>NC_051245.2:68121323-78121323 GCF_015237465.2 Chelonia mydas
CATTTGTTAGTAATGTAGTAGGAATTAGTGTAGAAAATATTTATTAAAAAGCAGAGGTTCACGAGATATACAACTTTTTGTCCACTGCATAGGTGACATAATGTCTATTTGAATTTAGAATTAAAAAAACATGCCTTCAAAATTTGAGTGTAAGATTGCATTAATAATTAGTCCTGACCTTTAAAGTGAACATTTGGAGCTCAATTCTGATATACATACTACTAATCTTTCTGAGCTACTGAGTTGTGTTTGGACTTTTAACTCACTGTAAGGTTAAAAACTGATATCAGTCATCGCTATCAGCTAGGGGACAAAGGGAGAGCAGAGCCTTTTCAGCTAATGAAAAGTGGATCCTCTTGGCTTGAAAACTAAGAGTAGCTGGATCCAACTATAAGTGAGAAACCTGCTTAGACAAAGGTTCTAACTTGCTGAAATTGTTTGTCACTAGAAAGCATGTTTTGTTTTGTTTTACTTGTAACTATATCTGTGCATTCTGTTTTCTTAGTGTCACGTAAATATCTGTTCTTAGTTAATAAACTTATTTTTGTTGTATTACAAAATCATCTCAGTGTTGTGTATTAAACTGAAGAGTGAAGTCCTTAGCTAAATTAACAAACTGGTGTGTGCTCTGTCTCTTTGGGGGCAGTTAACTTGATAACTTCTGTGAATATCGACTCAAAAGGACTGGACGCAGCAGGGGAGATGATTTTGGGGAGACTACAGACTGGAAGGGCTGTTGGTGTTACCCAGTAAGGAGTAACCAGGCTGGTGGAACCCAGGGAGAGGATACTGTGTTGTAAGCAAGTTGCTGCTGTTAGGGCTCTGCACTGCACAGAAGCACCCAGGGTCACAGGGCAGGCAGTGACGCAACCCCCTTCCTGGTCTGGGTGAAATCCCAAAACGTTACAATGACGTGCAGCTCTCTGTCTCATCTGACCCTGTATGTGCTGTTGAAAACCTTTCTCAAGGTCTCTGAGACTGTGGCATGGATAAGGGCAAGCTGTCTGAAGATCAATCCAGGTTAGATTAAAGGAATGCTAGAATGTTGTTGGGACGCAGCCAGAAGATATTCAGCCAGGACTAAAAAGAAAAGGGGTACTTGTGGCACCTTAGAGACTAACCAGTTTATTTGAGCATGAGCTTTCGTGAGCTACAGCTCACTTCATCGGATGCATAGCATATCGTGGAAACTGCAGAAGACATTATATACACACAGAGACCATGAAACAAAACTTCCTCCCACCCCACTCTCCTGCTGGTAACAGCTTATCTAAAGTGATCATCAAGTAGGGCCATTTCCAGCACAAATCCAGGTTTTCTCACCCTTCCCCCCCCTCCCCCCCCCCCACACATACAAACTCACTCTCCTGCTGGTAATAGCATGTACATTGGTCAAACTGGACAGTCTCTACGTAAAAGAATAAATGGACACAAATCAGATGTTAAGAATTATAACATTCATAAACCAGTCGGAGAACACTTCAATCTCTCTGGTCACGCAATCACGGACATGAGGGTCGCTATCTTAAAGCAAAAAAACTTCAAATCCAGACTCCAGCGAGAAACTGCTGAATTGGAATTCATTTGCAAATTGGATACTATTAATTTGGGCTTGAATAGAGACTGGGAGTGGCTAAGTCATTATGCAAGGTAGCCTATCTCCCCTTGTTTTTTCCTACAACCCCCCCCCCCCCAAGACGTTCTGGTTAAACTTGGATTTATGCTGGAAATGGCCCACCTTGATTGCTGTGCACATTGTAAGGAGAGTGGTCAGTGTGGATGAGCTATTGCCAGCAGGAGAGTGAGTTTGTGTGTGTGGTTTTTGGAGGGGGGTGTGTGTGGGGGGGGGTGAGAAAACCTGGATTAGTGCTGGAAATGACCCACCTTGATTATCATGCGCATTATAAAGAGAGGTTTCAAAGAGGGATTGGCTATTACCAGCAGGAGAGTGAGTTTGTGTGTGTGGGGGGGAAGGGTGAGAGAACCTAGATTTGTGCTGGAAATGGCCCTACTTGATGATCACTTTAGATAAGCTGTTACCAGCAGGAGAGTGGGGTGGGAGGAAGTTTTGTTTCATGGTCTCTGTGTGTATATAATGTCTTCTGCAGTTTCCACGATATGCTATGCATCCGATGAAGTGAGCTGTAGCTCACGAAAGCTCATGCTCAAATAAACTGGTTAGTCTCTAAGGTGCCACAAGTACTCCTGTTCTTTTTACGGATACAGACTAACACGGCTGCTACTCTGAAACCTGTTACTATGTGATTGTGTTATATAAGAACCAATAAAACCATCACATAGTAACAGGTTTCAGAGTAGCAGCCGTGTTAGTCTGTATCCGTAAAAAGAACAGGAGTACTTGTGGCACCTTACAGACTAACAAATTTATTAGAGCATAAGCTTTCTTGGGCTACAGCCCACTTCATCGGATGCATAGAATGGAACGTATAATAAGATATATACACATATACAGTTAAGTTGGAAGTTGCCATACAAACTGTGAGAGGCTAATTAGTTAAGATGAGCTATTATCAGCAGGAGAAAAAAACTTTTGTAGTGATAATCAAGATGGCCCATTTAGACATCTAAATGAGCAATCTTGATTATCGTTAAAAAGTTTTTTTTCTCCTGCTGATAATAGCTCATCTTAACTAATTAGCCTCTCACAATTTATGGTAACTTCCAACTTCTCTCTCTCTCTGTGTGTGTGTGTGTGTAGATAGCTAGATCCATCTATCTGTCTATCTATATATCTTACTATATGTACCATTCTATGCATCCGATGAAGTGGGCTGTAACCCACGAAAGCTTATGCTCTAATAAATTTTTTAGTCTCTAAGTTTTAGAGCAGCAGCCGTGTTAGTCTGTATCCGCAAAAAGAAAAGGAGTACTTGTGGCACCTTAGAGACTAACAAATTTATTTGAGCATAAGCTTTCGTGAGCTACAGCTCACTTCATTGGATGCATTCAGTGGAAAATACAGTGGGGAGATTTATATACACAGAGTACATGAAACAATGGGCGTTACCGTACACACTGTAACAAGAATGATCAGGTAAGGTGAGCTATTACCAGCAGGAGAGCCGGAGGGGAGGCGGGGGGAGCCTTTTGTAGTGATAATCAAGGTGGGCCATTTCCAGCAGTTGACAAGAACGTCTGAGGAACAGTGTGTGTGTGTCTGTGTGTGGGGGGGAATAAACATGGGGAAATAGTTTTACTTTTTTAGTAATGACACATCCACTCCCCGTCTTTATTCAAGCCTAAGTTAATTGTATTGCAAATTAATTCCAATTTAGCAGTCTCTCGTTGGAGTCTGTTTGTTTTTGAAGTTTTTTTGTTGAAGAATTGCCACTTTTAGGTCTCTAATCGAGTGACCAAAGAGATTGAAGTGTTCTCCGACTGGTTTTTGAATGTTATAATTTTTGACGTCTGATTTGTGTCCATTTATTCTTTTACGTAGAGACTGTCGAGTTTGACCAATGTACATGGCAGAGGGGCATTGCTGGCACATGATGGCATATATCACATTGGTAGATGTGCAGGTGAACAAGCCTCTGATAGTGTGGCTGATGTAATTAGGTCCTATGACTGTGTCCCCTGAATAGATACGTGGACACAGTTGGCAACGGGCTTTGTTGCAAGGATAGGTACCTGGGTTAGTGTTTTTGTTGTGTGGTGTGTGGTTGCTGGTGAGTATTTGGTTCAGGTTGGGGGGCTGTCTGTAAGCAAGCACTGGCCTGTCTCCAAAGATCTGTGAGAGTGGTGGGTCGTCCTTCAGGATAGGTTGTAGATCCTTGATGATGCATAATAGCTCACCTTACCTGATCATTCTTGTTATAGTGTGTATGGTAACACCTATTGTTTCATGTTCTCTCTGTATATAAATCTCCCCACTGCATTTTCCACTGCATGCATCCGATGAAGTGAGCTGTAGCTGACAAAAGCTCATGCTCAAATAAATTTGTTAGTCTCTAAGGTGCCACAAGTACTCCTTTTCTTTTAGTTTCTAAGGTGCCACAATCACATAGTAGCAGTTTCTAGGAAGGCCTTTTTCCATCTGTCCGGCAAAGAGATTAAAACTTTTTCTTTTGGATGAGGAGCTGTTGCTGCCATCCATATCTGTCACGTTAGATTACTGCAATGTACTGTACATTGTACAGTACTGATGTACTGTACATCAAGCTACATCTTAAATAAAAACCCCCAAACAGAATTCTTCATAGAATGTGGCCGTCTGCATATTATGTGATGTATCTCATTGAGAGTACATGCCGCAAATGATCAGGGTTTGACATTGACTGCTTATTGTTTCGGGGCAGAGGTTTAAGGTATTGGTTTTGACCAATAAAGCTGTATGTAAATTACATGAGATCTGTCTCCTTGAGAGACTATCTTTCTTCCTCAACAGTGGTTATGGTGATAGAGATGCTTAAGATGGAACCATCTGGATATGAGAGGGGACTGTCTGCAGTAAATTCACCAAGAGGCCACCTCCTTACGTCCAGGTTGTTCTAGTTTAAGCACCTTCACTGAGTGCAAGAGGGCCCTTCATTTTGGAACATGTAGTGTTCTACCACTTGGTCCAAAATAGTCTGAAACTGTTCACCTTCAGAGTGTGCTGAAAGTTCCATCTTTCATTTACACAGGCTTTTGGGGATAAAGGATCGCAACAAGGGCTGCTGTTCTGAAGCAAAGGGGATGTTGGTTGAGTTGATTTTAACACTTGGTTTAATTCTCCTATGGTTTTGGGGTGAGTAGTAGTTGCTGGCTTAGTCTTTCCTGTTTGGTTTAATTTTGAATTAGTACACCTTTGCCATCAGAACCTGGAATAGATTTCTTTTGTGTGTTGTCAGGGTTCCCTCCCCACTCTGAACTCTAGGGTACAGATGTGGGGACCCACATGAAAGACCCCCTAAGTTTATTTTTTCCAGCTTAGGCTAAAACTTCCCCAAGGCACAAATTCTTTGCCCTTGAAGGGTACGCTGCCACCACAAAGTGATTTAACAAAGAATCAGGGAAAGGACCACTTGGAGTTCCTATTCCCCCAAAATATCACCCCAAGCCCTTACACCCCCTTTCCTGGAGAGGCTTGAGAACACTATCCTAACAACTTGGTTACAAAGTGATCACAGACCCAAACCCCTGGGTCTTAGGATAATAGAGAAATCAGTCAGGTTCTTAAAAGAAGGATTTTATTTTTAAAAAAAGTAAAAATCACCTCTGTAAAATCAGGATGGAAAATAACTTTACAGGGTAACAGATTAAAAAACACAGGAGAACTTCCTCTAGGCTTAGTTTCAAAGTTACAAAAAACAGGAAAGGAAAAATTCACAAGCAGAACAAAAGATAATCTAACACGCCTTGCCTGGCTTTTACTTACAATTTTTGTAATATGAGAGACTTTTAGGATAGTTTATAGGAGGAGGGGTTTTCTGACCCCATGCTTCTCTGCTTCTCAAGAGAACATACAAAACAAAGCCTCCCCCCACTCCAAGATTTGAAAGTATCTTCTTTCCCTGTTGGTTCTTTTGGTCAGGTGCCAACCACGTTATTTGAGCTTCTTAACCCCTTACAGGTAAGGAGGAATTCTAGGCTGCCCTTAGCTTTATGGTTATGACCTGTGTATTTACAAATCTAAATAAATTAAACAGTTGTAATAAACCCTGTATGTTTCTGGTGTTGTGACAATTTGTTCTATGGCTGGCCTTTTTTTATTTTTGAAAGGAACATAGAGTGTTGGCAGCTGCAAAATAGATAAGGCTTATGAAAAACTTCTGAGATAACTACTTTGCAGCATGGAAAGAATATTTTAGATGGGATTCAGGGCAGGGTGGATTCATGATTTAAATCAAATTGATTTAAATCACTAGTCAGGAAGACTCGATTTAATCATAGATTTTGACATAGAAGAGCATTCTTGTTGGTTGTTATAACCTTAATACATATTCTTCACAACTCAGATAGATGTGGGTTTCATTTTTAGAAGGCACACACTATACATTTTTAAAGTGATTTATTTTGAAAACTTTTCAGATTAGTTTTACAGCTATATCAGAAAATGAATGATTGTTTGATTATTTCATTTACCAAAGGTAATGGAAGCAGATAATTCACCTCCCAATGACTTCATAAATATCTCCAATTCAAAAGTTTAATCATTAATATTGTGAGGATTTTCTTGCCATGCTGTATTAGGAGGAGAACATCACCAGACAGACATTTAAATTGTTTTTTTAGCTAAAACAACAATGTTATGTAGTCTGGATTTTTTTCTTCAACAGCAAACATATAATATTTTAACAAACAAGCATATGCATTTTTGAATTTAGTTAAACATTCAAGTTTTTTAAAATCAGATTTGTTTTTGTTAAAATTGTTTTGAACTAAAATAGTTAAATGAAATATTAAAAAAAAATTAAATTGACTGTCAGCCAGGTCAACATGAGAAACTTAAAATATTGGCTTCTGCAGCTAACTCGGTCGTCTTCATCTTCATTTTCCTGTTTGTTCATAATCTGGAAAAGAAAAACAACCTTTCCTGCTTTTTCAGGTTCCAAACAATTTTTCAATTGGTAATGAATTAGTCCAAAGGAAAAAAATATTTTCTACAGCGGCAGAAGAAGCTACTGCTGTTAAGTGAGATTATCACTTCAACAAGTCTCTGAATCCAAGTGCTTAAGTGACTTCCACCAGTTCTCTGGTATGACTTTCTTTAAAACATCAGCAAACATACATTTCTTGAATGGTTCACCTTCAACTCTGAAGTTTATTACAGTTAGCATTAATGAGGGATGATTGCTGGATGTCCATGTCATAACCAACTCCTGTTCTTCTTCAGTTAAGGTTTGACCCTGCTACCGAGTATTGAGAATATTTGCAAGAAAATGAGCTGGAGATAGTGCTTGTCCCATTTGTTTTTTAATGCTTGTAATTTAACTCTGTCATTGCATATTTCTCTTTGTAAGACCTCACTCAGTTCCTTCCAAATTTCAACAGCGTCAGCAATAAAACACCTATTTCCCTGTATTTTGTTCAAGGCTACAGAAATAGGCTTCAGGGTACTCAGCATGTGTTCAACATTTCTCTTAAACCCAATGTTGAGAACTTTGGCTGTGACAGTGCCATTTATTTTTTCACAATTTTGTTCACAAACTGTCATCAGATGAAGCCAGTTGTTGATATGGTGCTCAAAACAGTCCACTACTCTGAGTTCCATCACAAGTCTTGTGGGAGAATTAGCTTGGTTCTTCCCACTTTTTTCAGAGCAGCTGCTGCCGTCTTCTAGACTGAGCACTGAGTCCCATTGGTAGATAGAAAGATTAACCTAAATAATCTATACAGAAGCCCCTGGAACCCCATAAGATTGGGTCCCTAATCCACGAACTATTGGAACTCATTTACAAAACTTTTTTTAAACATTATATGAATGTATTGTCTCATACTATAGAATTAGAATTTATAATCCCTATTCCATGATGAGATATCTTTGAGCTATAATGTATCTTAATTAAAACTATCTTTAGATCGGTTTTTTCCTCAAAAAGCATTTTATCAAAAAATCCAATTTAAATAAAAAATCTGATTTTTTTTGATTTTTTTAAAAAAATCATTGATTTTTATCCACCCTGATTCAGGGATTTATCCACCCTGATTGATTTGATCCACCCTGTCTGAGTTTATAATAAAAGTGCTTGCTATTTAGTGTAGCCTGGTGCATTCCAAAGCACAATTTCATATATATGTAAATTGCTTTTCAGAAACATTTTTAAGATATAGGGATAAGTCAACCTTGCAACAATGGCTTAATGATATCAAGGGTTATAGACTGAGAGGCAGGGACATCTGTCACTCATTTGCATGTGCCCGGGAACCTTGTGCTGTTGGTAATGGGGGACTCATAGAATACACAAGTATTGCCTGTTAAAGCCATTTGTTTAATTCTTTAAACAGACAGTCCTTTGTGGTAGTTGTCTGGTGCTTCTGTTTTGCCAGCACTACAGTGGAGAGTGTAGCAAGGGGTGGGAATGAGAGAAAGGGAGACTGATAGATTGTAGTCCCTTCCATGCAGAGCCATAGAGTGCAGTTAGGAAGGAGAAGTGCTGGTGAGCCTCCATTATTTAAGAGAGCACATCTCTCCATTGAAAGTATAGAGCAGTGCTGTGATTTGTTTGGTCGTGTGACCTTAATCTTGCCCCTTGTATGCCCACCCTGTGCAATGAATAAATCGGGATTTGTGTGTGTGGGGGGGGGGAATGTGATTATAGAGTTAAAGACTATATATTATAATGCATATGCACAATGGGCCATGTTAAGGTTGAGTGAACAACTGTAATCTGGCATTTCCTAACTTTTGAGAGCTTGAGTTGCAGCCTAAATAGTATTTTTAACATAAATTTTTCTGTATGCAACTTCCTAGTTTTTTAAAAAGAAAAAGGTAAAGGCAAATTATGTTATGCGTACCTCAAAACTGTCCATCATTTGAACTGTGAATGTATATTATTGTAGCACAGACCATTACCACTTGAGCTATAGGACTAACAATGTTTTCTGGCAGCAGAAAGCTGTTATCCCCAAAGGGAGGATGAATTGTTGGGTCTAGGTGCTGAGTCTAGGGAGGGCAGTGTGTTACGGGCCATGTACTGTCTCAGAGTAGGGAGAAGCCCAGCTACTCCCACTTCCTCCTTCCTGTAGTTCCAAGGCATTCGAGTACAGTGGTGGCAAGGCAGCAGGATTAGTCTGGCTTTAAAATATTTGTGTTTATTATTTTGCCATGCTGCCAAAACTTTGTTGAGGAAAGAAAGTGAGAGAAGGGAAATAGTGATTTTAAATAACCTGTATCTCAATTCAGTCCAGGGTTCCTTCACCCTGGATTTTTTCTGCAAACTGTCCTCATGCACACCAATGGCAAGTTCAACACCAAGCACTTTATTTACAAGGTTTAGCTCTGCTGTACTCAGGAGCTTTAAATTTAACTGAAAAATAATCAGAGGAGTAGTTTTGTGTTACTAGAGGCTGTAAAACAAGACGAAGGTAGCTACAATACTCTGGCTTATTGTAAGTAAACAACTTGCACAGGCTAAAACTTATAACAAAAATTTGCAATATTGTTAAATTAGTTTAAGCTTTAAAAACAAAGAACCAAAATAGTGTGGTACTTATTTGAATAGCAGAGTAAATTTGAATTTGTCCAATACCCATTAGAAAATTTCAGAAGTCAAATGAGGAGCTTTGAGAGAATTTTACATTCATTTTTCATTTTTTGACTTGCACAATTTTGAAATTAAAATGAATTTCATTGTTCAGGCTGTCTACTTAATTTTTTTAAATTTTACAACTAATTATTTTCATTTTTCAAAAAGCTGCTGAATTTACTATGCAAAATATTTCTATTTCAAGACCTGTAGGACAGAGTTCTTAGTTGTCACAGATCATTAGAGCAGTTGCACAGCGTTAGTTAAATCAGACCTGTCAAATGAGATTAGCAAGGTGCACTATGGTCTTCTTTCCATGCTATAACTTCATGCCAAAAATTACTGTATTGAGACAGGTGATATCAATGAGGGACCAAAAGTTGCAAGCATAAGTAACAAAAGCGGCTCAGTTTAAAGTTGCCCCAATGTTCAACGACTTTTGGGATTTCTCAGGTCCTACTTTTAGCTAATTTTAAAAAAGTGCTTCAGGGTAAATTATGGATTGATTATTTATAGTTCTCTGGTGAAATACATAAAGCAAGAAGAATTTTATTTTGGTTAGATATGATTTGTCTTTCTATGACATTCATTTTCTTTATTTTTAAGATCCCTTGTATCGGATATTTTTCTCACTACTAGAGTTTTCGTTGATGGTAGGGGATGTGTGGTGTATTGATTCTGTAAAGAGACTTTCTGCTAGCTTTCCTAGACTGAGATTAAGTTAGAGACAAGAAAATTGCTTTCCTGAAGTTTAAATTTCTCAGAAATAATGTAGTTTTTCATACATTCAGTTCATTTATCCTTAGGGATTTGATCCACTTTAAAATTTAGAACAGGGTTGAGGTTTAAAAGGAAATCATGGTTTGAAGAGATTGCAGTATTACAGATACACCCTTCTGAAACGCACATCAGTCACCTATTTTTTGGAGTGGAAAACAAAAGCCTTAAACTGCTCTAAGTGATAAATTAATTCACCTAATGTGATAGAATCATAGAATAGCAGGGTTGGAAGGGACCTCGGAGGTCATCTAGTTCAACCCCTGGCACAAAGCAGAACCAATCCCCAACTAAATCATCCCAGCCTGACCTTAAAAACCGCCAAGGAAGGAGATTCCACCATGTCCCTAGGTAATCTATTCCAGTGCTCCACCATCCTCCTAATGAAAAAGTTTTTCCTAATATCCAACCTAAAACTCCCTCACTGCAAGTTGAGACCCACTGCAACTTACTCCTTGTTCTGTCATCTGGTACCACTGAGAACAGTCTAGATCCATCCTCTTTGGAACCCCCTTTCAGGTATTTGAAAGCAGCTATCAAATCCCCCCTCATTCTTCTCTTCTGCAGACTAAATAATGCCAATTCCTTCGGCCTCTCCTCATAAATCATGTGCTCCAACCCCCAATCATATTTGTTGCCCTCCGCTGAACTCTTTCCAATTTTTCCACATCCTTCTTGTAGTGTGGGGCCCAAAACTGGACACAGTACTCCAAATGAGGCCTCACCAATGCTGAATAGAAGGGAACGATCATGTCCCTTGATCTGCTGGTAATGCTCCTACTTATACATCCCAAAATGCCATTGGCCTTATTGGCAACAATGGCACACTGTTGACTCATATCCAGCTTCTCGTCCACTGTAACCCCTAGGTCCTTTTCTGCAGAACTGCTGCCTAGCCATTCGGTCCCTAGTCTGTAGCGGTGCATGGGATTCTTCCTTCCTAAGTGCAGGACTCTGCCCTTGTCCTTGTTGAACCTCATCAGATTTCTTTTGGCCCAATCCTCTAATTTGTCTAGGTCCCTCTGTATCCTATCCCTACCCTCCAGCATATCTACCTCTCCTCCCAGTTTAGTGTCATCTGCAAACTTGCTGAGGGTGCCGTCCACACCATCCTCCAGATCATTTATGAAGATACTGAACAAAACCGGCCTGAGGACTGACCCTTGGGGTGCTCCACTTGATACTGGCTGCCAACTAGACATGGAGCCATTGATCACTACCCGTTGAGCCTGATGATCTAGCCAGCTTTCTATCCACCTTATAGTCCATTCATCCAGCCCATACTACTTGAACTTGCTGGCAAGAATACTGTGGGAGACCATATCAAAAGTTTTTCTAAAGTCCAGGAGTAACACGTCCACTGCTTTCCCCTTATCCACAGAACCAGTTATCTCGTTGTAGAAGGCAATTAAGTTAGTCAGGCATGACTTGCCCTTGGTGAATCCATGCTGACTGTTCCTGATCACTTTCCTCTCCTCTGAATGCTTCAAAATTGATTCCTTGAGGACCTTCTCCGTGATTTTTTCAGGGACTAAGGTGAGGCTGACTGGCCTGTAGTTCCCTTGCTTACTTCAGAAGCAGTGTGAACTAAGAATGTGGATCTATTATAGTATCTTGAGTGGATTTAAGAATAAGGGCCCACTGGATATATGAACTGGGGTGGCCCATTAGTTGGGAAAACATGGAGTTTAGGGACAAGCTAATGTGACTGAAGATGCTGGTGGTCATGGGGAAAAGAGGAGCTCACAATTCAGGATGGAGGAAGAAGAATCCCTTCTTCAGTGTCACACAGGGACTCATTAACCTTACTAGATCACTTGACTCCGATGCCCATTGCCCTCCCTCCCCTGCCCCCCAGGCTCCTCACAACCAAAAATAAACAGAGATACAATGTAGGTGAGGTAACATCTGTTACTGGACCAATTTCTGTTACCTCCCCCACCTTGTGTCTCTAATATCCTGGGACAACACTGGAAACAAACAAACCTAAAAAGCAAACCACTGCAACACAACAAACACCCAAAACCAGGGCTGGATTGAAGGACGAAAGTACCCTGGTCACTGTCTCTGGAGCAACCCACAACACAGGAACTTAACACCCATCAATTTACCAGAAGAGTGAGTGTGTGTGTGTGTGTGTGTATTGTAGTAAATTGAGAGGAGTGTTAGTAAAATAATATGGGCTGCTCATAAGATATTTTAATATGTAGTCCATAGAATAGTTTGGGTTAATAAATAAATAAAAGTTAGGTTTTGGGCCTAAGTTAGCCTAAGGGTAGAGAAGTATGAGATATTGAAGCAGCTATTGTGAGAAGTCCAAAATAAATAGGAGACAGTGTTATGAGAAAGTAAGAGTTAGCAAGGACATGACCCAGGGTTGTTGTTATGTTTTGGTTATAATCGATTGAGCAAAGTTTTTAATGTGTTTTTGTAAATTGTGAATGTTTTATTAAAATGCTATCTAGAGTGTGAGAAGGACATTGGTGCAGATGTTAATTTAAATAATGTGTAATGTAAAGAGTGAATAAGAAGGTGGCAGAAATACAATTATGATTAAGGCAATTTTAATGTTAATTATTAGTATAACAGAGTATATAAGGAGTAGTTTAGCTAAATTCAGGGATAGCTCCAACTAACATCAAAAGTGTACTGTTAGGTTCCAGGATTTTAAGGCTGTACTTCGCACTGTTGTCAGTGGACTGATTTCCCACTGATACACCATTTCATCTTTGAGTGTGAGTATAATAGTAGCATTTGTGTAAGGAGTAATTGCATGGCTGTTTGCTTAACTTATCATTTTTCTTTTTAAATAAAGTTTGTCTGGATCATTCAAAGTGTTGCCCAGTGCTCTTCTATTAAATAAATTTTCTGTAACCAACCTAGAGGCTCAAACCTGAAAATTTAGTTGGATTTTATAGCGTCCTTGTCTTTAACAGCTTAATATTAGTTGGGAGCATTTCAACATAAAAGTTACAAATAGAAACTCAAATATGCGTTGTGTATTTTACTGTATGTTGTGGCAATAACTATTAAACTTAAGAAATTAATCTTCTCTCCATGTATTTATCTCCTTTTTCATGTTTTATGACTTTCTTTCCAGCCATTTTGGCGTTCCTATTCCCTCTTTCATCTTCATCAGTATTTACCCTCATGCTGATTTCTTTTCTTTTCTTTTTTTCCCTTTTTTGTGTTTTCTTCTGTTTTGTAAAACATATACCTCTGCTGTTTCTTGTTTTTCCCCACATATACTTCAGTGTAGCAGAGAGAAACTGAAGGGGGAGAGGCAATTCTAACTTGCCTTCTCTGGTGTCCATAGGGCTTGTCTTCATTGTCTTATTAGCCTGAGTTAATTTCCTTTAGGTACTCCACTGAATCTAGTGTGGCTGAAGGGAGAGTGGGCACACTGCAAAGGTTCTCAAGTCATCCTTGAGTAACTGTATGTACAGTTGCAGTAATGACCCAAGTGAGATGCTTGCTTTCTAGGGGCATTTCCCTTAGTTCTTAGTGTTGCAGTATCGAGCCACTCCTTCCAAACTCTTGCAGTTTATTTTGGTAAAATGTTTCTGTTCTGGTCACATGGGTGGAAGTGGACTTCCCCCAGCAGCTTATTACAATATTCCACTTCGACTTGTGTTTGTTACCTGCATTCTGGTGGAAAGCCATGGATCCTGCTCTGAATGATGAAGTAGGATCCATTGCTTTTCCCTGCTCATCTCCTAGTCTCCCCTGCCCAGCTTGCTGAGGCAGCTGTTGTGAGGCTAGAAGCACAGGTGGCTCAATCTTTTATTCTCCATGCAGCTCCCAGTTCTCCTTCCCAGCTTGGAGGGGTAGGTATCGCTGGTGGGCTCTGTATTTACATTTGTCCATGAGAAAGCTGCCTCTGAAAGTGCATTTATTTTGATGGTGATACTGGAAAAAGGATGTGTTAAATATCCTTTCCTCTGTGTGGCAGTCTCAGAACTCACAGAAACATTTGCTGCTGCCTCACCTCACATTGGTGTTGGAGATCTTGATCTCTCCTGGCAGGGTCATGGCGGATGTACATAACCACCATATACTCATCCCCTCTCCGTTGCTGTTCCCGCTTCAGCTTCTCCCTTTCAAGCTCAAAGAGGTGGTCATACTGTCTGCCAGTCACCATGCATTTTCATCAGAAGGATGTCCCAGTGCCCTCCTCTTTCTTCTTCTCTGGTTCTGGGTCTTAGTGCTGACTGTCAGTAGCCTTTTGAGTAGGTGACCAGGTGTGCAGCAGTGTGTTTTACAATAAACCTCAGTTACAGTATTTAAATCCCCTGCCCCCCTTGGAATCCCTCTTCATTCCCATGTGTATGCCAGGGAGGGGACTGATAGTGGAGACTAAGGGTGATGGGGTAATGCTGGTTCCCATGTCCAGCAGGAAATGTTGAAACAGCAAACAGCATTACCCAAATCCTGCCATCTGGGTGCCAAAGGAGAGGAATGGAGATGGGGGGAGGGGAAGATGGTTCACACTCAGAAGGGAGCATACAAACAGCATAAATGGGGAGGAGTGGAGATATAGCTATTTCTCATTCCCAGCAGTTGCTGAAACCTGCCTTCAGGATGCTGGAAGAGAGTGGAGAATAGTGTTTCCTGTGCCCTGAAGGGACAATACAAAGTGACATTTTTAAAGCCGATATAGATTGGTTCTACAGAGGCACTGATGAGGTCCTTATGTCATGTCTCCCCTAACCATAACAATCATGAATCAAGTCTTTACATGGCTGAGGTGATGCTGTTTCAGCTGCCACTTCCTTCTTTTTCTCATTCGTGGAGTCCTGGGTGTGGTCCAAGTGGCTGTGGCTCCCTATGGAGAGCATCTGCTCTGCTCCACTTTGAGGACACTGTGGCTGTGGATGGCACTCGCTCTAGGTCATTCTCAATGTCCTCTGTGGTTGGTGCCTACAAAGTTCCCCAGGTACCCCTGAGCTGTCCAGAGTGTAGACGGACTTTGTACTTAGGGTCCAGGAGAGCACCCAGTTGTAGTATGGTGAGCTCCTGTACTTTGTCTAAGATACAGGGTCTTGAGGTATTTGGTCTTGTCTGGTACTGGTGGTCAGTTGGTGGATCCCTTCCTCGGTATGCCTCCATTACGAAATTAGGTCGATTTTATAGAAGTCGATTTTTAGAAATCGATTGTGTATGTCCCCACTAAGCGCATTATGGCGGCAGAGTGCGTCCTCACTACCGTGGCTTGCATCGACTCACAGAGCGGTGCACTGTGGGAAGCTATCCCACAGTTCCCGCAGTCTCCGCTGCCCATTGGAATTCTGCGTTAAGCTCCCAATGGGCAAAAACATTGTTGCGGGTGGTTTTGGGTACATGCCGTCAGTCTCCCCTCCCTCCCTCCGTGAAAGCAACTACAGACAATCACTTTTTTCCCTGGGTTACCTGTGCAGATGACACAGGACAGCAAGCATGGAGCCCGCTCAGCACACCGCTGCTGTTGCGAGCATTGTAAACACCTCGCACATTACACTGCAGTATGTCCAGAACCTGGCTAAGAGATGGCAGCACGAGGACAATTGTGAGGAGGACACAGACGTTCCTGAAAGCACAGGATGTGACAATTGGGACATCATGGCGGCAGTGGGGCTGGTTGATACAGTGGAATGCCAATTCTGGGCCCAGCAAACAAGCATAGACTGGTGAGACCGCATAGTCTTGCAGGTACGGGATGATTCCCAGTGGCTGCGAAACTTTCGTATGCGTAAGGCCACTTTCCTGGAACTCTGTGAGTTGCTTTCCCCCGCCCTGATGTGCAGGAATACCAAGATGAGAGCTGCCCTGACAGTTGAGAAGCAAGTGGCGTTAGCCCTGTGGAAGCTTGCAACGCCTGACAGCTACCGCTCAGTAAGGAATCAATTTGGAGTGGTCAGATCTACTGTGGGGACTGCTGTGATTCAAGTAGCCAATGCAATCACTGATTTTCTGCTATCAAGGGTAGTGACTCTGGGAAATGTGCAGGTCATAGAGGATGGCTTTGTTGCAATGGGTTTCCCTAACTGTGGTGGGGCGATAGATGGAACGCATATCCCTATCTAGGCACCGGACCACCTTGCCAACCAGTACATAAAGTACAAGGGGTACTTCTCAATGGTGCTGCAAGCACTGGTGGATCACAAGGGATGTTTCACTGACATCAACGTGGGATGGCCGGGAAAGGTGCATGACGCTTGAATCTTCAGGAACTCTGGGCTGTTTGAGCAGCTGCAAGAAGGGACTTACTTCCCTCCGCCGGGGAGGGGTACAGAAGTCGATTTTAAGAGCCCTTTAGGTCAATGCAGCAGGGTTGTTTGTGTAGACACATTCATTATAAAATCGACCTAACGTGGCTAAATTTGACCTAACCTGTAGTGTAGACCAGGGCTCAGACAGTTTGGATATGTTGTCATAATCTTTTACTTTGACTGTTGTGGTATTTAGGAAAAAATTAGTTTGGGTTCTCAATGACCAAACTAAGACCCAAACAGAGGTCTTAAAAATTAAATAAGAGTTCATGAATACTGCATGCAATATATACAGTATGTACCTTTTGAGAGGAGTAATTCTGTTGGTTAAACAAGTTATGTGTTCTTGAAAGTTTAATTTTTCTTCTGAGACAGAAGGTATCCTGAATGCATCCATCTAAGGTTTGATCACTGATCATTAGAAATTTGTGCAAATGAACTTTTTTATTGCTTTATTTGTAAATAGTGAATTATATTGTAATTGACAAAATTTAACTTTTAGTTTAAAGAACCTAGAGGACCACTTTTAGGGGAAGCTGTGAAAGCGCTGTGGTTCATCTCTTAAAGTGTGTGTTTGGCTTTGTGTGTGCATGTTTGTGTGTAAACAAGTAGCTACATTCATTTTTTTCTTTGATTTTCCAGAGCTGCTGAGATCCTTTATTCTTTTGCACTAGTAGAGTCCAAAAAATATGAAAAGATGAATGCATTTCCTTCGGTGGAAAATTATAAATTGCTGACGGAGGCTAGGAGGAACCTAGGACTCTTTCAGCACCATGATGCCATCACAGGAACATCTAAAGATTGGGTAGTTGTGGATTATGGAACTAGGTAATATAATTTAATGAGTACATTTAAATATTTACATTTATTTTCTCCTGTGTTTTTGTTATGAATATTCTGTATTTTTAATATAGCTACCAAAATATATACCACTGAGAAAATACTACTACTACTACTTCGTATTTTATATATTCTCTTCTATCTCAGCATATCCTTATAAAGTAGGGAAGTAGTTCCCCAATTTTGTAGAGTAAGAAATTGAGGCACATAGAGGCTACAATGTGCACGGGGGTTTTAAAGGAAGGTTGAAGATAAAGCTTGCAGCTTGTGCCTTAACCACAGGGCTATCATTCAAAGTAAAACTAGGTACTGCTGCATTAAGTCTCTGCCACTGTTAAGCACTGATCAAGAAACTTGATGTTGACTAGGTATTATGTGATTATCTTAGTCTTTCCCACTATATAACTTCCTATCTTCAACCTGGGACATCATTTTCTTATTATTATACTTATTAGCTCATTTGTAGATTGATTCTTTGTCCAGTTTGGAAGTGAATTGCTTTCTCTATATTTTGATAGAATAATTTATAATATTCTCCTAAGTAGTTGCAAAGTAGAGATATTGCTTTTAAAACACCCCCACCACACACACACCTATAGCTATATGAATGAATGATTCATTCAGAATATGTTTATGTACAGAAAATATGAAAAGTAGGTACTGGTGAACTTGCTGAATGGATGGCTTATTGGTAGAGAGAGAATACTATATTAAATAAGCCAATGCTTGAAATAATGCCCTTAAAACACTCTCTTCTGTTTCTGACTATTACATTCAGAGAGTATATTTAAAAAATCCTCCAAACTTTCCTATTTACTCTCCATGTGTATCTGTGCCATTTGGAAGGTAGGGAAAGCTGGAACTGTCCCAATTTAGCATTAATTCTCCAAAGCATGGAATGTGAAAGAGTTCAATATTATATAAATTATACACTTCCTTTTATCTCTGTTTATAATATAAGGAAAATGAGGCACCCTTCTAACAGATCACTTAAATTCAAATTCTTGGTGTTATCAGTATCACTTGATTTGCTATGGATGCCTATAAATTAATTCTTCACTGATTGTCAAAGGGATTATGGGCATTCTGATTAGAATATCACTTGTTCCTTTAGGCTATAACTAGGTTCTGGCATTTCTTGTAATTGCATTAAAGTCAATGGGAGCTGCTGGGTGTTCAGAACTCTTATAAATCAGGCCAGTTCTTTAGATGCCTTAATGCAGATTTAGAAATTTAACTTGAGGTACCTATGCTTGAAAATCTTGGCTTAATGTTCTTCTCACATATGTAGATCTACTAGAAAAAGGCAAAGCAAAAAAGTCTGATCAACAAGCTTGGATAATCTTGATCCATCAGTTATGGGGTTACTTTGAGACAGACTAAAATAAATGGGCATTGCCCTAGTAATGAAAAATAAGAAATCAAAATGAAAATAGCTCTTTATTCCGTGAGATGAGGAAAAGATAAACAGTAGAAATCTCAAATTAAAAAAGAAAATCTAACAAGGCTAGAAAGATCTGTAGCTCACGAAAGCTTATGCTCAAATAAATTTTTGTCTCTAAGGTGCCACAAGTACTCCTTTTCTTTTTGCTTCCAGTATGTAATTGATTGAAGAATGGGGAAGGCTCTGATACAAAGAATAAACCCAAGAAAGACTGTTTTCTCCAGAGTATAAACCAAAGGGGACCTCAACAGTTCAGTGAGATAACCAGAAGAAGATAAAGCTAGAACTAGACAGACAAGAGTGAGGGAACAGTAAGACCATACAAATATTTTGTGTTGTATTGCAGGTAGGAAGTATGCCTTCCCCTTCACTGTGGAAGATGATAGAGAGCAAATAAGTGCCAAAAGAAATTATGATACCAAAATAGGCAAATTCATTAACTTTACACTGTCCAAAGAGCTAAGATTTTGTATGGTTCCCCAAAATGGAAGTATCTTGAGTCTCCATAATAAATGCAGTGTTGACATCTTTGGGTGCATGCTTCCTGCTTCAAATGGTTAGCATAAAGAAGCAGTCCTCCAGCATGATACGTGATGATGATTTGTCTGCAGCATTAAAGACTTTTTGCAGCTTCTACAGACTTTTCCCAAGCCATCCTATCATGGCATGATAAATTCTGAAGTTCTTCAGTGCAAAGGAGAAGAGGATCAAATGAATTCTACAAAAAATCAGCTCCAGCATCATATTTGTATCTGTGCTATTCTGCATTCTCTCTGCCTTACAGTAGGAGTTATGACATCTAACGTAATGCAAGATCATGAGGTACTGAAAAGTGAATACCCAGGCTAAACAATTAATAGTCACATCAAAATATTCAAGAGTCAAAGTGCATGGGCAGCCTTAGAAAATGATGACTGAATAGTTGTCGGATAAAGACAAGCCGTTACTTTTATCAAAAAAACATAAATAGAGCAAATTGAGGCTTATATTTTCTTCCCAAAGCTTCACCGTGACAACAGAGAATCAGTGTCAGGAGAGCTTTGACATTTTATTTGGATAGAACAAAAGACTTTAGGAATCTCCTAAAACAGTGGTTTTCAATCTTTTTTCATTTGAGGACTCCTAAAAAATTTAGAATGGAGGTGTTAGACCCCTTTGAAGATCTTAGACATAGTCTGTGGATTCCCAGTGGTCGGCAATCCACAGGTTGAAAACCACTATCCTAAACTATTCCTCTCAATTGCAGAGAGATCCAAGGGATCCGCAATATCAAATCAGAGACTCTCCAAATGGATATCGAACTATATTAACTACTGCTATAATGCCCACAGTCTTCAATCCCTGTCTGGAGTCCAAACTCTTTTCATGAGATGTTTCCACTTCTGTAGCCTTCATCAGAAATATGCAGGGCAGAAACTTGGGCATCTGCCCATGTGTTTTTAAAATATTATGCAATTATCCATGCTCATCATCCCATGCCATATTTGGCTTCACAGTATTAGCATCAGTTATAGATTTGAATCTGAAGCCCCATTCCTCCATCAGCGGTACTGCTGTGGAGTCACCTTCAGTGGAGTACCCATAGGGAAGGTGAAGCTGGGAAAACCAACAAAAAGCTTATCTGGGTAGCGTCATTCACAATACTGCTGATTACGTGTTCGATTTGAAGCCCAGAATACGTAACACAAGTGCTGTATTTAAAAAACTTTATGCAGTATGGAAGTGCAGTGTGATTAGCAAAAACATCACACTGACTGCTTATAAAGATCTTAAGTATCATCTTCTATGGAGCAGAGTCCTGGAAAAGTAATTCTATCCCATGCAAATTTGAAACAGCTTTCAGTGCAGTTGTCTGCATAGACTATCCAAAGTAAAATTAACTTATTATATAATGAAAGATGGCTTAGAATGGACACACCTACATAAAAGGCAAGTAGTACCTAAGAAAGTTGGACATATTTTGGACATCTTTTAAGAATGACCAGTAACATGCTAAGTAAACTGAAATTTATTTAATGGAGATGGAGAAATTGACCTAAAGGCATGCTCTGTAGTACAATAATGGCTGAAGCAGCTTTATTGCAGCTAAATATGAAAGAGCTAGACACAAGAGCCCAGGGTAGGGATGATTGGGGCCATTTGCCTTCTTCCGTATGCTTCTGATAGTGTGGCAAGGATGGTGATGATTTTTGGGTGCCCAAATTGAGACAGGGTAAAGTAAGGGTCTAATTTTCAGGAGACAAGTGCTCAGTATTTTCTCAAAATTAGGGTCTTTCAAGGTATCTCAAGTTGGGCACCCAAAATAACTAGTCATTGTTGGAAATTTAGGTCAGAATAAAAAAATTAGACTCAGCTAAAGCAATACTTTTAATAGTTAATAATATTTCTATATCCTTTTTTCCAAGGGTCTTATAATGGCTTTTTATAAACATATAATCTCAAAACTAGTAACAATTGAAAATTCTATCAACAGGCTTTTCCACTCATTAATGAATTTGAAGAGGGTGATCATTGACTCTGCTCATATTCTTATCCTAAAAGACAAAGATACCTACATCTATAACCCATCAACTCCGTTCCTTAAGATGGTGAGTTGTCCTACTTATCGTTTTTGTATTTAAGTTATATGAATAATCTTTTAAGACTAATTATGAATGGTGTGGAGAAGTTCAACTTCTACTCTGAAAATTAACTATGTAAAGATTGTCCCTTCTTACTCAACAGATCTGATCTCTGTATGTAGTTAGAATTACAGGTGGTGTTGACAGCAAAAATAGATTTTACTGCTTATTGCAGTTGGCCCTGCAGAACCTACATAGCTGAAAGTGAGTGTACTGGACTCTGTTCCATGTGCATCATCAACAGCATTTATCTATTATCCAATTATTCTATACCTGTTTCTTGTGAAAATTGATGATAGTGAGGTTGCACAAGTGTAACTGTAGGCCTAACTTGACTTGTAGGTCATAATTACTGATGATGAAGGGGAAAGAAAGAGCCCATCCTGAATCTGAGCCCAGGTTGAATCTGCAGAATTGGAATATAGAACAGACGTACTTTTATTTGTAAATTGAGAGAATTTGATAAGGGAATCCACTGAGGAAAAATGAGCTCAAAATTCCTGCAGGCCATTTCTGAAGAGTCACTTTTCAGAAGAGAAACACACTAAAGGAATATATTTAATTTAAATAAAGCAAATACTATAATTTTTTTAGTCCATCTCTTTTAACAAACTATATTATTCCATACCAAAATCCTTTGTTATTGTTAGAAATATTTTAAAATTGCCCTGTTGAACACTTTAAAGACCGAAAATAACATAGTTAAGGTTACACACATCTTAAGTCTGTGCCTTTGCACATAAGTGTTACAATGCAGTCTCTAGTTACATGGTCATATGACACTTAAATAATTTAATATAATACATGAAAATGTTTCTACAATCAGCAATGTGCATAAGTAACATCTTGAAATATTTTTTCATTCATATATACTTAGTTTTATTTTCACATATTTTTAATTACTTGAACTTTTTAAGGCACATATTAATTAGGTCAGTATCTATGTCGTCACAGATCCAATCAAGAGCACCCTCATGGGCACTCATTACTCTGCTGAGAGAGGAATCCTGCTTCTAGATCCCTGAGGGCATGTCCACAGTGCAATCAAACATAGCTGGCCCTTGTCAACTGACTTGGGCTCGGTGGGCTTGGGCTGCAGGGCTTTACAATTTCAGTGTAATCATCTGGGCTCATGTTGGAGCTAGGTAACCTCTCCCCTGATAAACCAGCTCTCCTGGTTGGAAGCCAGTCTTTTCTCAAGAGCGATTATATTTCAATGGTTGTGCACGTAACAACTCTCTTTTACTAGACCTTTGCCACCCATCTGTGGAATTCCAGTCCAAGATGGGGGCAAACAGACCATAGAGAAGGCAAAAAGTACTGCACATTTGAAATGAAGTTTGCAACTTGGTAAAGATACATACAGAGTTTATTATCTAACCCAGGATTCACAAATTGTGCACACAGATTTCCCAAAATCATTACTTATGTATTAAGCTTTTTTGCTGGCTGGAAAGAAAAAAAATGTAATCTGGAAGTGCATTCAGGGATTTAAACAGTTAATTGTTACATTTACTTCAGGCAATTGCTTCCTCCCCTGAATTATATTTCAGGGCAGTTGTGCTGTGCTCATGCCTCATGCTGAGTTTTCAGTATTACTTTTCTGTAGTCATGTAGTATAGGAATATGGTTATTACCATAACACGTAAGAGTCCTAGTCATGGACCAGAGCCCCATTGTGCTAGGCACTGTACAAACATAGCACAGAAAGATGGTTTCCCCCCTTACAATCTTATCAGACAAGGGACAACTGATGGATACAGAGACACAAGGAGTACAAGGAAACAATGAGACTGTATTGGTCAGTGTGGTAGGCAATAGTCTCTCCACACCAGTGGCATAACCATTGTCAAATTTCTTTTGTAGACATCACAGAAATTCAGAGTTTTAAGGAGTGATTTGAAGGAGGATAATAAGGTAGCTGTGTGGATGTTTTATGGGAGCTTCTCTGAAGCATGAGGGGCAACATGGCAAAAAGCACAAGGGTGCTTGTTTGAAAATGTAACAAGTGTGAGTTATGGAGGTGGGAGTCAACATTTTGATAGTAAATGAGAAATGATAGGTAGGGTGGGGATATGCCACGGAGAGCTTTCAAAATGAGGACATTTAAATTTGGTGAGATAGAGAAGGGGGAGCCAGTGGAGGGATGCAAAAAGAGAGGTTGTCACAGATCCTAGCTGAGCATCTCTTCCAGGCATTTCTTACTCAGACCTTTAAGAAAATAACTTTGGGTAGAAACCAGACATGGACAATTTCAGCCATAGAGGTGAACTTTTGATAATATTCTGAGTAATTGAAATTAGAGAGTTCTAATGAAAGCTATTTTACTATTTTTAAGTATAATGGCTGCTACTCCCAGTATAAATAACCTATAGGTGTGAACTTATCAAGTCAGTGTTAGAAGAGGTGTGTTTTGTTTATTTTATTATATTCATTCACATTTTTAGACAGAATGGAGAGCTGTAGGCCACAACCCTTAATGACTTACTAGCGGTAACACAAAAGTTACTGCTTATGTAGTAGTACAAAAACTTACCTTCTTTAGGCTGTGACGGTTAGAGGGTGACTTGATTATAAGGGGGAGTTGTACCCATGGTAGAGGGTAGCTATATAAAGACTCCTTGTGCAAGGACAGGCAAACAGTCTTAGCATTTTATAGAGAGACTCTGGAGTTTAGGAAATAAACCTGTTTTTGAAAGTGCTTACTGCATAAACTTACACTGTTACTGACATATACTGACCTGCTGATGAACCAACAGCTCATTTAAAAAAACCCCAACCTTAATTTATCTGGACACCCACACAATCCTCCCTCCTCTTCTTTTGTTGTATGTAAACTTGGGTGGTGGAGCAGGGAGAGAATAGTTTGTTGAATTCTAACAAAGAGTAAACCTATGGCTTCTGCAACTAAACTGTAGGACTATAGTGCTTGAGAGGGTAAACCTCCAGCAACAGAAAGTTAATTTCAATGTACTGAAATTGTTTGTAAACCACACCAGCTATATTAGTGATTAGACTGTCTAGTACACAGTTGTAGAAACGTGTATAGGTCTCAGTGAGTGTGAAGGTTGGGTATAACAATAAATGACTTAATGGGAACAATGATTTCAAATTGGATGAATAAGTATACATTTTTCCTTTCTATTAAAATCTATTTAGACAGGTATGTTCATAATCTTCTTGTTAAGTACAGGTTTGGAGATGATTATCTGGTGAAGTGGTGACTACTGTCTTCCTGCATATTGTGGTAAATTAGGTTTCATTGGAAGTCGCTATTGGTGTGATGTAGATAGTGCATTTTTATGTGTTGGTTCTTCTAAAACTGAAATGTATGATTTTTAGTTTGATCTATATATGTCTATATAAATTCAAAGTTTTTTTTCCCCTGTAGGATGATGTTCAGTCCTCACAAGATTCTCTGCCACGCAAGACAGTTATAAAGCTGAGTATACAGCCAAGGTAAATAATGCATTAATACGCAGTATTTGAAAGTTTCCATATAGCAATGTCTCTTCTGCTAATCACTTAATTTCTTTAGTGTTTTTAACTTTTGTACAATTTATTTTGTTCTAAAATAATTAGTTTTGGTAAAATTTTAGTTCATGTTGAATTTTCCAAAATTAAAATATTACCCATTTTTAATTGCACAATGGAAGTTTCCCACTTTATTCATGCTAAAAATTAGCATGAATGGAATGCTAAGATTGCAAAATAAAGCATTCAAGTAGAAAAATTCCAAGATTTAAATATCTCTCATACTACTATTTCAGCTACAGCTAGCCTAGTAATTATACAATATAACATGCATTTATAGCATAACAGTACCTGAGTTTCCATCTAAAAAGGAAAATAAGAATAGAAAATAATATGTATGTGCAAAGTGGCTAAGTTAGCATTGTGGGAGAAACACAATAGCTAAATGCTTAGTTTCATACCCTTAAAATTTCAACTGCAAAGCTGGAATGTTTTCTTTTTTTACTGCATCTTTCTAACATATTAACATTATTTTTTTAAAAAATCTACATTTATTATTATTATTTATTATTATACTTGATCAGGATTGGAGCCCCATTGTGATGGGTGCTGTACAGACACATGTTGTGAGTCCCATCCATGCTCCAAATGGGTTACACTCTAGTTTAATCTGAAACAGCAAATGGGGGTAACAGCCAAATAAAGGGAATATGGAAGGAGAATGAAAGTAATAGAAACATATGGATAAGAGCAGTTGTGTGCCTGAGTTGAGTAATTCTAAGGTTTTGTTAGGGTTTTTTTAACACAAGATTTAAGACATAAATAAACAAGCAGTAAAGGCAAAACCAAACCTTTTGTTTTTGCAGCAGAGTTTAAATAGTGTTCACATTTAATTTTTCATTTTAGAACAGATAGGGGAACCTTGCGGCATTACAGTTTGTAAGATATCTTGGCTTTCCCAGCAGAACTTATGAGTTAATTAAATGACAGCTACAGCTAAACCTTGTTAATCAACGCTTTGGTTAATCAAAATCTTTGAAAGATTGACTGCAGTCCAGTTCCTATGGAGCTGCAGAAGACCCTGGTCCTCCATAGCTTGATACATTCTTAGTTGTGAGCTAACATATGTAGCCTGTCTCATTGAGGAGCACTTGACAGTTTATGCTGATTTGTTATGCAAGTTTTATTCAGTGCAGAAATATGACAGTATTGTTAAAGCCAACCCTTTCCTTGTGTTGGTGTCCTTTGCTGAAACAGTGCGGCTTTATTGATGCTATTTTCCTCCAGTTTTCTTCCAAGACTAAATCGTATCTGTACTACTCTGGATACCTGATTTATCCTTCCAACTGATTCAACAAAATATTATTAAGGTGGACCCCAGAGTAGACAGTTGTTACATCCCATTCTGTCTTCTTTAGAAGGCAGTAATACTTCCTGGGATGACCTGTAGAGATTCCATAGTCTTGTACAGTGGTTTTCAACCTGTGGTCAGCAGACCCTGGGGCTCCACAGACTATGTCTAAGAGGTCTGCAAAAAAGGTGACTATGAAAATAAAGTTTCAGGTCGCAGAAAAGGCATTCTGTTTTTCTGATCAATCAAACGTATGTGAATATCTCTGCCTACAGGTCAAAACCCGGAAGTGTTGTCGTTACCGTAGAAGCCCACAGTTTAGTGCCCTTTCTCATGCTGTGTCAAATCTGTGTTGAGGCATGCAACATTTATAGTTGAATTCTGTTCAGTCAGTTTTCAGTCTAAGACTTCTATGGTAGGAGTCTGCGGACCATAGGTTGAATTTCCATTCAAACTTGAAAAAAGGTTGAAAACCACTGATCTTCTAGCTACCTGTAAAAAGGACTATGAATATTTTTACGTAATTTATCATTTCAGTTCACTCACTGCAAGATCCTTTGAATGGCTTTGCTCTCACTATCTTTATATCAAAATATAAAAGCCCATTACCTGGTCTATCTTTATCAAAACAGTGAAACAAACAAAAACCACCACCCCTTCCTGCCCCAGAAATAAAAAAACCCCAAAGAATAATCACACCTGATAAAACCCAGGCTGATTGAGGCTGGAGAGTAAGAAGAAATCCTTTAATGTGTTTTCTGTTAGATTTTGTAAGGTGCTTATTTACTATGGTGATGCGCAAAGTATAAAAAGCTAGCTATATGTTGATTTGATCAGTCTTTTTTCTTTCAACATGTCCCACAAACTAGTTCCACAGTGAGAGGATCATAGAAGTTAGAGATGGGAGAAAAAACCAGGTGATCATACAGCTCGTTTCCATGCCAATGTAGGATGGCTTGAAGAGTACATTTTTTTTGTCCAGGTTATTTTCTAACGTGCCAACTAATGGAGTTTCCACCACTTCCTTTAGGAGACTATTCAAAAGCCTATTAGATTTCACTAAGGGCTTGTCTATACGAACACTTACACTCTAGCCTGCCACAAGCTAAATCTACCCTGCACGAGCCTGCTGTGCACTAAGTTTCTGTGTGGACCCTTCTGCTGCTTGGTAAAACTTCCGTGGTACATTTTAATCCACTCCCATTTCAAAGTGGAGTAGATTAAAGTGCACTCTGTAACTTCTAGTGAGCAGTGGCAGGGTCCACACCGACACATAGTGTGCAGTAGGCTAATGTAGGTAGATTTGAACCCCAGCTTGCCATGAACTAGGTAAGTTCTCAGAGGAAATTTTTCCTTATATACATCTTACATTTTACTTCACTTAATTTCCTCACGTTACTCCTAGTTATTCCTGTGTATACCATTCTAAATAATTTCTCCCTCCTTGATATTTGCACATTTCAAATATTTGAACTACTCATGTCTCCAGCCACAGTTGTGTATTAGCCAAGATATACCTGTTTACTTCCTTTTAGTATTAATTCTTAAATCAGTTCCAGTGTTTTGTTGCTCTTCTTTGAACTCCCTCTAACCAGTTAGAAAGATATCTTACTGGTAGTTGTCCAGAATAGAAGTAATATCAGCTAGCTGTACTATAGCTCTATGTTCATAGAATATCATAGAATATCAGGGTTGGAAGGAACCTCAGGAGGTCATCTAGTCCAACCCCCTGGTCAAAGGGGTTAATGTTAGTTTTTCATTGACCATTCAAAAATGTGCTAGATGCCATAGAGACACAAGACATGCCCCCTGCTCCAAAGAACATGCAATCTAAATTACTCATGAGGTAATGAAGAGGCAAGAAAATAAAGGTGTAGAAGTGAAGGAGAAGAGTTTAAAGAGGAGTGTTGCCATCCTGTTTGATAAGCTACATCTCTGGTGGCCCTTTTTTGTTTTCATATCAGTTTCAAAGTCATGTATAATATGACGTCCTCTATCACAAGACTTGGTATCAGAGGTTTAGTAAAATTCAGTTGTGTTACATCTCTTGACTGTTACCAGATGCTTTATAATTGATCAATAATGTATTAATTACAAATACGTGCTGTTTATTCACGGTCTGTATCCTGTAGATGTTTAATACATTTTTTTCTTTTCATATGTGTTCCAATATTTTAGCAAAGATAGAATTCATTGTTCTTTTCCCTAATGGAAAACTGGCACTATATTTGGTTTTCTGTGGTCTTCCAGTGCCTCTGTGTGGCGCATGATTATTTTAAAAATAGTTAGCATTCAGTGTATTTTTTTTAAACCTTAGGATTCATCCAGACGAGCTAATAAATTTATATGTTCAAAATTTCAAAGCATTCTTGTATCTGCTTGTAATGAATGATGATTGATACTGATTCTTCATTCCTTACCAACTTTTTATTTTTCTTATTTAATACAGATATAAAAGTGTCAGCTAGAAGTCTAGTCAGTTTCTAAAATGAGCTAAATGTAATTTCAGGTACTAAAACTGATTTTTAAAAATGTGTTTTCTCATTCTTGTTGCCTGTAAAAGATGCACACAAGCAACAAGGAAAACTAACTAGGAGAGCCAGGAAAGCTGACTATACACAAAACTGGCATATTGAAAAATAGAATTTTTCTCTAATCATTATCATAGTTACAGATAATACCTAAGCTTATAATTCAGCTAGAATTCTTTAAAAAGAATTCAAAATCTGTCATTTGAAGTATTAGTTCTCTCTCATTTGTCAATGAACCTACCTTTTTGTACTTTCCTTCCATAGCTATTTCTATATATCAGTAATTTGTAAAAGGTCATCTCTCTTATTTTGTGATGCCACAATGGTTGGAATGACACACCCAGATTTCAGTAGCATTGGGCTGGTAGCGGGCTGTTGGCACTGAAAGGCTTGTGACTGATTGCACAGATTCTGTGGAGTCCAAGAGGATGCCCTTGTAGTTATGTTCTCCCCCATTCTTAGGAAGCCATTTACATGGGGGGTGGAAAGCTAGAACCCACAGGAGTTCAAGGGAATGAGACGGGATTGTGGCATCCAGTTTTCTGAAGGAACATATAAAGAGTACAATCTCCTAGGAAGGGGGCTGCTGCTGCACAGAGAAAACTACTCTCCATTCCCTGAAGGAATACTTCAAATGTATGTACTTCTGCTTGCTTTTTTTGTGGTGTGAACTCTTTTTTTAAGAAAGCAGATACGGGAGCTGAGGGCCTTTGAAGATACTTTTCTTTGTATTGGCACTCTAAAATAGTGAGGCCTAATTTCCAGAAGAGATTTTTTTTTCTTCTATACAAAAAGGATTTCCTGTTGTTTAAGGAAAGTTGTATGAAAGTGTAGTCTAGTATATAATTCAGCTCTGGACTTCACTTCCTTTTTCAGAGTCATGGTCTGAACTTGAGGTCACACTGTAAAGCCTTTCTATTTTCTTAGGATTTCTTTTATAGAATAGTTTGATGGTATGAATATGCTGAGCAGGTAAGAGCTTTTTATTGGGGTTGTGGAGTTGAATAGATACTGATAAATTAGAATTTCTGTATGGATTTTGAAATGATGTGCAGGTGCCTAGATCTTGGAATACGTGCTTTTTATCTAAATAAATGAGTAAACAAACAAGACAGGTCTCAAAAGACATATGACCAATATCATTCATTCGTTGTGTCATAGTACTGAAGGAGAAGTCCAACAGGAAACCCCAGAGGCATTCAAAATTTCACAATCAAAAAAGAAATCCATATCCAAATAGACCTTTAAAGAAGGGGAATAATGGCATGTATATGAGTTGGATGGGAGAGGAGGCACACTTGTCATGTGAGAGAAACATTATCGTGATAAACCAGAACCCTTCTTCATAGATCTATAATAAGAGTTGAACTACCAATCCATGGGCTTTCATTGTTCTTGTCCTTAAACCATTCTACCAAAAGGAAAGAACACATCATTCTCAGGTGGAGGTGAGATATCTTTGTTTAGAATCAATCTGCAGTAAGCCCTTACAGCAACTGTATACACTGATTTTTTGTAAACAGAGTACTTGGGGCTAAGACTGAATTCTTCATTGGCTCACTAGCTTCTTTGGTGAGATTTATTAGGGCTGAAAGCTGCCTTGATACAAAAGCCCTTGGTATAAAGGATGGTTGTTAGTTCTGTGATCAAAGCTTTGAGGAAATCCTAGTTTTTCAGACACTGATGGTGCCAGGCAGGATGGATAAAAATCAAGGATTAAGAAAAAATATAAGATTTTTAAATTTTAAATTAGGTACATTTTTATTTTTTTAAATAAACCTATTTAAACTTGAATTTGAAATTATGACAACCTATGTTAAGGCCTCAACTTACTATAATTTATTAAAGTAATTTATATAAACACCTGACATTGTATGATTAGTGACATGGCTTGTGTGCAAAGATTTTATTTTACTTCCTTTGAAAGAGAGGAGGAACAGTTCTCCAAGGAACTGGTTTTTAGTAAGTAGCAGAGGGTGTGCACTCTTTAGCAGAACATCCATTTAAAACAAACACCTAACAATATTTATCTGTAGCTAACATCTTGGCTTCCTCTCCAGATCAGCCAAAAGGCAGATACCCGAGGAGAGACCAAATACTATTTTCTCAACAATAATACTAACAATAAATAATCTAAATGAAAAACTAAAATGTAATTTTTGTAAATAGTATTAAATTATCTAAAAGTCTGCTGACAGTGAACAATGGCCAGAGATCTGTTGTGCAGGCAGGAAAGAAAGGAGTTGGGACCACATGCGATGTAAACTTGGTTAGGAGCATCTTGTTGTTCTTCAAGATGAGTGTCCCTATGGGTGCTCCACTCTAGGTGCGCATGCACCTTATGTGCCTTTGGTCGGAGATTTTAGGTAGCGGTGCCTGTTCAGCCCACACATGCACCCCATGGAGTCTTTTGCTCTGTACCGTGGCTATAAAGAGCTGTGGGCAAACCACCCTATCTCTCCTCTCAACTGCCTTGCCCTGAGATGGAGCCTCAGCAGTGTCTGAGATGAGCTTACCTCAACTGTATTTTTTTCTCTTATCTAATTAGCTAGTTTAGTGTTAGTACTTTAGTGTTGGCTTTGTATTAGTTAGTTGTAGTAATTCTATAACTTAAAACAAAATGAAAATATTTAATTTTTTTATTCATATATACATATATATTGTTATAGTTTTAGTGTAAGGACCGTTGTCCTTTCCTCTTTATTTTCTCACCTTAGGAGAACTTAAATGCTGGGAGGGCACGCTCAGTCCTCCAAATTTTAAACACTGCCTTTAATGCTGTGAGGCGATCCCAGTCATAAGGAGGGCTTTAGCTCTCAGGGTTTCTGAGGGAAGTCCAAAGTTGATTACCTTCCTTTTGACAGATGGAAGCTATTTGCTGAAAAAACTGACGAGTCCCTGAATAACTTAAGACTCTAGGACCATCTTCTTTTCGCTGGGAATTTACACCCCTGCACAAAAAAGAAATTTTAGTGAGTCCCAGAGATCTCTTCCCACTCAGCTTCCTTTCTCCCAGAGACATTATGAATTCCCAGCGTAAGAGACAACGGTTCCAGAAGAGGAGACCATCTGCCTCTCGGGCATCAAGCTCACAACCTTCAACTTTGAAACATCAATTTTTATGGGGAGGTCAAGGTGCTGAGTTACCATCCTCACTTATCTGCTGCAACAATCTACATGTCTCCCTTGCTTTGGCAACCTCCTTTCTCATTTCTGTCAGGAATGGGACATATCTCTATGGACAAGTGGGTTTTGGAGATAACTCTTGCAGCAACAATTCCATCATTGGACTGATGGGATTAGTTCTTGGCCCTTGACCTGCAAGATACTTACTTTCATATAGCAATCCACCCCTCCAGCAGAAAATTCTTATACTTCACTCTGGGTCAAGAGCATTTTCAGTACAGGGTTCTGCTCATCTTCACAAACAAGGAATTCTGATATTCCCATACTTCAGTGATTGCTCAATAAAACACACCTGACTTCACATGTACTGCCTTCAGGGGTGGTTCAGAACTGTTTATTTGCCAAGCAAACATAGTTTGAACAAATTACTCTCAATGCCTTCGATCATGGAATTCCTTCGACTGGTAGAAGGACCCTCACAATGTTTGCACAGGGGTTGCCTTTGCACAACCATCTCCAATGTCAGTAATAACAGATGCATCCCTACTGGGATGGGGAGCTCATCTAGACCTGCACACTGCTCATGGCAAGTGGTCACCTCATGAGTCCACTCTGCACATCAACTTAATGGAACTCAGAGCAGTCTGAAATGCTTATCTCCATTTTCTTCCACTAATCGGGGCAAATACTAGAAGATCATGACAGAAAACATGTCATGCATATTTATAACAACCATCCAGGGAGAGCGAGATCATCCTCCCTCTGCACTGAAGCAGTGAGTTAGATCCCATTACACTCCTCCACCTGTTTCGTTATTGGGGTGTCGTGCAGATAAGCTTGTTTTCCACAGCCAAGAACAAGTAGTGCTCCCAGTTCTGCTCTAGAGGCAGTCTGGATCATTACTCCAGGGGGGATGCCTTCACTTTTGTTGGAGTTCAGATCCTTCAACCTCAAGATTCTTCGACTCAAGGCACGGCAGATGGATGGTTTGCAGAGTTAAAAACAACTTGGTCTGAGGACGTGTAAAGAGAGTGCTTTTGCACAGAAGAAAATCCACTCCTAATACCTACCTGTAAAAGTGGGGGAGATTCAGTCACTGGTGTGGCCTCAGACATCTTTCACCTACATCCTCTCTGTTATCAGATACATTCTAGAGCTAAAAATGACAAGATTGTCTCTAAGAAGAATTAGAGTACACATGACAGCTATTACAACCTTCCATCATATAGTAGAGGGTTTTTCCATCTTCGCTCATGCTACAATGATGAGGATTCCCCAATCCCTTGAGAAACTTTCCACAAATCAGATGCCCTACACTCACTTGCGACCTCCACTTGGTACTTAGATGCCTTGTGAAGCCCCCCTTTTGAACCTGTGGTTACCTGCTCCCTTCTACATTTGTCTATGAAAACAGCCTTTCTCATAGCCATTACTTCCGTTCAGAGTTGGGAGGGGGGAGGGGGTTCACAGTCTTTTTTAAGGATAAGGTCACATTGTGACCACATCCCAAGCCATTAGTTTGTCTTAATTCTTTTCCTTTTTGTTCTCTTCTGTTCCTTATCTTTATTTTGGATACTAGCATTCCAGGTATTGGCCTTTGAAGGTACCTCCTTGGCTTGTACTAAGATATTGAACAAAGGTATTTTGATTGTGACTAGTTTCCTATTGGCTTAAGCCAAATGCTCATTTGTGCTACTGTAGGGTATTGTGATATGTAGCTTAGCATGAGTAGTGATAACTCTGGGAAAAACAGAGGTCAGTTCAGCTCTCATAACTGCCAGGCATTCATATAATGTAGTATATACTAAAGTAAGAATCTTATGTGCAAATATCAAAGTACATGTAGGACCAATCATATACTGTTCTGAAGTAGTTCCAGGATTCACAAGGCCTAGCAAATGAGGATCTGCATCATCTGACCTTTATCACAGGGCTTCTTAACAATGGAGAAAAACAGGATTGGGCTATCGCAGCCTGAGCCACAGCCCACAGGGGGAAACCCTTTCCCACAGTGCAACCTCTGCCTGTGGTAGTGGTAACAGGGGACTCTCATGTAGGAGTCTGCTACTAGGATGGCAGGAGGTCAACCATCACTGGTCTTCAGGTAAGTTGGAACCTCTGTTCATCTAATTGAAATCAAAGGGATGTCAGCTCAGGCACTCTATCTCATTGAAGTTGTCAGAATATCACAGGAAGAGAGGTAGTCTCTAACATATCTAGCTCTCAAATAACAAGGTTTTCTAGGGTCAAACCAAACTTTTTAAAATTTATCCAGAAATGAAATGGATAACTGCAAGTCATAGAGCATAGATGTAATATTTTTGAGACATATTTCTTAATAAGCAGGCCAACGTTCTGTGCTAACTGAATTTTTCAAGTTGTCTTAAGGTTTAGCCTTATGTAGAACACATTGTATTAGAAAAGACTCAAGGTGACGAAGCCATGCATAACTACAGTGAGGTCTGTTTCTTGAAATGCAAGGTCAGTTGTCTTGCCAAGACCAAATTGAAAAAAATACCCTTGGTTACAGCTCCTATCTCAGTATCTAGCAGCAAATAAAGACACAACAGAAGTTCATTTTCCAAACCTGAGTAATAAATGGTGGACATACTTTCATTTGAGGAAATTGATTCTTTGTTCTCCCCAGCCCTCAAATATTACATCAGTCATCTTTCACAATGATACTCAGCCAATCAGTTGTCATCTCCACTCTGATCTCATTTGGACAGTAGGTCAGCCAATCAACCTCACTGATTACCTCTGGAAAAAATGTCAGTGTGAAGTTGCTGTTACCTTTTCAAGAAAGCGCTTGACAAGATTTTTTTGCTACTGTTGTCAGAATACAGAATTGTAATGCATGCTAAGGATACATTATCCATATAATATGTGGTAAGGAATATATATGCACAAGAAATGTAACTTGGTTGTAAAGGAGACTTGTAGTGTGAAATGACAGGAAGGAAAGCCTGGGCTGACGACTTAAGCCAAGGTTGAGAAAGCTGCGGTGGGAAGTGCTATAGGAAAATTAGGTGTCTTGCTGAACTACAAAGATTAAAACATCACCCAGATGCATAATAATCTTAGAACCTGGCAAGTCTAATTTCAAGTCCTGTTTGTGTTGCCCATCTTCCAGGTATAGGATGAGTTTACATGAGTCTCCTAAGTGGTTTATAAGGATATGGAGTTCTGAATAAGAGTGTATTTTGATCACCATATAGATGTTGTAACATTTGTACATGGAACCTGAGATAAGTGATAAAACGATAGTTATAACTACATACAAATAAAATAAACTGTATAGGAATAATTTCTTGGACTAGCATAATAAAAATAACATTTGACTTCCTTAATTATTGTGATATTCTAGCAGGTAAAATATGAGCATTAAAAAGAATACTAGTGTTGTATATAAACTATACAGAGTTAATAAATTGCAAAGAATTGCATAGAATCACAGGGTTAGAAAGGACCACAGGGGTCATCTAGTGTAACCCCTGGTCAAGATGCAGGATTTGTTGTGTCTTAAGCCTTCCAAGACAGATGACTATCCAGCCTCCTTTAGAAAACCTCCAGAGAAGGAACTTCCACAAGCTCCCTAGGCAGTCTGTTCCATTGTCCTACTGTTCTTACAGTTATGAAGTTTTTCCTGAGATTTAATCGAAATCTGCTATGCTGTAGTTTGCACTTATTGCTTCTTGTCCTGCTGTTTGTGGCAAGAGAGAACAACTTTTCCCATCTTTTTTAAGGCAGCCTTTCAAGTATTTGAAGACCCCATCAATCTCCTCTCTTCCAAACTAACTGTATCCAATTCCTTTAGTTTTTGTTTGTATGGCTTGCATTCCATCCCTTTGATCATCTTTGTCACTCGCCACTGGATCCTTTCCAGTTTCTCCACATCCTTTCATTGGTGACCACAATTGGACACAGTACTCCAATGAGGCCTAACCAGCATCAGGCAGAGCAGTACTATCACTTCCTGTGACTTGCATGCTATGCCTCTGGTTAATGCAACCTAAAATGGCATTGGTTATTTATTTATTTACTTACTTACTTATTTGCAACAGCATTGCATTGCTAACTCATGTTGAGGTTGTGATCCACCACAACTCCCAGATCCTTCTCAGCAGTGCTGCTACCAAGCCAGTTATCCCCTATTCTGTTTTTGTGTGTTTGTTTTTTCCCCCCTAAGTGTAGCACCTTACAATTGTCTTTGTTGAATTTCATTTTGTTGTCTATAGTCCAGTTCTCCAATTTATGAACGTTTCTCTGAATCTTAGCTCAATCCTCCAAAGTGCTGGCACTTATCCTCCCTAGCTTTGTGTTGTCTACAAATGTGTTGAGTATGCTCTCTATTCCTACATCCAGATCATTAATAAAGATATTGAACAACACTGGACCTAGAACAGATCCCTGTGGAATCCTATTTGAGACCTCCCTCCAATCTGACATCATTCCATTAATTGTTACTCTTTGTTTGTGGTTGTTTAACCCATTGTGTATCCACTTAATGTTAGTTTTGTCGAGCCCGCATTTCTCCAGCTTACTTATTAGAATGTCATGTGGGACTATGTCAAAAACCTTGTTGAAGTCCAGGTATATTACGTCCATTGCATTCCCTCTATGCACCAAACTAGTTACCCTGTCAAAGAAGAAAATCAAGCTGGTTTTGCATGATTTGTTCTTGATAAATCCATGCTGGTTGCTAGTGTCTACCCCTTCATCCTCCAGGTATTCCAAATTGAAAGTTTTATACATTGCTCTCATAGCTTCCTGGTATCAAAGTCGGGCTGACTGGTCTGTAGTTCCCAGCCTCCTCCTTTTTTCTCTTTTTTAAAGATGGGCACTGCATTAGCCCTTCTCCAGTCTTCTGGGACCTCACCAGTCATCTATGAGTTTGCAAATATTTTTGCAAAGTAATTTTATAATTAAAATGTTATAATTTTCTTCCTTAGTATAACAAACTAGTTTAGAATTGAATTTTGCTAGAAATATTGCTGGAGTTTTGCTTTGGATAAAATTGTAGTAACATTTGCAAAAAGGGTTATATCCTGCCAGCTGTTTTAAAGTAGAACTTCTCACTGACTTTTATTGCTTTTATTTTATCCTCAGACAAGCGGGATAGAGGGACCATTAGAAGTATGTTTTTCCAAAAAAAGTATTTGCATTTTTATGACAATTTAGTTATAGGTTTGGACTAAATGATCACATCAGAATAGTTCAAATATTTTAGGGAATAAGACAATCATGGAACTTTATGAGCATAATTACCGTGATTAAATAGTTGCATTTTTAATTTCTCTGACATAATCAACTTCGCTACTTCCTATAACACTGAAATTGATGGACAGCTCATGTTATGTATTGATTTTGATAGTTTATCATCAAGCACATAAGCGTGAAATTAGGCTTTTTTTTTTTTTTTACACCAAAAGCTCTCTGAGAAATGGTAGTTGAAAATGAACAAAACCAAAGGTGGTTGTCTTCAGTGTTTTTAAAAAAAAAAAAAAAAAAGTCTTAGATAAGAAGAGCACTTTTTACTGTATGAACATATCTGCTAATTTTTTTAATAAACTCTGACTACTCCATGACCTCCGTGTTGGTTCCATGTAATTTGCATAAGTAACTGGCATTTTATTCACAGCTTATTTGGAATACTGAAACTAAGTGATAAATAAGATCAGGGTATGTATGTGCATTTTGTTTTGAGGGGGCAGTCTTGTTCGTTGAAACCAACCAAAATCAAAAGTCCGAAAACAGTTCACTTAATAGAGAAGAAAATTACGTATTTTGACCTACAAAGACAAGAAAGATAATCACTGTGAAGACTCGCTTTTGGTTCATTTTTGAGAAACAGAGTTGATACTGGTTTTTCCACAGGAAAACCAGTATCTATTCTTTAGTGACTCATTGCACTCCAAAGCGTTCTAAGAAATGAACTTATTTCTCTATGAATATCCAATTTTGCCTGTGCATCCCTTTGTTTGAGTTAAAGTACTATAATACATTCTAAAAGTTTTCAAATCTTTATCATGAACCATTATTACATGAAATGGTTGTATATAATTATACTTGTCCTTTAGTTATTGGTTTCTTATTATTTTTGAAGCAGTAGTGATAGTCTGTTCTGAATACTTAATTTGCTTAGTTTCTTTGCAATAGTCTTTCTGTTGTGGTTACAATTTCAAAATTACACTGCAGAAACTAGTTTATGCATTGTTTTAAATTGTTTAACTTTGCAACTTTTTACAATTGAATTGAAATTTAAGATTTTGTATGTAGTGTTTTGAATTCAAAACGACCTTGACAAATTGGAGAATTGGTTTGAATTTAACAAAATGAAATTCAGTAAAGACAAGTGCAAAATACTTCACTTGGGAAGGAAAAATCAAGTGCAAAACTACACAGTTGGGAATAACTGGCTAGGTAGTAGTACTGCTGAAAGGATTTGGGGATTATAGTGGAACACAAATTGAACATGAGTCAACAATGTTATGAAGGGGTGAAAAAGGGTAATATTCTGGAGTGTATTAACAGGAGTGTTGTATATAAGATACAGGAGGTAATTGTCCTGCTGTACTTAGCACTGGTGAGGCCCCAGATGGAGTACTATATATCCAGTTCTGGGCGCCACATGTTAGGCGAGATGTGGACAAATTGGAGAGAGTCCGGAAGAGAGTAACAAAATTGAAGGAAGATGTTAAAAACCTCACCTATGAGGACAGATTAAAAAAATGGGGCATGTTTAATCCTGACAAAAGAAAACTGAGGGGTGACCTAATAAGTCTTCAAATATGTTAAAGGCTATTATAAAGAGGATGGTTGGGACAAGAAGGTAACTGGCTTAATCTGCAGCAAGGGAGATTTAGGTTAAATATTAGGAAGAACTTTCTACCTGTAAGGATAGTTAAACTCTGGAATAGACTTCCAAGGGAGATTGTGGAATCCTTACCATTGGAGGGTTTTGAGAACAGGTTGGCTGGACAAACTTGTCAGGGAGGGTCTGGGTTAACTTGGTCCTGCCACGTTGCAGGGGGCTGGACTTGATGACTTCTTGAGGTCCCTTGCAGTCCTACACTTCTATGATTCTATGATTTTAACAGTTTTGTAGCTTATCTTATTTCTGATTGCAACAATAGTGCAGTCATTGCATTATGAAGGTGTCATTTTCAGACACTCACAAATGATATCTCACTTGCCATGGCAAAGACCATAATATCAAAAATGAGGAATGCTGCATCTTCTTAGGAACAACTTTTTGGTACCCATTGCAAATAAGTTGAGTTGGGTTTATTATAGAAATGGCTTGTGAACTACAGTACCACTACTTTAACTTGAAATATGTGTTCTTCGTAGATAAAATAACTATCCTAGCCAAGAGTTATGAAAAATGGAACCTTGTGGACCATATGCATGTATTTTAAAGTATTTTTTGGAAGTAGAGAATATTCCCTTTCAGTATCTCAGGATGTCTGTATACTGTTTCTTAGCTGCAATGTCTGGTCTTCTCCTTCAGCCTTTCTTCTGGTGTTGCTTAAAGCAACATTGTAGTTAGTCCAGGGCTGTCAGAGCACAGACTGAAGTGATATGGCATATTTCAAATCTTCTTTTCTTCTGAATCAGATTTTTTTTCCCTTCTAAATACAGATTAATAAAGCCTGCACTACAAGAGGAACAAGGAAAGGATTTTAGTGAAGGTACTTCCTGATCCTGAAAAAGTCAGGGGGCTTCAAGCCCATCTTGGACTTCAGAACACTTCACAACTTTGTGGTAAAAGAAAAATTTAAAATAGTGCCTTTGGATTTAATCCTTAATGAGAGAGTAGTTTTGTGCTCTAGAATAGGATATAAATGCCGCTAGGACTGTGTCAGAATCGCAGGAAGTACCTGTATTTGGAATATCTAGTAGGTGCATAACATTTATAGAAAGTGTTGTCTTAGGTTGGTGTTGGCTTTTTGTATTTTCTCTGACAATTTGTCATTCTTATTTATTGTGCCATTGTGTCTGTGTTCACTGTGAGTGCTGTTTTCTTGAGGGTGTTCCATATCTGATAATTGGCTGAAGTAGTTGACTAATGTGGAGGATAGGCCTCAATAGAAGAATTTGTTCTATCTAATACATTTTCTAAATCTCTTCTTATAATGTCATCTTGCTTGTATAGAGTGATATTGCTCAAGTAAGGTCACATAACATTGTTGAATCACGGGGCCCAAATCTATTTCTGTTTCCATGGCATGTGTCAAAGGGCAAATAGTTAACTCTTTTAAAGTGAGTAAATAAGAATCTTCTCTGATATTTATATTTTTCAATCTACGCTACACCTCTGTTCTTTCACTAACAGCAGGATTTCTGAAATGCAAAAGTGAATAGTTGGCTCTTTGAAACTGTGTCTGTTCTTCTTGGCCCTGATCATTAACTCTTGGGAGGGGACTCTGTGGGGAGGAACTCTCAAACTATTCCCTCGTGGAGATGTCCTCATATTTGTCATCCTAAGAAAAGGCCATCGGATCCACCTCCAAATTTGGCAGATCCATGAGGATCTGTGCAGATTCTATAGAATCAGCAGAAGGTTACTGCTCTCTCTTCAGAGGTCCTGTATCTCTTAACTGGCTCTGTTCCCTGGTGGTGCAGTTCTGTTGAATTCCTCCTGCCAGCTGCTTGCTCTGAGGAGAACTACCCAAGGTGGTGGTATTGTCACCAGAGTGTCTCCATAAGGCTGAAGGGGGAAACAGTGTGCCTGTTGCCTGCCCAGTCTCCACCTGTGCAACACACACACACACCTCAGATCTTATGGAGTCTGAGGGAGAAGACTGATGTGGAGGTGGCTGAATCCCACTTTCTGCTGTGCACAGATCTAGGGGGCATGATCTGAGACCTTGTTAGGAGGCGCTTTGCTTGAATGGTGAGAAATTTAAAATGTCAATGAAACATTTTCTTTCTTGTCCACAAAATCACTGTTTTTAAGCACCCTTGTTATACATTACACAGAAATCTGACAGTCTGCTTTTGGAGGTAATGCCAATTTATTTCTTAACCTTTAATATTTAGATCTACTTCTAAATTAATCATTCTGCCCCTTCTTTACTGATGGCTAAAAGAAAAATCAGTTTAATCATAAAATGTCAGCTTCATCCTGCTTCAATTTTCTGTCCTTCTGAATCACTGAATTCTTGGGGGGAATGGATCAGCATTCACCTCTCACTCCCTGTCAATACGTGGCCTAAGCCGGGAAAGTTAATGGTCCAACCAGTGGACCAAATTCAGTGATGAATCCTGGTCACGTGCCACCTGAGCATATTGCGCATAAGCTAAGAAGAAGACTGAATTCTTGTTATCCCAATTATTATTTATGGATGGAATCTTTTATTAACTTTTTTCTTGTTTGGTAATTTGGTTTTTATAACAGAGAATTTATGGTCTTTGGATCATAGATTCTGGTGCCCTGGTCTATATGGTATACGTTATTAAAGCAGAATTTGAGAATTCCACTTAGCTTCTCAAACAGCTAAAACAGCCTTACGTTAAATTATCTCATTATCTAAAAGATCAGATGTGCATATTTTATTTAAAAAAAGGAAAAAAAAACCCTTCAGTAGGTGACTGGTAGTGAAAGTGTGTGTGTGTGTGTATAAGTGTGGAATGGGTGCCCAATCTCTACCCACTCCCCATGTGCAGACAATGGATCCTGCATGCCCGTGCGCGCACACATTTTTACTACCAGTCACCTGCTGAAGATTTTTTTAAAGTGCTAGAATGCTGAAGTAGAAACATCCTTCTACTAATAAAAATTGAAAAGCAAAAGGGATGATATTCGACAGGATGTAACTCTTGTGTTTTTTATTCAATTTCTAGAAGATAGTATGTGGTTGAAAAGATTGGTCAGTGGTTTTCTTGGCTCAGTTGGTTAATGCTGACAGGTTTGCCTTCTAGAGGTTACTTGCTTGTAGATGCCAGATCTTAGATGCCGCATCTTGCTGGATTCCTACTCCTTGGTGCCCAGCTGCAAGGGTGGGGGAAGCACAGGCCTTCTTGTCCAGAGCATGGTGGCATCTGGAAGCCAAAGCCAGAAGCAAGCAGTTGGTTTCTCCTCGTACATCACGTTGTGAAGATGATGGCCTGATTGGTTCCTATTCCTTGTAATTTTCCTCAAGAGTTTCTTGGTGAATCAGACAAGGGTACTATCCCTTTAAAAGTCATTGGCATCATCCAGTGGGGTTTGATTAGGTCAATGTATGCAAACAAAGATCCTTCCCTTCAATCCTGGAAAGTCTTCAACATACTTCAGGGGTTTGACATTCTGAGTCCACTTATTGGAGAAGTTGACGTCAGCTTCTATTGATCACAAAGTATACCAACCATCCTATAAAAATTCTAACTAAAACTCCCAATTTTGGGGGAGGGCACGGAAAAAAAAACTAGTAAAAGGTTTGAAGCGAAATAATAGAAAAGTCATTCACACACAGTCGTGCACACAAGGTTCCTTGTTCTTAAGACTAAGCAATTGTTCTTCTGTTCCATAGACAGGTAGTTAACTTCCCTTCTTTATATTTTGGTACTTATTATCCATGAATAACTCAATTTTGAACACGATTTGTGATGAACAAAATCTGAGTAAATCATTGGACTAGCACTTTCAGAGTAAATCTATGTACTCTTAAAAATCATGATTAAGAGTTCAGTTTTCCTATGTAGGCTTATCTTCCTCACATACTTTTATTTAGGAAATCATAGTGTGAGAACTTTTCACACACCTTTGTCACAAGTGCAGTATATCTTGTAATGCAATGAAAAAAACCCACATACACCTTTTGCATTGTAGTTAGAATTCAGCCATGACCTGAAAAATCTGCGGAGGTGGCACTGGGATTTAAATGACTAAGAATTGTTTATTTGTTGATAAATATTTGACTTGAATTTTAATATTAACCATGATAGATCCTTATTAATACATTTGTCTGTGAACTTGGAATATAAATTTTTTTATTGTACCATGGGCAAGGCATTTCACACAGGAAATTCTAGTTTCTGGCCTCGAGTGGACAAATGGATATTCTGTGCAATGCATTTCTATATGTGAAGGTTAAAAATTCCTTATCTCTACATTTTCTCCATAAGCATCTGCCACTGAGCAAGATGACTGATTTATTTGTCCTGTACGCATCACGTACTGTAGCATCTAGCATTTAATAAGGATGTTTAACCTTGTCCCAGTTATAATATGTTTAGACTACAGAAGAAATATTCATAAACTAGTAATAGCGCATTAGTTCACTGTGTAATATGATGTATAGATTAAGATGCTGTTTTCCAAGATTACCACAAATCTGTATGTAATCTGTAATTATTTTTCAAATCTTATAGGTTAGATTTCTCTAGACTCCTAGCTTTCCTTTGGTATACAATAATTTTCTCTCTCATGGGCACTTGCTCTATGATCCATTACAACTGGGTTTATAATGAAATATAATAAAGAAGAGTAAGTCACTAAAATATGTACACTGCCCTTTCACTGCTTTTTCTGTGTTCATACTTTATTGGCTCTTTTTCTGTCATCCCTTTTTTTCCTTTCTGCACAGGGTTATTTGTTGTTTTGGTGCACACTCTAGATTCTTGGCTGCATCTCTTGTCAACCTTGGATGCATTTCTTTCAGTGATGCTTTCTTTTTTTAGGCTTTCTTCCTGCATCTCAAGGAAAGAAGCTCAGCGGCTTCAAGCAATGTACCTATGGTAGAAAAGTTTTGGTCATGGTTGAACATTACAGCTGTGTCCGTTGCATTGTAATTGAGCAGATCTGTCTGGAAACGTCATTCAGAGTAGTCACATTTTGTGGGAAATAAGAAATTCCTCAGGGAAGCTCCCCAGAGCACTCCAGTAAGTCTGTTTTGGATCAGACTTACATTGCTTCAAAGGATCAATCCCTGAAACAAAAACGCAAATCAGGCTCTTCCACTGAGCACCAGGACTTGGTGTTGATACAGATCCAACCCCCCAGGTTGCCTCAAAGCAATGTGCACTGACAGCATCATAAGTTCAGGTATCTTGAAGAGGTGGCATTGATGCTGCCTCAAATTGGTGGTAAATTAGCTCTGGTTCTTAAGAAATCTCAACAGCTGGCGTGGAGTGAGAGCCAGTTGTCTTTCACTGTGCTACTGTTGAAACACAAGACAGGAATTGGAAACAGATTCAGGGAACTTCTGGGGCAGTGTATGATCTCAGACCTAGTTAGATTCATCAGCTTTGTTTTTAAGGCTGCCTTGGCAACAGTCTCATCCTCAGCACATAGCTGGAAGATCCTTCATCAAAGTCTGTCAGAATTCTTGTGCAAGAGTTGTGCTCTTTTCACTAATGTTGATGCCTGACTTAGAGAGTTGGCTGTATCAGCAGAATTACTGGTCTTGATGATCTTGATGATGAGGGTCTAGGAGCAGTCAGAAACCTCATTTGTCAAGTCAGTGCTAATGGTCCTACATATTAGTGAAATGTAGTAAACTGCTTGAGTGGAAGTGGTAATCCTATGGTAGATGGTATTGAAGATGCAGAGGTTTCAGTGGCCTGTTCTTGGTGAATTAATGATAAAAGTGTATGTGGCTTATCAGATCTCCAAATGCAGTAGAAAATGTTTTCCAACCCCTTCATGACAACTGGCAGAAACAGCCATGGCTAGAGGAAAGTCTAGCCAAAACGTTACTCTGTCCCAGAACCCTGGGTTTAATCTGATAGATGGATTTATCATTATGCAACTGTTAGTTTACTCAGTATGGACAACCAAACATAAACTGTTGAACTGCAAAAGGTGACTTAGGACCTGGCTAGGTATTTCCCAATAGAAGCATTAGAAGTTGTGCAAGACTGTGCATGAGGATGTGCAGAGGTTGTTAGCTTATTGGCTATCCTGAACAGAATTGAAGAGTTTAGATAATCTCTTAATTTTATGCAGAAAGGATTAAAAATCAGGCTGTTACAATCTGAACACTATTCAGGTGGGTTAGATGATGTATCCAAGAAGCCTATAAGACATCATCTGTCTCTCTCCCTGAAGGGATTAAGTCCCACTTTATTAGAGCCAAAGCAGCATCTCTGGCTTTTCATAGACATATCCCACATATTGAAATATGCAGAGCAGCAACAAAGAGTTCTATTGACATGTTTACCAAATGTTACTCTGTGGATCTAGCATCCGGATTGGACGTTAAACTTGTCAGAGCGGTTCTTCAATCCTCACTTAATTAGGACTCCCTTGGTGCGAGTGCTAGTAGCTAAACTATTCCAAATGTGGGAATATGCAGAGAACACGTGAAAAAATTAAATTTACTCAACTGCAACATGAGTTCTTCAAGATGAACTTTGCATATTCATACTCGCTGCCCACCTTCCCCTCTTCCTTGAAGCCCTGATTACCATACAGGGCCTGAGGATGCAGTGGAAGATGCTGAGGCACCTGAAGCACCATGCCCCTTCTGTAGCCATGCCTTCAGAATGCTCAGAAAAATTGAGGGAAGGGGTGTTTGAGTGCTCCAGCAGGCATTGCTAGTTAAAGTTCCATTGTGTAAGCTGTACAGTCCTGGTCAATGCCTTCCTTGAGTGTGAATATGCGGAGTCCATCTTGAAGAACTCTGGTTACAGGCGAGTAACCTTTATGTTGCATCACATCCCCAAAAATGCAGTAAGGCATTTTTTTTATATAAGGAAGAGATGTGGCAGTAAATCTAAGTCTTCCTAGGAAAGAGGGCAAACAGATTCATCCCAGCTCGAGCTCCTTTCCCTGGCATCTTGGTTCCTGATGTGGTAGAGATCCATAGATATGGCAGCTTTTAAACAGGTCGCTTATTTCCCTCTTGGTCTCTCAGAAGAATTTACAATTGTAAGTGGAAGAAGTTTGTAATGTGGTCAGAGCAAACCCAGGTGGATCCCTTTAATTGCTCCACACACAAACTGCTTTGCTTTACTTCATCTCCCAGAGTCTAACATAGATTGATACGCTCTAATTATATTTGGTTGCTATTTTGACTTATTAACTAGTTGAAAATAGTGTCTCTTAAGACATTTGTCATCAGGTTTATATGGGGCTTGATACTGTTGACACTCTCCTGTTAAAAAGCCCTATGTCGTGAGATGTTGAAGTAGTCTTGACAGAACTGATGAAAGCTCCCTTTAGAAAAATTAGATCCTAAAACCTTAATTTTCTTTCATAGGAAGGCCATTTTCTGATGGCAATGAATTAGCAGTGAGAGTGTACTTTGGGCTCCTAATTGATTGATTTTCCCACCCCCATAGCATATTTTCCAGGACCACTGCCCATTCCAGTGAGGTGGTTCATCACAAGTTTGCCATAGTATGGTCCACGTGGCTTTATTTGAAGGGAAGTGAAGACCTCAGGGTCCTCTCAGCTGTTTTTTTTTTTTCTTTTGGTAAATGTTCTTGCCAACAATCTCAGTAGATTAAATGACTATTGGCTTGTATCTCTTATTGCCATTTCTTGGCTAGCCAGCAGTTGGGTCTCATTGGGTCATGCTATCTGAGGCAGAGCAGCTTCTTGCAAGCCTCAAGAATATTTCAGTCATGGTTTTACGACACAGCGTTCACTACATACTTTTTTTCAAGATACAATTTCTTGTATTTATCTTCCAACGTAGAGACTTACTTCTCTCTGTTCCATAGAGCTGCTTCTAAAGAAGGGGTGCCTGCATTTTCCTGACCCCTGTTTTGAGATTATCCTTACTTGAGCTGGCCAAAATTTTGAAAGTTTTATTTTTATGAGGATATATCCTAGAGGTGCTGTTTGTTCGAGTCAGGTTTGTTCGAGTCAGGAGGCCTCATTCTTTCCCTTTTATAGAAAAAATAGATTCTTGTTAGCTTCTTATATGTTGGGTATTGATCTATGTTTTTATGACTGCCTGTTGCAATGATTTATTTGTTTGTTTTTATTTTACAATGTTCCATAAAGAACTTAGCCCAAGAGTATACTAATTATTTATAAGGGAGAATTGCTTGACTGTAATTCTCCTTCTTTGAAGGTATGCAGGATTCACATTCCTCAATCCGGCACCGAATTAGAGGATGTTTTTGAATTGATGTACTGTTGAACATTGTAGTTTTTATCCTGACAAATTTTTGTTTCATTAGTTCATATAAGAGACATTTCAGTTCGTTATGTGTTAGGAGCAGGAATTGTCTGGAAGGTTGTAGAGGCAGCTGTTAGCGTATATTGGTCAGGGTGTCAGAAAAGCTGTATGATGCCTGCTGCTACAATTTCCTGTAAAGGCCAAAAAGCATATGAGCTAGGTTAGTTTTGCCTTCATGTTGATAGCTCAAGACACAAGAGTGAAGGTCTCTTCAAAGAAGCAGATTTAGAGGTGAGTAATTTTCCCCTCTTTAATTTTTATTTAATTTAACAGTTGGTCTTGCCAATTGTTAAATTGTATTATTTGAAAAAAAGTCAGTTGTCTTAAAACAACTTAGAAACTTTCACTATATATGTGAGTAATTATAGTGATCACTTTAGAATCTCTACAACTTTGCATTTGCATAAATAACATTCCTGCAATGTTCATGATCGTCCCTTGTCTGGTTATAAGGAGTACTGTGGTAATGTTAAGTACTTGCAAACAGTACTAGTGAAGATTTTAATGATGACCACTTCATTATTTATTTTTTTATATATATATATATATATATATATATATATATATATATATATATATATATATATATATTATAGGAACACTTAGAGGGCGAGACCAAAATCACAGCCTGTATTTACTAGGCACGGTACATACTCCCAGTAAGAGACAAGATCTTTATCCATGAATCTTATTTTTTTTAATTGAAGAATCAAACACAATGATGAACCTAGGGGGAAATCTAAGCAACAGTGCACTGTCTTGTTCTGGAGGAGGAGTTTCTAAGAGCATTTTATTAACAGTGGATTAGGCCACACCTCACTGATACTTCTGAGGTAAAATGTTCTGACTGCAGACGTTTTTCTTTAGGGTCTTACTGGCCAATTGAGACAGGAGAGAATTTTTAATTTCTTGAAGGAAGATATTGTGACATTGCACTCCGTAATGTTTTATGGAAATATGATTGAGTGTGAATATAATGTAACTGGAATATGCTTCTTGTGAAAGGTCTCTTGTAAGGTATTACAAAGCTTAAGGTCTACTGAGTGTGTTCATCCTATTTGTTTGCATGTATTATTTCTACGTCTGAAGTTAGGAGAATAAGATATAAACTTGTATTACTGATGTAAACCCATTAAGTGAAAGCCATTAAGGGTGCTTCAGAATCAATGACCTGTAATGGCTCTGTTTACCTGCAAGCCTTCCTGTGTGCATGTGGGCCAGTCCATGGGTAATGAAGAATGAGGTCTCACAGGACATGTGACCATGTCACATGATACTGGAATCCATCTTAAATCTGGTACTTTTCCTTCTAGGAGGAGGGGTGGGGACCCAGAGAGACAAAAGATTCCCGCCTTGTGCCTAAGCTATAAAAAGGGGTGGAACCTGAGCTGGAACTAATAAGGACTGCACCAGGGGAAAGGATTGGGCCCAGACTAAGAAGCAGTCTAGTCTGTGAAAGAGGCTTATTGGAAAATCTCTGAGGGTGAGATTTTACCTGTCAACAATTTCTTAATATATTAGGCTTAGACTTGTGTGTTTTTGCTTTATTTTGCTTGATGACTTACTTTGTTCTGTCTGTTATTACTTGAAACCACTTAAATCCTACTTTTTGTACTTAATAAAATCATTTTTGTTTGTTAGTAAACCCAGAGTAAGTGATTAATACCTGGGGGAGCAAACAGCTGTGCATCTCTCTCTATCAGTGTTATAGAGGGCGGACAATTTATGAGTTTATCCTGTGTAAGCTTTATATAGAGTAAAACGGATTTGTTTGGGGTTTGGATCCCATTGGGAACTGGGTGTCTGGGTGCTGGAGATAGGTGACCTGCTGAGCAGTTTTTGGTTAGTCTGCAGCTTTGGGGGCTTGGACCAGACCTGGGTCTGTGTTGAAGCAAGCTACTGTATCTGGCTCAACTAGGCAGGGTTCTGGAGTCCCAAACTGGCTCAGAGGTAATTCCAGTACGTCAGGTGACGGTCCCACAGGGGTCTCGGTGACCAAACCCATCATAGATATTACTTATTGTACCCTGAGGCAGTACCACAAAGAAGTGCTCTGAATGGTGAGAGTAGCATAACTGCGAACTGCCTCTGAAATGGAGGTAGTTTTTACCTTTAAATTCAGATTATAAAACCTTTAGATGGTGCCAAACTACCTCCATGTTTGATGTAGGCAGGATATACCCAGCAATTGTATACTGGTGGATATCGTTCTGCAAGATGATATTGTGTAGGGGAAATAAGTCCTATACCAATGTGATGTCTCATAATTAATCTAGAAATTTTTTTTGCAGTTAATGATACTGGGTGTGTGATTTGAGGGTAGGAGTTCAATGGCATTTTAAAATGGTATGCAACTATTTTTAGCCACTGTTGTATGTGCATAACTTAATTATGTCATACATACTGAGAATGAATTCTTCAGTTCTACTGAAGTAGAATATGAAAAAATACTAAACATCCATGCACAAGAAAATACATATATTGATATAATCGTGTTTTTCTTCTGTGACGACTTTCCCCATTAAGTTAACTCTTCCATAATTAACTGTAGCTCCATCAAATGAAATGTCTACATTCTGAATTGTGATTTTAGTTTTCACACCTTTCTATTCAAAAGGAGAATCTAAATGTGAAATATAAAACAAGTATTCAATAAAGCTAATACTAAATTCTTCACTATGAAACATGGTTTTAAAAGTTAACATCTGTCTGGAAAAAAAGTTGGTATATACTCAGAGTGGTGAAACCCTTTATTTATTCAGTGGGACTTCTTCAGCTGGTCTCTGAAACTTTATCACTTAAGTTAATCTTTCCCTCACTGTCAGCTGGCAAGTGGCATGTTCCATGATGCCTGGTATGAAGCTGTACTTTTTCTAAACTAGTTAGCAAAGCCATAGGTTGTAAACTGACTAGCTGGCCAGTGGCCACTTATGATTACCCTGTTGCTCCTGGTCTTCTCCATGCTGTCTCTCACTCCTTCTCCTCTCATCTTTCTTGCCTTTCTACTTCATCACTTTTTTCCAGCTGTCCTTTCTGCCTCATCTTTCTGGCTTACCACAACTCCTTGTTGTCATCCAAATCTGTCCTGTGCTTAGGAACTTGCCCAGCAGTTATTACTACCTTCATCTTCTTATTCTGTAACTCTAAACTTATTCTTTCTTCCCCTTCCCCGACACACAAACACATATTGAGGAAAATAATCAGAGTTATGTGGTTATATCATGCCTCAGATTTAGTATTCTGTATACTTAACTTCACATGCCATGTTGTCTATGTCCAAATAGCAAGGAAATACTCCTATAACTTGGGCTATAAGAAGCCTGTCAACTTATACATTGTCTGGTCTGTATTTTCTGGTGAACACATTTATCAATCCAATTCATGGTATTTTGCACTTTTCATATGAATATGCTATGTGGAAAGATTGCATACACACAAACATGTTTTACAAATAGACACAAAGTTCCTGGAAATATTTCCATACAGTATTATCCTGCAATAGTTAAGCATGTAACTTTGAAGACATAAATGAGTATTGATACTTTAAACTGCATTCATATGATCATATGGAAAAAGAATGTATATCCAATCTAGTTATAACCAGATTTCAATAAGTTTTAAAGGCTATTATTTTTCCTATCACTGTTTTTTTCCCTTCAAAACTTTCAGCCTCAGCAGTGGGTATTTCAAAAACAAAGGTCTTAACAAATTCTTACTAAAATGTTTTAAAATGTTTACAGTTTGCCTTTTGATTCTTTTGCCATTTACACTGAACCCAGTAGGAAGCTGTCGTTCTTATTTTACGTGATTTACAAATAAACGTAATGCAGAATTGAACAGTGAACAACCTTTTACTCTTAGTGTTCAATAATTCAGTCTTTTAAAGAACATTGACATTAAGAACAATTTTTGCATTAAGACTATTTGTAATGGCCAAAGAAAATTCCTAAGCATCTCATTTGCTAAACGTATTCGAATTTTTGTGAGTACCATAAGTTACCTCTTTCTGTCTAAAGCCTGTGAGAAAAAGTAGCATTAAGAAAGGCGTCCATTGTTTTTCCTGTTTACAGTTTTCATATATTTTCATTGTATACATATATAATAGGTTTAATTATTCCACGAACATAATTAGTGTGAAATAATACAATAACTTGAAAAGAAAAAATGATTTTCGTAAAGATAATATGGCAAAAATATTTTTGCAGGTACCTTTTGGTTTATAATCCTACAGAACAGGAGCGGTTCTCAGTGGTTTCAATCTATGTGAGTTCACCTAAAGTTAAAGTATTATCTCCTTCGGGAAAACCTGTTATGGTCCAGGTTAGTGGAGTATGGGATGGCACAACTACAGTATCACATGAAGCATATCAGGTATGTCACTTGAAATAAAAAGTGTAAGTTATACTGATTTGCACTTAGATATGTACTATAGCTTCACGTTAGAGGAGAAAATAAAATAAAGAAAACTAGACTTCAGATATATTAATCTTGTGTCAATTTTATAAAGAAGATTCTATGTAAGAGAGGGAAGGAATATTAAATCATTTCTGTCTTCATTTAGGTCTAAGAAATAGCATCAACTTTCTAAACTTCATTACTTTTCGTGATATTAGCAAAGCTTAATACTGGATTAAGTGTTTCAGTAATGAGCCTCATTTTGGGGAATTTATTATTTGGTATCATTTAAAATTGCTTTGGGTTGAAACTTAGAGTATATGTGTTTAAATAGAATTCTCCCCCCCCCCCCCCCAACTTTTCTACAAGTGCATTGATCTCTGTATCCTGTTTACATTTCTGTTTATCCATGTTTGAGTCAAAAAAGTGGATATGTCGAAATATTTGTTTGAAAGTTGTTGAAAATTGTTTGTATAGCAGCTGCTGTGTATACATGTTAGATACTTTGCTGCTTTATCCTCATTAATTTAAATGGCAATTAGACATCACAGGGATGTTATAGCCATTTCACTGCATTTCTGAGGGGATGTATGTCCTTGAATTCGATGCCCTGGTTACAAGGAGAGCCCTGAGGCCAATTTTGAAGTGTTTCAAGTGATGATTTTTATAACTTTTCATTTTTAATAAATAGTCTTTATTACAAGGATTTTTCCTTTACCCCAAAACAACAACAATATCACAGATTCAAATCTTAGTCTCTAAAAGCTTTACAGAGCAGTGGAATGAAAACTCCCATCCTTTGGAAGCCTGTTTTTTTATAGTGTGCTTTGTATCAGGCCACACTATTAAATGTATTTTGCTTAAGGGAAACTGTTTTTATTAAAAATAGACTTGAGCTCCTCCGTATGCAAGAAGGATCAAAGACTCAAGCCAAGGAAATAGGGCCCCTTTCTTATTAAGTGAGTGGCTCAGATATGAAGATCTCTTCTTTTTAAAAAAAAAAAAAAAAAAAAAGTCTACAGTGGTGGTGATAGTACTATCATTCCAACAAACAAAAAATGTTTTTTTCCAAAATATGCAATGCTCACTGTTGGAGGGAGTGTTGTGAGATAAGTGCACATTTACGCGTTGTGTGAAAGTGAGTATCACAGAACTATTGAACTAACGTATTAGAACACATTTTTTTTAAAAGTAACATAAGATGTACATTTTAAGAATCCATTGTTAATCTTTCTTTGTTTTTAATGAATTAGCTTTTTGGAGTACACAGCCTTAATATCATAACTTCTGTTATGAGAGGTTCAGAAGAGAGAAAAACGCTCCCCTTACTCCTTCTTGATAGGAAAATAAAAGGGGGTGGGGGGCGGGGAATGATTGTAGTGGAGAAGTCAACAAAGCAATTTCATACCTAGCAGAGCAGACAAAGGAATATACTTATAGTAATATATGAATATAATAGTATATTAGTGTGCTAAGAATAAATTTTTTAAAAATACTTGTTATTGAAAGAAATGTTGATAGTAGTCGTTACATTCTTAGAAGATCTCATACTGGCAGGGTATACGCAATATACAGCTACAGCTGAATCGTAAGAAAATAGGGACACTTTAAACTTACAAGAATGTTAAACTGGAAGGCTAAAATTTGTATGCTATAGGACTTAGAAACACATTACTTTGGATTGTTGGGTTATTGTAGACATAGATTTTGATTAATAAATACTGTACTTCAGAATTAGGATTGTTAAATTCTGTAAATAAGTTATTTAAAATAATTTCAATTGTAAATGAACAACATTATCACACTATTCCTTAGTGTAAGGAAGTTTAAGGAATGTCACAAATATAGTGGGAATGGTATCTAGTAGCAAAAAGCAAAATTGAAAAGTTTAAGAGTTTCAGTGTGGCTCCTCTGTCTGATCTTCACCTCGGATAGAAAAAGCTCTGGGAAATGTGGACTTCAAAGAATAATGTAGAGGTGAAATTCAGGTACAGTCAGATCTATCATCTGCTATCCTGAAGTGAAAGAAAGCATAGTTTCCACCACTCTATTGACTAAGGGGGTGGGGGCTGTTTGGCTATAAAAACATTATCAGAGGAGGACCTGAGATGACATTTGAGCTAAGTAGACCTTCAGATCCAAGACTTGAGCTGTAGGGTCTTGGATCCCTAGTCCTCTGGGTCTGGACTCTGATGTAGTCTCCATTTCTCTGTTCTCAAGCCTGATCCTTGCCTTGGAGCCAATGCCTGCTTTTGGTTCTGTCTGATAATTCTGGGAAATTTCAAACCGTTCTGCATCATAGAGATTCTTCTCAATCTTCATGTGCCTGTAGTTCTGTTCTACTGTGAATGTCTCACTGAGATTTGTCAAAAAAAAAAAACCAAACAATGTTACATGGAACTCTGTTCAGATGTTTGTTTAACATTACTCTTTTGATCTGGAAGCCAGGTTGAGTTCCCATTTCAGAATCATTTTCCTACAATGTATATTCCTTTCAGCCCTCTTCTAACGGCTAATTACTGCTAATAAATCTCAAGCGTGGGGCTCTGCAGTGGCTGTTCTAGAAGGAGAAAGGAAAGTTTACATATGGAGCTTTGGGCACATTGTTTCTGGAGATCCACCCACCCTCTTTCTCTGCTGTGAAGAGCCTTATATGGCTTCTAAGGCCTGGTCTACACTACGAGTTTGTCGAATTTAGCAGCATTAAATCCGAATTAACCCTGCACCCGTCCACATAATGAAGCCATTTTTTCGACATAAAGGGCTCTTAAAACCGATTTCTGTACTCCTCCCCAAGGAGGGGATTAGCGCTGAAATCGACATCGCCATTTCGAACTAGGGTTAGTGTGGACGCAATTCAAAGGTATTGGCCTCCAGGAGCTATCCCACAGTGCACCATTGTGACCACTCTGGACAGCACTCTGAACTCGGATGCACTGGCCAGGTGTACAGGAAAAGCCCCGGGAACTTTTGAATCTCATTTTCTGTTTGGCCAGGCGAGCTCATGAACACAGATGACCATGCAGAGCTCATCAACACAGGTGACCATGCAGTCCCAGAATTGAAAAAGAGCTCCAGCATGGATGGAACAGGAGGTACTGGATATGATGGCTGTATGGGGAGAGGAATCCGTGTTATCAGAACTATGTTCCAAAAGACGAAATGCCAAAACATTTCAAAAAATCTGAGGCCATGAGGGACAGAGGCTACATCAGGGACGCAACACAGTGCCGCGTGAAACGTAAGGAGCTCAGACAAGCATACCAAAAAACCAGAGAATCAAACGGACGCTCCGGGACAGAGCCCCAGACATGCCGCTTCTACGCTGAGCTGCATGCAATTCTAGGGGGGGCCGCCAACACTACCCCACCCGTCTGTCGACTCCGAGGATGGGGTACTCTCCACCATGCCTGAGGATTTTGCAGATGGGGAAGATGAGGAGGATGACGAGCTTGGGGAGAGCACGCAGCACACCATTTTCCCCGACAGCCAGGATCTTTTTATCACCCTGACTGAAATACCCTCCCAACCCAAAGAAGCCGGAGAAGGGACCTCTGGTGAGTGTATCTTTTTAAATATAATACATGTTATAAAAGCAAGCATTTTTTAATGATTAAGTAGCCCTGAGGACTTGGGATGCATTCGTGGCCAGTACTGCTACTGGAAAAGTCTGTTAACGTGTCTGGGGATGGAGCGGAAATCTTCCAGGGACATCTCCATGAAGCTCTCCTGGAGGTACTCTAAAAGCCTTTGCAGAAGGTTTCTGGGGAGAGCAGCCTTATTTCATCCTCCATGGTAGGACACTTTACCACGCCATGCTAGTAGCAAGTAATCTGGTATCATTGTATGACAAAGCCTGGCAGCATATGGTCCCGGTGTTTGGCATTCAAGCAACATCAGTTCTTTATCTCTCTGTGTTACCCTCAGGAGAGTGATATCGTTCATGGTAACCTGATTGAAATAGGGGAATTTGATTAAGGTGGCCGTTCCGACTGGGCTGTTTGCCTGTGGCTGAAAATAAATCCTCCCCACAGTGGGGATGGTGGGCCATTGGTGCTGAGCTGTTCGCGTTCGGCTAGCAGGGATCTTCCCTGATACCAGCCAGGTGGTGGGGGGAGGGGAAAAGTGATCATCCCAGAGAACTGGATGGTGGGAGGGGGTTAGTTTGGTTTCTGCTGCTGCACGTTAACAGGAAAACTGCAGCGTTAAACGGCCAACTCAGCGGGCTTTGCTTGGTATGGAAAAGGAGGTGGCTGCTGTTATGAAGGTTGCAGAAGCCGAAAGACTATGGCTTACCATGGCCACCTACAAGCCGAATTCTGTTGCCCGGCCCTGCGTGTGTGATCTCTAACACCAAAGCCGCAGGCACTCAATATAAGATGCAAAATGCGACCTTGTACCAAAATCACATGTGCTATGTGATGTGAATTGTGTTGTTCACTGTGAAAGAGTATAGCCATTGTTCTGTAAGATGTATCTTTTTAAATACTTCACTCCCTTTTTTTCCTCCAGCAGCTGCAAATGTTTCAAGCCTCCATCCTCCATCCCAGAGGCTATCTCAGATAAGGCGGCGAAAAAAACGCACGTGCGATGACATGTTCTCTGAGCTCATGCAGTCGTCCAGCACTGACAGAGCTGTGTGGAGGGACACAATAGCAGAGTACAGGACGGTGGCTGATGAATGTGAGGAGAGGTGGCGGCAGGAAGATCAGAGGAGGCATGAGGAAATGCTGGGGATACTGCAGGATCAAACAGACATGCTCCAGCGTCTGGTGGAGGTTCATGAATGGCAGCAGGATCACAGACTGCTGCTGCAGCCCCTGCTTAACCGCCCTCCCTCCTCCCCAAGTTCCATCGCCTCCTCACCCAGATGCCCAAGAACGCGGGGTGGGAGGCTCCGGGCACCCAACCACTCCACCCCAGTGGACAGCCCAAGCAACAGAAGGTTGGCATTGAACAAGTTTTAAAGTGGCCTTTTCCTTCCCTCCTACCCTCCTCCCACACCACACCTGGGCTAACTTGTGAGTTATCTCCCTATTTTTATAATCAATTAATAAAGAATACATGTTTTTTAAACGATAGTGACTTTATTTCCTTTGCAAGCAAGCTGTGATCGAAGGCGGGAGGGCAGGTGGCTTACAGGGAATTAGAGTCAACCAAGGGGTTGGTTTTCATCAAGGAGGAACAAACAGAACTGTCACACGCTACCCTGGCCAGTCATGAAACTGTTTTTCAAAGGTTCTCTGATGCGCACCGCTTCCTGCTGTGCTCTTCTAACCGCCCTGGTGTCTGGCTCTGCGTATTCAGTGACCAGGCGATTTGCATCAACCTCCCACCCTGCCATAAACGTCTCCCCCTTACTGTGACAGAGATTGTGGAGCACACAACAAGCAGCAATAACAATGGGAATATTGGTTTCGCTGAGGTCTGAGTGAGTCAGTAAACTGCACCAGTGACCCTTTAAACGTCCAAATGCACACGTCCAAATGGTCTACCACCATTCTGCACTTGCTCAGCCTATAGTTGAACAGCTCCTGACTACTGTCCAGGGCATTAAGGGGTAGGCTGGGTCCCCAAGGATAACTATTGGCATTTCAACATCCCCAACAGTTATTTTCTGGTCTGGGAAGTAAATCTCTTCCTGCAGCCGTTTAAACAGACCAGAGTTCCTGAAGACGCGAGCGTCTTGAACCTTTCCCGGCCATCCCACATTCATGGTGGTGAAACGTCCCTTGTGATCCACCAATGCTTGCAGCACCATTGAAAAGTACCCCTTGCGGTTTATGTACTGGCTGCCCTTGTAGTCCGGTCCAAAAATTGGAATATGCGTTCCGTCTATAGCCCCACCACAGTTAGGGAATCCCATTGCAGCAAAGACATATACTATGACCTGCAGATTTCCCAGAGTCACTACCTTTGATAGCAGCAGCTCAGTGATTGCGTTGGCTACTTGCATCACAGCAACCCCCACAGTAGATTTGCCCACTCCAAATTGATTCCCGACTGACCAGTAGCTGTCTGGCGTTGCAAGCTTCCACAGGGCTATTGCCACTCGCTTGTGAACTGTGAGGGCTGCTCTCATCTTGGTATTCTTGTGCTTCAGGGCACGGGAAATCAAGTCTCAAAGTTCCATGAAAGTGCCCTTACGCATACAAAAGTTTCGGAGCCGCTGGGAATCATCCCAGACCCGCAATGCTATGCGGTCCCACCAGTCTGTGCTTGTTTCCCCGGCCTAGAATTGGCATTCCATGGCATGAGCCTGCCCCATTAACACCATGATCTCCAAATTGCGGGGGAATGCGGTTTTAGAGAAAAGTGTGTTCATGTCCTCATCACCGTGCTGCCGTCTCCTCCTCGCCTGGTTTTTCAGGTGCTGGTTCTACATATACTGCACAATAATGCGCGAGGTGTATGTAGGTGTATGACTGCTGTGGTGAGCTGAACGGGCTCCATGCTTGCTGTACTGTGGCGTCTGCTCCTGCTCGGGCAATCCAGGGAAAAGGGCGCGAAACAATTGTTTGCCGTTGCTCTGGTGGAGGGAGGGGCGACTGACAGCATGGCTTACAGGGTTGGCTTACAGGGAATTAAAATCAACAAAGGGGGTGGGTTTGTGAGAAACAGAATGCCCCCCCCCCCAGGATAGAACTCAAAACCTCAAGGATAGAACTCAAAACTGGGTTTAGCAGGCCGTTGATTTCACGGAGGGAGGGAGGAGAAAATGAATACAAAACAAATCTGATCTATTTCTTGTTTTGATCCACTTCATCTATCTTTATACATCTTGCTGGCAGCAGACTGTGCAGTACGACCGCTAGCCATCGTCATCACCTGGGTGCTCGGCAGAAGACGGTGCAGTATGACTGCTGGCCATTGTCTTCTGCTGGCTGCAGATTAAAAGACAGTGCACTGCCGGTAGGACTGAATCTCCATGAGACGAAACTTAAAAGGGAAATGACCTAGCTGAGTAACTCTAATGTTTGCCCAGGCGACCCTGACCTCATCGAGGTTGGTTAAAAGAGCACCCTGGACTACATCAATGATGGCTACCAGTCATACTGCACTGTCTGCTGCCAAAAGGCAATAAACTGTTGCTGTGTAGCAATGCAGTACCGTGTCTGCCAGCACCCAGGAGACATACGGTGACGGTTAGTTGAGCGGGCTCCATGCTTGCCGTGGTATGGCGTCTGCACAGTAACTCAAGAAAAAAGGCGCAAAACGATTGTCTGCCCTTGCTTTCACAGAGGGAGGGAGGGAACGGGGGCCTGACGATATGTACCCAGAACCACCTGCGACAGTGTTTTAGCCCCATCAGGCACTGGGATTTCTACGCAGAATTCAGATGGGCGGCGGAGACTGCGGGAACTGTGGGATAGCTACCCACAGTGTTAACACTCTGGAAGTTGATGGTTGCCTCGGTACTGTGGACACACTCCGCCGACTACATGCACTTAGAGCATTTGTGTGGGGACACACACAATTGACTGTATAAAAACGCTTTCTACAAAACCGACTTCTATAAATTCAACCTAATTTCATAGTGTAGACAAGGCCTAAGTAAGCAGCAAAGAATCAATGGCAGTTTGGGCCACATTCCATTATATTCTCCTGTTCAGATCCATAATGATATGTTACTGTTGTACTCCAACATTCTCCGCTTTCTAGAATATTTCTGACCTGTGGCACCAATTTTATGCTCATCTCCTTAATGTGTGGCAATATGCTCAACTCAAGATTACAGATCATATTTCTTTATAGCAATAGACTAAAAATTTTAACGGTTGTTCATCTTTGTAAACAATGATCATGCCCTTCTGAAATATTGCTAATCAGATGAATAGCAGCAACATTTTTATTTGTGATGAAATATTAGAACATTTGACTTAATAATTTGAAATATTCTTATTAATAATCTAATATTAATTTGCATTCTTGGAAATTGGGCAAAAATCAGTGCTGGTGTAACTATTGAGATGAATAGAAATTCAGCAGGCATGAATTTGGTGCAGTATGTTCAGAAATTTATTTTAATGATAACAGTACATTTTTAATATGTTTTCTTCTTGCTCCAACAGATCTCTTTCATGGTGCACCTACCGCCTTTGGGTCTGGGAGTTTATCAGCTTTTGGAGGTTCTGAGTTCAGAAATGGTCTTGGCTGATTATAATATATATACTAGTGGAGGAAATAATGTGCAGGTGAACCCAGATGAGGTTTTCAAGATCAAGGAGATGCAAAATTCTGCGGATGATATTACTTTAGAGAACTCCTATATGAAACTATGGTTTTCTGGGATCTCAGGGCTTCTGAAGGTATGTTGGCTCACAATATGAAATATTGTATTTCTTATTCATAAGAATATTGATGCATAAAAGATTCTGATGCGTAAAAACTAAATGTGTCACCCTCTCAAATTGTGATTATTTATCTTTAGAAAATGAACACAAAAGAAGATGGCAAAAATCATCAAATAAAGGTGGAGTTTGCGTGGTATGGAACTACAAGTAACAGAGATAAGAGCGGGGCTTATCTCTTCTTACCAGATGGAGAGGCCAAGGTAATAGTACTCATATTATATTTGTAATAAAGGCTTTCCATCCTGAAAGATCCCAGAACACTTGCAAACTACGTCTAGAAGCAGTGGTTGACCCACCATTGAAATATAGCTACATCTGTTGTGAAGCACTGTGTTCAAATTATGCACTTTGGAATTTTAACAGGGGACACTGACAATCCTGGCAGAAAGTGCCATGAGATTTTCAATGACCACAAGTGGCCAAGACCTCATTTTCGTGTCTTACAGTAAAAGTGTATTGCAGATATTCATTCATTTTTCCCAGCTTTTCTTTCTCCCTATTTCTCTTTTTGCCCTTTAGTCTGAGTTTGGATATACTAAATTTATACATGGAATAATAGAGTGAATATGCTAAACTTTTTTAAGACTGTAAGCTCTTTGTGGGATGGGCTGTTATGATGTGTTTATTCAGTGCCTAGCATGATGCTGCCCAACTTTCATTGAGATGTTCAGCGCTACTGCAGCATAAATGATGATGATAAACATAAAAAGAAGAGCAAGTGGCTGTCTAATTTAGCCATCATCTACTACAAACAGGCATTATTTTTGTTCAGCAATTATTTTTTTTAAAAATCACATACTCTTTTCAGTTACTCTTGTGTTTAGTTTCAACTTCCTTGGAAATTCAGAAACATTCAGTGTATCTGTACTTGTTACCATGTATATTCATATTAGTGAAACGGTTTTATAAAGGTAAATGATAGCATGCACCTTAATATTTCTCTTCATTCTTCCAGTCCCAGTTTTCCCTCAGAGGAACTTTAATTGCTGATGTAGGGTCAGATTGAAGCCCTTCCTGTGTGTTCGCACAAGGAAGAAAGGGCATATAACATGTTTATAGTCCCTTGTACTGGCCAGCCATACTGTGGGTGGAGCAACTTTTGTAGTCTTGCTGCTTCCCACCACCTTAGCTTTGGGGATATATAGGGCTCACACAGGATATATCCCACCCTCCTCTCCACTTCCATTACAGAAGAAAGGACGGAGGAACTGAAAGGCAGACTGTGACTGAGTCATAGTCAGTTTCCTGAGGCAGTGAACCAACATGCTGCCTCGTACACAGGGCTCCTGGTAAAGCCATCAATGAACTCTAAACAATTTATCAGTCAGGTTGACATAATTACACATCTTAGTATTCTTAAGAGCCCCAGTGGAAATAGGGCTCTTAAGACAGATTGCTGAGGATGAGTACAAAAGGGTAGCACAAGCATGTAGGGACAAAATCAGAAAGCTAAGGCACAAAATGAGTTATACTGAGCAAAGGAGGTAAGAAGAAGAGGTTTTTAAAAATATATTAGGAGCAAGAGAAGGATAAAGGAAAATGGAGGCCCTCTACTTAACAGGGAAGGAGAGCTAATAACATATGACAAAAAAGAGGGCTGAGGAGTTTAATGACTATTTTGCTTCAGTCTTCTCAAAAAAGGTAAATTGTGACCCAATTTTTAACACAATCAATATTAACAACAGGGGTAGGAACGCAACCCAACATAGGGAAAGAACAAGTTAAAGAATATTTAGATAAGCTAGATGTATTCAAGTTGGGAATACAGGCAGGGCCTGATGAAATTTATCCTAGGGTACTTACGGAACTAGCTGAAGCAATCTCAGAACAGTTAGCAATTGTCTTTCAGAATTCCTGGAGGAAGGGTGAGGTTCCAGAGGACTGGAGAAGGGCAAGCATACTACCTCTCTTTAAAAGGGGGAGCAAAGAGGTCCTAGAGAATTGTAAACCAATCAGCCTAACTTCAATACCTGGAAAGATACTGGAGCAAATTATTGAACAATAAGCTTGTTAGCACCTAGAGGATAATAGAGTCAAAAGTAATAGCCAGCATGGATTTGTCAAGAACAAGTCATGGCAAACCAGTTTAATTTCATTCTTTGACAGGGAACTCTTCTGATGCCAGATATTTCTTTCCAAGAACTCCTGATTTTGAAAGACAATTAGTACAGGACTTCACAGGAGCTACAATAGTTATTAACCTGGGTCAGGAACCCTTATCAGGTAGAGATGCCACACCCTTGCACTCCACTGTGAACCAGCTGCTGAAGAAAGTGTGGCAAAAACCTCACATTGCTATCCCAACCTTCAAGACAGTGAGGAAAAAATATATTCTCCCCAAGGATGTATGGTGTCTCAGCTCCCTATGGGAGCTTGGGGGTAGGTGGAGACAGAGCCATAACTAGAGGGAAGATTAAACACAATTATGGTACTGCCTTCCCAAAAATTAAGCGGTGGTGCTGATAATGAATTGAGCAAAAAGTTTACCAGTTCATGACGGCTACACTTCACATTGTGAACTATGAGCCATAGGTCAGGTGGAACTATGGAAAAAGGCCTCCACCTTGGATGCTTAAAGTCTGTGAGTGTAGACCTGGCCTGGCTTCAGGTTTGGGCAACATTTTCAGGTGAGACAATGAAAGAATCTTTGCCCCAAGTTTGGAAGCCTGTTGGTCTGCTTTCTGTTCTATCAAAAGACCTTGGTCTCAATAGTAATAGCATTTTTACTGCAGTGTTCTGGAAATGACGTTAGTTCTTGTATGTACGAAGGACCTTAAGAGACCCAGTATCCTAAAAAATTGTCCTCTTTAAAATGGACAGCTAGGCAACCGTTTTTTACATAAACATGGAGGGAGACACCAGGTTGTGCTCCCTATTTTGAGAAACAGTGCAGGTGTGGGAATATTGTGTGTCCTACAAGATGAGCCTTGTCACCATGTGTCTGACGGGGGAGGGGTGGGAAGAACACAATCACAGATAGGGCTGAGCTGAAACAGATCTTCACAAATGGCCTCTGAATTACAAACTGGCAGATCAGATTTTCCTCTACTACAAGATACAGTCAGTGGATCTTGTCATAAATCACCCGAACAAAAATCTCTGGTTCTCATCATGGTACCAAAAAGATCATAGTAACATGACACTCTGTAAAGAGGCTGTTACATGGCTTTATACTAAACTCTGTTGTTGTAAATGTACTGCCAAATTTCAGAAGAGACAATGGTTTGAAGATAGTAGCTCTTATTGCTCTAGACAAGTATGGTTCTTTACTCTGTTGCAAATGGCCATAGCCAGTATGATTCATGTTGTTTAGTCTGGTCTTAGATCATCAGTCAGAACCACAATATCTGCTTCGTCACAATATGGGAGTCTTCTCCCAAAGAGCTTGCCTTCTGACATAGAGATCCATGTGCGTGGTGTATTTGAGCGGGTGTTTCTTGACTTCTGAGGTGCTAAAAGCACATTTAGCGGAAAGACATAACAGTCCAAGTGGAAAAATCTTTTAGTGCAGTGCAAACAAACCCCATGGACCCCATTACTTGCCTCATACACAAACTACTTAACTATCCTCTTCACCTGCCTGGGTCTAATTTAGAGTAACAGCATCCAGATACATTTGACAGTACTTGTGGTTTATTGTGAACTGATTGAAGGTAGACCAGTGTCTTTTCAGCAACTTATCATCCAATTTGTGCACCATTAAGAAAGCCCTTTGTGGTATGGGATGTTAATGTCCTGACAAACCTGATGAACCGCTCATTTTGAACTGCTCTGTTCCTGTGATAGCTAGGAGGGGAAGTATCAATCTGATGAGCCAAAGGACTACTTTTTGAAGTTGAAACAGACTACAGTATTTGGTTGCAAGAGCTCCTAGCAAAGTTGGATGGCAAAAAGACACACCAAAAAAGTCTTTGTGCCATCTAACTCTACTCTGAGTTCTCAATATAAAATATGGTCTGTTTCAGCTTCAAAAAGTAGTCCTTTGGCTCATCAGACTTATTTTCCCTCATGGCAATCAAGAGATGGGGAAAAGTTGTCTGAGAAGTGGGGCTGAAAACCAGCTCCAGTGACAGCCTCAGGGACAAGTTTCCCCCGTTTTCTGCTTCCAAGAGGAGGGAGAGAGGACTTGTCCCTGAATCTGTCTCAAGAGACAGTCATCCTTTTTTCTTGGACAAATTCCTTGAGCACCCAACATAGAAAATGTTAGTCAGAAAAGTACAGATGATTCATTGGTTGGAGTCATTGCTGGAGATCAATGAGTTTGAGATCTGCTACTACTAATAGCCTTTCATGCACAGGAGCTCCTCCTCTGCTGACCCCCTCAAACAACTCAGAGTGTATTAACTGGGCAGTCAGAAGGAGGAGTTTGGCTCCTATCCTCAGCCTTCCTACCAGTAGTCCCAGTCTCACAAACCCACTCTGGATCAGCAAACCAGGGCTAGGAGTTGGCAGTTTGAAAGGCAGTTGTGCTCCTAAGACAGCTTCAGCTCCTGGACCTAGTGGTCCTCCTGGGATGGGGCAAGGCTGAGCTAGTACTAAAGCTTTGTCAGGAGTGCAGTTAATGGTTCAGCTAAGTTTATGTTGTGCAGGGATCGGCAGTCTTTGGCACGAGGCCAATCAGGGAAATCCGCTGGTGGGCCGGTTTATTTACCTGCAGTATCCGCAGGTTCAGCCAATTGCAGCTCCCGCTGGCCGTGGTTCGCCGTTCCAGGCTAATGGGGGCTGTGGGAAGTGGCATGGGCCGAGGAATTTGCTGGCCACCACTTTCCTAATATTGAACCTTATATATATGTAATCATAGTAATATGTTACTTAACACTTACGTTGCTCTCATCTCCAAAATGCTTCACAAATATTAAATCAGTAATTCTCACAACGTACCTGTGAGGTATGTAATGAAGATTATCCTCTTTTTAAGACAAAGTAGGGTTAAGAAAATTTCCCCAGACCACAAAGAAAGTCAATGTCAAAGTAGGGATTATATATTCCCAGATCCCAGTCTTGTGTTCAGATTACCAGACCTACACTCATCTACTATAGATGAAAAGTTATTTTTGGAGGGGGTTTTAAATTAGGATTTAAACCTATTTAATAACTGATATGTTGTGCTTCAGAGTAGCAGCCGTGTTAGTCTGTATTTGCAAAAAGAAAAGGAGTACTAGGGGCACCTTAGAGACTAACCAATTTATTTGAGCATAAGCTTTTGTGAGCTACAGCTCACTTCATCAGATGCATTCAGTGGAAAATACAGTGAGGAGATTTATATACACACAGAACGTGAAAAAATGGGTGTTATCATACACATTGTAAGGAGAGTGATCACTTAAGATGAGCTATTACCAGCAGGAGGCTGGGGGGGTGGGGAGAAAACCTTTTGTAGTGATAATCAAGGTGGGCCATTGCCAGCAGTTAACAGGAACATCTGAGGAGCAGTGGGGGAGGGGGGTGGAATAAACATGGGGAAATAGTTTTACTTTGTGTAATGACACATCCACTCCCAGTCTCTATTCAAGCCTAAGTTAATTGTATCCAGTTTGCAAATTAATTCCAATTCAGCAGTCTCTCATTGGAGTCTGTTTCTGAAGTCTTTTTGTTGTAATATTGTAACCTTTAGGTCTGTAATCGAGTGACCGGAGAGATTGAAGTGTTCTCCAACTGGTTTATGAATGTTATAATTCTTGACATCTGACTTGTGTCCATTTATTCTTTTACATAGAGACTGTCCAGTTTGACCAGTGTACATGGCAGAGGGGCATTGCTGGCACATGATGGCATATATCACATTGGTAGATGTGCAGGTGAACGAGCCTCTGATAGTGTGGCTGATGTGATTAGGCCCTATGATGGTGTCTCCTGAATAGATATGTGGATGCAGTTGGCAACAGGCTTTGTTGCAAGGATAGGTTCCTGGGTTAGTGGTTCTGTTGTGTGGTGTGTGGTTGCTTGTGAGTATCTGCTTCAGGTTGGGGGACTGTCTGTAGGCAAGGACTGGCCTGTCTCCCAAGATTTGTGAGATTGATGGGTTGTCCTTCAGGATAGGTTGTAGATCCTTGATGATGCATTGGAGAGGTTTTAGATGGGGGCTGAAGGTGACGGCTAGTGCCTTTCTGTTATTTTCTTTGTTGGGCCTGTCCTGTAGTAGGTGACTTCTGGGTACTCTTCTGGCTCTGTCAGTTTGTTTCTTCACTTCAGCAGGTGGGTATTGTAGTTGTAAGAATGCTTGATAGAGATCTTGTAGTTGTTTGTCTCTGTCTGAAGGGTTGGAGCAAATGCGGATGTATTGTAGAGCTTGGCTGTAGACAATGGATAGTGTGGTGTGGTCAGGGTGAAAGCTGGAGGCATGTAGGTAGGAATAGCGGTCAGTAGGTTTCCGGTATAGGGTGGTGTTTATGTGACCATCGCTTATTAGCACCGTAGTGTCCAGGAAGTCCAGGATCTCTTGTGTGGACTGGTCCAGGCTGAGGTTGATGGTGGGATGGAAGTAGTTGAAATTATGGTGGAATTCCTCAAGGGCTTCTTTTCCATGGATCCAGATGATGAAGATGTCATCAATATAGCGCAAGTAGAGTAGGGGCGTTAGGGGACGAGAGCTGAGGAAGTATTGTTCTAAGTCAGCCGTAAAAATGTTGGCATACTGTGGGGCCATGCGGGTACCCATAGCAGTGCTGCTGATTTGAAGGTATACATTGTCCCCAAATGTGAAATATGGGTTATGGGTGAGGACAAAGTCACAAATTTCAGCCACCAGGTTAGCCATGACATTATCGGGGATAGTGTTCTTGACGGCTTGTAGTCCATCTTTGTGTGGAATATTGGTGTAGAGGGCTTCTACATCCATAGTGGCCAGGATGGTGTTTTCAGGAAGATCACCGATGGATTGTAGTTTCCTCAGGAAGTCAGTGGTGTCTCGAAGATAGCTGGGAGTGCTGGTAGCGTAGGGCCTGAGGAGGGAGTCTACATAGCCAGACAATCCTGCTGTCAGGGTGCCAATGCCTGAGATGATGGGGCGTCCAGGATTTCCAGGTTTATGGATCTTGGGTAGCAGATAGAATGCCCCAGGTCGGGGTTCCAGGGGTGTGTGTGTGCGGATTTGTTCTTGTGCTTTTTCAGGGAGTTTCTTGAGCAAATGCTGTAGTTTCTTTTGGTAACCCTCAGTGGGATCAGAGGGTAATGGCTTGTAGAAAGTTGTGTTGGAGAGCTGCTTAGCAGCCTCTTGTTCATATTCCGACCTATTCATGATGATGACAGCACCTCCTTTGTCAGTCTTTTTGATTATGATGTCAGAGTTGTTTCTGAGGCTGTGGATGGCATTGTGCTCTGCACGGCTGAGGTTGAGGCAAGTGATGCTGCTTTTCCACATTTTCAGCCCGTGCACGTCGGTGGAAGCACTCTATGTAGAAGTCCAGTCTGTTGTTTCGACCCTCAGGAGGAGTCCACCTAGAATCCTTCTTTTTGTAGTGTTGGTAGGAAGGTCTCTGTGGATTAGTATGTTGTTCAGAGGTGTGTTGGAAATATTCCTTGAGTCGGAGACGTCAAAAATAGGATTCTAAGTCACCACAGAACTGTATCATGTTCTTGGGGGTGGAGGGGCAGAAGGAGAGGCCCTGAGATAGGACAGATTCTTCTGCTGGGCTAAGAGTATAGTTGGATAGATTGACAATATTGCTGGGTGGGTTAAGGGAACCATTGCTGTGGCCTCTTGTGGCATGTAGTAGTTTAGATAGTTTAGTGTCCTTTTTCTTTTGTAGAGAAGCAAAGTGTGTGTTGTAAATGGCTTGTCTAGTTTTTGTAAAGTCCAGCCATGAGGAAGTTTGTGTGGAAGGTTGGTTTTTTATGAGAGTATCCAGTTTTGAGAGCTCATTCTTAATCTTTCCCTGTTTGCTGTAGAGGATGTTGATCAGGTGGTTCCGCAGTTTCTTTGAGAGCGTGTGGCACAAGCTGTCAGCATAGTCTGTATGGTATGTAGATTGTAATGCATTTTTTACCTTCAGTCCTTTTAGTACGATGTCCATCTGTTTGCATTTGGAAAGGAAGATGTCTGTCTGTATCTGTACGAGTTTTTTCATGAAGTTGATAGATTTCCACTCCATACGGCTAAATGCAGTGCCTTGCATAATGACAGGTTTCAGAGTAGCAGTCGTGTTAGTCTGTATTCGCAAAAAGAAAAGGAGTACTAGTGGCACCTTAGAGACTAACCAATTTATTTGAGCATAAGCTTTCGTGAGCTACAGCTCACTTCATTGGATGCATTCAGTGGAAAATACAGTGAGGAGATTTATATACACACACAACATGGAAAAATGGTTGTTGTTATACACATTGTAAGGAGAGTGGTCACTTAAGATGAACTATTACCGGATTTTTTTATGCTGCAAACAGTTTTCATACCATTGTTTTAACTTTGTTTTTGCAGCCTTATGTTTTCACGGATCCACCTACCATAAGAGTTACTCATGGAAGGATTTTCTCAGAAGTTACTTGTTTTTTCCATCATCTGACACACACAGCGCGACTCTACAAAGTTCAGGGTAAGAGGTTTTAAAACTGCAGTTACATGTGTCATTGTATTTTCTTGATAATTCTGTTTAGTTTTGGCCTTACGTAGGCTTTCCAGTGCTTACATAACTTATGATTAGTACAGTGCTGGTTTAGGAATTGCCTTCTGATTGCAGCATTCACTGGGTTTAAGGACAAATGCTTTATTCTTGAGTCTTCCAGCAGTCACTCAACTAAAGGCAGACTTAAATGCAACAGATTTTCTTGGTGGAGGACTCCCTCAACATTGGGAAATCCTCTTATGGTGTAGGGCTGCCACAGTGGCTCCTACGCCACTCAACACCCAGTACAGGTGGCATTCCTGGGTTAAGGGATGTAGCAGTGGTGTGGCTGAGGATTTCTGTTGGTCTGGCACTGTGCAGCTATTGTAGATTAGAGTGGCCTTGAGGCTGCACCTGTGCTGAGGACCAAGGCATTGTAAAACTAGCCCCAGGAATGAGAAGTGTAAATAGCTCCTTTGTGCCTCCCTATATCCATCTCAGCTGTATGCAGCATTTAACGTGTACGCAATCCTGAATGGGCCTTTGGCCACTATACTATAGAAATAATAAATTGTTAGTAACGATTGCTAAAATGAGGGAGGGAGAATTGTAATATTTTGAGACCCTAGTCCTGTTTTAAAGACTTCAAATGATGGAGAATCCACTACATCCCTAGATAAATTGTTCCAAAGGTTTTATTACCGTCACTGCTAAAAATCTGTATTTTATTTCTAATGTGAATTTGTCTAGTTTCAACTTCCAGTCATTGGATCTCAGTAGGCCTTTTTCTGCTAGATTAAACAAACCATCTGCTGTCAGAAATCTCTTCTGTATTGTGATATACCAGGATACAATCCAGACTACTGAGCAGCTGTCACCCTGCCCTGCAACCTCAGATGTCTTACAATGCCTTGCTGAAATATCTTCCACCTGGGCCACGCACAAACAGCCTTCCAGCATGCAAAGTCTGTGTGTAACTGCAGCCTGCCCGCCACACTTGGGTTACAGTCTGGTTCTCACCAGCCTGGGTTATACTGCAGGGTGACCCCAGTGCACCCCTAGTCTTAGACTTTCCCTCAGAAATGTATGTCCTACACTTTCTTGGACAGTACAAAATATTTTAAGTTCATTATTCCTTAAAGGGAATATGCCATTTTATTATCTCAGATAGTTCTTCGGACACTTCTGTTTAAACACCCTGGATTAGATAACACAGTAAAACAAGTTTATTAACTACAAAGAGAGAGACATTTTAAGTGAGTACAAGTAATGAAATATAAAAGTCAGAAATGGTTACAAGGAAAATAAGGATAAAACTTTTACTAATGCCTAACTTAAACTAATCAGATTCAAGCAAAGTTTCTCACCACGTGCTTTCAGCAGTCTTACTGACCAAACTCAGTAGAGTCAGGACCCCTCCCCCAGAGTCCAACTAATGCTTCCTTTGTCACTTCAGGCGCAGTGGATGTGATGGGCAGGGAGAGTGAGAGGTGCGTTGGGGTGTGTGTTCCTCCTTTTTATAGTTTCAGTCCCCCTTTTGAAAAACATTTCCAGCTGGGAACGAGGAGACAGAGTCAATATGGAAGGATGTTCTTGCTGGCTTTTTCTCAACTGTTTGAGCTTTCTTTGTTTCCCTCCCTACTTGATGATTCTGTTTACTGCTTAAATGCAAATAAAGGCACACACACATTCCTTTGTCTAGGAGAGATCTGTTTGCTGACTTCTGTTTGGGCAGTGCTGTGGAGTTTGGAACATGTGTTAATAACATCATATAGGAAAATCTTATAACTTTACATACAATGTTGCCATACATATTTTGCCAGGACAATACTGATCAGAAAATTGAGTTTTCAAGGCATACCTTCAAAGGCATACTTTGTTACAAAGATTTATTACAATACTGTGTAGGTTGTCAATACAGGGGCATACTCGGTCACACCTATGTAAGTACTTGCAGACTCTGATCAAGGCACCTCTAAATCTTCTCTGGGATAAACTACATAGCTTTAGTCTCTCACTATGTGCTTTCAAAACCTTGAATCATTCTTGGATCTTCTCTGATCCCTTTCCAGTTTTTCCCCCATCCTTTTTTAAGTGGGGACACATATTCCATAATAGTTTCACTAGTGCAGTATTACAGAGGTAATACCACTTCTCTACTCCTCCTCAATTTTGCATCCATGGATTGCATCCACCCTGTACAGTATTGCACAGGAAGCTCATGTTCAACTGGTTACCTACCATGACCTTAAATTCTTTTCAATGTCACTGAATTCCAGGATTCAGGCATGCATATTGTAAGTGCGTGACCTGCATTCTTTGTTTTTTATGTATGACCTCAGAATTGGCTTTGTTAAAACACACAATGGCATCTTACCAAGTAGTCCAGATTGGTCTGTACACCTGACCTGTCCCCATCATTACTTGCCACTCAAGTTGGATCTGAAACCTGTTAATTAGTTGTGATTTGGGAATACAAATGATGAACTATATCCACTATAAAAATTTTAAACTGTGTGAACCTCATGGTTTATAGGTAGGAATAGAGCTCGGGACCACCTGCTCCCAATGGCCATGTAAAGGGCAGTTCAAATGGTTTAAGTGAAACCGGGCCTTGCTCCCCTTTCTTTAACCTTTTGCTCTTTTCTTCCATTTTGGGGCCCTAGCCTGCTCTGTAACTGTTCCCTTCACTAGACCTAAATTAAACTTATCTGCATTCCTGAGCTCTTTTTTCATTAGTTTTACCTGATACAGCTCTGAGTTTCACAGAGATATTATGGTCTCTTACCTGATTTCCCTAAGTTTAGTTAGACTTTCTAGCGCAGTCATTCCAAACATAGCAATTCATTCATAAAGAGCACGGTGGGTGAATTCTTATGGTCAGCTGTGATTTCCGCCATGAATACCTACAAGTGCAAGAGTGGTGCTCAAAAATGCAAGCTGTAGCAGGCCCATGAAAAAGATGATCAGAAAAGTGTGAGCGGTCTACAAAATATCTTGAAATATTTGACCATATTGCTGGTGAACAATCTGCAGACAGTTCTGCTACTTGCATTTCTTACCCTTCCTTAGCTAGTGAGGACGTTGATTTGGGTTTGTCAGGCTTGTTCCATTCTGGAGTATCTGATTCCAGCACAAAACTTGACATTGAATTGTTGGGTCCCAAAATCTGATTTTCAGCAGAACGTTGCCCATTGGTTACTAGCACAACTGTTACGGACGTGGACTCTGAAAGCAATTTTGTTATTGGAAGCATAGGGCAGAATTTTGACTTCAAGCGAGATCTGGCTGCTTGGCCACAAAAGTGACAGATTCTGTTCACCATTTTTTGGTAGAAAATGGTCCCAGAGTTAAATTAGAACGAGCCTGTTTGCTTAGTGAATTCAAATAAAGGCAAGTATTAAAATTGTGGTTCTTTGTCAAAATTTCTAATGGGAAGTTGCACCAGTGATTTTGGTTGATATGCAGTTTGACTCTTGCCTTCTTGTACTGTTTCACTTGTTTGCTTTTCCAGCCAAACTCCTCATCTTCCTTTGTGAACTTGTAAAACTGGTTTCACAGATTTTTTCCACTTTAGCAATGGATTATGCCTACGTGAATGTTCAAAGAACAGGTGGAGGCAATCACTTGCTAGATGGAAATTGCAGAATGGTTGGTAAAGGGTTGCACAATTGACGAAGATATGCAAATCTGCTATCACAATACAATATTTTGCGGTGCTTAGGTGAGAGATTTAATTTTGAGGGGTTCAGATGAGAAACTAGAAAGTTGTCATAATGGTAATTTTTGGTGATTATTTGAATTGCTTGCAGGGCGGTAGCATGTTCTGAGATCGTATAGAAGCTATTAAGGGCAGTACTATAAAAAGCATGGTAGACCTTTTTTTGGACAGATTCAGGAAAGTTTAAATACTTCTCCATTGTATTTGCATTCCAAACTCTTCCAAATGGAACAAATGTCTCAGGTGCTAAGGTATGCTGAAGTATCAAAAGGTGGAGAAAAGGTTGATGACTGCTTTGTAGATTTCATTGATATTCACACCAAAACAGGGAAGGATATGCCAGATTTAGAGATGCTGAAAAAAGACTGTTTAGATATGGCTAATTGGACGGGACAAAGCTATGACAAGGAGCTAACATGGCTCCAGCATACAAAGGTGTTCAGAATCAAATTCAGCAGATAAGTCAGTATGCATCTTTTGTCCCCTGCGCTGCTGACTCACTAAATCTTGTAGGTGAACCAGCTGTAATGTTTTTTCCACAAGTTATTCTAAATTTTGGAGCTGTTCAAAGATTGTATACCCTGTTTTCCTCTTCTACTAGTTGTTGAAATATGTTGGAAAACATATTAAATTACATTAGAAAGCCAAAGCATGACAAGATGGTCAACCAGGGTAGAGGTAATCCATTCAAAATTAAGTTGAGGATTTTCTTGATGCTTTGATGAGATCAAGGCTGTACACAATCTTACTGCAGAATTTAAGTCTGAAGCTTATAGCTTGCAAACAAACATTTCATAATTTTCTTTTCTTGTTTTGACCGAGATGTGGTATACTATCATATAAAAAATTAACCTGTAAGCTCCATTTTGAAACTCCTCATAGGTCGTTATGTGTACCTAATTAACTTCTAAAATCTGGCCCTCATTCCTCCCCCCTCCATTGCCCAAAAGACATACTTTGTGTTCCCAGTCACATCAAAACAAAGTCTTCAAATTCTCTGCCCTTGGAAGCCCTATTTACTCGTATTAAAATGGTTCTGTACTTTCTCTTCACTCCTGTGATTGTAACAGAGTTGCCATAGGAGTGGTAGGAGACGAGCAACAGCACACCTACACCCAAAAGGAGCAGCAGCAGCAGGCACCAACAATTTAAGGTGGAGGAGCAGCATCAACTCTAGACAGTAAATGGCCCGGCCCTGTTCCAGAGCATTAGTTAGTGCTCAGGGGCAGGACCCAGCAATAACGTTGCACACTTCATTGCCTGTAGGAGGTGTGCTGACTTCTATACTGGTTTTGGCTATTAGTAATCTGCAGATTTTAATAATCCACATAGTTTTTCTACTCCACATTAATGAAGCTTTCAAAATTATATGGCTAATCTGGTAGGTAGCAGTGGTATAGAGAGTCTCTGCTATCCAATTCTATAATAGTGATACATGCTCTGGGTTCAAAGTTTACTCCTCTCTATCAGGGTAGACATTAGCATGGAAGGAAAATTGATTGAGGGGAATTGGAACGTTGTTATGCTATGGGGCGAGCTCTATAGAACTTGGTTTTTATTTTTTAATAATCAGAAATTGTAAATGTACTTTTAAATTTAGGGTTGGAGGGCGAGTCTCTTGAGCTGTCCAATATTGTGGACATTAGAGGAGAATACAATCGTGAGATTGCAATGAGAATTTCATCTGACATAAACAGCCAAAACAGGTTTTACACTGACCTTAATGGATATCAGGTAATTACCATCTGTTAATTTTGAATATAGTAACTATGACAATTTAGAATCATCATGGCTTAATACTTGTTTTTTAATTGTGTTTTTTTTTGTCTTATTTACTCAAGCAAATAATAGTTTAGTATGAGAATGTTAATTATTTTGAAAGTGGCCATTAGTTTAAATATATACTATTTTTTCTGACATGACTTAGATGCACTTAAATGCTATGAATAGCTTTTCCAAGATTCAAGAATGTTTATTTTATGTCTGTCTGTTATGACAAACCAGCCTATCTTAGATACAAAAACTGTGTTTAGTTATAACAATATGATGGTACTAATATATCTTTTGTTTATAGACTATTATTATTATTATTTTAATTTTGTATGGTGCTGTAGACTTCTTAAAAGATAATCTCCTGTGCATGAATATTGAAGGAGGAGGAGATATTCTTAAAAATTAAGTATTTCATTTTTCATTGTTTTTGAGTGCCATCAGCATTCTGTGTGCTGCAGAATATGTAGATGACACAGATTTTTGTCTCAAACTTCAGTCTACACAAGGTACTAAAGTAGATGTTCATCATCGTGGAAGTTAGCATGTTACAAATACTGGAGAGACTTTCAAAGAGAAATGTCTGTTCCATTTCAAGGAAATTTTAAGATTTAAATAACTTCTAAGGGTTTGTAATTTGGCATCTGCTCTGTCAGGAGGCCATGAAATTCTGCAGAATCTAAGAACCCAAACATTCCTTTTTCATTCTCCCCATCATTGATAAAGTGGTAGCATCCATGGCAAAGGGCATGATGTTTCCTGAGGAAGGTGCCTTCTTTTCAAAAAGCAAAACAACCAACCAACCCCAGCAAAGAACCAAACCCCTGCAAACAGGAAAGTAGAAACCACCCTTAAAATGGACTTCAAAGCTACATCAGTTGTGTCAAGAATATTTCTGGCAACCACAAATTTTTCTCAGTCCACATTGTGTTTACCTGAAAAATCTTTGTTTTAGTTCTCAGGGTCAAAGCATAAAAATAAATTGAACTAAAAGGTCACTAACAAACCATCAGACACGCTATTGATATGTTGTATTCTTTTCCTTTTCTGTCTTGTCTATTTAGATTAATAAGATATTCGGAGCATGAATCTTACTACACGTTTACACTGTGCCTAGCAGGCCCTGATCTTATGTGGGACCTCTAGCAGCTACTGTGATGCATATAAATTATACAATAATTGATTGGAACATAGTAAGCCGTAGTATTGATGATGCACCTGATGCAAAAGAATTCAGGTCATTTTTCTTAGCTGTGTTGGCTCTGTGGTGTTTGTAGAAGTAAAAACTTTAGTTTCACTATTCTCAGCAGGTATGATTCTTAGTACATAGGGACCCAGATCTATTGAGTAAGAAATTGCCATTTTATTTAATTATTTCAAAGTAGTACTGCTCTTAAATAAAAAATAATAAAGTGAAGTTTTAAAGTAGTAAAGAATATTTAATAGTACTATACATTCATCTATACAGATGGCAAGAAATGTCTGTAGATTTCTATTAATTATATCCGTGCTAGAAATCCTAGGAATAACTCTTACACTACTTTGAGCTTATTCACAATCTACTTTCTAAAGAAGAAGAAAAAAAAATCTCTCAAAAATACTGCTCCTTATGCTAAGAGCCATTACAATTCTTTATGCAAATTCCCTTGAAGAACCTTTCATTTTTTTGAAAACTACTTTGAACTACAAGTATGTGTAAGTTACACCACTTCTGAAGTAATGTTGGCCATAAGTCCCTGAAAAGCTGAACGATATGGTGGAGGGACTTGCTTTGGTGTCTGTCAGTTGTTGATCCCAAAGCATATAAGATAAATGCCTAGAAAGATATTTTGCTTTTTTTTTTACATATTTAAATATCAATGGAATATACTGATAATTTTGATATTGTAGATTCAGCCCAGAGTGACAATGAACAAATTGCCTCTTCAAGCAAATATCTATCCAGTGACTACAATGGCTTATATCCAGGATGATGCCATTCGTTTGACTCTACATTCTGCTCAGTCTCTAGGTGTTACAAGCTTGAAAAGTGGTAAGTACAGTATGGGAAAGGTTTTCAAAGTCTGACCTACATATTAAATCATCTCAAGTATTCAGAGGATTGTTTCACAGATTACTATGCTCTGTGGTATCCCTTCCTTGAGAATGTAAAGAAAAAGGAAGCATTTTTACTACATCTAAAACATGATAGTTTGTGAGGAATATATTAGGAGCATGGGAGTGGCCATTCTGAATCAGAATACTGATGTCCCGCTACTCTAGTATCCTATCGCCAACGGTGATGAGCACTAGTTGCTAAGAGGAAGCCATGCAGTAGGCAGATATGAGATTTACTCCCAGGGAAAGTCTCTTCCTAACTCCCATTAGTTAGAGGTTGTTTTATGTCCTTAAGGAGATGGGATTATGTCCAATCCATTGCTCTTGTTTTGTTTTGTTTTTTATTGTTTACTTTTATAATTCTGGATAGTCTTGTTTAATTTATAAAAGTGTTTTTTTGAATCCTGCTAAGCTTCTGGCTTCAGTGATACCTTATTGCAGTGAGTTACACCATCTAATTTTGTGTTGTGTGAAAAAGTATGTTCTTTAATCAGTTTTGAATTTTCTACCTTTTGATTTCATTGAAAAATTCCCTTATTCTTGCATTGTAAGAGAAGGTGAATAGAAGTTTCCTATCTACCAATCCAGTTCATAAAACTAGTCTTTATTATTTACTTTTATGCATAAAAAGCGTTCATGAATAACTACTGTTGAAGCATATGAAGTGGTGCTGAAAGATGTGTGTACAGTACTCTAGGTGCAATCTCAGTAGATCTTTATGTACTATCTTTTTTCTTTTTCTTTTTTTCCTTTATTGATAGTTATCTAGTGCTCTGTCTGCTTTCTCAGTGTGACACAAAATAGCTTAATCTCCTGAGGACTGAAAAGCTTTAGTCTAAATAAAGTATTTGGGCTTAATGTAGGGGTATGGGGTGAAATATACAGGTCAGGCTAGACAATCTAATATTCCCTTCTGGTGTTAGTTTCATAGAGTTTATCTGCCCATCTTCTCTACGTCAGAGTTCTGTGTAACATTTGTGGTTAGAAAGAAGAAATATTGGAGGTGCACTACGTTAAATGGAATAGGCCAATGACATCACGCTCACATGAGATCTCTCATGCAACCCCTGTGGGCACAAGCTTTTCAAGTCAGTTTAGCAGCCTGTTTCCAGAGACATATCTCATAAGTGTAAATGCACAGAGGCAACTCTTGAAGAACAAGAGTTACTCGTAAGTAACCTCTTTTCCTGTAAAATTTCAGCTTTCACATACCCTTGTTGTCAGGCTAGAGCTGTTCAAATAGAAATTTCTGGAATTTCTTTTACAATAGGGAAAGTATTTTTCATTCTCCTGCAGCTCAAACATCTTACTAACTTTTGTCTAAATTTGAGGGGGAAAACAGTCTTATCCAGAGACCAGCGCTTGAAAATTTTAGCCTGATAGGTAAAAATTTGAGAATATTATAAGCAACCAAAGCCAGGGCAATATGAAAATGCTTATTCAACCCTGCCAGTACCATAGATATCTCAAACTCTCCAACTGTAAGAAATATTGTCTGGATTATTTTTACCGTTGCTGTTTGCAGTTCATGTGGTTAATAAAAGCAGCACAAACTACTATCATCAACATAACCTCAATATTTATTTTTCAGGACAGTTAGAAGTCATCATGGACCGTCGACTTATGCAAGATGACAACCGTGGCCTTGGACAGGGTCTCCAAGATAACAAGATCACAGCTAATCTGTTCCGACTTCTGCTGGAGAGAAGAAATGGAGTAGATGAGGTAGGAGTAATTACATGGGTTTGTCTGCTGTATTTTCAATAAAACCGAAGATACAAATATTTGATACTTCTGTACAGATATATTTAAGCAAAAATACCTGATGTGTAGGTATCTGACCTATCTAAATTGTCTCACTTTATGTAAGCCAGGAAGATATGAGAATGTTGTATGCAATAATAGTATTGATCAGTTTGATTCACTCTTCCTTTTACAAACATTTACCCTTGTATGTCCCCTCTTATTCCCTCAGGGTTTTTTTTTTTCTCTTTTCTCCTTTGTTTTTCCATCACTGTGGGGAAAAAGGTTTGGGAAGGAGTATCATATTGCAAAAGTAGAGACTAATGAGAGAAGCTACAAAACTGAGTGTATTTAAAATCAGAAGGCAGTTTCTAAAGATGAGGAATTGTAAGAACTTGTAATATACAAAGGAGCTGGAATTAATTTTTTTTATATGGGTGATAACAACCACTGCAGTGATGAGGATACTTACAATATACCACTTAAAGTTAAATTCCAGTGTTCATTTGATTCATAGATTATTTTTTTAATGCCAAAAGCTATTGTGATCCTCTAGTCGACATCCTCCTTTATATAACAGGCCATAAAATTTTACTCCATAATTCCCGCATTAAGCCCATAACATCTTGTTGAGCAGGAACGTATATTTTAGAAAGATATCTGTTCTTGATTTAAAGACTTCAGAGAGTGGAGAATCCCTTGCATCCCTTGGTAAGTTGTTCCAAGTATTAACTTCAGTGTTAAAAAAATAAAATTGTGCCTTATTTCCATTGTTAATTTTCTAGCTCCAACGTCCAGCCATCGAATCTTATCTCTTTGTCAGATAGTTTAGAGAGGCATCTACTATCAGAAATCTTCTCTTCGCATAGGTACTTATGGACTGTGATGTAGTCACCTCTTCAGCTTCTCTGAAAAGCTAAATAGGTGGTGATCTTAAGTCTATAACATAAAAGTTGAGACTTTTTGCACAAACACTCGACATATTTAAATTAAATGCAACACTAAGGCTTTTGAAACTAAAGATCGGTAGTGCAAAAAGTAAGATTCCCATAATTTGAATCCAGCCACATTTCAAATACTATATGTTTGTAATCAGTTTTCACAGGTAAGCTGGAGAAACCTCATTTTGACTTCACAAAAACAAAAGTGAAAACTAGGGTTGAGATTTTCAGAGCAGTGCAGGGGACTTAGCCACACATCTTCCAGTTTCAAAGGAAGACGTGTAAATCACCTTCACTGCTTTGAAAATCTCATCCTCAGGCTGTAACACGTTCACCTGCTCATAAAATGTTTCATAAATATATTGAAGTGGATGTATTCGCCTTACCTGGACTGTTTCCCGATGACATTGTGACATTCAGATCAGTCGCTCAAATATTCAGTGTTACCTGTCAATCTGCTTCCAAATAAAAAGGCTATCACATATTGATTGTCTGCTAGCACCGTTACATAAGAAAGGAGATTCTTGAGCTTATACACATCTATAGATAAAATTAAAAATGTAGAATTACATTTGTACAAACGTAGATCACAGATCTACAAATGTAGAATTATATCAATAGATATAATCAAAAAGGTAGGTTGATGGTAAGTGCATTAAAGATGTAACTTAAGAAGCTGGAAAGTATTTCCATTTTGGGGATCTCTCTGTGTGATGTCACATACTTAATGCATCCCAGTCCATTAAACATCTCACCACATTCTTCAAAAGTTAATTTTAAATTTTTAATTTTTCTCATGCCACACACCAATCTTTTTGTGGGAAATTGCTTTGCAAATTTATTGAGAACCAAAAAAGAACTGTATCACAGTGATTTGTCCTCCAGCTATATGTTCATTAATATATTTTGCTTGAATATATTTTATATTTCTTTGCAATTTCTGTTGAGAGTAACCTACTTAATTTCTTTTATTGCATGCATGACACTGCACTCCTTGTGCTGGAAATCTTTGTGTGATGATTGCCTCTACGTTTCTTACATATGTGGTCTCTGCTGTTTGTTTACTTTTTTATGCCTTGGTATGTATTTTTAATGAGACGAACTTCAGTTCTTTCACTAATTTCAATTTTTCATAATATAACTTTGCTTTGACTTGTTTATCAGTTATACCACAAATAATTTGGTCTTTAATTGCTTCATCTACTTAACAGTTCAAATTGATATGATTTAGGTCTAATACATAGCTCTTTAACATAAGGCTCAGTGACACACCTGGCAACTGCTTCCTAGTAAAGAAAATGTGCCTACATAAGTGACATTTTTGCATGGCTCATAGTATTCTTGAAATTTTGGTTAGCTGTTTAGTCATTTTTTTGCTTCTACTGGATTGCATTATAGATCTCCAGAGCCTCTGGGGCTGCCACTTGTAGCATTGTGAAGAAATTTCACCATCTCCAGTTTCTCTGCAATACCACCTGCTTCCAGGAAAATTTGGAAGTTCTGCTACCACCTCCAATTCTCTTCCATTTTGCTTTTCAGATTGAGGGATACAAGTGTCTTCGTGTCCTCTTTTTTCTGGCAAAGATTCAGTTTTCTTCTGACACTACGTAATAGATGTGACTGGTCAGAGTGTGATCTTTATTTCCTGGCTCCAGTCACATGACACAGGTCAAGGATATGAAAGCTTAATACCTGTTTTGCATAGCAGGGAGCAGCATCCACTCAAAAATCATTATTATTAAACCTTTCTCTTATTTCTACACTACTCTAGCATTACTGAAGTGCACCTGTCTTTACAGCAAACTACTCCCACCTTCTTTAAGACCATATGAAGTTGCCAGAAAAAATACTCACAATCAGAACCATTGTGTAGGTCAGATTGGCAAGAGTGTGGGGGGTTTCATATGTAAAAACATTGCCATACTGTGAGAATTAGCATAGATAGCTATCTATTTGTATAATAGTTTCTCTGGTTAAGACCCTGCTGTGACGATTGGACCAAAATTAGATAACATTACACAACAATGGTGCAGAATGATAGGCAATCACACTTATATATAGATTTATATATAGATTTGAGTACTTCAGTAACTCTGCCGGAGGTTAGGGACCTACTATTGGAGTGGCTGGGTGAGGTTCTATGGGCCTGCAATGTGCAGGAAACCAGACTAAATGATCATGATGGTCCCTTCTGGCCTTAAACTCTGTCTATCATGAACGCATATATACAAAAATACATAGGATCTTAGAAGTATAAACTTTAAAGTCTCTTTATCCAGAAGTTCTTCATCAGAATGTTTCCTTCCTAAATGCAAGGCCCAATGAGTATACGAGATGAAATGGTTGGCTGGAAGCAGAAAAAGTTGAGGTTGTTTAGGTATACATGTACAGTCTCAATGAACTCCTTTAGCCAGGACCATCTGAGCTCATGTGTCCGAATGTACACTGATCACCCAGGATACGTATCCATCCAGCAGTCATCTAGCGGAACAACACTGATAGCAGTAAGTAGTTGTTCTTGAGTATACCAGCCATATGCATCACCAAGTATCTCTTTGCTGCTTTAGGGACCCTGATCTATGAGGTGAGGAACATATGATGCAATCAAATTGAAAAAGGAAAATGGAGGGAAAGAGAAAGTTAGGCAAAAAATTCAAGAAATCTGTATAAAGAAAGGTGGTATACAGATACTGCACTAGGCAGTAGCTGACATGCACACAACAGTGGCAGCGGAAGGAGCTGGAGTTGGACTGAGTGAGGAAGTAAGAACATTCACTGTACCATAAACAGGTTGAGGTGACTGGACTCATGCTTACTCTCTTCCTTCACTACAATCTTCATGCATGGGAGGAAGGCAGATTTTAATGAGGCTTACTGCAGGCTGAGTGGCATGTGTCATTGCAGAACCTATAGCTCACTGAGTTTGACCAGTGGGAGTCCTCCTAGCCAGGAGTGTGCATCATTTGTCAGAAGGCTGCACTATAGTGGCTGAGTGGTTTTGCTGGTCCTTGGGACACTTTCCTACAATCAGGCACCTTTTTAGGTTTTAAATCTTATAATAAGATGAGTATATTCTATTACTGCAACCTAATAATTTTTATGACTGTTCAGTTTAAGATTAGCTTGTTTTAAAATCATTGTCAGGTGCAAGCTATCAACTCATTTTATAGAAAATGAAAGAGAAGAGAATAAAGAAAATCTGGGGATAAAATTTACTGATGGGCCATTTTAAAGTATTTCTGACTACAGTGTTACCATACTCCACTTCCTTTGTGTGGAATAGTGAATTATATTTTAATTTGGTCCTGACAGCCTTTCTAGTCATACTTGTCATCCACTTAAATATTTTCTTATTGCCATTTCTTTGAATTATTGTATATTAGCAGTATTTGAGGCAGATATTTATCAACTTTGAATGGTACTTCGGGTCTTAATTGACTAAACTTTTCAAAAATGAATTTAGATTAAAATGGCTATCAAATGAAAAATCAAGAAGTTGCCATTATAAACTTTACCTCGTATAATCATGGAAATGTATAAAAGGGGGCAAATCCACTCTTACACTTTTGTATTCAAAGAGCCTAAATGCAATAGCACACATGAAATGGTCTGCAAAATTTCATATGTGGGACTCTGTTGTTAAATCCATGAATGAAGCCATTAAGGCTATGTCTACACTGCAGACTTCTTGCAGTGACAAGTAGATTATGTGCAGCTACACACTGCAGGCTGCATCCACATTCTGGTGTGTAGCTACATGGGGCAGTGAAAGGCTTTGGCAAGGGTGAGACTGTTGCAGGGAAAGGCTCCAGCACCCAGGAGCTGCTGGAGTTTTCCAAGACACTCTTACTTTGTCATGGAGAGAATCTGAATGCAGCAGTCATTTGAAACTTTTTGATGAGTTTTCTCCCATCCCAACAACTCTTGTCAACAGCCGGCCACCCCACTGTTTTACGCCTCAATGTAAGCCTCATAGACTCATGGACTGTAAGGCCTGAAGGGATGATCATGATAATCTAGTTTGACTTGCACGTTGCAGGCCACAAAACCTTGCCCACCCACTCCTGTAATAGACCCATAACTTGTGGCTGAGTTACTGAAGTCCTCAAATCATGATTTAAAGCCTTCAAGTTACAGAGAATGCACCATTTACACTAGTTTAAACCTGCAAATGACCTGTGCCCCATGCTGCAGAGGAAGGCAAAAAAAATCTCAGGGTCTCTGCCAGCCTGACCCTGGGGAAAACTCCTTCCCAACCCTGAGCTTTTCATCAAGACCCAACTGCCAGACATCAGGAAAGAATTATGTGTAGTAACTCAGAGCCCACCCCATCTAGTGTCCCATCACTGGCCATTGGGGATATTTGCTACTAGCTCTCGCAGATAGGCTGTATAACATTGTAGGCAGTCTCAGCATACCATCCGCTCCATTTTTCCCCATTAGTCAGTTGATGTTTTCACACCTTTTGTAAAGCTTTTTGAAATCCTCTGCAGAGTATTAGTATTTACTAATAAATATTCCCATGTCACCACTTGGAAAGTTATTTTAAAAATTGAGTGGAAGAAGGTAGAGGTGGTGCTCAATTCTTTAAAATCCTGTCCACATCCCAATGACAGAAGCTTTTAGCTTTTCCTCTCCCCCCAAACTGCTCTGATCCCTCCTTCCTCCAACTTCAGTTGCTAAATTCCCAGACAAATTGGCATTTCTGTAACTGCATGAGGTAAAAAGAAATGTTTATTAAAACCTGGAATTTCATTGATTTTAATAGTATGGAACTAATCAAATACAACTTTGATTTGAATCTCTTCCATTTATTTCATACTTCTGTGTGGTTTTCAACCTACTATCAAATGCAAATTTAGATCGAGTGTAGCCCTGGATATTGTGCTTTCAGCCATTTGACTGTGAATGCTCTTGCATAAGGGAGGTTGTATTTAAACACAAAAAGCAATAATTCTTGTTTTAAATAAATGACTTTAGCTTATAAACACACACACACTTCCTAAAAAAATGGAAAGCAGAAATAGTTCGACCCACATTTTTCCAACCTCTTGCTCATGGCATCTTTCCTTCTGCCTTTAAATTAAAAAAAAAAAAGAAAAAAAAATTGTCCCAGTTTTCTTCACCTGTACTTATATGCTTTCTCCTTAAAAGCGGGTTTCCAGGGAGCTGTAACAGCCAGTGCAAATGTATATGTCTTTAGACACATATCGGGATCCTTGGTACTGCTTTGGCAGCTCCTTTTAAACATTGCAACTGCTGTGCTATAGATCTTGGAGCATTTGATAGTGGCTGCTGCCATAGCCTAAAACAGAACTGGTGGATATACTTGTGAGACCAAAACAAAGATGGCACTACCTGTTGTTGTTTCCAGAACCCTTAATTCTGAGCGGAAGCCAAATAAAAATGGAGAAGTAGGACATGAGAATTCTATGAGGAATTAGATGGGATGGGAGAGATTATGCAGAAAAAGAACAGGGAAATGTTCAGAAGGCAAGACTGACTGTGACTGTTCAGCCATTGACTAGTTAGGGGGGTAATAATGGTAAATTGTCATTAGTCATGTAATCCTTTCTTAACCAGTAGTATTGTTTGGTCATTACAGGATGTAGTGTATATTTCCTTACTTCTAGCAGCATGTTGTATATTCATCAATTATTCAAAAACATGTATTTACTCCTAAATAATGGCATTATGCAGAGGAAAGGTTTAAATGGGGGATAAGGAGTGTTAACAAAAGGAAGAATATTAAATATAATTTTATAACAATTAACAAGTCATGAATTTTTCAAACTTTAAATAATGAAAAGATTTAATATTTTGGAGTTGAGAGAGATCCTCAGTCTGTCTTGAATAACAGAATTGGCAAGAGTGTTATTCAACATAATTTATAAAGATGTTTAGAATGATAGGGTAACTTTCACAGTCAAGAGATATGTCTGTTACTCTATAAGGTGCCACAGGACTCTTTGCTGCTTTTACAGATCCAGACTAACACGGCTACCCCTCTGATTCAAGAGATATTTATCTTATCATAGTATTGTGCTGGTGGTATAAGACAAGAAGTAAATAAATGTTTCAAATACCTTTTCAGTTTGACAGAATTCATTATTTTAGTTTTATGTTGGTGTCTTATGAAACATATGTTGGAGATAATTCCGGAGCACACTGTGATAAGCAACACCATAAACGTTGCCTGCATGTGTTTATAAATTTAGGAGATCCTAGATCAGGGATTTTAAGTGTGGTGAAATATTTAGGTGAAAACTAAGCTTGTGCTGGGAGGTATTTAGTTGAATATCTAGAGCTGTTTGCTATTATACTAAATGTTTAAGTATAGAACTGAGTACTTAAATTAGTTTTAAAAAGTCCTACTTGTGATTGAAAACATTTTTAGAAAAATTGTTTCAAATACAGACAGTAGTACTGTATGAAAGAACTGTGCAGAACTATTCAGTGGAGTTGCTGCATTTTTCGTGTATATGTCCCTGTGGGGGCTCCACCACAGAATGTGCATGTGCCTGTGCGCTCTTAACTGGAGTTTGTAAAGCAGCGATTGTGGACCCACACCTGCACAGAAAAGCTCTTTGTGTTCCTCTACAAGAGCATATAGTGGGGTGTGGACCAGCCATCCTGTGGTTCGAGATACCACATCTGATGTCAACTGTTTTACAGCTTCTTTCCCTTTACACTTCTCTTTGTCAAGCTAAATAGATTGAGCTCCTTGAGGCATGTTTATTAGGCATGTTTTCTAATCCTTCAGTCATTCTTGTGGCTCTTCTCTGAACCCTCACTAATTTATCAACAAGGTTCTTGAATTGTGGGCACCAGAACTGGACACGCTATTCCAGCAGTGGTCACATCGTGCCAAATACAGAGATAAAGTAACCACTCTACTGCTATTTGAGATTCCCCTGTTTATGCATTCCAGGATCACATTAGCTCTTTTGGCCATAACGTAATGCTGACAGCTCATGTTCAGCTGATTATACACCATGACCTCAAATTTTTTTCAGTCACTGCGTCCTAGAATAGAATCTCCCATTCTGTAAGTTTGGCCTATACGCTTTCTTCCCAGATGTATACGTTTACATTTAACCATATTTAAAATGCATATTGCATCTAGTTTATCAAGCAATTCAGTTCATTAATGAAGTTCATTAATGCTAACTTTCTCTTTCTTCCATTTGTTATATATTTATATACTTTATATTTTAAAGCTGCCTTCACTTGCTTTCTAAACAGTTTGGTTTTTTTAACCAGCACAGCCTTCTTCCTCAATTGTGGGATTGAGGCTTTTGGGGCATTTAGTAAGGTGTTAAGTGAGTCCCAATAATAGTTCAAGTTTTTCTGATTAAATTATTTTCCACAGCTTATTTGGCTCATACTTGTTTTCAGCTTTGTGAAATCAGTGTCCTCTTCATTGTTTACCACTTCCCTAATTTTTGTCATTTGCAAACTTTAATCTATGATGGTTTTGTTTTCTTCCAGGTCATTGATAAAGCTGCTAGTATAGCTCCAAGTACCAATCACAGCAAGACCCCACTGAAGACAGACCAGTTCAATAATGATTCTCTCTGTATAGTTACATTTTGAGACCGATCAGTTAGCCAGTTTTTAATCCATTTAATGTATGCCATGTTAATGTTATATCATTCTGATTTTTTAATCCAAGTGCTGTGTGGGACCAAGTCAGACACCTTCCAGAAGTCTAAGTTTATTACATTAACGCTAATACCTTTATCAACCAAACTTGTGATCTTGTGAAAAAAAGATATCAAGTTAGTCTGACAGGATCTATTTCCCATAAACTCATGTTGATTTGTGTCAGTTACATTATCCTCCTTTAGTTTTTTATTAATTGAGTCCTGTATCAGCTATTCCATTATCTTGCCTGGGATTGATGTCAGGCTGACAGACCTATAATTACCTGGGTCATTCCGCTTCCTTTTTAAAAATTGGCACAACATTAGCTTTCTTCCAGTCTTCTGAAACTTTCCCAGTGCTCCAAAACTTATTGAGAATCAGCAAGCTCCTCAGCAAGTCTTTTGAAACTCTTTGGATGCAAGTTATCTGGATCTGTTGATTTTAAAATTTCTGACTTTAGTAGCTTCTGTTCAACATCCTCCAGAGGCACTAGTGGAATGGAAAGAACGTCGTTATTGCCATATGATGAGAGTGTATCATCTTTTTTTCCTCCCCAAATACAGAACAGAAATATTTATTGAACACCTTTTCTGTATTATTATTATTGATAATTCTACCATTTCCATTTAGTAATGGACCAATACCATTGTCAGGATTCTTTTTTGTTCCTACTGTGTTTTAAAAACTCTACTACTGTCCGTAACTCTGCTTGCCATACATTTTTCTCCTTTTGTGTCCCTTATCAATTTTCTGCAATTGCTAACTTCTGACTTGTTCATTAATGTTAACTTTCTCTTTCTTCCATTTGTTATATATTATTTATATATTTTATATTTTAAAGCTGCCTTCACTTGCTTTCTAAACAGTTTGGTTTTTTTAACCAGCACAGCCTTCTTCCTCAGTTGTGGGATTGAGGCTTTTGGGGCATTTAGTAAGGTGTTAAGTGAGTCCCAATAATAGTTCAAGTTTTTCTGATTAAATTATTTTCCACAGCTTATTTAGCTCATACTTGTTTTCAGCTTTGTGAAATTGGCCCTATTAAAGCAGCAAGTATATACATGACTTTTAGTCCTGTGGTCAGTTCCTCTTTATCTTTTGGAACAAGGTCTAATATAGAATTCCCCCATGCTGGCTGCAACATATTTTGAGTTAGGAAATTCTCATCTATAATGTTTACAAATTTGAAGCATGTTTGAAACTGGAAGTATGCAATCAGGCAGCAGAGACCAAAAATCCCATATACTCTACAGAAAAGTACTGTGTTAAATGTAAACTACTTAAAAAAAAAAAAAATGTTTAAAAAAATTGATAGGTAAGTAAACTGTCTCTGTGCTTGTTTCATTTAAATTAAGATGGTTAAAAGTAGCATTTTTCTTCTGCATAGTAAAGTTTCCAAGGTGTATTAAGTTCTAAACGTTTGAAAGAACAACCATAATGTTTTGTTCAGAGTTATGAGCAACCTCCATTCCCGAGCTTCGTAACTCTGAGCTTCTACAGTAGATTGAATTTATGCTCCTAAATGACCAATTCCAGTTCCTCTTGGTCGTTGGTCAGGCTCTTAGCATTGATGTATAGGTAATTGAAGAATTTCTTCTGTCCTTTGATTCCTTGATAAATTTTGTTCTCGATATCTTGATTTTGTGCTGAGTGCTGATATCTTCCCTCTTTTTACCCTCCCCTTATGCTATTAATTTAACGCCCTCCTGACTACTCTAGCCAGCCTGTCCTCAAGAAGTTTGGTTCCCCTTCTGCTGAAGTGGTGACTGTCCAAACAATATAGCCTCCTCTCCCCCATAGAAGGTGGACCAATATTTCACAAAACCAGAGCCCTACACCACTTACCTAGCTAGTGATTCACTTCCAGAATCCTCTGTCTTCCTTTGACACATGCAGCAAATCTTCAGTAAAATATATGAAATAATATACTTGAAATGTTTATACCATTGCCTATAATTAAGATTGAACAACCTGTTTGTAATTTAGATGTATGTTTACTTGTTTAGTTCTCAGCTGAATCACATATCAGATGTTTGCTGTTTGTTGTACCCACACACAAAAAAATAATTAAAAAATGCGTTGTGCTGCTAACCAAGAGGAGGAAAAGCAACACTCATTTCTTCCTTCAAAAGTTAGCATGTATCTTATCTGTTGACAACTAATCAAATATACAAAACATTTGCATTTAAATTGTATGGGATTCTGTAGCTTACTTAGTTTTAATTTGCTGGCACAATTAATTATTTGTATTACAGTAAACGATCAGGACTCCACTGAGATTAATGCTGTACAACTTAATCCTTGCTCCACAGTTTACAGTCTAGATGTATGACAAGACAGAGTAGGTAGATGAAATAGACAAGTGGGGTGGCAAGACGAGATAACAGTAAATAGTACATTTTCCTATGAGACCATAGTCTTTTTGCTAACTGTATAGCCATTATCATCTGGAGTGTTTTGTAGGCATTACAGCACTGGTAAGTCTTAAGGAGGTACTTGAAGGAGGATGAAGAGACTTTACAGATTTTACAGGAGGTTTGATGGGTGGCATTGAAGAAAAGCACAGAAGTGTTAATGATACCTCCTTTGCAAAGCTTTTTGAGAAAGCTACGGAGTATCCGTATAAGAGCTATATATTATTATTATTATTATTCTTTGAGTGCTTGCGTTCCATTTTAGATGTGTACACACCAGTGCACTGAAACTGGAGAACTTTTCCCCATAGTGATACTTGTTGGGGCAGTACATGCTGCTAGCTGAAAGTATAAAGCGTTAGAGCCGTCCCAACACTCCTCAGTTCCTTCTCACACCCATGGTTGGTAGTCGGAGTGTATGTGGCTTCTTATGGTCTTTCCCATATTTCCCTTTAAGAAAACTTTCTAGAGATCTTTTATTGTAAGTAGTTTAGTATAGTTGTAGTTTAGATAGTGGTACTTGTTTTTGGCTCAGTTCCCAGGCATGTCCAAGTCCCCAAGATTTAAGTACTGTTCTGACTATAACAAATTTAGGCCAGTCAGTGATCCTCACTCCCAATGATAAAAGTGTTTGAGAGAAGGACACATCAGGTATAATAACTGCCCTATTTGTAAGGTGTTTAAAACGAGGAGTAGGACGTTGAGGGAAGTTCAACTTCAAGACATCCTGGTCAAAGCAGCTTTTGTGCTCTCATTTGGAACCCAGGTGCTCAATATGCAGGGATTTGGACTCAACTCCATCTTCGAGTGCACCACAAGACTTGGAAGAGAGTTGGAGAGCTGGCGAGACGACACCACTCTCCACCTATGGTGCCATGCAGGAGGCAGAAGTCCAGCCCTTTGACCTCTTCTGGCCAGAAGAAGCCCTCTTCTTCTTTGAGGGCTAAGTCCTCAACACACTCACATAAAATGACCAGTACCGAAGTTAGTTATAGTTAAGATAACTCCTGCAAGGTGCTTCCCAGTGCCGCATTCTAGCAATGTAGAGTTATAGACTCTGGCATCTTATGCTGTACTGCCCACCCACTTTTTAACATGGACGTAGTTTGGGGGCTCAGAGTGGCAGTGGCAGTACCTGTGCTTTGTGGCAGGGGAGCTGATAAGGTGATCAGCTCCCCCACCATGAAGTGCAGCCCCTGCCGGCAGTTCCAGCCTCTTTCCAGTGGGGGGACTGAAGAGGACCTTAGTCCCCCTTGCCTTGAGGCCCGGACCCTCTCCGTGGCCTGCCCCTCCTCTCTTTCCTTCCAAGACCCTGTCCCCTGGCGTGGCCAGAAGTCAGAGCTGAGCTGTAATAAGAGCCTCCCAGGGATTCAGGACCGCTGTGGGGAGCCCTGGACCCTCTACCTGCCCTGGCCAGTGCACCGTGGGTGGGGCCGAGGGCTGCTCTTGGGCAGTGGTCTCCCCATAGCAGCCTGGGCTCCCTGAGTGGCACTTAGCATGGCCCGGCTCCAAGTTCCGGGCTGGCCTGGGGGTGGTGCCTCATGGAGGGGGGAAGAAGAGAAGGAGCAGGGACATGGCCATGGGAAAGAGGCAGAACAGAGATGAGGCCACAGTTTCAGCAGTGTTGCCTGTGACATTAGCCTCTTGAAAGGTTTGGACAGACCTTGCCTCCTATTAGGGATCCCACACCATCCTGCGATCTGAGTTTGGTTCTTTCCATTTTAACATGGCCACCATTCAAACCTATAGCTACGCCCCCTTCTCATCTCTCAGTGAAGGTAGCATTCCTAGTGGCCATTATTTTGGCCAGGAGGTGGCAGAACTTCAGGCCTTGGTAGCTGACCCTCCTTAGATATTGTTTTATAAAGGTAACGTTAGTTGGCATCCACACCCCAAATTTCTTACTAAAGTGGTGTCAGATTTTCATCTAAATCATTCTACATACTTACTAACTTTTTTCCAAAACCTCACACCAACAGAGATAGGGAAAACCTTCATACTTTGGGCATTCATAAGATGTTGGCCTTTTATCTGAACAGAATTAAAGAGTTTTTATGGCATCTCCACCTTAAACTCTTGTTCATGTCCTTCGCTGACAGGATGAAAGAGCATCCTGTCTCTTGACAGATGATTTCTTCCTGGATCTCCTCTTGTATTCATCAGTGCTACGATAATGCTCCATGACCTCAAAGAGTTTTAGCACACTATAAGAGCATAAGCAGCATCAGCTGCTTTCCTAGGTCATGTTCCCATCAGTGATGTTTGCAGAGCTATGACTTGGTCTTCTGTTCATATATTCACTGCTCGTTATGCTCTCTCCTATGCCCTAGGAGGAGATGATATGTTTGGAAGAGTAGTGTTGTAGTCCTTGTTTAGGTAGACACCAATTTTCTCCTCCATCTGGAATTGTTAGTCGCCTAAAGTGGAATGGACATGTGCAAGCACTTGAAGGAGATGCATCTGAAGAAGTGGCTTTTTACCCATGAAAGTTTATGCCCAAATAAATCTGTTGGTCTTAAGGTGCCACCAGACTCCTTGTTGTTTTTGTGGCTACAGACTAACACAGCTACCCCCTGATACTTGAAGAAATGTTAGCTACCTGTTCAGAAACTACTGTTCTTTAAGATGTGTGCACATGTCCATTCCACGACCCATCCTCCTCGCTCTCAACATTGGAGCAACAGCAAACTCTGGCTCCCTGGGCAAAGGAACTGAATGGGGTCAGGGAGGCTCCACCCCTTCATAACTTCAGTTAGTTGAACAAATGTGCAGAGGGCACATGCTCCACATGAATGGGTACCACTATTGGAAAAAGTTCTCTGGCTTCGGTGCACAGGCACTCAACACACCTAAAATGGAAAGGACATATGCAGCACATCTTGAAGAACAGTTACCAAGCCAGTATATAACCATTTTTTATTATTCGAGAAGCAGATGAGTAGCTGATTGAGAAGTTTTGTCTTTGTTGTTTCTAAAAAATAATTAATATGTCTTAATTTACAAATTTACATTTAATTAAGGCAGCCATATAAAAACTTAATGCAAAGTGGTTTTATCTTCTTTTTTTATAGAAAGAAGAGAAGTCATCAGTCAGTTTCCCCTCTCTTCTGAGCCATATAACTTCTTCTTTCTTAAATCATCCTGTAATTCCAATGACTACATATGCGGAATCTGATGTCCAACAGATTTTGAATGTCTTTTCTCCACTCACTTCATCCATGCCTTGTGACATGCATGTGGTCAATCTAAGGACAATACAATCAAAGGTATGTTCAAAATATTATTGTTATGAACAAATGTATGATATAACTAATGTTATATTCTGGAAAATATTTCATTCTGTAAAAGTAAATTATGAATCCACATAAGATGTAGTCACCAGATCTTTTTCTTCTGCAACAGCTGAAGGATTTCCATCTTGTCACCAGTCACTGTTTCTGAAGCATCATACAAACATAGGATTTGACATTCCACATCACATATATGTGTATTAAGTCCATCCTGCTTCCAGCAGCGGTCAGAGAACTCAGAATATTTCTTGTGTCAATTTGTTTTAAGAATGCTTTTGTTTTCAACATCATCATAAAGATATAGTTCAGGAGTGTCCAACTCATTCTATATTAAGGGCAAAATTATCCTTTATTAGTATGTGGCTACCCCCTTGTCAATTTTCCCTCTCTCAATTCCCCCCTTGGGCAGTTGGCCCCTCCTCCCTCTTTTAACTCACCACCACCTCTGGGAGCTGGTGCTGCGGGCTCAGCAGTGGTCACTGAGGGGTGGGAGTTGAATAGACGACTGTTCCCTGTGGCTGGGTTTGTTAGACCAACATGAAATTGAGGGGTGGAGAGAAGAAGCCACTCTCCTAATTCTGTTCCTGGAGTGCTCAGTAGCCACAGCACCAACAGCAAGATGGGGAGAAAGTCTGGGAAAGAGTTACCTCTTGAAAGCTGGCCAGGAGAGGCAGCAGATAGAGAGGAAGGAGCTCAGTTGCTCTTGACCAGTCTAGCATGAGCTCTTACTTCTTCTTCGAGTAGTGTCCCTATGGGTGCTTCACAGTAGGTGTATCTGCGCCCCTGCACCTCTATTCGGAGATTTTATGTAAGTGTCCATTCAGCTCATACATTCTCCATCTCTTGTGGTCTGCCTCAGGGCTATCTAACTGAGGGGGGTTCGCCCGCATGGCACTAGATAGCTCCGAGGCAGATCACAAGGTAGGGAGAGCGCATGTACAGGCCGAACAGACACTGCTACCTAAAATCTCCGATTAGAGGCGCAGGGGCACAGATATACCTATAGTGGAGCATCCATAGGGGGACACATCTCAAAGAACCATTATTACCGCACAAGGTGAGTAACTTCCTCTTCAATCCTGCCCATCTGTGTTTCTGGTCCTTTAGAAGTGCAGTGGCTGTGGTCCAAATGCCTTTGGAGAGTGAAGAGAGAGCTTCAGCCTGAAGAAAATGGTTCAGTGAGATGTGTAGGTTTGATCCACATAATGTAGTGGAGTAAATCTTTTTGGTTACCTCAGAAGAGTGTCTAGGAGGTTAGGTTATGTGGGTCAAAGTTAAAATTTTCTACTGCTCTCCACACCACTAATCAGTCATTGATGACCAGATCAGTTTTTACTTTGATTCAGCTATTCATTGGGAGCTGCCACAAGATCAATACAATGGCTGTTAAGTTTGGGACCTCCAGCCTATCCCTCAAATCCAAATTTTTAAACTGCCTTTTGAAGGTTCAGACCTATTTCGCAAGAAGATGATGAAACTCTTAAAACTTAAGGGAGCAAGTTAGCAACTAAATCTTTGGTCTACCTGAGCCTTTCTTCAAGAAGAAAATACTTGATATTGCAGATTTCAGAGTGGTAGCCATGTTAGTCTGTATCAGCAGAAATAGCGAGGAGTACTTTGTGGCACCTTAGAGACTAACAAATTTATTTGGGCATAAGTTTTCATGGGCTAAAACCCACTTCATCAGATGCATAGAATGGAAAATATAGTATGCAGTACTATACACAGTACGTGAAAAGATGGGAGTTGCCTTACCAAGTGGGGGATCAGTGCTAACGAGACAATTCAGTTAAAGTGAAAGTGGGGTATTCGCAACAGTAGAATACCAAGGGAGGAAAAATCACATTTGTAGTGGTAATGAGGCCAATGTAATCAGGATGGCCCATTTCAAACAGTTGACAAGAAGGTGTGAGTAACAGTACAGGGAAATTAGTATGGGGAAACTAGTTTTTGAAGTGACCCATCCACTCCCAGTCTTTATTCAGGTCTAATTTGGTGGTGTACAGTTTGCAAATGAATTCCAGTTCTGCAATTTCTTGTTGGAGTCTGTTTTTGAAGTTTTTTTGTTGAAAAATGGCCACTTTTAAGTCTGTTGTTGAGTGTCCAGGGAGATTGAAGTGTTCTCCAACTGGTTTTTGAATGTTATAATTCTTGACGTCTGATTTGTGTTCATTTATTCTTTTGCGTAGAGACTCTCGTAAGTCTCTACGCAGCCTCCAGCGGGTAGCGAAGCCATCCTCCTTGGGTCCTGTAGTGACCTGTAGGGTCAAGAATGAAGAAGAGCCCAGATGGTTCTGGTTAAGATCCTCTGGCCTTTCTTCTGAGTCATAAAAGAACATCAAGGACTGTCCTTTGAAGGCCGAGGCCTTTGGCAAAGATCAGAACAACACAGGTTGCTGCCCAATCCTTAGAGCTTACTAAGTCTGTCCGCTTTAAGAAGGAAACATTTGAATCTAACATTCAGCTTCCGAAAGTCTCCCTTGCTGCAAGAACAGGGGGATGCAGCCTCAGAGATGGTGCAAGTCTGCTTCCTTGACTAAGCCTGCTTCTAATAAAAGATGTCCATATAGAAGGAGGATTCCTCACTGCTCATCAGATGAACTTTGTCTTCCGATCAACAGCTTTTTGGTGGGATGATTGAAAACTACACACCATTGCCTCCATCTTTTGGACCTTATGTCTTCTCCTTTACCAGTGCCTGGTGCAGTATTACTTCCAACTGTTGAGTACTAAACACACCTGCAAAGGTTGTTCCATACAGTTCTGCACCAGGCCACTTCACTTTCCTCTGCTTTCTTCCTTCCTCTTTGGGGACCCATCTCATGAGAGAGGCGTGTTGGAGGAAGATTTCCTCCATCTATAGTGGGTCGTAGAAGAGGTGCCACAAGCACACTGAAGAAAGAGTTTCTAACCCCACTATTTGCTAATCCGCAAGAACTCTTTAGCCATTTTTCACAGTCACTGTTTCCATACAATCACACACCCCCTCATAGTTTCCTTCATTCTTTATTGCTAGATGCATGATCTTGCATTTGGCTGTGTTAAAACACATGGTATTCAAATGAGACCAGTGTACCAAGAGATCTAGGGTGGTCTATATAACTGGTCACCTGATCCTGTAGTTATTTGCCACTCCAGATTTTTTGTCATCTCCAGATTTTTGAAGAATGTTGGGCTAATAGCAGATTCCTGCAGGATCCCACTAGATCATTGGACAACAATTCTGCATTTACAAATACTTCTTGAGATCTATTAGCTAGCCAGTTTTTAATCCATTTAAAATGGCTGCATTGATTTTTTTATAGCGCAATTTTTTATTAGAATGTCACTCAGGATTAAGTACTGCTTTAAGCAGGGCGTTGGACTAGATGACCTCGTGAGGTCTCTTCCAACCCTAATCTTCTATGATTCTAAATCAGATGCCTTACAGAAGTATGTATATTATGCCAACACAGTTACCTGTCTCAACCAAACTTTTGATTTGAGTAAAAAGAAACAAAGATTTTTTTTTACTTATTTCCCATTAAAAACAAATTGGTTGGCATTAATTATGTTTCAATCTTTTAAATCTTTACTGATTGCATCCTATATCAGCTTCTCCATGATATAGCTGGAATTGATGTTAGTCTAACCAGCCAATAGTTTCATGTGTCATCCTGTTTTTTCATGTGTTTTAAATACTGGCAAAATATTGGCTTTTTCTCTAGTCCTCTGAAACTTTCAGTGTTCCAAGTTTTCTTAAAAGTCAATATTAATGCTTCAGATAGCTCCTCAGCCAATTATTTTAATACTTTTTGATGCAAGTTATATGGTCCCACTAATTTTTTATAGTTGTTGTTTAATACCCTCCCTAATTACTGATGGGGGAAAAAAGTATTTTCTTACTCCTGTAAGATATGGGTACAGCCATTCTGCTTCTTTCTGAATACAGAACAGAAATATTATTGAATGTCTCCCTTTTCTGCATCATGATGGTTAATTTTACCATCATTGTCTAGTAGCAGATCTGTACCACTGTAAGAATTTAATTTGTTCCTGATATATTTTTTAAAATATAATTGTTTTTTCACCCTACTTGCCATTGATTTTTCACTGATACTTTTAGCTTTGTTTATAATTGTCTGTAATTCCTAACTGCTGATGTGTACTCTTTACTATTGACTTGCTTCTTTTTCCATTAGTTACATATTGAGTTTTTGTTTTTGTATTGCTGCTTTCACCTACCCTCTTAACCATGATTTTTTTAACTGAAGAAGACCTCTTTCCTGACTGCGGAATGGGTGGGTGGAGATTGGCATCTAATAAAGCCTTTGTAAACAGTTCCCAATTATCCTTCATATTTTATGCTTTAATATTTCCTCCAACTTAGTTTTGCTCATAATTGTTTTTAGCTTTGGAAATTGTCCCTTTTTAAAGCAACAAGTATATATATTACTGGTCAGGAGTGTATTTTGTTTGCACATAGCAAATGAAATTAGATTATGATCACTTGAATCAAGGCAGCCATGAGTTTTAATTCAGTGATCTTACATCTTTATCCATCAGAATGAAATCTAATATAGAATTATCTGGAGATGGTTGCAGTGTTTAAGTTAAGTTATCTATAATTTTTAGAAATTCCCAGGATATTTTTACACCAGCATGAGACCTCTAGCATGTGTGTCCTTGATTGCAATCCCCCATACTTTTTTCTACATATTCTAGATAGATGTTGAATGTGCTGCTTGTCCTGTTTCCTCATCTGATTTGCACAGCAAACCGCACCTGCGCCCCTTTTTGTGATTTATCAGACAGTACATTGATATATAAGCATTACAGGTTCTGTCTTTCTGAACGATCAATAACTCTAGAACAAGTAATACTGTCTTTAATGTGAGGGGGCCCATGTCTTCCCCTTCTGCCCACATCCTTTCCTATATAGGGCTATTTAGTGATTTTAATATTAACAAGCTACCATGATGTTCAACAGGATATGTGGAATCAATAGCAACCTGTTGTCTTCTAGTTCAAAGATTTGTTCCCCTCACATGAGCCTCAAGGACTTAGGATGTGGGGGTAAGTGTTCACCAGAATGTGAGGTGGATACATGAGCCCAGCCCACATCAGCCCTTTGGTGCAGGACCCACCACCTTCTTGGGAGTTAAATTTATAACTGACAACTCCAGGATCTACTCTTTCAAGCCACTGTTCCCTCAGATTTATTTTGACAATGTCATTTACAACAGCTCAATTCATAAATTTACTTAGCACTAATTTTGTGATTCTGGATATGTCTCCACTGCAGTTAAAAAGTTGTGGCTGTATTGTGCCAGCTGACTTTGGCGCTCGGGGCTTAGGCTGAGGGGCTGTTTAATTGTGGTGTAGATATTGGGGCACAGGCTGCAGCCTGAGCCTTGGGACCCTCACATCTCACAGGATCCTAGAGCTTGGATTCCATCCAAGGCTGAATGTCTGTACTAGACTTAAGCAGCCCCATAGCCCGAGCCTGCAAGCCCTAGTCAACTGGCACAGGCCTGCCACGGGTTTTTAATTGCAGTGTAGACATACCCTTAGAGGCCAAAGCAGATGCTCCTTTCAGGAGAGCAATTTGCTAGCCTCATTTTTGTGCTACAGCCCTCCTTCAAGAGGTTTTTACTCGCATCTGTGAACATCTGCAGAGGGAATTCTCTATTTTCCTGTCTGTAACTGGTCTCCAAGTGCCACTGCTGATCCAGAGCTTGGATGGTTGGTTGGGGTTGTGATCCCTTATGTAACCACAAAGGTGCATGTGTTCAATCAGTGCTTTATAGAGGGCCCCAGGGCAGTAATGATACGGCACTTGCAAAGTGTAAATCTGCAGAGGCAGTATGCGAAGTGAATAACAGTTGTAGGTATGAAACCTTCTTTTTCCACAGCAAAAACTGCATTACCCAGTGAAATGAATTTCTTGCACAAAGAAACGGCCTTTCCTTTTTTTTTCAGAAAATTCAAAGTGAAAATGATAAATGCCATGACTTATTAGCTAACCTACAAAACATATTTATCTGCAATTATAAATTCTTTTACACCACTCTAGCTGTGAATGCATATTTTAGAGAAGTTATAGTGTATTACAATTTTATATATTAAAAAGTGTCTTCAATTACAAAATTACAAGGAAAGCATTATTTAGATTTAAGACAGCAGAAATCAAAATAAGTCCATGAAAGAACAAGTGAGAAAAATCCTATGATAAAATGTTGTTTCAATTTTAAATTCTTTTCCTCTAAGGAAAAAATGGTAATTCCTAATATTGTAAAACATCAACCTTCCTGTCATACTGCCTCAGGGATATGGAACATTTCTTTAAAAAAAAAAAAAAAAAGTGGATTGATGTAAAATGATATACTATAAATAAATTGGTTTTCAACATTAAAAACTGTTTTTTTAATATTCCTTTAGAGCAAATGTGTATCTTTATAGTGTTGCTTAAACTTCCCAGTAAATGACTATAAGTCTTATGGTAATCACTTGAAAATTGTTTAAATGGCTCTTCTCCTTCACTCAGATCAAAATCTTAGCAGTGTTGCCCTGGGTTACTGTGTATGAGAATTCATGGCACAGGGCTTTTTTGTTTTTGTTTTTTTCAGCCAAGAACCTGACAGTGTTAAACTGTTGAGGGTTCAAAATTAAATCCGTGTTGAAGGGTTGGCAGCTGTACAGAGAAGTTGGGAGATTTGATAGTGCAGTAGCTTAGCAATTTTTGTCCCATAGTAATGTGTAAAATTTTACAGGACTGAGGATATTTAATTTTTATTGAAGGCTGAGAAGAGTAAAGTAGATTTTCATACATTAATCATAGCAAGCCAAATTCGTAAGTGATGTATGGGATGTTGTAAGTTTGATTCCGTTATACTCAGTCACTCCCCTAGACCTAATTACGCTCAGTGTAATTTACATGCTGAGGTGGAGTAAGGAGGTATAGATTAAAGTAGAGGGAAGGCAACTTTTACACCATCCCATTGTATAAATTAGACCTACTTAGACTCCTTTACCCATTGGTAGAATGGATATATACAAATAGTTCTAGGTAAGGGTATGTCTGCATTGCACAGTCCTTGCAGCAGCATGTAGAGTACATACATTGCACACCTCCTCTTCCCCTAGCACAGGTATAAATAGCCATGTAGATGGTGAGGCACTGCTTAAGTGAGGAAAGATGCATGTATCACAGCTCTCTACATGCCTAAGCAGTGCCTGTCCCTGTCTCCCACTGCAATGCAAGACTCTGTTAGGATGGAGGCTTCAGCGAAAGGCTCTAGCAGCTGCCTGTTGCCAGAACCTTTTCCTGCTTCCTCCTTCCTGCAAGAGACCTTTACTGCATTATGTAGCTATACACTGCAGTGTGGATGTAGCCTGCATTTTGCTGTGGTGTCTTAACTACACCTTTCCTACATGCTGAAGCAAGTATTCTGCAGCGTAGGCATAGCCTGTATGATTACTAAATCATAGACATGCCTATACTTTACTTGAAGTCCATTCATTAACGTGTAATTGTTTTTATTAATACGTTTCTATTTTAATAGATTCAAATTCTTAATTAGGATAATTTTTAATTTAAAATGAAGTTGAAATATCCGTAACATCATGTGTTATGCAGATGACTACAAGATAAGTCCACTGGATGACTGGCTTGTCATTTCTAGCATCACTTCACCCCTATAGGAAGTCAGGCTTCTGCAGCATGAATTTTAAATAATGTTTCTCGAACCTGCTCTTTACACAGACATTGTTATTTTGTGTGCAAAACAAAAATGTTTTGTCTAGTTTTCTGAGTGTAACTTAATTAACTTTGAAATTACGTTTTGAACTAATACTAAGTGTGGTATTTCATAGTTAGAAACTCAATATTGATAATTATTTTATCCCATTTATTCTTATTATTTTGGTCAATAATATAGTAATACCGCATTTTGTGTTCAAATGGCAAAAAATGGAAGGGTCTTATCAGATACCTTTCTACTCAATTGAAGGACAAGCTATCTTTATTCATTCCCTCCCTTTCCAATGTCCAATTTTTGAAAAAATCTTTTGCCCCTAAAAGGCAGAGCCAGGAAGCCTGTGCACCATAATTCTGTGGTAACTCACTTGGTGGGCTGTGGAGGTGAGAGGAAGGTGGTTGACCTGGCAGAAATTAGGTGGGTTTCCATTGCCTACCTGATTTCCATTGAAAGTTTCCCCCAAATCTACACATTTCCATAGAAAAGTTAATTGTCAACAAATCTGCATCTTCCAACGAAAAAGTGTTTTTTCAGAAAATTTCTGATTAGCTCTAAAATTGTGCCAATACTCCATAGTCCCAAATGCTTAGGCTCAGTGGCCAAAAAAAAGTATATTTGTACATAAAAATTACATGTTTTGGTGTTTTCCTGTCTGTTGCCCTTTCCTGCACGATTTGTCATCTGAGTTTATAAGCTCTTTAAAGCAGGTACACTCTGCTAAAGCTGGTCAGGAATTTTCCAGTGCAGAGTTTTTTCCTTCAGTAAACACCAATTCGTTGAAATCAAAATGTTCTGTGGAAATGTGTTAATGTCTATGAAACTTTTGATGAAAACCAGGCAGGTGTCCTTCAGTTTCCAGCTGTGTACTTTGTCAGCTTGTTCGCCTGGCTCCTCTGCAGCCAGCCAGGCTCCTGGGGAGCACTGGGAGCATATTGCATTTCTGAAACAAAATATTACAGAAGTTCACTTCTGTGAAAAATTTTGGAGTTTTGGCTTTTCACTCCAATTTGGGAATTATTTCCCAGACAGCTGTACTGTCTTTCTTTGTTTTTGCAGAGTCCCTAGTAAGCCGGGTTCTGATCGAGGCTTTTTTTTATGCTACTGTAATATAAGCAATTATTACTAATAATTGTGGTGATTATTACTTGAAGAGGCTTTATATATTAGATGAAACACAACTGAGTTTCAATGAGTACCTGAATTCTCGCGTATTCCCTTTTGTGGGTTCTGGGCTGTCAAGGTTCCTCCCCCACTCTGAACTCTAGGGTACAGATGTGGGGACCTGCATGAAAACCTCCTAAGCTTACTTTCACCAGCTTAGGTTAAAACTTCCCCAAGGTACAAATTAATTTTATCCTTTGTCCTTGGAATATCCACTGCCACCACCAAACTCTAACTGGGTTTACTGGGAAACGTAGTTGAGACACGTCTTTCCCCCCAAAATCCTCCCAACCCTTGCACCCCACTTCCTGGGAAAGGTTTGGTAAAAATCCTCACCAGTTTGCATAGGTGACCACAGACCCAAACCCTTGGATCTGAGAACAATGAAAAAGCATTCAGTTTTCTTACAAGAAGACTTTTAATAGAAATAGAAGTAAATAGAAGTAAAGGAATCGCCTCTGTAAAATCAGGATGGTAGATACCTTACAGGGTAATTAGATTGAAAACATAGAGAATCCCTCTAGGCAAAACCTTAAGTTACAAAAAAGACACACAGACAGAAATAGTCATTCTATTCAGCACAGTTCCTTTCTCAGCCATTTAAAGAAATCATAATCTAACACATACCTAGCTAGATTACTTACTAAAAGTTCTAAGACTCCATTCCTGTTCTATCCCTGGCAAAAGCAGCATATAGACAGACACAGACCCTTTGCTTCTCTCCCTCCTCCCAGCTTTTGAAAGTATCTTGTCTCCTCATTGGTCATTTTGGTCAGGTGCCAGCGAGGTTACCTTAAGCTTCTTAACCCTTTACAGGTGAGAGGATTTTCCCTCTGACCAGGAGGGATTTTAAAGGAGTTTACGCTTCCCTTTATATTTATGACATGGGCCCATGTACCAATCTGCACAGTTAATCTCATAGTTGTACATTATTGGTCATAGTTTCTAGTACGCTTTGTAACCGATTAGTAGTTAGGTTTCTAAGCCTAAAGTGTTAAAGCTTGGCAGGGACCAAAGTCATGGTCAGTAATTAAATCTGGAGGCGTGCTTGCATAATTATGAAGCCTTTACTTCCTTGCTTATTCTGGGAAGCCTGTCAATACAGGTATTACCACTACATTTAAATTTGGGACCAGGTTTTTCAGATATTTGAAAAATAAAGAACATTTTTAAAAATCATCTTGCTGCCAATTCTTGCACATTCAGTCTTTTTTACAACTGTTACATGAAATGTGTTCTGTTGGTTTAGGGAGAATGGTATTCATAACATAAAAAGAAAAGGAGTACTTGTGACACCTTAGAGACTAACCAATTTGTTTGAGCATAAGCTTTCGTGAGCTACAGCTCACTTCATCGGATGCTGTAGTTCACGAAAGCTTATGCTCAAATAAATTGGTTAGTCTCTAAGGTGCCACAAGTACTCCTTTTCTTTTTGCGAATACAGACTAACACGGCTGTTACTCTGAAACCATTCATAACATAAGTGGCCCAGAGGTCAAATCCTAATGATTAGTCTGAGGTTCTAGAAGTCTCCTGTTTGTAGCATTTAGTTTCCAAGGTACACTTACATTTTGTTTGTTTGCAGGCAGATTCTGGGCCATCTGATGAAGCAGCCTTGATCCTTCACAGAAAAGGATTTGACTGTAAATATTCAAACAAAGACACAGGGCTATTATGCTCTACTACTCAGGGAAAGGTATGTTGAAATATTAGAAGATTTTTAGCTTATAAGATAATTTTTGCATACATGCTTAATTTAAAATGTTTTAGAACAGTTACGTTATGAATTCTGGTTGAACATTTATTTATTTGTTTGTTTAAAATGTCATATTTTCAGGATGCTTGCGATTTAATGTGTTTTGAAAGCCAAGTGACATGTTCTGTATTGACAATTATATGAGGATTCTGATGTGTGTAAGTTAATTTGGCATTGGCAAGTAAAAACACCCTTGTAAAACATTGCCATAAACTTCCAGGTTAGAGTTCAGTCTTACTAACTTTCTGTAAATATGATTTTAAACAAAAAGCTACTATTTGAAATGATTTTACTACAGAAATACTTACATTTCAAACTGCATAATATATTTGTCCTCTTCACATATGATTAGTTAACATAAATATGAATTCTCCCATGTGAATGCTGCCTTGAAGGTTGCAGCAAACATCATAGCAACCTAAGCATTTCTATCAACTGCTCTGTGTATCTAGGTACTTGTATGGCCCACATCTCTGTGGTATCTGAACACTTCACAAACATTAATTAATTTACCATCTCTGATTCTTTGATTATGTAATCAGGTTGGGTGGCGGGGGGTCATAGAACTTTGTCTGGTGGCAATGAATCCATAAAATTCACAGAGTAGGTTTAATCCAACCTGGAAGTAGTTTACTGAAGGGTTGTCTGGAAGGTTAGTGGGGTAAGATTTAATGTTTTCTTGATTAAAATTTTCATTACAATATTGCCAAACATAATGCTTATAATCAAACCTCCTGTGTATTGATACATTTTAATTAGTTGCTTTCAAATGTGACACAAAGTGACTAGTGTCTAAATGGGTTCTTTCTAGCATAATTTATAACATTTTAAATATGGTCAGTTAGAAATTTTCAATGACTTTGGTGTTATGATTCCCTGTCATGCATGCTGTTGCCTGTAATGAGATGTGACATAATGATCATTATAAAGGTTTAAAATTAAGTTAACTTAGGGCTTGTCTACATGGTTCTGCAGTGTGCAGTAATTGCAATTGCAATACAAGTTTGAAAGCCAATTTTAAAGTAACTAAGGGCTTGTCTACATGATGCAGCAATGCACACTAGGGTGTTGCACACTGAATGGACTGTGTTAACCTTGCTGGTGCATACTAAAAGTTCCTTAGTGCACATTCACGTAGTACTGTTTCAAAAAGCACTACATTAATGCGTAGTGGGGAACTTGCAATGCACACCAGCAGGGTCAACACAGGCCAGTTAGTGTGCAGTACTCGTGTGCATTAGAATTTATAGAGCAATAGTGCGCATTGCTATATCATGTAGACAAGCCCTTAGTTACTTTAAAATTGGCTTTCAAACTTGTATTAGATTTTCTAAATATCATTGACTTTTATTTAATTTTGTATTTTTCAGATAAAGGTGCACAAACTCTTTAATAAGCTAATCGTTGAAAGTCTTATACCTACATCTTTATCTTTGATGCATTCGCCTCCAGATGCCAGAAATATTAGTGAGATCAGTATGAGTTCTATGGAGATAAATACATTCCGGATTCGACTGAGATGAAACCTGGCTTTAATATTCATATAGTGAAGAGGAATCTGCAGTTATATTTCCTCTAAGTTTGACGTGCAATAAAGAAGCACATTGTTATTCCAGCTTCTGGATACTGTGAGAAAACATGCATTCTAGAATTATTTTTTTGACCAACACAGTGAATAGCCATGTTGCAAACAACTTTTCTGTTTTTACATAAAATACCAACATCAGTATAAGTTAATGCAACACCTGAAGAAATTTCTAAGGTTGTTAACCTCTCGACAACAAATTGAATCTCAGGTTAAATGCTAATTAATGGTTTCTGGGGTTTTTTGTTTTTGAAGGGAGAGGAAGTGGGATTTAAATGACTTTTTTTGCTGATCCTTGATTAATTTATGTACAAATAATTGCAATGTTGAAATCCCTAATACAGCTTGGAACTGAAATGGAATAAAAAGCTCTTCTGTAATAGCTAATGTCCAAATATTTGAAATCATTTATACAAGTGACAGTAATCTCAGTTTATTCCATATTGAATTTCAATTTATTCAATGGGATGGAGACTTGAATTCTGTGGTAAAGTGAAAGACAGCAGACTTTGTATTGTAAGCGATGGTAGATTTTAACACTTTTTGCCTTACCATCACTTTGTGAATTTCATAGCTTAAGAAAAGATAGAATTTCAAATTAATCCTGCAATGGAAAATTATAGAAATATTTAATAAAAGTCCCATTTTGTTACTTGACACATTGGGATATGTGCAATTATTCCATTATCATATACAATAAAAAAGTAAATCTGTAATAATCATGAATACAAGATTTTTTACAAAACTCATTTGGATACTGATGTTCTCTGAAATGGGTTTTCTATATCAAGATTATCATATCAAGATAAATGTGCCTTATTTTTTAATGTGTCCCGTTACTATTTTACTGTCCACATCACTGTTTTGGGGAAAAGGGTAGTTTATATAATACTTAAACTGTGTGTCTTCTATTTGACCATGCTGGCCACACTCTGATCTATGTCCTCTGGCACCAAATTTGTGCTGTGTTTTTCTGAACATTTTGACTATTTGAATGTACTGAAATGATGTCATAAAACAAAATATTGGAAGACTAAGGAATATTGTAATATTCTAATTCAGCCACTGTCAAGGAAACTGCAACTTGATGCAGAGAATTGATAGTGTGTAAGACATAGTTTGCAAAACCCATCATACAATGTATTTGCATTTCACAGATTGTAGTAAACGGTGCATTGAAAATCACGTGCCTATATTTTAAAAATGCCACTCTTCAAACCTAATACTCATGCTTACATATGCTGTCAATGTGTACCTTATTGAGGAATAGCTTCTTACTCCTCTCACTTCATTTTCACCATATCAAGTATTTTGCATTGAGTGCTGAAGCCATGTGAGTATGAAAATTCTTTTTCCCTGAATACAGCTACTGTTTACAATTAAAATATACTAATTTGCGTCTGAGTATTATTCCCTATACTGATCCTCCTTAATCTTTGTACCTCTGACTTCATTTTGCTTAGGCTTTATTTATGCATTTATCAGTGATTTTCTTAATATTAATAGATGATAAATCCTTGTAACTGGAAAAGACATACTATCTGCTAACTCTAAAATTGACTGCTGTACTATTTTAATTAGATAAGTTTGGTGCTGTGGTATATCAGTTTATATCTTGTAGCCATACATCCAACTTCAAACATAAAATTAAATTTTTACCTTTTTTTGTATGTACTGTCATGGTTTGGATCTCTCTTTATCATGATTGCATAATTCATAATTAGTTCAATCTGCTAAATATTTTGTACTTAAGAGTAGAATATTTAGCAGAATCTGGTGTGAATTATGTCAAGGATATATTGACCACTAACCGTTTATAAAAAGTGAGAATTATATCTGAGGGTATATAGAACAGTAAATTGATGTTTTCATGCAATAAACATGTACTGTAAATTTTCTTGGTTACAGTATTTGATTTTTTCCCTCTTTTTAGTTGAAATTTACAGTCTTTAGACTTGCCAGCAGAAAATTGTGGTAAGATTTTCTATTTTTGTTGCATACGTAGGTGAGAAATCTTCAGAGCACTCTGTGCATTCAGTGCAAAGAGGATATTCAAAATAATATCTTAAATTCTGTTAAGCAGAAAATTAAAGTTATGATGCAATACATTTTAAAGTATTCATGCCTATTGGACTGGTTTCCAAAGGATCTGTTTCAATATAATTAAACAATGTATTGTATCAGTTTTTCTTTTGTCACCAGCTGTACAATCATAATGCCTGAATACTCTTTAACCAGCAGACTTCTGCTTTGTTCTTGTAATTTTAATTTTTTTTATCAGGGGGAAAACCTTAAATGCCTTCTGTTTAAGTTACAAGTTATGGTAAATTGTGACTTGAGTCAATTTGGGGCCCAATGTTGAACTCCTTACCTCAATCAAAACTTCCACCAAAGTCAGCAAGCAGAGATTTTGCTTAGGTGATCAATTCAAGATTGGGCTCTTGCCTTCTTTCCATACCTCCTGTGAATGGTTACTCAATACGTTAATTGTATTATTGCAGTTTTGGTGACATTTTTGGTTTTCTGTGCATACACCATCCAATTAATCATATTCTTTTACATTTTTTCTAATTTTCATAGCTACACTGGTGGTTAAGAGACCCAAGTATCCTTATTTTCCACAAATATGGATTTAAAGAAAATGCTGTTCAAGATATGGTTTCAAACATTGTAATTATTTTCCAGACCAGAGTTGTACCTGTCTTGAGATTTTTTTACATTCCCTTATCTTAAATGTCTTTGATTTTTCTTGTTCATCCTGTCTCTGAAACAAACTGATTTAAATGGAAGGTTTTTGATATTTTCTCTGGGAAGGTTTTATATCTTTTTGGGGAAATGGAATATAAGATCTCTAATAAAAGATAACCTTATGGTGATATGCTGTCTGTGTCATCAATGCCTTGACCACAGTTGATTAAAAACAGAAAATAGAGGTGATTTTAAATGGTTGAGGCTTCAGTAACATTTGATGGGTATAAGGATTTTCTGTTGTGAAATGCGTTGCTAGTGAAGGATGCCTAAAGCTCTTCATTTTTAATTTTTATTTTGTTTAAAATTTCCCAGGAATGTATCGGTGTTTGTTACAAAAATTAAAAACACTGGAAAATCAGTGCGAAAACTATCACTCTCTTCTCCTGATTTTTTTTTAACTTTTTCAAAAAAAAAAAAAAAAGTTGTAAAACATCAGAAGATTTTTTGTTTTTTGACCCATTTTGACATGAAAAGTAATTCACTAACTTAGATTTGCTTTCCATGCTGATAACTGTCCTTGCTATCTATAAAGCTGGTAATATGTATGTGGTGGACTTGGGATTGACAGCAATATGGACCCCAATGTTCGCGTCTTTCTGGTACTTCTGAGCCAACACCCTCTTTTGGAAGGAGAGATGGCATTTCAGTAACTTGGTTACAGAGTCTTCATCTCTCTCAGGGCGGGCCTGGAAGTGGAAGAGGTGGAGGAGGCAGCATGAGGAGATGGTGCCCTTGTCTCCCACACCTCTTCTCCTTCGGGGTCCACTCCAGGGGGAGAGATGGCAGCTCAGTACCCTGGGTGGCCCAGGCTGCCAAGCATCCATGCCTCCCTCTGGAGCAGGGAGATGGGTCTAGGGAGTTCCAGCACTTCCAAAATACAATGAAAATCAGTTTAAAAAAAAAAAAAATCAACAACCCCATAATGGCTTTTGTGAAAACTGGGAATAAAAATGGTAAAAATAAATAAAAACTGAAAATGAAGGGCGTTGAGGAGGATGTCTCATTCAGTATTCTCTGGTGCCAAGTAAATAAAGGATAGATACTAATTTCAGAAAACTAAACATATGTGACTTCTGACCAAAGAAAATGAGGAAAAGACTTAATTCAAAAGGAGATGCTCTGTAATATCAAAAAGGAAAATGTTGTACCAAGTAACAGAATGAGAGCATCTTTAAAATATTTTAGAGTTGTTTTCTAATACGATTTAAAAGAAGAATTCAGCTCAGTTCTGTTTTTATGCATTTGAGAGTGATAAAGTGGAGACTACTCCCAATTTACTTCAGCAACTTCATTAAGTAAATTAACAAGTGCAGATTGTTGGAAAATGCAGTCAAAATGACAGTACACTAACTGGATTATATTTTTTCATTAAAATGATTATGAATGTCTTGCATTTTCTAAAGCTAACTACAGCATACACCACTTATTTGTGACATCTTTAATTGGCACAGATGCTTGCTTTATTAGGACGTCTCCCAAGGAGCTGATTTAGCTTAATGATAGTGAATAGCAATGGATGCTGTTTATGAGAGACAGAATTAGCATAACATTGTCTTAATGGGGGACACATTCAGCCAGAGCCAAGAGGTTAACTGATGTTTAACCAGGTGGTAAGAAAATATAAAACTCCAAGCTCCAGGATTTTAAACTAGAAGTTAGAGAATAAAGAACAAAATTAACAGTGTACGCTGCAGTGTGTGGCATGCACTACACTGGGCACATGCTGATTGATTGTGGAGTACCAAAGCACCCTTTTTAAGATCACCTTACTGTGGAATCATAATTGGTTACAGATAGTTTACCAGTGATGGAGCAAATAATGTTTTCTCCTTTCAAAATTATTTGTTTTTGTTCAGCACCATCAGGAAAGTAATGTGGGAGCTCACATGGATGCCACTTACAAATAAAGCATTTAGTAGTAGGATTTAAAGCAATGGACTCCAAAATGTGGTCATGGACCACTTGCTATTGATTCATGGAGAGCTGGCTGGTTGTCTGCTGGTGCTGGGGCACAGGATGACCATTTATACAAGTGACAGTGGAAAGGGATCATACTTCCACCCATCCTTCCTTTCTTGTCGGTTTTAAGCTGCAGACTTTTGAACCATGTTAAACTAATCTCTTCTTTTGGTGAGGATTATAGCATACTGATCTTGCTGGCTCGTTACTGGATGCTTTCTAACCATCCAGACTGAACTGAAGGGAAAGGACTGTTACCTATTTCAAAACCTGGTCAGTAGAGACCTCCACAATGCCAAGAGAATAGGAAAGAGGTCACAAGGGATCAGGCTTGGCAGAGAACAAGAAGCTGCACATGAACTCTAGCCAAGGTGTTAGCTGTCAGAGACAAGGCTGGGCAGGCAACAGCCTTAGAGCTGTGACTGAGAAACTGAGAGCTGAACAGTAAACCAGCCTGTTGTTGGCAGGAGTCACAGCAACAGGATACAGCACAGTGGCCTGCAGGCAGAAGTGTTAACTTAGCGTGTGGACACCAGGACCGGGCAGATGGGCCAACAAGACTGGACAGAAGAATTGAGCTCTAACCACTTGGGTCTGCAGGCCATTGTTTCATTCCTTTGTGAGAGGAAAGGATAAGAACTATCCCTGGCACTGAGCCTGAAGTTCCTCATGGATCTTTATACCCAGGTACTGGACTGCCCAAGGAGCTAGCATAAGTTGATGAGTAATGTAGCAGTAAAAGTAATTATACCTAGGTTGCTTGCACCTTTTATTTTCTGGGAGCCCTAGTAAAGTAAATACTGTTATCTGGACTCTATTAATGGTGAGCTACCCAAGTATAGAGCCTGCACAGCCTAGTGTTCAGAGTGTGCAAGTGCTTGCATTCAAGCTTATGGTGCTCAGAGCACATCTCCTAGACACCTAGAGGGGATTGGTGTATCACAATAGTTGGTTGCAGTGGGTCAGTTTTTTAGAATCCCATCTTGATAAATTGGATTACTTGATTCAGTTCATGGTCTGAGAGAGCATCTCCTGTTTAGTTAGGGATATGAGCTGAACTCAAAAAGAAGCAGGATTTTAAGAGGGGAGTAGAAGGTCCTTCCTGACACTAAAATGGAGAAGAGCAATATAAGGAGGAGCAGCATCTCCAAGGGGACAGTTTTTTCATTAGGTCTATATTAGTAGCTTACAGGACTAGACAGCAGATTAGATAGCAGGATCTCTTTATAGCAGCATGTCAAACATCTGAATCTGTAAGGTGACATGCCAATAAAGAGCATCAGCGAACTCAACCATCTACAAAACAAAGGGGAACTCACATCCAAAATGGGTGAGTGCACAGAGAATATACTCTGAAAATTCCAGTTACAGGTGAGTAACCTTCCTTTCCCTTTCTGAAACATCATAGTTGACAGTAAAGTCAACATATTATATTTTAGAATCCATCAAAATCTGCAAATATGGGTGCTTCATATCTCCATATTGGAGATATGTATGTGAAAAAGGTGTGTACATATTTTTAAAGATACTGTGAAAGTACTGTCCAGTATATTTCACACTTGGCCTGCTGGTATAATTTCCAAAGAAATAGCTGTCTTTAGATAACTGCTTTGATTTCTGTTGTCATACTCTAAAATGTGCAGCCTTGTAAAGGGGAGTAAACAAATTCCCCTGACTTATGGCGAATGGCTTTGAGTGGCAGCTAACTGCATATGGTAAGAGAAACTATATAGATCAAACTCAGTCTGTTGTCTAATTTGGCACAATTCCTTTATCCTTGTGGTATTTGGCTATAGGGATTTAAGAAACAAATAGCATTAAAGTTTTGATAAATGGTATCAATTTATCTCCTTGAAAAGATATATACAAAACATAAACTTAACAGAGGACCCTAGACATAGTTCACATTGGGGAACTCTTGAGGTGTAAAGGTGTTTGCTTTATTGGTTCCCGTTCCTCTTCCTTTTTAGGAACTTTTCACAGCAACACTTTAAACATTATACAGATTGTATTCTTAGATTCTGGGTCTAATTGTCACCCTCTTTAATATCTACATTTTATGAACTAATTAGTATTTATCATATATACTATACTATTGGATTTGGTGTTTGAAATACAAAAGGTTAGATTACATTGTATCAATAATATATTATTTAGATTATTGTACTTTCCCTTCTCCATATGAATTATTTAATAACACAGGTTAATGAGAATATAACACAACAAAGGACTATTTCTCTACTGAATATGATCTGTATAGCTTGTGCTGCCCAAAAAAGTAAAAGTTATACTAATGTTTCATGATCACCCATTTCAGAGCTTCAGGTTCATGAGTAAGGATAATATTTTGTCACTGAGGTCACGGATTCCATGATTTTGAGACGTCTGTGAAAGCTTCATCCCCATGCCTCAGGGCAGTGAGCTGGAGCTGTCAGCTGGTGGGCCCTGGAGCTCTGAGCTGCCGGGGGTGCAGTGAGGGCCCCAAAGCTGTCAGCAGTGGTGGTTGGCAGCATCCCCCCCCACACACACACATACACAGCGGAGCTCAGGCTTCAGTCGCCTGCCCTTCGAATCATCCCCCACCCGATAATTTTTAGTAAACGTCAGGCAGGTTGCAGGCTTACATGAATTTTTCTTTGTTGCCCTCGACCTGTCCATGGCTTTTACTAAAAATAACCGTGAAAAAATTTTGGTTACCCTAGGATGCCCATGTCACTGAGCCACCATCTCTCCTTCCAGAGCAGACCCAGAAGTGGAAGAGGGTGGAGAAGGCGAAGCTACCATCTTCTCATGCTGTCTCCTCCACCTGTTTTTCTTCCAGGCCCACTTCAGGAGAGATGGTGCCTCAGTAACTGGGGTAGCCCAGACTACCAAGCTGCTATCTTTCTTCTGAAACAGGGTGCTGGGCCAAAAGGTGGGCCAGAATGACTCAAGCGCTGGTGTCCGTATTGTAGACAATCCCAAGTCTATGATATACACATTACCAGCTTTTACAGATAATTTGGATAATTATCAGCATTTTAGGCAAATTAAAATTAGTGAACTAATGAGTCAAAAACCAAAAACTGTATCTGACTGTTTTAGAATGTAAGTTTTTTTTAAAATTTAAAACAAAAACAAGATGGAGAATATTTACTCAGAAAACAAGTTAATTTTTTGCAATGATTTTCACCTGTTTTTAAATTTTTATAAACATTGGTAAATTCCTAGGAAATTTTAAACAAAATAAAAACTGAAAATGAAGTGTCTTTATTATAAAACACGAAGTGGTTAAATAACTTAATTAACCAGTTACCTCCTACTGCATTTTGTTCTTTAGTTCTGTGTTCCTTAGCTAAAGTAGAAACTCAGATTACTATAAATTTGAGTTTTATTAGCCAAAATAGCTTTTAATTAAAAAAAGAATTACAGAAAGAAAAATAAAGATGGTTATATGATTGTGTTTACAATGTCGAAATTAAATTCAACATGGGATGTTACAGTTTGTAAGAGATAATAAATCTGTTCAATCAATTCAAGGTCTTATCATACTCTTATTACAAAGATGAGTTCCTAGTTCTGTACTAGTCTGGGTAGGTAATTTTGGTATCATGGTGGAACTATGGATCCTTCAGTACTGATCCTTATTTATCTTCAAGTTTATATGCCAATGTAATTATGGGACTGCTCATGTCAGTTCAACCAAAACCATTCTAAAGCAGATATACAAATTTAGACAAGCTATTTTTATTAAAAAATGTTAATTAAGTTCAACATTACCTTACCAGGTTTTACTCGTAGCCAAGCTTTGCCACTTGTACACACACAAGACTATCACACATTAAACCCAAAACATAGTTAAGTAATTATTTTGCAGCTACTCTAACTTCTCGGGAATTTCACTAGTGCTGTAAGCTCGTATGCCACTTTAACTAAAGTTTCAAATCGTGGTAAAAGCTTAAAAGCCAAAGCTGCTGCTTTTGTCGAAGAAGGTCTTGACCATAAATTGTGTAATTTTTGGGTTGAACTCTTTGAAACACTCAGTTGTAGTCAGAGCTAACTTTTGCACAATTTCCTATTACAATCAATACTAAGTTTAACTACTGTAATGAGTTTCTCCAGCCTCAGTGTTCTCAATTACTTCTTGATTTACCATAACTTCTAGACAACTAAGGCTAACCTTGTTAGTAAAAGACAAGTACACATCATACATTTTAATCAGTCTGAGAATTTTAACTAACGCACGTACTTTCTGAGAAGCATTTAGCTTAATGTAACCAGGTTGTCACTTGGGTAAACAATACACACACAGTTTATTTTTCTACTTATCAGTTAGAACTGGAATGAAGGTTGGTTTTCCAGTTCAGTTTCACAGTTGCAATGACTGGTTTTTCAAGATAGAGTTTACTGCCATGACTGTTGTATTCCTATTCACTTTCTGGATTTCACAGTGATGTCCCTATATAGGAGTGTAAAAGAGAGTCAACAGGACGCTTATCAGAGACAAGACTTGAGTTGTTACCAAGCTGGGGGTGCTCTCGCTGGCCAGGTGATAACTGTCCTGCTCACATCAGTCCTTTTCTGCTCCCTCATCCAGATGTTTCAGCTTCAAGGAGTAATGTGTTGAACAACACGGGGCATTTTATATGTTTTCTCCTGGGTGGCATGACCTGGTTCTTCTGCTTGACAAAGGTAATGTGGGACAATCAGAGTGACCCATGTTTCTGGCAAAGATTTGAAATGTCCAACAAGTTATGTCTCCTCTTCTCATCCAGTGAGAAAACGAGGTGTCTCCCTTATGGTTTCTTGCAGTGTTGTGTGGAAAATTCTGTTGTCTTCATGTAAAACATCTTGTGTCATACCAGTTTGTGTAATACATGTTGGATCACACACTGAGCATCTGCTGGCCTAACTCCCATCTGTAACATATTTTGGGGGGGCCCTTTGAACTATGATCCTTTGCCAATTTCCGTGATTCCATGCTCTTTCCTTCTGCACTCTGCTGTCTGCAGGAAAGTTCATTTTGAAGTTAGAACAAAGTCTTTACGTAAAGTTTCTCTCTTCACACTCCTTGATGTTTCTGGCATTAAGTAGTTCATGATGCAGCAATATAAAGTTATAGAACCCTTTTGCTTGTTCCATCACTAGTAGGATATTATAATCAATGAAATAACACAAAACAACAGTATACCCCTCTGTTCCAGTACTTGATAATTCCCTACACCATAGTGGTAAAGTTTTAGTAGGTTTGCTTCATATGTGAAAGTCTTTCTGTGCAACTGCCAATCACAGCTGATCAGGCCTTATGATCATTTAGGTCTTACACCATTTTGGTTGGTTCACCTTAGATTTTCACTTCACATGGGCTTCTCAGCATACCATTTTAATGTATCAGCTTCTTTAATTAAAAAAAATCTTGTTTATATAACTTTGTTAAGGATCAGTCATATATTTCTTATTAATCCATTTCTGTTTAAAATAGACAGCATGCCCTGCACTATTTGCCATACTTTGTGATGAGGTTGCCTAAGCAATGAAAAAACCTCAAACTGAAGGGGGTCTGTTTCAGAATGCCTTTAGGTAGCTTTAATATTCTGATACTGTTTCTTATATTTTTTTTTTTTACAATGTAAAGATTTATCTGGTAATAAAGGTATATACCTTAGGATACAGTAGATAAAGCTATGTTATTTGGTATGGTATCTCTGTTATAACTTTATAGGCATAAAATGTATAAAATAGAAGAAAAGCAGTAAAAAAGGAAGTTACTTCACAACTTAGCAAGCGTTTGTGGTTAAGCTTAGCTAGTTAGCTGTTGTAGTGACTCAGCCTACATCTCCTCTGTGTGAAACATAGAAAAACAGCATCTGTTGTTCGACAAGTTTTGAAGGCTTAGGCCTAAATTATGCCAAGATTCTGGTGTAATGTGCATGTCTGGCATTATTGTTATTAAGCTCCATATTTTCTATATCATCACTGTAGTAGAATGTTGGCTTCAATTACATGTGTTTGTAGTTGGTCTTTGGGTAGTTTCTCTGAGCTTGCTCAGGAACAGCAGATTTGATACTGGGCAATAATTGGCTATAATCGATGTATTTATGGTGGGCTTATTCTGTGTTGGTTGCACTGTTGCATGTTTAAAGGAGGAAGAGAGAGATTAGTTCCCTGAATGAAGTATTGTCTATTTCAGCCATGAGTGGCAGTTTCTCATGGCATTTTCACCAGCCAGGAAAAGCATGGGCTGGATTCACAGGTCTTGCATCAAGACTCCATTAGTGTGTCCAGTACTTCTTTTTAAGTAGTTAATGTACTGAACTTTGGGAATGCAGACAAGCTGTTCGTTGGCTGGTATAGGGAGAATAGATCCATGCTAGTTGAGAGGCTGTATCAAACCCACATGATCTTTTCAGCAAAAAAATAAAGGTAAATAGAATACTTTCTAGAAATCATTCATTTGTTTATATTGTTTACCCCATGTGACAAGTGATCATGTCTTTTTTCTGTGTAGTGTTCAGGCCCATACATGCTGTACTCACTAGAAAAATTCTGTTTGTATTTAGACTTCGGGGAAACAAATATTTAAGGATATTCTATTAGGAGCCACTTAGTTGTTTGGAAAACTGTAACAATTCCTATAAAATGCTAAGGGACAAATCTTGAAAGGTGCTCATCACCTCTGAGAATTTGGCCCTATATAATGTAGCAGTTTAATAATCCATGTTCTACAATAATAATCTGTTTTTGGTTTAGTTTATATCCAAATGTTCTTTTTCCAGATCTTCTAATTTGGAATTTCTGTGAATTAGGTTGCAGATTTTAGAGAGCTGATATGTTTAACCAAAGATTTCAGCAATGAGTCATGAAGTAAGGATTTTCACCCACCCACTAGCATAGTGGCAGTTGAACCATTCACATCTGATCCTCATTGCCATGACAATGGCTCTGGTCTCTGTTTCATGCTTAGCATTTATTCTGCGCTTGCTCTTCTTCCTCAGAGCTTGATGCTCAGCTTGTTGTTCATGCTCCAAATACCTTACAAAAAGGAAAGATAAAGTTAATAGAAGACTAACAGCAAACAAGATAAGAAAACATGACTGATAACTAAGTCTTCAAATTAAAATGATGACATGTGAATGCAGAATAGCTTAAACTGTAGGTCTGCAAGTGACCAGGCCTGTCAGGACATTTCTGCTTTTGTAGAAAGAGTGGTATAAATTAGCAAGGGTCATGATGATTTCTTTGTACTTTGAAATGAGATGTGTTTCAGCTCTGCCAAGTTCTGCTCTCATTTTATACCAATGGACCTCTATAAGACAGTATCCCACTGATGAGTGTTGATGAATCCTCAGACAACAAAGACTGCAAGGTGTTCTTCACTCCTGTACCAATTCAACTCATATTTTGTACATTATTTCAACACTTCTGTTCAATGGAGTGAGCAATCAACCAAAGCAGGAGCTATGATTCCCCACTTCCAGCCACTCCCAATGGCAAATTTAGGACTTGTAGTCAACCATCATTGCAGCTGCACTTGTGGTAGTGATGGAGGTTGTAGTATAGACAGGACTTATGCATTTTTACCACTGTCTCATTTAGCTCTAAGCAGAGTTAGATTACACTGGTAAATAATTCCTGGGCCCTCTGAATATCCTCTACCACTCTTGCAATTCCATGGTAGTGAATTACAAGTTATAAATTTCCCAGTGTAGATGTAGTCCAAACCACTCATCATGTTGGTCCCTTTTTTTATTTAAGTTTATGCAATCTGCCCTGGGGCACCTCATCATGGTTTTCACCAAATAGGCCTAGAGGAGCACTTATTGCCCCTTGCAGTCTTTCACTATTACTTGATAAGCTTTCCTGAGAACATTGTCCAGGGTTGGCTACCTATGTCAAAAATTCCCTGTGTGAATTCTCATATAAATGCTTCCTGGCCAAACTCTCTAAAACATAGTATTTATTTTCCATACAGCTTGTGGCTATCACAAACACAATATGCCCTGCTTGATCTGTATCAGTGTGCATGGAATACATATTAGAAAAGCAAAGTTCCTAATTCCTCTACTCACATCTGCTTAAAATGTTCTGTGGAGCAGACTCTTGACTCCTAGATTATGTTAGTGGATCTCACTCTTTGGCTGTACAGATAACAGATAGATAGATAGTATCATAAACATTTCCACTAAAATAAAGTAAAGCTGGTTCAAACAAAGCTGGGTCCCTCTGCAAATCCATCCAATTAGGGGTCTCTTTGCACAAGCCCAAAATTCACTTCTCAATCCACTTCAAACAGCTTTGTCATGCTATGGCAAAATGTTACTTCATTATGATGGTGGCCAACAGGGAATCTGTCCAAAAGAGAGAGTGGGAGGTATGTTTGGATGTTTTCCCCAATGTTCCTCAAGTTACCGCCAAAGAGTTCTGCCATCGTGTCCCCTAAACAGGGGGGCACTGCAGCATGAAATAAATGAATGCTAATAAGTGAACTTCCTAACTGTAAGAAGAGTAGGACAATGGAACAGACCCTAGGGAGGGTGTGGAACCTTCTTCCTTGGAGGTTTTCAAAAGAAGGCTGGATAGCCATCTGTCTTGGATGGTTTAGACGCAACAAATCATGCCTCTTGGGGGGAGATTAGACTAGATGACGCTTGCTGTCCCTTCTAACCCTATGATTCTATGAATGCTAATAAAATCTTTGACACATCATGTATTGGGCTGTGTATGCTATATCATTTACAGAAAAGCTATTTTTGGTATATTTTAGAGACTTTTTCCAAAAATTTATTGGGATTATTTTTATATCAATTCACCTGTACAGTCAGAATACTTTACCAAGGGTTCACATATACAGACCTCAGAGGGAGAGGGAAAAATCTAAGTAATACATTTTTAGAACTTCCACTTAGGTCAGTTTTTCTCTTTTAAAAAGTGTCACAATTTCAAAAGTTCATTAACTTGGAACTCTCCAGAACTACAAGCAAATGTAGCCATTGGAAAGCCTGGTGCCTCCTCTTCCTACTGGTTAAATGATCCGTGTCTAGTCATGATGGATTGCTAGATAGTAGACCTTATGCTTTTCATAGTTCAGGTCAGAATATTGCCTGTTCTGAGCCTCAGGCCAGTATTTAGATTGGGGGAAGAGGGGGTGGGGGTGGGGATTGTGTGTGAAAGCTACAGTAATTCACTTAGGTTCTCACTTTAATGGCAAGTCAGCTGTGATGTTTTTCTCCAGAGAATGTTTTAAAGAGTCAGAAAGGAGTAAATAACCTTGGGTAAAATCCTGGACCTTTGAAGTCAATGACAAAATTCCCATTTATTTTAGTAGTGCCTGGATTTAGTTTAAAGCTCTTCTTACTTGATTGGCAAGTCAGTGTGTGAAGATGCTCTTCCCTTTCTTGTCCATCTCTTCCTAGCAGTCCTCCTTCCCGGAATAGCATCCCATAGTTGAGGAAGCTGAAGCCCTCCCATCAACACCATCTGTGCAGCTATGCATTCATCTCCAGAATGCACATGTCTCTGTCTGGACCCTTATCCTCAACCAGGAGGATGGATGAGAACACAACCTGTGTCCTTTACTACTTCACCGTTGCTCCCAGTGCCCTGTGGTCACTGCTGATCTGCTCAGGGTCAGACCTGGCAGTATCATTAGTGCCCACATGGATGAGCAGCATGGGTTAGTAGTCAAAGGGAGGAGTGCACCTCAGCAACCTTTTTGTAACATCTCAGATGTGGGCTTTGGCAGGCAGCGCACCTCTCAGGACACCGTGTCATGTTGGCAGGTGGATGCCTCTGGGACTCCCTTCTGAGGGAGACAATCACCAGCACCTTATGTCTTCTCTTGGGTGCGAAGGTCATGAGCCTCCAAGCCTTGGAGGTAAGTGGCTTCTACTCCTCCGCCATTGGCGTCTGTTCCTCACCTTCTGTTGCCAGTATAGTGTACCAGTTCTTGACTGTGATGGACGGGGACCTGGGTGGGGTATGGAAAACATTCTACTGCCTTAGGTGGCCAGCAGCCAGGTCTCCTTCCTCCTCTGGTGCCACAGCAGGCATCTGTAGTCAACTGACATACTCCATTGGCAGGATGTACATGGAAGCATCTGGGATGAAGTTCTTGTGCTCCTGGATGCTACACAGACAAGCAACCTCCTCCAGCCCCTCACTCACCTGCTTCCTAAAGACACCTCACATGTCAGGTGGTTTCCCCTTCCTGGCTTTCATCAGCATGGACAGGCCACATTTCCAGCAAGTCAAGACCAGGGCCTGAGTTGAAGCCTCCAGGATCAGAATGCCTGTTTGGCGGGGACCCCCACAGGTTCAGGCAGGAGAAGCTAGCAGTGGTGTTGGTAACATGCCATTGTCATCGTATTGTGATTTCTTCCTTGTAGAGTACCTATAAGTTAAGGAAACGGGCGGGGAGGACCCCACAACCCTACTTTCCTGCCTTCGTCTGCTGGTCAATTCAGTGGGCTAACTGCCTTAGTTTCCTAGCTACCTTTGTCTCACTACCCTGTTGTCTAGTTTCCTACCTTCATAATCTTGGTTTTCTCTGCATTTACTTTCAGTCCAATTTTTGTTGTTTCCTGATCTACCTGTGATGCAAGGGCAATCATTGCATTCCACGTTGTCCTTAGTAAAACAATATTGTCAAAGTCAAGATCGTGTAACTTGTCACGGGTAACCCATTTTATACCATCGTCAATGCCTTTTGTTGCCTGCTTCATCATCCGGTCTGTTGCTAATGCCAAGAGGACTGGTTATAATACGCACCCTTGTCTAACTCTAGAAACAATATCGAACCACTCCCCCAGGACTGCATCTGATCTTGCGCACATCTACTCCCATCATATAAACTCCTTATTATGTTTATCAGCTTGCCTGGCATCCCATAGCTCCTAGTAATATTTCACAGGGTCTCTCTGGACACTGTTAAATGCTTTCTTCAAGCCGGTAAAGTTGATTAAGATGGTGTTTTGCCAAGCAGTTGCTTTTTTGATAATCTGTTGAAGAGTGAATACCTATTCACAACGTGATCTACCTGGAAAGAACTCAGCCTACCCTTCTTGTAATATTTCCATCCACTGCTGCCTTCATTCTATTCAGCATGAATGGTAGCCAATACTTTTCCCTGGGTTGGTAGCAGAACAATACCTCCAGAGTTTGTGCACTAAAAGTGATCTTTTTCAGCAATGCCATGGTGATACAATTTTTCCAATCTTATGTTGCTTGTTCTTTCACCCATATTTTGTTAATTTTTTAGCTGCTAAATCAGAATTTCGCCTCCTACCTTTAGTATCTTTGCTTGATAAGTTCAGCAAAGTAAAAATATATCACCCATTCCTTCTGCCTTCCTTCTGTTCACCATCACCAAGGCCTAGTACCTCTACCACATTTTAGAACATCTGGTGCTGACCATGTAGCTTCTGAAAGGCTAAGTCTGTTATTGATAACAAACTTGTTCTGGTTTTATCTTTCTCTCTCTGTGCTATGTGTTAAGTGGAGTGCTGATCCTGAGTGGAATCCCTGTAAGCTGGTGTGTACTATTCTTTTGGGAGTAGTGACTCTGAGAGTTTTCAGTGGAACAGGAGCTGAGCACTCCAGAAGGATGCTTGGAGGACTGGGGTTGGTATGTGCCTATCACGAACCTGTAAAGAGAAATGAGACCTGCGAAGGTCTGGAAGGCAGTGCTTGTGTTGCCAGAGTGGTGGAGTTATGAAGCTGACCCACAGCAGGCACAGACAAGACTTCCTCATGCTAAAGGCAGGTGATACCGAGGTGCCTCACAACACTGGGCACCGCTGGGAAGCATCATATGCACCCTGCCGGTCTCAGTCCTTTACCTCTCCTTTTCCCCCACAAAGACTGGGCCATGATCTGTGATGCCCTGCGTACCAACTGTGCTCACCCAGCCAGTCTGACTGGGTTTGGAGGCTGCAATTCTTTCTGTCAGGAGTCTGACAAAGGAGAGGTGTATGTATTGACCAAACATCTTTCTAAAAACCAATGTGGTGTTTGTTTTAACAGTAGGGGGGAAAACCTAACTGGCTTTAAGACTGAGCTTGATAAGTTTATGGAGAGGATGGTAAGATGGGACTGCCTACAATTGCATGGGGCCCATCAGCAATTACCAGAAGCAAAAATCCCCAACAGCTGGAGATGGGACACTAAATGGGAAGGACTCAGAGTTACTACAGTGAATTCTTTCCCAGGTATCTGCCCGGTGGGAATTTTCCCCAGGTCAGATTGGCAAAGATGCTAGGGGTTTTTTCGCCTTCCTCTGCAGCATAGGGCATGGGTCACTTGCATGTTTAAACTAGAATAAATGGTGAATTCTCTGTAACTTTAAGTCTTTAAATTGTGATTTGAGGACTTTGGTAACTCAGCCGGAGGTTGAGGGTATATTACAGGAGTGGGTGGATGAGGTTCTGTGGCCTGTATGTACAGGAGATTAGACTAGATGATCATGATGGTCCCCTCTGACTTTAAACTCTATGAGGAACAAAGGCTATAGAGGAAAGGGGATTTAAAATAAGTCAAAATTCATATCTATCTTACCTAGGGGCTTACCATCTAGACAGGCATCACATCTTCAGATATTCCTAGCAGGTGCCTGTGTGTCATCCTGGTCTCCTTGAACAGCAGCCCTCTTTGCCTGAGAGAGAGTGTTGTCTGAAATGTCCATAGTCTTTTTGATCTTCTGGTTCCCATGTCTTTTCCTGTGCATGACAGTGTCTCTTAACAACCCATAAGTGTTTATCCAGAAGTGGCTTATCTTCAGCTATCTTCTTCCTTGTTGCTTGTTTTCCTTAATCCCCCACCCCCCAAACTAACCCAATATATTCATACACTAAACATCCCAATAACCAGGGCAGCATACAATATTACTATAGAGTAGCTCCATTCCATCACAGGCATGACTGAGGATTTCTGAATTCTTGGCAATTTTCTTTTTACCTATAAATAAATATCAGCTGTCTTCGACTGTCCCATAATTTAACCAACATGTGCTGGCCTTTTTTTTTTTTGGTGAGCATCTTGGCAGAAGTGGATTTTGAGGAGAGAGAGAGTATGGATTTGTTCATTACTTTCATTGTAGTTTTTTTTTATTAGTTTTTGATGGCCAATACATGGAGTCAGTGACAATTGCAAAATATCCGTTCTCTCACCTGCCCAGTTTGGCGCTAGCTCTTTTGGTGATTGCTTGTCAAATCCTTCTAGACTGACTCTCCTGAAGCTATGGAAAGAATGGCGGGGCAGGGATCTTACCTGTAGTTCTCTGCACTACGCCACCAGACTTGTCTTTCCCTGTTAGAGATTGAGCTGCTCTTTAACATTTTCACAGTTCGTTGTTCTCTGAAGTCTTTCAAATTTAAATGCTTAAATCATTTGACATTTGATACAGCAGTGCCTATATTCAGACTCGTTACTTAACCTGTTATTTACTTCCTATAAATATCTATAGGAGACTGACTTTGCACTCTGTATGCTTTTATGAAAATATGCTCATGAGCATAAATATAATGTAACTGGAATATGCTTCATGCAAAAGGTCTCTTGTAAGGTATCATTACAAACCTTATAATCTAGTGAGTGTGTTCATCTTATTTGTATAAATGTATCATTCTTGTATCTGAAACTAAAAATATGAAATATAACTCTGAGGTCCTATTGTAGTTATGTAAAGTATGGGCCATTAATGGTGGCTTGGAATCATTAATGGTGGCTTGGCTCCCGTTAACCAGGACAATTGGTTGTAAATGATTCTGTTTACTTGTAAGTCTTCCTGTATACCTGTGTGCTGGCAAGTGGCTAATAAAGTCTTACAATGACGTGATCATGTCACCTGAACTGGAATCCATCTTTAACCTGGTGCTTTTCCATTTAGAAGGAGGGGTGGGGACCCAGAGAGGGACAAAGGATTCCCGCCTTGTGCAAAAGATATATAAGGGGGTGGATGTTTCAAGCTTATTGAAACATCTCTGAGGGTGAGATTTTATCTGTATTCAGTTTTCTTACTATATTAGGCTTAGACTTGTGTGTTTTATTTTGCTTGGTAATTCACCTTGTTCTGTCTGTTATTACTTGGAACCACTTAAATCCTACTTTTTGTATTTAATAAAATCACTTTTTAATTAACCCAGAGTAAGTATTAATACCTGGGGGAGCAAACAGCTGTGCAATCTCTCTATCAGTGTTATAGAGGGCGAACAATTTGAGTTTACCCTGTATAAGCTTTATACAGGGTAAAACCTATTTATTTGGGGTTTGGACCCCATTGGGAGCTTGGTATCTAAGTGCTAGAGACAGGTGCGCTTCTTAAGCTGTTTTCAGTTAAGCCTGCAGCTTGTGCAGGACGTGATTCAGACTTAGATGTGTGTTTGCAGCAGGCAAGCATGTCTGGCTCAAACAGGCAAGGTACTGAAGTCCCAAGCTGCCAGGAAAAATGGGCTCCGAGGTAGTCTAGGCACATCAGGTGGCATTCCCAAGAGGTTTCTGTGACCCAACCTGTCACAGAGACACTATATAAAATTATACTGTAGAAATACCTGCAGTGGGACAAATATTTGTATCGGAAATTGAAGACCACAATCCTGTTACATCCTGGACCCACTGAAGTCAATGTGAGTTAGTAACAGTTCGACATGGTACAGCTTACAACAGCATTACTATAGTTAAGTTCTAATAAAATGTTGAGAGTTACTTGGGCACTTACTGTAGTATACTTTTAAGAAGTATGCTGCCTGTCTGCCCTAGTGGGTGGGTCCATACCCTTAATTATAGATATGTTTTCTTCTCTATTTTTAGTACTGTGGAGTGATATATGTATTTTTTATATATTATTCCCCTGCCTTTGTAACACTTCAGTGTAAGGACTCTGTTACTTGTTTGGCACAGCTTTTGCAATTCAGCACTCTGTGTTACAGTACATATCAATAATATAACATACAAATAATAGAATCCTCTTAATAGCGATTCTCAGTGGACAGTTTCATCCACCTTAAGAGTAATTCCCAATTAAACATGATACAGTAATGCAGAGGGCACTATATAAGTCTTTATGTGGAAACTTGTGAAGTGATGTTTGCATAGAGATCTTTAATTACATGCATTTAAAAATAAATATACAGCTGTGACACTTTACTTTTTTACTTAAAAGTGTGTGAATATCATACTCTCTCATTTTTTGTAACAGTACTTTTAAAAGACTTTAGTAGATGTTTTAGATTTAATGAAAACCTAACAGAAAATATTGATTATTCCTAGAACTCAAAGCTGTCAGGTTTCTTCCTGTGTGAAACTTTGCGTGTTAGTAGATTCAAAAGCATGTATTTCCTCATGTTTAACAGAAGTGCTATGAAGTAAATGACTGCTGTGTGTAGCTTTGATTGTGAGGGTCAAGCTAATTAATCAATCCAATATCCTCTGGCAAAAAAGGGAGAGAAGCTTCCAGAAGAGAAGAGAGATCAGCATCCCTAGTGCGAGGGAAAAGAGACTCTGACAAGTGCAGAGAAATGAGATTTCTTTCGTCTCTAGGGACTTAGTAAACATTTATAGTTGGGCTCTTATGATCAAGTCCTCTGGCCTGTTCTGCCAACACAAAAGGCAAAAATTTATTCTGCATCAGGGGCATGAAACAGAGATTCCAGCCCCTTCTGTGGCTTGTGAGACCAAAATCCATAGCTGCTGTCTGTGCAGAAGTATTGTCAGATGGATTGTAGGTGGACTGTGGGAACGATACAAGGGTCTGGACCAGGGATGGGCAAATTACAGCCCGCGGGCTGGATCTGGCCCATCAGGGCTTTGGATCTGGCCCGTGGGATTGCCAGCCCCATGGCGCCGCAGGGCTAAGGCAGGCTCCCTGCCTGCCCTGGCCCCACGCTGCTCCCAGAAGCAGCCGGTACCATGTCCTTGCAGCCCCTGCGGGAGAGGGAGGCAGAGGGTTCCACGCACTGCCCTCGCCTGCAGACACCACCCCCCCCACAGCTCCCATTCCCCAGGAATGGGGAATCGCGGCCAATGGGAGATTGGGGGCAGGTACCCACAGGCGAGGGCAGGGCACGGAGCCCTCTGCCTCCCCCTCCCGCAGGGGCTGCAGGGACATGGTACCGGCTGCTTCTGGGAGCAGCGTGGGGCCAGGGCAGGCAGGGAGCCTGCCATAGCCCCACAGCACACCACTGCCATCTCGGAGCTGCTCAAGGTAAGTGGGGTCGGAGCCTGCACCCCGCGAGCCTCCTGCTGCACCCCGCGAGCCTCCTGCCGCACCCCGCAGCCCTCCTGCACTTCAATCCCCTGGCCTGATCCCCTTCCTGCACACCGCACTCCCTCCCACATCCCAACCCCCTGCCCCAGTCCTACATTCATGGCCCTGCATGCAATTTCCCCACCCAGATGTGGCCCTTCGGCCAAAAAGTTTGCCCACCCTGGTCTGGACAGTGGGTTTCATGCACAATACAGAACTACTTCCTCTCAGAAGGTAATGATTGGTTCTACTTCCTACAGACGGTAGTAGCAGCCATGATCGGGCTGTGCAAGTGCCCTACACCTTATATCCATTTTGAGGGGGAGGGATTCTGATCCACCTCCCAGCCTTCTGTGGTTTTCTAATAATGACGCCTTAGTCCTATGTATATTTTACCTTCACTGTATTCCTTTGTAATGCATTTTACTTTACAGTTCCAGCAGACTTACCCTTATGCTGCACTCTAAATTTTGTGTTGCAAAAAGAATTTGCAAAATGATTTGCTTCAGTGGCAAAAAAGAGTGAAAACAAGTGTTGCAAGGGGCTTTGGAGTTGGGACTTTGATTCAGATTCATTTTCAGTGAAAGCATATGACTTATATGTATTGCTTCACTGTTGTTCAGATCTATCTGGTGTGGCAGAAATAATAGATGTAATACAAACTTCCATATCTACTTTTTTGGCTAGCCTGGAGAAAGTAACTTTTATCCCTTTCTGCCAACAGGCCACACTTCCCACCTGAAGCTGTAATATGTTTCCAATAACACGGTACATGGGCATATAACTCCCAGGATCATGCAGGGAAGATTCTGAACTGACAGAAAAAAGTAATTTTCTTTTTCTTTTATATACCAAAGGAGAGCTTTGCATATTTATCAATGCAATTGACTCTAATATTTCCATTGAGGAAAAGCAAAACAGCTGTCATGCAGCTTTTTAAAATATCACCATTTGATAAATGTGCAACATAAGCACCATGGCTTGAACAAAATGAACTGTAATTTTTCCATCAGCAAGAGAGAGAGAGCAAGTTCAAGATTAGTTACGCATTAAACAATCCATTTGGGGAAACTAATTGGAGAAAGGAAGACCTTGAAATGGAAGTTATACAAAAAAAGGAAACTGATTAGTCTTTATATTGACTTTTCTATCCACTGGCATTCACGTTTTTGTCATTTGTTTAGTAAAGAGTGAGTAGATGCAATCCAAGTTTCATGCAGCTGTAATAATGAATGGCCTTCTAATAAAAATGAAATGATAAATATTTGTAACTATATAGAGAAGTAGTTGAAAAACAGCTCTACTGTGTATTGTCTTTTTAAAGCCACCTAAAATGAGATCTGCAGTTTTACTTTTTGTTCTAAAAGTAGTGCAGTGAAAATTGGGAGTGGGGCAATCTTCCAGTATTGGATTGAAGGGGACATAGACTCCATCAGAGTGCAAAATACAGTTGTCTTGAACTGGAAATCTGGTGAAAAGAATATCTTGGAGGATGCTAAAACCTATATAGATTGTATGCAATCTTTATCTAGTTCGTAGAAGGCAAAAATCAGCACTGGCTACCTAGTGAAGTCACACTGCAGTTCATCCGGAGGCCAATAGAATTTAATAGCAGATGTCCTCGATACATTTTTCATCAAATCTAAGAGATAAGTCTGTTTTCTACAAGCTTACATAGTCCTCTCTCTAGTTGTTGGGCTAACTTATAAAAGCTTTTTGAATTTGTTCTTCCAAGAGTTCAACAGCAAAAGCACTTTAGGTTCTGCCCCTATTCAGACAATAAACTCTTGATGTCAACCCTTTAAAAAAAAAAAAAAAAAAGTTCTACCCATTATTTTGTGAGGGAAAAGTACTGTAATTTAATAATCACACATGCTCTAGGTCTAAATAAAGACTCTGCCCAACTATTATATTAAAATTTGCTTTTCAAAGGTATATATGGTTGCAGTATCCAGGGTAGCTGGCAAAATTGAAAACTTAGATAATGCCTTTGCTTGTTTATTTTCATAGTTAACATACTAGCAGCAAAAATTAAAGCAGATAATTTGACCAAAAAGTGGAGAGTAGGTACTGCACAAGAAAACTGTAAGTATAAATAAAGGCTAGACTGTGGCAACTTTTCTATGGATTATCAACAGATAAACTTACCGAAACATCTAAATCATTCCCATTTCACAAAGGTGATTGTTTTTAATACCAGGTAAACGATTCACTAAGGACATCTGTGATCAAGTTCTGTTCCGTCACATACACGGATTACATGAAAAGTATCAAGAACTCCCAAAAGGTGTATAGATAATGAGGAATTGTGGTATTCTTGGCCAAATTTCACTGACTTTTCATTTACATTTTTAAAGTTCTTTGGGAATGAGACCCGTTTTAATCTCTGGGCATTTAATTTAAGGAGATAATCTTCTTGGGATCTCTTTTAGTGTTTGAATATAAGCTCTTTGTGTCCAGGGGAGAATTGTTAACAATTTTCATATTTGAACAGCTCTGTTAAATGATGTGAGAGAGAAATAAAGTAACAAGCCAGTCAAAAACAGGGTTTGTCTACATGTTGGGGTAATCTGCTCCGAGGAGGTGTGACTTCTAAAGTGCACTAGTCTGTTGTGAATGAATTGGTCCATGTAGATCCTGCTGGTTTGCACTAAATGTTCTCTAGTGCACTTTAACTTAATGCGCTTTAGATATAACACACCCATAGTGCGCATCATTCCATCATGTAACCAAGACCACAGTGTCATGTTCTTTTTATGGAAGCTTTTTGAAGAAGGAAAAGAAAACAATTGTAGCTTACCATGAGAGTCCTTAGTAAAGGGACTGGTGACCAAGCTGTACAGTGTGAGAAAAATGACTGAACTTTTTTCACACACACCTCATTTAAAATCCACACTAAAAGCATGTGGATTTCCTTAAAACGGAAAGATGTTTCTGGGATAAAAATCTAAATGTGTCTTTTGTCCATTAGAGATTGTTTCTTTGTTTATCCAGGACTCGAAGACAAAACATACTCTTGGGTTTTACTGACGTGCAATGATGAGCAAAGGAATCAAGAGCCCACCTCTATTTTTTTGTACAAATTCCATACTGTTAAAATGAATTCAGAGAAGAGTTACGAGTTCAAGAGTATAAACCTTTATGAAATCTCAAAAGAACCTTCAGGTTGATTCATCACCAGCACTTCTCTCACCCACCTACCCAGTATTTTGTATTGAGGAGGCAAGGAAGTTGCATCTGGTTGCCAGGTGCATAATCTATAGAGGAAAAAGTTAAGATTCTGAATTTGATCAGGATAATTAAAAGCTTCTGAATAGCATAATCTTTTAATGATAGTGCCCTTTGTTGTATGGAAAAGCTCAGTGAAAGAACCAAGAGGCAATTGTATATTCAACAGGAAAAGTGGGTTATGGGGAATGTCTGCAGTAATATGTGAATACCACAGGTATTGACACAGGACATAAGAGTGGTGTGAAGCCTTCTGAAGGGCTCAACAACTTATTTTAAGCTTTCTTGCAAAAACATAAGAATAAATGTGATGTGTTTCTTAACCCATTTGAATGGATGTTAATCAAAAAAGCTTTGAAAAACAATATTTCTATGTGTAGCTCAAATTCATCCATACCCATTAGATGCTCAATTAGGTGAAGCAAACTTTTCATCTTATGCCAGAGGCTTAATTTAATTTGCCTAGCATAAGCAGTTAACCATGTCTGTAAAGCCCTGCACTTTTTAGAAATTAATTCAGGGCAGTGAAGCAAAAAACTACTAAATACTGATAAGCTGCAGGCAACCTAAAATTCAACATGTTGTTTGTCCTACATATTAAGGATATTTACTTGAGGAAGTTTGTGGGGGGGAAATGTTAAATTTCTACAGCACGTAGCAGTCTTCTGATTTTGTTTCATACACCTCAGGTGCCTTGTCAAAGATAAGGTGTAGCAGTAAAATAACATCAGTGGTGCATCATGATCAGTGGGAACATGTTCCCTGGAGGGACTGTTATTGACAGGACCCCAGAAAACAATAAATGTAAGGAGCTGGACTGGAAGCAACACAGTTACATGGACAGAGCTGTGAACAGGGTTTAATTAAGTTCCACTTGTCTAACTGAACCTGCATTCAGGTTCACTCTTTGCTAATGAAACAAGTAGTTAAAGATGAGTTAAGCTTGCTCTCATATTTCAGGGTGAGTTTTATTCAATTGTTTCAAGATAGCTCAAAATGAGAGTTGTTTTACAATTGCTCAGCATACTGAAAATTTTATTTTGCTAGTAGTGTAAACTGTTTAAGTTAAAACTCAAGAATATGTTTTGAATAATGTTTTCAGTTATTGAGTTAGCACATCATTTGTCTTCAAACAGATTTTTTTTGCCAAGCATCAGGAGTTGGGCAAAGCTCAGTTTTTACAAGTGACTTATTTTGGGAGAACAGTTAGAGAAAACAGGCCAGGTCTACAAAGTTTTGTCCTCATAGTTATGTCAGTCATTTATATGAAAAATTACACACACCCCAGTCAATATAGCTATACCAGAAAAAACTCCAGCATAGGTGCAACTATTCTGATAACGTTTGGCTGGATGTGTTACTATGCTGATGGAAAAACTCCTTCTATCCATATCCACTGAATCTATACAGATGGACCCTGACAGTATAGCTATACCATTATAACTATGCCAGCAAAGTATTTGTAGAGTAGACAAAGCCATACTCAATAGTCAAGGATGGTTAGTTCTATTTTACCTCCACATGATGGTTTGAGTGGAATCTCCTTGTTTAAACTAAATAAATGGATTTGAGGTGACTTTCCACTATGAGCTTTGTTAGTTCCCCCCTACCATTTAATAAAATAAAAAAATTACAAAATATATCTTCAGCTAGCTACCACTATCATTCCTGTTTGATCAAAAAGAAAACCATCAAAAAGAATATGTTCAACCAGTTATCAAATCAGATTAATGTTAAATGAAAAAAATAATCGTAATGTGAATCCTATCTCTAAAATGACGTGAGATGTCAGCCCCCTCTTGTTTCAGTTCTCATATCAAAAGATTTTATCAGTCCCAGTTGTCACTAACCCGATACACCACTCAAAAGGTTTTCATACAGGAAGGGACAAATCAATTCCAAGTTCAGGGTCACTAACATTTGAGCTGCTTTTCCAATTGCAATTAATTAAGATTTCTTCCCAGTTTACAGTTATGTGCACATTAATCCCTCCTCCACAGCACATAATTGGGGGAGACAACAGATATTATCAACATAATTTATGATAGATCTCCTTAGAATTAACCAACATCCAATCTTAGGTAACAGCCCACCAGTTTCTCAGAATTTTGACCCATATAATATAAATATATATGACTTCTTAAAGAAGACATCATATCTACTCATCTGAAAGCTGTTCTGAGAAAATAACCACTGTCCCTTTGACACTGTTTCCATGTCACTATCTACCTAAAAGCCACTCTCCTGAGCGGATGGGGACACACACCAGCGGTGGTCTTGTCATTTGTATATGATTACTGGGTTCCTCTTTGAAAAGAGCAATAGTATTACACACACTAAGGTTGTGTAATCAGAACTAATGAAGAAGAAGGTTTTGATGCTTTATGACCAAAAGGTTGTTTGCAAATTCTTCAAAGTTCTCCGTCTTGTGGACCCTGGGAAAAGCTGGTACCGCGGATGGAGAAATGGCTGAGGGTGTCTGGAAAAGAGAAGACTGAGGGGGGGACATAAGAGTTTTCCAATATATAAAAGGTTGTTACAAGAATGTGGGAGAAAAATTTTTCTCCTTAATTTCTGCGGATAGGACAAGAAGCAATGGGCTTAAATTGCAGTAAGGGAGGTTTAGGTTGGACATCAAGTAAAACATCCTGTCAGGTTGGTTAAGGACTGGAATAAATTGCCCAGGGAGGTTGTGGAATCTCCATTACTGAAGATTTTTAAGAGCAGGTTAGACAAACACCTGTCAGGGATGGTCTAGTTAATACTTAGTCCTGCTATGAGTGCAGGAAACTGGATAGGGTGACCAGACAGAAAACGTGAAAAATCTGGATGGGGGTGGAGGGTAATAGGCACCAATCTATATAAGGAAAAGCCCCGAATATCAGGTCTGTCCCCATAAAATCAGGACATCTGGTCACTCTAGGACTGGACTAGATGTCCTCTCAAGGCCCCTTCCAATCCTACAATTATGAGAGTCTATAACTTGGCTTAGCCTAAAGCCAGCAGGCTCTGGCCAACAGGTAAACTTTGTGTGTCTGACAATTCTTTAGCTGTTATTGGTTCTCTCCCCTCAATGGCCAATCTCTCAGATCTGGAACTTGGTCCTTCCTTCAGATGTTGGTTGGTTCCTAGGCTGCTCAAACTGGTGCAGCAACCTGTCTGTAACAGGATCAGGGAGTCATTGCTGTTTTCTGATGTCCCTTTTCCACCTCCTACCCTACATGGAACAGAGCTTGGAGGGCAATACAGATAGTAAGATACCCCTCCGTGTAGGTACTGTACCTGTACTTACCCACTAACCTGCCATTCTGCAATCTCATTTCCAAAAGGACCACCTCTGAGGCACTATTTCAGGAGATGAATATCAGTACAACAGTGAGTTGTACTACATGGCATTGCTCCAGCTGCCATTTGGTGGAACAGGTGGCAAACTAACCCTTTATTTCATGGGCCACTGGTTATCTACCTATTTGTTTAGATGGGCATTCTGCATGAGACACTGCTAATAATATCTTAGACAAATAGAGCTAAAACTGTAAACATGTCAAACACTAGACATTCCAAATGATTAGGTAGTTATATAGTTTAAAAATACTCATGAAGTAATATCCTATCTAAATAAACAGAGAGGGGATTCGAAAAATACCTTAGTATAATAGCACACAGACACATCTATGTGCTGGTAACATAGAGGGGAAATGAGTAAGCTCTGCATCTGTAAAAATGGCAATGGAGATACCAAGAAGGAAAAGACAAGTTTCAGAAGATCATTCCAGTATTAACCAGGTCTGTTAAATCTTGGGATAGTTTAAACTGAAATGTTCATGTGAAGACTAAACAGGCATAAATGGTGCTCAGAAATGTCCGTACAAGTTACTTTTTTCACTTTGACATTGAAGGTCAGGAAAAAAGACAAATTTAAAAGCTAGTTAAGAACCAATGTTGCTGCTTTTAATTCAGTTTCATACATGTTCAGAATCTTCTTCACAGCAAAATTTTGAGAATAAAACAACATTAAGCATACAGAATCAACATCCAAACTGCCTCTCTTGAGAAATCTGAAAACACAGCACATTGGATTCCATTAGAGGTAATATTATGTAATAAATATTTAGAATTGTGCACAGTATATTCCTGTCTCTCCCTCCCTGCCCTCTGTTGCCTGTAATTAGTGTTCTAATGCTATCCTATATTCCCAGGGCAGGCAGCTTTTCCCAAGATCTTAATTTTTGACTATGATGGATCTAGATGTAGGACACAAATGTGATCTAATTGCTTGTTTAAGCTGTTTAAATTGCTTACTATAAAATCAGTAACAGCAGGGTTAGTATCCTGGAAAATAAGCATACTTGTCTAATTGTGTTTATTTGATTAATCAGTTGGTGTTTGTAGGGTACTTTGAAGATACAAAGCACTTAAGTATGATCTATTATTATTATCTTTATTACACTGAATTTTCTTTATATGGCCATGTGCTTTGCATATCTACAAAAAGGTAGTAAAAATTTACATTGAACCTTTAGGACATCAAGAGCAGGTATACTGATTGTCTGAAATTGTACTGGGGTAGTAGTAATGATAAATATTCATTTCTATAGTGCCTTTCATCCAAAGTTTTCAAAGGCCTTACAATATTTTTGTGAGGTAGGGAAGTATTATAACAGAGGGACGCACAAGGTTGCCTGAGCTGTCCAAAGTCACGCAGCACTCAGTTACTACAGCGATAATTGGTGATGTGTTGAAAATGGTGTTAAAATTGTAGGCTGTCACTTCACATTTTAGGGAGTTTTCCAGATCTCACTTGCAGTCTTGGGGACTCTGTAAGTAAGCATGTAATCTGGGCCTAGCAGCAGTCAGTCTGCAGAAAAACAGCTTAGAGTAAGGAGGGTGGGGAATTGTGCCTCTCTATTTTTGGGAGCAGCCTGATGTGTGTCTAGATTTTTTGGGGTTCTCATTTATCATCATTCTGAATTCTAAGAAATTAACCATCCGCCAAAAGTATTCATGTTCTTATTTAACTTCAGTGTGTATGCTGTGAACATAACAATAAGCATGGTACAAATTGCAAGGTCTATGGAAGAGTTAGGAACAAAACTTGGATCTCCTAATTCTCAGCCCCTTGCTTTGGATAACACGTATACTTGTCCTTGCCAGTATGTATACTTGTCCTTCCACTAACACTTACTATGTATGACAAACATACAGTTCCAAACTTTTCTCTTAATTTTTAACTGGCAAAACTTTCCATCGCTACCCTCTCCACTCAGATCCTGCCTCCTACTTGTTGATCTTTTACCCCCATCTGCTGCCCCGCTGCCATAAATGCCTCAACCCAAACTCACTTCAAGTATCAAACCTACCTCATAAGTGCCTGATTCTGACTCTCACAAATGCCTAGTGTTGGTCCCATCCCTGGCACATGCTGAACCCTCAGCAAACTCCCTTCCCAGACAAAAGTCCCCCTCCCATTTGTCAAACCCTCCTACATCGATTACTGTAGACAACCTATCTGACCAAATCCTCATTTAACACTCTTTCTCCAAGTTATCTATCCTGACAACTGTCCTTTCTCAGCTGAAGTACTCATCTGCTACCACTCCCTTTCTGAAAAGCCAAATTCCAACCTTCAACCTCTTATAACACACCCAGGTTTATACATCCACTTAGATATATCCATATGTCCACTTGGAAATTACAGGGTTAGTCTAAGGGTTTAAAAAAAAAAAGAGAAGCATTCAGAGGAACCCTTTGGATTGTTATGAGCTGGGTGAAAGCTTGTTATGGGTTGAATTAAAGCCTTATTAAAACTGACGTGTGAATGCACCCTATGCTCAATATAGTTGTAAGAAATAATTAAGGGGCCACTTCTAAAAGAGGGCTTAATAGAGTCTGCCCAGAAACTAGCATAGGGTTTGACTGGGTATTGTGACCAGGTGTGTGTGATTGGAGGGGGGGCAAGGCAGAGCAGGCAAAAAACTGGTAGAGAGAGACAGAGAGAGAATCAAACACAGCTTGGATCAATATAGAACAACAGTACAATACTAGGCACTAAGACCATTGTGGAGGCTGGCAGGGTGCAAGCTTGCTCTGGCTTATCATTGAATTATACACTTTGCTATACATAATGATAAAAGTGGTTATGAAAACAAGATGGGTCTTTTTACCCCAGTATAAGAATAAGGATGCATTGCTGTACATTTAAAAGAAAATGTGTTATCCAGTATGTACTGTGGCAGCCATTGAATCACAATGTTACTACTGACAGGTTTCAGAGTAACAGCTGTGTTAGTCTGTATTCGCAAAAAGAAAAGGAGGACTTGTGGCACCTTAGAGACTAACAAATTTATTTGAGCATAAGCTTTCGTGAGCTACAGCTCACTTCATCGGATATATACCGTGGAAAATACAGAAGATGTTTTTATACACACAGACCATGAAAAAATGGGTGTTTATCACTACAAAAGGTTTTCTCTCCCCCACCCCACTCTCCTGCTGGTAATAGCTTATCTAAAGTGACAGCAGGATTGTCTGGCTATGTAGACTCCCTCCTCAGGCCCTACGCTACTAGCACTCCCAGCTACCTTCGAGACACCACTGACTTCCCGAGGAAACTACAATCCATCGGTGATCTTCCTGATAACACCATCCTGGCCACTATGGATGTAGAAGCCCTCTACACCAACATTCCACACAAAGATGGACTACAAGCCATCAAGAACACTATCCCCAATAATGTCATGGCTAACCTGGTGGCTGAACTTTGTGACTTTGTCCTCACCCATAACTATTTCACATTTGGGGACTATGTATACCTTCAAATCAGCGGCACTGCTATGGGTACCCACATGGCCCCACAGTATGCCAACATTTTTATAGCTAACTTAGCACAATGCTTCCTCAGCTCTCGTCCCCTAACGCCCCTACTCTACTTGCGCTATATTGATGACATCTTTATCATCTGGACCCATGGAAAAGAAGCCCTTGAGGAATTCCACCATGATTTCAACAATTTCCATCCCACCATCAACCTCAGCCTGCTCCAGTCCACACAAGAGATCCACTTCCTGGACACTACAGTGCTAATAAACGATGGTCACATAAACACCACCCTATACCGGAAGCATACTGACCGCTATTCCTACCTACATGCCTCCAGCTTTCACCCTGACCACACCACACAATCCATTGTCTACAGCCAAGCTCTGCGATACAACCGCATTTGCTTCAACCCCTCAGACAGAGACAAACACCTACAAGATCTCTATCAAGCATTCTTACAACTACAATACCCACCTGCGGAAGTGAAGAAACAGATTGATAGAGCCAGAAGAGTTCCCAGAAGTCACCTACTACAGGACAGGCCTAACAAAGAAAATAACAGAACGCCACTAGCCGTCACCTTCAGCCCCCAAGTAAAACCCCTCCAACGCATTATCAAGGATCTACAACCTATCCTGAAAGATGACCCAACACTCTCACAAATCTTGGGAGACAGGCCAGTCCTTGCCTACAGACAGCCCCCCAACCTGAAGCGAATACTCACCAGCAACCACATACCACACAACAGAACCACTAACCCAGGAACCTATCCTTGCAACAAAGCCCGTTGCTAACTGTGCCCACATATCTATTCAGGGGACACCATCACAGGGCCTAATAACATCAGCCACACTATGAGAGGCTCGTTCACCTGCACATCTACCAATGTGATATGCTAAACTCAGGGTTGTGAGTTCAATCGTTGAGGGGGCCATTTGGGATCTGGGGCAAAAATTGGGGATTGGTCCTGCTTTGAGCAGGGGGTTGGACTAGATGACCTCCTGAGGTCCCTTCCAGCCCTGATATTCTATGATTCTATGTGCCAGCAATGCCCCTCTGCCATGTACATTGGTCAAACTGGACAGTCTCTACGTAAAAGAATAAATGGACACAAATCAGATGTCAAGAAGTATAATGTTCATAAACCAGTCAGAGAACACGTCAATGTCTCTGGTCACACGATTACAGACATGAAAGTTGCGATATTACAACAGAAAAACTTCAAATCCAGACTCCAGTGAGAGACTGCTGAATTGGAATTCATTTGCAAATTGGATACAATTAACTTAGGCTTGAATAGAGACTGGGAGTGGCTAAGTCATTATAAAAAGTAACCTATTTCCCCTTGTTTTTTCTTACCCCCCCCCCAGACGTTCTTGTTAAACCCTGGATTTGTGCTGGAAATGGCCCACCTTGATTATCATACACATTGTAAGGAGAGTGATCACTTTAGATAAGCTATTACCAACAGGAGAGTGGGGTTTTGGGGGAAAAAGAAAACCTTTTGTAGTGATAAACACCCATTTTTTCATAGTCTGTGTGTATAAAAACATCATCTGTATTTTCCACGGTATGCATCCGATGAAGTGAGCTATAGCTCACGAAAGCTTATGCTCAAATAAATTGGTTAGTCTCTAAGCTGCCACAAGTCCTCCTTTTCTTTTTGCAATGTTACTACTACTTCTTAAAGACCAGATAATATTATGACCATTAATTACATTTGTAGCGATGGTTAACACGATTATGTAAGGGTAATCAAGCTTCTTGCTTCAGGGTGTAAGCTGGTTATCACAAGGGGCAGCAGTGGAATTTTGCTCCCTTCATCTCATGGGCAGCACTTCACACTTGATGAAGCTCATTATGACAATTTTTCTCCTTTCTTTTAAAGCAGCTGGTGTTGGCCACTAACTGGGCAAACAAGCAGACTGGACCAGTGTTCAAGACTGACTTCTCTATGAAAAGGCTTTGCGGTTACGTTACATGGGTGTATTAGCTATTCTATTATTGAACAAATGAACCAGGGACATCTTTCAAGGCCTAAGACTTTTGGTTCTAATTCTGGAAGGAAACCAAAAACCTAAAGTGAACATGCATCGTGATGCAGTGCTGTGTCAACCTGTTATCTCAATCTCAGGTCATTGTCAGAATGCACAGCATTTAATTGATGCTTGGTCAAATTCAAACCTCATTTCTATGTGGAAATTAGAAGTTCTCCACAGTGAACTCTAAGGGATTTTTGTCAACATGAGATATTTGTCTTCCAACATAATGACCAAATTTGATCTCACATAAACCTGATAACAGGCATTTCTCTTGCAACAGTCTTACCATTGCAAAGGTATGGATTTGCGCACAGAGAACAGGATACTCTGAAAATTTCTTACATTAGGATATCTTTCTAAAGTGAAAATAACTGCCCTATTACATTTGGGTTGGGGATGATGCTATTTCAAAGGGAAAGAAGAATTGTGGGAAACAAAAAGTTCTTTGAAACTGGATTCTCTCTTTCCTGCAAGGAGATGATGAAACAAATTAATGGATAGTCTCTCCAGACTGATAGCAATGACCTTTCTGGTGTCTCAGAAGGGTTTTCTAGCATTTTGTTCTTTCTTCTTCTTCTTTGTTTCTAGGATTCTCTGCTTATTTTTAAGGAATGAATTTCATCTGAATTAATCAGTGTTTGAAAATATCTGCATATCCTTTGCTTTCTGTGAGATTCTGCCAATAATGAAATTGTTCAGATGGAATTAGAGTAAGATCTAATCCGTGAAAGAGTAGAATTTGAAATCTCAGGGGATTCAGAATGGCCATTAATCATATTTCCATTGAAAAAAGGATGGTTGAGCTATCAAGCCACAGGACTGGGAGTCAGAAGATATGGATTCTAGTCCTGACTCTGCCAATGACTTCCTGTGTGGCCATGGGGAAGTCACTTAACCTTTTCCTGCATCAGTCTCCTCGATTGTAATATTTCCCCTGCCTTACTGGATTTGGAGTCTTAATTTGTGTTTAAGTGTTTTGAGAAACTCAGATGGGAGAGGTGCCTAAAAGTGCATAGAATGAATTATTAATATACAAGGGTTTCAGAAGACATTCTGAAATGCATATATTTCATGTGTAATAAACTAGACATATCAAACAATGTACTTGTCAAGGATTTGTGGAGGGCTCAGCTCGCAAGAATGTAATGGAAATTAGTAAATATGTTGCTGCAAGGACATCCAGCAGGCTGTATTGTTGTCGTTACCTTTCCAAAACAAGACACTCATTTAGATTCAGTGTCCTGTCTATCTGACAAGGAATTGCTTGGTTTCTCTCTGTCAAAAGTAATTACATAGTGCCTAATACTTAAATGGCTTTGTAGTTTCTAGTTGAGCTTTAGCCCTATTTGTCTTGGCAAGCTTTTTAAAATAGTGCTAATAAATAAGTGAAAAAGGTTCAACAAAGAGTGATGCAGTCATTGCCTGAGCTCCAGTCACAGGAGATTCAGTGGCAGCAAGTTCCTAAAGCAGATCCAGGGCTGTGTGCCAAATGTTTGGGCTGAATGGAAGACTAGAGTGGCTGTATCAGAGGAATTAATTAATGATTAGAGTTCAGAAAAGTAACAAGAATTTTAACTCATTTAAAGCTACAAGGATAAAATGTCAAGCTGCACAAAGAGACTTCTGATGTCTCTGCTAACTTAATATAGGTATGAGACTCTTGAGCTACATTTGGAGATTGAGCCTGTTCCTGCAAACAATTATTCAGGGTATGGAGTGCCACTGAAGTCAATGAGAGTTTTGCCTGAATAGGAGGCCTTATGTTTAAACATGATTTATTGCTCTTTGTTGGGATATTAATTTTATTAAGTGCACCTTTCTTCAGTGATAAATTGATTTATTTGGCATCTTAGAGCACAGCAAAGAACAAAAAAATTATTTTATACTTGCATTCAAAAGAACAAAATGTAAATATTGCACTAGCACTTATGCTGCTATTGGTCACAGCCACTCTACAGACATGCAACCAGATCATTTGTTTTTTCCATGTTCACCATTTGAACTGTTTTCCTTGGTCTTGCCCATGCATTCATGGATGATAAGGATGTCTCTTTGGAATGTTATTGGCACCCTTCCCATAGTAAATGCCCAGGCCACAGTGACTGGATAGTGGCTCGACCAGTAATTCTGTTATACTGGTGATTGAGAAATTCAATCTAGAAAAGTTGGGTTTGCTCTGATCTTTCACTTCCACCCTCACTTTCTGACAAAGCTTCCTGAAAAGCCTTGGCAGCCAGCAGTACCCAGGATTTAAGGTTTTGGTTTAGAATTTAGTCACTTTTAGGCATTTCTGTATATTAATTAGATATGGCCTCATAATGCATTGAGGCAAGTCTGCACTGTCATGCTTGGGTGGGCAGTGCAGTTACCCCATTTATTAATGAGGTGAGTATGCCCTTGCCATCACAGAGTCTCTCCTTAACCCTTATTGGCCACACTGGACTGAGAGATGATTTCTGTTGGTTCACCATGAGGCCCAACTGAACAAGAGACCAAGCTCATTTGATGTTTGTCAGAGTTTCCCGATAACAGCCGGTCTTCCAGATAAGGGTAGACATGAAAACCGTTTTTTTCTGTAGCTACAAAGGCTGGGCAGTTGGTGAAGCTTCTCGATGCTGAGAGGAGTCCAAAGGAAAGTACCTTGTATTGATAATGGTTTGGCCCTACTGTAAATCTGACTTATTTCCCGTGCACTGGATGGATGGAAATGTGGGTGGAAATATGCATCCTGCAAGCAAGGAACCACAAAGCAGTCCTGAGCCTGAAGCTCTGGAATAATGGAGGTAAGTGTTATGCCATATGTATTTCTTCAGCCTCCTCAGTTCTGGGATAGGCCAAAGACCCCCTTCCTGCTTTGGAATGATAAATAAAGGGAGTAGAAACTCTTGCCCCTGAATTCTTGAGGAATGTCTGTACTTCCAAATGGGGGATGGAGAAAGGGGGCAGGTGGGGGTAAGGAAAGGAATTGGATGGAGTAGACATGGCAACAGTTTCAAGTACCTATTTCTCAGCCAAAACAAAAGTCATCCCCAGCTGGTGCAGCCTTGTCAGGGGAGGAAGAGGATTCCTTAGGTGGGGAAGGTAGCCGGAGCATCTCCTGGACTGTTCCACCAACTTGCACAGAAGCTCTTCTGGTTCCAAGGCTCTAGATAAGGACACTGTAGTCAATCAGGACCTCCTCCACTTTGTGTAATGGGGCATCACTCCAGGACTGGCAGGATGGTGCTTCTGGTAGGGCGATTGTGGGAGATTGTATTGGTATTGGCCGGAGTATGGGTAGCCTGCCCATTGACACTCCTGTAGCAGTCCTTGGTATTGGGTACTCCTAGGATAACCACTTAGTGTTCCAGCCTCATAGCTGAGGGCTGTCTCCCTGCTGGAATCAGAGGAAGAGGAGGAGAAGAATTCCTCTGGCAACAGTGGCATTGTCAAGAGTGGTTCTGGTGCTGATGTCAGAGCTGGTGCCATGATCTATGCTGGAAGGAAGGTGACGGTGGATCTTCAGTGTGAACCTTGGCCCCTGGTCCAGAGGCTCCAAGGTTGCTGCCAAGGTTGGTACCAGTAAGGCTCTCGGTGTCTATGTTGGTATTAGTACTGTAGCCTCCCTGGCATTCTTCATCAGCAGTGCCTTGCTACCATCCTTCAAACGAGGGCCATCAATGTCTTGTCCTTAGAGTCCTCCTTCCAGGATGGATGTTATGCCCACTCAGATATGTGCTGGTGTGTGTGCTGCTCTGCATCTGACATAGAATATTCTGGATTAAGTCAGAACCAAGAATATTGGTACCGATGGCTTTGGTGGTGAGGAGATGCCTGGTGATGCAGGGGATCCCGGTGCTGGTGCTGATTTAGGCATTGGTTTTGACCTTGTATCACTGCTGGAAGCAGTGGTGGGGCTGATTGCTGAAGCATCCGCTGAGGAATGTCTCCTTCATTTAGATGTCATCTTCTCCCCAGGGTTGGAGGCTACTTTCATGATTGCTGCAAGAGGTGCGGTTTGAGCCTTGCATCCATCCAGGTGCCGGAGGAGGAGTGTGAAATAGAGCATTTGTCAGAGATGTGTCTTTCTCTGAGGCAGAAGACATCTGCTGTGCTTGTCTATCAGGGTCAGCAAACCATTGCACCAAGCACAGGGTTTAAATCCTCAGGGCTCTTAGACTCCACCATTTCCAAAGGTTATGCAACTTCACTTCACAGTCCTGGGGCCTCCCCCTGGAGCTTTCTCTCTCTCTGCTCAACTAGAACTAAGCAAGTGAAGAATATCTCTTCACACAATGTAGGTTTTGAGGCTCAGACAAAACACCAAAGTGGGTCAGACACAATCCAGGTTCGGTTGCTTTATTGTAGTTGGCAAAAGGGAACTGAGGGAAGGTTAAGGCTGCTACGCCCTTGTCAGAGAGCATGAGGAAGTACAGGGCAAATATTTGGCCCCAGTGGGCTTGGCTATATAGATTCTGAGCTCACACGCCTGTGGCACTTGCACATCTACACTGGGGTCCACACTGACGTACTCAAAGAAGTTAGAAGTTTCTATCACTACTAGGACTGCAATAATTTAGAGGATTAAGTAATTTACTTTTAAACCATACGTTGTAAATAAATATCTAGACTGGTAGATTGAAAATGAAGGACTGAATAAGGGATGGACACACTCAGAGCGAGGCTTACCTTTACAGATATATAAGGTGGAGGTTGCTAATGTGTTACATGATGCTGAAGCATTGATTTCCTGATGTTCATCATTAAGGGGCCAACTGCACATTACTAAATATATTGGTATCCCAACAGGACTAAGATGATCTAGGTCCAGTTCTTTACTAATACTTGTGATTAGTATGATTAAGAACTGTAAGTAATTTTGCACATTTTATTCCATAAGCCTCTTGGAGTAGAAACTGATATATTCTACAGGACCTTCTTTGCTGTTTGTATTTCTTTTTAATATGCATTGTGCACAGATGTTAGCAGGGCTGCTGCTGATTCATAATGCCTCCTTTCATCAAGGGCTGATCAGAATTTAGTGCTAGCAATTTTAAAAGGACAAGCTTTTAGGCCTGGAAATGTGCATATAAATAAATATGTTGCTGTTGCTGCTCCATTGTTAATGAAAGAAAAATGATACAGGTTATCTCTTGAGATAACTAAGCCTTGGAATATATTTATCTCAAGATTTAGGTGCTATTGGAACTGGCAACAAATCGCCTAACAGCTATTAATGATCCTTCATCCATACCTGCTAAGCTTATTAATTGCCTCTTACCTACGATTCTATATCCCACATGGGGAAACAATATAATGCTTTGGAAATACATAAACTAAAAAAATAATTAATCAAATACACCATAAAGAGAAAATACAATTAGAAGTGGATGTCCATTGTGAGTGGGCTTTTTTTCTGATGGTCAGTTCTACACCATTTAAAATATCCTCTTTCTCAAAATATCATATCCATTCTTTCTTGGTGTTTTACTATATTCCAAAAACTCTCTTTGGTCTTCCTGATACTTAGTACAGAACATGATACTTAGCCATCCTTTACATGCTACAAGGAATTTTCTCCTTGTCAGTATTTTAAATACAGATAAACAAAAATAAAACAAAAAATCACACTCTTGTTCTCTGCTTATTTTTTCTTTTTGGAAATCTCTCACTCAGGGATGGATACATTGAATTTAGTAGATTGTTAATGTATACTCTTGAGGTTGAGAGAAGGGTGATCTTCATGGAGGGTGCCAAACACTGGAACGTTTTTCTACTGCCAATCCATCCAAAACCAGGTTCGTTAACCTTCAGAGCCCAGTATGGACTTGCTTTGAGATTAAGCTTTTGCTGGAAGACTTTAAGCTAAGATCCTTTGTTTTCCTGCTCTTCTGAGTTCTTTTCTGGTTGGTGGACATGGCTGTAGGATTGCTTCCCATTATAGGTAGTTAAAAATTGGTGTTTGCTTTTATGTGTGATGCACTCCATGTGACAAGGTGCTATTTCACTGTAAGTTACAAAAATAAATAAAATAAAGAAATGGAGTTGCATAAAAGTCATTCTGTTAATTGGGCCCATTTTTCCTTGCTCTCTTCTGTTGCAGTCACCTGCTATTGATCATTTTTCCATGGGATATCATAATCAATTCACTGAACAACAAACATGCTGTAAATTTAGCATGCTAATAATGTTGTCTGGCTTTGCAAGAATTAGCACAGTACTCCTCTTCATAGACTAACATTTTCACAAAAGAGTCAGATTTTATATTTTCCATTTCAGGTGCTATAAGGGAATTATTGCTTTTAGTAAACTTAACAAAAGCACAAAAAACCTTTTATCTCCATTTTTCATTTATAAACACAGCATGGACTTCAAGAAATAAGGTTGTCACTCATTAGTTCTAACTACAATAATTTCCAGAGTACAGTGGTTGAACTATGATTTTATTTTATTTTTTGCAGTCTCTTCAAGACATTTCAAGATTGTTGATTTCAAAGCTCTTCCTGTCTTTGTTGTCTTGCTAAGTTAGCATTTATAACACCAGTGCTGTCTCCTGCAGCTTCCGCTTCCGCAAATGCTGACATGTAGCTTGGCAAGAGGCGGATAACCTGGTAACAAATGTAACAAACTGTGAAGTAGTACAGTGAAACCTGTACAAGACAGCACCCTAATTGGGCAACTGGAAATGTCCTGACTACAATTCTGCTCTACTGTCATTAGGAGGCCACGTCTGTTGTTCTGTTGAATGGTCATGTAAGACAGACTTCACTGTATATTGGACAGTGATTAATCCATGCAGTGCTCTGATGGGCAAGTTTAGACAGTATGGTCATGTCATACCCTTATTGAGAGCCCTCACAAAATAGAAGAGTGACTCTTCAGCCAGGTTATTTCATTTACATAATGGATGTCTATGTACCCGTCATATAATGAGATAGTCACTGGCCTTCCACTCTGGGGCTCCAGCTGTGACTCCCAAATTTGTTCACACTGCATTCAGGCCACTGCAAAAGGTCCATCTGTTTGCTCAGGCCATTACCCTGAAGCAATGTAGATGTTAAGAATGATCATTTAATGTATTGGTTTAGGAATCTAGGAGAGTGGTTGTTTTAGGTTTTATAGCAGAGCTGAAATAATTTTGGGGACCGCTCTGATGTTGCCATTTCCTTTATAAAAAGTACTACAGTTCTGGTCCCAACCACTTTGTTTGATGCTGGTGATTCTACCAGCCAATATGGCAATCACTATCGTATTTTTGATAAGGATTGCTGGCAATATATTTATTTTTAGTATCAGTTATTATTTAGTCATATATACTATGCGTAGACTCAGACTTAGGCAATGGGCACATGTTTTTATGAAGCTAAATAAAATATGAGCCGGGGGATCTTTTGAAACATACCACACAATACATCCTATAGACCTCAGTACTTCGCATCACATTAAGCACTTGTTCAGCAACTGAAACTTTCAAACTTTTCATAAATGTAGCTGGTAAAAAACCCTGGTGAATTTCATAGTGAAAGAAAGCCTGGGGCAAATACCATCTGTCTTGTACAACATACATACTCTCTTTCATGATGAAAAGGGATGGTCCATAAAATAGCAAAACAAAAGAAAAAGGCAAGATATATCAAATCATACAATCTAAAACACCATATTGTGCCCCTGATTTCAAAGGGATTTGGATGTGGTTCTGTGACAACATGTATTTTCGTGACCTGCGAATTCGTGCTTTTAATGAATCAGAGTCATGTATTAACGAATCACAGAAGATGCCCTTTTTCATGTTAGTGTTATATTAAAAGAGAGGGGGAGGGTTAACTATTTATTGCCTTCCTTAGTGATTGTGGCTCCCTGAAGAGAGTTTAACTGAAGTATGTTTATTATACTGGCTATAAACAGCACAAAGTGAAAGTACAGTTGTGCTGGCAATATTTTAACAATGGGCTCCCCAAAAATGTTTGCATGCCGTCTGTGATAAACTCTGTGTTTCAGGGTGCATGTGCTGCAGAAAAGATGAGGATGGATGAAGGACTGGGTAATGTACCTGTTTTCTCTTGCAGCTAAACAAACATATCTTAAATGCACTTGGTAATGTTTTGTATTTTGTATAAATATTTGAAAACTATTCTGAATACCTTGATAGCGGTACCTTGTACCTGAGTACCTTGATAGCACAGTGTTCATGCCTATAACTTAAAGCGGAATCTAGAGATGGAGAGCATGTAAGTGGTTCAGTAAGCATGGGGATGAGTACAGTGAAAAGATCTTAGACTCCCTCATTTTGCAATCTGTTCCACATAGATGCACTGATTTTAAGGATAGAAGGGAACAATATGATGTTCTAATCTGACCTCCTACATAACACAGGCCACAAAATTTCAGAAAGTGATTCCTGCACCAGGCTCATAACTTCTGGCTGAGCCGGGGCTCATCTTCTAGAGAGGCCTCCAGTATGGATCTGAAGACTTCAAGTGATGGAGAATCCTTCACATTCCTTGGTAAATTGTTCTAATAGTTAATTGCCCTCACTATTAGAAATGTGAGCCATGTTTCCAGTCTGAATTTGTCTAACTTAATCTTCCAGCCACAGGATGTTGGGCAGACTCCTGCACATGTATGGAGCCCCACTGACTTCAATGGATCTGCCCAGGCAGGTTAGATTGCATGATTAAAGTGTACGGTTTTTATATTGTGCTCATAACCGTTGTATCTGATCACCTACAAGAATTGTTAAGGGATACTTTCCCCAGGGTCTTGTTTTGCTTTGGGCTATGTGGTTCACTCCAAAGGCGTATAGTTTGCTGTCCAGACGCAGTTTTAGGAGCTCCAGGGATAAGTCTTTTCTGGCAGGAATGATTTAGTATCCAGAGAGAGGGTGAACTTCACTAGCAGCAGGGAAATCACCTTCAATTTGGTATTAGAAATTTAACAAAAGCTCAGGAGAGCTTCCAAGAGCCTGTAGCATATCCCTGAGTGAAACTAACAGCCTGATCTTGTTCTCACTGGTGTCAATGGGGACAGGATCAGGCCCTATGTTTATCAGTATGCGAGAGGCAGATTTCTGGCTAGTCTCTCTAGTCTGTCCTTTCAGTTTGTTGTCTTTTGACATCTGCCACCACAGTATCCTGGCAACAGTAGTACTTCAGACAAACAAATCCCTACAGACACACTGCCTGCTGAATCCCATCAGAATTATGACAGTTCTATCGAAGAATTTGCCTAAAGTGTTGTTTTTAAACAGTGAAATGCTAAAGGTTTGACTGAAAATAGGGCAAACCCTAATGAAAGGATGGTGATTAGCCTTGTCAGTTTTGAGCAATTGGCAACATACAATAGCTTAGTACTTACAAATGACTAATGGACTAGATGAATGTGTTTTTCCTAATTGCAGGTTAGTGACTGTAGTTCAAGGATCTCTGAACTGGGTAGCTTCAGCCAAGCACAGAATCCTAATGGCAGAATGAGATTCTTATGAGGTCAAGAGGGTACATCTTTTAGAAAAGAGACATTTAAAGAAAAGTAATCCACTCTTCAGTAATACACTGTGGATGAAACCCAGTTAGCTGAACCTTTTCAGTCTTGAATGTGGGTTTTAAATGCGATTATAGAATGGTTATACCTAGTCTACTACCCAGGCCAGGCAAATGAGATTGAAACCTCAGACCTCTCAGCCTGGCCCACTGTGAGGTCCTAGGTGTCACACAGACTGAAACTGATGGGGACAAAAATTATTCATGCAGGATATGTAAAATGGTCTGGGATTCATGTAACTAACTTTTCAGTTTCAGAGATAAGGTGGATGAGGTAATATCTTTTAATATCTAATACCTTTTATTGGACCAACTTCAGGTGGTGAAAAAGACACGCTTCCCAGCTTGCTCCTGAAGAAGAGCTCTGTGGCTCGAAAGTTGTCTCTTTCACCAGCAGAAGCTGATCCAATAGAATATATTATCTAACGCACCTTGTCTCTCTAATAGCCTTGGACTAACACAGCTAGAGCAACAGCTTCAGTGTCAGTTATTTCTGATGTAAATAATGTGGGTCAACCCTAGCACTCCTACCACAGGGGAGGGGCTCTAATAGCACAGTAGCAGACAGAAAACAATTCCTAGTGTAGCCAAAACCTTAGCACTAGACTCCTTTTCTCCTTCTTACTATCAGCAGCCTGGTTTGACTGCCCTGGGAAAAGTATCTAGCACAACAGCTGAAGTTGGGCCTCTGAGATGCATTTTTAGGAAACAAGCATCTCTTCACCTTGGGCATTTGGAGATATACTTGGACCTAATGTGCTTGTGACATGCTATACCTCGGAGGAGCACCCTGTAGCCCCATATCCATCATTTGTATACAGTTGTGATATTTCATATGAAGCATGCTATGTGAGGTATTGTGGGAAAGGTTATAATCTACTGAAACCCGCTGTTCCATCTAAATATGTGTATCATTAATGCATATGAAGTTATGAGAATGTGTTGTACGGTTGTCACTAAAATATGCTGTGAGTTGGGAAATTGCCTAGATATTAGATCCCCAGGGACAAGGGAGCTAACCAATGCCCAGGTGTGTGTCAAACAACCATCAACAGCCACTGTCCAGCAAGGGAGCTACAATGCAATAACTCACTTGCATAAGGCCACACCAGGGGCATTGCTCACCCTTGCCTGGACTTGTGTTCCCCAAGCACATGGACTAAGGATATAAAACGGAACACAGTGGACCCATGCTTAGCCTTTCTCTGTGTGATTCATGAGTGGCTCTGGGAGCATTCATGCAATCTAGCTGGGTGTGGGGCTCCACATGTGGTTGTGCTGAGTGATAACAGCACCTGGAAGAGTTTGCTGCTTGCCACTAGCAAAGCATTGTGAGAGACAGCCCAGGCTGGAGAGTTAAGGGCACAGTGGTCTCACAGTCTCAGGCAGCACCCCGTGGATACCGTCATAGTGGTACTAAAGCCCAGTCTAGACCTAAAACTTAGGTCAACCTAACTATGTTGCTCAGGGGTGCGAAAAATTCACACCATTGGGGATGTTCCAGTAAAGACACTGCTAGATTGACAGAAGAATTCTTCCATCGACCTAGCAACTGCCACATGAGGGGGTGGATTAGTAGAGTGATTGGAAAAACCCTTCCATCACTATAGCTAGTGTCCACACTATGGAACTACAGCTGCAGCACCTAGCTGTGCCAATGTAGTCTCTGTAGTGTAGATAAGCCTAAAGTAGATATAACCATGTAGAAAGGATTCAAACGGAATCTCTAGCAAAGCAAAGTTTAGTGCACATAATTCTGTATAATACTGCTTAACATCGTGAAAGCTCTACACAAATATTAATCCACACAAAACCCCTGTGAGTTAGGCAAGTGCTATGGTACTATCTGCATTTAATGAATGGGGAAATTGAGTCACAGAGGATAAGAAAATTGCGCAAGGCCACAGAATGTTTCACTGTCAGAACTGGGATTAGAAAGTGGGTTCTTGAGTTCCACTCCCATGCCTACTTCAGATAATGCAGCCTCTCTGTATCCCTTTCCCTGCTCTTCAATTCTAACACAAAATTTTCTTTCATATTCCATTCCCTGCTCCTCTTTCTTCTGTCCACATGTCTTCTGTTCTGTTTTCACTTGTGGCAAATAACATGCTTTCCCTCACTAACATCAGGAGTTTTAAATTATCGCATGCTGTGGAAGTTGCTCTGAAATGACCAGATGATTACAACTTGACATAAATGCCCTGATCCAGCAAAGTACTTCAGTATGAACTTTCCATTAAGTATATGAGTCGTCCTTTAAAGTCCATGGGACTACCCATGTGTTTAAAATTAAGCAAGTGTAAGTGCTTTGCGAGTGCTTTGCGAGGCCACAGCCATAGATAGGAGGCATTGAGGAGTTCTGACTGGGGCCAGGTATTACTACCATATTGTTCCGTTTCCAGCTGGAACGGATTAACTCTCCTGTGGGCCTGGGGCAATTAGATATTGTGGGGCCTCTGTATACAAGTCTTTTTCCTGGGAGGGAGTTTGGTGCCGGAGGGGGCTGGGGATGGGAGTGCGGGGTCTGGGAGGGAGTTTGGGTGCAGGAGGGGGATTCTGATCTGGGGCAGGGGGTTGGGGTGGATGAGAGGATGCGAGGTGCATACTCCGGGTGGGAGGTGCTTACAACAGGCAGCTCCCGGCCGGCCATGCAGCAGGGCTCAAGCAGACTGGCTGCCATAGCCCCAAGCTTCTCCCGGAAGCGGCCACCTGATAGCACGTCTCTGGGGCCCCTGGGGGGAGAAGGACAGAGTGTCTCCATGTGCTGCCCATGCCCACAAGCAACGCCCCCGTAGCTGCCATTGGCCTGGAATCGGCCAATGGGAGCTGCGGAGACAGTGCTGGGGGCGGGGGCAGTGTGTGGGGGCAGCCCCAGGGACTGCAGAAACTTCATATTTCTCATACAATAGTTCTATGTTTACCCACTAGTGGGCACCTGAAAATACCTTTCCACTCAGAACCCTGCTGAGGAGCTGGCCTGTTTGCTTCCACACCCAGACTAGTGTGCACCAGGCACATCAGAGATAAGGTGTACTTGGTCTATAACATTGCTTGTCCATGCTCTGGGGTGCAAGATGGTCTCATGTTCCTGTCTCTCAGATGGAGTTAAGACGCAGCAATGGCTGGCATCATTTGTAAGTAAGAGAAAAAATTAAATAGTACCACAGAGAGAAAGGTATCCAACAGCAAAGTGTGCTGCTTCCCCGATTAACACAGCCAATACTTTATGAATTCTATACAAGCCTCTGCAGTCTAGGCCTACTGTACATTCACTCCATTTAAAAAGATTGGTCTTACTTTAAAGTTGTGATCTTATACATGACTTGCATATGAATGAGCTGAATGAATTCATTACTGGGAAGCTAGATTAAGTTCTGCAGCTGTTCAGCCTGGGGACCTGGTTCTGAGCATGGCCAGAATGACTGAAAATCCTTCACTGATCTAGGCAGTTTTTAAGCTGCGATCTTGTATAGGAAATGGCGAGGAAGGGAAATTAAAATGACTTGCCTACATACAGCAGGTGGAGAATAGAGTTTTTGCTGGGCTACGGGGCAGGTAAGTGGTGACAGAAAAATGTGATTCTTTCTCACAGCTGCCTGACCTTGAGGGTGTTTATTTCTGTCTTTAGTGCAGCTGTGACAGTCACAGCAAGTATTCACATCCAAGATGTCAAAGAAGCTTTACAAAATGCAGATCAAATACAGGATGTTTGCAGTGACAAAAAACAAAGGAAGAGAAATGGGAATGACCCTATTACTCGCTTTCTACTTTATACCCAGTGTTCACTCCCAGATGCATCTTTCAGGTGTGCTCAGAGATTCTGGATGGTTTTTTCCTCTTCACCATATTGATGTGCACACCAGAATGTGGATAAGCAGTGACAATCCTCTTAACAATGTTTAAGCATATTAATGAGTGTGCTCATTAATTGTGATATTTCAGTGGACTAGGAAGCCTGAAAATATGAAATTAAAGCCATTTAATGTTTATTTCTTCCTGTCTTCAGTGTCCATTGCACTATATTATTCAATCAAACCTATTACGTCAGAGGTTATTATAATCAGTATATCAACTATCCAGATGGAATGGGCTGCATCTAGTTTGGCAGGAGTTTTTATTGATTTGGATCATAAAGACAAATTACATACTAGGCAATGCTGACACGTCCATAGTTAAAATAGCATAAAGGGGGAAATGTGAAAGAATGACAGAGCAAGAAATACAAGTGCATGGATAAGGGCCCAAAGGACTAAACTCCTTGTCACAATTCTAAGAGCAATTGTCTACAGAGCATGGCTATTTCTGCATAAGCAGGGAAAAAGAATTGAAATTCTAATTAAAGAATATCTGTGAATACAAGCTGTGGGAAGCTGGAATGATGAGAAAAAAACTGAGAAAAGAAACCCAAACAGAGGAAAAAGAAAAGGAGTACTTGTGGCATCTTAGAGACTAACCAATTTATTTGAGCATAAGCTTTCGTGAGCTACAGCTCACTTCATCGGATGCATAAAGTGGAAAATGCAGTGAGGATGTTTTATACACACAGACCATGAAAAAATGAGTGTTTATCACTACAAAAGGTTTTCTCTCCCCCCCACCCCACTCTCCTGCTGGTAATAGCTTATCTAAAGTGATCACTCTCCTTACAATGTGTATGATAATCAAGGTGGGCCATTTCCAGCACAAATCCAGGGTTTAACAAGAACGTCTGGGGGGGGGGGGGGGGGCGGGTAGGAGAAAACAAGGGGAAATAGGTTACTTTTTATAATGACTTAGCCACTCCCAGTCTCTATTCAAGCCTAAATTAATTGTATCCAATTTGCAAATGAATTCCAATTCAGCAGTCTCTCACTGGAGTCTGGTTTTGAAGTTTTTCTGTTGTAATATCACAACTTTCATGTCTGTAATCGCGTGACCAGAGAGATTGAAGTGTTCTCCAACTGGTTTATGAATGTTATAATTCTTGACATCTGATTTGTGTTCCTTTATTCTTTTACGTAGAGACTGTCCAGTTTGACCAATGTACATGGCAGAGGGGCATTGCTGGCATATATCACATTGGTAGATGTGCAGGTGAACGAGCCTCTGATAGTGTGGCTGATGTTGTTAGGCCCTGTGATGGAAAAAGAAAGAGATGCGGATCAACTCCTAGTATAAAGAAGACAGTGGAAAGGTGCTATGCACACAGGATCAAACTCTCCTCTGTTATAACTGAAAGGAAAATTTGGTTCAAACTGTTAAATTTATGATTAATGGTTCCAGTGGGTCTTCAAAGCACTGAAAGGGAAAATCTCTACTGATAGCCTGGTGGAACATTATAATCTTGTTTTCTATTATCTATTCAGTAGTTATTAAATGCCTTCTCCATTGCCCTCCCAGGTAAGTTTGGCCAAGTTGTTTATTGATAAACGTGTCCTGTAATTACTGTGCTTTCCCATGTATCATGAGTTTTCATTGATGTATTTCTTTAACTGAAATAAGCAACAATAAATCTTCTGGCAAGAGCCTTGCTGCAAGTGCAGAATTACTCATGCACATGTATGAGTGTTAGCAAATTCCACATCTTGCTATCCACTGGAGCAATTTAAATTTACAGTTTGTTCGTCTCTCATGAGTCCATCTTTGATCTGATATACCTGCACCCTAGGTATAACACAGTCAGGTTAATGTCTCAAAAATATCAGCTATACATGCATCCCAGCTGTCATTATGACCCAACTTTGCAGGGAGGGGACCTAACCACAGACCTATAAAAAATAAGTCCAGCGGGCAAACCCCATGGCACTGCAGGCAATTGTATGCCCACTGCGTCCTGCATACTCTCTAATGCTTTACTCTCAAATGAAACTGGCATAGGGCATGACCACATCAGGTACATCTGATCTCGCATGCACCTTTTCACCCCAACAAGCATAACTATTGTTACTTTATGATTTTAGTAGCATTCTGACAAGATAGCATTTGGGAAGAAAAAGGCATTATGAAACTTCATATTTCTCATACAATAGATCTATGTTTACCCACTGTTGGGCACCTGAAAATACCTTTCCACTAGGTGGGAAACACAGATTTAGGGTGATTTGTACATTGAGCCCTAAACCAATACATTTGGATGTATTGAAGAAGTGATAGGTATAGGAGGAAAGCGTATCACCCACAGCTTTACATGATTCCCCTAGGTATTTGCAGAGTGGTCTCAATGACCATTCTGTCATTCCAGCCTGAGGTATGTAAGTGCTGTCAGTGGTGGATGTGTGTTAATGGGAAGAGATTTCAATTGCTTAATGTTTTTAGCACGTTTGCATTTTCTAAAGGGCTAATACTAACTCCAGAATGAAGGTGTGGGGAAATGATAAAAGTTAGCCTTTTGACTTGTAATGGGGCCTCAGTTGTAATGAAACACAAAATGTATGCTTAGATGTCTATTAAAAAAACCCACAAGAAACTCTTGTACAATGCCCCCTAAATATTTCCCATCCTCCAGTTCTGAGAGAACAAATCTACACAGATTCTTGGCATGGTCTTCCAGAGTCCCAGACTTAAAGTACCTTAGAGTTCTGTGTACAGATCTATAATAAAATTGAATAATTTGCAGTTAGAACATCTTTCATCTGAGGATATCAAAGCCCTTTCCTTATAATTACACCTCACAACACCTCTGTAAAATAGGTACAATGTATATCCACTTCACAGATAGCAAAGTGGGGTATATGAAGATTAAATGACTTTTCAAAGTGAGTCAGTGGCAGGACCAGCAATAGAACGCAGGAGTCTTGGCTTCCACTCCTGTGCTCTGACTACTAGACATATTTCTCCCTAAAACTAATCATGTTTCAGAAAAAAAATCATTATCCTTAAAAGGGTTTAACACAGGGCAGTTGAGTTTTGCCTGATTAAGACACTTAAAAAATTTTTTTTTGGTTTTGGCTCTGTTATTGTAAGAGCTCTACCATGAGCTGTCTGCAGCATTCTTGAATATGATATTTTGTTGATCTGCTGTTATGGTGTTAGTTGTTTGGGGTGAAATTTGCTTTCAGGAATGTTCATTTGTAACTCTTAGAAAAAGAAAATCTTGTAATGCTCAAATTGTATTTGTAATTCGTCAGGACTCTGTTTTGTAACTCACCATATTTAGCATCCACATGTCGCCATTCTGAGCTGCTATTAAGCAGTTTTATCTATGTTGTCACTGTGCCACAGATAATATCTAGATTTACACATTTCTTCCCCCTGACCCTGAGAGAGCTGTCTTTGTGCTGGAATGTGGTAGCTGGAAATACAATTCTGGATGGTTAGAAATTAGTTGTGCCTTGGCAGACTGAACAAGAGGAATTTGTTTTCCTCATAACAATAATATTTTAATACAGTGAATGGGATATTCCAAGATTCAAGGAACAAATGATTTCCGAGATTGCAACTGGTAGTGTGAAAAGTTCAAACTGAAAATCAAATAACACCATTCCCCTTATTTACATACGTATTATTATTTATATAGTGTTCAGTGTGTGCTAGGTGCTTTATAAACAAATAGATGCACTATGCAAAGGGATGAAAAAAGTACTGATGAATACATATGGAACACCAATACAATATACATGGACTACAGTAAATGAGATAAAGAAGCTTTCATATACCATACTTAAAGCAGTAGTCAGTCGTGTCTCTTCCTGTGCTCTTGATGTTTGGAATGAAAGTCTTGACATGATGGATCACAGTGGGTGGGTGTTCAGAATCTTTGATTTCCTAGGACAACCCCCCCGCCCCACCCCTCAACCCCCTTGACCTACTTGTTCCAGGAATATCTTATTTTACTTGCCAATTTCTCCACATTTTCCTTTATCTGACCTATTGTTCCATGTCTTTTCTGTTTTATTACAATCTGTTTGTGGTAGGGACAACATCTTTCTCTGTTGTTGTAGTAAATCACCACGTAAATGTATTCAGCTATATTTTTATTATTAACGGATAACTAGCTTTTCTGGAATTGTGCTTTGGTGTTCAGAGAGTGACTAGAAAATAAGTATTCAAAAGAGTAAATGAATAATTCCTTTGGGGTACTTGAATCTTGAAATTTTCTGGTGAATTAATTTCCTTCAGACAAAAAGTACGAAACACCCAAATCAGACAATCTTCCTCCTCACTCCCACTTATTATCCAGTTTCCTTCATGGATTTCCCAAATAAAAACAGACTTCTTGGCTCAGACAATTCTCATTAGGAATATTTTATGAAAAAAAATATAGGTACTGTTTGTATAAATTAGATTTCCTAGACAGAAAACCCATTAGACAGCCCTTTTATCTTCTTGTTTTGGAAAAGAAAGTTGACGAGTATTTCAGAATATAGCTTTTTATGCATCTCAGAGACATTTTAATTGACTTCATTCAGTCATTCATAGGGAAGGGACAGAAGCATTAATTAGGGTTCCTGCCTCCTCCCCCTATCATTTTGGTAGGTTAGCTACAGCTGTTCTAAAGGACTGGTGTATTATTCTCTCTTTTTTGATAAATGCCCCAGTTTGACAAATGTTATAAGTGACCTTTATTATTGTTGTTATTTATATTGCAGTAGAATCTAGAGGCTTCAACTAAAATCAGGGTCCCTTTGTTCCAGGCTGTCAGGGTTCCCTCCCCACTCTGAACTCTGGGGTACAGATGTGGGAACCCGCATGAAATACCCCCTAAGCTTATTTCTACCAGCTTAAGTTAAAACTTCCCCAAAGCACAAATCCCTTCTTGTCTGTGGATGGTATTTGCTGCCACCACCAAGTGAGTTAGACAAAGATTCAAGGAAAAGAACCACTTGGAGTTTCTGTTCCCCCAAATTTTGCCCCCAAACCTCTTCACCCCCTTTCCTGGGGAGGCTTGAGAATAATATCTTCCCCACTTGGTACAGGAGAGCACAGACCAAATCCCTGGGATTTTAGGACACTAAAAACCAATCAGATTCTTAAAAAAACCAGAACTTTATTATAAAGAAAAAAAAGTAAAAGAAGCACCTCTGTAAAATGAGGATGGAAGGTAAATTTACAGGGTAATCAGATTCAAAACACAGAGGATTCCCCTCTAGGCAAAACTTTAAAGTTACAAAAAACAGGGATAAACCTCCCTCTAAGCATAGGGAAAATTCACAAGCTAAAACAAAAGATACTCTAATGCATTTCCTTGATATTACTTACTATCCTGTAATTTTAGATGTATCATTCAGTAGGAGCTGGATTACTTGCTTGGTCTCTCTCTTTGTCTCCTGAGAGAACACACACAGAGCACAAAAACAAAGCCTTCTCCACCTCCCCCCAGATTTGAAAGTACCTTCTTTCCCTGTTGGTCCTTCTGGTCCGGTGCCAACTAGGTTAATTGAACTGATTAACCCCTTACAGGTAAGGAGATGGGGGGAGGGATAGTTCAGTGGTTTGAGCATTGGCCTGCTAAACCCAGGGTTGTGAGTTCAATCTTTGCGGGGGGCCATTTAGGGATGTGGGGCAAAAATTGGGGATTGGTCCTGCTTTGAGCAGGGGGTTGGACTAGATGACCTCGTGAGGTCCCTTCCAACCCTGATATTCTATGATACCTCTGGTCAAGAGGGATTTTATATTACTGCATACAAAAGGTTGTGACCCTTCCCTTTATGTTTACAACACACACAGGCGCTGCAAATACATAGTAAGGGCCTGCTCCTCCCCTGAAGAGTTTACATGCTAAATAGATAAGACAGACCAAAGTAGGAAGGGAGGGTGGGCAGAGGTGCTCAGAGGTGGAGTGACCTGCCCACAGTCACACACAAGGCCATTAGCAGAGTCAGGTCTTTGGAATCCCAGTGTTCTAGCCACTGCTCTGTACTGCAGGTTTGACTGACAGTTGTAATCCTCTGTAGCACGTTTTATGTTATGACTTTAGATTTATTGCCAAGTGTCACAGGGTCACCACAGGCTTCCTCCCTCTTGAACCTGCACCCTGTGTTTAGGCTGGTATAATAAAGAATCTTCCACACCTTCTTTTGCTGGATCACCCAACAGTCTTTATTTACAGTGTTCATGCAGTTCCCAGATCCCCCAACAGCTAGTGCCCCACAGACCCTCCCCAGGGTCCCCTGGCTTTTGAGGCTTTCTTCTTTGGTAAGGAGACAGCGATACCACCCTCCTGTCTTCTCCCAAGCTAGCCTCCCCACTGCGGTTTGCCCAGGGCTTTTATAGCCCTCTCATGCCTCAGCCCAGCTGTCAGAACTTAGCTGAGCATGTGCCTCTGAGCCAGCCCCCATTAGGGCTTGTAGCTGGGCTCCCTGTTGAATAGCTGTGTGTCTACCCCTGGCTTCCTGGCCAGAGAGCAGGTTGCAGCCAGCATTTTGGCAGGGACTTAAAGGGCTTTACCCCTGCCCTGCCACGCCAAGATAAATATTCTAGTCAAGTGCTATTGGCCCTCAGCCATGCATTTACCATACACAGTCTCGACTGTTACAGTGCCCTTCATAGCTGTCTTTCTTCAGCTGCTCCTGTCCACTGGAGGGGCTCCAACACCGCTCCCCATTCCCTGTGCTGCATTGGCTACCACATCACCAATACACTAACTAGACCGATACCTTGGATCCTTGACCTCTGTTTCTTTGTGCCCTGAAGCCTAGTCTCCATTCTGCTGTTGGTAAGGTGATAGATATGTCATGTTGTACGGGTTATTATACTGCTTATGCTTCCAGCCAAACAATGCTACAAAGTGAGCAACAACCTTCATGGTGATTTTGTAGGACATTTTCAAGTCCTCTCTCTCCATGTTGACAGAAAGATGGGATTTCCTGCTTGATCAGAAACTTGCTGGAGTTGAATGATTATGGGTGTGCTGATCTGCTGGTTGTGAGAGCTTATAATGGAGATTAATGCTGGAAAAAATACAACAAAATTTGTTGCAGAAGTCAAGGTATCTTTTGTTAAGAGAAAAGTTCAATAAAAAAGTGTGTTTTGTGGCCAACGTTTGAAGTGAGTTTGTTTAGCTGAATTTTAAGTCAATTCTTCTGTAAACTGTGAGATTTATTAGGCTACAGGTAGTGCTGAGTGTGTGTGTGTATGTAAGGAGGAGAGAGAGAGAGGTGATAATCTGCGTCTGTGCTATTTCAGTGAATATTTTATCCTTTCAGATGTTTAAAGGTCATGTGTAAAGTACATTTAGTCATTTGAGTTTTAAGAAAGTGGATTTTAGTGAGTTACGTATTGAATTCCCCTGTAAATACTTGGGATTTCACCCAGTGCTGCTTATATATGAAGAAACTGTAATTTACCAACTCATTTGATAGGTTGGATTCAACACTGTGTTTTTGATGGCTTCTGCTGGTGTAACCCAGAGTACAGAACTCTAGCAGCTGAAAGTCCACTTGGAAGGCTGTTGTGGTCATGAAAGGTGACCACAACTCCTATTCTTCTGGGGGGCCCACAGACAGTACAGCCTAGAAGTCCCCCTCAGAATCAGAATCCTTGTGCTGGGTGGGCTGGTTCTGTGAACATTGCTGCTAGAAGAAAGGAATTTTTGGGATATGTTAAGATAGATGTTCTTGTTCTTCTTCTTCACAAGGAAAAGATCCATTAAAATTTGCCGTCCAATAGCAGTGCGTTGCAATGGAGGGAACCAAAAGACGCTTGAGGTGATGGATGTCTTTTTTAAAAAATAATACATTATAGATGGGTCTGGTAGCACTGCCTATTATTAATGTTGCCCAACACTTCCCATTATAAAACCTTGTTTTAAGTTGCTTATCACCATGTCAGATGTCTGCCTCAGGCTGATTTTTTTTAATTGCAGCCAAAATGGTTCATCCATGTTTAAAAAAAAAAAAAAAAATCTGGCAACCTTTTCTTTGAGAGGCTCATCACCAAATGAGCTTATCTCAATTTTTCAGAGGAAGACAAATTTTCTGTTCCCTATAGGCATCCCACTCTAGCAAGGGAATACTATGCAAAGAACTTCATGTGCGAACAGCTGCTGCTCTGCTTCATTCTGAATGAGGAATCATAACTCTTTTAATAGCTCTTTGGATGCTCTGTCTGTGTGTGTGCGTGCGTGTGTGTATTACACACACACACACACACACACACACACACACACAAATAAGCATTCATGTCATGCTAGTCTGGAAAAATGTCAGTATTCTAAAGAGTTAATCAAGAAAATGCTCTTTCATTACATTGGTTGGCAATTCTAATAATTTATTACTCCAACCATTATTAAACCAGTTGATCTTCCCATAGCAGCTGCCAGTTCTCCTCCATTGGAACCACTTTATTATTCATTAAAACTGTATCAGTATTTACATTTAATTAATAAATGGCCGAGCAAAGTGCCAGTGATGGTGCTGAATATCCAGGGTTTCCAAGAGTGCTCAGTTTTTTTCATCTCCTGGACCATGGCTCTCAGGTGCATTAGAAAAATGACTTCTTTGACGCTTAGGAGGGAGGAGCGACCGATTCTCAATTCACACATGCCTCTAGCTGATTGATTCTTGGAATGGGACTGGCTCTGACAATACACTAGGTATTTAATCCAACAAAAACATTAATGCAATATCAGCAGCTCCAGGAAATAACAGAACAATTAAAAGGCCAATATTCTGCTTCAGATCAGCGCAGCAGATCTGGACTGGGTGTTTTGCATATGTAGTCAGGCAGAATATTGTAGTAGAGATACCCATGGGGATCTGAAAGCACTGTGCCAAAACCATGGCAATGTAACCATTAAACATCCACAGTGGTGGTCACACTGTGAAGGCAAAATAAGGATGGGTTATTTAAAAGGTTATTGCATCTGCTATTGCATATTTATCACAATTGTGTATACAAAATAAGTAAGTGTATGTACAAATGGCCAGCTACTGTAAATAATAATAAATATTCTGAATGTGCCTACAAGCCCTATCCAGCATCAGGTCCCCATTGTGTTAGATACTGTACAAATGCAAAGTAATGGACAGTCCCTGCCCCCAATCCCTGACAGCATAAACAGGCAAGACAGACGTAGAGTTGGAAACAGGAATATAATATACAAGTGGAGTAAACAGAATTATCATGACTATGCAAGTGTCATGTTATTTCATAATATTGTTTGGGGTAAGTTTTATTTTTAATAATTTTGGGTGGGATTTTATTTATGGCAGGGTGGGTGAGGAGGAAAGGTAGGAAGGGATTAACTAAAAGGAAAAACAAAGGTAGGGAGGTGGGAGATTGAGAAGGGAAGAATGGTGAAGAGAAGGGAGGGCAGGTGGAGTGAGACTGAAGTGAAGGGACTGTGAGAGAGGGGAGAGGAAGGTGCCTGAGCAAACAGCCAATCACCAGGGGGAGAGAATGTTCAGAGCAAAAACTGCAGAAAGATGCCTGATGACAGAATCTGCTGAAACTGCTTCAGCCACGGATCCTACTGGTTTGAGTTTTTGCTCCCAGGCAGACTGCGCTGGACTCAGTTGACGTCAGTATAATGAGAGATGCAGGATGCTCAGCAAATTTTGAAAATCAGACCACTTATTTAGGAGCCTAACTTTAGGCACTTATTTTTTTAATGTGGCCTAAATGTTTGTTAAGAGATAGAGTCTGCCAAGTTTTCTGCTTTGATTGTGGATTAGTAAATTGAGAAGGAGTGAAGTTCTACGCTAGTAATGTATATTTCTAGTATATTTCATCTGAGGATTTAAAAACACATAACAAATATTAGTTAATTAAGCATTATGGGTCATTTGTCAGGTTGGTAAACCATTGTTTGGGACTGAAAACTGAGTTCCTATTATCCCATTCGCATCACTGAAGCTCAAATATTGAATGAAACTCAAGTATTTTCATGTTCTAAACCTTGACTAAAAGTCATAAAAATCAGGATAGTGATAATGGGACCCGTAGGCTCCCACTCCTAGTTAACTTCCACAGACTCCTTATCCAAACTCAGTCTCTTCTCCCTTCCTTGTTCCTTGCCTGGTCCCAGTCTCTTTCCCAGCCAGTTGTAATTCTCCCTTGCATTTTCCTCCTTGACAGGTCTGTCTCCCTTGTTCTCCTCACTTGTTCCTAGTCCCAGTCTCTCTTTGTCCAGCCAGTCCAAGTCTTCCCACAGTTCCTCATCCAGTCTCAGTGTTCCCCCCACAACCAATTGGCTTCCAGTCAAATGAATGCTTCCCTTGCCGCTTCAGGCGTCATGAATGTGATGGACCGGGATAGAGGGGTGTACGGGCGTGTTTGTCCATTCATTTTATATTGTCAGTCCTCTTCTTGAAAAACATTTCCCAGCTGAGACTCAGGAGTCAGAATCTATAGAAAAGGATGTCCCCGACTGCTTTTCCTCACCTGTTAGAACTTCTTTTGTTCCCTTTCCTGCTTGATGACTCTGTACAAGAGGCTGCTCGGCAGCTCTCCAACACCACTTTCTACAAGCCATTACCCTCTGATCCCACTGAGAGTTACCAAAAGAAACTACAGCATTTGTTCAAGAAACTCCCTGAAAAAGCACAAGATCAAATCTGCACAGACACACCCCTGGAACCCCAACCTGGGATATTCTATCTACTACCCAAGATCCATAAACCTGGGAATCCTGGGCGCCCCATCATCTCAGGCATTGGCACCCTGAAAGCAGGATTGTCTGGCTATGTAGACTCCCTCCTCAGGCCCTACGCTACCAGCACTCCCAGCTACCTTCGAGACACCACTGACTTCCTGAGGAAACTACAATCCATCGGTGATCTTCCTGATAACACCATCCTGGCCACTAAGGATGTAGAAGCCCTCTACACCAACATTCCACACAAAGATGGACTACAAGACGTCAAGAACACTATTCCCAATAATGTGACGGCTAAGCTGGTGGCTGAACTTTGTGACTTTGTCCTTACCCATAACTATTTTACATTTGGGGACAATGTATACCTTCAGATCAGCGGCACTGCTATGGGTGCCCGCATGGCCCCACAGTATGCCAACATTTTTATGGCTGACTTAGAACAACGCTTCCTTAGCTCTCGTCCCCTAACGCCCCTACTCTACTTGCGCTATATTGATGACATCTTCATCATCTGGACCCATGGAAAAGAAGCCCTTGAGGAATTCCACCATGATTTCAACAATTTCCATCCCACCATCAACCTCAGCCTGGTGCGGTCCACACAAGAGATCCACTTCCTGGACACTACAGTGCTAATAAACGATGGTCATATAAACACCTCCCTATACCGGAAACCTACTGACCGCTATTCCTACCTACATGCCTCCAGCTTTCACCCTGACCACACCAAACGATCCATTGTCTACAGCCAAGCTCTGCCGCATTTGTTCCAACACCTCAGACAGAGACAAACACCTACAAGATCTCTATCAAGCATTCTTACAACTACAATACCCACCTGCGAAGTGAAGAAACAGATTGATAGAGCCAGAAGAGTTCCCAGAAGTCACCTACTACAGGACAGGCCTAACAAAGAAAATAACAGAACGCCACTAGCCGTCACCTTCAGCCCCCAACTAAAACCCCTCCAACGCATTATCAAGGATCTACAACCTATCCTGAAAGATGACCCAACACTCTCACAAATCTTGGGAGACAGGCCAGTCCTTGCCTACAGACAGCCCCCCAACCTGAAGCGAATACTCACCAGCAACCACATACCACACAACAGAACCACTAACCCAGGAACCTATCCTTGCAACAAAGCCCGTTGCCAACTGTGCCCACATATCTATTCAGGGGACACCATCACAGGGCCTAATAACATCAGCCACACTATCAAAGGCTCGTTCACCTGCACATCCACCAATGTGATATATGCCATCATGTGTCAGCAATGCCCCTCTGCCATGTACATTGGTCAGACTGGACAGTCTCTACGTAAAAGAATAAATGGACACAAATCAGATGTCAAGAATTATAACATTCATAAACCAGTCGGAGAACACTTCAATCTCTCTGGTCACTCGATTTCTGATATCAAACTGACTATCCTTCAACAAAAAAACTTCGAAAACAGACTCCACTGAGAGACTGCTGAATTGGAATTAATTTGCAAATTGGATACAATTAACTTAGGCTTGAATAGAGACTGGGAATGGTTGAGTCATTATAAAAAGTAATCTATTTCCTCTTGTTTATTCCTCCTCCCCCGCCCCCTGTTCCTCAGACGTTCTTGTTAAACCCTGGATTTGTGCTGGAAATGGCCCAACTTGATTATCATACACATTGTAAGGAGAGTGATCACTTTAGATAAGCTATTACCAACAGGAGGGGGGAGGGGGAGAAAACCTGGATTTGTGCTGGAAATGGCCCACCTTGATTATCATACACATTGGAAGGAGAGGTTTCAGAGTAACAGCCATGTTAGTCTGTATTCGCAAAAAGAAAAGGAGAACTTGTGGCACCTTAGAGACTAACCAATTTATTTGAGCATGAGCTTTCGTGAGCTACAGTTCACTTCATTGGATGCATGTAAGGAGAGTGATCACTTTACATAAGCTATTACCCGCAGGAGAGTGGGGTGGGGGGAGAGAAAACCTTTTGTAGTGATAATCACCCATTTTTTCATGGTTTGTGTGTATAAAAACGTCTTCTGTATTTTCCACAGTATACATCCGATGAAGTGAGCTGTAGCTCACGAAAGCTTATGCTCAAATAAATTGGTTAGTCTCTAAGGTGCCACAAGTACTCCTTTTCTTTCTGTTTACTACTTAAATACAAATTAAGCAGAGCACACACATCTTTCTTTGAGACAGACCTGTTTGGCAACCTCAGTTTGAAACACGTGTTAAGAACACCATACAGTGGAATCTTATAACTTCACATACAATGTTGCCACACACATTTTATCAGGACAATAATAACCAGCAAATTATGCATCCAATGAAGTGAGCTGTAGCTCACGAAAGCTTATGCTCAAATAAATTGGTTAGTCTCTAAGCTGCCACAAGTCCTCCTTTTCTTTTTGCGAATACAGACTAACACGGCTGTTACTCTGAAACCAGCAAATTATGAGTTTTCAAATGATACCTCACAAGGCATACTTTGTACAAAGATTTTTACAGTAGTGTGTAGAGCATGGACATGGGTATATTCTGTCACAGGAATGTTAATAAGGGCTCATCTACACAGCAAGTTACTCTGCAGAAAGCAGCGGCATGCTGTTCTAGTTCTAGTAAGGCATGCAATAGCCCACTTGCATGACTTAGGTGGGCCAAAATGGTGTGCGGTGTGACTTCACCTGTACGGTTTGTGCAAGGTCAAGCTGTGCACAAAATGGAATCCTGCATGGGGACCAGATGGAGTCAGCGCTGGACCGGATCCAGCCTGCAGGCTGCCAGTTGAACACACAGCCAGCCAGGCATGCAATGCATGCATAGATGATATGCCATTGGCAGCCAACCAGCGTGTGAATCTACAGTGCACCAGCTGGCAATCTATTAATTCACCGTATACATGCTGCTATAACACAGTGAAAGCCCCAGAGTACAGTTAGTATACTACTGTTTGAAAGCATAGTCACTAAGCTGCACTCTGGGATTTTCACTGCATTGTAGCATGGTACACATGAGACATTATTGTGCAACTAGCTGGTGCTCTGTAAATTCACACCCTGGCTTGCTGTGCAGTAACTCCTGTGTAGACATAGCCTCACCTATGATAAGAATTGGAATGTTGCTCTCAGGTTGAAGGTAGTTTAGTCAAAGTCCTTGTTTCATTTATCTAAATGTGTACAACCTGGAAAGGATACAGGTAAAAATATAGTAATTCATTAGCACTTGTAATTAATTATGTATCATCTGAAGCTCAGGGGCTCTGAATTATGCACACAAACACACTTTTAAATGACATTGTCCAAAAAGCATACAGAATTCTAACAGTGTTAGTTTGAATTGTTTACAATGTGGGACACAGAGGCTCCAATCCTTGTGTGTTTATAATATATATGAACATAAAAAATATCTGATCAAAAAAATTGGCCAACAAACCTGCCTTTTTGATTGATCTCAAGCCCACTTTCATGCTTTTCACTATATTCCCTTCTCTGTTCTGTTCTGTTCCAGAATTATTTAGTGTTGCAGCTTAAATCCATTTATTTAATGTCTTCTAGACATGCTAGCTGGAACATGCTAGCTTGGATCAGGTTTAATTTGGTAACACAATGGCTATCCTTATACTTATCAATGTTTTTAAGTAGAGCTTATTGAAAATTGGCTTTTCCATCCAACAGGAAATCCTGATATTTTGATATTTATATTCACCTGGAAATGGGAGGAAAAGTTGAAGTATCAAAACTTCTCAAAGAGTGAAAAGTTCCAAAATAATTTTATTCTGAAATGTTGAAATATTTAGTTTTAGCTTGGTTTGATATTGAATGACTTTGGTCGGCTGCACAGCAGAAGATGCAAATTAATGTCAGCCTGACTCAAAACAAAATGGTTCAATTTAGTTCAACAGATCAATAAGGATTTGACTGAATTCAACCCAAAACAAAAAATTGATCTTAATTTTCCTGATAGCACATTTTTACAAAATTGACACTTTCCCATGGAAAATTTTGATTTGGCAGAAGCCACATTTTCTATTGAAAAAACATTTCAGTGGGAAATTCCTATTCTTTATATAGATAAATAAGAGAAACAGAGTGATATCAACCATCTATGCACTTTGTATTTAATTTATAAGAACATTACAGGTCTAGATTTCCCATTGCAGTGTTGTAGTCAGTGGGGTGGGCTCTGTAGAAGAAAATTTCACAAAAGATTGTGTATTGAGAAGCTAGGCTCCAGAAAATCAAAAGACAATTTATCTCCCAGATTATTACACCAATAGTCTTTTCTAAACTGATTTATTAAAAAGCAAGAGATAAATTAACTACGTACAGTAAATATTCACTCTAATCTTTTGTTTCTTTTTATTAAAGGATCATTAAAATGTTTTAGTTTTCACTGCTTTCATGCTCAGGAGAGAAATATAACCATAGTTTTTCCAAGTTCATTAAGCTTTAATTTTTCAATTTATGAACATATCTCTAGAATAATTTGTACTAATGTTCCTCCCTTCTTGTGTAGAGGGAAAATGTCTCTTTGTAAGTATATTTCAGAACACAGACTGTTCTGCCTTACATTCTAAGAGGTCAGTTGCAGAACTAATGATCCTAACTAGGAAGAATGGCTTTCCGTGTCCCTCCTTATAGATAGACCTAGCTGAATACCAAAACACTAACAAAAAAGATGAATTTGCATTTTTAAATGAATTAATCTTGGATTTGTTTGAGCCCCTTTTATGTTTTGCTTTCTACAGTTCTAGTGAAGTAGCTTTACCAGCACAAATACGTGCGAAAACTGCATTTTAAACTTGGATATTCTTCAAAAATGAAATTCAGATTGCATAAATGATGCAAAACTATTGTGCATTTTTAACACACAGATATGCAATTCAAAATTCACACTGCTAATATTTAGTTACATAAGTCACCCTGCCGGGGCACAGGGACAATACAATGTCAGGCATGTACCTACCCAACATAGTGTGGATTTCATTTTTTTGAGAATTTACAATGAAGTGTCCTGACCAATCCGCAGCTCAAGAATTATTAACTGACTGAATTAAAAAATAATCATGAATAATAAATAAATCTGAAAATGGAACAGTTTGTTAGCAGACAATTTGCAAGCAAAAGAGAGGAAATTTGTCAAATTGTGTGTTATGAATTGTTTGCTCTGCTCTTCATGTATGTAGAGCTGGATTTAAGAAATCTGCCCTTCGAAAATCCATACATTCTTTAAGGCTCTTTTTTCAAGTATTGTTTCATATACTATAGGGTTAGCATCTCCTCAATTCTAATTTTAGTTAAATAGCAGGATAGATCACATACTAACCAGCAATGCCGTGCCAAGGTTATTCTATGCCCCCTCAATAAATAAATAAAATTCAATCACCACTAAGTACTTTTACAAAGGGACCTTCCTTGCCTTCTCTTAAGCAGTCTCATTAACTAATTCATTCCAGTCTATCTGCCTTGATTCAGAGTCTCTACAGAAATAACTGCCCGATCGCTTAACCTTTCCTGGCCCATGGATGTTCTTAGATAGGTCTTGATTAATTTTAGCTTGCTGAAACTCCTTTCATTAGCAGCCTTTGTTACAAGACAACAGCAAAATAAAAATAAAAAAATACTTAGTGTTATTTCTGTGTTAGGGAAACTGGCATCTAAAGACCTTTTGGGAACATAGCTAAGGAAATCAGTTGGCACTTTCATTTCCTTAAAGATTCGCTTGCAGAAAAGGTGAAGGGCTCAATCTTGTCTCCAGAACTCCCGAGTTTAAATCCTCAGGGTAGGTACATGCTATGGTTTGAGTATGCCTCTTTGCAGCTGAGACTTTTCAGTTTCTCACCTGTCAAAAAAGCAAACCTTTCTCCGATTCCATCGTACTCACTCATCTTATTGCCCAATGTGTTAATATTGTGTTTAAGATGGGGTTGAAAACCTCTCATTCGGAAACTGTTTGAGGATCTGATGACCTTTCATCCTTTGCAAGTTTGTCTGGCATTACTTTCCCCCTTCAGGATTGTTTCTTTTTGAACTGCATGGGTATTTCTAATGTTTCAGCCTGTAATTCTGATACCATCCATAATTCTAATAAAGTGGCTTGAAGGCCACCAAGCAAACCATGAACCATTTGAATGTCAAGATCTGGACTCTGCAAGATTTTGCTCACAATGTTAATTTCTCATAACAAAATTTTTATTAAAGTAAACATTTAAAATCAAATTTACACAAATTAAGGGGGAAGGTACTGTACATCTGCGGTTGGGCTTGGGTTACGGGGGATTGCAAGTATAGGTTACAAGGTTCACAAGGTACATACATATCACATAACCAGCATACATCCAGATGGGGTGTGGGAGTTTTTAAAGCATCAGTGGATAGATGGGCTCGGGTACACCACCCATGGAATGTATTAAGAGTCCAAGTCAGTATTGGTGTAGAGAATAAGTACATGGGTGGGGTGTGTCCCTCGGTTCGTCAGGGAAGAAAGTGGGTTATTTCCCTGGTTGGCATTCTCAGTTACTTGACCTGGTACTGGTGGTGTCGTGTGATGTGTTCCGTGTAGATGTCTCTGGACCACCTGATGGTGTTGGATACTCTCACGAGCCTGGCATAGTGTCGACTGACTCCGCACACTTTCAGTACTGGCTCGTTGTGGGGGTCCCATGTGCCCAGGGCTCCCATGACCAGGGTGTGGATCTGGACCTCATAGCCCTGGGCTCTCAGGGTGTTGGCCAGAGGGGTGTACTTCAACACCTTCCATGCTCGGGCCTCGTGGAAGGCTTGTGACCTGTTTTCAAATTACACCATGATGTCTACCATGAGGACCTTCTTCTTTGTTGCGTCAGTCACGACAATGTCTTGTTGCAGTTGACTGTCCTGGGGATGGCGGAGTCGACTGTGATCTTCCCCAGGGATGGCGGGATGGCTTTGGCCAGCCGGTTCTGGATGGCATTGTGGTGGTGCCGCCAGGCTCCGGAGTTGTTTGCATCCACACAGGACATGGGACAGGGTCTCGTTGGCATAACCGCACTTCCTGCAGTTCTTGTCCTGCTTGCTGTGGCGGATGGCTCCGTTGAGAGGAATGCAGTTGAGTCCAGCCCGGTGGATGAACTGCCAGTCGGCAAACCTGGTGAAGCTCCCCCCGGGGAGGAAGTGGTTGCTGGAGTCCCACTTGCTGGACACTTCTAACACCTTGCCCTGGTCTGCTTCTGCTTGAGGTTCTTGGCATAGTGGCAGCAGATGGCGTCTTTCAGGGTCCTTTCCAGCATCGTTCTGGCAGTCGGGGTGATGATGGTGTGGTCCGGGGTCTTTATCCGTGGCACCAGTATTCCCAGCTCCTGGCACTCCTCGCATCACTTCCAGCAGCAGCTGATCCTCTTTACTAGTCTTAAGGCCTTGCGGGCACAGGACCAGAGACAGGACAGGTCTCCCCCCTCTTTCCCGAATTCAGCCTCCAGGGAGCCGCTGAGGTCCAGTACACCACATCTTGGCCAAAACAAGAAATGAAAATTCTGAAACTTTTATTTGCAAGCTGTTAGGTTCTGACTTAAGGGCTGGAGTATGATTGGGTGTCGCCTTGATCTCATCTAAAGCCTCAAGAACAAGCATCAAGGACAGAGACATCTCACAGAGGGAAGATTTATTAAAGGGGGTTCTCTATATCCTATTAAAGAGGAGAGGAAAGGGATAGATAATAAAGCACCAAATATCATAATGCCACAATATAAATCGATAGTATCCCCCATACCTTGAATACTGCATGCAGTTTTGGTCACCCTATCTCAAAAGAAGATGTATTAGAATTGGAAAAAGTACAGACAAGGGGCGACGAAAATGATTAAGTATTTGGAACAGTTTCCATATGAGGAGAAATAAACAAGACTGGGCTTTTTCAGCTTTAGGAAAGAAATGGTTAAGGGGGATATGATAGAGGTCTATAAAATCATGAATGGTGTGGAGAAAGTGAATAAAGAAGTGTTATTTCTGTGTTAGGGAAAAGAACCTTCAATAACAAAAGAACCAGTGGTCACCCAATGATATTAATAAGCTACAGGTTTAAAACAAAAATAAGGAAGTACTTCTTCACTCAGTGCACAGACAACCTGTGGAACTCAGTGCTATGGGATGTTGTGGAGGCCAAAAGTATATCTGGATTCCAAAAAATAATTAGATAAGTTCCTGGAGAATAAGTCTATCAAAGGCCATTAGTCAAGATGGTCAGACAGACAACCCTATGCTCTGGGTGTCCCTAGGCCACTGATTGGCAGAAACCGGAATTGGATGACGGGACGGAGCACTGAAAATTGTCCTGTTCTGTTCATTCCCTCTGAAGTATCTGGCACTGGCCACTGTCAGAAGTCAGGGTACTGGGCTAGATGGGCCCAATATGGCCATTCTTATGAATACCCTCAATCTAATTTCATAGTGGACAGATTGCCTCTAACCTTGTTGACAATTTTGTTGTGCTTTGGTATTTTAATGTAATTCTAATATGATTTTCAACACATTCCAACAACTAGTAGAAGTGAAATACAATCTTTGAACAATTCCAAAATACAGAACAACTTTGGGAAAAACCATTGCAGCAGCTTCTCCAAAAAGATTCAGTGAGTGGGCAGCATGGGACAAAAGATGCATTCTGATTTATCTGCTGAATTTGATTTTGAACATCTTTGTATGCTGCAGCCATGTTAGCTGTGTTGTCATAGCTTTGTCCTCTCCAGTTAACCATATCTAAATGATCTTTTTCCAGCGTCTCTAAAATAACCTCTGTCATACTATCCCATGTTTTGGTGTGAATATCAATGCAATCTACAAAGCTGTCATCAACCTTTGCTCAGTCTTTCAAAACCTCAACATACCTTAACACCTGAAACATTTGTTCCATTTGGAAGAGGTCTGGAATGCAATCAAACATAATTAAGAAGTATTTTACTTTCCTAAACTTGTCAACAATAGTCTACATATTTTTCCTTGCTATTCTACTGATAAATTCATTTTGAATTTGGTTTGATAAGTACATCATCTTTGAGGTACTGATCTGGCCACAGTAATTTCAACATGAGCTCACAACACGCTATCATAGCATGCAAACAATGAAAGTAAACACAAAAACCTACTGTGATGACTGTCTAATTTCTCATCTAAATCTTGCAAAGCTAAGCATCTCTCACCTTAGTAATGCAAAATATTGCATCATATGTCCTCCTGTATCTGATAGCAGATTTGTATACCTTTTTCAGTTGTGCAATCCTTTTCCAGCCATTCTGCAAGTTCATCCAGACAGCGATTGTCACTAAGTGTTCTTTTGAACATTCATGTAGACATAATCCCTTGCTAAAGTGGAAAAAGTTTGTGGACCCAGTTTTACAGTTTGCAAAGGAAGATGAGGAATTTGGCTGGAAAAGCAAACAAACGAAACAGAACAAGAAGGCAAGAGTCAAATTGCATAGCAACCCAGATCACTGGTGCAACTCCCCATTAGGAGTTTTGACAAAGAACCACAATTTTAATACTTGCCTTCATTTGCATTTGCTAGGCAAAAAGTCTTGTTTTAAATTAACAACGGGACCATTTTCTACCAAAAAAAAAAAAAAAAAAGTCAACATAATCTGTCACTTATGGCTGAGTAGCCAGATCTCCCTTGCAAAGTCAAAATTCTGCCCCCTGCTTCCAATAACCAAACCACTTTCAGAGTCCACATCTATAACAGTTGCACTAGCAACCAATGGGCATCTTTCTCCTGAAAATCAGAGACTCTGGGACTCAACAAGCCAATGCCAAGTTTTGTGCTGGAATCAGAGACTCCAGAACTGAACAAGCCTGACAAACACAAATTGATGTCCTCACTAACTAAGGAAGGGTCAGAAATGCAAGTAATGGAACCATCTGCAGATTGTTGACCAGCAACATGGTCAAACTTTGCACATTTCAAGATATTTTGTAGACCGCTTGCACTTTTCTGATTATCTTTTTCATAGGCCTACTACAGATTGCATTTTTGAGTACCGCTCTTCGGTTAATAGGTATTCAGGGTGGAAATCACAGTTGACCATAAGACTTCGCCCACGAGTTCTTCACTAATGAATTGCTAGGTTTGGAATGGCTGCACTAGCGGGTGAAAGATCTAACTAATATCTTAGAGAAATCAGGTGAAAAGTCATAATATCTCTGAGAAACTCAGCGCTATATCAGGTAAAACTAATGAGACAGAGCTCAAGAATACAGATAAGGTTAATCGAGGTGAAGGGAAAAGTTACAGAGAAGGCTAAGGCCCCACAGTGGAAGAAAGGAGGGAGAAGTTTAAAAAAAAAGGGGGGGAGGAGGGCCTGGACACAGTTCTACTGGAGCCATTTGAACATAGTGGAGCCATTTGAACTGGTATTCTCATGGCCCTGCTAACCAGAAATGAGTATCTAGTTGTTGTAGCAAATGCTTTCAGCCTAAATAATTAAATTATTAGCATTTTCTAGGATGCCAGCTATCCCCTCTAATTGTCGACATTATAAAACATTTAACAGAGGAACTGCCATATCCTCAAACTTTTCATGGCCTGCATGGAGGACTCTGAGTTCATCCTGTTTTATGCTGAAATATCATTCTGAAGTAAAAAGAACAGGAGTACTTTTGGCACCTTAATGGCTAACAAATTTATTTGAGCATAAGCTTTTGTGAGCTACAGATCACTTCATCGGATGCATTCCGTGGAAAATACTGTATTTTCCACAGAATGCATCTGATGAAGTGGGCTGTAGCTCACGAAAGCTTATGCTCAAATAAATTTGTTAGCCTCTAAGGTGCCACAAGTACTCCTGTTCTTTTTGCGAATACAGACTAACACGGCTGCTACTCCGAAACCTGTCATTCTGAAGTAGTAATCTTCAAAGTGAGCCAGGAAAAATAAAAACTTTACCAAAACCTGGAGTCCTGTGATGTGCCTAAAAGTGGAGTTTTAATGTATCTGAAAATTGGTTTCTTTTTCTTTTACACATGTAACACCATTGTAAAACTTTTTGGATGTTTTCCTAGTAAATTCTGGTAGCTTACAGATTCCCTTCTGAAAGAAAGATTTCCTCCTGTAGAAAATATGCTTAGTCCATATAAGAATTTTACTACTTTGTTCATGTGTCACTTTTCTCTTGATTCATCCATATAATCAGGAGCTAACAGTAATAGAAGAAATTGAACATTATCCTGTTCATTTTCTCTCTCTCTCTCTCTCACACACACACACACACACACACACACACACACGCTATCTGCTCTTTCTTCTCTTTCATTTGAGATCACACTCAGTCCCATTTCCACAATTCTGAAATTTGTTTTCATTCCAAATCAGAACAAAACATCAAATTTTGAAATTTTCTGCAAAATGAAATTTTTTTGGGAAAAATCGTTTACAGTTAATTGAAACGTTGCTTTTCAATAAAATCAAAATGTTTCATTTTGATTTCAATGTTCTATTTTCTATTATAATAGACTATAAAATAAAATAAATTTCTAAACAAAAAGTCATTTTGAAGCAAAAAATCAGAACATTCCATTCTGCTAAGGTCACAATAGAACATTCTGACCTTATCAAAATACGTTATTTCAAATTTTTTCAAAAGAAATTTTTCCATGGAACATTTTGATTTCAGTGAATTGACATTTTTTCAATGGAAAAAGGTTCCATCAGAAAATTTCCATCCGCTCTATTATCTTAATTTTAATGTGTGTAGATAAAATTATAAAACATTAAATAACTGTTTAAATTACACATTTTAGTTAGTTAACATTACTGTTTGCTATGAATATAGCAATAATATTATTTGAAAACAGCAGTTATAGAGATTTTAATGGCAACCACTGTGCATCCTAATATATTTGGATATGAACAGATATTAAACGTTCTATGAACATTTGAAAATATTATTTGTAATATCAGGTATAATTATTAAGCCTCAGAAAACATGTTGCTAATCAGTCTATTTAACAAACAATAATCTCTTACATTCATATAATTGCACAGATAAAGTAAAAATGCAATATTTGACACAGTGTTATCAAGTAATTTGCTCTAAAATAGCATGATAAATCTCCAAAAGTCTATATTACATCTGGGGCCATGTAAAAATCTACTAGTCTTTGTAACTTCTCTCTGGTTGTACTGAAGTCCTCTCAGAAAGTTAATATATCAAGAGTTTCCCAGGAAGTTAAACTCCCAGTTTAGTTTTGAGTGTAATTGCTTTTGTAAATGTTAGCTGCTGTAGATATCAGGTTTTTAATTTACAGGGGGATATATCTATTCAACCATGCACTGTGTCTGACATTGACTTGATACTGATATGATTTACGAGGTGATAACTTTGATTCAATAGCTGGTGCATTTATAGTAATTCACTGAAAGGTGGCTGATTTGACATACAGTGGTTACACTAAAAGTTCATTCTCTTTGGAAGCTTCTGCTGGTTTGACAGTGATTCTCTATATTTAAAAGTGGGGTATACCCCTGGAATTGATAAAAGCTCCAAAACTTGAATAAACTTTTTAAGAGTGATCTTTGCATGAAATGTCTTATTTGATACATGTGCCCATTTCTTAGTAGTGTAGGGGGTGTACAATGTAATATTTAATAAGGCCTGCCTCATGTTTTATATGGACTGCATCCAGGGCATGTGTAAACCTTAAGTGTGTGAAATAAAAGCTTTATCAGTAAAGTTACTAAAATCATACATTAGCGTACATTTCTTCTCTGACAAGGGCAACATGTGGTTCCGTATCGGTCTCAGTTATTTCTGCAGCAAATGTGCTCAGTTTATAAATGAAATAATGTTTATTCTTAACTGACAACAATGCAAATTCATAAACCAGACTGAAAGGCAGGTTAGATTTTTTTTTTTCCACCTTGCTTATTCCAAAGAAAATTAAGCTCTCAGTTACTTCTGGGCAACCCCATTGTCTTTGAGTACTGTCTTTAGTGATATCTGTGCAAACCCATTAACTTCTGTGGGAGCCAGCAGATCTAGCTAAGCAGCAGCTAATGATGGGCTCTGATTCCCTGCTGGAAGATACTTATCCAGCTCTGTTAGAGAAGGAGGGACGGAACAAACAAACGCTTTCTGGAGAAGAAGGTGGAGGCTGCAACAGGGCAGGTAAACACTGTGATGTCCCTGAGGCTAAGGGGGAGCTATTATGGGGGAGAGGATTCTGCATTATCAGTCCAGGTCAGGATTATCCATTTTGTTACTTTTGTTTTGTTTGCATTTATGTGGCAGAAGAACAAAAGAGGAGGCAAAAACAGAGTTGGGTATGGCTGTGTGCTTTGTCCCCACGCTGGTGGACAGGCACAGAGACCAGATCTGTTAAGTAAAAAGGTGCCATTTATACAGTTATTCTTCAGAGTGAAACCATGCCATAATATCAATGTAATTTAAAATTTTGAAGTTAACAAATTAGTCTGTGTTATTGCTAGCCCCACAAAATGACTAGTCAAAGGCAGCTGGTTTCTCCAAAACCAACAGATTAAAACAAATTTGAAGTTTCCAAGCTGAGTTGTGTTTGAGATACAACAATCCAAATATTATTAATAATAATAATCCAGGTAATAAATTATCACAATATTTCTTCCATAATAAATTCTAACTGACCTGTCTCACATGCCCCAAATGTTTCAAAAATATTATACTGTGATCTAAGATCCTGGATATAAAATTTCAGGCTATTGTTCCATTTTTGGCAAAGTTTGAAGAGCAGGTATCAAAGCTGGACTTCTTATTAAAACGCTAGCTATAACTGGTGGGGAGGGGCAGATTCTGGCCTCAGATACATCAGGATAAATCCTTCAGTGGAGTTACTCTAAACTTGTTCTTGTGTAACTGAGAAGATCATCTAACTCTGAGTTACTAACCTTAGTAAAATCAGACATGATCAAGATCTCCTGCAATGGTCCTTCTGTGAGAAGCTTCATTTCAGATATTTATTTCAATATGGTTATTTTTTTCCCTATCGGTTTTGCTATAGAAGGTTTATGCATTGTAGACTTTGTTCTCATCTTGCTGAATGAATGGGGATTTAGGTAGGTAACTTATGTATGCATCAAGATGCAACTTCATTTTCCAAACTTAGTGTTCTTTGATTACCACAACCTTGCATAGACATCCCCAGTGAAAAGGCTCTAGCACCTTCTTTTTTAAAAATGAATTTAGTGCTTGTGAAAAGACTGAAATCTCCAGAGACTGGAGCTTTCTGTTTATTCACAGCACACGGACAGCATGCGGTAGTGACCGCTCAAACTTCCTTGTACGACCCTATGGCCTCTACATATGTCTAAGCAATGGTTAAGGCTATGGCTACATTAGAGAGCTCTCCTGTCAGTTTAATTACTCCAGCCTGCACAAGCAGTGGTAGCTATGTTGGCGGGAGAAGCTCTCCCACTGACAAAGCACTGTCCACACCGGCACTTAGGTCAGTGTAACTTATGTGGCTCAGAAGGATGGCTTTTTTCACACTCCTGAGCGACATAAGTTATACCAGCGAAAGTGGTAGTACAGACATAAGCTTAGAATGACAATCTCTAGATGTCAGAGTGGTTCAGTGTGTATGCTCATTTAGTTTTTGGGCTCTATGCTGAGAGTATTAAGGAGGGTATCATTTGTCATAGTGTATTTTTGTGTGATGTGGAGACTTGGTTGCTTGGAAATGGACTGAAACAGTCAACCCATTTCAGGTAGGCCACTGAACAGCCATCTGCTGTTAATGATTTGTGGTTACCACAGTACTGGGCTGAATTTGACCCTCTGAACCATCCAGACTGTGCATCCAGTTCCACAACTCATCTGTCTGCTGTTGCATTGGGTTTTTGGATGTGGTATTAATCAAGGGTGTGAAGGGAGTGGAATTAGCACTGCCACCTAGTCAGGCTGGACAGCTTCAAGAGAGTTGTGGAAGACAGGTATATTAGCCCTAGAATGATAAAGGCCTTTTTCCCCTAGAAGCTGAGAAAGGGCTGCCTCAGGTCACCTAGGGACACCTGAGTCCAATTAAGGGCTGCCTGAGATCGGTAAAAACGCTTCCTCTGATGAAAGAGGAGAGACAAGCTGCTGTAGGGCTGGTGGCAGCAGGGAGAAAGGCGTCTCTAGATTGGAAAGCTGCTCTTCTCCCTAAAGGGGAAACTACCTAACTGCTTAGAGGAGGGACTGGCACCCTGGGGCCAATAATAAGGTCTCACCCCCTGGTAGACAAAGGTATTTCCCTTTGTTTTGTGTTGTGAATTTTTTTGTTTGTTTGTTTGGCAGAGGAATACTCCTTGGGCCTGCCCCGAGTCCTACTTGGAAAATATTTCCAAGTGGGAAAATAAACATTGTCTGGGATGCGGCTGACTTACTCCAGGCTCCCCTCCACACCACCAGAAGGGAAAGTGCTGGATCCAGGAGCCCATTTCTCTGGCACGGTACAGACACATGGAAAGACATGAGAAAAATTTTCATAAGTGCCTAAGTCCTATTTTCAAAAGTTATTTTTACAATCTAAGATGAGACACAACATGACAAGTGAGTGTGAAAAATAACAGGAGAGCAGGAGAAGAGGAGATGAGTAACAGTAATAATTTTCATGTTTAAGTAGGCTAGCTATGCAACTAGGTTGATGGTCTTGAATCATTGAAAAGTTTTGTTTTATATTGTGTGTGTGTCTGTGTCCGTGCACACACCCTGATCGAGATGACAGTTGGTATAGTTGTTTTTTTGCATTAATCTTTGCATTTTTGTTTCATCTTTTTAAAAGGCAGATGTTAGAAGCAATAGAAAAATAATAAATAATGCAAAAATAAATGTTCACACTATTTTAAAAATTATCCTGTTTGTACATACAGCGCAAGAGGAAATAGATCTGTCATTCCAAAGAGCATTAATTCCGCCAATATTTGTAAAGTACCACTATTCATAAATGTGCGTTCAACAGATAGTCTAATTGCCTCATTCATAATTGCAGGATATGTATTACCTCCTCTGGAGACAGCAAACTTAACATTGTTTGTCCATTCACTGTATTTCTTGGCTGTGATTGGGGCTGCATATCAATCACAGAAGCCTCTGTTTGCATTAAACATTTCTTGTTCTTCCTTCTGTGACAGGTGATTTATTATCATGTTTGACAGCACTTGTGCTTCTGTCATGTCAACCGTGGTCCAGAGTCCTTTTCCTAATTTCAGTAAAATCTGAGCACTCGTCACTTTAACACGGTTTAGCAATGCTGGCATCTTCCTGCTGCCAGCCAAACAAATTCTCATGAGGATTTGAAACCTCAAAAGCCTTAATTAAACACATTGTCAGGTCATCTGTGCATCTGGGTGTTACTTGTGGCATCCAATAAATTTCTGTCCACCAGGAAATAGAGATTTCTGCTGCATAAAAAAAACCAAAAGATAAAATATATTCTTGCACTGCAGAGAAATCTGTAAATAAATATACACAGATAGAAGTATCCAGGGTAACTTCTGATGGTTAGTGTATTTCTTATCATGCCACTGAGTGCATGTGGCCCAGGACTTTTCAACTCCCAATACTTTTCTCACCCTTTTTTCCACTTTCCTTGTTTGCTTGTCTTTTTAAATCAGGTTCCGATCAACCTCCATGTGTTTTCCCCTATTGGTCTAACTAGTTTTTTGTTGGTTTTCTGCAGAGAGCCATGTTTCACATCCATGTTAAATGCAATATATGGTGGTACCACAAAAGTAGGCAGCAGTTGTCCACAGAGATAAAGCTGGACCATTTCACTACCAAAAGCACAGACCTCTGCCATTTGAGCTAATGGAAACATCTATTTTTTTTTAATAAATTAGCTTCAAAATTTCCTTTAAAAGTAACACTGTTTTGCTTGTCTCCTTTGTTTTTCTTTTTTTCATTCCCTTTGATCTATTTTTGCTTTCCTAACACAAGTGCCTTTTCTTCCCTCTTCCATTGTGTTTCCTTTCAGGCTCAAGTTTGTCACTTCCCTTTTTTCCCCTCTTCCTTTTCATGTCACGTTTCTCTTTTTCCCTTGTGTTCTCTATCAAGCTCTCTCCGTCTTTCCTGTCCCCCTCAGAACAGCCTGTTCACTCTTCCATACCTTCATCACACACTTTCTTCCCCCCCTCCCCAACCGATTTCTCTCTTTCCACACATACACCCAGGAACCAGTGTCTCCTGGGCATAGTCTTTTCTCCCTCTCCCCAAAAGTCAAGTGCTTAGATGGGAAGGGAGGGCCAACAATGACTTTTATTTCCTTTAGGGCTCTTTATTTACCCTTTCTGGCCAAGGCAAGGTTCTTCCTTCTATTCTGCTTCTCTTCTCAGGAGAAGAAGAAGGGGAACTTATGGTTCATCTGAGCAGCTCAGGCCACTGGGCAGTGGGCTACTTGCCCCTGCATATCAGCCTTCCTTTCTCAGACCCAGGGAGGCTCCACCCTTTATTTATGCTGTATGTGGAGCCTGGCAGAAAGACACAATCACAATGGGTTGAAGCCATTTGCGCTGACTAGCAAGCAACAACACTTCAAAAGAGTGGTGCTTGTGGTTGCCTCCTGTATCATTGTGTCTCTGTTTGCATGTACAAATATATTTACACCCCACCCCCACAGGATGCCTATCCCAAATCTCTTGGAAATGACACACAATGTGTCTCATCCTTCCAAGCTGCTTGGAGACTTCATGGCAAGGCCACTTCTAAACTTGTGGTACAGTATCACAGTAGGATGATAATGTGCAATGGTGTATCTCTTTTCCCCATGGACTCTTAAGTGTTGCTCCGTACTCTAGAGGGATGCTTGAATGATACTTCCACACACATTCAGCCAGACCCTCTACCCCCCCCAATTTACGCCTATATAGGTGTGAATCTCCTAATATTCTCTGTAGAGTTTCTGTGCTTACCCAGATACAGCCCCAGCAGTGGGCTCCAGGAGGCTATAATGGAATGCTAACTTGTATTCTCAGCTACTAGGTGGTACTATGTGTGTCAACGTTCCTTCCCCACTCTGAACTCTAGGGTACAGATGTGGGGACCTGCATGAAACCCCCCCAAGCTTACTTTTACCAGCTTAGGTTAACACTTCCCCAAGGTACAAACTATTTTACCCTTTGCCCTTGGACTTCCACTGCCACCACCAAACTTTTATCTGGGTTACTGGGAAAACGTGGTTTGGAAACGTCTTTCCCCCCAAAATTCTCCCAACCCTTGCCCCCCACTTCCTGGGGAAGGTTTGGGAAAAAAAACTCACCAATTTGCATAGGTGACCACAGACCCAAACCCTTGGATCTTAAGGACAATGAAAAAGCATTCAGTTTTCTTACAAGAAGACTTTTAATAGCAGTAAAAAAGAATCACCTCTGTAAAATCAGGATGGTAAATACCTTACAAGGTAATTAGATTGAAAACATAGAGAATCCCTCTAGGCAAAACCTTAGGTTACAAAAAGACACACAGACAGGAATATTCATTCTATTCAGCACAGCTATTTTCTCAGCCATTTAAAGAAATCATAATCTAACACATACCTAGCTAGATTACTTACTAAGTTCTAAGACTCCATTCCTGTTCTGTCCCTGGCAAAAGCATCACACAGACAGACACAGACCCTTTGTTTTTCTCCCTCCTCCCAGCTTTTGAAAATATTTTGTCTCCTCATTGGTCATTTTGGTCAGGTGCCAGCGAGGTTATCCTAGCTTCTTAACCCTTTACAGGTGAAAGGATTTTTCCTCTGGCCAGGAGGGATTTTAAAGGTGATTACCCTTCCCTTTATATTTATGACAATGCGTAACGCAACTTAACTAAAGTGCAAAACAGCCATTCGGGGCAGTATCTTAAAGTGAACACATCTGGGGTGTATTTCTCTGGGGAAGGAAGTTCTGTAGCTACTCCATATCTGGTACAAGAGCCAGACTGGCTAGTAGCAGCCCTGCAACCTATCATCTACAAGGTGTACATGACAGAAGCTGGTTTCTGAAAGAGTTCATGCAGCATACCTAGCTAATCAGGGTGGAATTCATGCTACTGCTTGGTGAGAAGCTTGGTACTAGCAGAGAATTAAAAGAAAGATGGCATCAATCTTTCTTGGTTTATTCTTATACAACTGTGCACAGACATGCTGGTTGATGGGGGGGAGAAATGGGCAGGAAATGCAGCTCACAGAAACCGAACTGTATTTTAGGTGCAGTCACTCTACCTCAGTATCAACCCTGGGAAAGCGTGTCTTACTGCAAGATGTAGGTTTTCTAAACTGAGAGGCTCACTTATCCTTTTATCCTCAACTTCATAAGTTGGAGATAGTGAGTCCATTTAAGAATCTTGGTGACACTTTTGACCGTGCTCTTTTCAAGTAAAAACATGTGTGATGTGTTTTTTTTTTCATTTGTGCATTGTGTGCAAGTTATATCCTTACTGATCCCATAAAAACCTTGCAAAGCAAGACTTGATCTCTTGACAATGAGGCTCACTTTTTGTAATTCTGTCTTAGAAGAGCTCTAAGCATTGTGTTTACATCACTTAGAGCTTGTTCACAATAGCGTAGTATGTTTGCTTCCTGGCTTAAGCAATTGTGAGCATATTATGCATGCCCTGCTTTACTTTGACTGCTTTTAAAGTGACAGATTGACTTTAAACTGGCACTGTGGGTTTTAAAAGCCTTTGATGGAGTAGGCTGTATCTGTATTTGAGGCCCCCTCCTTGATTCCTGATGGCAATCTGTACTCTCTCACACACATACCTTTTGTCAGCAGATGATTGGGCCCTTGCTGGCTTGGTCCTAGGATGAAGAGCTCATTTCCTCCTGAAATCTATAGTCTATCTCACTCTGAAAAGCAGATAAAAGCCTTTGTTGTGTGTGTGTATGTTAGAATAACTATGGGTGGCCCTCCATTATATTTCCTTTCTACTGTTTTTCCCCCCTCTCACATCTTTTTCCACATTTTAATTATAATGTTTTTTTAAAAAATGATATTTTAGTATATGCTTAGAATTGTTTTTATTCCGTTGAACTGTGCAGGATGGACTATAGAAATGAAAGTAGCATTATTATTGCATTGCATATCTGGTAAGCAGAACAATGTTATCTCCCATAGTACACTTTGGTTTTAATTTGTTTTGTCTGGATAATGTAGGCCTGTTGGTTTTAGACAGGCATTCTCCTCCTCTTTTTCTTTTGTAAACCTCCTTTCGATGGATTGGCTTGTGTGAATCTTTGGTTCCTGATGAGGAGTCATTTCAGAGGCGCTAGGCCTCTGTCAATGTGAACTGTGGGTGCTGAGCACTTCTGAAGATCTTATTAGATATGATTCTAAGGAAAGGAAGGAGAGCAGCAGAATAAGGACAATAGACTTAAAGAAAGCCGACTTTAACAAACTCAGAGAACTGGTAGATGAGGTCCCATGGGAAGAAAATTTATGGGAAAAAGGAGTTCAGGAAAGCTGGCAATTTCTCAAAAAGACAAGATTTAAGGCACAACAGCAGACTATCCCATTGTAAAGGAAAGATAGGAAGAATAGTATGATGCCAGTATGGCTGCATGAGCAGCTCTTTAATGACCTGAAAATCAAAAAGGAATCCTACAAAAAGTGGAAACATGGACAAATTGCTAGGGATGAATAAAACAATAGCACAAACATCTGGGCACAAAACCAGAAAGGCTAGGGCACAGAATGAGTTGCACCTAGCATAGCTGCAAGAGGATAGACTAAAGGAGACCCACCCCAGAATAGTCAATTAGCCCAATGGTTAGGCCACTCACCTGGTGTGTGAAGACCCAGACTCAAGTCCCTGTTTTGAATTAGACAGAGCTGGGACTTGAACCTGGATTTCCCACATCCCAGGAGAGCTTAACCACTGGGCTATTGGCTATTCTGGGGCGGGTCTCTCTCTCTTTCCCCCTCATTTTAACCAGAAATTACAGCCTGGACCTGAGAAACGTTCCCAACAAAAGTTTAGTCAAAACCAACACATTCCTGAGAAAAGTTTCCTGTTTGATGAATCAGCATTTCCTGAGGAATCAATTTTGTCAAAAAATTCCCAGTCAGCTCTACTAACGACATACATGCCATTGAGGACACACTAACTTGGCTATGGCTTTGCAGCGTGGCTGTTCATCTTTGGGCTAAGCTAACCTAGATTCCTATAACCTGAGTTAATTGCAGTAAAGAGGTTTACCCAGAGCTTCACTCTGTGAGCTCTTGCTTATTGTGAGAATGGAGCACTGTGAATAAAACAAAATTGTTGTGTTTTCAGCCTTCCTCTGCCTGTGTTCCTCCTTACCATTCTATTTACCTTCAGATCCTTCCTTAATGCCCGCTTCCTTAGTCCTTGTTATTTTTAAAGTGCCAATTCTGTGCTAGGAGCCTTCTAATAGACATGTTCCTTCCAGTGCAGTTTGACCTCAGTCTTGTGACTGACCTTTGTTCTTGATTGGGATAGGGACACTGTCCTTTCACATGTATAAATGCATTGTGCTATACTCTGTGGCACATGGGGCTGAAAAACTGAGTTTGAATTAAATTCCCCTGAACTGTGGGACAGTTTGGAAGTAAATGTTAGGGCTGATTCATGTTTTTATAGTCATCTGAACATGCCAAAGCAGTGAGAGAGCCTAGATGTGGATCCAAACCTGGCACCTTGGGCCTATTACTCCTCATACAAAAATAATTATTAAATTATGTTCACGTTGGTATTGAATAGTTAATGGATGTGCATGTAGAGTATGTGTTGTAAACGGGCAGCACATTGTGAACCAGTGTGCATGACTGACATTTAGGAATAAAATGAATGATGTTTTCAGTTTCTCCCTCTCCCTCTCTATGCAGCTGGAACACTGTTTGTTTTGTCTCTGCTGTATTGCCATCCTTTTATCTTTCTTTCCCATTGCTCTTCCTCTCTTATCATGTTGGAGTACAAATGTCTATTTGTCCCTTTCACTAGCTTGCAGCTCAGCACAGAGATAATTCAGCATTGCTCTCTGTTTTGAAAGATTCAGCAAACGTATGAGAAACAATTTTATAAAGTACTAATCTTCCCTTTGTCAAATATGAATCCTGCTCTTTGAATATGTCAGCATTTATTGGGGGGCTAATTAGTTACACTAGCGAGAGCAGGCTGATGCTTTATTTAGATTTGACCTTGCTGAACAGAAGATATGAGTTTTCACATTTATTCTGTTCTATATAGGTTCTCATACAAGCTATCATGTAGTATCTGAGCACCTTCCAGCTGTGGTATAGTCACATGACTAACAACTCTCACACGTTGTCAGCACTCTCATCCTGTCCCTTGGGGGAGAAGTATGTGGAGTGTTTTGTTTTGCTGTTTTTTGTTTGTTTGGTTTTTTAAAATATAATATATCTTTTACTTTGCATTTATGTAGGAGAAAGCAGGTCGAAGGAATACATCTTGCACTAGGAGTGGACGGAGATTTGTGATGGTTCTTAGTTTCTGAGGGAGTTCATTCCACAGTCTTGGACTGGCTCCCCAAGAAAGCTGTCACTTGCACAGAAAAGCTTCACCCATGTGATAGAGAGTTCCATTGTACCTGGTGAACATAGTTGTCAACCGTAGTCTGCATCCCAGAGCTTTACTGAGCATGGACTACTCAGCATGGACCACTGAGCACCTTGAAGATAAGAACCAAGACCTTGAACTTGATTCAGTGTTTCATGGGAAGTCAGCATAGAGAGCAGAGGATAGGTCTGTTATGCTTGTGGTAGCCAGTGCTGCAAAGGAGATGCACTGCAATCTTCTGTACTAGTTGACATTTCCCAAATCCTGAAGATTTCATATCCAGGGATATTGCATTGTTGTAGTCCAGCTGAGAGGTGACAAAGGCTTTAATAACCAAGGCAAGGTCATCGCCTGTAAGGATGGGATGGAGTCTCCTAGCCAACCGGAGATGGTAGCAAGTGTTACTCATGGATGCTGCTATGTGACAGTTTAGTGTCAAAGAGGAATCCAAGAGAACTCCTAAGCTATGGACTGAATTGACCAATTGTGGGCACGTGCCTTCAACCAAAGGAAGCAATGATTTCCTCTGCCCACCAGTATAACTTTTGTGTTGCTCAGGTACAGATTCAACCAGCTGTTCATCATCCATGAGCTGATCTTGTCCGAACACTAGTCATCTTGCTGGTAGTGATATGGTCATTTGAGGTGAAGGACAAGTAGAGAGCTGTGTGCTAACTGCGTATTACTGGCACTTGAGTTCCTGTTGTCTGATCTTTTTACATAGTGGCTTCATGTAGATGTTGAATAGGACCAACGAGAGCATTGATCCCTGTTGGACTCCACAAGTGAGGGATCTAGTGGTGGAGGTGCAGTTTCCTATCACTACTTATTGGATGCATTCCTTCAGGAAGGACTCAGATCAGGGTAGCACATTACCTTGGACCCCTGCTGCCTCTCTCAGATTAGACAGTATCTGATGGTACGCAGTCTTGAATGCTGCAAAGAGGTCCAGGCGGATGAGAATGGATGTCTGCTCTTTATCCACTGACGGGAGGAAGTCATCCATCAGTGCCACTAAGGCAGTTTCAGTTCTATAGCCTGGCCTGAATTGGATTGTGCTGCATCTAGAATATTAGTTTCAGTTAGATGAGCTTTGTAGTTGGCCTTTTAGCTTCTCCATGAGCTTGCTCAGCATGGAAAGTTTGACACTGCGCAGTACTTGGCTAGAACTGATGTGACCAAGGTGGGTTTCTTCATTGTTGGTCACACTATTCTGTGTTTTTTAAGGTAGAAGGGAAGATTCTCTTGGTCTGTAATACAGCCTCAGCATAGGCTTGGAGGAATGTATGTTTTGTCTGTAGCAGTCTTCATTTTCTACCATCAGCACTTGAGTTTCCACTTCCTCTCTTCATCTGGCTCAGGGTGTCAAAAAACAAAGGAGATCTGCATGGGTGATAAGGTGAGGAAGGCTTTTTTGAGCCCACTGTATCAGTTGTTGAGGTTAGTGTACCACGATAATGATTCAACAGGTCCTCAACTCCTTGTCTTGTTGGTGGAATGCTGCTGTTCTTTACGGGAATTTGGTGGGGTCCAGGCACCTTCATGGTTAAATCAGGGTCATGGGTCGGTCTTGTCTGGGAGCTGGAAGAGCTCTGACCACTGCCTTAATGAGATAATGGTCTGTTGAAGTCAGTGTTGTGAGGTTCCTCAATCTCAACATCTAGGTCAAAGATCAGGTCTCGGGTATGACTGGCTGTGCGCATTGGACCAGAGATTACAGTGCAAGTCCTAGGGATGCCAGTGAGGAGATAAGTTTTGGGACAGGCTGAATTACCCCTGGATGACAAGTCTGGGTATTTCACCCTAATACCAACAAGGTATCAGTGAGCTGCTATCGTTGGCTTTGGTTTCTATTGTCAGATGAATGAGTTTGAATGAATTTGTCTTACCTGAAGCATCTCTTTTGGACTTGATGTTTCCAGAGAACATGAATGCAGTGCCACCTGCCTTCCTGTCCTGTCTGGATCTGTGATGGGCCAAGAATCCTGGGCAGCAGGCGGAAACTAGGAGGGAAGCACAGTGCTCATAGTGTTCTCCAGCCAGGTCTCTGAGATGCAGGCTATATCAGTTGCTTTATCACTGATGAGGTCATGTAGGCAGCATCAATTTTAATTGGTGTTGCTTTGTGCTGTCTACTTCTAGTCCATGCCCAGACAAGGTTCTGTGCATTGAATCCCAAATACAGAACCCACAACAATTCCATAATTACATGATTGTCTGATTCAACAGTGTGTGTAGTGTTGCTGTATATGACGTGTTAATTAAGCAATACTATCTCTTCTGTTGACTTAGAGAGCTGCCTGTGAGGAATCCATCAATAACATGTTTCAACAGCTGAGATAATGAAAAGGTCATCAGTCCAAAATCCAGAATGACATTTTGCTTATCAATCACTTAAACCCAAACCTTCTTCAATCCAATAGGATGATATGGATGATAAAAATGGAAATTAACTTCTTTTCTAAGAGCTAATGATTTGATTGACTTTTTTCAATGTTGCACATGTTTTTTGAGCTGGGGTGAAGGGTGGGAGGTGATGCCTCTACAGAACTTGCCTGATGCTCTGAGGAAACCAGAGCCATTGACTAAACCACTCTGTGCATTGACTAAAGGCAAGAGAGAATTTGGAAGATGTGATATTTGATTACTGGCAAGACAGCACATGTCTTTGAAAGAGGACTAGAACTATTACCTCTAATAAATGAAGCAAGAATATATTCGGGCTACATCACCAAGCAGGACTCCAGATCTTTATATGGAAAGCTTCCCTCCTTTCTGCTATCACAGGTCTCAGTAATCATTAGCTGAAGTGCTGTGAACATTCTCACTAATGCAAGAGTTTGCAACTGAAAAACTCTGACCAAGCATTTTGATCAGGACACTTCTTAATCAACAAAAGAACAAATAATTAGAATGTGTTTCGCTGGATTATGACCAAGCAAACAAAATAATGGGCAATATTCATAAGGAGGAGACGATGGAGGTGGTGTTTCAACCAAAACAATTTGCTGAAGTCAACATGAATTTGCAAAATGTTTTGGTCAACCTGAATCTGCACTTTTCAATTTAAAAAAAAGTTTGCCTAACTCAGACTGGAGTCCTGGACTGCGAGCACTTTCTCACCTCTCATTCTGGACTGCATAGCAATGAAGAGGTTCCTGATATTTGCTGGGGTAAAGTTCAATAGCTGAAGCTTGTCAGTGTTTTATGGACAGTGACTAATCCCATACAATCTCTCATATAATTTTTGAGAGTATTTTTTACCATTGTGATGCTATTATTCATCTTTTTAAACAGAAAAAAAACAAAACTTTGCAGCTCTAGCACATTGCAAAGCATAGGAGTGCTAGGACCATTTGAATTGCCTGGTTCTAGGGTGTGGGTTTCTTAAGTATTTTGTTCAGAAGCAGCACCAAATAGCTGTCTGATTGCAGCAAACTGAATGCTACTTTGGAGTTGTCCTTGCTTTTCCTGAGCTTTTATTATGGAAAGCTATGGGATCCCTTATAAATATTAACTGAATCATTGTAAAAAATGTGATTTGTTATTTATAGCAAGTTTTTATTTTTTTTATCATGCATAATTTAATATCTTTTAGCACAAATACTAGAATTTTGCAAATATAAATTCTATTGAGCTTTAGGGATGGGAAGAAGCAACTGTGTTCTAGCTTTTGAGTTTCTGTAATACCTCTGATAATGAACTGCTGCCATTTAGTAAAGGACACAAATACAGGATAAGTGGTGTGGAAGATGCTCTAATCCACTTGAGTATTCTTCCTGAAGATAGTCAAGCACTTTCACTATTTCAAACCCTTCTAAGGTTCTTCTAGTTCGTGTCCTGCCAAATTAACAGCTTTACAACAGATGGAAAAATGGTTTGGAAATAATGATACCTTCCCCCAATCACATGAAACTAGGCCCATGCACAAAACAGAACCCAAACTGTTTTTCTTGGTTCAGATAAGGAGCACTCTCCTGGTACAACCTGATCTAGAATCGATTCTGCCCCCACCAGACCCTCCCACCTTTGCCTATATCCCACCAAATTCCCTTAGATCTGACAGAATCTGCTTTGATCAAGCTGGCTGCTATCTTCAGATCTTACATACGCGGAAATTCTTTTGAATGTGCAAAATTTAAAGACAGTACCCAGCTTTAGCCAAGCAGAGACTGACAAACCTGATCACGCATCTTTTCTAGCAGCAGGCTTGTCTGTGGCTTCTATTCCATTATAAATTACAGGAAATGGCAGCAATTTTGAAAAGGGGAAATTGTGGGCAACACTTAGATAAAATAATTGGAAATTAGCCTAATTACAGCCTGTTTTCTTCAGGTGTACACTTGTCTCATGGTTGTCAGTGAGTTTTAAGTATATGAAAATGCAGGACTTAAATTCAGCCAGAGCTGCCGGAGCAAAGCTCTGGTAAATATTTTCGAACCTGTGGGGCAGAAGCCTCGAGCGGCTAAAGCCCTGAAACCTCCGCACCCATAGCTGGAGCGCCAAGTGGGAGCGTGGAGAGGGGGCTGCGGGAAATACTCTATGAAAATTTAAGTCCTGTGAAAGTGTGACCGTTAACAAACCAGCCATTTGTTAGTCAGAGGGATTTGGAAAAAGGAGATACTCAGAAAAATCCATCTTACAGGACCTATTTTCAATTTCTTTTATCTCAACTTCATTACCAGAAATACCTGAAAATCATCAGGAAATTCAGTTTTTAACCTTCATATTATATGCTGTGAACCTGGTAAAGATTAACTATTCTTCATATACTACAAAGACATTGAACTGCTTTGAGTGAAAACCTGAGCCTGAACCCATCTACAGAGGTGCTATTGCGCCACTAATAAATTACCTCATTTTGGACTCCACGTTCAAGGAAAATGCTCACTGTTTTTATTGGGAGTTTTGCTGAGAAAGGACTATAGGTCCAAGCAACTGATATCTTTCTGACTCAAAATTTTCCAACTAACTTAAAGTCAAAGCAGAACTCAAATCATCTGTTCTAAATCTATCAACATCAAACATACCCATAGATGATCCACTACAGGTTTGTTTCTGGCTCAAAGTCTGTCTTTTTTGGGAGGCTTAAAAAGGTAAAGTCACCTTATAAGTGGTGATTATAACCAACCATCACCAAAATGCTCCTGAGTAGTTGAAAATGGAAATTAGAATTTAAACAAGGATTAAATCCATTTCCCTCCTTTACAACCATCAAGTTTAGGTGGTTTAAAACAGCCTTGCCTTTAATTTGCTCAGACCTCCTTAACTCTTATTTTTCTTTTTCTGAGCCTAATGTGAATACAATACAAATATATTAATGAGTCAAACTGTCTATGATTAAACACTTAATAGATTCTATTTCACTTACATGATCTTGTTTAGCAATCGTTACCTGTAATGCTGTATGACAAATAACAATTACTGATCTAATGAGTATAAGGAATTGGAACGTACGGAATAAAATGGCATTTGATCAACAAACCAATTCTCTGGATTCATGATCAAGACTGGAATGTGCTTCCCTTTCTGAAAAAAATCCAAACATACCAAACAGCCTCCAAACATCCCCTGCGATTCACTCTCTACCCCACCCCCTACAGATCCAAATGGCTTTTGAACAGCAAAGTGTCACGTTCAAGGCTAAAGCATTTAACTGATAGGTCAGTTCTCTGATTACAGTGACAGCAGTAGATTTCCTGTCAGCGCAGCATTCTGGAAAGAGGAAGCTGTTGAACAATGTTGGATTTGCTAATGCCATTATTTTTGAACGAAAACTTCCTTTATTTTAGATTAAAAGCTTTGCACACTTACCACACTAGTCTGCATTATTCTCCACTTGAGAATCTAATGTCTGTGGACATAGGTTACCCTTGGATCTCCGCCACGAACAGCACATCTGCGATGGTTAGAACCTCAAACCCAGGATGGCTGCTTCATAGCAATAATATTCCACTGGAGATATTGTAGCTGGAGAGTGCTTACAAAACATGTTAAGTTCTCTACCTGCTCTGTTCATAGTTGGAGAGAGGCCTTGCAGGAGAAGTGTTGCCAGCCACAGATCAGTGATGATAATATCACATAGATAATGGACGATCAAGTTGCAGGCAGCTTCTACTTCCAGCTCACTGTGCACCCTGAACTGGCCTTTGCCTTCTCTTGTAGTGTCCTATCCTATTTGAACTTCTCAAGTACGGGCCTTGTCATTTTATTTTTACCCATAGTGTGCCATGCATATATGTGGCACCATATAAATAGATTTATATTGTGCCTTTCATCCTGAAGAATCTCAAGGTATTTTACAAAGAAAATATACGGTGTCAGGAATCACTTACCCACCATTACGGTGTAGCCATCTCTGGGGTGGTATATAGCAGATACTTAACAGAGCACCTCAGGGCTACACAGCAGTTTAGGACAAGAAGCAAAAAACACTGTATCCAGTTTAAATTACACAGTGAATTTAGATGGGCAGAAAATAATTTTCTTAAGACTTTTAGAGGCAAAGATTTCAGCCACCTTATTTTTTTATTTCTATTTCTTTTGGTTGCAGTATTTCTTTTCATGTTCTCCTCTGTATGATACATGTTATCCATACTGTTGATTATTATGAACCATGTCTATACCCTCAGTTATGTTAGGGCTGTTTACATGGAGAGTTATTCCTTATTAACTTCATATGAGGATGTTGGGGTTTCCTCTGAAACCTTTTTCCACTTGGTATATCCAGAACACCATGCCCAGTTCTGGAAGAACACTTTATCTAGTTTTTCAGAATGCAAGAAATCAGTTCCACTCCAGACTCGTGACTGAGGTTTCTTTTTTGGCATATGATCAAACTAAACTTGAACGGATCAGGATCAAGGTGGGTGCAGGATATACCACACATCCTAAGTTACACAAAAACTCTATTCCTTTATATACATTTCCACATTACCCTCCATTTACTATACATTGAATCACATGTTTTGGGATTGGCTTGATTGCTTTCCATGAACTGATCCCTGTACAACATGCTCTGTCCAGCACACTGTCCATGTTTGATTTACTCTTTACATTCTCAATTTATCTTATCCCAACTTTCATCCAGTGGATTAAACTAATTTAGAATAAGGCACTCTTACTCCAGAATTAAAGTGTCCCCCTTGCTATTAATCAGGAATAGTTAATCCACTTTACATCCATGTTCTACCTTATTCTGGATTAATTTTCATGTGTAGACAAACTACCGGTGTTGGTGAAGAACATTGGGTCCACTGATTTGCCATGACACATGATATGATTGCTTATCCGATATGTATTTTCCCCTCAAAAATGTAGGAGATCCTTGATGGAGGTAGTGATAGGTTTTATGTGAAAATGCATACATATCCTTCCCGTAGAATTGCAGTACTTAACTACTAGCCCTTATATTTTTTCCACACAAAGAACATGCAAACACTTTGTCTTCATAATATTAATTTTGGATTATGAGAAAAAACAAAGCAGGAAATCACAAAAGTAGAGTATCTATGAGAATACAGTGTATATCTCCATTGCAACATGATTCATCAAATCTACCTCATAAAATGGCAGCTGCTAGCATCACAGATACATGACTCCTGTGACAGACTGTACCCTTATGTTCACCACTTTTACAAAACTATGAAAAAATTTGTACAAAGTGAGCCTTGTGAGCTATCATTTGAAAACTCATAATTTGCTGATCATTATTGTCCTGGTAAAATATGTGTGTGTGTCAATATAGTATGTAAAGTTATAAGATCCTACTGTATGACATTACTGAGACACGTTCCAAGTTTAAAAAAGCAGGCACAGACCAGTTCCTTAGAGACAAAAGGCAAACTGACACCTCAGCCAGGGGTCAGTGTAATCAAATGGACTATCACCTGGTTAAGTGGCCATTCTTTGGCAGGAAGAGCAAGAAATTTACATCTTGGCAGATAGACTTGCTGTTGCCTGAACCCCAGCAGGAGATGATTCTCAAAGAGGAGGAAAAGATACAAAAATGATGAGCAGATGACAAAAATCACCTCATCTCTACTCATAGCATCAACAACATTTAAAGACAAAAGAAGCACCACAGAACTGGGGGAAAGGTCCCAGCTGAGAAATCCAGACAAATTGCTGTAAACGTATTGTGAGAGAAAGCTTTTGCTTTAAATTCAGTTACCTTGTTAAGTTAGGTATTAGTTTACTTTTTACCTTTATAAACCAATTGTAACCAATTCTGATTTGTATGCCTTATTACTTATTTAAAAACTCTGTAGTTAATAAACTTGTTTTATTATTTTATCTAAACCAGTGTGTGTTTGGATTCCTCCATTAGAGATAACAGAGTTTGTGCATCTCTCTGAGTATGCAGTGTGCCAAGCCATTTGATAGCCTAGTCATCAGCCAGGTGAAGATCTGGTAGCCCGCCATCAGAGTAAGTCAGCAGGCACTCATCAAGGATATGCATATCATTTTCTGTTAATGAAATGACAGACTTTCTATGAGCTTGTATTGTCCAGGAGGGTGCTGGACAGTACAAGATGTGCATTTCTGGGGACAAGTCTGGGACTGGGAATTTGCTGGTGTGACTCTGCAATATAATTCAGGAGTGACTGGTTAGAGCACTCACCTCACAGAACGATTTTTCATGCTAGAGATGGTATGTGAACAGTCCAGGAGTGGCTGCTGTCCCAGTGGAGCAGTAGAAAAGGCACTCCAGGTTGGAGAATTGAGGGGAGACAGATGTTCAACAGTCCAGATTGTACCCTGGGGAGTGTCAGAACTCCTTCGTAACTTGTCAATATAGTACAGAGAAAGTAAAGCTGTAACAGTTACATACACCACACTACCAGCCTTGAACTACAGGATGTGTTTTTTATGTACGTGTATTTGTGTGTGTTTATTCAACTTTGTACTCAAGAATTTCATTGAAAGGTAAAGGAATACAAGAGGTGAGTCACTTCACATACCTTGGCAGTTAAATGCAAACCAGTGGAGAAGGAAATAACAGAGGTCTAAAGGAAATGACTAGGAATTAAATTGAATGAATTTAGTACAAATGCCCAAGATTCATGAGAGTTCTACAACTCCTTTTTGCTAAAGTTATCCAGAAAAGAAAATGGAAATATCTGGGACATGTATTAAGAATGAAGCCAGAACATCTGCGAGTTTGCCATTGGGCAGATCGAGAAAGGGGCCCAGAGAACGTATCCCTCCATCAAACTGTATCTATAGAGGCAAACATTTATGGGACTTAACAACACAGAGGACATGAAAAGAGTAACCCAGGCTGGATTGGAACAGCAAAGTCTTGTTCATGCCCTAAGTGACATTTGACAGCACAAGAAGGATTCAGATATTTGTGAGTGTTTATTCAGGTCTCAGAAAAAGGCTACAAGACCTATTTGGGGTGGGGAGCACTATTTTTGTGAGGACTGACACAGAGTTCTGAAATAGAATAGCAACTTATACCTACTGAAAAGCTTTGTAAAGCTGCCATGTAGCAAGGGAATGAGGTATGTAGTTCTTTGTACCTTTCTAGTCACAATTTTTCTCCTTTTCTGCGGTACACTGGTTTTTATTTGTTTGTTGGGGGGTTTTTGTTGCTGCTTGCTGGAAACAGAGATGTCCACTTAAATGTCCATTATGACACAAACCTGCATTAGGAGAAGGAGGTTATATCAAAAATTTAAAGAAAGCAAGATCCAGTAGAAAGTGTAATCAGGGGCAGCATGTTACCCAGTTTAGCAATTTACTGTATTTAGTGGGGGTAGTTCAACATATCTACAACAGAGACAATAACTGAATCTCTCACATGTATACCCTGGACATTCAGTCAATGGGAGTATTCAGTGCTGAGAACCCGCTATCAGATCCAAACTCTTCAAAGCCCATTAAGAGTCTGTGCTCTGGATTCATTGCAGCTGAGTAAAACATGTGGGCTGGGTTCCTGTACAGAAATGTGCCTGTTTAGTTACATTTCCACAATAGAAAAATAAGGTTTTGTGTCTTTTTTCTTTCTTTCTTTTTTTTTTTTTTTGGTATGTGAGAATGGGATGGTTACATTTTAATTAGCTTGTTGCAGCAGATATTATAGCCATAATTACATTGTTTGATGCCCTGTATGAAGAAAAAAATCCCACATCTTGAAATTAGGCTGGTTATTATTGTGCTGGGTAACATGACACTGTATCAAGACTATTGTCAACATAAAACAGAAATGATGGCATAATGAAAATAAGTCACCAGAGATCAGTTGTTGGAACACCTCTTTTTCTTCTTCCCCTTTCTGAGAGTGCCTTAGGGATATGTTAACTATTCTTTCTGTTTGTTCTCTAGCCTGTGTTTCCTGCTGAAGAATTGCTGTAAGCCCTGAAATTTCATTGCATTGATCTAAAACTCTGCCCACTTTCTTGAATAGTCTTGGGGATAGCTTTTGTTTCACTAAAAGTCATACCCTCTGTCTGCTGCTTTCCCAGCCTTAACAACATATGAAAGGAGTTCAAAGGGCCAGAGCAAGCTGGGGCACACATCCAACTTGGAAGGCATTTTTGGAAATGATTTTGTGATGACTCAATGCATCAAAAAGACAGACAGATTTTTATAGCTTTAATTTAAAAAACAAACAAACCAGACTTGTCAAAATGTTTAAAACGCTGTTTTTGTACTAGTCTCAGAACAACATTAGACTATACTTGGTCAGTTTTATCAATTTTCCATTTGGCTAACATTGCTACTCTAGTGTGTCCCCCACCCCCAATCGCAGAGCACATGTCATCCCCCTGTTTCTAGTAAAGCTTAAAATTAACATGATTGTATGTCTTTCCTTGCTTATTAGCAGCACCTATGACACGACATCGGTACAACTGCAGGAATAGTGTTTAAATCCACTTTGCTACTGCTGCAAAGCCAGCCAGCCCGGGGAACACAAAGTAGTATGTTTGTGTAGGGCTACTGTTGTGTATTTTGCTCTTTATACAACAAAAATAATATAAAGAAACCACCCAGGCACAGCTAAGTCCCAAATAACCATATTTACTAAGTATTCACAAACGTAAAAGATGTAGGTACAGATGTACTGCTCATGTACTGGTTTCTGGCAGCTTCTAAAACACAGAACACAATGATTGGCACTAGAAGGCTCACAAAATATTTAAAGGGATATTACCATATTCCTATAATTACATTCACCCTAAACCTCTGCATTATTTTTATTTTCATTTGATTAGTGTGGAGCACTTTCACTTAATTAAAAAATAAATAAATTAGAGGCTATTGCATATGAGAAAACAATTTTAAAATAGGTTAAACTGTGTATATAAATTACTGTAAAGTGTCCCTTTATGTGTAGTTCTTAAAATTTGTGGGGTGTGGAAGCAGATGAAGTGGAATACTTACTATCTAGAGGTTCTACACAGCTCACGTTTTCACTTCTGACTCTTAGCCCATGGCAGTTCACTGGGCCTCTTCACCTCTGGGACCTGAGTAGGGTGACCAGATGTCCCAATTTTATAGGGACAGTCCCGATTTTTGGGTCTTTTTCTTATATAGGCTCCTATTACCCCCCACCCCCATCCCGATTTTTCACATTTGCTATCTGGTTACCCTAGACTTGACAAACTGATTGTGTTCTAAGATACTTCCCATCTACAAGCAGCCATGTGATGCCAAAGCAAAAAGGCTCTGCTCCCTGCCAACATTCCAAACAAAGTTTGTATTTTTGGTGTTTAAACTTCATAAAACTAAAGGGAGGTTGCATGCCTTGTTTTCACTTATCTGTTCCTGTTATAATGTACTAGCAAACATTTGCATTGTAAATACCCCTGTAACTAAATAACTCATCAGACATCAAAGATGCCTTGGGGAATTCTAATTAAGGACTTTATCAGCAAAGGTGCTAATTCCAGTGCAAATGGCCATTGTGTGTGATGACCTGAGGTCAGAGATTCAATGTGCATTCCTCACCCATCATCATAAAAGGAAAAGGCCACATGAGTAGAGACACTATAAGCTTGCTTTCTGTGTGAAGAGGTTTCAGAGTAACAGCCGTGTTAGTCTATATTCGCAAAAAGAAAAGGAGTACTTGTGGCACCTTAGAGACTAACCAATTTATTTGAGCATAAGCTTTCGTGAGCTACAGCTCACTTCATCGGATGCATACTGTGGAAAGTGTAGAAGATCTTTTTATACACACAAAGCATGAAAAAATACCTCCCCCCACCCCACTCCCCTGCTGGTAATAGCTTATCTAAAGTGGTCACTCGCCTTACAATGTGTATGATAATCAAGTTGGGCCATTTCCAGCACAAATCCAGGTTTTCTCACCCCCCCACCCCCCCGCTCCACACAAACCCACTCTCCTGTTGGTAATAGCTTATCTAAAGTGACCACTCTCCTTACAATGTGTATGATAATCAAGGTGGGCCATTTCCAGCACAAATCCAGGGTTTAACAAGAACGTCTGAGGAGGGGGGGGATAGGAAAAAACAAGGGGAAATAGGTTACCTTGCATAATGACTTAACCACTTCCAGTCTCTATTCAAGCCTAAGTTAATTGTATCCAATTTGCAAATGAATTCCAATTCAACAGTTTCCCGCTGGAGTCTGGATTTGAAGTTTTTCTGTTGTAATATCGCAACTTTCATGTCTGTAATCGCGTGACCAGAGAGATTGAAGTGTTCTCCGACTGGTTTATGAATGTTATCATTCTTGACATCTGATTTGTGTCCATTTATTCTTTTACGTAGAGGCTGTCCTTTTTCTTTTTTATGTGTGAAGATACTATAAATATGAATTCAAAGAAATACCTTTTATCTCTGAACTGTTGGGATGCTTACAGGGAAATGTACCAGATGCAAAGCGGAGATCCCCAAAGACAATCTGGGTACCCTGAAAGACTTTTGGGAAACTGGCAGTTTATTACATCATGGCCACCATTTGGAATTACAAACTGTGACTCACTTCTTATTATATTTTACCTGCTTTAACCTCTCCATAACTCGCATTCTCTTTCTTAGCTAATAAAACTGTAGTTAGTTTATTATAGAATTGTCTGCCAGTGTTGCTTTTGGTCTAAGATCTGGAGTACCAATTCATCTGGGATAAGTGACTGGTCTCTTGGGACTAGTAGAAACCTGATGTGGTGTGATTTTAAGTGACCTTTTATCACAAAGTTCGATCTATCTGGGTGGCATGATAGGCTGGAGAGTCTAAGGTGACTGGCTGTGACTCCATGGTAAGGGTATAGTGATCCAAGAGTTCACATTTGTTCGTGGCTTGGTCAAATCTAATTGTAGAACACACCACCAGTTTGGGATATCTGTCCTTGTTTTCTGACAGTCTGCCCTGAGATAGGCACTCACAGCTGTGAGCTACTCCAGATGGTATGACAGTTAGATTCTTCTTTGCTCCCTGTATCTAGGTCTATAACAATATTGGTATCACAGCACTTGCAGCCATGTCTTTACAAACAAAAATTTGAATTCCAGTGGATCTCTGATTTAGAAATAGATAAAAATTTGCACCTTTGGAAATATTTTTTTAAAGATCCTCCTTTGAATTATCTGGTCCCCCAGGGCATGTCTTTACTATCCTGGGGTTATGTACACAATGTAACATGGCAAGGACTCAAGAGTAAAACCCGATATATGTGAAAGAAATATACTAAGACTTGTGCTCTTGAGAGGTAGGTCTCAAGCCAAGTCCATTTACAGCCTGTCACTGTTTGTTGGCAGATAGAGATATCCATGCACACTGAGGTCTTAGAAACATGGCTTTTTCTGTGATTTCTCAGTGTTGTTAGTTCTGTAGCTATCTAAGATAATTTTCCAGCTGCCTCTTCAAAGGCAGGTCTGTCTTCCATTTCTGAACAAAGACAAACAAATTAACCCTCTGGGGCATGTGAATAAGGCAAACCAGATGTTATTTCTTATAATAAGATTATGTATTTAATTCACACACAAGTTTTTTTTAATCACATCAAGGCTATAACAACCTAAGAGGCAAGAAGGGACACTAGAGCTTCATTATTTCCCCATGTTTTTGTGTTGCCTGTTACATATATTAAATAAGCCCACCGTGCCTGTACTTGGATGCTGCCTAATGTGGTTAAGTCTCACTAGAGCCTTTAATAAAGAACTTACTTAGTTCTCTCAGATTTCACTTTCAGCTGTTGAATTGAATCCACCATGAAAGTGAAAATTATGATTGTCAGGAAACTGTGGCCACTTATTACCAGATCTTTCATTTTGTTTCCTATCTCTCCTTCTGTGGCCTGATGCCATTTTGTAGCTGGGTAAGGAAGAAAAGTGATTTAAAGGGCAGTTTTAAGCTATTTTAAGCTAAAAAACCAGGGGAAGAAAGGGAGAAACATTACAGTATCCAGCAAAAATCATTTGGAGGGCTGAGTAATGTAAAAAGAGCATGTGTGCTGTTGCTAGGAAAAATTGTCATGCGTTACAGAGTCTCTTACATAATGTCTTTAATGTTTGATTTTGAAACCTTGCATTCCTGTCATCTTGCAGTTTACGCCTGTAAGAGCAGATAAAGCACAAGACACCTGATGTGAGGAAAAAAAGGAAAGGAAGGGTGGAAGGAATAATGACAAAAGCCACAGCAGAAGAGAGCAGACTGCAATTTGATTGAGATCAGCTGGCATTATTGCCTTATTTGTTGTATTTTAACAGAGATCAAAGGAGTGTGAGTCACTGATTATGGGCTGTTTTAATTGATAAGACAGAATATGCATTGCTTTGGCATAGGAGAAGTGGGAGGAGGAGAGTGGGGAAGTTTCTGTGGTACCCAGATGGTTGGTAAATCTCATTTTCTTTTGTACTTTTCAGATACATCATTGTCTAGACATTCTTTTTATGTGTTCAAAGCTGTGTGCTGTAGAAATGTGTAGCCAGGCACATTCACATCCATCATCTTCTCAAGATTTTGTATTCCTGGGGATTGAAGGGTTGGGGGAAATTCTTCTTCTGAAATCTTAAATAGCCTCTCCACACACATTGCATTTTCTGTGGTGCTTGGAAAGAATCCTGGGGTGTTCATTATTAACATACACACATAATTAACCACAACCAATGAGGTTAAAATACTTTTATAGAAGAGACGGAAATCAACAAAGGAAGGAAACGCTGAGTGAACTCAGCTCTGCTGTGCACACATGGTCTCCTTTTAGAGCATGCCATGATGTGGGAAGAGATGCTATGCTGTTTACAGAAAGGTTCTAAAGCTATATTTATTGCTAATCATACCCACTTCACATGAACACTGCAAGCCAAAGTGCTCTGCAGATAGGGTAGTTGAGCCATGAAAAGCTGTGATACCAGTAAAGGCCAGATGCTTTAGAAAAGGGTCAGTGCCTTAAACAGTAAAGTTAAAAAGTCCAGGACTGCATCTGACTGTCCCCTCTGCAAAGGGGAAGGGGAGCATAATCAAATGTGGAAAGGAACTCGAAACCTGTCCAGGACCACATAATCTGGTGCTGTGGGCAGAAGCTAGTAGTAGATGGGGTAGCTCTGGAGACGTGGCCCAAGACAGAGTATTGTATGTTCTGATTTGCTTTTAAAAAAAAAAAAAAAAAAAAAAAAAAGTTCCTAAAATATAAGTGTTAAAATTAGAATATTATTTGGATGAAAAAGCAATTGTTTAATTTACCTACAAATTCACCATTTAATAATCCAGCTTCCTGCTGCAATGGTGATAATGAAACCTAGTTGAAGAGGAGAGGGAAAGACACACTAAAAGGGCTTTGAAATAAATTTCAGAAAACACTGGGTGCAGGCTTTTGATATTTTTATTCAGCTGCAACAATCAAGGGTTTTGCCTAACTGCACATTTTAAGTACCAGATTAAATCAAATTTTTAACAAATTAACATTTATGTAAGAGCTGAGAAAAATCAATGAACATAAAATGTGCATATAGGATAGGATACATATTGTGACAGATTCAGACCAGAAGAATGTAAGAGAGTTCTGGAAGGTAGGTATATCAGCCTTCAGAATGAGCTGGCCCTTGTTCCCTTGATAGCCAAACAAAGGCTACTCCAGGCCAATTAAGACACCTGATGCCAATTAACCAGTTAAGGCCGTTAGGCAAATGGAGACAGCTGGAACCAATCAAGGTCCCACTTATACTGTTTAAAAGCTCTCCTTCCAGTGCCCTCTAGGGGGCTAAGGTGAAAGGAGCTGGAGGAGAGGAAGCATTGCTGAATCCTGAGGTAAGGGTGAAGCTAGGAAAAGGGGTCCATGGGGGAAGTGGCCCAGGGAATCAAAGCAGTGTCAGTGGTGAAGGGAAAGCCACCAACAGCTGCTACCATTAGGGTCCCTGGGCTGGAACCAGAGTAGAGGGTGGGCCTGGGTCCCTTCCCCCACCCCCCGCCATACTCTACAGAGATCCCTTGGAGAAGGGAAGCAGGACTTGGTCCAGGCAGGAGGCCGAACTGCGCCTACTGAGCTCTATGGAGCAACAGAGACTGGGGGGTATTCCCCCTTCTCATCTCCCATACTGGCCGGTGATGAAAGTAGCTCAATAGGCTGTGACTTTTGCCACTACACTGAGAAAGGGAGATCACATTGGGGCCTTTCGAGTTTCTACACTGAAACCTCCCAGAAGCATGGGACCCACCAATACAGGCTCGGGACTTTGTCACAATACACATGCTATGTGAAGATAAAGCTCTTCTGGACGGATGATTTCTTACCAAGTGAAGTTTCACCGTAGCCCCATAGATATGGAGTTAAACCTTCCAGCCAATTTGTAAACACATTTTAGTGGCTCAAGAATGTTAAATAACCACTGGTAGGTCAGGTTTGACCCAGAATTACATATTATTCAAACCCTGCTCTGAATATAGAATTCTTGATTTCCTCATGGGCTTTCCTATGGCACTTAACATTACAGTATCTGTATGCTTCGTGCATATAAATAAGTTTATCTTCACAATACCTCTAGGAAATGGGGTGTGTGTGCTATAATCCTCATTTTACTGATGCGGAATAGGGGCACAGAGAGATTAGTGGACACTTTTGACCTTAGTTTTGGATGCCCAATTTGAAATACCTACAGTGCTTAGCATTATATAGAACTTTCTATGCTCCAAGCACCGCTCCTAATGACTTCAGCTGCAGCTGTGAGTGCTCAGAACTTCTGTCCATCAGTCCCACGGATCTCAAGATGAGCACCCAGGAAATGAAGAACAAACAAAATAGTGGCCACCTGTGAAAAGTTTGGTTAAAGTGACCTGTCGAACATCACATAGGAACTCTGTGGCAGAGGCAGGGAGAGAACGCAGTTCTTCAGGGCAGCACTCAACTGCCTTTGCACAGATAGATTTTAAGGCCAGAAGGGACCATTAATCATCAGGTCTGACCTCGTGTATGTTGTGGGCCATTACATTTTACCCAGTAACTTTTGTAGTGAGCCCAATAACTTGTATTTGACTAAACTCTATCTTCCAGAAAGGCAGCCAGTCTTGATCTGAAGACCTCAAGAAATGGACAATCCATCATTTCCCTTGATAATTTGCTTCAATGGTTAGTTGCCCTCAGTTATAATGTTTTACCTTATATCTAATTTAAATTTGTCTGTCTTCAGCTTCCAACTATTGGTTCTTGTTATAGACTTTCTCCACTACATTAAAGAGCCCTTCAGTACCCAGTATTTTCTCTCCATGAAGGTATGGATGCATTTAATCAAGTCACCTCTCAGTCGTCTTTTAATAAACTAAACAGATTGAGTTCTTTAAATCTCATGATAAGGCATTTTCTCTAGCCCTGGAATGACTTTTTGTGGCTTCTTTCTTCACCCTCTCCACTTTTTCAACACCATTTTAAAAATGAACTGTACGCAGAACTGTGGATAGTATTCTGGTATTGGTCTCACCAATGTCCTATACAAATCACTACCCTACTCCTACTCACTTCTCACCTGTTTGTAAACCCAAAGATTGCATGAGCCCTTTGTTCCACAGCATCACACTGAAGCTCATGATGAATTGTTTCTCCAGTATGACCCCAAATCCTTTTATTCACCCATGAAAGCTTATGCTCCAATATGTCTGTTAGTCTATAAGGTGCCACAGGACTCTTTGCTGCTTTTACATATCCAGACTAACACGACTACCCCTCTGATGCTTTCCAGGAGAAAGTCCCCATTCTGTAGGCATGGCATGCATTCTTTGTTCATAGATGTATATGACTTTGCAGTTGTTTGTATTAAAACACATTTTACCAGAATGATGCAGCTTGCTCTGCATGACTGCCCAATCCTCATAATTATTTACCACTCCACCAATCTTTGTGTCATCTGCAAATTTCATCAACAATGATTTTATACTTATTTTGAGATCATTGATAAAATGTTGCACAGTAATGGATCTAGTACCAGTCCCTAGGGAACCTCACTAAAATCACCCCATGTGATGCTGATGCTCCATTGACAACTACTTTTTGACATGTTAGCCAGTTTTTAATCCATTTAACAGCTGCTTTATTGATATTGTATGGTGCTCATATTTAATGAAAATATCATGTGGTAATGATTCAAACACTTCACAGACATCTAAATATATAATGTCTACACAGTTGCCTTATCAACCAAATGTGTAATCTCACCAAAAAATGAAATCAGGTTTTTGACCAGACCTATTTTCCATAAACCCACGTTGACTGGCATTACTTATATTCCTATTCTTTATTCACTGAATCCTGTATCAGCTTTTCCGTTATTCTACCCAGGATTGATATTAGACTAACTGGCCTATGATTACCCAAGTCATCCCACTTATTCTTTTTTAATATTGGCATAACACTTGCACTCTTCCAGTCTTTTGGAATTTCAAGATTTATTAAAAATTTCCGCCAGAGGGCCAGAGATCTCATCCAACTCTTTCCACTTGGGTGTAGGTTATCCAGGTGTGCTGATTTAAAAATGTTTATCCTTAATAAATGTTCTTTAAAATCCCCCTTAGTACTACATCATCCTTATGTGATACAAGTACATCATCCTGCTTCTTTCCAAATACACAACAGAAACACATCTGCCTTTTATGCTTATTGTCCTTACCACTGCTAGCAATAGATTTTTCCCTGATATCTTTTGCTCCCTTTATTGATTTTTCTACACTTCATCACTTCTAATTTATATTGATTGCTATCTAGATCTCCTTTTTTCCATTGTCACTTTTTATTTCCAATTGCTCCCTTCATGAGTGAATCATTCACTACCCACCTTCCAACTTCTGCAACAAATGAATCAGGGTGCTACAGAAGACAGCCTCCTTCACTACACAACCGTGATTTGTCCCCAGAGCAGGTCCATCCTGCGCATTGAATGAGGCAGGAGTCCTATGGAAAAAAACAGTATTCTGTATGATCATGTGATCAAAGATGATATCATAATGTGTACACACATAGGGAGTGAATTAATATTGCACAGAGCATCTTACTTTTAGCATTTCCTCACTTTTGAGTGCTTCACTTAGCAACCTTAACATTCTCTTAACATAGTTTTTTTAAAATTTTCTATATTTAAAAGAAAGCAAACTGAAAAAACATCTGCAAGGTTAGAACCTTTAGATCTACCACCGAGATCTCTGCCACTTGAGCTAAGAGAGTAACTGGTGGCAATAGTGGGTGCCATCCTCTATGTGGGACAGCCACTAGAGGGCTGAGTTACTTTTTTGCCATTGGGTATCACAGATATTTCTGATAGCAGAGGAATGGTGAGTTTTAGGAACCTTGGGTATCAGTCTGGTTATTCTGCCACTATTTCCCCCAAGGCTGAACTCTTTTATTCCTTGGCATCTCCAACCAGTCTCTGACCCTGTGCTTTCTCTCCATCCCCTGTTCCTCATCACTGTCTCTTTATCCATCCAGCCCCCATCTTCCCCTCCAGGCTCTGGGTCAGAGTCCCAGTCTTTCCCCCACCTTGGCTCCTGTCTGAGCAAGAAGACTGGGACTGGAACCTGACAGGAGTTGGGAATAGTGGCAGGGAAGGCATAGGAACCAGTGGTTGTGGAGAGGAAGACTGAGATTGGACAAGGAACAGGGGGAGGAGGGTGCCTTCTCCAGGCCTGTCTTCTTCTGCCTGTCACACTCCTGTCTCTCCATCCCTAGTTCCTTATCCCTGTGTGGTGAGTTTTCTGAGCCTGATGAGTCATTTGAGATCATTACCTGTGAGTCCTAAGGGCCAACCCAAGCCACAAGCAAGAGCCTAACCCAAGGCAGGTATATAGGCTTCTAATGAAAGCAACCACTCCAGTCTGCTCAGTGTCCCTATTTTGTTGGAGATGCTCCCTGCGATCTGTAGTTTTGCCACTCTACTCCTGCATCTAGCCTGCTTCATCCTATGCCTGCTCCTGCTCAATTCACAACTGGTTGTCCTGACACCCTGTCTTTTCCCCCTCCCAGTGGTCACTCCTAGGTTTTGGATTAGGGTCCCAGTCTTTCTCCTACCCAGGTTCCTCATCCCAGTTGCCCCTCCCAGGCTCTTTGTCCCCAGATTCCTTGTCCAGCCAGTCCCAGTCTCATCCTCTGTGGTCCCAGATCCAATCTTAGGCTTTCCCTCATCCCCCCCCGATCCTTGTCCTAGTTTCCTTGCCCAGCTGGTCCCAGTCTCCCCACTTCTGCTCCCCATGTTCTTTGCCCAATCTCAGCCCCCCACTGTTTCCTCCTATGCCTTCCATGTCCCCAGTCCCAAATCTTGTAGGATTCTAGTTCTAACCTCCTCGCCCAGACAGTTCTGTCTCCCTGCATCATTTCCCAGTCTCTATCCCACAAGCTCTTTGTCCCAATCTACTCACTCTGGCCCAAGATCCAACTCTTATCCTCTCTGCATTTGAATCAGTTTGCTTCCTTCTCCTCTGTGCTGCCTGGGAGCCAGTAGGGGAGGCATTGAGAGCACAGAGGAGACTGTCTCCCTAGTCTCAATTCTGGTGCTTGGCACCATAGCAATCCCTGGCAGGCAGGGGTGGAAATGGCAGGGAAAGTCCTGCTCAGCCACTGCATCTCTGGGCTGGAACATGCCCAATACAGATGGAATCTTCAGAGAATTTAGTTGCTAAACTCTAACAAGTCTCTACTGAACATGTGCCAGCTGAGATCCTTCAAAGGCTTGCAACGTGGCCAAATGTAGATGTTTTCCACAGGAACAGCAGAAGACACATTCTTAATACAAAAGCCACCTCCCTGCCAAATTTCAAATCCTTGCTCCAAAGCTTTTTGATGAAACATTTGTAGGCATCATTTCAACATTGGCAAAACAATGTGTTTTTCAATAATCACACTGACCACATGGTTATAGATTATATTTTTCAAAATGTCAGCCTGAGACCGACACGTGGCATTGGAAAATTTCAACTCCTGTGAATTAGGCTTGGCAGTTATAAGCAGCTGGAAACAGGGTCTTAAAATTAAAAAATGTGTTGTACCCTTAACTACCAGCTCCACCCATAGTATATAATCTTTAATACTGAAAAATTAAACATTTAATTTAAATACTCAATATTTGAATATTAAAATATTTTGATTATTAATATTTGATGCGGATTTGCATAACACTCTTACATGTTAAAACATTCATTTTTTTAGCAAGATAAAAATTTTTATTAGTATTTAATGACAACATTTTTACCGGAAACTCTGATATACCTGAAATTTTCAAATATATTTCACAGCATAGTGCTTCTAAAACAGTCTGAGCCTCTTGAATACTGAACAGAGCAGAAATGGGGAGGACATTTATTTTAAGCAACATGCGCTTTTAAAATTTCCAAGTACAGAGTCAGTCATTATTCAGAATAACTGAATACTAATTGACCTGTTGAGTACAAATGCCTATTATCTTGTTTACACCGTGCTCTGCTGGTAGCTTGTAAATCAGTTTCTCTACAACAATCTGACATTGCTTTGAAGTGTGTTTTGGTAATAAGGAAAGTCATATCAACCTGCAGCAATGCTTAAGCTTAGAGAAAATAGAAGGAAAAAAAGGTATTTTGGACAATGAATGATCTTCACAACAGGCATGAGTTATGTATCCATCATTTCTCTTCAGGTAGGCTGCATTCTGACACTAATTATGGTGATACTTCAGAAAAAGTGCTTTATTTCTATTTTTCTGTGCCAAGGAACAATGCTACTAAACTAGGGTTTAATCTTGTAATTCTTACTCACATGAGTAATCCTGACTCACATAGAGAGTCCCTTTGACTTCAATAGGAATACCTCTGTGAATAAGTTTCAGAGTAACAGCCGTGTTAATCTGTATTCGCAAAAAGAAAAGGAGTACTTGTGGCACCTTAGAGACTAACCAATTTATTTGAGCATAAGCTTTCGTGAGATACAGCTCACTTCATTGGATGCATACTGTGGAAAGTGTAGAAGATCTTATTATATACACACACAGCATGAAAAAATACCTCCTCCCACCCCACTCTCCTGCTGGTAATAGCTTATCTAAAGTGATCACTCTCCTTACAATGTGTATGATAATCAAGTTGGGCCATTTCCAGCACAAATCCAGGTTTTCTCACCCCCCCCCACACACACAAACTCACTCTCCTGCTGGTAATAGCTTATCCAAAGGGACCACTCTCCTTACATTGTGTATGATAATCAAGGTGGGCCATTTCCAGCACAAATCCAGGGTTTAACGAGAACGTCTTGGGGGGGGGGGGGGGTAGGAAAAAACAAGGGGAAATAGGGTACCTTGCATAATGACTAAGCCACTCCCAGTCTCTATTCAAGCCTAAGTTAATTGTATCCAATTTGCAAATGAATTCCAATTCAGCAGTTTCTCGCTGGAGTCTGGATTTGAAGTTTTTTTGTTGTAAAATAGCGACTTTCATGTCTGTAATCGCGTGACCAGAGAGCTTGAAGTGTTCTCCAACTGGTTTATGAATGTTATAATTCTTGACATCTGATTTGTGTCCATTTATTCTTTTACGTAGAGACTGTCCAGTCTGACCAATGTACATGGCAGAGGGGCATTACTGGCACATGATGGCATATATCACTTTGGTGGATGTGCAGGTGAACGAGCCTCTGATAGTGTGGCTGATGTTATTAGGCCCTGTGATGGTGTCCCCTGAATAGATATGTGGGCACAGTTGGCAACGGGCTTTGTTGCAAGGATAGGTTCCTGGGTTAGTGGTTCTGTTGTGTGGTATGTGGTTGCTGGTGAGTATTTGCTTCAGGTTGGGCGGCTGTCTGTAGGCAAAGACTGGCCTGTCTCCCAAGATCTGTGAGAGTGTTGGGTCATCCTTCAGGATAGGTTGTAGATCCTTAATAATGCGTTGGAGGGGTTTTAGTTGGGGGCTGAAGGTGACGGCTAGTGGCGTTCTGTTATTTTCTTTGTTAGGCCTGTCCTGTAGTAGGTGACTTCTGGTAACTCTTCTGGCTCTATCAATCTGTTTCTTCACTTCCGCAGGTGGGTACTGTAGTTGTAAGAATGCTTGATAGAGATCTTGTAGGTGTCTGTCTCTGTCTGAGGGGTTGGAGCAAATGCGGTTGTATCGCAGAGCTTGGCTGTAGACGATGGATCGTGTAGTGTGGTCAGGGTGAAAGCTGGAGGCATGTAGGTAGGAATAGCGGTCAGTAGGTTTCCGGTATAGGGTGGTGTTTACGTGACCATCGTTTATTAGCACTGTAGTGTCCAGGAAGTGGATCTCTTGTGTGGACTGGAGCAGGCTGAGGTTGATGGTGGGATGGAAATTGTTGAAATCATGGTGGAATTCCTCAAGGGCTTCTTTTCCATGGGTCCAGATGATGAAGATGTCATCAATATAGCGCAAGTAGAGTAGGGGCGTTAGGGGACGAGAGCTGAGGAAGCGTTGTTCTAAATCAGCCATAAAAATGTTGGCATACTGTGGGGCCATGCGGGTACCCATAGCAGTGCCGCTGATCTGAAGGTATACATTGTCCCCAAATGTAAAATAGTTATGGGTAAGGACAAAGTCACAAAGTTCAGCCACTAGGTTAGCTGTGACATTATCGGGGATAGTGTTCTTGACGGCTTGTAGTCCATCTTTGTGTGGAATGTTGGTGTAGAGGGCTTCTACATCCATAGTGGCCAGGATGGTGTTATCAGGAAGATCACCGATGGATTGTAGTTTCCTCAGGAAGTCAGTGGTGTCTCGAAGGTAGCTGGGAGTGCTGGTAGCGTAGGGCCTGAGGAGGGAGTCTACATAGCCAGACAATCCTGCTGTTAGGGTGCCAATGCCTGAGATGACGGGGTGCCCAGGATTTCCAGGTTTATGGATCTTGGATAGTAGACAGAATATCCCAGGTCGGAGGAGGTATTTTTTCATGCTTTGTGTGTATATAATAAGATCTTCTACACTTTCCACAGTATGCATCCGATGAAGTGAGCTGTAGCTCACGAAAGCTTATGCTCAAATAAATTGGTTAGTCTCTCTAAGGTGCCACAAGTACTCCTTTTCTTTCTGTGAATAAGGACTATTAGCATAAGTGCAGCTAGTACGAGTTGCAGGTTTGGCCTAGCTTATGAGGTCGTTGCCAGGTTAGAGATTTAGGACTAGATATTCAAAGGTATTTAGGAGCCTAAAAGCCAGATAGGCACCTAGTGGGATTTTTCAAGAAGTGCCTAAGCAGGTTAGGTTAGGCCCTTAACTCTTATTTACTTAAATGGTGGTGAGGTGCTTAAGCACTTTTGACAGGTTTCAGAGTAACAGCCGCGTTAGTCTGTATTCGCAAAAAGAAAAGGATTACTTGTGGCACCTTAGAGACTAACCAATTTATTTGTGCCACAAGCACTTTTGAGAATCCCACTAGGCACCTGTCTACATTTTTAGGTGCTTTAAATATCTTTGAATGTCAGGCCTTTGTATACTTACAGGAAGGGGCCCAACCAGAAATTTCCTAAGGAGAGGGCCCAGGAAGATGACCCCTCTCTAGTAGGGTGCCTGTGTGGGGGCAATGAAGAATTGGGGAAGTGCCAGGATCTCGAGTTCCCTACCATCCTGCAGCACCAGGACTCTGCTAGCAGCTCCACCATAGGGTGGGGATGCAGGTACCTGCATCCCATTACCTCCTGTGAGGGTCGTGCTCTGCAGCCGTGGGGCTGCCCATGCTGCTGTCTTAGGCATGGATGGGAAAGGAGGCAGTAGCTGCTGGGTCTCCGCTCAGAGCTGGATGGATAGTGCCACTGCTTACAGGTAATATGGTGATGTAGCAGGCTCTCTTTATTTCAATATACTCTTCTCTGCACATGAACAGTTTAGTTTCTAAGTTTAAAAATTCATGTCACAAAAGTGTGTGGAATTAACAAAGAAACACATTAAGCATGATCCATTATAGCCTGTCATAAAGGAAAATTACACAGCACGTATTTCTATACCAAAGGAGCATTCAAACCCATTTTCTTTTAAAATTGTTTTAGAGAATGTTCTCTTGGGCTGAGGCTTTGGATACCAATTTTTTTTAAAATAAGTTTTAGTGTCGATAAATTATAAGCTTTCTAAAGGTTTGTAACAGAAATCGGTATTGAGGTCTGTGATGGGTATAGGAGATGAAGTCGTTGGGTAGGGGTTGTGTGTGTCACACATGCATTGTGTGTGGGGTGTCGGGGGGGTACAGGGCAATATATTGAGGGGTCTGCCAAGGGGCTGGCAAATTAACCTGGGCTAGAATTAGCTGGGGTGGTTGCAGGGAAGTATTTATTATTCTGGTGGGGGAATGTTTTGGTGTTTTTTTTCCCCTCTCTTTCTCTGTCCCTCCTCAATCAGTCTCATTTAAAATCCTCGTGCCTCTTTTCCCCATATCCATTCTTTACTATCCCTATTCAGAGTCTCCCTGTTTTTCTACCTAGACCATTTCCCTCCTATTGTTCCACCATTTTATAATATGAAGGTCAATATGACTGAAAGAGGCGAAGATGAGAGAATGACCCCCCACCACCACCACCTTCACTTAGGGGAAGAGGAGCCAGGATCTGCTGCAATGCCCTCTCTAGTTACATAAATCAGAACTGAAGAAATTTGGCAGTTGTACAGGGGCTTCTAGCTCCTCTCCCTTGGAGTGGGTTTCAGTGGTCTGGGAAGTCTCCGTGGGCTGAGGGACCTCTGCACCTACCACTCTAATTGAACATATGCACATTTTTATGGTTTTTTGTTTCATTTTTGTTTGTTCCCCTCCCACCCCGCCCCACCAATGTTCTCATTCTTTGACTATCTGAAACACCATTGAAGTTTCGTTAAATCTGGCATTCTCTGCTGGATGGGCTGCTGACTTCCCCCCTTGCAGAGTTTGCCCCGGGGTTCATTGTGTGCAGGGGAACCGGGGAGTGCATTAAAAATAAACATAGCTTGTGCATTAATCACTATGCTGCCAGACCAGCTGGGAACGCTGCAGACTTTTTTGGAGATATCCGAAAAGGTAAGAGGTGGCCCACTGAAGCAGAAAATACTTTGGATATTGGATAAAGAACTAGAGGATTCATCCAAACCTTCAAAAAGGGTCAGATTCTTTGTCTGGGCTTTAGCTTTGCAACAGTTCTAATTTTTATGCTCTGGTTTGCCCACCACTCCAGGTTTAGTTTGTTTTCCCCCCAAAACTGGAAGTTCTTGTCCTTTATAGAGGTTAACAAAATGGGGCCAAAGAAAGAGAAATGGACTGAAACAAAAAGCTACAGGATAAAATCCCCTGAATAAGAGCCTCATAGGTTTGCCATTTTCCCCCAGGCTGGAAAGAATCCTACTTATTCTCTTCTGAATATGAATCTAAGTTGTTCCAGCTGTAAATGATGATGTTTGGGAAACTTATTTCTTGTAAACTTTCCTTAATCTAGATCTTGGGTAATAGACTCACTCACCTTCTGAAGTGCTTCTTGTAATGGTATGCCTTTTTCCCGGCAGAAATGGATTGTAGCTCTTTCTGATGCATGTGCATGCTGAGGCAGAACAACAACTGAATAGCTGGAGGAAAAATGATGAAACTCCTTCACTCAACCTGTTTTGTGGAGGAGCCTTCCCTTGCATGCATCTTTCCTATTTGTATAAAAATAACATTAGAAGGTACAAACCTTTTTGTACAGCCTTTGGAAATGCAGAACTACATTCTTTCAACTTGTGATCAGTGCCCCTTCGATCAATGCATTTTCTCCCCTCCCCATAGTCTCATCAGAAAAGGACTTAGGCTATATTGGACAAGTACATATACTCATGGCAAATTGTGACTTCTTTGTGTGAACAGGATGGCATGGAAAAGGATGGGATCTGGTTGATAGGGTCAAAACAAATCCTGCAGATGTTTTTTATGGCAATGATCCAGAAGCACAGGAAATACAGCAAATTGATTTCTTCCCCTCTTTTCTTTTGTTTTAGGTTTGCCTTTTAATTGAAGGGGGACCTTCATTAGCCTTCATTCTATTGTCTGTCTCTCAGCCTGACACTATTAACTACAGGTCATAGTCCACTGCTGGTTTACAGCTGCAGGATTTCCCCATGGTTTCATATTAGCAGTCACATACATAGACGGATAGAGCAGAATACTAAGCATTGTTTCTTTTAAGCCACTAATGCAGTTACTGAGGAAAGTGACCCTTCTTACTACAATAGTTTAGGTCAGAAAAGGCACCTCAGCAGTCTCAAGAAACCAATTCTCATGATGTTTTTTGCTACACCTTTGTCTCACCTTTATTACTGGATGGAGTTATTGCCTCAAAATTGATAATGCTACACATATGTATGCAGCAAAAGGCAGGCCTCCCTAGAGCTTGATGCTTAGAAATTCTGAATACATTTGATCAAGTCTGCCTTTAGAATGAGGCAGAGAGCCATGGGAACACGCCGGGTTTTATATTTCCGGGTTTGTCATCTTTGAATCTGGATTTAAAGATGCCAAAAGAAATATTTTCTTTTAATTAATGACATCAGAGACCAAAAAACTACTGTTGTTGTTTTCATTTTGGTTAAATTTCAACTGCCAGGAAAAAAATGAAGAAATACCTTAACTTGTACCTATCATGATAAAACCTACTGCCTTTGACTGATAAACATTGTCCTAAGAATAATTGCAGGATGCTTCTTCCTTTACAAAAGTAACAGTGCCCTGGGGTGAATAAACTCTAAGCTCTATATGCTATAAACTCCTAGGCGGATAAGAGAGGAATTTTAAGAGGCCAGGATTTGGTGGCTATCAGGTTTACAGGAAACACCTGCCTGTTGTTGTTATACTGATAATTTTTAATTATTCTGTCATTTTAAGTGGGGGAATTAAGGGGGGGGAATTAAACTACCCAAACACAAAAGAAAAGAAAGGGGGTTTTAAAACTGCAGAAAATTTAATTTTAACAACCAAAAACATTCGACTCTTTCTCCTCTTCTCCTTCCCTCTATCTCCATTCTTCATCCTTTTCTCCCCCACCATCATCACTTCACCCTCATGAAGCCTAAGTGATCATCACAGTGAAGTGTGAGGGAAATACAAGGGGCAAAAGCCACTCCGTCTCCCATTCTTAAGAGTAGTAGCTTCAGGGCAGTTTCTACATGGCTGCTGCTGCTCCTCCAGCAAACTGGCAGGAATACTGGCCCCAAAGCATTGGAACAGTGTGTTAGGATCATAGGATCTGTTTATTGCTGATGCTATAGTTTCTCTATCAGCATGCTCCCAACTGCAGCCTATGTGATCCCCTCTGCAGCATGCAGAAGTGCCGAGGTCCCTTTCTGGCCGTTCTATTAGTGACCCCTGCACAGTCTATTGTTGGGGTTAAACGGTGCAGAATGTATTGTGTGCTGCACTAGGGTCTGTGATGAATTTTTACACACGTTATAAATGTTTCCATTGGCAATATTTGCAAATCTCACTATTAAGACCATGAATTTCTTAAACAGAACAATAAAAACAAATTCCCCCATCATTCTAAAGGAAAGATTAATTTACAGGCCCATGCGCCTCTAAATTATTATTAATCCTCAGGATATGGTTTTGGCATGACAACTTTTAGTAAATTTCATGGCAGAGGTGCAGGAAAAAATGAAAAAGTAATAGAAATGGGTCTGGGGGTTGTAGAGTGAACCCATCCTGTTGTCATGGCTGGGTTGTGAGCAGCCAGACCTAGGTGTCAGATACAAAGTCTGCAGTCATGGGACAGGAGGCAAGAGTCATTTGGATCAGGATACCAGGAGATCAGAATCAGGAGTTGGGAACAGGAGCCAGGCTGGGTCAGGATACCAGAGTGACAGAGGCAGGAGCCAACCTGGAAGTTAAGAACCACAAGTGAGATGCCAGTTAGTTGCTCTGGGACGCTGCCAATCAGGGCCAGCTCTAGGTTTTTTGTTGCCACAAGCAAAAAAAATTTTTGGCGGCCCCTCTTTTTTTTGGTTTTCACACGTTTGCAGTTTGCGATGTTTTTGTTTTTGTTTTGTTTTACTGTTTAAAATTAAAAAAAAATGAAAACAGAGAATTTGTAGTTAGTAAGAAATTTTTATTTCACTAAGTCGTTTTCATTTTTGTCCCGGCATTTTAACCCTATAACCACTGGCACTGACACAACACTGAAATTGGCACGAATGGCGCCGATAGGGCGGCACAGTAGACACAAGTAATTGTGATTCCTGATTTAATTAATCAAGAACCATTAATGTTTACACATTTACGCACGTTCACATTGAGTGACCGTGTCACAACGTGACACGATATTTTTCATGTCATGCTCCTGTCATAACCATACAGCTAAGGGCAGCCTAGAATTCCTCCTTACCTGTAAGGGGTTAAGAAGGTCAAATAACGTGGTTGGCACCTGACCAAAAGGACCAATGGGGAAAGAGGATACTTTCAAATCGTGTGGGAAGAAGGTTTTGTTTTGTGTGTTCTCTTGGAAAGCAGAGAAGCATCAGGTCAGAAAACTCCTTCTCCTATAAACCATCCTAAAAGTCTCTCATGTTACAAAAATTGTAAGTAAAAGCCAGGCAAGGCATGTTAGATTCTTTTGTTCTGCTTGTGTATTTTTCCTTTGCTGGAGGGAGGTTTATTCCTGTTTTTTATAACTTTGAAACTAAGCCTAGAGGAAGTTCTGCTGTGTTTTTGAATCTTTTGTCATCCTGTAAAGTTATTTTCCATCCTGATTTTACAGAGGTGATTTTTACTTTTTTTTTTTAATAAAATCATCTTTTAAGAATCTGACTGATTTCTCTATTGTTCTAAGACCCAGGGGTTTGGGTTTGTGATCACTTTGTAACCAGTTGGTTAGGATATTATTCTCAAGCCTCCTCAGGAAAGGGGGTGTAAGGGCTTGGGGGGATATTTTGGGGGAATAGGAACTCCAAGTGGTCCTTTCCCTGATTCTTTGTTAAATCGCTTGGTGGTGGCAGCTCTACCCTCCAAGGGCAAAGAATTTGTGCCTTGGGGAAGTTTTAACCTAAGCTGGTAGAAATAAGTTTAGGGGGTCTTTCATGCAGGTCCCCACATCTGTACCCTACAGTTCAGAGTGGGGAGGGAACCCTGACAGCTCCTATCACACTACTGGAGATTTTTTTGATCTTCATGTATTATGGTTTTTTTGTACATTGGTGGATTTTTCCCAAAAAAAAAAAAGGCTGGCCGGAATGATGCCGCCCCTGGAAATGTGCCGCCCCAAGCACGTACTTGCTTTGCTGGTGCCTAGAGCCGGTCCTGCTGCCAACTGGACCTCAGGGCAGAGCTTCACACTGGGACTCAGCTTCATTGGTCTCTGTTAAGCCATTGTCAGCAGGCTACCAGGTGAAAGGTTGAAGTGTGGCTGCTCCCAGGAATCCTGTGGGCCGGTGTTTGAGAGCCGGGTTAAGAGCTGTGGATTGTAGCATCATACCCTCCGATAGGGGTGCCCTCTGGGGATGTGAGTCCAGGTTTTTCAGGATGACTCCTATGAAAGGCCCCATTCAGAGCAGGCGTGTGAACATTTTCAGATGGCTCCCCAAGTGCATTCCCCTGGGCCGTAACCTTCCCAATCAATCCATAACATGCCCCATTTGATCTTAGTCAAGGACTCTGTGAACAGTGTATTTTTCCTGACCATATATTTGCACTAGTGGGGATGGTGATTAGGCACTTTGGGGAAATATGTTTTTGGTGTATAGTTTAGGAGTGAGATGTAGAACATGGGGTGGTCTCTAAGGAATTGAGGGAGCTGAAGCTTGAAGGTGAATGGGTTGATTTGTCTCTGAATGTGGTATGGGCCAAGGACCTGATAGTCTGGTTTTCAGGAAGGTCCGGCCCTGCAGAGGTGTTCTGTTGAAAGCCACATCTTTCATCCTGCCAAGTAGGTGCAGCCCTGGTGTCTGTTTGTCCACATGCCTTTTGTAGTCTTGCCTTTTCAAGGTGTTCCTTCATCCTTAGGAACCTGCCTTAGCCCTGGACCCTTGCTGTGCTGCCGACTGGACTTTTAACAGCCCAATCAGCGGTGCCGACTAGACTTGCCTGGGTCCCTTTTCAATGGGACATTCCATTTGAAACCTGGACACCTGGCAAACCTATTCAGGGGGTCTGCCAAGCAGGGCCAGCATTAGACTCACTGGGGCCCAGGGCAGAAAGCCAAAGCCCCACTGCATGGGTCTGAAGCCTGGGACCCTGATCCCTGCCACCTGGGTCTGAAGCCAAAGCCTGAGCAATGTAGCTTTGTGGGGGCCCCACGCAATTGCCCTGCTTGCTATCCCCTAACACCGGCCCTGGCTTTTATATGCAGAAAACCAGTTTTTGTGGCACAAGTGGGCTGTGGAGTTTTTATAGTGTATTGGGATAGGCCTCAGAAAGGAAAAGGTTGAGAACCCCTGGGCTAGACCATGGTTTGAAATAAATGATAAAAAAGACGATTATGAGGGGGGGAAAAGGTATTCCTTTGCCTGTGTGTGTGGGTAGGAAAAACACATAGTGTGATTAAGATGTTAGTATCCCCAAATGTTCTGACATCAAAAAGCTATGGGAAATAAGTGTGCATTGGTCAGCTTTTTCTTTCTATCTAGGCATTAATGTCATGCTCATTGCTGTAGCATCTAGCATCAAAGCCATTTGCAACAGTTGAAAATTTTTAATTTCATTAGAGGTAGAAAAATGTGAATCAATGGTACAATTTATAGCAAAGCTAAAAAGGGCAGAATGTTACCAGTTTGGGCCATTTTCAGAGGGCACTTCTGTGAGAGACATTGCAAGACTCAGATGTAACGTTAGAAATGTTTAGAGGCCAAAGGACGTTGCTACAAAAATCAAGGGGAGAATGTGCTTTTATGCTGTAATTAACATTTAGTTAGAAAAGTTAATGTTGCATTCAGCATCACTCAGTGGGAAGAAATTATGTAGACCACTTTTTAAAACATTGCTATTTGTGCCCTTTGTTTATTTGGCCATTTGAGGATGTGTGTGTAAAGGTCAGTTTGCATTCTCCAAATTCTGAGGCTACTGGGTACAGGCACAGTCCCCAGGTACTAAATTAGAGCTGTCTGAGGCTTGTTCTGGCTAGCACTAGCTGCTAAGGCCACAAGGCACTGAAACCATTACTGGGGAACCACACAGCATAGGGACATCCTGGCCATGTCCCCTTTTCTCTGACCACATCCCTAATCCAGAACCCCAGTTCCCATTAATTGATTAGCTTGTGATAAACCACAAACATGCCATGACTGTCAATTGGCATTAAATGCAAGCAAATCTGAGCCATTACTAATGTCCAAACTGCAAAGGTACATCTGCACATTTCTCTTAATAGACTTTTGTGGCCTGTTGCCTGCTGGCCAATTAGTATTCATTGTTACAGAAGAATTAGTAAAATATCTTATCGTAGAATACAAAACATTAAGGTTGAAATCCATAGAAGTCAATGGAAAAATTCCTATTGACCTCAAGGGGACGCAAGATTTCCCCCTAAGAATGCCATGTTGCCTGCATTAGGCAAAGCATTCATGATCTCTGATATTCTCAACAAAGTCAAAACAGAAAATGGATCCCAATTTAAGGTCAGAGCTTCGTTGTGCCTTTTACAACATAATAATAATGTGACGGCACCACATGGGCACAGATTCCAAATTTCTTTAACTATATTTACTGAATATACACAACATGCAAGGCCTAGCTACTTATTTACACTGTTGCTTTGGTGGTTTTGGCAGCTTCTAAAACACAGAACACAGTGAATGGTATCAGAAGGCTGGCAAACTATTTAAATGGATGCTACCCAATTTCTATACTTTACAGGTCTCCCACTGGTTTATGAACTATTTTGTTGTATGCCAGCGTAAAACTTCTTTGTGGCCACAGGCACACAGAGTAGCTTAAAGATTAATGTATAACCTAGGTAAATTTACAAAAATCAGTAAAATAAGTACTTATCTAACAAGTACTGAAATAATCCTTGTGAGATGATAGATTTAGACGACATGTAATTGGAAATGTATCACCTGTGTGCCAGATGTTTCAAAGGTAGGGTGACCAGGCAGCAAATGTGAAAAATCAGGACAGGGGTGGGGAGTAGTAGGAGCCTATACAAAAAAAGACCCAAAAATCGGGACTGTCCCTATAAAATCTGGACATCTGGTCACCCTATTCAGACGATTGTTGTGAAGTGAGCCTGGTGTGGTCACGTGAACAGTAACGACCATCTGAGGAGACAATCATTCATCTTGAGACACTTATTGCATAGTGAATAATTTCAGATTAATTAAAGAAAATTGTGATCTGTTCCCAGATAATTAGGAATAGAAAAAGAGGCAAAACTAATTGACATTTTTTTATTCATCCTGCTCTAGTTTTTGAAAAGTGTTCTCCTTGGGTTTTAAAAAAAACTTTAGGAAAACAATGGGGTGTGGTTTCTATGGAAGCCTTAGTCAGACTACATGCTCGGTAGCAGGATATGGACAGGGATACTGAAGAATCAGTTTGCACAGCTGAAGTCTTATTATGCACCAGCAAATTTCTGGAAATAGCAGTCATGTCCAGGACCACCATTTCATATAGATTTTAGTGGACCTTTATTGAATGAAAGATTTCTGACATACAACTGATTCATAATCAACATGGCCAGAAGTTACCTGTATGTGCTCAGTGTAATGCAAGATGGTACCATTAAGGTGTTATGCTTCATTTTCGTGACTTATGGGTTACCAAAAATAATTATTTCTGATAATTGACCCCAGGGAACATAGTGAAAGTTAAATAACTTTTTGCAGGTTAATATGTATATATAACCTATAATATTAGTTCTACTGGGGCAGCTAACATTTAGTTAGGATTTTTGAATGAACATGAAAACTGTCAAAGTAGATACACTATCTATAAATCAGAAAATAGCTTCTTTCCTGGTCTCTTATCAAACACCACCACCATATAGTTCTACAAATGTGTTCTTGCTGAATTACTAATGGGAAGATTTTTATGTACCAGATTGGAAGTTATGACACATGATTTGGGTAAACATGTTTTAAAAAAAAAGTCTGCATCTCCTAAGAAGAAAACAAAGCTTGCAGGAACAGAATATCTAGTAGGGCTGTCAAGCGATTAAAAAAAATGAATCATGATTAATCGTGTGATTAAAAAAATTAATTGTGCGATTAATCACACTATTAAACAATAATAGAATATCATTTATTTAAATATTTTTGGATGTTTTCTACATTTTAAAATATATTTATTTCAATTACAACGCAGAATACAAAGTGTACAGTGCTTACTTTATATTTTTGATTAAAAATATTTGTACTGTAAAAATAATAAAATAAATAGTATATTTCAATTCACCTAATAATTCACCAGATTGCACTACGGTACTTGCATCATGAAAGTTGAACTTACAAATGTAGAATTATGTACAAAAATTAACTGCATTCAAAAATAAAACAATGTAAAACTTTAGAGCCTACAAGTCCACTCAGTCCTACTTCAGCCAATCGCTCAGACAAACAAGTTTGGTTACAATTTGCAGGAGATAATGCTTCTTGCTTACAATGTCCCCTGAAGGTGAGAACAGACATTCTCATGGCACTGTTGTAGCCAGCGTTGCAAGAAATTTACATGCCAGATGCGCTAAAGATTCATATGTCCCTTAATGCTTAAACCACCATTCCAGGGGACATGCATCCATGCTGATGACAGGTTCTGCTCGATAATGATCCAAAGCAGAGCAGACCGACGCATGTTCATTTTCATCACCTGAGTCAGATGCCACCAGCAGAACGCTGATTTTCTTTTTTGGTGGTTCGGGTTCTATAGTTTCCACATCTGAGTGTTGCTATTTTAAGACTTCTGTAAACATGCACCACACCTTGTGCCTTCCAGAATCTGAGAGGGACTTCAGATTCTTAAACCTAGGGATGAGTGCTATATCTATCCTTAGAAATCTCACATTGGTACCTGCTTTGCATTTTGTCAAATCTGCTGTGAAAATGTTCTTAAAACGAACATGTGCTGGGTCAGTGGTGGGCAACCTGCAGCACACGGGCCTCATGTAGCCTGTCAGGGTAATCCGCTGGCAGGCCACGAGACAGTTTGTTTACATTGACTGTCCGCAGGCACAGCCGCCCGCAGCTCCCACTGGCTGCAATTTGTCATTCCTGGCCAATGGGAGCTGCGGGAAGCGGCGGCCAGCATGTCCCTGCAGCCTGTGCCACTTCCCACAGCTCCTGTTGGCTGGGAACGGCAAACCATGACCACTTGGAGCTGCAGCTGGCCGTGAATGTACAGGCTGCCCACCACTGTGCTGAGTCATCATCTAAGGCTGCTATAACATGAAATATATGGCAGAATGTGGGTAAAACATAACAGGAGACATACAATTCTCCCCCCTCCCCACAAGGAGTTCAGTCGCAAATTTAATTAATGCATTATTTTTTTTAATAAGCATTATCAGCATGGAAGCATGTCCTCTGGAATGGTGGCCGAAGCATGAAGGGGCATATGAATGTTTAGCATATCTGGTACGTAAATACCTTGTAACACCGGTTACAAAAGTGTTATGCAAACGCCTGTTCTCACTTTCAGGTGACACTGTAAATAAGAATCAGTCAGCATTATCTCCCATAAATGTAAACAAACTTGTTTGTCTTAGCGATTGGCTGAACAAGAAATAGGACTGAGTGGACTTGTAGATTCTGAATTTTTACATTGTTTTGGTTTTGAGTGCAGTTATATAACAAAAAAAATCTACATTTCTAACTTATAATGCGCGCGCATTATAAAGAGGGGTTTCAAAGGGAGATGGGCTGTTGCCAGCAGGAGAGTGAGTTTGTATGTATGTGTGTGTGTGTGGTGGTGGTGGGGGGGGGGGGAAGGGTGAGAAAACCTGGATTTGTGCTGGAAATGGCTCTACTTGAGGATCACTTTAGATAAGCTGTTGCCACCGGGGGAGTGAGGTGGGAGGAAGTTTTGTTTCATGGTCTCTGTGTGTATATAATGTCTTCTGCAGTTTCCACGATATGCTATGCATCCGATGAAGTGAGCTGTAGCTCACGAAAGCTCATGCTCAAATAAACTGGTTAGTCTCTAAGGTGCCACAAGTACTCCTTTTCTTTTTATAAAATCAACCTAATTTCGTAGTGTAGACATACATTAAAAAGTGTAATTTTGGGTGGTATCTTCTTTGCTTTTGTCACGTTATAGCTAGAATGGACCCAGGTGGGTATCACCTTCTACTCAGCGTTTTCAGTGCCCTACTTCTTTGTGTGGTTATTTTAGTGGATGTTTCTGATGCCCAAGCCTCCTCACCCAACCATTCCACACCAGAGGACTTGCCCAAGCAACAGAAGGCTGGCATTCAATAATTTTTGAAGTGCAGTGTGGCCTTGTCCTTCCCTCCTCCCCCACTCCACCCAGTGGTTCCCTCCTCCCCCACCCTTCCTGGGCTACCTTTGAAGTTATCCCCCTATTTGTGTGATGGATTAATAAAGAATGCATGAATTTGAAACAACAATGACTTTATTGCCTCTGCAAGTGGTGATCAAATGGGGGAGGGCGGTTAGCTTACAGGGAAGTAGAGTGAACCAATGGGGCGGGTTTTCATCAAGGAGGAACAAACAGAACTGTCACATCGTAGCCTGGCCAGTCATCAAACTGGTTTTCAAAGCTTCTCTGATGCACAGTATGCCCTGATGTGCTCTTCTAACCACCCTGGTGTCTTGCTGAACATAATTAGCGGCCAGGCGATTTGCCTCACTTTCCACTCCGCCATAAACATCTCCCCCTTACTCTCTCACAGATATCACTCTCTTATCTCTCACAGATATTGTGGAGCACACAGCAAGCAGTAATAACAATGGGAATATTGGTTTTGCTGAGGTCTAACCAAATCAGTAAACTGTGCCAGCGTGCTTTTAAAAGCCCAAATGCACATTCTACCACCATTCTGCACTTGCTCAGCCTATAGTTGAATAGCTCCTGACTACTGTCCAGAGTGCCTGTGTATGGCTTCATGAGCCATAGCATTAAGGGGTAGGTTGGGTCCCCAAGGATAACTATAGGCATTTCAACATCCCCAACAGTTATTTTATGGTCTGGACAGTAAGTCCCTTTCTGCAGCTGTTCAAACAGACCAGAGTTGGTGAAGATGCGAGCGTCATGTACCTTTCCTGGCCATCCCATGTTGATGTTGGTGAAACGTCCGTTGTGATCCACCAGTGCTTGCAGCACCATTGAAAAGTACCCCTTTCGGTTTATGTACCGGCTGCCAAGGTGGTCCAGTCCCAAGATAGGGATATGCATTCCGTCTGTCGCCCCACCACAGTTAGGGAATCCCATTGCAGCAAAACCATCCACTATGACCTGCACATTTCCCAGAGTCACTACCCTTGATAGCAGCAGCTCAGTGATTGTGTTGGCTACTTGGATCACAGCAGCCCCCACAGTAGATTTGCCCACTCCAAATTGATTCCCGACTGACTGGTAGCTGTCTGGCGACGCAAGCTTCCAGAGGGCTATCGCCACTCGCTAGTGAACTGTGAGGGCTGCTCTCATCTTGGTATTCTTGCACTTCAGAGCAGGGGAAAGCAAGTCACAAAGTTCCATGAAAGTGCCCTTACGCATGTGAAAGTTTCTCAGCCACTGGGAATCATCCCGTACCTGCAGGACTATGTGGTCCCACCAGTCTGTGCTTGTTTACCGGGCCCAGAATCAGCGTTCCACTCCATGAGCCTGCCCCATTGCCACCAGGATGTCCAAATTGCTGGTGTCCGTACTTTGAGAGAAGTCTGTGTCCATGTTCTCATCAATCTCGTCATTGCGCTGCCATCGCCTCCTTGCCTGGTTTTGCAGGTTCTTGTTCTGAACATACTGCAGGATAATGTGCAAGGTGTTTCCAATGCTTATAACTGCCGCGGTGATCTGAGCGGGCTCCAGGCTTGCCGTGGTGTGGCGTCTGCTATAGTCTGCAGGAGAGCAGAGTTACAGTGGAAGCAGTGGATGACGATGGTTAGCAGGCCTACTGCACCGCCTGCTGCCAGCAGCACCAGGACACAGCAGCGGTGGTATGGGTGAGCTGAGCTGAGCGGGCTGCACGCTTGCCGTGTTCAGGCCTCTGCAGGAGAGCAGGAAAGCAGAGTTGCAGCAGAAGCAGAGGCTGATGACCTGTGAGGTGGATTTAGGAGAGCAGAGTTGAAGCCGGAGCCCATGACAGCTAACATGGAGAAATTTGTTATCAAAACAAGAGCAGGAGAGCAGAGTGGCAGCGGAAGCAGTGGTTCGATGACGACAGTTAGCAGTCCTACTGCACCATCTGCTGAAAGCAGTATGGCATCCGTACGGAAAAAAGGCACGAAACAATTGTCTGCCATTGCTTTCACGGAGGGAGGGGCAGCTGACGACATGTACCCAAAACCACCTGCAACAATGTTTTTGCCCCATCAGGCACTGGGAGCTTAACCCAGAATTCCAATGGGCGGCGGAGACTGCAGGAACTGTGGGATAGCTACCCACAGTGCACCGCTCCGTAAGTCGATGCTAGCCACAGTAGTGAGGATGTACTCCGCTGACTTAATGCGCTTAGTGGGGACACACACAATTGACTGTGTAAAATTGCTTCTATAAAAATCGACTTCTATAAATTCGACCTAATTTCGTAGTGTAGACATACCCTCACTGAAGAACACCCTACATTTACACACAACATAAGTAACAGGCAAATATATTTCACTTGAAAATACCTCAGATTTTTAAGTCTGATAAACTTCAGTAATTTATTTTTGTCTTTCTGCTGAGACTGAAGCTAACAGCGTGGAGAGAAGCTCAACTATTCCTACCAACAAATGAAAAATCAGAAACAATTTATAGAGTTTTTGGTGTAAGAATCATTTGTGTGTAGGAAACTAAACACCATTTTTACTCCCCCACTGGCACTGATATATTATTATGTTTTCTAAATGTAAGTTATGGGCTTAGAGTATTGAAGACAGAGGTGGTGTTTTCAGTGTCAGTTTTACACTCTGTACAATGGAAAATAAAGATAACTCCCCATGTAAAACAACTTATTAGACTATGTTTGGAATGGGGGTTTACATAATTTGTTGACAGTTTGAAACAGCAGAAATGTCACTGTGCACCAGCACAAATTTCTCAGAATTAGCCACTCCCACACATAGTCGGACCAATTCATTTGTTCCAATTCAGTACATGTCCATAGGCTCCAGCCTTTCAACGGTTCAACTGTAGAAATTTAAAATCTCTTCTCAGAATGCCAGATAATCAAATAGACTATGCATTTGACGAAGTGGGTATTCACCCACGAAAGCTTATGCTCCAATATGTCTGTTAATCTATAAGGTGCCACAGGACTCTTTGCCTCTCAAATAGACTATAATCATTCAGGCTACCCTGGTTTCTCTTGTAGACCTTTCCTTACAGTTTGATTTAGTTGTAGTCTAACAGTGGACCTTGGATTTTGCAATGTGGTGGTCCAAGATGCAAATAAACAACATTATGTAAATGAGTATTAGGCAGATTTATGATATCTGTATGAAAAAAAGTGAATTGCACTATTTCTAATGTTTTACACAAGTAATAATCTTTGAGATCCTTGTTTTACAAAGAAATGAATAGTATTTTCTACCAGTTTTAGTGTCTTGGGTCAGCTTTTAAAGAATAAACAGTGCTAGTGCATTTAGATGGTCCTCAGTCAGTCCAGTGCATCAGCAGTTTCTCAGAGAAGCAAAAGTAGAAAAAGAACATTCCTTTAGAAGCCATAGTCCTAGGTAGAATAGAAAATATCCGTAGTTATTAGTTATTTTATTACTATTAGATATTTATATTACTTTGGCACCCACCCATCCCAATTAGGACTGTTGCCTTGTTGTGCTAAACTCAGTATAAAAAAACGGAGAGATAGATACTGCTCCAATGAGCTTACAAAACTAGCAATATGTGGATGTTAGAGACAAGGTGGATACTGTAATATTTTTATTGAACCAAATTCTTGTCTCTCTAATATCCTGGGACTGATGCAGCTAAAACAGCACTGCATACAATCCATGGATAGTATGAGAGAACACTGGGTCACATTGAAATCAATGTTTCGGTAACAATACTGATCCAGAGAGAGTGCAGTTGAGACTGTGTCTATAGCTTAGTAGTTAGGGCACAGCTGTGGGAGACCTTCGTTCCAGTCCCTCTGTGCCAATGAATATTTAATGATTTATATACAGTGCAACAGCTTCAACAGGAGAGAATGAGAAAGATCACCCAGAAACACCCTATAGGCCACTGGTTAGGCCACTCACCAGGAATGGGGTGAAAGTTCAAGTCCCTGATCCAGGATTTGAGCCTGGGTCTCTAACATCCTGTAGTGAATGGGCTAAAGTTTATAAGACCACAATCACTGTCATTTTTCCTGAAAAATCATTGACCTGCCTTAGGCACCTAACCCAGATGAAGGTTCACAGCTGCAAATTCCATCTGGACACTGGGGCCTTCCTCTGACCTGGAGCTAGGTGCCTAACTCCCTTTGAGGGGCAGGGCTTAGGCCATACACCTCTCCTTGGCCTTTCCCATTGGCATTTGGCATTAGGCAGCTCCCTGATCAGCATGCTGGCTTTTGTGGATCTCATTCTTAGGCATCTAACTCTCCCCTGCATTGTATAAGGAGCCTGGATGCCTAACTCAGGGTTGTGAATTCCACTAGGCATCAGGGCACTTAAACGTTAGGTTCTGCAATGCCAAACACCGCAATACCTAAGTCCCCCTATGAATCCCACCTTTGTGTGTCAAGCAAAGCTGCCTCAAAAAATCTGAATAAAAGGAATAAATTCTCTGTCTTGAAAGGCTAGAGGCTGATTATTTTTGCATCTCTTGGTATTTTCCAGCCTTTTATTTCTTCCAGACTATTCCAAATATATGAATGGAGTTGGTGGAAAGCAATGACAGCATCACATTGATCAATCCATCAAGCATTAGCCAATCTGAGGAGGCATTTACTTGTGGTTATCAGAAGCACTCTTGCCAGGATGTTTCAAACAGGTCTCTTTTGGCTGAGTTACAAAGGAATGCTGATACTTTTGCAAGTTTATCCAACAGTTCTAGGAACCTCACCAGATTTATTGATCACCAAGGCTGGACATACTGTGCAAGTGAGTACTTACTGAGCGCCAGAAAAATAGCCACTCATTGCACTTAATGCCATTAAAGCCCAAAACCTCAAGTCCATTGAGACCCACTCTTCTAGCTTTCAGCTCAGTCAATATCTTCTCTGCTATGACTCTTCACATCCTCAAGCTGATAGTTTGCTACAGGCAATGTGGACTGAAGAAACAGAATTTAAAAATGATTAGAACAAAACCAAATTTCAGTTTCCTTTTAAAAAATTCACATTACTTGGCAATCACCTTTTTAAAGATGGAAAAAGAAATATTAGTTTCCCTTTTTTAAAACTAACTGTGTCAGGCTCTAGGATGCTGTACGGATTTGCAGAGCTATTCTGCTCACTCACCCGGTTAGCCAGACCATGTAAATCTTAAGAGATTCATAAATAGGGTAGAGAATTAGGATGACAGGACCTCCTTAAGGGAGAAGCCTACCAGCTTCTTCACATGCCTTGAGAGGGAAGCTAAGGTAGTTCAGGCACTGATTTATGTTTGTTTTACTTTCAAATTAAAGGAAAATCCTAAGGAAGGGGGTAATACATCACATAGCTACACAAAAAGCCACAGTCTGATTCTTACATATTGCTTGTACTGCAGTGGTGCCAAGAGGTCACAACTAGGTCAGGATCCTCTTGTTCTAGATGCAGGCCTATGATGAAATACAAACTCTGCCATGAAAAGCTTACAATCTTAACGACAAGACATAACAGGTGGGTGAAAAAACAAATGAGGCGGAAAGATAGGATAACAGTAACACAAATCTGTTTGGCATAGACTAGTTATGTACACAGTTTGCAGCTAGAGCTTCTGCTTTGTTAGGTTTACTTTTGATCAGTAGCACTTTGTCAGGTCTGAAAGTGAAAATCAGCAGCTTACCACCATTAGCAGCTGGTAGGCACCAGATGTGAGTGTTAAGAAGGGATTTCAAGGTGGACAGGGTACTAGCTCTATGGACTTTTTTGGGGAGCTTGCTCCATGCATATGGGGTGGCATGGCTGAAGCAGACTAAAGAGTGGTAAAGGTTGACCCCAATTACCAATGGTTCAATCCTCTGGGGTACTCAGAGCCTAGAAGGGAAAAAAGGGAGGAGGAGGGTAGCAATAATAAGAGCGTGTATTTACATAGACTATGTGCAGAGCGTCGTGGAGCTCTATATGCTACCACTGTGGTTAAAACTGAGGCCCAGTGAACACACTGATAAAGTCATAAGGCTTTTTAACCCGAGGGGGAGGAGGAAGACTGCAGCTACAGTGAATGCTCTCGGCATCTCTCAGCTGTTGTGCCCCCTCTGGCGCCAGGAGCTTTAGGTTTAGCTCCTGCTGTCTTAGCTACTTTGTTGCAGTTCTTAGATTAGAAGAATCTGAGAGGAAACTTGTCAGGGGGCAAATTCCCTGTGGTGAATCTACTTCTTTCTCTTTTTCATCCTTTCTCTATTTTTGTTGTTGTTCAAAGATTTCTCCAAAACATCAAGACAAAAGTGTGGTTTAAAATTCTTCCCCAGATCATCTCTCCTGTCCATTCTCTGCCTCTGCTACAAAACGCACAACGTGAGGATTTTTCCACAGTTCTGGGCTAAATATGAAAGACATTTAAAATGGCCAAAGAGGCTTTTAAAATGAGAGAAATTATGCTGCTAATTATGCTGCTGGTCAGAGTGTAGAAGGTAAATAGAACAGGGATCTTTCCTGCCAACTGCAGTTGTCTTCTCCTTTCTGGAACTTTAGGCACAATCCATTATTGTCAGCAACATTGCTCTATCTGGGAGATAACAACCCTATTTTCCCTAAAGGATTTATTTGTGAACATTTCTAATTTGTAAAATTTCCAATAAGCTTAGTGTATATTTTCTTAATCTTTAATGAAGAGATGGAAGATGGCACTCCTGTGAGGCGCTATAATTGATGCCGAGCATCTTTCATTCTCACAGTACATCCACACTAGTGACTGTACACAGGTTCATGCACATGGTTGTGTGAGAACCCTCCCATTGTTCACACCTAAACCCCAGAAGCACGTGTCTGAAGGTGAGTAGAGGGCAAGTAAGCTAGCATGCCTGAAGGGTGTGGGTAAGTACAGTCTTCGGACTCAGGCATGGCTGCATACTCATGCTAGTATGGATGGGGATAAGGGTGTACCAGGTCTCGAGTTTCAGTAGACCTCTTCCCCCAGTACCAGAATTCAATGAACCCTTTTCTTCCTGACCCTTATCCAGTCTACAAAGGACCCTGTCCCCTTGTTTTCACTAGTAGTAGCGAGCTGTGCTGATGGCATCAGAAAAGTTTTCTGCTGCACTCTTTTAATCAGTACAGGTGAACATGAATCCTGCTCCAAGAGCAGTTGCTTGGCCCGCAATGATTTGTTGGTTCTGATCAATATGTGGTTGGAGTACACTGTCCTCCATGACATCTCCTGGAGCGGCAGGAACATATTACTGTACTGGGAAATTGCACAGGGGCTGGAGCAGGCAGGCATTGAGTGGACTCCAGCCCAGGGCCAGGAACACATCAAGCACTTGAGGCTCCTGTACCAACAGTTGCTCCAGGAGGGCTCTTCATACATCCGCCTTCAACAACAAGTTGGACCATCAAGGGCTCCTAGGATAGAGCCTCAAATGGCTCATGATCCCCTCATTGCCTGGTGGGATGTGATGAGGGCCAGGGCGAGGAGGCAGCAGGGACCATGGAGGATGCCCCAGAAGCCCCAGAGGATGAGAAAAATGTGATTCTACACCTCTGTCCAGACAAGCAAGTGGAGAAAGCTCCCCTGCTGAACCTGAGGAGGACCCCGAGCCACAGCAGGGACTGGAAACCCCAGGCTGGTAAGTTTTGCAATGGACTCCCCGCCACCACCAATATCCCCTCTTGTTCTAGTGCTAAATTTTTAATTTTTAAGATTTAGGGCATCTGAAGTTCTGAGCACTGACATTTCTTCCCTGGATAATATGCCATGTATTGCTGTGTCTCTGAGTTTGAACTACACTGCTGAAACCATGACATTGTGTTGCCCCCTCCTCTTTTCAAATTCTTCCAACTTGTCCCCCTCCAGGGCCACCTCCACTCCGTCTCTCCCCCTGAGGCCCCGCCCTCGTTCCTCATCTTCCTACATCTACTCTTCCCCTCCACTCACTCCTGTCCACCTCTAGGCCCCCGTACCTGCCCTCTGCTTGCTCCCCCACCTCGCTTCCCCTGCCTGCTCATCTCTGCCTCTTCCCCCAGCCCTCGCACCCGCTCCTCTCCGTGTCTCCCCTCTAGGCCTGTCTACCTGCCTGCCACTTGCTCATTCCTCTCCACCTCTTCCCCTGAGGCCTGTCTGCTGGCCGGCTGCTCGCTCCTCTCTGCGGTGGAGAGGAGCAAGCAGTGTGTTGTGGGGGTGCCTAAGGGGAAGAGGCAGAGAGAGGGTGGAGCCTCAGGGTGGAGCATGTATGGGGGAAATAATGCTACCCCTTCTCTTTGAATTGGCAGGACTTTCACCTCCTGAGTGGGAAACGATTCCGCAAAGAAGGCTGGAGTAGCACAGAGACAGCTGAGGCAGACTGAGAAGTACCTTGGAAGAGCTGCCCATAGGAATTGACAGGAGAAACCAGGAGCAGTTCGAATTCCTCAGGGCATGGGAGGATTGAGCTCTTCAGCAGGAAGAGACTTCGATGAAACAGTTCATGAAGCAGGAGGCACGCTATAGGGAACAGGAGCTTTCCCTAGTGGAGAGGCTCATGAAATGGTGGCCAAACAAGTTTGGGGTCCATACGCTTCTGAAGCCACAGAGCCTATCCATGAATCACCACCTCGTTCAGCTGTCACGCAGGGTTTTACTGAATCAGAGGATCCTGTTTCAAGCACACCCCAAGTGACCAGGAGGAGAATATGGAGCCTACAGGACTTCCAGGACTTCACCCTCCACCAGCACCCGAAACTCCTCTCAGGCAGACACCCCCCCACCCTGCCAAAGTATCCAAGTGAAGGACTATAAGCCTGCAGAGGCCTTCCAGAATCCCACCAAATGCCCAACTCCATGCAGGAGACATCCCTGGTTTTCCTCAAAAGTTAATTTTGCCCATCATTCCCCCCTTGTCAGGAGGAGGGCAGGGAGAAGGGTGCAGAGACAATAACATTTGGCTGGTGTTCCAGGTTGCATTCCCCTGATTTTTTAAAATATTTTGGTTGACCTTTCTTTGTAAAAATATTTCAATTATACGTTCCATCTAGTACTTTTAATGAATTTTATACTTTCCTTAAATTGTGTGAGACCCCCCTCCTTCCTAAAATGAACTGAAGCTGTTTCAAGGTTTAGGATTGGGCCCCAGGGTTCTCTGCACATGAAACTGAATGTTGTATAACTATCTGACACCATGATACTGCAAACACTTTTCTCTCTGTGTCCCATCCCCTCCAACTTGAGAAATATCTGAAGTCACAAGGATACCCCAGAGGAATGGAGACAGGGCAGTTAGTGTTAAGTGCTCACAGAAAGCACTACTATTTTGCAATGCAGCAGAAGCCTAAAACAAAGAAAAGGGGTAGATAAACACCTTTATGGCTTAGTTCACATGTAGAAAATGGAAACACAATTCCAGTAACAATACAAGCAACGACAGCATCTGCCATTACCCTGTGCATAAACAGTCTGTGCTCCCCTACTCTTGTCCCTTAAACATTAACCTGTTTCCCAGAGTAGTGATTATTGCTCTAAAACAGTTAGTACTGCTGACAATGAATGGTTAAAAAGAGAATGGTTACATACCACCCCCACGCAAATTTTCAGAAGGTCCTTGCGAGAGACTGAGTGCGCCTGATAAGAGGTTTGTAAACAAGTATGAACAGTGAAAACAAAAACATTGCACAATGATCTCATTACAACTTGGCTGCCATGCTCCACAGCACAAACCCAACCCAACAATGATAACCCAGTGGAAGGTGCCCTGTTATAATTGTTTTTAATGTGTGAAGGAATGAATGGCTAATGACCTTCAGCTACAGAGGAACAAAACCCTCACAAAGTTATGTAGTCTCACAAATGTGTGCCAGTGTTCCCTCTTGGGCATTTCCAGCAGCTATACAGGATGTGAAGGTGTTCACTGGCACAGGCAGATGGCACCATGTGCCTCCCTGCTGTGCCAAGTTGTGTGTGCATACGGCATCCCTCCTTTCCCCTTGCCTGCTGGGAACCAGGACCAATGTGCATGTGGGTAGGATCTGGCTGCCTGTTATAGAATTTGTAAACCAGACTTGTCCTGAACCAACTTGGGATGGAAACACTCCCCTTTACCCTTACAAACATTATGGAATGTGCAGCCGGCAATGATTTTATGAATGGCATTTGCCACATTGGCATCCAGACAGGTGTATAGGCAGCACCAATGAAATTGCAGTCTACCATATGCAAACTCCATGACCCTTCTGCAACTGCTAAGCTTGTAATTTAATTACCTTTTGCCAGGGTCATTGATGCTGGGATACAGTTTCATGAGACAACTTAGGAGCAGGTATGTGGGCCCCGCCAAAATACCAGTTGGCACAGACATACAGTACAGAACAATATCATTTCTGGGAAATAAAGTCCCTTCATCCCCCTTCATGTATAATCCTGAGCTCCTTAGCACTCTGGCATCATGAACCTTTCCAGGGTTTCCCATTCATCTGCCTCTGGGGTCCACTAAGCCTTGCAGAACAAGTAAATAGTAACTGTAGCCCAGAGACCTCTTGATACCAACTGGCAGAGGGCAAATGGTGCATAAAGTTCTGGTATTTACATACTAGTTCACCAAAGAGTGTTGTGTAAGATCTCTCCTGAAAGTTCCTGTTACACGGGTCGTCGTAATCATTAAGAGATGTATGTGCCGATAATATGTGAGGATTTATGCTTATATACATACTGAAAAATTGTATATTTAAGGTCTGTAAATTGGGGGTCAGTCACCAGAAGTTGTTCAGTTTCTTTCAGGCAGAAGATGGTATTCAGCAGCCTGTCTCTATGTAAGTTGAGTATTGTATGGTTCACAATGGATGCCCATTTACAGTGTGAGCCAAATACTAATGAAACAATTGTGAAATCTTCAGCGAGAGTGAATTTATGGAAGAAAATAAACCAGCAGAAGAGAGTCCTTTGTACAAGTGGAGACAATAGATTTTTGGACTACAAATGTAGGTACAGAGACTGACTCTGCATTCTTCACCTACGAAGTTTTCTTCTTGAAAAAAGGATCACAGCCAGCCAGGATGGTAAATGGTGGGAGAAGAACTTTGGGTCAGATACCTTCCTCTCTAATGAAGTTTATCTTGTTAATTAAGTCTAGACTCTAGAATGAATGTTATGTAACCCTTTGTTGCCAATATTTCTGCTTGCTGTCATTTGAAGCTCTGATTGTTAAATAAACATATTTGCTTTTGCTATAAACAAAGCCAAGTGCTGTGCATTAAGTGCAGCCGTGTTCTATAGTATAACAGGTACTGTGGTGTACTGTTCCTTTGGGAGTGGAGGCTTTGGGAATTCTGTGTGTCCAGTAGAACAGAGCTGTACATCACAGAGGGAAGCTTGGGTGGGGGCTTGGGTGGAGGGGGTGGGTGGGCCTATTACTAACCTGCAGATGAATAATGGAGCCCACGTAGGCTGAGAGGGGAATGCTTGTGCTGCCTGTGGCTGGTAATGCCAAGGATCTGACTTCTAACAGGCACAGACAAGACTTCCTCATGGTAGGGGCAGGTGGTGGCAAGGTGTCTCACAACCCTGGGCACCGCTAAGAATTGTCATGGTAACCGTTTCAGTTCACATACTCACTTTCATTTGTGGTGGGCCAAGTACTGTATTGGCATATGGGTGCTGTTGATGGTCCCGTTACGGTTTGGAAGTCCCATCCTCTGAAATCCAGCTATTATTTTTGGAACTCTTCTTATGGCAACCATACATGGGTAGATCACAGTGTTAATTGCCTCACAAACCTTTCCAACCCCAAAGTGGTTTGCAATGGACCTATAGCTGTCTGGTGTTGCCAGCTTCCATGAGGCAATAGCAACCTGCTTCTGAACCAGTCTGGCTCCCCTGAATCAAGTGTTCTGGAGCTGGATGTTTGGTGCAAGCTCCTCATGCAGCTCCATGAAGGTCTGTTTCCTCATTTGGAAGTTCTGAAGCCACTGATGGTCACCCCAGGTTTCCAGAACAGTGTGATCCCACCACACCATGCTGGTTTCCTGAACCAGAAGTGGTGGTCCACTCCTGAACATCCTTTGACAATACCAGACTTCACTGTATCTGTACCATGCGAGCTGAAGAATTCTCATTGACTGTCAAGGTCAGCATCTTCGACGTGCCAGAAAGTTCTGCCCGAATTCCTTCCAGCGTCTCACTAGTTGCCTGCTCTACTGCATAGTCATTTGTCCTGCAGTAAGGAGCAGAACCAGATCACCATTCCATTGCTCCATATTTTCTACTCACTTTGGCAGGAAATAACAGTGAGGGGTGATGTGATTAGGAACAGCCATTGGCAAATGTGTGAAGGCAGGGGACAGTACCAACAACACACAGCACTGTGGTTCCTAGAGTGTTTCCTTGAGATGCACAGAACTGTGGCATACTGTTCCTGAAATGGTAGCACTAACGTCACATAATACAGTGATGGTGTGGGCATGGGCATATGCAGGTAAACAGTGTTATACCCATGTCCAGCACAGCATAATGTGGACACTTGGCATGGGTGGGGGGAGCATGTGTAAGCATGTACATGGTCCAGTACTCAAGTATGTAGGCCAGTATAGACATAGTGGAGGGCATTCAGCACTTTTCAGGTTCAAGCCCAGAGAATGCAAGCAAAGTCAATTAGTAGGGCACTTGTCTAGATTAGATGCTCTCACTGACCTGTACACCATGGCTTTCATTCCCCAGCGGAGAAATTAAAGAAAGGTTGTCTTGGAAAGGTATCTATTACAGAATTATGCTCCTGAACTTAATTATGAGCATTATTAGCAGTGGAGTTACAGCATTGCTTATTTGCTGTATTTTGTATTCTCTATGTATTGTTTGGGGAACACAAATTTATTACTTTTGTAAATATAGAGAGACTGTTGTACAGTCTGGATCCACTGTGACCTATATCCCAGATATCTTGACATATTCTTTAAATATCCCCAGAGGACATTACTTTTATCCATTTTCCATGAATAAACCCGTATGTTGGCAGAGGGAAAAAGAGAGGGTTTTTTCCCTTTAATTTAGTCTTCTTTCAGTTAATTTTAACTTCATTATTAAGATGAATTGTAATGATGTTTAAAACCCCAGAGGCAAACTGGCTTCATTTGATTTCTTCTGGTAGATGAGAAAAAACTGTTAGCAGTTGCAATCTTCTGTGAAATGTATCCCATGCTCTTGAGCTTACATTTTTAATGTGCCTTTCAAACTAAAATTGATCTGCCTCTTTCTTTTAAAATAAAAAACAATACATATTTTATGAGAAAATGAATACCTTTGATTATTTTTTTTTGTGCCAACTAGAAGGGTGCAGGAGACTGTCTGTTACCATATTAAACATTAATCAGAAATGTACATTCTTTTACAATTAATTTCCTTCCTGCTTTTAATGTATATTAGGCTAATATGCACAAATGTCTATTGAATGGTTTTCATGCATTCTTATAATTTAAAATGAGATATGAGTAATAGTCTTGTTTATGCGATGCAAACCTGCTTTACCTGTTTAATTCAGTGACAGATATTTTCTTAACATAGCACTGGGGCTGACACAGTCAACTCCCTATTAGCACGGGCAACTGATAGCAAGGACCAGAGGTTCCCTGCCTATTTCATTAAGTGCTAGAAAATAATTTGTGGTATCTCAGAGCCACAGATGGGATGGTGGCTGTAAATGTGTGTGAATCTGCAGGCTTCTAGACTTGTTGCTTGGTAGGATAATTTGGTTGTGGGTTTGTATAACAATATCTCCTTTTCAGTGAGCAAGGGTATTAGCTACTCTTTTATCTTTCCTGCTACAGCTATGGCTTCTGAGCTCTCAGCATCCCCTCCCCACACCTTCCCAGGTCCTCCCTTGCTGGTCTAATTATTAGTGAATTGCTCTTGCTTGATCAATGGGCATGCTTTCAAGTCTAACAAGAATGAAAAAATGTCCAAAGCTGAGATATTTTTAGGCCTACAGTTTGATTGATTTTCTGTGTGGTGCTGAAGTGTTTTTTCCCCTTCCTTTAAATTCCAGTTCAGATTTCAGGTTTAAAACCAGCGTTAGAGCCCTAGTTACAGTAAATCCTAGGTGATAGAATATCTCTTGAGAACATCCCTTTGATGTGCCACCTGTGATCTCCTGCGCCAAATATATAATCATGAAAACTTTCCTTGGCTCCTTGGTGTTAGCCAGGATTTCCCATTGTGTGAGTGTGTGTGTGTGTGTGCTTTCACTGCTTATGGTGAAAATCAGCATAGTTACCCCTGCTGCAGGGCCCAAAGGGGTCTCTCCGAAGTTCTTTGTTTTCATAGCAATTTTTTATTTTTAAATTGCTCTAAACAGAAGTAGAACATCACTCATACAGGGATATTTTTCTCATCAGAGGTGGGCCAATCAATAGTATTTTTTTCAAAGTAAAAATTAACTGCTATTGAAAAATTAATATATGGGGTGGAGTTTCTTTTGTTTGTCTGTTTGTTTTTTTGGGGGGCACATAAGAATTGAGCTTACTCTTATTTTACTAGTGGGGTACACTATTACCCTAAGAGCTCTTGTCTCTGCACTACAGATTTTTGCTAGCATAGCTACTTCAGTTAGGAGTATGAAAAAAAAAATCACATCCCCAACCGATAGCATGGCAACTTCCCTCTGTAGATGCAGCTTATACTGTCAAACAACTCCTTTTGCCAGCATAATTTATGTGATGCAGTGGGTTGTTTAACATGCCAACAGAACATTTCCTTTTGCTGGTATAGCTGCATCTGCACCGGGGGGCTTTTCCGGTATAGCTATACCAGCAAAACCTTTGAAGTGTCAACTAACTCTATGTATTGCCTCATTTATACATTCCTTAAGAAAAAGGAAACAGCATATTTTCTTTCCTGTAGTACTGACATTGCTATTCAGCCAGTGAACGTGGTAGGTTATTGCTGTTCAATCCATAATGCATGCTGCTGACCTAGGCCTGATCCTGCAAATTTGCTGCATCTAGCCCCATTGACTAAAAGCTCAGGGACACAGAGCCGTGCATAGTCAGTGCCATGTCTAAGGGGAGAGCAGATTGCATCTTGCATCACAGGACCAAGGAAGCACAGAACTTTTGCTGGAGGCTTTAGTCAATTTGAACTGCCATGTTATGATCAGTTCTATCTACCTTTGGAGCCATGGGTCAGACTTTTGAATTCTTATCTTGAATTCTGAGGTTTTCTTGACTGATTTTCTAAGGCTGCTTAAATGGCTGAAACTATGCCAGGTATTTCAAAAGAGCAGGTTTTAAACAAGCAAACTCACACCATGCATATATGCCCTACCAGTGAGCCTCATTTCCATAGTCTGCAGAGTCACACTGATTTACACCAGCCAAGACTCTGGCCCTAGTTCCCTCCTACTGCATTAACATTGCCTTCTTGCTTTCAGTATGTTTTGCAGCTAGAAAATCTTCAACACTAGAAAAAAGCAAGAAGCATGAGTGATGATTCTCTATGTAAGCATGCGTTTATCTGGGCTAAAGGAAGTTGGGAATATCCAATTCCAAACTACTCCTGATTTTAGAATTAGGCTCCTCTGTCCTTTCTGCTGAAGCTTCCATGTTGCTCACAAAGTTAGATGCTTTGCAATGTAACTTGAAAATGGGTTTTACATTTTATTAAAACATTCAGCATTCCCATTTCTGAAATAAGTTGATGACCTTAATTGAGTTGTTAGTTCATATGCATCCATGTTACAAAACTACCATCATGGCTGGCATGAGTTGGCATCTTGTCAACAATCTCTGAGAGAAGAACTGGTTGGACTATTCATTTTGAATAATTTACAGATTGAGTCCCTTTTTGGCAAGCAAATCATTCATAAACCAATCCCAATTTCTCTGAATATAATAAATATTTGTAAGTATATACCACCCCGTTTTAATGAATAATCTTCAACCTAAGGCTTGTTCCTAAATTGTTTACATTATTTAGGATTTGGTATTCATCATTCATATTGTGTGATTGCTCACCTAATTCATGGTGTTGTTTTGGCTCCCTGTTTGGGATACCAAAACTTTTAAAACAGGGCAATAATGAACTACTGGTGCACATTTTTAGATGAATACACATTGTGCTAAAATTTATGCACATGTCAGAAGTCAGATACATTTTGGTTGTCCACATATTCACAAATAAAGAAAAGTATGCCCCCACAAATCATTGCAAGTGAAACTGTGCTTTCATTTAGGAAACTGTTAATGAATAATTAAAAAATAAAACCAGGTAGCATTTCCCAAGAGACTGCAAACAGGCCTGCCTGCCTGAACCTGAGGACTCTGGGACTATACTACCCACTGACATCAAATCGTGAGTGGAGTTTAGTGGCTGGGGGGAGGGGGAAGTGATGTGGTAAAGGGACATTTGCCTACTGGGCATTCACATTAGCAGGTGGGCTACTGCCAAAGTTACTGTGAAAGAGTATTTCATTTATCATTCATCTAGAAATATTGTAGTGTTCCTTTTTCCCCAAATATTTTTCCTTGGTTTATACAGACTCACTGCTTGTGAGTGGGCAAATATTGCCCATTAGGAGCATCCAGAGAAGATATTTAGTAATTTCAGAAATTCTGGCTTTGGGATCAAGCTGGTGGTATCTGTTTTAAGAGGAACCTCTAGCTCAGTGGCTCTAAACCTTTCCAGACTACTGTACCGCTTTCAGGAGTCTGATTTGTCTTGCGTATCCCCAAGTTACACCTCACTTAAAAACTACCTACTTACACAATCAGACATAAAAATACAAAAGTGTCACAACACACTGTTATTGAAAAATTTCTGACTTTCTCACTTTTACCATATAATTAAAAAATAAATCAGCTGGAATATAAATATTGTACTTATATTTCAATGTACAGTCTATAGAGCCGCATAAACAAGTCACTGTATGAAATTTTAGTTTGCACTGACTTCACTAGTACTTTTTATGTAGCCTGTTGTAAAACTAGGCAAATATTTAGATGAGTTGATGTACCCCCTGGAAGACGTCTGCATTCTCCTAGGGGTACGTGTACCCTTGGTTGAGAACCACTGCTGTAGCTGTTTAAACTGTCCCTTGTTGCTCCTGACAACACCTGGCAGAAGGGTTACACATGTTTACTATTTGACCAGCTCTAGCAGTTAGGCCAAAGATTGAACTGGTATGGAGACTAAAGTTCAACACGTGTTCACCCCATTGGTGGTCCTTCCAGATCAGAGCTTATGCATATTTCCAGGGCACTTTGGGGGAAGCTTGCACTGCAGTAGTCCATGAATCCACCTGTTCTAGGAATAGAGGACTTCAGTTTCCAGGGTTGTAAATCTGGCATCTTTCATATGCAGAAATTAAATTTTTAGGACGTCCCAGTTTTTGAAGTGGTTAGTGACAATTACCTTCAAATCATTCAATGGTTTCCCTTTGGGAATCTTGCATTGCAGGAAGGTGAAGGAGAATATGTTATTTTTGAGCCCCATATAGGTTTATCTTGTTCAGTCTCCCACCTGCTGTAACAAAGCTGTGATTAGAAATCCTCTAAAGGAGAAAAAAGTGACATTCTGTCATCCTCAGAATCAGAATGTTGTGCTCTAAAGTATCTTTCAAACTGTTGAATCTCATCCAAATGGCCTTTGTAAGGGTATCACCAGGAGAAAGAGAAATGAGGCACACACTCAGGTCCTTATTTCTATGAAACGCCTGATCACATAATCCCCTTTGCTCAGGCTCACAGAACTCCATTGCAGGTGGCCCAGTGAAGCCATTAACTCATATATACTGTTACCTGTTTAATACCTTGTTATCTCAGTGCAGCGGAGTTGGGAGGCTGCCAAGTTTTCCACTATTAGCCCCTACTTCGAGGGGGGAGGGGTAATAATGTAACTCTTCCACAACACTCTGCAACAAGCTAAATGTTGGCATATAAGATTTCAGCATGGGAGTGATTTGAAAGGTAATATTTGGCCATTATTAAGTTATGAGGGTTTTACAAAAAACAAATAAAATGGACATTGGTGTTTCCAGATGCCCATATAATTTGAGATTTGTTTTGTTAAAATGAATTTTTCAGCTGCCATTAATCTCTAATTTGGACTGGAAATTTGGGCTACATTGACTGGGTGAGGATGAAAGGATATTAAGAAAAAAGAGAATTGCAAATACACAACCATTCCCTTCCCTCCCTGCAATATCATAAGGCTTTTTAGTATTCAGGCTTGATCTGCATGCGAAAACATTTGTGTCAAATAGTCCAGAATGGCTTTTTGTAGAGATCTGGTCTGAATAGAGCTCTGGGAACCAGGAATTTCTGAGTTCTAATCCTATCATTTAGTGCTCTTGGCCAAATTACCTAATCTCTCTGCCTCTGTTTTCCCACCTGTGAAGTGGGTAATAAAATTTATCTTTACCTACATACTTCACAGGATTGTCGGGAGGATTAACCGGTTAAGGTTTGTAAAATACATGAGGATGCAAAGTGCACTACAAATGCCAAGTGATTTTATTAAGCAGTTTAAGTCCTCTGACAAACAGTGTTTCAGAGCATTATTTTCTAGCATCCACTATTATGTTTCAGCTGCTTCACAGAAGATGTAGAAAGCAACCATCTTGGCCGCAAACAGCTTTGAATCTAAAATGTACCTGTGACAGAATGAATGAGGCCAGGGCAGCTCCTCAGCCCAAGCCTACCCAAGAATTCCCATAAGTTACAAAATATAGTTTGTGTATTTTTATTTAATTGATAAATAGGGACAGCTGCAAGGGCAAATTGTGATTTGATTTAAATGTCACAATGTACTCTCTCTCTCCAGTAGTGAAACTCAATGCCAGAAAGTTTGATGAACGTAGTGTTGCGTGAGTCTCAAATCTTGGTATAGCAATCGTGCCTCAAGTGCCTTGTTACAATGGCAATTTACCATTCCCAGGAGTTACTTTATAAGGACATGCTGTGGTAACCATTACCTGGTGAGGCCATAATAGGATTGTAGCAGTTCAGCTCAGGCTGCAGGGAGCAGGGATGGGGCCTGTGCCTCCCCAGCTCGCATCCCTGTGGAACAGGCCCTGTGTATGGGCTTCAGGAACTGCCACTGGGCCCGCTTCAGACTCCACCCCCCGCGCCAGCCCTTGTAGCAGTGGAGGTGGTGGCGGCTTCAGCTCCCGGGTCTGCCTGATGCTTCTTCACTATAAATAAAGTAAGCTTTTAATAGCTAGTAAATTGTACATTAGGCCGCGATGGAAATAACTGTTGTGTGATTTGTGCTGCACCTGTCAAAAAAGTCACGAGCTGCCTCTGGAATGAGGGAGACAAAGAAAAGGAGGGGAAGGAGCATGATAATCTTAAATTATCTGCCAGACATGCAGAGTAAAATTCTGGCCTTCTTTAAGTCAATGGGAGTTTTGCTCTTGATTGTAATGAGGCCAGAATTTCACCCCCAGGATAAACAGTGTCTGCCCAACTTTGGTCAAACAATTTAACACAATCTATTGTACTTTTTAATTTAACCCTGTTTTTCAGCCATTGCATGCATTTTTAAGGAAACCCATCATGCCTTCAAAGATTCTCCACTTTTCTCTGCTTTATAACTCCCTTGCTTTCATCACCAGCACCAATAACTGTCTGGTTGAAAAAGATTAGATGAATCTTGTGAACAGCTGCATTTAACTGGCCACAAAAGATCACTGTTGTACACTGTAAGGCACTGCCTTTCTTTAGCCGCGGGTTACGGGTATGAACACATTACCCCTGCAATACTCCCAGAACTTCCCATTCCCAGGCCTTAGGAGTGGAGAGGGACTATAATTAAACTGTTCCTCTAATTAAATCCTCTTATTGTGCTTCTTCCTTCAGTAGTGTACAAGTACAAATTATCTGTGTGAGGAAATGTGAGAGAAAAGAATACAAGCCTCAGTTCAGCACACAAGTGGATCCCAAACAGGAGTCACCCAGGAAATCATGGTAAGATAGAATGAACGGTTTCCACATACATACATTACAGTTCATTACATTTGTACTTGACAAGGGTCTATGTGCTCAAGGTTTATATTAATATTAAGAGGAAACGTTAAAATAATCTTTAAAAAATTTCAGAGAAAATATTTTTAAGTATCCCCCTGCAGTGTTTGCAGCTACATTACATAATTGTTTTTGTACATCTGAACCTGAAAATGAAACTGATTAGAAACAAAAGTTGTTTTGTTTTTTTTCCCACAGTATGCATCCCATGAAGTGAGCTGTAGCTCACGAAAGCTTATGCTCAAATAAATTGGTTAGTCTCTAAGGTGCCACAAGTCCTCCTTTTCTTTTTAGAAACAAAAGTGAAACTGCTTAGTCTATTTTAAATTATCCAGTCTGAGTGAAATGCAGAAAATAGACAGCATAAATCAGAGGTGGGCAAACTACGGCCCGCAGGCCACATCCAGCCCAGCCCTTGCGCTCCTGGCCAGGGAGGCTACCCCTGGCCCCTTCCCCGCTGTCCCCCGTCCCGCACAGCTACGTCGCTGCACCGGCAGTGCTCTGGGTGGTGGGGCTGCGCGCGCCTGCTGAGCAGCATGGCAGCATGGCTGACTCCGTCCGGGCGGCGCGGCTGCCAGACATGCTGCTCTGAGCGGCATGGTAAGGGGGCCGGGGCTGGGGGGTGGGGGATCCCAGGGGGCAGTCAGGGGACAGGGAGCAGGGGGCAGTTGGATGGGGCAGAGGTTCTGGGAGCGGTCAGGGGATGGGGAACAGGAGGGGTTGGATAGGCGTGGGGTCTCGGGGGGCCTGTCAGGAGGTGGGGTTGTGGACAGGGGTCTGGGCAGTCAGGGGACTGGAAGCAGGGGGGTTAGATAGGGGGTGGGGTCCCGGGGGACGATTAGGGGTGAGGGGTCCCGGGAGGGGGAGGTTAGGGGACAAGGAGCGGGGGGGGGTGTTGGATGGAGCCAGGAGGAGTTGGATTGGTTGGGGGTTCTGAGGGGGGCAGTCAGGGTGGGAAGTGGGAGGGGTCGGATAGGGGGAGGGGGCCAGGCTGTTTGGGGAGGCACAGCCTTCCCTACCGGCCGTCCATGCCATTTTGGAACCCCAATGTGGCCCTCGGACCAAAAAGTTTGCCCACCCTTGGCATAAATGGTGGAAGGTAAAGTCAATGTTTAGAAATTCTTCCAGTTTTAATAATACACTATTAGTAACAAAGGCAAAAAGATTTATCTGTTTTAAAATATACTGTCAGGGGCTGAACACACAGCTGTGCCAAAGAAGGAAGAGGACAAAGGTGGCAATTCAAACTTTTCTATGTGCTCCACCTCCTTACTTATAACAAACGGAAGAAAGGGGAAGTGGATAGTAATGAATATATTTCAGAAGTTAGGAATTGTAGAAAACTGATAAGGGAAACAAAGGGACACGAGGAGAAAAACCTATGGCCAGCAGATTTAAGGACAATAAGAAGGAGTTTTAAAAATATATTTGGAACTAAAAGAATCTTGACATTGGTATTGGTCAATTACAAGATGAAAATGGTAGAATTATCAATCATATTGCAGAAAAGGTAGAAATGTCCAATAAATATTTCTGTTTTCTGTTTGGGGAAGAACAACCAGATGATATAGTGTCATTTTCCACTGAATGCATCCGATGAAGTGAGCTGTAGCTCGCGAAAGCTTATGCTCAAATAAATTGGTTAGTCTCTAAGGTGCCACTAGTACTCCTTTTCTTTTTGCGAATACAGACTAACACGGCTGCTACTCTGAAACCTGTCATATGGTGGTGATAACACTCTTTCCATTCCTCTAGTATCTCTGAAAAATGTTAAACAAAAGTACTGAAGGTAAACAGTAAAATTTTTTGAATCAGCAGGCCCTGATAGCTTGCATCTAAGAGTTTTAAAAGAATTGTCTGCGGAGTTCACTGGACCATTAATGTTGATCTTCAATAAGTCTTGGAGGCCTGGGGAAGTTTCAGAAAACTGAAAGAATGCTAATGTGCCAATTTTTTAAAATGGTAATGGGATGACGTCGGTAGTTATAGTCTTGTCAGCCTCACCACTGATCCTGGGAAAGGTATGGGAGTGGTTGATATGGGATTAGATTAATAAAGAATTAAAGAAGGTTAAAGTAATTAATGCAGATCAAAATTGGCTATGGAAAATAGACCCTGTCAAACTAACTTGAAATTTATTTGATGAAATTACAAGTTTTGTTGATAATGGTAATAGCGTTGACTTAATATACTTAGATATCTGTAAAGTGTTTGACTTGGTACCACATGACATTTTGATAAAAAAAAAACTAGAACAATATAAAATTAACATGGCACCCATTAAATGGATTAAAATCTGGCTAACCAATAGGTCTCAAAATCTAATGGTGGATTATCATCAAGCTGGTATATTTCCAGTGGGATCCTGAAGGGACTGGTTCTTGGCCCTATACTATTTACCATTTTTATTGATGACCTGGAAGAAAACAAAATCATCACTGATAAAGTTTGCAGATGATGCACAAATTGGGGAGTGGTGAATAATGGTGAACAGGTCACTAATTCAGAGCAATCTGGATCTCTTGCTAAGCAATATGCATTTTAATATGGCTAAATGTTTATGTCTAGCAACAAAGAATGCAAGCCATACTTACAAGATGGGGGAAGGGAAGGAGAGAAGCTCTGTCCTGGGAGGCAGTGACTCTGAAAAAGATTTGGGGCATGGTGGATAATCAGCTGAACTTAAGCTCCCAATGTGAGGCTGTGGACAAAAGAACGATTGTGATCCTGGGATGTATAAACTGGGGAACCTTGAGGAGACGTAGAGAGGTTATTTTATCTTTGTATTTGGCACTCATGTGACCACTGCTGGAATAGTGTGTCCAGTGCTAGTGCTCACAATTCAAGAAAGGAGTTGATAAACTGGAGAGGGTTCAGAGAAGAGTCTCGAGAATGGTTAAAGGATTAGAAAATAAGCATTATAGTGATAGACTCAAGGAGCTCAATTTATTTATCTTAAGAGAAAGTTAAGGGGTGAGTTGATTACAGTCTGTAGGTATCTACATAGGGAACAAATATTTAATAATGGGCTCTTCAGTCTACAGAGAAAGGTATAACATGATCTGATGGCTGGAAGTTGAAGCTAGACAAATTCAGATTGTAAATAAGGTGTAAATTTTGACAGTGAAGGTAATTAACCATTGGAGTAATTTACTAAAGGTCATGGTAGATTCTCCAGCATTGACAACTTTTAAATCAAGATTGGGTGTTTTTCTAAAAGATCTGCTCTAGGAATTATTTTGGGGAAATTCACTGCTTATGTTATAGCCAAAGTCAGACCAGATGATCACAATGCTCCCTTCTAGCCTTGGAATGTATTAATCCTACGCAACTCATCCTACACAACTTAGAGCAGCCTTGGGGTATGAGTTGCATCAGTTGTAATGGTCTTTACACTGGAGGAAAACCAATGGAGTGCATTTTGCGTTAACCACAAACCCCCTTCTGCTGCTGGTATGTGCTCTTCTCACTTCTCATTTACGGCAGCTTTAAATTTCCTTTGTACTACCAGGGTGGAGAAGGATCTGGCTCATAGTTTTTAACTGGACATTGTTCCAAAACTATATATATTCAAGGGACACTTACCAAAATTCAGTGTCCAAAAATATTTTGGTTAGAGTTGGTACTTTTGCTATATAAGGGAAAGCCCTTTATAGTAATTTTCTTTTTGCTTTGCTCTCGTTTTTGGCTTTCAATATAAATTTAACTCTGTGCAGAAAAATCCAGCACACAATGTATGCAAACCCATAAACTAGGAAAGCCTATTTTCATCAAGGATGTGGAACTCTGCATATTTATGTACAATGGCCCCAGCTAAATCACCAGGCAACAGACTAAAGGCATTCAAAACTCCATGTCTTTCATGAAAATGCTGCAGCTGATGCATTTTTACTGGAAACAAGTTAAATCCAGGGTTGAAGTGCTCTGTATGGGTGAACTGTTTTGCCTTAATAAAGATGACTGGAACCAGAAAGAATTGCTATCACTTCATATCACATTTTTCATCTCAAAAATATATTTGTTTTACAAAAAGAACAGGAGGACTTGTGGCACCTTAGAGACTAATAAATTTTATTACAGCATCAGCTTTCGTGGGCTACAGCCCACTTCATCGGATGCATAGAATGGAACATATAGTAAGATAGATAGATATATACATACAGATAAGTTGGAAGTTGCCATACAAACTGTGAGAGGCTAATTAGTTAAGATGAGCTATTATCAGCAGGAGAAAAACTTTTGTAGTGATAATCAAGAGAGCCCATTTAGACAGTTGACAAGAAGGTGTGAGGATACTTAACTTTAGGGAAATAGATTCAATATGTGTAATGACCCAGCCACTCCCAGTCTCTATTCAAACCCAAGTTAATGGTATCTAGTTTGCATATTAATTCAAGCTCAGCAGTTTCTCCTTGGAGTCTGTTTTTGAAGCTTTTCTGTTGCAAAATTGCCACCCTTAAATCTTTTACTGAGTGGCCAGAGAGGTTGAAGTGTTCTCCTACTGGTGTTTGAATGTTGTGATTCCTGATGTCAGATTTGTGTCCATTTATTCTTTTGCGTAGAGACCGTCCGGTTTGGCCAATGTACATGGCAGAGGGGCATTGCTGGCACATGATGGCATATATCAATTGGTAGATGTGCAGGTGAACATGCCCCTGATGGCGTGGCTAATGTGATTAGGTCCTATGATGGTGTCACTTGAATAAATATGTGGACAGAGTTGGTATTGGGCTTTGTTGCAAGGATAGGTTCCTGGTTTAGTGTTTTTATTGTCCTTTCTGACTTTGTCCTCACTCTCACAGATCTTGGGAGACAGACCAGTCCTCGCTTACAGATAGCCCCCCAACCTGAAGCAAATACTCGCCTACAAACACACTCCACACAACAAAAACTCTAACCCAGGAACCTATCCTTGCAACAAAGCCTGATGCCAACTCTGTCCACATACTTATTCATGTGACACAATCACAGGACCTAACCACATTAGCCACACCATCAGGGGCTCGTTCACCTGCACATCTACCAATGTGATATATGACATCATGTGCCAGCAATGCCCCTCTGCCATGTACATTGGCCAAACCGGACAGGCTCTGCGTAAAAGAATAAATGGACACAAATCTGACATCAGGAATCATAACATTCAAAAACTGGTAGGCGAACACTTCAACCTCTCTGGTCACTCAGTAAAAGATTTAAGGGTGGCAATTTTGCAACAGAAAAGCTTCAAAAACAGACTCCAACGAGAAACTGCTGAGCTTGAATTAATATGCAAACTAGATACCATTAACTTGGGTTTGAATAGAGACTGGGAGTGGCTGGGTCATTACACATATTGAATCTATTTCCCTAAAGTTAAGTATCCTCACACCTTCTTGTCAACTGTCTAAATGGGCCATCTTGATTATCACTACAAAAGTTTTTTTCTCCTGCTGATAATAGCTCATCTTAACTAATTAGCCTCTCACAGTTTGTATGGCAACTTCCAACTTATCTGTATGTATATATATATTTCTTCTTACTATATGTTCCATTCTATGCATTCGATGAAGTGGGCTGTAACCCACGAAAGCTTATGCTCAAATAAATTGGTTAGTCTCTAAGGTGCCACAAGTACTCCGGTTCTTTTTGCAGATACAGACTAACACAGCTGCTACTCTGAAACCATTTATTTTACAAATACTCCCCAGGAACAACTTTAAACATCAATAAACATTGAATCATTTCATCAGTGACCTTATCTGTGGCTCTATATTATTTCTGAGATCCTCTAGGATGAATTGATATTTGAAATTTTTTGCTAAGCAACTTGGGTGAAATGTGTTATCTTCCTCTATGATTTACACCGGGCTTTCCTTACATAACCAGGCATCCAGAGATCTTGTTTAGCTTACCATTTCTGTTTATCTCTTATTGCTGAGCTTGTAGCCATAGTGAGCTTTTAAGACCTCAAGTTGCAGCACAATTATGTGTCAGGTTTTAGGTTAAAATGAACCAGTCAGGTTTCTCTCAGAGACAGCAGCTTTTCAAATCCAACCTTTATTGTTCATTTTGCTAGTATTTTTACTGGGTTGGAAAAGACATACCTGTACAGGCTTTTTGTTTTATCCCCCCCATATTTCAAAGCTTGTTTCTGCTTCAGACATGACATTGACAATCCTTTTTTGTTTTCCTCTGTGCCTCAGAGGCTTAATGGTTCGGCATAGCAGCTGAACCTTTAGAAATTTCTTCTGTGCCACTGCAAAGTCTACTTCAGTCAGGGCCGTGGAGCTGTCACTATGAAAAGTGACTCCTCCGGTTAAACATTCTTTGGTGGTGGTATTTCTCAAAGCAACACAATGAGTAAATGGATTTCTTTAAGCTACCCAGTTGCCTTGAAACAGTCCACAGTTGCGTGCTGGGAAGCCAGCTAATTCTCCTCACTGGTGGCTGGTGACTCTCTTGATGAGGGGGGCTGATGGTTCACAATTTAAAAATCAATTATTTACAAATCAGTTAATGTTAAATACTTAAGCGCCTCACATGAGCATGTAATTTAAATGCAATTAGGCAGTTATTGGGTGTCAAATATCAAATAATGATTAAAGGAGCACTCACATTTAATAACAGAGTACAAATTTCAGGGCTTTTACATTGATCACAGGGAACTGAAAACTCAGTAAAAATAACATTGACATTTTTGGATTTTCAAGGTATTTTAAGCAATATAACTTGCTGTGAGCTAAATCTCTTATTTTAAAGTGAATTTAAGGTCTGATCCTGCAAATGATCACATGAATAGTCCCCCTGACTGCAATGGGACAATGTGTAAGTACTACTCACAAGAGTAAGGGTATGTCTACACTACGAAATTAGGTCGAATTTATAGAAGTCGGTTTTTTAGAAATCGATTTTATATATTCTAAGTGCATTAAGTGCATTAACTCGGCGGAGTGCTTCCACAGTACCGAGGCGAGAGTCGACTTCCGGAGCGTTGCACTGAGGGTTGCTATCCCACAGTTCCCGCAGTCTCTGCTGCCCATTGGAATTCTGGGTTGAGATCCCAGTGCCTGATGGAGCTAAAACATTGTGGCGGGTGGTTCTGGGTACATATCATCAGGCCCCCGTTCCCTCCCTCCCTCCGTGAAAGCAAGGGCAGACAATCGTTTCGCGCCTTTTTTCCTGAGTTAACTGTGCAGACGCCATACCACGGCAAGCATGGAGCCCGCTCAGCTCACTGTCACCGTATGTCTCCTGGGTGCTGGCAGACGCAGTACTGCATTGCTACACAGCAGCAGCAACCCATTGCCTTGTGGCAGCAGACGGTGCAATAGGACTGGTAGCCGTCATCGTCATGTCCGAGGTGCTCCTGGTCGCCTGTGTGAGGTCGACCAGGAGCGCCTGGGCAGACATGGGCTCAGGGACTAAATTTGGAGTGACTTGATCAAGTCATTCTCTTTAGTCCTGCAGTCAGTCCTATTGAACCATCTTATGGTGAGCAGGCAGGTGATACGGATTGCTAACAGTCCTATTGCATCATCTTCTGCCGGGCAGGCAAGAGATGAGGATGGCTAGCAGTCCTATTGTACATCTTCTGCCGAGCAGCCATGAGATGTGGATGGCATGCAGTTCTTCTGCACCATCTGCTGCCAGCCAAAGATGTAAAAGATGGATGGAGTGGATCAAAACAAGAAATAGACCAGATTTGTTTTGTACTCATTTGCAAACCCGCCCCCGGTCTAGGGGACTCATTCCTCTAGGTCACACTGCAGTCACTCACAGAGAAGGTGCAACGAGGTAAATCTAGCCATGTATCAATCAGAGGCCAGACTAACCTCTTTGTTCCAATAAGAACAATAACTTAGGTGCACCATTTCTTATTGGAACCCTCCGTGAAGTCCTGCCTGAAATACTCCTTGATGTAAAGCCACCCCCTTTGTTGATTTTAGCTCCCTGAAGCCAACCCTGTAAGCCGTGTCGTCAGTCGCCCCTCCCTGCGTCAGAGCAACGGCAAACAATCGTGCATCTTGAGAGTGCTGTCCAGAGCAGTCACAATGGAGCACTCTGATGGGGCTAAAACATTGTCGTGGGTGGTTCTGGGTACATATCGTTAGGCCCCCGTTCCCTCCCTCCCTCCGTGAAAGCAAGGGCAGACAATCATTTCGTTCCTTTTTTCCTGAGTTACCTGTGCAGACGCCATACCACGGCAAGCATGGAGCCCCCTCAGGTAACCGTCACCGTATGTCTCCTGGGTGCTGGCAGATGTGGTACTGCATTGCTACACAGCAGCATCAACCCATTGCCTTGTGGTAGCAGACGGTACAGTATGACTGGTAGCCGTCATCGTCATGTCCGAGGTGCTCCTGGCCACGTCGGCTGGGAGCGCCTGGGCAGACATGGGCGCAGGGACTAAATTTGGAGTGACTTGACCAGGTCATTCTCTTTAGTCCTGCAGTCAGTCCTATTGAACTATCTTATGGTGAGCAGGCAGGCAATACGGATTGCTAGCAGTCCTACTGTACCATCTTCTGCCAGGCAAGCAAGAGATGAGGATGGCTAGCAGTCCTACTGCACCGTCTTCTGCCGAGCAGCCATGAGATGTGGATGGCATGCAGTCCTTCTGCACCGTCTGCTGCCAGCCAAAGATGTAAAAGATAGATGGAGTGGATCAAAACAAGAAATAGACCAGATTTATTTTGTACTCATTTGCTTCCCCCCCTCCCCCGTCTAGGGGACTCATTCCTCTAGGTCACACTGCAGTCACTCACAGAGAAGGTGCAGCGAGGTAAATCTAGCCATGTATCAATCAGAGGCCAGACCAACCTGCTTGTTCCAATAAGAACAATAAGTTAGGTGCACCATTTCTTATTGGAACCCTCCGTGAAGTCCTGCCTGAAATACTTATTGATGTAAAGCCACCCCCTTTGTTGATTTTAATTCCCTGTAAGCCATGTCGTCAGTCGCCCCTCCCTCCGTCAGAGCAACGGCAGACAATCGTTCCGCGCCTTTTTTCTGTGCGGACGCCATACCAAGGCAAGCATGGAGGCCGCTCAGCTCACTTTGGCAATTAGGGGCACATTAAACACCACACGCATTATCCGGCAGTATATGCAGCACAAGAACCTGGCAAAGTGATACCAGGCGAGGAGGCGATGTCAGCGCGGTCACGTGAGTGATCAGGACATGGACACAGATTTCTCTGAAAGCATGGGCCCTGCCAATGCATATATCATGGTGCTAATGGGGCAGGTTCATGCTGTGGAACGCCGATTCTGGGCTCGGGAAACAAGCACAGACTGGTGGGTCCGCATAGTGTTGCAGGTCTGGGACGATTCCCAGTGGCTGTGAAACTTTCGCATGCGTAAGGGCACTTTCATGGAACTTTGTGACTTGCTTTCCCCTGCCCTGAAGCGCATGAATACCAAGATGAGAGCAGCCCTCACAGCTGAGAAGCGAGTGGCGATAGCCCTGTGGAAGCTTGCAACACCAGACAGCTACCGGTCAGTCGTGAATCAATTTGGAGTGGGCAAATCTACTGTGGGGGCTGCTGTGATGCAAGTAGCCCACGCAATCAAAGATCTGCTGATATCAAGGGTAGTGATCCTGGGAAATGTGCAGGTCATAGTGGATGGCTTTGCTGCAATGGGATTCCCTAACTGTGGTGGGGCCATAGACGGAACCCGTATCCCTATCTTGGCACCGGAGCACCAAGCCAGGGAGTACATAAACCGCAAGGGGTACTTTTCAATAGTGCTGTAAGCTCTGGCGGATCACAAGGGACGTTTCACCAACATCAACGTGGGATGGCCGGGAAAGGTACACGACACTCGCATCTTCAGGAACTCTGGTCTGTTTCAAAAGCTGCAGGAAGGGACTTTATTCCCAGACCAGAAAATAACTGTTGGGGATGTTGAAATGCCTATAGTTATCCTTGGGGACCCAGCCTACCCCTTAATGCCATGGCTCATGAAGCCGTACACAGGCAGCCTGGACAGTAGTCAGGAGCTGTTCAACTACAGGCTGAGCAAGTGCAGAATGGTGGTAGAATGTGCATTTGGATGTTTAAAGGCGCGCTGGCGCAGTTTACTGACTCGCTTAGACCTCAGCGAAACCAATATTCCCACTGTTATTACTGCTTGCTGTGTGCTCCACAATATCTGTGAGAGTAAGGGGGAGACGTTTATGGCGGGGTGGGAGGTTGAGGTAAATCACCTGGCTGCTGGTTACGCGCAGCCAGACACCAGGGCGGTTAGAAGAGCACAGGAGGGTGCGGTACGCATCAGAGAAGCTTTGAAAACCAGTTTCATGACTGGCCAGGCTACGGTGTGAAAGTTCTGTTTGTTCCTCCTTGATGAAACCCCCCGCCCCTTGGTTCACTCTACTTCCCTGTAAGCTAACCACCCTCCCCTCCTCCCTTTGATCACCACTTGCAGAGGCAATAAAGTCATTGTTGCTTCACATTCATGCATTCTTTATTCATTCATCACACAAATAGGAGGATGACTACCAAGGTAGCCCAGGAGGGGTGGTGGAGGAGGGAAGGAAAATGCCACACAGCACTTTAAAAGTTTACAGCTTTAAAATTTATTGAATGCCAGCCTTCTTTTTTTTGGGCAATCCTCTCTGGCGGAGTGGCTGGTTGGCCGGTGGGGCCCCCCCCCCCCACCGCGTTCTTGGGCGTCTGGGTGTGGAGGCTATGGAACTTGGGGAGGAGGGCGGTTGGTTACACAGGGGCTGTAGTGGCAGTCTGTGCTCCAGCTGCCTTTGCTGCAGCTCAACCATACACGGGAGCATACTGGTTTGATCCTCCAGCAGCCTCAGCATTGAATCCTGCCTCCTCTCATCACGCTGCCGCCACATTTGAGCTTCAGCCCTGTCTTCAGCCTGCCACTTACTCTCTTCAGCCCGCCACCTCTCCTCCCGGTCATTTTGTGCTTTCCTGCACTCTTACATTATTTGCCTCCACGCATTCATCTGTGCTCTGTCAGTGTGGGAGGACAGCATGAGCTCAGAGAACATTTCATCACGAGTGAGTTTTTTTTTCTTTCTAATCTTCACTAGCCTCTGGGAAGGAAAAGATCCTGTGATCATTGAAACACATGCAGCTGGTGGAGAAAAAAAAAGAGACAGCGGTATTTAAAAAGACACATTTTATAAAACAGTGGCTACACTCTTTCAGGGTAAACCTTGTTGTTAACATTACATACATAGCACATGTGCTTTCATTACAAGGTTGCATTTTGCCTCCCCCCACCGCGTGGCTACCCCCTCAACCCTCCCTGTGGCTAACAGCGGGGAACATTTCTGTTCAGCCTCAGGCAAACAGCCCAGCAGGAATCGGCTCCTCTGAGTGTCCCCTGAAGAAAAGCACCCTATTTCAACCAGGTGACCATGAATGATATCTCACTCTCCTGAGGATAACACAGAGAGATAAAGAACGGATGTTGTTTGAACGCCAGCAAACATACACTGCAGTGCTTTGTTGTACAATGATTCCCGAGTACGTGTTACTGGCCTGGAGTGGTAAAGTGTCCTACCATGGAGGACGCAATAAGGCTGCCCTCCTCAGAAACCTTTTGCAAAGGCTTTGGGAGTACATCCAGGAGAGCCACGAATGCCAGGGCAAATTAATCCTTTCACATGCTTGCTTTTAAACCATGTATAGTATTTTAAAAGGTACACTCACCGGAGGTCCCTTCTCCGCCTGCTGGGTCCAGGAGGCAGCCTTGGGTGGGTTTGGGTGGTACTGGCTCCAGGTCCGGGTGAGAAACAGTTCCTGGCTGTCAGGAAAACTGGTTTCTCCTCTTGCTTGCTGTGAGCTATCTACAACCTCCTTCTCATCATCATCTTCTTCGTCCCCAAAACCTGCTTCCGTGTTGCCTCCATCTCCATTGAAGGAGTCAAACAACACAGCTGGGGTAGTGGTGGCTGAACCCCCTAAAATGGCATGCAGCTCATCACAGAAGCGGCATGTTTGGGGCTCTGACCCGGAGCGGCCGTTCACCTCTCTGGTTTTCTGGTCGGCTTGCCTCAGCTCCTTAAGTTTCACGCGGCACTGCTTCAGGTCCCTGTTATGGCCTCTCTCCTTCATGCCCTGGGAGATTTTGACAAAGGTTTTGGCATTTCGAAAACTGCAACGGAGTTCTGATAGCACGGATTCCTCTCCCCATACAGCGATCAGATCCCATACCTCCCGTTCAGTCCATGCTGGAGCTCTTTTGCAATTCTGGGACTCCATCATGGTCACCTCTGCTGATGAGCTCTGCATGGTCACCTGCAGCTTGCCACGCTGGCCAAACAGGAAATGAGATTCAAAAGTTCACGGTTCTTTTCCTGTCTACCTGGCCAGTGCATCTGAGTTGAGAGTGCTGTCCAGAGCGGTCACAATGGAGCACTTTGGGATAGCTCCCGGAGGCCAATACCTTCGAATTGTGTCCACAGTACCCCAAATTTGACCCGGCAAGGCCGATTTAAGCACTAATCCACTTGTCAGCGGTGGAGTAAGGAAATCGATTTTAAGAGCCCTTTAAGTCGAAATAAAGGGCTTCATCGTGTGGATGGGTGCAGGTTTACATCAATTTAATGCTGCTAAATTTGACCTAAAGTTCTAGTGTAGACCAGGGCTTTATGTTTGTAAGATGTGTCCCTCAGTCTGCTTGAAAGGCAACCGACTCACATGCCTTAAAGGGCTAGATCCACAAAGGGGCCCTTTAGACTCACTGTTGCAACACCTAATTTTTTGGCACTCTGTTCCAGGAAATCCACAGCCCCTAGCTAGGCGCCCAGGCTCCCTATAGAATGCATGGGGAGAGTTACGTGCCCTGAGAATGGGATCCACAGAAGCCAGCACATTGAGTGGGAAGTTGCCTGAGCTAGCCAATAGGAAATGCTGAGGAGAGAGGTAGGGCCAAAGCTGTGCCCCTAAAAGAGACTTAGTCACCTAACAGATTCATAGATATTAAGATCAGAAGGGACCATTATGATCATCTAGTCTGACCTCCTGCACAGTGCAGGCCACCAAATCTCACCCACCCATTCCTGCAATAAACCTCTCACCTATGTCTGAGCTATTGAAGTCCTCAAATCATGGTTTAAAGACTTCAAGGTGCAGAGAATCCTCCAGCAAGTGACCCGTGCCCCATGCTGCAAAGGAAGGCGAAAAACCCCCATGGCCTCTTCCAATCTGCCCTGGAGGAAAATTCCTTCCCGACCCCAAATATGGCGATCAGCTGAACCCTGAGCATGTGGGCAAGACTCACCAGCCAGATACCCAGGAAAGAATTCTCAGATCCCACCCCATCTAACATCCCATCACAGGACATTGGGCCTATTTACCATGAATAGTTAAAGATCAATTAATTGCCAAAATCATGTTATCCCATCATACCATCTCCTCCATAAACTTATTGAGTTTAATCTTGAAGCCAGATAGGTCTTTTGCCCCCACTATTTCCCTTGGAAGGCTGTTCCAGAACTTCACTCCTCTGATGGTTAGAAACCTTCGTCTAATTTCAAGTCTAAACTTCCTGATGGCCAGTTTATATCCATTTGTTCTTGTGTCTACATTGGTACTGAGCTTAAATAATTCCTCTCCTTCTCTGGTATTTATCCCTCTGATGATTTATAGAGAGCAATCATATCTCCCCTCAGCCTTCTTTTGGTTAGGCTAAACAAACCACGCTCCTTGAGTCTCCTTTCATAAGACAGGTTTTCCATTCCTCGGATCATCCTAGTAGCCCTTCTCTGTACCTGTTCTAGTTTGAATTCATCCTTCTTAAACATGGGAGACCAGAACTGCACACAGTATTCCAGGTGAGGTCTCACCAGTGCCTTGTATAACGGTACTAATACCTCCTTATCTCTACTGGAAATACCTTGCCTGATGCATCCCAAGACTGCATTAGCTTTTTTCACGGCCAATCACATTGGCGGCTCATAGTCATCCTGTGGTCAACCAATACTCCAAGGTCCTTCTCCTCCTCTGTTATTTCTAATTGATGCGTCCCCAGCTTATAACTAAAATTCTTGTTATTAATCCCTAAATGCATGACCTTACACTTCTCACTATTAAATTTCATCCTATTACTATTACTCCAGTTTACAAGGTCATCCAGACCTTCCTGTATCATATCCCGGTCCTTCTCTAAATTGGCAATATCTCCCAGCTTTGTATCATCTGCAAACTTCATTAGCACACTCCCACTTTTTTTGCTGAGGTCAGTAATAAAAAGATTAAATAAGATTGCCCCCAAACTGATCCCTGAGGAACTCCACTGGTAACCTCCCTCCAGCCTGACAGTTCACCTTTCCGTATGACCTGCTCTAGTCTCCCCTTTAACCAATTCTTTATCCACCTTTCAATTTTCATATTGATCCCCATCTTTTCCAATTTAAGTAATAATTCCCCATGTGGAACCATATCAAATGCCTTACTGAAATCTAGGTAAATTAGATCCACTGCGTTTCCTTTGTCTAAAAAATCTGTTACTTTCTCAAAGAAAGATCAGGTTGGTTTGGCACGATCTACCTTTTGTAAAACCATGTTGTATTTTGTCCCATTTACCATTGACCTCAATGTCCTTAACTACTTTCTCCTTCAAAATTTTTTCCAAGACTTTGCATACTACAGATGTCAAACTAACAGGCCTGTAGTTACCCGGATCACTTTTTTTTCCTTTCTTAAAAATAGGAACTATGTTAGCAATTCTCCAGTCATATAGTACAACCCCTGAGTTTACAGATTCATTAAAAATTCTTGCTAATGGGCTCGCAATTTCATGTGCCAATTCCTTTCATATTCTTGGATGAAGATTATCTGGGCCCCCCGATTTAGTCCCATTAAACTGTTCGAGTTTCGCTTCTACCTCAGATATGGTAATATCTCCCTCCATATCCTCATTCCCATTTGTCATGCTACCATTATCCCTAAGATCCTCATTAAAGACTAAGGCAAAGTATTTGTTTAGATATTGGGCCATGCCTAGATTATCCTTAACCTCTACTTCATCCTCAGTGTTAAGCGGTCCCACTTCTTCTTTCTTTGTTTTCTTCTTATTTATATGGCTATAGAACCTTTTACTATTGGTTTTAATTCCCTTTGCAAGGTCCAACTCTACTTGACTTTTAGCCAGTCTCACTTTATCCCTAAATGTTCTGACCTCAATAAAGTAGCTTTCCTTGCTGATCCCTCCCATCTTCCACTACTTGTAGGCTTTCTGCTTTTTCTTAATCACCTCTCTGAGATGCTTGCTCATCCAGCTTGGTCTACAACTCCTGCCTATGATTTTTTTTCTCCTTTCTTGGGATACGGGCTTCCAATAGCTTCTGCAGCTTTGATTTAAAGTAATCCCAGGGCTCCTCTGCCTTTAGATCCATAAATTCTTCAGTCCAATCCACTTCCCTAACTAATGTCCTTAATTTTTGAAAGTCAGCCCTTTTGAAATAAAAAACCCTAGTCGCAGATTTATTTTTATTTATCCTACCATTCAGTTTGAACTGAATTAGCTCATGATCACTCGAACCAAGGTTGTCCCCTACAACCATTTCTTCTATGAGGTCCTCACTACTCACCAAAACCGAATCTAAAATGGCATCCCCTGTTGCCAGTTCAGCAACTACTTGATGAAGGAATCCATCAGCTATCGCATCCAGGAAAATCTGAGCTCTATTATTATTACTAGCACTTGTCCTCCAGTCTATATCTGGGAAGTTAAAGTCTCCCATGATCACGCAGTTTCCATTAGTATTTACTTCATTAAAAACATTAAAGAGGGCTCTAACCATATCCAAATTAGATCCCAGTGGTCTATAGCACACCCCAAGCACTATCCCAGGGAGGCTCTAGTAGTTTTCTTCCCCAGTGTGATTTTTGCCCAGACAGACTTTGTCTTATGCATTCCATCGCTTCTTATTTCTTTACATTCTATCTCATCACTGATATACAATGCTACTCCACCACCTTTGTCTTTATTTCTGTCTTTCCTAAACAGCACATACCCTTCAATACCTGTAGTCCAGTCGTGACTACTATTCCACCATGTTTTCTGTTATCCTTATAATATCTGGTTTCACTTCCTGCACCAGTAGCTCTAGTTCCTCCATTTTGTTACCTAGGCTCCTCGCATTGGTGTACAAACATCTTAATTTTTGATTTTTGGCCTCGCTCACATTCTTTACCCGATTAAGCACTGTCATTCTACAGCCAGTATGACCAATAGACTGGTATCCACACTGCCCTTCCTCCTTATGTCCACTCTCCTACCCACGGCTGTATCCTTTCTTACTTTGTTTTCTTCCCTCTCAGTGTTCAAATCTGTCATGGAGATTACCTGGACATCTCCCAACAATCTCCCCCAACTTTCTAGTTTAAAGCTCTCTTAATCAGTTGTGCCAGCCTCCATCCTAGAAGTCCATGTCCTTCCCTACTTGGATGAAATCCATTCCGAGAGAACTGTCCTCTGTCCATGAATGCCTCCCAGTGGCCATACATCTCAAAGACCTCCTTATAGCCTTAGCTATCTGTTGATAGTCATAATCTTGTCACACCTTTGTTGCCCTTCTCTAGGAACAGGCAGAATCCCCCTGAAGATCACCTGAGCCTCGATTTCTTTAAGCATCTTCCCCAGTCTGGCACAGTCTCCCTTGATACGTTCCAGCGAGAATCTACCTGTATCATTTGTTCCCACATGAAGGACGATCAGTGGATTCTTTCCTGCTCCCTTTAGGATCCTCTTCAATCTCAGGTCCACATCCCGTATCTTTGCACCTGGAAGACAGCACACCCTTCTAGTCTCTGGATCAGCTCTGGTTGCAGGCCTGTCCATCCTTCTCAGTAAGGAGTCCCCGATCACAAAGACCTGCCTTTTCCTAGTGACGGTGCAATTCTCTGGTCTAACTCCTGTTCCCTCTGGCTGCAAGTTCTTTCCATTCCTAGTCTCCCTTGTAATCCTCTTCAACCCATCCTGTATCCTCCTGGGGCTCATATTTGGTGTAGTCTCCATTGACTCTTCCCCTTTTCCTATAGGACTAGTCGCTCTTCTCTTCTTTCTTGCCCTTCCACCTTCAGTGACCACCTGCTGCGCCCCCTTCTTCATTTTCCAACTCTGAAAACCTGTTCTTGAGCTCTATTTCTCCTTCACTAGCCCATCTTTTCCTCTGCCTGGTTCTCTTAGTCACATGCTTCCACTGTCCATTTTCTTCACCCAGCAGTCTCCCATCAGAGTTCTTCGGTCCTGCTTCCATCTGCAAGTCTGAGCTTTTCCCTTCAGCCGCCTCACGTCTTTGCTCCATAATCTGCTCGAACCCCTTCTAAACTCAACCAGACTTTCCACCTGCATCTCCAATCCTCTGATCTTTTCTTCCATCAGCTCTACCAGATGGCACTTCAAGCAGACAAAATTCTTTCCAGGTACCCCCTCCAGGATCATGTACATACCGCAGCTTCCACATCCAGTCATCTTCATTGTGTCTTCCACTACTTGGGTCACTCCCACTGCTGCCTCTATATCAGTCATAGCCTTCCCACCTAAATCCTGTTAATCTGGGAAACACAAACCACACAAAAACACCACCACCCACTGCAAAAACAAACCCCAAACGAGCACCGCAATACAAACTCCCCTTTCAAACTCCCACTCAAACTCCCCTGTTTACAGCTCTGTTTGCTGGCTCCTGTGCCGCTGCCCTCCACTTGGGATTCATGACCCTCACCTGGAGTTAGGTGTCTAAGCCAGGCCACCCCATCCTCACACAAAGTGGAGGAAGAAGAGGTAGTGCTCCCCTTTTACCCAGTTGTTAGAGCATTCACCCAGGATGTAGGAGGCCTAAGTTCAGATCCCCACTCTGCCTGAGTCAGGGCAGGGAGTTGAACACAGATCTCCCACAAGAAAGACCTAACCACTAGGCTATAGGGTATTCCTGTTGAAGCTGTTTGTATATAATATTTAAATATACATTGGCGCAGGGGCTTGAAGCTGGGCCTCCTACCTCTCAGGTGGGTGCCCTAACCACTGGGTTATAAAGTCACAGTCACACATACTCTCATTGCTCACTTGCTTTCCCCCTTTGGTCCAATGCCATATTTAACTCTTTATACAAAGTGGAACAGCTCAAACAGGAGTGACTGAGAGAAGCACACTCTTGAATACCTCATAGCCAAGTGATTAGGGCACTATCTGGGATGTGGACATCTAGGTACTGGACTGTTGGGTAACAATGGGAGAGATGGCACCACCACCAAGATTTTGTACAGGGTTGATTTGGTAGGCAATCGATTTGGTAGGTGGAGGGACACTTAGTTTGAGAATCGTGCTGGGGCTTAGGCATGAGTTAGGTGTCAGGCACCGAAGTGACTTTGCACATGTGCACCACCAAAAACTTAGGGGACTTTGTTGACAGAAACATAGGCACCTACAGGGCTAGGCAGCAGCTGGGCAGTAGTTTTTGAGGATCTAAACTTTTGATTTAGGCAACTAATCTGGCAGTTAGGCACCTAAATCTTTTTGTGGATTTAGCCCTAAATCCTCTACTCACATAGCAAGTAAAGCAATAAAGGGCAACTGGAACTCTGGTATGTCTCCATGAAACTAGAGGGACGAGGGATGGGAAGGGCTTACAGGGCATAATGTCTTTGCTCATTCATTCCTTGCTCTCCTCAGCTAGACTGCCAGTAATTGTGCCAGCTAACGCCCAATGTGATGGCAGTTTTCTGTGCATGGGCGAATGTACTGCATTTAGTAGGGAGGCAGTGTTTTTTAGTTGATAGAGCACTGGATTGGGACTCAAGAGATGTACATTCTATTTCCGACTCTGCCAGTGGCCAGCTGGGTGACCCTAGGCAACTCAGTTCCCCGCTCCATGGCTCAGTTTCTCCAACGGTAAAATTCTGAATGAGACAAATAGCAACTTGAGCTATCTATTAGTCCCTTGTGCCCCTTTAAACAATCAATTGGTTTTTAATGAGTGAACGCCACAAAACTGAGTGATTATGACTGGTATAGTAAAGAATCATTCAGCTCCTCCCTTCAATAAGAACATAAGAACGGCCAAACTGGGTCAGACCAATGATCCATCTAGCCCAGTATCCTGTCTTCCAACTGTGGTCAGTGCCAAGTGCCCTAGAAGTAATGAATAGAATAGTGACCCATACCCTGTTGTCCACTCTGGCAAACAGAAGCTGAGGACACTCAGAGCATGGTGTTGCATCCCTGCCGATCCTGGCTACTTACCACTGATGCTTGTATCCTCCATAAATGTAGCTGGTTCTTTTTTTGAACACTGTTAATGTTTTGGCCTTTACAACACCCCCGGCAAAGCGTTCCACAGGTTGACTGTGTGTTGTGTGAGAAAGTATTTCCTTTTGTTTGTTTTAAACCTGTTGCCTATTAATTTCATTGGATGACCCCTAGTTCTTGTGTTATGTGAAGGCGTAAATAACATTTCCTTATTCATTTTCTCCACACAAGTCAAGATTTTATAAACTTTTATGTTTTCTGATGTGCAGCTTAAATGTAAAATTTGGTGCCAGGACAGCTCAGCTCAAAATGATTTTTTTTCCAGATTCTAAAACAATTAATCCCACTTAATAGTATCCTATTCTGCAAGTAGACCCTTTGATGACGATAGGACCATTTTGAGGAGTTTGGTGCTATTCATGAGGAATAAGGGTATCCAAAGTTGGCAGCATTTTAAATTATAAGAATACAAATGAAAAACAATTAGAAATGAATGGCCTTAGAATTTTTTCATATCATCTGCAGCTTGAGGATATTATTAATAAGAGCTAAATATTATTATTTTAAACAGAATTACAGGCTGTGACTCCATAATGTAGATTACTATTTCGAATATTTAAAACATACAGTATATATTACAGGAGTCAGGAGAGACAAACAGTGCTTCCTAATAATCGTCTGAACACCAAACAGTGATCAGCATCAAAAAAAAATAACGACTGCAAATAACCAGCAGTCCACAAGACCTTGTGAACGCAGAGGGATTTGACAGACGGATGGCTATATGCTTCCAATAACAAGCAGGGCTGCCAGGGTGTAGAATGCAAGGTTCTGACAGACCAAGTGAGAGCTCTGTATCTACTGCAGCTGATGAATCAGGACACTAAGATATCTTCTACATTTTGTTTGAACAATTCCAGTGACCTGAAGTGTCAGAAAGATTTTCCTTTTCTTTTTGTCGTTGTTTGAAATTCCCTGTCACGCATTTAGGATCCAGCTCATATGCTGTAAAAGTGGCTGATGTGTGAAGTTATATAAGAAAAGCAGGTGAAGCAGACCCTCTGCATTCCTTTCCCCCACCTTCTACTGTAAAGATTGTTAATATTTTATCAAACTGAAGGCAGCTAGTAGTACAGATAGGAATAGGCTGATAGTTTAAAATGGCTGATGTGTTTCTGGTTGGTTACAGACAGGTCTAGCATGGATCACTGGCTTAGCAGCCACTTCCCACAACAGCTACAGCCAGAGAATCTCTATCCCCTCATCTCTCTGTAGTGAAGGAAATAAAGGGCCAAACTTTCAAAAAGTAGCCCTTCTTCATGCTTGTAAAAATACTTTCGCTCACTTTTTGAGCACTGTCAGCTGCATGCAGATGATGTAGATTTGCGTGTGCAAATTCTACCTTAAAATAATAAAACTTAGCTGTTATTGGTCAGTCCCCAAGTTGCAGATATGTTCATATGCATGGACTACACACGTAGGTGACAGTGCCCAAAAAGTGCATGTGCACTGATACGCGCACACACACACAAATAGAGGCTGGATCAAAGACCTTTCAAAATTTGGTCCAGAGTGATTCTTTGGGTGAGACGCACTTGTCACGGGATGGTGTAACTTATTTATTTTCATGGCTTCATGTGCTTCCAAAGAGCCTCTTGTTTGTGGCACAGCTACGAAAATATTTGGGCTAGGAGTGGGATTTGAACGTTACAAGGAAGGGCAACTTTTGCACAGCCTGGGGAATACTTTCTGGCTGGATATTGAACATACGGTAGAGGGGCCAAGAGGATTTTTGCTCCTGTCCTTCCCACAAACATTTAAAAATGGAGAGGGATAAAATAACATGAAAGAAAAGACAGCATTCAAATGAAGCCAATAAGCCAGATTCTCCTTTCTATCTCTTCTTAATATATGCCCCACGTGACCAGGATTCATCACCGAATTTGGTCCACTGGTTGGATCATTAGTTTCCCCGGCTTGGGCTGGGTACTGACAGGGAGTGTGACATGAATGCTGATCCATGCTTTCTGTTACATCAGAGTAAATCTGGGGTAACATTGAGTTCTATTGATTCAATTTATTCCCACAGAAAAACACAGGCTGCAGGCCTCTAAGGTGAAATTACCATCTACCCCCTCAAAGAGCTTAATGTGCTCAACTCCGGGGGATTGGATAATTTCCATCTCAGAATTCTGAAAAAAGTGGAATATGAGATTGCTAGTCCAGTAGCCAGGATTTTTAATAAATCTACCTATTTAGTGGTAGTACTCTATGACTAGAGAGTAGCTAATGTAGTACATATATTTAAGAAACAGGAGTGATCTGAGCAATTACAGACTTATTAGTCTAATGTCAATAATATGCAAGATTTCGGAACAAATTGTGAAGGAAAGAATAATTAAATGAATGGAGATAAATGGAAAAAGGGATGTAATGCAACAATCTATAGGTAGATTGTGCCAGACTAACCTGATTTCCTTTCTTGAGAAAATAACTAATTTTTTGGACAAGGGAAATGCAGTCAATCTAATATACTTGGATGTCAGCAAAGCATTTGACATAATACCACATGGGAAATTATTAGTTAAATTAGAGAAGAGGTGGATTAGTACAGGAATTGTAAAGTGGCTAAGGAAATGGCTAAAGGGGAGCAAGCAACAGAATGTGCTGAATGGTGAACTATCGGACTAGTGAAAGGTTACTAGAGGAATTCCTCAAGGATTGGTCTTGGGAATGCTTTTAATCAATATTTTTATTAATGACCTTGGCACAAAAAGTAGGAGTGTGCTAATGAAATTTGCTGCTGCTACCAAGTTGGGAGGCATCATGGGATGACAGTAATATTACACAGGAAGATCTGGGTGGCCTTGATGTTTGGTCTGACAGAAATTATATGAAATTCAATAGTACAAAGTGCAAGGCTATGCACTTAGAGTCTAAGAATTTATTCTACAAGCTGGGGGGCTCCTTAGTTGGAAGCGACAGAGGAAGAGAGAGAGCTTGGTGCATTGGTTGATCACAGACTGACAGTGAGCCCCAAATGTGATGGGACTGTGAAAAAAGGCAAATGTGATCCTACGATGTATCAGGTAGAGATAGAGACGTATTAATGCCATTGTGCAAGGCACTGGTGAGACCTCATCTGGAATACTGTGACAATTCTAGTCACCCATGTTTAAGAAAGATGAATTCAAACTGGAACAGGTATGAAAAAGAGCAGCTAGGATGATCAGGGAAATGAAGGGCATATTTTATGAGAGGACACCAAAGGAGCTTAGGTTGGTTAGTCTAGCAAAAAAATAAAATAAAATAAAATAAAAGGTGGAGAGTGGATACAATTACTCTATATAAATACTTCATGGGGGGTAAACACCGGGGAGGATGAAAAGCTAGTTAAGCTAAACAACAATGTTGGCACAATAACAAATGGGCAGTAACTGGCCATGAACAAATCCAGGCTAGAAATCAGAAAAAGGTTTGTGACCATCAGAGATATGAAGGTCTGGAACAGCCTCCCGACAGGAAGGACAAAAAACTTAGCTTCTAGAGACAGAGACAAATTTGTGAGTGCAATTGTATGATAGGGTGACTTGTGATGGTCAGGGATAGGGCTCAGCAGCCTTGGGGGCCCCTTCTGGCTTATGACTTATGTTCCTACAGTGCATGCTTCAGGGCTTCAGCCAATCACCTGCTAGGGTCAGGAATAGATTGTCCACTGCCCCCTGTATTCTGGTTTTTTTGCTCTCCTTCCTCTGAAGCATCAGGGATGGCCACAGCTGGAGAAGGGACACTAGACAGGGTGGGTCAGTGCTCTGAGGTGGCTTCACACATTCCCGCTCTCATTTGCTTAGCTGCCTGCGTTTTGCTCACATGCTCAGGGTCTAACAGATGGCAATATGTGGGGTTGGGAAGGAATTTTCCCCCAAGTCAGATTGGCAGTAACCTTGGGGGCAGGAGGCAGTTTGCCTTCCTCTGCAGCATGGGATGTGAGTCACTTGCTGGGATTGGCTAGGTATATCTCATTTAATCAATTCCCTGCCACTGCAGGGGCCTCAGTTGTTGGTGCACCTCAGTCCCATCTATTTTCTGCCTGTGGCACATAAAAGTTTAGTCTCCTATGGACTGTTATATTTTGGTCTAAATTTGGTTGCTGGGCTAGTGTGTGGGTACCCGCTTGGTGATGCTGTGATACACATGAGGTCAGAGTAGATGACCTGGTGGTCCCTTTGGGCCTTAAACTCGATGACTCTGTGGGCATCTCTATACTGCAGCTGGGAGGGTATTTCCCAGCTTGCGTAAGACAGAGGTATTAACTCTGCTCAAGCTACTGTGCTAAAAATAGCAGTGTAGCTGGGGGTCGCATGCCTGAGAACTAACCCACTGGATCCCTGGGTACATACTTAGGTGGCTAGCCTGAGTCGCTGCCCGTGCTGTCCCTGGCTATGTTGCTGTTTTTAGCTTGAGCAGAGCTAGCACGTGTCTGTCAAGCAGAGCTGGGAAACATGCTCCCTGCTGCAGTGGAGACTACTCAATGACTCTCAAACAATGTCTACACTACAGAAGTGTAATTACTCTGCTTGTGTACACATAGTGTGCCAGCTCTTATTGAGCTACTGCAAGTTTAAAGAACAGTTTAGCCACAGTAGCAGGGTTAGTGGCAATGGAAGCACAGCTGAGTCCTGCCAAGTACAAACCCTCCTGGAATTGGTGGGCATGCACTCGGCATGGTTCAGCTCATGGTTCAGGTGTCCCTGCTACCACTACCCATGCTCCCATGGCTGCACTGCTATTTATACACATGCTAGATCTATGAGAGCTTGCACGAGTGTGTGTACGGGGCAGGGGAATGACACCCCTAGCTTGTAGCATAGACATAGTCTAAATGTGCTGTCAGCACTGCTTCCAGAGGCACGGTGCAGTGCAATTTACAATTCACAATGCCTGCAAGGATGAATCAAGCACACTGGATTTATATTGGCATAAATGAGAGAAGGATCTGGGCCAGTCACTGTATTCCTCTGCATGAACTATGATGGCTCTCATACTTGATCAGATTATCTGCCACCTCACCCAGGCAGGATCTGATGAATTACGATATGACCATTCCTTATTTATGTTTTACTCAGAGAACTATTCGATTATACACAAATACTGGAAGGCTTCCACTCTTCATATGTGAAGTAAATATGAACAGAATCATTGCCAGATCCCTAAATAAGAGATATTGTTTTAAAAAATACCCGCATCTTTAAATGTTTAAAATCAGCTACCGCTGGTCATGTGCAAAAACTGTTTTTCAACAAGCATTTCAGATTGGGGTTGAAGTATGTTGGCTAAAGTATAAGCAGGATGGAAAATGGTAAATAATTTCCATGACAAATTTTGAAAGAGTGAAAAAAAAATTGATTGTTTTTTTCAATATATTTTGCAGAAAATTTCAGAGTTTTTGACAAACTAAAAACAAACTAACTTTTTGGATTTTCATAGAAAAGCTGGAAAAATTAGACTAAAATTAAACATTTTGTTTAAAGAAAAGGGCAATTTTTGTTTAAGAAAGTTTCAGTGGGATGTTTTTGACCAGCTCTCCTTAGTTCCTGGTCCCTGTGTATGAGTACAGATGCAATCACAGCCAACTCTCCCACATAGACAAAACAGGTAATCACCTAGCACAGCAAAATATGGGCTACATGGGAGATAATTCATACTAAGAAAGCAGGACAAACAGCAAGTTATCTCAAGTGCCTATACACAAATGCAAAAAGCCTGGGAAACAAGCAGGGGGGGGGGACTGGAAGTCTTGGCACAATCAAGGAATTATGATGTGATTGGAATAACAGAGACATGGTGAGATAACTCAAATGACTGGAGTACTGTCATGGATGGATATAAACTGTTCAGGAAGGACAGGCAGGACAGAAAAGGTGGGGGAGTTGCACTGTATGTAAGAGAGCAGTATGACTGCTCAGAGCTCTGGTATGAAACTGCAGAAAAACCTGAGAGTCTCTGGATTAAGTTTAGAAGTGTGAGCAACAAGGGTGAGGTCGTGGTGGGAGTCTGCTATAGACCACCGGATCAGGGGGATGAGGTGGACGAGGCTTTCTTCTGGCAACGCACGGAAGTTACTAGATCACAGGCCCTGGTTCTCATGGGAGACTTCAGTCACCCTGATATCTGCTGGGAGAGCAATACAGCGGTGCACAGAAAATCCAGGAAGTTTTTGGAAAGTGTAGGGGACAATTTCCTCGTACAAGTGCTGGAGGAACCAACTAGGGGCAGAGCTCTTCTTGACCTGCTGCTCACAAACTAAGAAGAATTAGTAGGGGAAGCAAAAGTGGATGGGAACCTGTGAGACAGTGACCATGAGATGGTCGAGTTCAGGAACCTGACACAAGGATGAAAGGAAAGCAGCAGAATATGGACTTTGGACTTCAGAAAAGCAGACTTTGACAACCTCAGGGAACAGATGGGCAGGATCCCCTGGGAGAATAACATGACGGGGAAAGGAGTCCAGGAGAGCTGGCTGTATTTTAAAGAATCCTTATTGAGGTTACAGGGACAAACCATCCCGATGTGTAGAAAGAACAGTAAATATGGCAGGTGACCAGCTTGGCTTAACAGTGAAATGCTTGCTGATCTTAAACACAAAAAAGAAGCTTACAAGAAGTGGAAGATTGGACAAATGACCAGGAAGAGTATAAAAATATTGCTCGGGTATGCAGGAGTGAAATCAGGAAGGCCAAATCACACCTGGAGATGCAGCTAGCAAGAGATGTTAAAAGTAACAAGAAAGGTTTCTTCAGATATGTTAGCAACAAGAAGAAAGTCAAGGAAAGTATGGGCCCCTTACTGAATGAGGGAGGCAACCTAGTGACAGAAGATGTGGAAAAAGCTAATGTACTCAATGCTTTTTTTGCCTCTGTCTTCATGAACAAGGTCAGCTCCCAGACTGCTGCACTGGGCAGCACAGGATGGGGAGGAGGTGACCAGCCTTCTGTGGAGAAAGAAGTGGTTCGGGACTATTTAGAAAAGCTGGACAAGCACAAATCCATGGGACCAGATGCACTGCATCCGAGGGTGCTAAAGGAGTTGGCAGATGTGATTGCAGAACCATTGGCCATTATCTTTGAAAACTCACGGAGATCGGGGGAGGTCCCAGAAGACTGGAAAAAGGCTAATGTAGTGTCCGTCTTTAAAAAAGGGAAGAAGGAGGATCCGGAGAACTACAGGCCAGTCAGCCTCACCTCAGTCCCTGGAAAAATCATGGAGCATGTCCTCAAAGAATCAATTCTGAAGCACTTAGAGGAGAGGAAAGTGATCAGGAACAGTCAGCATGGATTCACCAAGGGCAAGTCATGCCTGACTAATCTAATTGCCTTCTATGACGAGATAACTGGCTCTTGTGGATGAGGGGAAAGCAATGGACGTGTTGTTCCTTGACTTTAGCAAAGCTTTTGACACGGTCTCCCACAGTATTCTTGCCAGCAAGTTAAAGAAGTATGGGCTGGATGAATGGACTATAAGGTGGATAGAAAGTTGGCTAGATTGTCGGGCTCAACGGGTATTGATCAATGGCTCCATGTCTAGTTGGCAGCCGGTATCAAGCGGAATGCCCCAAGATCAGTCCTGGGGCTGGTTTTGTTCAATATCTTCATTAATGATCTGGAGGATGGTGTGGATTGCACCCTCAGCAAGTCTGCAGACGACACTAAACTGGGAGGAGAGGTAGATACGCTGGAGGGTAGGGATAGGATACAGAGGGACCTAGACAAATTGGAGGATTGGGCCAAAAGAAATCTGATGAGGTTCAACAAGGACAAGTGCAGAGTCCTGCACTTAGGATGAAAGAATCCCATGCACGGCTACAGACTAGGGACCGAATGGCTAAGCAACAGTTCTGCAGAAAAGGACCTAGGGGTTACAGTGGACGAAAAGCTGGATGAGAGTCAACAGTGTGCCATTGTTGCCAAGAAGGCCAATGGCATTTTGGGATGTATAAGTAGGGGCATTGCCAGCAGATCGAGGGACGTGATCATTCCCCTCTATTCGACATTGGTGAGGCCTCATCTGGAGTACTGTGTCCAGTTTTGGGCCCCACACTACAAGAAGGATGCGGAAAAATTGGAAAACGTCCAGCGGAGGGCAACAAAAATGATTAGGGGACTGGAACACATGACTTATGAGGAGAGGCTGAGGGAACTGGGATTGTTTAGTCTGCGGAAGAGAAGAATGAAGGGGGATTTGATAGCTGTTTTCAACTACCTGAAAGGGGGTTCCAAAGAGAATGGATCTAGACTGTTCTCAGTGGTAGCAGATGACAGAACGAGGAGTAATAGTCTCAAGTTGCAGTGGGGGAGGTTTAGGTTGGATATTGGGTAAAACTTTTTCAGTAGGAGGGTGGTGAAACACTGGAATGAGTTACCTAGGGAGGTGGTGGAATCTCCTTCCTTAGAAGTTTTTAAGGTCAGGCTTGACAAAGGCCTGGCTGGGATGATTTAGTTGGGGATCGGTCCTGCTTTGAGCAGAGGTTGGACTAGATGACCTCCTGAGGTCCCTTCCAACCCTGATGTTCTATGATTCTATTATTCTATGAATTAATTCTAGTTTGCCTAAGAGCAGCACAAAGCTAAACCTGGACACAACAGTCACTAACAGTTCCTTTTTCTTCATGTTTTTAGCATTATTTTTGAAAAATAGAACCTATTCCACAAAGCATTCATTTTGAGTTACCTTAAGGTCCAGATTTATAGCTGTAGGCTTTATGGCTGCACCTACAAGTATACACATGGAACCACAGTGTACTTAACCTCATCACATTTGCATTATGTAACAAATCAGGGAACTGTGCATCTAGCTATCTGTTTCCACATGTAAGTTCCTGGTCTGCATGGACAAATGCCTGTTTGCACGTACAAATTCATCCTAGACCAGAATTTGTGGGTTGTGTGTGTGTGTGTTTGTATTTTTGCTGCTGAAAATTGCATAATTTAAACCCACAGAAGAAAGAAATTTTCTAGGATTATATCTTTGATGTACTCTAGTGTACATTTCAAAAGATGCTGGGGACACTTTATTGGGAGACCCATGTATGTGTGTGCATAGGGGCAGGACTGGCAGGGAAATGCTGGGGGAAAAAGGGGAATAGAGTAGTGGTTACTCCTTTTTACAGTTATAGCAAGTGCTGTTGCCTAGCATAATTTGCCTCCAGCACTCTGGAGGCAGTATGCCTAAATATGACGTAATGTGTCTCTCCTTTGCTGCCAGACTCTAGAAAGGCTTCTTCCCCCCTCCCCTTCCGGGCTTCAGAGGAGCTAAAATCTGACTCTAAATTAGGCACATATCACAAGAAATGAGAACAGATCATAGGGACAAAGAGGGGGAGATAAGAGAGGGGAAACTGCTATAGGGAGAAAAATAATGACAAAGAATTCAGATCACATTTTGTACTTTTAAAATATTTAAATGTTGCAGTTTGTTCTTTTACATGGGACATTGAGCTCTAGAGCACAGATCAGTGATGCAAAGCAAGCAAACAAAAGTGAGCTCTGTGCTATAGATCGCAAATCATTCTTTAGATGAAGTGGTTTCGGTGTTGCTTATTTGTTATATGTTGCAATTTTGTATCTTTGAACAATCAAAACAATTATGTAGAGAGTATTCTTTTGATTTTTTTCTGAAATAATACAAAATTGCAATTTGTGTGGGTGTGTACATACAAGTAAACATTGTGGTGTCTGAATATGGCAGAAAGAAAAGGAGTACTTGTGGCACCTTAGAGACTGACAAATTTATTTGAGCATAAGCTTTTGTGAGCTACAGCTCACTTCATTGGATGCATGCAGTGGAAAATACAGCGGGGAGATTTTATATACACAGAGAACATGAAACAATGGGTGTTACATACACACTGTAACAAGATTCAGAGTAGCAGCCGTGTTAGTCTGTATCCGCAAAAAGAAAAGGAGTACCAGGGATTTCAAAACAGTCAGGAATACATTTCCAAAGGGGCATTTGGGAATTGGAAGTTTAAAGGAAATGTTTGGCAAAATTTCCCTTGAAAATATGGTGCAGCGTGATCTGCTGTCAGCCTACAAGCACACAGTCTGTAGTACTGTAGCGGGAGCTGCAGATGCTCAGCATGTCTGAAATATGGGTAACTAGGTGCCAGAATGTGAACATAGGTGACTAGCCGAAGGCACCCACATCTGAAAATGTAGGCCATAGTTTATGCCATTTCCTTAGCTGCTGGTATTACCTCAAGCTTTGGACACATGCACACTAATACCAATATTTAGAAAAACATTCAAAATAAGGTAAATTTAAATAAGTCTTGCTGTATAGTACACTGTAAGTCTAATGAAAGTAACAGTGTTTAAATGGTTAGCCTCTGGTACATGTGCACGTGCTTCAGAATACATAGCTTGCTCTGCACACTTCATCCAGCTTGCAAGCTCTGTTGGCTCACAGCTGGCAGCTTGAGCTCCAATGTGGGTTAACAGCATGAGCTCTATTGTGAGCCTCCTGACAGCAAGCAGGTAAGAGAAAAACTTCAAAACCATTTTCCTTTGTTGGGAGAAATCTCTACAGGAATTCAAGGAAATGGTGCTGTCTGTCTGATACAGTTACACTCAGCCAGCAGTCTACAGTCTCAGCGAGTAGCACTGCAGTCACTCAGTAACAACAGTAACATGCCTTGACGGCTAGAAAATGGGCTTTATGATATACAGCAACAGATAAATTGCTGAACAAAAGTGATAAATACAAATTAACACAAGCTGTGATTTGTTTGGATCATTCCACCCACTCAGTATGTATTTGCTCTATATGCAACATGAAACTGCGGTCTATGTAGGGATAATAACTAGCATGGAATATTTTTTGTAAGATCTGCATATTTTAACCACATTCTGTGCATTTATAAAATATACATTACATATTCTGATATATATTGTGATGACAATAATAATAATATGTAAGTACAGGATTAAATTTTGCTCCTAGAGATACAGGAGCAGCATCCATTGATTTAAAAGGGGGTTGTGTTACTCTAACAGATTTTGGGAATGAAAAGAAATACACATACTGTGGGTATGTCTACACTGCAAATAAAAATCCATGGCTGGCCTGTGCCAGCTGACTCAAGCTCGCAGGGCTCAGGATAAGGGGCTGTTTAATTGCAGTATAGGCATTTGGGCTCGGGCTGAAGCCAGGACTCTAGGACCCTGCGAGGTCGGAGGGTCCCAGAGCTCGGGTTGCAGCCCAAGCCTGAACATCTGCCCTGCAATTAAACAGCCCCTTTAGTGGGAGCCCCGCGATCCCAAGTCAGCTGGCATGGGCCAGCTGCAGGTGTATAATTACATTGTAGACATTCTCTGTGATAGGCATATTTACATACAGTTGTTCTTGGTTCTACTTGAGCCTATGGGCCACTGGCAGAGGCACAGCAACACAAACCACCAGCAACAGCCATTCTGCCACGCAGTCCAGAATGTAAGCAGAACTGCCTGGCGATGGGACCAGGTCGGTCAGTGCCCCACCCAGGCAGCCTCTGCTGGCAGGACTGTGGAGAAGCCCTGGCAGAGTTCATGGCTTCTCCCTCCCAGCAGAATCCTAAGGAAAAGAGTGGAGCAGCCGTGTTGGATTCTCCACTAAACTAATTAAGGATGTCCTTAAAAAATCAATTCAAGGTTTATTTTGCTTTCTACTCATGAGTTACTGTATAAGATCTTCCCCCAGCAAGTACAAGTATTTGTCATATCAAAACCCACCCCATTTTGGTCTGTGTTTGTTTACTGTGTTTGGTCTTGCATGTGGTTGAAATATGCATGTGGTTGAAATATGCATATTCTGCTCAAACTCTGGCTTCTTTGACTGTTCATAACTGTATCAATATTTCCATGCTTTAAAATATTAAATTTATAAATGCAGTCTAAAATACATAACATGCAAATAAGAAAATGTAAACAAGATTTGAGTTTATCAGCTAGGAATTTACTACTATTGACCATTAGTGCAAACCTAGTAAGTATAAATATAATTATCATTACCATCACTACCATTGAAGCAGAAGTAACAGCAATGTACTAGTGATGCTTGGGGCTAATGTATTGGTACCGCTGCTTTTTTCTCTTTATTTTGTACTATGGTGTCTACAATTACCGCCCCCGGCCCCCAATTGCTATGGATATAAACTTCTCGTTTTCAGATGTTCCCTTTTAATTCCAGTACTTTTGTGTGTGTGTTCTGGCATGGAAAACTCATAGATTTTAAGGTCAGAAGGAACCATCCATGATCATCTAGTCTGACCTAGTCTAGTCAATGCTTTTTTTGCCTCTGTCTTCACTAACAAGGTCAGCTCCCAGACTGCTGCGCTGGGCATCACAAAATGGGGAAGAGATGGCCAGCCCTCTGTGGAGATAGAGGTGGTTAGGGACTATTTAGAAAAGCTGGACGTGCACAAGTCCATGGGGCCGGACGAGTTGCATCCGAGAGTGCTGAAGGAATTGGCGGCTGTGATTGCAGAGCCATTGGCCATTATCTTTGAAAACTCGTGGCGAACGGGGGAAGTCCCAGATGACTGGAAAAAGGCTAATGTAGTGCCAATCTTTAAAAAAGGGAAGAAGGAGGATCCTGGGAACTACAGGCCAGTCAGCCTCACCTCAGTCCCTGGAAAAATCATGGAGCAGGTCCTCAAAGAATCAATCCTGAAGCACTTGCATGAGAGGAAAGTGATCAGGAACAGCCAGCTTGGATTCACCAAGGGAAGGTCATGCCTGACTAATCTAATCGCCTTTTATGATGAGATTACTGGTTCTGTGGATGAAGGGAAAGCAGTGGATGTATTGTTTCTTGACTTTAGCAAAGCTTTTGACACGGTCTCCCACAGTATTCTTGTCAGCAAGTTAAGGAAGTATGGGCTGGATGAATGCACTATAAGGTGGGTAGAAAGTTGGCTAGATTGTCGGGCTCAACGGGTAATGATCAATGGCTCCAGGTCTAGTTGGCAGCCGGTGTCAAGTGGAGTGCCCCAGGGGTCGGTCCTGGGGCCGGTTTTGTTCAATATCTTCATAAATGATCTGGAGGATGGTGTGGATTGCACTCTCAGCAAATTTGCGGATGATACTAAACTGGGAGGAGTGGTAGATACGCTGGAGGGGAGGGATAGGATACAGAAGGACCTAGACAAATTGGAGGATTGGGCCAAAAGAAATCTGATGAGGTTCAATAAGGATAAGTGCAGGGTCCTGCACTTAGGACGGAAGAACCCAATGCACCGCTACAGACTAGGGACCGAATGGCTAGGCAGCAGTTCTGCGGAAAAGGACCTAGGGGTTACAGTGGACGACAAGCTGGATATGAGTCAGCAGTGTGCCCTTGTTGCCAAGAAGGCCAATGGCATTTTGGGATGTATAAGTAGGGGCATAGCGAGCAGATCGAGGGACGTGGTCGTTCCCCTCTATTCAACATTGGTGAGGCCTCATCTGGAGTACTGTGTCCAGTTTTGGGCCCCACACTACAAGAAGGATGTGGATAAATTGGAGAGAGTCCAGCGAAGGGCAACAAAAATGATTAGGGGTCTAGAACACATGACTTATGAGGAGAGGCTGAGGGAGCTGGGATTGTTTAGTCTACGGAAGAGAAGAATGAGGGGGGATTTGATAGCTGCTTTCAACTACCTGAAAGGGGGTTCCAAAGAGGATGGCTCTAGACTGTTCTCAATGGTAGCAGATGACAGAACGAGGAGTAATGGTCTCAAGTTGCAGTGGGGGAGGTTTAGATTGGATATTAGGAAAAACTTTTTCACTAAGAGGGTGGTGAAACACTGGAATGCGTTACCTAGGGAGGTGGTAGAATCTCCTTCCTTAGAGGTTTTTAAGGTCAGGCTTGACAAAGCCCTGGCTGGGATGATTTAACTGGGACTTGGTCCTGCTTCGAGCAGGGGGTTGGACTAGATGACCTTCTGAGGTCCCTTCCAACCCTGATATTCTGTGGTTCTATGATTCTATGACCTCCTGCACATTGAAAGCCACAGAACCTCTCCCACCCACTCCTGTAATAGATCCCTAACCTCTGTTGAATTACTGAAGTCCTCAAATCATAGGAGAGTTTTCTTTCACATGAGTTGATCTGCTGGTGTAATTTTTATTAACTTTGGCCAACAGCATTTTGGATGCTCTAATTTTAGTTCTACTTAATATTCTTCTGGTCAATGCCATACAAAATCCCTAATGAGATGATGGCTGTGTCTGTGTCAGGAAAGTGAATAATGGCTGAGTATTAGCAGCAAACCTCAAATTCAATAGGTCAGTTCCTTTATCCTGATAAGGTCCCTTTTGTGATGCTCTGGTGCTGCAAAGGACCATTAATCCTATTTTATTTCCACAGCAGGGATGTAGTGGAGGTATAGGTTGAGGGAGATGTGACTGAAGTTCTGGTCTAGTCTGGTGACCTCCACCCAATGCAATGATTTATAGATTTTTAAGGCCAGAGGGAAATGTCATCTAGTCTGGCCTCTTATACAAGATAGGACATAGAATTTCATTCATTTCCTCCTGAATTGAGTCTAATAGTGTTTGTTTTGATGAAAACACATCTTCCAGAAAGACATCCAGTCTTGATCTGAAGACATCAAGTGATGGAGAATCCACCACTTTCCTTGGCAGTTTGTTCCAGTGGCTAGCCACCCTCCCTGTTCAAAAAACAAGCGGGGGGGGGGGGGGGAAGAGGGGGAAGGAATGTGTACCTTATTTCATATTTGAATGTGTCTGGCTTCAGTTTACAGCCATTGGTTCCTGTTATGCATTTCTGCACTAGATTTACATGCCCTCTAGTACCCAGTATTTACTCCCCATGAAGGTACTTATGTGCATAATCAAGTCACCTCTTGACTTTCTTTTTGATAAAGCTGAATAGACTGTGCTCCAGAAGTATCTCACTATAAGGCATTTTCCCTAGCCCTGGAATTGATTTTGGTGGCTGTTCTCTGCACCCTCTCCAGAGGCTGCTTTAACTTGTCCTGGAGGCATGCACCCAGTTTTACTCCCTTTTAATGTCCTGTGCCAAGCAAAGGTCAGCAAGACCCAACAATCAGCGCTTCGGTCTTTCCTTAAAAAAAAAATCACTTTTGTGTAGTACATGCTACAGTTACCATTTGTAAGCTGTCCAGTGTCCAATGAGAAATGAATTTAGGGCTCCTAAGTCAACTCAAAGGAAACACATATACACTTCACAAACCCCAACAAAACTGGCACTAATTTCACTCTGATTTCTCAACAGAAATGCTTAGGATTGAATGGCATTGAGAATGAATTGACATCTTACTTTAAGAGGTGTGGTCTCACCATTTGGGGCATATAAAGGAGGAGTAGCGCAGAGTAACTCACACAGCTGCTACCCAGGCTGAGGACTGCGTTCTCCAGAGCCATCAATCTGGTGCCTTTCACAAGCGATAAAACTCACTTTAAAAGTTTGTTTAAAAAGAAATCACAGTTCATGCTAGCACTGCATGAAAGTACATCAGAAACTCCCCTGGTCCCTCAAGGTAGTAAATGGAGAAATAGAATTGCCCTCCCTACCAAATATTGCTTAAAAGTTAGATGGAAGATTAACATCCAAAGCAGAGCCATAATGACTTGAGCACAGCGAATGCTGCAGTTCATATACAGTTCCTCCTGTTTCAACTTCAAACTAACACTGTTAAATAGGAACATAGAAGGGCTTTTAACTTATCAAAGTGCTGCACAGGAAAATTTTTTTTAGTGCCTTCCTGTTTCCTATTTCTCCTTGATTTTTTCCCTTGATAACATGCTTGCTTTTCTCTTTAGTTTCTACTTCATTTCTGAAGAGGCTCCATAGATCAAACACACACTTTTTTTTTTTTTCCAAGACTAGGCCGCATACTCAAGAAATTGTGTCTAATGGACACTTATTTGCCACTTGTTTCACATGATTCAAGTCTTTTCTTTTTTGTAGGTTTTGAACAGCGTTTAGGGGTTTGATCTCTGTGCTAACTGAAGTAATCTTCTAAAAGAGACCAACTATAATCCAGCAGTGCCCACTTCATAGTTTAAATAATGGTTTCCAATATTTTTGGAGCCGGTGATACCCTCTTAAATCTGTTATAGAATGTCCAGGAAGATTGAAGTGTTCTCCAACTGGCTTTTGTATGTTACCATTCCTGATGTCCAAGTTGTGTCCGTTTATTCTTTTATGTAGACACTGTCCGGTTTGGCCAATGTACATGGCAAAGAGGCATTGCTGGCACATAATGGCATGTATAACATTAGTAGATGTGCACGTAAATGAGTCCCTGATGGTGTGGCTGATGTGGTTGGTCCTCGGATGGTGTCGCTAGAGTAGATATGGGGACAGAGAAGGCAATGAGGTTTGTTACAGGGACTGATGACCTTTTCATTATATGGACCCACAGGAAGGAGGCCCTTGAAGAATTCCACCTGGATTTCAACAATTTCTACCCCACCATCAAGCTCAGACTGGACCAATCCACACAAGAGATCCACTTCCAGGACATTACAGTGCAAATAAATGATGGTCACATAAACACCACCCTATACTGGAAACCTACTGACCACTATACTTCCCTACGTGCCTCCAGTTTCCATCCAGGACACATCACATGAGCCATTGTCTACAGCCAAGCTCTAAGATACAACCGAATTTGCTCCAATCCCTCAGACAGAGACAAACACCTACAAGATCTTTATTAACCATTCTTAAAACTATAATACCCACCTGGGGAAGTGAGGAAACAGATTGATAGTGCAAGATGGGTACCCAGAAATCATCTACTACAGGACAGGCCCAACTAGAAAAATAACAGAATACCACTGGCCATCACGTACAGCCCCCAGCTAAAACCTCTTCAGCACATCATCAACTATCTACAACCTATCCTGGAAAATGATCCCTCACTCTCACAGACCTTGGGAAGGAGGCCAGTCCTCGCTTACAGACAGCCCCCGAACTTGAAGCAAATACTCACCAGCAACTACACACCACACCACAGAAACACTAACCCAGGAACCAATCCCTGTAATAAGCCTCGTTGCCTACTCTGTCCCCATATCTACTCTAGTGACACCATCAGTGGACCCAACCACATCAGCCACACCAACAGGGACTCATTCACCTGCACATCTACTAATGTTATATATGCCATCATGTGCCAGCAATGCCCCTCTGCCATGTACATTGGCCAAACCGGACAGTCTCTGTATAAAAAAATAAATGGACACAAATCGGACATCAGGAATGGTAACATACAAAAGCCAGTAGGAGAACACTTCAATCCTCCTGGACATTCTATAACAGATTTAAAAGTAGCTATACTTGAACAAAAAAACTTCAGAAACAGATTTGAAAGAGAAACTGCAGAACTAAAATTCATTTGCAAATTTATCACCATTAATTTAGGCTTGAATAGGGACTGGGAGTGGCTGCCTTACTACAAAAGCAGCTTTGCCTCTCCTGGAATTGACAGCTTCTCATCAATTATTGGGAGTGGACTACATCTGATTAAATTGGCCCTGTCAACACTGGTTCTCCACTTGTGAGGTAACTCCCTTCTCTTCATGTGTCAGTATAATAATGCCTGTATCTGTAATTTTCACACCATGCATCTGAAGAAGTGAGTTTTTTACCCACAAAAGCTTATGTCCAAATAAATCTGTTAGTCTTTAAGGCACCAACGGACTCCTTGTTGTCTTTATGGAATTTTATGTTTTTGTATGACCCCCATGACTGCTAGGACTCCCTCCAAGACCCATCAGTAGGTCACAGAACACAGTTTCATAAATCTTGGTTTAAATAAAGTTTAAAGTTTTTGTTTCCAAGCCAAGAATTTCAGTGATCTCGAAAGTGTCGATGAGAGGATGTCTTTGCAGGGGAAATAGATTTAGGATGGACATAGGAGGAAATGAATTGTAACAAACCTGAACAACCAAAGGATAACTGAGCAGTTGAGGGCTGGAGGGCAGGGAGGAGAAAGAGGCTGTCAGACCTAGGAGTGGAGAGGCACTTTGAAACAGGAAAAGCACGAAGGCAATGAACTAGGCCAGGGGTTCTCAAACTGGGAGTCAGGACCCCTCAGGGGGTCATGAAGTTATTACATGGGGAGCCGCAAGCTGTCAGCCTCCACCCCAAACCCCACTTTGCCTCCAGCATTTATAATGGTGTTAAATATCTAAAGAAGCGTTTTTAATTTAAAAGGGGGGTCGCACACAGAGGTTTGCAATGTGGAAGGGGTCACCAGTACAAAAGTTTGAGAACCACTGAACTAGGCTAAATCTGCTAGAACTTGTCTGTATGTGAATGAACCTGCTTAACCTGGCAGACAGGTTAAAATGGTTTTGTACAGCTCAGATAAAGACTTAGACTGACAACTTGTTCTAATTGACACATTTGAAGGACTCTAATCTTAGAAAATTCTGTGGGTAGAAAGTTCATAATACAAAGCCCTTTGTGCTGATCTCATTTGTAGCTGATCCCCTTTGAGCAGAAAGCTGCATAGTTGAGAGCTGCCAGACGTATGGCAAAAGATCACAACCCAGAAAGAAGCAACTGTCAGATTGACCCAGGTTAGGCAAAATAACGTCTTCATTTACAAACTAAAAACTCTACAAATGTATGCTTGCTTCCACTCAAGTGGTTATGGTAACTTAAATCTAGCTTTTACTCGTATTCTACAGCGAAGCCCAAACTACTTCCCTCAGGTTTAAGAATAGCCTTTGTATGGTACTATGTAGGGTAGCAAACTGTCCTGGAGTATCTTGCTCCTGATTTAGCTATAGAATGTTATAAACAGAGAGGGTCAGAATGTCTGTAAGTGTCACCCACTCTGCATATGCCCTTGTTGTAATTTCTCAGCCACCAACTCCGCAGCATATATCAGGAAAAATTAGACAGCTTGGGGAAAATAAAACTGAGTCATGTCCCCTAATTCAAATGGCAATAAAAATACTCCAAGTGTTCATTCTGCTAACGATTTGTCTTCCTCTCCTCAGCCAAGAAAGCTAAAAGAAGGTACAGCTAGATTGCTACTTTCAGGGATCTTTTAAAATTATTTAATTAATTTCTAACATACAAGCCAAATTTCTCAACTTTAGTTGCCTTAAATTATGCCTCTAAATCCATATTTAGGAATCTAAATAGGTAGCCTGATTCTGAGGTATGGTAAGCACCCATAACTCCCATCAAAGACACGAATTTAGGTGATAAATAAATCTACAGAAGTCTGAATTTGGGTCCCTAATTTTAGGCACCCAAGATGTATATTTTGGCCAGAGCTCGTATGGAGTGATATCCTGGCCATATTGAGGTCAAAGGGAATTTACCATTGAGTTAAATGGGTCCAGAATTTCACCCACTGTATTGTTTCACATATTTTAATTTTATATAATTACAATGTACCAAAACAGATAAACAAAAAAGCATTATCATTCACTTCCAGGAAAACTTCCCTTCTAATTGGCTAACCTTAGCAAGATTACTTGAAATTGAGGTTGACTCTCCTGTCGTACCCATTTCACATATTCAGCCAGATCCTCAGCGAGTGTAATTGTTGTAGCTCCACTGACTTTAATGGACCCATGACAATTTACACCAGCAAAGGACCTGGCCGACAAGCTTCAGTGGAGTTAGTCCTGATTTACACCAATGTGAAAAGGAGAATCAGGCCCAATCATTAGAGAGTATTATTTGTAATGTTGCCACTGACAGCCGGGCCAGCAGGTGGCTGAAGGACTGGCTAGAACAACACCAATGACATGCTGTGATCGGCACTTTCTCTGTGAGGGTTGGTGGACCGATCGATCAAGGTGATCAAGGTGATTTGTAATGTTACAACTAGTTTAATATGTGTATGAATGTCCTAACTGTTGAAAGGAGCAATTATAATTCTCAGGGCCTTCAGCTGTCAAGCATTATTTTCCCCAGTACAAAATAATTCAATATATAGCATCACCCACTGTACCCTTGTAATAATATAATCTTTGTGGAGATCTCGCATAGTCACTGGGTTTTTTTATGCAGAGTCTGTATTATAATGAGGTGACTACAATGTCAGAGAAGCTGGGACTTCACTTAGAAGGCACTTTTATTGTTTATTCCTTCATTTGTATCATTTCTTTAAAGGCAATGGTTTCCTGGCAGCTTCTTAGAGAATTAGAGAGATAAGGTCCCTGTCTCAAAGGTCTTATAGTCTAAACTAGCCCTGCCTCACAGATTTTTTTCAAGTTAGACCCAAAAGCTTTGGGGTAAATCCTGGCCCCTCCTCCACAGGCAAGGAAGGCTCTTCTCACAATGGAACTGGTAAAGTGGGGAGCAGGACTTGAGGAAATGGTACATGGTGCCCTTGTATGTCATGGAGTCCAGCTTTGAGGAGGATGGGAGTGGAGTCTTTTTGCACCACTGAGCAATGTGGATTTGAGAGAGGGCTGGACATGGCAGTGGCTGGGTCAGTGCAGCTGCTGTTGCATGCATGCACTGGCTATTCCCCCCAGACACAAATGAGGGCAGCAGGCACTGCAAAAACTATTCCAGCCTCAGGGTTGGAGTTGCATCCATAGTGCAGCTCTGTTGCTGCTGCTTGGCCTGTTGAGGAGCATTTCTGCCTCTTGCTGCTGGAGGAAAACCTTAGCGTAGTCTGCTACTTGAGCTGTGAGTTGTTGCCCAGTAAAGTTATTTTGTACATGAGCATATTTTCTCTGTGCATTCTGTGTGATTCATTTCAGCTGGTTAAAGTGAGCATAGTCAAACTTTATAAATAAGAAGTACTTGGGGTGAAATCCAACCCGCAACTCAGAGCTAGGGCCTGAAGCCAATGCCGCAGCCTCCCTGCGCTAGCCTCCTGTAAGCCAGAGGGTCAGTGTAATCATGTACACACCCTAACATGCCAACTTGCAGGGATCCTTTGTGAGGCTGCTCTTGTGGTGCCTCTCTCCTGCACAAAGAGCAAACGTGAGGCCAAGCAGATGACACACTCATTATACAGGCAGATAGATGACCTTTAATTTTGTTAAATGGTTCTGACCGGCAGTCAGTTACTGAGTATCCGTTACTTCTCATAAAGTTAAAAGGAAGGTGCAGAGACTCAATACCTCTGGGAAATCAGAACCAATGACTCAAGTTGGGTAAACAAAAATTAATAGCCATTTCTGAAAATTTGGGCTTATGTCTATGTGTTTTGCCACTTGTATAGCAGGATTGATAATGCTTACCTATGTTTGAGATCTATGCATGGGAAAAGCACTCTGAGTGTTATGCATTATTATCAATAATACAAATATTCCTTCTGTTGTACTCTTGACTAAAATTTGTAATAAAATAGCTCCCTATTATGAAACAGTGTCAGGTTAGAATTAGTGCCAAACCTTACTGGTTTTGTCTTAAAAGCAATCAGGTTTGGAAACTTAGGTTGTGGGGGGAAAATTCTCATGCCCAAATCCTTTCTAATTTCCACTTTTGTGTTTCTAATTGACATCTTGTCATTCTCCCTGCTGTACACACATCTAACTTTCTTTAATTCCAGCTGCATAAATGCATAAGCTTCAGCAATCCTTTCTTTGACCTTGGAGATGTTTTTGCTTTATGCTGAATGCAAATTGCTTCATTCAGTCTTAGAGAGAAATATGCTTTTATGAGTATCTGCTGTTGGCCTTGATTCTGTATCTGACATGTAATCTACCAAATGTCTTACAAAAATGCTTGAACTAAATTAGGAACATCTGTGGCGCTAAAACTAGAGATGTATGGGTAATAAAATGCACACTAGTTACCAGCGATGGGGAAATCTCAAAGATTCAGAACTTCACATTAGTTTGGCCATACTACACAAATAGTCTCATTGACTTCAGTGGGGCTATGTGTGGAGTGAGGTGCTATTCAAAGTGAGTAAGGGCATCACAATTTGACCTCAATCTCACAAGAGGCTCATTCATTAGATTTTCAGAATTCCTGGTTTCAGAGGGTGGTAATGATGTACCTCATTGTTTTTCCCATTTCAGAGGTCACTATCCCATACTAGGATATTTGGAAAACTGTAAAATGAGACTGCAAATTCATATGTCTAAGTCTTAAGTGCTCCACTGTGGATCAGTTCTCTGACTTCTGAATGTAAGTAGGCCGCATGGACAGAATACACATATAGCATGTTATTGAAGACGGATGTCCCCGTTTTATCTTAAAATAGATGCTCGCTGGCACTGAATTTTATTAACTGAGTCCCTTGCAATTACAACGCTTCATCATCATAACACACAGCCTCATACAGAAACCTGACATTGCTATAAAATATCAGGACTTATTTTCATCTCTTTAGTCCCACTCGTTGTGATCTTACAGCATTTTACATTTTATTTGAACTCAAAAAGTAGTTTTCCTCTCATGGAATTGCAGTAAGCTACTTGTGATCATATTGTTTTAAGGAAATTGTGCCACTGGGCTAAGCGCTGTGCTTTGGAACATCTCTATAGCCATGAGGTTATTCAACAATGCATGGCCCTTCATATTCTTATTACTTAAATAATGGTTCCAAAGATTAAAGTGAACACACTAGGAGTAGAGGCAGAAAAAACTCGAAATAGAGAGACAGGCATGAAAGTCAGCATGTTTAGAGAAAGCTCTCTGATACTCTGTGTTTGCTGAGGTTTTTTTTCCTTTTTATTTATATATAAATTTCCTTTAAGCAGCCTGTTAGCGTGGAATGTTACCTTTTCATTCAGTCTCCTGATACCCTAAAAATAGGGGAAGACATCCTTAGAATATTCAATGCAGCCACTAGAGCAGCATTATCCAGTGCTTGCTTGTTTGGAGTTCATAATTATTAAAGAAAAACACTCTCCCCCTCCATTATAATTTTACATTAGATTTAGATGTCCTTCTCCTATATGGGAAGCAAGGCTTAAAATTATTTTGTGAAAACATAGCATTTATTGTAGATCTGGTATCGTCACTGTATAGAAGATAAAAACAGACCGGTGTGCTTATGTGACTGCCTTCCTACCACTGTGAGACAGGGAGAAAAGGGGCTGTCTGTTTGCCCGGCAGCAGTCCATCAAAGAAGAAAAAAAGAGAGCTCAGCTTCAATAAAGATATATTAGACACTTAAAGCAGGAAGTATTTGGTAAGCATCTGAAAGAAAAGAAAAAGAGGACCCCAGACTGATACAGACAACATTGCCAAAGGCACAATTAGTGCAGCTGAATCAATACAGGGAGAGAAATGTCACTTGGAACCTCCGCTGTTGAAAAAGTCTGAACTCTCTGAGAAAGGTTGAAATGGAACCCCGCTGCTGGAAAGGTCTCTCCAAAGAGCAGACTCACAGCTCTAGGGGGAACAAGCTCTTAGTTTCTCAAAATGGCAATGTGGTAGTACAAATACTGCAGTTATGGCTTTCCCTGCATTGTATTTTTAGCTGTGCTAGTCTCAGCTATAGATGTCAGGTTTCAGAGTGGTAACCGTGTTAGTCTGTATCAGCAAAAACAACGAGGAGTCTTTGTGGCACCTTAGAAACTATATATATATACATATATATATACACTGCTTACTGTATTTTTCACTCCATGCATCTGATGAAGTGGGTTTTAGCCCACAAAAGCTTATGCCCAAATAAATTTGTTAGTTATATATATATATAGCTATAGATGTGTTTGTTATTGTTAACAACATGATCGAACTAACTGCAGAGTAAAATTTACCTTACAATATATCATGTCTCTCAAGGTCTGTTTCATGTTTGTCAACCAATCTTTTGACATACAACCTGTCTTTAGTGGACAGTTGATTTATTGTATGCTTGCCATGACAGTGATTGCAGTAGCAAACCAGAGTTTTCACTCATACACTGAATGAACCAGTGATGAACTGCCAATATTTTAGACAGGGGCTCTCACATAAGGTTGCCCCTCTAACAAACCTTGTGTCCCAGCGTTACATGTGCCCCCAAGGAGGAGACGTAAAATGCTTAGGAAACTCTTCATTTGGTTTTCTATTTAAACAAAAATGCTTTGTCAGAATCATAACCAGAGCAGGCAGCACTGCTGTGCAAACTAACATATTATGTATACATGCTGGAAATATTAGTATCCTGCCCATGTGAACTACAATGAGTGAATGGATAATATATATTCAATTTGTGTAGTGAGAAGGAGAGTGAAGACCTTGTAATAGGATCTGGAGATATCTTCCCCAGTGGCAATGTTTTTAAGATACCTATAATCTGGCCCAATCTGGGCCATTCCAAATGCAAAGACACAAATTTACTCAACACAAATATTTTTATGAGTCTCAGGGATAAATCTTCTCTGATGGGGGTTATTTAGATCCCCAGAAGAGGCGGGGAAATCAGGGAAACCTTATCTTATACTTGGTGGCAGAAATGTATTGGGGGCCACTTGAGAGCATGCTGCTGGAATAAACCTGATGTGGTTTGTCCACTGGGAAGCATTTAATATATGTTTATACTGTAAAATAATTTCTATGGATGAAAACAATTGCATCCCTTATCTAGGTGAACATACTTTTATATAATAACTATATCACATAATGAAAGTTAGAGTTTGGAAAGGCTTTATTAGATCATCTCATCCATCCTCCTGCCAATGAAATAGCTTCAGACAGCTGTTCACAATTTGAGCTTTCCAAAAGGCTGTTAGCGGTGTCAGATCCATATCAATAGTATTTTTCTTTAGAAATCCAATTTCATATTAGCAGTGTCACTCTAAGCAGCGTCTTTGTATGAAATAATAAGGATTTTTAATCTTCTTAGGTGATTAAAATCACTAGCCTTTCAGCTTTATGCCTTATACCACTGCACAAGGCGTGGTATTAAATTTCCCCAAAAGGCACTTCATGAATTGTTTTCCTTTTAAATGATCAGACTCCCTTCTAAAGCACCCATTACTGTAGTATCTTGGTGCTTTTACATAAATGTACGTACTGTGTGGATTTCTCTCAAAATGGGAGCACAGCTCTATACCCTCCTCCATCCAACACAGATTCTTAGTAAAAGGATCAGATGCTAAGTGGAGTCCGGAGACACTGCCCCTTGCTAGAAAACCTGCACCAAGAAATGAGTTTTGCATCTTGCCTTGAAGGTGGTAAAACAGACTCCACCTACTTAAGGAAGAAGCCTGTTCCATAGCTGTAGGCTGCACTGAATAAATTCCTTCCTCCCGCATCTCTCAGCTTTTGTGAGGCATACCCTGGGCTCTGTGAGAAGAAGTGTCCCAGCTGAAGATAGTTGCCATTTTGCATATGATTGAGGAAAAGGTTGTCATTGAGATCTGGGCCCCAGCCCATATTTGCTAAAATGTAAGCTTTAGAAATGCTCATAGATAGATAAATGAAGACCAGGACTTTGAACTGGACTTGGAACTGGGTAGGCAACCAGTATAGAATGGCTGGCTGCTGCTTGGTCTCCCATGTTTATCTTCTTGGTGCACTTCCTGGTCCACTGCAAGTGTAATACATTACAATAGTGTAACCTGGAGGCGGCAAAGATGTAGTTAAGTCCTTTTCCAGCAGAAAAGGAAACAACTACAGATGGATCAAGGCCTTTTTGGTTTCTCTGACCATCTGGGACTCCAGGAGCTGAGCTGAGTCCATCCGCGAGTGTTGTCTGAACCTTAGAAGGAACCTTCAGTTCAATCAAGAAAAGAGAGATTTGTGTGTTCCTTAGAACAATATGAACTTTTTGAGAAGACTTCTACTTGTCACCCTTCCTCCCTACCTTTTGTATAGGTAAGCTTCAGCTCCTCTGGTACCCCTGCCCAATGGCAGGAGTCTCTGTGGCAAAGAGTCCTTCCTCATCTCAAGGAACTTTTACAGTGGGGTGAAGCTTATCAATCTCCTACCCACCAACAGGATTCTTCACAGAGGAGGCTCTCTGAAGAGTTCGCAGTGATGCTGGGTCCCCTTCTGCAAATTCTGAACATGCATGTTCTGGATCTTCCCAAGTAGAAATGCTTCTGAATGTACTGTATATAGGAAACTCCACAAGACAAGTTTTGGGGTTTCCTAAGCATACTCTTCACTATATGGGATACAACTATCAGGGAAGCCCGAGAACATGGGATGAGATCCTGCTGGAAAATTGTATCAGGCAAGCGATTTAAGAGATGGACATAGGAGTTAACATCAAGAAAGGTTTGGAAGCAGTTCATTTTGATGGATGGATGAAGTCAGCTCACTGGAAATGGGGTAAGATACTTTAAAATAACCACTGTATCAAAACAGAAAAAAAAAATAAAAGAGTAATGGGAAATAGAAGAGGAGGTCTCAGGGCATATGGCATGTCATATAGAAGCAGGAATCTTGGGCAATATTGGAAAGATGCAGATAGGGAAGGCGATGTACCCATCTCCTTCCAACACTTCCTGCCCCCTCCTTCTGTTGGATCCTGAAGCCATAGTCTGGGTTAGTTTTCTCATTAAAGGCCTTAACTGTCTGCAGATCTTGGAGACACAATCTGGCCACTGGGTGCTAAACTCTTTCATTTTGTCCCATTAACTTCATTTTAAAACCTGCTCTAGAGGAAGCTTTACCTTCATTGTCTACATATGGTTCACAACACAGGAAAGTCTACTATTTGAGCCCTGCTCAGCCAATCCTGTATCCTCGTCTGCTGGATAAGAGCTGTTGCGTCGGTAGCACAGTCTGACGGTGTGGAGGGTGTTTGTCTGTCTGTCTGTCTGTTCCCCAGGTATAGTAGGGAACCAGGTTTCTGCTACCCTTCTGGAGAAAGTAGAAGCCAAAGATCCTTCGATTTTTTTTGAAAGCATAGAATTTTGCACTACTAACTTGGAAAATGGCCTAAAGAGAACCAAGCAAAATATTGTTACTGTCTCTCTTTCAGATAGATGCTAAACAAACTGACCAACAAACTGCTTCACAATTAAATCTCTGGCAATGTAACCTTGAGACTGCTTAAATAAAGTACTCAGTTTTCACCAAAGCATATACTCCGGCATATGGATGAACATGTTATATCCCTGCCACGTCCTCTAGAAACGGTTAGGTCCAAGTTACCACACATGCAAAGACAGATCACAGAGAAAGTCGTCGTTCCTGATTCTGGTCTCACTTACGCTGGTATAGCTCAGGAGTAACTCCACTGAAGTCAGTGCTGTTGACATAGTACAAAAACTAGTTAAATGATATCAGATTCAGTCCCCAATTTAGCATTTTATTAGGTACCACTGATCCTAGGCAGCCCTGTGGACTCACTGGTCACACTGATCTCCAGCTAGCTACTCCCATGAATTGTTCAAAACAAGATTCTCAATAGTTTCACAGTAAACAAGAGACTAAACAGCTCATCCTACTTGAGCTCTGAAAACCCTCCTCTGCATTGTCATATTTATCCACATGTGAAAGAATGTTGCAAAATAAACACTGGCAGAGGACAGCGTGTGTGTGTTTCAGCCAACTGCTGTCATGTTGTCTTCCCCTTCCCTGTACACATGCTCCAACATTTTCCAAACAGTGCATATTAAACCACACAGCTGCCACTGACAATAATGCAAGACAAGTGGCTAGATCCCTACACAATAAATAAATATATCCATCAGAGGGTACCTTGCCCTTTGAAGGGGTAAGGGGCCCCACCTACCTCTGGCACGCTCCACAAGAAGGAATTAGGCAGGTTCACTTGAAAGTAGTTAACTCACTGAGTAACTGGAAACTAGTTAATTAGTTAAGGAACCTTTTTAAGGGTTAAGTGGGCTCAGGCAGGAAAGAACATAGTGAGTAAGCACCTGGGGAAAGAGCTCCTTAAGGGAGCTGGCTAGGAAGCCACTCCGAGTGGGGTGTCCCTAGAGAACAGAGGCTCCTGGAGAGAGGAACAATCCCCAGAATGAGAAAGACAAAGCTCCTAAGGGGAGGGCTTCTCAGAGGGAGCTAGTTAGGAAGCCGACTAGGAAAGGAAGCCAAGGCAGAGTGCTCCTACGTGCGAGAGGCTCCAAAAGGAAGGAGCTACGAATGCCAACTCTTGGTAAAATCTGGTCTCAATTGAAGGACTTCACCAGGTAATAGCACAGAAGTGGGCCACATCCGGCCCGCAGGACCCTCCTGCCCGGCCCCTGAGCTCCTGACCCGGGAGGCTAGCCCCCGGCCCCTCCCCTGCTGTCCTCCCTCCCCCGCAGCCTCAGCGCACTGCGCCGCTGGCGCAACGGTCTGGGCAGCCGGGCAGCGCAGTTGCAGAGCCACGGCCTGACCCGGTGCTCTGGGCAGCACGGTAAGGGGGCAGGGAGCAGGGCAGGTTGGATAGAGGGCAGGGGAGTTGGGGGTGGTGGTCAGGGGGCGGGGTGGTCAGAGGGCAGAGAACAGGGGGGTTGGAAGGGGCAGGGGTGCCGGAGGGGGCAGTCAGGAAGGAGGGGGGGGTTGGATGGGGCGGCGGGGGGTAGTCAGGGGCAGGGGTTCCGGGGGCGGTCAGGGGACAGGGAGAAGGGGTGGTTGGATAGGGCAGAGGTCCCGGGGGGCAAGTCAGGAATGAGGGGGGGGTTGGATGGGGTGGCAGTCAGGGGTGCAGGGTCCGGGGGTGGTCAGAGGGAGGGGTGGTGGATGGGGCAGGAGTCCTGGGGGAGCCGTCAGGGGGCGAGAAGCAGGGGAGGTCGGATAGGAGGCGGGGGCTGGGCCATGCCCGGCTGTCTGGGGGGAGACAGCCTTCCCTAACAGGCCCTCCATACAATTTTGGAAACCCAATGTGGCCCTCAGGCAGCAGCAGTTTGCCCGCCCCTGTAATAGCAGGAGCCCCAGATCAGAGCAATTAAATGCTGTTCCAAGGAAGAGTTGTAGTGGTTTGACCTCTGGGGGACCCTGACACAGCTGATGACAAGAGGCCCTGACTCCAGGAGAGGGTTCCAGTCAAGAGGGTCTCACTGGTAAGGGACCTGGACAAAAGTGGGGTTGCTGGACTAAGGTTAACTCAGCCCCTTCTCCCTCCAGGATGCTGGAGTGGAAGCCTATTTGTGTAATGTTCCACCTGTAGGTTAAATAAATTAGACTCCTGAAGCATCACTATTCAATAAGCCTCGTTGTACTTACAGAAAGCTCAGTACGGGAAACTGAGGCAAAGCTGTGATTGTGGTGTTGCACCAGGCTGCCAGAGGGTGCTCCGGGGGTGAGGTACCCCATTACAGTATCCTGTAATCTTCATAAAAATTTTAAAAAAGGTGAATATGCAGCTAGTGATTTTGCTCACTCTTTTTACCTCTTAATGGTTCCTTAAGAAAACTTAAAATTTAAAATAATTTTAAAAGCAAATTTTAAAGTTGTGTTACATTTGCTGATTTGTTCCTGGGAGGATCTGAATTTAAACTGGTGACATTACTTCTCCTTTGGGAACTTGAGCAGAACAGGACTTATGTATGGGTATCAAAAGGAGAATATACTCCATAATGTGAATTGACTTTATGTGATGTAATATGTAACCTATGCCATTTAATATTATGTTATATTGTGCAAAGATTAGTAGAAGCTGAAATTGGTCTTTAGTTCATTTGGTGTTTTGGTGACCTTAAGACCCAAAGACTTCTTCTAGGACAAATTATTTTCTTGGTTTTGTGTCATCTGACCTTTGTTGTTAAGTTTCAGTGTCAGGTTATTTCTCACCTGGAACCATATTTTAATGTGTTATTTGTGCAGTGCACAACTAGTCACGCTTTCTAGTAACACTTAATTAGGTGGGCATGTGAGCGCTGGCAAATAACAAAGGAAGACAAAGTATTTTAGTGTTATTACAAAGTTCTCCCTAGACAGAAATGGGTAGTTTTAAATTTTTATGTTGACTACTGACTCACCTGTAAAAGCAGCAGCAAAATCTGGAGGAGAACTGACCCCCACGAACTGAACTTCAGAGCCTGAAAAGTATATAAAGAAGATTGGAATTATGACTAATCTTGGTATGTCTCAGCTCACAGATTTCAGACTCTCTAAATAAAAGGAAATACAGATGCTATGGCATTAAGGACCTGATTCTCCAAGGCCTTGAATAGTCATTTATATCTGTGCAAAGTGGGTGTATAATGCTGCCATTCTGATATGTTTTACACCCACTTGCCCAGGTATAAGTGACCACACAAGGTGCAAGGCAGCTGAGAATCAAGCCCCAAGATTTTTGATTAATCAGTCTCCCAGTGCGTTAGAGCTAAATTCTGCTCTTACGTAGGTATACCAGTGCAATTTTGGAGTGAACTCCACTAAAGGCAATGTTGTTTCTTGGGCTTTACTTCATTAAGAAGGCAGAGGTAGAACCTCTGTCTTCAAGTAAAAGCTGAGAGAGTCCCTACCAAGATGGACATGATTTCTAAGGAGTGCATAGTTACTGCAGATTAAGGCATGGGTGATCTCCTATTTACAGATTATGAATTCAGTTAATGTTGCATGGAACAGCATAGTAATGCAATTCACGTGAGAATGAAGCATTTTTGTCCCTACAGAAGGATTTTGCTTTAGAAATTATTATGAAGTCAGCTATTTTTCCTTCCATACTAAAAAAGCAGCAGTCAAAGCTTAAATTGGCTTCTTTACCTCATTTCCAGTTCAGGCTAGTTTATCTCATATAGCAAATAGAATCTAATTTTAGATATATTTATTAGCCTCCTGTTGGAACATAGTAGATTGGCTTTATGTTCTGAGTAATATTGTTTTGTATTAATAAATTGATGCTATTATAGTCAGCTAGTAGTTACTCAGCAATAGAGACATTTCTCAATGTCATTATGTTTGGATTTAGCTTTTGTGACCTTTATAGGCTATCTAACAGAGAGAGAAAGTGAGAGAGACGTATCTTATTTTGCCAGACAATATACACAGTAAAGACAATCTGCAGAGAGCTATTGGTTTCATAGCATAAATCTTTTTTGCCTCAGTCAGGCTGGAAATGCTCAGTAAATCACAGGAACAACCTTTAATTTACTATTTTCCCTGGACACCACTGAGGCCTGGTAGGAGGGAAAAGACCACATTACAAAGAGTATCATTCCTCTATTGGAGAAGAAAGATGGGAGGCGGAGGATGCCAAGGATGGCTTATCACTATCCAGTGGCTTGTTGTTATGAAAACTGAGCTTAAGTCTCTTTGTGCATAATTGCATGAGAAAATGCCTGGGAGTTCCTTTAATTTTCTACTAGGCTGAAAGTAAATCCAGAGGCATTGGTTGAGTTCTTTTAAACAGCTAATGCTTCTTTGTCATGTCAGTAAGCTCTGCAAATGTAGTTACCCCTGACATGAAAAGGTGTCTCGTCTTGTTCATGTCCTGTGGTCTCTATGTACTCTACAAAATAAATTTTGGAGGTTGAGAGGTAGTGATGTGGCGGAGGTAATTTAATGGGCTTTGTCATATGTTTCATAGAGCTAGCTTTTCTTCGTTTATTAGTTCCAAACAACTGCCTATGTTTCTTAAGTATGGAGAGGTGAGGAAAGGGAAGAGAGAAAGCATCAGACACAGGGTGCCTGGAAGAAATGAAATTACTGATTCTTTTCTAATGTAAAGAAGAACTTTAGAGTGAGGCACTTTGTATCTATTGCTTTGTCACTATGATGAGTTCCTAGACTTTAATGGCTCTAGTTGCCTTGTTCTACTGAGCAGTGAAAATGGATGGTTCCCATTACTAAAGCCTATAGGCTTCTTAGTGCCATTAAACAATGATCAGTTGTCCATAGGGCGCTATAATTACTGTGGCTTCTATTGAAAGAGATGCACAACTAGAGGAAAGAAACACACTATATATAAATAGAGAAAGCAACAATTACAGTATGCAGTCTCACACTGTGTCTTCCTGTTGCTCTCAGGCAAGCATCACCCGCCTCCTTAAACAGGAAGTCATGCTCCTTAGTTTGCAGAAGAAAGGATCTCCCTCAACAGCCCGTTCTTAGTATGGTGAGACTCACAAAATGTTTCATGAGTTCCTATAGTGCAATGCTACTGAGTTACAATTAAGAAATGAATCAAATAGTATGTTTATAATCTCTAAGGCACTTGGAATGACAGTAGGAATCAGACTGAAAGGTATAGTACTTATAGACGTGATGTTGCAGGCAACCACCATTATTAAGTCTTTATTTTAGCCTCCTGTTTAGCTTAGAGGAACAGTTTAGCCTAAAAGTTGCCAGAATTACTCTGACAGCAAAGGAGGATATTTCTGCCAAGTTTGGAGAAAATTCATTGGACTGTATTTGAACTGAAAGTCATTTAAAAAAATTACCCTGATTTGAAATTTGACTTTTGTTTGACATTTCTTTGTCTCCCTCTAGGATGTTACTGTTACGTGAGAGCTATATAGAAGAGATAGTTAATACAAAGACAGCCATCTACTGGCACATAAGAATATGTAGCATTGTAAGGTGGTAGCTTCAAGAAAGTTCTTGTTTTTACACACTGCAAATGGCTTCCTTACCCAGTGTTTAACAGTTACTTCCCCTTTACATTTTCCATAATGTTAAATCCCCTATGTTTGCAGAAAATAGGTTTCAATTCAATTAAATTATTGACTTTTGTTGCAGATAGTTTGGGACCTATTCTTTGAGGCCTCTCATTGGTGTTGATGGGCATTATTGGCCCAGCACTCTTCCCACTGATGTCAATAGGAACTTTTTGCTATTGAGTTAAGTGGGAGTGTGATTGGGCACTGTACATTTGTGTGCAAGCATATTATCCTCTCTTGGCTGCTGGCAGCTTAGAAAGGACATACAAGTACTTCTTAATTGAGCGCTAACTGAACCAGTTCTGTAAGCTCATGGTTTTTTTGGCACTCTTCTGGTCGGAGCAAGGTTCTGGTCCTGGCACTGCAGGTGTGTGTTCTACTTTGGAGAGATGGTAGCCTCTACATAGTTAAGATAGCAGCCCTGTTATATGGCTGATCTCAATTTCTCCGTGTTGATTCCAGAAAAAGAAAATCCTCTCATGTTTTCACATAAGGAGGGTTATATCTCACTGACAACTTGACATTTTTCTGAAAATGTTGATTGAAGTGAGTACTTTTTTGAATTAAAAATCTCAAAAATGTCTCCCCTTTGAACTTCTTGCAAAGAGTCTAATGTTTCTTTGTCCTTCTGTCTGACTAGTGAACTCACATTACATCACAAAATTAAAAAAATGACTAAGGCTCCAATTCTTTCCATCAGTGGACAGTTTCCTCTGTGTAAGAGGAATTCTCCATCAGCTATCTCTGGCCACTTTAATGTCACTCTACACTGCTTACACAATACAAAGCATACCTGGGAATTTGGCCTTGAACGTATAAATATCTCCTACATAAAAAGTATTTTATATGACAATTAAATTGCAAAATAAAACAAAAAATTAGAAACCAGGCACCACATTCAGCTGGACAAGATCACATGGACCTGGCATGTGAATCAGGGAGTAAAAAGTTCATGTGCAGAACTGCTTTCATTCAATACACATGAATAACAATAAAATGATCCGTGGCAAAGACCTTCCCCAGTACAGCAGTATCTTATCTTTGAGGCTTTAAAGATCTGAACTTGAGTCATCTTAACAGCTTAATTTGTACATAATTAACTTGAAACTGAAAATTCTACAGTATGTGAACAACAACTTCAGGTTCTCACCCAGTTATTATCTTGGCCAACTCCCATTAACATCATCCTGTATTAAATTAGGAGATACGATATAATTTTTTAAAGTGCAAGACATACAGTCACAGTGCTATGGTCTGATGTCCTTACTCCATATTTATTTAGGTGAATTCCTCAGGTTCTAGACTTATGCTGATTAACTGAGGACTAGATTCTGCCACCTTTACTCATATGGAGGAGAAGCCTACTCGGTAAGTAGTTCCATAGACCTGATATCTGATTGACATGTTCCATTGTCACTGCACTTAGGACGGAAGAACCCAATGCACAGCTACAGACTAGGGACCGAATGGCTAGGCAGCAGTTCTGCGGAAAAGGACCTAGGGGTTACAGTGGACGAGAAGCTGGATATGAGTCAGCAGTGTGCCCTTGTTGCCAAGAAGGCCAATGGCATTTTGGGATGTATAAGTAGGGGCATAGCGAGCAGATCGAGGGACGTGATCGTTCCCCTCTATTCGACATTGGTGAGGCCTCATCTGGAGTAGTGTGTCCAGTTTTGGGCCCCACGCTACAAGAAGGACGTGGATAAATTGGAGAGAGTCCAGCGAAGGGCAACAAAAATGATTAGGGGTCTGGAACACATGACTTATGAGGAGAGGCTGAGGGAACTGGGATTGTTTAGTCTGCGGAAGAGAAGAATGAGGGGGGATTTGATAGCTGCTTTCAACTACCTGAGAGGTGGTTCCAGAGAGGATGGTTCTAGACTATTCTCAGTGGTAGAAGAGGACAGGACAAGGAGTAATGGTCTCAAGTTGCAGTGGGGGAGGTTTAGGTTGGATATTAGGAAAAACTTTTTCACTAAGAGGGTGGTGAAACACTGGAATGCGTTACCTAGGGAGGTGGTAGAATCTCCTTCCTTGGAAGTTTTTAAGGTCAGGCTTGACAAAGCCTTGGCTGGGATGATTTGATTGGGGATTGGTCCTGCTTTGAGCAGGGGGTTGGACTAGATGACCTCCTGAGGTCCCTTCCAACCCTGATATTCTATGATTCTATGATTCATTGCCCACTGTCCCATAACCATGGGATTACTCAGGAACTAAGACACTGTTCCACATAAGTATGGTTATCAGAATCTGGCCCTGAATTTTTAGTCTTGTTTTTGGTTCTTTAAAGAAAAAGCTGGGGCAATATGTTACAAAATATTGCACAATATAATCTCCTTCCTGTAATGCATGAAGGTCAAATGCAGCCTCTTTCTGTTGCTCTTACGGATGTGCTGGGTCTAAGTGATTAGTAATCTTGCATTGCTATCCTGAGAGAATTTGGCACTTACAATATATATAATCTGCTATTAGGGCTTCATGCTGCCCATGCAATTTGTACTTCACTGTACTGGGGAGTGAAGCAAGTATATCTCTTGTAACTGCAAGTCTGGAAGTATGTTGCTGAAAGGATGTTTTTGGCCATGTTTTTGTAACAGTTGGACATGCAGTCTGACCAGGTATATCAATAGCATGTTTAATTTTCCAATGTTACATAACCTTGAACTGACATCTTTTTAAAACGTCCTTTCATGTTAATGTGTTTGCTCAAATGGGTAGAGTTAACATTGTTTTTAATTTTTATTTTTTAACTTCCTGGGTTTTATGTATTTAAAATCTTAATACTTTTTTATTTCCGATGTACATTTTTGACTGTACCTGGACATGGATAGACAGTAGAGTCAACCTTTATAATCAATCATTTGAGCCTTTGCTGCCTTAATATATCACATAGTACAAATGTAAGCTGACATTTTAAAATGTAAAATTCTAACATTAAGTTTTAAAAACAATGCAAATACATCTGTACAAGGAAATGCCATTCATTTGCATCTGGTGAGAAACCACCATACTATCCAATCTCTGCTCTCATTTATTATTATTAGAATGTATTTATTTTTATTATGGTAGTACCAAGAGGCCGCATGTCAATCCAGGTCTCATTGTGTTAGCCAGAGTACAAACACCCAATAAGAAACATTCCCTTCTTCAAAGAGCTTCAAATCTAAATAGAGAAGACAGAGGGAGGAAGAAAGGAAATATTATCCCCATGTCACAGATTGGAAGGTCAGGTACAAAGGGATTTTAATTGGACAAGGGAGTTAAACACAAATTCTTGTGGCAGAGAAAGCAATTGTGCCATTATTATTCTGGGGGGAATTCTGCACCACTGCGCAATGCAGAATTCGCCCATAATTAATGTTCTGTATAGAATTTCCTTTTTCCCTGTAGAGTTGATGCTGCTGGTCGCCACTAGAGGCCTCTGGACCTGGTGGAGCCCAGTTTGCAAATAGAAGACGCTGCCAGTGGCAGTGGGAGCAGGAGCTGGAGGTTTCCTGACAGCTGCAGTTCCTGGCACACCCTGAACAAAGGAGATGGTGTGCGGGAAACTCCACGCAAGCCCGGGACCAACTATCAGATAGTTTCTCCCTCTGAATCCCTGGGCTTGGGGAGGTGCCCCACAGCTAGGCGCTGGGTGGGGAGGAGGTGCAGGTGTCTGGGTTAGGGGGGTGCCCCACGGCTGGGCTCTTCAGGGGACAGGGCAGAGAAACGGAACTAGGTTGTCGTAGGGGTTTCTTTAACTCCCTACTCCTGGGGGGATTTTTTTGTTGTCTGTATTGTTACAGACATAGTTGCTGACAGATATTTTAAAATAAATTACCAAAATAATTGAAATTGCATGTTTATATAGTGTTATTCTGACAAATAAAATACGCAGAATTTTAAAATATTGTGTGCAGAATTTTAAAATTTTTAGCACAGAATTTTTAGTTTTTTGGCTCAGAATTCTACCAGAAGTACCTTATCAATTTCACTTCAGTTCAGTTCTTTAGCCACATGACCTTCCTTCCTCTCGTACTTTATGATGTCACCAAAACCCACTTCATGAATTTATAGCCATCTCTGTCATGTGCATCCATATATAAATGCAGTTATACATTTGCCTCCTGCCAGAAACTGCATATGTTCTGACAGGAATTTTCTATGGGACATCTATTCAAATGAATACTGTTAGAGTTCATTTTCCATTCCATTTTTTACACAGAGAAGCACCTGTTTTTATCTCCTGATATGTAGTGCTGCTGCCTTCAGTTGCCCTGTGCTACTCTAGTTTTAAAGGCCTCAGCAAAAAATAAATTTAAAATAAAAATAAATGAAAACCCCCATAAGCAGATCAGCCAGGCAGAGGGATTGGACATATTTAGTTTGAGGTGAGGAGTCTGGTCTTCTAGACAAATGATTTAGTTACACATTGTTCCTGCTGTTTTCCTACCATTTAATTTGATTCTTCTGACAGATCATGCTTTGGTAAGTGAAACTTGATGTTGGCATCTTTGACAGTAATATAGCTGGCAGAAACTCAGCTCAGGATAAAATCCATTGTCACCGTGCCACTTCAATTGCAACAGCCTGCTTTTTCAGATTTTAGAATCTAGTCGTCGTCATTAGTGACAGTTACTGAAAATCATGACCACATGTCAGATGTTCAATGACCGATTTGAAATAAGTTGGTTGTCTGTGTTCATATCGTAACTGGTACCCAGTTGGCATTCCAATTGGCTATCTCAACAAAGAAGCTTTGAATGAGGGGTTGAATGTGTATGGAGGCTCTTGCTCAGAAAGGTAATCTTACTTGACCAAGCCTGAAGAAAATTGTTGAAGTGAAGTATGGGAAATCTTGCACTGTCACTGACTGTTCTATATTAGTTGGGATCACTGAAAATATTAGAATCAATGGTTTGAGATGAATGGAGGAATGATCCATCTCATCAAAGAACATCAGAAGATATAGCTGTTTTGTTTAGCTACAGTTTGGTTTAAGACTTGTAAATAGACTCATTTAGAGCATGAGCTTTCCATTTCCTATTTGGAACAGTTTAGGGGGGATTAAATGTTTCAATTTTACAGGCTGCATTATCGAGGTTATTCCCATACTTCAGTCTCCCATAGGGCTTTCATTTCAGCTTTTCAATTTTTATGACAGGAGAGGGGAAGCTATTCTGAAAGATGAGTTCAGGTTGTAAAACCATTATAGTTTTTGATGCTTCAGGGCTAATTTAAGTACAAGGCAGCCTTGATTTTTTTCTCGAAGTTATAGAGGACATTGAATATTTTTGGATGGTTGAGGCTTCAGATAGCAGAGGGAATTTTCAATGCAATAAGAGGTCGAGGGAAAAACTGCTTTGGATAACAAAGTTTCAGATAACTTAGTATTGGATAATCAAGAGTGCAGTATAAACAGCCAAAATAGATAGGTGTTTTATATTGCGAGAGTGGAGTAGCACGTCATGTTTTATGGGTGCTTTTAGGGGTGGTAGCACAGCAGGTGTGGGGAAAAAATCAGTGCAGCTTCCCGAAAACGTTAATGATATCCATAGAACCATAGAATATCAGGGTTGGAAGGGACCTCAGGAGGTCATCTAGTCCAACCCCCTGCTCAAAGCAGGACCAATCCCCAATTAAATCATCCCAGCCAGGGCTTTGTCAAGCCTGACCTTAAAAACTTCTAAGGAAGGAGATTCTACCACCTCCCTAGGTAACGCATTCCAGTGTTTCACCACCCTCCTAGTGAAAAAGTTTTTCCTAATATCCAACCTAAACCTCCCCCATTGCAACTTGAGACCATTACTCCTTGTCCTGTCATCTTCTACCACTGAGAATAGTCTAGAACCATCGTCTTTGGAACCACCTCTCAGGCAATTGAAAGCAGCTATCAAATCCCCCCTCATTCTTCTCTTCTGCAGACTAAACAATCCCAGTTCCCTCAGCCTCTCCTCATAAGTCATGTGTTCCAGACCCCTAATCATTTTTGTTGCCCTTCGCTGGACTCTCTCCAATTTTTCCACATCCTTCTTGGAGTGTGGGGCCCAAAACTGGACACACTACTCCAGATGAGGCTTCACCAATGTCGAATAGAGGGGAACGATCACGTCCCTTGATCTGCTGGCTATGCCCCTACTTATACATCCCAAAATGCCATTGGCCTTCTTGGCAACAAGGGCACACTGTTGACTCATATCCAGCTTCTCGTCCACTGTAACCCCTAGGTCCTTTTCTGCAGAACTGCTGCCTAGCCATTCGGTCCCTAGTCTGTAGCGGTGCATTGGATTCTTCCGTCCTAAGTGCAGGACTCTGCACTTGTCCTTGTTGAACCTCATCAGATTTCTTTTGGCCCAATCCTCTAATTTGTCTAGGTCCCTCTGTATCCTATCCCTACCTGCCACCGTATCTACCACTCCTCCTAGTTTAGTATCATCGGCAAATTTGCTGAGAGTGCAATCCACACCATCCTCCAGATCATTTATGAAGATATTGAACAAAACCGGCCCCAGGACCAACCCTTGGGGCACTCCACTTGATACCGGCTGCCATCTAGACATGGAGCCATTGATTACTACCCGCTGAGCCCGACAATCTAGCCAACTTTCTACCCGCCTTATAGTGCATTCATCCAGCCCAGACTTGTTTAACTTGCTGACAAGAATACTGTGGGAGACCGTGTCAAAAGCTTCGCTAAAGTCAAGAAACAATACATCCACTGCTTTCCCCTCATCCACAGAACCAGTAATCTCATCATAGAAGGCGATTAGATTAGTCAGGCATGACCTTCCCTTGGTGAATCCATGCTGACTGTTCCTGATCACTTTCCTCTCGTGTAAGTGCTTCAGGATTGATTCCTTGAGGACCTGCTCCATGATTTTTCCGGGGACTGAGGTGAGGCTGACTGGCCTGTAGTTCCCAGGATCCTCCTCCTTCCCTTTTTCAAAGATGGGCACTACATTAGCCTTTTTCCAGTCGTCCGGGACTTCCCCCAATCGCCATGAGTTTTCAAAGATAATGGCCAATGGCTCTGCAATCACAGCCGCCAACTCCTTTAGCACTCTCGGATGCAATGCATCCAGCCCAATGGACTTGTGCACGTCCAGCTTTTCTAAATAGTCCCTAACCACTCCTTTCTCCACAGAGGGCTGGCCACCTACTCCCCATGCTGTGTTGCCCAGCGCAGCAGTCTGGGAGCTGACCTTTTTCGTGAAGACCCCACACTACAAGAAGGATGTGGATAAATTGGAAAGAGTCCAGCGAAGGGCAACAAGAATGATTAGGGGTCTAGAGCACATGACTTATGAGGAGAGGCTGAGGGAGCTGGGATTGTTTAGTCTGCAGAAGAGAAGAATGAGGGGGGATTTGATAGCTGCTTTCAACTACCTGAAAGGGGGTTCCAAAGAGGCTGGCTCTAGACTGTTCTCAATGGTAGCAGATGACAGAACGAGGAGTAATGGTCTCAAGTTGCAATGGGGGAGGTTTAGATTGGATATTAGGAAAAACTTTTTCACTAAGAGGGTGGTGAAACACTGGAATGCGTTACCTAGGGAGGTGGTAGAATCTCCTTCCTTAGAGGTTTTTAAGGTCAGGCTTGACAAAGCCCTGGCTGGGATGATTTAACTGGGACTTGGTCCTGCTTTGAGCAGGGGGTTGGACTAGATGACCTTCTGGGGTCCCTTCCAACCCTGATATTCTATGATTCTATGATTCTATGATTCTAAGACAGAGGCAAAAAAAGCATTGAGTACATTAGCTTTTTCCACATCCTCTGTCACTAGGTTGCCTCCCTCATTCAGTAAGGGGCCCACGCTTTCCTTGTCTTTCTTCTTGTTGCCAACATACCTGAAGAAACCCTTCTTGTTACTCTTAACATCTCTTGCTAGCTGCAGCTCCAGGTGCGATTTGGCCCTCCTGATTTCATTCCTAAATGCTCGAGCATTTTTATACTCTTCCTTGGTCATTTGTCCAATCTTCCACATCTTGTAAGCTGCTTTTTTATGTTTAAGATCAGCAAGGATTTCACTGTTAAGCCAAGCTGGTCGCCTGCCATATTTACTATTCTTTCTACACATCGGGATGGTTTGTCCCTGTAACCTCAATAGGGATTCTTTGAAATACAGCCAGCTCTCCTAGATTCCTTTCCCCCTCATGTTATTCCCCCAGGGGATCCTACCCATCAGTTCCCTGAGGGAGTCGAAGTCTGCTTTCCTGAAGTCCAGGGTCCGTATTCTGTCTGTAACTCTTATGAGTAAGTGCCAGTATTAAATGTGTATTAAACAAGACACTATTCTCTGTCACAAAAATTGTCATATATTTTGTAGTTTAAACCACTTGTGTCCAAAATGTATTTTAAAACTAGTATGGCTTTTTTTTGTTTCTATGATTAAAGCAAGAAATACCCATTTAAATCAAAAGAGGGAGTTTGGTAAACATGTTATATCAATGGATGTGAATCTCTAGATGATTATGGAGGATGCATTAAAATTAGAGGAGAGACTTGTCTCCTTTCTTAAGTCTAATGTTCTATGAAAGGGATGCTTGTTCCTGAAGGCAAAGTGCAACAGACTCACTAATTTATGGTCCTCATTCCTCTGAGTGCTGCCAGCTCTTCATCACTGGCGAAAGAGGTTTGGAGAGAAGATATAGGCCTATCATGGTTTATCCTCATTTTCTCCAATTATTTCAGACTCCATATTTGCCTCGCTCGGACACAAGTGATTTTAAAAAAAATGTCAAAATATTGAAGTTCAGGTGGTCCCTATAATGCAGTTAGGCCCTGGAAGAAAGGGTAATGAAATGTGGGGGCCCTTATCCAAACTAAATAACCAAAACTTTTTTGGTATGTTCATCACAAGTTCAGTACTCTGAATCTCAATTTTTTTCAAGGTTTGAAGTTAATATGTCTGAAACCTGAAGAGCAGTGCTGCTCTCTGCACCTGCTGTTGCTGGTTCAAAGCTGAATTGATGACTACCGTACTTCTGCGGCTGAGATTCAAAACAATGGCACCTGCTGCACTGAAAGTCAAGTAGTGGAGTGATTCAGTTTCTGACCTAAAAACATAGACATAAGTGCATGAGAAAACTATGCTGTTTGTCTGAACCATTTATTCCAGCTGTGGGTGATGATCCCATAGCAAATATAAATGGGGCAGGGTAGATGTCAGGGCCTCTGAGGTGGAAATTCAAGTGACAGTGTTATCTCAAGTATTTCAAATTTGGTGCAACTCTGGCAATAAGGATGATAGTATGAAAAATGAAATATTCTTTGGGAAGAATTGTTTTCTGCTGGATTTTTTTTGCTTTGGCAGGGTTCTTCTAGTCACCCTCCCTAGCTGAAGTTCCTGGAATGCTGCTGAGAGATGCTGGCTGATTCTTGCTAACTCATTATGCTGGCTTGTTAACTCTGGCTGGAAACAGGAAATGAGGTGGGTCTTAGCTTTGGACAGAGAGATCTGGCATTTAGAAAACAGGCTTCTCTGCAGGGATAATGTAGGAGCATGTGAATTTAGAAAGAAAGCCTGGCCTGAGGTTTCTGTTTTATTGTTGAACCCTTGGAAGTGGTTTCAATGTGGACTAAATATAGTGTGGGAACCCCACCTGTGTACTGGAGCCTGATTGTTTTCTGATTGGAAACGCTTTTTTAAAGGGTGAGATGCTGTATGAAAGGAAAGTAAGTTGTGGGAGGGAGAGGAAAACTTTGTTTTTTACTGTGGGATTATGTTTGTGTTATGTAGATGGATAGCTAAAATTCTCTGACCTGATAGTGAAAGTTTTGCAACCTCATATGTCCTGATTCATCGATGCTAGCCCAGAGTGATGTACATTTCTGTTCCCTGAATCAGCTAATCTCCTTGCACAAGACAGAAAAATTCCAGGAAAATGTATCTCCATCTGTCCTCCTTAGGGCACCATGGATTAGGGGCATGTTCGAAACTCAACAGGGCTGTTCAGGGAATGCATTAAATCAGTGCATGTCTTGGTTCCATTAGCCATGCTCCCTCCATGGCAAACACAGCCCACTTATTGGGATGTGGTGGCCCCTTGCAAGTCACCCCTCTTTTCCCCACTAGAATGAAGCCTGCAAGTTCTGGGCTACCACAACCCCCCACCAACTGGATCCTCTATCTTAGGGGGCTGTATGTTTGGTTTCCCCATTGGAAGCTGGCAGAACTCTGAAGTGAATCTGGCCCTTAAATATGAGCGCATTGGGTGGACTAAAGTTCTAAAATTAGAAATCTGACCATATCCTGTGCAGGTTCAACTGCAAAATATACACACTTCCCTGCAGTTTATTGTTTGCTCAGATCCTCGAGAGAGAGAGAAAAGATGGTTGTGTTTATGTTCTAGCCCCAATGACTGGAAGCATAATATCTCCCTCAAGCAAAGATGCATTGTAGTATTAGGTTGTAAGGAGTCACTATAGCAGCTTTTTTATGTTGATTGTTCTGGCAACTAGGTACTGAACTTACAAACCAAAACCTTTTCACTTAGAATGACAAGTTGTGCTTAAGGCTGTGGTAACAAGGCAGTGCTTGAAGCTTAACATCCTCTCTCATTCTAAATCACGCAATGATTGAAAGTGGCTAAAATAAGCCTAAAATAGATGTTTGCTTTTTTACTTCTGTTTCCAGGGACATTGTTTATTAAATGCACAATCATGATGAAGTAACTATTATTGGTGAACAGTTACATAGTTAAATGCACTAGTCTTAATGCCACGGCAGCTCCTTTTCCCTTTACTAGTTTAGAGCTTTATTGTCATGAGCGGTGGCCATGTCCATTAGGGTGCGTTGCCTGTTCAAAATGTTCTGCTGCAGCTGAATGTTTCCACCTGTGAGCTTTGTGCTCTTCTTTTAAAATTGGCTAGGAAGGATAAATGGGTTTGCAGCAGGTTGCTGTGGGCAAGCCAAGCAGTGAAAAGGGAGAAGTAGTGGTGGGAAGAGTTTGTGACAAAGGGAACTGTGTGATGGCAGAATGGTAAGCATGAGAAGTAGGAGTAGTCAAATCAGCCATGGTACTGAAAATTGGAAGTGACATAAGTCGTCCTGCGTATTGGCAGGAGAAAAAACGGCAAGGACAGTATCAGTGAAACAGCCTACAAAAGAGATGGAGGCTCTATTACTGCCAAGGCTGATGCCTGGAGCAGGCAGGAAAAGGGAAAGATGGGGCACTCTATGCTCCTGACAACTGTGTGTCACACAGAGTTGTGGGTAAGATGAAGCATGACGCACTCTTCTGAGGCAAGATTTAAAGTTTCACAGAATGTACTCTGTTGATATGTTCTACCACCTTTCTATGATGATTGCAAGGCACAGTGCACACACACAGAGCACCTGTGCCATGCATGTCAAGAAAAGGACATTCCTAAAAACGGTTTAGCTAGAGCTCTCAGATTTACACACCATGTTGTCCCTCAGAATGTAGGCTCCTAAAATGCAAGATAAAGCAGTTTGCTTTGACTCATGTGGCTGTTGAATGTGTAAAGCAAAAGGGCCAAACAACACATGCTCCCTGAACAGAGGCCTGCTTATTTCCAGCATGTAAACTGTAGAAGATGGGTCACAAGCCTCTGTCTTCTAGCAACACTGCAAGATTGCAGTGCGCACCATAGTACCCAGATACCAATAGATCACAAAGGGATATGGGCCCAGTTCTTTGCCCCAGCGGGTTGTGAGACTGCATGAAGTGTCCCAGCCTGTCTGCAGCAGCCAAGGCACCTGCCCATTCCTTCTGTAGGCATTTGTACATACCTGGTATAACTTTCACTCTGTCTCTAAGGTGCCACAAGTCCTCCTTTTCTTTTTGCGAATACAGACTAACGCAGCTGCTACTCTGAACTCTGTGCACTGATTACTTTCAATGCAGCACTGGAAGAGGAGGTGGTAAGGCACCCACTCTAAGTGTACTTTCTTGCACTTTGCCATCTGTCAGTGCACTTTGCTATCAATGACAGAATTGAATCCAGGGCCTGAAAACTAATGAAAACCAGGTTTGTGCTAAAATGACCTGCCCTCTCTCTGTATCACCCAATATTAGAGGCCAGTTTTGAAAATGTAGGCCTTTATCTATTTGTTTCAAATCACTTTCCCCTTGTGCCGACTGCTGGAAGTATATGCCAGCTAACTGGAGATACATGAAAGCTCCTGTTTACCCCCTTTCCTATCTCATCTGAAGCCTGCCCTACACAGTTTGCTAACTTTGAATCTGTGGTTGGTATCCTATCAGCTTAAGGGGGCAGCAAAGCTAGTGATCCTGATGTGACTCATTAACAAGGTGGCACTCGCCCTTTTCCAGTTCACCTGAAGGCATTAGGTGTGTGATCCTAATTTGCTAAGTGGAAAGGAAACTTGAAGAAGAGATTCTGAGAGCCATCACCTAGATCTGATGGTGTGGGAAAATATATTCCCATTCCAAATGTGTTCAAAACTGCTCCTTCTTTAATATACTGGCTCCCAGACAGAGCAAATTGTCATGCTAGAGAAAGTGGTGTGAACAGAAAAATGCCTGAAACAGGATGGAGGAGTCGGGTGGAGGGGAACACATTTTTAAAAAAAGACAAGAAAAGCAAAATATGGTTTGCTTTTTAATGAGACATTAAGATGATCAAAGTTCTTAATAATTTCAAAACTCTATTTATTCTCAAATCTTTCCAAAGGTATAGATCAGTTCGCAAATGGGGAATCTCTTCTCTTCCAGGCTTCTGCCGTCTTTGGTAGCTGTCTAACCAGCTTCTACCTTTTCCCACTCCCCAGTGTTCAGAATCTTATGAGGGAACCTGCCCTGCCAACTTTAATTCCCTTCCCCCACGCGCACGCACTCAGCTCTCTCATGTTAGGGGGCTTACTCCTTCACCCACTTACTTCCCTGGTCCTTCTCGCATGAACAGAGAGCAACAATACCCGAAGTCCAAAGGTGCAAACAATCTGATGTTTATTGGGGTGAACTTCCAGCAAGCATGATTCCAGTTTCCTTCCTTAGTGTCCCCCTTCCCAGCTCTGACACCACAGAGCCTTACCTGTGGCCCTGTTCCCATTCCTGCCCTTAGCAGGACATGATTCCAATTTCCCCACCCCCATTCCCTGTTCCCATTTCCCCCTTTAGCAAAGCATGATTCTAATCCCCCCCCCCACACACACACACTTCGTGATTGACTGCAGACTATATAGTAAAACTTGAGTTCTGCTTAGCTATACCTTAACCAATCGTTTTACTGAAATTTAACTAACCAATCCTAACATATTGTAATATGATTATTTAACCAATTATATCCCACCACCTTAATTAGTTTACACCCAGCAAAATTAATTATACAGCAAACAGAAACAATCACAGAACCAGACAGAGATTATACAGACAAACAATAGGGAAATGGGGACTACAGTGATAGAACAACAGAGAAATGAGGATTTCACATCTCAGCTATTGATAAGTGAGTTCTTGCCAGACAGGATGCTATCAAACTAAGTTTCCTTTTACATTTTCTAGGCACTTCCCTTTCTCTGGAGGCGATAGGCATTATCAGGACAGGATTGTATTCCTAACAGCCCAATAGCACCTTATTTCAATGTGACTAGTTTGGAATGTGAGAATCTGACCATTCGTTTCCCAGCTTCTGGCTGCCTCTGCTGCTTAGCCAAAGATCTTAGCCTAAGCACAGGGTCTCAGACTGTCATAGTAAGAGAAGGACCTTACACCGGCAGACAGTGATTTTGATTCTTTCTTTTATACCTCTATAACTAGCCAAGTGATAAGAATACACCTAAATTCTTAGAGTATAGGCCTTTTCAGACAGGCCTGAATATCTATATCCTAACACATCTCACATGCTTATTTACACATGGAACTGGGGGCCCTGTTACTGCTGTACTAGGCCACAGCATCTCCACACTGAATTCTCACTTGCTCTGGGTTTGGTGTGCCACTCCACTAGCCTCTGCTTTGCATCCAGAATTCAATGGATATGTGGGAGTCAAGCAAAGAGACAACCCCACAACTCATCTTAAAAGTAACGGGAGAGCTAGGAAGAGTTTACCTCTGCAGAATAGAGCAGTTGCAGGGATGGGACAGGCACTCCAGGGGCTCAACGGATAAGAAGAGAAGGCAGCCAGTGGGTTATCAAGGAAAGGAATGGGAAAAGTCATGGATTATTGTATGTGGGAGAGGCTATACTGAGGAGCTCTATAAGTGCTAACAAGATTTGGATGAACATCAAAACTGTGGCATATTAGTGTGTGTTGATATTGTATTTGAAGTATGGAATGAATTAGAGGATAAATGAGTAGAAATATCACATTAATTAATCACATTAAGGCTTCTCAGTAAGGCTCAAAAAGAAAACTTGTTTCATTTGAGTATATCAGAATAATAATGACCAATGTGATTACATCTACATGTGGGCAAATTCTGAAGAGGTGGGTGGTGTCTGGATTGTGACAATAGCCACTGGAGTCAGTTGATGCCATATTGGCTCCTGCAGTGTGAGTGGTTATAAACTTTTGGCCAAGATCCACAAAGCAACTTAGGCATTTTGACACTGAGCATCTAGAAACTCACTGGAACAGCACTGTGATCCACAAAGACTGAGTTAGGTGCCCAAGCTCCCTGTACAATGAATGGGGAGAAACAGGTGCCTAAGAATGGGATGGGGCTGCCTAAGCAGGTCAATGGAAGATGCCAGCAAGGGGGGTGTATCCCAAGCCCTGCTTCTCAGCTGAAGATAGGGCACCTACATCAGGGCAGTAGGGGGATACTGATCTCTGCTCATGATTCACAGCCAGAAACCCCTCCCCTGGAGTCAGGTGGCTTAGGTGCCTATGTTGTTTCTTGTGTAAGGGGACTATTGCCCCCTTATTAACATTCAGTGTGGGTGTTTTGGTTGGCTAGCTCCCAGTACTAAAAGGGGAAGGATTGATGGGGAATCAGGACCCTGAAACTGACAGTCCCCAGGAACAATGGGGAGAGACCAATGCTTCAGGTCAGCCTGAATGACAGGGCAGGAAGGCTAATCAAGGAGTCAGGAGGCCAGGGTGGGCCCCGTCCTCCATGTGAGCTGGAATTGCCTGGGTCACACAGAGTGGGGCCAAGCTAAGGAGAAAGCAGGGGGCCAAGCTGAGCTGGGGAGCAGAGCTGTGCCAGATCCAGAGGGATCAGAGAAGCAGCTCAGGAAGCAGGTCAGTGCTGGGAGCAGAGTCACAGAAGCAGCCTGCAGAGCAGACCTGTCATAGAATCATAGAATATCAGGGTTGGAAGGGACCTCAGGCGGTCATCTAGTCCAACCCTCTGCTCAAAGCAGGACCAATCCCCAATTAAATCATTCCAGCCAGGGCTTTGTCAAGCCTGACCTTAAAAACTTCTAAGGAAGGAGATTCCACCACCTCCCTAGGTAACAGTGTTTCACCACCCTCCTAGTGAACAAGTTTTTCCTAATATCCAACCTAAACCTCCCCCACTGCAACTTGAGACCATTACTCCTTGTCCTGTCATCTGCTACCACTGAGAACAGTCTAGAGCCATCCTCTTTGGAACCCCCTTTCAGGTAGTTGAAAGCAGCTATCAAATCCCCCCTCATTCTTCTCTTCCGTAGACTAAACATCCCCAGTTCCCTCAGCCTCTCCTCATAACTCATGTGTTCCAGTCCCCTAATCATTTTTGTTGCCCTCCGCTGGACTCTTTCCAATTTTTCCACATCCTTCTTGGAGTGTGGGGCCCAAAACTGGACACAATACTCCAAATGAGGCCTCACCAGTGTCGAATAGAGGGGAACGAACACGTCCCTCGATCTGCTGGCTATGCCCCTACTTATACATCCCAAAATGCCATTGGCCTTCTTGGCAACAAGGGCACACTGTTGACTCATATCTAGCTTCTCGTCCACTATAACCCCTAGGTCCTTTTCTGCAGAACTGCTGCCGAGCCATACAGTCCCTAGTTTGTAGCGGTGCATGGGATTCTTCCGTCCTAAGTGCAGGACTCTGCACTTGTCCTTGTTGAACCTCATCAGATTTCTTTTGGCCCAATCCTCTAATTTGTCTAGGTCCCTCTGTATCCTATCCCTACCCTCCAGCATATCTACCTCTCCTCCCAGTTTAGTGTCATCTGCAAACTTGCTGAGGGTGCAATCCACACCATCCTCCAGATCATTTATGAAGATATTGAACAAAACCGGCCCCAGGACTGACCCTTGGGGCACTCCACTTGATATCGGCTGCCAACTAGACATGGAGCCATTGATCACTATCATTGATCACTATCCGTTGAGCCCGACAATCTAGCCAGCTTTCTATCCACCTTATAGTCCATTCATCCAGCCCATACTTCTTTAACTTGCTGGCAAGAATACTGTGGGAGACCGTGTCAAAAGCTTTGCTAAAATCAAGGAACAACACGTCCACTGCTTTCCCCTCATCCACAAGAGCCAGTTATCTCGTCATAGAAGGCAATTAGATTAGTCAGGCATGACTTGCCCTTGGTGAATCCATACTGACTGTTCCTGATCACTTTCCTCTCCTCTAAGTGCTTCAGAATTGATTCCTTGAGGACCTGCTCTATGATTTTTCCAGGGACTGAGGTGAGGCTGACTGGCCTGAAGTTCCCAGGATCCTCCTCCTTCCCTTTTTTAAAGATGGGCACTACATTAGCCTTTTTCCAGTCTTCTGGGACTTCCCCTGATCGCCATGAGTTTTCAAAGATAACGGCCAATGGTTCTGCAATCACATCCGCCAACTCCTTTAGCACTTTCGTATGCAACGCATCCGGCCCCATGGACCTGTGCACGTCCAGCTTTTCTAAATAGTCCCAAACCACTTGTTTCTCCACAGAGGGCTGGTCACCTCCTCCCCATGCTGTGCTGCCCAGTGCAGCAGTTTGGGAGCTGACCTTATTCGTGAAGACAGAGGCAAAAAAAGCATTGAGTACATTAGCTTTTTCCACATCTTCTGTAACTAGGTTGCCTCCCTCATTCAGTAAGGGGCCCACACTTGCCTTGGCTTTCTTCTTGTTGCTAACATACCTGAAAAAACCCTTCTTGTTACTCTTAACATCTCTTGCTAGCTGCAACTCCAGGTGTGATTTGGCCTTCCTGATTTCACTCCTGCATGCCCGAGCAATATTTTTATACTCATCCCTGGTCATTTGTCCAATCTTCCACTTCTTGTAAGCTTCTTCTTTGTATTTAAGATCAGCAAGGATTTCACTGTTAAGCCAAGCTGGTCACTTGCCATATTTACTATTCTTTCTACACATCGGGATGGTTTGTCCCTGTAACCTGAATAAGGATTCTTTAAAATACAGCCAGCTCTCCTGGACTCTTTTCCCCCTCATGTTTTTCTCCCAGGGGATCTTGCCCATCAGTTCCCTGAGGGAGTCAAAGTCTGCTTTTCTGAAGTCCAGGGTCCGTATTCTGCTGCTTTCCTTTCTTCCTTCTGTCAGGATCCTGAACTCGACCATCTCATGGTGACTGCCTCCCAGGTTCCCATCCACTTTTGCTTCCCCTACTAATTCTTCCCGGTTTGTGAGCAGCAGGTCAAGAAGAGCTCTGCCCCTAGTTGGTTCCTCCAGCACTTGCACCAGGAAATTGTCCCCTACTTTTTCCAAAAACTTCCTGGATTGTCTGTGCACCGCTGTATTACTCTCCCAGCAGATATCAGGGTGATTGAAGTCCTGGGAGCAGAGCTGTAGCAAATAGAGACAGAGGGGCCAGAGAAGCTGCCCAGGGAGCTAAAGGCAGAGCAGCAGCAGCAGTGCAGAGACAGAGTGGTGGAGCTGGGGCTGGAGCAGTCCGGAGCCGGGTGTGGTGAGCAGCTGGGGAGACTGAGGGGGATCCTGGGCAGTGGGCCCAGCATAGGGAGACGCCTCAGCCAAGAAGCTCTGCAAGCCAGGCTTGTAACCCCGACAGGGCGGCGGCGACACTGGGAAGAAGGGCCCTGCCATCTAGAGCCTGAGAGCATGTGGCCACCACCAGAGCAAGTGTCGAACCCGCAGCATCCCTGCAGCGCAGCCAGAGCCTGAGAAGGAGGCCTGGGACCTAAAAGTAACAGACTGTGAACTGCCCTGACATTCCAAAGACACTGTTTGTGATGGTCCCTGCCACAGAGCAGGTTGATGTGTTTTCTTTAACCTTTTCCATTTTTCCTTATTCCTTTTTAAACTAATTGTTGATTAAATAAATTGTATTTGCTTTAAATCATATGTAATGATCAGTGGGTCACAGAAGTGCCCAGTGCAGAGAGAGTACCCCAGAGTGGGGACACCCTAGCCCCTGTCCTAGGTGACCACAACAAGGTTGGAAATCAAACCCCCCAGGAATCCTGGGCCCAGCATTGTTGGGGTTACAAGGACTCTGCCAGACAGGAGAGTGGAAGGGGAGAGTCCTCGAGTGCAGGGAGGCCTCTGGTGTAAAGGAAGTGGGAGCGAGGACGCAGATCCTTTCCCTAGCCCATTTCACCAGTGTAGTACAGAAGCCAGGAAAGTTCCCTGGAATAGCGGGACCATTCCCCTGCTTACACTTGCAGGAATTAGTTAGGTGATTGCCTCTCTCCATACAAAACAGCAAGAGGAGGAGATAACTTTTAGCCCAATGGGATGCGAGAGAAAATATTTGAACAGGGGACTGCCACACCAATCAGGAGAGTTCTCTAACCACTGGGAAGTGGTATATTCTGATGCGGGGCTCCCTCACTCTCCTATTGACACTATTTCACTTTGCAGAACTACTTAAGAGTCCTGGGGCCAGAGACAGAATGAAAGAATGATTCTATAGCCAGAGGATTAGGGCACTCACGTGGGAGACACAGGGTTCAATCCCTCTCCTGCAATGGTTATTCGATGATTTATACAAAGTGGAACAGTTTCAACAGGAGAGATTGAAGAAGCCCCATATCAGACTCATAGAATCATAGAATCTTAGGGTTGGAAGAGACCTCAGGAGGTCGTCTTGTCCAATCCCCTGCTCAAAGCAGGACCAACACCAAGTAAATCAAGTAAATCAACACCAAGTAAATCATCCCAGCCAGGGCTTTGTCAAGCTGGGCCTTAAAACCCTCTAAGGATGGAGATTCCACCATCTCCCTAGGTAACCCATTCCTGTGCTTCACCACCCTCCTACTGAAATAGTGTTTCCTAATATCCTCTCCCATTGCAACTTGAGACCATTGCTTTTTGTTGTCATCTGCCACCACTGAGAACAGCCGAGCTCCATCCTCTTTGGAACCCCCCTTCAGGTAGTTGAAGGCTGCTATCAAATCCCACCTCACTCTTCTCGTCTTCAGACTAAATAACCCCAGTTCCCTCAGCCTGTCCTCGTAAGTCATGTGCCCCAGCCCCCTTATCATTTTTGTTGCCCTCCCCTGGACTCCCTCCAATTTGTCCACATCCTTCTATAGCGGGGGGACCACAACTGTACACAGTACTCCAGGTGTGGCCTCACCAGTGCAAAATAGAGGGGACTAATCACTTCCCTTGATCTGCTGGCAATGCACCTACTAATACAGCCCAATATGCCGTTGGCCTTCTTGGCAACAAGGACACACTCTTGACTCATATCCAGCTTCTTGTCCACCTTATAGTCCATTCATCCAATCCATATTTCTTTAACTTGCTGGTAAGAATACTGTGGGAGACCGTATCAAAAGCTTTGCTAAAGTCAAGGTATATCACATCCACCACTTTCCCCATATCCACAGAGCCAGTTATCTCATCATAGAAGGCACTCAGGCTGGTCAGGCATGACTTGCCCTTAGTGAATCCATGTGGACTCTTCCTGATCACCTTCCTCTCCTCCAAGTGCTTCAAAATGGATCCCTTGAGGACCTGCTCTATGATTTTGCTGGGACTGAAGTGAGGCTGACCGGTCTGTAGTTCCCCAGGTTATCTTTCTTTCCTTTTTAAAATATGGGCACTATATTTGTTATGCTATATAAAGCACACAGGATCTTTTATAAGAGGGAAGGCAAATATGCCATATTTATTGAAAATACAACAGTTATCATATGCTTTTCAGTCACACACACATACACTTGCACACAGTCCTGTCAGTTGATGTTTTTATAGTTACCAGTTTGTTGTAGCTCGAGTCAATCTAATGGCTAGTTAGATTGAACATGAGTGAGGAGCTGGGCTCTGTCAGTCGTGATCCGATGCTCCGAGGTTTTGGCAGGACTGAACCCGGAGTTTCATGGCAAAACACCCCAGCTTTATACTTGTAAATTCCCATTTGAGTCCATGCATTTTGCAATGTCATCCTGTAATCATTAGTCCTTAAGTGGTGGTAATCTTGGGGTTTTCCACTGTTATCATTTGATGGTTATTGTCGGGCTTCCCATCTTATCTCCTATTTGTTGTCTTGCCTGGGGGGATGTGGGGGGGGGGTGGTTGCCTCACCTCTGAGGCCGTCAATGCTGCTAACATATTTAGCATCGGATACAATGGATGTTTTCTGATTGTCTCCTGGTGTTTCCAAGTCTCTCACTTTTTCTTGACCTTCTGGACATTTCTGATGGCTTTCACACCTCAGCTTTTCCTGATGCATGCATTCCTCATTCACACAAACAATCTCTCACAGAGAAGACAGCAGTATTTTATATTCAGCGGAATACATTGTAAATTAAACTTCACTAAATCTTGTCATCAAAACAGTTTACATTGTGGCTCAGGCCTTTAACATCTCTTTAATCTAATTAACATAGAGACAATACAAGAGCCTGTCTTTTACTCACTAAACCTTAAACCAAAGAAATGACTAGAGGGAAGTTTATAATGCATATAGGAAACAAGATCCCAGTCTCAGACAGTCATTCCTTTCTGTTATTCAAAAAGGGCGGATGGCAGAATTAAATCAAGGTTTACATCAGTTTTTATAGTACAATTATAAAATCCTGTCCCGACATATTTGCCTTTTTCCAATCGTTGGAACCTCTCCTGATTGCCATGAATTTTCAAAGATAATGGCCAATGCCTCTGAAACCACATCAGCCAACTTCCTCAGTATTCTTGGATGCATTAGATCTGGACCCATGGACTTGTGGATGTCCAGCTTTTCTAAGTAGTTCTTAACCTGTGCTTTCACCACTGTGGGCTGCTCACCTACTCCCCATACTGTGTTCCCCGGTGCAGCAGTCTGTGTCTGTGAAGACCGAGGCAAAAAAAGCATTGAGTACTTCAGCTTTTTCCATGTTGCCTCCCCCATTCAGTAAGGGTTCCACTCTTTCCCTGACCTTCTTGTTGTTGCTAACATACCTGTAGAAACCCTTCTTGTTACCCTTCACATCCCTTGCTACTCCAATCGTGCCTTGGCCTTCCTGATTACACCCCTTTATGCTCTAGCAATATTTTTATACTCCTCCCTAGTCATCTGTCCAAATTTCCACTTCTTGTAAACTTCCTTTTTGAGTTTAAGCTCACCGAAGATTTCACTGTTAAGCCAAGCTAGTTGCCTGCCATATTTGCTATTCTTTCTGCACAATATCCCATAGCCTTTCTGCAGAACCATCCCATAGTGCAGTGGATAGGGCACTCAGATGTGGAAGACCCCTGGTCAAATTCTTTCTTTCTCCTCTGCATGAGGGGGGAATTGTACTTGGGTCTCCCACATCCCAGGTGAGAGCTCTAAACGCTGAACTGAAAGTTATAAAATGGGCGGCAGCCCTCCCCACTCCCCCCATCCCCCCCACCGCTTCTCCCCACCAGATTCTGAATGGGGTCTGATCCATTAGGCAAACTCTGAGAATGCCTATCTGACCCTGCAGGCAACATAGGTGCTCCTCCGCCTATCTTCCCCTATTGTTTATGGATAGCTCCGTGGCTTAGGTGGGAGATAGGCTGACTAGAGAGTCAGGTAGCTGTGCATGTGCCGAGCAGCAGAAACATAGGTACCTAGAGAACTTTTACTCTGATAACTTAGATACCAAGTGACTTTAGATGCCTACAAGGAGAGGCAGCAGCTGAGGGAGTTTTGTGGATCACAATGAAGCCTAAAGCTGGGATTTGGGTGCCTAAACGCAAGACTTCGGCACTTAAATCCCTTTGTGGATATGGGCCCGGTGTAACCCTGACATAAGTCACATGACAGTGGCCAGTAAATAAAGATAATCAGCATTCCTGTGTATTACACCTTTATTACATGGACCTTTTCATCAAAGTCCATGATGTGCTACCATCCATAGGGCTTAGACTTTGAATGGCTCATCATAGAAGCAGGAGAATGGGTTAACTGTTTAGATTTCTCTGCCATGGCACTGAATTTCTACCAATGACTGCATGAGTTACTAGAAACTGTAAAGCAAATTTTGTTTTCATTTTCACCAGTATTGATTTGGAGTAACACTGTTACAATCAGTGAACTTCAGATTTACAATGCTGTAAATTATAACAGAATTTGGGCCATTATTTCTCCTCCCTTGCTATTTAACTGAAAAGTTATGATGACATAGGAGAAATGTACTGGAGTCCTTTTTCAAATTTTATGAGGTTTTTATGACCTTTCCAATTTCTTCTTATCTTGAGCACCTTGAGCAGTATTGACTATGCTCATACTCTCCTCAGGCACATTATCCTGTGACCCTGGCAACTTTCTTCCTTGAGCTGATAAAGCAAGAACTAATTGTAGTCCTATATTTGGTGATATAAAACTGAACATCAATCTCTAATCTGTTGACTGCATCTTATAAAGAAATCAAAAGAACCATTGTACCAACAAGGGCATTGCATTTCCATGTGCAGCAGAATTTACACATTTTAGTGTAATACATAATGAAGTGGATATGGATAGATTTAAGACAAACCCCTCTATCTTCTGCTAGTTAGCATCTGGAGAAAAGGGTGCATGTTTCACTATTGCTTTATAAGTTTAGCTATTGAAACCTTATCACTTCTACTCCAAGAATGCTGATATACAATTTTTACCATTATAATGAAGCCCTGGTTATTAAAACACATTATTTATTGTTCATTCACACATTGCATATTTCTAAACTACTACAATCTTTGAGTCTGAAAATAGAACACGATTATAGACAGCGTCTCTAGAGCTGTGAGACATGATACAATAATCCTGATCATGCATTGAAAGAAGCAGATATGCCACAAACTAGGTGCACATTGGGAATTTGCTTACTTGCAAACAAAAGTCATGGATGAAAACCTAACATGCTTACACATGGAGTAAAAGTTCAAAATATATGTGTAAAAGCAACACTTCACATTTATTTTACTTTAAAAGAATCATTTAAAGCCCAGAGAGTGCTGATTTAAAAAAACCTGTTTCTGTCTGATATAAGGGTGTTTGCAATAATAATAATAATTAATAATTTGTCCTCCTCCAACACTAAGGGGCCAAATTCCACTTCAACAGTAATTTATTCTATTATAAAATGCCCCCTTTTCTCATCCTTTCCTCCCTCACAATAACTGGCTTACCTCTGAAAATACCCACTGATATAAAATCTGACAGTGATTATTTTTGAGGATGAGCGGGGTCTTTTCCCCCGCAGTGTTCTCTAGGCAGCCTGGCTCCACCCTGGGGGCCTCTGCTCCTGTGGTGGAGTTTGGTCATTCCAGCTCAAAATCTCCTTTCCCCATGTCTGAGAGAATGGGGAAGCTTTAAGCCGGTATCAGCAGCTCCTCTCCCTAGGTCTCAATGCTGCACTTTTCTCGAAATAGCTCAGCAGAGCAGCCTACACATCTGGCTCGCCCCTCTCCCTGGCTGCAGGCTGGACACCAGCCAATTCCCTTCTGCCTGGCACCATGGAAGACTGCAGGAGCGTGCACAGTAATTCATTTAGCTCCTTGTCATGGAGAAAGATGAATAGCAAAAAAGCGATCCCACTATTGCTGGCATTGGTGGACCTATACCTTTGCTTGGGTAACTATGAGAGAATTTCAGAAAAACTTTAATGGAGGCAGCCCAAGAAGTTTAGTGATTTGTTCAAGACCATACAACAAGTCAGTAGCTGAAGATGGGAACAGAACTTAGGAGACTTGACTCCCTGATCTCTGATGTAACCACTGGGCCACATGACTCCAACCTGTCAGATACTAAATTTTCTGTCCACACATGGGAAGGAGTTGTTAAAAAAATAAAAACAAAACACCTTCAGCCTTCTGTATATTGAGTTGTTGGTTTAGTTAAGGAAACATTCTGATTTCACAAAAATAATCTTTCAGCACCCATCAAAGAAAGGGTACTGAACAATGTCTGTCTCTAGCTTTGGACAACAACTGAGACATAACTCACTGGATATCTGGCATATATTTCACTGCTCCCACCATTGTTAGAGTGCTATACACCTGATTTACACACACACACACACACACACACACACACACACACACACACACACACACACACACACACACACACTCTGTGCTGAAATTGCACATCCCAGTTTACCTAAGAGCAGCAATTGTCTATGCTGTGTTTCATTCATTTCATCCCAGCATCTAAATATTAACAGTGAAGTGTGTGTGTACCTCACTCACAAATGCAACCCACAAAATACCTTTTTGGCATTTCTCCAAATTTCAGTCTACTTTCATGCTAATCAGCATAAAGTCTCCAGCAGTCTGGAGCAATCAACATATTTTATTAACCTTTTTAGAAAGTAATGTCTCCTCTAGGGACATATTTAAAACATAGAGATTTCTTGATGCAAGTGAGGGACAAAAGTTGTATTGCTGGCCTTATGTTTGAAATGGATTTTTCAGTTGTTTACCGAATAGCCTAGGTTAATAACCATATGCAAGGTTGATCTCCAGGGATGTAGGTTTCTAAAGAGAAACGACTGATGGTCCCTTTTGTGCATGTAGCACTGAAGTTTTTCTTTTAGGAGATGTGGGGAGGGGAAAGGTGGGTGTTTATGAATGTCTAACAGCAGCTAACATAAGAAAGATTAATATGACTTCACTGATATTTCTGTAGTTGTCCTCCCCCTCCACACCTAGGCAAACTTCTGTACACACACAGTGGAAACACACCGGATTATTCCAGGTTTCATAACTTCTAATGTTTATGTAAACCAGGAGTTGTCAGTGAGTGAGAATTCCAGCAATGCTGAAGTTTCTCATAACCCACTCCTTCCTCAACAGTATAACCTAGAAGGGAAACTTCCTTGCAGAGATACCTGGGGAAGAACCATAGCCCACCAGAGAAGGAAGCTCTTGGGAGACCTTGCCGGGAGAGGATGCTTCTCCAGAGTATTCGGTCCCCAATTCACTGTCACAAGCGGATCGGGACAACTGTGCTTTGAGTCTTAACCCCTCTCTTGTACAAAACATTTATAATCTGTCTCTCACACCTTCCATGTGGTGTTAATATTACTGTCTTTGCAAAAGAGCGTTACAAAATAGTTACAGTAAAATTCAGAAACCTCCACATCTGAATTTTTCAGATTTCATTTGTTTTATGCAGAATCCCTGTGAAATGTTGCTATTTTCACACACACCCAAATCTTAAAGGTGAAACTTCTTCTTTTTGACATTTCACTTGCACAAAGATTAATTTTTGTGTCCAAATATATTAAAAAATTGAATATTCTGTTTGAATGAGCTTATTAAACAAAATTCTAAACAAAAGCAGTTTTGCAGGCACAAAAATCACCCAACAAAAATGGCAAACCTTTTCACTTCATGAAAATTATTTGCACAGTCCTACTTACACCTTTCCCAATCTCACCAACCTCCTCCTGACTCTGCAGCCGCATCATGTACTGGTAAATCTGTCAGTGAGAAACAGGCCTGTTCAGGCAGTCAGGGCCAGGGGTTCTGCACAGTGCACAACTCTGCCATAATCTTGCAGTATGAGTGTGCCATTTATGGCAGGTTAGAAATGAGGATTCTGATACCCAAACGTGCTTGCATTACTCTAAATGCATTACCTGGTGTCACCCTAGGACAGGGTTGAGTTGAAACTGGGTTAAATTGTTTTCTTGTCCCATAACACTTTTTTCCAGAGAGCCACATTCCTGTTACAGGCCTATTCCTGCAGTTCTTAGGGGTTTCTGTGGGAGTTTTATCTACATGGGGACTGCAGGATCGTGCTCAGTAGACAGTTGGGATTTTTTTCTGAGTTGGCTGGCCAATAAGTGGTAACTCCTTTCTTGATATTAACTGTGCATCACCTTATTCACTCTGCAACCATTAGATCGTTTCTTCATCTCTGACCTGATTCAGCATAATTTCTAACTGGTTTGCCTAGAGGGGCAGTATAATCATAAATGTGGCCAGGTTAGTCCTCCAGGATTAAAGAGCTGTAATGATTTCTATTCTATTTTATCATTATTAGCATTCCATTTGAATCTGCAGATGTGTTTATCCATTAATTCTATCTAGTTCATATGGATTGATAGTGGAAGGTATTTGCACAGATATAGGATTCTTGGGAGAGTGTTTATATTAATTTTTCTATTTTACCTAGCAAAGAAGAAGGTGGAAAACCCCATCTGTTTAAACACCTTATTTTTTGGAATGATTTGGGTAAGTTTCTCTAAATGATCCTTTTAAATTAGGTGTTGTATGGATTTGTAGTGGGGTGGCTGCCCCACTCCTATACTAGAGGGGGCTCCAGCAGGCCAGAGGGGCTGTAAGAGTGGGCGGCCAATCAGAGAAGGCCTGCTAGGGAGCCAGTCAAAGGCTGAGTAAGAGATAGCCAATCAGGGCCAGGCTCAGCCCTATATAAAGGCTGCCCAGGAAGGAAGCAGGCAGTCTCTCCCAGGCTTTCAGAGGGTGAAGGTCTGTCTCCTGTGCGAGGGGACTAGCACCAGGGACAGCGCAGTGCGGGGCAGACGAGGGGAGCAGAAGAAACTCCAGCCCTGTATCTGCCAGGCTGCAGGCCCTGAGGGAAGGGCCGGGCAGGTGCAAAGGGGACGAAGGGGAAGCGACCCAGGGAGAGAGGCAGACAAGGGGAGAGAAGGAGGGCAGGAAGGCTGCCACTAAAGGGTCCCTGGGTTGGGACCCAGAGTAGAGGGCGGGCCTGGGTCCCCCTCCCTTTCCCCTTGCACATACACCAAGCCATTGGACGTGGTGATAGTGGACTGCACCAGACCCCTGGCAAAAGGGGTTAGACTTTCTGGTGTGGTTGGCCGCTGTGGCTGGGCGAAGTGAAAGACTGTTGATACCCCCCCGTAAGAGGGTGAATGAGGACTAGGGGGCACTGCCGGAGGGCAGTGTCTTGAAGAGGATGCCGCAAGAAGGGAGCAACATGGGTCCAGGCACCAAGAGAGGGCGAGAGACGGATGGGACACCACCAGTGGAGGGCACTCCACACTGGACGGAGCTAATTCCCTGATGAGTCAGCAGGAGGCGCTGCGGTGGTGAGTCCCAACACTGTCACAAGTTGTGGAGAATGCGGGCAACGACTAGGGCCCGCTAGAAGGACCCACATGTACAAGATGGAGATGGACAAGCTCCTAAAATGGCTGCTGGAAAACCAGCAGCAACAGACTGTACAACAGCAGCAACAGCAGACGCAGCTGTTACAGCAACTGGTGGCGCAGCAGCAACTGCAGGCAGCAAAGCAACAAGAATCCCAGCAACAGCTGGTTCAGGAGTTAGCCGCCCAGCAGCAAGCGAGTCAAGATCGACTCTTTCAACAGGTGGTGACCTTGTTGAAAATGGCAACCAGTCCTCCCCCCAACCGGAGGAGGGCCGGGGGAGGGCTGCGGGGGACTACCGGTGTGGCTGATGAAGATGGGGCCAAGGGACAACCCCGAAGCCTTCTTAGTAACTTTTGAACGGGTAGCTATGGCCACTCAGTGGCCCCTAAAGCATTGGGCCACTATTCTCGCCTGTATTTAACGGGACCCGCGCAGGCCGCTTAACGCAATCTGGACCCACAGGAGACACTGCAATATGAGAAGGTTAAGGCCGCCATCCTAGACCAGATGGGCATCAGTCCGGAGACGTACCAACAGAGGTTGCATTGAGAGAAATATCCGCCTGGGCCCAGACCACGGGCTGTAGCCCAGAAGGTCCATGACCTCTGTTGGAGGTGGCTAGAGCCTGACCACCATACTAGTTGCCAGGTGGCCGAGGCTGTGGCGCTGGAGCAGTTCCTCCGGATCCTTCCCACCGGGGGGAAGGAGTGGGTGCAGCAACACCGGCCGAAGACGCTCGCAGAGGCTACGTCCCTCGTCAAAGACTTCATGGCAGCGGAACCAGAAGAGTGAGCGGGTTTTAAGACAAGGACTTCAGGAGGGGGAGTCTGACCCCCAGAGGGAGCGGTGCATAAGACCGGTGGGGGAGGTCCCCATTTGCCAGCCGGGCAGTCAGGGTCTCCGACAAACCCCAAGACCCAGGGTCCCTCGGTGGCGCGCCTGCCCCGAGACCAAGAGGATCCGTCTGGGGAGTCAAGCCTACCGCAAGGCACCCTACCCTTGGAGGGGAATCACAATAGATGCTACCAGTGCAGACAAAGGGGGCATTTCAGGAGAGAGTGCCCCTACATAGACTGTAATTATGGACAGGTCCTGACGGCGGACCAATGAGCCTGGAAGGACGGGCGGCGAAGATGGTGATCCCGGTGCGAGTGGAGGGAACCCCAACCTTAGCATTGGTTGACTCGGGGTGCAGCCAGACTGTCATTCGCACGGGACTGGTAGAGGACTCCCTTCCCGCCGGGGCCCCGATAAAGTTACAATGTATACATGGGGACGCGAAGGCTTACCCCATCATCTGGGTACAACTGGAGGTCGCCCAACGAGAGGCACATTGCTTAGTGAGGGTGGTCCCTAGATTAGCGTACCCCGTGGTCTTGTGTCGCGACTGGCCGGGTTTTGCCAGTCTTATGCGGGGGTGGAGTGGACAGCCCGTGAAAAGGAAGCGAGCCCACTATGGGAGGCATGGTTTGTTGGGTCAACCTGGGCCACAAGACCCCTTGGAGGGGACACCAAGAGGGCCCGAAGTAACCGAAGAGAGCCAAACCCTGACCGATGGTCCGACAGGAGAAGAGACGAGGTGGCTGGAGGTTGATGGAGATTTCCTGGAGGAACAGAGTGGGGACTCCAGCCTTAGTTGAGCCTGGGAGCAAGCGGTCAGCCGAGATGGGGAGACCCATCCTCTGCAATATCGGCCCCAAGACCCCCATTTTGAAATCTACAATGACTTACTTTATCGAGTGGCCCAGGAGCCAGAGACACGAGCTGAGGTGTGCCAATTGTTGGTCCCCCGAAGGTTCCGAAGAGCACTGCTCCACCTGGCCCACGCAGTCCCCTGGGCGGGGCATTTGGGGCGAGAAAAGACTTTCCTACGAGTAGCCCAACAGTTTTTCTGGCCAGGCATAAACCCAGAGGTCCGGGATTACTCTGCCTCTTGCTCGGAGTGCCAGAAGGCCGGCCCAAAGGGGGTACCCAGGGCCCCCCGGTACCTCTACCAGTGATTGGCACCCCTTTTGAACGGATTGGCCTTGACCTGGTGGGGCCCCTGGAGAAAAGTAGCTCAGGACATAGATACATCCTGGTCGTAGTACACTACGCGACTAGGTTTCCAGAGGCAGTACCCTTACGAACAGCTACGGCCCCCATCATCACCAATGAGCTATTACAGATATTTTCCCGGGTGGGGTTGCCATGAGAGATACTGAGAGACCAGGGGACTAATGTAACCTCCAAGCTGATGGCAGAGCTCTGCAGACTACTGAACATCCGGGCCCTTAAGACCTCTGTCTGCCATCCCCAGACGGATGGATTGGTAGAATGCTGTAATGGGATCCTGAAGACGATGCTGTGGAAATTCGTGGGGGACGACCCCCGTCGTGGGACAAGTACCTGCCAGCACTCCTCTTTGCCATACGCAAGGTGCCACAAACTTCCACCGGGTTCTCCCCATTCGAGCCCCTCTACGGGAGACAACCCTGGGGATTTTGGACCTCTTGAAAGAAACCTGGGAGGAACAAGAGACCTGGGTCAAAAGTTTGGTCCAGTATATCCTCCATCTGAGGGAATGGTTTGGGAACTAGGCACCCGAGCCAGGGAGAACCTGTTACAAACACAACACAACCAGCAGATCCAGTACAATTGAGGGACGAAGATGAGGAACTTCGAACTGGGGGACCGAGTTCTGCTGTTGCTGTCCTTCTCTGAGTCTAAATTATTAGCCAAGTGGCAGGGACCGTTTGAGGTGGTTCAGTGGGTGGGGCCCATTGATTACGAGGTCCGGACGACGAAGGGACACCCAAATATCCCACGTGAACCTGCTGAAAGCGTGGAAGGACCGAGAGGGTTTTATGATTGCCCCATGCCCCCCAGAGCCTGAGCTTGGGCCCTTAGCTGGTGAGTGCTGGGAGCTGGGCAGGGTAGACATTGGCTGGGAGCTCAACCCTACACAATGAGAACAGATACGGCAGGTGGTAGCCGCATTCCCCACGGTATTGTCTGCTCAATCAGGGAAGACGACGGTGATCAGCCACCATATCGCAACTATCCCCGGCCAAAAGGTGAGAGAGAACCACCACCCGCTCCCTAAGAAAATGTGGGAGACTATGCGGAGGGAGTTGGAATCAATGTTAACCCTGGGGGTGGTGGAAGAATCGAGGAGTGCCTGGAGAAGTCCCATAGTGCTGGTCCCCAAGCCAGGCGGCTCAGTAAGATTTTGCATAGACTTTCGCAAAGTGAATGCCATCTCTCACTTTTATGCCTACCCCATGCCACGGGTGGATGAGTTACTGGAGAGACTAGGACAGGCAGAATTTATCTCCACCCGGGATTTAACCAAGGAGTATTGGCAGATCCCTCTGATGCCTACCTCATGAGCAAAGTCAGCCTTTCCTACGCCATTCGGCCTTTTTCAGTTTACAGTGATGCTCTTCGGGTTGTATGGTGCCGTGGCTACATTCCAGTAGTTCGTAAACCAGGTACTGAGCCCCCACAGTTTAAACGCCGCAGCATACATTGATGATATTGTCGTTTATAGCTCCAACTGGGGAGACCATATCCAGCACCTAACCAAGGTACTACAAGCCCTGGGTGATGCAGGCCTCACGGCGAATCCGGCCAAATGCCATATAGGACGGCGGGAGGTGACTTATTTAGGCTATACGGTATGTCGAGGGAAATTACGCCCCATGGTAGATAAGGTACGGGCTTTGAGGGACCACCCCACCCCGAAATCCAAAAAACAGGTATGACAATTCTTAGGGTTGGCAGGGTATTATCGGCGGTTTGTCCCTAATTTCTCGACACTGGCTGTCCCCTTGATGGACCTAACAAAGAAAACCCAGCCCCAGAAGATCCAATGGATGGAGGAATGTGAGAACGCCTTCCACGCACTCTGACAACAACTGACCAGGGAGCCTATGTTAACCCAACCCAACTTTACAAAGCCTTTCGTTCTCCAGATGGACGCATCTGGAGTAGGGATAGGAGCTGTACTGTTGCAAGAGGTAGAGGGGGAAGACCACCTCATTTTATACCTCAGCCAGAAGCTCTTTCCACGTGAGACGCACTACTCTACCATAGAGCAGGAGGCCCTTGCAGTTAAGTGGCCAGTCGACGCACTGCAGTACTACTTGCTGGGGAACCACTTCTTCTTAGTGACTGATCACGCCCTCGCTGCTGGATCAACAGCATGAAAGAAACGAATGACCGAATTATGAGGTGGTATTTGTGCCTCCAGCCCTATTCCTTTCAAGTACTGCACAGGCCGGGTAAGGCCCACAGAAATGCAGACTTTTTCTCCCGGATGGGAGAAGAGAAGGACGAGGAAGGGGACGGGGCAGGGGAAACCCCTACCATCGTTCTAAGTGGGAGGGTGTGTGATGAGGCAGACGGGCCCCGCACTGGGAAGGAGACAGTCAACCCTTCCCTGCTGGCGGAAGAAGCCACGCCCCTGAGGCTCTGCCGACCATACTCCAACAGAGTCAGGTACAAAAGCCTGCAGAGCTGCTCAGTCAGGGTGGGCGGCTGAGGAAGGAGGACACCCAGCGGAGGCTCTAGCCCAGGAGCAGGAGCGACTCATACAGGAGGGAACCAATGGGCCAGGAAGTGGGACTAGAGACTGGCAGCTGTGGGAACCCTGGGGAGCCCCAGGGGCTGAGGAACCTGAAGGCCCTGATGCCACAGGGACTGCTACGTTGGGAGAAATGGTAGGAAGTGACCCAGGAAAAGGAAGGGAGTGGTATCTCCCACCACTCTGAGGGCAGCGTGTAGGATTGCAGTAGGATTCCCTGCTGACCTGGGGTGGATCATGCCCTCAATGACAGGGCCCTGGGTTGGAGCCCGGTGAAGGAGGGTGGGCCCGGGCTCCCCTACTGGGGGTCTCAACCCCCCCCCCCCCTTTTTTTTTTTTTTTTGTGACGGCATAGTTCACCGACCCCTCTCTTACCTCAAAGGAGATAGATGAACTCCAGCTGCTGGGCCGCACTATCCTATGAGGGGAAGAAAATTTAGAGGGAGTGCCCTGATAAGGCTCACAGGGCCTGGGTTAACCCTAAGGGAAGGGCTAGGCCGAGAACAAGTAGTCTTAGGGCCGGGGCAGCAGGAAGGCACTGGGAGTGCTTCCCCTGCTACACCAAGGGCCACATAAGGAGACACGGCCCCGTGAGGCAAAAAGAGGGAGTGCCAGAAAAACGGGCTCCGTCTGGGACTAGCCGCCAGAAGGGGGTAGTGCAGGCCGAGGCCCCCAGAGAGAAGGGGGCTGGGGCAGAGAGGCCTCACCTTAACCAGAGAACCCACCCTCGTGACAGGAGGGCCACAGCGGGGAACCCAAACTGAGAAGGAAACCCACGTAGGACTGGAGCAGTCTACAGTGGGGATCTAGACCATGGAAGAGGGAAGCAGGTTGCTCCAGTTGGAGGACAGCCTGCGATAGGAAAGAGATTCCCTGAAGGCCCAGCTGCGAGGAGCACAAGGACACTAGGGGATTTCTCTCCCCCCCCTCCCCGCCCACGAGCATTCTTAAGGGGGAGGGTGTGTAGTGGGGTGGCTGCCCCACTCCTATACTAGAGGAGGCTCCAGCAGGCCAGAGGGGCTGTGCGGGTGGGCGGCCAATCAGAGAAGGCCTGCTAGGGAGCCAATCAGGGCCAGGCTTAGCCCTATATAAAGGCTGCCCAGGAAGGGAGCAGGCAGTCTTTCCCAGGCCTTCAGAGGGTGAAGGTCAGTCTCCTGTGTGAGGGGACTAGCATCAGGGACAGCGCAGCGCAGCCAAGGGGCGCAGATGGAACTCCAGCCCGGTATCTGCCAGGCTGCAGGCCCTGAGGGAAGGGCCAGGCAGGTGCAAAGGGGACGAAGGGGAAGCGACCGAGGGAGAGAGGCGGACAAGGGGAGAGAAGGAGGGCAGGAAGCCTGCCGCCAAAGGGTCCCTGGGTTGGGACCCAGAGTAGAGGGCTGGCTTGGGTCCCCCCCTTGCACATACACCCAGCCATTGGACGTGGCGATAGTGGACTGCACCAGACCCCTGGCAAAAGGGGTTAGACTTTGGGGTGTGCTTGGCCTCTGTGGCTGGGCGAAGTGAAAGACTGCTGATAATCCCCCACCCCCCATAAGGGGGTGAATGAGGACTGGGGGCACTGCCAGAGGGCAGTGTCTTGAAGAGGATGCTGCAAGAAGGGAGCAACACGGGTCCAGGCACCAAGAGAGGGCGAGAGATGGACGGGACACCACCAGTGGAGGGCGCTCCATGCTGGATTGAGCTAATTTCCTGACGAGTCAGCAGGAGGTGCTGCGGTGGTGAGTCAGGACTCTAGGTACCTGAATCTCTTCATTCCAATTAAATGTTTTCATAGGTGAATTTCACTCATAATCATAGCAGAAGCAGCAGAAATGCAATTCAACTGCCTGGGTAGAAGAGGGCAACTGGGGAAAAGGTAAGCAAGAGTACCGTCAGAAAGAGGTTGGGGTGTATATGGTGGATTATTTAATATATATTTGACTAACACAATTCATTACAGTTTTTTAACATATTGAAACATTAGATTTGAATATAACTGAAACAAAAGGGGGAAAGCCTATATAAAAACACAGATTTACCATTTATTAGCTTTTGTTTAACAGTTATTCATAGTATTACAAATACTATTTACAGTGTTAGTCTAGTTAAAAGGGGTTTTGTGTGCATTAAATGTTTGTTTTGCTAAGAAAGTTTATGGTGCGCTCTTTGAAATTGACTGACTGTGAATTAGTAACATCCATTTATCAGAGTTTTACATACAATAGCCCTGAGCTTTAACTCTGGGGAGTGCTTTTTGAAAAATCCTGAAAAGACAACTCTGGCCTGTGCTTCACAGGAGAATTAAGCTGAGGTGCAGGAAGAAGGGGAGGGCATAGTAATACAGAATATTGCTTGATCATCCCCTATCCTAATTACAACTACTTTCTCTTCCACAGATGTTACTGTGGCACCATTCAATGTGTATGTGGGAATGCAATGTTTATATCTCTCTCTATATATTACTCTCCCCTTTCATTAAAAATAAATAGGATTTTTATTACCGAGCTAGTCTGCTGTCTCCAACCATACATAATTATTACAAAGAAATGTAGTTTGTCCTGTATATAATAATAATTGTAAAGTGATATATGAGAGAAATGGACATATGGAATTGATATAGACCAAAAGCAATACAGGTTAGACAGGTTTAAGAGATGACATCCCTCTTTGTGTCAACAGCATCACTGCCATGAAAGAGATCATAAAACATACTGAACGGCTCATTGATCTTGCACTTTATGAATCAAACACAGAAAAATGTGGTGATTAGCCGTGCTTAGTGTCAATCAATTATTAATTTAGAATCAAAATCACCTTGTCTTCTGCCCAGAGAAACAGGCAGGAGTATTTGTACTTCTGCAAAGCTGACATCTTGGCAGGAATCATGAAGCTATAAAGGCTTCTGCGCATTTAATGTAGCACTCCTCAAGTAGGGGAATTATTGTGTGCTTCTTCTGTCCTTTTTAAATCCCCCACTTCATTTGATTATTTTCTCTACCTGCCTTTAGGACATTCTGTGCTGTTAAAATTAGAAACTGAAGTATTCTAAAAGGAGCCAATGCGTCTCGGAGCAATTGTGTTTGCTTATTCTGTGAAAGACAATCTGGTTATAAACAATGCTTCATGCACTTGACTTAAGGGTTTTTATGAAACCGCAATGCCCTTTCTAAGTGAGTCTTCCCTGGCTTGTCCTTGTGGTCTCTGGGGGGTACTGCTATGCATCAGGAAAAACAGTTCAGAATATTATGCCACTACAGCTGATGTGTGTTAAATTTCTGAACACATATGAGAGAAACAGAGCATTTTCCCTCCCCATTAACCTTTTTGTTGACTGGGTAGACTAACATAGCTCCTGCTGAAGGAGAACATGGCTCATATAAGCAGTATTAGCAGACTGGGCTGCATGACTGAAAAGACAAAGCGATGAAATACTACATGGGCTCTGATCCCAATTCCTTTTATTTCAGTGAAGCTGCTTAATGAGATTCTTCATGCATAAAATTAATTTTTGCCCCATTCTATCAACTCCTAGCACTAAAGAATTTACTTACAATTTTGTCAGATTTTATTTATATTTTCAATAAAGGGGACCTGAGTCAGAATGAAGACTTTTATTGGTAATGGCAGGACATACAAAAGAACTTAGGCAGCCGCTCAGCCTACTCTTGGTTGCAATGATAGATTAGGCATGAGCTGTTAGCCAGAGAAATACGGAAAGCCCATCAAAGCACAAAACCCACCCTTTTAAGACCTAAATTTTGAATATCATTTGATATGCCAAGAGAGAAAAGAGGAAAACTGTTAATAAACAGCCCAGTTAATTGTAAGCTACAATAATTTCCTCACTCTTAGAAGTTTGTATTTTTATTATTTACATGACAGTAGCAACCCCATGAGCTAGTTGCATTCTCCATGTGCCAGCAGTCTGCAGCTAAGCCAGTTACACAGCTGAGCTGCCCCCATTCTGCCAGATGCCACCTGAGCAGCTCAGCAAGAGAATCAGCTCTCCTATAAGCAGCTGGCAATCAGCTGTAAGGGAAGTTCTGATGGCCTCACACTGTTGGCAACCCTCCTCCTGTAAATCAGATGGAGTTGAAAACTGCAGGACTCTGGGCTATACTTTTTGTAAGCTCTAATGATCAGACGAAGGTGACTGTAAAGGGGGCAGGACTTAACGTTTTAATTAAGAAAATTCACAATGACAAACTTTCAATCTGGTTTGCAGTTAGCAGACGAAGCTTTTCTTGAATCAAAGAAGCTAGAATCACAAGCACTGAGATTTAAGGGATACTAAAAATCAAGGGGGAGACAGAACAAGTTTCATGGGTACAAAGGCCAGGCTGGCCTACAGGCCAAACTCCTAATTAAACAAGGATTTGAAAAGGTTATTAGAATTACAAAAATATTGAAGCCATTAATGGAGACACTGTAGAGCAGACCGCTTCATCTCAGACACAATTACTTCAGCCAGTGTTACAAGTGGAAATGGACCTGAGGCATGAAATTCAGATACATTGTTTGAACTCTCCCAGCGCTTAGGAGGTGGAGAGGCCTGTCAGATCACCTTCTGTGCCAGCCACTTCTCTAGTTAGGAGGCTTTTGAATATTATTTAAATAAAAAACACCAGAAGGGATAATCAGAACAAAATGTTCTTTCATCAACTGATAGTGTGAAGGCTTTTGACCAAGCAAATTAGTTCTTTTTAATTTCAGTCATATGTAAGGGGACTGTTGCCCCCTTACTAACATTCAGTAGGGGTGTTTTTGTTGCTATCTTCCAATACTAAAAGGGAGAAGGGTCGATGGGAAATCAGGACCCTGAGACTGACAGTCCCCAGGAACAATGGGGAGAGGCCAATGCTCCAGGTCAGCCTGAATGACAGGGCGAGCAGGGTAATCAGGGAGTCAGGAGGCCAGGGAGGTCCCCTCCTCCATGTGAGCTGCAATTGCCTGCGTCAGACAGAGTGGGGCCGAGCTAAGGAGAAAGCAGGGGCCTGAGCTGAGCTGCGGGGCAGAGCTGTGTCAGATCCAGAGGGACCAGAAAAGCAGCCCAGAGAGAGCAGACCCTGTCCTGGGAGGAGAGCTGCAGCAACCAGAGCCAGAGGGGCCAGAAAAGCAGCCCACGAAGCAGGTCAGTGCTGGGAGCAGAGTCACAGAAGCAGCCTGCAGAGCAGACCTGTCCTGGGAGCAGAGCTATAGCAACCAGAGCCAGAGGGGCCAAAGAAGCAGCTCAGGGAGCTGGAGGCAGAGCAGCAGCTGTGCTGAGGCAGAGTGGGGCTGGGGCTGAAGCAGTCTGGAGCCGGGTGTTGTGAGCAGCTGGGGAGAGCGAGGGGGGACCCTGGGCATTGGGCCCAGCACTGGGAGATGCCTCAGCCAGGAGGCTCTGCAGGCCAGACTCGGAGGGGGACTGGTAACTCTGACAGGGCGGGGGCGACACTGGGAAGAAGGGCCCTTCCACCTAGAGCCTGAGAGCGTGTGGCCACCACCAGAGCAAGTGTCCAACCCACAGCATCCCTGCTGCACAGCCAGGGCCTGAGAAGAAGGCCTGGGACTTACAAGGAACAGACTGTGAACTGCCCTGACATTCCAGAGACACTGTTTGTGATGTTCCCTGCCACAGAGCAGGGTGATGTGTTTCCTTTAACCTTTCCCATTTTTCCTTACTCTTTTTAAAATTAATTGTTGATTAAATAACTTGCATTTGCTTCAAATTGTATGTAACGGTCAGTGGGTCAGAGAAGTGCCCAGTGCAGAGAGAGTACCCTGGAGTGGGGACACCCTAGCCCCTGTCCCAGGTGACCACAGCAGGGTTGGGAGTTGAGCCCCCCAGGAATCCTGGGCCAAGCCTTGTTGGGGTTACGAGGACTCTGCCAGACAGGAGTGTGGAAGGGGAGTCCTCAGGGGCAGGGAGGCCACTGGGTAAAGGAAGTGGGAGCGAGGACTCAGATCCTTTCACTAGCCCACGTCACCAGGGTAGTGCAGAAGCCAGGAAAGTTCCCCACAATAGCGGGACTATTCCCCCACTTACACATAGGAAGAATTTACACTACGGTTTACAGTGTTATATGATAACTCTGAAGCCATTTTAGAGTCAAAAGCTATAATCTGAGCTCCCTTAACTTAAAAAGAGGCACATTGGAGTCAGGGATGCTTTCTTGCCTTCCTCCTATTTTCCACTTCAGCAGAATCACTTGCTGGCCACCAGTGAAAGAATGGATGTATAAAAGTGAGAAAAGTGGTGAAACACCTTTCATAAAATTTCACCTGGTCAGGTGCAGTTGGAGAAGTGGGGAAGGGTCAGACTCCATCCCCCATCTGCAGCAATTTCCCTCCTTAAATGGGAAGAATTATTATTATTTTATTTTTTGCATTGTTTGTCCCAGGACATGAGACAAGAAAGGTCAGATAGTATTTTGAGCTCACTCTTTTCTTTCCCCAGACCTGAAGAGCTTCCTGTAGCTCAAAAGCTTGTACCTTCTACCAACAGCCGGTTGTCTACCACAAGGTATTATCTCACCTACCTTATCTCTCACAGTTAAATGTTTGGAATAAAATCACTTGCATTTTTAAAATATTAATTCTTTTTGTGTTATGTTTTCAGCGTGAGGTGATTTCCATTTATTCCTTTATACAGTGCTACATGGAGGTTAGTTAGGGATATTTCAGATGATCATCTTTAATATCTGTTCAGATGGAGGGTTTACTTCATGCTAGGTTGAGAAACCCGCGGGGGTTTCTCAGTCTCCCCCTTTTTAAGGGCAATCCTGTATCTAATTGTGCTGTTCCCTGACTTCTTGGCACATTTGCCCATCCTGTTTCTGGATTTTTGATCCTTTGTTTTGTGTATGACTAGAAAAGATAATCTCTCTGCTATTAACACCTCATTTATGTTTGTTTGGGGAAGCATCTAAGGCTTTCTCTACACTGGCACTTCGTCAGCAAAACTTTTGTCATTCAGGGGTGTTAAAAAAACAAACAAACAAAACCCACCCCTTTTGAACGACAAAAGTTTTACCATGAAAAGCGCTCTCCTGCCACCAAAGCCTCTGCCGCTCGTGGGGGGTGAAAGTTTTTTGTCATCAGGAGAGCTCTCTCCTGATGACAAACAGCAGCTACACTGCGCACCTTTTAGCAGCACGGCCATGTCGCTAAAAGCGGGTTGTGTAGCCATAGCCTAAGTCTACCCAGCTCATAAACTAAGTTGCCATTAGTGCATGCGTGAAGATTGTTTTGCTGTACACTAAGCTCTGGAATCTAATATGGGGACAACCTGCTCTTTTTGAAACTAAACTTCCCAGCAACCTAGACAGGAGAAAAACAAGTTGTGCTAGTGGAGTTTGCACATTTTAGGGGCTGTGATTTGTTTTATTAGCTTGTGTGTCGTTTATTAGGTGAAATCCTCAGACATGTTCAAATGACTACACTAGAAGATGAATGCATGACTTTAAGTTAGCATTTTTAATTGAGAAGCACTAGAGTCTCTTCGTGTTGTGGTTTTTTGTCACATGACTGGAGCTACCTATTCCTCATGTAATGCTATAAATCATAGAGTGATCTGCCAATCAAAAGAAAGGCTTAGTGGCTCAAAGTTTGCATGAGTAAGAATTTCAGCCTCACTGGTTGCTAAGAATGGGAGGGAAGAACAACTATGTTTGGACTCCATTAGATTTGTGAAATTATTCCATTAAATTTCATCTCACATCCTGTGTGAGGGTGTGTGGTGTTTTTAAAATTTACAGGAAGGAGGGAAGCACATGGGCCTATATTTTCCAACAAAGCAGCATTTTTTTCTTTTTTGCTTATAGCCTAAAAGTAATAAGAATCAGCTGGCTAGAGCCAACTTGCGATAAAAGGCTCATTAAAAGCTTCAGCTATGATAACTCTTGTGCGAAACAGTGACTTCATGTTGAGAACAGCTTACTTGGAACTCCTACTAGTTCTTCTCTGCTGTCAGAAATCTTTTACCTCATTGTGTAGACTTGCCTCCTGCTGCCTGTGTGGGTCCCAGTTAGAGTCTCATCTGTGATGGTGTGATGGTCACACTCAGCAAGTTCAGCCACAATGAAAGACTGCAATAATTGGTTAAGTCAGCTCTGAGCGTTTCACCTCCTGTCGGTAGACACAATAGACCTAACGTTTAAATAGCAGCACAAAGAGATGCTTATTCTTTTATTTGCTCAGTCAACACAATTCAGTGTGGCCAGCGGGCCCCCTCATCCTTGAAAGGAAGTTGCCATCTCAATATTTTCCCCACTAGATAAATGTAACTACTCGTGTGAATTTTAATTGGGTTTCATCATTTTTATAGACGCTATATATATAGTTTTTCTGTAATACAGATCTGTTACAGATTAATTAGACGCAAAATATTCTGGGAGATCTGAGTTTCAGAATTATGATATCTTTATCATGGGTGCCATAGCAGGGAGGATGAGCATGGATATATACTCCCCTGCTTCCCCGCCCCCTTTAATGGTTCCCCTAATTCTATTTGGGTGGCCCAACTTTGTCTCTGGCTGCTTACAGCCCTATCTCCAGCAGCTGCTCCTGTCCTATTCTGCCGTGGTGCCATGTAGTTTACAGATGTAGGGGTGCTGAATAGAAACAGCAGCTGCCCAGCTCAGAACAGAGTCCAGCATGGTTAGCTAGGCTCCAGGATTCCTTTCAGCCCAGGAGGCAACAGGAGGCCAAAAGTAATAACTTTGGTTACACCCTCCACCAAGCAGGCAGCAGCAGCACAAGATGCTCCCTGCATACCAGGGCAGCAGAGGAGACAGGTCAGGATGTGGGGCAGGGCAAAAAGATCAGGAAGAGAATTTGGCGTTTGGAGTCTCTTGGTGGCCAAGGCCAGAAGGGAAACAATTTGGGCGTGGAGGGTCTCCTGAGGTCGGGCGCGGGAGGAGAGAAGGAGGAGACATTTTAGAATCAGAGGCTGATTTGTATCTGAGGATGATAATGTGGGGGAGACTTGGGGAGTTCCTGGGAACTGACACTAGGAGAAGGAAATAGAGAGTTAGTGCTGGAGAGTGGCTCCTGAGGGAAGGAGACAGAAATGAAGTGAGAAGGAGGCAGGAGTGGTGGGGAGAGGGTTTCTAGAGGCCAAATGGGTAAAGGTGGCAGAGATTTGGGGGGAAGTGTAGAACTGATCAATGAAATTTGTTTTTAATTGTTCACTTTATTAATATAACTTCATAAGCAAAGTTTTATGAATGAATGTTGTTTCATTCATAAAACTGGTTACCCCAATAACTGGCTAATTGAGTTTCACTTTCAATCCAATTGCTGCTTAAATCGCTGAAACTTGCACTGTTTCAACATTATAACTTCTGCTCACTGTTTGTCATTCGTTATACTTGTCTATATTGGAACTTCTGTTCCTTGTTTGCCATTCCTTACACTTGTCCATATTGTAACTCAAACTCCATTTTAACTTGTCCCAAACTCCATTTTAAAATGCTCACTCCATCTTGTAAAAGCTTGCTGCAACTTCATTTTTGCAAACCCCTGCTGTCATCTGATTAGTGTAGTTTGGATGTGTAAATGAGGTATGGATGGATGATGGAATCAACCTCCAGCCCCAGCTTATTCTGATGAAATAAAGTGTAAACACCAACGGCTGAAGAGGCAGACAACAGCCCTGACAAAGCAAGAAGAGCCCACCCTAAAAAGAAAAGAACAAAAGTACAATTGAAGAAACATCAAAGCCAGGTCCTAGGCTGAAAGTCATGTCTGCAATTGGGGGGTGATCAATCACACTGAACCCAGAGGCAGCGTGACACAGCAAGACCTATAGACTCTGGATTCAAACAAAGGATACAAAAAGGATGGGTGAGATGGAAGCCTTTGGAGGGTATCGGTGCATGCCCAACAGAGACCCAGCCCCTTCTTGTGCCCGGCTTTCATGGCCAGTTAGCTGCCACAAGCTACGAACCGAAGCCATGAACTCAAGCTACATTCAGGACTGGTAACTATCTAGCAGCTGCAGAACATTTGAGATATATATGTGGGCGGGTGGGTGTACATAGGTATTAGATATTACTTATTGGTCATAAATCAAATTGTGTTATAATAAACGTGACGTCTTGTCTTGTCCCCTGAAACGATCCTGTGTAGTTTTATCTGCGTAACAGAAGGTGTATCAGGGAGATGTGGGCTGAACTAAAAGGCAACAGGGTAGGGTTAGGAGAGCTCCTGAAAGTTAGATATAGGGAGGCAGGGCTGCATTCCTAAGAAAAGAGACATAGTTGGTTTCCTCAGGAACTGAGGCTGAGCAGTGGGTTCATGAAGATGAGAGAAGAGAGGCAGAAATGGATGTTTCTTGGGATAGGGGAAAATAACAGTAGGACTTTATTATTATTTCCTGTTTAAATACATGAAAATAATGAAGACCTATATAAAGGCAGGCAGCACCTTGATTATTAATATTACAGCCTGCAAAAGGAAGCCACTGCTCCTTGCAATGGAAGTTTAGCTTAAGGACCTTAAAGAGGAGCTGCTTGTTAAACTCCCAATTCAGTATAAGCACTTAAGGAAAATGAGACAGGAAGAGAAGAAGTGCAAGGGAATAGCAACTGGAGGGGGCAGGAGGAGAAGATATGGCAACTATAAACTAGCCTTGTCCTCTGAGAGACATCAGTGTTACAATAAACAGCTTCCTGATAGGGGACGTGCTAGTGTGATTGTGTCTAAAGAACTCTACTTTTCAGGAAGTGGTTGACGAGAGAAGACAGCATCTGTGGAGGAAGGAATAAAGCTTGAATGTCGCACTGGCTTTCCTCTATCTCGTTTTATGCTCGAACATTGAATGGGCAGTGCTTTCTGCAGCAGTTCATGGATGAAGAACCACTTTCAGGTTTCACTTTCTATTGAAAAACTAAATTAGGAGTCTAATTTAGTTTAGCCAATAGAAAATTAGAATTGTTGAACCATGAGCTGCTACAGAAAAGACAGACGGGCTCCTGGCGGGAACAGGGGGAAGGAGAAAGTAATCTCTGAGTACAGGGAACGTATGAAAAATAAGAGTGATTTTTTAAGTATCTAGTGTGACAATGAATACACTCCAAATATCTGTTAAATGGTCTACCTTTTTACCTACTAGTTTCTAGAATCTTTCTACTAGGTGTTACCTTTGGAGTGATACACTACATAATTATCATCCTCCCACTCTGCCATAAGAAGATTTAATAAATATTTTGGTTTTAAATTAATTTTAAATGAAAGCGCTATAACCTCAAGGCATTTTAGAGTGTGCATTACTAGTGCAGTTCTAGGGTGATGGAAGGCATGAGGCTGAACAATACACCCAAAGCAAGCACCAGTTCAGTCTAATACATAACGCATGGTGGCTTATTGACTGTATTTCAGGTGAGGCTGGTAAGAAATACATAAGCATGATTAGGGTACATAATTTTTTTTCCTAATACAGTTTAGCCTACCATTGGCAAGTTATTCTACCTGGCTGGAATTCACTCTAGTGCAGAGCACAAGTCTATGTATCCTCTAAAATAAAGATTAAATAAAATTTAAGCAGTGAATAGGCTTTGTACTGGCTGTGACATACCAGGGTACAATCTAGACTAATGAGTACCTGTGTCACTGCTGCCATGTGATCTTGGATGCCTTACGATGCCTTGTTGAAGGAGTTCTACCTGGGCCCCCTCACAACCAGCTGTCCAGCATGCACGCCACACCCTGAATGTCTGTGTGTAACTTCAGTCTGCCAGACACACTTAGGCTCTCATCTGCGTTGGTTATACTACAGGGTGAACCCAACACACATCCAGTCTTAGATTTCCCCCCACAAATAGATGTCCTGTGCTGCCCAGCCCTCTCCTGGACAAATTATATAAAGTCCATTATTTCTTTAATAAAAATAATATGCACACAACTTGCCACCCCAAATGGAGTTTCCCAGACACTTCACTGTAAACACACTGGATTAGTTGAAACAAGTTTATTAACTACAAAGAGATAGGCTTTAAGTGAGTACATGTGATGAGGCATACAAGTCAGAAATGGTTATAAGAAAGATAAAACACACCTGGTGCCTAATTTAACAAACTATGGTAAATTCAAAGCAAAGTTTTCCCACTACATGCTTTCAGCATTCTTACTGACCAAACTTCTGTGGTCAGGACCCCTTACCCCAGAATCCAACTAATGCTTCCTTTGTTGCTTCAGGTGCTGTGAATGCGATTAATAGGGAGAAAGAGGGGGGTTCTTTGTGCTGTTTGTCCCTCCTTTTCATAGTTTCAGTCCCCCTCTTGAAAAATACTTCCAGCTCGGTACCAGAAGACAAAAAGTCTATGGGGAAGGATGTTCCCTGCTGCTTTTTCCCCACCTGTTTGCACTTCCTTTGTTTCCCTTCCTGCTTGATGATTCTATTTACTGCTTAAATTAAGTAGCGCACACATTATTTTGTTTGAGACAGACCTGTGTGCCAACCTCAGGGTATGTCTACACTATGAAATTAGGTTGATTTTACAGAAGTCAATTTTTAGAAATCAGTTTTATAAAGTCGATTGCGTATGTCCACACGAAGCGCATTAAGTCGGCGGAGTGCGTCCTCACTACCGTGGCTAGCATCGACTTATGGAGTGGTGCGCTGTGGGTAGCTATCCCACAGTTCTCGCAGTCTCCACCGCCCATTGGAATTCTGGGTTAAGCTCCCAATGCCTGATGGGGCAAAAACATTGTCGCGGGTGGTTTTGAGTACATGTCATCAGTCGCCCCTCCCTCCGTGAAAGCAACTGCAGAAAATCGTTTTGCGCCTTTTTTCCATGCAGACGTCATACCACGGCAAGCATAGAGCCCGCTCAGCTCAGCTCACTGTTGCTGCTGCTGTTGTGTCCTGGGTGCTGCTGTCAGCAGACGGTGCAGTATGACTGCTAACCGTCATCATCCACCGCTTCCGCTGCATCTCTGTTCTCCTGCTCTTGTAAATGAGCTCAGTCTCAATAGCAAATTTTTCCATGTTGTCGTCATCTACCGCTTCCGCTGCAAATATGCTCTCCTGATGCCATGAATCCACCTCGCACGTCCTCTCATCATTCTGTATCAATATCTGTTCTCGTGGCATCTGTCGTCATCTACTGCTTCCGCTGCAACTCTGCTCTCCTGCAGACACCATACCACGGCAAGCATGGAGCCTGCTCAGCTCACCACTGCTGTTGTGAGCATTGTAAACACCTTGCGCATTATCCTGGAGTATGTGCAGAACCAGGCTAAGAGTTGCCAGCATGAGAATGATTTTGATGAGGACATGGACACAGACGTTCCTGAAAGCACGGGCTGTGGCAATTGGGACATCATGGCGGCAGTGGGGCTGGTTGATACAGTGGAACGCCAATTCTGGGCCCGGCAAACAAGCACAGACTGGTGGGACCGCATAGTGTTGCAGGTATGGGATGGCTGCAAAACTTTCGCATGCGTAAGGCCACTTTCCTGGAACTCTGTGACTTGCTTTCCCCTGCCCTGAAGCGCAGGAATACCAAGATGAGAGCTGTCCTGACAGTTGAGAAGCGAGTGGCGATAGCCCTGTGGAAGTTTGCTACGGATGACGGCTACCGGTCAGTCGGGAATCAATTTGGAGTGAGCAAGTATACTGTGGGGGCTGCTGTGATCCAAGTAGCCAATGCAGTCATTGCCGTTCTGTTATCAAGGGTAGTGACTCTGGGAAATGTGCAGGTCATAGTGGATGGCTTTGCTGCAATGGGTTTCCCTAACTGTGGTGGGGCGATAGACAGAACGCATATCTCTATCTTGGCACCGGACCACCTTGCCAACCGGTACGTAAACCGTAAGGGGTACTTCTCAATGGTGCTACAAGCACTGGTGGATCACAAGGGACGTTTCACCAACATCAACGTGGGATGACGGGGAAAGGTACATGACGCTCGCATCTTTAGGAACTCTGGTCTGTTCGAGCAGCTGCAAGAAGGGACTTACTTCCCAGACCAGAAAATTACCATTGGGGATGTTGAAATGCCAATAGCTATCCTTGGGGACCCAGCTTACCCCTTGCTCCCATGGCTCATGAAGCTGTACACAGGAAGCCTGGACGGTAGAAAGGAGTAGTTCAGCTATAGGCTAAGCAAGTGCAGAATGGTGGTAGAATGTGCCTGGACGTTTAAAAGCTCGCTGGCGCTGTTTGCTGAATAGGTCAGACCTCAGCGCAACCAACATTCCCATTGTTATTGCAGCTTGCTGTGTGCTCCATAATATCTGTGAGAGTAAGGGGGAGACGTTTATGGTGGGGTGAGAGGGTGAGGCAAATCGCCTGGCGTCCGATTTTGAGCAGCCAGACACCAGGGCGATTAGAAGAGCAAGGTAGGTGTGCTGCACGTCAGAGAGGCTTTGAAAACTAGTTTCATGACTGGCCAGGCTTCGGTGTGACAGTTGTGTGTATTTCTCCTTGATGCAAACCGCCCCCTTTGTTGATTTTAATTCCCTGTAAGCCAAACAGCCTCCTCCCTTCGAAATAAAGTAATTATTGTTTTGAAACCATGCATTCTTCTTTATTAATTTTTAAAAAATGGAGATAACTGACAAGGTAGCCTGGGTGGGGTGGGGTTGGGGAGGAGGGAAGAAGAAGGCCACATTGCTTATTGTAGCCACACTACAAATCAAACTGTTTGAATGACAGCCCTCTGTTGCTTGGGCCATTCTCTGGAGTGGAGTGGCTGGGTCCCAGAGCTTCCCCACACCCCCCATTCTTGGGCGTCTGGGTGAGGAGGATATGGAACTTGGGGATGAGGTCAGGTGGTTGTACAGTAGATGCAGCTGGGGTCTGTGCTTTTGTTGGCTTTTCTGCAGCTGCACCAGACGCTTCGTCATGTCCGTTTGCTCCCCTGTTAGCCTTAGCATCGCCTCCACTCTTCGCGCCTCTGCTCTTCGCGCTCACTTAATGCTTTCCTAGCCTCTAACACTGAATGCCTCCATGCATTCAGCTGTGCCTATCAGTGCAGGAGGACTGCATGAGCTCAGAAAACATGTCATCGCGAGTGTGGTTTTTTCGCCTTCTACTCTGCGATAATCTCAGGGATAGAGATGATAGGGGGAGCCTAGAAACATTTGCACCTGGGGGGAGATAAAAAGGGAGAATAAAATTTAAGATGATACATTTCTGAGAACAAAAGAGAGACTCTTTCACAGTGAATCAAGCAATTCACAGCAGACAGCACATGTGCTTTAGGTACAAGGTCACATTTTGCCTTTTATATTGAGCGCCTGCTGGTATGGTGACGCATCACACACGGCTGGGCAACAGAATTTGGTTTCCATGCAGCCATGGTAAGGCTTCTTATGCATAACATGTGGGAATGGTTTCAAACTGAAATGCCATCCTTTCCCATAGCAAGCAATGGGTTGGGTTTCACATTTAAAAGGAGGGGCTGCGGTTTTCAGGTGGCTGTGCAGCACACACCTCCCCACACCTCACCGCCTGGCTATTCTCCAGGATGATTGCTTTTAGCCAAGCACAAACAGCCCAGCATGAATGGAATCCTTTTACTGTTCCCTTACAAAAATTCCCCTATTTCAACCAGGTGACCATGAACGATATCACTTTCCTGAGGCTAACACAGAAAGATATAATCAGAATATTGCTCGAATGTGATCAAAACCCAGGACCATTCGTTGCCATGCTTTGTTCTGCATTATTCCAGAATACTTTCAGAGTACCTCCAGGAGAGCTTCATGGAGATGTCCCTGGAGGATTCCCGCTCCATCCCCAGACATGTGAATAGACTTTTCCAGTAGCTGTACTGGCCGCGAATGCATCCCAATTCTTCAGGGCAAATCAAACATCAAACATTAAACATTATTGCTTTTAAACCCTGTACTGTAGTTACAAATGTGCACTCACCAGAGGCGCCTTCTCCAGCGTCAGGGTTGGGGATTCCGCCTTCTGAGGGTATTGGCTCCAGGGTGATGAAAAGGTCCTGGTTGGTGGGGAGAACGGATTCACCACTTGCCTGCTGCGCATTCTCCTCCTCCTCCTCTTCCACAAAATCCTCCTTCCTGTTGCGTGAGACTCCCCCCTTTCAGGTGTCCACAGACAGTGGTGGGGTGGTGGTAGGGTTCCCTCCGAGAATGGCATGCAGCTGATCACAGAAGCGGCATGTATGGGGCTCTGACCTGGAGCAACTGTTTCCCTCCTTTGTCTTTTTGTAGGCTTGCCTCAGCTCCTTAACTTTCATGCGGCACTGCTGTGTGTCCCTGTTGTAGCCTCTGTCCAACATGCCCTGTGAGATTTTGGCAAATATATTTGCATTTCTTCTTTTGGATCAGAGTTCTGCCTGCACAGATGTTTCTCCCCATACAGCAATCAGATCCAGTGTCTCCCTTTCAGTCCATGCTGGAGCTTGTTTGTGATTCTGGGGGGACTGCATGGTCACCTGTGCTGCTGAGTTCGCCACGCTGACCAAACAAGAAATGAAATTCAAAAGTTCCCAGGGCTTTTCCTGTGTACCTGGCTAGTGCATTGGAGTTGAAAGTGCTGCCCAGAGCGGTCACAATGGAGCATTCTGGGGTAGCTCCCGGAGGCCAATACCGTCGATTTGCGTCCGCACTACCCCAAATTCAACCCTGCAAGGTCGATTTTAGCTCTCCTCCCCTCACCGGGGAGAAGTACAGAAGTTGATTTTAAGAGCCCTTTAAGTTGACGGAACGGGGTTGGTTGTGTGGATGCATTCATTTTAAAATCAACCTAACGTGGCTAAATTCAATCTAACCCCATAGTGTAGACCAGGCCTCAGTTTGGAACACATGTTAATGCCACCAGTACAGTGGAATCTTGTAATTTCACATACAATGTTGCCACGCTTATTTTATCAGGACAATACTGATCAGCAAATTATGAGTTCTCAACTTGTACCTTACAAGGCATACCTTGGACAAAGATTATTACAATAGTGTATAGGGTGTGAATACAAGGGTACATTCTGTCACACTGGCCCTCTGGATTGGGGTGAATTTCACCCTTAGAGAATTCCATATAAAAGGCCTGAATTTAGTCCATAAAATGTGCTCTAAATTGTTGAAAATATTCTAAAATAATATTGCATTTGCTCTTTCAGTTTTTTACCCAGGGAGGATTCCAAGACTCTACCCCTCCCTCCCCCATTAATTTCCCTACTTCCCTGCCCCCATTTTCTTTATATGGCTTCCCTTCTGCTCTTTATAATTGGATTCTAATACTCTTGAATTAGAGAGAGTGTCATATCTGGATCTGAATTTTGTGGCTCAGGTCATATTTGGATGTATCAGCCATTATGAAGCAATAGTATGGATTTAGCGTCCTGGGTACAGATATATTATTTGAAAAGGATTGTTTCCTGCTATATGAAGGACTGACAAATATGATTCTTGGTAAACTCGAAGAGAGCTGTTGGATATGCATTACTTTCCGTATCCTATAAACGACATGATTCTGTTAAGCTAAGAATTATCCTCAGGCTGGAGATTTCATTAAAGGTGACATTAATGCCAGAGTTACCATTTGCAGTGCCTGTGGCAAACTTCGTGGCATGTTGCCTGTGACTTTTCACTTCTTGTGAGACATCTTTCATAATGAAGACTAGGCAGCTGGCTATATCACCTAATGAGCAGCACAAGCTACAGAATGAGGAGTACTTGTCTTCAGAAATATAAATTCTTCATTTTTTTTTCTTAAAATCATAAACCATTCATTGCACAGGAACACAATCAGACTTTGATTCCCACATATTTATCACTTTATGTACAGATACCTACATAATTTATTCAGTTTTTCCGCTGAGTGCTCCAGATTGAAATTCAAGTATATGAATGGTCAGGAATCAGGGTTTATTGACAATAACTACAAATGTAAAGATATGTATGTCAATTTCAAGGCTGTATTCAATTCAGTGGACTAAATCCCTTTTGCAATATTTGTCAGAAGCAGAGCTACCCATCAGTCAGCCATCTTTATATTAGTCAGCTGTTTTCCATTCAGCTGACTCTGATGCATCTTCTTCACCAAGTGGAAGTGGAGCAACAAAGGCGGTGGCTTGTGAGCCCAGGCAAGTGAGGCATAGCCTAACCAAGAATTCCTAAAAGCTACAAAATACATTTTGCGTATTCTTTTTTATTTAATTAGTAAATATATACAGATATAAGGACAGATTGTGATTTGATTTAAATGTCACAGTTTGCTCTCTCCAGTAGCAAAATGCAGCTCCAGAAAGTTTGAAGAACGGAGTGCTGGGTGAGGCACAAATAATAACTAATAATGCCTCAGGAAGCTGCCTTGTTACCATGGCAATTTACCACACCCAGGAGTTATTTTATAAGGATGTTCCTGTGGTAATCACTGCCTGGTGAGGCACGGCAAGATTGTACCAGTTAAGCCCAGGCTGCAGGAGGTTTGCAGGGGACAGGGATGGGTCCGCACCTTACAGCTCTCCTCTCCCTCTCCCACAGGGCAGGCCCCCCTGCATAGGCATGAGGAGCCACTGCCGAGTCCCAGGCCCATCTTGTACTCTGCCTCCCATGCTGGGCCAGGTTGTGGCAGCTCCAACTGTAAGGTAATCTTTTAATAGCTGTTCCATTTTACAGTGGGCCAGGTGAAAATAACTATTTTGTGTTTTGTGCCTCACCTGTCAAAAAGGTCATGAGCCGCCACTGCTTATGAGTGGCCCTCAAGTACAGTTTTGCTTTTGGTGAATTACTGAGAGTGGCTATGCACACAGTAGTGTGACAGTGAATAACAGGACTGTCAAATGATCCGGTCACTTACTACGCAGAATGAAAACTGGCAGAATCTGATGTTCTGGGACGTCATGAATGTTAGGATTTTCTCAGTGACTACGAAGAAGGCTTCTTGGAAGTAAGCATGGCTGGTATAGACTGGATTGGAACATGACCATCAAATCTGCTTTCTTAGTTATGTATTTGATGCAAATGTTGATCCCGAGCCTGAGCAGGAGTAAAAAATAATGATGGTCACCTTGCTGTAAACTAAGCTTAAACCAGTAAATAGAACTCTTTTACTGAGGCAAAATTTCATTCATGGAAGACACAGATGCTCTCTTTCTGAATGGCAAAGGCCCAGATCCACAAAAGGATTTAGGTTCCATAAGGGCAAGATGTAGACTCTTAATCCCAGTTTTAGGTACCACTCTGATTTACAAAACCCTCAGTCATTTGTTGCCTCACTCTATAGGTGCCTAAACTCACTCCCTGCCTAAATTTCCACTGTGAAAGTCCTCTTGATGCCTAAATTTCTGCCTCTGAGCATGCGCACTGCTGACTCACTCTAGGCACTATCTCTGGCCTAACCAGGTGAAGAGAGGTGAATGCCTATCTTCATCTCCTTGACAGGGCCCAATCCTGTAGGCATGCTCAAAGAACACCTGCCAGATAAGGCCCCATTAAAAATATGTTGGTGGAGGTGCTGCCATCCACCTTATAATTTTTAGCTCAGTCTTGTGTGGAGTGAGGCAGGTGCCTAATTCATTCTCACAAGAAACAACTTAGGAATCTAAGCTTCCTGACACCAAAAAAGGGGTTCCCAGCTGTGGATCTCAAGTAGAGATAGGTGCCTTGTTGCAGCCCAGACTTTGGCGCTGAACTCCATGAAAAGGGCAGGGCTTAGGACACACCCTTCTCGTTGGCACCTCCCCTTGGCTAATTTAGGTCGCTGTCCACCTAGCATTCTGGCTTTTGTGGATCCCATTTTTAGGCTTCTATTTCTCCCCCATTCATTGTATAGGGAGCATAGGCACCTCACCTAGGCTTTGTAGATCATATTGTTGTTCCCTTATTTTCTAGATGCTTGCAACATAGACATTGCAGTTCAGTGCTGCAACACCTAAGTCCCTTTGTGGCGCTGGGCCAAAGAGGCTTAGGGCCCTTGCTAAACAAATTGATAAGTTAAATGTCAAGTGATTGCTCTCAGGTCCTCTTCTCTGAGTTCAAAAAGAACAGGAGTATTTGTGGCACTTTAGAGACTAACAAATTTATTTGAGCATAAGCTTTTGTGGGCTACAGCCCACTTCATTGGATGCATAGAATGGAACATATAGTAAGAAGATATATACAGAGAACATGAAAAGATGGAAGTAGCCATACCAACTGTAAGAGGCTATTTAATTAAGATGAGCTATTATCAGCAAGAGAAAAGAAACTTTTGTAGTGATAATCAAGATGGTCCATTTAGACAGTTGACAAGAAGGTGTGAGGATACTTAACATGGGGAAATAGATTCAATATGTGTAATGACCCAGCCACTCCCAGTCTCTATTCAAACCCAAGTTAATGGTATCTAGTTTGCATCTTAATTCAAGCTCAGCAGTTTCTCTTTGGAGTCTGTTTTTGAAGCTTTTCTGTTGCAAAATTTCCACCTTTAAGTCTGTTACCGAGTACCAGAGAGGTTGAAGTGTTCTCCTACCGGTTTTTGAATGTTATGATTCCTGATGTCAGATTTGTGTCCATTTATTCCTCTGCATAGAGACTGTCTGGTTTGGCCAATGTACATGGCAGAGGGGCATTGCTGGCACATGATGGTTTATATCACACTGGTAGATGTGCAGGTGAACGAGCCCCTGATGGCATGGCTAATGTGATTAGGTCCTGTGACAGTGTCACTTGAATAAATATGTGGACAGAGTTGGCATCGGGCTTTGTTGCAAGGATAGGTTCCTGGGTTAGTGTTTGCTGGAGAGTATTTGCTTCAGGTTGGGGGGCTGTCTGTAAGCGAGGACTGGCCTGTCTCCCAAGATCTGTGAGAGTGAGGGATCATTTTTCAGGATAGGTTGTAGATCTTTGATGATGCGCTGGAGAGGTTTTAGTTGGGGGCTGACGGTGACAGCTTATGGCGTTCTGTTATTTTCTTTGTTGAGCCTGTTCTGTAGTAGATGACTTCTGGGTACTCTTCTGGCTCTGTCAATCTGTTTTTTCACTTCAGCAGGTGAGTATTATAGTTGTAAGAATGCTTGATAGAGATCTTGTAGGTGTTTGTCTCTGTCTGAGGGATGGGAGCAAATGCGGTGGTATCTTAGAGGTTGGCTGTAGACAATGGATCGTGTGGTGTGTCCTGGATGGAAGCTGGAGGCATGTAGGTAAGTATAGCAGTCAGTAGGTTTCCGGTATAGGGTGGTGTTTATATGACTATTGCTTGTTAGCATAGTAGTGTTCAGGAAATGGACCGCTTCTGTGGATTGGTCCAGGCTGAGGTTGATGATGGGGTGGAAATTATTGAAATCATGGTGGAATTCCTCAAGTGCTTCTTTTCCATGGGTCCAGATGATGAAGATGTCATCAATGTAGCGCAAGTAGAGTAGGAGTGTTAGGGGATGAGAGCTAAGGAAGCGTTGTTCTAAGTCACAGTTTAATCACTGAAAACAAGCTGAGATGATTTAGTTGTTGCTTTCATGCATCAGTTCATGGAGAAACTTCCAGTGTCCTGGCTAGATGCTGGATCATATCCCATCTGAAGAAAATCCATTGTCAGATGATGACAAAGCCTAAAACATCTGCTCAGTGTTAATTTTGTTGATAACTGTTTTGACCCATTGATGAATTTGTAAGTGCTTCTTTGGAGTAGAGAACACTGAAAGAATCTGACTGTGATCACATGTATTGTGTTATCCGGTAAAGAAGACAGGGCTGTTTAAGAGTAACAGCCGTGTTAGTCTGTATTCGTAAAAAGAAAAGGAGGACTTGTGGCACCTTAGAGACTAACCAGTTTATTTGAGCATGAGCTTTCGTGAGCTACAGCTATGCATCCGATGAAGTGAGCTGTAGCTCACGAAAGCTCATGCTCAAATAAACTGGTTAGTCTCTAAGGTGCCACAAGGGCTGTTTAACTACTTTACCTCTAAATGCCAATACAGTTCTTGTGTGGTGGTGGCAGCTTTAAGGTCAAGCTCTCCAGTGAAATACTTATACCTTAAAGAGAATATGCCAGGTGCCTGGGGGTAAGACTTGAAATACTTGGCATGCTAGACAGCATATAAATGAATAATTTATAACACTAGAAATGTTGACCATCAGTGCCAGATTGTAATTCATTACCCTCTGCTATAAGTCCTATATTTGTGTGAGTGTCAGTGTGTATGTGCCTACTTTGTGATGATACATTCTCGAATTTGTCATTAATGACGTTATGTAATTACTGTTTGTTGGGGCTACGCAAAAATGAGACTATAATGCATACAGGAGTGTAGACTAGCATGGGATAATCATGTCTCTCCCGTCTTACAAAATTTAAACTACAGCTAAATTGCTCCCATCTCTTATGGGGTTTGAATAATTATCTCATGAAATTTATATTAAGTTATATTGCTATTAGAAAATGTGTTCAGTCTAGGGGTAATTGGTATATTTTTTAGGCTGAATTTAGTTAAAGTTGTAATTTTAGAAAAGCAACTGTCTGAACTGAGTCTTTTGGTATCATTTCCATGCAGATGATATTCTGATCACCCTTGCACCGATTTTGCTATTTTCTCAAGTAAAGTGTGCCTCTACTTCTGGCTTCACTATATCTTTTTTAACTTACTCTATCCAAAGCTCATATCCTACTAAATATTGATGAGTAGCAGCAACCAAAACATTAGAACCTTCACATCAGCTGCAGTCAGACATTTGCCCCGACTGTGAGAAACACCAGACTGAGGCAGCCATGTGCATGCCCAGCAGCACAATTTTATGGAAGCCCCACTTAAACCTTTGCCACCTCTTGGAACTCTGGACTGAACTTTTGTGGGGAAAGCGGGGGGTGGTTTCTGTCCTATGGACTACAACACTAATGGCTGCCAGAGCCCTATGGCCCTATTTCCCACCATGTTTGGAGTGGGGTGGGGCTCTGATTAACTTCCCCACCCTACAGAGAGAGTCTTTGAAGAGCTCTGGGATCTAGGTCATGGGTCAGGCAGTTCCAGCCTCTATTAATGTTTAGTATTCATTAGTTAACCATAATCCTTTCCTTCCCCAGATCCTATTTGCCTGTTGCTAGTAAAATCCCCCTCTGTTATATCGTTGGTTTGGGGTTTGTCCTTTCTTGGATGTGTTTGTGTTGATGTGCTTTACTGTTTCTTATGTACTGGGCTCTGTACTCCTTTCCAGGAGTGGTAGCATTATTCATTTTCCCAGCAGACAGCTCCCCTTGTATCCTGGGCACAGTGAGGAGTCACCTTGGATGGAGGCACCAGGCATCATTTAACAAGAATCCAGGAACCCACCTATGTGAGGAGAGGGGAGAAACCACTCCAAATAGCAAGCACCAGGGAAGAGGCTTGTGCCACCCCTTGGAGCAGGGGCTACATTTAGGTGACTTGGGGATCTTGTCAACAGAAATGTAGCTGCCTACAGAGATAGGTGGCAGCTGAGCAGGGGTTTTGAGGATCTAAATTTTGGATTTAGGTGTCTAAAGTGGCAGTTAGGATCCTACATCCCTTTGTGAATCTAGCCCTAAGTGCCTAAGTCACATAGGGCCTTTTGAAAATGTTACCCAGTGTCTGAATAACATAAGATAATGTCTATCTGAATGACAATCAGGTCACCAAGTATGTTTAACTTAAACATCAGGAAGTATTATTGTCATCTTACAGAACAAAGAGAACACATAAATCAAAAGGACTGGTAAATTCATATCATGATTTCTTTCCATGCTATTCATTTAGGCATCTCTGGATTGGCATTAACCTTGAAGTTATCTTGTCGATCCTACCTTTGTCTTCAAATGGCAGGGAAATATTTTCTCTCTCTACTCTCAAGTGCTGAGTGATGGTACACAACCTTCTTGAAATAGTCTGTGTGTGCTGAAATAATCCCATTACTGTAATTACAGGGAAGGCGGTTTTGATCTCCTGCATATAAACTTTCTGACATTAGGAGTCAAAGTGCGCATTAGGATAGAATCATAGAATATCAGGGTTAGAAGGGACCTCAGGAGGTCATCTAGTCCAACCCCGTGCTCAAAGGAGGACCAATCCCCAACTAAATCATCCCAGCCAGGGCTTTGTCAAGCCTGACCTTGAAAACCTCTAAGGACGGAGATTCCACCACCTCCCTAGGTAACCCATTCCCATGCTTCACCACCCTCCTAGTGAAAAAGTTTTTCCTAACATCCAACCTAAACCTCTCCCATTGCAACTTGAGACCATTACTCCTCGTTCTGTCATCTGCTACCACTGAGAACAGTCTAGATCAATCCTCTTTGGAACCCCCTTTCAGGTAGTTGAAAGCAGCTATCAAATCCCCCCTCATTCTTCTCTTCTGCAGACTAAACAATCCCAGTTCCCTCAGCCTCTCCTCATAAGTCATGTGCTTCAGCCCCCTAATCATTTTTGTTGCCCTCCGCTAGACTCTTTCCAATTTTTCCACATCCTGCTTGTAGTGTGAGGCCCTGTCATAAATATAAAGGGAAGGGTAACCACCTTTCTGTATACAGTGCTATAAAATCCCTCCTGGCCAGAGGCAAAATCCTTTCACCTGTAAAGGGTTAAGAAGCTAAGGTAACCTCGCTGGCACCTGACCCAAAATGACTAATGAGGGGACAAGATACTTTCAAATCTGGAGGGGGGGAAAAAAGGCTTTTGTCTATCTGTCTGTGTGATGCCTCTGCTGGGGACAGATCAAGAAAGCAAGCAATTCAACTCCTGTAAAGTTAGTAAGTAATCTAGCTAGAAAATGCATTAGATTTTCTTTTGTTTTTTGGCTTGTGAAATTCACTGTGCTGGAGGGAATATGTATTCCTGCTTTTGTGTCTTTTTGTAACTTAAAGTTTTGCCTAGAGGGATTCTCTATGTTTTGAATCTGATTACCCTGTAAGGTATTTATCATCCTGATTTTACAGAGGTGATTCTTTTACCTTTTCTTTAAATAAAATTCTTCTTTTAAGAACCTGATTGATTTTTCATTGTTCTTAAGATCCAAGGGTTTGGGTCTGTGTTCACCTGTACCAATTGGTAAGGATATTATTATCAAGCCTTCCCCAGGAAAGGGGGTGTAGGGCTTGGGGGAATATTTTGGGGAAATAGGACTCCAAGTGGTCCTTTCCCTGTTCTTTGTCTAAAACACTTGGTGGTGGCAGTGTTTTACCTAATCCAAGGGCAAAGACTTTGTGCCTTGGGGAAGTTTTTAACCTAAGCTGGTAGAAATAAGCTTAGGGGGTCTTTCATGCGGGTCCCCACATCTGTACCCTAGAGTTCAGAGTGGGGAAGGAACCTTGACGGACCCAAAACTGGACACAGTACTCCAGATGAGGCCTTTCCAATGTTGAATAGAGGGGAATGATCACGTCCCTCGATCTGCTGACAGTGCCTCCACTTATACAGCCCAAAATGCTGTTAGCCTTTTGGCAAGAAGGGCACACTGTTGACTCATATCCAGCTTCTCATCCACTCTAACCCCTAGGTCCTTTTCTGCAGAACTGCTGCCTAGCCATTCGGTCCCTAGTCTGTAGCAGTGTATGGGATTCTTTTGTCCTAAGTGCAGGACTCTGCACTTGTCCTTGTTGAACCTCATCAGATTTCTTTTGGCCCAATCCTCTAATTTGTCTAGGTCCCTCTGTATTCTATCCCTGCCCTCCAGCGTATCTACCTCTCCTCCCAGTTTAGTGTCATCTGCAAACTTGCTGAGGGTGCAATCCACACCATCCTCCAGATCATTAATGAAGATATTGAACAAAACCGGCCCCAGGACTGACCCTTGGGGCACTCCGCTTGATACTGGCTGCCAACTAGACATGGAGCCATTGATCACTACCCGTTGAGCCTGACGATCTAGCCAGCTTTCTGTCTACCTTATAGTCCATTCATCCAGCCCATACTTCTTTAACTTGCTGGCAAGAATACTGTGGGAGACCGTATCAAAAGCTTTGCTAAAGTCAAGGAATAATACATCCACTGCTTTCCCCTCATCTACAGAGCCAGTTATCTTGTCACAGAAGGTGGTTAGGTTGGTCAGGCATGACTTGCCCTTGGTGAATCCATACTGACTGTTCCTGATCACTTTCCTCTCCTCTAAGTGCTTCAGAATTGATTCCTTGAGGACCTGCTCCATGATTTTTCCAGGGACTGAGGTGAGGCTGAGTGGCCTGTAGTTCTCCGGATCCTCCTCCTTCCCTTTTTTAAAGATGGACACTACATTAGCCTTTTTCCAGTCTTCTGGGACCTCCCCCGATCGCCATGAGTTTTCAAAGATAATGGCCAATGGTTCTGCAATCACATCCGCCAACTCCTTTAGCACCCTCGGATGCAGCGCATCTGGTCCCATGGATTTGTGCTTGTCCAGCTTTTCTAAATAGTCCCGGACCACTTCTTTCTCCACAGAAGGCTGGTCACCTCCTCCCATTGTTGTGCTGCCCAGTGCAGCAGTCTGGGAGCTGACCTTGTTCATGAAGACAGAGGCAAAAAAAACATTGAGTACATTAGCTTTTTCCACATCCTCTGTCACTAGGTTGCCTCCCTCATTCAGTAAGGGGCCCACATTTTCCTTGACTTTCTTCTTATTGCTAACATACCCGAAGAAACCCTTCTTGTTACTCTTAACATCTCTTGCTAGCTGCAACTCCAAGTGTGATTTGGCCTTCCTGATTTCACTCCTCCATGCCTGAGCAATAAATTTATACTCATCCCTGGTCATTTGTCCAATCTTCCACTTCTTGTAAGCTTCTTTTTTGTGTTTAAGATCAGCAAGGATTTCACTATTAAGCCAAGCTGGTCGCCTGCCATATTTACTATTCTTTCTACACATCGGGATGGTTTGTTCCTGCAACCTGAATAAGGATTCTTTAAAATACAGCCAGCTCTCCTGGACTCCTTTCCCCGTCATGTTATTCTCCCAGGGGCTCCTGCCCATCAGTTCCCTGAGGGAGTCAAAGTCTGCTTTTCTGAAGTGCAAGGTCCATATTCTGCTCCTCTCCTTTCTTCCTTGTGTCAGGATCCTGAACTTGACCATCTCATGGTCACTGCCTCCCAGGTTCTCATCCACTTTTGCTTCCCCTACTAATTCTTCTTAGTTTGTGAGCAGCAGGTCAAGAAGAGCTCTGCCCCTAGTTGGTTCCTCCAGCACTTGTACCAGGAAATTGTCCCCTACACTTTCCAAAAACTTCCTGGATTGTCTGTGCACCACTGTATTGCTCTCCCAGCAGATATCAGGGTGATTGAAGTCTCCCATGAGAACCAGGGCCTGTGATCTAGTAACTTCCGTGAGTTGCCGGAAGAAAGCCTTGTCCACCTCATCGCCCTGGTCAGGTGGTCTATAGCAGACTCCCACCACAACATCACTCTTGTTGCTCACACTTCTAAACTTAATCCAGAGACTCTCAGGTTTTTTGTGCAGTTTCATACCGGAGCTCTGAGCAGTCATACTGCTCTCTTACATACAGTGCAACTCCCCCACCTTTTTTGCCCTGCCTGTCCTTCCTGAACAGTTTATATCCATCCTTGACAGTACTCCAGTCATGTGAGTTATCCCACCAAGTCTCTGTTGTTCCAATCACATCATAATTCCTTGATTGTGCCAGGACTTCCAGTTCTCTTTGCTTGTTTCCCAGGCTTTTTGCATTTGTGTATAGGCACTTAAGATAACTCGCTGATCGTCCTTCTTTCTCAGTATGAGGCAGGAGTTCTCCCTTCTTGCGCTCTCGTGCTCGTGCTTCCTCCCGGTATCCCACTTCCCCACTTAGGTCAGGGCTTTGGTCTCTTTCCCCCAGTGAACCTAGTTTAAAGGCCTCCTCACTAGGTTAGCCAGCCTGCTTGCGAAGATGCTCTTCCCTCTCTTCGTTAGGTGGAGCCCGTCTCCTTCTTGGAACACCACCCCATGGTCAAAGAATCCAAAGCCTTCTCTCCGACACCACCTGCGTAGTCATTTGTTGACTTCCACGATTCGACAGTCTCTACCCGGGCCTTTCCTTTCCACAAGGAGGATGAACGAGAACACCACTTGCGCCTCAAACTCCTTTATCCTTCTTCCCAGAGCCACATAGTCTGCAGTGATCTGCCCAAGGTCATTCTTGGCAGTATCATTAATGCCCACATGAAGAAGCAGGAAGGGGTAGCTATCCAAGGGCTTGATGAGTCTCGGTAGTCTCTCCATCACATCGTGAATCCTAGCTCCTGACAAGCAGCAGACTGCTGCCAAATTTCTCTACCGTCCTTCTGTCCCCGCTGCGCAGCCTGCTCTGATTCTTCAGAATGTTTTATCCATAGAAGCATATCCTGACATCTGTCCAGGAAATCTTCAGTTTCTCTTATGCAACGCAGGGTTGATCCTTGTTTCTCCAGACCTTGAACCTTCTCTTCCAATATGGAGACCAGCTTGCAGTTTGTACAGACAAAGTCGTTTCTGTCCTGTGGAAGAAAGACAAACATGGCACATCCTGTGCAGGTAACAACAGCTGAACGCTCACTATCCATATTACCCTTCTTCTAAGAGTTTCCTCAGCTGTTGCAGTAACTACTCAGTGACACCTGCAAGACAAAAGCCTCAGTGGGCTCTCCCCAGGCAAACTCCCAGGCAAACTCCCTCTGTTAGCCTCTCTGCTGTTGGCCGCTCAGCTGGTTCGCAGCTGACTGGCTTTTTATAACAGTCAGGCCCACTCAAGGCCCACCTGGAACAAAGCACTCCCAATTCACACTTTTCAAACAATCAAGCACACGGTCAAACTGACAAACTGTCCCCACAACAGACACTTAGATACTCACCAACACAGCCCCCCTAATGCAGCACTTAGCGTACCTCCTCTATAGCATCTGGTTTTGCTATAGAGAAAATACAACTGCATTTCCCTGTTACAAACACATTCAGTTAAGTAATGATTCAGTCTCCCAAATTCACAAGTTTAGGGCCAGAGTGTGTATTCTGTAAAAATAATGGGCAATATTCCATGTCACCTTGTCATCCTGAGCTCGTCATAGTGCAGGGGAGCCCCCTTTGCAATGGTGTAGCAGACTTCCCTCTGAGCTCTACTGACAGGTGAGGAGAAGGGGCCCATAGCTATGGCTCTGCTTTCTCCCCACCCTTTCCCACCCCTTCTGGGGAGGTTTGTAACACTGAGAGTGGCACGGGAGTTTTGATAGGGACAGGGACTTCAATGTTCTCTGTCCCTTTCTTATAAGGCTCATGCATCCTTTTGTCCCCACAACTCCAGGGACCAGTGATAAAGCCAGGGACAATCTAGTCCTTAGTTTTCACACTCTCCTTCTCTTTCTCTCTGAACACAGTTTATCATTTCTCCTGAAGTTTACGTTTGATGTTAAGGCAGATGAAAAACAAAACCATAACAGTTTCGGTCAATTCTGGGACGCGTGTCCCAAAATAAGAAAAAACATTGCATAAAATGTCATTTTCTCTCTGTGGCAATCTAATTAGCCTATCCCACTACTCGATGGAAGCATAGACCTTTTAACATGCTAGTTACAAATTTATTCTACAGGTCCATTGTGTTCTGTACAATACAGTTTTTAAAGTAAAGCAGATTCTAGAAATCTGACATTCAGCTAAAATTAAGAAACTGCAATTCACTTCTGTCTCTGTCAGTTATGAGTTACAAGCTTGACTAGATAAATTCATGTAGGATAGGTCCATCAATGGCTATTATCCAGGAAGGGCAGGGATGCAACACTATGTTCCAAGTGTCCCTAGCCTCAGTTTGCCAGAAACTGGGAGTGGACAACGGGATGGATCACTTGATGATTGCCTGTTCTGTTTATTCCCTCTGAAGGACTTGGCACTGGTCACAGAAGACCGGATACTGGGCTCGATGGACCATTGTTCTGACCCAGTATGGCCGTTCTTATGTTCTTGTCCATATCACAAAACCTACCAAAAGTTGCAATAATTGGCAGCTTTGCTCGTGATGTCAGCAGAAAGGTCAAAAATTGAATGGGCAATGGAGAATGAACTGCCCTTTCCCTTGTAGAAGTGGTACCTATTAGTTATAGAAGATGCATATTTGCAGGAAAGGATTTTAACTACTGCTGTTGGCAGTGTTCTAGGACTAGAACACTTTAATCTCTAGGAGGATCATTCCAGCACCTTTCCTCAGCAGTAAATTAACTTTTAAAATGATGTTAAAACAACATATTCTTATACTTCACCTTGTTACGCATTTTCACTGCCAAAAAAATAGTTTGAGAAGGTATCATTAAAAGTATGTAGGAAAAAGGAATAGAGTGAGTGTCCTTTTTCTATGTTTGTTTAATTATTGATTCAGAAGGTGTTGAAGATTATTGTGAGGATTAACGATGATGTGTGTAGGTAAGGATTAAAAATAGAGGTGAGCTGGTACATTTTAATGATGTGTTAGAGTTTTTAAAATACTGTGGAATGAAAGCCAGTGCAGTCATGCACAGTAATGGGTTTCCCTTTATCTCTGAGTTTGAGGGAGAAATGTTACAGCAAATCTTGCCATTCTATTCTATATAGGTTCTTAAACCACTCTCATCACCTTCGTATCTGAGCACTTTCCAGTAGTTCCTTAAGCAACTTGACTAACACCAATCACATGTGGTTCATTCTTTTCTCATCTTCTTCCCAATGGAGACTTTTGTGTGTAGCAGAGTTTTGGTTTTGGGTCATTGCTGTTGTTGTTGTTTTATTTTTTTTTAATGTACACACTGCTCCGTATTTGTTAGAGAAGGCAAGGTTAGATAAGTGCGCCTTGCACTTGGAGCAGAAGGTGGTGAGGTCTGTGATTGTCCTCAGTTCCTGTGGGAGTTTATTCAACTCCCTGAGATAGCTGTCTCCTGCACAGACAAGCTTTATCCTTATGGTAGAAAGTTCCAGTGTGTGTGAGAAGTGAAGCTGTCATTTCAGTTATCCACACTTGGTTTAGGAAGTCACAGTATCATGTTCTTAAGGATTTTTTTTTAAATTTCTATTCAGGGACTAATTTGTGAGCTACAATGATGTTTCCTCAAGATGCTTAACCTTTTATATAATAGGCCCAACATTGCTACTGTTCTTGACTTTCTTCTCTCAGTGGCATGTCATAAATATACAATATGAATATTTATATGTAGAAGAGTTAATGGTTCCCACATGGAGACATTAAACTGTTGTTGCAAAACTGTTATATCAGTTGCTGAGCTAGTCAGGCTATTTACTAGCTTCCTTCTTTTAGTTCTCTTGACATGTAGTTTTGTGATTCAAATTCATTTTTTTTCCCTTCAGATCCCAGTAGCCAAAATATTCAGACCTGTAACTGTTGCAGACAGCATCTATAATTAAATGGCTCAGCATTTCTGTTTGTCAGGGCTATATGAAATAAGGGGGAAAATATTTGCTTTGTGAAATTCTGCCATTAAACCTTCAGGAGGAATTATCCATTGTCAGACTTCCAGCTCCCAAAGTGAAGGGCTCAGAAAGACAAAGTATCTTTAGTGTCAATTTTCAGCCAAGATAAATTTGAATGAAATGAAGTTTGACATAAGAAACAGTGTTTTGCAGGTTACTTTAAACATTAGTCTTGAGTGAGGTCACTTTTAAGATACATATGAGAGATGGACTGCAGCACTCAAAACCATTTGAATACAGACAGTGCTTGATTCAGTTCTGGGTTTTGTCAGCATCTGCCATCAGAAACCACGTTGTAGGGGACCTAGTAGGTGGGCAGACACTCTGGAGTGGGGTTATGGTGACACAAGATGCCTTCAATCCCTGTTCTGCAGTGTAAATTCCAGAACTGGGCAGCATTATCTGAAGGAGAGGCCTGTCTAGGGTGGTGATTCAATGCATTTCTTTAGGCTCCCTCTGCTGGCAAAGCTCCTATGGAGCCTCATCTGCAGGTTAATGTTGTCCTTCCCTGGTAGAAACCTCCAGAGTAGGATAGTGTTGCTAACCCCCCCCCCCCCCCCGGATGAATCTCGATGACGATAAATCCAATCCAGAAATGTGGCTGCCTTTTTGTGCATTGACGGCATACAGTTTGTTCAAGATCTATCCACTCCAATAATTTCTAATTAGACACTTTATCAGTTGCACTGTTGAGCTTTATGAATTCCTGCATCGCAAGCAGGGTGGACACTACCTTGGGAAAGGTTGAGAGAGTCTGTGCCAAAATTTCATCTGGATGAGCTCACTGCATTGAATTAGCAATCTTTCATCATATAATTTTATAATTAGTCTTTTTTTTTTGCTAATACATTTTTAAAGTCTTGCTGCATCAGTGGATTTCTTATATAATGCTAATATGATAGGATGAAAAATTGCTTTTACAACTGCAGATTTGTCATATTAGCAATTTGATCAGCAAAATTAACATTAATATGGCATGATGAAATATTGTCAGTATAATATAATGGATTTCCTATCACGAACACATGCTTTAAATTCATCTCAGACTTTTCCAATGCTGCCCTCGTTCACATGAGTTCTTAAACTGTTTTACACAGTTAAAAGATAATGCAATAAGGTTTCCATACTTAACCACACCAAGAGTCCCAGATATTACATAACTTTCTCGCCTAAGGAACTGATTTCTGTCCTAATTTACATCCTGTGCAACCTGTCTTATTTCATTAGGGGCTGCATACGGTTTATGTGGGACACAATATTTCACAGAGGTTGGGTTGTTTCGTTTTTTAATACTAGATCAAATTAAATCTACAAGAAGTTGTTTCTCACGTACCAGCAGGTAGATCTTTGAACAAATATATCACTGCCTAGTGCTTCCTGGTTGCCACTATGCTGTACATGGCGAAACTGGGGCTGGAATTCAGATCTGTCTGCTCCAAAGACTTCTTGAGCTAATGGAAAATCTCTTCTAGCTATTAGAACTACGGAGCCTGTGGCACATTATTCTGATTCTTAAATGTGCATATGCGCACACATTGTTCAGTCCGTTACATTATTATATTTATTTCTTACAGAATACCATTTAAAAATACATTGTGTGATGGCGAATCACTTCCAAAACCTTAAATCCTGTAAGGCTGACACTGAGTCAAGTAAACTAAAAACAAAACTTTTAACCCATTATTCTGAGAGAGATTTGAAAAGCAAAAAAGTCTTCTAATGAACTAGCTATTAGAATAAAACTGTTACTCCATTATTTATTAAGATGCTTTGTATTTGAGAGAAGCTATAGATGACACAAATGTGACTTTAATTTTGCAGCATGCTTTCTTTAATTCATTGAGTAGATATTAACCAGAAGAATTTTCAGTGACGGTTCCGTAGGTCAGTTTTAATGGAAAAGAATAACAAGATTTCTATGGCATGACATTCATTCTTTCACATCTACCACTGTGAAAGAGTGGTTAAAATCTTCTGGCTTCTTTCTGAAATTGTAGTTTTGTCCGTTAGCTCATCTGAATGAAAAAACACACCAGTTATCTCAGGGAGTGGTTCAAGGTCAAACATAAGTATGTTCTTCCAATCTTTCCTTTTCATGAGCTGCCAATGTGAAAAAGATTCCCTTTCCACTTGCATTTTCAGATTTGGGACACTGTAACTATTTCTTCTTAAGTTTCTTTTGTGACGTTAATACTCATGTTATTTGCCAGATCCAGAGTATTGGAGGTTGAAGTCCTTTGTGCAGTAGACACAGCATGATTATTAGCAGTTCAAACTCATCCATACTACCCTGCCAATGTGTCTCAACTTAGACTTGAAGGGATCACCTCTACATGTGAGAGAATAGTGTAGTTTCCATGCCTGTATCCAGAGGATAAATGAGGCAATCAGTATATCTTAAGAGCTCTTACCACTATATGGTTTTATCAGTGATATGTTTTGAAAAGAAAGTCAGTACATTTCTGGAATCACAATGTTGTAAACTGTCCCTTGGCATTTTTACTACCATGTCATCTAGATCTGCTCTAGGGTTGGTCAGCATTGTTATGCTTATAAGAAGAACACAGGATCTTTTTCAGGGGAAAAGGCAATATGCTGCGTTTATTGGAGATACAACAATTAGCATATGCATTCAGTCACACACACACAAACACACACTGTCCCGCTAGTCGATGTTATAGTTACCAGTCCAGAGTCTGGATCAATCTAATGGCCAGATAGGTTGATCATGGGTAGAGAGGAGCCGAGTTCTGTCGTTCACGACACAATGCTCTGGGGAAGTCTTGGCAGGCGAACCCAAAGTTTCATGGCAAAGCACCCTGTTTATATAGTGATCTTCCTTCATTGGAACCAATGAGTTTTGCACAGTAATGCTGTAATAAATTGCCATTTGACGAGTGGTTTTGGGTTTTTTTAGAGTATTCTTTTTATTTTTTATTTTGTTTTTTTTATTAGTTTTTTGGGGAGTTACCCCATGGTGGTTTTGATTACAGGTGTTTTGTCCAAATTGATGGGTGCTTGCCACAACTTTAAAGTCGTCAATCTGCCCTCCTTTGACATCTCAATAGGGCATGTTGTAATCTTCCTGGTGCCTTTACGTCCATCCTCGATTCCTCCCTAGAACATCTGGTCCGGTGATGGCCTTCACGCTTATTTTTTAACACGCACATTCCTTATTCACACACAAAACAGGATTTATTTACACAAAGCATTTCAGCAGGAACATCAAATTGCAATACACAAAAAAAACAATTATTGCATTCTTTTTACTTATTTTCAAATGCTAAATCTATAACAAAGTGGTGATCTTAAAGGTCTGTTACTGCCTTGAAATCAGCTCCAGACACAAGATTCTGGCTGATGCATCTTTACCAATGGCCCATTAGGCCATTCCTTTCTGCTTTCAGAAAGGGTGGCTGGCAGGATATGGTCAAATCATACATCAATACATTTAATGCATACTACATTATTATCCTTTATTTTTTATTTTAAACTATACAAAATACAAACATAAAATCCTACTACTACAGCATGAAGGTATCAATGCTGGCAGCCGGTCTCCACTAGCACTCCCACCAATGCCAAGTCCAGTGGACCTGCATCGGTGCAGGAACAGTGACAGGAGAGCTACCTACAAAAATCAGCAGATATAGCCAGAGTGCCTGTAGCAAGAGCATATTCTCCATCTTGCTGCAATGAAGGGGTAGGTAGGGGCAGCATTCACATTTAGACTTTTTTCAGGTCTGGGGAACAGTTGTCTCAAAAGGCAGTTGAACAGAAGGCAGCCAGTCAGATTTTTTTTTTTTTTTTTAAGATTTCCGTAAGGGTCACTAGGATCTGGGAGAGTGATCTGATGCTGGAGACAGCTAAGTAAAGGTCCCACTAATGTGCTTTCTAAACAATTTGGCTGGCTGCTGTTGAGTGAATGAGTTTCAGTACTTGGTGTTTAAAAATGATTACAACCATCCATACCCAGCAAAAGTTTTCTGTATTGGTGTTATCACTTTTTCCCATATTGTCTTGGAATAGAAAGAAACTCCAGACTATCACTGATGCTATTCTTTAGTTTTGTGAGAAGACGAAATTGTTTTTAAAAAGAGAACGAGCGAGAGAAAAATTTTGGCCAGAGCTGTGATGCACATAGTAAGTAGCTGGATGCTAATTCAGGCTATCACCTTTAATTAGGGCATCAGGGCTGGAATGTGCACTCTTCTCTCTTTGGAAATGAGAGCTCATGATCAAAGAAGAGCTACCTAATTTAAATAATTTAAATATGTATCTATTTTAATTAAAGTTGATATTGAGTATTGAATATGAAAATTACTTCTCTTTTCTTTACATTTGGATGCTACCATATAAACAAGCAATTCTCTTGTTCAGAGAAATACAGCATCTGGCTGGCAATTTTCCTTCAGGGTTGAAAACTGCAAATGAATATCTGCTTGAAGCTGGCTGCATCACTAATGTCTTCCATGCAGCCAGCAAGGCAGGGGATCTTCCATTCTGTTAGGTTGGGTACATAGGGTTTTAAAAGGCCTCCTAATACCAAGCTTATTTGATGTCACTAGTTTATTGAGTACATACTATTTATGTATCTTTAGAGAAAGCAGAATTGGGAAAACTTGGTACATTTTTGGATTTCACAAAAGTACACATCTGTATTAATTTTAATGAATTATAGTAGTTTTGTGTAAGCTTTCTGAATATCTTTTTTGGGGGAAAGGGTTTTAAAACACATTAACAAACCTGTGTGCAAAACCATATACTGTCCATGCACTAAGACATATGTACTCACACAGAGACACACACCAGTACACGTACCCACACTTCTTATCACAACACACATGCTCTACTTAGATACCACAGTCATGGGCATGTTAAAAATACCTACCTATATACTGACACCCACACAGACACACCGGATCTTTTTATTGGATCCTCTAGTATAAGTTATAAGAGCCTTCAAACCTATGGCTTCCGTCCAGTTGAATTCAATGGGACTAAAGTTAGGGGTGTGCTTAAATGTTTTTCGGGATCAGGACCCTGAGCATTTTGCAGGATTGAGCCCCAAAAGAGTAGTTTAAGATCATCCTCCACTCTTTCCTCCAAGCTCCGCAATCTTTTCTAGGCCTCTTTCTGATGATGCCATACACCATGTGCTTGAGAACATTTTGAAATCTACTGAAATGTGTCTGCGCATAGCTGATAGAAAGGATTTATCATTTAAAACAAGGAAACTGAATTAACATTTTTTATTAAAGCTAATGTTTAAAAAAAATTAGATAGTACACAGGTTAAGAAAAGAGTGTCTGTACATCTGGGTATAGTGCTTAGATTATCCACAATACAAAGTTTGTTTTAAAAAGTCATAAAATGCACATAGTGCATAATCAGCAATCACCGAAATTAAGGTAAATAAATGTAACAATACAGTTTAGATTAGAATCTGAATACTCATGACAAGTTATACAGAGAGTTGATTGTAGAAAGCAAATATAGGAATGAGTGTAGATTGTCCCGCAGTAATTGAGCATTTGGGAAAATACAATCCATTAGGAAAGTATTTAGTTACTTTCCCCACTGCGCATAGCTGATAGAAAGGATTTATCGTTTTAAACAAGGAAACTGAATACTAAAGCCCATCTGTGTCCCATGTTCAAGCTGGGACATAAAGGAAAAATATGATACCCTGAAATACAAAGTGAAAGGTGACTATCCAGCCTTAATTCTGCTCATTATGTCCTCACAGGAGTGTAAATTCAAAATGGAGCATAAGATTTTGCACGTCTCAGCCATTTCCTTTTCATCTTTATCTTCAGATTTATCTCTTCCAAAATGGAGTTGGCTTTTTGTGTGTTTTTTCTCCCTTCTTCATTCTGTGAACAGCAAGGATCGTTCATTTCCCCATTGCTCAGCTGTCATCAAAGGCTGCATGTCATGGAAAATGTGCTACCAAATGAGTAGGGTTGGATCTCCTGAGCCAGTTAATGCTGCTCCTAAGCTAGCTCGAGGGGTTACTGTACTGCAGTGGGAGGTTCTCATCCTCTAAGTGCTAAGCGTTCTGTTTTCAAAGCACTCCCAGCCCATGCCAAGACAAGGAGCAAGGGACCAGCTAAATAGTTTGTTTGTAATGAGCACTTTGGCTGATAAATTTGTCTTAGGTATATAGTGGATCCTGAAATAGATTTAGTAAGAGTGGCATCCGAGAGGTGATATGGCATATCTCTGGTGCTCCTAATGTTCTTTCGCAGAAAAGCAAACTCTGTCTACCAAAAGATGTTTTATTTTAGAGCAAATGAAATTTCCAACACATACAGTGGAAAGTCTTCCCTTATGTACTTTAAATTCACAGATCCACCATGCTAAACATTTAGCCATCAATTAGTACAACTGTACTGCTGTTCTGTGACCTGATGCAATTATTGTGCATGGTATGTTTTTGTTGGCAGCTTTCTTAACCCTGATACAGTTTGGCTAATGACAAACTACGTTTCAGTAAAGTGGTGTGAAACATTCCTTGTTTTCAGAGCTATCGATTGTTAAAATTACAAACAGGAAAATCAACTTGTGATAATCATATATTGAATGACCAGCCTACAAGATAAAGTAATTGTGCTTCATCTATAGTTCTTTCTTCTATATTTACCAGACATGGCCCCTGTATGTTAACCTTGAGACTTAAGCTTTTCTACTGTGCCTAAGCCAGTAGGAGTTGGTAGAATTTTATTGTATGTGGTTTGAATCTGGTATATTGAGTTTGATGGTTTTAGCCTAGTCCAAAATGCTGCAATGGCATGACAGCAGGAGTGGCTGTCTACATTCAGGTGAGATCCAGGATTACAACAGCAGGGGTGTTGTGGGTTAGGAGCGCCTGTATTTGCTTTGTTGTGAAGAATAGCTAATCCAGTTCTCATGTAACTCTCATGCTTTATACTGCAGCATTTGACTTTTTCCTCTCCTCCCCAGGAGAAACTCATGGCTCTTGGGCCTTGGCTACACTTGCGAGTTACAGCGCAATAAAGGAGCCCCGGGTGCACTAGCTCACTACCCGTCCACACTGGCAAGGAACTCTGACTCCGCGGCTACAGCGCTGCTGGTACTCCACCTCGGCGAGTGGAATAATGTTTGCTGAGCCTCTGCCAGAGCGCCGTGGCGCCAGTGTGGCCGTCCAGGTCCTATAGTGTGCTCTGATTGGCCTCCAGAAGTGTCCCACAATGCCTGTTCTAGCCACTCTGGTCATCACTTTGAACTCTACTGCCCTGCCCTCAGGTGACCAACCGTCAGACCTGCCCTTTAAATTCTCTGGGAATTTTGAAAAATCCCTTCCTGTTTGCTCAGCCAGGCGTGGAGTGCTTTCAGTGAATCTTTCCAGGTGACCATGCCTCCACGTGCCAGGCGATCCCCAATATAGAGCAATGGCGAGGTGGTAGACCTCATCAGTGTTTGCGGGGAGGAAGCTGTCCAGTCCCTACGCTCCAGACATAGGAATTACAATACCTTTGGGCAGATATCAAGGGACATGATGGAAAGGGGCATGACCGGGATGCACTTCAGTGCAGGATTAAAGTGAAGGAGCTGCGGAATGCCTACCAGAAAGCCTGCGAGGCAAACCGCCGCTCCGGTGCTGCCCCCGCGACCTGCCGTTTCTACAAAGAGCTGGACGTGATACTTGGGGGCGACCCCATCTCCACTCCAGGGACCACCATGAACACTTCAGAGCCCAGTGCCACAAGGCAGGAGGAGGAGGAGCAAAGCGGGAGCGAGGGTGCTGAGGCGGAGGAAGACACCTCAGCATCCCTAGATGCATGCAGCCAGGAGTTGTTCTCAAGCCAGGAGGAAGGTAGCTAGTCATGGCGGCCGGTGCTTGGGGAAGATGATCTGACACCAGAGGAGGTTCCTGGTATGTGGCTTTTATTTTGGGAAGGAAGTTATTCGGTGCAGGCTCTTGGGGCGAGGAGGGTTAGGGCTGCATGCATGCCTAGATGCGGAATAGGGCATTGATGTGCTCTCTCACTTTGGAGTAATCAGCCTCAATGTTCTCTTCAAAGGTCTCATCCAGAACTTGGGCAATGTGCTTGTGCAGGTTTCTCGGGAGAGCCACTGTGGTCCTTGTCCCAGTCAGGCTAACTTGTCCACGCCACTGTGCCGTGAGGGGCAGGGGGACCATTGCTGCACACAGGCAAGCTGCATATGGGCCAGGGCAGAAGCCGCATTGCAGTAGAAGACCCTCCCTTGCTTCCCAGGCCACCCTCAGCACCGAGATATCTTCCAGAACGAACTCCTGTGGAAAATGTGGGGACAGTGTCCAGTATAGGGGCCCCCTGCGGCTGTTGGCTCTCCCCAAGGCAAAGAAACCCAGAGGACAGTACAGCCATGAAACAATCAGTCATGCTTGACCCTGTGCTTACTCACCATTTTGGGGCTCCCATGGGTTATGTGCGCTCACTTTGGGACGGGTAAATTATGCTATTGTTTAGACTGTGTTTGCCCTTAAGTACGGAGGAATCCTTGCTCTGTCTGGTGTGAACAATGCTGCCTGTTAAGTGTTGCATTTTGCCTTTACAGATGCAAGCTTGAGATCTCAGCCATCCGTATTATCACCGGCTGAAAGACTCCAAAGAATCAGAAAGAGGCGATGTAGAAGCAAGGAAGGCATATTGCATGAAGTAATGCAGCATTCAAGTAATGAAAATCAAAAAGTGTAGGAGTGGCGGGAGACTGAAAGGAGGGTCCGCCAGCAGAATGCAGATCTCTGGCACCAAAGCACGGAGTGGCTGCTAAGCATCATGGAGCGCCAAGCGGACTCGATACAGGAGCTCGTAGCAATGCAAGTGGAGCACTACTGCGCCCGCACCACCCTGCAGCCCTTGTCCCAAAACTCATTCCCCTGTGCCCCCATGTAACCTCCAACCCACTTTCCCCAACATCCAGGTTCTTACCGCCACCAGCTGCCTCCAACACCTGTAGCTTCACCACCCAGCCCTGAAAACTATGACCCTTACCCATGCACTCAACCCCCATCACCATGCAGGATAGCCATCCTCATTGCACAGCATTCCAGAAAGGACATACGCAAATCTGTGATTGAACGGTTTCCCACCCCCTTGCCCTTTCTGTTTCCCAAGCAGTTGTGTCTCTTTTCAATAAATTAATTTTCTTTTCAATAAATGGATTTTTTTACTTTGAAAACATTCTTTATTATTGCACAAAGTAAAAGATACCTTAGCCCAGGAAAGAAACAAGCACTGCAAGTCAGCGTAGCAAACACAGTTTCCTACTAACATTGGAACCACCGCACTTCACTCCTGTGCAGGGCACCAGACATTACTGGTGGCTTTCAGCCTCAAATTGCACCCTCAAGGCATCCCTAATCCTTGCAGCCCCACACTGGATCCCTCTAATAGCCCTGCTCTCTGGCTGTTCAAATTCAGCCTCCAGGTGTTGAACCTCCGAGGTCCATGCCTGAGTGAATCTTTCACCCTTCCCTTCACAAATGTTATGGAGGATACAGCACGCGGTCATAACTGTGGGGATGCTGTTATTGGCCAGGTGCAACTTCCCATACAGAGAGCGCCAGCGGCCCTTTAAACGGCCAAAAGCACACTCCACAGTCATTTGCACTGACTCAGCCTATTGTTGAACTACTCCTTGCTGCTGTCAAGGCTCCCTGTGTAGGGTTTCATGAGCCACGGCATTAAGGGGTAAGCAGGGTCTCCAAGGATCACAATGGGCATTTCGCCTGGTGATCTTCTGGTCTGGGAAAAAAGTCCCGGTTTGCAGCTTCCGGAACAGGCCAGTGTTCCGAAAGATGGGTGCGTCATGCACCTTTCCGGGCCAGCTTGCATTAATGTCAGTGAAATGCCCACAGTGATCCACAAGCGCCTGGAGAACCATCAAGAAGTACCCCTTCCAATTAACGTACTCGGAGGCTAGGTGGGCTGGTGCCAGAATTGGAATATGCATGCCATCTATCGCCCCTCCGCAGTTAGGGAAACCCATTTGTGCAAAGCCAGCCACAATGTCATGCATGTTCCCCAGAGTGACGGTTCTTCTGAGCGGGATGCGATTAATGGCCCTGCAAACTTGCATCCACACGATTCCAACGGTCGACGTTCCCGCTCCAAATCTGTTAGTGACTGATTGGTAGCTGTCTGGCGTTTCCAGTTTCCAGATTGCAATAGCCACCCGCTTCTCCACCATCAGGGCAGCTCTCAATCTCGTGTCCTTGTGCCGCAGGGTGGGGGCGAGCTCAGCACACAGTCCCATGAAAGTGGCTTTTCTCATCCGAAAGTTCTGCAGCCACTGCTCCTCATCCCAGACTTGCATGACGATGTGATCCCACCACTCAGTGCTTGTTTCCCGAGTCCAAAAGCGGCGTTCCATGGTGGTGAGCATGTCCGTGAATGCCACAAGCAAACTCATGTCATATGCATTACTTACAACGTTATCATTGTCAGAACCTGCACTGTTACTTTGGATCATAAGGAATAACTCGACTGTCAAACGTGACGTGCTGGCAAGACTTGTCAGCATACTCCTCAGCAGTTCAGGCTCCATTCCCGCAGACCGAAAGGGAAGACAGAGCACTCAGTACAAAAAATGTTGAAAGATGGCGCCAAATGTGGACAGAAGCAAAGGGAATGCTGGGATGAGAACCGATGCATCATGGGGCATTGGGTCAGGACTCAGAATGGCCTGCATTCCCCGCCCCCTTCCCACAAATCACAGTGTCAGAATAGGAAGAGGTGCTCTGTGGGATAGCTGCCCATAATGCACCGCTCCCAATGCCGCTGCAAGTGCTGCAAATGTGGTCACGCCAGTGCGCTTGCAGCTGTCAGTGTGAACAGACTGCAGCCCTTTCCCTACTGCGCTCTACAAAGGCAAGTTTAACTCACAGCACTCTACATCTGCAAGTGTAGCCGTGCCCTTAGCTGGGTATTCTGTCTCTGCTCACTTGCGGAGAATGGAGCAGGGCAATTCAGCTAGAAGGACTCAGAAACATCCAAAACAAGTGTGACAGTGTATGCTGGTGACCCTAGTCACCAGCTAGGGATAGACAATCAGCCATGACGAGATTAGTTTGCTGGCCCTTTATCCACAGCTCTGTTTATTGTATTCACAAACAATGAAAGAAAGGTGTGCAAAAAAACAACACAAATGTCTCTCTGGTCAGGGGTTCAGACTAGGGTCCTCTGGTCTCCAGTAGCTACTAGGTAGGGCTCTTTCCAACCCTTGGAGGAGATGGGTAGGAGGGGCTCCACAGGGCTGGCCTGCCTGCTCTGGTTATCAGAGTGTATCCTTTCTCTCTCCTGGTTTCCTCCTCACTCATGGAGCTGAGTTCTCCTTCGTATTGTCTTGCTCGGAGAGTGGTCCGATCATGAGGTGCTGATCAGCTGATACCCAACACTTGCCTGCTGGGTTTCTTTCTGGGGCAGACTCCCTCTTCCCCCACCAAGGCTATTAATGAGGCAGATTGCCCTGTTACAGGCAGTTACTAGACATGCTCTGAAGCTGTTCTGAGGCTGTATTGTTGGCAACCAACCTGGCTGGTCATACCCTAATCATCAACTGAGAGTGAAATCAATCAGAGTGCAATGGGGGCAGCTTATAAATACTGTGGCAGGTACTCAGCTGCTGATTGATGCAAGATCAAGAGATGTCTGCTGTGAGAGCTGGGTCCCAATTCCTGTACCACTTTGGATACAGGTCAGTGCTCTTCCAGCTTTATTTACTAGGGAAGCCCTCTCCTAGGATAACATTCGGTCCACAGTGATTTTTTTTATGGAGCTAGAGGGAGAGCTAGGCAAGTAAGCATTTGTCAACCCTAGAAACCACAGAGCCTGTGGTACTTGCCTTTACCCACCGGCTAACTGATCTAACCTGGGATTCTCTCCGTTACAGAGGGAGAATGGGGTAGTATTTAGTGAAGTGAGGGTTTGTGAATTTATGCCTGACTGAGCTGGACTTATGGGGAGCAGATGGTGCTCTAGAGAGCAAGAGCCATGTAGAGATCTAGCAAGTGGGTGTTTTATATACTGAACCCAACCTTGGATCCAGGCTACAGACTTCTATTTCACCAGCAACTGAGAGGAGCAGTCCGCGATTAACCCAAGGGCTGGAATGTTGCTAGCTGTGGCAATCCTCAGACTATTTGTTGCTGACAGGGTTTGGCTGTGTTTGAAAGGACTTGAGACGCTACCATTTCTCAAACTCTGAAGAGTGCAGGTGACACGCCCCCTATGGTCATGCCATAAAGACTGAGAAATCATCTCTGAGAGACGATCAGAGGGGAATGTGTTTTGATGTGTGCACTAAAGTATAGAAAATGTTATACTGAAACTTTATATTGGAATATTTGTAACAGAAACAAAAGGGAGTCTGTATTAGAAACACCAGTAGTATGGACTCTGGCCCTCAGGCCACACTGCCCTGATGACGAGGGCTATAATATTGACTCTGGCCACAAGGTCACACTGCCCTGTGAGCAGGGGCTGTACTACTGACTCTGGCCGTTATGCCGCCCTGCCCTGACTGCAAGGGCTGGAGTATTGACTCTGGCCATTAAGTTGCACTTGATAGCAACAGCTGCACTATGGATTCTGGCCACTAGGCTATACTGCCTTAATAGCAAGGGCGGAACTATGGATTCTGGCCACTAGGCCATACTTCCTTGATAGCAAGGGCTGGGCTACTGACTAAGGCAATGGGGCCACACAGCCCCGAGACCAGGGGCAGCCCCACAGAGTCAACCGCAAGGCTGAAACACACCTCTCCCCCGCCCCGAAGGGGTGACGGGATGCATCAGCCCCACAACAGTAATACTTTTTGAAAAATCTGGAAAAAACAGAACTCTAGTCTGTGCTTCAGCAAAGAGTTAAGCTGAGGAGCAAGAAGAAGGGGAGTGTATAACTATACAGAATATTGCCTGAACATCCCCTGTCTCCTTCCCTGCTTGCCCCCTTCTCACCCATTGCACTTACCCGTGCCTGATTCTTACAAGTGCTAATGCGTCTCACTTTCACAAGTACAAACTGATTCAAAATTGTCCCAAACATGGGCAATAAAGTATTTATCAGGGCTGCTGTTCAAACTTTCTTCTTATTTTTTAAAAAAAGTTGTGACTTTAGTCCTGATGAATTTGAAGGACTGACTTACTAATAAGTGAAAGTGAGGAATGCTTGCCTTTGGATCAGGATACATACAACACACACTCTAGCTGCCAATAGAATTACTTTGCCCACACACCCAACATGACTAAAATAATCTATTATGAAAAGTGATCTAAATAAGGAACCAGAGAAAGTTAAGGGCAAATATGCACACAGCTATGTAAAAATAAATTCCCTTTCTTGTCTGATCTAGGCACAGTGTAGGCACTCTAAGAACTGGGCAGAGACATGAAAATTAATTAGAACTTCACCCAAAAGTGGATCTCAGGACTCTAGAGGACAAAAGAGTTTGTTCATTTTGCCCCTTAGCCCTCTACCTATACAGGGTGAATGAGGTCTAATAAGGAAATCCTTTGCAACCTGTGGTGATCATAAACACTAACACACTGAACAAGTGTTAAGGTGCACAATGGGAAGGCTTACACATCAGACATCATACAAAGAATCAATTTCCTGCAGGAGGAAAAGATACCATGGCAATAGACACCTTAGACATACCTAATAGTCTAGCATGGGGATTGAAAGAGTGTGCCTTCAGAATGTAGCATAGCTTAGATTCCTAATGGCACTTGGGCAAATGTTGTGCCTATATGAAATCACGAGTTTTATCTTTTACATAGGCACTGGATTCTGGAAAGAAGCACAGCAGGTACTAAAGCCATCTACCTACTTATATGGTCCTACAATTATAGTATGTGAGCACCTCACAAACTTTAGAGCTGATCACAATTTTTCAACAAAAAAGTTTTACTGCTAAAAATATGTGATTTGTCAGTGGGCTGTGCTGGACAATAGATGGGTACCTGAAGCTGATCTCACCTCCCTGCCTGATTGTTTCACCACCCTGTTGTAAGGTCATGCTGACATTGTAACACAGATACAATTTTCTGTGTGTGTGTGTGTGTCTCTGTGTGTATAGGCACACACACATTCATAACCAAAACCTGCATACAGAGCTCACATAACAACCATCAAGTTCAAAACATTACAAACTTTCATAAAAGACCTTACTCAGTATATTTTATGGTAACAATAACATTGTATACACTCAGTTAATTTAACCGCTTAGTTCTGGGCTTTTAACCTTGCTTTTCTCTCCTTGGGGTGTCGGGCTCCTGATTGTCAGTCCCTCATGGAGGGAGTACCAGTGAATATCCAAGAATAAACATCTCTTTATACAGTAAATTTTGCATACCAGTCTTACAAACAAAACAGAAGCAAAATTAACATCAAAATGCTGGAGGAAACATTATGCTATTGGCAATCATCTTAATGGGTCGCCTGATTGCCAGTTATGCAAAGGCCCTTTGATGCCACTCTGGCAGTGTAAAGAGGCCTTAAAATAGACAGAAATGCCCCCCAAGACTATCACCAACCCAAGAGTCTTCACCCCATCTAGCAAAGGACTCTATAGCAGTCCTATGTCCAGTTCATGGTGTAAGGCGCTGTTCAGGGTATACTGGGGTGTAGGCACTGCACTGGATGGCACTGCACTGCAGTTATTCCCAGCTTCCCTAGGCCTGTAGGGAACCCTGGGAAACAGAACATAAGCAACAATGGCACTGTGCCTGCTTAACTTACAATGGAGATCAGATAGGCCCCCTACATGGTCTCACAATACAGAGAGTACAAAGGTGAGGTAAAGCCACCACTGTTTCTGTCCAAGTGAAGGGATGACACAAATGAGAATCAGGCCCTATATTTTCTGGGAATGTCTCAAATTTGTGAGATTTATGGATTGATAGAAAATTGATGCAGGAATTATTTCAGGGATATGTCCCCTAAATTCCTATTCTGGCATTGGAGAAATGTTCTGATCTGGATGCATGGTTCCTTACTCCTTTACAGAATCTCATTGACTGATTATTGATTTCAGTGAGACGCTGAATGGGAATAAGAGACAGTACATGTGAATATGCTTGCAGGATCAGGTCCTGTAGCTGCAAAACCAAATGCCCACTTTAGAAATATGGTTGCCAAGAATATAAAATGAAAGGAAATGGTATGGATTAGAACAACAACAGAAATATTTGAGGGAAAAATGGACCAAGTGGGATAATCTGGTTAAAAATAAATAATAGGTCTAAAAATCTTGTATTTCCTGTCTTCCAGCAGTGGCTGGTGCCAGATGCTTCAGAGGGAATGAACAGAACAGCACAATTTTCAAATGATCAATTCCCTGTCGTCCAGTCCCAGGTTCTGGCAGTCTGAGATTTAAGGACACCCAGAGCATGGGGTTTCGTCTCTAATCATTTTAGTTAATAGCCATTGACAGACCTATCCATGATGGCGCCAACATCTTTCTTGAGCGGTAACAGCTAACATAGACCCCGTCATTTTTTATGTTTAATTGGGATTATGTTTTCCAATGTTCATTACTTTACACTTCTCAACACTTAATTTCATCTGCCATTTTCTTGCCGAGTCACCTGATTTTGTCAGATCCCTTTGTAACTCTTTGCAGTCTCTTTTGGACTTAACTATCTTCAATAATTTTGTAGCATCTGCAAACTTTGCCCCCTCACTATTTACTCCCTTTTCCAGAAAATTTATGAATATGTTTAACAGCGCTGGTCTCATAACAGATCTTTGGGGGACCCTTCTGTTTAAGTCTCTCCACTGTGAAAACTGACCATTTATTCCTACCCTTTGTTTCCTATATTTTAACCTATCACGGATGCATAAGAGGACCTTCCTTCTTATCCCATGACTGCTTACTCTGCTTGAGAGTCTTTGGGGTGGGACCTACTCTACGGCTTTCTTAAAGGCTAAGTACACTTTATCCACTGAATCGACCTTCTCCACATGCTTGTTGACCCTCTCAAAAATTTCTAGTAGATTGGTGAGGCATGATTTTCCTTTACAAAAGCCATATTGACACTTCCCCAACATATTGTGTTCATCTATGTGTTTGATCATTCTGATTCTTACTATAATTTCAACCAATTTGCCTGCTGCTGAAGTTAGGTTTACTGGGCTGTAATTGCCAGATCACCGTAGGGGCCTTTTTAGAAAATCTGTGTTACATTAACTATCCTCCAGTCATCTGGTTCAGAAGCTGATTTAAGAGATGGGTTACATACAACAATTAGTAATTCTACCATTTCGAATTTTGGTCCTGTTTTGAGCAGGGGGTTGGACTAGATGGCCTCCTGAGGTCCCTTCCAACCCTGATATTCTATTAATTTTAGTTCTTTCGGAACTCTTGGGTGAATGCCATCTGGTCCTGGTTTCATTTATCATTTCATTTATCGTTTACTGTTTCATTTATCATTTTGTTCCAAAACCTTCTCCACTGACACCTCAGTCTGGGACAATCCCTCAGATTTCTCACTAAAAAAGAATGGCTTAGATGTGGGTGTGACGGTGCTCCCCATAGGGCTTTATGGAAATATGCTTATGAATATATATGACATAACTGGAATATGGTCTATGCTACATATGTCATGTAACATATCTATGTAAAGGTTATGATCTACTGAATCTATTAATCCTATTTGTATGCATGTATCATTTTTTGTATTCGAAGTTATGAATATTGGCCGTGTGCTGGCTTGATTTCTAAATAATCTTAGTAGAGCATTTGATCAGTTCCTGGAGAAAGGAATTCACAAAGTTAAGTGCCCAATCAAGAAGCACTGAAGGAACAATGCATCTTGGAATGCTCCAATCCACATAAGAAGTCTTCCTGGAGACATTCAAGATACCATGTGGGCAGTGGCTTCTGCCTGTAAAAACTGTGAGTCATACATGGACATGTGACTTGCCCAGGTGACTCCAGAACTCCATCTTGGAGATGGACTTTGCATAGGAGAGAGGAGGGGATCTCCACCCACAAGAGAAAGTCTATTTAAGACCGTGGGAGACCCCTCCATTTTGTCTTCAGCTGGCTAAGGAGATAGCCTCTCCACCCCCAAGGATACCTGAAAGAAACTGGAACAAAAGACAGTAACTACAGGGGGTGTGAGTGATTGCTGGACCTGGACTAGAAGGAGATTAGTCTGTAAAAGAAGGCTTACTGGAACTGGTGAGGTTTTGTCTGTATTCGGTTTTATTAGACATAGACTTGCGGGTTTTATTTTACTTTGCTTGGTAATTCACTTCATTTTGTCTGTTACTACTTGGAACCACTTAAATCCTGTATTTAATAAAATCAGTTTCTACTTATTAATTAACACAGAGTATGTATTAATACTGGGGGGGTGGGGCAAACAGCTGTGCATATTTCTCTATCAGTGTTATAGAGGGCGAACAATTTATTTAGGGTTTGATTGGGAGTTGGGCATCTGTTAAAGACAGGCACACTTCTGTAAGTTGCTTTCAGTTAAGCCTACAGCTGTTAGAGGATGTGGTTCAGACCTGGGTCTGGGTTTGCAGCAGGCTAGCGGGTCTGGCTCAAACCAGGCAGGGCACTGAAGTCCTAAGCTGACTGGGCAGGAAAGCAGGAGCAGAAGTAGTCTTGGCACATCAGGTGGCAGCTCCCAGGGGGTTTCTGTGATCCAACCCGTCACAGTGGGAATCTTCTTCACATCATCTTCAGCAAAGACCAATGCAAAGAATTCATTTAGCTTCTCTGAAACGGCCTTGTCTTCCTTGTCTGTTTCTTTAGCACCTCCATAATCCACTGTCCCTACTGATCGTTTGGTAGGCTTCTTGCTTCAGATGTTCTTAGTTTTTCTGTCTTTTGTTAGTTGCTATACTGTTACACTTGACCTGCCAGAGTTTATTCTCCTTTATGTTTTCCTCAGTAGCATTTGATTTCCAATTTTTCAAGGACGTCTTTTTGCCAGTAGTTCCCTCTTTTACTCTATGTAGCCATCGTGGCATTTTTTAAATACTCTTACTGTTTATTATTATTATTATTAATTTTATTATTTGGTATTTTTTAAAAGTTTCTATGCAGGTTGCAGGTGTTTCACTCTTGTGACTGCTCCTTTTAATTTCCATTTAACTAGCTTCTCCATTTTTGTGTAGTTCCCCTTTTTTAAGTTAAATGATACTGTGGTGGGTGTCTTTGGTATTCCCCCTTCTCCCGCCCCCTCCTCCCCCACACAAAGATGTTAAATTTAATTACCTTCTGGTCACTGTTACTGAGAGGTTCAGCTGTATTCCCCTGTTGGACCAGATCCTGTGCTCCATTTAGGATTAAATCAAAAATTCTCTCTCCCCTTCTGGGTTCCAGGACTAGCTGCTCCAAGAAGCAGTCATAAATGGTGTCTAGAAACTTTCTGCATCCAATCCTGAGGTGATGTGTACCCAGTCAGTAAGGGGATAGTTAAAATACCCCATTATTATTGGGTTTGCTGTTTTGTGTAGCCTTTCTAATCTCCTTGAGCTTTTCACAATCACTGTCATCATACTGGTCAAGAGTTTTGGTGGTATATTCTTATTCTTATTATTCAAGGAATTGCTATTCATGGAGATTTTATGGTACAGTTTGATTCATTTAGGATTTTTACTATATTTGACTCTGTGCTTTTCTTTCACATAGGAAGCCATTCCCCCACCAACATGACGTACTCTGTCATTCCTATATATTTTGTACCCTGGTATTACCATGTCTCATTGGTAATCGTCATTCCACCAAGCTTCTGTGATACCTATTATATCAGTATCCTCATTTAGTACCAGCCACTCAAGTTCACTCATCTTACTGTTTAGACTTCTAGCATTTGTATACAAGCACTGATAAAATTAGTCAATATTTATTTGTCTTCCTCTCTGTGGTATAATTGAATGGGACCCTTCAGTTCCTGCCTGTACTTTATCAACCTCTATCTTCTGTTTACTCAGCTGTAGAGTATCCCCTTTAATAAATCCTCCCTTAAGGAATGCCTCTAAACTGTGTGCCCCGCCATCCCATTGGCTTTCTTCCCACCTGTACTTTAAAAACACCTCTACAACCATTATAATTTTGCATGCTAGAAATCTGGTTCCATTTTGGTTTAGGTGGAGCCTATATTTCCTGTATCGGCTCCTCCTTTCCCCAAAAGTTCCCCAGTTCCTAATAAACCTATATCTCTCCTCTGAACACCATTGCCTCATCCACACATTAAGACCCTCTAGTTCTGCCTGTCTAACTGGTCGTGCATGTAGAAGTGGAAGCATTTCAGAGAATGGTACTGTAGAGGTCCCGGACTTTAATCTCCTACCAACTGACTAAATTTGGCCTCCAGGACCTCTCTCCTACCTTTCTGAGATCTAGACATTTTTCCAACTCTATAATAATAGGAATTATGAGTTTCTCAATGGGAATTAGGCACCTAACTGCTTTTTGTGGCTTTGATCTCCCTCTCTATTTACCTTTAACTGTAAAAATTAATAACATAAGTGTAGATGCACTGTCAGGAAGTAGGAACCTTTTTCTAATGTGGGTCAAATTCATCATAGGTTTGGTTCTCTTCTGAAAGTCAGTGTAGTTATATCAGGGATGGAGTTGGTCCCTTATCATCTTTTCTGATTGAAGGGTCTCAAGTTTTGTTAGGATGGGCCCACTGCTGGTATCCATTCTATTCATAGCTCTCCTGCCAAACACTACATGTAGCCCCAGTCCTGCAGTGAGCTCCAGCTGGGCAGATACCAGTGCCCCCACAAATCCCACTGAAGTTCTAAGCAAGTACAGGGGTCCCAGCATGTGGAGCTCATTGCAGGACTTGGGCCTTAGTTCAGAAAAAAAAAAAGTCCTAGGGTGGCATTTTACCTTTAATACATTTTCAGTGCCAAGTATGATGCTTTGGAGATGTTGTGTAAGACTATTACAGAACTGCTGTTTGGCTGATGGCCACTTTTTCAAGCAGTACATTTTAAGGCACTGTAATCATGCAGCACAGTTATATGAAATGATATATTTCATGCCTGTCATTTCACCTTTTTAACACTCCTAGTACTATTTTTCTTGCCTCTAGCTAAAATGAAAAGGCAACAATGAATATATGTATTAGGGATTATGGATGGTCAAAGGGAAGCTTCTTGATGAGCATATCCAGTCCAAAGCGAAGGTGACTAAAATGAGGCTGTGAGTGCATAAGACCTGATATTTGCTGAAACTGGATAGCTGTCCTTATATTCCCAATAACAGCAAGACGCTTCTTCTCCTGCCTCAAATACATTCCATATATTGATGTAAAAGATTAAATCAGGTAAGTAGCTGATTTCTCTGAAAACGTGAAGAGACTTTGCTTCCCCTTAACCTTCGCCCACTTGCTGACATTTATACACATATTGATCTTTTACGAAGCCTTGTCATTTTATAACTATATATAAACACAATTGCCATAGTATGTTTATTGGAGAGCAGAGGAGAAGTAGCTGCTCTGGTAATTACTCAGGGCTTCAAGATATTAACTGCAAACATCTGAAATAGGCAGATGTGCTAATGTAGCAAAGAGTTTGGATGGTTATCTTGACACTGAAGTTCTTGTGCTGGTTCCTTGCAATAAAACTTGAGAGCTCTGTGTTAAATGACAATGCAATATCACAGTGCATTTCCGAGTAACTGTAGTAGGCCTCTGACCATACTCGAAGACAGCAGGCTGGGAACAACATGACTTAAACCACCTGAAAAATGCAAATAATTTCCAAACAGTGCACTGCCTAACTGTTTGATTGTTATACTCTATGAAATTTATAAATAAAAAGTTAGTAAGCGAGTCTGATATGGGTATAACTAGCCAAACAGCAGGCCGTCTTTGCATTTAGGGTTTGAAAGTTTTCTGTTTAATTTTGTTCCAACTTCTTCTCAATACACTTTCTAGAAATCGCTGTGTAGCTTTTGACTGTAAAAACTAGTATGAAATGTCTTTGGACTTCACTGGACAAAAATGGAGTTTTTCAATTGGCTGAAAAGGAAGTTTTACCCAGATGTCAGTAAATGCATGGGCCTAATTGCTTTTCTTACATTAGTGTTATTATTTACTTGTACTGTGTTAATATCTTGAGGCCCAAGCCACCCTATCCTAGGCACTGGTCACACACAACAACAGATGGTCGCTGCCTGAAAGAGCTTACAATCTAAGTTTCTGACAAGAGACACCAGGGGAATAAAACAAACAGATGGGGGTCCACAGTGACATAGCTCTGAACAGTGGAATAAACAGCGGTCACAGCCCACCAGCTGTTCATTTTGTGTATGAACTTCATTTCATAATAGCAATAAGACAGACATTAAAGTGCATTTTTGAATGATGACTGATTGTACTTCTGGGTAGGAGATGGCCAGCTGGTGTGGCACCTGGCTGCACTGTGAGGAAAAGGAATCTATGCAGGTCACTTCATCCCTCAACCAAAAATGAAGGCTTGTGGACAGAGCCATCCCTTGGGTATGGTGAATCGGGGCAACTGCCCTGTGTCCCACGCTGTGGGGAGCCCTGTGCTTCTATAAGATCGTGAGGAGGCTGGCGAGGAGGTGAAGTGGGAGGCGAGTGGCTAGCGACAGGTGGGCAGCGGGGGGTGAGGAGGAGCCCCCCTACCAAAGTCTCCCCCTCCCCACAGTGTGTCCTGCCAGCCGGCAGGCCCCACCAGTTAGCACCTCCTCCTCCCTCTCAGTGCCTACCGCCTGCTGCGGATCAGATGTTTTGCGGTGTTGGGAGGTGCTGCGTGGGAGGGGAGAGGAACTGGGTGGGGAAGAGGCGGGGTGGGAAGAAGTGGGGTTGGGCAGGAAGAGGCAGGGTGGAATGGGGGCAGGGCCTGGGTGGAGCTGGGTGCAGCATCCCCAGGCAGATTAGAAACTCGGCACCTCGGCCCTGCTTGTGGATGCATGGTCCACTCAGAACCAAAAAATCTGCGCATTCCTACAATTCTCAAAATCCCAGCAGTCATAAACTAATCCTCAGCCTGCTGGGATTCTGAGTCCTGAGTATTATAATTACTAAAGTAAAATCACTCTCTGGGAATATCGCTGTCTGTTGTCAATATAGTTTTCCTGAGGGGGATGGTGAAAAGCCTAATTGTTAGTAGCTGTGGGGCCTGTAGCTGCCATGGGCATCTGAGCCATATATAGGTTATATAGATAAGGCATTATTATTATTATAAGGCTGTAATGCAAGAACCTTCAGGCTTGTATGAAAATTAGCTTAGAATAACTAATAGAATAACCATGACATGAGGGGCTTGGGATAAGGAGCTAACCGATAAGTGATGTTAAGTCACAAGATAGGTATTACAATAAACAAAAGTGTTCTGTGCTGGGAGAAGGTGAAGTGAGAACCGCAGAGGTATGCTTTTGGAATTTTAGTAAAAGTTTAATGAATGATGGGTTTAACCAAAATGTACATGTGCTAACTGCAAATATACCATGACAACTAACTGACATAAATACTAATAAGGCTATCCTTAATGGCTAATTGGCCTATAGAAAGTAACACCAATGTTATTGAGGTGTGAAAGTACAGAGAAGGAAAAGAGGCGGAAACCATTATTAATATGTTTAAGATACAGTGGGTGTTAGTGTAACACCTTATAAAAGTTAGTACCCAGCGTCTGGGCGATGGGACACACTAATATGATGACTGCATCGATCACCTTACCTACTTCAGGGTTCCCCGCAAGGGATGACATGAGTAATGCAAGTGATAGACATGCTGGATTGGCTCTCTCTTCCTTGCTATATTATAGTGTTTGTGGTTTTGTTTGTTTTGCTAATAAAAGGTATAACATTATTAATCAGAGTGGATTGTTTCTTGTTTGGGCCATGAGGTTCCCAGTTTAATGACAACTTCACTACTGTAGCTGATTTGGACCACTGCATGGTAGATAAAATCAATTCCTTTTTATAGATCAGGCTACAGGCCCTAAACTGTCTGAACCAGGGGTGGAACCCTTAGCTACATGTTTTAAGCCCTGGATTGCCTGGCTGTGTGCAAAGCCTGTTGTTGTTGTTATTGGTTGTTGTTTGTCTTATGGTATCTCACCCTGAGGCCTTTGGCAGGATTGGGAGCCTGTAGGCATTGTATAAACAGAAGATGACATGGTCCTTGCATTGAAGAGCTTGCAACCTAAATAGATAAAATGGACAAAGAATAGTAAAGAAACAGCATTTAACCCAATGTCAAAGGTATGGTCACTTTTATTTTATTTATTTATTTATTTATTTTATTTAAGATTTCTCCAAACCATCTCCTCTTTAACTCTTGGTCCACATGCTCAGCTCTCCCACTGCTCATTCCAGCCCGTGCACCTCACAGAAAGAGTTCCTGGCACAAACCAGGGACAGAAAAAAAAAAAAGTCAGCTGGTATCTGTTGTTACAAAGTGACAGAAGTGTTTAGAGGCCTGCTCCAACAAGCTCTTGGGGGTGGGGGAAGGCAGAGGGCCCTCATGCCAGTCCCTATCTCCTCTCAGTGTCCATTGCCAGATGTTCACTGATACTTTTTATGCCAGTGAAGTGGTGATTGCTTGAGTGGGGTCTCCAGGAGGAGGGTGCAAGGTCTTTTGTGGGAGCCTCATTTTCATAGGGTCACAAGGCCTTATACTGTTCTCACATTCATGTAAATCAGCAACAACCTAATTCATGTCAATGTGGTTACACTGGTGTAACACTAGTGTTGATTGGAATCAGGCCCACAAAACCTCAGGCCTGAGAATTTCCACACTGAAGTAGTCTGGAACTGTACTTTGGGTCATCTCCTATTGCTTAAATAAACCATGCAAACTGCCCGTAGAAGTCTGTTTTTTAAAAGAAATGTGATCCTAGCACTGAAGAGCTTGCAATCTAAATAGACAAGATGGAACACACACTCCCACCAATCCAGATCTCCTCCTCTATATGTTGAAGGGCATTTACAATTAAAGATACTATAGCAATGAAAGCAGAAAGCTTAACTGTACTCAGTGTGAGGTGAATGTCCTTACTTCTCAGATCAAACCCAATTTGCTTTGTTTTCTATAACTCCATATATTTCAAGGAAGAAGAATAGGGCAAGGACAGTATAAATCAATATGCTTAGTATTTCCTGTACCGAGATACTAAATGCTCAAGAATTCCATGAGGCTAAAGCTAATGTTGTTGGGAAGCAATGGAGTGACACACCACATCAGGATGAAAAGAAATGTTAGAAGCGGGACCTACAAGCAGGTGCCTGAGAATTTCAGCTGTCTCTGCAGTATTAGAAGGCCTATTCTGCCCATCAGCAATAATGGAATTTAGCTCCATGCTGAAGATAATTGCCGCAAGTCATTCTTCAGCCACAGGGAAGGTAAGATTAATAAAGAGCATTTGTTATAATTCTGCAACCAATTTATGTAATGGAACACATAATAAATAACCACATTTAAGACAAGCATTTATCATCGCCAATTTATACATCAGTTTGTTTTCTGTGTGTTAAACCAACCATTTATATGAATGAGTTGTTTTCTTTGTGACCTTTTTTTCTCTGCACTAAAGTAAAAATTGTTAGTTTTTGTACTAGATCCAGAGGTGATAGTGAATCATGGTAACTTCTTGGGGTGCTGGAGGTGCTGCCGCACCCCCTGGCTTGAAGTAATAATAACAAAACACCAAATCCATGGTTTCCATCATCAGCACCTCCTCTATAAAAATTATTCCAGCACCCTTGTAACTTCCCAGCTACTGAAAGATGGTGCACAATTTTTCAAGGAGCGCAGGTTTCTGCCTATTGTAATAGGAAGCCATTCTTTAAACAGCTCCACAAGAATGAAACTCTTGCTACAAGTAGACAGCATGACATCTAACCTCATGGGTTGTATTTGCACTGAAGCAGTAGGATTGTTACATCCAGATGGAGGCTGAAGAAATTATGTCCTAAAAATGTTGTTGTTCCAGAGAAATCAAGATACACTGCCACATAAAGTGTGCATTATGTCCACTGACGTCAGTGGAAAGAATCCTGTTTGATCAGGTCCTTAAAAACAGTAGTTTGAGATAGGTAGCCATTGGGATGCGGTAAGATAGCCTAAACACAGACAACAGATCCATTTCTGGATACTGAAAAGTAAAGCCAGCTAAAAGTCTGTTACTCTTACTGAACAGCCTTTCCAGGAATAGGAAAGCTGTTTCAGATAGGTATTTCCTTTCCCAGTTATTGAGGTTCAGTGTAAATAGATGCTGCTGATCTTCAAAGGTACTGTATGTAATGGTGCATATTTGAGTATGTGTACTTCTGTGAAGTAGAGTATGTACATTTCTGTGATGATGCCATTGCACTCTGCAATTTGATGAAGAGGTACTTCCTTAAGTTAAACCCTGCTAAAAATAAAGCAATTTAATTAGACACACCCCTTTTTTTTTCTGGATTTCACCTATCTTGAAATTTCCCTAACCAGGATGATGATTGCTCTTTCAACATCTGTCCAGAGTCTTGGGTTATCTTTGAGTCTAGTTTATTTTTCCAGTATCAAGTGCAGTCTATAGCTAGAAGTTCTTTTCATCTTATAAGAAATAAAATTAGATTGCATCTACTGTTAATTGCTGTGTATTTGAAAACACCATTCATACTTCCCCACCTCCAGTACTCTCTCCCAACACACTCACCCCATTATACTACTGCATTCATTTTATTCTGCACTGGCCTTCCTCTTACCTCCATCTAAGTACTGCTGCATGTTTCAAATACTGAAAACTAGATATTGTATTGGGTAAACAAAGGGTTAACTTGTGAGCTATTATTAAGGGTGAAGCATTGAGACTGAGCTTTCTTCCTGTCACGTTTTCCCCTCTTACTTTAAATTTATGCATAGCTAATTCTAATATGGTGGTGACAAGTTGTTCTGAGGCATTTTAAACAAAGGCTACAAGACCTGCAGTAAAGATTTGTCCTCTTTTATTGCATGCATTATACCAAGAAAGTTCTGAGCAGCAATCATTGTAAAATAGAGTAGGAAATAAAAAGAACTTTTATTGCCCTATGAACAGCCATAGCCTTTTTGTCAGTATAGAAAACAAGAAGACTTCAGATTATTATGGCACTGGAAAAAAAGTATAACAACAAGTAGATGCGGACTCCTGTTGAGGTGCATATCAATATTTATTAACCCAATAGCTAAATAGTGGATCGGGGAAGCGGAAGTTAATATTTATGGTAAAGAACGATAATTTCTGATGTTCACTGAAACAAGAAATCTTTGTCCAATCCTTACTGCGGGAGAAAATTCCCATAGACGTGCACATGCCTCAAAGTATAGATTTGCATGTAGGATTTAGATTTGTAAATCCCAAAACAGTTATGAGCCCAAAATGCTGAATGCAAATGGAATGAGGAAACTTTGTCCCTTAGTATAATAGAATTGCTGTTGCTGCTGCTGCTTGACATCTCATGTTTCCAGATCTTGAATTAATGTCACCAGAGATGGCTCCTGGAGCAATCTGGTATTTAAATTTGTCTGGCTCTTACCCCAGACACATTGGGTACAATGGAAAATGTTCAGTTTGATATGTAACCAATTTTCAAGCAATCTGGCTTCTTTCCAGAGAATAGTGAGAACCCATCCTAAACTGCACTATGCTTTGTTTGTTTGTTTTTAAACTTTATCTCTGAATTTCTTGTCAAGGATTTAAGAATTTTTTAATGGTGGGATTTCTCTGGGTGAAAATGGTAATTACATTAACTACTGTATTTCTCTATTTGTTTTTATACATAATACTCCACATTTTCAACTTTTCGGAGTATTGCTTTTATACAGCAGAGTAGATGAACGTGAAAAAATCCATTCAACTGGATATCGGATACAAAGACTAGCGGTAATTTGTTAGTGTGCTTCTCCAAGGGAGAAAATATCTATAATCCGTGGGCACCTTTAGGTTCTGAAATCAAATTACAGCGTTAGCATTGCTATCCTTAAAAGAAGTCCTCCAAAGTGAGACTTGGCAAGGGGTCATATAGTACAGCACCTAGGAAATTCACATGTATTGATGGAGCGCTGATGAGCTGGAGCAGTACTTGAGGCATTTACTATGTCCTGTCATTTTCCATTGCATAATCCATACCCTTATTAGTAATAGTAATGTGGGTGCATCAGGAAAACACATACTGCAACTGAAAACCTGTTCAGTTTTTGTTGTTGCTGTTGGGTATAAATGCAACTGATGTATTCTGTAACTATCTGTCCAGAATGCATGTAGCTTGGCTAATGAATCTAAACACTGATGTCTATTTTACGCCTCTGTGAATCCTAGCTTGTACTAGAGGCATTAAAGATTGGACTGCTGTTAATGTCATGTAGATAGAAGATTAAACAGGATTAAAAATGCAATATTTTGAATCTAAATTTATATTGTAACAGCAACTATTAATTTCAGGCCGTGTTGCTGTTTGGTGCCTTTGTGCACCTCAGAGTTTCTAATGGTATCTTGTGTGAATGGACATCTCTGCTTCTCCTCACTCATGACTCGTTACTAGGCAATTACTTGCTATCAGCTTTCTCTGCCTCATGAAGGACGACAGAGGCATTGTTCTCTGACAAAGTATCCGACAGCACCTTGTCCCAAAATAAAATAAGGACAAAAAATTGCTTTTGGTTTTCTAATCAAGTTAGGATTTTATTGTTCAGTAAATTATGGAAGAGAAAACAAGCAGAAATTAAATCGTTAGACTTTAACGATATCACTCAAGGTCCTCAAAACATTTGGTGAAGTTATTCTATAAGCTTGGTTATAAAAAGAAATGTTAATTAAGACAATCTCAACCCTTAACTATAAATTACCCCAATAGAATCCTTGGTACTTAACATCTTAGACAGCAGATGTTTATAAAATGGAACCTATTTGCCTCTGATGCTCCCATTTGAGTGGTGTCCTTTCCTGCTCACATGTCCCATTTATTATAGGGAATGTTCTTTTCAATATTATATTGGGCAAGAGGGTGAGGAAGTACTCCAAAGTAAATATTGATTTTACGTTAAAATCCCATCCTATCAGTCACCTCCCCTCAAACAATCCAACTATCCTAAGAAGTTCTGACAAATCAGAATACCTTTATTTGTTCCCTGATTCAGGTCTTCAGTGTGATTATGGGAGGAAATTCACTGGAGCAATTATCCTTTGCAATCAAGGGCCAGTTTCTCTTCTGGGATAAAAAAAGGGAAGAAGGAGGATCCTGGGAACTACAGGCCAGTCAGCCTCACCTCAGTCCCTGGAAAAATCATGGAGCAGGTCCTCAAAAAATCAATCCTGAAGCACTTACATGAGAGGAAAGTGATCAGGAACAGTCAGCATGGATTCACCAAGGGAAGGTCATGCCTGACTAATCTAATCGCCTTTTATGATGAGATTACTGGTTCTGTGGATGAAGGGAAAGCAGTGGATGTATTGTTTCTTGACTTTAGCAAAGCTTTTGACACGGTCTCCCACAGTATTCTTGTCAGCAAGTTAAGGAAGTATGGGCTGGATGAATGCACTATAAGGTGGGTAGAAAGCTGGCTAGATTGTCGGGCTCAACGGGTAGTGATCAATGGCTCCATGTCTAGTTGGCAGCCGGTGTCAAGTGGAGTGCCCCAGGGGTCGGTCCTGGGGCCGGTTTTGTTCAATATCTTCATAAATGATCTGGAGGATGGTGTGGATTGCACTCTCAGCAAATTTGCGGATGATACTAAACTGGGAGGAGTGGTAGATACGCTGGAGGGGAGGGATAGGATACAGAAGGACCTAGACAAATTGGAGGATTGGGCCAAAAGAAATCTGATGAGGTTCAATAAGGATAAGTGCAGGGTCCTGCACTTAGGATGGAAGAATCCAATGCACCGCTACAGGCTAGGGACCGAATGGCTAGGCAGCAGTTCTGCGGAAAAGGACCTAGGGGTGACAGTGGACGAGAAGCTGGATATGAGTCAGCAGTGTGCCCTTGTTGCCAAGAAGGCCAATGGCATTTTGGGATGTATAAGTAGGGGCATAGCGAGCAGATCGAGGGACGTGATCGTTCCCCTCTATTCGACACTGGTGAGGCCTCATCTGGAGTACTGTGTCCAGTTTTGGGCCCCACACTACAAGAAGGATGTGGATAAATTGGAGAGAGTCCAGCGAAGGGCAACAAAAATGATTAGGGGTCTAGAGCACATGACTTATGAGGAGAGGCTGAGGGAGCTGGGATTGTTTAGTCTGCAGAAGAGAAGAATGAGGGGGGATTTGATAGCTGCTTTCAACTACCTGAAAGGGGGTTCCAAAGAGGATGGCTCTAGACTGTTCTCAATGGTAGCAGATGACAGAACGAGGAGTAATGGTCTCAAGTTGCAATGGGGGAGGTTTAGATTGGATATTAGGAAAAACTTTTTCACTAAGAGGGTGGTGAAACACTGGAATGCGTTACCTAGGGAGGTTGTAGAATCTCCTTCCTTAGAGGTTTTTAAGGTCAGGCTTGACAAAGCCCTGGCTGGGATGATTTAACTGGGAATTGGTCCTGCTTCGAGCAGGGGGTTGGACTAGATGACCTTCTGGGGTCCCTTCCAACCCTGATATTCTATGATTCTATGATTCTATGAAATTAGACAGCTTCATTGACTTCTGTGAGCTATATCAGTTTGCACTAAAAAATAATTTGTCTCCACATTTTTTAAGGGGCCTCAATCCAGTTTCCCATACAACTTTGTAGGTGCAACATTGTGCACGCTATTACTTATGCATGCTGATGATAGACTCACGTGTACTTAATATATGGAAACCTCACCGACATTTGCACATATAAATTCTTTTTCTTTACAGAGACACAGTGATAATGCACTAATGACTGAATGCATACAGATGTCATGTTTTGAAAATCTGTTTAATCTCATCTGATTCTTGGGTGGAGGACACCTAACGCTTGAGCAGGGATTCTTAAGAGCAATTAACAACATTCAAATATACCAGTAATGCTTAAAATCACTGTGTGACTAGATCTTCTCCAGACTTGTACAGAAATTGATTTTTGTTAGTCTTCCACTCAAGATAATACAGATTATTTATTCATACATTACAAATAAAATCATACGCCGATATATCCATCTGTACCATAAAACAATGCATAGATTCTTTTAATCAATGTTGAGAGACACTTAAGTCCAGATCTTCAAACATTATTTGGGTGCCTAAATCCCATTGAAATCAATGGAAATTAGGCCCTTACATACCTTAGGATCTGGGCCAAAGGTAAGCATAGAAAGGACCTCAAAATGTTTAGTGTTCAAGCTAGGTTTCGATAAACATTCAGAAGTTAGGCTGCTTACCTGAACTACCTTGCATTTGCAAAATTGGCTGTAAAACCTCATGCAATTTCCGCTTTCTATAGAGAAATACAGTGACAGCAACCTCCCTCTGTATTTTGGCATTGCCTCTACCAGTCCTGGCCAGAAACCAACAATTTGAAAAAAAAAAAAAAAAAGAAAAAAAAGAAATGTAAAGTGAAATCCTAGCCTCACTGAAGTCATAGGAGTTTTTCTATTGACTAAGGTGGAGCCAGGCTTTCACCCACAGGCTTTTCTGTCCCTTACAAAAGGTTCAGTTTGAGTTTGCAAAGTTTCAGGGAGTTCTGAGTATTTTAGAACTGGTGTGCACACCCTTAACCAAGACATCATTGACTTCAATGGAGCTATACAGATTTACACCAGTGTAGGATTTGGTTGTCAGCATGCTGTAAAGCAAAGAAAGAAAGCTACTATGAATACATAATATTTGGCACTTCTCATTTGAAAATCTTAAATCACTGAACATATTTAAGTGAATGTGTGTGCAAGACGCTGGATTATGGAGGTACTGGGCTCCTTAGCTACCAGCATGCAGAGGTGGCATGTTTCCAATGCTGGAGAAAACTCTTGTTTAAACAACAAATTCTTTTAAACAATACAGTAAATGTACTGTAGCCAGTGAAATTATTAAAAAATGTGAAAAGGAAATAGATCTAGGTTTTAAGCAAAATTAAGTTTTCCCCACTGTAAGTTTCCCTTTTTAACTCTGCTAGCTAAAAACCTAATAATCTATAACTGTGCCTCCAGATATAAAAAATCTTCTATGGGGATTTTGCAGGCTCACTGGAAATGCCCCATATTTGTGTTTTGATCTGTACAAGTTCAGCTTTCAATGAACTGTCAGCATCTATGAAGACAACTTTGCAATTGGGATACAGGGACAATCAGTTACCTAGGAAATTTTAAAACTGTATTATAAAATAGTATTTAGAATCTGTGACTTTGTAATATTGCTGCAAACTTTATTAAAGAGAAAGTATTTGTGCTGGAGGGGAGAAAAATAGGAACTCAGGGAATTATACAGCTGTATTAAAAATTAAACTGAATTTGGCTTTATATTAAGCCTTTCATACTCAAGACATCTCAAAGGGCTTAAAAAGCAATGAGTTACTGGTGGCAGAGCCACTCTGTAGACAGCCTTTATGCACCCAACATGCACTCAAGCATAGCTTTGGACATTGCTAGGTCAAATTCTCAACTACCAAAAGGAAAAAAAAAGAAAGTTTATTTTTGCACATGCAAATCTGCATTTGTGCATGCTAACTGGGTAATTGTGTGCCCACTCTCATTTTGTACGTGAGAAAGCAGGGTTTGCATGCATAGCAAGTGCCTGCCCGCATTTTGGGGCACAAAATTAGGTGTCAGCAATAGAAGGGTTGAATGAAAAGCACCTGATAGTTAGGGCTGGCTGAAAATGTTCCAGTGAAGCTGTTTTTCAATGGAAAATTGGGGTTTTGATTCAATGACATTTTTCATAGTAAAATATCTATATATGAATACATTATACTTATGTGTGTGTAAATATAAAATATGTATAAAAACCAGTAAATATACATTTATTGGCTCAGATTCTCAGCTGTGCCAAGCTTACACATTTGGCACAACTGAAGAGAGCAGCATGGGACTGCTGATCCTGGTCTGGGCAGGGGCCAAAACATCCCTGGTATAATTTAAAGAGCTGTGTGCTCTGCCTTAACCCCATCCTGTCACTAGCATGCTCTTTCATGCCCCATCCAATCCCCATTATGCCCTGACCTAACCCCCAGCGCTATGTCAAAAGGAGGGCTTCTCCCATCAATATAGCTACTGCTTCTCGCAGAGGTGGATTAACTACATCTACAGGAGAAACTCTCCCATTGGCAAAGCAGCGGCTTCAGAGAAGTGTCATAGTAGCGTGCAGCTGCACCGATGCAGCATTTTAAGTGTAGACCCGCCCTTAAGAACAGGCCAGCTCCATAACTGTGGAAGTATAAACACAGTCCTGTGGCAGCAAATGCCCACCTCTCCCTGTGCTGTACACATCGGTAGAGAAGGCAAACCAGACTACTTTTTACATAATGAGCACTTTACAAATGGTTGAAACAAACTCCCAGAGCAAACAGATTTTTCCCATACCTCAGCTCATCCCAGGGCTGCCTTTGTGGCTTCTGCCTGTGACAGCGGTATGAACTTTTGTTTCTCCTCTAATGTCAATCCTACAGGAATGAATTGAAGCTTGAGGAGGAAAAAATGCCACTGAATATAGAGCTCTTGTTCTGCAGAAGCTCATAGCAGCAACAATAGACAAAAGGGACAAAATTCATCCTGGCTGAAGGCAGTGGAGTTACATCAAGGATGAATTTGGCTCAACATCAGCAATATTGCATAGTGGTACCATATACATGACAGTATATAATGTACCAATCACTGTGTCTGCCATTTGTTAAATGTAAAGAACACATTACTTCTTGCTCCCCCCCCTAATGGTTGGAAGGCAGTCTGGAACTGTAATATGGCCCAGTTTTCTAAAACTGGGTTCATAAATGTAGGCTCCCAAGTCCCTACTTATGTGCTGAAATAAGTGGCATGATTTTCAAAAGTGCTCAGAACCCAAAGGCTCCCATTGACTTCAACAGAAGACACAGCAGCCTGCTACAACCTATGGCTGGTACTGAAAGCCAGAGTGTGCAGATGTGCTGCCCCCCTGCCTCCGGTTGGGAGAGGATGGTGTTGAGTGCTCAGCACTCTTGAAAATATAGCCCTTTATGCCTTGGCATCTCTACACGGCTTTAGGTGCTTTAGGGACCGAGTAAGGTTAAGAAGGCATTGCCCGTAGTGCCCTTGCGGCCATGCCAATGTAGCCCGCTGGTCAGCTTTTAAGCAGCTGATGATCCACCCACTATCCTCAGCTTGATCTTAGTGAAAGCCTAGGAAATGCATGTTGGAGTGGGTTGGTAGCAAGACAGAAAATAAAATAAAAGCAATCCTGAACTTGAATGAAATATGTTAAACTGTACTGCTGGATATACAATTCGCCCCATTATGTTATAGGAGCTGTATTCATTACTCCTTACTGAAACAAAACTTCCATTTTAATTAACTGGCCTAACCCTGAAGTCCAGACTAATTGACTCCAATCGGAGTTTTTTCTGAGTAAAGTCTGTATAAAAATCATGTGATGCTTTCTGGATTTTAGAGACATGGGACTGAATAGAGCGTGTCTAATAGGGCCCTTAGTTCATCCGGCAGCTTCATGCCTTGGTAATGGCATATGCAGAGGTCACAGCAGTTGTCTCCTCTAGTACAGGCAATGGAAAACACAGTTTCAAATTCAATGCTCAAAAGAAGGAGCTGTCGGTGCCGAGGTTTATACACTACCAGTTGCTCCATAGCAACAGGGACTTCAATAGAAATCCTATACAACAAAATACTAGAGGGCAGAATAATATGCTCTACTCAGCCAATACCCTGGGATGAGATGCGTGAGCTAGGCACATTAACATGTCAATTGATAGTTTTTCTTTACATTGTCTACAGGTGACATAATTTCCCTTTAAAGAACAAAGAGCAACAAGACTTGAACTTCTCCATTCTTTTTTCAATAGGGTTCTGGCCTCTAGGCACTGCTGTAATAAAACTACTAATCATACATATAACCTCCCAAAGCAGGCAGGGAAGGTCAAGAGGGCACAGGCCCCATTTCTCCTCCACACTGGCTAGAATAATGGGGCTGAGGGAGAGCACACTTCATCCTTGAAAGTGGTGCATCAGAGGCAGCTCTGGTCTCTTATCTGTTGGTGTTCCCAGAGGCTGTGTGACTCACTCCGTCACAATGGGTCTGTTTCTCATTTACACCAGGGCCACTATATCACTCTGGCAGTGTAAAAAGCTCTCAACCTGGGTGTAAATAACACTTAGGCTAGGTCGACACTAGAGACCTATATTGGTATAACTACATCACTCAGGGGTGTGAAAAATCCACATCCTGCAGCCATGTAGTTCTACTGACCTAACCCACTGCGTAGACAGTGCTATGTCAATGGAAGGGCGTCTCCTGTCGACACAGCTACCGCCTCTCAGGGCGGTGGATTGACTACGCTGACTGGAGAAGCTCTCCCATTGGCGTGGTAGTGTCTTCACTAAAGTGCTACAGCAGTGCAGCTGTACATGAAGCCAAGCCCTTACACTCTAAGGTTTCTTTTCACTATCAGGGTGGTGTAAAACGGCATTGGTGTAAATGACACTCAGGCCCAATGTCCCCTGGAGCTAACAGGAGGACTGAGTGCCTCTGCAGCCCTTTATCATAGGGCTGTAGCTTTGCAGCCACAAGCTAGTCCTTGCAGTAGTCAGGAAGCACATCTCCTTCCTCTGAGAACATTTTTACTTCTTTTTTTTTTTTTAAACTGATTGAGTTTTTTGCTTTTCTCCAAAATATGAAGAGGGAATAAGGAAATGGTACGGGAGCAGGTATTAAGGAAATTAGTCCTCAGCTAGGGCTAAGTAAGTCCATGTGAATAACATTAAAGCTAAATTATCCGTCAGCTTGGTATGTTACTATGAAAAATGCCTTTTGCTCAAAAGTAACAGAATCATCAATGGAATTTGTTAAAGGATGTAAATATTTGAATTTATGTTAGAGAATTTGACATTTCAAAATTAGCTTTGTTTATAAATAAGATTCCAAGTGCACATGGTACGTCAGGGAAGACTGTTAGAATTAGTATTCCAAATGCTTTAAATCTCAGCTGGCCAATCTATGACTTAGAGACTGAACATGGGCTGAATCCATCAAAAAAATCTTTACCACCACTCGGGATGAGTATGCTCACTGGCAGACAAAGAACTTTCCCCTGCTCTTCACTTTTCTCCCAAAGAGCAGATGTGATAAAAATTTTCAATGCTATGGCAGCATTCAGATATAAAATATTGTGACAAAGTTCCTGCTCTACCTTGGTGGGTCTTGCGCTTATTGGCGGATTTGGTCACCTTGGAGCTTCACGGCAGCCCTCAGCTTGGCTGTTTTTCTGAACCCACACTCCAGGTCAACGATTCCTGTGTCTGACCAGGAGTTGGGAGGTTTGGGGGGAACCCGGGCATGCCCTCTACTCCGGGTTCCAGCCCAGGGCCCTGTGGAATGCAGCTGTCTAGAGTGCCTCCTGGAACAGCTGTGCGACAGCTACAACTCCCTGGGCTACTTCCCCATGGCCTCCTCCCAACACCTTCTTTATCCTCATCATAGGACCTTCCTCCTGGTGTCTGATAATGCTTGTACACCTCAGCCCTCCAACAGTCCACGTTCTCACTCTCAGCTCCTCACACGCACACCACAAACTGAAGTGAGCTCCTTTTTAAAACCCAGATGCCCTGATTAGCCTTCCTTCATTGATTCTAGCAGCTTCTTGATTGGCTGCAGGTGTTCTAATCAGTCTGTCTTAATTGTCTCCAAAAGGTTCCTGATTGTTCTGGAACCTTCCCTGTTACCTTACCCAGGGAAAAGGGACCTACTTAGCCTGCTCTCCTGCTGCTGCCCTCTGGCCTGGGCTTTCCTTGCTTTTTGCCCCTGCTTTCAGCTTCCCCCCCGACCGGGCCAGATGCTCTCCCCCCTTTCTTTTCCTTTTGTTGTTTTTTTCTTTCTCCGCTGTTGCTAGAGTGCTGGCCGGCTGTCGGCCAGCTGTTAGCATCCCCCCCCTTCCCCCGCCCACCCTCGGACGCTGCTGCTGCTCCAGCTGAAACCCCCCCCTCCCCCCGTGAGAGAGGGGGGGCCTGCTGGCCCGCTTGCCCGGAGGGGGGGAGTGGAAGGACCCAGCCCCCAGACCCAGCCGCTTGCTGTTTGTCTGCAGACCCGTCTCTGGTTGAGAGGAATCTTATCACTTGCTCCGGCATTTCTGGAATGCAAAAAAGAAAACCTGGAACAGAAAGAGAAACAGCCGTCTACCAGAGGAGCACTGCCCGGGGAACTTATAAATCGCCGTGGAGGAGGCCCAAGACTGAGTAACTTTCAAACTGTGCTCTCGTGTGGAGGGAGGCCTTGACTGTGTCGTGACTGTGTTTGTAGGGACATGGGGTGTGGCACGGAGCTGCCCCCCGATCCATCTGTATCCTCCCAACCCCCACACTACCATCTTCACAACTGCCTCCTCCACCATCATTGCTGGCTGTTTAACATCTGCCTCTGGACTTAGCTGCTCGCCCTGATTCCACCGTGTGGGCCAGAAGCACCAGCCAACCAAACAGAACTTTTTGGACAAGCGTACAGTGGTTCATATACCCCCCTCCCCCCCGAACTGCCCATCCCACAGCCTGTCCCTTTTCACCTGACCCCAACTCCTGTTAACCACCTGCCACCGCCCCCGCTGGGGCATCGGCAATGGAGGGCACCGGAATGACCTCCGCCGCTGCCATGCCCACCGCCTCCCCAGACTCTAGGGGAGCCCCCCCAGCTGGCGGGAAAGGCCAGGGCAAGAAGAAGGGGAAGGGCCCCGCCAAAACCACCAGGCCCTCCATGGCAGGGGCCCCCCCCACTGCTGCGGCCCCGCCACCGACCACAGCGTCCCTCCCCGCTGCCCCCTTCACCAGCTCTGCGAGTGTCCCTCCCTCACCCCCCAGGATGTATGCCCGGGCGGCGGCAGCCCCCCCGCCTGCCGCCTCTTCATCTCTCCTGCCCACCACCTCCGCCACCATCAGCAGCAGCTGGGGCCCCTTCCCCACCATCACAAGGAAGCACAGTGTCTGATGCCTCCTGGTGCCCACCTCGCCCCACGTGGAGACCTATGTGCGGGCGTTGGCGAGGGTAGTAGGGCCCTCGGCCATTGTGGCGGCCTCCAAAATGTATGGGAAGGTCGTCTTCTTCTTAGCATCGGAGGCTGCCGCCCAGGAGGCGATGGAGAGGGGCCTGGGGGTGGGGGGGGTGTTTGTTGCCCGAGAGCCGCAAGAGGACCTGGGCGTCCGCCTGGTCCTGACCTCTGTCCCTCCTTTTCTCCCCAATGCTGCCCTGTTACCCGCCCTTTCCACCCTGGGGAAACCTGTTTCTGTCATCAGCCCTCTCCCGTTGGGCTGCAAGGACCCCACCCTCCATCACATCTTTTCCTTCCGCCGGCAAGTGCAGCTTCTACTGCCGTCGGCGGCGCGTGACGGAGTGGCGCTCGAGGGGTCCTTCCTAGTCCCCCACCAGGGGGCCCGTTACCGGGTGTATTTCTGCACGGGGGAAGCCCGGTGCTACCTCTGCCGGGCGTCGGGGCATGTCCGGAGGGACTGCCCCTTAGCCCGGCAAGGAGGGGCATCTGGGATCCCCGAGACTCGGCAGGACATCGGCCCCATCATTGCCGACGCCCCTGGCCGCCCGATACCCTAACCTGCCCCCCCTCCTCTTCGGACCACCACTTCTCCCGCTCAGGCCCAAGGGGCACCTCCCCTACAACGCCCAGACAAGCGGGAGAGCTCCGCCCTCGCTGCTGACAATCTGGCGGGGCCTATGGAGGAGGGTGTGGCAGAGATACCACCAGGCATGGGAGAGAGCCTGCCCCAGGGAGAATCCTCCCTCCCTTATGCCACCCCACCGTCCCCCCCCAAGTCCCTGAGCCATCGCCTTTACCCCCTGACACGACCCCTGCTAATCAGCCCCCAGATGATGCCATGGAGGGCTGGGCCGTAGTTCAGGGGCAGCGAGGCAAGTGGAAGGTTCGAGCTCTGCCTCATCTACCCGAGGCGGAGGCCCCCCGGAAGACCAGGAAGGGGGGCACCGATGCCGAACCTTCCGCTTTGCCCACGAGTGCGTCCCATCCACTGGTGTCAGCCGGGAAAGACGTGGTAGCACCGGAAGGTAGTGTCTCCCCTCTACGGGGGACCCTCCCCTCCGAGACCCTCGAGGAAGCTCCTTCTGTCCTGACACTATCCGAAGCCCCTGTGAACTCCGAGGCAACCGTCGTGGCGGGTGCGAGCGGGGAGAACCCCAGGGCGACGGAAAGTGTCCTCTCCTCCATGTTCGAGGAGATCGAGGCCCTAGATCTGACGCCAGTCGCCCAGGGGGAGGACGACCTTTTGCCAGCAAACCTCGATTTGGGCGACCTCACTCCACCCCTCTTTTCCCCATGCTCCCTCCCCCTAACTGCTGCTTCTGCTCCCACCTCCGAGGAGCCCCTGGACTCCTCCATCGATCCGGCCGCTGATGGCACCCCGCTGACGACCACCAAGCCTGCTCCGGTGACAGCCGGCACCACGTGGCCGGGACACGAGTCACCGGGGCACCCCCCATTGGTGCGGAGCAATCGATTTCCTTCCTGGGCGGGGGCCCAACAGAAGATAATCCACCTCCTGATGCTGTGGCCGCCAAATCCACCATAGAGCCCGCACCCGGTATCACTGAGAGCTCCCTCCCCACCCCCTTAACCCTCGAGCCTGATCGGGAGGCGCCACCATCCAGCTGCTTGCCTCCTGAAATCCAGAACCTTGCCTCTGCCCCTGCCCCTACCCGTATCCAATTTACCTCCTGCAATGTTATTGCCGCCACCGGGGCTGTCTCCTTCCCTTTCCCAACTGATGACCCCCAGGGAGTGGCCTTTGTCTTCTCCTGCCCTGACCCATTAGGAGCTGCTATCTTCCCTCCACTGCCCCCTATCGCCTCAGAGCTTGAGGCAGGCCTAGAAGCTCCAGCCCATCAGGCACCCTGTCTGGGGTCTGCACCCTGCTTGTCCGTTTTAGTGGACCACGGGGCTGCACCAAGGGCCCTGCTGGGGAACAACCGGGAAACCGTAACCCCACCACCCCATGAGCTGTGAGGAGAGCTGCGGAAGTTTTTAGAGGATGTCCGTGGCTCCCGCAACAAGGTATAGCTTACTCTCCAGCGATGGGGGGATTTTTTTCAAATCCTCCAGGCTACTAGGGCCCTCATGGGGGAAGGTAAAGGGACGGGAAGCAGGATGCCGCGGCCTACTCGCGGGTCCGCGTCTTCCGTGACCAATTACTCACCTACGGGATGGGTCAAGGATACGAGCCCAGACGGTCCCAGACCTAGTCACCGTCTGGGCCGAGTCTCTGCAGAGCGGGGTCCTCCCTCTTTCGTGCAGGCGAGCTATGCTCGCCTTATTGCCGAAGAAAGGGGACCTCCGCGATTTATGAAATTGGCGTCCCATCTCGCTCCTCAGCACGGACTACAAAATCGTAGCGAAAGCAATCTCGCTGCGGCTAGGGTCTGTGCTGGTGGACGTGATCCACCCAGACCAGACCTACACCGTCCCGGACCGCAGTATCTTTGATAACCTATTTATGGTTCAGGACCTTTTGGAACTGGGGGGTAGAGGTGGTCTGTCGTTCACCCTCCTGTCCCTAGATCAGGAGAAGGCGTTCGATAGGGTGGACCACGGGTACCTCCTGAGCACTCTGCAGGCGTTTGGCTTCGGACCCCAGTTTGTGGATTTTCTCCGGGTGCTGTACACTTCCGCAGAGTGTCTGGTTAAGCTCATCTGGACCCTGACTGAACCGGTCAGCTTCGGGCGAGGAGTACGGCAGGGGTGCCCCCTCTCTGGCCAACTGTACGCTCTGGCGATCGAACCCTTCCTCTGTCTCCTCCGCAGGAGGTTGACCGGGTTGGTGCTGCGGGAGCCGGAGCTGCAGCTGGTCCTGTCAGTGTACGCTGATGATGTGCTCCTCGTGATCCAGGACCCCGGCGACTTGGCGTGGGTGGAGGCTTGCCAGGCCATCTATTCGGCAGCCTCCTCCGCCCCGGTCAACTGGGTCAATAGCTCTGGCTTGGCGGTAGGAGACTGGCGGCAGGCGAGCTCCCTCCCACCCGCACTTCAGACCATCCGGTGGAGCGGGGGTCTGCTGCTCTACCTCGGCGTTTACCTTTCTGCCACGCATCCCTCTCCGCCAGAAAACTGGGAAAATTTAGAGGGCGGGGTGATAGAGCGGCTCCGGAAATGGACGGGACTACTCCGATGTCTCTCCCTCCGAGGGAGAGCGCTGGTGCTTAATCTACTAGTCCTGTCCATGCTCTGGTACCGGCTCAACACCCTGGTCCCGGCCCCGGGTTTCCTGACCAACCTCCGGACATCGATTCTGGTGTTCTTTTGGTCAGGGTTCGTGGGCCCCTGTAGGGGTTCTTCATCTACCCCTGAAGGAAGGAGGACAGGGCCTGAAGTGTCTACACACTCAGGTCCGTGTCTTCCGCCTTCAGGCCCTACAGAGGCTCCTCTATGGTGCGGGCAGTTCAGCATGGAGCACACTGGCGCATGCCATCCTGCGCCACATCCGAGGGCTCCGATATGACCAGCAGCTCTTTTATCTCCGTCCGGAAGGTCTTCCGCGAGACCTCTCGGGACTGCCGGTCTTCTGCCAGGACCTCCTCCAGACTTGGAAACTGTTTTTAACGACCAGGTCCATGGCGGCCACCGAGGTGGTAGATCTCCTCGCGGAGCCCCTGCTACACAACCCCCAGCTCCGTGTGCAGGTGGCAGAGTCCCGCTCAGTGCGCCAGAGCTTGATCCTGGCAGGAGTCATGAGAGTCGGAGACCTCCTGGACTACGACCAGGGAGACTGGCTGGATCCCCTGATGCTTGCCTGGCGCATGGGGCTCTCCAGACCTCGCACCCCCCGGCACATACTTCAGGAGGCGAAGGCCGCTTTGCCACCCGCTGCTCGAGTTTACCTCAACCGGGTCCTGCTCAAGGGCACGCCCTGCCCACCCTCTGCCCCAGGCCCGCCGGACCTTTTAATTGGACCCCCTGCCCCGGAGACCCAATCGACCCCCTCACCCCTTCACTGCGAGCCAGCTGCATGAACTGCAGCCGGTACGCTTCCAAACCGCGCCAAGGAAACATCTATACACGCTCGTGCTCCACACCCTTCACGCCCTCACCCTAGTGTCCTGTGACTGTGGGGCCGTTTTCTGATCCTCGGTCCGTTCACATATCCGGGCGGAGTTCCTCTGGGCGGCGTCCACCGACTCCCTCAATGCTTTTGAGGAGCAGTGGGCGCTGTCCCCATCCGGGTCCCTTTGTCTGACCCTTTGATTGGGGGAGAGAGTAAGGGACCCCAGCCATTGCTGCTGCAGACCCCACCACCTTAGAGGGGTCCTTTCACATGTGGGTGCACGTGCCCCCCCCCCGGATTGTCCACCCCACAGCCTGTCCCTCTTGTTGGGTGCTTTCAGAGGAGGGAATTGTTGGTGACACTCGGGCGTGGTGCCAGGTAACTCAAAGGGGTGGAAGACCACGAGAGTCGATGAAGCCCTCTCGCTCTGGGCCACCAGGTAACTCGGAAGGTGGAAGACCACGAGAGTCGAGGAAGCCCCCCCGCTCTGGGCCCAGGCAAGCTTGAACACTTCCCTCCCCTGAAGCTAATGAGAAAACAATTGTGATTGGTTGCTGTGTTACACATTGCATATGCTGCTGTTTTTACTTTGTAAGTGTGTTATGCAAATAAAAAAAAATCTTTTGCTTCAAAAAAAAAAAATTACTCTCCTATAGCCATCTGGCCCGACCCTGTCACAATATTCAAAGTTTTGTAAGTGTAGCTACTACTGTTTTTACCAGATGGAGACGTGCTCATGAATGGCTAATTTTTTAATATGTTTGTTGTGTTCTGATTTAGTTTCATTTGACATTGAAACAAGGGAACCAGCTCAATTTGAAGACATTCTGAGAGACAACCTGTGCTTCGGGGGGAGGGGGAGAGCAGAACGAGAGCAGCCAGCTTCAGCAGCGTTACTGAGCACACTGTAGCTGTGGAAGGGGGGTGCTGGTGGTGAGAGTGGCAGGATCAATGTGATGACCATCCTACATGGCATTTCATCCCTCATTCTGCAGAGATTTTTCTCAAGGGATACAGTCATGAACCAATCGGCATAAACTCCTGTGGGTTCATTTTAGGCACAGAGGAATTCTCCTTTGCGGGGGAGGGGGCCTCAGGACAGTTGTTAGGCAGGCATGCAGGGTCGAATGACTCCTTTCAGACCCGTTGTGGGGGTGGGGTGGTGGGGGGAAGGGGAATGGCAGGGAAAACTTTGGGAACAATTCAGAGACACTGGACCTTCTTGGGGATACTGAGATCTGTAGGGTTTCTCTACTGGTCTTGAGATGTGCATTTCACAGGTCTTCAAAAGTAACCCTCCAAACATGAATCAATGTAACATTGTCTTTGGGCACCTGAAATGTCTGCTCAAAGAAGCATGAGCTGCCCCATTCATCACAACTGTTTTAGCCACGATGCCTAATGCTGACACTTTGAGAGTCAGATTTTCAAATAACTTAAGTGTGCAATCTCCTGCCAAATTAGCAAATGCAAGTAGTACAACTGTGCATTCAAATCACATAACCACATGCCCAAGAGGCCCAGTGCCAGCAGTGGGAGATCTGCTGTATTTCAAGAGTCATATGATTCTAGCCCACTCTTACTGATTTCTTGGCGGGGGTTGTTTTTTTTTTAAAGAAACTTTCAAGAAGAATTTGTTTCAATTCATTGCTCCCATATTCTGACAAGTTTACAGCCAGTTTTATTCTAAGATTTTTCTCACACAGGCAAAACTCAGCTGATGCTCATTCTTTTTCAGAGATGATTCAGCAATGCCACGGATCAATTATTTACAACTCATTCATATTCAATGGTTTAGTAATGAACACCAACTACTTCTGGTTTACAAATGACAAAAAATGTTGTGTGATCGTAAGTCGAGACTTAATAGGAAGAAATGCTAATTATACTACTGGAAAAAAGATAACTGGAAAAATTGCACTCAACTGGGACTCTTAGTTGCTGCAGGTATAATGACCACTCTTCAAATATATCTTATCTCAAAAGAGTGTAGCAAAAAGTGATGATGCATGAAAGTTTTTGCATTTAGGAAATAACTGGAGCTTTATGAACCTTTCTTAAGGAAACCTCAGTACAGAAAAATGTGTCTGGTTGTTTCAAACCCAAACTAAGGCAACGTTCACAAAGGTTTGCTAGTCCTGTGGCAAATGTGAGAGCTATTTGGCCAATGTATGGTTCTCTCTGATTTCACATGATTTTGACCTGAAATCAGGTAAAATTTGGAAGCTTCAGTGTCATTTTTGGAAGCAGAAACTCCAAATAAAGCTCAGGAAGTCAAAGCTATAAAAAGGTTTCCCCTAAGCCCATTTACTGAAATGGAGCCTTTTTGCATGTTTCTAAGAATAATGGGCTAGAGCCTTAGCTGCATCTACAATTGGCTCAGGGCATGTGAGAGGCAGAGGCTCCCTGACACTAGGCCCATCCAAGTCCTCCATATAACAAAAGGCAGCCTCAGAACTACCCTAAATTAAACCTGGCTGCCCATGATCTAAAAGGGCTACTCTAGCAGTTTGGGATGACTGGATGCTGTGGTGCTCCAGCCACTTCCTCTTACCCCAGGAACACCCCTGTGCTGAGGGTATAGAGCTGCCTCGACAGCTCAGTAACATCCAGGGATTTTCCCTAGATTGCTGAAATCCTCAGGGGAATGGATTCCCTAGGTGTTTCAGAGCTGCAGACCTGGCATGCTAGGTCATTTTACAAGTACACACCAATCTGTCACTGGGGAGCAGAGTTATTTTTTCTAATTGTTCTTTTAATTTTATTTTTAAAGTATTTAAATTTAAATTAGAAACTCAGTCCCACGTTTGTGCTGGTTGCTGAAATACTGACAGGTTGGCTCTTTTAATTCACTGTATCAAATCTTCATCTTTGTGTTTAACAGGAAGCTCATAAGGTTTGGTTTTCTTGTGCAGCTTTTCCTCTCGCCTTTTCATAACTTCTCTGAAGTGCTCTTCCTCCTTCCTTTGTTTTTCCTGAAGTTCTTTCTCCAGGAGCTCCTCCTCTTCCTTAAGTCTGATCTGCAGCTCTTTCTGCCACTGTTGCAAAAAAAGAGAATGATTTCATTTTGGTGAATGATGTCTATATAGGAAAAAACACAATTTGGCATAACCAGGGTTAATGTGAGGAAAACAATTGCACAAACAGCAAGGGCTAATGATAATTTAAGGACAGGTATTTAGGAAAAGGGCTTCTGTTGGAGGCTTGGGGCTGTGTGCAAGGGTTGGGACAGTGGAGGGATGTCATAGCTTGCCTTATTGCTTCTAAAACAGAAGTGTATGACTTTGCAGGGAGAAAGGCTCATACATCCAGTGGAAAATATCATTCATTTGTGGACGGCCCTGTTCAGCTCTAACTGAAACATAATACAATTGGTATTCATATTTCCAATCTATCTCATGGTTTCACTTACAGACATTCTCAGTGCTGATAAACTGGGGGCTGGGGGGAGGAATCAAGGAAGAAATGTATTTGCTTATTTCAGCCTTTATAGGGAACATCAGCATTGCCAGAAGTAAAAACATTTTGCTGAAAAAGACTGAAAGTATTATAGTGCTGCAATCAAGAAGCAGAAGTTAATGTCTCTTCTTTTGTTCCTCAATGACAATGTTATTACTGCATTAATGGAGGCCCTGCAGCTACAGACTCTTAAATACAGAAAATCCAAGTCTGAGTAACACAGCAATAAAAATGTGTCAGGTGTTTTGGAGGTTTTTTTAGGTTTCATAAGAAGAATAAAGTGTGGGTAGGAGGAACCACAGTCTCAAAGCACAGGACCAGGTGTGGTAAATTCTGGGCTGAAATGTAAATTTTCTCATGCTGTTGGGAAGCTGACTGGAATATTGTGAGGCCCACTGATACCTTATGGGATAATCAATCCTAAAAAGTAGGTATCTTTTTCAAAAAACTTCCCCCACCATGAAACAAACCAGTGGCTCATGGGCATGTTGTCCATGGTTACAGTGAATGTCAGCTGAGAGAAGTGCTCTGAATTATCATAAAGATTTCAATTCACTTGGTATTTTTGCTGTCTACACAGTGACAACTCAATGGAAAATTAAATCTAAAAGCTGTTTAACATAATATTTCTTTCGTTCCCAAACTTGGCTTTATAAAATCAGCAATAATGAAGTCAGCAAAGAAAGGTGAATCAGATATGATAGCATACAGAGAATAAGGAATTTGGGATTTCTTAGGGGAGATTCATGAGAGAATTGTGATGGCAAAAGGAAGTCCAAAAACCAAAACAGCACTTCTGATAAACATAACAAAGAAAAGTTATTTACTTACTATTGTTCTTTGTGAAGCAAAATACCTGAAAATAAAATACCCACTCTTGGGAGCACATGCATTTCTGGCATTAAACCCTCTTAAAAGCATTGGCCTTTGGGGTCACCTGATGTTATATAGGGAGTATGGTCCCAACCCACCAAGGTGCTTTTTAGTTTAAGCAACTGCTATATACTACCAAAGACCTTGGAGAAAGTGGGCAGAGAAATGTAGGACTCTTGCTAACAATCTACTGAAAATCTATGAATAAATAACCTTTTGTTCTCCTTATAATACTGTCAGTAGGATGTGGCTTTTAGGAGAACCAGTTAAATAAAGACTGCAGCTTGCTCTACTGAACTGGATATCAGTCCTAGCTGCCAGATCAATAGACAGAGCAATACTGAGTAAAGGTATGAGCATAACTGCAGGTAGCAGGCTTGCGTAGCTTACTAAGACTTACTGTAGAGGCTACCTGGGTCCCAGTGAAGTGTGTTCTAAGACATTAAAGCACTGACACATCCAAAAAACCAAACATCCAACACCCACCATAGCAATAACCAGGGGCCGGCATTGGTCTTTGTAACAGTATTCAGCCCCTAGCCAAGGATACAAAAGACAGGGAGAACCTCCATTTGCCCTCACTCTTTTGCATACCTCTCAGAATCTAGCCCTTAGTTAGGAATTTAGGATCTGGGCATAGTAGCCCCTTATATTTAGGAAATGTGTATGGTCAGTCAGTGTAAATCTCACTTACTAGCCTGGCTGATCTTATTGCAGCTAGTAATAGTCTTGAGGACATACAAAGCACTCTTCCAAAAGTGCAGTTGGAGGGTCCATCAATGATTACAAATCAGATTTTGCTCTTAGTTATGCTCATGAAACCCAAATGTAACTGAAGGCATAATAGTGACCCACAATTGGTCAAATCCTGATGCAAAAGATGGTAGCTACTGTAGCGATATAGCATTCCTCTACCTCCCCATTAGGGTATTGGCAGAGTAATGACAAAGCCTGGTCCTGCTATCATTGAAGTCTCTGAACTGCAAAACTCCTATTTACTTTAATGGGAGCAAGATCACGGTATTGGAATCTACTTCAATCTAAGCCATATACTTAATGACATCACTTTCTGAAGCATCTGCGACTATTGTTCCAACCAAAACTATTTAGCTCCAGATCACAGCACCAAGCAGTGCTGCCTCTCACACTTGGGAGAAGCTCCCAGTGAGCATCTGCAAAACTAACTCATTATCCTCCTTCAGATCTCTCCTTGAAACTCCCCTCTGCCATGATGCCTTCAAAAAACTTGACAAGTTAGGTGGCTGAGACCACTGTCGATCATGCTGAACAATCTTGTCTCATTGTTTCATGTGACTCCCCTGTTGGTCTGTCTGTAACCATCAGTTGTCTCTTTGGGGCAGGGACTGTTTTATTCTGTTTGTACAGCACCTAGCACAATGAGGTTCTGGTCTGTGACTGGGTTTCCTAGGCAGTATGGTAATATAAATAATAATAGTTAATAATATAACAGTTCTCACAAAATTACTAAAATACTAATATGTAGCTAAATGTTATGACACAAATTATCGGCTCAGTGCCTTCCAATTTAGCCACCAGATACACTCCAGTGTTACTAGCATCTGTTGCCAATCAGGACTTGCTAACGGCAATCCATCACTACGTCTCCGTGAGCTATAGTGAAAATTTACCTCTGTAGTCTTGGCATATCTGTCAAGTTGAGTTTAAGCAACAAGGTCAAATTGAATATATCTTTCTACATTGTTTCTAAATAAATAAAAGCAGAATGTAGCGATATATTTTTAGATAAAGAAGTTGATGCCTGAATGCAGTGCAGTGGATTAATGTATTGCTTTAATGGACTAGCCTCCTGCCTCTCCCGCTCTTGTAAATCCTACAAGATCAAAGTGATTAAGAAATCGTTTTGATCTGTCAAGGTTAAAGGATGGTCACCACAAAACTGAGTCAAAGGCTTTGGATTCAGTTGTTAGGAACACACATCAGAAGAAATCAGTGCTCTGTACTCAGATGCAAGATTCTTGTCAGAAGAAAACAGTGCTAATTCAGGACACTAGGATTAGGCTATTATTTAACAAATAACAAAGGGCAATGTTTTCCATAACTTAAGGAAGCAAATAAGATGCACTTGTGGCAGAGTTAAAAGGTAATAAAGTTTGGCAATGGCTGAATTTTGTAATGCTCAATATTCAATTTATGTGAATGCATATTTTTTTCAGGTCTGCTTGTCCTTGCTCAAACAGCTTTTTTATAATTGTAAACAATGCTACTTGTCAAACAAAAAAATGGAAATAAAGATCTTACTTGATCTTCAATTATCTTCTTTAGCTCCCTATCTGTCCGGGTAAGGATATCTGGATATGGATAAATTGGTATTCTTGCTTGCAAAAGTTCCTTCCTTTAGTAAAAAAAGAAACATCCAACATCATTACATATCAGCATTCCTTTTTCTGAAATCAGTTTGGAAGCGCTTATGTTATTAAATGCTATTGAACGTGCTATGCCTGCATCTATGCTAGTCTTTTTGGGGAAATCTTCAACCAGTGCATTTCCATCAATGGAAAAAAGTGTTGGAGTGCTAATGTAAATAGAGCTCAGGAATTTTCATCACTGTGTCATCAGGCCAGCTCCCAGTAGCGGTCAGTATTGAAATCTTCACAACTGCAACTAATGCTGTTTCTCTGTATTCCCTATTCTGTGCTAAGTATAAGGAATACCATAAATATTGCAGTAACATAAATAGGCTACCTCTGCACTTGCAGCATGATTGTTTCAACTGTCTACCTACCATAGAGTTACCTCTAACACCCATCATAGTAGTATCTAAAATTGTTTGCAGTATTGTTGGGAGCCATGTTGATTCCAGGATATGAGATAGACAAGGTAGGCAAGGAAATATTTTTTGTTTGACCAGCTTGTGTTCGTGGAAGATACAAACTTTAAGGCTGATTCACAGAGCTCTTCCTCCGATCTGCAGAAGGAAACCAGAGTGTCTGAGCTAAATATAAGTTGTTAAGTAAACAACCTGTCCCAACGTATTAGCTCAGACACTCTGGTTTCCTTCCCTAGACTGGAGGAAGAGCTCTGTGAAGCTCGAAAGCTTGTACCTTCCACCAGCACCAGTTGGTCCAGTAAAAGGTATTACCTCACCTACCTTGTCCCAGTAGCATCTAAATCCTGTTAATAAGTATTTTTATGGCAGAAGTCACAAGAGGGTGCTGTTAATAGTCTTACGACTTTTACTCAGACTGTGAGCAATGTGGTCTCTGAAGAAATGCTGTGTTGTTAGCTTTTTTTGTGATGGCAGCTATTTGGAGGGAGCTGTTGCAAACAGAGAAGTTGCTCTCTAGACTCTTCCTGTACAGTTAGTTCTTGGTGCAAAGTTGCTTCCAAGGAACCAGGCATTAGTATTTGGGCTGGAATTCCTGCAAGAGGGTTTTGGTTGAGTGTTGTTTGACTCCTTATGTCCCAGCACTGGTGTGAATCAACAAGTTATACTAAGAAAATACCAAAAGTCAGTGTCACTGATTTCTCCCTCAATGGGAAACCAACATGCAAGATGCTGAGTTCTGCTACTGCTCAGCAGAGGGGCAACAGTATTCCAACTACCCATTATAATAACCACGGTTATATCTAGGACTCTGGGCTAAAAGACTATGTTATCAGATAGTGAGCACACAAAGAAGAAAAGTAATGAAGCTGCCTTGCATGCTTTCAAAGTTGTCAACAGAGCTCTAATCCAAAGCCCATTGACGTCACTCAGTCCTTCTATTGACTTCAGTGGGCTTTGGAGCAGGCCCACACTAAAAGAAAACGCATGGCCAAAGGCTTTCAGTCCTCTTCACAGAGTGGAGAATTTGTTCCTCCATCCCTTAAAGGGGAATCTGGACAACCAGGTCCCCATGTTTCCCCCTTCTTGTGATAATTCAGAGGATCACCCTGATGCAAGGAATGGGGAAGTTGGAATGGAGAATATTCTCACTCCCTGTGCTTATATTTCGGGGGCAATCTGCTCTCTCCTGTTGTCCTGTTAGGAGTATTTCTTTGGGAGAGTTGCTGGTCCCTTTCATGCCCCTCTTCCCTATTAATGAAGGTATTTGTGGGGAGGTCATTAGTCCTGACCCTGACATTCTCACCACCTGCAGGGAGCCCTAGAGAGACTTCCCCTGCTTCCTGTCTCCAGCAGCTGGGCAACCTCATGCTACCTATTCTCCTGCTGTTGCCATAAGTGACTCTTGGAGGGGGGGGGGGAATTCCTTCTCAGATAGAGCAGGTGGGGGGCTCCCAGAAGCCTCCAAGTCCCTTCTGTCACCCCTTCCTCCCCCAAATGTATCTGTTTTGAAAAGCAACACTCCTATTGGACTGACTCTTTCTTTTTCCTCCCTGTTTTCTTTACACAGTCAGGGTTAGGGAGTGGGCAACACACCAACACTGACCTAGTTGCTCTGGAGCAATAACAGCTACTATGCACAATCATCCAAGAGTCTGCTCTTGGAACAAGCTAGCAGATTGTTTAAAGTGAGTGAATATGGCTTCTTTGAGCCTTTGTCTACACTAGCAAGCTCCATAACTGTAATTTGCTACCAGTGCAGCTCCATCTGTAGTAGCTCTACTCTAGGCAGCTTGCAGCTATTATTACTTCCCTGACTCTGAGCAGGATTATAGAACCTGGTGACAAAAATACATTAGATATATCATATGTAGATTACAGTTTACACAATTACTCCCACAGATGGTGCTAAAAAGAGACAAGGACAAAGTCCTGCAAGCAGCCTGGAAGAAAAGGGACATGGTGTGAAGTTGCTTTTATTGCCATGCCTCTGCAGTACTGCACAGTGAAAAAGGCAGGAACTAAATGAAATAAAGGAGTTTCCTAAAATATAAGTTGCATTATCATCCTGTAGTAACAATAATAAAGAATCATCATAATATATTGCACATGTATAGTGCCTGCCATGTGAGGATCTCAAAGCACAAAACAAATATTAATTCAGCCTCACATCACCTGTTAGACAGGGAAGTATCCTTATCATACAGAGACTAGAACCCAGATCTCCTAACTCCCAGTCCTGTACTTTAGCCTCAGTATTATGCTTCCCTCTCATTTGTAGCCAGCCAAAATGTGGGTGCCATAGGGACTTGGAGCACACAACATGGGACTACACAGGAATTTGCAAACTCATAGTTTCTTTTTTTAAATCTTTTCTAAGTGGGAGAACAGGAGAGTGAAGGACTTCAGTTCTGAATGTGGCCTGGCCATCTGTATTACTTACATATTCCGTGGTGTTGGATGCATACTCCCTTTCTGTGAATTCCCTTTTTTCCCTGGGTTTCCCTGACAATCTAGACATTTTTTTAAGCATAGGTCTTGTTTTGCATATTTAATTGTTTTTCCCCAAAGCATTCTTAGTTGACTACTGCATATTTATTTTAGTAATTATGCCTAACTGTAAAAATAGTATAAATTCAATTAATAATTATAAAGAGCCTTATACAATTTTGTGACTAAAATGTACCGCACCTGCACAATAAAGGATTTCTGAAGTTAAAAAGCTTAGCAATTTCAAAGTATTTTCCCCTCATGTAGTTGAGATGATTAACCCATATTTCTTTATGCTCCAAGAGACCCAAATAAAATGGTTTTCTTTAAAAATGAAAAAAACACCTTTTTACTAATAGTAAAGCATAAAAAACTGGGGCAGGGATTTATCTTTTTTACTTGCCCATAAAGCACCAGGCACACCTTCTTCATGGAACAATGTAAAGAATATAAAAAATAAGAATGTTTTTCATCTGTGAGGCTCCCAAAACCTTTACAAACTATATACATACAGTAATTTCTTTTCCAAATAGAGCTAGGCATTTTCTAATCAGACTGCTGAGATCTTATATGATAAAACTCAGCCAAGTTTGAATTTCTATAGTCCAGTTAGGCAATACTGAAAAGAAGGATTTCTTTTATGGTAAAAAGATTGATGCTACCTTAAGTACAGTGGTAATATTGGAACTTGTTATAACAACAATAGCCTACAATGGCTTAAAAGAGAACTGGAATAGTATGAGAAATTTAAAAACAAAAACAACCCCATCAAATGTTTCTTACCTGTATCAACCTTATCCCATTTGCCTCAGCTACGAAGTAAGACTGTAGCTCTCAGATGGACAAATTGTACCATAAAACCTGACACACAATTGATTACACCATATATGTCTTGCACTCTTGCCAACCTATACCATTTTTTACTACCTGGTTGGTTAATCTCTTACAGCTTCTTAGTTCCACATCAGCTCCCTCTCAATTTTGTACAGTACAAGAGTTCAGTTTCATCGAGAGAAACTATCTGAATTGCTTAAATTTCCTTGGAACTGATTTTGTAGCATCTGAAGCACAAGTGGTAGTTTTTCAGCTTGCATTGAATTGATGTAAGATGAAGCTGGTCAGTGAAGATCAATTGAGGGCATGGTGGTCCACAGTAAAGAAAGAGAAATGTAAACAATGATTTTTCTAGTGAACAGAAAATAGATGTTGTCTTACCGATCAAATCCTCCTTTGTAGATTCTGCACTGGGGATATAACTTGAAATTGATAATCTTTAAACTTTTGCTCAGGGCTGTGAGATTTTAAAGGGAAAAAATTGTGACCTACACTTTACAAAATGACTTTCAAGAAAACAGCCATTCCCAGCAGTTCACTGTATTCTGTATATTCACAAGCCCTCTAGCACAGAGGAACAGCATCAATGGGCTCACCTAAGAGTGTTGAAAGCAGACATTTTAATGGGTTTTTGCCATTTCCTCTACTCTAATCTGTATGATATGTTTCTTCTGCTTTATTTTCTACTAACACTATTCATACATTTTAAACAGAGGAAGAAAAATGGATTGCAGGACTTGTGCAGCACTGAAAACAGCCTGATACAATACCTGAGTGCATTTGTGCAACCACAGTATTTTCAACCAACTGCAGTGCTGAATCCCTAAAGTACCTGACAGATGTCTATGTATGAACCAACTGTACAAGCAGCATGAAACTACTTTACCTTAACATGAGACCAAAATACCCAGGTTAGTGAATTTGATATTCACGTAGCTAACAAGCTTGAACTGCCTTATTGAAATCCATAGCAAATGCTTACTAAAAATGAAGCTGCCGCCATCATAGTGAGCAACATCACAGTATTTAACGATGGATAAAAACGATGTATCCTTGATTTTTTTCACATTGTTGATGTATCATCTATAGACATTACATTTATAGCAATAAAATTTTTAATGTTTAATAAAAGATAAGTGTTAATATTAGCTGTGGTGTTAACTTTACTTATAAATCATTGTGATAAAGCGCTCACTCTTAAACTTTCAGCTATGCTAATGAATTGAGATAATTATCCACATAGTGCCCCTTCAGCAGTCTCATTCTGTAAATGGAAGGTTTCTTTCAAATATCTGAACACCTCCATACTCCATAGCAAAGGTTTATAAATTGCCCTCTGTGGAAGATGGAGATTTAAACACAGAACTATTATATTTCCAAAGTCAGAGCCTTTTGTTTTACTAAATGGAACAAAAGGATTACCTGAAAACACACAGAGAAATTCGTATAACAGTTAGCAGTACCTTTCATTTACATATTGGCCTCCATCCTCAGTTGTGTTACAGTCACCTTGTTCTGTTCCACGAGTGCACAACTGCCCTAAAGCCAGCATAGCTGACTACACCAGGGCTTCCCCTGTATCAGAGGATTCTCAAATCGCATGGAGCTGGCTTAATGCATCACACCTCCTCATTTGGCCTAGCACAGGGAGAAGCTAGCAATAAAGGGGCATGGCAGGGGTGCCCCGGCCTTCTAGCGATCCCCAGAGGCCAAGACAATGCCTTTTGGTGCCCCTTCCTAAATTACACTGTTCTCTCCTCACAGGCAACCAAGAAGGGGAGTGATTTTTCCTGAATTGTACTGTAAAACATCACTGCTACGTTTATATTTATTTTTTTAAAATTTTTAATTAAAACTTTTTTGTTTAATTTGTAGCTGACGTAGTGAGGTTCTACCCTCTTTCCTGAGTACCCATACATTTTTAAAAGGACAACAGTCAGATTAATTTCAGAGTAACAGCCGTGTTAGTCTGTATTCGTAAAAAGAAAAGGAGTACTTGTGGCACCTTAGAGACTAACCAGTTTATTTGAGCATGAGCTTTCGTGAGCTACAGCTCACTTCATCGGATGCATCCGATGAAGTGAGCTGTAGCTCACGAAAGCTCATGCTCAAATAAACTGGTTAGTCTCTAAGGTGCCACAAGTACTCCTTTTCTTTTAACAGTCAGATTAAGATTTCCCTATTTTCAGGCCAGCAGGAAGGTATACTTGGCTGCCAGCATAAGTTAGAGAAACCTCCAGGTTGCTTTAACTTATATTTTGCTATTTAATGGCCACTCCAGCAGTAGCACTCCAACCCCGTCTCCTTCCCCCAGGTCATGGCCTTTGCACCAGGTAGTACAGAGCCATTATGCTGTCTCTGTGTCATGCGGATGCTCCCTTTACTCCTGGAGGCTGGATCCACTGACTTTACAACTCTTTTTAGTCGCCAGAGTGGTGTGAAGGGCCATGTCACAGGGTGACTGTCCTTTTAAGAGGTGAGGGGTCTAGCCCCACCTGTGACACTTTGCTTGCCTCCCCAGGTGCAGAAAATAAGCAAAGTCACATGACAGGTAGATCAGGTGACAAAAATCAGGCCATCTGGGGAGGAGATAAAAACATAAACCTCCAGAGTGTGTGCTAAGGGTGGGGTATGGTAGGTTAGATAACCCACAGAGAAGACTGGTAGGAGCAATCCTGTCTGAGTCACAGCACAGGAGGGCTGTGGAATCCCTCACCCAGAGGAAAGCTGGACTTGAGTGCAGGGTCCAGGACAGGAGGCTTGAGGGGAAAAGACTCTCCAGAGAGATGAGGGGCTGTAGTAGAACTCCCAGAGCTCCATGGCTCAGAGGTAACTGAAGGGGAAACAGGGAACCTGAAGCTCTGGTGACTGAGGGTGAAATTGGAAATCCCACGTGAGAAGGGTCACAGGAAACTATCTGTATAAAGACTTAATAAATGAGACCCTAGGAAAGAGAATATGATTGTGTATTTTGGGTGTGGAACAAGTTTATTTGGGGAGGCAAGAGGGACCTGAGGGTAATGTGCCTGCAGAGCTATGTTGTGCCATGAGGGAGCATATTGTGCTTTGGGATGGTACTTGGCCTCAATACTATAATACTGCAGTTCTCAAACTGTGGGTTGTGACCCCATTAAAATGGGGTCACCAGGACTGGTGTTAGACTTGCTGGGACCCGAAGCCTGGGCCCAAGAACTTCATGCCTGGATGGCTGGGCTCAGGTTACAGGCCTGGGACTGTAGCCCTTGGGCTTTGGCCCACCTGCCTGCGGCAGCAGGGTTTGGGCAGGCTCTGGCTTAGGTCCCTTCTCCTGGTGTCGTGTAGTAATTTTTGTTGTCAGAAGGGGTTTGAGAACCCCTGCAAAATATAATGGGGAAATCTGGCCCATTGTCTGTAAATCAGTTTGGAGTCTTTTGAGGCTGTGATTTATGAATAGCATTTTGACAATATTCCTATTATGCTTTTTGTATTTTAAATCTAGGAGGTGGTGATCTTTTCTATAGTTTGTAGTGACCTATGCAATTTCCTCTTGCTCCATTGCTGGCTGGCTGCTGCATTAGTTTTCTTAAATTTGTCTGATTGTTGTTTATTCTAGTATATTTGTTTTATTTTCCTCCTAGCACTGTCTCTCTAATGGAATTAGTTACACTTTCCTTACTCTAAGCACTGAATTGACACTTCTTATGTATACGGGTTTTCTTTGAGTAGTTTGTTCTTTTGGATACTGGATTCTTTCAGCTGGACTTCTGCCTGTAAGTTCTCTTCCTCAGCCTTCTCTTAGCTAAGTTATTTTAGCTGCAGCCCAGTGCATGGAAAATCATTATCTATTAAACTATGGATATGCTGACTTTTTTTTTTATTTCAAGGAAGTGCTTCACACTGACACTCTGCTCTTTTGGTGATTGCACTCAACTTATTTCTGCTGAAAATGTTTGATAGTAAAACCCTTAAATTTGTAATAGAATGTTATCCTCACATGGCATTGGGCTAATGTACATCAAATGATATAGGATGATGAAATCTGACATGACCTAATGAAAAATGATGCATGCCTCGGATGCTTTAATTTTTTTACAATTTGCTAAAAGTGGCCAGAAGCAGCTAAACAGCTTTAAGAAATGGAACTCTGTTAATAAACCCTGGGTTTTTTTTTTTTAAAGTAGTTGAAGCACCTCCAATTTTTATCTGCAATTTCCAACACCGTATACTCCTGGGAAATTTCATTTGGGTCTTATTATTTGACATCAGCATTGCCATGTCTGCATTTGCCTTAATTTGTAGGTTCAATCGTTCCCTGGTTGCTGCCTCGTTGTTATAAGACTCAGATTAGTCAAAGACTTTATACCACAGGGTGCTGCAGTATAAAGTTTCTGCTCATTGTCAGACCAAGGTGCTTGCTATTGTTTTTGTTATGTCACTGTAAGGCGTTTAGAAACTGTTTTAATCTCTCATTGTTTAGGACCTAGCTTCTCATAATCAGCCACCTATAATGGCTGTTTTATGCATACAGCTACTCTCTGTTTTGCTTGTGCAACTACCTCTTTACACCGGAACATTTTTGGGGTGTAACTTCGGAGTCTCTCTTTGGAAATATTCCTTTTTGAAGCCTAGTTAATTGTGATATGTCTGATTTACCACCTGAACTACCAACTGTTAAACTGGAACTGCAGAGGACAAAGTGATACCGTGCTATAGGTGACTCCTCGAAGACAGAATCTGTGAGTGCTGCTACACAGAACGGAAAATTGGGAACTTTACAGGGAAAATTGCAGCCCACAATAAAGTGGTGAGGAAGAATCCTGTGACCTGATTTAATAAAATCTGTTTTTTGTTTTGTTTTTTGTTTGGTGGAGTTAACTTACCATATTAGTTCAGTGGGGGCGGATTGTTAACACCGCATGAATCAAGGAATTTTTAAATGATTGACAAATAAACCTTTTATGTTTAGTAAAGTTTGCTAGTTAACATTAAATCTGAAAAATATATTCAGTAAAGAATATTACACTTTTAAAATAAGCATTTTTAAAGCAGAATGATAAATATTAAAATATGCTAATGGTAGGGTTGCCAACTTTCTAATCGTGTAAAACCAGACACCCTAGCCCTGCCCCTTCCTGGGGCCCCATCCCCTGCCCCATCCCTTCCCTGAGGCCCTTCCTCCTGCTCACTACATTTCCCCCTCCCGCAGTAGCTTGCTCTCCCCCACCCTCACGCACTTTCACTGGGCTGGGGCAGGGGGTTGGTGGTGGGGCAAGGGGTGAGGGCTGTAACTGGGGGTTTGAGCTCTGGGGTAGGGCCAAAAATGAGGGGTTCAGGGTGCAGGAGGGGGCTCTGGACTAGGGAAGGGGGTTGGTGTAGGGGAGGGCTGCAGCTGGGAGTGTGGGCTCTAGGGTGGGGCTGGGGATGAGGGGTTCAAGGGGTGGGGGGGCCTGTGGGTTGTGGCAGGAGGTGAAGGTTCTATCTGGGGGTGTGGGCTCTGGGGTGGGGCCAGGGATGAGGGGTTTGGGGTGCAGGAGGGGTCTAGGGGTTGGGGTGCAGGCTTACCTCCATGGCTCCTGGTCAGCGGCACAGTGTGGGCTAAGGCAGGCTTCCTGCCTGTACTGACTTCGCACTGTACCCCAGAAGGCAGGCTCCTACATTGGAGGGGGGGCAGGAGGCTCTGCGCACTGCTCTTGCCCACAGGCACTGCCCCCACAGCTCCCATTGGCCATGGTTCCTGGCCAATGGGAGTACGGAGCTGATGCTCAGGGCAGGGGCAGTACACGGATTCCTGTGGCACCCCCCCCACCCTACACACACACCTAGGAGCTGGACCTGCTGGCCGATTTCAGGGTACAGCGCAGGGCCAGGATAGGTAGGGACTAGCCTGCCTTAACTCCGCAGCACCGCCAACCAGACTTTTAATGGCCCGGTCAGTGGTGCTGACTGGAGCTGCCAGGGTCCTGTTTTGACCAGGCTTTCCGGTCAAAAACCAGACACCTGGTCACCCTAGCTAATGGCCAGATTCTCAGCTGCTGTAATTTGCTCTGTCTCCACTGGAGTAGAGTCCTATCTTTCATACAAGACTCTTAAATAAACACAGTGTAAAATACCACATGGTAAAACACTCTCTCCTTTGGTCCTTTGTGTTGCTGCTGCTCTTCCACTTGTACAAATTTACCATGTTACGGCAGTGTTCCTGATCTCCCATGATCCCTGGCAAATACATGAAATTTGCAGACTGTTCCATATTCTGGGGAGTCTTGGTAGCAGAGTGCTTTAAGGACAGTGGCTACGGTACAATCTGGAGATGTTCCTGCAGTGTTTACAGTTTGATTCAATGGCTCTCAGCACCCCCACTATAAAAATTGTTCAAGCACTTCTGTCTGTATGATGTGTCACATTTACTTGGTCTAGAACTTTTGGTATTAGAATTTTTTGTTAACAAAAATAATGTTGGTTTGCATTCAGATACTCTTCAACTTTTGATTTTAAAAAATTAATTGTGTGTGGGTATGTAGGTTTTTATGCAAATAGTTTTTAAACACTTAGCATGGTAAATCAAGGATTGACTTCAAATTAAACTGCCTGACTCTGGTGGCAGCAGCTAAATATGTAAATGTCCAGCTGTGACAAAGTTCTAGGGCTGATCTAAACAGTTTTTTGTACTAACTTAACAATATCTGTTTAGTAACCTAGATAACTAAATTGTGCAACCCACTTAAGGTGGACATACTTATACCAGTATTAAGGTACTTGTATCATTATGGGTTATTTCCATAAACTTACTAACAGGCTATTCTGATATATCAATATAAACATGCTTATAACTTACCACCACCATAGGAAAACTGACTTCTAAACAAATAGAGGACCTGTCCCCGCAAAGTCAAATCAAATAATATTTGCTGCTGCTGCACTGAAGTATTTTATACTGTAGCATATTTTATTCTGGCATTGTTGGCAAATTTAATTGCTTACCATTCTGGCAAAAATTGCCTTCGAGTGATCTGACTCAACTTGTCTTTTTTGGAAAAATTCAAGGAGCATCCAGATTTTTAGTTTTTAATATCCAGCTATGCCTCACTCCTACCTCTTTAAAATAAACCATTAAATAAATGGTCAGGGGAACTAGCTATTTGTCATTTTGAAAAGCTATAAATATTTATCTCTTTTCAAAACTACAGATGTCAAGAAAACCAGCTCAATAATTTTGTGTGCACGCGCGCACACACACACACACACACACTGACTGCACATTGAACTGTGACTAAGTGCTGTCAGAGGCCCTGAGCATCATGAACATCATAAACTATACTGTCACACATTTAATGTCATATTATCACAAAACAAGAGGTGGGGGTTTCCCTACAGCTTCGGAGCCAGGGGCTCAGACCTCACTGGCCTTCTTTTTAACCTTACCCACATAAAAGATCTAAGCAGAGCACTGGCATTCACTGCCCTGCTAGGTAGCAGTCAAAGCAGAAACAACACTGTTGCCCCACCTAATGCTTTGCAACTATACAAAACGCCTCTACTTCCATCATGCTTCACAGGCAAAACACCCAGCCTCACTTCACTAGCCAAGCAAAATGTAATTACTTGTCTGTCTGTCCAACCAATCTCATGTCTAGCAATAAAAAGCTGCACTGTGCTTCAAGAAGTAAAACATGAGTTGGCTTCTAAAAGGCTCAGTAAAGCAAAAGTGTATAATACTATCATTCAAATGAATTACAAAGTGAATATTGTACTGTCATGAATAAGCAGGTTTCAGACTCGCTAGAATTAAAAACATTTTAAAGTGAATAATGGTTAATTCAAAACTATGATTAGCTGACACAGGCTTCATTTTGTGTAATCTGATTCATGGACTAATATGTGATCAGTAGAAGCATTTGCTTATTTTCAGCTTTGTTGGACAGGGACAATAAATAACTGTTCAATATAATAACCAAGCTTGCATTTCCTTCATGAGCCATGCTATTCTGGAGATGTTACATATTTCTTCTGAAAGGTTTTTGAGAGCAATTCCAGAAGGGCACTTAGGAGACTATCTTGGCCCTATGCAGGGTGCTTATAGGAAGTAGGGCTCTGCATTGTGCAGAGAAGGCCCACTTCCTGTGCCACCACCCATTACACTTAAAACAGCAAAGGAAGTCACAGAGGGGGCAGCTCTACCAGCCCTATGCCATTTAGGGACTTGCCTATGCCACAAAAACTAGTTGGACAGATCCACTGTATTAGTCCTTTTGCACTAGTGGATGAGCACAAAAGGGCTGACAAGGAGGGGGTGAATCTGACCCCATGCATTTATATCTAATAGAACTAAATAAAATGACATGCCACATAAATGGACAGGCAGCTAATTTTTCCAGAACCTGGAAGTGTTCTCCAATTTGATACCTTCTTTCCTCTGCCTCATTGATAGGTACTGTACAAACACAGAACAAACTGTATGATCTTTAGGACCGAGACTATCTAAGTACAAGACAAGAGGCAACAGATGTTTACAAATAGGAGCACAAGCAAAAAAGCACAACCACAGCCTACCAGCAGCCTAGCTATTGGCAAGCTTGTTTGGTTTGGTTTGGTTTGATTTTTTTTATTCGGTTTTTTGTAGGCAATCATGGAAAAGCAGAGGGGAGGGATTTGAAGGTGGATAATGAAGTAGCTTTGTAAATGTTTAGGGCAAGTTCCTCCAAAGCATAAGGGGAAAGTGTGGGAGAAAACTCAAAGATGATTGTTTTGAAAATGTAATGAGTAGGTGAAGGAGGCTGGCAAGCATAGGACTCCACTGGCTCCAAGTATCATACATGTGTTTAAATGTCAAATCCTGAAACACAGATATTTTTTTTTAATTGAGCCAATTAAAATTCAGGCTATTCTAAAGCAGATCATTTGAATGCAAACTCTCTGTTTTTACTCTTTTTCTCTAGAAGAAGGGTCAATTCCCCTACTGATGTGTACTAAAAAGGCTCAACTGCAGAAGAAAATGTCAAATTTTGCATTCCATTTTCCAGTGCAAATCAGAGCTCAATATTTTGAGAACAGCTTATAATGTAGCTACAGACTTGGAGATATGAGAATATAGAGACTATTGACAAAATAGGGTTGGCTTTAAAAAAAAAAGCCACATTACAGTATATACTCAAAATTAATGGGAGGCAATAGAACACAATATGAAGGGGCAGAAAGCACAAACACTAAATCCATTTTCCCTAATTTAAGCCTGGGTTTAAAGTTTAATTATAGGCAGCTTCCATCGTGCAAAATGACTTTCACCTTGTAAATTTTCACTTGTATATCATAGTACTAACATATATTTAAAGGTCAGAATTCTCGTGAAATTAGCTTAAAGGGAAGCTTTTTTTACACACAAGATAGAAGTGTAGCTCTCTTTTTCTTTTTTTTTTTTAAACCAGGCAGATGCATAACTCACTAATAGCAGAGTCAAAGGAAGCCATGTGCATGATTATCCTTAACTTTTAAAAATGCTGTGACGTGTACTGTTTGAATGTATAGCATACGGGAGGCAGTGTCTGAAGAGCAACTCCATAAACATTCTATTAGTGGTAGAGTTTGTCACAGATTTGCTAGGGTCCCCCATTGGAGCATGGTGATATAAATAAAGTGACATTTTGTGGCTGACCCTCGTTTGTGTGTGCAAGGTTGGCAGAAGGGGACAGTGAAACTTTCCTTTGCTACAGAGGCCAGACGCACTTGACCTCCAAATTTCTTCGAACACTGATGTAAACATTCCTGTGCAAGCCATGTGAAAAGAAGTGAGGAAGCAGAGTCATGGACTAGCCTGAAGCAGCTGGCAGACTTGGCCAGCCACACAGGGGAGTGCACACAGCACCCTCTTAATTGGAGGGGTAGGGACTGTGGTCCCCAGGAGCTCTAAAAGCCTTTCTGCCCTTCTGAAGGACAATATGTCCTGGAGCTCCTAGTGGGGCACTGTAACTCCACACCATCTCCAATACGGGCTTTCATTCTGCCTCCAAACTTTTCACTTTTCCCTCTAATTTCTATGAAACGTTGGAAAAGACCTATTAGAACATAGGCCCAGATCTACAAAGGGACTTGGGTGTTGCAGTGCTTAACTCTTAGGCCTCTAGAAAATTACTGGACCAGCAATGGGATCCACAAAGCCTGAGTTAGATGCCTAGCCTCCCTGTATAATGCCTGGGGGTAGAGGTGCCTATGAATGGGATCCACAAAAGCCAGCGTGCTGGGTGAGGAGCCACCTAAGCTAGACAATGGGGAGATACTGATAAGAGGGGTGGGTTCTAAGTCCCTTCCCTCTGAGTTTGGCACCTCTCTTCCTGTGATCCACAGCCAAGCACCCCTTTCCTGGTTAGGTGGCTTAGGAATATAAGCTGCTGCTTGCAAAAGTGAGTTAGGCACCTGCCTTGCTGCACGTGGTGGTGGTGCCCATGTAACTTTTAGCCCCTGGGTTAAAATGCTCACTTCAGATGCAGGACACCTGGGTTCAATTCTCCCTCCGCTCAGAAGCCACATACCAATCAGCTCCAACCCCAGGCAAAAAATTATTTTTCCATGGCTTGTGGATCAAGCTAGGGCTTAGGTGGGCAATAGGTGTCACAGTGCCTATAGTGAGAAGCATTAAGCACACCCAGAAACATCTAGGCACCTAGGGTTAGGTGGCAGTCTAGCAATGTTTTTGTGGATTGCAGTGGTGCCAAGAACTGGGACTTAGGTGCCTAGCTGCAGAAAGGAACTTGGACCATAGACACTCTAGCCCCAGTCCAGCAAAACATTTAGGTATGTGCTTAACTGAAGCTCAGTAAGCACTCAATATATTGACTTAAGAAGACCTACATTTTCAGAAAGGACTAGTGAATCTGTGCCTCGGTTCTTGTGCTCCCAACTTGAGACACCCTTAAAGAGGCTTTTTTAGATGGTAGGTACTCGGCACAGTTGAAACATCAGCTCCTTTTAGGGTTTCTCACATTGGAAACCCCAACCTGAAGCAACTATAAAGCTAACAACGCATATCTTCTTCCATATTACGCTCTGACTGGTAGATGTAATTGGAAATACATGCCTCCAAATCAATATGTATTCATAGTGAACATGGAAAAGCAAGATTTTAAGATTTAGGGAAATATGAAGCTGCAGTACTCTCTCATGTTGCATACATTGGTCACTATTAGAATTTCAGTAACAAGTTTTCATTATCAGACAGAGGGGTTTTTTTGTTTTGTTTTGTTTTTGTTTTAAGCCTTCTTTGTACGTTTTAACCTTAACTACTGTGTAGTTTTGCTTCTTGGGTAGAAATTTAATATGCATCTGGTATCCTGCGGTTACAAATGGTTCATTATTTTAGGCAGCTGTTTTTTAATTGTGGACATCAGAACCTACAAAAGTGAGTTGATTTATATCCTCAGATCTCTTTTTGAGAGGGTGGATATGCAATCACCTTCAATTAGACTTAGGAAATGTAGCTTGCAGAATCATAACTATTAATTATGTGCTTTTTTCCCCCTAGAAGCTTAATCATGAAAGGCTCTCTTGTGGCCCCAAGAATCAGTGCTGCATTGGCTAAGAGAAAGACCCTGCTTCAGCACGGGAAACTGGAGGCCTCCTACCTGTGGAAGACTGGAGGAGGTATAATGCCTCTGAAGGTGCATTAATTGTCAGACTCCTTACACTGGTGTTAATTGTAGTCTGCATGCTCACACTCAGATTGGTGTGCAGAAGGGGCAGGGAAACTATTATGCCCCTTCCCTTTGTAGACAAGGTCCCCTGGGGGCCTGCATTGTGATGGCAGCATTGGCTGGCCTTCCTTTCCCCTCCCACTTGCACTTGAGTGCTGAAACTGATAGGAGCATGGAGGGCCTCCCTAGAGCCTTACACTTGACTTGAGCCCCACTAAACTCCTGCATTCTAAGTGGCGCCTGAGGCCTTGCCACTGCATTGACACAAATTTCAGCATAGCAGAGCAACCATTTAAGTGTATGGCTGCCTCTTGAGTGGGTGGAATATGCTCCCTGCAACCTCTACCCCCTTCACTGCACCCTGGCTGGGTAGCTACAATTTCTGGCTTTAAATCACATGGATTTCTTAGGAGTCTAGAATTTGTGACATTAACTCTGTTGGAGACTGATACTTAAATAATTTCCCCAAATCATAATCTTTAGGTGTGTGGGGTTTTTTTTATACACCAACATTAATGGATCACAACATATTCTTACCAACAAAATTATCTAGACAAGGGAATTATTTGGTTAGTTAGCAGAAATTCCAAATCCTGCTGTTATGGGAATAAAAAGCACAAGTAACGACACTTAGCTTTGTCTGGCTCAGCTCTCCAGAGCTCAACACACCTAAAGAAAAAACAATACTGGGGACAGGATGCAGGACCTGAAAAGAATTTGTCTCTCTAATTATAATACAGTTTAGCAGCAAACTGAATTTAATTTGCAACAATAACTTGGTCATGAGACCTTTATTTTTTGCGGTTATCAGTTAATTTGTGAAAATATACAATATTTGTTATACACTGACAATACATACCGGCAGGCAGAATGGAGGGAGCATTCTGAGACCAAGATGATGAGCATAGCATAATAATGAAGCTAGATTGATAGACAAAAGGGAGCAGGAACTCCTGAGTTCTAATCCCAGCTCTGTCAGTGACTCATTCTGACTTGAACAAATAATTCAGCTTCATTTTATTTGCTCTTCCTCCTCTGCAAAATGGGGATTATAATCCCACCCACCTGCCACATAAGGATATTGTAAGAATTAATAAGTAGAGCAGAGAAAATCACTTGCAATGAATAATTTATAGAAAGAATTGGCTCTTCTTTGAGAACAGGCAATTTGAACAGAAATCTTGTAAAATATCTGTGTGAAATTATACTGCAAAATTTATGCAAATAATCCTAGTTGTACGGACATAAATAGGGCTGTGTGAATAACTGCATATTTGGTGTGGGTGGAGGTCCAAAAAATAAATCACTCTGTGCTAAACCAAAATGTTCAGTGAACAGAAATGTTCATTTTACTTTATATCAACCAAAAATCTAATTTCAATTTCAAGGTTTTGAAAATGTTTTTAATTTTTTCTGTAAAACTGAGGGGGAAATCCAAAATGGGAAAACCTTTCTGAAATGAAATTACAACTTTTTTTCATTTTGAAAATGCCAAAAATGAACCATCTTGTCACTTTATTAAAAACAAACAAAGAAAGAAACCCCCCAAACCCTCAGATTCATTAATTGTTTGGATAAATCTGAATATGCACTGTTTCAGTGAGGGATGGGGAGGGGTCTGTATGAAAAACGTTGCCCAGCTCTATTCAAACAGTTTAGGAACATTCAGAATCAAATTTTAGCTGTTGGTAGCTATGATTGGATATAAAGATCACACAATTTGTTTTTTCTCTGTAACTGGATGAGCATAACTCTCAGAATTGGATTTCTAGTGTGACTACTCAGTTGTGTTCAAAATTCACCTTCTTTGCAATCATTAGAATAAATCATACAACTCACTGTTTCCTCAAACATTGCTGCAGCCAAATCACTTGTTAAAACACTGCATAAAGGAACACACAAAGGGTACAAACGCAGGTATAAAGAATCCAATATATTTTCAGTTGATATTCACAGGCATTTTTAGATGGTATGTGGATATCTTAAGTAGTTAGTGAATGTACAGTGCTTTGAAATGTAACACTAAGTAGTACTGGTGCCTTCCTACCACGAGTGCTTTAGAAATGCACAGAATAGATGATGGATAGTTAAAATAACTTACACATTTTATTGTGCTTTGAATTCTTCTGACTGAACCTTAATTTAGTTCAAATATGCAGAGTGGAAACAATGTCAGATACAATAATAATAGTCCCTTATTGAAATGAAGAGAAACTGTACAACAAAGGCAAAATGTCAAATTTGGTTGCATTAATTGGGGATTTTCACTCGGTCTGAATCTGACTTAATTGCTAGCAAACTGCAAAATGTTTCTTATGGAATTCAAGTCTCACACTTAAAATTTAGACATCAATCCCCAGAATATTTAAATTATAAACAATGTTGCTAATTAGAACCAAAATGTTGCACTAAAATATTTTGTAGTTCTGCTTCTTAACTCTATTTAGCAGTAATCAATAAATATATTTTTAGGCACTCTTTTCCTCATTCCCCCGCATTTTTAACACTAAATATCAGATGAATGTAACTTTTTTCGTAATAGCTAAAATTTTGACCCCTTGATACTACTCAAAATATCATCAGGTACAGATCAGATCACGATTTGCAAACATTGACCTGATTATTTCATAACCATGATTGATACGTTTTCACAGCACGGCTTAACAGAAATAATTGGAAAACCTTTTTAAGAACTAAAGATGGATAATGTCACTTCTATAGAAGACTGATTTTAGGCTGCCATCTTGTGGCACATAAGGTTTTTTGAACAGGAGTACTTGTGGCACCTTAGAGACTAACAAATTTATTAGAGCATAAGCTTTCGTGGGCTACAGCCCACTTCATCGGATGCATAGAATGGAACATATAGTAAGAAAATAAATAAATGTGTACATATATACACACACATAAAGATAAATTGGAAGTTGCCATACAAACTGTGAGAGGCTAATTAATAGCTCATCTTCACTAATTAGCCTTTCACAGTTTGTATGGCAACTTCCAACTTATCTGTATGTGTGTATATATATATATCTTCTTACTAAATGTTCCATTCTATGCATCCAATGAAGTGGGCTGTAGCCCACGAAAGTTTATGCTCTAATAAATTTTAGTCTCTAAGGTGCCACAAGTACTCCTGTTCTTTTTGCAGATACAGACTAACATGGCTGCTACTCTGAAACCTGTCATAAGGTTTTTTTGTTTGTTTTTTTTAATGAGATAATATTCTTCATGATGGCAATATTACTCCACCTTAGTGAAGGCCGGTGAAGTTTGGAATATTCTGAGAACATACATAATTCATTTGAAATTATATTTATAAGATTGTTTTGGGTTCTTTGAGGTAATTTACCTCTTCTAATTATGTACTACAAGTTAAATGTTTATTTCCTGACTGTTTTCTACTCATTTACTATGTCCCATATACCACAAAAGCAATATAGTCCAAATTTAATTCAGTGTGAAAATTAGATACACAATTACACAGGCATTTTGGCACTAGGACATAACTGCCTTTCCCTTTGAACATTAAGCCCTAGCTGTTTCATGTAATGAGCCAAACTTTAGTCTCAGTTCCACATAGCAACCTTTCACTGTAGTTGGTGGACTTGTGTGTGCACAGAAACCCAGGACTGAATCTGATCCACTTTAGTAAGAGTCTGACATACCATGCTCTGTAATACTTGTCCTTTGGGGATGTCCGAGGGGGCTCTCACAGCCGTGTTTCCCCGGAGTCATGTAGCAGGGTGTACATGATGCAGGGAGGAAGGGCACAGAACTGGAGATCTGCCTCACAGCAGTTAAGGAAGCTATCAACCACCATTTGCCAATAAACTTATAAAATCTCCTGGAAAGGTTCACATGGTATTGCGTTTTCTCTAGAACAAAACGTTAAGTACACAGGAAGGGGCTTGTTGTTGTTGTTTGTTTATTTATTAATTTAAACAAAAACCTTAACCCAAGCAGAGATTTTAACCCCAGAAAAAGAAGTACCAGAGACTTCATGGAGTTTACTAGAGGCTTAGCTATTGCTCTTGAGGTTTTTACATAGAAGGTGCTTAGACACTGGTGAAGGGCAGTGGTTTAAAAATCCTTGATAACTATAGCATAATGTTCAAATCTTTTGTAAGACTGGTGGAGTAGTGTGAAGGCCTTGTGGGGGCTGGGAAGGACCAGGACTAAACATGTTGCAAATCTGTGCAACATGGTCCATTCCAAAAGCGAAAATATTGCTGCTCAAAGATTTTTGTGAGCCCCAGGGATGCGTAGCTAGAGAGGAGGTGAGCTGCAGCACAGGCTGGGATAATTGCCTTCAGTTTGTGTGCAGAATTCTAACAAGCAGCCCTTAAGAGCTCCCTCAGGCCCATCACTCTATCCTTTTATACAAATAATTCATGCTGTCTCCAGGTAAATCATTTTAAAGGAGGAGTAATTGTTGTATGCAGTGGTGTTGTAGCCATGTTGGTCCCAGGATATTAGAGAAAATGTGGATGCGGTAATACCTTTTATTGGAGCAACTTCTGTTGGTGAGAGAGACAAGCTTGTCTCTGTCTTTTGAGCTGTAAGTGTGTCATTCAGCATAACAATCTGAAATCTCACATGGTGAGAAACATTCTTCACAATGGTGAAATATAGCCATAAACTCTCATGTTGCAGAGCAAACGGGGGAAATGATTGGCAATGCCCTGAAAGATGAGGGCAGAACCAGGGAATAGCTGTCCTGTGCAACCTGTTCCCCTCCAACCACTGGTTAGATATATATATATATTTTTTAAAAGAGAAGTTTTAAAACGAAGCTGTTTTTATTATATGCCTGTTAAAAAGCCTCATCACTTTATAAAAGGTGAATGGTAAAGGAAACCTTAACCTGGGTAGTCAGGTACACTTGTGCTACACATAAAATATCTATTACTAAGCTGTTATTGACATAATGGAGAAGCAAACAACTAATAACAATCTCCAATTACTTCTAATGTCTATGTACTCTTAAACTCGCTTGGTTGTTTTTGAGTCATATGCTAATGTGAAAGTGTGTTGTAATGAAAATACAGCAAGCTCCTCCCCTCACACTTTTGGTTCTGTATGCTAGGTTTCAGTCTGAAGCAAATATTAGACCCCAATATTGAAGGGCTTATGATAGGAAACTGAGACACCTAGTGGGCTAAATTATTACAGTTGTAAAAGCGAGGAGATAATTGGACACAGTGCATGTGAACTACAAACCTGCTATGTGTTTGACTACATCTCTCATATCCATCCTAACTTTTATCCAGTCTCTCTCCTCACTGTATGCTCTCTTACTGATTTACCATTTTTTTGACACTAAGCACTGTTACATGGCGCTCTACACTGATTAAAATGACAACTGGTCTTGTTAAAATAACCTCTTTACAATGCTCAGAATGATTGGCCTGTTGGCGATGAGAATAATTACAACACTAAAATACAGAAGAGTTTAATTGCTCTCAAAATTGGAGTTGACAAAACTATTTACTCTTCCTGTTAAAGCTTCCTCTCACTATCCACACCCACAACACTGATGAAAATGCTTTCAAGGACACCTGGCTGATTTCTAGGGGCCAGATTCTGCCATCCTCTCTAATGCTAAGTAGTATCTTAATGTGTGAGGAACCCTCACTGAGATCAAGATTACTAGACTGTAGAAAGTGCTACTCCTTGTAAGCAAGGGCTGCATAACCTGGCTCTAGGTGAGTAGAACAGCACTGTGCTAATCCATTAGCTGCAATATGATATGACTTCCATCGTTTTCACCACACTGGGGATAAAAAAAATCCAAGCTCCTATGCAACGAATAAAACAATAATTCTATTGGAAGAATAGTCTCCTTGCTTATCGCCACTCTAATTTCATGCTTCATAACAATGATTCTTGAAACATCACTTTTCCTTTACGCAATCCTGCTCCCACTGAAATAAGTGGGTAAATTCTTTTTGGACCCATTTACGCAACCGATACTTCCCAGCAAGTAGCACTTGCTCATGTGTATAGTCCCAGTTGAGCTACCCACGTGAGTAAGTGCTACTCAGCACAAGTAAGGATTTTGTAGAATCCTACATCAAAGCAACATTTGTGTCAGCATCTGAAAAACAATATTTAACAGATCAGAGGAAACAAAAATAGGGTATTACAAACAGGTTTCTTTTTGGCCTGGCAAAAATCAAGGAGTGCTGCTTTTCTAGGGGTGTTTTTTGTTTTGTTTTTTTAAGTGACATACTGTTAGGATGGTTGTGTCACAGTTGCTGTACCAGGCTGAATGTATTGTTTATAACAAGACTTGATGAAAAGACAGAGGCAAGGAGGATCTGCTGGAAAACAATTCCACAGATGACACATTTGTCTCTGTGATATGTTTTCACTGAGTTTGCCTCTATATTCTTGACATTAGAATGGCTAATGGACAACTTGTTCAACTGGGTGACTGCTTAGAATATTTTACTTGGAAACTTGGGGACAACAAGCACATATTCCTGCCTAGAAATAGGACAGCTGAGAAAAATGAGAATATTTAGAGTTTATCACTATATAAGGCCAATAAAATAACTTGGGTGGGAGGAATTCTCCTTATCTCTCATTTTTCAGTCTGTGTGGGCATCTTAATGTTAGCAATGGGTTTGCCCCTTTGTCTGAACTTTCTTTTATCTGAACAAAAAGAAAAGGGGTGGGGGAATGACAGCTACTGTGCTCTGGTTAACAGTTAAGTATGGAGAGAATTCATTTTACATATGATGGATGCTTAACAATTACTAATCTTAAATTGCAGTGGCAGAGCTGGAGAGGGAAGTGGAAGCTGCTCAAGAAGATAAATGAATGACAATTAATTTATTAAAGATACATGGTTAGCGCTTGATGCAGCTCTACTCTTTTAAGGAACAAGTAGTGGTTGAGCGGAAAAAGACCTGAATCACTGTAAGGAGAGACTGAAAAAGGGAGACAAGTAATTGAGGGTTGGAAGGGAGCTGTAATATACAGCGTCTATTTCCAGCTGAAATGCAATGTGGGTATGCCGTAGGGATAAGGATATTACAGTTTGAAGGTGAGAAAGAAAATAAAGGGGTTTTGTCCATTGTGTTGGAAAGAACAAGCAGAGAACTCAGCAAGTAGGTAGGAGGAAAAGTTAAAGATGTTAAAGTGAAATAGATAGTGGACCAAATTGTGCTCACACTTGCATCCATGCAATTCCTATTGAGTCACTGACATCTAAATGCTCTTACCCTAAGGGACAAGATCCTGAAGCATTGCGGATAACAGATGTTTTGCCAGTGATTTCAATGAGAGCAGGTTTAGGCCCAGGGTATGTAGTGAGACAACTATGATCTTAATTATCATTTTTTGGTTTTGACAGCAAAATCAAGCCCTTAGGGCTAGATCCCCAAGAGATTTGGGCATTGCAATGCTAAGTATTGCAGCACCTAACACTTAGGTTACCCTGCTGCTTAGTAGAAGTAGCACCACTGTATTAGGTCCCTGGTTTCTTATGCAATGCCTGGGGTGAATCAGGTGCCTAAGAATGGGATTCACAGCAGCAGGCACATTGAGCAGAGAGCTGCCTAAACTAGCTAGTGGGAAATGCTGAGGAGGGGATGTGGCCTTAAACCCTGCCCCTCAGAGGGATTTAGGTGCCTCACGCTACTCAGGCTTCATAGCTGTGAATCCTCTGCTGGAGTTGTGTGCCTAAGGCAGGCTAGTCAGATTTTGTGCAAAACAAACAAACCCTGCAAAAACTGGGGAGGAAATGGTGCCCCCCCATAACCTGTAGCCCAGTGGTTAGAGCACTTCAGCCAGGAAGTAGGCACTCTGGGTTCAAATCCCCACTCTACCTGACATGGAGCAGTGTTCTGAATCCCATTTCCCAGGTCAGTGCTGTATGGGGCTATGGAGTATTCTGAGGGTAGGACACTCTCAATCTCATGTTGAACATGTGCCACTGTATGTAAATCATTAAATATTCATTGGGTGAGAGTGAGGCGACTGTATAGCAAAGTGGTTAGCGCAGTCCTGGGGGGGGGACCCAGGTTCCAGTCCCTGTACGTCAATGTATAATCATTTATATAATGTGGAACAGCTTCAACGGGAGAGGTTGACAGACCCACCTGAAAACACACTATAGCCCAGTTGTTGTGGCACTCATGTGGGAGGTGGGATTCAAGTCCCTGCTCCATCTTAGGCAGGGTGTGAGGATTTAAACCTGCATCTCCCACATCCTGGGTGAGTTTTATAACCACTGCACTGTTAGGTAGGAAGAGTGTAAGAGGAGATGGCCCCTTATGTGGATTTAGTTGTGCTCCGTGCATGCTTCCTGGATCAAGCCCTGAAGGCAAGATAGATGGAGAAACACCTAGTTTGCGAATCCCACTGGGACTAAGACATTAATTAGAGACCAAGCTGCTGGGTGCTGTCAGGAGTCAGGTGGCTGTGCACTTGCCCCGCTGCTGAAATTCAGGCACCTAGAGGACTATAATGGAGAACATACAGGTACCTACAGGGTTAGAATCATAGAATATCAGGGTTGGAAGGGACCTTAGGAGCTCATCTAGTCCAACCCCCTGCTCAAAGCAGGACCAATCCCCAAGTAAATCATCCCAGCCAGGGCTTTGTCAAGCCTGACCTTAAAAATATCTAAGGAAGGAGATTCCACCACCTCCCTAGGTAACGCATTCCAGTGCTTCACCACCCTTCCAGTGAAAAAGTTTTTTTTTCCAGTTTTTCCTAATATCCAACCTAAATCTCCCCCACTGCAACTTGAGACCATTACTCCTTGTTCTGTCATCAGCTACCACTGAGAACAGTCTAGATCCATCCTCTTTGGAACCCCCTTTCAGGTAGTTGAAAGCAGCTATCAAATTCCCCCTCATTCTTCTTTTCCGCAGACTAAACAATCCCAGTTCTCTCAGCCTCTCCTCATAAGTCATGTGTTAGGTAACAGCTGACTGATTCTGTGAATGCTAGTGGTACCAAAATGTTGGACTTTGCCTCCTAAAGTGGCAGTTATAAACCTAAGTCATTTTGTGGATCAAGCCTTTAGTAACTTACAATTTTGAGATGCAGCCTCAAGTATTAGTATCTGACAAAACACTTGGGAATAAAAGAAATGCTTTAGTAAAAATTTTCTTAGTGCTAGCTTACTTGTGCTACTTTTCTAGACCCTCTCATGGCTTCTCTCAGACAGACCTATTTGCTTATTTCAAAGAAACTTTCTAAGTGCATGCATCTAATTAAACAAGTTGCCAGCTAGCCTTTCCCATGTCAAGAAATGAAGGCCAAACTCAGTAAAGATATGTCACACAGAAAGATGTCCTCTTAAAAACTCTTTCCTAGCACTCCTCCTTTCCCCTTACTCTTTTCATCAGACCTATAGTAGTTAGACTAAATCAAGTTTGCTGTCTATAAGGATGGTGCTGATCTAGCAGAGGGCTTAGACTATGGACAGTAGCCTAGAGAAGTCTTAGAATGTTGCATGGCTCTTTTAACCCCTACTCTCCCAGAAGGAAGGGGCACACTTCTGGTCTCCCAGGTTTAAGAAAGATTAATTCAACTGGAACAGGTGAAGAGCAGGACTACTAGGGTGATCAGAGGAATGGAGAACCTGCCTTATAATAGGAGACTTAAGGAGATTGGCTCCTTTAGCTTAATAAAATAAAGGATGAGGGGAGATATGATTGCTCTCTATAAATACATCAGAGGGATAAATACTAGGGAGGAAGAGGAATTATTTAAATTAAGGGCCAGTGCTGGCACAAGAACAAAGTGATATAAACTGTCCATCAATAAGTTTTTTGTCTGATTTCAAGGCTAAGGTTTCTAACCATCAGAGGAGTGAAGTTTTGGAAGAGCGTTCCAAGGGGAGCAGTGGGGGCAAAAAACCTAATTTGTTTTAAGACAGAGTTTGAGAAGTCATAGAGGGGATGGAATGTTGAGATTTCCTACAATGCCACATGGCTCATCTGCAACAGCTAGTAGCTAATATCTCCAACAGCCAGAGATGGGACACTAGATGGAGAGGGCTGTGAGTTATGTGGAATTCTTTCTCAGGTGTTTGGCTAGTCAGTCTCCTCCACATGCTCAGGGTCTAACTGATCACTATATTTGGGATCAGAAGGAATTTTCCCTGAGCTCAGATTGGCAGAGATCCTGCAGGGGGGGAGTTCACTTTCTTCTGTAACATGAGGCATGGGTCACTTGGTGGTTTTGAATTAGAGTAAATGGTGAATTCTCTGTAACTTGAAGACTTTAAATCAAGATTTGAGGACTTCAGTAACTCAGCCAGAGGCTATGGACCTACTACAGGAGAGGGTGGGTGAGGTTCTGTGGCCTGAAATGTGCAGGAGGTCAGACTTGGATGGTCCCTTCTGGCCTCAAGGTGTATGAGTCTGCAAGTAGTTAGAGGCATTGGCTGTACAGGGGTCATGGGCCATTGACTCACCTTGTTTCAGGTCAGCCTCCACCAGCAGGGCTCCTGGGGTACATCTCTCCTACCCTTTTGCTCATAGTGATAGGAAATTTTTACCTCCTCATGCTATCAAGGGTGAATCAAGCCAAACACATCCAGTCTCTCATAGCCTTCTTTCTGAAGAAAGAACCCCTGTTCTACAGTGTCTCAAACTGGGGGTCGGGATCCCTCAGGGGGTCACAAGGTTATTACGTGGGGGGTCGCGAGCTGTCAGCCTCCACCCCAAACCCCACTTCACCTCCAGCATTTATAATGTTAAATAGGGTTTTTAATTTATAAGGGGTGTCATACTCAGAGGCTTGCTGTGTGAAAGGGGTCACCAATACAAAAGTCTGAGAACCCTGCTGTAGAAATAGCTAGAAAATGGAGCAAATGTGTTTATTGCCTGGCCAGAAAGGAAAACGGTTTGCATTAAACCTTTTCCATCTGACTTTTTTTAATACTGTTTTTTCAGATGCTAACACAGTGAGGCAGTCTGTCAAAATTAGTATCCACTGCTGGCACGATTTTTTCTTTGTTTGGAAAAACAAAGCTATAAAAATACACATTTCTGCACATTATCAGGTCAGCAGAACTTGTACTGACTGGTGGGGCTGGGGCAGAGGAGGGATGCACACACATCTGGCTCTATTGTTTCTCTATTTAAACTTCAGCAAATACAAGCATAACTGTGGACCTCTAGCTGCTCCTTTTTGACTTCCATGTGCCTCTCTTTGGCTGTTAAATTCTGAATGAGTTTTCTTATCACACCTAACACAGGCCAGCATGGTAACTGAGAAGAGTTTACGCAATAAATAACCTTTGACTGGAACTAAAGGCTGAAAGCGGCTACTCAACATACCTATTTATTTGTTTAGAAATATATAGTGTCACCTGTCTCTAAAGCAACTAGGTGCTATACATCAGTAAAAACACTCAATAACCAATCAACAGGCTAACAGCACAGCTGCTTGTTTATAAACCACATTCCTTATTATAAAGTTCAATGAAAAGCCTGCCTAAACAAAGAGCTTGTGCTGTTCCTTGATGTTTGCTGAGCAGGTTCAGATGGACTGCTAGCCTGAATAGGTCCCTCATAATGCTCTGACTGGAACTGGCTGTGGGAGCGATCTGGCAGATCCTTACTCCCAGAGCAGGATATAAGGGAAGAGATGGTTTCTCAGATAGCTGGGTCACAGACCACTTTGGTTTTAACTGACACCTCCACCTGCTACTGAATATCTAGCGCAGATCACTGAGGGCTAGTGTTATTCCCTCAAATGTTTGCTACACTCCAGGGGAGTAGCTGTATGAGTTTGTCCTTTTCAAGGGTTGCTCTAAGCAGAGTGCATGGTAGTACTCTAGCCTTGAGGTTACAAAGGCACAGACCTCTGTGAGGAGGTCTGTGTTGAGGAGGAACAGCAGCACACCGGGATAACCATAGATGAAAATTGCACTTGTGTTGCTCAGTTGTCACGAGGAAATCCAAAAGCAGTGAAAGATCCAGAATGATTAAGAAGACTGCAAACCACATCGGCAAAGTCTAGACAAACACTCTGATGCGTAACCAGGATTGACAATATACCTTCACCCTTCTTTCAAGATAGAGTAGATATTGGGCAGCTATGAACATGGAAATAGCTATGGCCCTGCTTCCTCTGGTCTGCTAATGTCACTGTAAGCAGGGCAAAGTGGCCAGAGATAGCTAATGGAGATTTCTTTCTTCACAGAGGAACTCCGCACTGGTGGGAGGCTGGTGGATGTGGCTCCAGTATAAGGAGAGGGAAGCAGTATATTGGTGTGGGTAAGGGCCAGGATAGGAAGGAAGTCGGGGGTTTGGTAGAGTAGTTAACCTGCTGCTTTCTTACACCAGTGCTGGATGATGACTAAAGATCAAAGAGTTCCAACTGGTTCTCAGATACAATAGAAAATCAAGTATGTAGTGTCTCAGCAATTAGGTTTCTAGCATTTTGCAGTATGTGAAATGCATCACAGTTTATCACTCTCTTTTTGTCAGAGCCCTGCTGCTATACTTAGTCTGTGGCATGACTCAGTGTGGGGGTTGGTTTGTTTTTTGTTTTTAAATCAGTAATTAACTTGCTTTTCACTTCACTGAGAGGCAGGTCACAGGCCATGAAGGTGCTGCAATCCCATCTCATTTCATATCTGTAATTTCCTTTCCCTTGGGTTCTCCCATGCATAATATTTTGAAGCAGCTGAAAAGAAGATTTTTAAATCAGTTGGTTGTAGTGAGTTGGACATGGAGTTCCTATTGCAGTAAGAATATTGGCCCAGATCTTCAGCTGGTGTAAACTGGCATGGCTCTATTGGCTTCCCTTGCCCCTGACTCTCCCTCCCAGCTCCTTTACACTGCTGCAGCATCACTGGCTACATGGGGATTCTCCTAGTATAAGGGGAGTAAGCAGGTGGCCCCCCTATGGCCTGCTGCCAGATGGAGGAGATATGTCGGAGCATGTCTGAGAGAAAAGGGGCACGTCGAGAGCATCACTGTACTCCAGTGATCCCTGTGAGCCTGAAAGGTCTCTTGAGGTGGGAGAAATGTTGCAGACAGACACAATTTAGAGCAGCTCTGAGGCCTGTTTGCTCGAGTTGAGAAGGGTGGCGGCTGAGGGTGCCAGCCAAAATGAGCCAATTGTTGAAGAGGGCTGCAGGCAAAAGTTGACAGAGGCCTAATTTAACTTGCACATGTTGAGCATCACATAGTTTTAGGCTTCGAAGAGAAGGTTCAAGCACTTTTACTAGGGATATTATTGGCTTCCAGAACACCGCAAATCTAGGTCATGAGGGTCTGAAAATCCATTTCCACAAACTTGTCTCTGCTCAGTAAGCCTAGCAGGCTACATATTGCTTTCAGAACCTGAATTACTGTAATTGTTATGAATTGTTTTCTGGATCTTGAATCAGCAGTGCATGACTTCAAAAACTAGCATCAAGAATTTCTGGATTACATTTCTTCTTCTTTAGGCAACAGACAGTAGTCATACTTCAATTCAGATCTGACACATTTTTCCTTTGATACATGTGGGAAAAGTCATGCTTTATTTATTGCCAGAAGCTGTCACATGTTTATATGTAGCTGTCTCCTCTGAGGATATTTTCACCATTGCCATGCGTTGGTTTCTAAGAATTTACCATCCTTCAAAAGGCCTAGCTTGTCAGGATTATTTGTAGCTGAAAGAACATTGTGGGTTTTTTTTGTTTTTTTTTTTAATATCCTTTAGTCATTAGAGTATGACCTTTACTATGCTAGTCTGAAGTGAAGTTGTATAGATATTTAATTCCTTTGAGTTAGAAAGTGATGTTTCATACTGACCGTGGACATGCTTTCTATTTTAACGCTAAGTTGTTCTAAGTGAAAGTAACTTCTTAATTACATAATAGCAATTATATAATGCCTTCCCCCTTCAAGGGGTGAAAATATTTACTAACCTAACACACTATAGCAATTCAAAGATAAAATGAGAAATGGAGTATGGCACAGAAAAAATCTGTACAGCACAAACAAGTAAAGAAAATTATGATATGTACACTGATCATATTGCACAGTCCTTTCACATACACTACCATATATACAACTGAGACATTTGATAATTTTTGTAACTCTTTTTGTACCAGGATTAGTAGTATAATATTGGTATTTTGCCCATGCACTTCATCTTTTAAATGTGTGGGTTGATATTTCATTTCCTCCTGGAATAAAATACATGTTTACTAATATAAGTGAGATCCTTGGTGTTACTTTCATATGTGGCAGGATGACAGGACTGGACCAAAAAGAGTTCATTTAAATCAGTGTACAGTCCTGAGTGATCTTGTTTTATTTTGATTATTGGATACCTTCCTGAAAACTGGGTTGCTATATCACCTGATTCAAAAGGAACTTTGTCCTTCAAAAAGTAATACCCCCCCAAAAAAATTAAGTACATCAGAAGCCGGAAGCCTGCTAAACAACCAGTGGGGCCACTGGAGGATCAAGATGCTAAAGGAGAACTCAGTGGAGGAACTAAATGAATTCTTTGCATCAGTCTTCACCGACAAGGATGTGAGGGTGGCTCAGGTTTGGGAATCTTTCTTTTTAGGTGACCACTCTGAGGAACTGTCCCAGATTGAGGTGTCAGAGGAGGTTTTGGAACAAACTGATAAACTAAACAGTAATAAGTCACCAGGATGAGATGGTATTCACCCAAGAGTTCTGAAGGAACTCGAATGTGAAATGGCAGAACTACTAACTGTAGTCTGTAACGTATCATTTAAATCAGCTTCTGTACCAAATGACTGGAGGATAGCTAATGTGATGCCAATTTTTAAAAAGGGCTCCAGAGGTGATCCCAGCAATTACAGGCTGGCAAGCCTGACTTCAGTACCAGGAAAACTGGTTGAAACTATAGTAAAGAACAGAACTGTCAGACACATAGATGAACATAATTTGTTGGGGAAGAGTCAACATGTTTTTTGTAAAGGAAAATCATGCCTCACAATCTACTAGAATTATTTGAGGGGGTCAACAAACATGTGGACAAGGGGGATCCAGTGGATATAGTGTACTTAGATTTTCAGAAAGCCTTTGACAAGGTCCCTCACCAAAGGCTCTTAAGCAAATTAAGCTGTCATGGGATAAGAGGGAAGATGCTCTCATGGATTGGTAACTGGTTAAAATATAGGAAACAAAGGGTAGGAATAAATAGTCAGTTTTCAGAATGAAGAGAGGTAAATAATGGTGTCCCCAGGGGTCTGTACTGGGACCAGTCCTATTCAACATATTCATAAATAATCTGGAAAAAGGGTTAAACAGTGAGGTGGCAACATCTACAGATGAAAAAAAAATTACTCAAGATAGTTAAGTTCCAGGCAGACTGTGAAGAGCTACGAAAGGATCTCTGGGCAACAAAATGGCAGATGAAATCCTATGTTGATAAATGCAAAGTAATGCTTATGGTAAAATGTAATCCCAACTATGTAATATATAAATAAATAAAATGATGGGGTCTAAATTAGCTATTACCACTCAAGAAAGAGATCTTTGAGTCATTGGGGATAGTTGTCTGAAAACATCCATTCAGTGTGCAGCAGCAGTCAAAAAAGTGAACAATGTTGGGAATCATTAAGAAAGGGATAGATAATAAGACAGAAAATATCCTATTGCTTCTATATAAATCCATGGTACACCCACATCTTGAATACAGCTTCCAGATGTGGTTGCCCCATATCAAAAAAGATATATGGAAATTGGAAAAGGTACAGAAAAGGGCAACAAAAATGATTAGGGGTATGGAATGGCTTCCGTATGAGGAGAGGTTAATAAGACTGGGACTTTTCAACCTGGAAAAGACATGAGTAAGGGGGGAATACGATTGAAGTCTATAAAATCATGACTGATGTGGAGAAAGTAAATAAGGAAGTGTTATTTACCCCTTCTCATAATACAAGAACTAGGGGTCACCAAATGAAATTACTAGGCAGCAGGTTTAAAACAAACAAATGGAAGTATTTCTGGACACAACACAGTCAACCTGTGGAACTCCTTACCAGAGGATGTTATGAAGGCCAAGACTATAACAGGGTTCAAAAAAGAAATAGATACATTCATAGAGGATAGGTCCATCAGTGGCTATTAGCCAGGATGGGCAGGGATGGTGTCCTTACCCATTTTGGCAAACAGAGGCTAACAGGGGGTGGATCACTTGATTACCTGTTCTGTTCATTCCCTCTGGGGCACCTGGTATTGGCCACTGTGGGAAGACAGGATACTTGGCTAGATGGACCTTTGGTCTGACGCAGTATGGCCATTCTCATGTTCTTAAAATAAATTCAGAAAGTCTTTAATTATATGACTTTGGTGTGCAAAATTTTTCCTTTTTAAAAAGACCTTATTCTTAAACTTGATAATGCACCACGCTGAGATGACATACAGCCAAGTGACTGCAATGCAAAGCACACAAGTCTTTCAGCATGAAAATTAGACATGGTCCAGACTAATTTTACTCAAAATACACTTTGCTGAACCATTTCAGATGCTGAATTCAGGGGACTAGGGAGTGTTGTAAAAATATAAATGTCATTAACTTGGGATCTATATATCCCTTATAAAAGGAAGAATAAATGGAGTATGTGAAGGGGCAGGGACAGAGGTTTATATGTAGGAAACAAATACCTTAGAGAAGGAAGTGCAATTCTTTTCTCCACCTCACACTGCTCTGAGTGCTGATGTTGCATAGGAGATAGCTTCTGCTTAGGTTTGCTTGGCAGAGGGATGTTGGGACCAATGGGTGGTAAGAAGACCTGGCAGAGTACACTGGCAACTCTCCAGCCCACATACTGGCAGGAGATTAAGGTCCTGGGAGATGATGGAGCATTTGCACTTGAACTAATAAAAGGATTTGCTGGACCATTTGCCTCAGCCTGTTGAATGAAAAGAAAAACAAAATTAAACCTACCACAATAAACTGCTAGAAACAAGGTAATGGCAAAAATGATCTGGGATATAATCCATCTACAGAGAGAATTATAAATAAGGCATGTAGTGTTTTTCTGTTTTCCATGGCTCACTTTGATTCAGTGCTTCTCCTTTGAGTCAGTATAGGGGGTGAGGTAAGGGACATAAAAGGTACACTATAGATCATTTGCTTACATTTATAGAATAAAATGATGAAAATAAGAACTTCTGCATTTTTCCCTCTTTGGAAACATTAATAGGCACTTCTCAGTTTTAATAAATTGATCCTTTTTATACCAGTTTAAATCTCATCTTTCTATACATATATTTTTTTGTCATTAGAAACCTTTTTACAGAGCCTCAATAACTCTCCAATCTTACAAATAGGCAGTCTGTAAACTTTCAGGGACATAGTTTGAAATATGGCCTCAAACTGCATGTGCAGTTTTGCATGCCCACTCAAAAGCATGAAAACAGGCAGTTTTGTGCACACACAGTAGAACAGAATTTGAGTACATGACATACACATGTAAAATGTTCAATTCCAATTATTACTAATTTAGTTTTATATGTGCAAATAGAGGCACATGAAAAATGTATGCTCAGTTTCAGAAACTTTGAACTTCCCATTTAAATGGGACATTGTATGTGTCAATATACAGCTGTGCTGATATATATAACTGTTTTGATCGAATGTCTGAAACTACCCTCAATCTAGAAGGATATTAGCTATACAAGAGATAAATTACAAACTCTGAACAGAGACAGGGTGTGTGAAGTAATATCTTTTATTGGCCCAGCTTGTTTCTCTTGCCAACAGAATTTAGTCCAATAAAAAATATTACCTCACTCACCTTGTTTCTCTAATATCCTGGGACTGACATAGCTACAAAAACACTGCATACAAATTCAAAACATTTTTTGGGAGGGGAATAACAATTTTTTTGTTTCTTCTTAGTTTTTTATATTTTAATAGTAAAAACCAAACCCCACTAGTATCATGTTTCTGTTCCTGTTACCTTGTTTTGGTGATGTCCTTGACTGTTTTTAATTACTTTTCTTCTCTGAGGATGTTTTAACTTAGGGATGCCCATAAGGCATATTTTTCTTTGTCAGAATCTGGTTATAACCATTGAAGCTCTTAGCTTCAAAATGTCACACAATGTTATAATTAGTCACTTTTTTATGTTCATAATATAATTGTTCATTCTTGAAAGTAAATAGGATGTTGCATGCTGTCTATTCTGTTTTAAAATATCAATAACAAACTATTTACTGAATGTTACAAATTTTGTGCAGCCCTTTACCAGTCAGTCAGACTTCATTTTATATGCCTCTCAAGCCTTGTAATGGTAAACAGATTGACATTGATACAAAAAAAGCTTTCTTTATTCTATCATACTACTTAGCATTACTGAAGTCTGATTTTTTTGGGGTAACATTTATTAATATCATTATGTAGGTACATTTAAACAATTAAGAAAGTTAGTAACTGTACAACTTATTTCATTTTACTTTAGTTCCTAAACCTTTTAACTTTTTTTTTAAAACAGCTTCTGCTAGTGACACAGCCATAACTATGTAGTGACAGCATTTCCATTATAAATCCTGGTTTTGTTTCTATTTTCCCCAAGCATTTATAACTGAGGTGTAGATATTCATTCTACACACAGACTCGGCATACAATTTCTCATCAGATTTGTCTGTGTACAAATGTCATTAAAGTTGTTTTGGCTGTCTTTAACATAGAAATGGGAAAAATACTATAGCACTTCATTTTTTTGATACTTTATGAACCCTTGTCTCTCCTCAGTAGAAGAACTATGAACATGGAAAAACTATACAGGAGCTTGCTTTCCCCAGTGAATAGAGAATGTGTTCACTGTCAGTCACACCTTTTATTACTTTTTTCCATATACCCAAAAGAAAGCCTCTGGATTTAAGCCTGTGGCAAACAGAGCCACTGTAGATTTTCCCCCATGTTCACAGAGGAACTAATATGCAACCTCTTGCTTTAGGGTCAACATATTACGTTAGTCTCTCTGACAGTGACTCATCCTTTCCCTGAAGGTGATTTCTACGTGACATGGTAAGTGGTAATCTGCCCTTTTTCAGTTTTTAAAACCAAAACAAATATTTTTGTTCACTTTCGTAGTTTTTCCAAGTCCTTCATAGAACCCTTACCAAACTCTGTCTCCCCTTCTGAAAGGCCCAGTATAGTTACAATAACCCTCTTCTGGCACAGGAGACCTAGACTTAACTGCCCTTAGAGCCATCAATGCTGCACTTTGTGATGACCAAAGGGAGTGATGTAAGCTAGTTCAGAACTGTCCGTGGCCATAACCCTCAGCTCCAAGCCAGTTCCTTTGTGCCGTTCCTGTGGTGTGAAGGAACTAGAAAGCACCTGGATCTTCTCCCACTGTTAGGGTGTCCCCAATGCCATAGACACTTTCTGTGCCATCCTCCCAGCAGCCCCCAGCAAAGCAGAGCCAGGATGGTTATTGGGTTGGAGGTGGAAATGGTGCATAACTAGAATACAGCTTTTCTCCATCAAGGTGGATGGCCCTTTGTAGCTACTGAAAGCTGTGGTTAGTCTAGAGCAGCTGTGGGGCTTTCTTGAGCTATGCCAAGGATCAAATTGCTCTCAAGAGGAGTGAGAATGGAACCCACAAATGCACCGCCCAAAGTTGCGCCCAGTAGCTGTGAGAGTCCTCCAGCTTTAGCTGTGCCTGACTTGGTGAGACAGCCTAAAAATGAAAAACTTTAAATGACTGACATCTGTTTCAGTAAACAGCAATTTCTATCCTTGAACTACAGCACAAAACGTGGGTGTAAGGCAATGAATCCATAAGGCTGGCTGTCAGTCTGGAAAGTTATTTATCTTTTGTTCTTTCTGTACCCATTACTATAATGTAATTCAGTAGCATAAAATATATAAGAGACAAACTACACAAAATATTAATGGGTCATAAATGGCAAGAATGAAGTCAGTTGTATATATGAGGAGTCAGAGAAAGTGGAGGAAAAAAACCTTTCAATATTTCAGTCTTTCTAGCAGATGGTAGAAAGTACTTTAGACATGATGACTCTTCCTAGATGTTCCAGCATATGCTGTATGTGCCCATACAGTAAAGCCTTGCTCATTGCAAATCTCCCAGGAACTATCACAATTAAAGCACATCAATTAACATTTGCTTATTATGCTAGTGTGTGTGTATGTGGCAATTTTATATTTTCCTCTCATACGTTAGGGTCACAATTTAGTCTGGATTATTGATTTGCCAGATGAAGGTCTCAGTTTAAGGCTCTGTTTCTGCTTCTCTGTAAATATCTGCATTGATTATTTTTGGACTGAGTACCAATGCACATGTTTGAGACTTGTTAGCAAATACATGTCCATAGCATGATACTAATTTCACTGGCATGAATCTGGGAGTTTGAGAGTTTGGAAGCATCTGGTTTGACAGGATCCCTGGGGTGCAGCCTGGAACCGTGGGACTGCTGTGCCCCCTTAACTCTCCAACCTGGGCTGTCTCTCACAATGCCTCCAGGCGCTGTTATCAGCACAACTGCACGTGTCCCACACCCAGCCAGATTTCATAAATGGTCCCAGAGCCACTCATGAATCACACAGAGAAAGGCACCAGCTAAATCCCCCCACATCCCAGCACTGTACGTCAGGGATATACCATCTTGCACTGCTCAAGACAAGCAGTGCAAATTTAATTGGTTCACCACTTCATCAATGGAAAGTGGACATAGGACTAGCCTTTGTAAACCCGAGCAGATTTACCAGGCACTTCAGGCAAACTCACTGGTAAAGATAAACGTTAAAACAAGTTTACTGATGACAAAAGATAGATTTTAGGCAATTATAAGTGATACGCAAAAAGTCAGAGTGGTTACCAAAAGAAAAGAAAATATATAAGCACACAGTCTAAATTCTCAACCCTATTAGACTGGGCAACTTCAAGATTAAGCAGTTTCTCTCACCCCACTGGATATTGCAGTTCATAATACACAGGTGTGACACTATGCCCCAGAATAGGAAGAGAGCCTGAGACATAAGCCCTTGTATTAGAGGCCTAGTCTGAGGCAGGACAGAATTTGGCAAGAACAGGACTGATATTGTAGAAATGCACATTCCTAAGAAGTGCTAGTCACAGAGTGCTCACGCAAACACACCCTGATATCAAGTGGTACCAGAACATTCCGATATCAAGGATGGTACAAAAACATTCCCCAAAGATAACTGGAACACACTGACCCCTCCTAAAAGATATGGTCAGGATGACAGTACGTAATAGAGATGTTTTTATTGAACCAACATGTACAACAAGATGATCAGTGATAACTAGTGATGTCAGAGGCAGTAACTAACTATGTCGAAGGGGCAGTACTAACTTGTTTGAACTGGGGTATAAAGATGTATCTCAGAGGGAGTATCTTTGGCCAGCCTAGGGAGCAGTAGAAGTCCCACCACTGACTGAGCTGCGTCCATTGTCACAAGCATACATGTCTTAGTATCCTCAGTCTGCCAGGTGCTATTACCATGCTTTGTCAAAAATAAACCAGGCTAGGTGCTTTCACTGAAAACCAAGTCTGTGGATTTATTGGGCAGTTTAATTGAGGTATGCTATCTCTGCTAGCTGGGACAGCACACTGAATGAACACACACGCAGCCAACATCTGACCACAGCCCCTGTATTCTTCATAGAGCTATTATGAGATATTATGGCCTAACTATGATGTATTTTATACAAGATAGGTCATGTGAGATATCATTGAAAAGGTTATGATTGATTATCCTATTTGTATGCATGTATCATTTTTGTATCTGAAGCTAGGAATATTGTCTATACATCTATTACAAAGGTGTTTACACCTGGGGAACACCCACTAGACAGAATGCAATCAGTCTTGATGGCTCGCTGGGAAGGGCCATTAGGGAGAACAATAGGTCTTAGAAGTTGCTAATCACCCACCAAAAAGCCTTCCTGGGGATGGTGCAAACAGTGTCTGAGTTATGGCTGCAGGGACATGGGACCAAGTCACCTGGTACTGGACTCCATGACAATACTAGTGTTTTTCCACCAACTGGGGATCAAATTGGGAGACAAAGGATTCCCGCCATATGCAAAAACTAAAGCAGGGGAGTGACATCATTGTGATGCATTCTTCATTGACTCCCCACCCAAGAAAGAGGACTGCTGGAAACGCCTGAGAACAAAAAGACTAGGGGAGAAGGGCTGAGCCCAGGCTGAAAGTTTGTCTGGCCTGTGAAAGATATAGCTGCAAGCAAATGCAGCTTGCCTTCAAGACTCTCTGCAGTCTGCCTAAAACAACATTTAGGGTGAGAATTTGCTACAGTTTCTTTAGTATATTAAGCTTAGATTGCATATATGTTCTGTTTGCTAGGTAATCTGCTTTGATCGGTTTGCTATCCCTTATAATCACTTCAAATCTATCTTTTGTAGTTAATAAACTTGCGTTTGTTTTGTCTAAAACCAGTGTGTCTGGAAATCATAACTTGGGGCAAAGTATATTCCTCTCCACGTTGAGGGAGGGGGTGAATTTCTTGAGCTTATGCTGTACAGTTCTCTGTGCAGTGCAAGATGGTATAATTTTGGTTTTACACTCCAGAGTGAGGGTGCACTTCATTCACTGGGCCATTCCTTAGCTGAGCCTTCCCATGCAGAGCTGATCTCAGCATCTGTGTGTATAGCTGCAGATAGGTGTGTCCCTACCTGTATGTGTACTGGTAAAGTGCAGTCTGAAGCCTGGGGAAGGGCTTGACAGGCTGCATAACAGTATAGTGTTAAGGGAACCCAGGCTGGTGGATCAGGTGGGCTCAGTGATACCCCAGTTCCAGGTGGCATCCCAAAGGGGGGAAGAACCCATCACAACAGGTTTCACCCTTGAAACCTGGGCAAGTCTCCTCTGTTGGAGTCTTCAGTCTTCTGAGTGTCCTTGTTACCCGTAGCAAAGGAGAGGGGCAGGAGAAAAGGCAAAGCATGGGCCCACGGTGTTCTGTTTTATACCCTTAGTCCATGTGCTTGGAGAACACAAATCCAGGCATGTCTGGTGGGCATTATTGAGTCCCCAGGCAAGGTTGAGCAATGCCCCTGGAGTGGCCTTGTGCAGGTGAGTCACTGAATTGTAGCTCCCCTGCTGGACTATGGTGGCTGATGGTGGTTTGACACCTACCCAGGCATTGGTTACTTTTCTTTCTGTTGTCTTTGTGGAACTATTATCTGGTCGATTCCCCAACTTACTGCATGTTTTACTGGCAGCCATACAACACAATCTCGTTATTTCACATGCACTATTTATATACCTATTTAGATAAAAGAGTGACTCTCAGCAGATAATAACCTTTCCCCTGATACCTTACATGGCATGCTTTATATGCAAGATCACAATTTTATATAAATAGAAATATGGGGGTTACAGGGCACTCCCCCGAGGTATAGTTTGTCAAACTGATGTGCCCAGATCTGTAACCAAGTGTGCACCCTATGGGGACATGAATTTTCAAAATGTTTGCACTGCTAAATCAGCCACTTCCACTAGTAATAACAGGCAACTCAGACACTAGTGGGTTGCACCTCCCAGAAGGGGATAATAGGAGTGTGCCTTTGGAAACTTATCCAGCAGATCATTTTCAAAGGGGGTCACTGCATCCCAAAGGGCTAGTGCAGCCCCAGTAGTGTGCAACAGAAACTGCACCTCGGAGTGACTACAGCAGGTGACTGCTTCACACCAGCTGCCTTACTGTGATCAGCCGTGTTAGTTACCGTGTGTGCGCGCACCCACTGCAAGCCAGTGGGTGGCAGTTTATTTGTTTGGCATTAGCATTAGCAATGCTGCAGGCTAAGAGGGGGGAAAAAATTGCAGGACCTGCTTATTTAAGCATTTTACTGACCACAGCCTGGTGGTATGCCTACTTGTGAGAGGCCATCACTGTTTGAGGAACACTACTGGGATCAGTTAGGGTACAGTCACAGGGACAGTTAAATGGTGACAGACCATCTCAGCAAGAAATAAGGATGACTATACAAATCCTCACCATATTTCCCCACACCTGCATAGCATGGCATACACTTCCTCTTGTGAGAAAGCAGGATTCCTTCTGCACTGCCATCCCCCAGTCTGTCCTGCATGGAATTGTTGGTGAAAACAGAGGCACAAAGGGGGGTCACATCACATTGACCAAAAACTGCATCAAGCACAACACCTTGTCTGTACATGCTGGAGTACTTCCATTCATTGTTGTTAGATACTTACAGCAGGAATAGTAAAATCTACAGCTGGAGTATGAACCATGGCATTTGTCATATTGAGGACACTGTCCATGTCCATGTCTGATATGACAAGTCAGGGTGAGCTACACTTTGAGAAGTCAGATGCTTGAGGGAGTGGATTTGCCTCACTGCAATGGACAGAATGATTTTCTAGCTGCCATGGAGTTCCTTCTACCATACCTCTGAGACACTTGCTGTTGCCTTTGTATTCCTCCTTTATCCTTAACCCCTCTGGGTATACTTTTTATGGTGAGTCCCTCAACTGGAGTGAGGACTACTGCCCATGGTGTGTGATTACGCTGCTGTCATGCAAAGCTCTCCCCAGGCATTGCTGCCTTTTGTATCCACTATACCGCAGTCCCTGCACTAAGTAATGTGAATGAGCTCTGCCTGGCATAACTACACTTTCTCTGCACTGCAGGAGCATCTGTGTAGAAGGTGCTGTGTGCATCTAATTGTTTTGAGAATTTGAATAGCATCCCAGGGTCACTGTTCCCTATGCCACTATTTTGAGAGGCTACTCATGTGAATAGGTACTCACCAGTGTGAGGAAGGACTGCACAAACCTAGCCCCAAGAAAGGAAGGGTAGAAGACAGCCCTTGAAAAGAGCACCATTGTTCTCTTAGGAATTGATAGGAATAAATCATCAGAGAGAGGTTTTTTCCTCACACAGTTCTCTAGCAGCCTGGGGCACTATAGTACTACTCAGTATACTCTTTAGGCTGCTGTTTCTGACAGAAAGAAATCAGAAATATCAGCTGCAAAAGAGAAAAGGGGAAAATGCTATACAAGGGAACACCAGAGTAATTTGAAAAAAATCTTCTGCCACATTAATCAAAGTAACACTGAAATGTTGTATTATCATAGCTTAATATCTGCAACATCTAATTACTCGGGGTAACATAATTTCAATGCCTGTCTCTCCTAGCTCTTAAAATTACACAGAGCAGGTTTCAGCCTTTTGAACATGGTTGTGGTGGAGAGCCCGTTGAAAAGTTGTTTTATGCTGAGATGTCTGGTAAAGACATATACTTCAGCATGCTGAGAGGCAAGAATCCATTAAGCTATTGAGCACACCCATGCTGAGTGGAAGTTCAGGAGCACTCAGGAAGTGCACTAAGTTAAGTAGTTGTGTGTTCAGCTCTTTCACTTTCCATGAACTTGTGAAATTGCTTTTGCCTCTACAACCAACTTCATTACTTTGCAAGCTTGAACAGGGTACTGTTTCAAGCAAACACTCTCACCATTGCACCTAAAGGCAGCTACTGTGTATGTAGGCATTTGGGCCCAGATCACCCCTCCTGAATTCTATGATCATCCCTCCACAAACATCCTCCCACTGTAACAAATTATCCTATGGTTGGGGGAGGTGAGGTTGCAGTATTTGCTCCTTCATGGAAAAGGCTGTGGGCCCCACTCCCACACCTGGGTATATTCAGGTGATCAAGGCCAACCACGAAAAGACACTGTGTCTCTGCACCATCTCTGGACTCCGTAGTCCCTTTGCCTTCCTGGCACGATTTCTCCCTTTGAATCATGCTGCCAAGGAGCCCCTTGGGGCTGCATTTGTGTGGGGGCACAGGGAGAATAGTTATCAATGGTTCACAATCCAGCTGGAAGGGCATCTCAAGTGGGATCCCCCAGGGTTCTGTCCTGGGTCCAGTTCTATTCAATGTCTTTATGAATGATTTGGATAATAGCAGAGAAAGTAAACTTGTGAATCATGCAGATGATTCTGAGCTGGGAGGGGTCGCAAGCACTTTGGAGGACAGGATGAAAATTCAAAATGATCTCGACAAACTGGAGAAATTTACTGAATTAAACAGGATGAAATTCAATAAGGACAAATGCAAAGTACTACACTTAGGAAGGAATAATCAACTGCACAAATACAACTGGGAAATGACTGTTTGGGAAGGAGTACTGCAGCAAAGGATCCAGGGGTTATAGTGGATCACAAGCAATGAATCAATAGTATAACACTGTTGGGGGCGGGGAGGGGGGGAGAAAAAGAGCAAACATCATTCTGGGATGCATTAGCAGAAGTGTTGTAAGCAAGACATGAGAAGTACCCAGTAATGCTTCTGCTCTGCTCAAGACTGATAAGGCCTCAACTGAGGTACCACACTTTGGGAAAGATGTGGACAAACTGGAGAAAGTCCAGAGGAGAGCAACAGAAATTAAAGATGTAGAAAACATGACCTATGCGGGAAGATTGAAAAAATTGAATTTGTTTACTCTGGAGAAGACTAGGGTGTAGGAGAATAGAGGGGAGACACTGATAACAGTCCTCAATTGTGTAAAAGGTTGTTATAAAGACGAGGGTGATAAATTGTTCTCCTTGTCCACTGAGGACAGGACAAGACTTAATGGACTTAAATTGCAGCAAGGGAGATTTAGGCTAGACATTAGGAAAAGCTTCCTAACTGTAAAGGCAGTTAAGCACTGGAACAAATTACCTAGGGAGGTTGTGGCATTTCCATCACTGGAGGTTTTTAAGAACAGACTAGACAAAAGTCTGTCAGGGATGGTCTAGATAATATGTAGTCCTGCCTCAGTGCAGGGGACTGGACTAGATGACCTATTGAGATCCCTTCCACTCCTATACTTCTGTGATTCTCTCTGCCTCCAGCACATCTATTCAAACCCAGTCTTCACCCTTACCCCTGTGCATACACTGCACCATGCTGAGAGACTTCTGTGGGGTCTGAAAGGAAAAAGGAGATGGTGACACATGAATCTAAGGCTATGACTTCACTGTACTGATGCAGCTGCGCTGCTATAAGCTCTCTAGTGTAGCCTCTCTAAGCTGATGGGAGAGAGCTCTCCTGTTGACCTAATTAATCCACCCTCAACAAATGGTGGTAGGAGATGCTCTCCCACTGACGTAGTGCTGCCCACACCGGCATTAAGCTTGGAGTAATTTATGTCACTTGGGGGATGGCTTATTCACACCCCTGAGTAACAAGTTACACTGACAAAAGTGGTAGTCTAGACATAGCCTAAGTCTTAACTTAGTGGAGTTTTGAAAACACTTTTTGGAAACTTATTAATATTCTCCTGTGGCAAAAGAGAAGCAACTGAAAACATTAAAAAAAATCAGTGAAATCGACACATGTAATATGCATAATATAGTAATGGAACGACCTACACAATGCTAACAAGTAAAATAAAGCATCCAAAAAATTCTTATACTAAGCTTTGAATACAGGGCTATATTCAGGATCACTAATATTATATCAACAACAGAGTCTGATGAAATTCCTTGTAAGCTGTTGAGTCCCATTTATTGTTGACATAAGTGCCAGAATTTACATATCTAGTTAATCTTACATGTGTGATAGGGCCATTCCCCAAAAACATTCATGATTTTTTTTCCTGATGTGTAGTCAGAAATCAGAAAAATGGTTAATTGAAACCATCTAGAAACAGACAAAATGCAGTATGAGTAGGGTTGGAAGGATTAGATTATCAGTAAATGTCAATAAACTTTGATTTTGCTATCCACACGCAAACCAACAAATTTCCATTGGTAACTGAAATTCACAGATAGGCAAAGTAATAAAAATCTGCTTGAGAATCACAGAGTTTGATTTAAGGATATTAACTTTGTTTATTTTTATATGTAAAGTTGACAATATGTGTGTTTAATGGATATAAAGCTTTAACTTTTTGAGTCTCGGTGTCTACTGTCATTAAATAATTGTCTGACCTTCTTCCTGATGCCTCACCCCACAATTTTGTCCAACTGTGAAATTAATATTAATTTTTATTTTTATCTGTTGAAATTCTTAAAAATAAAAACTGAATTCTGCCAAGTCAAAATATGAGGCGTGGCATACAGACCCCAGTGGTGGTTAGGCATGCAGCATGATGCCTAAGTCTTTGTCTATAGACATTATAAAAGCCCTCCTATAGGGACACCAAAGTGCGGTCAGCACCCTAACAGTAAACATGCGAATTAGAAGGCATGGTACAAACTCATTCTACACATGAGACAATTTTTTCAAGGATAAACTGGATGGTCTTGTTGTTCTCTTTCCTAATGTATCTATTCTCTTAAGACAATAGTCTGGCATGTCTCCTTTCTACTAATTCAGTGCAGTATTAGCTTCTGAGTGTTACCAGTAAACTGCTCCTTTTCTACGATACAGCAGGACCCTATACCTACTCAGCAGCATTCTACTAAACTGCTTCTTTTAAATAATAACAATGTCTAGCACTTTTCATCAGTAGATTGCAAAGTGCTTTACAACAGAGGTCAGTAGAATTGTAATTATTGTATAGATAGGGAAACTGAGGCACAGAAAAATGACATCACCCATCAGGCCAGTGGTAGAGCTGGGAAGAGAACCTGGTTCTTTGGACTCCTAGTCTGGTGCTCTGTCTAAAAGGACTATGGAATGTATGGCTCAAAATGCATGAAATTCACAGTACAAGAGCTCTCTGCTGCCTTCCTTTCCAAAGAGAACCCTGTTAGCTTGGGGAACTTCACAATGCCATGGTGCACTCTGAGGCATTAACCCTACCATACTGTTTAAACTGTAAGAAACTATCAGCAAAACCACTGTATTCCGCTGCTCAGTGTGTGTGGGGGGGGTGGTTAGTTGGTCAAGCCCACCCCCAGCAGAAGACCCTCAGTGGATCTGAGAGAGCAGACTGGGCAGATCACTTCCTAAGGGACTGGAAGATGGATGGTGAGTCAGGCTTCTTCCTTCTCCCTGAATTATTACTTATTTTGCCAGCAGTGAGTGAGGCACTTTACAGAGAGTAAGAAAACAAGGCCCCCTGACCTGCCCCTGCAAAGGGGCTTACAATCTACATAATCCAAGACTCTGACATTGTGTGTGTGTATTTCGGGGAGATGGCAGGCTCCTGAGAGGACATGTAAGAAATGGGAAAGCCCTGTGTTGGGATTGAGGGGAGGGGAGGGGTGAGGAGTATTTATCAAATGGTTTGGAAATCCAAAGAATGTTTGGAGTTGGTTTGGGGATTGAAGGAAAGTTCAGGGAGTTCTTATTTTAAATCAAGAGATATACCCTTTGGTAATAGGAAGTTGTGAACTGATTGCTTCTCCTTTCCCCTCTTGCTGATCCACTATTTGGTTTTAATGCCTGTGACTGATCTATTTAGAGGAGCTTGTAGCTGCCTTCCTGGTGGTGGTAGACAATTTTGCAGTTCTTATGATGTGGGGTTGAATGGCAAATGCGCATCTACCACAATCTGAAAAGCAATTCCACTGTATCCTGGAAGCAACTAAAGTACCTTGAAAGCAGCTACTGTAATCTACTTAAAGATGTGGAGGTCATAAGTCTAGGAAAACACGCTCTTAATGGGCTACAAACAGCTACTTTGTTTTAGCAAGTTAAATTTTTCATTATTTTGCAATAACCTTAAAGCACACATGTAAATTCATTTCACTGCAACAGTACAATCTATATCTATTTATACTTGTATATGCATTACTTGGGGGAATTGTTTCCATTTTCAAAGTTTCTAACTCAAATCCTATTGATTTGATCCTATTGATTTGATTGAATGCATCCGATGAAGTGAGCTGTAGCTCACGAAAGCTTATGCTCAAATAAATTTTTTAGTCTCTAAGACTAACATGGCTGCTACTCTGAAACCTGTCAAATCCTATTGTGATTCCTGACAAGGGTGGAAAATATTATTCCTAGAGAAACTATTTTCTTCCTATAAGGACAAAAATTTAGTGTAGGAACGAACATTGCCCATTGACTTCAATAGAAGTCGCAGCTGCTCACACCATACCTGAATTTAATTAATAAAGATTATATTATTCATCTTTAGGCAAAGGTTGTCATGTGCCACACCTCTAAGCATGGTCCACAGGAGATCTTCTGTACACATACAAGTAGGCCATTATCAATTATCTTGTAATGTGGTTCACTGAAAATGAAGTAGGGAAATTTACCTTTTTGATCTCTATTTGTGCTGAGGTGCTAGTTAGCTTCAGGAACATACTGTTGCCTTGATCCCAGGGTGAGTGCTGTGTGTAGGTGTACCTGTAGCAGCTGAATGGAAGTGCTCTGTAGTTTTTGCTGAGAGGATCTCTCAGAACACTGTGGGAAGCATGCTGGATAATGTTCCTTATTCCTGCTAGTAAAAGGTATATTATATATTCCCTCCCATACACCACTATCCTCTCCTTGTACCTGCTGCGAGATGCTAGTATGCATGTGAAGTGGGAGGGGCCATGGTCGTTCCTCAAGCCCAGTTCATCATGCTCCTTATCATTGTGGGTTGCTGCTGGGTGTGAAACTACCTACCACCTGCATTCAAGGAGTGCTAGTCTAAGCATTCCTTCCCTCCCCTGCCCCCCACGCACCCACCCCCTCACTCCACATGCACGTGTGCAGGAAAAGGTAAACAATATGCCTTAATTATGTTGGGCAAAGGCAAATGTCCAAGAATATCTAGTGAATAGCTGACAAATCCCCTTGTGTTCTCTAGGCTATCAAAGATTTCAGTACTTAATCTCCTAGGCCTATTTTCATCACAGTTAAATAAATCGGACATTCTTATCTAATTTCCTAAGATAATAGGACTGGGCAGAGAATTTAATACATAATTTAACTTTTCTGCAGGCACCATTTTCAACACATTTATCTTCCTTACCTGTCTTAACTGTAACTTATCCCACTTCTGTAATTCTGTTTCTATATTATGAAGAATGGAGTCTACATTCCTCTAAAGCACACTTGAAAAAATAATTGCCAAATTCTTAAGTCCCAGTGATGTTACCCTTTTACCTACTTCTATTCTGTGGATAAAATGTGATAGACTAGACCCTCTAGATATTGACAGACATTGTTTCCAGTTTAATGTTCTGCTCTGAGATATAGCCAAATATAGCTGACAGTTTAAGAAGTTACAGAATGAAATCATCTGTTTTCATTAAGTTAAATAAAATATCAGCATCAGCATTTAGAAGATTTTTTTGCTCCTTGTTCACCCTGTTAAGTCCCCTGATTTCCTTTCTTCATTAACTCTGAAGAACTACTTTCAAAGGCTCAGTGGATAGAGTTAACAATGATGTCTATAGGAGATAACACTGCCTGGTGCCCCTTGAAATGTTACACAACTCAGAGGTATTGTCTAGTGAGCACTGATGTTTGGGATTTTTTTTAAAAAGGTACAGTCTTGTGATAAAAGCATTTGATTGGGATTCAGGGTCCTGGGTTCAATTCCTCACCCTCCCACAGACCCTCCTGTGTGATCTTGGGCAAGTCATTTTATCTCGGAGTCTATGTTCCACATCTGTAAAATGGGGATAATACACCCTTTCCCCCACCCTTTGTTTCTCTTGTCTACTTGAAGTGTAAACTCTTTGAGGCAGGGACTGCCTCTTACTATGTGTTTGTACAGTAGCTAGCACAATGGGGACCTGATCTCACCTGGGGACTCTAGGCAATAACGTCGTTCACAGAATAAATAATCCCACACTGTTGAGATCCATAGCAGTTTTAACACTGATTGCCATGGGAGCTGGATTGAACCTTAGAAAACACAATGATTCTTTTTCGTCTTTTGTTTCTATCTGAGCAAAAGGGAGTATAGCAGTGTCTTATTCCTGCCTAGGCATCAGCCACCAGCAATATTGGCAGGACTGTAAAGATCACTAATAATAGTTAACTGCTGACCAGAAAACCAGACAGAGAAACTCATTCACTATTTTTGGTGTGTTTGAATAACATGGAGGCTATATAAAAAAACCAATCGAAATATTAAGGGATTTAGAAGCCAAAGTATATTCTTTGCTGTATCAAACTTAAAATAAGTCAATTTTTACCTAAACAGTAACCCTTTAAAACCTATTTTAAATTAAAGTACCTCCACATTTTGACAAATATCAAAGTAGGCTGCAGAGACCAATACCACTAACCTATGCATTTGCTACCAGTCACGGCTCAGAGATTGCTCCTTTAATTAAAGGCACCCTCATTTTTTCACTCTAAAAATAAGTGTTTAGATTATGATGCACTGGTGACCAGCTGGAGTGATGGTCTATTCCAGTTACTAGATTTTATACATACCTCAGCTACTTTTATGGCTTCCAGGACTCGGCTATCCTTTTCATTGTTCTTTTGTTTCTGTAAAGCTTTCCATACTGCATTCCTTAAGCCTTCTCGACTCACATCCCCACAGAGTTCATTGCACATCACAACGAGATTGTAAACAACACCATAGCGAATAACCCAGAATAGTTCTTCACCTGCAAATAATTATATTTTAGCATGTGGTACATGTAACAATTTTGGTATCAGATTAATCTATTTTAGGAAGAGACAAAGAAACAGAAAACCTTTATTAAATGCAGAGTTTATATAATACAGAAAAGTATGCTTTAGGTTTTTGTGGGAAGCGTTGCAGAGAGCTTGGCTTAGTGAATTCAGCCATCCTACAGGGGATACTTGATTTTGGAACAGAATAATCAAATCTCTTAGATCACAGATTTTGTTGGCATATGTGAGTCTGACTAAGAAAACTGTGTGTGGGGGGGGGGGGGAGGGGGGCGGTGTCTGGGAAAGGAGGGGGAATTGGAGTGGAAGGGATTAAGTATCAAGTTAAGATGCCTAAGCCCGCTAATGGAAATAAGTCTCCATTACAGTATTCCAGACTTGCAAAATGATTTGATCTCAGTGCACTATTGTTCAGCTCTTATGAAAAAATACTGCCATTCCCTTTTCTGTTCGGAACAGAAGGTAGAAGACTTCAGATAAGCATAAAAGCATTTAAAGTGTCAAAGGAACCAAACAAGTTAAATTACAGTGGTTGCCCTGAAAACCTTTCCCATGTTGTCTTAAATAACACTACCTCCACATTCATAATGTCCCCTACACGCCCTTATAAGTAGTCTAAGGGACATTTCAAATAATGAGGTAATGCTCACTTGCTATCTAGCAGCCTGGTCCTGCAGTCTGCTGAGTGCCTCCTGAAAGGTGCTCAGTAGCATGTTTGATTCCCTTTGAAGTCAACAAGAGCTCAGAAGGCTTAGCAATTGGCAGATGGTGCTGAGTACCTTGCTGTATCAAGATCGGAGACAGTTTTTTATAGAAGCCAGTGCCACTGTGTATTCCTAGTGAATTTAAGGAAGAAGAGGACTGGAGTATTTTTAAGGGAACTGTGCACAAAATATTCAGATTTATAAATATTAAATAAGAGATTTAGTTGCCCTTGTTAGAATTGAGATTAATGTAGCATGAACTCTGGAACAAACCCACACTATTGTAGGCTGTATCTTACAAACATAAAATATGCATAGCTTAAAGCTATTGGAAATAAAAGTATTATTCTGAATCTTTTGGACACTAGACCCCAAAACATTCAGGTCTAACAACACAAAAAAACATAAAATTATATGAATGAATGTATGTATACGCAAATGGTATTATTAAATCATTGATCAGTTCCAGAAAACACTACTGTATTTCCTATTTTTGAAGGTAATCATTGGTTTTGAGCATTATATCCCTTCACGTGTACTAGTGGTCAAGCACAGGTCCCAAAAGCAAGCGATGAGTTGTTTGCAATTTGAGGATTATTGATTGCTAGGGGACAACTCTGTTACCCAAGTTGTTACCATCATGGAGATCTGCAGCTTGAAGGTCAGCCTGAGAGAATTTAAAACTAGCACAAATGGTATGAACCTGATTAACAAGATTCTGGATAACTGATAAGTCAGCATGGATAACAGGCACAAAACAGTGAGTCAGTGTAACTAAGAGCAGAACTTGGCCCAGAGACCTCAAGCACAAAGCGTCAGAGGCTGAAGTACAACGAATGTACTTCAAAAACAGTGAGGAGACACAAATCCATTTTGTCTGAATTACGTAAATCCAGTAAGACTTTAAGTAGTTGCACTGAAGACCTTCAAAAGTGGATCTGAAACCAAAGCTATAGAGGACACTTAGTAGCCAGTGCCTTGTAAAGAAAGTATTCACTGAATCTGTTCTTTCAACCATGAATTATAAGGTGAATGTGTAAATTATATTGCACTAAAGCAAATACAAGGTATACAGAGAACCAAAAATCATGGTGTGACTGATAATTATAGGAAGAGAACACAAAACAAACACTGGAAAATTAATTAGATGAGAAAGAGATCATGCAAACTATAAGAAAAAATAAATGACACCATGCAGGACGTATATACAATCCAATTTTGTTTTGTAGAGGGTCTTTCATACAAACTATCCCAAAAGGCTTTACACCTTGTAACTATGTTAAAATTAATAAATGAACACAGGGGCATGAGAGAAATTAAGAAATTTAGGCAAAGGAAGAGGCAGTGTGCGTGTTTACAAAAGATTTTCAACCAGAGAGAATACTAGTATGAGCAGAGAGCTACAGGAAGGTTGTTCCAGATTACAGGAATTGCAGCAAAGCCTCCCCTGCCCATAGTGGGCAGATTGCATGAAGGAACAGACAGGTCAAGTACAAGATTTAAAGAGGGTGTGGAGCAGGGATTTGAGAACAAAAAGGTCCATGAAGAGGCTGGATCAACTCCATGGAAGGTTTTAAAATTAAGGAGGTAAATTTGTAAATGGAATCCTGAAATGAATGGGAGCCAGTGGACTACTTGGTAGTTCTCTCCAAATTGATGGAGGGTACTCCATGAGAATATAAACTGTAGCTTTTGGATGTGATCCAACATCACATCTTACAAAGCAGCTATAAAAGAAAAAAAGAAGGGTAGATGAGAGGTTGGGATTGTCAAAGGGACAAAGTTTGGTAGTTTGGGTACATTAGCTGTGGATTTATGTACTTTATGGTAAGTTTAACCTTAGCTCTCAGTGTCCAGGCATTTCAATTATTAATTTGCTAACTACAATTGACTTTTCTCTGGGAATTCAAATTGCACATATACACTGAACACATACAAATGGTATGCACACACACAATTACAGCAGTTGAAGTTAAGTTTCCTTCATTTGGAAATTCTGCTGCTTTCAGAGACATTCCAGTTCTTAGCTGGGAAATCAACTGAAAGCAGAAATATCCCTGATAGTTGAAGAAACTTTTTAAGTATGATTGCTGTATAAATAAATAGATTTAGCTACAAGCATCAGAGGTGGAGAAAATCACAGAAAACATATTTGTAAATATATTAGTCTAATTTCACCAATATCTGTTGAATAATACATTAGCTGAACAATATTAAATCAGAAATAGAGCTTTGACCAACTAATAATGGATAGCTTGGGCTGCTGAGTATAGCTGATGTGTATTTAACCATTTTTGACAAAGTATATAATATGTACCTTGAAGTCAATGGGGATATTCAAGGAACAGAAGTCTTCTCCCTCCCCCCGATCAGATCAATTTACAGGATACAAGGCTTAGATTATGAGCTCATGGGGCTGTGTGCAGTGTGTTCCTGAGTGTGTGCAGACTGTAGGTGCTATCATAAAGATGATAATTAATAGCAAAATACAATGGTGAAAATGTAGCCATTATGTAGCATTCACTATCAATATATCTCACTTTCATAAAAGATAAGTGTTTTGCACAAACCATCTCTCTTTACAAGCTCTAAATCTTTGTTCAACAAGGAACAATATATTACCAGCACAACAGAAGAATCATCAGTCTGAATATGGTTTGCTCTAAAACCCACAAGATAAATTACAAATAATAAAAGCATTCAGCCAACTATACTCCAGCAAGTCACAATTCCTTTTTAAAAGCCATTGATGATTTAACAAGTGAGCCATGTGGCTCTTTTCTTGTTGATTTAAACTCTGCTACGGTCTTCTCAAAGAAGAAGATTTGTGAGAACTTATTGCACCCAAATGGCACACAGTCAATGCAAATATATATATATATATATATATATATATATATAATTCTGCTTATAAAGACAGATGGCAGTAAGTTAGAACTGTCATAAAAAGTGGACTGCAATCTAATAATCATGTCTAGACATTTGCTGAGAAACCTGACTGTTATAAAACTACTCATCCAGGTCCCCTGCAGCATCACAAGGCACTCTTCTGTTCTGCTTTGGATGACCTAGTGGCAGCTTTCAAAAATGTTGCTTTAAATATATTGAAAGGAAATCTGCTTCTGACAGCTAACCAAGTGACTATTCTGGCAAAAATGTATAAAGCCCCAGCAACAGAAGTCCCTAAAAAGAAAGAAAGAAAGAAAGAAAGAAAGAAAGAATCATTAGCCATTTAAGGGACCTGAAAAGAACCATTCTGAGTTTTCTGGTTATTCCATTTTCTGGTCTTTTAACATATTGTTAATTTAGCATGCACTGAAGACAAAAATGTCAATGGTAATTCAGCAACAGCTGTATCACCCCAATGCAATTCTAATGCAAGAGTCAAGACAATTACTGTATCAAGTAAATTTTAAATGAGACACATTTTTCCCACACACTGACCTCTCTGAAAATGAAAGAGGCTGAACTCTTAATCAATGTTTACAAATTCTGCTGCCTTCTGATATAGCATGGAGCACAGGCAAAATGGCAGTTGATTTTTCTCTATGCCTTCCTGAAAGGCAGCTGTGCTAGCTTGAGCAGATGTTAACTTTGTCACTTAAAAACTTTCTAAAGATATTTTTACATAAACATTATAGGAAAAAATCCTAATATGCAATTAGAAAAAAATGGAATGGTCCAGGAGATAAGGCAACAGGGAGTGAAGCAGGAGCTGTGGATTTTATCCTGGCTCAGGAATTTACTCTCTGAGCGAAGCTTAGGTGAGTTAGTTACAATGTAATGCACTCTTATATAGAGGAACAGCACCTAAACCCTCAAAATAGCAATCTGAAAAACGAGGCCACTTATTTAGGCACTTAAGTATGGATTTAGAAGCCTAACTTTAGGCACCCAACTTTTAAAAACTTGGCAACAGTTTACATTATCAAAAGGCCTGTAATCTCCACTCCACCCTGCAGAGATAAATAAATATATATTAAATCATGGAATTAACCTGATGTGTTCTGTGCTTGACTAGTTAAATACAGGTTTTTGTTAAATCCCATCCTATCCACCCTGCAATTATATATTGCCTATTCAGAATGTAAACGCTTGGGGCAGGGAGTTTGTCTTCCCACATTTCTGTAAAGCACCTAGGAGAGTACTGACACTACCTAATTATATACAACAGTGATTAATAGTTTTAGCAAATGTTTGAACTGTACAGGAAAGATAGCAAAGTGCTGTGGTATAGGCAGTGAAACTCAGTGTTGCAACACTCAGATCAATATTTTCTAGACATTTGTTATTTAATTCTGACACCATAGCTGAAAGAAAAATGCAGCCACAGGGATTTTAAGGGCAGCTACATTTCGTACAAGACTACGTACTTCTTAAGTCTAAAAAATTCTCATGAAATTGCCATTTTCAAATCAAAATATTTCACCATCTGACCCCCAAACAAATTCTTGTTGTGTTGGGGCGAGCATGCCAGGCAGTCAAGAGCAGACAAGTGATTGGGTTGGCCCACTTGTTGGTTTCTTTTCCTATATATTTTGATTTGGATGGTCTCTGTTTCTTCACTTGTGGACTCCTGTGATTTGCCAGGAAGACAAGTTGGCTCAGAGGAATATTTATAACTGGACAGTTGAACTCAAGTCCAGGATTTGTGGCTGTATTCATATACCTGTCCTCACACAATCAGCAGTTGTGAATATTTATAAAACATACATTTGCTGACTGAAACAAATGACATACAGCTGGACTGACTGCAAACCTTAGCTGGAATAGATAATGATGCCCATAAGCATGTCAGCACTTGATCTGAGAACAACAGACTAGGAAAATACCTCTTCTGGCCATATGCATTGCTAGCTATTCCAATGAAATCTTCTAGGGAGTTGCCAAAAGTGAGGCCAAGGAACACACTGGGAACATGGAGAAAAGACACACCCAGAAGGAGCAGGGCCTACCCAACTCCATCTTTGTTAGACATCTTGGCAGTCTCGCTGAGTGGGTCCTTCCTGGACAGAGTGGATTGACACCAAGCCATGAGCAGTGTGAGATATAGGAGCCAACTGAATGCATAGTGTGGAAGCGGACCAGGAAAAACCCCTTTTGTCAGAATGGCAATGGAGCCCCCCAGCAGGAGGGAGGAGGAGACAAGAAAAGAGTCCCAGCATAATCTAGCAGAGAACTGGCTAGCTAAGGTTTGAAGAAGTGAGGTGATGAAGAGAGAGCTGCTGTAGTGAAACTAATGTGTTGAGGCATCCCTTTCTTTACCTTACACAAGCTGAGAATTGGGCTAGGCTAGAACAGAGCTGCCTTCTTGATGGTAACCGGTTGTGTGATTTCCCAGCAGCATCAGGATACTGGATTGGATACACAAAGAGACTTCTCACTGATCTGAATAGGAGTTTGTCCAAGTAAGACTTAAATGAAAACTGAGTAAGGATTTCAGAATTTGGCCTTAAATCACAGAGAGTTCCTATCACCCTCACTTTCTGATTGGTGAGATGGGAGAGGCTGCTGAAATTTATGGGAGGAGCGCTACTGAATTTTTTTTCTGTTACAGCATGGGGTCATAGTATGAAAAAAGTTGAGAATCACTGCCTTATAGGTATTTATAAGGAGGATCCTGGGAACTACAGGCCAGTCAGCCTCACCTCAGTCCCTGGAAAAATCATGGAGCAGGTCCTCAAGGAATCAATCCTGAAGCACTTACACGAGAGGAAAGTGATCAGGAACAGTCAGCATGGATTCACCAAGGGCAAGTCATGCCTGACTAACTTGATTGCCTTCTATGACGAGATAACTGACTCTGTGGATGAAGGGAAAGCAGTGGATGTGTTGTTCCTTGACTTTAGCAAAGCTTTTGATACGGTCTCCCACAGTACTCTTGCCAGCAAGTTAAAGAAGTATGGACTGGACGAATGGACTGTAAAGTGTATAGAAAGCTGGCTAGATCGTCGGGCTCAACGGGTAGTGATCAATGGCTCCATGTCTGGTTGGCAGCCGGTATCAAGCGGAGTGCCCCAAGGGTCAGTCCTGGGGCTGGTTTTTTTCAATATCTTCATTAATGATCTGGAGGATGGCATGGACTGCACCCTCAGCAAGTTTGCAGATGACACTAAACTGGGAGGAGTGGTAGATACGTTGGAGGGTAGGGATAGAATACAGAGGGACCTAGACAAATTAGAGGATTGGGCCGAAAGAAATCTGATGAGGTTCAACAAGGACAAGTGCAGAGTCCTGCACTTAGGACAGAAGAATCCTATGCACTGCTACAGACTAGGGACCGAATGGCTAGGCAGCAGTTCTGCAGAAAAGGACCTAGGGGTTAGAGTGGACGAGAAGCTGAATATGAGTCAAGAGTGTGCTCTTGTTGCCAAGAAGGCTAACGGCATTTTGGGCTGTATAAGTAGGGGCATTGCCAGCAGATCGAGGGACGTGATCATTCCCTTCTATTTGACATTGGTGAGGCCTCATCTGGAGTACTGTGTCCAGTTTCGGGCCCCACACTACAAGAAGGATGTGGAAAAATTGGAAAGCATCCAGCGGAGGGCAACAAAAATGATTAGGGGGCTGAAGCACATGACTTATGAGGAGAGGCTGAGGGAACTGGGATTGTTTAGTCTGCAGAAGAGAAGAATGAGGGAGATTTGATAGCTGCTTTCAACTATCTGAGGGGGGTTTCAAAGAGGATGGATCTAGACTGTTCTCAGTGGTAGCAGATGACAGAACAAGGAGTAATGGTCTCAAGTTGCAGTGGGGGAGGTTTAGGTTGGATATTAGGAAAAACTTTTTCACTAGGAGGGTGGTGAAGCACTGGAATGGGTTTCCTAGGGAGGTGGTAGAATCTCCTTCCTTAGAGGTTTTCAAGGTCAGGCTTGACAAAGCCCTGGCTGGGATGATTTAGTTGGGGATTGGTCCTGCTTTGAGCAGGGGGTTGGACTAGATGACCTCCTGAGGTCCCTTCCAACCCTGATATTCTATGATTCTATGATAATGGGTTTTATTTCTACATCTATTGAGATTACTATATGCATCTCCCCTTGGGACGACTCCCTCTAGGTTGAATAGGTGTATAGTCCTATTGCTTGAGATTGTTGGCAGGGTCCTGGAAGGCCATACCACAGTTGGCCACACCACGTTGGAAAATTTTAACTAGGGGGGAGATCAAGTGGGTCAATAGTCCTGTATATGTAATGTGTATATTAAAATACAAGTAGACTGTATATGCAGTAATAGGTTTCTGTATCATCGAGACATAACTGTTCTAGGGCTATGTTATGTGTATTACCACAAGGTGACAGTGTTTTTAGCTTGCCTTTTTCTCATTGCTGCTGTTTGTATCTCTTCCTGAGGATCTGTCTTCTGTGGTGAAGGACCATAGTAGCATGTTTTGAAGATTTACACTGACTTAAGATAAATCTTTATATTCTATCTTAATTTCCTAAAAGTGCAAACACATTTTATAACAAGAAGAAAAAACCCAATTACAATGTTCTCGGTTAATAGTGTCCAAAAAAAAAATTAGATTTGATTTTAGCATGCTTATTCCACAGTGATAGATTCTCTTGGGGATAAAAAAGAGGTAGGAATGTATAACTTTCTAAAAGGTCTACTCTTTTACTTTCAGAAATCAATGTGACACTTTTCTTTGATTTTTATCTTCCCTTGATCATGACTTTAGCCTTTCAGGAGTCTCTATGTAGCGATGCTGGTGTAAATGCAGAGGACAGGCTTTCAAAGCTAGAGTTTAATAACCACTTCATGAGAGCTCTGCAAGTGTTGCTATGATTGATGAGACAGTGATGATGGATGGGAGACCTGTCATCTTCAGTTATTTTGTGAGCTACCAAACGGTGTTCAAATCCAGATAATGTTGCTCCGTGCCAGCTCAGGAAGAATGTGAAGGCTCAGCTTTTCGACAAAGTGGTAAGACAGACGTGCCCAGTGTTGGGAACCTTGACAGGCCCAGTATCTCAGTCCCACTGTAAGCCATAAATCTACAGATGTACGTGTGTATATACTGTGTTTATATGGAGAGCCTCAGAGTATCATCTCATCGTGTCTAACTAGCTAAGCAGGGCCAGAGGTGGTCATTAGTTTGATAGGAGACCTCTAGGGATAAACCTAGAAGCTGTAAGACATTCAGTAGATGTTACTCTTTGCCCTGAATGAATACTCAAAGAATGCCCTAACACTGTGTGATTATGGTAGGGTGCTATAGTGTGTGTCTCATATACAGATATATTTTGGAAGAGACGTAAAGCCCATATTCTGACAATGTATGTTCATTAACAATTCCATGGCACTTTTCTCAAGCACATAATTATTAGCTTAAAGTCCACCTGCCTGTTTCCAGATAAGTGGGTTCAGTCAATTAGTCCTCAGGTTTCACTGTCCTTCAATGTCCATTTTTGCCTAAATTATTCATGGGACATGAACACTACAGATGGTCAGTTAGTTCTTATCAAATAAGAAGTGGTTCAAACCACAACGCTGTTCCTGAACCTTTTAAAATCTATTTTTCTATCTACCTAGGCTTCCTTATCATGCCCTTCGCTGTAGTAGCTGAGTGCTTTACATGATTTGCTTGTTTCAACTGTCTTAACCTCCCCCCCCCCCACTCCGATATAGCCTTCCAAAAATCTATACCTCTAGTTTCCCCACAAATTGAATCCAAAATCATTTGCATCTCCAGGCCAGGCCAGTTTCTCACCCCTTTCCCTTGACTCTGACTCCCCCCATCTTTTGATCTCTTGTGTCTTTGCTGAACTCAGGCTGGTTCCTAATTCCAAATCTCACCCAGCTCTGGGGCTTCCCTATGGAACGAAACACACATGGAAGTTCCTTAATGGCATCAGCAGTGATTGGTGTATTGTGATGATATATCCCAACATACCAGAAAAGCATTAGAGGGGAAGAGGCTGTAACAGATCTGTCTTATATCCCTCTTTCCTCAGCACCCCGAGTTCAGTGCATTTCTTATGGTCTCAAAAGGAAACCAGGGGGAAAAAAACAGTGAAGTTTTATGTATCCAGGTCAGCTGTGCTGTTAAGAAGTTAATTTTTATAATGTTTTTTTTAAGCCTGACAAGTAAAGATGGTGAGGCTTTTTAGAATGTCTCCAAAATAAAAAATACATATATTTACTTTATTTTTATGACAGATGTCACCGACATTGCTATGTGGGAAGATCATTTAGGGTGCATAGGACTATTCGAGAAATACTATGGTTAATAATAGGCTTTTTGTGCAACATATTTTTTCCCTGAGCACATATGACAAAAAGAAAAGGAGGATGGATCCTGAAAGCCATGACGAAAGGAGTCAGAGGACTACTACCTTTCCCAGGAGGAGATACAAAAAGAAACATACAAAGCCTTTTGATTGATCTGAGCAGTGAGTAAATAACTTCGAAAGGGTGTTAAAAAGATGGAGATGATCATTTACCTGCAATAAATGCATATCTGTGTACTATGCATAAGGTATAAATGGAGTAGTGCAGTAGTGACAGAAAAGTGGTGGTAGGAGGAATGAAGGAGATTAATTTTTAGAGTTTAAAATAAATTAAAATATTTATACTCATTCAGATTTCATTGGCATCTGTCATGGGCATAGCGTTCTCTGGGTAGTTAAAACTTCTAATGGCAACAGATGCTATCTGAGTTATTGTAAATTCAGGATAACTACTAAGAAGCATCTGATAAGATAAAATGCATGTTTTAAAGTAATAATAATGCAAAGGGGTCACAGAGTATTATACTAATATAAGGTTTTTGGTCCATGAATACAATATTGTGAAGTGCTGTCCCATAAAAACAAGTTTTATCCTAAAAGAAAAGGAGTACTAGTGGCACCTTAGAGACTAACCAATTTATCTGAGCATAAAGCTTATGCTCAAATAAATTGGTTAGTCTCTAAGATGCCACGAGTACTCCTTTTCTTTTTGCGAATACAGACTAACACGGATGCTACTCTGAAAGTTTTATCCTGTATTTTTCTATACACCTGTCCTTTATTTCCTTGAAAAGTATGTAATCACTCCAATCTACCATATGTACTAGGCTAGAAACTCAAGTATTTAGCCCAGATATGTGCACATAACATGCATATGCAACAGTGCTTCCATGACAGTGTGTGCAAGTCCTCCATTTGCAGGCACTGATCCTGCAATTGCACATTCCAAGGATAATTAGGTGACCAGCCGTTTCTATCTTTGTCCACTTTGTATGTAACTATGGTATAACTATGTATGCAATCATGGTATTTGCAAACATAATCATGTGCAATCACTTGTGTGCACATATGAATCATGTGTCCACATATTTAGATGTCCATTATATATATAAACTGTTGTTGGTAGAAAGAGAGAGGTTTTACTGTGTATTAATCTTTTCTGCACCCTGTGCCATGTTTTCAGTGTAAAATAAATTAAAGGTGTTAAAAGAATTGGTAATGGGTAATTTTGAGAGTTTACACAAAGAGAGAGGAGCTTCTGTTTCAAATTTCTTATGCATTTAATTTCTTGGTCACAGTTCATAAGAATAATAATACTTAGCTCTTTTATATGGAGCACTTTTCATCAGTGGATCTCAAAGCACTTTACAAATGGAGGTCAGTATTATTACCTTTGTTTTACATATAGGGAAACTGAGGCAAGGAAGTTTAAGTGACTTGCCTGAGTCCTGCAGCAGGCCATTGGAAGAGCCAGGAATAGTATACTGTATACTGTAATCTACCATGTAGTTACATTGAAGTTACAGTGCAGTTGTGCTTTGCTTTTGTTCATTGATACCGGTAACTACCACTTATTCATCTAAGAATACATGACTCAGAATAATTACAATGTAAATACAATATAGTTAATACACCTGTATTCTTATATTACCTATATTAAGAAGAACACCATAGGGCAAATAATAAGTAGCAAATTATCCCCAAATTTTCAGGGAAGTGAAGATGGGGCACCAAATTGAGTTTTCTGTAGCTGAACTTTTTAATATGCTTACCATGTTTGTAAAATTGGCAGGAATATGTGTGTGTGTGGGGGGGGGGGGTAGGGTTGTTTTGTTTTTGCTTATTTGGTACTTACAGTCATGTGGACCATGTGAAGGACTGTATTGCAAAAGGTCAAAAAAACTTGCTCCACTTAATTCTTCTGCATGCTTAGGTGGTTTTGTACAATCACAGAATCCAAGAAAAGCTGTCTTTTGTAAATCTGAGGCAATACCACTTAAACAAATGTCTTTGAGCACAGTGGTGTATATGTAGCCTATTTCCCAGTGCCAGGATGATAGATTTCTCATGCAGTTGTCTTTCTGTTAGTAGAAATATAAAACTTCCATCAAATATCTAGAAAGTCTGACAAAATCCAAGTTCTAACAAAAGAACAGTATAGTATACAATAGGAGCAGAGTCACAAACTCTAATCTAATGTCATATTTAGTCACATTAATTCCCCAGAAGTGAGTGCATCATATAGCAGAGAAAATAATCATTCACCAGACACACATAGTGGTTAAAGAATAGGAGATTACTCTTCCAGATGTTTATTCTATTGAAATAACTGGTCTGCTCATTCTATCCCCATCTCAAACTACTAAGATCAACATGACCTTCAGTTTCAAATAGTAAAGAAAATAAATGGTTTGCTTCTATCCAATTTAGTGTTTGTAACAAACACATTTTCTTGCTACATCTAAATTAGTACTGCTGTTACCTGCTTCTGAAGAGACATAGAGCTTGAAATAAAATCTCTCACTAGATCCATTAAAACCTTCAAGCAGGACAAGTTTAATTTGGCAGCCTCTCCAAGGACCAACAAACCTAATACAGAATCCAACCTAGATATTTCAAGACAGAAAAAAAAACTTTAATCCAAAATAAAATAATAATGGATTTTTAAAATATTGGCTAGCCAGAGGCAATTAGTGTCCTATTTTGTAGAACCAATTAGTGTCAATAAATGCAGGCATTTGTTGGAGCTAGTTAACATCAAAGTCTAGAAAGCAAGTGAAAGTGTACCACAGATTTATGGAGATTTAGTGAGTTTAATGTAAAGGTCTGACAATACCCAGGCCCTAGAAAAGCACAAACTTTCCACATTTCTTTCTGGATCCACAGTAAAGGCAGATCAACTAGCTCCATGCTTTAATGGTGTCTTAGTTCTGTTACACCTTGACATCATTCATGGAATGAACATTTTGGTACTGGTAACAAGTGGTTCACTGCTAGATCTCAAAAGTACTACGTTTCTGTTTAAATAGTGAGAAACAAGTCATTAGATAATGATTTATATCACTTTGTTTAATGGAAAACATAAACTGTTTTCACAGCCATTGAAATTAGTGTTAGCAAAGCTCTATTAGATATCTAGTTCATTCCTCTGCTAACCCTTAGGGCCAACATGCTGGCCCTACCAGTGACGTAGGAGTTATTTGGCTAACTAGAAGGGAGAAAAATGATGATTTGTCATAATTTCTGACTGGTAAACAAGGGTAATGTTAACTAACAATGAATCAAATTGGAGGGAAGTTTCTAGCAAGGCACAAGAAAGGAAATTATCAGGTAAGAAATGTACCATTCTGCTAGCAGTGTCTCCCACAATTCTGTTATACCTGGGCTATCCCTTCCTGTCTGCAGTTTCGGAAGCAGTTCAAAGTTGTAGCATAGCCTGTGATAGTCACGACCCCTTCTCTGGCCTGCTGCCAGATGATTCCTCCCAAAACTGTATAAAAACTTGTAGAATATGATTAGTAACAATAACTTCAGTGCCAACCAGTAAACTATGTACAGTAGTCTACAGGCCTACCTCTCAAAATTAAATTCCTTTGGCTAAGAAGCCATCCAGGAACGGTAGAATGGTGGGAGATGCTGCTTTCAGAAGGCAAATGATCAGATAAGAAATTTACCATTCTGCAGCTCAGTATCTCCCACAATTATGATTATGTACGGGGATTAGTGAACAGAAGCAGGGAGGGATTAGAAAAACAGAATGAAATAGAGAAGACCTCCCCCAGCCCACCCTGAGTTAATTGCCTAGACTGGCAATGCTATTACAGGACCACTGCTTGCAGCGCCTTCCTGACAAAGAAGGCTTCTACAGAAGACAGAAAGTCCATTTTAAAATGCCTAATAAAGGTGTTAACTGATTACCACGTTACTGCCCTGCAGATCTCTGCATGGAAAGCACAAGCTCTTTCTGCCCAAGAAATCGCCATAGAATCGCCTTGTGAAGTGTACTTTGATTCCATATGGAACAAGAGTACCTGACATATTGTATGCCTCTGTGAAGCACAGCTTGATGCATCTAGCTAGTGACAGCTTGGATATCCTGAGTCCTTGACACTCAGGATGAAAGGAGGCAAACAAGGAGCCCAATCTTCTTGTTGATTTTGCTGTGCTTCATATAGATCTTTAGTGCTCTTTGAATGCCTGAGTGCCACAGCTTTTCTGTTGGATGCCATGGCTTTAGACAGAAGGATTTCCTCTGAGGCATGGGATGACAAATTCACCTTAGATAAGAATGATTCTGGGGTTCTTAACCCCGCCTTGTTATCGTGGAACGCAAAGTGGGGTCCCTGCATGGATAAAGCTGCTAGTTCAGAAACTAATCTAGCAGACATGATGGCTACAAGAAAACAGGTTTTGATGGATAGGTAGAAGAGATATTAATGTCAGTGGCTCAAAAGGGTGTGTAGTTATCTAACTGCAAGTTTAGCCAGTCTGACTACTCAGAGAAATCTGGATACTTGAGGGCTTTCTGTCAAGGAATCAGAGGATCCCAAGAATAGATCGTTACTCAGAACTGACACCTGGTGCACTTTTGTGCTGGGCTAACGTCCTTTTTCATCAGCTTCCTGAAGAAAGCCCAGGATAACTGGGATACCAGGATCTTTGGGATTTTTGTTGTATTCCACACCACAAGCTAAACCTAATCCAGATGCCCTTTAGTGTTGAAGCTAGCCTGGAAGAGAAGAATAGAGTTCCAAGGCCCTGAACCACGAAAAATGGGGCCATGTTCATGAGTTGATTCCTGAACATGAAACCAGGATGCCCAGTAGCTGTAGACATTATGGTCGGTCTTGCATTTAGCATTTAGCAACATGGATATCAGGTTCTGGATCTCGTGGTATTTTGTCCAGTGATTGGTAGACCTTTGAGCATAAGTTTCTATTTCCATTCCCACATGAACTATCTTTGTGGAGGGAATCAAGGAGCTCTTCTTGGTATTTATCACAAATCCATATGCTTGATTCAGCATCCAGACTGTGGCACTGAGTGCCACTGCTTGGGTGGAAGCTCTAATCAAGATGTCATCTAGAAAGGGAACAGGTGAGTTTTCTGAGACCTAAGGTCTGGCTATTATTACCACAGGCATCTTGGTGAAGACCCTGGGAGCTGATGAAAAGCCAAATTGGAGTGATGGGTACGAGTTGTGAGCTGTTGTTTTGAGATGGGGGACTGGATGAAGAAGGGATAGGGTGGGGCTTTAGATTGAGGAGTATCTGCAACATGCCACCTCTCTCACCCACTTCTGTGGTCAGTCAAAACCATTATTCTGAGAAGTGGAGAATTCTGCCTTGCAGATTCAAGTTTGGATAGAGGTATGTATGTTTTTTGTCATACTGGGCTCTAAGAGGTAGTGGACCACTTCTGGATTTACCACCCAATCCCCCATTCCAGGGTTTTCTCCATATATACCAGTTGCCTTTCCTCCGGTGCCTTTATTTGGGAGGACTGACAATCCTTGTTGCTAGGTTTGTAGTCCCTCTTTAGAGCACTGAGAGAAGGGATTGTTTTGGTTTGGCAGAGCTTTCTGCCACTATTATGTCTAGTTCTTCCCCAGAGAAAAGAGAGCCTGTGAATTTAGATGAGCACAGAACATTTTTGTAGTGAATGTCAACCTTCCAGCTGTGGATCCAGATGTGGATGCCATGTCCCTGGCTGAAAATCTCATCGCATCCATTGACGCATCTGCCACAAAATCTGTAGCTAGGGAAATTTTCGTAAGAGTAGACCAGAAGACAGGATGATCTCTTTCATAGCACTAAGGGCATCCAGCCAGGACACAGTGGCTCTTGCAAAGTTGCCACAGATGCTCTAAGGGTGGTCAATGAAGCCTCAAAGTTCCTTCTTCAGGATGTCTTTCACCTTTATATCAGTTGGATCTTTGGGAAAGAAATCCTCAGCCCCTTTCATATGGGGTTACTATATATTTTACCTGAGATGCCACTGCAGCACTGACCTTTGGTATATCTAATGGCATTTTTTGGCTCTTGCAACTTGTAATACCTAAGTGTATACCTGCTTATGTGTTTGCCCTTATTCGGGGTTTCCTATTCTTTTCTGATCACATCCTTGAAGGATGAGTGCAGTGGGATTGCTGTCTCAGAAGAGGATTTAGAGGACAAGCCTAAAGGGATACCTGTCTTCTAGCACCTATTTAGGTTGGATCTGGATTGTGGATGTGATCTTTTTGCACATGGTTTCAAATGCTTCAGAGGGCCAAAACCTTTTTATCTCCTCCACGCCCCCCCCCCCACACGTTCTGCTCAGAGCCTCAATCTGAGAGGTCCCCTTCCTCAGTAAAAGAGGAGGTGTTTGAGGCAGAGGATGAATACCTGCTGTATGTTATCTTTTTATATACCTTTCCTTTCCCTTTTTTGCTCTTTCTGGATTTTTTAGCCTTTTTTGGCCAACTTTTCAGCGGTTGCCACCCAGCTGTTTCTAGGGCATGGTCTTTTGCAGTTTGTTTTATACATTTCCTTGAGCCCTGTGGATCTCTCTCTCTCACTGTTCTCCCCCTCAGGGTTGCACTCCCACTGCCTGGGGAATAGGGTTTCATTGCCAGAGTTCCATGGTTCAATTTGGGAAGAAGGGGAGCTGAGTATGAGTGCCGTTTCTCTGCTTAGTGAATTTATGACTCATTTAGGAGTTGCGGGGGTTTCTTTTGGGTCTTGTTCTGCCCTGGGTCAGATGAAGTCCTCCTTGTCATTGGCATCTCCGAGTCCTCCCTCTGGTCTGCGTCTCCAAATCAGACTTTTCTGTTTTGGAGTCACGGCCTCTTGGGGCACGGGTGTGGACCCAACATTCCCGTGCCCTAGCAGTACCAGGATCTGTTGGCTGAGAACAGGCAGGGCACAATTTGCCCTCCGAAGAGTCTATAATAGCTTCCTTGCAGATACACCACCACTTGGATTGAACTCGGTGCTTGTGAGACAGCTCTGCTATGCCTGAAGAGGAGCAAAAGAGTCTGACAGTGAGCGGCTGCAGTGCTGGGATGGCTGAGACCACCTGAGGTGGCTGAGACAACCTGACTACTCCATACCCAGTCCAGGAGATGGAGGAGAAAGGCTGCTGACTACTGCCTGAAAATATGATAAAGTAATAAGCTGGCAAAGAGAACTGAACTGCCAGTTTGCTGCTGTGGAGGCAGAAGATCTGGCAGCAGGCCAGAGAAGGGAGTGTGACTGGCTAGCATGGGCTGTACTACAGCTTTGAACTGCCTCCCAAAGCTGCAGAAAGAAGAATAGTCCATATGTTTCAGAATTGTTGGAGATGCTGAGCTGCAGAAAAATCAATATTTATGTCAAGTTTTGTTCAGTATCTTCATTAAGTGATCTAAAAGAAGAAGTAAAAATCAGTAAGGACACAAATACAAAGGCATGCAGAGAGGTTAGTAACTTGGTCAGAAAAATAACCAAATGATTCACCTTGTAAAATGCAAACAAGTATGTTTAGGGGAGAATAATCTGAAACACAGATATTTAATGCAAGGCAGAAACTTGGTCACTTTCAGCATTATTCCTTTCCAAAATGTGATAGTGGATAGTAAATTAGACATGAGTTTGCAATGCAACATGGTAGCAAAACAAAACTATATAAAATGTGAGTTGCATACAGAGTCACATCACATTATGAAGCAGAGATTATATAGATCCTTTCTACGTGTTTCTGATATGAGTGCACATGGAATATTGCCTTCAGTTCTGGACACCTCACTCACTATCAAAGATATGAAAAACTGGATGGAATTTAGAAAAGAATCACAAATGATCAGGGCCCTGAGGAACTGACTTTTGAGAGAGATTAAAAGACCTAAATATGTGAGTATAGTACACATTGGCTGAGCAACAGTTAAGGAAGTGTGTGGGGCGGCAGCGGGGGGAATATATTAAGAGGCTACAAATGTTTGAAAAGTATAAATACCACTTTTTGCATGCTTCCAACGGCTTTGCAGGTTGACCGTTACTGATCTGTCTGCTTACTGCACTGATAAAGTTTCCATGACGGTCTTTCCCCCTTTAAAAGATGGCACAGAGCCAGATTTTGCCCATTTGCTCCTGGATCTCAGTGTATCTTTCTGGCAATACAACTGGGATTGCAGTCTCGAAGGCCCACAACATGCCACCTGCAGTTGTGGGGAGCCATGCTGAGACCCCAGATCTCACTGTCATCTAGGACAGTGGTTCTCAAAGCTGGTCTGCCACTTGTGCAGGGAAAGCCCCTGCCGGGCTGGGCCGGTTTATTTACCTGCTGGGTCCGCAGGTTCGGCCGATCGCGGCTCCCACTGGCCGTTGTTCACCGCTCCAGGCCAATGGGGGATGCGGGAAGGGCGGCCAGCACATCCCATGGCCCATGCCGCTTCGCGCAGCCCCCATTGGCCGGGAGCGGCAAACCGCGGCCAGTGAGAGCCGCGATTGGCCGAACCTGCTGACATGGCAAGTAAACAAACCGGTCTGGCCCGCCAGGGTCTTTCCCTGAACAAGCGGTGGACCAGCTTTGAGAACCACTGATCTAGGAGAAGCATTGGGTCAGGAAGCTCTTGTGGCCAGCCAGAGGACAAAAGGACAGTTCTGTGGACATTGAAAAGCAGATGTCTGCAAGGGATCATGACCAGGTTGCCGACCAGTTTCAAATAAAGAACAAGCAGCTCAGGAGAAAGTACATTGAAAGGAGGGATAAAAAGAGAATCCAGAGGAAGATTTTTTGATGCACTGGACAGGATTTTACACAATTACAGTATGACCCATCCCAGGCACTATTAGGAGTTGCTGCGTGCACTCTCCCCTCACCCTCCACTGAGGCCGACCGGCTCAATCCATCGGGGGATGAATCATAGAATATCAGGGTTGGAAGGGACCACAGGAGGTCATCTAGTCCAATCCCCTGCTCAAAGCAGGACCAATCCCCAATTTTTGCCCCAGATCCCTAAATGGCCCCCTCAAGATTGAACTCACAACCCTGGGTTTAGCAGGCCAATGCTCAAACCCCTGAGGTATCCCTCCCCCCCTGGAACTACCCCTCCCCTACCCGAAAGGATGCTGGAGAAAAGCTGCCCCGCTGAGAGATGGGATCTTTTTGGGACTCAGGACTAGGGTGGTCACTCACTCATTCCCGGAATATTGGATGTTCTGATACTTCCAGGGACACCATGTCCCATCCGCACTGATGTGACCTCACCCCCATTGTGTTTGACCTTACACATATGATGTGTGCAAGGTCATGCTGCACAGGTGACTCCATTTTTAAGAGTGCATTCCTCCGTATCCCTGATCCGAGTCTCTCTCCACCTCTAGCCAGCAGCTCCCAGTACTGCATGCCAAGTTGCTCACTACGTAGCCACCGCACACCTGTCACCCACTGGCCACTGCTGCCACTGGGTACTACCCCCAAAACACACTGTTGGACATACCCCGGAGTTCCACCCTGCCTCACACTCATTGGCCAGGGCTCCTCCAAAGCACCGCTCCCTCCCTATTTTCGTTGGTCAGTGTTCTTTCTCCATCCAGTGTTTGAAAGACCCTATTGTCCCAGATACCTTCTTCTTTGGTGACCTTGAATGTGCTATTACCGATCAGTCAAGGCTATTACCTGCCATGAGTGGGTGACATTGGGGATACAGGCTGAGCGGGTGGAAGTGACCTTGTGCGTTCTTCAAAATGGCATCCCCCATCCAATATCAGATCAAACCACATCTGGTTTTGTCTCAGTACCAGACTGGGGACAAACCCTAGAAAAGCAGGACTGTCCAGTTTAACACCAGATGAGTGGCCTGCCTACTCAGCACCCTGACAACAGCCAGCTGGAAAGCTAAACCCAGTCCTGCCCTGCTGCAATGGACTCTGATTCCTTCCCTGCACTGGCTGAGCCAGAGTCCCAGTTGGAAACCCAGGCCAGGACCAAAAGAGTCAGATTCCTCGGAAGGGAACTTTGGCATGTAAGTACCTATCTTTACCGTTTAATATTATTGTTGGCAACTGTGAGCTAAGAGCCTCCATCTCCCTGTCTTTTGGTGTTTCAAAATGGCACTTGCCAGCATAGTACAGCCACAGTCTGAACTCCTCCCCCTCTCCACCTATCCTCTTGCAGCAGATTCAAATAATGAAAGCATTCATTAGTGCAAAATTCCACAGTGTATTGAGACCCTGCTTACAGGAAGAGAAATTTGCTTAGTTCTTGTAGCTTACAGTAGGCACAACTGAACACTGGATGCCTGGTCAAGGCACAAACAATACTGCTCCCCACTGAGGTACAAATGCCCTATAAAATGTATTCGAGCTGGCAATCATGCCAGGACCCTCACTTCTTTTCTCTGCCTTTACTCCATGTCTGTCAGGGAGATGCAGCAGAAATTAAGACTGAGAAATTGCTCGGTTTTATTTCGCACATTATAAAGAATAGTTGCATGCCCATGGTCCCAGTATAGCTTGCAAGCCCCTTCCAATTCTGCAGCACTTCTGGAAAACTATCCTGGTGAATAGCTTTAGAGCTTCTCTCACTGGTCCGCCCTTTGCCTTTTTGAAAAAGGCCATTCTCAACCTCCTCGTCACCTGCCTCAGCCTAACATCATTGCGAGTCAAGAGGATAGCCTACAGGGGATGTAGAAAGATTACTATCTAGCTCGCTCCCAACAACACCCTCCCCAACCTCCTTTTTATACCTCCAACACCACAGGAGGGCCTCCAGCCCACAAAAAAAACTGCAAAAGCAACCTGGGAACATAGCTCTGACCACCCCAACCCTACCAGCATGAAAACAGATACAATATACAGAAATCCAAATGGACCAGGCACCCTCTGTACACGCAGGCCACTTATCTCTGAGTTTCCCCCAAAGAATGGGAAGAGTCTCAGGGAGTAAAATCACATATACATACTTTTAAAAAAAGCTCTCATTACTTGCCTGGGATATGAACAATAAGTGACTGGGTTATTTTCCCCCTACTCCCATAAGTCACAGCACCTGCAACAGCCAACCCATCAAGGACAGGGCCTCTATCTACTGCTTATAGGCTGACCAGCCTGAGGTGGAGAAAAAGGAAAATTCATGACATGTTTGCAGAACTCATGGCTGAGTCACACAGGAAAACCAGGCTGACTGAGAGGTGGAGCCAGTAGGTGAGGACCCAGTGGGAGAAAGAAATGCACCTCTCCCAGGAGATCATGACAGTGGCCAAGGAAAGAATGGTTGTGGCTAACGACAGCATCACCATGGCAAAGGAGAGCCTGGAAAAAGACAGAGATGAGAGGTAGCTCATGGATACGATCCTGAGCCAGAACGTCTTCCTGCAAAACATGCTGCTGCTAGGCCAGCAAGCCCTGCAGTCCCATAATTTGGAATCTAGCCCTGTCCTTCAGCCCCTGGACAATGCTGGCTACTGGGACCAGCAGCAACCCCTAACCACTGCATCCCCACAGCAAGCCCTGCAACACCACTGATAATTTTGAGCTGTGGCACTTAACCCAGAACCCATGCAGACAAGAAGAACCAAAGGCCTGGTGTTTGCTCGCCTGTAATTTTATGCCCCCCCCCCACCCCCATTTGATGTATTTTAAATGTTCTTACTGTTGCATTCATTAAAGGTTTGTGTATAGCTGGTTATTTTATAAATTGGTTAGTTAAATGTATTTCCAACTACAAAGATGTTGTTTTTCCATTGGTTTCATTAAAAGTTTATTATTGATTTTTTTATTGTTTTGTAATAAAAACTCTTCACAGAACATTCATTATGAGCCACCATTGCAGTTAACCCAGAAAATCATTTAACTAACAATGAAATAATGCATGGTTTCTACAAATGCACATAGGGAACACTAAATACTCCAATGCTTGTAATGTCTGCATCCCAGTACCACCCCCATAGGCTAACATGTTCAGCCAGGGGACTCAAAACACGAACAGGCATCCCTTACAGCATTCCCCCTGACTGTTTGTGTTCTTTAGGATACCTTGCTGGCTGCTCAAACCTCCGAGCAAGTCTCCACCCTTCACCCTCCTACCTACCCTTCAGGCTTTCCTCTTTACTCTCACAAATATTGTGCAAAACACAACATGCAGTTACAATGGTTGGAAAAAAAATTCTGCTGTTTCAAACCTATTCCATAAAGAGTGCCACCTGCCTTTCAACAGCCAAACGCACATTTGACTACCATTCTGCAACTACTGAGATGATAGTTAAAATGTTCTTTCCTTTTGTCCAAGCAGCCTCTATATAGCTTCATTAGCCAGAGCATCAGGGGATAAGCCAGGTCTCCCAGAATAACCAAACCAACTTCCATATCATCAATGTTCACAGTGGTCCTGGAAGCCTCTCTCCATTAATTTAAATACTACTGAGTTCCAAAAGATCCTAGCATTGTGGATCCTCCTGGATCACTCTGCATTTATGCCTGTAAACCTGTTGCGGTGGTCCACCAGTCCTTGAAGCACCATGGAGAAATATGCTGCTTGCCGGGGGCTAAGATTCGCGATGTGACGGAGAGACTGCCGAGACTCATCAAGCCCTCGGATCGCTACCCCTTCCTGCTTCTCCACGTGGGCACCAATGATACTGCCAAGAATGACCTTGAGCGGATCACTGCGGACTACGTGGCTCTGGGAAGAAGGATAAAGGAGTTGGAGGCGCAAGTGGTGTTCTCGTCCATCCTCCCCGTGGAAGGAAAAGGCCTGGGTAGGGACCGTCGAATCGTGGAAGTCAACGAATGGCTACGCAGGTGGTGTCGGAGAGAAGGCTTTGGATTCTTTGACCATGGGATGGTGTTCCATGAAGGAGGAGTGCTGGGCAGAGACGGGCTCCATCTTACGAAGAGAGGGAAGAGCATCTTTGCCAGCAGGCTGGCTAACCTAGTGAGGAGGGCTTTAAACTAGGTTCACCGGGGGGAAGGAGACCAAAGCCCTGAGGTAAGTGGGAAAGCAGGATACCGGGAGGAAGCACAGGCAGGAATGTCTGTGAGGGGAGGGCTCCTGCCTCATACTGGGAATGAGGGGCGATCAACAGGTTATCTCAAGTGCTTATATACAAATGCACAAAGCCTTGGAAACAAGCAGGGAGAACTGGAGGTCCTGGTGATGTCAAGGAACTATGACGTGATTGGAATAACAGAGACTTGGTGGGATAACTCACATGACTGGAGTACAGTCATGGATGGTTATAAACTGTTCAGGAAGGACAGGCAGGGCAGAAAAGGTGGGGGAGTAGCACTGTATGTAAGGGAGCAGTATGACTGCTCAGAGCTCCGGTACGAAACTGTGGAAAAACCTGAGTGTCTCTGGATTAAGTTTAGAAGTGTGTGCAACAAGAGTGATGTAGTGGTGGGAGTCTGCTATAGACCACCGGACCAGGGGGATGAGGTGGATGAGGCTTTCTTCCGGCAACTCACGGAAGCTACTAGATCGCATGCCCTGATTCTCATGGGTGACTTTAATTTCCCTGATATCTGCTGGGAGAGCAATACAGCGGTGCATAGACAATCCAGGAAGTTTTTGGAAAGCGTAGGGGACAATTTCCTGGTGCAAGTGCTAGGGGAGCCAACTAGGGGGGGCGCTTTTCTTGACCTGCTGCTCACAAACCGGGTAGAATTAGTGGGGGAAGCAAAAGTGGATGGGAATCTGGGAGGCAGTGACCATGAGTTGGTTGAGTTCAGGATCCTGACGCAGGGAAGAAAGGTAAGCAGCAGGATACGGACCCTGGACTTCAGGAAAGCAGACTTCGACTCCCTCAGGGAACAGATGGCCAGGATCCCCTGGGGGACTAACATGAAGGGGAAGGGAGTCCAGGAGAGCTGGCTGTATTTCAAGGAATCCCTGTTGAGGTTACAGGGACAAACTATCCCGATGAGTCGAAAGAATAGTAAATATGGCAGGCGACCAGCTTGGCTTAATGGTGAAATCCTAGCGGATCTTAAACATAAAAAAGAAGCTTACAAGAAGTGCAAGGTTGGACATATGACCAGGGAAGAGTATAAAAATATTGCTCGGGCATGTAGGAAAGATATCAGGAGGGCCAAATCGCACCTGGAGCTGCAGCTAGCAAGAGATGTTAAGAGTAACAAGAAGGGCTTCTTCAGGTATGTTGGCAACAAGAAGAAAGCCAAGGAAAGTGTGGGCCCCTTACTGAATGAGGGAGGCAACCTAGTGACAGAGGATGTGGAAAAAGCTAATGTACTCAATGCTTTTTTTGCCTCTGTTTTCACTAACAAGGTCAGCTCCCAGACTGCTGCGCTGGGCATCACAAAATGGGGAAGAGATGGCCAGCCCTCTGTGGAGATAGAGGTGGTTAGGGACTATTTAGAAAAGCTGGACGTGCACAAGTCCATGGGGCCGGACGAGTTGCATCCGAGAGTGCTGAAGGAATTGGCGGCTGTGATTGCAGAGCCCTTGGCCATTATCTTTGAAAACTCGTGGCGAACGGGGGAAGTCCCGGATGACTGGAAAAAGGCTAATGTAGTGCCAATCTTTAAAAAAGGGAAGAAGGAGGATCCTGGGAACTACAGGCCAGTCAGCCTCACCTCAGTCCCTGGAAAAGTCATGGAGCAGGTCCTCAAAGAATCAATCCTGAAGCACTTACATGAGAGGAAAGTGATCAGGAACAGTCAGCATGGATTCACCAAGGGAAGGTCATGCCTGACTAATCTAATCGCCTTTTATGATGAGATTACTGGTTCTGTGGATGAAGGGAAAGCAGTGGATGTATTGTTTCTTGACTTTAGCAAAGCTTTTGACACGGTCTCCCACAGTATTCTTGTCAGCAAGTTAAGGAAGTATGGGCTGGATGAATGCACTATAAGGTGGGTAGAAAGCTGGCTAGATTGTCGGGCTCAACGGGTAGTGATCAATGGCTCCATGTCTAGTTGGCAGCCGGTGTCAAGTGGAGTGCCCCAGGGGTCGGTCCTGGGGCCGGTTTTGTTCAATATCTTCATAAATGATCTGGAGGATGGTGTGGATTGCACTCTCAGCAAATTTGCGGATGATACTAAACTGGGAGGAGTGGTAGATACGCTGGAGGGGAGGGATAGGATACAGAAGGACCTAGACAAATTGGAGGTTTGGGCCAAAAGAAATCTGATGAGGTTCAATAAGGATAAGTGCAGGGTCCTGCACTTAGGATGGAAGAATCTAATGCACCGCTACAGACTAGGGACCGAATGGCTAGGCAGCAGTTCTGCGGAAAAGGACCTAGGGGTGACAGTGGACGAGAAGCTGGATATGAGTCAGCAGTGTGCCCTTGTTGCCAAGAAGGCCAATGGCATTTTGGGATGTATAAGTAGGGGCATAGCGAGCAGATCGAGAGACGTGATCGTTCCCCTCTATTCAACACTGGTGAGGCCTCATCTGGAGTACTGTGTCCAGTTTTGGGCCCCACACTACAAGAAGGATGTGGATAAATTGGAGAGAGTCCAGCGAAGGGCAACAAAAATGATTAGGGGTCTAGAGCACATGACTTATGAGGAGAGGCTGAGGGAGCTGGGATTGTTTAGTCTGCAGAAGAGAAGAATGAGGGGGGATTTGATAGCTGCTTTCAACTACCTGAAAGGGGGTTCCAAAGAGGATGGCTCTAGACTGTTCTCAATGGTAGCAGATGACAGAACGAGGAGTAATGGTCTCAAGTTGCAATGGGGGAGGTTTAGATTGGATATTAGGAAAAACTTTTTCACTAAGAGGGTGGTGAAACACTGGAATGCGTTACCTAGGGAGGTGGTAGAATCTCCTTCCTTAGAGGTTTTTAAGGTCAGGCTTGACAAAGCCCTGGCTGGGATGATTTAACTGGGACTTGGTCCTGCTTCGAGCAGGGGGTTGGACTAGATGACCTTCTGGGGTCCCTTCCAACCCTGATATTCTATGATTCTATGATTCTATGTCTGTTTATAAATTCCGTGCTCTGGCAGGGGATGTGGGGGCTTGCACCTATACAGTTTGGGACCCCCATGCATGCAAAGCCATCAATCTCCTGAGCATTACATAGCTTCATGACCTGGTTAAACAGCACTTCACCAATGGCATAGCAGACCTGTATGAGAATGGCCTCAACAGTTGGTCTCCCCATGCTCAACTGGTTGGCTGCAGACTAATAACATTCTGGGATGGCCAGCTTCCCAGATGCCAATGGTGACCCATTTCTCCATGAGTATGGGGCACTGCATGTTGGTATCCTGCCACTGAAGCTCCAGGAACAGTTCTGCACAGATGTTAAAGGTAATCCTCCCTATCCTAAAATTTTCTTGCTACTACTGCTCGTCCCAGCTCTGTAGACCGATCTTCTCCCACCAATCCAATCTGATTTCCCAGGCCCACAAATGGCACTGTATGCTGTATAGGTGATCCAGGAACCAGTCCTCTTGTTTCAAGAGCTCAGCATCGTTCTAGTCTTCTGCCTCAGCCTGCTGCCACTGCTCCAGAGTATCCTCCTGCTGCTGGGGGAGCTGCTGCTCCCATGGAATATTCTCCTGTTTCAGCATCATCTGCTCAGTGGTGCAACAGGCAAAGTCCATTGCTGAATCTCTCCAACCCCAAGTACTGTAATACAGCCCAAGCAGCCTGGGCATAGTCATGGTTGTCACCATAGTGGTACAGAACATTGTTGAGATCATGCTGGCCCACAACAATTCGAAAATGGTGTGAACCAGTACAAACAGGAAGCATGGGTGGAGACAGTGGATTTATGGGATTTTTTAAAATATAAACCTATGTAGCTTCCCATAATTCACAGCAAACACAATAACAGGCCACTCAGAGATAAAGCAACGGGCCCTGGGATACCCCTAGAGAATGCTATTCTCTCAATCTAAGAGCATAAGAATGGCCATACTGGGATCAATAGTCCATCTAGCCTGGTATCCTGTCTTCCAACAGTGGCCAATGCCAGGTGCTTCAGAGGGAATGAACAGAACGGGTAATCATCAATTGATCCATCCTTGCACCCATTCCCAGCTTCTGGGAAACAGAGGCTAGGGACACTTCTGAGCACGGTTTTGCATCCCTGCCCATCCTGGCTAATAGCCATTGATGGACTTATCCTCCATGAAGTTATCAAATTATTTTTTGAACCCTGTTATAGCCGTGGCCTTCACAACATCCTCTGGTAAAGAGTTCCACAGGTTGTGCGCTGTGTGGAGAAATACTTCCTTCTGTTTTAAACCTGCTGCCTGTTAATTTCATTTGATGACCCCTAGTTCTTGTGATATGAAAAGGAGTAAATAATACTTCCTTATTTACTTTCTCTACAGCAGTCACAATTTTATAGACTTCTATCATAGCCTCCCTGAGTTGTCTCATTTTCAAGCTGAAAAGTCCAAATCCTATTAATCTCTCCTCATATGGAAGCTGTTCCATGCCCCTAATCATTTTTGTTGCCCTTTTCTGTACATTTTCCAATTCTAATGTATCTTTTGTGAGATGGACAACCAGACCTGCACGCAGTATTTAAGATGTGGGCCTACCATGGATTTATATAGAGGCAATAGGATATTTTCTGTCTTCTTATCTAGCCCTTTCCTAATGATTTCCAACATTGTTAGCTTTTTTGACTGCTGCTGCATATTGAGTGGATGTTTTCAGAGAACTATCGACAATGACTCAAAGATCTCTTTCTTGAGTGGTAACAATAATTTTAGACCCCCCTTCCATTAAGGCTGCGAGTTTGTCACAGAGGTCATGGAAGTCACGGATTCCGTGACTTTCCGTGACCTCTGTGACTTCTGCAGCAGCTGGTGTGCCTGGCTCAGGGGCAGCTCAGGCAGCCCTTGTGCCAGTTGCACTGGCCACTGCTGCAACAAATTCAGGCCACCATGCCCCCCCACTAGCAGCAGCAGTGTTTGGGTGTGGGAGGAGTGTGGGACACAGGATGAAGTGAGGCAGGCTTGGGGTGGCGCTTGCCTGGGGGGCTCCCCGGAAGTGGCAACATCCCCCTCCCAACCCCCTCCTACACCCAAACTCTGCTACTTAGGGCGGAAGGCACAGAGCCAGGTAGGGAGCCTGTGGGCCCCGCCAACCCCCTCCTCTCCCTCCAGCACCAGCAGGAGTCCTGGGCCACGCACAGCCACCCACACCTCCTTCAGCACCAGCGGGGGTCCCGGGCCATGTGCTGTTGCACCCACCCCTCCCACAAGTCCCCCCCTCCCCGCAGCCCCGGGCAGCCCCCCGCCCAAGTTTTAGTCAGGAGTATATAGGAAAAGTCATGGACAGATCACGGGCTATGAATTTTTGTGTACTGCCCATGACCTGTCTGTGACTTTTACTAAAAATACCCATGACTAAAATGTAGCCTTACCCATCATTATATATGTATAGTTGGGATTATATTTTTTTCATGTGCATTACTTTGCATTTATCAACATTGAATTTCATCTGCCACTTTGTTGCTCAGTCACCCAGTTTTGTGAGATCCCCTTGTAACTCTACGCAGTCTGCTTTGGACTTAACTATCTTGAATAGTTTTGTATCATCTGCAGATTTTACCATCTCACTGTTTACCCCCTTTTTCCAGATCATTTATGAATACGTTGAACAATACTTGTTCCAGTACAGTTTGCAACAAACTGCTGCCATGTGTTCACATAATATGAAGTGAGAATGAAACAGGCCTTCTATGAGCATACTACTGGTGCAATTCATGTAACAAGAGTTACTGGACAAACATCAAAAAGCTTTGGATTAAACCCGCTATGTAGACACACCCTTAGTCCCCAAACTGGCATTAGTAGCAGACTTATTTAACCTCTTATATAGACTCACCATTGAGGAAGACAAAGACCTACGCTCTTTTAGCATGGATCATCACACACTCCTAGTGTTGGATGCACCACATGTTCCAGCAGCATGTTTTAAAATATAGTTTATGGAGAGTTTAGAGATTATACTTTGGCCTGAATGATCTAAAAGAGCAGTTCTCAAACTGGTATGTGGACCACAGATACAAATATAATATAGAAGTGCTGAACACTTGAAACAGGGTGCTCATCCCCCACTTCTGAAGAGCTGCAGTGGAGTAAGCCAAGCAAGTGTCCACTCGGTGTTGTTGCAAACTTAGAGGAGAATAGAAAAGCCCATACCCACCAGCCCTTAAGGAGCCAGAAACTGCCAGCAGGACCAAAGATATCATTAGAACCAAAACTAAGAGAAGAGTTGCTGAGGACCAGAGGTAGACAAGACCCTACTGGGGAATGAGGAGCTAATTCAGGAAAGATTCTATATAGATATAGAGAGAGAGAGAAATTCAATTTGTGTTTATTAACTGTATGTGGACAAGCTCATGAGATTAGAGGTATGCTTTGGAAAACGAAACATATTTGATCTTAAAACTACTAAATACATGTACAAATTCACCAAGTCCTGTAGGTGCCATAGAGATGGTACAGGATCATGACCGGGATGGAATGTGCTCAACAACATGATCACTTTCTTAAGAAGTGGTTGAGAATCCTTGCTCCTTGAATTGTTTCAGAATGTTAAGTGTTTGCAAAGCAGAATTAATTTACAGTAATTCTTAAAGATTTAAGACCAAAATCTTTGAAGAGTAAATAACACTGGAGAGCTGCTGAGGTTAGAGTAAAGCTCACATTAAATACAACCTTTACAGCTACTGCTGTGGCAAAGCGAATTTAAGCTATTATACTTCACAGACGAAAACGCAACAACTCAGTCTCAACCACTCTCGTTAAGGAACTAGTGCTTAATAAAAGACAATAAAACCAAAAATGAAAAAACAACCAAAAGCAGAGAGTGAAATAGTTATATTTGTGAAGCAATTTTTTTCACTTGTTCAACCAAAACTCATTCTATTTTATTGCTGCCCCTAGTGGAACTGGTTGACTCATATTAAAAAATTCCGGTTTGTTGTTACTCTTCCCCTGCAACTCTGTGGCAAAAAGAGCTGATGCAATCCTGGGATGCATAAATAGTGAAATCTTGAGTAGAAGTGGAGAGGTTATTTTACCTCTGTATTTAGCACTGGTATAACTGCTGCTGAAATACTGTGTCTAGTTCTAGTGTCCGACAATTCAAGAAGGATGTTCATAAATTGGAAAGGATTGAGTGAAGAGCCACAACAATGGTTAAAGGATTAGAAAACGTGCCTTAGAGTGATAGACTCAAGGAGCTTAATGTATTTAGTTTACCAAAGAGAAGAGGTTAAGAGGTGACTTGATTACAGTCTGTAAGTATCTACATGAGGAATAAATAATAGATAATGAGCTCTTCAGTATTGCATAGAAAGGTATAACAAGATCCAGTGGTTAGAAGTTGAAGGTAGACAAATTCAGATTAGAAATAAGGTGTAATTATCTTTGGAAAAACTGACCAAGGGTAATAGTGGATTCTCCTTCACTCACAATTTTTAAATCACAACTGGATGCTTTTCTAAAAAATATGCTCTAGGAATTATTTTGCGGGAGTTCTACGGCCTGTGTTATACAGGAGGTCAGACTAGATGATCACAATGGTCCTTGTGATTCACAATAGCCTTGGAATCTATAACCACTTGTCTGTCCCTAGATCATGAGTCTCAGAGTATGGACTGCTCTTTCTTGAAAATCTAGACAGTGCCTAGCCCTCACACATATAGGGCACTATCATAAACAAATAATAAATAACAGCAAAAAATGGCAGTGAAGTCTCTTACAGGTGAAATTCACCCGTCAGAGGTTATGTACAAAGACTGATTAAATGCCTAATAGATTCAATTTTAGAAACAATGAATTTGGCCTGTATTCATTATTGGCTTTAAAAGGAGTAATTTTATATCATAAGTACTTTGTAGTTCTTCAGCACTATACACCGATACTTTTATGCTGATGCTACATATCTTTAGAAATTACTATTTCTAGGTGATACTTATGCACTTCACTAGCATGTATTACATTGTGTTCATCTATTATATTGCATTGTATCTGCCAGGTTTAGCAATAAAAAGAACCAAAAGTTCTATAGAGACAAGATGCTCTAAACATAGAGAGCTCTATGCAGCTGGAGTGGTGCAAAGTTTACACCACTTTTCCACCCCATAACCCAATCCTGGGGGCAGCCAGGGGCTGCTTCAGTCTTCGTGCAGGTTAGAGCAGCACAGAGCTGTTTCTAATTTACGCTGGCAGGAACAGTTCCTGAGGATTAATTTGTTGGCCCAGGATAGCTGGAGCAACACAAAAGGGACTTGGGCTGGACCAAAGATCTAGCCCAACTTTTCTCTGAGTCTTCCCAGTGTTACCAGTACCCCTTATCAAGACTCTTTCTACTAAGTAGCATATTGGACTGAAGTTGTGCAGTCAGGCCACGTGATCTTACAGCAGAGTTGCACTGAATCCGGTGACCAGCTGGAAATAAGGAGATTTTAACTGATTACTAAATCATTTGGTAATCTTTGGTTTTACTGAAATACTAAAAAAAAAAAAAAAAGTCACCCCAAATAAAAATAAAAATGCATGTCATTGCCTTGCATTGCAGAAAAGGAGTCCCATTCCTGCAGGGCTTAGTGGTCCCCAAGAACAGGGAGCATGCAGTGGCATGAGGCTCTGAAGCACTGTCTTGAGGGAAGATGGAGGAGGCTTGCAAGAAGTGGTTGCTGTTTAGATATCCTCAGCTCCGCTTCTATACAATAGAGAGCTGCTTGACAGCTGCCTTCCTCTGTGGCTTAGGTGCTCTGGTTGACCACCTTCAGTTCTTACTCCCATCTACATCTAAGAAACGGTAACTGTGAAGGCCTTTTTCAGTCTTAGTGCTGACCTCTGTATCGGACAGATTTTTCTCTCTTCTTCCCACTCTGTCCTTTTAAGGACAACAGTGTACAAAGCCACTGACAAACAAGGTAACACAGATATGGAAATTAATGACAAAGTGGTATGTGGGCAAGGTGAGGAGTTAGAAGTGGCAGGATAATTTCAGGATAATATAATGGTCTTATATTGTGCAGAGATTTGTGTGCCATGTTGGCAAAAAGGTAAATTATGTGGCCATTTGCTCAGCAGCATAATTACAGAGTTTGACTATTGTGTAGAGATACGCTTAAGCCCAAACCCTACATCGGCAAACCCACCCACTTGCTGTTTGGTTCCTTTCTATAATGGAGTAATGTAGTCTGGAAACTGAAGATCCAATCAGGCACTTGGAGAGAACAAGAGAAACTATAAAAATTGCTACCTTGTAAGCTGGGGGAAGGAGAAGAGGAGGACAAGGGTCCCCCTGCAGTCCCCACCTTGCTCTGAGGATGCAGAGCTTCACATCCTATTGTCAGGGGGGCTGGGTTACAGCCTGAGTTAGCCTTCCTCTGTCAGACTCTATGTTTAGGTAAAACCTTTCTTCTGCTTCTTCCATTATAGCTATGTACTAAGGCTCAAGAACAAAACAAAGGGAAAAAATCATGCTTGTTGAGCGGTCTGTTATATTCACTGTCCCATTTCAGTGGAGTTTACACAGCTAAACCAATACCCTGGGACAGAACATCCCTGATCTCTAGGGAATCTTACATCTGGTTCTCAGGGCAATCTCCTATTATGTTTTGATTAGATTTTTTTGGTTATGAATGACCATGTACCTTACATCACTTTTGCAGATGCTTCTTTTTTTTTTCAAAAATTTTCTTAACAAAATAAATAAAAAACACACACTCATTTAATACTATAGCTCTGCTAAACACAACCCAGATTTAAAGCTTGACTTTGCCTGTTGATGCTTAAATTAACAGAATCGTTCAGGAAATCATTCCCATGCAAAATTAATTTTAATCATTCAAGATTAGTTTTGGTCACACTTCACAAGTAAGGAATAAAAAAAAAAAACCCTCAAAAAATCGAAGCTTGGTATATTTCCCTGAAGGATGGCACACTTCATTTCGCCTGTTTAACTACTTGGAAAATTAAGGCAACTTAAAATGCTGGAATGAAGTTCCTATCAATAACTAATTTAATAAAGACAAAGTAGTATAATATCAGTATGTGCTTCTAGCAAAAAAGGTAGGAACAATTTATTGATAAAATGAAGTAATGCAAAGTACATAAATTGCTTCTGCTTTTGGCACTGAGATTATAAATCTTTTTCATAGGCAAGTTAGGTGTGATTAACATTTAAGTACAAAGGTTTGTTGCATAAGAACTATATCACATTTATAGAGTTATCCTTACCAGTTTTTCTGGTGGAGCTCTTCCTTATAGAACAGAAGATGTTGGAGCACTTCATCTAGTCGAGAAGAGTTGTTGTGTACACAAACCCAAACAACAAGACTATGCCAAAGAAAGTGCTGAATCATAGTTTCTTTTTGTTCAAGCTTTAATTGAACTGATGGGTCAGAATCCAAGAAGGACTAAGAAAAAAATTGTGAAATTCCTAGATAAGATCTCTTGAATAGAAAATTAATCTTTGGTTTTCTACTCAGACTTGTCTTAGAATTTTACTCAGCACAACACTTGCTCAGCATTCTATTTTCATACAAAATACAATGCTACAAATGCCTCTAATATATTTCACACAATGGGACCAAAAAAATCTTGGAATCCAGTCAACAGAAGATGTGCTATTGTTGTTTCTCTGCGGCTTTTATGTATTATGAAATGCTTACCACCCAAATTTGTCTCTTCTGAACTAATAAAAATTAGTGGCCCTATCTATGCTGTTACACTTAAGCTTGCGTTTGAGCCAGCATTAACAGTATAAACCAGTTTTATTAAGATTTCACTTCAGACTGAGATTAGCTTTATGAAAACAAAGTCTCAGCCTTCTGGGACTATTAACAAAAAGTAGAATTGCTGTAGTTTGTCTGTGAGGTTAAATAACACAGGTTATTCATCAATAATGTGGACTGGCACACTTTGGGTATCCTGGAAAACATTTAAGTGGCCACGGTCCTGATTCTGGAATCTGATTTGCATAGTCAGAGCCCCACGTTCAGCAGAGTCCCATTGACTCCAATAGGACTCTGTGGTACATGTCAATCTCCACTTGTATTTATCAGATTGCAAGATCAGGACCAACATTATTTTGTTTACAAGTTGGAGTTCTGTTTAGAATAAGAACCATTTTTAAAAGGTCTCATTTTTTAAACACTGACTTTAGGTGACAAACTTGTATCAGGATCTGCTAGTGCAGAGCCTTGTGCCACTGTGGAGTCCTCGTGACTTCATTGGACTCCATATGAGTGTCAGAGTCTTGATGTACAATTTGTAATAATTCACTAATTAAACTGGATCAAATTAACATGATCAATGCCTGATAAATTTACATGACCAAATGCTAAGCTTCTAAGCTCCTTAAAAGCTGTTAGTCTAGTGATGGGATAAAAATCTACTTTTGAGAAATTACTAAATTAATATAGATTGTTGATTAGCTGCTCTGTGGGCTAAATGATGTATATTATAGGAACACAGGAACTGCCAAAGGTAGGTATTGTCTGACAGTGGCCAGCACTAGATGTTTCAGAGGAAGGTGTATGACTCCAGCAGTAGGCAGATGTGGAGTAATCTACCCCTCATGTTACGTCCGATCCTCTTCTCTAATAGCTAGAAATTGGCTTAACCCTGAAGCATGAAGTTTAGTAACTCTTCCACAAAATGTATCATTAATCATAACTCTGGATATTCTTGATATCCATTTAAGTGTCCACTCCTTTTTCCACTATGAAAATGATTTTGAACTAACCCTGTATTAATACATCAGAATGGCTATAATGGTGTAATCACAGTTCAGAGATAAATAAGGCCCTGATCCAGAACAAAATGTGGCCTTATCATAAAGTCAGTCTGCTCAAGCTTCTCCCACCAAAATACCTGCTTCCTGGTTTGGACAGTTCCAGAGCTGCCCAGCGGGCAGGGAATTCATGCAAATGAGCAGACTGCTCCTTGAGCCCTACAGTTCTTGATTTCTCAAGCCCTTGAATTCCCCCACTGGTGGCCACATTGAATGCTTTAGATAATACAGCTCCAGGATTGTAGAAAATCTCCTACATGGCTGTATGTGAGAGACTCAGCAAGCTCAGAGACCAGGAAGTGGACTGAATTGGTTTTTCAAATTACCTAGGGCTTCCCATGAGGGAGCTGTCATTCATCCTCACTGGCTGGAGGATGCTGCAGGGACCCTATTTCTTGATTCAGTAAACCTTGGGGGATAGTTTTATTATGTAGTGCACTTAAATATGCTATAGAAATTAAGTTTCATTAATAGTAATTGAATCATTGTCAATCCATTTTAGCTGTGTGTTCTGAACTAGTCTACAACCTTGCTGCTCTGTTACACATATTTAGGAATCATTCAGAGCTATGATAAAAAATAGCAGACCTTGAAAAAAGGAAAATAAAAACAGACATGGAAGAAGCTGCTGTAATCTGCTGTTGAAGAATGTAGGTGTGTATTGTCTCTAATCTATTAGCACTATGTTATGAGGACTGACTGCATTCAAAAGCGTTAGGCACAGATGGTTTTCAGAGGTGATCCCTTTAAGTGCTAAATATTTTTGTTAAGAAGTGCTACATCTTTCAACAAAGACAGAGAATATTAAACTTTCAAGGGTATATACTTTCAAAATCCCCAAACTTTCTGTGACTGAAGGAAAGGATTTGACAGCAGAGCACCCTTTCTCCTTGGTTTCTTTCTCTAATGATCCATGCTGACTTACCAATAAGAATGTTCTGAAGAGGTAATTGTTATGAACAGGTTCTCTTTCCTTTTGTCTTCCCACTTATTGAGGACACGTGGTCAGTTAATTAGCTTAATTAAAATGGTGGTATCATTTTCAATTGCAGCCTTTCCATACGTTGGATGTGGTAACAAAGTCGGGAGGAGTATTTTTCCCTGATCTTACAGCTGCTACAGCATACAAGTATAATAAAAAGCCTAGGTCTGGCCACAAAAGAATTCCCCCAGCACAGGAACTACAAAGCCTCTTCTGCATGCACCAATATAGGGGTGCACCAGTATTGGGCTGAGGAAGGGACCAGAGCTGGCACCATTACAGTGATTCCACAGGGTGCTGCTGCCCATAGGCAGCTTGGCGTGAGCTGTTGTAACATAGGTGGCACCTAAGGGCTACATAAATTACATCCCATTTTGGCCTCTGAAGCAGCCTAGAAGCAGAAGGGTACAAAAGGTAGCCCATGCACCTTAGCCCCCTTGGGCTGAGAGTTTTGTACCGCACTTCCCAGAGGTGCAGCACAAGAGCGTACCTGTGTTTTTTCTCCAGTTGCACAGTTTACATATGCTATACCCCTATTTATAACATGATGACCTTCCTTAAGTGTCAAACCCCCACCGTCATAATGATTATAAGCCTCAATTTTCATTCCTTTCTACAAAGGCTTCCACCAGTACATTCCCATTGCTTGCAGATTGTTCAAAACTCAGCAGAACATTTGCTCAAGGCTTCAAGCTGTAACAATCATACTACAGCTGCCCTTTGTTCTTTATAATGGGTATCTATTAAGCAGACAATTGACTTTAACTTGGCCCTGTTGGTCTTTAAAGTTCTCCACAGTGAGCTATTAAAGATCTCCTTTTACAGGCATCTCCCAACATAAAACTTATAGGATCTGCCATTCACTCCCACATCCCATCTGACTCATCCCCCTCACTCTTACCAGTTCCTACAAACCTCCTCTTCCCCAGGTGTTTGGGTTCTTTTTAATCCTTCTTTCCCTCTTGGTGTGAGACAGCCCAGATTTATTGACTGCCACAGTATGCTGCAAGGCTCATCTTTCCCCATTCCCCCTCAAGCTTTTCTGAGGGAGTGGGCTGAGATGGTCATGGGTGGTTTGATAGGGACCATTTATATTTCGAGAGATGAAGTCAACTTTGAGAAGGATGGTTAAATGTTCTACTATGGTTATTTGGCCACTTACGTTTTTCTTCCTCTCTATGTAATGATATGAGCCCCATCACAATAGTGTCACAGAACATCTCAAACGTTAATTAATTTGCCCTCCCAATATCTGTTGGAGGTGGGGAAGTATTGTTATTCCCATTTTACGATCTGTGGCTACTGAACCTCGACTTCCTGAGTCCCAGTGGTCAAGTGCCTTAACCAGAAGACCATCCTTCTGCCTTAAGAAATGTATGTACAAGTGTCTACAACCTTGAGTAGGTGCTTTAAAACATTTTTATAAATATTTTTCCCATTTAAGATACCTCCCCATTGCTCTTTTAAGAGAGTGAAGCAAACCTCTTCCCAGAACATGTACTCTTTTCTTGGCTCAGCAGCAGACAAAAACTCAGCAGCAGCTAGCCACACTGTTCCAGGAAGGAATTGATCTCACTCTGGCCCTGCAGGTCCTTTTATACGAGCTTACTGGGCCCTGATTAGCCACTTCCCATACAGCCACTCTAGGCAGCTTGGAAGACTTCTCTACTGCCCTCTTCTGAGGTGGGGTGTGGCAGAGCTACAAGGCCTCTAACAGACGGCCTCCAGACCCAGTCCACCCTGTCACAATCTTGCAGACGATGGTGGATCACTGGGGCTGTTTCACTGACATCAGTGTGGGGTGGTCAGGGAATATGCATGATGCATGCATCTTTCAGAACACTGGACTGTATAGAAAACTGCAAGCTGGGACTTTCTTTCCAGACCAGACGATTCCAAATGAGAGTGTGCAAGTGCCCGCAGTGATCTTTGGAGATCATATACCCCACATACCCCTTGCTCCCATGGCTCATGAAGCCTTAGATCGGGAACCTAGACAGCAGCAAGGAGTGCTTCAGCAACAGGTTCAGCAGGTGCCAAATGACAGTTGAATTTGCCTTTGGCTGATTAAAAGGTCGCTGGTGCTGTCTTTTTGTCTGGTTAAACCTCAATGAAGAAAATATTCTGATGGTCATTTGGCCTGCTGTGCTCGCCATAATATTTGCGAATCAAAAGGGGGAAAGTTTCCCCAAGGGTGGGCTGCTGAGGCTGATCGGCTGGCTGCTGATTTTGAGCAGCTAGATACAAGGGCAATTAGAGGGACACAGCAGCAGCCTATTGGAATCAGGGAGGCTTTGAAGGAACATTTTGACAATGATTCCCATGAATGTATCTGTATGTGATGAATTCGGCCAGGCAATGTTTACTTGCCGCCATTAACTACTGCTGTAATGCTTGCTTCTTAAGTGTTAATTGCAAGGAGTAAATATTCCTACCTATAGCCACTGTTTCAATGTTAGCACTGAGCGATGTATGTATGTCACAAGTGAAGAACCATTCTATTTCAAAGACTTAAGTTTTAATGGGATAAACACAAACCTTTGGACAAACAGGGGACATGAAAATGAACAGTCTCACAGTTAGAGCTCTCGCAGCTGGGTGTAATTCCAATTTTCATTGGAAAACCAGTCCTCAGGCTTGGAGTGCACGGGGTACTGTGAGGGACCGGGAACACATGATGAATGCAATGGGGGAGTTTGGGGAGGGCATAGACAGGAGTTCTGTAGTGGCTGGAGTGGGAGTTGGGCACGGATTTGCTCTGATTGCAGGCTAATGAGGGACTTCAACACCTCCGTCTGGTCCTCCAGGAGGTTTATCATCCGCTCCTTCCCGTGTCCTTTCCTGGCTATTTAGCCCCGTCTTTCATTAACTGTCTCCCTCCACGCTCATTTCGCTATGTGCTGCATCTGTTGACTGAAGCACTTCATGAAACATATACTCCTTACTCCTCCTGAGTCACCCTCTTATCTGATGGAGGTGCTCTGCCGGTGTGGAAGAGTGTGTTCTCAAGGGCGCATCTGCAGAAGACAAAGAAACAATGAACAGAGATAGTATTGAGAGTGCACTCACACCCCTGAATCAGAAAGTTATACATACCTCTTTCTCACTGTCCCTTGGCTAGCACATGGGTCACTGCAAGTCCCAATTAAGGTGAGTTTGCAGGGCAGGAGGGGCAAGGGGCAAAGGCCAACAAGGGATAAAAAATGTTTTTTGAAGGGGGTTACTATAAGTGGCTAGGGAGCCTATTCTGAATATTAGTACCCTTTCATAGAATCATAGAATATCAGGGTTGGAAGGGACCCCAGAAGGTCATCTAGTCCAACCCCCTGCTCGAAGCAGGACCAAGTCCCAGTTAAATCATCCCAGCCAGGGCTTTGTCAAGCCTGACCTTAAAAACCTCTAAGGAAGGAGATTCTACCACCTCCCTAGGTAACGCATTCCAGTGTTTCACCACCCTCTTAGTGAAAAAGTTTTTCCTAATATCCAATCTAAACCTCCCCCATTGCAACTTGAGACCATTACTCCTCGTTCTGTCATCTGCTACCATTGAGAACAGTCTAGAGCCATCCTCTTTGGAACCCCCTTTCAGGTAGTTGAAAGCAGCTATCAAATCCCCCCTCATTCTTCTCTTCTGCAGACTAAACAATCCCAGCTCCCTCAGCCTCTCCTCATAAGTCATGTGCTCTAGACCCCTAATCATTTTTGTTGCCCTTCGCTGGACTCTCTCCAATTTATCCACATCCTTCTTGTAGTGTGGGGCCCAAAACTGGACACAGTACTCCAGATGAGGCCTCACCAGTGTCGAATAGAGGGGAACGATCACGTCCCTCGATCGTCCTTTCCCACAGGCTAGGGTAATCAAACCCAATGTCTCACTGCTAAGAGTAATCCAGGATGCAAGGGTACATCTCCTGCCTGCATGTGGCTTCACACTGGCTCTGTAAGCTGCTCGCTTGTGTGTTGCTCTGGTCCCTGCAGAAATAATTGCCGGGGGGCGCGGCAAAGTTTCCTACAGTTCGGAGGGAGAAACAAGGCAACTCTCCCAAGAAATATTAGCAGAGGATTGCAGAAAACCTGCAGGAAAGTTTCCTAGAGACCTCTATAGAGGATTCCAGGGACATCCCCCTGGATATTAACAAACGTTTCTGCTGTGGTCCCACTGCATAGATGGGCAGTCTCTGTTGTTAATTTCTGTCCCTTATCCCTCTTCTACCATATAACAAAGTTCATGAGAGCTCAATCTCCTTTCACTGTGCAATATCAAAGTAAAATAAGCACTTACCAGAGTTCCCCTGGCTTGCGCACTAGAGCTGGAGTGCTAGGACTGACTAGACCCCTCCAGAGTGGAAAAGAGGTCCTGACTTGCTGTGCCACCAGATGGTCCTGCCATGTGCTCCACATCATCCTCCATATCCACCTCCTTGTCCACCACTTCCTCACCAGGGTTGAGTCTGCTGGCCACTGCCTCCAGTCTCCCCGGAGCATCCACAGGGCTCTTGGCAGCGGAGGTGGAGTCGTCACTGAGGATGGCATGCAGCTCCTTATAGAAGCAGCATGTTTTTGTTGCTGCATCAGAGTGATGCTTAGCCTCCCTTGCCTTCTGGCATGCCGGCTTCAGCTCCTTGATTTTAGCATGACACTGCTGCGTGTCCCTTTTGTGCCCCTGCTCCTGCATGCCACTAGGGAGTAGCCCATATGCATCGAAATTCCTACAGTTGGTGAAAAGCTGCGACTGCACAGCCCCCTCTCCCCATATACTTAGTAGATCCAACAGCTCCGGTGTGCTCCACGCAGGAGCATGTCTGCTGTGGAAAGCCAGCATGGTCAGCTAGGATGATGCTGTGTGAACTGTGCATGGCGAGCAAACAGGAAGAGGAATTCCTGGGCCTTTAAATGTGGAAGGGGTGCATACCTGTGTACCTTCAGGGCAGAATTCAAACTGCTGACCAGAGTGGTCATGATGAACATTGTGGGACACCTCTTGGAGGCCAATTAGGGCAACATAACTAAGTGAGGAGTCTACACTGACACTCCGTCACTCTAATTATATCACAAAAAGCTCTATGCCGCTTGTCACAGTGGTTTTATTATGTCAGCATAGTAGAGGAGTTACATTGGTGAGAGAGGCATTTCAGTGTGTACACCTCCATTGTTTTGTCAATGAAAACTGACTTTTGTCAACAAAACTTTGTAGTGTAGACACAGCATTAGTTTCTCACAGTGTGAACTGAGATAATGATACTTTCCCTCCTTTGTAAAGCACTTTGACATCCTTGGATGAAAACTGTTATTTTAGAGCTTAAAAATTATTAGTATTATAAATATTATTTGTATTTACTTAGACTAGGAAAAGACAAACACAATGTCGGTCAGTTCTCACACAGCCTTACACTCCCTCAGGTAAGTACGTAATTAGGTAAAGAGAAAAGAGCGAGAAATATTGTTTACCTGAGAGAGACTGTAGCAGCCCTTTTGATGTCATTACAGCCTGTGAGCTAGACACATAATTAGGCAGTTTTTAATTGTATAAATGATAGGCTATTGTGTATCACATAATTATGGGTCCTATCATTCCCTAGCACAGCAAAGATAGCCAGAGGAGAAAACTTACTCAGAAAAATTCTCTTTGGTTCACTGCACACAGTGTTTGATGCATCATCTCCTCCAGTGGGAGGGATCTGGGGCTGCACAAAGAGAGCAAGGGATACGGCCATTCAACCGTGCAGGCACCCCCAATATGTATAGGGAAATCTGCACTCCTCAGGGCAGCCCTCAAAAAGCCAGCTATTCTATGCTGCTTTCCAGGTCTGTGCTCCCCCTGCCTCCCATGTGCTCCTCCTGCCCCCCATGGCAGCAAGGTTCAGGAAAGTGCTCTGTTGCTTCTGAAGGGCTGTGCATGAACACCCCCACACCCACCCATCCCTGTCCATTTCCACACACACTTTGAAGGAAGCAGATGCCATAGAGCATCAGTAAATGCTGTCTTGAAAACAGAATCTCAAAAGGGATACTGCAAAAAGAAAAGGAGTACTTGTGGCACCTTAGAGACTAACAAATTTATTTGAGCATAAGCTTTCGTGAGCTACAGCTCACTTCATCAGATGCATTCAGTGGAAAATACTGACACCACTCTACAATGTAGCTACTAATATGCACTGGATCACTATAGTATCAGATTGATAATTAATTGCATAGTGTATTCATGAAATGATATGATTCACAAATCCAGGCTGTGATCACTACAAATGAGTGTCTATTCTGTTTATCCTGTCCCTGGACCACAGGTAGTTTGTCTAGCTCAGCTCAGCTTTAATTATTTTCACTGAATTACCAAGCATGCTTATTTGATCACAGTAATCCTTTTTGATGCATCATATATCATCTGATTTATGTTACCCACCATGCCAAGAGGACTCTGCTTCTGTCTTTCTTCCAAGCTTACATCAGAAAATACCACAGCACCACATATGGTTTCTCCAGCCTTCAGCATAAAATGCACAGCAGAGAGGATATTTGGATATGGATGGTAGCAGACCTCACAAGCTGAAAGTACTATGGCATGAAAAATAATTTTGTGAAAATTGTCTTCCTGTTGTTTATTATGTTTGCCTTTTATTTATTATGTGCTATTTAACTTCACTACTTTGCTGATGAAATCATTAGCAAATTTTCCATAGAGTAGATTTATAAACGTTGTGTGACCTCTTGTGGTGTAACACAATACTACAAGTATGATTTATAGATAATAGCTTATGTAACCCATGAGCTACATATAGTTGAAGTCTCCCATGATGCCTGAATTTCTAAGTAACTAAGGCTAACTCTGAACAAGGTGAGGAGGCTCTCAGCTAACAATGAATCACAATGTAAACTCTCATTCAGTGACTGCATTTATTTTTGGCTAACTCTGCACGGAAACCAGACCCAACTTTTGTAAATTAACATGGAGCTTTTTTTTTCCCCCGCCCAAAACTATGTATATCCTTTGATGAGATCTGAAGCTCCATGATTAGCATTCATGTGCTGACATCTGTACTGCAAATGGGATTTGATTCCTCTCAATAACAACACTTAGCACTGAAGAGATGGAGTAATGTATCAAGCCATCTGAATTCAGTTGCATTAAATAAAAAGGTTTTTGAAAGGATGTATAACCATCATCCCAGTGGTTGGGTCAATGCAGATTTGACTGCCTGTAAGCCAAAATATTGCTTATTGCATATACATTTTAAGAACTGGCAGATTCAGGAAGTTCTGTTGTGATAATGTCTATTTATTTATGTGTTTTCTATAATAGACTAGTGTGGACAAAGCTTGAAGAATAAAGGGTGTCAGGAAAAAAGTCATTTTTTTTAAATCATCTGATTCTTTGTTCTTCATTTTGTGTATTACTTGTGGCCATGACAACCAATTGATAGTAGCAATACTGCAATGCCTCTGCAGTCTTACTACAGCAGCAGCCTACTGATTCATTGCATACAGCGTGCATGCATGCTGAAAAGTCTGAAATAGAATATGAATACCTAGCATTAGATTAATTTATCAGCAATGTCAGCATAACAAATAAGTGACAGGAGCCCAGTCCTATGAGCACTCTCCTTTTCCAATGTCAGTCTGCGTGAGCTGCAGGCACTCAGCACCCTGCAGGATTGGGCTGTATGCTAGTACCGTACCTGAGGGAAACTTAAGGTTTTTTCAGCGCCACTTTTTTCTATTTATGTCAGTGACCTGTCACCTGTTATCACCTAAAACAGGGATAGGCAACCTATGGCATGCGTGCCGAAGGCAGCACGCGAGCTGATTTTCAGTGGCACTCACACTGCCCAGGTCCTGGCCACCGGTCCGGGGGGCTCTGCATTTTAATTTAATTTTACATGAAACTTCTTAAACATTTTAAAAACCTTATTTACTTTACATACAACAATAGTTTAGTTATATATTAGAGACTTATAGAAAGAGACCTTCTAAAAACGTTAAAATGTATTACTGGCACGCAAAACCTTAAATTAGAGTGAATAAATGAAGACTCGGCACACCACTTCTGAAAGGTTGCCGACCCCTGACCTAAAACATATGGTGCTATATAAGATTGCTTTTAGTAAGGACTTTACAGGTAATTAATATTAATCGCATTCCGAATAGGCTTTAAAAGATATTGATTTGATTCATGTATGTTTTTAAAATACTCAGCATTCCTGCTTATAAGCAAGTATTTATTTGAGATCAGTCAATAGTCTTAAAATCACAATATACTGTGCATTTTTGGCATATGTACAGAATTGACTAATTACATAATGATGCAGAGTTGCTCTGATTTTTCTTCCTTCTTCACCTACAGACCTCACCTTTTCTATTTTACCTCATTTAACGAGGCTAAATGTTGACTGCTTTGCATGGTTACTGATGCACATGAAACTCTCAATTCAGGTGGACAGTATTCCTAAGAATCAAATGGTAGTCTCTTGAGTGCAGCACAACGTGAGATATTCACTTAGGTCACTTCCATTTCCCAAATTAGTAGTTAAAATTCATTTTTAATGTTGTTTATATGGAAAATATACAATGTTCTACCTTTTAAGTCTGTATGAAGCCTAAATGTATGTTCTCCAGAAGACTCCAGATGACCACACAGGTGAAAAATAAGGAGCCTTAAAAAGACCAAAAATCCAACCTGTCAAAAGAAGTACAACAAATATTTTTTATATCATGCCACTCACAATAGATGTATAAATACCACCTTTGGATTATGGGTCTTATTCACCACTGCCCTCCTCCACTTGAACAGTGATATAACTCCACAGAGTTACACCAGCATGAAATTGGAGTAAGAGAGTGCTAAATCAGATCATATCTTCAGATTTCACACATGTGGAGCAATAATGAATAACTCTGTCTTGTGTTCTGCATTCACTGTATATTAATGGTACACAGAAAACTCTGAGGAGATGTATTTTCTCTCACCAGCCCCTCCCACTGAAAAGAAAACCCTATACAAGTGCCAAAGTGTTAGTAATTTACTTAGTGTAAGGGAATGAACACACTTTTGTGAACTAAAGCCCGAAAACTACTGAGGACAGGTTTGTTTGAGGAAACAGAAATAAGGAAAAATGACACAAAACCAAAGAAAACTCAACCCAGTATGATGATTTTATGGTTACAATGCCAATCAGGAGAACCACAGAGCTCAAGTCTTTGTCAACAGTGCTGCATGGACCAGGCCCTACAATGGGAGTGTTAGGGCAAAAAACACTCCATCTCCATCAATGAGATCCAATATGAAATGTGTGGGCATTTTAGTAGCATCCATTCTGCAACTGTAGAGCTAGATACTACATATGACAACTTACAGTTTTAGATGGTGGCTTTGATAACTTAGAGGTCAAGCTAACAGAAGCGGAAAAAAACAACAAAGAACATGAAAAGAAACGAGAAAACTAACAGCCTCCATGCAGCCATCATTAAAGAAAATAAAATGTTAAACAGATTGCAAATCTTGGAAAATCTTTCAGAATTTAAAATGTCAGAATAATTGGACTCTCTGGAGCAGCTGGAGCAAACAATCATATTGTTTTTTTGGAACAGTGGGTTCTGAATATATTACAGTTGGATTAGCTAAAGATCCAAGAAGAGTATTTTGAAAGAGCATATAGAATCAAAATAAGGGCTCCATTTAAGACCCCTGAGCAAGATGCAGAAAAAGCAATCATATTTACTGTGGCATTATGTATGTGACAAAGAGAGAATTCTGGCAGTACCTAGAAAAATAATAGATGTGTTCTATTTAAAAATCTTGAAAGTTTGTTCTTCCCACATATAAGCCTCTGAAAACATGCAAAAATGAGAGAATTTATTTTATATAAGAAAAGTGTTTGAAGCAGCTATCCTTCTCCTGGCCAAACTCCCAGACAGATGCTAAGGAGAAAACATGTATTTTGGAACACCGAATCAGCACAAAGTGTTGCAAGTAAGTAAAGAGATTCTACAAGGATGCTAAGACAATACAGGACACTTTTGTATTTCTCTGTCTTCATAGGGTTTTTTGTTTGACCAGGATCAATACCTAGCAGCACTGCACAGCCAGGGAGAAAGCCAGAGGTAAGATCAGGGACGTGTCATTGGGATTGGCTCCTCACAGACTTCTGGGTATTTTCTTCTGATTTGTGTTTTTACTTTTGATCATGTAGCTTAACTGCAGATGACTGATTTTGAGAGAGAGAGAGAGAGAGAGAGAGAGTGGGGGGAGAGGGGGAGGACTTTTAGTTTTTGTAACCAGACAACCCCTAAAGGTTAAAAGCATTTGCAGATCTGGATGGGTAAGACTTTGCTCAGATGCTGAAGCTACAAATGGCCTGACCTTGCAGGCCCTAGACAGGCTGTGTACAGACTGCAGGGTCAGGCCTTTAGGGCTTGAGTTGTCTCTCACACCAGTATGTCATCCATGTAATTCCATCAGCTTCCAGAGAGCTGCTCTTGATTTACACCAGTAAAAGTGAGATCAGACTCATGCACCACTGAATGCTCAGATCCTCCATAACAGTTAAGGCCAGTTCCGCTTAAACCAGAAACCTCTCTGACTTGAGTGGGAGCAGGATTGGGCCCATAATGGTTTTTTTTGTTGTTGTTTTTTTGCTGCTCTTCAACCAGAATCCTGGCAGTCATACAAAGAATCTCACAGAATAAATGGGAGATCCTGCTTTCGCATAGAAAATGGGAGGGTGAGACTATCTCCCAGTTTCCAAGAGAACTACTTAAAATGTACATTACTAAAACCAAGGAAACATCCTAGGAATTTCAACTTTAAATTAGCTCAGCTAGTATGCTCATTGTTTACTTCATAACAAATACTAAAAAGAGACCCTGTCAGCTTGTTTAGGGCCCAAAATATACCTTCCTTACAACAATGTAAATCTTCTGCAGCATCCCTAGTGCTTTTTATTGGAAAAGAATTTAATGGGAGGAAGAGGAAGTTTAAATCAAACAAATATTGGCCCTGATGCTCCACTCTTACAGAAAAATCTAGAAGAAGGAGGCAACTACTACTGAAATTCTACAAGGCTTATCTTGCAGCATTGCATGCATGCATCCCAAAAGGAAGAGATTTGAGATCTAAGGAAATGGCAAGATGTACATTCTGCAAATATAGAAATCTCAAGGATCCACAGGGAAAGCAAAGCACTATGTTAAGAAGAACCATTGATCATCTCTGCAAATGGCTTATCCTTCCATAGTGCTTGGTGGATTCCCAAACCACTGGAAGTTTTAGAAATATTTTGTCATGTCATAGTAAATTTATCACAAAATTCTGCATTGTTCTGATGCAGAAAATTCCACAAAGCTTCCTGCATAATTTAGGTCCCAACAGTCACAGAGTACATGAGGCACTGGCAATTGTTAAGGATGCAAAACAGCTTCAGTTGAAACTGTCCATTTTCCAAATAAAATATTCTGTGGGGTCTGAAATTTTCCATGCTCAATCAAAATGGAAAATGATTTTTTTTAAGTTTTAATTAAAATCTGTTAAATCTGATTTGAAGTATGTGATGTAACAAATATGCTTGTATGTTGTATATTTTATTGTATTTGCCATGCTTTATTCCCCCAGGCAGACAGCTTAGACATAGGTGAACATTAAAACTTGACATGACTGTAAAAAATTTCTCTCTCTTTTCCTACTCATGTAGCTAAAAGATGGCAGAATCAATTTTGCTTAAACTTTCCAAAATAATTATCAATTTAGTTTAAACTAGAAATATGGAGAGTTTCGGAAGTCATAAGTCATTGCAAGAGGGGGTTTATTGTCAGACTCCTGCAGCTTGTTTGAATCTATGGCATATCAGGTTTTGAGAGTGGAGGAGCATTTTCTAATTGTTCAAACTGCCTTCAAAAAAGGAACAGTCTTCCTTGTTGTGGTAGAAGAATTGTATGGGAAAAGAGGTGGTAAGACATACCTTCCTGTCATGTAGCTATTTTGGTCAGGTGAGAGAGAAAGAAAGGTTTAATCTGCAGAAACAGTGGGGACACATAACAGAGCCATAGAAGAAGTGCTAACAGAGAACAGTATTTAATGAACAGTACTTCACATGTGTGCTGTGGCATCAATTTCCTAACAGAGCTGTGCGAATAAGTGATTTTTTTTGTTGTTTGCTGGCAATTCCAAAAAATCCAAATTAAAAAGAAATGTTTCAAGTTGACACAAAATGAAATTTTTCAAAATTTTGGGCAAATAGAAGTTATTTAGATTTCAAGCTTTTATAACACTTTTAAATATTTTCTTGATGAAATTGAAGGAAATTTCAATACAAAAAGTCATTTTGAATTGGAAAATCAAAATGTTTCATTTCAAAAATATCAAAAATGAAACTTCTTTTTCCTTAGGGTGGTTTTTTTTTTTAAACCAAAACCATTCAGTGAATTTGACACAAATTCATATTGCTTTGGTCAACCCGAATTTGCATTTTCTGCCAAAAAAAAAACCTGCAGTCAAAAAAATTTCACCTGGTTTTAGTCCTTAATTTCATCCATATTGTACAGTTTCAATAAGGATTTCAGTCTTTATGAGAGAATAACATTTTATGTTTCTGGGATGTGACTAACTGAAATCTTGTTGTAGAATGAAGAGTTACCACATCAGTAACTTTTGGAAGTGGTTTCTAAGAGGTAAAGAGGAAAGAGGTATAGTACTGACACTCAAAACTAGACGATTAAATAGTGATGTATCAGGTAAGTCTTAAATTATACTAGAAGTTTGCACTATTTACTCAGCTTTTAGAAGAGATTGCTCTCATTTGGATTATTCCCATTTGGGTGCCTCAATTTCATCCTTTTTCTTAGGGCAAGTCTACACTACAAAATAAAGTTGACCTAAGTTACATCAACGTACAGCCACCACAGTAATTAAATTGCTTTTGCATTTCCACGCTATGCTCCTTGTGTCGGCAGTGCGCATCCTCACCAAAAGCGTTTGCACCGATTTAACTGTCAGTATGGGGCATTGTGGGGCAGCTTCTGAAAGGCAGCAACAGTCAATGTAAGCAACACATTGTCCACACTAACACTGAGTCAACCTAACTACATCGACCTAAGCACTACCCCTCTCTTGTACTTAAGTCAGTGCAGTGGGCGAGTTACATTGGTCAGAGCTACATTTTAGTGTAGACACTTAGAGAGTTAGATGGACATAACTCTTATGCCTTATGTCAACCTAACTCTGTAGTGTAGACCAGACCTCATATGCATAACCCTCATGCTGCTGCACTAAGACTATGTGACCTAGCGTGCTATACCTCGTTAATTATAATCCAGTTGGGAGAATAAAGAATTTGCGTAATTTAACAAGATATTCTGCAAGAATATTACTAATATTATGAGAAAATCCAAGTTAACAATATGCATTATGAACAAAAAGTACTCTTTTATCTGTATTTTATACTCCCTCATTACATACTCTATGAAAAATTAAACTGCATTTTCCTAATCTCTCTTTTTGGATTTCCCAGAAATCAGGTATTCAGAGATACAGAAAGTTAAGATCAAACCAAATTATAGCACAAGCATACTACGCATAATATTAGAAAACACTACAATGTTTTAGGTCTTGTGACAAATTCAATCAGCTTCTGCTCTCATTTATTGTGGTATAAATCCAGAGTAATGTCATATATTTAATAGTGTCAATATACAACAAAAAATAAGTAGGTGAATATATACCACATATACAGATATAAAAAAAAACACTAAAAACTACTTTAAAAAATACAACAAACCTTTGATAACTTGATTTCACTGGAGTATAAATAAGATTTCTGTGCCGCATCACAACAAATCCTATACAAAATGGATTCAGCGATGAAAAATAAAACAGGGACATGCTCTGGATTCATGGGAGCATGGTCCAAAGAAATTAAAAGGATGTCCAAAGCTTCTAAAGTGAAAACAAAATGGAGAAAAAATTCAATACAGAGTTCAGTCTTTAGGGCTCAATTCACAAAGGGATTTAGGCATTGCAGCACCTATCTTTTAGATGCCTGGTCAACCAGTGGTATCCATAGCCTCGAGTTAAATACCCAAGTACACCATACAATACATGGGGAGAGTTAGGCACATAACAATGGGATCCACAGAAGCCAGCATGCTGAGTAGGGTAAACTAGACAATAGGAAATGCCAAGGAGAGGAGTATGGCCTAAGCCCCACCCCCAAAGGGAGTTAGGCGCCTAAGTCATTTTATGGCTCTAGCCCTTAGTTCCTTCTGATTGCGTACTGTATATACTATACTCATTACACACCTTCCACAAAATTAAAATACTTGCCAAGTTATGAACAAATAAAACAAGCCTTATTTTCACAATATATTCAATTTGTTTGCCTTCTGTGACTATTATTTTGAGGAGAAAACAAAGCTCAGCTGTCTGATAATATGTATTCAGCAGATACTGAAATTTTCTGTTAAAGTATGTATTGAAATATATGGTACAAAACTGTCTGAATTTACAATGTTAAACTAATTACTGAGAAGTATAATGTAAGCTGTTTCTTGAGATATGTCACGTTTCAGAAAGTTTCTACAGTGTCAACTTTTCTGTCATTTTTTGCTAGGTGTGCATTGATCTTTTTTGTGATATCAATGAAAATGACCTTACAAAACTATAGTGGAAAAGATAGAATTGCTTTTTATGGTTGAAAAGGCAGTTAAATTGCTTTTTCAAGTATTACATTTTTAAAAAATTACATTATGGCTTTGTTCAATTTTGGTTAATGATTTGTGTGAATCTGATGTTCATGAAAGTGACAGATTTATAGGTCTCATAAGTAAAGTTTAAGCCAAGAAGTCACTATGCAAATTTCCTCAAACATGCCTGCCAATGTGCCTCAATCTTGACTTCAAATCCCCTGCTTTGTCTGCCAACTTTCAAAGTCTGTAGGAAGAAGAACCTCCCTTACCCGCCCGACAAATCCTGCAGGCAGGAGTGAAACCACAGTCCCAAATCTTCCAAATTCAACACTTCCTCTTCCCCATCTTGATCATCCATACGTTATATGATTAAAGGATCAGTCTTTGTCCAACAAATTTCCCAGCCTCCTCCGCTTATCCAAAAATAGAGGAGGAGGAGGAGGAGGAGGAGGAGTATTGATAGTGCCGTAGCATGTAGAGGTCTCAATGGGGTTGGGAATATATTGTGGTAGGAACTGTATGAACATTTAGTAAATCACAGTCCTTGTTCCAATGAGCTTACAATCATGTGTATATGTCCTAGCTCCATCCTAGTTCCTGAGCTGCTCTGCAAAATTCTTAAACGTCCTTTTCCTCTCCAAAATAATAGTATGGAAAAAGATAAATATTGTATTTATTAATTATGCGAAAGCCTTTTCTCCATGCAACCAGTAAAAACAATGTTCTTTTATTATTTATTGAATGACAAGAGCATGCTCATGCCGGCACAAAACAGAGGTCCCTGCCTCAAGGCACTCCATGAGAGCATAAGGGTCAATACTTGTGAATCCTGTTGCATGATTGTGGCCTAAACAGACAAACAATAGTATTCAGACACATTGTTTATCAACTGACCAGAATATGGATTTATCATTAAGTGGTGCAGCTACTCAATTATTATTACTTTTTAAATAATCAACAGTTCGTTGTTGGCAGGTTGATATTGGTAGATTGCTCCTAAGTCATCTGAACTAAAAGAGGGATTCTTGGCCCTCCAGAAGAAAAAGGTATACACATATTATCAACACAGCATTCCTTCCCAACTGTAATAGCTCTTTGAAAGATAGGCCTTTCAGAGCAATTACAAAAATCTGTTTCACAACCTTATCAAACCATCCACCAAAAAAAATCTTGTAAGTCTCCCAGCATTACAATAGAATGCACAGTACTAGAACCCCTAAAATTCTGATAATTCTTACATTCAGCTTGTATTCCAAATTATCAGTCATTTTTAAGAACGTGATCTTTGAACAAGTGACAGCTCAGTTCTTTGTTTCTCCCCCCATAAATTTTATAGCTCTCAACATTTTTTTTTTTCAAAGTCACTGATAGTATTTTGTATACTACCTTCTCAAACTTCTCATTTCTGGAAGAGAGACTCTTTGGCAAAGCATATAGAGACAAATTCATCCTTGGCTTGCCTGGATTGACTTTAATTGGGTTACATCATGGTGAGTATGGCTCACTATTTATTTGATTACTGAATGTAAGCAACTCCATAACTTTGTGAATATTATCTTCTTAAGACAGTCTAGTCATCATTACAAAATTCAAATACACATGATTTTTAGAGGTAAAAAGAGTATGAAGAGAAATAGGCACTTTTCAATCAAGTGCCTTAGGCTTCAGCAGCTTACTCAAACGTTCCAAATTATGAGGGAAATAATGTTTAGGTCAGCCCAAAATCACTAAACAAGAAAAGAAAAACCAGGAATAACAAGATGATGAGCATAGTACTCTCTGCACACCCATCTATTGTGATTTGTTCCCCATTTTATTGATAGCACAATATCCACAACCCCCCCCAAGAATACGCATCTTAATAAAAGCAACACAAGATTATATAGTAGTCTTGATATTGCTTTCACAGTCACACTATTGAATTGTTTCCTTTTCCTTTGTAGATTTCCTTTTTCACATGAATACAATCATTAGCTCAAAGTACACTGAAAAATCCAACACCTACAACTAAAGACCTTCTGATCATGATCCGATATTGCCGTAAATGTAGAGAATGTTTGCACACATTCCCCCACCACATCCCAGGATTTTGACAGGCAATATCACTCCACTGGCAGACTTATTTAAATTAGGTCCCATTTTACTTTTGGAATGACCCCATACATTTAAAAAAGAGCATGAGTACCATAGCATCTATAAAATAGGAATGGGATGACTTTGCTTTGTCCTACACATCAGCTGTGCAGACTGTAGAACATAGATGTTGCACATACACTCATTCATCATTTCTGTTTCAAATATGCAGGATTGCATGATCCTCTCTTTAGCCACTCTACTGCATTTTCTCTCCAGCCTGGCCAGAAAAGCTAAGGTATGTGTGACAATTATGAATTTAAACCTACTTGCCAGGACATTATTTTCATAAATCTTATTCTAGCTAAAATGCTATCTGTCAGTAAAAAAGGTGAAAATACTTTCGTGTCCATGCAAGAGTCTGTATAGGAGTCTCTCTTTACCTGACTTTACTAAGGAAGAGCTACCACAATTAAGAACATTTTAGACTGAAACAACCGTTAACATTTTCATTTAAAAAGTCTTCAGAACTAACTCAATATTCTGCAATTTTATTAATGGGCAAAATTAGGAAAGGTAAAAACAAGAGGTTATTTAAAGCACTTTACTTTGGGATCATTAAATGTCATTTTAAATTACACTTAATTAGTTACTGATTTCAGAGACAGGTTACAAGGTAATGTCATGTAGAGGTGCTTAAATGGTAATGATTTTGCAATTTAAGAAATCAAGCATAAAAACAGAGGTCTCTGTAACGCTCTGTAAATACTACACTGATAGTTTCTGTATATATTTGTAAAGTTTCTTTCTGCAAGTGGAAAATAAAATCCATATTTGTCTTGGCTTTCTTCCAGGTTTTCATAGTTGGGAATAAGCTAAATTTGCTTTCACTGCTTGGTTAGAAAAGTCTTAAGGTAATTAACAGAAATATAGTTGAAGAATACTGTACCTTCCTGGATTTCACCTTTGCACTGAGCCAATATAATTGCTTCTGCCCATGCTACTGGAAGATCCACATGCTTCCCAGAACCTAATGTGCCAAGGCCTGATCTTCTCTGTTTGGAAGGAAAAGGGTGAGAGGGGAAAGAAAAAAGCCAAAGGTTTTTTTCTTATATTTAGCTTAAAATAAAACTTTTCCCTCAAGCCAATTTATTTGAAATAAAAATGCTTATTTTAAAGGCATCATTGGTAAGAATTTGCTGATACAAAACACAATAGCAAGAACTAATGAGGCCGCAATGCTTAATACCTGGGGTTAACACTTAATTAAGAATAGGAATACTGAACTATAATTACAATATTATTACCCATCTTAAGTACCTTGCATTAAAAACAATTAATTACCATCTCTGAATCACAGTAGTGATCTAGCAACTTAGTATAAGGACACTACTATTATTATCTCTGTAGGGCTGAAATTGATAGGGAATCAACAGTATGCTATCCTGACAATATATCTCTCTGAAACTTTAGCTTTTTGCAAATTCCACTCTTTCTAGATCAAAACAATCTTTTTGACAGATGTCTATGGAGGATTTCATAGCCAATACGTTGGGACATTTTTGCTCACCTCTTTTGGTTAAACAAGGAAAACTTACAATATATTACATCTGATTTTCATAACATTTTGCATGCATTTAGCTCTTGGGATAAATTATAGAAAAACGTTTTATTTGAACATTCTTTCCCTTAGATTCCCTTCTACGTTCTTGCAACTGGTAGTATTCATTGGCTTTCTGTACAAAATAATTCCATTGTTTTTGCCATTAAAATTAGCCTTTCTCATCTAACCCAAATTTAGCATTGGCACAACAGTGAAGGATGGGAAGGCAACAGCTTTTGGACACTAGAGGTGACAGAATTAACACAATTAGTAAGTGCACTAAGCTGAGGCAGTTTTCCAGCTCTACCTTCCTGTTCACTAGTGCTAAAGGGAGGGTGCATCTTTATCACTGTCAGGGTAAGTATTCTTCTGGAATTGAAACAAATCCAGAATTAATCTGATCAAAATGAAATCTGCACTCTAGCACAAAATCAGCCAAATCTCACTAACATGCCTCTGTGAGGGTGCCAGTTATAGAAGAGGTGTGGGGGAGGAAGAGGTTTGGAACACTGCTAGTCAATGCACCTTTCCTGCCAACTAGAAGGTCCATTTAAAAAAAAAGATAATATTCATACTGAAAGTCCATGATTTGTAAATAGGGCCAAAGTGTGCTTCATAATGTATAAATTTTTAATTTGGAAGGTAGCAGAAATTATATTAGCACCACAGCCTCCTCTTTAAGGCCTATTAAATGCCAATTATGTCGCTTTTTTATATATAAAATTTGAATGACCACTGTTTCTACACATGATCTATTTTTGGCTTAGTAAACCCACAAGGAATCATTTAGTGGTCTCAAAGTGTCGTGTTTACTGTTTTCACTTTCCAAAACAGTTGCAAACATTTTAATGGACAAAATAAAATGAAACATGAAAACATGTCAGAACAGCATTCCAGCTAAATAGCTAATCACTGCATATTGATAAAGTTCTCTTGAAGAAACTTAAAATAGGTCCATTCTGCTATAAACCAGTGAAAAATCTGTATAATATTCTCCCGATATATATTTTTTTCAAATATTAAGCAATGTCAAGAGACCTAGGACCAGATGATCAACAGAGGTACTATATTCAAGCCCTTATATTGGCTAACTTAATATATGTTACAATACACATTGAGAGCATAGATATTAAATATTACATTTCACTTATATTTTCTAATTGTTCCTCTCATCCTCCACAGTCCTTTCTCCCAACAAAAGTTTTAGCTTTGTTTTTTTTAATAAAGAAAATGGAGCATACAAATGCCATAATAATAATTATATAAATGGTTCCTTATTGTGTACACAAACCTTGCATCTGGCAAGCATTTTCTTAGCTAGTTCTAGTAAGTCTTCTTTATCCTGTGGATTTGTTGCATCATTGAACTTTTGAATGAATTTTTCTGTGATTTCCAAGGGGTTTCTAAAGAAATATCCAAAAAATTGTTGCAGTTATATGTTTCATTTTCTAAATAATAAGGTTCAAAGTGCTATAAAAGTGTCCAAAGAAAGAATTACTTTAAAGCAGATTTTAAAAAGTAAAGGCATGGTATGTTGTTTTTCTAATAAAAAAGTTACTGTACAGTATCAATCTTTACAAACTGTTTTACCTGAAGGCTGCTCTAATTTATGCTATATTTTAACAGAAACAGGGGGTGCTTAAAGTTCAGCCAAAGATTATCATCGTTCAGGGTTGTCCCAGCCATGCACTCACTTCAGTAGTCACACTGGCCCTATAATGGGAGTTTTGCCATTGACTTCAATATGGCTAGGATTGCATTCACCCTTTTTTCCCTACTACGCTGGCAGCAGGGAGGTCAGTGGCATATAAGCCTCTACACCTGCAGTTGGGAGGTGTAATTCCCAGCTCGGGTAGACATACATAGACTAACTGTACTGGAGCTAGTGCACTAAAAATAACAATGTGGTCATGACGGCATGGATGGCAGCTTGGGCTAGCCACCTGAGTACATACCTAAGATCTTGGACAGGATTGTGCTTAGGTAGCTAGCCCAAACTATTGCCAGTGCCACCACGGCCACACTCTTATTTTTGGTGAGCTAGCTTAAGCAGAGCTAGTGGTTGGGAATTATACTTCCCAGCTGCAGTGTAGACATATCCTTATATACTGGGGTGATTCCTTGTGGGTTGGTTAAACTGGTTTTATGGTCATGTTACACCAGCAATGTAGTGCAAAGTGTTGTCTTTTCAAGACTGAAAACAGTCCAAAACAATAGCTCTGAAAGAGATGTGAACTTTCCCTTTCATTTTGCTAGGGTTTTGACTTTGCAACCTACCAAGGACAATATAAATTACAGCATTATAAACTACTTCACTGCTGTTCAGTTTACCAAGCATCCACTAACAGACACCTTCCACAATCTCACTGCCTCCTATGCCTTGTGATGTTTCAAAAACCACAGATGTCCTCTGCCTTGCTGCCACAACCCCTGGCTTCCTCCCCTGACAACTTCTACAATGCAGCTTTATATCATCAATACACAATTCTGCATGACAATAAATATTTTAAATGTAGGAACAGCAAAAGAGATTGCAATTTACTCTCCTATGAAATAACACAAGGAATACTGGTACCAGTGCAGTATTATTATTTTTTATTTATTTCATTCAATTAGAGCCTCAATTTTTAATTTAAATGAAACTGCTGTACAATTTCCAGTGTGCCACAGAATTTAGGTTGAGCTTGGGCAGAGTACTCAGGGCCTTGGCAGTCAGCAGTAGGTATGCTTAGAAACAGTGAATTGGCATCCACAATTAAGCAAAATGGAGAATTAAAATGATCGTCAACAAGTTAAAGAGACGAGGTGATATCTTTTATTGGATTAATTTCTGCTGGCAAGAGAGACAAGCTTTCATGCTTACACAGAGTTCTTCATGGCTGCAACAACACTGCATCTATAATTAAGTTAAGGCAGGCAATAATTAACCAGTAGATGGCAGACATATATAAGATGGTAATTTCAATATGAATGTGTAACTAGAAAGAAGCGTATGACATGCCTTCAGATTATAGTAATTTAGGTGAAGGCCCAGACTGGGCATCCCCAGGATACGGGGTGCACAGTGATGGCACAAAACCCCATTTCTTGTCCTGAACTGAGTTCAACTTGGCCAAACCAGAAAAACGGGGCCCATCCTTTTTTTTTAAACTTCTGGTGATTCTCCAGCGTTATCCAAGCTGATTTACAATTTAGAAACAAATCTGAGCCCGAGTCAGCATATTGGCTACAAAAAAACATATAGGGCTGACCTAAAGCCCATGAAATCTTTCCATTGGATCAAGCCCATTGTTACAATCCTACATGGGTTGGGGGATGAATAAAAACTAACATGTTTTTTCCATCTCTGATTTCTATGATTCTGTGATACAGAATACACATCAGAAATAGAAAGTACTGTGAGATTAGACATAGCATTTCAGCTTTCCTCAGGCAGTGGAAAAATGATATATATGTTACATTTTACCCAATGTCAGAGGAAGGTCCCAAGGCAAAATCATTCTCTCTGATCTACTTTTCTATTTCTAGTATAGATTTTACAAATGACTTATGCCTTATCAATTATTTTACACATCATAACTGCACTCTGTGTTGCATTATTGAAAAGATAGAAGACTGCTCATTTGTAGCCTTATGTGTAGAAGTTGAACTGCTTAATTGGATGCTTCTTACAGTCTGTAACAGCTCATCTTAATGAATATTTAATGGCAAAGTAACGTAGCTATTTTTAACCAACAGCTGACTGGTGCAAAAAGGAAGTCTTTATAAATATAGGTATTAGGGTCTAGTGACAAAGCATTACAGACAAGAAAGAAAGAAAAAACAGTAAGCAGCTTGGCAGCAAAAACTTCAGCTCCAAAACATTACTAACCACTTCTGTTCTTTAATCAGTGTAAGGACCAACTAGGAGAATATAATGCTACCAGAGCACTACATAAATAGCCAGAGCTTAAATTGAGAAACATTGGTGATTAAAAAAAAGATTTATTTCCTGTTACTCCTGTGGTTTACCAAATATCTACATATCATTTGTCCACATAATTCTTAAAGGAAAAATTATACAGTTACCAAAGTTAGGACAACCAGTATTCTCTCTCCCCATCTTTCTTTCTCTGTATTTTGTTCCCTGCTTCCTTTTTTCTAGCTGGTTCTTCAATCTAATGTATCTATTGCTCTCCGCTATTCATCTTTCTCTGAGTCTGTTACTCTCTCCTTTTTCTTGCACTTCACTTTCCTCATTATCTTGGGCCAAATCCTGACCCACATCACTCACTTGTGAAGTCCCACTGAAGTCAACTGAACAGTTCAAGTGAGTCAAATAGGCATTATTTGGCTCTCTCTCAAATTCCTTTCCTCTCTTTTTCTAAGGTCAAGCAAGTACCTGCAACATGAATGGAACACAGGTCCATCTTCTACACAAAATACTTTGCACACAGATCCAGCTGAAGAGTTAAATAAATATCACCACAGGCATAGCATTTTTCTGCAGTCATGTTGTATTATTTTATTTCTGAGTTAACTGCCAGAACCAGTTGTCCTACTAACAGTAAGTGAACTACAGGCAGTAGCCTGAGGTCTGGTCAATACGTTCCCAAGCTGATAAACTACCGATTTGTTTATTCTTGATAGAGTATCGCCATGGAGATCCTTCCTGTAGTTACAAACTGCTTCTTGAAAAAAGTAAAAACATATAACACGAATATCAATTTTTTTTTAGCGCAAACTTGCTTTTGATCACTATCATTCACCCACTGCATTACAAAAATTGTACACATATTCACAGAAAGCACAAGTTGCAGATCAATGGACCTGACAGATATAAAAGGTTTTCAAGTAGGTTTTTCTTAGGCAACACGTGGATATATCTAATGGCTCAACTTTCTATTATATTGTAAATCTCAGATTTAGGATTTATGCCTTCTTTAAGTGGTTTCCTTTTTGATTGTAAACTGGATTTACATATCTCATCTGAGATCCTAAATTTCTGAAAATTTCACTAGAACAAAGAGAAACTGTAAGAGAGTCCAAATCAAAATGGAGAAGAGTAATTTGGTTCTGTGTGATCAGCTTAGGTATTTTTTCAAGTTTAAGGTTGTTGTGCTGTGGCCTTATCCAGCAGAAAAAACCCCAAAACTGTCTCAGTAAGCCAGAGACTATCATGAATACTGGGTCCAGTTATGGTGTCCACAATTCAAGGTGTTAATAAATTGGGGAGGGTTCAGAGAAGAGCCATGAGACTGCTTAAAGAATTAAAACACATCCCTTATAGCAATAAACTAAATAAATTGAGTTCCTTGAGTCTAACAAAGAAAAGGGGTGACAATCACAGTATAGAAGTACCTTCTGGGGAACAAATATATGCTAATGGAATCTTCAGACTAGCAGATGTATGTATAACACAGTGGCTCTCAAACTTTTTTACTGGTGACCCCTTTCACATAGCAAGTCTCTGAGTGTGACCCCCCTTTATAAATTAAAAACACTTTTTTATATATTTAATACCATTATAAATGCTGGAGGCAAAGCGGGGTTTGGGATGGAGGTTGACAGCTCGCACTCCCCCCACCCATGTAATAACCTCACGACCCCCTGAGGGGTCCTGACCCCCAGTTTGAGAACCCCTGGAATAACAGAATCCAATGGCTGGAAGTTGAAGTTAGACAAATTCAGACTGGAAATAAAGCATATGTTTATAACAACGAGGATAATCAATTACTGGAACAGTTTACCAAGTATCATTGTGGTTTCTCCATCACTGGCAATTTTCAAATCGAGACTGGATGTTTTTTAAAAGATATGTTTGAGTTCAAACTAAATGGTTTTGGGGAAGTTCTATGCCCTATGTTATACAGGAGATCAGACTAAATAATCACAATGATTCTGGCCTTAGAATTTATGAATGTTTGATTTCAGGATCTTCGGAGTTTTGTAAGATCTTGGATGTTTTTCAAGGGAGCTATGCTAATTGATATCAGCTAAAGATCTCAAATCATTTAGAATTTATCAAACTACATCCATGTGACCAATTTTCCCATACCGCTAAAGTAAGTCACAATGGTTGGGGATCTTGGCCTTAGACTTCAGTCTACTGAAAATGCTTCATGTAGAAACAAGCCATTTGCATTACAAACACATATGTTAATCAGACCTGGTGTCTTCAAATGAATAATAAAACATCATAGGCATAGTTTGGGGAGTGCAGGGGGCATTGCCCCACCAGTGGCGAGGCATGGGAAGATGTCACATGCCACTTCCCCCCACCATCATTTCTGCAAGTGCCGAGCTGCCCTGCAGGGCTTGCTTTGCTCAGCCTTCCCCAGTAGGGGGGTCTCTGTCCTTCCCACACTGTGTCTCCTCCCGCGTGCCCTCCACCGCACATTTCGGCTCGCTGTGAGCCAGACAGAGTAACTTCTTCCATGCACTGCAGGTCGCTGCTTTGGCTGCTGGATGATGTCTCCTTGATCCTAGTGCCCACCCCTTTCCTGTACAGTGGTTAGTGCCCATGGGAGACGGGCAGGGCACGGAGGGGCTGGGGGAAGAGTTGGGGAGAAGAGAGAGTGGGATGGGGCAGAGCACAGTGGAGAGAGAGGATGGGGAAGAGAAGGGGATACAGGAATGGGTGGGGGGAAGCAGGAGCCTGGAATGTGGTGTCCCCTCAGCTGTAGCAGCAGCCCCAGCAGGTGACAACAACACCAAAGTAGTGACATCACTGCAGCAGCCAGTGCTGGAGTGGCTGCCAGCAGCAGCTGGGGCTACCCCGTAAAGCCAGCCCATCCCCCTCCCAAGCACCAGCAGCCCAAGTACCACTCCAGGCGGGAAAAGAGAACCAGTGAGCCAAGGGAACTGGCTTCAGTATGCACATGTGTGCATGCATGTGTGTGGCGTGCTTTGCCCTCCCCAAGATAGCAGTCAAACTACATCTATGTAAAACATGTTGACTGAGTTAGATACCAGCTAGATGCCTAACTGATGTGAAAAGGGCAGGACCAATATTATCTGTAATAGGCCAGTTCTAGGTTTTGCAATCAACCATTCAAATTCCCCAAGCATTTGGATTAGGAAGAAGGGATGACTGGGAGCAAGCTTTCCATGAAATGCCTCTAAGGTGTACCTGACGGATGTCATTATTTTGTTGCTTCTACTGGGAGTGAACAATTTTTGTTCAAGTCTTATGCCCATCCAGAGTTGAATGGCTATACAGATAATAAGGTGTTAGTCAACTCAAGAACTCTATACAAGAAGTTAATGATACATAGAAACTGAAACTTAAAGAAACTTTGACCACATACTGTTCTACTGGAAATAATAAAGTGATCTTACGGTTTATATTTAAATTGCACTTACGTAGGCTTGTTTCTGTGGATTTCATATGAATGACTTGGCAAATATTTTCTCAAAAGTTCCTTTTGAAGTTCTTTATGTTGTCTGTTGGATAATATTCCAAATCTGTGTGTCACTGGCACTTTAATAACTGGCATCTTCTCATACTATAATCAATCTAAAATCACACAAAACAAATACAGAATACGTTACAATCCACTAAACTGGGATATTTGATTGCATCCCCACTAGCGAGAGAAACAGCTATTCACAATCTATATGTGAAGACACATATCTTCTGCAATATTGCTGTTCCTTCTCATAGGAACATGAGCATGCTCACCAAAGATGACAGTTACACTTTCTAAGAGAAACCATAACAAGATAGTCATATATGACTTTGGGCAAGTTGTTTCAACTCTCTGTCCAATAGCTTCCTCATCTGTAAAATGAGATTAACACCATTTGCCTACTTCACAGATGGACAGGGAGGCGTTCAAAGAAGGGAACTGTTAGCTATACCCATTAATTATTTGAGACTCTTGGATGGAAAGTGCTACACACAGTTAGTGCAAAGTATGATGCTATAAATGGCAGGGGGGGATGAAAATAGACCCTGGAGGTACCTAGATAGTATCATCTATCTACTTACTGCACATTTGTATGAACAAATTAATATGTGATTAATATGTGATTAATATGACTTTAAAGACTGAATTTGCAAATAAGTCTTGTTCTGGTCTCTAAAGTTGTACCCAAAATTTTGTACACACAATCATTTGAAGCTCAAGAGACAACATGTGTGCATGCAAATCTGGCAAATGTCATTTGCATACACAAATTCTATACTTTGTGGCTGCAAATTATTCTACCCAGACAAACGAAGATGCAAGCTTAGAGGCTGTTTTTGAAATTGTGGCCATAGAGATCTGTTCATATGCACAGAACACAAATACCTATTGCATTACAGTTGTAATAATGTGAGGGTTCACTTATAATAGAAACTGATAAAGATAATATAACAGTGTCACTTGTTAATCCTACTAAACTATTAAATCCATGGATCTATACTGAATCAATGGAAGACAGAAAATTCAAGTATGAAACTCTGACATAAAAATGTTTTCAGCCCTATGTCTGTTATATCTGAAGTTTTCAGGTCATTTGGGGCCTGATTGAGCAAAAATGTGTGACTTCAATAAAATTCAAGCCTTTGGAAGCACACTTTTTACCAAATCATGCCCATGGTATAAAATAGTACCCACTAGCCAGCAAGATACAGATAGTCCCCATGATGGAGAACCACATGTAACCTATCCATAGATGTAACACTGATTTTTTTGTATGGCTTTATCAGATTAAGTCCGACAATTAACAATATTCTAATACAGTTTTTTTGTCTCAATGTACTTTATTTTGTTCATTTTAAAGAGGACTATATAGCATATAGCCACAAATAACTTAGGCCAAATTCAGGCAAGACACCTTAACACAATCAGGAAGAGCAGGCAGCTAATGAGTTATTGTACTCAGAAGCAGAAGGGATACATTCTGTAGCCCAGAGCAAGCTACCATGGCTGGTAGTAGTTTACAGCTCAGAGTTGGGAGTGAGTCTGTGGAGAAGGACAAGCCAGAAAATGATTCATAAGTGCTGAGTCGAGGTGGGAATTAAGACAGCAGCTAAAAACAGAAACCTGAAAATCTTGTGAAGATTGAGCACAGTGAAATTTTGGAGGAAAACAAGGAGAAATACAGCCCTCTTCTGGCCCATCTCTGTTGTGGTTAAGTTATATACTGATAGAGAATGGGCTATGCCCTGTTCATATTTGGCAGAAACATACATGTAGAAATCCTTATTCACAGCCAGAACTGTAAACACAGATCTTTCTCTCTTTGGAGAGGAAGCAGTATAGTGTAAGTTCCACTGCTTGAGTTGCTGCTGAAACTTTCCTGTAAGTGCAGGGTTATTTAAATAGGTAGCATTTGGTTTTTAGGTTTCAGAGTAGCAGCCGTGTTAGTCTGTATTCGCAAAAAGAAAAGGAGGACTTGTGGCACCTTAGAGACTAACCAATTTATTTGAGCATAAGCTTTCGTGAAGTGAGCTGTAGCTCACGAAAGCTTATGCTCAAATAAATTGGTTAGTCCCTAAGGTGCCACAAGTACTCCTTTTCTATTTGGTTTTTAGTTTGGTTGGCCAGTTACTGAATTTCCATTTAAGGTGTACTTACCTCCAACTACCAGCTCCTCCTGTTTATAAGTACCAGGAAAGAAAGAAAGAAAGAAAGAAAGAAAGAAAGAAAGAAAGAAAGAAAGAAAGAAAGAAAGAAAGAAAGAAAGAAATCATGATTTTTAACTAAAGACTGCTGAGTTGAAGACTGCTAGCTAAATGTTGGTTTGGGTTTCTTTTTTTCTTTTTTCTTTCTTTCTTTTTTTTTTGCATTTGTTAAAACAACAAAAGGGTTTAATAGCAGAACTTAATCAATATAAAATATTCAATATACAAAATCCTAAAGTACAGAAAATGTTTATAACATACACACAAAATTTAGAATGTTTTGCCATATAAAGAGCTGTGAGCCAAAAGAAAATTATAAATGAAAAAAAATTGTCATTTATCTACTCACTTATGCAGAAGAATTTAACTGAGACTGTTAAAATTAACTTAATTTAACTGAGACTGTTAAAAACTGAGACTGATAAACTCTTGATAAACTGCCTTATTTTTATGGCATTGAGCAGAAACTTCATACAGAATCTTCAGCTGGAATGCAAATTTCTCCCTTAAAGGTTATTCTTTTTCAATACAAAAAAAGCCACTTTGGATTAAGTTTCAAACTGTTATTTTAAAGCTAGAGCTTTTTTAAAAAGTAACTAAATACCAATTATTAACATAGAACTTTTGGTATGAACTGTCTTTTTGACAATGACTGAGATTTTTAAGTTTAGAGACACATTTTACAACTGCACAGCCTCCACTTTTCATTCTTTTTTTTTCCTCCAAGGATTTAACAGTCTTTACTTCATGAAATATTCTTAAAGAACTTGCCTGATACTGCATTACAATGCCAAGAAAATAAAGAATTTGTCAATTCAAGTCTGCTGAGGCCACTTATTAAGGCAAATTATGATGGTAAACAATGTCAAGGCAAATCATTACACTATCAAAATGCTGTCAGTGTGAGATGTACTAACATCAAAATTTTAATAAAGACAGAAAATGAAACAAAAATGGCTAGTAAAATAAATAACCCTTATGAATCATACAGGGCTTTTGCTCTTCAAGGTTCTTATACAAATTAACCAGTCATGAAGAGTTTAAACAAACTAAAAAAAACCCCAAAACCCATGACCCAAAAATTTTGTGTTAAGTTTAGCACAGTATCCCAGCTTTTCTCAATTTTGTTTAGAGGCTACAGCATGAACTACATGAGGCTAAAGCCAGCGTGCTACTGCAGTGGTGAGCAACTGTGGGAAAGAGGGTGTAAAGAGAACCTTTTGCCCTTACACATATTGTCAGGCAAGCCACACATTTAAGAGAGTCCTGGGAGGAAGAGCAAGCCTCTGCATCATGTCCCCAGGAGGAATGGATCTATGGCTTGGAGAAGTGTGTTTAGCCATCCCAGTCAGCGTTACTTAGCAGGTAGCAGGCATCTATGTATAATCTACCTCAGAAATGCATCAAAGTGTGCCAGCTTGTCTTCTGGAATCCTGTTTTACCCTAACAGGATTGCTAGGGCAAAGGATGTACAGGCATTCTTCTAATTATGTTTCTTCTAGTTATGGTGCCAGCTGGGACAAGATTTGATCCCAGGTCCTTTATCAGAATATAAAAATGGTAGTTTACAAAAGGTCGAATCCAACACCCACTGCAGTCAATAGAAAGTTTCTAAAAATTATGGGTGATAATTTTCTAACAAAAAGGTATTGCACCCATACGAGATATCTCTATATTGGACCTCATTAAGAAGAGTAAAAATGAATTGATCACTCTACTGGAACTTGGTGGTTGTGTAAGGTCATTACCAGATTATATTCAGGATGGGCAAAAAGAGGGCAGTCCCAACCACTAACATATATACTTGGTACTGCAAAAGGGCTAATTTCTACAGCTGAGGAATTATCAGCAAAATAGATTGGAAGAAAAAAATTAGACAGAAAAGTGTAAATGAAAATTGAGAGCTGTTGAAGAATTTATTAGATGGCCAAAATGATTTAATTCCATAATTGAGAAAGAAGAAAACTTTGGGAAAAATGGCATCCTGGTTAAAAGAGAGAGTGAAGGCCGCAAGTGGAAATTATATATAATAAAGAACAAATGGAAAAAAGGGGAAGTAGACAGCAACCAATACAAGGTAAAAGTTATAAAATGTAGAAATAAGTAAGGGAAGCTAAAGACATCAGAGAAAAATCCATGGGTGACAGATCTAAGGAAAAGGAGTTTTTTTTTATATATCAGGAACAAATGAAATCCTAAAATGGTATAAGCCCTTTACTAGATGGAAATGGTAAAATTCTTATTAATGATGCAGAAAAGACAGATGTGTTCAATAAATATTTATATTCAGTATTTGGATAAAATCAGGGTAATGTACTCAAAGCACATGATGATAATAAATATTTTCCAATCCATTAGTAACTAAGGGAGATGTTAAACAGCATTTTTAAATCAGCAGGCTTGGACAACTTGCACCAAAGAATCCTAAAAGAGTTGGCTGAGGAGATTTCTGTCAATGTTAATTTTTAATAAATGTTGAAGTACTGGGGAAATTCTAGAAGACATGAAGAGTTCTAATGTCATGCCAATATTCAAAAAGGACAAGCAGGATTACCTTGCTAATTATAAGCTGGTTAGGCTGACATCAATCCCAGACTAAACTATGGAAAAGCTGATACAGGATTCAATCAATAAAGAATTAAAGGGCTGGAATTTAATTAATGTCAGCCAACATGGTTTTATAAAAAAGAGGTCTTGTCAAAAACCCCTGATTCCATATTTCTGGATGAGATAACAAGTTTGGCTGATAAAGGTACCTGCATAGATGTATTTCAGAGTAGCAGCCGTGTTAGTCTGTATCCGCAAAAAGAAAAGGAGTACTTGTGGCACCTTAGAGACTAACAAATTTATTTGAGCATAAGCTTTCGTGGGGTGAGCTGTAGCTCACAAAAGCTTATGCTCAAATAAATTTGTTAGTCTCTAAGGTGCCACAAGTACTTATTTGCATAGATGTAATATACTTAGACTTTTGTAAGGTGTTTGATTTAGTATTGAATGACATTCAGATTAAAAAAATAGCATTATGCAATATCAATAAAGCATGTTCAGTGGACAAAAAACTGGCTAACTGACATCTCAAAATTCCACTGTCAATGGGAAATCATCTTGAATTGAGCAGGTTTTTAGTGAGGTTCCACTGGGATCAGTACTAGGCCCAGCATTCCTCAGCATTTTTATCAGTGAACTGGAAGTAAAACCACTGGTGGTAAAATTTGTGGATGAGATAAAGATTGGCAGATTGGTGAATAATTATGAGGACATACAGTCATACAGAGCAATACTGAATTGCTTGGTGAGCTGGGCCCATTCAAATAAAATGCTTATATAAAATGGATATGCTTTAGTCAAACACAGGGTCTATGCAGAGGTAACTGGGTGAAATTCTATGGCCTGTGTTATTCAGGAAGTCAAACTAAGCCCTGGTCTACACAGGAGTTGAGGTCAAATTTAGCAGCATTAAATCGATTTAACCCTTAACCCGTCCACACGATGAAGCCCTTTTTTTCGACTTAACGGGCTCTTAAAATCGATTTCCGTACTCCACATCCGACAAGGGGGTTAGCGCTTAAATCCGCCTTGCCTGGTCGAATTTGGGGTACTGTGGACGCAATTCGACGGTATTGGCCTCCGGGAGCTATCCTAGAGTACTCCATTGTGACCACTCTGGACGGCACTCTCAACTCAGATGCACTGGCCAGGTAGACAGAAAAAGGCCCGCAAACTTTTGAATTTCAATTTCCTGTTTGGCCACCATGGCAAGCTGCAGGTGACCATGCAAAGCTCATCAGCAGAGGTGACCATGATGGAGTCCCAGAATCGCAAAAGAGCTCCAGCATGGACTGAACAGGAGGTACGGGATCTGATCACTGTATGGGGAGAGGAATCCGTGCTATCAGAACTCCGTTCCAGTTTTCGAAACGCCAAAACATTTGTCAAAATCTCCCAGGGCATGAAGGACAGAGGCCATAACAGGGACCCGAAGCAGTGCCGCGTGAAACTGAAGGAGCTGAGGCAAGCCTACCAGAAAACCAGAGAAGCGAACGGCCGCTCCGGGTCAGAGCCCCAAACATGCCGCTTCTATGATGAGCTGCATGCCATTTTAGGGGGTTCAGCCACCACTACCCCAGCCATGTTGTTTGACTCCTTCAATGGAGATGGAGCCAACATGAAAGCAGGGTTTGGGGACGAGGAAGAAGATGATGATGAGGTTGTACATAGCTCACAGCAAGCAAGCGGAGAAACCGGTTTTCCCAACAGCCAGGAACTGTTTCTCACCCTGGACCTGGAGCCAGTACCCCCCGAACACACCCAAGGCTGCCTCCCGGACCCGCGAGGCGGAGAAGGGACCTCTGGTGAGTGTACCTTTTAAAATACTATACATGGTTTAAAAGCAAGCATGTTTAATGATTAATTTGCCCTGGCATTCATGGCACTTCTGGATATACTCCCAAAGCCTTTGCAAAAGGTTTCTGGGGAGGGCAGCCTTATTCCGTCCTCCATGGTAGGACACTTTACCACACCAGGCCAGTAGCACATACTCGGGAATCATTGTAGAACAAAGCATTGCAGTGTATGTTTGCTGGCGTTCAAACAACATCCGTTCTTTATCTCTCTGTGTTATCCTCAGGAGAGTGAGATCATTCATGGTCACCTGTTTGAAATATGGTGCTTTTCTTAAGGGGACACTCAGAGGTGCCCATTCCTGCTGGGCTGTTTGCCTGTGGCTGAAAAGAAATGTTCCCCGCTGTTAGCCACGGGGAGGAGGGAGGGGCTAGACACGCGCTGGGGGGAGGCAAAATGCGACCTTGTAACGAAAGCACATGTGCTATGTATGTAATGTTAACAGCAAGGTTTACCCTGAAAGAGTGTACCCATTGTTCTATAAAATGTGTCTTTTTAAATACCACTGTCCCTTTTTTTTCTCCACCAGCTGCATGTGTTTCAATGATCACAGGATCTTCTCCTTCCCAGAGGCTAGCGAAGATTAGAAGGAGAAAAAAATGCACTCGTGATGAAATGTTCTCTGAGCTCATGCTGTCCTCCCACACTGACAGAGCACAGACGAATGGAGGCAGACAGTGGAGGCAGACAGTGTCAGAGTGCAGGAAAGCACAAAATGACCGGGAGGAGAGGTGGCGGGCTGAAGAGAGTAAGTGGTGGGCTGAAGAGAGTAAGTGGCGGGCTGAAGAGGGGGCTGAAGCTCAAAGGTGGCGGCAGCGTGATGAGAGGAGGCAGGATTCAATGCTGAGGCTGCTGGAGGATCAAACCAATATGCTCCAGCATATGGTTGAGCTGCAGGAAAGGCAGCTGGAGCACAGAGCGCCGCTACAGCCCCTGTGTAACCAACCACCCTCCACCCCAAGTTCCATAGCCTCCTCTCCCAGACGCCCAAGAACACGGTGGGGGGGCCTCCGGCCACCCAGCCACTCCACCACAGAGGATTGCCCAAGCAACAGAAGGCTGGCATTCAATAAGTTTTAAAATTGTAAAATTTTAAAGTGCTGTGTGGCCTTGTCCTTCCCTCCTCCACCACCCATCCTGGTGCTTCTCTCCTCCACCACCCCTCCTGGGCTACCTTGGTAGTTATCCCCCTATTTGTGTGATGAATGAATAAAGAATGCATGAATGTGAAACAACAATGACTTTATTGCCTCTGGAAGTGGTGATTGAAGGGAGGTGGGGAGGGTGGTTAGCTTACAGAGAAGTAGAGTGAACCAAGGGGCTGGGGGTTTCATCAAGGAGAAACAAACAGAACTTTCACACCGTAGCCTGGCCAGTCATGAAACTGGTTTTCAAAGCTTCTCTGATGTGCACCGCGCCCTCCTGTGCTCTTCTAACCGCCCTGGTGTCTGGCTGCACGAAACCAGCAGCCAGGCGATTTGCCTCAACCTCCCACCCCGCCATAAATGTCTCCTCCTTACTCTCACAGATATTGTGGAGCGCACAGCAAGCAGTAATAACAGCGGGAATATTGGTTTCGCTGAGGTCTAACCGAGTCAGTAAACTGCGCTAGTGTGCTTTTAAACGTCCAAATGCACATTCTACCACCATTCTGCACTTGCTCAGCCTGTAGTTGAACAGCTCCTGACTACTGTCCGGGCTGCCTGTGTATGGCTTCATAAGCCATGGCATTAAGGGGTAGGCTGGGTCCCCAAGCATAACTATAGGCATTTCAACATCCCCAATGCTTATTTTCTGGTCTGGGAATAAAGTCCCTTCCTGCAGCTTTTGAAACAGACCAGAGTTCCTGAAGATGCGAGCGTCATGTACCTTTCCCGGCCATCCCACGTTGACGTTGGTGAAACGTCCCTTGTGATCCACCAGTGCTTGCAGCACTATTGAAAAGTACCCCTTGCAGTTTATGTACTTGCCAGCTCGGTGCTCCAGTGCCAAGATAGGGATATGGGTTCCGTCTATCGCCCCACCACAGTTAGGGAATCCCACTGCAGCAAAGCCATCCACTATGACCTGCACATTTCCCAGGGTCACAACCCTTGATATCTGCAGATCTTTGATTGCTTTGGCTACTTGCATCACAGCAGCCCCCACAGTAGATTTGCCCACTCCAAATTGATTCCCGACTGATCGGTAGCTGTCTGGCGTTGCAAGCTTCCACAGGGCTATTGCCACTCACTTCTCAACTGTGAGGGCTGCTCTCATCTTGGTATTCTTGTGCTTCATGGCAGGGGAAAGCAAGTCACAAAGTTCCATGAAAGTGCCCTTACTCATGTGAAAGTTTCGCAGCCACAGGGAATCGTCCCAGACCTGCAACACTATGCAGTCCCACCAGTCTGTGCTTGTTTCCCGGGCCCAGAATCAGCGTTCCATGGCATGAACGTGCCCCGTTAGCACCATGATGCCCACATTGGCAGGGCCCATGCTTTGAGAGAAGTCTGTGTCCATGTCCTCATCATTCACGTCACCGCACTGATGTCGCCTACTCACCTGGTATCGCTTTGCCAGGTTCTGGTGCTGCATATACTGCTGGATAATGCGCGTGGTGTTTAATGTGCTCCCAGTTGCCAAAGTGAGCTGAGCGGGCTTCATGCTTGCCATGGTATGGCGTCCGCACAGAAAAAAGGCGCAGAACGATTGTCTGCCGTTGCTCTGACGGAGGGAGGGGCGACTGACGACTTGGCTTACAGGGTTGGCTTACAGGGAATTAAAATCAACAAAGGGGGTGGCTTTACATCAAGGAGTATTTCAGGCAGGACTTCACGGAGGGAGAGGGGAGCAAATGAGTACAAAACAAATCTGGTCTATTTCTTGTTTTGATCCACTCCATCTATCTTTTACATCTTTGGCTGGCAGCAGACAGAGCAGAAGGACTACAAGCCATCCACATCTCTTGACTGCTCGGCAGAAGATGGTACAATAGGACTGCTAGCCATCCTCATCTCCTGCTTGCCTGGCAAAAGATGGTACTATAGGACTGCTAGTCATCCATATTGCCTGCCTGCTCACCAAAAGATGGTAGGCTGCCTGCAGGACTAAAGAGAGTGACCTGGTCGAGTCACTCCTAATGTAGTCCCTGCACCCATGTCTGCCCAGGCGCTCCTGGCCGATGTGGCCAGGAGCACCTCGGACATGACGATGACGGCTACCAGTCATATTGTACCGTCTGCTGCCACAAGGCAATGGGTTGCTGCTGCTATGTAGCAATGCAGTACCACGTCTGCCAGCACCCAGGAGACATACGGTGACAGTGAGCTGAGCGGGCTCCATGCCTGCCGTGGTATGGCGTCTGCACAGGTAACTCAGGAAAAAAGGCGTGAAACGATTGTCTGCCGTTGCTTTCACAGAGGGAGGGAGGGAAGGAGGGCCTGATGACATGTACCCAGAACCACCCGCGACAATGTTTTTTGCCCCATCAGGCATTGGGATCTCAACCCAGAATTCCAATGGGCAGCTGAGACTGTGGGAACTGTGGGATAGCTACCCACAGTGCAACACTCCGGAAGTTGACGCTAGCCTCGGTACTGTGGAAGCACTCCGCCGAGTTAATGCACTTAATGCACTTAGAGCATTTTGTGTGGGGACACACACAATCGACTATTTAAAAACTATTTCTAAAAAACCGACTTCTATAAATTCGACCTAATTTCGTAGTGTAGACATACCCTAAATGATTTAATGGTCCCTTCTGGCCTTAAAATCTGTGAATCTATTACTACAATGGGCATTGGATCAGGTCCAGAATGCACCCACTGTGAAGTAAATAAATAATTTAGACCTGATTCTCATTACTCTAAGGCAACTTTATGCTGTGTAAAGAAGCCTTAAAATGGTGTAAATATAATTAAGTTTAACAATGTTAAGAGTAATTTTAGGAAGAGAAACTGGTGAAAGAAAAAAAAGACAAAATATATAGGAGAAGATAAAGAACATAATGAAGGGAAAGAGAAAGAGAGGGAAGGAGATATGCGGGTAGAGGAAGAGAAAAAGAAGAGAGGAAATGGGCATTGAAGACAACTCAGGAAACAAACACTATGATCTATTGTAGGCAAGATACAGTAGAGTGAAACCAGTTATGGAAAGAAGGTATTTTAAAAAAAAAAGGCAAGAGAGATGTAGTAATGTCCTAATGGTACTCAATGAATGCATTATTGAATGAATTTTATCAATATTGATCTAATAATATATTCTACAAATACTTTATTTGCTGTTTACAGCCTGATTTATAGCTGGTCAAATAGTCTTTGATTAAAACATTAAATGAAAACCAGCGAAATTCACCAAATACGTTCAGTGAATATTTGTTTCACTGTTCAATGAATCCTTGTAGTAATTTACACATTAAAAACATATTAAATATAATGTTGATTGATAATATATTATAATTAAATACAGTATACAATATACGACACACAACAGTTTTGTTCATTTAAATTGCAGGATGCAGGGGTCACAGAAGCATAGATTTTTATTCAGCCAGGCTAGGAGACCCTGGGCCTGATCCAATACTCCTAGAAATCAATGGAAAAATTCTCATTGACTTCAGTGGGTATTGGATTGAGCCTTTAGTCCCTAGACTAGTAAGTGTAGAGTATATTTTTGAAATCCTGGTCGCAGCCATGATATATCATACTTGCTGCAGACATTCTGCTCCAATTATAGTATTTCTAGTAACAAGGAAGAATGTTTCTCCCTACAAGCCAACTACCTTATCTAACATGGAGTGTTGTGAGGCTACTTTCATTAATACATGTTAAGCATTTTGAGATCCTTGGCTAGAAGGTGCTACAGAATTGCTAAGTATTTTTAAAGGATCCCTCGGCTGCAGAAGTTGTGATAATAATCTATGTACAGTATTTTGAGGTATAGACAGATTAGGGAAGGTTTTACTAAAAATCCAGAACTATCACTTTCCCTCCCATCTGTTAATTTTGTTATCCTATTTTTAAAAATCAGCTTTGGTTTGCCAAATGTATTCTTTCTAACCCCATGCTGCTTACTGCTCATAATTCCTTTTATTATCTGATGTTTTGTGATTTTTTTTCTTTTAATATATTTTCCATCGAGATAGTCTTGGACCCTAGTGGCATTTACCGATCTGTGATCTCAGTAATAGATTTCTAAATCAGCATCCGGAAAGACTGGAGACTCACTACATGGAAAGGAATGTTACAGAGGAAAGTTATCTAACAACATGTAATGTATAAGTTTTGTAGTTCAAATATGTTCTCGTTGCTATTTTAACTTGAACCTCTCTCACCAGGTTAGATGAAAAATAATTTATACTGCCAGAATCTTTTTCTGCTCTCTCTTGCGAGCTGTGTTAATGGTGTTCAGTCACATATATATCAATAATTAAGCACTCATTATAGCCAAGGGAATAAGCTCTTAGAAAGGTTTCTGTTCAATAGCAGTAATTCAATTTCTATTATGTGTGTACAGAAGTGGGGTTTGCATCTTGGGTTATAAAAGCATAATGGCATAGCGGGAGATACTGAAAGAAAGGAAAAATTTAAACCTATGGATGAAATTAGAAACCCTTTTTGAATCATGACATCATTCTTTAACAGGAACCATAATGTATTTTTATGATATACTGGAAATATATACCCATTGGACAGTTCCTGAACAAGATCTTTCTGCTGGAAAGCAAAATCTACTACAGGCTTCCCCAAGAAGATTCTGCCACTGGCAAGCTCTCTGTGATACCCTGCTTCTAGAAGCCCTCTGCTGAAGACCTTGGTATTCTGATGGGGCCATGGACCTTCCTCTGAAGATCCTGGGCAGCAGGCAAGTAGAGGCCCATCTCTTAAATTCCAAGGAGAAAACCAGGCCCAGTATTATTATCCAGGATATATCGATAATAAAATGGATAATTTAATGGTGTCTACCTGAAGTGTTTCTATACCACCTATCACTATAGCATCAAAGTACTGAACATGGTAAGCTGGAACTCATCCAATCAGAAATTATCAATAGCTGATTTCACAGTGCATTTACTTTGTTAACTCTCCGAGGTTCTAAGCAACTCTGCTTTTTATTTTATTTTGTTTTTTGGGAGTGTATTAGTATTAGATTGCAGTTTTGGTGGAAAAGTTTATCTAATAGTGAGGCATTGCAGCATACTCAAAAACTGATCAGGAACATAGGAATTGCCATATTGTATCACACCAGTGGTTCATCTAGCTCAGTATTTTATCGCCAACAGTGACCTGTACCAGCTGCTTCAGAGGAAGGTGTAAGAAAACCTGTAATAGGCAATTATGAGCTAACCTGCCTTCAGAGAAAATTTTCTACTAACCCCAATAGTTAAAGATTTTTTGATGTTCTGAAACATGAGGATTTATAACCCTTCCAAAATGGTTGTTTTTAGGTGTTTGTTTGTTTGTTTGTTTGTTTTTGTTGTTGTGTTGTTTCAAATATTTATTATTATGACTCCAGATATACTTGCTATTCCAAGAAACTCCAATTCTTTTTTTTAAATTGTGCTAAACTTTTGGACTCAATTGTATGATTTGACACCTTTCAGTTTCATTGAATATCCCCTTATATTTGTATTATGAAAGAGAATGACTAAAAGTTCCTGTGCTACTTTCTCCATATCATTCATTGCTATGTATATCTTTTTTATGTCCCCATTCATTCATCTCCTTTTAAGGGGAATATTCCCAATATTTTCAGTCTCTCTTCAAATGGGACTATTTATATGAGCATTTCCATGCTCATAATAATTATTTTTGCCCATATCCCTACAACCATAGAATCACAGAACTGGAGGGGACCTCGAGAGGTCATCTAGTCCAGTCCCCTGCTCTCAAGGCGGGATTAAGTATTATCTAGACCATCCCTGACAGGTATTTGTCCAACCTGCTCTTAAAAATCCCCAATGATGGAGATTCTACAACCTCCCTAGGCAATTTATTCCAGTGCTTAACCACTCTGACAGTTAGGAAGTTTTTTCTAATGTCCAACCTAAACTGCCCTTGCTGCAATTTAAGCCCACTGTTCTTCTTAACCTCTGAGAATAGGACAAGAAGCAATTTTTCTCCCTCCTCCTTGTAACAAACGTTTATGTACTTGAAAACTGTTATCATGTCCCCTCTCAGTCTTCTCTTCTCCAGACTAAACAAACCCAATTTTTTCAATCTTCCCTCATAGGTCATGTTTTCTAGACCTTTAATCATTTTTGTTGCTCTTCTCTGGACTTTCTCCAATTTGTCCACATATTTCTTGAAATGTGGCATCCAGAACTGGACACAATACTCCAGTTGAGGCCTAATCAGCGAGGAGTAGAGCGGAAGAATTACTTCTCGTGTCTTGCTTACAATGCTCCTGCTAATACATCCCAGAATGATGTTTGCTTTTTTTGCAACAGCGTTACACTGTTGACTCATATTTAGCTTGTGATCCACTATGACCCCCAGATCCCTTTCCGCAGTACTCCTCCCTAGGCAGTCATTTCTCATTTTGAACACTTGAGATGAGGTAACCAAAAATGAATATAATATTCCAGGTGAGGGCTTATCTTTGATTTATATAATGGCATTATAATATTTCCCATATTCTCCACTGGATTCCATATTAAGGTTTTGGCTCAATTTCATCTCTTCCAGTAGCTAGTTTCACAGTCAAGTACTCTCAGTCAAAAATATTTTATCTCTTCCTTTATTTTATACCACAAAACGTATTAAAATACAATGAATAAACTGAACTAAGTAAATACATGGAATGATTAGTGGTGCACTGGCATATTATTGAATACCTAATTCAAGACCAGCTTTTGCAGCAAACATGGTTGTTAACAAACTTGATATAACTCTATTCAGGAGCCAGAACTTTTCAAAACTGTAGTCTACCAACGATCTCACCCAGTTGCAGTTATAAAGAAATGAGAATGAGTACTACTATCTAAGGAAAAAGCAGATTACTCTGAATTTATGAAAAGTACTTCCAACTTTCTCATGGTCGTGCTGTTGCATCACTATTTCCCCTATGTTAATTCCAAATTAATCTAAATACTTTTTTTCTTACAGAAAGATCCAGCAGCAAACCCACAATTTTAAATCGGGTTCTGTGACTCCCATCAACTAAAACTTCAATCACTATATCATTTATTTTACTGTTGTAAAAAGCATGACTGTAGTATTGTTTCCACCCCAAGCTACCCATGAGATCTGTCTGAACATTCCTGCCAAAATACCTTGTACCCTACCTTTCTTATTCAGCACACCAATAACATTTTAAATCACCTAAACTTACAGTATACTCTATTTACATAATATAACATAATGGTTCTGATTCTCCTTTCTATCAGCCGGTGTTAACTGGGACTGTCTTCATTGCTAAACTGGTGTGCGAAGGGAAATAGACCCCCCACCACCACTGGGCTTGCTCGTTAAGGTCTATGTGACTAAATCCCTGAATACATGGAAAAACAGATATATATGTATTTACATAATAGTCTTATCTAAGTTTTCAATTTTCAGAAATTTCTAAAAGGATTTGTTAAAAACCCAGCAAATTAACCCTATAAAACTAGTACTGTAATGACCAATATTAACAAGATTCAGGAAATTCAGTCTGATACTCCATTCTTGTCCTGTCCCTTTCATGCCTGTTATGCTGGCATACTGCTATACTGAATGATCTAATTTATAATGTAATATGCGCAACATCAAGGAGCAACTAGCCAAGAAGTTAAGGAATGAGTCTCAGCTTTTTAATTCAGTTTTTTCTTTGCCACTGCTGTTGTTTGTCACACTCTTAAGGGTGTATATCATCAGTTTGATGCAGGAGGAAGGGGAGTTTACATGCTAATCCCCACTAAAACTAATGAGATTTATGCATGGTAAATTACCCTGTGCAGTAAAATGAGAATATGTCCTTTGTTACATAAATAATTTTTTGTTGAAATAAACACAGTAAATAACATTTACAAATAAAATTAAGATAACCTTTGCATGACATCTCAGAAGTTAGAGATAGAAAAGATATAAAGCAGGGGTCGGCAACCTATGGCACGCGTGCCACAGAGGGCACGCTCGCCGATTTTTAATGACACACTGTGGCCTGCCGGGTCCCAGCCACCAGCCCCGCTCAGCCCGCTGCCGAACTCAGGCCGGCAGCGGGCTGAGCGGGGCCGGGGCCAGGACCCCGGAAGGCAGCAGCATGCCATTAAAAATCCTGCCTGCCCCAGCCTGCACTTCTCCGCCCCCCCCCCCCCGCGGGGCAGGATGAAGAAGCTTGGTCCTGCCGGCTGCTGCTGCAGGGCAGGCAAATTTCCCCACCCCTGCCTCTTCCCCCAGCTTACTGGATTCCTGCCCCTCCTTTCCCTCCCTGCCACCAATCAGCTGATGGCCCTTGCCAGCAAGAGGGAGAAGCAGAGCCGCAGGGCGCTTGCTGCTCCGGGGAGGAGGCGGAGAAGAGGTGGGGACGGGGCCTTGGGGAAGGGGGTGGAATCAGGGCATATCCCCTCCAGCCCCCTGCCATGAGCCGCTCTAGGCAGGGGGCTGGGAGCACCCCCACGACCCTAGCCCACACCCCCAGCCCTCTGCCCTGACCCCTAACCCCCCCCCACACTCCCCAGCCCCTGGCCCTGACCCCTGCACCTCCCCCCACAAACCCAGCCCTCTGCCCGGACCCCTGCACCCCCTCACACACCCCCAGCCCTCTGCCCTGACTCCAGCACCCCCTCCACATACCCAGCCCCCCCACACCCCATGCCCTGACCCCTGCACCCCCCACACACACCCAGCCCTCTGCCATGTCCCCTGCACCCCCCCATGACCCCAGCCCTGACTCCAGCACCCCCCACACATACCCAGCTCCCTCACCCCCGCCGTGACTCCTGCACCCTCCTCATACACCCCCAGCCCTCTGCCCTGACTCCTGCACCCCCCACACATACCCAGCCCCTGCACACCCCATGCCCTGACTCCTGCACCCTCCTCAGACACCCCCAGCTCCCTGCCCTGACTCCTGCACCCCACACACATACCCAGCCCTCTGCCCTGACTCCTGCACCTCCCACACATACCCAGCCCTCTGCCCTGACTCCTGCACCCCCCACACATACCCAGCCCTCTGCCCTGACTCCTGCACCTCCCACACATACCCAGCCCCCCACACCCCATGCCCTGACTCTTGCACCCCCCACATTCCCACCCCCACACTGAGCACCAAACAGGAGCTCCTGCACCCCCCCCCCACATTCCCACCTGCACCCATCGCACCAAATGGGAGCTGCCCAGGTAAGCACTCCACACCCCAAGCCCCCTCCCTCATTCTAGCTCCTGGCCAGACCCTACACCCCAACTCCCAGCCTGCTCCTTCACCCACAGCCCTGTGCTCAGTGCACTCCCACCCTCAGCTCAGTGCAGAGAGAGAGGAAGAGAATGGGTTAGAACCAGGAAGAAGGAAGGTACCCACTCTGTGTGGGCAGGGCCGGGATCCCAGACCGGCAGCAGGCTAAGCGGAGCCAGCAGCCGAGACCCTGACTGGCAGGAGCCGGCGGATGGAACCCCAGACTGGCAGCGGGCTGAGTGGCAGCGGGCTGAGCCGCTCAGCCCACTGCCGGTCTGGGGTCCCAGCCACCGGCCCCACTCAGCCCGCTGCCGGTCTGGGGTTCTGGCTGCTGGCCCCTTGCCAGCTGGGGTCCCGGCCGCAGGCCCCACTCAGCCCGCTGCCAGCCTAGGTGAACAGAACCCCAGGCTGGCAGCGGGCTGAGCAGGCCAGGGGTGTAAGATCAGCATTTTAATTTAATTTTAAATGAAGCTTCTTAAACATTTTGAAAACCTTGCTTACTTTACATACGACAATTGTTTAGTTATATAATATATAGACATAGAGAGAGAGACCTTCTAAAAAACATTAAAATGTATTACTGGCACGCGAAACCTTAAATTAGAGTGAATAAATGAAGACTTCTGAAAGGTTGCCAACACCTGATATAAATCCATCTATTTAATCTCGCAGCCAGTTCAGGACTCCTCCTTACACTGTGTTTAGTGTATTGTCTTCTGCAGTGGCTCCAAGATCCTCTGTTTAGACAGCCCTGTGCCTCTTGGGGATCTTGGGAGAACCACAGTATCTGGAGGAAAAGCTTCCATCTCAATCTGAGGAGTCATAACCTTGCAAACCCCACTCTCCCTCCTGCCCCATTCTACCTCCTGACAAACAGATCTGGAGGGAACCTCACACATTTTCCTCCTCTGTATTCTTGCCATTTTTTTTCTCCTGAGAAAGGGAAAAAATTGATCCACTGAGATGTAGTTAGGCTATAGAAGGGAAGTAGCGATGGCCTTGTCACTTGGAATATTTACAGCTGCAGAGGATAACTCTCTAGGGACCCCAGGCAAGACAGCTTCTAGCCCATGTAGCTAGAATACCAAAGAATCACAATGTTGAAAACTACACAACCATAAAATTACAAAAAGATACAGCATAAATAACTGCTGATCTACAGCAAATAATAGGCAAAATTGTCCCAGCTTCAGTCCAGGCAATCCCACCGGGCCAAGTTCTGCTCTCCATAATACTCAATGATCTATGTTTTTCTATCATTTTAGAGTATTCATGGATATTCAACCATCAGATTGCTCACCTTTATAAACCTGCATAATGCCTTGAATAAGTTGGACACTTGGCGCTAGATCTGTAAAAACCGTCCATTCCTTTGTAAAAGCATCAGTTGAACAGTGAGAGAAAGGGGAAACAAATTTAGGCCCAACTGCTTGCATGTCTGCGAGGTGAGAGGGTCCCAGAGCCTACGCTGCAGCCCAATTCTACATTGCAATTAAACAGCCCCACAGCCAATGGTGAGCTGGAGCCAGTTCGCACCGGTTCACTAGAACCGGTTGTTAAACTTAGAAGCCCTTTTAGAACCGGTTGTTCCGCGAGGGACAATCGATTCTAAAAGGGCTTCTAAATTTAACCAGCCAAAAGTGGCACCTTAGGTGTTGACTCCATGGGTGCTCCAGCCCTGGAGCACCCAAGGGGAAAATTTGGTGGGTGCAGAGCACCCACCGGCAGCTCCACGCCCCAACCCCAGCCCCAGCTCACCTCCGCTCTGCCTCCGCCTCCTCCCCTGAACGCGCCGCGCCGCCCTGCCCTGCTTCTCTGCCTCCCCAGGCTTCCCGCGAATCAGCTGTTCATGCAGGGAAGCTGGGGCAGGCTGAGAAGCAGGCCGCGGCTTCCTGCTCAGGCCCAGGGAGGCGGAGGTGAGTTGGGGCGGGGGAGCGCGAGGAGGGCCGCCCACGCAGGTAACCCGGGGGGGGTACACAGGGGAACCGCTCCCCGCCCCAGCTCACCTCCGCCTCCCTGGGCCTGAGCGGGAAGCCACCGCCTGCTTCTCAGCCCTCCCCGGCTTCCCACCGAACGGCTGATTCGTGGGAAGCCAGGGGGGAGGAGAAGCAGAGAGGGGCGGTGCATTCAGGGATGGAGGCGGAGCGGAGGTGAGGTGAGCTGTGGCCGGAGGTGAGGTGGGGAGCTTCCGGTAGGTGCTGTGTACCCACCAAATTTTCCCTGAGGGTGCTCCCGCCCCAGAGCACCCAGGGAGTCGGAGCCTAAGGCGCCACTTTTGATGTGATCAGTGAGGGAGCGGCTGCTCCCCCTGCTCCCCCCCAGCTATGCTCCCCCGCCCCTAGGAGCCAGAGGGACCTGCGGGATGCTTCCTGGGAACTGCCCCAGGTAAGCACCTCCGGGACTCCCCACCTCGCCCCCCGGTAGGTGCCTCTGGCTCTTAGAGGTGGGGTGGGCACCCACTACGGTGGCCCACCAGACCCTCCTGCCTGGTTCTGGGGGCAATCAGGGGACAGGGGAGGGCGATGGATGGGACAGGGGTCCTGGGGAGGGGGCATAAAGGAACGCGGAGGGGTTGGATGGGGCAGGAGTCCCAGGGGGCAGGGGTGGGGTGAGGTGAGGGAACCCGTTGTTAAGATTTTGGCAGCCCATCAATGCCCACAGCCAGAGCCCCACAATCCTGAGTCCGCTGGCAAAGGCCAGCCATGGGTTTTTAATTGCAGTGTAGACATACCTAATGTGCTGTCAAGCACACATAGTAAACAAACTCAAAATATTGAGAAAAATATTTTTTTCTTCAGTATCTTTCATTGATAGTAATCATTTAGGCCCTGATTCCGCAAATATTTATACACACATGTTAATTTTACTACCACGAGTAATCCCACTGATTTACAGTACTAAAGTTAAGCATGTGCATAAGTGTTTGCAGAATCAAGTCTTCAGGTGTTACTTATAATCAGAGTAGGTTAAAAAAATGCATTATTTTAGCTTGTGGTGTCCCTCTAATAAAGTGACAGGAATGAAAATATCTTGGCTTATTTATAGAAATTTTCTACAATATCATTTTGTTTCCCATTATGATTATTTATTATTCATTAAGTGTTGATAATAGGCCAAGTGTTGTACAAGATACGCGCTGAAGTGACTCCTGCAGAATTTACAGTCTACAGCTCTGAATACACAAACATTCAGTCATTTGCTTAACTTTACTACCTTGACTAGTCCCATTGAAATCATTGGAACTGCTCATGGTACTAAGCACAATCCTAAATGTTTGCCGGATCAGGACTTAAGGCTCTGCTCTTGCAAAAATTTACTTTACACACTGAGTAATCTCACTGAAATCAATGGACCACTTGCAGCACATAAAGCAGGTGTCGGCAAACTACAGCCTGCAAGCCGTTTTAAGCTGGCCCGCAAGCTCCCGCTGGAGAGTGGGGTCGACAGCCGCACCACGTGGCTCAGTCCCACTCCGACCGGGGCGCTGGGCTGGGGGCCGGACCATGCAGCTAGGCCCTGCTCCAGCGCTCCGTCCAGGGCTCTAGGTCAGGGGCCACACCACACGGCTCGGCCCCGCTCCAGCGCTCCGGCCGGGGCGCTGGGTCGGACGCCGCACCACGTGGCTCAGCCCTGCCGAGGCGCAGGGTTGGGGCTGCACCACGTGGCTTCCGGAAGCCGTGGCATGGCCCCGCTCTGGCACTCTAGCCGGGGGCTACTCCCCCTGGCTCCCAGAAGCTGTGGCATGATCCCGCTCCAACTCCAATGGCCCCCTCCTGCACTCCAATGGGAGTTGCAGGGGCAGAGCCTGCAGATGGGGCAGCGTGCAGAGACGCCTGGCCGTGCCTCCGTGTAGGAGTCATAGAGGGACATGCTGCTGCTTCCGGGAGCCGCTTGAGGTAAGTGCCGCTTGGAGCCTGCACCCCTGAGCCTCTCCTCAGGCCCCAGCCCCCTGCCCCAGCCCAGCCCCCTCCCGCTCTCCAGACCCCTCAATCCCAGCTTGGAGCACCCTCCTGCACCCCAAACCTCTTATCCCCAGCCCCACCCCAGAGCCCGTAACCCCAGAGGGAACCTCCACCCCTTCCCGCACCCTCAGTCCCAGCCCAGAGCACCCTGCTACATCCCAAACTCCTTGTCCCCACCCCCACCCCAAAGCCCGCACCCCCAACCAGAGCCCTCACCCTCTCCGACACCCCAACCCCAATTTTGTGAGCATTCATGGCCTGCCATACAATTTCTACTCCCCGATGTGGCCCTCGGGCCAAAAAGTTTGCTCACCTCTGACATAAAATTATACAAGTGGATAAAGAAAAGGGCTCACGAAAGCTTATGCTCAAATAAATCTGTTAGTCTCTAAGGTGCCACAAGTCCTCCTTTTCTTTTTGCGAATACAGACTAACACGGCTGCTACTCTGAAACAAGTGGATAAGTCTTTGTAGGATCAGGGTTTACCGCAAATACTTAAGCACGTGCATAGCTTTATGCTCATAATTCATGAAGAGTCAATCCCTTTGGCTTCAATGGGAGTACTCACATGTGCAAAGTGATGCAAATTCATGTTTACAGGATTGGGAGCTTAAGGAAGAAACAGAGGAGTAGTTTATTCTTACTGTCATTGGAAAAGGGATTGTTTGAGAGAGGGTGTGTGTGAGCTGGGAAAGCGATTGTTTGAGAGAGGGTGTGTGTGAGTTAGTCAAAGAGAGCCAGGAGTGATGGCAGGTTGTATTTATGCAGCTTTACAAGCAATGTGAAAAGACTGGGAAGTTGTCAGAAATAATATCAGTGATGTCTAGGGTTTCTTTATGGAGTCATTCCACATTCACTAACAAATATCTTTCCTTGAAAGCTGTGGTATAATTTGGCTTAGGGAGATGAAAATTAACCACAAAGGGAATTCACTTGTCTTTGTCACTCCATTTAACAGGTTCCTTAGCAGGATAATAGCCTTCTGGATGTATGCAAAATGGAGAGCAAGTAACACGGATACCTGAAGGGATTCGAAAAGTCAGCCTATTCGTGGCAGGGCCGGGAGAGGAAAGGAGATGGCAAGGCCAGGAGAGTATCCGAGGTGCACTGTGCGTTCCGGAGCAGGGGTGATGGGGAAGGGGGCTCGAGGCAATCCGTGAACCTCCGACGTTTTAGGGGCATTCTCGTGCCACCATCAGGGCACCCAGCGCCTGGCCTCAGCGCCTGCTCCCGCCTCCCGCTTACCTGAGGGTGACGGGAGTGGAGGCAGGAGCGTCCCTCAGCACCGCGCCAGGCCGACTCGCCTCCCAGGCCCCCGGCCGCTGCTCGGGCGCCGCCGCCGGGGCGGTTGCTAAGGACGCGGTCGGGCTGGCTCCCAGCCCATTGTGACGGGGGGAGGAGGCGCTTCCGGCCGGACGCAGCAACCAGCCCGGCGGCTGCAAACGGGAGCTGGAGGCCGGCTGGCCAGTGGAGATTGAAACTCCCTGCGCGCGCTCCCCTTGTGCGGGGCGGGGGGGACCGTGCAGCCCCGGGGCAGGAAGAAGGGCCTGGCTCAGCAGGGGAGCAGGCAGGCAGAAAGCTCCGAGAGACAGGCGGGGGCTGGGATTGCACCTGGCCAGCGGTTAGAGACTGTAGGAGGGGACAGGCAGGGGGCACCCGGGTGAGGTGGCGGGGGGGGGGAGATTGTCTACGGGCCAAGGTTCCTCTCCTTCATAGGATCATAGAATATCAGGGTTGGAAGGGACCTCAGGAGGTCATCTAGTCCAACCCCCTGCTCAAAGCAGGGCTAATCCCCAATTTTTGCCCCAGATCCCTAAATGGCCCCCTCAGGATTGAACTCACAACCCTGGGTTTAGCAGGCCAATGCTCAAACCACTGAGCTATCCCTCGCACACATTCTTCTCTCCTCTGCTGGGTTCAGAGTTGGCCCCCCCCACACCACACGTTTGGGGGCTCAATCCAGTTTTCCCACCTCCCCCGACATGTCAGCGGGTTCTGAAGTTGCTCGCCCCCCCGCCCCAGAGCCACACCAGCTTGGCAGGCTCTTTCCCCCTTTCAGCTGCACTTTGGCACACTCCTGTTGGAGGGAATGCAGCCCTCATTCCGCCTAGACCTGCTGTCATGTCTCCTTATTAATCGTTGTTGTTACAAATTGCAGAAATCGGGCAGACTGAGGCATGAGACGGAAACGATTGAAAATGGGTGTGCTTCAGAAATGAATCCCATGTTATTTTAAGATTCATTTTCCAAAAGTTTTCCTGTGACATGTGTGTCAGGCCTTTGTCACTGACAAAGAGGTCTTAACAAATTGGGTGGTGACCTTTCACTTTGTCTGCAGCCTCCTTACCTTCACATGGTCAAGGAAATGCTCATCTAAATTCTTCTGTCCATCATGTGGTTGCATGGAAATGTTTAAAAAAAATATTTTCATGGGGGTACCCCCAGCCATTCCATTATTTTGTCACCAGCATGTTTTTTTGTTTTGTTTTTTCTCAGTGGTTGTTTTTTTCCTGCCTACTCCCTATATGTGACTAATCCGGTAACAAAAAGCCAGCAATAATATATCTTTGTTCAGTTTTATTGATATGAACAGATAATACTAGACTGTAAGCACCTTCATCATCACATCACATTGCACATTTTCAGCTTCGATGACATTTTGGGTCAAGCCTATTACAAATTTACCACACTGCCTAGAGGACACAACCATCATTAATAACTCTGAAAGTGCAAGATACCCATGTAATATCATGAGCGGTGTATTACATTACCAATCCCATTTGCCCATTGTCACTGATATTTAGCCTTTTGCCCTTCTCTTCCAACTAAAAACTACCTCCTAAATATCTGAGAGTGAGTGATCAAACAAGTTTAGTAGTTAAGGTTGGCACAGACTGTTTCTGACTGGTTCTAGCTTGTCCCCAACATATGCCAGCTAAAGCCAAGAAAGCATTTTTTCATATGGGCAGACATGAAAATCATATTTGAATTTTAGCGTTATATTGGGATTGAAATCAAGTCTATACTAATCGGTGTGAATCTGAAGTATTTTATAATTTATACCGTGTGCAGATGTGGTTGCCGCATCTCAAAAAAGATATATTGGAATTGGAAAAGGTACAGAAAAGGGCAACAAAAATGATTAGGGGCATGGAACAGCTTCCATAGGAGAGATTAATAAGGCTGGGACTTTTCAGCTTGGAAAAGAGACAACTAAGGGCAAAGGGGGATATGATAGAGGTCTATAAAATCATGACTGGTATGTAGAAAGTAAATACGGAAGCGTTACTTCATCTCATAACACTAGAAGTAGGGGTCGCCAAATGAAATTAACAAGCAGCAGGTTTAAAACAAACAAAAGGAAGTATTGCTTACACAATGCACAGTCAGCCTCTGGAACTCTTTGCCAGAGGATGTTGTGAAGGCGAAGACTATAACAGGGTTCAAAAAAGAACTAGATAAATTCATGGACGATAGGGTCATCAGTGGCTATTAGCCACGATGGGCAGGAATGGTGTCCCTAGCTTCTGTTTGCCAGAAGCTGAGAATGGGCGATAGGATGTCATAGGTGCCGACTTCCCCTCTGCCTGGTGGGTGCTTGACCCCCTGCCCACCCTTGGCTCTGCCCGTCCCGCCTCTTCCCACCCCTGCACTGGCCTTGCTCCACCACCATTCCACCCCTTCCCCAAAGTCCCTGCCCCACCCTGCCTTTTCCCACCCCAGCCCGCCCCTTCCTGCCCCCATTCCACCCCCTTCCCCCAAGTCCCCACCTCTGCCCTGCCTCTTCTCCACCTCCTCCCCTGAGCACGCTGCTTCCTCGCTCCTCTCCCTCCCTCCCGGAAAGTCCTAAACACTGCCAAACAGCTGTTAGGCAGCGGGGCATGCGGGAAGTGCTGGGAGGGAGGAGGAGGAGCGGGAACGGAGCACACTCAGGTGGTGGGCAGGAGATGAAGAGGGGGGAGCTTGGTTACCGGTGGGTGCAGAGCACCCACTAATATTTCCCTGTAGGCATTCCAGCCCCAGAGCATGCACAGAATTGGTGCCTATGGGATGGATCACTTTATGATTACCTGTACTGTCCATTCCCTCTGAAGCACCTGGCATTGGCCACTCTCAGAAGATAAGCTACTAGGCTAAATGGACCTTTGATCTGACCTTTGGCTGGTCTTATGTGAAGCTTTCTGTAGGGTGACCAAATAGCAAGTATGAAAAATTGGGACAGGAGGTAGCTATATAAGAAAAAGCCCCCAATATCTCAGTGGTAGCTGATGACAGAACAAGGAGTAATGGTCTCAAGTTGCAGTGGGGGAGGTTTAGGTTGGATATTAGGAAAAACTTTTTCACTAGGAGGGTGGTGAAACGCTGGAATTCGTTACCTAGGGAGGTGGTGGAATCTCCTTCCTTAGATATTTTTAAGGTCAGGCTTGACAAAGCCCTGGTTGGGATGATTTAGTTGGGGATTGGTCCTGCTTTGAGCAGGGGGTTGGACTAGATGACCTCCTGAGATCCCTTCCAACCCTGATAGTCTATGATACTATGATCAGGACTGTCCCTATAAAAACCAGAACACCTGGTTACCCTGTCTGCAATAGGGTAGAGAGGCTCATTAGGCTTTGTCTATGTCTGGGATTGAGCCAGCAATGATCAGCTACAGGGCAACAACCCGCAACGGGGGAAAAGGAAGCTGGAATTTAAACCTGCTGGAAAAGAGGGGGAGCACAACCGGTGCAAATCTACCTTTGCCCGTCTACACTGGTGGCTGGGTTGGCGCTGACTCCCAAGCACGCCCAAGGCCTCTACTGCCTTGCCCGGCCCCTGAGAGGGGCAGAGAGACTGTGACACCGCCCCCGACACAGCCAAGAGAACTGGCAGACACCCACCACCCACCCAGGGAGAGTGACACTGCCACATACACCCCCGCCCCGCCGAGACCAGCAGGACACCAGAGCGTCGGTCGGCCGGGTGGGGGATGCCTATTGGCCTATCAGAGCGCAGCACCCGGCTCCATGGTCATGTGACTCTCAGGGGCCGCTGCCTGGCTTCAGGGCGTCGGATTCCGGTTCCGACCCGGAAGTAGATGCTGAGCGGCGCCAGCAGCGGGTTCCTGTATCGTTGTTGTTCGCAGGAGTTTGCCGGCGACCGCGCCCCCGTCGCGCCCCCCGATGCAGCCGCGGCGCCCCGAGGGCTTCGATGGGTTGGGCTACAGGGTGGGCGGCCGGGAGGAGCCGGGCCCCGGGGCCAAGCCCTACAGCTCCGCCTCGGACCTGAGCCACTGGGTCTCCAGCCCCCCCGACATCCCGGGCAGCCGCAACCTGCACTGGGGGGAGAGGACCCCGCAGTACGGGGCCGGCCCGGCCGGGACCCCCCTCGGGGGAGTTGGTCTCAACGACGAACCGTACCCCGCGGGCGCCGGCTCCAGCTCCGGTAAGGGGACCCCAGCTGGCCGGGGCGGGGTGAGACGGCGGAGCTGGGCTTGGGAGCTGATGAGATGGTGGGGCGGCCCTGGCGGAGGGCGGCGGGAGAGGGGCCGGAGCTGGACTCAAGTCGGGGGCAGCGCAGGGCGAGGGGGCATAGGAGCAACAGAGGTAGAGATGGATCTTTATTAGGGTGTCTCCCTGATTCTTTTTGTGTGTGTTCTGGTTTATCAACAGTCCCAAGTAAAGGAAGATAGATACAAAATAATCCATCTGTCCCTTGTCCTAGGAGGCAGGGGATTCCCCACATCCCAGCTCCTGTTATAATGTTACAGGATCAACAGTCAAAGGTATCTGTGTCAGATAGTATAAATGAGTCCCTGCCCCCAAAGAGCTTATGGTCTAACCCATGGGTTCTCAAACTTCATTGCACCATGACCCCCTTGTGACAACAAAAATTTCTACACGACCGGGGGGAGAGGGGACACCAAAGCCTGAGCCCCACTGCTCAGGGAGGGGTCAAAGCTGAAGCCCAAGGCCTTCAGTCCTAGGCAGGGGGCCTGTAACCTGAGCCCCGTCGCCCAGGGCTGAAACCCTCCGGCTTTGGCTTTGGCCCTGGGCCACAGCAAGTCTAAGCCAGTCCTGGTGATGCCAGGCCCACTTTGGGGTCACAACCCCCAGTTTGAGAACCACTGGTCTAATCTCACATGGAGCACACCAGCTGGGAGATAAGAGGGAAGGCAGATGAGACAAGGGTTAGAGAAATACGATTGCATGCCTACGCAGTGCAGGTGTTTGGATGGCTGCATTAAATAACTACATTGGACTGGTGAATTAACTCAGTAAATAGTGACACAGCAGAAATAAGTTTTGAGGCTCAATTCAGAATAGAAAAGGATTGTGGCTTTACAAACACCAAGGGTTTGTCGCCACTTGCGCTGCTCTAGTGCTTAGTGAAGATAATACGTACACTTGGCAGGAGAGGTTCTCTCATCAGTGTAGGTACTCCACCTCCCCAAGAGGCGGTAGCTATGTCAACCGGAGAAACTATCCCATGGACATAGCACTATCTACACCAGGGGTTAGGTTGGTAAAACTACATCATTCAGAGGTGTGGATTTTCCACACCCTGGAGTGATGTAGTTATACTGACATAAGTTGGTAGTGTAGACCAAGCCTAAAGGTATGTCTTCACTACCCGCCGGATCGGCAGGCAGTGATCGATCAAGCGGGGACGATATATCGTGTCTAGTCTAGACGCAATAAATTGACCTCCGAGCGCTCTCCCGTTGACTCCTGTACTCCAGCGCCACGAGAGGGGCAGGCAGAGTCGACGGGAGAACTTAGAACGATTTTTCCTCTTCCACCCCCACCCCCCACCCCCACCCCCAAGTAGACCAGGGCTAAGAATGCCAAGCAAATTGAGAAGCATGTCAACTTCCCTCTTATTCTGGAACTCTTCTGCCTCCCCTCCTCCATTTACTTTAGAATCTAATTCAAAACTTTTCTTCTTGTTTTTTATAAGCCTCCTTGGCTATGCTAGACTACCTAATGAACCCACTCTTTTCTTCAGTTACCTAGTATTAGCTACCTGTCTGGCATCCTACTTGGTCTAACCACAATTAGTGTTTGTTTTTTACACTTGAGTTCCCTGCTCTTGAAATCAACTTTGCTCAATTGTGCCATCTCATTGAATCACTTATTTTCACATCTCATCTGAAAGTTTTTTTCAAGCTTTTTCAGCTCATTTTTTTTCTGTTCACATTGCATATAATCAGATTATGTAAATATTTTTTGTTTATTTTCTGCTTATTCCCTCTTATTCTAAAACTCTTACTGAATGTCTGAAGTATTTTGTAACATCAGACATGCTTCATAAAGTAGTTGATCTTCTGCTCATGATACCACAGTGATAGGTACTATATACAGTAAATGCCTAGACAAAGTGTCCTCTTTTAGGAGATGTTACATATCTTAAACCCAGTTTTGCCTCAAATCTATACAAACTAGTTGTTCACTCTTGTATTTTGACTTCAAAACTTGAACATAAGATAAAAGAAAACTTTGTTTATTAAAAAAAAAACAGACTTTGAGTTGACCTGAAGATAAGAAAGCAAAATGGATTTGTGCATTTTTTGGTTTGATGTATAAAGAAGATCTGAAAAGTTTTTGTTTTCTTTTATCTCACTTTCCCTATTTTCCTGGATCTCTCTTCTGTGGTACCCCTGAATGTGGTTTGGGAGCTTGAAGAGATGGTGGTGTTGAATCTTTAACAAAGGAAGTTTTTTTCTGATTGTATATTTAAGTTAAATAGGTATTATTTATACAGTGCCCAAAAGTATGTGCTAAGCATATAATAGACACACAAAGTACATTGTTAGTAAAAGTGCTGGTTGTACACTCCATGTGCCTTTTATAATGCAATACATTTATACATGCAAATTCAGCCATCCATATAACTAGTAGCATCAAAATTAACATAAATACCCCACCTTCTGTAAGTACAATAAAAAATCTGAGACAATAGATGGGTTTTGCAACAGTTTATAAAGAGCATGAAACAATCTTCAGTCAGTTAATAAGATTTCATTTTCCTGGTGTTTCACGCCAACATAGTAGTTTTCTTGCTGCAAAATTCAAGAGTCAAGGCATAAACTTTTTAAAACAAAAATACACAAACTTTCAGGATTTCTTTGTCCCCTTTTTACTTCTTTATGATGCACAAACACAAATTTCTCATTTATAGGTCACCTTTAAATGTACGTCCTCTTGTTTTGTCAGTCTTTTTCTATTGAAGGAGATGAGAGTTATGACAATATGATGTAGGCACCTATTCCAATGGTTCCTTAGCAGTGTTGGCAAAAGGGAACAGAAGTCATTGCAATTGGATTATCATTTTCTGTCTTCCTGAAATGGAAATGATGTGTCTAAAATATGAAAAGGAATGTTGTGAACAGCAAATTGTTGAAATGCAAGATAATAATCCTAACTCTTTTACTTCTTTTTGTTTCCATATTTTTATTGAAAGGACATTGTCAAGTAGTTCATGCACTCTTAGTTTGTGTATTACAAAGTCATAAAAGCTTAATATTAATGGAAATTAGTGTTTCAAATTTCAATTAAAATAGTTGTTTGAATTGAATGATATTCAACCTGAACTGTCTTCAATTTCATCTCATTACTTCTAGTTGTTCTATGCATTTCTAAACAATTATTTTGTAATACCAGTATGTGTATTAAAATATTTGTGTAGATTTATATTTTTAAGTCCCCCACTTTGCCATTTTATAGCTAAGTGACTCGTAGGTCTCAATTCTGCAGTTCATTGTGTACCTGTAGACTGCTGTGCCCACACAGAACTCTATTGAAGTCAATGGGGTTCTTCCTCAGAGCAGCAATTTACAGGGTCAGGCCTTAATCTGTCCTTCAATGTATGATCTTTTTTTCTTTTCTTTTTTTTTTTTTTCTTCCCCTCCCTGAATTATTTCTGGTTTGCAAATATCTTTCTGGTAATATGGTGCCTAAAACTGAGCACTGAATTCCTGATGCAGTTGTAGCAAAGCTCTTTATCAAGCGACTGTCATTTCCTGATGCATCTTGGCATAAGCAGTTAAAAATTGCATTGACCGTTGTTTGCTTCTGTGTCTCCTGCTTGTGCAGTGCTTAACACATGATGCATGCTACTGGAAATGTCATCATTTCAGTAATGATGCAGCTTATGCTAATGGTTCTATTACCCTCCAAAGGTTTGGATTTTTTCTTCAAATGTTCCATTGTTTTAATAGGGGTAAAAGTTAGACTTATGAGACAGCAGAATCACTCTTTGCCTTATTTCCTACTACTGCTTTTCTCCAATCTTTTGGTACCTCTCACTTTTTTTTAATAAGACTTTTTGAAAAATAATTCAGTGACGTGTGGGATGAGGAGAGTGTGAATGTGCTACTGCTGGAGGAGAAGCATAGCATCTGTCTTCTGTGCCTTCTGAGGGGGCCTGTTGAAACATGGTTGTTTATGAGAGAAGGTTCAGTGCCTTGGACTCTCAGACACAAAGTTGGGGAGAGCTGTTTCTGCTCTATGGGCAGTATGTGCAAGTTCATTCCCTGGAGTCTCCTAAGGATCCAAGAGTGCTCTCAGGAAACATTCATGTCACCTGGCAAGCTAAGGACTCCAATCTCTCCATAGAGGATTGGGGTGGAAAGCTCTTGGCTCAGATACTGTTGGGAGGAGCCCTGACCTATTTATCTTGATAGAGCTACTGGCAGAGCCACTGAAGCAAAGAATAAGTATCTGTATGGCAAAGAGCAAAAGTTCTTATCTCTGCCTTGTAAGTTGTAGGGGCAGAGAGAAAATGCTTACTGCAATGGGTAAGAAATCTTTTTGTGTTCTGACTTGAGGGCAATTGGCAGCTCGGAATCATGGCACACAACAGGCAGAGGAATCTGACTCTTGTTTGGAAGACTGTCCGTAGGGGAAGACTAATGGTTGGTTAACATTATGACAGTATCTACAGGTGGAAAGAGATTAGTGAATTGAGGTCAGGATTTTCAAATCTATATGCCTAAAGGTAGGCTTCTAAATCCATATCTAAGCTCCTGTATAAAAGTGCCTAATTTTCAACAGTGTTGAGTGTCTGCAAGTTGACTTCATTCAGAGCTGTAGGCACTCAGCACCTTTGAAACCCAGGCTACTTTTTATCTAGGAACTTAAATATAGATTTAGAAGCCTAACTTTAGGCATCCAGGTTTGAAAATTGGGGCTGAACAAAACTTAATCCCCACTGGGCTTTTGGCAAAACTCATGAAGTCTTCTTGGATTGGATGCATCATTGAAACATCTGTGGTTACTAACTCAAACATTTTGCACTCAGCTTCATCAAAAAAAAAAGTCCTATGATTTGATCTCTTTGGGGGTTATTTTATAAAACAAATTTGAAGGTTTTTAGACCAAGCTTTCGGAAATACAGCTAGGCATGTTGTATTCTTGAAATAACCCTTTAACTTTTCAAATGCTGTTTCATAAACTCCTCATCTAACCTGAAACTTTCCATATAAATTCTTTGCTGGCTATGGAGCACATGTACAAAAGTTCAGATGGAAAAGATTTTCAGTTTTGAGAAACTGAGGATCAAAATCAGGCTTATAATGAAAACCAAATAAACCTTAGGACTGGAAGTAGTCACCCCATAGTTGTAAGTCTTAATTGGGAAACTATTAATCAAAACAATCTAAGCAGCTTGCTATTCCATGGAATCATTGCAATCAAATAGATCTGTATTTTGGGTTACCAGATAAATATTTGAAATTCTGGGCAAGTGTGTTGAATTTTTTCAATCTCCCCTCTTTCTGAAGAAGTTAATAGTACTATTAAATGCACAAAAAAAATGTACAACATTTGTGTGTCCTGCTATCGTAAGGTTTAAAGTGAATTTAGTGTTAGGAAAAAGTTCCCATTTGACAGTACTAGACACAAAGCCTTAGCAGACCAAGGGCAAGTCTACACTGTGGGGCTCAGTTGCCCTAAGTTAAGCAACTCCAGCTATGTGAATAACATAGCTGGAGTCAATGTAGCTTAGGTCGACCTTTTGTGGTGTCTACATCATGCTGGGTTGACGGGAGAAACTCTCCCATCGATTTACCTTATGTTTCTTGTTCCGGTGGAGTACTGGAGTCACCCGGAGAGCGATTGACAGTCAATTTAGCGGGACTTCACTAGACCCACTAAATCAACCCCGCGGTGGAGGGGACTTCTAGAAGTAAAAGGGTCACTCTCTGTGACTTTTTGTAACACCAGTTCTTGTGGTGGCATTATGGTACTGACATTTATTCATTAAGAACTGGACTGAGACCATATTCATGTCACACATGCCATTGAACAGCTGTTAGGTAGTGGGTTTTGGTCATTATTGATTTGGGTCCATTTGTTTTCCCAGATGTCAGTCAAATTGTTCCCAGGTCCATTAGCCATGCAGTCTCCCTTTTCCTCATATAGATAGTTTAAGGCAAATAAGTTACTTGTATTTGAGCTCCAGCAAATTATTATAAACCAAGCACTTCAGATGCAAGTAATCTTTGGTAGACAATTACGTTTTACTTTTGCTGAGTTGGCAAAACTATCCCGAAAGTAGTATACTTTGTACACTGTGGTGCAGTGCTCAGAATTTGTTAAAATGAGCAAGCTATACAATTGGTTGCTCTGGTACTCTGTATTACAGCTTGTTTCTTTCCTCACCGTTCTGCAGTAAATATCAGTGCTACATAATCTTCTATTGTGTTTCTTTCAGAACAGTTGAATAGATTTGCAGGCTTTGGCATTGGCCTTGCCAGGTAAGAATTTTGTTCTGTGTAAAACATATTTTTCACTGATAATTATGGCTTTTACATTTTGTAGTCTGTCATGCTCCCTGAGTTCAAATTACAATATGCATTTAATTAACTAGGTTTAAAAATCTAGCACAAAGTTAATTGTTTTCTCTTACCTTCTTTCTCAAGCTAAGGTACTGCAGCTCTTTCAGTTACTACAGTGATGGGTTTGATACAAAACTATATAGGGTAGGAATTTTGAAAACCTTGGAGCATATAAGTTGCTACAGTATGTTTTGCATAAAGCACACATCAATAAAAAATACTTTTATATGTTTGGACTTTAGAGAGCAATAGTGTTAGAGTGAGTGGAACTAGCTGGAATTGCATTGGCACAGTGTTCTTGAATTTTAAACCTCAGAAACAGTACTTAAAATATTGATTAGATAATGGCAGAAGAATAATATACTGTAAACTAGGTAGTGTGTGCTGTATTTCTTAAGTTTTGACTGACTCTGTATAAAGGATGATTTACAAGAATGAGTGCACATGGATCCATTAGGTTTAGTGGGGATGTCTTTATTGCTGTTGGCACTGAATGAAACCAGTCAAGAAATGAACATTATAGTGATTATCTTTTTTCAGCAGTCTTCTCTCCAGCTCATAGCCTCTGGCTCTTATCTTCAAATACACCTCTACCCTGATATAACGCGGTCCTCGGGAGCCAAAAAATCTTACCATGTTATATGTGAAACCGCGTTCTATCGAACTTGCTTTGGCCCCCCTGCTCCTTTGGCCCCTGACCGCCCCCTCCAGAGACCCCCCTATCCATGATCACCCCCAGGACCCCACTCTCTACCCAACCTCCCTGTCCCCTGACTGCCCTGATCCCTATCCACACCCCTGCCCCCTAAAAGGCACTCACCGGCAGCGGCGGGAAGCAGAGCACCGTGGCCCCAGCCCGCTTCACTCCACCAGCTCCCAGCCATGGCGCTTCGCTTCCTGCCGCCGGTGAGTGTGGGGAGGTTGGGGAAAGGACGCCCCCCCACACTCACTGGCGTCAGGAAGCAGAGCGCTGTGGCTGGGAGCTGGCGGAGTGGAGCAGGCTGGACTGAGCTGCTCCACTTCTGCAGCTGCTGGTGAGTGCGGTGAGGTTGGGAAAAGGACGCTCCCAGCACTCACCTGCGGTGGGAAGCGGAGTGCCGCGGCTGAGAGCTGGCGGAGTGGAGTGGGCTGGGGCCGGACTGCTCTGCTTCTGCCACCACCGGTGAGTGCGGGGTGGGGGGGAGTCCCTTCCCCCAAGCCCCCTCCCCCGAGTGACACAACTGGTGCAGGGGCAAGGGAAACGGAGCAGGCTGCTCCCAGCCCCCTGCTAATCACCCAGGCCCCCAAAAGTGCTCCCCCACAGCTCCTGCCTCCCAGACCGGGGGCTGGGGGGCTGCTTTACCATGTTGTATGCGAACCCGTATTATATCAGGTTGCGTTATATCTGGGTAGAGGTGTAAAATGGCAAAGGATGCTTGCAGCTATTGGCATGGATCCCATGGACTGCACAGATTTTCATATTGACCAAAGTTGGGCCCCAGTGAGTTAGACCTATATTTCTTAAGGCTATCAAATAGTATGGTAATGAGCAAAGTATGAAAACGTAGCTATACTTCTGCTGCTGTCTGTTTTCAATGCAAGGAACCCCTGAAGAACATCAGCATGCCTGTGCTGTTTGGCAACTTGGGATCCTGTTCAAACAAACCAAAAGGCTGAGTCTTGCTCCGTTTAAAATTCTGTGCTGCATAGATAAGCTAGAGAGAGAAATAGCCCAAGTGATATGTACCTGGAGACCGACTAGTTATAAAGATGTAATTTCCCACTCATCTATAGTTTGGAGAAATACCTTCAAATTTTATTGTGGGGTAATCAGAGCAAGGAATCTAGAGGAGATGATTCTAGCATCAAGACAGTGTTGACTCCTGGGTAGGAGGGAGAGGTGTCGCTGAGAATCTGCAGTTAAATATGGAGAGACTTCTGAGAATTCTGAAATTGTTCTGTGAAGAGTGCTTGTGCATTTGTCACTCAAATGAATATTTTCAGGTAGTATTAATCTTTCCTAAGCAGGCGCAAATGTCACCAAGCACAGTGTTAAAGCATGCTAGAGCAGTAATATTGGGGTGGAAAAACTATCCAAAGCTGCTATCTTTATGTATGGAATTATATATTTTTTTTTTTGTTGAGAAAATGGTGGACCTTAATATACTGATTAATTCTGTTCTCAGAACACATATTGCGATATCTGTCCAAGTCCATGTCAAATACAATAGATTTTTCAAGGTGCCTGGTGAATGAAGTTTTTGGGTCAACTATTGAACCCCTTCATACGTATCAACCTCTGTTGATATACTGTAGGGACCTAATAGACTTATAGAACAAGGTCCTCTTTCTTTGAGGGGCTCTGTGGTGTACAGGAATGACTGTAAAACTGGGAGTTGGGAGCTTTTAATTTTGGTTCTGCCACTGACCAGCTCTGCGGTCATGGGTGACTCACTTTGTGCCTCTGCGTATTTCCTCATATTCACAGCAGGAGGGTGTGAGCATTAATTTTTGTACATATGTAGCCCTACGGAGTGGGTGATCAGTTTCTGAGCGTCTGACTTTTTGGCCTGTTGGAAAGTGTGTGGTTCACTCTCCGAAAATAACTGCTGGCAGGACATGGACTAACATTGAGACGTATTTTTGTGTATTCCCCAAATATTGTAAACCTAATATTAATTTGCTGCTAAAGAAGAATATCCATTATTAATAGGTTTCAGTTTATTTTCCGTACTTTTAAATACATTCCTCTTTTAAAGTCTATTTACAGAAAATGTGTTGGCACATCCTTGCATTGTTCTACGTCGCCAGTGTCAGGTACATCTTTTTAAATTCTGCAATTGAACTTAATCTAGTTTCAGACTTTCTACATATTCTGATTGTAGAGTTATAAGGAAGCCTAAGACTTCTAAGTAGACACTGTCAGGTAAAAAGTTTAAAAACAAATTTCCTTATGTTACTTTTAGAACTTAAATTAAAATGTTAATCTAATTTACTTTCACTTTTCATGCTGTCTTTTTAGTTTGGATAATAAACATAAAACAAAGAAAAATAGTGTCTAAGTGGTTACTAATTAAATTACTGTCGGGTTCTCATGCACTAGTAGAATGTTTTGGTGTTTTTAAAAATGACTTTCCATTGGACTTTAATGAAAAAAAAAAGGAAATTTTTTTTTAGATTTTTTTTTTTTTTTAAAGCTTAAACCTAAATTTGCAAGTGAATTTTGATCTATGTCCTTTTAAGTGGCAGTGAAGATTTAAATAAGTATTATTAATGTTTGAGTGACGAAGAATGTTCAAGTTGCCTCAGAAAACAGTTCTTGTTTTGGATGATCTTGCAGTCTAAATTGTAACATTTAAGTGAATATTCATCACCTAAGTGTTTTAACAACAATTGTTATATTCCAGCATTTTATTTTATAACATGCATGTATATTTTAACAGGTTAATTATCATGCCAGGAATTATCATCTCACTCCATTTACTATTGTCAATATTATGTACAGCATCAATAAGACCCAGGTCAGTATTTTGAGCCCTCAATAGTTATACATAAAACAAAATTATGTAGATACAGTTGTGGTATATATATTTATAGAAACAGAAGTGTTCTTCATATCTAAATATTTTTAGAAGCTAGCTGAGCATTACAAAAATATTTTTCTAAGTTTTATTTTTAGTAATTACTAAAAAGAGTTCAATAAAGAACTTCACTTTCTCTAGTACTTTATTTCACTGTGCTTAATATTTACTGGAAAAAAGTGCGCGTGTGTGTATATACACATATACACACACACACACTCACACAAACACTTCTGCTTTTATATATATGTACAAAAAGAAAAGAACATGTCACTGAGGCCAAAAATTCAGCAGGATTCCAAAAAGTATTAGATATTTATGTGGATAAAAAGAATATTTAAAATTAAATAGTGACTTTTTAAATTTTGGAAGACTACTGTACTCTGAATCCCACTATAAAATTCAACATAAATATCCATGTTATTACAATAGAAGGATGATTTTGTGTCTAAAGTCCAAGACTAGTTAAAAGATGAGAATGTATTTCTGGGTTTGCAGAGGACAGGCTGGGTGATTTGGGATAAATCACTTAGCCTTTCTGTACCTCATTTTGCCCAGCGGAAATATGGAGATTAAGCCTCTCAGCAATAGTTTTGGTATACATTATGTATTAATGCTTGTAAAGCTCCTTCAGGTTATCTGATAAAAAGTGTTATTGGTATGAAAAGTATTTAGAGATGATCATTGTTCGGATCAGGGTCTGAATTCCATTAATTTGGAAACATTCAGATCCAATGTTCAATTTGGGTCCCTTTCTAGTATGTTTCTACAATTTTATTAAAAGTGTGAAATGTATTATCACCAATTTTCATATTACTGAATCTGACTGGAAATTTAAATTACAGGGTCCAAAAGCTCTTTGGAAAGGAATGGGGAGCACCTTCATAGTTCAGGGCATAACCTTGGGAACAGAAGGCATCATCAGCGAATTTACACCCTTGCCAAGGTATCACACTTTCATTTTTTGGTGATATTTAGCAAGTTGAACATTAACATTTGTTACTGAATACCATGTAAGGTATTAAAAATACGGAGTTGTTTAAAAGTTTGATTCTGTTATGTTCGCTAGATATTCCCTAGGTGGTTTCAGTCAATGGATTGATTTAAATCACCAACTGTGATTAATCACACTGTTAAACAATAGAATACTAATTGAAATTTATTAAATATTTGTGGATATTTTTCTACATTTTCAAGTATATTGATTTCTTTTACAGCAAAGAATACAGAGTGTACAGTGCTCATGTTATTTTTATTACAAATATTTGCACTGTAAAAATGATAGGTGGGCATTAAAATCTGGTCAGATATTTCAGTGCCTCTAGTAAGAGTAAAGGTAGTGGTCTGAACTAACATTCCAGACTGTGAAGACACCGTAAATAGGAGAGTCCACCTTCCTCTCAGCTTTCTCCCTTCTCTATATAAGCACTGTTAGATACCTCTGTTAAGTGGGTATTAAACCAGTGAGAAGTAGAGTTGGTCATAAAAGTGAGAGCCATCTTCCTCACCTCATAGAGAGCAGATCAGCACAAAACGGTCACTGACCAAATCGTTCCATCAATGCTGGCCTCACCGCGGCTCAGCACCTGCAACACACTGGGCACCTTCAGCACCGTCTGCGAGGTGGCCAGGGCTGGCACTCACCACTCCGGTGCTGAGGCTAATGGCTCTAAGCTGCCTGCCTCCACCACAGCACCATTGGTACTTCCAAAGGAGATGGCACCAGCAACCGCTCCTAATTCCGCGCCACAGACTAATGCCTCTAGCGCGACGGTGCCAGCACAAGCTACATCGGCACTGACTCAGCACACCACATTGCTGGTGTAATCAGCGCCCTGCCCTTTGGCACCGACCCTCTCGACACCATGCCATTTCCTGCACTATAAGGATTTGTTGGTCTCCCCAACCGCGGAGAGATGAGGAGGTTGAAGGGGTATTCTCCCATCGCCATTCTGCCCCAATCAGGACACTTGTTGCTGCTTGACCCACTACGATCACGGTCCACATACGCTTATGATATGCCACCTTGGTATTGCCACCCATGCATGGGACCACCCATGCCCTTTCCTGGTCGCTGGCCACATTGGAGTTCCTGGGGGTGTTGCAGAAGGCACTATAACAGGTGCCCCAGCCCATGAAGGGAAAACACCAGATCTCCGCCTCCACCTTTGGAGACTGTAGCAGCGAACACACGGGAGGAACCCATGGCAGAGCAGGAAGAGGACACTGCTCCCGACACCTTGCCAACCAACAACAATTCATCATCCTCACTGGATAAGGCTGTTATGCCTCCACCACCAGCCATGGCAGATGACTTTACCCACTTCTAGGACTTGTTCAAAAACGTGGCTAATGAGCTTAAGATTGCTCTGGAGGAAGTGCCAGAAACTCAACCTGAGTTAACTGATATCTTACAGACATCTTCCTCCTCCAAGATAGCATTGCCAATCAATGGGGCTATCATGGAACCTGCCAAGATGGTGTGCAAAACTCCAGCCACAATACCCCGAACCTGCAAAAGGGCGGACCGAAAATATTACATTCCCTCGAAGGGACTGGAATTTCTCTTCACACGCCCAGCACCCAACTTGCTGGTAGTGATAGCAGCCAACCAAGAGGGCACTTTCAATCCACCTCTTCGATAAGGAGAGTAAGAGGTTGAACCTATTCAGCTGCAAAGTATACTCTTTCATGCTTCAATTTAGAGTGGTGAATTATGCGGCATTACTTGCCAAATACGATCACAGGAACTATGGCAAATGTATGGACTTTATTAACAACATTCCTAAGGGAAAGAGGCAACAATTTCATTCTCTGATCTCTGAAGGACTGATGATTTCACGCACCGCTCTACAGATCTCACTGGACGCTGCTGACACGGCCGCCAGGTCCACCACTACAGCTGTTGTTATGCGACAAGCCTCATGGTTTAATTCTTCAGCATCCCCATCCGAGATACATAATACGGTTGAAGATCTCCCTTTTGATAGAGTGGAGACTGTTCCTCCTCAACACAGGGGGAAGGGATTTTACTCCGAGTGTGTTTTAACACAAAGGAAAAGGTGGGGGGTGGTGACCTGTCCTTGATCTCAGGTGACTAAACAAATTTGTGAGAAAGCAAAGGTTCAAGATGGTCACCTTAACAACAATAATACTGGCACTGGAGCAGGGGGACTGGTTTTCAGCCCTCAACCTGCGGGATGCTTATTTTCATGTCACAATACACCCTGCCCACAGGCGTTCTCTGAGATTTGCTTTGGACACAGACCACTATCAGTACAAGATTCTACCTTTTGGCCTCTCAACAGCGCCTTGCGACTTCTCAATGATCCTCACGGTAGTTTATAAACACTCAAAATCTTAGCCTTTGGTAATAAACTTACGAGAGAGAGAGAGAGGATAAAAATAGAAACAGAAATTGTTACATATAAAACAAAGTACAGCATGCTTCCTAGAGTCTAGACTTAACTGTAACAGGCTAAACCCTTGTCTAAAGTAGTTTCTCACCTAAAGCACTCTCCCAGCATCTCCAACCATCATGGCTGGGATCCCTCTTTCATGAATGCAAGAAGCATTGTCCTTTTTGCTTCCTCAGTCAAGGACAAAAAAGTGTCCTTTTGCCTTCTCTTTATATTGCCAAAGTTCATTGGTTTTGGCCCCAGAGTCAGGATGACCCCCATGGTTTATTCTTTGGTGTGCTAGCTCCATTTTGCTTTCACATCCTCGTATTGACATCATGTGTAAATTGAGTTGGCTTACAATGCCTATTTTATATATGAACCGAGGCAGGCAGGTGAACATACATCCTTTGGTTAAAACCTGCTTGACAACCCTGCTTTGATTCAGACTTTAAACCATACCTTCCAGTATACATACACAATTCCTTAAATATTATCCGTACATACATCTCACAATGATTGAGGACCAGTATGACATAAGCTTTTATTAGAGACCTCACTTAAGCCTCTTTGGGTAAATATTCTGAAAGCAATGTGTTGGGTATAGTGATTTTGTCAGGCCTCTCAGGAGTTAGTTACCAAATAGTGAATTATTTTCCTGTTGGCATTGAGGGGTTTTTAGGGTCACAGTGATGTCATGAGGAAAGAAGGTGGAATGATGAAACAATAAGAGAATAGGTAAGTAGGGAAGGGCAAAGTTGTAAAGGACTCCAAAAGTGAGAACGGAAGCTAGAACCTGATGCAGTGGAAGTGGAGAGTCAGTGGAAGGATAAAGAAAAGGGGATGATGGCCTGGTCAGAACAATGAGCAAAGAAAACTATCTTAGTTGCTGTTTGAATGGATTGGGGGGGATAAGATGGGTGTAAGGTCACCCAGAGAGGAGGAGTTTGCAGTACTTAAAGTGACAGATGAGTCCCTGGATGAGAGTTCTTACTTTGTGGACAGAAATAAAAGATGCCGATCAATGATCCATTCTACCAGTCAGCTTAATAGAGAAGTGACAGCACTCATGCATAGTTCTTCTAGCTTGCAGGTAGAACTGCCTCTTGCATGTTTATAGTTCATGAATGTATGACCACACTGGTCTCTCTATTCCTGTGGAGTAGGTTGTTGGAATATACACTTCCACCAGTTACCTTAACACACAGACACCAGTGAAAGGGTAAAAGCATATCGTCAATGTGTGCCAAGGCAGAGGACTTGTTCATGCAAATTCAGGTTCCAGATCTAAATTGGTGCATAAAGCCTAGCTCTTCAGGGGAAAGTTAAAGTTACTGGAAAATGCAGGAAAGTGATTATGCCCTTGTTAAATCAAGAAGGGCAGATCCTTGAAAGGTCTATTAGAGAATTGGGGGCAATGTAGCTTTTTGACACAGTAGGCAGGGCAATCCAAGAGTATGTATTTTTGGTTCCCATCAATCTCATTTTAGAGCTTCTTCAGGCTAGCTTAAATAACATGTAGCCTGCTTCAGGTGCAAGCCGTGATGTTAAGAGCCCTTAGTGATTGACATTGGCTAGGTAGGATCTCATCTGTTGTTGATTTTGGGTAATTTAGAGTAGTCTCGGGTTTTTTTAAATTCTGATGTAAGTTGGATTGGGTTGGTGATAGATTACTAAGGCTGGAAGGTACCTTATGATCATCTGGTCTGACTTTGTGCTTAATATGTGCTGTTGAATTTCACATAGTAGTTTCTGCACTATGCCTGTAACGTCTAGTTGAGATAGGTTTTTGGAAGTCGTCATGTAAAAACTTCAAGTGATGGGATACGCCACATCTTTGGTTAAATTATTCTAATGGTTCATTACCCTAACTGTTAAAAGCATGCACCTTATTGGCAGTTTCTGAATATGTCTAGTTTCAGCTTCCAGATGTTTAATCCTGTTATAACTTTGTCTGCTAGACTGAAACACAAGTTCAGTTCTCTTCAATACAGTAATTTGAGTGGAGTGGATTGATTTAAATTACCAAGTGGAAAGCCTAATGTTAAATCATTTGATTTTAATCAACTTACCTTGTGTACTTCAGTTATTTTCTAAAGAGAGGCACATTCTCGTTGGTTAATATAGCCATTAAAACATGTTGATTTCCAACTAAATTGAGCCTTTATACTAGATTTGGTACATCATGTTGCTACCTAGAATGGTACACTGTCACTATACAAATTTATTTAAGCAATTATATAGTTTAATATTTTCAGATTCTTATTAATTTGTACATTTTTAGTATGTTAGCAAATGGTGAGTGATATATGGCTTATTTACTAGATAATCAACTTTTTGCTCATGGCTTATGTCAAACTATTAGGATGGTAACTGGAATTTAAACACACACAATATCATATAAAATGTATTTTTATTAAACAAAACAACCTTAAACGTTTTGGATACATAAACTTCTCTAAGCAATATATGTCTCACATTTACAACTAAATTATAAGTAGTTTAGGTCTTACCATATTTAGTATTAAATTCAGTTTTCATTTTAAACAGGTTTATTTTTTTAAAATAAATCTATTTAAATCAAAAAATCTTTTTTCAAAAAACTTTTTATCCACCCTAACTTGAATGAACCCAGTTTATGACGCTATCCAGATCACTTGATATAATTGACCTGTCCTTATTTACCACTCCACCGATCTTTGTGTCATCTGCAAACTTTACCAGTAGTGACAGGTTTCAGAGTAACAGCCGTGTTAGTCTTTATTTGCAAAAAGAAAAGGAGTACTTGTGGCACCTTAGAGACTAACCAATTTATTTGAGCATAAGCTTTCGTGAGCTACAGCTCACTTCATCGGATGCATCAAAAGCTTATGCTCAAATAAATTGGTTAGTCTCTAAGGTGCCACAAGTACTCCTTTTCTTTTTACCAGTAGTGAGATTCAGAGAGCTAGTAGTGAATTGGAGTCTCTTGCCACTTGGAAACCATTTCTGATATATTGGTCTTAATCCAATTCCCAGTGTCATCACCAAAAATACCCCATAATTGACACTTGTGTTGGGAGTCTCAGCAGAGAAGCTAAGGACTCAATGGACATGAAATCTGAACATATTCCCTAGAAGTGGTCTCTCCTTGTTAAAGTTAAGACATATTGACAGGGTGGGGCCAACTTCCACTTTATGGAGCATGGCTCTTATAGCAGAATGACAGCTGTTCTGTAGTTAAGGTTAAGACCAGCTTTCTGTTTTGCTCTTGTCTGTCCTAAATGCTCTAAAATCCATACGGTTAATCATATTGCCTTAAAATTTGGTGTGCCACAGGGTATGGTCAGCAATCCAAATTTGGGCCATTACACCAAGTGATTCCTGAGATGCATTCCCCGGGGGGAGAGGGAAGAGCAAGATACCTTTTTGTAAAGTTGACACGTTCTTGGCAACATTTTTTTTTGCTCACTGTGTAGATCAAACCAGGGCACACATCATTGCGCCAAGGTCTCAAATGCTCAAGGGTTACTCCTACAGATTGCATGTCACCACGAGCCCTTTGGAGAAAATAAAAGCATTATTTGAAAAAATTTGCTTCTCCAGTTAGGCATGCTAAGGCTCATGTACCTTTTCACATGCCTAATAAATTACACTGAACTTGAGCAGCGAGAGACACTATCTGCAAAACTAACTCTACATCAGAGGCCCCTGGTGGCTGTGAGGTTATGTTACAGTAGTCAAATCTGAGCACCACCCCACGTCTTAAGAGTTAAAATTCAACACAGGGCAGAAAGTCTGAAGTAAAAAACAAAGCAAGCAAGTTGCTCCAATCTGCATCTATCAAAGGGTGTTTTTTTTTTATTTTGTTGAAGGTACTACAGCTATTTTTCAAAAAGTAAATAACTACACAAGCAATTGCTTGCTGGAGAGGAAGGTGATTTTGGGGTGGAAGAGTGGGGAGAAATAGAGGGAAGGGATCATAGATTCCAAGTCCAGAAGAAACCATTGTGATCATCTAGTCTCACTTCCTGTATAAGAGGCTAGAGAGCTTCCCCAAAATAATTTTTAGAACACGTTTTTTTAGAAAAACATCCAGTCTTGATTTTCAAATCCTCAGTAATGGAGAGTCCACCTTTCCCTTTGGCAAACTATTCCAGTGGTTAATTACCCTCACTGTTAAAAATGTGTGCCTTATTTCCAGTGTAAGGGCTTGTCTGTACCTGAAATGCTGCATCACTACCATTGTAGTACTTCAGTGTGAACAGTACCTACACTGACGGGAGGGGTTCTTCCCTTGGCACAGGTAATTCACCTCCCCAAGAGGAGGTAGCTAGGTCAACAGAAGAATCCTGTCTACGCTAGAGGTCAGGTTGGTTTAGCTGTGCTGCTCAGGGGTGTGAATTCTTCACAGCCACGAGCTACATAGTTAAGCTGATTTAGGCCTGGTCTACACTACAGAGTTAGGTCGACACAAGGCATCATAATACCACATCTCTGAGCAGTGTAGAGTCACGGTCAATGTAATTAGGTAAATACAGTGTCGGTGTAGACACTGTGTTGCTTATGTCGACTGTTACTGGCTTTCAGGAGCTGTCCCTCAATGTCCCACACAGACAGTACAATCGATACAAGCGCTTTTGGTAAGGATGCGCACTGCTGACACAAGGAGCAAAGCGTAGACATGCCCAAGCGATGTAATTACTGCAGTGGCTGTATTGCCGACGTAAATTAGGTCAAATTAATTTTGTAATGTAGACCAGGTCTTTATCTGTCTAGCTTGGGGTGGGGGAGGGGGAGCAGCAAACTTTTTTGGCCTGAGTGCTTCATCGGGTTCCTGAAATCATATGGAGGGCCAGTTAGGGGAGGCTGTGCCTCCCCAAACAGCCAGGCATGGCCCTGGCCCGGCCCCGGCCCCTATCTGACCTCCCTGCTTCTCGCCCCCTGACAGCTCCCCTGGGACTCCTGTTCCCTGACAGCCCCCTGCTCTCTGTCCCCTGACCGCCCCCGGACCTCCCGCCCCTAACTGCCCCCCCCACTGCCCCATCCAACCCCCACCTCTCCTTCCTGACTGCCCCCTCCCCCCCCCCCCCCGGACCCGTGCCCCATCCACCCTCCCTGTCCCCTGACCGCCCCTGGAATCCCCACCCCTGACTGCCCCCCGCTGCCCCATCCAACCCCTCCTCTCCTTCCTGACTGCCCCACCCCCGGGACCCATGTTCCCCGCCCTCTGACCTCTCCAACCGCTGTCCACACCCCCGGCTCCCGACCACCCCCCGAACTCCCTTGCCCTCTATCCAAACTCCTCTCCCTGCTCCCTGCCCCCTTACCGCACTGTCTGGAGCACCAGTGGCTGGCAGCGCGGCTGCACCAGGACAGGTAACCACACAGCACAGAGCACCGGGTCAGGCCGCGCTCTGCAGCCACGCCACCCAGAGCATTGCACCGGTGGCGCGGTGAGGTGAGGCTGCGGGGGAGGGGGAACAGCAGGGGAGGGGATGGGGGCCAGCCTTCCAGGCCAGGAGCTCAGGGGCCAGGCAGGACAGTCCCACGGGCTGGATCTTCCAGCCATTGGATCATGTTACACCTTTCTCTGCAATACTGAAGAGCCCATTCTCAAATATTTGTTCCCCTTGTAGGTACTTATAGACCAATCACCACCACTAATCCTTCTCTTTGTTAAACTAAATAGATTGGGCTTCTTAAATCTGACACTTTAAGCCATGTTTTCTAATCCTTTAATCCAGTGTTTCTCAAACTGTGGGTCCCAACCCAAAAGGGGGTCACAAGATTATTGTAGGCAGAGGTGAAAGTAAGCCGGTCCAGTCCAGTGTACCAGCAAGAGCCTGTACACAGCCAACCGTACTGGCAGGGGGCAGCTTCCCCAGGCCGACAGTTTAAAAGCGTCCTCCGCTCCGGGCAGCGGCCAGAGCCCCTGGCCCTTTAAATTGCCGCTAGAGCCTCGGGGCTTCTGGCCGTTGCTGCAGCTACTGTTACCATGGGGCTTCAGCTGTGATTTAAAGGGCCCGGTGCTCCCAGCCGCCTCCACCACAGCCCCGGGCCCTTTAAATCGCGGTTTAAAGGGCCTGGGGATTTAATTGCCCCGTCCCTTCTGGTTGAGGCTTCGCTCCCCAGCTCAGGACCCCGGCCTTCGTACCAGTAAGTCCTTTAAGTTACTTTCACCCCTGATAGTAGGGGAATCACAAGAACGGTGACTGCTGGCCAGGTGCCCAGCTCTGAAGGCAGTGCTACTGCTAGCAGCAGTGCAGAAGTAAGGATGGCGGGAGGCTATGGGGAGCATTGTCACTTTTTGAGGGGGGTTGTCACAGCCTGAAATATTTTCAAAGGGAGTCCCAGCAAAAAAAAGTTTTGCGAACCTCTAAATCATTCTTGTGGCTCTTCTCTGAACCATCTCCAATTTTATCAACATCCTTCTTGATATGTGGACACCAGAACTGGACACACTATTCCATCAGCAGTTGCACCAGTGCCAAATACAGAGGTAAAGTAACTTCTCTGCTCATACTCAAGATTCCCCTATTTACACATTCAATGATTGCATTAGCCATTTTGGCCTTATTCGCAAAAAGAAAAGGAGTACTTGTGGCACCTTAGAGACTAACCAATTTATTTGAGCATAAGCTTTTGTGAGCTACAGTTCACTTAACTCACGAAAGCTTATGCTCAAATAAATTGGTTAGTCTCTAAGGTGCCACAAGTACTCCTTTTCTTTTTGCGAATACAGACTAACACGGCTGTTACTCTGAAATTTGGCCTTATTGTCACACTAGGAGCTAGTGTTCAGCTGATTATCTACCATGATCCCCAGATCTTTTTCTGAGTCACTGCTTCCCAGAGTTGCGTCCCCCATCCTTTAAGAATGGCCTACATTCTTTATTCCTAGATGTCTACATTTACATTTAGCCATATCGAAACATGTATTGTTTGCTTGTGCCCAGCCAACCAAAAAATTCAGATTGCTATGTCTGTGTCCTGTCTTTGTAATTTACCGCTCCCCCCATACACTCCACGTTTTATCAGTGATGATTTTATGTTTTCTCCCAGATCGTTAATAAAAATGTTAAATAGCGTAAGGGAAGAACTGATCCCAATGGGACCCCTCTAGAAACATGCCCACTCGATGTTTCCCAGTTTACAGTTACATCTTGAGATTTATCAGTTAGCCAGCTTTTAATCCATTTAATGTGTGCCATGTTAATTATTCTAGTTTTTTAATCAAAATGTTGTGCAGTACCAAGTCAAACACTTAATAGACCTCTGTAACAACAACACGATTACCTTTATCAACCAAACTTGTAATCTCATCAGAAAAATATATCAGGTTAGTTTGACAGATTCTATGTTCCGTAAACCCATGCTCATTGGCATTAGTCACATTATCCTCTAATTTTTTTATTAATTGAGTCCTGTATCAGCTGCTCCATTATCTTGCCTGGGATCAATGTCAGACTGACAGGCCTAGAATTATCTGTCATCCTATTGACACTTGTTAAATATTGGCACAACGTTAGCTTTCTTCCGTTCTTCTGGAACTTTGATGGTGTTCCAAGACACATTGAAAATCAGCATTAAGGGTCCAGTAAGCTCCTCAGCCAGCTCTTGGATACAAGCTGTCTGGATTTAAAATCTATGGCTTTTGAAAAGGGTTGGGAGATCATGTGATGGGGAGGGGATCCGGACTAGGGCAAGTGAGAGGGGCGGGAAACTGGGAAGGGGGACGAGGGGATGAGTGTCGGGGTGGAGGGGGGAAGAATAGGGGCAGGAGCACCTGTCAGCTGCACATTCCCATTCCTTGTTTGTTCCATGATCCAGAGTCCTAGCTGATCTACACGGGTGTGACCCTTCTTGCCTGCCCCCCCTCATGTGAGCCAGGTTCCCTGAGGGGGGGGTTGTTTTCTGGGGGATCTGAGCTCCTCTCTCTACCCACCTTTGTGAGTTTGAATTTGGGGGTCCCTGCCACTTGTGGTGTCAGAGCTGCATTCCTGCCCCCATATATGTGTCAGGATATAGGGCCCTGCCAGTCTTCGGGAGTGTGACACCTTCCCTGCCCACCCTCGAGCCAGGTTCTGGAGGGTGCTTGCCTTTCTAGTGGTGTCTGAACTCCAAGTCCTAACCCCTTCTGTAAAATCATGACTGGTGTGGAGAAAGTAAATAAGGAAGTGTTATTTACTCCTTCTCAAAACACAAGAACTATGAGTCACCAAATGAAATTAATAGACAGTAGATTTAAAACAAACAGAAGGAAGTATTTGTTCATAGAATGCACAGGCAACCTGTGGAACTCTTTGCCAGAGGATGTTGTGAAGGACAAGACTATAACAGGGTTCAAAAAAGAACTAGATAAATTCATGGAGGATAGATCCATCAGTGGCTTTTAGCCAAGATAGGCAGGAACTGTGTCCCTAGCCTCTGTTTGCCAGAAGCTGAGAATGAGCAACGGGATGGATTACTTGATGATTACCTATTCTGTTCAGTCTCTCTGAAGCACCTGGCATTGACCAGTGTTGGAAGACAGAATACTGGGCTAGATGGACCTTTGGTCTGACCCAGTATGGCTGTTCTTATGTTCATGTGATCTGGGGATCTCTGCACACCTAGGGATATTTGAGCTCTGCTCACTGCCTCCTGTATGTGTGCTGGGATCTGGGGGGCCCTGGCATTCTATGGGGTCTGACCCTCCTCCCCCATGTGAGCCAGATTCATAGGGCACTCACCTTTCTGGGGGTCTCTGAGATCCTCTTCCCACTCAGTTGTGAGCAAGGATATGGGGAATCCCTGAGCCTCAGTAAGGAGCTTAGAACAGGCGTCTAAGTACGAGGCTTAGTCTACACTAGGAACTTGCATCAGAATTGCCACATCTTTCAGGGTTTGAAAAATCCACAACTCTGAGAGGTGTAGCTATACTGACTTAACCCCCAGTGTAGACCGTGCTAGTTGGACAGTAGAATTCTAGACCTAGCTACCATTTCTCAAGGAGATGGATTACCTGCGCTGATGGGAGAAGCCCTGCCATTTGTGTAGGTAGTGTTTTAAGTGTAGACATGCTCAGAGCATGCACAAAGAACATGCTGCTGAGAATGGATATGCTTGAGAAACATCAGAATCTCTCCAGCACTGTGGAGAGTGGGGAAGGAACGCAAATCAACATAATGGAGCAGTTCACACATCTTAGAACTATTGTTTCAGGCTCTGTGTATCTCCACTGGATATATTCTCTTTCAGGTCAGAGCATCTCATTGAGATAAATGGGTCAAAATAACACAATGTAATCATGCCAGTTTCAATTATTTCGGTAATTTTATTTCAAAATATCTGTCAGCAGGGTATGTCTGTAACAATACAGACAAAAAAAAAGATTTAGGAAATGTTTTTTTTGACAAACAGATTCCTTAGTAGGCATATTAATACAGAAGTTTAAGTAGCAATTCATTTAAACTGCGACATAGAAACGTACCGCCCTCCTCAGAAGCAGTGCAAAGGCTTGGGAGAATCTGAGATAATGGAGGAGCTGAGGGAGAGGGAAGTAATTGGTGGGAAGAGCCTGGGAGTGAACCTGAAGGGTTGTTGGGTGTGGATGAGAAGTATGGAACATATTTGGGGAGCGGGGGATTGTTAGGGAGCTGGGGAGCCTCCCTCATGCAGACCCTGGCTGACCCCTAGCCTCTCCCAATCAGTCAGGCACATCTGCCCCCGTCCCCATGTGACCCTGCACCCCAACTCAGCAACTCTTCCCCCATCGCCAGTGTGTCCCTGCTCCTCTGACCCCCATCCCCATGTGTCCCTGCACCCACACTCCGCCACCCCTCCCCCATCCCAAGGTGTCCTGCACCCCCATTCTCATTCACCCCCAGCTCACCTGCTAGCCCTTCTGAACCCCAATCTAGGTGACAAACCCCCCCCCCCAGCAGCCCCACGTACCCTGCTCTGTCTGTCCTTCCCCGCCCTGACGCATATCCCATGCCTCCTCCCCTGGCCCCACAGGCAGGGTGCTGTGAGGAACACAGCCTCTGCTCTCTCCCTATCGGCTGCTGACTTCTAGGGCCAGTGAGCGGTGAGCCTGCTGCCTCTGTTCTGACACCATAGCAGCCCCTGGTGAGCAAAAGCTGTAACTGCAGAGCCTTTCCAGCAGAATGTATTTTCTGCAGAGAAAAATAAAATCTGCAGGCAGTGCCATCCCTAGGGGGGTGCAGGGCCCGAGACAAATCAGCCTCTGTGCTAGTCTCCTCACCATCCATCCATCTTGGCCGCCTCTCGCTTCCTCACCACCACCATGACCCCAGCCTGTCTGCCCACTGCTCTCCTTCTCGCCATCTGCCCACTGCTCACCTCCCCACTAGTCTCCTCACCTTCCACCTGGTGTACCCCCCCTTCCGCCAGTCCACCCTCCTCCTCACCCACCTCCCCGTTCACCTCCTCACCCTGCTCACCCTCCCACCTCACCTCCCTGCCCGCCTCCTCACCTGAATATCCGGACAAATGGCGTTCCGATCATACATCATTCGGGACACGGGACAGAGGGCTAAATATTGGGACAGTCCCGATTTTTTTTCAAAGCACGGGGGCCCCCCCCAAAATACGGGATCTGGGGCAGTCACCCCGATTCACCCTACCCAAGGGACAGCTCTATCTGTAGGACACATGAATTCTGCACATGCACAGTGGCGTGCAGCTGACACATTGGACAGTCCAGGTCGCCCATTCTTTACAGTTGCTCACCTCTTCCCAGGTGATGCCAATGCATTCTATATCTTCTGTTACTGTCTTCTGCCAGTTATTTCCTTGGCGTTCCTTGCTTTCTCTTTCCTCTTTCAGGTTCCCAGTTCAGTGGTTGCTTAGCATGTCTCCCATCTGGTATACATGTCCCAACCACCTGAGTAGTCTTTCTTTGATATTTCCTAGCATGTCCTGCTCCGTTGGCTTGCTTGCTTGTGCATTTATTGTTTTATCTTTCCACAGAATGTGTAGAATCTTCCTCAGACTTCTGGTAATGGGCAGTTTCCACTCTCGTTGTTAGCCACTCTTGTCAGCCAAATCTCTGCTCCATATAGTAGCGTGCTCAGTACAGTAACATGGTCTAGTATCTTAGAGTAGAGTTGCTGTCATGCTGCTGAGTGTGATTCTTTGACAAGAATGAAGCTGAATGTAATTTAAAGTCTATTATTTTCCAGCAGAAAAAATACAAATTGACAGTCCAGTATGTCTGACATATCAAATTGGAACCTCTTTAACCTTAAGTAATTTTGAGATTGATTAGCAAATTTACTGCTGTCTGGTGCCATCCCTAATTAATGTTGTGATATATTATCAGTTTAATAGACTGTAGTTTCATAGATTCATAGATATTTAGGTCAGAAGGGACCATTATGATCATCTAGTCTGACCTCCTGCACAATGCAGGTCACTGAATTTCACCCACCACTCCCACAAAAAAACCTCACACCTATATCTGTGCTATTGAAGTCCTCAAATTGTAGTTTAAAGACCTCAAGGAGCAGAGAATCCTCCAGCAAGTGATCCGTGCCCCATGCTACAGAGGAAGGCGAAAAACCTCCAGGGCCTTCCAATCTGCCCTGGAGGAAAATTCCTTCCCGACCCCAAATATGGCGATCAGCTAAACCCTGAGCATATGGGCAAGATTCATCAGCCAGATACTACAGAAAATTCTTTCCCAGGTAACTTGGATCTTACCCCATCTAAAACCCATCACAGGCCATTGGGCCTATTTACCATGAATATTTAATTACCAAAGCCATGTTATCCCATCATACCATCTCCTCCATAAACTTATCGAGTTTAATCTTAAAGCAAGATAGATCTTTGATAGTTGATATTAACTAACCATGTTTTGAAGTATGCATTTAGAATATACTACTTTTAGAGGTTAATTCAGGTTTTGCATGAAAAAGCAGGAAATAGTTAAAACAGGTCCAAATCTGAATAATTTGTGTTTCTTAGCGTTTGCGGAATTACTACACAGCTGCAGGCCTGAGACTTTGTCTGTTAGATAGTTGAAATGTCTCAAGTCAATTAGCACTTCAGAGCTAGTAAAGTATGAGAATATAATAGCATTCTAGGAGAAGAATGAAAACTAGACAAATGTAACCTCAAGAAATAGAACAAGCATTTCAAATGTAGCTAGCCAATTTTCAGTAATTCTAGAGTAGTAAAGGAAGATTGGTGTCTAAAAATCACTGTTCACGTAGGAATAGAGAAACAAAACCAAATTTGCTTCAGAATGTTGCAATTTTCCATACAGTAATGATTGTGTAACAATTTAGTACATATTGAGCTACAAACAGATAAATACACATCACTTATTTTCCTCTTAGAATATCCGGCAGTCCTAACCAATCAAAATATCTAATTTAAAAAATATAATTTATACAAGCTAAGCATGATCTTTCCATTAGCTGTAGTGGAGGACTTGTGTAGACCCTAATTATCAAACTGATGTTTTAAAGTTCTGTTAGAGTGGTGAAATAAATGCTTGGGGTTTTCTGTCTTTGGATTTTACAGGTAAATTCTGCTTTAACTTTTAGGGAACTTTCACATAAATGGAGCCTCAGACAAATAGGAGGACACCTTCTACTGAAAAGGTAAGTGTGGCTCTTGCTAAAAACTGATAGTACTCTTATGATAAGATGTATATATAAACATATGTTCTTAGGATAGAAGACCAAAGAATGCCACTACAGAGCCAGCAAGCATGTGGTTGCCAAAAGTTTCAGTAGTGTAATAAGATCACCAATGACGTACATAAACTGACTATTCAGCCAACTACCTTAAGGACCTAGATAGAGATCAATCCAGGTGGCATTCAGTCTGCAAGGAGGCTTTGAGATTTGCCAGGATGATGATGATAGTTTTGTGGATTTTCAAAAGGTGCTCTTAGCTGCAAATGAGAAATTCAGATTGTGTGTGGATGGTCCCAGATAAGCTGTGTAAGGCTACATCTTCACTGCACGCCACTGGCAGTGGCATGTAGGGTACATGTAGCTACACGCAATATTAAAAAGCAGTCGGCATCCACACTGCTGTGTATTGCTGTGTGTCAATGAAAAGCTCTGGTGTGGGGAGCTGCTGGAGCTTGTCCCTGCTGCCAGAGTCTTTCACTGTGGTGGAGGCAGCAGGACAGGGAGGCATTGCTTGGGTGAGTAGGGTATATACCCAGGTACATATCCACAGGGTTCAGTCATGTCCTTACTCTACTTGCACAAGCAGTGCCTCACCTTCTACAATGTTATGTATAACTGTTGGGGACAGGGGCATATAGTGTATGTACTATACATGCCACTGAAAGTTGTGTGCAGTGTAGGTGACCCGTAAGAAATACACACAGAACATTGTAGGAATTTAATTATTCCTTTTTAAAGTTCCTAATCTGATCCATGGCTTATGGTTATTTGTGGCCCTTAGCAAATACAATTTCAAATTACCTTAATTATATAATAAAATGTTCGGTGTGCTCAGTTGTGTTCATCCACATAGAGCCCCACTGATTTAAGGGATCAGAGCCCTAGTGATTCAATTTTGATTTCTGTACAACTTGTTAACTTCTGAATTGGCCACAAAAGGCTAAAATTTTATATTATCAAGAACTTGATTACTTGCGGAACTTCTGACTGAACTTTATTTTGACCTATTTAAAATAAATGTAGAAATTCAGTTATAGTTTAATATCTGATAACTAGTTTCTCTTGGGCATGGCTTCATAACTGTATAAATACGAAGATTTCAATGACTCAATGTATCCTATGTCTGAGAATATTGATATTTTAGTAATACAGTTCATAAACAAAATATTAACCTTTTTATTAATTCCTGCAGCCTAACCTATGTGGTAGCAATGCCTTTTTATTCAGCAAGCCTGGTTGAAACTGTGCAGGTAATTTACCATCTACATGTCTATTACATATAGAAAGATATGCTGCTGTTCTGTTTACAAATAAGAATTTATCTAGAAACTCAGTATTTGACTTTTTTTCTCAGTGGATTTTGATTTACATTACTACGATTTACATTATTACATTACATTACTACTGGACTATTCTGTACAGTTCTACTGAAGTTTTGGTATTCCTTTTTAGCTCCGTTTACCTTTTTCTAAACACTAGTCATATATTTCATTTAAAAAAAATTAAACACTCAGCTTCATTCATTGACACAGTAGACCAAGTACTTACCAAGATGTAGGGTATTGGCCTATATACCATTAATAGATACCTGCGAGCTCAGTCTACCCTTTTAACCCAGTATTTACACACACACACACACACAAATTCCCTCTAACAAGTGAGACTTATTGTTTCAAAGACACACACACACACACACAAATTCCCTCTAACAAGTGAGACACACACACACACACACAAATTCCCTCTAACAAGTGAGACACACACACACACACACACACACACACACACACACACACAAATTCCCTCTAACAAGTGAGACACACACACACACACACACACACACACACACACACACACACAAATTCCCTCTAACAAGTGAGACTTATTGTTTCAAAGAAGCAGATAGGAATCCAAGCTAATTACTAATGGTGCTTCTTGAAATGCTAATAACCTTTACTCTACATCAAGGGTCAGTCTCCCTCTGCAGTGCCCAGTCCCAGAAGACCCCGGTGAGACCAGGATCAGGCAACAAAACCCCCTTCTCAGGGCTGACACAAGACAAATTAACACACACTCTCTTTTTCCCCTCCTCTTAGCTGGGCAGCTCCATCTCTCTGCCTGGGAAAAAGTGGTTCTTCTCTCCTGAGGTCATCTTAGTTTATTCAATGCAGAATGTGAACTCCAGCCTCTTTGGCTATTTCTCCAACCCTCTTCCCTCTAGAGGTGTAGGGAGTTCCAAGGACCCTTCTCCAAGGCTACTATCTTACCCAATTCCAGGACTGCTCCCTGGAGGCCCTTTTCTTCAGGTTCCTTAAAATACCTCTCCGGTGGGCCTAGGTGCTAGTAAACTTTAAATAAATAAATATATTAGAAATGCAAGTAAGATTTGCCCAGCAAACCCAATTCACAAATTTTAAATTACTCAGGAAACACTTTCCCAGCCACCAGACATCCCTTAAAATACCTTCCCTCAACCAAAATGAATGAGCCTCGTGGTGCACTATGAAGATAAAAAATTAGAACAGTCAGGCCAAGGGAGAAAGTGTTTTGCAGAGTCAGTCTTACAATGACTCAGTTTTGGCCTTTCTAGATCCATTGGTGCTCTTGGACTCCCAGATGACAGCAGTGACTCAGGAATATCTTCAGCTAGCCTCTAGTTGTTCCTTTCAGATATGAACTTCACCATAGTTATTCATGTCTCTGTCACTCCCAGTCTGGACTATTGTAATGTGTTTTACTTAGATCTGTCCTTGAAGACCATTTGAAAGCTTTAGCTAGTGCCAAATGCTGCTACTGTCTTAGGAGCAGGGCAGCCGATTGCAAGCATACAATACCTGGCTGCAAGTTCTTGTGCACTGGCTTGGTCCCTTGGTATATATCAAGGCATAAATGATTCTCTCTAAAGCACATAAAGGCGTAGTAGGAAATGATTATTTCCAAGACAGCTCCTCCTCCTGCGGCCACATCGTAGCATTTATGTTCACCTGGAATGCTATTGCTTTCTCTGCTTTCCAAAACTGAAATCCTGGGGACTGGTGGCAAAACAGTTTGGAGTGGAAGGTAATCATCTTTGAAACTCTGCCCTACTTTCAGTTCACCAAAGCCACAGTTTGGCAACATTTGATAATCTTTATAACAATTTTCTTTAAACTTGGTTCGAAATATAAATCACAGGAAGATCTATGTAACCAGCCACATGTGAAGTTTTTAGTTTAAAATGTGAAGCACAAAATTTATTATCAGAATTTAGAGAAATTTTTTATGCTTTCATAATTTATATGGCTGCTGGAATTTTTCTCAACTTAAGTTCATGTCTAAGCTTTAAAATCAGACATAGAAATTTCAGTCTAAACAATTTTTATAGTTATGAGCAACAGCAAAAGGGAGATTAGATTGTAAATTAGAACCTAATCTTAACTATGGTTTGCATTATAAAGACACCTATAGTTAATACTTCCATATATTTTTACATATGTTTAAGATGGACAGGCATCTCAGAGATTCCTTTGCACAAGAGCCATTGATGCTCTGCCACATAAGAGAAGTAGTTTTAACTCCCAGCTCTTGGTTTTCTCCCCTTGAGCTAGAGAACGTTGTGGAAGAGTGATGTCAGTTCCTCGTGGAATACTCATGCTTTTAGTTCCTCTGGTTAATTTGGGACTGGCATTGATGGATTCCAAAGACAGTACTGTGACAGTGTGGGATATGTCTGTGTCACATATGAACCCTATCTTGGGCTATGTCTACACAGCTTACCTTACAATGGTGCGGCTGTGACGCAACAGCTGCGCCGTTGTAAGGTGCACAATGTAGCTACTCTTTATCACCAGGAGAGAGCTCTGTCCATACCGGCGCCTTTCATCATTAAAACTCTTGTCATTCAGAGGTGGGTTTTTTTCAGTGAGCGTCACAAGGAAGGGTGAAACTTGCACATCATTAACTGTGAGCATTGTAGGCACATTGTGTATTATTGTACTTTTAAAGGATAATTAATCCTCTGATATGAATTGCCTTTAGTTTATTTCAGTGAGATTTTTGTCAGGAGTTGGGATCAAGTGTCTATCTGCAAGTTTATTGATGATACTCAGCCTACTTAACTATGTGTATCTGAGTATTTCAGAGCATAGTCCCTTAACACACAATATGTAAAATTTTTGCCCTTGTTACTAAAAACATTAATGTAAGCTAGTTTTCCTATGAGTAGTAACACTGAAACAATAATGAACTTTTCAGGTTTTTACTCTGAATCAAGAAGAGTTGGGGTGTGTCCTGACAAAAGCCATTAACATGAGCTCCCCTTTGGTATGGCTCTTTAGAAGAGGTATATTAGTGGCAGCTGAGAATTGTTGAGTGTTTAAGGTTCTATATCTTGCTATTGATAACTTTTAATACTATTTTTTGAGTATTTGTTTTTTACACAGAAAGCATTCTTGCAAGAATCATGCTGCTCGCATGTTATCTTCACTATAGTTCTGCACATAAAATGGCTGTACTTGCATGTCTTAAAGATGGATAACCTGAATTGGAGAAATTTGTTGTCATCTTAACACTTTTTGGTCTTTTCCATTTTAAACCACATGGTGGCACACTTGACATATAAAATTAAATTTGTAGTTTTGAAGCACTAGAGTCAATTTTGTATGACGAAACGAAGGCTAAGATTTTGTCACAGGTATTTTTAGTAAAAGTCAGGGACAGGTAACGGGCAATAAAGAGAAAGTCACGGAAGCTGTGACCTGTCTCTGACTTTTACTAAAAATATCTGTGACAAAATGGGGATCTGTGGGTGCCCACACTGTCTGCAGCAGGGAAGCTGCATGGTGGCTTCCGTGACTTCCACGACCTCTGTGACTAAATCGTAGCCTTAAAAATGAACAATGTTTTGATTCTTTTTAGATGAAGTGTCTAATATTCCTTTTAAGAAATGTAAAATTTCCATTGTAAAAGATTAAAAGGAAGCTATTTCAACTGTTTGTTAAAACAAAGCCTTTGCTGATAACTTGAAATTTACCTTTGTAGTTTATTTACCCTAGATGTCTCCATTGTGCTTATCTTGCTATTATAGCAGATACTTTTCATTTTAGTATCCTGTTTTCCTTGCTTTACAAATAAAGGAAAAAATGGTATTTGCACTTTTCAAAACATAAAATTCTAATGAATTGTGCATGTGTGTTCTATGATGTTTTAAATTTAGTATCAGAACTACTAGGCAGTGCTTGCTTACATACTACATCTACCTCCTGCAGAAAATACTCAATTTAAAATTTTTAACATTTTAATTTTTGCAAATTTTCAGAAAAGAGAGTACAAAAAGCAGGTATAATGCCATATTGAGTCATACAAGTTTTTTCATGTATTTTAAATATTACCTCGTCTAGATTAGCTAGATCACAACGGTCTGTAAACCAATCATCTGTTTTAAATGCAAACTTCTAAATTTGTTAATTCGGTGTTACTAATAATTATATTTTCACAGGTTTGAATTTACTCAGTAATGAAACTCCGATAATTCATCTTGAGTGAGGTTATTAAGCAATTGTTCGTTCATAACAAATATATTCTTTACCCAGATCTATAGAACCACTCCTGCAGCCCATGCCAGTTTGATTTGTATGTTGTCTGGTTACATTATTTGCTTAAAAGCTGATACACTTATACTAGAATTATTTACAGTTTCATTCTCATTACTTCCTTTTTCATAGAGAGATATATCTTATTTTTAGTATTTTCCTTATATTTTATAAATTCCCAACTCCCTAATCAAACATCTGTTATTTCCTTATGTCTTTTCGGTGGGTACATCATATTTTGCTAGCTCAAGCGTCTGGTACTTGTGGTTAGTAGATCGCTAAAAATATTTTTCTTACTTAATTCTTATTTTCTCTGATAATTCTACAAGTTGGTTTTTTTTCTCTTCTTAGCATAGCTGTGAAGCACTATGAGAGAGTCTGACTCATAGGCAACATATAAGGCTTTATAAAAGTCTATTTTATATGTTAGCATTGTTTTTTGCAATTAAATTATCCCTTAAGCTAATCTTAAATGTTTCAAAGTTTTCAAAATGTTGCTAGAGTAAAACCATGCATACCTTGGATTATTTGTCACTATTATGCATACAAAGTGTATGTTTGGAGGAAGAAACTCAATATACCAAAAGATGATTTTAAAAAACCTCCGTGATTATGTACAGCAAGATAACATTATTTTACATTTGAGAAGGATGGGAAGATAAAAGAAAAAATGTACCAAAATCTGTGTGGTGCTGTTTATTGAAAGATCTTATATAAAAGATCCATGAAAATCATTTAATTTTAAAAACCTATATTATAGTAAATTTAAAGCTAAATACAACACATCAAGGTTGGTAGACTGTATTTGACAAATTACCCTAAATGTATTCTGGTGTACAGGTATACTCGCACATTCAGCCTCCCCTTTGTTTTTAATTTTCTGGTGGGTAGGCAGTGTAATGAGATTTACAAAAAAGGTTATGAAGGTTCTAAGATTGGGCTTAGTATGGTATAAAGTACTACATGTAATCAGAATGGAGCCAGTGCTTTTGGCTTATCAGGACTATCGAGGGATATAATAGGATGTGACACAAATATGAATAAATAAATATGAAAATAATAACTTAAAATGACCCTTGCGGTTTTTATGGATGGCAGCATGGGTAAAGAGAGCACTATTTTAGGCATCAAGAATTGAATGAAAGACACCACATACACAATTATGAGTCTGTTACACTTACCATAACCTCTCCTGAATCTTTAGACTCACTTATCTGAATTTTTGCAGTTAAAATTATGTCTGGATTTGCTCTTCATTTTTAACTCATACAAATAAAAAATAGATGATATAGTAAAGACGCACATTTTAATCTTAAAAGTAAAGAAATTCCAAATAAATTGGATTTGTCCTTCAAGTTTTTTAATAGAATATCCTTGTTTTCATGTAGTTAAATGTTTCCAGGATTCTGTGCTATGAAATAACACCCTTTCTGAATACACTGACTACTGTACATACTCTTAGTTTTGATGGGTTAAAGTACTTAGAAACAAAACAGGTAATTGTAAATTGATATTTTTGTAGGATTTTTTTACTTAAAAATGAGTTTACATTCTGTAATATGCAGATTTGATCCAATTCAGTAAATCACTGTTGTGGTATCATTATGTATATGCAAGTATCCAATCCACTCAATGTGCAGCAGCAGTCAAAAAAGCAAACAGAATGGCTGCCGTATGAGGAGAGAGTAGTAAAACTGGAATTTGTCAGCTTGGAAAAGAGACGACTAAGGGGGGGATATGATAGAAGTCTATAAAATCATGACTTGTGTGGAGAAAGTAAATAAGGAAATGTTATTCACTCCTCCTCATAACACAAGAACTATGTATCACCAAATGAAATTAATAGGCGGCAGGTTTAAAACAAGCAAAAGGAGGTATTTCTTCACACAGCACACAGTCAGTCTGTGGAACTCTTTGCCAGAGAATTTTGTGAAGGCCCAGACTATAACAGGGTTCAAAAAAGAACTACTCAAGTTCATGGAGGATAGGTCCCTCAATACCTATTAGCCAGAATGGGCAGGGATGGTGTCCCTAGCCTCTGTTTGTCAGAAGCTTGGAATGGACGATGGGGAATGGATCACTTGATGATTACCTGTTCTGTGCATTCCCTCTGGGGCACCTGGCCTTGGCCACTGTCGGAAGACAGCATACCGGGCTAGATGGACCTTTGGTCCAGTATGATTCCTATATTTATATTTAACTGTCCTTGAAAGGTGAAAAAATACTGCTTTGATTACTGTCTGTGTCTATGCTATTTCCCAAACAAGCCAGGCAGATATTAATTGTAACTATTTCATTTGGTTGTAGAGTGAAATCATTCGAGATAATCCTGGTATTTTGGATTGTGTGAAAGAAGGGATTGGCAGAGTGATTGGCATGGGAGTGCCCCATAGCAAACGGCTCCTCCCCCTTATGGCCTTGACCTTTCCCACTGTTCTACATGGAGTTCTTCATTACATCATCAGTTCCATCATCCAGAAGTTTGTTCTGCTTGTCATAAAAAGGGAGAATTCCCAGAGCCTTCCTACAGAGGGTTCCAATTCTGTGCAGAGTATGTTGGATGCTTATTTTCCAGAACTTATAGCTAGCTTTGCTGCCAGCCTTTGTGCTGATGTCATGATTTACCCACTGGAGACAGTTTTACACCGCCTTCATATTCAGGGAACACGCACAATAATTGACAATACAGATCTTGGCTATGAAGTACTTCCAATCAATACTCAGTATGAGGGAATGAGAGACTGCATCAATACTATAAAGCGGGAAGAAGGAATGCTGGGTTTTTATAAAGGGTTTGGAGCTGTTGTTGTACAGTATACACTGCATGTGGCTGTTTTACAGCTCACTAAAATTATTTACTCCACACTGCTTCAAAATGTTGCTTAAAAGGTACATTCATATATTGATTAGCATCGGGGACATGATCTGGTCACTTAATTATGGTAAAAAGAGATGGATAGGAAAATGAAATCTAAAAGATGAGAATCTGTAGTAGTGGTTTCTCTTTTTGCAATCTGAAGTGTTCATTTAAAAACTGGAACTTGAATTCCAAAATGTCCTTTTTTAAGAACTATTCCATAAAATTAAAACAAGGATTATTGCTAGAATTTGAATATCTTGAAATGTGAAATATTATGTGGAAGAGAATCATAATTTAAAATGGGCAAATTCATATAGAGGATGCATATGATTCATATAATTTCCATATAGATAACCTTTGCGTCTACTTGTAGACTGACATGGAAAATGGCATTTCCAATGGCACTGTTCACATATACTATATGACTAAAGGACAAATAGTCGTTACCATCTTTGGCAATGAATTTCTTCTGATAAATAAAGGGGTTTGGATTCAGAACTTGTATACAAAATATCTGAAGATTTAATGGTCTTTCAAAAACTTGTTTTAACCTTTACTGTTAATGTGGTTAGGTCAGAATGATAACTAAAAAATCTTGTTCTTCCATATTTTTTCTCCACATTGTTTTCTCAGTTTACAGATGCAAACAAGACTTTCACTGCTGCAACATACATCTAGCAGAAAAAATAAATTAAATGTTTTATGCTTTGTACATCACCCATAGCAAATTATTTTGTAATAAGAAATTTGTCATCTTGGTGTGTGCAAGGTGAACTAGAATACACTAGTTAGCTCTCTTCTACAGTTCTATGAGTGTTACCAGGTAAATAGTAGCTAAAATGTATGGCTTGAATCAAATAAATATGTATATAATTAGCTGACTTTTTTCATATATGCCATTTTTAAAGTCAGATTTCCAACCATAACCACAATCTGAGATATTTGTTTTCTAAGGTATTTTTGCATAAAAGAATAATCATGAGATGTGATTTAATACCCATGTTCAAATAATACTCTGAAAGCATAAAAAGATTAACTGGTCTTTATTTTCTATAGTTACTCTTCTGTTAGATTACAATCCCGGGAGAGAGATGCAAACATAATGATTTGGTCTTCAGGGTCCTTTGTCTTCCGTAGAGCAGCAGTCTACTTAAGACAGCCTCCACTTATGATTTTGCACTAAAGTCCTTGCTTAAAAATGTGTTTGGTGGATTAAATGTTTGATGGGCAATATTCAATATTCACAATTAATATGTAATGTTTGATGACTACTGAAATTTATTTTTCTTCCTCCCTTCCCCCAATGTCTAAATCAAGATTTTCAGTCTTGAAAAAGTTTTGATCGTTCTGAATTGTTAATTTGCTGCTTGGTTTCCAAAATAGATTTCATGGAGATGTTTAAAAAGAGATGTTTTAACAAGTAAACCAGATGAGCATGTTAAAAGAAAATCACTTTTAAACAATATGAAAGGTTGTTGCCTTTCTTATAAATTAACTTTTGTGGTAGATGTCTTTGTATATCTGTGTGAATATGGTAAATTGATGTGTATTTAATTGATCAATCTTAAAATGTACAGTAGTTTTTATTTATGGAAAGTAGTCATGGCAAAACTATGAACAGCTTTGACTCAACTGCAATGACTTATGAATTGACATATTTTGAAAATAATTTGGCTTTGTTTACAATTAAACTTATTTCCATGTATTTTAAGCACATAAGTGTTAAAATGGAAAGTATAGTAAACTTGGGACCTGAGACTTTATTCTGAATATTGTTTTTCTGCAAGTTTAGTGTGTAAAATGGGAGCAATCAGATAAAATAGAAATGCAGTGTAACTATTTTGAAAAAATAATTTATCAAAGAGATACCTAAAATGTAGTACATAAGTCAGAGCACTGTCTTGTAGGCTTTCCGTGTGTGTGTGTGTGTGTGTGTGTGTGGATATAAAAAATAATATAAAAAGACATATATATAAAAAATGTCTTTTTAAAGTGCTTTAACATTTCAAGGTTCCTTTTTTAAAAGTATTCTATAAATTGAGAAATCTCAATAAAACTCAAGACATCAACACTGCTCAAACATTCCATTCTTTGTGAATTGCTTACATCTTTTTAAAATGCGTATCAGCAAAGACTGGCCAATATATCTTAAAAGATAAAGAACTAAAGTCTCAAATCCATATTTAGGTACCTAAATAAAATATCCTGACTTTCAAAGGTGCTGAGTACCCAAAAGCTGTATTGAAGTAAATTAATCCAATAATTGTGGTAATTATACATTTAAATTATTTTCACCAACCAGCCCTCAATATTGTATTTGCATAGCTGGTAAGAACACAAATGATGACTCGTCTCCTTCAGAAAGGGTTAGAATACTTTTCTTGGAGTAAAACTAACAAAAAATATACACGTCTGTTCTTTGTCACACACTGAGAGGTAACAAAGGAAGCATGAAGTAGTCTGAGCTCACAGGTTACCTTCCCCTCACAAAATATATGCATAGTTTAGAACTGACTCCAGTGTCAAATTCTCATTTTTGCCTTCATTGCCAACTTCGAGTGACTTGCACACAGACCCACAATTCTTGCCATTGAGCCAAATCCGCAGCTGTTGTAATTCTCTGTGGCACATTGATTTCAAAGAGCATTGTAAACTATACAGCGATTGCCTTGTAATGTGGAAGTTAACTTGCTCTCAGAATACTTCACATTTACTTTGTCATCTTTTCCTCATTTAGGGTGGAAATGTTAGGTCTCCACGTGTATTTCTGTAAACTGTTTTACCCCTAGAAAGTCTTCTTAACCCTTTCTCACTGGCATCTCTAAAGTCACCATTTGTGTTCATGCCAGCCATTTCAGATTCAGCATGTGCGGGGCTGAGTGGGAAAAGTCATTTTAGCTTTTAATTATCATAATTATTAGATTATTTGCTTACTTGGCTTTGTTAGTCCTGTTTCTCCAATTTTAGACATAAAACTAATCTTAATTTTTGTGAGTAGGCAGCAATTCTTAAATTTCAGACATGATTAGTTTAAAACCATGTCTATAGATGTCTTCTCCAATGATATCATTTCAGGTTATCTAGAAACTGTTCAATCTTTTCAACTGCAACAGAAAATGAGATTAGAAGGGTGTTGGGTAAATCCAACCAATTTTCCTCTCAGTTTTCCATTACAAACTCATCATTCCGATCTTTCACATGCTGTAATTTTATTAATTCTGGTTATTCACAGCACTTTCCTTTCAATCACTTTAAAGACAAATGCCAATTTCAAGGAAATATAATCAAAATTAGTGTAAAAGGCTTTGTATATGATTCTCATGTCAATGAATTGTTGTCTATAGGATAGTAGATATACTATCTCTAACCTGCCCCTTTTTGGGTGAGGTTATTGACAAGATGTTGGTGAAGAAATTCTTTCACGGATTTTAAGGACAATAAGGGACCATTATGATCGTCTAGGTTGAACTGCGCATGTGGGCCATACAGTATTATCACCAAGTTATTTCTGTATCAATGCCCATAATTTTTAGTTATGCTGAAGTATAACTTTTAGCAAGATAATCTTGCTAATCTTGACTTAAATAATTCAAGTGACAGAATCCACCACATCCTTAGGTAAATTCAATAACTCCCACTGGCAGTAGGTACCTTGCTTTTAGTCTGAAATTGTCTAGCTTCAGTTTTCAACTATTGGATCTTGGTATGCCTTTGTTTACTAAATTTAAAAAGCTCACTGTCAGCAGAAATCTTTTCCCTAGTAGGTACCTATAGACTGTGATAGCCACCTCTTAACTTTCTCTTCAATAAACAAAATACATTGTGCTTCTTTAGCCTCTTAATATAAGGGCATGTTTTGCAGACCCTTACTCACTGTAGGGTTTTTTCTGAGCCCTTTCCAACTTCCCAAGAGTAATATCCAGACGAGTACATGCCAATGAAATTAATTTGTCATTTTTGTTCATAATGAAGGACGTCCATTGTTCTGAAAAGGTCCTCTCTACATGTCAAAATATATTTAATAAAGTTGTTTGCAGATGTTACGCCATGCATTCTAGTAACCCCAGCACCTACAGTGGTGGTGGCAATGTTTTCTACTTAGCTTTTGTTGGTTTAACTTTGGAAGTAATCTCCTGGGATCAAAATACAGAGCTGTAGCAGTCCAAGAGAGATGCATGAATTCCAAGGGGGAGAGGGTGGATGGAAAGATGATCTTCCTGGTTGTATTTTGTGTTCGTCCCAGAATATGTTCACTTGTATTTTTCCATGTTTAATCTGTTCGACTTTCTTCCTGTATATCTGACCTATAGATACCTGTCTGCATCTATTTTCCTCTGATTAAGTGGGTGCTTGACACCCACCCATGTAGTGCCAGTAAACTTAATATGCTCTTTATCTTTTCCTAACCACTATTGAAGATGTTAAATAAAACAGTTCAACACTAATCCCTTCAACTTCATGCTACATATCCCACAAACTCAATGCAGTTTTTTCACTGCCTGTTGATCTTACTAGCTGATTTTAGTTTTTGACAAGGCTTGTGTGTAAGCCAAGCCAAATTCATTTTTCAAGGAAGATGTCAGGAAGCGGTAGTATATTAAAATGTTCAATTTAAATAGAAAAACCCAACAACCTGGCTTTAGTAACGTTATTTTATTATGTTACTGAGGGAGAGCATAGACAGTGCATGTTACAAGACACCTATAACAAAGCTGTTGGCAAGTACTTATTCAAGATAAAAGAGCATTGAGTCCATTCTCCTAGCAGGGTGATAATTCTCCACTGGAAGGAGTGATACATTAATAGGTCATATACGAGAGGCAAATTCTTTGTGTGGTTTGTGAAAGAATTATCTCTGAACTGCTTTTAAATTTGTGTAATAGTAAATGTATCCTACTGCATCATAGCATCACTATCTGTGGATTTTTAACTCAAAATGCAAGGTGAGTGAATGGTCTGAGGGTATATAATCCTGCAGGTTACATGGCTGATCAGGGTAGCATTATAAAAACAAAAGAGAAGCTGGTTCAAAGGAGGCTACCATAAGGTGTGTTCTATGCCCTCTGAGTGGGCTGAAGCTGAAAAAGACTCTGGTGGCTACACCCAGCATTTAGAATTGATTTGCTCTGGTTTTGCAATCTTGTTTTTGACAAGAAAGCAAGCTCTGAGAAAAAGGACTTAAATTGGGACACTTTGTCCTTCCCCAGCTGGAGTGTCTGTTTACAGGTGACTTCCCAAAGTCTGTACAATGAGTGTCTGGTAGAAAGAGGCTTACACTTGGATCTTCCTGGTTCTTTGCTTCAGGCTCAGTTCACTGGATCATGCTGACTCTGAACATCTGCAGTAATCTAAACATATGAGGGGGGTAATGTAAGTATGTGTTCATTATTTTTCAGAAGATCTAACCAAACCCTGAAAGAGATGATTGGTTCAAATTCTCCGCAGTCAAATAATCTTCTTGTCAAAACTCAGGACATAGATTCTGTGAAAACCCACTTTTCAGACATCTCCCTAACATGTCAGAGTCTACATTTTCATATTTTAGCTTCAAGGGCTTATTCAAGACCTAAATCCCATGATTTTAAAAAGTCTGTTTTTGTTTTTAGGTGAAAATATATGCTGTTTGATTTGTAAAGTCCTTCAGAATTATGGATTGAAAATATTGCCTGTGGTATTTTTTTAGACGTGACTAGTGTTTCAAGGTGCCCAACTTGAGACCCTTCCAAGGGGTCTGATTTTTCAGAAAGTGCCAAGGACCAACCCTCTGAAAATAAGACCCCATTAAGGTGTCTGAAGATGAGCATCCGGAACAGCCACTTTTGAAAATTTGTGGTATATGTAAGCGCAAAGTTTTTAGGCTCAGTGGCAATTAGGAATGTGTTCCAACAATTATGCAATTTTTCAAGATTCTTTTGTGGTCCGTAAATGACTCTTTCACATGAGTCAATTTCTGTAAGAATTAGGTTTTATTCTGAAATAGATGGTGAATCACATTCCCTGTACTTAATTATTCTTTGTGCCATATTATGTCATCTTTTTACAGTAGAACTCCCCACTTTAATACAAGGGAAGTTCTGCTTAAAAATAGTGGTATGATGTTGCCCTTTGCTATTAGCAAACTTCAGTCTTTAGTCTCTAAGGTGCCACAAGTACTCTTTTTGCAAATACAGAGTAACACGGCTGTTACTCTGAAACCTTTCTTCAAATTGTTTCTCTGGATCAAGAGAGGAATGTCTGTCAACATTTATGAAAACGTATTTTATTTCTACATGGAACGTCTTATTTTCAAAATTAATGGATCTCTGAACAAGACCATAACAGGTACAAATATCAATGGGCATGCGAAGAGCATCTCCATGCCACATAAGTATCACTGTGCCTAAAGTATGTACCCCTTCTGGTGTCAAGAGCTATCTATTTGTAATTTTAAATGGGTTATTTCCAGTTCACAGCACTGGTAGTCTTTCAGTTAATTACTGAATGATGTTCCTTTATTTTTGATTTTGGAACTTTTGGAGAAAATTAGATGAATCCAAAATCTGACACCTTTGGAAATGTTGCCAAACCTTCCTCTTTGATAAGTTTTTCCACTATAATCTGAATGATAGTCACATCAATTTCCTCTTCTACTAGCCACTTGTATCAACATGAAGATTGGGATGGCCTATGGAGAACAGGTTTGTTCCTCTTTTTAAAAGATAGAGGTCCTGGGCCCTTATAAACCAGTCAGCCTAACTTTAATACCTAGAAAGATACTGGAACAAATTCCTAAACAATCCGTTTGTAAACACCTAGAGGATAATAGAGTGATAAGCAATAGCTGTTAGATCCACAACAAAGGTCTCCCTACAGGATGGGGAGCAAGTAGATACCAGACATAATGTTGGTATATAATACTCTAAATGCTCTTTATTGATTACAAAACAAACCTTACTCACTCCACATTCACACCCCAAATGTACTATACTAGCATTCAAAGGTCAGAATGGTCCCAATGGCCAGTCGAAATTCTTTCCATCAGAATAAGACCATAAGATGCTGGAAGCCGGCGAAAACCACGTCTATAGCCGCACAGGACTCTGGATCAATAAATAACTCTCCGATTTGCGGAAATCATAGGCAACCATTTATAGTCCTTTCCATTGCGTCATCTGTTCTTTGCCTTGGTTTACTAGACCTACCCACACAATTCCAAAGAGATAATCCTAGGCAGGCCGCCATGATCATAGGTGGGCCATTTCCTCCAATTCTTATTTTATCAGTCCCGCTGGTGGTGTTTCCTTTTCTGATTTTTCCATTTTTTGTTTTTAACTTTTTTTTTGTACAAATAGTTCTTGATCTTAAATTCTTGCTTCGGTTGCTAACTTGCAATGCGTGTATTCATATCAAGCATGTGTCATTCATACCAGGCCTCAGTGACCTATAACCTGTTACATGAATATATGAATCACAATATATATTGAGAGATCTTCCAACATTCCCCCCTCGATACAATAATTAATGGTATTAATCATGTATCACTTTATAATTTTCCAAGCAATTCAATTTTGTAGATCATGGCTCCAAAACTTCTTTTCATTTTCTTGTTTGGCTGTATAAACATAGCATAATAAAGATTAACAAAATCATTAAAACAAATAATATGACAATAGGATGTAGCATTAAATTTAGAAGAGCTGTGACACTGGGAGGCCATCCTTTAAAAACATCATACCAATGACAAATTGCCAATTCTCCTTCTTTCCCCAATTTTAATATTTGACCATTGTGGATCAAAATGTTTATTTTTCCCAACTGAGCACACAGATACATCTTTTGCATGTTGCCTGATACTTTTGCTTTCATCAATCAATTTTTTCCCTTGTTCCCAATGTATCCCCAAATCAAAGGACCAGTCCACATCTTTTGGTTCCCAAATAATTTCCTTTTTTAAAAATAGAGGACCTTGGTAAATAATTCCATTAATAATTACCTCTGTTACATTACATTTACATGACTCAATTGGGCTTTTTCTGTCAGACTTCCCCAAAATACATGTTTTTCGGTAGTTACCACACAAATACACCCATTGCCTAAATCAAACACACTTGTGCCATTAGAGGTTAAATATTGCATGGTACATTGTCCGCTTAAATGGTTCAAATGACATCCCTCTAGGGACCAAGTTAGATGTGGGCACACCCATTTGCTTCGTCCCCACTCTTCACAATGTTTCATTAATTCTACTAATTTATAATCCCCTTCTTCTTGAATCAACTGTGTCCCACTTATTTCTATTTGCCATAATTCTCCATTAATAGTGTTTAGCAACACCCAGGCCATTGCTGCTTTTCTTTGCTTCCTGTGTTATGTAACAGCATTCTGCCTTTCCACTCTCCCCTCAGAGTTGCTTGATCCCAGTTGAACTCCATATATTTCTTCCATCCTGTAATTCGTTGATTCCATATATGAGCATCTTTGAACCATTCAAAAGGCCATTGTCCATTACTTAACAGATTAACCATTCTTTCTATGATTTTATCCCATAAATTTGCATCCATACACATCGCATAGCTAGTATAGTTTTATTGTCAATCTCAGACATACCAAATAGATTTATATTTAGAGACATTTTCAAGGCTTGGGCTTGTTTCAACTGGAGTTCCACACTTCTTATTCCTTGTTCTGATAATGCACTAAAATTTTGTCATGTGTCTGTATAGCCCCTAAAATCTTACCCAAAGCTGACATTTTCCCTTGTAACGTCTCAATATCACGTGAGTTTAAAACTCCAGCTCCAGCACCAATACTATGTATGGTATATTCCCCTATACCTCTTATTTTGTATAGTCCCATCTCCCCATGGTTGTTGCCACACTTGTAATAGAGGGAAGGCATATGGCATACACTCCAGATGTTGTGCACTTATTTTTACTTGCGCTCCTTCCAACCAGATTGATTGTTTGATCCACAATAGTTGGGGCTTCGATTACTTCACCCCTTCTATATGGGTACTCGTCTGCCATGATTCTTGGTTGAAACTTGTTTACTGGTATCTGATTCGTAAACATAAACTGCCCATATCCCTGAAAATATATTCCCCCATTAATTTTCCTAAAGCAACTCAATCTTATCATTACGGAAAGATTTGTTATTACACCCTAGTCCCATAATTTAAGAGCCACTGATTCATTCATTCCATCCCACATGCGTATTAGCCATTTTTTGTTCATTAGTCACATCTAGGGTGCCTACATCAAATCCCAGACTCCAAAAGGTACAGTTCAAAGTATTCATATTCAGATTGTTCTCATCATAACTAAATCTAAACCTTAGGTGACCTTCCCCCCCCCCCCCCCCCTTAGTGTGTACAAATACCTCCATTGCTTTTCCAAATCTTTTGGCTTTAGATATTCCCATGTCACATTTTTGCCATCTTCCTACCATATTTCAGATTTTACCTCAAAAGGTTTTTCTTTACATCTGGTTTTGTTTGAGATTTTCCCATTCTGTCCCACGAATAGTCAAATATATTATCCCCTTTGAGCCATACCTCCATCTTAGAGGTGCTCCCATATGTATATCCATGTACCCCTAAATTTCCCCAAATATTCAAAAAACATAAAAGCCAAAAAACATATTTCTACCCTTTTTGAATTACAAGGTTCCTCAGTATTGATGCTATGGCCATTATTCCACAGGACTAATGTCCGATGCTTCCAGCCGTATTATTCTAAATACTTACACAACCTCTTCTATCTTCGCTTGAGCTCCGGTATTATCTTTTTCTTCATAAAATATAACACACACAACACAATTCTTCTACTAAGCACAAAAAGCAAAGCAAACATAAGCAATAAACAAATTACAAAAATTGTAGCACCGTATCCACACTCCAAATCCAAGGCCCTTACAAGATAATCTCCAGTGCAATTGGGCATTCCTTTCCCTCTGTAAGATAAAGAAAAAGAAAGGGAACATTATTTAATCTTTAGGCCTTAACTTTAATTGTGATGTGGGGACCCACTTTCCCTTTTCCCCCTTGTTAATCTGCACTACAGTAGGTGAAATTTTATTCATGATAGAAAGTGGTCCAACCCATTTAGACTCCAGGACATGATTTTTTGGATGTTAATTTCAAATACATTATCTCTGATTTTCCGTAATCTACTGTCCTGAGCCACACGAGAATCCACAGTCTCTTGCTTTATCAATGGCGGCAGTCAGTTTAAATTCCATTTTCTTAAATTCTATCGGGAACTCCCTTACCCATTGGGTAACTGATTCCTCCTCCTCCTCCTCTTCTGAGTACGATAAAGGGCTCCACAATCTCATAGGCCTTCCAAAGATAATTTGATAAGGCTGGTAGCCAGTACCCAATCGATCACTACCTCGAATTGCTGCCAACACCACTGGTAATTTATTGTCCAATCTTTGCCAGTTTCTTGCACTACTTTGCGTAGGCTTGTTTAATAATTTGATTCATCCTTTCTACTGTCCCTGACGATTGAGGATGATAGGGAATATGTAGTTGTTTCTTTATTCCTAAAGCTTTTAATAAACTTTTAATTACTCCTCCTACAAAATGTGGCCCATTATCTGAATCAATTACTTTTGGAGTTCCATATCCACAAAACACTACGTCCCACAACTTTTTGGCAATGGTCTCTCCAGTATGATTTCTGGTGGGAGTCGCCTCCACCCATCCAGAAAAGGAATCCACTATCACTAATAAATATTGATTTCCCCTTTGGGTCTTAGGCAATTTATTAATATAATCAACCTGTATTCCACTCCATGGCCCCACAATTCTTTGGTGCAACAAGGGTCCCGAATTCGGTGGTCTATTCCCCCCTGCCGCATACCTTATGCGGTTTCTAACAAAGTTTTCTACGTCATCTCACACCTTAGGCCATATTCCAATTTGTTTTACCTTAATGAGAGTATTCTCTATTCCTTGATGGGCCACAGAGTGATACAGGTTAATAATCTCTTCTCTCTGAAGTTTGTCAGGTACCCACTTTACCTCTCCTCTTTTCTTATTCACTGCATAGCCACCCTGTATATTCCAGTTTTCCCATCTTTCCTCAGGTTTAACTTCCTGTTTTATGTCTTGAGCTCTAGTAACTACCATAACTCCCAAAGGTTCCTTTGCTGCTAATTTAGCTAAAGCATTTGCTTTTTCATTCCCTTCTCACTTTTGGTGACCTTTAATATGTCTTACTCTTAATTTTCCAGAGTGTTTTTCCACCAATCATAAATAGATTTCCAATCCTCCTTTTGGACCAAATTTCTCCCCTCAGCTGTTTCCCAATTATTCTTTTTCTAAATCCCAATCCAGTATAACAGTCCTTGTACCACAAAGTCTGAATCCATATAGACATAAAGACCATCTGCAACATTATTTTTCTGTTTAAGCAGATCACTAAGAGCTCTGACCTCTGCTCCCTGAGCTGAAGTCATACTCATAGAACCAGAAATAGTCTCCCCATCAATTTGTACAGCTGCATATCCCGTATATGGCTTAGAGTTCTCATGGTATGAACTACCATCTGTAAACCAAACCTCTTTTTCTCCGAGGCTTAACACTTCATTTACCAGGGGTGCTTCTTCAACTAACTTCGGTTTGGTTTCTGGAAGTGGGCATTCAAGCTTCTTTCCTTCCGTCAGGAGGGCATATGGTAACATCATTGCTTGTTTGTTAGTCTCATAAATAACATCTCTGCTAGTTAACATCAAGGTCCATTGGGTCATCCTGGTATTTGATACTCCTTTCCCCTGCAGTTTCCCTGATAAAATATACTTCAGGGGAGAGTGAGGTGTTTATTATAATTGGGACTGTGCCAGTAGTCAAAGCAAAAGCTTTAGTGGCCCACAGAGCAGCTAAACATTCTCTTTCACAGATGCCAAACTGCTCCTCTGTAGTGGTTAATCTTCTAGACTCGTATGCTGCCAGTATTAACTTCCTGTCAATTTCCTGCATTACTACCCTTACTAGACTCTGTTGGGTTGCTGCCAACTTAATCACAAACGACTTATTTATCTCTGGGAATTTCAATGCTGGGGCTTGCATCAAGGCTTGTTTTAAATTACAGAAAACTTTTTTTTTCTTGTTCAGGCCCCCACTCCATTCTACTTCCTTTTTTAGTAAATGCCACAAGGATCCAGTTATGATGGCAAAATTCCAGATGTTTCCTTAAATAGTTAAACCCTCCTAACATCACCCTTAATGCATGAGAATCCTCTGGCCTTGGTAAATTCATTAATGATTTCCCCTCTGGTGATCTACCTGAATTCCTTTTTCTCCTATGGTCACCCCCAGATAATTCACTCTCCTCTGCGCTAGTTGGGCTTTCTCTTAGCCTTGAAAACAGTTTCCTGGATGAGTGTCAACACTTTTTTAGTCCTCTCAGTCATCTCCGCTTCAGTGTCCCTCCACACGAATATGTCATCTACATATGAGGTGATGTCCCCATTTTCTTTGGATAATTGATCCAGCATTCGCACCACTTTGGTGCACAATAGCCGGAGCGCAATGTAGGCCATGGGGAATTCTTTTAAATAAGTACTGTTGTCCCTTAAAAGTAAATGCAAAGTGGGCCCAAGAATCAGGATGCAATGCAATGGCAAAAAAACAATTTGCCGAATCTATGACAGAGAACCATTTAGGGCCCTCCCCCGTATTCTTGCCATCACTTAAGGTAAATCTGCTACTATTGGTGCCAAAGGGGAGAGTAGCTTTATTTATCTAAAATCCACTGTCAATCTCCTGAGGCTTTTAATACGGGCTAAATTGGGCTATGGTATGCGGAATTCCCCTTTTCAATCACTCCCTGTTCTAATGATTCAATTATTTCTCAGTTCCTGCCTTTGCTTGACCAGGATATTTATACTGTCTCTGTGGCGGCACTTCATCCCCCACGATTTTAACACATGGTTCGATTTTACCACTTTCTGCTTTATTCTTAATCCATACATGGAGGAACTCCTTTACCCACACATGTTGTTGATCCAGTATAATCTCCTCCTCTGCTTCTGCAACACATATTCTTGGAATGTACCCTGCTGTCAGGACACGTTTTGTCCAGCCAGGGGCACACCACAGAACTTCATTAGTTAAATCCAAAACCAACCGATTCCTCTTCAAAAAAAAAAAAAAAAGAGTCCCCAATATTACTGGCTCAGCCGCCTAACCTATCTGAAGCATTTGTTCTTTACAACAAAAATCCCCCACTCTCTCTCTGGGAATAGCTATTTCTACTGAATGATACATTTTTCCTGTCACTCCTTCCCCAATAAAGGAGGCTGCTGTAATGATCTCTGACACATATAGAGTCAAATCACAACTTCTATTTACAATATCTACACCAGACCCACAATCCAATAGGGTATCTTTGGATTCATTATCTCCCACAATGACAGTTCTCCTAGGCCTCCCATTTGAATCCCATCTTAATTAAGTTACCATCTCCCACTCCTGAGGACCCATTTCTAGTGGGAGCAACTTGTCATCGGGGCTTCCTTATAGAGCAGGTTTCTCTGAACCCTCAGCTTGCATAGCTGCAACTTTTTTCTGCTCCTTAAACATTTCTTCTTCCATCCTTTGCATTTTTTTGATCAATTCATCAGTTCGTCTCCCATTCCACTTATCCATATCTAGTCCCCTCAGTTTCAAATACCTCCAAGCGATATTCCGAATCACATCTTCTCCTTTCTGGGGCTCATTTTGATTATTCCACCCTCTACCTCCTTGGGGTGGGGTGTTTTGTCCTCCACCACGGCGGCATCTTCTCTCACGGTATCCTGATCTATAAGCACTCTCATTGGAATACGTTATTGCTTCAACAAAGGTACTCTGGGTTTCAATCCTTCTGCCTGGCTTCCCCCTTTCATCGTTCATTGGCATACTATCCAGTGTTCCAGTGCATCCATAACCGTTAACCCCTCATCCTGGGCTGCTTGGTTCACCAGATTAGTAGACATCACTAATAAATTTCTATCCAATCATTCAAACACATAATTTCAAAATTGCCTCTGATTCAAACTGTTCGTTGTGACAGTTCCTCATTGTTTTTTTCCTAGTCTTCACAATGGCTAGACACTTGAAGCCATTCTTATCTGATTGGAGAGGTAGCCCCTCCTTGCCTGATTGCTTCTTGGCCCTGTATTTATGTGGTGCTGAAATTGCACCACAGTTACAGTTACAATTTTCTGTGTATACACACACACACACATCCCTTTATAACCAAAACCTGTATCCATATCTCATAATGACTATTAAGTTCAGTGCATTACAAGCTTTCATAAAAGACCTTCTGCGATGTACTGTTATAGTGCAAACATACCTCTGTAATGCTGAGGTAAACTTCATACATCCAGGGAAAAGTATCTTGAAAGGAAAAGGAACAGAGAATTCACAAGCACATACACCAATGAGGCTCCCACAGCCGGGTGTTTGTGCGGCAGCTGTTGTATGTAATTTCCTGTGGGGTGGAGTGCCTTGGTCACTGCTGTGGCCCCAGAAGATATACAGAATGGGGAGGGGAGAGTGTATGGAGGTCCTGTAATGAAATTCTCTATGGGCTGCAGCAGGAGGCAAACAAACAGGAAGAGCAAGTTAAAAAATTCCTGGGGGATTAAAAAGTGAGGGGCATGCACCTCTGTACCTGGCCGTCTGTCAGCAGAGTTCAAAACAGTGACCAGAGCAGTCATGGTGCGGCATAGTGGGACACCTCCCAGAGGTCGATGTAAACAACGCAGTGTGTATACTGACACTGCATCGGCCTAACGATGTTGACCTAAGTGCTACACCTCTCACCAAGGTAGATTCATTAGGTCGACATAGCGGGCAAGTTAAAGCGGCAGAAGCAACACTGTAGTGTAGAGACTTCTACAGTTAGGTTGACCCTAACCCTTACATCAGCCTAACTCTGTAGTGTAGACTAGGGCTAAGAGCGGAAGCAGTAGTTTCTCAGGAGCCACTTTCAACCCATTCTGAGTTGATTCACAGTTCTCAATTGTCTATTCTATTTCTTAAAAGTTTAGAAAGCACAATTAAACTGTCTAAAAATACAGACAAGTGGGTTGTTCAAAAGTGCTCAATCTTGGCCTAATTCATGTAAGAAAAGGACAACACAGGACAGAGTAAACCAAAGAACAATGTGTGTAACAAAACCCATGAAATTATTTGTATATTTGCCTAGAGAAGTGAGCAACCTGACAAAGAGGCAAAAATGGCTTTAATGGATGTTTTTAATATATAGCAAAGTCAAGAAAGAAACTTTGCATGTATTTGCCTGTATGTAGGGAGCTTAAATGAGTGTGGGAGACACTATCATCTACATTTTCTCATATTGTAAAGAGAAGACAGGCAAAGCTACAATTTGATAATTGTTGAGTAACCAGCCTGAAATTTTCTGTTTTTTACTGTAATATAATTTAATAGTAGTCAGGCAAATTGCTCATCACATCAGAGCTTTGTAAGCATAATCTTAGCCAAAAAAAAATCAGTGAGTCATTTAGCTATTTTTTTTTTTTTTTTTTGGAGAGATAGTAGTTTTCCATTCAACTTATGTGATTTTTGTCATCATTATTAACTTCATGTGAAACTGATATTTTTAACTTTCATTTATGCTTATTTTGGTTACACAACTATCACATGATAGCATTGCCTGTTTTCTGCTCCTATGAATGTAGGAGGCATCAAACCCAAAAGGAACAGTAAGTCTTAAGGTTACAGCCCCAAAGCATTTTAGCCAACAGACTGAAAAGATGTCTCTCTAGATTTTTCAGTAGTCACACTGTGCTCAAAGGTTACTACTTGGGTTTTTTTTGCCTGCCTGCCTGCCCCTCTCTCTCTCTCCCCCTCCCTCCCTCCCCCCCCCCCCTTATCTGTTCTCATACCCACACCCCCACACCTCTGGTGACAATACCCAGTGGAAGCTGCTGCCCACCTGGTGCTAGTTTCTGGGCAGATTCTATTATGCCTTGTTTTAGGTGTGGCGGGCATGTTCACATATCAGTTTGAATGAGATTATAACACAACCTATAACAAGGTTTCACCCAGCTCATAATAATACTATTTATGGAAGGTTGTCCAAACTGCAGCCTATAAATGTTGTGGCTCCTAAAACTCTATAGTAACCTCATTGCTCCCTTTTAATACAGATGTTTGACCTATGATAGACCCTTGTACCATATTTAATCTGAGCAGTTTGCAGTCTGTTCCATTTAATTCAAACATAGCATAGACATCAGGCTCCTGTCTTGTTGTAAATGTGGGCCTAAATTTGAGCAACCCAGATTTATAGTTTACTTAATTGTTTACTTGTAATATTTTAGATAGCTAACACTGTATTTAGATTATCTAATATGGGGAGAACTTTTTACTGGAAAAGGAAGGGGAAGCATACAATTGAGATGATAAAAATACTGAGTGAAATTCAGGCTCTATTAAATTGCCACTTCAGTGGAGCCAGTGTTTTATCCCATTATCTTAACATTTTGTCAAGTTTCAGAGGTGTAAAGTAGAGATAGACCCATGCCACAAAGTTTGAATCTGGAGCTAGATACACATTTTCTCCCCTCTTCTTGTTCAACATAGATTCTTGGGTTTGTTCCTTCCTATGGGAAGGCAAGGTCAGAGAAATTCATCTTAAATTTCAGTCTCAGAGTGGTGAGATTCATGGTCATTGTAATCTCTTCTAAGACTTGGTTCCACAGCCTTGTTCCAGTTGTGGAGAAAGCACTTGTCTCTTATGCACACGAGTCTTGCTGCTGGGACTTGACTGTTCCAGTGGAACTTAGTTGTCAAGGGAGATTCTGATATTTCATTTCTCCTTTGGCATTTGGTAAACATAGTGTCTGAGTAGTTTTTCAGCTGGCCAGAGCATGTGAAAGCTTTTACCATTGAATGTCATTTTTATTTGAGCTAATAGCTCCTACTCTGAATTTAGTTTGTCCAAAACATTTAACCACAGAAGATTAATAATTTTGTTGTTGAATACAATGGAATGTGAAACATTTTTAACAAATATGATAACTAGATTGAACTAGTAAAATACCATATACATATTTAGCAATAATTGTAGCTGGTAGCAATATGTACAGCTTTATACTTCTCAACTAAGCCCATGTACTCATTGTCTTAACAAAAATGCCTTGCTGAGTTGTTATAAACTGAGCCCTGTGTAAAACAAGTGTTAATTTAGGGAGGGATATTCAAAAGTGCTCAGCGTTGACCTAACTGTGCTCCCATTGAAGGCAATGCTAATCTCACTAGCTTGTACAAGGATGTGATTGGGCCAGGTAGCAAGAAACTCTGCTGCAAGGGCTGGCGGCTCAGAGCTCTCTCCTCATTCCCTCATGCAGCGCTTGCCATTCCTCCCTGCCTTTGTCCCTGGCTCAGAGGAAAGATGCTATATCTGTGGGGAGTGAGGTACCGCATGATGTCACTGGTTTGGGGAGTCCAGGTCTTTTCTGGCCCCTCACATCCCAGCACCATTGACCAGTTCAGTGGTTGGGACACCTGGTTAACTGCCATCTTTAAAGGGAAAGGGGGGGGTATATAATAAACCCCTGGGTGTGGGTGCTTAGTCTGCAGCTCCACTCTTCCCTCCCAGCTGTGACAGAAGGTGTTGGCTGACAGCCTTTCGGGGTCTGGAAGGGCTGTTTCCCACATGGTAGCATTGTGGGGTGGGGTTTCACAAGCCTCTTGCCTCCAGAAGTCTGCTGGGATGTATTTGGCAGGTTTCCAGTGCAGATTGCAGGTGCTCAACTGTGGGCCCCTAACCCCAGCTGGGGTTTTTGTCAGGCATTGGTCCTGAGGTTAGCTTGGTTTAGTGGGGATTCTAGCCTCTAGCTCCCTCATACTCACATCTTACCTCCCTGGATGAATGGGACAGGGACTTAACTGTCTAGACAAGTCCCTTAGCTGGTGATTTAAGGGATAGGGAGGGGAAAGAGGTGGCTTTCCTCCCTAATGGTTTTGGTTACATCTATGGCCGCTGTAAGCAGCTTGAAATCCACACTGGAGTTCTCCTGCTGGGAAGTGATATGGGTGCTGTTACTCATGCTACATTAGTTGCAGCATTTAATCCTCATTGCTATGTCTGTGTGTCATTGTGTCAGCTCCAGTGAGAGTTTTACCACTGGTTTCAGTGAGAGCAGAGCTAGGGCAGCTCTGAGCGCTTTTGAAAATACTACCCTTAATGACTAACAAAATTTGTTACTCTTAAGAAAGGCTCAGATGCTGCCAGTATTCTCTTCTCCTTTCTGTGGGCAGTTGGTCAGTGGTGTGATGATACATTTAGAGATGTGGGTGTTGTATGCTACCCCTTCTAATATTTTAAGCAAATATATGAAAAGGGGGATGTTAGGATGCAGGGCAAGATAGAGGCCAGGGAGTCTAGTGATGGAGCCTTGGAAGGGGGCTGTCGGCAGGCAGCAGACCTGAGCTGATCAAAATTAAATAGGGGAGAAGAAAACAATTGTGAGGGGACTTGGTTAAGTTGACATTTTGAATCCCAAATGTATGGGTGAGTGTGGGAGCCCTGTAACTGACAGCATGTGAAAGTGATTAAATCATTTTAATGGCAGAAGTATTGTGATCCTCTTGGCCCTTTTTGTCCCTTTTGTCTGTCTGACGTCCTGACGTTCTGTTCTTCCTTTTCTTCCTGCAAATCTCAATGGGAGCCATTCAGACATACACACAACCAAGGATAGGTTGAAATGCTAGTGGGATATTTATCACTCATGTTACATGGGCTGGGCTGGCCAGTGGAGAGGGGCGATCCCCAGGCAGGCATGGATTAAGCTGGGGGTGCAGGAGAGGAGGATGGGGACGGCAGCACCTGTGTGGGGCCCAGCTCTCAATGAAGTTGGCCGGAGCTGAAAGAAGATTGTAGCACTGAACAGAGGCAGGAAGCAGGGCTGGCCAGACTGCTGCCTTCTGCTCCCTGCCAGCCATGGTATTCCACAGATGGGCCAAGAGCCACCTGTTTTTGAGCCAGGAGTACCTGATCCACAACCATGTGGACATCAGTTTCTGCCTGGTGCTCAGATTTGGGTGGGCCTGTGTGCTACTTGGGTGGGCAGTGCCCACCTGTGCCACTGTTCCTCATGTTTGGTACTGGCTTTGTTGCAGAGGTGTGTCTGTTTCTCCTTTATATCTTCCTGCTGCCTGTCAACACCATCAGCCACACCGAGCCTGTGTCCTCGGTTGCTTCCCAGCAGCTGAAGTCATTCTACCAGGATACTGAGCGGCTTAGGAAATCATTCCCTTTGGCATTGAGTGGATTGCTGTGCAAATGGATGATTGACACATGGTAACTACTCATTTACATAGTGTAAATAGTTCAGGGGAGAGGTGGCGCAGCAGGGCAGTGAGCATCTCCGGGTTTGAAATTTCTGACCTAGTGTTCCAAACAGCCCCAGACTATCCTGGGCAGCCAGAACATGTGGGCACAGTGTGAAACAACATTACAACATTCTGCTTAGCAGTACGGGTTTTGCTGCAGATGTCCAGTGGCAGGAGTGCTTTTCTATGGTGCTCAGCTTGCTGACATTTTGTCCCAGGCTGGTAACAGTGTGGACTTCTAGCAATGCTCTGCTGAGAGCTACCCATGGTGGTGTCTGATTAGCCAACAGGCAGGATACCACTTGAGTGGCACTTGCTGAGGGAGGGAATAAGAGGGTGTGTTGGGTTGTCACCCCTGGGGTGCAGTCTGGGAGCTGTGGGAACCTCTGGGCCCATCTAACCACTCCGTGGGTTGGCCCTGCTCACACTGCTTTGGGACACAGCCTGCCTAACCCAGACCCTGTTGTCACCCAACACAATAGCAGGTGGCGCCACACACCCAAACTGAGCTACCTGAGAGAGCAGCTTCACCCAAGCCGCTCAAATACATGCAGCAGACAGCAGCCAATTTCCCAGCTTTCCAGACTCACGACTCCCCCCCTCCCGCCCACTGGAGTATAAACCCAAAATTATACTGTCTTGTGCTGCACAGGGAACTGTATGTAAACTCATAAAATTCACCCCCGCCCTCAATGCAGAGAGGAATACGCAACAGCTTTCTGACCCTGAGTTATGATTCCCAAACACTTCACTCCAACTCACTGGTTTAGATAAAGCAAAACCAAGTTTATTAACTACAAAAGATAGATTGTAAGTGATAGCAAACAGATCAAAGCAGATTACCTGGCAAATAAACAAAAATGCAAACTAAGCTTAATATACTAAATAGGTTGGATATAAATAACAGATTCTCACCCTAAGAGGTTTCAGAGTAGCAGCCGTGTTAGTCTGTATTCGCAAAAAGAAAAGGAGTACTAGTGGCACCTTAGAGACTAACCAATTTATTTGAGCATAAGCTTTTGCGAGCTACAGCTCACTTCATCAGATGCATTTTGCATCCGATGAAGTGAGCTGTAGCTCACGAAAGCTTATGCTCAGATAAATTGGTTAGTCTCTAAGGTGCCACAAGTACTCCTTTTCTTTTCACTCTAAGAGATTATACAAGCAGACTGCAGATTCTTAAGGGGCAAGCCACACTTGCTTTACAGCTTGGAATCCCCAGGTCTTTCATTCACAGGCTAGAAATCCCTTTAGTGTGGGTCCATCACTTCCTCCAATGCAGTCTTTTTTCCTCAGGTGTTTCCAGGACTCTCTTTGGGTGGGGAGTGAAGAGCACTAGATGATGTCACTTGCTGCTTTATATAGTTTTTGCATATGAAACCCTTTGTTTCAAAGCTTGGTTCCCAGACCAGTCTGTGGAAAAATATTGACATCCCAAGATGGAGTCCATCATGTGGTCTGATCACATGTCCTTGTAGAGTCATAGGAGCCAGTACTTGGAGGCTGTCTGTAGCATTCTCAGGAAGGCTCCCCAGATGGGAGATAAGCTTCTCCTAAGGCCTATTGTTTTTTCCTAACGGCCCGTTGCCCTGAATAGGCCCGTCCCCACCCACTATCTAGATTGAAAGCATCATGTCTACTGGGTGTTACTCAGGTGTAACTACATTTGAAATAAGATATAGTCAATATTCATAACTTTAGATCCATACAAATAGGATAATCATATTCAGCAAATTGTAACTTTTCCAATGACACCTCACGTGACTTATCTGCATAAAATACATTATAATTATGTCATAATCATATCATAATATCACTCCAAAGAATATGGGGTGTAGTGTCATAAAGGGAATAGGAATTAAAATGCTGTTTGGCAGACATTAGTGGAGGAGGAAAAGGAGACATTCCCCCACCACACCCCCAACAATATAGTCAGACACACTACATTCCCCAGGCTTAATTATTGTGTATGTGGAGTAATTATAGCTTTTCCAGTAAGAACACTTTGCTGCTAGTTAATACCTCTTATCCCCATCCCATTGCTGAGATAGCAGCATCACTCTTCTCCCTATGCAACATAAATAGCATATCTCTAATATGCGTCTTAAGAGCAATTCATGATTTCCTGGTGCAGGCAGGGTTTACTGTCCATTGTGAAAGCAACAACCTATGCAACTGCCATAAGTGAAGGCACTTCATTATGTGCTCCCCATCACCAGAGCTGGTCTCCACCAAGGAGCGCTGTTAGAAGTGTGGCTATGGCTGTCTGGGTTTAATTGTACAGTCAAAGTCTTTAAAAGTAACTTGTTCTGCTAATCTCTGCCCATTCTTGGTACATGAGATAAGATGTCAAAAATACCTTCAGTGTGTCTGGAAGAGAAAATCTGGTTCAGCTATTGTGAGTTCTCTGCTTAAATTCTTCCATGATTCTCAATCTGGTACCATTTATTTTTTAAAGTTTCAGTCCACCTTCAAAGCATCTCTCTGGAGGATGGGATAATTTTGGGAATTGTCCTGATCAGGCTCCTCCCTTAGTTTTTGTTCCTGGCTTCCTGTAACAAGAAAATACATCCCTCTGAGACTGTTGCATTCTTACACATTATTTCCTTCCCAGCCTGTGTCCCATTATTAGATCACAGTACGTAATTTACCATGATCTGAATTTCTGAGTGTGCAGAATGAGAGGGAAGCTCACTGTTCATAATATAAAGTTGAGGACAAGGTTAAATTTAATACCTTTGTAGAATCATAGAAATGTAAGGCTTACAGGGATCTTGAAAGGTCATCTAGTCCAGTCCCCTGTGCTGAGACAGGACCAAATAAACCTAAACCATCCTTGCCAGATGTTTGTCTAATTTGTTCTTAAAAACCTCCAATGACAGGTATAAGGGGGACTGTTGGCCCCTTACTAAAATGTAGTGGGGAGTTTTGGTTGGCTAGCTCCCAGTACCAAAAGAAAGGGGAAGGGTTGATGGGAAATCAAGACCCTGAGACTGACACTCCCCAGGGAAAATGGGGAGAGGCCAGCGCTCGAGGTCAGCATAATTGACAGGGCAGGCACGCTAATGTGAGAATCTGGAGGCCAAGGGGTCCCTTCCTCTGTGTGAGTTGGAACTGCCTGCGCCAGAGTGGGGCTGAGCTAAGGAGAGAGCAGGAGCCCGAGCTGATCTGGGGAGCAGAGCTGTAGCAGCAAGAGCCATAGGAGCAGCCTAGAGAGGAGATCTGTGCTGGGAGAAGAGCTGCAGCAACCAGAGCCAGAGAGGCCAGAGGAGCAGCCCAGGGAGCCGAAGGCAGAGCAGCAGCTGTAGCAGTCCGGAGCCGGGTGTGATGAGCAGCTGGGGAAAGTGAGGGGGACCCTTGGCAGCGGGCCCAGCTCAGGGAGACGCAACTAGTCAAGAGGCCTTGCAGGCCAGACTTGGAGGAGGATCATAAGCCCAAAGGGGAGAACAGGAGGGTGTGTGTCCTAGAGCCTGAGGGTGTATGGCCGCTGCCAGAGCAACTGTCCAACCTGCAGCACCCCTGCAGCACAGCCAGGGCCTGAGAAGGAGGCCTGGGATTCATAGATTCATAGATATTTAGGTCAGAAGGGACCATTATGATCATCTAGTCTGACCTCCTGCACAACGCAGGCCACAGAATTTCACCCACCTCCACGTGAGGAACAGACTGTGAACTGCCCTTACATTCCAGAGATGGCTTTTTGTGATGTCCCTGTGCCACAGAGCAGAGTTCCATGTTTTCTTTAACCTTTCCCATTTTTTCCTTATTTTTTAAATCGATTGCTGTTTAATAAATTGTATTTGCTTGAACTATATATAATAAGTGAAGGAAGTGTCCAGTGCACAGAGAATACCTGGGAGTGGGGACATCCTAGCCCCTGTCCTAAATGACCATGACAAGATTTGGGGTCGAGGTCCCCCCTCGGAATCCTGGGCCCAGCCTTATCGGGGTTACAAGGAGTCTGCCACACAAGAGTGTGGAAGGGGAGCCCTTGAGGTCAAGCAGGCCTCTGGGTAAAGGAAGTGGGAGCAAGGACTCAGATCCTTTTGCTCCCAATTCCACCAGGTGTAGTGTATAAACCAGGAAAGTTTCCCACAATAGTGAGACCATTCCTCTGCTTACATAGAGATTGCACAATCTCCCTTGGAAGCCAATTTCAGTGCTTAACTGTCCTTAGAGTTAGAAAGCTTTTCCTTATATCTAACTTAAATCTCCCTTGCTGCAGATTAAGCCAATTATTCTTGTCCTACCTTTCAGTTGACATGGAGAAGAAATGAACGCAATCCTCTTTATAACAGCTATTAACATATTTAAAGACTGTTATCAGGTCCCCATTCAGTCTTCTTTTCTCAAGATTTAACAGGCCAAGGTTTTTTTTAATCTTTCCTCAGAGGTCAGGTTTTCTAAATCTTTTATAATTTTTGTTGCTCTCCTCTGGACTCTCTCCAATTTGTCCACATCTTTCCTAAAGTGTGGGGCCCGGAATCTGATACAATACTCCAGCTGAGGCCTCACCAGTGCTGAGTAGAGCAGGACCATTACCTCCCTGACTTACATATGACACTTCTGTTAATACACCCCACAACTGCATCACATTATTGGCTCATATTCCATTTGTGATCCACTATCATCCCCAGATTATTTTTATCAATACTATCATCTAGTCAGTTATTCCCCATTTTGTAGTTGTGCATTTGATTTTTTCCTTCCTAAGTGTAGTAGTTTGCATTTGTCTTTGTTGAATGTCATCTTGTTGATTTCAGATTAATTCTCCAATTTGTCAAGGTTGTTTTGAATTCTTATCCTCTCCTCCAAAGTGCTTGCTGCAGCCCCTCCCAGCTTGGTGTCATCTGTGGATTTCATAAGCATACTCTCCACTCCATTATCCAAGTCATTAATGAAGATATCAAATAGTACCAGATCCAGGAGAGACCGCTGCAGGACCCTACTAGATACATCCTCCCAGTACGTCAGTAAACTACTCTTTGATAAGCAGAGAAGCAGCAGGAGGACAAAGACCACACCCCCCCATACACAGGTAACATGGGGCAGGGAGAGCACAATGAGCTCGGGATGGGCACAAGGGGAGGGGGTGTCACTAGACAGAGGAGACGTGGGGCGGTGATGTGTACTCCCTTTTAGATTGTCCCCCCCAGTATGGGGAGGCACGAGTCATCTATGGCAAGAACCAATTGAAAGTGGTGTTTGGCAGTCACGGCGCAGCTGCACATGGTGGAGCGCTGCTTCTGGGGCCAAGAAACGAGCACTGACTGGTGGGATCACATCATAATGCAGGCTTGAGATGACACGCACTGGCTGCAGAACTTTTGGATGCACACGGTCACATTCCTGAAACTTTGTGTAACCCTTCTGCCAGCAACAAGGGCCAGGTTCAGTATCTAGGGGTTCCTTCTCAACAATACAACACAAAACCAGCTCGAGCCCCCACCCAGTGACCTGGGACAATTACCCACCTGGGCACCCCTAAGAGGCAATATTTCCCCTCTCACGAGCACAGAGTCCGAGTGTAGCAAAAACTTTTAATAAAAGGAGGGAAGTAACTCGGCATTCATTTGGGAAAACACCGCAACTAGGGTTCATAAACACAAACCATGAGCAAAAGACCCAGCCCCAAGTAAGTTGGCCGGTGTCCTTTTCCCCTCAGGTTCTTAAGTCCAGCAACCCAAAAGTCTCTTTAATGTGCTTGTCCCTTCTCTGCACCCCACTCATAGCTGCCATCCTTGGCCAGTGCAGCCCTAGAGTTCAGAGGTTCAGCTGCAGAGTTCATCTCCCACCCTGGGTGGAAGGGGGGGTAAGGAGGCACCTTACACGCTCCGCTGCTCAGGCACTTGCTCGTCGCCCCAATGGCCAATTGCCACACCTCTCTGTGGGGCTATGCTCTGGCCCTCTCCACCAGCCACCCTGCTGGCTGCTTGCCACACCTCTCCGCCAGCTGGCCGCTGGCCAAGCCTCTCCACCAGCCGCCCAGCTAGCCACTCGCCAAGATGTCTTCAGGTACCTCAGTGATTTCAGCTGTTAATGGGGAAGCCACACTGCTGGTGCACACTGGACAGTCTCTTGCAATAGAGTCACGGTCCCAAAGTAGGTCTAATACCCAAAGTAGGTATCAGTGATTTCAGTTCTGCAGCATGTAACAACCCTCAAGAGTCTAAATTAGCTCTCATTATACCATGGAGAGCAGAAGGGTCAAGTGATGTCTAGGTCTCTTAAATAGAACCCACACTCTCTCAACTCATTAGGCTTTGGAACCCATGTCCCCTGCCTAGCAAGTGCCATTCAGTTGAGGCTGAGTCTCTCCATTGAGGTATGCCAGGTACAGTTCTACTACCCTTCGTTCACACAACAAGGATAACAATCCTTTATTACTCCTGCCCCAATAACAAGGAGACTGGGGATCCAACACCAGCCACAAGTGATCATTTGGGCAAGCAATCCCATCATGCTGAGCACCTAGGCCAGGGGTCGGCAACCTTTCAGAAGTGGTGTGCCGAGTCTTCATTTATTCACTTTAATTTAAGGTTTCGCAGGCCAGTAATACATTTTAACGTTTTTAGAAGGTCTCTCTCTATAAGTCTGTATATTATATAACTAAACTATTGTCGTATGTAAAGTAAACAAGGTTTTCAAAATGTTTAAAGAAGCTTCATTTAAAATTAAATTAAAATGCTGATCTTACGCTGCCAGCCCACTATCAGCCTGGGGTTCTGTTCACCTAGGCCAGCAGCAGGCTGAGCGGGGCCCTAGCTGGCAAGGGGCCCGCTCAGCCCACTGCCGGTTTGGGGTTCCGCCCGCCGCCTCCTGCCAGCCAGGGTCCCGGCTGCTGGCCCCACTCAGCCCGCTGCTGGTCTGGGATCCCAGCCCTGCCCACATAGAGTGGATATCTACCTTCTCCCTGGTTCTAGCCATTCTCTTCCTCTCTCTCTCTGCACTGAGCTGGGGGTGGGAGTGCCCTGAACACAGGGCTGGGGATTGAGGTGTAGGGTCTGGCCAGGAGCTAGAATGAGGGAGGGTGCTCAGGGTTGGGGCAGGAGGTTTGGGTGTGGAGTGCTTACCTGGGCAGCTCCCATTTGGTGCAACAGGTGCAGGTGTGTGGGGGGGGGGAGCAGGAGCTCCTGTTTGGTGCTCAGGATGGGGGTGGGAAATTGGGGGGTGCAAGAGTCAGGGCATGGGGTGTGGTGGGGCTGGGGGTGTGTGAGGAGGGTGAAGGAGTCAGGGCAGAGGGCTGGGGGCATGTGTGGGGGGTGCTGGAGTCAGGGCTGGCGTTGTGTGGGGGGTGCAGGGGTCAGGGCAGAAGGCTGGGGGTGTGGGCTAGGGTCGTGGGGGTGCTCCCAGCCCCCTGCCCAGAGTGGCTCACGGCAGGGGGCTGGAGGGGCTATGCCCTGATTCCATCCCCCTTCCCTAAGGCCCTGTCTCCATCTCCTCCCCGGAGCAGTGAGCATGCTGCAGCTCTGCTTCTCTCCCTCCCTCTCAAGGGCCATCAGCTGATCGGTGACAGGGAGGGAGAGGAGAAGGGGCAGGAACCCAGCACTGCGGGGGAAGGGGGAGCTTGCCCGCCTTGCAGCAGCAGCCGGCAGGACCAAGCTTCTTCACCCTGCCCCGGAGGGGAGGGGGACGGAGAAGAGTGGGCCGGGGCTGGCAGGATTTTTAATGGCATGCTGCTGCCTGCCGGGGTCCCAGCCCCAGCCCCGCTCAGCCTGCTGCCGAGGCCGGCAGCGGGCTGAGCGGGGCTGGTGGCTGGGACTTGGCAGGCAACAGCATGCCATTAAAAATCGGCTCGCGAGCCATCTTTGGGATGCGTGCCGTAGGTTGCCGACCCCTGACCTAGGCAAACAAGATCAGCTCCTGAAGTCCTTTTTCACAGCTCACCACCAGATGTCAGGAGAGAACTCATTTACTGCTTACATTTGTGCCAAGTTTGCCCCAGCCTTCCAGCACAGGGGCACCAGAATGAGAGCTGCATTGACAGTGGAGAAACAAGTGACCCTGTCAAAGAAGGAAATTAGGTTGGTTTAGCATGATTTGTTCTTGACAAATCCATGTTAGCTATTACTTATCACCCTATTATCCTCTAGGTGCTTACAAATTAATTATTTAATCATTTGTTCCAGTATCTTTCCTGGTATTGAAGTTAGGCTGACTGGTCTATAATGCCCCGCGTCCTCTTTGTCCCCCTTTTAAACATAGGTACTATATTTGCCCTTCTCCAGTCTTCCGGGACCTCAGCAGCCCTCCATGAGTTCTTGAAGATAATGGCTAACTGTTCTTAGATTCCTTCAGCTAGTTCCTTAAGAATCCTAGGACGAATGTCATCCAGGCCAGCTGACTTGAATACATCTAACTTATTTATATATTCTTTAGCCTGTTCTTTCCCTGTTTTGTGTTCTGTTCCTTCCTCTTTGTTGTTAATATTAATTGTGTTAAGTATCTCGTCACCATTAACCCTATTAGTGAAGACAAACAGACATTAAACACATCAGGCTTCTTGCTGCCATCTGTTATCAGCTCTCCTTCCCCACTACTCTTTCCTTCGTCTTTCTCTCACCTTAATGTATTTAAAGAAACTCTTCTTATTGCTGGGTATGTCCCTTGCTAGACAGTCATTCTTAGCCTTTCTGATTTTTCTGTACATACTTGTGTTACTCTTTTGTATTCATCCTGAGCAATTTGTCCATGTTTCCACTTTTTGTAGGCTTCCTTTTGATTTTCAGGTGACTAAAGAGCTCCTGATGGAGCCATATTGGCTTCTTACTATTTTCTGTTTTTCCTTTGCATCAGGATAGTTTGCTGTTCTGTCTTCAATAGTCTCTTTGAGAAACTGCCAGCTCTCCTGAACTCCTTTTTCCCTTAGATTTTCTTTACATGGGACCTTACCTACCAGCTCTCTGAGTTCATTAAAGTCTGGTTTTTTTAAGTCCATTGTCCTGGTTCTGCTAGTCTCCCACCTTTCTTTCCTTAGAATGATGCAATCTATCATTTCATAATCACTTTCACCCAAATTGCTTTCAACATTCAGATTCACAGTCAATTCATCCCTGTTATTCAGAATCAAGTCTAACCATCTCACTTTTAGTCAGAATCAAGTCTAAAATCCCCTAGTTACTGGTGTTCAGAACAAATACTTATTGGAAATAAACTAAAATCTAAGTACATTTTTCTATATTTAATATCCCGTGCTTGTGGTACCTGAGTTCAAAATCACTGAGTCATTTGAAACACATAAGTCAGAGTGAAAAGTTGTATGCATTAATAGCTTTGAATCGGTCTTACCAGATGTTTTCTTTGGTTAGTGTGAGGATTACCTACTCTCTGTATAGCTGCATAGCTATATATGTATAGCTGTATATATGTCTTGTGAAGGCGTTAATGGTATTGTAATCTACTGTGTTATTAGTGTGGCTACTATAATATCTCTCTCATTGAGAAATTAAACAAATTTCACGATTTTTCAGCTTAAAGGGAAACTGAAAATAGCATATCTAGATTGCCAACCTAATAAATAAGGATTGCCATGTTTGTAAGTGAAAAAAGATGGTCATGGCTGTAAATGAGTTAAGCAATCTTAAGAATTACCCACAACTAGCTTTCACAATCAAAGGCATATTGCATTATTGCTCTAAAGTCTTCCACTAGACTCCCTTCCTACACAATTAAGTCTTAAATGCTGAGAAATACTTTTACTGTCTCAAATATGTTTTTTTATTTAAAGAATGTTTCATTGAGTGAGTCCATACATATCAGAAGCCTCTGTGGGGATCCAAGTTCGGATCTGAAGTTTCAGGTCTGGGAGTGCTGTTGAAGCAACTTGGTAAGTCCTTGAGGGCCTCTCCACACACCTTTTTACCAGGCCTCTCACTGATTAGGTGCACAGGTGGCTAAAGGCATGCTTCATGTCTACACAACACATGATTAATAATCAGCCACTAACTGACGAATCTTAATCATGTTCTGTCTCTTCAGGCTGCCTAATTTGGGACATTTTTTGGGCCCTAATTCAGCAAAGCACTTAACTTTAAGCAAGTTAGTGGGACTTTAAAATATGCTTAATGTTCAATATGAACAGATTCAGAGACTCTGCAGAAAGGTACAGACTGACAATCGAGCTGACAGAAGTCATGTATCAACTTGCACCTGGGAAACCCTACACAAAACCACAGTCAGCTGAAAGTTGTTACCAATTTCTGCTATATTGGTAGTATATTGTCAAATGATGTTACTACAGACAAGGAGCTGACAAGTCGTATCAACAAAGCCAGTTCATCATTTGGCAGGATCTGGCTGCAACATGGTATTAATCTTCAAACCAAGTTAAAAGTCTATAAAGTGGTTGTGCTGACTAACTTGGTGTATGGGTGTGAGACTTGGATCTGCTAGAGGCATCACATTAAGCTTCTAAGAAAGTTCCATTTATGACACATGCATGTCATACCCTGCATCAAATGGAGGTTCTGGAACTTAATCACTTCACAGGGATTGAAACCACGCTTATCGCATCACAGTTACATTGGGTTGGCCATGTGTTCAGGATGGACGACACCAGAATGCCAAAGCAGTTGCTGTGTGGCAAACTGAAAGTGAACAACTTCATGTGAGGCAGCCCAAAGAAATGCTTCATGGGCACACTGAAGCATAATTTGAAACAGTGCAACATTGACATTGACAGAGGGGAGTAGTGAGCAGTAGATAGAACACTCTGGCAAGTATGAGTTTAACTACCATTGGGATCTTGAGAAAGAGAGGCTGAGTCATAAGCAGCGGCAGATTTAGCAGGGACAGACTGTAATCCCTTCCTTGGCATCAAGCTAGCTATGCACTTCATGTGGAAAGGACTGCCCCTTGCACATCGGTCTCTTTAGCCACAGCCATACTTGCAGGACTTAAAACCATCATCAGCATCATCTTTGGTCACAAAGGAAGATAAAAAAAAAAAAAAGGTAAGTATGTGCTTTGCTGACCGGGGACCTTGACTTCTGTAACCATCTGTCCAGGTAGCCTGGGGGTTTGTCTGCATGGGGTGCTTAGTTTGCACTGAGATAATGCACATTAATTGAAGCCACATTCACAGCACGCAGACTGGACAGCTGTGTCCTCTTTCAGTTCACCTCATGGTGTAAAGAGAGTGGGAGCTTGGTGACCAGAGGCAGTGCTATCCCACTGGGGGCCCTAAGCAGGAATATTTTGCCTCTGCCCTTGAGACACAACACATAATAAAAAGTGAATTGGGGGCCTCCTTGAGCTGCTCGGTGCCCTAAGCAACTGTTTAATCTGCTTATGCCTAGCGCCAGCTCTGCTCTTGTTCCTGACTTGCAGTTTGCCCTCTGGCCTGTCTTGGACTCTGATCCCCTGGTAACCTGACCCTGCCAGCCTACTGACACCTGACTCTCAGTCTGCCCTCCGGCCTGTCTAAGATTCTGGTCTCCTGGTATCCAGACCTAGTCTTTCTTCTGGTTCCCCTCTTAACCCTTAAGTTGGACCGCCCACATCCCAGTTGTGACAAATACGTAGAGGCAGTTTGCAATTTATATGAGCTGTCATTGCAGGGTGGCATTAGTTTTGGAAGCCAGCTGCTGCACCACCAAGCACATGAGATGACTACAGCAGTGTGGCTCCTGCAGCAGTGGACAAAAGAGGAAGATGACAACACCGTGGAAATGCTACTACACAAGCTCTTCCTAGAGCATCTTCACACTGTGTAGTGCTGTTTCTGGGCTTGGGAAACCAGCATTAATTGGTGGGAGAGGACCATTTTGCAGACCTGGGATGACTAGCAGTGGTAACAAAATTTCAGGATTAAGACCACTTTTTTTGAGCTCTGCGCTGAACTGACCCCAGAGCTGCAGCAGTGGTTTACTAACATGTGGTGTCACATACCCGTTGAGAAGTGGATTGCCATTGCCAACTGAGTGCTGGTCAGTTTCCAACCAAATTGACTTAGGGAGATTAACTGTTGGGGACATTGTCATGCAGGTGTGTGCTGCTTTGCAGACGGTACTCTTGCACCAGGTTATAAAGCTTGGTAATGCTCAGGAGATCATTGATGGCTTTTCATGCATGGGGTTCCCCAACTGTATTGGGGCAATTGATAGGACTCATGTACCTCTCATTTGCTTCCCATGTTAGCCTTTATAACTTCTCCATGGTGTTCCATGGCCTTGTTGACCACGAGGGCAGGTTCACAAAAGTAAACGTAGGATGATCTGAAGAGGTCCACAATGATAGGAACCCAATACAAGAATTGGGTAGGGGGAAGGAGCTCCTATTCATAGGTGAGTGAACATCTTGCCTTTGTTTCTTCTAGTCCTTCAGGGTTTGAGTGTTGGGATTCAAAGTTGCCAGGTGCACTGGATGTCTTGAATAGGCAGGGCTCCAACATAGTGGTGGTCTTGCTGCCCTGTGCTGGGGCTAGGGAGTACTGGACTCTGGGAACACAGTTGCAGAGCTACAGTAGGGAACATCTGCTGGTGCTCCTGGTATCCTGTATTATCCAAGGCTGCAGAACATGGCTGGGTCCTGCTTTGGGAGCACTGCACTGTCTGAAGGCCTAATAACTGCATGGGCTTCAGCAGAGCATTCTGAGTCTGCATTCCATCTAGGAATTGTTTTTGGGTATCCCTGTCTCTCTTTACAGTGTCTCTGGTAATAGCAACACTGCCCTGGTCCACTTCAATGCTAGCTCTGGATACCTGCATTTCTTTCTCCCTCTCTGACATGACATAACGCTCTCCAGGTCTCTGTGGTTTTTCTTTTCTTTTTTCCAAGATGTATGTGGGGCTTCAAACTTCTCTTGAGACCTCCTTTTCCCTCGTCAGGTTAGAAAGCTGCTCAGCTGCTGGTAAAAGGCCTGTCCTTGAGGGGCTCAGTATTGCACACTGTGTGGCTGGGGGAGCAGAGTTAAAAACAAGCGGTTATTGTTAATAATACAACTATTTCTACAGAAGTAATGATGGAATTCTTTTTGTTATCCTCTACTTCTGGATTCCATCCCTGAGATTCATCCCAGTTTTGGGAAGACCTCAGAGCTGGTAAGTGGTGTGTGCATGGGGGCTATGGTCCAGGTTTGGGTCTGAGGTTTGTGCCATATCTTGGAGGCTGTAGAGAGTTTAGGTTTATGCTATGCTTTGAAGATATTTATGTGGTGTCAGAGGGGTTAGTGGGAGAGTTGGGGGACTAGAGAGCAATCCCCTCAACATCCCCTTGAGGCTGTGTGACCGACTATACCTAAAAGTAGCACCCTGTAAACCCCCTATTCATTATTCATATATGGTTGTAATATTTCATACAAAGCACTCCATGGAAGATATCCTAGGAAAGGTCATGATCTGCTGAAACCCATTGTTCTGTTAAAATATGTATATCATTAGTGTGTATGAAGTTATGAGATTTTCCTGTATGGTGGTTATTGAAATATGTTGTAAGATTGGGAGTGGCCCACTGCTAGTTCTCCAGTGACTACAACAAAGAAGGTGACCAACACCTGGGCAGGTGTTAAATGCCATTAATCAGCAGGGGAGTTCTAGACAAGGGATATACATTTCTGTAAGGGCTTGTCCACACTTACATTTTATAGCGCTCTAACTTGCTGGCTCAGTCTGAGTGCTTTAAAGCACTAGTGTAGACAGGCTCCGAGCGCTGGGAGCCATGTTCCCAGTGCTCGGAGCGAATCCCCTCGTGGAGATGGATTATCAGTAGTGCTGAGAGAGCTCTCTCCCAGCGCTCGCACGCGACCACACTCGCACTTTAAAGCGCTGCCGTGGCAGCGTTCCCGCAGCAGCCCTTTGAAGTTTCCAGTGTAGACGTACCCTAAGAGAGTTGCACAAGACCACACCATGGGCATTGCTCAACTCTGGGACTCAGCAAAGCCCACATGAAAGGGCAGACAAAAATAGCTCTCATTCTGCATTGGTTGTTTGAAACCTTAGCAACTCCTAGCATTTTTCTATGAAATTTGTAACCCTGTGCAAAATGTCTTAGCTGGGTCATGGGCAGCAAATTCTAGTAGTCAAGAGTCTACAGTCCTGAGACAGGAGTCAAGTGTCATTGAGGTCAGAAGACTGGAAGGTCAGAAGCAGGAGACAAATTGGTGAGCAGAATCATGAGTTGGGAACTAGTCAGGCCAGGTCAGGATGCCAGGAAACCGAGACGAATATGGAGACATACACACACACTGTGCAGAAAAGAGAGGAGCCCAGTCGTTCAGACAGCTTCCTGTTCCTGCTGTTGTCTTAAGTAGGGCTAGCAGGCTAATCAGCTTCTCCCAGACTCTGCCAATAGGACTTCAGGGGTGGAGCCTCAAGCTGGGGCTTGTCTTCCTGGGCCCCAGGTAAGCAATTATCAGCAGCCTGCCAGCTGGAGGGTTGGACAACAGCCACTTCCATGAATCCTGCGGGCATGGTTTCAAGTCCCATAGGTCATGACAGAAAAGCCATCAAGAGCTATATGGCTATGCTATCCCAACCAAAACTTCTTGTCCTGTATGAATTCTTGTAACAGGTCTTATATACCTCAGAAGGTAGCTAGTAGACTTACTACCTGTGTAGGCATGCAATGTCCAAGCGTGTGTATAGCTCATGTAAACTGAATATTAACCAAACTTTTCCCCCCGTTACGTCCATCTCAATAAATGTTTGAACCTTGCACAAGTAACAGTGTCATTATTTAAATCTACTGTGCAAGGGGAGGGTAGATAGAGGATGTGGCTGCTCCATGCAGTCACCATTTTGAGCACTTAGACAGGGGAGGGGGCAATCACCAGGCAGGAGAGATGTGGGGAGGAAAAAGGAAATCAATGGATGGATATGTGCCCTCTGGGACATGGGTTTGTAAATAGCTGCTGGTCAGTGCCTCAGCTTGATAGAAGCTGATTGCTTTGCCCGTCCAGTCACCTTTTTGAAAATGTGTTTGCAGAGTTGGGAGGGACCGAACAAAAGGGGATCACGTTGGGGAGGGAGAGAGAGTGGGTGACGGGGGTGGAGACTCGGAAAAACTCCTAGCTCACATCTGTCCAAAATGGTAGTGGCCATGGGGCACCCAGGAAAGAAGTTAGCACAGTAGCATAATAATAAATAGTAAAGATAGACATTCACATGCCAACGTCCACTCATTAGAATCTGTAGGATCTTCCTCCTGTGGCAGAGGCTGGGAATTGGGTTGGCTTCCTACTGGGCACTTACAGTCACACTCTGGGTTCTGAGTTCAGAAGAGTTCCTGACTGTTAAAGAGAACTCTTCATTGTCCTCTTCCAATGATGATGATTCTTGCACTTGCTTTCCTAGGGGGATTGAGGCTCCACAAGGGCATTGGGCTCTGTAGTGCCATGCTGGTTAAAAATCTGGTCCAGCTCCCCATAAACTGGACAAGTCAAATGGCCAGCAACTGACTTTTTCTTTTTATTTTAAATCGATCCCTGGTGTTTTTGTACATTTGCCTCAGCTCTCTGAGTGGCATCCCCATTGTGACCCTTCTCGGTCATCTGCCTTGAGATTTCCTCAAACAGGTTTTCTTCATGCCGTGGCTGAACACAAGCCTGCTGCTTTCTAGATGGCAAGGAGACCTAGGATCTCACCACAGCCCAAGCTGCTGCTGGAGGCATGATGTCACACTGCTGGAGTCATATCATTGCAAAATTAATAGATTCAAATCGAGGAGCAAATGGCTCAGGCATCTTGAATACAGGGGTGGAGAGATGGCAGAGCACTGCAGACAATAGATCCTTAGGTAGGAGGAACTGGGCCAATGTCTGGGTGGAAGAGACTTTATTATGAGTTTACTTGGACTTAATAAAGTAGAACACCACTAGGGGAATTTTGTCTTATACCTTTTGGACTGTGTAGAGTTCTTAAGGGGCCCTGAGAGAAGGGGAAACTGAGACAGTGCACTGCAGAGCCACACTCAGCCAGCAGGGAGTACTACTAGCCAGGAATGTCCTTTTACACTCTGGGTATGATTTCATTAGCCAGGGAAGCAAAGTGTAGGTTAGGCCCCACGAATCACAGCAGATACAAAGAATATTTGCGTTCTCATTGTGTTTGGAGAATAGTGACCCTCCCTGCAACCATTCCGTTGTGTACAAGTCAGAATTTCTCAATAGTCTAGCATCATGATCCTTATCACGCCAGCCATTGTTTACCTCCATGACACCAGCAACCGCAGAGCAATATGGCTTTCAGCTGTAGAACATTGTGGCTTATTTAGTGGGAAGGGAGGGAGACAAATTGGGAAGAGCACTCTGTTAATAGCCCTAGCACAGATTGGGAAGTCTCAGTAACATTCAAAGCCATGCATTATTGCAGAGCCAAGTGTAGTAACCTTGATTATATGGGTCAGTAGCACTTGCTTTATTACAATGCAAACCTTTAATATTGTTTAACCCGTTTGATCTGAGTGGCTAGGCAAATTTCAGGGCCCTGGGGATGTTCCAGTTGGAAGCAGAAATTGATGGAGTCTTTGATGTAGGGGTTTTTTTTTATTTACAAAGAATATACAAAACCATATGTCTCTGAACGCAGAAGGAATCAAATAGCAGGAAGCAGCTGCTTCTGCTCACAGCACCAAGAGCACTCTTTTCAGCCTGCACTCCTGACCCAAAAACCTCTCCCCAGGTTTTTTCCAGGATCAGCCACAGGCCCCACCATGCTTTCAACTGCCTTTCCAGCTGCCGCAGGGCTCAGGCCTGGTCTACACTGGGCACTTACATCAGCATAACTATGTCTCTAAGGGGCATGAAATATCCACACCTCTGAGACATGAGGCTATACCTACCTAACCCCTGATGTAGACAAAGCTAGCTTGGAAGAATTCTTCTGTCAATCTAGCTACTGCCTCTCAGGGAGGGGAATTATCTACATCATTAGGAGAACCCCTCCTGTTAGCACAAGCAGTGTTTATTACTGAAGCTCTACAGCGGTGCAAGTAATGTGCAGCAGCTCTGCCTCTGTAGTGGTTTAAGTGTAAACATCCCCTTGTTTGTTGCCAGTTTGTGTGTTCTGCTCTCACACACACACTGCCAAAAACAATATTTAGCAAAAGCTCTTGGGCATGTTCACACACTCCTTTTGTCTTAGCTAGGGTTTATCCTTATTGTTATGTTCATTGAGGGGAGAGTGCACACCCATCAACCTCACTCCCACAACACCCAGCTCATAAAAATACAATGCCTCCCACTTTGGTTTTTATGCTAAAATGCCCCACCAGGGACAAATAGTCAGTGTTTATGCTCAGTTTTCGTAATGCTAGGGCAACTTTTATGCTATTAGCAGTGACCATAGCTCTCATATGGATGGTTATCCACTGAAAGGGTAGTGTCAGCTCTACACCCAAAGTCAAAACACTTCTATGAATCCCACCTGAGGTTTTTGTGTATATGTATCCTATAGCCTACCTATTTATGTATTAGTGCTTCAAAAATGCATGTGCACAAAAGGAGGCCAGGGAGAGGTCCCTTCTGAAAGTCAGACCCTTAATGTGCATTTTGCTAAAAAGTTAGTGCTCAGTTTAAAAAAAAATCATGGATCAGCGTGGCTACAGTCGGCACCCAAAAAGACTTTATTTGAAGTCCAAAGTCTAAATTTGAGCAAATTCTTGAAGTTCCCAATGCTGTTGCTAAATCCAAAACTGCATTCTTTATTAGGTATGGTGACTTTTTTTGGAACTAGTCAGACTCATCTGTCCTACATGAAAGCTGGAAGAAGGACTGATATTTAAAACTGCACATTCAATTATATATACATACATGCCAAACTATGGGCCTAAATTATACATGCAGTTAAACTAGTTGGATGTGCAAATTCAGAAATTACAGAAGCAAGTGACCAGTAACAAGCTAACTAGCTTTTAATGTATCTCCATGCACAAATTACATGAATAACCTTCCCTTTCATTTTGCAGATATTTTCTTGGGCAATATCATTCCAGATACCTCTTCAAATTCACCATCCAGATCTTTGATGATATCCATAATCAAGTGACCTTCTCTTGTGAAGTAAACAAGAACTCCCTCAAGTCATCGTGGTGCATCTCCATCTCAGCAGTAGCCTGCGTCAGGTTCAGTAATACATAAAGCAATGCTGTGACTTATTGCTGAAACGCTTTGATGCAGTCTGTGACCTGACATACTTTTTATTCTATTGGAATGCATGTGCATGGGAAATTCCACACACTAGATCCTCTTCTTTCCCTCCTGCACTCCGCAACCCTACGAATCTATTCAAAAGAGACTGTGATGGCCAGTCAAGTTCTAGATTTAGAAATTCAAGGAATTGTGATCATGGAAACATGCCCCAAATAAGTTGAGGACTGACCCCTAAATAAGTTGAGTCAAGAGTATACAAAGTTCATAGAGATGACTCAAGTGGTTGCTGGGACAAGCATCAGAGTATCCCATTCCATGTTTTGGAGACACTGCTCCTTTCTATTTTAGAAAGGACCAACACGTGCTGGGAAGATGAACCAGGTAAAACAAATGATAATGGAGGAGAGCCAGAGAACTTCAATCTCTTTCTACAATACAGTGCTACATAGTAGTACTTACTACAATATGCATATTCTGTATATGAGCTGTACTTCATATGCACAGCTATATGTGTCTACAATGCTTAAATACTTCATTTTTGATAATCTCTTTGTCGTCTGTATAGCTGAGTGGCAATTCGTGAAGTTACAGATGAGGAGAATGATCTCAATGCACTGAAAATCTGTGAAAGACTCTAGAAATATCAAGGTGCCAGGTATTAGTCTTTACTGTACTTCTCTTTTGAGTTTTGAAGAACAAAATTAAATAATGCACTAAAATAAACAGTATAAAGTAATGAATTGCAGAATAGGCTGTAATAGGGGAAAGCATAGCTTGATATCAGCAAGATGTGATATTTATGTAGGAGACCTCTGTTTAAATGTAAGAACATGGTAACGTGCTTTTTTTTTCCGCCAGAGACTTAGCCTAAACACTTACTGAAAATTCATGTTTGGGGAACAATTTCAAGGAAAAAAGATCCCCCTATAAGTTCTGAAGTTCCTGTACAGCTCCATTTGCTGTGCAATATCTGGTCAAGGATCTATACATTCGCTGTGCAATATCTGGTCAAGGATCTGTCTCCTGCACAGATGAGCTTTACTGTTATTGTTGAGGGGAGTGAAATTGTTGACCTTGGTCTTTGTCCCTGTGCTTTAATTCCTTTTCTAGGTATCCTGGGTCCAGGCCATGGAGTGCTTTGAAGATGAGGACTCATACCTTAAACTTGATTCTAAATTTTATGGGAAAGCGTGGAGGACAGTTGTGATTCGCTCACAATACTTGTGTTGCTGATGTGATGTGCTGCTCTTGTTGGAGTTTCCTAAGTGCTGAAGCTTCATGCCCAGATATATTACATTTCTGTACTCCAGGTGAGATGTGACAAAGGCATTAATAACTGAGGCAAAGTCTTTGTCCACCAGGATGGGACAGAGTCTCCTAACCAACCAAAGATGGTAGAAAGCATGACTCCTGGCTGTTGTGATGTGAGAACTCAGTGTTAGCAAGGAATCCAAGAATGCTCCTAGACTACAGACTGAATCCCACAATTCTGGATGTGAGCCTTCAATCAAAGGAGACTGCACGATGACTGCAAACTCTGCAAAATACTTTCCCTTGCCCACCAAGCATCACTTCTGTTTTTCTCGGATTCAGCTTCAGTTGCTTTTCTTAATCCATTACCTGATCTCATCTAAGCACTGAGCTCTCATGGTGGTGGTGGTGTGATTGTATGTGATGAAGGATGGGTAGGATTGTGTGTCATCATCATACTGCTGCCACTTGAGTCCATGTCTGACCAGGTCACCTAAGGTTGAAAATAGATGTTGAAAAGGGCTGGAGAGAGAATTGTGAAACCTCACAAGTGAGGCATTTAGTGGTGGAGGTGCAGTTTCCATCACTACTCATTGGATGCATCCCTCCAGAAAGGACTCAAAATCATTTTAGCGCATTATCCTGCACTCCTGCTACCTTTCTCAGGCAAGACAGCAGAATCTCATGGTCATTCTTAGATGCTGCAAGAAGTAAAGGAAGATGAGAATGGATGTCTGTCCTCTATCCATTGACAGGAGGAGATCATCCATTAAAGCTGTTTCAGTTTCATGTCTTGGCCTAAATCCAGATTGTACCAGATCCAGAATGTTAGCTTCAAATAGATGAGCTTGTAGTCAGTCTGTGGCTAGCTTCTCTATGAGCATGGTCAGGAATGGGAGATTCAACACTGGGTGATATGTGTCTATGACTGAAGTATCCAAGGTGGGTTTTCTTCAGAGTTGGTTGGACTGTTGCATGTTTGAAGAAAGAAGAGAGAAGAAGATTCCTTCTCCGAATGAGATATTGCCTATTTTGGTCAGGAATGGTACTGGTTGTTCATGACTCTATTTCAAGTCTTGGGTCAGGACTCCTTTAGGGTGTCCAGACAGGCCAGTCCTTGCTTACAGTCAGCCCCCCAACCTGAAGCAAATACTCACCAGCAACCACACAACACACAACACACAACAGAACCACTAACCCAGGAACCTATCCTTGCAACAAAGCCCATTGCCAACTGTGCCACATATCTATTCAGGGGACGCCATCATAGGGCCTAATCACATCAGCCACACCATCAGGGACGCATTCACCTGCACATCTACCAGTGTGATATATGCCATTATGTGCCAGCAATGCCCTTCTGCCATGAACATTGGTCAAACTGGACAGTCTCTATGTAAAAAAATAAATGGACACAAATCAGACGTCAAGAATTATAACTTTCAAAAACCAGTCGGAGAACACTTCAATCTCTTTGGTCACTCGATTACAGACCTAAAAGTTGCAATTCTTCAACAAAAAAACTTCAAAAACAGACTCCAGCGAGAGACTGCTGAATTGGAATTAATTTGCAAACTGCATACAATTAACTTAGGCTTGAATAAAGACTGGGAGTGGATGGGTCATTACACAAAGTAAACTATTTCCCCATGTTTATTCCCCCCCTCCACCCCCCACTGTTCCTCAGACATTCTTGTCAACTGCTGGAAATGGCCCACCTTGATTATCACTACAAAAGGTTTTCCCCTCCTCCACCCCCCCACCCCCCACTCTCCTGCTGGTAATAGCTCACCTTAAGTGATTACTCTCATTACAGTGTGTATGGTAACACCCATTGTTTCATGTTCTTTATGTATATAAATCTCCCCACTGTATTTTCCACTGAATGCATCCGATGAAGTGAGCTGTAGCTCACGAAAGCTTATGCTCAAATAAATTTGTGAGTCTCTAAGGTGCCACAAGTACTCCTTTTCTTTTTGTGAATACAGACTAACACGGCTGCTACTCTGAAACAGTATGTCTTGATGAGTCAATGTATTGAACTGTGGGAACGAGACATGCTGCTCTTCCATGTGTTCACACCTACCTGGCAATGTGCTGCACTAGCTGGGCATTATATTCCTTTACCCTAGGGAAGCATTCTGCATGCCTGCTTCTGGGTGGCTACCTCCACTGTACTCCATCTTTCCTGTGCTCATCTGTGGGTTCGCTAGGCTCCTAAGAAGCTTACCTCTGCTTTTCAAGGTTGTTATATATACTGCTTAATGATTTTACAATAATTTTACATTTGGAGCAGATTACAGAGTAAGTTCCACTAACCATTGCAACCACAAAAAAAGATAAAACCAAAGACATGTTACGCTCATCTTTGAAGAGATTAAAATGAGTAGACAATTACCTCTAAAATCCCTTTTTGTCCAGCATTGTAAGAATGGCTTTCAAAACTCAGAAGATAATTTATCTGCAGTAATGAATATGTAATAACTTCCAAAGCAATGATAATTGATTTGACATTATGAAATGCCTTAATAAGGAAATAACCAAAATAAGCTTGTACATGTGGCCAAAACGATAATCTTTCCCACATTTCACAATAATGTTTAAGAGTCATTTCAAATGTTTCAGTAACAGAGCTACAAACTAAGGAAAGAAAAGTAATCTCGTGAAAGGTCTCAGGGTTATAGGACATTGGCAGGCTAAAGCATACATATTTAACAATATCATGTTGAAAGAATAATGGTTTAAGTTATTAAAACAGAACTTCAAAGATTGATTTTACTTTCAACAGTTGTTTATTCTTTTCGTTTCACTCATCTTGGAGAGTGAATATAACCTAGTCATTTTTGTGTTTGTTTATAATAGTTGGAGCTTGAAGAATACCTCCAAAAAAGCATTCTGAGAGTATTCGCTTGAATTTAAAAATGAATTTGCTTGGACCATGTGTATTTGGGGCTTGATCCAAAATCTATTGAAAGTCAGAGAGTCATTCCATTGAATTCAGTAGGCTTTGGATCAGGGCCCTACTGTCCATTTCTGCAGACCTTTCAGCTTTACTTACTTGAGTGCTCACAGAAAGTGAATTTTAAGATCACATGCTTGAATACTTATGCATCATAGTTAGTATACATAGTTTGTTTTATATGGCATTGTTGTTCTTAACCCAGGAAGGCGCAAACTGAGTTTCCAAAACATCTCATCATAGCTTTTGAACAGAAGCAATTGAACAAGTCAGAAAGCTAACCACATTTTACATCTTACACAAGTACTTTATTTAAATATCTTGAGAGAAAACTAAACTGCACCCAGTCATTAAGTTCTCTAAGAATGAGCCCTTGGGCAAAGCTTGCGTAGGCTGGAAGGAAGGAGGTTTAAAATTTTCTAAACTTTCCTAATCTTGTTGATCTGCTACTTCTCCTCCAGCCTGATCCAAAGGCTGCTTAACATCACCAGAAAGTCTAATTGATTTGAATGGTTTTGAATCAGGGCCTGCTAGAAGAAAGTCAAGATCATTAAGAATAAAGGTGTGTCTATGTTACAAACATAGCCTGTATATGAAGCTGTTAGATTAACAGATTTTAAGGCCAGAAGGGACCACTGTGACTGTCATACTGTCTGGAATGGCTCATGACTGTGAGTGCCTGTCTCAGGGCAGACTGTCAAAAGCAGGATAGAGACCCCAACTGATGGTATGTTCTATAATTAGATTTCACCAACCCAGTACCAAATGTGAACTCCCAAAGTACTACAATAGCCTTATAATGGAATCACAGACAGTTCCCGTAGACACTTCAGTCTATCTTGCCACTCAGGCAAGCTGGACTACATGATAAATGGTCACTTACACCAAATATCACAAAATATTTAGGTTGCACCCAGTCCCAAGAGACCAGTCACTCACACAGGTCAATTTGCAACCTAGATCTCACATCTACAGTAAACTAAGTAAAGGTTTACTAGCTTAAAAAAAAGCTAAAGTAGGTAAAATATATGTACAGGTGAGTCAGTCTATAATTTCAAAGGATAACAGAGGTGTAGTAATCCTTCTGTTTCCCAAAAGTCTTTTAAGGCTACCCAGAGTAACACTAGGAATCTTTGTCTTCTCGTTCAATTATTTGGTCCTGTTAGAATCCAAATAGTCCAGAGATGAAGACTTTTTCCTTGTGTCCATACTTATAGCTTTTTCTCATGGAAAACAAGATGACAGGATGACTACCTATGTAGCTTCTTTGAGGGCAGAGAGAAATGCATTTAGAAATGCAAATCATCACACACAATGACCACTTGCCTTCAAATATGCAAGAATTAGTACTTTCCTGTTAAAGTTCTTCATTTGCACTACACATGGCTTCTTTCTCATATGCTAGACTATTTAGTTACAGGGTATATACAATATAAATATGTGCTGTTACATTCTAACAGGATACATATAAGTGAAAACAATGCATGCAACATTCCATATTTGTAATGTCCGATACGAAGGTGATACATGCATACAAACAGGATTACCGTATTTAGCAGTTTACAATTTTTCCATTGATACCTTACATGATATACTTTGTATCAGATTTAGTGCAACTGTACAACAGGAGTGATACATTAGTGATTGTAACAAGTGTACACCAAGTTATCATTCTTTCTGTTCAGCATCACAAGGGGAATAAGCTATCTTGATATACTGTAGAACCTCAAATATACGAACACCAGATTTATGGACTGACTGGTCAACTGGACATCCTGTGAAACCAGAAGTAATCAATCAGGCAGCAGCAGAAACCAAAAAACCCCAAACCACCCGGTAAATACTGTACTGCCTCGGGGCTTTAGCTCTGGGGCTCATGGCTTCAGCCACTGGGGCAGGGGGTGGAGGGGGGGCATGATTTGAGGCCGCAGCTGCGTGCGGGCTTCTGACCCTCAGGAGCACCAGGGTTCAGGGCTTTAGACTGGGGGTATGCACTGGGACTCAGCTCCATTCCCGGCTTCAGCCCTGCAGGGGGTGCCAGAGCTCAGGGCTTCAGACCTTTGGCGCCATTCCCGGCTTCAGACCTGTGGGAGGCTCCCGGGCTCAGGTTTCAGCTTCATGGATCCCTTCACAGCTTGAGCCCTGTGGGGGTTACCAGGGCTCGGGGCTTTAGCTATGCCCCAAGCCCTGGCACCATCCCTGGCTGAAACCTGGAGTGGAACCACAGGGATGAAACCCTGATCCCTGGTGATCCCCACAGGGCTGAAGCTGGGAATAGAGCTGTGGGGCTGAAGCCTCAAGCCCCAGCACCCCCCGTGAGGCTGAAAAGAGGAGCAAAGCTGCAGGGCTAAAGCTCCAAGCCTCAGCACTCCCTCCAGGTCTAAAGCCCTGAACCTTGGTGCTCCTGGGGGGGCAGAAGCCCTAAGCCCCCAGCTGGGAGCCCTGACAGCCCCTAGGGTCAGAAGCCCCAACCGTCCTCCCCCTGCCAAGAGCCCTGACCCGCCCCGACCCTGTGGCTGAAGCCCCAACTCCTCCATAACATCTTGTTCAGATTTATGGACCATTTCAGAGTTACAGACAAACCTCCATTCCCGAGGTGTCCGTAACTCTGAGGTTCTACTGTAACTCACATTTATACTGATGTAACTGTGTCCACACTAGGGGTTCTACCAGTACAATTATATTGATAACAAAATCACACATGCATAGTTACACTGGGTACAAAATGTATGAGAAGATCAGGCCTTATTTTCCTTTTGGATTATTGCTAAGCGTTGAGCTGACATCTTCATTGAGGACTCCTAGATTCTGTTCCTGAGACGTTACAAGAAGTCTGTGTGGAATTTCCCATTGCAAGTGTTATCAAATAAAAATGACAGTGGAAACAAATGATTTCTTCTACGACACATTTGGTACTGATCTTTGAAAAGCAAATTCAAAATTCAGTTCTTTTGGCTGGTATCCTAAGTGTCTGCTTAACTGTAATTATTAGCTCTTGTTCGTTGACAAATAATAGTATTTCTCTTCCCAGTTCTGATTGATTTTGACCACATATAAGTTTCCCACTTCTAACGACATAATTCTTGTCCAGTGTGGGGTTTTACTTAGCACTTTTTTCCAGTCTTCACACAGCTGTTTTGATAACACTGGAAATTTTTCTTATTTTGAAATTATGGCAGAGAACCAGAGTCACAAAAGCCATTCTAGTATCATTCCTATTTCTCCACTCCTAGCTTTCTCAATAACATATTGTTTTTAGTGATTTTGGACAAAGTTTTACTAGGATTAATTATGTCACTTTCCGAAAGCAGCAGCTGTTAATAATGTGCACATTCTTAAAGAATAAGAAATGTGTTACCATCTTCAGAAACAAATTAACTCAAACTTTATAGCCCTAATTATACATTAAGGGTGTGCTTGTCATTTATGGTAAAACTGCAGGCAATACAAAGGGCATGGCTCCACTTGCGAGTTAGAGCACGTTAAAGCAGCCCCGGGTGCCCTGACTCACGACGCATCCACATTGGCAAGGCACATAGACTGCCTGGACTCTGCGGCTGGCATGTTCCTGGTAATCCACCTCGACTAGAAGGATAACGCTTGCTGCGTCCCAGCTGGAGCATCGCAGCACCAGTGTGGATGCCCTGGTCTGTTAGTGCGCTCTGATCGGCCTCCAGAAGTGTCCCACAATGCCTGTTCTAGCCACTCTGGTCATCACTTTGAACTCTACTGCCCTGCCTTCAGGTGACCAACCGTCAGACCCGCCCTTTTAAATTCTCTGGGAATTTTGAAAATCCACTTCCTGTTTGCTCAGCCAGGCATGCAGTGCTCTCAGTGCATCTTTCCAGGTGACCATGCCTCCACGTGCCAGGCGATTCCCAGTATGGAGCAACTGTCACAATCCAATGGTCCCTTCCCCTTAGGGAGTCCCCTGGGAAGGCAGATCAGCACTGTATATTGCTAATGCTGTTGCAAGCATCACAAAGCATTTTGGGGAGGGTCAGAGGTGTGTGAGTGGGGAGTGGAAGTTTCCTTTGCAGGTACGAGAGGCCAAGAGGGGGGCAGAGAAAGAAGACAGCAGAGAACGGGTTAACTCAACACTGCAGCTAGCAAGCTCAGTCCGAAGTTGATAAGCTGACTTCAGCCCAAGGCCAGCTGCTACCTGCCAAGAAAGAAGTGGGAAAGTCCAACCCCCGTGACCAAATGTAAGAAGAAAAAAACTAAGTGGAGCAGAGCTGTAAAGATAACAGCAAGAACAGTGAGAGCTGGAGCAATTACAGCAAAGGCCAATAGAAGGGAAAACAAAGTCCAGAGCCAGGATGTTTTGGGAAACTGAGAAGGCCACAGCAAGCCGGTTTGGTCTGACACAAAGAGCACCAGGAACAGAGGTTGCAGAATGGAACGCCCCCAGAAGAGCCCAGAGCTTAAAACCCTCCTGAGAGCTGGAGCAATTCGGAGAGCACAGCAGATCCCTGGATGGCCTGGGCCCAGGACAGCTCTCCCGTCCACCTTTCCCCCCCACTTCTTCTTACGTTACACCCAAGCTTGGCCAGCTTTGGGTTGGGCGTCTGTGAGTATGAAAGTGGGTTAGGGCTTGGGGCCGGGGGCACTAATGCTTTTTTCCTTCCTTTGAGTGCCTTGGAAGCATTTCCAGCACTTTCTGCTGTTATTTTATTATTTTACCAATAAAGCTTTAAAATTTAGACACTTGGTAAGTGCCTTGTCATCTCCTCCCCAAAAAGATCCTGTGGCCCCAGCCTGATCAACTATGGCCCAGGCAGATTGGTAACGAAAACCTGTCACACAATGGCGAGGTGCTGGACCTCATCAGTGGGGGAAGGAAGCTGTCCAGTACCAGCTGCGCTCCAGCCGTAGGAATTACGATATCTTCAGGCAGATATCAAGGGACATGATGGAAAGGGGCTATAACCGGGACGCACTGCAGTGCAGGGTTAAAGTAAGGAGCTGCAAAATGCCTACCACAAAGCCTGTGAGGCAAACCCGCACTCTGGTGCTGCCCCTGTGACCTGCCGTTTCTACAAAGAGCTGGACGCGATACCTGGGGGCAACCCCACCTCCACTCCGGGGACCACCGTGGACACTTCAGAGCCCAGTTCAACAAGGCAGGAGGAGGAGGAAATCCGGAGCAAGGGTGCTGAGGAGGAGGGAGACAGCCCGGCATCCCTAGATGCATGCAGCCAGGAGCTGTTCTCAAGCCAGAAAGAAGGTAGCCAGTCGCAGCGGCCAGTGCTTGGGGAAGGACAAACACCAGAGGAGGTTCCTGGTAAGCGGCTTTTACTTTGGGAAGGAAGTTATTCAGTGTGGGCTCTTGGGGCGAGGAGGGTTAGGGCTGCATGCATGCCTAGATGCGGAATAGGGCATTGATGTGCTCTCTCACATTGCAGTAATCGGCCTCAGTGATCTCTTCAAAGGTCTCATGCAGAAGCTGGGCAATGTGCTTGCACAGGTTCCTTGGCAGGGCAACTGTGCTCCTTGTCCCAGTCAGGCTAACATATCTGCACCACTGTGCTGTGAGGGCTGGGGGGACCATTGCTGCACCCAGGGAAGCTGCATATGGGCCAGGGCAGAAGCTGCATTGCAGTAGAAGACCCTCCCTTGCTTCCCAAGTCACCCTCAGCAGCAAAATACCTTCCAGGATGAACTCCTGTGGAAAATGTGGGGACAGTGTTCAGTATAGGAGCCCACTGCAGCTGTTAGCTCTCCCCAAGGCACAGAACCCCAGAGGACAGTACGACCGTGAAACAATCAGTCCCTCTTGCCCCTGTGCTTATTCACCATTTTGGGGCTCCTGTGGGTTATGTGCACTCACTTTGGGATGGGCAAATTCTGCTATTGTGTAGGCTGTGCTCGTCTTTAAGTACAGGCGAATCATTGGTCTGTCTGATGTGAACAATGCTGCCTCTGTTCAGTGTTGCATTTTGGCTTTACAGATGTAAGCTTGAGATCTCAGCCGTCCTTGTTATCACCGGCCAAAAGACTTCAAAGACTTAGAACATAACATAAGAACGGCCATACTGGGTCAGACCAAAGGTCCCTCAAGCCCAGTATCCTGTCCTCTGACAGTGGCTAATGGCAGGTGCCCCAGAGAGAATGAACAGACAGGTTATCATCAAGTGATTCATGCCCTGTCACCCAATCCCAGCTTCTGGCAAACAGAGGCTAGGGACACCATTCCATCCCATCCTGGCTAATAGCCATTGATGGACCTATCTTCCATGAATCTATCTAGCTCCCTTTTGAACCTTCTTATAGTATTGGCCTTTACAACACCCTCTGGCAAGGAGTTCCAGAGGTTGACAGTGCATTGAGTGAAAAAATACTTTCTTGTGTTTGTTTTAAATCTGCTACCCATTCATTTCATTTGGTCGCCTCTTGTTCTGGCATTATGAGAAGGAGTAAATAACACTTCCTTATTTACTTGCTCTATACCACTCATGATTTTATAGACCTCGTCGGATCCATGTAGTGGACAATTTTAAAAATTGGTCTCACATTAGTTATCCTCCAGTCATTTGGTACAGAAGCTGATTTAAATGATAGGTTGCAGACGACAGTTAGTAGTCCTGTAATTTCACATCTGAGTTCCTTCAGAACTCTTGGGTGAATACCATCAGGTCCTGGAGACTTATTACTGTTTAGTTTATCAGTTAGGAAGTGGCCATGTAGAAGCAAAGAGGACATGCTGCATGAAGTAGTGCAGCAGTCCTTTAATGAGAATCAAAAAGTGCAGGAGTGGCAGGAGAGTGAAAGGAGAGTCCGCCAGCAGCATGCAGAGTGCCAGCACCAAAGCACGGAGCGGCTGCTAAGTATCATGGAGCGCCAAGCGGACTCAATTCAGGCGCTCGTAGCAATACAGATGGAGCACTACCGTGCCTGCTCTCCCCCCCCCCCCACAGTGCTTGTCCCAAAACTCTTTCCCTTGTGCCCCATGTCACCTCCAACCCACTTTCCCCCACATCCAGGTTCTTATGGACACCAGCTGCCTCCAATACCTGTAGCTTCACCACCCAGCCTTGCAAACTATGACCCTTACCCACTGCACTCACCCCCCATCACCATGCATTTTAGCCAGCCTGAGGTGCAGCACTCATTGCACAGCACTCCAGACAGGAATGCCGAGTATGATAACAGGACATACGCAAATCTGTGATGGTACCGTTCCCCACCCCACCCCCTTGCCCTTTCTGTTTCCCAAGCAGTTGTGTTTCTTTTCAATAAATTAATTTTCTTTTCAATAAATGGATTTTTTGGCTTTGAAAACATTCTTTATTATTGCACAGAGTAAAAGATACCTTAGCCCAGGAAAGAAACAGGCACTGCAAGTCAGCGCAGCAAACACAGATTCCTACTAACATTGGAATCACCGCTCTTCACTCCCGTGCAGGGCACCAGACATTACTGGTGGCTTTCAGCCTCAAATTGCTCCCTCAAGGCATCCCTAATCCTTGCAGCCCCGCACGGGGCCCCTCTAATAGCCCTGCTCTCTGGCTATTAGATCACAATGGGCATTTCAACTTACCCTAGGGTGATCTTCTGGTCTAGTAAGAAAGTCCCAGCTTGCAGCTTCCTGAACAGGCTAGTGTTCTGAAAGATGCATGCATCATGCATGTTTCCGGGCCAGCCTGTGTTAATGTCAATGGAATGCCCACGGTGATCCACAAGCGCCTGGCGAACCATAGAGAAATATCCCTTTCGATTAACGTACTCGGAGGCTAGGTGGGCTGGTGCCAGAATGGAATATGCGTCCAATCTAGCACCCCTCCGCAGTTAGGTAAACCCATTTATGCAAAGCCATCCCCAATGTCATGCACGTTACCCAGAGTGACGGTTCTTTTGAACAGGATGCGATTAATGGCCCTGCAAACTTGCATCCACACGATTCCAGTGGTCGACTTTCCCACTCCAAACTGGTTAGTGACCAATCAGTAGCTGTCTGGAGTTTCCAGATTGCAATAGCCACCCGCTTCTCCACCATCAGGGCAGCTCTCAATCTCGTGTCCTTGTGCCGCAGGGTGGGGGCGAGCTCCTCACACAGTCCCATGAAAGTGGCTTTTCTCATCCGAAAGTTCTGCAGCCACTGCTCCTCATCCCAGACGTGCAGGACGATGGGATCCCACCACTCAGTGCTTGTTTCCCGAGTCCAAAAGCGGCGTTCCACGGTAGTGAGCATGTCCGTGAATGCCACAAGCAAACTCGTGTCATATGCGTTATACAAGTCGACATCATCATCGGACTCCTCACTATCAGTTTGTAGCTTAAGAAATAACTCGACTGCCAAACACGACGTGCTGGCGAGACCCATCAGCATATTCCTCAGTACTTCAGGCTCCATTCCCGCAGACCGAAAGGGAAGACAGAGCGCGCAGCACAAAAACCATTGAAAGATGGCGCCAAATGTGGAGGGAAGCACAGGGATTGCTGGGATGTGAAGTGATGCATCACGGGGAATTGGGACAGGACCCAGAATGCTCTGCACCCACCCACCCCCTGCCCCTTTCCAACAAGCGACAGCGCCAGAATGGGAAGAGGTGCTCTGTGGGATAGCTGCCCATAATACACCGCTCCCAATGCTGCTGCAAGTGCCGTAAATGCGCTTGCAGCTGACAGTGTGAACACACTACAGCACTTTCCCTACTGCGCTCTCTGAGGGCTGGTTTAACACACAGTGCTCTATATCTGCAAGTGTAGCCATGCCCAAAGAGTGCTTAAAGCAGGTGTGGTCACTTTAAGGTCCCATTACACTCTCATTTACACTCACATTGTGGGTAAATCCCTCTATGGAGTAAAACTATAACTGCAAGCCAGCCCATGCCTGAGTAACTTTCCAGAAAGGGAAAGTCTGAGACCTGTTTGGAGGGACAAACATGATCTGGGGAGAATTCTGACTGTTTATATTTGTGCAGCCCAAAGATTAAATGGGTTCTTCCTGGTGAATGTTACTAACAAAACACAAACTGAAAAGGAAACCACAATAGCCATATGAACCAGTAAATTGGCATTAGAAAAGGTTCAGAAAAGGGCAACTAAAATGATTAGGGGTTTGGAATGGGTCCCATATGAGGAGAGATTAAAGAGGCTAGGACTTTTCATCTTGGAAAAGAGGAGACTAAGGGGGGATATGATAGAGGTATATAAAATCATGAGTGGTGTGGAGAAAGTGAATAAGGAAAAGTTATTTACTTGTTCCCATAATATAAGAACTAGGGGCCCCCAAATGAAATTAATGGGCAGCATTTAAAACAAATAAAAGGAAGTTCTTCTTCACTCAGCACACAGTCAACCTGTGGAACTCCTGGCCTGAGGAGGTTGTGAAGGCTAGGACTATAACAGGGTTTAAAAGAGAACTGGATAAATTCATGGAGGTTAAGTCCATTAATGGCTATCAGCCAGGATGGGTAAGGAATGGTGTCCCTAGCCTCTGTTTGTCAGAGGGTGGAGATGGATGGCAGGAGAGAGATCACTTGATCATTACCTGTTAGGTTCACTCCCTCTGGGGCACCTGGCATTGGCCACTGTCGGTAGACAGGATACTGGGCTGGATGGACCTTTGGTCTGACCCAGTATGGACATTCTTATGTTCTTAAATTCAAGAAATAGTGCACAGGAGAAAGCCTTAAAGGAAAAAGGGTTAGAATAATAGAATCATAGAAGATTAGGGTTGGAAGAGACCTCAGGAGGTCATCTAGTCCAACCCCCTGCTCAAAGCAGGACCAACACGAACTAAATCATCCCATCCAGAGCTGTGTCAAGTCGGGCCTTAAGGGGAAGTTGAAGTTGAAGAGGAAGTTGAAGTGGAGTGACCAGTATTTCTACTGGAATTGTTCCAGCACTATAACCAGAACAACTTTTGGTAAGGAATCAGGAGTTCTTCAAATGCAACAAAAATAATAGCATGTTCTGCTTTGTCATAGCACAATGTAACAGTAAAGAAATACTTATCTGCCCAGTGGGGTAATGTGCTCTATGGGGATGTAATTTCTAAAACACACTAACATACCGCATGTTGATTGACCCATGTGGATCCTGCTGGGGCACACTTAAAGTTCTGTAGTGTGCTTCAATGTATATTTATTACTACCAAGTTTCAGAGTAGCTGCCATGTTAGTCTGTATTCGCAAAAAGAAAAGGAGGACTTGTGGCACCTTAGAGACTAACCAATTTATTTAAGCATAAGCTTTTGTGAGCTACAGCTCCGATGCATCCGAGGAAGTGAGCTGTAGCTCATGAAAGCTTATGCTCAAATAAATTGGTTAGTCTCTAAGGTGCCACAAGTACTCCTTCTCTTATTACTATCAAATTCCACTTTCTTCCATTTGTTATACATTTACAAACATTTTTTACATCTGCCTTCACTTCCCCTCTAAACTGGGTCGGGTTTTGTAACCAGCACAGCCTTCTTCCTTGATTGTGGCTTTTGGGAGCATCTAGTAGGGTGTTCTTAAATGATTCCCAATTATCATTCACATTTTTCTGATTAAATTCTTCGTCACAGCTGATTTGGCTCATAGTTTGGTTTGGTTTTCTCTACACATTAAAGCTAGGTGTGTAAGGAGATGGTCATCCTCTTCCCTCGTGTGATCTGGTGGTCTTTAGGAGTAACACCAACTAGTATCCAGCTTGTGCTTTATCTGTTAGGCCACTGAACCACAAGCATTCAAGATCATTTTCTTCCAAGTTATCAGTGACTCTGAAACAGGTAATGGCATTTTTGACATAGAGTGCCCCTCCCCATCCCTTTTGCCCATTCGATCCCTCCTCAACAGATTATAACTATTGATTTTTAACATTCCAATGGTGCAAATCATCCCATCAGGTTTCAGTAATACCAACTAGATCAAATTTATGCTCATTATTGAACAATTCCATTTCCTCTTGTTCGTTACCTAGGCTGCTAGTGTTGGTGTACAGGCAATTCAAGAATTTCTTGTCTTCATGTTCTTTGATTGATTTGGTTCTCAAAACCTCAGTTTTGTGCTAAATGAGTGCTCATATCTTCCCTCTTTTTAGCCTCCCTGTTTGTTATTAGTTTAATGCTTTCCAGACTACTGATTGACTATGAGCCAGTCTGTCCCTGAGAAGATTGGTTCCCATTCTACGGATATGGAAGCCATCTGAACTTATATATCCCCCTTTCCCCTTAGAAAATTGACCAATATTCCACAAAACCAAAACCTTCCATCTACACCACTTATCTAGCCAGAAGTTCACGTCCAGAATCTTCTGTCTCCCTTTGCTCATGAGACAGGAAGGATCTCAGAGAAGATTACTTGGACACTCTTCTTTTTTTGCATGCTTCTGAGTTCCCTTAAGTCATCTATTATGTGTGAGATATCCTGCGACACAGTGTCATTAGTGCCATATGAACTATCACCAACAGATCATTTTCTATCAACTTTATACACCTACCCAATCTTAGAGTGATGTCTCATGTCTTGGCTCTGGGAAGACAGCACAGTGCCCTGTGGTCCCCCGGTCTCTCATAGAATGTTCCTTCAATTATTCTGAGTATTTAATCCCCATCAAGGATCGTCTGTCTTCCTTGGACTGTTGGAGAACATGGGCAGGCTTGATTTTCTTACAGTTTTTGGGTCAAGCTGTCATTCAGAGGTGTCTCCCTTATATCCCTCTGTTCCCTTTGACCAGCTGGATCTTGAGAGGAATCTTCCATGGTTTCCACGTTGAGGACCTGGTATTGATTGAAAACTTCTAGCTGAGTGGAATTCCTCCTGGTCATCTTCAGTGTGATGAACTTAAGCCCCCACATCCTCATCTATCTCCAGTCATGGAGAATGTTGCTGACATCTCTTACCTCTGGTGGTTACAAACTGCCAGGCCTCATCTCTGATTACATCAGTGTGACGTTGCACCCCATAATGCTTTATAGAAATATGCTTATGAATGTAAATATAACATAACTGGGATATGTTTTATGCTAGGTATACCATGTAACATATCTTTGCAAAGGTTATGATCTACTGAATATATTCATCCTATTTGTATGCATGTATCATTTTTATATCTGAAGTTATGAGCGTTGGCTCTATGCTTGTATTTAAAGTGTTTGCTGTAGGAAGCACATAAGACAGATTTGGTCAACATAGTGTGAAGGGGTTATTCAAGTAATTGGGAGTACTTAACTAACAATGAACTTTGGAAGATGCCAATCCACATCTGAGCTTTCCTGGGAACATTCAAACGAATGTAAACAATGGTGTCAGCCTGTAAAGAACTGAGTTGTACATGGACAAGTGACTTACCCAGGTGACTGCAAAATTCCATCTTGTTGAGGGAATTTTACACAAGAGAAGAGAGGGGTTTCCACTCTCCAGAGAGAGACTATATAAGCCCCTGGAAACCCCTCCGTTTTGTCTTCAGCTGGCTCAGAAGAGAACCTCTCCACCCCAAATTGATGCCTGAAAGAAACTGGAACAAAGGACAGTAACTACGGGTGTGTGAGTGATTGCTGGACCAGACTAGGAAGGAGTCTAGTCTGTCAAAGAAGCTTATTGGAACATCTCTGAGGGTGAGATTTACCTGCATTTAGTTTCTTACTGCATTAGGCTTAGACTTGCGTGCTTTTGTTTTATTTTCCTTGGTAATTTACTTTGTTCTGTCTGTTACTACTTGGAACCACTTAAATCCTATTTTTTATATTTAATCACTTTTTACTTATTAATTAACCCAGAGCAAGTATTAATACCTGGGGGAGCAAACAGCTGTGCATATCTCTCCATCAGGGTTATAGAGGGAGAACAATTTATGAGTTTACGCTGTATAAGCTTTATACAGAGTAAAACGGATTTATTTGGGGTTTGGCTCCCATTGGGAACTGGCTATCTGGGTGTTGGAGACAGGAGCTCTTTTTAAGCTGTTTTCAGTTAAGCCTGCAGCTTTTGGGGGGACGTGGTTCAGACCTGGGTCTGTGTTTGTAGCAGGCTAGCATGTCTGGCACAACCATGCAAGGTACTGAAGTCCCAAGCTGCCAGGGAAAATGGGCTTAGAGGTAGTCTCAGCACATCAGGTGGCAGTCCCAAGAGGGTTTCTGTGACTCAACCCGTCACGGTCTCTCTTTGTCTCTTTGGATTAGGGTGACCATATGTTTCGTTTTGGTTGGGACAGTCCCTTTTTTAAGCCCTGTCCCGGCCATCCTGACTTTTGTGGAAAAAGTGGGCATTTGTCCCATTTTCTCTTGCCAGCTTGATCAATTGGCAAGAGCAAATGGGGAAAATGTACACTTTTGTCAAAAAATGGGGTGCATAGGAACATGGAGGGGGGTGAGCGGCAATGCCAGCCCCATACCAGGGGGCTGGCAGGGCTCTGATGGAGGGCAGGAAGGGCTTGGGTGAGCAGCAATGCCAGCCCCACACGAGAGGGGAGGCCTCAAGCTAGCCCCACGCAGTGTCCCATTTTCCCTTTGGGAAATATGGTCTCCCTACTTTGGTAGCCCAGTCTTCCTTGACCTGGTGTACTGATGTTTCCTGAACTTGGCAGTTTCAGTTAACCTTCCATGTTCACTTCAAAATTATGTTTTTTCTCTGGCTTTTTGGGGATAGTAAGGGATGAAGAGAGCTTATTGTGTTTGCTATGGGTGTTCCATTATATTATATTTGCTGGTGGATATTTATATATTTTTGAAGTGGGATAAGCAGTCCATTTATGTTAGTATTGAGATAAGATTTCTTATAAATTGTATTGCATTAGTGTCTAGTGGTTCTCAACCTATTTACCATTGTGGGCTGTATATGCAGCTCTGTATGTGTTATGTGGGCCGCATCCACACAATATGTATTCTACCTATATGACCCCTATATGATGTCACGTGGGCTGCAACTGTATACTTGATTGGGCTGCAAGCATCTCACAGGCCAAGAACTGCTGGTCTAGAAGCCCCAGGCAAGAGCGAGGCCCCGCTGTGCTTGGTGCCAGAAGCGCTGAATTTCTAATCTGCTGGGGGTGTGCTCCCTATGGCTCTTCCCAGGCCCCACCCCCACTCCACCAAGGCTCCATCCCCACCCTGCTTCTTCCCACCCCGACTCCATCCCTGCCCTGTCTCTTCTGCGCCCCCACCCGCCTCTACCCCACCCAGTTCCACCCCCTTCCCTGAGCGTGCTGCACCCTCACTCCTCCCTTCCCCGCAGCGCCTCCATCCTGATGCCGCAAAACAGATGATCTGCGGAAGGTGGTAGGCGCTGGGAGGGCGGGGGAGCTTCTGGTAGGGGAGCCACCGGTGGGTGCTCAACACCCACCATTTTTTTTCCTGTGAGTGCTCCAGCCCCGAGCACTCACGGAGTCAGCACCTGTGCTTGGTGCTGTACAAACACATAGTAAGAAAGTCTTTGCCTTGAAGAGCTTACGTTCTATAAAGATCAGACAGACAAAGGTGGGAGAGAAAACAGAGGTGCAGAGAGGTGAAGGGATTTGCCCTGTATTGCACAGCAGGTCAGTGCTAGAGCTGGGAATAGAAGCCAAGTGTCCTGAATCTGAGTCCAGTTACACTCTCTACCCTGCTTCTCACAGAAATAAAATAAATACTATCTGACAAAGAAACTATAAAGTCCAAATAATTAAGCCTTTAAAAACAAAGCAGGATTTGTAATCTTTTCTGTGTACGTGCTGTAAGAGAGTCAAAGTGTTTATTTTAGAGCATCCTACACTTTACACAGAAGTATTGGCTTGTTTTCTTCCTTCTCACAGGCACAGTTTTGTCTGTTCCCATAGACATTTGCTTTTGTTTCTGAGTGTGATTCATAGTAGTAAAATACAAATTCCCCTCCCCCCATAGCTCTTCCAAGGAAATCACCTGTCTGACTCACACTGCTCATTCAACATTTTCTAGGAGATTATAAAATCCTGTTTTCTATTCACAGCATCTATTTCCAAACATTTCCTGTTGTTTTTGTCCTTTGCATGTATTTTAGGGAGGAAAATTAAGGGAGAATGTAAACTTAGTGCGGTGATAGTGATTGATTTGAGGAACAAAGGTTTTAATCTAGGGTCAGGGCCAAGAGGCTTTCAGCCACTCTACTAAATTACCTTTGTTCTCAAGGTTTCTGACCCAGTTGCTGATCTGAAAGAAAAACCAGCTCTCTATTCTTTTTATGGGTTTTATTATAAACTAATAAATACAGAAACTTAAAATCTATCAAACATTGCTAAGGCTAACCACTATAAACTTGTACTGAACTAAGATTAAACAATACATTATCAATTCAAGGTCACAATTGGACTTGAGTTAAGAAGTCAATGAATTCACAATGATACTGAATCACCAATTAACGACATTGTCAAACTGATACAGCCAGTAATCAAGTCAGGAAGTTAATACAGCACATGGTTAATTCTTGCAAATACTAACCTTGGAAATTTAAGCAGGCAGTTGCAGTTCAGTTCTAAGCCCCAGTTACAGGCTCTTGCTCACAGTAAGGTAATCTCCTGAATGGGTTGAATGTTTTGGAATCAGAACCAAATGTGTTTATTTCTCAGCCTTTTAAGCGAACTTTAGACTCCTTCTGTAGTTCCCATATGTTCAGTGGCTATACTGTTGGTTCCCTCCCCAGTCTGATTACCCTGCTTTTGATACAACATCAGACAACAGCTCTTACTTCCTCTTATTAAGTAGAGTTGTTTTGCTGACACTTCATTACCTAGGGTGACACTCAGCAGAACTGCTCAGAACTTGAGTTAGGAAATGATTAATGGCATCTTCTTAATGTGAACTTGGGCACATGTACTATCATTTAAACAATCACATTCACACCTTAGAAATGTTAGAGAAAATTAATAATGGGGGGTGTCCCTACCCAATAACAAAATAGGATAAATCTACTTGCATGGTCTTCAGAGTCATGTGGCATCAGGGTCAGGACTGCAGGTAAGGGGTCAAATGATGTCATCTCTGGCTGATTTCTCACACCTTCATGGCACGGTATTCTTAGGTTGGTCAGGCTGGCATAGCCTGTGTCTTCTCCTTCCAGAGGACAAGCCTCAGAAGACAGGGATATCAGTCTTTCTTGGTGTTGTGGTGGTCTGAGAAGAATACTCTATCGTCTGCATTTACCTCAACCATTAAGGATGCAATTCTAGCTTGCTCCACCCTATGGCACCTTCCTAGAGGTCTTCCAAGCAAATCGATCGAGTCACATGTGTTGGACCCCAATAATGTGATCCAATCCTGGTCATAACTAGTCAGTTTGGAAAGTCCCCCTTAACCTGGCAGTTCTTTTACTCTCAGGCCCCAAATAATGTGTGCTCTAAACATATAAAAGGACTGGCATAAAGATGAGATAACTCTAAGGCAGCTGTCTCTGCCCCTTTCTTCAGGGTAATGGTTAGAGGGTACAGATGACACCAAGTTTACTCATAGGGCCTTCACAAGGTCACAGATAAATCTAATGGTCCAGCGAACAGTCATTGTCCCTTGCCCAAGCTTATACATTTCACACATCCCTATATATCCTGTTAACATACCTTAATATACATTTAGAGGCATTCGTGGCAACTGTCACATCACTCCTTTATAAACAAGTTATTGGGGAACAAACTGTTTGTGGTTTTAACTGGATGAAGGACCACCTTGCTATCGGCAGTTTTAACCTAGATGCAGAGCTGCCTGAGATCTTGTTAATATAAATAATTTAATTTAAAACAAGGAAAAATAAAGTTTATACCATACCAGGCCTAAGGTGCATGTGGGCTATTCCCCTCACTGTGATGAAGGATTACGTGGCAGTGGGCAATAAATACAGTTTCTTAACTGTTCATTTGCAGACATTTCAAATCCCCACACCCTCAATTCCAGACACTGTTCAAATCCCAACATTCAGGGATTGTAAAAAATGTAAAGATTTCGTACAGCTGTAATGCTGTTTTTGGTGTTCGCTGGACTCCACTGAAACCCTAACTCCTTTTTAAAGACATTTTTTGTTTTCAAATTTTTGGATAGATTGCATATGGTTGAGGAGTTGGGACTAAGACCCTGGATCTTCCTCTCCAAAACCACTTGAGCTAAAGGCCATCTTCTTTACCATGTTGTTTGAGCAGTCCAATAGCCCCTCTGTGGGTCAGTCTCTACAAGGCACCAACATGCATACAACGTGTGCTCTGCCTCAAACACATAGCCAGAGTGGGGTGCTGAATACTGTTCTGAAGGGGTGGGGGAGGTACTTATATGTTTATAAAAGAGCAAGGAATGCTCCCCAAGGGCTCTATCCTGTAAGGTGCTGAGAATTCGGTCTCGATCCAGCAAACCATTGAAGCACATGCTTAGTTTTAGTGTTAGCCAATATTTTAAAAGTAAATAGTGTACTTGAGTGCTTTGCTGGATCAGGACAGAGTGCTCTGCATCCTATAGGATTGAGTCCCTGATTGACACTTAACTTCCAACTCTGGCTGTGTTTCAGATGTGAGAGACGAAGGGGAAGAGGTTGGCAGAGTAACTCAGAACAGTCTGACCACAGAATGAAGGAATAGGGAGTTGGCAGGAGATAGCAGGAGTAGGAGTAGGAAAGGGGGATGAAAGTTCTACATCCAATCCAGGGCACTCCCACTTCAATTATGTGTCATCATGCCAGACATGTTTCAGAGTAGCAGCCGTGTTAGTCTGTATTCGCAAAAGGAAAAGGAGTACTTGTGGCACCTTAGAGACTAACCAATTTATTAGAGCATAAGATTTTGTGAGCTACAGCTCACTTCATCAGATGCCAGACCTGGTTCACTCTTTTCTCTTCATGTCTGACTTCCAATGGCGGAGTGGCGGAGAGAGGCAGAGGCAGGGAACAAAAGATCCTCCAGACACAGTCACAGTGAATGTCTGTTCTTTCTCTTAGCAAGCTTTGTATTTTAAACAAAAATGTACTCCTAAAAACAACAACCAATTTCTAGGAAGCAGTAGCTCTAGTGGTTTCAGTGTACCACATCTGGGCTGCTCATAGACATTTGGGTGTTGTGACATGCAGGAGAGAGGCTGTGTAATATGTTTAGGTAACCAGACAAAATTCTAGGGGTAGGGGAGGACATCTGAATGCATGAGAGATAGGAAACAAGGATGACGAGCGATAACTTTTAATATTTAAAACAGGAGCTTCTAAAATGTTTAATGGATTGGACAAATTATTTGAGAGGTTGAACTAAGAACATCCTACCTTCATATTGGCTATCACATAACATTTGTGAGGAGAACTACCCAGACATCTTTTGGGAAAGTAATACAGCAAAACCCAAAATTTCCAATAAGTTCTTGCAATGTATCAGGGACAATTTTTTGTTCCAGAAAGTGAAGGAAGTTTTATGCAGTGGGACTGCCATTTTAAACTTGATTCTGATCAACAGGGAGGAATTGGTAGCAAATCTGAAAGTGAAAGGTAATTTGGGGGACAGTGATCATAAAATCAAAGATTTCCTGACTAAGGAAAGGAAGGAGTGAGAGCAACACAATAGGGATAATGAACTTCAAAAAAGCAGACTTTAACAAACTCAGAGAACTGGTAGGTAAGATCCCATGGGAAGAAAATCTAAGAGAACGAGAAGTTCAGGAGAGCTGCCAGTTCCTCAAGGAGAGAATATTAAAAAGCACAACTGCAAACTATTCTAATGCGAAGAAATGATAGGAAGAATAGTAAGAGGCCACTGGCTCCATCAGGAGCTGTTTAATGACCTAAAAATCAAAAAGGAATCCTACAACAAGTGGAAACATGGTCACATTGATAAGGAGGAGTATGTAAGAACAGCACGACTGTATAGGGACAAAATCAAAAAGGTTAAGGCACAAAATGAGTTACATCTGGCAAGGGACACAAAAGCAGTAAGAAAAAGTTCTTTAAATACCTTAGGAGCAGGAGAAAGATGAAGGAAAGCATAGGTCCTCTACTTAGCGGAGAGCTAATAATTTATGACATCAAGAAAGTTGAGGTTTTTAATGCCTGTTTTACTTCAGTCTTCACTGAAAAGCTGAGTGCTGACCAGATACTCAATGCAATTTAATATTAACAACCACGGGGAAGGAATGCAAGCCAAAATAGGGAAAGATCAGTTAAAGAATATTTAGATAAATTTGATGTATTCAAGTCAGCAGGGCCTGATGAAATTCATCCTAGGATATTTAAGGAATTAGCTGAATCAAATTCTGGAGCCATTAGCAATTATCTTTGAGAACTCCTGGAGGATGGGAGAGGTCCCAGAAGAGTGCAGAAGGGCAAACAGAGTACCTGTCTTCAAAAAGGGGAACAAGGAAGACATGGGGAATTATAGACCAGTCAGCCTAACTTCAGTGCCTGGAAAGATACTGGAATAAATTATTAAACAATTAATCTGTAAGCATCTGGAGGATTATAGGATTATAAGGAATAGTTAGTATAGATTTGCTAAGAACAAATCATATCAAATCAACCTAATTTCCTTCTTTCTAAGGGATATTGACCTAGGGCTTGTCTACACAGGCGCTTTACAGTGCTACAACTTTCTCACTCAGGGGTGTGAAAAAACACACCCCTGAGCACTGCAAATTTCAGCGCTGTAATATGCCAGTATAGACAGTGCACCAGCGCTGGGATCCACACTCCCAGCGATGGTAGTTACACCCCTCGTGGAGGTGGTTTTATTAGACAGCTGGGAGAGCGACTACACAAGCCAGGTTAAAGCACTGCCACGGCAGCGCTTTAACATTGCAAGTGAAGACGTGCCCCTAGTAGATAGGGCGGAAGCAGTAGGTGTGATATATCTTGATGTTAGTAAGGCAGTTCCAATGACATTCTCATAAGCAAACTAGGTAAATGTGATCTGGATTAAATTACTATTAGGTGAGCTCACAACTGATTGAAAGATCACACTCAAAGAGTAGTTATCAATGGTTTGCTGTCAAACTGTGAGGGCAGGGCCCACAGGGGTCAGTCCTGGGTACAGTACTATTAAATATTTTCATTAATGACTTGGATAATGAAGTAAGGAGTATGCTTATAAAATTTGCAGATGACATTATGCTGGGAAGAATTGCAAGTACTTTGGAGGACAGCTTTTAAAATTCAAAATGACCATGACAAATTGGAGAATTGGTCTGAATTAAACGAAATTCAATAAAGACAAATGCAAAGTACTTCATTTAGGAAGGAAAAATCAAATGCACAACTACAAAATTGTTATACCAGTAAAATAAAAACCGGCAGGATCTTTTTAAAGGGGATAATATAAAATGTCACATTTATTGTGAATACAAAAAGAACCATAGCAGGCAGGCAGTTATAGCTATAACATTTCATTCAGTTTCACATTCATTCACATGTTTGTTCATACACACACACAGGTTCTGCAGCTGTTGTATAGTTACCAGTCCCGAATGTAGCTTGAGTTCATGGCTTGGGTTCGTAGCTTGTGGCGGCTAACTGGCCAGGAAAGCCGGGCACAAGGAAGAGCTGGGTCTCTGTTGGGCATGCACCGATGCCCTTCCATGTTGGCAGCAGAATGTTACCCTTCAAAGTCTTCCATCTCACCCATCCTTTTTGTATCCTTTAGTTTGAATCCAGAGTCTATAGGTCTTGCTGTATCACGCTGCCTCTGGGTTCGGTGTGATTGATCACCCCTCAATTGCAGACATGTCTTTCAGCCTAGGACCTGGCTTTGATGTTTCTGCAATTGTACTTTTGCTCTTTTCTTTTGAGGGTGGACTCCTCTTACTTTGTCAGGGCTGTTGTCTGCATCTTCAGCTGTTGGGTGTTTACACTTTATTTCATCAGGACAGGCTGGGGCTGGAGGTTGATTCCATCATCCATACATACCTCATTCGCACATCCAAACTAAACTAGTAAGTTTACAGCAGGGGTTTGCAAAAATGAAGGTTGCAGCAAGCTTTTACAAGATGGAGTGAGCATTTTAAAATGGAGTTTGGGACAAGTTAAAATGGAGTTTGAGTTACAATACGGACAAGCGTAAGGAATGGCAAACAGGGAACAGAAGTTCCAATATAGACAAGTATAACGAATGACAAACAGTGAGCAGAAGTTACAATGTTGAAACAGTGCAAGTTTCAGCGATTTAAGCAGCAATTGGATTGAAAGTGAAACTCAATTAGCCAGTATTGGGGTAATTGGTTTTATGAATGAATGTTGTTTCATTCATAAAACTTTGCTTATGAAGTTATATTAATAAAGTGAATAATTAAAAACAATTTCATTGACCAGTTCTACATTGTCCCCCTTTTGACCCTTCAATCCAGGGGTACTGAATGGGTCACACTTTATGTAATTGTTTTAAGGCTATAAATGTGAGCCTGGGGTTTTAGCTTAAAATACGTCTGTTTGATCCAGCCGCACATGCAGAGCCTTAGAACCAACATAACAGTCAGGATTACTAATAGAACAATGATGGGATGAAAAATTACATCTAGAACTGCTGAGCAGGTGAGCTGCTCCTAAAACACTCTGCCCCTTGATCTATGATCATTACAGTAGTTGTCGTTGTAGGACATAGGTGATCTGTTGCAAACAAACTAAACAACCATAACCAGGTGAATATAACTAAAACCATTACAATTGACTAAACACCAGATATAACATAAATACAAATGCAAATAATCATAATTATAATAAAATAAAGCCATCACCATTACAATAATTGGGTGCATTGACAAATAAAATGAGGCCCAAGTTTGATGCTACAATAGCCATCAAACACTAAAAGTCACTGAGGTCAGGACCTCCTTAAGCATACACAACAAATAAGATTTTGTAGGAGTACCACAGTTGTCATGCAAGGTTAAGCTGATTTGGACTTAAACTAACATTCAGGTGCTAAAATGTTGCAGAATCCCCTATTCCTAACAGTTGTTCTCAAGAGGTCTCTGGGGACCTGAAAGATGGGGCCCTACAATCACGGGCCAAGGTCTTACAGGTTATGAGGGCCTATGAACTACCCTTCAGGGCTTGGGGAAGTAGAACGAGAGTGCATAGAGGAAGTGTGGAATTAACAATACAAGCAAATGCAATTAACAATACAAATGTATCAATAACAAAAATCAACAACAAAATGATTATTAGAGAACCTAACAAAAAATAAACCTGATGCATTGGGGATCAAAGTCTTTTGGACAGAGGTGTAAGTGATTGATAATTTGGTTGGAGATGGGGGAAGTAGAGAGAGGAAAAGGCATTTATCCTTTATCTAGTATAGTATCCCCTCTCTCTCTGGACTCAGTGCTAGCACAGGACACCTAACAAAGACAGACACAGAATATGCAACACAGAACACTGAACACAGACTTTGTCGTGATACTATAACCATGGTGTTTTATAACTCTTCAGCTAGTACCAGCTCTCCTGATGTTCTGGTTCAGAAGCTGAAAGATAGAAGCTTAGAAACAAATTAGCACAGTGCTCCCACACAAATATCCCCTTCCCAAGCTCCAGAGGGGTCCCAAAAGTCTGCCCCTTCTGGGGTCTCAAATGTCCCTTCTCCTGAAGTTACTGCTGCAATTTGTCTATTTGCAAATCCCAATTTTTTTCCAGTTGTTTAATGAGTGATTTACAGTGGTTATGGTCAGCGGGGACTCTCCCCTGTTCTAAAGTTAACTTTTTGACCATTCCCTGTAATTCCTGATTTTCTTTTTCTTTTTTTTCCCCTCCTTTTCTTTTGTATGTTCCTGTAAGATTTGAGAGTGCTGTTTTAACTCTCTGTACCCATCCTTAAGGGCATCTAACTGGGTTTGGGTACTAATGGACATACATTTCCATTTCTCTGCTTTTGCAGCAGAGGCTTTGTAAATCTTGATGCAGTTTCTTTTTTCATTTTTACATTCAGCCAATTGAAGGAATACCTCATTACAGGTTTTCCCTAGAAGCCAAACTGCGGCTGCTTCCTTTTTCATTGGAGTTGAGGGTTTATATATCAATAAGTACCTGGCCAATTTGACTTCTAGGTCTGAAATAGTGCAGACATCAGCTAGGGCTTGTTTAGTCCAAGGACTGTGCCCAAATTTTTGAAGGATTTGTTTAAAAGGTGTAATTTCTTTAACAAAAGGTGAGGTTGGAGTTCCTTCTGACTCCATTCCTCTCTCTGGTACTGGCTTACCCTGCTTTCTTTTAAACATCTTAACACGGGTATTTCAATCTCTTTGTCTCTCCTGGTATCACTCAGTGAGTGACACAGCCTAGATTCTGAAATGGTAGCTTATCAAATTTCCTCATCACACCTGGCACAGGTCAGCAAGTGACACAGCCTAGATTCTCTTATCCTGCTACTCCTTGTTCCAGTGAGCAGCACTGCCTGGCCCTTAGGTCTTCTTGTTGCCCCTGATACTTCAGTGAACAATAGGACTTGGATTCTGTAATTGTAGCTTAGTAATATGAGCTCTGTATATTTTACCTCTGCCTCCTGGAGGCCAGAAGGCTGGTTAACCAAATAGAAATGCCGAGCTCGATAGAGCTGGTGGTGTGCACACCAGTTTTCACAATAACCAGGACATATGCCAATAGTCCCCCTTTCGCAATTCTCCACCAAAATGTTATACCAATAAAATAAAAACCAGCAGGATCTTATGAAAGGGGAAAAGGCAAAATGCCACATTTATTGTGAAAACAGAAAGAATCATAGTAAGCAGTTAGTTATAGCTATAACATTCCATTCAATTTCATATTTAGTCACACATTCATTCATACACATACACACACACACACACACACACACACACACACACACACAGGTTCTGGAAGGTTGTTATCATAGTTACCAGCCTTAGAGTTGCTCATGCCAAGCCACTGGCCAGGTGGCCTGGACATGAGGAGGGAGCAGGGCCTTGTCAGATGCACATCTGATGCTCCTAGAAGTTGGTTTAGAATCATAGAATCATAGAATATCAGGGTTGGAAGGGACCCCAGAAGGTCATCTAGTCCAACCCCCTGCTCAAAGCAGGACCAAGTCCCAGTTAAATCATCCCAGCCAGGGCTTTGTCAAGCCTGACCTTAAAAACCTCTAAGGAAGGAGATTCTACCACCTCCCTAGGTAACGCATTCCAGTGTTTCACCACCCTCTTAGTGAAAAAGTTTTTCCTAATATCCAATCTAAATCTCCCCCATTGCAACTTGAGACCATTACTCCTCGTTCTGCTACATCTGTTTGCAGAATCAGACCCCAAAGTTCTCAGTTTCTAGAGTCCATTTTTACAGGAATTTCTTCCTATGCCAGTCTATGGGAATTGCTTCATCATGCTGTTGCAGAATCAATCGGCAGATGGCACATTCCTGACGGCTCTGTGTTGTTCTTCGGTTCTCTCATCCTTGAGGCTGTTGGGTGGATTCCTGTCTGCCCTCCGGGGGTCCTCTGGTTGTTTCCACTTGACGCCTTCTTCAGCCGATGGACACTGGATTCTTAGGTTGGCACCTCCCTGATCATTCAGTTATTATCCACACCAAGCATCCATCCACATACATCCTCTATCTCTATTTTAATCACAATTGTTAACAAAGTGAGATAAATACAACAAAAGGGTGGAGAGTCTCTGGGTGCTGTTTCTGTTACAAAGTATTGCTTTGAGAACAGACTCTGCTTTAGGATGTACTAACACAATTAGCAGCTTGCAAGTTTCACACAGAGAGGGAGAGAAACAGTACCAATAACCAAGAGACCTCTTAATTAGTAATACCCTGGAATTTAAACTATGGGGAATCAAACTCATTTGTGATTTTAATACAGAACTTCTTTAATATGATCCAACATAATGGGGAATAACTCAGTAGGTTGTAGTACTGATTAAAAGGATTTGGGGGTTATAGTGGACCACAAACTGAATATGAGTCATCAATGTGAAGAAAATCCAAAAAAGGCTAGTATGTTTCTGGGATGTATTAAGAGAGGTGTTGTATGTAAGACACAGGAGGTAACTGTCCTGCTTTACTTGGCACTGGTGAGGTCCCAGCTGGAGTTCTGTGTCCAATTCTGGGCACCACAACTTAGGAAAGATGGGGACAAATTGGAAAGCCTCCAGAGGAGAGCAAAAAAAATGATAAAAGGTTTGGAAAACCTGACCTGTGACAAAAGGTTAAAAAAAAGTGGGCCTGTTTAGTCTTGAGAAAAGAAGACTGAGGCTGGACCTGATAATAGTCTTCCAATATGTTTTTAGGGCTGTTATAAAGAGGATGGTGATCAATTGTTCTCCATGTCCATTGAAGACAGGAAAAGAAGTAATGGGCTTAATATGCAGCAAGGGGGATTTAGGGTAGATATTAGGAAAAAACTTTCTAACTGTGAGTGTATTTAGGCTCTGGAAAAGGCTTCCAGTGGAGGTTGTGAAGTCCCCATCATTGGAAGCTTTTAAAAACAAGATGGACAAGCACCTATCAGAGATGATCTAGTTTACTTTGTCCTGCACAGGGGACTGAACTTGGTAAATTCTCTAGGTCTCTTCCTGACCTACGTTTCTACAAGTCTATGATTCTATCTGTGTGAATGTCCACAAAGCCTACACAGGGAAGATGCCAAAACGAAAAGTTCCCCAGGTTTAAACAGCCCTATATATTGGCTCATAAAGAGTCTCTAAAAGTGTACTGTGTGGTTAAAAGTCTTAAGAGACTTGAGACTGTCGCCTGTAATTTCTGGCAAAAAGAGAGATGTTAAAAATTCTGCTTAGAGAGTGTTCTGTTCAAATCCTGGGCGCTTGGGACCCCTGCAACGAGCGTGTGCTGCGGACCTGTGGTATCGGTCGACGCTATGCACGGCTCATGTGGCGCCTCATGGTCTTGGACACCTTCTGATGGTCCGGGGACATCTACATCGAACACACCACCGGCCACTGACAGTACCAGGAGGTGTGAGCCGGTACGACATCGTGCATCCACTATGGGAAAGGGACTGAGAGACTTTTTTCCATTGTACCATATGAACTGGAACCATAAACTCACTGAACATTAAATCCCACCAAATGAGGGTAGATCCATCCTCATCGTCGTATCCACTCATTATACTCCACACCTGAATATAGCCATTATATGGACAACATACCCCCATAGCTCAATGTCTGTACTTTGACCCATTAAACTTTTACCCCCAATCGGGGAGATTGCAGATTATGTATTCCTTATGCCACCCGCTCCTAAACCGAATTTTGCACCCCTTGATAATCTGTACCTTATTCCCTGATAACCAGAAACTTCTATGCCTAAACGCTGTACCGTTTTCTTTTTACCTCATCATTATCTTAATAAAATTATTAAATTTATTGTGCGGGAGAAAGAATGGGTTAGCCACTGCCTAAGAACTGAAATCTAAGAAGGAAGCTTTATAATTGACTGTAAGGATCTGGTTCAGACGTTAGATAACTTTAACTAATTTCAAATTATAAATGTGATTCCCTATAGTAAAATTCTTTAGCTGGGATATATACCCAAATGGACAACCATCTTCTTTGACTTCTCCTTAGAATCTGAGAATTGATTATTTTCGGTGTTAATTTGATAGTTTCAATGCCAATTCAGTACTGAGACTGAGACTATTTGGCTTGACTTGTTGATTTGATCTGACTTTGATTCTGATTTGAGAGTTAGTGTTTCATTCTTAATTTCATTAATAACTTTGGTGACAAGCTTTCTTGATTTTAGTTTAGACTGACTTTTAATAACATTTATAAAACTGATACTGAATCACATTTCTTTCAATAAGCAACCTGAGTCCAGAACCTTGGAGGGCCTGGGATAAACGCAAACTGGTCAGCCTGACCAGTTCCGCAAGTAAGTCTGTGGTTCTTATGCATTTATAACAATTGCTTACATGGAAAAGTAACATGAGGGAATTAATTTAAATTGTCTTTTAATTTATCAGTTGGAAACAAGGAGAAGAGCCAGCATCATGCAGTCATCCTGTTCTTTGCAGGCAACCAGGAAGTGCTCAGTGGACTACAGTTTGGAAACCTCTTGTTTACAACAACTGAGGAAAAAGGGGAATTGAGGGGTGGAGTTCATTAGCAGCACTTATTAACAAAAACAAAAATTCTACAAAAATTAAAAGCTTACAACTTTCAATAGCTCCTGCTTTTCTCTTGTATTCCTCTGCTGAGCCACATTTCCTGTCTCTAAATATAAATGAATAAATAAATAAATCTGACTGCCAAGATAACTTTGAAATTCCCACTGTGATACAGCGTGGCCAGAAGGCAGCAGGAGAGTGCTAAAGGAGAGGTATGTAAGTCCCAGGATGAAGAGAAGCCTTATTCCCTGTAAAGGGAAGAAAGGTTTCCATAGATTAATTAAAAGCACCTGAAGCCAGTCACCTGATAAAAACCCTCTGCTTCAATCAGCCAGGGGAAGTAGTTGGAGCAGAGTGGTTTGGAGTTGGAGCAGAGTGCAGTTTGGAGGAGTTGAAGTTGAGGAGAGTTTGGAGAAGTGCCGTGGCTGATTAGAAGACCAAGACCCTAGGTAAAGAGACACCTGGCTTGTGCAGAGGGAGGGCAGGAAGCCCCACAAGCTGAAGAGCAGGAGAGGGAAGTAGCCCAGGGGAAGGAAGCACTAGTTCAAGTGGTTTGCCACTATCCCTAGGGCCCCTGGGCTGGGACCCGGAGTAGAGGGCGGGCCTGGGTCCCTCCCTCTCTACTACCTTTCTCTGGGTTACTAGTGGGACAGTAGATACCCTAGTTCAGGGACAGGAAACTGTGCCCTGAACCCCCCCCCTCCCCCCACAAGAAGAGGAAGCACGGGACCCATGATAATCGTGCCAGCAATTTGCCACACCATCAATCCACTTGAATAATTATTCTTAAGACCCTTTATTTACTTGAATATTTAGCCAATTACTCATACTGGAGTAAGCAAAATAGCACTCACTCAAAAAACTGGGCAGAAATATACAATTCTTACTTGCCAAGAAGTCACATTGGGCTCACTTTCCAAAATTTAATGAAAGTTCTGATAAAAAAGCATAAATATTCAATTGGAAACTCCTTTTAAAACCCAGGATTCTGTAATGGAAGGTGTGGAAATTCATGTTTGTAAACCAAGTTCAAGATCAGGTCTTCCAACATGGATAAACAAGTACCTTTCATTTCTTGAGAGAACAGTGTTAAATAACCTGGTAATCAAATTTGATAAGCTTCATTCTGTCACTCAATCAAATGCAGGAACGAAATATTGTCAAACTGTCTTCCACTAAAATCTGTTTAAAGTTAAACATGTGCTTAAGCGCTTTTCTTGAACAGGGGTGCTTTCCTGAGTCTAGGCCTTAAGGACTCATTTCTTCTTTAGGACCGACCTAAATAAGGAGTGGAAAACAGTTCAGTGAACAAAGGTATATAAGGGGCAGTGTGGAAAATCAGGCACTTGGATATTTGGGGGATTTTTCTCTATGGACCTTTAAGTCAGATTTTAAAAGACTCACCCATAAACTTTAAATTCCTCATACTGTGCAATATTATTTGATGCAAAATTCAGTATAATTAGGAAAAGCATGTGGGTACGGAGTTTTTAATTTTTGTTGGGGTCCTGGGGGGGTCCATCAGGGAACGGGGGGGGTTGGATGGGGCAGGAGTCCTGGGGGGGGCTGTCAGGGGGCGAGAAGCAGACAGGACAACAGGAGGCGGGAGCTGGGCCATGCCTAGTTGTTTGGGGAGGCACAGCCTCCCCTAACCAGCCCTTCATACAATTTCCAAAACCTGATGCAGCCCTCAGGTCAAAAAGTTTGCCCGCCCCTGCCCTAATTGAAATTTCTGATGATACTACCTTTATTGGATCATCTGGCAATATGGCACGTTCAGATGCAGAAGCTCTTGCAAATGGCCTTTCCAAGTTCAAATTTCTGACTTTACTCATTTTGTGATATAATATCCTTTTCGAGATTAACCTCACTAGTAAGCAGCTTCAGGAAAGGAACTTGAAAATACATTCTGCTATTCAAAAACTGCAGCAAACTAAAAATATTCTGGAGGAATTCAGAAGTGATGAACGGTTCGAAAGAACATTGGTAGATTCTCTCGAGCTTGCTGAAGAAATAGACTTTCCCACAGAATTTGAACCAGAGCCAGTTCACATTCGGCAAAAGAAACAGCAGTTTTCATATGAAGGACAAGAGACACCCATTCAGAACCCAAATCAAAGGTTCAAAGTGAATTTCTACTTCGCAGTGCTAGTCACTCAGCTGACAAAAGATTTCAACAGATGCAGCAGCTAGAGTCAGAAATTGGCTTTCTATATGATATCCACAGCTTGCAAAAGAAGACAGCAAAACAGATAAGAGAATTTTCTATAAAACTGGAGTTGGCATTGACTGATGAAAATTCAAAAGACATTGATGCTACAAATTTGTGTAGTGAGCGTCAGGCTTTTTCAAGATGACTTAAGGAACATTCCACTCCTGAAGAAGTACTGAAGTCTGTTTGTGAAGATAAACTCACAGACAGTTTTCCAATCATTTTTATAGCTCTACACATTCTTTTAACTCTGCCAGTTTCTGTAGCTAGTGGGGAACGTAGCTTCTCAAAGTTAAAATTGGCAGAATGGTTACTTTTGTTCCAGACTCACATCTTCATAAATTTCTGAAGCATTCACGAGTGAGAATTTTTGTATTCTTGGCTTCTGCCCAAATGTAACTTTGTTTAAGAAGTTTGAGTAAAATCCTTAGAAGCTGAGTTATGTGAGAGTAAAATAGAGAAGATTCTTATCGCCTATTTTATGAGGATAACTCAAACAGATGAATGGTTATAAACATAAGATGCTCAATGTCTTTCACTCAACCTGGTTGAATATATGACAATTTTTACTTTAGTCCCTCAAAGCTGAGAGCTTTTGACTTGGTAGAGGGCATATGCTTGTTCATTGTCCTTAGGAGAATTGAGCTATCAGATATGGCTTTTTGGACAGGTAGAAGCTCTAAAAGTTAGGCAGGCAGCATATCCTCTCCTTTCCAAGATTTTACTACCACAGGCACTGCATAAGTTGGGGCCTCTGTCACATCAACTATAGAGTCTGTGGGTCATGCAATCCAAGCATCTCCAGATATTAAAGGAGTTAGGGTGGTTGGCGCACACAACAAATCAGCACTATCTGCTGTCAAAGTTTGACTCAGACTCACAATTTATCAGACCACTCTGTTTTATTAGCAAAGCTGCTCTGCTAATACATTTAGAAGTGAGCCCCCCGAGTGGGTCTTGTGTCTCTTAATTTATACAGTTTTTTGGAGAACAAGTTACAGAGAAGTTACAGATAAAAGAAGAAAAAAGATTTTAGTCACCACCCTTCGAGATCCCTGAGACCAGTCACGTATCTTCAATTACCTGCCACCCTTAACAATCTCCTTTAACAGCTTCCAGTTAACTAATTGCCCTTCACACCTTCCATTCTGATGCCTGCTTCTTAGACGTGCTGGCTCTATCTTAATTGCTTCTCCATTCAAAAGCTAACTGTCCCTACGTGTGCTCCCTCAGATACTTTGTAACATGTTTTGGCATGCCCTCTCATATACAATGTATCCAGCATGTCCCCTTATACAACGTTATACTTATACAATGTTATACTTCCACACTGCAAAGGGCATTCTCTTTTTCACTTCCCACATTCACCACTATTCTCTGTTTGCTGGAACTACTCTACTACTTTGGTTCTTTGTCAGGTAATAAAATCAATCTGAGTCCTATGAAGACACAAACAAATTAATTGTTGGTGCTTTTTTACTCATTTTAGTGGGCAGAGAATTTAAATATTTTGGAGTTAATATTGCCTACATACTGGAACATGGTTCAGGTTCAATTATCTGGCTAGATGAATAATTGCAGGAAGATTAATGTTCTTACGGCCATTTTCCCCTAGTTGGATTAGTTATACTGATTAAGTGACTGTGAATTGCATTCATTAATTCCCAAGCTGAATTAATGCTTTTTTCTGGCTGATGCTCATATCGATCTAATTCAGTTTTTTAAAAAAGATTTTGAAAATGATGTTGTTTAGCCAGGGAAGATGGTTCACATTAGGATGAAATCAGGTTCTTTAAATGATTTTCTTAAGTTGACATCTTTCCTTCGCTGGGCCCTATGTATTTATATTAGGCTTCAAAGTTAACAGCTCATAGAGATAAATAAGGTGATTCACATTTCTCTTGACTTTTTTCAATCTGTTGGCTGAAGAGAAATCTGTGGGAACATTCTACATCCTCAGAATTTATACATTTATGGTGTTCTGATCAGTGTTTTATAATCCTGTCTATCCCTCTCAGTTTGCATACAGTACCATTCTTATCATACTATCTGTACATGTCACAATGTTTGTCATGACAAACGGCAAGATGAACAATTACATTCTCTTATCATTTAAACAATAACTGTAATAAAACTAGGTGTATAAATTTCACATTAGATTTGTGCCCTCAAAATATCTTTAATTTTAATTGGTTGATACAGCAAGCCAAGCAGTTTCCATGTTGCAGCAGACAAATGTGTATTCCAGACAGGGAGAATAACATAAAACTGAATTTTTAAATAAATGAATTTTTATACTGTAATACTCTCTCAAATAACAAAACACACCGACAATGATAAATTACTGTAATACAATGAGTCATCCACAATTAGTCTGATAAGATTTTCTCATTCTAAGTGAGTGTACTTCCCAGTACTTAATTAACATATTTTATGACCTTTTTCATAAGATATTCACAAGACTTACATATTAGTTTATAGCATACATCCTCTATTCATCATCAGCTAAATCAGTACATTTCAATTCCAAATGTATTAGTTCATTCTTGTGCCCATGTTTCTTTTAGGGGTGTCTGCTAGTTCTAAACAGATAAAATTTATTCCACATAATTGTTTTCTGAATCTGTTAATAGCAGATTCTGCCATTTATTAAGGCTAGTGGACATATGCCATGAATACTTTTATCTTCACAAATAAAATATTCTCTTGATACCTGTGATATTAATTTTGTTTATAGGAGACCTGTCTTCGCCTTCCTCCACACTGTGCCAGGAACATATTTTTGAATATATTGGAAGTATTCAGAAGAATCTTCTAGAACTGATGTAAGATTCTGTACCCAGCAATTTGTTGCCATTGAAGATCCATGGTGTGTTTTACAAAAGGAATGGTAAATTCTAAAATGAAGCAACTACATGCTTCATACCTAAATTCCACCTACAGTTTCAATGGGAGAAATTATTCTCCATTTCCCCTCCTACAACAGTGCTGTGCAGCATTAACTGGTGCAGAGTGGCTGCCATATTCCATCCCAGAAAGCTCATATGCTGTTACAAGCAAGAAGAGAGAAAGATCTAAGCAAAATATCTAGTCTTTTTTTAAATCTTCTGTTTTCCATCCATGCTCCAAATATATTATGACCTACTAGTAACTTGCTGCATGGACTAGACAGAGTTGGAATAAAGCAATCAGGACTTCGAACATACCGTAAGATGGGCCACCCACGCTGTCCAGCCCCTGCATTATGGCCCTGTCTCCCAGTGAAGTGGCAGTGACAGATACCATATACACAAGAGCCATTTACTGGGCTTTTGAAGGGGGAAGCTGTCACCATTCCTCTCCTGTGGCACACAGGCAGGGCATCAGCCTAATTTTTAAAGCCTGAAGTTAGGCACCTAACTCCGTACTTAGACACACAAATAAAGTTTGCTGATCATCAGAGGTACTGAACTCCTAAGGCCTGGTCTACACTTGGGGGGGAGGGGGGGGAAGGGATCGATCTAAGATATGCAACTTCAGCTACGAGAATAGTGTAGCTGAAGTCGACGTATCTTAGATCGACTTAGAATCACTTACTTCGCGTCCTCGCAGCACAGGATCGACGGCCACCACTCCCCCGTTGACTCCGCTTCCGCCTCTCGCCATGGTGGAGTTCTGGAATCGGTGGCAGAGTGATTGGGGATCGATTTATCGCATCTACACTAAACGTGATAAATCGATACCCGATAGATCGATCCCCGCCGGATCGGCGGGTAGTGTAGACGTGGCCTAAGACCCCTATTAATGTCAATGAGTGTTCAGATCTGATCCACTGATAAGTATAATACACATATACCCTCTTGAACAGTTCTGTGGTCAGAATGCTTCCTGCTTCCAAGTTCTATCATCAACTCTTAATGAAAGAAACAACAAATAATTACCATATAAAAGCTTGTTACACTCATATGTTTCACCTGTCTAACCACAAATAGATTTGGTCAGGAATTTTTTGGCAAAATAATTTTTTGTTGGCCAAATGGCTATTTGTCAACACCAAAACTTTTTGTGGAAATGCATCTTTTTCAGTGAGGTTTTGCAGGTCAAGGATAGAATGTCAGGTGGGACAGAGAAACAGACATAGGCCAATAGCCTGGTGATAAGGGCACTCACCTAGATGTGAGAGATCAAGGTCCAAGTCCCTGCTCTGGTGGCTTCATTGTTTGTGTGCAAAGTGCTTGAAATCTACAAATGTAAGATTTTTCTCAAATGCAAAGTATTGTTACTGTAATATAATAAGTAATATTTATTTATATTGGTTCTCCTGGAAAATGTTGCTCAAGGAAGGATAAGGTTTTTGATTGTTTGATTACAGTGATTGTTTGTTCTACATTGTGTGATTTTCTTACAAACCAGTGGCTACCTGTTCAGATTTATACATATTGAAGATTGGGACATTAACAAGTATTCTGGGTTAACATGAAAACCCGTAATCTAATAGGAATATGGATGAATCACAAATGTACTTTTTGAATTCCTGCCCTGGTCTGATTTACCACAATTACTCTGTGTAACAGGTATAAAAAAGAAGAGGGAGGAAACATTCAGTGACATTATGAATGCCAGAAGAAAAGGAGGACTTGTGGCACCTTAGAGACTAACCAATTTATTTGAGCATGAGCTTTCGTGAGCTACAGCTCACTTCATCGGATGCATACTGTGGAAATTGCAGAAGACACTATATTCACAGACACCATGACACAATACCTCCTCCCACCCCACTCTCCTGCTGGTAATAGCTTATTTCCAGCACAAATCCAGGTTATTACCAGCAGGAGAGTGGGGTGGGAGGAGGTATTGTGTCATGGTGTCTGTGAATATAGTGTCTTCTGCAATTTCCACAGTATGCATCCGATGAAGTGAGCTGTAGCTCACGAAAGCTCATGCTCAAATAAATTGGTTAGTCTCTAAGGTGCCACAAGTCCTCCTTTTCTTTTTGCGAATACAGACTAACACGGCTGTTACCTGGCATTTATAGGTTTCAGAGTATCAGTATCATATATCTTCATATGCAATAGTAAACTGCATTGAAACTGTAAGTGACACTGTATTGTGGTATGCTTTTAATGTTTTCCTCTACTTATTGAGTAACCATGAATTCCAGTTTTAAAATTAAGATGATGATGTTTTAACTGTCTTCAATGTACGTATTTATCTGGGATCCCACTAACTTTAATGTGATGCCAATTTTTAAAAAGGGCTCCAGTAGTGATCCTGGCAACTACAGGCCAGTAAGCCTGTCTTCAGTACCAGGCAAACTGGTTGAAACTATAGTAAAGAACAAAATTGTCAGACACCTAGATTAACATAATTTGTTAGGGAAGAGTCAACATGGTTTTTGTAAAGGAAAATCATGCTTTACCAATCTATTAGAATCCCTTGAGGGGGACAACAGTCATGTGGACAAGGATGATCCAGTGAATATAATGTACTTAGATCTTCAAAAAGCCTTTGACAAGGTCCCTCACCAAAGGCTCTTAAGCAAAGTAAGCTTCATGAGATAAGAGGGAAGGTCCTCTCATGGATTGGTAACTGGTTAAAAGATAGGAAACAAAGTGTAGGAATAAATGGTCAGTTCTCAGAATGGAGAGAGGTAAATAGTGGTGTCCCCCAGGGTCTGTACTTGGATCAGTCCTATTCAACATACAGGCAGCCCTTGAACTTCCTGAAAATTGTGTCGTTAGTCAAAACATTGTAACTTGGAACCTCAATACGCTCCATTGTGGGACTGAGTGTCAATAAGTCAAAACCAATTGTCATAAGTCGAATCAGGGGGTCAATTCAGAAACATAAGTGCCGTTCATCATAAGCCGAACTTCGTAAAGTCAAGGACTCTCTGTATTCATAAATGATCTGGAAAAAGAGGTAAACAGTGAGGTGGCAAAATTTGCAGATGATACAAAACTACTCAAGATAATTAAGTCCCAACCAGACTGTGAAGAGCTACAAAAGGATCTCACAAAACTCATTGACTGGGCAACAAAATGGCAGATAAAAATGAGCATTGATAAATGCAAAGTAATACACACTTGAAAATGTAATCCCAACTGTACATATAAAATGATAGGGTCTAAATTAGCTGTTACCATTCAAGAAAGAGATTTTGGAGTCATTGTGGATAGTTCTCTGAAAACATCCATTCAATGTGCACTGGCAGTCAAAAAAGCAAACGGAATTGTGGGAATCATTAAGAAAGGGATAGATAATAAGACTGAAAATCATATTACTGCTATATAAATCCATGGCTCTCCCACATCTTGAATACTGTGTGCTGTGACAGGGTCAGACCAGACAGCTACAGGAGAGTGCAGAAAGGAAGGTATATTAGCCTCAGGATAAGCAGGTCCCTCTTCCCCTGGTAACTGAGCAGGGGTTACTCCAGGTTAATTAGGACACCTGAAGCCAACTAAGAACCCGTCAGAATGCATTAAAAGCCTTCCCCGCAGCCAGTGTGTGTGTGGGGGGGGGGGGGGAGGGGGGGGGTGATAGGCTTTGTGAGAGTGGAGGTGAGCTATTGGAGAGCTGAGCGGTGCGGAAGCTGACACGGACCGGGGAGACCCTGCAGGTATAGAGACTGGGGAGAAACCCTACCCTAAACAGGAGCTAAGGACTCTTCCAGGTCCAAAGACCTGAAGAAAAGGACCCTACCAGAGGGGAGAGACTGAGCCATGCGTTTGCTGTGGTGCTGCAATGCCTGGAAGGGCTACCAGAGACTAGGGATTCTCCCTCCTCTGGCAGAAGGGTCGGGAGGAACCCTGCCCAAGCAAAGTGGGGACAATAAGCCAAGGGGCATGGGAAAATAACCCATGGAAGCTAGCAGCTTTCCTGGGAACTGGCAGCAAGAGGCTGTACTTGTAGGGTGCCTGGGTTGGGGCCCGGAGTAGAGGGCGGGACCAGCTCTCCCCACCCACCTCTTTTTCCTCTCACTGGACGTCCACCGAGGAGGCCAGAAGCCCCAGTGAGGGCCTAGCAAGCCCAGAAATGGGAAGGCTGCTTGGAGACAGAATTTCCCCGCCCACTATAAACAGAGGGGGGAAATTCTGAGAGACGAGACGCTATCCTGACCCACCGCTAGAAGGAAGCGTGGGACTCCCCGAGGCGGAGAAGAAGCCCTGTCACAATGCAGACGTGGTCGCCACATCTCAAAAAAGATATATTGGACTCAGAAAAGGTTCAGAAAAGGGCAACAAAAATTATTAGGGGTATGGAATGGCTTTGATATGAGGAGCAATTAATAAGACTGGGACTTTTCAGCTTGGAAAAGAGACAACTAAGGGGAGATATGATTGAGGTCTATGAAATCATGACCGGTGTGGAGAAAGTAAATAAGGAAGTGTTATTTACTCTTTCTCATAACACAAGAACTAGGGGTCGCCAAATGAAATTAATAGGCATCAGGTTTAAAACAAAAGGAAGTATTTTTTCACTTAGTGCACATAATTGCTTGCCAGAGGATGTTGTGAAGGCCAAGACTATAACAGGGTTCAAGAAAACTAGATAAGTTCATGGAGGATAGGTCCATCAATGGGTATTAGCCAGGATGGGCAAGGATGGTGGCCCTAGCCTCGGTTTGCCAGAAGGTGAGAATGGGCGACAGGGGATGGATCATTTGATAATTACCTGGTCTGTTCATTCCCTCTGAAGCACCTGGCATTGGCCACTGTCGGAAGACAGGATAGTGGGCTACACGGACCCTGTATGGCTGTTCTTATGTTGGTAATGACCTCACTGAGAAATCTGAGCCTGCAGGCTATTTCTATTACCATCAGTGCTATAATCAGTAATGTATTAAAACCTTATTAAAGTTTGCAAGATTTACAAGTCAGAATCTAGTCATTATACTTATTATTATGCACAATTTGTATTTATTACTTTTATACATGTGCTATAACTGTTGAGAATCACTTGAGTTATTGAATATGTGAAAACTCAGCCAACTGTTGCCTCAGGGATATAATGCAGTTGATATAATGAAACTAAGCCAAATGCCGAACTTACACAAAGAGAAGAGTGACTCATGCTAGTTTTCCCATTCCATTCACTTCTTCCTCTGGAATGTACTGGTACCGAGTCAAATCTAATTACCATTTTGCTGAGTGAGTTGTCAACGTTTATTGCTCTGAAGGAAACTAGGAGTGGGGGAAAAACCATGTGGATAGGTAAGGGAGACTGGCATAAGGATTAAGTTAAATGTTCCAATTAAATCTTCATTAAATACAAATACTGATGCAAAATAGCATTATACAAAATTAAGCATATGAATCTTTTACAATAAGTGCATGTTTGTTACCATGTCATCAGTTCAAATCATATAATTTGTTGGACATGCAGCTTACGACTGAGTAGCTCACTAATGTAAAATGAGATAACACTGTCTGTCTGTTCTACGTTGATAGTGTATTTTTCAGAAATCTTAAAAATATCATTTAAAAAGCTGGTGAGGCTGGTGGGGTTGTGCTTAGAAAAAATGATGTCGATTATACTACTGATTGCATCCAGTACAAGTGGTGGAGGCTAAACATAGGCAAACAGAGTTTACTCACTTTTTTCATTTGGGAGATATGGAGTTTGTTTAGGTTACTTTTATTCACTTCTTTTCTTACCACTACACCACTGGATCCAACATATGGTCAGTCAGGTGTATGTTACTTTGGTGCAGAATGTGAGTGTTTCACAGTGAGACTGTAGCCATACTGGATACTGTGAAATAAACATATAGTACATTGTGGGAGAAACAGTGTATGGAAAGCTTGTATGCTCAAGAGGAGAGAGGGCCAAACTACAGCTCGCAGGCCACATCTGGCCACGGGATTGTCCTGCCCGGCCCTTGAGCTCCCGGCCGGGGAGCCTAGCCCCCGGCCCCTCCCCTGTAGTTACACAGCTGCATGGGCAGTGCAGCTTGCGCCCGCCCACCTCCCAGGCTTTCCAATGAGCCAGTCCTGCCGCTCTGAGCGGCATGGTAAGGAGGTGGGGAGCGGGGGGCGGGTTAGATAAGGGGCAGGAGGTCCCAGAGGGCACTCAGGGGATGGGGAGCAGGGGGCAGTTGGATGGAGCAGAGCTTCGGGGGGGGGCAGTCAGGGGACAGGGAACGGGGGGGTGGATAGGGAGTGGGGTCCCGGGGGGCCTGACAGGGGGCAGGGGTGTGGATGGGGTCAGGGCAGTCAGGGGACAGGGAGCAGGGAGGGTTGGATAGGGGGTGGGGCCCGCAGGGGGCAGTTAGGGGCAGTCCTGGAAGGGAACAGTTAGGGGACAAGGATCAGGGGGGACTGAGTGGGTCGGAGGTTCTGGGGGGGGCGGTCAGGGGATAGGGAACAGGGGGGATTGGATAGGCATGGGAGTCCTGGGGGGCCTGTTGTGGGGGTGGATACGGGTTGGGGCAGTCAGGGGACAGGGAGCAGGGGGGGTTGGATAGGGGGTGCAGTCTCGAGGCAGCAGTTAGGGGTGGGGGGTCCTGGGATGGGGCAGTCAGGGGTCAAGGAGCGGGCGGATTGGATGGGTAGGAAGTTCTGAGGGGGGCAGTCAGGGGACGGGAAGTGGGAGGGGGTGCATAGGGGTGGAGGCCAGGCTTCCTGTGTTTGGGGAGGCACAGCCTTCCCTACCTGGCCCTCCATACAGTTTCACACCCTGATGTGGCCCTCGGGCCAAAAAGTTTGCCCACCCCTGCTCAAGAGGAACGAGTACAGGGTTATGGGTCAAGAAATCTTGACTTCCCACTGAGTTGGTGGGGCACTTTTCTGTCTGTTTTCCCACCTGTAAATTGGGGATAATCTAATCCACCTATCTCACCAGGGTACTGTGAGGATTTATTTTTAATGTCTGTACAGTGAACATATAAATTGTGTTGTGCTATGGGAAATGTGTGCTTCTCTATCAGAGGCTCGTTCACCTGCACATCTACCAATGTGATATATGCCATCATGTGCCAGCAATGCCCCTCTGTCGTGTACATTGGTCAAACTGGACAGTCTCTACGTAAAAGAATAAATGGACACAAATCAGACGTCAAGAATTATAACATTCAAAAACCAGTTGGAGAACACTTCAATCTCTCTGGTCACTTGATTACAGACCTAAAAGTTGCAATTCTTCAACAAAAAAACTTCAAAAACACACTCCAATGAGAGACTGCTGAATTGGAACTAATTTGCAAACTGGATACAATTAACTTGGGCTTGAATAGAGACTGGGAGTGGATGGGTCATTACACAAAGTAAAACTATTTCCCCATGTTTATTTCCCCCCTCCACCCCACACTGTTCCTCAGACATTCTTGTCAACTGCTGGAAATGGCCCACCTTGATTATCACTACAAAAGTTTTCCCCCGCCCCTGCTCTCCTGCTGGTAATAGCTCACCTTAAGTGATCACTCTCGTTACAGGATGTATGGTAACACCCATTGTTTCATGTTCTCTATGTATATAAATCTTTCCACTGAATGCATCCGATGAAGTGAGCTGTAGCTCATGAAAGCTTATGCTCAAATAAATTTGTGAGTCTCTAAGGTGCCACAAGTACTCCTTTTCTTTTTGCGAATACAGACTAACGGGGCTGCTACTCTGAAACTTAGCATAAGTAGTTAACGTATATTTCAAGGGACCATTCAAGGTGAAGTAGCCTGTTAACACCTCTCCAGTCATGGGGGGGAAAGACCTTCAAACAACCTACATATGCACAGATACGTTGACACAAGGTGACTTATGGTGACTCACTTTGTAGTGTAAGCTAAGACTCTGACTCTTCTTTCCCTTTCTTTCTATTTCTTAGCTGCACTTTGGTGTGCTCAGATTGATGGTTGGCTCCAAACTTCATATCCATAACACATCTTAACTCCATCATATATATAAGGCAATTGAATCACAGGACCTAGATCACTGACAACAAATTCTTTCAAGAATACATCAAAGCCATTTCTGGAATAGAAACCTGTATCTGGAAAGTCAGATATGTCAAGTATTGGCCAAGTGTGACCCAGGATATTGGAGACCTGGTAAGAAGTTGTGATGTGGGGAAATGAAGGCCATGAAGCAAAACCAGACAATGGAAAATACACAGCATCCCCAACAGACTTTGGAGCATAGGTGTCATGCTGTCTGGAGTGGCTTACTCCCAATCCCAAAGGACCAGTCACTTACCCCAGGTCAATTGCACTCAGATCTCAAACCAAAGACAACGCTTGTAGCCAATCCTGTAAGAAACTAACTGAAGGTTTATTAACTAGGAAAAAGAAATGAGTTATTTACAAGGTTAGAGCTGGTAAATATACACACACAATATCAGGTACAATCGTAACTTCAAAAGGTAATAGAAGCTTCTATAGTAAGCAAACTTTTACTTATTTCTTACTCCTTTAGGGCTAACCCAAGTCCTTGGGGATCTCTTGCTTATGTTCAGGAATCTTTGCCCCTTAGGGTCTGGCCAGCAGAAAGAGTCCTGTTTCTCCTTAACAGGCATTTTTATTTCCTTCCCCCAGCATTGATGGGATGCGAGCTTTTTTCCCCTACTCTTCAGGGGCATGGGGGAAGCAATCAACAAAGTATTTTTTGTCTGATGGCTGTAGACCTTCTTTTGTTGGGGAGAAGATGACACCTCTTGTGGTAAACTAGCATTCAACACTTGGTAATGCTTCTCCTGTGACTTTGCAGGATTTACTGTCTTAGCAAACATTTTATAGTTAAACAGCAAACATTACCTTATAACATGGGATACAGATATGATAAGTAGGATCAATACATGCCACATCCTACTAGCATTCCATAAGTCTAACCACTAAACACGCTTTTAGAATTCTAATATCTTGTTTAATACTAAAACACAGGTGAGTCAGACTGGTATCCAGCTTTGCATTTGTCAGTATTCAGTAAAGTCTGGGGGCCTTGGCATCAGCTGGCATCTTGTCTGCCAGTGTCACAGTAGGAATGGACCTTTTCACTGCAAACTACTGCATTATTATAGACTACTATTCAGACATTTGGGGACTACCCGAACTGTTAGACACAAAAGAACAGCCCTCCCAAGCCCAGAGGAAATGTCCTTAGTTGCCAAGAAAGTTGAGTTAAAAAAAATTGTTGGTATCTACATGGTAATATAGACTTTATGAGGGGTATAATAGAAGGATAAGTATGTAAGCAGATTATGGTATTCTTATTTAGTTCTGCTATCTTAAATGTGAAACAAAAGGGAAGTTAAGATAAATAGCTTCCCAGCAAGGGCTACTATTGTATGACTATATCTAGGAACTTAGAGAACTCTACTTTCAGGAAGTGCTTGATGAGTGATAACAGTGTATGTGGAGGAAGGCCTAAACCTTGTTGCATTCTCTCTTTATGCTTGCACACATGTTTTTATGTGTGGACAGGAGGAAGATTGAGAGCAACACCCAAGTAAGAGCCCAGGTGAACACTGCATTGAAGCTATACTGTAAGAGAGCTTGCAAATTGCATTATTCATACTTTCTGATTATGTCCTTTTTTTGTACAAACAAACCCCTTTCTCTAATAACTAAGGCCTTTTCTGTACTACAGAGTTCTGTTGACAAAAGTCAGCTTTCATCGACAAGCAGTGGAGGTGTACACCCTGCAATGCCCCTTGGTCAAAATTGTCCCGCTTTGCCAACAAAATAAAACCACCTCAACGAGAGATGTAAAGCCTTTTGCAGAAAAGTTATATTGACAAAGTGTCAGTGTAGACACTGTGCTTGGTTATGTGGCCATAAATGGCCTCCAGGAGGTGTTCCACAATGCCCATCCTTACCACTCTGGTCAGCAGTTAGAACTCTGCTGCCCTGCACCCAGGTACACAGGCACCCACCCTTTCCCCTTAAAGGTGCAGGAATTTTTGAAATTCCCCTTCCTATTTGCTTGGCATGGAGAGTTCATATTGCATCTTCCCAGCTGACCATGGCGGCTCCACACACCAAACTCTCTCCCATTTGGAGCACACTGGAGCTGTTGAATCTGCTGAGTATATGGGGAGAGGAGGCTGTGCAGTGCCAGCTCCGCTCGAGCCGTAGGAGTTTCGATACCTATGATCAGATTTCCCATGGCATGTTGGATGAGGGCTACAAACGGGACATGCAGCAGCACTGTGTGAAGATCAAGGAGTTGAGGCAGGTGTACCAGAAGGCAAGGGAGGCAAACCATCGCTCTGGTGCTGTGCCGAAGACCTGATGCTTCTATAAGGAACTGGACACCATCCTTGGTCGTGACCCCACCTCCACTGCCAAGAGCCCCATGGGTACTTCGGCCGGACTGGAGACAGTGGACAGAGGACTCAACCCGAGGATGAAGTCATGGACAAGGAGGTTGAGTTGGAGGACAAGATGGGACAAGCAACAGGGTTGTCCAGGACCATGGGGATCCAGGACCTCTTCTTGACCCCAGAAAGTTTGAGCCAGTCCCAGAACTCCGTCTCTGGCACACATGATGCAGGAGAGGGGAGCTCTAGTAAACAGTGTCTTAGAGCATCAACTCTAAAAGATCATCTTTATCAGGACTGCTAACTGAAATATCTGAGAGCTGGCACTTCCCCATCAGCTACCTACATGTCTTGCCTACCTATCCTGGCCCTCTGCCTTGGTCACATCCTAGGGCAGAAGGATCCTGGCTGTGCAAGACCAACTAAAGATCCCCATGCCACTACTAATTGCTTCTGTCTCTGCTTCATGCCACAAATAACTCGTTAACCCTTAAGAAATTTCATGCATGTTAGAAATGGTGATTTAAAAGATTCTGGAATGTTGCGCTACTGCTTCCTTTTACTGTAAATTTTCTCTTTTAAAATACATGTTCAGGTGAATCATTTTGCTATAATATCTAGCACCTACCTACCAGTGAGAATGGAAAATGGGAGCATTACCTAGCTTTCCATATTGCTAAGGCACACCAAACATGAATCAGCAAGGCTAATCAAAAAGCATTTATGATAATATTATTTATGCACACCATATACTTAGCTTGACCAAAAGTATTTGGTAACTTTCAAATATTTTAATAGCAAACAAGGTAAAGAAAACACAAAACTGAAACCATTTTTACCAGTCAACATTGTCCTGATTCACCGTTATTTAGGTTTTTAAAAATGTCTTTAACTTCAGTAGGACTACAGGGTTGAAATAAAGAAAAAAGCTCAAGATCTTTAAAAAGTCTCTTGACAGGAGGCACTTGACTTGTCTGTCTGTCTGTGTCTCTCTCTCTCTCTCTCTCTCTCTCTCATTTTGCCTGCATCTGCTCTGTGGAGGTAAAATGACTCAGCACACCATACACTTCTCAGCAGAGAGGTTGGCAAACCCACTTCTTGTTCTTAGATTTTCCTACCACCCAAGTCCAGCTGTTTATAGAATGTGCCTGCTCTCAAAATTCTCTTGAATCCCAGAGCCTTAAAACAAATAATGTCCACTAACCAATACTGGAAATGTAAAATAGAAGTGAGTGCATCATTCATACAGTAAATACAAGGGGGAACGACAGAATAATAACCTTATTCCAGAAATTACATTTTAAAAAAATAAACCTAATACCAATTATATTACAAGCAATATCTATTTGTTTCTTTATGCACACAGTGGTATTGTAGCCGTGTGGCCCAGGATATTAGAGAGAAAAGGCAGGTGAGGTGGTAATTTTTATTGCACCAACTTCTGTTGGCAAGAAAGACCAAGTTTTGAGATCTAAGTAAGCTTGAAAGTTGGTCCAGTAAAAGATATTACCTCACCCACTTTCTCCTCTTGGCTCTCTTTACTGCACACCATTTTCAAGAGCTCATCAGTAGTATTTCTTTTCTTTTTTTTTTTTTTTAGACAGCAGCATAAATCACTGCGGGACAGAAGAAAAGAAAGTAAATCGGACCAAAAAACTTCACTGCCAATATGGAAATCCCCCATATTACCTGAAGTTTGGAATCTGAAGAGAACATCTCATCTGTATTTCTCCAAACCCAAGTGCAAGCATACAGCAGATAGAGCGTGTTTCTTCTTGTGAGACAAAAATTTCAGAAGAAAGCACCGATTGCAGATTAAGATTTCATTTAATGATTAATGTTCTCCTCTTTGTTGAATTTCCAGCATGTTTGTTTTATTCCAGTTCTGTACCTGTAGCTACAACTTACTATAACTCCCATAACAACATCTTTAACCAAGGATGCACTACAAATTCTTCTAGATCATTATTCAAGCTTGTTTAAACCATTAGTTTTAATAATGTATACACTGCTGTGCAAGTGAAGTGTCAAATAATTAAAGAGATTTACTACTGATAAGGGATTTGGCACCGTCCTTTGTAGATGACAACTCTGAGGAATTGTCACAGATTGAAGTGTCATTAGAGGAGGTTTTGGAATTAATTGATAAACTTAACAGTAACAAGTCACCAGGACCAGATGGCATTCACCCAAGAGTTCTGAAAGAACTCAAATGTGAAATTGCGGAACTGTTAACTATGGTTTGTAACCTGTCCTTTAAATCATACAGACTGGTAAGTCTAACATCAATACCGGGCAAATTAGTTGAAATAATAGTAAAGACTAAAATTGTCAGACGCATAGAAGAACATAAATTGTTGGGCAAAAGTCAACATGGTTTCTGTAAAGGGAAATCATGTCTTACTAATCTATTAGAGTTCTTTGAGGGGGTCAACAAACATGTGGACAAGGGGGATCTAGTGGACATAGTATATTTAGATTTCCAGAAAGTCTTTGACAAGGTCCCTCACCAAAGGCTCTTATGTAAATTAAGTTGTCATGGGATAAGAGAGAAGATCCTTTCATGGATTGAGAACTGGTTAAAAGGCAGGGAACAAAGGGTAGGAATAAATGGTCAGTTTTCAGAATGGAGAGGGGTAACTAGTGGTGTTCCCCAAGGGTCAGTCCTAGGCCCAATCCTATTCAACTTATTCATAAATGATCTGGAGAAAGGGGTAAACAGTGAAGTGGCAAAGTTTGCAGATGATACTAAACTGCTCAAGATAGTTAAGACCAAAGCAGACTGTGAAGAACTTCAAAAAGATCTCACAAAACTAAGTGATTGGGCAATAAAATGGCAAATGAAATTTAATGTGGATAAATGTAAAGTAATGCACATGGGGAAAAAATAACCCAACTATATATACAATATGATGGGGGCTAATTTAGCTGCAACTAATCAGGAAAGAGATCTTGGAGTCAAAAACAGACTCCAACGAGAGACTGCTGAATTGGAATTAATTTGCAAACTGGATACAATTAACTTAGGCTTGAATAGAGACTGGGAGCGGATGTGTCATTACACAAAGTAAAACTATTTCCCCATGTTTATTTCCCCCACACTCCACTGCTCCTCGGACGTTCCCGTTAACTGCTGGAAATGGCCCACCTTGATTATCACTACAAAAGGTTTTCTCCCCCCAGCTCTCCTGCTGGTAATAGCTCATCTTAAGTGATCACTCTCCTTACAGTGTGTATGATAACACCCATTTTTTTTCATGTTCTGTGTGTATCTAAATCTCCTCACTGTATTTTCCACTGAATGCATCCAATGAAGTGAACTGTAGCTCACGAAAGCTTATGCTCAAATAAACTGGTTAGTCTCTAAGGTGCCACAAGTACTCCTTTTCTTCTTGGAGTCATCATAGATAGTTCTCTGAAGACATCCACGCAGTGTGCAGCGGCAGTCAAAAAAGCGAACAGGATGTTAGGAATAATTAAAAAAGGGATAGAGAATAAGATGGAGAATATCTTATTGCCCTTGAATACTGTGCAGAGATGTGGTCTCATCTCGAAAAAGATATACTGGCATTAGAAAAGGTTCAGAGAAGGGCAACTAAAATGATTAGGGGTGTGGAATGGATCCCAAATGAGGAGATTAAAGAGGCTAGGATTTTTCAGCTTGGAAAAGAGGAGTCTAAGGGGGGATATGATAGAGGTATATAAAATCATGAGTGGTGTTGAACATGAGTCTTAAGTTATGTGAGGCTTTGTGAACTATTCCTTACGTGGCAGAAAGCCAGGCAGGAGTGAGCTGAAGGTTATATGAGGAAGCTTGACAGAGAAGCAGATAGAGTAGTTTTAGGGTAAGTACAGTTTTCCTCATTTTAATAAAGCTTCTAGTTCAAGGTCAGAAGGAGAACCGGTTGAACACTTGAAAAAAATTCTTGAGAATTTAAAAAATTTCAAACACATTCTGTTAGTTTTTGAAATAGACTATATTTTCATTTTCTGGGTTTTTGTTGGATTTTTTTAAATAGAATTTTTCTTGTTTACAAAATGGGTTTGTTTGTTTTTGGTTTTTTTGAATGAAAACTTTCAAAATCAAAATGTGTCAGTTCAGAAAGGGAAAATTTTAAAAAATAAGTTTTTTGACTTTGGATAAAAAAAATCCTTCCTTACAACTAAGTTGACCATGCAAAACTACCATCATCACAAAAAATCACCATATTTACCATTAATTGGTACCCAGGTTGGCTGTCTTTACTGAATGAGTATGGAGACAGAGCTACCTTTATATCCTTCTCATCAGGCTTGAGCCTCATTGGTGAGGCAGCATGGGAAAGCTTGCCCTGCCACAGCCTAAGCTGTATCTTTTCTGTGGATAAATAGGAATCTCCGTTTATATTGTGTCATTCTGATAACTTAAAAACAAAAACAAAAACAATTTTTTTTTAAAAGTGGAAAGGGAAAAAAAGACATTCTCAAGTAGAAATCTTGGAATGTACATTTTCCGAGAGGACAGAAAGTACTACAGAATTAGGAGTCCCTGTCAGTTTCAAAGGGGCCCAAACAACAGAAGCAGAATTATTTATTGACTCAGTAACCAATGGATCATCAAGGGAGAGAAGTTTTTCAGAGCCATTGGCCCCACCAGTAGTCGATCTGGTAACATTCCCCCCACAAGAACTTCTACTCCCATAGTTCCTTGAGTCCCTGCTCAGCAGCCACCAGAAGTTACAGAGACCCCCACCCATGGCTAACTGCCTTTTCCCCAGAAAACTCTTTGCCTGCCAAAAGTCAGCAAAAGATTAAACGACTTGCTCAGAAGTGAAGCACAGCCTCTAGAGGTTTCTCGGAAAATCATTTTCAGAACAAGACAGATATTTACAAAGACAGAATGCCAGGAGTTCCAATACATTTCCAAAAGCAAACTCCATATTTTTTTTTCCTATTTAGTGTGTTTATTTTCTGTTCGTCTAAGGCCTCATCTACAGTACAAAGTTTTGCTGGCAAAAGCTGCCTTTTGCCGACAAAACAAGGGAGGAGTACACACTACAAAGCTACTTTTGGCAGCAAAACTCTGCTGTTTTGCTGACAAAATAAAACCACCTCAACGAGAGGCATAAAACTTTGTGAGGCAAACTTAAAGCAACAAAGTGTCAGTGTAGATGCTGCTGTTTGTTTTGTCAACATAATTGGCTTTCACCAGTATCCCACAATGCTTGCGGTGACTACTCTGCTCACTGTTTTGATCTCTGCAGCCCTTCAAAGCTCCAGGAAGTATCTGACATCTGAGCTGCTGCTCCATTTGGGGAGCAAAGAGCAAATCATTAATGTGGAACGCTCCTGTTCTGCCCTGCACTAGGAACACAGCTGCAGGCAGACGGCTGGGGCTGCTGTGCTGCTTTGCCATTCCTCAGCATGGAGCACTCACAGAGCTGCTCAGGATGCTGCTCCCAGCAGCTGAGGAGGCTGCGGGAGAACTCTAAGGGAATCACAGAACCGCAGGCAGAGCGGGCTGTGCCGAGCAGAGCTGGGGGCCGAAGTGAGGGGGTGTCCCCCTCACCCTGCCTCAGGATAGGTCGGTCAGCCTGCTGTCTCCCCTGCCCCAGACACCACTCTCCTCTCCCTCACCCCAAACCATCAGGGTAATCTAATTGCAGGCTGCAAGACATTTTGCTGACATTGACCGTCCGCAGGCACGGCCCCCAGTGGCCATGGTTTGCTGTTCCCGGCCAATGGGAGCTGTGGGAAGCAGCAGGTTATGGGCACATGCTGGCCCCCGCTTCCCGCAGCTTCCGTTGACTGGAAACAGTGAACCACGGTCACTAGAAGCTGCAGGGGGCTGTGCTTGCGGATGGTCAACCTCAGCAAAACTTCTCGTGGCCCGCAATCAGATTAACCTGATGGGCCGCATGCGGGCAGTAGGTTGTCCACCACTGCCCCAAACACTTCAGTTGGAAGCAGCTGACAATCAACTAGGATGCCCCTGGAACAATGGGATTGAAAAACCTGCATCATGTGATGCTGTACCTGCCCCATGAGGCATTGCAAATCCTTCCCAAAGCACCCTGCGGCCAGTTGCACAGAGGGATAGCTACCTACAGTGCACTGCTCTCTGTCACTGCAAGAGCTGTTAGTGTGGATGCACTCTGCCCACACAAGGAGCTAGTGTGGACATGCAACAGCTGTTTTAATTAAAGCAGCATAACTTTTGCCGACAAAACTTTGTAGTGTAGCCAAGGCCTTAGATGGGTCTTAAAATGTTTGTACTAATGTCCTTTTAATGCAGTCCCAGCTGCAAAGCCCTGGACCAGTGGTGAAACCAAGAAGAGTCAAATGGGCACAGAAATTGCTGAATGTCACTGTGGCTCCATGTCTGTTTTCCCTTTCCCAAAAGTGATTTTTCTCTGTTCCCCAAGTCTCTGCACATGTGTGGGCTTATAAGGCACTGGACTCACTCACACCAGTCAGAGTCCTAATGCCCTGTGAACTTGAAGATTATGTGCATTGGTGGTTATTGGAAGACATGTGGGATTGGGGATATAGAGTGTTGTGAAGATTTCTCAAGTGTTTTGGGGTTGTTTATTTTACATATTGGGCTGGTAGTGACATTTGGGACAGTAGGGGCTTCCCTGGGAAACATCGTTCCTGAGACCTTCCTTTGTAAACTCTGATTCACCACTTTGTCCTTAAACACAGGGAACTAAGCAAGAGCAGCAGCGTGGTGGGGCGAGTGCCCCACCCCCACTGTGAGAGTGGGCAAAGACAGGCCAGAGAGGCTGCACAAAGCGGCAGCCAATCAGGGAGGGCCTGTTAAAGAGCCAATCAGGGCTGGGCTCAGCCCTATATAAAGGCTGCCCATGAGAGGAGTAGTCTGTCTCTCCCAGATCTTCAGCAGGGAAGGTCAGTCTCCTGAGCAAGGAGACCAGCATCTGGACAGTGCAGCCTCCAGGGGAGCATAGGAGAGCTCCAGCCTGTTATCTGCCAGGCTGCAGACCCTGACCAGAAGGGCCTAGAGGGTGCAAAGGGGTCAGAGGGGAAGTGACCCAGGGAGAGCAGACAGACAACGGGAGAGAAGGAGGGCAGGGAGGCTGTTGCTAGAGGGTCCCTGGCTTGGGACCCAGAGAAGTGGGGGGGACACAGGCCTGCCCACTAATCTTGCACCTGATTGTAGGAAGTAGCCATAACGGACTACACCAGACCCCTGGGGGAAGGGGTTAGACTTTGGGGTGTGGTTGGCCACTGCAGCAGGGCGAACCAGGAGACTGCTGTTTAAACCCCCCCCCACACACACACACAGAAGGGAGGTGAGTGTGGACTAAGGGGCACTGCTGGAGGGAAGTGTCCTGAAGAGGATGCTGCCAAGCGGGGAGCAATGCGGGTCCAGACACCAACAGAGGGCGAGAGACAGATGGGACACCACCGGTGGAGGGCGCTCCACATGGACTGAGCTAATTCCCAGAGTTGCCAGCGGGAGGCGCCGTAGTGGTGAGTCCCAATCCTGTCACAAGCAGCCTTCCATCTTCACATAAGTCAGAAATCTCTGGGGGTGGAGTTGGGGTTATTTGATGGAAAATGACCACTGTGGACTGAGGGGGTCATCTAGAGGTCCAAGTTGTGGTTAGATAGAGGGCAATTGGGTTTGTTTTCCTTTTGAATTTGTATTGGTTTATGTATTCAAATTATTGTTATGCTGGGTTTAATTAGAATAATTTAAATAGCTGGGGTTTGTTTGTCTTCTGTGTTGAGTAGAGATCCTTTGAAGTTTCACATGGCTTTGATATTCTGGCCTGGAGAGCCTGCTAAGGCCTGATCTACACCAGAAAGTTTTACTAGAAGCATTTGTGCTGGCCTACATCTGCCAACATTGCAATTTCAGTAGAGCATATGCATACTTGGCTGTCTTTGCCAGTGCAGCGCATCATTACAGTGAGAAGTTGTATCTGTAAAAGACGCACTGCACTGTGGGCAACATTCTTTGTGCCACCATTCAGCACGTTCCCTTGTGGGATATTTTTGTAGGGCATTATGGGATACTAGAACCTCTCTGTGGGAGCTTGGGGTCAAGATCTCGCAATTTCCTGTATTCCACTTCATAACCACCTCTTCTTGTCATTTTTAAAAATTCCCACAGTTCCTCCATTACATCTCATAATCTGCTCTTCCTAGTGCCAGTTCTCAGTATCTCTGACAGAAGCATGGATTCTGAACAGCTCTCTGGAGTTATGTCTGTTTTAGAGACAATGTGCCTGGTTCTTCTGTATTTGCAGAACTTCAACCACCACAGCAGCTGGGTGTGCAGCAGTGAAAATGAGACAACTGAGGTGGGGTGGATGATGCAGACAGTGAGTGAAGTTGCCAGGTGCTTCAGACATTCACTGACTAGCTCCACTTGATGGAGCAGTGCTTCTGGGCCTGTGAAAAGAACACAAAATAGTGGGACCAGATCATGATGCAAATCTGGAACTACTAGCAATGGCTGAAGAACTTTTGGATGTGGAAGGCCACATTCCTTGGAGCTGTGTGCCGAGCTTCCTCCAGCACACACTCGTCAAAATGAGAGCTGCTCTGACAGTGTAAACATGGGTAGTGATAACATTTTGAAAGCTTGCAACCCCAAATTGCTATCAGTCAGTGGACAATCACTTTGGTGTTGCAAAATCTATCGTGGGACCCACAGGCACCGACTTTCTCCTTTTCCGGGTGGGTGCTCCATCCCCGCTTCACCCCAACACCCTGTCCCTACTCTGTCCCTTCCCCCAAGGCTCCACCCTCCTCCTCTTCCCTTCTGCTCCACCCCCTCCCCCAAGCATCTCCTACCCGCGGCCGAGCAGCTGATCGGCGAGTGGGTGGTGGATGCTGAGCACCCACTAATTTTTTTCCACTATTTTCAAAGCCTGTGAGGGGTCAGGGCTGGTCTACCAAGTAATAATGGTAGGGATGGTGCAATTATATTGGTAAACTTTTATTGCAGGCAGTGGTGTTTCTATCCGACTTATCACTCATGGGGGTGGCAGAGAAGGCAATGACTCAAGACAGCTTGAGGTTGCTTGGGCCCATAGGCTGCTGGCCTTTTCACAGGCAGTGGTACTCCCAGAGCTCATTAGGTCTCCTACAGCAGCAGGAGAAAAAAGGTAGCTCTTCCTGGAAATCTCCAACCAAAGCTTAAAGAATACCTGCTTGAGAACTGTTATTGAGATTGTGCCAGAGAACACAAGGGATGTCCATTCCAAGATAAACCTCTGAGGAGAAAAAAGAGAAGGAGGACTTGTGGCACCTTAGAGACTAACCAATTTTTTTGAGCATAAGCTTTCGTGAGCTACAGCTGTAGCTCACGAAAGCTTATGCTCAAAAAAATTGGTTAGTCTCTAAGGTGCCACAAGTCCTCCTTCTTTTTGCGAATACAGACTAACACAGCTGCTACTCTGAAACCTCTGAGGAGAGTGGTCACAACTGACTATTTCTGCAAATCAATTAAGTCAAACTGCCTGAGGCACCATCTCTACTTCTCTCTATCTGGGAATCCAAGCATAGCATTATACTAACTTGTTTTGGACTTGAACTCTCATACTGGAAAACCAAACCACTGTGTTTTCTATGTTTACCTTACATGTTTAATTTACAATTTCATTCCTAATAATTAGATGGGCTGACTAAGCAATTACTGGATTAGTTGCAAGATTATTTTAAATGTCCTATGTATTTTATTGGAAGGTGTTGATTTATGTTGCTAGACTTTCTATGTGCCTGTCCTGAAAAAAGTATGCATTTGGGAATGAGTTGGTGTATATTGTCTGTAGGTGAATGATATTAAAGTAAACCAGCTACTTCAAAAGGCAAGTCCTTTGTTCTCTGCCTATGTGCATTTGGCTTCTATTTAGCAGGGGTGGGTGGAATTTCATGGCCTGACTTCCCTTTCCCCAGTAAGTTCCATTTCTGGGCTCATCTGGATCCCAAAGAGCTCCTTGCTTTCTGCAGTCCCTACGTCCTCAGTCACATTCCTCAACGAGCTTGTTATGCACTTCCAGGGTTCCTTCCACTAAGTGTTGTAAGGGGACTGCTATCACTCATGGAGTGGTTGCAGGGGTCCCCCCTGCCAAAGATAGCATCCTCCTCTGCACAGTCATGGCAGGAGTGAGGGGATAATCTGTTTGCCTTTTAGTAGGGCTGCTCCAGTTCCTTTCTCTTCACCTTGTCATATCCCAACTTTTGCACATGCTTTGCAATGGAATAAACATTTATTCATGCAGCAATTCCATAACTGGGCTTGCATTGCTGCTTTCCCCCCACAGGCTGAGGAAATTCAGGACTTCTTTCCCAACCCAGCTTGCCTGAATTTTTCTGAGATACAGGCATGACACCAGATAAAGCTGCATGCTAAGGTGGCAAAAGTGTGCTCACAAAGGTGGAGTAGTAGGAAGAGGTATTTCCAAACTATTCTGGGGATCTTAAAGAGCAGTGGAGTTCAAAAATGTGACCAGAGCAGTTGTATTGTGAGATTGGTGCTGGAGGACTGCTTGCACCAATTCAGGCAATGCAGCATCTGCATAGACATTGGTCTGATGGAACAGTGACGATATAGGACTATGCAATTCAGGGAGGTCATCTAACCTGAATAACACAAACTCAAAGACTTATCCTACAGGACTCAAAACTGAGTGTGGATGCACGCAAGGATATGCCAACATAAGGCAAATTTTACAGGTAAAACTCTGTAGTGTAGACCAGGCGTCAGATACAGTACTGCATTTGGTGTGCCCCTTTGCTACCAATATGGAAAATTTGGAAGAATTCTGTTGTAACAAACATGGGCCTATCGAGGCAGAAGGTGTTGCATTTTATTGACGATTAAGGCAGGTTTTTAGGGCAGAAGTAGGGAACCTGTCCTCTACCAGAGGACACTAACCCACAAGAAAAAATAAGTCACAGGCCACACACTGCCCTGGGGTGGGGCAGAGGCTCAGGGCTTCCCCCACAGCAGGGCAAGCCAGCACTCACAGCTCCATGGGAGGGGGTGGAGGCTTGGGGCTTCCCCAGGCTCTGGGTTGGGACCAGAAATGTGTGGTTCAGGAGGGGGTTCCAGGCTGCGGCAGGAGGTTGGGGTGCTGGGGGTGCAGGCTCTGGGGTGAAACTGGGGATGAAGAGATTAGGGGTGCAGGATGGGGCTCTGGGCTGGGCCAAGGGGTTTGGAGTGCTGGAGTGGGCTCAGGGCTGGGGCAGGGGGTTGGGGTGGGGGGGGGCAGGGTCTGTGAGGGAGTTAAGGTTCCGTACGAGGTTCCAACCTGGGGCAGGAGGCCTGGGGTGTGGGCTCCAGCTGGGTAGTGCTTACCTCAGGTGGCTCCCAGTCAGCAGTGCAGTGGGGCTAAGGCAGGCTCCCTGCCTGCTCTGGCTCCACGCTGCTCCCAGAAGCAGCCAGCATGTCCGGCCCCTAGGTGGAGGGGCCAGGGAGCTCTGCGCTGTGCATGCTGCCTGCACCTGCAGGCACCACACCCACCGCTCCCATTGGCTATGGTTCCCAGCCAATGGGAGCTAGTGCTGGGGGCAGTGCGCAGCTTCTCTGATCACCCCTGCTCCTAGGGGCCACAAGGACATCCCTGGCGCTTCTGGGTGCTGCAGGGACCCGACCGGACTTCTAAAGGCCTGGCAACCCTAGCTTCCTCCTGCAGCAGGGTGAGCTGGTGCTTGTGGCTCCAGCCCCGCAGGGGGACGCTGAGGCTCAGGGCTTCCAGCCCACAGCGCAAACACTTGCCACAGGCTGGATGAAATTAAGCAGTGGGCCAAATCCAGCCTGTGGGCCATAGGTTACCCTAAAACAGGGGTAGGAAACTTATTTAAGAAGTGCACAGAACACTGACTGCTGTAATCTAACCTGGCTGGATTCTCTGTGTTACACTCAGAGTGAGGTTCCTGTAATAATCATTGGTCTATCACTTTCTCTTAAGACTTTCCACACCAATCAGTCTGATGCTGCTGAGGCACAATTAGCTTCACTGTAATACAGGGGAAGACTGGTTAAATCACACTGCATTTTCACTAGCTGTTTAATGCTCACTTTAACTTTTCAGGGTCTCCCTTTATTTCTAAAATATAGGAATTAAAACAAAACAAATATTAAGATATAAACTACAAAAGTCATGTTATAATGTATGAACTCTCTAACTTCAAATGGTTCCTGCAAATGAACAGTTAGATGTTGTAACAGCAACAGAAATTGCACATTGTGCTAATATAGCTCAATTAAAAAGGCCAATAATCAGAGGAAGTGATAGTTACTTTCTTTCACCTAAGGGAGGTTCTTCCTTCAAAAGACTATGCACCAACTGTCTCAAATTTTTATCTCTTCCTTCTATGTTTAGGGCAACCACTTAGAAAACTGTATTTCAAAGAGGATAAAATGTGCCATTGTTTCCCAGTTATCATTCTTAACACGGTAAATATTAATGTGATGGGGAAGAAATATTGCAAGCGAATAGGATAATACACATCAGCATGTTTTACTCTCTAACCATTTTCAGCTCTAACTTGATAAGATATCCAACTAATCTCGGTGTCACTTTACTGAATTTATTTCCTCTTAAAAATTCTCATTTGAACAATTTAACTTAAAGAAAAGAAGCATTTTGTATTAACCTTTCAAAGTGAAGGCTATTTGAATGTACAATAGTGTCTGTCTATTGACTTTCTGTGGATCTTTGTTTCAAATGATAAATCTAACAATGTATCCTGGTGGGGGCAGATAGAGTACTCTATGCCCCGGTTAAGGATTAATTCCAACTTCAATTTTAATATCCATTTTTTAGTTGCTCATATGAAGCCATTGCAAAAAAGGCTAATATTCTAAGGTGTGTTAACAGGAGTTCAACATGTAAGACATGGGAGGTAACTGTCCTGCTCTACTCATCACTAGTGAAGCCTCAGCTGGAGTACTATGTCCAATTCTGGGTGCCACAATGTAGGAAAGATGTGGCCAATTTTGGCCACAATCTAGACAAGAGTGACAAATGATGAAAGGTTTGGAAAACCTGACCTCTGAAAAAAGATTAAAGAAATTAGATATGTTTATCCTTGAGAAAAGATTGTCGAAGGACCTGATAAGTCTTCAAATATGTTAAAGGCTGTTATAAAAAGGACAGTGACCAATTGTTCTCTATGCCTACTGAAAGATAGGACAAGAAGTAATGGGCTTAATCTGCAGCAAAGAGTTAGGAAAGACTTCCTAATTATAAGGATTGTTAAATTCTGAAATAGGTATCCAAGGTAGGTTGTGGAATTCCCATCACCAGGGGATTTTAAGAACAGGTTGGACAAACACCTGTCAGGGGTGGCCAACCTGTGGCTCTGGAGCCACATGAGACTCTTCAGAAGTTAATATGCAGCTCCTTGTACAGGCACTGACTCCGGGGCTGAATCTACAGGCGCCAACTTTTCAACGTGCCGGAGGGTGCTCACTGCTCAACCCCTGGCTCTGCCACAGGCCCAGCCCCCACTCCACCCCTTTCCCCTGAGCCTACCATGCCCTCGCTCCTTTCCCTCCCCCACAGAGTCTCCTGCATGCCACAAAACAATTGATCGGCAGGTGTGGGGAGGGAGGGGGAGGCACTGATCAGTGGAGCTGCTGGTGGGCAGGAGTTGTTGGGGAGGGGGGGGAGAAGCTGATGTATTACTGGGCTCTTTGGTAAATTCTGGCTCCTTCTCAGACTCGGGTTGGCCACCCCTGGTCTAGGTTTACTTGGTCCTGCCTCAGCATATGGGGCTGCACTTGATGACCTATTAAGGTCCCTTCCAGCCCTACATTTCTATGATTCCCTAACTTTCTAGGGAACAATCTTGTGGGCTAAAAGTCAAATGGCAACATTTTGTTTGTGGAAAGTTTTAACAAAATTAGTTCACTTATCTTTGAGTTGTTCATGTAGGGCAGGGGTGGGCAAATGTTTTGGCCCAAGGGCCACATCTGGGTATGGAAATTGTATAGCCGGCCATGAATGCCCATGAAATTGGGGGTTGGGGTGAGGGCTCTGGCTGGGGGTGCAGGGTCTGGGGTAGGACTAGAAATGAGGAGCTCAGGGTGCAGGAGAAGGCTCTGGGCTGGGGCAGGGGGTTGGGGCGTGGGATGGGGTCAGGGCACGGGAGGGGGTCAGGGATGCAGGCTTTGGGTGGCGCTTACCTCAAGCAGCTCCCAGAAGCAGCAGCATGTCCCTCCTCTGGCTCCTACGCGGAGGTGTGGCCAGGTGGCTTTCCACACTGCCCTGTCCGCAGGTGCTGCCCCTCTAGCTCCCATTGGCCATGGTTCCTGGCCAATGGGCACTGCAGGGGCAGTGTGCAGAGCCCCCTGGCTGCCCCTATGTGTAGGAGCCAGAGGGGGGACATGCTGCTGCTGCTTCTGGGAGCTGTGTGGAGTGAGTCAAGCCCTGGACCCCGCTCCTCGGTGGGAACTCGAGGGCCGGATTAAAATGTTTGGAGAGCTGGATGTGGCCCCCGGGCCGTAGTTTGCCCACCCCTGATGTAGGGGATGGAGTGCTGGTGGTGGGTTGGGGGAATCTGCAGTTCCTTATAAGTTCTAATTGGAAAATCAGTGTGGATAACTTTAAAAATACAGAAGTTAGAAACTTCAGACTTGATTTGTTTTGTTTTTTCATGTCTTACTGAGAATAAATTTTGAGCCAGGTCTTAACAAAAATTGGCTTAGTAGTTTTAAGGTTATGGGCTGAGCCAGGCATGGAGGGCAGAGAGCGCCAGACAGGGAGAGTTGAGTCGGTCGGTCACCCTCCCCGTGTGAGAGGTGTACGGAGTATGTGTGTCATCTCTCCCTGTGTGAACCCTAAAGATTTAAAACTAAGAAGGTAAATAAAAAGAATCATACTACGCAGTATTTCTTTTTAACAGGCTTAATCAACTTGATGTTAGTTTGAACATTTGGACTGCATAGTTCTGATTCATATTGAACTCACTTGAATGAGTAACTTTACCAAGTATCCCCTATTCAGAATAGGGAAATATGGTTACCCCATGTATAATTAAATTGATTAACCTTAATTTGGGATATTGCAGATTATGTACTATATGTATTTTGACTTTTAAACCAACCTTTGTATAATGTAAGCATTATACTCAGATGTATAGACACTCTTTCCTTAACCAGTGTATTAGATAATTTTAATGTTAGCTTTCATATTAAATACCCTCAATTGTCCCTCAATCTAGCTGCTATTAGTCAGCAAATTATTGATGCTTACATCTCAACAAAGATGTATACAATGAGTAAGGCTAAGATTTAGTCATGGATCTTTTTAGTAAATGTCATGGACACATCACAGGCAATTAACAAAAATTCATGGCTGTGATCTGTCCATGACTTTTTTTACTATAAATACCTCTGACTAAATCTTTGATGCACCTGGGGCAGCCCTGGTCCAGCTGCTCAGGTGGCTCCGGGGTGAGCACACGGGCCACTGCAGCTGCAGAAGTCACAGAGGTCCCAGAAAGTCACAGAATCTGTGTCCAGCCTTAACAATAAGTCCCACTTCCTGAGAGCTCCTTCTAACCCTATTCTCTCCCATGACCATCTTTCATAGTAACTCCCTCTTGCACCCTTGATACAGTAAGAGTCAAATCTCGAAGTCTGAGAATAAAATCCAGTTCCCATTGAAGTCAATGATAAATCTTCTATTTTGACTTCAGTGGGGCCAGGATTTCACCCTAAGAGTTTGCATGATGAAGGATTGAATAAGGACTTCAAGGTTTCTCCATAAATTATTTTCTATTCACCAGGCCTGAACTTGCTTTCTCTTTGTTTTGTGAATAGTTATGTAAACAAATCCGACATCACAGGGCTTTCCTACGTTGTGTACGGTGAATCAGGAATAAATATAAACTATACGGATTACTCATACACAGTTAGTGCAAAACAAAGCCACAAATCACCAGCTATTTGCCTCTCTGTTTTTAAAGCTGTGGAGTGAGATTGCACCATCACAAATACTAATCTTCCAGTTAATATTAGTCCATATCAATCTGACCAGTAGTTGCATTAGTCAAAGCAATACCCTGGTCTCTCATTGAATGCTTCTATTATGGCTAAGACTAAACTTTTATTGATATTTTTAGTAAAAGTCAGGGACAGGTCATGGGCAATAATGCAAAATGTCGCTGTTGTGTTGTGGTTATAGTCTTCTTTTGATGCTACTTTGCAGCCCATCACTAGAGCTATATTTTAGGCTCCTTATCAATGATCTCAAGTGCTAGCTTTTCATCAATCACACATAGTTAATAAAGTATTTACATTAAGTGCTACAATACAAAACCATCTTTGTTTTTTACATTTCTCTTGCATGAGGAAGGTAATGCCAAATTCATTATGACAATGGGAATAGGGTTAGAACCCTATTAAATAGGAATGCAACCACAATGTTCTTATCTCACTTACAAACCTGTGGATTTTTTTTTTGTTCAGTCAAATTACACAACAAAACTCAAGCAGAGGAAGAGGGTAAGGTTAAATAGAGATGGTCCGATGTGGACATGTGATTGTAATGCTATTTCGTCAGGTCAAAGCTGGTACTATTTCTTGGGCAGGCAGAAGCACTCATGCCTGTGGAGATTCAGGTCAAGCTGATGGCTGGGGAGCTGGCAGTTGACTGGCAAAGTCACCCTCTTTTCCAGAAGCTGGATCTGTTAAGGCAGTAGGACCATATCCAAGATGGCTAGTATATATTGTCAAAAACTGAGAGACACCAGGGCCTAAAGCTAGTGGGGTCTGGGGGCTCCCCTACCAAGAGATTAGAACCCCTACATTGTGATATTAAATCACATCCATGAGACGCATTGTGATATTAAAAATCACATCCATGAGGTTAATTGGTTCCAAGATAATCAAATAATATTTTGCACAGAAGTTATTTAAAGTACCATAATTGATGCCAAGAAATACTGGCAAACATATGCATAGTTGTTAATGTGAAAGAGCAAGATGTTTTTAAAATAACTCCCAGAAATAGGAGCAACATTTTTTTACCTACTGGTAGAGCCAGTGTTCAAGTTACCCTGAAACTAAAGCCAACAACCTAAATGTTTATGCTGCCCCTTATACCTATGCAAAGACCCACAATAAGCAAGACTGTTCCCACATTTCTTTGGACAAGAAAGTTATAGTTACAGGAGGGAAGGTAAAAACATACGAGCCTGCCAATAAAATTTTTTTTTAAAAAAAATCATGCTTGACAGCCTCAGCTAAAAGAGGTTTCAGAGTAACAGCCGTGTTAGTCTGTATTCGCGAAAAGAAAAGGAGGAGTTGTGGCACCTTAGAGACTAACCAATTTATTTGAGCATGAGCTTTTGTGAGCTACAGCTCACTTCATCGGATGCATACTGTGGAAATTGCAGAAGACATTATATACACAGACACCATGAAACAATACCTCCTCCCACCCCACTCTCCTGCTTGTAATAGCTTATCTAAAGTGATCATCAAGTTGGGCCATTTCCAGCACAAATCCAGGTTTTCTCACCGTCCGCCCCCCCACAGACAAACTCACTCTCTTGCTGGTAATAGCCCATCCAAAGTGACCACTGTCTTCACAATGTGTATGATAATCAAGGTGGGCCATTTCCTGCAGAAATCCAGGTTCTCTCACCCCCCTCCAAAAACCACACACACAAACTCTCTCTCCTGCTGGTAATAGCCTATCCAAAGTGGGCTATTACCAGCAGGAGAGTGGGGTGGGAGGAGGTATTGTTTCATGGTGTCTGTGTATATAATGTCTTCTGCAATTTCCACAGTATGCATCCGATGAAGTGAGCTGTAGCTCACGAAAGCTCATGCTCAAATAAATTGGTTAGTCTCTAAGGTGCCACAAGTCCTCCTTTTCTTTTAGCTAAAAGAGAAACTAAAGATTAAAAGTCCAGAAAAATAGCTTAGCGAAACTAAATTGTTGAAAGGTTGATGAACTGTGATCAGAAAACCCTGGGAGAAGGGTATGTGTCTGACTTACCAGGCAGGCTCACTAAAATGCAAATTTTTAAACCATGATTTCTAAATGAAGGATAAAGGGAGCAAAAAAGTCTTATCGAGATCTCAATTCAGCAAATATTTTAATATAATGAATGAAGGTTAATATGAAGTTTTGTTTAAAGGCTAGAAACTGGAATTTGGGAAATCTTCCACTCGGTTCTTTAGAGGAAAGTCCCACACATTCTTGAGAAATGTGTGCTAGAAAATTCCATGTAGGAAATTTAGAGTTACTGAGTCACAAAATGACAGGTTTCAGAGTAGCAACCGTGTTAGTCTGTATCCGCAAAAAGAACAGGAGTACTTGTGGCACCTTAGAGACTAACAAATTTATTAGAGAATAAGCTTTCATGGGCTACAGCCCACTTCATCAGATGCATAGAATGGAACATAGCAAGAAATCTGTATATATATTACACACACACACACACAGAAGGTGGAAGTTGCCATACAAACTGTAAGAGGCTAATTAGTTTAAAATTAGCTATTAGCATCAGGAGGGGAAAAAAAACTTTTGTAGTGATAATCAAGATGGTCCATTTAGACAGTTCACAAGAAGGTGTGAGGATACTTAACCGGACAGTCTCGACACAAATCTGACATCAGGAATCATAACATTCAAACACCGGTAGGCGAACACTTCAACCTCTCTGGCCACTCAGTAAAAGATTTAAGGGTGGCAATTTTATAACAGAAAAGCTTCAAAAACAGACTCCAATGAGAAACTGCTGAGCTTGAATTAATATGCAAACTAGATACCAGTAACTTGGGTTTGAATAGAGACTGGGAGTGGCTGGGTCATTCCACATATTGAATATATTTCCCTGTGTTAAGTATCCTCACGCCGCCTTATCAACTGTCTAAATAGGCCATCTTGCTTATCACTAAAAAAGTTTTTCTCTTGCTGATAATAGCTCATCTTAACTAATTAGCCTCTTACAGTTTGTATGGCAACTTCTGTGTGTGTCTTATTATATGTTCCATTCTATGCATCTGATGAAGTGGGCTATAGCCCACAAAAGCTTATGCTCTAATAAATTTGTTAGTCTCGAAGGTGCCACAAGTACTCCTGTTTGAGTCACAAAATACATTTCTGTAAAAGTTGGAAATCTAGTTTGAGTAGGTACAATTTTTTTTACCTGCTTTACAGCAGATCTATAGGGAAAAATCCATGCATTTGGTTTTACACTCGTTACCCACCTGACCCTCCATGCACACCTTCATGTTAGAATCCTGCCCATATGACAAGTGGTGTGTGAGGTAGGTACTCACATAGCTGAAAGAGTTGTGAGTTTTCCTCACCTGGACCTTTTAGTTGAAGCACTAAGGCTACCTCAGTGGTTTTATATCAATTTTTCATTTTTAAATGTTTTAAGAGTTTGTTAGAAATCAGCTGCCTCCTATGGTATTTGGTATAAACTTATCAATTGGATGTAAAGTCACTTGCTTAATTGAAAGTTTCATAGTTTTGAATTGGGAAAAACTCTTTTTTAACAAAGTAATCCCAGCTTTAAATAGCAGAAGGGGTAAATACAAAATTGAAGGGTTTTTAACAGGGTGGCTTGCCCATGGGCTGGAGACCCTGGGGCTAAACCAGCCTTGATTACAGGATGAGCCTCATCGTGTTTGAATCAGGTGACACTCCCGTGCGCGTGCCCCCCGGGAGGCGGGGGGTGGGGGATGTCAGGAAACTGTAGGAAATAAGAAGGCACTGGTCTGTGACAGTAGAATTGATAACTGAAAAAGAAACACAAGCAGTCTGGGAGGAAGCTTTCCAGGAAGGGCGGCCTGGGAGAAACTATAAAGGGCAGGTAGGCACACAAATATGTGAGTTTGTTTTTTGTATTCTTTTGGGGAGAGAGTGAAGTGGGCTTGGAGTCTAAAGGGCCTGCATGCACCGGAGGACTCAATAAGTTGAACCCCCAGAGGGGAATGTTTGAGCTATTGTTGAACTGAGTGAGTTTATAAAGGTCCAGAAGAGGCCCCCTTAGCCATCAGGAGGTGCTGTGGTGGCAGCAGGTTCAAGTGCGGCAGATTTTCATCCTCTTGTTAACATTAAAGTTTTTAAAGGCCTTTAAACAGAGATCTGTATCTCCCAATAATAGACTATATAAACTTCCATGTTGCAGCAAACACAATTTTGGATATCTATTGTAATCATTTGAAACAGTTGATAAGATCATAATCACAATCTGTTGTGAAACGGCAGATGCTATATCTGGAGAATTACAAATGAAAGCAATTTAAAATATGTAATTCAAAGCCTAAAAGTCTGTAAATCATTAAAGTACTTGGAACACTTGCAGTGCAGGTTCATGGAATGTGGAAGATGCATGCAACACATGTTAGTAACTTAAAAAATAAAGGAAATATTCCAGTTTGTTTTTTAATCTGAACAATACAGATTTCAGAGATAAAAATGGAATCAAATTATATCAATTTGCCATCAACTGTTACATTAGTTAGATGACTGAAAACAGGAACTATTTACAATTTCCCATCGGCTGTAATAACACTCAGTACCGTGAACATTTGGTAAAGTAATAACAGAGTGAGTTAAGATTCACCATGACTGCTGAGGAATAAATAATGAATGTATGTAAGCTTGCAGTCTTAAGGTGGCATTTTCAAAAATGTCTCAATGACTTTGGAGCACAATTCCATGATTCTATAAGTTCGGTAAAAATAGAACAAATCCATTAGCCCACCTTTAAACAGCATGATAGAAATTATTTCATCAGGTTGAGGGTAGAGGGAAGCAGAAGAAGAAAGGGAGATAGGAGCAGAGGGGCCTGGCATAGGAGGACTATATAGACACAGAGGGGGACAGGGCAGTGGGGGGGTTGGATAGGAGCAGGTAAGTCAGGAGCTGGTTTGGGGAGATGATAGAAGGGGGAGGCGGCAGAAGCTGGAATAAGGAGTGGATATGAGAGGGAGCCAGAACCAGATAGGTTAGGGTGACCAGACAGCAAGTATAATAAATTGGGATGGGGGTGGGGGGGTAATAAGTGCCTATATAAGAAAAAGCCCCCCCAAAATCAGGACTGTCCCTGTAAAATCAGGACATCTGGTCACCCTAAGAAAGGTCTAACCACTAGATCATACTCCCAGATTCAAAAAATGTCTGACAGTGAACACATGCAAGGAACTATTTAAGAATGAAATATTACCCTGTGGGGTAAATGGTGGTGTCTTTTATTTGGATGACATAACTGGGAGGAATTCAAAGGAACATTTAAAAAACTAGAAGAGGCTCTAAAGAGATTCCAACAATAAAGTTGTAAAGTTTACCAAGATTAGTGCAGGGTTCTTTTGTTCTGGTTTGTTTTGCTTTTTTTCCCCCAAATCAGGTTACTGACTTGGGCATTGTATAAATACATGGGGGGTGCACCTGTTAAGAGAAGACAAAAGCAATTGAGAATGCACCAGTACCACAACATCTCAGAGCTTAGAGCATTTCTGGCCATGTTAAACTATCATGGAAGAACCATTCCAAACATTTAGCATTTATCAGCCTGATGTCTGTCTGATGTAAAAATATTATGTGGATTTGGACTAGGGTGACCAGATGTCCCAATTTTATAGGGACAGTCCCGATTATTCAGGACTTTTTCTTATACAGGTGCCTATTACCTCCCACCTTCTGTCCCAATTTTTCACTCTTTCTATCTGGTCACCCCTAATTTGGACAGAAATAAGACTTTTGAGGAAAGCAAAGTTCCAACCTATTGGTATATTTTAATCCAGAGTTTCCTATAACACTAGTTTGTAACACCACTCCTGTAGGATTTGGGGCTTTCATTGCACATGTTTGTAAAGATGAGAGAGGAAAAACCCATATCATTTGCTTCAAGAACTATTGGGTATGTCTACACTACAAAGACAATATCAGCCCAGCTAGTGGACCTAGCCCCATAGTGTATATGCAGCCTACACTGATGAAAGGGGCTTTTCTGTCCAGGTAGAACCACCACTTTCCTGAACAACATTAGCTATGTTGACGGAAACCCTCTTTCACACTCCTGACCAACATAGCTAATGCTGATATAACTTTTCACTGTAGACCAGGCCATTATCAAAGAACTGAGAGAAGCTACTTACATGTAGAAAGAGGCTTTAGGCATCATTTTTGAGGTTATTCTTTTCCATGAGTACCTGTTTGGAAAAAAAAATTACACTCATCACTGATCTTAAATGTTCCACTGCTAGCAGGAGCTAGTCTGTAGAGATGGACTTTGATCTTAACTGCCTACCAGTATGACATTTCTTATAGCCCATCAGAAAACCGTGCTAATGCAGATGCATTGTCCCATTTGGTCCTTTACACAGGAAAACTATATGTACAGAGACAGGTTTCAGAGTAGCAGCCATGTTAGTCTGTATTCACAAAGAGAAAAGGAGTATTTGTGGCACGTTAGAGACTAACAAATTTATTTGAGCATAAGCTTTCATGAGCTCACGAAAGCTTATGCTCAAATTTGTTAGTCTCTAACGTGCCACAAATACTCCTTTTCTCTTTGTATGTACAGAGTCTCTTTCCTAGATCACCTTCCTATCACAGCTGAGGAAATTGCTCTGGAAGTAGGAAAAGACCCCATTTTGCTTAAGGTGATTCGCTATACTTTCAAGGTAGCCAAATTACATAACCAATGAGCAACTGAGCCCTTACTATTTCAAGCAACTGGACTCATATCCTTAGAGAATGGTTATTTGCTGTGAGCACCATGAATAATTATACCAAAATGTTTACAGAAAAGGATGCTAGTGGAATTATAGGAGCAGCATCAAGGAGTAGTAAAAATGGAAGGGTTAGCCATCTTTAGAGCAAAATACAGGAAACTGGCTACTTTCCATTTCTATAACAGCCATATAAACATGCCCAAAACAGCAATGAGTGCATGTTGACTTTGCAGAAAAAAATAAGTAAACTTACTTAGCAAATTTACATAGTAGCTTATTCTCAGTGGCCAAAGGATGTTCACATGGCAATAACCGCTTCTATAAAAGAGTTGAAGTGTTCACAATATCTTTGCCATCTCCGGGTTACCTCAGGAGCTTATTTCAGATAACAATCCATAATTTTTTTCTGAAGATTTTCAGACATTTCTGTGGCAAAATTCAGTGAAACCTATTTAGGCTTGGCAGAATTTGATTTTTATTTTTGTAGAATGACTGATTAATATCAACATTTACCTTTGAGCTTTTTTTAGATTTTTATCAATTTGTATGTTCACATTTGAAAGGAAATTATAGGGGGTCAGACAAGAATTATTTAATGACAGTAGACATTGAGATTCAAAAACTGTAACTGTTTGTAACTGTTAAAAACAAATTGTCAATATCACATGTCAAAATATATAAAGTAAGTATCCTCCGATCACTCTAAGTTCTCAAGCAGCATTTTTCTTACTTTGCCTGTGTGTAAATTCCAATTGCTGTTGATGAAAATATTTTTTCTTCATTTTGTGCATGTATGGTGGTTACCAACATTTACCAATAACGATCAAATCCTACCAAGCCTAAACATATTAGATCCGCTCCCTATCATACAGAATCAACTGGCTTGGCAGTGTTTTGTGCAGCCACTGAAATAAGCATTAGACAAAAATGATGGGAGACCCCTGCCATGCTGCAAATACCCTGGTTTTGTTTGTCTACCAGATAGGCTGCCACTCAGCGGACTCCAGCAGAGTTGTTTTTAAGACACTAATTACAGTCTAGATTTGACTGACTTAGACCAGACTTATTGAGAGCACTTGATGAAAGACAACAAACAGTGAAAACCCCACAACATGAACTGCCCAGGTTTTTCTACCTGTGGCAGACAGTGTTGGTACAAAGTTACAGGGGACGGATGAAGTGGGAAATAAAGTGAGATAAAGCAGATATTGGTACCAGTGATATGTTTGGTAGCAGTAAAAGGGGAGGTAATGAAAAGGCACATCTATCAACTGTTACCATATAAAAGCTCAGTAGGGTTACAGGATAAAGCCCCTGAAGCTAGTTAACATGGTTGTACTTTTTGTTGGCCGGAGGACTTGGTGCCAGAAGATGGTGGCCAAGAGGTGATCCAAACATTATAAATAAGGAACAGGACAAAGGCCAGGTGTCAGTCTCCCTGAAAGGCACCACCAGCTGCAGTGAAATTGCAGCCCTTCCATAAGGATACATTTTGTGACTTTTTTTTTTTAAATTATTTTATTTGGTAATTGAAGAATTTACAGGACACATGTGGTGTATTGAAAACTGTGTTAAAACTCACACCTTCTTGTTAACTGTTTGAAATGGGCCACCTTGATTACATTAGCCTCATTAGCACTACAAAAGTGATTTCCACCCCTTCTTGTCAACTGTTGAGAATAGCTCACTTCCACCTTAATTGAATTGGCTCATTAGCACTGACCCCCCACTTCCATCTTTTCATGTGCTGTACTTATATTTCTCTACTGTATTTTCCACTCCATGCATCTGATGAAGTGGGGTTTAGCCCACAAAAGCTTATGCCCAAATAAATTTGTTAGTCTTTAAGGTGCCTCAAGGACCCCTCATTTTTGTGTTAAAATTGTGATCTATCACTTTAAATTCTCAGGTGTTTTGCTGGTCCTTCTTGCATAGGAAGCTGGTAGTCAGAGTCAGCCTGTAGACAGCCTAGTGCAAGGGTTTACCTTAGGGCTAGTGCAAGGGTTTACCTTAGGGCTAGTGCCAGTCCTCAAATCCTCCCAGTGAGCCAATAATGTCACTCATGCTGCCCAGAACCCACCCCCAAAAACCTCTGCCCCTCACCTGCCTAGGGTTCTGGGAGGGAGTTTGGGTGGGGGAGAGGGTCTGGGGTAGGGGATTGGAGTGCAGGCTCTGGGAGGGAGTTTGGGTGCAGAAGGGGTGAGAGGTTGGGCTCTGGGAGGGAGTTTGGGTGGGAGAGATGGTCTGGGGTGGAGTTTGGGTGCTGGGTGCAGGCTCTGCGCTGAGGCAGGGGGTGGGGTTGCAGGCTCTGGGAGGGAGGAGCGGAGAGGGGTGCAGGCTCTGGGAGAGGGTCAGGGGGTGCAGCACTTACCTGGGGCTCCAAGGTGGGGCAGGCCAGGGGGCTGCCCCGCCCTGCTGCCCCCCGGCACCGCCCCCCGCAGCTTCCCATTGGCCGCAGGGGCACTCGGGGCGGTGGCAGCGCGCGGAGGCACAGACCCTCCCTGGGGCCGAAGGACACATGGCGTGAACAGGCAGAAGCCAATCAGCTCCACTGTGCTGCTAGGGCCCCGGGCCATGTAAATTGCCCAGGGGCCCCAGGTGGGGCCAAGAGAGAGACCCAGCCCCAAAACTGCTGGAGCCCCGCAGGCCACACTGGGGAGGTTTGCGAGCTGCAGATGGCCCGCAGGCTGGGAGTTTGAGACCCCTGGCCTAGAGTAAGGTAGGGTGAGTTGTGTCTCTGTTTTAGAGAGCAGCCTGCTTTTGTTTGTCTCTCTGTTTTAGGGTTCTTGTGTGTTATCATTCTGAATTGTAAGAAATGAAGTAGTGTTATGTTGCAACTTTCCAGCAGGAGTGTTTAATGGTTTTTATCCAACTTCTCTGTTTGAACACAATGAAACATAACAAAAGCAAGGGGTCCTCTTCCCCACCGTATCAGGAGAACCCTCTTACCAATCATGGCACGGTCCTCGTGACCGATCATTCCTGGGAGAGGGGGTGGATTATATGGAACAATTGCTGCTAACCCCTCTCTTCCCAAATAAAGTTTCTTACCAATCTGGGATGGCTGGGGGGGATAGGTTGGACTGCTTGGGGGTGCATATCTGGAGCAGCTGTTTCAACAGGAAGTAAGAGAAACCCAAGATCTTTATTTTTTCCTCTTTACCAGAGTGATTGCCAAGTATTATCTCCAGAGAAGTGATGTAAGAAGGGGGAAGGACCTAAGGTATTGCAATGCAGTGCCTTCTGTTTTTGTGGGAGAGGGAGGGGTTAAATTGAGGATTGTCCTCTTTTCTGGGACATAGAGGAAGGGGTTGTGAAAGGAACTTCAAGTTGACCTCTGGCCTTGATCAGGTATCTGTTCTGATGGAAGTGGAGATGCTCTGTAATAGTTTATGAATACAATATGTTGAGCTGGTTAGTGGGATGTTTACTGTATGAATATATTCAGTTTATGGGGGAGCCATCAGGAAAAAAAGCAGAAAAAGAAACAAACAATGGCACAAGAAAAGCCACCCCTTGGTAAACACTTAAGGGCTGTTAAGAGACAATGCCCAAACTATTAGCTTTGAAGATTATACATCCCGGCTCCAGCCAACTTCAAAACTGAGCAGAGCCAAAGCCTAGGAATACACAAGCTCAAGAGGACTATAGCAAGTACCAAAAGGGACTGTGTCTCATGACAGGGAGTATGAATGAGTATACTGCCCCTGTAAGGGTCAGCCAGGAGCTCACAATCAGAACAGTGCAGGTATAATCAAGGAGACTTCCTGCTTTGCCATAGGACTAACCTCTTTAAACAGAAACAGGAAGCTGAGCAAGGAAGAGAGCCAGTCAACTTGCAATGGGTCACGATTTCTCTCCTGGGCTCCAGAAGACTAGCCTGACCAGGCTCAAGAGTTTACTGTAAACAAGGGGTCCTGAAGTAAAGGCCTCTTGAACTGTTATTTCAAATGTTCGTTCTGTGAAAATGGGTATTTATTTATGATTAGTTTTTATTTTAGTTCCCTTGTCCCAGATCACTTTACATGTAACCTTTAACACTGCAGGGGAAAGTAATGCTGGCCTCACCTGCAGTGCTAATCCCTACCAGAAGAGGGCACACCAAGACAGCACATTCCCTTAGATAAGGTAATTGTTCTGGGGTACAAGACTGTTTGACACCCATTGGGGTCTCAGAATAAGTTATGCCTGCCTAGTTTACCACAGGATGGTAAGATTGTAGCTATAATAGACACACATTTAGACTATTTATTGTTTAAAAACCATTTTTGTCTATGCTTTGTTCTGCCTGTTAAAATAAACAATGCATTGGTTTAAGAAGGCTATTGGACACAACATACAGCGCTGGCCACAAACTCCTGAAGGGAAGAACTGCAGCTGCTGAGCCTAGTCAGACCTGCTGGGTAAACATAGTGGACACACAGGGCACTGTAGCCCATGGACCATTCTAAGAGTGGGGAAACTGAAAAATTCCACCTCAGGAAAGGTAAAGGCATGAAGGTAGGCACTCAGACCACGAAGGGGACAGAGGTATAGCTATCCCAGTAACCATGACGTGTGGTAGTTTTGGGGGTGGAGAAAGTTGTTACTTTAAGGATAAGTTGATAGTTTCTTTTAATGTTAAAATTACTTGAGTCACCAAAGCTGCTGTCTCCAGAGCTGAATTCTGTCAAAACCCCATCTCCAATATCTTGGCTCTCTGAAAGCAGCAGTAGCTTATTCTGGTCTGTATGCCTGTCACCTAGGGGGGAAAAAATGGTCCGAGTGAATACAGCAGTCAGATTCGTGAGCCATAATGCTAACTGTATGGATCACACTTCTTGTTAGACTTACAGAATCCTGTTGCCTTTGGATCTTCCCCCTCATGCTAGTCATTCAAAACAATATCTCCTAAACATATCACCTCCTTCCTGAGGGATGCATGACATTGTGAACAGCTGCTCTTCAGCTCCAGCTTTTACTCTCCACATCAAGACTAGCCTTTGCAGAGCAAGGGCAAACTCTTTTCTGCAAATTCAGAGTGGTTGTGGTCGTGCTGCTCTCCCCTTCTGTGCTCCCTGCCTCATTTCCACTTGGTTTTGTTCCCCTCCTTCTCAGGGTATCCCATAACCAATCCTGCTCAAACTTCGTAAAAAGCTTGAAGTTTCTAGTCAATACCAGGTCCTCAACATGGAAACTGGAAGAGATCTCTCAAGATCCAGCTGGTCCACGGGAATGGACAGATGTAAGGGGGACACATGTTGATGGCAGCTCGGCCCAACCTGTAGGAAAATCGAGTTTGCCCACACAGGTCTCCAACTGTCCAAGGAAGACAGACTATCCTTGTTGGGGATTCAGTACTCAGAAGAATAGAAAGAACATCCTGCAAGGGACAGGGGACCACAGGACAGAGTGCTGCCTTCCCAGAGCCAAGGCAGAGATCACTCTAAGACCGAATTGGCTTCTGAAGTTGACAGGCAAGGATCCGTCAATGAAAGGTCATATCAGCACCAATGACACTGCATTGTGAGTTATCACACAGAGAGGTGATTTCAGGGAACTCAGAGATGTGTGGAAATATGTCCAAGTGATCTTCTCTGTGATCCTTCCTGTCCCATGAGCTAAGGAAAACAAAGGAGAAGATTCTGGAAGTAAGATTCTGGCTAGATAAGTGGTATAGCATGGAAGGTTTTAGCTCTTCTATGGGAAGAACAGTTGGTGTAGATTGGGTGGCCTACACCTCATTAGAAAGGGAATCTATCTCCCTGGGGACAAGCTAGCTAGAATAGTCAGGAGGGCATGAAACTAATAGCAAAAGGGGAGGGTAAAAATAGGGAAGATGAGCATTTATTTAACACAATCAAGATGTTGTTGAGAACAGAACTAATCAAGGCACCAAAGGACATGAAAAAAAGAAAATTTCTAATTACCTATACATGAAAGCTAGCTGCCTCAGTAACAAACAAGGAAATAAAATTGCTCATTCATAAGCATAAATTTGATCTATCTGGTATTGCTGAAACCTGGTGGAATGATTCACATGATTGGAATCTTAAACTCCATAGTTATAACCTATTTAGGAAAGATCTAATGGGGGAAAAAAGGAGTGGGAGTGGCACTCTGGTAAAACTAGCATTACCTGTTTCAGAGACATTGATAACTTGGAAGAAAATGATCTTGAATGCTTATGGATCAATGGCTGAACAAATAAAGCACAAGGTGGGGTACTGGATGGTGTTTGCTACAGACCACTAAATCACACAAGGGAACAGGATGACTGCCTCCTTACACACCTATCTGTAATGTGTAGGGGGAAAAAAGCTGCATGATTCTAGGGGACATATGCTGGCAGTCTCATGCTGCCAGCATTAAAATTTCCTTGGAATTTCTAAATATTATAGATGACAATAGACTACCCCAAAATGTGCTGCATGTAACCCAGGGGAATACTGTATTCATGGGTGAAAGTAAGGTGGTACGGGCCAGAACAGCATACTGATAAAAAGTGGCCACTGGTACCGGCCCATACAGCTGACTTTAAAGCGCTGCCGTGGCAGCACTTTAAGAACCCTGCTTAAAGCACTGCCACAGCAGGGCTTTAATGTTGTTGCCCCTTTTGCCCCCTCCCAGACCGCCAACGGCGGATGGGGGGCCAAAGGAGCAGCTGCCACGGGGCTGGCAATTTTAAAAGGGTCCAGGGCTGCAGCTGCTGCTGTTGCTACTGCAGCAGCATCCGGAGCCCTGGGCCCTTTAAATTGCCACTGGAGCCCTGGGCAGTGTGGGCCAGGCAGCACAGATGGGAGACTGTTAAACAACAGCTACTAAATTTAGGCCAATAAGCAGGTCCGGTTAACTTGCATCCAAGACTTTTTAAAACAGCTGGCTGAAGAACTTGTTGGACCGTTAATGTGGATTTTCAATAAGTCTTGGACCACTGGGGAAGTTCCAGAAGACTGGAAGAAAGTTAATGTTATGTCAATATTTAAAAAGGGTAAATGGGACAACCTCAGTAATTATAGGCTTGCCAGTCTGATATCAATCCTGGGCAAGATAATTGAGCAGCTGTGTGTTGGGATATACAAATCCCACACTGGGATGGAAGGGGTTACAGAACAGCAATGGGCCCAGCTTGCCCCGCCAACCCTGCAGCACATGCCCCAACAGAAGCTTGGGTTGAAAAAGGAGCAACTCAACTCAGAAGCTGGGGAGGAGTATAGACCTATCCTGAAGACTCCTGACAAAAGGTGCTAGAGAGGCTTCCTTGTGTATGCTGAGCCCAGTTGGGGTTGATGGTTTGGTGTCCTTTTCCTTTTCTGGGCTCAGAAACAAAGGGAAGCAGCGGTAGGAAGGGTAACTCAACTCAAAGGGTTCCCCCTGGAGGTTGAATGCTGCTGACCCTCCTAGGGCCCTGAGTTAGAACCTGGTGGAGTGGTAGGCCTGGGTTTCCCTACCACTGCCCCACAACTGAGGGGATGCTAACCACTAGGCCTCCCAGCCCACTGAGAACCCTATTACAAGCTGATACAGGATTCCATTAATAAAGAATTAAAGGAGAATAATATAATGAATGCCAGTCAACATGGGTTATGGAACATAGATCCTTTGTTTGTTTTTAGATAAAACTAATAGTGTTGACACAATACTCAGACCTATGTAAAACATTTGACTTGGTACCGCACAACATTTTCATTAAAAAACTTCAATGGTATAAAATGAACATGGCATACATTAAATGGATTAAAAGCTAGCTAATGTGGAAGAAAACAAAATCATCACTGCTAAAGTTTGCAGATGGCCCAAAAACTGGGAGAGTGGTAAGTAATGAAGAGGACAGGTCACTGATACAGAGTGATCTGGATTGCTTGGTAAACTGGGTGCAACCAAACACTATGCATATTAATATGGCTAAATCTATACATCTACAAACAAAGAATGAAGGCCATAAGTACAGGATGGGGGATTCTGTCCTGGGAAGAAGAGACTCTGAAAAAGGTTTGAGGTGGATAACCAGCTGAACATGAGCTCCCCATGCAACGCTGTGGCCCATGGAACACTGGCCCATGCAACACTGTGACCAAAAGGTCTAATGCAATCCTTGGACGCATAAATGGGAATCTTGAGTTGGAGTAGAGGGGTTCCACTGGTGCGATTGTTGGTGGAATACTGTGTCCAGTTCTGGTGTCCACAATTCAAGCAGGATGTTGATAAATTAGAGAGTGTTCAGAGAAGAGCCACAAGAATGATTAAAGTAGAAGAAAACATGCATTATAGTGATAGACTTAAGGAGCTCAATCTATTAAAAAAGAGAAGGTTAAGGGATTACTTGATTACCATAAGTATGTAAAAGAAGAACAAATATTTGGTAATGGGCTCTTCAATCTAGCAAATTCAGACTGGAAATAAGGCAGAAATTTTTAACAGTGAGGATAATTAACCACTGGAACAATTTACCAAGGTTAATGGTGGATTCTACATCACTGGCAATTTTCAAATTAAGATTGGATGTTTACCTGAAAGATCTGCTCTTACAATTATTTTGGGAAAGTTCTATGTCCTGTGTTATACAGGAGGTCACACAAGATGATCACAGTGGTCCCTTTTGGCCTTAGAATCTGTTAAGAAAATTAAACCTAAACTTAAATTGAATTGAATGTTTTAAAAAAAGATGTAAAATTAATCCAAAAGTAACTTTATGTTTGTTTACATGTTTTTTCAATGTATCTTTTAGTTCATTAAGGTTAACATTCAAATGTGTTTCGGTGGGATGGGGGAAATTAATTCTATACAATGCTGGCCATCTTTTTAATTTACATTTAAATTTTAATCATTACATTTTAACTAAATAAAATACAAACTTTTTTTATTCCTTTACACTTTGTGCTGATGGTATTGTTATGCTAGGGAGTTGGAAGAAACCTCAGTGAAGCTGGTGGGCCTAACTGCTGCCCTTCATTCAGGATAAACATAAGAAATAACCAAGCCCCTTCATGGAATCAGATAGCTGAAACAATAGGATCCATGGCCACCAACACAGCCACATGGCACAACTGGATTAGAAGCAGAACCATGTGGCCTAAGGTGTTTCCCTGGAGACTGATACAGTGCAAACAGGAGCTGGGGGCCTTCATTGAACTGAGTGGGGGAGAGAAGCAGCAGAAACACAGAATAACACAAAAAAGGAGTAAAGAAGCCCAGATATAGCAAGAGAAACCCTGGTAACATGACCCTGAGGGGGAAAAACGCTAAGACAGCACTTTTTGGATAAAGGCTGTCTGACAGAAGCTTAGAACTATGAGCAAAGAAACTGTCTCTTGTTTGATTCCTACTTTGTTCAGGGAACCAAACTTTGTAGGGTGTTAGTAAATAAACAGAATTGCATCAAAGAAATAGCTGACTCCATCAATTTCTCCTCCAAATGGAAACAACCACTAGACATTAACAATTAGCTAACCATCTGGGTCAAAAGGGATAACAATATTGTCAGAAGACAGGATTGCATGACTTTTACCAACAAGAAGCGTACTTGTAAAAATTAGAAGGTTTTGGAGTGTTAGTTTTACACAGAAGGTTAAACAGCTTCAGATTCCTTCTTTTTCTGGAGCTTGTTTTAGTATTTACATATATAGTTCTGGGAAAGGGAAAGAACACCAAACTGTGGTGAAAAGTTATTCATCATACTCAGTAGTTCTTGGAGTCATAAGAAGAGGGAAATTAAGCTAGATAACAGCAGAGTTTTTGGCGAGGCATAATTTGACTTTACAGGATATTTTCATATGTGAAAAAAGCAGTTGAAAGACCAGCAAGGTTAGTGTGTTTCTTCTTTTTTTTTAAATGTACTGTCTTTCTTTATTTTCATTAAAAATGTGGTTTAATATTAATATATGGATTTTTTCCCCATGTCCTCTTTATTCATTTCTAATAAGATTTGATTTTATTGCTAATGTTGTCTGAAATGCTGTTACGTTGCTAATTTCAGTACCAGGAGTTTGATCCTGTTCCCTCAAATTTCTCCCCTCTATGTTCATGGATAAGGGGTCCCAGCAGTACCTGCCAAGCGACCCTCACAAGCAACAGCCATATAGGGGGAGAACTCCAAAACCTCCATCTTCCTCAGACTCACTCCTTCAAAGGCTCCAGGTTCTCTCCCCACTCTTCCTTCCTGATGTCAGCACTTGCGCGCTACCAAGTTCAGCACCACCACATAGGACCACAGACTCCTTCAGCAATAACTCAGTGACTCAGTCACTACCTGTCTATTCACTTGTCCTAGTCTCATTAATTGGTTTTGACATCTCTGCCTGCTGCTTTACCATAGCTCCTATTTCATTTTCCTAATCCTTGGTCCTTGCCCATTTCTTGCTATGCCTCTCCACTCTGCATGACCTCTTCAGCTTTCACACACCTTGTGACTACTACTCTCCTATCATCCCAGTTTTGCACCCCACCAAAGGAAAGGGAGAGGGATAAATTAAAAAAAAACACCTTTATTCTATAAATAATAATATATTTTAAAAGGGGTGATGTCCTGCTTGTTACTGTAACAACGGAAGCCTCAAACCATGCACGTAACCTTATTTTTGTAACCCTTGCTATTCCTTCTCCAACTTTCCTTCACCCCCCCCTTCTATTCATCACATGTGTTGCATCTTGTCCTATATTTAGATTGTAAATATCTCAAGGCCAGAGGATGTCTCTCTTCATTGTTGTTAGTATTGTCTGTAAAGCCCCTCCCACCTATAGAGGGTTTGCATTAATAAAAAGTCAATGGGCAAACTTAGCAGGCAAAGGACTGGGCCCCAAAACTATGTTCTTGAACATTCCAAACTATATCTACACTTAATTGTAGGTCAGAAATAAAATCATCTGAACAACAGATAGAAGCCTAGGAGAATTGGGGCCCAATCCTGCTCACATTAAAATCAATGGGAATTTTATCCTTTATTTATTGTAAGTCTCTGTTTCATTCCAATATAAAATGTGTATCCACAGGCTACACAATAACACCTTAAGTGCATCTATTGCACACAATACTGAAATGGCCTGATCCTGCAGTCCTTACTCAGGCAAATCTCCCACTGAATGAACACAGGGGGTTAGGAAACCCATGTATTCTAGTCCTAGCTCTACTATGGACTTTGTGTTAAGCAAGTCATTTTACCTGTGTGTGAGACTTGGTTTATACATCTGTAAAATTAGGATAATTAATTAAACTCCTTTGCAAGGGGCATGTGAGATTTAATTAATATTTGTAAAACATATTAACATCTTCAGATGCAATAAGCTACATAAATACAAAGCACAATGAATATGCCAGTTAAGATAACCATCATATATTCCAGCAAGGCAGTAAATTGATAATTCTTTAAGAAATTATGTTGCTGGTAACCCTGGAAAACTGACAGCTGTGAATGCCTTGATCAGTTGTCCTCTCTGTCATACGCAGTTTAGTAAAGGACTAGGAAAATCATACATTTATATAAAATACTGATGTACTTGACATATAGCATCTTGTCTTCCAGACTCAACAATTCAGTTAACAGTATGTACTAGATTGGATAGCATTTCTCAAATGTTAAGACCTAACTTAGCACATCTAAAACTCAAACGTCTGTAGTGTACCTCTTTGGCAATTTCAACCAGTATAGTAAAAATGGATTTTCATAATGATATAGTACTCTAAACCAACCTTATTGCAGGCTCAGTACCACACATTGAGAACAACTGATTTAGAGCCAAACATTAAGGTTCTGATGCTTCCCTGAGCTCTTCATCAGGCAAGCCTTCCCAAGGTGTCTCATTCTGGGCTCTAAAATTGTGTCCAATTGTGAAAATGTGAATGCTAATAGGCTGCCCAAGTTCATACAGGATGTCTGTGATAGAGATACAAATAGGAAGGAAATCTCCTGAGTCCTCAGTCCTGTCCTTTAATCACTGAATACCAAAAGCATATAGTGTAGTGTGAGAAAACTGAAAGCATAAGGTGGGAGGAGTTTCAGAGACTTACTGACAACACTACTACAGACTTTTTATAGGAAACACATTGGTTTTCTGTTGATACCTATCAGGGCACTGTTAACAAGCCTTCCAAACTCTGGATCATAATGTTTGCAATATGGTCTGTTGCTTTATCTCTTTCTATTTATGGGCTGATTATAGTTTACAGCACACTGACTCTGCTTTTGTGTTCTTAGTCCAGCACATAGAAATGTGAATGGTAAGTGGTTGTGATTTTGCTACATTTTATTAAGTGCTTCCACTGAGACCCCTAGTGCTGTGAATATTTCCTGCTCCTTTCTTAGACACAAATTGGATTCTGAAACCAAGATGACTCTCAGTGTGAATGCTAGAAATGGCCTTAATCACAAAGTCTGGGTACAGATCCAAGCTTTCTATAGCTTGGAGATATCTGGAGCCAGAGTCTTGGTTTAATTACCATAGAACTGGGAACTATAGTCATAAAATACTAGCTATGGATCCAGACTTCCCCCTAGAGTTTGGCTCTAGCTATCTCTGTTGTTATACATTAATTATTTTGTACTCTACGGTCCACAGGGACCTATGGCATATTGTAACAGTAAATTAAGGATAGTGTATTTTAAATGTATTTTGATTTTTTCAGTGCCTGTCCAAAGTTTTAGGTGACTTACATATTAAAAAAAGTGTAACAACATTATAAAATCTATAGTATACTTGCTATCTGAACTTCCCATATAATAAAAGGGTCTCTTACAGTGATCCCCAGACTACCCTCAGTCTTTGAACCCACCTCCTCCCTAAATGCCTGAGGAAGAAAGGGAAAAGAAAGAACAAGAAAAGAAAGGTTGACTTTGCAGGACGTCTGGTACAGTATTGCATGGCAAGAGAGACAGCCTTATAAACCAGTGGTTCTCAACCTTTCTAGACTACTATACCCCTTGCAGGAGTCTGATTTATCTTGTGTACCCCAAGTTCCACCTCACTTAAAAACTACTCGCTTACAAAATCAGCTATAAAAATACAAAAGTGTCATAGTACACTTTTACTGAAAAATTGCTTACTTTATTTTTACTATATAATTATAAATCAATTGAATGTAAATATTGTACTTACATTTCTGTGTATAGTATATACAGCAGCATAAACAAGACATTGTCGGTATGAAATTTGAGTTTGTACTGACTTTGCTTTTTATGTTACCTGTTGTAAAACCAGGCAAATATCTAGATGAGTCGGTGTACCCTCTGGAAGACCTCTGCATACTCCCAGGGTACGCATACCCCTGGTTGAGAACCACTGTTGTAAACAGGTCCTAGCCTATTTAAGGCTTGTTATTGGTTAAAAACAAGTTAGGATTGTAGTTAGGCATCTTAGTGTTCAGCATTATCAGAGACTCCAGGTATCCTGGTGGTCAAAAAGGATTCCCCTCCTGAAGTGGGTTTTATTTAAAGGGGTATGAATGGGTATCCTCAAGATATTCTTCCCTACTTTATTTTTTATTTACATTATGTACACATCTCCCTAAGGCAATGTTAGCACATCCAGTATGGTGAATGAGGAAATCAATGGTGGTCATAACTGTCAAAACAGGTGGCTGCAGTGAGGTTCTGATCTGCCATTACAGCTGGGTTAATTGAAGTGTCAATAGCTGTACAGTAGGTGCCTGGCAGCCTAGTGAAGTAGCACTGTGCTTCTGCAGGAGATGTTAGGCCTTGTGGCAACCTACAAGGTAATCTGTTCTCCCCAAGCTCTCTTCAGCCTGCTCCATCTAGCCTTGCAAGCGGCACTGGTCTGCACTCTTACACTTAAAGTTGCCAAATCTCCAAGATTGTTCTGGAGTCTCCAGGCATTAAAGATTAATCTTTAATGATAGGTTATGTCATGTGATGAAACCTCCAGGAATCTAGTCAACCAAAATTGGCAATCCTACTTACCTGGCCCTCAGGCTGCATGACGGGTGGTGCAGAGCCCTGCCCTGAAGGCCTTTTCAGGCTCACAGAACTGGAGGGCTGCAAGGGTCCCCCAGAGGTCAGGAAGCCCAGCCCCCTGCACAGAACCTAGACCTCAGCTGAAGGCGGCTGTGCAGTTCCCCGGGCTGTAGGAGTCTACGGTTCCTCCCCTCCCGCCCTCGCTGGGTTCCTCGCTCTCTAGCAGTGTTTTCCGGGAGAGCGGAAACTCGCCCCAATGGCTCAGAGTCAGGCAGGCACTCAGCCAGTCATCAACATGCCTGGGTCGGTCCTCAGCCTTCGCGCGCCTAGAGCAAACCTGGCACGCGCGCCGGCTGCCCCCCTCGGGCTTTCCTTAATGACTCACGCCTAAGAGTCATCGACTCCAACTTCCTCTGAACCCAGGGTCGCGCTGAGTTTGGAGCGGCGGCGCCCTGACAGCCCCGCGGAGGTCAGCTCTGGCTCCAGGGGCTTGCTCAGCCCCCTGCCTCTTCTCTCGGCGCCCAGGCGTTGGAGCTAGGGGCCCCGCAGCCAGCTCACTGCTGCCCCCCGGCTGCCCGAGCAGCCGGGTCATTGCACGCTTACCTGTTTGTCTGGAGAGCTTTCCAGGACACTTTCCGTAGCCCCAATCTTGGGACATTCACACTTCAGTATGTTCGGAGGGTTGGGGGTGTCGTGGGGAAAGGATTCTGGATGGGCACCAGGGGGACTTGGGAAGGCCAAGGTGTAGGATCTCTCTCGATGCACACACAGGTGTTGTTCTGGCCCCTCGCAACTTCGTGGATGCCATCTCATTGCTAGCTTGTTTATGCAGAGGCGCTAGTGTGTTTACAAGTTGTGGCACGTTTCCCTCTCTCCACAGTCAACATTTTGATTTTTTAACTGAGAACTTATGTTGGACATGAAAAGGGTGCCTCAGTCATCAGACGGGGTGTGGGAGAGGGTAAAATCAGTCAAACTTGCCAGTAAAGTAATGGCTCTGGATTTGAAACTGTTCCCAAACAGCCTATTCTCAACCGCAGGAATCCAGAAGCCCCTAACTAGAGCCCTTCCAATACACAGTCTGCTGATGCTACTCTTCCTTTCCGACCAGGCGCTATATACAGCCAATTTCTCCTCACTCTGGGGGAGTCCCCGGCATAGCTAAATAGCTCTGCACTGGACAGCAGTGTGCATAATACAGTATTGCATAGGCAATACTCCTCACTAAACACATCTGCGCAAGACGCGTCTTTGCTGGCACACGATTAATAAAAAGGGGAACAATCAGTGAGTGTGCTTGGCTCTGCGTTCAGTCCAGGGCTGCAGACAGTGTGATTACCGGCTGCAAATGTACATCATCTGCCCCGTCGGATCTTTAATTGTTACTAGGCTGGTTAACAATTGTGCAGATAAGATTTTTCTTTGCGTCTTCGCTTTTGAACAGTTGGGGGGGGGGGGGGTTGCAGGTTTAGTGGGGAAAGCACATATTGGCCATGGACTATCCCTCTCCAATCATGTCCCAATCTGTACGGGCTGGAAACCCTTCTTTGAGGACTGCCAGGTGGCCAGCTGATCTGCTTCTAACAGCATCAAGCCTGCCGAACACATAATATTTCCTTTCGGGCAAAGTATATAACCCTAACATTGATTAAGATCGTGAAAAGGCTAATGTCAGCACACTCATTATAGCCCTCTCTCTCTCTCTCTCTCTCTGTATTCTTTAAAACCTACATATGTTGCACCTAAATATTGAGTGTGCATATGTCTGTCTGGCTATTCGGACATACATATGGATATTCTGCTTCAAAGGGATATGGAACAAGCCGCAGTTGTTGAACTCTGTGCACTTACTGCAAGAGTTGTCTTATGTTTTATGGAGGTGACCCCGGATTACAAACTTTGTTTGTACTACAAGGTTTCTCTATTTCTTTTTAAATTAGTAATTACACAACTTCATTACAATACTATGAATAACTATTTTACAGTCCAGGAAAAGAGGTGCATGAGACATCAAAATGAGCCCCAGCTATGGCATTTGAAAATACCATTGACCGTAGGCGTTCAGATGCATACAATATATATATGAAACCAGCAAAGCATTGAACCCCAGCACTGAAAATCCAACTTCAAAGAACATAATGGGTAATCATCATGTTCATCTAGTACTCAGAACTACAAGTATCACTTGATTTACTTATTCTACAGAACTATAACTCTTAAAATTTTAGTTTCGTTGCTGGTAATATAGTTCCTGATAACTAATGCTGGGTGTTTTTTGTTTTTTGTTTTCCTTCTTGTTCTTCTTCAACAGTCCTCCTTAGGTTGATCATCTTTCTTCAGCTTGCTGACTTAGTGCTGATGTCTACCTACAATTTCAGTAACTGTAACCATGAAGCCATAAAGGATGCATTTTTTAACGTTATCTTGGTACATCTGGAAAAGGTACCGTAGAAAGTGAGTTTATAAGATGTGGTTGTTTGTCTTACAGCATCAAATGGAAACTGGTGGCACAGTAGCTGCTTCTACAATTGTCTTTAATGTTAGTGGAAAGACACTTTTAGAAAACGCTGACTGGTAAATCTGGGACCTGAAAAATTTAGAAGATGGTTTTCTTCAGAAAACTCCAATACATTTGGAGAGGAGGGGAAAATCTTCCCCTAATTTCCCAGGGTGACATGAAGCTGTGTTGGGCAAGACGCAGCCTGTGTCTATATAGGTATGATTAAGCGGTGGAAAGTATGCTAGTAACATTTCTCTCCAGCTGACCCTGTAATTTGTAGTAGATTAAAAGAGGAGAAAACAAAGAGGGTACGTTCCTTCCAAACCCTGCGGTTTATTCCACACTTCAGTGCTGTAAGGAGGCTGGGGGTGAGGTAAGGGGGGAATAACATGCACAGTATTTCGCAAGTGCTGGAGAAAACTGCTTATTATCAATGTGATAAATGTTTATGATTGGGTGTAAGTAGTACATAAAGGCAGTGTACATATGTCTATACAGACACGCTTTAGTAAAAAAACAAACAGAGCATAGTTTTTTGAAGCTAAGACTTCCTCTGGCTAGGACCTTGGCACATAACTTGATTAATTGGAGGTAAATGACATGTTTCTAAGCGCACAGGATGCAGGAAGAAAATACAAGAGAATAATAAAAAAGTGTAAAATAAGTACAAGCCGATTTTCAAAATAGATATAAAACCAAAAACACGCTGTAATTTCGAGCTAAACAGGTCTGAACGCCTCTAGCTAGGACTTTGGCAGATAACCTAAATAAACTGAGATAAGTGATGTATCTTTGAGGGCACCCGATAAGGGAAGAAAACACAACCGTATATACAGCTGTCAAGATTACTATAATTGATGTATAAAATACATACAAACCCAACAATACTTTAGAAGGTTCTCTGTTATAAATTATTTTGCATGACCCTCTAGTTCTATAACCGACTGTTGGTTAATTAATACATAAGATTATAATCTTTTTTCTTTCTAGCTAAAAGATCAGGATTCTCACGGATGCGGGGAAAAAGTGAGTGTTGTGCGTGTGTGTTGGTATAGTACGTCATTGCTTTCTGAAGCCGTGCAATGATGGTACCGTGGAGAGGTGCCAGAGCAGCCAGAAGTTTGAACTAGGTGAACAAATCCCAACATCGTTAGTAAGCGACCTTTTGTTTTTGCATTAATAACATATACATATATTATATGTATGGGGTGGGTAAGCTATGTTGAATGACAACAACAAAACAAAAAGACTAGAAGATGTAAGCGTGGATACCCGAGTGTCTCTCGCCTCCCTCACTGCGTTAAAAGATGTAATTGGAAGCGGGAAGAAGGTATAAATTTATGATTCTTTCTTCTAAGACAGCAAGTGATTTCAGACAGCTGGTTTAGAAGGAATACGGTTGAGGAAAGAATATGGAACAGCTGGTTTAGTAGTGCTGGGACGGCTATAATGGGAGCCATCTATCGGCTACTATGCGCCATTACCGCTGCTAGTGTCCTGGTCACAGCATTGCTTCTCTTCCCACATATCAGGAAGGCGAACTGCTGGAATGTATACAAAACACTATCAGATGCTGCCTAGCCGGTTCACAGAAGGAGGATGTCTGGACCTTAACTCGTACCATTCTGAATGCAAATTGTGCTGATTATTTCCCAGGCAAGGTAAGAACAGGACAGAACCTATAGCACGTCTTTATTTTCTTCTTGAATGTTTTGAGGAAGGTGGAGAGCGCTTATTTTTACTTTCGGAAGTCAGCTTGGGAAATATGCAAATCACTGACTACTTGACGTTGTTTCGAAAGCCAGAGGTTTTGTATTTTTCTCCTAACGCTGGACTCGAAGACAATAAAAAAAAAAAAAAAGGCAAAGGAAAATACTTCCTACTAAAGGGAGTATGCTAAAGATTCGTGGAGCAAAGTGAAAAAGACAGGCCCATAGATAATTGATTATTTCCCAGAGGTTTCATTCAGACGCAGATTATTGTCCCAGGGCACTGTTCTGCAGCACCATACCTCTCCAGTCTTGTTTACTCAAATCAGATTCTTAATTCCCTACTGGCGGCAGCTGATGATATCAACAGGGGAAACTACAGCATAGTCCTGATCCAGGTGATTTTTACTACCATAAAAAAGTGGTAAAAATATCTAAATCCACCTGCGTCCTGTCTGTACTAGAGTTTCTATTGTTTACGGAGCAACATTGGTAATGAATTAGAGGTCTTATTTTTGCCTGTGTCGAGGAGTCTCTGAGGAAATCTGTTTCCTGTTTAGCTTAACGGTTAAATATGTTTGAGATCCTGCTATTTTCCCCAAAAATTAATCTGTAGTGTATCCTCTGGCTATTATTTTCGCCCTGCTTTTCCACACGTATTATGTCTGATATCCAAGATAGTGAAACCTATCCTAGGAAACACTATCCCACTAGGAGGGTGGTGAAGCACTGGAATAGGTTACCTAGGGAGGTTTTTAAGGGCCGGCTTGACAAAGCCTTGGCTTGGATGATTTAGTTGGTATTGGTCTTGCTTTGAGTAGGGGATTGGACTAGATGACCTCCTGAGGTCTCGTCCAACCCTAATATTCTATGATTCTATCTTTGGGCACGTCTTTATTATGTATATTTTAATTGAACTTAGTTAATTACCCACTACTGGAAGTGGTTAACACTGGGCTGATCTTTCGGGTAAACCAAAAACGACTTTTAGCAGGGAATAAACATGTAGGGGTGTCCAGATTAGTCTATGCACACCTGTTAGCTATCAATTAACTGGAAGTAAAAATTCTAGTGTAGACATAAGGTTAGAAAGTAGCTAAGATCAGTAAAGTGACCATGTAAAAATAGTGCCTTCTCACTCAGAGCTGCTCCCCCTCCACATACCAAATCACAGTTGATTCCTTTTACTGACAAAAATAAGTTGTTTACAACTTTTCATTCTTATAAGCACGCGAAACCACTACAACTATGGCAGAGTGAACCAGGTTCTATTATGGCTCATGCATAGTAGACAGAATTAACTAAAGGACAAATAGTCTGGTTATTGTTTCAGAGGATGTGTGGGCGGAAGGGGGGGAAGGATTCCCAGTCTTTACATGCAAAAGGAGGATGGATCTAAGCAGTGACAAGATCCTTTAACCCCAACCGTCTACTGGCCTGCCCAGATCTCACTCTCATCAGCTCAATGTATGTGGCCATTCAGGGGTCCGCACGTTGTGAGAGGGCTGTGCCATGTGTTGGTAGTCCATCGCTGATGAGGATGACGATGCTGTGCCATGAAGGTGGTGTACATCCCTTGCATTGCCTCCCTCTGATCCTGTCCGGTTTGTGCAGTTGAACCGCTCTTGTTCACTGCCAAGGGCACTTCCATGGTCTCAGAGACAGAATTTGCCCCTAAACTTCAGCAGCAGAACTGATTACAACTGGTGATGTGTGAGCCAGAAAGAGCAGCTTGACTTTCTAAGCCCAGGTTGAGTTTCCAGCGCTGGAAGTTAGTGAGAGGGTAAAAACCTCTGTGTAAATCCAGAAATTTGTTCAATGCTGGTTTTGAAGTGTCACGTTTTAGAACATAACCACACTTTAAGTTACTGCCTGGCAGAAGTGGCTTTTAATTAAAGGTTGAGAGGAATGTAATGAAGGCTGATGGAAACCTTCGGGATACTTTAATGTTGATGCTCAAGATAGGGGCTGGGTTCTGTAGAAGTTTTACAGTATTTGGACTAATCTCCTGCCTGTTGTACTCATGCAAGTAGTCAAAGAGGCTGCTTACCTGACTCAAGAAAACAGGACTTGGCCTTTTGTAAGTAAAAAAACAAAAGTACTCTCTTTAAACTCAGCTTTCCCCCACTGCCTCATGTATTCAGTTTTTGTGGCAACAACACAATCCTTTCTGTACCAGAGGCTCAATACTGCTCCTGTTAAGTGACTGGCAAAATCTCACCAACTTCAATGAGCAGGATTGCCTCCTAGGGTAATTTTGCTCAATATATGTTGCTATTCAGAGTCCCAAATTCAGTTCAGCTAGCACAAGACCCATGTGCCATTTAGGTCCTATTTACCTCTATGCATAGGGGTGAATTTCACCCCCTGCTCCCAGAGAATTGTGATGTGGTGGGTTTTAATATTGTTAATTAAAGTCATTATTTTTCAGCTATGTTCCACTGTTCATAATAATTATGCTATTTTTCTTGTGCTTCCTCTGAATGTATTAAGTTCTTATGTAACCCAAAAGGAAGTTAGCATTTCAGAATGAATATTATTGGCCAAACTATTGGTAAAAACTAACAATTTAATCTGAATTATAACTCAAAATGAATATTGTCCTTGCACAAATCTTTTACAATCAGAAATGCACAGCAGATTAATAATATTTTAGATGCAAGAAGAAACAGCATCAGTATGAAAAACACTCTTGGGGCTTGATCTAGCATTCTTTGTACAGTCAGAACTCCAACTGACTTTGGTGGGAGTTTTGTGTGCATAGAAAATGCAGGGTCAGACCCAGAAAACCATTAGCCAGTGTCTTTGATCAACTCTGTAAAATGTGGTTACAGTTTAAAGTATAATTCACTGATCTCTGCTCTCATGGTCAGCAGCATGTTGAATGTCAAGAATCTAGATCCAATATCCATCGAATGAAAAAGCGAAAGAGATCTCAGAGAGCACAACCATGTGAGGAGCACAGACTTCAAGAACTACTGGCAGTATTGAGGAGTTATATGAATATCAACAAATAGGTTTCCCTCTTCATTTTAGAAATATTTATTACCAATGATGCAAATTTCTAAAGTTGTAAATTTTACAAATGATTTTTTCAATTTGAATTTTAAATGTTTTTAATTTATTTTGTAAAAACCTTTAACGTACATATTTGCTAAACAAATAGCTTAGTACCATAATGTAAGGATTTATTAATTAAAACAATTTTCATGAAATGGTTTGCCATACTTTGTATGTGGGTCAAAGGGGGGCATCTTGGAACAGATTAGAAAAGATCCACAGGAAGAGGAAATAATGGGATATAGGGAAAGGGCAATATATGGGGGCATGGAGAAAGATCAGCCAGAAGAAAGAGATTTAAAACTTTGAACATGTTTTTAAAAACATCTGGCTATGTATCATGCGTGTATTTTTGGCAGTGTTGGCACTGGATTTTGTGCATGTCTGCTTATGTTTTTTGGCGATTGTTGCTGCTACGTTTTTGTGCATACCCACGCATGTGTCTGTAAGAGTGAAAGCATTAGTCACTGGGGTTTTGTGCAATTGTTTCCCCCGCCTCTCCAGTGTTTCATCCTTATGAAGACACATACATTATATCAGTATTTGAACAGTGCAACACCTGAGGTAAAGAATATAGAATTTAGTGGATGTTTTGATTTTTGTCCTATTGTTCTGCTAGGAGTGGAACTTTAACAACCAAACTGTCTCAGCTTTGAAGCCCTGGTAAAATTTGACCTAAAAACACACAAATGTGCACACACCCATCTAGTGATTCCCAGATACCTGGTTTAATCAGAAAATGGTTTCATTTGTTTAAAGCATGTGGGCAGCTATATACAACACAATATTATCAAATAACATAATCGCCCCTCTCTCTCCCTATCCAACCTGACTGCGCAGAGGAAGGGGGTGGAATTCCTAGTTTTCACCTCTACCCTTCTACTGGAATAAGGGAAGGGAAGGGTGATCCTAAAAGCTACTCTACTTTGGCCTGGTCTACACTTAAAATTTAGGTTGACATAGTTATGGAGCTCAGGGGTCTGAAAAATCCAGATCTCTGAGCGCCACAGTTATGCCAGCCTAATCCTTGCTCTAGACACAGGTAGGCCAACAAAAGAATGCTTCTGGAGACATAGCTACCATTGCCTGGGGAGGTGGTGTTCCTACATTGATTGAAGAATCCCTTCTGTTACTGTAGGCTGCATCTATGCTACAGGATTATACCAGCAGAGCTACAGTGCGGTAGCTATGTCGTTATAGTCTGCACAGTGTAGACATGGGCCTTCTCATTATAACAGAATGCCAGCTGCACTGTAATAAAGATTGAGAACATCTTTCTGTTTAAAGATCGATTCTTGAAGTTGCTCTAAAATCCACATGCTTCTTGTAATGCTTTGAAATGTGGTATGCCTCAGGTGGGTTTACGGTAGGGTTATTAATCCAAATTTGGGGGCAATCACAAAAGGATCCCAGAGATATAATTCCCACCCACCCCAGCATTTCTTAATGTTGGCAGATTTAATCAACTCTTTTGTGTAGCACTGCAGATCAAACCATGCCCCTGAATGTGCTCAAAGTGATTTCAGTCACTCAACATTTACTCCATGGCACCCACTAAACCGATGGAGGAGCACCATTGAAAATGGTACTCAAACTAGTTTGGCGGTTACAATAACTTTAAGTATGTGAGAGAAGACTGGTGTGCCAGTCTTCTCCCAAACCACATACCCAAAATATTATCCCCTCCACCATTTCCATCCCAACCTCCAATTCCCTTTAAACCATTAGAACTTAAGAAGCCAAGTGTGCCCAAAAAAATGTTCTGGAAGGGTACAAGACACCACCAGGCAACCTTAATTCTGCATTAATGAAGCTTTTTCTCAGTGGATCCTTTCTCTTCCCTCCACCAACCCTTCCATTTAGGGTGTCAGCCATACATCTCTACAATGGAAAATACAGATCTTCCTTCTGGGTGGTTTGTTCTTCTCCCTGTGCTTCTATTTGTTGTCTCAAAATACATTGGTACAAAATATATTCTAAAGAAAAATCAGGACAATATCTCTCATTTATTTTAGGTGAATTAGGCCAATACAGAAACCCAAGAATGCATCTATTCTTTGCAGCGTGTGGGAAATTAATCTAGATTCTCTGTAGCCACATTATGGCTGCTGTATCTGTACCAACAGCTTTTGCAGCAACCACAGCTATTGCACCCACAAAAGGCTTTAGGTTCTGGGAACAGTTCCATGGGCCTGGAAAAATCCCCCAAAAGCATGAGTCTCAGGTCAAAAGCCTGAGGTTAGGCAGATTTTAACAACCATTATTTCTTTAATTTTCAGCTTTTCTTTTCTCTGTCACAAAGATTTTTCCATAGAAGCTATTCTGAAGTAAATAACAAAACAATAGCATGCTGAGAATTAGGGTTGCCACCTGTCCATGTTTTCCCATACTTGTCCCTTTTTGGAGCTAGCTGTCCTGGGAAATCCGTAAAGGTGCTCAGTAAACACAACCATCAGTTCAGTTTTTTGGGCTCAGGATCATCCCGGATGTCCTGTGTTTTGTTTTGGCTTTTTGGTACCTCAGTGGTGGCAACCCTAGAGAATGCCAGATTTGTATGAAACTAAGGGGAAAAAACATCAATCCAATCTAGATCACAAACTCTCTTTTTAGACACCCTCTGGTGTCCCAAGTTCAGTCATACTGAGTATTATTGACTTCTTACTTCTGTGAAGGGTACCACTAAAATCAATGGGGATGGCTCATGTTAGCATCACACAAGATGCTAGTTTGTAGGATTGGGCTGTTATCTGCATCTCATGCAGGATGGGGTGTAATGTCAGTGATTAACAAATAGACTATAATCATATAAAACTGACATGCTTTTCCCCATGACAGCATTGGGGCTCACTCTCCTGCTTTTTTTTTCTAGTCTGGTGATATTTATTGTTTTTCTCAAAGCCTCAGCTCTTAGAGTCAGGGTGTCAGGTGACGAGACTCTCAGCTTGCACCTTTAAATAAACAAGTAAGATCCGAGCCCAGCTGTGGAGCAAAGTCTGAGCCCGTCACCTGGGAGGGAAACCCCCATTTCATTAGTTGGGATCATCGGTGGCCCAATCTGGGAGCAGGTGGGGCTGGCACAGGACATGTAAGGGTTTGGGGGGGTGAGAGGGATAGCTTGGTGGTTTGAGCATTGGCCTGCTAAACCCAGGGTTGTGAGGGGGCCATTTAGGGATCTGGGGCAAAAATTGGGGATTGTTCCTGCTTCGAGCAGGGGGTTGGACGAGATGACCTCCTGAGGTCCCTTCCAATCCTGATATTCTACGAAACGGTGTCAGGAGCCACAGGGCGGGGTGCACTGGCGTTAGGGTGACCAGATGACAAGAACAAAATATCGGGACACATGAGGGGGCAGCCACAGGCTCACCGCCCCCCGGGGCCAGCTGTAGGTTTTTTGCCCCCCCAAGCAAAAAAAAAAAGCTGGAGAGCTGCCGAAGCAGAATATCAGGACAAATGGCGTCCGCACGATCATCGGTCGGGCCGCGGGACAAGCAACTAAATATCGGGACGCCGGGGCACCCGAGCTGCTGCGCACCTCAGAGAACGCGGTGACGTGAACACGGGCTACGCCACGGGGAGCTCGACAAGAAACCAGTCGCCGGCAGGGGGCAGCGCCTGCGCAGACGCGATCGGCTGTGGAGGGAGTCTTTCTCTCCCCCCCCCCCGATTGCGGAAGGCGGAACTCGGAGCGCGCGGACGCAGGCGTAGGGGGGCCCCTTTCGTGGATACTCCGGGGCCGCTGGGCCGTTGCTACGAGCCGGTGGCGCCGGAAGGGGTGGGGCTGTTTCCGCAGCGCTCTGGGACGGACGCGTGCTTTTGTGGGTGAGGGCGCCGGCGGCCCAGCCTGGGGGATGTCGCGTGCGGGCAGCGCGGTGAGGGCGGCCCCCGGCGGGGGCAGCGCGCTCTTCTCGGGCTTCCGCGCTCTCGGCCTTTACTCCAACCACCTGCCCCACGTGCTGCGCTACCACCAGCGCCACCGCGAGTTCTACCTGATCACCGCCGCGGGGAGGAGCTTCCACACCTACAACGTGAGTGACCCCCCCCTCCCCGTCTCCCATTGCCCCTCCTCCTGAGCGTGAGTGACCCCCCCATAGCCCTTCCCGCCCCGCCGGATCATGTGGCCCCTCCCTCTCCCCCGCAGCGTGAGTGACCCCCGTGGGCTCCAATGCCCACTCCTGTCCTGCAGTATGCGTGATCGCCCCAGTCCCCGCCCTACCGGCGACACAAGCCGCGCCCCCTCTCCCGGCCCAGCTACCTCCACCTTCAGTAGGGGTGGGCAAACTTTTTGGCTCGAGGGCCACATCTGGGTGGGGAAATTGCTTGCAGGGCTATCGGTGTAGGGCTGGGGTTGGGGTGCGGGAGGGAGTGCAGTGTGTGGGAGGGGGTGCCGTGTGTAGGAAGGGGCTTAGGGCAAGGGGTTAGGGCGGAGGAGGGGTGAGGTGTGTACAGGGGGGCTCAGAGAAGGGGGTTGGGGTGCAGGAGGGGGCGCACAGTGCGGGAGGGGGCTCAGGGCAGGGGTGTGGAGTGCAAGAGCGGGCTCGGGGCAGGGGGTTGGGCTGCAGGAGGGGTTCAGGGTGTGGGCTCCGGGGTGGCAATGGTGCGCACCAGGAAGCAGCCAATGGGAGCTTCGGGGGAGGTACCCACAGGCAAGTGCAGCACCCAGAGCTCTCTGCCCCCTCTCCCCCCAGGGGCCGCAGGGACATGATGCTGGCCGCTTCCCGGAGCAACACGGGGCTCATGGCACCACAGGAGTGGCAATCCTGCGGGCCAGATCCAAAGCCCTGAGGGGCCGGATCCAGCCCGCAGGCCATAGTTTGCCCACCCCTGACCTACAAGGTGCCTTGTTTCCATTTAGGATTTTACAAGACTTGCAATAACTCCTCTCTCCCCCCAATCTCCTCACCCACCTTTTTAAGCAGGAAAAAGTGAAAACAAAGCATAAGTCTGTGACACCCACACTGTGTATCCTCCTGCCCGGAATCCTACCACTTCTCTGTTTCCCACGATCAGTATGGGTGCCATAGCACCTTCCTCTAGATCTGTGCAGATTTTCCTCTGTGCTGTAATGCTGACTCTCCTCAAATGCCCCACTTGGGCCACATCATCCAGAGAGTTAATCTAATCATACAAAAAGGGACTTATAAGTAAATGAGAGTTCTTGGAATGCTTTGGAGGCAAAAAGCTACTAGGGGAGAGGGTGTTCTAGGTTTGATTTTTGATAAATTGGGAGCAACTGGTTGAGAATTTGAAAGTGGAAAGCAGCTTGGGTGAAATTGATCATGATTCTAAGGAATGGTAGGGTGGAAAAGAGTAGAGTGAAGAAAATGGATTTCAAGAAAATAGACTTTAGCAAACTCAGGAAGTTGGTAGGCAAGATCCCATAGAAAGGAAGTCTAAGGAGAAAAACCATTCAAGAGAGTTGGCAGTTTTTCAAGCATTTATTATGCATTCACTGTGTAGGGAAGATAGGAAGTATGGCAAGAGACCATCCTGGCTGAACCAGGAGATCTTCAGTGATCTGAAACTCAGAAAAAGAGTCCCACAAAAAGGGGGATTGAGGTCAGATTATTGAGTATAAAAAACCCAACACAAGCAAAACACATGTAGGGGCAAAACTAGACAGGCTAAGTCACAGAATGAGATTAAACTAGCTAGAGATTTAAAGGGTAACAAGAAAACATTTTACAACTATATTAGAACTAAGAGGAAGGACAGGATAGACCCATTACTGAATGAGAGGGGGAAAGACAGTAACAGAAAATGTGGAAATGGCGGAAGTGCTAAATGACTTTTTTGTTTCGGTTTTCACCAAAAAGATTAGTAACAATTGGACATTTAACATAGTGAATGCCAGTAAAAATGAGGTAAGATCGGAGGCTAAAATAGAAAAAATAAATTAAAAATTACTTGGACAACTAGATGTCTTCAAGTTGGCAGGGCCTGATGAAATACATCCTAGAGTACTCAAGGAGCTGACTGAGTTGATATTTGAGCCATTAGCCATTATCTTTGAAAGCTCATGGAAGATGGGAGAGATTCCAGAGGACTGGAAGAGGACAAATGTAGTGTCAATCTATAAAAAGGGGAATAAGGATTATCCAGGGAATTATAGACGAGTCAGTTTAACTTCAGTACCCAGAAAGATAATGGAGCAAATAAGCAATCAATTTGCAAACACCTAGAAGATACTAAGGTGATAACAACAAGGAGTCCTTGTGGCACCTTAGAGACTAACAAATTTATGTGGGCATAAGCTTTCATGGGCTAGACCCCACTTCATCAGATGCATGGAGTGGAAAATACAGGAGCAGGTATAAATACATGAAAAGATGGGAGCTGCCTTCCCAAGTGTGAGGTCAGTCGAACGAGGCAATTCAATTAACAGCAGGATACCAAGGAAGGAAAAATAACTTTTGAAGTGGTAATGAGAGTGCCCCATTTCAGAGAGTTGACAAGAAGGTGTGAGTAACAGTAGGGGGAAATTAGTATAGGGGAAATTAGGTTTAGGTTTTGTAATGACCCAACCACTCCCAGTCTTTATTCAGGCCTAATCTGATGGTGTCCAGTTTGCAAATTTATTCCAGTTCTGCAGTTTCACGTTGGAGTCTGTTTTTGAAGGTTTTTTTGTTGAAGAATTGCCACTTTTAGGTCTCTTATTGAATGACCAGGGAGATTGAAGTGTTCTCCTACTGGTTTTTGAATGTTATGATTCCTGATGTCAGGTTTGTGTCCGTTTATTCTTTTGCGTAGAGACTGTCTGGTTTGGCCAATGTACATGGCAGAGGGGCATTGCTGGCACATGATGGATATATCACATTGGTGGATGTGCAGGTGAAAGAGCCCCTGATGGTGTGGCTGATGTGATTAGGGTCTATCCGGTGTCCCTTGAATAGATATGTGGACAGAGTTGGCACCGGGGTTTGTTGCAGGGTTTGGTTCCTGGGTTGATGATTTTGTTGGGTGGTGTGTAGTTGCTGGTGAGTATTTGCTTCAGGTTGGGGGGCTGTCTGTAAGCGAGGACTGGCCTGTCTCCCAAGGTCTGTGAGTGAGGGATTGTCCTTCAGGATAGGCTGTAGATCCTTGATAATGCGCTGGAGAGGTTTTAGTTGGGGGCTGTGGGTGATGGCTAGTGGCGTTCTGTTACTTTCTTTGTTGGGCAAATTTTGTAGTAGGTGACTTCTGGGTACCCTTCTGGATCTGTCAATCTGTTTCTTCACTTCAGCAGGTGGGTACTGTAGTTTTAAGAATGCATGATAGAGATCCTGTAGGTGTTTGCCTCTGTCTGAGGGATTGGAGCAAATGCGATTGTATCTTAGAGCTTGGCTGTAGACAGTGAATCATGTGATGTGGTCTGGATCAAAGCTGGAGGCAGGTATGTAAGTTTTGTGGTCAGTAGGTTTCCAGTATAGGGGTGGTGTTTGTGACCATCGCTTATTAGCACTGTAGTGTCTAGGAAGTGGACCTCTTGTGTGGACTGGTCCAGGCTGAGGTTGATGGTGGGGTAGAAATTATTGAAATCATGGTGGAATTCCTCAAGGGCCTCCTTCTCATGGGTCCAGATGATTATGATGTCATCAGTGTAGCGCAAGTAGAGTAGGGGCATAAGGGGACGAGAGCTGAGGAAGCGTTGTTCTAAGTCAGCCATAAAAATGTTGGCATACTTTGGGGCCATGCGAGTACCCATAGCAGTCCCGCTGACTTGAAGATATACATTGTCCCCAAATCTTAAATAGTTGTGGGTGGGGACAAAGTTCAGCCACCAGGTTTGCCATGATGGTATCGAGGATGCTATTCCTGATGGCTTGTAGTCCATCTTTGTGTGGAATGTTGGTGTAGAGAGCTTCTACATCCATAGTGCCTAGGATCGTGTTTTCTGGAAGAGCACTACAGGATTGTAGTTTCCATAGGAAATCAGTGGTGTCTCGAAGATAGCTGGGAGTGCTGGTAGCATAGGGCCTGAGGAGAGAGTCTATATAGTCAGATAATCCTGCTGTCAGGGTGCCAATGCCTGAGATGATGGGGCATCCAGGATTCCCAGGTTTATGGATTTTGGGTAGCAGATAGAATACCCCTGGTCGGGGCTCTAGGGGTGTGACAATGTAGATTTGTTGCTGTGCTTCTTTAGGGAGTTTCTTGAGCAGATGGTGTAGTTTCTTTTGGTACTCCTCAGGGGGATCAAAGGATAGTGGCCTGTAGCATATGGTGTTGGAGAGCTGTCTAGCAGCCTCTTGTTCATATTCTGACCTATTCATGATGACTACAGCACCTCCTTCGTCAACCTTTTTTATTATGATGTCAGAGTTGTTTCTGAGGCTGTGGATGGGGTTGTGTTCTGCGCAGCTGAGGTTCTGGGGCAAGTGATGCTGCTTTTCCACAGTTTCAGCCCGTGCATGTCGGCGGAAGCACTCTATGTAGAAGTCCAGTCTGTTGTTTCGACTTTCAGGAGGAGTCCACACAGAATCCTTCTTTTTGTAGTGTTGGTAGGAAGCTTCCTGTGGGTTAGTGTTCTGTTCAGTGGCGTGTTGGAAATATTCCTTGAGTTGGAGACATCGAAGGTAGGATTCTAGGTCACCGCAGAACTGTATCATATTTGTGGGGGCGGTGGGGCAGAAGGAGAGGCCTCAAGATAGGACAGACTCTTCTGCCGGGCTAAGAGTATAGCTGGATAGATTAACAATATTGTTGGGTGAATTAAGGGAACCACTGTTGTGGCCCCTTTTGGCATGTAGGAGTTTAGATAGTTTAGTGTCCTTTTTCCTCTGTAGAGAAGCAAAGTGTGTGTTGTAAATGGCTTGTCTAGTTTTTGTAAAGTCTAGCCGTGAGGGAGTTTGTGTGAAAGGTTGGGGTTTTTTTTGAGAGTTTCTAGTTTTGAGAGTTCATTCTTGATCTTCTCCTATTTGCTGTATAGGATGTTGGTCAGGTGGTTCCACAGTTTCTTTGAGTGTGTGTGGCACAATCTCTCACCATAGTCTGTGTGGTATGTTGATTGTAATGGTTTTTTACCTTCATTCCTTTAGGTATGATGTCCATTTGTTTGCATTTGGAAAGGAAAATGTCTGTCTGTATTTGCACTAGTGATAAGTAACAGTCAACATGGATTTGTCAAGAACAAAGGAATGGTTTGACATGATTTGACAGGCGTGCTCTCGGAGAACGCCTGCCTGCTAGATGGAGCCCTGTGGGTGTGACAGGTGGAGGACCACTCTGAGGATCCCAGTGGGGCTTAGGCATGAGATAGGCATTTGGGCACATAGACCAGGAATCCCAAACTCAAATCCCCATGAGGGCCACATGAGGACTAGTACATTGGCCCGAGGGCCTCATCACTGAAACCTTTTCATACAACAATACAAAAGTATAGTCAAAAATGGAAAAAAATGAAGAGTAATGTAATATGCTATTAAAAGTCAATGTATTAACTTTTTAAAATCTGTAATATGAAGAGGCATTTTAATAAAATATAAACACCTGTAACTATTAGGTGGTCAGTAACACTGATGTCTGTCGACATAACTGTAATGGCAGGAACTTTTTAAAGTAACTATTCGTACAAAATACGTTGCCACTTTTAACAAACATTCTTCCCAACTACTCACAGCAAAGAATCATACATGCTGAACTTCATACCTCAGACTTCTCGTCTAGTCCATGAGACTCCGCCCTTGCACTGCCTCTTCCTACCCCTTCCCCGCCCCCATTCCAACCCCTTCCCCAAAGTCCCTGCCCCTATTCCAACCCCTTCCCCAAATCCCCGCTCCAGGCTTGCCTCTTCAACGTCTCCTCTCCTCAGTGTGCCGTGTCTTTCCCCCCACAACCCCGGAAAGTCCTAAGCACTGCCAAACAGCTGTGAGAAGAACTGGGAGTTAGGCGGAGGAGCAGGGATGCGGCACGCTCTGGGTGGGGCGGGGGGGGAGCAGGGAGTGAGGGGAACTTGGCTGCCGGTGGAGTTGCCGCTTATGGCGGGCTGCAGGAATGGGCCATGTGTTTGAGACCCCTGACATAGACTGAGGCAGTTGTCCATGTGCTTGCTGGCAGAAACTTTGATTCCTGAGGAACTTTAATGGTGGAAATGTAGGCATATGGGGACTTAGGTGCCTACAGAATTAGATGGCAGCTGTCCGTGTGTTTTGAGGATCTCAGTGGCCCCTAAATGTTGGATTCTGGGAGTGTCTAAAGTGGTAGTTAGGTGCCTAAGACATATGTGAATCTAGCCACCCAGCACCTTTGTACATATATACCAGCCCTTTGCAGATGTTTTGATATCCACAGAATTTTCTTGTGGATCTTGGCATGCCTTAAGGTTAAGGACCTGCTCCATGCTGGGGAAGGCAAATCTTGTCTCCCAGATGAGATGATTATGAAGACGTTCAGTGACTGGGAGTAGTATTTGGCCCTGTCTCTGCTGGGGTTTTACACATTGGTTTCTAGTCAGCTCCTGCACTTTAGAGCCATGACGACCCTTTTGCTGCATAGTTCTGAATTTGCAAATGCTAATGTTTCTAGAATGCCGGATTAGTATTTGTAGGAAATTCAGAGCAGAAAACTACTAAAGATCTATCTTTTTTTTTTTTTTTTCTTTTACAGGTAAAGAAACTTGGTATAGTTGCTGTTAGTAAGTATACAGTTTGTTCTACATCCTGCAAATTACATTTCCCCCCCCCCCCTCACCCCCAAACAGCTAACACATCAGTCTGCAATAGCCTGTGATGGGATGTTAGATGGGATGGGATCTGAGTTACCCAGGAAAGAATTTTCTGTAGTATCTGGCTGGTGAATCTTGCCCATATGCTCAGGGTTTAGCTGATCGCCATATTTGGGGTCGGGAAGGAATTTTCCTCCAGGGCAGATTGAAAGAGGCCCTGGAGGTTTTTTGCCTTCCTCTGTAGCATGGGGCACGGGTCACTTGCTGGAGGATTTTCTGCTCCTTGAAGTCTTTAAACCACAATTTGAGGACTTCAATAGCTCAGACATAGGTGAGAGGTTTTTTGCAGGAGTGGGTGGGTGAGATTCTGTGGCCTGCGTTGTGCAGGAGGTCAGACTAGATGATCATAATGGTCCCTTCTGACCTTAGTATCTATGAGTCATGTAATAGGAAGCAAATTTTATCTATAACTAGCTATGTCAAAGTATATTAAAATAATGTTAAGGCTATAGAATCAAGCACTTAAATGTTAGGAAATGCCAGGATTAAGATTGCCCATGCAACCTTAATTCTGCGCCCTTGGTATGTGTTATGATAAAGTCTTTAATTAGGTGATCACACATTTTTCCACAGAACCCCTGTTTTATGAATGGGTAGATATTCAAGATTTCTTAACCTACATGTTCACTGTAGTCCCAGGTCTTACATAACACACTATTCAAACCCTGAACTGAAAACAGATTTACTCATTCCCTCATGGCCATTTCTGTGGAGCTCTCACCATAGTATCTCAGTGTTTCAACACATTAATGTATTTATCTTCACAACACCCTTATAGGAGTTGTGGTGGTGGTATCTCAATTTTTACAGTTGGGGTACTGAGGCACAGAGGATTGAGGCCAAAAGTGCCTAATAATTTTGGGTGTCCAACTTGAGACACTTAAGGTGTGTGTATTGTGGTTTTGTTTTTTTTAAAGTGTACTCAGCATTTTTAAAGTACTTCATATTTTCAAAGCACATCTCCAGTTGACTTCATTTGCACTTGAGTGCTCAGCTGTTCCGCAAATCTCAGTGCAGGTGTCTTACTTTGGGCACTCAGAAAATGAAAAACATACAAGTAGAGGTCAACCATGAAAAGTTTGGTTTAAGTGACTTGCCCACTATCCCATATGAACTCTGTATCAACGGCAGGGGTAGAATCTAGTTACCCAGGGTGGCATTCATCTGCCTTAACAGTGCACCATCCTTCCTCTTACTACAGTCTCCTACCCCATTTACTATACATCTTCCAACACCTGCAGCAAATGAAGGAGGGGTCTTGTAGACAACAAATTAACTACACAGTCTTGATTAATTCCTTGAATCCCATCCATCCTGTTTACTGAATGAGGCAGAGGTCCTTTGGGGGGAAAAAAACTAGTATGTGATCATATACTTAGACTATACTGTAAGGCATATATGCAGCTGAAATCCTAATTAAGGGTACACAGGCAACCGTAGCATTTCCTAACTCTTGAATGCTTGACTTTGCAACCTTAACATTCTTTTAATGTAGTTTTTTTGGGATGTATATTTCTTAGAATTAAAAAGAAAAAAACCCCAGAAATTCTGTCATGTGGAACCTATTTACCCCCAGATTGCATCATCAGCAGGTTTCAGTGTTCAGATTTCTATCACTTGAGCTACCATAATAACTGATAACAATAGAAGGCTGTTGTCTTCTTTCTGAGCTAGTCACTAGAATGGGGGATGAAAAATACTTTGCCATTGGGTTTCAGAGCTATTTGCTGCCAGCAAAGGAATGTAAAAACTTAGGAGTCCTGGATTCCACTCTGGATTGTGGCGGGGAGTGTTCTCTAGTAATTCCTTCTATTCCTATGCCCTGGACCATTACTGTCCCTCTCTGCTCCAGTCCTCTCCATATCTGTGCACATACTCTGTCTCCCCAGTCTCTCTTACTCTTGTGAGGATTCTGTGGAATTGCATGCCTGCAGAAAATGCACCCCCCCCCCCCCGGTCCTGCATTTCCCTGTAGAAAGCGGCAGGGAAGCAAAGGGAATCCACACGGGAGGGTGGGGGGTAACCATGGGTGCAGTTTTTTGGGGGGGGATTGCCCCCCTCCAAACAGAAGTGAGGCATGGCAGAGGCACACCATCCCTCCAGCCCCCATTCTGCAAGCGCAGAGCTGCCCAGCCAAAGGAGGCTGTGTTGGCTCCGCTGACTCTGCAGCTAAACACTGCCTTCTGGGTCCTCGTGCCAGTCATGCTCCCCTTCTGTGTGCTGGGAGCCTTCCTGTTTCCTATTCTGTGCAACAGTGAGTGCCTGCGGTGGGGCTGGGTAAGGGGGAGTGAGGGGGGGAAGATGAAGGAAGGGGGAGGGGAATGTGGGAGTGAGGGGAGGAGGATGGAGAAGAAACGGGGATGGGGAATCATGGGGGAAGTGGGAGCCTGGCATGCAGCATCCCCTCGGCAGCAGCTGGAGCTTCCCCGTTAAGCAGGCCCATCAAACCCTCATCCTGACAAGTCCTGCCCCGCATACTCAGACTCCCATCCCACTGATTCCCCAACCAGCTGCACCTGGACCCCCACCCCATCAAGCCCCACTTCCCCAGCACCTGGACCCCCCCATTGAGCCCCCCACACCCAGACCCCACCCCACTGAATCTGCTAACCCCATCCACCTTCCAGATTTTGAGTCCCTGCTCCAAAGCATGGGGCAGTAGAACTTCCAGATGAAACCATTGTAGGGGGGAAAGAATTATGATAGTCAAAACAATGTGTGTTCTAGTAATCTCATTCTTGGAAACAACTGAACTGTTTTAGCTAAAACTTTTAAGAAGTAGTCAACCTGAAGCAGATACTCAGCATGGAAAATTTCAGTCCAAATGATTTAAGGTTGACAAAGATATTAGCCAGTGAAAGTGGGGTTTTATATTGGGATGTGTCAAGCAACCTTAACTGTAGGCAGCGTTAGGAGCTCTCAAGACTTAATGACAAATACAAAAATAGCTGACACTTTTTTGTGTCACTTGTTTTATATGCTCCAGTCTTAACATGCATTCAGTTTTCTTAAGAAGGCTGTTCTTGGGCTGTAGGAGTCTTGAAAATGTTATTTTTGGGTAGCTTCTGTCATGTATAATGTAGCCATATTTTAAAAGTTAATTCATGCCATAACTTGCAGTGTATCCTATATAGTTTCTCATTGTGTTCATTCTTAGGAAAACATTTCTCATAATTTAGCCACTTGTTGCCCAAAGACAATATTGGATAATTTTCTCTTCCTGATGTACCTTAATTTGTTGTTGGTAATGTGCAACCGTGAATGTGTTGATACGTTGCAAGACATTCTTTTTTTATTGTGAAAATGAAAATTGTCAAACTTATTTCCCTCTTTATTCATAGGTAATGCTTTATTACAAGACATTACTTGTTTGGCAGCAGACAGAATGTTGGTCTTTGCTTCATATGGCAATCTTCTCCATGCTTTTGCCCGGAACAAAGAGGTTTTTATAACTTATTTATTGTGTAATGACCAGACACTAAGCCAATATTGATATGTTTTCTTACTTAAGTCACTTATTCATATCAACTGTAATTTAATTTCACGAGTTTTGCGGACAGTAGCCTCACAATGCTCAGCAATAACAACAATGGATAAGTTAAAATAAAAAAGGTTTAAGGACAAATTCTACAGTGGTTGGGCTGTGACACTTATAAAATAAAGATAAAGAAATAATCTTCAGGACACAAAAGTTAAAATACAATTAAAACTATGACAAAAAGGATTTGCCAAGTACACTTTCTCAGTACCAAGGAAGCTATCATAAATGAGGATTAATAAAGGTGCATATTTACTAGATAAAATATAGTATAAAGTAATGTATTAACGGGTTTCTGTTACAGGTAGTTGCTATCGTTCAAGTAATATACTAAAATATTACAATATGTGAAAAGGTTTTACTTAAATAATGTGTACTTTGAAATCATAGGTGGTTCATATATATGACGGTCACAAAGGAGAAATTCGCCTTTTGCAGCCGTTTGGTGATCATGTCATCTCTGTGGATATTGATAACGTTCTTATTGTTTGGGATGTACAATCAGAAGGTGAGTCACTATTGCCTCATTCTGTAACTGTCCAAATTGTATCTGTGATAAAAGTAGTAAGCATTTGATAATGTAAGACAATTTGTTTAATGCTTATGGCAGAGTTCTCAATTTTCTTAAGGCAAAATAAAACAGTTGTTGCATTAATGTTTGAAGTCGTGATCCTGCAGTGAGCTTCGTTGGTGGATCCCTGCACCCATTCAAAGCTCCATTGACTTTGGGAGGAGAAAGGGTTGGAGAGGAGCATGTGGGTGCAGAATTCTACTCTTGGATAACTGGTATCTCTTAACATTCCCTTTGTTCATGAGAGTTGTGATGAAAGAAGTTTGGTGTCATATGGAGTCCTAAAATTTCTTCAGTCCCTTTATCTTTGACAGTGGGTATGGCATGGAAATTGCTTGCTCTCTTGGCAGCAGAAAAAGATCAAGTGCCAAGTTTTTTAGTTGTCAGTAGCCTTTTGTGCTCTTGAATGAATAGGTTTGAAAGGATTTGATTTTTATTGATAAATGTTGATTTCACCATATGTGCACAAACCAATGAAAAAATATTTCCATCGATGATTGCAAATTTACAGATATGCAGAGTAAGAAAAGTCCTGCTTGAGAACTTCTTAGAGTTCTGATTTAAGGCATTTACTTTGTGTATTTTGACATGTGGTGTTGACAATTTGTTTTAGTAGTTAAAAACTTAACTTTTTTTTAATCTGTCTCTGTTGTCATGAAATAGTTGTCTACCCCTGTTGCCTGACCCCACCCATAGTTTCTCACAACTGTGAAAATTTAAATAGATAATAGAAAAAAATTGCTTAAATATTATCCATCGAAATTATAAAGGCTATTTATGCCACATTTAAATAAGGTTTGATGGCTCACTGTTAGATGGGATTGCACTTCGGTGGCTTAATTCTTTCTTTTCAAAGAATTGTCCAATTTTGGCATTGAGCAGTGACTCATTAGCCTGACAGGTTCTCTTATGGTGGTCTGCGGCGTTTAACAATTTTTAAAATAACTACTATGCTTCTAAGGTGGCGTTCATGTATTAACAAGACTTCTTGTTATAATGTAAACAGAAGATATGCTAATCAAGTGAGATGTTCTGCTCAAAAGCACAATAAGAATCCTTCATAATGAGATAAATCTGTTCTGCTGGAAAATATAAAGTAAGCTACATCACTTGCCATGAGATGGGTCAGGTTCATACGAGGTTTCTGGTGCTTTCAGGGAAGAAATCCCAATTGTGAGGACTTCTTCCACTTGTGCATGTAAAAGAGAGCCATTTTTGCAAATTTTTAAGAAATAATCATTCTAACTTGGAATTTTGTAATGGCAGCATAACTAACACAGTTTCTTATGTCTGCAGAAGAATACCTACAACTGACTTTTGATAAGGCTGTTTTTGCAGTTTCTGCCATTATGCATCCAAGTACCTACTTAAATAAAATCCTCCTTGGCAGTGAACAAGGAAGCCTGCAGTTATGGAATGTAAAATCCAAGTAAGATTATTTATTCTTTAAGTACATTTCACTCTCTAGGTGGAGCTATACTCCGAGTTTTAATATTTCCTAAATAAAATGTTCTCTTAATGCAGGTCTGTTTTTTCTAACTCCTTCAGCAGAAGAGCCCCTCAGTGTTGTTTTCAGAAATATGGGCAATACGGTTACCTCTCTCATGTGAAAATGCTATTTTTCTAGCCAGGATTTTTTTGCTGTGAAGTAACAGGGATCGTGCAGGTTTTTTCAGTAATGTTCCTTGCTTTCATTTCCCAACCCCGACCCCACTCAGCATGTTAGCTAGTTGTCTGCCTGATGAAGTACGGCAGTGGAAGTAGTTGTAGAACTCCTCCCCTTTAAAATTGTTGTCCAGCCACTGAGTGGGCCCGTGAGGAGGAGGGAGATATGCCTAGCTTGGGTGACCAGACAGCAAATGTGAAAAATCGGACAGGGGTGGGGTAATAGGAGCCTATATAGGAAAAAGAACCAAAAAATTGGGACATCTGGTCACCCTATGCTTAGCTGAGTGTGGGGAGCAAGGTTTCACACCTGTGCAGCTGCTGCAGGATTTGGGACTGAGATCACTACTCAAATTGTGCCTCCCCATGCTCCACTACAGTAATTCAAGGTGGGGAAGAGACTTGCTGATTGCGGGTCCTGCCCTGTTGTTGATTCAACTTGTTTTACATTGCCCCAATTTGCCAGTACAGGCATCTGAAATTGAAAACATGTTACTGCATTGCAGAAGTTGTTGGGCTGGAGGGTGTTGTTGTACATTCCAGTTCTCCGAAGTGCAATTTTCAGAAATGACTTTGGCACTGAGGAGGCCAAGTCCCATTTACTTTCAGTAATCACATTAATACAAAAGCCATAATTACGACTCATGGTTTTTGTAGTAGCTGGTAGGCCTTTATCTTTCTCGTGTATGGTGTGCTGATTAGGTGTGTGAATTCATATGGTGGCAAATCTCCAGGCTGCTCATCTGCACTCTTTCTGCCAAACCATAAAACTACACGGTGCGGAGTCCTCTTATACAGACTATTATGTTTTCTTCCCTCCTTCCTCGTATCCTTGCAGAGTGGAAACTCTGCTGTATTTTAGGGCCTTCCATTCTTGTGTTAGACTGAAACAATAGCTGTGTTCGCTTGCAGACTTGCCACTGCATTGGGACATGTTTAGAATATCTTCACAACCAGAGCTAGGAACTTAATTTTTTAAAATAACTTAAATTCTTTAAAGACTATGCAGTCCAAATAAGTGTTAATCAGTGATTATATACAGTTTTAATGAGTTTGTTCTTTTTAGTTTGTTTTTATATGTATTTTAATACTTTAAAAATCTGGATTTAGTTTTAAGTTTTATTGTAATATATTTTGGTTTTGGCGCAATGGCCTATGGCTGAGTCACTATTAATAAGCTTGACGTAAGTGTTGGTACTCTAGAGTTGGAAATAGCCAGCTCATGGAAAGATAGAGTGGGAGACCTCATTATGGGTGCGCACACACTCTCTGTAAATGTGAAAATATATATGACTACAATTCATGAGAATTTACGCTTGTCATGTGGTTCAGGGTTTTAGTTTCATAGCAGTTATACATTTTCAGTAATATCATTGCTCTTCTATTTTATTTTATTTTTATTCAAGGTAGCTATATGGTGCTATAGATGCTGTGCAAAAACTACTAAAGTAGGATTAAAATAGAATTTTTTTCTTAAATTCCTTTTTAAACAAAGATAGAGTAGGTGATTGCAGTTTGAAATTAATGCACTGCTTGTGCTTGTTTCAGCATTTTCACACTTGTGTGTAAACATAGTCGAGAATTATGTTTTAAAGGCCTGATCTTGAGCCAGGTGCCTAGTTCAATGCTTACTGATTTAGATAATCCCCTGGCATCAGTGGGAGTATTTGTGGTAATCCGCACCAGTTAGTGGGTGCAAGATTGAGCCCTAAATTTGATTTTAAGTGAATCTGCCTTGTAACCCAAATACAAAAAAAAAAAAGTTGGCTGATTTTTGTATAGCATGCAAAATTAGACATTTCGTTTCATTATTTGATAACTAATAAACACAGCCAAACTTTATTTTCCCAAAATACTTTTATTGCTTACAGTGATAGTACATATCCTCAGTCATGTAGTTTAGTCACTAATGTTACTCATGCACCCCTCATGTTTCAAGCATTCTATAATCAGGGCCTTGTTTACAATTTCCTTTGCACTCAGTTTTACCACTGCTCTGCCTGAAAATGGTCTCATCCTGAAGACCGAATGCACCCAATATATTTTTTAACTTTTCCATATAAATGATCGTATTACCCAAATTTTTAAATTCCATATTTTTTTTAATATATGCTGCTAGCCTTCATTTTCTGTCATACTTCTTTCTAGATGTACTTGCTAGACATTCTTTTTGACATAGATTTTTTTCTAAATGTAACTTTTAAAACACTTTCTTTTCACAGCAAACTTTTATACTCATTTCCAGGATGGGGTTTAGGGGGTGTGACAACCCTCGAACAGGTTAGTAGTTTTTTGTTAGTTCATTTGTTTATAAAAGGTAAATATAGAACAGCAGTCAGTGTTAACATTCTTGTACAGTGGAATAGGTGCATATTGTGTACAGAGAGTACAGATAATATCCCTGCTCTGAGAAGCATACAATCTAGGGGACCATCCATGTAAACTCTTACTAACTCACATAGCTTTCTTAACTTCATTCTGGTTACTCCATTGAGTAAGGGCTACTTCGGTGACTTAAGTTTGTAGGGTATTGGTGTACTGTAGGTCAGCTTAATTATGTTGCAAGTTTCTTGCTTCTGAAATTTGTTTTGCTTTAGAGAAACTGGGTGGGAAAATCAAACGTTTGCCAAAATGAAAAGAACTCCAAAAAGAAAAAAATGGGGCTGTTACAAACAAAATAAAAACAAACTAAAAGTATTATACCAGATGGTATCATATAATATCGGCTGCTCAAGCTTCTGTGAACAATTTTGATTTCGTATAAATTTATTTTTAGTGCAACATGTCAGTCTCACTTTAATGCTTTAGAATGGTCAGATGCTCAATTATAGATTAAAATAAGTGAATTGATATTACGTGGTAGGAAACGAAGTGTAAGATTTATTAAGTACCTGACTATAAGGTTAAATCATTTATTTTAGACCTAAATTTACTTTAATGTCATACATATCGGGTGTTAACTTGCTGTATCTGTAACATATTGGTATAGGAAAAGCTTATGGACCATGAAGTAGGTTACATAGAACTTGACATAACATATTCCTTACAGAAACTAAGTTTGTGAAATGAAGCACTCAAGTCAGGAAATAAGATCCTTGTGCATATTTTATACTGTACAGGTCTTAGTTACGTATCATGCATACGCACATTGTGTAAGACTGCCTCCCTTACATAGTGCACAAGTTGCACAGTGAACGAGGAACAGATGTGAAATTTACTAGACTTTTTTGAACATATTTAAAAGAAAACTTTTATCCAGTACAGTTATCTACCAAAAAGATTTTTTATTTTTTCTAGGAAAGTTTTTAATTGCTTAAATTTATTTCTTAAATTATTTTTATGCTAAATTTAATGCACTCCCTCCTGTTAGTTGAATATCCATGGACTTCCTCTTACGACACTACACATTGTTGCTCCTGTGCACTGAAAGCTGAATTGCTCAGAGTTATACTGAAATCAGGTCAAATCCAGTGACTCAGTAGTTTTATTCTGAATTTATGTTGTGTAATTTCAAACATAAGTTTTTGGCTAGAATGGAGCAGAATCCCTGCCTAATTTGCTAAGAAGAAATACCTCATTTGCTTTGCAAATTCAGCCTGTGCACTGAATGAAGCAGTGATGTTGTAATAATAGGATATGTAGTTAAAGAATATATTAATGCATGCAGAAGAACTTATTTTTAATAGGAAAAATACAGAAGGATGGAGAGGAATCTGTTTAATTTCTCTCTCATCATTGAACTGTCTTTCACAGGCACCAGCAGTAGATGTAGTTGCAATAGGTCTCGTGTCTGGTCATATCATTGTGCACAACATTAAGTTTGATGAAACACTGATGAAATTTCAGCAAGACTGGGGTCCCATCACAGCAATATCTTTCCGTACAGGTAAATTCTAGCAGTTTGATTAGTCATATATGCAGATCAAATTAAAACAGTAATATTAATTGAAAAGTAGAAAAATTAAACACATTTTTAAGCTATTGTAGGCACAAAACTTGGGGTTGTGTGTCTTGGGGTTTTTTAAAGTTTACAATGGCTAATAGTAATAAACTTGTGATATTTTCTTTATATAGTTGGAAAAATTGCAAATCTTGCAGGGAAATGTTTAAAATCTGTGTACTGCAACATTTTACTATTTAATAAATAGGAAGTAATATTGACTCAAAACAGATCAGCCTAGTTGTAGGGGTCAGAGTATTCTTCAATACAGCAGATTTGGCTCTTGCTGCAGAATTGTGCTCCTGAATCTAATCTGTTGTTTAAATATATCAAGCTCTAATGCTTGTAAACTGAACCTTGAGAATGTAAGCGTGTCAGCTGGTGTAGTAAGCATACAAACAGAAATTAGATCTGAGATGTGTGAGCAGCACCCATTCCTGTCATTCATCTAACTCTGAAATCTAAAGATAGCCAGTTAAATATCCACTGTGGGGTTTCGTGAATCTTCCTCTGAAGCATCTGGTACTGGCCATTGTCAGACCAAGATAATAAACTAGATATACCTGGTCTGATCAGATATTGCAAATCCTCTGGTCCTGTTACTTATGGTGCTGATGGTCCATTCTCTCTCTCAAAAATTAGATCACTATGATAAATGATTGCTTTAATTTAATGTTCTATTTAGGAATGATTTTTTTCCTCTGATTGTAATCTTTGAGAGACAGATTTGCTTACATGAACTTTAAAAAGTTAAAATGATTGAAAGCTATAAGCAACGTGTAATAAAAAAAATTTTTTGGCTTTGGATTGTTTTTTTCTTCATTTTGTGATCAGATGGTCATCCAGTCATGGCAGCTGGAAGTCCTATTGGACACATTGCACTCTGGGATCTGGAAGAGAAGAAACTAATTAGTCAAATGCGAAATGCCCATTCCACAGCAATAGCTGGTATGTCATTTGTCCAGGGAGAGCCACTTCTTGTTACTAATGGTGCTGATAATGCTATAAAGGTAAGCTATTTTTTCTGCTACTACCATTGTGGTAAATTTATTTTTTTCCAGTGATCCTCCAAAGTACGAATACTTGTGTAGACTTGAGGTAGCCCTTTTTCAGTTGCATCAGCATGTATAGTAAAACCAAAGTTACTGAATGTGACAAGTTGTTGTTTCTAACTACGTTATTCCAATCTCTTTTTTTCAATGGGAGTTATTGTTATGTTTACTGATGTTCCATTTCTTTGCATTCTCGAGCAGATATGGATTTTCGATGGCCCTGGAGGTGTGGTCGGTTTGTGAGGTGTCGTATGGGACATAGTGCTCCTCCAACAAAAATCAGATACCATGGGCAAATGAGACAACAAATTCTTAGTGCAGGTAGAAATCCTCAACTTCTCAAATTTACCCATTTTGTTCCGCACTGTTGTTAAATAAACTCTTCAGCTTATTGGCTAGTGATAAGAGATATGACTAGCAATGTCTTTGATTTTGACAGTGCATTGCAAATTACTGTATTTAATCATTTAGGTATATTAAGCAGACTGAGTAATTCTTCAAGTGATTGCACATGTGCATTCCATGCTTGGTGTCCGCACCTAGCGCTCGGTTGTTGGGAAATTTTTTCCTTCAGCTGTACCTGTTGGTGGCTTGTGCTCCTCTGCTGCCATGTACCAGTGTATAAAGGGCAGAGCTGCTCCTAGCCCCACTCAGTTCCTTCCTGTCACCCATGACAGTCGTCAGAACCCTTGTTCATTACCAGAACACTTCTTTGTCAGCTTTGTGCATGATGATGTACATAATAGAGCTAGTCTGGTAGTTAGTATAGTTGTAGGATTTTGATGTTTTTAAAAAAAAATCCAGTTTTTTCTGTCTTGTGTTTCCCCTCCTCTCCCCCCGCGTTTCAGGGTTCTGCTGATGGCACCAAGGTATGCCGCAGTCACTGGGCTTCAAGCACGGTGCTTCTTGCTCGAGGCCTGTGCTAGTGAGCAACTTACTGTAGTTGCCTGAGGGGTCTGGCTAAAGCAGAGTAAAAAGACCAGTGCCTAGAATGAAGAAGCATAGGGAGGCTAGGGTGAAATTCCTGCTGTTGGGAGTTGGCAATCAGGCCACCATCGAAGCCAGTCCGGTCTGACTGGTGCTGAGTGCTGCAGCTTCAGTGAGAAGTGCACCTCCAGCATTATTGAATCTGTGGCACCGATCTTTCTTGTCTGTGCTAAGAAAGAAATATAAGACTTCCAAAGAGGCTCAGAGGCAGGGAAGATCTCAACCCTTTAAAGTCTGGTAAGAGGGGTGAGAACACGTTGAACTGAGTGCATCTGAAACCTATAGCACCTCCTCTCCCAAATCGGTGCTCTAGTCAGCACAGTTGCTTTCAGTGCTGCAAAGGGCATCATTGAGCCCTGTGCCAGAAGCGGCACAATCAACTTCATTGTCACCAGAACAGATATCACCTCAGTGCAACTACCCCGGAGGCGCCTGAGTCAGCAAGAAATTGCTCTGCCTCTCGATGCTGGGTGCTCCATCTGTACAGGACTCGGGTCCCTTGCACCATTGTCCTGTCTGTTGCCATCTCCAGCAGGGCCAACCTGTGGTACTGAAGTTGCCTATTTCCCCGGTCAGCCCATTCATACCCACCAAGGGGAACCTTGCAGTGCTGATGACGCTCCGCCTATCACCAGGTTCTCAGTACTGGTCCTTGGTATTGACTGGATGAGCCACTTAGAGATGGGATCTTATGTCTCACAAGCACCGAAGCAGGACCTGTCAGTCCCTCAGTCCTCTCTCCCCGCCTACCATTGAGACCCCACAATGGGAGTTGCCAAGAAAATGTGGCTAGGTCACTGGGGTCTAGCCTTGAACCAGTAGCCATTTTGGAACGCTTTGGGGTTTCCCCAGTTTCCAGATCTCCCCCCTCACCATGCCTATTCAGTGCCCTTGTCTGGGGACAGCCTGCGCACTGGTCTGCAGGGTCCGGTTCCAGGACCAAAACCAAGCATCAGGAAGAGGTCCTAGAAGTAGAGGAACAGCCTGTAGGAGAGCTTCAATCTCCTCCACTCCTGGCTTTCTCTTCGTCCTATCCAGATGATGTGGTTTCTCTAGATGAATTTAAAGTCTGAGGAGTTGTGAAAGAGAGTGACTGCAGACTTGGGCATGCAGGTCAGGGAGTCCTCATATCACTTGATTGACATAGTATCAACTGTAGGTCCCTCCAAGTGGCTCTGCCAATTAATGAGGCAATACTAGAGCCTATAAAGGCTCCATGGCAAATCCCGTTATCATTGCCTTCCGCTTCAAAGAGGGCAAAGAGAAAATACTATGTGCCCACCCAATGTTTTGAGTACCTTTGTACCCACCCATCTCTGGGCCTCATTAGTCATGGCAGCTAATGAGAGTGAGTGACAAGGACATCACACTGCTGCCCTCAAATCAAAAGACACAGAGAGAGTGGACTTATTTGGCAGGAAGATTTATTCCATGAAGGGTTTGCAGCTGTGTATTGCTAACCAACAGGCTCTGCTGAGGCGGTACAGTTTTAATTTATGGGGCTCTGTGTAGAAGTTCGGAGACCTATGTCTGGAGATGGCTAGGCAGGAGGTCTTTTCTCTGGTCAGTGAGGGCAAACTAGTTGCAAGAATATCACTGCAGACTCAGCAGCTAGGACCACAGATTCTGCGGTTGCTAAGTAAAAATTATCTTGGCTAGTCTTCTGATCTCTCCTTTTGAAGTCCAGAATACTACTTGGGACTTGCCATTTGAAGATACTTCTCTGTTCTCAGACCAGATGGACAGAGTGTTCCATGACTTAAGAACTCTAGAGCCACCTTTAAAGTCCTTGGGTTTGTACATAGTGCTTTCTGACTGGGGAAGATCTCACATCAAGAGAGACACTGATTTCCCTGCCCCTCTCCCCACCCCTACTCCATCTGCTCGACATTACCTGTCAAAAAAGAAGTCCAAAGGTTTTAGGTGCAAGCCTCTCCCTTCTGCTGCTTCGGCTTAAGATATCCAGGAAGTACCAAGCAGTCATTTTGATGGCCCTGTTGAGGTTGCCATGCCATTCTCCGTCACTCCAAATCCATATTCCCCCACCTTTGCAAACAGTCTGTCCTGCTTCCTCAGTGCTTGGTTTCTGAAACTACTTTGGACCTGTGGGTTTTGAACACTGTGGAGGTGGGATATACTCTCCAGTTTTCTTCTACCCCTCCTTCACAACTTCCCTCCCTGCCCCCTTCACGGATCACTCTCACAAGGAGCACCTCTTTCAGGAGGTACAATCTCCCTTTGGTTTGAAAGCTGCAGGGTAGGTTCCATGTGATCTCAGAGGGAAGGGGTTTTATTTGGTCTGGAGACCCTCTTACCCTCCATCCCTTTGGGATGAGGATAAGAGGGTCTCAGACCAATCTTAGATGTGTGTCAATTCAACAAATTCTTGAAAAGATAAAGTTCTTCAAGTAGTGTCCTTATGGGTGCTCCACTCTAAGTGCACTTGCGTCCCCAGCGCCTTTGATTGGAGATTTCTCACAGCAGTGTCCATTTGTCCCACAACTGTTGTTACCCAAGCCTTGTGCTATGTGCCATAGTACGTAGCACTGTGTGGGCAAACTGCCCTCAGTTCCTTCTCAAGCACTTCAGCCTGAATTGAGCCTTTGTCATTGTCCATGTTGCGTTTTAGCTCAACTGTGTCCCCTTAGCTCTTTTTTGTAGTTAGTTTATTATGGTTAAGGCTACATTTTAGTCATTGGTATTTTTGGTAAAAGTCATGGACCATTCACGGGCAGCAAACAAAACTTAACAGCCCGTGACCTGTCCATGACTTTTACTATATACCCCTGCCAAAACTTTGGGGCAGGGAGGCAGCACACAGCCTGGGCCCCCCGGCAGACCTCCCTACTTGGCTCTTCTTTCGGGCTTCCTGGAAGTGGCAACATCTTCCTCGCTCAGCTGCAGGCACCACTCCTGCGGCTCCCATTGGCCGCAGTTCCCGGAGAATGGATAGCTGCGAAGCCAGTGCTCTGCACAGAGGCAGTGTGCAGAGCTGCCAGGCCATGTCTCCACCTAGGCAGCTGAGCGAGGGGGATGTTGCCACTTCCGGGGAGCCCTCCAGGTAAGCACCATCCAGAGCCCGCCTCACCCCAGTCCTGTGCCCCAACACCCTGCCCCCTCCCACACTCAAACTCTGCTGCTGCTGTGGGGTGCGGTGGCCCAAGATTGCCCCAGCAGCCGCCAGTGCAACTGGTGCAGGGGCTGCCTGAGCTCCCCCTGAGCCAGGCATACTGGCCACTGCAGAAGTCACAGAGGTCGTAGAAAGTCACAGAATCTCTGACTTCTGTGACAAACCCACAACCTTAATTGTAGTTAGTAAGTAGTAGTAGTTTAGTTTAGAAAATTTTTTGCTAGATAGTTTCTCCCCTCCTGGGCATTTTACTTTACTGGGAGGGTATGTCTGGTTCTCTGAGTTTCAAACGTTGCCTTTCGTGCCAGGAGGCAGTCCCAGTGAGTGATGGACACTCCTGCCTGCATCCGTGCCTATGGGAAATCTCACATTTCCCAAAAGTGCAAACTTCAGTCTGGCATTAAAACCTAGAGTCAAGAAAAAAACGGGGAGATCAAACTTGGACACCTCATGATGGAGACCTCGCAGCACCTGGCTTCTGACCCAGGCCAGGGGACCCTCCCGTACCCCAGTCTCCAAATAAATCTGATGCCTCCGAGCCACATTCCTTGAGGGTATCTAAGAGGAAGACCCAAGATTCTTCCCATAAGACTCCCAAAGACCGTCCCTTGAGTTCTCCAGGTTGGAATTCTCCCTTTCAGAAGTCGTGGTTTCTGGTGACTCCAGCCACTTTGGCACTCATTGCTCTCCAGCCTGGTATGAGTCTGCTAGTTCCTCAGGTACCAAGGGCACTGTTAGACCCAAAGACTCTAAAGTCTGGGGCTCAGATAGATCATTGGTCTGTGAGGAACCTTTCAAGCACTTATGTCTTGGTGCAGAGGGACTGGGCTCCCTGCCCCAGACTCCTGTCATACAGTCCTGGTTTTCTTAATACAAGCTATCCTGCACATAACCTTCCTAAGTCCCATGTACACCCTTGGTCTCCTCAACCCCAAAATTTGCCACTGAATCCCCACTTATTCGACTTGCTCCCCTGCTCCTGAAAGAGTCTTCTCCTGTAATGCCCATCCCCTGCCAGGTACCGTCCCAACCCCATGCAGCCTTGCTTTCACTCATCTCTGCTCCTTTTTATTCCCTCCCCGGCGCGGGCAGAGTTGGTTTGGTTGATTTGTGTACCTTAACTGTGTTTTGATGCCTTAGTCTGTTTTGGTTTCTTTAAAGGTTAACTTCTATTAATTTCCTGGGTTGTAACACCTGTTTTGGGATAACTGTAAACTTCTGGGGGGGTTTGTATCTGTAAATTTGTGCTTCTAACCCTAACTCCAGGTTATTTTGTTTTTTGTCTGGGTTTATTGTGTATCAAGATTTGGACATAAACTGCTTTATCATTCCTGTAGCATTCTGGTTTATCATTGTTCAAATGTCTGTTTTTGATTTTTGTGACTTGGGCATAAGCTGATATTGTTATGGGTAGGTATTTACTTTTCTTTTTCTTAATATTCCATCAGGTCAGGATGGAACCTTGCAGTCTTTTTCCACAGTGCACGAAAGGTTCAATAAAAGTTTAGGACGTGGTAAGTAGTACAATGAATGTACAAATGAAAGGAATAAAACATTTTTTAATTATGTAAAAATATAGTTTGAAAAATGACATGACTTTGTTTCTTATTTCTACAAGTACCAAAGCATATCCTGTAGGGCACAGTGAGCTTCAGTGCACATTTTACATACCGTACATGTGACTGAAGTGTCTTTGTGTGGTAGTATAGTTAAACACTTCAGCAAATAATTCTAATTAATTTAAAGACTGACTTTTTTTAGAACTATGTCATGGGAAATAATTTCCAGTTCTTGTGATATGAATTATTTTGTATTAGTGGAGTATAGAATAGTAGGCATTTTTTCTATTTTAATTTTTTACATATTTAATATTAAAATTTCTCTCTTCCCCCTCACCCTTTATATTGCATCTCTTAAATCTGGCTGTCCACTTCCTCTTCTCACTTTCCAACAGCATCTCGCAGCTGGTTGGGTGGCTTTCAAACATATTCCCCTGTGCCCCCACTCCCCCCCCCCCCCACTGGTGGGACTACATTTTGGGAGTATGTTGTGTTCCTTATTTAGTCTCTTAACAAAAATAATCTTGAAAGTAACCTCTGCTGCATCTGAGGAACTTGCTTTTCCACTAACTGAAAGTACGTAATGGGGATACAAATGTGCGTAGATGCAAATAATTGTAAAAGTGGTCATCTGGTGATGTCATAAATTTGTTTTCTGGGGAATTTGTTATACTTGTGATATCTAAGTACATTAATAAGTTAAGCCTTACACCATCCTGAGAAACATGAAGTGTTATCCAAATTTTACCTAAGAGGAACTGAAATTCAATTAAGACTTTGCTAAACTCTCACAGGAACTTCAGATTTCTTGACTCACAATCTAGTGATTAACACAAAAGAGTTGATTTCCTACTCCAATATAAAAATAGTATATAACATTTCTGAAAAGATCGAAGGTACCCATCACACAGAAAGGCATTTAAGAAGAGTTCGTTGCAGAGTCAAGCACTCAAAAATTAGGAAATGCGGGAATTAAGCTTGCCTGTGTAATGTTTGCTTGGTCCCCTTTTGTAGTATCACATGCTATATTTTTCCACAGTACCTCTGCCTCATTAAATGCGCAGAATGGATGGTGCTTACTGAATGAGCTTCTATTCCATATTTTGTTTTCTCATTGAATTTGTGGGCTTTGGCCTTATTTACTGCACACTATTCAAACCCTGCTCTGAAGACAGAAGTGTTAATTTCCTTGTAGGCTTTTCTGTGGTGCTCATCCTTCTAGTATCTGAGTGTTTCATAAACATGAATTAATTGTCATAGTTCCCGTGGGAGGTGAGGGGGTGGCATTATTCCCTTACAGATGAGGAACTGAGGCACAGAGATAGTGAGATTAAAAGCATTCACTAATTTTGAAATTCCTAGGCGAGATATTTCAGCACACGTAGCATTTTATAGAAATATGTATTTAAAGCTCAGTTCCCATTGACTTCAGTAACAGTTGTGTGTGCTGAGCTCAAGGGTTTCAAGTCAGACTCCCAGGAACACATGAGGAACACATAGTTAGTGATCACCTGTGAAAAGTTGGGTTTATGTGGCTTGTGCAGCATGATACAGACTCTGACAGAGGCAGGGATAGAATCAGTTTTTTTCCAGGGAAGCGTTCAACTGCCTTAATTATGAGACTGTCCTTTCTTTTCCTGAAGTCTCCTGCCTCCTTTACTGCACACCTTCCAATGACAGCTACTGCAACAAAGAGTACAGGAATGCTACAGAACACATCTTCATTCACTACACAAACCTGATTCATTGCCAGAGCACTATCTATCTGGTACACTGAATGACAATAGTATGTGATCATGTCATTAAAGACTGTATCCCAATGCATATGCACACAGATGTTGAATTATTTCCTAACTTTCCAGAGCTTGACTCTGCAACCTTTTATAGTGTTTTAATGTAGTTTTTTTTGCATGTAATTGCCTGGCTTTTTAAAAAGCAAACTAGAAAAAAGTAGAAATGCTAACACATGAAATCATACTGATCCCTGCATGATTCATCAACAGGATTTGGACCTTTAGATCCACAGCACAGACCTGCCACCTGAATGAATGGAGTAATTGATTATATTGGCTGGTCTACCATTACTAAGGGGTTTGATGCACACTGTGCCAGTGGATTTCAGAGATTTGCTGACAGAGAGGAATATTGAGGCTTGTGAATCTTGCATTCAGTTCCAGGTTCTGGAGTGGAGAGTGCAGTAGTAGAGAGTCTTTTGTTCCCGGTCCCCCAGGAAGCCTGACCACTCACCTCTCCCTGGCTCCCAGTTCCAGTTGCTTTCCCTTTCTCCCTTCTCCCCCCCCCCCGCCCCATCCCTCCTCCCCCGACAACTCCTTGTCCTAATCTACTTCATCTGTCCTCACCCCTAGTCCAGCTCTTGTTCCCTCTGCATTGGAGTCGGGCTGCTACTTCATGCTGTTTGGAGGCTCCAGCAGGAAGATCATCAAGAGCACAGGAGAGAGAAGCTCTCTGTTCTTGGTTCCAGTGCCTGCTGCCACAGCAGCTTCTGGCTGCTGAAAGGAGCAATTGACGGAAAGTCCTGCTTCAGCCCAATACAGACTCTCTCTTCTGAGAGTTTAGCTGCCAAACTCTTAGAAGTTGCTACTGACAATGTGTGAACTGTTTTTTTTCAAAGGCTTATAACTTGGCCAAATTTAGTGAGATTTTACCAGGAACAGCAAAAGGCGCATCCCAAACATAAGAATGGTCTGACCCAGTATGGCCAATGGTCCATGTAGCCCAATATCCTGCCTTCCAACAGTGGCTAGTGCCAGATACTTCAGTGAAAATGAACAGAACAGGGCAATTTGAGTGATCCATACCCTGTCATCCAGTCCCAGCTTCTAGCAACCAGAGGTCCAGGGGCATCCAGAGCATGGGACTGTGTCCTGGACGCGAGTGCAACAGCCCCCCTGCATGCTAAATTTCAAGTCATGGCTCCAAAGCATGGAGGAACTGGAGCGTCTCAGAAAAATGATTGGAGGAGTTTTTAACATGGGCAAAACAATTTTTTTCTGTAGTCTCAATCTCAGAAATGGCTGAATGGTTTGTGCTGAAACTTTCCCAAACAGTTCCACCAGAGGCAGACATTCAGCATAAAAAATCTTACCCTGAGCAGTTAGTATGGCAAAATTTAAGCAATTGAAAACAAGGTCTTTATAGTGGGAAGTGCTGGGCAACTTTATAAGCAGTGCTATGAGTTTTGCCTATTATGACTTTAATGTTAAAAGTTTCAATTTGTACATTTTAGAAATAAGTTTTTTAAACAAAAAATTAATGTATTCTATATTTTTACTGTGAACTTTACATTTAGTAGATTGTTTATACCTTAAGGAAAGTTTGTGGCTGCATATATTTTTAACTGACTGAGAGTTGCTGACATTTTTCTGGTTTTTTAAAGGTTCCATAAACAAAAAGAAATCAAAAAGGAAAGGTCTTCTGTATGATACAATGGCCCTTCCACCTATTACTGCATTTGCAACAGGTAGGTAATATTTTATGTCATATGTAGGAGAGAGTCGTTCCTCTGCTCACAGGAACCTGCTTCTTCAATTTTAGATTTTTGTAACTTATTCAGAAATTTACTAATTTATCAGAAACCCAAATTAATCTTTTTGAGGAGATATATTAGATTGGTACAGCTCTTCAGATACTGAACAGTGACTAGCTGGGTAACAAGGTGGCATTTTTATATAAATTGTGCCTTCTGAGTACTCTCATTAGAGCTACAGACTCAATACGGGTGTCTAAGAGTGAACTGGATTTTACTCTGGCTCATGCATCATCGGAGTTAACTAAATTTTGATTGCAGAATCTTTATTGTTGCTGATAACACAAGTCAGAAACCCCTTAACTTTCTTTATATTTTCCCGACTGAATTTGTAGGACTAGCAGTCAGGGGGACCAGCTGGGAGAAATTCTAGTGTAAGGAAATAGCTATTTGTGATTAACACGTGTTCATGGCATAGTTAAATTATCTTACTGTTACTAATGTGTGTATCCTGCATTGTCAGTAAAATTGTATGTAGATGAACATATGCAGAGAAATATTTCAGTATTTTTTGATAGTGCCTACAACATGATGATTCTCGGACTGGATTTTTTTTGTCATGTTAATACATTGAAAGGATTTTCTCCTTAAGAGTAAGGCACCAATAACTCATCCTCTTGCACCAGAAGCAAAAGCAATTGTAGTTGCAATTGCATTTTAACAATGTCAACACATAAATAGCCTACATATTGTAAAAAGACAATGTTCAGTTATAATTTGTGTAATTTTAAAGCTTACATTTTGGTTGTTCATATATTGCATAACACACACTCCTGGTTTGGCTCTTTCAGTAGTAATTATTACCCATTGTTTTTGTAATTGCTATCGTAGTGCTATATTCAATGTCCTTAAGTTCCTTAAACTTGTTGACCTAGTTGGCCACTGGTGAAGGTCTTTCAAGAGTATTAAAATATTTAAAATTCATCTGATGTAGAATGTGCTCTAATCGGTAAAGTTACTGGAGTGGGAGCCAAGAGACCTAAGATCTATTCCTAGTGTGGCTGTTGACCTACTGTGTGACCGTGGGCAAATCACTCCTCATCTCTATACTTCTGTTTCCCTTCCTCTGCATTTTTCTTGTCTATTTAGGTTATATTGTTTGACTATACTTGCGGTTCATTTTTTAAAATGTTCGAGACTAAATAGCCAAATTTAGCCAAATTTATTGTTAAAGCAGTACAATACAAAAAGGAGACCCTCCTTCCAGGAAACAGATTTTTGCAGCGTGTTCCCCTTACGCAAAAGGTGTGCTTCAAAGATAGCATTTCAGCTAGTAGTATTTATAGTATGATTTGACAAGTTACAAAACTTTTTATACATCACTTAAACTCTAAGTTTAATCTATTAGTTTGTGCTAGCATTGTCCTTGGTTCCTCTTACACTTGCCTTTATTTTGTTTTGAATACTACATTCCAAGTGTTAAATTTAGGCCTTAATATAGGTTGTTAATTTAAATTTAATTTTAAATAGGTCTATTTTAAAAAAAAAAAAAACTTGTGTTTTTTAAATAAAATTGGAATTTTAATTTTTTAAATCTATTTTTATCCACACCGCTGTACCTACTTCCTAACTGAATTTGGTGCAAAGTATTCATGCATTTTTGCTTAGACAGGTTTCCTATTTTTCTAATACCAAAGCTGACTTCAGCTTTGCAAAGTGTTTTGGGGTGCTTGACATGGGTGAACAGAATTGTGGGAAGAGCATAATACACTCAGCTAACATAACTTCCCAACACCAATACATATCATGCATATTATATTAATACCATGCACATAATACCTATTAATGTGGTGTATGCTATGCCCAACATATATGTATTGGATAACAATTATAAGCTCTTTGGGACGTTGGTGGTCTCATACTATGTGTTTTGTAGAGCATCTTTTGCAGTGGGGCTTTGATCTCAGTTGGGGCCTCTAGGTGCTACTGCAATAGAGAAAATTAATAATAAAATCAAATTGGTGAACTTTCACATCTTGTTTTTGAGAGAATATAGGGATGAGATGCCTACAGACAATGCACCCTTACCTTGTTGGTGGGCAAAATGAAAATCTTATCCTCCAGTGAGTTGTTAAAAAATTTTTTTTTTAAATATTGCTGGTTAAATTAAAAAGTGCAAACCGCTATCATATTAAACATTTATGGGGGATGTATTATAGAAATTTGTACCTCCAGTTTTGTACATTACGTAGCTGGAGTAGTGTAACTTAGGTTGACTTACTGCAGTAGTGTAGACATAGTGTGAATAACGTAGCTGGAGTCGACGTAGTGTCACTTACTGCGGTGTCTACACCGAGCTGGGTCGACTCACCTTAGTCTTGCTCCCAGTGGAGTACCGGAGTCAATCGGAGAGTGCTCTGCAGTAGATTTCAATCTCCCGGGCTTTTAACTAGCAGTTTTCAGAAGCATGAATTTCACTTTGCTTTTCTTTCATTTCAGTGTCCAATGTTGTGCAGACTGATTTGTTCAGTTAAGCCTAGTAAAAGGGTACAACAGTGTGCATACAAATCTATTTAAAAGATTAAAATTCAAATTTTTATTTAAATTTAAATATAGGGTTTTGGGTTTTGTTTTGTTTTTTAAATAGACCCATTTAAAATTAAATTGAAATAGGCCTTAATATAGGTTGTCAAACTTCTTATCTATTAATTATTTAGATTGAAATACAAAAAACAATATAAAGCAGTACATGTTTGCTGCTAAGTTTTAAAGAAATTGAAACTACTGAACTGGTGGAAGTCACATGCTAAGTGTCTGGAACCAGAGTTAGTTCAAGTGCTAACCAGTTTTTGACAGCAGTAACCTTGTCTGCAGGTGAAAAGAGAATATTTTCTTCATTTCGGTTTATTCAACTAGTTCAGTTCAATGGTTCATTCAAAGTTAACAAACCAGTTGGGAGTTTAAAAAGCAAGAGAGCTTGGGTTGTTTTTTGTTTTTTTTGTTTTTCTCTTCAAAGGTATGAATAAAAACTAGCTGAGAGGTTGAAATCTACTAGTTCTAAAATCTTGAAGGATGTAGTGATCAGAAACAATCAGTTAAATTAATTAAATACAACAGATACTTCCTTTGTGTAATAAATCAGTTTTAAATGCAAAACATGTTTTGATAACATTTTTTTAAATGTATCCACCCTGGTGAACAGAATGCTCACAAATCTAGATTGTGGCAATTTATATCCTAGTGGTGAGAATGTAGCTTCCTTATGTGGTTCAGGTTTATTAAAATCTCCACAAATATTTTTAAAATATTTTTTTAGCAATGTTTACTCTAGTTGTTTTTTTACCGTAGCCTTTTGACTAGTCAATGAAAATATAAAATTGCAATGGCTTTGTTACATAACGGCTTTTGGAACTAATGTTATAAATTGTGATGTAAGAATCTCTCTCACTTCAGAATGTCAGTTTCTGGAGTAACAATTTGGATTGTATTACAGAGATAGCACGTCAGAATGACTGGGATGGGATCATTGCTTGCCATCAAGGTTATATAACTTGTACAACCTGGAACTACCAGAAAACTTCCATGGGAGCCCATAAACTGAAACCAAAAGCATTCAGCAAAAACAAGCCTCTTGATGTATATGCAACAGTAAGTGTGATTTTGGGGTAATCTTATTTCTTCCCTATTGTGGCATGGCTGCTAATTTGCTATCCAATTGCACAGAAACTGAATACTTAAAACCAAGAACCATTTGGTAAAGATCTAAATAAACCTTGTAAAATTCTACTTATCTACATTGGAGTTAATAATTTTTTATAAATGAATAAAATAATAAAGTAAATGCTAACTATTTCAATCTTATTTATCTTGAAACTCCAAGTTATCTAAAATTATCTCCTGAATCAGAAATACATGGGGGAGGAAAACAAAGTTTGGTTTTATGAGCTCCAATTATTTGAAGATTTGTAGTTACTTCAAAGACATTTAAATAGTCATTGTGTGCCTTTGTTCCTCTCACTTTCATCTTTGTTTATGGTGGGAGAGAAGATTTTGTGCCTGAGCTGGTAAACTGTCATGACACTTTTGTAAGGGTATGTTAAGCAACAGTTTCTCAAGATTAACACCTTTGAAAATGATAGGTATATTTCTAAGTTGCATGCAAAAAAAGTACATTAAAAGAATGTTAAGGGCGCAAAGTCAAGCACTCAAAAGTTGGGAAATGCCAGATTTAGGATTGCACATGTAGCCTTGATTCTGCCTCCTTGATATCCAACCTGTGTACTGAATAAGTACATGTACTAAGTCTGGGTGGAGGGAGCCCTTCAGTGCTCTCTAGTCTGAGCCTATAGGAGTTGGGGAAGATTCTGCCCCATATGGTGCCCACAGAGGAGGGAAAGTGAGGCTTGTGTTGTGTGCCTGGTCCAGAGAAAAGTGTGGTTGGGGAGTAGACGTGGACATGGGAGTAGACGTGGATTTACTCCTCTTGCCCCCACTACTTTGGCAGCTCCGATATGTTTCAGTATGGGTGGGTGTCGGGGAGTGTAGCTGCTACTTGGGTAGAAGCATAAACCAGGCTTAGAAGCTTACCGTTAAATTTTGGCATCCTGCCAAAATAATAATTTCCTGAGGAACCCAAGTGAGAGAAGGAAAATGGTGATTCTTTCTTAAAACAATTTATCATGGCTACATCTGAGTGGAATTTCATGGGACAAAGAAAAGACACTTCTCTAGTTAAGGGCATTCTCCCTGCTGAATTTCAAAGGCCTGCTGCAAACTATGGAAGTGTGAGGGCTTCTCAAAGAAAAGGTCTTAATCCTTTATAATGGGAAGAGTTAGGCAACCTAAATATAGGGATTGCTGCTATTCTTTCTATAATGACTTCCCTGAACTTAGTTCAGAATAAATTTTTTATTTTCTGTTTTGTTTTCTCTTATGCAATATCACTAATCTCTGCCCACAGTTAGTTCTTTTCCATTTGGTAACAGGAATTGATGGTAGTTTGAGGTAAGTGCATATAATAGTTCTATCAGCAAGAATAGCAACCAAAATACAGAGTGCTTAGTACAAATGAGTGTGAAATCTTTTCCAACCTAATAAGTAAATATATTGCTAAGCAGATAGATCAGGCTTCTTCAGAAATGGATAATTTAGACGAGAATTCTTTGTACAAAAAATCTTTGCTTAACATTGTAGTTACGTTCCTGAAAAAGGCTACTTTAAGCGAAATGATGTTTAGCGAATCCAATTTCTCCATAAGAATTAGTGTAAATAGGGGGGGTTAAGTTCCAAGGAAATTTTTTTCACCAGACAAAAAGCTATTTTTATATACATATATACTCTTTCACACATATACACAGAATAAGCTTTAAACAATTTAATGCTGTACACAGCAATGATTGTGAAGCTTGGTTGAGGTGGTGAAGTCAGAGCGTGGAAGAGGTGGGATATTTCCCAGGGAATGCCTTACTGTTAAATGATGAACTAGCACTCGGCTGAGCCCTCAAGGGTTAACACATTATTGTTAATGTACCCTCACATTCTACAAGGCAGCACGAATGGAGGGAGGGGAAACAGCATGGCAGAGAGATACAGAGACACACGTGTACATGTGTGTGTGTGAGAGAGAGAGTTGCGCATTGCCCCATTGAATATACTGACCCCACTCTAAGTACATTGCCTTTTTAAGTAGATTAGCAAATTGAGACAGCAGCTGCTGCCAGCAAGCTCCCTCCGTCCTGAGCCCTGTCGTGTCCCCCTCCCGTGGAGATAAGTACAGAAGCAAAGCGCGGGTAAGGGGGGTAGGGAGACACCTAGCATTAGCACTCCTCTTCCCCCTCCCCCCCATCACCTCTGCACAGCAAGCAGCGGGAGCAGCTCCAAGGCAGAGGGCAGGAGCAACACATGGCAGAGGGGGGAGGGACAGCTGAACTGCCTGTCAGTTGATAACCTGCTGGGTGGCTGCTGCACAGGGAACTTAGGGGAGTGGGGAGCTGATGGGCGGGCTGCCGGTCCACCCTGGTTCCAAGCCCCCCACCAGCTAGCTCCACTGGGCTGCTCTTTCTGCAAGCAGTGGACAAAGCAGACAGCTGCCAAACAACGTTAGAAGGGAGCATTGCACAACTTTAAACGAGCATGTTCCCTAATTGATCAGCAATGTAACAATGTTAACTGGGACGACTTTAAATGAGGAGTTACTGTATATATTGAAGGGGGTAATCAGTGGTGCATCAGGGAACTTCCAAGTTATCCTATTATAGGAAAATAGCTAGCTAACTCTATTGAATTTGGTGGCGGTAGGTGAGCTCACAGCTCCAAATACAGTGGGTATAACTATTAGATTGGATTGTGTGTGTATCCAGACCCCTCTTTGTGATGTCTTTTCCTTCTTAAGTTCTGGGTTGAAAGATCTAAAATGTAAACTCTCATCTCTTTTCTGCATGCATCGTAGTTGATTGTTTTCAGATACTGTTTCTCCATTTCTAGCACCAAAGTATGGTGGCAGCAGACTTCGAAGTTAACTTCCCTAGCATGTCCTTTTGTGCAATGGAGGGCTAATCATATAGATTTTGTTTTTTTTAGGTTACACTGATCATACCATATAACAGGCATTAAGATGTAAATGTTGTTTACAATTAGTGAGGTGGCTATGAGAATGTCGCTAACTTGTTTATTTGTGTACTCTCATCTTCATTGCTTACTCTTTCTGCCACGTGCTCATTTTTATCATAACTTCTCTCAAGAAAGCAAATATAGCTTTCCTTTCTGTGTGGGAGAAGGTAAACCATCTTTTATGTTAATGTTAAAACCACAAGAAAATTGTAATATAGAGATTTTTAAGATTTTCCTTTTTCAATATGAGATGCTTTGTAACTGCTGTATATAGACAAGCACATCTACAATTAAACGTATTTTTTTCTTTGCTAATGACCTATGCATTTTAAGTTTCTTTCTCTTTTTTTTTTTTTTTTTTTTTCCCTCCCTTCAAAGGTAGTTGACATTACTTCATGTGGAAACTTTGCTGTAATTGGGCTTTCAACAGGACATGTAGATGTATACAACATGCAGTCTGGCATTCATAGAGGACATTATGGAAAAGAAAAAGGTGAACTTTTTTTTTAATTACACCCTAAGAGACTAGCTGCAAATCGAAATACTTTTATTGTTGTTTCTGGGTGGAATGCAGGAATCTTGCTATTGAAGCAACAGGTGGCTGAGATTACTGTACAGTTGTCTTTTATTCTCTCTGGGTGAGGGACAACAACACTCCCACTACTGTGGATAGTTGTGGAGTTGGCATCTATTTAATTTTAAGTAACATAAACTTGTTGGTTATCAAATGTGTTGGGTATAAAATGATGGCTTTGATTAGGCTTGTGGCCATGCACATCATATCCCTCATGACCTGCTCTGTTCTACTTCCCTAGCAGAACACCAAATTCTTGTACATGTCACTATGCTCCCTGCTCCAAAGAGAATGTAGGGATAGCATGCATGCATGCAGATTGTAACATTGCCCAGTTCTTTGGGTTTGCTGTTGAATTGCTCTCTTGAAAAGTTGTGACTCTAGTTGTGTTGCACCCTTGTTTCAGACAACTGACTTCTGATCCAAATACAGAACAGACATGTTAAATGAGATGTCATGGTTGCAGCAAGTTACTTTTAGGCTAGATTTGGGGCCCCTCAACTTTGGCATCTAGTTTTAACTAAGGTGTTAGTGGAGGCTGGGGAATGAGCTAACCAGTGGTTTCTCTGTACCCCAAGAGCGACATAAGACAGTTTAAATGTTTTTTGTAATACTTGAAGTTCTACGTTGGGGATAGAAAAGCTGCCAGCCTTTTAAGGCTTTTCCTCTCTAAAAGTTAATGAAGTCTTAGTGCCTTCCTGCTTATATTATTTGTTTGCTGATTATTGCCATATATTCTATACGTACATGTGGATTTACCAATTTTCATAACAGGAAAACCTACATCAGGAATATATATAATTCAATGTCTCAAAATTTCAGTGTCCTATTAGTGGCAGAATAGGAAGGTAAAGTAATTAAAAGCAATTCAGAAAACCAAAATTGCAAATTCAGAATCATGATTTTCAAGCAAATAATGAAGACTAATATTCTGCTTTGTGTCAACAATGTGAAAAATTGTTCAGTTAAAACGTTTTGAATTGCCATCTTAATCTTGTTCATAGCATATATTTTTTATATATCTCACTATGTCACACTAATGCTTAGTTATAGGTACCTTAATCAAACAGAATTGGCCTGTGTACAGATGGAAAGTCCTGATTAAGTATATAAACCTATAATATTCAAGTAATAGTTGTCAGGGGGCTTTACTATTGTTTGTCCGATACCTTCCTCTTATTTAAATATCTGTCCTTCGCTCCGAAGGGACTTAGATGCACCAGTAATTGGCACTATATAGGTACCTAAGATAGGTGTAAAGCCCTGAAATGTAATTTATTTTTTTCTTTTGGATTAAAGCACATGAAGGTGCCATTAGAGGGGTAGCAGTGGATGGATTAAACCAGTTGACAATCACAGCTGGAAGTGAAGGATTAATTAAATTCTGGAAGTTCAAGACCATGGACCTAGTTTACTCTGCTAATCTCTCTTCTTCTCCAAGTGCAATGCTGCTTCACAGAGACAGGTGAGAATCTAAAACTATTTCATCTACAGCTTTGGTTGTTTTGTTGTAGTCTTGAAGTCCAAGCCTCTAATAAAAGTTCATGACAAAAGTCTTTCATTTCCTAACATTTTAAGCTAGAAATGACTATTTGTCCTGCAAGGAGCTTTTTATATTGCAGAAGAAATGGAAACTTGTCTTGCTTAGGAAATTTCAGTAGAACATAAAATTTTGTCAGGTAATATTAGGATATTCTTGTCTGTTTTATCTCTGAATATTAACTGCTAATATATACTACTAATTCTTTCCAGTGGCATTCTGGGAATTGCCTCAGATGACTTTGGCATTAGTGTTTTGGATGTAGAAACAAGAAGGATCGTCAGGAAGTTCTCAGGACACCACAGCCAGATTAACGACATGGTGACTATATACTGTACATATTTGCGTGCACATGATCTGCAACAAAAGTTAATTCAATTTGAGGGTGATAGGTTTGTTTTCTGTATATAACAAATAATAAAATATAAATGTGCCTTTAAGTTGGATCCCTTCTTGTTGTGTTCAGCTGCAGAAGCCAAAAAATTCAGGGTTACCCCTTTGGAAACCTCAACCATACATGTGTATATGTCCTCTTAAGAATTAATATAGTTTTCTGATTCAAATGCTCAATGTTCAAATAGTAAATATAGAAATTTTAGCTCACCAGTACAGACTTGGAATTTTATTACCGAAGGACAGACAGTTTAAAAAATGAATGTGTCTGAAACCTTATTTTTTTTGTTCTTAATCAAATGAAAATTTAGAAGTAACATAACAGATATTTGAGGTCACAGTGGTGGTGTTGAGGGCAGCAACTGGAAAGCTATCCATCTCTTCAAAGTCTATATTGGCACATGAGATTCCTTACAAACCAGAAGTATAAACAGTAGTTTTAAGCATCAATCATTACATAGCTATATGTGTTTATTATACAGCACATAAGAGTGACCTGCTGATGTGAATTAGATATGTTTTCAGAATGCTGTCAGGATTTGTATTCAGTTACTAATTTATTCCAAATACCAAGAGATGAGTACGTCTCTGATGTTGACGTCCTTTGTTTTTATATTTTTTTCTTTTACGTTTTGTGGTGAATATCTATCTGTGTGCACAAAAGTGAGGGCCTACAACATAATACGGGTCACTGCACTTATACAGTATCCTGCTACACCCTGGCTTTTCTAGCCTTAGGTCTCCTATAATCAGAGACTATCAATTTTGTTGTGTGGACAAATGTCTGCTTGGACTGGGATGAAACCATCAGCTATCTCTTATGAACTAAAGCAGGATGTGTATGCTCTAAAATACTCATTTGGATATATTATTATTATAGGCTTTCAGTCCCGATGGCCGTTGGCTAATAACTGCATCAATGGATTGCACCATTAAGACTTGGGACCTCCCATCTGGATGGTAAGTCAGTTTAAGTACTGTAGCAGAGAGCTCTTACTTGCATATGAATTCCATGCATTAAACCACAAAAAAGACTTGGTGCATTGACTATTTCCCATAAACCTCCACTAATCAAAAAGTTGATATATGTTGAAAATTAGTATTTGAAACTGACTTGTTTTGTCTGGTATTAATAATTTTTATAGCCATTTTATGAAGCTCTTGTAAATGGGAATTTATAGTAAATTGTATAGTATAGGCAGTGTTTGAAGCCTGACAGTGAAATTGTGAACAATAGGACTTTTTGGTTTTTTTTACTTTCAAGCATATGTACAATTGAAAAAGTTAGAAGGTCAATTTTACTTTGATAATAAAACCATATAACCTTATGTTCTGCTTTCCTGAATGGTGCTTCATGTCAATGCAAAACACTTTGTAAATTCAAAAGCATAAAATGACTGTGTGTTATCATGTCTGTAGTATCAAACACTACGTTAAGTTTGCAAATCAACTTTAGTTTTCCATTTCTACTTGCTTATAAACTTCCTGAAAATTTCTCCTCTGCTCAAAAGTGAATATTCTGCCCTGGCTGTTCAGTTTTGGCTGAGAAATACACAGTATAATTCAGGAGATGGGAAAGATAGGCCCAAAGGTGACTTCAGACCCCCTTTGTGCTTTCCTGATCTGGGTTGATACCTTAGGGCATGTCTACACAGCAAAGAAAAACCCGTGGCTGGCCTGACTCGGGCTCATGGGGCTCAGACTGTGGGGCTGTTTCATTGCTGTGTAGACTTCTGGCCGTGGGCTGCAGCCCAAGCTCTGGAACCCTCCCACCCCGCAGGGTCCCAGAGCGCAGGCTGCAGCCCGAGTCTGAAGTGTACATGGCAATGAAACAACCCCATGTCCCAAGCCCCTCGAGCCCAAGTTGGGCCAGCCACAGGTTTTTCTTTGCTGTGTAGACGTGCCCTTAGTGTAAGTTAGAGAAGCCTAAAGGCTAGGCTTCTCTGACTGCAGCTGGGTCCCAATTGCTCAAAGGTTTGCCTTGTTTTGTTGCTATGACAGTATTAACTGAAAATTACTTACCTTATGAAGTCTTTCATTTAAAGTACATGATGTGAGTTGTATCATAGAAAGATTGGTCAATAGATTGTTGAAAGTCATGCCTCAAGTTAGAGACCAAAAGGTTAATAGATGAATTAAATTTAGAGCTTCTCTCCTCAAAGCTATTATAGATTCTTAATGTTGATTTCATTTCTTATTAAAGAAATGACTTGGAAAAGTATATGATAAAGTTTAAAGGCAATCTAAGACCATCACTGCACTTGCCTTGAGTGTTTAGCTTGTTTAACATTTGCATCTGTCGCTGTGGTACATAGATGCTATTATATTTTATAATATATATTGGAGATAAGAAGACAACAAAATAACTCTAGCAAAATTCTTGTTGATATGGAATTTAAGTAAGTACATTACATATTCTGTCTGAAAAAAAATTAGGGTAATTTATCTTGCTTGGAATTTAGAGAGATGGTTTTGCTCTTGTATAAGCAGAGGAAAATACTGAAATAGAGCAATGATGCTCATTAAAAATTCAGCTGCAGATCTTACTTTCCCTTAGTATGGTTAGGAATTAATAAATGGAAGAGTTTAGTTAGGAGCTATTTTACACATACAAAAACAATTGCTAACTTTGAAGCTCTACTTAAGAAAAATCAGATTTAATTTGATTCAAAAACATCAATCTTTTACAAGTTATGATACATCCATGTTTAGTGTGCACTCTGCTGTCCACTCATTGAGCACGTTGTGTATAAATTCTGTTGTAATCTGAATGATGTTTAAATGGTTTCCTTAAATTTCACAGAAATTGATGATCCATCTGTGACTAATTGTATGTAATTCGTTACGTAGCTTTTGCATGCAAGTTAGGAAGTGTAATTTGTGCAAAAGCTATTCCAGACAGGAAAATTTTAGTTGATGTAACTGTATGCAAATTTCTCTTCTTACTCAGCGTAGCTTGGACGGACAAATTAAGAGTACAGGACACGTAAATTAACATTAATCTGGGTTATTTTTTAACTCTCTCTAGCATTGAACTTTTTCCTGGTGATCTCAGTATGCGCTAACACATCCTTCTGCCCCTCCCAGCCTAACTCACCATACTTACGTTTCCTTTTTGAGTGCTTATGGATTCTCTCCTTGCAAGAGACAGTGTTTTTATACAGGCATCTGCAGGGCTTCATTTGCTCTTCCCCCCACATTCACTGCTATGCTTCTGCTCTTGTGCTGCTGGGCAGCTCTGTTGGAAATCCCATGACCTGGCTGACTTCCTCCATTACAGATTTGTTTTCTCCTCTTTCAGTTCTCCCATTTTCCTTACTAAACAACTCTACTACCACAACTTAATTAAATCTCACACCCACAATCCCAGGTGCGTTTTTGTTACCTTTGGCTCACTGCTCAAACCCTCTGCTCCCCATATGCCCACTTCTCTCTCCACCCAGGAGCTCTCTGATTTCTTCTACAACTCCTCTCATCTTTCTCCGTTGTCATAGATGGAGAAGATTCTCTCCACTCACCTCAGTGGCCCCATCACGCCTCCTGATCTCCCTTGTACCCACTCTTGTCCCTTCCCTTTTGGCTCTTTCCTCTCACAATACAATCATGTTCTAGACTCTCAGAAGTGTAGGACTGTAAGGGACTTCAATAAGTCACCTAGTTCAGTCTTCTGCACTTAAGGCAGGACTAAGTAATAACCAGACCATTCCTGACAGGTGTTTGTGTAACCCAGTGGCTCTCAATCTTTCCAGACTACTGTACCCCTTTCAAGTGTGTGATTTTTGTCTTCCATACCCCAAATTTCATGTCACTTAAAAACTACTTGCTTACAAAATCAGACATGAAAATATAAAAGCGTCACAACACACTATTACTGAAAAATTGCTGACTTTCTCATTTTTACTGTATAATAAATAAATAGGAATAAAAATATTGTGTGTACATTTCAGTGTATAGTATATAGATTAGTATAAACAAGTCGTATGAAATTTTAGTTTGTACTGACTTCGCTAGTGCTTTGTATGTAGCCTGTTGTAAAACTAGGCAAATATCTAGATGAGTTGATGTATCCCCTGGAAGACTTCTGTGTACCCCCAGTGGTATGCATAACCCTAGTTGAGAACCACTGGTCTAACCTGTTCTTAAAAACCTCCAATGACAGAAATTCCACAGCCTCCCTAGGCAATTTTTTTTCGGTGCTTAACTATCCTGACAGGAAGTTTTTTCTTAATGTCCAACTTAAACCTCCCTTGCAATTTAAGCCCATTGCTTCTTGTCCTGTCCTCAGACATTAAGGAGAACAATGTTTCACCCTCCTCCTTTTGCAACAACCTTTTATACACTTGAAAACTATTATACTGTCCCCCACAGTCTTCCCTTCTCCAGACTAAACAACCCCCTCCCCCTTTTCCCCTCCCATCTTTCCTCATAGGTCATGGTTTCTAGACATTTAATCATTCTTTTTGCTCTCTTCTGGATTTTCTCCAATTTGTCCACATCTTTCCTGAAATATGGCACCCAGAACCAGGCACAATACTCTAATTGAGGCCTTACAAACACAGATTGGGTGAAAGAATGAGTTGTCATGTCTTGCTTACAACTTTCCTGCTAATACAGGGATGGGCAAACTTTTTGGCCCGAGGACCACATCGGGGTTGCGAAACTGTATCGATGGCCGGGTAGGGAAGGCTGTGCGGATTTGTTCACTACAACACTGATTCATTTACTAAGCACTGTCTCTCCTACACCATATAGAATAAAGCAGTGATTCTCAAACTTTTGTACTGGTGACCCCTTTCACATAGCAAGCCTGAGTGTGACCCCCCCCCTTATAAATTTAAAACACGTTTTAATATATTTAACACCGTTATAAATGCTGGATGCAGAGCAGACTCTGAGGTGGGGGCTGACCCCCAGTTTGAGAACCCCTGGAATAAAGAGTTTGTTTTTTTTATTTGAAAGTGCATATGAAGAAATGCTCATTAAAATAACAACTTCAAATTCCTTGCTTAGCAAGGAGTTTCTTGCCATACTGTGCAGATTTTGAATTTCAGGAGAGGTTGTGGAAAGTGGTGTATACACATGATCAGGCTCTAACAGTGTAACTTATGTAGGATCAAAAATATTTGTCTTGGGAGACATGTGCTTGTGTGACCAGTTAAAACTGTATAATGAGTTTATTATGAGGTGATGGGCTGTTAAATTAAACTGGATATTGCCTATTTAGTTTATTTCTATTTTCCTCTTCATTGTTGTCAAAATAACAGTTGTAGTCGAGGTTTTTAAAAAATACAAAATCCAATGTTTTTTTAAATCTATTACAAAAAACCAAAACGTTGAATTTTCCTCTCCACAAGTTATGATGGGAGAAAAATGAGAGAATCCAAGTACAGTTGAGGATGCCATGCTGATTTTAATGTTTAGCTGGGAGATGCTAACAGTGTTTTTATGCCACGTAAGGTAGCACAAGCTAGCTATCAGTGGCAGTCCATTGGTGGGAGCAGGGGGAAGTGAAAACAAGATGAGAGCCCAAAAACAGTTCGTCTATTTAGATGTAACTGAAAATATAAAATGTACTTTCTTGCCCCTAAAAACCAATTTAGTAGTAAAACTGTGGAATTGGCTGTGGAGAAATGGATTCTTGACTTCCACAAAATATGTAAAACTGTGTGTAGGGGGCACTTAACTTTATTATACTGCCTCAAAAAAGAGGTGACTTAATGTAATAAAGATTAATAAGTGGTTTTAGTGTCATCCACCTGCTAAAATACACACAGTTTATTGGATTATTTGAAAAAAATCTAGTTTGTCTCTATGCTTCAATAATCTGAGTGCAAATGTGAAAATCACATGTTTTCATAATATAATGTTAAGAAAATGAATTCATTGCCCTATATATAATAATATATAATCCTGTTTGTGTGGGTTGTTCTTTTTTCTTTCCTTTTTTCCCCATAGCCTCATAGACTGTTTTTTGTTAGACTCAGCAGCGATCAGCATTTCTATGTCTCCTACTGGAGACTTTCTAGCTTCATCACATGTAGATGATCTTGGAATTTATCTATGGTGAGTACATAATACATTTTAATAAATATTCAGAAATATACCTATTTGGGCACAGAATTATGGAAATTGGAGATGGGAAAAAGGCCTCTTAAATTACCCTATCCTTCTACTGCAAATTAAGAATTGTTCCTTTCAGTATATTCTCCATTGTTTTGTTTTCTCCAGTTCAAAATTCTCAAAAGGCTTCCATTCTTAGAGGGACAATTCTACCATTAAATATCTCATGATCTAGACACTTTTCCTAACAATCAGCTGATTATTTTCCTTTTTAAAATTTTCTCCTCAGTACTGCTTAGTCTCAGAAGGAGAAAGAGGAGCAGAAAGCCCAGTAGCTCAGGATGGTTCCACTCCCTCCTTCCCTGTCCCCTCCAATGGAAGGCTCCTTTGCTTCTTCCTCCCGTCCTTGCAACACCCAGGGAAGGGACAGAGGGGGCCCTGCTGCAACCCATCCCCCAGCAAGCCTGGGAGGAGGAGGGTGTGGAAATGCAGGAGCTATAGGAGGACCAGATGAGAGGTTGTGGGGGGCGGAAAAGGGCAGAACAGATGCAAGAGCAGAATTGATGGAGGGACTAGGGAGACAGGATTGATTGGGTGGGTTGGAGCAATATGAACTGCTGCACAGATATAGGGGTGGTGATAGACTTCCTCCCTGTCTTAGATCACTTTAAAAACTGCCAATATAACAGTACTGGCAAACTATCCTAGTGCAGAGACAGTGTACACCAGCAAAAAGGTCCTTTTGTTGAGTATAACTTATACCATTTCCCAGCGTGAATTAAGCTAAACCATTCAAATGGACTTAATTTTGCAGGTATAGCTGTGTCTACACTAGGGCTTTTGTCAGTATAGCTAGGTTAGCAAAACAATATATTTTAATCATCATGACTATGCCAGTAAAACATTTTAAATATAGATTAGGCCTTATTTGTCACAAGCTTCCCTCATACACATTTCTGCTGGTCATAGAAATTGAGGGAATAATTGCTATTTGATGATGATGATAATCATAATTTGGGAAATCCTTGTACAAGCAGTGTAAATGTAAAGCACTTTACAAACATTAAGCCTAAAAACTGGTGGGTAAGTCTACCTTTTTAGAGAGAAACTGCAAAGATTAAGCGAAGTAACACAGTAACTGCGAGCCAGAAATCCCAGCTCTTGTCCTCCACTCAACATAATAAACACACATTCTAGGGAACGAGAAATTTAGGATGTGCTGCAATTTACACAGTAGTAGAAATAATGCCATTTGTAGTAATGGCTTGTTGGTCTTAAAAATCATGCTGCAAAAGCACATTTCAAAAGCATGTAAGTTATTTTTCACTTGTACCAATATTTTACAGAAAACTTTTTCCAAGTTTTTAAACTTTCTCTGTTAGTTTTTGTAGATATGAGTGAATCTAACCTTGAGAAAGAAAGTCAGTGATTTGTCATATTGTAGTAATATCAGAAGTTTAAAAAACACTGTTTAAAATAATTGTCCACATGTTTGTCTGAAAAAAAGTCAAATGATGTTTTTAATGTGTCTCTGTCTCGATTATTCAGGTCTAACCGTTCCTTGTATTCACTTGTTTCTTTACGGCCACTTTCAGCAGATTATGAGCCTTCTGTAATAATGCTTCCTGGAACTTGCCCTGCACAAGGTAATCATGAGATGAAAGAGGCTTATTCCTAGTTGTGTAATGAACCTCAAATAGCAGACTTTTAATTTTCTCAGTGTACAATTCAGTATTTTTGACCATAAAGAAATTAATGTAACAGGAAAAATTTGCTTATAATTAAAATAAGGACTCTTTTCTACCATCTCTGGGGAAATTACTGTTTTAAAATGTAACACACTAACCTTAGTCCCTAAAATTAGTTCCTGCTTCTGGATCACATGACTTGCTCAGTCACACAGGGAGACTCAGGCAGACATAGGGACAGAACCCAGATCTCCTTACAGTGCATTAATCATAAGACCATCTTTCCTTTCATGTATGTAATTGTATGCATATTTGTGTGTGAGCAATTCTATAAATATTGTACACACTTCAGTAGATGAATAGAGTCTAAAGATTATCAGCAGAGTCCCATAATCAGTAAACATTTCCCTTCTCCTTCTCTCGGTTGTCCCTGTCTGCTTCTCCACACACAGAGATCATAAATGAGTTTGCTGCCATAATATGTATTTGGATTATCAACAGCTACTCTGAAAGGCACATGTAACTGTGCTAGCCAGTCACTTTTGTTGTTTAATATATTACACAGTTAGTAACATCAAATATTTGAGTCTAATATTTTTGTTCATCCTGTCAAAATTTTAATAGTAGTCAAGAAACTAGAAAAAACTGTCAAATTAACTTTATTTTGATCTAATGCAGCTGATCTCAAATTAAATTTGGTCAGACTGGTACCTGAACAATTTTTTTAATCTTTTCAGGTTTCCCTGATTCTAGATTACCTATAATAGTTTGTCATTGTATTAAATAAAATTTAATATTTCAACAAAGTATTTAAAAATATCTCTAGAACTCAAATATATTTCATGTAAACGTCATACATCAGTGCTGATATAACTTGTTTTGGTTTACATATGTTTATAAATGAAATTTGTCTCTGAAAGATGTGGACATCACAGGAGATGAAGAAACAAGCAATGAAATGATTGACTATAATTCACCAGCCCAATTGGAAGAGCAGCTAGTGACCTTGTCATCACTGTCTGAATCAAGATGGAAAAACCTCCTCAATCTTGATGTTATCAAGGTAATATTACATGCACACCTCATACTGAAAAGCTTTTATTATTGTGGCTTCTGGGCCAGAACTTGTGGTCCTGTCCCACCTACTTTGGATAGTTCTGGTAGCACAAGACAGACAGCTGACTTAACCAGTTGCCTTAGGACTCCTCTGGAGTGGAGGGACTCCCTGGGTGGTATACGAATTGCATAAGGACTCTTGTATCACTACCTCAGCCGCTATGGCCACTACACTGGCCTGTTTTGAGGGCACTTTCCAGTCAGACCAGTTTAAACGCCCCTATGAATCTGCTCTACGTTGTGCCACCAGACCAGTGCCTGGAAGGGAGGGGAATGAAAAGAGGTATAAAGACAGCTTTACATGCCCCCCATGTGCTGCATCAGGCATAGAAGAGCTGGTCCAAAAGACCATCCCTCTGCCTTCAATATTATTTTAGGATTTTTCATTCGGAAAATACGTAATGCATTTCATAATGCCTGGGACAGTTTTGTAGATGTACTCTTAAGAGTCTTCCTAACTTTAATCAATAAAACATTTCCCAAATATAGAAGTGTTTATTTTTCTAACAGTCCTGATTATCTTCCCAATAAGGATTTCTTTTTTTAAACCTGTAAAATCAAAAACTTTTTTATAATAAAGCTGATGATTTTAATTCAAATGTCTAAACAGAAAAAGAATAAACCAAGAGAGCCACCAAAAGTTCCCAAGTCAGCTCCATTTTTCATCCCAACAGTTCCTGGTCTCATACCACGATATGCTGCTGCTAAGCAAGAAAACGATGGACAGCAGGTAAAGATAAAACTGAATAGAGTTTGAATATTTTGTATGTTTTTCCTTGCATATCCCAGGCATACTTTAAAAGTCCTGTGAATAAAATTTTGTCAAAACAGTTTTTCAGCGCCAACTGTTATATAAAACAAATTTATATCCTGATTCCTCAAAAGTCTTTTCCTATCCATGAAAAATACCTTCGTAGGATGTGAAAGTACACATTGTATATTGGTATATGCTCCAAGTGATGTGTGACCTTTTTTTGTTTTGTTTTAGTCCAAAGGTAGTAAACCTCGGAGTATTGGCACAAAAATCTGATTTCTACGTTCAACTTGAAGAAGCCTTGAGCAGTAATGAGTGTAAGTCAAACTATTAATATGGGATAAATGTCTGAGTTCTGATGAAGAATTAGTATGTCATGGAAAAGAGGTCTATCAAATATTTGCAGAGACAGTGGCACTAGGCAAAACAGTAAAAAATAAATAAAATATAACCACTACATAAGAGAATGAGACTGACTTCTTAAAGATAATATGCTGCAGTACCTTGAAGCTTATGATGACCTGACACTGGTCTGCGAGACAGGCAGTAAATGCTTAATGTAATGTCTGCACATCTGATGCTTTTAAATGGTGATTCTCTAGAGCTATCTTAGGGTATGTCTACACTGCCCCCCGGATCTGTGGGCGGCGATCGATCCAGCGATAAATCTAGTCTAGACATGATAAATCGACCCCCCCCCGAGTGCTCTGCCGTCAACTCCTGTACTCCAGCACCTCGAGAGGCGCAGGCAGAGTTGACGGGGGAGCAGCAGCCATCGACTCACCGTAGTGAAGACACCGCGGTGAGTAGATCTAAGTACGTCGACTTCAGCTACCTTATTCACGTAGCTGAAGTTGCGTAACTTGGATCAATTTCCCTTTCCACCCCCCCGTGTAGGACCAGGGCTTAGCAATACCTTTTATTAACTTTTATTGTGAATGGCCTGCTCACCATATTTCAGACAATTTAAGGCTTGTGATCTCTTCCTGATAATTTAAACATAAGGCTTAAACAGAAATAATTGGTTATAAAAATAATCCTTTGGGTAACTTAACACTTAGTTGGTGCATTTTGAAATTGAAAAGCTTTGAATCATCTGTAGAGATGCATATACTTGGTGGATTCATTTGCTTGTTTAAATGGTGCCTCTGCAGAGCCACTTTAAAATAGGATTTTAGAAGCAAATGTTAATTAAAAAGAGCAGAACTTGAACATCAGTAGGTTGTCACTGGAGACTTGTTTGTAAGCCAGCTTTATTAAGATTTCTTCTGCTGCTTCTTAGACCCTTCAAATAAGGTTTCTGAAGTGAGCCAGCTTATTCTGTCACGCTCAAATGAAGGAGGAGTGTATTTCAGATTTAACACTGGGTATAAATGAAATTTTGCAGACAACATACACTGGCAATTAAAGTAAGGCAGTCCTTGGCAGGGTTGCAGAGCGGTTTCCATTGTAACAATTTCTCCTGTTTTCACATGCACTCAACTTTGTCTGTCCTAAGCTATTTTTTTAAGTTTGATTGAAAAATTTTCAGTAGTTTGAATTGTGGGAGAGTAAAACAAAAGAAATCCTTCTCATTTTTTTAAAAACAAACTATGCACGTTTTAGGACCAAGTTCAGCAAAAAGAACTCAACATCAAGTTCTAGAGTAAATCACAAGCATGAAGAAATTGTCACGTTTTTCGTCTGTGCCATTTTGCTGCATTCTGAAATAGTTTGCAAACTTAATTTTCACTTACCATATGTTTGTATTGTTCTGTTGCAATGATAAAGTTGTCAGTATAAAAACAGAGGTGCTGCTGTCCTGTCAGCCAGTTTCTACAGAAAACTGTTTCCAGCCAAGTACTGAGCTTGATCCTCCAGCCACTTTGCTTGTGGAATTTCCATAAATTTCAAAGGAAATTCTGTGTATGGAGTGACTACGGAATCAGACTCAGTGCAGCTGGGTGGTAGGGATGGGAGTAGTTTGGAGAAGGCTATTTCCTCACACCCCTCTACCAAGGTCATTATCGCCCAGCCTGGTTATTTCTTACTGCTTTAAGAAAACTGAGGATTTTAGTTTAAAGGAACTATCAGAATTAGTAGACTCAAGATTTATCCATCTTTTCTCCCTTCCTCTGGTGTTAGTAGGTACGTTTTACGTAGCATATTCTATCATTTGGTGACTGACACTTTTTGATTTAACGTTTCCTGCCATAGTGCTAGTTGGTGATAGATTGATAAAATTAGGTACTTTTTAGATCCTATTTTGTATACAAGAACTGGTATACATTTCATTTAGTATCTCAGTACACAGCACTATACTGGATCTTTTCAAAGCTGCTGTGTAGACAAGTGTAAAACCTTTTTGGACAAGTATTCTCTGAATATTAACTCTGTAAATATGGTGCATATTTGTATGCTTTTCTTGTTTAAGAATATCTCTGGAAATTAGATGCTGCATTTTACCAGCACTATATTAATGTGACTTTTTTACAGATAAAAAGTAGTTTTATGGTTCTTGCCTCATATGTAGCTACTATAACACTCTAGATGGTAAAGGTTTTTTTAGAAACAATATAATGAAGGTTATGGTCTCTTCTCAGTAACTTCAGAAACTCAAACTCTAACAGAATACAAAGGGTATTTAAGATCACTAGTTTATGAACAGTTGCATTAGAAGTTGATCTTGTCATCAGCTTTTACTTCTGAGTTTCAAAAGAAGCATAACTAAAGGTATCAAAAATCAGGTAGGATTGTAGTATTTGGAAATAGTGGGTAAGAAGAGTAATGAAGAGAAAAGAACACTTAAAATTACAAAGTGGCCATCTTTCTGCCACCATGCTGGGGGAAATTAATCACTAGGAAAAGTAATAACTTGAAAAAGCATTATATAACTTTGATTAAATAAATAATTCCATGTTTTACTTACTTAAATAAAGGCTTGCCTCAACCAAAGTGCTATTCAACTCACATGTCTTGGTATATATTGTATCAACAGCTTGAAAGTGGCAGTCTGCACTTTTTCTTATGCCAAGAATTAGTGGTTAATGATAAGGTGGTGGCTAATGGTAAGACTAAGTTGTTAATGATAAGCTGTACAACACTTTGAAGGCACCAAAGTCAGAAGGCATAAAAAATATTCATGAAGATACGTAGGTAGTCCTTAGGAGAGCCAAACTCCTACTGCTGGTGATGAGATTCAGATACGTACCTTCCTCTCAATATGTGATGGAATAGTAATTGCAGACAGAGATGACATTCTGAAGAAACCAAAAAGAAAAAACCCCAACAAACTAAGACAGACTCATCTAGAATGCTACCAAATAGCAGTTCAAAGATTTTGAAATATATTTTTTTCATATTGAGTGTTTCTATGTCACTTCATTGCAAATGTTTAACTGTTTTCTTTTTTAACGCTTTAACACAGATAAGTCTCCACTTAGTATCTAAAGGAAATGGGACCATCTAGTATTGAGACAGAGCTAAGAGGCTTGGCTCCAGATGCTGGTGGCTCTGTAGAGGTGATGAAAAGCTTTTTGAGACTGATTGGGACAATGTTGAACACAAAGTGTGACTTTGAGTGGCCCAGGCATATCTTGCGTTGTTTTTAAAGGTAACTGGTATATATTTTGATACAATTATTGTTACTGCTGCTACTTCTTATTATATCATAATGGTACATTGCTCTGTAAAATAGATAAAATCTGTCCAGCAAAAAACAGACCTGCTTTGAAGAATTTATCATCTTTTATGGTGGTAGATTCTGGTTTACTGAAATGATTCACTGTATCTATTGACTGATTTGATAACCCTACATTTGAAACAATACATTGCTTATGTTCATTTGTTTTTTTTTCCAATTTGCCATTCGAATATAACTTAATGCTTTTTCTTAACCAACAGTTACTTTAAAGTGTAGTTAAATAACTGTTACCTATAAACATTTCATTGCATTTGTTCTTTTCACCCTGGGAGTTGTAGTTTTCAGCTTGCATCTTAGCCTGCTGATTTTGAGAAACTGTGACTTAAGCACCAGTGGGTTAACATTGAATGTACTCCAGGAGGTGTGAAGATTACCAAGTTGTCATAACAGCTACCCCTCTGATACCAAGTTGTCATACTTTAGCATGGCAACGGGCACTCTTTTAAATGGAAGTGGCTTTTTAGTAAAATGGTTCTTAAAGTTGTTTTCTAATGATGATAGACTGTGTAGATTGTGCTAGTTGAGAGAGACTGTTTTTATTGTACTATCGTGTAGGAAAGGAATTACAGTTACAACTTTTTAAAATTTTGTCTCTTTAGATTCACACACTGAGAGTCTCCATTTAATCAAGGCAGTTTAACAATCTTGCAGAGATTAAAATTTAAGGGAGAGGGAGCTATTTGAAATTAGTTAGGCTAAAGAAATACAAACATACTCTTTATTTAGAGTCCACAGGGGGGAAAAATTGTCTTTCTGTGATACCTGAGCACTAATATATTGTAGAACAGGGGTAGGCAACCTATGGCACGCGAGCTGATTTTCAGTGGCACTCACACTGCCTATGTCTTGGCCACTGGTCCGGGGGGCTCTGCATTTTAATTTAATTTTAAATGAAGCTTCTTAAACATTTTAAAAACCTTATTTACTTTACATACAACAATAGTTTAGTTATATATTAGAGACTTATAGAAAGAGACCTTCTAAAAACGTTAAAATGTATTACTGGCATGCGAAACCTTAAATTAGAGTGAATAAATGAAGGACTCAGCACACCACTTCTGAAAGGTTGCCGACCCCCTGTTGTAGAATTTAGGCAGAACAGAAATTCCAACCTCAATGTGACTGATAAATTTAACTGTATAAAGAAAAGTGAACAGCTGGCCCAGTGGTACTGTTGCCTGATGTGTTGATTGTATATTGATTACATTACTGATTTAGTTTTCCCAGTTAGCACTCTGAAATTTGGCAGGTTCTTGTCCCAAGATCAGGCTCAGTATTAGCAGAATTACTGTTCAGTTGGGAGCCCCAATGTGTACAGTTGCAACACTCAGACTTAGGAAATCACACTGTATTTATAATAGTTTTATTAACACGGTTAGCAAAGTCCCAAACACTGTAACTCACCATGGCAAAGATAACACAGAATGAGCTAAGCATCCATATACTTATACCATCTCTTGCAAAACAATCTGAAGTATTAGTTGTCATCTTCCTGCTCCCCATGATCACCATCACCAGTGGTCATCATCCTGGCATATCACCACAGGTGCAAAGGCTGGGATACAGCTTTTCTAATGTTATACTGACACCACTATTCCTAATGCATATTCAGTCGGGATTTCAGCCCCTCTTCCTCATTTGTAATTCCTCACCCTACTAATGCTGTGGTGCCATTCTTCCATAGGTTATTAATTTTTTTACCTCAAGTTTATTATCATGGTAAACAAATTGACATATATGCTATTCTTGTGGTCAGATATCTGTCCCTAAATAAAAATATCCCCAGCTGGTGTAAACTAGCATCTTCAGTAGTTTGCAACATTTGTGATTATTACAAAACAATAAACAAAGCCTTGTGCCATCTTGTGACTTAAGGTCGCTGTTAGTTTACTTATGTATGCTAACTTATTGAGGAACTCCTCCTCAGGCTATAAGGCCTTATGCTTATGCTAACTGCTTAAGCTACCCTTATAGGGCTAGGCCGATCAGTCTCTTGTAAAAAGAAAAGGAGTACTTGTGGCATCTGAGACTAACCAATTTATTTGAGCATAAGCTTTCGTGAGCTATAGCTCACTTCATCGGATGCATACTGTGGAAAATGCAGAAGATGTTTGTTTTTATACACACAAATCATGAAAAAATGGGTGTTTATCACTACAAAAGGTTTTCTCTCCCCCCATCCCACTCTCCTGCTGGTAATAGCTTATGTAAACACCCATTTTTTCATGATTTGTGTGTATAAAAACAAACATCTTCTGTATTTTCCACAGTATGCATCCGATGAAGTGAGCTGTAGCTCACGAAAGCTTATGCTCAAATAAATTGGTTAGTCTCTAAGGTGCCACAAGTACTCCTTTTCTTTTTGCGAATACAGACTCACACAGCTGTTACTCTGAAATCTGTCAGTCTCTCGTGTTTCTGCTATCCATTCCTTACTCCTTTATTGTTTACTTACTATATAACTGTGACTACTCCATAGCTACATATTGACTACATGGGCTACAGTATAGTAGTGGTGCAGTATGCTACCCTGCATGGGATTAAAATTTGTTTCTGAGCTCTGTCCCTTGCTCCAGGTCAACATGTGCTAACTATGTGAAGTCACTATGCTCAGCCCCAAGATAAGAAGAGAGTGCCTGGCTTCATTCTTTTTGCATTAGTCAGTAAAGGGTTATTTGAATAAGCAATACTGATTGGCTTCAGAGTGCTGAATCCAGCCTGTCTGTGCCAGGGGGAGACTGGCTGTGATGCAGGATGTTTAGGAAGAGCAGAGTTACTCCTTGGGAAAAAGATGGGAGTGTGTAATGATCATATCTTTTCATTCATATATATGGTTTGGCATTGTGTTTGAGAAAATTTGCTGCCTTCTCCTAGGTAATACATAGAAAGTAGTAGTAGAATAACTGATGGTAAAAGGGGTCTGACAAAATATAGACAGCATTAAATTGAATTTATTAAAAGAAAATAACTTTACTTGGGGCATCACTGAAAGGAAGATGTGGGGTGAATAGAAAAGTTGACACCCCCCCCCCCCCCCCCCCCCCCCCCCCCGAGTGTGATCATTTGAATTTAAATAATTGACTACTCGTCTTCATTTCAGTTGCATCTTAAAATCCTTTCTTCAGAGCCAGTCTTGCTGGAAGAAATAGCCAAAGTGTCAACCCAACTAGAGGAAACCTGGATCCATTTACAGACTCTCTTCAATCAAAGTCTGTGTGTGTTAAATTATATGAAAAGTGCTTTGTTATAATGTGCCTTTGTTCCTATTTAAGAATGCTAATGTTGGATAAAAATCCCCTCAGCTTGATGGTACTTTTTACATTGCAGATAAGTTTCTGATTCCAACAATACAGCTTTTATATGTCTTTGTTAATTAATACAGAATTCAATATTTAACTTTTATTTAGCTCATTTAAATTCAGTGTCAAAAATTGAACTTACAAATTTTTAAAATGTAAAGTGTCCCATTAAATGACTACTGGAGGCAATGTAAATTATTTTTAGAGATGAATAAAAATTAAGGACAAATATAGCGTAGCAAAGCTATAGTATCGTGACCAAAAACATAATGGGGCAGCAAATTATGAGAGAGAGAAAGCAATAAACCTGCCAGTCTGTGTATAGAAAATACTTTGTGTTTGTTAGACTTATGCTGTAGCTTAAAAAAAGCCATTACTTTGTTAACAAATGTTAACTGTGAGCTAAAATAGTGATACAGAAACTGCACATCTCCTTGAAGCCAAATTGTCATTGTCATGACTAAGTGCTTGCTAAAGCCAATTTGAAGAAACTAGTTTGTTTTCACACTCTTGTAAATTGTGTTCTTTTTATTCAGATCCTTTTTACTCAAGCAAAGATTGCCAGCTGTAACATCAAAGATAGAATGTAAAAAAAAATTTCTTTTGCATGTATGAAATTTATTATCTTGACATTTTATGAGACTCCATTAGTGATAATGGGGAATAAAAGCATTCAGATTGATGTTCATTGTTAGCAGCACTGAATGTTAACTATGCAAATGAATATTACCCTCAGTAAAAAAGGTATCTTAGTTTTTCTTTCAAAGAGAATCTTGAATTTTAAAAGGGTCTGTTTCAAGTGCTGCTGGTTCAGAATATTTCTAGAAGCCCAAGAATGCTTTTCTGTTGGACAAGTTAGTTAGTTCATTCTGTTTCATGCACTACAGATAGAAGCATTGTCTCACTGAGTAGCTGGTGTGTATATGTAGTTTAGAAAAACTTCTGATTAGAAGGGGCTGGTGCCCACCTAGGGCTGTGATTTTGTCATGGAGGTCTCAGAAATTGTGAATTTGAATGAAGTCCATGAACCAGAGTGGTGTTGCGACCTGTGCGCAAGAGTGCAGCACCACTCAGATTTGGCCCGTCTATCCCTCTATCTCCATCTGTGGAGGGACAGATGAGCCAAACCTGAGTGGCATTGCGATCCCATGCACCAGATTGCAATGCCCAGAGGAGGGAGCTGGGACCAGCCCTGCAGGACAGGAGCCACTACTTTGGGGTGAGTGTGAGTTCACTCTCCAACACACCTCCAGTCCCAGGCCTCACTTTTTAGTGCCCCCTGGCCTTGCCATAAATTTTTTTCCCTCATCTCTGCTGTGAAATTTACGCAAAATTTCTGTGTCAAAATTCTAATCTTTCTTATATACCATATGACACCATAAGTATGAAACAGAAGTAAACTGATTAATTGCCATATATGCATAACTTTTTTCATTCCACTATAACCACAGACCTCAGTTTCATTGTTTTCTTTTTAAGTAATCTGTTCTAGAGCAGCTCATGCTTATTTATCAAAGTGTGCTATGCTACCTGATGCAAGCTCTGCATTAAACTTTCAGGGTGCATGGGGGGGGTTGCAAAAATGAGTTGAGAAAAACAAATGTAAATATTTTACAAAATTCAACAGATATTTTTCTCCTCTGTGTTCTGAAAAGCTGCCAAATGTCAAAGCATCCCTTCCTTCAGCCAGGAGAGGGTGTAGTGTTCATACTTCAGAAGGTATAACCTCTACAAAATAAATTGGCTGTCAGGAGATATTTGAAGAAATGCGGCTGCTCTTATTTGGGATTTTTAAAAAAAGATTTGACCTCTGCACTGGTATCTGGGTGAATTTCACTTAAAAATGTGCATGTGTACCACAAATATTTCTATATGTAACAATAATTTCCACCTTTTACTAATAACCCCTGGTGAACAGAGGCTTTTTATGGGCCACAACCAGATTTTGGTATTTCCTGTGCAACAGGTAATGAACTCTGAATGTAAAAAGCAGCGCAGAAGCTGAATTCTGTGCATGCATTGTGTTCTGCCAAGCTGTTAAAGAGACATAAAATCTTGCCTGAGAGAGAAACTGATTTTTTTTAAGTATTCTTTTAAATTTTCCTATTCCTATTCTTTCCTATTTATAATTTAAATCTGGCCATATATTCTGATACAGACATGGGGTCTTGGTGTAAGTAATCCTGCAAGATGTGGAGTACTTCCTGAAATGTGATGAATGTCCTCAGCTCACTTTTATTGTTGTTGGCAAATAGGAGGTCAGCAAATTGCAAGATCAGCTCCAGTTTTTAGTTATGCTAGTTCTGTTTTTCATCTTAAAATATGTTTGGTTACTTAGAAATGTCTAGAAATAGTTGATAGGATATGTCTAGAGAGAAATAGGATTATACAGCAGGAACTTAAACTGTACTACAAAAATTTTTAAGTAGAATTGCAATTGAACTCCATAGTTAGGCTTTTGCATACTTAACTGAATTGTGTTAAATCACTCAACTGATATCTAAGCCTAGTAATGTTGCAGCAGTGTAAGATTATATGTCAAATAACTAACAGTAGAGCAAAAATAGCTAACTCTGAAGTATTGAAAGAAATATAAATTAGAAACCAAAGGCCTTTCTTATTACTCATCGTGGGGAGACTTAATTGTGGACACATTTGTGGGCTTGGTATAGAAACATTAGTATGTGCAATCCATCTCTACCTGAATCTGATTGAAACAATTAATCCTTAAATAGCAATGAAGAGAAGTATGCTTGGCCCAATTGCTCCTCATTCGGTCTCCTTCCCCTTCCTGATTAGTATTTCAACTCTATGAACTGCTGATCTTCCGTTTGTCTTTCTTTTTGGAAAGAGACATGCCATCCTACAACAACCCTGGAAGTACCTTATTCGTCCTGCACAATCACTTCCATGATTCCTTTATGTGGGTAGGGTTTCAGATTGGCTGCTATTCCATCTCCCTGGAGAAAGATGACCTGGTCTGCCTTGGAAGCCATTAAAATGACAGTTGCCAGGGCAATCCACTTGAAAGAGCTTTGTCTCTAAAGGTTAATGAGAAGAAATAAAATCTGTTTTTAAAATGGAAAAAATGGCAGAAAAGGTTTAAAATATTTTCTTTCTTGCTGCCAAAAGTACCAGTACATCTAACTATAATATTACCACTTCCACCTTTAATTGAATTGGTTTGTTAGCACTGACCCCCCACTAGGTAAGGCAACTGCCATCTTTTCATGTGCTATAACATATATTCTGTTTACTCTATTTTTCACTTTGTGCATCTGATAAAGTGGGTTTTAGCCCACAAAAGCTTATGCCCAAATAAATTTGTTAGTCTCTAAGGTGCTACAAGGATTCCTCATTGTTTTTGCTGATGCAGACGAACACGGCTACTACTCTGAAACCTATAATATTACAGTGTGCAACTGAATGTGTCAGTGGAACATAAGTAGAACAATGGAAATACAGCTGCTGAAATAGACGTACAACAGCGAACCTGTATTTTACTTAGACATACTTAAACAAAAGTGAGGGAGTGGATGATGGCTCAAAACAGCAGCAGCAAAAGGAATGGGATATTTTCATGTCTTTGTTGGTAATCTAAATTACCTGGGCCTGCAGTTGCACCTGCCCAGTTGTCAGGCAGCCAACGAGTGCATCTGAGCCACAGCAGAACCAACTGATTGGCGAAGGTAGTCATGTGGCTTACTCTTAAACCCAGCAGCTGCAGAGGATCAGTGACAGCTCAATGCACATGCCCATGGATTCTCTGCCTCCCTGTCTTTGTTTTTGCTTCAAGCCATGTTCCTGTGCCGCTCCAGCCTAGACCCTGCCCTGTGCCCAGCCTTGTTCTAGCCTTGCTCCTGTGTTGGAACTAGCCCGACTTTTGCCTTCTCTGACTTCAGGTAATCCAACTTCTGACCCTTGGCTGATTCCTGGCTCTAACTCTCGACGCTTCACTCTTGCATTTGGGACTTTGACTTCTGTTCTGACTTTCGGCTCCGATCCCTGGTTGACTGTGCTCTGCTTTGACCTTGGGCTTTCGCATTTGGATGCTAAATTCACTTAAACTGAAAGTATATTTCACCAAACAGCCATAAAAGTCAGCCTTCTTCCAATCTGCCTTTGGGTGTGTGTGGTTTTTGTTTTTTTTTGTTTTTTTTTTTTTAAGTGCTGCTCACTAAAGCATTTGTTTGAGGCGGTGCTTGCTTGCTTCTACATGTTGTGCCTACATTTGGTTGATTCATGTAGTTATTAACACAATTTTTCAGGCTGGCTGGAAAGAGTGAATACTGTAGTGAGGGTCTGGTGCTGGAAAAGAATGGATGTGATTTGGTCAGGATCTAGTGTACTCTACGGTTCCATAACTGCGGAGTTTGCTTCAAAATACACCTGGATGGAAAATTACACTTCAGAATCTAAGCGCTTATTTGAAAACAAAGTCTCTAGCCTCCTGAGTACGAAGGCAACCTAAAAACGTGAAATAGATGTGATAGTGTCGTCTTCCTGATTCTACTTACAGCCTCAGATGAGTTCAGAGTTGTGAACTGCCCCATTCACTCTATGGAATTTTAACACTGAAATCGAAGGAAGTCAGTCTAAAAGTCAGTACTGTCTCTTCCATTGTTGATCAATTTAGCACAAACATCCAGCTAATATACTTGTCCCAAGCTTCCCCATATCATCGTCAGTTGCAACATCTTTCACAGTGTAATAGCTTCCATCCTGAGAATTTCTGTGCAGTAGATTTGAATTGTCAGTTCACATTTACTTTTTTCAAAATGCATAAGGAGACAGCATAAGACATTAATATTAAAACATCAGGCCACTGGCCTGAGTATAGTGCATATTTTAATATTAATTAGAAAAAAACTGTTTTTAAAGTTGTGCAACAGCTGCATTAAAATCTGTCTCCTGTGCCACAGTACTATAGAAGCCAGAGTCTTTGCTCCAGAATTTAGATCCAGCTTGCTGTGGAGTTCAGGAGTCATTGCAGCTACCTATGTGCCTCAGGTCTGGTGTACGCTTTAAAATTAGATTGACTGACCTACCCACCTCCTGGGTAGTTAGGTTGAACTAGCTCTCGGTGTAGACACAGCTAGGTCCACACAAAAATTATCTCAGAGAGGTAAATTAACTACATCAACACAAAAACACCTTTTGTTGATGTAGGAATTGTTCCCGCTACAGCTGCACTGCCGCAACAGCCGTAGTATCGGCGTGGCATCTGTCACCTGTGTGAAGGGGTGTTTCCCGCGAAACATCTTGTGCGGGCCCAAAATAATGCTTGATTATTTTGTTTTGACTTTTCAGGGTTGTGATTTGGCTAAAACCCTTTAGTTGGGTATATTTAAATAATCTGACTCTCATCACTCTTCTGCTTCCACCTTATTAATCACCTCTACCTTTCCTTTTCCCTGTTGTTTTCCTTTTCCCTGTTCCCAGGGACCTCAGTTTATGATGTCCTCTTGTGTAGTTTTTCAGATAGGGGTTGCAGTGGACCCTGGGTCATTATAAATTGCTACCACCTTCGATGTTCCTTGACGCATGCTCTTCAATATGGTGCTAAATGGGAGTGAACAGGTTTCTTTTGAGAGATTAAACAAGAGCCTCTGCTGACTTGAAATGAATTGATGCTTTTGAATGAGTCATAGAACACAACAGAGAATTTTGGAGAAAAATCAGCACGGCATTTGGCTCTTCATTTTCTAAGTGGGATAACAAATTATAATAATCACAGATGTGGTCATTGGTTGCTACGTATTTTCCTAAGAGTGACAGCAAACCACTTTTTGAATAGCATTGTCAGGATTAGGTGTGATGGACCGAATTTACCACACTTGAGCCATTCTTTTTAAGTGAGAAATCTGAGAAACTGTCCCAGATTGAAGTGTCAATAGAGGAGATTTTGGAATAAATTGATAAACAGTAATAAGTCACCAGGTCTCAAATATGAAATTGCAGAACTAATAACTCTAGTGTGTAACCCATCACTTAAATTAGCTATCCTCCAGTCATCTGGTACAGAAACTAATGTGACACCAATTCTTTTTAAAAGGTTGCAGAGGTGATCCTGGCACTTAAAGGTCAGTGAGCAATAACATGCAAATTGATTAAAAACTATAGTGAAGAACAAAATTATCAGACATATGGATTAACACAACTTGTTGGGGGAAGAGTCAGTATGGCTTTTCTAAAGGGAAATCACTCCAATCTATTTGAATTCTTTGAGGGGGTCAACAAACGTATACAAGGGTGATCCAGTGGATATAATGTACTTGGACTTTCAGAAAGCCTTTGACAAGGTCAATCACCAAAATAAGCAGTCATGGGATAAGAGAGAAGGTCCTCTTGTGGATCAGTAACTGGTTAAAAGTCAGGAAAGGGGGTAGAAATAAATGGTCATTTTTCAGAATGGAGAGAGGTAAATAGTGTTAGTCCCTCCAGGGATCTGTGCTGGGACCAGTGCTGTTCAACTTCTTCATAAGTGGGGTAAACAGTGAGGTGGCAAAATTTGCAGATGATCCAAAACTATCTTGAATAATTAAGTCCAAAGCAGACTTGTGCAGAGGTACCAAGGATCTCACAAAACTGCAAAACTGGGCAACAAAGTGGCACATGAAATGCAATGATAAATGCAAAGCAGTACACATTGGAAAAATCCCAACTATACATACAAAATGATGGGATCTAAATTAGCTGTTACCACTCTCAGAGAACTCTCCCCAAGATCTCTTTAACCACCTGCTTAATGTGCAAGAGGAGTCAAAAAAGCTAACAATGTTAGGAAAGTATTAGGAAAGGGAGAGAGAAGTCAGAAAATATAATACCCCTATACAAATCCATGGCACGCCCAAACCCTGAATACTGCATGCAGTTCTGCTTGCCTCATCTCAAAAAAAAGATACCCTTCTCTATGCCTTTTCCAATTCTAATGTAACAAAAATGATTAAGGGTATGTAACAGCTTCCAAGTGAGGAGAGATTAATAAATCTGGGGCTTTTCATCTTGGAAAAAAGATCACTAAGAGAGGATTTGATAGAGGTCTATAAAGTCATGAATGGTGTGGAGAAAGTAAATAATGAAGTTTTATTTATGCCTTCATATAACACAAGAACTAGGGGTCACCCAACAAATTTAATAGGGAGCAGGTTTAAAACATAAGGAAGTACTTCTTCACATAACATGCAGTCAACCTGTGGAACTCATTGCCACGGGATGTTGGAAAGGCCAAAACTATAATTCATTTTAGAACCCCACTAGATAAGTTCATGGAGGATAGGTCCATCAATGGTTATTAGCCAAGATGGTCAGGGATGCAATCCCATGCTCAGGGTGTCCCTAGCATTTGATTGCCAGAAGCTGGCAGTGAATGACAGGGTATGGGTCATTTGATGATTGCCTGTTCTGTTGATTCCCTCTGAAGCACCTGGCATTGGCCTCTACCTGGAACATTGGTCTGATCCAGTATGGCTGCTCTTATGTTCTTAATTGGCACACTTGTTGGTAGTTACAAAAAATGGAAAGGATAGAACATGCATGGAGACTGAATTGCCCTCTCAACTTTAGGTAAGTGATGAGGCCACAGGAATAAGCTTGCATGGCCAATGCCAATGCAGTGCCTGCTTTGTGGATAAATGACTTCACTCTGTGCTTTCTATCCAAGCACCTTTTGCAGCACTAAATTTACCCAATTTAGAAAAAAAAAAAAAGTTTGTTTCCAAATCTGTACTGAAAAATATATTAACATTTGTTGGACTGGGACCCCAACAGTGGTAGTTCTTTAGAGACCAAAGTAACATGTTAAATCCTGTTCCACGAACCCCTCCTTCCAACAAGAGGAAAATTATTCCATCAGAATTCTAACTTCCCACGTTGTATTGCAAACTGTTGGATCCTAAATGAGATCACTTTTTCTGGTTATTTTTGCAACATTCTGTCCAAATGTTTGTAACATAGTTGGTGGAACAGCTTCTAACTTTCTACCTATAAGAGAAAATGTCTTCATAAGACACATCATGCTAGTTTATGTTCCTAGAGTCCAGAGACATAGGGCATGAAAATCATTGAATCCATATGAGTGAGAGAAGTCAGTTGTCCAATTTACCGTTATGTAGACTGACTCACTTACAATATATGTCATCAAGTGATATTTGCTTTTATCTTGATTATGTTATAAGAATGAGTTGTTGCTTTAATCATGTATTACAAAAATATAACATAGAGGTGTTGCTGTGTTAATTATTTGATTGATCTACTTCTTTATAGTGATGTGCACCAATGGTGATGCATTATTCAAAAGATAATGGTGCTCCCTGTCAACTCCATATAATTACAGAATACAAGTCATCCAAATTCCCACATGCTGAAAGATGTGTTTTTGGCAACAAATGGCAATAAGAGTGCTAACAATCGGAAATAGCATATGTGATGGGGTGGCTGGCTGCCTCTCACTGGCAGAAAAGGGGTTAAAAGCAGCCCTAGGGAGTAGTGAGTCAAAGGTGAGTCAAAGGTGGCAAAAAGGTGCTGGGACTGAGGACATGGGATTCAATTAAGTTAGAGAAGTGTTATTGTTTAGCTTGGAAGATGGCAGAACTGAAGGAAAAGTGAACAAATTGTAGTGGAGGAAATCAGCCTGGTCTCAGGATTTACATCAGAGATGCTCCACAGTGCAAGAGCAAGGTGGAGAAGTGGATGTTGGGTGTAAGCCAGAACATGGGTTTGGCAGGCAGAACTTGTGATGGGGGAGAGGGGAAAAGGAGTCAAGGATGGAGGAGAATGAAGCATGAAGAGAATCACAACATACTAATGGAAGAAGGGGAAGACGGGACTCGGTGCAGTTGAAAAGTCATTAGCATTGATGGACTGAATGTCACAGGCTGAATGACAGGGCATGTTGGGGCAGCGGGGTAGCTAGTGAACTATGTTGAAAGTCACCAGGTGGTGGTGCTAGAGGGGGATCTCAGCAACATAGGAATCAGAGGAAGAGCAATACTTGGAGAAGACCAAATCAAGTGAACGGCACTTTTAGTGAGTGGGAGAGTTGTATCAGGGCTGTAGGTCAAACGAAGTGAGGGTGAGGAAAGGTGCATTTGAGGGGCCAGATGTCATCAACATGTGGCATGGTCAGCAATTCAAGAAGGATTGAGTTAATGTCTAATTGTATTGGAGAACATTTCACAATTACTACAGTTTTGAATGACTTTGCTTTTAATAAATGACAGTCTGCATGATCGGTAAATTAAAATGATAAAATCCTGCTGTTAAGAAAGATCTGCACAGGATCTCTAACCACTGAAGAGAGAAGATCTCTTCTGTACTCCAAGACTCACTACTGACAGGGATTAGAAGAATGTTTCTTTCTTATAATAAATGCGTGGGTGAATTCTCTACTGCTTTGTGTAATATACTAATGTGCTACTTTAAAGAGATTTGGAAACTCCTATCATTTTAAACAAAAGCAACTGGGTAATCTGATGAAGACAAGACTTCTATATAAAGCCCCTAGAATCTTAACTAATAACTCAAATAAATTCAGAAAGAACAGCTGTTTTAATTATGTGCTATGGGGAAAAAGTGAGTTAATCAACCAATTGGATTAAAGAGAAGTGGAGACTGACAGTATTCTCAGCAACATTACCGTCTTTATTATTCTTCTAGATAATACTTAATCCTGCCATGAGTGCAGGGGACTGGACTAGATGACCTCTCAAGGTCCTTCCAGTCCTTTGATTCTATTAAAATGACCCTATATGATGATAGGTTTTACACAAATTGGAATGAATGAAGAGTGAAGGGAGGGGTAATCCTATTCTTTCATAGGCCTTTTTCTAATCTATCAAAATAAAGAGACGGTGATCACAGATGAAGAGTTCCATAAATCTGTAACTGAAAAGATATTCTCAATACGGTAAACTATAAACCTTTTATGTTCTGATAGTTGCTTTCTAGAATTATCCAATTTCTCTCCTTTCTCATCACTATGAGTCTCGTTACTTAGATCGTAGGTAATTTTTTCCAAAAGGATTTTATCTTCAGATATTCCCCGAGTTATAATTATGATCTTTCCAACATCAAGAGCATAAGGTTTGTTAGTATTAATTAATGAGGTTCCGATTATTCCTTCCATTACTCTCAATCACATTTCTTTCACTGTATTCCCATCTCTGCTTCCATTTATCACAGCCAGTAATCACAAAGGTTGAATAAAACATTATAGTCACATCTGGTCATCTCAGCACTTTCTAATCTATGTTCCTCCTTTTAAGCAGAACTTTATTCTTGCATTGTTTAGGTATGTTTCTTCCTTTAAACAAAAGAGAAAGTGTCTGCTATGAGTAATATTGGGGAGTAAAGAAAAATCTTTTGTTCCATTAGCCTTTTAATTACCCTAGAAATAGTCTCTTACCATGGTTGAACTCAATAAAATTGGAGTAGTTTCTGTTTACAAACCACGAGGTGAACAGTTTCCATGGCCAGCCAACTTTCTCCTGCAAGAAATCCATGTCTTAGCATAGGCAACTTCAGTCACAACACCATTTGGGGATACCCCAGCAATGACAACAAGGGGGAAGAAGCTGAGAAGTGGGCAGCAACAAACAACTTGACCTTGTTTTATGACTTCAAGGATGAATGTAACTTCCAAAACTCACGATGGAATAAGAGGTACAATCCCAACGCAGCCATTGTGACCCTGATAATGCAGGCAACTCCAAAAGGGAGGTCATGATAGTAATCACAGCATAGACTGGTGCAAGTGACAACAGAGGCTGCATTACCACTCAGGAAAGCACTGTCTGCCAAGATTCAATTTCAGAAAGGCCTTCCTAGGCTTACCTTTGCATTAGATGAATCCATGTATAATATTACTCCCACACACAAGCACTTCGGAGAATTTGTCTCCCTGGCATGGAAGGCTGCCCCAAAGCACATCCCTAGGGCAGGGGTGCTCAACCTTTTCCCTTCTGCGGCCCTCCTGCAACATGCTATAAAAATCCCACCTGTGTCACAACAACTGTTTTTCAGGAGATTAAAAGCCAGGGCCGGCATTAGGGGTATCAAGTGGAGCAATTGCCCAGGGCCTCACACCACAGGGGCCCCGCAAAGCTAAGTCGCTCAGGCTTTGGCTTCAGCGCGGCTCAGGATTTGGCTTTCTGCCCTGGGCCCCAGTGAGTCTAACGCTGACCCTGCTCACTGGTTTGCTTTGGTGGACTCTCTGAAACCTGTTTGTGTTCCTCCCGTGGGCCCTGTTCTGAGAACCACTGTCCTAGAGGATATCGGACACTATGGGTATGTCTACACCGCAATTAAAAATCTGCGGCTGGCCTGTGCAGCTGACTCAGGCTTGCAGGGCTCAGGCTAAAGGGCTGTTTAATTTCAGTTGTAAGACATTCAGGCTCAGGCTCAGGCTGGAGCCTAGGCTCTAGGACCTGTGAGGTGGGAGGATCCCAGAGCTCAGGCTGTAGCCTGAGCCTGGAAGTCTACACCTCAAACAGCAATGTGAGCCCAAGTCAGCTGGCATGGGCTAGCCACAGATGTCTAATTGCAGTGTAAACGTACCTTCTATGTACTTGGGCTTTCAAAACAGACAAGCCAACAATATAAGAGATAACAATCAGAAATGTTTGACCTGGATTCCTTCAGTGAAGAAATCACTAGGCTTGAGGAAATGCTTGAAAGAGAGAGAGAGAGAGTGGATAGGAGGGTGCTGCCACTGGAGGGAGCTGATTGAAGCAACAAACCTGTGCCAGAAGAGTAAAAAAGCGTGGACCGCCATTTGCAAGCTGAACCCTGAAGAACAGCAACCAAACAAAGCACATCATTGCAGTTTCTCCCAACCTAGTTGCATGCCTACGCCTCCTAAATGGCAAAACCACCCACAAAGCACAGAATGAAACAAGTCAAGAAGGAACTTGTCTCGCTCCTCAGAGTCAGCGAAGTCCCTCAATGAGCAGCTCAACACTGAGGAGCTGGCAGTAGCCATGAAAACCCTATAATGTGGAAAGGCAGCTGGACTCGATGGTATAGCTGATGAATTATTACTACACTAGATGAGAGTGCAGAAATGGCTGTTTGACTTCTTTGACTATGTAGATGTAGTCAATGTAGATACCCAGTCTGTGGAGACTGGCCAAAGTGGTTGCACTATGCAGGCCACATAAGGACCTTAACTCTGCAAAGAGTTACTGCCCAATATCCTTACTCTGCTCAACTAACAAGCTATTTGAGCAAATGATAACTGGTAGAGTAGCACCAGTAGTGGAAGGGCAGCTGACTGGTAACATCCCTGGACAGAAACCAGGTTGGTTGATGCTGTGACCAAACTGTAAACTCAACTCAATACATCAGATGTCTTTGAAACCTGCAAATTACAGGAGCTGTGTTTGTTGATGTCCGCTGCTTATGACACTGTGAGCCTTCATATACTTCTACTGAAATTGGGATGAATTTTGAGAAATAGCAAGATGTTCCAGGTAATCTCCTCCCTGCTTGAAAAGTGATGTTTCTTTGTCATGATGGAGGGTCAGAAAAGTTGATGTACTCAGCAGAATGGATTGTCCCAAGGTTCAGTTCTGTCACTCTTGCTGTTTAATGTCTATACAAATGACCACCCAGAATTCCCCAACATGCAAAGATTAATTTGTGCAGATGAGCTTTGTGTTGCCACCCATTTGGAAAGATTTTAGGACATGGAGAGTATTTTAACTGGCTACCTGAGTGTACTTGGAAAATACTATTCCACTTGATTCCTGAATGCAAACCCTGGCAAGACACAAGTGCGTGCCTTCCACCTGAAACCACATCAGGCCAAGCAAAAACTCCAGACATCATGGCATGGTACAGTCCTTGAGCACTATGAACACTCAGTGTACCTGGGGCTCACATTAGACCAAAGGCTGACATTCAAAGTGCACCTCAATAAGCTGAAAAAGTGAATGCCAGACATTATATACTGGCCAACCGAAAATGGGGAGCTGACCCCAAAACACTCCAAGCAACTAGTCCCATCCTGTGTTACGCAGCTGTGGAGATCTTTGCCTCAGTTTGGTTGCTCTTAACCCAGGCACATCTAATTGATACTGAACTTAATCGATCCAGGAGGATCATCACAGGGACTTTGAAACCAAATCCCACACTGTCACTATGCCTCCGAGGGACTGCACCACTATTGCGGAGGCGGGATGCTTTCAGTAAAAAGGAGAGACAAAAACAGGGGCATGATCCAAGATATCCAGTGTATGGACACATTCCACCACCTATGAGTCTGAAGTCCAGAAAGAGCTTTGCAGCTGAAAATCTCTTACCCCAAAATACCGCTGTGAAGGCCACAGAGGGATGAAATGCTGCTGATCTTGGGGAGCTTGGTTCCTTCAGAACAACTTCCCCCAGACACTGACCTCAAATGAATACATTGGTGTACTCTAAATTGTCACCGGTCTTTGCTACCCCCGCTCTTGCTCAGTGTGACCAAGTGGAAGTTCAGGACTGATCTCGAATGTGGAGAGCCATCGATATCCTGTACTCCAAGGAAATATTTGAGACAAGTGACAACACCAGGTCTTGGCTGTGGTTTTTGGAGTGACAAACTATGATGGTGACCCCATAATTCAAACTGTAACAGTTATGCTGAGGGACTGTCTATCTGCTTTGGGACTGACCCAAGAAACAGATGCACACTCTTCCTATTGTTGTTCAGGTAGTGACCAAGTTGTGATGAGCTAATTCTAAATCTTAGCAGTGCCCACTCAATGGTGGTAGTAGTAGTAATTTCCACTTACTGTATATAGTACCTTTCGCCCAAAGATTTCAAGGCACTTTACAAACTAATGCCTAAATTTAGCCTCACAAAGGTAGGCTAAAGCGTTATTAGATTTTACACATAGGAAAACAGAGAGGCTAAATGACTTACTGAAACTCACACAACAAATCGGGGGGCGTCAGGAATAGAACTATAGAATCCTAACTCTAAGTTCCTTGCTGTAACTACTAACTAACACTACCTTCATGACAGGTTAAGATCAGGTGGTGTGGAGGTTTTCTGCATTGTTAAACTGGGTACCTACTTACACCTTCTTTCTGCTTCCAAATTAGTCTGATTCCAGAATTGGAATGCTAGTACTTTTGTAATGAAAGCCATCCAGTCATTTTATCCATGAGTTTCCCATAATTCCCTAAATCTTCTCCTGCTGTCCATCTGACGTACTAAGCTATCTTCAGAAAAGCCTTCTCCCTTCACCAGCACAAGCAGTGTTATTGTGTGTGTTCAGGGAAAACATAAATAGTACCATGTTGGCATTACTCACGGTCTTAGTTGCATGACTAGTCAAACATTTAGGGCCTGTTTTGACTCAAGTCAGATTGTGTTCTGTTGTTCCTACTACAGGAAAAGGGACCCATACTGTGCCGCAATAGGAATTGAGGCTGTCCTTTAGAGGCTGTAAGAGGCTTTCAGCAGCTCCTAGAGTTACGCATAAATAACAAGAAAAGGTCCCTGCCCTGGAGAATTTACAATCCAAGGACTTGATTCTGCCCCTATAGAAGTTAATGGCAAAACTCCCTTTGACTTCAGTTGGCTGTACGATTGACCTTGTATTAAACCTCACACAACAAAGAATAATGAATAGTTGTGGAGAGAGAAGAGGAGTAAACATCACAAGATGTGTTTTTGTTAATGTCCTGGCTTTTTCAGAATGTTTTTTATACACAGGGCTGTTAATACTACCTATTATTAAGGCTGTCTGACACTTTCCATTATGTTTTCAGTTGCTTATATCTTTGTCAAACTTTAATAATTTGGACTGAAATTTTCCATGCTGTGTGTCTGCCTCTGGCAGAATTCTTAAAGTTTCAGCCAAAACGTTTCAGCAGTTTCCAAGAACAAACTCCCCTCCAGAGCCTGGAATGGAACTCATGATCATACACTAGTCAAGAATCTTATAATTAAAAAGTGTATCATACACGAAGGGCCTAAATTCTGGCATTTCTTAACTTTTGAGTGCTTGACTTTGCAAACTTAATGTTCTCTTTTTGTGTGTGTGGCAAAATGGGTTTATGATCTGGTGTTTACGTGTCAACTCCTGTGCAGGCATCACAAGATACATATGCATGACATCAGGAATCCCACATCAGACTGCTGGTGCATTTCCTTAGGACCAGATAAGCCACCATATGGCTTTCTAAACTTGGTGGACTTCAGGATGTATATTATCAGCAATTAATTACTAAGCACCCCAATCCCTCACAATAAATCAAAAGTACCAGTCCTCATAAATGCCCGCACACATCAACAGAGCAATTTCTAAGTTTGGCAAGTTTTGTGCTATGATGAGCCAAATAAATAAATAAATTAGGAAAATGACTTAGAAGTGAAAGCAGTCTCTGCTTCTGAGATAGTATATCTCACAAATATTTTCCTTTCCCTTATTTCCTCCAATGCTGCTATAAAATTTTACCTAGAGCTGAGAAAATGCACATGAAATTTCAGGCTGATTACTTTAGTTCTGGTGACATTATAGAGGGAAGCATAATGTGATTGGGGTTGTAATGGGAAGTTACTGCTTCAACCTAAATATAGTATAGCGACTTAGGCAGTGACTAGTGATTTTGAGGTGACACCATATTTTGGGTGCCCACCTTGACATACATTAAGGGGGGCCCTGATTTTTTTCAGAGTTGTGCTCAGTGTAGGGTAAACCACAAACATTTGTGTCCTGGAATAAATATTTATTCACGTTAGTTAACTGGCAGTCAATTAACTTGAATTAAAACAGGACCCCAAACTCTAATTTAGACAAACCTTTTGGAAACTAAGTGTGGGTTTGAGAATTACCCCCTCAGGGACAAGTATCAGGGGGTAGCCGTGTTAGTCAGTATCCACAAAAACAACAAGGAGTCCAGTGGCATCTTAAAGACTAACAGATTTATTTGAGCATAAGCTTTCGTGGGTAAAAACTCCACTTCTTCAGATGCATGGAGTGAAAATTACAGATGCAGACATAAATATACTGATACATGAAGAGAAGGGAGTTACCTCACAAGTGGAGAAGCAGTGTTGACAGGGCCAATTTGATCAAGGTGGGTGTAGTCCACTCCCAATAATAGATGAGGAGGTGTCAATTCCAGGAGAGGCGAAGCTGCTTTTGTAATGAGCCAGCCACTCCCAGTTCGCTCAGGGAGTGGAAAATATGTCCAGTTACACAGCATAAGTTGCAAACTGTGAACAAACAACAATTAGTTTGCAGACAATCCATTTATTAAACAGTTGCGAAAAGACAACTCATTCATAAAAGCTGCTTTGTAGATAATTAGCAAACAGAAAAGGGGGCCATGTTTGCTTAATAAATCACTCACTGAAAATTGTTCAGCACCTTACAATATCAAGCCCCAAAGGCTCTGGTTTGCCATATTGAAGGGAATAGATTAGTGTGTCTCAGCATTTGGCTCCCTTGAATGAGCAGTAATGCAAATATTTTGGACAAGATTCTGGCCCAGGCAGTGGCCACTTGATGTTGCTCCAACGGTCTAGAAGAGGCAGAGTGTGCCACTGGATAATCTTCTGTGTAAGGGAATTCCCCCATCAGAAGGAGGCTGAGAGCATGTTGAGAGAGTGGGTAGGCCAGGAGGGATTGCATCACAGGCCTAGGTGGGGATTGACCAAGTGCTCTGGCTCTACTGGGCTGCAGAGTAGCCCACTGGCAGCTGCCCACAGCTGCAGTACATTGGAGAGCACCAGGAGGCTTGTTGGCCCTGGACCAGCCTGTAACTTCAGATATTCAAAGTTAAGAGAGTCACCTTTGCCCTCCCTGACCTTATGTTGTGCTTCCTGCAAAGCACAGTATAGAGTCTGACCTTTTGGTTTGCTACTTTGTTAAATATTATAACTGTGGAGAGGTTTATTTTATTTATTATATCTTCTATTTTAAATACAGTATGAATGTTTTGTAGTTTTAATAGGATATTTTACACCTTATGATAATCAGTAATTTGTCTGGCTCTTAGTTTTAAAGCTAGTATATTACTAGAGACCTGCATGGGTACAAAATTTGTACCTGCATCCAAGCCACGGATGCGGCTATCTGCAGATATCCACAGATTTGCAGGGATCTAGACACAAAATTTGTATTTGCATTTGTTCCCAGATCTGCAAAACCGGTCCGCAGATACCTGCATCTGTGGATAAAAAGTGTCTATCTGCGGATTTGCAGGGCTCTGCATATTACCTTTGAATTTCGTTACCAATGAACTAGAACTACCAATGTCTAGTGAGTTGATATCTTTTAATAATGATGTTCTCGCAACATAAAAATGAAAACAGTGCATATCAATTGTAAAAATCCAAGCACTATAGACCTAATGCAGCATATTTATAAATTAGATAGGATTCTTGTCATTGCAGAAACTACACAAACCCAAAGCTGCTGAAATTACATGTGCTCTGTTTCAGAACACACAATACTTCTATAATTTGTTCCTGTGAAGGGTGACTGGTTATTTAAATGACCACGCAAATATTCATATTTTACACTGACCAGATATGATTTGACTAGTCAGAATAAGAAAAAGCCAAATATTAATATTAATCAGGAACCTTAATTTGACTGACAGTCCAATTGAAATTTCTTTACTATTTATTTCTTTTGAATCTAAATAAGATATTTTACATTATTTTATTTATTTTGGATTGATAAATAACATTTGGTCAAAATCAATAAATATTAATATTTAGTCAATAAAAGGACCCCATCTGCCTTCCCCAATTCTAGCCCCAGCTGTCACAGACTCAAGTCCCTGATCTAACTCTGATCTACAGCATGTAACGGACTTGCAGTTTCTTCATTCATGCTGCATTTCAGTTCTCTATATGATTACTAAAGATGAGTCCTGTGAATCTCTGCCCTTTGTACAACCATGCTGTGAAGTTTTAACTAGAGAAATGGTATTTGGAAGTTATTAGAAAAACTAGTGAAAAACACATTTAGATCAATCTTTCTGCTCCACATGCATGTGAAAATGGTAGACAGCTATGCACATTTTTAAATTTCTCAGCTTCTCAGAAAAAAACCATCATTTTAAGGGCCTTAAATTGGAATCTTCTAGCTATGGTCACTATTTGAGGTGTTTGTTTTCTAAATGGGATGGTATTTTTGTTTGATAGTGACCCAAAGAGCTAGCTTGACTTTCTCCAATACCTGGAGCCAGATCTCTGGGTCCAGCTGAGCTGCTCTCATCTAATCCTCAGCGTGATTGGGGGCTGAATCAATTTCGAGAGTTACTTAGAGTAGCTGTGGCAGGTGGTGCTGCTCTGTAGTTCCCCTGTGGAGCCAAGCATGGTACCTCAAGCATTCCCTACTTTAGTCTGCAAGCTTTAGGCCACCTGCTTGGAGCAGGGTGACTTGGGCCGTAAGCTCAGTTTCAGTCTCTTAAACAGTTAAGTAACAAATTAAAAATGCAGAAACTTGGCTGTCTGACCCTTTAAGTAGAGAAACAAAAACTCCAATACAAGCACTTAGTTTCTGCACTTGAAGACCTGGCCCTGACCCAGCCTTGGGTTTCTGGGCTAGCACAGAGGTGCTCCTCCTCTGTTGCAGTCTTTCCCCACCTCCGAGAAGCAGCAGACAAGCCTTCTTGACTAGCCTGCTGGCTCCTGATTGGCCAGTGTTTCCTCCTGGCCCTTCCAGGCCTCTGGAGGACTGTCTTGTTGGTAGCCCAGCCTGAGTGGGTGTATAAGGGTGCTAATGCCTCCAGCAGGGGGCACAGAAGGCCTAATAGACCCCATCACAGTAGCCTAAGGACAGCTCTCCAGTTACACCATCAGGAGCAGTTTTGTTAGGGATCTCTGCACCAGCCATGGATTCACAGAATATTTCAAAGGGGAAGGAGTCCAAGGCCAGGATTTGGGGTATAAATCATACATTAATACTAAATGGTAATTATGACTATGGAATTTTATTACATGCCACAGCAAACTTTATCTGGAAAGCAATATTTTTTAGTTATCTTTGTCTGCTGTTTTTAAGTATGGAGGTGGGGGGTGGGTGGAGAAATGTTAGATGTCCATATCTAGGTTGGCGATCCAATTTATTGCTTCAGGTGCCATGGAGTGGATGGAAAAAATACCACCAGGATACAATCATTTGAACATTGGTTGGCAAGGTGCTCCACAGTCTGAAGTCCATTTCTGCAGTCAAATAGGATCGTGTCTCTGTCATCGTTTATGCAGGATATAGGCCTATCTGCCCATGTGTGGATGCAGTCCAAAATGAACCATATTTTCCAAGGGAGTGAAAAGTCACTGGATTCGTTGGTTGGGTCCTTAATAAGGTGTTTATATGGACATTGGCATCCTTCCACCTTCCTCACCATTGATCTCAAAGGGAGAACCCCCAGTCTTTCAGGTCTTACGCTGCAAGCCAAAAAGGTTTTCTGGATTTGAGTTGGAATTTTGGAATATTATTTAGGCCTTCATATATTGGGAGATCCTTGTTCCCTAGAATACGATTGAACTCCCAAAGGATTCTCAATTCATGATGAATTTGGGGTGGATAGATGTGTACCAGTATGGGAAGTCATGGTTGTGAAGACGATTTACTGTGCCTGCAATGATCTGCATGAATGTGTTAAATTGAAAATCGACAAGTGATATATGGGAGCTGTGTCCAGAGTGGTGAGAAATATTCTGCAGTAGAGTAGAAGACATGGGCCAGTAATGAGGTTCATAGAGTGTTTTACATTGGCTCCCCAGGTCATCCTTAGCAGTTTCTGGATGAGATTTACACACGTTTATTTTACCATGTATATTTTGGGGGGGGGAAGGAGGGTTGTGGTATGTGAGGCTTCAGTCTAATGTCACAACAAGATCATTCGGGGTAGGATCATGTTGTCTGTTAGACACAAAAATTCACAAGCAGTTCTGCCCTAGCCTTTCAATTGTTTAAATGAAATGCTGAGACAACAATCTTATTGGGGTTTGGTTTTAGCTGCCAATATATACTCTTCCATAGTTCTAAGGTCCTTGGCTAGGATTTGTTCTAGATCTTGGCTAGGATTTAGATCTTGGCTAGATCCTGTGCCTATGTAGTCAGAGCAGTGTAACCAGCATAGACAAATTTCCGTGATGATGTTCAAGGAAGGTGACTGATATAGATATTAAACAGGATCAGGGCTAAGAGTGATCCCTGTGGTAAGCCATCTTTGAGAGTGTGTGGCCTGTTGACTTGGCCACCCAGGAAAACATTAAACCTGCAATTAGTCAGGATTTCTCAGAAGAATTTTACTGTTGCATTGCATGAAGTAATTTTACTCTCTTTCAGGAGAAGGCCATTCCTCCATATGATGTCATAGGCTGGAGATAAGCCTTAGAAACCTTCCCCAGTCTTGACTTTTTGCTGCAATCCTGCTTCAGTGTGTGTTAAGGCTAATATGGTCAGTACAGCTGTGGCCTGGTCAGAAACCTGCTTGTTCATTCGGTAACATTGCTTCTATAAGCAGCATAATCCTTGCCAATAATATTCTCTCCATGAGCTTGTACAGTGTGGACAGAAGTCATGTGGGCCAGTATGATGAAGCATTACTGGTTGGCTTCCCACACTTGGCACTGGCAATGACCATAGCCTTGTGCCAGATCCTTGGGACAAGCCAGGAGGAATAGATAGTGGAGAACTGTGCAACCAGCTATTTCTATCCCTGGGCTCCAAGGTGTTTAGGAAATAGTATACCACCAGGTCTTGCAGATTTCCTGGCTTTCATGAGTAAGCAGGTCTTATTTACCTCCCAATGGTGAAAGGCAATGATGAGGGGAGGAAGTGGGTGCTGAGCTTACTATTTGTTGGAGCTTTCTGCACATTTACTGGTGTTGTTTGCAGACTGGAAACCAGGAGACATAGATTCTATTCCCAACTCTATCATGGACAAATCAGTAATCTGGGTTTCAGTTTCCTCATCAATACAGCAGGAATACCAACACCCATCTTTTCTAAAGTTTTTTTCAGTCTTTGGATTAAAAGTGCTATATGGGTGCAAAGCATTGGTGGTGTTCAAGGAGTGAGTAAAACAAAGCAGCAAATTATGAAAAAGCATTCCACTCAGCACATATTCATTGCATTGGCACCAAAGAGTTACATTCTGCTCTATGCTAGCCTGTTATATAGTGCTCCCGAATCTCTTGCTGGAATAGAATGGTTTCAAGTAGCTTTCATGAAATGTTTCTAGCATTAGCATCCCAAGATAGTCCGAATAATTGATTCATAATCCTTTCCAAACCAAACCAATAAACTAGATGGTTTCAGACTGAGCTTATCCTGAAGACCCACATCAACTACAGTTGCCAGGCATTTCTGTTCCAGGAATTGATGGAAACATAAGTAGAGCTGATTGACACCAGACTAGCATATGTGTTGCTGACACTTGTGTTGGCAGCTGTTGATCACATTGCCTCATGGCAACACTATCCAAGTAGGTTCCAAATGCCATAATGTGACACACTAGGTTAAACAAATGCCAGGGAAGAAACCAAGTCCAATAGCCGTCAGCAAAGCTTGAACTCACCCTTGAAGAACAAGCCTGAAAAATATCTTTCTGGCCCATTATTAGATTGAGTTGTCCTTAAGAGTCCTACTTTTACCCAAATGTTAATGGAAACACATGGTTTGTGAAGCTGGTGGTGCAGAGTGAGTAACAGTAGTAGAAGCAAGCTGGAGTTCTTGCGTAGATGCAGCCATGTATTGCATACACCCAGCTCACCAAAGCTGAAGAATTTTGCCTAGCAGTCCCTGTAAAAGTGGTGCACTAGCCCCTTCTCTGACAATATAAGGGTGGCACTGCCCCAACCCCACCTCTGTTCCTTCTCACCGCCCACGGTGAGTCAGAGCTCAGTATGATGTTTTCACCTCACATTTCAGTCTCAGTTTTCTGAGAGATTTTTGTTTTCCTGTAGATAATAGTTAGTACCTTGGGTTTAGTTTAATGTTAGAGAAGTTGGCTGCCGTGTGTGATGCCCTCACCAGGGTTCAAGCATTGTCTGTTGGGGTGTAGGAGTAAGATTTTATATTTGTATTAGAGGTTATAATGATTGATGGTTATAATAACGTAGTATGTATTAATGTATGATTTGATTTCATCCTGCCAGCCACCCTTTTTTGATTTCAAGGCAGGAATAGACCGGAATAGTCCTTATGGCTGATTATGGTCACCTTTTGTTTTAGGTTAAGATTTCATTACAGTATTTGCTATAAGGTCTTGCTTCTTGTATGCATTGCAAGCTAAGTTGTGTAAGGTTCTTTTGTAATCCCTTTAGTAACCATATAATCCTTTCCAAAATGTTATCCTGTCTGAAAGTCTCTGTAAAATTGTTTGGTGTGAGTAAAGGATGTGTGTATGGTTAAGGATGAGTGTGAAAGCCATCACAAATGTCCAGATGGTCAAGAAAAAGTGAGAGACTTGGAAACACCAGGAGACAATCAGAAAACATCCATTGTATCCGATGCTAAACATGTTAGCAGCATTGACGACCTCAGAGGTGCTTAGTGCTTTTGGGAAATCAGGCATTTTAAGATGTCAAGTTTGGCACTCAAATGCCTTCACTGACTGCAATGGGACTACTCATGTGAGTAAAATTAAGTATGTGTGTGTCTGAAACACTGGGGCCTGCTGGATAGGTGTCAAATCACAAAGCACCCTCTCATGGCATCCTGTCTTCGGTTCCCTGGAATGACTGTCTCAGGCCAGAATGCTAAAACAAGATTCCCCTTTTGTGGGGTTTAGTTTATTTCCAAACAAGGACTTTTTCAGGCCCCACTCTTCTCCTTCATTCAGGAGTACCTCTCCCCTTCTTCTTGCGGTCTGGGTTGATTCAGGCTTGCTAAAGTCTTAAACTGGCTTCTCTCCAAGCTGTCCCCTTATGTAGCTTAGTCCCTTTCCTCCCTGGGCTGAGAAAGGTCAGCACTACTTCCCCTGTTGGTATCTCCCCTGTCATGAGAGGAGGCTCCCCTCCTTCCCAGGACTTTTCTCCATTGGCTGGAAGAGAGGGGAGCCTTGCCCCCAACCCTCTACTGCAAGGCTCCTCATCCCACTCCTTAAAGAAACAGTAAGTTGCGTTTTAACCATTTCCTCAGGATCATCTTCCCTCCACACGAAACCTGCCTCTGTCCTTCGCTAGGTCTTTATCTCCCCCAGAAATCCCAGGAACAGAGGTTGACTGACCCCAGCCCCTCCTACCTATAAAGGGGGGATAGTCACACTTTTACTGACCTTCCTAATGATTTTACCATAATATTTTAGCTTTTAGATTTTTTTTTTTACTTTTCTTTTTAAAAGAAAGATTTAAAATTGACATCGCTGACTAATTAAGATGTACTGCATTGCTGATTATATATAACATACCTTGCTGTCTGGACTGATATATGTGCTTGCAGTTTTAAGTAAGCTGTATTTTTCACTTTCTTTGTAGTTATTTAAAGATGGATATTTTCCTGTAGTATGACCTGCTGCTCATGGTTTCCAGCCAAAACTTAGTATATATGCTCTCAATAGTGCTAAGTATACTGAGTCATGGTGTAGGTATCTGTTTAAAAAAATATAGCACTCCTGGCTAGCACAGCTAATGTAACCCCACAAAATCCTTTATTTAAAACAAAGTTTAACTGGTGCTTAATACATGCAGTGTCTATTGTGTACAGACACTTAAAACCTGACAAATAAGCAAATAAAACATTCTCCCTACGAGTTTGTCCTTTCCTATTTGCAGACACTGACTGGATTTCTTTCTTATATAAACTATTCATTATTTAGTCTTTATCGTATTATTTGGAGCACAAGCAAAGAAGACTGTTTATTTATTTGACTCAGTGGGATCGTTGGGTAAAAACTCCTCTTGGAAGTGTGCCTTGCAGCTGGAAAAGAATGTGAACCAGTCACTCCTTGGTCTGCACAAGCTGGCAACTGACAAGAATGACCCTCATTTGTGTGACTTCATTGAATAACAAGTGTTGTTATTGAACATGGGCTCCCTCTGCTGGTCCTGCAGCAAAATATCATAGAGCATCATGGGCCATCGTTTTTAAACATGGAGGTAACACACAAGCCCACACTTGCCTGTGCAAACAGGTATTTCTACAGACAGTGAATATTCATGCATTTTTTGAAACTGCACCCACTGGATCCAAGTCTAGAAACTGGGAATTATAGTTTCCACACGAGGCTTGCTTGTTTGACATTACTGCAGTGACAAAGTGGTGGATTTAAAAATTACAAAAGTGTACTTCCAATCCAGTAGGAAATCTCTGGATTCTATCTGTTTTAAGGTAGGATTCCCACAGCCCAGCCACTCTGCCAAAAGAACCCAGTGAGGATGGGGGACAGCATGGCCCACCGCTAATAAAGATGTGCTGTGACTAGTTTAACAAGGGCTTCCACAAACAATATACTAGCCTCCCCTAGCCTGAGAGTCCAGCGGGGAAGGGAGTGCTACACAGAGGAGGGGTGATGGACCAGTAAAGCTGTTGATTTGTTTTCTCATTTAAACAAAAACATTTTCTTCTCCCCGTAACCAAGGAGGGAGGTACACCACTTTGATACAAACAAGTCCCTGCCAGAAGACTGCAGTTGCCCTTCAGAGTATTTATGAGCTCCAGGGGATAAATCCTTCCCAGTAGGGACGATTTAGCCAGCTTCAGAGAGTGTGGGAACTGCACAGAGGCAGACACATCATTGCAGCAGCCCTCCTCTGTGGGAGCTCCCTGAGTAGTCCATGCATGGTGAGGCTAAGGACCAAGCAGGGTGGGTTGAAGATGAGGCTGAGGGAGGACTGGAGGATCCGCTCTATGCTGATCTTCCTGTAGTCCCGCACGCTGCCCCCCAATACTATGGTGGAGGCCACATTTGGAGCCACAGAAGCTACTGCTGGTACAGGCTGTGATAGCTCTGCAGAGTCAGTCTACAGAGGCTGCTACGTGGCCTATGAGGAAAATTCCTCCTGCCACATCTATCTAGTGCCTGGCTGGCTACTAGGCTCAGCATCAGGCCCTAAGGACCCAGGTCCTGATTCAGTGAAACAGTTAAGCACACACTTAAAAAATGCCATTGATGTTCTGTTGACTTCAGTGGGACCTATGCACATTTGTGTTCTGCTAAGAAGAGATGCACTTAAGCATGTGCTTAATGCTTTGCTGAATCAGGACCTGAGCCTTGATCCCAATAAAGTCAATAGAAAAACTCTCATTGCCTTCAACAGAAACAGGCTTCAGCTCTAAGCCTAGTCGCCTACATTAAGATACAAAAAACAAATTACAGTCTACACATTTTTAGTATGAGACAAAAAGCAATTTTGGTTTATAGTGGGAAGGGAAAAAACATCTTCTAAAGCCAGCAGTACCATCACCTAAAGTGCTTTGAATATAAAAACAGCTAAATACTGTATACATTTTCTTGAAAAACTTGGAAGCTAAGTACAACAGGAAGCCCTCCAAGGCTCTGTCTGTATGTTCTAATTTTAGGCCTTTAGTCCTAATAGTCCCTTATTTTCAGCCTTTGTTTGCTAAATTCTTGAAGTGGGTCTTACAACATTTCCATTTTAAGATCAGACAGGCAGTTCTTACTAAACCCATCCACTCCCAATCTTTATTTAGGCCTAATTTGATGGTGTCCGGTTTGCAAATTAATTCCAGTTCTGCAGTTTCTCATTGGAGTCTATTTAATTTTTTTGTTGTTAAAGAATTGCCACTTTTAAGCACTTTTAAGTCTGTTATTGAGTGTCCAGGGAGATTGAAGTGTTCTCCTACTTTTTGAATGTTATAATTCTTGATGTCAGATTTGTGTCCATTTATTCTTTTGCGTAGAGACTGTCTTGTTTGGCCAATGTACATGGCAGAGAGGCATTGCTGGCTCCAGACTCCAACGAGAAACTGCAGAACTGGAATTAATTTGCAAACTGGCACCATCAAATTAGGCCTGAATAAAGACTGGGAGTGGATAAGTCACTACAAAAACTAATTTCCCCCTGCTAATACTCACACCTTCTTTTTAACTGTTTGAAATGGGACACCCTGATTACATTAGCCTCATTAACACTACAAAAGTGATTTCCATCCCTTCTTGTCAACTGTTGAGAATAGCCCACTTCCACCTTTAATTGCACTGGCTTATTCGCATTGACCCCCCCACACACTTGGTAAGGCCCCCTACTTGGTAAGGCAACTTCCATCTTTTCATATGCTGTGTATTTATACCTCTCTACTGTATTTTCCACTCCATGCATCTGATGAAGTGGGTTTTAGCCCAAGAAAGCTTATGCCCAAATAAATTTGTTAGTCTCTAAGGTGCCCCAAGGACTTCTCGTTGTTTTTACCGATCTGGATGTGATCGTGCTTCTTGGGAGCACTGGGAGAATTCTTTATGTGGAACCAAAGAGTACTAGCGGTCTTCCAAACTGCATCCTGTAATGTGCTGCTTTGCTTCTCAAAGGTGGGTGCATTGACCTGAAGTTGATCTATAATGATACTGAATTTACTGAATAAGTGACTGGGATTCACTAATTCAATCAATGCAATAACAACATTAGAAACTTTAGGAAAAGTGCATCTAAATTAACATGGATTTCTGAAGCTTATCTTAACCTTGCTTCCCACCATGCCCCTCAATTCTGTCCTGCAGGGACAAGACTAGTTGTAAATGAAAGTACTGATTTATTTGCTTTCTCTGATAACTGATTCCATATGTCAGTTGTCTTTCAGGCCTGACTTTATTGGGATTGCTTTGTTCAGTCTAGTTTAAAATATCATATACATTATCACAAAACATCTCCTTTCCAAGGCATTGGTTTTGATGAGTTAGACATATAAAAATGGAGGCTTTAGCCCAGATTTGTAAAGATGACTCTAAAAAAGAATTGTAGCTCCAGCACCGATACTCAATCGGGCGTGATCCTGCAAGCTGCTGAGGGTTGTGACCCCGTCGACACTTGAGTAGTTCCCTTGAGGTCAATATGGCTACTCCTGCTTAAAGTTAAGTACATGCTGGAGTATTTGCTGCACTGGGACCAAAGTGCTCTGCCACCTGGGAGTTCAAATCTATAGTGCTTTTTCATTTAAAGATCTTGAAGTGATTTACAAAGGCTTATTAGTTATTGATATCCCTATTACACAGATGAGTAAATGAAGGAACAGAGGTTAAGTGACTTACTGAAGGCCACACATTGAGTCAATGGGAGAGCCAAGAATGCTCCCGATTTTCAGGGCAGACTCTGATGTGGCCTCAAAGTTATTTTCTGTCTTTAATTTTCTAGAATCCCTGTTCCTACCACTTGTATGTGATAAGTGGAACAGCAAGTCATACAGCTGAAGAAACCATATTTGATGAAAAATTACATGCAGGATAACTGATGTGAGGCTGTTTGGAAATGCTATAATTTAATCAAGAAGTTCTGGCAATATTATAAACCACACAAATAAAGCTGGAGTACTTTACAGTATAATTTGAAACCTGCATAAAATTACAATTTAGTGATCTCTTCTCATCTGTTATCAGATTTAGCGAAGCTCTACATATTTTATAAGCTTATGATAATAAAATTAACAAATGGAGATGCAGCTTGTATTACAAATGTAAATTATTTAAGCAGGGACAATTTCAGAAAGAGAAACTGAAGTTTTATTTCCCGACTAGAGCGGGAAAACATTATCCATAATTATGCTAACAAAGATGTTTCACCATTATGCTGCAAGAGCAGGACAATTATGAATAGGCCACTTCCTGCAGTTCTGACTCCATTTTTAATCAGGAGTGAACCCTTCATCTCTTCTGCAGTTGCAGATTGCTCCAGATGTTGCAGAGCCAGTACAGTTCTGAGTCAATGCAGTGTCTGGGGCCACTGTGTAAGAAATATACAGCCAAGCTTCTCAGGACTCCTGCATATCCTTCTGAAGTGTAGGGTTTGAGGAACAGGAAGTGGGGCGAGACTGGTGGATTTGCTTAAGTTTAAGCCACCGCATACTGGCCACGGTGGAGCAAGAGCTACTAAAGCCTCAGAGCTGCAAGTGCAGCCATAAAGTGTGTCTACTGCTATTTTGCCGCATGGAAGGTAGGGTTATTTCCTTTCCATATAACCCATGTACCAAGCCTGGTACAGTGGCAAGGATTTAGCTCCCTCTCTTTACTGAGGCAAAACTCCTGATGACTGAAAAAATAGGTCCCTCTTTAGTATTACACACATTTAAAAGTTTTAAATTAGCCCCCCACTTAACAATAGTTGGTTTTGGGGGGGGGAATATTTTTTGGGATGCAGTATTTGTCTAAAGCCTTTGCACACAGTAGGCTCTGTCTCTTTTGCTATCCTAGACTGGCCTCAGCCTCTCCTAACATATCCAGTGACCTTGCATTCAGGATATGATCACAAGGCAATGCTTTCATTCTGTTTGTTTCAATAGCTCCTTTACCTTCTATATCTGAAATTATTTGAACATCCCAACAATTTGGTAGGGCTTGTTCTCGGCTCACATCTGATCACAAGTGAAACAACCTTATACAGATATTCCAGCAAGTAAGGGTATGTCTACGCTGCCAAAAAGACACATAGCAGCAAGTTTCAGAGACCAGGTCAACTGACCTGGGATCACATTACAGGGCTAAAAACAGTAGTAAAAGTGTTCGGGCTCGAGCCTGGACTCAGAGACACCCCCTCCACATTGGGTTTCAGATCCTGGGCCCCAGCTCGTGTCCAAATGTCTACACTGCTATTTTTAGCCCCATGGTGCAAGCCTGAGTCAGTTGACCCCAGGTTCTGAGACTCACCGCTGTAGATATATATGTATTTGCAGTGTAGACATAACCTAACAGCCCATCAGGTAACCAAAGCAAAAACTCATTATATTGATTATATTTATTTTTATTAACATAAACATTAACATCTAAAATTATACAGCTATCAAACTGTTGCTCTGTTTTCTGCTTATTCTTCCTTTAAGCTTCTAAAACCTCTCCCCTCTTTGCAGAGTTCAGCATTTTGTTATCAGAGTTGCTTCTAGTTCAGGGGTGGGCAAACTACAGCCCGGGAGCCGCATCCGGCCCTCCACACATTTTAATCCGTCCCTCGAGTTCCCACCAAGGAGTAGGGTCCTGGGCTTGCTCTGCTCCGCGCAGCTCCCAGAAGCAGTGGCATGTCCCTTCTCCAGCTCCTACACATAGGGGCAGCCAGAGGGCTCTGCATGCTGCCCCTGCAGCTCCCATTGGCCTGGAACCATGGCCAATGGGAGCTGCAGGGGCGGCGGCTGCGGACAGGGCAGCGTGCAGAGCCACCTGGCCACACCTCCATGTAGGAGCTGGAGGGGGGACATGCTGCTGCTTCTGGGAAATGCTTGAGGTAAATGCCGCCCAGAGCCTGCACCCTGACCCTCTCCCATGCCCCAACCCCCTCCCCCAGCCCAAGCCCTCTCCTGCACCCTGAACTCCTCATTTCTGGCCCCACCCTAGAGCCCGCACCCCTAGCCAGAGCCTTCACCCCTCTACTGCACCCCAACTCCCAATTTCATGAGCATTTATGGCTCGCCAAACAATTTCCATACCCAGGTGTGGCCCTCAGGCCAAAAAGTTTGCCCACCCCTGTTCTAGTCTGTAAAAGAAGACATGCACAAATGCACCCACCCTCCGTGCTCGCTAATGGAGACTTTTACATTTGTTATTTCTTCTTGTTTTCTGTAACATCAAACTGAAAGCCCATGTTGTGGAATTCCTATCACTGGAAGCAGTGGTGGATAAACACATGGGCCCAAGGGGCCTAGGCCTAGAGGCCCCCAGCAGGAGTGCCAGAATCTTAGTAGAATGGAGGGGGTCACTGAGGCCCTGCACCTCTCTATGGCCCAGTCTCCTGTTCTTCCTTTTCCCCCCAAGGCCCCACACTCTAGCCAGACAGTGGCAAGAGCTGCCCAGGGAGCCCAAGCTGCTGTGGGGAGCCCAGGTCCCTCCACCTGCCCTGGTTGGAGGCTGGGGTGCCTGAGAGCAGTCCCTGGCCCGTGTCCCTGCCCCTTCGGAGCATGCCACCCAGGGCAGGTGGAGAGTCTGGGCCCCCTGGGTGGCTCTTACCATTGCCTGGCTCCGGCTTCTGGTCTGGCCAGAGGGCGAGGCTGAAAGGAACCAGGCCTTGCGGTGAAGGGGGGCTAAGGCCCAACCCCCCACTGGGAAGAGGTTGGCACCGTCGGCAGGGACTGCACTTCATGGCAGGGAAGCTTTGTATTAATGCATTTTGATATGTTTTTTTTTAATGGGGTCTAGGGAGCCCAAGTGTTCTTTGTGTCCAGGGCCCCAGTAAATCTTAATCTGTCTCTGACTGGAGGTTTTTAAGAACAGGTTAGATAAACACCTGTCAGGAAGGGTCTAAGTAGACTTGGCCCTGTGTTAACACTGGGGAGTGGACTACATTAACTCTTGAGGTCCTTTCTAGTCCTACATTTCTACGATTCTGTTTTGCTCTCAGCGTATGGAAACATAACAGTACGGTTGATTTTTTTTCCACTGTGCTTTACAGGCAGAGAGAATGCACATTTCCTTCCCCACATGCATGGAGATGCTTATCTGCAGAATTGGAAACATTTCATAACAGTCTCTCTTTTACATTCACAGAAAAGTATAATAGTGGTAAGTAAACTCATGTAAGCTGACCGGTGTTATCACAATGCTTTCTCAATGGAAGCTTTGGCTAAAGAATGGAGGGTTGGCTTGTCAGTAGATATTCACAATAAGATCAAAGCACATCTCATCTGGTATTTATAAAAATGGTGTGTTTGTTTTTTAACTATTAACATTTGAAGAAAACTGATATCCCAGTCACCTTGCAGATAGAAAGGTTAAGTTCATCTTTCATTTCCACCTGTGCAATAACACTCATTTCAGTGGATTTGTACAAGTGTAAATCAGAGCAGAATTTGCCCCGTTATTATTATTTTATTTGTGATGTGATAAAATGCTCAGCACTTTACAAGACACAAAATAAACAAGTCTCAGTTATAAAACATTTACAATCTAAAAAACAGACTAGACAGAATGCATTGGGAAACCCTGAAAGGCAATAGCCTGGTGCTTATTCTTCAGTTACTTTTAATTTTAATATTGGCTTGCTACCTTTGAGCTATGTGGAAGAACAAAAGGTGTGATTTTTCCAGAGTCTTGTCTTGCCACTTGCATAAATGCAGGAATTGTGCGTGCAATCACAGTAATTATGTGCACTGAAGACATGCATGCATTTTTGGATGCACAAGTCTGGCCCTCTACTTCCTAGAAACTTGGTCCTGGAAGTTAAGTGGTCATTTTCTGTCTGTTTATACTCTGCTTCATATTTTTCTCCATTATTCTCTAGTACAATGCAGCTGTGTTTTTGAGTGTTGAGCACTAAAAATAATGTTTAAATCCAAGAATAAACTGTTTTCAGTTGAACAATGTACTGAATAGTGTTCAAAACATTTCAGCTCCCATTAGGATTTATAAAATGCTCTTTAATATTCTGTTGATTGTTTGAATTTAGACAAGGAAGAACAATAAAAACATGTAACTGCTTCTTGACAGTATAGTAAAGGGAATTCAGTGACTACAATGGGTCAAATGTTACCTGGAGACTATAGAAATATTATATATACCAGCAGTCTAAACATATTTTCAAAACAGGGGTGCTGGAATAATTTTTATAGTGGGGGTGCTGAGAGCCACTGAACCAAACTGTAAACCCTGTATATGATGGAAACCACTTCAAGCCAAGTGGTGCGGCTGCACCCCCAGTTCTAGCATCTATGCCTTCAATGATAACTAGCCTTTTGGGCAAGGAACAAATAATGAAAATTATTTGTACAAGTCCTGAATGATGATTGCTTGTTTTGACACACTGAGATCGTACCAGAACATAACAATACAGAAGTCAAAGTCCAATGTTTATTTCAAGTCTTTTAGAAATGATGTGATAAATGAAGGAGGGTGGAGGGTAGCTCCCTGTTGTGGATGCCCAGCCAGCCAGTAGCTATAAAATCCCTCTTAGTAGCTGTTCTCTAAGTGCTCTACCTGTAAAGGGTTAAAAAGTCTCACTGCTATGCATAGGTAAAAGGAAGTGAGTGGGCACCTGGCCAAAAGAGCCAATGGGAAGGCTAGAACTTTTTAAAATTGAAACAAGACTCCCCTTTTGTCTGTCTGTGGCTGTTCTCCCAGAGAGAGGGGACAGGGCAGAGTTATGCTGTGAGATGCTTGGGTCAGGTATGAAAAAATCATCGGTATCATACCTAGAAACTACTCATTTGAAACCCCATATTTGCAAGTAGATCAGGGAATGTCTAGGAAGATGTGATTAGGTTTATCTCTTTTATTTCTTTATGGCTTGTGGATTTCTCTGTGCTAACCCAAGATGCTTTTGTTTTGCTTGTAACCTTTAAACTGAACCTCGAGAGCTATTCTTGAGGGTTAAGCCTTGTAGTGTTGTTTTTTTTTTAATTTAGCAAAAGCCTAAGTTTCCAGATGTATTTTCTTCTTCTTTTTTATTAATAAAATGTACCTTTTTAAAGAACAGAATTGGATTTTTGTGTTTTAAGAGGTTTGTGCACAGGGTGGTTGTTTAGCTGCTGGCAACAGCTGATTTCCTTTTTTTTTCTTCTCAGCTCTTCTCGGGGCGGGGCGGGGGGGAGTGTGTGAAAGGGCTTGAGAGTACCCCCACAGGAAGGAATTCCCAAGTGCACCTTCCTGGGTTCTCAAAGGGATTTTTCACTTGGGTGCTGGCAGCATCTACCCATCCGAGGTCAGAGAAAAGCTGTAACCTTAGGAGTTTAATATGAGCCTGGAGCAGCAAGTATTAATTTTTAGAGTCTTTGCGGCCCCCCACCTTCTGCACTCGAAGTGCCAGAGTGGGGAATCAGCCTTGACAAATGATATAAAGGGTTCCTATACTAACCCTACTGGAAATTCCAGCAGACTCCATTGTAATCCTTCAGCTTCTCTCTTGGTTTCTACTGGAAAACCACTAGCCTGAGTAACTCATAGACCAATAAGACCCACTGTTTGCTCTGTTCAAGAACCTAGTTACCAACTGGAATTTCCACCATGCTAATTAAATGAAAGGTCCAGATTTTCAAAAAGTTAAGTGTGCAACTGTGCATACAGAAATGTGCATTCCTAATTTGTACTTTCAGTTGTGCACACATAACCTACTACTTTTCCTTGGAAATACATTTTTTCATGCAATCATGGCTATATATATTAAGGTTAGGCTTTGTTTTTCACTTAAAGGAGGGATTCAGACTCTCTGTTCTGTATGAAGACTACAGTATATTTTCCCCAAATTTTCATCATATGATGTTTCAGTAGAGATTGCATTTTCTTGGGATTTTCAACTAAATCTGTGCTTAGTGTGAAGAATGTGGGGGTTACCTGTATTAATTTTATGAATGTGAGATATATAATATAGGGGCTTGGTGGTATTTTGTTGCTGGCTAACTAAGATAAATCAGCATGAGGAACAGGAAAGAGAATCCATCTTACTGGAGAGAGATCACCTAAGCTGCTAGTCATGGAGGATGGGATCTCCACCTGGGGTTCATTACAGAGCAGGGATTAGTGAGGAGGAAACAGCAGACTGGGCTTTATTCCATGAGGGAGACCAGGAACCTTCTGTGGGTTTCAGCAGAGGACTACATGGTTTATGAAGCCTCCGAGAAAAAGAGATGGCTTATTTTTATTTAATGGCCTAGCCAAACCTGATTAACTTTTTCTTTGGACAAGAAAATGTGGTGTTTTAATGTCTAGAGGAAAAGGGAATGCTTCAGGAAGATTTCCACCCCTTGCCTTGGTTTTCTCACCTGAAGGGGAGAGTGTTGTCATGTCTGGCTGGTAAAGAAAGACTCTGGTCTGTGTAATATATTCAGATGGAAAGATGCTTGGGTCTGATTGTGAAACAACCCTGTCAACAACTGTGTAATGAATTGCTGGGTTTGAGACTCAGAGCTGGCTGAGTCACATTGCTCCCTGACAACTTTTCCCCAGGTACCCACTTCTGTTCCTGCATATGCACCTTTTCTTCCAGGCCTGGGGAAAATGGTTTTTCATTTAAAAATGTGAGGGGTGTGTGTGTGGAATGTTACTGCTGCCTCTTTCTTCTCTCAGGTCTCCTACTTAGCTGTGATGATTTTGTGAAATTACAGGCTTCTCCCGCTCTCCCAAGTACATATACCCCAATCTCTCCCTACCCTTCCCCTGCACCATATGTTCATTCATTTCAAACTTTTTCCCATTAAGGTGGACTTGTCTATCAACTGCTTGTCAGGCAGCTTTAGAAGTAATTAAGCTGATACAGATTTACATCTTAAACAGCATGAAAGATGAAAAGTTCAGACTGTTATGTGTGTGCTTGGTATGCGTAGCAAGCCTTGCAGACTATAAGTAAAAATAGCAAGGGTGATGAAAGGGATTTGAACTGTGGTTCCCAACCTCTCAGGAAAGTATCTTAACCACTGAGCTCATGTTGAGGGGAGGGGTTGGTGGTCTCACAACTGATTTTGTTGAAGCTCTTTCACTTTAATTTAATAACTGAATATTATTAATTGGGCCAGAGAGTGTGGTCAGGCTTTCCTCTGAGAGGTGGGAGATCCCTTTTCAAATCTCATCTCCTCATCAGGCACAGGGGGCATTGAATATCTGTCTCCCACATCCCAGGTGAGTTCTCTGACCACTGGACTAAAGGTTATGATTGAGGCAACTTTGTTTCCTCTTCCCAGCTGGCCATTTTATGTGGGGCTAGATAGGTTCTGAGGAAACCTACTGGATTGGGACCTACAGGCATTCCTCCATCTATCTTCCCTTGGTTTGTGGATTGCACTGGGGCTAGGTGTGAGACAAGCATCAGGCACCTAGAATGAGTCTTTCTGCCCATGCTTAGAAGCAGGAACTTTTACAGTGGATATTTAAGCATCAAGTGAGGTTAGGCCCCCAAAGGGTTTTGTGGATTGCGATGGCACCAATATTCCAGTTGAGGGCTAATCAGCATGGAGTAGAGAGGAAGAATTACTTCTTGTCTTGCTTACAATACGCCTGTTAATGCATCCCAGAATGATGTTTGCTTTTTTTGCAACAGTGTTACACGGTTGACTCATATTTATCTTGTGATCCACTATGACCACCAGATCCACTTCTGCAGTATTCCTACCTAATTAGTGATTTCCTATTTTGTATGTGTGCAAATAATTGTTCTTTCCTAAGTGTCGTAATTTGCATTTGTCCTTATTGAATTTCATCCTATTTACTTCAGACCATTTCTCCAGCTTGTCCAGATCATTTTGAATTTTAATCCTATCCTCCAAAGCACTTGCAACCCCTCCCAGCTTGGTATCATCCACGAACTTTATAAGTGTACTCTCTATGCCAGTGGTTCCCAAACTTGATCTGCCGCTTGTGCAGGGAAAGCCCCTGGTGGGCCGGGCCGGTTTGTTTACCTGCCGCATCTGCAGGTTCGGCCGATCGTGGCTCCCTGTGGCCGCGGTTCGCTGCTCCAAGCCAATGGGAGCTGCTGGAAGTGGCGGCCAGTACGTCCCTTAGCCCGCGCCACTTCCAGCAGCTCCCATTGGCCTGGAGCAGCGAACCGCAGCCACTGGGAGCCGCGATCGGCCAAACCTGCGGATGCGGCAGATAAACAAACTGGCCCGGCCCGCCAGGGGCTTTCCCCGCACAAGTGGTGGAACAAGTTTGGGAACCGCTGCTCTATGCGATTATCTAAATCATTGATGAAGATATTGAACAGAATTGGACCCAGAACTGATCCTTGTGTGACCCCACTCAATTTGCCCTCCTAGCTTGACTGTGAACCATTGATAACTACTCTCTGGCAACGGTTTTCTAACCAGTTCTGCACCTATCTTATAGTAGCTCCATCTAGGTTGTATTTTCCTTGTTTGTTTATGAGAGGGTCATATAAGACAGTATCAAAAGCCTTACTAAAGTCAAGATAGACCACATCTACTACTTCCCCCTATTCACAAGGCTTGTTACCTTGTCAAAGAAAGCTGTTAGGCTGGTTTGACATGATGTGTTCTTGGCAAATCCATGCTGACTGTTACTTATCATCTTATTATCTCCTAGGTGATTGCAAATGGATTGCTTAATTATTTGCTCCATTATCTTTCCTGGTACTGAAGTTAAGCTGACTGGTCTGTAATTCCCCAGGTTGTCCTTATTAAGGATACAGAAAGATGGTACTGGGGGAGAAGGAGTAACTAGGGCTTGCTGAGCTCTGTGAGTGTAGCGATCTATAGGAAGGAAGACCACCGCTCTTTCCTGGCCCTGAGGGAAAGGGCTAAAGGTAGAGAAGCACACTATATAACAGTGTGACTGTATTGGTCTTTGTGTGTTTATTTACATACCCAAGTTGCCACTCAGTGGAGAGCCTTAGAGGTTCCTGGGGCATCTGAGGACAGGAACAGTGTGCGTCACTTTACAAAAAGGAAAGGGAGGCTTTTACAGAGTCTCCTGACCTGAACTGTTCTGAACCATAAGTGGCTTTAGGGAAAAGACCAATATTTTGAGGCAACTCTTACCTGAAGACCTAGCTTGCTTTACTTGCATAGCATACGATAGACACTGCAGAAGGCATTTTCTACCTTAACAAGCAGCTACAGTGCAACATCTAGAGAAGTATAGCAGTGCCATAGGATGAATAGGAAGGATTTTTTTCAGGATCCCACAGGGAACAATGTATTGACAGTACAATCCTATCTGGCCAGAAAGAAGTTTCAGGCAGGGCTTGAATTGGGAGGAGTGGAAGGAATAGTGGTTGAAGGACATAAATTCACACCATGTAGACGTCAAGCACAGGAGTTTATTACGTACAGCGCTGACGGAGTGTTCCCTTGCTTATTAGGCTCAGAGACACTGTCAATCAATTGATTACAATTGAATATATGGATTTTTTTTATGGGCAGGGGAAAGTGACAGGATAGGCAGTCCCACACCCCCGGATAGGTTTAGCTGCAAGATATGATAGCAAAGTAGCCAGTGGTCAAAAGGTTACATAATGTCTCCGCCCATGCTCTCAGGTTCACAAATTAACATTTAGCATTTAATTAGTACTTTAATAAATGTATTAGTATAAAATATATGTTGAATTCTGATTTGGGGTCCATAGGCATGAAGTAGCTCCTTTGATTGTCCAACAGATACATATCTAGGAGTAAAAGCAAAGAAACAGTGAAAGTATATGGCAATAAAGATTCTTTCAAGTTGCTTATTTGTGTTTAAGGCAGGCATTAGTCCCTGGGAAAGGGAGGTAGGAGGAGGCCATATTTTATACTGACATGCATGAACCTTTCATAAACTCAAGGCTGGATGTGTGGGAAGAACTTCTCCCTACAGAAGAAACTAACACAACAGAAACAGGGCTTTGTTCTATTTGCAACTTTGAATAAGACACAATTATTGCCTCCAACATCTGGCGTTGTGCTGATCAGGCATATCTTAAGCCAGGTTATCTTTGGTTATTCTGCTTTCTCTTAGCTAATCCCTATTTGCTCGGCCTCTGACCTCTTGACCAAACTCTGGACTTTGGGCCTGTACACAGATCCATATACCAGGTTATTACATCAACAATGGATTTTAACCCTTCAGTGGTACCCTCCTAAACTCCACCCACAAACCAAGAACTACTGACTTGAGATGCCAAAATGAGATCCTACTCACAGTAGATAGTACTGATGTTCAAAATATGATCACACATGCTCTGCTGGGCTCTCCCTTAATGGGGTTGGATACACCCATGAGCAGAACTAAATTAAGACATGGGTAAATAAGCATGTGCCCAAGTTTGCTTCTGTTCTTTAAAAAGTTCTGTTTCTTACTCTGCCAGTGGTCAAGAAAAGCTTGAACATCTGGACCAATTGTATCTGATGCAGTGATGCCTGCCTAAATTTGCAGAGGGCCTCTGGCAGAGGCAGCTGAAGCTCACCTCGAATGCAGGGCAGATGTGCTCTGTATGGGGAGGCCGGGTTGCAGTGCAGGGGTGGGATGAAGAGAAGCAGGGTTGGTGCTCTGCATTTTGAGTGAGGGGAGCTACTGAGACTCAGCAGGTAGGGGATGTTCCTACTTGATCCCCAGCCTGGACAACAGCTCTTTTTTTTTTCTTTAATGAAAGCTGAGATTCTAGAGAACAAGATGGCAGTCTCAAAGTACTAGGTTGTCCACCCAGTGTGACCCTGCCCAATGGCTTAAGGGTAAATCAAATGCTTTTGGATAAATGGGTCTTGTGGATTAATTCAAGTTAGTGTTCAGATATCCTGTTGTGATAAAGACCATATTAATGCATGTAAATAACTTTGATTCAAATAACACCTTTTGGATGAGGGTGTCTCTCAGTTTATGGGTGCTTGAATAAACAGGGTCTTACCAAAATAACTGTAAAATGAGAACATGTAGGTTCTTTGGGTCACACAATGTTAATATTTTTGTTTAGTCAAACCCCTAATTAAATGATAAAAAAATAGAGAAGATATAAAAGTACCACTGTTACATGTCTTTAGTGGTCATTGGCCATGCTTGGGCATTTGTGCTTGTGCTCACAAGAGGTGCTGTGGCAACAAGATGTCACAAAAAAAGGCAAAATGTCTCCTAGCAACAGGAAGCTTTAGGTAGAAAAGTTCCAAACTAGCTAGTGGGAAACAGCAAGCATAAACAACTGGGGACCCCCAAAGAGCAGAAGTCCCCAAATCTGGGGATGATCGAACAATTGCTATGGTGAGTACCCTGGACACCAAGCTGGTGGAGAGGGAAGCCCATTGGCCTTCTGCCTGTGAATGACTTTTTGAAAACTAGCTTCACAGTGCTGGAGTCTTTGCTACTTTTTATGCAACTTTATTTTAATTTAAAAAGAAAAAGTAAAATATCATGTGGATTCCAACACTGACTGTTAATCCAAAATAGTCAACTCAGAGGAGACAGTATTATTTTCCTGTTTTAATCCCACTATTTAGAAAAAGCCATATTACTTGTATCCCTTTTCCAAGAACAGATTTAGTGAATAGGTTATTTTTAAGGGTAGGCAAGACCTTTTGCTTTTTTTTTTTTTTTTAAAGCTTTGGAGGACTTAACCTTGAATCTCTGATTCTAATAATATCACCAGTCACTTGGGAACTATGAAAGAGACTGAGGAAATAAGGAGAGAGAAAGAGGAGGGAGAAGAAGAGAGCTGCTTTAATAATATAGGGCTAGATTTGTGTCCTTAAGCAGTACTCTGTATAAGGGGCAATCTGTAGCTGCACTTCCCCAGAAATGGAACTGGGAATTGGAATGGGGACTTGTCTGTAGTGGGGGAAATGAATTGGGTTAGAAAACACATTAACACAATGTTCAACATACCTTTTCCCCTTACTGTGAACCAGGATAGTTGTGTTTAAAAACATTATCAGGTCATGGTTAAATATTGGAGGACATATTGCACATCACTTCTGGTGCACGAGCTAAACAGGTTTGCATGTAGGACGTTTTACAATGTACCTATCTGGCTGCATGGCAGTAAAAGTGGATGAGAGTAGAATTGACATGGCATGGCATGTGCATGCTGGGTACACACAACTGCTGCTATTTTTATTTCATGATTACACCAGGAGAAACTGCCTTTAAGTAGATCCTTCTGCATGGGAGCTGAAGCCAGGAATGCAATGTACTTGTTATATTTACATGCATATCACTGCTGCAGATTTGGCAGGTTGTCCCAGTGGTGTTGCCCCCTTGGGCTTTTGAGTAATTTATATTGGCTTTGTGCAGGGAAAGGAGGCTCTCTCTCTGTTACTGTGTGTTCTGTTTTGGACATTTGTTAATCCTTCTTTTCCAAAATTTCTCTCTCTCTCAAGTTCAACAGAGGAAAAAAAAAAATCAAACCATACAAATCCTATGCACGTGTGTTACATTCTTTCTACCAGTTCCACTCTGGGGCTGGTGAAATGCTGCATATCTGGGTTTGTGCATCTCTCCTAGACTGCATAGCTGGAGCCCTATCCTCTCCCCTGCGCAAATATCTACACTGGTTCATTTTTTTTAAATGAGCATAAGTTTTGAGACTTACTAAAAGTAGAAAAAGACTTTTTTCCCCACCTGAGTCTGGAATTGTCCATCTTGCATGAATGTAAGCCCCAAATTAATCTCAAACATAATAGAATCAGCCCTAAATTTCTGAGGCAGAGACGGTCATAAACTTATATGAAAAGTTATATATAGGTTCTTAGAGGCTTTTCAATGAAGTAAATATGGACACAATTCTAGCACCAAGTTTGTGCTCCAAAAATGAAGGGAATCTAACTCAAAAAGACTAAATTTTCCCCATTAACTCACAAGCCAATTTACTCTAACAATATTTTTAGTTTCAGAGTAGCAGCTGTGTTAGTCTGTATCCACAAAAAGAACTTGTAGGCACCTTAGAGACTAACAAATTTATTAGAGCATAAGCTTTTGTGGGCTACAGCCCACTTCATCAGATGCATAGAATGGAACATATTGTAAGATAGATATTATATATAGATATATATAATCTTCCAACTTTTTGGCTAATTGGCCTCTCACAGTTTATATGGTAACTTCCAACTTATCTCTGTGTGTGTGTGTGTGTGTGTGTGTGTGTGTGTGTGTGTGTGTATATATATACACACACACATAAGTTGGAAGTTACCATATAATCTGTGTGTGTGTGTGTGTGTGTGTGTATATATATTACACAGATAAGTTGGAAGTTACCATATAAATTGTGAGGCCAATTAGCCGCTCACAGTTATCTGTGTGTGTGTGTGTATACACACACACACACACACACACACAGATAAATTGGAAGATAGATGTATATTATATATAGATATATATATCTTACTATATGTTCCATTCTATGCATCTGATGAAGTGGGCTGTAGCCCATGAAAGCTTATGCTCTAATAAATTTGTTAGTCTCTAAGGTGCCACAAGTACTCCAATATTTTTAGTATAACTATAATACACACTTAGGCCTGATAAGGCAAACACCCATTTGCCTTTATTCATTTGAGTAAAATTAAACGTGTAAATATACTCAGAACTAGAGCCCAATTCAGTCTCCATGGGCTATAAATGCAGTGGTGTGTTCTTAATGTTTGTAATGTAGCAGTGCAGTAAATAAGGGGAGCTGCTATTGGAGTGTAATCATTTACAGTTAAAGAGATACTGCCACGTAGTGAAGACAACTTTTAGTACTGGTGCTTAAGCAAAGACACGATGCTACGAATGTAAATGAAAACGGGACACACCTCTCCCCTAGTTTATAACCAGTCTCTTGCAGTATTTGCAACCCAGACTTTGTAGCGTTATGGCATTGCACGAGAATCTGAAAGTGAAACTCACTAGTGGGGGATGGGGAGTGAAACTAGCTAGTTAATTTTCCTTCCCGAGATGAGTGAAGGGCAGAAAAACAGCCGGTTTATAACCAAGAGATTTAGTAACAATAAGAAAAGTCTGAAAAATAGACGCGATCTTTAGTTTAACAGTCGCTCGGGGGAGTGCTAGCGGGGGGAGAAGGAACAGCCCGGGGCGTTAGGTTCTTAGAGTGCTTCTTCCCTTCTGACAGAGCATCTCCCAGTCTGCTGCGAGGGCCGGAGAGGAACCCAGAGCGCATTAGGGCCCCGGGGAAAGGCGGCGCGGCAGGCAGGTACCCTGGTGTACTGGCTGCAGCTCACATACAGGCAGAGAGAGGCTGCTGGGGGCCCGGTGCCAGAGGGAGGCTCTGCGCTCGCTCAGCCGATCCCGGGACTGACTCCAGCATCACTTTAATGGGAAGTGGATGGCGATGGCAGCAGCCCAGCAAGTAAAGAAACCGCAAGCGTGGCTCTAGGCGCTGCTCCCGCCCCTGGATGCCCCCGCTCACACCTTCCACGCGCCAGGACCGAGCCGCTGCGGGAGGGCTGGGGCGGCTTTGCTGTGGGCTCCCCTGGGAGCTGCAGCCCCCGCTCCCCACCGCGGTGTGTGTTGCCGCCGCTGCTGCTGCCGCCGCCCCCGGACCCCCGTCCGCTCCCCCCCCGCCTGCCTCTGCCGGGCGGCTGGCAGCGCAGCAGCTGCTGAGGCTGGAAGTTTTCCTGGCAGCGCGGGGCTCCTCCGCCAGCCAGTCCCCAGCTCCCCGCCGCGCGCGGGAGAGGAGCCGCGGCCGCTGCTGAGGGCGAGGCGGGGGAAGCGCCGAGCCCGGCCGCCTTCGCGCTCGGATTCCGCAGCCTGGCCGGAGCGGGAGGCAGCCGCCGGCCGGCCGGGGTCCCGGCATGCTGAAAGTCACCGTGCCCTCCTCGTCCTCCAGCGCCTCCGCCGCGGGCAGGGCGGGGGGCGCGGCGCCCGACTACTGGATCGACGGCTCCAACAAAGACACCCTGGCCCATTACTTCGAGCTGGAGTCGGAGCTGGGACGGTAAGGAACGGGCTGCTGCCGCCCTGGGCGAGGGGCATTTCCGGGGCATCCTCCGCTGCGCGGGGCGGCGGAGCCGGCGGCTTTGGCTTGTGGCCGCGACTGGGGAGGGCAGGATCCCACGCGTGCAACCGGTGTCAGAGGCTGCGGGGACTTTTCTCTTGCGAGGTGGGGCTGGCTGCCTCCCCCTCCCCACCCGCCTGCTGCATTTCCTTTGAGTGTGGTTCATATTTAGAGTCTCTCCCCCGACCCCTCATGCTGGCTTCTTTCCTTGGGGGGTGTCTGAAACTGGAGGAGAGAGATGTGACAACTAGGGAGACCGCCTCTTCCCCAGTGCTGTTGGCTCTATGGCAGTTCCCCTACATGTAGGGTATGCAGCATTTCCTAGATCCCCCCGTTTCCAGGGCTAGAGGGAGATGAAGACTTACGGGGGGTTTGGGTTTTTTGGCTGGGGAGGGGACAATCAAGATGATGATAGTGATGGTAAACTTTTTGTTTTTGCTGTTTAAGACCAGTGACATGGGAAATTAAACTTAAATACCAGCTTGCTTTAGTGGCTTTTCAGTAGTGAAGGGGAGAATGAATCACTTAAAACAGTTGCAAGCAGGATTATAAACTGACATGTTGATACAAAGAGAAGCCCTGTATGGGAACAATTTAGCACTGATTATCTGGGAAGAGCCTAAACTATTAGGCTTCCCTGTACTGGTGTGTGTGTGTGTGTGTGTGTGTGGCGGGGGGGGGGGCGGCGGAATAGAATATATATTCCAAATACCATCTGGAGATCATATCCTCATGGTGACTAGCATGTACAGCTATTGCCCTTCACCTGTTACCTGCCTACTTTGGTTTGACAGAGATGGCACCATAACTATTTTGAGAGTAGACATTTCACCTTTTTGCTCCCTCTAAGGTTTACAGTATTTAACACATTTCAGGGTTGCCTCTTTTGTACTAGGAAAGCTCAAGATGAGGCATTTACTGCTGTTGTCTATCAATTACAGTGTCTTGATGATGAATGCACACTGATTTTAATAGCTGAAAAAGTTAAACTGTAAACGATGGTCCAAAGAGGTGTCAGTATTTTTGTGCTGGATGCGTATCTGTCCATTTTGCAGGTGTGCACGCATGTTCAAACACAGAAAACAAATTCGGTTCAGAACGAAAGTCATGCAAGTACTATGTTAAAAGGAAAATACCAGTTAATTTCTTAAGAAAAACACACTATTGGCCCAATCCTTTAAATGCTTAGCCATGTGAGTAACTTACATTAGTAGAGTTACCCACGTAAGTGTTTGGAGAATCTGGGCTTAATACTATGCAGAGTGACTGTTAAGAATTTCTGTGAATCGGCCACACTTGTAAGTAAATTGACAGTCTAATTCTGAGTTTTTATACTAGACATGTTTGCATGAATTTGGGCACGCTCCTGCAGTCCTTACTCAGGCAAAGTTGCCATTGAAGTAATGAGCCTATGAACAGGACCTTTACATGTGAACTGCATTCTTTTCATTAGGAACTGCAATACAATTTAGGAAGTGATTGCCAGTATTTGAGTGAATTGATGTTTGGTACACATTCATTCATGCGTGCCGTACTACTGTCACAGCACACTTCTTCCAGTCATTTAACAGTTCTAAGCATTTTTAAACTAAAACTCAGCATAACATTTAATATTTGTCTTCTATATCTGTGTAGGTTTCAGAGTAGCAGCCGTGTTAGTCTGTATCCGCAAAAAGAAAAGGAGTACTTGTGGCACCTTAGAGACTAACCAATTTATTTGAGCATAAGCTTTCGTGAGCTACAGCTCACTTCATCGGATGCATGCAGTGAAAAATACAGTGGGGAGATTTTATATACACAGAGAACATGAAACAACCTTACCTGATCACTCTCGTTACAGTGTGTATGGTAACACCCATTGTTGCATGTTCTTTGTGTATATAAAATCTCCCTACTGTATTTTCCACTGCATGCATCCAATGAGGTGAGCTCTAGTTCATGAAAGCTTATGCTCAAATAAATTTGTTAGTCTCTAAGGTGCCATAAGTACTCCTTTTTTATATCTGTGTAGAATTTTCTGTATCAGTATAGAATTACCAGCAGATGATATTGCATTTAGAAGTGGAAAGTAAAAGAATTGATGTGATGCAGTAACATGTATAATGGGGATGGATGAGTTGTCATAAACTTTACAGAGTAGGAAGTAAAATGAGATCAACGATCTCATAGTGAAAAATTTCACAGATGACAGCGCAGTTGCATCAGTTTATTCACAGAAGGACTTGTAATTACAATGTTTTTACCTGAAAGGAAAAGTAAAACCTTGAACTGACATGGTTGCGAGTTTTAAAAAAAAACAAAATCTTATTGGCTATTGAGTATTTGGCTAACATTCCTCCCTTTTTGTCACTTATGATGATGATTGCACATACCATATAGATAATAACTTGAACCGAAAAGCCTTCATGAATGATATTCTATGCATTTGACTTTAACAATACAGCACTTGTTAATACTCTGTAGGTGGCAGAATTGGTGAGTTGTATATTTTCTGTATCTTGCCCAGTGTGTCTTTCAGCTGAGAGTTTGCATTTCGCAATATCCTGAGAAAAGGTTTTGCAGCAATGTTAACCATAAAATACTACACTTGTAGTATCCCAGAAACATAAAATCTTTTATGTTATGTACTATCAGGTACAGAGTTTATGCAATTGAGATTAGTATAAAGAGATTATTTGAAGAGGAGAGATAAAATTATGTAACAAATGACTCCTTTGATACTCAGTGCATTTTTAAAAAAAAAGCAATTTAAGTTGTGAACATATTTGCAGATATCACTTTTATTGGAATTGTATTGAATATAATTTATTTTGGTATGGAAAATTTTATGCACTCCGTATCTTGAATCAGAAAGTGACAGAAAAGTTTAATGTTCCTAATGTATTGATTGTTGGCAGAGCCAACAGCTCATACACAGTTTGACTATTAGGGAATATTTCTGGCTGGGTCTCTAGAGTTATTCCCTCATTGTCAAAAAATGACATTGGACTCTTCTGTGCACATGAACCATCATCAGAAACCTTCTGGGCTAACTTCTCATTTAAAGTATAGCCTCGCTAGTGTAATCCTCATCAAGGTCCTTATCCTGAGAGCTATTAAGCACCCAGAGTTCCCATTGTATTTCCAATGGGAATTGGGAAAACACTGTGCACTCAGGCCCCAATCCACAAAGATACTTAAATGCCTAAACCCCAGACTTAGACACGTAAGTCCTGGTTTTTGCCACCACTGTGATCCACAAAACTTGCACTGAATCCTGTAGGTGCCAAAATTCACTCAATGCCTATATTTTTTTAGAGTACATGTTTCTTAGGAGATCCAGTAGGTATGCTGAGAGGCTGCCTACCAGGTCAAATCCTAATCAAAATCTGGCCAGGATGGTAGTGGTGGTAGCCAGATTAGAACTTTTAGTCCAGTGATTAGAACATTTGTCTAGGATGTGGGAGGCCCAGGTTCAATGCCCTTCCCTGCCTGAGCAGGGAGAAAGGATTTGAAAAGGGTCTCCTACCTCTCAGCTTAGTGGCTAGAGCCCTTACCTGTGGGATATGCTGATGTGGGGGCTGCCTCAGTCTCTCCTGTACAAGCTGTTCCATTGGGGATAAATAATGAAAGTGTGATTGGAGCAAGGGGATTGGACTGTCTGTCTTCAACTTCTAAGGTGGGTGGCCAAACCACCAGTTTACAGAGTCTCTTTCTTGCTCATGTGCCCAATGACTGTTCCACTGAGCCCAGTGGTTAGGGAACTCACCTGGGAGGTGGGAGGCCGTAGGTTGTGTTCCCCTGCTCCAATCACTTTCATTATTTATACCTAATGGATCTGCTTCAAGAGAAGAGACTGAGGAAGCACCACATCAGAATATCCCATAGCTTAGCAGTTAGAGCACTCTTCTGAGAGGTAGAAGACCCCTGCTCAGATCCTTTCTTCCCCACTCTGGCAGAGAAGAGAATTATGGGAGATCCAGGTTCAACACTGGCAAATCTTTTAGCCCAGTGGTTAAAGCAATCAGGTGAGTGGGCATGGCACTGGTGCTGCTGTTTTGTGTGGAGCGAGGCAGCTGCCCAACTCGCTACCACAAGAAGCTATGTAGGTGCTTAAGCTGCCTGACTCCAGGAGAGGGGTTCCAGTTTGGGGATCATCTGTGCAGAGAGAGTTACCTCTCTGCAGCCTAGACTTAGCACTGTTCCTGTGGATTTTTTTTCCTAGGTCCCTAAAAATTAGGCATTGCAACACACAGTGCGGCAACGCCTAAATCTCTTTGTGTATCCAGGCCTCAATCCCTAATGACACAATGCAGGGTGAGCTCAAGTACTTGTGTGCTGTGAACCCACCGTCTTTTAGTGACGCTGAGTGAGCCGTGCTAACATCTTATGTTAATAATCCTGTTCATGAAAACTGTTATATAGCAGTAATTGAAAGGGAATTCTAAAGTCAGGTAACAGCACTTGTTTTAGCAGCATTATTGTTATAGAAATGGGTTAGTTTTGCATATGTTTAGAAGGCAATAATACATTTTATTTGAAACTCTAATCCAGTGCTGTCTGCTGTCATATCACCGTGCAGAACTTCATGTGACGACAACCTACAAATCAGCTTTGTAGTTCCTCTTCATAAATAGATCACCTACAGAGTTGCATGTCGTACAGACTGTGCTTTATGTGCCCAATTGAGAAGCTCAGTTTGTTTTGGGTGTTGTTAAACTATACGTATACCACTCAGATTTTTTTGTTTTGTTTTGGACATAATCTTTGCTTGCTACAATGGTGGGTTATTCTGCAGTACACCAAAAAAAAAAAAAAAAGAAAAAACGCTTTTTGAGGTAGGCCAATCTTGATTGCCGTACTAATACAAGTAGTCCCATTAAGATTTCACAAATAAGGTGAGCAGGATTTTGGCCTTTATGGAGTTAATAACTGAGACTTTCATATTTTCAAGTTGGCTTCATAATCTAGACCTTTTAGCTCTGTAATTTGATCTTTGTATTAAAAGAACACTGTGGTCTCGATTCTAGTATTGAATGTATTAATTCATTGTTTTACACTGACTCATTGTTCAGTTATTTTTTGCCAGACAAGTCTCTTCCCCCCTCCTCCCAAATGCATATATTTTTGGAAAGTGCAAGTGTTGAACCAGAGTCTGTAACAATGAGCTCTGACAATGTAGTAGCTTTGGAGTTAGGCTACTCTGTCCCATCCGTCTCTAATTAACAAATTTCTACCCTGAGTTATGTCATGTATAAATAATTGAATACTTATCAAAGCAGCCTGAACAAGTACTTGAAAAGATTATTCTCTTCTGCCTCACTAAGGCCTGGTCCTGCAAACACGAATTAATATGACGCTTGCTCTGAGTAGTTGTATTGAAGTTGCAGTAGAAAGCACTGTCCCGGTAGTATTTTCGGGATCTGGCTGTCTGCTCACAAATGTTATTTCTATAAAAATAGGATAAATTAATATGCCATTTATGTAGGAACTTTCCACTTTCCACTAATTGAATTAAAGGTTAATTCAGAGCAAACTTGTACTGTAATGCCATAAAAGAAGAGAAATTTAAAAATCATTTACTTTCTTAGTAGAACTGCCTGTGGTTAAGGGATGCCAGATCAAATCCTTATGCCTGTAGAACTCCTATTGAAGCTGCAGTAAAATAGAGAACTAACCGATGTGCAAGGAACGAAGGACTGGACCCTAATATCAATTAACAGAAAAAATGCGGTCACCACAGCAAAAAGGCATCAGAGATTGGCAATTAGGTACAGTAAGAATGTTTGGAAGTTCCCGAGCTGATGACTCAAGAAACATCCTTTATTAACCCTTTCAACCATGTTTAAATCTCTTACTACCTGTATGTTCAGAAGAGTGTTATTGGTGGTACAAAGACTTGCATCTTCCTAATTCACTTTCAAATAAGACAATATTTTAGTATTGAGCATCCAAGTCCAAATGTCACAAGTCAAATTCCACGCTCAGTTACTTTGTGGAGCCCATTTAGCCTTCAACTTCAATGGGGTGGCAGGGATGTGTAATTAAAGTCAGAAATGGCCTAATTCATTCATGCTTTTGAGCTTTAATCAAACATCAGTACAAAGATGTGTCTGGCCACTTCGAATTGCAAGAAGATGAGTTTCCAAAGCAGCACAGAATTTGGTCCACTCTTTTTTTTCTTAATCGTAAAATTTGCTTGCTAGTGCTTAAAGACTATAGGAGAAATTCTGGTCTTCCTGAAGTCAGTGGCAAAACTCCTGTTGACTTCAGTGTGGCCAGGATTTAATCTAATATGTCATCTATGCCTCATTCAGGCAAGACTCTCCCTAGCTGGAATGAGGATTGCAGAATCTAAACCTAAATCTCTGAGATGGCTCAAGAAATGGGTAACTGAAAATAGAGCTTTTTCACTACTGCTTATTTGAGTCTGACCCTGATAGTACTGTGACTGAAGTATTATTACCATATCATGGTTAGAACATAGTCTATGTGAAATGAGTTTGCTGATTCAGTCTACAGTAATTCCCAGTGGACAAAGGTGTCCACACAACAACTGTTAACTTTGTTGGCTTCCACAATGTTTGTTTTCTCTGCTAAGCCTGCCATGTTTCTCCAGGAATGGCCTAAAGCTCATCAGTGGGGCAGTGTGCAGAAGCTGCTCCTGCATGCTCTGTGGGAAAATAGAGGAGTTCAGTTTTCAGTGCAGTCAGTGATACCTTTCATGGGACCTAAATTCATCTTATAACATATAATTTGTTTATACTGTAATGTGAGCAAAGTTTTTCAAACCAAACAAAATAGACTACTGATTGGGACATGCAGATACTTATTTTCAATTACAGATGCGTTGAAAGATGTGCTACCTGGGGAATAAACACAAAATGGATTTGGTTTTTAGAGGTTAACAGGTCCAGTTCTATTACCATGCATACTTTAGAAAAGTAATGCATACATCCTGAACAATATTTTTATTTTGTGTGCAAGATGTCTGTCATTTGCCCTATATATAGTTATACTTGTAAACTAGACAGGATATGTAGGGGGGATGGGGTTTAAACGCTCTTAAATCAAGAATTAGGATTTCTGAGTGGGCAGTGACAGAATATACTGTGTTTCCAGAGTATTACATTGTATTTGCATACTGACCCCTTATTAATTAATATGCAGAATGTCTTGTACTGTGAACCAAGTGAACCTTTCAGTTTCTTTTGTAGAATAAGTACTGGAGGTGGTTTGAAATGGTTGCTGTAGGTGGATCTTTCTGTATAATTTTCACAGCTTGTTTGTGTTTATGGAAGGACTGTTAAAATGGAGAATGTTACTCTCCAGAGAACAGTTTATATTTATTATTTCTATGGCATTATTTGTTCCAACAGCTATCCATCTTTGTGGTGGCTTTTTGGTTTTAAAAAAATATCTAGAAAATTTGTATTTGTCACATGAAAAATTAATACTTACCTTTGAGGTAAAAATTCTTAGAAATACTGCAGATGTGTCTGGGCTTCAGAAGCTGAAAATAATGGAGTTGTATCAGTTACTTTAGGATGTGAGAGAGATGTTTGAGAAGCTATGAGGAATTCTGCAAAAGCACTATAATCTGCAGTCCAGAACTAAGAAAGCTGTTTGTTTAACTCATTGCAGAAAACCTATAAGAGAAATAGAATACATGTATTTCAAGTGTTGCCAGAAATTTTTGTCCAAATGGGACTTTATTATAACAACCTTAAATTATTGTTTAGATGGGCCAGTGCTTGCCCTAAGTTTGATGGAGCCCTGTATGGTACAAAAGAGATGTACAAGGCCCATCCAGTTATCTCCATGGCTGTGACTAGGCCTGTGATGTGTGAATAACACAGGCTGGAGGTGACTGCATGAGGTAGTGTAGGTAGATGGCTACCAGTAATAAATGTCTTAATGCCTGCTGCTTGTTGGCATAGAAAATGATCATATTAAAAAAAAAAACAACCCACCCCCAATTATAAGTGGTGGCCCTTGTGAAATAATAATACTCAGCACTTCAATAGCACTTGTCATCTGTAGATCTCAAAATCCTTGGTAGAGGGGGGTAATGGTCCCCAACAGATGAGTTGGGAGACAGCGTGGAGAAGTTAAGTGAGTTGGCCATGGTAATCTAAGGGCCAAATCTGGAAGACCAAAGTAGGCCGCCTCCTCTCCCAGCCTGGTGTACTATCCATTGGACTATTCTGCCTCCTTTATGGTGAACTATCTCTCATTGGTATCCAGCTGGATACCAGTCACTAATGTAGCCTTGTAAAGAGAGAGTTTCTCACGCTAACCTTTCCGTTGAAAAAAGATGCAAAGACGTGCGTGTATTTTAAGCTGTGTGTGTACAGCATCTATCAGCATTAGGAGTTAAGTACATACACTGAGAAGAAAATATACTTCATTGTATCTACCTGTGTTGTGTCATCACAATGTAGCAGAATTTAAACCATGTACTTTTGCACAGCTGCTACAGATTTAAAGTTATATCTATTCACCGTATTAAGGGCCTAATTCTGGCACTTTTGTTCACGTTAAGTAATCCCTCACTTTCTGAGAAGCACCATTGATTTCACGGAGGCTACTTGTGGAGTAAGGAATACTCAACTGGAGTAAGGTGGCAGATTTTGCCCATCCCCTCCCTTGAGTAGTGGTCCTGTCTCTCGTTCATGGTGTGTCAGATATTATATACTTAAAAAATAAAAATGACAAGCTTGGCAAATAGCATTTCCAGGGGGAATTAATGACTGGCCAAAGGTTAATGATCCTCAGCTTTTGCCTTGTGCTATCAACTTCCCCAGCCAGTCATTAATTCCCAGGAAATGCTTGTTCATTTAATTGTTATTGCTTAGAAACTAAAAGCTCTGTTCCAGCATCTTTTTCTTTTTAAAATACTATCTGGAATCAGACCCCAGGACTCTGTGAAATTCTCTGAAGCACATGGTATATAGAGTATGGAAACTTTTTGGGTGATGGGGGAGTGTTGTCTTTTGTGGTCTCTTCATTTCGCTCTCTTATTTCTCCATCATTGCCACCAAAGGCCTTTTCTGGGTGACTGTTCCTTTTGATGAAGGAGAGCTGGATGAAGCTCTTTCCAGAGCCCACCAGCGCCACTTTTCAGCCTTGAGAAGTTTGTTCAAGAATGGCGAGAAAAAGGTGCTTCTCCCTTCTCCAGCTCAAGAGGGAGAGTCACTACCATAGAACGTTCCCAGGTCTTTCTGTGCCAGGAAGTGAGATTGGTTTTCAAATTAGGCCCACATCTCCTGTAATGAGGCTGTAGGATGGATTGTTGCATAGTACATTACGGTACAGAATTCTGTCCAAGCTGGCCCACCAGATGGAAGAATGTTCCAGGGCAAGGTAAACAAGGTAGAACTTACCCAGGTTACCCCATGGAGGGGTGGGATAATGGAGAATTATCCTGGTTTTGTCCTGGACAGCGCAGAGAACTTGTGGTTTGTGGGTGTTCTTGTTTTTTAATTATTGTAACTGAGTTTCTGAGGTCTACAAAGTCCAAACCTAATGTAATTTCCCTTTTAGTATTAAGATTTTTTGTAATCAGGAAAAGCAGGTTTTGACCACATTTTAAAAGATATTCGCCTATCTTAAGAACTGTCAGCACATTAAAAGAGTAAGAACACTGTTGGAAATAGGAGATGGAAGCTTGTTGTTGTTTTAAGTCCAAAACAACATTTATCAAATGCTCTAGGTTCCAATTAAATACATTTGATTATATATCCACACATTTGTGTTTTGGTATGTCATTACTTTTAAAATGGGAAGGTACATTCACCTAATGATTTTAGAATTAAATTTATGAAAACAACATGAATATGTATAAAAAGATATAGAGGATATCACTAAGTGTGTTATGGTTATTGCCATACATCTGTTCATTAGTGTAGAGGTCTATTAGCTTTTTATTCTACATTAAAATAAATAAATAAATAAAATCTTTCTGAGACTAACTTTCTGAAGTCAACAAAGTTTTTGGCTTTAGTTCACTTTCTGGTTTTCTGAAGAATGAAAGAATTGTAACCACTGAGGGACCAAGCAGAGCATTGCAAACAATGTAAATGTCCCCTTTGAACTTCCTCTGCAAGGGATAGTGGAGAGAAATGATAAGCACAGATCACAGAGCTGTATCATCAGTTTTTTTTAATATGAATTCTAAATGCAAATAAGGAGTTGTCTGAGCAGCTCTTCCAGTATTTTGTTTGACAGTTTAGGTTATGTACTGTCCATAAACCACATGAGCAACTGCCATTGCCAATCAATAGGTGTTGTGCACTAGATGAAGAGACTAATGTTAATTCTTAAATGGATTATTTTAAAAGCTTGTAAAATATTCTGTCCTTCATAACTAGATAATTAGGTTATATAGCTTTTTTCATGGGCAGAATACTTTATTATTTAATGTTTAAACATGACCTACATATTGGAAATGACAGTCCCTGCCCCAAATAGTTTACAGCCTGAACGGTAAGGTCTAACAGGTGGATGAGACCTCAGGAGGTAGCGGGGGAGTGCAGGATACTAAAATAGGGTATTTTAGCACAGATGAGTTGTACATGTGTGTGCTTGCGCTCTCGTTTATATATTTTTATCTATCTATAGTCTCAACTCATGAATAGTGTTAGTTTTTGGAAAGTTTGGGTTAAATAGGATTTTTTTGGGGGGAATTCAACATTCTTGAACAAGAAATCAGATGTCTATTTGAAAGACTTATTGGTCATCAGAAGATAAGTATGGTGCTAAATTTGGTCATGGAACTGATTGCAGGACTTGAAATGCATAACACACTTAATATAAGGCTATGCAGAACAGAGTGCCAAGCTCCCTGATAGATAACAATAAAGCACGATTCCTTGGCACAAAGGCCTGAAGGGGGTCGGTGTTTGCCAAAGCCACAGGGCTCTGATCCTGGGCTTGCATATGAAATCACAGCTAGAGAGAGGCCCTTCTGCTATCAAAGCACATTGGGTAAAGAGAGGGGAGAGTTGGTTCACTAGCTGACTGTTAGAAATGGTCAACATTTTTTTGTACTTCTGAAAATGATGTGAAACTCTAAGTTCGTTGGGGGTGACTTTTAAAGGCTAGTTAAAATGTTTTTAAAAATAGAGATTCTGGACAGTGTTTCTGGGAAACATTCAGCATTTTTCAGCCAGGACTGATTATATTGAAATGGGGTTTAAAAATACCATAATTTGCTGTTACTCTTTACAAAAGTGGGAAATTACTGGAGTGCAGGTCCTAAATAAGCCTGTAGACAGTTCACCTACACATAATTCAAATTGCAGATCTTTTAGTTGTTCAGACTTTTTCTCCAGTACTGATGTAGGGCCAAATTAGGCAGCTATGCAATGTATGGAATTTTTATTAATTTCAAGGAAGGATTGGAGACCAACATTCTATGTGATTTCTGTGCACAACTGCTGGATTGAAGCCCCTGATTCCAAAGACCTAATCCTCATTTATCTGAAAAATCTTTGTCTCCTCTCTGCGTTTATATATCTCAATCTGCTTTTTATATGTTCTAATTCATTTGGTCTCCAAACACCATTGTCCCTGATTTACAGATGAGCAAATTAAGCTACAGGAAGCTTAAAGGCTGGATCATACCTCTCTGATCTCTTCGTGCACATATCTCCTCCTGCCAATGCAGAGGGTAAAGCATACCATGTCCATGACATTCTTTTTCTGCTCCTAGCACCTGTGGAGGCAGGCCCTTTTGCAGTCATGAATCCTCTGCTATAATGATGTGTTTTGTAGGTTAACATAATGTAAAGCAACAGTCAGGAAGGACTGAAGGACAGATTTTCATCCAGACCTCAACTCAATCTCTGTTTTTCAATTTTTGTTTGTGTGTGTGTGTGTGTGTGTGTGTGTGTGTGTGTGTGTGTGTGGTGGTGCGTTTTGTTTTTTTTTTTCAGGTGCAATTCTGTGCTTGCACTGAACGGTGGGCATTAATATTAATGGTTGGAATATCTAACTGCCTTTTTTGTGGGTGAAAGCAGGTATACTAATATATGTGAGTGCAATTTGCTATGATTACAAAATTCAGCTTTCTGTCCCCCAAAATCTAAGTGTTTTGTCTTCTGAAGGGACAAAAGAAAATCATCTTTAGAAATGTATAAGTTGATTAGGCTCTCTTGTGAAATGGTACTATTTTGCTTTGTTTACTGTAACAAAACAGTCTGACTTTTTCTCTTGGGTTCCTCTGACACCTTCATCTCTCCCTGTTGTCAACCTCTTGTTGACGTGTGGTGGAGTGTGTACAAACCCGCACTGGCCAGGCAAGGGTTAACAAACTGCTATAGGCTCACACAGTCCTGCCCAACTACACCTGCAAGGCATGTCAGGCCTGGAAGAAGGGCCTGAAAAGGTGAAACTCAGCTCAGTTAGCAGTAGCCCTGTGAGGAGACCAGACCTTCAGTCCTCCTCTCCCAGAGGAGAGTGTAGCTGAGAACAGAGACTGCTTGCACAACTGCTGCCTATTTGAGCCCCCTCAGTGAAAGGTTTGCTGGCCTCCAAATGATTACGATTGATCTGGAGGATGGTGTGGATTGCACTCTCAGCAAATTTGCGGATGATACTAAACTGGGAGGAGTGGTAGATACGCTGGAGGGCAGGGATAGGATACAGAGGGACCTAGACAAATTGGAGGATTGGGCCAAAAGAAATCTGATGAGGTTCAACAAGGACAAGTGTAGAGTCCTGCACTTAGGACGGAAGAACCCAATGCACAGCTACAGACTAGGGACCGAATGGCTAGGCAGCAGTTCTGCGGAAAAGGACCTAGGGGTGACAGTGGACGAGAAGCTGGATATGAGTCAGCAGTGTGCCCTTGTTGCCAAGAAGGCCAATGGCATTTTGGGATGTATAAGTAGGGGCATAGCGAGCAGACTGAGGGACGTGATCGTTCCCCTCTATTCGACATTGGTGAGGCTTCATCTGGAGTACTGTGTCCAGTTTTGGGCCCCACACTACAAGAAGGGTGTGGATAAATTGGACAGAGTCCAGCGAAGGGCAACAAAAATGATTAGGGGTCTGGAACACATGACTGATGAGGAGAGGCTGAGGGAACTGGGATTGTTTAGTCTGCAGAAGAGAAGAATGAGGGCGGATTTGATAGCTGCTTTCAACTACCTGAGAGGTGGTTCCAGAGAGGATGGTTCTAGACTATTCTCAGTGGTAGAAGAGGACAGGACAAGGAGTAATGGTCTCAAGTTGCAGTGGGGGAGGTTTAGATTGGATATTAGGAAAAACTTTTTCACTAGGAGGGTGGTGAAACACTGGAATGCGTTACCTAGGGAGGTGGTGGAATCTCCTTCCTTAGAAGTTTTTAAGGTCAGGCTTGACAAAGCACTGGCTGGGATGATTTAATTGGGGATTGGTCCTGCTTTGAGCAGGGGGTTGGACTAGATGACCTCCTGAGGTCCCTTCCAACCCTGATATTCTATGATTACTTTGTAACTCTTATTAGTGACTTACGGGGGGGGGGAGGGGGCTGCTGAACTAGAATATACCCTGCCAGAGGCCACTTGAAGGAAGGGAGGCGTGTGAGAGTGAGTCGTCAGCCCCCGCCTCCACTTTTGGACCTCCGATAACCCTGGAAGGGATAGACTCAAGTGGGACTTGGCTGAAGGGCTTAATCTCCCATGCCTGGACCTGTGTTGATGACTATTTGGACCTTGAGGTCTGGAGGCTGGATTAGTGCATGGCCCTGTCACAACCCAAAGGCATGGGAAACAAAGTCTGTGACAAATAGTTTATTAAATTCAAGGCCAGTTAGCCTTTTTTTGCGTGTGTGTGTGTGTGTGTGTCAATATATGTATAACCCTTCTGCCCGTCAGAGTTGGCAGCAACAAGGGCCGGATTCAGTATCTAGGGGATTCATTCCAATAACACAATGCAAACCGGCTCGAGCCCCCACCCAGTGACCTGGGACAAATATATACCACCCCTGCTGGGCGCCTCCAAGAGGCAATACTTCCCCTCTCGCAAGCACATAGTCTGAGTGTAGCAAAAAGCCTTTTAATAACAGAGAGAAACAATGTGGCATTATGTTAGGGAAACACCACCAACAGGATTCGTAACACAACCCATGAGCAAAAAACCCACCCCAAGCAAATTGGGGCATGCCCTTTCCCTTTGGTTCTTGAGTCCAGCAACCCCAAATCACCCAAAGTCCCAAAAGTCCAATGACCCAAAAGTCTCTGTCCCTGGTCAGGGAAGCCCCAGAGTTCGAAAGTTTATCCGCAGAGCTTTACCTCCCAACCTGGGTGGAGAGAGGTAAGGGGCACCTTACATGATCTGAAGCTGACCGCCCCACAGCTCCATAGGCCTTCGCTCCGCTCTGCCAGCCATCCCACAAACTGCTCCACAATATATCTTCAGGCTCCCCCACTACTTAACACAATGCTCAGTGATTTCAGCTCTTAGTCAGTTCAGCTCTTTGGTGAATTCAGCTTGTAGTAGGGGAGCCTCAGTGCTGGTGCACCATTAGCCCAAAGTAAGCTCAGCAGCCTGTAACGAGACTCCTAATGGAATCAAAATTAGCTCTGATATGCCACAGTGGAGAGAGGAGAAAGTGCAATTAGCAAGTAAGGCCCTCACCCAGGGGCCCATGCCACCAAGTATTAATACTTGTCCCCAGCCTCTCTCAGTTCAGAGTTTTGGAACCCATGACCCTTGCCTAGCGAGTGCTACTTAGTTGATGGTGAGTCCCTCCATCATAACAAAAGGCCAAGTACAGTTCCAAGCACAGTTCCCATAATCAGGGTAATAACAATTTATTCTTCCTGCCCCAATAACAGAGACACTGGGGATCCCACAGCAGCCAAAGTGACCACTTGGGCAGCTATGGCCTCATTCTAGGCGGGATGGGTGTGCCTATGCAAATGAGATCAGCCCCTGAAGTTCTTTTCCACAACTTGCCACACCTCACCACCAGATGTCAGGGTGGAGCTCATCCTGACACTGCTTACATCTGTTTTCATCCCATTTTGGTACACACACATCATTGTCTTTAATCTTTTCTAAGGGAAGTCTGTCCAAACTGAAATTTGAACTAACCAGCTGTGTGCACTCTCATTACAACTTTGCCGTGGCTTATGTGAATCTTCCAAATGAGACTCTTCGTGTTTATTAGGTTACTTGAGGAGACTTTAAACAAAACTTAGAAGAAAATAACTCTTACTGCCAGTTAAAGAAAAACAGACACATACAGGCTATAATGTCCATACTTTTCACATTTTAAGTTGTCTCCATTAATGTGCACTGAGTACTTAAGAAGAATGAATTTTATTAAAATTAGACCTTATCTTCATGGAAATGAGAATTTTCCTAACCAAGTGAAATGATTCTTGGTTTGCTGGATGTTTATAGCTTTTCTTGAACATGTTTTGAGTGCTATAGCCTCGTTCCTATTTATTCTTGAGATTTTTAAGTCTTTCCTTTGAAAATAGTGATATACCTGGATTTGAACTTTGGGGTATGGATCAGACCTCATATCTTAGCCTGATCTCTGTTAAGGGTCTGCAAGAGGACTGTGCCAGGTCTGCAGCCTGCCTTGATGGGCAAACAAGCCCTGTTACAGAGCCAAATCTGGAAACTCCAGGATGTTCAGATTCTCTGATTTATACCAACATCCACAGGCATGCAAAATTACACAGTAAATTTAGTGATTAAAATGAAATGTCCTTCACCAACAAAAATATCAGAAGTTATACTAACAGCTTAGAGAATGCAGCTGTACGTTTCTCTGTTAACAGGGCAACTATTAAAACTATAATTGTATGCAATAGTAGAATGAGCAAGTCTATGCAAAAAACAGACTTAACTCCACCCAAACCAAAGACCTAATGCTTAGTATTATCAGGGCAAAGCTCAGGGTATGTCTACACAGCAGTGTAAACCTGTTCTCAAGGCAAGCCCCCCTCACTCCTCTTGCATCCACACTGCAGTTGCCCTAATCCAGGGCTTGAAACCAGGATCCCAGGACCCTGCAGGGCTGGATGGTCCAAGCTTGGGTCAATCCGGAACACAGTGTCCGAGCCCTATCGCTTTGCAGGGTAGACATGGCAGCAGTTTACTTGAGTCCAAGAAATTAGCCGGAGGAATGCCAGAGTTCCTTGGGGCAACTTCCTTAGTCCTCTCTATGCTAACAATCTGCAATGCACTCTATTGCAAATGGAAGCCACCCCCCTTTGCGAATAACAGGTTGGTGTTAACCCATTGTCTTCTGATCACCAATCTGCAAGCACAGTATCAGAGAGCTTCCAGGGTCTGAAATGGACATCGATCTGATCAAGCCTTTTGCAAAGTGAGCTGCTTCTTGGCCACTAGAGCACAGCCAGATTTTGATGAATCTGTGGCGTGAGGCCAGTAGAACTGTGGATTTCACCAAAAGCACCAGAAATACCGGCAGATAGCTAAAAAGCTGGCAGCTCTGCAGAGTTTCTGGACAGGTAATCAGCCTCTTAATTCACTTACTGCACTAAAGAGTGAATACAGGAAGACAAGGGTAAGAATTGCACGTCAGGTAACTTGCCAATGACATGCCCCTTTTATGATAACTTTGACCGAGTCTGGACACTGCGCCCAGCACAGAGCCAACCGTGTTTCATGACGACCTGGTGAGGCAGGATGGTGCCCTGCCATCCACCAGAATGCAGCATGGGGACAGCCAACAGCAGGCGCCCAGCCAGGATCATGAAGTGACTTTTTTAATTAAACCAGTCCCAGAGCTGGGTGTGGATCAAGATCAACAGCAGATTCCCGTTCCCTACTTGGAAGAGCTGTTTGCCCCTGAGGAACAGGCTGCAGCCAAGCCTGCTGAGAACTCCATGGGGACAGAAGCCTCCCCAGAGCCGGGTAAGTGTCTGATTTAAATTTACTGTTTATTATTACATTAATGGGAGGGATTTCTGCTTTAAGAAGCAATGCAAAAATGGTGATCACTGTTTAGTCACTAATGGCAGATTGCATCATGGCATCTAGGCAGCCCTCCTCTTCCGATTTGCTACGGTCATTCTTGTTTTCCTGTCATTAATTAGATATTTGTCACTATGCAGTCACTCTTCCTGGGTCTATGCAGCTTCCTGTAAACAGTGAACTGTATGTGTTTGGGAAACAGTATTCTGTATTCCCAAGCCAAGTCCATTTCTGTCAGAGGTAAGCCTGGTGGGGTGGATACTGGAGTGGAATCATGTTGCAGATTTCAGAGAGTTTTGCATACAGCAAGTAACAGGGAAAGCCATGTGTTTAATTGATACTTTCATGTTAGGCTGCTCTCTGGCTACCCAGCTCTGAAGGCAGTGCAGAAGTAAGGGTGGTATGGTAATGGGACCCGCGGGATCCCAGTCCTGCTGCAGGGCTCTACCCCCTACTTTTTTTTTTTTGTCTGCCCCATTTTTCTGGCCTCCTTCCCTCGGATTTGCACCCCAGGTGGCTGCCTCACTTGCCCCGTCCTGGTTAGTGTCCTGATGGATACAATTGTGTCGAGAATTTTTAAGAAAAACACACTTCAGACCAAAAAATAGAGATTTTTTTTTTCATAACTGGTGCAGCAAGCCCAGAGGTGCTGGGGCTATGAAGTGCCAGGCCCTGACACAGATTAAGCACTGAGTCCATTCCCCTCCGGGATATGCTGTTCGGTCACTGTTCGTTTGAATACTTCTGCTGCATACACTGCAAGTTTTCCTCCAGCAGTTTGGAATAACATCTCTCTCTGCCACTAGGGCACCAGAAGAACAGTTATGTTTTTAAAAATATGAAAGGCCCGATATGACAGAAAAAGCTGTTTGCAGCAAGGGCTCTATACACACCCACCTCTCCTCCATATGGCAATTAGTTATGAACTTTTTATGAAGCAGAGTAAAGGTTTTAATTTTAAACTTACCATTGCCTTTGCACTTCTTTAACTATGATTAACAAAGCTGTATCAAGAGACAGTGTGAGGACTGACGCATCCCCTTCACAATGTGTGTAGGTTCACTTTAGAACTGTTATATTTTTTGTCCTTGAATTCCACAGTTATTAATTCTGTGCTCCTCCACAGAGCTATTTTAAACAATAACACCCTGTTTCTTGTCCTGTTTCAGGACCCTCAGCCCATCCTGCCTGCTGTTCTTCAGGAACTCGATCTCTGGCCCAACGTACTCACGGACCATTTCAAAAGGAAGCGCTTCTGTGATGAAGTTATAATCAATGTTCTTGAGAGGGCAGACCAGCAGGTCCAGTACCAGAAGAAGAAGGATAAAAGACTGAAACAACAGCATGCTAACAGGCAGGAGGAAAGGCTAAGGCATGCTGCCCAGGGGGAGGACAGGGTAAACAGTTACTGGAACAGAAGCAGCAGCTAAGTGGGGAGGACAGAGCCCAACAGAGAAAACTGTTCCAGAAAGTCCTGTCTATAATGGCTACAAGAATATTGGTCCCTGCTGCCTCTCCCATGCCATGGCATGCCATGGCATGATGCCCCTGCAACATACCCTCAGCCCAGCAGTAGCTTGGACAATTCCCTGTCGGGGCGGCCCCTGTATTCAGGACTCATTAGTTGCTGGGCAGGACAATTAAACACCGTGCAGCCTTCCTTTTGCCACCCCTCTCCAGTGTAAACCTCACTTGAGGGCAGGAGAGTGGAGTGGAAGAGTAAATGTGTAAGGAAGAGAAAGGCGAGTTTGGGGCCAGGGGACATCCAGCAATAGGCGGATTGTGCTGGTTATGAAGTATTTCCTGCCCTTTCTGTTTGGATGTATGGTTTTGTAATGGCAGCTGGCCTGCCCAAGACTGATGCACTGATAGCAATAAACTTTCTTGAAAACAGAACATGTCTGTTTATTTGTAATCTGTGCATCACATCATACAATTATGATTTGAGATAATAAAGCTAAAAACATGTTAAGGAGTAACTAAGCATTACAAAGCAAACAGTATTTCTCTAGTTATCTAGGTATAGCTCTTCAGTAAATTCCATCTGTACAGCCATTGTGCTGCCCCCACCCCACAAATAAATTCATTTTTCATCATGTCATTCTGACTTGCATTCCATGGCAGTCAAGACCACCCCTCCCAGGTACTGCCTCCTGCCCAAAATGATCCATTGCTCTGTGTTCTCTCTCTCTCTCTCCTCCCCACAGCATATTCATGCATAGCCCAGTGGAAGAGGGGGAATAGTACCTGTGAGTCCCTAATGTGAGCACACAAAGCATCTCTTACTTCTCCTGCCTGGGTGCAACCAGGTCCTGCAGTGGTAACTGCACTTTCTGGCTGGGAGTGCTGATCCAGCATCCCCTCGCTGTCATAGGGCCATTTGCGGGAATGGCTCACGTCTGGCTTCACACAGGGTGTGAAGAGCACAGCAAGCCACAGTGATGCGGACAGCATTAATTACACTGGCATCCAAACAGGTCCGTAGACACCTCCAACGAGATTTTAATGTGCCAAAAGCACATTCAGTAATCATTCTACACCTGCTGAGAGTGTAATTAAACCTTCTTTTGCCAGGGCCTCTGAAATTAGGGTATGGTTTCATAAGCCAAGGCAAAAGAGAGAGTATGCAGGGTCCTCCAGAATAACAGTGGGGACAGTAACATAATTTGTCAATGTCATTTGGTGAGAATAGTGTCCCAGCCTGTCCATGAATATAGGCAAAAAAACCTCTGGCATCGTGAAATTTTCCTCTACAGCCAATTTTGACATTCATAAATCTGCCTCTGAGGTCCACTAGTGTCTGCATAACAATGGAGTTGCACCCTTTGCGGTTTAGGTACTCGTGTCTCCTCGAGGAGGGCAAAGTAAAATATGGACACGCCAGTTAGGAAACCTCATTCTCTCAAAACCAGCAGTTACCTGTGGAATATTTTTAATGCCTGCCACCTTGGGGTAAACCACACGCCTGATTGCCTTTGTCACCTCTACCACCACTTTACCTACAGTCATCTTTCCAACCCCAAACTGGTTGGCAATGAACCTGTAGCAGTCCGAGGTAGCTAGCTTCTAGACAGATATAACAATCTGCTTCTGGACCAGCAAGGGTGACCTCTGATGTGTGTCTTTACTCTGTAGGGTGGGGGCAAGCTGCTCACGAAGCTCCAGAAATGTGGCTTTCTTCATGCGAAAGTTCTGGATCTACTGCTGGTCATCCCAGGTCTGCATGATCATGTGGTGCCATTAGTCCATGCTAGTTGCCCTGCACTAGAAGCTGCCATGTACATAGGGGTCATCAGTGGCTATGCCAAGTATACTGCAGCATCTGGCAGTGTTAGTCTATGATGCTAGAGTACTCTTCCTTCTCCTCCTGCAGCTCCATCAGGAAATCTGTCAGGTACCTGTGGTGGGACAGAAAACACTGCTGAAATGTTCACCAGTGCCTCGTGGATGTTCTGCCAGTTTCCTGACACAGGAGTGAAAGAGCAAGCAGAAGTCTGTCAAAGGCACTTCTCCAGGTTGCTAGCTCTGGCTGGGAGTCCACAGAACATAATGGCTGCTCGGCAAGCTGTGTTGGTGGGTGGTTCAAACTTCCTGTAATGTGCAGCGTGGGCAGTAGAGTTTTCCCATAGTGCACCATGTTCTTAGGGCTAGAGTGGTGACATGAGGGGGTCAGTAGGCACTCTGGGATATGGTTACTTTGACTCAGGTCTGTGCACTGCAGTGCGGATGCCAGAGCCCAAGGTTTGAATACTGGTCAGAAGATTCTTAACAGAGAGTTAAAATGCAATGTAGCTGCTCAAGCCCAGGGTTCTCTGACACACTGCTGTGCACATGTACCCTCAAGGTCTACAGCAGGTTTGGTACTGTACAGTGAGTGTTGTTTATCTCATAGTAGCTCCATGGAACCTCAGTCATGGATCAAGACTCCCCACTATGCAAGGTGCTGTACAACCACAGAACAAAAAACCAGGTCCCTGCCCCAAGGAGTTTACAGTCTAAATATAAGACAGGAGACAACAGGTGGACACTGACACAGCATGAGGAAACAATGAGACAGTATTGATCAGGATGATAGGCAGTGGTCTCAGCATGCCAGCTGCCTAACTGTTGACAACTATTTTGTAGGCATCAAATCAGATAAGTTTTAAGGAGGACAATAAGCTGCCTTTGTGGATACCTGTGTATAAAGAGCAGTATGATTGAAAACACAAAGGTTACAGTTTCAAACAAGCACAAGTAAGGGAAATATGCCATCATTGGCAGAGTGGAGGTCAGAGTTTACATCTCTATAGCAAATGAGAGATAATAAGGAGGATGGAGAAGGGCCATGAAGAGTCTTGGAAGTGGAGTCAAGTAGTTTTGTGTTTGGTGCAGTGGAGAAAGGGGAGCTAGTAGAGGGACACAAAGAGAGGGGTGACATGATCAAAGTGACAAGCCAGAAAAATTATCTTTACAGCAGTGTTTTGAATTGATATGTGACTAAGTGGAATTTTTTTGTAATATTGTTATGAGGCCTGTGTCCTTAGCTTCCTCTGTGTGCAGCATTGTTACCTAGCGGGTAGGGAACGGTAGTTTGCTCTTGGGGTAGGTGAAGAGACATAGATATGGGTGTTGCCTAGCTGTCTGGGTCTCGGCCCCCATATCAGTGGAGCATCTGAGGGCAACTGGATTTACTTTTGTCTTCTGACATTGATACCTAGCAGCCAATGACCCAGAGAGAGAGACTTCCTCTCCTCTCAGTGGGCGGGGCAGCGCAAAATTTCTCCAGCGTGAGAACAAAGGACTGGAGAGGTGTGAGATGGGGTAAGTGTTGGCTGCTGGAGACAGTCGGGGCTCTCACCTGGAGTCTGATGGAGGAGATCGGATGGGGAGAGAGACCGCTCAAACAATTATGCTTGCTATAGCATGGCTAGGCTTTGCACTACCCAGAATGGTCACTATGCTTTGACCTTCATTCCTCTGTGCTAACCTCAGGGCTTCCTATGCTGTGTTCCAGATGGCTAATAAACCCTACTGTTCTGACAATGCTGTGACAAAGGATTGGCAAGGTACATTAGTCCCTGAAGAGTCTCCATCGGGGTCTGTCTCTCTTGGTCTTCACTGAACAAAGCTCACAGTGTGAAGGAGTGTTGCAGATCCAGTCATCAGTCTAAGGAGGCGGTGAAGCCGTGTGGCTTATCCTGAAGGAAATGTGAGATCTCTTGGAGGTCTGGCACCTTGAAGTGGTTCCTCCTAGACACTGCTCCAAAGCTGGGGCCATAGCACCGAGTCTGTGGATCCATGACAGGATATAAATGAGGCAAGATTGCATTTGTCGAGGCCAGAGATGAGGATGTTGCAGAAGACAGTAATGGGAGTGCAGTCTTTCAGCAGGAGCATAATGGCAAAGGACCTTTGCCTGGAACTGTTGCAGAAGGGATTAGAATCGACCCGCATCCATTTTAGAGCTGGAAACCATGCTTTACTCATCAACTGTTTCTAGATTTTTTGTGCATGTGTATTCATAACACCAAAGTAGTTTTTTTACCTTCTCCTCCTCCACCCAAAGACACGCACCTCACTATGAACATAACCACCAGATAGCACAGATAAGCTATTAAAACTGTATCTTTACCTCAGAAGGGATGCTGTCCTCCCATACTCTTTCCCCAACTCTCCCCACCACAAATAGATAACACATCTCCCTGTGACCTTTCTGCACAGTTTTGGAAAACCACACTTGCTCAGGTTTGGAGAATAAGCTAAAATACCGATACAGCATGTGTGGTTTATATTCATTTTTCCATATTTCCCCCAACAAGGATTAATACCTGCTTTGTACACTTCCACCTGAGACCATTTGCTATCTTTATCATCATAAATCAACAATGTCATGAACAGAGCCAAGTGAATGATGACACAAAGAGTGTGAATATTTTTCATGAAAATAAACATATATCAAGTGCACTCTGTCCATGGGATCATATTATTAGTGGTTAGAATATTCAGATGATATCTGGTTTAAAATATCAATGAATCCTGAAATGCTTGATTAAAATGAATGGACTTTTAGATCCCTTCTGCAGAAGAACTACTATTGTATGCTTAATATTCAAATAGTTGTTGTAGTCTCCTTTTCTGGAGACTAATTTTGGAGACAAATTATTGTCCTTTTTTCTGAGCAAGGGAACTAAATATCCTTTTCACGTGGTCAGAAGTACTCAGATATGTAATTTGTCAGCAATTTTTAACTCTGTAGGTTCTTGCTTATATTAGTCTAAAAGGTCTGAACTCTTAGGCATTCTGCACCTATCTGACATTCTGAGCCAGGGAATATCTGAAAGTATTTTGAGAGTGATGCTTTGGGCATAGATGGTAACAGTAAGATTCCGATTCCTATGACGTATAATGGTATTGTTTCACACGATGCTGTTAAAAGGCTAAATCCTTATTATGTATCCGAGAAAAGAGGGAAAAGGCTAATGATTGTTTTACGGCAATAGCACCTCAAGATAAATTTTGTCATGGACTGGTGTGGAATGTACAGTACACTTTCACTGACACATTTTTGAAAATGTTAAATCCAAAATTCTGCTCTATTACACTAGTGCAACTCCATTGAATCATTTACTTTCTTAGCTGGTAAATATTCACCTGTCAGCTTTTCCTGTTATAAAATTAGGTTTACACTAGCTCAAACACACAATATACAGCAGGAGTCCTGGTCCAACCAACTCTCTCCACCAACACCACTATCTGCATTGTAGTTTATAGTGAATTCTTAGTATTTGTGTGTATGTGTCCTATTGATTCCCTGAGCATATCTGGCATCATCCAAATGATCTGGATAATTAAGATTCCTCTGTAATAATAACTAAGTGCACTTGGGGTGACCAGATTGCAAGTGTGAAAAATCAGGACTGGAGTGGGGTAATAGGTGCCTATATAAGAAAAAGTCCTAAATATCGGGACAGTCCCTATAAAATCGGGACATCTGGTCACCCTACATTGAAAAGGCAATTGTAATTTTAAATTCCTTCAGTTTGGTCTCTGGGGAGGATTACAAATATTGGGCCTGATTTCCTCTCAATTACAGCAGTTTAAATCAAGAGCAATGTTCCCTCTAATTTTTGACAGGCCGTGTGCACAAAAAATTTCTTCTGTGCAAATTTTTGAAGCAGAGTTCAAATTTGTGCGCCATGAGGCAAATGTGCCCAAGCGAGTAAAATGCGTATACATTATCCCTTTCTCCCCCTTGCCAGCTAGTAGAATCTGGCTGTGTTGATAGATGGCGGGTGAACAATCTCAAAAGTGACCCGTAAATGATATTTCGGCCTGGCTCCATGTAGTATTTCATTTTTTGAGCGTGCGGTGTTTCGCCGTGTGTGTGGGGTTTAGGAGTGTGTGCGCTCGCACATGTGCACAGCTTAAAGGGAACAGTGATCAAGAGTAGCTCCACTGTATGTCAGTTGAATAACACTTGTGCAAATAAGAACAGAATTGGGGCCATTGTTTAGAACTTAATAACCTTATGTCACCTTCCAGTAACCAGGCAGTAAAACTCATAAGAATTACTAGATTGAGTCAATGTGAATTGGAAAAGCAATGTTGCAAAACACTTTACCAAACTAGCCTTTATTTCTCCTTCCCCTTCCTTTCATAAAAAGAAAACCAGTTTCCATCATAATAAGGAAAAAGGTAAAGTCTTTCTTGTATTTACATTAAAATCCTTTGTTCCTTGTTTTGTTCTAAAGCAGGTGTAATTGGAATGAAATCAGGTTAAAAAGGCATTTTATTTAGTACTGAAAGAAGCTTTGTATAGAGCTTGTTTGACTAGCTGCATTGTATAAAAAGAATCCTCTTACATCTCCAAAGAATTATTTATTCCAAATTGCAGATCAGCCACTTAGTCTCCTCTTTATCATCTGTGGAATTATATCTTTTGTGACCAGTTTGAAGCCTCCGCTTGGGTAGATATAAAATGGAAACAATAGCCCCTGTTGCTATAATGCCACTCTTCAGCTGTGTAGAGCTGCAACATCTAATCTAGGTAGTGGTTACGACATCCGAAAAACTATCCAAATTAGAAAATGTAGCCATCACATTCCTATGTTTGACTTCAGACAAGATAAAATACCTTTAGTGGCAGAAATAATCATAATAGGCATATTTCCTAACAGAAGATGGAGGTATAATTAGAGCTGGCCAAATGGTTTATTGTAAACAAATTATCCAACAAATCCTAATCTCAAGACTGTAGGTGGGTACGTGGGGTGGCTACCTGCTCATGCCGCCACAGCTATATTCTGTTTTTAGTGTCTACCTCAATGTCAATACCTCCACTAAAGGAGGTATATCTCCTCAAGCTGGAATTTACCTCCCCAGCTCGAAGTATAGACATACCGCTGGATCTATATGACTGCATTCATTATTTGTAAATACTTGCCAGATAGCTTGGTCAAATAAGTTTTAGCCTTTGGGTGGCTCTTGAACTGTTGTTTGTAGTGAGTGATTGGTCGCCTACAATGCCTTATATTATTTTTTCTCCCTTATTGGATGATAAGTTTTAAAACAGGAAAATAACAAGTAGCAAATGATTAGTGCACATGTGTTCATATGTAGTATGATGAACAGCTGTTCCCCCTCAGGCGCTCCTGAAAACAAAAACCTGTTTATGCAAATGGTCACAATTAGTGAATGAGTAGAACGGAGTGAAAATCAGAATTTCCATGCCATTGTGTAGTCCAGTGTTTCAGCTTTTGTCTTCATCTGAAATCAAGATGTGAACCTTTTTCAACTGCTCTGACATTTTTAAAATTCAAATGAAATGTTTCAACATTCCTGAATCAAAATATTTCATTTTGAGTCAGTTCAACATTAAACTACATCTACCTATGTTCCATGGTGCCTTATGGGAGTTGTAGTTTGGGTGCCTCTTTACCCCATTCTCCCCTTTGGGCTCGGTTCTATTCAAACCATGGGAGTAAATGACTACGTGAGATGAAAGGCAGTGAAGAATCGGGCCCTATGTTTGACAGATGCTACATGTGTGGGATTTAAAAGTATAATTAAGGAGTACGTGGTTTTTCATCTCTGTTGTTACTTTTGGAGCGGTGAGTGCTTCTACCTCTATGTACCATTAAACTTATATTTCTAATTAGTTCCCAAAACGGGAAGGGGGAGTTGGTGGAATGCTATCTACCATTCTTTGCTGAAATCTAGTCCATTCTTCCCACCACCGTTAAACACTGCATGTCAGGTTTCTACTGGCTTTCTGACCTGCATAGCAATGATACTCTTGTTTGTCACTCAGCATACAAAGACGGGATACCTCATTTTCTGTGTCCGAAGCAAAGGAAAAAAGCTCCACAGTTCTATAGGACTTAGAGCCACATGTCCCTAAAAGAGAGGACCAAACATAGTGCTGGTGTAAGCAGTCATTGGAATAGTTCTGATCTATGCAAGGTCTGAATATGAACAAGAGACTGTAGCAAAAAGGCACAACAATTCTCCAAAATATGCTCCCTGTGGTCCCCGAGGAGCTTCCTCTGTGTACTCAGACCATCAAAACACGGTCTGTTTTGCCAGAAATGCATCAGTCTTCCTGTTGCAGTGTTTCTAGTTTGTTTTGATATTAGTGTTTGAAGTAAGTGTCTTTGGTTTGTTTGCTTTCTCTCTCTTAACCATTTTTATTGATTTTTCAGTATCTGTCTGTGGTGGTGTTAGCAGATTCAATACTAAGGATTCCTTGATATCATCAATGCTTCAGTCTTTATTTTTCCAGTGCATCCTTATCTAGAATTCAAACTGAAGTCTTCTTTGACTCCCTGGTATTTTGTGCAGCACTGTATCTTCAGGATCTGACTAGTACAAAGGTTGTCTAAAATTGTCACTGTTTCTTTAGGTAATGCATATGCAGTACTGGATTTAAAATTTTGTCAGAATAAGTCCATTTTTTATGGTATAATAGAAACATTTAAGTTTGCACTTTCATAAAGCTGAAAATCTGTAGTGTCTGGGAGAATTCCCTTCCGAGGGGATTTTATGGGTGGCATCTTATGAGTTTTCCACCTCTGATTTCTGGCCAGTTCTGTCCAATCGTTTGAAAATTTCCCAGAAGCATTTCTAGGTATGCTGTAAAATGTCGTGTGTGCGTATATGGGCTACATGCTGGGAGTTGGGGTGGACCTGGCTATCCTGAACAACTTACCAATTAAATCTTTCTAAAATACCACATCTTCATTTGTTCAGTAGATGCCAAACTTTTCACAGAACAATGATTTTTAGAATTATTAGGGGCAGATTCTCTAGTAGTGCTGAAAGCCAGAAGATGTGCAGGAGATCTCTCAGCCTGAGGAAAGCAGACAGTGGTGGATTGGCTGCCTCTTGTACCAGCTGTTCCCCCACCCCTGGCACAAGGGAAGAGAAGGAGCATGTCAGGGGTGCTGTGGGCCTGAGGCATAAGGATATCATGGAGCAGAGGTCCACTACATCTACTTCTTCACTGGTCCCTACATCTTTAATTTATGCCAGCGTCAAGTGGCTGAGGAGCAGGGAGTTGCACCCAGATCTCTATGCCTCTCCCTCCCCCCATGCTCATCTTTCCAGTGTACCCCTGCAGAGCATGGGTAAGGCAGAGAATCTGCCTGTGCCACGACAGACTAACCAACCTGGGTGTGACCCAGGACAACTTAACAAGAGGCATTGAAATGTAATGAAAACTATCTACTAGTATGTGAATTTCAAAGAGATGTACTAGACCAGCAGTAGAAATCAAGGGTAGACACTAAGGCCTGGTCTACACTGGGGAGGGATCAATCTAAGATACGCAACTTCAGCTACGAGAATAGCGTAGCTGAAGTCGACGTATCTTAGATCAACTTAGAATCACTTACTTCGCATCCTTGCGGTGCGGGATCGATGGCCGCCGCTCCCCCGTCGACTCCGCTTCCTCCTCTCGCCGTGGTGGAGTTCTGGAGTCGACGGCAGAGTGACGTCTACACTAGACGCGATAAATCGATCCCCGATTGATCGATCACTACCCGCCGATCCTGTAGACGTGGCCTAAGTGTTTACCTGCATTCTATTAGAAATATAACAAAGTGATCTAATTGGCTTGTAGATGCTAAATCCTGTTCCTGTCTTCTAATGATTCATTACTGTATTCTATTGATTCAGAGATCAAAAGGGGATATTATCATTGAGATGGGACTTGTGGCCTAATACTATCATTGTCCTAATCTCTCCTTGTAATTCCACATAGTAAATCACCTGTGAACTGTCTTGATAGTTTGAATGGCTAATTGCTTTTTGTGAATGAATGCAACTAGTTTACCTGTGTATGCATAGGAAGTAGAAGATTAGCTTCAAAGCAACTATCTGCACTGCCTATTCTTCCTCAGGGAAGCTCCTGCTGTGTCAAGAGGTTTATCAGCTTGCTAGAGGACTTTAAAGGAAAGCCCCAAGCCTGATCCTGCCATCTCTAATCTGTTCAAATTGGGAAAATATGTCATAAGATGGAGATCTTCCAAATAATTATTTGAAATAACCTGGAAAATGCATGGAAAAACTCTAACAGACTCTTGACCTGGACTGCCTATTGGACTATAACCTTTTAAATTGATTCCAGAAAGACTTTTACAAATCAGCAGCCTCACCATCACTGCTATGAAACTGACCTAAGGGCTTTACTCATATCTGTATGTATATTGATCTCTAACCACTGCAACTCTCTTCTTTCCTTTTCCCTTTGTTATTAAATCTTTAATCTTTTAGTTAGTAAAGGTTTGGCTTCTGTGTAATTATTGGGTAAGATATGATATTCATATTGACTTGGGGATCAGTGTCCGGTCCTTTGAGACTGGTGAAATTCACATATGGTGAATCAGGTTTTCAGTAAACCCTCGCTATATTAGATGTGATTGTCTAGATGGGGACAAAGGACTGAATTGCTTAAAGGAGACTGTAGATAGCTTCTTCTAATCAATGTGGTATTACAGAAGCTGGTCTGTTACTGGTTTGGTGAATCTAATTATAGAATAAACCACCAGTACTGGGGATTGTCTGGCCCATTCACTGCAGTCTGCCCTGAGTATAGCATTCTCAGTGTGGTCCTTCCAGGCACCCGGTCACACTGCCCTTTAAGGTTCTGAAATACTTTTGTTGGTATTTTTTATATCCCTTTGCACTGCATTAATTACTGTGAATTCAACTGTACAGAAATCATCATGACTGAAGCAATGCAAAGTTTTAGTTATGTTATCCTACCTTTCCACATGAGTAATCAATTCCTCTATCTTGCTGATCAGCTGAGAATAAAAATTGAAAGCTGGAAATTGAGTTAATAACTTGTAGACAAGCAGATTGAAAAATAGCACTTACTGTTAAGTATGGCTTGTTGGAACAGAAAATGGTCAGTACAATACAATATCTGGGACAAAGTAGCTTGCAGTTTGCTAGTGGCACTGGAAATGATTAAAGGAAAGATATTTCTTCTGTGGCTTAATCGAGAAATGTGTGTTGCTGCTTGACAATATTTCCATCCAGTCATTCATTACTGGAATATAAGATTGAAGTATACTCACAGCACGGCTAAGTGGGTAATTGCTGTTTGTTGGGTTCTTTTTTTTTTTTTCAGTGCTCGCTAATCAATAGTTTATGAACAATCAGCCCTTTGGCACATTGGGTCTTTTCTGTCAGCTTTCATTCTGTCAATACTCATTCATGACCTCACATTACAACAGCCCTCATGCACTTGAATGTACAAAAAATCAATAATGCGTGGCTGTAAACAGACCTTGAAGGGGTCTGTCGAGGTTAATGGGGCAAGGTTACTTAATGTAATTATGTCATCATACATGTGTTTAAAATTGGAACCAATTACAATCCATGTTTATGTATAGGGTGGCGCTGCTCATGGGGGTGATATCATGACTCCCCTGCCTGTTTTTTTAAAGGTGCTAAGCACCTAGTTCCTTGCCACTTTCAAATTAATGGGAGCTGTAGGGTGCTCAGGTCTTCTGAAATTGAGGTGAGTACATAAATATGGATTTAGAAGTCTTGCTTTAGGCTTTTCTTTTTGAAACTCCCAGTTTACATTAGCGATGGGCAAACATAACATTCTCAAGTTCAGGTACAATGCTTCTTTGAAGCTTATCTGAAGCAGTTTGAACAAGCCACCAAGGCAAACATTTTGCAAAATTTAGGTCTCCCTTGACATTTTTAGTACTTCCAGGTTTCAGCTGAGCCAAAAACTGTAGAATAGCATTTCTCATGGTATTTTGGTTATTGCATTTCCAGCCAAAACCAGATGTGGAAATTATACATTTTTTTTTTCTTTCTTCTCTCCCTCATGCACCTTGAAATCTCCCTCATAATTCCTTCGTGCCCCCCTCTGGATCCATTTAGTCTTCAGGCCCAAATCCCCTCTGTCCTACGTACTGCTCCCATTGATCGGTGCATGGAGAGAAGCAGTCTCTTAAATAGCAAGGTTCAAAGCTATTTCAGGATTGATAGATCAAAATCAGCAGCTTAAATTCAATCAGGAAACCAACAGGTAGCCAGTACAGATCATGAAGGACCCGTGACCTATACTGCCACAGAGATGCGCTGCTCAGTAAGTGCAGAATACAGCTACCCACTATCTTAAATTTCTGGATTGGCCTAAAATGGAACCTTTTGTTTGAGTACATTGTAGTAATCCCACCTTGAGATGACAAAGGCATGGTTACTTACCTTAGTAAGGTTTGCACCTGTGTGTCTGAAAAAAACACAACTAAAGTCACAATCTCCTGACCAAGTACAGATGGTAAAAAGCATTCCTAGACACTGCTGCTGTATGATCATCCAGCAGCAACTAGGGAGTCAGTAAAACCCCAAGGTGCAAACTTAAGTAACAAAAGGCAGGAGCACACCATTAGTCGAAGGGGGAGACACCAGCCTCGTTATATCAGCCAGATGCTTCCCATATCCTATCAGTATTGCCTCAGCCTTATCTATATTGAGCTTCAGCCACCTGGCTCTCAGCTGTGTCCCACCCTCCCTTAGGCCCTGGGCAAGATGTGCAACAGCAATGACTGGGTCAGGAGCACTAGAATATAGAGTGGAGAGCTGTCATACTGAAAACACTGCTGCCTGCGTCCTCTCCCTGACCCTGCTGACAGCTCTGTATACACCGTGAACAGGAGGGAAGACCAGATGGATACCTGCAGAATTTTACATAATAGCTCTCAGAGAAGAGGCACAACCTCCTCATATCACTTTCTGGGAGTGTTTAGCCAGGAAACATTGGAGCCCACCTAACATCAGCCCCATCCACTGCTGGAGTCTGGCAGGTGAGTTAACAATACATCATGATCAACAGTGTCAAAAGCTACTGACATATCTCACAGTATCATTAAGGACACTGGATCTTCAGTTGTTTATGGGAGGATTGGCTTCAATACAACCAGTGTAGCTTAGATTTGGTACACAGGTCTTAAACAAAATTGACAGGGATCATGGAGATTTGAGGCAATGAGGTACTCAGGGTTGTTTCACTGCAACCTTCTCTGTGATCTTAACCAAAAAATGGAAGATGTGATACTTGCTGATAGTTACCCAGCTTCTGGTGTTGGTTTCTCGAGCAGAGGATGCAATCAAGTTTCTGTTAGAGAAGCTGATAACTTGCTCCCTCCCTAAGAGAGACATTAATGATCTGCACCAGCAATGAACCCTAGGGCTTGATTGTCAGGTGACCTGAACACACACAACTCCAGCTGAAGTCAGTGAGTGCTCACAGTTGAAATATGACGCCTCAGGCATACCGATCTACAGTGGGGAAATAACCTGAGACTTTCATCTTGGCTTCTTCCGGATCTTCTATCCAGAACGTTTCTATTTGCTGTATAACACATTCCTTTTAAATCAGGGAAACAATAGATTCTCAGATTTAAAAGAAATAAAAATGGCCACAAAATAAATATATTTTTTAAGTGGCTCTGGTTAAAAGTGTGTCTTGAGCATGATCAGGGTCCATCTCTCTATTCTGTTCACTGTCAGAAAATTTACAGCTGCCAATTTTTGAGCGTAAGACTTTATTGTACGTTTCATTGCACCACCATCACCATAAGAAGCCCTTTGGTTTCTTGTAATTTTGTGAACTTGAAAAGTGTGAGGAAAATCTGTTGTGGCAAACATTACTGAATATCTTTCACCCATCTTTGAAAACTGAAGTTACAGAATTCCATTATATAATCCATCTACCTTTCCTGAGACCCTTGATTTCTATTGCTTGGCTTTCTGTTGCTTGGAAAAAATGATTTTAATATGGTCCTTCAATAATACAGAAAGTAAGGATTTTCAGTCAGGTCAGTGAAAGTGCTTGCTAATATAAGTGAATTGTACTTGGTTCAAAAGTAAATCGTCTGAAGAGGAAGCAGTTGACAAAACAAGGATGATGTAATTCAGACAGTGCTCCTCCATTCTGCAGTGTTGGGCTTCTCAGTGGGCCCCGTCCAGGCCCATGATTGTCATGCAATGTAATTAGAACAAAACAGTGAGATGCCCTTGTAGCTGTGTTGAATTCACATTCCAAAGCAAAATGCATTTTTAAAGAAGTACTTTCTCCCTTTCTGTTTTCACTGTGTCAGACTCTCTTCTTACTAAACTGTTCAGATTGAACTGCAGCCTAAAATAAAATCTGGAGATTAGTAACAAGATATGAAGGTTTCTGCCTCTAGTTGGCTGGGCTGAATTCTGGCCAGCCAACATCAGTAGTGACTGAATGCTGTTCTGTTCATTGACTGAGTCTACTACAGGTAATGTGAACTGAGTCCATCTCACAAAATAACAATGGTGCCAGTTGTGGGCAGACTCAGGAGAAAAGGTTTAAGATTGAAAGCATCCTTTCATCCCTAGAGATGTTCTCTTCAGGCCAGATTGGAGGCAGATGCTGCATGCTATGCTTGCCGCCTCCCTTGAACAAATCAGATTTCTTTTAAAAGTGAGCATCTTTGATACCAAATTGTGTGTGTGTGTGAATTTCTCCTAATAAAGGCACTAGCAAAGAAGCCTGGGATATTATGGATGGAGAAGTAGGATTCCCTAAAACAAGCTAATTCAGCCTTCTAGAAAACGGTCTTCAGCCAGCTTGTTCCTTTCTTTTCTAGTCAACGAAATGAAGTGCTAACTTGAAAGCCTAGGAATCATTTTAAATACCTGCATTGTTCAGCATGACAGTTTCAGTAAGAAGCAGATACTCAGCTGGAATCAAAGTACATATAGAAGAAAAGAAAACACATTGTTTCATAGTCTCCCAATATTTTTTACCTGTCTCTGATTTTCCACAGTGTGCTCCTGACTCCCTGCTTATTAACCAGTAAAGGCTTTTTGTCAACTTTGTACATGCTAGAAAGTGAATGGGTTTCTTCTTGCTCCTTAATCCTTGTTTTATTTTTTATTTCCCAAGTCCTCTTGAAGTAGCACCTGCCTCTATCCCACATGAGGGGGACATGGTTCATTTTCTCTATTTGGTTTATTTCTAATACATGATGCTGAGCAAATTACTCGGAAAGTGTTAATGAGGAATGATGAAGTCTTCATTCTATTCAGAGATTTAGCAGATCCCTTTCAGTGTCCAGCCTTGCAGAGGCCCAAAGTTCAAGGTTACATTACAACTTGTTTGCTGCATTGCTGCATGATTGAACCCACCATTTGAATATTTTTTTGTAAGTTTTTTTGTGTAAGTTGCTAAAGTTGGTGTTTTTGATGGGAACAAATCTGCAGTGTTCAACATATTGTATCAACTGCACTTACATCTGCAACATAGCTTTAGAAACAGCTAGGTTCAGATGTATAAAACCGATTTTCACAGTGTGGTATGGAAGGGATCGATGAATATATCTGGCACAGGACAACTGGCTGTGTTTGTTCATATAATTCTACTAGACTGGGAGAGCCAAGAGCTCAGGTTTCCCTCATGCCTGGGACAACAGGCATAGACATAAAAAATGTTGTATTGAAAGTACTAATGCACATATCACTAACAACAATTTCATTCTTTAATTTCAAATGGTTTGGGAAGCAAATGCTGAAGTATAGCACAGTAGACTATCAGAAGTCTTTCTGAATTTTAACAAAGCAGCAGCAAATTCTATAAGTGAACTTTCAAACTACTGTTGTAGTCTGTCTTCAGCTTGATTAGATGTTTGCAAACTAAGGGTTATCTTGCTGCTCCACAGAATGAACTGTGCAGGAATGGTGGCGATTTAAAGTATCTTTAAGTGACACTTTTGTCTACAAATTTGGGGATGTTACCATGACAGTTTAAAATTACCACATTGAAAAGAATAAAATATGGAATACCCCTCTTCTTGTAGAAGTTAGTTATGCTAGGAAAATATCCTATCATGTTTCTGGTAGCAAAGAAACTTGCATCTTTGTGTATCTCCTAGCTGTGGCCCTGCATGTGTTTCTGATTGTCAGAACTGAAATTTCATGAATGAAGAAAAATCTAAAACACTATCATAGCAACTGCTTTTCTAAAGATTAAATTGGCATGAGCATTGTGTGAACTTCATGTATTATAAAATACTAAATATCTGTGGGCTGAGCTGCTTGATAATACCATCTAGAAGTGGTTTTAATTTGTTGGAAATTCAGAATTTCCAGAAAATCTTATCAAGAATTGCAACCAAAAAATGGTGGTGTAAAATTTCAGTTGTCAAACCAGCTATAATGTTATGATTTTCATATGGCCATGTTCTTCTGGGCCCTGAAGCACTATAGGGAACAAGTTTCAGAGTAACAGCCGTGTTAGTCTGTATTCGCAAAAAGAAAAGGAGTACTTGTGGCACCTTAGAGACTAACCAATTTATTTGAGCATAAGCTTTCGTGAGCTACAGCTCACTTCATCGGATGCATACTGTGGAAAGTGTAGAAGATCTTTTTATATACACACAAAGCATGAAAAAATACCTCCTCCCACCCCACTCTCCTGCTGCTAATAGCTTATCTAAAGTGATCACTCTCCTTACAATGTGTATGATAATCAAGTTGGGCCATTTCCAGCACAGTGTTGGGCTGGGGGGGGGGTTGAGAAAACCTGGATTTGTGCTGGAAATGGCCCAACTTGATTATCATACACATTGTAAGGAGAGAGTGATCACTTTAGATAGGCTATTAGCAGCAGGAGAATGGGGTGGGAGGAGGTATTTTTTCATGCTTTGTGTGTATATAAAAAGATCTTCTACACTTTCCACAGTATGCATCCGATGAAGTGAGCTGTAGCTCACGAAAGCTTATGCTCAAATAAATTGGTTAGTCTCTAAGGTGCCACAAGTACTCCTTTACTTTATAGGGAACAAAACTCTGAGAAGGGGTATGAAGTTCTGGAAGGGGACAGTGTCAGTGAGCAGCAATGTGAGCAATTATCTGTGTAGGAGTTGATGCAGCATGGAGCTTAATTAACTTGTGCTACGTGCCTGAACTCTTGGTGAGAGAGTGGGGAGGACTGCACGTGCAGAGTTTTTGCACCGGTATTCATCCCTCTCAGAGAGTTAGGCTGCCACTAGAGATGGGGTTTGCCATACAGGACCAGGGAGGGATAACAATTTTATGGCATTGGAGCCTTCCTGCCCAGGGGATCCCTGGAATTTATGGTGTTTGGAGGCTGTCCCCCATTCCCCAGTGGCACGTAGGGCGATGTGAAGGTGAGAACTATAGAAGGGGGAAGGACAGAGGATGAGAAAAGCAAGGAAAAGGCAGGGGGCGGGGAGAGAAGTAAATGAGGAAAAGGATAAAAGACAAAAGCATAGAAAATGAGGAGGTGCCCTTCTTTTTCCTGTAATCTCTGTTGCCTACTACCCTCATTTCACAATCCCTAGTGGATACCTCCTCAATCCTCTCCAAAATATGCTCTTTGAACCCTGCTCCCTCTGAGAACCATAGACTATTTGTAGGGAGCTGGTGGTCAGGCTTTTGACTGGCTGGTATCTATTCCAGTGTGTCAGAGGTTTTGGACCCATGTACCATATTAAGAGAAATATAACTCGTATCCATTTCTATTATATATAATTTTAAAAATCTCCTAAAATAGTCAAGAAAAAATATTGCCAGAGCTAAGCTATTATTAACACGACATCTCTCTCCTATATTGCCATAGCTGCGGTCAGCAGGGGTACACACGCTCGATTTCCTCCTCCTCATAAAAGGTAGGGCTCTGTGAGGGCTCCTAGACTCTGTTACTTGGTTTCCCCCACTCCACATTTGGTACAAATGAGAAGAGTTTGGTGACCATCCAAGCACGATGCAAAAGACATCTGTTTGAGAGGGTTTTTGGAGAAGGCTGAAGCTGTGTTTCCCACAGTGATGAAGGGGTGGAAAGGAATCTCTGTAGGTGTCTGGCGGGCTGAGTTCCTGTCAGAGTGATTATTTCAATGCTGCTGGGATTTCATTATATATATTTTTAATTAATGAAGATATTAGGGCACCTAGAGCCTGAGGTAGGCTCCTTTTTTCATTTTAAATCTAAATGAAGAATAAAACAATCTCTCAAATCAGAATTAAATCAAACAAAATAGTCTCAATATTGGATTGGAGTAAAATCTTCAAATTACTACCAAAAGTAATCAGTCTGCATGCCTTCCAAGAAGGAGTCTAAAAAGGTGGCTGTCCGTTTATTTATAAAAACACCATTGAAAGAATTTTACCAATTGCATCAGGAACTTGAAAATTTAAATCTGGTTGAGTATCTTAATACTGAAACCAAATTATTGTCTAATGTGTGAAGCATGAACTCACAGCCAATTATAAAACTTCCTTCTTAGACTTTAAGTTCTTATTGGAGATGACGAATAATGGCTTTTTGGGCTTGTTGGCAATTTTCAAAAGTTGAAAAAATTGCATTTTGGGATGAATGCAATGTGCAATTGCTCAGAATCAAAAAATGAGAAACATTTTTGAATTTCTATTATAAAAAGTTTTGAAATGAAAACTTGTTTTGAACTGAACAATCAAAATGTTTGGTTTCTAAAGTGTCAAAACAATGTTTTGATATTTTAAAAAAATATTTTTAGTTTTTTTCATGACTAACACTACAGCAAAATCAACACAAATTTGAAAATAATTTTGGTGACACCAAAGTTACATATTTTATTTATTTTTTTTTTTTTAACATTTTGGTTGAAAAATTTTACCCTGCTCTGATTCTTATATGGTAGCTAACCCATCCCTGTCCCTCCTCCCAACACATAGACGCTATGGGTACATCGACACTTTTGGATGGAGGTGTAAATTCCAGCTCAAGGAGATATACCCTCTCTAGCTGTGATTGAACTAGCATGCTAAAAACAGAGTGTAGCCCTGGCAGTGCGAGTGATCTGAGCTGCTTCAAGGGTATGTGTAGACCTATCTACAATAAAAATCTTTAATAGAACACTCTCAATAAATAGAAGTTTAACAACTCTTATTTACTAGAAATTACAGATTAAAATCTCAAATTTGTCAAGGCTTTTCCAAGAATACACTGAATGTCTTTGTAAGACAGTGTTTAGGGCAGTTTAAACCTGGGGGAATTTCTTTTCTGGCACCTTGTGTGTGGGCTTCATGGGAGCTCATGAATGAATGTAGCCACACATTCATTTCCACATCCTAAAAGGAAAGAATATAAAAAGACTCTGATGTCTCCTAGCTAACATAAAAAATACAATAAATGATGATGGCCTATTAGTTGATGTTGTGATGTCCCCTCCCTCAAGGTGGTCGGTCCTGGAGATTTTAGAACATCTGTCTCACCTCAGGTGACTTGATGACCCAAAAGAGGAGGATTCTAGGCCTTACCCTGGGTTCTTACAGTTTACAAATTTTGCTCACTCCATTTTCCATCACCTTTCTCCAAAGTTTGGTGTGAGGCCTACTTTGGAGCCATTCAGCTCATTCCAGTCAATTTTGAATGAGGCTCTCATTCCACTTTTGAGGAAGCTGGCATGGTCTCATCTGGTCAAATGTCTTAAAAAGACATTTGTCACCAGTTTACAGAAAATTGAATATAAAACTGACTAATTGGAGAAATCTTGGCAACCAGTTGCTCAACATTAAATTGATCATAAGTCTGAATTTATTTTTATTTTCTGATTGATTAATCATTTCCACTTTTTCCTTCACTAATCTAAAAACAGAAATGTTCTTGCACACAAGGCAGTCACAAAAACCTTCCTATTTTGGAGCTGGGCTATAGTGAGACAGCTCATCTTCTGAAATCTACAGCTTGATAGAAAAATTACTTTTAAAGTTCATCAAGGCAAAACCCATTTAAAATACAGATTTTTAAATAAGGTCTGTGTACCCATATAGCTATTCTTCTCACATCTCTCTCTCTGTCTAAAACTACTAGCTTTTACAGCAGCTTAAACTCCAGCAACTCTCAGTTCCAGAGGGACCTTCCTGATTTTTCTGCATACAGATTCATCTGTCAGGCTGTCGTACTTAAGGCTTTTTGTCAGTTCATGTTCTATTGCTATCATTGTAAATCCTCAGAGTGTCTCTTGACTCATGAAAGAACTCAGGTAGGTCTTGATCACTTTGTTTTATAGTTGTATTCTGGAGAAGCCACAATAACAGACGCAATCAAGAAATGGCCATAACAAGTTTGTGGTAACTCTGTTGCCGTCCATTCTGCACAAGTAATATTTTCTAGTGCTGGTGGAGATGTGGAGCTGGAAGCTCTGGTCTGTTAATGCTGCTCTGCATTGCATAAGTAGGTGTGCAATTTTGTCACGGAAGTCATGGGATCCGTGACTTCCAGAGACCTCCGTGATTTGAGCCTGCAGTGCCTGGGAGCTGCAGGGTCCCCCCATTGCCCGTGATGGCTGGGAACTGTGGGGCCTGGAGCGCCCAGGGCCGCAGACAACCGGGGTGCCCTGGGAGATCGGAGCTGCCACGGGCATCAGGGCATCCTGGGAGCTTCCAGACAGCCCCCAGGGGTGCTGTGGGGACCGTGCAGCTCCCCATTTTGTCACGCATATTTTTAGTAAAAATCACAGACAGGTCACGGGCAATAAAGAAAAATTCACAGAAGCCTGTGACCTGTCTGTGATTTTTACTAAAAATATGCGTGACAAAATCTTAGCCTTATGCATAAGCATCATGAAATGGTCTTCAGAGAAAATCAGTGAAGAATTCCCTCTGCCCAAGGATGTTCTTCGCTGATGGAAAGTTGGTAGAGGTGGCCCGGCCCTCTTCTGCACCAGCTATGCTTCCCTTTTGCTTAATGGAAAAGAGGGGCATTATGGGGAAGCAATGGGCTAAATTTGCTCTGCTCTGCATGTTTCTCCATTGGTACAAGGTTGCTTACTTTACACCAGTGGCACATGTTAGGGCTGTGCAGTCTGGGACTGTGTGGCCTTGAACTGGGGAGCCACAAGTGGCTCCCTGCAGCCTACCATCCTCTATCTGTCCATGTGGCTTTTGTGTGCGGTGGGGAATCAAGACTGTAGTATAGCATTTTAACAAGACTTAGTAGCTGCTTTGTCAGTTACCAATGCTCAGAAACAGAAACGCTGTTTGTTTTGTCCACTAGTATTTCTTTGGGAGCTCCACAGCAGAGCCATCTGTAGCATTTTGGGGAGCCTGAAGAATAAATCATTGTCTCCCCCCCTCTATGCATGGGGCCTGCCTGAGGTTCTGGGAAAGGGTTAGTGAGAATTTTTTTTTCTTTTTCCTTCTAAATCCTCTCCAGTTTTTCAGCATCTTGGCATCTAGATGAAAATGGTCTGACTTTGAGAGCTGCTGAGCATCTGTAACTCACATTGATTGCCTAAAGTTAAGCACCTAAAGTATCCAAGTTTAGAACATATTGAGCCACAAAATGAGCCAGTGTGAGAAGTAGGATTAGTCCTTTGGTTTCAGCCTCTAACTTGCGGGTATGTCTAGGTTGGAGGCCTGGGTAAACATACCCGCGCTAGCTTGATGAAAGCTAGTGCGCTAAAAATACATCTGAGATGCTAGCGCAGGCATGTCTCCTTGATCTGCTAACTACACGTACAACATAAAGACATACCCTTAGTTCCTTACCCCATGCTGCCTCACCTGGTGTCAGACTGCCCTTTCTTGTGGGCAGACCCTCTGATTGCACTACTGGCTGCTCAGCAAAAGAGCTGACTCTGCAGCTGGGAGTGTTACAGTTTAAACTCTTTAGGAAAGAAAATGAAAGAAGTGCTTTCTCGCTTTTTTCTGTTTCCATTCCCCCCCCCCCCCCCATCTCCTTGCCTAAAAGCCCTCAGAGCCACTTTCAGCTCTAAGGATGAAATTCTGCTCTTCTGAATTCAAAACCCCCGTTAATGCTGGAAGGGAGCCACAGCGCAAGTTCTACCCCTCTTTTCTGCAGACCTGACTGGGGACAGGATTTCCTGACCCACGCTTCTGACAAATATAGTCAATATTTTATTTATGTACACTGTGACATACCAGGGTACTATCAGACTAATGAGCAGCTGCGTCACCCATGCTCTGCAACCTTGGATGCCTTACAATTTCTTGCTGAAGTAGCTCCCAACAGGACTGCTCAAAAACAACCTTCCAGCATGCCTGTCATACCCCGAGTGTCTGCATAACTGCAGCCTGCTAGTCATACTTGGGTTGCACCCTTATACTGAAGGGTGACCAACACACCCCCAGTCTGAGATTTCCCCCCAGAAATGTATGTCCTGTACTGCCCTGCCCTCTCCTGGACAGTCCAAATTACATTAAGTCCATTATTCCTTTAAGAGAATAATATGCACACAACTTGTTCACCTAAATGGAATTACCCAGACACTTCACTTTAACCACACTGGATTAGATAAAACAATAAAACAAGTGTATGAAATAGAGAGAGAGACATTTTAAGTGAATATAAATGATGGGGCATAAAAGTCAGAAATGGTTACAAGAAATAAAAAAGTTTACTTATGCTTAACTTAACAAATTCAAGATTCAAGCAAAATTTCTCACCACATGTAGATTACTGACCACACTCTGTGGATCAGGACCCCTCCCTCAGAGTCTAACGAATGCTTTCTTTGTCCTTTCAGGGGCAGTGAATGCAATGGGCAGGGAGAGAGTGAGAGAGGGATACCCTGGAGTGTTTGTCCCTTTTTTAAAAATAGTTTCAGTCCCTCTCTTGAAAAACATTTCTAGCTGGGCACTAAGAGACAGAATCTATGTGGAAGGATGTTCCCTGCTGGCTTTTTCTCACCTGTTTGAGCTTTATTTGTTTCTCTTATTGCTTGATGACTTTGTTTACTACTTAAATGCACATTTAGCAGAGCACATATTCCTTTGTGACCTTTTTGCCAACCTCTGCTTGGGCAGGTGTGTGGGATTTGGAACATGTGTTAATAACATCAAATAAGGAAATCTTATAACTTTAAATACAGTGTTGCTACACATATATGTTTATCAGAACGATAGTGACCAAATCTTATGAGCTTTCAAATGATACCTTACAAGGCATACTTTCTACAAAGATTACAATAGTGTGTAAGGTGTGAATACAGGGGTGCACTCTGAGCATTTTTGTGTCTACGTTTTGCTAGTCAACCAAAATCGGTTTATAGTCCTTTCTGTTTTGGTTATACAGTAAAAAGAACATTATCAACTGTGAATAGTTGGTTGTGAAGAATAATAGCAAAGTGAAAAATTAGCTAACAAATATATGTACACTATATCTTGTACTAAAACATACACAGTATGTACTTTCTGAAAAATGTGTACATACGGCATCTGTATATAATGTTAATTTTATACTGGTGTGTGTAAAATATGTATACAAACATACCCACCCAAAAAACTGTATGTTGAAAGAACCAGTTTTCAAAATCAAGCACTCAGGTTAGGAAATGCCAGAATTATGTTTATCTGTGCAATCTTGTGCATATCCATTATGATACAATCTTCAACTACATGATCACATATTATTTTTCTACAGGACCACTGCCTCATTCATAATATTTACCCTTTAGTCATATCCTATCAGACTGTTACAATAATAAAATATCCTAGTAACACAGTACACCGTTTACTTACTGAGTATATGATTAATCATTTTGAAGTAATTCCCATTAATATTTTAACTTTTTTCTGAATAACATTTGGTTTATTTATTAAATTAAGAATATTATCAATTTTATATGTCTCATGCAAATTGCATATAGTATATAGATGAGTGCACTCACGTCACTGGTTCATAGTGGGAAAGTCCTCCAGGGAATGTTGTAAATCTACATCATCTCCCCAAGTGCTGGACTCTTCATTTCTGAGTTAGTTGAACCTGTGTGAAAAACTGCAACTCCCAATTAATCATAAATTTGCCTACATTAAAAAACACTAGTTTATTTCAGCAAAGCTATGGAATAAAATATGCTCAAACACTTACTCCTGTGACACCTTTTTCAGATGGCAGATATGAAGAACTTTAGCATATGAATCCTCCTTCTTGCTGCTCTTTGGAGATCTGCCTTTTTTTTTAGAAAAAAGGTCATGCAAATCAGGAAATATGTGCTTTTTGGAATATGGAAGAATACTGAGAGACCTACATGTTAGTTTAGAGGCTATTGACTTTCACTTGATATAGATACTTGTGTGGGAAAAGCAAGATCCAGACTTTCATAACCGATCAATCATGCATGCCAATTTACATGCATCACTTGTCTGATTGCATCTGTAAATACCTGTTTTGTGCACTTGAGTTGTACTCTCTTCCCAATCTTTTGCTCATATAGTGTGTGATAAGTGGACCTTGAAGTCCCTCTCTCCCCCCAAAATCCCTCAAGTTATAAATGCTCCCAATGCGTCTCCTTTAGAAGATGCAAAAACTCCAGCCACATGCCAAGTATTTGCCTTCAATATATATGCACATATACTTATTTCATGTCTTCATAGTGTTAAGAACACATATTTGCTTTACCATAATCTCCATCAACATTTGAAATCAATATTTTAAAAATGGAAGTATATGCTTGAGTACCACCACTGCTTACACATATTTGCATGCAAATTTGTGTTGTGTCCTTAACTTTCATTTAGTTTACACAAAGTAGGTATTAATTATCTAAGGCCTGGTCTATACTAGCAGCTGGCCCTGGTATAGTAATGTTGGCTTACCTATGTGGCTTTTTAAATGATCTTTCCATGTTAGCAGAAGCCCTAGAGTATACAGTTTACAGTGGCAAAAAAGTGCTTTTGGCAGGCAACTTATACCAGTTACTCAAGGGAAATAAGACAGGTTTATACTGGCAAAAGCACTTTTTTGCTGCCATAAATGTATCTATCCAGGAGGGTTTCCCGGTATAGCTATACTGGCAAAACTTTTCGAGTGTAGATGTGGCCAGCAGGCAGCCAGCTCTGTCTACCAACCACTCCTCATGATTTGACAGATATTGGTTTCTTTCAGCTGTTGGTTGTAGGGTAATGCATATATGGTACAAGTGGAGGCTGGAACAAGTCTTTGGCTTGTATTTGTGGCAGGTGGCTGAATAATGTCCATTGAATGAAACAGTAACATATGGGCACATCGTGTCATCAAGCATTAGAAGTGCAATAAATCAGAGAGGCTCCCTGCTACTGATTTCCTGGGATTGAAAGTAATGTTTCATTCCGTATTTGTGTTGGTGGATTTTCTTCAACTGCTTTAAAAAACATTTGATTCTGATTTCCTTTCCTAGGGTAGCTTGCATTCTGATGTATGAAAAATGTGCTCACACAAGGTTTGCATGGAAATGTGGAAGATTTTTGCACTTATTCCTGAAACATATGTTGTCTAGTTCTTCTATTATGTTACATCCACTCTTCTCTGGGTCTCTTCTTGGTGTCTTTGCCGCGTTATTGCGGGGAGATTTCTCCAGACATTTCAGAATTGTACAGCTTTATACAATTGCCATCTTTGTAAGACTTTTAAGGTAATTGTTACATATACAGAGAGCTTCATCTTTTTGTCCCTATTTCTTGAGCAGACAAAATTTGTGGTGTTGGTGTCTATACAATGTCAATATTTATTATCAGTCACCCCCATCAATTATATCAGCATTGGTTTTAAAGCTATTTACAAATAAAAGGCTAACATATACAGCAAAATGGACAAATAAACTAAAGACAGGCATACATGCATATATAGGTCTGTTTATAGACAAGGTATGTCTTTAATAAAATTGCAGTTACAGCAAAGAAACACTCAAATCTTGCCAGACTGATGTGACTGACTTCTGTATGCAGTATCTCTTGATATTGCCGCAGCTATAATGATAGATCATACAGGTATCAGGGAGACTCGTTCTTTCTAGAACCTTGGCTGGTGTATATTGGCAAAACATCATTGACCTTGGTGGAGTTACCCTGATTTACGTCAGTTGAGAATGACGACCTTTACTGGCTAGCTAAACTGAGTGGGCTCAATTCTTCCCTGGTGTAATTACAAAGAGGTGACTGGTGGGAGGGGCACGAACGGTCAAGTGCCCCTCCAGCAGCTGGCTGGCCTGGGCGGGGAGAGGAAGGGGCAGGGCCAGAGCCTCTTCCAGCTACACAGACTGGGATACTGCCCGATGCAGCGCAGTGGCTGATTGGGAGAGCCCTTGGCTGCGGCAAGCTTCTGGGGATAGTTGGCTGAGTGAGCTGGAGCCCCTCCCCCTGTCCCTTGAGCGTGCTCGGAGTTGGCTCCTGTCCCCAGAAGTCGAGCCTGGGCAGGGAATGGGCTGCCGCTGTCCCCACCCCAGCCAGGCTGTCTTGCAGTCAGCTACTGCTGTGCACAGAGCATGCCAGGGTGAAGACCAATGGGATGACTCGCTTTGTTTTTGTCCCCCCCCACTTCTTCTCTGCCTCAAGGCCGAGTAGTTAAGCTACAGCAAGGGAATTCACAAGTTGGGGTGTTTTTTTTTCTTTCTAGCTCTCGGGTTAGGCTAGGCTAAGCGCAGGGAGGCTAGGATGCCTGAAAGTGATGTCCAAAAGAAACTAGATTTAGCCAGATTGGAAGTTGAAGAAAGAAAGAAGGAACATGAAAGACAACTGGAATTAAAACAGATGGAGATTGATGCACAAGTGGCCAGAGAAAAAGCTGCTAGGGAGGAGAAGGAAAAAGAGAGGCAGCATGCTCAGGAGGAGAGGGAAAGAGAGGAAGCATGAACTGGAGGTAATAAAGTTAAAAGGACAAAACCCTTCAGCAGCTGGTTCCACTTCCCCAAAAATCCACAGATGGGAGTGACTATGTCCACAGTATGATGAATGCAGTGATATTGCTGAATATTTGATCACCTTTGAGAGACTGCACACTTCATGCAATTCCTGACGATCACAAGATGACCACATTGGTAGCAAAATTGACTGGCAGAGCTCTGGACATATTCAACAAGATGCCTGTTGAGGATGCTTCTGACTATGGTAAATTTAAGGATTTGGTTTTGAAACAATTTCAAATTACACATGAAACTTACAGAGTAAAATTTAGAGCCCTTAAGAGAGGGCCTGGACTAAGTAATGTAGCTTATGTAAACCAGATGAAGGATCTCTTAGATAAATGGGTCAAAGGAAAGGGTGTAACTAGCTTTGAAGGAATGTGTGATTTGGTTATACAGGAGCAGTTCCTGAGTATGACTAATGATGATATAAAACAGTGTTTATGGGTTAAGAAAGTGGACTCAGCAGAAAGTCTCGCTTCTTCTGCGGATCAATACGAGCAGTCCCAGACTGTCACAGAGGCGGGCAAATCGGAACAAAACGGGTGGAGGTAGCAGAAAGGAACAACCCTGGTCGCAGTTTGGGCGGATACCAGAAGGGACACCCTGAGACCATACCATACACCGGGGGCAGCCCAAAGCCCCAACTAAACCCCAAGAAAAAACCCAGACACTTTATTGTCCCACCACACCATTCTCCAGCAACCCACCCTGCCCCAGTGACCAGTCAGCTGGGTGATGTTTTAAATGTAATGAGCTGGGGCATGTAAAGGCCAACTCCCCCAAGAACCCCAACAGATTACAGTTCATTGCTCCGGGGTCACACCAAAGGTCCTCAGGCCCAGATGCCTCCCAGATACCCTCAGAGTGAAGGGAAACTGTGAGTGTGGGCAGGAAGAAGATTATCGCGTGGAGGGACACTGGAGCACAGGTGTCAGCTATCCACCAATCCTTAGTGGACCCCAAATTCATCAACCCAGAGGCCCAAGTGATGATTCAATCCTTCAAGTCAAACTCTTTTGATTTGCCTACATCCAAGTTGCCTGTCCAGTACAAGGGCTGGTCAGGAATGCGGACTTTTGCAGTCTTTGATGATTATCCCATTCCCATGTTGCTGGGGGAAGACTTGGCTCACCATGTGAAGCTAGCCAAGAGGGTTGGAATAGTCACCCGCAGCCAGGCTAAGCAAGCTTTCACACCTATCCCTGTTCCTGAGCCTTCCAGCAGGGCCCCGTCTGTGTTACCAGAGACCCAGATGGAGGTGGTGGAACCGGACCCCATGCCAATGTCTGTGACAGCAGTAGTGGATCTAGTTGCAGAGACCCAGCCAGAGCCAGTCCCAGAACTGGAACTGGCAGAGCAACCAGCACCAGAACCATTGCCAGCACTGAGTCTAGCGCTTGCAACTCCATCTACAGCTCCAACACCAGAGGGCACCACCAAGCCTGCCCTGGCGGCAGCAGCAGCTAAACCTGCGCAAGAGGCTCAGCCGGAGCCTGAAACACAACATACTGTGCCAGCAGAGAGCGGTTCACAGTCAACGGAAACAGCCTCATCCCCTGCATCGCTTCCCAAGGGACCAAGCCCAAGTCCACAATCCAGTGAGGAACTGATGTCTCCAGCATCAAGGGAACAGTTCCAGGCCGAACAGGAAGCAGATGAACAGGACGGCTGCACGGAGCAACCCACCGCCTCTCAGCTCTTCTAATCGATCCAGGTTTGTTGTAGAAAGAGGACTTTTATACAGGGAAACTCTTTCTGGTGGACACCCCGAAGACTGGCATCCTCAGAGACAGTTGGCAGTTCCAACTAAGTACCGGGTAAAGCTCTTGAGCTTAGCCCACGATCATCCTAGTGGCCATGCTGGGGTGAACAGGACCAAAGACCATTTGGGGGAAGTCCTTTCACTGGGAGGGAATGAGCAAGGAAGTTTCTACCTCTGTCCGGTCTTGTGAGATGTGCCAAAGAGTGGGAAAACCCTAAGACCAGGTCAAAGCTCCTCTCCAGCTACTCCTCATAATTGAGGTTCCATTTCAGCGAGTAGCTGTGGATATTCTGGGTCCTTTTCTGAAAAAGACACCCAGAGGAAAGCAGTACATACTGACTTCCATGGGTTTTGCCATCCGATGGCTGGAAGCAGTATCTCTAAGCAACACCAGGGCTAAAAGTGTGTGCCAGGCATTAACAGGCATTTTTGTCAGGGGAGGTTGGCCCTCCGACATCCTTATGGATTCGGGAACTAATTTCCTGGCAGGAACCATGAAAAGCCTTTGGGAAGCTCATGGGGTGAATCACTTGGTTGCCAACCCTTACCACCATCAAACAAATGGCCTGATGGAGAAGTTTAATGGAACTTTGGGGACCATGATACGTAAATTCATAAATGAGCACTCCAATGATTGGATCTAGTGTTACAGCAGTTGCTCTTTGCCTACAGAGCTGTACCACATCCCAGTTTACGGTTTTCACCATTTGAACTTGTGTATGGCCGTGAGGTTAAGGGGCCATTACAGTTGGTGAAGCAGCAATGGGAGGGGTTTACGCCTTCTCCAGGAACTAACATTCTGGACTTTGTAAACAACCTATAAAACACCCTCCGAGACTCTTTAGCCCTTGCTAGAGAAAACCTAACAGATGCTCAGGAAGAGCAAAAGGCCTGGTATGATAAACATGCCAGAGAGCTTTCCTTCAAAGTAGGGGACCAGGTCATGTTGAAGGCGCTCCAGGCCCATAAGATGGAAGCATCGTGGGAAGGGCCATTTACGATCCAAAAGCGCCTGGGATCAGTTAATTATCTCATAGAATTCCCCACCTCAACCCTAAAGCCTAAAGTGTGCCATGTTAATTCTCTAAAGCCCTTTTATTCCAGAGAATTAAAGGTTTGTCAGTTTACAGCTCAGGGAGGAGATGACGCTAAGTTGCAGGTGTCTACTACGAAGGAAAAAGTGACGGTGGCGTGGAAGAGGTGAACCTCTCAATGACCCTTGGATGTATGCAGGCGACAGCAGATCAAGAAGCTGTGCACTAGCTTCGCGCCAATGTTCTCAGCTATCCGAGGACGGACTGAACGGGCATACCACTCCATTGACACAGGTAATGCGCACCCAATTAGAGTCCAACCTTACCGGGTGTCTCCTCAAGCCAAAACAGCTATAGAATGGGAGATCCAGGACATGGTACAGATGGGTGTAATCCGCCCCTCTAACAGTGCATGGGCATCTGCAGTGATTCTAGTTCCCAAATCAGATGGGGAGATACGCTTTTGCATGGACTACCGTAAGCTAAATGCTGTGACTTGCCCAGACAACTATCCAATGCCACGCACAGATGAGCTATTGGAGAAACGGGGACCTGCCCAGTTCATCTCTACCTTAGACTTAACCAAGGGGTACTGGCAAGTACCACTAGATGAATCCACGAAGGAAAGGTCAGCCTTCATCACCCATGTAGGGCTGTATGAATTTAATGTGCTCCCTTTCGGGCTGCGAAATGCACCCGCCACCTTCCAGAAACTTGTAGATTGTCTCCGAGTGGGATTGGGAGAATCTACAGTCGCCTACCTTGATGATGTGGCCATCTTTTCTGATTCATGGGCAGAACACCTGCAGCATCTGCAAAAAGTCTTTGAGCGCATAAGGGAGGCAGGACTAACTGTTAAGGCTAAGAAGTGTCAAATAGGCCTAAACAGAGTGACTTGCCTTGGACACCAGGTGGGTCAAGGAACTATCAACCCCCTACAGGCCAAAGTGAATGCTATCCAAAAGTGACCTGTCCCAAAGTCAAAGAAACAGGTCCAATCCTTCTTAGGCTTGGCTGGATATTACAGGCGATCTGTACCGCACTACAGCCAAATCACTGCCCCACTGACAGATCTGACCAAAAAGAAACAGCCAAATGCAGTGCAGTGGACCAAAAAGTGTCAGAAGGCCTTTAACCAGCTTAAAGCGACACTCATGTCTGACCCTGTGCTAAGAGCCCCAGACTTTGACAAACCTTTCCTAGTAACCACGGATGCATCCGAGTGTGGTGTGGGAGCAGTTTTAATGCAGGAACGACTGGATCAAGAATTCCATTCTGTCGTGTTTCTCAGCAAAAAACTGTCTGAGAGGGAAAGCCACTGGTTAGTCACTGAAAAGGAATGTTACATCATTGTGTACGCTCTGGAAAAGCTACGCCCATACGTTTTTGGGGGCGGCGTTTCCACCTGCAAACCGACCATGCTGTGCTGAAGTGGCTTCATACAGTAAAGGACAATAACAAAAAACTTCTTTGGTGGAGTTTAGCTCTCCAAGATTTTAATTTTGAAATACAACACATTTCAGGAGCTTCTAATAAAATGGCTGATGCACTCTCCCATGGAAGTTTCCCAGAATCAACTGGTTAAAATCTTCCTTGAAATGTGGAAAATGTTAGTTTTTATATAGTCAGTAGTATATCGTAAAGGTGCATGTGTCTTATTAACTCTGTTTTCTCCTAGAGCTCCAGGGAGAAATCACAGCCATTGTGGAACAGGCTGTCCCACACCATCTGTGATTTGGGGGGCGTGTCATAAACATAAAGGTTGTTACCCTTCCCTTTATATATGCAGTAATATAAACTCCCTCTTGGCCAGAGGTACAGAATCCCCTTACCTGTAAGGGGTTAATCAGTTCAATTAACCTTTTTGGCACCTGACCAGAAGGACCAATGGGGAAAGAAGATACTTTCAAATCTGCGGGAGGGGGAGGGGGGTAGAAGGCTTTGTTTTTGTGCTCTGTGTGTTCTCTCCGGAGACAAAGAGAGAGACCAAGCAAGTAATCCAGCTCCCACTGAATGATACATCTAAACTTACAGAAATAGTAAGTAATAGCAAGGAAATGCATTAGATTATCTTTTGTTTTAGCTTGTGAATTTTCCCTGTGCTAAGAGGGAGGTTTAGCCTCCCCAGGAAAGGGGGTGAAGGGGCTTGGGGGGATATTTTAGGGAAACAGGAACTCCAAGTGGTCCTTTTCCTGTATCTTTGTGTAACTCACTTGGTGGTGGCAGCAGTACCCATCCAAGGACAAGGAAGGATTTGTGCCTTGCAGAAGTTTTTAACCTAAGCTGGTAGAAATAAGCTTAGGGGGTCTTTCATGCGGGTCCCCACATCTGTACCCTAGAGTTCAGAGTGGGGAGGGAACCCTGACACATGTAAAAATCTCTTAATGTTAATTTGGAAAATTTAAGAGCCCAAAAGCTACAAGGTAATTGTATCTCCTCTCCCTTCCCCTTGCATATATGGAGTCACTTACTGTAACCAACTGTACTTTCATTAACTAGACTGAACTATACAGAGTTTTATTTCTTTTATGTTAGATTTAAAGCATAGTATTTTAAATCTATGTCTGGTATGTAGGAGGGTTGAGATCAATTTATATTACTAGTTTAATAAATGAACATCAGATAATGGCTACTTTTCATCTAAGTAAACAAAAGTGGAAAGATTTAGGTGGCATTTAAATTAGTTTTTGTTGTTGTGGACTTTACTTGTATCCCAAGTCTACCTTCTGGAAATGTTATTTTCACAGCAAGTTTGTTTTTTGCCAATACTTTGACTTCTTTGAACATTCTTCAGTAGGTTGATATTTTATTGAAAGTGCCCAAGGTCAGCTTGAGTTGTAAATCAGAATTAATTAATTTCCTTGCTTTTAAGTTAATCACTGTGGGAATATCCTGTGTGGGAAGGAATGAAGGAAGGCATGTTTACAAATGTTGCCATGTTAACAGGAATCACTCATGAGATGTTTGAAACATTCATGGTTACTTGAATTTAATTATGTCTTCAAGATAGGGCCACATGAAGGTAATCCAGGGTCCTGAGTACAACCATGGCCCTGTCCATCTTCACATTTTGAAAATTGTCTTCATAATTCTGGGGGCTAGAAACAATTTTTCGATAAAAGCTGAAATTATGATGTCAATATGTGATTCCAAGAGCTGGGTCCAGAAGCACATGCCTTATGGCTTAATCTAACCTTACTTAAAGATATTTAATATTAGAAAACTTAGTCTGTCCTGTTTATTGCAGGTGTAGAGTCCGGGAGGTAAGTCATAAGTCAAGGAGCAGGAACTTGGGTAATGCTGCAAACTAATGTAACTCTGCATTTAGTCAGAGTTATGTAAATAACCCTGCTGACATAGTCTATTTCAGTATTAGGGTGGAGCTATTATTAAGGCTGCTCAATACTTGCCATTGTAAGACCCTGTTTTCTGTTGTTTATTGCTTTACTAAATTTTAACCATTCAGGTTGAAATTTTCCATGCCAGATGTCTGCCTCAGGTTGAAGTTGTTTTGGAAAACTTAAGCCAAACCAGTTCAACCTTTTCCAAGAAAGAGGCTAGGGAAATATATTGTTTTGCCTATGTTAAAAAAATTAAGATCTTTTCTTAGAAATTTTCTAGTATCCCCATGCTTTGGAGCAGGGGATTAGAATTTGGCGGCCTTTGTGTCAAGGATGAGGTTTTTTTTGCAGTACTTGTGAAAACCTGCCCAAATCTGGCCAGGTTATAAGGCTCTGAAAAACTGAAATTAGCACATGCTCTGTAGAGATTTGCTAGAGTTTGAGAACTAAAATCTCCAGATTCCATCCTCACTAAACAAGCTTCAGCCCCTCACGGCTCCTGTGTGTAACTAGCCTGCGCATGTGCTATCTCCCCCCCAGATAGGTTTTTCCCAGAGTCATCCTTTTTTTTTTTTTTTTTTGAGGCAGCTGGCCTAGGAAATCTGTAAGGGTGCTTAATGCACATTGCCAGCTGTCCAGCTGTGTGGATTTAGCATCATCCTGGATGTGCGCACTGCCCCCCCCCCCCATTTTTTGGGGGGGGACCTCTGAGGTAGCAAATTAAAAGAACACTATTAAGGTTGCAAAGTCAAGTACTCAAAAATTAGGAAATGCCAGATTTAAAGTTGCCTTTGTGCATATGTGTTATGATAGTGTTTGATGATACGTGATCACATAGTATTTTTTCCCCAGGACCTCTGCCTCATTCAGTACAAAGTATGGACTTGCTCAGGGAATGAATCAGGGTTGTATGGTAAAGGAGGCTGTTGTCTGTAGGGTACCTTCCCCATTTGTTGCACAAGTTGGAAGTTGTGTAGTGAATGAGGCAGGGGACTGCAGGAAGGGAAAGGAGAGTTTCATAGTTAAGACAGTTGAGAGCTGCCCTGAAGAATTGGACACTATCCCTGTGTCTGCCACAGAGTTCCAGTGTGATTCTGGCCAAATTATTTAAACCAGACTTTGGCAGGTGGGCTTGAATAGAGTGAGCAGGAGACTTCTGTGGTTAAATGGAGTAGAAGAAAAATCTTAGGTCCTGTGCAGAAGGTAGCAAAAGATCATTCCTCAGCTATGGTTGGCAATAATTTATACCTTTTGTTTGTATCCTCGGGCCAAAATAGGTGGGCATTGAGATTGACCTCTCCTCTCTCCCCAGGAGGGAGACCCTCCAGAAGATCATTGGGTGATATGAGGAAGCTTGCCCCAGTGCTGTGAGTGCTCTTTCTTTCCCACTTCTGTGGTTAAATGGAGTAGAAGAAAAATCTTAGGTCCTGTGCAGAAGGCAGCAAAAGATCATTCCTCACAGATTTAATGTCATTTGAGGTTTGGGTCATGTTCTCAGCAGAGGGAGCACATATGGACCAAAGCTGTTTTTCTAGCATATCAGCCATCCGCAGAAACCCTCTAAACCTTCAAGAGCTCCAGGCATCAATGAGGATGCCCATACTACCATGGCAATACAGTTTTGCCACGCCTTTCAGAAAACTGTGGGCTGGATCTTTGAGCAAAGCTTTATCCCTGCAGACTGACAAAAAAGATTACAATAAAAACAAAATATAAATAACTCCCAAGCACATGAAAAACACAGCTATGGTTGGCAATAATTTATACCTTTTGTTTGTATCCTCGGGCCAAAATAGGTGGGCATTGAGATTGACCTTTCCTCTCTCCCCAAGAGGTGGACCCTCCAAAAGATTATTGGGTGATATGAGGAAGGTTGCCCCAGTGCTGTGAGTGCTTTTTCTCTCCCACTCTGTGGATAGAAGATTTAATTTCTCTGCACTGTCAATGCTGCATTTTCACAAGCATTTTGTTCTTTTGAATATAAAAAACAAGTTTCACAGCTTGTTATTCAGAGAAATTGTCCTTCCTTTCCAGCTCCAAGTATAAACAGTTTTATTAGAGAGAGGAAAAAAAGCTAGATGCTATTAAAATATGCTTTAAGAAATATAACATGGAAAAGCTCCTTCTATAAAATAAAAATTAATAAGGAAACCATAAAAAAGGAGAAGGGTTACCTTCTATTTTTAGAGTAAAAGACACGTTCTAAAACATGTTATAAAATATGTAAGCAGGTATTTCCCAAAATAGTTCCACAGCAGTGTAAGTGCTATGATATCTACGCAATTCACAGATACACATGAAAGTTGCTAATGTGGTGGTTGCTAAAACTAGAATACTGTTGTAGTTAGCAATTTGATGTTAAGAACAAACACAATTTTAATTGGTTCTTCCCCCACAATATTTACTGTTTGTCACTGGAAAAATGATGTTGATCAAAGGTAGGCCAAAGAACTGTGTTTGTTAATTGACCATGAACTTGTTCATTGGTGTTTTGTGGGGGTGCAAATTGCTCTTAAAACTAAATCATCCATAATGAAATTGCCTCGCTCTTGCTCGCTTAGGAGCTGTGCATATGGTTTGCTGACCCATGAGCAATGGTGTATAACTCCTACATTGGGTACTGCAAAAGCAATATATTCATAGAGCTCTTCTGACTGAAAAATAACTGTCCTTCCTTTCTTTCTGCAGAGCACCACTAAACACTTCACTGTGTCATTTACTTCTAACTTCAGCACCATTTGACTTTGCTCTACTACATTAACAAAACATAAGAGATTGCCTATGTAGCAAAGCTCAGTCTTAGTTATACATTCAAACATGCGCGGTGGGGTATTCTTATCTATTTTGATTTAATCATTCACATGATTATGTTTAAATTCCTAACACTGTGTTGCTGAGACCTGCTGGACATGTCAGTCTAAAGCAGTGGTTCTCAACCAGGAGTCCGGGGCCGCCTGGAGAGCTGTGAGCAGGTTTCACGGGGGCTGCCAAGCAGGGCCAGCATTAGATTTGCTGGGGCTCAGGGCAGAAAGCTGATGCCTCACTGCATGGTGCTCAAGCCCAGGGCTGAAGCTAAAGCCTGATCAACTGAGCTTCGCGGGCTCCTATGTGGCATGAGACCCCAGGTAATTGCCCTGCTGTGACAGATTTTTGTTACCAATCTGCCGCTGCATCAGGTGATCAGGCTGACGCCGCAGGATCGTTGGGGGGAGATGTTGAAACACACCAAGTGTCTAAATTTTAAAGCTATATTGATAAAATAATAAAATAACAGCAGAGAGTGCTGGGAACTCTCCCACGTCACTCAGGGGGAGCAAGAAAGTGTTAATGCCTCAAGCCCTAACCCACTTTCATACCCTCACTCTCACGCCCCAGACTGGCCAAGTCTGGGAGTAACGTCAAAAGAAGGTGTGTGTGTGGGGGGGGAAGGCGAATGGGAGTGCTGTCCTGGGCCCAGGTCATCCAAGGATCTGCTGTGTTCTCCAAATTGCTCCAGCTCTTAGGAGGATTTTAAGCTCTGGGCTCTTTTGGGGGTGTTCCATTCTGCGACCTCTGTTCCTGGTGCTTTTTGTGTCAGTCCAAACCGGCTTGCTGTGGCTTTCTCGGTTTTCCAAAACATCCCGGCTCCAGAGACTTTGTTTTCCCTTCTATTGGCCTTTGCTGTAATTGCTCCAGCTCTCACTGTTCCTGCTGTTCTCTTTGCAGCTTTGCTTCACTTAGTTTTTTTTCTTCTTACGGCTGGTTGGGGTGGGTTGGACTTTCCCCCTTCTGTCTTGGCAGGTAGCCAGTGGTGTTGGGCTGAAGTCAGCTTCTTATCTTCGGACTAGCTGCAGTGTTGAGTTAACCCGTTCTCTTCTTTCTCTCTTCCCCCACCCGGCCTCTCGTACCTGCAAAGGAAACTCCCACTCCCCACTCACACACCTCTGACCCTCCCCAAAATGCTTTGTGATGCTTGCAACAGCGTTAGCAATATACAGTGCTGATCTGCCTTCCCAGGGGACTCCCTAAGGGGAGGGAGCCATTGGATTGTGATATTCCCCCCCCCTTGACCCCGAATCAACATTTTGTTGTGAGGGGTCACCATTTCAGCTTCCATCCTCCCTCTGACACGGTGGCTGGGGCTACTGTTGGCCTTCTACGTAAACAGCAATATAACATACACAGAATTGTTAGGGCAACAACAATTGCATACACTAGCCAATAATGACTTCTGGCTTCATTAGTAACATAGCATAGCACATCTCCCTGTGGGCATAGATGCCCCACTCGAATTTCTGTGGCAAAGGCAGCTTTCTCCAAATTAAACGTGTGCTGCCACACGGTAAAGGATGAGGCATCTGTCTGGAATACGGTCAGTTGTTCCTGGGTATGCGTCAAGGGCAGGAAAACATTGGGTGCAATCCATGAAAAATTAAACACAACATAGTGAAAGATATTAATCGTACTTTGCGTAACCGCAGGCCAATGTACTGAAATTTTTTTGTGCCTGAAAGTGTAACAGCAAATCAAGTGACACCCTGGGTTAGGTGGTCCTCCAAACACACGCAGAGGTATTGGTAAACACATGGGCTTTAGAGGGGGCATATCCCGATGCCTCCCCTTCCCAGCAGATGTGTTGACCTACCTCATAAAATTGGCCTGGCATTGCCTTTTCTCTACATATCATTGAGGGGGCTCCATAGGCCACAGCTGCCAAGTGTTGCCCTCTGCAATCCATATGTGCTGATAAAAGATGTAGTCAGCCCATACCGCTTAGCCATGTCATTGGTGGAAGCCACCTCCCACATGTCGCGATGGACCATCCAATCCCAGATAATACGTGATGCCACATTCCCAGGATGCTAAGCTACAATTGCCCCCTCTGCCAATGGATAATTGACCTTTTCTTCCACTATGGCCAATTCTGAACAGTGGTAAAATTAACAAAGGAGGCCCAAAACATCCAGAACCCGAGGATTCGCAGAGAGAAATACCACCATACATACATTGTTTTGCCCTGACGAATTTTGCAGGCTTAAAGCAGCAAGAGCAGTCCCACCACTCCTGTTTGGGGTGTCCCTGGGCTCTTGCTATTACTGCCTTGTCCTGTTAACAAAGGAAAAGGGGAAAAAAGCAACAACGTAACTGCACCTATTGGGGAAACTGAGGCACATACAAAAACACTCTAAATTATTACTTGTCCAGTTACAGCCCTCCCTGGCTTTCATCATGGATGTTGTTTGCCTGGTTTAGGAGGTTACAACAATAATATTACATCCCGAGATCAGTAATTACTATTTCTTGCCAAAGGGCTTCCCATTCTACTTCCACTCCCGGCCACCACAGGAAGAACAGGGTTTGCCCCAATGGGATCCAGGGGAGGTTCGGGGCCACCCACTAGGTATTTTGCTGTGGCTCTGCTGTGTCTATCCGGGCTATGCACTGTCTCCAAGGCACCTCCCCTCCCGCCTTCCGTGGCTCGGGCTCCTTTGGCCGCTCAAGCTAGGGAGAGCCTTTGGAGGTATTTTCCCTCCTCCTAATTATGATTATCCAGATAATCCCATGGACCGCTGGAGACTCGGATGGTCCAGGCAGGTGGCTGGTCCACAACCAAGGCCCACGATGCCATAACCAGAAAGCTAGGGAGAAGCATATGTGTTGAGCCGATTGGCGTGTATTCATTTTAGTTTGCTTGGTAGCTGAAGCTGGTACACTGCTGGGGAGATGCGGTTCATGATGGAGTACGGAGCCACCCACTTGGCGTCCAGAGTGTGAGCTGCCTTCCCCAGCTTTTGCAACATTACCTTGTTTCCAATTTGCCATCCCCGGATGTCTTTAATGACGATCCCCTTACACTTGGCCTTTTTCTTATCTAAAGTGGCCTCTACAGCTTCAGGGGTTTCACATAGCTCCTTCCTCAACTGGGCAAAGCTGAGACTTTTTTGGTTGTGGCAAACAGTAAATGTGATTATTGGTAAACACAGTACTTAGATTACATTTACATTTGTCTATTAGCAGGTTGCTAACACTTCTATCCTCCCAAAACACTTCTTCGCAGGAATTAACACATACCCATTGCCCATCATACAGTACTTTGGTCTCATTATCCAATTCATTCCACATACAGGATCCTAGTGAAATGTCTTTACTACAGGGCTCTGGAGAAAGGACAAGTACACCCCCTTTTGAGGAGTCCACTCGGTACAACCTCTGGTGTCCAATCGCTTCCCTCCCTCCCCATCCCACTGGCTCGAGGTCCAGGGTAGCCAGAAGGATCCCATGTGCAATATGGGGAGTGAGCTAACTTTCCATATCTTTGCCTCCAGAGCCTGTTGGAGTGCGATTTTTATCAACAATTTCCCCCAGTTAAAAGGGCTGGCCTTATGCTAAAAACATACTGCATCCATTCGCACTGACAAGTATCAAACAGTGATCTTTTTTTTTTCTTTTTGGCTTGAGCACGTGTGTCAAAACCTTAGTGTTTCTTGATATTACCTCAAAACATTTTGTGTTCCAAGGTGAGCAAAGCAAGTAGCTGCATTTCAGTACATCCCATAGCTATAGCAGTATGGTTTTTTATTTCCATTTGTTTCTGTATTAGGCTGTCCTGTGACAGTAGATTCATGGTATTCTGAGTTGCTTTTCAGCTGGTATCAGCTTTTCCTGTTTTTCTGAAAGACAAAAGAACATGTTTCTACCCCTTTGGGGGTGGCAGATTATTGCTCACAATATTCCTTTCTTTTACAAATACCCTTGCCGATTGCAGGCAAAACAGAGGAATTACCCCCATATTTTCCTGTGTTTGTTCTATAGGCAGGCTAGGTTTCAATGGCTTTTACCTTTATCAGTTAGGTAATTTGCATTAACACAGACGCTTTCTGGCTTGCTTTTGGATTCAAAGTCATCAGCAGCTCAGAGACTCTGTCTTAAAAGGAACAATCAACTTTCACCAGAGTTTTCTGATTACTTTTCACTTTTAACTCCTGCTTCCAAACACACAGTGATTTGAAGACGAAAACACAAGCTATTGTGTCTCCCTTTGGCAAAGTGACAGTTTGATTACACAGAGCCACCTTAAGGGGCTTGGGGCATGGTCTTTCTCTCTTTTACTACCCTTTTATCTGCTATTTTGTTACAAAATAACAGATTTAAAATCTTTTCCCATTCTCCTGGCTTTCGCTGCCCTGTTGCAGCTACGACTTTGGTCTTTAAGGTCCAGTAGAACCCCCTTATATTCTTTTAGTAAATTTGACTAAATTGTGCATAGTCAAATGATTTAAATCAGATCGTCTCTTTGCCTGGATTATTTACAGACATTCCTTTGGAAAAGGGCCCATTTTCCTTCAGAATAGCTGCAAAGAAACCAAGAATTTTCTTTTCTTTAACACTTTTCCTTTTTGACACTTTCACAATGTTTCACTGCTTAATTCCCTCCAGCGTCTGTAGAGTTAACTTCTCACTCTCTTTCCTTACTTCTGGCACTATGCCCTTAGGGCTTCCAACCTGTTTTATTTCAATTTCTTTAACTATTGCCTGCCTGCCTGCTTTTCTGGGCCCGATCCTGTTTTTCTCATTGAATTGTCCCTTTCCATGGGCACAGGCTTCGTTCCATTACCAATTTAGCAAGGAGGGTGGGCTTCTCAACCAGCTCCCACCCCTCTGGTTCCTTTCCTTAAACAATATCACTCACAAGGGTCACCCGAGTCATCCTCCGTGAGGCTTGCCACCTGGACCAAACGCATGGTCACCTTATGTTTTAGCTGCTCAATTTCCTTTTCATGGCGAGCACACTGCTGTTGTGGTGTATGCTGAGCGCGGATGGTCAAGTCTTTGACGAGTCCCTGAAGGTCCCGTACTTGCTTAGCCAGTGCTTCCAGGTGGGTGTGTTCTGCTTTTTCCGCCTGGAAGTCCTGTCTCAAGGCTTGCAACTTGTCCTGGGCATAGGTTTGTTTTGCAGCCTGGTTAGTAATCTGTGCTTTCAGTTGCTCCATTTCCACCAGCTGTCGGTTACACACCTCTTCCCTTCTCCCCAACTCCTCTTTCTGTCCCGACAACATTTGATGCCACGTGGCTGCTGCAGTCCAAATTAATCCCACAGCTGTCCCTAGGTTTTTACGCTTCTGCTTTTCATACTAAGTATATAGGTCCAACAAAGCCTGCCAAGAATGCACACTTCTCTGAAGCTCCATCACGGAACCCCAGGGATTGTACCCCACCTTGGTGAGAGCCTTCTCCAGCCGGGAGAGGTCTTCACCCCCCTTTGAAAGAGGCAATAGGGTCCCATCCCTCTTTGCTGCCTCTCCCGTGGCTCGGGCATCCGGTCCACCTGTCTCCCTTGACGCCAGCTTACCGGCAGCTGGACTACCAAGTCCGCGCTCCCTAATGCTCGTACGTCTGGCATTGAACCCATCATTGATGCTATCACCCATGACTGGGGGACTCCCGAGTCCGCAGCTGTACCCTTTTGTTTCCTGCACATGTTATCACAATCCATTAGTACCACTCTGAAAAACTTTAATCACTTGAGATTTCACATGGTGCACGCCGGCACTGGGGCTTCCAATGTTACCCACCCTGGGCCAGAGAGAGAGACGCTAAGCCTCCCTCCGTATTACTTGGCCTTCTACCACCGAGGGCCCATACACCAAGTGCAAATCTGCAAAACCCCTCCCAGGGGCAGAGCGAGAAACCCTAAGTTCTCCTCTTCCACTCTGTCATACTATGGCTGAGAGTGTATGCACCGAGAATCTTCTTTCGGAGTGAGGATCTCTAAGTCCTCCTCCTATCACCTGGCACTTCTACGACCGGGGGTTGACCCACCAGCACCCAGCATAGTGGACATGCAGTTCATTAAATGAACAGATCATTAGTTTACAGAAAATTGATCTATGACCCTGAGGAATTTGATATATCTCTTACAATTGGCCATGACAAAGCTACTGTGAGTATAATGTAACCTGTTTTCATAAAAGATCAAATGATCATGTTAATTAAAAAAAAATCTAAAATGATTTGTAAATGGCTTTATTAAAAATCAAACAAAACATTTCCTCTACATCCTTGTGCCTCTCCAAATCCCTTGCATTTTGGAGTTGTGAGCAAAAATATTAGTGTTTTATCTCTACAGTTTTATTTTATTTTCTGCACTGATACTGCTCACATAACCATTCAGATTATTTTTAAAGCAGTCAAAATATGGATTCAAACCTAGGCTTGCCTTCGAAATTTTAGGTGGAAGTGAAGTTAGTGTTAGATTGTTTAGCTTCTGACCACCTCCCTCATTGTGTAATAATACCAGCAAACACTTATATAGCACTTTTCATCAGTAGATCTCAAAGGTATATCTCTAAACTGCTGCAATTGTGAACGGCAGCTCACCAATAGAGCTAACAGCCATCTGGTTTAAGTTGGAAGGAGTTTGATCACAAGGTATTCTCAGTGATAGGTTCCAGAGACAAGGGCCTTTATCCCTTGTTTCCACAGAGTAAGGGCTGGCTTTAGGGGGTAGCAAACAGGGCAATTTTTGTTGCTTCTTTCCTAGAGGTAGATCCTTTATATGCGTCTCTAAAAATTTTACAGCACCTAGAGAACTAGATATTCACTTATGAAATTTAAATAAAATACATGGAAACTGAGGTTGATGGGCACACTTGTGTTTAAATTTTGATTGAGCCTGGAGTGGAGTGTGTTTGAAATTATTTCATTTTTCTGATATGAAGAACATCCAGTTACACAGTCAGAAATACCATCAACTCATGATCATGAAGCATGTCAATGAACACAGTATCTTCAAAAATAAATTTTGAATTTGCCTATATCTTCTTTGCATATGTGATGAGCTGCTATTGATCAAAGTAGAAAATACAAAAATATTTTGGACATGATGGACCAATAAGGACCTGATATTTAGCTGGGAATTTTGTAAAGAAGGATCTCTGAGCTATGAGGAGGGAAACAGAATCCTTTAATCTTGGGAAAGAAACACTGACCATATTTAAAACCGAGATATTAATGAGCCAGTTAATAGACATCAGGCATGGTGTACTCACAAAACAAATTCCTGTGTGACCTTTTAAATATTCTTACTAAAACCAGACCTTCTGTGTCCTCAATATATAATGTCTTTTTAGTGTCCTTGAAATGCCGACAAAGGATTTCAAGAATGTCTGAAGCAGAGATCGAGAGAACCACATTGGTAGCAGAGGATGAAACAGGATAGATCAAAACATAAGCCAATAGACAATCTCAACATCAAATTTACTGTGCAGAGAATTATCTTTAGTCCTGATTTGGATACAAGTCAAAGTGTGGGTGGGTGGGTGGTGGGGAATGGATTAAGAGAGAAAAGTACAGGAGTTGTTGAACCCATGGATGGTCTAATAGTAATTTTATAAAACTGTCGGAAAAATGTTTTCGTTTTTCCACAGAAAGTGTTTTCTTTTACCTAACCACTATAGAGTGGGTCAGAACAAATTTTCAACAGGTGGTGGAAGATCCATATAAGTTAAAGATCCAGGTTCTGATAACTTTATAAGTTAAAGATCATGTTAGAAAACATTTCTCAAGAAATGTTTAAGGATTTCAGCCTTCCCTCCCATCTTTTGTTGATTATCTTAATTTGATGGAAATGTTCTAACCAACTCTACTAATTTGTTTGTGAACTGGGGATAAAACAGTTTTGTGATGAGTAATAAATTGATGGATCAGTCATACTTCTGGAAATTGACACTCTGTGACCCAAAATTACTTAGTTTATGAAATTCTAGAGAGTTTGGAGATTTAATTTAACAGAAGCTTCTTTTTAAGAGCAACAGCTGTGGCAGATAGGATGGCAGTACAAAAATAGATATCTACAAGAAGAAAAGGGAGAATGAAAAAACAGTTCTAATCTGAAAAGTGATACCATGAATGGCATTGTTGAGTGATATATTTTTTTATCTCGCTGATTTCGAGATGACTTGTAAAATTAGGAGATTTAAAGAGATGGCTTTTCTAGTTGCCAGCCCTGCAAATGTAACCTAGAATCTAGAAGTCAAGCTCTGTTCTTTCTGGCTCATACTTCACCAAGAATAAAGATTCTTCAATCAGAATTCAAGTCCTGATTGAGCAATGCACTGGAGCATTGATGTCAATGGAACTATTCATATCATCCAAGTCAAGCTTGTGCTGAAGTGCTTTGCTGGATCAGAGTGTTAGTTCCCAATTCTGTTGATGTTGCTCAAGAGGGAACAGGATGCAGTTCATTCTCCTGCAGTTCTCTTTGGATCTGCTGGGTTAACATGAGTAACTGTTTGAGTCAGGAGAATAAACACAAATGACGATGAGTACACATGGGTGTAACGAGTAACGCATTTCTATCTAGACAGAATGGCCCCAAGTACTTATTAAATATATTGTTTTAGAAGTTGTAATCATTATTAAAGTATAATACATAAAGATTGTTTTTCTTAATGGCATAACATTATATATAATATATATATGTTTTCATTTAATTAAGGCCAGATTCTGCCGCTCATACTCATGTAGCGTAAGGTACCATTCAAGCAGTTGCCCAAATAAGATCAGCTGGACGTAGGTGGAGGAAGGTACTATTTAACAAGGACAGCAGAATCTGGCCCTTAGAAACCTTTCAAATGTCTTTCTCTCTCTGTGTGTATATATGTATTTAATAGTCCGTATAACACATCAGAAGCAAACTTTATTTTAGAAATGAGTTATTTTTGATATCTGTGCAGCTTTAAATATAAAAAATGTTAAATATGTGCCAGCTGCAGCTTTTCAATAGCATTTACTTGCGATTTTGCTGCCTTTCAGTTTAACAGTTTGTTTTTCTTATTTTTTTAGGAAGGAAGAGAAATTGGTGGAATTATAAGATCAAAACCGAAATTTTTAAATAGGCAGTTACATTAAAAAGCCTGACTAACTGCAGGTGCATTGTGCTGACGGTAGAGCAGTTATTTTAAAAAGTTTCATGTAGGAGGGATGGAGGCTGAGTAACAATAGAGGTCCAGAAAATGTGTGATGTGAAGTGCAAAAGCATTTACTTGTCATTCAAAAAAAAAATCATAACTTTCCTAAACTTGGGTTGCCTACGTTTATTCTTTTAAGAAAAAAATAATGACTAAGATATATTAGTTAGTCTCTGCTGCCTATTGAGTGTTTGACCCTTAGGCCTACTGTATACTAGGAAGTTTCCCACCACTGCAAACTCAAGTTCAGCAAAATCAGTGTTGGCAATGTTAATTCTAGTGAAGATGGCCTGCTGGCTCCTGATACCATATCATCTATACTTATCTGGAGTATGTCTAATTTTCTCTAGTGGAAAAAAGGCTTGATTTGCATAAAAAGCACATTCAGCAGTTCACTATTGAACCACAGGATGACATTTATTATGTAATCGTTTCTAAGCATTGTATATTTACACAGCACTTTATAAAATATCAACCAAGACTGTTCAGAGCTCTGAACTGCACTTTGTATACAGACTTCTGGAAGTAATCAAAGATATTGTACAGAAAATGAGTCGTAATTTAGATTGTGGTAGCACCCAAAATACATTTGATACTTTCCAAACTCAGATGGAGATACAGTCCCTGCCCTGAAGAGCATACAATCTTTCAGTTCAAAACAGTATTTTTATTTAATACTACTTCTGGCAATGTAGTTTGGAAATTAACCACAAAAGAAACATTTTGGGGGTTGGTTAGATTTCCAGTGTATAGATGACTGCTGTAATTTCTCAAGTGTATGCTGGTAAATACTGGAATCAGACAGACCCAAATAAAAGGAGAAAAGGAAATAAATTTCTGAGGAAGCTGCATTCAGGAATGACAAAACCATCTTCTCCATGAAAAGTTAATCTGCCTTTTACTTCCTCTTGTTTGCTGGCTCCACAGAACTGAGTAAACCTGCCAAATCAATATTTCCACTGTAAGAAAGGAAATATTGAGATTGAGCAGATTGGCTTGCTGGAGTCAGGGCATTAGCAATAGCCTACAACTAGGTTGTGTGAAAAACAGTTTTCCATATATTTTGGGCTTTGGTGTTCAATAGTTACAACAGAATAATAAAATGTAAAAATAGCGCAGCGTTGCTGGTCAATCGTAAGTCTTCTTTGTCTTAATATAGCATTTGTTTGTAAATTAATATATGATAAATTGCATAAAAAAATAACCTGGCCTAATTCTGCTCTTGTTTTCACCATGTAAATCAGGTTGATCTCCACTTTAAGTCCATGTGAAAGTGTAAAATCAGTGAGAGATCAGAATGAGGTCCAAGTGTCTGTAAATTAATCTTTAACCTGTACATCCATTGTACAGTATTCTTTTAATGGCCCTAAAAAATTCTTCCATTTCCTGTTGAGTTTGTCTGTAAAGGCCACCACACTATAATGAACTGAGTTCAGATTTATGTTCTAGCTGGCCTTTTTGGTAGAATCCACTTTCAAATCTCAAGGCCTATCTAGAAACTAATAAATAGTGGTGTTAGCTAATTTTATTTTTTGTTTCACTCGGGGCCTGGTCCTCAAAGTTGCTGAGTAACCTTGACTCCCTCTGAATTTAATGTGTCAAAGATGCTCAGTACACTGCAGGGTTGGTCCTAGCTTCTCAGGGTCTTTTAGGTATGTTTACACTGCAATAAAACACTCTCCCCCCTTGCAGGGTCCCAGAGCCCAGGCTCCAGGCCAAGCCTGAATGTCTACACTGAAATTTTATGGCTCCGCAAACCTGAGTCAGCTGAACCAAGCCAGGGTATTTTTTGTAGTGTGGGTATTGGAACACATATTAGGTTATGCTTGATATACCATGACCCAGTCTGTAATTGTTAAGTAGTCATCTGGCTTGATCTGCTGATCCACATGCTGAGTTAGCATCTTAGCATAGCAAAAAGAGCAGCAAAAGTGAGTGCAGATTTCATTAAAGAGCCAAGCTAATCTGTAATTGCTAATGTCATGCATTACGGCCTCTGACTTTCAGATTTACTGTGACGGGAGTCTCCTCATTTTGTCTCCTCATTCCTGCTATAAGTATTTTCGCTAAGAAATGGAATTTTACTTTCTCAGAACAGATTTTATTTAATTCGTATTGAATTTGAGTCAGACGATTGTTTCTTCCAATCCCCATTGGCATTTGCAGCTCTGTTTCCAAACTGTGTCTTTATATTTGGTGGTAGAAAGTGAGAGGAAAGGGGAACCTGTGGATTTCTTCAGCTCTTTGAATTATACTGCAGTTTGAACCTGATGTATGTCAGCCTGGAAACACCCCTGAGAAATGGCTACTGCTTTTTTGTATATTCAATGAATAAACAAATGCAACGATTCAGTAACCAACCAGAAGATTACTGTTGTCTTTACTGTGATATGTATTATGACATGTGACCTCATCGTATCCCTGGTCTATTGGAATGTCATAGCCAAAGAGATGTATTTCTATTAATTCTTTTCTGTGTGCCGGTTATCGCCAGTGGAGTTTATTAAATTTGCTACTTGTCATACCAGGACGTTGCCAGATAAGCATCTGTAGTAGTCAGGGTAAGAAGAGGAAGAATACGACCCGAAAATTTCAGATAGTTATTCAAAATAAATCTCAGAACCTTTTGAGAGACTCCTATCACTGGGGTTCCTCCGGATCCAGGGCACTGTCATCTTACTCATTTGCTTTCATGAACGTAACATAGGGCCTGATCCATTTCCCACTGAAATGGATGGAAAGATTCCCATCAACTTCTCTGAACCTGATGCAGTGCCCATTGTAGTTGACATCAGCTTGTGGAGGGAATCTCTGGTGATGTCTAGTTAAGTAACACCCTGAATGAATAAGAGGTGCAATGTTTGAATGCAAAAGTATTAACTTTATATTCCGAAGCGTTCCCACATTAGAATGTTTTCAGATACATGGATACCATGGTGAAGAGCATGGTATAAATACCTGAACAGATACTAGAGGTATTAGATTCTGCCATTTTAATTGGTAGCATTGGTTCCAATTCTTCAGTAAACATTTCACCTTTTATCTATACTGACCTGTTGTGTTTGCAAATCACAGGCAGCTATCTTTATCCTTTTAAGACATCAGTGACGGACAGATTTGCCTACACCAAGCTGTTCTGTTGTCTCTGTATCATGTTGCAGCAATAGAGAACAGAAATCCTTTTCTTAGTGTTTTTTTCCTTAGTGCTTGGGCTGAGATGAGTTTTAAGTCAAAATTTTATATGATTTGGTAGTCAGTTTTATTTCTTGATTTCCATCTCTGCAGCCAGCCATCTGGGGGTTTGAAATCCTTCTTCAAGATGCAGCAATTTGCTTCACTTTTTGCATCAGCAGGGATAGGTTAACAGGGCATCCTGCTCCTTGCATCTGTTAAGGGTTTGCTTTCTGTGTCATGTTGTTATTACAGATCTTTTCTTTCGTGAAATCAGAAAAAAGTCAATTGGAATAGGACAAAGTGAGTTACTCACTCTTTGGCAAAGTTCCAATAAGCAAGGGGATCTTTCTCTACACTGAGAGGCAGAATAATTTTCCTGGAGGTTGTCAGGAGCAGAATCAATCACAAAGTTGAATATTTTGTGGGTCACTTACACTGCCTAGTGGTAATTTTTTTATTGATCAATTTCATAGAGTTTATGGCCAGGGGAGACCATTAGATGATCTAGTCTGCCTTCTACGTAATCCAGACAATTACATTTCACCCCTTACTCTTGTACTGAGCTGTGTATTGCAGGTAGGGCCTATTCTGATCTCATTTCTATGCATGCATAGCAAGAAAAAGTGGAATAATCAATATAACTTTAATGGGCTAGCAGCAGCCATAATAGAAAACCATGTATTTTAAAGCATCCCTTGGTCTAGGTAGGCTGCAGGACTGTCTCTTTGGCCTGTCTGGCACACTTTGTGCACGTAGACTCTGTCTGTTACCCTTATGTAAACAGGACCACACAGTTCAGCTGCCCTGGGCCTCCAGGACCAGTGCTGACCCCCCAAAGACATTCCGGTAGCTTAAACACACCCTTTCCTGGAAATCCATCTTGTGGCCACTCTGGTTTACCATTTATCTATTCAGCAACACATACTAGGTGACGTACATAACACACAAAAGGAATTCTAAAACAATTACACTTTATTTGCGGACAAAAAAGTAAAACACTTGCACACTCTTCACTGACTCAGTTTCATCATCTCTCTGGAACATTCTTTGGGCTCAGGTCACAGTCCCTTAGGATACTCCCCCTTCTCTTGCACAGCCTTTCCTTCTGCTTCTGGTCTTTCTTCTTCCTCTCTCGCTGTCTTTAAAATAGCTGGTTAGAGATTCCTCCTGTGACGGGTTAGGTCACAGAGACTCCGTTGGGCCCGTCACCTGATGTGCTGAAATTATGTCTGAGCCGGTTTTCCCTGCCAGCTTGGGACACCAGAACCCTGCCTTGTTGAGCCAGACATGCTAGCCTGTTGCAACACAAACCCAGGGTCCGGTCTACGCCCCCAAAGCTGCAGACTTAACTGAAAACAGCTTAGCAGGTTACTTGCCTCCAGCACCCAGATACCCAGCTCCAAATGAGATCCAAACCCCAAATAAATCTGTTTTACTCTGTATAAAGCTTATACAGGGTAAACTCATAAGTTGTCCACCCTCTATAACACTGATATGCACAGCTGCTTGCTCCCCCAGGTATTAATCACTTACTCTGGGTATATTGATAAACAAAAGTGATTTTATTAAGTATAAAAAGTAGGATTTAAGTGGTTTCAGGTAATAACAGAGAACAAAGTAAGTCACCAAACAAAATAAAGCAAAAACGCACAAGTCTAAGCCTAATACCTGTAATCAGTTTCTTAATGTAATATCTCGCCCTCAGAGATGTTCCAATAAGATTCTTTCACAGACTAGACTCCTTCCTAGTCTGGGCCCAATCCTTTTCCCTGGCACATTCCTTGTTAGTTCCAGCAGACATCTCAGGTGTTAAGTAGGGGCTTTCTCATGACTGGCCACCCCCTCCTGCCCCACCCCTTTTTATAGCCTTGGCAATAAGGTGGGAATCTTTTGTCTGTCTGGGTCCCCACCCCTCCTTCTAAATGGAAAAGTACCAGATTTAAGATGGATTTCATTATCAGGTGACACGGTCACATGTCACTGTGAGACCCCAGCCTCCATTCTTCCTGGGCTGGCTCACACGTAGACAGGAAGGTTTGCAAATAAACAGCCATTTACATGTAAACAGCCATTGATTCTGAAACACCTTTAATGGCTTCCACTTAATATGTTTACATCAGTAATACAAGTTTATATCTTAGTCTTCTAACTCCAGACATAGAAATAATACATGCAAGCAAATGGAATGAACACACTCAGTAGATTATAAGCTTTGTAATGATACCTTACAAGAGACCTTTTGCATAAAACATATTCCAGTTACTTCACATTCATAAGCATATTTTCATAAAGCATATGGAGTGCAACATCACACCTCCTTTATAAAGTTGCAGTTCCCTTTGCCATGTGATGCTCTGGTCACAATTGTCAGGCGATCAAAATCTCCCATGAGGTGATCCATTGCTTAGTTACCAGCCTACCTGAGTGGACTGGTGTTTTTTTAGTCTGGCCGTCTTCTTTGTCCAAGGGAGCATCCATTTGGGTAGAAGACCATCAGTGTTTAATGACCTGTACCAACATTGTTAGATCTCTGCCAGGTGTAAGAATTTTTCCTGATACCTTCTGGGTGTTCCCACACAATATGGAGGCTACAGAACAGTTTTACCATCAAAATGATCACATAAAACAAAAAGGAGGTTGTAGTGATATAGAAATGGACAGACATACACAAAGCTGGAACAGGCTTAAGCCAGGCTCCCAGGCTAATTCAGTCTTCCAAAGCTGAAGCAGGGCTCTACCTAAATTCAGCATCCAGGGTGAACAAATTTTTCAGTTGGAGCAGGATTTGTAGTACCTTAATCCCTGCCCTAATATGCTCTGGTCAGTCAGCTCCCTCCACCAGACTTAAGATTGTTTCCCACACAGCAGCAATACTGCAGCAAATATCTGCTCCAGGAAAACTCCTCAACCAGTGTAGTTATTCCAAGGTAAACCTATTAGCTCAGAGGAAAGGAGAAGTCAACCCTGCAGAGCACATCCTGCAGTTGGTTTGTGTCTTCCCATTTCCCTTGGAATTTAAAGGAAATTAATACTAGATACACATTTAGCCTTGCACAAGCCAACAACTGATTGACTTGACCGTCACACTCAGAATTTCGAGCAAAAGCTTTGGGAGAGACCAGGTGGGCAAGATGGTCCAGTAAGACATACTAACTTCTGTTAGTGGAAGAGACAAACTCTTGAGCTTACACAGAGCTCTTCAGATCTGGGAAAGGTAATCCCTAGTGTCACAGCTAAATACAAGCTGGAACAGATCAAGTGTTAGGAGTTTACACGTGGTGCAAGGGACCATTCAAAATTAAGTGTGCAACTAACTCCCTTGCAGTCATAAGACAAACGAGAGTTAGTGGGTTACAGGTTGTTGTATTGAGGCATAAAACCAGTGTGTCTATTGAGTCCATGATTTTTTGGGGGTGTCCAGCAGAGTTATGAATTTAAACTCTCAGGCTTGTCTTTTGAAGGTGTTGTGCAGGTTTTCTTTGCAGATGAGGACTGAAAGGTCAGATATGGAGTGATTATTTTGGTGAAAAGTGTTCACCCACAGGTAATAGGGTGTCTTTGTCTTTTTATTATTTTTTCTGTGTGGGTTCATTTTAGAGCCTAGTGATAGTCCAAGTTTCACATAGTTTTGGTGGGGCTCCTGATGCACTGGATGAAGTACACCAGATGTTGATAGGAATGTGTAGGATCCATGGACCTTGAAAGATGTGTTGAGGGGACATATTGAACATCGTAGCAATATGGCTGCAGATTTTGCATCTGTTGTGGCAATATCTGATGCTGCTTTGAGTATGTATGTGCGGAGCTTGCTTCTGATGATGAATTTGGCGAGCTTGGGGTGGTGTTTGAAGGCCAGCAAAGAGAGTTTGGGAAAGATTTATTTCTGGACGTGGTCACCATCAACTATGGGTTGTGTAGGTTTGAGGACAAGGATTGAGAGGTCAGATATAGAGTGGCTGTTTTATGAAAAAGAAATCATCACATGCTCCCATGCACTGGAAGGAAAAAGAAATCAGGCAACCTACTTGGAGAATATGAAGAAAACCAAAACAACTATTAAAAAACAAACAAACCTGAAGAAGAGCTCTGTGTAAGCTTGAAAGCTGGTCTCTCTTACCAAAAGAACTTCGTCCAATAAAAGATATTATCTCACCCACCTTGTCTCTCTAATATCCTGGGGCCAACCCAGCTTCAACAGCACTGCATAAAAAAACCTGATGACAGCCATCCAACACAAAAACAAAAAGTGGAGCCAACTACAGTAACTCCACAACCCACTAAGTACCGCCTCTGGGAGAAATCAAGACACAAGGACCCACCACATGGACACGACATGATCTGTATTCTTTAAGTGCACGTCAACAGGGGAGGCAGGTTTGTATAATTTTTGGTGGTGCCCAGAACGGGTTCAAGTCCTGCGCCCCCCCACCCCACACCTGCCTAAGGCTCTGGGAGGGAGTTTGGGTGTGGGAGAGGGTTTGGGGCGCAGGCTCTGGGAGGGAGGGGTGCAGGCTCAGGGAGAGAGTATGGGTGCCTGGTGTGGGCTCTGGGCTGGGGCAGGGGGTGGGGGTGCAGGCTCTGGGAGGGAGTTTGGGTGCAGGAGGGGTGAAAGGTCGGGCTCCGGGCTGGGACAGGGTGCGGAGTGAGACTCTTACCTCAGGTGGCTCCCGAAAGCGACTCACACACCCCTCTGGCAGCGGCTCCTAGGTGGGAAGGGGTGGGGGGGGTTGGGGAGTCTCTGCCTACCGCTGCCCATAGGCACCACACCCGCAGCTCCTATTGGCCACAGTTCCTGGCCAGTGGGAGCTGTGAAGTTGGCTCTCAGGGCGGGGGCAGCATGAGGAGACCCCCCCCCCCCCCCCGGGCTGGTGCAGCATGCGGAGAGACACACAGCCCCAGGGCTGTAGGGCCATTCTGGCTGCTTCCGGGAGTGGCGCGGAGCGAGGGCGGGCAGGAAGCCGCGTTAGCCCCACTGCACTGCTGGTGGTGGCAGCTGGGGGCCCCTGGGTCCTTTTAAATTGTCCAGGGATGGCAGGTGGGGCTGGGGGAGGTGCGCGGGGGCAGTAGGCGGGGCCGGGGGAGAGACCTGGCCCCAAATGTTGGGGGAGCCGGGCCCCTGGGCCCAGAATATTCCTGGACCATGGGCCCATGTAACTCGCTGTCCTTGCATGTCAACACAGTAAAGAAAAACCCTCGGCTGGCTCATGCTAGCCAACTTTGGCTTGGGCTGCAAGGCTGTTTCATTGCTGTGTAGACTTCTGGGTTCAGGCTGGAGCACCTGTGGGGTTGGAGAGTGGGAGGGTCATAGAATCATAGAATATTAGGGTTGGAAGAGACCTCAGGAGGTCATCTAATCCAACCCCCTGCGCAAAGCAGGACCAACACCAACTAAATCATCCCAGCCAGGGCTTTGTCAAGCCGGGTCTTAAAAACCTCTAAGGATGGAGATTCCACCACTTCTCGAGGTAACCCATTCCAGTGCTTCACCACCCTCGTAGTGAAAGACTGTTTCCTAATATCCAACCTAGACCTCCCCCACTGCAACTTGAGACCATTACTCCTTGTTCTGTCAGCTGTCACCACTGAGAACAGCCTAGCTCCATCTTCTTTGGATCGCCCCTTCAGGTAGTTGAAGGCTGCTATCAAATCCCCCCCACACTCTTCTTTTCTGCAGACTAAATAACTCTGGTTCCCAGAGCCCAGAAGTCTACATAGCAATGAAACAGCCCCACAGCCTGAGCCTCATGAGCCTGAGTTGGCTGGCACGGGCCAGCCATGGGGTTTTCTTTGCTGTGTAAACATACCCGAAGGGACTGCACTTCTGCACCATCACAGAACCTGATATCAAAATAACATGTGGAGAACTAGAGGAATTCTTTCACCAACTCTGCCTCAAAAGAATTCTTTCACAGCAAAGATGCCAAGAAGTCATCTAATGGTGCAACCCTAACTGCAAAATGTATTGCAGAATTAATACTAAAACAAACTATTGCTAGCCTGTGTGTAATTTGCAACAATCACAAATAGTATTTATGCATTTTTAACCTTATATACCTACCCAATGTGCACATTGCACCATTTGAATATGCAGTTGTTGTATCTGGCCATTTGTATGTGTAATGATCAGATTTGCATGCTCACATAGTCAGTTAAACTATAACACTGGCATACCCTTAATTAGTTGTTCATAGTATTTAGAAAACTGGGCCTATAATCTCTGATGGTTTTGATTCCTTGATTTAAAAACTTGTTTCCAATATATTGTTTAAGTTAAATTTTGGAGTTGAATGTGGAAAAATAGAAGGAAGAATCGACTGCAGGAAGCTGGAACCTTGTTTGATGACGGTGAACCAAGAGAACTTGGACGACATCTCAGGTTTTCTAAATACTTTGGACAACTAATTAAGGTTATGCCAGTGTTATAGTTTAGCTGGCTATGTGAGCATGCAAATCTGATCATTATGCACACAAAATCAAGCCTTAATCTCCTCCTTGAATGAGCAGGCAGAGAGGTGCTCACACAGCTGGGACGCTGTTTACTTCTTTCTCCTCTCTGAGAAAAATGTCAGATAATGACCGAAGGAGTTAGAGATTTGTACTGAAGCTGAGAGAGAAGCTGGCTGGTAAACAACTAGGAGTTTCCGGTGGTTTAAAGTGCTGAAACTACAGGGTTAGAAGTCTGGGGGTGGAAGTTATACGGAGTCATCGCTAGGAAGAGGCATTTTGAGGAGCAGGGATGAAACTGCTATTATGGCTTTTTTTTCTTTTTCCCCCCCAAAATTTGGTGGAACAGAGACGAGGCTTTCGGAAAAAGGGAGTAAGTGCAAAACAGTACAGGGAAGCAAAGCTGGCTTTTTTCAGGTGGCTGGCAGTGCTGGGGGGGAAAAACGGTTCAACCTGGATTGAATCCAAATACTGCAAAAGCATTTTGGTGAGGGGAAAAAAATCCATTTTGGGTTGAATAAATTGAACCAAAATGGATCAGTGGCGGTGGCAGAGGAGGACTCCTTTATAATTTTTAGCCCGGGAGTTAGAGTACTCACCTAGGATGCAGGAGACCGGGTCCAATTTCCCCCTTGGCCAGATGTGGAGAAGGGAATTGGGCTGTGGTCTCCCACGTTGCAGGAAAGCACCGTAGCCACTGGGTTATAGGATATTCTGACACAGGAATCTCTTTCTCCTTTTGAAGCTGTTCCACTTTGTATAAATAAATTAGTCATTGGTGCAGGGACATGAACTTCAGACTTCTGTATCCTGGGTGAGTGCCCTAAGCATCAGATGATAGTCATTTTCATTCTTTTGCCCTGTGACTATCCATTGTAATTCGTAGCAGCAATTCACAGTCATTATGATTGACTGTGAATAGTGATTGGTCCAGGGAAAAGAGTAAGAAGATTGTCACAGTAAGTGGAGATTCCCAGGACATTTTGGGGGATTCTGAAAGAGGGGTGCCAGCTGTCTGAGAGAGTGGTTCAGGAAGGTTTGTAAATTTCTCTGCTGTGAAATATTCTTTCTTCTGGCTTCACACAACATCTCGAGTCTTGAGCCACTCAGACTAAGCTGGGGGCTTAAGGTTTGACACAAATTTTTCACACCACTATATTAGTCACCACACAAAATGAGGCAAAGACTTCCTGTCAAGATCTTACTGCAATATAGGATCAAGTTGAAACTTTTCTTTTCCTTCAGCTCTCTCAATTTTTCATGCATAGCGAGCACCAGGGCTGTCCCTAGGGGCGGCAGAGAGGAGGTTCTGGTAGTGGGGCTCCTCCTCGCCTGCCCTGCCTGCCGCTCACCTCCCTGTTCGCCTCCTCATCCCGCTCACCCGCCTGCCTCTCGCCTTCACCTCCCTGCCCGCCTCCTGCGGGGACCCCCAAAGTGTGGGACCCGGGGCAGTCTCCCCTATTCACTGTACCCTAGGGATGGCTCTGGCTAGCACTTTCTGGGCACTTTTCACTGGAATAAAGTTGGCTTTCTCTCCCAGCTGCTTATCTGATTGCAAACACTGTCTAAATGTTTGTTCATTGGCAGCAGAGAAGCCAATCATTGTTCCAGATCCATATATTGGGCACTGCAGGAATAAAAGGTACCTGAGCTTTAGGAATATATTTTTATACATGGTGGGAGGCATTTAGTACAAGAGAACTTCAAATTTTAATGAATCCAAGCTTTTTCCTTGTCATCTTTATGAGTCAGTTAAAGGGTTCCTAGTAACAAATTGGGGATTGGACTTTGAGATAGTTTTAAAGCTCACACCATTTTTAGAAAAAGATATCAGTACACATTAAAACAGAACTCAGTATTAACTATCTTGGAGGGACAGAGCTTTTCATTTGCTCATAGAACAAGTACTAAATGCTTCCCCACGCTGCCTCTGCAGTGAGCCTCAACTCTTCAGGGACACTTCTTAGAGCTGAGAGGGTAATTTAATCTCCATGATCATTCATCTCTTTCCAGAGACTAACAATTGTGCCAGCTGTGGTGGTGATTATTTTTTATGATGCAAGTTGTGGAATGGGGACTGCCTGGTCACTTTACACTGGCTGTCTTGCTGAACCGTCAGATGGAAACAGATTTTGGTGTCTCCCATCATAGCCATTTCACCCCGTGATTTAAACCAGTGAATGTAGAAGGAAAGACATTTTTAGTTCCCGAAACCACCAGACCCTCCCATGGTACTTTATCTGAATTTCAAACTAAAATTTACAAGTAGGCTGCTCTCTGAGAGCTGGTTCTGCAGCTTGAGGGCCTTGTGATATTTTCCATTCCCCAACTGAATGCTACATTGTTCTTGATCAATTGAAATTCTAAACTGTTAGTATGCTATTCTGAATTATTAATATCCTCTTAATTTATTTAACTTTCCATCTAACATAGCAGTAACCTGTAGCTTTTCCAATTTGGGATCTACATTATTTCCCCTCCCTCCCCCCACGCTCACTCACACACACACACACACTTGTCTACTGGTAAGGTCATAATTGTTGTTGGTGCCAGCTGACCTCCAGTTGCACCACTGTAAAAGAGAATCTCTCCAATTTTAATGATCTGTGTTATGATCCAAAATAAATCCCATTTTTTGTTCTTTAGCATTTTTACTTGTACCTCACTTCATTTCTGTCTGATATATATAATATACTTCAGTTTACCTTTCCTTTGAGACTAACAGATATAGACATATATATTAGGGCTGTCAAGCAATACAAAAAATTAATCACGATTAATTGTGCGATTAAAAAAATTAATCATGCGATTAACTGCACTGTTAATAATAGAATACCATTTACTTAAATATTTTTGGATGTTTCCTACATTTTCAAATATTGATTGATTTCAATTACAACACAGCATACAAAGTATACAGTGCTCGCTTTATATTTATTTTTGATTACAAGTATTTGCTCTGTAAAAAAACAAAAGAAATAGTATTTTTCAATTCACCTAATACAAGTTGAACTTACAAATGTAGAATTATGTAAAAAAAAACCCCTGCATTCAAAAATAAAACAATGTAAAATTTTAGAAACTGCAAGTCCACTCAGTCCTACCTCTTGTTCAACCAATCACTCAGACAAACAAGTTTGATTACATTTGCAGGAGATAATGCTGCTCACTTCTTATTTACAATGTCACCTGAAGGTGAGAACAGGCGTTCTCAGAGTGCTAGTGTTGCAAGATATTTATGTGCCAGCTGCGCTAATGATTCATATGTCCCTTCCTGCTTCAACCACCTTTCCAGAGGACATGCGTCCATGTTGATGACGGGGTCTGCTCGATAACGATCCAAAGCAGTGCGGACCGACACATGTTCATTTTCATTATTTGAGTCAGAGGCCACCAGCAGAAGGTTGATTTTTCTCTTTTTGTGGTTCGGGTTCTGTAGTTTCTGCATCGGAGCATTGCTCTTTTAAGACTACTGACAGAATGCTCCACACCTTGTCCTTCTCCAACTTTTGGAAGGCACTTCAGATTCTTAAACCTTAGGTCGAGTGCTGTAGCTATCTTTAGAAATCTCACATTGGTACCTTCCTTGCATTTTGTTGACTCTCCAGTGAAAGTGTTCTTAAAATGAACATGTGCTGGTTCATCATCCGAGACTGCTGTAACATGAAATATATGACAGAATGCGGGTAAAACGGAGCAGGAGACATACAATTCTCCCCCAAGGAGTTCCGTCACAAATTTAATTAACACATTATTTTTTTTTAACAAGCATCATCAGCATGGAAGTACGTCCTCTGGAATGGTGGCCGAAGCATGAAGGGGCATACGAATGTTTAGCATATCTGGCACATAAACAGTGTTCCCTCTAATTTTTTATGTCCATGTGCAGAATGAATTTTGTTATGTGCCCCAATATGGAGGTGCTGCGTGACACATCACCTTCATATTGGTGCACATAACAAAATTCATGTGGTGGGGCTGAGGGGTTCGGAGTGTGGGATGGGGCTCAGGGCTGGGGCAGAGGGTTGGGATGTGGCGGGGGTGAGGGCTCTGGGGTGGGGCCAGGGATTAGGGGTTTGGGGTGCAGGAGGGGGCTCAGGGCTGGGGCAGAGAGTTGGGTGCAGGGGGTGAGGCCTCTGGCTAGGGGTGATGGCTCTGGGGTGAGGGGTGTGTGAGGGGTCTCAGGGCTGGGGCAAACAGTTGGGGTGCACGCTCTGGGGTGGGGCTGGGGATGAGGGGCTTGGGGTGTGGGCTCTGGGGTGAGGCTGCTGTAGGGAGAGAGGACTCCCCCCAGCCCTCTCTGGCCGCAGCAGCTTGGGTCAGGGGGAGAGGAGCCTCTCCCCGGCTGTGGCAACGCCAGTGGGCCTGGGCCGGGCCAGGCTAGGCTGAAGGAGAGCTCCTCTGTCCCGGACGTGGCAAGTCTGGGGTAGGTCTACGCTGCGGCTGGTGGGGAGGGGCGCCTCTCCCCCGGCCGCAGCAGGTCTGTGTTGGGGCTGGCTGGGAGGGGTGCCTCTCCCCCAGCCGCAGCAGGTCCATGCTGGGGAGAGCCATCTCTCCCCACCACAGCCCTGAGCCCCGTGCAGAGCTTAATAGGCAGCTGCGCAGCCACACAGCTTAGAGAGAACTTAGCACATAAACACCTTGCAATGCCAGCTACACAAGTACCATGCAAATGCCTGTTCTCACTTTCTGGTGACATTATAAATAAGAAGAGGGCAACATTATCTCCTGTAAATGTAAACAAACTTTTTTGTCTTGGTGATTAGCTGAATAATAAGTTGGACTGAGTGGACATGTAGGCTCTGAAGTTTTACATTCTTTTGTTTTTGAGTGCAGTTACGTAACAAAAAAAATTTACATTTGTAAGTTGCACTTTCAATAAAGTGATTGCACTACAGTACTTGTATGAGGTGAATTGAAAAATACTATTTCTTTTGTTTACAAATATTTGCACTATAAAATGATAATCAAAAATAATATACACTTTGATTTCAGTTACAACACAGAATATAAGTGGCCTCACCACGTGACACCCCCATGTGACTCCTCCCAGCCCAGGGCCCTCATGGTCTCTCCATCCTATCCCTTCCCGCATCCCACATTACCTCATGAGAATTTTTTGGACAATTTTGCTGAGCCTTCTTCCTAGGTTTAGTGATTTCTGATCATGATCGCGCAGTGATCTGGACTTGACTTTATTGGGGACAATATGGGGAAGTCTAAGTATGAAAAAAAATGATTTCTTTAGAAACTAATTCCTGGAGTCACATGCAGCCAGCCTCATCGTAGCTGCAGTTCTCAAATGAGGGGCCAAATGCTTTTGAACATGATTTCCTGAAGCTGTTAAAGGAGTCTCTCTTGAAAATTTGGATGACATGTTGTCTACCATAACCAATACAGACCTTTTCTGAGTAAGTCTTCAAGCTAGAAAGAGCTGTGTAGAACTGAAAATCTTAGAGAGAAATTGGAGGAGAAGTTGTATCATGGACATCAGTGTCTGAGAAACATCAAGAATTCTGAAGAAGCTTGTGATGGGGTAAATCTGGCCCAGCCGAAGTCCCCTGCTGGAGGCCCTGTGGTCTTACTGCACCCTGTCCCCCAGGAAAGGAACAGCGAAGATGGGTCCTCCAAGCCTTCCTTGAGAGACTTCATAGAAGCAGCCAATCAGAGCCCAGCAGGCTCAGATAAAAGGAGCCATAGGACCTGAACAGGTCGGTTCCTGGATAGGACCAGAGGATCAAGGAAGGTACTCCTTGCCAGTCACAGGAGAGAACCAGAAGATGGGTTCTGGTGGTATTTGCATTCAGTGAGGAGGAAGATCATCTGAGAACTTCAGCCTTGAGATAAGGGTGAAGAGAAAGGGATTATATGGGAAAAGGCTCAGGGAAGCAGCAGCGAACTGGAGGAAGAAGTATGTGGCTGTTGTTTATAAGATCCCTGAGTTGGGACTTGGAGTAGTGGGCAGGCCCGGGTTCCCACCTAGCCACCGGAGAGTGGCCTACTCTCTGAGAACGGGGCAAGGCTCACTTAAAAGCCCGAGTGAAGGGTGGGATTTAAAGCCCAGAGATGCGGCTGAGGACCCTGGTAGGGGCAGAAAGACCATTTGGTGAACTCTTTGCAACCCCAGAAGGGAAATGAACTTGAGAGACGACCTGGCTGGAGAGCTGGGGCAGTGAGAGCCTGTGAAGATAGAGTCTCCAGGGAGACAGTCCTGGGGGCAGTGCTCAGTTTAAGAAGCAAAGAAGAACTCTGCAGGGGCAGGCGTAGGGGTGAAGAGCAGGGAACTTCCGTGATTGTTGGACTGCAAAAGGGACTCCAGGGAAAGCAGCCTGGAAGTCAGAGCTCTGTAACAGGGTAGGGAAGGACTTAAAGTTACCCCAGAAGTTAGAACGTCAGTCTGCATTCTGGGCTCAGTAAGCCAAAAGGAAGAGACAAATCCTTTGCTTGGATGTTTGGACTTTCAGCTGGACTTTTACCCCAAAGGAGGTCATCTTTGTGTGACTTAGCCAGAGGGCTGACCCACTGAATACCTGCCTAACTAGGTTGACAACCTACAGGGGACAGAGGTGCTGGAACAACTTGTATAGTGGGGATGCTGCTGAGAGGCACTGAACAAAAATGTAAACCCTGTATATGATGGAAACCACTTCAAGCCAGGGGTTCAGCAGCACCCCTAGTTCTAGCACCTATGACAGGGCCTCCAGGAGAAAAAAGATTGCAGTACTACATCCAGCTGACAGGAGTGAGTGCCGCCCATCACAAAGCCAATCAAAACTTTATGGTGCTGGAGAGACAAATCAAATGCTGAAAAATGGGTGTTTCACAGAGTATAAATAAAGAACTGTAGACGGTTGTCTATACTGTACTTCCTAAACATTATGTTTGTTTAGTTCATAGCTGCACCCAGGTCACTAGCTTTCTCACCTTCCTATTGGGCTACTAAACGCTTGACTGAATCTTGATTCCCTTTCCTAGTTCTGAGTTATACTTTGCTGTTTCTTGAGGACCATAATTACTGTATGTGGGTGACAAATTGTCACAATTGAGCAATGTAGTTCAAAGAAGGAAAATATTTAATCAGATGTTCTTTAAAAGAAAAATAATTTTAGAAAAATTGAGAGCTGAAGGTAAAAGTGTAGAAAAAGAAAATTGGAGCTGCAAATAAAAAAATCAAAGATCTTTCACCCGGAACATGAGAGGCCAGAGTGTCTCACTGCCAATCATTATTGATTGATGGGATAGATTATGGCAAGAGTATATGAGTTTGTTATTTTATTAAGGACAAATTCTGCCATCCTTGCACATATGCAACTGCTATTAACTTCAGGGTATAGTCCACAGGGGTGCTGGAACAATTTGTATAGTGGGGGTGCAGACACCCATTGAACTAAACTGTAAACCCTGTATATGATGGAAACAACTTCCAGTCAGGAGGTGCAGCACCCCTGATTCCAGCACCTATGATAGTCTATAGCATTTATATAACACTATAGATGTTCCTGATGCTTTTAGAGACAATAGTGCTATTCTGAAACATATCAGGAATGCTATATATTATTGAAACTACAATGAATTAATATGAGGGAGGAGTGGGAAGCCACTTTGCCAACCTCAAAAAGCAGAGCATGACAGACAGGACAAAACAAGTGGATAAATCAAACAAATGGTGTGGGCGTGACTTGAGAGATTGAAGTAACAACAGAAGAGCTGAGTATTGACTTCAGTGAGTCTGCCTTTTTACCCATAGAGTTTAGCATAAAGAACATTCCATAAGTACACAGCAGAAAAGCAGAAGTCTTAACTTCCTCTTGCCTTACCAATGCCAGATGGGATTTTTGTTACTCTGATTTTCTTATTGGTCAGTGACAACATTTCTAGCCTTGTTCTGAATGTTTGTTTGGAAGCATAAGGACCTGATTCTCCTCTCATTCACATCATTGCAAATCATGATGAACTGCAGTAATGTCAAAGTAATATTTCTGAAATTAATATGCAAGGAGTTAGAAGGCTATATAAGAAAAGTGGTTAGAGCAAAAGATTGGGAATTAGGGCGAGTCTGGGTTTTAATACCTGCTGATTCACTGACTCCTTTTGTGATGTTGGACAAATCATTTAACCTACCTCAGCTATGTTTTGGGCCCCACACTACAAGAAGGATGTGGATAAATTGGAGAGAGTCCAGCGAAGGGCAACAAAAATGATTAGGGGTCTGGAACACATGACTTATGAGGAGAGGCTGAGGGAACTGGGATTGTTTAGTCTGCAGAAGAGAAGAATGAGGGGGGATTTGATAGCTACTTTCAACTACCTGAGAGGTGGTTCCAGAGAGGATGGTTCTAGACTATTCTCAGTGGTAGAGGAGGACAGGACAAGGAGTAATGGTCTCAAGTTGCAGTGGGGGAAGTTTAGGTTGGATATTAGGAAAAACTTTTTCACCAAGAGGGTGGTGAAACACTGGAATGTGTTACCTAGGGAGGTGGTAGAATCTCCTTCCTTAGAAGTTTTTAAGGTCAGGCTTGACAAAGCCCTGGCTGGGATGATTTAATTGGGGATTGGTCCTGCTTTGAGCAGGGGGTTGGACTAGATGACCTCCTGAGGTCCCTTCCAACCCTGATATTCTATGATTCTATGTATAACAAAATGTCATTTTTAAAAATGACAAGACAATTTGCACTTCAGATGTTCAAATGGGTCTGCTTCTAACCTTCAGACTTACCAAGGATGTAGTTTTCCATGAGGACCAGTGCCTCTGATGCATTATGCTCGTCTGTTTTATGATCTGTGCCATGTTTGAAGATATTTGCTCTGCAAAACCATTGTAAGCGCCTTAAAAAGTGTGTTTAGCTTTTGTTGTTCTTAGCTTATAACTTGATCTGCAGAGAACAGTGAATTAGGCTCATCTATGTTTTGCTGCTCTCTTGAGAAGGGGCGCCGTACACATGCAGCACAAACAAAGCCACTCGTGCTGGGCAGTCACAAGTGTTGTGAAGCACATTGTGAAACAATGAAAGGAGAAAAGAAAAAAAATTAAGAGAATTTTCATATGGAAAAAAAAATCTAGTTTTATAGTCTCACTTTCTGAGCTGTACTTTGCCTTAATGTCCGTATACTGTGTGTTAGCCATAATATTTATGGACCAGATCCTCTAGTCTGAGCTACCCTTGGCTTATGATTGGGGGTGAGAGGGAGGGGGCAAAGGTGTCTCGATTTAAGCCACTTTTATGGCTGGGACTGATTTGGTCTGGGCTGGCCAATGACATTAATTAGAACAGCCTGTGGGTTTTCTACCAAGGGGCCTTTCCAGCAGTTGGGTATTACTGGGGCATAGGGATACTTCAAACATGTGCCCTATACCAGGGACCATGGGGGTGTGGTGCAGAAGCAGTTATGCTCTTGAAGATTCCCTTATGGGGGCTGGAGTGGGGGATCCATCTTTCCCAGCACGCCTATCCTGGTTTGCATTTATCTTGACTTCATTTTCCAGGTTTTTAGTCCTCACAGTCCTCTTCTCCTGAAACAAATCTTGAGCTCATTAAAGCTCTTTTCTTCAACCACTGCTCCTAGTAGTTGATTCTATATATTTGGTGTCTTGTCAATGGAATGGCTCTCGTTTGCCCAAATTCCTACTTACTGTTAATTTCCTTTCCTTAGATTATATCACCTTAATTTCTGGAAGCTTTCACCAACCTAAATGTATATTACCATCATCTTAATCAAACTTCTTTTATAATTTTTAAAGCTACTCTTTGATCTCTATAGTGGGCCTGAATTTGAACATAGCAGGATTGTGCAAAGTATTAAAAATAGGAACTGAACATTCATATTCTTCAGTGAAACGCTCTGAGTGACCTCTAATGTATTATTCAGCAGCTTCTGTGTTGTTACCTGCAAGCTTTTTAAAAAACCATTCACACATTCTATTTAATAAAGAATAAATGACATCAGACAGTGTGTTCTGAATTTATGCATGAGGGTCACTGTAAACCTCCATGATAACTTGTGGCATTTTACTGAAATACTTGACTTTTTTTTCCTAGAGGAAAGAAGGACCAGATATGGGAGAATTAACCAAAGCACCGTCAGTAAAGTCAGTACAGGGCGCCACAGTTCAATCTAACAACTTCACCAAGATTGTTTTTGTGGTTGGGCACAGGTTCTCATGGACCAAAGAAATATTGGAAGACTGTAGGGTCACAATTAAGCATTAGAAATTCACATGAAACTATCCTTATATTTCATACCTCTGGGATTTTAGAAAAACAGAATAATGAACAAAAAGAAAGGTGATGATACAATTGACTGTGAAACCAATACCATCTGGGAAAAAAATCTAACACAAGGCTTTGTTGAAACCAGTGGGCATGGTTGTTTCATGCTTTACCATACTAGTTTTGGCTCAGCTATGCACAAATGTCTTTTAGGAATGAATTTTTTGAGTAATTTAGATTTAGAAAGAGCTTTCCCTGCTCTTCTTGCTCCCACAACTGCTCTGAATGGGAAACAGGGACCACTGCTTTTTACTGACTTTAAGTGCAAGACAGTGTTCCAGACCTTGAAAATGGGGGGAAGCTTTCAAATTCTATTAAATATCCTCTCTTTACCACTGACATGATGGATTGGTCTAATGTGATTGTGGCCCATTCTTCTCTGAGAAACACAGATGTTCTCCCAGAGGAAGAGAAGACATTTTCTCGTTCTGTGTTTGCACAGCTCCTAGCACAATGGGCTTCTGGTCCATGACTAAGGCTTCTAGATGCTACTTGTGACGGGTTGGGTCACAGAAACCCCCTTGGGACTGTCACCTGATGTGCTGAGACTACCTCTTAGCCCATTTTACCTGCCAGCTTGGGACTTCAGTACCCTGTCTTGTTGAGCCAGACATACTAGCCTGCTGCAAATACAGACCCAGATCTGAACCACATCCCCCACAAGCTGCAGACTTAACAGAAAACAGCTTAAGAAGTGCTCCTGTCTCTAGAACCCAGATACCCAGTTCCCAGTGGGGTCCAAATCCCAAATAAATCCATTTTACTCTATATAAAACGTATACAGGGTAAACTCATAAATTGTCCACCCTCTATAACACTGATGGAGAGATATGCACAGCTGTTTGCTGCCCCAGGTGTTAATTACTTACTCTGGGTCAATTAATAAGCATAAGTTATTTTATTAAGTACAAAAAGTAGGGTTTAAGTGGTTTCAAGTAATAACAGACAGAATCAAGTAAGTTACCAAGCAAAATAAAACAAAAACACGTAAGTCTAAGCCTAATACAGTAAGAAACTGAATGCAGGTAAATCTCACCCTCAGAGATGTTTCAATAAGCTTCTTTCACAGACTAGACTCCTTTCTAGTCTGGGCCCAATCCTTTCCCCGGTACAGTCCTTGCTCTAGCTCACGTGGTAGCTAGGGGATTTCTCATGACTGCAGCCCCCTTTGTTCTGTTCCACCCCCTTTTATAGCTTTGGCACAAGGTGGGGATCTTTGTCTCTCTGGGTCCCCACCTCTCCTTCTAAATGGAAAAGCACCAGGTTTAAGATGGATTTCAGTACCAGGTGACATGGTCACATGTCCTGTGAGACCCCAAGTCTTCATTCTTTCTGGCCTGACTCTCAGGAAGGCTTGCAAGTAAACAGGGCCATCTACAGTCAATTGTCCTGGTTAATGGGAGCCATCAAGATTCCAAACCACCACCACGGCCCACACTTTGCATAATTACAGTAGGACCTCAGAGTTAATTTCATATTTCTAGTTTCAGATACAAGAATGATACATTCATACATATAGTATGAACACACTCAGATTATAAGCTTTGTAACAATACCTTACAAGAGACCTTTTGCATGAAGCATATTCCAATTACATTATATTCACACTTATTAGCATATTTTCATAAAATCATATGGAGTGCAATGTCACACTACTGCAATACAAATAATAAGAGAGTCCTAAATTGGGAGCCCCGTCTTGATCTTTTGCAGGGCCTTCTGGCAATATTCCCCAAAATGAGATCTCTTCAGAGGAGCAGTTGTAGAGCTACAGGCCTCCCTAATTTTTGAATTTTGGAGGCGGAGTGTTAGCTTTATGCCACCGAACATTCCCTGAAATAGGGGAAACATTGATTGCTCCTTTAGTGCAGCTTTGCAATGCCTGGCTGAGGCAAAGAGACTGGAATTGGGGCAGAGGATATAGCCCTTTGTATTTTAAGTGGGTTGATACAGCAGAAAGTCAATGCCCCTTCCATAGTTTTTACCCAAAACCCTTTTTGTCTGCTTCAGACATGCATGGTGTCTGAAAGCCCAGTGGACAGAAGTCTGCAGAATCTAGTCAGCTGATTAATTAGTGGTGAAGAGCATAATGATAAAACCTGCTCTAATTTTGTAGTTCACTTCTGTTCTTAACTATGAGAGAATAGTTCTAAAAAAATCCTGCCAAATTATGGCTGGTATTACTTATGCCAAACATCTTCTTTCAATTTTTATAATGAGAAATACACAAGTGGGAAAAGTGGATCACTGATGAATATGATAGATACTATTATCTTTTTAAAATAAACCAGAAACAGTGGGAAACCAGTTTGACAGCTACCTTCTTGAATCCTGACAATTTAATGAGGACAAAAATACCAATTTAAATGGCTAGGTGTCAAGTTTGAAAGGGGGAGGAAATCTTTTTGAGAAGAGACCTATTTCAAATGTAAAATGAAATATCAGGGCTGTTCTGCAATATGGAAAGCAAAAGTTACGTACAGGTCCACATGTTACTATTTTCCCAGTTCTTGAACAACTAATGCAGTTTGATTTCCTGTCAGCCTCCCACTTTATTTCTTTGTCAAGGTTGTCATTAGAAATGAGATCAGCAGGAAAAATGTACATTTTTTTCTTCCAGAATATGCTTTTCTGTGACCTTATGCTTGTAATAGTTTAATAATGAAGATTTATTAGTAGTAAGAGATTTAATTTCCCATAAGAAAATTGTTGGCAAAAGAAAAGGTCATTAGAAATACACTGCACCTGCCTTTAGCTTGGTATGTGGGAGAGGACTGATGAGTTGACACTATTTTGTGAACTAAGTGAATGATGTGAGTTACTTTAAATGATATATTCAGGTAAAATATTGGTATCTTGACATACCGGTAGTTAACAAAGACTTCAAAGCCAACACAGTGTAAAAAGTGTGTGTCAGAGGAAGGTCAGGTGTTAATTTCATAAATTATTCTATTATGAGTCTGGTGGAGTGAAATCAATACTCTATACTGAAAACAGAATTTAGAAGCAACTCTGGAATTTTTCTTCCCATCTAGCAGGGGGGAAAAAAAACAGATAACTTGCTCATGTGTAGGGCTTCTTATTTTAACTGATAAGCACCAATAAATACCCCATATACCAAAACAACCTTGATGTTTATCCAGTTAACCTTGGGAAAACACTGGAAATGTTTGCTTTTATATAAGGGCTTGTCTGCATGAAGTAGTAATATGGACTATGGGGGTGTATTAACACGTTGTTCATTAATTGGTCTGTGTAGACATGAAATGTCTCCTAGTGTGCTTTCACCTACTGCTGTTTGAAACAGTACTAACAGTGTGTCTGTACTGCAACTGGGAGTGAGCCTCCCAGCTTGGGTCAACCAACGTGCGCTAGCCGGGCTTGAGATAGTGTGCTAAAAATAGCAGTGTGGGTGTTCTGGCTCAGATGAAAGCTCAGGTTTTTAGGCCTCGGGGTCAGGTGTGGGTGAAAGCCAAGATTCTGCCTGAGCCAGAATGTCCACTTCACTATATTTAGTATGCAAGTTTGAGCCCCACCAATGCACGTCTGCCTGCCTCTCCTGGGAGACTTGCTCGTAGCTGCAGTGTAGACATTCCCTTCATTAAAACACACTAGGGAACATTACAAAGATTACTCACCACAGTATATGTACACACAAAGAGAGAGCCCTGAGAACCCTGAATTTTGGGTATCTACATAAAATTCAAACATTGCTGAGAATAAAACTTGAAAAATGAAATGAATAAAACCTGAAAAACAGAAGCCCCACTTGTGTGGAAGTGTTTATTTTCTGGCATTTACTGCAACAACCAGCTCTAGAAAATTGAGAGCGCAGAATAGATGGCAGTCATGGACAATGGCATGTCTCTCCTTCTCCCAGCCATTGGTAAGACGAAGTCAATGCATATAAAAAGCAAAGAGAGCCATATGAGAGCATTTTAATTTCTTTTGCATTGTCGTCTTAGTATCTTTCTGAACTGCAGCACAGACTGGTGGGAAGGCTAGAGTAATAGTGAAGGTTTCTATAAAGCAGATTGCCGCCACTGCTACCGTCAGTAGCAGATCAAGGCTTTTTACAATTGTGGGCATTAGTATGGAAACTCGTTGCATTGTGTGAGATCTAATGGTTTACACAAGCAATATCTTTATATCCTGGCTGTTTTCCAAAGCAACTAGTTGTATTTCCTACCAGTTTGTTAGTGTGTGGGGTCAACTCTCAATGAACGAACATCAGAGGTAATCCATTCAAATGGTTCTGTCACTATGGTGTGCTAAGACTTTTTCAGGTATGTAAGAATGGAAATATAATGTTCTCTATCAGCTGTAGTCATAAGCAACATAGCCACATATTGCTAAAATATTTTCTATTGCAAAACAATATTGGAGACCAAGATTTGCAATCACTAAGCTTCAGGAGGGACATTTAAATGGACTCACTGAAAATGAATGAAAGTTAGGGTTGCCAACGTTGTATTTCAAAAATAAGTGACTGTTTTCTTAGCATCCCTGCCCTCCTCCTCCTCCTGATATTATCAATATTATTACCATTATGATTAATACTAATAAATAATCAGTACTTACCAACATTTGTTAGGGGTCATAGGCGGCATGTGAACCGGCAGCCAGGGGAGGCTAGGCCCCAACCCTTCGCCTTCTGCCCAAGGCCCCGCCATAGCCCAGAGCTGCTTCCCTCACCATGGCCCCCAGCCCAGTCCCATGGCTAGCTCTCCAGCCCCAAAGGAGCTGGGGAGCTAGTTGGCCCCAGCTTGCCCAGCCCAGGGGGCAAGAAGCCAGCCGCAGCCTCCCCAGCCCCAGAGTGCAGGAGGGCGGGGAGTGCGTGCCCCCAGCTCCGGAGCACGGGAAGGTGGGTGGCCCCATCCACAGCAGAGCACTAGGGGGCTGGAGCCGGAGGACTGGAGCCACATCCAGGGAGCATCACAGGAAGGGGTGGAGGTCACGCTTGGCTGTTTGGGGAGGCAAAGCCTGCCCCAGCCTATGTGACCCGCTGCACATGCTTGGGGTATTTCTTGCTGCTTTTTGCAGCACTCAACAACTCTCTATCTTGTTGTACAGAGTTGAAAAAATAAGGGATGTCCCTTGTAATAAAGGACTATTGGGAGCCCTAGCGAAAGTGCTCCAGAAAACACCCATTTATTGCAGTAACTCATTTGATTAACAGAGAAATGTCTATAGGCAACTTTTTAATAAACTGTTGGAAATTTAATCCATTAGATTAAAACCACCCCATTCTTTAAAAATATACTCCATTAGAAATTAAATAGGCTGTCTTAAATTATGCTTCTAGATTCTTTATTTCTTGTTGGACAAGGTTATTTAGAAAGATCTGATATTTTTCTCATGGCGGATGATTAATGACCAATAGTTTAAAACTGTGAGTTCATTAGCTCAGCAAGCAAACTTTAATAATAGCTGCCATTTAATTTAAATGTGATGTGCTGTAAGTGCATTTAGAACTAAATGTTAAAACTAACATAAAAAGTTTAACATTTACAAAATGGTAGTAGGCAAGTATATGTTATAAAAGGTCACAGTTAAATCATATAATGGATTCTGTTAGCAGTAGGTGGAGAAGTTAAAATGGTTTCTTTAAGATGACCGTACACTTAGGCAGCACAATGTAGATGCACCATTATAAGGGGAGCATAGGTAATATATCAAAAATTATTTGATGTTACAGCTTTTGCAGTTATTCTTAATGGTTATTAGCAAATTAAGAATAGATGATCACAGAACTGCACCTGGGGAAGGTGGATTATTTGTCAGTCTATAGCAGGGGTCAGCAACCTATGGCACGCGAGCCCATTTTTAATGGCACGCTGCTGCCTGCTGGGGTCCCAGCAGGCAGCAGCGTGCCATTAAAATCCGGCCCAGCCCAGCCCACTCTTCTCCGCTCCCCACCCCTTCCCGTGGGGGCAAGGGGCAGAAGCTTGGTCCTGCCGGCTCCCCTGCCTCTTCCCGCAGTGTGCTGGGTTCCTGCCCCTCCTCCTCCTCTTCGTCCCTCCCTCCCTGCTGGCCCTTGCGAGGGAGCGGGTGGGGGAGAAGCGGAGTCAGCGTGCTCGCTGCTCCCTGTGAAGGCAGAGAAGAAGCGGGGGCAGGGCCTTGGGAAAGCGGGGCATATCACCTCCAGCGCCCTGCCATGAGCACCCCACGACCCCAGCCCACACCCCCAGCCCTCTGCCCTGACCCCCTCTCTCACACACCCAGCCCTCTGCCCTGAGCCCTGCAGCCCCACACACCCCCAAGGCCCCTGCCCTGAGCCCTGTACCCCCCTCACACACACCCAGCCCTCTGCTTGACTCCTTCACCGCCCCCACAACCCCAGCCCTGACTCTGGCACCCCCACACAGACCCAGGCCCCCCACACCCCATGCCCTGACACCTGCACCCCCCTCACATGACCCAACTCTTGCACCCCCCGCATACCCAGCCCCCCACACCTCATGCACCCCCCACATCCTGACTCTTGCACCCCCCACATCCCCACCCCCACCCTGAGTACCAAACAGGAGCTCCTGCACCTCCCCCCCCCCCATTCCCACCTGCACTCCTCCCACCAAATGGGAGCTGCCCAGGTAAGCGCTCCACATCCAAACCTCCTGCCCCAACCCTGAGACCCCTCCCTCATTCTAGCTCCTGGCCAGACCCCTACACCCCAACCCCCAGCCTGCTCCTTCACCCCCAGCCCTGTGCTCGGTGCACTCCCACCCTCAGCTCAGTGCAGAGAGAGAGGAAGAGAATGGCTAGAACCAGGGAGAAGGTAGATACCCAGTGTATGTGGGCAGGGCCAGGACCCCAGACAGGCAGCAGGCTGAGTGGGTCCGGCAGCCGGGACCCCGGCTGGCAGGAGCCGGCGGATGGAACCCCTGAATGGCAGCGGGCTGAGCTGCTCAGCCCACTGCCGGTCTGAGGTTCTGGCTGCTGGCCCCTTGCCAGCTGGGGTCCCGGCTGCAGGCCCCACTCAGCCTGCTGCCGGCCTAGGTGGACGGAACCCCAGACCAGCAGCAGGCTGAGCGGGCCGGCGGCGTAAGATCAACATTTTAATTTAATTTTAAATTAAGCTTCTTAAACATTTTGAAAACCTTGTTTATTTTACAATACAACAATAGTTTAGTTATATAATATATAGACTTAGAGAGAGAGAAACCTTCTAAAAAACATTAAAATATATTACCGGCACGTGAAACCTTAAATTAAAGTGAATAAATGAAGACTCGGCACACCACTTCTGAAAGGTTGCCGACCCCTGGTCAATAGAATAATTTTGTAGCAGATTCTTCATTTGACGGACAGTCAAACTTGGCAAATACTTTCCAGTTTTGAGGGTGGTGATATTCAGACTTGTTGAGGCATATCTGATTGAAAGTAGCTGCTCTGCTTTTAATTAGTTGTAGTTTCAGGCCAGTAGAACCTGTCAGATCTTAGGCAGCTTGTTTGCATAACAAATGCAGAGTCCTGCCTTGATTGAATTCTGGCTATTTTGCTAAGAGTTGTACACCCAGACCTCAAGTGCTTTGGAATCTGATCTTAGTAAAGGTGCAGTAGGGGTCATTTTTTGAAGCACTTGGTTGGATTTACTGCAATTAGGTTTTTGTTCTAATTGCTGAATGCCTGAAGGAGAACAGAAGACGAGAGTGTATCAGTTCAACGGTATTAATTTAAGAACTTTCACTTTTAGTGCAGTGCCCTCGAATAAGGAATGGAGTGTGTCATGTTACACCGCAGTTTATCTGCATGACAACATTAATGATTGGGTTAAATGGAAATTCAATGTCACTGGCCCAAAGTTACTTCTTGCCTTTTCCCTTCTCTTTCCCTCTTTTGACTCTGCCTTCATACCATTTTTTCCCCCCATTCATTTCAAGGAATTCTTATTACTTTTCTTTTTTTCTTCCTATTTCTCCCCCTTGTCTTTCTTTGAAAAGCAACATGGCCATTCCTCTGATTCTCTGTTCTTTCACAGTCTTCTCTTCCCCCTCCTGGTGTCCACCATGTCTTGCTGCCTCTCATGTTCTGCTGCTTCCTTCTTCTGTTTCTTCACTTACCTCTAGATTCTAGTGGCCCAATTCCCAACTTTGTGTTTCCGTGATAGTCAAATGTTTTTTGTTCTGCCCATGTCCTTACACATCAATTATTTCTTCATTTGAGATGTCTGTTTCCCCACCCCCCAAAACACACATACATACATGCTCACCACATACTCCTTGGTGGCTCTTATCTTCTCTGCTTCCCTATTCAAAAGTTCCTCCTCTCTCTTCCCTATGGTCTGTCTGTCTTCCCACCCCCACCTCCAGGAGTCTCTCTGTGTTGCCCATCTAGGATAACTACCCTGTTTCCTCCAAAATGTCTTTCCCAACACCTGTTGGTCTCCTTTTTCCTGTGTTCTCTTCTCCTCCCTTGAATTCCCCCTTTCTGCATGATGTTTTTGCAGCCCCATTCTCCCACATTAGTAAAGTGTTAAAGTTTGAGGGAAGTGGGTGTTAAGGCAGCCAGCAGCTGTCTCCCTGCCTTCTCTCTGCTGGTCCCATCACACTTGTTGGTCTGCACTGAGACATGAGGGAAGGGAGAGCAGAAGGTGAGATGAAAGAAGTGACTTCAGATTAGACAAGCAATGTGGCTGTGTTGAAAAGGATCTAGCAACTTTTGTTTATATCAGACTCTAGCGTAAATAGTGACAACATTTATGGAAAGGTCAATGCAATGTAAACTTATCATTTTCAGGGGAATAGATAAGCAGCTCTTCTTTACTTCCTGTATTCCAGATTTGTCAATTTTAAAAAAGTATTATGACAAAAATACAAAACAGCATTATAAAGGTCAATCATACGAAGCATAGAAAATCTGAAGTCCCAATGTGTATCAGGCAGATTTTCTTATACATCTGTTTATCACAATTATGTGGCTTGAGATACAGTGCTGTTTCAATCAGTTTATAGTACAGAGAGGGAAGGTACACTTCTCCGTACTGCTGATTGCAAGAGATACTGCTAGTGAAGAAGGGAAGGTCTTGAAGTCCAAGAATTTTAAACATGGATGATTAGCATTCGTATTTCTGTACTTAGTGACTCCCTTGGGTTTATAATTGTTTCATTGCTTTATCCTTTTAGAGCCTCTTGTTTGCTACTTAGACAGTTGATGAGATGAGCTTTCTCCAACAAAGTCAGTGCTTTTTGTCATTGGGCTGAGTTGCTGTAAACTGGGCAGCTTGCAATCTTTGTTTATGGTTAACTGCTGTAAACTATGTGCACTTCACATTTACTGCAGAGGAAGAACTAAAGGCATGGTCCTGTGTAACCCATGTAACACCTGCACCACTGAAGTCCGTGAGTGCAGGATCAAATGCTGAGTACATGATCTTAGAACTCCTGTATGCTGGTTTAGGGGAAGTTAAGAGGCATCATGGGGGAAGTAGATATTAATGTGCCTTCACAGCTTGCTAGTAGGGCCATAGGCTGGCCTTGCAGATGACGTTAGAAGATGTATTGCTTGCTGTGTTCCAGGTAAAAGGGAAAGTACTATCCCTACAAAGCTAGAGAGGCCACAGGATGGGGAAAGGGAACCTCTGGATGAAGGTGGCAATGGAACGATCTGGTGCGGAATGTATAAAAAATCTCTGTTCCTTTGTAAAAGTCACTTTTTAAGCTTTATATTACAAAAGAGCTATGCCTAACCAATAAGGTGGTAATAACCTGTAAAATTGGGCACCTTTGCTGAGTGATCATCAGCTGGTAACAGCTATTTTTAAAAAAAATGGAGGCATGTGGTTTAGACTCACTATGCCTCTGTCCCCTCCCATAAACGCAAAACTGAAAAATTAGCACACCTGTAGCATATTTCACATGCAATTCCTGGTAACAATAACTGAAACAAGTCTCCTTAACTAGACGAGTGTAACTGTAATACATCTATTTCTTGGTATGTTATGTATTTAATATCATATGCTATAAATATATCACATGTAGAGAGCATTGATGCATAAAAATATCTGATCACTAGAAACTCTTTGATTCTCTTTTGTTATTTTTGAGGATTCCACAGCCTCCTTTGGAAGTCTATGATACTTACTGGTATCATGCATCTCACATCCAGCCTCTGGTGTAATTTTTTCTCCTCCATCTATTGTTTACTAAAAATGTGGTGGCTTAGTGCCAAATGGCTGAATGTAGTCTGAATGTCTAGGGATTTCTTTTCAATGGATTCCTCCTTATTCATTTCTCCAGGTTCTTTTTCTTCGCTTTTAAGGAATTTATTTGCCCTTCAAATACTGGTCAAAAAGCAAATGAAGGCTTGACTTAAAATGATAGGTTTGGCCATTAATTGAGTTTTACTTATGATAGGAAAAAGATCATCATAGAATGCATCCTAAGTTTAAAAATGATTATAATCGGAGACCTTAACTTTCTGTAACAATTTGATATTATGTGCTGAGGAATTACTGATTGCTGCAGAATTATCCATGAATTGTAACTAGATGGAAAAAGAGACACTCACCCACAAACTGTCACTTTATAATTTAGAGCCAGGGCTTTGACCATCTTGGTCTAAGTCCCACTGGCCTTTGACGTTCACCTCAAGGAGGATCTTAGAAGCTGACCGAATTCTGTGTTTAAATGGTGGTGACACGGGAAGATATTGCTTTGTTTTAAAATAAAATTATGTAAGTGCTCATTACAGAACACCCTTTTTTCAGCAGTAAAGATAGTGCTTGGGAGAGGGAAGGGAATGGAGGAAAGGAGTGCCCTTTAAATGGTGGGAAATAATGTTACACCTTTTAGTAATTCATAGAAAATACATTTTTCAATGTTCCATTCTCACCCCCACTTCTCCATTCTCCAACAGTCATCTGTAGAATATGTGTGTTTGTGTAGCCAGTTGTAACCTGGTGATGTGATGTAAATTGTAGTGAACACATCAGATGTGTATTAAGGATCACAGAATCACAGAAATGTAGGGTTTGAAGTGACCTCAAGAGATCATCAATCCAGCCCCAGGTGCTGAGGCAGGACCAAGTAAACCTTAACCATCCCTGACAGATGTTTGTCCAACCTGTTCTGAAAAACCTCCGATGATGGGGATTCCACAGCCTCCTTTGGAAGTCTATTTCAGAACTTAATTATCCTTATGGTTAGAAAGATTTTTCCTAATATCTACCTAAATCTCTCTTGCTGCAGATTAAGCCCACTACTTCTTGTCCTATCTTCAGTGGACATGGAGAACAATGACAGGTTTCAGAGTAACAGCCGTGTTAGTCTGTATTCGCAAAAAGAAAAGGAGTACTTGTGGCACCTTAGAGACTAACCAATTTATTTGAGCATAAGCTTTCGTGAGCTACAGCTCACTTCATCGGATGCATACTGTGGAAAGTTTAGAAGATCTTATTATATACACACAAAGCATGAAAAAATACCTCCTCCCACCCCACTCTCCTGCTGGTAATAGCTTATCTAAAGTGATCACTCTCCTTACAATGTGTATGATAATCAAGTTGGGTCATTTCCAGCACAAATCCAGGTTTTCTCACCCCTCCCCCCCGCCCCACACACAAACTCACTCTCCTGCTGGTAATAGCTTATCTAAAGTGACCACTCTCCTTACAATGTGTATGATAATCAAGGTGGGCCATTTCCAGCACAAATCCAGGGTTTAACAAGAACGTCTGGGGGCGGGGGGTAGGAAAAAACAAGGGGAAATAGGCTACCTTGCATAATGACTTAGCCACTCCCAGTCTCTATTCAAGCCTAAGTTAATTGTATCCAATTTGCAAATGAATTCCAATTCAGCAGTTTCTCGCTGGAGTCTGGATTTGAAGTTTTTTTGTTGTAAAATAGTGACTTTCATGTCTGTAATCACGTGACCAGAGAGATTGAAGTGTTCTCCGACTGGTTTATGAATGTTATAATTCTTGACATCTGATTTGTGTCCATTTACTCTTTTACGTAGAGACTGTCCAGTTTGACCAATGTACATGGCAGAGGGGCATTGCTGGCACATGATGGCATATATCACATTAGTGGATGTGCAGGTGAACGAGCCTCTGATAGTGTGACTGATGTTATTAGGCCCTGTGATGGTGTCCCCTGAATAGATATGTGGGCACAGTTGGCAACGGGCTTTGTTGCAAGGATAGGTTCCTGGGTTAGTGGTTCTGTTGTGTGGTATGTGGTTGCTGGTGAGTATTTGCTTCAGGTTGGGGGGCTGTCTGTAGGCAAGGACTGGCCTGTCTCCCAAGATTTGTGAGAGTGTTGGGTCATCCTTCAGGATAGGCTGTAGATCCTTAATAATGCGTTGGAGGGGTTTTAGTTGGGGGCTGAAGGTGACGGCTAGTGGCGTTCTGTTATTTTCTTTGTTAGGCCTGTCCTGTAGTAGGTGACTTCTGAGAACTCTTCTGGCTCTATCAATCTGTTTCTTCACTTCCGCAGGTGGGTATTGTAGTTGTAAGAATGCTTGATAGAGATCTTGTAGCTGTCTGTCTCTGTCTGAGGGGTTGGAGCAAATGCGGTTGTATCGCAGAGCTTGGCTGTAGACGATGGATCGTGTGGTGTGGTCAGGGTGAAAGCTGGAGGCATGTAGGTAGGAGTAGCGGTTAGTAGGTTTCCGGTATAGGGTGGTGTTTATGTGACCATCGTTTATTAGCACTGTAGTGTCCAGGAAGTGGATCTCTTGTGTGGATTGGACCAGGCTGAGGTTGATGGTGGGATGGAAATTGTTGAAATCATGGTGGAATTCTTCAAGGGCTTCTTTTCCATGGGTCCAGATGATGAAGATGTCATCAATATAGCGCAAGTAGAGTAGGGGCGTTAGGGGACGAGAGCTGAGGAAGCATTGTTCTAAATCAGCCATAAAAATGTTGGCATACTGTGGGGCCATGCGGGTACCCATAGCAGTGCCGCTGATCTGAAGGTATACATTGTCCTCAAATGTAAAATAGTTATGGGTAAGGACGAAGTCACAAAGTTCAGCCACCAGGTTAGCCGTGACATTATCGGGGATAGTGTTCTTGACGTCTTGTAGTCCATCTTTGTGTGGAATGTTGGTGTAGAGGGCTTCTACATCCATAGTGGCCAGGATGGTGTTATCAGGAAGATCACCGATGGATTGTAGTTTCCTCAGGAAGTCAGTGATGTCTCGAAGGTAGCTGGGAGTGCTGGTAGCGTAGGGCCTGAGGAGGGAGTCTACATAGCCAGACAATCCTGCTGTCAGGGTGCCAATGCCTGAGATGATGGGGCACCCCGGATTTCCAGGTTTATGGATCTTGGGTAGTAGATAGAATATCCCAGGTCGGGGTTCCAGGGGTGTGTCTGTGCGGATTTGATCTTGTGCTTTTTCAGGGAGTTTCTTGAGCAAATGCTGTAGTTGCTTTTGGTAACTCTCAGTGGGATCAGAGGGTAATGGCTTGTAGAAAGTGGTGTTGGAGAGCTGCCGAGCAGCCTCTTGTTCCTATTCCGACCTATTCATGATGACAACAGCACCTCCTTTGTCAGCCTTTTTGATTATGATGTCAGAGTTGTTTCTGAGGCTGTGGATGGCATTGTGTTTCGCACGGCTGAGGTTATGGGGCAAGTGATGCTGCTTTTCCACAATTTCAGCCCGTGCACGTCGGCGGAAGCACTCTATGTAGAAGTCCAGTCTGCTGTTTCGACCTTCAGGAGGAGTCCACCTAGAATCCTTCTTTTTGTAGTGTTGGTAGGGAGGTCTCTGTGGATTAGTATGTTGTTCAGAGGTATGTTGGAAATATTCCTTGAGTCGGAGACGTCGAAAATAGGATTCCAGGTCACCACAGAACTGTATCATGTTCGTGGGGGTGGAGGGGCAGAAGGAGAGGCCCCGAGATAGGACAGCTGCTTCTGCTGGGCTGAGAGTATAGTTGGATAGGTTAACAATATTGCTGGGTGGGTTGAGGGAACCATTGCTGTAGCCCCTTGTGGCATGTAGTAGTTTAGATAGTTTAGTGTCCTTTTTCTTTTGTAGAGAAGCAAAGTGTGTGTTGTAAATGGCTTTACCACCCTATACCGGAAACCTACTGACTGCTATTCCTACCTACATGCCTCCAGCTTTCACCCTGACCACACCACACGATCCATCGTCTACAGCCAAGCTCTGCGATACAACCGCATTTGCTCCAACTCCTCAGACAGAGACAGACAGCTACAAGATCTCTATCAAGCATTCTTACAACTACAATACCCACCTACGGAAGTGAAGAAACAGATTGATAGAGCCAGAAGAGTTCCCAGAAGTCACCTACTACAGGACAGGCCTAACAAAGAAAATAACAGAACGCCACTAGCCGTCACCTTCAGCCCCCAACTAAAACCCCTCCAACGCATTATTAAGGATCTACAGCCTATCCTGAAGGATGACCCAACACTCTCACAAATCTTGGGAGACAGGCCAGTCCTTGCCTACAGACAGCCCCCCAACCTGAAGCAAATACTCACCAGCAACCACATACCACACAACAGAACCACTAACCCAGGAACCTATCCTTGCAACAAAGCCCGTTGCCAACTGTGCCCACATATCTATTCAGGGGACACCATCACAGGGCCTAATAACATCAGCCACACTATCAGAGGCTCGTTCACCTGCACATCCACTAATGTGATATATGCCATCATGTGCCAGCAATGCCCCTCTGCCATGTACATTGGTCAAACTGGACAGTCTCTACGTAAAAGAGTAAATGGACACAAATCAGATGTCAAGAATTATAACATTCATAAACCAGTCGGAGAACACTTCAATCTCTCTGGTCACGCGATTACAGACATGAAAGTCGCTATTTTACAACAAAAAAACTTCAAATCCAGACTTCAGCGAGAAACTGCTGAATTGGAATTCATTTGCAAATTGGATACAATTAACTTAGGCTTGAATAGAGACTGGGTGTGGCTTAGTCATTATGCAAGGTAGCCTATTTCCCCTTGTTTTTTCCTACCCCCCCCCCCCAGACGTTCTTGTTAAACCCTGGATTTGTGCTGGAAATGGCCCACCTTGATTATCATACACATTGTAAGGAGAGTGGTCACTTTAGATAAGCTATTACCAGCAGGAAAGTGAGTTTGTGTGGGGCGGGGGGGGGGGGGGGGGTGAGAAAACCTGGATTTGTGCTGGAAATGACCCAACTTGATTATCATACACATTGTAAGGAGAGTGATCACTTTAGATAAGCTATTACCAGCAGGAGAGTGGGGTGGGAGGAGGTATTTTTTCATGCTTTGTGTGTATATAATAAGATCTTCTAAACTTTCCACAGTATGCATCCGATGAAGTGAGCTGTAGCTCACGAAAGCTTATGCTCAAATAAATTGGTTAGTCTCTAAGGTGCCACAAGTACTCCTTTTCTTTTTATGGAGAACAATTGATCACTGTCCTCATTATAACAGCCCTTAACATATTTGAAGACTGTTATAAGGTTCCCCCCTCAGACTTCTTTTCTCAAAACTAAATATGCCCAGTTTTTTTAGCTTTCAGGTTTTCTAAAGTTTTTACCTTTTTTGTTTCTCTTTTTTGGATCTCTCCACATTTTTCCTGAAGTGTGGCATCCAGAACTCAACACAGTATTCTACCTGAGGCCTCACCATTGCTAAGTAGAGAAGGACAGTTATCTCTCATGTCTGACATCCGACACTCCTGTTCATTCCCCCCAGAATGATATTAGCCTTTTTCATAATTACATCAAATTGCTGACTCATCTTCAATTTATGGTCCAGTATAACTCCCAGATCCTTTTTAGCAGTACTACTGCCTAGCCAGTTATGCCCTATTTTGTAGTTGTGTATTTGATTTTTGTTCTTATTGAATTTCCTCTTGTTGATTTCAGACCAATTCTCTAATTGACCAATTGTCAAGCTTCTTTTGAATTCTAATACTGTCCTCCAAAGTACTTTCAGCCTTTCCCACATTGGTGTCGTCTGCAGATTTTATAAACATACTCTCCACTCAGTATCATTAATGACTTGGATAACAATTGAATAATACCGGACCCATGACTAACTCCACTAGATACACCATCCCATTTTGACAGTGAACCGTTGATGACTACTCTCTGAGTGTGGTCTTTCAACGAATTGTGCATACTCCTTACAGTAATTTCATCTAGATCACATTTCCCTAGTTTTCTATGAGAATGATATGTGGGACTGTGTCAGAAGCCTTACTATAATCCAAAGTATATCACATCTACTGCTTTCGCCCTATCCAGTAGGCCAGTAACCTTGTCAAAGAAGGAAATGAGGTTGGTTTGGCTTGATTTGTTCTTGATAAATCCATGCTGGCTATTGCTTCTAACCCTATTATCATCTAGATGCTTACAAATTGATTGTTTAATAATTTGTTCTAATATCTTTCCAGGTATTGAAGTTCAGGTGGCTGGTTTATAATTCCCTGGGTCCTCTTAGTTCCCATTTTTAAAGATAGATACTAAGTTTGCCCTTCTCCAGTTCTCTGGGATGTCACCTCTCCTTCATGAGTTTTTGAGGATAATTGCTAAGGGTTCTAAGAGTGCTTCAGCTAGTTCCTTAAGAACCCAAGGATGAATTGCATCAGGCTCTGCTGACATATAACTTATCTAAATATTCTTTAACCTGTTCTTTCTCTATTTTGGCCTGCATTCCTTCCCCCTTGTTGTTAGTATTAATTGTAAAAAGAAAGGGAATAGTTGTGGCACCTTAGAGACTAACCAATTTATTTGAGCATAAGCTTTTGTGAGCTACAGCTCACTTCATCGGATGCATACTGTGGAAACTGCAGAGCTGTAGCTCACGAAAGCTTATGCTCAAATATGCATCCGATGAAGTGAGCTGTAGCTCACGAAAGCTTATGCTCAAATAAATTGGTTAGTCTCTAAGGTGCCACAAGTATTCCTTTTCTTTTTGCGAATACAGACTAACACGGCTGTTACTCTGAAACCAGTATTAATTGTGTTGAGTGTCTGGTCACCATTAACCTTTTTAGTGAAAGCAGAAGCAAAATAGGCATTAAACACCTCAGTCTTCTTGATGTCATCAGTTATTAGCTCTCCTAAGTAGAGGACATGCACTTTCCTTCATCTTTCTCTTTTTCCTAATGTCTTTAAACAACCTCTACTTATTGCCTTCTATGTCCCTTGCTAGGTGTAACTCATTTTGTGCCTTGGCCTTTCTTGCGTGTGCTGTTCTTTTGTACTCATCCTTAGCAATAAGTCCATGGTTCCACTTGGTGTGGGATTTCTCTTCTCAATTTCAGGCCATTAAAGAGCTCTTGATGCAGCCATATTGGCATCTTATATTCTTTCTATCTTTTCTTTGCGTCCACATAGTTTGTAGTTGTGCGTTTAATATTGTCTTCTTGTGAAAGTGCTAGCACTCTTGAATTCCTTTTTCCCTTAGATTTTCTTCCCATTTGTCAATATTCTGCTGCTTTCACTCCTTCCTTCTCATCAAATCCTGAAATCATCATTTCATCATCGCTTACACGCAAGTTCCCTTTCACCTTCAGATTTGCAATTAATTCCTCCCTGTTAATCAGAATCCAGTTTAAAATGGCTGTCCCCCGGTTTATTTCCACTGCTCTCTGAAACAAAATTTGTCCTCAAATACTCCAAGAATTTATTGGAAATTTTGTGTTTTGCCATGTTACTTTTCCAACAGATCTTTGGATAGTTAAAGTGCCCCTTACAATCATGTCTTCTTGTTGGCTATTTCTGTTGTTTGTTCTAGAAATGCCCCGTCAACCTCCCCTTCCTGATTTGGTGGATGTCCACCATGACATCACCCCTATTTTTTCCCCTTTTATCTTAATCCAGAGACTTTCAACTGGTTTGCCTCCCACCTCTTTCTGGACCTCAGGACAAGTGTACATATTCCTGATGTATAATGCAACACTTCCTACCTTATTTTCCTGCCTGTCTTTCTTCAGCAAGCTATACCACTGTATACCAATATTCCAGTCCTAAGATTTATCCCAACAAGTCTCTGTGTTGCCAGTGAAGCCATAATCTATTTTATGTACTAATACTTCCACTTCTTCCTGTTTGTTCCTCAGTACTTGTTGCATTTGTGTATAGACGTCTCAGATGTTGGTCAGATTCCTGCACTGAATTCATTCTTGTTGCTCCGATGAGCCTATTGTAATTTCCATCTCCCCTTCCCCCCCCGCCCCCAATATCTAACCCACTGTTAAGATCACTTTTTTTATACTTACCCGTTGGCTTTTGTCACTTGCCCTCTTTGAACCTAGTTTAAAGCCCTCCTCATTAGGCAGGGGAGTCTGTCTGTGAAGATGCTGTTCCCCTTCTTGGTCAGGTGGACCCCATTTGCTCAGCCATGCATTCATCTCCAGGATGTGCGTGTCTCTCTGCTTGGGTCCTTACTCTGAGCCAGGAGGATGGATGAGAACATAACTCGTGCTCTTTGCTGGCGACAGCATCCTACATTTAGTTTTAAAATGTTGCTTCTAGCTTTTGTCATGCTGGTGTGATGTCTTAATATCAGTACTACAGTGGGAAAAATCTGGCTCATCACACCATTCACAACTACAGTGTGTATTTTTCATCCCAGTTCATGGTTTATATCTGTGAAACTACAGGGTTAATTAAAATCATGGGCAGTGAACAATTTAATGGCCATGGAATCTCAAATTCATTAGCTTACAGATTCTGTAGGAAGAGACATATGGGCAGTTGACTATTTAATGATACAGTAGAGTCCCACTTCACAAAGAAAACATGATCTTCTTTTCTTCACACTGGTGCTGAAAGAGATCTCTGAGAGGAGACTACAGTTTTCCTGCCAATAAATTATGCATTATAAGAAGTAGTTCAAGGAGCAGCCTAAATCAGTCTGTCTATTTTCTTTGTCCCTCTTTTTGGTAGAGGATACGGGAGTGCACTAAAACAGAATCTATCCCATCTTTTCTATAGAATTCAGAACCAGATTCATAGCCTGGCTGATCCTCCATTATATGCTGGTATCTAAACTGTGTATAACTTTTTAGTTGTCCTTCACATCTGCTCACAGAGAGCAATCCAGCAACAGAAGCCAGCAGCTGTCTTATTTCCCGTAGGAATCATCTGGAGAAATGTGGTTCTTTTGAGTCAGGGTGACCTCCTTAGAATGTTAATTCCTGCTCTTCTCGCTCTGAAGAATATCACCATATGGCCAGGGCATCATATCTTCCTGCAGCATCAGAATTTAAATTTCTCCATATGGCCAGGTCACCTCGCTTACTAAAAGGTCTATGCCAGGAGCTGGTGGTTTTCACTCGAAATGTAGAACATGCAGTTTTATGGATATTGAAGTCCTGTGGATTTTATCTTTAAAATGTACAGTATAGTGATATATCACTCTTTTTTTTAACTTGGTATAGCCTCATCTCCCACAGGAGATGAGTGAAAGAGTGAAATAACATTCTCAAGTCAATTTTCCCTGTACTAATCATATCCCTTGTCTAAGACAAGCTGTGCTGTCACAAGAAATCATGTTTGTAACAAGGAGGGGGTTTCTGGCTGCTGGCAGTCATCCAGCTAAATCACTTAATTGTGACAACTTGTGTTCTTTGAGTAATTATGGCTCAAAAACGCTAAACAATCCCAAGAGCAGGCTCAAACCTAGTAGGGCTAGCTGGTGTGTGTGAGGCCCACAATTAGGGGAGAGAATTTTTCTCTCCCCACTCGCTTTTCTAAAAAAATCAAAGTTTGTGCTTGAACTACAGGACTGCTTCCTTCTCTGTTTCCCACTCCTGATGTATCTTTTGATGTAAGAGCAGTTCTGAACTAAGTGAATTATGCGCTTTGGATATATATTTTTGAAGTGGAGATGGAGCAAATTTAATATACTGTACTTTAATAAGCCATCTCCAATGATTAATACAACACAATGCTTCACTATAAGGGCTTAATCCTGCTCCCATTGCAGTTAATGGAAGTTTTGCCCATAGGGCAAATTTTGGCCTTACACTATTGCAGAAATATTTACTGAAGACGTGGACTTCAGAGAGCACTGATCACTTTAATTGGCTAGAGGCTGCCACAGTGCAAAATCCTGGGATATTGGGAGCAAATGTAGGATGATAACATGCTGGTTAGGCAACAAATGTTTTTTCCCTAAGGGAATAAACAATGATTTTTAGAGATTGTATCCTGAAATGTACAGAAATTACACAATACTTTGAAATACACAATCTAAAACTTCTAAGCAACTCAGACATGTCAGACCTGCTGTGTATAAGAACAAGAAAATAACTATTTGCAATTTGTTTATAACTTTAAAGAATGAGTGAATGTATTGCTTATGAACATGAGAAACTAATAGCTTGAGCCAGGCAGGTATTATGTAAACATTTCTCATTCTATGGTATCTCAGTTCTGACTTTTTAATATCCTGCTGTTCTGGTGCTGGTTCTTCCTTTCACACAGGCAGTTGTGCGAATCTGTGTGGTCATTGTCTTATTTCACAACTGCAAAAGACTACCAAATGCCTCCTCACTTTTGACCTTTACTATATTGCAGGCCTCAATTAAATCTGCTTAGTGGAAAGGCTATTGCATTACTTGACCCCCTTTTTAGCTTTCCTACTCCATCCAGTTTTTCTGCTCTCTCCACTAGAGCTATTCAAACACTATAGCTAGCCTTTGAGATATCAGTAGGACCTCATGGCCATAGAGTTTAAGGCCAGAAGGGACCACTGCATCTAGTCTGAACTGCTGTATGTTACAGGCCACCAACACCACCCAGCATCTGCACAATAATTCAACAACTAAAATGACATCAAGATATTACAGCCCGCAGGAGACTAGATTATGTGCCACAGGCAGAGAATAGGAAGGACCGAGGTTTACCAGTGCTTGAGTGTGAGTTGCCAGCCAGCTCTATAATGATTTTCCAGAAAAAATGGTATCTGAAATAGCTGTTCCTATTAGAAATCTCTGTTTTCTTGTATTCCTTGCCAAAGCAGCTTCACAGTATATTTTCTAATGCTGATCCATGTAGGCAGGCAAATAACAGTTATTTTGCATTCAACACCCAAGTATGCACAGTGTTTTTCAGACACGATCCCTGCCTCAAGAAACTAGAAGAACAATCTAGGTTTCACTGTAGACAGGACGTGCCACTGATTGACATAATAGGGAAGGGTATGGAAATGAGAGAGCAGTTTATACATAGCCTATGGCCATGATGTTAATTGTTTTCACACTGTAGGTGTTGAGCTTGTTTCATATATTTTGACTTTTATTTTATTAAATTGACCCTAACATTGGAATGAGGTAGCAAAAGATGGGGTTTGAGGAAGCATTAGAAAGCTAGGAAAGTTAAACAGTGTACAGGACAAGGAGATCATTTCAGATATGGAGCAACGTGGGAGAAGGTGTGAAGGCATTTGGAGAAAAATAGAAATGGAGAGTGGAGGGAATTGGAGCTGGTAACGTGCAAAGCATGAGCAGGGAAATGGCAGGAAATGAGACAAAATGTTGACAGGGATGAGTGTTGTGTAGAGCCTTGACTATCTTGTGTTTATAAAGCATTGTGCTTAATGCTTAGCAGATCCTTGAATATACATAATGCATGCAATATAAATTGGTTATGCTAAAGGAGCAGGGCTGGATTTAGACATGATCATTAATTTCTTGTCAGACATATCCAGTTTCCTTTGTTATTGCGACTGGACACAGTACTCTACAAAATACTGTGTCCTAGGAGTTCGCAGCAATTTTTCAAGTTTGGCAGTGTTCAGGGTTTTTTTAAAAGTAGAAATAGAACATGTACAACATCCAAAGTGGCTGCGGCATATCATTAGCAATCCCTTAAGAACTAGCATTAAAAAATCTGCAGCTTTCATACTGAATTTCCATATTTGCCATTTCTATCAGGTTTATTATGAATTAGGTAAAAAAAAAAACTGGTAGATTGTAAACCTGTGTTCGCAGAGGCTAGGAACTATGTCTATATGGCTGCAGATTACACGGAAAGAGAGAAAATAAGTTCTATGAGTGGAAAATAAGATTAATATTTTTTCCAGAATCATGCTGAATGCTACAAAACTTCCTCTCTCTTCTCCAAGATGTGCAAAGGCCTTTTACATACTGTACTTTGTCCTCTTTGAAGCCAGAAAATAGAGTGTGTGGCCTTAATTTTACCTGACATTAGACAGGCAATTATCTAATTGAGATATGTAAAACTTTTGAATGTAGTGACACTGATTATTTTTTTTCTACAAAATGATACCAGAAACTTTTCTGGACCTTATGCAGTATATTACAGTATCTCCAAATATATAGTGAAGCAATGGAGATGGAGGGATAATCTTCTAGTCACAGTAAGAGACAAATACCTACTGTTTTACCCTCAAAAAAGAATTTCCATTCAACTGTAGTCCAATCTCTGGTAAATCAGGATGGTGAAATCCTAGTCTGGAAGATCCTGGCCCGATCTTTAGAGCATGGATAGATACATTCGAATCATGCTGAGGTCTCAAGAACAGATCTTTGGCATGAAAAGGCTTAAATGATATTCATGTCTATGGAAAAAATGGACATCCTAATAGGAGCTTTCTCCTGGGATGTAGATCCAGGATGGGTTCCAGCAGATGGAGCAGGATTACCTTTACAAAATCCTTGAGATTTGATTTTGTTGCTGAGGTCATCTCCTGGATTACAATATTTTCACCTAGTACATGGGATTATAAAAGTATGCTCTCTCTCCTCTGCTTTCTTTTGCTTGTGAAATGACCAGTTACCAAAGTTTGCAACCTAAAAGAAATAGTCACCAAAGAAGAGAGGCCATCCTCTTATCTAATTCACACAAATCAGCTTCATTCTGGGTCGGGGGGGGGGGGGGGGGAAGGGCAGTGGTCCAAATTTTCAAAAACTCTTGCATGTGAAGTCAAGCTAATCGGCGTACAGAAAATCCTGCCTGTCATAAATATAAAGGGAAGGGTAAACCCCTGTAAAATCCCTCCTGGCCAGAGGAAATCTCCTCTCACCTGTAAAGGGTTAAGAAGCTAAAGGTAACCTCAAGCCTCACCAATTTGCATAGGTGACCACAGACCCAAACCCTTGGATCTGAGAACAATGAAAAAGCATTCAGTTTTCTTACAAGAAGACTTTTAATAGAAATAGAAGTAAATAGAAATAAAAAAAAATCCCCCCTGTAAAATCAGGATGGTAAATACTTTACAGGGTAATTAGATTCAAAACATAGAGAACCCCTCTAGGCAAAACCTTAAGTTACAAAAAAGATACACAGACAGAAATAGTTATTCTATTCAGCACAATTCTTTTCTCAGCCATTTAAAGAAATCATAATCTAACACGTACCTAGCTAGATTACTTACTAAAAGTTCTAAGGCTTCATTCCTGGTCTATCCCCGGCAAAGACAAAATATAGACAGACACACATACCCTTTGTTTCTCTCCCTCCTCCCAGCTTTTGAAATTATCTTGTCTCCTCATTGGTCATTTTGGTCAGGTGCCAGCGAGGTTACCTTTAGCTTCTTAACCCTTTACAGGTGAGAGGAGATTTCCTCTGGCCAGGAGGGATTTTACAGGGGTTTACCCTTCCCTTTATATTTATGACACTGCCTAAATTCGATTTGTGTGGGTACCCATACAGGCTGAAAATTAGGCCAGAATTAGCTGAGCCAGTTTCTGTCCAGTGTGTGTGTTCTCCTTGTTTTGTCACTATCCCATGGATAGGAAAACCCTAATTTCTCAACTAGACAGCATCTGAACACAGCTATAGTATACATTTGCTCATTAAATGTGCCTTTTGATCATTTTAGTTGGTTTTGCAGCGAGTACTAGGGGTTCAATACTCTTGTCTTTAGAAAGTCTCTCATTCTGGTCAAACTATGGAAAATGTACTCTGAGTGGTGACCCACTGCTGAATGTTTTGTCTTCAGAGTACAAATTACTCTACAGCATGGCTGAACTATCCCTTTTCAGCTGCCTGTTGATGTTTGAGAGGGTGTAGCAACTACACCAGTGTTTATGGTAAGGATTGTGATGGAACCTGTTTTCCCAATCAGTGGGTTTGCACAGGTGGAAACTTGAGTAAAACTTCTGTTGATGGTGCACAAGAAGCAATGGAGTCTGGCTCATTCCCTTAGCTGTGTTCACTCTACAGGGTTAACAGGAGAAAAGAGCAAATTTTTTAGTGAAGTAAACAGACACAAATGAATACACAAAAGGAACAGAGCTGTTGGATAGATACTGCCATTTTTACACAGCCACTTTTCAAGGTAAAATTGAATTTATGTAAACATGGAGAATTGAATTAAACTAATTTAATAATTTATTAATTGTCTTATAAATAAAAATATTATGTCCTAGGATTTAATAGAGAAAAAGGGTTGATGTTTACATGCATTTGCAGTTCTACATTTGCAGAGTGAAACGTACTTTCTGTGACTGTGGTACTAATTGGATATTTGTTAGTGCAAGTGGTCATTTAGACAGCTAACTAGCCATTTGCATCTGCATGTACCTGGTGTGTGCTTTGTACCTGCATGCACCAATACATATGCACAATTGACCACATTTTTTCACTTCAAATCTTTCTGAAAATTTGACCCTAAAACATCCTAAATGTGATGAAACTACTATGTCTATGTGTATATAGTAGGGGGGAGACATAAATCCTAGACGGAATATGTACTGGACGCTGCTTAAATTTGATTTTATTATGCTGAATTCTGAGAAAGGCTGGAAATACCAGTCAAAAGGGACATTTAATGCATGCAGTAACTGAAGTTTCACCACTTTGGGGATAACATGAGAGAATTAATTTAACTTTAAACTTGTAATACAATTTTGTGCTGAAGTCTTTATACTTGGAAATACCAATCCACATATATTAAATTATAATCATTATCCTGCATTACAGAGCACTGCCACTAGCCAAAAGACTGATTCTTTCAAAATGGAAATCACAAAAGTTGGAAACTGCAATCTGTACTTAATATATCCTATAGAGCTACAGATTAGTCATTTACTGTTTTAGGCAATTTTAAAAATGATTCTCTACAGATGTTTAAAGAAAATTTATATTGACAAGATCTGGAATCCTTTTCTAGAATATTTATTATTAATTTACCTAAATGTATAACCACATAAAAGACCACCCACCTGGGGGCACCCTTAACAAACTCTTGGAAATACAGTTAATCATAGACATTAATTCCACAGGATTATCCATGGTAGTGAGTAGGGGCTTGACTCTGCTAAATCCCAAGCACGCTCAATTTATGCTGAGGTTAGTGAGAGCTGAAGGTGTTCAATGAGCAATCGGTGACAGCAGGCAAAGTTGTAGGAAAGAGATCTTTACAGAGCTTGCACAGAGGCCAATGTTATGTGATGAGAGGCCTTTGCTTGTCTAGTAGCAACTTGGCCACCAGCCTGCATTCCTGACCACTAGATGTCACACCAAACTAGTTCCCTCATTAGACTTGACCCACTTTCTCCATTCCTACTCATTGTTCTACAGAAGGTACGAGGCACTACCCAGGAAGTGCTCACTGCCTAGGAGGGTCAGTCCCTAAATACAGCAAATTGGCTTTTTTTCCAGTCTCACTGGTGTAATCTAGTTTGTTGATTTAATTTAAGACTAAATGTACCACCATAGTGAAGCCTTTAGTTTTGTGCAAACTGTTTTTCTCTTATTTGTATACCAATGGTGTGCTAGGTGCTTTAACTTGTACTTTGTATGTTTATATATATATACACACCCCATTTGGATGTAGAAAATAATAAATAAGTATTCACAATAAAATTGCAGCTGAAAGTAGCAGTGACTCTTTTCAAGTTATTGTTATCGTTAAGGTTTAATGGCTCAGTCTAAGTTGTTTCGTTATTCCAGGAATATTAGAAGTGACAGAAATGATATCATGTTGTATGAATCTTTGATTTCAGCTATCATTGTTCACTCCAAAACCACAATCGTTTTATAAGTGGATTACATAACATTTTAACCCGAAATCCTTAAAGCATATAAAACATTTGTGTTTGATGTGCATTTGCAGTTATTGAGAGCATTATCTGAACCCCTTTCATGCTGCCATAGTGAATAGCCCCTAAATTCATATCACAAACTGGATTAAGAACAAAAATAAATTGAGCAGCTAGAAAGAAGTAAAGAACTTTTAACAGTCTATCAAACACTAAAATTAAATACTTCTTACTGTGTCTGGAAACCCTGGGCCATGTTGGGTCACAAACTTCTAAGCAAAACTCAGTGATTTTGATGGGAGCTGTTGCATAAAACTAGATTCACAATAGGGCTTTATGTCCAGATCCTCCAAACACTTACATAACTTTGCTATTTACCACAGTGGAGGTCTTTGCAGCAGTTAAGTCAAGCAGGTTTGTGTTTGCAGGATCAGAGCATAGGACCATATTGTACCATCAAATTTTATTCAGCGGCTTCCATCAAAATAGAGTCAAACTCTAGGGAGTATCTTTTGAAGTTTGGTTTAGGAGTGCACCCAATAAATACCCCTTAAATTGCCCAGTATATGGGAGCTGTCTGATTTTAAGATTTAGTCATTCTTCATTAGACCTGACTATTAATAAAATAAATATCCTGCACTAAAAAACAAACAACCCAGCCAGTCCCCAATAACTGAACAATCATTCCACAGTTGTTTATCCTGTCCTTTGTCGCCATAAAGAGCTGATCTTGCTTGTCTTAAGCACCTGGGGAATATCACGAGAGACTTAACGGATGATGTTGACTGTTGTAGCAACCAGGCAAGGTATTAACAAACTTCAACAGGCCTTTATTTTTAAAGTGGAAACCTCTTTACCAAGCTGCTGCTGCACCCTCGGTAGCTCTCTCTTCCCCCCCTCCTTCCTGTTTCCTGTCCTTTCAGACTCCCAACAGCCCGTGCTCCCAGTTCTAATAATTACAAGCAGCATCTAAACACCACATTCCCTCCTCTCTTAAGAAACTCTCCCAATTAAAATAAACATTGTTGTTCTAACCACAGGAACAAATATGAAACAAGACACTATACTGTTGGCAGAAATATTATACTGAAAACAGTGTAGATACTACATAACATAGTCTCTAGTCCAGACAGGTAGTAGTCTGGGTCTGACAGGCCATCTCTCAAGCCTCGGTTCCAGTGCAATGTCTTGTTGTGTTGATACTACAGTGAAGTCATCCAATGCAAACTGGGTGTTGGCATAATCTCTTCTTGGTACACAGGCAGGTGCAAGATAAGAAGCATTCCATACCCGTCCATCAGAAAGTCGATAGGTGTAAGGTCCTTTCTTCCCCATGATTTTAAGAGGAGCTATGAACTTATGGTCCCCTTTGCGTAAAATTCCAGGTTTTCATATTCTAACAAAGGAACCACACTCAAACATTGGTTCCTTAGCACCCCGCCGCTTGTCTGTGAAAGCCTTATACTTTGCTTGGTTCTGTTCAACTGTTTTTTTTCACATCATCCTCAGCTGGGGTATCAGGTCATGTCTTTAACAATCCAGCAGTGTTCAGTTTAGTATTCATCTGTTTTCCATGCATTAACTCTGCGGGTGATCTTTGCGTTGTGGCATGTCATGTAGCCTGGTATGCTTGCAAGAAATCAGTAGTGAAGGTTATCCACAATTGCCTTTCCAGTTTAGCTGTTTGCAAACTTCTGTTAAACCGTTCGATTTCCCCATTGGCTTGAGGTAATATAGGGATGACCTTCTGTGTAAAATGTTCCTCTCTGCTAGAAAAGTTTCAAACTCCAGGGAAGTAAATTGACTACCATTATCTGAAACCAGTTCTTGGGGTTACGTTCCCTGCTAAAAATTGAAGAGAGGAACTTAATTACTGTAGCAGAAGAGATTTGCGATGTGAACGCTACCTCAGGCCATTTACTGAAATAGTCTATTAAAGTGATGGCATAATGGCAGTCACTTGGAGCAGTATCAAAGGGTCCTACAATGTCAATTGCCACTTTTTCCCATACAGATTCAGGAAGAGGAACAGGCTGTAATGGAGGGGTACATGTCACTGCTGTCTTATCATGCATTTGGCAAGTGACACAGGATTTTATGAGTGCTTCAGTTTGGGAGTCCATCCCTGGCCACCAATACAGATCCCGTAGTCGTAGTTTGTTTCTGACAATTCCTTGATGAGTATCATGTGCCAGGTGTATGAGTTTTGACTGTAATTATTCTGGCACAAGTAGCCGGTGTGTACCTCGTAGCACACAACCATCAAGCAAAGAAAGTTCATCCCGAACTCTAAAATAAGGCAGCAAAACTGGGTCAAGGATTTTAGGGTTACTGGGCCATCTCTTTGTCAGAAATTTCCGTAGTTTTTGTTGAATTGGACATGCTGAACAAGCAGCTTGAAATTGTTCTTTTGTAACTGCAGTAAGAGTGCTTGTAATAAGTGCAACTACTACATCCTCATCCTCCACTGGACCACCTGGTGAAGGCAAAGGCCCGTGAGAAAGGCAGTCAGCGACGACATTTTGGGTTCCAGGCTTATATTCCAGTTCATTATTGAAAGAGAGTAGTCTTGCAAACCATCTAGCAATATGATATCCTGCTCTTCCCAGTCCTTTTGTGTTGAGCAACGTCTTCAAGAGGCTGTGCTCTGTGTGCGACTTGAACGTGCGGCCCCACAGGTAAGTTCTCCATTTTTCAGTAGCCCAGACACAAGCAAGTGCTTCTTTTTCGACTGTAGAATATTTCCTCTCAGCATTACTTAGTGTCCTTAAAACAAATGCAACAGTCCTGTCTGTGTTGTCCTCATGAAGTTGTGTGAGGACAGCCCCAAGTCCATAATCAGAAGCATCAGTAGTTACAATTGTGGGCAATGCACGAGTGAATAGTACAAGTACTGGACTATGTACAATCAAGTGTTTCACCATTTCGAAACCAGCTTGTGCATCCATTGCCAACACTAAGGTTGAACTTCTCCTTAGTAATTCTCGTAATGGTTCAATGACAGAAGCATAATTGGGAATGAATTTTGCATACCAGGAGGTAAGACCCAAGAAGGAACGTAAGGTTTCCAAATCTGTTGGAGGAGGAGCATTTGAAATTGCCAAGATATGATCTGGATCAGGTTTTAGTCCAGCCTGTGAAATTGTATGCCCAGAAAGGAGAGTTCAGTTTGTCTAAATTTGCATTTGGACCTACTGAGCTTGAGGCCTGCTTTGCTGATGCAGTTTAGTACAGACTGCAGGTTATTGTCATGCTCCTCAGAAGTATTTCCAAACACAATAATATCATCCAGATAGCACTGAACTCCATGTTGATTCTTCAGAATCAATGACATCATTTTTTGGAAGGCACTTGGGGTAGATGCAATGCCGTATGGAACACGTTTAAAACAAAATAGTCCCTCGTGTAATAAATGCTGTGAGGTCTCTGCTATCTTCATGCAACATAACCTGGTAGTATGCAGTATGTAAATCACGAGTAGAAAATATCTTTGCTCCACGGAGTTCTGCAAATACTTCTTCTATGTGAGGAAGAGGATGGCTGTCAATCACACTAGCTTTATTTGGCTCCCTTAAGTCCGCACAAAGGCGAATGCCTCCACCCTTCTTCTGCGTCACTACTATAGGTGAAACCTATTCTGAGGAGTCAGTCTCTTCAATAATGTCCTTTTGAACAAGTTTTCTAAGTTCCTCTGAAACAGCTTCTCTGACTGAAAATGGTAAGCGCCGTAACTTCTATTGTACAGGCATCACATTATTCTGCATTTTAACTTTATGCAGAAACCCATAAGCACAGCCGAGTTTCTCCTCAACCTGGTGTTGGGTTCCAGCTGAAACTGGTGTGTGTACCGCAAGAGTGCTTTGCTGAGGAAGATCAATTCATCCATTAACTACACTGAAATTTAAAGCAGCCAATAAACCTCTGCCAAGGATAGGAGTGCCTTTGTGGAGAATGTAGAATGCTACAGTTACACAGCAATTACCAAAAGTAACTGTTGCTGGCAGGCAGCCATGTACTGAAATATGTTTTTTCAAATAGCACACCAAATGAAGTTTGAGTTCAGTAAGAGGCACATCTTTAAAGTAATGCAAATAGATGGAATCAGGTAGTATAGAGCCTGCTGAGCCCGTGTCCAACATTAGCTGAATAGTGTGTGATTTGCCTGCGGTATGGCGGAAACGTTTACAGTGCACTTTATTTGTTCTGGAATATGTGCAGTAGTGATTTTGTCCACGCTCAGCACAGTAACATCTGGTATTGTAACTGCATGCACCTGTTGATTGAACTGGCTGCTGTGACATACTTTAGCAAAATGCCCAATCTTTTTGCAATGATTGCACTGAGCTACTTTTGCCGGACATCCTGTGTAGCTTGCAAGGTGTTGTGGGGATCCACAGCGACAGCATGCTTTTATTGTATTTTGAATTTGCTGATTCGGTGGTTTTCCATTAGTTTTCCTCTTGTAATCGTTTGTCTGCAGCGATAGTGAACTTTTCTGCAAAGGAGTCACAGCCTGGACTGTGCCTCCTGTATCCATGCTCATTATTTTGGCTTCAGCTGTAGCTGACTCAATTTGAGTAGCAATGGTTATTGCTTTTTCTAGTGTAAGTTGTGGTTCTAGAAGTAAGTGTTCTCTTACATGAAGCATGGTTGTTTTCTCAGTGAGCTGGTCTCTAATCATCTCATCTGCTATATTCCCAAAGTCACAAGTTACAATCAGACTCCTCAGGGAAGCAATATACTGCATTATAATTTCCCCTGTTTTCTGCTCACGCTGGCGAAATCTGTAGCGATTAGCTACTACATTCGCTTTTGGCACAAAAAAGTTCTTTAATGCAGTGAGTGCAGTCTCATAGTTATTGTCTGCAAGGGGGAAAGTGTAAAATATATGCTGGCCTTCTGCTTCAAGGCAGGGGATTAGCAGAGCATGCTTTCTTACTTCAGAAATCTCTGTAGCAGTGATTGCAAGCAGATAAGTCTCAAACATATGGATCCAGGCAGTAGAAGCAATTGGAGGCTCACCTGGGCTTTGCAGAAAGGGTGCAGGTGGGTTCAGAGGCAAAAGATCCATCCTCGTCGCCAAAATGTTGTAGCAACCAGGCAAGATACCAACAAACTTCAACAGGACTTTATTTTTAAAGTGGAAACCTCTTTACCAAGCTGCTGATGCACCCTCGGTAGCTCTCACTCCACCTCCTCAACTTCCCCCCCCTTCCTGTTTCCTGTCCTTTCAGACTCCCAACAGCCCGTGCTCCCAGTTCTAATAATTACAAGCAGCATCTAAACACCACAGTTGACCCTCGTCCAGGGTTTGCAAAGGGTCAGTAAGAATGTGTTAAAGGAGAAGAAAAGATCAACTCATCTTAAATGGGCTAGATGGGAAGATCTTAACAAGCTTTTTAGAAGCTGTTTCAAACACCTACTGCTTAGTTCTCCTCTTCTGTCTTGCTCACCTCTCTCTCTCTCTCTCTCTCTCTTTCTCCCTCCCTCCCTCTCCCCAAGGTGAATAAATTCGGAGGCTCTTACCTTTCTTCTTCATTAATTTATCTTAAGGAAAAAAGGACTCAGTTGTTGCTTGTGAGATAAAAGTTAACTGATTGAACAAAGAAAGATTTTTAAAAACTAGGACTAACTGCATGATATGCTTTTTTACACATATTCAAAGATATTGTAAGTGGCTATGCTATAGTGCATGGAGAGTAATGATAGCTGCATGGAATGCAAATAGGCAAAAGGTGCATGTACAGAATCTCCAGTTGTAAGAATATGCACACACTCTTGAGTGATTTTTTTTAATTTTTTTTTTTTTTGCTCAAAACTATATAGCTGCTTGTGCAGTTTGCAAATGGTTTGAAAATTTAACTCAGTATTTTTAAAGAAGTTCAGTACCTGGGGAGAAACCCTGACTTCCCTGAAGTCAATGGGAGTCTTAGTGTAAATATTTAAAACCAATTTTCAACTTTGTTGAACTCTTAGAGCTGCTCAATATTATGACTTGTCACAAATGATAATGCCTAGAAGGACTACTGTGGAAAGAGATCTGTTATTTTTAGTGGATCAAAAGCTAAAGCAAACGTTATTCGAGTATGTTTTAGCAGCAGTGTTGTAAGCAAGACACAAGAAGTAATTCTTCCACTCTGCTCTGTGCTGATAAGGCTTCACCGGGAGTATTGTGTCAAATTCTGGGTGCCACATTTCAGGAAAGATGTGGACAAATTGGAGAAAGTCCAGAGGAGAGCAACAAAAATGATTAAAGTTCTAGAAAACATGACCTATGAGGGAAGATAGAAGAAAAATTGGCTTGTTTCGTCTGGAGAAGAGAAGATTGAGGGGGGGACATGATAACCATTTTCAAGTACATAAAAGGTTGTTACAAGGAGGAGGGTGAAGAATTGTTCTCCGTAACCTCTGAAAATAAGACAAGAAGCAATGGGTTTAATTAAATTGCAGCAAGGGAGGTTTAGGTTGGACATTAGGAAAAAGTTCCTAAATGTCAGGGTAGTTAAGCACAGGAACAAATTGCCTAAGGAGGTTGTGGAATCTCCATCACTGAAGGTTTTTAAGAGCATTTTAAATAAACACCTGTCAGGAAAGGTCTAGTTATTACTTAGTCCTCCCTTGAATGCAGGGAGGAGACCAGACTAGATGACCTATTGAATCCCTTCCAGTCCTATACTTCTATGAGTCTGGGAAAAAAATAGTTTGATGCTGACACAGGCTGTTTGCCTTGTGTCTTTTCTGACTTGAAAAATAACTGTTAATCATGCGGGAGAAGCACACCCATTGTTTTAGGCATAATAGTTATTTTTATGAACAATCTGGCCCAATACTTGAAAGGAGATGATGAAAGAAGGAGAGAAGAGTTTTTGAATAGTTTTGTTCTGCAGGGCTCACTTCAACGATACTATATAACTACTGTGCTCTGCTCCCCAGCTCATATCTGCATTACCACATTTTCCCTTTCAGCATTGCTCAGAAGCTAACCTTCTGTATGTGGAATGGTATCAAAGTAGCAATATTTACTGTTGTCAAACAGCAAAATCAGAAATAAACTGCAGTCCAAATTCTGCCTTGTCTTTCTTAGATGACCACGTGAGCACTGTTTTACTAAAAGAAATAGAAGTGGATCAGGCTGTTTTCTGCCGCCCACTGAAATACACAAGTCTCTTGATACAGAATTTGCAATCTCTGAAACAACACCCCCCACCTCCAGTATAGGACAGAGAAGCCAGATTAGTCAACAGCCTAATTCAGATATTATAGTCCTGTGTCGTGCATCTGATCCTGCACACCTGTGTAACTGGTGTTCTTAAGTACCATGTTAATAGACCCCTTAGAATAGAGGCGGGCAAACTTTTTGCCCTGAGGGCCGCATCGGGTTTCTGAAATTGTATGGAGGGCCGGTTAGGGGAGGCTTGTGCCTCCCAAAACAGCCAGGCATGGCCATGGCCCAGCCCCCACCCCCATCTGACCCCCCACCCCGGCTTCTCGCCCCCTGACGGCATCCCTGGGACTCCTGCTCCATCCAACCACCCCTTCTCCCTGACCGCCCCAGGACCCCCTGCCCCTAACTGCCTCGCACTGCCCCATCCAACCCCTCCTCTCCTTCCTGACTGCTCCCCCCCCAGACCCCTGCCCCCATTCAACCCCCCCTGTTCCCCACCCTCTGACCGCCCCGACCCCTTTCCACACCCCCGTCCCCTGACCACCCCCCAACTCCCCTGCCCTCTATCCAACCCCCCCACTGCTCCCTGCACCCTTACCACACTGCCTGGAGCACCAGTGGCTGGCAGCGTGGCTGCACCGGGAAAGGCAGCCATGCCGTTCAGCACAGAGCACCCGGTCAGGCCAGGCTCTGCAGCCACGCCGCCCAGAGCATTGTGCTGGCGGCGCGGCGAGGTAAGGCTGCAAGGGATGGTCCGGGGCCTGGCCTCCCGGGCCAGGAGCTCAGGGGCCGGGCAGGACGGTCCCGCGGGCCAGATATGGCCTGCAGGTCGTAGTTTGCCCACCTCTGCCTTAGAAGTACTTAAGGAAGATAAATTATGTAACTGTAAATTCAGCTGTCAAAAAGGGGGCATTTTACCGCCCAAGGGGGTAAGTCCCTACTGGATAAGAAGACATTTAGTTGCTAATAATGAGAAACTGTGTTTCTGGAGTCTTGCTCCAGCTGGGTTTATGTAAACACCAATGTGTATGTGCTTCCTGCAATTCTCAGCTCATAAGAAGAGTTTCCATACACCTAAGAGTCTAATCAGAAATACAATCATCTGGTCTCTTCAAGTTCCTAGCAATGCCAACTCAGCCCTCATCTTGTTGGGTTTATAATAGTGCCTTCTGGAATTATCAGCTACCCACCTCCAGGAGGAGGGTGCCACTGCTGTGCAGGGCCTCTGTCTTCCACATCTAGATTTTAACATTCTACCAACCTTGCCCAGCTCTAAGAAACTATAATTTTGTAAATCAATATCTATGAAGCAGTGGATTTAAGGATATTGGCAAACACTAGAATGCTTGATTTAATATTTAATATTGGTGTACGTAGCTGAGACTGTTTTGAAGTAGATTGGGGAAAGCTGGCTGTTTGAAATCTAACAAAGATAGCGGAACTCTAACAAACTGCTTTGACTTCTGTCCTTCTGCTCCCAAATAAGGTGTTTTTCTGTATCTACAGTCGAATGAAAAGTCTGAACATCTAAAATTCCCTGTTGTGCTGTGGCATTGTCTTTGCAGGCCACGCCAGATGAGGATAGACTTTTAAATTGAACTGTCAAATCAGATGGTAGAAAATCAATGTGGAAGCTAAAAGTCATGGATTCAAAAGCTAAAAGGATATTGATTTTTCTTTCTTGTCAAAATCAAGCCAGACAAAAACTCTTAAACATAAGAGAATTGGGCTTCTTTTTTATGCACTATGAGCATTCTTCCAACACCCATGCCTTCTCGCTCCAAAATACATCTAGAATATATAAAACATCGGTATTCAAGCTTGTCTCTCCGCAAAAGATAAAATCCCTGAGTCTCTTCCTGATTCTCCAGTCCTTTGCAGAATTGCAGACGTTTTTATGGTATTTCTATTTCTTGTATTATCCCTAGTATAATGAGGAAAAACCCTACACTAATACAAAATTATATACCTGATTCCTGTACCTGTGTAAAAAATAATAATAATAATAATTTTGTTGTATGTTTTATGCTGTATCATAGAAATTCATCTTCTCCAGTAGAAAGCTTTCGAAAAGTTATTAAGAATCAGTATTAAATTCAGTGTCTGAGGGTGATAGAAAAGAATTACTGTTTGATACAAAAGAGATGAGGTGCATTTCCCTGACTAGTTGTGCTGCAGAATCTTTCTTGTGCTTGCATTTCAGAATAGAATAACATTTCTTTTAAAAATATGTTGAGGTAGGAGCTCTTCTTTAAATGTATAGCTCTCGTATTTTGCTTTCTCACAAGACATTAAGCCATGAAAGGTACTGACTTCACATAGCTTACAGAAATGCAGGAAGTAATATCTTGAAGTCCTGTAATCTTTCAGATGATGTTTTCATTGGTGTTTGTCTGCAGTTTTATATAACAGTTAATGTGGTTTTGTTCTGCTTAACCCTCAACAATTTTCTAATGGGCTACTTCATTTGGAAGATTGAGAGTAAGTCATACAGTAGATGTAAGGCAATGAATTTTAATATTGCATTAGTGTGTGTGGGTGAGAGAGAGAGATTTGATTTTTAACTTGTTGTATACCTGTAGAGTATAGAAACGTTCAGTATCTTGCTATGGAAATCCTAAAACTGAGAGTTAACTCTATTAACTTGCCCCTGTGACAGCACAGATTAATGTGACTGCATAATGCAGACCATTTAAATGCACAGGATAAAGTATTCTTTTCAAAGCATTCATCCTTTCAACTTCTTTGATTGGGACCTTCCTGTTTGTATAAGCATGGTTTGATTAGATGAAGTCAAATGGAATTGATTTTAAAAAAAATCAATTTAAATCACAGGGATCCATCTGCCTCCCTCAGTGTCTCCGCACTGACTGAGCTGGAGGCCCTGCCCTTTATACATCTGTTACCCACTTCTGGTAGGAGGGGCGAGTCAGGCTTGGCTCCTCCCACTTGGGCACAGAGGGTGGTTCCTCCCCATCTAGGTCGGAGGGAGGCCACACCGCCTCACTACACTCACCCACCTTGTCTCTCTGATTTCCTTGAATACTCATTCCCTTCTCCGTAGCCTTCCCAAGTCTCGAATCTCCAACATAAGCAGAATGCTTCTGCCTTGCCTTCTTAAGTACATAAAGGTTTAGGACCACATCATCTTTTGGCCAAACAACTCTGTCTGACCTAATTGAGCCTATTTTATCATGGATATAGGTAGCTAATCTATTTTGCCAAATGTTTATAGTACATACCAGTTATAGGGTCTGAGCACCTTAAAGTGATTAAAAAATATTTTGCAAGTGTCATTCATTTTATATTCGTTTTCTGCCGGCTATCTACTCATTTTAGGATCCAGTTCATTCCTTCCCTTCTCTCCACCCCATAATTTTTAAAACACTTCAATGCTCTTTAGCCCTTCCCTTTGCTTGTCTGGTGCTGTCCTCCATGCTGTCCTCCTTCTTAATCTCACCACTCTTGGTGTAAGAGCCTTCTCCTTTGCAGTGTCTGTTGACTAGAACAGCCTTCCTTTATCTCTCTGTACTTCATAGACTGCGCATCTTGTTTTAACTTCCACTAGAAATCATCTCTCAATTCACATCTCTTTTAAGTTTGCTTGTTGGGTATTATTATTTAACCTCGTAAATGTATTTGCCTTCATAAGGTCTATAGAGGAGAGTATATAAGTTAGTATTATTGTACTGAGTGGAGCTCTCTGGAGCTGCTGAGAAAGATGAAGTGTAGCACTGATTAATATACACCCCTAGAGTAATAGCCTTGCCCTTTTTTGCCTGAGCAGTTAGATTCAAGATGATGTGGGTTATTCCAGTGAAGATGGAGTCTTTAAGTGGAGACATGTACCCATGTTTGGGTTTGGAGACAGCTATTGTTTCAGTCACTTCTTTACATTTAGTCTAAATGAAAGTCAGTAGTTATGCCCAGGACAAAAAATTTTAACAAAACCCCCAAGAATAACTGCATGATGTATATTATTGCATACAAAAGGACATTGGGATTGCAAAATTGAATGCTCAAAGGTTAGAAAATGCCCAAATTAAAGCTGACTGTGATATTTCTGCACACTGGTCAGCGTGTGGTATGTGTCTCCCTCAGTGCCTAATCCACAGAGGATGCATGTCTGTTACAGGCTCCAGCTATGAAACCTGGCTCAAGCTTTAGAAATTCATGCTTTTAACTCTGGAGCTCCTTGATTCAGTTCCTAGTATCTGCCAAGATGGTGGCTGGCTATCATAAAACCTTAATTCATCTCTCTTGTGTGTATGCATATTATTATTTATTTGTAATATTGTAGCACCCAGGAGTCCGAATCATGGACCAGGACTCCATTGTGCTAAGTGCTATAAAAACATAGTCATACAGTCTTTAATTACATAATCCAACTCTACATATGTTGAGTGTGTATAAAAAATAAAAACAGTGTGCAAATGATCATTTCTGCTATTCTACTTGGTTTACATTTCAGCAATTTCAAAAGACTCAAATATGAAAAATCCATAATATTCACACACAACATATGACTAAAAATATTCAACAACAAAACCCAAGATACATACATACAAATATATGAAGAAAAAGGGGGCTTTATTCCTATGTTTGAATGTTTTAAGAGCTATTTCAAATTAATTAGCAAAATATTATAGCACATATGTGCAAAGTATGTCATCTCATTTTTCCCTCTGATTTCATTTCTAAAGTTTGTGTGAAAGCTCAAAGAATAAAAGCAGCAAAATCATTGAGATTGACAACTGAATATTAAATTTTCCCGCTTGCCAAAATCATTACAATTGCAACAAAATAATAGCACCATTGTAGAATAAAAACCTCTTTTCCTAGCTGCTTGTCCACATTCACAATGAGCGAGTAATGGTGCCTCCCACAAGTTGTCCCTAATCTTAGTGCAATTAATTTATTGTATGGGAGCAAGTGTTTTTATTTTCAAAGCACTTTTATGTTTAGATGTCATTGTTGTGTTTGCCACCTTCCCTGTAACTCTGGTACTTTATATGCTCTGCTGCAGTGGCTCAAAGCCTGTACACTGACAGCCAGCAGATAAGCATGCACTGTCAATGTGTTAAGCAGGTCTGGCTCAGCACTCTGATTCCAGCAGTCTGCTTGTTACACCCCAGCCACACTCTGGTATCCACCAGCCTTGGTTACTAGACATTTGGGAGTGGTGCATTGCCAATGCTGACTTTGTTAGACTTCTTTGGCACTGGGGGTGGGGAATATTCTGCTGTGACGGTAAATGAGACACTTGTGCTGCACCAGCCTGGAGTGGGTACTGGTGTGTGTTTCCTCTGTGACTACCAGCCAAGTGAATCCAACACCCCCCCCCAGTCCTGAATTTCACAAAACCATGTGCTCTGCAAGGTCCAGCCCTTTTCTGGACCATGCAGAGGAATGATAAGGTTCATTGGCTCCTCTGAAGAGACACAAGGCACAGCTTCTCCCTTGAACTGGAGTTAACAATCACTTCAGTTCAAGCACAGTACTAGGCTGGTTTAGATTAAAAGTCAAATAACCAAAGGAGAGAGGATTTTAAGTGATGGCAAGTACAAGGAATACAGTTAGAAAGGGTTACAAACAAAAGGAAAAATAAATTTCCTAATGCTAAAACTGAAACAAACTATTGTCTAAGTATCAGGTAAGATTCTTACCACCCACTTCTTCCAGCAAGATAGCTGACCTCCCCTCTAGTCAGAATCTCTTCCCAAAGACAAATTCCTCAGTGTGTCTGTCATCTTAGGTGAAAGATTACTTGGGGTTCTCTGCCCCTCTCTTTTACAGTCCAGTGAACCTTTGACATGGAGTCTTCTGAAGGATGCCTCCCAAAATAAAGTCAATTCAAGCTGTATGGAAGGAGACATGAAGTATGATGGCGAAGGAAGTTCCATGCTAGTTTCCTTCTCTCTAGGTGTTTGCTAAAATGCCAATTAATCTGTTCCTTCCCTCTTCTTTGCAAATGAATGGACACTTGCCATGTGATTGGTAAGCAACTCTGATGACAGCTGGCTGGAGATGTCAGCTTGTTCTTCGTCGGGGAGAAACCTCTTTACCCAGTCCCCAGTCATGTCTGGTAAATACATTTTAGTTCCATGTTTCCTTGATATTTCTGTTGTACCTTTGGCATTTACCATATGCACACCACACAAGAATATTAATGATCAGTGTGGTGTTAGTCTTCCAATGATGCTATACATGACATGCTTCAGATACCATATGACATTAATGAATTGGGGTACACTGAACTTGTCAGGCCAACTGAAACTCACTACCAGGTACCAATGAGCCCCGTGCCCTCTTGCACTGGGATGCTGTTAGGGTCACAGTCATTCATACTCAAGCAGCATTAGATGAGATTTATATAGTGTTTCTTAGGCTTTTTTTGCAAGTTCAGACTTGGATATTGCTGTAGGCATCCCTCTGTGTAGCAGAGCAAGATTTATTTATTTTTAAAAGCCCCACTCATTTGTGCAGTATGTATCTCAGCTTTAAAAATAATCTCATCCAAAATCACTAACCTGATTTCCAGGAGCAGTAAAAAGAAATTCCAGTATTTTCCACAGAGTAGAAATTCAGACTCTTAGCATGGCAAACTACTTCTGTTTTCTCTTATATGTCCTCTTAATATGATTCCAACCACCTCTGAATAATTTGTGCTTGGAGTTTAGTTAGACTTTAATACTCCAAGGAGAGAGAGAGGGAACCAGAAATGAAGTTGTGAGCCCTTCCAAACCCTGCCTGCTCATGAAAATCTCTTTCTAACATTATATAAGCAGTGGGAATAGTCCTGCTATTGTGGGGAACTTTCCTGGCTTCTGCACTACCCCAGTGAAGCGGCTAGCGAAAGGATCTGAGTCCTTGCTCCCACTTCCTTTACCCAGTGGCCTCCCTGCCCTTGAGGACTCCCCTTCCACTCTCCTGTCTGGCAGAGTCCTCATAACCCCAACAAGGCTGGGTCCAGGATTCCTGGGGGGCTCGACCCCCAGCCCTGCTGTAGTCACCTAGGACGGGGCTAGGGTGTCCCCACTCCAGGGTACTCTCTCTGCACTGGGCACTTCTCTGACCCACTGACCATTACATACATGTTAAAGCAAATGCAAGTTATTTAATCAACAATTAATTTTAAAAAGAATAAGGAAAAATGGGAAAGGTTAAAGGAAACACATCACCCCGCTCTGTGGCAAGGAACATCACAAACAGTGTCTCTGGAATGTCAGGGCAGTTCACAGTCTGTTCCTTGTAAGTCCCAGGCCTTCTTCTCAGGCCCTGGCTTTGCTGCAGGGATGCTGTGGGTTGGACACTTGCTCTGGTGGTGGCCACACGCTCTCAGGCTCTAGGTGGCAGGGCCCTACTTCCCAGTGTCGCCCCCGCCCTGTCGGGGTTATGATCCAAGCCTGGCCTGCAGAGCCTCTTGGCTGAGGCGTCTCCCTGCGCTGGGCCCTCTGCCCAGGGTCCCCCTCGGTCTCCCCAGCTGCTCACCGCACCCAGCGCCGGACTGTTCCAGCCCCAGCTCCATCACTCCGTCTCAGCACTGCTGCTGCTGCTCCTCTGCCTCCAGCTCCCTGGGCTGCTTCTTTGGCCCCTCTGGCTCTGGTTGGTGAAGCTCTGCTCCCAGGACAGGTCTGCTCTGCAGGCTGCTTCTGTGACTCTGCTCCCAGCACTGACCTGCTTCCTGGGCTGTTTTTCTGGACCCTCTGGCTCTGATTGCTGCATCTCTTCTCTCTGGGCTGTGCCTCTGGCTTTGGGGCTGCAGCTCTGCCCCCAGGAAAGGGTCTGCTCTCTCTGGGCTGCTTTTCTGGTTCCTCTGGATCTGGCACAGCTCTGCTCCCCACCTCAGCTCGGGCCCCTGCTTTCTCCTTAGCTCGGCCCCACTCTGTCTGACCCAGGCAATTCCAGCTCACATGGAGGACGGGACCTCTCTGGCCTCCTGACTCCCTGGTTAGCCTGCCCGCCCTGTCATTCAGGCTGACCTGGAGCATTGGCCTTTCCCCATTGCTCCTGGGGGCTGTCAGTTTCAGGGTCCTGATTCCCCATCGACCATTCCCCCTTTTTAGTACTGGGAGCTAGCAACTAAAACACCCCTGGGGGTAACAGTCCCCTTACATATAAAGACTCATCACTTGCCACACTGAAAAACTCAAGATGAGGGCACCAGTTATAATGATTACAAATGCTCTAAGCTTTCCTGTCTTACATGAGCTTCTCAGCACCAAAGTTTTCCACTATTTGTCTTGACTGAGGGTCTAATCTGAAAAATATATCAATGACCTTCCAAACCATGCAGGTCCAGGAAAGCTCTGTATGTTGGTCAGGCAGTAGGCTGATTTATGCATGATAGGGCTGCTGCAGAAATCTAAAATAAACAAAGCAAGATGTACTTCTTGTGAGCATGTTGCAGAGCTGTGCAGAGCAGTAGAGAACTCATGAAAATGAATGTCCACCTCCGACATTGTGCTACTCCCTCTTTTCTAAACCTCTGGCTCCATTCTGCATGATCCCAGGAGGAAGACTGGCTCTAGAGTAGGGCTCTAGAGTAGAGTTGTTTTTAATTTAAAACAACAAACCAAAAAAAAAAAGGAAAGATCTTTCCCATCACGATCTTCAGGTTGGAAGAAAATGGGTTTCTGCTCTCACAGCAATTGTTTTATGAGCACCCCACCATTAGTCAAATAATTTGGGGGTCTTCCTGTTCATATAGTTTGCCACTTGTTTCTGAAGGGGGGGGGTGGGGGTTAGGTATTAATTAGAAGGCTCCTTTCCTCCCTGACAGAAACAGCGCTTTCAGCCATGACTGTTTGTAGGTATACCAGCAATGGCCTCTTCAACATTCTTCTCCAGCTGCCTGATGTTCCATTGTTTTAGGAAAGAATGTGGCTCTTAAATTAGGACTCCAGGGGATGCAGTGACAATGCTCTTTACAACAAAGTCCTCCCCATTTCTAAACTTGCCCTTCTATATTATATTGAATCATTCCTTTGAAATGTGGATAACAAACCAGACACCTACCATACAACTCAAAATCCCACCCCAAATTCTTTCTTTGACTGCCCCAGTATTGTCACGAAACCCCTTTCCAGAAATCTGTCTCCTCTTTTCCAGCCTTAATCAGATGGCATTTGATATTGTTTTACGTTATTGGTTCTAGAGGGTTATTGTCTCTAGTCACAGGAGTATATGAAGATTAATTAGTGTAATGTTTATATAGCACTTTAAATATGTAAAGCACTGTATAATGATGATTTGCATTGATACAGTGACCTTCCTATTGCAGTTTTTTAGTAAAATATTGAAAAGATATGTATCTATTATAATGTGTCCTTACGGATATAACTCTTTTTTTTATTTAGAGGATTTGGGTTTTTTTATACTGGGTATTTTTTCTGTCTTGTTGAATAGAGCCATTTGAGAGTTCTTTATATTGGCTAATGAGAAATGTTCTGGTTAAATATATTTAATCATTCTGAAATTCTTTGGAGGTTAGAATACTCCTATACATTTATCAATTTGTTGTTACAAATTTTAAAAAATTAATTTTAGCACACTAAAGAAATACAGTACCTGCACTGTACGTAGTGTGAAGAAATGGACAAACTTCAAAAGACTCAATGGTTTGATACATGTAAGCTCTCAAGCAATTACTTATTTAAACCTTTTCTGAACTGACCTGTCATGAAGATGCCTTTCTCAAATGTATGTTCTAATTCAACCATAAATTAGAGGCTTGATCGTGCTCACTCTATGTAGTGAGGAAGAAAGTCCCTCCACTGCAGGAATTACTGGGTTTAATTCTAGAGGATGTGTTCTGCCGGAGGTTCGATGAGATGATCATAATGAACCCTTTTAGCTTTAAAACCTATGACTCTACGAACTTTAAGACTCAGTAATTTTGATAATGGAAATCTCATGAGAACCTGTCTTTCTTGTAAAGTTTCAAGGTAATTCCTGATTCCAGTTGGTCCAGATTATGTCACAAGAACCAGTGATGGTGATCAGGTATTTTGGTACTTCTGCTTCTGACTTAAGTTGGCAATAAGAAATTCAAATGCTAAAATGAAAAATAATGGAATAACAGGTTACTGAAATCCTCAGAACCTCCAAAACTATCCCAAAGGTCTTTCCTGCTTCTAACCAAAGGATACAGTACAATTCCTTTCTTGGCAATAGCAAATGGAACACATTGGTTTGATCATATTATCAGTGCCCTGACCTGATGTGTTTAATAAATCCACCTTGAAGAAATTGAAGATCTTGGGCCAAATTCAAATGCTCAGGGTAAGCAGGTACAACTCAATTGATTTAACTGAAAGCATCTTCTGCTTCTGTTAGGGCTGAATTTGTCTTCTAGTGGCACAGCCTGCAAGCAAGTGGGTGAGATTTGGGTTTTGCTATGATTAACCAGGCAATTGAATGGATATTAGCACAGTAATCTTTTTCCCCTTTGCAAATATCTTAACAAAGGTGAGATACATTAGTCTAGAGCCTGGGCCATATTAAGTCCCTTTTGTGACACTCCAGCAGCAGAGGGAACTTACATTTTCCCTAAAAGGGTTCCCCCTAAACCTCTGCTTCGCAATCTTTTCTGCTTCCCGGCATAGGGAGAGTTTCCGGGCATGTCAGGGGGCAGGAGAAGGTGTGACTGAACTTCACTGAGATCTGGCAATTTCCACTGGCAGAAGAGCCCAAAGGGATGGCTGGTGGAAGTTAGGCAGACCTAAAGCTAGCTCTTAGTTGCATTTGGGGCTGTATCATGTTCTAACTTCCCCCAGGATTTGAGGGGCAGAAAGGCAATGTAATTACATCTTTGTCCTCTAGCTGCACTGAACCTGAGCACTGAAACAGCTGAGAATGTAGCAGTTTATATTTTAACCCTTTGCTCTGCAATTTATTAAAATCTCCAGTTGGAAATAAGAAGTCACACAGTGTTGTTTAATTAGACAAGATGTATTCAATAGCCTTCAATAATAACACTGTTTTTCTTTTTCATTTAGTGGTGCTACATCCATTGTCTACAGATGCAGGCAGAAAGGAACCCAGAAGCCTTATGCTGTCAAAATGTTGAAGAAAACTGTAAGTTGTTTTTTGGTTACTACAGCATTGTATTGATAGGATTGGTAATGAATTTGGACCCTCTTTACCTCTGAGATCCATCACCCCAGCAGCAGAGCATCTTCTGCTCCCCATACTTAAAGGGATTTGGTGGAAAGCATGAATAAGTAAGGCCTACACTCTGAAGACTGGTAAAGGGTTGGGGAGAACTCAAGCAGAGAAGGAAAGTAGAAGGAGGCCAAGAGAAGGGGAAGAAAAATGATGGGTCCTGACTGGGTGGAAAAGAGTAACTGAGGGAAGGCTGGGTGGTTGGAGTTCAAGGATGTGATTTTTATTCATGTGCTAGAATGGCAACATGACGGCAGGTGAGTAGGTGAAAACGTGCCTAACTGCGACATTAATTGGTGGTCTCAGTGCAAGACATAATGGACAGGTTTTGCATCAATAAGATGTCGGCACTAATTTGTAGTCTTTGAAAACAGGCCAAAGATTAAACTGGCATAGAAATGAAACTAGAGGTGCTCCTTCAGCATCTATGTTTGGCATGCTGGCAGGAGGCAAAAGGTAGTTGCATTAAAAGCTTGCATTGCTATTGCTTGTGCTGTTTGTTTTCTATGGAAAAACAGAGGTCTTTAGTTTCAAGTTTCAACGTTTAGCTCTCTACACTCTCACATTTGTATAACATTTTAAAAATAAACAATTGCTCATTTAATTTTTTTGTGATTCTTATTCTGAAATGCACTAAGAAAACAAATGGTATAATTTAAAAAAATCCCATTAATTTTTTAGTGTCTGTACAGATTAGTTCATTTATATGATTGACATAGAGTTTAAAAACCCATAAAAGTTGAGAAAAATAATTAATAATGTCATAGATTCCAAGGCCAGAGGGACCATTATGATCATCTAGTCCAGTGATTCTCAAACTTCATTGCAGCACGACTCCCTTCTGACAACAAAATTACTACACAACCCCGGGTCGGGGGGAGAGAGGGCTGGAGTCTGAGCCCCCCGCCCTGAGTTGGGGTGAGTTCAGGCTTCAGCTTCAGTTCCGGGTCCCAGCAAGTCTAGTCCTGGCCCTGGCAACCCAATTAAAATGGAGTCATAACCCACTTTGGAGTCCCGACCCACAGTTTGAGAACGTTGATCTAGCTGATCTCCTGTATAACACAGGCCAGAGAACTTCCCAAAATAATTCCTAGAGCATGTATTTTAGAAAAACACCCCACTGATGATTTAAAAATTACCAGTGATGCAGAAAGAAAAGGAATACTTGTGGCACCTTAGAGACTAACAAATTTATTTGAGCATAAGCTTTCGTGAGCTACAGCTCACTTCATCGGATGCACTCAGTGGAAAATGCAGTGGGGAGATCACCATGATCCTTGGCAAACTGTTTGTGTGGTTAATTACCTTCACAGTTAAAATGTATGACATATTTCCAGTCTGAATTTGTCAAGCTTCAACTTCCAGCCATTGGATTATGTAATTCTTCTCTCTGCTAGATTGAAGTGACCACTATCAAATATTTGTTTCCCCTTTAGGTACTTATAGACTGTAATCAACTCACGCCTTAACCATCTCTGATTAAGCTAAATAGAGTGAGCTCCTTGAATCTATCACTACAAGGGATGTTTTCTAATCCTTTAATCATTCTCATGGCTCTTCTCTGAACCCTCTCCAATTTATTAATATTCTTCTTGAATTGTAGAACTGTAAACAATATTCCAGTAGTGGTTGCACCAGTGCTAAATACATCAGTAAAATAACCTCTTTACTTCTACCTGAGATTCCCCAGTTTATGCAAACCATCCCAGGACTGCATTAGCCCTTTTGGCCACAGCGTTACATTGGGAGCTCATGTTCAGCTGATTTTCCACCACAGCCCCCAAATCTTTTTCAGAGTCACTGCTTCCCGGGATAGAGTCCCCCATCTTGTAAGTATGGTCTAAATTTTTTGTTCCTAGGTGTATACATTTACATTCAACCGTATTAAAACACACATTGTTTGCATGTGTCCAGCTTACTAAGTTATCCAGATTGCTAGATCAGTGAACCTGTCCTCATCATTATTTACCACAAATTTTTGTGTCACCTGCAAGCTTTATCAGGGGTGATCTTTTATGTTTTCTTCCAGATCATTGATTTAAAATGTTAGCGTGTAGGGTCAGGAACTGACTCTTGAGGACCCCACTAGAAACACACCACCTCTATGATGAGTCCCTATTTACAGTTAGATTTTGAGACTAGCATTTAGTCAGTTTTTACTCCATTTAATGTGTGCCGTATCATTTTATATCATTCTAGTTTTTTAATCAAAATGTCACACAGTACCAGGCAAATACCTGGTAGGAGTCTAAATCTGTTACATCATATATTACATAATAAGAAGTGAAGTGTATGTCCCTGAATAACAATGGTGGCTAGATTCAGTACAGCCTTGCTTATTCTGAATATTGTGCTTAACAGTGAGTAAGTTCAGGTAACTGAAGGAATTTTGTGTGTATTAATAGAGCGTGGGAGACATACCCGTTCTGAGAACAGGTGGTATTTTATAATTGGGCTCATTTGGATTAATTGACCAGATAACTCAAGGTCATACTATAATAATGTACAGCTGTCTGTATATGTGCTTGATGAACTACTATAGATCTGTTCCAATTTGGGCAAATTATCATTACTTACGGCAGAGGTGAACAATGTGCTAAGCTCTTCCTAACAGAAAGTAGGTCTGGTCTCTGACCAGAGGAGCTCAGTCTAAAGAGTGATTAAGTATTATTTAGATAATATTTTTCTGTAATTATGCCATTAAAATGTTGATCAGTTTAGATTTTTGAATAAAATCTTAAGAACAAAGAATTATAACTAAGAGGACTGCTGCAAGCAAATGAAATAAAGAGGGGGAAGTGGAGGTATGATGAGTGAAGAAAGAGAGGGATTGGTGGCTGTTTTACCTCTTTGACACAGGATCCCACTGGAAAAGATGTCACAGTCCCATTGTCTAAAACTATTTGTTCATAAAGCAGCATCTGGGAGCACAGAGAAATAGGAAGAAAAAAGATGGAAGAAGTGAGATTAGCTCCAATTTCGCTTTCTAAACCACCCCAATGATTAATGTTTCATAGGGCAGCAGAGAGAAGAAAGGGAAGAGAAAAAAGAGATGATTGTAAAAACCAGGGCATAAGACAATGGTAGAAATCATGCTCTCTCTCTGGGATGGGCTGCAATGTGGTAGCTCCTGTTTATACTGTATTTTAGTTAAGTAACAAGACTAGAATCATAGAATATCAGGGTTGGAAGGGACCTCAGGAGGTCATCTAGTTCAACCCCCTGCTCAAAGCAAGGCCAACCCCCTACTTATTTAGTTAGCCCCAGATCCCTAAATTGCCCCTCAAGGATTGAACTAACAACCTGAGTTTAGCAGGCCAATGCTCAAACCAACTGAGCTATCCCTCCGCCATAACTTTTATGATCTAGTAGCTAACTATTGAGCTGCCATCTAGGAGATCTACAATTCTGGGCTAGGACCATGTGCCAGTTCAGTGGAAATGTATGTAATGGAGATCTAGACTCCCTTTAGTATCTCACTGCTGTCAACTGTTGATACGAATAATATTCCTGTGATCTCTCTGGCTACTATAGCAAGTAAGACTGTCAGGAAAGGTTGGATTGTAGCTTCTATGGCAGCTAAAAGTGGACAAAGAGAAGAAGGCATTGGTCTGTTAAAAAGTAAGATTAAAAAGCTGAAAGAAAAGTCGGCATGGATAATGGTGAAAATTGGAGAGAACTCTAGAGTAAGAATTAGGTTTGGAATTTTTATTTCACGAAGACATCAATAAAAAGATTAACTTTTTTATAAAACTAAATTTTGTGGTACAGTGAAGAAGCCTGGTAAATTACTCTCCTCTCATATTTACCGATAGACTTGATCCAAACACTGTCCCTGAGCTAGGCCTGGTTGGCAGAGACCGAACTATGTATAACCCTGAACTATTTTCAGGAGAGTTCTTAAAATTCTGCCGACATCTATCCACATAGGAAGCAGATGAAGGATGAACCAGGCAATGTAAGTATTCTTAAATCATGTGGAACAAGCAGAGCTGTCAGTCCTACTTTGCCCTTCAGAAGAGTCTCTCAAATAATGGGGCCCCATGCCATGATGAACTGTCTTCAGACTACTGTAAGTTAAGGTTGCAAATGTGAGGTCACATTTTGAACATTGCACAATCACTTATACACCATTAATATTTGTAAAGACCAATAACACTGTTCTAAGAAAGAACTTAAAAACCTTCCTGAAAATTTTAGCCTGTCATATTAATTATATCTTTTGCTTATAAAGACCTTTTCATCAGTATAGTAGAACTGTTACTGTTATAAACAAAGTAGGTCACATAGATCAACCCAGAAGGTTTTCTGGGAGAAGAGGAGATTCCTGGATGTTAGGAATCTAGGTAATTTGGTGAACAAGGCTGCAGGCCCTTTTCTCATTTATTGTAGAATTTGAAAGCTGTGTAATGAATGAGGCAAAAGACAGGAAGAAGAACAAGGAGTGATCTTGTAATTAAGGTACTTGAATACCATCCAGGAGAATTGGATTCTGTCTCTGCCACAGACTTTCCAATGTGATTCTGGTGCAAGTCACTTTAAAACCAAGTTCCACAAGTGCCACTGTATGTTCTTCAGGTTCTGGGTTGTCCAACTTGAGACCTGGGGGGCCTGATTTTCAGATATGCAGTGAATGCCCTCTATAAATACATCACAGGGATAAACACCAGGGAGGGGATGAAGTGATTTAAGTTAAGCACCAATATTGGCACAAGAATACATGAATATAAACTGGCCATCAACAGGTTTAGGCTTGAAATTAGGCAAAGGTTTCTAAGCATCAGAGGAGTGAAGCTGTGGAACAGACTCGGAAGGGGATCAGTGGGGGCAAAAAACCTACCTGGTTTCAAGACTGAGCTTGATAAGTTTATGGAGGGGATGGCCTGATGAGACTACCTATAATGACATGTGGCCCATCAGTGACTGCTAGCAGCAAATCTCTTCAGTGGCAAAAGACTGGACTCTAGATGGGGAGGTCTCTGAGATACGTACAGAGAATTCTTTCCCAGGTATCTGCCTGGTGTGTCTTTGCCCACATGCTCAGTGTTTCACTGATTGCCATATCTGGGGTTGTGAAGGGATTTTCCTCAAGGTCAAATTGGAAGACATGCTAGGGGGGTTTTGCCATCTTTTGCAGCATGGGACATAGAATCATAGAATACACAGAGTTGGAAGGGACCTCTGGAGGCCATCTAGTTCAACCCCCTGCCCCAGAGCAGGACCAATCCCAACTATAATCATCCCAGCCAGGGCTTTTTCAAGCCTGACCTTAAAAACTTCTAAGGAAGGGATTCCACCACTTCCCCTAGGTAACACATTCCAGTGTTTCACCACCCTCCCTAGTGAAAAAGTTTTTTCCTAATATCCAACCTAAACTTCCCCCACTGCAACTTGAGACCATTACTCATTGTCCTGTCATCTGCTATCACTGAGAATAGTCTAGATCCATCCTCTTTGGATCCACCTTTCAGGTAGTTAAAAGCAGCTATCAAATCCCGCCTCATTCTTCTCTTCTGTAGACTAAACAATCCCAGTTCCCTCAGCCTCTCCTCATAACTCATGTGTTCCAGTCCCCTAATCATTTTTGTTGCCTTTCACTGGACTCTCTCCAATTTCTCCACATCCTTCTTGTAGTGTGGGGCCCAAAACGGGACACAGTACTCAGATGAGGCCTCACCAATGTCGAATAGAGGGGAACGATCACGTCCCTCAATCTTCTGGCAATGCCCCTACTTATACACCCCAAAATGCCATTGGCCTTCTTGGCAACAAGGGCACACTCTTGACTCATATCCAGCTTCTCGTCCACTGTAACCCCTAGGTCCTTCTCTGCAGAACTGCTGCCTAGCCATTCGGTCCCTAGTCTGTAGCGGTGCATGGGATTCTTCCGTCCTAAGTGCAGGACTCTGCACTTGTCCTTGTTGAACCTCATCAGATTTCTTTTGGCCCAGTCCTCCAATATGTCTAGGTCCCTCTGTATACTATCCCTACCCTCCAGCGTATCTGCCACTCCTCCCAGTTTAGTTCATCGCAAACTTGCTGAGGGTGCAATCCACACCATCCTCCAGATCATTTATGAAGATATTGAGCAAAACCGGCCCCAGGACCAACCTTTGGGGCACTCTGCTAGATACTGGCTGCCAACTAGACATGGAGCCATGATCACTACCCGTTGAGCCCGACAATCTAGCCAACTTTCTACCCACTTTGTAGTGCATCCATCCAGCCCATACTTCTTTAACTTGCTGACAAGAATACTGTGGGAGACTGCGGTCAAAAGCTTTGCTAAAGTCGAGGAATAGCATGTCCACTGCTTTCCTTCATCCACAGAAACAGTTTATCTCATCATAGAAGGCAATTAGATTAGTCAGGCATGACTTTCCCTTGGTGAATCCATGCTGACTGTTCCTGATCACTTTCCTCTCCTCTAAGTGCTTCAGAATTGATTCCTTGAGGACATGCCTCCATAGTGACATAGGTCACTTCTGGTTTAAATGAGAGTAAATAGTGAATTCTCTGTAACTTGAAGTCTTTAAATCATGATTTGAGGACTTCAGTAACTCAGCCAGAGGTTAGGGGTTATTACCAGAGTGGGGGGTGAGTTTCTGTGGCCTGCGATGTGCAGAAGGTCCAGAGTAGATAATTCATGATGGTCCCGTCTGGCCTTAAAGTCTATGAGTCATACACCAGCCCTGGGAGAGCTTCCTCTTGCTGGATGCTCACCAGACTGCTGTTTTGGGCCCCACCTCGGTGAAGTGTGTGTCGCTTTTAAGCTTCCCTTGATCTGTAGTAGGCTGTGTAGGAAGAGGAGACCAAGGGAGAGATGGGGCATAAATGCATGGATGGTAAGTAAGGTGGTCACATAATGGTGTTTAGACCACTGGGTCATCCTCAGTCTGTGCATTATGCTTTTTCCGGGATGATGGGTAAACATCCTTCTCATAAAAAGACAAAAAAAGAGGCCTGAGATCTAAGCCCGTGTATCAGAGGCCGGATGTGAGGCCTGAGCTAAAGTAGCGGGCAGGCTTTTGCTGATATAAAGCAGAGTTAGCAAAGTCAGGCTGTGAGCAAAGGTCAGGCTCTGCCTGCGTGCAGGCTCACAGAACCTGGCAAGAGCAGGGCGGATAGTGCGGAAACGCACCTTCCTACGAAGTGCTCGGCACAGAGCGCTCATGCCAACGCATTCCAGAAGTGTGGTACCGGAACATCCCGATATCAAGGATGATACAAAAACATCCCCCAGGGATAACAGGAACACACTGACCCCACCTAAAAGATAAGGTCAGGATGACAGTGTGATGAATAGAGATGTTTTGATCAAACCAACATGTACGGGAGATAGGTAGTAACTTGCCACGTCAGGAGGCAGTAACTAATTATGTCAGAGGGGCAGTATGTAACTTGTTTGTATCAGGGTATAAAGAGGTATCTCTGAGAGAGTGTCTTGGTCTAGCCTAGGGAGGAACGGAAAGTCCTACCGTTCGCTGAGCTGGTCCGTTGTTACGGGCATACATGTATTAGTGGTCCAGTAGAGTCTGCGGGATACTAGTACCGTGCTTCGTCGACAATAAACCTGGCTGGGTGCCTTCGTCTCTTAATGGAGCTTGTGGTCATTGGGCGGTTCGCTTGAGGTCTGCGGTGGCAGCTGTCTGCACAGGGCTGCGGCAGCACACAGAGGGAACACACACATTCAGCCAAACATCTGTCAATATCCAACCACAGGCTGTAGCACTTTTTTTGTAGGCCTCTCTGGCACCTGGACACAGGCTTTCTGTCCATTATTCCTTCAGGGAAATGGGACCTCTCAGCCCATCTGCCCTAAGCTCCAGGATCAGTGTTGACCCCACAGACTTCCAGTAGCTTAAATACACCCTCTCCCAGAGCTCCAGTCTTCTGGGTCCTCTGGGTTTACAGCTCAGGGACATGTGATAGGTGTAGCACATAACACGCACATAGGCGTTTGCAAAGTTTTCTGGAGACAATTATTCTTTACTTCAGTTAGCACAAAAATACACAGATCTAAACAAAACAGTAACACTTCTGTGTGCATTTCCCTGTGTCAGTTTCCTCACCACCCTTGAGTGTTCTCTGGGCTTAGATCCGAGTCCAGTAAGGAGTCTAGAAGCCCCTCTCCTGCACATGACTTCTCCTCTGAATCATGGAATCTCTAGCTCCTGTTCAGCCAGTTTCCTTCTGCTCTCTCCCAGGATGGCTGAAGAGAGACCCACTCTTCTTAACAGGTTTCAGAGGGGTAGCCATGTTAGTCTGTATCAGCAAAAACAAAGAGGAATCCTTGTGGCACTTTAGAGACTAACACATTTATCTGGGCATAAGCTTACGTGGGCTAAAACCCACTTTATCAGATGCATGGAGTGGAACATACAGTAGGGAGGTATAAATACACAGCATATGAAAAGATGGGAGTTGCTTTACCAAGTGGGGAGGTCAGTGCTAACGAGCCAATTCAATTTAATTTGGAAGTAGGCAATTCTCAATGGTTGACAAGAAGGAGTGGAAATCACTTTTGTAGTGTTAATGAGGCCAATGTAAATAAGGTGGCCCATTTCAAATAGTTGACAAGAAGGTGTGAGTATTTAGCAAGGGGAAATTAGTTTTTGTAAAAGCAACAAGGAGTATTTGTGGCACCTTAAAGACTAACAAATTGATTTAGTTTCTGTAGTGACCATCCACTCCCAGTCCATCCCCTTTTGTCATTCTTCTCGGGTGATCAAAGTCCCCCACCAGGAGATCTGTTGCTTAGTTATCTTTCCCCTGGAGTTCAGATTTGAAAAACCAGTTTAGCTTGAGTGGTTGCCATCTGTTTGTAGAAGGGTGACCCATTTTAATGGACCATGATCAAAGTTTAATTAACCTCTACTGTTAGCCCTGAGCCAGCTGCAAGAATTTCTCTTATTACCGCCTGTGGGTTTTAGCTCAACATGAAAGACATAAAAGACACAGAGAAGCCAAATGAGCTCCACGTTCAAAATAATCTGCAATCCAACAAAGACAAACAGAGAGACCCCAATATCAGCCACAATTCATAAGCTATGCATAGATTCCCCAGATTGTCATGTTGAGCATTAACAGCTGCAGCTGAAGTCAGTGGATGCTGTGGATGATGAGCATCTCTGACAGTAAGGCAATATAGTCTGGAGTAATATGTATAAGGTTGGGAGTCAAGAGGTCCTGAATTCTAATCCTGGCTGTGTCACTGACTCACTGTGTGGCAGTGAGCAAGTCACTTTGCCTTTTTGTTTCAGTTTCCCTATCTGTAAAATGGGAATGATAATATTTGTCCACCTACTTCACAGGGGGTTAGTGAGGGGATAACGGTCAATGTCTTTACAGTGCATTGAACATATATAAGTACTATAAGAATGCTAAGTGTTCTTGAAAATTGAGACCCCTACATGTCTCAAGTAGGTTGTCCCATATACAAGTCAATACTTTGGAAAATTTTGGCCTTAATCTCAGTTCATCTATGAACATCCTCCCTACCTCACAGTGTGTTGTGAAATAATTAATGTTTGTGAGGCTCAGAGAGAATCATAATTAGAACTGGTCAGAAAATGGTGTTTTCCCCTCTGAAAATGTTTGACCGTTTTTTTGGAAAACAAAAACTTGTGGCTGCAAAAACTGAAAAGTTTGATTCAGAGATGTTGCCAAGGAACCTCATGGGGTTGTAGTTCAGGTGTCTCATGCCCCAGTTCTTCTCTTGAGGCTGGGCTCCCTGGCCAAACTACGTCTCCCATGAAGGCACCACAGTCTCCCCTCTTGCTGAGCTGCCACAGTGCATCATGAGTAGAGCACTACCAAATTCATGGCTCCATTTTTGATCAATTTTAAAATTAGTCGATTTCTGTGGGGATCCCAACCCAAAAGGAGGTCATGGAGGGGGTCGCAAAGCTATTGTAGGGGAGTCACAGGATTGTTCCTCTCACTTTTGTGCTCTCTTCAGAGCTGAGCTCTGAAGGCAGCGCAGTTGTGGAGCTTCCTACAGCCAGGGGTGGTACCGGAGGTGGGTCTTTCCCGAGAGCAGCCGTGCAGTGGAAGAGGAAGTCCTGTCCTTCCCCAGCCACACTGGGACTAGCCTCTGGAGCCCGGTGCCCAGTAGGAGATCCCGCCTGGGGCACCCCCAGACCTGTCCCTCTCCTCCCTACAATAGCTAGATTGCATGGGAGAGATCTGATTTCACAGTCTGTGATGCATTTTTTCACAGCAGTGAATTTTGGTAGGGCCCTAATCATGAGAGAAGTAGTCCAGCTGGGAAACTCGGTCCATACAGGAGTAGAATGGGGCATGAGGGTACCTAAACTACAACTTCCCTGAGAAACCCCAGCAATATTTTGAAATCAAAAACTTTTTTGATTTTTGGCTGCTCGGTTTCTTTTCTTTCTTTTTTTTGTTGTTGTTTAAATTCATTGAGTTGAAAAGAAAAAACAAAGGGTTTTGATAGAAAAATTTTGAGCAGCCCAAATCATAATGCACTCTCAAACAAGAAGGCAGAACTAAGGTTGCTATGGGCAGCCTTATTTTAGCATTCCTAATTTTTGACGAGCTCAGACTTGCAAACTAAATATTATTTTAAGCATAATGTGTTAAGATGTAGTGTCTTAGATTAAAAAAACCATTAAATATGTGTAATGGTATGAATGAATAAGAATAAACTATAGTTTCTCTGGTCATCATTTGAAAGCCATATTTTGTCAACAGACACCACAATGTGGCATCGGAGATACATTTTCCCCTATCGTCATTTCTGTTCTGAGAATAAAGAGAGTTTGCTACTAACTTCTGAGAGAACTAGGATCCTAAATACAGTACCACCGTGTAGTCATTGTTGGCAAATACCATGACTGGTTAATTACCTCTTTGCAGTAGCACTAGCTATTGTATGCCTGTATGGCTTTATTTTTCTTGATGTATTGTTTTTAATCATCTGTGTCATCCAAGAGTTATTAAGTTTGTGATTCATACTGTTATATACGTTTCATTTGAAAACTGAGCAAAATATCTCATTCAAATTTTTGACAAATAAAGAAGTCATGTAGCATAATGGAAAAAAGCTTGGCTTCCCATTGTTCACATCCAGTCTTGGCTCTAAAAGGAAAAGACTCTGACTTCAATAGTTCGACCCCCCTTTCTAAAGAATTCAGTTTTAAAATATATTTTAATTCCACCAAATAAGCAGGTCTACAGAGAAGCACAATAAAGTTCTTTTTACATAAATACCTGGTAAAAGAATAAAGCAATTAAAAGAATATTTCTTCTGAAGGAGATTGATACCTGGTTTTTGATTTATGACCTATAGTTTTTGATACAATGAGTGTACATGGACATTTTTAATGACAAAGAACTTTGGAAAATAGCATTGTGTTTCACTGGGAAAGTGAAAAGTGCTTTTTATCTGTATTGCCAGATCCTTCACAACAGGAAAAATCTCTCTCACTCATTCAAAAATATTGTCCTGTTATACATTGTCATTTTACAGATAATCTCCATTGCAAAATATTTGTATTCTAATACATTGTAATGCAGATGATGTGTAAAATCACTATAAGCAGAACAATATTTTTCAGCTGTCGTCATTTAGATTGAATTGATGAGCAAGTCATTCCTAGGGTTAAGATATTAAGTCAAGAACAGAGAGAACATTGTATTGTGTCTTTTTTGCACTTGCATTTTAATTTACAGATAATTAGATAACTTTAGTTTCTGATGTTAACAGATTAATTTTCAGACGTGTAAAAGTTAGCCAAACTGATGAAAAGAGGAATGTATGAAACTCAGCTTTCTTACCATACTACTGCACAATTTGAGGAAGTTTGACTTATTGCATAATTTGTATTGTTTGAACTAATAATGCTTAGTAGTAAAGAACATCTTTCAGGTGATATTAAACTAGTGAGAAAGAACCAAATTGCGCACACCACTGATTTAAATAGCTACAATTGAGGGAACAACTTGATTCTGAACATTTATGAGGCAATTTGTGCCCCAGAGTTTTTCTCATCACCCCCATCAGGCCACAGAAGGCACCCTTAATATTGATTGATCTTCCCTCCCCAACCACCCTCTCCTGCATGATGGGGCAGTCAGCTGCTTGTACAAGGTGCTCTTGTGTCCAAAGTCTGCACAGGGGTAGGGACCTGAGACTGGGAATAGGAGAGAGATAGGTAGCTATTTGGTAGACCTCATGTGGAACCAAAAGCAAAGGGTCCAACTCCATGGAAGGGCTGGGGTAGAAAGCAGGGTTGCATAGTTCCCCTGGCACCCAGCAGCAAATCTTCAAATGCACTGAGCCAATGTGAGGCTAGATGAACGTTTTATTAGAGTCCCCCTTTCTCTTCTGAACTTCGTGCAGTTATGCCACCACTAGCTACTAGCTGAGGAAGCCTTGGAAATCTGACTCCAATGGAGCTGTCCTGCTGGGAAGAACAGCACAGGGCCTGGAGTTGGTGTGGAAGAACAGTGCTTCTGAGTGGATGGCTCTGTGCTTGCAGTGGATTGCCTGAGGTCTATGGGGTTCGGGTTAGAGATCTGTGAAGATCTGTTTCTTCCCTGGGGGAATGAGAATCAGATTTCCTCGGGCACTATGAGAATTAGGTAGGATTTTTAGGATGTTACCGTATTTGTTACTTTCCTTATTGCCATAGCATAGTAATTTGGGTTTGGTTGACAGGGGTTTGGTTTCTCTTGCATACTTCTAAAGACAAAACCAGACACATATACATGAAAGGGAAGGAAAAGAGAAGAGCAAAAGATAAGAAACTGCTTCTTTTTCTGTCTGCTGCGGGCAGTTCAGTTGTTGGGAAATCACAAGCATGGCATATGGTACAAGATCCAGTTAACCATTCTCTGGCTTGGGAAGGTAGCGAGCAATGTTGCTCTTATTTTCCTCTGGCCCCGGTGGGAGGTAAATCTCCCTCTTTTTAAAACATGAAGTTATGTATTTTATGTTGTCTTTACCAAGCTCAGGCTGCTCAGTATTTACTAGCCTGCCAAACTTGGTATGACAGCATGTTGCAAACTTAAATCTGTCCTGAATGGCTAAATTTCACTATTATTAGTAAGACGGCAAAAGGGAAGGATAGGAAACAGGATGGAGAAATAAGGTGGTGATGGAAAATTAAAAACACTGAGAAGGGGGCATCAGGAATTGTAGGTTCACATCAGGAGAGTTGCTCAGGAGAGGGCCATGAAGCGAGTGATCTTGTCTGATTTCCTCTCTTTGTGTGGTCTGGGCAGAGCATCTTTCAAGACAGGATAAAGACGGCTCAGTGATGTGATGGTCAATCCTCAGGTGCCAGCCTGCAGTGGTGGTAATAACTGGGCTGGTGGTCATGATGACCATTCAGCCTCTTTGTCATGCTGAGTTCACTGCCACTCTGAGCAAGCTGCCATGTGCTTCCTAGGAGAGAAGTGTAACTTTATCCCTTCAAACTTAAATTAAAATATTTCTTCAGTATTCCGGCCCCTTCTGTTTAAGCACCCTACTGTCACTAACTATTGTGCTGTTCCAAAGATATAATTCCGTTATGCTTTGTATTTATTTCGCTAGCAGATGTTTGAAACCTGAAGTGGGCATGGTTCCAAGAAACTGAAGAGTGCTAATATGGAAAATGTAAATACAGTGAAAACTAGGTGGATGTATTTCAATAAAATGACAAGAAATAATATAAATAAGACTTTGTTATATTTATGTTGTACAGAATTCTAATTGCTTTGGTTCATAAGTTTTTCAAGAAAATGGGGATTCAGAGTTCACCACAGGGTTCATAAAGATTAAACAATCTTGTAGCGTCTTAGCAAGCCTAAGCAAGACTTTCAATGGTAGCTAATAACTAGCAGAGTTCTAGGTTTTACCTTTACTATCTTAGCATTTTTAGCCTTTTGTACATATTTTAACCAATTGTTTTGTTTTTCTTTTAAATGCACTTCATCCCTACCCTGTGTTTTGGTCATGGCAAAAACACAGCAAATATAGTAGGTGTGAGACTTTAGTGTAACTGTGCAAAAGGCTAAACAGTAGTCTTAGGTCAAGAGAACACTAACAATTTAGCTTTCAAGAATATTGAGGAAGGAGTTGTCCTAATTACTGAAGACTAGGACAAGGAAGAAGCCAAAAATCCTGTAAATTAACACACTGGAAAAAAAGTAATCTTATTAATGTCTTATTCTGAAGACTTGGTTATTCTATTTAGGCATATTAAGTGCTTGTATAGCTCCCATTGCTGTACTATCTGAACACCTCACAATCTTTAATGTTTTTACCCTCATAAAATCTCTGTGAGTAGAGCAGTATTATTATCCCCATTTTACAGAATGGGAACTGAAGCCCAGAGAACCAGATTCTCAAAGGTAATTAGGCTCCTAATTTCCATTAGGATCTGGGCCAGAGAGACTAAGCAACTTGTGTAGGGTCACAGTAGGGAATTGAGCCCACATCTCCCGAGTCCCAGGTAATTATCCTAGTGATCTTTCCTTTGAAGATTCAATTAACACAGCTCTCTACCTTGTGATTTTTGCATCAGTGTTTGTTTATGATTCCTCCTCAGTCAGGCAGTATTCCTCATTTAGGTCTAGGATTTAAAACATTTTTAAAATTGTCCCCCCTCTTCCACTTCCCCCCAAACTTTGGAAAAAGCCATGGTGCCAGGCCTCCAGCCTGGTGGACACCCTCTAGCAGTAGCTGTCTCTGGAAATCACAGGGTCGGCTCTGCCTCAGGTTGTATTATTTCTTCTGTCATTTCCAGGAGGCTGGAGGGAAATCAGTGCCCATCCCCTGTGTCCTCAACCCTCCCAGTCTTCACCCCTTCCACAGACCATGCAAAGAGGCCTTTGTAGCATCCCAAGAAGGAGATGTCACCATGAAGGTGACTGAGACCCCTGCTGTATGAAAGAGGGGAGATTCATGTGGGCAGACCTAGGGGTTTGTTTTTCTTACAACCTACAATGGCAGTGAAATGAGTACATAGTTTCTCGTCATAAGATAGCATCTAATTGTAGTATTAACTTCTAATTCCTTTTGAGTTTTGGGTGTTCGTCTGTTCAGTTGAACAGGCCTTGGAAATTGAGAATGAGAATTATTTTAATAGATACTGACATTTAGAACCATAATACAATAAATTCTAAAGGTTCAGTCTCTCAGTCCTTTGTAACAAGATGTTAAATATGATGCTGCTGTAATTCTGTAGCTGTTATTTATTTAAACTCTTGATCCCTATTTCTAACATTTAGAGTTCCAGAGTCTAGGGTCTCCCTGTCCTAATAGGTCAACAGATGATTCCCCTGACTGTGGGAAATCTTTGGGTGCTATAGCCTGTTCTCCATTGTCCACTTCCCCACCCTCACATCGGAAGCCTGCCCTGGTGAAGCAGAGTGCTGATCCTCAGCTGGCGCAGCTCTGCATGGCTGAGGGTGTGGCATTGTGTGTGCATGAGAGCAAGAGTGCTGGTTTTAATATTGCCAGAGAAAAAGTTCCAGCATTTGGCAAAAAGATTTTCCATATTTTCTGTTGGCTTGACAAAAAAGTAAGAAGCTCAAGTGTGTGTGCGTACATGAGTATGTGTGTAAAATATATACGTATACATTACACAGTAATGATCTCAAAAGTCTTTGATTGCAAATGGCTTGCACGGCAACCGTCTATGTCAGTATTTATCTGTGGAGCATATGGTTCATATATTACTCAATAGGACCTGGGGTTAGTCTCAGCTCAGTTATGGTATAATTCTTTAAATCATAAAGTTCATTCATTTTAGTATAGTAGTTTATCCTTCTTAATGCCATAGCCATTACTACTCTGTCATAATGCTATAGGGCACAATGCTATACGAAGGTATACTCAGGCATGTATAGATGTGCTCAGGCACAATAGTGGGATTTTTTCAATTTGTTCAAAAATTGTGTTGAGCTCTAACACATTTAAGCTCTAACACCCATTTATACTTAGAATGGATGAGACAGACCTAAGAAGAGATTATCCACGCTGACCAAGCTTTAGGAGTAAACACAGACTTCCAGTTTTTCTATGCTTGCTTCTACCATGAGTATTAATATCTATAGATATAAAATCTTTTGGGTTGGAAAAGATCTTTAGCAGGTTATGTCGTTCATTCTCCCTGCACTGTAATATGTCTGATTTCATATACCTAGATCATGCATAATAGTCTCAAGTGTAGTCTTTAATATATACAATAAAGCTGACTTCACAGTTTACCTTGACATCTTGTCCCGAGGTCTAAACTATTACTTTCATTTATTTGTATTCCAGTAGTACCTCAAGGTCCCTCCCAGTTCTAGGCTCCATTCGTACTAGGTACTGTACAAACATATAATAAGTTAAATTTTTTAATGTTGTGCCCTCATATATCTAGCATAGGCCTATACAGGTGACAAGACCAGAAATAGTTTAGGAGCCTTATGAAACTAGTGCCCCCCTAAAATAGCTCCTAATCTTTTCCGTTGAGTCTCTATCTACATCTCTGACCTAATCACCTCTACATGTCACCTACACATCCTGTGCTGCTCCCTCAACTGCTCCTTTGTGTCGTCCCCCTCTCCATTCCCAACTTCATGTCTCCTTTCATTCTGTCACCTATGCTTTGAGCAGCCTCTAAGTAAGGGATCCTTCCTCTGCTTGCCCCCATTTTTCATAAAACTTCTGAAGACATCTCTGTTTTGAGTGGCATTGAAGTTAAAAGTACCTCACTCCACTCTGTGTCTTTCTACAGAAGCTTATTGGGTAAGGACTCTGTTATTTGACTTTTTACCCACTGTAGAGTGGTATGTACAGTATACTAATAGAATGGGCTATAGATCTGAAGCCATCACCAATCCGCTGTGCTATTGTTTAAAAAATGGGAGGCATGCTATGTATTTGGCCTTTGTGTGGAACAATTATATTTGTGAAAGAGAGAGCAATCTTCCCTATGGATGGTGGCATTGCTGTATTATACCTGAACAGGCTAATTTGAAAAGATCACATTAAGCTATGTGATTTCAATGAACTACTACATAGATACCAAATGTGTAAATTAGCTTCTTGTGAATATTTCTGTGCATTTCTTAAACTGCCACAAGAGTGGCACTAGGTTGGTAATGTGGGGAAGCATAATGTATCACAAACCGAGATAGATCTTTGATGCAATTGAGGCCTCTAGAAACATAGAGTGGAGTAGCTTGAAGATGACAATAGTACCAAGTGAAGTATCTTGTCACCTAGAACCTATTGATTTTCATGAGGACTGCTACTGCGTGAGGCACTCTGAAGAAGTGGGAATTCTTTAGTTCAGTTTTCTTAGGTTGCATGTGTAAGAGAAAGAAGCATATCACATCTTTGGTACAGAATGCCAGCTATCTCAAATCGGTTGTATCATTAAGACTTATTAATCCTGTTTATAAGTGTGTTAATTGTCAATAAAAGCAATGAATTAATTAGAACAGACAGAATGAGAACTCTATTGTAATATGATTATGTCTCTCAGCTGTTCTGTTAAATTCTTGCATTTTGGGCCAAATGTATCTCATTCGCAGAGTGCCTTGGCATTTTCCTACTACTGTGTATTAGAGAGGGATAGTGAAATATTCTGACCCCACCCTTTGGTTCTGTAAATACCAAGAACACATCCACAGGTACTGTGGATGCGTAAACTTTGAGTGTTCTATACACAAATGACACACCCTCAGAAAATGACCACTGCATGATTACCTAGTTAGCATTCGGCAAGATTGCCATTGTGTACTGTAGAGAGAGAAAAAAGCCCCCCAAGGGGAATAACAGGAGAGAAGATACAAATGTTAGTATCAAAAATGAAAGTATGCACATTTTTATGCCCTGAATGCCCCAAAGATCAATAAATGAGGCACTCAGAGGCTAAATGGTTGTTTTTCAGCAATGATCATTCTCATTCCCATTTGCAAGCATTTGTACAAATGTGCATGGGGTTTTAAACATGAAAAATCAGGTGGATTAGGCCATTTTCCAAACATTCATGCAAGTAAAGATATATGAATGTGAACATGTGTATTCACCGTTTGATTTATTCATTCTTTATCACTCATTATTCATTATTTTCCTTTTTAAAAAGTTTCAGTCATCAACTCAGGGAGCAGAAACAATGCCATGTGACTTTGCTAGTCATGGTGTCTGATTGGTCAGCTAATAGGTGAAATGAACTGTTCATGAAAACCCCATCAGCTGAAATTTGTTTGCATAAACTGTTCCTTGTGCAATAAACACATTTGCAGAAATCAGTTCACAAATGAGTCAGGAACAGAAGCAACAGCTAAATTAGTCAGATAACTAATTCACAACACATAATTAGGCCTGCACTATTCAGCATATAATTAATTTTAAACTCAAATTGTAAAAATTATTTCACATCACCAGTGTTGCTCCTGCAATCTCTTAAATGCAATGATGACCCACAATGAATTGTTCTGTGGTGTCACCAATATAATGAATTCCAATGGGACAATGGAGCCAGCCCACAATTGACTGGGTGACTTTTTAGTATGTTATGTGCTTCTGGCTTTTTTTTAAAAAATATTATCATTTATGTCACAGAGGGTATAAGCTTAATAAAGTCAAAATAGCAAAACACAGATTGTTAAAATTTGTTCCTTGATCCAATGGGTCAGCTCATCCTGAGAATGTCTGTGACATGACTTCACAGACTTTGTTTTAGCTAATAAGGGAAGCAGTTGGCCCTTGGGTATAAAAATTGACCTTTTAATAAGAACTGATGCTGTTATCTTCAGGTATTGCATCCCCCATCTTCCTTTTCTTCAAAGTTTTGCATCTGCTAACACTTACTTTATGTATACATATTTATGTGCAAGTAAAGTATTTACATACACACACACTGACTTAGGTACCGAACAGGCTAAGTTCAGACACATTCATACAATTTCCAGATGCAATTATTCAGTTGGTGTACATTTTTGACCCTATTGTACGTACATATGTGTATAGTTTAGTCTTCTTTACTTTGCATTAAGGATGCAAATTGACTAATGGAATCACTGCAAAAAGTTGAGCAATGTATGAAGTAAAAACTCCCTGCTGGGTGCATAAAAAGTATTGCAAGGCTGTGCAATTACTGCTGTGCTTTATTGTATGTTTGATGTGTTCTACAGCGCCACAATATTCAGCTCAAGTAGACATGCAGGCAGAAAAGCCTATCCAGCTTAGAAGACAAAAGATTTGTTTTTAAATGATTTTTATTTTTCATTCTTCACCTTTCCTCTTTTGTTTATCCTTCAGGCCTTTATTCCCTGCTTCTTCCATCAAGCAGCTTGCTGCAGCATTTAAGCGAGTGTGGGGAAAACCTTATCTTACCAGAAACCACAATGATTTCCCCAAGTCTCAAAAAAGTAATTTCAAATATTGTATTAGACAATACTCTTAAAATAAACTTTTCCAAAATTTTTTTAAAGACAGTTGTCTGTCACCCTGTACACAGGGGTCATTGCCTCGCTAAGAGATGGCTGTAGGCATTGCTGAGAAAGTTTGTCCCAGAGTGAACGGCTTCTGAAAAACAAAACCTTTACTTCATAGAAACTCTTAACTTTGCTCAAAAAGCTAAACCAGAGTATACGGTCATCTTCAGTAGATGTCAAATGCATGCCCCATCTGTAGCATACACTCGATAGAAGTGTATTCATATGTATTGGTGCTGGTGATGGTGGTGCCCCAGTACAATTGAAAAATATTATCCAAACTTGATTAAATATAAGCAGCTAATGGTATTTGATTTGGAATTTTCTGCCCTACTGTTTTTTTTTTAAAGTGTATCCCCCAATTTTCCTAATTTATTCTCATTTTTAATTGGTATGAATCACCACAGATCCACTGACTTTGGTGGCTGAGTATCTGATCCGAATGTCCAAAATCCGCGAGCCAGCATAGAGACCCATATTCTCAGAAGACTTCTTGCACTGGTTTTATTGTGTGTTTCTCTGTCCTCTCACAGGTGGACGTTATACAGGCTGTCAGAGATTTTGTAAATTGTAATATCTGAAAGTAGAAGACTATTCTGCCACGTCCTTGCTTTGAAATAAGGGGCATGTTTTTAACAGTGAGGGAGTTAACCCTGGAACAACTTACTTAGGGACATGGAATATTCTATAACATTCAAATCTTAAAATCAAGAGCAGATCTCTTTTTTTTAAACTATGTTAGAGCTCAAACAGAAGTCATGGGCTAGATAGAAACATTACTGGGCAGAGCTGGTCAAAAATTTTCTGATGGAACAGTGTGTCACCAGAAAATGGTGATTTGATGGAATCAAAACATTTCGGGGGAATGTGTCAGTTCTGTCAAAACTTTCAACAGAAGCCAGCAGGCTGGCCCGGTGGCCACCTGGTTTCCTGACAGCCTGCCCACACACCAGCCAGCTGACAGGTGGGTGGGCAGGTTGTCAGGAAATCAGGCTGGCCAGCTTGTGTTGGGGTGGGCTTTTCAGATTCCCAGGCTTGCCAGTTCCCCAACTGCCTGCCAGGTAGGCTGCCCAGCTCCCCAGCTGGCTTCTCCCTTGTCAAGCTGGTTTGTGAGGTGGGTGCCTGGCTGCCCTGCTTGGCTCTCTGGCTGGCTGCCTGTGGGTGGGTAGGCTGCCTAGTTCCCCAGTATCCCTCAGTATCCTGAAATATGCTGGTTACTCTCAGTGCCTTGACTTTCTTTCCTTCAGCTCTTGACTCAGTGACCTCCAATCTGGCTTCTGCCCTCTCCACACGACTGAAACAGCTCTCATTAAGCCTCTAATGATCTCTTTCTAGCTAAATCGATGGGGTGCTTCTATTTTCTCTTTCTTCCTGATTTGTCTTCTACTTTTGACACTGCTCATAGCTGTCTCAATCTCTGCTGTCTCTCCCTCTCTCTCCTGGGCTTACATGATTCTGTGCCCTCCCTGCTTTCTCCGTAACTTGCTGACCACATTTCTACCATGTTTTTAAATTTGTCCTAAACTCTCTCATACTCCTGTCTGTCTGTTGGTGTCCCTTAGGGTTTTATACTCATTTCTATCTTCTTTCTATGTGCACACACACTCTTTGCTATGTTATCTCCTTCCATGTCTCCAACCCTGTGCCAATGGCTCCTGGCTCTGTCTCACTAGCCCGACTTCTCCCCTCACCCAGTCTTGTGTCTGCACCTGCCTTTCTGACATTTAGTCTTGGATGTCCACTTTCTATCTCAAACAAATTCTCTCCAAAACAGAACTTCTCATCTGTATTCCTAATCCTTTCCCACTACTATTCGCTGTGTGTTTTAAAGCACTCTGTGTAAGTCTACTGTGCTATACAAATGTTTTATAATAATAATGTAGGGTATAAACTGCCAGCATTATCGAATGAGTGATTGAGTACTCTAATTGTCAGCAACTTGAATTAAATATAGATGGTTTAAATCTTTACCCAGTACATTACTACTTATTCACCAAATGCATCTTTGGGAGCTGCCTCAGTTTCCTTATTAGTCTCCCTCTACGCACCCCCTATTACCTTGGAGCAATTTGTAACCTTGCAATGTGCACTTACCAGTTCTCCTTTGGAAGATTTGACAGCTGAGGCCAGGCCAGCAGAAGTCCTAATGAGCACCTGATGTTGATTCGGGTTTACTTATCCATGGAGTGAGTAGGAGAGTCCCACATTTCAGTCTTGCTATAAGCTCTTTTCCCCTATATGTAACAGGATCTCTTGTGGATTGAATTATCAGTTTTGCTCTTATTAACAACCAAAGTATTATAGTAATGGTTACTTAAATTTGTTAAGACTGATTTTCATCTGTGCACTGCAGCCAGTTCCTGTGATCTTATGCTTCAGTTTCCAGCTTCATTATAGTAAATTAAAATGTGATTTTAAAAAAAAAAATGTGAAAATGCCTTGTCAAAACAGCTGCCTCTTAAGTTACTTGTATTAGTCAGTTAGCATATTCTTTAGCAGCCTTTAATTTATCCACAAAGACAAAAGTGACTTTGGTTTATGGAGACAGACAAGTATGTCATTTGCTGCCAAGAGTTATGACTTTCAGAAGCTTAGTGGACCAGAAAATGATTCTGCATAGTTTATCTGAGAAATTAAGAACGGTCTTCAAAGTTAAAGAGATAAAGAAGTGACAAGAGTTATAAAGTAGTAGGCAGCAGCAACATTGATACCATGGACTATGAAGTGCAAAGAACTGTTGAGTTATAATATAGTTACTGCATTATCTCAAAACAATATGTATTATTTCTTAGTTACTATAGAATCATACAATATCAAGGTTGGAAGGGACCTCAGGAGGTCATCTAGTTCAACCTCTGCTCAAAGCAGGACCAATCCCCAACTAAATCATCCCAGTCAGGGCTTTGTCCAGCCTGACCTTGAAAACCTCTACGGAAGGAGATTCCACCACCTCCCTAGGTAACCCATTCCAGTGCTTTACCACCCTCCTAATGAAAAAGTTTTTCCTAACATTCAACCTAAACCTCCTCCACTGCAACTTGAGACCATTACTCCTTGTTCTGTCATCTGCTACCACTGAGAACAGTCTAGAGCCATCCTCTTTGGAACCCCCCTTCACGTCGTTGAAAGCAGCTATCAAATCCCCCTTCATTCTTCTCTTCTGCAGACTAAACAATCCCAGTTCCCTCAGCCTCTCCTCATAACTCATGTGGCTCCAGCCCCCGAATCATTTTTGTTACCCTCCGCTGGACTCTCTCCAATTTTTCCACATCCTTCTTGTAGTGTGGGGCCCAAAACTGGACACAGTACTCCAGATGAGGCCTCACCATTGTCAAATACAGGGGAATGATCATGTTCCTCGATCTGCTGGCAATGCCCCCACTTATACAGCCCAAAATGCCGTTAGCCTTCTTGGCAACAAGGGCACACTGTTGACTCATATCCAGCTTCTCGTCCACTGTAACCCCTAGGTCCTTTTCTGCAGAACTGCTGCCGAGCCATTCGGTCCCTAGTCTGTAGCGGTGCATGGGATTCTTCCGTCCTAAGTGCAGGACTCTGCACTTGTCCTTGTTGAACCTCATCAGATTTCTTTTGGCCCAATCCTCTCATTTGTCTAGGTCCCTCTGTATCCTATTCCTACCCTCCAGCATACCTACCACTCCTCCCAGTTTAAGTGTCATCTGCAAACTTGCTGAGGGTGCAGTCCACACCATCCTCCAGATCATTAATGAAGATATTGAACAAATCCGGCCGCAGGACCGACCCTTGGGGCACTCCGCTTGATACTGGCTGCTAACTAGACATGGAGCCATTGATCGCTACCTGTTGAGCTCAAAGATCTAGCCAGCTTTTAGCCACCTTATAGTCCATCCATCCAGTCCATACTTCTTTAACTTGCTGGCAAGAATACTGTGGTAGACTGTATCAAAAGCTTTGCTAAACTCAAGGAATAACACATCCACTGCTTTCCCCTCATCCACAGAGCCAGCTTTCTCGTCATAGAAGGCAATTAGATTAGTCAGGCATGACTTGCCCTTCGTGAATCCATGCTGACTGTTCCTGATCACTTTCCTCTCCTCTAAGTGCCTCAGAATTGATTTCTTGAGGACCTGCTCCATGATTTTTCCGGGGACTGAGGTGAGGCTGACCGGCCTGTAGTTCCCAGGATCCTCCTCCTTCCCTTTTTTAAAGATTGGCACTACATTAGCGTTTTTCCAGTCTTCCGGGACTTCCCCCAATGGCCATGAGTTTTCAAAGATAATGGCCAATGGCTCTGCAATCACATCCACCAACTCCTTTAGCACCCTCGGATGCAGTGCATCCAGTCCCATAGACTTGTGCTCGTCCAGCTTTTCTAAATAGTCCTGAACCACTTCTTTCTCCACAGAGGACTGGTCGTCACCTCCCCATGCTGTGCTGCCCAGTGCAGCAGTCCGGGAGCTGACCTTGTTCGTGAAGACAGAGGTAAAAAAAGCATTGAGTACATTAGCTTTTTTCCACATCCTCTGTCACTAAGTTGCCTCCCTCCTTCAGTAAGGGACCCACACTTTCCTTGGCTTTCTTCTTGTTGCTAACATACTTGAAGAAACCCTTCTTGTTACTCTTAACATCTCTACCGTTCTAGTAAAGAGCAGGGGCAAGCCAATAACCAGTCCCAGTCCACAGATACAGGGAAATTTAAATATACAACTTCAGTTGTTTGGTTTGATGTTACATTTGGTTAAGTTAGAGGTATGTACGTGAGACAGTGGAAAGGATTTCAGATCAGGGATTGTTTAAAGATAGAGCATTATGCTGTGGGGCACCAGTTGGGGGAAAACCCAGGATTCATTTATTACAACTTCTAACATTTCAGATTTGATCTGATGCAGACAGAGCCAGCATTTGTAGGCCTGCGCAGGTCACAGTGGCACCCCCTCAAACGGATGCAGACAATTCCAGCTTAGACAAAGACAAACTTTTCAAATGTACATGTGTAGAGTAAAGAGCAAAAGCCCAAGATGCTAAACAATGGGAGATGAGTGTTCAGAACCACTGGAAATCAGGCCACTTTTATTTTGGTGCCTCAGTATGGAGTTAGCCATTTAACTATATACACCCACATTTGTAAATGTCCTTAACACTTTGTGCCTCAGTTTCCAGATCTGTGAAAAGGGGATAATAATACCTGGCTGCCTCACAGAGGGATTGTGACAATTAAGTTAAGGTGAAATCCTGGTATCACATTCCAGGGTGCAATCCAGACCAGTGAGAGGTTGTCACCCCTGTCCCTTAACCTTGGGTGCCTCACAATGCTTTGCTGCTGTAGCACCCAACATGGACTGCTCACAAACAGCCTGCCAGCATGCAGGTCACACCCTGAGTGTCTGTGTATAGCTGCAGCCCTGCAGCAGCTCTGACCCCAGCAGCCTGTCAGCAAACACCAGCCACACTCTGGCATCCACCAGCCTTGCTTATTACTTGCAGGGTGATCCCCAACATACTCCCAGTCCCAAATTTTCCCCAAAAGTATGTTCTGCACTGTCCAGTCCTCTCCTGGAAAGTTCAGATAGTAAAGGTCCCTTGCCCCTGTATGGGGTCAGTATTCAACAGTCTGCTACTGTAACTGGAGTTACCAAACAGTTCAGTTTAAACACAGCACTGGATTGGTTTAGATTAAAAGTGAAACAAGTTTTATTAACAAAAGAAGGTAGGATTTTAAGTGAATTCAAGTACCGAGCATTAAAGTCAGAAATGGTTACAAGAGAAATAAAGATAAAATGAAAAGGAGTACTTGTGGCACCTTAGAGACTAACCACCTTAGAGACTAACCAAGTGAGCTACAGCTCACTTCATTGGATGCATAAAATGGAAAATACTTTATTTTAATTAATTTACTTAATTCTGTATTTTCCACTTTATGCATCCGATGAAGTGAGCTGTAGCTCACGAAAGCTTATGCTCAAATAAATTGGTTAGTCTCTAAGGTGCCACAAGTACTCCTTTTCTTTTTGCGAATACAGACTAACACGGCTGCTACTCTGAAAGATAAAATGCTTTCTAGTAACCAAAACTCATTAAGCTAGACTTGGTTCAATGTAAAATCCTTACCACATGATCCTAGCAACATGGCTGATCAAACTCTCAGGTCAGGATCTGCTCCCAAAGTCAAAGGGTTGGTTCCTTTGTCTTCTTAGGTAGAAAAGAGATGATCTGGGGTGTTTTTGCCCCTTACTTTTATAGTCCAGTCACTTGCTGAAGTGGAACCTTCTGAAGATTACCCCTCAAAGCAAAGCTTATTCAAACAGTAAAGAAGGCAATAAGGAGATGAAGGAGGCTCTATGCTCTTTCTTCTCACCTATGTTTGCTTAAATGAAGATTTGCTTCGTCTGCTGCCATTTTCCCCCTTTGCTGTCTCAGGGATCCTGTTTACTACTTGTATGTAAATTGGGGTATTCACACATTCCTTTGTTTAGGATAGGCCTGTTTAATAACTTTTGCCTAGGCATGGCTGTCTCATTTTGAACATGTGCTAATAACATCATACAGGGGGAATTCATAACTTTACATATAATGTTGCTACATATATTTCATCATGATATTATTGACCAGTGAGTTATTAGTTTTCAAATGATAACTCACAAGGCATATTTTATACAGAGATTCTTACAATACTGCATAGGGGTGCTTTTGGTCACACCTCGCCCTGTTGAAGTCAATAGGAGTTGTGCCATTAACTTTAGTTGAGGCAGGATTTCAGCTTTAATGTTTGTAAAGTGCTGTATAAGTCCTGAAACTAACCAGAAGACACAGACATCTATCCAATGGCTGAGGGACCTAACTGCATCCAGAACCCCTGCTTATTTGGAAAGCTGTTACTTGAAAAACTTTTGTAAATGTTGTCAACAATGCACAAGCAAGTGGGCTCCACTCCTGCAGCAGGAAGCTGGCTGGGAAGGGCTCTAAAGACCACTTGACACACATACTTCACTTAAATTATTATCATCATAACTTATTTGTTGTATGTAATAGTGCTCTCAGTGTGCAGGGTGCTGTCCAACCATATATGCAGATACAATCCTTGCCCCAGAGACTTCACAATCTGAGAGGACAAGCAATAACCAGAATGTGAGCTAAAGTGTTAAAATACCCAATAAATGTTTTTTTTTCTATATGAATAAATCTTTCCTCAACTTGGCCCTCAACCTAGCCATTATGCATATAAGAATTGTACGTATTTTGATTGTATCCCTGTCTTGTGTCCTCCATATACTGCCTATCTTGTGAGTTCTTTGGGGCCTGGAATATGTCTTCCTGTTTGTGTAGATAGTGCCTAGCATATTGTGGATGCACACCGGAATACAAATAGGAATGAGAATGCTAAAGAACAGTGCCATATCACTCTTCATAACAATTCTTGCTTCTTGCTTGGCTTTTGGCAGTTTAACACTCTATATGGTGTCTGCACAGATAAACCATGACAGCATGAGAATAAAGGTATAAATAATTACATGCTGTCCCCAGTGCACTTTGTTTGAATGTATGTCTGTGTTCCTGGAAACTTCTTGCCGAGGGTCAGCAGCGAAGAACTAATAGGTAAAGCAAACACACCAATACAGAAAATATCTTTCAGTTTGCTTTTAACTGATCTGCAATATTGGACTTGGAGATGGGAAACAGAGTTCAGTTAAGTCTCAGCATTGTTAAGTCATCCAAACCTGACATTCACAAGCTAGTAAAAAACACATGGTAGGTTTTCAAAGGAAGAAGGGATTTTATGCCCAGAGATCAAATACTTTTGATGAGTCCTTTTAGAACAGATTAAAATTAAAGGATAATCTCTTTGTCATCCAAGGATAGTCACTAAACTACTGTAACCAGTGAACTGCTGGCAGCTGGCATTGATTTTACTACTACTTCTCAAAGGGTCTGATTCTGCAACACTTACACTCACTGCGTGGTATTTACTCATGATAATAGCCTTGTTGGCTTACTCATGTAAGCAGCACACAACATGTGAAAGAACTGTAGACTCAGGCTCAGATAAATTGTCCTAGTTGATATGTGCTTTGAATTTGTAAAGTGCATCCAGGCAAAATCAAGAATGGTTCTAGTTTTGTGAAAATGTGTTGGTCGGATATTCGTTTACACAACTCAAACTAATGGTTCATATCTGGGTGTCTTTTATCCAAACACTTGGGGTTGTGGGGTATTTTTGGATAAATGGTTCATGTTTGGGCCCATATTTACCTCTGTTAGCTTAACAAAATTTATACAAAAATATATTATTAGCAAGAATTTAAATGTGATTTTAAAAATACAGTGTTTTAAAAATATTTATTTCAAAGTGCATAATTGTTTTCCTAGCAAAGTGATTGCCTTCAGGAATAGATAAATCTCAGTGACAGAATTGTAGATGCTTGTATCCAGGATAAACATCTAGCACCAAATTCAGACCTTATATAAGTAGATGCATCTTCCATGGAAGAGGCTGGACTAAATTAAGTGGTGACATATGTTGTGGTACACGTGACACTTTGCATGTGAGTTGGTAAGGAAATGAATGTAAGAGGTAAAATAGCATGATCTCCCTAATGACTGTGTTATGTAGGCTGATGCTCTTACCATACAGAGATTTTATGTTTTATAGATACACAGACACACACACACACACTCTCTTCTGTTGCTAAGATTTATCCCCATAGCCATTTTTGGTTATCACTTTCCAGGCTGTTTACAAATATCTAACTATGTTAGGTACTTACATGGCCCCCATTACTGTGGTATCCGAGCTCCTCATAATCTTTTAACATCTTTACCTCACAGCACCCTGGTGAGATATGAAGTTTCATTATCATTATTTGTCATATGTGGAACTGAGGCACAGAGAGCCTCGGTGACTTGCTTGGTGTCACACAGGAAGTCTGTGGCAGGACTGGGAATTGAACGAGTCTCAAGCTAGTCTCCAAACTACTGGACCATCCTTCCTCTCTTAATATGTTGCCATCAGGCGGATAAAATCAGGATCCTGTTCCTTAAGCTCTTTATTATACCCTAGCAATACCCATTTGGTTCCAAAAGGAAAACTCAGGCATGTTTACACTACAAATTACTTCAGTATAATTTACCTCAATCAGGGGTGTGAATAATCTGCACCCCTGAGTGACATGGACAGTGCTTTGTCAGTGGGAGAGCTTCTCCCACCAACATACCTACCACCTCTCGCGCAGGCAGGTGATATTAAGCTAACAGGAGCTCTCTCTCTGTCGGCTTAGAGTGTCTTCCCCAGAAGTGCTACAGCGGTGCAGCTGTTGTGTAGACATAGTCTTATTGCATACCTATTGCCAGATATTCATAATGCATGAACATGTCCAAAAATAGAGAAAATGAACTGTGTCCTGTTCAGTTTGACACCTACAGCATGCTGGAGAAAGTAGATTGCCACATTTAAATAGGTTTCATGGGGGAATAACCACCTTGTGCAATATTTTGAATTCATTTGCTTGATATCTACTGGGTTAGACAGACATTTTACAGAGAATATGAAAAAAAGTCCAGAATTCATCAGTCTCCAATCTCCTTAAACCTTTCTAGCTGGAAGGAATTGACTTTGAGAATCTAGTAAGTATTTAAAGCCTGATCCTCCAAATCTTCACTCTCACAGATAATCTTTACGCACATGAGTAGCCTCATTGATGTCGAGGGATTGCTCCTTTGAGTAACGGTTTGCAGGATTATGCCCATACTTAGTATTTACAGTCACAGCCCCCTAGTTTTTATATCAACTCACAAGAAAGTAGGCAGTTGCCTTACCTGCAAGTCCTAAAAAAATGTCCCGTTTACACACTTAATACACTTACTGAAGGCCAAGTTATTAACTTTATAATACTAGAAATACTTGTAATTTTTATAGGGCTGTGATGGCCCTTCAGAACACTTTGTACAAAAAAGGCTTTGCACCACTGGGATTTAGATTCACTAATGTTATGTATCCACAGATTTTAAGATCAGAAGGGACCATTATGATAATCTAGTCTGACGTCCTTCATAACACAGGCCACAGCACGTTACCCAGTAATTTCTATATCAAGCCCATACCTTCAGTTTGAGATATAAGATAGCTTTTTAAAAGATATCAAGTCTTCCTTTAAGGATTTCAGTTATGAAGAATCCACCACAAACTTTGCTAAGTTGTTCTAGTGGTTAATTGCCCCCCTTTGTTAATTTTTTTTTACTTATTTATAACATTGAATCTTGTTATGCTTTCTTCTGTTAGATGAAAGAGCCATCTGTTAGAAATCTCTTCCCCATGTCGGTACTTGTAGACCATGATCAAGTCACCTGGTAACCTTTCTTCCAAATGCTTATTAAGGGTATTTCTACACAGCAGCTGGAAGTTATGATTCCCAGCTTGGGTAGACATACACAAGCTAGCTCTGCTTGAGTTAGTGTACTGAAAATATCCATGTGGCCAGGGTGGCATGGGCAGTGCCTCAGGCGACCCCCGTCCGAGGTCCTAGATACGTACTTGGGTGGCTAGCCCATGCTGCTCCCCAGGCAAGCTGCTATTTTTAGTGGGCTAGCTTGAGCAGAGCCAGAATTATACCTCCCAGCTGTTATGCAGACATACTCTTAGTTTCTTGCTGTACAGTTTTGTTCTCCAGACCTCAAATCATTCTTGTAGCTTGTTTCTGAGCACATTCTTTTTGCAAAGTGGACACCAGAGCTGGACATGCTATTCCGTCAATGGCCTCACTAATGCAGAAGTAATACTACCTCCGTACTTCTACTTCATATTCCCTGGCTTATATAGCCAAGGATTGCATTCTCCCTCTTAGCGACAAGATTGCTGATTGTCTCCCATGACCCCAAAGTCCTTTTCAGAGTCACTGCTTTTCAGAGTATAGTTTCTCATTTTAGAAGTGTGTCCCATGTACATTGTTCTCAGGTGTATGACCTTGCATTTGGCTGTGTTAACAGGCATGCTGTTCCAATGAGTCCATCTAATCAAGTGATCCCAATCGGTCTGTATAACTGACCTGTCCCCTTAATGATTTGCCACTCCACCAATTTTTTTTTTTTGTAATTTTGCAAATTTTACCTGCGCTGGTTTTATATATTTCTCTAAATCATTGATAAAGATATTGAATAATAATCAGCTGAGATCAGTTCCCTGCAGCACACCACTAAAAACACCTCCTTTCAATGTCAATTCACCACTTACAATTACTTTTTGAAATCTATTGGTTAATGTTAACAAAACTATTTTATTGTTCAGGTAATGCTGCTTCTTGAACAACAAGAAGCTCCCCTCATTGTGGAGATGAGTATACAGCCTGAGAGGGCATGCCACTTGTGAAAAAGAATGTAATCTGATATTTCAAACTGAGCCAATACCTTTGAAGTTTAGGAAAGTTTGGTTATGGGCCCTCTGTAACACTCTATACTTCGGGAGCGCCCTGTAGCCCCCATAGTACTCATCTATATATAATTGTGATATTGCATATAAAGCATGTCATGTGAGGTATATGGGGAAAGGTTATGATCTGCTGAAACCCATTGTTCCATCTAAAAGTGTATCATTAATGCACATAAAATTATAAGAATTGTGTTGTATGGTTTTCACTAAAATATGCTCTGGGTTTGGGAAGCACCCAGATAGATACGAGTTCTCCAGAGACCATGACAAGGGAGGTAACCAATGGCCGGGTGGGTGCAGAACAGACATCACCAGTCATTGTCCAGCAGAGTGGTAGCAGTACCTGGAGGGGTTTGCTGCTTGTCACTAGCAAAGCATTGTGAGAGAGCCCACACTGGAGAGTTAAGGGGGCACAGTGTCTCACAGTCCCAGGCTGCATCCCAGAGATCCCATCAAACCACCCATTTCACTTACACTACTATTGTGAAAATCATGGGAGGTGAAATGCACCTGGAGATGTCACAGTTCCATTTTCTTTTCTTCTTATCTGACTCTCCAAACTTTTGTGGAGACTGTCCCAACTAGTCAATTGACTAGAGTCAATCTATGTGTTCTGCTTGGCATCACATATCATTATCATTAGACCACATTACTCATATTTTCAGCTTTGAAATGTAGTAATCCAACCTTTCAACTTCCATAGGAGTTAAATATGCCAACCGCTAGAATTTGAAAAAGCTATTCTAAAGGACAAACTAGAGAAGGTAAGATCTAAGACATGATGTTTACTGTCTTCAGGAGCTAGGGAATGATGCCAACTACACCTCACTCCATCCACACATGGCCGCTTACTAAAAAGTAGCATTGGGTGAGAATATCACCACTACAATGTCAATGTTTTGATGTACTTGTTAACATGTAGGAAGGAAGTGGGATTCAAAACCGGAAGACAGACACTCATAATGCAATAGTGATGAAAACTTCCAGGATGTATAACTCAATATCCCTAGTCTCTACTTTGGCACAAGCATGGCCTGTGCTGGGATAATAAACTCCCTACATTGTTTTGTTTTTTTTAAGGGGAGCACACATAGAACATAATTACAAAGATGTTGCTTCCAATCCAGTGTGGGTCTTTGGGAGGACTTATACTTTGAGGTCAGTTTGATCGACATGTTCTGTGAATAGTCTCAGTTGATTACCTTTACTGAAGTTTATCTGGCTTGCTACTATGAAGCAGCTTTACAGAGAAGTCTACACAGGGTTTTCACTCAACTATTTCAGTCGCTTTCCATTTTTGCCTCTTCGTGCTGGTCGGACAAGGGACCTCCTTCACAGTGTCTCTTCAAGGTTGCTCTTCTTTTTTGGTCTCCTGTCAGAGCATACTAAAATGAGCAGCTTCAAGGAAGGACTACACGTCTAATTCTGTACTTGCATACACCACCTTTACCCCAGTGTAACACCATAGACTTCAGCTGATTTACACTTTTGTAAGTGAGAGGAGAATTGAGCTTTATATCTCCGTTGTAATTTTGAAAATGAAAAATATTTAAAGCTTGTTGTCACTGGAAAAACAACTGCTGTATTTATTCCCTGTTGAAGCAAAATGTTTCCCTACAATCGAGGTAAAAATTTAGGAAGCTTTTATTTAAGCACAGTGCTGCTTCTTTCCAAATGGTATCCTGCTTCTATAATATGACGGCTTTTAAAAACATTTGTTACTTACTTTCTAGCCACAACCATGATAAGTACTCAAGAATATGCCTCCACAGTACAGGCACAGACCTTGAGTATAAAGTTCCACTTGTTCATCAGGCAATTTTCTACCTTACACGGTGAATTCCCTTGGATAACATTGAGTTCTTGTGTGAAACAAACAAAAAAACCCACACAGGATAGCTAATGCAACAGGACCATACATTTAAAAAAAATAGTTATGTCACAAATATTTCTACAAACTGTGCTAGGAAATGGAAAAGCTATCATTTCTGAAGCCTGTACAAGAATAGTGAAATGCATTTGAGGGTGGAATCCTTCATAGTTCTCATTCTCTTTTATTATAACAGGGTTACCTTTATCCATGTTGATAATGATTAACCCACTAATTCTTACTGAGTTAGGGACATTTGAAACATTAATTATTAGCATTTTCAGTATGGCTCTTCATTTTATGAAAGTATCTGTTACTAGGACAGTTCTTCCATCAACTTACTGGTTACTTCAGCTAACTAAATAAAATAAACCTCATGACATGTTTTCAAACTTAACAGGTTTTTTTTTCCTTGTGCACTTCAGTACCTGAGTATGATGGGGTACACCAACCCTCTCCAAAAGCTGGAAGGGGTTAACCCTCTTCCTCTGGCTAGTAGGAGCACAGTTGTCATCCTGAGTGAATGACCCTGCGGTGCAGTAGGGCTGGACCAGCTGTGTGGAATTGGTCCTCAACTTTACTATAAGTGAGATGTGCTGCAAGGGAGATGGAAACTGAACCTGGAACAAGAGACAGGATCTTGGAAGAGTGTGGTTGTTGAGCAGCAAATGGGAGGAGGGTCCTCCTCAGAATTTAGCTGAAATGAGGTGCACCTGTATACCTTTGCTTTAGAGGTGTCTCTGAAGCAAGTCAAACCTTACACCTTGATTTGGGCTCCGGCTAAGGGATGTTTGGCCCATACAGGGGCGTGACATCCTTTATGTTCACCTTTTAATTTTATAGCAAAATATACCACAAAGGTATAAACTCCACCTAAGCGTGAAGAATCCTTTCTTTCCCAACTAACCAGACACACACTGTTAAACACATCATGCTGGGCCACATCCATCCTCTGGTGTAATGGAGATGCACAGGGGCAGAATAGCAAATACAATCTGTAGCCTCTTTTTCAGGCTTGTCTTTCATGTGTTTTCTGTCTTGCAAGGGCTTGCAGCAATGTGAGTGTTCTAGAGAGAAAATTTACATTATTCCAGAGCATGGGCAAACTCTCATTCTCTTCATACAGAGGGATAATTACCAGTTAGACTTCAGTGCAAGAGACACAAATCATTCTCCTAAGAAATCTCGCAATCTGCTAATAGACATTTTCCTGTAATGCCATTAGATGTTTCTCAGATGAGTATTGCAGTCACACTTCACATCTTTTTTTCTTTTAACCAGGTAGACAAGAAAATTGTCCGAACTGAAATAGGTGTTCTCCTTCGCCTCTCACATCCAAATATTGTAAGTGGGTATTTTTAGAATATTTCACGTGTCTCCTCTCATTAACAATGTATTCAGTTTCTGAGACCGCAGTATTGATCTTCATAGCTCACATTGTATGCTAATGTATGAGAGGCTTTGATTAAAAATCTGGGTTTTTATCTAAGATCATTGAGTCAGAGTTACATTTTAAGTAAATTATTAAAGTTTCCGCCAAGTAGCAAGACAGAATTACAAAACAAGCCTTTTGCTTAAAGGGGAACCTGGCAGAAAGGGATAAATAGAGCCAGCTGGTGGTGTCATGGTGTTACTCCCTGGAGAGAGGAAAAGCCTTGGCCTTTGTCTTCAGGGGACTTCCTCTAAGACTCCTGCAGAGGCCCTGATTGCCATAAAGCAGTCTCTAATCTTCCTGCATTTGAGAGAGGGTTGCTGAGTTATGAGAAGTGAATGTGTAGGGATGAAGAAACAGGGATCCACGGAGGAGATCAAAAGAAGCAAAAAGAAATAATTAGGCACCATAAACAATACTTAGAATAAATTTCTTAACTGATCTGAGTGTGAACCATGTAATCACTGTTAGTACCATCTTCCGCTTCACTACAGTCCCTTTGTTGTAGTCTATTGTACAGTGCATGGACTCAAATAATTACTCTGTTTGGTATCTTTTCCCAGATAAAACTGAAGGAGATATTTGAAACCCCCACAGAAATCAGTCTTGTTCTGGAGCTGGTCACAGGAGGGGAGCTATTTGACAGGTGGGTGATCTATGCAAACCGCAGCATGCACAAGGAATTTTGTGGTGTTCACCTTACAATGCATTGCTCAACAAGGGTATGATCCTTCAGAATTTGCCCCCTCTTCCCGAGTAATCCTTATATCGGTAGTCATTGAAGTTGTTCCATGTGGGTGAAGACTAGTTACATGAGTAAAAGTCTGCAGGATCTGGCTCGAAATGGGCATCTGGAAAAGGTTTCTCACTGGAGATTTTTTAAAATGAAATTCCAATTAAGTGAAAAAGGGAGGAAACAGTCAATAAATTCTAAATAGCATGTAGTGTTGCAGGAGGGGACTCATCAGGCAAACATCAAAGCGGGGTCATGCAAATAGGTGGTGAACAGGGAAGCGGTGTGTTGTGCAGAGAAGTGAGAGGGACACGGGGCAGACAGCACAAAAAATGCTAGGCAAAAATCAGCTGAATAGCAGATAGAAGAGAGAAATGCCAAATAAAAAGTTGATCAACCTAGCAATGAGAGAAGCTCTTCCCCGCATTTAGCACTTGATTATATCTTCTGTACATTTTGTAAAAGATTCCTGAAAGAAAATGGTTTAAATTCTGCAGGTATTTAATGATAATGTTTCACAACTCAAAACATATTGGTGTCTGTGTATAAAATTATGAAAAAATCCTGTAAAGTATTCTTTTTGGTAATGTTTAATGCTGGGGTTTCTTAAGAGAGTCTATTATTCTTGTTTTTAGAGCAAAACACATACAAGCCTTCATTGCTCATTGTTGAATAAATCAATTGTACTGCTGAACTTATCTACTGATGAACAATGCTTTCCAAATCGTGCAGGATCAGGATATTTAATCTTCTCTCACTAAGCTTAACTGGTTTAAGATTTAAATGGAATATAATATAAGTATGCATTAAAGAAATGGAGCGTGAAAAGCACTTTGATTAGGGGAAACACAAACTTGTCCTTTTTCTGTAGATAATAGTTCGTGCATAATAATCAAAGCAATAAGCTCAACATGAGCAGTTTCTGAACGCAGCAGAAGCAAACCCTTCTCTCACTCCTTCAGTTCAGAAAGAAGAAAAGTGTGCCTGTATGTACATACACGTGCCATATCCAGTCACAGCAATAAGGCAAATCATAGTGTCAGTTAAACCATTAGAATCCAGTAAGCTAGCATGCAAGGAGACAGTACACCACCGTATTTATCCATAAAGGAGACTTGTCTGGCAGGTGTTTATAGAGTATCATGGAAAAGGAAAATATGGACATGCCAAAGAAATGGTTTGTTGGTCTGTGAACAACAATAATTTGTGAGGTTGGGGGTGCTGAAGGTAGCATCTGCTATTATCTCAACTTACGGTAGCTGAATGCAGCCCAACTTTGAAGACTGTCTGGGACTTGCTTTCACTTTGGAAGCTGGGATTTCATGCTCTAACATAATGAAGTTTTCACATGACAACAGCCTTTTCCTTAGGCTGTAATTTCTTTCTCAGTTTTGGGCCCTCCATGAAATTTTACACTTGGAGTAACAAGTTAGCTGCTACAAACTGCCCAACTCCATCTACAACATTGCTAATTGAAGCAAAGAGGTTTTGCCAGTGCCTAGAATCATGGTGCACCCTTCTGATTACTGGTGATAAGCATCTCTGGAAATATTTGTAGTAAATTTTCACTCTACGTGTGATTTGAAAAATCATCAAGTTATTTTGCGTCAGTTATTTCTAACAAAAGGCAGTGGCTTCCTCTCCAGCAGAAGCATGAAAATAATTTAACACAGCTGCGCAGCCAACATCTTTTGCATTAGATTCATAGATTCCAAGGCCGGAACGGACTATTGTGATCAGCTAGTTTGACCTCCTGTATAACACAGGCCATAGAACTTCCTAAAATAATTCCTAGAGCATCTCTGTAGCGTCCATTTTTTGTTCTTAGATGTCTACATTTACATGTAGCCATATTAAAACACATTATTTGCACCCAGCTTTCCAAGAGATCCAGTTCACTCTGTATCAGTGACCTGTCCTCTTCATTATTTACCACTGCCCCAATATTTGTGTCATCTGCAAAGTTTATCAGTGATTATTTTGTTTTCTTCCAGGTAACTTAACAAAAATGTTAAATAGCATAGGGCCAAGAACTGCAGAACGTCACTGGAAACATACCCATTTGATGACAATTCCCCATTTACAATTACATTTTGAGACCTATCAGTTAGCCAACTTTTTAAGGTATCTAATATGTGCCATGTTAATTTTATATCATACAAGTTTTTTAATCAAAGTATCATGCAGTATCAAGTCTATTGCCTTACAGAAGTCTAAGTGTATTACATCAACACTATTACCTTTATCAACCAACCTTGTAGTTTATCAAAAAAAGATAACAGGTCAGTTTGACAAGCTCTGTTTTCCATAAACCCATGTTCATATGCATTGTTTATTTTACCCTCTTTTAGTTCTTTATTGGGAGAGGCCCGTATCAGCTGCACCATTAGCTTGCCCGGGATAGATGTCGGGCTGACAGGCCTATAATTACCTGGGTCATCCCATTTACCTGTTTTAAATATTGGCACAACATTAGCTTCCAGACTTCTGGAATTTCCCCAGAGAACCATGAGCATTAACACTCCAGTGAGCTCCTCAGTTAGCTCTTTTAAAACTCTTCCCCTGTAAACCAGGTGTTATTGTTTTTTCTTAACCAATATGGCCTTCCTCCTCGATTTGGGGATTGTGGCTTTTTGTGCCTTGAGTAAGCGTTCTTAAACAATTCCCAGTTAACATTCACATTTTTTTGGTTTAAATTCTTCCTCTCAGGAATCTAATATAAACAGCTCTACATTAGCTGTTCCTTCTCCCTTTTAGCTGTGCGACGAGATTAACAGTAGCACTGTGGTGCTGAAATAAGGTAGCTGCCCTACAGGTTGTAGTGATGTGGGAAGTTTGTCTCAGAGTAGGAATCTGTCTTCTCAGTCCCCATTTCTTCATCCACTTTCTCTTTTTCTTCACCCATATCTTAATCCACTTCTCTTGCCTCCTTATTCCCTTGCATTTTCACTCACCAGCTCTTGCTTCCACCTGGTTTCTCTCCTCTCCCTACATGTCCTCCTTTTCTTCTCTCCCCTGCTGTTTCTTTAGCCTCACATGTTTTCTCCTACATTCTGTATTTTTCTTAAATGCAGGAAATGTGCTGACCTACCTTTAGGAGACCTTCAGCATTCTGCCTTATGCACGTATATGGCTCCCATTACCACAGTATCTGAGCACCTCACCATCCTTAATGTATTTATCCTCACAACACTTTTTTGTGGTAGTGAGGTACTTTTATCTCCATTAACAGCTGGGGAACAAGGGCACAGAAAGACTAAGTGACTTGTTCAAGGTCACACAGAACATCTGTGGTTGAACAAGGACTTGAACCAGGTCTTCTGAGCCAAAGGTAAGTGTCCTAATCACTGGACCAGCCTACCTCCCCACAATGCACTGGTTGCGCATCTTTTAGGAGTGCGTCATCAGCTGAACTGTAATTATGGATTTAGCCAAGAGTTTCTACTAGAACAAACTTTGTTTTTATCTACTTCAAATTTAGAGTTTGGGCAGCAATAATTATAAGGCCACAATTAGGATTCCAGGGCTAAGGTTGCATTGAAAAATGCAATTAAATAGGAGAATTGAAAACTAAAATATTTCCTTCCCAAACTCCTCCTGCTTACTGAATTGGCAGTACTGAAGTTTTTGTAATGTTTTAAGTGATACAGTGAGTATTTTAAAGTTACTTGTTTTTAACAGACTTGTTTTTGAAATTCTGGACGAGTTTGCTATACAGTAAAGGAATTATTCCTATGCCTCTTCCAAGTCATCTGCCACCTAATTGGGGCTATCCATGCACAGCTATATCCATGTCAAGTGTCCCTTTACTATACTGCTGGGTCTTATCTGCAATACCTGCTTTCCCACCATCTTTCCCATTACCATAATATTTGAACTACACATGAGCAATTCATTTCTCATCTGCTTTTACCTCTGCATAATGCCCAGAATACACACACAAATCTGGTTGCACATTTGGTGTCTTGTAGCCATAATGCTGCATCTGAACCCCCACAGCTGGTGTCAGATTAGTTCTCCAGTATCATCACACTGGGACTCTTCATGCACTGTTGGTTTCATACCACCCTCATATGAAAAGGTCTGTGTAGTAATAAAATATACATAGCCTTGAGAAATCTTTATCTGTCATACATAATATACCAATAAATGCACTCACAGATAAGTATAAGAAATCAAATGTGCTTTCAATATTATATTTCTTCAGTTATATTTTCAAAAACAAGAGAAATTCAAACACTGAAAGAGCAGTCTTAATTCTCTGACTCAGCTGAATTCTATTATAAAAAAAATCAGAGAACCTTCCTGAATTTTATTTCTCAGACTTTAAAAATCACCTTCTCCTTCAATCATGATATTTAAAGTCACATACAACTTATGTTGCCAAAACATAGCAACTTGAACTCTACCCATGTCTGATAAATAGGTATGGCTTATGTGTTGTGCGTTTGTCATCGAAACACAAATTTATGTTGACATTGCTGATAACTTTTGCCATTCTGATAACTGAACAGATAATGCTGTGCTTTTGGGGTATGTTGAGTTTAACTTTACACTGCGCAGAACTCTCAGATGTGTGAGACCAAATGCTGGATCAGATCCTTTCCTGCATTCTGACTGCATTGTGCTGCTCTGGCTCCAGTTCTGTGAAGCAGCCTAAAAGCCAGTTTAACTGGTCACTGGAGGATTCCCTCAAGTATGGCAGCTTCTTTACCAAACGCTGCCCAGTCACCAGTGCAGGGGACATGACTAAGGCTTCCCTTCATTGCACCCTTCCATGGGTGCCAAAAGAGCCTCTTGAGGTCCTTGCCAGACAATGTAAATTTGAGCAGTGTTAAGGTTGCTCTAATCAAGACCAGCATCTGGCCTAATGGGCTGAGAGCCACAGGATTTGGGAAGGAGAGAACAAAGCATACTTTCATACCCCTTCCTCACCCCACATCTTCAGTGAGTGATGCTTAGCCACAGGTGTAGAGCTGGTCATTTATATTTCTTCTGAAGATTTTGCCTGGGGAGAGGAGAGATTAAATCAGTTCTTGAAAGTAATTTCTCCTTTGGATGACTTCATGCTGAGCAAAAATGTAGTGGTAATTTGTGTAAATAGGCTCCATGTTATTTTAAAATGTAGATAATCAGAAGATAGAGCCTGGCAGCTTTTCTCATCCATTTATTGTAACAGGAGAAATCTGAGTTAATCCTGATAGCTCTACTCTTAAAGTGTCTTCAGAGTGCTTGGGCAATGTCTTGAATTTTAGTTCAAATATACAGAGTCAAACTTTTTAATCTGAATTAAAAGCCACAGTAGGAAAAGAGTTTAGGCCCTATGACTTCAAAGGAATGCAAATTCCTTTTTGATTTTTCAGTGCATTGAAGAGCTCCTGATGGAACCATATTGCCTGCTTACTATTCTTCCTGTCTTTCCTTTGGATCAGAATAGTGGGCAGTTGTGTATTTAATGTCGTCTCTTTGAGAAACTGCCAGCTCTCCTGAACTTCTTTATCCCTTAGATTTTCTTCCCATAATTCTTTGAGTTTGTTAAAGTCTGCTTTTTTAAAAAAAAGTCCACTGTCCTTATTCTGCTGCTCTCACTCCTTCCTTTCCTTAGAATCATGAAATCTGTCATTTCATGATCACTTTCTCCCAAGATGTCTTTTACCTTCAGATTTGCAATTAATTCTTCCCTGTTAATCAAAATTAAATCTAAAATGGTGGTTCCACTGGTTATTTACTCCACTTTCTGAAACAAGAAGTTGGCCCCAAACATTCCAAGAACTTATTAGACAGTTTGTGTTTTGCATGTTACTTTCCAACAGATGTCTGGGTAGTTAAAGTCCCTAGTTACTACCTGTTCTTGTGTTTTGGATATTTCTATTATTTGTTCTAGAAATACCTCATCCACCTCTTTTTCCTGATTTGGTGGTCTATAGTAGAACCCCTACCATGATGTCACCCCAATATTTCCGCTTATCTTTATCCAGAGACTTTCAAGCTTCTTCTGGGCCTCAAAACAAGTGTCTGTATTCTTGATATATAATCCAGCACCAGCCTTTGTCTCCTCCTTTTGGTGGAGGTGTGCTTGAGCCTCCCTACCTTGGAGATATGTGGCTATTCTTCCTCACTTTTTACTCTGCTTGTCCTCCCTGAACAAGCTATACCCCTCCGTACAAATATTCCAGTCATGAGATTTATCCTGCTCAGTCTCTTTGACACTAGTTAAGTCATAATTTAGCTTATGTACTAGTACATCCAGTTCTTCCTGTTTATTCCCCATACTCCATTCCCCCACTAATTTCCACTTTTGTTGTTCCTATGATCCTGCTGTAATTTTCCGTGTCCTTCCCCAATTTCTAGCTCTGTGTTAAGGTCACCTGTTTTATGCTTACCTGTGAAATTTTGTCACCTGCCCTCTTTGAACCTAGTTTAAAGCCCTCCTCACTAGGTTGGCAAGTCAGTGTCCCCAAGATGTACTTTTCCCTTCTTGGTCAGGTGGACCCATCTCTTCCCAGCAGACCTCCTTCATGGACACCATCTCATGATTGAAGAGGGCAGCACACCTCCTGGGATGTAAGATCAGGCCTCTATCTCAGAAGGGAATCACTGACTACTGCCACACTTTTTCTCCTTCTCCTCTTGGTAGTGGTGCACATGAGCCTCCCAGCCTTGGGGACCATTGCAGTCTGCTCCTCACCTCCTGTTGCCAGTACTGCATACCAGTTCTTGAGTGCAGTGGATGGGGAACATGGATAGGTGGGTGAAGCATAGTCTGCTGCCTAAGATGGCCAGCAGCCAGTCTCTCTTCCCTGTAGAGCAGCTGGTTCATCTTCCTCCTCTGGTGCTGCTGTAGTCTTCTCTAGGCAGCTAGCATCCTCCATCCCGAACATCTCCATGTGCATCCTGTCAATGAATTCCTCATGCTCCTGAGTGCTAGTGAGGCAAACGTCCTGCTCCTGCTGCAGTTGTCTTACATGCTTCCTGAGGGACTCCACCAACAAACACCTCTGATGCTGGATGGCTCCTTCTGCCTGGCTTTTGTTGATGGGCACATGCAGGCCACATTTGCAGCAAGTCAAGACCAGGATCTGGGTGGAAGCTTTCAGGGTCAGGATGTCTGTCTGCCTGGGCCCTCCACAGGTGAGGCAGAGGAGGAGTAGCAGAGGTGAGGTGCTGTTTTCTTCCTGTTGTGGGTTCTTCCTTGTGAAGTATCTGCAAGTTGAAGTAAAACTACCTCCCTGCCTTCCTCTACTGGCAAACACCTGGCTAACTACCTTAGTCTCCCAACTGCCTTGGTCTCACTAGCCGTGTTTTACATGACATCCTCAATAATTTTTCTATTTCATTTCTGCTCTTTTCATAATAGTGGTATTGCCCTTATGTCTAGTCAATGAGCTTTTCCTTTCCTCTTTCTTTTACCCCCTGTACCCTCTTTCTTGACCTAAAAATAGGATGGTGGTTGATACTGTTAACTACCATAAACTTCCATTGACATGCTTCTCAGTCACCTGGTACAGTTCATTAGAATCTTAGCACCCTGTTGTTCTGGCTTTGCTCTTGCCTATTAAACTCTCTCTCCATTATGATAGACAATGGTAGATTTTACTTTGCTGCTATACCTGCCTGCTGTAGTATTGCTCTTGACCCCTCCACTATGTCTCTGCCTTTTCCCAGGCTTACCTTTTTTCTGAAATTGATCTCAGATTATCTTTTCTATTCAGATGTTGTTCATATTTATTTCCTTCGAACTGTATCACTTTCATCTCACTATTTGCCATACCTTAATTTCAACAATTCCTGGCTGTACTAATAACTTCTTTTTACCCAAATACCAAAACCGTATCTTCTGCAAATTGATACAAATAGTTCTTGTCACCCCATTTTCCGCCTCAACTCCGATCTACTTTGTCCTACTCAAAAAAACCCTCACATTCCCTTTGTTCTGAGGAACTAAGACATCTTGACCACTAATTCTTTTCCAGCTGCTTTCACCCACAGCTGTAAATCTGCCCAATGTCTTCTCCAAAATATTGTCTACACTTGACGCAATCTAGATCCCTCCCATTGTTAAAAAAAAATCTGGAGTAGTGTAGATTTCAGCTAATATCTCATACTTTTGTGGAGCTTCCAAAAAAACCAAATATGGGTGATGTGGTTCTGGAGAGGTCCCCTTTTGCAGAGATGGCTAACAGAGTGGAAATAAGGTGTGGAAAAGGCCAATTTTGGGGCCTTCTGAAGCCTGCAGGCCCACCTCTTTGTCCCTGGTTCATGGGAATTAGCAATGGAAAGGCCCATTGGTTCCTCTTCACCTGTACTGCTTTCCATTAACCACTGACGTGTGGATCACTTAGCATATCACTGATTTAGTAACAGATTCCCCCATGTCTGGGCTCTTCTTTGTACAGGAAGTGGAGGAGCAGTTAGGGAAATGGTTAGGGATCCCTTATCCTGTGGGGCAGCTGTGCCTCACCCAGCATGAGTTAGAGCAGCCCTAATTTTCACCAGCAGGGTATGGTCCCTAAGGAACCATAGACCAGCTGAGGATCAGCACAACAGAGCTCTGACCTGGCAGGCTTCTGACACTTCTGTATGTGAAGTGTTGGGGAAGGCTGCTGGTACGCAAGTTGGCTCTGTTGGCTTTACTCAGCTGAAAGCTCTCCTCTGCCGGCTTGGAATTGTGAGTCTGGCTCTTAATGTTTTGAACAGCTCATTGGGTATCTCTTAACATCAGTGACTGTAGTGATGAGACCCTAGACTAATGACAAAGTAGGGAAGTGTGCATTTATAGATTTGCCAATGCAGTTTGGTACTTAGTTGCTCTCAAGCGTTTTGTAATGATGTGTTTTAACACTTTAATTGTACACGGTCAATACCTTGTTATCTCTGTCATTGGGTTAAAGTAAATTTTATTGTTTGAACTATTTTTTTCAGAGTAACAGAGTCCAAATTCAAATAACTCCCTGTAAATGACTGTAGAAAGCAGTTGTTTACAGTACAATTAGTACATTGTTTCTCCCTGAAGCACTTAGAAATAGCTGCAACATTAGGTATCAAAACACACACAGCATTACAAATGAAGCACCCCATCTAAGCAACGCTGCTGGCACCACTGTAATACTGCTTGGCATAAAAAGGAACGTACCTTTGCGCTCCATTGAGAGATGAGAGTCTGAGTGTTTCACTGACTGCTTGCCACTTTCAAAACGTCAACTGATAAAATATTAAAGTCTCACTGTTTCTTAGCCCTGTTGAAGGAGGTTGTGCAGCACTTCATTCAAAAGGTCCTTCTGCCTTGCCCTGGCTGTCTGTCCCTGTGAGTTCTCAGGAGTCATTAGCATGGGCAGTTATAGTCAGGACCAAGGTGTCTATTGCTGGTTGCTCTCTGGGGAGAGGAACCTCATTCAAAATAGATGAAAGTCAATGTGTTACACACAAGGTCTATGAAGCACTTCAGTTTGTTAGGTAATAATGTGAAGACTGTGACTCCTGGTGATCTCAACCTCACATACAAACAACATGATCTCTCCTATCTACCTAGGCACATGGCCACATGGTTGCAGTATAGGCCTGATCCAATTCCCATGGAAATCAGTGGAGAGACACACCCATTGACTTCAATGGGAATGGGATCAGGCCTTATCTGATTGCTTCACAATCAAGAATGAATTTATCTTCGCAATACCCCTGAAAGGCAGGGAGAAGTACTATCATTGTACAGGTGGGGAGTTGAGGCACCTGCCCAGGACCTAACAGGCAATGATCAAGTGATCTCTCTCCTGCCATCCATCTCCAGGCTAGGGACACCATTCTTTACCCATCCTGGCTAATAGCCATTAATGGACTTAACCTCCATGAATTTATGCAGTTCTCGTTTAAATCCTGTTATAGTCCTAGCCTTCATAACCTCCTCAGGCAAGGAGTTCCACAGGCTGACTGTGCGCTGTGTAAAGAAGAACTTCCTTTTATTTGTTTTAAACCTGCTGCCCATTAATTTCATTTGGTGGCCCCTAGTTCTTATATTATGGGAACAAGTAAATAAGTTTTCCTTATTCACTTTCTCTACACCACTCATGATTTTATATACCTCTATCATATCCCCCCTTAGTCTCCTCTTTTCCAAGATGAAAAGTCCTAGCCTCTTTAATCTCTCCTCATCTGGGACCCGTTCCAAACCCCTAATCATTTAATTGCCCTTTTCTGAACGTTTTCTAATGCCAGTATATCTTTTTTGAGATGAGGGGACCACATCTGTACGCAGTATTCAAGATGTGGGCATACCATGGATTTATATAAGGGCAATAAGATATTGTCCATCTTATTGTCTATCCCTTTTTAAACGATTCCTAACATCCTGTTTGCTTTTTTGACTGCCGCTGCACGTTGCGTGGACGTCTTCAGAGAACTATCCACGATGACTCCAAGATCTTTTTCCTGATTAGTTGTAGCTAAATTAGCCCCCATCATATTGTATTATAGTTGGGGCTATTTTTTCCAATGTGCATTACTTTACATTTATCCACATTAAATTTCATTTGCCATTTTGTTGCCCCATCACTTAGTTTTGGGAGATCTTTTTGAAGTTCTTCAGAATCTGCTTTGGTCTTAACTACATTGAGCAGTTTAGTATCATCTGCAAACTTTGCAACCTCACTGTTTACCCCTTTCTCCAGATCATTTATGAATAAGTTGAATAGGATTGATCCTAGGACTGACCCTTGGGGAACACCCAAGTTGGGGAGCAACTAACTATAGCCAGTTATTTCCAAGGGAGATGCTGGGTGCTCACTTTTGAAAATCAGGCCGCTTATTTAGATACCTAAAAAAAGGATTTAGGAGCCTAACTTTGGGCAGCCATTTTTAATATACTGTTCATAAATTAGATGGATGTACAATGTAGTTGTAAAGTCTGAATCCATATAGAAGCTAAATGCTACTCTCCATTAAGATACAGAGATGCTTTTAAAATCAGGGCAAACAGCATACTGAATGAGACAAGGTAATTATATTCATTACATTTCAACCCTGGTAATATAAAGAATCTGGGTTAACTTGTTTTACCTCACTTACAAAGGAGCTTGGCTTTGTAACTAACTAAACATATCAAGGCAGCAAGAAATTGGAACCGCATTTCAATATACACATGAGCCATTTGGAAAAGTGTACCCTATGGCAACCATTCTGCTATAGGTTATGGTGATCTGATTTTCCTTTAATGATTTCTGCAGACTTTTCAAACAGTTTTAATCTACAGAAATGTTTCAGGTTAGTACATTTTAAAAGTCCAACTACAGAAGGATTAAATAACAGCCCAAATGTTTTTAGATACATGAAAACCTTTATAATGGAATGAGAAATCAAGAAAGGTGAAGACTGTGTCAACACTGGGTCAGATTCTGTAGTCCTTATGCAGGCAATTTCCCTTTGAAGTTAATACAGGATTTACACCAGGACAACAGGATCCATTAGCAACACATGGAATGAAAGGGGTAGAGAAATGCACACTGAAAATAGAAAAAATAAAAATAAAAAAATGTTTATTCTGAGATGTTCCTGCCAAGTGATCTGTAATGGGAAAAATATAGTTAGGGGAAGGGTGAGAGAGTGAGAGAGCAGGGAATATTAAAGAGTAAAATCTGGGTTTAAAAATATTTTATCTGAATTTGCAGTGCAAAAGTACTGAACATGTTAGCAGTTATTGTTATATTCATGTGTATGTATAAAGCATTTTGCAAGATAAGTGATATGCTTATCACTTCATCTACTACTGAAATGCAGCCAGCTGTGGAGTGGGAAGGGGCAAGCATTATAGCAGCAATATTAAATACTAGTTTAGAGACAGGATGTGCAGATTACCTTAAAGAAAAGACAAGATCCAAATTGTGTGCTAAATGCCTGGGCTAATTAACTTAAAATTTAATTTGCACTAATCTGCCTGAGATGAAGGAAGCATGAAGCAAATGTTATTCGTAAATTTCATGTTTTAGGGTGGAGCAGGGGATTGAAAGAGTGGATAGTTCTCTCCTTTGTGCTGGAGCCAGGAGGCTGCAGGAGTATCTACAGCCCTAGGGCTGAAATAACCCCTACTGACCATGCAGACCCGAAAAAGAGATGGGCTTGTTCCTAGTTGGTTGGTCTGGGTACTGCCATACATGTGAGGCCTCTGCTTCAAAATAGAGAAGTACTTTCTCCACAGTTGCCATTTTGGGGAGGGGAGGGCATGGGGGTAAAAGAAATGTTTGGTGATCTGTCTGCCTCTCTCCTCAAGATGGCACATCCAGCTCTTCAAAGGAGCTGTCAGCCAGAGAAAGGTGCTTCTACACCATAGCCCCTTTAAAAAAAATCTTTCCTGGCTGAGTTATATCAGCATCCATAGTTAGTCATTTCTGCTGTTGAGAACATCACTGCCTACAGTTAGGTGAGATATTTTCTGCCCCTTAGTATTTGAATGGGCAGTGCAGTAGTAAAGTATTTCCCCAGACTCACAGTTGCTAGGTAGGCGGTGGGAAGTGTGCCTGTTGATAGAAATCCTGCTTTTGGGATTGAAAAAAGGCAGAAAGCCTCATCTTTTCCCCCAAAGACAGAGATAGTAGGGTCAGCCTGCTGCTGCAGAAAGACTATGTGAGGAGCCACTGATTAGAAGATAGTAGTAGAAGTGCAGTTGGATCTGATGGGAAGAGGGTCAGAAGAAGCACCTGCATCTTCACCCTTCTCTTCCGAGTAAGAGAGAAAAGGGGGAAGTGGTCTTTATCTTTATCCACGCATCCCAAACTCTTGAACAGCTTCATAAAGTTTGGGTTGACTAAAGCTCAGATTAATTTTGTGAAGTTCCAAACCTTTGTAGAGTAGAATCCCAAAACTTTTGCAAAATAGCTCAACAGATTCACAAAACCTCAATCTCCGAGAAGTTTGTCTTGCTTTCCTTCAGGGTGTCCTGATTTCTCAGAAGATTTGTTAGGAGGAGAGGAAAATGTCCTCAAGATAAAACTCCAAGACGAGAGGCTATATAAAAATAAGAAATGAGACTGTTTGGTGGGCATCAGTAACAGTCAGAAAGTAAAGCAATGGCTAGAAGGTCAAATGTGATGTCTTGGGAGCTCATTGTGCCATAAGAATTCATTTGTATCTCACTATTGAAATATTCCATTGCACAATTACATTAAATTCTAATTCAGTTCTTTAGCAGTAACCTTGATTACTGTTGCAAAAAAGTGGTAGCAGCGAGGAGAGAAGATCACTTGTCCCGCAGATCTTGAACATTGTCTTCTAATCAAAACCATCTGAGCCTGCTGCGACACCTCCCCTCTGCCTAGTGAGGGATATGTGCATGACAGAGCTGACTTTATGCCAGCCAAAGATTGTGCCACACCGGGGAAATCATCTGCCTGTTTAAGGAAGCTTAAAGTCCCTTTTGTACCACTAGAGCAATGCAAATAGGACTTTGGCAGAGCTGACGATTTGGCGCTTAGTTTTGTTATTCGTGTGGGATTTGCATTGGCTTTTCAACTGTAACTGAACCAAAAATCCTACTATTTAGTTTAGTTTTTTAAAAAATGATCACTTCCATGTTTTGTCCTAATATGGTCATTATTCCCCAGGATACAAACTTCAATTAACTGGAGTTATGGTGGAAAATATATGTCAAGAATTTAAACTTCAGTTCTACACTGAAAAGAAACTCCGTAAAAATGGCAGTGTGGGGTTCCATGTCTCTTGTGTCTTGTTGATTTCCATATCCAATGTGCTTGGTTTACAAGTTTATCTTGTCAGCCCAAAGAGCTCAACCTGCACTCTGAAAGTCAAGATTGGTGGTTCTTTCCTCATACTTCATCACCAGAAAATGTAGTCCCTTAGCTACATCTGTGCCATCCCAGTGCCCTCAGTGAGTTTGCACAAGTGTAAGTGATCAGACACCGTAACTAATTCTGAAAATTACGCTTCAGAATGAATAGAATGTAGCTCATACTCTGTCTTAGCTATATTTACTGCAGCGTTAATGGGTGTGTGACAATTTGGGGAAAGTGTATATGTACAACTTCTGAATATTGGTTGATTTTATGAAGTTGTTATATGAAATTGTTGTGTTATGAAATGTCTCTAGGTGGATGTGGAATCCCCAGTTTGCTGATGGGGCTGTAGCACATACTTATGAGAGATGCTAGTTGGTCATTCAACCTTCATGGTTGCCTACTCAGGTGGAAACACCTTGAGACAACGGTTTGACTGAATTTGGGAGAAGCTTCTCTGGAGTGAGGGGCAGTGGAAAATCCCCAACAGGCGAACAAGGAAACCAAATGTGGGTAGGGCGATACATAAACTTGAGGGAAGACTTGCAGAATTGTTCAGGAAGCTTTGGGCAGGAGAGAGGAAAAGATGGGTGTGCATGTATGTCTGGTTTAACTATGGGACCAGCCAAGGTCGAAGGATGCTAGCTGACCTAGGGAGGGAAGCTCCATGATTCTGGAAAGATGCTGTTAGCTGTAGGGAGGATACCCTAGAGGACTCTGCCCCAACCCAAAGACCTCTCCAGAGTGGGGAAGAAACTGAAGCAGGGAAATGCATATAGGGGGGTTTATTATTTTCTGTAGGTCTGTGTATTTCTCATGAGGCTAAGTAGAGAATAATGGTGGTGTTAGAATGCTGTGCAAAGTCTGTTGGTCTGTTGGCTTGCACTGTTGTGTGCCCCTGCAGAGGTAAACTGTGAACCCAGAGGGTTGCAGTTCTGGAAGAGGGTGTGTTTAAGATACAAGAGCATCTGAAGAGTCCTTGCCAGTCCCTGGGGATAGGCAGATGGACCATGGTGTCTGAGCTCTCCGAGGTGGGTACTAGACAAAGGATCTGCACCTCAAGCATGTGCCTAGAGACCCCATGCCAGGGGTAATGTCTGGACTCTGTTAAGTCTTCTGAATCTGAACGCACACAGAGCCCAGTGAGGTGGACTCCAAACATAATAGCCCGGGAGTGTCTAACCGGAGGGAACTTTAGTAGGGCTGCAGGGCTGGCCTTACCATGAGGCGAACTGAGGCAGCCCCCTCAGGTGCCAGACTGTGGGGGGGCACCACTATGATCCAGAGTGTAGAAAATGGTGTCTGCTGCTGGTGCATGTGTATTCTCTCTGCTCTAGATGCACAGAGATGGTGGAGTGCTGTGCTGGAGGAAGGAGGGAACAAGAGACATAACAGGCAGGCAGGAGAAAAGGTGAGAGGGAATAACAGAAAGCAGCAGGAGCTGCAGGGAGAGAGAGGAGGAGGAGCCTCTTATGTACCTGTCTAGCACGCCCAGGAACCTGGACTGATTAACACCAGTTTCTCAGGGAGCTTCCTGTTTCCTGCTGCTTCCCTGAACCCACTTGAGGAGAACAGGCAGTCAACTAAAGTAGTAGGAGCCAGTTAGGCCCTTAAGACGCTGATATCTTCCCTCACTCAGGCCCTGCTACCAGCCTGCTTATTTGTTCCCTTCAACTGAGTGTTGAGAGCCACTATAGCTGGCACAGAACAGCAGTCGTGAGTGAAAGAAGAAAACGCCCCTCTGGGACAATATTCAGAAAAAGAAAGAAACCAAAGGAAGCTTTTCTATCTAAGCGAAAGGAGCTCTCCCAAGATACATAGACACAAATGTTCACAGTGAGCCTTCTGGCCCCGGTGAGGATATGAGTGGTGAGGAGATGCCTGATCTTCCAGTTAGTCAGAGTGCAAGTGACCTGGCAGCTACTGCAGCATCCATATCTCCATCTCAAATGGATGTAACCATGCCCGTTCCTGAAGAAAAATGTAGATCAGAGAAGAGTGTGGTGGAGGCACAAGAAACAGCTGCTGCTGAGTTTAGTTCCTTAAGTCTAGATGATCCAGGACTGTGGACCCACTTGAGCAGTAGCCTGAGGGACTTCCTTGTACTGCATGGGCCACAGCAAGTGAAAACCTTCATGTTCCCCAAAGACAATGAAAATAGAAGTTTCCATCCAACACATTACTGGCATGAAATACCCAATGGTGACAAAGTGGAGAGGCCATGGCTTATGTACTCAAAAACCCAGAATGCTGCATACTGTTTCTGTTGCAAACTCTTCCAGTCTAATATTCCAGCCACATTGGGTTCTACAGGAACAAAGGACTGGAAAAATCTGGCTAGAAATCTGGCATGCTATGAGAAGGCAGAAAATCACCAGCGAGTATTCCATAAATGGAAAGAACTTGAGATGAGACTAAGGTTAAAGGCCACCATAGATGATCAGCATCAAGAGATGATTGCATCAGAGTCTCTTTACTGGCAAAATGTTCCGAAAAGGCTCATTGCCATTGTGAGAATGCTTGCTACGCAAAACCTAGCACTGCGTGACACTTCAGATCAGCTGTATGTGCCAAACAATGGAAACTTCCTTAAAATTGTGGAGCTGATGGCTGAGTTTGATGCTGTGCTCCGGGAACATCTAAGAAGAGTCACCACCCAAGAAATGTACACACACCACTACCTTGGAAAAACAATTCAAAATGAGATCATACCGTTACTGGCAACAAAAGTCAAACAGAAGATTGTGGCAGATCTGAAGTCAGCAAGATATTACTCTGTTATTCTGGACTGCACGCCTGACATCAGCCATACGGAACAAATGACTTTAATGGTGCGTTTTGCAGCAACAACAGAACCTAGTGAAAATGTCCCTGCAATGGTGACTGTCAGAGAGCATTTTCTAGAATTTATTGACATTGATGATACTACAGGAGCTGGTATGACAAATGTGCTTCTTAAAAAGCTGGAAGATACAGAAATTGCAATAGCTGACATGAGAGGTCAGGGCTACGATAATGGTTCCAACATGAGAGGAAAGACCAGAGGAGTGCAGACACGGATCCGAGAGTTAAACCCTCAAGCTTTTTTCGTCCCATGCATTTCTCTTTCATTGAACTTGGTGGTCAGTGATGCAGCATCAGCTTCTAGTGAGGCTGCTGAATTTTTTAATGTAATTCAAAGCATCTATGTTTTTTTCTCTGCATCAACTCATCAATGGCAAATTTTGAAGCAACATCTGGGAACATCCTCTCTGACACTGAAACCACTGAGTGCCACACAATGGGAAAGTCGAGTGGAGGCGATAAAGCCTATCAAACACCAAATTGGGAGGATAGATGATGCCATAGTTGCCATTATGGAGGATAATGCTATGACAGGAACTGTTCGTGGGAGAACAGTGGCAGCGGGAAGTGGAATCACCAGAAACATACATAACTTCAAATTTCTGTGTGGCTTAGTGTTGTGGCATAACATACTGTTTGAAATAAATGAAAGCAAAAGACTCCAAGGTGTTGACCTTGATATATCTGGGGCAATGGAACAACTGGACAAAGCAAAGTCATATCTACAGTCTTACCGGTCAGATGAGGGATTTCAAAATGTTCTGAAGAGTGCACAGAAGTTGGCAGAGGAACTTCACATTGAAGCTATTTTCCTACCCATTCAAGAATACAAGAGTCACCGAAGAAGAAGACATTTTGATTACGAGGCACGGGATAATCCCATAAGAGACCCCAAACAACAATTCAAAGTTGAATTCTTTAACCAGGTGCTAGATTGTGCAATACAGTCAGTTGAAGAACATTTCATGCAGCTCCAGGAACACAGCAGTATATTTGGGATGTTGTATGATATTCCAAAACTCCTCACTATACCTGAAGAAGACCTACACGAGCAATTCAGGGCACTAGAGACAGTGTTGACACATGATGACATGCGCAATATTGATGCAAGTGATTTAGGTGATGAACTGAAATCCCTTTCAAGATACATTCAGCAGGATCAACTCCAAAGGCTGTTTTGGAATATATGTGCACAAATAAGATGACCACCCTCTTTCCAAATGCTTTTGTTGCTCTGTGCGTACTTCTAACACTTCCTGTAACAGTTGCTCGTCAAGAACGCAGCTTCTCCAAGCTGAATCTAATAAAAACACATCTACGCTTCACAATGACACAGGAGAGGCGGGTCGGCCTTGCAGCCATCTCAATAGAGCATGAGCTGGCCCAGACCGTGGACCTTCAGGAAGCAGTTAAAATCTTTGCAACCAAGAAAGCACGGAAAGCACCACTTTGATTATTCAAACAGATAAAAATGCCAATGTTTACTATGCAGACAAGCAAAGTTATATTTGCCGTTCAGGCGTTTGAAAGTTAAGTGTTATTTAAAATTTTTGAACAAGGCATTTTAAGTTGTTCTCCTTTATTGGGGTGGGTAGCAGAGCAGTACCATGAGACTATTAGAACAGGAAGAAGGCAGAATTGAGACCTTTCAAAGTTTTGGCCCAAGTGAGGGGGTTTGGGGGCATCATTTGAGCTCCCCGCCTCAGGTGCCAAAATGTTGTGGGCTGGCCCTGTAGGGCTGCGTGTGTGTGTGTAACAGGGAGTAAAAAGCAGTAAGAACTTGTTCTAATCATCACATACAGCAGATATATCTGAGTATGCATGCAAAGAAAATCTTATGAATAACAAGAAATCATTTTTTTTCATAGTTGCTTTTTAGAGTAGAAGCGCACTTCCAGATATCCAGGGCTACAGTGAACCAGGTCATCTTGGAAAGTAAAGGCTTAAAATTGTTAACTTTTCAATACCTCACATGAAGAAACTATTTTAGGAAGATGGGATGGGACATGGCAAGTGTGCAAGCACGTTGCAGTAATAGAATTGTGCTTGAAAATCACTTGGATGCTACAGCTGGTGCAGAATGCAGCTATACGCTGACTGTAAACAAGTACTGACTTCTGGGAATAGATCACACCAGCTCTATAGAAGTTGTATGGTTTCCTGTTGGGTACAATTCAAAATGTTGATTTTGATCTATGATAAAAACTCTGCAAGACAGATCCTGATTACATGCGACCCCCTTCTCTTGAATCTTGTCGGTGGTTGATATAAACTGGACATTTGAGCTAATAGTCTATATTTGAATGTCACGGTGCTGGTAGCCAGGTGTTCTCAGTGAAGGTCCCTTGACTCTGGAATTCACTTTCCCAAAGATCTTATAAGCTGTATCTTGTGAGACAGTGTGGTGCTCAGTTCCCAAACATTTGCTTGAAGGAGTGTTTAGATGAATGAGGGGTTTAAGGAACATCCTTTATTCTTTCCTCTCTGGGAAAGAGGCAAATGTGACTTGCAATAAGTGAAAAGAAAAGGAGTGCTTGTGGCACCTTAGAGACTAACCAATTTATTTGAGCATAAGCTTTCGTGAGCTACAGCTCACTTCATCGGATGCATACTGTGGAAAGTGTAGAAGTGGTCTCTACAAATTTTTTACTTGCACTCTGCCCATCATAGGAATCTTCTTTGTGCCTACTGCCGTCAGGTAATTTAGTTTTTAATCCTTGTCTAAAATGGGTCTCTGTTAATTTGCAACTGTAGAATGAATTCTCACTCTCCTGAGATTGAGTGAGAAGACAGTTCAGTGTACTCAACTGATACAGGCATCACATTCGGCATTCTTACACTGGAGATGCCATATGGTCAGGTGGCAAGTCTCCATTAAGGGCCATGTTTTTGGAGTTTAATATACTCTCCCTACACACACCCACATTGTATATCATTTAAAATATTATTTTATGTACATTTAGATGAGTTATGATGGGGAGCTGTCAAGTGTTGCTGTAAGCCTGTAGGCGAAGTAAAACAATGATACCCAAAATGATTGCCATATTTTGCATAGTTCCAGAAATGATTCAGCATGACTGACTACAGTTTTTACTATTTAAGTTAATTTCAACATGTTTATGTGGTGTTTATTGATCAAAGCTACCAAATGACAGTGTATTAAAAGAATGTTATTAGTATTACATGGGCAGATTTTGTTTTTTTTTTTCAGAAATGATCATGCTTTTTAGCATGTGGCAAAAATGGCAAGTATCAACATTTCTGAATATACTAACATTAACTATTTTCACATTGCATATTCTTAATTGTCAAAGTATTTCACAAGCGACTATAACAGTTTTCTATATTTTTAATTGAAATTTGCTGACTAAATCAGTCTGACACTGAAGGCTGTGCACATGCAGCAGTAGATGGTGGGTCCATAGTTTGTACTGCGTAGTGGGTAGATATAAATGTATATGAATTTCCAATGTAATTCTTCTCCATTGGTAAGCTTTTGTACATACAATGTAGCATTTAGTCTGCCCGGTAGAAGGTTTAATTTGTAATTGCCTATGCGTGCAGTACTACGCTTTGAATTATTGTAGAAATTAGCTTTTAATTCAATAACATTTATGCACCAGTCAGTATTCTTGTTAGAGATAACAATACACAGCTTCATATTATGAATATACAAAAGCCATGTGAGAAAGAAGAGGACTAACAAGAAGTGGTGATGACAAAGTCCACAAGCAGTCCTTGCCTCTGCACTGAGAAGGGATGAAAATTATGTTACAGCTTTTACTAACCATGTCATCAGCAAGATGGCAAACCCATTTGACCCTGAATCACAACCAGAGCTGTGTATCTACTGGATAATATATCTACCATCAGATGTACAAAGACTCTCCACTGAAAATAGCAAATGTTGGTGAAAAACAAAAGGGGAGATTTGTGAGAGATGCACTTGATTCTGATGGGACACACAGCTTCTTCAACCCAGTCAAGAAATCTGGCATCAAAACATTTGCTGACATGGCCAAGAAAACTAAATTTAAATCAGGCAAGAGAGGGACAATCACTGCAGCTATTAGTCCAGAACTTGTTTTCCCTAGAGTTCTGTCCTTAGCAAGATGCAGAGATTACTCTTGGGGGTGGGGGAAGTATGCAAAAATTAAATTGTCTGTGCACAATATTTTAAAATTATGAATATTTTCTTTGTCAAAACAACAATATAAGCATGCCACTTTCAATAGTTTTGGTAATTTATTTCAAAATACCTGTCAGCAAGTATGTCTGTAACAATACAGACAACAAAAAAGATTCAGGAAATGTTTCTTTGACAAATTCCTTACTAGGCATATTAATACAGAACTTTGAGTAATAATTCATTTAAACTACAATACAGAAATGTATTTCCTGCACCTCTCAGAAGCAGTGGAAAGGATTGGAGCAGTCTGGGTAATGGAGGAGCTGAGGGAGAGGGAAAGAGCCTGGGAGTGAACCTGGAAGATTGTTGGTTGTGAGTGAGAGAAGTATTGAACAGGGTTTTTGTTTGGGGGGGGGGGGTTGGGATGCGGGGGGAGGAATGGTTAGGGAATTAGGGAGCTGCTTCCCCCGTGCAGATCCTGGCTGACCCCTAGCCTTTCCCATGTAATCAGGCACACCTGCCCCTGTCCCTGTGTGTCCCTGCAGCCCCCTCCCATTCGGTCCCTGGCTTAATGCTGTCACCCCACTAGCTCCAGAGTCTGCACCCCAACCTGACTCTCTCACTAGCCCTTCTGAACCCCAGTCTTTGACCCTTCAGCAGCCTCATATGACCTGCTCTGTCCCTCCCATGCCTCCTCGCCTGGCTTTGCTGTGAGAAACGTAGTCTCTTCGCCCAGCTGGCTGCCCTCTCTTCTGGTGCTACAGCAGCCCCTAGTGAGTGAAAGGCGTATCTGCAGCACTTCTCCAGCAGAATCTATATTCTGCAGAGAGAAAAAAATCTGCAGGGACCATGAATTCTGCACATGCGCAGTGGCACAGAATTCCCCCAAGAGTAAGAGATGATGTTTCAATGGCAAACTGTTCTTAGTCATCCAAAAGGACTTATGCCTGTGTCCTTTTTTCCAAGCTGATGGAACAGTGAGAGGAACAGACAAAGCTGAATTAGGGCATTAACTGGAAGCTCAAGCTGAAAGAATCTGTGAGCTAAAAGCATGCAACAAAGAAACCCCAGTGTGCACCAGAGCTGCTGTGGATGTCATACAAATGGTGGCTGGAGACAAATTCCACACATTTGATTAATTTACTGCTGAGTACTTGAGGCAGGTCTGAAAAGGATTTGACAAAGCTAATTGTGTAATTGAAGTCTTTGACAGATTTGACAATAATAACTGCAATAACATCTCTTGCTAGCTGCAAGTTAAGAGTAACAAGAAGGGTCTCTTCAGGTATGTTAGCAACAAGAAGAAAGTCAAGGAAAGTGTGGGCTCCTTACTGAATCAGGGAGGCAACCTAGTGACAGAGGATGTGGAAAAAGCTAATGTACTCAATGCTTTTTTTTGCCTCTGTCTTCACGAACAAGGTCAGCTCCCAGACTACTGCACTGGGCAGCACAGCATGGGGAGGAGGTGGCCAGCCCTCTGTGAAGGAAGAAGTGGTTCGGGACTATTTAGAAAAACTGGACTTGCACAAGTCCTTGGGGCCGGATGCGTTGCATCTGAGAGTGCTAAAGGAATTGGCGGATGTGATTGCAGAGCCATTGGCCATTATCTTTGAAAACTCATGGCCACTGGGGGAAGTCCCGGAAGACTGGAAAAAACGCTAATGTAGTGCCAATCTTTAAAAAAGGGAAGAAGGAGGATCCTGGGAACTACAGGCCGGTCAGCCTCACCTCAGTCCCCGGAAAAATCATGGAGCAGGTCCTCAAGAAATCAATTCTGAAGCACTTAGAGGAGAGGAAAGTGATCAGGAACAGTCAGCATGGATTCACGAAGGGCAAGTCATGCCTGACTAATCTAATTGCCTTCTATGACGAGAAAGCTGGCTCTGTGGATGAAGGGAAAGCAGTGGATGTGTTATTCCTTGACTTTAGCAAAGCTTTTGACACTGTCTCCCACAGTATTCTTGCCAGCAAGTTAAAGAAGTATGGGCTGGATGAATGGACTATAAGGTGGCTAGAAAGCTGGCTAGATTGTCGGGTTCAACGGATAGTGATCTTGGCTCCATGTCTAGTTGGCAGCCGGTATCAAGTGGAGTGCCCCAAGGGTCGGTCCTGCGGCCGGTTTTGTTCAATATCTTCATTAATGATCTGGAGGATGGTGTGGATTGCACCCTCAGCAAGTTTGCGGATGACACTAAACTGGGAGGAGTGGTAGATACGCTGGAGGGTAGGGATAGGATACAGAGGTACCTAGACAAATTAGAGGATTGGGCCAAAAGAAATCTGATGAGGTTCAACAAGGACAAGTGCAGAGTCCTGCACTTAGGACGGAAGAATCCCGTGCACCGCTATAGACTAGGGACCGAATGGCTCGGCAGCAGCTCTGCAGAAAAGGACCTAGGGGTTACAGTGGACGAGAAGCTGGATATGAGTCAGTGTGCCCTTGTTGCCAAGAAGGCCAATGGCATTTTGGGCTGTATAAGTAGGGGCATTGCCAGCAGATCGAGGGACGTGATCGTTCCCCTCTATTCGACATTGGTGAGGCCTCATCTGGAGTACTGTGTCCAGTTTTGGGCCCCACACTACAAGAAGGATGTGGAAAAATTGGAAAGCATCCAGCGGAGGGCAACAAAAATGATTAGGGGACTGGAACACATGAGTTATGAGGAGAGGCTGAGGGAACTGGGATTGTTTAGTCTGCAGAAGAGAAGAATGAGGGGGGATTTGATAGCTGCTTTCAACTACCTGAAAGGGGGTTCCAAAGAGGATGGATCTAGACTGTTCTCAGTGGTAACAGATGACAGAACAAGGAGCAAAGGTCTCAAGTTGCAGTGGGGGAGGTTTAGATTGGATACTATGAAAAACTTTTTCACTAGGAGGGTGGTGAAGCACCGGAATGCGTTACCTAGGGAAGTAGTGGAATCTCCTTCCTTAGAAGTTTTTAAGGTCAGGCTTGACAAAGCCCTGGCTGAAATGATTTAGTTGGGGATTGGTCCTGCTTTGAGCAGGGGGTTGGACTGTGACCTCCTGCGGTCCCTTCCTACCCTGATATTCTATGAACTCTGTGAAAACTGCAAAAAGACAGCGCTAGAGAGGATCTAAGGTTGGATTCAAGAAATACCAGGTGATTGTAGACACCTTTCAGAGTAGCAGCCGTGTTAGTCTGTATCCGCAAAAAGAAAAGGAGTACTTGTGGCACCTTAGAGACTAACAAATTTATTTGAGCAAAAGCTGTAACTCACAAAAGCTTATGCTCAAATAAATTTGTTAGTCTCTAAGGTGCCACAAGTACTCCTTTTCTTTTTGTAGACACCTTGTGCCTCCCCTGGTAAAAGTTTCTAAACATGACATCCAACAAGATGTAACTTGTACAAATCCTCTGTGAGTCTATCGTTCAAAATGTACCTGGGAATGTAGGAATGCAGCTGAGACAAACACTCCTTGCTGCAGGCTTTTCCAGCGGTGAAGTAGCAAAGTCCATCACCAGTAGAGGTGTTGAAGCTGAAGACTTGTACAGCACTCAAGAGGAAGCAGACATCAGGTGCTTCTGGATGCTGTATGTGCCAATATGGCGTTTGGGTCTCTTGGTGTTAAAGGGAATGTAGTAATTAGATCAGCTGACCAGATGTTTTGTCCTTGCTGTTCACTACATTCCAAAAATGGAGCATATAGATAACATTACTAGCACAACTGACATGTCTTGCTTCATATCTGTGCAGGCAATTTGTGATGCACTCACTCCTGATCTTTCAACATACTTGCTGCATTAACAGGATGTGACTGTGTGTCCTATTTGGTATTGGGGAAAAATCTTTTTTTAATATTGTCATAACAAAGGGAGATTACCACTTCAGAGATCTTGCCAAAATGGGAGAGAGGGATGGAGAAGCCACAATTTCTGAAGCAAGAAAGTTGGTAGAAGTGCTGCATGACCAGAGCAAGAAAGAAAAGGAGACCCACGGAGACCTGAATTGCTTGCGCCTCAATCTACCCATCAAAAAGAACAAGTTACTGGCCAAATTCCCACCATGTGGTGACAGTTTTGAAGAGCATGTCAGAAAAGCATCTTGGCAAACAAAGATTTGGATGTCTTTGCACATGGGTAAACCAGATATTGGATGACCCGTGCAACATGGACAGAAAATGTGGATGATGAGTTACTTCCTGTATTCTTCAAGGGCCCAATGGCATCTGAGCTTCTACAAGATCTTATTTGTACCATTAGAGTTCGCTGCACAATCACCTGTGTCTATAATTGGAACAAACTTACCTGCACAGATCTGTGTACGTGTCAGGCAATGAAGACTGTAGTAACCTATCCACTCTTGACAGAGATCATAATGAGGAACAAGATGATGATGACTAGAAATGTCATCAGCGCTATTACACTTCAATGATACCTGTACAAATTTATTTCCAGATTTTGTTTTATCCTTTACATTGTTGTCGTGATGCTTTGAGGTCACAAAAAATCCAATTTTATGTCTTGAAACAATACATTGTCAGTAACAGAAATGAATGCAAATATTTCAAAGATGGTGTCATCATTTTATCCCTATTTTTATGGTAACAGCACCACTTGACAGCTCCACATCATACCTCATCTTAAAGTAGACATAATAATCTTTCATGTGATGTATAACATGCATGTGTGTAGAGTGGGTACATTAAGTTGACCACAGGTGGTGCATGCTGCTTGCCTATTAATTTTAGTTTTGTATTGAGTATTTAGGTAATTAACAACTTCTCGTGTGACAGCAGTTGAAAAGTATGATTGAAAAGCTTGTAATGTGGAGTAAAAGATGCAAAGTAATAGTAAGTAGAGAAGTTCTCAAGAATGTGAAGAGGGAAAGAAGAGGCACTTTAACATATGCTTGTGCACACCCAGTTTTATGCATGTAAACATCTCATGTGAATATCAATTAGGTATATTTGGTTGTACACATACCCAGTAAGGTGCTGAACTGATCAAATGCACATACCTAACTTTGAAAATATGGCCCAGCATGTGGAACTTGAATAGAACATTTCATTATAATAAAATGTCTGTTTCATTTAGATGGTTTTAGTCATTTTCAGTACTGCGTCTCTTTCCTAATTGACTTTATTAATATGTGATTACAGATTTACTTTTTCTCACATCTGTTCTTGGCTTATTCTTTCTTTCCTTTTTTAATGGTATCTCTCCTCCTTTCCTCCCTCCAAAAATAAATATATATATACACTCTTTTGGCATGTCTGGCTCTCTGTTTTCTGTATAGCTTTCACCCCTATATATTATATACCGAGGGGACGGTCTTCATTTTGTTTCTTTTAAAGTTCCTCATTCGTGCTGCTTTCTTTCAGCTGTCCTCTCAGTGAAGTGGGGGTCTTTTTTCATCCACATTCTTCTTACAGAATGACCTTTCTTTAAGCTAGATGTAAAGCATCAGCTCAGCTCTTATTAGAATAAGAAATTGCTATAAATCTCTTTCTCTTTATGGAGATGGTCAATAAGGGAATGTCCAATGTCCTCTAAGAGGATAGTTTGCATTGAAACTTGCTGTAAAGAAGGCAATTTTCAGGCTCCAGAAGATCTGAGAGGTCATTACACCAAAGTAATGTTGCCATTCAAAATGTACCTTCTTCATATTAGTGTAGCTAAGATATGCAGCAGGGTGATGTGCATTGTAGCAAACAAAGTTCAGATGTTCTCCCAGCATTATTGCTCAGTCTAAATTACAGTGGAGAGCCCTTTAAACAATGAAGGTTCAGTCTCTACCTAGGAATATGCCTCATCTCACCTACGCAGGTCCCATTTGCTTTGCTGGATAGCCATTTTAACAGATGCAGTTTGGTTTTACCTTCAGTTTGTAACATTATCAATTACAAATATTATATTACAAATAACCTTGACTTCTTACATTCTCAGTCAGAAATTTAAGATCTAGACTAATGAGGAACTAGAACATAACTTCAGGTTACAAAGGCTGCAGATAGGACAGTCCATCGGGCTTGCACCTGTAGTTCCCATTATAACAAACTAACAAGCTGTATGCCAGAAATAATCACTTTATCACTGTTTTTCTGCTGCACCTTCCACACACGGCCCTCGCCACACAGCCTTCATCTGTGTTTTGTCTATTTACTATAGACTGTAAATGTTTTTGGACAAGGATTTAATCTTTGTAAAGAGCTCTATAGCAACGAGCACACAGGCAATATGTTAAAAACACATAATAAATACACCATGGTAAAAATAGCTAGAATTAAAAATATGGTTGTCTGGGGCATTCAATTATGAGATTTGTCCAAGATTGTTTCCCTAGTTCCCCAGATGAACCTAGCCAGGGCTCATTATGAAATAATTAATGTTCTCATAAAATGAGAGCATAGGTCTTAGCACATGCCCATGGCCTTGAAGTAGTTCATCAGATCAGACTGATCAGAGTAGTTTCAATGATAACAGAAATGGAGTTAAGATTGTGTCAGCATTGCATTTATAAATTTACAAGAGCTAATTGCTCACCATAAAAACAAATTACTCCAGGCTTGCATCCAAAGTCAGAGCCCAGGAGGGGAATAGGTTTATCAAATCTTGAAAGTTGTGAGGGGTTGGGAGGAGATGGGGTGGAGATTTATTGCCTCTTGAATTGTTATAAACATATTAAAAAACAGCAGCAGCAGCAAAAAAAACCCAAAAAACAAAACAAAAACCCACCATCAGTGGCTTCTAAACTATAAAATGATTTTGATTTTCAAACTAAAATTTTGTTGACCATTAGGCCAAAATATGGATCAGTGCTTCAGGCAATTTTGATCACATTTTGTGTCAGACAGTGGTCCCCAAACTGTGGGGCATGCCTCCCTGTGGGGGTGCAGAGGAACATTCGGCGGGCATGTGGCAAAGCATGGGGGGTAGGGTGGGAGCACCTCCCAGCCCCGCTCCATGCCCAGCTCTGACCCCCAGCCCCATCTCAACTCCGCCCCCAGCCCAGCTCTGTCCCCAGCCACAGCTCCACTCCCCCCTGCTCAATGAGGTGGCAACATTTGCAGACAGTACAGAATTACTCAAGGTAGTTAAGTCCAAAGCAGGCTGCAAAGAGTTACAAAGGGATCTCATAAAACTGGGTGACTGGGCAACAAAATGGTGGATGAAATTTAGTGTTGATAAATGCAAAGTAATGCACATTGGAAAACATAATCCCAACTGTACATACAAAATGATGGATCGAAATTAGCTGTTACCACTCAAGAACGATCTTGGAGTCATTGTGGATAGTTCTCTGAAAACATCTGCTTGTGTACAGTGGTAGTCAACAAAGCTAACAGAATGTTAGGAACCATTAGGAAAGGCATAGATAGTAAGAAAATATCCTATTGCCTCCATATAAATTCATGGTATGCCCACACCTTGAAATACTGTATGCAGTTCTGGTCACCGCATCTCAAAAAAGGTATTTTGGAATTGGAATATGTATAGAGAAGGGCAACAAAAACTGTTACGGAGATGGAACAGCTTCCATATGAGGAGAGATTAAAAAGACCGGGACTTTTCAGCCTGGAACAGAGATGACTTAGGGTATGTCTTCACTACCCGCCGGATCAGTGGGCAGCGATCGATCCAGCAGGAATCGATTTATCGCGTCTAGTCTAGATGCGATAAATTGACCCCCGAGCGCTCTCCTGTGGACTCCTGTACTCCAGCGCCACGAGAGGCACAGGCAGAGTCGATGGGGGAGCTGCAGCAGTCGACTCACCGCGGTGAAGGCACCCCGGTAAGTCGATCTAAGTACTTCGACTTCAGCTATGTTAGTCACGTAACTGAAGGTGTGTAACTTAGATAGATCCCCTGCCCCAGTGTAGACCAGGGCACAAAGGGAATATAATAGAGATCTATAAAATCTTGACTGGTGTGAAGACAGTGAATAAGGAAGTGTTATTTATTCCTTCACATAACACAAGAAGGAAGGGTCACCCAATAAAATTAATAAGCAGCAGGTTTAAAACAAACAAAAAGGAAGTATTCGCACAACACATAGTCAGCCTGTGGAATTCATTGCCAGGGGCTGTTGTGAAGGCCAAAACTATAATAGGGTTCAAAAAAGAACTAGATAAGTTTATGGAGGATAGGTCCATCAATGGCTATTAGCCAAGATGGTCAGAGACGCAATGCCATGCTCCGGGTGTCCCTAGCCTCTGAGTGCCAGAAGCTGGGAAAGGACAACAGGGATGGATCACTCAATGATTGTCTGTTCTGTTCATTCCCTCTGAAGCATCTGGCATGGCCACTGTCGGAAACAGGGTACGGGGCTAGATGGGCTTTTGGTATGACCCAGTATGTCTGTTCTTATGTTTACCAGGACTTTCTCAATGCTGACACTAAAAAATACTGTAAATGACTAGAGGTCGAAGGGGTTACACTGACAGAGACTGTATCCTTTGCATGAGGCAGGTCTCTTCTGCCCATTTCTCATGGCACTACTGATGAAAGCTCAACATTCTGTCAGTTCTTGAAAAGTGTAGGCGATGTCTCTTATTTCTTCAACATGTGCTGTCTGTCCGTTAAACATTCCTACTATTCAATTCCTCAGATAAATTTATTTCTGAGTGCATAATGTCAGTCACATTGGTGAATATGCTCCCAGTTTTCTAACTCAATGTTTTGCAACTCTTTGGGATAATTTTGGTATGAAAGATGTAATTTTATATAAAACTATGCTGTGTTCTGTTGGTGTAAAGTGGTTATTAATATATGTGTGAACTAGTGTTAATATTGATTTAAAAGTACCAGGGAGTCAGCAGCAGCTGTCCCATAAATAATGTATTTTACTGGTGATACAGAACTGGTCTTAAGAAGTGAACAGCTACTGCTGTGGGATGTATTTTCGGACTAGAACAGTGTGGTCTATTGAAGACAAGTGCATGAAAATGGCAACACAGAGAATATTGGCCCTCATGTATCCAGACAGTCAAAGCAATAGCATAGAAAGTAAATTATGTTTAAGATTACAGCTCTTAAAAATTGTTCTAAAATCTGCACCTAAAAATAATTCAGTGCTATGTTATATTAAACCACAAGAAAACTCCTCTTATGTTGACTTTTTTGCAGAAATTCCCGAGAATAACAACTGAGTCTCTTTCTCTGATTCTCTAGTGAAACAGCAAGTACTATAAGTTGCTGTTTTTACTGTTGCATTGATGAATGGGTGTCACTTTAGACTATATTGTGTCTCCCTTTGAAGAACAATTAATAGAATGAGTGTTGATTATTAGGCAGACTATGAAGCAATGCATTGAAAAATATCCCTGCCTCATTGGATTTTTCCCTCCAGTCAAACTGAATCATCATTTTACTATATATTTCTCTACTGCTTGTCAGTTATATGATAAAACTGTAAAAGGCATTATTCAAAACAAACCCATCTTTTACTCTATATAGGTACAATAAGGGGCTACCATATTTGTTAGATCTACCCTGATTGGTGGGTTATTACCTTTTTATAGCCATATATATTATACTGAAAGTACCAGTGACTACGTAATAATTTTTGTCACAAAGCACCTTTTTCATCAGACCTTGAGCTGTCATAATGAAACACATCAGAGGGTGGCTGTAACAGGATTCACTCACCACTCTGGCGCCTTCTGCTGGCTGTCTTGAGGATTACCTCTGCATGTTAGTGTGCCCGCTTCAGGTGGTGCCTCGCCACCATCGCTCGTGCTCTAGGACCTACATTTCTGCAAGGACCTCGACATCCTCTTCAACGACACAGCCCTTCAGCCGTGCCACACACTGTGCTCCCCCCTTTGAGGGGACCTGCATTCTGCTGTTCAGCCACTTCACTTAGTGGCTACTACAGCAAATTGTCTGGCCACTTCTTCATGGCCACAGCATTTTCTTTGCCCTTCACTCAGGGCCTCAGCCTACAAATCCCAGCAGCCAGCCAGGAGCTGTTTCTCACTCTGCTGATCCCTGCTAGCAGCACTGCTCTGTCCAGGGTCCTGGCAGTTCATAGAATCATAGAATATCAGGGTTGGAAGGGACCTCAGGAGGTCATCTAGTCCAACCCCCTGCTCAAAGCAGGACCAATCCCCAATTTTTGCCCCAGATCCCTCAATGGCCCCCTCAAGGATTGAACTCACAACCCTGGGTTTAGCAGGCCAATGTTCAAACCTCTTCTCTCAGCCCTCCAGAGATACAGTCCTTTCTCCCAGGGTTCCCAGCACAGAATTGCCCTCCTCTGCCCTGCAGCTCCCTTTTTATATGGGCCTGCTTGGCTCTGCTTGGCTAGTCCTTGCAGCCCTTCTCTGATTGGCTGTCTCCTGTGCAGCCTTCCTGGGGTTCTATTAACCTCTTAGAGCCCAGTGCGGGGCAGGCACCCCATCACAGGGGCTCTCATTCTGATTGCCACACTCATCACAACAGCACTGCTGAAATAAGTACTGCAGAAGACATATGCCAAGTGTTCCCCTCCTCAATAAATCAGATTCTCAACCTTGCTCCAGGTATGTGGAAGCTTGTTCTGCCTTATCACTAAAATCAGACACAGCTTGCAGTCATTGATCTTACTGAAAGTACACAGCCATGCACCTCTATGTACTGTATCTAAGACAAAAAAATCGGTATATGTCAGGTTGAGCTTTTAAAAATCAATAAAATAATCAAACTATCGGTCAAATGTGTCTTTGGTGTAACTCTGTTAGAGAGAAATGTTGTTGGTCATGAATGCTGTGTATAGTTAGAAAATACTGACAAGAGTACTATTGGGGGAGTTCTTAAATGAAGAATTTTTGTAAGTGTTCAGTGATATAAATCTTCTACGTTTTTTGTACATAGTTTACTAGTTTATATTCAAGTAACAATATATGACCTGAGTGCAACGTATTTGTTGTGCTGGGCTTTGAAAATTAATTCAATTTTTAAACCCCCAAAATGCTAAATGATTACAATTATTTATTTTTTAAAATTTTCTTATTTAACTGTGTTTTCATATTTTGTTTCATTCGGTAATATTAGTTTATGGTCTTCCAGAATGTCCCAGAACATGAAACCCTGAATCAGGCACCAGAAATTCTGTCATTGCTGCTACCCATTTTTTTAAAAAAAGGCATTTATATATTAATGTACCATTGTTTAAAAGAGAACACTTCCAAAGAGAACACTCTTTAAACACATATATTTTTCTCTAATAAAGAGTTGAATCAATGTTAGAAAAGAAGATTTAGTCACCAGATTTTTCAGAGGTTCCTGGTACCAACAAAGCCCGTTGAATTCACTATGAGCTGCAGGTGCTCAGCATTTTTGAAAAATCAGGCTATTAATTGTCATGAGCAATATGCACATACTGTACTGGGCTTTATGAATTAAAGAACAATAAAGTCTTGCATTGTAGAGGACAAATCAGCAGATTGCTACATGGATAATTTGCAGCCGGCATGTTCTAACACCAAACACCCTAGCTTGACTGTGAAGAACAGATCTTAGTGGGACATTGCAAATGGATGGCACATCATTTTTAGAAGAATGGCTTAAACTAAATATAAATGTAGGAAAGCATCCCCAAAAGATGTTATAGATGATCTGGCTAGCTGGGATTTTCTAAAATTCATTATCCTATAGAGTTCTAATACCTTTCCTTTGCAGACTTTATTAGTAGTTATGATTTTACTTCAACAACAACTGCTATTTAAAAATCCTCTTTTTTTATGTTAACTAGGAACCACAGGTAAAGTACAGATGTAAATACCTAGCTTTAACCATCAGAAATCTGCAATTTTGATTCTACAGAGAGCATTGCAGCCTACCTGACATGTCCGAATTTGATTGTTTCTGATTAATTTTTTTATGAAGCATTTACCTACATTGCATGCTTATCTATATCTGAGTCTGAGCAGTATCTCCTGCTTCTTTCTAGGATTGTGGAAAAAGGATATTACAGTGAGCGAGATGCTGCCGATGCTGTTAAACAAATCTTGGAGGCAGTTGCTGTAAGTATTACCTAGGATCACAGGCTCAGCACATAATAATCTTTTATTTATTTGGAATAATTGCTTAATAAGTACACAGGTGCAAAAGAAGCAGCTGTTCCTTGTAACTAGTCTATACATTCATTTCTATAATTACTGTTCTATCAATCCCCCAAAAGTAATGACATCTCAGAGGCAAAAGTGACCTTGAGTGACACCAATATATCTCATGCTATAATTCATCTGCTATAGTTGAATTAATGTTCTTTATCACTACCCATTTTCAAAAACCTGCAAAGGTCAGTATAGGTCATTTAGGACAGAAAATGATTTGAGGTTGCTGGCCCTTTTGTAGTCTTCCATTCAAATTTTTGTGAAGTACATCACTATCATTTATTTAGGATTCCTTTTTATACGGAAGAGACTGCATTACCTTTCCATCCAACACTGAGAGACTAACGGAATAAAAGAATTAGTAAGATTGCATGGCGTGTTAGGGAAACTTGAGTGGGAGTTTCCTGCAGAGTAAAGCCAGGAATAAAGAGATTTTGCTTCATTTGCAGTTGCTGCCTGACAAATGTTCCTTCATGTATGCTAACATGTATGCAGAGGTCTCTAAACAAATCACATAAAACCTTAGGGGACTGCTCAATATAGAACATACAAGCAAGATGGATTATGGGGAGACAAGTAGTTTAGGTTGCAACAGAATGTCTGGTTAAAGCTAAATCCTCAACCCTCTCAAAAATAAACATACAGAGTGACCCCAGATGGACACTTTGGGGCCCAGGGTAAAGTTTATGGTGAAAATTTAGTCATTTGGTCAAAGAGTTCCCAAAGACACAGCTCTCTTCCCCATATTGTATACTCCTAATATTTCAATTTTCTTACAACGGTTTCTTGTGCAGAAATATGTGGGGAGGGGGGGAAATTATGGGCAATAACCACATGAAACTTCCTCAGCAACCTGGACTATCCCTGCAGAGTTCTAGTGTCCGGTACCAGAACAAGGCTCTGAGTCAAATTAATAAGTTGTTAGACTTTATTTCTGGTTCCATGGAGTAGTGTAGCAATAGTGAGACCACTGCAGTCCTGCATGGACCAATACCACTGTGTGCAGGCTTCCAGCTAGTGTGGGGTGAGAAAGGGAGACTGAGTTCCCCACAAACATTCTGTAGCTTAAGGAAAACTGTCCTGGACTAGGGTCCAAGAGGACAGGAGTTCAAGTTTCGTCTTCTAATTGCTGCTGTTAATTTCTGTGCCATTTATAACTCATATATCCCCCTATCAGCAAGAACAGGGTGCTCAGCAGCTCCAAGAAAGCCAGCTCAGGCCCCCGCAAAGATGTTTCTCGACCAAGCCCCTTTCACTACACTCACTTTTTCTAATGGTGAAGTTACATGCAAAAACATGTTTTATGTGGAATAACTTTCCAGACACTCCATAATACCCTGTGCACCTTGTGTTCTTCTAGAAGTATGTCAATTCCAAAAGCTCAGATATTCTGTAACCAGAAAATATAACATTAAGGTTCCACTTACAAGATCATTAGTGTTATAAGAAAAAAACAAAACACCAACTTTAGAAAACCAGGCAATGCAGAGTTAGTGACAGTTCCTATGCACCACAATCACACAACTTTAATCCTGTCTCCTTTGATTCCTGCCCTAAGGAAGAGCACAGCAGCACCTTACTTCTTCTTAAGTGTTTTTTTGTGTAGTGTGATCTCTGCCAATCATTTGCAACTACTTCCCAGCATAGACAACTGTGGTGGCTATGTGGTGCAGCATAGGCAACTGTGATGGCTCATGGAAGTGCATTGAGAGGAATGATGATTTTCGGTTGTGATGGATATACAGAAATGGATAAATTACTGTGCTGTTTCCTGTTGCCAGCCCCATGAGGGGCAGTTAAGTTGACACTTCTTTCTTACCACAACCTTAACTGTATTGACTGGTTTTCTTACATTCATGTTTTGCTTGTAATAGTACACTGATGCTTTTAAGGGGGCTTACAACTCAACATTTCCTAGTTTCCCAACATCTGAGTTTTTGAAATTGTCCCCTCACATTTTAGACCAGTGGTTCCCAAACTTGTTCTGCCGCTTGTGCAGGGAAAGCCCCTGGCGGGCCAGGCTGGTTTGTTTACCTGCTGCGTCCGCAGGTTCGGCCAATCGCGGCTCCCAGTGGCTGCGGTTCGCTGTTCCAGGCCAATGGGAGCTGCTGGAAGCGGCGGCCAGTACGTCCCTCGGCCCGCACCGCTTCCAGCAGCTCCCATTGGCCTGGAGCAGCGAACTGCGGCCACTGGGAGCTGCGATCGGCCAAACCTGCTGACGCGGCAGGTAAACAAACCGGCCTGGCCCGCCAGGGGCTTTCCCTGTACAAGCGGCAGAACAAGACTCGGAACCGCTGTTCTAGAAGGTTACAAGCTGTGTAAAGTGCACTATGAAGTGCCTGGAACCTTAACTCCACCTTAACAAAGATTTTATTTCCTCTGTGTTAATAGAGTTTAGCTGAGACAAGGCAATACATAGGTCTAGATTTCATAACAGTTTCATGGAAATTAGGGTGCTCTGAGGATTTCCTCATTTTTATTTCATTAAAATTGTCATGGAGCTTTGCTGAAACACACTTTTACTGTATAACTACTTCAGATCTTCTGCTCCTATTAAAGATTCTTAACCACATTGGGAAGGTGATGTATTTATCCTGTAAGCAATGAGCTAAACACCCTTTTGCTTGGTAGATATCCAGGGCTTCAGGCTCCATATGAAAAATTTCACTTGTTCTCTTGGATTAAAACAAAGGTGTTTGGGTAGCAGAATCAGAAGGGGAAGCAGAGGGAAAAAAAGGGACACAGTATAAAAAATGTGGTGGTCGTCTAAGTTTCACAAGAATTGACAAATTCTGCTAAAACTAAGAACTAGATTTTGCCACCCATATTCAGTGAAACTATACACTGAGGGTGAAATCCTGCACCCTTTTTAAAGTCAGTGGGAGTTTTGCCATTGATGTCAGTGGGGCCAGGATTTTCCCACATGAGTAAAAGTCAGATAATTGGGCCCGCAGTGATTGTCTTGTCTACACTTTCTTTTAAATAAGCCAAGTTAAACAATAGGTTTATATTGTTTTTCTGTTCTCTGTAGATATGTGTATCTCTGTGAAAACAATTCCTTTTCAGCTTGATAAATACAACTCAGTAAACTGATTATATTGATTTTTCTTTCTATACCTCTGGTGTGTGAAATGGAGGCCAAAGTACTGCAATTTTGACCTTGCGAAAAAAGTGAATTTTCTGAGTGCATATCGTTTCCAATCAAAAGGTGAAATTTTTAAATACAGTCATGAAAGTAAATATAGGTTAATAAATGTTATAAAATATAACTTTCGCAGAATAGTGTTTTGATTACTGTTATCAGAAAATGGGTCCATAGGTTAGATGTCCTTGTCAATGAATAAAAACTAAATCCTCAGATATATGTTTTATGGGAAACTAGTCTGTGGAATCTTTTGCTAAGGCAGTTATTGGATAGAAAGCACTACAGCTGGCCAGATAGTGCGGAAATGTATTTGTGATCGTGTTTGTGAAATCTGATGCACTATGTGATTTTCCTGGTTTTTCATCCAATCAGAGAGCAGAAACAAAAATATGTGACTTTTATGAGACATAATAACAAATATTAAAAAATAGTAGTGCTCAATTTGAGGATAATATCTACGTTAGACTTTGGTTGGGAAAGCAATTGAACAAAGTGTCATCAGTAACTAATTCTGAAAAAGTGAGATCAGTTTGTGGATTGTTCTTCAGCAGAAAAATGGGCTAAACTCATTGAATAAGTTTTTTTTTTTCATATATATAATTTATCCAACCGTAGAAAATACACAGAACAAAATGTTCTCTGGAAACAGAGCAGGATGGAAGGGAAGACCATGCATGTTTAAAATGAGAAAAGTACAATATATTTGTCTAATGTAAAACTGATTTAATGGAATACATCATGTATTATTATAAAATTATTCAATGTACTATGAAAGGGAATTTATATGTGTGTTATATTATGTAACAAATGTATGCAGTATTTAAATATATTATAATAATAATCAAAACACAATATATAGCCCATGACTTGGCTGCAGGCTGAGGAGGCCCATTAGTGGCTCAGGATGAGGGTGAAGACCTGAACTCTGAGGTGGTGGAAAGAAGAAAGTTGTGGCTGGAGAGGAAAACTGATAAGCGGAGTGTAGATGGGGTAATAAATGACTGAACTGCTTGTTTCCATGGTTTGGGAGGATATGCAGTTACAACAGGGCCTCTCCTGTCGCCAGGGTGGCCTAAGCTACATGTTTTGTGCTGTACCTCTGGCACAGCACAAAATCTTGGTAAGAGGAAGAGAAAATACAGACTGGCTTCCATTGTTCAGTGTTTTAGGGGATCCAGGGCTTCTGCTAGTTTCTGCTTCTGTTTGCTTTCTAGCCTTCCTCTAAATGTGATGAATTTGTAGTGTGAATCTATATCCTGTCCTCTGCAAAAATAGCAGCATTCCTGTATTGTACATAAATTATTCTGCTGCTCAGCACTATTTGCCATATGTTATGGTAGCAGGGTGGCTTTCCCTGTAAGGGATAGACGATCTGGGGCTCCCCGACCCTGATTACTAAAAGAGGCACACCTGAGAGGGGTTAGGTGATTGCCCTATAAAGAGCAGCTGGAAGTTGCAGAGAGGGGAATGCTCAGGAAAGCGGAGACTGCTAAGAACGAGATTTGGGATTAAGATTCCAGCTAGCAAGGACTGGGAGTAGCCTCCTAAGGCAGGAGAGATCCTGAGCAAGTAGGGGAAAAGACTGCAAAACCTCTACAGGCAAGAAGGCCTGGGAGTCAGAAGAGAAATGTTTGTTTGTTGGACTTTAATTTGGGACTATTAATTAAACCCTGACCCCAAGGACAGATATTTTGACCACAGAAAAAGTGTGTGGAATCTGTGTGAGGGGCCCTGAAAAGGAGGAAACAGAGGCAGGTTGCTGCAGAATGGCCTCTGGCCACAAGGGGATGTTCAGGAGATGGCAAACCCTGTACAGTTCTATCAAATCTGTTTGTCATAATGTAGAATGCTCATATTTATATCTGCAGTGTATCTGAGTTTAATTTTCACCTAGGCCAGGAGTTCTCAAACTGGGGGTCGGGACCCCTCAGGGGGTCATGAGATTATTACATGGGGGTCACAAATTGTCAGCCTCCACCCGAAACCCCACTTTGCCTCCAGCATTTATAATGGTGTTAAATATGTAAAGAAGTTTTTTTTAATTTAAAATGGGGGTCGCACACAGAGGCTTGCTATGTGGAACGAATCACCAGTACAAAAGTTTAAGAACCACTGACCTAGGCATTATCTACCCTAGGGAATTTTAGGGAAAAAAATCCCATTGGTGTAGCATGATTGGGAGTCCTCATGTAGATTTCAGCAGTGGCTTTTTATTGCCATGATATTTAAACCTCAGATGCAATTGCAGGGCTCTCCTTGAATCTACTGAAGAGTGAGTTCGAGTAAATGGGTGCATATTTGTACCCTGAATACCTAATTGAAATTGCAGTTAGTGATCTTTACATTAGAGAAAAGAAACATTAGTTTAAAATTATCTGAAATTAAGAAACTGATACATTAAGATAACTTGCATCCAAGAGTTGTAAAAGACATGGCTGAGATCTGACTGGACTGTTAAAGTTAATTTTCAGTAAGTCTTGGAACATTGGAAAAGTTCCAATAGGCTAATGTTGTGCCAATATTTGAAAAGGATAAATGGGATGCCCCTGGTAATTATAGGCCTATCACTCTGCCATCAATCCTGGGCAAAATAATGGAGCGGCTGATTTGAGACTCTATCAATAAAGAGTTAAAGGAATATATTATAAATAATGCCAATCAACATGGCTTTTTGGAAAATAGATCCTGTCAAACTAACTCGACATCTTTTTTAAAAAACGAAATTACAAGTTTGGTTGATAAACGCAATACTGTTGAAATAATATATTTAGACTTCTGTAATGCATTTGACTTAGTACTGCATTACATTTTGATTAAAAAACTCGAAAGATATAAAAGTAATGTGGCACACCTTAAATGGATTAAAAGCCGGCTAACTGATAGGTCTTAAAATGTAATTATAAATGCCAAATCATCATTGCATAGGTGTATTTCTAGTGGGGTTCCACAGCGATCTGTTCCTGTTCCTACACTATTTAACATTTTTATTAATGACCTGGAAGAAAACATAAAATCATCACTGATAAAGTTTGCAGATGATGCAAAAATTGGGGACTGATCACTGACGTAGAGCAATCAGGATCACTTGGTAAATTAGGAGCAAGCAAACAATATGCATTTTAAGAACATAAGGACAGCCATACTGGGTCAGACCAATGGGCCATCTATCTCAGTAACCTGTCTTCTGACAGCAGCCAATGCCAGGTGCTTCAGAGGGAATGAACAGAACAGGGCAATTATTGAGTAATCCATCCCTTGTTGTCCATTCCCAGCTTCTGGCTGTCGGAGGCTAGGGACACCCAGAGCATGGAGTTGTATCCCTGACCATCTTGGCTAATAGCCATTGATGGACCTATCCTCCATGAACTTATCTAATTGTTTTTTTTAACCCAGTTGTGGTTTTGGCCTTCACAACATCTGGCAACGAGTTCCACAGGTTGATTCTGTGTTATGTGAAGAAGTATTTCTTTTTGTTTCTTTTCAGCCTGCTAATGTAGTATGGCTAAATGTAAATGTACACATCTAAGAGCAAAGAATGTAGCCCATACTCACATGGTGGGGAACTATATCCTGGGAAGCAACGACTCAGGGAAAAAAAATGTGGGGGACATGGTAGGTAATCAGCTGCAGATGAGCTCCCAGTTCCATGCTATGGCCAAAAAGGCTAATGGATGCATAAACAGGGGAATGTCAAGTAGGAGTAGAGATGTTATTTTACCTCTTTATTTGACACTGGTGTAACCGCTGCTGGAATACTGTGGTCAGTTCTCATGTCCCTAATTCAAGAAAGAGGTGGATAAATTGGAGAGGGTTCAGAGAAGAGCCATGAGAATGATTTAAGGATTAGTAAACAATAGACTCACAAAGTTCGATCTATTTATCTTAACAAAGAGAAAGTTATGGGGTGACTTGATTATAGTCTGTAAGTACCTACATGGGAAACCCCTATTTAATAATGGATTCTTCAGAAAGGTATAACACAGGAGTGGAGAAAATTTGGGCAAACATAAACTAGGATGCAGCTGCTTAGAAGTACCACAGATGTACCTTTCCACCACAATCCCCACTTCATCTTCAGCAGCAGCCCTTAACTGACACTGTGGTACTGAGAGACTTTGCAAGTGCTCTGGACTTAATACCAACACAGGTAATGAAGTGGAGTTAATATCTAGGCTGCCTCTGAATGAGCTTTGGTGCTAATGTCAATGTGAGAAAAAGCACTAAGTAAAATATATATGCCTGTGCCATCCATGTCCCTGCGTTTGCGGGCATTGCTCTGCTTGTACTTAATAATCCCTGCTTTGCACAGTAATTTGTGCCACAGCAAATCACTGTCTGCATGTTGAATTCTCCCCCCTCTCTTCCACTTGTAATCCATCTTGACTCATAGGGGTTAGTGTGTGGGGAGGAGAAGAGGAGGGACAAAGGCAAAATGGAGCAGATTCTGCGCACAGCATGTAACATCATTAATGAGATTGGCCTTAAACAGGCAAAGCCCTACCCCCCATCTTGTAATATCACTAATAACAATAGCAAACATCTCTACACACTCTGCTTCCTGCCCACCTGCAGAAATGCCAGATCATCCTGGGTCCTTCCCGTCACCTCTTCCTTGTAGAGTTCCTGGGGGTCTGGCGCAAGAAACTCCTGAGTGTGCCCCAAAGTGGCATATGGGCAAGCATCAGCTCTGTGTGGGCTACTCCCTTTGCCTCTAGACTCTGCTGAGGCTGCCTTACTTCCTCTATGATCTCCTCCTCCTTCAAAAGCCCATCCAGCAGGAAAGTGTGTTTTGTGCTTGGGGTGGAGTCAAGCATCCAGTCAAACACTTTGTAGAATGGGCACAATTTTGGAGATATGCCAGGTGTGGCATTGTGATCCCCTTGACTTTCCTGTATATGGTCTTCAGGAGTCTGATTTTTCTCCTGCAGTGAGATCCTATCTGCTGAATTATGCTGCTGCCAGCTGTTTGGAAATTTCCTCTTAGAACTGCTGATTTTCCTTAAATTATGGGTCTAACTGACCTCACACCAGAGGTTCACCAGAAGCTTGGTGTCAGTTTCTCACCAGCTGGCAGCATGCTGGGAGAAGAATTTCTCAGATGGCATCTCTGTTCAAATGCTGTGGAAGCGCAGAAGAAATGTAGTAGCCAATGTGGAGTTTAAACACCAGCCCAGTGCAGGTGACTTTGGTGCAGAAGAAGGGAGGCGGTAGAGAGGGAGAGGACAAGAAAAATTGGCCCAGGTAGAATTGTGGGAAGACATTGGAGGAGTAACAGTTCCTGGGCTTTTTTACCCTCACTGTAAAGTAGATGTGTTGCCAGCCCAGAGGGAGGCAAAACCTTGGCTCAAACCTATGCCTTCAGCCTTGTATGTTAATCTGGGTTTAAGGCACCCTCAGACCTGGATCGGATATTTTTCTGTGTGGACTGGAGTGGGGTGAGATGATCAATAAGCCCTACAGTCTTTCATTCCACTCCCAGGAATATGGACCACTACTAAAGTCTGTTGATCTTTGAGTTCAAGGAACTTGGAATGCATTTAATAGCATACCACCTGATGATTCATAGGGAAAGATTGAATATAGTGTATTTCCCTTACACTAAACAATGGGTTAAGGGAATGGCCAGTAGTGAAAAGACTAAATGACTGGGTTAGTATTGTTTGAAAGCCTATTCACAGTAGTTAAGAAGTGTGAATTGGTGTTTACTTGCATAACCTTCACACTGGTTTCAGAGTAGCACCCCTGTTAGTCTGTATCCGCAAAAAGAAAATGAGTACTATAAATTTGTTAGTCTCTAAGGTGCCACAAGTACTCCTTTTCTCTTCACACTGGTGACTCTTTGCTCACTTCATGCTGCTTTCCGATCTATTATGACTGCAGACTGAGGCACTCTTCTCTTAATGTAGTCTAAATTTAATTTATACTCTCAGTACTGTGACTGTTTCCCAGCACAATATATTTGTATGAGCTACTCTTAACTGAGACAATTACTTTATGGACACATTTCTGTTCACATCAAAGTGTACCAATTAAGTGGATTCTACAGTATTTAATTGTTAGGGCCTTGTGGCAAAGTATGATAGTGTCTTGTTGCAAAAAAGATGTTGCCAGAATTTGAAAGACCGGGGGCAGGTCCTCTACTTGAGTAAATTGTTTGTAAGTTATATGATGTCAGTTGAGCTGTGACCATGTACAACAGCTGAGGATCTGGCCTCAGATGAGTATGAGGAGCCATTCCTCCACTGTGTACAAGAATGCCTGCATTTATCAAGTCGTAATGTACAGGCAGTGGTTGAGCTTTGATATCTTTCATGAACATGTTTGTATCTAGATCTTTATGGTGACACTTGAGATACTCTTACAGCAAACACAGAAGATCCAAATCAGAATTTTGAATCTACACTTCAAGAATCTGCAATACATAAACTGTGAGGGATGATCTTTTGTTGCTGAGCCACTTGCTGCTGCTGCTGCTGCTGCTGCTACTATTGGTTCTGAGCCATCTGCTCATTCAGGTCCAGGTTGTTCCCAGCAAGGCAAGCTCCTCCTGACTCTCCACTTTGGTGTACCTGAAGATCTGGGTGACTCAGGCTTCTCCCTTCGTTAGAGGGGGAGGTCATGTCCACATTCTCCATCACATGTGACCATACACTCTTCAGGGTCTCAGACACACAACAGCAGACTTGAGTTGGGTCCAAGAAGTCCACAGAGTTTGATGCAGTTCCCCACACCTCTCCTAGGCAGGAGTTCCCTGCAACAGTGTCAGCAGGCCCCTCAGGCATCTCCTAGCCTGGCCAATAGTTCTTCTATAAAGAAGCAAAGAAAAATAGTCCCAAGACAAAACTCCGTAGTTTTGGGCCAGACTTTCCTTCCTCTGGAGAGGTTCCAGCAGTCTGCAATCTGCAGAGGTCCTGAGCTGGCCGTTTCCCTCAAGGAACCAAGGAGCAAAGGACAAGAGGTCTATTCTCCTCCTTGGTCAGCCAGCAACTGACCTGCTCCTCTCCTTTTAACCACCACTTTCTTAATTAGTAGGGGAAGCTAAAGTGGATGGGAACCTGAGAGGCAGTGACGATGAGATGGTCGAGTTCAGGATCCTGATACAAGGAAGAAAGGAAAGCAGCAGAATACGAACCCTGGACTTCAGAAAAGCAGACTTTGACTCCCTCAGGGAACTGATGGGCAAGATCCCCTGGGAGAATAACATGAGGGGGAAAGGAGTCCAGGAGACCTGGCTGTATTTTAAAGAATCCTTATTGAGGTTACAGGGACAAACCATCCCGATGTGTAGAAAGAATAGTAAATATGGCAGGCGACCAGCTTGGCTTAACAGTGAAATCCTTGCTGATCTTAAATACAAAAAAGAAGCTTACAAGAAGTGGAAGATTGGACAAATGACCAGGGATGAGTATAAAAATATTGCCTGGGCATGCAGGAGTGAAATCAGGAAGGCCAAATCACACCTGGAGTTGCAGCTAGCAAGAGATGTTAAGAGTAACAAGAAGGGTTTCTTCAGGTATGTTAGCAACAAGAAGAAAGTCAAGGAAAGTGTGGGCCCCTTACTAAATGAGGGAGGCAACCTAGTGACAGAGGATGTGGAAAAAGCTAATGTACTCAATGCTTTTTTTGCCTCTGTCTTCACGAACAAGGTCAGCTCCCAGACTACTGCACTGGGCAGCACAGCATGGGGAGGAGGAGACCAGCCCTCTGTGGAGAAAGAAGTGGTTCGAGACTATTTAGAAAAGCTGGACGTGCACAAGTCCATGGGGCCGAATGCGTTGCATTCGAGAGTGCTAACGGAGTTGGCAGATGTGATTGCAGAGCCATTGGCCACTATCTTTGAAAACTCATGGCGATCGGGGGAAGTCCCGGACGACTGGAAAAAGGCTAATGTAGTGCCCATCTTTAAAAAAGGGAAGAAGGAGGATTCTGGGAACTACAGGCCAGTCAGCCTCACTTCAGTCCCTGGAAAAATCATGGAGCATGTCCTCAAGGAATCAATTCTGAAGCACTTAGAGGAGAGGAAAGTGATCAGGAACAGTCAGCATGGATTCACCAAAGGCAAGTCATGCCTGACTAATCTAATTGCCTTCTATGACGACATAACTGGTTCTGTAGATGAAGGGAAAGCAGTGGACGTGTTGTTCCTTGATTTTAGCAAAGCTTTTGACACTGTCTCCCACAGTATTCTTGCCAGCAAGTTAAAGAAGTATGGGCTGAAAGAATGGACTATAAGGTGGCTAGAAAGCTGGCTAGATTGTCGGGGTCAATGGTAGTGATCGATGGCTCCATGTCTAGTTGGCAGCCAGTATCAAGTGGAGTGCCCCAAGGGTCGGTCCTGGGGCCAGTTTTGTTCAATATCTTCATTAATGATCTGGAGGATGGTGTGGATTGCACCCTCAGCAAATTTGCAGATGACACTAAACTGGGAGGAGAGGTAGATACGCTGGAGGGTAGGGATAGGATACGGAGGGACCTGGACAAATTAGAGGATTGGGCCAAAAGAAATCTGATGAGGTTCAATAAGGACAAGTGCAGAGTCCTGCACTTAGGACGGAAGAATCCAATGCACCGCTACAGACTAGGGACCGAATGGCTCGGCAGCAGTTCTGCAGAAAAGGACCTAAGGGTTACAGTGAATGAGAATCTGGATATGAGTCAACAGTGTGCCCTTGTTGCCAAGAAGGCCAATGGCATTTTGGGCTGTATAAGTAGGGGCATTGCCAGCAGATGGAGGGACGTGATCGTTCCCCTCTATTCGACACTGGTGAGGCCTCATCTGGAGTACTGTGTCCATTTTTGGGCCCCACACTACAAGAAGGATGTGGAAAAATTGTAAAGAGTCCAGCAGAGGGCAACAAAAATGATTAGGGGACTGGAACACATGAGTTATGAGGAGAGGCTGAGGGAACTGGGGATGTTTAGTCTACGGAAGAGAAGAAGGAGGGGGGATTTGATAGCTGCTTTCAACTACCTGAAAGGGGGTTCCAAAGAGGATGGCTCTAGACTGTTCTCAGTGGTAGCAGATGACAGAACAAGGAGTAATGGTCTCAAGTTGCAGTGGGGGAGATTTAGGTTGGATATTAGGAAAAACTTTTTCACTAAGAGGGTGGTGAAACACTGGAATGCGTTACCTAGGGAGGTGGTGGAATCTCCTTCCTTAGAAGTTTTTAAGGTCAGGCTTGACAAAGCCCTGGCTGGGATGATTTAATTGGGTATCGGTCCTGCTTTGAGCAGGGGGTTGGACTAGATGACCTCCTGAGGTCCCTTCCAACCCTGATATTCTATGATTCTATGAACTGACAGTGAGTGCAGGTTTAGTGTGGCTGAGTGGGCCCATAACAGCTCATTAGCCCTTGGTGACTCAGGGTGGGGTTGGTATACCCCATCATGCAACAGTATGAACTTTGAGGTTCTGGACAAATGCCAGTATGGATAATCACATTCTAGTGGCCTATTCTTCTCCCTCTATTTTCTGTTGAATAAGTTATTGTTCCCTTCTAGGGTTACCATATGTCCCATTTTGGCCAGGACAGTCCCTCTTTTCAAGCCCTGTTCTGGCCATCCTGACTTTTTTGGCAAAACTGGGCATTTGTCCCATTAGCTCTTGCCAACTGGACAAATGCCCAGTTTTGCCAAAAAGGTGGGGTGTGACTCCTGGCAGGGAGGAACATGAGGGGGTAAGGGGTGGAGTGGCTCGAGCCAGGCCAGCCCTGCCTCGTGTGGGCAGGCAGCGGGAGCTGCTTCAGGCTGGTCCCACGTGGGTGGGGGAGAGGAGGGCCTTGGGCAGGTGGACCTTGGGCAGGCGGGGGGAGGGGAAGGGGGTCTTGAGCCGGCCCCACACACCGGGGAGGGGAGGAGAGTGGGGTCCCCAGGCCGGCCCTGTGTGGTGTCCTGTTTTCCCTTTGGGAAAATGTAATCACTTCCTATTCTAAACTGTTTAGTGATGCTGGGTTTATCCTGAGAAAGGGCTGCATGGGCATGAAGTGATCTCTCTAGATTGCATGTCAGTTTAATATCCAAAGCACTTGTCGGTGAAGGAACTCAATATGAAATTTGAAGAATAGGACATATATCTCTTGTAAGCCAACACCGCTCTCCTAACCACAGAAGGAGGACTGAGAGAGAAAAATCCCTTGGAACTACTATACTCTGTGGAGGAGGGAAAAGAAACCCTTCCCATGTCCGCCTGCTGGAAAGGGAAAGCATGGAAAGGGAAACACTCTGTCCCCCGGCTACATAAAGAGGACTAGAAATACCTGCCACTGGCTCATCCTTCTCACTCCCCTTTGGCCTCACATGGATTAACAAAAAGACCCTCCTGCCCTGGCATTTCTCCATCCTAAGCATAATGAGAAGGAGAAAAAAAAGGACACACACTCCTGTGTGTGACCAAGCATTCACTTCTCATTTGGCCCTGTCTGCACTAGACAATTGTACTGTTACAGCTTACAATGGGTGTAACTGGTAACCTTGCAGTGTATCCATGCTAGCTAGTATAAATATGTTAATAGTGATATACAGAGCATGCCCTCCAGCTGCTGCAGTGCCAGTGCATTGTTGGTATCTATCCAACAGTGCCAAACAGAGGTCCCGGAGCAGGGGGTTATATAAGTAGCAATCCACAGCCTGGGGGTCTGTGCCAATTTATTTTTAAAGATGAACCACATAAATAAGCATTTTTCAATACATAAAATATGTATTTTATAAAATGAAATGGCATTAGTATTGCATACAAATACTTGTTTTTCTGAAACAAAAAAATCCTTAAGATTTCATGTGTTGCACCTTATAAAACTGAAATCTTGTATGCATAACACTGCAGACGGTTCAGAAGCTCAGAATAAAGTTGTCAGGAGTACAGGAGATCTCTTGCACTGTCTGCTCGATGAAGGGGTTTCAGGAGCTTGTGGGCTGTGCTGGGAACACCAGTTGCAATGGAGCAGTTTTAGTGGGTTTGGTCTGTTCCATCACTCCAGAATTACACTGTGGCCCAATTTTGTGGCTTTTTGGTGTTGGAAAGACTTGAGGCGCCAGTGTAAACACCTTTGGTGTTGGAAAGACATGAGGTGTGTTATAAAGGTGAAAATTTTCTACCTTAGACCGAGTTAGTGAGGAAATAGGAGTGGATGGGTCCAGTCACTTAGGGTCCAGCCATCCATTTCCTATGGGTCCAACATCCCCTGGGTGCCACACGTTTACCTGGAGATGTTTTCTAAGGGGGTGACCTAGTGGCCTTCTGTCTTTGGGGCCAGTTGCTCTTTCCCTCTTTTTGAGCTCTTCAGGGTGGACTTCTCTGTGCTTAGGTGTTCCAGTTTAGTAGAATATTTGAGACCATGTTAGTCCTGTCCTCCACATCATCCCTAGGGCATCGGTTGGCTCTGCCTGTTGTCAAGTATTAGGAAGTTGCATAAGAACAAGTGTGAATTAGGCTTTTTATAAAAAATATTAACAGATTTGGATTAAACTCACAAGACGGCTCAAGATCTTTAAAAGTTTTGTTAGGATTGTGCAATGATCCAATAGGCTCTGGGTTGTATTGGCATTTTAGGTGTGTTCATACACAGACTGTAAATTAAAGTGTTCTCATACATCTTAAGGAGTCTCCTGACAATACTTCTATTCCAGCTGCTGTAAAGTAAAGCGAGTCTAAATATGACAAATTTGCATTAATTAAAAATTCAAATTATTTTTCATTTACGTTCTGTTGTGTTTCCTTACTGTTTTATTAATAGGAACTTTTAATGAAGCTAACCTCTGATTATTTGTCAGAAGCTTGGAATGGGCGACAGGGCATGGATCACTTGACATTCACCTGGTCTGTTCATTCCCTCTGAAGCACCTGGCATTGGCCACTGTCGGAAGATGGGATACTGGGCTAGATGGACCTGTTGTCTGACCCAGTATGGCCGTTCTTATATTTTTATGTATCTGGGGGGAAATCTCTTTTTTTCCTTTTTGAATGCAGTGAATAAATAGCAAACCATTAACAAGATTGGAAATGTTTAATATTGACATTATTTACCTGGTTTAATTCATTTTGCTAATGTGAGAAAGTCAGTTAGAGTTGGGTGAGTAATACAGATTTTGCTTACTCACAGGAATCCCACAATTCTTGACTGACCTATAGGTATTCAGCTAACTGGAGCCACCCATGTTGAATGTTGTCACTACAGCAAATAATGCCCCTGACAACTGAATTTAACAAGATGCCTAATATCAGATGAGGAGGCTGGTGGGTTGGTCATACATGTGGGCTGCCCACAAGTAAGCAGGCATCTGAATTTTTTTCAAGCCTCTGCCCTTAACAAGTTAAAGAAATTACAGAATTTTGGGTGTTGTGATAGTTAGGACTATGCCTCTTGCTGCCTCTCTAGTGGTCACTTTAGTGCTGAACTTACAGACAAAAAATACATCTTCTTGGGGCTGATCCATTGACAAGGAAGCATAGGCATGTACTGAATTTTTAATTGCAATATTTGGTTGAACAGCAAATAGGTGGATGTTATTGAGCTTCAGAACTATTACCTGAATAGTGGATAAAGCAATACTGTAAATTGTGCATTCACATATTCTATTTAGAGTCATAGAGTTTAAGGCTAGGAGAGACCACGAGATCATCTAGCCTGATCATCTGTCACAGGCCACTGACACCACTCAGAATCCACACGCTAACCCAACAACCAAAATGAGTCCAAAGTTTTACAGCCTACAGGAGACTAAACTATTATGTGCCACAGGGAGAGAATAGGAGGACCAAGATGCACCAGTGCTCAAGGCCCCCACACTGGAAAGGAAATGTTTAAGTGACATATACCCAGATAATCCTGACAAGGCACTCACATACTGCAGAGGAAGATGAAAACCCCCAAGGCTTCTGCCAAACTGACCTGGGGGAAAATTCCTTCCTGACCGCACATGTGGCCATGAGTTAGACCCTGAGCATGTGAGCAGGAACCAGCCAGCCAAGCACCTGAGAGAGAGAATGTTCAGTGCCATCTCAGAGCCCTGGCCTACCCCATCCTGTGTCTCATCTCCAGCCCTGGCCATCTCCTGATGCTTCAGAGGAAGTAGATAAAAAAAATCCCTCCCAGAATACGTGGGAGGGGGAGGAATTTCTTCCAGACTCCTGCTGGTGGCCAGCTGAAACCCTGAAGTATGAGCTTTAGGAACATAGGACATAAACCAGAAGTGAGCCGCAGAGCTGTTGAGTCCTGCCCCCTAGCATCACAAACAACCCCATCATACAATTGCACTCAAAAATGTGTCCAGCTCTCTAGTCAAACTAGTTACGTTATTTGTCCCTACAACTTATATTTGGAGGCTATTCCAGAACCTCAACGCTTATGGTTAGAAACCTCCTAATTTTCAGCCTCAATTTGTTCATGGACAGTTTATATTTTGATTATTTATTGTAGCAGAAAGTTAGTAATAACCACCATTCCTAATCATTATTCATCCTCAAACTCATCAAACAGAACATTTTTGTTAGATGTTTCTTAAACTATAGTATTTTTTTAATAACTCTCTAAAGTGCAAATGTGCACATGCAGTTTGTGCGCCTGACTTACCTGTGCCGATATCAGATGGGTTCATGGGGAAATCAGGTATTTGCTTGTATGCATGTCCAGCTGGGCACTTAATTGGCATTGTATCTGTGCAGTACCTGATTTGCATTGGCACATTGGTTGTTTGCAGATACAAACTAGCTGAATCTAAATATAGCTTTGAAAATTTGGCCCAAAATATCCATTTTTGATTAAATAAGTTTACCAAACTTTCTGTATGCTTCTATACACAATTAAAGCTTATTTCAAATCCATTTCTTTTATATTAAGGCAGTTACATATATTCTGAAAAGATACTTTTAATTAAGTGATTATTTTTTTTGGTTTCTGAAAAATAATAATTGGACTAATGCATGCTGGAAACCTTAAAAATTTGCTATAGTTGTTACTTGGCATGCCTGGGGTAGCCCTCAATGGAAATGCCAAGGTCAGGGCAGGCTGCAAAAGGGAGAGCAGATACTCCCAAGACTGGTGGGTAACACTAAAGTTAAATTCCCCAACCAGTCACAAACTGTGCTTCTGATCCCCAGCACAGGTTATCAAGAAACAAAAAAAGAAATCACACAGCCCGCTTTATTGCATTCCAGTCCTCTGGCTCCTAGCCAGCACCTAGGTCCAGTACAGCGAGAAGTTATTTTAAAACTCTATTCACATATACAAAATGTTCTTCTGACCCCAAAGGGCAAGCCACGTTACCAGGTCAGTATAGGTTTGGATCTTACCCAAAATACAATGCTGCCAGCCAATCCTTTAGTGTCTAAAACTAAAGGTTTATTGTAAAGAAAGAACAAGAAGAGAGATGTTAAATGGTAAAACAGTTACATACATACAAAGACTTCAAAGTCCATCAGGTTCCTAGCAGTGGTTCCTAGCCAGTTTGCTGGCTTGAAAGTCTCTCTGGAGCACATCCACAGCTTGGATGGGTCATTCAGTCCTTTGTTCAGAGCTTCATTTGTAGAAAGGTTGCTTCAGAGGTAAGAAGCAGGAATGGAGACAAAAAGCAGAAGATGCAGCCTTTTATAGTCTTTTGCCATGCAGCTTGTGTTTCCTTTTTCCAAACCCAAGCTGCTCAGCACCTGGCCTGGAAGTCTTAGAGTTCTGTCCATAGGCGTGCCCCTGCATGCCTTTCTGAGTCATAAGGTGTATCCCTTGCCTTCTTTCAATGGGTCAGTTATATAGCTGATGGTCCTTAATGGGCCATCAAGCAGGCTAGGCAGTACTGGTGCCAAACTGTCTGGAGGGTGTCATCCAGAAGCATAGCACAAGTTTTGAAATACAGACATACATACATATCCATAACCCAAAATACAAAGGTGATACAAACATATAGACAAGATTATCATATTTGGAAAATTGTAACATTTTTGCAAATACCTTACACGGCATATCTGGTATAATTCATTGCAATTTTATAATATTGGTATTCATAATATCCTAAAGTGTCCCTCGAATTCCATACATCACACTACTGACCTAGGAAGTTAAGATATTGTAGTCCCTTTGACTTGAGTGGTTAACCAATATTTAGAGCAGTGGTTCTCAACTCTGGTCCACTGCTTGTTCAGGGAAATTCCCTGGCGTGCCCAGCCGGTTTGTTTACCTGCCACATCTGCAGGTTCAGCCAATTGCAGCTCCCACTGTCCACGGTTTGCCGCTCCAGGCCAATGGGGGCCGCGGGGAGGGCAACCAGCACGTCCCTCTGCCCACACCACTTTCTGCATTCCCCATTGGCCTGGAGCGGCGAACTGCGGCCAGTGGGAGCCGCGATCAGCTGAACCTTCGGACGCGGCAGGTAAACAAGCTGGCCCGGCCCGCCAGGGGCTTTCCCTGAACAAGCGGTGGACCAGAGTTGAAAACCACTGATTTAGGGCCTTGCCACATGTTTCTGTTAGGAGAAGAAATGGATAATACAAGTTACGTATATTCTTTGCTGCAATCCTGTTTATTTACAAAGTATGTACAGTAAGTCCTGTTTCCCTGAACACAGTAGAAACAAACAATCACACGTAGCTTCCTTGCTCACAATTTCCAAGTCTGACCCTCCAATCAGCGCTGTGCCCCAAGGAGCTTTGTCTCTTTGTTTCTTCTCAGGGCCATGCTCACAACTGCTTCTATCACTGACTGCTCACTTTCTTTTCTGTTGCACTCAGACAGCATGCCAAACCATCCCCAGTTTCTGTATTTGCAATCAGGAAACCCCTCTGCCCACACAGCTTAGCTTCTGATCAGGCCTTGCCAGGCTGCCCATTGCCTGTGTGATGTCTACTGTTTCCAGCTATCGCAATTCATTTAACCTGAAGGAAGGGTGTCAAGTACACCCATCAGCTTTAAACAGGTCTATAGATTGTCTATAGATTAAATACCCATCAATAACAGCTTCCAGCATAGTGACATGTAAACCTTCATTGCGTTTTATCTGCTTCTTTTAGGTTAACTTTGCTGATAATGACAAAATGATAGTTTAAAATGCAGGTTCAAAGTGGCAGTGGTCACGATGATTGGCATCTTGTGTGTCAAAACATTTGTGAATTGTGAATTTCAAAGAAATGTCTGACCTGAAGATGTGTGTACAGGTTATTATAACTTTCAAAAAGTTCAGAACACCATCTCTTCTGTATGCAGATTTATGAAGAAAATGTCAAGAGAGAGATACCAATTGTTCTTACTGAGTTAACAAGTTTTGATAATTGATAGATGCTCTGAATCCTGTTTGAAGTCATGTTATGAAATAAGATGGAACAATAACTGAGTGGGATCTTATTATAGTTACAGTTTATTGTAATTACAATGAATGATTTTACAGCACTCGTGGAGCTCTGACAAGGGAAGGGAGTTTAATAAATACAGTGATTATTTTAGCATTTTATTATTTATAAACTTCTATACAAATCACAGTAAAGACTAGCTCAGTTAGTTCTGTTCATTAATAAGAAACATAACCTTTATTCAATATCTGATGTGATCTTGTTCATATTCTCTTGCCTTAATATATACATCCATCTTTAAGTGATAACTGTATTAGATGTGCAAGAATATACATAAGAATGGCCATGCTGGGTCAGACCAATGGTCCATCTAGCCCAGTATCCTGTCTTCCAACAGTGGCCAATGCCAGGTGCTTCAGAGGGAATGAACAGAACAGGTAATTATCAGGTGATCCATTCCCTCTTGTCCGGTCCCAGCTTCTGGCAGTCAGTGGTTTAGGGACATCCAGAGCATGGGGTTACATCCCCACCCATCTTGACAGCCATTGATGGACCTATCCTCCATGAACTTATCTAGTTCTTTTTTGAACCCAGTTATATTTTTGGCCTTCACAACATCCCTTGGCAAAGAGTTCCACCAGCTGACTGTGTGGTGTGTGAAGAAGTAGTTCCTTTTGTTTGTTTTAAACCTGCTGCCTAGTAATTTCATTGGGTGACCCCTCGTTCTCGGGTTATGTACTGCTGGTATTTTAACATAATTGTTTCCTCCCTTGGCCCAGAAATAAACCCTGCATGTCAAGGCAGTGAGTTGTGTAAGGAGGAGGGTTGAAGTTTGGGGGAGTCTTCATTTGTTTTCTCATTTAAACAAAAATGCTTTTTCGTGACTGAAATCAATGAAGGAGGCAGCATCACTTGTGCTTATATTAAGCTACATTTTGCAGGAAACATTTATAATTTGTTCCTTTCAATCTATCATGAATATATTTCTATATGCACAGTGTGCAAGATGTATCTTTTGTAGTGGGGGCCAAGCAGTATACACCCGACAGGGTTTTTTGAAAATATCTGCCATTTGGTGCATTCCACAGACAAGTGGTTTGTTCCTGTGCAGCATATTTATGAGCCTCAGAGAGAAGTTATTTCTGGCAGGGATGATTTAGCTGAATCCAGAGTAGAGGTGACTCCATCAGAGGCAGAGAAATCATCCCAGCTTTGCCCTCAGTTTGGTAACAGAATTTTAACAAGGGGCTTGCAAGTGTCCCCAAGTGCCCCCTCCAGCACGTTGCTGTCACGAACCAACAAACGGGCACATAAATTGTCAAGTTATATTAGAGACCTGTTCATGTGCTCCCATAGCTTGAGTAAGGAGTGCAGGCTGGGCCCTAAATATACTTCCTTTGAGAGAGCATTCCGTAACTTTAAAAATAGCTTCATAAATAGGAAAATACTATGTTCAGGAAGTAAGGACATCTTGAATTTGTATCTTCATCAGTTTGATGCTTGTGCTTGCCTTTTCTATTTTTTAAAATTAATGTTTCAATGTTTTCTCTTTGATGAGAATACATCCGAATGTTTAAAGGTCAAAAAGTAAATAGGACATCCAGTAACTTATGTAACAAATGTATGCATGATTGCAATATCACTTGTATGGTTCAGAAATGATTTGTCAGAAACCTTTTTCCTGAGCTGGTGCAAGGTGCCTCCAACCCCCCATTGGTGCCCGGCAAAAGTGAAAGTTAAGATGCAAGAGTCTGGTCATGTTGCCATCGTGTCAGGAGCAATACGGAAATGAGGATATTTTATCTGTTATTGTCTCTAATGAAGGAAATGAAACGAGCACTAATGAACCTGCTGCAAAACTGCAGATGTACTGAACTACATCTGGTGTCCATATCACTCAGGGTCATATTTGCTGGGCAGTTAATGTATTAAAATATGGATAAGCTATCCCTTTTAAAGAACTAATTCCAATATTTGCTGAGAAAAATATTTTCAATTTCTCTTAAAATTGTTAATTAGTTCATGTTTATGCAACACACTGAAAATGTTAAGTGCCATGAAAGTTCCAGGTACAGCTGTTGTTGAGCCAGCTCTTGAAGTTAGTTTACTCATATGAAAGTCCCACTGACATCAGAAATGTTGTCTACGAGCTGAATAAGGACTTTAGGATTTGGCTTTTTGCTTTTCTGCCTCAGTTAACTGGATAATTCATCTGCATCTTTACTGGAAGTATTGTGTGAGGGATGGGCTGGTTCAGCCCAATCCCCCATGCTAGTTACTTGGTGTAATAATCTTGGAGTGCATTTGAAGACAATCCTGCTATCCAATTGGAAGCCTGTTTCGCCATTCTCCCAGTTGGAATTCAGGTGCTGCACCAGGAATGAAATGTTTGGTGAGGAAGTGTGTTGGATCAGCTGACAGGGAGCATCCGTTTGAACCTCAGTGTGAGAGGAGAGAGCAGAAGACACTCTTGTTGCCAGCTAGTTTCATGGCATCCAGAGCTACTGCAGGCAATAAGTCTGATGCCTATAAATGAAAGGTGCAGAGAGGGAAAAGCTCCTCCTTCTTCAGTGTTTCTGAATGCATGCCATCTTCATGCTGTCTGTCTATTAGATTTTGAGTTCTTTGGAGCAGGGACTGCTTTACTTTGTCTTCTACAGCACTAAGCACATTGTCAGCACTTAATAAAACGAAGCAGGCAAAGGAAAAAGCCCAGATTTAGATCAAATACCGTTACCTATAAAGGGATACTGTAATGACTTTGGTTCTTTGAACAGTATATACGTAATCTGAAGGAAACACATAGGCACTCTGGGGCCCAAATAACTGTGTTTACTAACATACGTCATGTAAAAGGCCTGGCTACGTATATACACTACTGCTTTGGCAGGGTTCTGGTGGCTTCTGAATCAGAGAAGAGAGTGAGGGACACTAGAAGGCTCACAAAATATTAGGTACTATAGCTTTATATAGAATATGCCACTACATATACAAAGCTACAGAAGAAGATGAGCACAAGTCAAGGCAGCTTTTAGTAGAAGAGGGTGGAGGTCTGGACTATGCTGTTACTCTGTGTGCAATATCAAACTGGAAATCACCTGAACTATATGTCAGTTGATAGAAGAGAAAAAACAAACTTGCACAGCAAATGTGTTCGCAATAATTACTATTCTTCACCCAAAATGGATAGCCCTGGTAGAGTGATTGCTGTGTTCTTTAGTACAGCTGTTAAATTATTTATTTCTCAACAGCTATTCTGTGGTATCTGATTAAACTTTAAATTAAATTGTAGTTTACTTTTATAAGGACTTAGAACAGTGGGTTTTAACCTTTTTTCATTTTTGGACCCCCTAAATAATTTCAAATGGAGGTGCGAACTCCTTTTGAAATCTTAGACATAGTCTGCGGACCCCCAGGTATCCATGGACCGCAGGTTGAAACCACTGACTTAGAGCATATCCGAATATGTAATGATCACTACTCAGTTCTATATATTGTTAGCATGAAGTCTAAGGGGCCAGACTGTCCCTGGCCTCAAGGATCCTTCCTCCCACCCTCACAAATGCCATCTAAGAGCTAGAGACAGTTGTTGTCCTTGCACTCTGCAGACTGCTCCCAAGATAGCAAATGGTCCTCAAGGAGAACTAGTGTGAAGGAGGTACAAGCCTTTTGTGGTAAGTGAATCATATGCACAGAGACAGCAGGGCTTAACCAGAGCGAGGGCTTGCTAAGCTGAGACATTTTCCCACCTTCAGCTCTCCATGGCCTGACCCTTTCCCTGTGTACAGAACTGGTCCTGCATTCTAGGTCCTATGTGTCTGCAGAAATGTAGGGAAGGATTTGTCCTTACATGGCTTCTTATTCTTGTCAGAACAATCATGGTCGGGAAAAGATAACTTGGCTTGTTCAGGAAGAAAATTCAAGCACTAAAAATGTGTATTAAAATGCAATTTTAAAAAGCTGCTGTGCACTTCTTTTTGTGTGTTATAAATATAGATCTATAATAAAGGCTATGACAAGGAACAGCATTTGCCTTGGTTCTGATGGTGGGAGACTGTGGACTTCCCAGCAACATTGGCTTTTCAGATGTATTACAAGATGTCAGGGGGCAGTGAGTGTCTGATGGGAGACAGGATTGCAGTCATCACTGAGAGATTTGACTGTTTATTAAGCAGTACGGGTTATGTTTTTCTGAGAGATCTCATGACCCAACAATTCGGCAGTGGTAATGACAGAAGGGTGTTGGAATAAATATGCGCAAGAAGTATATTTCTGTACTGATATATTTTCACAGATATTCTCTGCAGCTGGGCCAAGTTGTTAAACAACACTGACAAAATGCAGCATGTTGTGAGAGTCGTGAGGTAAACATAGGAGCCTTTTATTGTTTGTTGTATTTATTTTGGTTTCCTATCCTATACTTATGGGTATTGTATTGTGGATTTCATGTGTATGTATGTTTTAATTACTGTAGAGCTATATAGTCATATAATATCAGAGGTCACTGACTAGGTCATGTTTCAGAGTAGCAGCCGTGTTAGTCTGTATCCGCAAAAAGAAAAGGAGGACTTGTGGCACCTTAGAGACTAACAAATTTATTTGAGCATAAGCTTTCATGAGCTACAGCTCACTTCATCGGATGCATTCAGTGGAAAATACAGTGGGGAGATTTTATATACACAGAGAACATGAAACAATGGGTGTTACCATACACACTGTAACGAGAGTGATCAGGTAAGGTGAGCTATTACCAGCAGGAGAGAAAAAAAACCTTTTGTAGTGATAATCAAGGTGGGCCATTTCCAGTAGTTGACAAGAATGTGTGAGGAACAGTGGTGGGGTGGGGGGAGAAATAAACATGGGGAAATAGTTTTATTTTGTGTAATGACCCATCCACTCCCAGTCTTTATTCAAGCCTAATTTAATGGTGTCCAGTTTGCAAATTAATTCCAATTCAGCAGTCTCTTGTTGGAGTCTGTTTTTGAAGTTTTTTTGTTGAAGAATTGCCACTTTTAGGTCTGTAATCGAGTGACCAGAGAGATTGAAGTGTTCTCCGACTGGTTTTTGAATATTATAATTCTTGACGTCTGATTTGTGTCCATTTATTCTTTTATGTAAAGATTGTACGGTTTGGCCAATGTACATGGGACATTGCTGGCACATGATGGCATATTTCACATTGGTAGATGTGCAGGTGAACGAGCCTCTGATAGTGTGGCTGATGTGATTAGGCCCTATGATGGTGTCCCCTGAATCACAGTTCTATTCAGGGGACACCATCATAGGGCCTAATCACATCAGCCACACTATCAGAGGCTCGTTCACCTGCACACAGAACTCAGCCAATGAAACACAGTGGCTGTGGCTTCAGAAAATATGCTATTGGTTCTCATTATTAAAAATATATATAAAAGTTCTGCTCTCACTACCCTGAGGGAAGAGATCTGTGGAAATGGGTCTCCTTCCCTCCCCCACTAATATCTTGCTCCTTCTGGATCAATTCTGAGACACTTATGTGACTTGATTTCCCATGCAAGATGATGAATCAGCAGAGCACACAAACATAAAGAAAATTTGCTTTACAAATCCAGAGGACAGAGAGGGGCAAATTGTCTGCCCATTACCCAGTCCAAGTAACTTGGCTGGGTGTCAGGAAGATCCACACTGAGCAGGAATCGCCTAGGCAGCTGAGCAACCACAGAACTCTTCTGCAGCTGCTACTTCAGCCCCCAGGCTGCGGTGGCCTCTACACAGCTTGTGCACTTGCTCCACAAGGGCAATGGTTGGTGGAGGTGCAAGAGTGGTGGATCCATCAATGCTCCACAAAAGAGCCCCCCAAACTGAAGTAGGCTCCACACCACAAAGGGATTTCCTTGCCCTTCCCCCTCCCTCAGATTCCCCCCCCCCCCACACACACACAAATTTTTTACTCCCCAACCCATGCAGCACAACTGCACAATTTTTGCTATATCTGTGGTTCTCCAGACCCATGGAGGTGGGGGCAGGAGTGGCCCCATAATTAGTAACAATTAGCTGGTTGTTCTACTAGCTACAATTAGCCCAATCATGATGCAGTATCTTGTGCTTTATAGAGGTTTGCTTGGGCCTAATTTTTAGGCCTGACCCAGACCTGAACCGGACCCAAGCCCAGCCAACCTGACACAAGTCCGAGAGGGCCAAATTGTTTTCTGAGCTGACCCTTCCCCCCAGCCGGAGTCAGTATCGCCTCTGCCTCCTCCTGCCCGTGGGGTTGGTATGGCAGCAGCTGTGTGACCTGCTCCTGCCATCCACCACACCATGATGCGCTGTATGTGCTGCAAAGTGAGGGGCACTGTGCCTATGGCATGCCCGCACTCTGCAACGCACAAAATGCGGCGTGATGGTGGCAGCCAGCAGGAGTGGGGCATGCAGCCACCACCACACTGACCCCATGCGCAAGTGGAAGAGAGCTGACTCAACCCGAGCCCCAAGAGAGTCCAGCTGTTTTCCCTCCCTGTCCGGACTCAACACTTGTAATCTGGTTCCGTTGGGCTGTAGGCTGTGCTGTGAATCACGTTATGTGCATGTTCCTGCTTAACCAAGCAAAGGAAGGCCCTACACTCAACTCAATGGCATTTTTCTGTTTCTCTGTCTGTAATGGGCTAACTTTTGAACACCACATCCAATCAATTCCAAAATGTTAGGGACCATTCTAGGCCTCAGGAAGCAGAACCCCATTGATTTTGGTGAAAGGCCACAGCTTGCTCATTTTTTGTGTAGGCAGAGGAATCTGTCTGGTGCCCCTTGCTGCTGCCTAAACACATCACAGACAGCCGTCTGATGTGCTGCTCTCTCATTGGGCGTACAGCTCCACGTAGAGAAGGAATGAAGTGCCCAACCCTCTAGTTCTAACCAACCACAGCTTTTCTGAGGGGGTGGTTCTAAATGTGTTAAGTGATGTTCAGTACAAAATACTCTGTACTTCTAAGGCTACGGAATACCACTCCCCGAAACCATTTAGCAACATGAACTTTGCATCTGCACTCATCCTCCCTTGAGGACGAGGCCATGTGTCAGTGGAAGAGAATCAATTTTCCATTACTTGTTCTCTGTTTGGATCCTGTGATGAAACAGATAAGGAAAAATTATAAAAGAGATGAGGCATTCATCAACTTGAGACATGGATCACAGCGCGCTCTCTTCTCTAGATGGATTGAAATCCATATGGAAGAGTGGGCAATTGTTCAGTGTCCATTCAGAAATTGAATTCTTGGCAATATTTACTGCATGAAGTATGAAGTCTGCTGTACATTTATTCATCTGTTGGAGTAATTTCTCTTACTGTCAGGGAACCATAAGCAGAGCTTTGCTTATTTAAGAAACAGAGTTTTAGAAAAGATAGGGTAACAATTAACACATGAACTTAATGCTTCAAAGGAACTATTGCAGTTACTGTATCATATAAATATGTGTGTAAAGTGACTTTATAATGTGTTGTTATAGAGTCAGTAGACCATAATAACTCCAGAGGATCCTTTGTAGTCTTCTGTCTTCATGAATATTTACAGCCTTTTTAAATAGCAACTTATTGACCTGATAGACCACAATGGTTGCTTCAGAATTATTACCGTCTGTTGTATATCATGTAAAGGTCTACTGTGAGACTTCTTAGTTCACGCATCACTGATAGGCTGTAAATGCTCTGTTCCTATCAGTGTGCTTTACTGAATGTTCAGACTAAAACACCAACAACATGAATATGAACAGCAGCAAAGAGGGAAAATTGGATAACAAACACCTGAAGACATAAACGATCCTATATTATCTCTCCTTACACAGTCATAGTCTGTCTCCAATATGTTACTATTGAGTTCTAAGTGACCACTTCAAAGTATCATCAAGGTTTGTATGCAGTGATGTTTGTTTAGTAGAAGTCCACCTCTGCTAATCAACTGATTTTTGTCAGTTCCTTGTGTCATCACCTAAGACAGTTCTCTCTCTCTCTCAACATGGATTTTATGAAAATTGTATAACTCCTCTCTTGGATGACGGTAACTTATGCAGACAATTTTATGTACATGTGATGATGGTAGTTTTATTAAATATACTGGATAGGCAAGTTGTACAGAAATCTTATCAGCTGCTCAGTAAAGTAATCAAGGGTGGATTGTGCCTGGCCCAGGTACACAAGGGAGGAGGGGAGCAAGGAGCCATCTGTGCCACCAGTCTGGGAGGGGTCATCTGTTTTGGAACTCACTCCCTCACCTTGGTTTGCCAGAGCCCAGATCTGTTAATCATGCTGCAAAACCCCATCTTTTTATCTCCTTTCTCTAAGGCTGTTGAGGAGAGGTGGGCTAAGGTGGATATATTTCTGAGCAGTTAGCTTTGTTTTGATATTTAGTTTCTGGGATAGGAGCACAGGATGGGAAGCTGATAGTTCCATTTTAGAAATTGGAAGAAATAGTTAAATAAAATAAATATATAATGTAAAACCCATATACTATATTCAAGACAACTACACGTGTCCACCATTATGGCCCAAGATGATACATGAGACATTACTTATGAAATATCACCTGAAAGATTAAGGGCTTGTATACATGGAGCATCAATGTGCACTAAGGGGTGTGATTTTCTAAAATCACACCCCTGTAGTGTTCATTGCTGTTCTATGTAGATCTAAATTACCGTTTAGATTGATTTAATCAATTGAGGATAACAAACCTGTCTAAATTAAGGACCTGATCCAGAACCCCCCCACAAGTAGAACTCAATCAAGCAGTCCTTTATTGTAAATGTGTTTTGTGATTCTTATTATGTTTTTGACTGGATCCAACTTTGAACTGTAGTAGCAACAACATTTTCCTTTCAGACAGCTTGTTTTTCTGACATTCCCAGCTGAGACTCAGGCCCTCAGCACAAACTCACCAAGCTCATCTTCAGGGTTTCCTGAGTCCCGGCGTTCATGCTCATGTGTTCTAGTGGCATTCTGTCAGTTTCATTGTGGTCTGCCAATTTCCTCACAACACAAGTGCCAGAACCAGATCAATTTAGATGAGCAGCCTCTGTAACTCTAAAAATACCCTCTCTTCCCCAGGAAGCCTTTCATCTGTGAAAGCGAAGATTCATACAGTTCTAAAATGCCTCAAGTTTGATATACTTAATATGACAGTAAAACTGATGCACAAAAAGAGGCGGAAGCTTTTAAAAAGTGAGTTATTCAGCTCTAATAATAATTTTTGCCTCCTATTTTTCATTGCTTTTTCTCTTTCTCATGACCTTTTTATTTTATTGCTTCTTAACATAGTTTGAACATACTGTAAACAAAATAAAATACAGTCTAATATCCATCCTAGGAGTTAGAAATTACAGAACAGTTTACAGCAACCCATGGGTTTCCTATTCCCTTTCAATGGAAGATGCTCAAATATTTTTCAGTGTTGGCTATAATATATTTTAAGAACCCTCTGCTTCATGTGTTTGGTTTAGTCCATGAGAAAAAACAATCCTTGTTTTGAAAATGGCAGGGCAGGTATGGAGCAATAGGAGACAAAGTCCACTGGAGGATCAGATTCAAACATAGATCCCTCTTCCCAGGAAAGGGTGGATGGTGGTGAGGGGGTGGGTGTGTTTCAGGGTTTCACCCAGAATGTTTTGTAGTTGGCAAAATTCTCTGGCTGAATTCCTTCCATACAACTTTACAAACATAAAAACTAAAACAAAATACAGGAACCAAACAGGGCAGCTCTTATGTTTTCCTACAGCTGAAAACCCTAGCAAAATTCATCCTCCTCAGCAGCTCATTTGCACCCATATCTATACATTGGATGAGAGAGGTGACAAAATAGAACTCTGCAGCGCTCCATACAGGCGAGCCCTAAATACCCAACTTGCATGCTCAAATCTGAATTTTTGTCGTCAAAAATTTGGCATGAAAAACCATTGGAAACACAAAAGCGTGCCTGTAGCAAAATGAGTCCTGTTTGTCACTGGACCTTTATGTTTCAGTTTCTGGTTCTCCTCTATTAGCACAACGCTGTTGTGTTGTGGATTCTGATACTTCAAGAGAATGTGTAAATCCTCTTCCCAATAATTTTCAATTGAAAAAAAACCACAAATTATATTTGATCAAATCTTGTCATCTGTGGAAAGTCTGAGTACATGCAATTTGGGAAGGGAGTTAGAATCCTTCACCTATATGCTCACAGGTTCCAGAGTACCCATGGAGCTGCTCTGTGGCTCTTTCTGTTTTTCTTAACCTGGGGAAGCATCTTTCATCGCCCCAATAACACTTTGTAGGGGTTTTGAACTGTGAATCTGTGTAGTTGCAGGGCTGCAGGCCGTATTGGCTATCCAGCTCCAACCAACCCCCTTCCGTGCACAGTGGCCCACAGAAAACTACCATGGAGCACTGCTGCATAACATGCAGGGATAACACAGTTGCATGTAGTGGCCTTTTTTTAGTTGCACCCCTTTCTGGCAGAATCATGCTGGTTCCATTTTTTTGGCTCTTGGCTATGCTTGACAGTACAGAATTTGGCCCATTAGGCTGTATAAATATACAGCTAATGATAATATCTAGCTCTTCGATAGCATTTTCCATCAAAGTGCTTTACAAAGGGCGTTATCATTAGCCCCATTTCACAGATGGGGAAATTGAGGCACGGGGAGGGGAGTGACTTGCTCCAGGTCACCCAGCAGGCCAGGAATTTAACTTCTCCTGTGCCCCAATCCAGTGCTCCATCCATTACACTAAATTTAAAGTTAGGGTTTAAGTTTTTCTATTTGTAATTTTTCTGACAAATTTGTAAAGCCGATATGCTGCATTGTATGCAACAGCGTTATTCAACTGCTAAATATTTACCTTTCCTCTTAATTTGTATCCCAAATGAACCCAAGTTGTTTTGAAATAACAATAGCTTATGAGAGCAAAATATTTAGGAATCTGATTTGCACTCTGATGAGCTGTCAAGCTGCTGCTGTCTTCCGTGTCAGCAAGTGGTGCAGCAATTTCTAACATTTCCAGGTAATTGGATTCAGGGACTGCTGTTTCTGAAATGACACAGGCTCATGGGAGGTTAGATTTAGAATGACTGGCTGGTTTTCATTGTCTGACCTCACAAAATGAGGATTTACTAACTAATAAAGTCAAGTATGTAATACGCTTGATGAAATAGCTTGCAGATCCTCTATGCTCTTCTTCACAGCTGCTCCTGGAAAATGCCACTCACATGTTAGTTGCAGGAAGGTGAAATAGTTAAATTTTGAACGTACTGCAGATTTCAATGCTGGTGATTTACTCCTTTGTTAGTTAGTTCCCTAAAGGATCAATAAGGGCTAAAACATTGGTTTGCAATCTAGCCCATAGAGGTGGCCAGTGCATTGTTGTGCTGTCTTCTTCAGTCATAATCTCCCTTTTGGTATCCCCATTGCTCTGGGGAAGGAGTAAACTGTGAGGGGCCAAATGTGCTGGCATCCTACACAACCCACGGTTAAAGCTGTGCCTCCCCCTTCCCCACTCCGACCTGTGTGAGGGTGGGCTGGAGAAGCTTTGCAAAGCCTACTTCTTCCTATGTGTGGGAAGTGGTGGCATGGGGCACTGGCACAAGGGAGAAAAGGTTTCCTTATGACCCCTCCACTCCTCTGTGCCAGCATGCAGGACAGGCTACAACTTAACCCTTAACATTGTAGTGTTGAGTTGTCTGGCATAAGGGAGATTGGGGTTGTACTTCCTTGGTGGACTTCCTGCCAATGGGGCCTTTCATCAGGGTTTATACTTCCAGTGGTGGTTTTGTTGATGGAGTTTATTACATTTTTGTTATTTTCACATTGCTGCCAGGGCAATGTATTTGGATAATGGGTGGAGTCTCTTTACAAATGAATGCATTTTAAAATGGCACCTAGAGTTTAGGATGAGCGCTCTTTCATGTAGTGTAGTTAGGCTCGGAAGGGATAGATTTTTAGTGGAAAACATCAGTTTCACCATACACACACAAACTGTTGAAAAAATATTTTCATCGATAGTAATCAAAATATACAGGTAGGCAACATAAGAAAAATGTTGCTTGAGAACTTATTAGAGTTTGGTTTACGGTTATTTGTATATTTTGACATGGTCGTGATGCTTTGTTTTAAAAGTGATAAAGCTTTAACTTCTTTTGAATCTCAACAGCTACTGTCATTAAATAATCATTGTTTGACATTCTCTACTGTCTAAGCCCCCCATAATTTTGCACAACTAAAAATTTAAATTGATACAAATCAAAATAAGCTTAAAAATAAACATCAATGTTATCTGTTGAAACTATAAAAATATAAAAATTGAATTCTGCCAAGCCTAAGTGTAGAATAAAAATGAATGAATGGATAATTAAATAAAAGCCAAAATAAACTTTGATTGAATCCGGCCACAGTGTTAATAGGCGTTCTGAAAAATATTACCAAACTTTCAAACAACTTCATTCAAAAAGTATCCTGTTCAGTCCCAGACCCTCTTACAGAGAGGGACTAAGAGAAGCGTAGTACACCAGGGTATGTTAGAACTTACTTTGCCAACTTCTTCCTTCGTTTCAAGCCCCAGGATGCTTTTTGTTGGCGGATCAAGCAAAATACCCAGTAATTTACCATTAAGTAGGGAATACACTTTGTTTTCTCTTTGTAACTATTGCAGTCATTGCTTGATTCAGTTTTTCTTATGACAGGTTTCAGAGTAACAGCCGTGTTAGTCTGTATTCGTAAAAAGAAAAGGAGTACTTGTGGCACCTTAGAGACTAACCAGTTTATTTGAGCATGAGCTTTCGTGAGCTACAGCTCACTTCATCGGATGCATAGCATATCGTGGAAACTGCAGAAGACATTATATACACACAGAGACCATGAAACAAAACTTCCTCCCACCTCACTCCCCCGCTGGCAACAGCTTATCTAAAGTGATCCTCAAGTAGAGCCATTTCCAGCACAAATCCAGGTTTTCTCACCCTTTCCCCCCGACCCCCACACACACATACAAATTCACTCTCCTGCTGGCAACAGCCCATCCCCCTTTGAAACCCCTCTTTATAATGTGCATGATAATCAAGGTGGGTCACCTCCAGCACTAATCCAGGTTTTCTCACCCCCCCCCACACCCCCCCCTTTTGCAAAAACCACACACACAAACTCATTCTCCTGCTGGCAACAGCTCATCTTACAATGTGACAATGTGACCCACCTTGATTATCATGCGCATTATAAAGAGGGGTTTCAAAGGGAGATGGGCTGTTGCCAGCAGGAGAGTGAATTTGTATGTGTGTGGGGGGGGGGGGGGGAAGGGTGAGAAAACCTGGATTTGTGCTGGAAATGGCTCTACTTGAGGATCACTTTAGATAAGCTGTTGCCAGCGGGGGAGTGAGGTGGGAGGAAGTTTTGTTTCATGGTCTCTGTGTGTATATAATGTCTTCTGCAGTTTCCACGATATGCTATGCATCCGATGAAGTGAGCTGTAGCTCACGAAAGCTCATGCTCAAATAAACTGGTTAGTCTCTAAGGTGCCACAAGTACTCCTTTAGTTTTTCTTATAATTTTCAATCTGATTCGTTCTACTGTACTGAAAGAGAACAGTATGGATTTTAACTCATTAGCAAAATAATACTTCTAAATTGCCATGGATATTGGCCACTGACCAATTCAGTCATATTACAGTGTCATATTTATTTTTTAAAAAAAAAAAACAATAGACAAGTCACACAACTAGGTGTCTTGTCCACCCTTCCTAATTCAGAGCTCTCATATGGGCACATAAACTCTAAAGGGAGGAAACCCAGACAACTGTCATAGTGTCATGATTTACCCAGGCATATGTATACCAGAACTGTTTCTATAATTATCTCTTTATATTAATAACATTAACCATCCTCTTGCTAATTTGACTCTGTCTCCATGAACTATTTTTTTATCAGACCTACTCTTACAGTAGTTTCACTTGGTTCATATCGATAGGCAACTACTCATATTTTGCTTCCTCATAGAATTACTTGTGATTACAGTGCCACCAAATGTAAGAGCAGTATTTCTGAAACTTTTAGCTTGACTGTATGAACATCATTTATATTTTACAAGCCCTTAACACACAATTCCCTTTTAAAGTTCACTATCGGAAAGAAAGGTGATCTGTTACAAAATGGGACTCCTAAGATTATCTTCCCTGCATGTCATTGTCACTTCGCATGTTCTTTGATACCCTCCACTGTCTCCACTTGACCAATGTATCAAGCTCAAGTTTCTCCTCCTAAAAAAACAAACTTTTAAGACCATCACAACTCTGCCCCTACGTACCTCTTCTCTTATTGTCATCATCCCAAGTGCTGCCTGTGATGCCAGCTTTGACTGCTTGACAGCTTGTTTGCTCTGCCAACAGACAGTTCTGCACTTCCACATCTTATGTGGGGCACTCACTTAAACGGAACCCTCAAGCTAACAGCCTCTCATTCAAATCTCTTTTCAAGAACCACTTACGGCCATGATCCCTTAAAAAAAAAAAAGAAAGAAAGAAAGAAAGTCATCCAACGCATAATAGTTAAGCTGCTGGGTAATTGGGACAGGCAGATGAGGGGTAGGTGTGGAAGATCGAAACTTTATGTAATTACAATCTTTATTTGAAAAACAAAAAACCAGCAAATATAGACACCCAAATAAAAGTGTGTTTATGTATCTCTCTGCATACACATCATACTGTGTATATTTGACTGTTGTTTTTTTCCACTACCTTTCATACGTTGCTCCTCTTGCATTGTAAACTCTTCTGGACAGGAACCATATCTGCACAATAACCAGTACAACAGGTCCTCCGTCCTAACGGGGTTATTAGAATTGCCATAATACAAATATTAACTAATAATAAATAGTCTGTTCAAATCATTTTCTTAACAGTGCTCACCATTTTCATTTGTTGTATTTCCCCATATTTGCCCCATTCATAGTAATATTTCTGTGGAGAGGAAATGCTCCAACATTCAGTAATAACCATGGCCAGATGTTTATTTAAAGTAAATAGTTTAAATTAGAAAAATATGAATGTAATCGAAGTTGTATTGAATTATCCAATGCATTGTTCTGTTCTCTGGACATCTAAACTCTCTGCTTATTAACAGATACACAGGCTGCATTTTAATTCATTAGCAAAAATGTTTAACATGATTTGGTAATGCAGCTCCACTTTTTATTTAAAATAAATTATCTACCTTAGGGAAAAATGTTCTGCATGTTTTAAATGAATACAGCTAATTGAAATCCCATATTGAAATTAAATCTCTCAAAAACACTATTTGGCATTCCATCTGATTAGTTTATTTACTGCAACACTGGGAAAAATGTCTGTCTCTCAAATGAGTGACATGATATATGACCTGTGACAAATTATTTGTAAGAAACCCTCTGCCTATGTCTTATCCTGTTGCTTGATGGGGTGAAATCTTCAATCTTTAATCTTTACTTTTTTTTTTTTTTAAGTAAAACTCTGGCAAGTTGGAGAGATCCTGTGGGTAGTGTTAGCAGTGTATTCCCCTTTGTCTTAACGTTGACAGGTTGAATTGTAACCATTTGTCAGTCAAGGATTATGTGAACCCAGCTCCTCTACCATTATTGTAAAGGTCAGGAGAAAGGGTGTTTTAAAAGGCCAATGAAATAGAAAGCAGCAAAAATGAAAGGATTTTACTTTTTGATCTTCTTGAAGTATTTTTTTGCCTGCAACCACCATCACAATAGGAAAATGTTATAGAGGCTTGAAAGGCCTGTGCTCTTGTGAACTAAACCAAAGAAAATGGTGCCTTCCAGAAATGAATGGGAAAATAAAAAGCCTTCAGGCCATTTATCAAAATAGCTCTCCTGGGTCAAGAAAATGAAAGGATCTATCCAATGGCTTAAGAAAATTTTGTAAAAAGAAAAAGTGATTTGCCTCATGCTATTTTAGTCACTTTTCAAGAAAGAAATTAATTTGCCTAAAGAAAAAGACTGAAACTTCGAAGATTCGCACACCCCCTAATGTGCAGCATGCAATAGAATACTTCTACACTTAAAAGTTTGTGGATCTGATTCTCCATGTTACATCAGTTCTCCACTAGTGGCACTTAATTCCATTGAAGTTTTGGTGAGAATCAGATCCCCTAGACTGTAGTCCTTATGATCTGGTGATGTTTTTAACAAGATCGGTTTCCTATCAGCTTCACTTTTTCAAAGAGATTTTATCATTGACTTATTGTGGCTGGATTAATTCATGGAAGATACCCAAACCTCCAGAATCCCTACCTCTCTTGATTTCATGAAGAGTTATGCAATGAGGAAGGGGGAAATTGTGCTCTGAGTGTTACATGGTATATGCCAGTAGGCAGACTTACCAGCCAGGGAAGAAAAAATAAAGTCCCAACTAAAATCTCTTCATATCCCTTTCTTCAAAGCTTGTTTTATTTCCAAAAACACTAAGTCCAAACCAGAGAAAATCCGTTCAAGCTACTTGGTAATAACTATCAGAGGTCTTAGTAGCCAACTTTCCCTTTCCTTTAATATTTCCACCCAGAGTTCAGCAGTGTGATAGGCAGGAACCCTGAAACCTCTCACTTACCAGAGCATGTTAACACTTGTCACATATGGATTGTAAGCTTGTGCAGAAGGGATTCTTGAGAAACATCTCTTGATTTTATTATTAAGGACCAGCATTTACCCTCAGATACGCCTGTGTAATTCCAACTGAAGTTGAAGTTGGTGTGCAAACACATCTGAGAGAAAAATTTGGCCCTATCAGAGTAAGTAAATGTATTGATAGTTTCCTTTATGGGTACATCTATACTGCATGCTGATTTTGGCGGTATATAGAGTACACACCCACATAGCCCCCTAACATGAGTATAAATAGTAGAGTACGTGGTGAGGAATGGCTTAGGTGTGTGTGTATGTATGCAAATACATACCCTACGTGCTCTCCACTTGCCCGAACTCTGCCTCCCCATCTACACAGCTATTTTTAACAGTGTAGTGTCCTGCTGCCTCCCTGCTGCTGGAGACTTTCCCCTCCAGAGGGGGAAAAAAAACCCAGCGGGGAAAGTTTGGCAGTGGGGAGGCAGCAGGGAAAGGCTCTGCCATCTCCTTGCTGCCAGAGCTTGCTCCCACCACTGGAAAAACTTTGGCGGTAGGGAAATGCTCCAGCAGCTCAGCCTTTCCCAACTGCCTCCCTGCTGCCAGAGCCTTTCCTCATCACAGTGAAAGGCTCCAGTAGCAGGGAGCTGGCGATGCTTTTCCCGGCTGTCTCCCTCCTCCCGTAGCTACACAAGGCAGTGTGGACGCACAGACTTTTCACTGCAGCGTGTAGCTACGTGTACACTACATGCCACCGCCAGTGGTGTCTAGTATAGAGAAAGCCTAAGAAAAGTGTATATGTGTTTTTGAATTTGAACATACAGTGCACACATACACAACTATCATATACGAAGAGGCATAAGCTGTAAATTATCCTGCTTTTAGTAGGAACTGCTGTTATATTTGTACATTAAAAAATCAGCTTTTGTCAACATTTACTGTACAGTGCGGCACCACAGTGTGCTCCTGAGCTCCATAGCTTAAACAGAGTGGCACCTGAGATTACCAGAGCTCCCCTTGTATTCAGATTAGGAAATGACAGTGTTGTGGCTACTGACTTTTTATTGGTGATTGATGTAGGTGTTTTGATCACTGGTGTATTTCTGGGGTGTTGCTGAACTTTACCTTTGGTGCTGTGCTGATCATGACTTCTTCCTAATTTGTTTGGCATCTGTATTCAGTTGTCTGGCACTGTGCTGTCTTTGTTTAGATTGTATTTGTCTAAACACACTCATGCCTGCCTTTGCAATCTCACAGGAGCTGAATGGTTACGCTTTCTTTTTAACTAATACGAGCCCTGCTCTTTCTCGTTTATGACTTTACTAGGAAAAAATAAATATATTCTAAAATAGATGAAAGAAAGGATTGATACAATTAAGAGATAAAGATCTAGTGTGTGTGTGAAAGTAGAGCAGTAGAAATTAATAACAGATTGGCCCATATGTGACTATACCACTCCATTCCCTCCTCTGTTGCTCAGGACAGCGCTATTGCACCGAATTAGGACTCTTCCTTGTTTTTCGGTTAACGGGGGGCCCAATCCTGTGAAGTACAAAGTATTCTGAACTCCCAAGGCCAAATCCTATACTTGTGTAACTCATCATACCTCTATTAAAGTCAATGGCGCCTTGACAACTTACACCAGGTGAGGATCTAGCTCCCACTGACTCCATCCCTTGGAGGAAGCGCTCAGCATCTCACAGGATTGGGCCCTTTTTGAGCAGTGCTTCCTGGTGATATTTTTTCTATCTCAAGCTCACCTTTTTGTTCTGGACTTCTCCAGAGTTGTAGATGAGGTAATGGTTTTTGTTTTTGAACTTCTCTGCTTCCTGTGGTTAAAATAATTGTCGCACAGGCTTTGCAGCATTATGCAGACTGTTCACAAATACAGGTAGGTGTATTATTCAGTCCCTGAAGACCACCCCGAGAAAGATTTTGACATTTTACAAACTCATTGGAAACAAGACCTCACCCATTACTGAGCTATATTCCATTGTTACACCCATATGAGACAGTCTCCACTAGTGATAGCTTCTTGCCATGGGCATTGGTCATGGAGAGCTGTGCAGTCTAGGGGGCTTTGAAAAACTGAAGCCGCCAGAAAGAAGACACACACAGGGTTGGAGAGGGACTGATATGTAGGCATGGGAGTATGGGAATAGTGCATTTGTTAGCTAGGATATGGGAACAGTGCAAAGGCTGGCAGAACAGAACAGGCTTTACCTAGGCAGGGTCTGATGGCACACAGGAGGGAGTGAACGGAAAGGCTTAGAAACGCTCATGAAAATGAATGAATACTTATCCTTGCTCTTTGTCTTGGAGGACTCAGAGGAGAAAACTTCAAGATAAATTAATGCAAGTTCAAAAAAAAATGAAAATGGCCAAGATAAATTAGAAACAAGCTGACAAAAGAACAACAGAGCTTAGAGGACAAAGTAGCTAAAAATAATATATCTAAAAACATAAATTGAAGAATAACAGAGCATTATAAATATCATGTTGTAAGAAGCAAGGCTGCCCAGAACTTCAGCTTTACATTGTATAGTGCTGTCTTGGGTGTTTGTCAAAAGTGTTCTGGAAACGTCTGTTTGCCAGTACTCTCTCAGCATCCCAGATATAAAGAACTAGTTTTCAGCAAAGACTTCCTTTTTATCACCCCCGCAGAGCTCTGAGATCTCACTACCCGACATTACACCTGGAGATTTTGACTTGACTAGCAACCACTTAAATCATTCCTCTTTGAGGTGCTTGTTAGTAGTCTTGCTGCCCGAGCTATTCTTGCCTGACAAAAGACATTGCTCATCTGAGAATCTTCCATTCCAGCACTGAGTAGGCAGAAAAGTCATTCCCACTGCTCACCAACCTATCACGTATAGTGCTGCATTGGCTATATGGACATAATTCTTTCGCAGCATGTTCACCCTAGTAAATGTTAAATGGAGACTGATTGATGTATAAGGATAAGGTTACCCCTTCCAGAGATGTCAGTTCCAGTGATATCACTGCCCATCTCAGTCCACCCCTTCTGGCCTTTTGTCTCTCCCCTAGCACTTACACTTCCAGCCAGGGCCGGCTTCAGGCACCAGCGTTCCAAGCAGGTGCTGGGGGCGGCACTGTGAAAGGGGCGGGAGTCCGTGTGCCATCAGGGCGGCACACGTCTTTCCGAGGCAGCGGCAATTCAGCGGCAGCTTCCAGCCCCTGGTTCCTTCCCTGACCTCCCCTTCTGAAACCTTGGCCCTCCCTTTCTCCTTCTGGTCCCTGGCCCTACCCCATTACTGATGGGAAAGTCTGTCCCTGAGCAGAGGAAATGCGAGCAGGATCTGATGGCTGGTCTGGCATCCCAAACTATTGGCTGATAAGTAGCACAACCCCTAGAAATGATAAAAAGCTGCAGCTTAATGTTTTGCGAGGAGCTAAAATGTAAAGAGAGAAAGGTGCCTAACATATTTACAAAGATGTCTGGTAGGGGGGGAAAAGGAAAAATAAAATAAAATCTGCTAAAATCTAAACTTTACCTAAAACACTACAAATTGTTTTCCTGCATTGATAACTGGACAATAAAATGTAAAAAAAGAAAAATCCACAAGGCATTTGATAATTTGGTATGTGTAATAAATATATATGTAGTTTATTTTTTGTTAGAAATTTAAAATAATTTTAAAATTTTGATTTTATTCACCTCTCAGAAAAAGGGGCTAGGTCAGCTTAACCACATTGCTCAGGGGGTGTGGATTTTTCACACCCCTGAGCGACATAGTTAGATCGACCTAACTTTTTTGTGTAGCCCAGGCCTAAGTTCCCAGTGTAGACCACCCCTAACTAATGCAGGGACATCTATGTGAGTATGCAGAGAGCTTGAAACAAGCCCAGAGAAGTGTGAACAGCCCCATTCAGTTTAGTGAGGAGTTAATTAAGATGCCCAGTGATAATAATTTTAAAGTCAATAATGTTAATGATTTAATTTCTCATGTAAGAAAGAAGAGGGAGGGTTGCAGATCTGCCCAATTTATTGTGCGCAACATCAGATTTTGGTGCCACTAGTGGGTGGTGGTTGCGAGATACCCCAATCAAGAAGTCAAGCCCAGAGAGCCTAGCAGAGCCCCGCAGATGGCTAGGCAATCTCAAGGAGCCCAATGGAGTCCAGAGAGCACACATGCTCTTCTTGTCAATGTCTGCACCATCTACAGTGAGCAGTGTTTTTAATTGTGACACTCAGATGAGCAGAGTTTATTTTGTGGGTGGGGCTTGGAAGAGTGCTATCGAGTTTTTTTTCTTCCCAATATCATCTTTTAACAATGCCCTAACTGACACACTTGTATATTAGTTCAAATGTTTTTTTAAATATATTTGCAACATGGATAAACATAATCATTTTGACTGTACTTCTTATTCTAATTATTTCAAAGACTGATTACAGTTAAATTGGAAAGCTAACCGAATGATGCTAACCAAATCCCTGTCCTGGTAGGATATGAACTGGTTTTCTAAACTGGTATCTCTTTACTCCATTCACATGCATTAGGTGTGTTTGTACAATCAGTGCATAGGTAAAGTTTGCATAAATGGTTTGTAAATAAAACCACTGCTGTTTAAATATTTATCAACATTAAAGCAGATAAAGAGCATGTCAGTGCTTGGAAAACCAATTACTTTCAACGTAGGCCAAGAAAATTCCAGGAGGTAGCAAGATGAAATTCTGCCAAGTAGCTCCAAGAATTAATTCATTCAATTGTCACCTCACTGTTTTTCTTTGTTTAAAAAATACGTCAAATGATCTTCAGTATCAGCCACTTAAATAAATTCACGACAAACTAAAAGCAGTAAACCTAAAACCTTGTGGATCTCAGTTGCATATTCTGGCTCTGAGAGCTGCGCATTGTGCAGGATAATTTTGCCCTAATTCACTAATTTAATAAGCCTACATGGTTGCCTCATGGGATTGCATGATTGCAACTTCTGAAGTTGCCAAGCATTTTGTTCTGTGGCTAAACTGTTCATTGGTATTTCTTTTTTTCAACATCAGTTTTCATATTTATAGAGTTAATTGCTTTACGTTTTATGCAGTTGTAGAATCATATCATAGAATAAAAAGGAGGAGATGGCAGAGTGTTTTCTCAATGATATTAAGGAAAAATACTCCAGTTCCTTAAAATTTTTCAAGCTAGTATTGATTTTTGTCCCATTAGTACTCTTTAGACTGGTAATAGTTTCTCTGTTCTGTTTTAATATGATCTGCAAAGGAAAAAATTGGCTTTTTTGCTTGTGTGTGGTGTATAAAGAAGGTCTTGAGAAGGATTTGAGTTTTTTGTTTATTTGCTTTTTCCAGTTCTGCCCAGATCAGAAAAGTCTCTGACCGGAGAGGTGGTGTAAATGACATCACAATAAGCAAGACAGTAAAAGCTGAGCTATGAGGAGTAGAAGGGCCTGTAATCAGACTGTTTAAAACTCTTTCGTGAAATCCTGGAGCTTAGCCATTGATTTCAGTGGAGCCAGGATTTCACCCTTTGTGTTTAGTTTAATATTTTGAGTAAAAAGCTTTTGTTAAAGATATAATACCACCACTCCTTTCATTAGAGTGTTAAGCTCTTCAGTAAGGGGTTAAGCTCATATATTTCCCACTAACCCTCAAACAATCAGGGAAGACCACACCCTACATACTTTCAAGCCTTTTGCCTAAAAACCCAATCCTAATTTCTGTCCCCCAAAATGGAGAGATTTAGAGTACATGACAGAGTTACCTGTGATAGCAGGGAACTGGGTTTGATGACGCAGCAGGCCCCTTCCAGTCCTATCTCCTATGTTCCTTCAATAGATTTTCAGCCCTCATGGTGCATTGGCAACATGTGACTGATGGACTGTCTGGCATTACTTATCACATCTAAAGTGACCTTATAAAGATAACCTAATATCTTGCCATTACAAAGTTGTCTGTGTATTATTCATGACTGGTGAGATATTTTAATCATGGCAGTACTTAAATAAAGTGACTCAAACTAGCAGTCATGTCCTGTTCCCGCTGAAATCAGTGGGAATGCTCTTACTTCCAGTGCATTCAGTACTGAACCCTTGCCTCTCACCGCTTATCATTATACACAGTTATGTACCATAAGTCTCACCACTTACACCGGAGCTTGTTTCAAGTGTCAGATTCCCTGGCTGTAGTCCCTTGACTACAGAATCTTGAAAAGACACAGGAGACAACAGCATGTTCTGAAGCTACCTGTTATCGCTGCCAGAAGAACAGTTGCAGAGTGTATTAATTTGTCACAAAATTATCATTTCCCTCCTACAAAAAATAGCCCTGAGAGGTAACAGATTTGGAAAAGGCTGAAACACTATCTTACTTATCATTGTACAGAAGTCAAATATTAAGGATTTTGCTTTTGACTCTGCAAAATAAGTGAATGTTAATATTAAAGGTATATTAACTATCAAAGTGCTGTAGTTCCCTGCAAAATAGTTAGTATAAGATTGTTCTTAAGGTTATAAACAGGGATTCTGATTCTTTAAAAGGAGCCTATGGAGATAGGCACCCAAATCCCATTGAATGTCAATGAAAATCAGCACGTAACTCTTAGGCTCCCTTTAAAAATTCGAGCCGTAATAATTAATGTCCTGCAATTAAATGAAGAGAAACATGTGGAAATCAGGAAAGTGTAAAAGCATGACTCTGGAAACTCTTCACTGAAAGGCTAAAGTTCTGGGTCAAATGGATTATGGTACAAGTAATATAGTGCCTTAAATCAGATTCCAGCAAAGGGACAATGTGTCTTGAGGCCTTCTGAACACTAGAAATTAATAGTGTCGCAATTTTTAAAAAATTAGTAGTGCTGCTTAAAGCTCAGGGCTACAGCGCTTAGCATAGAAGAAGGACTTCATTAAAAAAATTAGTTATGCTATGTTTATATGTTGCTAATCCTACAGAGAAAAAAGAATGTCTTCATTTTATAAAATTTGATATAGTGACAGCTTTTGGGAAAATCCAAGTTTAAAATTCAGTATTTCACTTGGCTATATTTCATATTCCATTCATCACTTACTCTTTTAGAATTCTAACCTTGCAGCATGTAGACATCCAGGGTTTGGAGGGGAACTGGAGACGTTAATAAGGCTCACATTTTCTACCACTTGGTGTGATTTGAATTGTTCTTCTGCATTCAGGAGCCTGCACAAATCACCTAGTATTCACTCCCAGAAAACACATAATTTTATCCATACATCATTTGAGATCTTTTTCACAGCAGGAGACCACATTTATAATACGATACCTGCAGCTTCTGCTTTCTGCCCTCCCCTTCGTTCCAGGGGACTGGCATTTCTTAACTCATTCTAATTCATTTTTTTGGCCACATACTATTTTTATGTTCTGATTATTTTCATTTAGAATAGTTCATATTATAGACTGTAATGGTAAAATGTGGGTTTTTTTCACGTAATCATTTGGAGCCGGATTCTGGCTTTGATGGTTTCCCCAGAATGGGAGTCTATTCTGTGTCTCATTTTAGCTGGCATTAAGGTCCTAAATAACTGTCCAAACAGATTATTTCTTCCAGGAGAAGAGGGTGCATAGAAGCCGTGGGTAGACCAAGTGCTAGATTCTTTTTTACTCCTGAAGCCCCTTTATACGACTCCAAAGGTACAAAGGGTCCATATGGCCTGTGGAACCAGCCCCCACAAAATACCCCTTCGTACGGCGTTCCTTGAGTACCATAGAGCTGTCAGAACAGCTACATTGTCTGTCTGCTTTGCAGCCTCCAGCATACGGATGTGCTAGGGAAAGGGGGAATGGAGCCAGAATTTGCTGCACTCCAGCTAATCGAGGTCTGTTGTCCCTGAAGCCTGTTAAAATCTGGTGCAATTTAGAGCAGCTATGGGGATTTGTGTGGCAAGGAATAAGTTTACACCCACAGGGGAAAAAAAGAAATTGCAGCACTTCTGTCAGTCTTGACTTTTCAGGCTATGTCATTTATAGCTGTATTTGAGGCATTTAAGTATAGAATAAGTCTTTAACAAGCATACAAAAGAAATGTTAAAAAAATTAAAGTATTTAAAAATATATAATATGATCCAGGCCTTTCTTCCTTAAGTTATTTCTGCAAGATCAATACTGGTCTTAGAAGGTGATACAATTATATGCAGGCCAGACTTCGGAATTCAAGACAAGCAGCACAAAACATCTGCACATTGTTTATGCATAAATGAGAATTTAAATCCTGAATATAAATATTCATTAGGTACAACCATGTGTTAAAATAATAGACTTTGTTATATGTATAGTACAGGAAGATTTTACAGATGGACAAAAAAAAATGTAGTCATACTGCATAGGCTCATTACCCTGAAGTTTCACCCTGAAAATAGTTTAAAATCATTTGACATCCTAAAACACATACTTGATCATTATATTTGGACATGTTCTTTGTACAGCTGTGATCATGGAACTACTCTAGTTGTAGAATTAGCAGCACATTGCAACTATACTGAGGACAAACAGTTTTTCTCTTCTTATTTTCAGGTGTCTGTATGTACAGAACAACACTGCCTTATTCTCCTAATCATACAAGTATAGACCTTGACACATATACTCAAGCATGTGTAGGCTTATCAGAACATACAGTATAAGTATATCTTTTCAGTGTAAAAACCTCTTTTAGAAAAGTGAAAGCAAAATATAAAAATCTTTAAGATGCTGAGTATGGCTTAGATTAAGAAAAATAAAAAAATTAAAAGTATTTTACTACAAGAAAGTTAAAATTTACTGTTTTAGATCAACCAGCTCTGCCTCCATTGGTTGCTTGGTGTAACACTTGATGATTTGGCAAACACTGAGGGTCAGATCCCCATGTAGTCCAGAACTGTCCTCTATGCAGTTGGGGTCAGGAGGCCGTAGATGGCTTTCCATCAGCTTTCTGTTATCCTAATACTGGAGGTTGCTGGGCCCTGAACCAGCCTCAGGCACTAGTTACAGGAGCACTAGGCCTGCTCTAAATTGTACCAGCAAATAATGACTCCCAAGAAGCTGCTCCCGTCATCTGGATGGCCAGGAGCTACCGGTCTAGAATTTGTCAGCAACTCTAAGTCCCAGAGGGACTGAGAAGGATTGAGGCTCTAGCCCTTATTCTTCAACCCTACTTTACCATCAAATGAAGAGCACGCTACATCTTTCAATACGAAATAAAAGGCACTGTAGGAATTAAAGATCCTGTTATTCCTACCACTCTGTAATTATATTTCTACATGGAATGTAGAAAACATCCAAATTTCTATACTTGAGGCTAAATTTCTTGGAGGCACTGTTACTGCCTCTGTTTTCTTGGGACAGGGAGAGTGTTGATCTCTGACATGAGAATCTGAAGATAGTTCTAGCATTTGCAACATAATTTAGAAGTTTGTGCCATATGTGTTAATTGAAGATATTTTCCTCTAGGTTTACAACAAGATTCCTCTTTTGGCCCAAGTCTAAACCTCAATGCAAGAAGTTATTAATGACTCCCATGTAGGTTATATATGGCTTGATCCAAACCCATTGTAGTCAGCAGAAAGACTATCAATCATTGACTTCAGTTGGCTTTGGATCAGGACCATAATATGCAGGCAAACAAATACAGGATAGTCAGTGCTTTGAAATTTACATCATTGACTTAAATGGAAATAGTCTTGGATTTGGCAGAATTTGGCCTCAATTTTTTGTAGATTTAGTGTAATTGTATAAATTTACAAGGATAAACTCAATTAACAGAACTCATTCATTTCTGAAGTTTAGCTTACTGACACTGAATATAATCATTCCTCAAACAGGTAACTCCTCTACTCTGTTCTTAAGATAGTTATATTTCTTATGCATTTCAAATATTTTGGGTATCTGTACGTTAATTAGTAACTTTTGCTCCATTATATTATTTGACTTGTTTGGCTAGGCGCCCTGGTTTTATATGGGTTTAAATGATGCTAAAGCTTAGCAGATAGATAGTGTTTCTTGCCGTGCAAACACAAATTAAGCCTCACAACAGCACATTGAGGATGCAAGTGTCATTACATACGAGGAAACAAAATCAGAGAAGTGATACGACTTACCCAAAGCCACAGAGTTACTCAGTGTCAGAAGCACAGTTAGAACTCAGGAGTTACTGTCTCTTAGGCCTTTGAGAATTCCTCTTTGTATAGAGGAAAACCTACCGCAGCCCTACAACATTCATTTTTAACTGCTGTTTGGGTCCAGCTCCAAGCCGTTTATCAACCCACTACAATTATGCAGCATTACCTACTGCATCAAATGTCAGGATTTTCACTGTTGATTTCTCCCAAATTGACATGCTTTCCAGCACTATAATATATAGCCTTCATTTTTTAATTATGTAAAACCACAAAACTGCAGTGCATTACAGTAGTACACCGTGGATGAAAAGTGGTATGAGTGAAATTGCTCCCAGTGTAGAGGGCCTGAGCCATTGCCTCTGCAACAATTAAGCCCAGATGCAGGCCTGCAGGAGGAGAAAGTTCAGATAGTGTCTGTATGGGGTGTGGAATGTTAAGAGGGACTCTTTGTCAACTCTAACTAGGCCAGTGCTGAGTGGCTCTTGTGGATGGGTCTTGGGAGAGGCTGCTAAATCAGCACTTTGCAGACCAGTGACTGGTAACCCCACCTAGCAAGTTCTTTTCTAGCCAGTAGCAGCTGCAGCTCTGTGGCTTTAGTCATGGTTTGAGAGGTAAATTCCATGCCCCACAACTATTTAGTTCCCTGCACAAAGCCCACTTGGCCATTATGTGGCAAGAAGTGCACTCTATCATGCACGCACACACACCCCTAGAGAATTTGCTATATGCGCTGTAGTCGTATTGGCATGGTCGCGCTTTGTATAGTGTTATAAGTGGAGTGCTAGGGACAACTATAGGCAATGCTGCCTGAATGTTTCTATTTTAAGTCCCTGTTTAATTTTGATTATTTTAGGCATTCATAATTTTCCGAAAATGTCACCTACCAAATTAAATTTTCCAAAATTGGAGACAGAATACCTCTTCTGGTGTGTTGCCCCTTTATATTACTCCAGCAGTGTAAAGGGTATAGAATGACCTCACGGGGGAATTCACCCAGAAAAGGGATGGTGCAGGACCAGTGTAGGCAGTCCCTATGCCACCCTACTCCACAGCCTCTCATGTAGAGGCATGCTGGAGGCAGAAGATAGAGTGGCCCTTGCAATCTCTGGGGCTGCTTTAACTTGCCCCAGAGCAGACTAGGGTTAGATTTAAGTATTATTCCTTATATTCTAATCCTGAATTCAGCTGGCGTTTTGCCTCAGTAAGGTACTCTGGACCATTTTAGGAGAATGAAGTCTGTGAATTCTTTGCTATTTTACCGAATACTAAAATGGGTTACACAAGTAACATAACACAAAGAATATAGGAATTGCCAGACTTTATCAGAACCATGGTCCATTTAGTCCAGTATCCTGGTTTCAACAGTGACCAGTTCTAGATGCTTCAGAGAAGATGCAAGAAACCCACAGTAGGTAGAAGAAAGTCAGTATTTAGAAGATTTAAGAAGCCCACAGTGGGATAATCTGCCTCCCAGGAAGTCTTGTCCTTATCTTCAATAGTTAGAGATTGACTTAAACCCTGAAACACAAGGATTTTATGCAGAGGGGGTTTAGGGGTAGGTGAGGAGGGCAGTAGTCTGGGCACCAAGTTACAAGGGGCACTACATCGCTGTGCCACTCTTCCAATCTGATTGGCTGGTTGGTTGTTTGCTCAGCCACGCCAGGGGCAGCTGGATCGCTGAAAACATTTACCACTCTGGCAAAACACCTGGGGCCGGCCATGATTTTATGCCTTCAAAAACTCTTTGTTTGCATTAACTGTTATAACTCTGGCTATTCTTGTTATCCATATAAGCATCCTACCCCTCTTTGAATCTTATAAAATTCTTGCCCTCAATGACATCCTTGACAATGAGTTCCATTCTAATTATACAGTGTGTGGAAAAAGTATTTCATTTATTTGTGCTGAATGTGCCACCTTTCAATTTCATTGAATGTCCCCTTGCTCTTGTGCTGTGACATGGGGAGGACAGAAGTTCCAGCTCATTATTTTATATAATTTTTATCATTTTTTCTCTTATTCATCTTCTTTCCTAATGATCGCCGGCTTTTCAAACACTCTTCTTATGAAAGTGCATCCATTCAAACTAGAACGGATTGTGGAATGGCATGAAAGGAACGATCTTTTTATGAGATGGGAAAGAATGCTAGCAGACAGTATTCCCCCCTATCCCCACCCAAGGTTGGTAATATTGAAGTGAGTTGGTTAAGGATATGTTGCCCGGTAGGAGGTATAATAGTAGCCACAGGGTCAATCCACTGACTCTTGTTCTGTGCCACAAGGATATTAATCTTTTGTAATCCTGACCCATGACAGGTGGCTGGGATTAGGGAAGTCTCTTACCAGCACTTGTGTGTGTCACACCATGATTAAATACTGTAGTAGAACTTTGCATTTCATCCTTTAGGATAATGTCATGTCTGATTCAAGAGCAGGATAACACTTCTGTTTTAAGAAAATGAGTACTTGTGGCACCTTAGTACTCCTTTTCTTTTTGCAGATACAGACTAACATGGCTGCTACTCTGACTTCTGTTTTACATTCCAGTAATGCCAAAAAATTCCAGTTAGTTTTGGATATTAGCTGGTCTAGATTTCACAGCCATTGTTAAAGAAAAACATAATTCTAGAACAGAGCTTTAAATATGATTGATGAAAGTGTTGTTTGTGGTTATCATTTAAGGGTAAAATGAGTGTATTGATTCTTCATTTAAAAGAAAAATAATTGTGGAGGTTACAGTCTAAATTTCTTGTAGTGGATAAATCAAGTTGTTTGATTTAGAATTTCCAGTGAGAGTTATTTAAAGGTGTGAAATGTGGTAGAAACAAACAGAAAATAAGCATAGCTTTTGATTTGTGAGCCATATTGTTGCTTTTCTTCACACTTTTTTATAGTACTCAGATTCACCATTTTAATAAATTAAACTGGCTGTACATAATGCATAGTTCTAAAAACATGAAGGAAAGTATGCTTTGCTCACCTGATTAAAATTCAGTTAAATTGGTTTCACTAAACTAACAAATTTTCTGGAAATTTTTGGGTCTGTTGAACAGCAAACAGACTAAGGTCCTGATCCTAAATTCTTATGAACCCCAGATTCCCATGGAAGTGAACGAGAGTGATTTGTGCCAAGAATGTACTATAAGGTTTAATTAACATGCTAGCTTCCTAAATAACCATGTGAATTTTAACCACATGCAAAATTCCAAAATGTGCTAAATTAAGCCCATAACAGTTCAGTGTTGCTTTTATTTCTTGCAGTGATAAAAAGAGCCTTCTGGTTGCCAGGTCCTAGAGACAACATGCACTGTTATAGGGGAATAATAAAATAGTGAAAGTTATGGTGTGCATGTGCAATTTGACAATGCATTATTTGTCAGTTATACTTCTGCAACCTCATTGACTCTGGTGGAGTTGAATCGGTAATTTATAGCAGAATGTAGGCCTGCCTTTGTAACTATCACACAGTTAGTTACCTCTCCACACTGGAGAAAGAAAATAAGTGAGAATTCTCAAAAACTGTGCCAACATCTTGTACAACAACTTTTCTATTTCTGAGATAATTCACTCATATATAGCATTCCATTTATTTTTCCTAATTCAGAAAGAATAAAACTGCTAAGATGTTTCATCAAGTAGATGTTATACACCTAAATAAATCACTCTTAATATGATCAGTAAAACAATCCAATATACGCTTTTTTCTACAATCAATATATGTTAGATTATCTTGTTTTCCAAAGATTAGACATTACGCAATTTTGGGCCCAATCCTGCCTTCCAAGTTATCTGCAGTCTGATTCACACAAGGATCCCAGGACCAAATCTTTTATATTTAACATATTACTTTCATTTTTAAAAGTGACATAAAGCCCCTGATTCCATTGAAACAATGAGAGTTTTGCATTGACTTCAATGGGGGAAGTACAAATGTAATGATAAATTATATAGCATTGTACACTTATTGCAGTTCATCCATAGAAATAAAAACATTTTACAAAAGTAAGCATCACTCCTATTTTATGGATGGGGAGAGAGAGGTGCAGAGAGATTAAGTAATTTGCCCAAGGATAAAACATTGTAAGATTTTCATATCAAAAATCTTGCCCTCATATCAGACAGCAAAGTGTTTATTATTACTGTGTTACTATACAAATAATAAGTCATCTCATATGCAGTTTGATTTTAGAGAGTCACTCTCTAGCCATGAAATTTTCTGTTCCTCCTCATTCCCTGAAATCTTAATTATTGAGCACACAGTATTCTTCTGTTCACTACTTGAAAAGGTTTTTGAAGTCTAGGTCAGTATGGAAGTATGTAATCCAGGGAGTGCATTTTGAAAGATAAGGGCTTGTCTTTCTCTATATTGTGTGATTTGTGCAGCGTGGTGTTTTAAGCAGAATTAACTGGAATCTTGTTCTGCCATTTTAGAGACATCGCCTGTTTACATAAAAAACAATCAGAATAATATTACCAACAGAAAAGGGAATAGAAAAGAAGAATCTTTTTCACTTAATGAATGGGCCTTCTTGGTCCTGTAAGGTTCTTTAAAAGGTTCTTTAAACTTTCTCCTAGCTGCTCCAGGGGCATTATCAATTACCCATATGCCCATCAAATATCATGTAGCTGTAATTAAACTAAATTACGATGCTGTGGCTTTCATTACACAATGACACACTTTGTTAGAGCCATAGAAAAAGCTTAATTACAAGTCTAGACATCCCTGAAATCAGAGAAAAAGAACACTCGTTTCATTTTTTAAAGAGAATTCAGAGCTTTCGTAGCATTTTTAGCTATGGAGAGCCAATGCTGAACTGGAACCCATGGTTTTTGTTCCACTCTCCTGTATCCTGCAGCCTTGATTTAGTAATAGCTTCCATGTGAAAGTCCTAAAAATATTCTGTAGCAAAATAGCAGAAATAGCGGCTATAAAAACTGCTCCCTTTTAACTTCTCTGAGTGAATTAAGTACTCACAAAAGTGGCAGGCAGGTATTACAAGACTATATATATATATTCTATACAAAAATACTCTGAAGCATTGCCACATAGCATCATATAAAAGCTTACATTGAAGCCCAGTGTCACCCACTTCTTCCCACAGCTAAATCAATGCCTACTGGGAGTTGTCACCAACTGAAGGTGCAGGAGTATTGAGTGTTCAACCAAAACATTCTTTCTCTACATTGTTTGTTAGACATTAAAGTGAATTAGGTGCCAATACAAATAAGCAAAACCAGAGTTTCCTTGCTCTTACCAGTTCCTCATCTTTCAGACTCCTGATTCTTGTGATGTTGTCATAATTTCACTAGTCATCTAGTCATCAGATCTTCCAGGCTAGATGAGACTTGAATTTTTGAGGTATAAAAGAAGCTGTCAGGTCTCATAAAGAAGCAAAAAAATGGGGAGTGGGACAGAAAATCAGTGGTATTTTCTTTTCATGTCACCTTTAAGGAGACATGGGCATGTGCCAATCATAAGTTGGTACTGTGTGTTGCATGAATTAAAAACTAGGAGAAAGCCTATCTGTATTATATAGAGTAAACGGGGTAAGGGTCTGACTTTATTTGTGTCTTGTACAGTGCTGAGCATATCAGAGTTTAACAACCAACAATAATCCATTTGACACTCTGAATCCTAAAATATATTTACACCAGATCTTCTGAGATTATATCAAACTGCAGTACCCTACTGGGTTCCTGAAGTTTGCTCAACACCCCATGGGGTAAATCCAACTGCACTTGGGCTAGCGAACAAGGCTCACACTGCAGTTCTGTTATGTGGGGGGTAGATAGACTTTGAAGAGGCAATGCAAGGGACTGCCCTGTGCGCCACAGACTAGTTCTCTGAGGCAGTACATTCTGTAGCAGTGCACATAAGGGCTGGGAGCAGGACAGGGCTGGGAGAGTAGACAGAGCAAAGCCAATGGGTCTGTAGCTATGTAGACTCATGGCTAAAATTCCTTTATTTGGAGGGGAAAGGTGTGTCACAACTGATGTTTCCACAGCCGACAGGCAATTAAGGTGGCCACTGGGTAGTTGCACTGGTGCTTCTTCACCTGCTAAAGGAGAGGATTCTGCTCCCCCAGGGTTGATCCAATGGGCAAAGACTATTTATCATCATCAGTATGATTTTTTTTTATTCAGTAGTGCTTAGGTGTGCTGGGCATTGTACAGGCATAGAAAGACAGTCCCTGCCCAATGGCTTTACAAAAATAAACAACTCTGTGTGGTCATTATTCTGTGTGGAGACTGAGCCAGGCCTCCTCTCTTCAGGTTCAACACTGACTACAGGGGTAGTAGGGTTTGGCTGATTGTGCCCACAGAGTCTCATTAACCCTTTCAGTGTGGGGTTGGTAGTGTACGTCATCACACGAATATATTATTTTCACCATTTATGCATTTATGTGCATTTCAATCAGCTTAGACAATTAAAATAGTCCCTTTTGTTTCTAGTTAATTTCTCTGTGTTTTTTTGTTTGCTTTTGTTTCTGGTTCTTGTGTACTATTTGGGTGACTGTGTTCCTAATAAGCAGGAATGTCCCCATTTATAGGCTCTGTCGTAAATGTTTGGTTTTTAAAATGGTGCATTTTTCAAGTGTTGTAACCCCCTGCAAACCCTGGCCCAATTGAAAGTGTTACTGGCCACTTGAACTGGTGAAATTGACTGAGCACGTACATGAAGAACCTCTAGGTCTGACTCATGTTGATATCTTACTTTACCTCTTCCCTGAGGCCTTCCAGTGACCTCTCTTTCATACAAATCTCATCAAGCCAAGCCATCGCCTCCCCTTCAGTCAAGTCCATCAGGTAGCAGGGAAAGAGGAAGATTGCTTGACTGAGAAAAGAGCTGGGGAGGCAGGGAGGGCTCATTCTTCTCTCTCACCATGCTATGCATGAAACCTCGAAACGCCACAAAGTCATCCTTTGCACACCCACCTCCCTGCTCATGTCAGGTGTCCCAGCTCCCCTCCCCCCCCCCAAAGTCTGTTCAGTCTGGTCACTGTAACAATGATGCAATGTGGAGTTGCAAGCACTGCAATGGGGAGTTGTTTGGATATGACTAGACAAAACAAAAATACTCAGTAAATAATTTGTATTTAGATTGTTATACCAAGTCAAATAAAACATGAATTAGACAGTGCCCTGTAGTATTCCCCCAAACAGGGCTGATTCCAGATTGCCCAGTTCTAAAAGTTTCTGAATGAAACATTCAAGGTATGTCTACACTGCGATTAGACACCCGTGGCTGGCCAATGCCAGCTGACTCGGGCTCATGGGGTCAGACTGCAGGGCTGTTTAATTGTAGCATAGACTTCTGGGCTCCGGAGGTCTGGGACCCTCCCATCTTGCAGGGTCCTAGAGTTGTGGCTGCAACCCAAGCCCGAATGTCTGCATGGCAATTAAACAGCCCCTTAGCCAAGTCAGCTGGCACAGGTCACCCCGGGTTTTTAATTGCAGTGTAGACATATCCTAAAGATCAAACTTTTTACGAACCTACAAAAGTCTGCCAGGCCCACTGGTTTCCGCACACAGCCCACATTTGCTCATGAAAGTGGTTAGCTGGGTGCAAAATACCTGATCTGCACTCTCACATTTGTGGATTGGGAGTTTTTTAAACCACAAACAACTCATTTCAAATTCCCTTCTACCCACTCACCTTAAATGCTAGTAGATTAAGTTTTGTCTGACTTTAGTTTGTAAGAATGATTATCAGCATAACTTCAATACAGTGTAAATCCATATGTATGCTCAAAAAGACCTTTTCACTGAAATTATGCCCTTTTCATGATCTTGCATTGTTCTTTTTGTGTTTCTCCTTTTCAATTGTTACATTAATAATTCATCCTGTTCTTGTTTATTGTAACGCACCTCTGAAGAGACTAATTACTGTTACTTGACAAGTAAATCACGTACTTTAGTACACAGATGCTACAGGACTTTACTGAATCTGAATATATCAAAGTAATGTTGCTATGGAAATACAATGCTGTGAGGTAAATACAAATTTTCTACTTAACAGTTTATGGTGGTAACACAGATTAATGAAGCTGCAAACAGTGAACAACCGTCTTTTACATTCTAGAACCATTTACTGAAAATTAGAAGAAAGTGCAAGCAAGACTATTTGGTTAATAGCTGAATATCTCTTTGTATTATAGAGCGCAAATGTAATTATAAACTATCATATAGTACCATATACTCTCAGCAGTTTTCATTCACAGACCTAAAACCCTATTACACAAATATCATCCCTGTTTTAGAGATGAGGAAACTGAGGTGAATCATAGAGTCCAAGGTCACAAAGTGAGTTCCTGGGAGAGCCTGGAACAGACCAGGCTTGTGACTTATCCACTGGACCATGATCCTCCCCCTGGTCTCTTTATTTTCATGGTAACTGTTGACCATTAAATGACATAGTATATAGAAGGTAGAGGTAGGGTATTTGCTGTGCATGGTAATTACAATGTGTATATAATTGTTTCTGTCTTTTAATTCAAAGCACAGCTTTCATGATAATTAACTTTGGACCTACAGTACCAAGGCATTGTTTCTACAAAAAAATTGTACTGATTAAACTAAATCAGTGAGGAATCAACTGAAGCCAAATCACTATCGCCTTAAACTGAAATGAGTGCGCACATAAGGGGACTGCACCGATTTAACGAAATCAGTTTCAAAACAAAGTTAGTTAAATTGGTACAATTTTCACATGTAGACAAGGCCTGAGTGTAACTATCAAGTAGCCTACAAGTACAAATAACCATTGTACTACATATTGAAAATACTGGGGCTTAAATGCTCCTTTCACTTACCCTGGTTGAAGTTACTAGAGTTTCACTAGTAAAAAAAAAACAAAAACAAACCTGCCCCACTTCCCCCCCCGCAAAAATGGTGTAAACAAGAGGACAGTCAGACCCAGGGTATTTACCAAGTAAGGGACTGATTTTGCAATCAGGGCATAAGCTCAGAAGGCCCTGGGTATACTGGTTGTATGCCAGGAACTCAATCTGTATGTGACAGTTGGCCTAAATCATAAGGAGGGAAGGAAGGCAACTACATGTGCTGCAGAACCTTAAAGAGCAGAGCTGCTTGGAGCAAAGTAGCTCTGGAAGAGAGGAAGCTAGTGGCCTCCTTCCTGAAGGTGTGAGTCTGGCTGCCCAGTGTCTTTGTGCTGAAGAAGACAGAGGCTTTTTTTTTTTTTCATCAATAGAAATAAAATTTGTTACTAACTTGTAACAAGAGATCTATGATTCCACACTCGGACAACTAAAAAAGAGCTGAACTGATTTTGCCCAAATTTTCCACCCAGAAAAATGGGATAAGATGAAGCCTTGACATTTTCAACCCAAAACCATGACAGCTTTTGAGAAAGCCATGAGCATGTGAAACCAAGGCTTCAGGACTGTAGAGTATTATAATCCGTCAGTCTGCTGTAGAAAGTAAAGATTTTATTTTTAAAGCACTGCACGTGCTAAGTTCTCCACTCTGCTTGTTCTCATCAAAGTTTATGTGTGGTTCAGTAGTTGGGTGACCATGTTCTGACCTCTTAGAATGATCTAACATACAAAGCTGCCTAATGCTTTTCTGATGCTTCAGATTTCAATATCTCAGCATCTATTATCTTAATAGAGATGTTACCATTGTATTTTAAATGGTCAATAAGCCCCTCAGGGATGGTTTTCCTTCTCAACCATGAGAGCTGATGCTCTCTCTGTTTTAGATTTCAGTTTCTTGTTCAGATGACAAACTATATTCAAGTGTCTCATGCTGAGAAGTTTTGTAAACAATTTTTTCAAATCTGGTTAATTGGGTTGTCTCTTGTCATGAAATATTAGTCAGTAGACTGTAACTATAGAGGATTAGGAAAAAGCTTCTTTCGTACTATGACTTAGACACTTTGATTTTTCCCTTCTAGTACCTGCATGCAAATGGGATTGTTCACCGTGATCTGAAGCCAGAGAATCTACTGTATGCAACACCAGCGCCAGATGCACCATTAAAAATAGGTGAGCAGCACTAACTATACACTTCCCGTCCTTCCCTTGTATTGGTATTATTTTGTGTGGGTCACAGGTATCTCCTTTCTTCTCCCCATTACTGTATTCTATTTTAGCAATGATATCCAGGTGAACAGGTCCATTCTTTATACAGCAGCACAGCTGTGCACTGTCCTTCAAAAATAAATAAAAGACAGATCCCTGCCCTGAGGAATTTACAGTCTAAATTAGGCGAAATACCTCAAGAGATGACAAACACAGGAAGAATGGGATTTGGGAAGGTGAAGATCACAGCAGGGAAAGATTATGAGATCAGACTCTAGCTACATACACCACTTGTTAGTTCCTTTTTTGTTAGACAATATATTACAATTTTGGGACAAATATGAATGAGAGCGCAAAGGTGGAGGTAAGCGATGAAAGCAAGCCAAAAGGAGTGAGTTTTGAGGAACTTGAAGGAGGAGAGGTAGGTTGTATGGCACAGATTAGAGAAGTTATTCCAGGCATAGGTGGCAGTATGAAAAAGGGTGGGAAGAAACCAGATAAGCTACAAGCTGACCTGAATTGGCAGAGTTTGTCACAAACCAGGGCATAGAGGGCATTCACTGAGGGCCTGATTTTCAGCAGCGCCGAGCACTTGCAACTGCAGCTGGAGTCAGTAGGAGCTCTGGGTGCTCAGCACCTTTGAAAGTCAGACCCTAAGCCTCTGAGATATGAATATTCACCACTTCTGTGTTGGGAATCTACAGTTTGTGTGCCAGTTTATGGCAGGCCAGTGGCATACTATGATAAAGGAGCAAGTAGCAGAATGCTAATTGATGAGCCATGTAGGCTGTGGCATTGCTGATGTGATAACTGAAAGAGATCTGACTTGTACATATTGTAAAGAAAGGAAAAAGAATCTCTGAGCCTTATGATATCTCTTTTGTAAGGAAACATCTCTTCCCAAAAGTGAAGATGCAGTGACATAGTCTTCCGCATGGGCTAGAAAACCAAATATGTTCTCAGAGTCCCAGGCAGGCAGAGGCAGATTAGGATTCTGTGGGACCCTGGGTCAGAGCAAATGGGGGCTCCTCCTCACCCTTTTCACCTGCAGTCTCCCACGGCATTCCTGCCAGGGAGCGGGGTTGGGGCGGAGGCGTTTGCCCCACCTTGCCTGCCCAGCGCTCCTGCCAGGGAGGGGGAGCACTGGGGCTTCCCCCACTCCCCAGCAGAAGCTCCAGGCTGGCAAAAGGAATGGGGCAAGCCCCTGCGCCCCTACCCCGCTCCCTAGCAAGTGCGCCGGGGGAATGGGGATGCCCATTTTTCCGGGAGGCCCCAATTGGCCGGCGCCCCTGAGCATGGGCCCCATTGGCCAAGTGGCTAATTGGCCACTGCTCTTGTACAGCCCACGATATCTACTAGACCACCGGACCAGGGGGATGAGGTGGACGAGGCTTTCTTCTGGCAACTAACGGAAGTTACTAGATCGCAGGCCCTGGTTCTCATGGCAGACTTCAATCACCCTGATATCTGCTGGGAGAGCAATACAGCGGTGCACAGACAATCAAATTTTTGGAACGCGTAGGGGACAATTTCCTGGTGCAAGTGCTGGAGGAACGAACTAGGGGCAGAGCTCTTCTTGACCTGCTGCTCACAAACCAGGAAGAATTAGTAGGGGAAGCTAAAGTGGACGGGAACCTGGGAGGCAGTGACCATGAGATGGTTGAGTTCAGGATCCTGACACAGGGAAGAAAGGAGAGCAGCAGAATACGGATCCTGGACTTCAGAAAAGCAGACTTTGACAACCTCAGGGAACTGATGGGCAGGATCCCCTGGGAGAATAAGATGAGGGGGAAAACCTGGATCTGTGCTGGAAATGGCCCAACTTGATTATCATACACATTGTAAGGAGAGTGATCACTTTAGATAAGCTATTAGCAGCAGGAGAGTGGGGTGGGAGGAGGTATTTTTTCATGCTTTGTGTGTATATAAAAAGATCTTCTACACTTTCCACAGTATGCGTCCGATGAAGTGAGCTGTAGCTCACAAAAGCTTATGCTCAAATAAATTGGTTAGTCTCTAAGGAGCCACAAGTCCTCCTTTTCTTTATGAGGGGGAAAGGAGTCCAGGAGAGCTGGCTGTATTTTAAAGAATCCTTATTGAGGTTACAGGGACAAACCATCCCGATGTGTAGAAAGAATAGTAAATATGGCAGGCGACCAGCTTGGCTTCACGGTGAAATCCTTGCTGATCTTAAAAACAAAAAAGAAGATTACAAGAAGTGGACGATTGGACAAATGACCAGGGAAGAGTACAAAAATATTGCTTGGCCATGCAGGAGTGAAATCAGGAAGGCCAAATCACACCTGGAGCTGCAGCTAGCAAGAGATGTTAAGAGTAACAAGAAGGGTTTCTTCAGATATGTTAGCAACAAGAAGAAAGTCAAGGAAAGTGTGGGCCCCTTACTGAATGAGGGAGGCAACCTAGTGACAGAGGATGTGGAAAAAGCTAATGTACTCAATGCTTTTTTTGCCTCTGTCTTCACGAACAAGGTCAGCTCCCAGACTACTGCACTGGGCAGCACAGCATGGGGAGGAGGTGACCAGCCCTCTGTGGAGAAAGAAGTGGTTCGGGACGATTTAGAAAAGCTGGACGAGCACAAGTCCATGGAGCCGGATGCGCTGATTCCGGAGTGCTAAAGGAGTTGGCAGATGTGATTGCAGAGCCATTGGCCATTATCTTTGAAAACTCATGGCGATCGGGGGAGGTCCCGGATGACTGGAAAAAGGCTAATGTAGTGCCCATCTTTTAAAAAGGGAAGAAGGAGGATCCTGGGAACTACAGGCCAGTCAGCCTCACCTCAGTCCTTGGAAAAATCATGGAGCAGGTCCTCAAGGAATCAATTCTGAAGCACTTAGAGGAGAGGAAAGTGATCAGGAACAGTCAGCATGAATTCACCAAGGGCAAGTCATGCCTGACTAATCTAATTGCCTTCTATGACGAGATAACTGGCTCTGTGGATAAGGGGAAAGCAGTGGACGTGTTGTTCCTTGATTTTAGCAAAGCTTTTGACACTGTCTCCCACAGTATTCTTGCCAGCAAGTTAAAGAAGTATGGGCTGGATGAATGGACTATAAGGTGGATAGAAAGCTGGTTAGATTGTCGGGCTCAACAGGTAGTGATCAATGGCTCCATGTCTAGTTGGCAGCCGGTATCAAGTGGAGTGCCCCAAGGGTCGGTCCTGGGGCCAGTTTTGTTCAATATCTTCATTAATGATCTGGAGGATGGTGTGGATTGCACCCTCAGCAAGTTTGCAGATGACACTAAACTGGGAGGAGAGGTAGATATGCTGGAGGTAGGGATAGGATACAGAGGGACCTAGACAAATTGGAGGATTGGGCCAAAAGAAATCTGATGAGGTTCAACAAGGACAAGTGCAGAGTCCTGCACTTAGGACGGAAGAATCCCATGCACCGCTACAGACTAGGGACCAAATGGCTAGGCAGCAGTTCTGCAGAAAAGGACCTAGGGGTTACAGTGGACGAGAAGCTGGGTATGAGTCAACAGTGTGCCCTTGTTGCCAAGAAAGCCAATGGCATTTTGGGTTGTATAAGTAGGGGCATTGCCAGCAGATTGAGGGACGTGATCATTCCCCTCTATTCGACATTGGTGAGGCCTCATCTGGAGTACTGTGTCCATTTTTGGGCCCCACACTACAAGAAGGATGTGGAAAAATTGGAAAGAGTCCAGCAGAGGGCAACAAAAATGATTAGGGGACTGGAACACATGACTGATGAGGAGAGGCTGAGGGAACTGGGATTGTTTAGTCTGCGGAAGAGAAGAATGAAGGGGGATTTGATAGCTGCTTTCAGCTATCTGAAAGGGGGTTCCAAAGAGGATGGATCTAGACTATTCTCAGTAGTAGCAGATGACAGAACAAGGAGTAATGGTCTCAAGTTGCAGTGGGGGAGATTTAGGTTGGATATTAGGAAAAACTTTTTCGCTAGGAGGGTGGTGAAACACTGGAATGCGTTACCTAGGGAGGTGGTGGAATCTCCTTCCTTAGAAGTTTTTAAGGTCAGGCTTGACAAAGCCCTGGCTGGAATGATTTAGTTGGGGATTGGTCCTGCTTTGAGCAGGGGGTTGGACTAGATGACCTCCTGAGGTCCCTTCCAATCCTGATATTCTATGATTCTATACTAAATCTGCATTTTCAAAACACAATATCAACTGTTATCTTCTTGTTCTCAGCTCAGAGTACTCACACTTACATTCATGTTAAACAAAAGCAAACCAACAAACGATATTCTGCAGTTTTTAAGGCAGATGTTCAAATTCCAGTTTGGATGATGACAAAGATACTAAGATCATTCATAGGAAAAGAAATACAATTGGTTAGGTCTTCAGTTCTAATCTCATTTGAAAGATGGGACATGCAAGTGCCACCTATGACAACGTGCTGCTCCTGACTGCTCAGTATTTATTCAGAGGGAAGGTGCCACATGCAGAGTTGCTGACACCCCCTTCTGGCAAAGCCTAGGTTTTCCTTGGAAATCTGCTATTGAAATACTACCCAAAGGCTTGATCCAAGGTGCTCAGGGCTCTGGCTCTGATCTAGCAAGTCACTTAAGCAGAGGTGTAACTTTGAGTACACCAGTAGTTCTGTTTAAAACAATGGGGTAACTCACATGCTTAAAGTTAAGCACTTGCTTCAATGCTTTTCTGGATTGTAGCTCAAAGGTTCAGTTCCTTATAGGATCAAACCTCACACCACTTCCCACTTAGTTGATAGGATCTGAAAAAGTCAAAGTCCAAAGTGGTAGCTCTTCAGCCCAATGTATCCAGGGTCACTCCTAGAAAGAGCACTACCAGGAATAGTGTTTTTGGAGTGATATCAGAAAAAAGTTACTGTCCTTCTGTTTTACAGGAGAATTGGGTAATTAGAATTTCTGACCTGCCAGTAGCTGGGTGCTGTGTTTCAGAACTGAAAGATACACATTTCTCTAACAGTACAAAATCATCCATTTGGAAAATAATTTATCTTCCAAAGGAACCACTGGACTAAGTACATCATTAGAACGAAGGCCCTATTTTCTTGAAAATACTCTACAATACTCTACAGAACTAGAGAGGTGGTCGCATCTTTTTGCAGGACATCAAGAAACCAGATCGTGATGATTGGGAGAATGGATTGACAGCAATGGAGTGTGCCTTGCACCTGGAAAAGAATGTGAACCAGTCACTCCTTGATCTGCACAAGCTGGCAACTGACAAGAATGACCCTCATTTGTGTGACTTGGATAGTGCTCTATTTTATAAAATATACCTTCTTCAGTTTTTAAACGTCTTCTCTGTTTTATTTATTTATTTTGTATTCATAGTATTTTGTATTTCATGCTCTGATCAGAAGTTCTGAGTACATGATTGACTCTGCATCTGACTCTTCCTTGCTGACTACTGTATGTTCCATTGTCTTTAGGAATGAAGTTGTACTTTAAAAATTAAAATTAAATTAAAAAGTACAAGTTGTACTTTAAAAATATTTTGGTGAGCTTAGAGCAAGAGGATTTAATCCATCAACACAAATTTTGCTTCTGTATAATTTTGTTTCCATGCAATTCTTTTGAAGTAATTTTTCTTTTAATTTGTTCCTTAAAATGACAGTGATTTTTCTTAAATGTAGTGTTTTCAAAAAGAAAAGTGAAGTACTTCCCCCTGTTGAATCTATGCTCACTTTACACAGTTACAAGCAGACAATAAAACTTTTATTTTATGTTTCTACAAATCTTGACAGCTGATTTTGGGCTTTCCAAGATTGTGGAAGATCAAGTGACCATGAAGACAGTTTGTGGAACTCCAGGGTACTGTGGTATGTTCCTTTATTACTTATTATATATTGGACTTAGACTTTGATTCAGAGACTATTTACATTTTCCAGTTTCTGTGTTTGGCAAATGCAAGTTTCTTAATATTGACAAAGCCCCTGAACAGCTTAAATCAAAAACTAGAATTCAAAAGCTGGCATCAGTGTTAATTTTTCAAAAACATACATACTCTATAGTTCCAAGCCACATGAACCAATATTCCAGTGCATTTTCTAATATAATTTCATAATTTACATGAAAGTACTCTCATGTGGAATACAAATTAATACATTATACAATAATATTCCACTTATACATAGGGCCCTACCAAATTCACAGCAATAAAAAATTGCGTCACGGACCGTGAAATCTGCTCTCCCTTTGTGAAATCTGGTCTTTCGTGTGCTTTTATCCAGATTTCACAGAGGAGACCAGCATTTCTCAAATTGGGGGTTCTGATCCGAAAGGGAGTTGCAGGGGGGTCACAAGGTTTTTAGGGGGGTTGCAGTATTGCCACCTTTACTTCTGTGCTGCCTTCAGAGCTGGGTGGCCGGAGAGTGGTGGCAGTTGGCCAGGCACCCAGCTCTGAAAGCAGCACCCCTGGCCAGCAGCAGTGCAAAAGCAAGGGTCGCAATACCATACCATGCCATCCTTATTTCTCCGCTGCTGTCTTCAGAGCTGAGCGGCCAGAGAGTGTTCGCTGCTGACTGAGGGCCCAGCTCTGTAGGCAGCAGAGCAGAAGTAAGGGTGGCAATACCATACCATGCCATCCTTACTTCTGGGCTGCTGCTGGGGCGGCTACTCTGCCCCAGAGCTGGGCTCCTTGCCAGCAGCCACTGCTCTCCAGCTGCCCAGCTCTAAAGGCTGGGAGGCATGCAAGACACAATTTTTTTCAGGCAGTTGTATCCATGATTTGGATACATAGGTACTGCATTATTGCATGCAAACCGGGGGCTTGCCTGCACAATAACATCTAGCTGGCCATTTATTTTCATAAATACCTAATATGCATGTGCAGTCATAATAACCGCATGAACAAATTAGGTGCACGATTGTACATGTAACTTTGGATGCAACATTTGGCTTCTGACTGTAACCCATGAAGTATAATACATAGCAGCTACAACTTTTATTGCTTCAGTAGTTATTCAATTTAGGTTATTCAATATTTATGTTGTTTTTATGTTATGATATTGGACAGGCCTTGACCAAAGTTCTCTTAAGAGTCTTAATGACACTGTTTTACCTTGTATTAATCATGGGCACTAAGCATGCAGTTTATAAAATGAGTCATGTGTTAGCTATATTGTTCTGGTATGTTTCCTTTTTCTTCACTAAAGTCTACATTTTCCAAAAGTGAAAGTTGACTTGGCTATGGAAAAATGTTTACTCCATATTTTTGCATACAAATCAAGTAATTGCATATGCAAGCAGTTATTTCATGTATAATCACTCATTTGCATGTACAAATACAGATGCACCTATATTTTTACCTTTGCTGAAGTCAGCCTCTATTGTCTGAAAATTTAGCTCTAATTACTGAATTCAGAGGAAAGATGGATTCTGGCATGGAAGAAGCCCTTTCTTCAGATGGTTGATCTTGAATCCATAGAAGTCAATGGCAAAGCTACTGTTGACTTCAGTTTTGCAGCAATAGGCCCAAACTGAATACACCATTTGCAAGTAGAGTTTAATTAAACTGTTTAAATAGTCAATCATAATTATAAAATGACATTGCAATAATACAAACGATAATGTGAAAATAATATATTACTGCTGGCAACACCTGCTTTTAATGTAACGTTACATATTTAAATTGTATGTAGTGGGTTTTCATATTAGATTTCACAGCATTTCAGTAAAAGGAAATAAATCATAACACATCGTACACCACAAGCCTGAGGCTTTTAATAACAGAAGGCACGACTAACTCGAATATAAAGAAAAAGCATGGATGCTGAAAATTAAACAGAAAGTCACAGAGAATCATACTCAGACAAAAATAGGTTGCCAAGCTGCCGAGTAGGAGAGGAGGTCCTGATCTGAGTCAGGAAACTGTAATGCTAATAGTCCATGAATAATTAAGTGCTGAATGTAGTATGCCCAGTGCTTTGGGGAGAAAATAAGTCAGCCACAAAATGAACACAGCTGACTGTAATTTCCATATGCTTAATATGTAATAGAAAAGTGTAACCATACCTTTTTAACTGGCTTGCATCCCAAACACAGATAACACACAGTGTACAGGCAGAAAGGACAAAATACAAAGCCATCCTTGCACCAGTATATGGGAGCAAAACTCTTCAATTAAAGAAAAAGCAAATGTGTTACCAATCTTGGAAAAAATTTAAAAAGGCAATCATAGCAGTTAGCATCCGTAAGTCTTACCATCAGGCCCTAGCTAACTCCTGGGACGAATGTTAAGAGAAAAGAGCTACTGAGCACTTGGAAGACAAGATGCACTGGGAGCATCCAATAACAGCTGGTAAACAAGATGCACTGGGAGCATCCAATAACAGCTGGTAAACTGTGATGCCGGCACTTGCCCGCTAGGAACACAACTGAGACCATTGGCTCATTTCATAGAGGGCACCACAAAGATGGTCATTGCTGCATAAAGAACTGAACTGTTCCAGACCCTGCTGTTAGAATACTCAATTTATTGTTGGAGTCAGAGTTTTAAGATCTTTTTCTTGAGCCCTGTGACTTCTTGTATTTAGGGGACAGAGGAGAGGAATTGATGGGTGTCAAAGAAATGCTGCTTCCTGTTCCTCCTTGCGGAGGGCAAGGAAGAAAGGAAATAGAAATGTCCCTGCTGACCCCCACTATCCCTCTTGAAGGGTTGGGGATTAGAAATGCCACAGTAGATGCATTCCCCCTTCCCTGCAGGAGAACAGAGTTACCAATGTGTGTCTGCTCTCCCCTGCAGTAGGTAAAGATACTGCCAATAACACAGCAGATCACGCCTGTCCCCAGCTTCCAGGCAGGGGAGATGCCACTATGCCTGCTGCCGACATCTAGCTACCACACTGGAGCCTCACTGAGGTCCCAATCCTGTAAGGTGCTGAGAATCTTTAACTCCCACTGAAGTCAGTAGAGGTTGAGGCTGCTAAGGACCTTGCAGGATGAGGCCCTAAAGTCTCAAGCGAGCAGGGCCTGCTGGTTATGAAGCATTTTCATGGTCTAGTGCTAGGCTATATTCAGCCCTGCAGGTAGCTGGTACATATGCTGTAGTCAGCAGCATATGCAAGTTGAGGGTACAAATGGCTCCTTAGGGCAGCAAGGTGTTCCTCAATACATTACTTAGATTTAAGCTCTTTGGAGCAGGGACTGTCTTTTCATTCTGTGTTTGTACAGCACCTACCACCAGGGGGAATTGGTCCAGACTGGGGCTCCCAGACACTATTGCAATACAAATAATAAATAATAGTAATCATAGACTCATAGAAATGTAGGGCTGGAAAGGACCTCAAGAAGTCATCAAGTCCAGCTCCCTACACTGAGGCAGGACTCAGTAAACCTAGACCATCCCTGACAGGTGTTTGTCTAACCTGTTCTTAAAAACATTCAATGATGGGGATTCCATAACCTCCCTTGCAAGTCTACTCCAAAGCTAAACTGTCCTTAGAGTTAGAAAGCTTTTCCTACCTTCTAACCTAAATCTCCCTTTCTTCAGATTAAGCCGATTACTTCTTGTCCTACTTTTCAGTTGACATGGAAAAAAATCTATCACCATCCTTTTTATAACAGCCCTTAACATATTTGAAGACTGTTATCAGGTCTCCCCCCAGTCTTCTTTTCTCAAGACTACACGTGCCCACTTTTTTTTTTATTCTTTCCTCAGAGGTCAGGTTTTCCAAGCCTTTTATCATTTTTGTTGCTCTTCTCTGGACTCTCTCCCATTTGTCCACATCTTTCCTAAAGTGTGGCGCCCAGAACTGGACACAGTACTCCAGCGGAGGCCTCACCAGTGCTGAGCAAAGCAGGATATCTTACATACAACATATATGTTACTACAACCCAGAATGTTATCCTTTTTCATAATTGCATCACATCGTTGACACATATTCAATCTCTGATCCACCATTACCCCCCAATCCTTTTCAACAGTACTATCGCCTAGCCAGTTATGCCCCATTTTGTAGTTGTGCATTTGATTTTTCCTTCCTAAGTGAAGAATTGTGCATTTGTTTTTATTGGATTTCATCTTGCTGATTTCAGACCAATTCTCCAATTTATCAGAGTTGTTTTGAATTCTGATCATGACCTCCAAAGTGCTTGCAGACCCTTCCAGCTTGGTGTCATGTGCAAATTTTATAAGCATACCCTCCACTCCCTTATCGAGGTCATTAATGAAAATATTGAATAGTGCCAGACCCAGGAAAGACCTCTGTGGAAGTCCAGTAGATAACACCCTCCCAGTTTGACAGTAAACCATTGATAACTACTCTTTGAGTACGGTCTTTCAACTAGTTGTACATCCACCTTATATTTTCATCTAGACCACATTTCCCTAGTTTGCTTATGAGAATGTCATGTAGGACTGTGTCAAAAGCCTTAATAAAACCAAGATATATATCATGTCTATTTCTTCCCCCCACCCACTAGGCCAGTAACCCTGTCAAAAAAGGAAGTTAGGTTGATTTGCCATGATTTGTCCTTGACAAGTCCATGCTTGCTACTTCTTATAATCCTATTATTCTCTAGTTGCTTACAAATTGATTGTTTAATAATTTGTTCCAGTATCTTTCCAGGAATTGAAGTTAGATTGACAGGTCTATAATTCCTGGGTCCTCTTTGTTTCCCTTTTTAAAGATAGGTGCGATATTTTCCCTTCCCCAGTCTTCTGGGAGCCCCGTGAGCTCTCAAAGATATCACTAATGGTTCAGAGGTTGCTTCAGCTAGTTCCGTAAGTCTCCTAGGTTGAATGTCATCAGGCCCTCCTGACTTGAATATATCTAATTTATCTAAATATTTTTAACCTGTTCTTTCCCTATTTTGGCTTTCATTCCTTCCCCATTGTTGATATTAATTGTGTTGAGTATCTTGTCACCATTAACTATTTTAGTGAAGACTGAAGCAAAATAGTCATTAAACACCTCAGCCTTCTTGATTCCTTCAGTTATTAGCTCATCTTCCTCACTATGAAGAGGACCTACAGTTTCCTTCATCTTTCTCTTGCTCCTAAAGAACCTCTTCTTATTGCCTTTTATCTCCCTGGCCACGTGTAACTCTTTCGTGCCTATTGATGACTTCCAGACCATCACCAGGAAAGGTTTTTAGTGTGTGGATGCTGGGTGGTGGTGGTGGTATGTGATATACAGTTCAGACTAGATGATCTGATGGGCTCTTCTGGCTTTAAACTCTATGACTCCAGAGCAGGATTTGGTCTATAGGCTGTATTCAGTTGAACTTAACAGCAGTTTTGAGTGTGTCTACACAGTATTTTGGAACAAACAGGAGTGAGCCTCTCAGCCTGGTCGACAGACTCGAGCTGCTGGTCCTCACACTAGCACTCTAAAAATAACTGTTTAGACAGCACTTTGAAGTTGCAGCTCGGGGGGGGGGGGGCGGCTTCAAAGCGAAAACTCCAGCCTGGGCTGCAACTTCAAATCTCTGTCTACACAGCTGTTTATAGAGCGCTAGCAGCGAAAGTCTGTTGACCCAGGGTGGGAGGCTTGCTCCCCGCTCACTCCAAAATGCTGTGTAGACAAAGTCTTTGGTGCCCCGATCAGACAAGAAGCACTGAGTAAACCTGTCTGTTAACTTCTGTATGTATCCAAACTCTTTGAAGTGGTTATTTTTAGTGTTAAATCTGTATACCTGTGAAGTAGTGTCACTAGCTAATGAAAATGTAAATGTGGATTGGAGAGAATAAACATAAAGAAGAAAAGGGAGAGAAAGAGCAAATCATTACAGTATTGCAGACCATGCTTTCTGATGGTTGTTACTATAGAAACGAAAGGAAATGGGAAGACATTGATGAAGGCAACAAGATTACTCTATTAGCTTGTAACGTAAATGATGATAGGATGCAAGTAATACATACGTTTGTTTGTGCAGTATCTTTATCAGGCAAACAAAGGAACTAAACATCCCTTGGAATTAAACCTATTCCTAGTGTCTTTAGTCTCATAAAATTGTATTTTGAGTATTGATTATTAATCTCCATGCTAATTTCTATCATTGCTAGTAAACGGCAAATGTCATAAAGCTGTAGTTATTGCTCAGTGTCTGAAGCCATTTTTATGCCTACATTTTTGTAACTATAAAAGATTGTGTGAAGAAGAGGAAGCAAACACATAATGCAGCCTCCAAAGTGGTGACGATTCAGCTCTTTATACTGCATATATGTGCAGAGGGAAGGAGACAGCAGAAGGTTTGTGCAGCAGTGATTGGGAAGAGGAGACTGGGTGGCAGTTATGTGTGTCATTAAGGATCCAATCCTTGGTGTGCTTATTGCCTCTCTGAGGTATTGAGGGCCCTTAGCATCACCCAGATTCAAACCTAATTCTTTGTATTTTTCATTTTGGAAGGAACATTAAACATATATAAAACTCTGAGTCAACAGGAACTGGAAGGAGTTTCTCAACCCATTTCAGAGTGGTAGCCATGTTAGTCTGTATCAGCAAAAACAACGAGAAATCCTTGTGGCACCTTAGAGACTAACAAGAAGTGGGTTTTAGCCCACGAAAGCTTATGCCCAAATAAATTTGTTAGTCTCTAAGGTGCTACAAGGACTCCCCATTGTTTCAACCCATTTAGAATCCCCAGCTAATTGTTTCTGCAAAGTGAATTTCTGACAACAGCAGTTCAGTAGAATTTGGCATTTACGTGGCACTTTACATCTTCAGAGTGCTGTACAAACCCCTAACTCCCCTCACAACACTCCTGTGGGAAAAAGGAAATGTTATCCCCATTTTACTTTCCCTGGTATGTAGTGATGGCCATCTTTTTGGTGCATTATGTGAATTGAGCCAGTGGTCTCAGTTCTGTTCCTAGGGGACAAACATCAAGGAAGAGAGAAAGTTTAGGTAATGTACACAAGGCTACAGAGGGAATTGGTTGCAGACCCAGAATTAGACTTCAAGCACTGTATTGCTGGTCCCATGCTCTGTACTGTATACCACAATTGCTCCAACAGACTAGCAAAGCTTCAGACCAGTAACCTTTCTTTTTTCCCTTATCCCATCAATTAGGGTTGGGTTGTCGTGCAAGCATCCTCCATCTTTGTCTGTCCAAAGCAGCACTAAGGTCCACCTGCTTACAATATTCTTTGATGCAATTTGTCCATCACTTTGATAGCTTTCTTTGGAGTCTTTCTTACCATCACCTCCTGCCATGCTATGATCATCAAGTCCCCTTCATTCATCCTCTGCATGTGTCTGAACCAGTGACGTTGTGCTTCCTGGATTTTGTCAGCCACAGATTGTACTTTGACTTCCACCCTAATACTTTCATTTTGAAATCTTTTTCTCTGTGTAAACAGCAGCAGACTTAGAGCTGACTTCTGCTGCAGTCCAACATTCACTTCAAAGGGACTTGTTCCAAAATATTTTTGGATCACTGTTTTAGGTAATCTATATATAGGGCATTCACCATAGTTATTAAATCCTCAGCCGCTCCATATTTCGTCATCACTGGTGTAAGCTTCCTTCTGTCCACTTTATCATATGCCTTTTCTAGGTCTGTAAAGGCCCAGAAGCTCTCCTGTTGGTACTGTAGCTACTTCTTTATCCCGGGTTGAATTATAAACATGGTATCCATGGTTCTTCATCCTTTCTTAAAGTCACACTTGTCTTGTTCAAGGAGGGGTTCCACCAGTCTCCTAATCCTAGCATCCAGGATACGTTCCAATATCTTCATCCTATGCAACAAGAGCTTTATTCCTCAATAGTTTCCACGTTCATGGATGCTTGTCTTCTTATGTATTGGGATCAGGATAGACTTGCACCACTCCTTGGGAATTCTCTTGTCTTGCCATATGGCTGTAACCACTCTGCTCATCCATGTAATGCCTCTGTCACGTGGGACTTTCACTAGGTGGGACTTCACTCACGTGGGACTTTCATCAGGTCCTGCTGCCTTACTGTTCTTCATTTCCTGGACTGCATTTCTCACCTCCTCCTCAGGCACCACATTTGGATCACATATTGGCAACTCCATCCTAAAGGGATTTGCCTCATTTAAGAGACTCCCAAAGTATTGTTTCCGCCTCTCCTTTCCTTGTTCAGGTGTTACTAGCAGTCTCCCCGATCATCATTTACAAATGATGTGCAATACCATCTTCCCCATCTTTGTATCTCATTTTAGCAGTGCAGTATGTCTTTTTGCCAGCCACTTGTGAGTCATTTACAAGCTCAGCATACAGATCATCTAGGGCACTTTATTTGACCTTTTTCACTTCCCACTTGGCAGCTTCTTTGTATTTGTTTTTATTTCCAGCAATGGATTCATTTCTTTTTCTTGATGCTCTGTTTTTTGTATGTTTGTTTTTGCTTTGGATCACTGCTTGCACTTTGTCAGTCCACTGCTACTTCTCTCTTGCTATTGGTTTTCCCCATCTACATTGTCCACAAACCTCTTTCACTTCCACAATGAACATTCTTTTGAGGTGGTTCTACTCTTTGTCAGCTGATGGCAAATCCGTTTCTGGACACATATCCTGTACTTTTTGCACAAACTTCTCTGCTGCACTTCTCTTAACTTTCTGTATTTAAATCCTCTTTCTTTTGAGCTTAGTTCCTCCTTGTCCAGTACTCTACCGCAATCATTGCCACGGGAGGTTTGTGTTGCAGTGCTACCATCTCAGTAGGTATTGATTTGCAGCCCATAACTCGACTCCATTGAGATTTCCTCACCAACGTCATATGGCTTTTGTATCCACCACTGATGTACATAACCAACTGACACACCCTCTTTTGGAATCAAGTTGTTTGGCAATACGTAATGTTTTCCCTTCATCATTCATAGTGCCTAGGCTGCATTTTTCTAAACACATTTCATTCCCTCTTTTGTTTCTGCCTGTGTGTGCATTCAGATCACCCAGCACAGCCAGCAGCTCCTTCGGGGCTGCTGTGTCTGCTAGCACCTGCAGATCTTGATAGGAAGTCTCCTTCTCCTCTTCATCACGTCTGGGCTGAGATGCCTACACTGATATCAGAAACATGACACACTTTTAATTTTTAACAGCCAACAGTCTGTCACTTACTCTAATAACTGCGCACACCATCTTCCTCAGCTCTCCTCTCCCTGCCACCCACACTTTGTTATGCCCCCTTTCATCACCTACATAGGCGTGTTTACAACCTAAGGCCAACCCCTTCGCTGCATTCCCCATCCATCACATTGAAACCTCTCCTTACCATCACATCAGTGACTTCCATACCTTTACATGTCAGACTGGATATACACAGTGTTGCCACTTTTGAAATATGGGGTGTCTTTGGCTGTGCAAGTCACTGCTTTTAGTCTGATTCTTCACTCTGACCTCTGATCCTCTGACCCTCTAGAGGGCAGTTCAGACACTGGCTACCAGAAATCCTACTGGCCCAGGGCTGCCAGGCTTGAAGTGGGTGAACCTTTGGCAGAGGGCAGAAAGATCAGTAGCAGTAGTCCCTGGCAGGAGGCAAACAGGCCAGCCTCACTCTTCCTTATAACCAGCCTCTAGTGTATCAGTTGCCATCCTTGACACACACCACGGTGAGAAGAACTTTCCCTAATTAGACTAAGTACATGCTTCCACTCTCTTCCCACCTTTTTGCCATAAACCTGGTGGACCATCAACAGGCAGTGCTGGTGTCACCACTGCCCAATGCTGGGCTTCATTTAACCCATGGATGGGGGCTTGAGATCAGAGATTTCATTCTCCTAGGTAGGCTACCTTGAACTGTCTGGTTATTTTAAAGGCACCAGGTGCCTGTCTTTCATACACCACACTTTTAATGAAAACATCTGCGCCACAAGAAGACAAGTGATGGGGAGTTTGGCTGTCAGAGGCCATCCTAGACATCGGCCTTTTATAAACATTTTATAGGTGTTGGGAGCTCATCCCAACCCCACCCCAGCCATAATAGCTCTTTGGAGAGAAAGTAAGAATAATCCCTGATAGTCACAATGAAGTTAGAAGAGTTGGGTAAATGTTATTGAAACTCCTAGTACTGAATTTCCTGAAGTTCCATAGAGCCCAAGAGAGAGGAGGAAAAATAGTGCATCTTTCTGGGGCCGGGACAAGACAAGTTAGGTCAGGTCTGCACCAGGGTGCTAAAGTGGTAATGCTAAAGTGGTATACGGAAACAGCAAAGCATTCCTTGTGATGCAGCTAATACCAGCAAAACTAGGCTTTTGCCATTATACCTGATTCCAGCCCCACCAAACAAAACAAAACAAATTACCCTGGCAAAAGTACAGTTTTTGGAGGATTCAAAGAAGGATTAATTACAGAGAACCAAAGCCACATTATTCCTGAATAAGAGCAGCCACACAGGGGTTTAACATGCTTTAATTTGTGTGTGTTGACCTCATACCTTTAGCTGACTCTCCTTTACTTTCCTAAGTAATCCCACGTAGAGATGGGCTTAGTGTGTATCTGGCATTTGGTTCTGATATGAGTTATATAAGATATGTGTTTGTATGTTTGTTCTTCTCTTCCTCCTCCTCTCTTAGCCCAAAGTAAGTGCCATGAGCGTTTTGCTATTCAGGATGTCTTGGTGATTCAGCCTCCATATTTGCAAAACTATATCAATTAAAATGTAAGAATAACATAAGAACATAAGAATGGCCATAGTGGGTCAGACCAAAGGTCCATCCAGCCCAGTATCCTGTCTACCGACAGTGGCCAATGCCGGGTGCCCCAGAGGGAGTGAACCTAATAGGTAATGATCAAGTGATCTCTCTCCTGTCATCCATCTCCATCCTCTGACAAACAGAGGCTAGGGACACCATTCCTCACCCATCCTGGCTAATAGCCATTAATGGACTTAACCTCCATGAATTTATCCAGTTCTCTTTTAAACCTTGTTATAGTCCTAGCCTTCACAACCTCGTCAGGCAAGGAGTTTCACAGGTTGACTGTGCACTGAGTGAAGAAGAACTTCTTCCTTTTATTTGTTTTAAACCTGCTACCCATTAATTTCATTTGGTGACTCCTAGTTCTTATATTATGGGAACAAGTAAATAACTTTTCCCTATTCACTTTCTCCACACTACTTATGATAGAGGTATATAAAATCATGAGTGGTGTGGCTATTAGCCAGGATGGGTAAGGAATGGTGTCCCTAGCTTCTGTTTGTCAGAGGGCGGAGATGGATGGTGGGAGAGAGATCACTTGATCATTACCTGTTAGGTTCACTCCCTCTGGGGGAGCTGCATTGGCCACTGTTGGTAGACAGGATACTGGGCTGGATGGACTTTTGGTCTGACCCAGTGTGGCCGTTCTTATGTTCTATGTTTTAATTGATATAGCTTTGCAGAAAGTCTTACTGCACGTGTGCATCTTGTCTGCAGGAGGATATTGGTTTGCCTCCATGGGAGAATCAAAATGACAGTTTACATAAAAATTATACAAACTACAAAGGATGACTTTCAGCTTTTCATAAATATAACATATAAAGTCTGTATGTTAGCTGTTCTCTAACGTGTCTAGCAGGCAAATGGTATTTTTTAAAAAGTATGCTATAATAGCACTATCGATTAAATTCATCCAAGTTCAGAGGGTCTTCACAAAGCCTTCTGTGCCATGTAAACCCAGTTGTGCAGGAGGCTGTGAATGTAGCAGTAGTCCCGGGGGGAATCTATCCCCTTCACCCCCTGGGGTGGGAGGAGGAGGGATGAATAAGGGACGGTTGGAATGAACCCAGAGAGACTTCACTATCTTCTTGCTCTTGCAAATCCATTAACTGGGAGTTCCCTTGTAGGAGAGCCAGTAGTGACTATTCCAGCCCATAGGCCTCATGAAGGACAATATTGTAGTGCGTATTCAGAAGAGGACAAATTGAAATTTGGTGTGGCCAAGGGATGAGGGAAAGGGATGGGTGCATCATGTCAAGTGTTGTATTCCTCTACTTCACTGTGAGATTTGGCTCCCCCTGCTGATATTAGGCTACTTTGCCTCAGGAAGATATGGCTGGTTGGCAGCTGGCAGAGTCAGAGGCTTCTGATAATGGTGTTCAGGGGAATACAACAGCTGACAGGGCTGGTCAGAAACTTGTCAGGGAGTGGGGAAAATACAAGACCTTTGAAAGTTGTGGGGAACAGAGGGGTATTTTCAAGGAGGCATGTCATGGCGTATATCGTGTGCACGCAGGTGTGTGCATAACAGCAGGAGTATGTATCTCATATCAAGCATAGGCAGCAAGTGCATATCTTACATGAAGCACACATCATGCTCTTGGCTGTTCTTCAGCATCATCCATGGGTTGAGCTCCTCTGGTGAATAATGGCTCCTCTTTGCCATTTCAGAATTGTGAGTCTCCTCAGATACTGCCTCTCCCTGGTGCCCTACTGTGGCAATTGCAATTGACTGGAATGCTCTTGCTGTCTGTTCCCAGGGTTGAACTCCTTGAGTTGGGCAATAGGATAGGGCTTTTTCAAGTCCTTGACTCTGGAGTGATCCTTCTTGCAGCTTTCCACGCCCAAGAGTGTCAGTCTTTAGCGAACAGCACCCTATTCCTCCCATGAGAGGCTGAACATGAGAAAATCTAAAACAAATAGATTTGGGCAGGGAGAGACATAGATGGGGTCAGACAAAGGACTTGTAATGGAGAGTGGGTTTCAGCCTTAATTTTAGCGACAACTTGACTTCAGAATTACTGGAACTATTAAAAAAATACAAATGCCACGTAGTCAGTAAAACTCAAGCTACTGGGAGTTTTACCTAAGTAAAGACTTTCAAAGTCAGGCCCTATTTGTTCTACAGTACTTGAAGAGGACACATTGCAATTACATTCTGAGTTAAGAAGTCAGACATGTTTGAAATTCCTGACCTTTATTAGTAGTATTTATTTCTGCATTAAACTTTTGTTTTAGTGACAATGTTTTTATCATCTGCAGCACCAGAGATTCTACGCGGATGTGCCTATGGCCCAGAGGTGGACATGTGGTCTTTGGGAATAATCACCTACATCCTGTAAGTTTAGACAGTAATACTCAGTGCAATATAAAATATGGTGTTTTGATGTTTCATTTTCTAGGCCACAGATTTTTCTGACATTCTGAACTGTGCTAACAGAAAGTGAAAAAATTCTTAATTTGTTTTATGTGAGTTATATTTTTAATGGTATTTAAATGATTTGAAGGTTGAAGGAACACTGATAAGATTCAAGTAATACATTTGCATATATAGCATAATATCGCTTGTCTAAATTACTGCAAACACTCATTAAAAATGAAAGAATTATAAAAATCATTTATTTTTGCCATTTATTATGTTTATTTTTTGCATTTCACTCATCATGGACAATGAAACTAGATGGGCTTATTTATAATCATTTATGTTTCATATTTTTAGCACAGTGTTGTGTTTGGGTTGAAAAAGCTCAAGGGCAATGTTTCCATTTCCATGTTTCAGTGTTTTAATAACTAGATTCATTATTGATATCGCCCCCCCCTCAATAAAAACTTAACTTTGTACTTAGACTGCTTAAGTATCCCTTTTAAGATACTTTATACAGGATAAACATATTACTCCAAATGATATCTGGACACACTGAATAATGGGTGATTCTTTTCAAATCTTGATTCAATACTGTAAATAAAGCTTTTCCTTGTCTTTCATATGTGTTTTGCCTCTTTAGATTATAAGTGCCTAAGGACAGAGACCATGTAAAATAGTGTTCTTCATGTCTAAATAAATAACAGTAAAGCACTTACGAGCTGTAGAAAAGATCTACATCGCAAATATCATAGCCAATGCCAGATTGTATTTGCCACTAATAAATACTTAAGGATATACAATCATCCCACAAAGATTTTGGATATAAACTTAGTTGTTATGAACTTTGTATGTTCTTGGGCTGCATTAGGGGAGCTTTGCCCCACTCGGCTGCTGAATAGCTGCCCTACAGCTGGTTTAGCTGGCTTGCAGGAATTGTCCTTATGCCCTGGCAAGTGCCAGTTGCCATAATGTCTTGGCAACTGGTGTAACTTAGCACATCCCAGGGAACCAACCTGGCTCAGAGCACACAGGAATAAGGAAGCACAAAGCTGAGAACTCCTCAGATGCAGCAGAGGATCTGGCACACTGTTTGTATTTCCTTTTAGGGAACAGAGCACTTACTAAACTATATTGTAAATAAAATTACTAGTGTGCTTAGATATTATACAGTGAGGAGTGTGCCACAAAAACCTGGACAGAAAAGAATAAAATAGAATTGTGCTCTGATGCAAGTTGAGAATAGAAGCAATTATCTTTTCAAAAGAGCGGACACAGTGGGCCAAAAAGAAATCAAAGCACATGACTGCAATTGAGCTGCCTTGTAATAGCAAGGAGCACAGCTGCACCAGGGTTTCTGGGGACTTCAGCCTCCAACATTTTTGGTGCCATGATTCCAAATGCCATTGCAGCTGATTCACATCCAGCTTCTCATCTGGAAGTCTGCCATGCAGTTAAGCAGAAAAGAAACGGTGAGCTGTTGGGCACAGAGAGTGGGGAGAGGCATGGCCTGCCCACCCAAAAGAAAAAGAAGTTTGTTTGATCTATTTCTGGATTGAAATGATCCATAATTATAAAAATATTCGATGTTTCACTTTACAGTTTAAACTCAATACTGTTCTGTAGCCAGAGATATAACTGACAAAGGATTGTAAGATCCAAAGTGTCCCAAACTTTTTTAGGCAAACAAGTTTTCTGCAGTGTTGTGCACTGTTTACACAACTGTCTTTGCCAGTTTAGGCCCAAATGTTCAAACAGGGAAGCCTAAAGTTAGGCACCTAACTCTGTAGTTTGGTATCTAAATAAGAATGGCCTGTTTTTCAGTGGTGAGTATTGCAGTTATTTTATTTTCAATAAATGAAATGCTTCTGAAGAAGGTTTTTGACAGTTGAAGGTCATTGTGCATTGTACATGCTGTACATCTGTTGTTCTGACCCTTCTCCTTATGGGAGAATGAGTGACTTCCGTTAGTCCTGTGGCAATATTGATGCTAGGCTGATTTGTTTTCTTTTGTGCAGCATGTTTGTGGCATGATTTCAGTCAGTACATTCTGGGAAGGGGGAAGAAAACAGGATTTTTTTATTTATATATATGTGTGTGTGTGTGTACATTTTCTCTCTCTCACACACACACAAAATATATATAAAATATAGCTGACAAATTGTTTTAATACAAAATCTTGGGAAATGCAATTTTTTTATATAAAGCATAAATAAGATCAGCGATCTTCTTTCATTTTCCTGTAAAATAATAGGTTACAATATCTCCTTAATATAAGAAATTAGAGTATGATTGATAGGAAAGAATAAAAGATTCTTAAAGGAGATTTGCTACACGCAGGTCATAAGTTATTAGTGTAAACCTCAGATCTGTGGTTTGTGTATTGAAGAGGAACACAGGCAGTTTTGCATTTTGGAACCTACTTTTCTGGATTCCTATGATCATTTTGTTGTCCGTTATTCTCTTATAACAAAATTTGTTTCCCCGTCTCAAGACCTGCCACAAATCTGCCCTGGAGTACACCTCAGACCTTGTCTCTTATATCCAGCTTTACCCCTTCCCCTCTAATGCAAGTTATATCGGGGCAGATCCTTAGCTATTGTAAATTATTATCATTGTTCCATGAAAGTTAATGGACAATTTACACCAGCAGAAGATCTGCCTTGTATTCTTTTATAAAGACGTATCCAGAAATCCCATCCCACATTAGAGAGGCACATAGTAATTAACAAATATGAGGCCCCTTGTCTATAGTCAGTGTTACACTGGTTTAATGAAAATTGTGATTTTTTTTTTTTACCCACTTAATTTACTTGGTACAAAACACAATGTGGACATTCTTAATCCAATTTAGATCTGGTTTATATTGCTTTATCTTAATTTGGTAAGGAATCGATTTAAGGTAAATCAATATAAATCTGGTTTAAGTCGAGTGTCCACACTATGTTTTGCACCAGTTTATTGAAATCATTTTCAAATTACAGCTTTATTTAAACTGGTCTAACTTTGAATATAGAACAGAAGATCATGGGCAAAGGTGGAACACTTAACTATTTGGAGTAGAAGCATAGACATGAGCAGTAGTAATAATGTGAAGGAGAGTCACCTATTCTATGAAATTCTCTTTCAGTTCACATGATAAGCATTACAAACATACGGTGTTAATGAGTCACTGTGACAATATTTGTAGCAGTAGACAGAGAATAGTTTATCAGAGCCTGCAACTGGAGCAGACAGAATAAGTGCAAGAACCACGTATAGGCACCCACAACAAAGTCGGATAGCATTGGAATGTTGCAGTTGGTGAGGCATTGTTACATTTAGTAGTCAATGTGCAATTATGTTTTTTCCAGGTTATCTCTAGGACAACTGTATTCTATTTTATTGCAAAATCTAACCCTTGATGCAGTGACACCCGTTTATAGCTGTGTCATTCCTAATGCATTAACTCTGCACAATTCTAGATGGAGTTAAGTTTTAAAAGGATTTAGGTTTGATTTGAAGAAACCTTGTTTTTCTTGTCAAATTGGATGCTGTTAGCCTATTTCCTCTTTAATTATGCTGGTTACAAGAGCTTCAACTGGTCTTGCTGAAATGAATTCCTTAGCCCCCTGAGAACTACAGGATTTTCCCCCCACTGTTTACATTTGAGATTTCATTTGATATTCAGAAAAGGAAGTATTCTCCTGCATTATGCATGACTTAGCTCATATGGAGGCTCAGTAAACTAGCTGTCACATGCAACTACACTACAGCAATTAAGGGTCATTTTCACCCACTATTTAATCATTGTGTCCACAGTTATAAGCAGCAAGATGTCAGATCTCTAACAAATAGGAAACTACAAAATGTTACTACTTGGTGCATTTTGTGCAAGGGCAGGAAAGAACCTGAAGATGGGAAGCTGCGGTAGTTTTACACTGCTGAGCAGATGTAAACTGAGCTGGTGCTTCCTGCTGGATCACTGTCAGGGATTGTTTCCTGAACTGTGTTCAAAGCATTGGTAGTGGGGGAAAGGAGAAAATAAGAGGGCTCTTAGAGGCCAGATGCTGAAAGGTTCTGAGTGTGCAACCTCCCTCTGAAGTCAGTGGGGATCGAGGTTGTTCTGCACCTTGCAGGGTTGGGCCCTCTCAGATGATAGTAAAATGGACCAATTTTATGCCTTAGTAGTTCAATTCCAGTTAACATTACTAATGATTTACTATAAGTGTTCCAGTAAGTTTAGACGAGGGAGAAGCAGCAGGGCAGAAAATAAGAGAAAGACAGAGGAGGTGGCAGAACAGTGATGAGCCACCATATCAACAGGAATTGGAATTTGACCTCGTTGGTATTACTGAAACCTCGTGGGAAGATTTCCATGATTGGAATGTTAAAATCACTGGTTATAACCTATATGGGAAACATCAGCTGGTAAAAGGAGAGGAGGAGTGACACTCTGTCAAAAACAACATTATCTGTTTCCAAGTCACTGACAACTCAGAGGAAAATGATCTTGAATGCTTATGGTCAGTGTCCTAATAGATACAGCACAAGATGAGGCACCTGCTGGTGTCTGGTACAGAACACCAAATCACACCAGAGAACAGGGTGACCTGCTCCTTAAGTATCCATCTATCACGTATAGGAAAAAGAGCTGTGGGACTTCAATCCAAGTGACGTGCTGCAGATCTCATGCTGCTAGTATTAAAATGTCCTTGGAATTTCTGAATATTATAGACGGCAGTTTATTAACTTGGGGGGGGACGGATAGCTCAGTGGTTTGAGCATTGGCCTGCTAAACCCAGGGTTGTGAGTTAAATCCTTGAGGGGGCCATTTAGGGATCTGGGGCAAAAACTGGGGGGGGATTGGTCCTGCTTTGAGCATGGGGTTGGACTAGATGACCTCCTGAGGTCCCTTCCAACCCTGATAGTCTATGATTCTATGAACTCAAAAAGTGTGGCATCCAACATGGAATTCTCCTGTATTAGACTTCCTCTTAACAGATAAAGAAACCACAGAACTAAAAATTAGTGGTAGCTTAGGTACAGATGATCATGGCTTGAACACATTTATGTTCAAACAGAATAAAGTGCAAACCAGTAATATATATGCTTTGTGCTTTAAAAGGGCCAATTTCACAAAGCTGAAAACAAATATGAGCCAAGTCAACTGGGAGAAAGAATTTTAAAAGAAAAGTGAGAATGATAATGTGTAACTGTTTAAGAACATTCTATTCGAAGCCCAGAGTGCCACAATTGTGAAAGAAGCCTATAATGGTTAAAAAAGCAACAAACAAATCTGGTTTAGAAGGGAAATGAAATAAATATTGTGACGGTGCCCCCCCATAAGGCTTTATGGAAATATGCTTATGAATGCGTATATGACATAACAGAAATATGTTTTTTTATGCTACATATACCATGTAACATATCTCTGTAAAGGTTATGATCTACTGAATACATTTCTCCTATTTGTCTGCATGTATCATTTTTGTACTTGAAGTTAAGAATATTGGCTGTATTCTTGCTTGATTTCTAAGTAAGCTTTGTAAGGCATTTGGTCAGCTTCTTTAGAAAGAAATTTGCTAAGTTAAGTGTCCAATCAAGAAGCACTTCAGGAACAATGGATCTTCGAATGCTTCAATCCATATAAGAAGTCTACTTGAGGACGTTGAAGATAGCATGTGAACCATGGCTGCTGCCTGTAGTTCTGAGTCATGCATGGACATGTGACTTGCCCATGTGACTCCAAATCTCCATCTTGGAGCTGAACTTTGCATAGGAGCGAGGAGGGGGTCTCCACCCACAAGAGAAAGTCTATTTAATCACATGGGAGATCCCTCCATTTTGTCTTCAGATGGCTAAAGAGAAAGCCTCTCCACCCCCAAGGATACCTGAAAGAAACTGGAACAAAGGACAGTAACTACAGGAGGTGTGAGTGACTGCTGGACCCCGACTAGAAGGAGACAAGTCTGTAAAAGAAAGCTTACTGGAACTGGTGAGGTTTTATCTTTATTCAGTTTGATTAGACATAGACTTGCATGTTCTATTTTATTTTGCTTGGTAATTCACTTTGTTCTGTCTGTTACTACTTGGAACCACTTAAATCCTACTTTCTGTATTTAATAAAATCACTTTTTACTTATTAATTAACCCAGAGTATGTATTAATACCTGCCGGGGGAGGGGGAAAACAGCTGTGCATATCTCTCTGTCAGTGTTACAGAGGGCCTACAATTTATGAGTTTACCTTGTATAAGCTTTATACAGGGTAAAACTGATTTATTTAGGGTTTGGACCCCATTGGGAGTTGGGCATCTGAGTTTCAAGGATAGGAACACTTCCTTAAGTTGCTTTCAGTTAAGCCTACAGCTGTTGGGGACATGGTTCAGACCTAAGTCTGGGTTTGCGGCAGGCTAGCGGGTCTGCTCAAACCAGGCAGGGCACTGAAGTCCTAAGCTGAGAGGGCAGGAAAGCAGGAGCAGAAGTAGTCTTTGCACTTCAGTTGACAACCCCCAGGGGGTTTCTGTGATCCAACCCATCACAGTGGCGTAGTCGAGGAGGGTCTGTGCACAGCTGATTGCTTTGAGATACTGGTAGTGATTTTAAGTGAGTTTTAAGTGTGGTGGCTGGAGAACAGACAAAGTGGTTACTGGTTTGTTATTTTCTGTTTGCTTATTTCAGGTAAGGGAAATAAGGACAGTAAAGGAAGCAAAATAAGTAAGAATGAAGATCAGAGGAAGCTAGAACTGCACAGGTTGCAAATTACCCAGAAAGTCTGAACACTGGGCGCTGGGAAAGTCTCTGTTAACTAAGAAGCCCCTGAGATGAGTGCATCCCAGTTTCAGTGAACTGCAGAGGGGGTGTGGCCCAGCACAAGAACGCAGGAAAATGACTACCAGTGAAGCAGCTAATAAACTAGAGCTGGCTCGACTGGAAGCAAAAGAGAAAGAAAATGAACACAAGAGATGGATGGAATTAAGACAATTAGAAATCAATGCAGAGGAGACTGCCCACAAGAGAGCTGTGGAGGCAGAAACAGCCAGGGAGGAAGCTGCCCACAAGAGAGCTACGGAGGCAGAAGAGGCTGCCCACAAGAGAGCTGTGGAGGCAGAAACAGCCAGGGAGGAAGCTGCCCACAAGAGAGCTACGGAGGCAGAAGAGGCTGCCCACAAGAGAGCTATGGAGGCAGAAACAGCCAGGGAGGAGGCTGCCCACAAGAGAGCTAGGGAGGCCCAGAAGCATGAACTGGCTGTTATGGAGTTGAAGAGACAAAACCCTTCAGCTGCTGGCTCCATGTCCCAAAAAATCCACAAATGGGAGCGACTGTATCCCCAGTATGATGAATCCAGCAATACTGCTGAATATTTCATCACCTTTGAGAGACTGTGCACCCTCTGTGCAATCCGTGAAGACCGAAAGATGACCACATTGATAGCAAAATTGGCTGGCAGAGCTCTGGACATATTCAATAAGATGCCTATTGATGATGCTTCAAACTATGGTAAATTTAAGGAACTGGTTCTGAAACCTACAGGGTTAAATTCAGGAGTCTTAAGAGGGGATCTGGAATGAGTAATGTGGCTAATGTAAATGAAATGAGAAATATGATAGATAAGTGGGTGAGGGGGAAAGGTGTTACAAGCTTTGAAGGAATGTGTGATTTGGTTACTCAGGAACAGTTCCTAAATATGTGCAGTGATGATGTAAAACAGTATTTGTGGGACAAAAAGGCGGATGCAGTGGGTGAATTAGCTGGGTTTGCAGACTCCTATGAGCAAGCGCAAGCTGCCATTAAACACAAACCACTGGCCGAGGGGGACTGGGTTGGGGGAAAGCAGAACCACCATTTTACCCCTGGGAAAAAGGAGGCTGGGCGTTCACCTCCCCATTTCCCTGTTACTCGTCCCAAGTCTCCTGTACATGCAGAGGAGCCCAAGAGGTGCTACCATTGTAAGTCCACTGAGCACCTGAGGAATAAGTGTCCCTGGCTGAGTGGGAACTGGCAGCAAGTAACACATGAAGCTGCTACTTCTCAGAGCCAGACTGAGGCCTCTTTCCACACAGGATTTGTAAAACTTGCTTTCACACAACCAAGCAATGAGCATATGGATGCTGTTAAAATCAATGGTGAAGTGCTTCTTGGATTAAGGGACACAGGTGCTGAGATTTCTGTGGTCAGGAGGGACCTGATCCAGGAGGAGGATTTGCTGCCAGGTAAAATGGCAGAATTAGAATTGGTGGGAGGTAACAAAGTCCTTGCACCTTTAGCTAAAGTACACATGCAAACTGAGGATTTGCAGGCTGAGCTGACTGTTGCAACGGTGGCACACAATTTTGCGCCATTTCTACTGGGGAATGATTTCTTTAATGTGGCAGAATCTGTCCCAGGGTTGGTCAGCAGTGAGAAGGACTCTTGTGCTAAAAGCCCTGGTGGGAGGGAGGGTGAGGCGGGGCAGTAAAGTCACATGGACTGCTGGGGGAATAGCAGAGTGTCTCTTAGATTCCTATGTAGCGGTAAAGAATGCAGCTTTGGAGGCAGGGATTGTTGTAGCCGGTTCCTGTAGCCCCGGGGTTCAAGGCAAGTTCCAGAGGGAGGGGCTGGATGAAGCCAGCTCCTATCCCGTGATCATCTCCCCAGGGGAGGGGAATGTACCACCTTGTAACAGGGGGGCCACCCCAGCAGCTGACTGCCAGGAAGTTGCAGGTCAGCAGGGGGCAGGGCCTGCCCTTGGGTGCACAGAGACGTGTCCCAAAGGTGGAATTTGGGGTTCTGGTAACTGCTGTGGTGGGAACAGACCCCAAGGACTCTGTAGCAGGAAGCAAGCCCAACCTGAGTGAAAAGGGGAGAATTTTGCTGGCCAGTGAAGGGTCTGTCATAGCTGGTAGCTGTGAGCCCACAGCTGGACCAGGGTCACCTTCCCTTTTTGGGGACACAGGAGTGTCTGACCCAGAGGGGAGCCCAGAGAGGGAAGCCCAGACGGAAGGTGAGGCGGGCTGGAGAGTCCACCCATCTTTTGTAGGGAGGATCTTTTCCAGGAGGAGGGTGAAAAGTCTGCATTTAAAAGCCAGACCGCTCTCCTGTGGATCAGGTTTTAAGGGAAAACTGAGGGTCAGATCTCCTGGAAGGGGGGCGTCCATCCAGCTGACCTTTTGAGAACAGAAAATGGGGTGTCCAAAGGCGTTTTACCAATCCAAGGCACTCCATTGAAAGATGTTGTTCTTGGTACACTTGTAAGAGATAAAATTGTCTCTCCAAGACAGGAGGGGGAAAATCTCTGCATGGGTGAAACTTCGCAAGGGAGTGGGGTGCAGCCCAGAGAAATTCCAGAGGGAGGGGCCGAGGGCAGGCATGGTTGCAGCACACCCTTTCCTTGCCAAAGCCCCAAACACCTGCCTGAATTGAAAGCCTTCTCCAAAGAGGCAGAAGAGTCTGCATCAGAGTGCCTACCAGGGGGCACAAAGAACTGGGAAAATACAGTAGACACTAAACAAACTAAATCGTGTGAACATAGCCTGTCCACCGTAGATTTGCTGTTAATCTTGTGTCTTTTACTATTTCATCTATGGGTCAAGACAAAAAGAAGTTAATACTAGTGTTTAACCCTTTAAAGATGTGGGACATACCTGATTTGTGGAAGAAATTGTTGTACATGCTGGGGATGGTGACAAGACAGCTCCACAAGTATGTTACTTTTCAGCCTATACCTGTAAACAGACTGGAAGCTTGGCACAGCAGCAAAAGCATAACATGCCCTTGCTGCTGTGTAGAGAGGGAAACTGAGGCACACTGCCTCATGGCATTGGTGGCTAAATGCCAAGACACCTAAACTTTAACAGATATTGCTGTCTGCATACTGTTAGCAATACTACACCCCAACTTGTGTTCAGGCATCCGGGCTCCAGGAACCCCAAAACTGGCTAGAACACTTATGAATGACATCATATGGTTTAAAGGTACTGAAAAGGAGTGTGATCAAAGACAAATGGAGATTTTACATGTACTGCCTCTGTCACGGACAGTGTCCAAGTCTCTGGCAGTAAGTTCAGGAGGAGGGTGTGACGGTTCTCCCATAAGTCTTTATGGAAATATGCTTATGAATGTATATATGACATAACTGGAATATGTTTTACGCAACATATGCCATGTAACATATCTCTGTAAAGGTTTTGATCTACTGAATACATTCCTCCTATTTGTATGTATGTATCATTTTTGTACTTGAAGTTATGAATATTGGCTGTATTCTTGCTTGATTTCTAAGTAAGCTTTGTAAGGCATTTGGTCAGCTTCTTTAGAAAGAAATTTGCTAAGTTAAGTGTCCAATCAAGAAGCTGCTTCAGGAACAATGGATCTTCGAATGCTTCAATCCATATAAGAAGTCTACTTGAGGACGTTCAAGGTAGCATGTGAGCCACGGCTGCTACCTGTAGTTCTGAGTCATGCATGGACATGTGACTTGCCCATGTGACTCCAAAACTCCATCTTGGAGCTGAACTTTGCATAGGAGAGAGGAGGGGGTCTCCACCCACAAGAGAGAGTCTATTTAAGCCCATGGGAAACCCCTCCATTTTGTCTTCAGATGGCTAAAGAGAGAGCCTCTCCACCACCAAGGATACCTGAAAGAAACTGGAACAAAGGACAGTAACTACAGGGGGTGTGAGTGTTTGCTGGACCCCGACTAGAAGGAGACTAGTCTGTAAAAGAAAGCTTACTGGAACTGGTGAGGTTTTATCTTTATTCAGTTTGATTAGACATAGACTTGCACGTTCTATTTTATTTTGCTTGGTAATTCACTTTGTTCTGTCTGTTACTACTTGGAACCACTTAAATCCTACTTTCTGTATTTAATAAAATCACTTTTTACTTATTAATTAACCCAGAGTATGTATTAATACCTGCCGGGGGAGGGGGAAAACAGCTGTGCATATCTCTCTGTCAGTGTTATAGAGGGCGTACAATTTATGAGTTTACCTTGTATAAGCTTTATACAGGGTAAAACTGATTTATTTAGGGTTTGGACCCCATTGGGAGTTGGGCATCTGAGTGTCAAGGATAGGAACACTTCCTTAAGTTGCTTTCAGTTAAGCCTACAGCTGTTGGGGACATGGTTCAGACCTAAGTCTGGGTTTGCGGCAGGCTAGCGGGTCTGCTCAAACCAGGCAGGGCACTGAAGTCCTAAGCTGAGAGGGCAGGAAAGCAGGAGCAGAAGTAGTCTTGGCACATCAGTTGGCAACCCCCAGGGGGTTTCTGTGATCCAATTCATCACAAATATATCAATTATATTTATTATATTATATATAAACACATACACACAAAATGGAAGAAAGGAAAAGTTGATAGTAATGAATATAAATCAGAAGCTAATAATTGTAGTAAATTGATAGGTAAAAGGACACAAGAGAACTTGTGGCCAGCAGAGTTTGGTACAATAAGGAAGAGATTTAGCAACAAATAGAACCTAGCAATGATATTGGTTTATTACTGGATGGAAATTGTAGAATTGTTAATAATAATGCAGAAAAGGCAGAAGTGTTCAATAATTTTTTCTGCTCTGTGTTTGGGGGTAAAAACAGATGATGAAAGCGTATCATATGATGATGAAATACTTTCAATTTCACCAGTAACTCAGGGGGATGTTAAACAGCAGCTACTAAAGTTAGACATTTTTAAATCAGCAGGTCCAGATGACTTGCACCCAAGAGTTTTAAAAAAGTAGGCTGAAGAACTCTCTAGATGATTTTTAATAAGTCTTGGATCACTGAGGAAGTTCCAGAAGAAAGCTAATATTGTGCCACTATTTTAGAAGGGTAAACAGGACAATGTGGATAATTACAGGCCTGCCAGTCTGACATTGATCCTGGGCAAAACAATGGAATGGCTGATATGGGTCTCAATTAATTAAAAAAATTAAAGAGTTATATAATTAATACTAGTCAACATGGCTTTATGGGAAACAGATCCTGTCAAACATTTTGATATCTCTTTATTATGAGATTACAGGTTTGCTTGAATAAAGGTAATAGTGTTGATATAATATACTTCTGTAAGGCCTTTGACATACCACCACACAAAACTTTGATTAAGAAAGTAGAATGATACAAAATCAACATGGAACACATTAAATGGATTAAAAATTGCCTAACTCACAGGTCTCAAAGTGTAAATGTAAACTGGGAGTCGTCATTAACTGGGGTCCCACACGGACTTGTTCTTTGCTCTGCACTAGTTAACATGTTTATCAATGACCTGGAAGAAAACTCCACTCCTGATAAAGTTTGCGGATGACACTTAACCTCCCTCAAGGCTGGCGTGAAATCAGACCTATGATCACAGAACCATTACCAGCTCCCTGACATTCACTTGTCCTGTCCACCCCCAATATGTATCAGTAGAGACTAGCACAGCAGAAAGAAAAGGAGTACTTGTGGCACCTTAGAGACTAACCAATTTATTTGAGCATAAGCTTTCGTGAGCTACAGCTCACTTCATCGGATGCATACTGTGGAAAATACAGAAGATGTTTTTATACACACAAACCATGAAAAAATGGGTGATTATCACTACAAAAGGTTTTCTCTCCCCCCACCCCGCTCTCCTGCTGGTAATAGCTTATGTAAAGTGATCACTCTCCTTACAATGTGTATGATAATCAAGGTGGGCCATTTCCAGCACAAATCCAGGGTTTAACAAGAACGTCTGAGGAATCCCACCATCAACCTCAGCCTGGTCCAGTCCACACAAGAGATCCACTTCCTGGACTCTACAGTGCTAATAAACGATGGTGACATAAACACCACCCTATACCGGAAACCTACTGACCGCTATTCCTACCTACATGCCTCCAGCTTTCACCCTGACCACACCACAAGATCCATTGTCTACAGCCAAGCTCTGCGATACAACCGCATTTGCTCCAACCCCTCAGACAGAGACAAACACCTACAAGATCTCTATCAAGCATTCTTACAACTACAATACCCACCTGCAGAAGTGAAGAAACAGATTGATAGAGCCAGAAGAGTTCCCAGAAGTCACCTACTACAGGACAGGCCTAACAAAGAAAATAACAGAACGCCACTAGCCGTCACCTTCAGCCACCAACTAAAACCCCTCCAACGCATTATCAAGGATCTACAACCTATCCTTAAGGATGACTCAACACTCTCACAAATCTTGGGAGACAGGCCAGTCCTTGCCTACAGACAGCCCCCCAACCTGAAGCGAATACTCACCAGCAACCACATACCACACAACAGAACCACTAACCCAGGAACCTATCCTTGCAACAAAGCCCGTTGCCAACTGTGCCCACATATCTATTCAGGGGACACCATCACAGGGCCTAATCACATCAGCCACTCTATCAGTGGCTCGTTCACCTGCACATCTACCAATGTGATATATGTCATCATGTGCCAGCAATGCCCCTCTGCCATGTACATTGGTCAAACTGGACAGTCTCTACGTAAAAGAATAAATGGACACAAATCAGATGTCAAGAATTATAACATTCATAAACCAGTCGGAGAACACTTCAATCTCTCTGGTCATGAATTGGAATTCATTTGCAAATTGGATACAATTAACTTAGGCTTGAATAGAGACTGGGAATGGCTAAGTCATTATGCAAGGTAACCTATTTCCCCTTGTTTTTTCCTACCCCCCTCCCCCCTTCCTCAGATGTTCTTGTTAAACCCTGGATTTGTGCTGGAAATGGCCCACCTTGATTATCATACACATTGTAAGGAGAGTGATCACTTTAGATAAGCTATTACCAACAGGAGAGTGGGTTTGTTGCGGGGTGTGTGTGTGTGTTGGGGGGGACCTGGATTTGTGCTGGAAATGGCCCACCTTGATTATCATACACATTGTAAGGAGAGTGATCACTTTACATAAGCTATTACCAGCAGGAGAGCGGGGTGAGGGGAGAGAAAACCTTTTGTAGTGATAATCACCCACTTTTTCATGGTTTGTGTGTATAAAAACATCTTCTGTATTTTCCACAGTATGCATCCGATGAAGTGAGCTGTAGCTCACGAAAGCTTATGCTCAAATAAATTGGTTAGTCTCTAAGGTGCCACAAGTACTCCTTTTCTTTTTGCAAATACAGACTAACATGGCTGTTACTCTGAAACCTAGCACAGCAGAGTATCTGAGCCATAAACCTTCTGTGTGTCAATGGGTGCATGATTGCTATTATTTTTTATTTATATCCCAGTAGTGCCCATGATATGCTAAGAAGACAAGCCATATAGAAAAGTTGGGAACAAAGATACAGCCAAAACATGTACATTTTATGTGCACTAAATATATTGTTTTGTTTTATAAATAAATATCAGTTGCCTCTGCTCCTCAGACTTGCTTCTTATTAGTTACCTAATTTCTACTACGTGTCTTGGTAGCTTTTGATAGGGCTCTGACCTTACAGACCAATTGAGTGAGGGCATTCCATGGGAAAAGGGCATCACTGAGGCCAGTACAAAGATGATGGTGGGAGAAGCAGACAAATGGGGTGAAGAGGTCAAGAGGACAGCAGTCCACTCCTTCCCACCTACTTAAATACAGCACTCAAAGATTTTACTGCTGTAGTCTAACCCACCTCTGCCAGCCTTGTGCATGAATACCGTTCTAAGAATATTCTTAGGCTGGTGTCTCTGTGCTAGCTATATAACACGATGCAGCCACTCCACCCACAGGCAAGCCGCTACTTTTTCAGAACATTAGTTCCTTGAGCTTTAATGCATCTCACTCATTTTAAAAAACAGGATAGCATGCAAAATATTTTTTTTTCAAATCTAAGATACTGGAGTTTACTGTTGTATTTAACTGATAGCACTACTCTTCACTTTCTTCACAGTTCATTGTTTTCTTATCTTCATTTTGTGTTACCTGTCATATTTACCGGCAACATGACAGCAGATACACTAATCCTCTGTAGCGTCAGGACACTTATTGATTAGATGGGAGATTACTGTAAAATGATAAGCCTGATTACAGTGTAATGCAAACAAGAGGCAGTGTATTATATAACTGTCACTCATTTCTGTGTCTTTGCTTTCCATCTGAAATATTGTTGAATGTATCTCATCTGCAAATAGGATCATTATTCAGATAAATTACTGGAATGCATTGTACATACCATATTTAAGTCCAACCGTTGTATACAATAATTGGGTGTTCTACAACTGGTTTCAGTAGGAGCAGGATTGTAATCAGTGGACCCAATTCAGAGACATATAAATTATGTAATGTTAAATAGGTGCAAGTGTATGAATAAGGGAGTCTATCGAGTGGGTTTATGTGTGATACATCATGAAGTGGCAGGAAAGTGTACGTTTCTCTAAAGCTAAACTCACTTATTGGATTTATTGAATTTATTGAACTCACTGATTGGACTTATTGAATTTGGCCCAAGCAATCCAGTGAAATAACTAGCTTTCAATCTCCTGGGTATGTGTGGTTGTTTTTTGTGGTTTTTTTATTTTTTTGGTTCGTTTGTTTGGGGTTTTTTGGTCAATTTGTATTTTAATTTAACCTTAATTCAGCCCCCTTGTACATATGCATTGTAATACAGTCTGAAATTACATGATTACATACTATCTTTCCACAGGATCCCTACCTCATTCAGTGCAGAGAATAGATGATGCTCATTTAAAGAGCAGCTATTCAGTGTTTTGCTTTATCCCCATTGTTCAGTGTGTGGCCCTAGGCTTATTTACCGCACAATGTTCAAACTGTGTTCTGAAGAGAGAATTCTTAATTTCCTCCTGGGCTTTGCTATGTCGTTCATCGCGGTGGTACCTGAGTGCATCAAACATTAATGAATTTTTCTTCATAACACCCAGAGGAGGTATGGGGATGATGTTATCACCATTTTACATGTGGGGAACTGAGCACAGAGAGATTAAGCTCAAAAGTATCCTCTAATATTGGATGCCCAATTTGAAATGCCTATGACCTGACTTTTCGGAGTATTTGTAGCATTTTTATAAAGCACTATATATGTTCAAAGCACAGCTCCATTGACTTCAGTTACAGCTATGAGTACTCAGTTCTTCTGCACATCGGACCCTAGGCTATCTCATCAGTCCCCAAAAACTGATGTGCACATAATTAGTGTCCAGTAAAAATTTTGGGTTAAATGACTTGCCCAGAATCACACAGTAACTCTCTGGCAGAGGCAGGGACAGAATCCATTTCTCCAGGGCAGCATTCAACTGCCTTAACTTAGAGAACCATCCTTTATCTTCCTGTAGTCCCCACCGTCATTCTCTATGCACCTTCCATCATCTGCAACAAACAAGGCAGTGGTCCTACAGGCAACAGCCTCCATCACAACACAACCCTGATTCATCCCCAGAGTAGGTCCAATCTGTGCAATGAATGAGACAAATTCCATAGAAAAAATGGTATATAGTCATGTAATTAGACGGTATCATAATACATACTCCAAGGAGCCTGAATTAAGGTTACACAGTCAACCTTAACTGTGGTACTTCCTAACTTTTGAGTGCTTGACTGAATCTTAATGTTTCTAGTATTTTTAATGTGATTTATTAAGATTTTTAAAAAGCAAACTGAAAATACAGGAATTCCATCAGAGCATCCGATTGACACCCACATGAGTCATCATCAGAGTTGATACCTTTAGCCCCATTGCACAGGCTTTTGCCACTTGAGCTAATGGAGTAACTGGAATGGTGAGACTTGGGAATCTTGAGTTCTATTCCAGGCTTTGTAGGATATTGTGCTCTAGTGGGCATAGACTCTTCTGCCCATCCCCCCACCCCAAGTGTGATTCCTTCTGCCTCATCCCCTCCAACCTGACCTTGTGTCATCCTGTCTTTTCCCCACGCCTGGGGAAGTGATAGAATCATAGAATATCAGGATTGGAAGGGACCTCAGGAGGTCATCTAGTCCAACCCCCTGCTCAAAGCAGGACCGATCCCCAGTTAAATCATCCCAGCCAGGGCTTTGTCAAGCCTGACCTTAAAAACTTCTAAGGAAGGAAATTCCACCACCTCCCTAGGTAACGCATTCCAGTGTTTCACCACCCTCCTAGTGAAAAAGTTTTTCCTAATATCCAACCTAAATCTCCCCCACTGCAACTTGAGACCATTACTCCTTGTTCTGTCATCTGCTACCACTGAGAACAGTATAGAGCCATCCTCTTTGGAACCCCCTTTCAGGTAGTTGAAAGCAGCTATCAAATCCCCCCTCATTCTTCTCTTCCGTAGACTAAACATCCCCAGTTCCCTCAGCCTCTCCTCATAACTCATGTGTTCCAGTCCCCTAATCATTTTTGTTGCCCTCTGCTGGACTCTTTCCAATTTTTCCACATCCTTCTTGTAGTGTGGGGCCCAAAACTGGACACAGTACTCCAGATGAGGCCTCACCAATGTCGAATAGAGGGGAACGATCACGTCCCTTGATCTGCTGGCAATGCCCCTACTTATACAGCCCAAAATGCCGTTAGCCTTCTTGGCAAAAAGGGCACACTGTTGACTCATATCCAGCTTCTCGTCCACTGTAACCCCTAGGTCCTTTTCTGCAGAACTGCTGCCGAGCCATTCAGTCCCTAGTCTGTAGCGGTGCATGGGATTCTTCCGTCCTAAGTGCAGGACTCTGCACTTGTCCTTGTTGAACCTCATCAGATTTCTTTTGGCCCAATCCTCCAATTTGTCTAGGTCCCTCTGTATCCTATCCCTACCTCCAGCATATCTACCTCTCCTCCCAGTTTAGTGTCATCCGCAAACTTGCTGAGGGTGCAATCCACACCATCCTCCAGATCATTAATGAAGATATTGAACAAAACCGGCCCCAGGACCGACCCTTGGGGCACTCCACTTGATACCGGCTGCCAACTAACATGGAGCCATTGATCACTACCCGTTGAGCCCGACAATCTAGCCAGCTTTCTATCCACCTTATAGTCTCACCCTTCTGGACTCCCAGTTCCAGTCTCCTGGCTCACGGCTCACAGTCTCCTCACCCACCTCAGTTCCTTGTCCCCAGTCTCCTTGCCTAGCCAGTCCCAGTTCTCCTCTTCCTGGCTCCTCCTCAAATCTATCTTTCTCCTCCACCCTAGCCTCCTGGCAGTCACCCCTTGCCCACATTCCTCATCGTCACTGGCTCCCAGTCCGAATCTCCCTCTCTAGGCTCCTCATCTAATCTCAGTATTGCCCCTGTCCAAAGCTCCTTGTCCCAGTCTTTTTGCCCAGCTACTCCCAGTTCTCCCCCTCTACCCCAGCTTCTCATCTGATCTAGCTCCCCTCTCCCCTCAGTCCCATTTTCCTTGCCCAGACTGTCCTTGTCTCCGCTCTGGCTCCTCATACAATCTCAGTCTCCCCACTAACTATTGGCTCCCAGTCCCCCCACTTCCATCCCCTGTTTCTTTCCCTGGCTCCCATTACCAATCGCCTTGCCCAGCCAGTCCCAATCTTCCCGCACCCCAACTCCCAATCCCAGGTTCTGTCCTTCCTCTCCACGAGGCTCCTTGTCCCAGCCAATTCTTGTTCCCTCTGAAGTTCTCCTTCATGCTGCCTGGGCCCAGCAGGGTGTTATTGAGATCACAGGAGAGACCGTCTCCCTGCTCTCAGTTCAGATGCCTGGACCTAGACTTGGCACCTCCCCCTGCCAAATGTCAAGTCTCTGCTCCAAAGCATTGGGTGCAAGAACATCTGAAAGACAAGATCACCAGAATTTTTTAACATGGGCCAAACACCATTCTTCCTAGCAACAGAAACAACTGAACTATTTTGCCTGAACATTTCCAAAAAAATCCACCCTGAGGCAGACACCCAGCATGGACAACTTCAGCTCAAACAGTTGAACTCTGACAAAGTTATAATCAACTGAAAACACATCTTATAATGGAGAGTGTCAGGCAACCTTAATAATAGGTGATGCGATCAGCCCTGCCTATAATGTATATATACATATAGGGACCACTTAAAGTATGTATATGTATAAAGACCCAAGGAAAGGTTTGTTGTTGTTTTGTTTTTTTAATTAAACAAATTAAAAAGTTCTGTTTTCACAGGCAGAGTGGGAAAAGAGCTGTGTTGTGGGTAAAAATCACATAGGGGGATGTTCCTTGGAGCCTGAAATCACTTAGATATTTGATAAATTTCGCTCTCTTTTCCCCTTAGACTTTGTGGATTTGAACCATTCTATGATGAAAGGGGAGACCAGTACATGTTTAAAAGAATTTTGAATTGTGAATATGACTTTGTGTCCCCCTGGTGGGATGACGTGTCTCTAAATGCCAAGGATTTGGTAAGTACAACAAGAACACAAAGTGTAGCATTTTCTCCGATGCATATGTGACATCGCTCCCCAAAGGCAAACAGTATTTGTGTGGAGTTTTTTCACATATATCTTCATCTCACTTTGATTCCTGCCTATCTTGTTTGCCTGCAAATCAAGACTAATTTGTTAAAATGAAATAATCACCATAGATTCCAGTGGCATGAACTTCAGAGATGCTGAGCACCTCTTGCCCCTGCTGACATCAGTTAAAGCTGTGGCTTTTAAGTACTCCTGTAAATTAGGCTGTAGAAATTCAGAGATTATTGCAGCACATGTATTTTTTTTTAAAAAGTCTATTAAATTACAGTAAAAAGTCCCCACACTACATCATACATCACTTATTCAAGATCAGGTTAATATTCAAAGAACCTGGCAAAAGATTCTAGTGTCTGACTTTTTTTGTAGGTATCATTTCTTTGAGTCGGGTTTTTTTTTTCTTTCAATTTCTTTCTTTCTTCATGGAGTTTCAACCTCAAAAGGGCCATAAAAACTAGATCCCCCCCCCATAGTTTGTATGGTTTCACGTTTGAACATTTTTCCTTATAAAGATTAAATAACAAAGGCCCCAGCTGTTGCTGACTATAAGATTCTGTCCATTTCTGAGCTTTTTGTGATCAGTTTTTAGTAGATGAGTGTGAGTCAGTCATTGCCCTTAAGTATGATCCATTAGTAGTGCTCCAGCCTTAGCATTTTATCTGCACTATAGCCTTTGATTACTGGGTAAAGTAAATTGGATCCAAAAGATACTGATCTACAAAGATGAACATGTCCAACTTCTATTTTTACCCAATGATACGTACACAATTTAGTTATTTCATTAAAATTACAACAACAAATGTTCAGTTCCATATCACTTGTACAAACTGTGCCATAAAACGCTACATTAATTAATGTTTGTAAAGTGCTTCAGGATGCTTCAGCTGAAAGGCACGGTAGAGGTTTGAAGTATTTATTGTTGTTGTATTAGATTTAGAATATTTCTGAGATGGAGAAAATGCCATTTACATCTCTGTCAGCTAAACAATATCCCGCCGTAGAGCTAAGCGGATGGTCTTTGTGTGCATACAGCATTTATGCAAGTTGGTCCAGCGTAGTTGCTCTAATGGAGCTCATATTTTCAATTCTGAATGGTTGGAAGTAAAACCTGGACCAGAGACTGAGGCAGTTTGTGGCTTTGAAGCCATAACCCATGCTGTAGGGAGGGATGAGCAGCTGCGTTTCAGTTGGAGCCACAAAGAGGCATTCTGACTGATTGATCCAGAATTGCTGCTTGGACTCAAAGGGTGCACACACGACAGTGACCCTCTCACGTGCTCTCAGGAGGGGCAGTGTGTTTCCCTCAGAGTCCTTGTGGGGGAATTCCACCAGGGTGGAGATAAACAGAATCCCCCTTCCCCCACTTAAGTCATGGAGCAGTAGCAGAGCTGCTCCACAGCCACAGTGCACACTGCTCGTGAAGGGTGTTCAGCCAGGAGATCTGTGTATTTTTAGATCCACTGGCTACAGTCCTCCTCCTCTGTCCACACTTTTTTAAAAACATTTTCTACTTTATTTTATTATTACAATGCCCCTCTGCCCTGCTGTGGATGGACACCTGTGGAACACAGCTTCACCGCATACACCTGTTTGCTCAGCTCCCCACACCTTCCACATGCCAAGGCTGCGTCTGTAGTAGCATTTTTCAGGAAATTTCCCACCATTGCACTAACATAGGTGCAGCTCCACCAGTTGGAGCAATGGTGGAAACACTAGTATAGCTGAATCTATGTCATCTAACTCTGCTCACAGCAGGTCTAGAAGACGCAGTGATGAAAATACCTGAGCTTTGCCTACAGCAGTTGCTATTACCTATTTCCTGCTAATGTGGATAAAGCTCTAATAAGCAGAATTGTACAGGTTCTGCTGCTTACCTGTGCCTCCATAGGATGACTGGAATTGCCATCTCTGATAGAATCTGACCCTGTATTAATTTCTGTTCAGTTCCTTTAAACATTTTAAATGCTGTTTACTTTTTTGACCAGCCACTGTGCATTGAGCAGATGCTTTCATTGAGCTGTGAACAATGATGCATAGCCCATATTCCTAGTACAACTTGCGCATTTGTAGAGTACATTCTATAGGGTGTAAAGAAAGAGTACACAGAGCTTCAAAAAAAAAAAAAAAACCCACGCCCTATTTTGCACACTTCCAGTGGGTATTTGCATGCACAAATGTACTTGAGGTCATGTGCCTAACTTTGAAAAGATGGCTTTTTGTGTGGAATATTAGTTTGGTTTATATTTTTAAAAACTTACCAGTCACCTTTAAATCTTAAATCTCAAAAGTTTTAAAAACCCACATTTGATAGCAAGTGAAGTGTTACTGAAATAGGGCCCTGATTCTGCTGCGGTAGAGGTCTAAATACTGTAGGTAAGAGAGTGATTCAGGAAATACACAATATTTTGAGGTATATGTGATTTAAGCCTATTAAATGCAATTTTAAAATTAAAAAGTGTTATGTTGAAAGATATTAATGGCTGCCAACAGGTGAGTCTTGGATCCAAGGACAATCACAGAGCTAGTGAAAGTCAATGGGTGTGCCAAGCACTTTTTCCAGACTCAGTAGAAAGAGCAATGGTGCTCCTGAAAGTCAAGGACTCATGGTAGTGAAAGACTATATGACACCATTCACAGAACACACCTCAGTTATCACTTCACCTTCACCACTAGCCATGGTATTCCATTCACAGTTTTGAACCCAAATTTGCAAAATGCCTCTTTCAACCACTGTAGTCTAATCCCCACAGCTGTTCACTATAAATAACATTAAAACTTGTTAGGTGTACTGATATTCTTTCTAATGTAGCCTTGCAGTCAGTTGTAGTCCTGACCTAAGTTATCAAATAAGCATATTTACCCATTCAAATGCAATGTTTCTTATGGCCATACTTTACAATCAATTTGCGTATTGTACTTACAGTACATGCAGGATTATTTTTTTCATTGGTAAACTGCTTTCAGCTACTTGAGCTACAATAAAAGCAAATCAAGAAAATTGGTACATGGAGGTTCAAAAATCAAAGTGAATGTGTTTTATTTTGCTTTTGTCTCTTTCTCTCTTTTATACTTAAGCCCATTTACCATTAACCATTTAACATATTGCAACTTGGGCATTATATTCTCCTTGGCAGCTTAGACAAATGCATTCACCGACTGTAGCTGTAATGAAAATGCACTAGTTCACACAGCATAGTGTTCAACGCCAATAAATGTTTTTAAAGTTTTTTTTTCAGTATCACATTTGTGTCTTTGAGCAATACACTTAGTATTATCTCCATGTTTAAGGTAAGTAGTAACAACCTATGTTCCAGGGTTGAGTCTGCTAGTTCTAGAATCCATTTGTTGTACAGCAACAAAAATGATAGTCTATTTCCTAGAGAACCTTTCATTGAGCAGCTTCACAAAACCAAGAACAAACCCCATAACGTAGGTCTTACTACATATCCTTGGGGAAGAAAGTTGACTTTTTCTTTTCTTGATGACATAGGTTAAAAAGTTGATTGTGTTTGATGCTAAGAAGCGCCTCACGACCTTTCAAGCTTTGCAGCACCCCTGGGTCACAGGAAAAGCAGCCAATTTTGCACATATGGACAATGCACAAAAGAAACTTCAAGAATTCAATGCGCGGCGTAAACTAAAGGTAAGTCTCTGCACTGAACTTTAAAAGCACACGGCAGCATTGACTATTTAAGAAGCCTGACAAAACTTTCAGGAAAATTTTTGACTTCAGTAAAAAAAAAAAGTCTATTTCTCTGTCTTTTTCTATAAAAACTGATGAAGATGAAAAAGCTAAAGATAATCCCTTCATTTTGTGCAGCTGGACAAGTGGAAATGTGCAGAGCTGACTGTAAGCACTATAGAAACGAAACTGCTTAGAACAGAAATGTTTGCAGTATTGTTGTAGGTGTGTTGGTTCCAGGATATTCGAGAGAGAAGGTGTGGGGGGTAATATCTTTCATTTTGTTTTTGTTGGTGAGAGAGATCATCTTTTGAGCTTACACAGAGCTCTGTGTAAGCTCAAAAGCTTCTCTCTCTCACAAACAGAAGTTGGTCCAGTAAAAGATATTAGCTCACCCACCTGGTCTCTAGAATAGGAATGGCTTTTAAAAATCTTTTTTAAAGACTTTTTTATGTTTAGTACTGCATGCTCCATCCCTAGAGTGCTGATTGGCAGGGGCCCAAATCAGAGCAGGTGACTCACTGGTTTCCTCATGGAGTCCTACATCTAAAACCTGGAAGATGCTTAATCTGTTTGGTTAAAATTTTACTTTATTAATGGTTTATATTTTTGGCTTTATGATACCCTTGAAACGCACATGCCATTCCCACAGGTATCCATGGGAATGTGAGACATACATTGAGAGCATTTTACTTTATGACCCAGAGGGGCAAGTTTTCAAAATTAAATGCCTGTGTTGTGCATACCAAATATGCACATTCATGCCCAAATATGCAGTTCCCTGTTGTTACAGGTAACTTCACAAGTATTGGGGTAATTATATACCCTCCACACCTGAACCATTATACCAGCTGTGCAGATGCGACTTCGATGGGAATTGGATCAGGCCAATAAACACCCATTTGCCCCTTTGTTGGGATACTTGCATACAAGACTTAGGCACGAGTGGGGAGAATTTCAAAAGCACAGCTGGCAGTTAGGCACCTAACTGACTTGAGTTTGCAGTTCTCCCCCTCGTTCTACTAACGTTGGTCTTTAGTGTCTATAGTGTTCGTTTTGGAAGAGATTTCACAGAGTATTTGTGCACAATATTTATGAATAACAGCTATTGTGGAGCCATAATTTAGAGATGCCTTCATCATCATGGGCAGATGGAAATAATAAATTAGCCTCTGGACTGGGAACTATCCAGTCCATGCGCAGACAGATTCACAAGTAAGAAATTACCCTTACATTTCACTTGTTCTCATTTTTCAGTGCTATTAGGGAATGTGACGGAGAAAGTCTAGTTGGCAAAAAGAGGACAGAACTGTTGTGAAGTGTTTACAAAGATCCTGAGAAGACACAATTCACAGTGACACTTAGCCTGTAGAGAGCAGGCTTACATATGTCCATTAAAGTTGTTGTTTTATAGTGCACTTCCTGAAGAGTACAAAATTAACTCCTCCTGAGTCAACTTCTACATTTATTGTTCTAAGAGTCTAAGAAAAGTTTGTGTCTGTTTTGTGTATTTCATTGTGGACTCTCTTTGTATTCTCACACCACAGATCTATTTTCAGACCTTGAACTAGACACATTTAAAAAACCCCAAGACTTGAGATTAATTAGAACTATGGTTTTTTATAAGTTTATTTCTTTAATGTTTTTACATCAAGAACAGAATTACCAAATAGCTAATAGCATGAAAACTAAATCGCTCTCCAAAAAAACTAAGGATGAAATATAAATCTAGGTACTGAATCAATAAGGGTATATGCAATAATACACATATAGCTACAATTATACAAGTAATGATACATATCAAATTACCTCCACCTCCTGTATAAGACCAATGTAAGGACTTTAGTTTTTCTTTGTCTGTTGAAAGCCATATTTTTATAAAATTATAATGCTGTAAACTCCAGAATTAACCCTAATGTTAGTTCTAGTAGAGTAGATCAGAACTGTTTCTTGTTTACATATATAGTAGAACCAAAAGTAAAGGTCATTACACTTATCTTTAATTTGCATCATTTTACCAGGTAATATGTTCTGTTTCTAGACCATCAATCTGAGCAAGTCATCCCACATTTTGAATCCCTCCATGGCTGCCACCTCCTTTACTGGGTCAAGTATCCACTTGCCCCCTTACATATATTTTTGTTTTTTAAGGATATCTGCTTTACCAGGCAGGGATCAAGGGGTAGATCCTAACTGGTGTAAATTGGAGCAGTGACAATTTCATAGAATATCAGGGTTGGAAGGAACCTCAGGAGGTCATCTAGTCCAACCCCCTGCTCAAAGCAGGACCAATCCCCAATTTTTGCCCCGACCCCTAAATGGCCCCCTCAAGGATTGAATTCACAACCCTAGGTTTAGCAAGCCAGTGCTCAAACCACTGAGCAATCCCTCCCCTTAAATTTACACCAGCAAGGATCTGTGCCAGAGTCTATCTATATATCTATACAGCACCTAGCATGTTTTGGACACTACTATAACAAACATAAATAATAATAATAGCCACTTCATCTTGGGCATATTTTGTGAAATAATCAGTGTGAATATACTTGTGGGAAAAACACAAGTTTGTTCTTTGTCCTCCCGTGTGGATAGGTGTATTTTATTTTTAAATTAGGTTCAGAAACGTCTGAAAAAATGTTTCTATTAATGCTAGTCAAGGTTTAGTCTTCAGAAATAGTGTCTGTTTCAAATGTCATTAAATTGTTTCAAATGTTAGAATTTATTTTATTAGTTAATTGGATATTAACACGAAGCATAAATGTACTAAAATTCCCTGATCATATGAGACTAAGTTGGTGTTAGATGCCATGGATTTTATTTCAATTGTCTGTCTGTGTCAGGCTGCAGTGAAAGCTGTTGTGGCATCAACTCGTCTTGGGAGTGCAAGTGGTCACAGCAGCCACGACAGCAATAAGCCCAGCCGTAATCCGTCTCCAGTTCAAGACGGTGAACCTGAAGAGAAACCTACTCAGGAAGGAGAAGAAGCGTCAGAAGAGAAGCCTTAGGTCACTTGCTTTCTTCTTTCAGCTGAGATTTGTCATTTCATGCACCAGCTATCTTGCCCTTCAGCAAGAAAGATTTGTAAGTCTGGCCTGTCTGGTGGCTCTGCTTTGGAGTGCAAAATGCACCAGCTGGTGGTCCTAACTTCAATGCATGTGACTGCTTATGAAAATAGTAAATTGTCCTATCAGGTATGTCATGGATACAATGTTATTTGCCGTAATACCAACAAGTGAAACATGAGACAGTAAATACTACTTACATTAATGCATACACTTCATATACCTTTAGAGAGTGTTTAGAGGTGACGTTTGAAATGAATACTATTTCGTTTTGTTTTACAAAAGTAGGCATCTTCTAGAAATCATTTATTTGAAACTGTTTCCTTTCCGAATCATAATCTCACAGTAAATGAATGGGAACTGATGTCAAGCCCATGCTTTTAAAATGACATCTGAAATGTTGAGCTTTTTATCAGTAATATTTATAAAGTGTTTACAAGGAGAACATAGTATAGAGATTTATATGCAGAAACATTCCACTAATCCTGGTAAGAAATTTAAATTAGTTCTAGTGGCCATGAAACTGTATGTTCCTCCAGTTCGTGTTGAGAATGCCTTACTCTACCTTTAACAGTTTATATACAGTATTTTAATGATAACCAAAATTAGTCTGATTTCTGCCATTTCATTCTCTAGTAAAATGTTAGCAAAACAAAATGATAGATTAGTATAAAATATGATTAAGGTAGTCGCAACTTTTTAAGATGCCATTGTATTTATTCATTACTTTATAAAGCCGTGCAGCTAGAAAATGTTTTTATGGGGGAAATCTGCAATTCCATAAGTTCTAAATACTTGAAGAAAGCTATTCTACTGCAGGGTGATTTTACTCCTGGGAGGCACTCAGATACTTATCAGTGCTCATCACTGTAAAGAACCTAGATAGATGAATAGATACATACAACCCTGAAGCTTTGACTTCATGACTAACTAGTTTTCCATCATTCAGTACAGACTTAATGAGTCCAGATTTTGCTAATAAAGGAGCCAGTCCTGTAAAATGATCTATATGGGCAGATCCCTGCACCTGTGTGCATAGGTGCTGCAACTAGAGTTGCTGAGGGTTCTGCCGCACCCCTGGGCTTGAAGTGGTTTCCATCATATACAGGGTTTACAGTTTGGTTCAGTGACTCTCAGTACCCCCACTACACAAATTGTTCCAGCACCCCTGCCTTTGGGGAGCTCCCATGACTTTGGTTAAGATACATGGGTATGGACCAGCTTGTAGGATCAGGGCCAAGCTCTTTATTTACTTTGATCATATGTGAGACATAATTGATATGAACTGAAAACTGAAAATCAGCATCAATATGTATTTAATTATTTTGATAGTACCTGAATGTCATAATGCATTGGTATATTACAGAAATGACATAAAGAAGCTGAAGTATGTCAGTGCCATTTGCGTTTGTTATACTTTGTAATACTGATAGTTACCCAAGACCCTAATAATCCTTTCAGTCTTCCTCTTTTGCTCTGTTTTGAAGTTGCTTTGCCTAGCAAAATTTGCCTTGAAAAACAGCAACAACAAAAAACAACACTATTTCAGCTACTGAGAGAAGCCAGAGTAATTTGTCTTTTGTTGAAATTAAAATAAAAGGTAATGAAATATTATTCATATGGTAGGTTTGCTAAATAAAAATATCTGTGCTAAAACAGAAAAATAACTTGTCTGAAAGGGAAACATCATTGCAAAGTGGTAATCTTGAGTTTTCTAATGCACAGTACTCGCTATTTACATTTGTACAACAAAGATTTGGTGTTCAAGTGCAGCTGAATTTTAAAGCACAAGTGCCCATCCTTTTCCCAGACATGGCTCTTTGGAAGAAAATAAGTGTATATGCTGAAAACACTGGCAGATTTCTTCCTGTTATAATGGCAGCAGGACTTCTATCTGATTTTGCAGATCTGATTGAATAGGCTAAAGGGAGGAGTTTGCAGATCTTCACTTGAAAAAAAATACTCCCTACAGGTACAACCACTGGGAGTAGGAGGAGGAGTACATCCCACTGCCTACCATTTTACTGGCTTGTTTTTCCCCCTGGAGGTGGCTGTAGGACGAATGCATTCTCACACCTGGTCTCTCCTTTGGTTACAGTAGCAACACTGGTAGTGTTCAGTCAGCAATTAGTTCAATAGGAGCGACTGAACTGATGTAGGGTTTTCCTTTATTTTGGTTAGCTTGTTCCAACTTCCACAGATAGAGCAGGCTGCACAGGTATTCCATACTTCAAGAGTCTATCGATCATCTTCCTTGAATGGAGATACCTTTATCTGAAATACGTTTTCATTTGTGCAGGATAAAACCGTGGTCCTAATAGGTATGTCAGATGATTCTGGGATTAGTTACACCACAGATTGTCTTTAACGTATGACAAGTATGAACCAAATGTGTGTAAACAGAAGCCATCTCTGACAGCAGAATACAGGCAGCATGGTATTTGTGTGTGAGGGGCTGTATGAGGTTTGTACACACTTTGCCTAATTTCCCCTTTAGTATCTTCAACATCAAATAATTAAGATGCTTGTGATGTATGAATTACCTGTATATGACCAGCGTGCCTGACTTATGCAGTGGAACATTACACAATAGGAGTGGCAGCTTGCTGAGGTATGCATGCGCAAGGAATCTTTCACACACTGCTTTTTCTCTCATAAGTCACCCACCAGCAGGTTTTGTCATGGCACTGACTTGGGACTTTGGCACCACTTAGGGCAGGGGTGGGCAAAGTACGGCCCGAGGGCCACATCCGGCCCTTCAGATGTTTTAATCCGGCCCTTGAGCTCCTGCTGGGGAGCAGAATCCGGGGCTTGCCCTGCTCCAGCCGGTGAGCGGGGGTCGGGGGTCTTGCCCCGCTCTGCACATGCTTCTCCCAGAAGCAGAGGCATGCCCCCTCCTGGCACCGTGGCCAATGGGAGCTGCAGGGGCGGCACCTACAGATGGGGCAGTGTGCAGAGCCACCTGGCTGACCCTCTGCATAGGAGCTGGATAGAGGACATGCCGCTGCTTCTGGGAGCTGCTTGAGGTAAGCACCACTCAAGCCTGCACCCCTCATCCCTCCACCCACCCTCCAAACCCCTCAATCACAGCCCGGAGCACCCTCCTGCACCCCCACCCACTCATCCCCGAGCCCACACCCCAGCTGGAGCCCTCACCCCCCCTGCTCCCCAATCCCAGCCTGGAGCCCCCTCCCGCACCCTGAACTCCTGGCCCTACCCCAGAGCCCACACTCCCACCCCAACCCCCAATTTCATGAGCATTCATGACCCGCCATACAATTTCCATACCCAGATGTTACCCTTGGGCCAAAAAGTTTGCCCACCCCTGACTTAGGGTATGTCTACACCGCCCTTGGCGGTGAGTCTCCCAGCTTGAGAGGACAGACTTGAGTTAGCGGGGCTCGTGCCAGCACTCTAAAAATAGCTGTGTAAGACAGTGCCTTTGAGTTGTGGCTCAGGATGATGCTCGGGCTCTGAAGCCACTGGACTTACTTTAACTCTTACGCTCTTGAGATTCCACCTGTTACTAAGGATATCATGTGGTTTGGTTTTGATTTTGTGCCAATTCCCTCCTCTGCTGGAAAGTAACCTCTCAGTAGGGCTCTTCAGTCACAAACAGGGGAGATGTACTGATCTGGAAAACCTTCATTTTTAGAGTATCTGAACAGAGCAGAACTTCTTAGAGAAAGAGGATATCATCAGTCCATGAAATGCATGCACAAAACTAAATTTCAACTATCCAGAGTGAGAATCTGATGCTATTATATGCAAAAAAACCAACCCTCCTCTGTTTGAATGCCCATCCCTTTAAAATTAAATGTGGAAGACTGGGTCCAAAGCTATTAAAGATTTCTGATCCTTTGGAATGCTTCACTTGTCACTGAATCGTTACAAAGCACAAGAAAACAATGAATTATTCAGATGTTGGCTTGTTACATTGTGATTTTTATTCCTACTTTATGTAAGTGCACTGTAATGGGTTTGTGTATATTAGGCCCATGATCTCCTCCCTGAGTGCAAAAGAGCACATGGGGCAAAAAATGCTAACCCAAAATGCTCTCAAAAGAAAGGGCATTCCTTGCTCTGAGAATGTGCAGCCAGGCTGATATGCAGAAAGGAATGACCAGAGCCAACCAGCATGTATGTTGCACGTATAAGGGCAAAAGGTTGGTAAGCAATCTGCCATGAAAGGCTCTATGCATACTGTAGTAGAATGAGTGGAATTGGAGAAAGAGGGGTGAGGTTTCAGGAGGGACTGAGTCAGAAATACAAGTTGGGCCCAGTCTGCTTGCCACATCAAAGTCTGAGCCTCAGCCTGTAACACTGGCCACTACATACTTAATAAAGATCTCTTTTGTTCACCTCTACCTGCCTGCTGCATCACTTAGGGCAGGTCTACACTTAAAACACTGCAGCAGTGCAATGCAACTGCACTGCTGTAACACTTCAGTGAAGACGCGACTATGCCAACAGGAGAGCTTCTCCCATTGCCATAGTATGCACACGCTATATAAATAAATTGGCATAGTTAATCCACCTCCACAAGAGGCGGTAGCTATGTCGACAGGAGAAGCCCCGACATTGACATAGTGCTGTCTAACCAGGGATAGATTTTTCACACCCCTGCATGACAGTTATACTACTGTAAGTTTATAGTGGGCTTACTGTTAATAAAACAGGTACAGGTCAATCCAGCAATCAAAGGAAACAGGAGGGGAAGTGGATAACCGCACAGGAAGGGCTTTATACCACAGTACCCACTACTGGACAGCAGCACATATAAGAAAGGAAAACAGAATGATGGGAACTCCATATGACCAGCATGGCAGTGGATAATTGGCACTAATAAGCAAGTACAGCCAGAGTTTCAGGAAATCCCAAATAAGAATGTTGAGTTGTCAATATACATTCCCTCATCTTCCACACACACCATAGTTCATGATTAAGGCTACGATTTAGTCACGGGTATTTTTAGTAAAAGTCATGGACAGGTCACAGGCAATAAACAAAAATTCACAGCCCGTGTCCTGTCCATGACTTATATTAAAAATGCCTGTGATTAAATCTTGGGAGGGGAGGCGCTACTGGGGGAGTGCCCAGGCCAGTGGCACCAGCTGCCGGGGACCATGGACTGCTGCCAGGGCCAGCGGACCGCATCAGCTCCAGCATGCCAGGGACTGCTGCCCGGGGCCGCGGATCACAGCTGCTCTGGCCAGCCACCCAGGACCTACTACCAGGGCTGCCGGATCAGCAGCTGGTGTGGCTGTTCCCAGGGCTGCTCCAGGAGTGGCTGGCGTCACTGGCCCTGGAGCCACCTGAGCAGCTGGCTGCAGAGCCAGCTGCTTGGGTGGCCCTGGGGTCAGCCACATTTAGAATCATAGAAGATCAGAGTTGGAAGAGACCTCAGGAGGTCATGTAGTCCAACCCATTGCTCAAAGCAGGACCAACCCCAACTAAATCATCCCAGCCAGGGCTTTGTCAAGCTGGGCCATAAAAACCACTAAGGATGGAGATTCCACCACCTCCCTAGTTGACCCATTCCAGTGCTTCACGACCCTTCTAGTGAAATAGTGTTTCCTAGTATCCAACCTAGACCTCCCCCACTGCAACTTGAGACCATAGCTCCTTGTTCTGTCATCTGCCACCACTGAGAACAGCCAAGCTCCCTCCTCTTTGGAACCCCCCAGGTAATAGAAGGCTCCTATCAAATACCCCATCACTCTTCTTTTCTGCAGATTAAGTAAGCCCAGTTCCCTCAGCGTCTCCTCCTAAGTCATGTGCCGCAGCCCCCTAATCATTTTTGTTGCCCTCTGCGGGACTCCCTCCAATTTGTCCACATCCTTTCTGTTATGGGGGGGGGCCCAAAACTGGACACAATACTCCCAATATGACCTCACCAGTGCCAAATAGAGGGAAATAATCACGTCCCTCAGTCTGCTGGTAATGCTCCTACTAATGCAGCCCAATATGCTGTTAGCCTTCTTGGCAACAAGGGCACACTTATCACTTGTCCCTGTAGAAGTCACGGAATCCGTGACTTCCACAGCCTCCATGACACACACAGGGCCCTATTCATGATGTCAGAATGGAGTCCCGACATATCCTGCACTGAAATGCGTAGATCAAGGCTGCTTGGAGCTCCTTTTTGCACAGTTCTCTTTTTTGGGAGCGGGCATACAGAACATGGGGGCTTTCCTTAGACCATGCCACTATACACACTTCCACTGCTCTTACTTTTTGCCTTCTATAGGAGTGATCTGCTCTACTGACTGTAAAGCAATGTACATAAACTCTTTGTTTGTGATAAGGCTGTAGCTTTTCTGATTAATTATTGCAAATTCTACTTTTGTTTTAAACTGTGTCCACCACTCAGCCAATGGGATTATCAACACCCAGGTGATATATCATTTATACACTGAAGTGAGGAAAAAAATATTATAAGGTTTAAAATCTGAAAGATACCTAATTCAAGAGACTGCCTAAGAGACATACACAACTGGACCTTCATTAAAATAGCTGTGTTACATTCTAACTGAGCAAGTCCTTCAGATTCGTCGTACTCAGTTTTTGTGTGCTCTATAATTTGAGATGTTTCAGGATATGTTTTTGAAGCTACTTTTTAAAATATGATCCACACAAATAATGTCTTTGTCCTCTTTTGCAGAAGAATTTAAATAACAAACACAGTTGTTAGAACTGTGCCACTTAACATTGCAGGAAGTAAACCTTACAGCCAGTATAGTTTCATGAAGATTAATGCAGGGTCTGCACTGATATCAAGTGCAAGACACATTTATTTGACCTTGCCTTCATGACATAAACATATAGCAGTATACGTGTGTGTGTGCACATACACACACACACACACACATATATATAAAATATTTTAAAACATACCATAACAAAACACGCCACTGCACACACTTCTCCCAGGACGTGACAGATGTTAGTCATGTCACTTAATCCATTACTGGAACATGCTCAGAAACTGTGGTGATAAGCATAGTATAAGAACTTATGTAGAACAGAATAGAATATCTGAAGCAGCCACATTTTGTCTGCAGACACAAGCAGGCCACTTTAATTGACTTCAGTGCACACAAACATATCACTACATTTCGTTACAGTCTTGAAAAATATCGTAGTGGTCATGTCTGCATTCAGCATGGCAGCAATTTTTTAAAGACATTCCATGTCATTTTCCAATATTTCTCAATTGGAAGATAAGCTATAGTGTTTCCAATTAATGTGGCTCACTTACTTCAGGACAAAATTCCTTCTAAGGGGTCTATTCTCTCAATAAAGGTTTATAGCTTTGACTTAGGTTAATAAATATTGGGAGCTAGATTTTCTATTATCCTATGGCCCCTTTGTACCAGTCTGCCAGCACAAAGCTGGCCCGGAAGGAGTGCCCCAGCTCTCTTGGCTATCTAATGCAGGAAGGGCGTGGCCAAAGAATATAGGCATGGCTGGAGAAATGTTGGGCTTTGGTGATCCCCAGCTGGTGTCATGGCCCTTTGCAGTTACAAACTTCTAGTGAAATTAAGTCAGCTCTAAGGCTGCTCTAAATGACATCAAGGGGGTCCAGCTGAGCATGGGCCCAGCCGACATTGGGTGCAGCTTAGAATCTAACCTTCTGTTTGCACATCAGGAAGAGAACAGACCCCCTCAGTTCTGAGCATAATTGTTTCTTCCTCTTTAACACTGTAGATGATGGATGCAGAGTGCCTGCCATGCTGGTGAATGTCAACTGCCCCAGCTTATACACACACAACCTTGCAACTCACAGTCCCAAAATGTTAATCTGCCAACACTTAAATATCAAACACAGAGGGACTCATCTCTTCCATAGTTTGGCATTTTAAATTCTGATTTCATTTAACAAATGTTAAGAAAGGCCAAATTGCTGCTTGTTTTTCTTCCCTCTCCACCACCATCTAGAGTTGCCAGGTGTCTGGTTTTCAACCGGAATGCCTAGTCGAAAAGGGACCTTGGCAGCTCCGGTCAGCACCGCCGATCGGGCCGTTAAAAATCCGATCGGGCCGTTAAAAGTACGATCGGCAATGCTGCAGGGCTAAGACAGGCTAGTCCCTACCTGTCCTGGCACCATGCTGCTCCCACCCTGAGCATCAGCTCTGCAATCCCATTGGCCGGGATCCGCGGCCAATGGAAGCTAGGGGACTGGTTCCTGTGGGTGAAAGCAGCATGCAGAGCCTCCTGGCTCCCTCGCCTAGGAGCTGGACCTGCTGGCCGCTTCCGAGGTGCAACGCGGAGCCAGGACAGGCAAGGAGCCTGCCTTAGACCGGCTGCGGCGCCCTTAGACCAGGAGCTGCCTGAGGTAAGCTCCTACCCCAACCACTTGCCCCAGCCTTGAGCTCCCTCCTGCACCCCAAACCCCTCATCCCTGGCCCCACCCCAGAGCCCACATCCCAAGCACTCACCCCCTCCAACACCCTAACCCCCTGCTTCAACCCACAGCCCCTCCCACATGCTGAATCCCTCTGCCCCACCCCAGCCTGGAGGAGTCCCCTCCTGCACCCCAACTCCCTGCCACAGTCTGGAGCTCCCTCCCACACCCTGAACCCCTCATTTCTGGCCCCACCCCAGAGCCTGCACCCCCAGTTAGAGCCCGCACCCCTGCCCCAGACCAGTGAAAGTGAGTGAGGGTTGGGGAGAGTGAGCCACCGAGGGAGGGGGAATATAGTGAGTGGAGGCAGGGCCTCAGGGCTAGGGTGGTCAGATTTGTGTGATTAGAAAGTGACCATGCCACCTACCCGGCACTCCGGGGATGGGGGCACATGGGGGGACTAGCGGCTTCAGAGGAGGTGTTCCGGGTTCCAGCAGGGAAGGGGGACAGAAGGGGAGGGTCTCAGGCAGAGGGGGATGGGTCAGAGGCTAGCCTCCCCCAATGGCTCATTCACCTACCACCCATGGTCAGAACCTCTCTTTAATGGGGTCATCAGGGCTTGCTGGGGCCGAGGGCAAAAGCCGAAACCCGAGCCCCACTGCCTGGGGTGGGGGCTGAAGACTGAGGCTTCAGCCCTGGGCAGTGGGACTCAGACTTTACCCCTCCCTCCCCTGCCTGGGGTGGCAGGATTCACGTTTTGGCTTTGCCCCCCCACGGATGACCAGATGTCCTGATTTTATAGGGACAGTCTTATATTTGAGGTACTGTCATATATAGGCACCTATTACCCCCCACCCCGTCCCAATTCTTCACACTTGCTATCTGGTCACCCTACTCCCCTCCACTCCTGCAACCCAGGGCAGCCGGGCTCAGGCTTTGGCCCCACCCCCGCCTGGACACACCTGAACAATGTCAGGCACAGTATCACTTAGGCTGGAACAGTATTAAGTTTCTATCGTTCCCCTGGGAGGAACCTCTTTCACCATTAAGAGGCCCAGGAGGCTTAAGATCTGCAGATGTCCTATGATCATAGCACCAGTTTGAGACCTTAGGTCTCTGAACTGGTGACATGGAGAGCAGAGTGCAGCAACTCACATATTTGAGATACACAGATCTGAGATATCAGCATTGAAGCCAGAACTTGAAAAGATTTATACACACTTCACTTTATCCAACGTTGGTAGGCCCATTGAAGTCAATGGAACTACTCACAGTTTGGAAGGAGACGCATGTGTGTACATCTTTGCAGGATCAGGACCTAATTGTGCTGTAGTCAATCTCTGAAAATAAAACATTCTAAATGTAAATATAACTAATTATGTAGGTTAATATAAACTTTAGAATCAGGAGCCAGTGGTGCTGTGAGTTCCTCTAGAATTACATATTTCTGTGGTTTCCAGATGAGACCATCATAGCACAATAATATAGTAAGCAGCAAAGGAATTAATGCTATTCCACTCCCTCTAATTTGGTTTTATTTTCTATTGCACACATTCTACAAATAAAGTTCCCAATGCTAGGAAGGTGACCATCTCTTTTTTTAAAAAAATAATTAAAAAGGGCTTTCTAGTTAGTCTGCATTCTGTATTGTCTTATGCGGTCACTGCATTTCATTGTTCTGTACAGGACCATGTGGTACAGTACCTGAGAGAACCAGGGTGCCTATGGAAAAAGTCCCCAAAATGTAATTTTGGTGAAAAAAAAAGTGCTCATAAATTTAAATACATATAAATTAGCCCACCAAAATGAAAAATCCAAGGACCCACCAACCAGTAAACTCCCATAACAAAAACACTATATTATCCCACCCTGCTATTGGTGGGCTTGCATGAAAGTCTCTATTTTTATTACCTGGGCAATGAGAAAGGGGAAAAAAGCCTCAAGTCCCTCTTCTTCACTGGTCACTTCCCGAGGAGACAAAATCTGTCAATAACCATGGCTTAGCCACTCTCACACATACTTATGAGAGAGTGAAGCAAGCTCCTGATGCATTGGTCCCTTATATGGGGAGGAGTCCTGCTCCCAACTTCTGTTTTAACCAAAAAAAAATTTCTCATCACACCCACCCCCACACCTTGTATATATAGCTCCATTAATACGGCTGACAGCCTCCTCTCCAATCTGCCATACCAAACCAGAGGAGTGTTCTGACTGATTCAGGTATGTAGCTTTGAATAACCCTCTTGCACTACTCAGCAAAGCTGGCCTGGTAAGTATTGAGTGGGACTTTGTTGGGGAACAGTTGGCAGGCTGTGTAAAATATGAGATGGGTCAAAATGTTACATATGTGTCTGTATGTATATGAAAATCTTTATTCAACGGATCTGCTACATCCTACTGCAGTAATATCCTTCCCAGAAAGCAGTGGATAATATCAGCTCATGCAGTCCCTTTCCCTGCTAGTGCAGAGCCCTAAGTGGGAGATTAGTGTTAGTCTACCAGCATTTTAATTTTATTGCCTCATTCTCAGAAGTACCACAATACAGTATTGCATATTATCATACATTCTACACATGCCTCCATTTCCTGGGGTGATGGTGAACTGTCATTGAAGAGTAACAAAATATAACTAAAATATATACACATTGCCTCAAGCAAACCTCAGGGCTGGCTTGGTATTACACACAACATGCCCTGACTTTCTTACTCAACCACCCCTGTCTTGCAGTGTGGAAAATAATGTGCTGCTTAAATAGCAGAAATAGTGACCAGAAAAAGCATGTTATGTGGACTTGTATTTTATAAAGTGATAAGCTTAAGGGGCATGTGTCAGAACTAAACCATGAGGTGACTGGGAATCTGAGGAGCCTATGCAGGAGAGTCATATTCCCTACACCACTATGCAGCCCTGGGGCTTGTGGATCCATTCCTCTGCAGATCTGCTAAACTTCCCTCACCTGTGGGGCCATGACTTGTAGCCAGCTAATGATCGGTTACTGCTGTGTGTTAGGATAGTTCCTTCCTTGACCCTGTAAGGAGATTACCTGTGTACAGGCTAGCACTGGGGAGCTGATTTCAGGCAAGCTGCTCATTAGTTGGAGGGCTTGTTATTTTGCCTGACCTTGCTTTCTGACTTGGAGAGGTGATGAACTTAAAGAACCAGTGTCTAGGTCAAATATTTGATCAGTAAATTACTACCAGAGTGCAGAGATCTTGACTTGTGAAGGTAAAAAGCCTGTTAAATTATAGGCAATAGGCTTAAGCACTCTGCTTCCTTTAATTAAAGTTACCTATAAACAGTGTAGTATGGCAGCACTTCCAAAAAAAAAAAAATCAGAAAAACGGTGCTCATTGATTTGTTACAAGGTGTATTTTATAAAACTATTATAAAAGCTTATAAAGCTAGGAATAGTTGAGGTTGGTCTGTATGCTTACTGGACTCCATAACCCATATTTTCTCAATTCTGCTATGTTCTCTCTACATTTGACATACTGTCTTACAACTTGTTATGTAAGAAAAAATCTTGTACCGTCAACAATTGTTTACCTTTAATAACAAAAACATAGTAAGTAAAAATCTTAGGGCTGCCTGTTAAGTGTACACACTTTTATTTCAGGCTAATCCTAGTTGTATAATAACTTTTCTCATACTGTGTAAACAAACCATAGGAGAGAATTCAGATCTAGAAAGGAGTATGGAACAGCAGAACTGGCAATGTATTATATTTGGGATTAATGTAATCTTTTATATGCTCATATGGACATGCTGATATTTGCTAAATGAAAAAAATATGCTTTGATGCTGGGAAGTTTATAAAAAAGGATTTGCATGTACAATATGATAATAAATTAGCCTAGAAATGCCTGTTTGTCATTCAATTAGATGAAAAATGTTACAGCCAACTGTATAATGGAGAATATAACATTGTTGCTATTATAAAGGGATATCCTGGCACATACAGCATTTGTTTATAGCTTATTAATCTTGAATGAATTTCAATGTGGACTCTCTCTCCCTCACCCCTCCCCCCCCCCAAAAAAAAAAGTTAGTAGTTTTGTACAACAGGAGAGCAGTCTTAACCGGTGAAACATTGATGTGTATTAAGGTCAGCGTGAAAGAGGTTGAAAAGTGTTCATAGGAATAACTGTTGTAGCCCTCCTTTGATTTCCCAAGCTAGGCAAGATTGGAAGTTGAAACTCCGTCAATAAGGTTTTTGTACTTTTTATATTTAAACCACACTTGCAAATCTGCAGGGTGACAAAGTATGATGGAACCCTGTGGTACAATATGAAAGCTTACGTAGGTCATATTCTAAAAATATAGAGCCAAAAATTCAGATGGCGCATGAGACAATAAGCTGACAAGCATTTAGCCCTGATAGAACCACTGGTGAAGATAGTCCAGAAACTTAAGCACCCTGGACAGTAAATTGAGACCTGCAGAACATCCTGCCATCTTATAGCTTACGAAAGCACAAAAGGCTAGGTTCACAAAGGTACTTAGGAGTGGTAGCAATGAGTGTCACTATGGCTAACTTTTAGGTACCTAGAAAAATCACTGAGATTCACAAAGCCTGAGTTTGGAATGTAGGCTCCCAGTACAATGAATGAGCAGAGATAGGTGCCTCTATAGAGGATTCACAGACGCTAACCAGCACTGTCCTAAGCTAGCCAATGGGAGATGCCAAGGCGTTTGTGCTAAATCCTGCCCTCTCTCAGAGATAAGCATTCATGTCCAGGCTGCAGGGAGATGCCTCTTTCTAAAAGCATTGCTCAGCTATAACCCTCTCTTGGAGTTAGTTGCGTAGGTAGTTTTTGCAGGAAGAAGAGGATGCACTCTCCCTTCATCGCTTTTAGCCTAGTGATTAGGGTACTCACCTGAGATGTGGGAGACCCCAGTTCAAGTCTCTCCTCTGCCCAATGAGAAGGGATTTTTACAGGGCTCTGCCACCACTTAGGTGAGTGCTCTAACCACTGAGCTATGGGATCGTCTGACGAAAACGTACAGGATAGGGCAACAGAAATGAGTAGGGGTATGAAACAGCTTCCACCTGAGGAGAAATTGAAAAGACTGGGACTGTTCATCTTAGAAAAGTGATGACTAAGGGAGGATACGACAGAGGCCTATAAAATCATGAATGGTGTGGAGCAAGTGAATAGGGCTGTGTTATTCTACTCTGTCACATAACACAAGAACCAGGAGTCCCTGAATGAAATAAATAGGCAGCAGGTTTAAAACAAGCATAAGGAAGTTCTTCACACAACACATAGTCAACTAGTTGCCGGGGGATGTTGTGAAGGGTATAACTGGGCTAAAAAAAGAATTAGGTAAGTTAGCCAAGACAACCAGGGACTAAACCCCATGTTCTGGATGTCCCTAAACCTTTGCCAGAAGCTTGGACTGGCTGACAAGGGATGGATCAGTTGCTTAATTACCCTGTTCTGGTCCTTCCCTCTTAAGCATCTGGCACCAGCCACTGTTGGAAGACAGGTCATTAGTCTGACGCCCATATGGCCATTCTTATGTTCCTATGATAGGGGTTTTTCTGTCTCTCCTGTTGAAGCTGTTCCACTTTTAGTAAGAGGTGAGAGAGCAACTCTGTACCCTAAAGCACTCACCTGGGAGGTGGGGGACCAGGATTCAGTCCACCTGCTCCAAAGATTTTTTTTTTTTCATTATTTATCCACAGAGGAAAAGTTTCAACAGATGAGACTTAAGGAGCCCCATATCAGAATAGCCACATGAGAGGTGTCAGAGCCCTGTTCTAATCTCTTGTCCTCATCAGGTGGAGGGAGAATTTGAATTAGTAGGGTGACCAGACAGCAAGTGTGAAAAACTGGGACAGGGGGTGGGGGGTAATAGGAGCCTATATAAGAAAAAAGACCCTAAAATCGGGACATCTGGTCACCCTATGAATTGGTGACCCACCCCATCCCAGGTGAGTACCTAGCCACCAGTGAGGAGAAGAGCATTGTCCTCCCATTTTCTCCCCTCACTAGGCTGTGCTGTGTAAGCTTATCTATAGGGGTACATGCTGATAGGCAAGCTCTAAGACGCTTACCTGATTGGGCCATTCAAGTGAGTTAAGCAGAGGAATGCCTGTCCTCTGGTTTGTGAATCACTTTGGGGCTCAGCTGGATGCTTGGTGTGGGGCTGCAGCGTGCATGTTGAAGCAGACACATAGGCATCTAGGGAACCTTTACTGCAAAAATGAGTACACCTTGCAATTTTAGGCCCCTACAGGGTTTGACAGCTGAGCAGGGATTGTGTGAATCTTGGTAGGGCCCAATACAGGGCTTTAGACACCTAACATAGCAACTAAGCACCTAATTCCTTCTGTGAATCTAGCCCAAATTTACTATGCTGCCAGAAGTGAAGCCAGCTATAATCCCATGTTAGTCTTTCCCTCCCTTTTCTTATTAGTTAAAACACCGCTTCCTCTTCAGTATGTGCCACATGTGCAAATGCCATTTTGTCTGCAATGTACAACTAGGCAGCTGGCTTGGAACATGTCAATATTTTTATCTGTACTGTCATGTCTCTGCACTCAAACTATTGTATGACTCCTTTTCTTTTTTAAGAATAATGTATAACAGACGTCTTCCCTCCCCCTCATTATAAGCTTTTATTTCTCCTTCAGGGCAGAGGATCAACTAGTGGGTAAAGCGTGACTAGGAATTGTCTTCAGCTCAGCTCCTGCAAATTTCTCCATGCAGACAGACCCCTTTAGCCCCCCCCCCCCATGGAGCCTCACTAAAGTCAGTAGGGCTGCATGCAACTATAGGGATCTACCCACATGCAGCAAACTGCAGGATCACAGGTTTGATGGCTAGTCTTGGCTGTAGAATTGACTTTTCTGTTTAGCCTTGGGCAAGTCACATTGGGAATATCTTCACTGCAGTCGACCAAGGTACTTACACTTTCATTACCTCCCGTGAATTAGCCTAGCACAAATGACAGCAGCCACATTGCAAAGTGACATGTGAACTGCTGACTCCATGCTGATGCTGTTCTCACTCAAGTGTGGCACAGAGATCTGGGCACAGAGCCCATGACTCTGCACTGCAGTAAGCTGTGCCCCTCTGTGAATTCTTTTCTAGTGAATTAGTGGAGAACACATCTATCCTCTCTGGGTATGGGCAGGGCAGGGCAGGGCAAGGAAGAGACAAACTGCAGGAAGGCACTGAAGGACTAGCTGCATTTGAGTGGAGCTAGCCTTTGTTTATACTACAGAACTGTCACGGTAGCAGCTGATGAGTTGTACTCACTTGAGCTTTAGCCTCGGCCCTCCAAGTTAGCTCTACTTAAGGGTTTTTTATGACGACAGGATTTAAGTTAGGGATAATACTGAACTTATAGCACAAGTGAACATTGCAGCGAAGAGAGACCCTGTGTCTCTGTATTGCACTTTGAGAACCATATGTGGCTCCTGGAAAAGGGGAACGCTATGAAAATTAACTTAAGACCATCCAATGAAAGGCCTTATTGAAATGCTAAGCATCTCAGGCCACTCTGAAGTTTTCCTGTGAAACTCTGGGAGACATGGCTATTAAGAAAAAACATGAAGTTGAAAGTCAGTAAGTGTCTCAATTTTCTTGGGTCAGGGAGCAGATGAAAGACATTTTCAGTCCCAAGTGGTGTTAGAGCCAAAGTGCCCAAGCAGTCTGTGTCTGCTTCTACACCCTATTGTGGGGTGTAACTTACTGCCTCTGCCTTCAAAGCTGGGCAGCTGGAGAGCAGCAGCTGCTGGCCGGGAGCCCAGTTCTGAAGGCAGAGCTGCCGCCAGCAGCTGTGCAGAAGTAAGGATGGCATGGTATGGTATTGCAACCTTTACATCTGCAGAGATGGGCCCTCAGTCACTGCTCTCTGGTCACCCACCTCTGAAGGTAGTGCAGAAGTAAGGGTGGTAATACTTCAACCCTCCCCCCCCTAAAATAACCTTGTTACCCCCTCCCCCCACAACTCCCTTTTGGACTAGGACCACCAACTTAAGAAATGCTTATCTCCCCCCGAATCTGTATAATATACAGTAAAAGTGCACAAAAGACCAGATTTCACTATCTATGATGTGTTTTTCATGGCCGTGAATGTGGTAGGGCCCTATGCATAAGGGGATTCATAGCCCCCCAGGAGTAGAAATTAATCCGCCCTTCCCAGTCCTCAGGGCAGGAGCTATAAAACAGCTTAGCCCTTACATGGACTGCACTGAGAGAAATTTGGTGCAGCTCCTTATATAAGTGATGTTTTTCCCTTTGCTTCATTGAGTTTTGGCTCAATCTTTTAAGAGAGAATTTTGTCTAGAAACACTTAAATTACATCCTACATTATCTAGGGTGTGCAATTTTCAGAATTCTACTGGCCCATTTGCCTAAGATGAGTAACTTATTTTGATGGTAAGTTCTTCACTCTTTTCAGTAACAAGCTAGAGTGCCAAAACATGTGATGGGGGTGGGTTTTTTTTGTTTACCTGGACTAGCCAATTTCCATAGTCTTCTTGCAAGGGTGTGGTAAGCAAAAGTTATTATGAATTATGTTTAGAAAAGACTTTCAAGTTTTTGGTAAGAGCATTTAGATATATTTTTCCAGGGACTTCCAAACACTCAAAGCTATGAAAAACCTGTGTGTATTGTGCTGTGGTAGAGTCAAAATACATACATCTAGTTTTTCCAAGAGAAAACCATGAAGAGCATCATTAATTGCCTTCAGCCATTTAGCAGCTTTTAATTAGACAATTCAGTGAAATTAATGGAACTGTTGCCTCTTAATGGAGTAAGCATAGGGCTCCGTAAAAGTACTGAAAAGAAGTAGAGTCTGTGTTCATTTTAATTTACATCACAACCATATTCAAAATATAAATACAATCTTATGATACATTATAAGCTTTTGTCCATTAAAGATAACTCCAACACTCTCATGGACTATATTCAACCCTAATGAAAATAGAAGCAACTTAACTGGTTTCAATAGAATTGTGCCCACTTGTGCCAGCAATGTATTTAGAACTACTAGTTCACAGCAGTAAAAGATTTTTATAACTCTTTTTGTAAGGACGATACTTTTCTTTGCAAGTGTTCACTGCCAAACGAACTCTAACTTTGCAAGTAATGGAACACAGGCCCTGAGAAAGTGCTATTCTGGAGCAGGCTCTAAATGTCCTTTGTCAAACTGCGCAGGATGACCAGCGGAGAGCCCAGTAGTGGGTGGTGCTGAGCAACCTGAACTCCTGCTAACTCAAATTAGTCTAAATTGTATTCACAAAATTGCAACACTGATAATTACAGGCACAGATTTGATGATACAGTTGCAAAGTGGGGGCCTGAGGCAATTTTCAAATTTAGCCTATCATTCCCCATCCAATATAATAATTCCTTAGTTCTTGTAAAATGTTTTCCTTATGTCAAAATAAATATCCGGCCCTGATCTCTGCTACAGAGTTTTTGCTTTGCTGTTACCTTAAACATGGCCTGGCTTGTTGGATATTAGCAATAGCATGCAGGTGCTGAAAAGTGCAAAACTAGTTTGCGTGCCTTAAACATAGATAAAGTGCAGCCTGGTAGGCCCTCTCAGCCTCTGAATGATTCTAACCACATTAGCTTGCCACGTTACTCTGCAACGAAATCAGTTTTTACAAGAAGCCTGCTGTACCTACAGCCAAATCACCACAGAAGTGGGTGCTGTTAATTGCTGGTCTTTGTGCCAAGAATGTAATAAGGACAGACTATACATTCATACTGACTTTGGAGCGTGGGCAGATTCTTTATTTAGAAAGAGAGAGTGGAGAGCAGATTGGAGAGAGCTGCAGTTTAGCATCTTAATCTATAATCACTCCATGAAATCATGGTCTGTGCACTGCACAACAAAACCAGGGCTAACAGATGTTATATAATTCCAGAAATGACTGTGAAAACCTCTAGCAATAAAGTGCACATGCTTTGTAGTCTAGTTTCCTTGGTAAACACATAATTCCTATGGACCTTAACAGGAGATATGAACTGAGCTTTTTAGATCCCCAGTAGTGTCACTGGGAAAAGTTACCTCACTAGGGTAAGGCAACTTCTATAAAGAAATGGAAGTAGAATGGAAAGTAAAGAGAATATGGTAATTAAACATTACTCCTAAAATACTATCAATTTTTCCTTCCATTTGAAAAAAATTACATTAACAAAATAGGCTGGTGCTCAAGAGTAAGCATATCTTCCTTGAGTGCCCAGAACAATTCCCCTGAAGTTTCTACAAAGACATCCCGTGACTACAAAGGGAGTTAGATCAGGAACCTTGTAGTCTTGTCTGTAAAGTGCCTAGTGTCATAAATAACACACCTTCCTACAAAAGGGTTTCTGGTGCTCCTTTTGAATTGTTCTGCACCACTGAAGTGCCTTCGTAAATGAGATGTTTAGAGTGCACTCTTCAGGGAGAGGTAAGGAATGGCAAAGACCGAAAACTGACAATTTTTATATTAAAAATATTTTGAATGACCTAGATGCATCAGCTCTGAAAAGGACATGGAGGTTAAATATAATTACCCAGATTTTCCTATATTTGGGAAGAATCTGTGAGCTCTCTCACAGAACTTCCTCTAAATCCTTAACCATGCTGTTCCAATGGAGCTGTGCTGCTAGGGTCTTCCACACTGGCCTCTGCCCTTGGATCACCTCCCTCTAGGAATGGGAGGGTCCAGGTCCAAGAAAGGAAGAATGCCTGAGTTAATACTGACTCATGGTATTAATGAAGGCTAGGAATCCCTGCAGGTTTGGGAAGGGGATGTCCCCTGCCAGCTCCACTTTCTCTTGGTCAAGCTAGTCTTATCACAAATTATATTTCCCCAGCCAAAAGAAGGGCCTAACTCTGGGATCTAGAGGAGAAGAGTATACAAGTGGGGAATCACAGGCTGAACCCACCCACACAAACCCAATGAGGATCTGACACTGTCTGCCTCCTCTGGCTGGATAGGCACAGAAGATGACTTAACTTGGTTCCAATTATGTGCGTGTTTTTTTTTTTTTTTATCTCCACTAAACACCTCAAAGTGAGGATTTTTTAAAATCTGTTTTCACTGTTTAATCCTTTTTTCCCCAAATAACTTATTTATTTGTTTAGACAACGCTCAATGTTCTGAATGGGTTGTAAATGCTGCAGAGGAAAATTGAGTTTCTATTAACATTTGTTTTTGATTAACTTTGTTGATCATAGGTTTCTGAACTTTGGTTTCAATCAAATCTAAATATTATGCCTACTTTTATCTGCACATCCCTTTAAGCTTGCTGTATATATGATAATTAAGCTTCCTGTAGTTCTCCATCACTTGTGGTATGCTACTTGCTATACTTCTGTCACTGAAAATTATAAAAAAATTAAAATATATTCACTGCATCCACCACACAACTAAAGTAAACCCTAATCAAACAAACTACATACCCTTTAAGCACTTGCAGTGTTGCATGGGTAACTACGTAGTTTTCCCTAAAGCGAAAGATGCACAGAAAATGCTCAGGGCCAAACTAAGACATTTAGGTACCTAAAGATGTAGCTAGGTATCCAATGGAATTGTCAGAAGAGCCTAAGGCATCTACCTCCTCTGTCTAAAAACTTATTCAAAGCCATATGAGGACTAGGCCGAGACTAGAGTTCGGGTTTCTGCTTGTTGGTTACCCAAGTTCTTGAGATTTACATTTAAAAAAACCAAAACCCAAAATATTCATGTTTGCAGAGCATTTTAGTGTGGTTAGTTACTCCAATTTTCAATTCAGAGAATGTCCGGTCATTTAACATGGGGAAAAGCTATAAACTGCCACATTGGATATGGAAGGAGCTGATAAAGGCAGATGTAGAATTTAACCTCAACAAATTTCAGGATATAATCCAAAAGAAAAATAGAGGGTAGAGGAGAGAATTAAAAATGTTACTGAGTGATTTTTGTTTTAATTGAACTGTGGGGAAAAATGGGTTAGGGTTTCCAACAGTAACCAAAAACCCCAATCTACAGTAGATGCAGGTTTAGATACATAAATACATTTCTGCTTTTAAAAGCTAGATTGCACAAAGGAATAATGGATGGATGTCTTGGCGTTTTGTGCTTTGATTAACATGGGCCTGATCCATCACGAATGAAAACCATGGAAAGACCCCTGTTGACATCAATAGGCTCTGAGCAGCTATAAATGCATTCCTACTAAATATTTAGAATCTTGACATAACTACTGTATTTAAGAAGTCTTTTAGTCATAGATAAGACTAATATTTAGGAAATGCCAACAACATAGGAATTTGCTAATGTGACTCTTTAGATCTCAAATAAGAGCTCAATTTTTAAGTGATACCTAATTTAATATCCCTTTGGGGAATTCCACTCTAAGCCTTAATAAAGACTGTTTAAAATGTCATTTTGGATTTAACTAAAATGTATAAAAAGTAGAAACTTCCACATACAGATTATATCTTTCTTAATCTTTTAAAGGAGCACCTTAAAAATAAAAAAGCATACACTGTAAAATTCTATTTTCAATGAGATGTTGGCAGCACAGGTGGTCTGAACTTGCAAAATGATGAGTACCCATCCACTCCCCTTGTTTCAGTGAGAGTTTAGGTCACTCAGTATTTACCAGAGTTGAGCCCCAATTCTGAGCTATCTTCCTTGGAAGCAGATGACTTTGTATGTTCAGTCTTTACACTGTACATTTTCAGAGCTCAGCAAGGAGCACAAACCCACATGTTGAGCCAGGGATGTATGCATACCCCCTAGGCAGCACCTGCTAACCTAATCAAAGCTTTGATACAATACAGGAAGGAGGAACAGATGATTGCAAGACATGTATGGAGATCTAGGTCAATAGCTGATTGTTTTCAGTGTCTTTCTGAGGTCAGAGTAAAAGTTTGCCAGGGTACTAGCCATGGCAGTATCTACTGCAGACTGAGGAAGCATCCCTCGCAGTTCAGTCTGGATGAAGCCCGTCAAAAGACTTTGGTCAGGACGATCCTTAAGAGGGACACAGAACCAGCCACAGGGGTGATTAAATCCACGGACAAAATTAGGTCTCACCTCTCCATAGTCTAGACTTATACCTAATTTAAAAAAAAAGAGTTACAAAAAAGTCAATAAAAGATTGGATCAGGAAGCCATGTTTCTTGTCATATGTACACAGTTGCAGGTCTAGTTCTGTTCTTGGATCCATGGGCACATCTCTCATTGACATCCTACAGCAGAAAATACAGCCCTTTGCATAAATGTTCTCCACTATATAGTCAGCCAACAGACCCAAAATAAAGGTTTTGTTTGCAGGAGGGAGGGGAAGTAGAAGAGATGTGAAAGAAATAAAGGGTCTGAAAGAGCAAATACAAGGTAAGAGTCTCTACTTATGGATATTACAAGTAGTGACAGGCACACTTCAGAGAAGCTTGGATCAATAGCCAAGATTTGGATTCTAGTTTTAATGCACACAGGCTGCCCATTCTTCATTCAAACCATCTCTCACTGGACAAGCAATAACTTTACACCAGAGTGGACTCCCATTTATAAGCAAGTTCTATTTCCATTCCATCTGATTCACTGTGTAGCTTTGGGCATATCACAGTTTCTCTGTCAATTTTCACATGCATAATATGGTGATACTTGCTTAACATGCAGGAATGTTGTGTGGCTTGGCTAATGTTTGTATATGGCTTTGAATAGGTAAAGTGCTATACAGGAGCACTCTAGTATATTTGGAATGCTTTTAGTAGACTAAAACTGGAACTTTTAAAGGCTTTACAAGATAAAGGGGCTCAGAACAGCATACGCACTTAACTATATGGTAATCGGTTTCAAAATAAGAAAAAAGTAATGGCCAATGACATCTTACCACATGTTAGAAGCCCCTCTTCATACTGAGTAGTGTAAGAGAAGTCAACAAACTCTCTTGGGGAAATGATGTTCCACAGCTGGCCAGCAGTGGTGTAGCGCATTACACAGCAATTCTTCAGGAGGACAGCAAAACAATGAACCATGTATCACCAAAGTCAACTTTTAATGTTCATAAGAAGCTAGCATTTTCAACAAAAAATAAGCTTTTACTTATCCCACCTTCCCTTCTAAGCTACCCATTTTACAGATGGCTACCGTAAAGTGCAGATTAAAGAGTAATCTTCAAAAGTGTCCAACATTAGGCCTTAAGTGCCTAAAATTTAGAGGTGTTGAGCAACTGCAAGTAAAGACAACAGAAGCTGAGTGTCCTTGGCCTAAGTTAAGCTCTAGATGTCTAAAATTGGACACGCAAAAGTTTTGTGAATAAAACCCAGGAGTCTTTCACTAACTACTAGGCTGCTCTGCAAAGGGCTTTTGATTCACCACGCTAGTAATAAAGTACAATGCAGTAATCTTCAACAAAAAAATTCTAAAGAGGATACTAATGTTCTATGTATTAAACGCTAAGTAAAATAGTTCACTGTAAGGATCTAACTTACAGCCAGGAAAATTGGATGTAAAAAGTGATCGATGTATAAACCAAAGGCTTTGAAGTGCTGTACTGAATGTCCCCAGTGATCAGGACAAAACTAACAGTCTGCACGTAATGAACTTCACACCTATCTTTTTGGTAAGTCCTGACCCACCACAGTCACTATTCAGGTTCCAAGCACCAAATCCTGATGGCATACTGGAGCCAGCCTACAGGGAACAGGTGAATTGGTAGTTTTGTCAAAACTATGTATCATTTTGCAGTGTTAAAAAAAAAAAAAATAATAAGCTACATCCCACCTAATGAATGCAGTCTTTAGAGCTTTATATCTTTTAAAGTAAAAATAAGACATTTTAATTCCCTCAGAACATGGATTTTTATTGGAAGATATCAGAGCATAACCTACTAAATCTTATCCTTTGATCCTTAATTTTGGCAATGGTGGAATTCTGTCCCAATTCAACAAGCTACTAAAAAGACTACTACATACAGGAGCATATATGTGAGATCATGCCATAAGATAAAATGTATAGACATGTGCATGGATTAACTTCTCAGGCTATATCACCATAAGATGATGCAATTGCTGTGATGCACTGTAGAATACATATTTACATCCACACAAATACATGTTCTATTTATAAGTCTAGAAGACAAATTTTTACCTCTTCAAACTTTTCAACAATGTCCATTGTAGTCATTAAGTTGTCCCAATCTAGTCTAGAAGGTCCAGGACGAATGTGATCTACTACTCTGTTGGTAATGTCTTCTATAACTCCTTGAGCTTTGTAGCTGTTTAAAATATGAAATCCTTTATGCTTTCCACTTACTATACACACATTATCTGAAGATAAAAACTAAACAATTCTATCAGAAAAGTTCAGGTACAGGAAAAGACGTATTCAATCATCCAGTCCTTTCCCTTGCAGTAACTGGTATTTTAAGAGAGAGAGGTTCTTAAGCTACATTCTGTATTTCTCAAATTGCAAGCCCTCTTCTCAGTCCATGTGATATGACTCCTTAGTTTTTTAAAATTTATTTTAAGGCCAATAAGCTGATGTACTCCCATTCATGCGGTCTCTACAGTGAGGCCATTTTCTGCAATACATCACTACTGTATTTCTCACTGCATGGGTAAATGGAGAGGTAGAGCAAAACCGACATCCTCTATCTCTGAAACAGCTTGTCAATTTGCTGTTCCTCTCCAATGAGGAGCAGGAGAGTCAGCTAGGGAAAAGAGGAGGGACAAGGAAAAGTAAAGGGGACGGTAGTGAAGGGGAAGGCAAAGAAGAAACACAGAAAGGAAAAACAAAAGGGGTGAGGAGGAGTCAAATCTCCATAAAGCACAAATAAATGGTAACTTCCATTGAGAATGAGCAATCACAATATGCTTTGGTAGCCAATACCAAATAGATCTTAGTTTACACCATGACACATTCAAAAGTCATCTGAAACTGTTTTAGTAGGCTCTTGAAAGCTTTCACCAGGTTACCTGATCCCATCCCTGCCAAGAAACCCACATACACAACTCTTCCCAACCATAGGACGGCTTCTTAACCCATTGCGGGTTCCCTGGTAAATGAGGTTACCAGGATTATGCAAGGTGAGCTGTCAAATGCAAGTGCCAGCAAGTCTGGACTTAGAGTTCTTAGAAAAGTCATCTGCAAGTCAGAGCACTGAGGATTAAATCTTGCCCCATTTGATGTCAATGGGAGTTTTACCATTTATATCCAAGGAGCAAGAATTTCACTGAGTCTTCATTGACAGTTGCATGTCTTGTTATAGACAATATACAAGATGCAGGCATTAAAATGTCAAACTCTAAGATAAGTATTATAGGGACTAATTCTATACTGACAAGGTGATGGACTGGATGCTCTAATGGGTTTTTCCACATCCCCCATTTCCAACTTCTATTAAGCCTTAAAGTCCCACAAACTTACTTATCTAGTATGAAGGTAAACTTACAGGTATCCACTGAATTCTTCTGATGGCTTCCGCCACACAGTTGCATCTTTCTGGAAAACAAAGTGGAAGAATACCATATTTATTGTGTCCACTTCTAAAGTGTGCATCAATTTTAGATCTGGGAAATTCTACATGTTTTTAGGCATGAAAACATATCAATTTGTTTTTTTACCAACAACATGCAAATGCACTCTTTCAAATGAGCTGTTTCTCAGTATCAAGTGTTGGAAATCTGTCAGAAACAGCGCTATCCTAAAGTTCAGTGCTTTGCTGGATCAGGGCCTTAAGCATATGCTTAACTTAAGCCTGTGCGTTAATGTGACTAACATGCTTCAGTGCTTTGCTGGATCAGGGACTAAAAATAGGTTCAGCACAAGTCTGTATCCCCCTACATTATTATTAAAACACAATCAGGTTTAGCCATGAAATTATTGCATTGAATACTTTGTGTGAAACTTGTTAGCAATGACACCAGGAAAAAGTAACAATGTATACCATATAAAGAAAAGGAGTACTTGTGGCACCTTAGAGACAACATTTAGCAAGAAACCATATGTAAGACTAGTCAATACAGCAATATCACACAAATGGTTTACAGTTACATAAATGCGAAGTTTGTTTCCTGACCCAAGAAAAAGATTGGAGTGTGTCTCAGCAAAAGAAACTTAAGCTGAGTCCCCACTGCATTACTAGCTCGAGCTTCAGTAGCACTCCAGCTCCAACCCTCTCCCCCACAATGGCCAACTAGCTCGAGTTTAAAGCCCCATACGACTTAAGTTACAGATTTGTATGTGTGGAAGGGAGTTGGGTTGGGGTAACAGTTCAGTTATACCTCGAGCTAACTATGCTGTGAAGATATACCCTTAAAACTACAGGACATTCGTGTCTAAGGGCGGGTCTACACCATCCAAAGATTCAAGTTGGCTGAACTTAAAATCAGTTATGCCTAACAGGTTTAAAAACTTTTTTCCTGATCTGTGTGGACTCGGTAAAAGCATGTTATGCATGTCTGTGTTCTAGGTCTCAGTCTTCAGATGCACCCAAGTTAACTGCTGGGCAGAACTGGGGTTGGAAGTAACCACAGCAAAAAGCCTCAGGTGGATGGACACACTGTAAAGAACATATTTTAAATCAGTATTGGGTACATGGAGACATACATCTCTTGTTTTTTAAAAAGTGAGTCACTTATTCTGTAACAGTGGGTTTTCCCTGAATAATCACCACTCCTATATTACACTGCATCTTCTGCTTCCAAGGAAACTCGAAATGACCTACATATTTTAGAAAGACTTCAGTGAACTCCATTCTGTGCTAATCTCTTTCTAAAATCATAGAAATCTAGGGCTGGAAGGGACCCTGAGAAGTCATCAAGTCCAGCCTCCCATGCTGTTGCAGGACGAAGTAAACCTAGACCATCCCTGTTCTTAAAAACCTCCAATGATGGGGATTCCATAGTCTCCACTGGAACCCTATTCCAGAGCGTAAGTACCCTTCTAGTTAGAAAGTTTTTCCTAATATGTAACCTAAATCTCCCTTGTTGCAGATTAAGTCCATTACGACTTGTCCTACCTTCAGCGGACACTGAGAACAATTGAACACAGTCCTCTTTGTAACAGCCCTTAACATATTTGAAGTCTTATCAGGTCTCCCTTCCTCCCCCAGTCTTTTCTCAAGACTAAACATTCCCAGTCTTTTTATCCTTTCTTCAGAGGAGAGGCTTTCTAAACATACCACTTCTGTTGCTCTTCTTTGAGCTCCCTCCAATGTGTCCACTTCTTTCCTAAAGTGAGACACCCAGAACTGGACACAGTACTCCTGCTGAGGACTCCTCAGTACCAAGTACAGCAATACAACTACCTCCCGGGTCTTACATAGGATATGCCTGTTAATACACCCCAGAATATTAGCCTTTTTTGCAACTGCATCACAGTTAACTCACATTTGTGATCCATGACAGCCCCCAGATCCTTTCAGCAGTACTACTACCGACCGAGTTATGCCCAATTTTATAGTTGTGCATTTGATTTGTTTTTTTTTTTTTTTTCTTTCTTCCTTCCTTTGAATTTCATCTCATTAAATTAGGACAAATTCTCCAATTTGTCAGGGGTTGTTTTGAATTCTAATCCTGACCTCCAAAATGCTTGCAAACACTCCTGCCTTGGAGTCGTCATCAGATTTTATAAGCATACTCTCCATTCCATTATCCAAGTCATTAATAAAAATATTGAATAGTATTAGATCCAGGAAAGACCACTGCAGGACCCCACTAGAGTTTGACACAGTAACACCACATTCTCTAAAAGACACAGTAAGAATGAAAAGTATAAAACTATGCTTAGGTGTCTTGGAGCTATCCTGAGGGACTTGTTTTCAGACTGGGGATCACTGGTGTATAAACACTCAGGGTGAACCTCCCAGAGAGAGTAAAAATGCCACACAGTAACCACACCCAGAGTCATGTGGCTTTGTTGGGCAGTTGAACTCTGAGCTTCTTTTGGATAGTGGAATAACTTCACTAAAGGAAAGTAGAGGCCCAGACCCACCTGTCCAGGCCTTGGTGAACAGCCTTGCACTAAAAGTTTCCCCCGTATGTAAAATTTAGAGATTAGAGTAGTCAGAGGAAACTGAAGCTATGAGACTTGAGGCCCAAGAAAGAGACAGAGCTGGTGCAAGACATCTGCTTCTGGGGTCAGCATAGACATCAGCACAGAGGTCCCTTCTCTGAGGTTTCTCCAAAAAGGGAGTTGTCTATGCGATGTTTGTTACTACTCCTGTTTTAAGAAATAGGATTATTTACATTTTGTAAATTAGCAGATTACACTAGCAAAATGTGATTGTGTCACCAATATCTGCTTGAAAACAGACCACAAAGGCCCAAAAAGCTGCTACTGCATAGCAAATGGCAAAAATACTAACTTACACCTGTTCCTACCAATTTGATAAACTTGCACTAAACAAATCAGAACACATTCCTAATCTTAAAAGAAAGAAGTAGAAATGTTTGAATCAAGGGAAGTCCACACTTTTATAAAGGAAAACTTGGAGAACTGTTTCTAGTGTGAAATACCTTCCCAACTATGGATACAAGTAAAGACATAAAACATTTCTGCTCAAGCCTCGGACCCCAAAAGGTCAATATTAGGACTCAAAGCAGACAAGCAAGAGTGGAGCTGACCTGGGTCCTCTGCTGTACAGAGAATTCCATCTGAAAGCAATGCGTAACAAACTACCATTATTTAGGTGTGTGAGAAGAAGGGGAAAAAATGACTTACTAATCATCTGATAAAAACAGTAGTACAATTACATAAAAGTTGTAGTAACTGGATCATTTACCATTTTCTTAGCAATTCGCCATTCACCATCTTCAATGCTGTGGTACTGGATTAGAGTATTTTTCAGCTTTGTTGCCAGAGAAGCTGCGTCTGGAAGGATTTCCATTCTTTTTTCACCTGTATAGAAATTTACAATTTAAGTTCAAGATCAGCCATTAAGAAGGCTTAGTTTCTTTCTAAGCTAACCACTGTCTGACATCTGGAACCACCAGTTTAAGGGCAGGAACACTCAGGAAAACTAAACTGAATTAAAGGATTAAGCTAAAGTGAACTAAGACCACCTCTGCATGAGCATCCATATAGGCGTACACTGCATTTTAAAGTCACACTTTGAGGAAAGTTAAGCCAATTTAGCTAGTGTCCAAACACATGCCCTAAGACACTTTTCCAAAGAGTAAAAGAACAGCTGAATCCTTTTCCCCGGAAGTCAATAGGAGTTTTGCCATTGACTTCAGCGGGAACAGGCTCTAAATTGGAAGGACATTTGCAAATTAATGGTATCTTGAACATATCAAATCACTGAAGGCCAAAGTATGTCATTACTTTAGCCACTCCCATACATACATGTATATTATACACCTGCACCACACACATGCTGAAGTATGGCTCAGGAACTGCTGTAAATGTAAATTAATGGTGATCACCCACAGTATACATGGTTTAGTGAAAAAAAGCCCTACACAATAATACCTAATGGAAAAAGCAGATCCTGTGGAATTTCAAGACTGACAATGAAGACAACTACTATTTTATAGATACTAAACAGACCTGGGAAGCCAGGCCTATAAAGTAGGAGTCTTTTAGTAAACTGGTGAAGGCTATATTTAAAAGCAAATGGACAAATCCACAAAGGGGATTTGAGCTTAACATTGCAGCACCTAACTTTAGGCAACTTGCCACCCAGTGGAATCCACAGCCCAAGTTAGGTGCCCAGGCTCCCTATACAACATATGAGGGAGAACTAGGCCCTAAAAATGGGAATTCACAGAAGCCAGTATGCTGAGCAGGGAGCTGCCTAAACTAGGAAGTGTTCAGGCAAGGGATTTAAATGCCTAACTCAGAGGCATCAGGAATCAGTTGTGAACCCTTTCCTGGAGATGGGCACCAGTGGTAACAGCCCTCACCTAGGAGGTAGGAGACCTGAGTTCAAGTCCCTGCTCTGATTCAGGCAGAGTGGAGATTTGAACCTGAATCTCCTACCTCCTGGGTGAGTGCTCTAACTACCAGGTATAAAGGGAACACTACTGCCAGTGTTTTATTGCATTTAGGTGTTCTCCAAGAATGCCTACCAGATTGGGTCCCACAGACAAGACAAGCAGGGGAACATGTAGTTCAAGGACCCAACTGAGGCTTAGGGATAAGCTAGATGCTGAGGCAGCTTTTCGCATACCCACCAGCAGAAATGTAGGATTTTACCAGCAGAAACTTAAGCATATAAGGCCTTCAGGGTTAGATGGCAGCTGATCAAGGGTTTTGAGGATGGACATTTTGGACCTAAGCACCTAAAGTGACAATAAGACACCTAAATCCTTCTATGGATGTAGCCCATAACTAATTTTATTAGCTAACTCTTGCATTTGAAATTAAATATTTGACAATTAATCTTTATTTAAAAAAAAGAGATCCCATTCCTAAGTAAAATACAACTACATTATACAAAACTACAGCCATTCAGAGAAGATCCACTCTATTCTTCTTACATAAAGGATTGGTGTAAAATGAAAAAAAAAAAAAACCCTTAAGTCCTCAAGTTAGTAGTAGCATTTTAGATTAATTTTAAAAGTTTAAAATTAAGTGTGGTTAGCCATTTACTATCTTAAACATGGAGCCCTAATGCTTTGTGTAATCCCATTGAAATCAATGGGAAAGCCAATGGTAGGACCTGACCCTGCCATTGCAAATGAACTATTAGCTTGGGCTATGAAACCAGAGAGATCAGTTTAATTTCTCTTTGCTATCTGGCTAGTTTCTCTTTCTACTCTTCATGCACTAGCACAATGCTTTGTTTGGGTTCAATATCCTGCAGTGGAATATTTTTCTAATTGATTTATTTTTTAGTTTTTAATTTGTGGAAAAATGGATTCATATTAGGTTGTTATTAAAATACAACTCCTAGGGTTAAACTGGTTTGTCTCGAGTAGGGTGTGCGTGGAAGGTGAAAACAGCAAGGGAGTAAGAGTGTTCCCTCCATTCCTCAAACTCTTGAGCAGGGAGTCAGTTATAAACAAGATGGAAACCAGAGGTACAGCTCCCAAATTAGTGCCAGTGGTAGCACTAATTTCTTCAGGAGACCCAAACACTCCAACTAAACTTACAAATGGTGGCAGACCTGCCCATTCAGTAAACTTACCCTAGAGGAATTTTAGCTGAGTAAGCCAGAAATCTCACAGGGCTCCTACTGCTCCACACTTCACAATCTTAATACCTACACTCCCCTCTAAATTAACTGTCTAATTTACATAGCTCTCAATGCAGCCAGAGCAGCGGCCTGTAGTCAAGAGAACTTTTATCACTGCAATTTTGTAAGCTTTTTTAAAATAAAACTACCTAAAATTAACCAGAGGGGAAATAAATACTGCATCATACCTGCATCCTCCACCACCACCCTTGGGGGAAAAAAAAAAATCTCACCATACTTCCCATTTCTAAAAGACCACAAAAATAAATGGGTTTTGCAACACACCTTATAGACCAATAGATGTAGACTACTTAAATCAAAGATAGGGAGTTTAGTTCCAAAGATGGCATATTAAGATATCCTGTTATTACTTATAAGCAATTACTATTGACAAATACCACGCCACTGCCATATGTATGTCTCCTCTCACGAACAGAAGTTGATCCAATAAAAGATGCACCTTAGAGACTAACCAATTTATTTAAGCATAAGCTTTCGTGAGCTACAGCTCACTTCATCGGATGCATCCGATGAAGGGAGCTGTAGCTCATGAAAGCTTGTACTCAAATAAATTGGTTAGTCTCTAAAGTGCCACAAGTCCTCCTTTTCTTTTTGCGAATACAGACTAACACGGCTGCTACTCTGAAACCAATAAAAGATAACTCACCCATCTTGGTTCACTAATATGCAGTGAATGACATCCAGAGAACATATAAAAAGATCACTGTTTTAATACCCCAAAGAATAGATTAAATAGCGCTCACTGTATGTACCACAGCATCATTAAGAGGAAATCAGAAACATTTCCAATTAATGAACTCAACTTTAAGCATCACTAACGCGGGGGAGGGAGGGGACACAGCGCCGAAGTATTGTTTAAGCCAGCGAGCAGGGCTGGGCCCACGCCGCGGCGGCTGCCGCTGAGGGAGAGGTAACGGCTACACGCCGCGCTCAGCCCCGGGACAGGCGCCTCTGAAGCGCGGCCGCCCGAGCAGCGGCACCAGCGGCGGGCTGACGTGCGCTAAGTGCGGCGGGGCGGGACAGGGTTATCCGGGTCCCAGCTGGGAAACCTTTGCCCAAGGAGCCGGGCTCCCGCGGCTGCCTGAGGCGGGGCGCTGAGCCCGGAGCCCCGTCCAGTGCCTCAGCCGGGCCCGCCCCTAGGGCTCTGCCGCTTCTGCTCCCCCGACCGCTCCGGGCCGAGTGGCCCCGCCACGCAGCATCGCCCGGTCCCTGCCCAGGCTCCCGAGCGGCAGGCGGCGGCTCCGGACCTTGCGCTGGAGCCGGTGCCCGCCGGCAGGCCCCTGGCCGGAGCCCCGCCGTTCCCTCTCGGGGCCCCGCGCAGGCTGCGGGAGGGGCCGCCCCTTACTCACCTGGGCCCCGGGGGCAGGGGGCTGCCGCGCTCCCCGCCTGGCACCGCACCCGCCGCCGCGCTGTGCCAGGTGCGGCTGAGCCTCCTCAGCCGGCCGAGCAGCCGACACCGGCAGCCAATGAGCGCCCAGCCGGCTTCCCCGGCGCAGCCAATCACAGGGCGGGCCGGTCCGTCTCATTTCCCCGGCCTGAGCGGATGATGCCGCCTCGGAATTAGGACCTGGGGCTGGAAGAAAAGAGACCGATTCCCGCCTGCCAGCACTTCCTCCCTTTCGGCGAGGGGAGATGGGCGGAGTCTCGGATACACGCGGCCGACCTGCGACTGACATATGAGCGACCTCATTGGCCGAGATGATGGCAGGTGGGCCTTCTAATTGGCTGCTGCTGGGATGGGTGTTGGGCATTGTGCAGTGATTGGCCAGTGGGAGTGGAATGATGGGGTGGGGTGGGGCTGAAGTGTATGAATGGGTGGCTGGGCGTGCGGTGTGGTTTCTGTACCCTCTTGAACCTGTGTCCCCGAGCCTGCTGCTAGGGGGCTTGATATTTATCAACATGCCACATACACAAGTGGACTTCTTTCACCTCAAGCAATCAAATGCACGAAATAGAGCCTGATCACAGATACATTGTCCCTTTCGCAAACTTGCAGATCAGAGTGAGCTGGTCCAGGGCTTTGATAGCAATATGGCCAGTGTGGATCTCACCTCTGGGACCTTTAAAGGCCTTGCTATCTCAAGAAAATTAAGAAAGGTATTCCATAACTTTAGAGAAAAATCTGCACAAATGGGATCTGACTAGGTCTGTATCAGCCAGTCAACCTACCAACATCTGTCAGTTTCCTAGTGACAGGCACCCAGAACTTGTAAGCAAATTGATCAACAGGCAGATTGCAATGCCAGTGTATTTTTAGCCAGAACAAGTGTGTTACACGTTTTAAAAAAAAATTAGTACCATAGTATTCTGTTATATTAATTTAGCTTGCTCCGTTAACACTTTTGAGGTAATTTTACCGACACCAAACTTGAAGTGTTAATATTCCTTGGTTGAAATCTGATATGGTGAGGTATAATGGAGGATTATCAATTGTCCTGATAAAAGAATATGTCTTCTGCTTACTATTCAGTTTTGCGGTTAAGGAATCTTGTTGGATTCCCTTCTACTCTTGGAGACTCAGCTGTGGCCTAACCTGCTATTTTAGATGCACTGGGTAAAGAAAGTATGACTTGTTTTCTTTCTGATGGAGAACTGGCTAGTATCTCTGCCTTTGTCAACTCACGATTACACTAATGGAATTCTCTGTGTTGCCTTAAAGCACTTGGAAACTTAAGTTAGTGCAGAGTGCTTATTAAATGGTGATTCACAAAGAGAGCGAGTCATACTGCTGCAGTTGCGGTTGGCAACGTGACTCAGGCTTAAAGAGGGGACTGGTAGCAGGTGATTTTCTTAAAGGGGATCCTCAAATCCGGAATTTGTCTCTGCTCTTCTTCCCACTTCTTCAGTCCAACTGAAGCTGATTTTGATAAACTTCAAGGCAAAGCCCTTTTTGAGGAGTGATGTGAGTGTGTTGTGTGATATTCTGTAGTATATTTTGAGAGCTAGCAGTGCCTTGGATGAACAAGTCATTATCAGTTTACATTTTTAGCCTTGGTCTCATATATGGTACCTGACCCCCCCTGCAGAGTTGTGGTATGCCATTTCCCTTCAGGGGTCTGAGAGTATACTCTGTGTACCATGAGCTTGGAGGCAAACACTGCAGGTACTCCAAGCACTAGGTTCTACAGGCTGTAGACTTCAGTGGGTTCTGATACTCACAAACTGAGTAACAGAGGATTGCTTTGCTAAAGCAGATAAAATAGAGGATGCAAATACCCTAGATACAATTACTTTTACCAGTTACATGAACTGAGGAAAACAGTTCCTAACCTAACTCCTCAGAGGAATAATAAGTAAGGGGTATAATGAGAGAGTTTTGGTGTAACTCTTACACACCTCTTCCTGTATCCTGCTACCTTGTATCCTCCTGCAGTAGCAATTGCTAGCCCTCTCCTAGCAACAAGGGTCTCCAAATCCACAAGGGTCTTAGGTGTTGCACTGCTGCATGTTGCAGTACCTAACATTTAGGCACCTTACCCCACAGTGATGTCCATAAACTCTGAGTTAGGTACCCAGGCTCCCGATACAAAGCATGGGGAATAATAAGCACCTATGACCTGGACCCACAAAAGCCAGCACCCTAGTCAGGGAACTGCCTAAGCTAGCCCATAGCAGATGAAGAGGAGGGTGGGGGTGGTGTCCTAAACCCCACCCCTCTCAGGAAGTTAGAAGCCTAAGTGCAGGCTGGAGAGAGGCATCTATTTTCACTTGGGATCCACAGTTCTGAATCCTGTCCTGGAGTCAGGCACCTCACCCATTTATTGGAAGAATGGTGCTGGTGAATGCCTAAATGCACACAAAAAAAGCCAATGGGAGGAGCAGTAGGAAGCGGGATCCCCTTATAACTTTTAGCCCAGTGATGAGGATACTCACACAGGATGTCAGAGACCCAGGTTCAGCTCCCCTGTCTGCCAGATGAGAAGAAGGAATTTGAATAGGAGTTTCCCACCTCTCAGGTGAGTGACCTAATCACTGGCCTATGGGACATTTGGGGTGAAGGAGTCTCGGTGTCTCCTGTTTAAGCTGTCCCCACGTATCAATAATTAAATATGCAGTGGTCCTTTTGTGTGGAGTTAGGTATGTTCAGAGCACACCTGCCGGATCAGGTCCTGCAGGTGAGATAGGCAGAGCAATGTTCAGTTTCAGCTGCTTTGAGGCTCCCACTGCAACTTAGGCATGAGATAGGAGCCCAGGCACCTAGACTGAGGTAGCAGTTCACATACCCTCAGGCAGAGACTTAGTATACTTTAACAGTGGGAATTTAGGTGTCTCCAGGGTTAGGTAGTAGCTTAGCAGGGGTTTTGAGGATATCATCAAAGCAAATCCCAAAAGGTTATAGGCTTCCTAGAAGATCAAGTGCCACCTGGATCAATCTCTTGCTAGGTTCTTAAGACGGTCTGGATGTTCAATCTATGTCGATAACTGGCACTCACTGCATCACTGAAGCTTTTGGCAACCATGTGGCTGACAACTGTGTAGTGGCATTTCTTGGTAAATGTGCTTTGTAATTCATTGATCTTCTATCCTAATAATATGTCCATACCAACAAAAGCTCTAAAACTGAACCAGTGCTGCTGGTGGTGGTTGCTTGGTTTGGATACAAATATTTTCAGTTTTCCTAAGCGTATGCACAAAGTGTCCTGCCATTTGATAGCATCATCGTCAGCCAGATGAACAGCCAATAGCTGCTGTCAAAGTAAGTCAGTGGGTACTTGTCAAGGATATGCAGCATAGTTTGAAGTTGACCTCAGCTACATCATGGGTCATTAGAGAAACCCCATTTGAAGAGATTGGCCACACAGTTGCCCTGTTCTGTTCAAAACCGGTTCAGGGATGACTACAGGTTCCCTGGCAGGTCAAAACCTGGTAGGCAGGTGGTTGGGTCAGTGATGAGACAGTGATTAATGACTGTCATCGCTGACTACTCGTTACGCCAAACAGATTCTACAGTTATGTCCTGTGGTGGCATAAGTGACCATAAAGGGCAGATGGTTGAAGAGGTCTGTGTACAAAGGCAGGTCTTCTAGCGGATCTTGGCCAGCATCATAATGGAGTCCCCTCACGGCAAATACAGGGCGATGCTATGCTACTAAGTATTGGCAGCCACAGCAACGGAGTGGCTCCTAAAGTTCCAGTAACAATGTGCATAGCTTTGTTAAGCTGTACATCAATCAGCCTCATTTGAGACAAGTGACACCAGACAAGAGCACAGTATTCTGCTGTTGAATAGCAGAGAGCAAGGGCTGATGTTCTAAGGGTCCGGGCGCTTGCACCCCAGATTGAGCCAGCCAGTTTTCTGACAGGTTGTTCTGAGTGCTAACTTTGGCTGCTGCTTCTTCAAGGGCTTCTGGTACATCAGTGACCTATCCAATATCATGCTGAGGTAAACCGGGTTTGGGTCATGCTGCAGACTTTGGCCGTTTAAGAAAATATTTAACTTGTGGCTTGTGCTTGCATTGTGCAGATGAAATACGCCAGAAACCATCTTGCGAAAGCTCGTCTTTAAACGCCATCAACTACAATAGTCTGCCATAAGCTTCATATCATCATTCAGGACCTTGTCAGTTTCTGAGAAGGACTGAGCTGGATAGCTGCAGCAGATGTCCTTGACATAAATAAACTTGCATGAGAGTGTTACTGGCAAGTCATTGATGTACACATTGAACAGTATTGGTGAAAGAACTGAACCTTGAGGAAGACTGTTGATTTGACGCTTCCAAGAACGGCAATGATCGCCCATGTGTACTCGGAACTGCCTGTTTTAGAGGAAAAGCTCTACTATTTGACCACCTAACGCAGGGCAACTCAAGAGAATTACACAAAAAGCCTGTGTGCCAAACTGTGTCATAAGCGATGGACACATCCAGGAAGATGGTTTCCTGTCTTCAGATTTTGTTGAAAACCATTTCAATAAAGATGGTCAAGGCTAAGATTTAATCAGAGGTGCTGCATCCTTTTCTTAACCCTGCCTGCTTAACCTGCAAATCATCATCCAACTCCGGACAAGTTGTAAGATATGTATGTATCTCAGGAAGGAATGGAGCCTGTGATTCTATTGTTAGATATTATATAATGAAATATGGTATAACTGGCCCTGTAATGATGGCTTGGAACTTTCTGACATAATGAACATGTTCATTCATTCCTTTATAAAATCTTCCAGATCCTGACTGATTCAGCAACCACTTCTAAAGTTTTGTGAAAATTAAGATGAATGTTTAAGTTTTTTTAAAAATCCCTAAAATTGGTAAATGACTTTAATATGAAGAAAAGACTCAGATTCATTAAAAAGGAGACAGTTTAATCTAACAGTTTGGTCTGTGGCTAGTTCAGTATTAAATATGTAGTGTTTCTATAGAAATATCCCCTGTGTAAATGTATTAAAATACTTTAATTCATTAAAGTGCTTCCCATAAATTAAAAAATGGAGAGGGTGCATAACAGAACCAAAAAAAAAAATTCAAGGGCTTAAGAAATGCCTTACAGTGAGTGTGTTAAAGCAGTGGCTCTCAACCAGGGGACCAGGGACCCCTGCGGGGGCCGCAAACAAGTTTCAGGGGGTTCGCCAAAATAAACCTGAGATCAGGGCTGGCAATAGTCTCGCTGGTGCCCAGGACAGAAAGCTGAAGCCCAAGCCCCATCACTGGGGACTGAAGCTGAAGCCTGAGCAACTTAGCTTCACATGGCTCCCTGTGTCGTGGGGCCCCAGGCACTTGCCCTGCTTGCTACCCCTTAACCCTGGCCCTGGTTTTGAATCTACTGAATATGCAGCAAAACAGTTGTTGTGGCACAGGTGGGCCTTGGCGTTTCTATAGCATGTTGAGGGGGGAGCCTCAGAAAGAAAAAGGTTGAGAACCCCTGTTTTAAAGAGCTCAATCCATTTAATATATCTACAAAGATTGAGAGATGAGTTGATTACAGTGTCTAAGTACCATCATGGGAAGAAAATACCGGTGTCTTTAATCTAGTGGAGAAAGGTGCAGCAAGAACCAATGGCTGGAGCTGGAACCAGACAATTTCAAATTGGAAATAGGACACACATTTTTAACAGTGAGGGTGATAAATCACTGGAACAACCCACCAAGGGGGGTGGTGGATTCTCCATCTGTTGGTGTCTTCAAATCAGGACTAGATCACTTCCAGAAAGATATGTTTTAGTCAAACACAAGTTATTGGGTTCAATACAAAGATAACTGGGTGACATTTACTATTCTGTGATATACAAGAAGTCAGATTAGATTATCCATTGGTCCTTTCTGGCCTTAAACTCTATGAATATATAAACACTGTATTTAATTCACATTTGAAAGCTTTCATTGTGTGTTACCAACGTTATACATCAGAACAATACATTGATCTTAAGGTCAAATATTTATTTTTGTGTTTGTACAGCACCTAGACCAGTGATTCTCAACCAGTGGTACGTGTACCTCTAGGGGTACACAGAGGTCTTCCGGGGGTACAGCAACTCATCTAGCTCTTTGCCTAGTTTTACAACAGTGGCTTTTACAACAGTGATTTTAAAAATCATTAGGGAAGTCCATACAAACTAAAATTTCATACAGCCAATGATTTGTTTATACTTCTCTATGTACTGTATATTGAAATGTAAGTACAATATTTGTATTCCAATTGCTTTATTTTATAATTATACAGTACAAAAGAGAAAGTAAGCAATTTTTCAGTAATAGTGTGCTGTGATACTTTTGTATTTTTATGTCTGATTTTGTAAACAAATAGATTTTAAGTGAGGTGAAACAGATTCCTGAAAGGGGTACAGTAGCCTGGAAAGTTTGAGAGACGCTGACCTAGACAATGGGGCCCTGATCCATGATTGGGGCACTTAGGTGTACTTCAATACTAATAATAATACTTCAATCTCAAACCTTGAGAAAATAACTTGATAGATCAGATTTTTCTTTAAAGGCACAATGATAATTTTCTCAAAGTTTGACCACTAGTTTATGTAGTGTGTCTAAAGTTTTATTTACCTAAAGACAATATTGCATGCAGAGACATGAACCCAACTGTTGGAACTTTCTTTACCTAACAAAGCCCTGGTCTACACTAGGACTTTAGGTCGAATTTAGCAGCGTTAAATCGATGTAAACCTGCACCTGTCCACACGATGAAGCCCTTTATTTCAACTTAAAGGGCTCTTAAAATCGATTTCCTTACTCCACCCCTGACAAGTGGATTAGCGCTTAAATCGGCCTTTCCGGGTCGAATTTGGGGTACTGTGGACACAATTCGACGGTATTGGCCTCCGGGAGCTATCCCAGAGTGCTCCATTGTGACTGCTCTGGACAGCACTCTCAACTCAGATGCACGATTGTTTGCCGTTGCTCTGATGCAGGGAGGGGCGACTGATGACACGGCTTACAGGGTTGGCTTACAGGGAGCTAAAATCAACAAAGGGGGTGGCTTTACATCAAGGAGTATTTCAGGCAGGACTTCACGGAGGGTTCCAATAAGAAATGGTGCACCTAAGTTATTGTTCTTATTGGAACAAGGAGGTTAGGTTGGCCTCTGATTGATACATGGCTAGATTTACCTTGCTGCACCTTCTCTGTGAGTGACTGCAGTGTGACCTAGAGGAATGAGTCCCCTAGACGGGGGGTGGGGGGGATTGCAAATGAGTACAAAACAAATCTTGTCTATTTCTTGTTTTGATACACTCCATCTATCTTTTACATCTTTGGCTGGCAGCAGACGGTGCAGAAGGACTGCATGCCATCCACATCGCATGGCTGCTGGGCAGAAGATGGTACAATAGGACTGCTAGCCATCCTCATCTCTTGCCTGCCCGGCAGAAGATGATGCAGTAGAACTGCTAGCAATCCGTATCACGTGCCTGCTCACCATAAGATGGTTCAATAGGACTGACTGCAGGACTAAAGAGAATGGCTTGATCAAGTCACTCCAAATTTAGTCCCTGCGCCCATGTCTGCCCAGGCGCTCCTGATCGACCTCACACAGGTGACCAGGAGCACCTCGGACATGACGATGACGGCTACCAGTCCTATTACACCGTCTGCTGCCACAAGGCAATGGGTTGCTGCTGCTGTGTAGCAATGGAGTACCGCGTCTGCCAGCACCCAGGAGACGTACGGTGACAGTGAGCTGAGCGGGCTCCATGCTTGCCGTGGTATGGCGTCTGCACAGGTAACTCAGGAAAAAAGGCGCGAAACGATTGTCTGCCCTTGCTTTCACGGAGGGAGGGAGGGAACGGGGGCCTGATGATATGTACCCAGAACCACCCACGACAATGTTTTAGCCCCATCAGGCATTGGGATCTCAACCCAGAATTCCAATGGGCAATGGAGACTGTGGGAACTGTGGGATAGCTACCCACAGTGCAACACTCCAGAAGTCGAGTCTAGCCTTGGTACTGTGGAAGCACTCTGCCGAGTTAATGCACTTAATGCACTTAGAGCATTTTCTGTGGGGACACACACACACTCGAATATATAAAACCGATTTCTAAAAAACCAAATTCTATAAATTCGACCTAATTTCATAGTGTAGACATACCCTTAAAAATTTGTAAATTTCTTATTTGAATGATTGTTAAAATTGCTTCTCAACTGCTTGTATTATAGAATTTACGAAAAGTAATTTTCAGATGTTTTAAACTCAAAGAACTGTACTGATAAATTTAATTATGGAAGTAACAACATTATTGTAGTGTACAAGACATAATGGACTTAATTCAGCTTTGGTGAAGGCAAGTACATCCCCATTTGCATTCAGTAGGCTCAGTCCTGCAAGGAACTGAGCACTCTGGTCATAGTCCAGAAAAGTACTTAAGGGCCATAGTGCTCAACTTGTGGGAGGACTGAGACCAGTGGGAATTGTTCCTGTCCCACTAAGGCTGAATCTGGCCCACTATGTGATATATCTTAAATTAGCTTTCCACTTGAAAGAACAGAAATCAATTTGGAGTCCTTAAGTTTAACAGCCCTTACTTTTATTTAATGTTAATTGTAATAAAATTTTGGCCTGATATCGCATTTTAAAAGGAAGTCCTCATTTCCTGGATTAACTGAACTGTGTAGAAAGTTAGGGATGAGCCAGAGTCAAAATGAAAATGGTAATATTTTTAATTTTGAAAAAATTGGTTTATACAAACATGTCTGGAATTCCATTGAGCATTTATGTCATTTTATTCTGTTAAGTAAATTCTGTGCTTCAACTTATCCAACTAATCTACTCCCCACCAGCATTTGTAGTGTGCATGCTGAGTAAAATGTTCTTAACAGAACAATCTTTTCGGATACAAATAAGCATGGTAAAATACATCACATTTGCTCAACACTGTTCTTATCTTCAGCAAGATTGGTTGTTTGTATTCATTTGGTTGTGTAAAGAAGGAGAGCAAGTGTCTCTCTCTTCAGCATAAAAATTAAGAGTAGATCTTTAGAATTGAGACTAAGGCTTGAAAACCGAAATGTCTATTGAAGGTTAGGGCTCCGAGGCTTACTGTAGTCCAACTGCTTTACCAACTAATCAATAGCCACAGCTAATATGAAAGGCTGCTCCCCCTGCCCCCCGTGTTCAGCTTTGTTAACAGAGGTATCAACCTCATAGAAGCAATAGGTAAAACTTTTACAAAATCACAGGCATCAGATAACTTTTTTTCAAAAGTTCAAGATTTAGTGGCTATTGGCAAGCCTTACTCTTCTGGGCCTTTGCATGCTCCCATTAATTGATGGAATGACAAAAGTAACATCACTTACAATGTCCTTGCTCTGCTTTTTGAAAAGGAAAATTAAATACATTACCACCATATGCACTCGGCCAAAATAAGCAGCACTTTTTTGCTAATGATAAAAATGTTCTTTTCCTGGAGAACAAACTAGCAGAGTATGGTCACTCTAGGTGATACCTCAAGCGCTCCAATTCAGGAATATTTTATAGTTGTTTTAATACTTTCTTTAATCTTTTTTCAGTGATTAGTACCATTTATTATGCTGCCCTTGTGACATTTTAAATAATATTTTACAATAGAACCCAAGAAAAATAAATGTTCTGTGGAAGCAAAATTTTTCTGAGGTGTTAGCTTTCAGACAATTGTGATTTTTATCCTAAAAGCAACATTAAAATCTGCTAGTGCCTAAACTTTGCCGATGTTTTCTTTTTTATCTTTTCTGATTGCTCACCTTTTATAAATGTATTATTGTGCCCTGTGTCATTTTGTAGAACTGCATATTCATGCCACTTATTAACAGCTGATGGGAAACCTAATAAAAAGTTTTTATGTTTCATAATCTTTTGAAAATGAGTTAATTTTCAGTTATGAGAAAAAGGTAGAGAACGCTCCTTGCAAAGCACATAGAGGCACATCCTGAAAGGTGTGGAATATCTGCAGCTCCCACTGACACCAACCCTCATCCAAAAACCCCTCTAATTCTCTAGCCCAAGAACCTTCTATCTAGCATAGAAATCATGAGCTTGTATCAAAGGAGTAAATTTTCAAAAGGGCTGATGCCTGGCCTCCCTTTTTACACATGTATTTTGCAACTGGAAAATGAATTGCAGATGAAACTCTGAATACTCGTACCTCTAACCACCTGATCTGCATGATACACAGATTTGCTCCTTTAATTCAGCTGTAGGAAAAAGAGCAGGTGCAAATTGCACCTGCAAAAGGGAGACTGCTGTTTTGGTCCAATGTGTTTCTAGACCTATGCACACAACAGATCACACCATGTAGCTCAGTGGTCTCCAACCGTTTTATGCACAAGATCACTTTTTGAATTTAAGTGCAGCCCAGGATCTACCCAGCCCCAAGGCCCAGCCCCTTCCCCAAAGCCCCGCCCCACCTACTCCATTCCCCCTCCCTCCATTGCTCACTCTCCTCCACGCTCACTCACTTTCACTGGGCTGAGGCAGGTGGTTGGGGTTCGGGAGGTAGTACAGGCTCTGGGATGGGGCTGGAATGTGAGAGGGGGCTCCAGGCTGAGCCTGGGGCAGGAGGTTGGGGTGCAGGAGGGGTGTGGGGTGCAGGCTCTGGGAGGGAGTTTGGGTGCAGGAGGGGACTCCGGACTGGGGCATAGTGTTGGAGTACAGGAAGAGGTATGGGGTGCTGGCTCTAGGAGGGGGCTCAGGGTTGAGGCAGTGGCTTGGGGTGCAGGAGGGGACAGGGGGTGCTGGCTCCAGGAGGGGACTCAGGACTGGCGGTTGGGGTGCCGGCTCCTGCTGGGCAGCACTTACCTCAGTTGGCTCCCGGTCAGCCCTGGTCCCATGCCGCTCCCAGAAGTGGCCAACACGCCCCTGAAGAAAGTTGTGTGTGTAGGGGGGGGGTGTCACATGGCTCTGTGCACTGCTCCTGCCTGCAAGTACTCCCCCCACAGCTCCTACTGGCTGCAGTTCCCCATTCCCGGCCAATGGGAGCTGTGGGGACGGGGCTTGCAGGCAGGAGCAACATGCAGAGACCCCTGCTCCCTGCCCCAGGGGCCACAGACGAGAGTTGGCTGCTTCCGGGAGTGGCATGGGGCCAGGGCAGGCAGGGAGCCTGCCTTAGCCCTTCTGGGCCACCGGACTTTTAGCAGCTGGAGGTCAGGATCGACTGGCAGAGGCTCCAGGATTGACCAGTCGATCGCAATCTACGGGTTGGTGACCACTGGCATAGCTGATATAAATTTGAACAAAAAACTGGTCTTGCTCCTGAACCTGACCATCACCTTCTCCCCATTGATATACGGTTGACAACACTTACCAGTGAACGATAGTCCCACTGAAATGGTTCACTATCAGAAACTGACATTTCCAGAATGTAGTAGCATAGATCATCATCCTGCAGCTGGACCAGTGGAGCACTGTTACAACCTTGTAGTCTCAGCTAGTGAGACCTTGGCTCCTAAATATCTATTTCTGTCCCACCCACCCACTAACCACACAGCTGACCATTGCTTCTCAATTAGCTGTCAAAAGAAACATGAAGCTGATGACTAGAACATGAGTGGTACAAGACCCTTTCTGATTCCTTATGACAGCAACCAAAAGTTTTCCTATAGAAATATGCCATAGTCATGGAGAAAACCAAGAAAACTTTATTTTTCTCTGTCATAAACACAGGTAGCACTGCTATTCCAAATAGCCAAGTAGCTAATAATCAAGGACTCCTCAATTAATTCTCTGACCCAAATCCTTGTCCTCTGTGAGGAGATCTCACCATACGTTGCTGAAAAGTAGAAGATTATGAACCACAGCAAAATCAAAGGCCATGCCGCCATGTCTGGCAGAATTTTGACATCTCTTACATTGGTCCCCTGGCTCTCATGGGTGATGAAATCCAGCAATCAACCACTACCTAAAGTCATTAATGTATCCTTCTCAAAGACTGCCTACTGACATTTCTGAAACATCTGTTAGTCCGGCCAGTTCTCAAAAAAACAAAACAAAACATACTACCTGATCTCCAATCACCTGTTCCTGGGCAATAACACTGGTAGTGGTGATGGTGAGAGGGGAAGCATCAATGATTTTACTCCAGCAGTCGCTAACCTCAAGCACTCAGGATTAATACTGGGTTATGACAGAAATGGCTTTGTTAGTGTAACCCACTCATATTCTACGTCCCCTGTCAAATAGTTTACTATTTTTCTAAATGTTTCACAATTTTCTTTGCAACATTTTAAATTGATTTTTTTAATCAAAAACCTTATAGAAATTATTATTACGCACTTTCGTTACCAAAAGCTGGGGTTTGGGTAAAAACAAGTTTAGGGTTTTTTTAATTAAAATGTTTAAAAAAAAATTTTAATGGGTCAATTTCAAACCCTGCAAAATGGAAAACTTCAAAAGTTAAAGTTTTTGTGACATTTATTCTTGAACCTGCTCTGTTAGCAACTGATGATTTCAGGGGTCATTGTAGGTTGGAGTATGTCAGGACAATGTACCAACACTACTTTCTCCAGGCTCCAACGTGCATCTGCTGTTTTGGTCTGCAGCTGCTACTAGAAAAGGGAACAGGAAAGTGCAATTTACATACTAACACTAGCATTTCAGAGAGCATCTTAGCTTAATTTTTTAGCCACCCACTCTGATCTGGGATCTAACTTAACGTTACATCAACAAATGGTTCATTTGAGGATTAATGTTCTACCAGTTCATACATTTCTTAAATAGCTGGATTCATGTACACACATAATTTTGTGATGTCCCTAGCAAAGATACCTCCTCCCCAGCAGATGGTAGTGGAAAGGTGTAGAGCTGTAACTATGGAAATGGCATGTGTGTTTCCATGTTAGTGTTCTCATTGCTTTTCAAATCGAATGTGCTCAATTTATAGGTTAAAACCTTTTTTCCCTGTAACTTCCAGCCCTACAAATACAACCTGAAATCTGAAAGTCAAGCTTGGTTTTTCAGGGCTCACGCATCCTCACTAACAATAAAGATTCTAAAAGGCCAAATTCTGCCATCATTTTTCCCTGGGTAGCAGTGAAGGAATTGGATTTCACAGATGTAGCTAAGGGCAAAATTTGACCCAGTGTTTAGCTAACAATTCTATGGACTTATTAGTGAATCAGACTAGGATCCAGCTCAGATTTTACATATTCACTTTTCAGAGTAGAGCTATACTTCACATGTTATTTCCTGTTGCTTAGATTATCACTGTATTAATCAGACCTGGGTCAGATGCAACTGAGTTTCCACAATGAGGAAACAATGGATTGTTTACTTTCAGTCCAGTGACCTAAGTGGAGCAAAGGAAGTAGCATTTCTTTTTGTTGGACTGAATCCTATGAGAGAATGTCTTCATGAGGCCAAACTGCGCTCTGCTACGGGTTGCACCATGGTAAATGACAGCAGAATTTGAGCCATTATGCATATGTAACTCCACATAAGAATACTGAAATAAATAAACCCCTTAACAAGTGAGTAGTTGTTGTTTTTTTTTTTTAAATGGTACAATGTTTGGAGAAGCCACAAGGTGGCAGAAAAGCAATATATATATATTTTACATATCACAACAGATGCTGTTTAAAATAAATGTCTAGATCCAAATGAGATATGGAGGAAAGCAGTTTAACAAGGAGTGTTATGCTTAACATTGGCCATGAACCCAAATTTTCACATGGGAAGTAGAAAACATGGACTTTGAAATGGATGTACAAAATATGCTTGAATGAGCTTGGCTCCTGCACCTCCTAAGGCAGATTGTTTTTTAGCCACCTTTCAGAATCAGAAGATTGATACACAGTAATAATGTATAACATCTGATCTTCCTGCATTTCCACAGTGCATTGTCAAGCATAACTTCAGCATATAATAATAATGACCATTTTTTATGTACTAAACTTTATTCAGAAGTATCATCATTCTGCATACTGAGAGCATGCGGACAGTGTCATGAAGCTTTATTTTGCATTGTATCTTTCATACAAACTGTATCCCAAAATGCTTTACATAATAAATAGTAAAAAAGTTAGGACTAAATTGTTTACTGTCAGTGTATAGCAAGGGTCAAGCTTGTAGCGGCACTGCCCCAGGTGCAGAGCAGTGAGGGAAATGTGACTCCAAGATTTGATATAAGTGCCAGTCAGATTATTTTAGTGACTAAGGGAATTTCTGATATCCTCCAGAAACATCACCAGGACATCAGAGGTTAATTCAACCCTGACAACATATAGCTCTGGCCCAGGCTTTTTGAGGTCTGAACCGTAGTTATGGTTATTTCCATTTCTCCAGTTTGATTACGTAGGCTCTGGGGAATAGCAATTTCTTGCAGATATGGTTTACAGACTCCAAAAATCAATTTATATAAAAATGATTACTCCTTTTCATCTAAAAATATAAGAATCAATTGCAATCAAACCCACATAAAAATATGTAAACTTTTGACTCTGAAGTTGAGACTTTTCAGCAAGAATGACTTAATTTAATTCCCATTCCCTTCAAATAAATAAATATATCAACTGTTCTTTATTATTAAGACTTCAACAAGAATCTTGTTAGAAATTAGACTTAAACTCTGGGAAAAAATCGTACAATATATTTCACAATAACAATTCATAAATGAAGTATTATTCCTTCCAATGAATTCTAAATGGCTTGCAAAAGAGAAACACCATATATACTTGTTTCCGACAGTTGGCAATCAGATTTAGACCCTGATCCTGCAATGATTTAAACATGTAATTAGTTTTATGCACTGTGAGTAGTCCTAGTAACTTCAGTGGTACAACTCACAGTATGTAAAGTTTAGCATGTGCAAAGTCTTTGCAGGATTGGGGCATTAAGAAGTACAAAAGGCTATAGATAGTCAATAATATTAGACCCCAAATAATCCAAAATGATATCAAATCCACAACTTGCATATCGGGTATCCCAATGCATTACTCCATTGAATCCTGTCCCGTCCAGGTAAACCCTCCATATTTTTCTCATTTGTCCCAAAAATTGTTCCACTTAAAGGGCATAAAGAAAGAAAGAAAAAAGGGGCTAGCTATAGAAAAAACTCCCCTTAAAAATAGAGAGAGAATTTAGTATTCTCATTTTAACAATGGTCCTGAACCTCTTTCTAGTCTAAGCAGGGGCTGATATTGCCTCTCTCTTTCACAAATAACATGCCAGATTCCTAGTGCCTTTTCTTCATAACAACGTTCTCAAACAGAAAATCATTCTTTCAATTAAGAGAAAAAGGAAAACTCCCTAATATTTACACATAATTCAATCACCACCAAAATATACAGTCGATTTTACCAGTCTGTTGCTGTCATCATCCTAGAGATTCATAAAAGTACTCATAGCTCCAATTCAGAGCAGTGCCTGGAAAGTTCAGAATAAATTTCCAGTGAATGGTTAGAATACTTATTTCTTTGCTCCTCAACAAAGAAAGTTGAAATCCTCCAAAAACATACAAAAAAACATGTAATATTCTACAAAGATTACTATAAATGCACAGTTCAAATACTATATTATACTTTTAAATAGGAATTGGGTGATCCTCCCCTACGCTCTGTCTTCTTTGACACTTTCCAGCAGCACAAAGCAGGTAGAAATTGCACCTTCCCAGCCAGCTCAGGATTATCCTTCTATAAAGTGAATCCCTGGATAATGCAGAGACACTAAGGTTGGCTCTTCAGTATATGGAGTGTGCGTAGGGATGGTTGGAGGGCTAAAGAGGGAGAGCAGCATGGTCAAAGTGCTCTTAAATATGGAGCCATGGGCATCCAGGTGTAATTCAGGACTTGTCTACACAGGGACTTCCAGGAAAGCTAATCTGAATTGACTTTGAAATGAATTAGTTAAACCACATTAAACTCCTGTGTGAACACCCTCATTCACTTCCAAAGTGAATTAATCTAAACTGAATTAAAGCCACTTTAATTCTGAAATACTGCATCCACAAAGGTATTTAATATGGTTTAACTAACCCAATTTAAAGTCACATTTTTAGCTATTTGGATTAGGTTTCTTGGATGATCCCATGTAGATGAGCCCTTTGAACAGCCCTGAGGCTGTTCCAAGTTACACAGACATGTTAAAGTTGGGAAGTACCGGGATTTAAGGGCAAGCATCAGCATTAAGGTGTCTTAAAAACCACCTTCCTGAGCTACATCAACTGCAGCTCAGGCATGTCTCAAGATCTGGCCTACAAGTACAATACTACAGAACTTCACGTAAATAAATTCTACTAACTTCCTGTCCAGTTCTTCAGTTGCAGCCCTAAATGGTCTGATTTAAAAGCAATTTAATCCAGCTCCAGAGTGGGGAATGTTTTTACTTAATTGCTGCTGAGCCTCTTAATAGCAGCTCTCCAAAACTAAAACAAAGGCATAAAATTTTCCCCTGAGAAGGTAAACAGTCAAAACTGCATTCTAAAACTCATGATGTTATAAACTGAGTCACTCTACAGTTATTAATTCTTTGGTTATATCCCAAAGAGGAAACACATATTTAAATTTGCTGACAACTTGCATATCGGGTATCCCACAGTGAGATAACTTAGTAAATCTGGAATGGTAGACAATAACTAACAGATAAATTTCTTTGTAATTCTCACAAGTAGATGGCACTAGGTACAAAGCCCTTTCTGGCAATGGGTTAGTTTGTAAAGCCCTTTCCTCTGGGTGACTTTATGACTTTGGAACAGCTCACATAAAAATACTTTATCTTGTTACCTGGACTCCCTATAGCAGTGGTGGGCAATCTGTGGCCCGCGGGTCGCACGCGGCCCATCAGGTTAATCCGCTGGCAGACTGCGAGACAGTGTTTACATTGCCCATCCGCAGACAAGGCTGTCTGCAGCTCCCAGTGGCCACGGTTCACCATTCCTTGTTTATTTTGAGGGATGTCACTCATTGTAGTCCCCAAATCTACCTACATTCTTCATTAAGTTGATTTTCCATAATTTATATTGTAGAAAATTATTTATAACAGAAATAAAGAAATATGAAACTGAAGTTATAGAAAAAGTTATCTATATTAAAGGAATGAATTCCACATCATTTTAATTTTTTCCCATGAATAGCATGGTGTCCTTTAGTTTGGTTCTTTGTCACACACTGGGACAATTGCAGGTTGAGAAGTATAATTGCGGTTAGAATCCAACCCTGTGTATTGTCAAATTCTTAAGACATGGTTCCCAACAATTAATGAAGTAATATACAAATAATGACTTTGCAAATCAGGATTTTTGACTAACACCCTCCTCTGCGATATCAGCTCTTTGAGGAGTAACAGAGGATACAATGCTATGGACTTTAGCCCAGTTACACTGACAATTTCCAAAGGCCTTCGTAAGCCTTCTGATTGAGTAGATCATCCACAGCTTCTGGTGAAATTTAAGATATCTGGTGTTGGGTCTTCTTTGTATTGATTTACTTGGAAGATAATTAATCTCAGTACAAAGATAAAACTCATATTTTCAGCCATCAAGGATGTTCCAAAAGGTTCTAGTTACAGTTGAATGCATATTATTTTTATGAACAACCTCCAGCCTTCAATATCCATCTGTATTCAGCTGAGACAACTATTGCAGTGCTTCTATTTATTCTAATTACACATTTTTTACATATTTTTGAGACATTCTATAGATAAATTAAGCAGTAAGAAAAGAGTTTAAATGTTCTTGGGCTGTAGCCCAAGACCGCAATACATTGTAACCTTAGGGAAGATATTTCTGTTTGGTTAAATTCTATCTTAGATGTATGGTAAATGGAAATGAATGGGTATAGGGCTGTACCCCTCTTCTCAAGCTCAGTTTTAGCAACCATATATCTGTGCTGTGCCTGTTCTGTGCATAAATAGAGAACTTCAGTCTGCACATATTTCCGTCTGGCAGCTTTTTTATGGGCACAAAATTCACACACGCACATTCACACGCACATTCTTTTAGTTAAACTGGATATTTTTCCCCATGAATTTTTATCTAATTCATGCAATGGAAACTATTTACTTTCAGGCCAAGTGTTCATAATTGTTGTAAGATCCGTAAGCATATGTTTGGCACTTTTTCAATTAGTGAGATGCATTATCTTTAGTTGCTTAGCCATTTCCTGTAAGAAAATGGTATTTGTAATCCAAGATGTAACACATTTTTGGCTAATGAACTAAAAGTTATGTAATGGTTTGAACATACATGTATGTCTTAATTTCTTGAAGTGCTACAACTGTAGTGTATATCACTGCCTTTCTCTTTTGACCATCCATCAGCCTGAAAATCATAGGGCTAAATTAATCCCTGATGTACCTCCAGTGACATCAAATTAATCCCTGATGTTACATAATTGGAGCAAGCTATTTTATCTTGGTGCATCCTTGTGAAGTATTTGAAATAGGGGGTTGTGCAATAATTCTTTGATTGTACAGGAAGGCATCAATTATTCTTGCCGTTGATTATTAATGGATGTAGGGATATGGTCTAATAGCAAAAAGGGACAAAGAATCGACTGGATTAGAAACAAAAGGTGATTGCAGTAATGTTTTATGCTAGCCATTGATTTTAAACAAATATATTTCCTGCACCCTGTAGTGACCCCTAGTGGTCTTGGGGACTGGCGTGATGGGTAGGGCTGGTCAGGAATTTGACTAAATTTTTGCATGTGTGTCTCAGAAAATGCAGATTTGGTGAAACCAAAACTTTTCAAAGAAACATTTTGGTTTTGACTAAACTTTCTTTAGTTTTGAACAGGTACTCCCTCCTGCACCTGAGTGAGAGGGCAACACCAGAATAGCCAATATCCCAGGGATTAGCATGCTCACCTGGGATGTGGGTGTCCCAAGATGAAGTCCCTGCTGTGCCTCATTTGTAGCAGGGACTTCAACCTGGGACTCCCACATCCCAGGAGAGTGCCTTAGTCACTGAGCTGATGGCTATTCTTGGGGAGAGGGATTTTAATTTTTTTTTCCCCAAAGGCTTCTTTTGTTTCTCATTGGAGCAAAAACAAATTCTGAAACCTCTTATGCAAAATGGTAATGTCTTCTGGCCAGCCTTTATAACTAGGCATAGAGGAGGAATCCCAGACATGGTGCCCTGGGTGGCTGAAGTTTTCCAGTTGCTCCCCTGGAAAAGACTTTGAATAGCACCATGAGTAGTTCTAGGGATGAAATAAAACATTGTTGCTCAAGTCCTCTATGAAATATTCTATTTAGGGGTTAAGAGTCTGTAAAGTAGTGCACCCACCACCTGTGCACCCCCTTATGCCAGAGCACTGCCTTGCAAAGGGTCCTCCTCTCTGGCATCCCCTGATGGCCACTTCCTTGGTCCATCAGTTGGGGACTAGCTGCTAGATCACAGGCAAGGCTGAGCCTGGCTTGTCTTAAAGGGCCAGCTAGCCTGTGACACTGTCTTTTCATGAATCTGAAGGATCACACAGCATACTGCTTTCCTGCAGTACTCCTTAAGTGGGAGACTGCAGCTATGTTAAAGGAGAGTTCAGTACTCTCTCATAGCAACAAATATTTTGAAGTCTATTATGTTATAAAGCCAGAGCACTCTATTCTACCTGAGCCATGGGGAATTAACCACACCCATCTCTCCCCTTAGCATTAATAGGGAACCACTGAAAAAAACTCCTCCTACCTCTGTGGAGAAAAAGCTTGTAAATATGTAGGATAACCTGGGAGAAAGCAGTTTGCATTATTTATTCATCTCATTAAGCTAGCCGATCAGCTTGTAGCAGGAAGGTGCAGTTAGGTCCTCTTGTGAGCAGTACTTTAAAAAGGGGTGTGTAATCTTTTTTTCTTTTTTTTACTTTTCAGATCTTCCTTGTAACCATGGTAATGTCTCAATAACTGAGACAATTTGTGTATTTTACAGACATATTTGTTAAAAACCTAAAACTCAACCATCCTGGGAACACGTTTTCTGAGTCTGTGTGTAATCTTATTATTCCTGTAAATGCTCTTCCCTCCCTTTACCTGTTTGTTCTGTCATATATGACATAAGATTGTAAGTGACTCAGGGAAGCGACTTGAGGCATCTTGTGTATTCCTAGCTCAGTGTTGTGGTGCAGTAAAATAATTAATAAAAGAGCTTTAATTTCTATGGTTACAATGGAAAAATTTCACTTAGATAGAAGGGAATGGTAGCCAGAGTGAATGTATTCCTGAACCATGCTTATAGCAGCAGAGTTCATAGGTCTGAAATGAGATTCTTTGTGTAACTTCCTTAACAACCTCCTGTAGCAAGGAACCAGCTGCAAATATGTTTATTGTGTTTGGGTGTCAAACAAGTGTAAAATATCTCACAAAGCCTAGGGAAGTCATTACAATGTAAATGTGACATTCTACAACAATTTAAATACATCAGTCAGTTTTGCAGAATATCAACAAAACAAGTACCAAATGTTGCTGCCAGAGTCTGACTGAACTCTTGCTGTTTCTTGAAGATATGAGTTTGAATTCTCAGGAGTCTACTAGCTGACTCCCATCAAATATTCACCCTCCAATGCCTGCTTTTTTCTTGCTCTCTGTACCAAAATCACACCAATATATATACTATTTTGTCTACAATTTTTGTACCTGATGTGGTCTGGGACTTATTTCCCATCTGTGCTGGGAATTAGGTGCATGGACAGAGTGTATGGTTGTACTATTTTGTCTGTGCACAGTTACACTATCTTGACTACATTTCCTGCCCTATTTTTGGTTGCCATGGACCCAAATAATGTGTTGGGTTTTACTGAGAACACAAATGCCACCCTCTAAGGCAGGGATGAACAAACTGCAGCCTGCAGGCCAGAGTTTTACCATGGTCTACTGCCACCCTTGTCTTTGTGGTGTTATAGCTCCTAAAGGCTCTGTCCTGATCCACATGGGAAGCCTGCATTGTATGCTGGGACCTAAAGACTCTACTGGCTGTAACTGCATACTGCAGATGAGGATGCCTTTGCTCCTTTTTATTATGAAATGTAGCACATCCTTGGGATTGTGGTCTGTTACCAATACAACCCTGGATTGCCCAAAGTTTGGATGTTGTGATCTAAGGATGCAGCCCAAGATTTTTCTTCATTTAAGGAAGATACATATTGGGGCCTAATCACATTCATAATGTCCCTTTTATGGATTTTAATGATTTTGCAATATGTTATGACTCGATATGAAAACTGTGCCTTAATTGCTTTCAATATCCCCGTACCCCATCAAGGAAGTCCAAATGACAGTGGGAAAGCACACGGGGAAACTCTGGGTGGGCTTGGCCTCCCACTTTATTTCGCCTGGTAATTCTGTGCTGGGATTGGAAGTATTTCAAGGAGATCAAAAAATTGTGGGGTGACTTCCCCCCTGAAGGCATTGACTCACACTTAGGGGTCTCTAAGTCATAGAAGAGCTGGCAAGGATTGGGGAGGCAGAAGATCCCAAAGAATGGACCTCCTGACAGGTGCGGAACTCCCCCCACAACCAGGAAAACGGGAACCTGGCAAACCCTGGACTTAGACTTGCTAGCAGCAGATGTGGACTTTGTAGTTGACAGATGAATGACCTAACCCTAAGCAGGGAGTATGAACAAATTGCCAATGATGAAGTGCTTGACCCACAATGGATAAAGCAGTGGCCCCAGTTTGAACTTAGAGAAGACAAACTGTAGTGTGTGGTGAAGGACCTCCAAACCCAAGATTTGAGGGTGTAGCTCCTGGACCAAGCAAATTCTTCAGGGAAGTATTACTGCTGTCTCACACAGTACCTTTCAGGGGACCCTTAGGGCAAGAGAAGATCCTTGAAAGAGTGAGTGGCACTCCAGTTTTACTGGTCAGGTGTAAATAAGCAAATGCCCTGGGTGCTAGTCGGTGGGGCCCAAGCAGACCCCAAAGGTCTCACTAGTGCTTCTGGCAGTGGGAGTACCCTTTGAAAGGATCCGTATGGACCTGGTAAGGCTGCTAGGGAAAAAAGCACAGCAGGATACCAGCACATCTTGGTGACACTACGTAGCATAATCCAGTAACCCAAAGCCATCCCCTTCCACTTAACAATTGCAGCGACCATTGCAGCTGAACTCATGAAAGTCTCTGCTCAAGTAGGAATCCCAAAGGAGATACTAACCAACCAAAGGACCTGTTTAACATCACAGTAACTGAAGATGTCTCTTTACCACCCCCAAACAGATAGGCTAGTGGAACGTTTCAATAAGATACTAAAAAGATTCTAACAAAGCTTGAGGCATTGGAGCACCATCATTGGGCGTGGTTGTTTCTGCCCCTCCTATTCACACTCCTCTGTGAAGTGCAACAAGCCTCTAAGAGGCCTCCTCATGTGGGCTACTGTATGGAAGGCAGCCCACACAATCCTAGATCTCCTCCATGAGACACAGGAGGAACAAGGCCAAAAAACGACATGTTTAATATGTACTCTCTCTGAGGAAAGATTTAAAGATTCTGGGGATTTTTGTTAAGGAGCACTTACAGAAGTCACAACAGAGCCAGGAACAAGCCCACAATAAAGGGGCCAGATTGCAAGACTTCCAGCCCAGGGATAAGGTGATTGTTGTTCCTGCCAAACTTGGAATTCAAATTGTTGGCCAGGTGGCAAGGGCCTTTCAAGATAGTGACACAAGTAGGGATGGTCAATTAGGAAATCTGCCACTTAGAGAGGTGAAAAGAAATGCTGATATGTCACAAAAACCTGCTGAAGGCCAAGAAGTACCAAGATGGCCTCTTTATTATGCACTTACCATCTGAGCCTGATCCTATCCTGCAGGCACCTATAGTCCATGAACTAGGACCAGTGTGAATGGGGGAAGAAGTCTGGCCAAAACAGTTGGATCAAATACAATGACTAGATGAAAACTTTTCCTCCAAATTCTCAGCCTTGTTGAGGTGGATCTATTTAACCCTATCACCATTTTCATGACCAACAGGTCTTGAATTTGAGTATGCAGGGTTTATAGGAGCATACATGCTCCAACCCTCCATCTGGCAGCCTTCTGATGCTTGCCCACCTGGGACTCATGAAGCTCATCTCTAGTTTGAGACTCTGCTGCTTCAGTCCTTTTGGTGGAATTCTAAAGCAGCTGATTGACCTGCTGGCCCTACTTAAGCCAACAGCAGGAGCAGGAAGCTGTCTGAACAACTGGGCTCCACCCTATTCTGGGCTGTGTGCCTCCTACTCCTGCAGCTTGAATTACTGACATCTTGACCTGATGTGACTCCTGGTTCATGGTTCTGACCTCCAGTCTGTCTCCTGCCTCTGTCCTCCTGTATTCTGATCCAGCTTACTCCTGATTGGCGACTGTGGGCTCTAACTCTGACTACTAGCTTGGCTGCCAGTGGATGTGGAGCCCCCGCTAATTTTGCCCCATGGGTGCTCCAGCCCCACAGCACCCATGGAGTCGGTGCCTATGCCCTATGCCCAGAATGGAAGAGTTGCTGGAGAGACTAGGGGCTACCAAATACATCTCTGTCCTTGACCTGACAGAGGGTTAGGGGCGGATCCTTTAGACGACTGAGTCATGAGGCAAAATCCATGTTCTCCTTCCCTTCTCTCTTCCCTTAGCATTTTCTACCCTCCAGCAACTTCCAATTTGCTTATGCCCCAGCCCTGTGGGCTTCATTCCCACCTCTTTCCCCATTCTATTTGTTAAAATTATCAGCAATTGAATAGTTAATGTTGACATGCAGGTTAAATGTCATTGGGATGTAGAATTGATGCCCCAATTAGATTAATAGGGATAGGGCAGTGCAAACCTCCGTGTCATTGTTTCAGACTGTCCCTTGACTCAACACTACTGCATTAGTTTCACCCAGTTCACAACTTTGCAGCTGTGGTGGCTAGAAACTTAATTTTTTTGTAATGAAAGCTTAGGTTTTGTACAATATGAATGTAATCCAGGTCTCATAAGTGAATCAGTTCTGCTGGAAGTGGCTTGTGGGCTATCTGTTTGCCACCCTGGGATAAAACAGAGCAAATAATTCAATGACTATTTCACAAAATGTTCTCAAGACACAAAACAGTGCTAAAGCCAACATACTTGTCCAAAAGGTCTGTTCCAATCTGTGAGTTAGAACTTTCTGTAAGACCTGATGTCCTGTTCTAGCTGTTCTTGTGCTTGTTTCTGTGGTTGATTTGTGATCACTTCACTGGCAAGGGTAATGGCAAACAGCAACTTACATTAATGGTGGAATACTGCAATAAGAGTGAGATACAAGTTTTGTGAACTTGGAATAGTGAATACTGCCACCAGGCCTGGCCAAGTAACTTTAAAGCAATAGCTGGTGTGTCCCAAGAAGCCATCTGCAACAATCTCTTGGGACTAGAAGTGAATGGAAAAAGCAGGATGACTTTTAAACATTCAGTTATTTGGCCTTTAACAAAAACAGCTACACTTGTTTGCATGATATAAATTATTTTTCCTCATATACATGCAGAAAGCATAGAAGCAGTGCACATTTCTGCTGGATTGCAAAATAAATGCACAGTCTCAAGCCATAGCAAGAATTTACCAGTCCTGACTTTCCCAAGCTCCTTAAATCCATGACTACAAAGTACCTATAGGATGAGTCATGTTTCTATGGCTAAGAGAACCATGAACTCTGCAACAGTGGGGTGTCCAGATAGCCTACTTTACAGCCTGTTTGCCTGATTCTGATCTGACAGGAATTTTAACCTTGGCTGATGTGGAGTTACCGCTGAGTCTGACTGGTATGGGATCAGAATCATGTCCTATGGATACGTGGCTGAAAAAAGATGTGGAAAATGCTGGCCTGGTTTGAGAGTACATTAACTGTTTTGCACCTTATATTTCTTATAACAGATATTGCTAACTTAGAGCAAATAAACTTACATTGCCTTTTGCTAAATATGGATCATCTTAGATTCAGTATTATCTCTGTTCTTTTACCCACAGTTAAACCATAAAAACACCACTGATATGTCATTTACATATTCACACAGTGGAGTAATATCTTCATAAGGAATAGCTTGCCTCTGGACAACATAAAAGAAGGAAGGATGGGTTTTTTAAGTGCCTGAGAGGTTTATATGATCATACTTCACAGTCATCCTAATCCCAAAAACTCTCATGAGAAGAACTTGCAGTCACTGATTAAAAAGTGTTGAAACTGACAAAATGAAATGTTGCAGATTGCTACTGGATTAACTAAAAGTGACTTATATGTATAATGCCAGGGTAAGAATGCAAATAGTTTCAGGAAGATATGTGAAGAGATACTAAGTAACAGAAAGGGAAGGTGTCTCTACAGTTATATAGCAAATGGAAGTACTGTCCAAACTTGTGATCATTTTAGTCCAATATGACTTTTTTCCTGAAATATGGAACAGAAGCAGTTACTCAATATTGCAAACTCTCATGACTTCATAGCAAGTCTCATGATGTATGGTGTGTTTCTTAAAGTCCAGCTCTTGGAATCATGTGATTATATGAACATCCCAGCTTTTGTTGTGGTTTTTTTAGGATGTTTTTAGCCCTCATGCTTGTGGAGAAAAGCCTGAAAACACAAACACCTAAAGGTTCACACACCAGAAAGCCAAGAGAAGAAGGAACCCCCAATTGATTTTTTAAAAAAATGTCATGATTTGGGGGGGCCTAACTCAAGATTTTGAGTGCTTGGAATTCACAATACTGGTTATTACAGCTAAGTGTGCAAATGACCAGTTTAATGACCATTTTATCGACAACTACTCATTCTTTTAGTATCTCTCTTGCTTGGTTACTAATATCTAACAGAGGGCTAGGAGAAGTGGTGGCCAGATGTCTACAATATACAGAAAAAAAATCATTACACTGTACACATTTGAATCATTCACTGTGCACTAAAGGGAAATTTATTGCTTTGAACTTTCAGCAATGAATTGTGGCAGATTCCTCTCGGCCCCCTCCATTAATTCGAAAATAATAATTTCACCAAACGTAAGAATGCTGTAGCCACATGCCATGCCACCATGTCTTAGGAACTGTACACAGTACACCATGGGGCAGATGGATTCTGGGTTCATCCTGGTCAGTTGAATGAATTTGCTAGTACCAAAGGCACAGATTATGCAGAGCTTCAAAAAGAAATTAAAAATCTAATCCTGCATGGTACTGAGCTCCTCCTGAGAGATAATCAGCATCTTCAACAGCCATTAAAGTCAAAAGGAGTCAAGGGTGTTCAGAATCCTGCACAAGATGATCAGCAACTTGCATGTTCAGGAGCTAAGTGACTTCTATGAAAAATGAGATGGAACTCAAAATTGTAAGGACATCCGAAGTGGAACTCTACTCCAACTCAAATAGCCAGTCTGTGGGACAAATTCATTCCTGGTGTAAGGAAGTGCCATTCCGCTGAAGCCAATAGATTGGGTTGGGTAGAAGTCTGTCCTGTAGCATAGCTCTCTTCTCTTCTACTTTTCTGTATCTCCATTGCTCCTGTCTCTCTTTTTACCTCTGTCTTCACCCACGCTCTGCTTTGTGGGTGTTCCCTGCTGGATAACACAAAGCTCACATGATGGATTGGTAGTCTCCCCAGAATATTTCGTGATTTTTTTTAGGGGAAGAGAAGTTGGTGAGGAGCAAGATCTAAAACATCTGAAGAAGAAGCTGGTTGGTCTCTAATCCATTGGTTAATTTCTATTCCAGAAATGGAGGGGTAGCCCCTCCCCTGAGGTGAGGCTTAAGTCTCCTCCCTCAAACGTCCTAGTTGGAGTGGCTTCTCTTCTCCCGATGGGTTCAGTCCTGGTTTTGTGTGTGTGTGTGTGTGTTTGTGTTTTGTGATGTCTGGTGCCTTCACTCAAGGTGACTCCTCACTGTGCCTGGGACACAAGGGGAGCAGTTCACTGGGAAAACTGAATAATGCTACCACTGCTGGTAAGAAGTATAAAATCCAGCACACATGAAACAATGAAGTACATCAACATAAACCACAGCAAAGAAATGACATACCCAAAACCAACAATATAACAAAGGAGATTTTATTGGGAGTAGGAAAATAGGATCTGGGGAAGGAAAGGTTTACATAATAAATGAATAATAAATACTAAACCTTAACAAATCAACCAATTTTCCAACTCTTCCCAACACCCCAGATCCCTCTCTGGCACCTTTCTAGGCAGGTGGTACAGTGAGGATGAGGCCAGAGACCAGTGCTGTGACTGTTGGCCAGTTTAAACAAACACAGGGCCCTCTTAAAGTGTCTTCATCCAGTGTGGACCATGATCCTCTCCTGGCTTCCTGGTCCAGACTTCTGCAGAGGTCTTGGCTGCCTCTCAGTAGCTGGCACCAGGTCTGAACTCTGCCACTCTGGACTCTGGTCTCTGCAGGGCTGGAATACCTCACCCATACACTAGATCCCGCAGCAGTACAAACTCCCTCTCTGGGGAGGGGAGTTAATCAGAGAGTCCCTAACTTGTCCTGCTTCTCTCTCAGCTCAAACTAAACCTAGTCTCTTTGTCTCTGTGGGGGTTGAGCAGTACTGCCTCTTCATTGGTCCAGAAAATTGCTTGTCCATATCACCCTATGTGGAAGCCTCCCAACTGGCCTCAGCAGGAGTTTCTAGTTCATTCTGTCCCCATCCCTGGCTCTAAGCATGCTGGGAAATGGTGTCAGAGAGCTATGGTAGCCATTATTGTTTTAGTCCATAAGATAGGATGCTCTCAAGGTTCAGTCCAGAGTTCCCTTCCAGGAGCTGGCAAATTCCAAGAGGAGGGTAGAGGATAGGAGGCAAGGTTCTGAATTTTACACAGATGATTTGACCACTGTTCGCTCAAAGAATAGGGAGAGATTTTTTAGTACTATCCTTGCGGAAGTTTGAATTCCAAGGCACAGAAATGTGCAATGTAAGAGATATGCTTCTCACAAGCCTAATGGGTGAGCAGCTAGGAATTTGCATCTTTTTCAAATTACCTCAGAGGAAAGAAGGTCTCTGTGGGAGTTATTCTACCTCCTGCTCAAAATCCCACCATTTGAAAAGAAACAGCAAAAAAAATTAGTAATTTGGAGTGGTGTACAATTAATTTTGTTGTGAAAACTCGGAAAGTTTAACACCAACAAAGCTAGTGGGAATATCTCGATTCTATTTTAGCCACTTATAAAGGAATAAGAAGACAAATGACATTGGGTTGTTCTTCCCTAATCCATGATATAAGAGAAAGACAGCTATTAATAAACTTTTGAGCAGATGACAGTTCTGTTGCATCTTGTCCCAGAAGTACCATTCTTAAGTGACATGTTGCAGTATAGGTGAATCAGAAGCAGGGCCTATCACGTAAGTGCTGTGTAAATATGTCCTTCAAATGTCAGAATGATAGAAACTAAATTGCCAAAGAGTCTTATTTCTGTCAATCCTGGGTTTTTGTACTGTGTTCAGCACCATGGTACCAGTGTGCCTTACAAGTAAAATAATAGGTTTTTTTGTTGCCATGGATTCTCTCTCCCCTCTTGTCCCAGGTTGGAGAGGAGAAAGTGTGATGTAAGAAAGGCTAGATTGTAAAGATGTGTCTGGCATTTTAAAGTAGTGAGGTTCGTGGCTATCCTGATCTCTCCAGAAGGGAGTGCCACAGTTGTGGGCTGTCAGCTCTTGTCTGCCAAGAGACACAGATGATTATTAAGGCTTGGAAAAGCCATTATGGTCCTCTAGTCCAACCACATGCATAATGCAGGCTGTAGAATTTTCCCCACTAATTTTTGCATCAAGTCCATAACTTCATGTTGAGATACAGCATATATCTTTTAGCAAGACATTCAGACCAGATTTATAGACTACATATGGTAGAAAATCCATCACATCCATCACAAACAAATGGTTAACTACCCTCACTTAAGAATGTGCACCTTACTTATAATCTGAATCTGTCTAGCTTCCGCTTCCACTCACTGGATCTTGTTATGCCTGTATCTGCTAGGTTAAAGAGCCCTCTACTATCAGAAATTTTCTCTCCATATAGTTACTGCAGACTATGATGAAATCACCTCTTCTTGTGGTTCAAGGGTTCATTTTTAGTCAGCAACTCTTCACCCTTGCACTTACTTTACTTAGTCACTAGGATGGATGGCAGGTGATGTTTTCTGTATTGAATGGGAAGGAAATATATAGTATTGTGTTGTGCTGGCATTTGAATCAATGATATTTAATTACCTCTCACAGTGGTGTTATGTAGATCTTGCATAAAATAGGGGAGAGAATGGCTCACTTGGATTCCATAGGTGAAAGCACAGTGGGAGGTTGATTGACCTATTGCAACCCTCTGGGTTCAGTCATTGAGAGAGGACTGCAGGCATCTCAGTGCATTCCTGTGTATTCTCAAGGTCTTGAATACAGACTCAGCAGTAACATCATGGTCAAGCATGTCAAATGTCACAGGTAGGTTCAGGAGTAACAGAACACAATGAAACCATTTATCCCAGATTTCTATAATTGTAGAATCACTTCATCTGGAAGGGAGCCCGAGTGCATTATCTAGTCATCACCCTGCATTGCGGCAGGTTTGTTTTAGTGTGTAGGAGCTTAACTAGCTATTTCAGTTGTGTGGTCCTTTTCGGGAAGGAACAACTTTCTAGTATTCATTGAGACATGAATCCATTTTACAGTGATCTTTCACTTCCTTCTCAGAGGGATGTACAGCACAGGTATATCTAAATAAAGCAGGAGGGAATGGGGGAATTTCCTACCTGGGATAGAGGAGAAAGGAAAGTAGTAACGGATAGTAAGGTGTGCTGGAGGGAGCTGTGGAGCAAGAAAGATTTCTTTTTGAGTTGCAGTTGCATTCTTGGTAATGTGACTGGACTGGATTGTCTACATTCAGAGGCTGTTTTCTGCCGGAGCAACAGGACCCAGCAAAATAATGGACTGACTTCTTGCTGTATTACACGTAGTTGTCTTATTGAATTATCGTTAAAACTGTTATTGAATAATTGTCATCAATCCCCCAAGAGACACCAAAGGGGATGAGACTAGAAGCAGCATAACATTGCTGTTTTCTTATCCAGGCTCAGAAGTTCTTCATGATGATGGCTTATAGATCCAGACTCTCCAACCCATAGAGAATTATTCCGACCTTACCTTCAAATAAAGGACACTTCAAGGCACTGATGGTGAGTAATGTCTAGTACATATTGAATGCGAATGGAGCTGAGTATTTTAAAAATCCTATTCAATTAATTGTTCCTATGAATTTTATTACTCAAACAAAATTGTGTCTATCAACACTTTCTATTGCTAGTTTTGTAAGCAGGATACTTGCCATTGAAGTGCAATGTGATTAATGACAAAAGGGTTTACCACCTCCCAGAAGTTGCCAGCTAACTGTGCCTCCCTTCAGAATCACTGCATAGCCGATGAGAGTTGGTTCTAATGATGCAGGGGCAGGAGACCAGACCACATGTCTCTGAACTCCATCTTGGGATGTCAGTATTTTTCCACAAACCAGTCTGGGAACCAAGTTTTGAAACAAAGGTTCCCGCCATATGCTAAAGCTTTATAAGGCAGGGAGTGACATCATCTGGTGTTCTTCACTCCCCACATAAGAAGACTCTTGGAAGCACCTGAGGAACAAAGACTGAAATGGAGGAAGTGCTGGACCCAGGCTAAAGGGATTTCTAGCCTGTGAATGAAAGACCTGGAGATTCCAAGCTGTAAAGCAAGTGCAGCTTGTCCCTTAAGAATCTGCAGCCTGCTTGTATCATCAGCCAGGGTGAGAATTTGCTAATTCATATCCTATCTTTCTAGTATTTTAGACTTGGTTTGCATTTTTGTTTATTTACTTGGTAATCTGCTTTGATCGGTTTGCTGTCATTGATAATCACTTAAAACCTATCTTTTGTAGTTAATAAACTTGTTTTTACTTTATCTACTCCAGTAAGTTGGAGTGAAGTGTGTGGGAAATTGCAGTTCAAGGGGCGAAGTTTGTTGCATATTCCTCTCCACGTTGGCATATATCACATTGGTAGATGTGCAGGTGAATAAGCCCTTGATGGTGTGGCTGATGTGGTTGGGTCCTATGATGGTGTCCCTTGAATAGATATGCGGACAGAGTTGGCAACGGGGTTTGTTGCAAGGATAGGTTCTTGGGTTAGTGGTTCTGTTGTGTGGTGTGTAGTTGCTTGTGAGTATTTGCTTAACACCCCTTCTTGTCAACTGTTGGGAATGGGCCACATACACCCTAACTGAATTGGCCTCGTTACCACTGACTCCCTACCCCCTCACTTGGTAAGGCAACTCCCACTTTTTCATGTGCTGTATATTTATACCTGCTTACTGTATTTTCCACTCCATGCATCTGATGAAGTGGGTTTTAGCCCACGAAAGCTTATGCCCAAATAAATGTGTTAGCCTTTAAGGTGCCGCAAGGACTCCTCATTTTTACTGATACAGACTAACATGGCTACCCCCTGAAACCTATCCTATATAGTGTAACAGCAGATTACAGCTTCATTTATGTAAATGGCTAGTGTCTTCGAATGCAACTATGCTCTTTGCTTCAGTGATACTTGTTGTGCTGAGCTCCACAGGTTAATTATGCTTTGGGTTAAATGTACTTCTATCTCCACTTTAAATTGGCAGCTCTCTTACCTTTAGTGAATGCCCTCTTACCTCTGCATTCAGAGAGAGGGTAAATAGGACTGATCTTCTCTATACCATTCATTGTTTTGTATACCTTGTTGTTGTTCTATTTTCTTGTCCATGTGGGGAAATTGACTAGAATAGCATTCTATTTCATAACACTTTCATTGCCTTTCCCTGAACCATTTCTATTTCTGCTATCGTCCCTATGAGATGGAGTGACAAACTGAACATAGTAATTAAGATGAGAGCAAATCATCCATTTTTATAATGGAATTATTATTCTGTTCCATTCTCAATACATTTAAACACCTTATTTTCTCTTTTTGATCCCTGTTGTGCCCTGAACTAAAATTAACTTTGGGGAGCATAGTGTAACCTATGACATTTCCTGTCAGGTTATAGTTAGTTTTAGAAGCCATCTATGTGTATGAGTAATTCAAATTTTTCTTTCCAATGAGCATTATCTTGCACTGGTCTACGTGATATTTAATTTACACTTTATTTGCTTGCTGTTCAGCATGATTAACTTCCTTTGTATAAATTAAATAGTCCAATACACCCCTCTAATGACTCTGGTCTGGAGGATATGTGGGCACACCCAGTGTGAGCTTTGTAAATGATAAAATTATAAAAACAATATTGTAGTTCAGGTTTAATTATGGGGTGTTTAGAGCAGCAATGTCTATTTCTGACAAATTATGCAGGAGTAAATGTCAAAAAATCAAGCTGCAACCCAAATTTCAGACATGTTTCTGAAAACTATGTACAGCATGACTGAGATTTCCTGTAAATGCCAGTAAAAGTGAACTATCAGAGTACTACATTTCTTCTAATGCTTAGTATTGGAAGGTAAAGGTCCTGCCCTTGCACAGAAATTGAGTTAGAAGCTAGATTTAGACTGGACAAGAGTTAATGAGGTCATTCTTGCAGGAAAGGAAATTTGTACCCTATGTTCATACCAGTTTGAATTCCTGTAACTAAAATCTCAAACAAATGTCAGTCATTGCACAACTCCAGAATTTGTGTAGTATTGTATGCATTGAGCAGTGTTGTGAATCAACAACCCTAAGAGCTGGAAAATTAAAGGGAGCTTTTACAAGAGGGAGATTGGGGAAGGTGTGGCAGGGCTAAATGCTTAAGACAGAGTACTTAGACTGAAGAATGCGGGTGCGATTCCCAGCTCTACCACAGACTGTGTGGTGTTGGACGAGTCCTGTACTCTCTGCCTCAGTTCCCCACTGTTGGGTTAAGCCTCTTTGAAGCGGGTGGGTGTAACTGCTGCCTCTCATTTTACAGTTGTAAGAAGCCATTACGTTCCATTAAATAACAAGGCAGTAGAAATAATAGCAGCCTGCCCCTCAATACAAGCACATTCCCACGCAAAACAAAGGCATATGCAAGGCACATGCAGGGAGAGGCTTTTTGCTGGTTATTTTGTGAAGGTTTGAGTACATCTCAAGGCACAGCTACACTCGAGTTCACAGCGGCACAGCTGCACCGATGCAGGTATACCACTCTAAGCTCTCTAATGTAGGTGCTCTAAGCTGACAGGAGAGAGCTCTCCAGTCACCTTACCTACTTCCAGCCACCACAAGCAGCAGTAGCTATGTTGGCAAGAGGAGCTCTCCTGTTGACATAGCACTGTTCACACTGGCGCTTATGTCAGTGTGACTGTTGCTCAGGGGTGACTTATTTTCTCTCTCTCTCTCTCTCTCTCTCTCTCTCTCTCTCGCACAGGCACACAGCAACATAAGCTGTAGCGCTTTAGTAAAGACGCTACCATGCCAATGGGAGAGCTTCTCTGATCAGCGTGCTTAATCCACCTCCCTGAGAAGCAGTAGCTATGTTGACGGGAGAAGCTCTCCCATTGACATAGCACTGTCTACACGGAGTTAGTTATACCAACCTATGTCGCTTGGGGGTGTACATTTTTCACACCCTGAGTGATGCAGTTATACCAATATAGGTCCGTAGTGTTGACCTGGCCTGACACAGAAGGGAACAAAAACGCACCAGACTTGGGCTGAGCATTACCTAAGAAGTTATCTAGGCTTTTCTGAGTACTGAGTGCCAGCTAAAAGGGTCTTGGAGCTGTGAGCAAAGAAACTATCTCCTTTTTGATTCCTGCTGTGTTCAGAGAAAACTTTTTTTATAAACAAATGGGATGTAATGAGGGAACTACTTGATTTGTCTTCTCCTAAAGGAAATAATCCACCAGGCCCCAAACTGTGGCTGTTTGGATCAAAGGGGGTAACAATATTACTTTCCTCACAAGGATGTTGAGGATAAATCCATGAATACTTGAGAGCCATTTCTTCACTACAGGGGAGGCAAGAGAGGGACATATATGAAACTAGACTACTTAAAACAATGGTGGGTTACTAATTTGTGGTGACCTTTGAAGTGAAGTGATGACACTTCTTTTGCTTAGACCTAGATAATACTCCTTGCCTAAAACTCAGGATATTCAGTGTAAGTAGGGAGTACACAATACATTAAACTATATTTGACCCAAGCTTATCCTGGCTAATTAACTTAAATAGCACCTTGTCAGTAATGTATTAAGCATCTAGTGTAACCATTTACCCTTGGTAAGGTAACTCCCATCTTTTCATGTGCTGTAATATATATACATATATATATATATATATATATACACACACACACATACACATACACACCTGCCTACTGTATTTTTCTCTCCATGCATCTGATGAAGTGGGTTTTAGCCCCCAAAAACTTATTCCCAAATAAATTTGTTAGTCTTTAAGGTGCCACAAGGATTCCTCTATGTTTTTGCATTTACCCTCTGTAGCAGATTTTCAGCACACTGAAGAAATTAACCATTAAAGACCTCTGGCAGAAATCACCATAGCTCCAGTGACCTTAAATGAAACTATGCTGATTTACACCAGCTGAGGATCTGTTCCAAAAAGGGCCAGATTATCTGACTCCTCTTCATGCTGAATAGTATCTTTCACACGATGAGTAGTCCTATTGTTTCAGTGGGACTACTCATTCAGTACTCATTATGCATTGTGATTATCACCTGTCAGAATGTGTCCCTAAATTACAAGGCTATGATTGATATTTGTGGTGTTAGGAAATGTATCTGTAAGGGGTATGACTTCTGAGACAGGAAGTCTTGGGAGGTGGGGGCTGCAGAGGCCCATGGTCACAGAATAAAGCACCTTGGGCCTAGAGTGATTACTGGACACCACATGGTACCAGAAGGAAACAAAAATTAACCTGAGTGAAGAATGGAGCAGCTAAACACTCCACCAGAGCTATAATGCAATGCTGATTATTGGTGAGCAATGGGGGCCAGTCAGAAGACAGCTTTATTTCTGACAAACCGGTTCTGATTGTTTTCAGTTAATTCACCTGCAGGTGCTAACAAAGTATATTACAGAAATCTGATCAGTACTGCACTCCAGGTAAAATGAAATAGGAATGTTTTCAATCTGCGGGAACATAAAGTCTCATTATAGAGTCTGTGGGTATGTCTACATTATGAAATTAGGTCGATATTATAGAAGTTGATTTTTAGAAATCTGTTTTATACAGTCGATTGTGTATGTCCCCACTAAGCGCATTAAGTCAGCGGAGTGTGTCCTCAATACCGTGGCTAGCATCGACTTATGAATCAGTGCACTGTGGGTAGCTATCCTACAGTTCCCTCAGTCTCCACTGCCCATTGGAATTCTGGGTTAAGCTCCCAGTGCCTGATGGGGCAAAAATATTGTCGAGTGTGGTTTTGGGTACATGTCATCAGTTGCCCCTTCCTCCCTGCCTCCCTCCGTGAAAGCAACAGCAGACAATCATTTTGTGCCGTTTTTTCCTGGGTTACCCACGCAGACGCCATACCATGGCAAGCATGGAGCCCGCTCAACTCACTGCTGCTGTTGTGAGCATTGTAAACACCTCGCGCATTATCCTGGAATATGTGCAGAACCGGGCTAAGAGACGCCAGCACGAGGACGATTGTGATGAGGACATGGACACAGACATTCCTGAAAGCACAGGCTGCGCCAATTGGGACAGCATGGCGGCAGTGTGGCTGGTTGATACAGTGGAACGCAAATTCTGGGCCCAGAAAACAAGCACAGACTGGTGGGACCACATAGTGTTGCAGGTATGGGATGATTCACAGTGGCTGCAAAACTTTTGCATGTGTAAGGCCACTTTCCTTGAACTTTGTGAGTTGCTTTCCCCTGCCCCAAGCATAGGAATACCAAGATGAGAGCTGCCCTGACAGTTGAGAAGTGAGTGGCGATGGCCCTGTGGAAGCTTGCAATGCCTGACTGCTACCGGTAAGTCGGGAATCAATTTGGAGTGGGCAAGTCTACTGTGGGGACTGCTGTGATCAAAGTAGCCAGTGTACTCACTGATGTTCTGCTATCAAGGGTAGTGACGCTGGGAAATGTGCAGGTCCTAGTGGATGGCTTTGCTGCAATGGGTTTCCCTAACTGTGGTGGGGCGATAGACGGAACACATATCCCTATCTTGGTACAGGACCACCTTGCCAACCAGTATGTAAACCGTAAGGGGTACTTCTCAATGGTGTTGAAAGCACTGGTGGATCACAAGGGCTGTTTCACCGACATCAACGTGGGATGGCCAGGAAAGGTGCATGACACTTGCATCTTTAGGAACTCTGTTCTGTTCGAGCAGTTGCAAGAAGGGACTTACTTCCCAGACCAGAAAATTACCATTGGGGATGTTGAAGTGCCAATAGTTATCCTTGGGGACCCAGCCTACCCCTTGTTCCCATGGCTCATGAAGCTGTACACAGGCAGCCTGGACGGTAGTAAGGAGCAGCTCAACTATAGGCTGAGCAAGTGCAGAATGGTGGTAGAATGTGCCTTTGGACATTTAAAAGCTCGCTGGTGCTGTTTGCTGACTAGATTAGACCTCAGCGCAATCAACATTCCCATTGTCATTGCTGCTTGCTGTGTGCTCCATAATATCTGTGAGAGTAAGGGGGAGACGTTTACGGTGGGGTGGGAGGTTGAGGCAAATTGCCTGGTGGCCGATTTTGAGCAGCCAGACACCAGGGCAATTAGAAGAGCACAGCTAGGCGCACTGCACATCAGAGAGGCTTTGAAAACTAGTTTCATGACTGGCCAGGCTATGTGTGACAGCTGTGTGTGTTTCTCCTTGCTGCAAATCCACAACCTTTGTTGATTTTAATTCCCTGTAAGCCAACCACGCTCCCCCCTTCTATCTCAGCTGGCAAAGAAAATAAAGTAACTATTGTTTTAAACCATGCATTCTTCATTTATTTTTTTAAAAATAAGTGAGAACTGACAAGGTAGCCTGGGTGGGGTGCAGGAGGAGGGAAGAACAAGGCCACATTGCTTATTGTAGCCACACTACAAATCAAAACTGTTTGAATGACAGCCTTCTGTTGCTTGGGCCATCCTCTGGAGTTGAGTGGCTGGGTGCCTCCTCCCACTCCCCCGCATTCTTGGGCATCTGGGTGAGGAGGATATGGAACTTGGGAAGGAGGGCAGGTGGTTATACAATGGATGCAGCAGGGGTCTGTGCTCTTGTTGGCTTTCCTGCAGCTCCAACCGATGCTTCATCATGTCCGTGTGCTCCCCCATTAGCCTCAGCATTGCCTCCTGCCTCTGCTCTTCGTGCTCACTTAATGCTTTCCTGGCCTCTGCCACTGAATGCCTCCATGCATTAAGCTGTGCCCTCTCAGTACAGGAGGACTGCATGAGCTCGGAAAACTTGTCATCACGAGTGTGGGTTTTTTCGCCTTCTAATCTGTGATAACCTCAGGGATCGAGATGATAGGGGGAGCATAGAAACATTTGCACCTGGGGGGAGATTAAAAAGGGAGAGTTAAATTTAAGATGATACATTTCTGAGAACAAAAGGGAGACTCTTTCTCAGTGAATCAAGCAATTCACAGCGGACAGCACATGTGCTTTAGATATAAGGTCGCATTTTGCCTTTTATATTGAGCACCTACCGGTATGCTGACACATCACACATGGCTGGGCAACAGAATTCAGTTTCCAGGCAGCCATGGTAAGCATTTTGGTACACAGGGTTGTCTTCTACCGCCTTCATAACATGTGGGAATGGTTTCAAAGTGCAGTGCCATCCTTTCCTATAGCGAGCAATGCCATTTGGGTTTCACATTTAAAAGGAGGGGCTGCGGTTTTTGGGTGGATGTGCAACACACCTGCCCACCACCCTGCCGTGTGGCTATTCTCTGGGATGATCCCTTTACCCCTCCCCCTGCTGCATGGCTATTCTCCGGGATGATCCCTTTACTGTTCCCTTACAAAAATTCCCCTATTTCAACCAGGTGACCATGAATGATGTCACTCTCCTGAGGCTGACACAGAAAGATAAAGACCGAATGTTGCTTGAATGTGACCAAAACCCAGGACCATTAACTGCCATGCTTTGTGCTGCAATGATTCCAGACTACTTGGCTTGGTGTGGTAAAGTGTCCTACCATGGAGAAAGAAATAAGGCAGCCATCCCCAGAAACCTTCTGCAAAGGCTTTCAGAGTACCTCCAGGAGAGCTTCATGGAGATGTCCCTGGAGGATTCCCGCTCCATCCCCAGACACGTTAACAGACTTTTCCAGTAGCTGTACTGGCCACGAATGCGTCCCAATTCTTCAGGGCAAATCAAACATTAAACACTATTGTTTTTAAACCCTGTACTGTAGTTACAAATGTGCACTTACCAGAGGTGCCTTCTTCGGCTTCAGGGTCGGGGATCCTGCCTTGGGAGGGTATTGGCTCCAGGGTGATGAAAAGGTCCTGGCTGCCCGGGAGAAAGGATTCACCACTTGCCTGCTGTGCATTCTCCTCCTCCTCCTCTTCCTCATCCACAAAATCCTCCTCCCTGTTACGTGAGACTCCCCTCTTGCAGGTGTCCATGGACAGTGGTGGGGTAGTGGTAGGGTCTCCCCTGCCCCCCCCCCCCCCAGAATGCCATGCAGCTGAGCATAGAAGCGGCATGTATGGGGCTCTGACCAGGAGTGACCATTTGCCTCCTTTGTCTTTTGGTAGGCTTGACTTTCACGTGGCACTGCTGTGTGTCCCTGTTGTAGCCTCTCTCCACCATGCCCTGTGTGATTTTTTTGGGGGGGGGTGGGAGGCATATATATTAGCATGTCTTCTTTTTGATCAGAGTTTGGCCTGCACAGATTCTTCTCCCCAAACAGCAATCAGATCCAGTGTCTCCTGTTCACTCCATGCTAGAGCTCGTTTGTGATTCCAGGGAGACTGCATGGTCACCTGTGCTGCTGAGCTCGCCACGCTGTCCAAACAGGAAATTAAATTCAAAATTTCCCAGAGTTTTACTGTGTACATGGTTAGTGCATCGGAGTTCAAAGTGCTGTCCAGAGCAGTCACATTGGAGCACTCTGGGATAGCTCCTGGAGGCCAATTGTGTCTGCACTACCCCAAGTTGGACCCAGCAAGGTCGATTTTAGTGCTACCTCCCTCGCCGGGGAGGAGTACTGAAGTCGATTTTAAGAGCCCTTTAGGTCGACGGAACGGGACTGGTTTTGTAGACGCATTCATTTTAAAATTGACCTAATGCGGCTAAATTCGACCTAACCCAGTAGTGTAGACCAAGGCTGTGACTGACCAAAAGCTGAAGAGCCAATAATGCAATTCTGAGGGGCAACCAAGTCCCTGATCAGAGCTAATTGTTGGAATTTGGAACAAAAAACTCGGGCTACTGGGAGACCCAGAATTAACCCTTGACATGACAATTAGAATTTCCAGAAGTCACTCAATCCACACTGAAGTTTAGGGACTTTCCAGAATGAACTGAGTGTGGGTGGGAAGTCACTGTAGACCAAAGAAGAATGCAAAATAATATAAGAAGAGACCTGAGGCAGAAAGTCATGGCACAGCACATGCCATAACATCCAGGACAATCCCTGACACATGGGGAAAGATGCAAGAAATGCAATGGACTACATCACTTTGCTGGGGCTTGCAAGCCCTTAGTGTGTGCACAGCACAGACAAAGGATGACAACAAGCACCACTAGCTGATATTTTCATAGGTGTAATGGAGACTACTGTGCAGAAGATGAATGGACTGTCAACCTGAAAGATCCCACTGTGTTTAATCTTGTCTCAATTTGGGGGAACCAACTTGAGATATTTGGGCATGATGAAAGTTAAATGAGAGTTTTAGATTCTCAACCTCATTTAAAAAGAAAGTCAGACCTCAAGTGTCATATTGGCCATCCCAAGTGAGGGCACACAAGACTAGTGGGCAGTATTGACCCTAATCCCAACTGGCATTCAAGTTGTTCGGGGGTGGGGATGTAAACTTGGAGCCCTTTGGAGGAGACTATTCTAAACACTTGGCTATGGTACCCAATCTTCTATAGTCCAGAGGAGATTTTCTCTTTTGCCAGTACTCTATAAAGTGTAGATTGCTGTACTATAACTGACATTACAGCTTTCTTAAAAGCTCCTGAGTCAAATGTAAAAATAGGTTCATATGATCAAACCTCAATGAGCCTCAAAGACTAGACTTTTTTTTTTTAAATGCCTTTTTTGAAGTACAGTGATATATAGACATCTAACCTATTGGGCAGGAGAGAGAGAGAGTGTGGTGAACTCCCCCGTCTCCCCCTTCTATCAGGTTCTTTCAGTGGTAGTGTATACTGTATACTTTTTACAAGGTAAATAGTACTGTATGTTGGCACAACATGCTACTGGCTAACATTTTAATGGTGAAGTTTCCATTTACAGAAATGGCATTTGAATTTTGTATAGCTGTAAGCACGTTTGCTTATTACTGTAGCTAATAAGAAATGTAAGATCATATACTGACCATAGAAACATAGTTTAAAGGAAAAATTTGCTGCAGGGTGTTTATTGCTGCAAGTTGTTTTGCTTGGCTCCCTTCTAAGGACATTCTATTAAAGAAAAATCTGTAATCAAATTAGTGTGCAAGGGATTTATATCAGTAAGTGCATCACTAGGAATGATAATCCCTACATCTAAATTTCACGGCAAGAGGAATCAGAAGAGAAGCTATCTGTCCCAAAATACACTGTTTAAGTCCACTATACAAAACACACCCCATGGACTCTAAATTAATGTACATTACAGCTTTCAGGTGCAAACCATATGGGAAACATGCCACAAAATAAGAACTGACTTGAACCTCTCCTATCTCTCCAACTATGCTTTTACTGTTTATTTATTTATTTTTTTGCAGGTTCAAAGGGATACTGTAAGACATGTTCATGCTGTTCTGAATATTGTAGTTTCAGCAGGACCAGAATTGGAAGTGTCAAAATACCACAAGCATCAGTTGTACTTAGCTAGCCTCAAAAGGCCAGATAGTTTTATCAAACCACGGACCAGCACTGTTTCTTGCAAACAATTGTCTTGTGCACTAGTGGATAGAGTTGTGCTGGTCATGCATTAGATCCTTAAGCTAACATGAAAACTCACTTGGGAATGTCAAAAGCTTGTGAAGCAATCATGCCAGGACAGTTAGCTGAAACCTGTGGCTTCTGTTCACTTCTAGTTTCCTGTCACTTGAATTCTTACTGCCTTTGAATCATAGAAGTGTAGGACTGCAAGGGACTTCAAGCAGTCATGTAGTCCAGTCCCCTGTACTCTAGGCAGGACTAACTAATAAAACTGAACTGCAATTGAGAAAACATTCACCATAAATAAGATGTTCACTTATGGCTTAAAAAGCAACCAAATACTGCTTTGCCAGGGAGCTTACAGTGTACTTGGCTGGAAAGCACTTAGCTTGCCTGCTGCATTGTTTCTCATAAGAGAAAATGACTAATACTAATCTCTGGTTTACAGAATGGCATCTTGCACATGGCCGCTTATGCTCGAGAGTCTTGACACTGGCAAATAGGATTGGACTTCTGGCATGTCTGTCTTGTTAACATGCCAAGCTGGACAACTTGCTACATTACTGTTGCCTTTTGGAAAATACTTAAACACTTTCCAAGAAATAGTTTGGAAGTCAGCCAGTTTATCCTGGATTTTACAGTATTTATTTGTTGCACAAGGAATAAGTTCAGGTCATGTCCTATTAACCGTCAAAGTCCTGCCAAAGACTACTGATGTAATAGATGCATTCTTCTGAGGCACAGGGAAGAAATCTTATTGTAGATAATAAGTGATAATACATCCAGGTGTCTACACACACTGCACTGCACTTGTTTACATATGTGAACATTTTCTGTCTCAATTAGATTTTTGGGCAGTTAAATACATGCAAAGATTTGAATGCTAAGAATGTTCTAGCTTTTGGTAGCAAGGGTTCTAGTTTCATCTTTATGTTCATGTCTGTTAGCACTGAGTTATAGTCAAGTGGCTAGAGCAGATGGGTGAGAATCAAGAAGGAACTGGGGTCTGTTGCTACTCTTGAACTAGGCCCTAGCCTTTCCAAGGCATAAACAGTAACTTTATGCATGTGAGTAGCCCTATTGACACTAATGGAGCTAGGAGGCGGCATGGGCTAGTGGATAGAGCACTCTAGTCAGGAGTCTTGAATCCTTCTCTTGACTCTATTGCTAACCTGATATTAGGCAAATAATGTCCCTTCTCTGTGCCTCTGTTTCCTTCTTCACCTTCTTTTGTCTTGTCCCATTAGATTAGCTCTTTGGGGCAGGAACTGTATTGGCAGAACACCTAGCACAATGGGATTCCAACCTCAGTTGGGAGGTCTCTACATGCTGCACTAATACAATTAGTATTTACATTAAAGACACAGGGAGCTAATGCAGAGAAGATTCCATGTGGCCCAGAGGGGAAAATCCTGCTGGGATGTAGATGAGAATCCAGTGGACAAGTGAAGTCACAGCAAGAGGAGAGAATATCACTTTCTTAGCAGTTTTCATTCAGTCATTGCCTTGCCATTGTCCCTCCTAGGCACAGGAATTGGGTTGTCCCCCAAAACCCCCCACAGATCCCCATGGAGATCTGTTGGAAGCCCTTTGTGTCTTAGTACCTGTAGGCTTTTCTTTTTTCCTTGTCAGCACGGCTTCATTATACAGATGGCTCTCTCTCCTTCTGTGAAAGGTTATCTAGGTGAGTTATAACCCCAAGAGTCTACTGTCTATCACTACAGAATAATATTAACAATTTAAAGAAGGGGGGAGCGATTCCTCAACTTCTGGAGAGTAGTAAGTATGAGCAATAGGCATGGATTTATAAAGATTACATTTTGCCAGGCAAATATGTTATGCTTGTTTTTGATAGAATTACACAATTAGTGGACGAAGGAGAAACAGTCTAAACACCAGCTGTAAAGACAGATGTGATATCCTTGGATTTTGGTAACGTGTCTCTCAAAAATAATACTTGGAATTAGTTTTCAGGGTGTCTTTGATATAAACATTGTAATTTGGACTGAAAACTTACTGAAGGACAAAGGATGATGAATGGCAACATATTGAATGTGCCTTTTGGTGGTCTGGTAAAAAGCCAGTTTGTGGCTGAGCTGGTTTCAAAAATTTCCTTTTCTGCTTGCATGCTAACTTGTCTCATCAGCTTAGCTTAGTTCTACTTTGTAAAGTATTGCTGTAAAAACAGCACTGTGCGGTTTTGTGTTTGTCTCACTAATTCCAGATCAAACTTGCATAGTTTATAAGTAAAGAGATGAGTTTACTTTTATAGCAAAGCCAGCCTGGGTTTTCAAAGTCACCCATTATCACCTATAACTTCCTGCAGGCCACAAATGTTTTCAACCACACTATCTTCTAGTTCACACCTCTACAACACAACTAAGAGATAATGAGGCTGAATAGGTCTGACAGAAGGTACGACTTGGAGGCAGTTGGGTTGTACAGTCATTATTGAAGGCATAGACTTATAAAGAGAGGTGTTCATCTTTATTTTTCAGTGTGTGGGGGAAAAATAGATTGACCTAAATACTCTTTTAAATGGGGATTTGAAGTATATAGGAAGTGAGTGACACTTCAAAACATTGAGGGGAGGACTTCTGAGGAAAAACTTTTTATGACGGGTGCAATCCAGAGCAGCCAAGAATCTTCATGGTGCCATGGGCTACAGGCCTGTTCCAACATGCTCCCTGTGCTAGGGTTTGTGCAGGGACCAGTGTAGCACTTCTTACAGAGTCGTTATGCTGTGTGTGCACTGAGGGAATTCACCCTCTGCTCTGTGAGCTATTTATGGTCCTCCTATACAGTGGTGTATTGGGATTGATGCAGAAGCCCTTAATATTCTGTATTTTCCTTGCAACAAACAAATAACAGAATACACAATAATGTTCCCTTAAGTCACCTCTATCCTATTTTCCATTCAAAAGGCACATATAATTCCCAATACCATTAAGTCACTCTCATGCACAGGGAGAAGAATATGCACCAGAATGAGACTTCCACATGAGTGTAACATAGGAATAATCTCAAATATCCATAAGCATCTGTTCCATTTTGCCTTTCTCCACTGTTTCATCTCTTGCTTATATTTCAGTTGTCGCAGATGTAGTTCTGAAATCAGTGTTTCTCTGGAAATCCTTTACAAAACCACAGTGAACTCCTTTTACTCTCAGATTTAGTTATGGAGCAAGAAACAGCACAGTCACTCAGTGATTCTCTGTTATAGAACTTTGATTTATTTGGTTAGATGAATGTACATATAGTTTGAGAAACCTGTAACACCAACCTAGTTGCATTTAAATGAGCATTTAAGTAAAGGAGCCTACAGCCTAAGAGTGCTATTCAGCAACTCTTCAAAACATAAGGCAAATCTGATGATACTTTTCTACCTTTTTCATTATTTTGCCTTCACATGATGATGGGTAGCAAGCTCTCGCCTAGCTTTAGGCTCCTCTCTAGCCCTACCATGAGCAACTGATGAAGGGAGCTCATGGTAATCTGTGTGCAGTGTGGAAATGAAACACTTTTTTTCTTTCTTGTGCCATTACAAATACCAGGAAGACAGGGAGCTCAAATTGTTAAAAGTCCAACCTGGCTTACAGCATTTGTAATTGGCTAAATCATTATATTAAAAGCCTTCAAATAAGTGTGCTAAGTTTCTCAATTGTTCAGCTTGGCCCACGTCAATGTATAATGTTAGGTCATGGTTGAGCTTATATATTTGAGCCAACAAACATTAAGCTCAGGCTTTTTTTCCCTGTAGCATAGATGGGCCCTGTGCATAGGATCATCTTATTGTTTTGAACAGAAGTCCTCCAATGGAAGTCGATATTAGTCATCTTTCTTAAAAGGTAAAAAGTATCTGTGCTAACCCTGTGTACGCCCTCCTGAGCTCTGTTCTACACAACAAAGCCTACTGAAGCAAGCCAAATGTACAGATGTTACCATACCCAGCAACATTTTTTTAAAGAGATACTCAAATGGAAGCCCCCACATTATGGGCTGTGGCTCATTCTGGAAAGTTCCTGATTGTTGCGGTGTACTCCCTTATAACCATTTAACCTTTTTGTGAAAGACCGTCTCTACTACAGAAACCTTTATAAAGAATAATTCAGGCAGGAATTTGGGAAACCCTCTGGGCAGTAACTAGGAGCTGCTTCTTAGCTAGATTGTCTACCTTCTAATTACCAACTTAATTTGCGCAGTCAGCTCTAATCTGAAACTTTTCCCTTTGAGCTGACCTGAAATGGCAACTTGTTTCTCCCTGGCAAAACAAAAAACTGGAAAACTATGAATTTGGGTCAAACATTTTGGTTGACCAAAATCTAAACATTTTGCTTCATTTTCAGGTCTTTTACCTGTGTGTTTTTGTTAAATATAGCTATGTTTCCAAACAAACCACCATTTTGAAATGAAAGTCAAAACATTTAAAATTTTGTTTTAAAAATGTCAGTGGAATGTTTCATCCTTTGGAATTTTTTTCCATCTTTATTTGTTTTTAAAAAAATTGACAGCTCTATTTCTAACAAATATAATGGAATTGCCATACTGTAACATACTGACCAGATATTGGACTAGTCTCTGACAGTGGCCAGCACCAAACGCTTCAGTGGAAGGTGGAAGAACTCTGCAGTAGTTAGATGTGGGATAATCTAGCTTCCACAATGGGACTTTCCTTAGTCTTCAATTGATAGAGATTGTCTTAAACCCTGGCATGAGGGTTACTATCTCTTCCAGAATTATAATACGTCTGGATATTCACATTCATAAAGATGTCCAGTCCCTTTTTTGAATCTTGCTAAGTCTTGACTTCAACTTGTAGGGCAGCACCTGCACAAATTTCTTTGGAGTTATAACTTTTACAAGTAGTATAAATCATTTTGCATATTTTAAGATACACAGGACAAGAAAAGAGCTAAAGTAATGACAGGTTTCAGAGTAGCAGCCGTGTTAGTCTGTATTCGCAAAAAGAAAAGGAGGACTTGTGGCACCGTAGAGACGAACAAATTTATTTGAGCATAAGCTTTCATGAGCTACAGCTCACTTCATCGGATGTATTCAGTGGAAAATACAGTGGGGAGATTTATATACACAGAGAACATGAAACAATGGGTGTTACCATACACACTGTAACGAGAGTGATCACTTATTACCAGCAGGACAGTGGGGGCGGGAAGGGACCTTTTGTAGTGCTAATCAAGGTGGGCCATTTCCAGCAGTTGACAAGAATGTCCGAGGAACGGTGGGGGTGGAGGAATAAACATGGGGAAATAGTTTTACTTTGTGTAATGACCCATCCACTCCCAGTCTTTATTCAAGTCTAAGTTAATTGTATCCAGTTTGCAAATTAATTCCAATTCAGCAGTCTCTCCTTGGAGTCTGTTTTTGAAGTTTTTTTGTTGAAGAATTGCCACATCTAGATCTGTAATCGAGTGACCAAAGAGATTGAAGTGTTCTCCGACTGGTTTTTGAATGTTATAATTCTTGACGTCTGATTTGTGTCCATTTATTCTTTTACGTAGAGACTGTCCAGTTTGACCAATGTACATGGCAGAGGGGCATTGCTGGCACATGATGACATATATCACATTGGTATATGTGCAGGTGAACGAGCCTCTGATAGTGTGGCTGATGTGATTAGGCCCTATGATGGTGTCCCCTGAATAGAATAGACAGTTGGCAACAGGCTTTGTTGCAAGGATAGGTTCCTGGGTTAGTGGTTCTGTTGTGTGGTGTGTGGTTGCTGTGAGTATTTGCTTCAGATTGGGGGGCTGTCTGTAAGCAAGGACTGGCCTGTCTCCCAAGATCTGTGAGATTGCTGGGTCGTCCTTCAGGATAGGTTGTAGATCCTTGATGATGCGTTGGAGAGGTTTTAGTTGGGGGCTGAAGGTGATGGCTAGTGGCGTTCTGTTATTTTCTTTGTTGGGCCTGTCCTGTAGTAGGTAACTTCTGGGTACTCTTCTGGCTCTGTCAATCTGTTTCTTCACTTCAGCAGGTGTGTATTGTAGTTGTAAGAATGCTTGATAGAGATCTTGTAGGTCTTTGTCTCTGTCTGAGGGATTGGAGCAAATGCGGTTGTATCGTGGAGCTTGACTGTAGACAATGGATCGTGTGGTGTGGTCTGGATGAAAGCTGGAAGCAAGTATATAGGAATAGCGGTCAGTAGGTTTCCGGTATATGGTGGTGTTTATGCGGCCATCGCTTATATGAAGTGAGCTGTAGCTCCAGTGTACATAATCTTTCCAGCACACCTAGGGATACAGTGACTTTACAACCTCAAACTCAATTATGTCCGCTGATCCAGGCTTGGCTCTCTTGAGGCCTTGACAGATGGATGGATGTGGGTAACTGACCAGGGAGTTTGATAATGGAGCCCATAATTGACCACAGTCATAACACAGTGATATCCACGCACGTGTTCCATAACTTATCAGTGGGCTTTCTGCTCGCTTGCACATGCAGGGACCACCCCTGTCCCTGGACAGTAGCTGGGAGAATGGGTGAACCACAGCCACGTGTGAGGCAGGCACCCTGAAGGTGGCAGGGGGGAGCTTATATCTAAATAGTTTTCAGAGTAGCAGCCGTGTTAGTCTGTATCCGCAAAAAGAACAGGAGTACTTGTGGCACCTTAGAGACTAACAAATTTATTTGAGCATAAGGGTGGGCTGCCGGTGGGTGCTGAGAACCCACTGCTTTTTCCTCATGGGTACTCCAGTCCCGGAGCACCCATGCACTCAGCTCCTACTATGGGCACAGCATCAGGCATATCGACTTATTTAGACTAACCAGGGGGAGAGAGGATACTCCCACAAACAGAATGCTTCTCCATCTTTCAACACATGCTTTCTCAGCTAGTCCTGGCCATCAAATATTTACGTCTTGTCTATACACAAATTAAATGGATTTTAGTTGCAGTGGTACAAAAATCACTATTGTTAGAGCAAGGAGAATCCCTGTGTGGACACTTCTTGGATTGTACCAGTTTAAATAAATGGACTTTAAAATGCATCCTAAATTGGCATTAACACTAATGAAATATGTACAGTAGTTAAATTGATTTAAGTTTAGTGATCAATGGGGCGGGGGGGAGGGGGCGGGGAAGGTGGACACACACACACACACCCCAGCTCCTACCAAAATAAAAGGGGAGTTAAACTCTTGTGCACAGTCTAGGCCTTAGCTTTATTCATATTTGTTCCTATTCCTTCAGGTGCTATACAGGTGGGGAGAAAATAGCTCTGCAGCAGAAAGCTTGGATAGGGAATTCACCCTTCACCCCTGCCCCTCCTCCAGTTTAGGCTTGAATATCAGCTACTGCTACCCTGAAATTCTCTCAGTGTATCCATATACTCCTTGATCACCTGGATTCTCCTTCTGGTTTTCCTGCCCCATATGCCAGTCTGAGGGCTAAGCCGTCCATGATATGCAGAGGTGCAATGCCTCATTTAGCACCCCCCCCCCCCCCCGCCCAATGTGAATATGGCTCTCTCAATAGCCCTTCCATGGTGCTTCAGTGATGCAAAGGGTCTCATGTGGACATATCCTTGCCTTGCACTCAGGGTCTAATTTTTGCAACTAGCAAGATGAAGTCCTGAGTGTGTTGAAAGACTAGCTGCTCTCTGGCCTAGTGCTTCTTGGCTTTGCTTTCTTTCCAGTTTCACAGATCATTCTTTCCATAGTGAAGAAATTGTTTGCTGCTTGTGCCCAAAACTGGTATGCTCTGATGTACTTGAAAAATCAGTGTACTAGTGTAAGCCTCTCAAATCCAAAATGAATAGGGTGATAGCAATTAACAGCAAATATCCACATAACATCCTTTGTGGCAAGGGGTCACTCTCTACTCAGAGCCATTGCAGTACAAATTGCTCTCTCACAGAACCAAGCAAAAGGAAAAATTTAGAGCAACTTCATACTATTGAGTGACTTGAATCCACATGCTTCCGTGCTGCTGGCTCGCTAACTGGTATTGCCTGAGATTCGTAGCTATAACTTCTGTAATGTCGGCGAGAACAGAGAACCCACTTGGGATAGGCACATTGAACAGGCTTTTAACACTGCAGCCTCACTGCTAGGAATGTATATCCTCAGGTTGGCTAGGGCTTGAGACGCATGGGCACATACAATAAGAAGCACATCATCAAAACAAACTTGAACTCTAGTGCTTAAGTGTTGCAATTCTGCATGGCTGTAATGGACAGGAATAGGTTACTACTAGCCCTTTAAATAGTATGAGTGGCCCTCACTCTTCTGTGTTTCAGATGCCAACAGGACCCTGCCAGAGCAGCTGTGCATAGCTAGGCCTCTCATGTCGTGTATTGTTAAGGGGTTAAACATAGTTATTTGGACCCTACTGTGCCACAGGATGCCCTCATATTACCTGCCTCTTGTACAGAGCAAAAGACACAACACTGGTCCATATGTGAGGGCCCCACAAGGTGAGGGAGACAGCCCTGTATGCTCTTCCCATGCTATCAGGGCCAGATTAAGGCAGGGGCTTTAGGGGCTGCAGCCCAGGCCCCTGGCTCAAGGGGAGCCCCGCAAAAATAAATCACAGGCAGACATCTCCAGGGTGCTCAGGCAGCCTGGCCTGGCCTCACGCTACTCCCGGAGGAGGCTGGCAGGTCTCTGCGGCCCCTGGCAGCAGGGGCAGGGGAGGGGACTCCACGCGTTGCTTCTCCGCCCGCCCCCCCCCCCCACACACACACTGTCTCCATGCACTGCGGGGTGGCGCTTGCGGGCATGGGCAGTGCATGGAGGCACACTGTCCTTCTCCCCCCAGGGCATGCAGAGACATGCCAGCAGCCAACCACTTCCTGGAGCGGCATGGGGTTGTGGCAGGCAGGCAGCCTGCCTGAGCCCTGCTGTGCCGCAGGCTGGGAGTCGCCTGTGGTAAGTGCCTCCCGGCCGGAGCGTGCACCTCAAACCCCTTCCCAGACCCTGCACCCCCTGCTGCATCCCAACCACCTGCCCCAGATCAGAATCCCCCTCCTGAACCCAAACTCCCTCTCGGACCCCGCACCCCTTCCTGCATCGCAATCCCTGCCCCAGCCCGGAGCGCCCTCCTGCACCCAAACTCCCTCCCAGACCCTGTACTCCCTCGTGCACCCCAATCCTCTGCCCCAGCCTGGAGTCTCCTCCTGCACCAAACTCCCTCCCAGACCCTGCATCCCCTCTTCCACCTCAACCCCCTGCTCCAGGTCAGAATCCCCTCTTGCACCCAAACTCCTTCCCTGACCCCGCACCCCCTTTTGCACCCCAATCTCCTGCCCCAGATCAGAATCCCCCTCCTGCACTCCAATCCCCTGCCCCAGCCCTCTCCTGCACCAAACTCCCTCCCAGGAAAAAGACTTGTATACAGGGGCCCCACAAAATCTAATAGACCTGGTCCCACAGAAGAGTTAATCTGGTCCTGCATGCCATGCTAAATTTCCATGCCCCACACAAGGGCCAGGCAGAATCTGGCCATACATACTCAAGTAATATGTGGCAGTGAAATTCTTGACTAGCATACATGTCAGACAGACCCCCAGAAAGGTTTCCCTGAGTGTGAGTGGATTATTCAACAGCACTATTTTTTAATTAACTGGTTCAATCACTGAGGATTATGTGTTTATGAAATGATTGTGTCACTTCCTCTGAAGCAGACAATCTATATTATGCAGCTTCAACGTTGTGTTAAACAAACCTGCAGCCATCATAGGTATTACTAAATTTGTACTACTGCAGAAGGAAGGAGATTTCACCATTTTGTTAATTCATTTGCAACATGGAGAAGAATGTTCTGAAGAGTCCTGTGCACACCTCAAATAATCTTTGGCTAGATCTCTGATTTGCTGCATTTCTCAGTATGTTCTGGGGCTTAAGGTTTGCTGGCACAGACCGGAAGAAGCATATTATTCTATTAGGTAAGAAGAATACAATCTAAAAGCGATGTATTCCTGAAAGCAATTTCACAGTTAATCCCACATTCAGTCCTCTTTCTTTAAAAATTGTTTTCTTCATGTTCCAGTCCTGGAGCATGAGGGGTTTTAAATGAATTTGCCAACGCATATTCTGAAATGTATAGGCCAAGACTTTTAAAAAATGGGTCCATATTTAGCACCTAAAAAATAAGTGATCTGATTTTCAGACGTGCAGACAACCATCTCATTGTGCATAATCTATTGTCCAGTCAACATGCAAAATTGTGTGCTTTCCTTGTGGGTTGCCCTTCTGTATCACATTCACATTAATGGGTGTTATGAATGTGCATTGAAGGGTGGGGTGGGGTGTACAAACTTCACAATGGGCCTGGGCAGGAAGAGGTTTACTTGAAGTTACATCAATGAGAGGCAACTCAGGCCCCACCTTTGTACCTTGGCTGTGGAGCCAGGGGAAGGGATGTCGTTTGTTTTTGCCTGACCCTGTGACATCTTGGTCCCTGAGGGCCCATTGTAGCAGCCGGGGATCCAAGTTTTCAGCTTGCCTCAGCCACACCTCCTTTCCCTGACCATGACAGCTGTGGCATTAGAGCCATCATTGCAGCTCTGTGATCTCTAAGAATTCCCCTACATGGGGACAATCCTCCAGTTGCTGATTTAAAGCCAGGTTTAGATGTTTTGCATCTCAGGGACCCCAGCAGCTCAAGACTAGGGCCTTACCATCCCCCTACACCTCCTCCATCTCTCCAATGTGCCTCTGAAGAGAGATCATTTGACCCACCTTATGGGAAATAGGATACAAACACAGAATCACAGGAAATGGAGATCGAATAGACCAGGGTTCCTCAAACTTCATTGCACCGCAGCCCCCTTCTGATAAAAGACAGTTACCTTTCCCGTAACTGGTGTTCTTCGAGATGTGTTGCTCATGTCCATTCCACAATAGATGTGTGTGCTCGCCATGTGCACCGGTGCTGGAAGTTTTCCCCCAGCAGTACCCGTAGGGGGAGCACCCCCCGCAATGCCTGGAGTGGCGCCTGCCAGGCACGGTATAAGGGCAGCTGCGCGCTCCCGCCACCCTCAGTTCCTTCTTGCCAGACAACTCCGACAGAGGGGATATGGAATAGATATGAGCAACACATCTTGAAGAACACCAGTTACGGGAAACGTAACTGTCTTTTCTTCTTCGAGTGATTGCACATGTGTATTCCACAATAGGTGATTCCAAGCTATATCTGTTGGAGGTGGGTAGGAGTTCACAAGTTTCCAGGACTGAGGACAGCCCTGCCGAACCATGTGTCATCCCTGGTTTCGGGGACGATCGCATAGTGCAAGGTGAATGTGTGAACCAAAGACCACGTGGCAGCCCTACAAATGTCCTGGATGGGGACATGGGCCACGAAGGCAGCCGACAAGGCCTGTGCCCGAGTTGAGTGTGCCCTCCCAATGGGTGGGGGGACACCCACCAGCTCATAACAGGAACGGATGCACAAAGTGATCCAATTGGAAAGCCACTGAGTGGAAATCGGCTTGCCCCTCGTGCACTCAGCCCAGGGGACGAACAGTTGCGAGGACTTTCTGAATGGCTTGGTCTGCTTGAGGTAGAAATCCAGAGCCCGCCGCACATCGAGCGTGGAGACAGTGCGCCTCACTGGACCCATGAGGGTTGGGGCAGAGGACCGGTAGAAAAATGTCCTGACCCATGTGGTAGACAGAGACCATCTTCGGGAGGAACATGGGGTGTGGGCGGAGCTGGACCATGTCTTTATGAAAGACCGTGTATGGCAGCTCTGAGGTCAGGGCCCTGAGCTCTGAGACTCACCTGGCCGACGTGATTGCAACCAGGAAGGCCACCTTCCATGAGAGGTGAGACCAGGAGCACGTGGCCAGTGGTTCAGATGGAGGCCCCTTGAGACAAACCAACACCAGGTTTAGATCCCACTGTGGGACCCGGGGTCTAGAATACGGAAAAAGACGGTCCAAACCCTTACAGAACCGGACACTCATAGCATGGGAAAATACCGTGTGTCCTTGCACCGGCGGATGGAAGGCTGACATGGCTGCCAGGTGCACCTTGATGGCGAGGGTGCCAAGCCCTGGGCCCTCAGGTGTAGGAGGTAATCAAGGATCAGCTGGATCGGGGCGGTCACCAGGGAGACACCCTGGTCCGCCATCCACCTAGAAAACCGGGACCACTTCGCCAAATAAGCGTGGCGAGTGGAGGGCCATCTACTTTCAAGGAGGATGCGCTGAACCTGCTCTCAGAACATCTTTTCCTCTCCACCTAACCACTGAGCAGCTATGCCGCGAGGTGAAGAGTCACGAGGTTGGGGTGGAGGAGGTGGCCCTGGTCCTGAGAGAGCAGGTCCGGCGGAGCGGCAATGGCCACGGCGGCACTACCACAAGGCCCATGAGGGTCCAGTACCAATGCTGTCTGGGCCACGCCGGGGCAATCAGGAGGACATAGGCCTTGTCTATCTACCTTCTCCAGGACCCTGCTGATTAGATGGAATGGGGGAAAGATGTAGAGAAGCTGGCCTGACCAGGACAGGAAAAAGGCATTGGAGATAGTGCTCCTCCCCATGCCCCCCTGGAGCAGAACCGGGGCATGGGGAGGAGCCACTTCTGGATGGAGGGACCACCTGTGTTGCGAGGAAAAGTCCCTGCTCAAGCGATCCGCCTTTTTGTTCTGGGTGCTTGGTAGCTGGAAGGCCTTCAGGTGGATGTCGTGGGCTATACAGAAGTCCTATAGCCTGAGGACAGAGGATTGGGCCTTGCCTTGCCTGTTGATATAGAACATTGAGACTGTGTTGTCCGTGAGGACCCTGACTACCTTGCCCTCCAGGTGCTAGCGGAAGGCCACGCACGCCAGCCGCACCGCCCTGAGCTCCTTGACGTTTATATGCAACATCAGGTCTTGAGCTGACCACAGGCCTTGGATCTGAAAGTTCCCCAAATAAGCCCCCCAACCCAGGTCCAACGCATCAGACACCAGCTCCAATGATGGGGTCCTGTCCCTGAACGGGACCCCTTGGAGCATGTTGTTTGGGGCAGACCACCACCCTAGGGAGATGATCACAGAGTCCGGCACAGTGAGGACCTGGTCCATCCTGTCCGTGGCCTGGGAGAACTTCGAGGCCAACCAGAGCTGGAGGGGCCTCATCCTGAGTCTGGAGTAACGGACCACGTACGTGCACGCCGACATGTGACCCAAGAGTTGTAGGCAAACCCTGGCTGTTGTCACCAGTAACCTTGTGACTGAGTCAATGAGACCTTTCAGGATCTCGAATCTGTATGGCGGGAGAGAGGCCTTGGCCTACACTGTGACCAGGAACTCCCCAATAAACTCTATGCATTGGACTGGGACTAACATGGACTTGATGTTGTTGACCAACAGGCCCAAGGAGGTGCACGTGGACAGGAAGAGCACCACGTGATCCCTCACCTGCGACTGGGAGGTGCCCTTGACAAGCCAATTGTCCAGATAGGGACCCCCCGCCATCTGAGGTAGGCCACTACCACCAACATGCATTTTGTAAACACCCTGCGGGCAGTGGACACACCAAACGGGAGGACCATGAATTGGTAATGATTCTGTCCTACCACGAAATGGAGGAAGTGTCTGTGCCCCTCGAATATGTGGAGGTGGAAATACGTGTCCTGTAGATCGAAGGCAATGTACCACTACCCGGGATCCAGGGAGAGGATGATGGAGGCCCGGGAGAGCATGCGGAACTTGAGCTTCGCCATGTACTGGTTCAGACCTCAGAGGTCCATGATGGCCTGAGCCCCGCTTTGGCCTTCAGGATAAGGAAATAACGGGAGTAATACCCCTTGCCCATGAACTCCTCGGGCACTGCCTCTATAGATCCTAGACCTAGGAGCTGTCCCACCTCCTGCTCGAGCAGAGCTTCGTGCGAGGGGTCCCCCAAGAGGGACGGGGGCAGGGGGTGGTTGGTAAACTAAAGGGTGTAACCGCGGGAGTTGGTGTTGAGGACCCATCGTTCTGAGGTTAGCTGCAGCCATTCTGGGAGGAAAGCACACAACCGGTTGGAGAAGGGAAACTTTATTGGGGGTGGATCCCTGATGAGGACTGGTGGGGTGCCCCCGAGTGTCCTGTCAAAAATGCCTTTTCCCCGCCTGCTTGCCCTTGGAGGACCCAGACTGGGGGGCAGGCCGAGACTGCCTCTGAGGGCTTCTGTTATAGTCCCGCTGCTTCTTATGGGCAGCCTCGTACTTCGGGACGGCGGCCTGGGCAGGAGTCTGCTGTGGCTTGAACTTGGGTTTTGCTGGAGCTGGGACATAGAGGCCCAGAGTCTGGAGGCTCATGCAGGAGTCTTTCATGCCATGCAGCCTTGTATCTGTTTCCGCTGCAAACAGAGCTTTCCCATCAAACGGGAGATCCTGCATGGAAGACTGCACCTCGCTGGGCAGTCCAGAGAGCAGCAGCTATGACGTCTGTCTCCTGGACACCGCGGAGGCCATTGATTGTGCGGCCGTGTCCGCAGCATCCGAGGCCGCCTGCAGGGATGCCCTAGCAGCCGCTGCCCCTTCCTCCACTAGCGCCTTGAACTCTTTCCTATCACACTCCTGAAGGGAGTCCTCAGACTTGTGCAGGGAGCCCCACAGATTGAATTCGTACCAGCCCAGGAGAGCCTGATGGTTTGCCACTCGTAACTGGAAGCTTGAAGATGAATAAACTTTCCTTCTGAAAGAGTCCAGTCTCTGATAGTCTTTATTCTTTGGGGTCGGGGCTGGCTGACCCTGCCGTTCCCTGTGGTTGACCGACTCGACCACCAGGGAGTTGGGCGCCGGGTGGGTATACAAGTACTCATGCCCCTTAGCGGGTACACAGTACTTGCATTCCACCTTTTTAGAGATGGGGGCCAATGAGGCCGGTGTTTGACACAGGGCATTTGAAAGCTTAGCCACCCCTTCATGGAGAGGCAAGGCCACCCTACCCAGTGCCAAAGGGGACAACACGTTAAACAGGGAGTCTGAGGTCTCCTCCATCTCCTTTGCCTGGAGGTGGAGGCTTGCTGCCACCTTCTTTAAGAGTTCTTGGTGGGCCGTGAGGTCCTTCTGCGGGATGGAGGGGGTGGGGCTTCAATTGCCTCCTCCGGGTGGGGCGAAGAGGCCGGTGCAGTGCTCCGGGTGTCGGCTGGCACCGGAGGGTCTGCCACTTTATCGGACTTCTGGCACGGTACCGAGGATGCACGTCCCACCGCCTCCTTTCTCAGGGGTTTGGAGAGGGAGGCTGATGGTGCCTTCAAAGCTCCACCCACTGAGCAAGCTCCCACCGAGGGCTGTGCCGGAGGCCATGGTGCCCACTGGTACCATTGGCTTGGCCACGACGCTCAGTGCCACTGCACCTGCTGTGGCACCGTCGAGGCCGGCTGTTCAGGTTGGCTGGCCTGGCCCATTGAAGGACGGCTACGAATGGAGACTGGGCTGGAGTAAGATCTGCTGCTGTCTCTGGACCGGGAGGAGCAATGGTGCTGGGATCTACGATGGCCACGGGACTGTGATCTCGACGTGAAGGACCCGTACTGGCAGTATCAGCTGCTCTGCGAACGGGCTCGATGGGAGGACCTGCAACGGTGAAATGCCGGCGATCGATGCCCGGGGCTGCAATGTCTTGGAGGAGACTTGGAGTGGGAGTCCACATGTCGACAACCGTGCCGTGATTGACTGTAGTACCCTCTCCGAGACGAGGACTGATGGCGACGTCCATTGCGGTCCCGCCGATATTCACTCCTTGAGGATGAGAGGTGCTGTGAGTCCCGGCCGGACAGAACCCAGCCAAACAGTGTGGTCGGCGTCAAGGGCAATCCACCTGGACTCCGTCCCGAGCAATCGCTGGGCGGTGATCGGCATCAGGAACGTTCCCTCGACCGAGACCAGTACCGGGCCAGAGGCAACTGTGGAGATCTCAGTGGCGGCTTGCCTCTGGAGCAGGGGGCCGACATCGACAGCGTTCCGGGCACCAGCATGGACATAACGTCCCAGGCCGCCTGGAGGGCTTCAGGTGTGGACGGCATCCGGACATTCGGAGAGGCCTGTTACGAAGGGGCTGGGCTACTCCACTCAACGTGAGTCGGAGGCCTGGGGCCCGGTGGGGATCGAGGACTGCCTGACATGGGCCTAGCCTCTGTCCCAGACTTCCCTTGGTGCCACTGCGAAGAAGGAGTCTTCCTGGCCCTCTTGGCGTGCCCCGTGGATGGGGAGCGGTGCCGACTGGTTGATGGCACCGGAGGGTCACTGCATACCAATACCGCGGTGCTGGGTACCAGTTCAGAGTGGCATGCCGGGGTCGGAGTCAGCGCTGACTCCATCAGGATGGCCTGGAGCCTAATGACCCTTTCTCTTTTGGACTGAGGCTTAAATGACTTGCAAATCTTGCACCTTTTGCTGATATGGGTTTCTCCCAAGCAGCGCAAACAGTCTGCGTGAGGGTCACTTCTCGGCATAGAAAGCCTACAAGAGCCGCACGACTTAAACCCCGGGGTGCAGGGCATGCCCTGGCCTCGGCTCACTGGCTAACTAAACTAACTAAACAGCTAACTAACTACAGGTACTAACGCTGAACGAACAAACAGTTCTGGGGATAAGCTACAGCAAAGCTGGAGCAGAGCAGTTCCGATGCACCTTCACTGGTAGCAAGAAGGAACTGAGGGTGGGGGGAGCGCGCAGCTCCCCTTATACCGCGTCAGGCAGGCGCCACTCCAGGGGTCACGGGGGGCGTTCCCCCCATGGGTACTGCTTGGGGAAAAACTTCCGGCACCAGTGCATATGGCAAGCACGCACACCTATTGTGGAATACACATGAGCAATCACTCGAAGAAGAACAAAAATTACTACACGACCCCCGGCAGGGGGACCGAAGACCGAGCCCCTCTGCCCTGGGCAGGGGGACCGAAGCCTGAGTTCCGCCCCCACAAAACTTGAGGGCTTCAGTTCTGGGAGATGGGGCTTGGACTTTTGGCTTCAGCCCCAGGCCGCAGCAAGTCTAGCACTAGCCCTGGTGAACCCATTAAAATAGGGTTGTGACCCACTTTGATCTCCTGACCCACAGTTTGAGAACCGCTGGAACAGACCCATCAAGTCATCTAGTCCATCTGTTCTGCCAGTGTGAGATCACATACTATTTCCTAATGCTTTGTCCAGTCTAGTTTTTAAATGAGTGACCCAATAACATCCTTATCACTACCCTTTGGAAGACTTTTCCACAGCCTTTGCAAATAGAATATGTTTTACATGTGTATGCGAACAAATGAACCTTCTTGACTTTTGTAAAAAGAAAAGGAGTACTTGTGGCACCTTAGAGACTAACCAATTTATTTGAGCATGAGCTTTCGTGAGCTACAGCTCACTTCATCGGCATCCGATGAAGTGAGCTGTAGGTCACGAAAGCTCATGCTCAAATAAATTGGTTAGTCTCTAAGGTGCCACAAGTACTCCTTTTCTTTTTGCGAATACAGACTAACATGGCTGTTACTCTGAAACTTAACTTTTGTGTACATTTTCTGTAATTGGACTTTTAGGGCCATCTAGGTGCTGTAAATCTTGAAAATACTCTGTACCTGCATCTGAGAGTCTTATGTGCTGGTCTATAAGCATCTCTGTGTGCTGTTTGCAAGCTAATGGATGGCTAGGCAACCTTTGAAGTCGCTTGAGCCTATCCTGTGCAGTGTCTTGTTGTCATAAATATAAAGGGAAGGATAAAAAACTTTAAAATCCCTCCTGGCCAGAGGAAAAACCCTTTCACCTGTAAAGGGTTAAGAAGCTAGGATAACCTCGCTGGCACCTGACCAAAATGACCAATGAGGAGACAAGATACTTTCAAAAGCTGGGGGGAGGGACAAACAAAGCCTCTCTGTCTATCTGTGTGATGCTTTTGCCGGGGACAGAACAGGAATGGAGTCTTAGAACTTAGTAAGTAATCTAGCTAGATATGCGTTAGATTCTGTTTTCTTTAAATGGCTGAGAAAATAAGCTGTGCTGAATGGAATGGATATTCCTGTTTTTGTGTCTTTTTGTAACTTAAGGTTTTGCCTAGAGTGATTCTCTATGTTTTGAATCTAATTACCCTGTAAGGTATATACCATCCTGATTTTACAGAGGTGATTCTTTTTACGTTTTCTTCTATTAAAATTCTTCTTTTAAGAAACTGAATGCTTTTTCATTGTTCTTAAGATCCAAGGGTTTGGGTCTGTGGTCACCTATGCAAATTGGTGAGGATTTTTATCAAACCTTCCCCAGAAAAGGGGGTGTAAAATTTGGGAGGATTTTGGGGGGAAAGATGTTTCCAAACGGACTCATTCCCAGTAACCGGTGTTAGACGTTTGGTGGTGGCAGCGAAAGTCCAAGGGCAAAGGGTAAAATAGTTGTACCTTGGGGAAGTTTTAACCTAAGCTGGTAAAAGTAAGCTTAGGAGGTTTTCATGCAGGTCCCCACATCTAGGGATGTGATCGTTCCCCTCTATTCGACATTGGTGAGGCCTCATCTGGAGTACTGTGTCCAGTTTTGATCCCCACACTACAAGAAGGATGTGGAAAAATTGGAAAGAGTCCAGCGGAGGGCAACAAAAATGATTAGGGGACTGGAACACATGGAACCCAGAGGGAACTGGGATTGTTTAGTCTGAGGAAGAGAAGAATGAGGGGGGATTTGATAGCTGCTTTCAACTACATGAAAGGGGGTTCCAAAGAGGATGGATCTAGACTGTTCTCAGTGGTAGCTGATGACAGAACAAGGAGTAATGGTCTCAAGTTGCAGTGGGGGAGGTTTAGGTTGAATATCAGGAAAAACTTTTTCACTAGGAGTGTGGTGAAACACTGGAATGCGTTACCTAAGGAGGTGGTGGTATCTCCTTCCGTAGAGGTTTTCAAGGTCAGGCTTGACAAAGCCCTGGCTGGGATGATTTAGTTGGGGATTGGTCCTGCTTTGAGCAAGGGGTTGGACTAGATGACCTCCTGAGGTCCCTTCCAACCCTGATATTCTATGATTCTATGATCTGTACCCTAGAGTTCAGAGTGGGGAAGGAACCTTGACACTTGTAAATGAGGACTAACACTATTATTTAACATCTATATTGTTTTGGCACCTTAGGCCACAACCAAGGGTACTCTGTTGTGCTAGCAACTTTACAAAAATATTTCAAAAGATGGTCCGTGCCCCAGATAGCTTAGGATATTAAATTCAATCAAGGAAAAGGATGGGCAGCTAATGGAGCTCACCGTATTGGTGTGTTATATGAGCCGCCTCTGTGTTCACTGGCACAGTGAGTTGTAGCCACTGTTCCCTCTAAGCTGTGCGCGTGTGCGCGTGCACACAGATCCTAAACCCCACGCACCCGGCAAAACACCACATGCACATAAATTTGCACAGAAGCACAACAATTTGCACAGAAGAAATTTTTTGCGCACACGGCCTGTCAAAAATTGGTTGTAGCAAAAGTGATTGGTAGGACTCGTTGTCCCTTCTGGGTCCCAATAAAGTGAATTCTACTGGATTGCTGTGATTACTAAATTTCAGTATGCGGATCACTATGTGTCTAGAGCTGGGGGAAGAACAGTTTTCCCATCCTGCAATTATTTTAAAGTCATCCCATTTAGCATTGGGATGAAAAGTAGAAACCTCAAATTGTTGGGAACCAACATTTTTTGGATCGGGTCAATCCAATGTTTTGTTTTCCATAATTTTCAAACCTTGTCTTGATTTCAATCTTGTTGATATATAAAATGTATAGTTGTTTTGAAATTTAAGTTTTTTTTTTTTTTTAAAGTCAAACTTAAATAGAACCTGTTAGAAATTGGAAAATGTCAGATCTTGGTTTGACAATTTCAAAAGTGTTTTGAAATGGGAATTTTGTTGAAACCAACCCTTTTCTGCGAATAGTTTTTCAACAAATTAGCATTTTCCAGAGAAAAGTTTTGCTGAAAAATTCCCAACCAGGTCTGCATGTATGCATCTACAACTTTTCATTCCCACTCTGCTGATCGAAGTGTAGTTTTAAATAGTAACAATTGTGAATTAAGCACTTCCTGCTGTGTCTAGGCAAGCATTCCAAAAACCGACAAACATTTCCTGCTGCCATAGTAACTTCAACTGCAGTGGTCACTCTGTTTGACCACCTTAAGAAAAAAAAGCCCTATTCTCACTGAAACCTTACTGTGCAATGTTTCAGACATGCACATTCAACTGGGGGACTAAAGAGTTTGTGTCAGATTTGAAAAGAAAACAAATGGAATATAAAATGCTGAAGGGATACAGGTGGCTTGAGGGGGGTAGATTTAGGTTTGCACAGGAAATGTAGATGGCTACTGAGATTCTCAATAGAACAGACTATGCAATGGAGCTAGTGAGTCATAGGTAGAAACTTACCTTCAAGCAAACAGTCGTGAAGGGATAGTGAGCAAGCCAAAGTCACTCAAAGGGAAATGAACCCTCCTGGGTAAAGTCTGCCTTGCCAGCCTGCTAACAAACTTAGCTCTAGCAACAGTTGCACAGGAGTCAGCACAGTCATTGATGTCGCTAATTACATAATTGGTGGAAAGTAAATCCAGAATACAGCCAGTATAAACTCAGTGGCAATGCTGGAATCGTAGTCCTAAAACTTAACAAACTACAGTTCTGGTCAGGCAATAGTCTTGTAGAAATGTGACTGAGTCATAGCAACAGCAAGACCTGGAGTCTAAACTGCTGAACTTCTAGAGAATTCAAAATTCTTAATGGAATTGCATTTAAGTAGTGGGAATTTCACAACTGTACTGGGAGGAGGATTTGTGTACCTTGTATTTGGGCTCCTCTCTTAAAGGGATACTCTCTCTTTAGATAAAACGTCTGCTGACATCTCTTCCTCTCCAGTCAAGAATTAGAAGTAGGAGAAGAGAAGATGAGTCACAAGTTGAGAGAAGTTTGCATAGCAACATGTACTGTGAGACCTTTTCCCTCAGGCTGCTGGGACTTTGGGGAGAGAAGACTAAATTAGTCTATAGAAAAGAAATAGGGTCAAGGTGCCATGAAAAGTGATTTGAGTTACAAGCTGATAAGGCAGTGTAAGTTGTCACTTATATGCTGACGGGCCAAAAGAAGGGGTAAGGTTTAAGTTAATGTACTGGTGTGGAGAGTAGAGACACTTCTGTTTTTCACGCTCCACCCCACTCAACTCCTGAGCATGTAACTGGCAGCTGTTACACGTCATTTACTGACATGTTACTGATTCCAACCGACACAACACTTCTATATTTGACTACCGGCTCTGTAGATAGTAGGTTGAAACTATGAACATAATTACAAAATTGTTCAATTAACCAGTGCAGCCAGTGTAGCTGCTCTGTATGCTCTTAATGCCTTAAAACAGATGTCTGGGTAGCTAAGTGCCATTGGACTATCCAAATGCAGAGCTGGGCACTCTGACTTAAAGCAGGTGACAGAGTTTGAGAACTGTGTTTGCTGCAGTATGTGTGCTCTGCTTTATCATGTCCATTGGCTAAACTCTGAGAATAAAAACAGTCATTAGGTGAATGCTGGCATAGCATATTCATGACCACAGGGACTGTTCCCTGCTAGCAGCCCCTGGGGCACAAACTACTGGGGCGGAGATGAGGCAGGGTCTTCCTCTCCTCCTCTGCCTCAGCCGGTGGAGCCAGCTCACTAGAAAAGGAAGTACATTGCTGCACTCTTCTAATGGCAGTGCAATGATACAGTCCCATTGCTCCTGCTGGCCCGTGCCATGCATATCCTTATCATAGGGCACTATCTAACTATTGCTATCTGGCTCTGAGTTTCAGCATTCCTTTTCTTGTGATGAGTAGCTGAGAGTTTAGGGGAACAGCCTTCTGAAAAGGAAACTGTTCCACACAAAGTGGGGTGTAACTTGTGTGACTCCAAACTTTGCCTCTCTTAAGCCCTGAGTCAGGAAGCCCCTTAAGCACATATCTAGTTTAAGAGAACAAATAATTCTGTTGAATTCCATGGATTATTACTCTCACAGTTTACTCTACAAGTAGCTCTTTTCTCTGCCCCCTACTAATCTCCTGTATTGTTTCCCCACACTGTCTTCCGTTCATTTCTATCACCTCACTCTCCCCTTCCCCCAAAACTCCCTCATTGTTTTTCTCTATATCTCCTTTATTCCCCCTCCAGGCTACCTAATTCCTCACTCCGTCTGTACCCCCAGAGTTTTCCACCTGTGCCCCAAACCTTCTTACTCTCTCCCTCTCTCTTCTCCCTGTCCTAAGCACCACTCTCTATTTTCCACAAACCCCTCACGCTGTGCTCCCTCTCCCAATAAAGTCCCTTCACTCCTCCCAATCTCCCTTCCTTCTCCCAAAACCTCCTACAGTCTCTTCCTTTTTGCAGTCTCTCCCTTCTGTCCATTTAGTTCCTAGAGGCTACCCTAGAGCCCTCCAATAACTGTTTCACTCTCTTCTTCCTACTCCATCTTGCCTCTCTTCAAACACACACTGTTTTCCTCACTACCTCTCTTACTCTGTCTCAGCCTCCATTTCCTCTGCAAGTTTCCTGACTCTCTCTCTTCTCTCCCTTCCTCATTCCAAATTTCCATTCTCTCCTCCCTCTTCCAACAGTCCCCTCATTCTGCCTCCATCTCCCCAACTTGAAATGGTACAGTGGCCACCCTTTCAAAGATCATTCCAGTTCTAGAGATACTTGCTGATTGTAGTAGTGTCCTCATTTTAGCTCTGAAGATTTCTGAAATCTTTAGTACATCTAAAACGATAATGAACTTGTTTTGGATCCCAATCTATATAACTGTTACTTTACCGGGTAATTAGTGTTGTATTTTTAACATTATTGCCCATAAACTATGAGGAGTTTGAGCTGCAGAGTTAGTTGACATTTTTCAGCTAAAAAATTTACAGTAGGAAAATGTGATTTTTGTTAAAATCAAAATATTCCATGGGAAAATTTCAATGTTCTTTTATGCAACTTGTAAGTTTTTTCCAACTGGAAAACTGAAAAGTTTTATTTTAAATTTTCATTTTATATTGACTTTTGGAAACCAAAACATTTTGGCTTTCCATTTCAGTTTTGTTCTTTTTTCCCCCCTTTCATCTCTTTTTTCCAGTTGAGAAACATTTTTTTAAAGCTGTTTCCCAAGATCACATACTTTATCACTTTCCCCAAAATGGAGCAAAAGATGAAATAACCCTGAAAATCTACTAACCAAAATGGAAAGCCAAAAAACTTTCAATTTAAAAGAACGAACCCAATAAACGAAAAATTTTAAGTAGAAACAAAATTAAAGTGTTTCGAAATGTTTTGAAATGAAACTAAAGGAAATGTTAGTTTTTGAAGTGTCCTGCACAATCCCTGACATTTTTCATTTTGAAAAATTTCAAAAATGGATTTTTCTCTCAACTTCTTTTGTTTTTAAGCAGGGGGGAAAAAAGGGTCTTCCAACAAGCTCTGCTTCCTAGAGGTTTTTTCTGTGATTATGAAAAAAATTCCACTGTTTCATCAATAGCACAATGAGGGAAATGCAGAAGAGGCTTAGTTACTTAATTTGATTTCACTAGAATTTGAATTAACCATTTTAACTTAAATTTGCTCTTTTGTTTGAAACGGATCTAGAAAGTTACATTTACTTGTTACAGTAGTAACGGTTTAATATTTCAGGCTTTTTTGCTTAATAAACTCAGCTAACTTAATTGAAGTCTGATATAAAAAGCAGTTTTTATGTAAATTTTCTAATGTTATGTATTAAGATCGGATAATACATTTATGTTAATTTTCTAACAATAGGGACTTGTTAGCTGATTTTTCTACTGAATAATCTAATGAAAATAAAAAGCTATTTTAACCTAGCTCCTATTTCTTCTGTAGTAAAACTCTATGATCTGAAGAGTAATGGTTTATTTACCATCTTATTAATTGGGTCAAACTATGGTCATTTTGTTTTCTTGTGGTGAATAACTTAACTTTCATAACAAATGCAGTTTAGATTTAGTTCTGTGTTTTAATTATTTAATGCAAAACTAGTAACAAGTAGCTCTTGTGTAGTATTTCTTCCCTCCTATATATCAAATGCTTTAACAAAAATGGTAAGAATGAGAGCTCTAAGGGAATGTTTTGTCAACTTTTTTGTGTCAGAACTGATTTTAATTAATTAATTAATTAAATTTTGTGGATATGTATGTGATTCGATGAAATGTTTGGGAAGATTTCAGCTCAGAACGAAAGAGACTCCCGACAGTAGCCAGTAGACCAGGGGAAAGGGCACTTACCTAAACCTGAGTCTTCCACCACAGTGTTTCTGTAATTATTTGTGCTAAGTGGAACAGCTCCAACAAGAGAGATTGAGAGAGACTGACCCTATATCTTAGTGGTTAGGGCACTCACTTGGGAGGTGGGAGACCCAAATGGGGCAGAGCAGGAATGAGCATCTTGGTCTCCCATATCCCAGTGAGTGCCTGAATACCTGGATTATTGACTATTCTAATTGAAAAGATTTAGGTTTCATTCCAATATGGAATAAAACAAATGTTGAAATCTCGAAACTCTTCACAAAATGTAAACCTTGTTTTCCAGCTAGCCCTAGTGAGCATTATTTCCATTTTACAAATGACAACACGGAGGCAGAAAGGTTAAGCAGCTTGCCAGAGGCTGGATGGTGCATCATTATCAGGTCTCAGAATAGAAACCAAATTTCCTGATCTATCCACTTGACCATAATGCCATCCTGAAATTTTTATTAGCCTGTCTATTGAACAGACATATATTACTCAAGTAGTTCTGAGAACCTAGTGATGAGCTTGTTTGTTTTATTGTATATTATGGTGTCAACAAATGATGGATTGCACTTTTCATGGTTTTTCAATCATTTGATCATCTAAAGTCTTGAAATCATACTTTCCTTAAAATGTCAGTGCTAATTAAAAAAATTTCAGCAATGACCAATAGGTCAATTAAATTTGTCTGAAAGTGTGTGTGTGTGTAAACAAAAAAGCCTCCATCAAAAGTGAAGTGTATGAAAATTGCCAAGGGTTACTTCAAGTCTCTAGTACAGTAAGACAGAAAAAGCTATTACAGTTGTGTGTGTGTGCGTGTGTGAGAGAGAGAGAACCTTTTACATACATGTATTGACATAAATAATAACTGCTCTTTTGGGGAGTCTGTTCTATTGTCGTGCAGCCTGGTTGAAAAATATTATCCACAGATTCTTCATTCTTTTATTATAAAGATACTTGACATGATAGCCTTCAGTGCTGCTCTTTCAGCCGTTTGATTCCTGCAGACGCTGCGGCCCTCCCTCCCCCACACTAAATCAATCATCATCTTTTTAACGTTGATGAAGAATCACCAAACACTCAATACAGTCACTTTCTAAAACAGAGTATGCCAACTTCATCCCAAACCCGTCGCAGTCCATTGACTTTAATCGAGCTAGCTCTTGGGTGAATGTGGGTCAATCATAGAATATCAGGGTTGGAAGGGACCTCAGGAGGTCATCTAGTCCAACCCCCTGCTCAAAGCAGAACCAATCCCCAACTAAATCAAAACTGTAGGTGTGTTGTGTTTGTGGGCGGGGGGGAGAGAAGGGTTGTTTGTTTTATAAAATAGTCAAAAACACTGGGCCAAATTAATCTCTGGCATCATTCCACTAAGAGGGAATAACAAATTATACTGAATGGAATGATACCAGGGATGAACTTGGCTCAGTGACTAGAAATTATCAAGGGACAGCTCCTTAGCTTGTAGCTCCATTTGGTTTTTTTAACTCATCTGTTCCTAGGTTCAGTGATAAAAGCATCTGAAACTAATACGTTTATTTAAAAAGGAGTACTTGTGGCACCTTAGAGACTAACAAATTTATTAGAGCATAAGCTTTCATGAGCTTCAGCTCACTTCATCAGATGCATTCAGTGGAAAATAGTAGTGGGGAGATTTTATATACACAGAGAACATGAAACAATGGGTGTTACCATACAGACTGTAATAAGAGTGATCAGGAAAGGTGAGCTATTAACAGTAGGAGAGCGGGGAGCTGGGGGGGAAAGAAAGCCTTTTGTAGTGATAATCAAGGTGGGCCATTTCCAGCACTTTACAAGAACAGTAGGAGGGGAAATAAACAAGGGGAAATAGTTTTACTTTGTGTAATGACACATCCACTCCCAGTCTTTATTCAAGCCTAAGTTAATTGTATCCAGTTTGTAAATTAATTCCAATTCAGCAGTCTCTCCTTGAAGTCTGTTTTTGAAGTTTTTTTGTTGAAGAATTTGGGGACCATGTATACCTTCAAATCAGCGGCACTGCTATGGGTACTCGCATGGCCCCACAGTATGCCAACATTTTTATGGCTGACTTAGAACAACGCTTCCTCAGCTCTCGTCCCCTAACGCCCCTACTCTACTTGCGCTACATTGATGACATCTTCATTATCTGGACCCTTGGAAAAGACGACCTTGAGGAATTCCACCATGATTTCAACAATTTCCACCCCACCATCAACCTCAGCCTGGACCAGTCCACACAAGAGATCCACTTCCTGGACACTATGGTGCTAATAAGTGATGGTCACATAAACACCGGAAACCTACTGACTGCTATTCCTACCTACATGCCTCCAGCTTTCATCCAGACCACACCACACGATCCGTTGTCTAAAGCCAAGCTCTACAATACAACTGCATTTGCTCCAACCCCTCAGACAAACAACTACAAGATCTCTATCAAGCATTCTTACAACTACAATACCCACCTGCTGAAGTGAAGAAACAGATTGGCAGAGCCAGAAGAGTACCCAGAAGTTACCTACTACAGGACAGGCGCAACAAAGAAAATAACAGAACGCCACTAGTCATCACCTTCAGCCCCCAACTAAAACCTCTCCAACGCATCAAGGATCTACAACCTATCCTGAAGGACGACTCATCACTCTCACAGATCTTGGGAGACAGGCCAGTCCTTGCTTACAGACAGCCCCCAACCTGAAGCAAATAGTCACCAGCAACCACACACCACACAACAGAACCACTAACCAAGGAACCTCTCCTTGCAACAAAGCCTGTTGCCAACTGTGTCCACATATCTATTCAGGGGACACCATCATAGGGCCTAATCACATCAGCCACACTATCAGAGGCTCGTTCACCTGCACATCTACCAATGTGATATATGCCATCATGTGCCAGCAATGCCCCTTTGCCATGTACATTGGCCAAACTGGACAGTCTCTATGTAAAATAATAAAGGGACACAAATCAGACGTCAAGAATTATAATATTCAAAAGCCAGTCAGAGAACACTTCAATCTCTTTGGTCACTCGATTACAGACCTAGATGTGGCAATTCTTCAACAAAAAAAACTTCAAAAACAGACTTCAAGGAGAGACTGCTGAATTGGAATTAATTTGCAAACTGGATACAATTAACTTAGGCTTGAATAAAGACTGGGAGTGGATGTGTCATTACACAAAGTAAAACTATTTCCCCTTGTTTATTTCCTCTCCTACTGTTCTTGTAAAGTGCTGGAAATGGCCCACCTTGATTATCACTACAAAAGGTTCCCCTCCTCCCCCCGGCCCACCAGCTCTCGTGCTGTTAATAGCTCACCTTTCCTGATCACTCTTATTACAGTCTGTAAGGTAACACCCATTGTTTCATGTTCTCTGTGTATATAAAATCTCCCCACTGTATTTTCCACTGCATGCATCCGATGAAGTGAGCTGTAGCTCACAAAAGCTTATGCTCAAATAAATTTGTTAGTCTCTAAGGTGCCACAAGTACTCCTTTTCTTTTTACGGATACAGACTAACACAGCTGCTACTCTGAAACCTGACACTTTATTTAGTGTGTATAATGTAATTTCTCCCTCCCCACCCCCAAACTGCTGCTGTGGAAGAAACTTTTTATCAAGAATTGCATCCAGTGACTTTCTAAAGGCTGTTTTTTATTAACCCAAGGAAAAAACAGCATTTGTATTCGGAACCCCAGTCATGGGCCAGGACCCCACTGTGCTGTACAGTCAAAGACGGTCCCTGTCCCAGAAAGCTTGCAGTATAAATAGACAAGACAAACACGGAGTAGGGAAGGGGATCTAACACATAGGCAGCATGAGCAGTGTGATGGCAGCAAATGGCATGTTAGTGCCATGCTTTTGGGGAGGGAGGGTCATGTTTAGTTAGGCGGACATAAGCTGAAGGGAAAGGATGGAGAAGAGGTGAAGAGACTTGAGGGATGGGGAGGGTTGGAGCAAATAGCCAATTAGCACAGGGCAGAGAAAGTCCAGTCAAAACTTAGAATGCATTCAGCAATATCTCTGTTCAGTAACTGTAATGACTTCTATTGATGTGAAATAAATAAACATATTGTGCTTGCTGTACACATGAGCCCATGCTTATATTTTCCATTTTTTATTAAAATGACAATCAGAATCCCATCTCACCCATCTGTCATGAATAAAGGAGAAGTACAGTGCCACAATTATCCAAAGCACTGGAGATACATCCTTTCTATAACATGCTATAGTAGAATATAAATGAGGTTGAATGTTTCATTTCCAATAATAGTGAATATTTGACCTATAAGAGAATAGTATATTCTACTTCACGTTAAGCTAATGGTTTGTTCAGGACTGTGAATGATAAACACATTAATGGTTTTTAAATCAATATGAATTTTGTGTTGCTCGGTCTACGCATTTTTCCATGCAATGTACGAAGCTAAATAAGTGGCATAGCTGAGAAGCTTTTATTGGGCATGCCCAACATCTGTTATGCTATGTAATAATAGTCACTGTTTAGCAGACAACGGTTCTAATGGAATTGTCACACCTGTAGAAGTTTCTGAAATAAGCAGCCTTATTGCCACAAAAGTCACTTCAAAGACTGGTACAAAAACCAATAACGTAGTTCTCCCCTTATGGTAAAGAAACACAGAGACAATATGGTTTCCCTTACAGCTTGCATATTTATTGAGCAAATCCTACTAAAATAGCTAAATACATTGGGTACTTGCAGTGCATTATTATAGATCACACTGTTACAAAAGCCTGCATTTTCAACAGTACACAACTGCAACTATACATAAATGACACAACTGCTGAGTACTGTTTCTTGCTCTATATACAGCACAGTTGATGCATCTAATCTATTGGAAAAGAAAACTTACAAGAAAGGGAATAAGGGGGGGCGGGGAGGAGAACCTAAGCAGTGTCGTGCATGCATTGGTATTTAACAGTCAAAAGGTAAAACAGTTCAGAACAAGGCCTGCCCTGTAAAAGGAAGAGCTAAAAGACAGAGTTATATAAAAAAATTAAGGTGGGCTTTCAGACTGTGTCTAACACAACAACATTCCATGAGTAGATGGTACTGGGGTTTTTTTCTTTTCTTAATACCCTGGGAGCAAGAACAAAAATGTAAAATCTACACTTTGATGACACTGAAATATACTCTTTGCCTTTTATAAGAGTGTTTCCTTTTGAAGTTTTAAGAAAAAAAAAATCACTGTTTCATCCCTACCACATTACGTATTTTATGAGGATTTTAAAAAGTGCCCCTTTTTTTTTCCTCCAAAAAAGCCTTCCCTCCCCCACCCCCAAAAGTATAAGAGACTTCCAAAGACTATTGGAAACTTATTGCTCATCTTTTTCTAAGTTATGTGGACAGGATACAGAAAGGAGACTGACTTAAATTACAGTTTTGTGATTGCTCCCACTACAGGTTGCATGTCTGTGAGCGTACCCTGATCCGGAATCAGTCCCTCACTTTTACTTTGAGTAGTTACTCACCCTACAACACTGAATAAGAAAGCCACACTGAAGACACAAGAAACAAGTCAGTCCCATCTAAAGAACAACATTCAGGAAAACAAAGTACCAACACCTTCTCAGAACATGGAAATAAAAAATAACTCCATCAGAGCTACCTTGCCAAGGAGCATGTTTAAAGTCCAAAATAGCACCATTCATCAGTGTCTCAAATCCCGTGGCAGCATCTCAATCACTTACCACAAGGAAACCATGAGTTTCATACTACTTCTATACATCAAAAGAGTACATGGATAAAATATAGAGATATACAGACAATTGATGAAAATAAACTACTAGGCTTGTTACAGCTAAATGGGGGGGAGAGGAGGGGAAAAGAGGGACTCTCAGCCTCTGCAAGAAGCAGTTAGGAATGGTGGAAATGGAGAGGCAGCAGTTTACCGGTTGCATGTCAGCGGTGGAGTTTGAGTAGTGGAAGACGTTGTGGCAGAACCAGGCCTGAAGGCCCACCTGTAATGTTGGTAAACATGGATTCACAGTGTGAAATTCTGAGAGCTTTTACTTGAGTCAGAATGTTAAAAACTGTTTGTATGATACACATTTATCCACTGTAATTCTCTAAAGCAAGGCTCAGAGTCCCATAGTTTCTTCTTATACTTGATGATTTACACAGAAACAATTCCCGATATATGACACCATGACCTCATCAACACCCATATACCATATGTAATACAAATGGAGGAATTATGATTAAAAAGAGTAGAGGTAATTGATTTCAGTGAAATGATATCCATAGCCATTTGCTGGAGTCAGGAACGCAGCTTCAGTCTCATTGTTCTTCTTGCGATTAACTTCCTTTGGGATAGTAAGATTTCCCTGCACGGGAGGAAAGAAAAATAGTTAGCTGTACTTCTACGAAAGCTGTTAAATGTATTTCTCTCTCTCCCCATTGCCCCCTTATATCCTTGGACTTTTATAGCCTTGTAAATGTGGTTTACATATTAAACACAGTCTACTCAAATATAAATATCAGATCCATAGAAGGAAAAGGATTGTTTAAACAACTCCAGAAGCCTTGAAGTTTCTAGTTGGAATTTTTATGTCTGTTTTATTTTTAGCTGGGCCAGTGTGTCCTGCAGACTCATAAGACTAAGTTAACAAAAACACCTCTAAAGGCCAGGTGGCGGAATTCAGTCCTTGGCCCACACAGGTTGGAGCCAGTGCAGAATCAACCCATCTCAGGAGGAGCTTTGGGGGGAGGGGGTGGGATTGTGCTTCAGGAGCCATAATCCTTCCTTCGACTCCTCACAATGCTCAGGAAGTGCACACACTACACTTTTATCCTTCAAAATGGTGCAATCTGTTCCCCGACCCCAACACACCCAGCTAATTCTGTGGGCTGGTTGCACAAAGGGTCTCTCTCCTCCCTGTCCATCTCTGGGGGAGTTTTTGGCCCTGGAGGCCTAGTAAGGAGAAGTCCCTTTGCTTTCCCGACTGCAAACCAGCCTTGTGCAGGTGGGTATAAAGAGATGGGGAAGATGAGTCTGCAAATGCACCTACGCAAAAGCCGAGGGCAATCTAGGCCTAAAGCTGCATGTGCACATCTTGCACATCTGTTAGCACACAGAGACATTTGCATAATTAAATATGGTTGCCAGATGGCTAAATACCTGATTTTTCTCTCTCTCACACATACCCAAATGCAGGCTCTGTGTGTGTGTACAAACAATGATGCATTTGAAATTTGTGGGCATAAATTTACAGACTGGATTGAGGTGACTGTGAAAAATCTAACTCACAATGTTTACACCAAATACATCTCAGGTAGATTGCTTCCTGACAGCACTGTGCATGTACTTGTTGAAACCCATAAACTGAGAGCACAGAAAATGAACATTAATGAGTTTGTCTACCAATTGTTTTTTTTAACCCCAGGCTCCATTTTTATGCTACATGTAGTTTGGTGCACAGAAAACCTGTCTGAATTATAAAAGATCACAAAGTTAGTGTAATGTACCTTTTAGAGCTTCGGGCTTTAAAATAGGCTATTTCTTTAGACAGCTGGTACTTACTAATGAATGCTTTTCCTGTAATACTTTACTGAAAAAAACATTTACCCTTCTCCAACAGGCCCAGGGAATGGCAATATACCATACTGACACTGAGTCTGTGCTAATAACGTGGTGCAGTATTAGTGAACTATCTAGGCTGGTTTTCATTAATCACATCCCAAATATTTAAACATCCCAATAATTAGCCCCAAATCACTAAAGCATTTAAGTATGTGCTTAAAGTTAAGCATGTAATTAAGCATTTTGCTGAATAGTGATGGACTGCCAAATGGGACCTTAAAATGTAAATCCTGTAAAATTAGTAACATGACACTTGTGGGCAGAATGTTAATGGTTGTTAGAAATGACATAAAAAAATCTGTGTTTTGCTTTGTTGTGGTTTTTTTAAAAAGAGAACTAAAATGAAAATATGATTGAGCCTTATCAATTAGGAGAAGCATACTGATCAGTTTAAAAGAAAAATATATTGTTTACTTAAGAAATCTGAGTCCCTTTCTAATATATTGACTGCCCAGCCAGAGTCCGCGACCCCTCTTGCGTCCCAACCCCGTCCCAGGTTGGAACCCCCTCCTATACCCCAACACCCTCCAGGAGCCCTCACCCCCTCGCACACCCAAACTCCCTCCTTGAGCCCGCACCCCAGCCCTGAGCCCCCTCCCAGAGCCCGCACCTCAACTCCCTGCCCCAGCCCTGAGGCCCCCTGCCCCTAACCTCCCTCCCGGAGCCTGCATCCCACACCTCCTCCCCAGCCCAGTGAAAGTGCGTGAGGGTCGGGGAGAGCAAGCAACGGAGGGAGGGGGGATGGAGTGAGTGGGGGCAGGGGGCAGAACAAGGGTGTTCAGTTTGGTGCGATTAGAAAGTTAGCAACCCTAGAGGGTGGTGAAGTGGATATAACCAGGTGTAAGGGGGGGAGGATATGCATTGATCAGAGGCTTCTGATAGGGCATGTGCTGGGAGCAGCAATGTAGCCAATCTGCAGCCTGCAGGACTGGAGCTCCTCCTGTCTCCCCTTCCCCAAGACCTCATGGAACAATCTCTGACCCAAGACTGGCTACCTGGCCTTGGTGGAGAAAGGATAATTTTACCCTGTCCTTCCTGGAGCAGAAATGGGAGTTTTGCTTGGGAGAGAACTTCAGAATTAAGCATGGCTTGTTGAGCTCCAGTGACTAAACACACACTTTCTTCCACTTAACTGAAACCCCAACTGCACTAATATTTTTGCTTTTTTGTTGACTGATTTGTTACTTATGTATTATCACAAGAGATGGGAAGAAAACTAGAAACTTACACATGCAAAAACACACACAGACCAAAGATCTGGGCATGTTTCCAGAAGCTTTGTGTTGGGCAGTTCCTTTTCAGCTGTGAAAACAATCTCAGTCCTGAAATTCTGCCATATAATCATAAAATAGAAAATCCCATGTGACCCTTCTGGGTCTGGAAATACATCCTCTCTATTTAATATAGCCTGTATACTTGCTTGTTCCATGAGAAAGAAAAGGTCTTTTTTTCTGCAATTATGAGTTCAAAAATCTGTTCACTTTATTATTATTTTTTCATTATTTCAGGCTGTTTGGGATTAGTAAAGAGTTCATAAAGCTGTTAAATTGAAGATGACTGTGACTAACTTTATAAACCTGATGTAAGAATTAGATTCCAAATACACTTTGTTTCTGTTGAATCTCATACTGTGCAGGAAGACAGGCTATACATATAAATATTCATTTTAGTTTTGAGACTTTGTTATCAAAACAAACTTGGAGATAGTTCTAAATATTGATCCTCCCAAGTATTCAAAAATATCTTTTGAAACTGCAGATAAAGATAGTGCAAATGCACCCCAGTGGAAAAGCAGGGACACAATAGAGTTAAGATGGAAAATAAATACAATTTAATAGTTCTGGCTATCTCAAAAATCTTAAGCAATTTTGGTAACTTTTTTAAGGCTATGTTTCCATACTGCAGGCATCGAATAAGAACTCCAGTTATTCACAAGTCCAGGGGCAATGAAAGGATTGTTCTTTCATTGACCTAGTCACACTTCAACTTTGTGCTGCAGGACCAACTTGTATAAATGTGGATAGAGGGGTTCAGGACAACAATGTTCACAATGAAGACTGCCAACTAAGACAGTATGACTACAACAGTTGTGTGATCTGCAACGGTTTTCTATTAGAGATTATGAAATTACTAAATTCATTTCATTGAGAGACAAGGTGGGTGTGGTAATATCTTTCTAACTGGACAAACTTCTCTTAGTGAGAGAGACAAGCCTTCAAGCTTACACAGATATTATTTCACCCACCTTGTCTCTCTAATATCCTGGCACTTACCTGGCTACAGTAACACTGCATAAATCATTTCATGTAAATGTGGCCAAGCTATGAAAAAGTAGATCTTCACGTACCAACTCCACCTTAACCTAGCATTGCTACTGGCCTACTTGATGAACTTTTGACAGTATTTTGAGTGCCAATAATGGTAACGTCTGTCCCTGTACTAGCTTACTGCCACATATCTTAATTTTAAAAGATGCAAGCTCACACATAAAGACAGTCTGCAAATCTCATAAGTGGAAGGGAAGTCTAATGAATTTTATACTTTCCTCAAAAAAGCATGGAAATCGTGCTATTATCCAGATGGGACAGCAGAGTTTTGTTCACAGGAATTCTCAGTCTAGATAGTAACAAACATAATCTAAACAGTTTTCCATTTTGCTTACTTGCCAACTTTACTGCCAGATTTTGAGTCATTAGCAAACAAGGATATGGGAATGAAAAAATATGTTCTCTGGTTTTTGAATAACTGTTTCATTTTGCTCCTCAAATTTCTTATCCAATTATGAGTTTACCACGCTTGTTACAGAGTAAAATCACTTAAATCCTGCAAGATATACCACACTTTCCGTATTTGTGTTAACATACTTACTGATTCTCAAACACAACTTTAGTCAAACTGTGCAACTTTCATTTAAGGCAGGTAAGACATGAGTTCAAAACCCTGACAGATGCAAAAAGAAATTTTCTCCTCTTTTATTACCGTTTATAACCACTCCTGATAGTTGAATCTTTCTTTTAATAAGTTGCTATTCCAACATTACCAACACCAAGCATTAAAAAAACCTCAGGAGACTAGCTTAAAAAACATGAGACTTTAATAAATTTTGGGTTCTTTTTATTTGCCTTCTGGTTTTCAAGCTATTCTCTGCAACCATGAAGGTTAAAACTTTTTTATTTCTCTATGAAAGCTGAGATTCTCATGTAATTACCTGACTCAGAGTTGGGGCTTTAAGAAAAACACTGACTATCATGACTCACGATAAAACTGTAAGAGTTGGCAATAGCTTAAGCCACGGTTTCTCAACTATTTTTGAATCATGCCCCACCTAACGTTATTTTTTTCTATCGAGCCCCAACCCTTCCAATAGCGAAAAAGCCAAATTTGAGTGGTGGTGTGATCCCACGCGCCATGTTGCAACACCACTAACTCCAATTTGGCCTCGCTGCCCTTCTGTCATGATGGAAGGGCAGCTGGGCCAAATCTGAGTGAGTGGCGTTGCAACCTGGCATTTGGATCGTCCTCCCCTGCAATTTTATTATAACTACTGAATTATTAGAATGCTTTTTGCATGCTATCACTATCCCCCATCCCACCCTGGTTGAGAACCTCTGGTTTAAATAATCTTAAATTAAACCTAATGAATAAGGCTAAGATTTTGTCATGGTTATTTTTAGTAAAAGTCATGGGCAGGTCATGGGCAATAAACAAGCCGTGACCTGTTAGTGGCTTTTGTTGCTACAGCTCCATGGTTTCCCCTGCCACAAGGTGGCTGGGAGCTGCAGGGTTCTCTCCCTGTCCTCACCCTCACCCCCCAAACCAAAACCGGCAGCGGGTCCCTGAGATGGCTGTCGCCTGTCACTGGAAGCCTGCCAGGGCCCCACTGGCTGTCAACTCCAGTCCTGCAGACTGAAGCAGAAAATGTCACCGAGGTCTCTGGAAGTCATGGTTTCCGTGACATAAATATAGCCTTACTAATAAACTTTCACAATCCCATATTTGTATAGAGCTTGGAAGCTTAGTAAATTGTGCATCTTTATATGAGAAAATGAGTAAAGTTCAATTATGAAAATAGCCTTACCTTAGGAAATCCTCCATCCCCTTGGCTAGTTGGGAAGGGTTCCTGGCTGACCCAAATTGTTACCCTTGGCTGATATACCTGGTGGAACATAAATGTATACATTTATGTTGTATTAAGGAGAGAAGTTTACCATGCCATCGCATGGCATTCATGTGACACATTTCATTAGTACAACACTGAAATTGAACTTCTGGAAGTCTTGCCTCAGAGATAAGAGCCAGATTCTGGTCTCCGTTACACCACGGTAAATCCAAGAAACTCCACTGGAGTTAGTGTACATTTGGATTAAGCAGAATCTGCCCCTAGAGTACCTTAAATATATTGTATGTATCACTTTGTGTAGAAGGTGATTTTCCATTTGTCACTCCAACAGTGTTCTTTTGTGCGGGAGAGCAGCAAGAGAATGGAGACACCAAAAGATATGATAGCCATAACAGTAATATGGCTTTATTGGCATTTGGCTAAAGCAACTGTGTACATGAATTTCCTGCAAATGAAAGCCTATGGCATCATTCATCACATGCTATGTGGTGCACCTCTCTTTCCCCCTAGCCATGTGGGCTTGGGGAAGAAAGAAATTCCACGAGCAGGCAGCCCTGGGATCTAGAGAAAGTCTCAAGCTAGTAGGCACAAAGATCAAGATGCAATTTCCGCAGCTATTGTAAAATTAAAAAAATAACAAATGGAAGGAAGGGGAGGTTGATAGTAATGAGTATGAATCAGAAGCTAGTAACCATAGTACACTGATAAGGGAAACAAAGGGACGAAAGGATAAATCTATGGTCAGCGAAGTTAAGGACAATAAGAAGGAGTTTAAGTACATTAGGAACAAAAAGAATCCTAACAATGGTAATAGTCCATTACAAGATGGAAATGGGAAGAAATTATCAATAATAATCCAGAAAAGGCAGAAGTGTTCAATAAATATCTGTTCTATACTTGAGGAAAAAAGATGTCATCACATGATAAAACTCTTTTCATTTCACTAGTATCTAGGGAGGATGTTAAACAGCAGCCATTAAAGTTAGACATGTCCAATGGTCCAATTTGAATTCAAGAGTTTTAAAAGAGCTGGCTGAGGAACTTGCTGGACCATTAATGTTGACTTTCAGTAAATCTTGGAACACTGGAAAAGTTCCACAAGACTGGAAGAAAGCTAACATTGTGCCAATATTTAAAAAGGGTAAATGGTATGACCATTATAGGCCTGTCAGTCTGACACTGATCCTGGGCAAGATAATAGACCAGCTGATATGGGACTCACAGTAAAAATTTAAAGGAGGTAATATAATTAATGCAAATCAAAATGGGTTTATGAAAAATAGTTTGATAGAATCTAACTTCATATATTTTTGATGAGATTACAAATTTGGTTGATAAAGTAATAGTAATGACATAATATTCTTATACATTTGACTTGGTACCACATAACATTTTCATTTAAAAAAAACAAAACCTAAAATGATATAAAATCTACATGGAAATATTAAATGGATAAACAAGCTAACTGATAGGTCTCAAAATTTAATTATAAACGGAATCATCACCATTAAGTGTGTGTTTCTAGTAGGTCTCTCAGGGATTGGTTCTTGGCTCCTATGCTATTTAACACAACACTTTTATCAATGACCTGGAAGAAATCATAAAATCATCATTGATCATTTCTACGTAAGCTGGGGGAGTGGTCTACAATGATTAGGACAGGTAACGGATAACAGAGTTATCGGGACTTCTTGGTAAGCTGGACACAAGCAAATGATGTTTTTTAATATGGCTAAATGTATACATCTAGTAACTAAGAATGCTGGCTATACTTGCAGTATGGGGGACTCTATCCTGGAAAGCAGTGACTCTGAAAACGGTTTTGGGGTCATGGTGGATAATCAGCTAGCCATGATCTCCCAGTATATACTATTGGCACAGGGCTAACACAATCCTGGGATGCATAACTGGAGGACTCTTGAGTAGGAGCAAAGAGATGATTTGACCACTGCATTTGGCACTGCTGTGACCACTGCTGGAATACTGTGTCCAGTTCTGGTCTCTACAATTCAAAAAGAATACTGATAGGAGAAGGTTCAGAGAAGAGCCAAAAGAATGAGTAAAAGATTAGAAAACATGCCTTATGGGATAGACTCAAGGAATTCAAATTATTCAACTTAACACAGAGAAGGTTAAGGATTGACTTGAATACATTCAATAAGTACCTATTAGGGAACAAATACTTGATCTAGCAGAGAAAAGGTACAACACGATCCAATGACTAGAAGTTGAAGCTAGACAAATTCAGACTGGAAATAAGGTATAATTTTTTTTTTTTTAAAACAGAGAGGGTAATTAAGACCCCCTATTACATGGATGCATCAAGTCTGTTCTGATGTTGGACTTTTGACCAGTCAAGCCCTTGCGGCCACACATGAATGGACCAAATGGCGAACAATTGCTACAGCAGACTGTTCGGCTATGCGTTGAAGAAGGCGGCAGGTAATCAATCACTTGAAACAATTTACCAAGGGCCATGGTGGATTTTCCATTGCTGGCAATTTTTAAAATATAGAATGTTTTTCAGAAGATATGCTCTAAGAATTATTTTGGGGGAAGTTTTACAGTGTGTGTTGTACAGGAGCTCATATTAGATGGTCACAGTGGTCCATTCTTGCCTGCAATCTATGAATCTGTGTTCTTCTCTCCAGTTTTATTAGCCAGTTGCCACGTCAGCTTCTTCAGTTTCCAAAAATGCCTTTCCACTTGATTTATTTTCTTACTTTTGTTTCTTGTATTGTATGGTTCAAAACATCAAGCATTCCAGTTTTTAGTGTCCAACTCCTAGTTTTTAATCCTATCTTCTCGATGAGTTCCCATATTTGTTCCATATGTCACAGCTGGCAATGCTCAGACTGATCGCTCTTCAATATACTTGTCAGTCTCCCACAGCAGTTTTTTGACTCTTCACTTTATTTTTCTGGTTGGCTGAGGCACACATATTAGTTGCTGATTTCTTCCATTTCAGTGTTCTGTGCTTATGCACTGAAATGTTTCTCCTTCAGTGCAACAAATGAGGAAAAATCGCATAAAATTGCTCATTTATAATAATCAGTATACTGCAGGTTCCTTCTGTCTTCAAATCTCAAACACGCTATGGATTGCCTCAACTATGCATCTGAAGATGCAAAGCCAAGGGGAGATAAGCCCAGTTCAGAGAGTTTGCCCCAGTATATTCAGCAATGAACAATAGTGTCTACCAATTCACAAAGAAAAACACAACTTTCCTTTAAAAGTAAAATTTTGTAATTTGCACATGCTGAAAGAATGATGTAATATAGCAGCTTCCCCTAAAACAGTGCTTCTCATCTTTATTTCGAGATTTAGCCTTAAAAGTCATGGCCACCAAATATACATCAAAGAAACTCATGGTAATAGTCTTGATCTAACCAGACAGGGCAATTTGGACTTTAGAACAACATTATGATGAAACAGAATAAAATACTGGGAAAAACTCATCCTAAGAGAGATTCTCATGCTATGGTCTGCAGAGTACTTGTTGATTGTCTTCAGAGAGCCACCAGTAACCAGTCACTGGATGTTGGTTCATCCTCATCGCCACCTGCTCCTGCAAATATCCAAGCTCTTCACCACAGAGGAGTTAGCATAGGTGTCCCTATTAGTGACTGCCTCTAGAGATTGAGGAGGAAAAGATGGGAACTGCTAGAATCAGTGCCACAAACAGGACTAGAGCTGCCAGTCAACAGCAGGGACAACTGTCCAACTACGGAGCTAGGCAGTAAACCCAGGAGAGCTGAGGAAGAAGATGATCAGGTGGCTGGGCAGCATGTTCAGAAAAAAAGCAGCCAAGCAAAAAGAGAAGCAAGTGCAGGAGGAGAAGGGGACCAGGCAGCAAAGTAGTACACGTTGGGAAGTAGGGGGAGAGGAACAGAACAAATGGGAGGAGATGAAATGAAGAACAAGGACAGTGGCATTAACTTTTCTCCAAAAAAAAGCACAAAATGCATCACATTAGACAGAAAAATACACTGAACACTTTCTTAATATTATCTTTGCCATGTAAGCAATTGCTGCTGTTCTCTTAGGTTTATGATGGATTGGAAACGGTAGGGGAGATGATTCATGCAATCCAGAACGGGCAGAGAAGTGGAACAGGAGACTCCTATTCTATGAAGATGTAGCCCACACTATGTAAATGTTTGAAAATGCCTATCCTAGAATTAGGAGTGTTCTAATATATCTTATTGCAATATGCATTTCTCTCTACATTAAGCCCCAATTCGCCTCCCCAGTGCCATTAAGCTATGCACTAGGGGATCTCTTTGGTCTGGAGGGAAGAATACTTATCAGCCCCCCAATCTGTAATTGCTATTTCATCATAAGGGCTGGAATAGCTTCTGTGTTCCTCCATCTGCAGTGGAGACTGCCTGGTGGATCCATGTAGTGGCAGAGCCACCAACTCTGCCCTAGCCCCTACACTCACACCTGTGATAGTACACCCAGTGTCCCCTACACAACAGGGCTCCATGGCTCATCAGAAATGCACACACCTTTCACGGGCTCCCCAGATCTCACCACTATAGATGTTTGCTAAATGGCATTATGTAAGCTAGCTGTCTAGCACATTCTGAAGTCAAAGTGTTTCTTTTATCCTCAAATAAATAAGATCCTCTTCCGCAGAAAACCAGTGCTCTGTAATGCACGATTGCACAAGTGCATCCTTGCAAGCAACTTACTCTTCTGTGGTCTCCTCTTTCATGGGGAGACTTTCACAAACGGACACCCAAATAAGAAGCCTAACTCCTATATTTGGACACAGTTTGGCACTCACTTTACACACACTAAGTGCCAATGCAATTTTCCAAATGTGCTATTTGGTGTTCTACTATGATGCGTACTCTAGAAAATTAAGCCCATTGTCAAATACAATGTGCTAGGGAAAAAAAATTCTTCAGAAAGGAATTTTAATCATTCTATAATAAATCTGATAATGACTATCTTACATGTTTTTAACTTGTCATTAAAATGCATGGCACAACAGTGTGGTCTGCCACTATACAGATAAAATTCAGAGTTATCCATAGGTATAGTGATGTGTAGAAAATGTACTTTCATAAAGCTCAAGTGACTTTGATGGCATCCTTTGCTAATGTCTGTGGAGAAGAGTGCCTAAGGGTTCTGTTACACGAGTTGCTAATGGATATCTATGTAAGTCGACTTTACATAATCTGATGCTTTGTTGGTCAATAACATTCTATGCAACAAATTTAATACGTGTGGCCCTTTTATGACTGCAAAAAGAGTTGATGCCCCTGCCTATATATGTTCCTTGCATAAAACTGGGTGACTTCATTACAGTAGCGAGTGTCTAGCTTGTGTAACTAATATGTGGTGGAACATGCTTCACATCCTCTCCACCAACTGGGCAACAACAAAAAGAGTGTGTGCTTTTTGAATATACCCTTTGTTGTGCTACAAAAAGGGCTACTGGAACATACTGCAGTCCATGTGTTACTGGTCACACAAGGAATTGCAAATGTCACTCTGCTGTCACTGATGTGGCAGTGGAAAAGATTATCTAGTGTCTACTAGACACTGGGGCATCTACAAGGACTAACTAACAAAGGCTCAATCCTGATGAGACTGGGATAATGTTGGTAAATTGCGGGAGGAGCCAGAAGAACTGGCAAGTATTCTATAACATCCCTGAATGAACTAGTGCATCTGCCAGAATGTCACTATGGTTTGTAACGCAAAGGTGTAGTTGGCACCAAACCTACTATAGTATGTGAAGGTGGTAGCTACAGAACAGAAGGCATTTTTCTGTCTGCATTTGGATGCTAACCTTACTACACTTATTCTTTTTGTCATCATCTGACTAACATAAAGCACTCCCATATGGGACTGCATTTTGAGAGCACTCAAACTGAAGGTGATGCAATACTACGGGAAGTGCACTGGCTACTGGGTGGAATTCAAAGTACTGATTTTACCTGTAAAGATCTATATCGTTCAGGACTCTGCTTCTTGCGAGAGTGCCTTTCTCCTCGTGCCACAGTTGAGATCAGCTGAGGTACTCAGACTAGAGTTTCTCTGTTGTAATCAGGAGAGAGCTGCTGGTAAGGAGTTTCCTCTGAAGTCCCCTGAACTTGTGAACTCCTCTCCCACTTGGTTTGACGTATCCAACCCCCTAGTCATATTGCCAGGTCATCTATTCACCCATGCATCTGGGGAGGAGGTAGGTTGAGGATAGTTTTTACACACTATTAGGATTATTGGATGGTGAGGGAGAAAGGGGAGTTTTCCTTTGGTAGAACGTAGAGTCCGTTATTTGTTGAAGTGGATACTATAAGACTGATATGGCACCCAGTGAAGAAGACGCACACCCTTTTAAGAAACTGAAAGAACAGAACCAATGGCATAGTAAATGAGCCTTTCAGGGATTACTGCCATAGAGTCACCGAGTTTAAGGCCAGAAAGGACCACCAGATCACCTAATCTAATGTCCTGTTTTATCACAGGCTACCAACACCCCCCCAGCCATCCACACACTAAATCCGACAACCAAACTATTACAACCTGCAGGAAACCAAATTATTATGTGCCACAGGCAGAGAATAGGAGGGACTGAGGTGCAACAATGCCCAAGGTCCCTGCAGTGGCAGAGAATTAATTGAGAGAAAACCAGATAGTGCTGGCATGTGACCCACACTCCATGATGCAGAGAGAGGCAAAAAAACCCTAAGGTCACTGCCACTCTGATCAGGGAAAAATTCCTTCCCTGCACCTGATATGGCAATTCCTATGTTATTCTCAATGCTGGGGTCATGAACGGGTGTTGTGGAGGTCATGACCACCCTTTCTTTCCCATATTATTAAATTGGAAAGTAGTTATGACTGCAGCACAATTAAATGGGAAAGGATATCCTTGTATGGAAGAGACTGAGATCCATGACTCAAGATCAATCAAAATTACAACGTCATCTAAAACCTACGCATCTAGTTGCAGCATCTGTATACGGCAGAAACTGAATAGGCGTTCAGGGATGCTGATTAATAGGGTACTATAAAAACACAGAGAACTTGCAGTCAGCATACAGCCTCAGATTAGTATTTCAGGAACAGATATACAAAGATATAAAAGTAAAAAAGAAATGTTCCAGCACAGAGTAAGAAAAAAGACTTACAACAGTCCAGCTGTTAACATGAAGCAAATACTGTAGATAAAGGCTTCCCACAGCAACTCTGATTCACATTATAATATTTTCATTTCTTGGCACATATTTTTGTGGTCAAGCATGTGTGAAGGCTTGACTTAAGCAGCAAGAAAATCAGAGTTGAGCTCTAAGCCAAATCACTCCTAAACATTTCCTTAGGCATCTTAGTTCCTCATAATCCTAGATTTTATTGTTTTCAGCAAAATCATGTGAGAGACAAAGCATCATACCTAAAGTCTTAGTAAATCACTAAAAAAGGAAGACATCAACCCAAGAACTTTTGAGTAAAATCAATGTGCCAAGCTGATATTGCATCTTGCCTGGAGCTGACCTCAATTTGTAATGTGGAGCTTATTATTAACTTAAGACACAGAAACTAAGTTTAAATGTAAAACTTCAACTTAAAAAAAACCTCTCAAATTTTTTGCTATAAAAATCAAAACAAAGGCAATAATATTGGAACAAAGCCAGGGCCAAGCACAGTTGAGCATCACTGCATACACAGGGGCACAATGTTGTTTACTTCTACCCCTTTTCACAGCAGAAGGATTTAGGTAATAGTGCAAAGAACCTTTTTCCTCATTCACCTCAAGAAATATGTAAACTCAGAATCCTCATACCACTACAGCAAGGAACAGATTACTCCTGGGGGAATTCTGCGCCACTGCAACACAGAATTTTGCAGAAATTAACGTGAGCACAAAAATTCCTTTCCCCCACAGAAATGGGCTTTAGTGCTGCTAGTTGCCACTAGCAGAGCTCAGCTTGCACAAAGAAGACACTGCCAAGGGGAGGGGAGGGGAAAGGAGCTAGAGGATTTCTGGCGGCTGTAGTTCCCAGCATGCCCCAAGGGAAGGAGAGGGTAGTGTGTAGAAAACTCCATGCAAGCCTGGGACCGAGCATCAGGCTGTTTCTCCCTCTGGATCCCTGGGCTCTAGCAGGGAGGGTGTGCAGTCATCCGGGCAAGGGGGGAGGGCCCTGGCAGGGCTCTTGGGGGGGAAAAAGGGTTCAGGTGTCTTGGCTGGGGGGCCTGTGGCTGGGCTCTGGGGGGAGGGGTTGTGGGTGTCTGACATCCCCCCCCCCACCTGGGCTCTGGGGAAATAGGGGGCACAGAAACAGGAATTGGATGTCATAGGGGTTATTTAACTCTCTGTTCCTGGGGGAATTTGTGTGTGTGTCATGGGGGGGATGCATGGCTGGGCTCTGGGAGGAGAGGTTGTGGGTGTCTGTTGACAGGTATTTTGAAATAAATTACCAAACTAATTGAAACTAGCATGACTATGTAGTGTTATTTTGACAAATAAAATTTGCAGAATTTTAAATTTTTTTGGCGCAGAATGCCTCCAGGAGTAATAGGTTTAACCAGTGTGTCAGAGCCCTAAAACTGTCACCTATCCCTTCACTCTAACATATCTTTCCCCTTATATAACGCGCTCATATTTATACGCAACAGCTATTGAGGACACTATGTTCTGTCTTCATTCTATAACATCTGCATGACATTTATAACAGAGCAGAAATAGAGCTACATAATCAGCCACAAAGTGGTAAAGTGAAACAGTTGTTCCCCACTCCCGGTTGCTATGGCCTGAGAGCAGCACCTTTCAAATGCTGCCCAAATCTAACCTTCAGAGAAGCATCAGTCTAGATGTCTCTCACACACATATTGTACCGTTTATAGTACAACTTCGGTACACATTCTTGTTAACCTGCTTATCTGGCTTCTTCCAGGACTCAACAAAAAAGAAAGCATAAAAAGTTATTACTTTCTTTCCATCTTTCCCTAAACCATGGCTGAAAAAAATCCTAATCTCCAGCAAGCACACAAGAGTTCACATACTACCGAGCAGTCTGGAATTCTTGGGTCAAAGCTGCTGTGCCAGATTTTTTTTTCCTCCTGTGATAAAGATCACGAACTGCTCTGAACGCAAAAGACTCCAGCTTTTGATGAGTTGCAGGTCATTTCAGAGTATTCCACCCAAGATGTGGGATAAAGGAGTGTTGAAAGAATCTATCACTGCTCCAGAAATCCTGATTGCATAGAGAAGCTCAACGACCCTAACAACTAATTCTTCCTTGAAGCACTGAAATCCTTGAAAGATGTGCTATGCAGGATAAGCTTTTTTAATTAGCCAGATAAGTAACACAACACTAGGCATACAGGGCCATATGCTTCCTTCCACGGTGAGGAACAGAGGAAAGAGCAGAACAGGCTTTCCACTTTTTAAAAGGAGATGAAAAGAGCAACGTTCTATACAGAGGATAAACCTCATCCACAGTCTACCTCTGTGGTGTAATTTCCATTCTACAGAAACCTGTGAAAGTCCCACCATTGCAACTCTGTAAATTTAGGGCTCCAAGGGCTCTGTGGCACAGATTTATTCCAAGACGGATTGGTAGCAACGGTTCTTTAGGACTTGGTCCTCTGGGGATCTAGCATGTAATCAACCAGTGAAGGACACCGAAGATAATACTGCACCTTGCATCGCTAACTTCCACACCTGCATCCTCTCTAAGATTCTTTGTGTGGTTTGGGATTTTTTGTTCATGTGTGCAGTAATGAGAGAAGAGTCAATGGCATCATGGCTCCTAAAGGGAAGTTGTGAATTATTGTTTCCTGGTTCCATCTCAGCACCACTGAAATTGTTTGGCAGCTTCTCTTCCACAGTTTGGTTGTTTTCTAATGCACATTCTTTCAGGATAACAATATTACAGGCATAGTTGCCTGCTTGGCAAGAACAGTGAGCAGCAAGGATTTCCTAAGGAGATTCTTCCTACTATGCAGTGTCTGAGGTTTCTCAGTTTTCATTCAGTTATGACAACTTTTCCCAATTCTAATTACATTGAGATATACTTGCCATCCATTTTTAAGCTGAAATCTCCACTGACTTCAATGGAAGGTTCTGCTTAAAATCAGTGGCCCATTATCAACATCTAGCTATATCTTCTAAACAGACTCTTTACTATTTTGTAGCACTGCTATCTGAACATTAGATTAGTCAGTCTTATTTAACTCATTCAAGAAAAAATCAGAAGGCATGGTGATTTCTCCTGAAGCCTGAAAGCAATATGGGGTTTTGTCACTAACTTCAATGGAAGAGCTAAGCCAACGCTCAGCACTTTTAAAAATCCCACCTGTAGTATTCTGTACTTACTACAGTGATGGGCCTTTTATAATTAATGCCCACTAAATTACTAATGTAGTGAAAGAAAGGTTTATCCTACAAAGCAACTGTTGTTTAGGGGGTTCCTAGTGTTTAGCTGCATGTGAGTCTGTTGTCAGTTCTTCTTCTAAATCTCCTGGAAAGGGAAACTCCAGTGTAACCTAAGCTATTCTAATCAATACATCTTATTTCACAGAAGAGTAAATCACTGAAGGTTGTGATTAAAATGTCTTAAACACGCTAAGAAAGAATAACTGACAAGCAAGTGGGAATCCACCATTTTGATAGGCTGATGCAGAAATGGACTCAGGGAAGAAGCCCCCATAGAGAACTACGAGAAATCAGAAGTTTTTGAAATTCTCCCCAGTTGAGGAGGTCCTACCAGCAGAAGCTATGCACTGACCATACTCAGTTCAGGCTGCCCATATGCCCTCCTTGAACCGTGCTGCTCTGGTCACATACAGGGTCCTGGGCAGAAGAGATGTTGGGGGCACTTTGGCCTAGATCCCCAAAGGCATTTAGGTGCCTAATTCCCATTGATTTCAATCCCCACTGAATATGGAAGCTTTAAGATGGAAGGACACACTGTCAAACAAGACTGATTTATAAGGGAGGATTTATATTTGAAAACTAATTAAATCAAGTCCATTGGGTCAGGGCAGGGGGGAGACGAGGAGCAGATGACATCCTGTCCTCTGAAACTGACAAATTGAAAAAGTGGTAAGCAAAAGAAATTAATGAATTAACTTTCTATTCATTTTTTTGAGCACAGAGAAGACTGTGAGGAAGATGGGAAATGAAAGGAAAAGCCTGTTTGTCTCATTTAGGCTTTTTCATCTTGTTACAGTTGGGAGTTTGAGTCTTCAGATGGGGAAGAATAAAGAACAGCTGTAGTATGATGCCAGATGAAATGCAGAGCCAGAGAAGCATAATGATGTGTAATGGAAACCAAAGAGAAATTCATAAAATGCAAAGAGGCTTTATCAATGCACTCATCCTCCCTGGCCCTCCTTTACTCCAGAAATCACCAGCCCTACACTGTGCTTTGATTACTACTATACAGTAGAAAAAGAACAGCCAAAAAGCACATTGTTTAGCATGATTTCAGTGAGGAAAACTACAGCAGTATAGAAGCTTGTCCATCACACCTATCAATCACACTTGTGTATGCTTGCTGTATGAAAGTAATTAAGCTGTAAATGATTATTATTTCACTAATACTTTAGAAAAGGTTAATGGGAAAAATGGAAGCGAAGTTTGTGTCTCCCGCTGCCTCCTTTTCCATAGCAGGACAACATGAAGTTTAAAAGTACGACACTTCTTTGTGCAGCTAACATTCATGTCATTTACTGAGCAGCAGAACAGCAGTCATTAGAAAGACCTGTCACATTATCAATACCACATCACTGTGAATGGGTGTAGTGTTTTAAGATGTTTTGTTGTTACGCCACAGCAGGAGGCTTGTACTGATGATGCAGAGTAGTGCAAAGGAGATCAGGGTCACAATCTGTATATTTAGAAAATTAGAAACTTAAAGGAAAATTCTACTTTTTATTTATTTTGGTTACTTTCATATCTGCTAAAACAACTGTTCCACTATATTTTTAAATGCTTAATTGAATTTGCCTTACAACAAGTATGTTAAGTTGTCTTCTACTGGCATAATACTGAAGGAGAGATTGTGCAAGCACATGTTCTCCTACAGGGATAAATCCTCCAAATGTCATTGAACTGTAGTGGAATTTTCTGGCACAGTGAGGTCAATCTGCAATAATCTGGCACAGTGTGGTCTTTAATACTTAGTCCTGCCTTGAGTGAAGGACTAAGACTAGATTACACGAGACCTCTCAAGGTCCTATGATTCTATGAAGTAAATATAACAGGTCTGATTACTAAAAGTAGTGTCTAATTTTGCAGATACAACCACTTGTGGGTTCAAATACAGAGGATTAACTACCAGATTTGCAAGTACAATCAGGTAGTTAGACAGCTAAATGCTAATATTTGTACTTGCAATAAATGGCAACTGTAAAATTGGATGCAGAGCTGAGGCCCCTTACAAAAGTGGCCCAAAATGTCCTCAGCATAGCAAGTCTCTGTGTAGCTTAGTTGGCAATATTCTTGCTTTCGGGCCACTTTAATTAGCCTGATACACAGTACTGACAACTTACTGCAATGATAATGTGGGTTGGGTATTCAGAAGGAGAAATCCTCCAAGATACAGCCTGAAATTTATATCCCATTCCTCACATAAGATACATGGGAAGCTTACCACAATATGGTATTTGTCAACTAGGGGCAAGGTACACTGCCTCTGCATAATGCGATTTAACATATGTCTACACAGCAAAGAAAAACCCGTAGCTGGCCCATGCTAGCCGACACTGGCTCTCGGGTTGGCGCCTGGGCTCTGGGACCCTCCCGCCTTGCAGGGTCCTAGAGCTGGGGCTCCAGCCCGAGCCCAGAAGTCTACACAGCAACAACACACCCCCACAGCCTGAGCCCCACAAGACTGAGTCAGCTGACGTGGGCCAGCTGTGGGTTTTTCTTACCCTCAGAACTCAGGATTGAAAGTTGGATCCCACATAGGGCACTCGCATTCTGTCACCTCTATCTCTGGCAGGTATTAAAGATCCAAAGGCACTTTTATAAAAGGGTAAGAAATAACTCCAACTGTCCTGACCAGCATTCCCTATCTCAGTGAAACAGGGTGTAATATCTATGGCTTTGTCCAACATTGTGATAAGTATTCAAAAGTTTGTCTTGCCACATTTGCCTACAATATCACTGCACTACCAATACCATTATTACAGTGTATATCACTTTCAGTTACCCTACATAAAAAAGTATGGCAAACTAACCTGTGTTCTGTCATGTATGCTGTAAATAACGTAATATATCATTTGAGCTCTAGTCAACTGGAAAGCAAAATATATCAATGACAATAGTTTGCCTAGCAAGCACTGTTTTTTGTGATGATGGTGTTGTAGCTTTATTTAATTCCTTAGCTGACAACTTAACTGTAAAAGAACCTGCCAGTGTTATTGCACTTCGAAATCTTTGTAGGATTTCCTTCTGGTAACCAAGCATTACACCCACCCACTACTTCTATACTGGAGAATTTATCACCAGATACATTCATGTCAACATAAAGAAAAGTTTAACAATCTTTGAGCAGCTGTCTGATGGCATAAAATGGGCAACACATGCTTTTGAACATTACAATATTAAGAATTCAATAATTCTTTTTAGAGGAATAATGTATATATTAAGTGAAGGTTTCTAATCATTTTAATATAAAATACCTAAACATCATTATGCTATGTTTTCAAAAATGTCCATAATGTGTGCTATGTGAACATATAGGAAAGAGTTTAGTTTTAACAAAATTACTCCAAATGCATCTATTTTCCTGTAAGTTAAAAAATGAATATATGGTTCTATATTGTGAGATTTTTAAAAGTGTAATGTTTAGAAACGGAAACAACGGTAGTCAAAGGAACTTCTATACAGGGACTCTTTCAGTAATACTAGAGTGAATTTGCCAATCTAGCAGCCTAATCCGTACTTTGTGCCAGACTCAAATTATTTAATATCATTCCATTTTAAACATTTGAGGAGAACATTTTGCACCTTTCCAACTTTTGTCCCCACCTGGTAGGGCTTAATGAGGTATCAGAGTAATGAATAAACCTTTGTTCAATACAACCTACATTGTTCAATCCAATCAAAATTGCCCTTTTATTTCAATATTTTATCCCACTCAATATTGTCTACCTCTGTGAATTACTTTTATGCAGTCTTTCTGGGGATGATAATTATAGTTCTCTACCTCACACAAAAAATAATTCAATCTTTGTCAGAACTCCGTGTAGGACCGTGGAACTGCAATGGAAACAATTTTCCATTGACTGAGTTTTTTCCTGAACCCTACTTTCTGATGGTGAAGTATCACGATTCTGCGCATGAATTTATTATTTCTAGTTTTTCATATTTTAGCTTTTTTGAACACAGTCCACACAGAGCAGTCTGGGACAAAGAGGAAAAACTATTTGAACTTCAACTTCAGAGTGTCTGCACTGTACAGCTTGGACATCCCTTAGTTTTTGTTTTTCAGTAATTGTGAGCAGCTCACTTGAAAAAGTTCTAAGCAGAGTAAATTTTGTTTATTTCATCTTATTTGTTTGAGATTGGAAAAAAATCTCAAGTCTTCAGTAATAAAGTACACTAAATTAAACCATAAAAAAGTATCCTATGTATAATACATAAGAACATTTAAAAAAAAAAAAAATCCCACCCACCCACACTAATGCTCTTGATGATAAAAATCTCACAACTGATCTTTCTTTCTATCTCTGTGGGCCAAATTCTACAGTTGGTTAAACCTGTGCAACACCATTCACTTCAGAATGTGATCCTACTTAGGGACTAGTGCTCCGATCTACCATGCAGGAGACCTCAGTTCTAGCCCCAGGCTCAGTATTCAACAAGTTATGAGCAGTATTGGGGCTTTTCTGATGTTTAGGGCCCTGCTTTATCATGCATGAAACCCAGGTTATATTTGGCCTGTGTGTGTCTACTAATAACCTGGGTTTCGTGCCCAATTGTAGTCCCTCATTCTCTTGATATTCATCAGGATAAGTCTGAAATATGTACAGATTCTTCTCTTCCAGACCAAGTATGGTCAATGATCTTCACAGAATACAGTAAGGCTGTCAGTAGTTGTCCCAACTAAACTTAGGTAAGTATCATGTAATATTTGCAATCATAAACTGTACCAACTATATTCAGGGACTCATGAGTAACCTGTTTTCAATAGGTTAAACCAGGATGAGGTTTTTAACATAAAATTTAAGGTATTGCATACATTTCTTTGCCCAACTTGAATAGCAATATCATCAATTTCCTTTTGAGCTTCTAGACAGAAATGGGATGCTTCCCCCCTTCCCACTCCTTGGAATTCAAATGCAGGTTTTGCTGCTTCCCTTTCTTAGTGATGAGAACTGCCTTCCACCCATGGATGGCATGGAATTTATCAGAGGTGGTTTTTACAGGTCCGGAAAACTAGTTAGTCCCAGTTTCAGGCATTTTCCATTTTAAAAACAGTTTAATAAATGTGCACCACATTACACTTCGTTTTAGTTACAAATTCAAATTGTGGTTACATAAGGCAGCCAATTCAGAGATTAATTTAGGGTTTCACAAATAAAAAGTAAAACTGCAGTGGGCATAATGCTAATATATGTAATTATAATACTGAACATCAGAATGTCTGTATACTTTCTGGTTAGGTATTTTTTCAAGGAAGTTATACATGTCATGACTCATTTCAGTTTTCAGTATTATATAAACAAAATTCAAGCATTCAATTATATGAAAACAATGATAATGCAGAGTTGCAGGTTTGAGGCACTGAGCAATCAGAAGCATGCATACAGAGTTACAGACTACCAGTTCAGGTCCATTTAGCCATGCAGCATCCTGGAGCGGAATACCAACTTTGATAGTATTTTATTCTGAGCCTATTCCTCAGTTTTGAATGGATATGTCCAAACTTTGAAAAAAATTGTTCTATGCTTGCTGGACACTGATGCAATTGCACTACCAGTTCTATGAAGTATCAGTATTCTTCAGGTTCTTCCACCGTGTTACAGGGGAAATCTTCCTTGATAGTGGATGAAAACATTGATTTTGGATACTGAGCTTCTTTTTCTTTAAATGCAAGTAAATATGCTAGTCGGGATTTTTGATGAGCAACCATTGGATTGTAATTTTTTCTTGTTCAACTGACCATTTCTTTCCTGCATATTTCGGATGAAGGAGGTTGGCCAATATGCGTAGTAATCTCCTCATGAAATCTCTTTTGTACTTTTGCTTTGTGTGGTGCAAGATTTTCATTCATCAGTAGATCCAAATGTATTTTTCATGCAACAGCAATTGTTTGTGTCCCTTTGGAGTGTGTCAAGTGCTTTAATTTACTGATCATGTTCTTTGCTTCCATTAAATCCCTTGATGATTAATTAGACTGATCATTCTATCTTCAAGTTCTGCCTTATGATCAACCCTGAGATAATGAGGCCAGTTTTTAACGCATGTTTCCAGGCATATTATATGACTATTCCATCATGTGTCACCAGTGATTTGGGGTTTTACAGATTTTGACTCTTTTTAAACCAGGCTGATGGGGATTACAACATCTACAACATGTTTCATCAACATCCTTTGGAATAAGGTCCTGTTCAAGTAGAGTTAGCCAATGTGATACATATCCATATGTAACCAAAGTGCCATCATATTCTTCCAAATCACTTCCTATACTTTGCATCCTTTTTTCATTGTCTGCCAGGCAGATCTTAACACCACAACTTTACAGTTCATTTGCTAATGCCTTAGCCTCTCTTTCTTGCCAGTGTACTTTCCAATCATCTTACTGCTTACAGTAGCACATACTGATACATAAACTTCAGTTTTCCCTATTTGCACACAGTTAGCTATTGCTGGGTCATTGTGCACATTACACTAGCCATCTTGTATTAATGTAATTTCTTTTCCGTGTAATTTGTTGCATGCTCTCACTCACAAGCCATCTGTAACTGAATCTAACATTTCACCTGCTACCTGCTTTCGACTGGGTGCTTTGTAGCCTGGCCTTAGGCTGCTGATCATTGCTTGAAAAGTTGGATGCTTAGTAACCAAAAAAGGAATATTACAGCATGTGGCAAATTGCCAGTACGATTATGATGGGTCCCATGTTTCCTCTTCTGGGTGGGGGGGGGGGGGGAGGAGGTGTTTCAGGGCGTAGTTTCCTGCCCCTGAACTAGGGTATTTACTGTACCACTAGAAACCCAGAGAAGGGAGTGGAGAGGGAGGGACCCGGGCCCGCCCTCTACTCTGGGTCCCAGCCCAGGGGCCCTAGGGACAGTGGTAAACCACTTGAACTAGTGCTTCCTTCCCCTGGGCTACTTCCCTCTCCTGCTCTTCAGCTTGTGGGGCTTCCTGCCCTCTCTCTCTCTGCACAAGCCAGGTGTCTCTTTACCTAGGGTCTTGGTCTTCTAGCCATCCATGGCACTTCTCCAAACTCTCCTCTACTTCAACTCCTCCAAACTGCACTCTGTTCTAACTCCTTCCAACTGCTCCAACTCCAAACCACTCTGCTCCAACTCCTTTTCCTGGCTGATTGAAGCAGGAGGTTTTTATCAGGTGACTAGCTTCAGGTGCTCTAATTGGCTTCAGGTGCTTTTAATCTATAGAAACCTTTCTTCCCTCTACAGGGAATAAGGCTTCTCCTCATCCTGGGACTTACATATCTCTCCTATAACACTCTCCTGCTGCCTTCTGGCCATGCTGTATCACAAGCCGTAAAAAAATTCTATCTTTTGTTTCAATTCTAGAATTGTTTTTGCTATAAACATATCCATTTGTAGTGGGAAAATGTGATACATCTTTCTCATTGTCTTTGGACAACCTTGATCTGGAGTTCTTTTGATGTACTTGGCAATATGGTAATATCAGTACCTTCATCATTCCCGTCTGATTCTGGATACTTTCCTACGTTTAGCCAAAGTCAGTGGTTCTGGTGTCGCTTTGTTCTTTCTACTGCATTTTGCAAAAAATGTATCCTCATACGGTCTGCCTTCCCAGTCACTTTTTCTTTGCAGTTTCTGCATCTAAGACTCTTTGCCATCATCATGATCCTTCTCAAAATACCCAGGAATTGGGCCAAGTGGCCTTCCACCTTTGGTCATATTGGAATATTCTGACCTGAGTCACTGTACTCATTGAGTTCAGTTGCATACCAGCCTGCCAGATCAAGAGACTGAGTACTGGACAGGACAGCATAGTTTGGCAGTTTACCTCAAACAGAAACTGAAACTTCCAAATCTGGGAATTCCCCTTCTTTGTTTACTAAACAAACATATAATTTTCATTGTTAAAGGGGGAATTCCCTGATTCAGAAGCTTCAATTTCGGTTGGAGATCGCCAAGGCAATAGTATACAGCAGGGGTCAGCAACCTTTCAGAAGTGGTGTGCTGAGTGTTCATTTATTCACTTTAATTTAAGCTTTCGTGTGCCAATAATACATTTTAACGTTTTTTAGAAGTCTCTCTATATAAGTCTATATATTATATAACTAAACTATTATCGTATGTAAACAAGGTTTTCAAAATGTTTAAGAAGTTAATTTAAAATTAAATTAAAATGCTGATCTTACACCGCTGGCCTGCTCAGCCCGCTGCCGGCCTGGGGTTCCATTCACCTGGGCCGGCAGTGGGCTGAGCGGGGCCTGCGGCCGGGACCCCGGCTGGCAAGGGGCCGGTAGCCAGAACCCCAGACCGGCAGCGGGCTGAGCGAGGCCAGTGGCCGGGACCCCAGACCAGCAGTGGGCTGAGCGGCTCAGCCCGCTGCCGGTCTGGGGATCCGTCCGCCGACTCCTGCCAGCCAGCGTCCAAGCTGCCGGCCCCACTCAGCCCCGCTGCCAGTCTGGGGTCCCGGCCCTGTCTACATAGGAGTAGGTACCTACCTTCTCCCTGGTTCTAGCCATTCTCTTCCTCTCTCTACACTGAGATGAGGGGGGGAGTGCTCTGAGTACAGGGCTGGGGGTGAAGGAGCAGGCTGGGGTGCAGGGTCTGGCCAGGAGCTAGAATGGGGGGGAGGAGGGAGCCTCAGGGTTGGGGCAGGAGGTTTGGATGTGGAGAGCTTACCTGGGCAGCTCCCATTTGGTGCGAGGGGTGCAGGTGGGAATGTGGGTGTGTGTGTGTGCAGGAGCTCCTGTTTGGTGCTCAGGGTGGGGATGTGGGGGCTGCAAGAGTCAGGGCATGGGGTGTGGGGGGGCTGGGTACGTGTGGGGGGTGCAGGAGTCAGGGCAGGGCACTGGGGGTGTGTGAATAGGGTGCAGGAGTCAGGGCTGGGGGGGGCTGGGTATTTGTGGGGGGTGCTGGAGTCAGGGCAGAGGGCTAGGTGTGTGTGAGGGGGGTGCAGGGGTCAGGGCAGAGGGCTGGGGTGTGGGCTGGGGTCGTGGGGATGCTCCCAGCCCCCTGCCCCGAGTGGCTCACGGCAGGGGGCTGGAGGGGATATACCGATTCCACCCCCTTCCTCAAGGTCCCCAGAGCAGAGAGCACGAGTGCGCTGCGGCTCCGCTTTTCCCTCTCCCCCTCCATAGCAAGGGCCGATCAGCTGCGCAGGGAAGGAGAGAAGGAGGGGCAGGAACCCAGCACGCTGGGGGAAGAGGCGGGGGGAGGGGGAAGCTTGCCTGCCCTGCAAGAGGAGATCGGTTGGGGGGGCGGAGAAGAGCGGGCCGGGCCGGGCAGGATTTTTAGTGGCACGCTGCTGTCTGCCGGGGTCCCCGGCAGACAGCAGCGTGCCATCAAAAATTGGCTTGCGTTCCATCTTTGGCACGCATGCCATAGGTTGCCGACCCCTGGTATACAGCTTTAGGGTGATGCTTTTTTGGTTTAATTTAATTAAAATCAAACAGACCATATTATTGCAAAACTATTATCAAGTTGCTAAATGTTCCTATAATTTTTATTAGTATATTCTAATAATTTATGTTTCCCAACATCCCAGTTTAAACTAGTATTTACCAGCACTTTGTCCTAAAGTAGTTTTTTCCCCCAGGAAATTGCCAATCCTGCTTCCTCCATTGTTCTTCTCTCCAATGTCACCATCATATTGTCCTTCTTCCAAGTGAAGAGCATAAGATACTGAGCCTGTGAGACCATGGATCAGCTAGGAGCAGATGCTTCATTGGCAGTGAATCTAACACCTTTGCACTGGGGTGCATCCCTGCCACAATACACCTGAATTATTTTTTAATACCAGGACAAATTTTTCTCCATACATGGCAGCAAAGCCTGAAGTCAACAAAGAAGTTGATAATAAGGTCTCTGAAGATACAAATGTTGCTGCAAGGGGTGTCAACTGATCTAATCCTACCACGCACACATTCTTGGATATGCTCAGATTCAACTAATCCCACATTCTCGGTCAATGCACGGTTCTGAATCCCTGTGCCTTCGCACCAATATTGATTTAAAAGAATGCTGGAATACAGTGATATGCCATGGTGAAAATAATGGCCTGTCCTGAAATTTAACATTTTAATATTAATTTTTCCCTCATATAGATCAGATCTGAATTCAAAAGAATCTATTTGGTCATTGACACACAAAACATAACTCCCATTGAGGTCACTGGGAATTACTTCTATAAACCCATCCCTTAGCACAATATTTCGCAAGTTCTCTTTACACTGAACTCCTGTTTAAAGATGATCAGGGAGAAGGACAGGCTTTGTACTGTTTCTTGCTTCTTTGCATAGTCTCACCACCACCTATTCACTTTTACCTTCAAAACAACAAGTCTTGTCTTTTCTGGTTTTGCTGCAGGTCTTCTTGGAGGACCCAGACATGTGGACTGGGAGCCTTCCTAACCCTTAACAGAGTGTTGAATCTTTGACAAAGATATTTTCTTCCAACTGTTAGGCATATGAGTTAAACAGATTTTAACAAAAGCAAATGACAAAACAAAAAGGGTTTTTAAAAAACATTTTGAATAAAAATCCCTTCCCTTTTCAGTTAGCAGTGAAACCTCATTATCTATGTTGTGCAGGAAAAAAGTAAGCCATGACCTGCAATTCTAACGTTAAAGGGGGGAGAGGGGGAGAGGAAGGAGAAGAAGAAAACCCCAAAGTTTCTGCCCTTTATACCTCATAAAGAAGTAAAAAGGGGTCCTTTTTTACTTCACAATGAATGGAATTAATAAATGAATTAAAGTAACACATGCTAAGGACTGATCCTTTAAACTTAAAAGTTACTTTCAAACTATGCCATGTGCATGAAATGTCTCCAAAATCCACAGAAGAAAACTATGTACATTCTTCTGTCTTTTCAACCCTGTTTTAATGTATTATTAGTGTTAATATTACAGAGTGCAGAGAAAGATTCCTTAACCTGGTACTAGCACATCATAAGTGTAAATCCAGAAAAAGCCACCTGTATTAAGCAGAGTAAATACTCAAAATTGAGCCTCTAAGATGTTTGAAATTATACATTCTGTAAAACACATGTAATAGGAAAAAGTACATACAGAAACTCCTAGAGCAGTGAACAGACTTCAAGGGAGTTATGCAAAGGATGAATCTGTGCTACTTAACAAGCCTTCAATAGTCACTATTTTAATTTACTGTAGGTTTAACCAAATAAATAATACATCTTCACTTTGATCAAAGACCAAAAGGTTAAAAAAAATGGGCCTAAAAGTGTTCCCACTGAAGTCTAACAACAAAACTTTCATTGACTTCCGTAACAGCAGGATTGAGCCCTTGATTGTGCAGTAGTTAAAGGTAGTTAAAAGTACTTAATAATTGCATGGAAGCAGTACTCAGTCCAATGCAGATAAATTATTATTATTTTTAACATTTTAAATGAAGGAATAGTCCTGCATATGTGAACTGCAAAAAAAATATATATTTGGAATAAATGACTATACTATTACTATGTCAATAGCAACTATGTTCGTGTTAGTAATGAAAGAAGTATGTCAGTGGTCTGATTTCATTACAGTCAGTGGTACTGCGCCAAAAAGGGAGGGTGGAGGGATTAGGAAGGCAAATTCTGCCAAGATTTACACCTCATACAACCTAGCACAGGGTGCAAGCCAGTGTGGAATCTGGTCTCTCTCATGCTGAAATACTGATGAAAAAAATCACAAATAAATTGTGGAACTTGGCTTATCCCAAAAAACTTTCTAAGACCAACCAACTGAAATTTCAATTAGGTTGCACTACAGAGTTAACAATGGAAAAACTTAACAGATGGGTAATTATGTTTGATTATTTTTCTGCATTTGGATAGCTCTAACTTACATGTTAGGTTTGGCATGCATACTGGTCTGATTTATAGAACTATTTGCTGGCAAAATCAACGGCCATTTTTGGCCTATATGGGTGAGGGGGGGATTGTTACACATGTGTCAAATTCATATTCATATTCATATAACAGTCTGCCTGCAATCTCAAGAATTGTATTAATCTTTACAAATCATGGGCAGTTTGTCCCCCTTGGTGTTGGCAGATTGGGAAACATGATGGTTTACATCCTATCAGAAACTCCAAAATTGGTGCAAATTGAAAGACTGTTAACATGATTTCTATTCATAGTTTATTTCCCCTTTCAATTCCCTACCCCAATATATTCATTTGTATGAAAATGAGTTAAATCTTTCCATAAAAGTAGACTCCAGGAAGAATAGGAATTTGCATGACTCGTTTGAAGATACAACTGATAAAGTTTCAGTAGACAAATATGAAAAGTGGGCCTTCATAATAGATTTCATATCAAGACAGTTTTCAACAAAAGAATCAGACAAATATAATTTATCCTAATTAATTTAACTTTATCTTTATGCAAATATTGTACTTAGATGCCTCACATTTCAGGCCAAATTCTGGGCTAATATACACCCTATGTAATTCCACTTCAGACAATGGGATGGCACCTGTATAAACCAGCACAGAATTTTCTCCTGTAACTATTAATGAGCTCTTCTAAGAAGCCTGATAGGGTTTATGTAAACATTTTATCCATAAATGTCGGTAACCATTGATTTTACTATACACACAAACTGACAAAAAATATTTCCATCAATAATAACTGAAATTCACAGACAGGCAAAGTAAGAAAAATGCTGTTTGAGAACTTCTTAGTGTTTGACTTAAGGCTATTTACTTTGTATGTTTTGACATGGGATGATGATAACTTATGTTTTAACTATTACAAAGCATTAGGTTTTTGAATCTCAATGTCTACTGTCATTAAACAATTGTTTGACCCCCACCCCCACCCCAGATTTTGCACAACTGTGAACAGTTAAATTGATGATAAAAATATCAATATTATCCATCAATTACAAAAAAATAAATAAAAAATTGAATTCTGCCAAGCCTGTTTATGTAGCAGCCAAGGTGTATCAATTTCATCAGTGCATGGATTCCCAACTTTTTCAAGTAATGGGCACATTTTCAATACAAAGTATTATTGGGACAAGAAATATAAAATTTTACTCAGTTTGCCTTATCAGAGCCAAAAATAGTAATAAAAAACTAAGACACCTTTCCTCAGTATTTGTCCTATTGTCTCAGGGCCATCACCTCCTAAATTGGAAGGCCCCATGTCAGAAGATGCTATATTTAATTTTAGAGGTTACCATGTTTGACCTCTAAGATTATTTATGTATCTGTGATAAATATTTTATGGTATAAGAAATAGATAAAAATAAAAATGCAATGAAAATACTAAAAGAGGGAAATTTAAATGATTTAAATGTGTAGTGTTGCTCAACAATTATATTCAACATACAGTAAACCTCAATTTAGCTGGGCTGAGACCTACCTTTCCTTTTTTGGGGAGCAATTAGCTCCCCAAAAGAGGTTTTCCTGTTGAAAATTTACCTCATAAAAAGCAAATTTGTTTTGCATTTTAGGTATTTGCTATACAGACTAACACTGTTTTATTTGCTACGTGCAATGATCAATTTTTGTTTGTTGATTTTTGTGATGGACTTGGTGGCATGTTGCTTTGTCTGCATATTCCCATCTATGCAACTTATGATGTTTCTTTTCAATACAGTAAACATTTTCTCTTGTTCTGATTAAATAAACCTTACTGCATGAAGACTGATTTCAGGTTTCTGTTGAAAATATCTAAAAATGAAAAATCCAACTCACAAAGGCTTTCAGAGTGCATTAATCATTGTATGGCAAAATCCCCAGAATCCCAAAGGATGTCCATAAAGGTCATATTTCTGAATGTGGTGAGGGTGGGGGAAGGAGGTTAATTCTGATATTTGATAGCATGGGAAACTACTAATTCTTTGCTAAAACAACTAATTCTTACCATTTTTAGACTCTTAAGTCTTGGGACTGCAGTTTCTCTCCGGTACCACAAAGAGAATAATCTACAAATGATTTAAAAAATATCATATCACCATAATTGTCACAAAATTCAAAAGGTTTTGGCTCATTTGCTATAATACTGGCTAAATATACCCTTCAGTGGCTAAGATCAAAAAGCATGCAAATTAGTCTAACGACCTGTATTTATATAGCATGCTTCTGTGTGCTTCAGTGGTCTATAGGCTTAAATATAGGACAAAGGAATCCCTGTTACCTGGATTTGCAAAGCCCTGTGCTATTCTTAGCACTCTGCACATCTTTGAAGTGCACCATACTTAATGGTTAACCCACTAGACAAGAGGACAAAAATAGATCATTCTGTACTGAATGTAAAGATTGTTCATTGTTCCCAGACTTACTACCACCTATAATTGTTTGCAATCTAGACAGCAAAAATAAGTCACATTTTCATAAAATGTTATGGTTCGGTGTGGATATTTTTGGAAATAGCATTGCATTACGTAACCCCCTTTTCCCTCTCTCGCAAATACACACACATGCACCCCTACGCACTCCCCCAATTCCTAAATAGGAAAATAATGAATATCTAACATTATACCATTTCATCTCAATTCTACATTTAATTACTGTACTATAATGCAATCCCCACTTTATTTACTATGTACACAGCACAGTTCCTCTATCTCATCACTGGTGGTAAATTAGTAGGTAAGGGAAAAAAATTATTATACTAAGTATATTAAGTTTATACAGAGCATATGCATATATACAATTTAATTAGTCACAACTCATTTACACGCATACATATACATACACACACAAACACTATATATAAGATTGCAAGTACGTATGTAGATACGTGTATATAAACGTTTGCTGAAAAGTAGATCACTAAATCTGCATAAAAACACTTAAAGTGTGGCTGATTTTTTGTAATTGCTGCACATGCAAAAATGCCTAAGGTTGCTGCAAGAAGAATGACTGCTCTCTAAAAATATAACCCGGCAGCTAGAGAGGAATCCACAGTCAGGGCGGCGAAAAGGGAAATTCATTTTACAAGCGGGAGAAAATGCCACCCGAGAGTCGTGCATGCATGCTAGCAAAGCAAACCGCTGTCGATTTAAAAAATGCATTTTTGTGGTTGATTGCAAAAATGGGAGGGAATAACAGCTTCAGAAAACCCCTGCATGTTTTCTCCATTAGTGCATAAAAATCCCAAACTCAAAAATCCAGCCTTAAAGCAGAAAGAGTTAAGCAAATATGTATACTGCACGTTTCTCTTCTTTAAGAAAGCCTATTTTGAAATGTACAGCTGGGGGTGAAGAGGGGGGGAGGCAAGTGAATTTGCTGCAGCAGAGTCCAGCCAAGGGCAAAAAGAAATGAAAAGAAACAAAGAAAAGAGAGGGCGGGGATGCAGATCTCTCCGAGCTGTGGACTGGAATTGCATATACTTACAGACAAAAGCCCCTGCTCCCTTTCTGTCCTTTCTACATGATCTGAAACACAAATGTGGATTAAAAAGAGGGCAGCATGCTCCAGAAGGGAATTTATAGTTGGGGCGGGGGGAGTGGGTAGGGTTGGGGGTGTGGGGAAAGAATGACTGCACCTCTTCCAAAGTGCAGCAGCCTTGGAGGAAAAAAGAAAAGGGGTGGGGGCGGCTGGGAGAAAAGTCTCTCTCTCTCCCGCTCTCCCAGGCTGGGGTTTGGTTGCCTGTGCTGGTTCTATTGAACAATGAGCTAATTCTGATGGTGGCTGGCTGGCTGCCAGCTCTCCCCCTCCTCCCCTCGTTACACACACACACACACAGACAGACACACACACTCACTCTCCCTCTTCTCCCCCCTCCCCCCCTCCGCTTCGCTGCTGCAGAGCCAGACTGCTTAGTCTGCAATAATGCTCAACTCAAAGTCCCCCCGCTGTCTAGCAGCCAGAGAGCCAGCCGACCAATCACCGCGCGGAGCGCAGGCAACCCGGCGGCAGCCGCCTCGCTGGAGGGAGGGGGGAGGGGCTCGGCTCGGCTCGGCTCGCCCCTCTTCCCTTCGGCGGTGCTGCCGGCCCTGCTGCCTGGGCCTGAGCGCCAAGCCGGGGAGAAGCGAGCAGCCATTGGCGCGCGCGGCCGTCGGTCAAACCTCCCCCCCCTTTCCCCCGCAGAGCGGCGCTGCTTTCCAGACAAATAATCCGGGGCCGGGCTGGTGGGGTGCCAGGCGGGGAGGCTGGCCAAGGAGCTGCACAGCCGCGGCGCCCTGCCAGCCCCAGCGCGCGGGAGGCGGGAGGCGGGAGGGAGCGAGCGGCCCCGCGCTGTAATAATAAACCTGCAGCGGTAGCAAAGGGCATCTGAGGGGAAGGGGCGGGAGCCGGAGCCGGAGCTGCCGCCGCCGCTTTGCTTCTCCTGTGCCTGGCTGAGAGGGGAGAGAAAATGGTGCGCGGGGAGGAGCGGAGAAGACACAGGCCAGGGACCAACGCAGCGGCCCAGGGCGCCCCAGGCACCGCTCACAGCGCGGGGGAAACACCGAGACAGCGCGCACCCCCTCCCGGGAGACCCAGCGTCACCCCGGCGCGGATGCACACCGCAGTGCCGCCCAGGGACAAAGAGCCAGGCAGGGCAGGGGGAGAGCAGGAGTGGGGCGAGCACAGCTCCCTCTCCTGTCCCCGAGCAGTGATCTGGCACCGCGGCTCCTGCTCAGAGGGGCAAGATAGGCGCGCCTCTTCCTATTTAAGCCTGGTTTAACCAAACACCAGGACACAAAGACACTCAGGCGTATCAGAAACACACACACACACAGGTAGCACAACAACATAAAACACAGTGCAGTGACACACACTGCGCAACACAGAGGAAGGACAGTCAATGGCATGGAAATACAGACAAACAGTGACACACAAATGCAGAGCACGGGCACAGATGCACATTTGAGACAGCATTGTGGCACAAAGAGACATAGCACAGCGATGCATCACGCAGTTCTGTGTTTGTGCAGCACCCAACAGTGGGGTCCTGGTCCATGTCTAGGGCTCCAAGCCACTACTGCAATATAAATAATGATATTTTTACAAAGTGACAGAAATACACAGCCCTGTGACGTACAGTGACACAAAGACAGCAGCATGCCATACAACACTGGGACACAAAAGACAACACAAAGACACACTTGCACCAGAAGGGCACAAGGATAACAGGGAACCACAGACACAGCACATTGATGTAAAGAGACATAGATAGCTCAGCACCACACAGTGAAAGAGAGATACATAGCACAGACACACTACAAAAGTATAAAGAAACAAACATGGGCTGTCTGATTCTCTATTGCGCTACAGCAAGTGTAGTCATTTACACTAGTGTGCAAAGTAGATGTAAAGAATAGTAAATCAGAAAGTAGCGTTCGCCACTCACTTTGGTGTGACTACACATGGTACAGGACAGCAGCTATTGGATACTCTGGCTAGAACTTAGGCCTTGCCTATTCTCAAACGTTGCACCTGTTTAAAATAATTTTTCAAATCCAACTTACTCTAAATCAAATTTTAAAATTTTATTAAAGCTAATGTTAAAATTATATAATATTAAGGTTATATAATATACGGTTAAGGAAAGAGTGTCCATAGAGAGGTTTGCATTGGTTTACTAGGATAAGCTGCAAAGCAATGTTTTACACTCAGCTTTGTGGCATTTCTCTGGTTGTCTGTTTCCGATCAATTCCAAAAATTCAGGAAATGTTCTGGGCATCAGTGGGTCAAACCCTATTGATTTTGGTGAAAACTGGAAGGGAAAAAATGGGAGCCCTTTAGAGCTAGTTAGCAAAGCCAGCAGGTTCAGTCACCTTTGTAATTCTCTGTAGATCAAAGAACCAGTTGGTAACAGCCATTAACACCTTCCCCCATAACACCCGCCCTGCCCATCTTGGCTCTGCTCTTCCTCCCAAAATATACTTTAAAAATGTTGGCACCCAGAATGGCTTATCTCCTAAACAGAAAGAAAAGAAACAAGATTTTTGTGGGAGTGGGTTTGAGGGAGGGGGAATGAGGCCTCACATGGAGCCCCTGGCATGGGAGGGAGAATGGGGACTCTTATCATGGGAGGAAGGGGAGCACCCAGAGCCCCTGGTATGGGGAAAATAGGGAATGGGGAGGGACTGAACCACTGGGAGGGAATAATGGGGGGCCATGGTATGTGGAGAAGGGGAAAATGGAGGGCACATTGAGCCTCTGGCAAGTGAGGGGAGAAGGGAGAGCAATGTTAAGAGTGGAGGCGAACATGGGGACACACAGAGCCTCTGCTATGAGGTGGAGGGAAATGGGGGTCACACAGAGCTCCTTCCGGGGGTTAACATTTGAATGGGGGACACGTAAAGCCCCTGGCATGGCGGGGGGTGGGGGGGTTGCATGGGGTCCCTGAAATAGAGGGGAATGGGAGGGTAGCACACAGGGATCTTGTGGGGAGAGGGGAAACGTATGACGCAAAGTCCCTAGAGCAGGGGTGGGTAAACTGCGGCCCATGGGCCGCATCGTGCCCACCAGCCATTTTAATCCGGGGCTTCCCCCGCTCCAGCTGGTGAGGAGGGTTGGGGGCTGCTCCATGCGGCTCCCAGAAGCAGCGGCATGTCCCCGCTCTGGCTCGTATGCATAGGGGCAGCTAGGGGGCTCCGCTCTGCATGCCACCTCTGCCCCAAGCGCTGCCCCCACAGCTCCCATTGGCCAGGAACTGTGGCGGCAGGGGCAGTGCCTCGCGTAGGAGCTGGAGCGGGGACATGCTGCTGCTTCCAGGAGCTGCTTGAGGTAATCGCTGCCCGGAGCCTGCACCTCCGAGCCACCCCCTGCGCCACAACCCTCTGCCCCAGATCTGATCCCCCTCCAACCCCCCGAACCCTTCTGTCCCAGACCAGAGCACCCTCCTAGACCCCAAACCCCTCATCCCCAGCCCCACCCCAGAGCCTGCACCCCCTGCCGGAGCCCTCATCCCCACCCCACACTGCACCCCCTCTGCCCCAGCCTGGAGCCCCCTCCCACACCCTGAACCCCTCATTTTTGGCCCCACCCCGGAGCCCGCCCCTCCCTCACCCCAACCCCAATTTTGTGAGCATTCATGGCCTGCCGTACAATTTCTATACCCAGATTTGGCCCTTGGGCCAAAAAGTTTGCCCACCCCTGCCCTAGAATGTACAATATACTCGGCCTATTGAAGCAACAAAGTGTGTGACCCTCTTGTTACATCAATTTAAAAACCATCTTTAATTAAACCTTTGCAACTTTTGTATATGATAAGGAATTATATGGCCCTTGTTACTATAATATTTGCACGCACACATGCCATAGAGCCACAGCACAGCAACAAAAATACACCACAATTATGCAAAGACACAGCACAGTGACAAATTCACTCTCCCCTTTCCAGAGTTTTCTGCCTCTTATATAATGAGCAAAATTTAAGAGTGGAAATAATGTAAGAAATTATTTTTAAAAGGAAGGTGGAGACAAGCGCTGATCCTGCAAACACACACATACTTAACTTTAACCTTTACCTTTAACTTCAGTGGAACTGGTTACATGCCAGAGTTAAGTACAAGATTAAGGGTGAAATTCTGGCTCCATTGAAGTCAATGGGAGTTTTGCCATTGACTTCAGCGGAGCCAGGATTCGATAGTGTTTCTAGTATCAAGGCCTTATTATGTATCTGAGACAAGCTCTGTAATAGAAGCATGAGGCATTCCAAATCAAGAACTGATTTTAACACTTTACTGAGGTGTCACCTATAGTAAAGGGAAATGCATTTGCTGCAACCTGCCAGTCATTTGTCAGTGTGGGAGTGTCAGCAAGGATGCTTTTGAACCAAATAAGGGATTAGTGCCTCTGCCTCCCCCTCTTCCACTCATATGTTAAAAGTCTCTGTACATCATAGCTAAAATGTTGCTTCTATAGACCCAAGTTGTGGAAAAGCAAGGTCAAAGACATGCCAGTGAAATTCAGGAAGCATGGAAGTGGTGCTGACTCAATTACCAACCCTGTTGTAGTGGATGATGATCATTATTAGCACTAATTGACAGTGAAAATGTGCCTGCCCCCTCGAAGTAACAGCCGAAATCTGAGGAGTGTCTGTTAAAAATTTGCCTAATTTGGACATGTAACAAAGTGTATAAGTACTAAATATTAATTGTGGTATAAATACAGAACAAACAATAGTGCACCCCATGCAACAGTTGTGTATGTACATATCTTTAATTGGGGGTAAAATCCAGAGATTGTCAGCTGATTCCTGCCACCCTTCCCAAATATGATTTCTCTCTGCCACTGGAAATGAAATTGGCATCAAACATATTTTTTTCTTTAAAATGTTAGAAAAATAATATAACCCCATATTCAAGTGAATTTGGAAAATGTTATAACTCAAGAATTCCACAATTGTCTTCCATTCTGGTTCCCAAACTAGATAGGAAACATAAGAATTGACATAATGGCTCAGACCAGTGGCTCATTTGGCTCAGTATCTTTTCACTGACAGTGGCCAGTACCAGCTGCTTCAGAGTAATGTGCACAAGAACCTTGTCCCAAGGAAAGTTTTATTCCTAATTTCCCCAGTAGTTGGAAGTTGGCTTAAGCTTTGAAGCATTTATAACTTCTCTAAACTCTTGCTTGTGTGTTTTTTAAATATTTATTATTATAACTCTGGACTTTCTGGTTATCCATATAGATTTAAAATCCCTTTGTGAATCCTGATAATTTCTTGGCTACAATTATATTTTGTGGCAATGGGTTCCATAGGTTAATCGTACATTGTGTGAAAAAAGTATTTCCTTTTATCCATTTTGAATTTGCCACTTTTCAGTTTCATTGAGTATCCCCTTGTGCTTGTATTATGAGACATGGTGAATAGAAGTTCTTGATTGACCTTCTCTTTATCATTCACTATTTTGTATATTTTTGTCATGTCCCCTTTTATTTGTCTCCTATGTACAGTAAATCTGAATCTTTTCAGTCTCTCTTCATAATTATTATTGTCACCCATCTGTGAACCTTTTCTAATTTGAAATCTTTTTTGATATTTGGGACCAGAACGGAACGCAGTAGACTAGAAAGATCAATTTCTACCCTTATTATTTCATTATTGTAACAACCTCTTTCTCTCTCTCTCTCAATATATAAATAACACATGAATGAGATAAATATATCAGAAATCCCTACCAGCCATCTGCCTAGTTGTTATCCATTGGTACTTTACCATAGGCATTGCACCCAAAAGAGCCTTGAAGAGGGATTTAAAGGCTATGTCTACACTACGAAATTAGGTCGAATTTATAGAAGTCAGTTTTGTAGAAAGCGTTTTTATACAGTCAGTTGTATGCATCCCCACACAAATGCTCTAAGTGCATTTAGTCGGCAGAATGTGTCCACAGTACCGAGGCAACCGTCAACTTCTGGAGCGTTGCACTGGGGCTAGCTATCCCACAGTTCCCGCAGTCTCCACCCTCCAGTTGAATTCTGGGTTGAGAGCCCAATGCCTGATGGGGCAAAAACATTGTCGCGGGTGGTTCTGGGTACATATCGTCAGGCCCAACCTTTCCTCCCTCCCTCCATGAAAGCAATGGCAGACAATCGTTTCATGCCTTTTTTCCTGCGTTACCCGTGCAGACGCCATACCACGGCAAGCATGGAGCCCGCTCAGCTCACCATCACCGTATGTCTGCTGGGTGCTGGCAGTTGTGGTACTGCATTGCTACGCAGCAGCCGCTCATTGCCTTTTGGCAGCAGAGGTGCAGTATGACTGGTAGCCATCGTCGCCATACTCCAGGGTACTCTTTTAGCCGATCTCGGTGAGGTCAGTCAGGGCGCCTGGGCAAACATGGGAGTGACTCAGCCAGGTCATTTCCCTTTTAAGTTTCGTCTCATGGTGATTCAGTCCTACCAGCAGTTGTACTGCACCGTCTTCTAATGAGCAGCGAGGAGACGACGATGGCCAGCAGTCATACTGCACCGTCTTCTGCCGAGCACCCAGGAGATGACAATGGCTAGCAGTCGTACTGCACCGTCTGCAGCCAGCAAGATGTATAAAGATAGATGAAGTGGATCAAAACAAGAAATAGACCAGATTTGTTTTGTATTCATTTTCTCCCCACTTCCTCCCTCCCTCCATGAAATCAACGGCCTGCTAAAGGGTTTTGAGTTCTATTCTTGAGGGGGCCATTCTGTTTCTCCTTGATGCAAAGCCACCCCCTCTGTTGATTTTAATTCCCTGTAAGCCAACCCTGTAAGCCATGTTGTCAGTCGCCCCTCCCTCCGTCAGAGTAATGGCAGACAATCCTTTCACGCCTTTTTTCAGCGCAGACGCCATGGCACTGAGAACATAGAGCCCACTCAGATCACCACGGCAATTATGAGCACTATAAACACCGCACGCATTATCCAGCATGATATGTAGAACCATAACCTGCAAGAAAAGCGAAACCAGGCGAGGAGGAGGCGACTGCAGCGCGGTGACGAGAGTGATGAGGACATGGACATAGACTTCTCACAAAGTATGGGCCCCTGCAATGTGCACATCATGATGTCAATTGGGCAGATTTATGGCGTGGAATGCTGATTCTGGGCCCGGGAAACAAGCACAGAGTGGTGGGACTGCATAGCGTTGCAGGTCTGGGACGATTCCCAGTGGCTGCGAAACTTTCGCATGCGTAAGGGTACTTTCATGGAACTTTGTGACTTGCTTTCCCCTGCCCTGAAGCACAGGAATACAAAGATGAGAGCAGCCCTCACAGTTGAGAAGCGAGTGGCAATAGCTCTGTGGAAGCTTGCAAAGCCAGACAGCTACCGGTCAGTCGGGAATCAATTTGGAGTGGGCAAATCTACTGTGGGGGCTGCTGTGATCCAAGTAGCCAACGCTATCACTGAGCAGCTGATATCAAGGCTAGTGACTCTGGGAAATGTGCAGGTCATAGTGGATGGCTTTTCTGCAATGGGATTCCCTAACTGTGGTGGAACCCATATCCCTGTCTTGGCACCAGAGCACCAAGGCAGCGAGTACATACACCGAAATGGGTACTTTTCAATGGTACTGCGAGCACTAGTGGATCACAAGGGACGTTTCACCAACATCAACGTGGGATGGCAGGGAAAAGTACATGACGCTTGGATCTTCAGGAACTCTGGTCTGTTTCAACAGCTGCAGCAAGTGACTTACTTTCCCGACCAGAAAATAACCGTTGGGGATGTTGAAATGCCTATAGTTATCCTTGGGAACCCAGCCTACCCCTTAATGCCATGGCTCATGAAGCCGTACACAGGCAGCCTGGACAGTAGTCAGGAGCTGTTCAACTATAGGCTGAGCAAGTGCAGAATGGTGGTAGAATGTGCTTTTGGGCTTTTAAAAGCGTGCTGGCGCAGTTTACTGACTCAGTTAGACCGCAGCGAAACCAATATTCCCATTGTTATTACTGCTTGCTGTGCGCTCCACAATATCTGTGAGAGTAAGGGGGAGATGTTTATGGCGGGGTGGGAGGTTGAGGCAAATCGCCTGGCCGCTGATTACATGCAGCCAGACACCAGGGCGGTTAGAAGAATACAGGAGGGCCCAGTGCGCAACAGAGAAGCTTTGAAAACCAGGAATGGCCAGGCTATGGTGTGAAAGTTCTGTTTGTTTCTCCTTGATGGAAACCACCTCCCCCCACCGGTTCACTCTATTTTTCTGTAAGCTAAGCACCCTCCCCCCCCCTCAATCACCGCTTGCAGAGGCAGTAAAGTCATTGTTGCTTCACATTCATGCATTCTTTATTCATTCATCACACAAATAGGGGGATAACTGCCAAGGTAGCCCAGGACAGTTGGTGGAGGAGGGAAGCACTGGGTGGGGTGGTGGAGGAGGGAAGGACAAGGCCACACAGCACTTTAAAACTTTAAAACTTTAAAACTTATTGAATGCCAGCCTTCTGTTGCTTGGGCAATCCTCTGCGGTGGAGTGGCTGGGTGGCCGGAGGCCGCCCCACCGCGTTCTTGGGCGTCTGGGTGAGGAGGCTATGAAACTTGGGGTGGAGGGCGGTTGGTTACACAGGGACTGTAGCGACGGTCTGTGCTCCTGCTGCCTTTCCTGCAGCTCAACCATACACTGGAGCATATGAATTTGATCCTCCAGCAGCCTGAGCATTGACTCCTGCCTTCTTTCAGCAAGCTGACGCCACCTACCATCTTCAGCCCACCACCTCTCCTCGCGGTCATATTGTGTTTTCCTGCACTCTGAGATTGTCTGCCTCCACGTATTTTGCTGTGCTCTGTCAGTGTGGGAGGATAGCATGAGGTCAGAGAATATTTCATCATGAGTGCGTTTTTTTTGGTCTTCTGATCTTCGCTAGCCTGTGGGAAGGAGAAACATGCAGCTGGTGGAGGGGAAAAAAAGGGAGAGTGGTAGTTAAAAAGACACATTTTATAGAACAATGGGTACACTCTTTCACAGTAAACCGTGCAGTTAACATTACATAGCACATGTGCTTTCATTACAAGGTCGCATTTTGCCTCTTATTGAGGGTATGCCGGTTTGGTGTGAGAGATCACTCACGCAGGGCCAGGCAACAGAATTCGGCTCGCAGGCAGCCATGATAAGCCACAGTCCTTTGGCTTCTTTAACCTTCATAACGTGTGGGAATGGTTTCAAACAGCAGCGCCTCCATTGCCCATACAAAGTAGCCATTGGGTTGGCCATTAAAAATGGGTTGGCAATTTAAAAGGAGAGGCTGCGGTTTCCGGGTTCACGTGCAGCAGAAACCCAACTAACCCCGCTCCCCGCACACAAACACATCCAATTCTCTGGGATGATGGCTTTACTCCTTCCCGCACTGCATGGCTAACAGCGGGGAAGATTTCTGTTCAGCCACAGGCAAACAGCCCAGCAGGAACGGGCACCTCTGAATGTCCGCTTACTAAAACCACCCTATTTCAACCAGGTGGCCATGAATGATATCACTGTCCTGAGGGTAACATAGAGAGATAAAGAACAGATGTTGTTTGAATGCCAGCAAACACCGGGACCATATGCTGCAATGCTTTGTTCTGCAATGATTTCTGACTACGTGCTACTGGCCTGGCGTGGTAAAGTCCTCCATGGAGGACGGAATAAGGCTGCCCTCCCCAGAAACCTTTTGCAAAGGCTTTGGGAGTACATCCAGGAGAGCTTTATGGAGATGTCCCTGGAGGATTTCTGCTCCATCCCCAGACACGTTAACAGACTTTTCCAGTAGCTGTAGTGGCCGTGAATGCCAGGGCAAGTTAATCATTAAACATGCTTGCTTTTAAACCATGTATAATATTTACAAAGGTAAACTCACCAGAGGTCCCTTCTCTGCCTTCAGGGTCCGGGTGCCCACCTTGGATGGGTTTGGGGGATACTGGGTCCAGGTCCAGGGTGATAAACAGATCCTGGCTGTTGGGGAAACCAGTTTCTCTGCTTCCTTGCTGTGAGCTATCTACAACCTCCTCCACATCATCGTCTTCCTTGCTCCCAAAACCCACTTCTGTGTTGCCTCCCACTCCTTGGACGGAGTCAAAACACAGGGTTGGGGTAGTGGTGGCTGCACCCCCTAGAATGGCATTTAGCTCATCATAGAAGCGGCATGTCTGGGGCTCTGAACCTGAGCGGCCATTTGCCTCTCTGGTTTTTTGGTAGGCTTGCCTGAGCTCCTTAATTTTCATGGGGCACTGCTGCAGGTCCCTGTTATAGCCTCTGTCTGACATGCCGTTGGAGATTTTTTCAAATATTTTGGCATTTCGTCTTTTCGAATGGAGTTCTGCCAGCACGGATTCGTCTCCCCATACAGCGATCAGATCCCGTACCTCTTGTTCGGTCCATGCTGGAGCTCTTCGGCGATTCTGGGACTGCATGGTCTCCTGTGATGATGAGCTCTGCATGGTGACCTGTGCAGGTGAGCTCGCCACGCTAGCCAAACAGGAAATGAGATTCAAAAGTTTGCGGGCCTTTTCCTGTATACCTGGCCAGTGCATCTGAGTTGAGAGCGCTGTCCAGAGCAGTCACAACTGAGCACTCTGGGATAGCTCCCGTAGGCCAATGCTGTCGAATTGCATCCACAGTACCCCAAATTTGACCTGGCAAGGCCCATTTCAGCACTAATCCCCTTGTTGGGGGTGGAGTAAAGAAATTGATTTTAAGAGCCCTTTAATTCAAAAAAAAGGGCTTCGTTGTGTGGACGGGTGCAGGGTTAAATTGAGATAATGCTGCTAAATTCGACCTAAACTCGTAGTGTAGACCAGGCCGAAGATAGGATAAGGGAGTGGTTTTATGAACTAGTTCAGGGAAGGTGTTCTGTGCATAAGGAATGACACTGAAGAAACCATGAAGGTGGGAGAAGCAGGCAAATGGGTGAGGAAATCTCACACCATTGGTGGAGCAGAGGAGGCAGGTGACAATGCAGTAAGATTAGATAGTAGTAATCCAGATAGGTAGGGTGAGACAAAGTTATGTAGGGCATATGTATTTAGTTATATAAGGATAGAAGCTTGGTCTTGATGCAGTGGATGCGGGGCACTCAGACAGTAGCCGTGCCATGGTCAGAGTGACAGACCAGGAAGGTTTCAGAGTGGTAGCCGTGTTAATCTGTATCAGCAAAAAGAACGAGGAGTATTTGTGGCCCCTTAGAGACTAACACATTTATTTGAGCATAAGCTTTCATGGGCTAAAACCCACTTCATCTGATGCATGCAGTGGAAAATACAGTAGGAAGATATATATATATATACACAGAGAACATGAAAAAACGGGTGTTGCCATACAAACTGTAATGAGAGTAATCAATTAAGGTGAGCTATTATCAGCAGGAGATAATATCACTTTTGTAGTGATAATCAGGATGGCCCATTTCCAACAGTTGACAAGAAGGTGAGAGTAACGGGGGGGGGGGGGGTGGGAGGGAGGGGAGAAGGGGAATAAGCATGGGGAAATAGTTTTACTTTGTGTAATGACCCATCCACTCCCAGTCTGTATTCAAGCCTAAGTTAATGGTGTCCAGTTTGCAAATTAATTCCAATTCAGCAGTCTCTCGTTGGGGTCTGTTTTTGAAGTTTTTTTGTTGTAATATTGCGACTTTTAGGTCTGTAATCGAGTGACCAGGGAGATTGAAGTGTTCTCTGACTGGTTTTTGAATGTTATAATTCTTGACGTCTGATTTGTGTCCATTTATTCTTTTATGTAGAGACTGTCTGGTTTGGCCAATGTACATGGCAGAGGGGCATTGCTGGCACATGATGGCATATATCACATTGGTAGATGTGCAGGTGAACGAGCCTCTGATAGTGTGGCTGATGTGATTAGGTCCTATGATAGTATCCCCTGAATAGATATGTTGATGCAGTTGGCAACGGGCTTTATTGCAAGGCTAGGTTCCTGGATTAGTGTTTTTGTTGTGTGGTGTGTGGTTGCTGGTGAGTATTTGCTTCAGGTTGGGGGGGCTGTCTGTAAGCAAGGACTGGCCTATCTCCCAAGATCTGTGAGAGTGAGGGATCGTCCTTCATGATAGGTTGTAGATCCTTGATGATGCGCTGGAGAGGTTTTAGTTGGGGGCTGGAGGTGATGGCTAGTTGCGTTCTGTTACTTTCTTTGTTGGGCCTGTCCTGTAGTAGGTCACTTCTGGGTACTCTTCTGGCTCTGTCAATCTGTTTCTTCACTTCATCAGGTGGGTATTGTAGTTGTAAGAACGCTTGATAGAGATCTTGTAGGTGTTTGTCTCTGTCTGAGGGGTTGGAGCAAATGCGGTTGTATCGTAGAGCTTGGCTCTAGACAATGGATCGTGTGGTGTGGTCTGGATACAAGCTGGAGGCATGTAGGTAAGTATAGCGGTCAGTAGGTTTCCAGTATAGGTTGTTTATGTGACCATCGCTTATTAGCACTGTAGTGTCCAGGAAGTGGATCTCTTGTGTGGACTGGTCCAGGCTGGGGTTGATGGTGGGATGGACCAGGAAAATGATTTTTTAGCTGCAGCAATTTGAATAGCTCCGAGAGGGTCAGGGTGGGAGTGAAGAAAGTCAAAGTTGCAGTAATTCAAAAGGAAGGTGATAAGGGCCAGGGCAAAGATTTTAGCTGTGTAGACCAACCAAAAAGGTCAGCTCTTGAGAATGGAATGGAAGAAGTGGTGGCAGAATCTGGACCTGGCCTGCAGAGCGAGAAAAATTGAAAACGATATCTGGGTTTCAGGCTTGAGTGACTGGGTGGCTAGTGGAGCTGAAAAATGTGAAGAGAGGAAGGTTTGGAAGGCAAGATGAAGAGCCTGGTTTTGGCCATGCTAAGTTTATTCAATGGCATGCCTATGTTTGCAGTAATTGCAGCCAGGCACCTGTGACACCCATGGCTGTGGTGCCAACAACATTCTGAGATTTTGGAAACAGTCTTGACAACCACCTTGGTGGGCCAAAGCAGTTGGAAAGCCAGCTTAAATGTCTGCCTGGGGTTTCCCTTTGTATAAAAGGAATGTTCAAGTGCTGAAGAGTCAGAGAAGCAGCTCCATGCCACTCCTTTCTCCTGGCCCCCAGTACAGGGGGCATTCCCAAGAAAAGGAGGCAGAACCATTCATGAGTATAAGAAAGCTCAGAACCTATCCTGTTATGGACTTCAGTCAGAGTATGAGCAGGCCCTTAAACTGCATAACTCATCTGTTTTAAAAGATACATTTGATAGCATACACATTTTATTTCTGGCATTCCTTTGTCATTTGTTGTTAGTTCCATACACAACAAATATTTGTTTCAGGGATTTAAACACAGACAGATCAGAAGATATGCTTCTTACCAACGAAACTCTGTTTTGAAGAAGCCTGTTTTTTACATAGTTATCAAGAGTTGCATAGCTAAATACTGAGAACTTGGTTTAGCTTTGAACTCATGCAGCCCTATAAAATTGATAAGTGCTTTAGTTGTACAATTAGTTTGCCAGAACATTCCAGGAATTATCTGCATGCTGAGGAAATGGAATCAGTTCAGTCCAACAGAACAAGCTTGTGTGTGCTCACTCGGAATCACCTGGATTGATCTGTCACTGAAGGAAAGAAGGAATGCATTTTAGCACATTGTATGTTAGAGAGGCACCTTTAACTGAGGATATATAGAGTACATCACCAAATAGACTTCAAGGTATTTCATTTAATTCAATAGTTACATTTCTCCCAGTATCATGGTTCCAAATATTTCTTTCAAGGACATTTTGATAAATAACTAATAGGGTGGTAGGTTCAAGGAACTTGCCTAGGAATGCAGGACTTCTTTTTTGACGCATCCTAGACCCATGTGCTAGAATCTTGCACAAAGATGCCAAGTACTTAGTGCTGACTCAGACTGCCAGGTGGATTTTGATAGCACCAACCAGGGTAAGGAGGACTGGGACTATCCCTTTGGGGCAGAGGGAACTAGGGGTTCGGAGAAAGCAGAGCTCGCAGGGAAAATCCTAAAAATAGCCAAACTTGGGGGCAGAAAATGTAAGATGAGGTTTATGGAGTCTTTGTTATTAAGTTACCAACAAAGTGCAACTCCATGGCAATATATGATGTGTGTCTATTTAGAGTGCAGGGGGATGTTAACCTACTTACAGTGACATTTTGTGAACATGGTACTAGCATATGTATTGGTAATTGTAGATATATCCTTTATCAAGGCAAATGGGTTAGGGTCCAATTCTACAACATTAATTCATGCTGAGTAGCATTTACTCACAGTATCAGTCCTAAAGGGCTGTTCAAAGTCATGGTTCTAGATCTGGACCTTTCTATTCAAGTCAATTCAATGCACTTAATGTGCTTCTTTTAAATACATGAGATTTCATTTCATTACAATTGCAAACTACAGTTTTCCTCCGCAGCTGTGTGTTCTTAACAACTTTGTCAGTTAAAACCCGCTGAATTAGTTTTTTTAGCACGTAACCAAGGCGGACCCAAGTCAGTTTTAGCTATAAAGCTGAACTTAAGCTGATTTCAGCTTGAATGGACATTGGCTATGCAAGAACAGAGGATGAATCGTTGCCAGTTCACCACTTCTGGGCAAGCAAGATTAGGAGACACTAGTTTGATCTGAATCAGTTCTGTCCGTTTGTTTTCAAATACTTACATTTTGAATTTTTCTTGCTACAGTGGAAGCAAATACATTCAGTTTAGGAAATTTCATTCCAGATTAAGTACAAAAGCATTCAAGCATTCATTGCCCATCATGTTGACAGTTTCTCTGATCTGCACATACTATATTGTGACAACAGCATTGCATTACATTAGAAAACAGTTAAAATGTCCCCTACATTTCTGCTGCCAGGTGTGGAAAGCAGAGTCTGAAAACATGTAGTGGTGCATGGATGTGCGGTTTATGTTACAAATGTGCATTGATATTTTGGGAAAATACACATGGAAAATATCAGCTAAAACACAGAAGCCTACTAAATCAATAAAGTGAGGTTTCCACAGCCAGAACTTCAGCTATCATTATGGGCAGTGATCCCTCCCACCTCCAGGACCCCTCCCCCACAAATGTTTTTAGCCATAATGTAAAATAAATCTGTTGTTGTGAAAGCAATGTATAGATATGAAGTTATTTCTTATGTGGCTAAATATGGTTGGCCTAAAACTAAAAATTAAATTTTTCCCTTTAGCTAGAGTGAAAGTTGTGATTTCCTCATTGAGAAAATAGATGATCACACTTCAGGTGTCCGATGACTCTGCTCCTCCTCTGTCTTTTATGTTGCACCAATCTGGTTTTCCATGAAAAGTTTGATAGTTGTACAGTTTTTAATGGTTCAAGTGTCATGAGAGTAGTTCTGAGCCAAAATGAGCTGTAGTTTTATGCACAACTACAAAAAGGGGAATAACTGGTTAGGTGACAGTACTGCTGAAAAGATCTGGAGGTAATAGTGGATCACAAATTGCATATGAGTCAACAATGTGAAGCAGTTGCAAAAGAGGCTAATATCATTCTGGGGTGAATTAACAGGAGTGTCATCTGTAAGACACAGGAGATAATTGTTACACTCTCCTTGGCATTGGTGAGGCCTTAATTGGAATACTGTGTCCAGTTCTGGACACCATACTTTAGGAAAGTTGTGGATAAATTGGAGATAGTCCAGAGAAGAGCATCAAAAATGTAAAGGTTTAGAAATCCTGACCTATGAGGAAAGGTTAAAAAATCTGGGCATTTTTAGTCGAGAAAAGAAGACTGGGGGGGACATGATAACAGTCTTCAGATATGTTGAAGGGAGTTATAAAGAGAATGGGGATTAATTATTCTCCATGTCCACTGAAGATAGGACAAGAAGTAATGGGCTTAATCTGCAGCAAGGGAGATTTAGGTTAGATATTAGGAAAAACTGTCTAACTCTCAGAGTAGTTAAACTCTGAAATAGGCTTCCAAGGAAAGTACTGGAATCCCCATCTTTGGAGGTTTTTAAGAACAAGCTGAACAAAATTCTGTCAGGGATGATTTAGGTTCACTTGGTCATGGGTCAGTGCAAGGGGCTGGACTTGATGACCTCTCAGGGTCCCTTCCAACCCTACATTTCTATGATTCTATGGACAAGGAAGAACCCTGATTCTGTTCCTATTGAAGCCAATGCCAAAATGCACGTTCAATTCACAAGGAGCAGGATAAAGTCTAATATCATTCATTTGATGATTCACTATGTATTGAGATATCTATAGGATCAGCAGATGAATGTCTGTTTTTAAATAGCAGACAATGCTCATTCTTTGATTAGTCCTTCTTTGCACTCCCAGGAATTACTTGTTTTTTTTATTAGAGAGACAAGGTGGGTGAGGTAATATCTTTTATTGGACCAGCTTTTGTTGGTGAGAGAGACAAGCATTCATGGCTTGAACGCTTGTCTCTTTCACCAACAGAAATTAGTCCAATACAAGATATTACCTCACTCATCTTGTTTCTCTAATATCCTGGGACCAACTCAGCTACAAGTACACTCAAGTTTTTTATGTCACTTTAGTAAAGCCTGGAATTTGGCAGTCACAACTCTTTATAAAAAAAGAGAAAATATATTTTTAAGCAAAATAAATTCCTCACTAAAACACTTCATAGATTACTTGGATATGGTTCAGAATCTGGCCCTTCAGTTAATCCAGATTTACACTGGTGTAATGGAGATCAGATTCTAGCCCTTGATCTATAATGACCCTATCTGGCATATGTCAAATATTTTTCAGGAATGTTAATTTTATTTGACTATGTCATTTAAATTTAATAGAATTGATTGCAAATGCCATTGCATATACTCCTTAGATTGTAAGATCTTGGTAACGGTCTGTGATTTTGAATGTGTGTTTAGATAGCTCAGCACAATGAGGCCCCTAATCCTTCTTGAGTACTCTGCGTGCTACTACGGTCTATGTATTAAAAGTAGTAGTTGTAGTAGTAATATAATAATAAATAATAATAATATATATGAATCTTGCAATTTTAGGACTTTGGTTGAGTTGTTTGTAAACTCATTTCTCATGAATATTGCTGCTTAGTTTCTGCTGAATTGAATCGTGAAGTATTCACTCCTTTTGAAGCTGAACGCTGTAATTTAAGGATTTAACCTATATGTAGGACATTGGTCTGTGTAAATACATAGATCACTGTCTAAAGTGCTGCCTCTGCAGATTGTACAGTTTCTTGCTATTTTTAATAAGTTAAGTGCTGGAAATTTCAAAAATGCTTGAAATTAAATTCTAAGGGTCTACAGTGTAGTTTTGCTGGTCTGTACTTGGCATTTCTTGAAAGAAGCCTTGTTCATCATCATGCCTCTTGGCATTCTCTCTCGACTCAGCAAGTGAATTTAAGAATTTTAAAGGGATGTTCTAGATACAGTTTTAACCTTTGATGAACACTTCAGCACTCGTTATTTGTCCCTGCAGGAATGTTATAAAGCTGAATGAAGTTTCCATCTCAAAACAAAATACTTTATGAGAGCTCCGGATGGAAATACAAAGGAACCTCATTAGAATGTTGGGGAAAAATGTTTTTAGGTCAGGAAATTCAGATGTAATGGTTCCACAAACTGTCTTTAAATTGCCTCCCTTTTTTTCCTTTTATCAGTCACACATATCAGAGACAATAACCATTCTGTGGACCTGGTAAATCCATAAGATCAACCACAACGTTTACATTATCTGCTAAAATTTCCTGGTGCTTCCAAAAGTTCAAACAGAATCCCAACAAAAGGTCAACAGCAAACCCCTCCATAATTAATTTTATTTAAAAGTAGTTCTGTGCGTTATTTTTCATTAAGAACTAATGGTAGCCAAATCCAGTTGGGCTACTGAGTAATCATGATTGGTACATGGGGTACTATAATCTGGGCACTCAGTCTGGAGTGGGAGAACTGTAGGATTCCACCCTGAGAGAGGTGAAGGTTCAGGGCCTATCACCTGAGAGGGGTGAAATTTACAGCTAGCTCTGGACTGTGATATAAATTACCAGGGGTCCTGGTAGATTCTCCATCACTGGAAATTTTTAAATCAAGATTGGATGTGTTTCTGAAAGATATACTCTAGTTCAACCACAGCTCTTGGATTTGAAACAGGAATAAATTCAGTTAAATTCTATAGTCTGCGTCATGCAGGAGGTCAGACTAGATAATCGTAATGGTCCCGTCTGAACTTAAAATCTACAAATCTGTTAATCTATTTTAAATTAATCTGTCATATTATTCCTGTCCTTAAGTTTCCCCACTGACACAATTTTCAATTCTGTATTGATTTTCAGGTTCTTTTTCTGATCTGTATAATTTTTCATGGTCCATTTTATATGTTAATGCTGAGTTAGCTGCTTGTTATGACCCTGATCAATCCTTTTAAAAATATTTGTTGATTTTCATTTCCTTCCTGTTTTAAATTTTGACATCAGGCCATCAAAAAAAAGGTCTTTAATCTGCTGAGTTCTTCACTACCACTGAAAAGCAGATAAAATTGGAAATATTGGGCATCCTGGAATTTGCCAGTCAAATTGAAAAGCTATTTGTTCATCTTAGAGAGATTAGGTGGGTGGGGTAATATTTTTTATTGGACCAACTTCTGATGGTGAGAGAGACAAGCTTTTAAGCTACATAGCACTCTTCTTTAGGTCTGGTGATTTCAGGAACTGTATAGTTGTCCTTTCTATGGTGAAGAGACTGTGGTGGATGTGATGTTTGTTAAGGATTTCACAGTTGATTTTTTTCTGAAGCAATCAATGTAATGATCAAGAGTGTGGTTTTGTCCACTGTGCAGTGTCCACTCCGATGATTCTTTTTTCTTCAGACTGTCGGTAAGCATATGGTAATTGTGGGTGGTGTTATCATTGTTGTCAAAGAATTCTTTGAGACTGAGTCAGCAGAAGAATTGTTCTAGTTCTCCAGAGATTAGTATGGTATCAGGTTCTGTGGTGGGGAAGAAGTTTAGTTGATTGGGAAGTACACATAATTGAGCTCTGGTTAAATTCAGTCTTGATAAATTGATGATGTTGGGTGTCATGTAGTGTCCATGTGATGGGTCCTCATGCCATGGTTTCTCCCCAAGGTAGTATTCTGTGGGCTGTGGAGTTGTTGTAATTGGTTCCATTTTTTGTTTTTGTGTTGGCTGTCATCAGGTTTTTTTATAGTTGTTTTGGGTTTCTTGGATGTTTTCCAGGTAAGTGTCCTGATATTTTTCTTCCAGTGTGTGGGAGCATGTGATGATTTTTTGTTTAGATGGTCTCTTCTAGAGTATGTGAGGTGCAGTAAGTGGTTCCTCAGTTTTTCTGAAGACCTTCTGCAGAGCTTTCAGCATATTTGCAGTTGTATGTTGTGGTCAGAGGGTTATAGATGATGAGTCCTTTGGGGATGATGTTTTGTTTCTTGCATTTGCACAGGAAGTAGATGTCACTGTTAGGTTCTGCTTCCTTTTTCTTCATGTCATGGAGTTTCCATTTCAGATGGCAAAATTCGATATCTTCCATTGTTGTGTGCAGTGTTGTAGCTGTCTTGGTCCCCGGATGTGAGAGAGACAAGGTAGGTGAGGTAATATCTTTTATTGGACCAACTTCTCTTGATGAGAGAGACAAGCTTTTGAGCTATACAGAGCTCTTCTTGAAGTCTGGCTTTGTTCATTTGTTCACTTTGGCATGTAAGTAATGTTATGGTTGCCTTTATTTCTTACTGTAATTAGTTATGTGACCAGTGCTAATTAAGGGCCCAGTTTTGCCACTCTTATACATGTTCAATAGATAACCCCTAACCCCAAACTGCTCAGTGGGCACCCATCACACCTAACTCCTAAGCGTAGTACCTTACTCCATAAGAAGTCCCACTGAAATGACTGGGACTACTTGAGATGGAAGAGTGACAGAATCAGTCTCTTAGGGTATGCTGTGTTGCACTGTCTAACTCTTTAAGTAGACTGTTTTATATTTTCTTCAAACAAACAATGTGGTAACTGAACTTGCTGTTAATGTACAGTGAAAAGACAGTTGCCCAAATTTGTCTTGGGAATAAACCATTGACATCAATGGAATTTCATCAGGGATGAATTTGGCACAGTATCTTTAATATGGTAAAGTAATGCAGTTGAGGATAGTGACTGCTGAATTGAATAGGCCAGGCCAATATTTGAAGGGACATGTTCAGAACTCATTTACAGGACTGTGTAAATATCATATTGCATCAGTGTAGGATGCAAAGGCTATTCTGAGGAGTTGCCATAGTGGTAGGGTGAATCATTTCCATGCCTTTTATGCAGTAAAAAGGATTTGATGTGAATTTAAGTGGGCATCCTCTAATTCCTCTGAAAACTGCAGATACTGACTGCATGATTTAGAACAGTAGCTGGCACCTCTGATTGAGCACAGCTCCATTACAACTGCAAATCAATCAGTAAGAATGTGCAAGACTGCTATTTATTTAAAAAATAAGAAATTGATATTGTTTGCCTAATCTGTAATGTTTGTGTTCTCGTCCAAAGTGCTACAGTTTAAAAAGAAGCTTTAACAGTAGGGAAAAGAAGAGAAATTGGATGAAGGGGGTAGAAGGTAAAGAGAGATAATTGGGCCAGGGTTTGGTCATGGGGATACAGAACACTTCACTACTAAGTCACTCGTTTAATCTAGCCAAGGTAGCTTCTGTTTAGTACCCTGTGTGTGAAAGTTTGGGTGGCCCCAAGCCAGTTCATAGTGGATGGTTGTTCACATCACAAAAGCACTACAAGTATGATTGGCAATAACTGGCATTCTCATTAGCTGTGTTGGCAGAAAGTTGATGGACTAAGTGGAGATGGAGACATCTCACCTCTTGGCTCCTTCAGAACAGGGCTGAGACACACTGGTAGAGTCGTGTGAAGAAACTTGCAGGTATGCTCCTCAAACTCTACCTGTCCTTTCTGCTGAGTAAATAGAGTATGTCATTTTCCTCTTTTGTCAAGCTATTATTTTCCATGAACACTATATCCCCATAACAAAGTCACGTCACCCACAGTCCTGGCTAACAAACAGAAAATGCATACAAGTCATTGTTTGGTTTTTGTGTGATATTATTCTAGCCATTTGTATTTGAATGAGAGTATTGTCCATCACCAACCAACTTTCTTTGCTTGATCTTGAAGTCATAATCCTAAATTTACAGCATCACAGTCTGTTGTCCTGGAAATGACTAATGTCAAACTTCACACTTTACAGTTCCACACACAAATGATTAAAAATGCTGGAAAAGATAGAAGATTGTGTGCTGGGCAGAATTAACATCTCATTTTGTGTGTTTAATGCCCATGTCTTTTCTTTAACCTTTTTTTGGGAAGAACTAGCACAATATTGCGTTTTAAATCACAGAATATACAATGAGTTATAGTCTATGGATTTTATGAGATTAATTAGAAAGTAGTAATAGTGTAATCAAGCTTTTGAGATTCAAATTCTCTTCTCCATTGCCCAGGGATTATGACAAAAGGTTAAAAAGGTCAACTGGGGAAACTGATAGCTTGTTTGAAAAACTCATCCATTCTGACATGTTATATAGTGAAAAAATATAATACCCCTAAGAGAGTCATTACAAACATTAAATGTGAAGCTGTGGACTCCTTTTTATAAGGGTAACCTTGTCCCTTGGTAGCTATTATGTAAAATTATAATGATATTTTTTCATGGTCACTTTCAACCCCATTCAGTATTAATCTTTGTCTTTTTTGGTTGTTGTCTCATTTTAATAACCGTTTCTGAGAACCTTGAAACAGCCAATATTACTAATTTGGTTCCAGGACGAATTTTAATTGATATTTCTCCTGAAAGAAGTTTTCTAATGTTCTGCCCCTTTGAAGGACTTTTCAGTCAGGAAAGAAGAATACCAGCAGTATTTAAGAATTTGTATTTAAGAATAGATATTTTTTAATAAACAGAACCATGTTGCATTTTCCATCTGTTTTACCTCTTTGCAGTTTGTAAATCTCAGCTGCCTTTTCTCAGTCACAGAATTGAGTGGTACATCTAATGTATGTCACTGATCAGACTGATTACACCCAAAATGATGTGGTTAGTTCAGTGCAGTGTTAGAGCAGGAGGTAGTAAATGCACCTTTATCTCTGCTTGAGTTTCATTTGGCCTGATCCATACCCCACTGAAGTCAATGGAAGTCTCTCTAACTTGTATGGGGAAGCATCTGGAGGAATGGCAAAAGTTGTGTCTGCTTTCAGTAATGAAGGAATTGTCACCCTTATGTCAAAGTGGTTCATAATCCCAGGATTTTACTGGAACTGTCGCTATTCCTTCAATTCCCAGGTAGCTATGGTGTCTTAAAGTGCCTTACTGCATTTATAATTGGTTGAGAGGCTGAGGCCTTTACTCCAGCATGGAGATGTTGCTGTAGCTATCTTGGCTTTTGTTACATTCTGGCTGGAGGACTGCAACACACTCTACCTAGATGATCTTTAGATACCTTTAGAGTTGCCCTTTAAAAATATTTGAAAGTTTCAGCTCAGTACATAATGCAGCTGCTCACCTTCTGCATGGCGTGGACCCCTGGGATCATACAACCCCAGTACTCAGTGCTCTGCCTTACCTAATTTGCCCAATTCAAGGTGTTGATTATTATTCTCAGAGACCTCTGTAATCCTTCTGCCAGATGAAGCCAGCAGCAACAAGGGTCGGATTCAGTATCTAGGGGTTCCTTTTCAACAATACAACACAAAACTGGCTCAAGCCCCCACCCAGTGACCTGGGACAATTACACACCACCCCCTGGGTGCCTCTAAGAGGCAATACTTCCCCTCTCGCAAGCAGAGTCTGAGTGTAGCAAAAAAATTTAATAAAAGGAGGGAAGTAACTCAGCATTCATTTGGGGAAACACCACAACTAGGGTTCATAAACATAAACCATGAGCAAAAAACCCACCCCCAAGTAAGTTGGGCAGTGTCCTTTTCCCCTCAGGTTCTTAAGTCCAGCAACCCAAAAGTCCCTTTAACATGCCCATCCCTTCTCTGCACCCCACTCACAGTTGCTGTCCTTGACCAGTGCAGCCCCAGAGTTCAGAGGTTCATCCACAGAGTTCACCTCCCACCCTGGCACCTTACACGCTTCACTGCTCGGGCACTCGCTCATCACCCCAACAGCCGATTACCATGCCTCTCTGTGGGGCTCTGCTCTGGCCCTCTCCACCAGCCGCCCGGCTGGCCACTCACCAAGGTGTCTTCAGGGTCCCCTACTTAACACAGCCCTCAGTGATTTCAGCTGTTAGTGGGGGAGCCTCACTGCTGGTGCACACTGGGAAGTCTCTTGCAATAGAGACACTGTCCCAAAGTAGATTGAATACTTACATCTAGGTATTAGTGATTTCAGCTCTGCAGCATGTAACAAGACTCTCAATTGAGTTTAAAATAGCTCCTTTATTATACCATGCAGAGGATTGGTCAAATGGTGTCTAGGACTCTTAAACAGAGGCCACAACACCACCTGTCCCCATCCTCTCTCAACTCACTGGGCTTTGGAACCCATGTTCCCCGCCTACCGAATTCCATTCAGTTGAGGGTGAATCCCTCCATCAGGGTATCCCAGGTATGGTTCTGCTGCCCTTGGTTCACACAACAAGGATAATGACCCTTTATTACTCCTGCCCCAATAAGAAGGAGACTGGGGATCCAACCCCAGCCACAAGTGATCATTTGGGCAAACAATCCCATCATGCTGAGCACCTAGGTAGGGTGGGTGTGTCCACATCTGGGATCTGACTACCTGAGAAACTACTTCTCACCCTTGTGCTATGATGATAGCTGATGTCAGGTGAGATGTGTTTGCTGTCAGTCCCCAGGACGGAACTATCCAGAAACAGTGGAAATTTGTTCACAGTAGAAGGTCCACACCATTGGAACTCACATTCTTTGACAGCTGGTCAGCACCCTGGCTTGGTGTCCTTCAGAACATGTTGTGAGGCACATCGACTTAATTAAGCATTTTGTTGACCTGGCCGGGCTAAGATGTCTGCTTGCTGGTAACTGTACAATGAACTTAATTCATAGCACTGAAATTGGCTCATTTTGGCTACCCACCTGGGTAGTTTATTTATTGGCTTGATTTTATTAAGCCATAAGGCATCAGGAATTGGAAAAAATTTAGTATGGATAAATGATATAAATAATATCAAAGCCATAACACCATTGTAGTGGTGGGAGGGATTCTCTCACTGCTGTCACCTGGTAAATAAAAAGGGTATTTTGACAAGCAGTATTACAGCATTTCATTCATTTTACAATTCAGAGCTTCATCATATTGTGACAATTGAAGAATGTGTGAATTTTATGCTTCTGAAGTATTTAAAGGTTTATTATTTTATTGGCTCAACTTAAGTATGTTCCAATATCTATACTGTTGCAACAGCTCAGAGTTTAACAAAAATTTCAGAGTAAATGTTTTATGGGCTAAATAGAGGTTAGATTCTGGGCATCAGAGGAAGCAAATACTTTTTGGAGTCCTCTCCCTTCTTCTTATGTAGGCTCATAATCACACTCCATGCACTCCTCAGAATGCAAGGACTGCTTCTGACTAGAGCAGCTAGCACTATCCATCCCCAAATGGATAGGGAGGAGGAAGAGGAGAAGGCAGAACATACCCAGAGCTGGGGGGTCTATGGATCAGTGAGGCACTGAGAAAATCCCACTGGTGTGACTGAAATTAGTAATTTCTAATGGGATGCCTCACCTGCAGTTTGAATGTGGAATTGAGAGCAAGGCTCCGCAGAGAGAGACTCTGCTACAGACTAATGGGGTGTGGGGCAAAATGCTGGCATTTTGGTTCCATTGTGAACAGACACTCAGAGCTTGCCTGCCTGTGAGATCTATAATTTCTGGAAAAGCAAACTGCTGATTGGGGAAGAGGTAGCTAGAAACATATCAAGAAAAATAATAAGAAATGTTCTTGTTTCCTCTTCACCCAGTTTATCTGTTTATTCCTTGTTTTCAATGCTATGATGTCTATCAAGACATTAATAAAAGGAATTTCTGTACTTCCTCTCCTGGCTGCCCACTATTGAGTAGAGATAATTAAAAGGTCATGATGAAGGATAGAAGAGAGTGGAGGAAATGTAGATCCTGTAAAAATGGAGGGGAAGAGAAAGAGACAGACTCTTATTTCTGAGGCATCCATTATTATGTATGCTGGCTTCATTCCAAAACCAAAAAGGTAGCTTTTGCAGTGGATCTCTCTTTTTCTCTCTACCTCGTCTCTTTGGGTCATGCAATATAGCAATAAGCAAAAGTATGTGCAGAATGGGCTTGTGAAAACAAGAGGCAGGCAGTGGTGAAGTAAAGGAGGAGAGGCAATCCAAAATCTTCTCTGGAGTAGAGTGGGAGACAATATATTGAATATCATTACAAGCATTTCTTTTCCACAATGTCAATGTAAAAGCAGAGAGACAAGGTGGGTGAGGTAATATCTTTCATTGGACCAACGTCTGTTGGAGAGAGAGACCAGCTTTCAAACTCCACAGAGACCTTTTTTCAGATAATAACAAAATATATTACCTCATCCACTTTGTCTCTCTCGTGGCCTTTGACCAACATGGCTACAACACTGCAAACAAAAATGTAAAAGCCCGCAAGGGACTTTGTTGCAAATGAGTTATCCTGAATTGTTAGGAGGCATGCAAAGTAGCCACCACCAGAATTATTAGATGACAAAACTACAACACATTTTCATGAGTGTCCATCACTTCTGACTTTGTGCTTTCGTAAGGTAATTTGCTGTTTCTTTTCCCTTTCTGTGGAAACCAAACAGTGCTACCTGAAGCAGCCTACTAGAGCTACCCGTAAAAGGAGGCTTTGCGCACGCGCACACACACACACACCAATCCCTTTCTTTCCCCTTTTCATTGCTTGTGACCTTTCATCCTGGAGCTTGACTCTAACCTATTGGCTACCTGGGAAGGTGAAACCCTAGATCAAATACCAGCATTGATTGCTTTTCTATACATAAAGTTTACTGACATTTCGTTTAATGAGCACAGATTTTAAAAAATGACTGCTAACATTGCACAAGAGTGGCACATCAGAACTAAAGGATCAAAACAGGAGAAAATCAGCAGTTGCAAATTGTGGGCTGCCTGCTCAAGATGTGAGCCTGCTAATGCTGGAACATATAAAGTACTCAGTCCTTTGGCCAACCTGTATAAGAACAAAGTGTTATGGAATCATACAATCCTACCCATAGAAGACATTAGGCAGTTTGACCACAGGATGCCTGACTATGAAGATCCTGTGATTTTAACTGCCTTTGGAGCAGCAGTGGTCATTATATCAAACTAATTCCATCACCCTTACCCTGCTTAGTATCACACCCAAAGCCTGATTATTAGGGTTTGTGTGGGATGGATGAATTAATTTCACTCTTAATATGCCTCTTTCCAGATCTCACAGAAATCAGTCTGTATTGCACATGTCTTCAGAGTTCTTCATGTTGCTGCTTCTGTTATTTGTACTGGGATACAGTGTTAGGCATTACTGTACAAACACACAGCAACACACAGGCTCTGCCCTCCCAAATTTACATTCGAATCTGTATGTGTGTGTAGGGTGACCAGATGTCCCGATTTTATAGGGGCAATCCTGATATTTGGGTTTTTTTCTTATATAGGCTCCTATTACCTCCCACCCTCTGTCCTGATTTTTCACACTTGCTGTCTGGTCACCCTAGGTGTATGAGTGTTCCTTTTCAGAGTAAATACAGGCTCTCTGCAGACATGTGAGGCTGTTCAGTTAGTTAGTGAATCATCTGATCTCTCAGCAAGGCATAATCCAAACCCTTTGAAGGCAATGGAAAGACTCCCACTGACTTCAGTGGGCTTTGAACAAGCCTGTAAGTAACCATTTTCATAGAATCATAGAATCATAGACTATCAGGGTTGGAAGGGACCTCAGGAGGTCATCTAGTCCAACCCCCTGCTCAAAGCAGGACCAATCCCCAACTAAATCATCCCAGCCAGGGCTTTGTCAAGCCTGACCTTAAAAACTTCTAAAGAACGAGACTCCACCACCTCCCTAGGTAACGCATTCCAGTGTTTCACCACCGTCCTAGCGAAAAAGTTTTTCCTAATATCCAACCTAAATCTCCCCCACTGCAACTTGAGACCATTACTCCTTGTTCTGTCATCTGCTACCACTGAGAACAGTCTAGAGCCATTCTCCTTGGAACCCCCTTTCATGTAGTTGAAAGCAGCTATCAAATCCCCCCTCATTCTTCTCTTCTGTAGACTAAACCTCCCCAGTTCCCTCAGCCTCTCCTCATAAGTCATGTGTTCCAGTCCCCTAATCATTTTTGTTGCCCTCCGCTGGACTCTTTCCAATTTTTCCTCATCCTTCTTGTAGTGTGGGGCCCAAAACTGGACACAGTACTCCAGATGAGGCCTCACCAGTGTCGAATAGAGGGGAACGATCACGTCCCTCGATCTGCTGGCAATGCCCCTACTTATACATCCCAAAATGCCATTGGCCTTCTTGACAACAAGGGCACACTGCTGACTCATATCCAACTTCTCGTCCACTGTAACCCCTAGGTCCTTTTCTGCAGAACTGCTGCCGAGCCATTCGGTCCCTAGTCTGTAGCGGTGCATTGGATTCTTCCATCCTAAGTGCAGGACTCTGCACTTGTCCTTGTTGAACCTCATCAGATTTCTTTTGGCCCAATCCTCCAATTTGTCTAGGTCCCTCTGTATCCTATCCCTACCCTCCAGCATATCTACCTCTCCTCCCAGTTTAGTGTCAACTGCAAACTTGCTGAGGGTGCAATCCACGCCATCCTCCAGATCATTTATGAAGATATTGAACAAAACCGGCCCCAGGACCAACCCCTGGGGCACTCCACTTGATACCGGCTGCCAACTAGACATGGAGCCATTGATCACTACCCGTTGAGCCCGACAATCTAGCCAGCTTTCTATCCACCTAATAGTCCATTCATCCAGCCCATACTTCTTTAACTTGCTGGCAAGAATACTGTGGGAGACAGTGTCAAAAGCTTTGCTAAAGTCAAGGAACAATATTTTGATTCGGAATATTCAAGAGAGTGATTATTTTCTATTTATGACTGAAAGATAAATAAGCTTTCTCCATCAGTGGAACCTTCAAAATATAGTGTCTCAAAATGTGAAGCTCATATTAGTGCAAAAGCTACATGAATATGGCTTAGACCAGTGAGAGATTCACTTACCAGTGATTTTTGAAAGAAAGATGATTTTTTTCTTCACCACGAGCAAATTACTGCTTTTTTCCATAGTAACCACAAAAGAAAGCAGCTATACCAAGACTTGACTATGCAGAAACCTCTACAGTCTTGTTAGGCGAAACAAAATGTAAGCTGTAATATTCATTATGTCTCTGTCAACAGGACACTCAATGCAACATATAAAAGATCAGACAGTAATGATGCAACATATGGATACTCTGAAGTCAAAGCAGGGTGACTTAAATGAGTTTACTAATGGTACAAAAGACAAGTCAAATATATTTTTAACAACCCAGATGTACTTCAAACACTACTTTATCAAAATGCTTTTGAATTTACTAACAGGCAGGAAAGAGGGGAAATGCGTAAGGTACTATACTAGCAAGTTATGAAAGTCTGGGGAATTCTTAAAATAGGTTATAGATTGAGTCCGTACAATTGATTTTGCTTTGCAAGGAAAATATTTTGGACTATATAGACTTACAAATGTCTCCAGAAATCATTCAGAGACATATGGGGCTTTGAAAGTGAGGTAAGTAGTGAAAATACATTGCTAAGGTACCCTATCCTGTTTATTTTTGGTGATAATTTAGGTACCCATGCTATTGGGGCACTTACTTGAAATATTGGCAATAGCGCTTTGCAAATTTTCCAGTATTAAGAGAGCTAATGTGCTGGCTGAGAAGACACAAGCTTCAGCTTACTCAGTAGGAACAAATATATAATAATGTCCTGGTGTATATAACAACTCCATATATTGTGGATTTATTATATACACCAGGATATTTAGAATCCAGTAGGACTTATTCCAACCATTTATTTAATGAGTTAAAGAGTAATATACCAAGGGGAGTATACCTTGATTTAATTTGAGTGCAAAGAGTTAAAATATGATGCCAATATATCTAGGTGATACTGTTTATGTTCAGACCTATCTGTAAATATCTGCCACTAAGGCCTGATCCACACTAGAAAGTTTTACCGGCATAGCTATGTTGATTAGTTATGAAAAATCATACCCCTGACCAGTCTAGCTATGCCAGCAAAATCCCTAGTGTAGTTGCAGTTATACTTGAAAAAAAGCCCTTTTGCCAGTATAGCTTATTCTGTTCAGGGAACTGGTTTAAGCTATGCTGGCAAAAGAGCAAGTCTTTTGCCAGTATAAGCTGCATCTCCACTAAGGGGGTTGCTGGAATAGCTCTACCAGCAAATCCTTTTAAGTGTAGGCAAGGGCTAACTTACTTTTGCTCTGGCACAAAAGTTAACATGGATAGCCAGAGGGGAAGGAGTGGTCTATAATGGAGTGTATACCTTAACAATAGCCAACCATTAAATCTATTCCCACATTTTTTTGAAACCTCAAAGTTTCACATGATGGGAAAATTGCTTCCTGGCTAGCTCTAATAAACTGTGAAATTAAAGCCCTACAATTTTCAAAGGTAGAAGTCAAAGCAGTATAGAATAATATAAAGTTAGTCATTCTTTTACACCGCAAAGGTAAAAACAGCACTCTTTCAAATCTGTTGATCCCTTTTTACACTAAATGGCAATTTTTAGAACAGATTTTTGGGACTGTAATCTTACAATGCAGAAAATGCAGTTTCACTATGAAATATTAAAGTCTATTCTTTTACTCTCTATACTGTTTTGTACTAATGGTTCTACTGGTAATGGTCAACACTGGGCTGGGGAAAAGTTGCCATTTCTCTTATTGTAAATTCACTCTGACATCTCAAGTGATACCAGGTAACACTACAAAACTGAATTACAAAGAAAGTATGAATATCCCAATATTTGGCTTCCAGCTGCAAGAACTTATTTGTTCATCACCATGGCAACTGCTGCCCCAGCCTTGCTTAATACGGTACTTGTCTAGACAGAAACAAATGTATCTGCGCTTACTTTTATGTATTACCGGTTTTAACAGACAGGTGTGTGTAAACTGGGGTGGAGGGAGGAAAACGCTCCCAGGACAGGACAATAGTGTATATGAAAGAGCATTTATGAGCCTTCTTGTTGATTTGCAATTTTACAAATTTGTTTACCATACAGGACCTGCAGTATCTAAGATATATGAAAGAATTTCTTACTAATTTTTAACTTTATGACCTGGCTTGAGTAAGAGGCACAACATGGTGGTACTGTCCCAGGGGCAGAGCAGGGAACAAAGTGTGACTCTCAGAAACACAATACCTCTTGTTTGGAGGTGTTAGGGTGACAGCAATCTGTTGCCAAGCAGGGCCAACTATAAGGCCAGCAGCAGATTACTGTGATGCTCAGTGATCACTTGGTACTTAAGGGGTTTTCAAAATATCTGTTTTATTCTGTGTCTGGTTCCAACTGGTTGTGCAGAACAACAAGAGTTTCACAGTGCCTGCCCAGCCTCTCTGTCTGGACAGTTTAGCCCTTAAAGACACAGTCCCCAATACCACAATTACATCCCCCTCTGTACTGGTTCAGGTCTGCTGGCCAGCACACTGGGAGGATAGAGTGAAGGCTCAGCCCATTTCCCATCCCTGCCCACATACACCCTACCCTTCTTCATGGGGAGCAGGAGCAAGAGTTGCAGTCCTAGAGTGCCTGTTCTTTCTTGCACGCTGTGACCAGTTAAGTCATAGTCTGTGCAGATGAGTAAGGGAGACTCATTCCTCTGCATGGGTGAGAGAGATTCTTGTCCTTAACATGCAGTAAATTAGTACTGTGCCTCCCCTTTCATAATGCACACACCAACCATGAGAAGTACATGGATTTGGGCTCAATAGTACAATCATAACTGGACATTATACTAATTACCACAAGTGGGAGTACTCACAACAGATTAAGCACTATGTCCAGGATGAAGTGTTTATAAGATCAAGCCCTCGATTTTTAATCAGCTCAAGGTTATGTGTTTTAAAAGGGCTGCCCCTAATTGTATCCTAATTAAAAGTCAGAGTCAGCAGAACACAACATATACATTGGTCTGTTGCACAGACCATGAATAGTAACCTCCATTCATGAGTCAGTATTTGGAGCAAATGCCACACATCTCGGATACCTCAGCTTTTCCCTTTACTCAAAATAGGAAATAACTGTGGTAACTGCATGGTATGCATTGGCAAATGTTGACTTTTTAATGGAGACCACACAGTTTCTATATATAAATTGGGGCTAAATACAGTTTAGGGAGGCTACATACAGTTTGACCCAGGAGTGGAAAATATGGGGATAGGAATTGCAGCAGTTTATCTTGCTGTGATGGGGGTGTACAAAACCCCACACTGGGCAGGAAGAGGTTAAGGTACTGCTGTGGACTCAAGCAGCCCTGCAAGGCATGTGAGGCCTGGAATAAGGGCCTGAAAAGAGAGGAGCACAATCTGCAGCAGCCCTGGCTCACCACCAGCTCACATGACCATAATCTGGTAGAGTTTCTTGAAAGGAAGGTGGACCAGATCCTGAATGGCTGCTTTAAACATTTATGACCAATGAGACACTCAAGCACTCTCCTCTGGGCTATGCCAAACTTTACTTTGCCTTTCAGGTTAAGGACAGGTGCACCCCAGACCTTGAGTCCCTTTGAAGCATTCTCCTGTAATATCCAACCCCTGTCACTGGCTACTCACAGAAATACCAGGACTCTTGTCCCCAAAGGAACAGGATACACACCAGTTTGCAAGACTCAATGCAGGACCAGCATTTTGCTTAACAACACAGCACTTAAAAAGATTTATAGTTAGAAAAAGAGGAAGTTTATTATCAAGGATTCTAGAGATAGTAAGTAAGGATATTGGAAACAAAAAAATACATATAAAACAAAATCATAACATGCTTTCTAGAGACTAAATTTAGCTAACAGATCAACCTCCTGTCTAAAACAGTTTATCTCACCAAGTCTCTTGCAGCTTTTCAGCCAACCTTAGTTGAGATCCTGTTTTCATGAATAGAAATGCACTCCCCATTTACTTCCTAGTAAAATGAGAGGGTGTCTTCTTTACCTCCTACATATGCTGACAAAGTTCACTGGGTGTCGTCAGAGACAGAATAACCACCCATGGCTTGATTTTCCTGTTGTTGAAAAGTGCTGTTTCCCCGTTGATTTCACATCTCTTTGTTAACATTTGACTTCATATGGAAATGGGCATCCATTGCATTAGCTTAGAAAGCTTAATTTCATCCTTATACTTCTTACCGCCTGTCTGGAGTAAAATCCATTCTTCACCTCTGCTACTGACTAATGTCTTGATACAGACCTTAAATATTTATTTTCAGTATATATACATAACTCCTTCCACAGTATCTGTACATACATTTCACAATGGTATTAATGACCAGTGTGACCCCATCTTTCATTTAAGACCTCACATGAAATTTTTTGTTGAACGAGAATGTACATACCAGAATTAGGACATTCCTGTAACCCCTTGGCCAGTTGGCATTAAGGGGTTCTTGCATCACAGTACCAGAAAGCACTGAATTAGACTACAGCTTGCTGGTGCCCCTTTGAAGAAGAGGCCAGCTGCTGTGAGACAGGGCATCTGCCCCACACTGGCCCTGATAAGGTTAAAACCCAGCCTGAAGAGCTGCAAGGAAACAGCCAATTAGGGTGGTGGCTGCAGCCAATTAGGGCGGTGGCTGGAACAGCCAATCAGGGCCCAGATGGCCCTTATAAAAGGGAGGTGTGGGACAGAGTAAGTTAGTATGCTGCAGGTAGCTCAAGGGAGAGGACTGGTTTCCTAGAGGGCTGCAGAAACTAGCACTATGAACAGGGCTACCAGGACTTGCAGGCCTGAAGCCCTGGGAAGAGGGTGAAGGAGCCAGAGGCAGGCGCTGAAGGTGCTGGGGCTGCAGGGAAGTGGCCTTGGGAATCGAGACAGATGGATGGAGAAAGAAAGGAGAGGCAGTGTAAAGCTGATGTTTATGGGGTCCCTGGGTTGGGACCCAGAGTAGAGGGTCTGCCAGGGGTTCCCTTCCCCCTCCCCCCACCACTGAAGAAGCAGCCAGGCTAGGGATTACCAAGCTGCTGTGAGGAATGGCTAGACTGTTGTGGAGGAGTCCCCTGGAAGGGGAAAACCCGGATAGTGACATGGCTGAAGGGCTGTGCCATGAAGCAGAGGCAGCGAGACTGGAACTGTGGTGGATCTGCAGGCAGAGACAAGTATGGGAGAGCCACCACTAGAGAAAGCAGTGGATGTGTTGTTCCTTGACTTTAGCAAAGCTTTTGACACTGTCTCCCACAGTATTCTTGCCAGCAAGTTAAAGAAGTATGGGCTGGATGAATGGACTATAAGGTGGATAGAAAGTTGGCTAGATTGTCGGGCTCAATGGGTAGTGATCAATGGCTCCATGTCTAGTTGGCAGCTGGTATCAAGTGGAGTGCCCCAAGGGTCGATCCTGGGGCTGGTTTTGTTCAGTATCTTCATAAAGGATCTGGAGGATGGCGTGGATTGCACCCTCAGCAAGTTTGCAGATGATACTAAACTGGGAGGAGAGGTGGATAGGATACAGAGGGACCTAGACAAATTAGAGGATTGGGCCAAAAGAAATCTGAGGTTCAACAAGGACAAGTGCAGAGGACGGAAGAATCCCATGCACCGCTACAGACTAGGGACCGAATGGCTCAACGGCAGTTCTACAGAAAAGGACATAGGGGTTACAGTGGATGAGAAGCTGGATATGAGTCAACAGTGTGCCCTTGTTGTCAAGAAGGCCAATGGCATTTTGGGATGTATATGTAGGGGCATTGCCAGCAGATCAAGGGATGTGATTGTTCCCCTCTTTTCGACATTGGTGAGGCCTCATCTGGAGTACTGTGTCCAGTTTTGGGCCCCATACTACAAGAAAGAAAAATTGGAAAGAGTCCAGCGGAGGGCAACAAAAATGATTAGAGGACTGGAACACATGACTTATGAGGAGAGGCTGAGGGAACTGGGATTGTTAAGTCTGCAGAAGAGAAGAATGAGGGGGGATTTGATAGCTGCTTTCAACTACATGAAAGGGAGTTTCAAAGAGGATGGATCTAGACTGTTCTCAGTGGTAGCTGATGACAGAACAAGGAGTAATGGTCTCAAGTTGCAGTGGGGGAGGTTTAGGTTGGATATTAGGAAAATCTTTTTCACTAGGAGGGTGGTGAAACACTGAAATGGATTACCTCGGGAGGTGGTGGAATCTCCTTCCTTAGATATTTTTAAGGTCAGGCTTGACAAAGCCCTGGCTGGGATGATTTAGTTGGGGATTGGTCCTGCTTTGAGCAGGGGGTTGGACTAGATGACCTCCTGAGGTCCCTTCCAACCCTGATAGTCTGATTCTATGGAGGGCACACCTGCTGACCAGTGCTAATTCCTGAAACAGCCAGTAGGAGGTGCTAGTGTGGTGAGTGACCCCGTGACATGCTGTCTCCTATTGATTGTTTTATTTTTCTTTGTCTTTTTCTCCATTAGGACCTTCAATAGCCCACAAGAGCTAGACTCCTGCAAGATGCATCCAGAGTCTGTCTTGGCTCCTTGAAGGAAGGGGGACCTGTCTATGGCTTCTGATGATTATTTTGTGTCCATCTTTACTTTTCTCTGCTGAGAATATTTCTAGCTCTGGATGAGGTAGACTCCCTTGTGAATCAGATGGCAGGATGAGTCTCCCACCTCTGGACCTGTACTGATGACTACCTGGGCAAGGGGAACGCCCAGTCAGGTGAGTACAGGGCCCTGTCATGCCCTAAGAGGATGCTGTGGGAGACCAAGCTCATGTCACTTGCCCACACTAATGCTCTGTTTTGGGTCCCATAGGTTACCAGAACATTCCAAAAAGTAAGACCCTCTGGTTGAGAAGGGGAGTAATTCTAAGGTGGACAGTGGATGCACTTGTTCAGCACATGGTCAAGGGACTCCTGTTGAGCCTACTGAAACTATACCCCTCCACTGGAAACACCAGCTGCCCTCCCCAAGGATTGAATCTTTGCAGATGGAGTTTGTCTCTCCCTGCCCCTGTAGGAATACAGATCAGACTGAAAGGGCCAAATTCTCAGAAAGTAGAGGCCTTGGTCCGCATAAGTGCACCCTCATGACTGTGTATCCAGTTACTCTTTCATTGTGGCCTGCATGGCTCACTTGTAACAGCCACTTGTGAGTAATGCAGCCATCCCAATGCTAATAAAACATGTATCCCTTAACACACCAGCATATGTTCTCTATAGGGTATGTACTAGATCCCCAGCTTGACTTCTGTGGAGCTATGCCAATGGACAGCAGCTGAGGATCTGCCCTTTGACATTTATAAGTCAGCATTGTTCACATTTAACTGTCTAATCATTTCATACCAATGGATTTTCTGTAAAGTACTTCACTGTACCACAGAGATGGTGGAATTGTATTTGAGGAGATAATATTGTTTTATTCAAAAATATTACTCTGTTATATTTTGCTAGATCCATTATTTTGAAAAATAAGTGAATATATTCACTGTAAACATTGTTATGGTTATATATTATGGCTATATTTTACTGTAGAGTAATAAATCTTGCCATGATTAACACTGGTGCAGATAATTACTCCTACGCTGTATCAGTTTTTCTTGGCCGCAAGCTCTTGTGGACAGGATGTCTCCTGCACTATTGTTCCTGCCTGGTAGCAGCACACAAACACTGCTTGTCAGCCTATGCATCAGACTAGCTTAGACATTAACAATGAATCTGTCACTGGTTTGTCATAAAGTATCAATACTAGTATGTTTGGATGAATTTTAGTAGAATGTCACCTAATAGCTGTCAGAGCCTTAAAAGAATAAGAAGGTTTACCAGATACAAATCATTCTGGCTCAGCCATTACAACCCCTCATAGGTGTCTAGAAATGACTGAATTTCTCTGAACCCTAATATGTAAGCTGTTATTACTGTACTTTGAAGATATAATTAAATTAGTGACAGGCCTAATGAGAACAGTAGCATATTGCATACGTGTTGCTAAGCATCCATGTACAGTGTGTCCTATCACAGTTCCAGCAGTTCCCACAGAGAATTGGCACAAAATCTTGTGTGTAAATTTTTTGAGTTGCCTTTGTTTAAACACCCTTGGGAGAACTAAATAGTTTTGTGAGGCGACAAGTGCCTCAAGCTGTAGCATCATGTTTAACAGTTTATTATTTTGTGTCAAGAAACCAGACTACATCAACTACTGGCATGATTGGCAGTGTGTACAAGGAATTTTATATGGATGAGTGTGACATTTAAAGGATCACTCAGACTAGTAAGGAGTTCTGTCACCGCATGTTCTGTAACCTTGCCTTAATGCTATGCTGTTGTGGCTCAGAGCCCTGGCACCAGTAGCCAGCCTACAGGCATGGAAGTCTCAGCCAGGCTTCCACCAGCCTACTTTTACTACTTGCAGGGTGACCCTCAACAGCCCTTCTGGTCCTGAGTCTCCCCAAATCTATCTACCCTGAGTTCTTCACTACCAGACACTTGGACTTTTCCCCTCCGGTTCATCGCCCCCGAAGGCGTGAAACCTGCCTCCAGTTATCAGTTCACTTTGGCACACGCACTCCACACAGTTTGCACAGCAGAGACTTGCTTGGAGTAAAATAAACAAAATGTTTATTTAAAGGGGAAAAAAAATCAGATTCAAAGACGAAGTAGTGAGGAAAAGCAAACACATACAAGTTAAGCAGAAAATAAACATAAAGACACAACTTCAGGCTTCACACTTCTATAGCAGACAAATTCCCTTTTCTAATATGTTACCTGTAGCCTCTAAGTAGTGTCCCAGTGGGCCATCTGTCATAGAGGGGATCCAGTTCTGGACTGCATCTACATGCTGGCCCTTAGTTTCTGGATGTTCTTTACTTCAAACCTCTTCTCTTTTAAGGAGTTTTTTCTTTCTGTCAGACTATGGTGATTCATGATGGGGAAATTTCCTCCTCACTGAGTTTTCCATGGCTGGTTTTCTTTTCAGTTTCAAGTTGTTTCAGTGTTTTCCCATTAACTCTAATGGTCCACCATAGTCTTTTCCTGACTGGACAATGGATGGTACTTGAAATTATATTCATGTAAACAACTGGCTTGTAAGGTGTACCTGAAATTGTAGTACGGGTATACTATTCTATATACACAAATACATAGATTTATAACCACAGTTTGTATACATATAGTGATCATCAAGTTCAGAACATTACAAGCTTTCATAAGACTTTACTTGGCATATTTGTATACACAATAACTGTATATAACCAGTTGATTCAATTGGTTATTCTTTAGTGTTCAGATCTCTGTTCTCCTCTTGGGGTTTCTAGACCCAGATTTGTCTAAGTGCTGCTTTCATCTAAGTGTTAGTATTGTCCTTTCACATATTGCAGCTTTTGTTTATCAGAGGATATAACTCAGTGATTATAATATTTACATGAATAAGGGCCTATGCTTAATACCCAACACCTCCAGCAATTCTTGAGATAAGATGATCAATATTTTTTTTCATACATTAAGAAAATAAACATTACCCCATTCAGATTAAACATTTAAAGAATGTTAACATGTAATACTGAGGTGGATCTGTGGAAAAAGATGAGTATCTTTTTAATTTTAATGAATTAATGACTTTTCTATTTGCTAGAAATTGAAAGGAATGGTGTTTGTAAATATCTGTGATTATCTATCACTATGGGCCACAATGTTCTCTCCAGGGTAATGTAAAAGATGTTATAATACTACATTATTTAAATATCAAGTGTTTTAAATATACTGAAAAGGAATAATCAACAAGAACCAGAAATGAACATCTTGATAGTTTGATTACATTAAGTACGGTATGTCTACACTACAGTCATTGGGTGTGATTGCTGCTTGTGTAGACATACATGAGCTAGCTATAATTGAGCTAGCTCAGGTACTGGAATTAGCACCAGTGGCTTCCATGTGGGCTAGAGCCCAGTGAGTAATTACGCAGGACTACAGGGAGGTTGTACAGGCCCACAATGAAACATGGACTGCTTCAGCTTCACTGTCTTGGTACTGAAGCTAGATAGATTAAAGCTAGCTTGGGCTTGTCTACACAAACTGCAGTCACACCCTGGCAGCGTAGACATACTCTAGGACTGAAAAGATTTTCCTTCTGATTAGAAACCTTGAAAAGTGGAACATTTCAGAATTCTAGTTTAACTTGTTTGCTTCTCTGATAACAGTTAACCCTGTCAAATTAACCAACTTTTTCAAACTGTAGAATTTACCTGACAACTTTGAACTACCTTAAAGTCTATGCTGATACAGACGGACATGGCTACCACTCTGAAACCTTAAAGTCCACAGTTTTCCTATAAAAAGGTGATGATGTGCAGTGTACAGCTCTTCAAACTCGTACTCATATCACCAGTCCTTACTCAAGAGAATAGTTTGCTGCCTTCAGCGGGACTAGGAGTGTGAGTAAGGCTTTGCAGATGTAAGCAACATCACATTGTCAAGATGGCAACTCATCTTCTGTCACATTGTATATGTACTACTTTTTTGTTTGTGGTACTATTCCTACAGCTTTTATCCTCCTGGGAGTTACAATTAAAATGACAGCCACACAGAGGAGAACAACCTCATTCACTCAGGGACAATGCTGTTACAGGGACAGGTATGCTAAACCTTGTACTGAATTCCCATTGTGACATATATAGTCTTATGTGGTAAATATTTATTTAGCTGTCATAAGTCTCGATCCTGATTCCACTGAAGATAAGGGGAGTCTACTTCAATAGCAGCAGGTTTTGTAACTATCTCAGTGGTGTTTTTTAGTTAAGCTCACTGTTTTTCATACTGAGAAACAGGAAACGAAGTGCAGCATTTAGCCAGAGAGCCGTGTCACAAGGCAGGGCTTCTCCCCAGCTTGCTAGAACTCCCTGCCATGGCCAGTCTCCTTCGGCAGTTTTATTGTCCACACTTAAACAAGTAAACAAACAGTTCGTTAGCTCACCCTTCACATCTCAGGCAGGCTCTCCCTGCCTCCCTTCCCAGGGGATTTTGGCTCCTGCTTCCTAGCTCACTGGATCTCCACCAGTTTTTTCTCCTAGGTTCTCTCTCTGACCCTTTACAGCACCAGGTTCAGCCCCCTTAGTTTGCCCAACTGGGAGCATCTGTTCTGGCACAGGGGAGCTGGACCTATAGGGCAAGCCCCCCTGTGACATTTCACAAGCAGTTTTTTTTCTGACCTATGAGGCCCCATCTGGACTGCTCTCACCCCTAAACAAAACACAAAACACTCCATATAAACTCATACACATCCCTAAAAGCCAACTTTACAATCCATGCCTTTACCAGGGCACCCTCCATGTCTCCTTCCACATCCACCATCCACATCTCCTTCTTCAACCTTTACCAGTCCGGTTTTCAGTCTGTCATTGCTCCAGCTCTCCTTTTCAGCTGGAGAATTTCAAAAAGCAACTCCTCTCCCTCTTGGAGCTCTTTTTGCATGCCCTGGATCTGTGTTTCAGATCCCACTCTCTCTTCCAGATTGAGCTCCTGGAGGATCTTCAGCTCTTGCTTTTCTTCTAACAACTCTACCTTTTCTTTCAGGGCTTGCTGCCTTCTTCAAGTGCAGCACGTTCCATGCAGTGTGTTTCAGCCAAGGCAAGCAGGCCTCTCACATCCTCTCCTCTCACTGCTGTATTTGTGGCATTAGCAGCGATAAATGTCACTGCCATAACTGCAGCATCCAGCTCGTCTGCAACCTCCATACTTGTGCTGTTCTCACGCGCTTTTCCTCCGAGGTCCTACCTGAGTCCCAGCTTCACACTGATCGGTCTGACCAAACCCTGTCTGAGTCCCCCACGATGCAGTGTTTCACCTCTGTCATAAGTAGTGGTGAGCTGGAGCCAGTTCGCTGGAACTGGTTGTTAAATTTAGAAGCCCTTTTAGAACCAGTTGTCCCGGGACAACCGGTTCTAAAAGGGCTTCTAAATTTAACAACCGGCCAAAAGCAGCGCCTTAGGCACCGACTCCGTGGGTGCTCTGGGGCTGGAGCACCCATGGAGAAAATTTGGTGGGTGCAGAGCATCCACTGGCAGCTCCCCGCCCCACCCCGCGCCTGGCCCCAGCTCACCTCCGCTCCGCCTCCTCCCCTGAACGCGCCGCCCCACTCTGCTTCTCCGCGCCCCCACCCCCCCCCCAGCTTCCTGTGAATCAGCTGTTCGCGCGGGAAGCCGGGGAGGGCTGAGAAACAGGTGGCAGCTTCGCGCTCAGGCCCAGGGAAGCGGAGGTGAGCTGGGGGGGGGGGGGAGCACGAGGAGGGCCACCCGGGCCACAGCACGTAACCCAGGAGGGTGCGCAGGGGAACTGCTCCCCACCCCAGCTCACCTCCTCCCCTGAACGCCCTGCTCTGCTTCTCCACCCTCCCAGCTTCCCGCGAATCAGCTGTTCATGCAGGAAGCCTGGGCGGGCTGAGAAGCAGGCGGTGGCTTCGCACTCAGGCCCAGGGAGGCGGAGGTGAGCTGTGGCGGGGGGCGCGAGGAGGGCCACCCGTGCCGCAGCAGGTAACCTGGGGGGTGCGCAGAGGAACCGCTCCCCGTCCCAGCTCACCTCCGCCTCCCTGGGCCTGAGCGCGAAGCTGCCGCCTGCTTCTCAGCCCTCCCCGGCTTCCCGCCAAACAGATGATTTGCGGGAAACTGGGGGAGGGGGGATGTTCAGGGGAGGAGGCAAAGGCAGAGCGGAGGTGAGCTGGGGCCAGGTGCGGGGCAGGGAGCTGCCGGTGGGGGCTCTGCACCCACCAAATTTTTCCTGTGGGTGCTCCAGCCCCAGAGCACCCAGGGAGTTGGTGCCTAAGGTGCCACTTTTGATGTGATCGGTGGGGGGAGCAGCCGCTCCCCTGCTCCCCCCCTACCTTCACTACCCCACCCCTAGGAGCCAGAGGGACTTGCCGGATGCTTCCTGGGAGCTGCCCTAGGTAAGCACCTCCGGTACTCCCCACCTCGCCTCCCGGCAGGTCCCTCTGGCTCTTAGGGGCAGGGTGGGCACCCACTACAGTGGCCATGAGACCCTCTTACCCACTTCTGAGGGCAGTCAGGGGAGGAAGGTAGATGGGGCAGAGGTCCCGGGGGGGGGGGGGGGGGGAAACAAGGAATGCAGGGGGTTGGATGGGGCAGGAGTCCCGGGGGGCGGGGGTGGTCCACGACCCCCTCATGGGGTGAGGAGGGAACTGGTTGTTAAGATTTTGGCAGCTTATCACTGGTCATAAGCTTCCACTCCTTTTACCCTTCTCTGCCTTGGTGCCTCCATCTGGGGAATTACTTCTCTTGCTCTGCAGGGCTCACACCCTCCAACAGACACCATTTTCCCCTAGTTCCCTCTTCAAATGGAAGTACTGCCTGATGTGTCCCGTTTTCCCACACCTGAAACATTCAGGCCATCTCCTACCCCTCTGGGTCTGAACCGCCTAATAATCACATTGCCAGCTTGGGCATGCAAATCTTAGGCTTCCAGGTTTCCCACAGTCTGTGTTCTTACAGGTGTAATACCTTCCAGTCTGCCCCATCCCCCCACAACAAAAGTATACAAGCCCTGAGAACTCCCCTGTCTTTATCCCTTCTTGAGATGTAGTGATTGGCAGGGTCCCACCCAGAGTCTCCCCTGTTTCTTCTGTGCTCAGTGCAGCCAAGCCAGTCTTAAAAGCACACTTCACATGGGGCAAATGCTTCCTATGTGCCCCACTCTTCCACTGGCAAAACATTCCCTTCACTGGGCCTCATGCCTTCTGGTCCTTGAACCTTCTTTCCTGCTTTATACCTGTGCCCACTGATCCTTTCCCTCTGCAGGATTTCTAGGAAGTACTGCGACTTCTCCTCAAGCATGGTAGCAGCTTCGATAGATCCAGTTGCACCTCCTGCTGCTTCTGTTGTCTGGCTGCCTGCAGAAACTCCTGCAGTTGCAGTCACTCTGCCATGCACCAACTTGGTAGGGTGGAAAGCAGACGTCCTCACATTTCAGCTCTGTCAATTCCCAGGCACCCAAACTGCAGCCCCATCCCCTTAATTAGTCCAACTGGGAGCACCTTTTCTGATACCGGGGAGCTAGACCTACTTTACTTACAAGGGCCAGCAGCCCTCTGACAGCCTTATATAAAGGTTCAGCATAAAATCGTTTATGGAGAATAGTTGGCTCAAGGGATTGGTGCTGGGTTATAGAAACTTTTGCGTCTAGATAACTGGTTAAGATTGGCTCAGGGTAGTGGTAGTAGTAACTTTAGTTGAAGACAGTGTGTATTCTGCAAGTGTAAATGAAGGCAGAAAAAGTTTTAGCTAGTTATTCAGTGACTACTATCACTCGTACAACTAACTAGCAGTAAGATTGTCTCAGGTTAGTAGTGAGCAAAAATCATTACCAAGTGATGCCTGTTTAGTGGTTTTAGTAAAATGAATTCTATTCCTATTGGATAGTGCTCACATCCAAATCCACTATCTCACTCTGTAGTCTCAATGAGGCGAGAAGTAGTTCCATGACTGAGGCATTGTATCAGTACAGTGTACAAAACCTTGCACTTCTGGTGCTGCTACCTAGGCAGTAATTGTTCTGTGAATAAAGAAGAGAGAAAATTAACACAGGACCAAATCCTGAAGCATTTACACATTTGAAAAATCTCATTGAAGCCAGTGGCAGTTTTCCCTCTGTAAAATAAATAACAAACTGAGCAAGGACTTACATATATTTCTTATACAGAGCAAGAAAGTAAGTGTTTTCACACCTACTAATGTAGGCCATCAGGGGAAGACTGCTGAGTGGCCTTCAGTGGCAGACAGTATTACCCCAATTGGCCGGGTGAGCATACATGCACATGTATCACCCAATTTTCAGGAACCAAGATGCATTACGTTAATGCCTACTTTCTGCGTATGTACTTTCACACCTCCACTGTGACTAAACCTGAAAATGCAGTTCTCCATTGGAAGTGTTAGTGTGTGAACTGTGAATCAGCAAATGTTACACATGTGCCTGCTGAAGGAGTAAAACACTAATTGGGGCCTCTAGGTGCTACCAGAATATAAATAATTACTAACAAAGCATGGTGATGCAAGGGTAACTTCAATGTAAAGAACAGAGCTGAAAATCTCCCACAGTGTCCTAAATTAAGGTCAAGTTCTGATTCCAGTTACACACAGGTAACTTTTGCAGAATACCCACTGTCCTCAATGAGTGTAAATGAAGGCAGAAAAAGTTTTAGCTAGTTACTGCTACTGCTATCACTGTTAGTTAGTTTTTCGTTTGTAGTGTGAGCCCGATCTTAAGCAAATTGTATGAGAACATGGACACCTTTCATTGGCATGGAAAATCAGCCACCTTTCTATTGTCAGCTATCTGTGCCCAGTGCATCAGCTCCCAGAGCATGACCTGGATTGTCATGAATATTGTGGGTTTGACTCTCTTGAACTAAATGAAAAATGTTCATATTTAGTTTATATCTTTTGTAAAATCTTTTCTCAGCCTTATTATATAGAATAAAATGCACAAAATTGCAAAAACTCCCAAATAGAAGTAAATCTGTCCATCGGCCCACTCCTGCAGTCTCATATTTTCTGGGGTACCCATTGCCAGTACAGCCCCAAAGTGTGCAGCGCTAAGTTCATTCACTGTCTCACCCGGGCAGCTTCTACTGCAGAATCCTGTTGAGAAGACGACAGAGTTTAAATTTTGCTCCGACAGCAGAATCCTTGGACTGAATGTCGCTTCTGACATACTGCCTGTGATGGCAGATCGCACTCACAAGGTTGAATCTGGTTTATAATTCCATTTTGGCTTCACTAGCAATATTAACCAGCCACGCAAGCATGACTCTCAGTTCAATGTACTCTTTATTATACAATGTAGTTTGGTGTACATTATTCCTTAACAAAATTATACTGCAGTGCAAGATCTGGTCACTTATCTCACTCTGACATAGAGGCATTAGGGCTATAGTTATAACGTAGACAGATTATTATTATATATTTGGGTTAGTATAAGAAAACCTATGTATTCTTTATACCAGTGTTTCCCAAACTTGGGAAGCTGCTTGTTCAGGGAAAGCCCTGGCGGGCCGGGCCGGTTTGTTTACCTGCTGCGTCCGCTGGTTCGGCTGATCGCGGCTCCTACTGGCCGCGGTTCGCCGCTGCGGCCAATGAGGGCTGCGGGAAGCCATGGCCGGTACGTCCCTCGGCCCGCGCCGCTTCCCGCAGCCCCCATTGGCCTGCAGTGGTGAACTATGGCCAGTGGGAGCCATGATCAGCCAAACCTGCGGACACAGCAGGTAAACAAACCGGCCTGGCCCACCGGGGCTTTCCCTGCACGAGCAGCATCCCAAGTTTGGGAAACACTGGTTTATACTACAGCTCTATCACCATATTTCAAGCACTATATAATTGTTCAGGTTTGCCCAGGCAGTTTCAGGGCCAGTAGCCTAGTTCTTCAGCACCTTGTCTTCAAAAGAATGAAAAATGCTAAATGGAACAAACATTGAGGTCTGAGTACGGACGGAGTGGAAACCGAGGCCTGATATACATTAGAAACTTAATCTGGATATCTACATCTCTTGGGTCTGAAAAATCCACACCTCTAAGAGACATAGCGACTTAATTCATAGCGACCCTAATTCATAGCGACTTAATAGCACTAGGTCAGCAGAAGAATTCTTCTGTCAATCTAGCTGCTGCCTCTTGGGGAGGTGGATTACCTACCCTGATGGGAGAACACCTCCCATCAGCATAGGGAGCATCTACACTGAAGCAATACAGCAACTTAACTGTAGCTATGCCGCTGTAGCATTTTAAGTGTAGACATACGCTGAGTAAAGACCTCAGAATTTGGCTCTATATAGATAAAGCTTTTTAGAAATGGAACCTTAAGCCTTCCCAGCCTTATTCTCCCCAGGGCTCAGTCGAGATGAGCACCCTCAACTGTCTTCAGTGCTAATTGAAGGTGCTCATCACCTCTCATGAGGCTTGTAGGACTGAGACCTTAGTTTTAAACAGCAAAAGCAGCCACTGAAGAAGTAGGTGTAAAATATTAAAATCTTTTATAATGAATATTAAAAATAAGGAAGGGTGATGAAAGTAGATATATGAGGAGTATGGGATAGTCCATAGAGTTATACAGAGCAGCAACTAACATGGAATTGGTTTTGTCTTTAATATAGAAATATTTTTTGATCTTCACTCTTTGTGGTTGGTGAGGGGGAAGATTTTGGTATCTTGGTTAAAGTCATTCTGTCCAACCCTCCTTAACATAGCCAGCACAGGAAATTGTATATCAACATTCAGACAGAGTTATCTCAGTAACATTTAAAAACATACTAACAAATATTTATTTTAATAAAAGAGCTATGTCTTTGCTCCACCAGCAGAACTGTCCATAGACCCAACCTACAGGATCTCAGTGTTCTAGATGGGATTTAACACCTGTTTCAGGAACCAGGTTCAGATTTATGTTAGAAATTCTGAAAAAAGAACCCCATACTCCAGCTTGCCATAGAGAATGCTAGGAGTTAAAATAAATTTTGCTTCCTTTTTTAGTTGTGATTCACTCATATAGGGTGAAATTTATCCAGGGGAGGAGGGCCCACACAAAGACCTCTAATTCTTGAAATCCCCATGGCATTCCTGCATGAGGGTGGCCAGGGAAATAACCAGTTTTGGCGCCAGGAACCCCTATGTAAGAGGTATGAAGGAGCAGTGGCCACCACTCACCCCCTAGTCTGGAGTAACGGCAGCTACAGAGTACTGTAGCCCCAGGTTTGGGAGTGGATTTCATCTTCCTTAATCCCCATGAGGGATAGCCACATGCAGCCTGGTCACTTTGGCTCTGAGTGGACTTCCACTTATTTCATGTACATAGGCCAAATTTTAAAACAATCCTCTTTATACATGATCTACTTAATAGGGTTGGGGAAGTCAGCCATGCTTGCAAAATTGTCTCTGCCCGTGAGAAGAGGCATAATGGCTGTGAAACCAGAACATATTTCCCATTGCACTGTCTGTATCTTTTGTTAATGAGAGTTGTTTGTACAAATTAAGGTTAAATGTGCCTGAGATCAAACAAATATGTGGACCCCAAACCTGCTTACTGGGGGTGAGGGAGGAGTTCATAGACTCATATACTTTAAGGCCAGAAGGGACCATCATGTTCATCTAGTCTGACCTGCACATTGCAGGCCATAGAATCTCACACACCCTAATAGACCCCTAACCTCTGGCTGAGTTACTGAACTCCTCAAATCATGATTTAAAGACTCCAAGTTAACAGAGAATTCACCATTTACACTAATTTAAACTTGCAAGTGACCTGTGTCCCATGCTGCAGAGGAAGATGAAAAACCCACAGGGTCTCTGCTGTAAAGTTTGGGTCTCCTTTGGAATGCTGTACCTGGATCAACGAGCCATTCAAACCTTCTTTAATCTGCCACTGGTAGCGTGCCTCACTTCTTGCTGACATACAGAAGATTTATCTTCTGATATACAGTAAACCATCAGAAAGGGCACATACCAAATCTTACCGATCCATGGTGTGCAGCAGCAGTGACTGAACAAAAGAACACAGCACTGTTTTGCACACAGGTACTTTTTCAAAGAATTATACCTTAATTACTCAAGCAAAATAGGCAATTGGATGCACAGTTCACAATCATATCCACAATTACATTTTTAACCAATAACATATTGACATATAAAAGTTATTGCCAAAGTTAGAGCAAAGACAAGTGGAAGGGTCTGAGAGTGAGGCCAATATTTTAAGCAAGCGACCCTTTTGTCAAAGTAGGGTAATAATTAGTTCCTAAACTTAACTGATGAATTTGCACATGCTAAATTGGGATCTTAACCATGCATATTTGTGTGCATAAATCCTTAGACCTATTTTAAGAAGTTCAACTGCGATTCCCCATTTAAGTGAAAATTATTCTAAGTTTTTGCAAAAGCAGTGTTGCTCACCTGAAGCCCTAGTTGTGCACTAACTTGTTTATCAGAAATCTAGCCTTGGATGTCTAGTAAATACAGGGTCATTCTCTGCAGCACACAGTGTCCGCAGGGCTTGGCAGGGAGGGATGGCTGTCAGATAATGGCTCCCTGATTCTCTCTCCAGCCCTGGACCCAGGAGCTGTTTAGGCCCTAGGAACAATATGCCAGCTGGTGTTTCCCAGAGTACATCTCACTCTGGCTACTTCCCCTCCCTGCCTCTTGCATTAGGAGTTACAGGGATGGAGGCATAGAAACTGGCTCTGCTAGTTCCGCACCTGCTGCGGATGCTCCCATGACAGAGGTATTCCCATCCCTACTGGGGAATAAGGGTAGGTTTCCACTACCCATCTACTGTGTGAGTGGTGCAAAAAGAGTAGAGCAGGGTTATGAATTTGGCCCATGCACATGAAAGGATTATTGCAAAAAACAGAACTCTCTGTAATATAGTAGTGGCATGCAAAGCACTGACGCAGCCTCTTCTCTAGGAACGCCTAGAGACTGCCGGGTCCCTATGACTCTCCCCAGTGCACATTTGCCCTCTTTTCCCAGCGTGCCTTTCTGGGTCTGGCCCTTTTAATTTGTCAGAGACCAGCAGTGTTAGAATTAAAGTGGCTATTTTGCAACTGGCTGATGTTTGATGCATTTCTCTTTCCTGGAGGTGGTAAGTATTCTCAACTCCTGTTATGATTTCCCCTAGTTTTCCCTGAGGGTCCAGCATATTCTCACACTCCACCTTGTACTATTCGTATCCATCCTTTGTCTCTACCTCGTCTCTTTCCTATTGGATGTTTAATATACTGTTTTATGTTTTTACTTAGTAAGTAACTGTTTCTAGTGCTTGTTTTGCTGCTCTTAGAATATCAGGGTTGGAAGGGACCTCAGGAGATCATCTAGTCCAACCCCCTGCTCAAAGCAGGACCAATCCCCAATTAAATCATCCCAATTAAATCTCTTACTTCACTGCTGCTGTAGAAAATGGAGAAAACTCCCCAGTCAGGCAGCTTGTATGAGTAACACTACCTAATCTGGAAGTAATTGTTGCTAGTTATAATTTCAGTTCAATCCACTATAGGACTGCTTTCATTTGAAAATGAGTCTGGCGGTCTTTTGGCCTCATTTGAAATTGGAGGCACTATAGTAATGTAGGTCTGCTATGCTGGCCTTCCCCGTTTAGCTGCTCACACCATAAGACTGGCAATATTTACACAGCTGTATTTAGTGATAGAATGTGCATATATACATTTCGGAAGCTACAGTTGACCATACCAGTATAGCAATCAATGTCATTACTGATTTCTCAGGAGTAGCTAGATATCCACTAACCTGATCCCTTTTCACCCTGTATGTGTTACAACAATCTAAATTCACTTTCATCCAAAGGATCAAAGCTCCAGCTCAGCAAAGTATTTAACTGTAAGCATGTGAGTGGGACTACTCATGCATTCAACAACTTAAATGCTTTGCTTAATCAGGGCCTTAAGCATCTTGTATTACATTGAACACATCCATATACCTGTCCAGCTTCTCCTTATTGTTGTGGGTGAGAGAGCTGCAGTAGCAAGGAAGCAGGATGGCAGATAGGAGATGACTGAGAGGTCTCCTGTTCTCATAAGCAGGATGTCTTCTTCAAAAACTGCCTCTTATTCAGTATCACACTGAATTACCATTACTTGTTTGCTGTATTCCAGATCATTCATCAATAGTTCTGTTCTGTACTCTCTCTAATGGAAGGTTTTCCCTTGCACAATCTTTGTCCTAAGAAGACTATGTGCAGTTTTGTTTTCCTTTCCAGAGTATTTTAATTAACTTCTGAACTAAAATTAGGCTTCGTACTAATTACATGCAGGGCCAGAGAGGGTGGTCCTACAGCTAGTGGCAGTACTGTACTTTCTAGGATGTGGAGGCTAGAGATAGACCCAAAGTAAAATTGGACGGGGATCTGATCTTTGCAGCAGGCTTCCTCCCTTACTGAAATGCTTGGTGACCTAAGAAAATAATTTAAATAGACAATTAAACCATCACTCAAAACCAAAGATAAAATAAATTATAAATGTATGCCTCCACCTCCCACTCCCAACTGGATTTACAGAGGCTCTAGCAATACCCCCAAAAGGAAGACACTCCAGAGACTCTGAAGACCCACAGAGACTTGGCTGTTGGATTTTACATGGAAAGTACTCAGATACAACAGTATGCAACCTGAAAATGGATAGCTATTACATAATCTAACTTGGAGCGGAGCCTTTTGTTGGAGAGTTTCTGATAGTCAGAATTGGCTTGGCTCAGACTCTAGACATTTACGCATGTGCTGAACTTTAAGCAATTGAATAGCAGGATTAAGACCTTAGTCACTACTGCCAGCTAGAATCTTCTTCACTGCTAGGCCAAAGATCCTTTTCAATAAGAGACAAGCAAATTTGCACAACTAAAATTGCCTTCTGACAGTTTACCATTTACTATTTTGTTACCAAGGAATTGCACTGAATATTTGTCTTCTGGTGTTTGACCAAGAGTTGCAACAAACAAGAGGCTTGAGCAGGTGCTGAAAGGTATCAGCTGCTGGATTTGCCTCCAGGTTCTATTTCCATTATTGTACATGACTCCCCTGAAACGGTGATGCTCCCCAATAGGGCATGTAGCTTTCAGAGACTGAGACTGGGAATCTGTTTCCAAATGCCCATTTCTGCAGCTTACTGTACCTAGTACCATGTAGGTCTGGCCCAGGGAATGCACAGCTAATTGTTTTGTTGAGATACTCCAGCAAGTGGGGTTTTTTTTTTTTTTTTTTTAAAAACAGATCATAAAAAGTAACTAAATGCAGGGGGGAAATGGTCTGTAAAATGTATTGCCAGTTTGCACTCTTATCTGCAATACTAACATGGTACTGCCTGATCCAGTATTTAGTGGAAAACAATTTCTCTGGAAAAGGTTTTATAGTGCTATGGATCTAATGCCAGAACAGGGTGTCAGCTAAGGCAACAGGACCTTGAATCCAGCATTGCTATCACTAATTTTTATTGGCGGGTGCCCCATTCGGCTTTAAATTTATGAAGCACTGCAGAGCTGCCAACCCTGACTCACTGGCAGGGAGATTCAATCCTTCATTTCCTTATATCTATCTCACTTCTAGTTCTGGGTCCTTTTATTATTATTGGAAATTTAGCTGAGGCAAGGAGGTTCCATCTGGAGTGTATTTTTGCCAGCCTTCCATCACATGCTGACACACAGTAGCTGATGCATCCACATACTTATTTAAAGTATTGATACTACTTTAATTCTGTCTCCACTAAATTGCAGCCCCAGAAAAATCCAGAATGGATTGTAGCAGGGTGCATTTACCTTTCACAGAGCAGCTGTTCACAACATCAACTTGTGCTTCCATGCCCAAAATGAGAACCGTTTTTTATTCCGATCTTAATAGGTTCTTTATCTTAAGGAGTCTCACCAGTTGTGGTGAGGAGATGAAAATTCACCACTGGATTTCACAAAATAAAGAATAAAGTCCTATCCAACTCAGGCCAGCTCAGAAAGCCAGACTGATCAGAAGCAATGCCTGTTGGAATAAGAGTGCTTTTGGTTCACTACCTTCATTAGTCCTATGTCAGCAGCTTATCTAATTAGATCATGAAGAATGCATTGGGAAAGGGGACTGCACATCTTAATGGGATAGACAACTTCTCACATTGGGTCAGTAGTTCAAATTCAGCCCAGATCCGTAGTGACCAAAAGTTGTTACCATCTGAGAACTACTCAGGAGAGGTACATAAATGGACTTTGATAGTCTCAGTCTGGGTCCCAGTGGATCAGACTGCAGAACTGGGGCCTAACTATTTTTAAGAAATGTGAATTTAGTGATAGTAAATGTTGCTGGATTAACAGACTTGCAAACCAAAGTCCTCTATTTAAGACTTCAAAAAGAATTTTATATGGTGCCCAGACCCAGTGCCAGAAATATTGTCAGCAACTTCCCCTTCAGCCTGCCTCAACTCTGACTTGGAGTGACCATTCCCATGTGTGGGAGGACAGGTCAGTCTTCATGCTTCTTCAGTCCTTTTCCTCTGTGACATTATCAACAAGACAGTCAATTATTGGCAGCTGCAATGTGGACACTTGTCCACAGGGAATCTGAGACTCCAGCTGGACGAATGTAGATTAAATTTCAAAATCAGAATATGAAAAAAGCACTTTTCATTCTGTTTTATGATGTGGACGATTCAGTTCAGGGAACTTGCTTTGCTGTTAGAAAGTCATTAATTGAGTCCTCCCCAAATGCAGATGCCCAAGAGCACAGCAGCTGGAAAGAGTGAATCATAGTTCATTTCCACACCAACACCAATATATGACTTTTTGCTTTAATCACGTTTGCCCCTGAACTTTTGCATAGCAAAGTTGGGAAACATACAAAGAAACTGCAAGTGGGAAGCATACAGAGAAAAAGCATTTTCTGTGTATACTGTAAGTCGGGCAAGTCAAAGGCAATTATGAAAGACAGCATTAGCATTTGATTCAGTGCAGCTGTTTAGCAGGAAAAAAAATACAGAGTGGAAGGACAGACGTATCATTTCTATGCTTTAATCTCTGAGATTACCCTGTGCATTATCACAATAATATATGCCATGCTCTTTGCCTATTACTGAATGTACTATGGAGATTCTCCTGAGGTGATTAAAGAGATAGGAAGTTGTTAAGACAATGCCAACATTTAAGTAAAAGCTAATGGTTCAAATTAGATCAAATGAGAGTTAGACATTTATGAAGGGGCCATTTCAAATATGTAAAATGAACCATAAATTCATGCTCTTACAAAGAGCTCTGTTAGGAGGACACTAATGTAGTTATGGCAGAGATTGAGGCCCCTTTAGTTCCTCCTTATGTGTGGTGCAGAGAAAGTAAAAGGGAGTAGGAAAGCTGCACAAGCAGTAGAAGTGGGGGAATGGAGCAAGTCTGACAGGTGTCCCCATCCAAGGAATCTATGGAACTCCCCGCCCTTCCAGAAGCCAACGCTGTTCAATTAGATCTCCAGGTTCTGGGTTATCAGACATGGAAGGGTAGCACTGGGGAACAGCTGGGGTAAATGCCATGCTCCTCTAAGAGGCTGGCAGAAGTACTGTGAACAAAACCAGCTGGAGTTAGTGTAGCTAAAAGTAGCATTAACTCCTGCTCTAGGTATATCCCCTCTCTGTTGATGGGGAGAACATTACAAGAGGGTTACCTTGGCCCATGGTAATGCTGCTTCTCAGAGAGCTATGCTGCTAGATGGCAGAAGATGGCTTAGAAGAGCGCCATAGAAAGGCAGCTGCACCTCTACTTGTTTAGAGCTTCCATGCTATGCGTTACCCCTGCGTTCCACAGTGTTTGGAGACCATGAACTCTGCCTCCCCCATGGCTAGTCCCTTAGAGTAGCATTTACTGTGAACACCATAGGGTGAACCTCAGCTGGGAGGGTGCTTCCCAGCACAGGAAGACAGACATATGTTAGCTCTGCTTGAGCTAGTGTGCAAAAAACAGGGTAGCCAGGGGTAGCATGGGTGGCAGCTTGGACTAGCTGCCTCCGTGCTAATCCACCAGATCCATAGGTATGTACTCGGGTGGCTAGCCCGAGCTGCTGCCCATACTACTCCCCCCAAGCTATTTTAACACTCTAGTGCAAGCAGAGCTAGCAGGTGTCTGAGTGGGAAGCACGCTCCCAGCTGCAGTGTAGACATAACCATAGAGTCTCCTGGGCTATTTCCTCTTCCTGCAGGTTTACCATGGGAGGTTTCCAGAGTTAGCTGTAAAAAGGCATCCAATTAAATCAATGCTTGGATTGCTCATGGCTTTTTCATTGCTGCAACACATTAAAAAGATATGTTTAGAGAATAAAGTTTGCATTGTTCATCATGCCAAAGCCAGGAACCTCCAAAGTTAAGGTTCAATGCACAGCCTTAGCTCTGCCCCCTGTGTACATACATTGCAATGCTTTTACTGTATGTGCTTGCTGCTGCTCCCACTGTAAGTTGTTCCAATAAAAATGGACATTTTATCCCATAGAAATGTAAGCTTTGAAACTCAAAAATAGAACAGCATAGAATGAAGTACAGTAAACACTCACTTCTAGGTCGTTGGCACCATTTCCTCATTCCAGATGTGGAGTGGCTTATTTGTAGAGCATCTTTCAGTTTTTGGCTCAATTCCCTACTGTATATTATACAAACTGACAATAAGAAACTGTTTGTGTGTGTATGTAGTGACCTCTACAAACTGGTCAGGCTTGGTCCTGGAAGGTGCTGCTAAGGAATCCTCTTTTCTCATTGGCTACAAAGTAGTAAGGGGCCCTCAGCACTTTGCAGGATTGGGCCTTTGGAATCTTAGGTCTGTCTGGTCCAGACTAATGATTAGTACATGGCAAGTTGGGGTGTCAATCTACCTTGCACTAGCCATGCACTAGTGCACTTTGATAATTTTTTAGTGCAAGTCAGCAGGCTCCAGATGGACAGTTAGTGTGCAGCAGGCTAATTCAAGGTAGATTGACACCCCATCTTGCCATAGGCTAGCTTTTGGTCTAGGCAAGCCCTTATACTACAGTTTTCTCCCCTCACAGGAAACTCTCTCAAGCTGGAGTTGCATATAAATATTCATGAAAACAACGTTTTCAGATGCCTGTATTAATAAAAAGTGAAAGAAAACACAGAATTAAATTTTAGAAACATTAACTTGCTCCTTCTTTCTCCAGAGATCAGCCTATGTAGCAGAAACCTTTATTTTCTCACCCACCCTACTGTTCCTAGTATGCATTTCCAACATGGGTCACACACTCACAACTAGCCTCCCCCGCCCCCAATAGATTCAACTGCAGACTATCCCCCAGTTCACCCACTTGTTATGGTACTTGGTCAGGGCTAGGATGAGGTAGTGCTGGTCATGCGTATCTTCACTGCATGTTAAATTCAGGCTTTAATTAAAACCCTCCCAACTAGCCACACAGAAGACTCTCTGACCTGGGTTTGGAGGTATGTTAAGCCCGAACTAATTTACCTGGCTGAGGGTGTGGGTTACACCTTGTGGTCCGCTTTAACTCAGGCTGGAACCTGCCTACTTTGCAGTAAGGATACTGGTAAAGTCACTTGGGTGCTGATAGTCCTTTGGTGCTCTTCCCATATTTCCCCCAAAGGACAGACAGATTCTCTTGGAATTGACAATTGACTGAGAAAGAACCCTGGAATATCTCAGTCAAAAGAACACTGAGATATGCCCCCAGACACACACAGGCGAGTAAAGAAACAGTGAGGAGATAATAATGCAGAAGGGGCTTTGCTGTGGAGACTAGCTAGGCTAACTTGGGTGCTCCGAGCGGGGTGCTAGTTACCTACACTAGCTGTCCAGTGAAGACACACCCATTGAGGGACATATGGGAGGAGAGTCAACGTTTTGTTTAGCATGAAGGAATCATTCTTCCTGTGCAGACAATGTTTGCCTTTCTCTGGGGAGAAGCTTTGGGAGTGGCTCTTCATCGGAGACCAACAGTAAGCAGATATTCTATGCCTTAAGCAGGAGCTGGCTCTTCTAGTGCCTGTTGTAACTTGTGAGAGATCTCTAGAGCGGTTATAATCTCACTAAGGCACCAGGTAGAGATTGTAACTTGCAAGAAGCTTCCATCAGTTTATTTGCTGAATTTGCAAAGTCTGTAAACCTGAAAGGAAGGACTTGAAGGGATTATAAAATCAGTTGGCTCTTCCAATAAAATCTATTAGTTCTGAAAGGAATGACTTGTGAAAATTACTATCTCCACTAGTTTGCCTTGTAAATACTGTATGTCAAATCCTGAAATCTTTACCCAGACAAACTCCCACTAAGAGCATGGAAGCTTGCCCAAATAAGGACTGGATCAGGTCTTCTGTGATTAACCCTGTGATCCCTACAATGAAGGGCTGACTGCCAACTTTTTGTTAGACCTCGCAAGATCTGCGAGCCTGATGGAAGAAACTCATGGATACATCTACACAACAGCAAGTCCCACAGCCTGGGGTCAACAGATTTGGGCTGACGCTATGGTACTAAAAAAATAGCTGGGTAGGCTTTGCAGATTGGGCTAGAGCTTGGGATCTAAAGCCCACTCCCCACGCTTCAGAGCCAAACTCCAGACTGAGTTGCAGGGTCTATGTAAAAAACCGAGGAGTACTTGTGGCACCTTAGAGACCAACCAATTTATTTGGGCATAAGCTTTCGTGGGCTAGAACCCACTTCATCAGATATATGAAGTAAAAGATACAGGAGCAGGTATAAATACATGAAAGGATGTGGGTTGCTTTATGAAGTGTTAGGTCAGTCTAACGAGATAAATCAATTGACAGCAGGATACCAAGGGAGGAGAAATAACTTTTGAAATGGTAAGAGAGTGACCCATTACAGACAGTTGACAGGAAGGTGTGAGTAACAGTAGGGAGAAATTAGTATTGGGGAAATTAAGTTTAGGTTTTGTAACGTCCTGCTCCTTTTACTTCATACATCTGATGAAGTGGGTTCTAGCCCACGAAAGCTTATGCCCAAATACATTTGTTAGTCTAAGGTACCACAAGGACTCCTCATTTTTTTGTGGGTTTTTTTTTTTGGGCTGATACAGACTAACACGGCTACTACTGAAAAGTGTGTACATAGCTATTTGCAACACTGCAGCACAAACCTCGCGAGCCCGAGTCCGTCAACCCAGGCTCCGAGACTGGCTGCCATGGACTGCTGTTCACTGTGTAGAAATACTCCGAGGTTACAGATTGTACCAGTTTGCCTGCAGAGCTTCTATGACCCTTGAAAAGAACGGATTGTGCCGATTTTTTTTTTAAATTGATTAGTTCTCTAGAGGAGCTTGTAAACGCAATAAAACCTGAAGTGGAAGACTCAAAAGGAGTATGTGTTGTCTTTAGTAAATTTATCACACTGTATTTTAATGAGGCCTCTAAAGAGATTTTTATAAGGGATTCCAGCAGCCACAATGTAGTTATGGGTCTGTCATACTCCATTAGGCACCCTATCATTTAAGAATTTAGATTAATAAAGCTCATAAAATGTGCCGTAGGCATAACTGGTCAAATTGATGTCTGTATCTGTATACCTATGATTTGTATGCCATTATTTTACACTTTGTGCGTGGCATGTATATCATTGTATCTATTTAAATCATTTTAAAATAAGTCATTTAAAACTTGCTTGCAACACTTGAAACTGTCTATATATGTTAATATCATGTATAGGCTACATTATTAAAAAAAAACAAAGTCCAGATGATGATAGATTTCCTCACAGCGCGTAGACCATACTCAATGGGTCTATTCTTGGGGTAAGATACCATTACTGATGTTGAATAGTACCAGAATTGGGCCCAAAAGTTATTATCCTTCTTTATCAATGCTGCATATTAAGGATGCTGCACAAAAAACAAGTTGAATTGTATTGTACTGAAGCACTAGAAGGCCTTGGGAGTGTCCTGACATGGATTTTGCTGGTGCTGTAAGTTCCCATTATTATCATTTACAAAAGAGTTACGCAGACTGTGTTTTCCCTCTGTTGGAGACTCACCACTGTATGTTATTGTTATGTCTAATGCCATCATTTGGTCAGGGCAGAGCCAGACAAAATTATAAAAAAGTTGGCTGAGATTAACCTAATGCACTCCAACAACACAAGTGAGAGCCAAGAGGAGAAAGTGATTAAAGGAAGAATATTTACATTGGTTGGACTTCATTTTAAAATGGCTTTGTAAGAGCTCAATCATCCTTTTGTCCTAGTGAAAGGTCAGATTCCAATTTAGTTAATTGCATGGAATCCAATTCTACCTTCAGGCTCAGATACCACCGAGATGCTCAAATATCATGGTAATGGGCAGAGTATAAAAACCCAAACAGAAGCACCTCACTGGCAGTTGAACCCAGTCAGGGTAAAATTAAGCCCATTTGATCTATTTAAATTTTTCATGCACTTGAAGAAATCTGGATAATTGTTGCACTGATCTAGTGCGGCTGGTGGTAGTAGTGCTGCTATGTGTGGTTTCTGAAAAAAAAAAAAATAGCCTCAGCATTCTCCTTCAGAGGTATACAGCTGACTGCCTTTTACTGCCGGATGAGAGTGACGGGGTTTCAAAAATAGGGGTCTAAAGTTAGAGCATACATCTATATTTAGCCACCTAAATAAGTGGTGTGAATTTCAAATGAGTTGAGCACTCTAAAGTCCACTCTGAAATTTATAAGAGCTATTGAGTGCTTGGCATTTTTGAAAATCAAGTCCCTTGTTTTTATATACGTCCATAGACGCACATGTACGTTTATGCCCCCATTCTCTGTTCTCTCCTCCCCCCACACCCCCCCCCCAACATAAAGGTTATGTCAGAAAAGGAAAGGGCCATGTTCCAGGGGCAGGATAGAAAGGACTAAAGTCCTGCATGCTGAGGGTCCAGTTCCATGAATTCTCTTTACTTCCAGTGATGGCTCATTTACTAATTCATTAATCTTATGTTTGGGAGAAGATTTAAAACATAAAGCCCTGCCAAAGTTGCTTGATTTTCTTTCAAATAAGGAACTTCATCAGCAACTAATTGCTCCCACAAGCTTTTCTGTTGCTAAAATAGTTGTATTTTATTAGTGCAGGACTTATTAACTTCAACAGATGTCCAGTAATACCATCCACCATATCAGTCATCACTTTAGTACTTTCTCCCAAAGGCCATACGTTTGGGCATATTAATTTTAATGGCCATCACCTCCTGAAAAGCTGAAGCTATTGCTTAGCCAGTCCCAGGGGTTATTTGAATATTAGCCACATAATGAGTGTTTGGGTAAAAATTGTAATTGGTCAATAGATGGGGATTTTGCTTTAGAAAGCATCTCTATTAAGTTCTCCTACACATGCATGGAAAGACTCTGCCACAGGTAGGTTCACCCACAGGTCAATGAACAGTTTTAAGCTCGATAATTATGACATCATCTTTGTAATGATGTTTTTCCTACTTTTGGAAAAACAATTTTTCATCCTGAGAAACAACATCTGTTTTGTGATCTACATTGTCTGCATGCCTTCGCAGAAGACTAGTTCTATATTTGTGTGTGCCCCCAGTTCACATATTCTTCTCTTCTTCCCAGGGATTTTTCACATAGTACATGTCATGTTATCGCCATCTGCACTGACCTGCAGCCAAGAATAGTCATGAAGCCAATGAGCTTGCAACGTTCTCTTGAAAGCTGGTTTCAAAATGGGAATTTCTGGCATGAAAGTGGAGCCATCAAGGCATGACAGACATGTCTACAGTTGCTGTGTGAAGTTCCTCTCTTCCAATTCCTTCCAAGACTCTCTCCAGTGTGGCTTTCATCCTTTGCACTCCACTGAAGACACTCTCACCACAGTCTCTAAGGACTTCTTCCTAGCCAAAACTCAGAACCAGTATGCCTTCCCCATCTCCCTGACCTGACAGCTGACTTCAGCACTATCAACCACACTCCTCTTCTTGAAATCTTGTCCTCCCTTGACTTCTGTGACTCTGTCCTCTCCTGGTGCTCCTCCTTCCTCTCTAATCATTCCTTCAGTGTGTCCTTCACAGGATCCGCCTCATCCTACCTCCAACTTTCTGTGGGGCGTTACACTTCTTAGGGCATCTTGAGCTGCTAGTCACTTTGTTGCCACTTGTTTCCAGCATGAGGAAGTCTTGTCTGTGCTAGCTGGGTGTTAGTTCCCTAACAACCAGCTTGTCAGCCCCTCAAGCACTCTTCTCTCAGTTATACCAGCTCTGCAGGTTGACAATAGGTGCACCCCATTGTCCCTTCAAAGTGCCCCCCTGTGGTGTCCAGCCTCTGATCACTGGATTCCCACATAAACCCCAGAGCCTCCATTCCCAAAGGAAGAATGTACCCCATTTTACCAGTTGTATCTCACACAGCACTTGAATTCAACTAGAATACAAAAATAGAGATTCAAATAGAAACAAGTGTAAGTGATGGAAACAAATGGTAACATACAAATTAAAACCGTAACACATGAATTAGGGCCTTGTGATGGGGTCAAGACTCACCACTGCTGGCGCCTCCTGCTAGTTGCTCCAGGAATTAGCTCTGTCAGTCATGGAGCACCCTCTGCTTATGGTGTCTTTCCGATCGTCTGCTCTGCTGCCTTGGGACCCACTTTGCTCCTCACTCAGCAGCATCCTCTTCAGGACACTGCCCTCCAGCAGTGCCCACTACTCCAGTCTCACCCCCTTCTGGGGTGGGTGGGGGCAGTTATCAGCAGTCTTCAGTCTGCACCTGCCCTCGTGGCCAACTGTGGCCCAAAGCGTCACCCCTTTTGCCTTAGGGGCCGGCCACAGCCTGCATCAGGCCATGCTCCTCCGTAGCCCTGTGCAGTACAAAGGGGGAGACCCAGGCCCACCTGCTACTCTGTGTCCCAACCCAGGGACTCTCTAATGACAGCCTCTCTGCCCTCCTTCTCTCCCCTTGTCAGACTATCATCCCTGGGCCACTTCCCCTTTGGCCCCTTGCACCTTCTCGACCCTACTTAACAGGGGCCACAGCCTGACAGATAACTAGGCCGGAGCGCTCCCCTGCTCCCCCACAAACCTGCCCAGCACTGCTCTGTCCAAGGTGCTTGCTCCCTAGCTTAGGAGCCAGTCCTCCTCCCTTGCTAGTCAGGGAGGGACTGTCTTCTTGTCTGCTAGGCAGCCTTTATATAGGGCCTCACCTGGCCCTGATTGGCTGCCTTTTCTCTGCCCCAATTGGCTCCCCACAGGCCTTTGTTGATTGGCTACCTGTCTGTGCAGCCTGAAAGGCCTGTTCCAGTCCTTTTCTCAGGGGGTGGGGTGACTGCCCCACCACAGGCCTACACTTATTAATAGTTACCTTTCCTATCTAATAAACTAGATTCTCACCCCAGAGTTCAGTCTTTTGCAGCACTTGCCAGCTCCAAGGAGTTAGGAGCCGGTCTTTCGTGAAGCCGTCTTTTCTCACTTATCAAGGTGCCTCCTAGGGAATGGCTCCAAAGCGTCCTTTTCCACCCTGTGATATACTGAATCAGTCTTTTGTCTCTATTCTCAGACAGGGCGATCCCCTTGTTCCTTTTGATTTTCAAGTGGTTTCGATGTTTATAATTTGTCTTTGATGGTTTTGCATTGACTTTTCTGAATTGGTGCAAAGGTGAACAAATTGAGCAACACATTACAGAACTGGCTACCCGGGGAGGGGTGACAACTCTCTCTTGCTTGAGTGGGCCATCACTGAGACCTATTATTCCCTTTCACTTTCAGTCCAAGACCATGAGGGCATTTTCAATATAGTTACCTTATTCCTTAAATATTACCTTGTCAAGGTTCCTCCCCCACTCTGAACTCTAGGGTACAGATGTGGGGATCTGCACGAAAACCTCCTAAGCTTACTTTTACCAGCTTAGGTTAAAACTTCCCCAAGGTACAAATTAATTTTATCTTTTGTCCTTGGAATAACCACTGCCACCACCAAACTCTAACTGGGTTTACTGGGAAACGTAGTTTGGACACGTCTTTCCCCCTAAAATCCTCCCAACCCTTGCACCCCACTTCCTGGGACAGGTTTGGTAAAAATCCTCACCAATTTGCATAGGTGACCACAGACCCAAACCCTTGGATCTGAGAACAATGAAAAAGCATTCAGTTTTCTTACAAGAAGACTTTTAAAAATAGAAGTAAATAGGAGTAAAGGAATCACCCCTGTAAAATCAGGATGGTAGGTACCTTACAGGGTAATTAGATTCAAAACATAGAGAATCCCTCTAGGCAAAACCTTAAGTTACAAAAAAGACACACAGACAGAAATAGTCATTCTATTCAGCACAATTCTTTTCTCAGCCATTTAAAGAAATCATAATCTAACGTATACCTAGCTAGATTACTTACTAAAAGTTCTAAGACTCCATTCCTGTTCTATCCCCGGCAAAGCAGCATACCGACAGAGAGACAGACCCTTTGTTTCTCTCCCTCCTCCCAGCTTTTGAAAGTATCTTGTCTCCTCATTGGTCATTTTGGTCATGTGCCAGCGAGGTTACCTTTAGCTTCTTAACCGTTTACAGGTGAGAGGATTTTTCCTCTGGCCAGGAGGGACTTTAAAGGGGTTTACCCTTCCCTTTATATTTATGACATACCTGTATACACATCTTGCAATGATTGAGTATCAGTCAGTTACAAGCTTTCAGTAGAGACTTCACATGCTACCCTTTATGGGTAAATACTATCAAAGTGGTGTATTAGGTGTAGTGAGTTTGTCAGGTCTGAGACAGGAGTTGCTTGTAAAGAACAGTGAACTCTTTGCCTGTTGGCATCTACGTGTCGCGGGGAGTTCTACAAGACTCTATCCTCACGCCCTTCTCTTCTCCCTTTACATCTTACGTTTGGCTAATCTCTTCCAAAAACACAAATTCAACTACTATCTCTATGCGCTGATCACTTACAGATTTACCTCTCTCCTGCAGACCTGTCTCCTTCTGTCCAAACTAAAATGTTGGCTTGAATCTCTGACATTTCCTTGTGTGTATCCAGCCTTCAGCTTAAGTTCAACATGGCTAAAACAAAACTCTTTGTTTTAGCAAAAAAAATCTTTCCCCCCAAGTCCTCTTCCTCACCTCCTTTCTTGATCACTGGACATCACTACCTTCCTGCTGTCAATCAGGCCCATAACCTGAGGGGGTCATCTTTGACTCAAAACTCTCTCTCTAGGTCCTCAGAGCCATTCTATGTCTAAATCTTGCTGATTCTTTCCGCATAACATCTCTAAAATGTGGCCTTTCCTCTCCATCCACTCAGCGAAATCTCTCGTCCAGGCTAGCGTGATCTCATGTCTTGATTTACTACAACAACCCTGACAAATGCAGTCTTGACTCCCCCTTCTCTATCGTATCAAACATAACGACCTTGTCTTCACTTTCAAGGCCTTTCATGGCCTATCCCAACCAGCTTCCAGTGCCCACTTGTTAAAATTTCAGACAAGCTCCTTTGTGCTCTCCCATAATGTCCTTCACAGTGGGGAGGAGCTCCGCACAGCCATCTGCAACTAATGCATTATCCTGCTTCAAAACCCTCCTTATAACTCTCCTCTGCCACGATGCCTACAAAAACCTTGGCCACAGCTAGACTACTGGTGTGTGAGACCATTGGCTAACATGCTGACCAATATTGCCTCATTGTTTCCTTTTACTCTCCTGCCTTATAGTACAGATCAGGGGTATCCAAACTTAGTGACCCTCTGAACTGCATACAACAATCTTTAGAAGTTCAAGAGCTGGAGCATGCCTGTTGGGGGCTTAGGGCTTCAGCCCTGCGGGAGGTGCCTGCCTGGGCTTTGGGGTTCAGCCCTGTGGGGAGGGGTGTCTTGGAGCTTCAGCCCTGCTTCTGCTGAAGTCCTGAGCCCTGGCACACACACCCTGTGGAGCCTAGCACAATGGGATCTTGGTTCTTGATTGGACCTCCTAGGCGCTATGGTAATACAAATTCATAACAATCCTCAGCACCTATACTACAATTAGTAATAAGAACCTGAGCTGGTGCTTCAATCCTGTCCTCTCTTCTAGTCTACGGCAGTAAACCCTGTTTAGGCCACAGAAGGACAACTTTTCTTATTTTGTGTTAGTCAAGAAGGACTTCCGTAAGGAGAGATGCCATGTTACTGAATTATTACTGGCTGCTCCATAACAAGAGCCCACAGAATGGAGAACAATGTACAGCATACAGAAAGGCTGTGGCATACTAGTAGACTTTTTTTTCTAAACAGACAATTTGCACAGATTTTATATGATGGAAACTATCCTCCTTTTAAAGCTGGAAATAAGCGTGTCTTTTTTAATACCCTGTCCCTGAGGGATTTTGGCAACCCTTTTCCCTGAGCAAATTAAGACTCTTTTTTAATGTGCAAAGCCTTCAGTTTTATTGTAGCAGCACAAGCTTGAGGGATTTTATTTTTCATATTCTTTGTTCACAAGCCTGGGGGGGGGGGGTTTGAACAAAATGAATTAATTCCCTGTCCCCAAACCTGACTTTATTTTTAACTGTGTGAATGAATTCTCTCTCCCTAGTCCTGGGGTTGTGTGTGTTTTATTTTAGCAAAATCAATTAGTTTTGTGTCCCTTGCTGAGGGGAAAAGGTGTTAAATCACTTAGTTTGGAGGACTTTATGATACAAGCTCTAACTTCTGTGTCCCCTCTGCACCCAAAACCTTTATCAATCATCCCCACTACACAAATTGCTGTGCCCGAAATGAGGGGAACAATGTATATTTCAGCCAATCCTTTCCCCTCCCTGGACACCATTATAGTGGTATTTGTATTACACCCATAGCATTAGCAATGGTACTTGTGTTAATTCACTTAATGGTAGGCAGCAAAGGGAAATGATTGGCTGGACTAGCCTCCAGTAACTCTACTATCACTGTTAATATCATTAGTGCTAATACAGTAGCAGTAAGAATGGCTGTATCAGCTTCGCTCATGGGAGAAAAGGACATGATCATGTGGCCTTTCATTCATGGTATGATCCAACTCTTTGGCATGAGCCCCATTCCTGGGTCATGTTACAAGTTCCCAGGCTCGATCTTTACTATTGCTTATAAGAAACCCCCCTTACTAACAATTCTTGGCTACATATTCAGAAATTTTACAAGAACCTAACCTAACTTTTCAAATCAAGAGGCCTCGATAACATCACCCAAGAGTCGTAAAGGAATTAGCTGAAGAGCTCTCTGAACCACTAATGGTAATTTTTTATCAAATCCTGGAAAACTGGGAAAATTCCAAAGGATTTGGAGGACTGCCAGGATAGTTTCAGTATTTTAAATGTGTATAAGGGATGACCCTGTGACCGATAGGCCTGACATTGATCCCAGGTAGCATAGTGGAATGCTTAATTTGGGACTCTAGCCGCAAAGAATTAGAGGCTAAAAATATAATTAATGGCAATCATGGAAGGTGGGTCTTGTCAAACTAGCCTGTTGTCTTTTTGTTTTTTTGGGTTTTTTTTTTGACAGGATTACAAATCTGGTTGAGAAAATAAATAATTTTAATATCACAATCTTGGATTTCTCCAAGGCATTTGACTAAGCACCATGTGACATATGAGCTAATAGGGCAAGCATTAGATGAATTAAAAACTGACTTACTGACAGATCTTAAAATGTTTGTTATAAGTGGGGGATATCAATGAACAGGACCATTTCTAGTGGCTTCCCCAGGGATTGGTTCTTGGTCCAGTGCTATTTAATATTTTTATTAACAAACTAATGATGATATATAATATCTTTGCTGGTATAGTCTGCAGATGACACAAAGATTGGTGGGCTAGTAAATAATGAGGAGTACAGATTACTGTTATAGAGGGATCAGGAGCACCTGATTAAATGGTCACAATCCAACAAAATGTGTTTGAATACAGCCAAATGCAAGATAATACACCCAAGATCCAAGAACGCAGGCTACACACAGCATAGGAGATTCTGTCTTGGAAAGCAATGACTCAGAGCAGAATTTAAGAATCATCATAGATAATGACCTCAGTATGAGCTCTGAGTGCAATGCTGTGGCAAAACGGGCTAATGAGATCATTGGATGTATAAAAAGAAGAGTATCAAGTAGAAGTAGGGTAGTGATCTGTGTATAGCACTGGTAAGAGCATTGCTAGAACACTGTGTGTGGTTCCACTTCAAGAAGAATGTGGAAATACTGGAGTGAGTTCAAAGCAGGGCCACAAAAGTGATCCAGGGGCTGGAATACAAGCTTTATGATATGTCTTAAGGAGCTTATCGAAGAGAAGGTTGAGAGGTGACTTGACCCATCTGTATATAAATACTTACACATGGAAAAGACATTGACAGCTGGGAAGGGGACTTTTCAATTTTGCTGACAAAAGCATAGCAAGGTCCAATGACTGGAAGTTGAAATTAAACAAATTAAACCTTGAACTGTGAGAGTAATTATGCATTGGAACAGTTTACTAGCAAAGTGGTGACTCACCATTCCTCAGATTCTTTAAAACAAGATTAGATATCTTTCTAAAGGATATGTTTTAATTCAGCTACTGGGAGAAATTCCTCGGCCTATGTGTACATGGGCTCTGACTGGATGGTCACGGTGGTCCCTTCTGGCCATGGAGTTTGTGAATATATATGTCTCCTTCTGTTCATTCTCTTCCTTCATGGGGCATGGGGAGAACAGGACTGCCTTCTATGTCCGCAACATGATCAGAACCCATGCAACTCTGCATTATGAGAATGATTATAATCAAATCTCATGCTTCAGGCCTTCTATTAGTTGCCCACAGGTGCCAGGAAGGAATTTCATAGAATCATAGAATATCAGGGTTGGAAGGGACCTCAGGAGGTCATCTAGTCCAACCCTCTGCTCAAAGCAGGACTGATCCCCGACTAAATCATCCCAGCCAGGGCTTTGTCAAGCCTGACCTTAAAAACTTCTAGGGAAGGAGATTCCACCACCTCCCTAGGTAACGCATTCCAGTGTGTCACCACCCTCCTAGTGAAAAAGTTTTTCCTAATATCCAACCTAAATCTCCCCCACTGCAACTTGAGACCATTACTCCTTGTTCTGTCATCTGCTACCACTGAGAACAGTCTAGAGCCATCCTCTTTGGAACCCCCTTTCAGGTAGTTGAAAGCAGCTATCAAATCCCCCCTCATTCTTCTCTTCTGAAGACTAAACATCCCCAGTTCCCTCAGCCTCTCCTCATAAGTCATGTGTTCCAGTCCCCTAATCATTTTTGTTGCCCTCCGCTGGACTCTTTCCAGTTTTTCCACATCCTTCTTGTAGTGTGGGACCCAAAACTGGACACAGTACTCCAGATGAGGCCTCACCAATGTCGAATAGAGGGGAATGATCACGTCCCTCGATCTGCTGGCAATGCCCCTACTTATACATCCCAAAATGCCATTGGCCTTCTTGGCAACAAGGGCACACTGCTGACTCATATCCAACTTCTCGTCCACTGTAACCCCTAGGTCCTTTTCTGCAGAACTGCTGCCGAGCCATTCGGTCCCTAGTCTGTAGCAGTGCATTGGATTCTTCCGTCCTAAGTGCAGGACTCTGCACTTGTCCTTGTTGAACCTCATCAGATTTCTTTTGGCCCAATCCTCCAATTTGTCTAGGTCCCTCTATATCCTATCCCTACCCTCCAGCGTATCTACTACTCCTCCCAGTTTAGTGTCATCTGCAAACTTGCTGAGGGTGCAATCCACACCATCCTCCAGATCATTTATGAAGATATTGAACAAAACCAGCCCCAGGACCAACCTCTGGGGCACTCCACTTGATACCAGCTGCCAACTAGACAGGGAGCCATTGATCACTACCCGTTGAGCCCGACAATCTAGCCAGCTTTCTATCCACCTTATAGTCCATTCATCCAGCCCATACTTCTTTAACTTGCTGGCAAGAATACTGTGGGAGACCGTGTCAAAAGCTTTGCTAAAGTCAAGGAACAACACGTCCACTCCTTTCCCTTCATCCACAGAGCCAGTTATCTCGTCATAAAAGGCAATTAGATTAGTCAGGCATGACTTGCCTTTGGTGAATCCATGCTGACTGTTCCTGATCACTTTCCTCTCCTCTAAGTGCTTCAGAATTGATTCCTTGAGGACCTGCTCCATGATTTTTTCAGGGACTGAGGTGAGGCTGACTGGCCTGTAGTTCCCAGGATCCTCCTTCTTCCCTTTTTTAAAGACGGGCACTACATTAGCCTTATTCCAGTCATCTGGGACCTCCCCCGATCGCCATGAGTTTTCAAAGATAAATTTTTTCCCCCAGTGCACATTTGCCAGAGGTATTCAGGCAAGTACTCTTCATCTTCTTCTGAAGCATCAGGGATTGGCCACAGCTGGAGATGGTGGTATTCTAGAGGGCTGAGGTAAGACAGAGAATCCTCTTTCTTTGAGGCTTGACTGCTGGTCCAGGTCACACTGATCACGGGATTTTGGGGCGGGAAGGAATTTTCCTCCATGTCATATTGGCAGGAACCTTGGTGTTTATCACCTAATAGGTGCCTGCCAGGATCTTCTGGGCATGTCTCATCTAGTCAATTCCCTGTCATTGCAGGGGACGTCGGCATTGGTGGAACCTCAGTCTCTCCTGTTCTCTGCTTTTGCCACACAGCAGTTTAGTACCCTGAGAAATAAAATGCTTTAGTCCAGTGCCTCTCAACCTTTCCAGACTACTGTATCCTTTTCAGGAGTCTGATTGTCTTGCGTACCCCCAAGTTCACCTGACTTTAAAACTAGTTGCTTACAAAATCAGACATAAAAATACACAAGTGTCACAGCACACTATTATTAAAAAATTGCTTACTTTCTCATTTTTTACTGTATAATTATAAAATAAATCAATTGGAATATAAATATTGTACTTACATTTCAGTGTGTAGTATATAGAGCAGTATAAACAAGTCATTGTCTGCATGAAATTGTAGTTTGTACTGACTTTGCTAGTGCTTTTTCTGTAGCCTGTTGTAAAACTAAGCAAATATCTAGATGAGTTGTACCCCCGGAAGACCTCTGAGTACCCCCAGGGGTACACATACCCCTGGTTGAGAACGGCTGCTTTAGTCTAACTGGAGTTATTGGGCTTTATATAGAAGTATCTGGGTGAAATGTAATAGTCTGTGATAAAGAAGAGGTCAGATGAGATGATCCTAATGGCACTATGGCCCTAAACTCTATAAAACTAGTTCAGTAATTATTGTGAGCTCTCATATATGTTTTCTTTTGATGTACAAACATAGTAAAGAGTGAGGTGAGTGGCTTGACAGCAGAAACCTCCAAATTATGTAAACTGGTTATAACGCTTACCTACTTGACCACTGGTGTTGGGAAACTTAAGTCCAATTATCTGATGTTTGTAATTTGCTTTATTGTCCTCAGACGAAAGGTGCTGCAGAAGAGCAAAGTGTTATTATTTAAGCAAATATGATGTGAAGATGCAGATGGAGCAGATATGTTGGTGTCATTATCTTGAATTCTATTATCCCCCTAATGTCAAATATATCCTGATTATTCCAATCTATCCTGATTACTCAGAGGGTGCCTTTAATTCTCTATTCACCACCTTGATAATTTATCACAAAGCTATGTTACAATAAAGTGACATTTTCTGTAGGCTCTTTATAAATAGGATTCACACCCTTTACTTCTGCTTTCATTTCAGATGCTAAATTGTCTTCGTTTAATTAGTGTGACCATCGTAAATATCAGAGAGGGTTAATGTGTGGGAATTAATTTGTTGCTGCCTTTAACGAGCGGTGATGGTGACAAAGTGTTCTTCCAACGGAAAACATTAATATTAGTCAATCTGAAGACCTGAGCAACGCTGAGTCAGGAAGAACCTAGGCACAATTAATTCCTGATTTAGCTGCTTCTGCTGGAAACAGCTCAGAATAGACTCTAAAATAATCAATATCATTAGTCACAAAACTTTAAGGCTTTCAGGAGTACACAACTATTATCCTAATTCTTTGGGCAAATGGTGCCTTTTCTCCTTTCTTGACCACTGGGAAGGGAGGGATGCTGCAAATGCCATGAAGAGATACAGTACTGTAAGGCCATCTGTCTATATATGCCAGTTGCATGAAGACTGCCTCAGGAAGTGCTAAGGAGATGGAACCGGTTAATACTCCTTTCATCTGCTGGTGAAATATGTAATATGTGCTCCTCTCACACCAACTATTGCCCAGAGAGAGGGCCCCTCCTTTATCCCAACTGGAGACACCTCCTTGGGAATTATAGAGTGCTACTGAGCACGGTAGCTGGATGCCTCCCCTCTGCCCAGAGAGCACTAGTGTGCACATTCTCCATGAGTTACACAGGTGTGCTAAGCTGGCAGTTCTGTGCTCTTCTCCTGGGTACACCTGATTAAATGGTCACAATGCCAGGCACTGCAAGGCAGAATTTAGTCCTAAATACTACCAAGGAGCTCTGTGTTTGGCTCCTGCATTTGGTCTCTCACTTCAAAGCCAGTGTGGGCTGGGCACCTGCAGGCACCTGCAGCTCCTGCACTAGGCTTATGTCATTCTACAACGACTCCTGTTGGGCCTTTTGAAGTGTCATAAGCAGAGCTCCAAAAGCAATACAATACCTCACTAGAGATGGTGCTAGGTTAGAGCCTAGACACCCTCCTGCTTAGGCCATAGTCTGTGTGGCCAGCCCTTTCCTACCAGGATGAGGCAGAGGAGTGATGTTGAATCACAAGGTGAAACCGATGGCAGTTGTGTTAGGCTGGGGAAAACCTGTAAATGGGAATGGTGGGAAATTGAGGTAGAGTAAACATTTACTCAATTTCTATATCAACATTGTCTAAAATACAGATCTAAACGCTTTATAAAACCATGAAAGAGCGACAAGTATGATTTAAAAAAAATAATCTGTCCAGCAGTAAGAGTGAGGGCAGCAACCATACAGTCATGCAAAACCCAGCATTGTTAATCATTAGCAGAGATCAAAAGGTTAGAAGGGGGAGAGGGAAGAGCAGAGCTCAACCCAGAAATAGCACCTGCTTCCAAGAAAAACCTAATGACCGTATCTTAGAAACCAGTCACCAGCTGTCCAAATCCATTAAGGCACTTACTATATGTGGGCATAGGAGGCCTGTCATTTTGTGTTAGTGAGAAAAGAGGCGAACAAGAGTCCCAATGCACAGGAAAAACACATACAATTACCGAAGTTTCAGTCATACCATCATAGCTCATGATCTATCAGCACTTCTATGTTAACTCCTGTTTCCAAGTCATTATCAGCCAACCCAAAACTGCTCTGGATTAAATCTTATCATCCAGTCCTGGCCAAGAGCAAGTAATCTTTTCTTTTCTTTCCAAACATTCAAAAACGATTATCACGAGCATTTTAAAGTTTCAGTAGTGCAAGTCCCACAGGAGTTAGGAAGTGCTACCAACTTCACATGGATGTTTTGAGGATTAACGAAATTAAAGTGTGTTCTGCAATTTGAAGATGTAAAGATCTATAGAATCACTAAGTATAATTATTTTGTGGCGACCCAATTAAAAATAAACAAAAGAGTTAATTTTAACAGCCAAGGTACTCTGTTTAGTCAATACATTCCCCCATTTGAACAGGGTAATAGTGGAAATAGCAGAAAGGTGGGCAAAGATAAACTAAAAAGCTTGCAAACAAAAACAACAAGGATGTTGGACTTGATGGTTTTCTCCTGTTCCTAAAAGGACATAGATCAAATCCATCTCTGATATAACTCTACTGAAATCTCTGGAATTTCACCAAGAAAGAGTTTGCCATTGTGCTGTTAGTTTGGTCAGATAAACTGTTGCATTTGCAGGCACCTCATGGGAATTTTGGAAGTACTGGCACTTGAAAAGAGGTCCGTGACGTCTGTTACGTAACTTTGAAACTACTTAGAAGTACAATTTTCAGTTTCATGCACTGGGAATCAATTTTTAAATCAAGATGGGATATTCTTCTAAAAGATGTGTTCTAGGAATTATTTTGGGGAAGTTCTATGGCCAGTGTTATACAGGAGGTCAGACTAGGTGATCACAATGGTCCCTTCTGCCCTTGAAATCTATCAGTAAAACACAACTCCTTTAACATTATCAGAAATGAGCAGTAATTCCTCTCAGTGTTCTACTGATAATGTGACCCTTACAGAGGGACAGGATGGCTCAGGGGATCGCCAGTGAGCCATTTTTCTCAGTGTTTAAATCTGGCCCAGGTTGGTAGTGATGGAAAGTTGTTAACACCTGCTCACTGTTTGGCAGCCAAGATGAAAGAAGTTGGTGATCTCAGTCCAGTTCCCAGTGGGCATATGTCCAGATCACAGTCAGCACTGGCTGTCAATCTCAAGAAACAGACCAAGGACTTTTGAATTGGCATGGGAAATGAATTGTCCGGGGAGGTCTGCCTCTGCATATTCCGACCTTTGAGATGTGGATGCCCACAATGAGCTCAATAGAAAATCAACACCATTGAGTTATGAGAGCACCTCCTGGTATCCTCGTATTCACGCCCAAAGCTGTAAAAGGTGTGTACCCCAAGTACACGGTATAAAGAACCAAGGATTGCCAGTGCTGAGTAGCCTTTGGGTCTGAACATTCAGATACACAAAAGGATATTTACATGTCTCTAATGGAGGGCGCTGCTCCTCTGGGTGTTTCCAAGCTCAGCATAAATGCACAGGCATCCCACAAGAGAGGATATACAGAGGCAGTGTACCTCAAAGAACAACAATGATTGGTAAGTAACCCTTCCTTCCTTATCAGTGATCCTTCCAAAACTGAAGTGAGAAACACTGAGGGGAAGCTTCATTGTCACTGCCCAGGCTGTATCAAAAGAAAAGAAAAAGAATTGCAACTTGTATTGTATGATGATGCAAGAAAGACTCTTAGCTTGACAAATGTTCTGTATAAAATAGGGTTTCAAGAGCATTTTCACTGGAAAACATTTGACAGGAAAGCCATTGATTTGGCATTCTCTATATCTGAAAGTCTAAATTTGTATTTGTAATCTAAATACTTACAACTTCTAACAGAAAAGCATGATTCCCCCCCACACCCACATAGCCCTCCTTTCAGTTTCCTTTGTTATTTTTCTTCTCATATTGCTTTTGTTGCCTAAAAAAGTAAACTGTTCCCCATGTCCATGCTCCCAAGTCCCTAGTCAATTTATGTTTTTGAAACTCTCCACACTGTCTCTCACTGAGTCCCCTCTCCTCATCTGCCATGGTTCTTGCCTGCTGCCTTTTCTATACCTCCTTTCCTTTTTGCTAACAAATTACTGCTAGCTCCCAAAAGATACCTAAAGATACAAAAGATACCCGCAACATAATAATATCCTTGAGTCAACTGATCTTTTCCTGTCAGGATGCTGCTGCTCACTCAGAAAACAGTCTTATGTAGATTCAGACTGATACCATGTGCCTGACCTGTCTTCCATTGAAATCAGTGGAATTTTGCCTTTGACTTCACTGGGTGCACGACGGGGCTCTATCTGACGTACTGCAGCCTTTTCCCAGTGGCGACACATCACAGAATGCTCTACTACTCAGCTGCAGGAGGATCCAAAGTAGCAGACCCAAGAGGTGGCATTGTAGGGGCATAGTTTACAAATCTGAAGCAATGCCATTAAAGTTCAGGTGCTTGGAAGAATGACAAAAGGGAGGCAGAGCATGTAATTTATTTACCTCTGGCAAAGAGACTCGCTGACAAGCTTGAGGAATCAGAAATACAGCTAAAGTTGCACTTCATCTTTAACCTGTGATTTGAGGAGCTTTGAACCAATAAAAAGGAAACACAGGCTACAATAACAACAGGAAGGAGTCACACGAAGTGACCCTGACTACAAGTGATCGGGACATTTTTGACTAAATTTCATTAAGTATGGTGTTTCATCACTGCTGAAATGTTTGACAGAGACTTATTAGTTTTGTGAGAGAGAGAGAGAGAGAATCTGCAATACTCCACAGCCTGCTGGTCACAGCACTGGCCTGGGACGTGAAAGGCACATTCAAGACCCTACTGTGCCTGAGCTGGGAGGCAACCAGCAGAATAGGGACTTAAACCTGGGTCACCTATTTTCCATCCTACTGCTGTTACCACCAGGCTACATACACACCACATTGCTTCCAACTTCAAAAATCTCAGGTTTTGATCCAAAATCAGACATTTCAACACTATTCCCTCTTGGCGAACACGTCTGAAAGGTTTTACTTTCATTCCAATGTGAAACAAAACCAAATTTCAAAACCTCAAAAATCGCCATGAAACAGAATTGTTGCCTTCCAGTCAACTCTAACACTGGCACTTCAATCACACAGGCCTCAGAATTGAGACTGCTCACAAAAAGACATAAGAAAAGAGGCCAGCTATGATTTTTGAGTCTGCTTTGCTCCTTCACAGGTAAAATGGCCTTTCCAAAAGTGCAGCACTGGCCTTTGGTTTGTTCTACAGTTAATCTCAGTGGTGAGATACACATAGTGTATAAACTGCGGGCTTGTCTACACATACAGCATTGCACTGGTGCAGCTGTGCCGCTGTAGCGCTTAGTGAAGACATTACCATGCCAATGGGAGAGCTTCTCCTGTTGGCATAGTTAATCCACCTCCCCGAGAGGTAGTAGCTGTGTCAACGGGAGTACCCTTCCCATTGACATAGCGCTGTCTACACTGGGGGGTAGGTCGGTGTAACTATGTCACTCCGGGATGTGGATCTTCTCTGTAACTACTCTATAACGTAGTTATACTGACATCAGTTGGTAGTGTAGCCCAAACCTTAGATGTATCTCATAAGAATCTTAGCAATACTGCGCCAAATTCATCCCTGGCCTAATGTTTCTGAGAGCTTCAAAACAGTCACTGCTGAATAAAATGTTGAGTTATACTAAGGATGAATTTAAATTACTGTATTAGTGTCTGACCTTGAGATGCTAAGTGGAAGCAGTCTCTGTATCATCTATTGACCATCTTCATATGTGGCTTTTAACACCATAGTTTCTGAGCTCCTCCCCTGTAAAAGGTACCAATGAAAGTTACAAAAATCATCTCTCTCTCTCTTCTTGTAAAATTGGGATGGGCGGTCGATTTTTTTTAACCAGCTGTGTTTAAACATGGAAGAGTTGACTCTGTGTCTTTCCATGAAGCGCTATTGTTGAAAAACTGAAAGAATCAATGGGTTTTGCATTTAGTTCTGAACACTGAAGTCCAGGGTCATTCTCATCTGTTCTAGTTGTCTAACCAGCTTTCCCCAGTGACTTTATATAGACATTTATTAGGGATGGGGACAGGACAGGGTTGTGGGACACCCTAGGTGAAGACACTGGAAGTAGCGGAACAACTGCTCATCAGGACATCTGAAAGGAAGGACCTGAACCATTCAGGGTCCTTCTATTCACTCCTGGGCCTTCTTGGAGGAAGTGTTTGGTGATAAACAGTGTTGAATGCCATAGAGAGGTCCAGCAGGGTGAGGGTAGTTGTAGTTCCCTTTCCCATGGACAGAAGGAGTTCATACACCAGATCAACAAGTGCTATTTCTATGCTGTGCTCTAGCCTGAACCTGGTGGAGAGGGATCCAAGATACAGGTAGTTGACAGATGGCACTGGAGATTGTTTTTGGTTTTCTCTAGCTTTTTGATTAGCTTGCTTAGTATCAAATCTCTCTTTTCTAAACAGTAGTTGGTAAGTTCACCAGCATCAAATGATAGTTTCTTTAGTGTGGGTCAGATTACTGTGTGCTTTAGAATGGGAGGCAGGCTTCCCTCATGAAAGGAGGTGATGACAGGCTCTGTTAGTAAGGGTCTGAGTGTTCTCTACTCAATTTTCCTAGCCAGAAAGTGCCATGGTCAGTCACAAATGGTGGTTGTTTGCTGCTAGTGCTTCTGTGACCACACTCATATGATCATGCTGATTTTTTGCATGGACGGGGTTACATCTTTGGCCTTGAATATCTCTTGTTCTTCTTGTGCCCTGTGAGGCCCTCCCAGATGTGAGAGGTCTTCTCTATGAAGTAAAATGATAATTCCCTGCAGCAAGAAATGCTAGGTCCTGGGGCTGAGAAATGTCCAGACTTGAGACAGGTGTGAGACAGCTCAGAAATGTTCTGCCAGTTTGATTTTGCTGCCACCGTTGGCAGAGGAGAGGTAGGTTCTTTTAGCTTCCTCCATCGCTAAGGCTTAGATCTGGAAGAATCCCTTGTGTTGGAGTTTCTCTGAATAAAAGACCGTGATATAGAGATATAGATAGTGATGCTCAAGTCTTCTTCCTTCCTTTTTGGTCTGTGATGGGCCATCCAAGAAACAGGCTTTGTAGATGATGAGGGGGCACCAGTACTGTTCTGGGCTTCACCAGTTCTTTCATTCCTAGGCTTCTTGGTTGGGTGTGGTTTGCTACAAGTAACTTTTGTAATTCGTTGGGGTCCATAGTTTCCAAGGGCAGATCATGCGGATAGCTTCTTCCTGCCCGGGAAGAGGGAGAGCTCTGATTTCTGCTTGGGTTTAGCTGTGCTATGCTGCTCAGCTTCTTTGCACTGAAATATTTACAGCAGGTAACAATTACAGGATAAAAGCCCATCATGCAATGGCATATTATTACATATTGTGATCCCACTTACAGGGAATCAATTTTTTTAACTCCATAAAATCACAACAAGTGTTCCTATAACTGCCATCCTGTGTAAAATTACAGAGCATCATTTTCCTTCCTTTAGTTCCGATTGGTTCCCAGAAAGCGCTGTTATTGATGGTCTCTGCAGGGGAGCTCAGTATACAATTTAACAATTTCACATTTGTGAAGAAGAAAAGGATTGAATCCCCTTTGCACTGAAAAATTTAAATGATTTGTGATATATGCTTACTCAGATTAGAGTAAAAGAAGTTACTTACCTTATAGTAACTGGAAGTTCTTCAAGATGAGTGGTCCCTATATGTATTCCACTGTGGGTATTCATGTGTACCATGCACCTGGAGCCAGAGCATTTTGAAAACAGTGTCCATTGGTCCGCACGTTTGCCTTGACTGACTTCATGCTTCCGACCAAGGAGATAAAGGGCAGGGTGGTCTGACAGTCTCTCCAGTTACTTCTCCACTGCAGCTCAGAGAAGATCTGAAGCAGAGGGGAAGGAGGGAAGGTAGTGGAATACAGATAGGGACCACACTTCTAGAAGAACTTCCAGTTATTATAAGGTAAGTAACTTTCTCGTCTTCTTTGAGTGCTGGTCCCTAGGTGTATTCCACTGTGAGTGATTGACAAGCAGTACTCAAACAGTACTGAAGGGTGCGAGGTTATATACTGCAGAGATAAACAAAGGACTGCTATTCCCAAAGATGCATCAGCAGAGGAGTCCTGTACCAAGGCATAGTGTCTGGCAAATATGTAGACTGAGCTCCACAGAGCTGCCTTACATATATTAAGTAGAGGCACCTTTTGAAGTGACGCCATAGATGTTGCTTGCACTCTTGCAGAATGAGCAATTACTCCATAAGGATGGAGAAGATTAGACTGGAAATAGCAGAGCAAAATACAGCCTGAGATCAATTTTGAGATTTATTTTTTTTGAGGGGATATTCCCTGTCCCTGACCCTTTCTGCTGTGGCAACAAATAGCTCATTGTTGTTGTTCTCTGCAGGTAAAAGGCTAAGACTCACCAAATGCCGAAGGAATGGAGCTTCCTTTCTTCGGAGGATGTGTGAGGTTTTGGGAACAACCCAGGTAAGGGGACAGACAGACTGGTTCATATGAAACTCTGAGACAAAAAATTTGGGGGTGAATTAGGGTGTAAACCTAATGAAGCCTTGTCCTTACGGAATATAGTGTAAAGAGGATCCTCATCAGCACTCAAGCCCACCAACCCTCCTGGCTGAGGTGATGGTTACCGGGAATGTGACCTTCATAGATACAAGAGACATGGAGTAAGAAGCTAATGGTTCAAAATGAGGCTTAGTGAGTACTGAGAGAACAATGATTGCTCTATGGATGATGCCTAAGGCTCTGTGTTTGTCACGGAAGTCATGCAAAGTCACGGATTCCATGACTTTCTGTGACCTCCGTGACTTCTGCAAGGGCCCATGTGGCTGGCCCGGGAGTCATCTGAGCAGCTCAGGCAGCCCCTGGGCCACTCACACCAGCTGCTGCTGGGGCAGTCTCCCCCTCCCCCCACCCACCAGCAGCAGGAGTTTGGGTGTGGGGGGGGCTCAGGGCTGGGGATTGGGATGCGGGGTGGTGCTTACCTGGGGGGGGGGGTCCCCAGAAGGGCGACAGGAACTCCTTTCCCTCAGCTCCTAGCTCCATGTGCTGCCTCTGCCCGCAGGCACTGCCTCCCCAGCTACCATTGGCCGCGGTTCCCAGTCAATGGGAGCTGCAGAACCCTGGCTTGCGGCAGAGCAGAGGCAGCATGTGGAGCTAGGAGCTGGAGGTCACTGCTTCTCAAAAGCCACACAGGGAATCTGCCCCAGCCCTGCCAACTCCCCCCACCGAGCACCCGCAGTGCCCCCCCAGGTCACACCCCCGAGCGCCCACTGTGCCTCTCCAGCATGAGCGGCTCCCTCCCGGGCCACACCCCCATCACCCGCGGTGCCCCCCAGGGCCATTTCCCTGAGCTGCCCCGCCAAGTTTTAGTTAGGGGTATATAGTAGAAGTCATGGACAGGACACGGGGCATTAATTTTTGTTTACTGCCCGTGACCTGTCCATGCCTTTTACTAAAAATACCCATGACTAAAATGTAGCCTTAACGATGCCCATCCCAAATCCAGGCTCGGAGATGAAGCAGCCATGGGTTTGGATGTCTGATATTGCTGTTTCCCTTGAGTCAGGAGATCAGGAAACGTAGGAATGATGATCGGTGCCTGAGATTACCTGCATAGGAGGTTCAGGAACCAAAACGGTCTGGGCCAATTGTGGAGCAATGACCTGTCCTGCCAAATCTTGCGTAAAACTTGAGGCACGAGAGGTGGTGAAGGGAAGGCACCGTTCAGATGATCTGACCATGGAAGGAGTAGAGGCTTGCCTTTTGAGTGGCAACCCAGGGCTCCTGTGGAACAGCACATGTTGCACTTTCTGTTTGTTTGGCAGGCAAACAGGTCCCCGGTAGGGGTCCCCCAAAGAGCAAAAATATTGTTTACCACAAAATCATGTAGCTCCCATTCATGATCAAGTAACTACTGCGAGAGTCCACTCGCACATTCTGGTTTCCTGGGAGGTAGCCTGCCAACAGGGTAGTCTGACTACTGATGCACCAGTTCCACAAACTGACCGCTTCTGCACACAGGGGAGAGGATCTCACTCCTCCCTGTTAGTTGATGTAAAAGACAGTTGTGATGGTGTCTGACATTATCAGGGCATGGTAACCTTGAATGAACAGGAGAAAGGTTTTGCAAGCCCTTCAAACAACGCACAGCTTGAGAACATTGATGTGTATTCTGGACTCTCGAGATATCCAGCTGCCTTGAGCTGTATGGTTGTCCATATAAGCTCCCCCAGCCCAGCAGAGATGCATCAGTAATGATGTCCTGTCTGATGCAGAGGTGAGTAAGGAAATGCTGATGCTTACCTGATGGGGATTCTTTCACCATGACAGGGACGATATCATTTTGGTGGGAACAGACATTATGGTGCTCATGGACTATCAGTTCGCAAGTAGAATTTGAAACCATGCTTGTATGTAACAAAGGTGGAGTCTTGCAAAAAGTGTGACAGAAGTGCATGAGGACATAAGGCTTAGTATAGAGATAGAGGTCTTGGCACTCTGGGGTCGGTTATGATCTGGTCTATGATAACATTTATATCCTGAAAACTTTCTCTCAACAAATAAGCTCTGGCCACGATGGATGAAGTCCAAAGTCTATGTACAGGTGAGAGTGAATTTTTCAGCATTTACTCTGATCTCCAGATAGGGGAGGAGTTGTAGCATTATTGAAGTTGTCGCCAGGGCCTCTTGGTGTGATCTAGCAACAAGGAGCCAATCATCGAGGGCAGGGGAAGACGGTGAAACCATGGCATCAGATGTAGGCTGCTATGACAGAGAAAAGTTTGGTAAAGACCCTAGGGACAGCAGTAATGCCAAAAGGCAGTATTCTGTACTGAAAGGGCTCAGAACAGACTGTGAATCTGAGAAGGCATCAGTAAGCAGGGTGGATGTCCAAGTGAAAGTAGGCATCCTTCATGTCAAGAATTGTAAACCACAGTCCTTTTCCAAGGATGAAATTGTAGAACCCAACGTGACCATGCAAAACTTGAGTTTGAACAGATGTGGGTCTCCAACCGCCCTTCTTTTTGGGACTAGGAAATATGTCAAGTAAAACCCCCTCCCTTGGTATTGTAGAGGAACCCGCTTTTTAGCTCCTCACTGTAAGAGAGATTCCACTTCTTGTTTGAGAAAATTCTCGTGAAAGTGGCACCCAAGAAGGAGTGGGGATGCAAACTCTATAGTATAGCTGGAATGGATGATTCTGAACACTCATTTGTCCATTGTTATTGCATTCCAGGTGTTGAAATAGAGTGCTAGATGACCCCCAAAGAGTGAGGGAGAGTATTGGGAGGTACTGGATGCAGCTCTCCAGCAGTAGTCATTGCCCCGGAAGATGTATCAGCCTCATCTACTGCTGATTGAAGAGCCGTCCTGATGTCCATTATGCCTTCTTCTGTGAGAGCTGGGATATGAATTCTGTCCTGCTGTGTGAGACTGTCAGTAAAGTCTGTGAATTTCAAATAGTTCAGAAAGTTGTACTTAGCTATTAGTGCTCAGTAATTGGCTATCCTGAACTGGAGACTAGAAGAAAAAAAGGTCTTCCTTCCCAAAAATTTGAGACACTTTCCCTCCTTATCAGTCAGGGTGGATCAGGGATGTTGCTGTCTAGATCTCTCTGCGGCGATTTGGACCACTAAAGAATTAGGAGCAGGATAAGAGAACAGAAATTCCACCCCTTTGGCTGGGACATAGTACCCTTTCTCTGAAGCTGCGAATGGGCGACAGGGGATGGATTACTTGATGATTACCTGTTCTGTTCATTCCCTCTGGGGCACCTGGCATTGGCCACTGTCAGAAGACAGCACACTGGGCAAGGTGGACCTATGGTCTGACACAGTATGGCCGTTCTTATGCCATCTTTGGGGTAGGGGCACAGATAGCTGGGATATGCCAAACCACTCTAGCTGGCTCCAGGGTGGCTTCGGTACGCATTCTACTGGAGCCAGAGCACTGAAGGATGTCCAGGAGCTTGTGTTGAAGATCCTGAACTTCCTCAAGAGGAATCTGCAGCTCCTCTGAAATTCTGCAAAGGAGTTCCTATGTCATTTCCTCTTGAATCAGGAGGAACTTGCCACTGTGGGCTCTGTTCTTCTGGTTAGATTACTGCAACTTGCTGACCTAGGGCTAAAGGTGAACACTACATATTGAAACTCCAAATTGTATAATATGTATCAGCCTGTTTGTTAAGCATACAAGGACACATCGCACCAATACTCCACTGACTTTCCATCTAAATTCAGATTCTGTTCCAGCTCCAGGTGATAATCTTTAAGACCCTTCATAAGTTGGGGTATCCACTGAATGGAAATGTTGTTGCTGACTAAACCCAGGGTGAAAATCTTATGAGCAAGGGACATCTCAATAGAGGTCTATTGACTGTGAAAGGCCTTAATGGAAGAGATGAGACATAGCCTGACATATTCAGAGCACAACAAAAAACAGCCTTTTGGCAACAACCCAGTCAATTTCTCTTGGATGGATTATGATGGAAGAAGGGAGGGGGTGTGTGTGTAGGGGGAAATCTCTGAAGAAATAGTAACTGAGTCATCCATAGAGTGGGGGAGTGTAGAGTTCTTTACAGGCAAATCTAATGTAAATAAATCCATCTTATATGGGGGTTTGCATTACCATTGCTCATGTAGTCTCTAGAACTGTAAACCCAGCACCTTTCATGAGCAATAAATTCACTTTAAAAAGTAGCCTCATGGACTGTGCCCTGACTCATCTAGTGGATCTGAGTCCAATCTAGTGTATTTCCAGTATGGGGAAATCTGAATTTAATCTACTCTATAAACCTTCCTCATTCACTGTAGAGGAAAAAGCACCTAAGGTAGTGCCAAAGACGTGAGCTTTTCCAGTTGAGATTTGAGGTAAATTGTGGAAGGTTGTTTTTCATGTATCACCTGGTTGCAGAGCGGATTTAGGTAATATAAAAAACGACAAAAGAAAAGAGAGCCCTAACAAGACAGCTGAAGTAACAGTAAATTATTTAGAAAAAAATTGCTTTTGTGCACTAGAAACAGTTTCCCATAGCAACCTATTTCCACAGCAAGCAGTGTGTTCCTGGCAGAAGGATGCCATTTTATCTCATTTCCGTGCTATACCATAAATGTTCCCATTCTGCATAATTATATAAAACCAGCAACAAATTGTGAGTGAAGTAACACAAAACATTCTTTTCATGAATTAGTATAGACAGCATACAGGATGGTCATTGTCAATACATATTATGACATAATATGAGTTTTTCTTTAATTTTTTCTGTAATTTTAATATTTTTATTCTGACAAACTAAACAGATTGAATTTCCTTTGAGGCTGGTAATGGAAAGGTCAGTTATTTTCATTAACTTCCCCAGAGAAGAATTTCACATGAGGGGAGAGAAGTGCCTCTAATAGTACTTTAGAGAGCACCATGTTCTCAAGCTGCAAACCAAGAGTGAAAAACTCCCTTAACAATTCGTCACTGCCATGAAATTGGGCTGAATGAAATTTCACGACATGTTATATTAGTAATACTCCATGACTGAATCTTGTTTAAAGGTACATCCTCTTGGACCATCTTTCGAAGACATTGTGCCTGGAAGAGAATCTTCGCATTCAAGGTAGAGCCATCCAGACAGAAGTGCATTTGAAACGTAGACTTGGCTCATGGTGAAAGCCTTGTCTCGTTTCAAGACAAGACAAGGGCATCATACTGGGGGATTGCACCAAAGTGCAGCTTTGGAGGGTCCCTTAGAGCTTGAAGCTGCATCATGTGGACAAATGTTGAATGGACATATTACCATGGTATCTGGGAGAGAATCCAATGACACCTACTGGATGGATTTGTTTGTACATATAGAGTTTAATGCTGTACTCTTTAATATTCAAATTGTGATTCCAGCTTGCCTAAAACTGAGAACTTCCATGCTCAGTTCATGTCTTATACCATTCTGGGGCACATGCAGACCTGGACAGTATCAGTTACCATCAGATGGTATCAGTTACCATCTTTACTGAATTTATTTCCTGAAACTAATTTGATTCCCACCCCCCAAAACATTAATGGTTTAAGTTACGGTTGACTAAGTGCAACACCAACCTACACAATCCTGAAAAACAAGGAAACATCCAGTTAAGGAATCCATATTCAACCTATACATTAACCAGTTGTGCTACTTGCAGGCTCTGGTTAAAATTTTCAGAAGTGCCTAAGTCCAATGCTTAGGCTCCTAAAGGTTTAGGAGTTTTTGAAAATGGGATTTAGGTTCCTAAGTCCCGTACATATTTTTTGAAAATTTTACCGTCTGTGTCTTCATCGCAAAATCCCTTTCACTTCCAGCTCTGCCTGGGGGAGGCTCAGGACATGCCCAAGAGGAAGGAGGCAGATATGGAGGTGCAAAGGGACATTTCAAGGAGTGGACAATAATGGAAGAGTACGATTGGGGGCATGGATAATGTACATAATTGATGCCATTGCCTCCCCATATCCATTTTCTTCCTTGTTCCCGCTATCTGTAACCCCTCACAGACACACACACTTGGTTGGTCACCCCAATGGCCTTCTTACACCTGGCTGCCCACCCCCCTGCTCACTCCTCAACTGAAGTCCCTTCCTGAAGCTCCTGCCATCACCTCTTAGGCACCTCTTGTTTGTCACATTGCTGTAGCTGCTATGCAGGTGAGCAAACACAGCAGCACTGAAGCCAGTTTCTTGCCTTGGCACCGAAATAGACCTTCTTCCCTGCTGGCCAGCCTGCTTCTCTGACTCTAGCATGTTCTCTGCATTGAGCACAGCTGTATTTAGGAAGGTGGGCAGTCAGCGTCAGAGAAGTAGTCAATGGAGCTGAGGGCTTCCAGTGGCAAATTGTGGTGGAACCTATCTATGCGTTTAGTGAAAAATCTTAGAAATTCTCTGAATGGCAGCATAATTTTTTTAAGGGATTTGTAGTACCCAAAATGGGGCTAGGCTACTTTCTTGGCAAGTATAAGATTTATGTCTGTGGTAGTTTTCTCTAGATAGTATGCCATACAAAGATGACAGTCCTTGCAAAATTTCTGAAAAGCATGATTATCTGAAAACTGTTATACATTTTTCTAAGTACTCATCTCCATGGCCAAAATACTCTTGTATCTTCACAGATCCTTTATAGAGCAGTTTCCACAGTTGTAGCTACCCCCTGCCTTTAAGGTCATCCAAGGCAAAAGCCTGGCCCAATCGTAGTTGGTGCCCCTGATGTGCCTATGTGAAAAGTGCTAGAAATCCTGGAGACCAATTGTCTCCATGTGCTGGGGGAAAAAAAGAAAGAGCAGAGTTATCCGCACAATGTTCACAAAAACAGGGTTGCAAACCACACTATTCTCTTCCTCTTCCCCCAGAAAACACTCAAAACTAGAGCTGGTCATTATTCCTTTGAAAATTTTCTGCAAACTGTTTTGATCAAAAAGCAACTCATTTTGGCTGAAATTTTCTTGTTTTTCTATTTGAAAAAACAGGGTTTTGTTTGTTTTCTGATTTCAATAAAACTTTTTTGACTTTCAGTATTACGGGTTTTTTTTTTCAGAAACCAAACATTTTCACTGAAAATTGTTTTTGAAAACTGAAAAATTTTTATGTTTCAGGTTTAAAAAAAAATCACAGGAAATTTAGAGAAAAATTGAGATTTTCTTTTTCTCGACCAGCTGGATTTGGAAATGAGCTTGCACAGTCAGGGCAGAGCAGACTCTCTATGAGTAACATTACAGAAGAAAATTGCGTTCTTTCCTCACCAGGGTAGTACCCAGCATGCTTTATGTCCCAAAAGAACATGAGAACCAACTCTTATTTTAGATACAAACTTATATCTGGTCCACATCAAGACTGACTAGTACATTGTTGACAATAGAAATGCTGAATATTGAAGCTGAGGTAATAGAAAACCCTAATGCATATAAAGAAATTAAACCCCATCTACTGCTAGATTCATAGCCCGCATTTGGAGATTCTGTCACACATTTAACTTGCCTATGTTTCACATTTGAGATTAGGCAGCCTAAGAATTATGTTCACCAATTTTACATCTGTTTTCTGGAGTAGAATGAAAAAGAATCAGTTAGTTTCCACCAGTAAATTTGTCAATTTATCAGTTCACGTTTATCAGCATTAATTCATAATATTCTACTTTCTTTGTGCAGAAGAAATGAATAAAGGAATCCATCCACCCACATTGTAGAGTGGGTTGTGATTTTTAAATAATCCCTGGGACCTGGCTTGGCATTGATTCATGAATCCATTTATCACATTTCATCCTTTGGAGAAAAATCTCCTGCAGTTGGCAGGCAATAATACAAAGATCATATTTTAGTTTATTCCAGTCAAGTTAGTACTTTTCTTAAAATGCAACCCAGTCCATCACGCTACTGCCCATACATCCTTAACAGCTGCCTGGCTGGTACATACAGTTCAAGGGACTAGATTATAACTTGGGTTACATGCCTAGAGAGGGGAGTTAGAACCCCACTTAAAGCCCTGCATGGTCTACCTGGATGCTGGGCCTGGGCTGGTACCGAGATCCAAATGGAGACTGCACATCCACTACTTCTCCTCTTCCCCAGAAGCAAGTAGGTGGGGAGTGGAGGAAATCTTGGCTCCACCTCTCCAATAAACCGGCCAGTACAGCTGAGCAGGCACAGAGCCCGTCTTATTTTGATTGATATAGGCCAACAACTAATTACTACCCCACTGGAGCATGGGAAAAGCAGAAAGAAATTTTGCCTCAAAGAGGAGGAAGGGAATTGTGCCTCAGAGTGACAGTGCTTCCTGGAGCAATGCTGACAACCTGCTGCTCCTTGCTCAAAGAAATTGGCTATACTATAACAGTATGTGCATGGTTTCAGCTGCATAGGTTATGGGTTTTTTAGCCATACTGTATAGTTGTATTCATAAAATGGTTACCAAGCACTGTTCAGTTTTCAACATGATTATAGCTAGCAAAGGTCAAGCCATTGTGGAGATTAGATAGGCTATTACTGACAATGCTCACAAAACCAGACAGGTGGATTCATCTGTATGTACGGCAGGGATATATGTCATTTTAGAGGTTACTCTTTCCTTCCTTCCATGGCGGAGGAGGGCTCTACTTGTCCTGGTACCAGTGGAATTCTGCTGCACAAAGCGGATGGCAGAATTTGTATGCACCTGCTGCTCCACTCCTTAAGGGCTTCCTACATGCTGTTGCCCAGCACATTTGGCTGCTAGTGGACCTACTGCTGTATGGATCCACTGTCTATTGCTCCTCCGCTTATGAGGTGTTGAGAGTTTAGGAGCTGTGGGAGCTACAAGAGCCCCAGGATAGCAGTAGTGGCAGCAGAGATCTGCTGTTGTTCCTCAGCCTCGGTGGGGAGGATGCATCCCAGCACACCCAGCCCAACCACTCAATTCTGTGAGCAGAATGTAGACCTTAGTATATAAATGTACACAAAAAAAGAGCTATTCTGAATATATGTTAGTGATTCTTTGTCTTCTGAAGTTCAGTGATACTTCTAGATCCAGAGCTCTAGCTGCTAATTTTCATTGCTACCTTTGTATTATCCATTCGCTGACAAACTGCCGGCCTTATGAGCCAATGAAAAGGTGACTTCCGAAGTGAATTATCCTCAAAGTAGGCTGTCAATTAATTGCAGTTAATTCATGTGATTAACTCAAAAAAATTAATCACGATTAAAAAAATTAATTGCAATTAGTCGCAGTTTTAATCTCACTGTTAAACAATAGAATACCAATTGAAATTTATTTAATATTTTAGATGTTTTTCTACATTTTCATATATATTGTATTCTGTGTTGTCATTTAAATTGTGTATATTCTTTCTGATTATAAATATTTGCAAAATGTAAAAATGATAAAAAATAATATTTTTCAATTCACCTCATACAAGTACTGCTGTGCAATCTCTTTGTCATGAAAGTGCAACTTACAAATGTAGATTTTTTGTTACATAACTGCACTCAAAAACAAAACAATGTAAAACTTCAGAGCCTGCAAGTTCACTCAGTCCTACTTCTTGTTCAGCCAATCGCTAAGACGAACAAGTTTGTTTACATTTACAGGAGATAATGCTGCCCTCCTCTTATTTACAATGTCACCAGAAAGTGAGAACAGGCATTTGCATGGCACTTTTGTAGCCAGCATTGCAAGGTATTTACGTGCCAGATATGCTAAACATTCATATGCCCCTTCACGCTTCAGCCACCATTCCAGAGGACATGCTTTCATGCGGATGACGCTCATTAAAAAAAAAAAGCGGTAATTAAATTTGTGACTGAACTCCTTGGGGGAGAATTGTACGTCCCCTGCTCTGTTTTACCTGCATTCTACCATATATTTCATGTTATAATTGTCTCAGATGATGACCCAGCACCTGTTGTTCATTTTAAAAACACTTTCACTGCAGATTTGACAAAACACAAAGAAGGTACCAATGTGAGATTTCTAAAGATAGTTACAGCACTCGACCTAAGGTTTAAGAATCTGAAGTGCCTTCCAAAATCTGAGAGGGATGAGGTGTGGAGCATGCTTTCAGAAATCTTAAAAGAGCAACACTCCAATGCAGAAAGTACAGAACCCGAACTACCAAAAAAGAAAATCAACTTTCTGCTGGTGGCATCTGACTCAGATAATGAAAATGAACATGCGTCGGTCCGCACTGCTTTGGATTGTTATCGAGCAGAACCTGTCATCAGCCTGGCTGCATGTCCTCTGGAATGGTGGTTGAAGCATGAAGGGACATATGAATCTTTAACGCATCTGGCATGTAAATATCTTGCAACGCCAGCTACAACAGTGCTATGAGAACGCCTTTTCTCACTTTCAGGTGACATTGTAAACAAGAAGCGGGCAGCATTATATCTTGCAAATGTAAACAAACTTGTTTGTCTGAGCAATTGACTGAACAAGAAGTAGGACTGAGTGGATGTGTAAGGCTCTCAAATTTTACATAGTTTTATTTTTGAATGCAGTTTTTTAATACATAATTCTACATTTTAAGTTCAACTTTCACGATAAAGAGATTGCACTACAGTACTTGTATTAGGAGAATTGAAAAATACTATTTATTTTGATTTTTTTACAGTGCTAATACTTGTAATCAAAAGTAAATATAAAGTGAGCACTGTGCACTTTGTATTCTGTGTTGTAATTGAAATCAATACATTTGAAAATGTAGAAAACATCCAAAAATATTTAAATAAATGGCATTCTATTATTAACAGCGCGATTAATCGCAATTAATTTTTTGAATCACTTGACAGCCCTACCCCAAAGCTTTACAGAAGCCAGTGTAGCTCCTGTACTTTGAATGGTGAGTGTCTGAAAACAAAGTGCTAGTTAGTGAGATGAGTGTTTTCAGAGCTGTTAATCTGTTGAACAGCAGGATTGTTTTTGGAAGCACAGTGCCCGCCTCAGCCAGCCACTCTACATTCCACTCCCATAGACCCCCAAATCCTCAGGCTAAAGGGGGGTAGAGAGAGACCCCCCACACACACACCTTTATCCACAGACCAAATGGGACCTGGGCCAGCTCTAGGCACCAGCAAAACAAGCAGGTGCTTGGGGTGGCACATTTCTAAGGGCGGCATTCTGGTGCCAGCCATGCCGCCCCTAAAAATGTGCCCCAGGTCGCCTCCACTCCGCTGCCGCCGCTCTGCTTCTCCCCCCTCCCTCCCAGGGTTGCTGCGCACAAAACAGCTGTTTGGCACGGCAAGCCTGGGAGGGAGGGAGGGAGAAGCAGAGCAGTGGAGCGGAGGTGAGCTGAGGCAGGGAGCGGTTCCTCTACCCCCCTGTTACTTCCTGCGCTCCTGCCCCCGCACCCTTGCTCACCTCCACTCCGCCTGCTCCCCTGAACGCGCTGCCTCTCCCTCGCTTGAGAGGGAGGGGGGAGAAGCAGAGCAGCGGCCTGTTCAGGGGAGCAGGCGGAGCAGCAGTGAGCTAGGGTGGGGCATTGCAGGAGATGGGAGCTGTAGGAAGCAATGTCAGGTGGAATGTGGCACGCCCGGGGGAGGAGGCGGGGCCAGGGGATTTGGGGAAGGGGAGGGCACGAAAAAAAGCGGGGGATGGCCAAAAATTTTTTTGCTTGGGGCGGCAAAAATCCTAGAGCTGGCCCTGAATGGGACAACGGAGATTATTTTCTGATTCTTCTCTCTCGGTATTATTGGACCTTCCAAACTTTTTGTGTTATTTTGACAAGAGAGCCTCCCCCAGAGATATGTCTAAGATGACCAATGGGTTTGTCTGCAGCAGTGTCATCTTTACCACCAGTCTCATTACTTTGTTAAATTTTTACCATTTAATTTTTTTACATAGTGTCTCATTATGACTGATGCACAGATATTGAATGAGAGGGTGAGAAATATATTCCTTATCACATAAATCTTTAACAATTCCTCTTTCTTAGACCACCCTGGCTACTGCTCCACCAGTTATGCTATCACAAAAGGCCAAATTGTGAAGTCCTTACTTGCTTTTTCACTCGGTTCTTACTCAGACAAAACTCCCAGTAACAGTAATAGGAGATTTGTCTGAGTAAAAATTGAAATGAGGACTTAAGGAATTGGTCCAAGGTTTGTCCATGGAATATTATATTTGAAAAAGTTCCAGATGTTAGCCTAGATATCTTCTATCCCCACTCTCCTCTTTTTATGGCCATGAAAAACAGACAGACATGTTGGGAGAGGGTTTCAAAAAAGAAACCAATCCATATAAACTGTTACCATGGTTGCATACAGAAAATGTGTATTTCCCCATGATCATTTAGGAGGAGAGTTTCAAAAGCTGCTAAGGGATATAGGAACAAATGTACCAATGAAAGTCGATGAGAATGGTGCTCCTAATACCTTTAAGCACTTCTTAAGATCTCCCCCTTAGACTGCTATCCTGCAAATACTTGTGCATCTATTTAACTTTGAATATATGAATAGCCCATGGGACTTCTCAGGTAAGTACATGTGTAAGTGTGTGCCAGATATTTATACCCGTAATCATGTTGTTAACTATGCACCTCTCCATACACACACACACACACACACACACGCACACGCACGCCTTACACTCATACATTGTCATAGAATATTAGGGTTGGAAGAGACATCAGAAGGTCATCTAGTCCAATCCCCTGCCCAAAGCAGGACCAACACCAACTAAATCATCCCAGCCAGGGCTTTGTCAAGCCTAGCCTTAAAAACCTCTAGGGAGGTGGTAGAATCTCCATTCTTAGGTAACCCATTTCAGTGATTCACCACCTTCCTAGTGAAATAATGTTTCCTAATATCCAAACTAGACCTCCTCCACTGCAACTTGAGACCATTGCTTCTTGTTCTGTCATTCTTGTCAATCCTTCTTAGATTAAAATTGCAAAATGGTGAACATAATAAAATGCTTAAACTGTTGGCAAATCCATGAAAAATTCTGAAAATTATTCCCAGCTCTGATTATGCTTTTTTGTTTGAAGTGGCACAGATATCCGTGTGTCTGTTCAGCATATGTTTATGAATACTCAATTTGCACAGCGAATTATTTTTGACAACCAAGTGTCAAAGCAAACTCACTAATGTGATGTTGGATGAACTTTTGAAGCTTGCAGTATCAAATATTCTCCCAGAATGTGTAAAGAGATGACACACAAGTTCCTGTTAGATTTATCAAAAGTTCTGTGTGACTTTCTTTGGGGAATTCCTGGCAAAACTAGTACTTATTTGTCGATATGAGTGCTTAGTCATGTATGCATGTGTAATTATAACAACATGTGGTTATGACTTCGTAAAATGGCATTTGCATTGATATTACCAGTTAAGAAAATCAAGCCCTCAATTAGGATAAAAATAGTTTTTAATTACAAATGAAGGTTATATAAGTGTAAGTGCAGATGGAATAATTAGAACCTTTTTAGTAAAATCTTGAATGCTTATTCATGAAGCCATAAAGAGTTATAGCAACATCTGGTTTGAGACAATAAAATATTCTTTTCATTTATTAAGTACCCTGCTAATATAAACAAAGGACTCATGATTTTGAAGTGAATCAACCATGGATGAATTTCAGTTTCCCTGGCTGAAAATTATATTAAACTCTTGCTTACTCATGTATTAATGTTTTTAAGTACCATATATACTTGTTCATTAGCCCATTCGTTTATAAGTCGACCCCCACAAAATGGATAGGTAAAAATAGCAAAAACTGTATGACCCTTTCATAAGCCGACCCTATATTTCAGGGGTTGGCAAACTTTGGCTCCTGGCCCATTAGGGTAAGCCACTAGCAGGCCTGGATGTTTTGTTTACCTGGAGCGTTCACAGGCAGGGAGCCCCTCAGCATCCAATGGCCATGGGAGATGCGGGAAGTGGCACCACTTTTGTTTTCGTTTTGGTGGCTGAAGAAAAATTCAATTGGTTTAAAACCGAAATTGATCCCCCCCCACCCAAAATGAAAAACAAACATTTCTGAAAGTTTTCCTTTTTTCCCCCCCAGGTAAAACTATTCTCTGAATTATACCAGACTTTGTGAATATAGTTTGGATGCACTGAAAAATGCATTTGTCTGGCAAATGTACTATTTACACAAAGCTTGGTAGAGAGGCAGACCCGAAGGTGATCTGATGCATTGGGGATTTGGTTTTTTTCTAGATGTTAGCTTAGGGTTCTAAAAAGAACCCCATGCACACAAACCTCATTGGTGGAGGTTGGCACAAGTTATCCTCTCCAACACAACCAACCACTACATTAAATATCCACAACTGTTTCAGCACGGTACACTCAGGTTTACATTTTCAAGCTTTTCTGCACAATTATGAGAACTAGAAACTTAATACTTTAAAAAAAATTAAAGCCAAGTTTCTCACATAATCACTGACCTCAGCAGCTGAGCTTTAAATAAATACCATATATAGCAATACTTGTGATAAAGTCATGAACGTTGGCAACACTGATCATTTTTTTTCAAAAGTATTTTTAATTTGACCACTGTTGGTATATTATTATTTCACCCTTTCTCCCCACCTTCTTTTTTCACCTCCTCCTTGATTTTTATTTTTGAGGTTGATCTTTATAAAAAGTTTTAAACATAACAGTTTTATTCTGATCGATGCCACAGCAGTTTCAGTGGGAGGAGACAATGCTTTATAAATACAGTTATTAGTTTAAAACCAGCTCATGCTCACTGTTTAAACATAGCTTAGGTGGGCAGCATGGATGAGGACACGTGAGGTTAGAACCATTTTCTAACTTATGTTCCTACACAATTTCTAGCATAGTACACAATTTGTAAGCTGGTTTTAAACATAGCAGAGCCCCCTCTGTACTGACTGGTTACACTATTTTTAAATAGCCAGAACCAGTTTTAAATTCAGTGCAGATAAAATGGCTTTAGCCCCAGTGTAGAGAAGGCCATGGAGAAGTGGAGTATGAGAGCTTTCTTAGGATGCTCTAGAGAACGCTATAGTCAGACAGGTCAATGTTTTGTTTGTTTTATAGTTTTAAAGGGACAAGTGTCATTTCTTTATGTGCAGAGGATTGTTACCCAGTTTGGGCTGCCATTTGAAAAGCTCAAACTAGAACAAAGACTGCAAAAGTTTTTTTCACTCTAGAACTCTGACTGAAAAGGACTCCTGGACTGCCAAGTTTAGAATGAAGGGCTCAATCCCAGGGAAGCCATAAAAGCAGCAGAAGAATGCAGACAGACAGTGAAAGGCTGGAATTTGATGCTTCAAAGCTTTGTCTCTGAGATGAAACAATACCTTGAGTTTGAACTTGGGTGCCTTTATGTTCAGCAATTCTCATAGACTAAGGTCAGAAGGGATCATTTTGATGATCTAGTCTGACCTCCTGCACATTGCAGGCCACAGAACCTCACCCACCCACTCCTGTAACCTCTGGCTGAGTTACTGAAATCCTCAAAACATGGTTTAAAAACTTCAAGTTACAGAGAATTCACCATTTACCCTTGTTTAAACCTGCAAGTGACCTGTGCCTAGGGTTGCCAATTTTGGTTGGATGTATTCCTGGAAATTTCATCACATGCCCTAATCTTTAATTCCTGGAGACTCCAGGATAATCCTGGAGGCTTGGCAACCCTACACCATGCCCATGCTGCAGAGGAAGGTGGCATAAACCCTGGTTGTTTTTTTTCCAACCTGACCCAGGGGAAATTCCTTCCTGACATCAAATATGGCGATCAGTTAGACCCTGAGTATGTGGGCAAGACCCCCCAGGCAGATACCTGGGAAAGAATTCTCTGTAGTATCTCAGAGCCCTCCCCGTATAGTGTCCCATCTCCAGCCATTGGGGATTTTTGCTACTGGCAATCGCTGATGGGCCACATGCCATCACAGGCAGTCCCATCCTACCATCCCCTCCACAAACTTATCAAGCTCAGTCTTGAAGTCAGCTAGGTTTTTTGCTCCCCCTTTGTATTGACCTAGCTCCCCTTTTTGTATTGACCTAGTTTGACTGAACAAAATCTGAAAAGTTTTACAGGAGGAACAAGAAAATTCTGTGATGGCAACTGAAGTGACCACACATTCTGATGTACCTATTCTGAACAATTTAGATTAATGCCTAGTGCCACTTTTTGCATTACCTAAAAACTGACAGTGGAAGGTACCCTTTTTCAGAGTAAAACAGCACTTTAAATGTATATTGTTTTGTAAGATTTGTCTTGCCCCAAACAACAGTAATATATTTTAAAATAAGTATCCATTTTATCTGAGTTTAAAATTTTATTGTGCAAATTACCTAGTCTCCTTACTCAGATGCCCCCATTCATTGTAATATCTGAGCATCTCCAAAATATTTTAAAATATAAATTACAACAACCACCTCTTTTTCTTCACAGTCTATATGAGAAATAGCTTGATTAGTTCATTATTCTTAACATTTTAGTCTTATTTTATTTGAGTGTGTTAGTCAGTAGGAGGGCAGAGTGTGTGTCTGAAGAACTTTTTGAAGGAAAGAAGTCATTTAGTTGTGGTCAGGATCTTGGTCACTTTTGTCTCAGGAGCGAGTTCTATAATCCAGGGTCAGATTTTACATAAATTCTGCCTCCCTCACTCATCAGCCTTCCCTTACTAGTCAGTAGTTTTAGTGAGCTGGTGGCATATAGCCTTTGACAAGGAGTTCCCACAGTAGCTATATCTGAGGTAGCTAGAGCCAATCCTGTGGAGCAACTGGAATCAGCATACCGAACAGAGATTATTTTCAAAAGAGAGTCAATGTATAGTGGAGTATCAAGGTGATGTGTTCACAGTGGCCCATGCTGTTAAGAAGATAGCTGGTACAAAATGCAACAGCCTAATACTTTATACTTTAAGTGTGTAACTTCATTCTGAGACATAATGGGCCTGATTCTCTTCTCTTGTGTAACTCCATGGATTTTACTTATAGTGGTGTGAGGAGAATCAGGACCAATGAGTTGCCATAACCATCACCTACATGTGACAAACGTGTGGATCCCTGTGGCCAGAGCTGTATGCAAGAGGACAAATCTTCTGGCCAGTTGCAGATGGAAGCAGGCTTTTTTGGGGGGGGGGGAGAGGGGGTGCTATTGTGGCTACTTACGCATTGAATAATATTGAAGATTCCAAAAGGACCACAAGTCTGTGGATCAACTTCACACACTGAGGGCAGATGCTTTTAATGGTGAGGGATGTTGTAGAGGAAACAGGTTCTTCAAAACACTTTTCTCTTCCTGCCATCACCACCTCAGTCTTGTCTGAGTTTTGCTTTAGCCAGCTGCACTTCATCCAGGCACCGATTTCAGTGAGAGATGGTGCTGGTGATCTTTGATGTAAAGAGATGTACAGTTGGGTATGTGTACTGCTGGCACTTCACTTTACCAGCTGTCCCAACTGTTTTATAGCACCGTAAAAATGTGGGGAGAGAAGACTAAGTATGATAAGACTCTAGAGTTAAGGGCTTTAGAGGCAGAGACACAATGTCCCATAATGACCTTCTGCTCTTGACCCAGTTTGAGAGAAAGGACGTAAGCTATTTCAGGACATTTCCATTCACCCCTGCCGCCTCTTGATGGGAAAGAGGCATGTGGTGATCAGCAGTCTCACAGGGCACAGACAGGTCCATCAGGATGAGTATGGCTATAATTCCTTTACCTGTGGAGGGGAGGAAGTCATCTAGAAGAACAGGTGCTGTCTCTATCTTGGTCTTACCTGAACCCTCACTGTCAAGAGTCCTGGATATCGGTTGTTGAAAGATGGTGATGGAGGCTGTTTATTGCTACCTTTTTTGATTAGCTTGCTTAGGAAAGGAAGGCTAGTCACAGAGCAGCATTTTGTGACATCATTATCATCGAGAAATAGTGGTGTCTTAGGTCTTTGTTGCACTATTGCTCATGGTAGGGTAAGTGGTAGATTCCCTCATCAAAGGAGGTGTTGGCACCTTCTGTTAGTAGGTGTCTTGGGTGTTCTTTGCATTGTTTTACCATCCAAAAGGGAAAAGTCAAAGTTTCAGGTGGCATCCTTGAGTGCCAGAGTGCTCCCTGACTGCTTCTATTTGAATAGGCCAAATTCTTGGAAAAAGGCTATTGTATTACAGGACTTGCTGTTGGCTCGTGGTCTTGCCTAGCCCCGACACAGGTGATATTCTCTTGGACATAAAACAAATTCCTCTTGGAGGAAGTGGTTCTGGTCTGGGATTGAATTGAGATAGTTTGGGTTTACGAAGCAATTTATAATCCAGAAAAGTTTGATGGGATAAGTTTGTTGTGTCCATGGCAGAGAAGATGTATGATCTATTTGTCTCCTTTGGACCAATGACATAAATTGTAGCAATCCCTGGTGTTTGAGGCTGTCTGAATTGGACTACGTTTCTATCATCTACACAGGTTTTCAATTCTCCTGCTCCTTCTGTGAGGGGTCTTTTGAGAACCCAGACAATCCATGTAGATGATGGGGTGGGAGAGGACTTTCCAGCATGTAGTCCTGGATTGTACTTCCTGGGCCTCTTGGCTGGGTACAGTTTTCTATTAAAAAACCACATCATCCCAATTTTTTTTTAATAAAATGCCAAAGATTCTTGGGCCATCATAGCATTATTCCATGGCAATTAATAAAATTTGCACTCAAACTGCTTAATATTTTGCAACTTTGAGTCAATGTAACTGACATTCAGACTTTTTATAAAACCACATGTGGATAAAAAGCCTCAATCTAAAATGTCGTCTGTTATAGATCCTATTTTTGAGTTGAAACAAGACAAGTATATTTGTAAATGTGTATATATTTGTATATTTCACAAACTACTGATTTTTAAGAGACAGAAAACTTCATTCTATATTTTTGATTTTGCTAGTTTTGGAAGGTTCCTATAGGTCAAAATGCTGGACTGATCCAAATACCAGTCAAGTGGGATAGATGACATACAGAACTATGCACCACACTTCATCCACAATAGCTAAAATTGAAAATTTCCAACAGAAACTCCACAAACAAGCACTGCAAAGGTTCTCTTCCAGAACTATGCAGATGAGTGATTTTAAGTTCTTTTCATGACCATAATTTCCACTGCTAGTCATGAGGAACATGAGAAAATGCAAATGACCATTGACTCGGACAGAACCATTTTGTCTGCTTCTTACATGAATAGATTAGGCCTCTTTACCGCACAAGCTCTTTGCTTTGATGTTCCTCTGTCACACAGTCTATCCTTCCCTTGTCAGAATTCTGTGTGGCAGAAGGGGGAAGTATCTTGTTAAAAGAGATCAGAATAAACTATCAGACATTTCTGCTGAGTTAGTTTGGGTTGGTGCAGAAAATGCTTTCACATCAACCTCTAACTAATGGAACTGTTAACTGAAGTGCCACCACTAATTGTAACGAAGATGGTACTACATGGGAGAGAAGGAGTCTATTAGATATTTTTTGCGACTTGACTATCTGAAATTGTATCAGGATGCTGAACTGGAAACCAGAGCAAACTGACACAATGATGTAATGTGTTTCCTGCATGTAGTACCACTTAAGACACATTCTTCACTGGGTTGCATTTCCAAAAAGTCATGCAGTTTACATTGCAGTAGTCTAATCATGACATGACAAAGGTATGGGTAACATTAGCAAAGTCTGCTTCCAGACTAGGATGTTGACATTTTTTCGGTCAGACTTAAACAAGCAGTCCTGGCCAATGTCACTAGCTGAGTATCCAGAATTAGCTGAGGCTGTTACAGCCTCCCAGTTGCACAGTGGAATAATAAGTGCACATTCTCTCAGTAAAGGGGTATAATCTGTCATTTTCCTTCCACCAAACCTATGAACGCTACTCCTCTCTGACCCCAAACTGAGCTTCATCTGGCTACCTCTCATCCACATGCAATGTCAGCTGGTCACTAAGTCACTTAACTGCACCAGCAAGTTCAGGTGAGAAGAAGGCAGAATTGGGTACTGAGTACTGCAAATATCACATAAGATCTACACCAAGATTAACCCTCTCAGTGGCCTCCTGTACCATAATGTTGAACAGGAGTGGTAGAAATAAGGACTCTGTGGTATCCAGCAGGAGAGAGCCCTCTGGGCACATCAGCTATTAACGAACGCTACCTTCTAGAACCTTTCTTTTTAAAAAGAAACAAAAACAAAAAACAGTCATTCTTGAATGGTACTATGTCCCTGCTAGGGACTATATCATTCAATTAAAAGCTCATTATAAAGCCTCACAGGCCAGTAAAAGAATGCTTTAAGCAGCCCTGACTGAGATCCCTTTATTGGATGCTCACCAGGATGATATATTGGACCCAAACCTTTGGATCCCACAAGCTTTTAAGCTTACTGAGTCTGAGTAGCATTCAGACACTCTCTATATGTGGCCTTTCATGCATAGCCCACAATTCAGCTGCCCTAGGCCCCCAAGACCACAAATGACCCACCAGCTCTCCCCAGTAGCTTACACATACCCGCCACAGAGCTCCACCATCTGGGGACTTTTAACAGTTAAAACAAGAGACACAGACTTTGGAATAGTCCTCCTAAACCACATGCACTTTACTCATAGTGCACAAGAGATATATGGAAAATAAACACCCGCATGCAAGCCCCTGCCTCAGTTTCCTCACCCCTTTTGAGAGTCCTCTGGGTCTTAGGCGGGGTCTTTCCAGTGTTCTCCTACACCTTCTCTCGTCCTGTGCTGTCACACCATGACTGAGTGTTAGAAGGTAGCAGTGAGCCAGCACTCTGATCTCTCAGGCATCAATCAGCTCCCCGGAAAAGGCCGATTAGCTGATGAGGCTGGATGTGCCAATTAGCCCACTGGGTGGGGGTGGGTGGGTGTTATGAGAAGGACACAGGGAGAGGGAGTAACCAGGGCTAGTGAGCCCAGTCTGTGGAGATATCTCAAGGAAGGGTAACCTCCTTCTTCCCTATGTTGACAGAAACGATAGGGAAGCACTGTATATAATAATGCAATACAGGACAGTACTGGTGATGGGAATGTAAATAAATCATGTGATGTTTCCACTCAGTGGAGAGCATCTGAGAGGTTCCTGGGGCATCCGAGGACAGGGACAGAGTGTGCCTTGTTACAGTTGTCTTCTGGTTCTGGACTTTCCCTTGACCGGGGGTGGTGGGGACTCCTTTTTATAAAGTTCCAATCACCTCTGTCAGGTCACCCCCCAAGTGGCTTCCAGTCCTTCATCAGATGATTTGTTACTTAGTTTCAGCCCACCTGAAGTCCAGACAAGGAAAACTGGTTCCCCTACGCTGTAGCCAGCTCATTGTTCCATTTGAATGGAACACTCAGACTGATGGAAATTGATTACTCTCCATTATTTACTCTCTGCTATGTGCAAAGACTTCCCCTTGCTCCTTCTGTTTGTTTCAGCTGAAAATGGAGGCTACAATGCCAAAGTGCAGGCAGAGCCCAATTTTACAATCAAAATGGCATTCACAAAACAGAATGAGGCTCGCAGATGGTTAACAGACCTGTGATGAATTACTTTTTGTCTGTATAGGTCTTGAACAAAGTACTATTTCCCTTTCGAGCACTCTCCCCTGGACCATGTATCCTGCACCCAATGGAAGGATATATACTGATCCCAAACTAAAGGAAGCAATGCTTAGTCCATGACAAATGTATACTTTTGCCAAATCTCATATAGAAGTCATCTCCTTTAGGAGCATTTCGCTTATTCTTATTATTTAATACTGTCCTAAGCCTCCAATCAGGCTCAGGGTTGTATTATGCATCTGTACAGCACCAAGCACAGTAGGGAACAGTCCCTGTCCTGAGAAGGCACAGGTCGGTGTAGACAAGACACAAGGGAGAATGCGTGTTGAGGATAGGAGCAGGTAGTTGCAGAGACTAGTAGCACGCATTGTTAGGGCTAGAATGTGGCTTTCATTCCACTGCTCTCTGTAGGGGTCAGAGCCCAGGAGCAGCATCAGACAGATTGCCTCAGAAGCTACAATATCTCCTGGGGTTTGTGCGCACACGGGGTTGAATAATCTACTTCATTCATTTGGATGCAGCAGATTACTCCTCCTGGTGCACTGTTCCCAGATCATTCCTCAATGCCCACTTTAGTGTCCTGCTCACTGAGGCACAAGCACTGCAAGCGCTCCCCAGAAGACTGGGCCTCCTACGCTGCACAAGAGGGGAGGACAGTTCTTGTTCAGACCTCTACTGCTGCTCCTGCTTTGGCTCTGAGCACATTATAAGTGACTGTTTTATGTATTCATCTACAATCCTGCCAGATTCATTCAGTGAATGACTGTATGGGATACCATTGTAATTGTCATCTAAATAATAGAGGAAAAGAAATGCAAAAAGAGTATATGACCATTTTAATAAGGTTTTAGTTAAATATATTTTTCAACGTTTGCCCTAGTATGTCAGTGATTCTTTACACAACAGCTTTCTTCCATTAAAAATTTACACAATTTCTTACGAGCTTTATTCATCAGTATGGTTTTAAAAGGATTCAAGGTACTCTTTACTGGCTGTATTGTGATTCAAGGATAAAGAGTGTGTACAGCTATTTTTAATGTATTGTTTATATCTGATGCAATCCCAACTAGCTGAATGATAGATTATAATAATTCCTGACACAAACGCTGAAGCATTGCTTATTAAACACACTACATCCTGTAAAAGAGGGAACCTTGTAAAGATTCATTTAAAAGATTCCAAATCTTAGATTATTTTCAGAAAGCACAGTAATAAATCTTTCCTTGAGAAATAAATTACTCGGATTGGGGAATACAGTAATCTGTAGCAGCTACTTTATACTTGGACTGGTGATGTAACATTTGTTCATTGAAATGATTATTTTCCTGTCAATCAAAGCATACAAGGTGGTTCAATCTTTAGGATAGTAATCCACTAATGGACTCTTTCAATAATGCCAACTGTACAAAAAAAAAAGGCAAAAAGCACACACCATGGATAAAAATCAGATGACCGATCACTGATCAAAAATATCAGGCACGTTGCTCTACATCCCACTTCTACTGTTGTAACAGGGGCATCTCTAAACAATAAAGGGTTTCTTTATGGTACAGGAACAGTTGACCTCAGAGTGATCTCAATACTCAAATAGTGATTGCAGAAGACAAATTGTACAGTGGCAGCAAACAGACCAATAAACCGATCACATTGTATAAAGCTTTATGATCAGAATTGTAATGTTCAGACCATCATAAAGTCCAGTACTGTGATTCCTACTGTTACCTTTGAAATCTCTACTGAAAACTTTCGAAGTACTCAAACATCAACCTTACACAATTGGCTAGAGTCTAGACAAAACATTAGAAATCTCTACACCCTGAATAACCCTGCGCTGGCAGAGGGATGGACTAGATGACCTAAGCAGTCTCTTCCACCTGAAAGTACTGTGAATCTAAAAGCATTTCAGTTCAGGGACAACAAAATGTCAGGAACATATAATTCAACTCCTTTATTTCGAAATATAATTGCACTATAGGATGTGAAATCCTATGGTTGATATTCCATAAACCTAATCATAGGTCCTGGTTCTGTCACCTTTGCTCATGCTGAGTCATACCACTGATAGCCCCGAAAAGAGACAATTTGTCTCTTCTGCAGAAAAAAAAATGAAGGAAGATGGGGAAGCAAATGTAGAATTCTGTACTCAACAACACCAACTGTGTGGCTTCTCACTATGGGGGAGGGGTAGCAAAGGGTTAGTGGAGGCATAGAAGGGGCCAGGAAAATTTGGCCTTGACAGCACTTGGAGCCCAAGGATCCACAGGAAATCCTGATCCCAACCCAAGAAGTTGGAATATTCACTTTCGGTGCTGTATCAGAACCCTTATTCTGCAACCCTGGGTCTCCTCCCTCTAGTAACAGCTCTGCTGGTGCAGAGGCCATGTCATGTTGGTTACCTTCTGGCAATTGTATCACCTCTCCACTTCCAAAGGGGAGGAAACTGTAGACTGTGACTTAATGATACAAGAAGTAGATTTTAATTTACAATTTAACTGGCCACATAAAAGTTACATTCTTAGGTACTGCTCACCCACGCTCTGCGCAACTGCAGGTATTGTCTGTCAAATGGGCAGAGTAGCCACACAAAAGCTGTCTGTAGCTGCGTTATGATGGGGAAACATACTGCCCAGTGGAAGGGAATATAAGTGGTGTAACTTTCCTAGTTTGGAATAAAGGTGCAAATCCTGGACTTACTGCCATCAAACAGGGTTTTCACATTTGACACCAGTGGAAACCAAAGTAAGGTCATAGCAGGAAACTATAAGAATTAATTTAGAGGCTTTTAAGCTTGTCAGTTGATGGATTGCATTTTAACAAAAGTATTTGTTGTAGATACTATTCCACGGCATTTACTAGTTCTTAAAATTGTTCAGGTTTCAAATGTACTAAAGAGACAGATTTCCACTAGTTAACAGAAAGGAAATTCTAATGGATGCCTTACTCATATCCGAAAAGTGATCTTCTCTTATGACTTGGTTCAAAACTGCACCCGAGCACTGTTGGGACCAGCTCTTCGGGCGGTATAGACTGAAATCAGTGGAGCTATATTGATTTATTCCGGCTCAGGACCTGGCCCTTTGGTTTTGCCCAGACTCAGACACATTTATGTTGCAACAGCAGGTGTTTCTGAAAGCTTGGTTTCTGGGCAGCTCCCCAACCCACTGCATAGATTCTAGCTGCCAAAAGCAGAAACTTATTTGTGAGGGATGGCAGCGCAAAAGGGTGTCGTTCTGTTTTCCTTAACACATGAAGCTGGGTCTTCTGAAAATCTAGCCCTTATTTGTGTACTTAAATTGCAGCAGAGTTCTCTTGAAAAATCTTGCCCCAATTAATTGCATGATGTCACTACAGGGCAGAGTTCAGGTTGTTTGGGTGCCTTAACTGTGCATGTCCATATTTAACATATTTAGACTTTTTTTAAGTTGAATGTTAACTTTGAATTTTCTGGGTTTGTAGTATTTTTGTTTTTGAAATAATTACCACCCTCATGCCCCATATTGGTTTTTACTGTCAAGATACTAATATGTACTTTAAACCCTAACTCCAGTTTAATATAGCTTTTCTCTGGGGAATTTTTATAATAAATGTAAACCCAAATGCTTTATGCTCATATAGAAAAGATAGGAGATTGACTGGGCACTACAGTTCACCCTAATACATGATCCAGTGGATAGTCAATAAATAAATACTTTCACATATTGCAGAATTAGGCTGTGGAACGCATTGCTAGAAGGCAACAATGAGTTTAGCATGATTAAAAAATGACAACATTTATGTGGATACATTGTCCAGACTAAGAATTCTAAAGATGAAAAAAATGTGGGGGGGGGGGTCTAAGAAGAACTGCTCCCTTTGGACACATTATCCCATAGCTGGCCATTGCAGAGTTTCATGCACCTTTCTCTGAAGCAACTGGTATTGGCCTCTGTCAGAGGCCCCGATGCAGAAAAACACTCCAGCAAGTGCACTGAAGCACATACCTAATAGTGATGCTTTCCTGAATCAGGGCCAGAGTTACGATACTGTAAAAGATAGACCATGGTCTGATCAGATCAGAATTACAGTTCCTGTGCCACTTAATTGTTATGTTGGTAAGTATTAGTGAAAGCCATCAATCTCAGACTTGGTAAAAGTTGATGAGTGTTCTGAACACTTTCATTCAGACTAAATAAGAAAGTAATTAAAGGCCCCTTTTGTTTAGCTATAGCTGAAACAGAACACGTGTCAGCAAGGACATATGCCAGCATATGCTCAGGACATATACCAGCAAGGTCTGAGCTCAGGCTAAAACATGTGGCAGTGGCGTTTCCCCGGAGACTGATTGCAAATGCATGGGCTGGGGCTTTGGTTACAGCTGTGCATGTTTCTGTGTATGTGAAAGGAACCAGAAAGTCAGGAGTAAGTCAGCTGATGGGATGAAGAAAAAGTGGTGTGTGGCTTGGGCTAGGTGTCTGAGGATGTACCTAGGAGATCAGGCACTATTGATCTGAGCCACTGCTCCTACGGCCACAACTACACGGCTACTTTTAGCACACTAGCTCAGGTACATCTACCCTGACTGGACGTGACACTCCCAGCCGCAATATACACGTATCCTTTGTGTCCATTCTTTGTACATAAACAGGATTGTACAAAAGAATATACCTGATTTCTATCATCAGTTCCTCCTCTGAAGAGGAGCAGCCCCGCAGACTCCCAAATACTGGCTAAAAGGGGCATCAGTATTCTAGCGTTAGCCAGGGAACTCATCAAAAATCAGCTTACTCCACTTAAACACTTTCCGTTACTAACACCACAGTGAGTGTAAGTAAGTCGTATAAAAGGTTAATAAATAGAACATTCAGTAGTGGTTGTTCTTGGGTATGCTGACTTTCAGTGTTTTAAAAGGAAAAAACAGAACTATCTGGTCCTAAATACATTTTGCAAGAGAGGGCAAAAACAAAATCCATATGTGCTTTTGGAATTAGTTTTTGTTTCCCTTTAGAAAACAAAAATACTGCTCTCAAAACTTCCAGAATAAACTAAAAACAAGGTCCTAATGTTTATGATCTAATGCCTACAACTGAAAGCAAGAAAACTTCATTTTGTGATAGGTATTTAATCAGTTACCCTTTTCATCATCACTATGTGCTAGTACCAGGCAGTGGCATCAGAATGCCCCCCCTCCCCCGCCTTGATCTAGCTGACCTGAGGGGAGTAGAAACTTTGTTGGAAAGCTGAGCACATATTTTATCTGAGCCCACAGAAGATGTGTTAGGCTGGGGGGATGGGGGGGGGGCTAGATTTGATTATGATAAATGATGATGACGGCAGCCCATTTATAAAGGGAACGTGCTGTGTGCCACTATTAGTGGAGTTTATCTTAAGTAATTTCTATTAATGTGTCCCAAACTTTGGAAAGCTGAGCCCCACTTGAGGGGAAACGAAGTCAGTCACACACTCTCTCTGCAATCCCACTTTGTGCTGTCAAAAGGCCTCCCTATTTTAATGTATGGATCTTCCAGCCTCCACTACCTCTCACCCCCACCCACTCCCCATGCAGCTGACTTAGATTATGAAAAATGAGGAGCATTTTCCCAAACAAAGGATCAACTACCAACACCTAACCTAAGTCAAGAAAGTGGCCTCTTCTGCTAGGGTAATTGTGGTATATATACTTACATTATATATCAAAATAAAAGAAGAGGGAGAGCTCTGCCTTTTAGCACTATTGATAAATCTTTAAACTTATACTGCACCCAGACGCTAGAACACTTAACACTATTAATTCTCCTATAAAGAGACTAGCACATATTCCCATAGGTGAGTAACAATTCTCAAAACAATAGGTATCATTCATATAGCAATATATTTCCTTTCTAAAAATATGTAGCCTCAGAGAATCTTTGAAGGCTATCTGTTACCATGGCCGATTAGGGTTTTGTTACTTTATAACAGGAAGGCTACTTACAACTAAGTGCAAAAATCACCTCAGATTTTCTCTCTTCTCCAGTTCCACCCCATCTGCAGTTGCAAGTTACAAATATACAACGAGACTAAGATCTTGCCAAAAGCACAGAACCACTGGCAAAAGATTACGCCATTGTATTCATCCAAGTATGTACTTCCCCTTGGAGCATGGGTTTTGAAATCACATTATTTACTGTCTGCAAATGTCATTCATGTTCTTAGAAAACTTCAATTTCCTGGAAGGAACAATTAAGAATAAATCATTTATGAAGTGTAGCCCCTCCCCTAAGGTATGATGCAAACCTCCTCCCTGGTGCTTGCTACTTGGAGTGGGTCCGGGCTATTTTTTGTGAAGCCTGGTGCCAACGTGTCCCGGGCACAGTGAGGAGTCACAAGGGGTGCTGTCCTTGGAAAATAATGCTACCACCGCTGGCAAGGAGTATAAAATCTAGTACATAAGAATTTATATCAGTAGAAGCCCCAGCAAAGAAATGACTCACCCAAAAACCAACAATAAAACAAAGGAGGACTTTACTGGGAGCAGGAAAATAGGATGGGGAAGGATAGAGTTATGGTTAACTAATAAATACTAAAAATCAACCAATTCCCCACCTCCCAACCCCCAGCTTCCTCCCTGGCACCTTCCCAGGCAAGTGGTAGGCTGAGGATGAGTCTGGAGAAGAGTGCTGTGAACATTTGCTGGCTTAGATGAACAAAAACAAACAAACAAGGTCCCTCTTACAGTGTCTTTGTCCCAGGGTGGGGCAGATCCTCTCCTGGCTCTGTGGAGGTCTTGGCTGGCTCCCAGTAGCTAGCACCAGGTCTGAACTCTGCCACCGTGCAAACTGGTCACTGGTCTCTGCAGGGCTGGAACCTATGCACTAGATCCCACAGCAGTTCAAAGCCTCCTTCTGTGAGAATGGAGAAGGAAGACTCCCTGAGCTGTTCTGCTGCTCCAAAGATCAAGCCTGAAACTAAACAGTCTCTTTGGGTTCCCAGAGCCTGGGCTCCAGCCCAAGCCTGAACATCTACACCACAATTAAAGAGTCCCTTCACCTGCACCAAGTCAGCTGCCATGGGCCAGCTATGGGTTTTTAAGCAGTGAAGACATATCCTGGGTCTGAGTCAGGCAGGCTGTCCCCGCTCACTGAGAGGCTGAGCAGCCCTGGCTCATCACTGGCCCAGCAAATTGCTTTGGATATAACTTAATTAGGACACTGACTTTAAGACACATGGAACCATTAAGTTTCTCCCTTGAGTCTCTCATACAAAGTAACCAGCAGTGCACCAAGTTAAATGTAAATGTCATGTTGTTAGCGAAGCTGTTGCATTTTTTTAACTTTGCCGATTTTGTTTTAAAATGTTACATTTACATAACATACACTTGTGTGTGTCTCTTCATGATTATAATCACACTGTGAGATGATTATTTCTGTTGTCCTGAATAGGTTCAGCAACCTCTAGGAAACTCAAAGTTGCTGCCAGGTTGTGACACATACTCCCTCTGCTAACAAGCGTTTAACGCCCTGGAGTTTAGTGAAGAGTGCTAGGATGTTCTACAGATGCTGTGGTGGATAATGAAGACTCTAAAATGAAATGTAAGGCTAAATTTTCCCCTCTGCTATGCCTGTGCATCACCATTTACCGATCATTTTTGTAGGTTCCACATGACAGACATTTTTTTATTTCGGTCAAGAAATATTTTTCTAATACAATCCCATGCTATTCAACAACAAGGAGCTATGCTTTAATTCTCGCTGTTCTCCACAGAACCTGGTGAAAGAATAATTCATACCTAGCTCTTATAGCGCTTTTCGTCAGTAGATCTCACAGTGCTTTACAGAGGAGCTCAGTATCACTAGTTGACAGCAGCTCCGATGCAGAGAAAGCTGTTCTACTTGCTCCCTTTTGGTTATAACAAGAATTATCAATGGAGCAATAACTTCATTGTGAAGGAGTTTCTCTTTCTGTAAGAAAACTAAAAATGAACTCTAAAATTTACTTAACAGTATAGGGACATATTGTAAGCTCCCACAGTAGACCCTGCAAGAGGTGGGCAGAGGGCCTAGGACAGTCAGAAGCCAACCCTTTGTTTCTGATACTTTCCTTACAGGGAATGGGTTTGAGGTTTATGAAGCAAGTGAGGGAAGCAGACACAAATTCAGCACCTCCTGGAGGTCTTGACAGAAAGGAAACTCCCACTCTACATAATGCCAGGTGCTCTGAAGTTCTGTGAATCTCCTCCTTCCCAGCAGCTTACTTCCTGTGAGGATACCAGGCAGCACACTATAGGAGAGGGATTCTTCGAACTACTTTATTCCACCCTCTCCTTGGGGTAGCAGTATCATCTTCCCCTATGATCTGTGGGAATCATGCTGCACAAGGCACCTGCCCCCATTTCTGCCCTGACATGCTCTTGGGACCCCATAATACCCATTCAACATGGAATTGGAGGGGTTATAAAGGCCCATAACAAATGGATGCTAAACCAGGAACCTTCCTACAGTGCAATGTTATCTTAAAATAATAATTGAGCACGTCACTTAAAATAGGTCACTTCACCACTAGAGCTACTGACCTATATTTGCACTACAGAAGTGTTCATTAGACATCACTAGACAATGTTTTGAGATACTACTCGTTTTAAATATTTATTACTTAAACTGAAGGTACAAAATGATGTACAAGTCTGGAGGTGGTTAGAGTTCTGCAGCTATGCAGTCAATTTAATAGCAAAACGCTGTGTTTTTTTTTTTTAAATAAAGGAGGCAGATATACAACTGCATTGTGGGAACAATTAGATTAAACCATAAAAAACTGTGTCAATATTATTCTCAGGAAATGAAGTTACATTTATATTATGTAGAGATGTCTCTAAATAGCCATGGTTCAAGCTAGCTTCCCATTTTAAGCCTGATTTTATTTTTTTTGACACACCTCTCCCTGCCACCATCACCAAATTTCAGTGAAGCAGAAGCTGTACATCTGAAATTTCAAGTACAGCTATGTCTACACTAGAGACCTTACAGTGGCACAGCTGTACCAGTGCAGCTATGCTACTGTAAGATCTCTCGTGTAGCCGCTCTATGCAGATGAGAGAGCTCTCCCACCAACATAGTACTGTGCGCACTACCACTAATGCTGGTGAAACTTATGTCACTCAGGGGGTGTTTTTCACACCTCTGAGCAATATAAGTTTGTCCGACATAAGTGGAAGCGTGGACACGGGCAACATGTGTCATGGTTCAAGGCTAATTGCACCTTTGACCCTTCTCCATCTCTTTGAGTGCACCCCCCTCAGGTTTTGGGTCCTGCACCTTTGCCAGTTACCTGCACATAAGGTTGACATCTCCGAGGTACAAAAAAGGACAGCTGGGATGACCCTCAGGCCATAAAAGTAGATAGCTGGCAGTATGTACTGAACCCCCTTACCCATTTCTGAGGGCCACTAACTCAAAAAATGATGATCCTGAGAGAACCTGGACAGGTGGCAATCCTACCTGCACATCTTCTCTTCAGGAGTTAGGACCAGTGGTGAATATATGAGCCAAAACAACCTTTTCAAAATAAAGTATTGTTTAATCTCAACAGTAGAATCATAACATAACAAGAAAGAAGGGCTTTAAACACAAAATCACACAATCTTTCTTATCTACAGTCTAGGTAGATTTAGTTCATCCCAGTCACCACATCTCTGAGGACTGGGGTTCAGTCTGCTCCCCAAGACTCTCTGCATCTCTCTTCCCTGTTCTTTGGGATCCACAGTCCCACTGCTTTTTGTTCACCAACTGGATTTCCCCTTCCCCTGTGCTGGGTCAGAGTTTTGAACCCACTTGGTCAAAGGTGAAACTTCACAGTGAACAACACTTAATGGGCAATGCAGGAATCAGTGAATGGAGCTGTCTGTAGTGATTGTTCACTTTTCTGCCTACATACAGTCAGCTCCTGCTGAAATTAATCTTTGTAATCATATAGCAAGCAACATAATAGTAATAATCAAAGGTACAGGGGACATAACTTTCATAAAATATTACAGGGAGCACCCACGTCTTTCACAATGAGATCTTAATCTGGGAGTAGGGTTTTTCTGGAAAGTTTGGTGCAAATTGAATAATGCAGTTGAGAGAGATGGGTCACCTGGAATGAGACAATTAAAGTCTAGTAAAGGTAATTGAGTCTGTGCCCAAGCCCACTGTACTCAATGAGAGCCTCAATGGGCTTTAGAACAAGTCCTTTATTTGTTGAGGAGCTAAGAACAAGTATACTCCTGGTAAAGTTACTTCTAGTAAAAGTTCAGTACTGTAAAGGTTAAAATTCTCAGAAAACCTCCAGATACTAGATATTTAAATATAAAGTAATATAAACTGCTTTTAAAAAAAGTCAAATGCTTTATTTCCAAACATTTAAAATATAGAGATTATTTTTCTGGGATTTAAAAAGTGTTTGTACTTCATGTGCTGTATTTACAAGAGAGAAAAGGTAGGTGAGGTAATATATTTTATTGGACCAACTTCTGTTGGTGGAAGGGACAAGCTTCACAGAGTGCTTTCTCAGGTCTGGAGAAGGTAACCACAGCATCTAAACTAAATACAAGGTGGGACAGATTAAGTATAAGGGAGTACTTGTGGCACCTTAGAGACTAACCAATTTATTTGAGCATAAGCTTTCGTGAGCTACAGCTCACTTCATCTGATGCATAAAAGTGGAAAATGCAGTGAGGATGTTTTTATACACACAGACCATGAAAAAAATGGGTGTTTATCACTACAAAAGGTTTTCTCCTCCCACCCCACTCTCCTGCTGGTAATAGCTTATCTAAAGTGATCACTCTCCTTACAATATGTATGATTGGAAATGGCCCAACTTGATTATCATACACATTGTAAGGAGAGTGATCACTTTAGATAAGCTATTACCAGCAGGAGAGTGGGGTGGGGGGAGAAAACCTTTTGTAGTGATAAACACCCATTTTTTCATGGTCTGTGTGTATAAAAACATCCTCACTGCATTTTCCACTTTTATGCATCAGATGAAGTGAGCTGTAGCTCACGAAAGTTATGCTCAAATAAATTGGTTAGTCTCTAAGGTGCCACAAGTCCTCCTTTTCTTTTTGCGAATACAGACTAACAGGGCTGCTACTCTGAAACCTGTAAGTATAAGGGGTTCACACATGCTATAGGAGACCACTTAAAATGAAGTGGGCAATTAAGGGTAAGCAGGCAGTAGGGGGTGTTACAAATTGATTTAAAGAGCCATAAAAGCAGTGTCTTTATTAAGTCTATGGTTTTTAGTGTCTAGCAGCATTATAAATTTAAGTTCCTAGCCTCATCTTTTGGTGTTGTGCAGGTTTCCTTTGAGGATGAGGACTGAGAGGTCAGATTGCTTTGTGAAAAGTGTTCACTGACAGGTGATACGGTATTTTTGCCACTTATCACTTTTCTGTGCTCATTCATTTGAGACCATAGTGATCGTCTGGTTTCAGCTGTACAGTCGTTGATATACTAGATGAGATATGCTGTGTGTTGTGATAGGTAAGTGTAGGACTCTTGAACCTTGAAAAGTGTGTGGGTGAAACCAGACAATCACTACTCTCTCAAACGAACTCGCACAGAAAAATGATAAAAGACAAACTCCCTATGACCTGGGGGAAAATACTTTTCACAGAGTGATCACTCCACATCACAACTCTGTCTTGGCTTCAAAGGAAACCTGCACAGCACCTTCAAAATATGAGCCTGGGAACTTAACTCCTAACTCTTCTGCACACTAACAACTGTGGACTTTACAGACACACTTATTTTATGGCTCATTACACCCGTTTTTAACACCTACTGCCTGCTAACACTTAATTGCCCTTTACTTAAAATTAAGGATTAAAATGGTCTCCTGCAGCATGTATGAACCCCTTATATTTAACCATCGGTCCCACCTTGTAATTAGCTTGGACTCTCTGGTTACCTACTCCAGACCTGAAGAAGAGCTCTGTGAAGCTCAAAAGTTTGTCCTTTTCACCAGCAGAAGTTTGTCCAATAAAAGATTTTGCTTCAGACATTGTCCCTCTCATATTCTGGGACCAACATGGATACAACACCACTGCAATTAACTATCAAGTGTTATTTCCAGAGCTGTGTGCACAGCTACACAGCTGCTGCACAAACAGAATTCTTTTGGCATGGACAAGGCATTATGCCTGAGGAAAGTGATGTTATGGAACAGTCATGTCCATTTCACTTTCTTTCAAAACAGAGTGCAGAAAGTTATTTGCCAAAAGGAAAAAGATAAGGTGCATAAGGAAAACATGTTGCTCTCTAAAGCTTAGAGTTATAGATAAAGTAAAAAGTATAAGAAGCAAATTGACAACATGTCCTTTAGAGTAAACAGTATTGAGTCACATTTCTTGGAAAAGCTCGATAGTGACCATATATCTAAGACCAAAAATAGCCCCAACACTGGTAAACAGTGTTCTTGGAGGTGCCTGTAGCCAGAGTGCTTTATGCTGGTTCTGCATTTTCCTACCCTGATAATCATGCTAGTCTACCTGCACGAGCCTGTGATTTGAGCTAACATGAATCACTCCTCTGCTCCCTGCTCAGCATACTTTGTGTACATTAATCAAAATTGTCAAAGCATTTTTCTGCTTACCTCTCAGGAGTCTGCCATATAAAAGATTAAACTCCTTTCAATCACGCTACAGAACAAGTGCTGAACTGGAGCAAGATTTGTTTTGGCATAACTTGTGCTTGGCATGATAGGGAATGCCAGGTAGCAATTCCACCATCAGTTCCCAAAGTGGTGACAAAGTTTATTTAGCAGTCACCTTTAACAATCTGCTAGATATGAAGTAAAATGAAAATGGCTTTACACTCATGAAACAGAACTGGAAGGGGTTGGAAGAGGAGGCTGCAATAAGGAAGTAATCAGACAGCACTGAAAGGGTTGTGTATTTCAGCCAAATATGTGGTGTTTTATTTAAGTGGGGGTTATGAGTGAAAATCACAAGGGGAGCCAAATTTTAAAGAACACATTGTACATTTTTTTATGCTTATATCCTGCAAATATGCAGTTCTGGATATATTAGTAACAGTGCTTCTGAGCCAAGACACAAAGTGAGAGAAAACCAAAAGGAAAGTGTAAAGAATGTATTCACATACTGCAGAATAGGTGTGGCCCACCTTAAAATATAAATATATTGGATATATCTATGGTTGCATCTGCTTTTCTTATTAGTTCAGATTTTTGACTATATCGCCCAAGGAACTGAAAAGAACCTTTAAGATTTTGCAACTATAAGATATTTTGGTTTCAAATGAAACACTGATCAGCCCTTGGTCCACACCATTTTATTATATAAATGACATGGTAAACTATTGCTGTGTGCAAAGCGGGAGACTTCATCAATCACCTCTTCCATTCCGTACTGAGGTGCAAATCCTTCCCCTCCATCTAAAGGCACACAGGGCCCAATAGGCAACCGAACTATGCATGGCTGCACAGGAGGCAGGATGCCTAAAGAGGGGCTCTGACCTCCTGTAGCACTTCAGGAACTGCAGGATTTCTGGGAAGTAGGCTGCAGAAGGGTGGGGCATGGCTAGCTAATCTGTGATTAAGCAGATCTATGTAAGGGAGTATGGAAGCCAGCAAGGCTACTGGAATGTTCAGGCTACACAGTAAAGGGTGCAGAGTGTGTCTACTACCGCTCCGTACTATGGGAGTTGGTGGGGGAAGAATTCCTTTCTTCCCGACCACCCTGGAACACCCTTGTGCACAACCTGTTACTGAGTGCAGAGTCCAGGATTTAGACCTGAGAGCAAATGTGATATGTTAAAGAAAGGATCAGTGCTAGAATACAGAGTTGATCAAAAATATCTGACAAACTTCTCCTAGTTCCTTAATTTCAAATGTATAACTCCCTTAACCTTCCACTTGATTCTTGTACTCTTGGCATTATATATTTTTTCCTGTTTCGCTTGAAACAGTAAAACTTATTTTTCTGTTTAATTCAGGTGAGATGTTGGTACTCAGCTTCTGTTAGAAAAGAAGTAGTGCAAGTGCTCAGGTTTTGTGAGCTCCGGCTCACTTTGGGTGAAATTCACCCCTTTGCAGAGGGCTTGCCTAAGGCCTAGGCACCACACTTAAGCCCACAAAATAGGTGATTTATCAGTCAAAGGGCGAAAGCCCTATAAGTTCGTAACTGAGTGCCTGATCCTGCAATGTAGAGCACACAAGCCAACTGCTGCACCCACCTATCCCCAAATGACTTCAGTGGGGCTCTGCAGAGGTTCAACAGTCCATTCACATACTACATTCCTCATGAAAGGAGTGACTACACCTTACGTATATGTAACAATAAATTCAGACTCAAGGTTTTCACATCAGTGGAAAAAAATCAAAATTACTACATTACAGACCCTGCGCCAAATTCTGCTCTCCATTACACCCTTCTTAATCCCATTAACATCCCTGGGGCTGTACAGTTGTAACTGGGAGCAGAAGTTGGCACAATTAAGTAAATTATTTATTAATTAATTGAACACCTCAAAAGTGATGATATATCTGGAAATCATTTAACTTTATTATTGCACTGTTGCATTATCCTTTCCTGGAACTAACTTATCTTTGTGCACCAGCATGATATATCCAACTGAGTCAATGATCTCCAATGCTGTAAGGTCTGTCTCCAGCTCGTTGCAACATTGAATGCCTGAAGTAAAAGTGTTTTTCTAGCCTTTGCAGTGCCTTTATAGCATTTTCATATCATCCAATGTATACTAGAGGGTTTACAGGCTTATGAAAGGTAGGTCAGTAGTCTGAGTGATTTTTATATTTAATATCTTTTCAGAATACTTTATTTTCATTCCAAAAACATCTAGAGCATTGTTCCATTACATTCCATGGGCCAAAGATTTTCAAATGTGACTAGTGATTTAGGTGCCCCAACTTGAGATGCCTTAAAAGGACCAGCTCTCTAGAAAATGATGAGCATCCACCATCTGAACATCAGGACTTTTTAAAGTTGCCTGAAGTTGAGCACCCAAAACTTGAGGAGCCAGAAATCACTAATCACTTCTGAGTACCTTATCCACTATCTTTTATGCCCACTTTTGCCATTTTACTAGCAGGCCAATATAATTTAAAGAGGGACTTCTCTTGCATTAATTTCAGAGTGGAAAAATGCCATAGTATTACATAGCCAATTTCGTATCTCCATGGTTCACACACCTGAAATCGCTTCTTTCTAGCCCCCAGCTCCAAGGCCAACTGACTGGCCCAAACTCATCTCTGTGGTGATACTCAGAGTGAGCTCCTGTTTCTATGCTAATCTCTGGTAGGTTTTTAAGACTTATTCACATTAACATTTCTACAGGTGTCAGACAGGGCTCCCCACAGAAGCCCTCAACTGGTGTTATACTTGATTGTCCCACTGGTGTAGAAAAAGTCAGACAAATTCATCACTGGTTTTAACAGAATACAATTTGACCCATTTTAGAATGAACAGATGATCACACTTCACTAAAATTAGTTTTGAACTCAGCTAATCCTATGTACACCAGCAAGACAACCTAGCTCAGTACCAAGTGAGGGTGGCGGAAAAATCTGTTTTGACACCTGTTCTCAAGCATGGTTGAAGAGTCTACCAGTGCAGCCTTAATCCACCCCCCTGAGCAACGCAGTTAAACCGATCTAACCCCTGGTGTAGATAGCAGTAGGGCTATGGGAGAATTCTCCTGCCTACCTAGCTACTGCCTCTCAGGGAGGTGGAGTACCTACACTGATGGGGAAAAACCCTCCAGTCGGCATAGGTACTTCAGTGAAGTGCTACAGAAGCACAGCTGCAGCTGTAGGCTGTAGCAGCATTTTAAATGTAGACAAGCCTTAAATCAAATCACACCAAAGATTTGGAAACATTCAGCTGTAGAACTGACTCCAGACCTGAACTGTAGCACTCTGGACCATCTCTAGTCAGTGCTCTCCAGCAAATCTTTTCATATTTATGCTGAGGATTATTCCATATGTAGGATGATAGGTGTGGAAAAACTTTACAATTGTTGTTGTTTTATTGACGAGCTCAATAAGTCTCCTCCAACACGCTTGTGTTTAATTATGAGCCAGATTTTCCAAAGAACTTAGCTCCCATTTAAGCACCTAAATAAAGGCTAGATTTTTAAGACTTATTAGCTCCCATAATTAAGGCCATGTTTTCAAAAGAGCTCAGCACTTTGGGTGCTGAATTTTTGAAAATCTGGTCATAAGTGTCACCATGGAGACTAAAGGGTGCTGAACGATTGTTGAAATCCTATGTCAATCACAAGTGATCGGTATTGTAATGAAAATTGATTGCACTCAGCACCACGCAGGTGATGGGGTGTAACCTATACAGGGTTGCTACACCCCATCACCCAGTCACCACTACTCCCTGTTAAGCAGGTGATTGCAGCTGAGGGGGTTCCAGTCCCTTGACAGGTTCACAAACAAATAGTTCATAGCCTCTGGGCAGGCAAAACAAACAGCGTAAAGCCCTGCAGCCTCCAGGCTGGGGCAGGAAGTAACACTTGGGGGATCAGCCCCCTGGGCAGGGCAAAGCAGCAATCAGGCTGTAGCCCCTGGGCAGGGCAAAACAAACAAACGATCTAGCCCTGCTGCCTCCTGGTTGGAACAGACCGTAGCACTTTGGGATGTGGCAGGGGAACTCCCCATCAGGGTTTCACGTATCCACTTCTACTACCTCCCCTGGGTCACTTCCTACCACTAGTTGTGCCTGGGCATCTCCTCAGCTGGCAGCAGCTCAGCTTTCCAGTCAGTCTCTGCAGGCAGAGAGTTGTCCAGGGTGTCATCTGGGTCTACCACCTGGAGTGTTACAGGTACTTCTGCAGGAACCCACAATACACATCCTGCTCCTTCCACCAACCACATCAACAGGGCTGGGCTGGGCTGCTTCCTTTTATCTGGTTCTTTCACCTGGAGCATGTGCAGCAGGGGAAGGGGGCATGGCCTCCTGGGCCCACACTGATTGGTCCACCCCTGTTGGCCGTGTGGGGTTGGTACACCCTGTCACATGCCCTACCTCCCTACCCTAATGTGGTTCCTCCATTATGTGGGTAGGATGGTAGCAGGAGATGGGTTAACAGCCTGATGGACTTTCAGTGAGGGGGAGGAGTGTCACTCATGAACAAAGGCAAGGGGCTGGTTGTCAGTGACTTGAGTTTCTTTGAAGGGGAAGGATGACACTCCCAAACTAAGAGAGGGGGATTGCTTGGAGGTGACCTGGATGACTTTGGGCCAGTCAGTTGGCCTTGGAGCTGGGGGCTGGAAAGAAGCAATTGCAGCTGTGTGAACTTCTGCTTTCTGCCGCAAAAATGAAATAGGGGTAGCAGCAGCTGTGGGACTATGAGAGAACAGCTTGGAGCCAGCAGAACAGTCTGGGCTAATACAGGAGCTGCAGCAACAGGTACGAGTCTATACAGCAGGACCAAAAACTCATAATTCTGAGCTCATGCCACACCCTGGCTTCAGAGCACACAAAGAATTGGAAGGTAGCTTGGTCCAGGATGGGTATAAAGAGGCAGGGTTCAGCTTTTTGGACTCTGAATTGGGTCAGAGCGTGAATCTATATATCTAGGTGTTGGGGACTGAATACATTGTACTGTTGTTGAGGAAGGTTTATGAGCAACTCCTGTTAGAGTGTCTTCCTGTGATTCTCCCAGCCCTTGCTTGAGAGTTTACCCCCACCTGGATAAAGTATTATCCTATTGCAAAGTGTGGTATCTGCCCAGGGGATTGCCCTGTTCCTCTGACCTCCCCAAAACAGGGGGGTGGTGTTCAGTTAGAGGAATGTGACTTGGACTCCCTTTAACCAATCTCAAAGCGTCCCACCTAACATCTTCCAAAACTTCATAGCTTTCGGAAGTTCTACAGAGTAAAGCGACAAGGGTATTTCTGATCAACCCATTACAAACATTTTATTTTCATATTGTCAATTTATTTCATTTAAGAAAATGCACAGATGCAAATACATTTTAAATTATTCATTTGTTTAAAAATAGCTTCACTTTAAAAGGTGTTATTTTTACAGTGTTTCCCCTACGCACTTCCCAGTGATCTCTGCGATAGACCATTCTGGCAGGCATTACTTTCTCAGCTGTCATGGATTTTTTATTTTTTTTTTACACCAAATAACTTGGCACAGTGGGTATATTTTTGTTAAAAGCACAATTAATTCATGTGATCAGACCAATAGGTTTTGTCCAATGAATTTAGTGCTACTGGTAGCCATAGAGGCTGAAATCCTTTTCTTAGGCCCAGAATGGCAAGAATACCAGAAGTGCAAGTTTTTTCATCTTTCCCCATCAAATACACCTTAGCCTTCAGTTGGAGGAATCATATCTAAGGGAGAAAGATATTTCAGTCTCTATGTCCACATGGGCCCTGTAAACTCTCATTCAGTTATCTGAGTGGGACTACTTGCATAAGTAAAAGTTTTCAGGACCAGGCTTTAATTCTTGACCTCTTTGCTTGATCATTTCTGACACGGCAGCTGATTAAATACAATTGTTGGGTGTTCTGAGGTTGACACCTGTCCATTAGACATTAGTCTGAAATTGAATTTACTTCACTCAAGTCACCAAACAGCTGTCAGATCCTAATGCCCTTTTGATCATTTGAAGCCATAACTTAGATGTGAAAGGTTCCTTTACTAGAGCTGTACAGAATTCACTGGCTTTTCATTCACAAGCATTTGTGCAAAACCTTTCTTTGACTTTGATATGTGTGAGTGAGGTTTGGTTTGTTTGAATTTAGTTAAAACAAACCTAGCAGCTCAATGCATAGCTTAGTGGTAGCTTCAGATGCAGTTTCACCTGGTTTTGATGTAAATTTATACATCAGCCTGGTTTAGTGACTGAATTAATTTGACTTTCTGACAGAACCTGAAACAAGGCAAGTTTTTTGTGTAGTTTGGGGTTCAGTAATGAAAACTGCAAACCTATGTTCCTCCTCACCCCAGTACTCACGTAGTTGTGTGCTCCAATTAGTTCAACCTCCAATGGCCCTTTTCTAGGCGGGGCAAAGTAACAGCAGCACATCACACTAGGACTCTATGTTCCATACTGGCTGCCGATCTAATCCTAGATTCCAGGTCTGTGACAGATGAGGACCCAGCTGTCCCAGAGCCCATGTTTCTCTGCAGCCCATCGTAGTGATCAGCCAGAGCTGGAGATTAAAGGGATTCCAAGTCACGGTTGAGTTTTCTAGGGGCTGGGGCAGAGCATTCTTACTGTATCCTTGGCAGTGGAATTTGCTGCCACTATAGTTCGGAATGAGCCCAAATCTAAAAACCTCAAAACTGTGATGAAAACCATACTGGTACATAAGCTTGATTATTGGGGAAAGACTTGAGAGCAGTCCAGCATTGATCCTCAACAAAGTCACAAAGACTGATCTAATTTGGGTGTAAATGAACAGAAAGTAGAGTTTGATCCTTTTATGACAGAAATGAAGTTTCCTAATATGTTTGTAGAATGCCTACATATTACAACAATAGTGCTCTAGAAATGAGTATGATAGGTTAGATAAATAAACAGAGGCACAAAGGCAGGAATTTGGACTTAGAAATGGAAAAACATTCTCTTCCATCAGTTACATTTGGATAACAGGGACTTTGTCATATCTGTAAAGCACCATGCACATTTATAGTAATGTATAAATAATAGTTTTAAGGAATGACCAACAGTAAACCAAAAGTTATATAAGACTCATTTGGCTGGGGGGAGGGGGGATTCGTGTGGGGAAAAAAATGAAAAATTGCCTGGGAAATAGGCCATGCTCTATAATTGTGGAAATGATGCCTTTATATACACTTTTCCTGTTGTAAATGATTCTATTGTAGTGTGCAGATTAAAATCCTGAATAATAAATGGATTCAGTCTGATCACATTCACTTGAAAGGTTCCTGTAAAAACTTGCCTCCATGTGAAATGGAAAGCTATGCTATTAATAATTTAAATACCATCTACTAATACTGCAGTATCCCAGTGAATAATTCAAAAGTATATTAACCTGATGTTATGAGATTTCCAAACTAATATTTGCATTTTCCAGCCACTCTTTCTAATCAAGTTTCCATAAACATCTTGATGAAAGTAAATTAATTACTAATTTGATGTTTTCCGGTTATAAATGAGCAAGATTAGTTCTCGCACGTAAGCACAAATTGAATTTAACATAAGTAAGTATTGCTGAAAGTAACAGCTGAATATTCTCTTGAATCAAGAGTTCAATATAGATATTTGTCAGACTGCTATTAGAAAACAATTGACTTCAAGGACCAGATCCTTGTCCCATCAAGCAGTGCTAAGTAGCAAGAAAATTGTCCCTAGCTAGGGATTTCCCTTGTGTAGGAGAATCCCCAGGAGACACAAAGCTGGCATAGCCAGTTATCTGTGGCCAGCACCTGGCTCCCCACTCCCAACAAAAGGGGGTCTGTTAGGGGAGGAGGAAGCCAGGAAGAAGGGGGGATGAATAAAGAGTACTGTGATCCTGTGACAGCAGAGGGGCCACTAGGGAGCCAATTACTGCCAGCATAATTTAGAACATCATGCCAGGGGCTTAACCCGCCCCTAGCTAGGGTGCCCAGATGTCCCAGTTTTATAGGGACAGTCCTGCTATTTGTGGCTTTTTCTTATATAGAAGCCAATTACCCCCACCCCTTGTCCCGATTTTTCCCACTTGCTCTCTGGTCACCCTATCCCCAGCTGATCCCGACATTAAAGAAGAAGTAGCTGAGCCACCTCCTTTCCCTGGGTCCTGTGCTGAGTGCAGCTGAGTCAGGATTCTGGCCCACATGGTACTGGTTCTTGCCACCTGTAGCAAGACTGTGGCTGAATGGTCAAACAAAGGGTAAGCACTGACCAGAACCACCCTTAAAGGGGAGCAGAGCATTTTGGGATCAGAGTGGCCATCACAGCCTTACATCATTGAGGACATCACCACTCTTTAGCACTTGCTGCACTTCTCTGCTTATGTCTGTTGCATCTGCCAATTGACGGCCAGATTTGAGAATGAATTTAGTCAACTGTCAGTCCCTCCCCACCCCGCCCCCCCAGAAGGCTGGTCTCTGTAAATATGCATCCTGCAGGTGAACTTGAACCAGAACTCACAGCCCCTGTCACAGTGTCTCAGGTTGGGCATGCACCATAACTGAGGCATCCAAAATTATCAATGACTTTTGAAAATTTGTCCTTGATGATCAGAAGTTGGAAGCCTCTCTCTCATTAAGCCAGCAGGAGCTTTGCTGAGGTCCCCATAACTGGAATATGCTTTTTGCATATCGCACCATGCCCTGAGGGTTGAGGGAAAACAAATGGAGAAAGCTAAAACGTAAGAGCATTCCTGATTAAACCAACCACAGGAGACCTGTACAAAATTTATTTTCTTTCATCCCATAAGGTGTAAACTAATCTACTTAGAAAAAAATCTCTTTGTTGTTTTCCTGAATAAATTTCCCTTGAGGATGGGAGTAAGCAATGTGTTTGAAAAATGCTCCAAACTGTTTAAGAAAACTAGAACTTTTCTTTGAGGAAAATAACTTAAATCTGGACTTTGAGGAAATCTCACACCTACTACTGGACCACAATGAACAACACCCCAACCACACTGACCTCCGCCTGATTCACAATTCTTGCCATATAATTAGACTAGAGTATGAGATGATGCATTATGGAGTGCACTTTGTGCTCTCATGTGGTACTGAACATAGTAAACCTACTGCTGTGTGAGACACCTTCATTTGGGAATAACCATACAGCTAGAATGAATCTTGTCCCGTGGTGTTCAAATACATGAGGCTAGATATGGAGACTGAGCAGAGGATGCAGGAAACAAAGAAAGTCCTCTCCATAGCACTTAGTGCAAAGAAGTGGACCAGGCTAGCATTACACTCCCTGTACAATAACCCCAAGCTGGTGTGGACCAATGGCTAGAGAGCAAGGTTAGTACATCTGCCAGCTAGTATATATGCTAGCTTGAGCAACAAGTTGTACCTGAGGATGCATGCTGTTCCATTGTAAAGCAGCAACAAAGTGTGCCTAATAGTGCATTCCTCAGCCCAACTTTGAGAACTCCTGCTTTGATCAACAGGATTCCTGGAACTGTGTGTGCATTTGTCAGCATCCACACTCCCCTTCACAGGACCAAACAGGAACAAGATGTGTCCCTTTGGTCATGTACACTTAACCAGTGGAGTGCTTATTACTAAGGTGATACACTCAACCTCAGAGAAAAGGCACTTTCAAAAACTGTTCATAAGTATCTTTGTGGCAGTGGCCATATCCTAGGGTATTCTAATTGAGCTTCTGTTGCAGACACCCTGCAGATCATTTCACCCTCTGAAGTTATTGTGCCTGGGGAAAGGCAGAAGGAGGCACTGATTATGTTTTTGCTTCTGGACCTCTGGAGCAGTAGATTGCCCTGCAGCCCTACTTTAGGAGGATCACAGACATAGCCAGTGGGGAGCTGGAGCCAGTTCGCACCGGTTCATGCGAACCGGTTGTTAAATTTTGAAGCCGGTTTAGAACCGGTTGCTAAAGGGGTGGGCAAACTCCTGCCCGCAGGCCACATACAGCCCGCGGGACCGTCCTGTCTGTCCCGCCTGAGCTCTCGGCTGGGGAGACCCCCTCTGTGAATTTTTACTCACCCAGCAGCAATCCGAGCCTTCGGCGGCGGTCCTTCATTTGCTCTGGGCCTTCGGTGGCACTTCGGCGGCGGGTCCTTCAGTGCCGCCGAAGACCCGCAGCGACTGAAGGACGGGCCGCCGAAGTGCCGCCGAAGGCTCAGAGCGACGGAAGGAACCGGTTCTTCAGCTTCTGGCAGCTCATCACTGGACATAGCCTTTTCAAAAGGGCTATATTTTTTTTTATTTCATAAAGAATATCGTGTAACACAATGCTGTGGTTGAATATTTTTCTCAGATGTTAATTGCTCTTTTAATTTGTGTTTTATGTATGTTGCCCTGTACACCACCTGGTGAAGAGAATTAATATGTATTAGCAGTGAAGGGAAAAAACTGATTTACTGAAACACTGTGCAACTAAATAGCTGGTCAGGTGTCAGGGATAGGTAGGCATTTCACCTCTGCTGGCAGATGGAAGCAGGTAACATTACAGAAAGAGCAGGGCAGAATGTCTAACATGACCTCATGTAAAGCTACATTATCTGGCTAGAATACAATGTTTATAAACATAGGAAGGCCTAATCCTTTCACTGCCTGTTGTTGAGATGTCTGTCTGACCAGGGGACAAAAAGGCTCCCCACACTAAAAAAGTCGCACATAAGGCATTGTGGCCATAGGTAAATGTGAATTCATGTATCACATTTAAATTACAATTATCCCAGCAATATTAGAGGGAAAACACATGAAGTTAAAAAAAACAACCTGTCTTCTGAAGGCAAGAATGTGTTGCTAATATAGCTTGCCTTCCGAGTCTGCTTCAACATGTGGCATGCAGCCAAGGTGAAGAGAATCCTGCCTGAGCTCACTGTCCTGGGGGAAAGGGAGTGGGTTGGAGGAAGCAAGCCATACTGAACATTAAGTTCTGACCGAGTGAGTGCTCTTTTTATTAGGCTAAGGTAACATGACTTCCAGGGGGTTATGTCCTGCTTCTGCCTCCAGTGGTTTCTACACACAAACAGTCATGACATGGCTCACAACTACAATCAATTTCTGCCATTTCTTTTTTCAAGCTGAGCCTAGGTCTGTAGGCGTTAGGGCATTGGGATCATCTTGCACAAGGAGAGCCCTTCATCCTGGGCACCTGCATTACCTGAGATCTTAGACTCCTTGTTAATCCAAAAATATTTTAGTAAAGGTATTTCTGTGATAACCCTCCCTCCCCGCAATTTATTAGTTGTAGTCCCAAAAGTTTTTCATTTGCCAGCCATCTCAGAGTCCTTCTGTGCTGTCCACAAACAGCATTTCAAGTGTGGACTACTTAATTGTGAGAAATTAGAGAGATTAATTTATCTAGATATGTTAACATGTAAATTAATCTTTGTATGGCTTCTTTTGGAAGAGGGAGGAGAGAAGTCTTCCCATTTGTACGCTTGTCTCCACTTTTCTTGCATCCATTCCAACTCATTTGTCACAAAATATGTGTCCTGCATAACTACTCTCATTCAGCTTGATGTGGCATTTTGTTCCTATTCACTGTAAGGTTCTTTTCTTTCACTTGCTGCAGAATATTAGGCAGTTCCTCATTTTTGCCCCTAATCAGCACATCCTGAAAGGTCTGGCACATGATCTTCTGGTGCACCTTATATGCTGAGGTAATTGTGAAAAGAAGTTGCTTAAGCATGTATCAAAAGGGAGAGTTGAAGGTGTATTAAGTTGCATCTAGTGTATTAAATTGGATGAAGCTTGTACCCAAAGCTGAAAACACTTTTGCATTTTGAAGTCTAGACATAACCTCGTCCACTGTTCCCATATGGTAGTATTTGATAGCTCCAAAAGATTTGATTAAGGCTATACAAATCCTTAATTTGTTATGTTTTATTACAGTGATTATAGTGTTGGTTGGTGCCTGAATTCACTCAATATCTGATTTTACTATTTGGTATAGTTCAACTTTTACTTGATCCCTCAATGCTAATGGGATGGTACGTGGTGTGTGTCTTTTTGTCATCCCATTTCCTCACACCATGTCCCAAAGGAGTGACAGACAGGAGCATCGGTAAGAGAGAGATCTTAATTTCCTGGCCCCACTCACAACATGGGTCAGGCTGACAAAAGTTTATGCTTATTGTTATATGCAAAGGCCCAGTATCAACTGACTCAAGTCGCTACTATTCTATGTAGATTCTCAGGCCTGGCCAAGTTGTGCTATTCATAGGACTTGGAAGAAGGACAAAGGTGACTCCCTGACCCTGGGGCCAGTTCAGTCCTCACACAAGTTAGAGCAACGTCAGAGTTGTCTTTAACAGGTGCTTAGTTGCAGTTGACTCTAAGGAGGCTGTACTGACAACTGGGAATTGCTAGAGTACAGCAGTACTCCAGCCACAGATCTTCCCCAGCATGCCCTCATTGTTGAGGATGTCAGGAGCGGGGAGTCCAGGGGGAAATCTCATATCACCAGCTAGACTGGCACAAAGCAGCCATGGGGGACAGAAGGGTATGAAGCGAATCGGGATTTAGGCTGTAGACGATAAACCTACGAAGATTCTAGTTACCCATGTTTGTTAATCCATGACTTTCCCTAAGCTTAACAAACTATGTTGTGGTTTGTTGTTTTTCAACCAGATTGACATGCACAAAATCTAGCTGTGACAAAAATGCAGCGGAGCAAAGTCCAACGTTCTAGAGACAGATGCTGGCTGAACAGGCGTTCTCATGTTGTGGTGCTCAGTGATCACTCAGGGCCAGATTTTCGAAGGTATTTAGACACCCAACATCTCCCAAAAGAGAGAACAGATTTTACACACTATTCATGGTTCAGCCGAATCTGTCCTGAGGTCCCATTTGTTTTTGCAGAGATTTCTTCTAGAGATTTAGTCTAGAAAATTACCTGGACAGGCTATTCTGTATTTCATGGAGGATGAGGATAGAATACGGGAGAATGCTGGGCTGGTTGTTACAGATTGCACTGTACAGTCACTTGGGTTGTCTTGGTTCTGTTTCACTAATGCCAGTGTGGTTCACTCTTTTGCATTTACATCCTGTACTGTATGCCCTTTGTCCACTCTAGTTCCTCAGGGAATCAGACACCCAAGAGTTCCAAACAGTCTGTGGCTAGTGTCCCGTCCCCCCTACACACATACACACACACACTTACTTGTGCCTGGCCCTGGGTAAACACTGCAGTCAAGACATACTCTTGGTGTTAGCATTTCAAAAGTAAACAGAGCATCCCTCTGCACAGCAACTATACAGACAGTTAGCACTCCAAGAAGTAGGCAGATACTCAAATATAACTAAGCAGCTATTTACATCATAGTTTATTACCAGAATAGGTACTTTATGGCAGCGCTTTGACAGTGGAGGCATTAGTGAGGCACATGGACTTCACTAACTATTGTGGATCCTGGTGCAAGGGATCACCCTTTTAATTGTGTCTGTAATGGTCAGTTCAGTGTGCTGCTTCTCCCTCCCAGCCCTGAAACAATTTGGAGGTTTTAGTACCTGAACCAAGCACCATGAGCTTGATCTTCCGATGTGCTGGGCTCACAATCAGTGCACCTGTGGTGGGGGAAAAGCAAAGGTGGCTCCAAGCAAGACTTCTGCCTTCCCCAAACCCTGGTCTGGCCAGGGGCTGAACCAATCCATAGTGCAAGTTAAAGCAGTGACAAGGTCGCTCTGACTCACACCAGCTGGAACAGTGGCCTTGGGATCCACCACCCAAAACTGTCAGAGTGCCATGCAGTCTAGCCTTGCCTCAGAAGCCCTCCTACACTAGCTAGTGGGCTTTATGTCACCAGACAATTCCTTTACATCAGGGAAATACCCAGCTCCCCCTTCAAGGGCCATTTTAAGTCCCCCTTGCTCCACTGAAGTGCAAATGAGCCTAACTTTGTGCAAAAATCTTGCCTTAAGTCTGGTCCTCTCTGTATGTCTACTCTGCAGTCACTGGGTGGGACTGCAGCTTGAGCCAACATACTCGACCTAGCATATCTCTAGCTTAGGTACCAGAGCAGCGAAGCACAACAATGTGAGTTTCAGGCTGTACAGATCTACCCAGAACCCTCAGTAATGACCCATGGGGTAGCCTGCATCAAAGCGCACACTGCCACAGGCTCACTGTTCCAGGAGCCAAGCTAGCAAGATTAAACAGGGCTGGCCTTACCCTGAGGCGAACTGAGGCGTCCGCCTCAGGTGCCAGACTGTGGAGGGCGCCACTAGGACCCAGAGTGTAAAAAATTGTGTCTGCTGCTGGTACATATGTATTCTCTCTGCTCTAGATGCTCAAAGTGGTGGAGTGCTGTGCTGGAGGAAGGCGGGCACAAGAGACATAACAGGCAAGCAGGAGAAAAGTTGAGGGGGAATAACAGAAAGTAGCAGGAGCTGCAGGGAGAGAGGAGGAGGAGCCTCTTATGTACCTCTCTAGCACCCCCAGGAGCCTGAACTGATTAACACCAGCTTCTCGGGGAGCTTCCTGTTTCCTGATGCTTCCCTGAACCCACTTGAGGAGAACAGGCAGTCAACTGAAATAGTAAGAGCCAGTTAGGCCCTTAAGACGCTGATATCTTCCCTATCAAACACCAAATTGGGAAGATGGATGATGCCATAGTTGACATTATGGAGGATAATGCTATGACAGGAACTGTTCATGGGAGAACAGTGGCAGAGGGAAATGGAATCTCCAGAAACATACATAACTTCCAATTTCTCTGTGGCTTAGTGTTGTGGCATAACATACTGTTTGAAATAAATGTTGTAAGCAAGAGACTCCAAGGTGTTGACCTTAATATATCTGGAGCAATGGAACAACTGGACAAAGCAAAGTCATACCTACAGACTTACCAGTCAGATGAGGGATTTCAAAACATTCTGAAGAGTGCACTGAAGTTGGCAGAGGAACTTCACACTGAAGCTATTTTCCCACCCATTCAAGAATACAAGAATCACCAAAGAAGACAACAGTTTGATTACAAGGCACGGGATAATCCCAAAAGAGACCCCAAACAACAATTCAAAGTTGAATTCTTTAACCAGGTGCTAGATTGTGCAATACAGTCAGTTGAAGAATGTTTCATGCAGCTCAAGAAACACAGCTGTATATTTGGGATGTTGTATGATATTCCAAAACGCCTCACTATACCTGAAGAAGACCATCACCAGCAATGCAGGGCACTAGAGACAGTGTTGACATATGATGACATGCGCGATATTGATGCGAGTGATTTAGATGATGAACTGCAAGCCCTTTCAAGATACATTTCAGCAGGATCAACTCCAAAGGCTGTTCTGGAATATATGTGCACAAATAAGATGACCACCCTCTTTCCAAATGCTTTTGTCGCTCTGCGCATACTTCTAACACTTCCTATAACAGTTGCCAGTGGAGAACACAGAAGAGGCTGGTCGGCCTTGCAACCATCTCAGCAGAGCATGAGCTGGCCCAGACCGTGGACCTTCAGGAAGCAGTTCAAATCTTTGCAACCAAAAAGGCACGGAAAGCACCACTTTGGTTATTCAAACAGATAAAAATGCCAGTGTTTACTATTCAGACAAGAACAGTTAACTTTCAAACACCTGAACAGCAAATGTAAGTGTTACTTAAAATTTTTGAACAAGGCATTTTAAGTTGTTAGTTCTCCTTTATTGGGGTAGGTAACAGAGCAGTACCAAGAGAAGAGTAGAACAGGAAGAAGGCAGAATTGAGACCTTTCAAAGTTTTGGCCCAAGCGAGGGGGCATGTGAGCGTCATTTGAGCTCCCTGCCTCAGGTGCCAAAATGTTGTGGGCCAGCCCTGAGATTAAAGCTAGCTCAGGTATGTCCACTTGAACTGCAGTTGCCCCCAGTGACTGCAGTCTAAACGTACCCGTAGGCTTAGTCAAGTTGGCAGCCAGGAGATCTAGTAAAGAAATCCCATCCTTGACATGGTTTATCTAGGAGGAAAGGAGATTCCAAGGGGAAATCAGGACACGTGAGTATGTCTAAGTGCTGCTAAGCACTTTGATTACAGTTCAAGTAGTGCTTGGCAGCAGCAAAAGTCCTGTGGTAGCATTGTCACAATCTGCTCACTGTTGATAGATGCTGCTGTGGGCTCTGGTACAAGGAGAGGGAGGCTTGAAATACCTGAAAGAAGAAAAAAAGAAAGTGAGTATGAATAATTCAATACTCTTCCACCTTATGCCACTCTAGCAATTATTTTCCAATAGCCACATTCTCATGTGAGAGTCATTAAATTCAAAAACCTTTTTCTCCCTTTTAACATGTTACACTTTGGCAGCTAATAGCCCCTCACTTGGCAGGCCTGAGAACCAAATGTTCATTTCAGTCTTGCAACAGATGGAATACATTACACACAGAATTACAGGCACTAGGTACAGTATCTAGCAGTTGAACTATGGAAGACATCCAGCAAAGCCAACTGACCACAATTGTTTCTTATAAAGGGAGAAGAAGTCTGTGAACTAATTAGATAGAAACTTCTTATGTATTTAGTGCCTCTCTCTTGAAAAAAAAAATGGCTTACAGCCTACTTTAGCCCAGACTTTTTATTTCAGGTAGGCCATTTCTTCTGAAGCCTGCATTTATATTTTGTATCGCAGTTGCCCATAGGGAATCCCTCAATCTGCACAGGTTTGTGGTATCATCCTTGTGGTATTATTTTGCTATGTATGATTTTTATTCCTTGATTGTTGTAAAGCCCAAGATAAAATACCACACTGCAAAAATGTGAGGAACAACAAGACTTTTTTTTTAAGCTATAGATTAAAAAAAATCAATTCACAGCTTAAATCAAAGGTGTGAATTGGTCGTGGTAACCTGCTTGTCCAGTTTCAAGTAATGAGACCATCTACTGAAGATTTTTATAAATTTGTCCAGTATGGGTATGCTGAATATCTGTGACAGGTTACTCAGGGGCTCCTCTCAACACATGGTGATTGCCAGGCATGCTTCTACTGTCAGCCAGGAATGGATGGTGATAGAAAAAAAAACTAACTAAAAGGTCAGAGTGAAAACGGTTCGATCACGGATGCTTGTAAGAAAAATCCATTTTGTTTTTTGCACAATTTTATTAGCGTTTTAAAAATCTACCATTTTTAAGCAGGAGACATTAAACTGTGGTCGATTTCAGTAGCTGTCTGAGTGCATGTCCATTACTCTTTAAAAGGAGTAAGGAACAACCTTAATATACTAGCTAACTTTCCCTTTCTCATTCAAGCAAGCTGTAATTTCCCAGGCTATGGGCAAGGTATTATCTGAGTTGGTAATGGCCATTCTGTTTTTCCACATAGTGCACTACCAGTATTACAGTGGAGTTATTTAAAAGCTGTGATTAGCTTGCAGAGCAAACTATGAGAGTCTGTAGCATTTCTCAGGTCTAGCCGTAGAGAACACCAATTTGGATTTTCTTCTCTGGAGAGAACATTCGCTCAGTTTCACTTGAAGTTTAGCTAATACTGTAATTTCAGATCAGGAACTCCTGAGCTCTGCTTCTGACTTGCTGTGTGACCCCTGAACAAGATATTCACTCTCTCCGCTTCGGTTTCGACATCTGAAAAATGGAGATAAAATACTTACCTACATCACTGCGTCAGTGTGAGGGTTAATTAATGTTTGAATAGCCCTATAAATGCGTGAAGTACTATACAATTATCATAGAATCACAGAATATCAGGGTTGGAAGGGACCTCAGGAGGTCATCTAGTCCAAACCCCTGCTCAAAGCAGGACCAATCCCCAACTAAATCATTCCAGCTAGGGCTTTGTCAAGCCTGACCTTAAAAACTTCAGAGGAAGGAGATTCCACCACCTCCCTAGGTAACGCATTCCAGTGCTTCACCACCCTCCTAGTGAAAAAGTTTTTCCTAATATCCAACCTTAACCTCCCCCACTGCAACTTGAGACATTACTCCTTGTTCTGTCATCAGCTACCACTGAGAACAGTCTAGATCCATCCTCTTTGAAACCCCCTTTCAGGTAGTTGAAAACAGCTATCAAATCCCCCCCTCATTCTTCTCTTCTGCAGACTAAACAATCCCAGTTCCCTCAGCATCTCCTCATCAGTCATGGGTTCCAGTCCCCTAATCATTTTTGTTGCCCTCTGCTGGACACTTTCCAATTTTTTCACATCCTTCTTGTGGTGTGGGGCCCAAAACTGGACACAGTACTCCAGATGAGGCCTCATCAATGTTGAATAGAGGGGAACAATCACGTCCCTCGATCTGCTGGCAATGCCCCTACTTATACACCCCAAAATACCATTAGCCTTCTTGGCAACAAGGGCACACTGTTGACTCATATCCAGCTTCTCGTCCACTGTAACCCCTAGGTCCTTTTCTGCAGAACTGCTGCCTAGCCATTTGGTCCCTAGTCTGTAGAGGTGCATGGGATTCTTCCGTCCTAAGCTCAGGACTCTGCACTTGTCCTTGTTGAACCTCATCAGATTTCTTTTGGCCCAATCCTCTAATTTGTCTAGGTCCCTCTGTATCCTACCCTTACCCATATATCTGCCACTAATGTTATGTATTTATTTCCGTTTAAATACAAAAAAGGACACCTAAAATATCCTGGCACTCTCCCAATTAGCTAAAGAAACAATCCATGCAAAGAATAGTCACCCAGAAATGTAACAGCCTCTTCACCAAAAATTAAATGCAAGTAACCAAATTGAACCAGTAACGTAAACACACTACCCCGAAGCCCTAGCACATAGATACTCTTTCCAGCAAACTCAAAAGGTCAACAGATTCTGGGCCACCTGCATCTACCAACACTCCATCTGGGATGGATAAGAATTTGAAGCATAAGCTCACCTGCCTCAGCTGAGACTCAATATCAGGGCTGAAAGCTGGGATGTGGTCTTTTTGATGTGGTCCAGGGAGAGAAATTGCTTTGGAGTTCTAAGTAGCTCCTCAAGGGATATTTTTGCAGATGTGAGCATGTGAAGTGATCCAGTTTTCTGATTCAGTCTCTCCTGCTATTTAATAATGGTAACTTAATTATATGTCCAATCAAGGATTTTAAGGTGCATTCACCTACCTGTGAGGTAGGTCAGTATTAATTAGTAAGGAGGCAAGAGTTAACGGTATTTTCAGTATTTGGGTGGTGCCCTGCTCTGTACCTCTGTCTCCTCAAATTCAGCCTAGGAGGTCAAGAGCTTTCGCCAGTGTGGGGAGGTGATGAGCGCAATCTGTTTGAAGTTCAACCCAGACAAGATTGAGGTGATGATGTGGGAAGCAACCAAAGGAGATGGCAAAAATTGTTCCCTTTGACTTAGGGCGTTCATTTTCTGTTGGTCTCCTGAGTTCACAGCATTGGCCATAATCAGCAAGGTGCTGAAGCACATACCTAATGTTAAGTATGTGAGTAGTCCCCCTGAAGTCAATTGGACTAGTCTTATGCTTAAAATTAGGCATGTGCTTCAGTGTCTTGCTCCACTGGGATCTTAGGACATTGCCAGATTCCCAGCTGGTTTTAGATCCTATTACAGCAGTGACTAGAATTGCTGTTTTCTATCTGTGTCTGCCTTGGAGCCTTAGACCTCTTCTTTTAAGTGCAGACCTCACAACTGTTATCTATGCTTTTGTCACCTCAAGATTAGACTACTGCAATGTGCTTTTCATGGTGCTACCTCTTCCAAGTTGGTGAAGAATGGCAGTAGTTTGTTAAGCAGTGTATATTGCCAGGAACCCATGACACCAGTGCTCTATATTTTTTATTATCCTGCTGGATTCTTGATGGAATTTCAAGGTGTTGTTTATGACCTGATACAAGCCTAAGTGGAATAAGACCTACCTATTGAAAATACTCTTTCCTCTCATGAAATACTGCCACAGCTGCTGTCAGAGGCAGTGCTCATTTTGGAACCCCTTATATAAAAGAGAGGGAGCTGATGACAGGGTGTCTTCTTTGAGGATCTCAGCTTTGGCACTTCTTCCCTCCTTGGACCAAACTAGCCTGAATCTGTTGACCTTTTGAGTTTGCTGGAAAGAGTATCTATGTGCTAGGGCTTCGGGGTAGTGTGGTGGGGGGAGTGAAGAGTTTATGTGTGATGGTATATTCTTTCTTGTTTACGTTACTGGTTCAATTTGGTTACTTCCATTTAATTTTTGTTGAAGAGGCTGTTACATTTCTGGGTGACTATTCTTTGCATGGATTGTTTCTTTAGCTAATTGGGAGAGTGCCAGGATATTTTAGGTGTCCTTTTTTGTATTTAAACGGAAATAAATATATAACATTAGTGGCAGATCTTCATGTGAGACAACTTCAATGGAGAATTTTTTCCTTTTTCACTCATCACCAACCACTTGCCAGTAAATTTTGGTCTCCATGTACCCTCCGGAGCTGAAACTACTTTACTCCAACAGTATCGTTACTCCAGTTATCTGCCTTTTTCTTCCCTCCATCTACAACTTCATACATAACTAACATCAAGTAATTACTTGTAGAAAGCTGGAAACTTTCCCTAAAAGAAAGGAAGGGGGGAAAAAAACCCATCTTTTATAGCCCACCTAGGAGAGTCAATACAAAGGAGCTTTTTAGAAACAGTAGGAATATTTAGTTCCCTTAATTAATCTAAACTTTCCATTGCTATATATCTAATTTATAGAAGAGCTATAGCAAATAAATGACTTTCTTTAAAAATAATTATATTCCTCTATATCAGAAAAGTATTTGGTGCCCCAATCTATCATGCCTTTCTCCTCCCACAACTGATTAACTGTGTTTAGAGCTCATTTTAATGTTTCCCTATCTCCACTGAAGAGAAACAAAGCATTTCTATTAAATAAGTACAGTTAAAGCCATATATTAAATAACCATCAAAAAGGGAAGTGTTATAGATACAGCTTCAAACTGAATAACTATTGTACATAGCACATACAGTATAGCAGTCTTATACCTTCCACTTTAAAACTCATTGTATAATTCATGATAAGCTGTTTGGTATTTTATTCTTCCAGGTTATTTTACCGTTTGCCCATTCAAAGGGAAAAGCATAGTACAAAAATAGAATTGGGATTCATTTTCCTGTTTTTGTGAACACCAATAAGGACATAAGGAAGTTCTATTTTTAGAACTAGCTAGCTAATAAGAAGCTTAATTGTTTATAACTAATGTTTCAAGATTCAAATGTTATGGTAATTGCAGTACATGGTCTGAAGTGCAAGAGACAGATGCTCTAAACAACAGGACAAGAAATATTACTGGCTAGTAATATGCCAATGTATTTTAAGCTTTACTTTTAAATATCCTGTTTATCTAAAAAAAATTACATGAAGCTTGCAAATTATGCACGTTATTGAGCTCTGTAACTTTGCATCCCCATTGCAATCACCAGTCTCTCCTCCACACCCTATCTATGACTTTCTACACCAACCTGTTGTGTCTTGTTCTGATTGAAATTGAGGTGTGAACTGTTTCTTATTATACGCTGTGTGTAAAAAGCCTAGCCAAATGCGTCCCCAGTCCTGATTGGGTCTCCTGGGTGCTATCACAATACAAATAATATTACACCTATTACAAAAGGAAGAGGACTTCAGACCTTTGAAAGAACCATTCACACAATTTTCATTCTTTCAATTGATGAGGAAGGAGATTTTTCCAAAGCACCTAAGTGAGTTAGGAGCACAAGTCCCATTGAAAGTCAATGAACCTTTACCAATGGGACCTGTGCTCCTAACTCACTTAGGTGCTTTAGAAAATCCCACCTGTGAATTATAAAACTTGTCATATCACCTCATCTTGTTCACATTTCTTTAGGCACATAAGGCTCAATCCTGCAATAGCTGTTCATGAATAGTCCTTACTCATGTAAGTAACCATGTTGAAATCAAACTAGGAAGGATTACTTAAAGTGTAAGTTTTTCAAGAGCAGACCTATTACAATGTAGCAAAGTGACCCTGCATGGGTAGTCAGGAATGTGGAGTGAATCTGGGACCTCTGAATCTAAAAGCATGACTCTCTATTGTCTGAGCTGAAAGAGCCAGGGCTACTAGCTCAATGTCTGTTTCAGACTCAAGTCAACCCTCTATGTAATCCAGCCAGGGGAGGGGAACAGAGAGTCACACTGTGCAAGCATAGGTAACACTTACCTAATAGTGTATGACTAGCAACAAGCCAAGCCACAGGCTCTTCATGTTTGAAATGCTTTGATGGCAACACTATGGTCACTAACCTGTACCATTTAAAAACCTGTACTTTTCAAAGCATCTTCTACAAGAGGAAGACTTTGCGGGGGAGGGATAGCTCAGTGGTTTGAGCTTTGCCCTGCTTAGACCCAGGGTTGTGAGTTCAATCCTTGAGGGGGCCATTTAGGGATATGGGGCAAAAATTGGGGACTGGTCCTGCTTTGAGCAGGGGGTTGGACTAGATGACCTCCTGAGGTCCCTTCCAACTCTGATATTGTATGACTTGTGGGGTGTTTTTTTGTTTGTTTGTTTTGCTAATTTCTAAATTAGCTTGCTTAGAAAAGAGAGGTTAAATGCTGGGAAGCAGTTTGCAAAGTGACAAGCATCAAGATCTAAAATTAAACTTCTAATAAGATAACATTCTTTTCCTATGTATTGGAACATGTGGTTGTCAAAAACAGCATCAAAGTTTGTACACATAGTCATGCTAATTTTTAAAAATACATTAATATCAGTCCTCTGAATGAATTAGAAATTATGAATAGTAATAATTATTGAATAATTAATTTCTTTAACTTATTTTAAATAAATATCTTCCTAGGTTTAATATAGTTTTCTATTAAGCAAAAGAGTTTTTTTGTCAGAAATAAGAAAAGAGGAATACGATTTGCTTACTTTGCTAAGACACATACTTATTTATGAATAATCTAAAATGTTATCAGGCATCAGGATGAGATTGTTTTCATGCAGTGGTTTTTCAAAGTCCATCTAGGCACAAACTGTTTTTTAAAAGTGTACTGTAATGTGAGGTGTGAACTAATAATCTGCCAAACCATGCATCTCAAGGGATTAGTGAGAATCAATAAGTAATTATCTATATGATTCAGAACCCAAATCCACAAAGAGGTGAGAAGAGAGGGTTCTCAGAGATACATGCAGGGGTGAGAAAGGAACAACCATTAGATGGAGGACAGCAGGGGTGTTTTGCCAGGCTCCCGGCATGTTTGCCTTATCAGTCATTTAGCATCTTCATCTACAAAATAACTTCAAAACCCTGTATGACTAGGTCTACTAGAAACTTCTGGTATAATAATCTCAGTTGCAGATATGGATTTTCATATCGTCTTTAAACCATCAAAATGCCCTAGTATAGACACAATTGTACTGGCAAAAAGTGCTTTTGGCAGTAAAGCTTATTTTGTTTGGGGAACAAACTCTTATGCTCAAATAAATTTGTTAGTCTCTAAGGTGACACAAGTACTCCTTTTCTTTTGCCAGTGTAAGAAGAATCTCCACTATGAGGGATTGTCAGGATAAGTAAACTAGTATAGCTATCGGGGCAAAGCCTTTCTAATGTAGACTAGCCCTATTTTGGAGGTGTTTTACTCTCTATGCAGTTTTGGTATTAGACCTAATAAAATAAATAGGATTAACCCAACTTGCTTAACAGGTTTTAAAATCCTGACAGCATTTGCAGGGTAGTCAAACTGCTGGTGGTCACAGGCAATTTAACCACTATGATCTCTAACCCTCTTTTGAGCCCATTTGGTCTACAATAATGCTTCCACAGTTGCTAACACCTAGGGAGCAACATGGGTGGGAAATTTGTGTAAAAGTCAAGTGTAGACACTGCCTATATATGACACGCCCAGAGCAGCAGATCTGAAAAAACTGGAAGCAGAACTAGAGGGAAAAAAGCACCACAAGACCATATTAAAAATGGAACATGGGGAACTAATTTATTGCGCAGCTCCAGGAATGGACACAAGCATTTCCCTCCAAAAAAATCAAAACACACAAGATAATTCTCTGGTTACAAATAATTCAAACCTTAGAAGCATTCTAGTAAACACATGGAAAAGTTCCATTTCTAGAGTTGGCAATCCAATACATTTAATGATCACTAACAACTGCCAAACAACAACAACAATAATAATAATAAGCAAGAGGCTAAGGATATCATGTAGAGGGGTAAAATCTCACTTAAGGGAAAATATTACAGTACAGAACCAAGCTGCCTGAATTTTCCACCATTTGATTAATCTTCTAAAAACATCTGGCTGTACTTCAGAGCTGCAGCTTCTATAAAAATAAGCCCTTAGAACAACTTTCTGCAACCCACAACTTTCTGCAACCCACCCTTGACAACTGACTAACCAAAAAAATCACTGACTTACTACATACTTACATACGTACTTATACATCCTAAATAAGCAATTATTTAAAAAATTAATTTTATGATTTATTAGAACAGTTCTCACTAATCCACCCTTGACAGAAGTTTATTTCGCTACGTACAGTTCTTATTTTTCAATATGAGTTCTTTACTAATCAACAGCACTGGATAAATATCTAAAAAAAATTTAGTTAAGATTTGCTCAAATAACAAATTGAATTCACTTTGGCTGTGTTCATGTTTCTTTTGTGTTTGCATTCCATAAACATTTCAGCAGTTGAGTTTATTGGCAGGAATGCTTGCAGAAACAGCACATTTTAAATAAATATGGGGACTATTTCTGGAAAGTGAATTTTGAACTCCAATTCAAATATTCCCCACAAAAAATTAATTCTGAGAGAGAAACTCATCCAACTGGGCACCAGACACATACCATGTAACCTCTGTGTCCAATCAGAACTAAGTAACATTTCAAATTTCAAATACTGAATACTTGCAAAAAAGTACTCCCAAACATGGTACAGACCACGACATAGTCATAGAAATTATTTGGTAATGTGTTTCAAATAACCAATACATGTGAGAATCACAATTAATTAATAGAAAGTGGCTATATTCGTCAAATAAACTATTGGAGACAAATTCACTCAGCTCCACTAATGAGTTTGTTTCCATGACAACCTTCTTTGCTCATAGACACAGGTTGTGATATTGTACCAAGCAATCAAAGATTTCAAAATATATTATAAATTCTATCTGAATTTATAAAGTAGAAACCCCAGTAAAGAAATATAAAAGGCATAATAAAGCTCAAGCCTTGCATATAATCAAGTGCACACTAAAGAAGACAATGCAACCATCATGACAATTTTTCCCTGTCAATTTTTACTGCGAGCTTTGCTGCCAGATTTTTAAAGGGTAACATTGTTAGGTCAGCGTAGGACCATCATTTCAAATCAGCCTTATATTTACAAAATCTAAAATCATAAGAAATGTTCCCAATTTTTTTTAATTCCAATTTAAACAGGTTTTAGTTTGGATTTAAATATTCCTACAGTATCTAGTGAGTCTAATCCTGAGAGGCTCAAAGCTCCCAAAACTCCTGTCTGCTTTGATGGCTTAGTGTTTTCAATCAACAAGAACCAGAGAGTACAACTGAACAGTCTGTTCACATTATCTGAGCTGAATGAAAGGTAAAAAGCAAACAACATTAATGGAGAAAAGTACATTAGACTCTTTAAATTTCAGCAATGTCATTAATTTAAGATGTCCTGAATAATACAGGCAAGGAAGACCATTCTAATCATGTTAGTTTTATATCCTTAATGCTGGTAAGCATTTATACATAAAATACAAACCTTTGACAATGAAAGAATTAAATAGAGGAATGAAGTAAGCTCAGCAAAAGTCAAAGTATGAGCATTCTAGCAGGTGTACAATAGATTCTACAGGTGCAGGTAAACAGATTGGACTTCTTCTGAGGATCAATCTTTATCCTCTAGCTCAGGGGTTTTCAACCTCTTCTGCATTTGTGGACCCCTAAAAAAATTCAAATGGAGGTACAGATCTCTTTGGAAATCTTAGACACAGTCTGTGGACCCCCAGAGGTCCATGGACCATAGGTTGAAAACCACTGTTCTATGGTAACAACAACAGTGGGATTTCTCATTCTGTTGAGATGCCACTAACACATTATATTAAAAAACATTTGTGCTACCTTTATTTGTAACATTTGTCTTCCTAACTAAAAGCCCCTGTGTAGAGTGCTGCTTAGGTCCTCCCTGTCTGAGCAGTGCATCTGTTCCCTGTCTCCCAATGCTAATCAATGCTTACTTACAGAAGATTGTCACCAACCGCCACCTCAGTGTGTTCCATAGAAATGCTCTTTTTAAGTGGCTCAGAGGGTTTAGCTGGAGCATTGGTTTTGATCAATGCCATTTCATTTACTAGCCAAGGACACACACTTAGCAGCACTTTCAACCAGTCTTTGATTTTTTTCTTCTTTCTAGATGAGTGTAGTGTTAAGGCAATAGAATGAAACACAATAAAGAAAAAAGAATTTTATATTTATATCACACCACACTACTGTGCATTCCCCCTCTCATCAGATAGATCTGAAATACATGAGGATGTCAGATGGTATGACACGCCCAGAGCAGCAGATGCTTTATTAAAGGCTTTATTGGGATGCATTTTGGATTACTGATTTACTCACAAGTGTAAAAGCTGCGAGAGAGGTGCAGGACATCACAATTAAATACTGATACAACTTTTATACTAATTGTTGTGTCTATTGATCTTTACACAGCAAAACAAATAAAGCAACCACAGGACTATAGCTGGGCCCCAAATGACCATGTTTACTAAATATACACAAACATGCAAAGCTGCATCTATATCTATACTACTGCCATACTGCTGCTCTGACTAGTTTCTGGTGGCTTCTGAAACATAGAACAGTGAGCACTGCTAGAAAGCTAAAAGCTATTGAGGAGGGTATAACTAATTCCTGTATACTATGTCATGATGGATATGACTCAAATGTTGTATAAAAGCTATTTTATTAAAGTTTAGAGCTTTTAAACATTTTATTGAGACTACGCTTTTTCCCCCTCTGCTCATATCATGTGCCTTAAATACCATGAGTCCAAATGGGTTATGAGGAAGCCATAAAAACATCTATAAGTGACCTAAAATTGGTTTTTCAAGACATAAAAATTTAGTTTTAAAGTCTGTTTTCTCAGGCCCTTCCAAGACTGGAAGCAAGTGCTGGTTCGAATCTAAATTTTGGGGAGAAACTCCCACATTTGGAAAGAGATGGTGGAAACATTTGGCATGTGTATTTTATTTTATTTTTAAACATTGGCTGTTTGAAGTGGCTTGGAGGTTTGGCATGTTAGAATAAATTCAAGGGGTGATAAATTAGTGAGCAATGGGCAGGTGACATAGTCCAAGTTTCAAGATAAATAGTAGGACCATCTGGTTGTGGTGTATTGAAAACTATTGGAATTGTAGGTTGTTGCTTTAAAATCCCAGGGGTTTTCCTGGTCCTGCTTGCAGGCTAGAGGGCTCTGTAGGAAAGCTCACAATCTGGGTCTAACAGCAGTCTGCAGAAAGCTAGCCTAGAGCACGTTGAAGTGAGTTATCTCTCTCTGTTTTAGGAAGCAGCCTGCTTTGTGTTTCTCTGTTTTGGGGTTCTTGTGTGTTTATCATTCTGAATTCTAAGAAATAAAGTAGTGTTACACTGTAACCTTCCACCAAGAACATTTTGTGTTTGTATCTAACTTCTCTGCGTGCATGCTGTGAACACAAATGTATTTATTAATGGTATCCCACAAATATCCCCTGCACATACGCTTATGCTAAGTCTATACTGCACACCTCTTGTGATGGCACATAGGGTATGTGTAGGTTTCAGAGTAGCAGCCGTGTTAGTCTGTATTCGCAAAAAGAAAAGGAGACTTGTGGCACCTTAGAGACTAACAAATTTATTTGAGCATAAGCTTTCGTGAGCTACAGCTCACTTCATCGGATGCGTTGGTACATGCTTCAATGAAAAGGAAGCTGTGTCCACTCTGTGGTGTGTAGCTACTCATGTCAGTGAAAGGCTCTGGCAGCAGGGGATGCAGCAGGAAAAGACTTGGCAACAGAGAGCTTCCGGAGCTTTTCCCCACTGAAGGGAAAGGCTCTGGCAGCAAGGAGGCAGTGGGACACTACACTGCTAAAAATAACAGTGTAGATGCGGCGAGGCACTGTTTGGGCAAATAGAGAGCCATGCAAGGTACATATCCACAGGGTTCATGCATGTCTTTAGTTGCCAAAGCAGCACCTCAGTCTACGCTGCTATTTATAACCATGCTAGGGGGCATGTACTGTATATTCCTTACATGCCACCAAAAGGCGTGTGCAGCATAGATGTACCTATGTACTTATAGGCACATGCAGACGTACAGACATACAGCCCGGATGAGTCCACCTATTGAGGTTTTATGTGGAATGTAGTTTCTATTGCAGCACCATGCAAAACACGTAAGGCCCTAGACAAATAATGGCTATCACAATGTGCTTATTTCTCAGCCCACTGGTTGATTTGAAAAAATGCAAGTAAATATTCAGAATCAAGATCCAAGTGAGTCATATTTTGGATCTAAACTCTTATCATTGACTTTTTAATCAAATATTTGACATAAGCTTATGGTAATTTTTTTTCAAATGAAGGCCACATTTTGTTTTATTAGATTATCTGCATAACAAAGCACACAAATGATCAGTCTGCAGGAGAACGTTGTAAGTGATCAGTCAGCTCCATTTACTGTTAATAGTTTGACATGTCTCGGACCATAGCAATGAATCAGTGAATATCATTATCAACCCAACACATAATAAATGCCTTGATTATACAATCAGTCCAGAGAATATTTGCATCAACAATTTGTACCTGTATTCTTCCTATTTTCTTTGTGTGTGAATGCATGGTTGGTATTAATTTAACTCTACGTGGAATTAAATGTTTGCATTTATAACAAGGCTGCAACATAAAGTACAACCTCATTAATGAATTAAGGGCCTGGTGTAATCTTGTTGCCTTTTAATATTGTGTATAAAATCTATACAAATTACCAAGCAGAAAGATTTACTTTAGAAAACATCCCATGGGGATAATCCTGCTCCCTCTTAGATGGGCCAGCAAGGTCTATAAGAACAACAATTCTACTACATTCCACTGTGCAGGCCACCAACAGGTTGTGTGGCGAACCTCTGCATTCCTTACTCACAGGAAAGTGGGGCTCCACAGCTCTTGCATCTGCAGCAACTCATATCCAGTACAGGAAGAGGGCACATAACTATATGGAGGTAATTTTCCTGGTTCTCTACAGCCTGGGGAGATAAAGACGATTCTGCTCCCTGTACAGATCCTCTGTGCAAAGCCTTAGGTGTTATGCCCCCTACAGCTTTCAGTGAAGATCTGAGTTGCTGGTGTTCTGCACTTCTCAGGATCAGGCCCTACTGAGGGGGAAAAATACGTGCTTGAGTCTGCAGGACGGAAGTCAATGAGAGCTTTATCACAGACTTCAGTGAGGACAAAATCCAGGCCCTAAACGGAGGGAACTCCACTGAGGGGAAATTGAGGTTAGACATTCGGAAAAACTTTATAATTATGAGGATAGTTAAGCTCTGGTATAGGCTTCCAAGGGAGGTTGTAGCATCCCCATCATTGGGGGGTTTTAAGAACAGGTTAGACAAACACCTGTCAGGGATGGTCTAGACTCAGCACAGAGGAGTGGGCTAGATGACGTCTGGAGGTCCCTTCCAGCCCTACATGTCTATGATTCTGTGATTTTCCTGTTGGAATCTGCTAGAAAAACAGAACTGCCTGAGTAAAGCTGCAAATTATGGCCAACAAGCTTTGGCATCCTGATTGCTTGGAATATCTGCTTAATTTATCAAAACGATGTTATCTTCAAATGGAAGAGTGACAAAAGAATAATAATCTGAATCCAGACAGACTTTTCATTTTATTTTGCTAAGGTCTAGACAAAAAGAGTCTTACTTTTAAAATGACAGGTTTCAGAGTAGCAGCCGTGTTAGTCTGTATCCGCAAAATTTGTTAGTCTCTAAAGTGCCACAAGTACTCCTTTTCTTTTTCCTTTTAAAAGTGATCTGTTTCACTGTTTATTTTTAAAATATATTCAAGCCTTTTTGGCATTTTGAGCAGAAGCAAACAAAAAAATATTGGGTGAAATTGCAGGGATTCCTCCATAGGTTTCATAGCTTTATGGATAAATATAGTTTACATGATTAACTGCATTTCCAAAGTGATAGCCTGTGATTCCCCGTTTTAATCTCCGATGCTTAGAATTGACTCTCTTTGGAGCCCCATATGTTGCACACCCAGAGTGGACCTTGTTGAGCAACATGAGAGTCTCTAGTGCTCCCTAGAGAGTTGTCACCTTCTTCAGTTTGCTTCTCAGGACAAGCTTGCTTTTGTAAAGCTATGTCATAATTCGGTGACATTGCATAAAAATGCCACACAAAGACACAATGTGGTTGTCATGAAAAAACAACATCATATCATGATGTAACACCAACATTTTCCTGGTCTGAAATAATTTTTAGGTCAGTTGAAAGACCTGATGCAGGACTGTGCCTAAGTAAAACTGAGATGATCCTACAAAATTAGGAGCAAGTAGCAATCCAGCTGCCTTCTCACTGTTATTCTGTCATTTGTTGGCTTCTTTTCCAAGTTCATTTTAAGGGGAGGATAAAAATGTGGCCAATTTCTCATTTTATCTCACCCTCCTTCCCCATCCCTAATCTCCTCTCTCTTTGCTAATATCACAGCACTGGAGTTAATCTGACCTTCATTTCTAATACATGCATCCTGTGTGCCAAGGAGTTATATGAGTCACCAAAGCTTTTATAAATGTAACTGGCCAGTCATCTGCTCTTTGAGTTGAATGAATCCAGCCTTCTACTATACCATACCACAGTGCTCGGAGAACACTTTGAATCTCTCCTTTTAACAAAACTGTTGATCTTTTTATTGTCCAGGTTAACAATACTGACCTAAGCTCGTAACAGTGTATCTCAATTGAATTCAGTGGAATTATTTCAGATTTACAGCAGCGTAGTTGAGATCTGAACGTGGTCCTGTAACTTGAAATATAATACTTTCTCCAACATAACACTCTGACAGAGGACAGAATTACAGCTTTTTCATTAAATTCCTTCAAATTATAACTCCCAGCCATGTCCTTACTAATATAACAGTATCTTTCCATAAGGCACACAGATACTAATGTGTTCTCAAAAGGAAAAAACAGAATTCAAAAATTGGTCATGTTTCAGCCCAATCTGATGAGTTTCTATTTGCTTTTGCAGTGATTTTGTCAATATATAGTCTAGAAAGTAGCATGGATAGGTTTATATTTCCACCGTGGAGGATGGGGGTATAACAGGGAAGAGGGCTGGTCTGGCTTTTACAAAGTGCACTGCACACCTCACTCAGTTCTTCTTGTTTCTGTTTCATCAACATTGATGTGGTTCATTTTTTGCATTTACATCCAGCACCATATGTCCTTTGTCTGCAGTCACTCCTCATGAAATCAAACACCCAGGAGTTCCAAATAAGCCAGTGTGATGGGAATCATAGACTATTAGGGTTGGAAGAGACCTCAGGAGGTCATCTAGTCCAATCCCCTGCTCAAAGCAGGACCAACATCAACTAAATCATCCCACCCACGGCTTTGTCAGGCCGGGCCTTAAAAACTAAGAATGGAGATTCCACCACCTCCCTAGGTAACCCATTCCTCTGTTTCACCAACTTCTTAGTGAAATAGTGTTTCCTAATATCCAACCTAGACCTCCCCCACTCAACTTGAGACCATTGCTTCTTATTCTGTCAACTGCCACCACTGAGAACAGCCTAGCTCCGTCCTCTTTGGAACCCCCCTTCAGGTAGTTGAAGGCTGCTATCAAATCCCCCCTCACTCTTCTCTTCTGCAGACTAAATAACCCCAGTTCCCTCAGCCTCTCCTCATAAGTCATATGCCCCAGCCCCCTAATCATTTTTGTTGCCCTCTGCTGGACTCTCTCTAATTTGTCCACATCCCTTCTGTAGTGAGGGGACCAAAACTGGATGCAATACTCCAGGTGTGGCCTCCCCAGTGCTGAATAGAGAGGAATAATCACGTCCCTCGAGCGGCTGGCAATGCTCCTGCTAATACAGCCCAATATGTTATTGGCGTTCTTGGCAACAAGGGCACACTGCTGACTTATATCCAGCTTCTGATCCACTGTAATCCCAAGGTCCTTTTCTGCAGAATTGCTGCTTAGCCAATCAGTCCCCAGCCTGTAGAGGTGCATGGGATTCTTCCTTCCTAAGTGCAGGACTCTGCACTTGTCCTTGTTGAACGTCATCAGATTTCTTTTGGCCCAATCCTCCAATTTGTCTAGGTGACTCTGGACCCTATCCCTACCCTCCAGCATAACTACCTCTCCCCACAGCTTAGCGTCATCTGCAAACTTGCTGAGGGTGCAATTCATCCCATCATCCAGATCATTAATAAGGAAAGATGTGGAAAAAAAACCGGCCCCAGGACCAACCCCTGGGGCACTCCGCTTGATACTGGCTGCCAACTAGACATCGAGCCGTTGATCACTACCCGTTGAGCCCAATAATCTAGACAGCTTTCTATCCACCTTATATTCCATTCATCCAATCCATACTACTTTAACTTGCTGGCAAGTATACTGTGGGAGACCATATCAAAAGCTTTGCTAAAGTCAAGATATATCACATCTACCACTTTCCCCATATCCACAGAGCCAGTTATCTCACCATAGAAGGCAATCAGATTGGTCAGGCATGACTTGCCCTTGATGAATCCATGCTGACTGTTCCTGATCATCTTCCTCTCCTCCAAGTGCTTCAAAATGGATTCCTTGAGGACCTGCTCCATGATTTTGCCAGGGTCTGTAGTTCCCTGGGTTCTTTCTCTTTCCTTTTTTAAATATGGGCACTATATTTGCCTTTTTTCAATCAGCCAGGACCTCCCCCAGTCACCACGAATTTTCAAAGATAATGGCCAATGGCTCTGCAATTACATCAGCCAACTCCCTCAGCACCCCCAGAAGACCTCTCCGTACCCGTAGGGGTACATGTACCCCTGGTTGAGAACTACTGGAGTAGGATATGACTGTATCAAATTGTGAAAATGTTTTGTTTCTGTGTTGAAATATTGTCCCTGACGTGCTAGTTTGAGCTTGCCTAGGGGCAGCCTCTTATGCTGCATTCCAGACCCTGCCCAGGAAAGGCATTTGACGCCTTGTTAAAAGACCCCATTGACAGCTACCAAGGCTGAAACCTGGGGGTGTTGACTTTTACTCTCAGTTACCCGTGCATCTTATTTCATTGTAATTTTTAATTTTTAAAAGCTATGCATCTTTAAATAACTTTATAATGCAGCATCAGTGAGGTGTTCTTACTTTTCCAGCAACAGAAGATCTCTTCTGCCTCAACTACATGGTGGAATAGCAGTCATGACTGGACTACAGGTATTGAAGGGTATGTGCTGTTTAGGAAAGACAGAAATAAAGGTAAAGGTGGTGGAGTAGCATTGTATATCAATGATGAGGTAGAATATAAAGAAATAAGAAGTGATGGAATGGAAAAGTCAGAGTCCGTCTGGGCAAAAATTACACTGGGGAAGAAAACTATTAGAGCCTCCCCTGGGATAGTGCTTGGGGTGTGCTATAGACAGCCGGGATCTAATTTAGATATGGATAGAGCCCTTTTTAATGTTTTTAATTAAGTAAATACTAATGAAAACTGTGTGATCATGGGAGACTAACTTTCCAGATATAGACTGGAGGACGAGTACTAGTAATAATAATAGGGCTTAGATTTTCCTAGATGCGATAGCTGATGGATTACTTCATCAAGTAGTTGCTGAACCGATTAGAGGGGATGCCATTTTAGATTTGGTTTTGGTGAGTAGTGAGGACCTCATAGAAGAAATGGTTGTAGGGGACAATCTTGGTTCAAGTGATCATGAGCTAATTCAGTTCAAACTGAACGGAAGGATTAACAAAAATAAATCTGCAACTAGGGTTTTTGATTTCTAAAGGGCGGACTTTCAAAAATTAAGGAAATTAGTTAAGGAAGTGGATTGGATTGAAGAATTTATGGATCTAAAGGCAGAGGAGGCCTGGGATTACTTTAAATCAAAGCTGCAGAAGCTATCGGAAGCCTGCATCCCAAGAAAGGGGGAAAAATTCATAGGCAGGAGTTGTAGACCAAGCTGGATGAGCAAGAATCTCAGAGAGGTGATTAAGAAAAAGCAGAAAGCATACAGGGAGTGGAAGATGGGAGGGATCAGCAAGGAAAGCTACCTTATTGAGGTCAGAACATGTAGGGATAAAGTGAGACAGGCTAAAAGTCAAGTAGAGTTGGACCTTGCAAAGGGAATTAAAACCAATAGTAAAAGGTTCTATAGCCATATAAATAAGAAGAAAACAAAGAAAGAAGAAGTGGGACGCTAAACACTGAGGATGGAGTGGAGGTCAAGGATAATCTAGGCATGGCCCAATATCTAAACAAATACTTTGCCTCAGGTCTTTAATAAGGCTAAAGAGGATCTTAGGGATAATGGTAGCATGGCAAATGGGAATGAGGATATGGAGGTAGATATTACCATATCTGAGGTAGAAGCGAAACACGAACAGCTTAATAAGACTAAATCAGGGGGCCCAGATAATCTTCATCCAAGAATATTAAAGGAATTGGCACCCGAAATTGCAAGCCCATTAGCAAGAATTTTTAATGAAACTGTAAACTCAGGGGTTGTATCGTATGATTGGAGAATTGCTAACATAGTTCCTATTTTTAAGAAAGGAAAAAAAGTGATACGGGTAACTACAGGCCTGTTAGTTTGACATCTGTAGTATGCAAGGTCTTGGAAAAAATTTTGAAGGAGAAAGTAGTTAAGGACATTGAAGTCAATGGTAAATGGGACAAAATACAACATGGTTTTACAAAAGGTAGATCGTGCCAAACCAACCTGATCTCCTTCTTTGAGAAAGTAACAGATTTTTTAGACAAAAGAAACGCAGTGGATCTAATTTACCTAGATTTCAGTAAGGTGTTTGATACTGTGCCACATGGGAAATTATTAGTTAAATTGGAAAAGATGGGGATCAATATGAAAATTGAAAGGTGGATAAGGAATTGGTTAACAGGGAGACTACAGCGGGTCCTACTGAAAGGTGAACCGTCAGGCTAGAGGGAGGTTAGCAGTGGAGTTCCTCAGGGATCAGTTTTGGGACCAATCTTATTTAATCTTTTTATTACTGACCTCAGCACACAAAGTGGGAGTGTGCTAATAAAGTCTGCGGATGATACAAAGCTGGGAGGTATTGCCAATTTAGAGAAGAACCGGGAAATCATACAAGAAGATTTGGATGACCTTGTAAACTAGAGTAATAGTAATAGGATGAAATTTAATAGTGAGAAGTGTAAGGTTATGCATTTAGGGATTAATAACAAGAATTTTAGTTATAAGCTGGGGACGCATCAATTAGAAGTAACGGAGGAAGAGAAGGACCTTGGAGTATTGGTTGATCATAGGATGACTATCAGCCGCCAATGTGATATGGCTGTGAAAAAAGCTAATGCGGTCTTGGGATGCATCAGGTGAGGTATTTCCAGTAGAGATAAGGAGGTTTTAGTACCGTTATACAAGGCACTGGTGAGACCTCACCTGGAATACTGTGTGCAGTTCTGGTCACCCATGTTTAAGAAGGATGAATTCAAACAGGAACAGGTACAGAGAAGGGCTACTAGGATGATCCGAGGAATGGAAAACCTGTCTTATGAAAGGAAACTCAAGGAGCTTGGCTTGTTTAGCCTAACTAAAAGAAGGTTGAGGGGAGATATGATTGCTCTCTATAAATATATCAGAGGGATACATACCAGAGAGGGAGAGGAATTATTTAAGCTCAGTACCAATGTGGACACACGAACAAATGGATATAAACTGGTCATTGGGAAATTTAGACTTGAAATTAGACGAAGGTTTCTAACCATCAGAGGAGTGAAGTTTTGGAATAGCCTTCCAAGGGAAGCAGTGGGGGTAAAAGACCTATCTGGCTTTAAGATTAAACTTGAGAAGTTTATGGAGGAGATGGTATGATGGGATAACATGATTTTGGTAATTAATTGATCTTTAACTATTCATGGTAAATAGGCCCAATGGCCTGTGATGGGATATTAGATGGGGTGGGATCTGAGTTACTACAGAAAATTCTTTCCTGGGTATCTGGCTGGTGAATCTTGCCCATATGCTCAGGGTTTAGCTGATCGCCATATTTGGGGTCGGGAAGGAATTTTCCTCCAGGGCAGATTGGAAGAGGCCCTGGAGGTTTTTCGCCTTCCTCTGTAGCATGAGGCACGGGTCACTTGCTGGAGGATTCTCTGCTCCTTGAAGTCTTTAAACCATGATTTGAGGACTTCAATAGCTCAGACATGGGTGAGAGGTTTTTCGCAGGAGTGGGTGGGTAAGATTCTGTGGCCTGCGTTGTGCAGGAGGTCGGACTAGATGATCATAATGGTCCCTTCTGACCTTAGTATCTATGATAGGTCACTCAGGCCCTTGTCCTGCTAATGCTCTTGCAAAGTTGCACATGTTTAAATTTAATCATATAGTTAGATCCTTTGAAGTCAGTTACTTCAATGGGGCTCCACGAGGGTGGAGGAGTCCACTGATACAGAGCCTGTTGCAGGATCAGCCCTTTAGACTGTAAATTCTTTGCGCCGGCGACTCTTTCTAAAAATATGTTCAACATCTGGCACAACAGGGTCCCATTTCTAACTGGGGACTCTAGTCATTACTAAAAAAAATCAATATTAGAGCAGCAACAATGCTTTGAAACTGGCTATGCTATTTCACACTGTTATACTTTAAAACAAACACACATCATATTTAATAGATGCTTTAGTTTTGACAATCTGGGTGTTTCTTGGCTTGCATCCTGCAACAAATGATAAAAAAAAAAGGAGAGATGGTATCTCCAAAGAATATAAAAGCATTTATTCAGGAATAACTTAAGAGCCAATCGTGATTCCTCAGACCCCCAAAATCCTGCACTTTACATTTAGTTCAGAAACATTTTGGTGACTTGTTTTTTAAGGTAATCCAAGCTCAAGGAATGATGACATACTGCATCCCTCATAACCATATGCCAAGGACGCACCAGATGGAAAGCTATTGTGAGAGTGCTTCCTGGAAATTAGATCCTCAGCACGTTTGATGCCTGTGCTGAGCTAGTCTCTTGGCTACTTACATTCCTGCCTATCTGCTGCAGTGGCAAAGTGCCTACTTGTGAGTTGACATGTCAGTTTCAATAAAAAATCTGAAAAAAAAATCTAAAGCTTACATAACACTTCAAGTACTCTTATCTGTAAGGAATCCCTCCACTCTCATAGCAATGTCATGTAGCTCTTTTGCACACAACAGCAAGTCACACTTGTGCCAGACTTCTGGAGTACAGGAAAAGAAGGCAGTGGGTTCATGGCTGCCAAGATGACAGATTGCTAGCAGTGGGAAACTGAAAGTACATTGTAGTATGTTTGGATGCCCCATGTTGTTGTGTTAAAGGAGTACAACTGACATGCACAGTGTATAAAGGTAGTGAGGTATTGATCTCAGGCCCAGCCACAGTGCAGTGCATTAAAGGAAAGTTACAATGTAAAATAAGATGTTTTAGTCACAACAACCACAAAGAAAAATATCACCAAAAGTACTTCAAAGTGTTGTGGGTTCTGTTTTCCTGTCACAGCTATTTTCATATAAATAAGTTCAGATTACAATAGTGTATATATTTTCTTTTTCTAAATGGCAGCCCCAAAACCTCAATTTGGGATTTGAAAGTCAAGCTGAGTTCTTTCCTGCTTGCACATGATCACCAGTAATAATGGTTCTGCAAGCCAGATTCTGCCTTTAATGACATCTGTGCAACCCACTGTTGTCAGTGGACTTGCACAGGTGTAAATGATTGAAAATTAGTGAGAAATTTGGCTGAAGTACAAGAAGAAAGAGTTCAAATTACTCCTTTTAGATAAGTTGGCTCAAGAGCTAACTGGAGAAAAACTTATTTTTCACCCCCAAGTAAGCAATTAGGATTATAAATACACATATGGAGCAGATCTGTTGAGTATAAGTATCGTTAAGTACATAGTAACTTCAGGGAGCCACTGGTGGCTCGGTGGGGTGTTGCAGGGCTTTCCCCTCAGTCACCTCCACCAAACAGCCACAAGGTCTGCTGGTGATTCACCTTTTCTTGTGACTCGGCCCTCTGGCTGGATGACATATAGTCCCACATCTTCCAGAGTAAACCAGACATCCAACAAACAGTAATCCACTGACCTCAGTCTGGGGCTTCAGCCTGACTGTGCCTTACCAGTCCTTACCCCTTGTGTCAGAGGGATTTCTGCACCATCTTCCTCAGTGGGCCACTAAGGGAACCCAGCCCCTCCCTCTCCTCTGGGTGTCAGTCCAGGGGCCCTTCAGTAAGTAGCCAAAGCTTGCCTATGCAGACCTCTTGCTGGTTCCCTGAACCACTTCCTACCTTCCCCTCTCTGGGGCCTTTCCCACAGCCTCTTCCCAGGCTCGCTGTGTATCAGCATCGCTTGCTAGGCCTCTTCCACAAGCTCACTGCAGAGCTTCTTAGCACGGTCTGCCATGCAGCTGGAGAACCCTGGACCCTTTCCCAGCTTTTCTTCACAACCTCACTGTGCTCCTCCTGCTGAAGGCCTGGCCTAACTTCCTTCAGGAAGGTGCTGTGTACCAGCCATCCCACCCAGCTCCCTGGTTCCAGCCAGCCTTCTCTTCCTGACTGAGAGCAAGAGATCTACTCTCCTTCCCCATCACTCCCCAACTGAGTTGGGTTCAGCCCTTTTAGTACCTCTCTCCAGGCTTGACGGCTACTGCAGGTGTAGTGGGGCAGGGCTGATCGAACCCACCAAGTCTCATTAACACCCTCTTGCCCCGTGTGGGGACTGTACACCCTATTGCAGAGTAGAACCTCATTTTAAAGTTCGATTTAAATGTAATTAAGGGGAAAATGGCATCTTGACATGCCAGTCCTGTCTGGTGACTATCCAAAGGCACAGACTTTCAAAGTTATTGCAAGATATAGTCTAGTTTATAATTGTTAGACTGTCTACCTACTACTAAATTATCACAAGTTTGAAAGTTTGTCGGCCTCATACATTCAAAGGATGAATTTGAATCTTAACATATCACAGACAGGACCCTTTGCTGGGAAGTACTAGTGAAGTGGCAGCCCCTGATTGTGAATGCCTTACAGGCATAGTAAAACAGTGATGTCTATATTTGGAAACTGTTTTGAAAGTTCATGTAATGAGGCTCTGATCCTGCTAGTGCAGACTTTTGTGCCCACTTAGAGTCCTGTGGAAGTCAGTGGGATTGTGCAAGGATCTGTGACAGTGGGTCCCAGTGCAGAGTCAGGGCCTTCGTATGCATGTTCCTAGTGATCTCCCATGGATTTGATACCCTGGATGATTAGGATTAATTGAAACACTCACTGTTTCATAGTTACCTGCTATATTGGTATCAACAGAATTCAGTAATTTTTCCAGTACATGTGAACTTCCCTCTTCCCCATCCCCTTTTCTTGGGGAAGATCTGGAGTTTGCATGTATATATATATATAGTGTGCATATTTACATTGTAATACAAAGATTAATTCAGAAGTGTATAATTATCATTCATAATTCATAGTTCATAATTGCCATCACATTTTGTGAATGGGACAAATGTAGATTAATACAGACGTTTTTCTTATTGCAGACTGGAAGGAACTTCTCATCTATAATTTCTTAATTAAGCTGGATGTGCAAACCTAGAGTGAAAGAGAAACTCTGATTATCTCTTAGATGAAGACAGGCCAAGACATTTTCCAGTGGCAATATAATGGTAGTGCTTAATGAGCAGAGTTTACTATGAAATAATTCAATATTGCATTTTACCACAGCTTCATATCATTATTTTGGCTCTTGCAAGATCCCATGATGGATATTTACTTATCTGAGTCATCCACCTTTATTGTTTTAAAAAATCTCGAGGGGGTTCTTATGCATGGTGCAGTACACCCGGCTTTAGAGCAGTGTTGTAAAATGAACCATGGCATCTAAACACCCAAAAGATCAATCATCAAAAAAGATTATCATGGAGGGGAGGTGATGAGGAAAAACAGTTGCAATAAGACAAAAATGGACACAAGTCAAACTTTACTGAACTTCAAATAAGGTTACCTTTTTCCTTATTTGTCCATCTTCACCTGCCTTAACAATGCCTGGTCCCCCCTAGTGGGACTTGAATTGGAAATGCCAAAACACCATAGAAAAGGAAAGCTGCAAGACTTCCAGCCCAATATTACCAGTTTAAGAGGCAGACTTTATTGAGTTCTTCTCCAAACAGAAGCTTTAAATGTCTGCCCATCACTAGTTATTTTTTAAATAATTAACTAATGCCATATTCCCCCTCCCTTGCCCTCACTACCCAAAGATAAATCAAATTACAATATAATATTATTTAGATGTAATACAGTAGCTTTCATAATTGTAACCCTTCTGCCCGGTGAAGCCAGCAGCAACAAGGGGCAGGTTCAGTATCTAGGGGTTCCTTCTCAACAACACAAAACAGGCTCAAGCCCCCACCCAGTGACCTGAAACAATTACACACCACCCCCTTGCAATACATCCCCTCTTGCAAGCACAGAGTCTGAGTGTAGCAAAAACTTTTAATAAAAGGAGGAAATTAACTCAGCATTCATTTGTCAAAACACCAAACTAGAGCTCATAAATACAAACCATGAGCAAAAGACCCACCCCCAAGTAAGTTGGGCGGTGTCCTTTTCCTCTCAAGGTCTTAAGTCCAGCAACCCAAAAGTCCCTTTAAGTTGCCTGTCCCTTCTCTGTACCCCACTTACAGTTGCTGCCCTTGGCCAGTGCAGCCCCAGAGTTCAGAGGTTCATCCGCAGAGTTCACCTCCCACCCTGTGTGGAAGGTGGGGGGTGTGTGTGTGTAGGGAGGCACCTTACGCGTTGCACTACTCAAGCACTCGCTCATTGCCCCAATGGCCGATTGCCATGCCTCTGTGGGGCTCTGCTCTGGCCCTCTCTACCAGCTGTCCTGCTAGCCACTTGCCACACCTCTCCACCAACCACCCTGCTAGCTACTAGCTCACCAAGATGTCTTCAGGACCTCTCCACACACACACACGCGCTTAACACAGCTCTCAGTGATTTCAGGTGTTAGTGGGGCAGTCTTTGCAGTAAAGACACTGTCCCAAAGTAGGTCTAATATTTCATCCTAGGTATTAGTGATTTCAGCTCTACAGCTTGTAACAAGACTCTCAATTAAATCTAAATTAGCTCTTTTAGTATACCAAGAAGAGAGGAAGAGTCAAATAGTACCCAGGACCCTTAAAAATAGCCACCACCCCCAATATCTGTCCCCAGTCTCTCTCAACTCAGTGGGCTTTGGAACCCATGTCCCCTGCCTACCAAGTGCTGTTCAGTTGAGGGTGAGTCTCTCCATTGGGGTATGCCAGGTACAGTTCTGCTGCCCTCGATTCACACAACAAGGATAGAAACACCTTGTTATTGGGGCAGGAGTAATAAAGAGACTGGGGATCCAACACCAGCCACAAGTGATCATTTGGGCAAGCAGTCCCATCATGCTGAGCATCTAGGCAGGGTGGGTGTGTCCATGCAAACAAGATCAACTTCTGAAGTCTTTTTCCACAGCTCACCACTAGATGTCAGGGGAGAGCTCATCCAGACTCTGCTTACATAATTATAATAGCCCAAACACATTTTACAAAACGTTGTAAAATCCGGATAGTGCAGTGAATACATAGGAAAATAGGACAACCTTTCAAAGCTGTACTAAACCAACAGATGGAATGCTGATGAGTGCATAAATTCAAGTTGAGTAGGGTCTACTTTTTGACCAAACAAAGCTAGAAGAGCAATAATTACTGAACATATGTCAATTGTCTCCAAGACCCAGTGCTATCTGAGCATCCAGATACCCTTTCCTGATTACATATGCAAGAAGAAAACTGCTAAACCTTTTCCCTCTGTGGGTCGGAGGGAAGAACTTGGGCTCTGTTCCCCTCTCTTCTGACTTTCACTTGAAAGGCGAAGAACATTAGTGTCAGCTTCCAGCCTTTCCAGGGGACTAAGAGCACAGAACCTCTCCCTGAAGAACTGTTGACCGCCTCCCTTTAATCCTGCCAACCACCACAAGGCAGGAGGGAGAGCAATTCCTAGCCCAAGTGAAGAAAAAAGAACTCAGTAGGAATCAGGTTAGGGCTGACAGCCAAACTCCAAATGTGCACAGATGCCAAATTAGGGTTATCACACGTCCGGGTTTTACCAGACAAAGCCTCTTTTTTGAGAGTCTGTCCAGGGGTGATTTTAAAAATAACAGGAAATGTCCTAGGTTTCTGCAGAGCAGACAAGCTGCAGCTCAGAAAAAGCCCTCCCCTGATTGGTCCACTTCCTGATTGGGCCCTCCCCTGCATCTGCAGTTGATTGGTCCATTCCCCGGCAAGCCACAGTTGCTATACCCCACCCACCCAGACCCTGGGTTCTCAGCCCTGGGGACGGGGTCCCGCAAGGAGGTGCTGACTGATGTCTGTCGCTGTGTCCTGGGCTTGTGCCAGCCGTCCTGCCACTGTGACAGAGAGCAACACTGCCCCCCACCTCCAGTGAGTACCTCCACTGCAGGTACCCCCTGCTACACCCCAAGTGTACCCCCTTCTCCATCTCCGCTCAGCTTCCCTGTCCCCTCCGGCAGCGTCCTCTTTCTGGGAACCTGAAATATGCTAACTCTATGATGGACCAAATACCTGAACAAATACCATTCATAACAGGTAGGGATAGAAAGTAGTTGCCATCTCTTGGTACATAAAATGAGTTTGGCCTTTGATTAATCAATTTTTAATGGACCAGTATCCATTTTGAAAAGCCGTTACAATAATTGGCATCCTTAACAGGCAATTGTAGCAGAGAGCCCAAGCAACTGAATAAGCAGGAGATGTGAAATATTGTCATCTCTAGAAGTCTCTATAGTAGGGCAAGGCACATTGACAGAGTGGAGTTGGGAAACCTGTATTCCTTCTTCCTCTCTGCATAACCCACTCTGCAGGCAAAAAGATTATTTCAGTCTTTGGGGTCTGTAGTCAGACACTACTTATTAGATTTGCTAAAAATCAACTAGTAATATTAATCAGATACTGTACCATCAGTTGACTAATACCATATCAAGACTGAGAAAGCAAACCAGTAGCAGAGCAAGACAAAGTGTATTGACATAGCGGGGCCTGCAACAGGGATCAGCAACCTTCGGCAAGCGGCCCATCAGGGTAATCCGCTGGCAGGCCACAAGACACTTTGTTTACGTTGACTGTCCGCAGGCACAGCCCCCCACAGCTCCCAGGGGCCGAGGTTCACTGTTTCCGGCCAATGGGAGCTGCGGGAAGCAGCGGCCAGCACAGCCCTGCGGCCCGCTGCAGCTCCCATTGGCCGGGAACAGCGAGCCGCGGCCACTGGAAGCTGCAGGGGGCCGTGCCTGCGGATGGTCAATGTAAACAAAATGTCTCGTGGCCTGCCAGAGGATTACCCTGATGGGCTGTGTGCTGAAGGTTGCCAACCAGTGGCCTACAAGCTAGCCTAGAATAAGATGACCTATGACCTGGCTAGACCAGTCAGGAATATGTCTCATTTTCATGAACATTAAAACTCAGTATCTCAAATCATTTCAAGATAAAAAAAAGTATTGTTTATCCGTGCTAGCCTTTGTCTGAGTTTGTGTGTAACAACAATGCTTGTTGTGTGTGTGTAAACTGGTGTTAAGAAAAATGGCACTTCTGCCGTACTTATGTTAATGTAGATGGGAGCTAGAGCAACATTTTCCAGCCAGAAATTATATATATGTCATAAAGAGCCATACCACGGACGAAAGGATTGCTCTTGCATAAACCAGCACGCCTATATATATATATATACACACATATATACACTCTCTCTCTCTCTCTCTCAACTTAAAAGTGGCGACATTCAAGTTAACAAAAGCTGGGGCAACTTCAGCTGGTTCCTCCACAGAGCAGCTGAACATCAGGAATTCAATCTTAAGCAGACTTGCAGACATTCCAAGCCAGTGACTAACATGCTGTTCATATGCACCAACTTCAATTTTCTAGCATAATGACAGGTTTCAGAGTAGCAGCCGTGTTAGTCTGTACACAGCAAAAAGAAAAGGAGTACTAGTGGCACCTTAGAGACTAACCAAATTATCTGAGCATAAGCTTTCGTGAGCTACAGTTCACTTCATCGGATGCATTCAGTGGAAAATACAGTGGGGAGATTTATATACATAGAGAACATGAAACAATGGGTGTTATCATACACACTGTAACCAGAGTGATCACTTAATAGCTATTAATAGCTCACCTTAAGTGATCACTCTGGTTACAGTGTGCATGGTAACACTCATTGTTTCATGTTCTCTGTGTATATAAATTTCGCCACTGTATTTTTCACTGAATGCATCCGATGAAGTGAGCTGTAGCTCACAAAAGCTTATGCTCAAATACATTTGCTAGTCTCTAAGGTGCCACAAGTACTCCTTTTCTTTTTTCAATTTTCTAGTTACTTGAGAGCAGCAGGAGTTATATGTTAAAGGGAAGATTTGTGCACCGAGTAATTCCCACATTGATTTTCTACTGAAATTCTTTTCAATATGCTATACAGTGTTACTCAGTATGTCGTTATTTATATTAATAAATACAAATCTGCTAGGGCCAAAATATTCAAATGTGGGTTCCTGAAGTTTGGCACTGAAATCCATTGTCCTACACCACAGTAAATGTGATCTGAGTGTTGCTTGTCTTCTCTCAATATCTGGCCACATTTATTAGCATTACTAACAATAGATTTAGTTGCCAAACTTCAGGCACTCATTCTGGCCAAAGTGCTTTATTGACAAGACAACAAAGTCCCTGCCCCCAAAGACATTACAAATGAAAGAGCAAATTAGTGGTTCCAAATCTGCGGGAGAAAAAGACTGTTATTCACAATTCTTTTCTTTGCAAGCTCAACCAGTGACCTAGTCAGTGCAACCAGTGCACAAGTTCACTGCCTTGTCTGCAATGAGAGAAAAGGTGGAAGAGTGATAAAACAGGAAAAAAAATTCTTAAACCTGAGTAAGCAGGCTGAAAATACAGTCCGCCACTTGCAGGCTTGAGCTATGAAGTAGCTGAGGAAAAATCTGAAAGGAGAATCATATTGCACCGACAGCAGGTAAGCTCTTGACATCAAACACTGACACATTTAACAGTATTTCTCCACAAATCCACTGCGAATTTGCTCTTATAACACAAAGTTATTTAGGTTAGTCAGGAACAGAGAGGACTGTGAGGAATTCAAAGAAACCTAAACAAGCTAGGTGAATGTGCAATGAAATTCAATATCAATCAATGCAAAGTAATACATATTAGAGGGAAACATTTAAATTATTCATATACCTTACAGGGTTCTTAATTAACTGTACCACCTCTGAAAAAGGACCTAGGCATCACCTAGACAGCTCAATGAAGAGCTCTGCCCAATGTACAGTTGTGGTCAAAAAAGCAAATATATGTTAAGATGCATAATGAATGGAATGATGAATAATACAGAGAATGTTATAATGCCTTTATATGAATCAATGGGGCAGCCACTTCTGGAATATTGTGTGCAGTACTTGGCACCCCATCTTAAAAAGGATATTTCAGAACTAAAAGGGGTTCAGATGGGGGCAATGAGAATGATCTAGGACGTGGAAAAATTCACATGTAAGAGAAAGACTGAAAAGATTGGGATAGTTCACCTTAGAAAGGAGAGGGGGCATAATAAAAGTGTATACAATAATGAATGGTTTAGACTAGAAACTAGATCAGGATCTTCTGTTCTCCGTGTCTCATAACACAAGAACAAGGGACCTCCACTTAAATTAAAAGCTGGGAAATTCAAAACCCATAAAAGGAAATACTTGTTCATACAACATGTGATTAAGCTGTGGAACACAGTAAAACAGGAAGTTGTTGAGGCCACGAATTTACCAATATTCAGAAAAGGAGTTGAACATTTATAAGGATAGCAACATTATTGAGATTTATTATAGCTGATGCTAATAAGTTTTGGCAGGAATATTAAACTTCATACTTCAGGGTTTAAGTCAACCTCTATCTATTAGAGACCAGGATGAAAGCTAATGGGAGGAGAGGGGGCAGATTATCCCACATTTGCCTACTGTTGGGTTTGTACATCTCCCTCTGAAGCACCTGGTGTTGTCCGCTGTCAGATACAGGATTCTGAACTAGACGGACCTGGGTCTGATCTAGTATTATATGGTGATTCCTATGTTCCTAAGAACCAATAATAATTTGGCAGTGTGGACCTTTCCCTATTCCTTGGAATTGGTGGCCTTATACTGACATCTGGTGGGTTTTTAACAAAAATTGAAAGAAACTTTGAAATATAGTGGACTAGCAATACTAACCCATTCATTTGGCGCCTGCTCTCTTTTAAGAGAAGTCACTACAGGAAGTCTTCACCTTGAAAGAGTTCCAAACCACTCAAGACAGCAAAGCTAACAGCAATACTGCACCGATGACTCATTAAGCTTCATTACAAAACAAGTTACAAACATTTAAGTTACTATTCACGTTACTCCCGTGAGATATTATCTATCAGTCTGTGTTAAAGTTTCCTACAGCACCATCACCATAATACCTAAGCACATATTATGCCCATTTTGCACGAGAAAATGAAAGCAAAGAAGTTACAGGGCTGATCCTGCAAGCTCTGGGTGCAAGGAACACCCAGGATCTGACACACAGGACCTTGCCTAAAGAAAGAATCCGTGCCAAAATCTGTATTAGCACTTTAGCATTCCTGGCTCCCCATTATTACCATTATGCCCCTCTCTTTTTTTGCTTTAATACATATTCTGGTGCTCAGTGTTATCTGCGATAGTTATATTGGCTTGCAATTTATGTCAGTGTTAGAATTCCTGGATCCCGCAACTCAGGAGAAGTAAGGAAACAACCATAAGTAATGGAACAAAACAGGACATTTATTATAAATTAGAAGAGTTTTAACTGATTATAGTCTTAAAAAACAATGATTGGAGAGCTTGCTCTTCCTCCGAAATCAGCACTGAGGGGGGTGAAGAATATAAGCTGCTTTTACAGCATTGATATTCAAGAGGAAGGGTAAAGGCAGAGATGGGGCCACATCATTCCCCTTGGCCACCTGGGTAAATCGATGAGAAAGTAATATAAGTTGAGACTATTTTATCTCTCTGGAGAGAACAAACCTGCTGGCTGCGGAATTCATATATTTTGATAATATAAGTAAGAGGGGAAGGGAGCACCATGGACCACTGGGCAGTTCTTTCTAGAACTGACGTCTGCATCTCTGGATATCTATAAAGACCTAAATAGGATTAAGTAGTGTGAAAGGTTAGCTAGTGTATTAGCTAGTGAGAAACTCTGTAGAGATTATCAGAGAGACTTCACTACTAGAGAAAGGACTTTTCCAATGTGTCTGTAAAGATTCCAACAATTACAAAAATAAAAGGCCAGCAGCAGGGGAGAAAAATACCAACAGGGAGGAAAAAAGCCAAATTGTTCCTCTTCCTCTATAAAAACAACAAGGAGTCCGGTGGCACCTTAAAGACTAACAGATTTATTTGGGCATAAGCTTTTGTGAGTAAAGAACCCACTTCTTCAGATGCATGGAGTGAAAATTACAGATGCAGGCATTATTATACTGACACATGAAGAGAAGAGAGTTACCTCACAAGTGAAGAACCAGTGTTGACAGGGCCAATTCAATCAGGGTGGATGTAGTCCACTCCCAATAATTGATGAGGAGGTATCAATTCCAGGAGAGACAAAGCTGCTTTTGTAGTGAGCCAGCCACTCCCAGTCCCTATTCAAGTCCAAATTACTGGTGTTAAATTTGCAAATTTTCTTCCTCTGTTAGGAAACTTTCCAACTTTCAAGAGAACCTAGATAGCTCTGTTCAAAAATTCTGTCTCTCCTGAATCCTCCCCATATGAGAACTAACATTAAAAGCAATCAGCAGCTCAGAAGAACACTTTTTATAGACCAGAGGTATAGTCATACCATCACTAGACCTTAAAGGTACAAACAAGTCTTTTTTAATTAAACAAACAAAACCTTTCCAACCCCATCAGAGGTGTTAGTCTAATTAAAAAGAACCATCTCCCCCTTAAGCAATGGCCACTTTATCGAAAGGCAAAAGATAGAACATATATTTCCTCCACTCAGCTGAATATATGATCTTATTTCAGAAGGTGCTGTGCACAAGCATCCCCTGTGTGGTCATCTATATTATCTTCTTTTCCCTGAGGGGCTCAGATTTTCAAAGAGCTCAAGGCCATATTGTCAAGTGTTCAGCTGTCACATCTGGAGCCAGATTTTCAAAACAGCTCAACTCCCATGTAGGTATTTAAATAAGGGCCAGCTTTTCAAAAGTGCTCAGTACCTCTCAACTCCCAGTGTGATGCTTATGGACAGATTTTGAAGAGAACTCAGCACTGAAATTGGTGAATTCTTAAGGAAATCTAGCCACTTATTTTGGTGCCTAACTAAAAGCTGACCTCTTTCAAAAATCTTAAAATTCTCTATCTTATCTTTTGTTCTGCCACGTCATAACATTATTTACTTATGTTGTTTTATTAGGGAAAACAAGCAACGTCATTACTCAAGTTTTGTGTGTGTTTGTGAGACCCTCCTGCCCTCTCCCCTGAGCTTATGTGTCCCTCTGTCATATCATATCTAACCTAGGCCTCAAACCTGCAAACTGTTCTGCATTGGCCGACCCAATGCCCACATGGCACCCCATTGACTTCATTCAGGTCCATAGAATGCCATAGATCCTTGGTACAGGGACCATGTTGTCACTCTCTCTGCACAGCACCATGTATAAAAATGATGCTATATAAAAAATGTTAAATAATAACAATAATTGGATACTCAGGGTTTCTGTGCAACGGGACATTGCTTGGACTGGGCTTCTGCAACGTTTATAAACTCCACAGAAGAGAAACTTCAGAGTAGATTAATTCTGCTGCAGAAAGCCATTTCTGTACTACAGCTAAAGCGACTATACATCCTGGTTTAACTGGGACAGTCCTGGTTTTTCATATGCTGTCCTGTTGTCCCAGTAATGTGTAGATTTTTTATTTAACCAGTCAAAATGTTTGGTTTTTTTTTAAATAACTACAAAACGTATGCTCAAAACATATTGCTATCCTGAGTGGAAGTTGTTCCGTGTTTACCAGCAACAAATAGTCCAGTGCAGTGGACAAAGTATTGAGAGTGCATCTTCACTGCAAGGTTAGCTTGAATTAGCTACACTAAGGCCCCATCTACCCTGGCAAGTTTCTGTGCAATAAAGCAGCTTTCTGCGCTGTAACTCTTGAGGTGTACACACGGCCAAGCCACTTAGTGCGCAGAAACTGCGCTGCTGTACCGCTGTAAAAAAACCACCCCAATGAGAGGCGTACAGCTTTCTGCGCCAGGGACACAGCGTTGCAGTGCCAGTATAGACACCATGGTTAATTACAGCACTGCAATTGGCCTCCAGGAGGTGTCTTGCCTCTCTGGTCATCGATTTGAACTCTATTGCCCTACCCTCAAGTGACCAACCGTCACCCCTACCCCGTAAATTCCTTGGGAATTTTGAAAGTCCCCTTCCTGTTTGCTCGGTGATGTGTGCAGTGGTCTCAGCGCATCTTTCCAGGAGGCCATGCCTGCTCCACGCACCAGGCGATCTCCCGCTTTGAACAATGCTGAGCAGCTGGACCTCATCAGCATTTGGGGGGAGGAGACTGTCCAGTCCCAGCTGCACTCCACACATAGGAATTATGATACCTATGGACAGATTTCACGATGCATAACAGAAAGGGGCCATGACCAGGACACATTGCAGTGCAGAGTCAAAGTGAAGGAGCTGCAGAATGTCTACCACAAGGCGCTGGAGGCAAACTGCTGCTCCCGTGCTGCACCCACAAGCTGCTGGTTCTAAAAAGAGCTGGACGCGATACTCAGCGGCGACCCCACCTCCACTGCAAAGACCACTGTGGATACTTTGGTGGCTTGCATGCCGGTCGAAAGTGGACTGAGCAAGGAGGAGGAGGAAATCTTGGACGAGGATGTGGAAGGGGAAGAAGACCTAGAGGCAGAGGATGACTCGGAGGTCAGAAATGCATGCAACCAGGAACTCTTTTCTACCCAGGCGGAATCATAGAATCATAGAATATCAGGGTTGGAAGGGACCTCAGGAGGTCATCTAGTCCAACCCCCTACTCAAAGCAGGAACAACCCCCAACTAAATCAAGGAGACTAGCCAGTCACAGCTGTTGGATGTTGGCAAAGCGCAAACAGGAGAGGAGGCCCCTGGTAAGTGGATGTGATTTTGGGAATCACTGAAGCGAATTGTTGGGGGAAGGAGGGTTGCAGAAAGCAGACTTGTCTCCCACCACAAGCCTAGTCTGAGCGGGGGAACAGGCTGTTGTTTGACTCCCTCACTTCATGGGAATCTCCCTCAGAGATCTCCAGGAAACTCTCATGGAGATACTGGGCAACCCATTGCCACAGGTTCTTCAGGACAGCTGTTTTGTTTCTTGCCCCATTAATGGTAACTTTCCCATGCCACTGTGCCATCATGGGGGGTGGTGGTGGTGCGGGGAGAACCATTGCTGCACATAGGCGAGCCGCATAGGGGCTAGGGCGGAAGCCGCAGTCTTGGAGAAGACCTTCCCTTGATTCCCTGCTGACCCTCACCAGCGAGATATCTTCCATAATGATCACATCCTGTGGAAAGTGTGGGGACAGGAATGTTATCAGGCCCCCACTACAGTGCTGGCTCTCCCCAAGAGCCACATGCCCAGTGTACAGCAAGGTCTGGGAAGAGTGATTTACCCTGCCGCTGCACCATTTGGGGGTCTTGTGGCTCATGTGTGCTTGCCTGGGATCAGCCAATTAGTGACAGGTGTCTGAGTACTGGCTGTATTTTAAATCACTGAATCAGTGTTCTCTGTGTTGCAAACAATACTGCTTCTATAAAATGTTGTGTTTAAAGTTCACAGAGATGACCTTGGGAGCCCAGCCTCCCTCTTTTTTATCGGCGGCTGAACGGCTGCGCGGAATTAGAAAGCAACCAAGAACTCAGGAGGACTTCCGGTGTGATGTTATGATGCACTCCGCAGCCAAAAAACAGGAATTGAAGGAATGGTGGGACAGCAAGAAGAAGAACTGAAAGGAGAACGCAGCATGCCAGAATGAAGCCACAGAGCAGCTCTTAAATGTTATGGAGCACCAAGCAGACATGCTCCAGGCAATACTAGCTCTTCAAACCGAGCAGCTCCTTGCCTACTCTCCCCTGCAGCCGCTATCACAAAACTCTTTCCCATGCTCCCCGCAGACACCACCAACACACTTTTATCAACCTCCTGGCTCCAGTCTATACCCACAGCATTCCACTCCTCCCCCCCTCACAGTCCAGTACTGCAGACTCCCACGACCCACTGCATTCAACACCCATCTGTAGCAGGGTAAACACCTGCTTGGGCCCAGAAGGGTTTAAGATAGCTCTGGGAGAGGGCTGGGTCTGATTGGCAAAGCAGCCGTAGCTGGGGGCCACACGCCAAACAGACCCAGCGGGCCTTATAAAAGCCAGGGAAGCCAGGAACAGAAGAGACACTCTCTCTAGCTTCTGAGAGGGAGAGATCTGGCTGCAGGGACCTAAGCAGAGTACCTAGATTGGAGAGGGCTGGGGAAAGGCCTGGAGAGCTCCAGCCAGGAAAGCCCCAGGCTACGGCCTAGCATTAGGCCCAACAGGTACTGGGGTTGCTGGGGACAGCCCAAGGTTAGACAGAGGCAGCAGGTCCAAATCTAACCTTGCCTGTGATGAGTGGCTCATACTGCAGTCTGCTGCAGGGGCTAGATGGTAACTGGCAGGAGCCTACAACTGAGGTGAGGTAGGGATAGTGGGTGGGGGGTTCCCCTGGGAGGGGAAGACCCAGAACTGTAGGGCACTGCCAGGGGGCAGCATCCAGTGAAAGGGGCAGCATCCAGTGAAAGGGGCACCGAGGAGAGACATGGGAACCAGCAGCAAGGCGAGACACCGGCCTGAAGAGGGTGCTCCGGAGGCTGGAATGCTAATTCCCTGAGATGACCAGCAGGAGGCGCCGCTGGTGAATCTGCGCCCTGTGACACCATCCCTCTGTAGTTAGGCGCTGCCGAAGCACAATACCTGCTGCACTGTACTCCAAAGGAGAAGGTTGGATATGAACCCTGGACATAATCACCTTCTAGCATTACAGCACTGCACTCCCAAGCATAGCAACAAATATTAGTGGGTTTCAGCTTCAAAATGCTGCCTCAAGGCATCCCTGATCCTTATGGCTCTGCGCTGTGCCCCTCTAATAGCCCTGGTCTCTGGCTGTTCAAACTCAGCCTCCAGGCGCTGAGCCGCTGCGGTCCACCCCTAAATGAAGCTTTCATTCTTCCCTTCACAAATATTATGGAGCGTACAGCACACGGTTATAAGCATAGGAATATTGTCACTGGCCAGGTTCAGCTTCCCATAGAGGCAGTGCCAGTGGGCTTTTAAATGGCCAAAAGCACACTCAGTCATTCTGCACTTGCTCAGCCTGTTGTTGAACCACTCGTTTCTGCTGTCAAGTTGCCCTGTGTATGGTTTCATAAGCCACGGCATTAGGAGGCGGTGTCTCCCCGGATCACAATGGGCATTTCGACTTCCCCTGCAGTGAGCTTCTGGTCCGGGAAGAAAGTGCTTGCTTGCAGCTTCCTGAGCAGGCCAGTGTTCTGAAAGATGGGTGCATCATGCACCTTTCCAGACCAGCCTGTGTTAATGTCTGTGAAACTCCCACAGTGATCCACAAGCGCCTGGAGAACCATTGAGAAATATCCCTTGCAATTAATGTACTAGGTGGTCTGGTGCCAGAATTGGAATATGCCTGTCATCTGTTGCCACTCCGCAGTTAGGGAAGCTCATTTGTGCAAAGCCATCCACAATGTCACGCACGTTGCCCAGAGTCACAGTCCTTCAGAGAAGGATGCAATTAATGGCCCTTCAGACTTCCATCAACACAAGTCCAACAGTCAACCTTCCCACTCCAAACTGGTTAGCGACTGATCGGTAGCAGTCTGGAGTAGCCAACTTCCACAGTGCAATTGCCATGTGCTTCTCCAATGGCAGGACAGCTCTCATTTTTGTCCTTGCACTGCAGGGCTGGGGCGAGCTCATCCAGAGGTGAAAGTAAGCCAGTCCGGTATGCTGTGCTGCACTGGACCGGCTTCCCCAGGCTGGCGATTTAAAGGGCCCAGGGCTCCCTGCAGCGGCCGGAGCCCCGGGCCTTTTAAATCGCCTCCTGAGCCCACTGCTGGAGCCCTGGGGTAGTGGCGGCAGGGCTCCAGCAGTGATTTAAAGGGCCAGGGGCTCCCCAGGGGTAGCGGCGGCAGCTGGGAGCCCCTAGGACTCCGGTGATTTAAAGGACGTGGAGCTCCGTTGTGGTAGCGGTGGCCAAAGCCCTGGGCCCTTTAAATTGCCCTGGGGCTCCCAGCCGCCTCTGCATCTGGTAGCTCCCGTGGTGATTTAAAGAGCCTGGGGCTCCCCGCCACCGCTACCGCAGCCAGAGCCCCAAGGCCTTTAAATGTTGATTTAAAGGGCCCGGGTATTTAAAGTCCCCGCCTCTTCCGGTTCAGGCCATGCCTCTTCCAGCTGAGGCCACGTCCCCTGCTCAGGACTCCAGCGTACCGGTAAGTCCTTTAACTTACTTTCACCCCTGAGCTCATCACACAGTCCCAGGAATGTGGCTTTCCTCACCTGAAAGTTCTGCAGCCACACTCGTCATCCCAGACGTGCATCACGATGTGATCCCACCACTCAGTGCTTGTTTCCCGAGCCCAAAAGCGGCATTCCACTGTGATCAGCACCTCCGTGAATGCCACAAGCAATCTCATGTCGTAGCTACTATGCAAGGCGAGATCAATGTCGCACTCCTCTTGCCTTTGTAGTTTAAGGAATAACTCCACTGCCACTCGTGACGTGTTGGTCAGAGCGAGCAGCATCTGGTCAGCAGTTCGGGATCCATTCCTGCAGCCAGAAGAGGCAGGACATGCAGTACACAAACGGTTGAAAGATGGTATCAAATGTGGCCACAAGCACAGGGATTGCTGGGATGTGAAGCAATGCATCACGGGGTATTGGCACAGGACCCAGGATGCCCCGCGACCCCCTCCACCTTCCTACAAAGTCTTAGCGGCAGAAGAGAATGAGGTGCTCTGTGGGATAGCTACCCACAGTGCACCGCTCCGAATAGCGCCGCAAGTGAGACGCTATTGCGGAGGCAGCTGACAGTGTGAACACACAACAACAGTTTCCCTTCAGCGCTTTCTGAGCTGTGCTGTAACTCACTGTGCTGTAACTCTGCCAGTGTAGACCTACCCTAAGGCAGCGCTTTCATGTGGCTTGTGTAGTCACATCACAGAGCTGGCAGAGAGCTCTCCCAGCACTGTAAACCCCCCCCCCCCCCCCAGAGGGGAGTGGCTCCCAGCGCTGGTGCACTGTCTACGCTGCCACTTTACAGCGCTGAACCTGGCAGCGCTCAGGAGTGTGTTTTCACACCCCTGAGCAAGACAATTGCAGTGCTGTAAAATGGCAGTGTAGACGAGGCCTAAGATTAACGCCTCTCAAGTTCGTCTAGCTTGAGTGGGGAGCCCTCAGATTGCGAAACCCCACCTGAGCATCACAGTGTGATTGGTTTAACAGCACGGATTGAGCATTTGTATTTCAGCACATTGGTCTATACCTAAAACTTAGGTCCACCTGGCTACGTTGCTCAGGCTGTGAGAGAAATGTCCTGCCTGTGACACACAGACATAGAAAGAAAAGGAGGACTTGGGGCACCTTAGAGACTAACGCATTTATTTGAGCATAAGCTTTCGTGAGCTACAGCTCACTTGTTAGTCTCTAAGGTGCCCCAAGTCCTCCTTTTCTTTCTGCGACTACAGACTAACAGGGCTGCTGCTCTGAAACCTACACAGATATAGGTTGCCCCCCGTAGACCCAGCAGCGAGGTCAAGGGAAGAATTTTCTTTCGCCTGAGCTCCTGCCCAGCCCCTCAAGGGGGGTGGAGTAACGTATTTACTACAACCCCCCGCCCCCTTCCCGGTGTGGTACACTCCCCTCCCTCTCCCCCTCCTTCCCTGTCTGTAGGAGGCGCTGGTACAGTCGGGCCCCCCCTCGCGGTGGTACACGCCGCCCCTCCCTGCAGAGTGGTTTGTCCGGCTCGGGGCCTGCTGGGAGCGGGGGGTGGAGTCTCTCTCTCTCTCAGGCGGGATGGGTCTGGAGGTGCCGGATGGTTGCTACTCGGCCGCCGGGCCGGTCGGTTTGGGAACAGCAGCGGCCTCCTGGTGAGCCGGCCCGGCCAGAGCCGCGGGGCAGGGGGCGCGAGGTTCGCGAGCAGAGGCGGGGAAGCCGGGTCTGTAGTGGGGGGCGGGGGAGGAGGCGGTTCACGCGCCATGTGCTGCGGGTTGGGGGGAATCTGGCTGGGCCTCGCGGCGCCTAGCACCGTGCACGAGCCCCGCGCCCTGTGCGTGCAGCGCGCGCCCCTCCAGCCGAGACTCCGCGTCCCGGGACCGTGGCTGGCCTGGCGCGAGGCCGGTGGGCTCGGTCGGGTAGGGAAGGGGAGCGGCTCGGGGGCTCGCGCCCCTCGCAGCCCGGCCGCGCTGTGGCCGCTCGGCCCCTCAGACGGCCGCCCCCGCAGGCCCAAGCGTGTCCCGAGGGAGCCGTTGGGTCGCAGCGGCGTGACTGGCGGGCTGGTGCCGCTGACCTGTCTCGTGCGGGGGGAGCCGCCGCCGCTCGTGTGACTGGGGCGCGGGTCCCAGCGGCCATCCTCGGGCGGGTCCGCGTGGATTTTGGTGCCTGCTGCCGGCCCAATGGCTGCTCAGCTCCGCGTACTTTCCCTGGCTTGAGGGGGGTGCACGTGCAGGTTTGTAACTAACGCAGGCGATGTGAAGAAAGCCACAAGCCCTTCCTCGCCGCGTTAGGTGTCTCGGTTGTGCGTGCTCCTGCTGCCTGGGGAACAGCAACGAGTAGACTGATAAATCGCACGTGCTCGACCCGGGATTTGGTGCGGTACTGGGAGATCTGTCCAGTTTTGTAGAGGTGAAGGCTACACCTTTTGGAAGACTGGGTTTTCTGCATCCTGTTTTTTGCATCCATAGCTCACATTCCCTAAAATGCTCTGGTTTCGGACTGTTTTTTTCACTGCACAATGCACCCTTTAAATCAGCATGGTCAGTCATGGGCAGATCACACAATTTGGAGGAGAGAGAAATCCTTCCGTTTTGTAGAGCAGCCTCCTCCCTAAGGCTAGTATGAAATGTGGCTGAGTCTTCTACATAATCGCTGGGTGCCAGAAGAGCCCTATGAAGCTAGCGTCATTGAGGACAAAATTTACTTATATACAAGACTAGTTTGACTTTAAATTGATCTGTTTAGACATTTGTTATATTTTATCTTTTTTTCTCCTGTTTTTCAGATGTAGGCAGACAAGGCCCATTGATGCACTTTGCCTAGGTGACAAATACCACTTTACGAGAAATTGATATGACCGTTCCTGAATGGTATGATTATTTTTAATGGAATACCTGACATTTGTATATAATTCAAAAATTTATTTCTAAATTGGTCTTTTGGAGGTGACCATTTGTTTATATGCTGTTAAGCTAGGTTTTTCACTGAGAAATGAAATGATCACTTTACAAATTTAAATATTTGCCTTTGTGTTACCCATTCACTATCTCTCACAGTGAACGTGGCGTCAGAAAAGGCATACAAAAACTCTTGCTGAAATTGTTGTGGGAGATGGTTATGTACCTTTTCTCTTCTCAATTCTGCAAGGACAGAATCTCTGTAGAAAAGTTGATGTTTGAGTGGTAGGCATGAGCAGCCTTTAAGGTCAGAAGAGACTGTCATGATCCTTTAATAGTAGTCTGACATCGTGCACATTGTGGGCCACACAACCTCACCCACCCCCGCTATATCCTCCCTTCAGTATTGTTTTTCTTACCATTATAATGGACATCAAATTAATCTCTTGGAGCTTGCCAGAATTTTGATAAACAAAAAAATCCAAGAAAGTGGTGATGGGTGGGGTTGGAAAAATACATACATGTTCATTGTACTAACTTGTATTTGTTTCTGTTCAGTGGAGAAAATGAGTCTGAATGAATAGAAGACTACAGTTTCTGTACATACGGCCTTGTATACTATGGTAAGATAGAAATGTGTGTGTGCTTTTGAATTCAGTGTCTACGTTGGTTAAAGTGAAAGGTTCCATTTGTATACGGGTAGTACCTTTAAGTCTTATTCCATAAACACTGATTATTTGCTAGCAGATTGTCATGTCTATTTAAAGTTTGGTGAACACTTTTACTGTACAGAACTCTAAATCTGTGAATTTTTTTTTTTTTTTTTGTAATGCTTAATTGGTTACTTAGCTTGTAAGGTCACGCAGAATGCTCCAGTGTCCAAGGATCATCTAACTTATTTTTACTTATTAAATGTTCATAAGTATCTTCTAAAACTGAAATTAGTTGCAGAATATTGGTGCACAATGTCATAAGCTAATCAAACTTCAGGCAGTTGTCTGGCCTATTGCCCCAAAGCTAAATTGCAGCAGTCAGAAGTGAATCATAATAGCTTTTTCTAGTTTCCACTGGAAGTGAATTTTTTTAGTTCTCTTGTTCTTATTTGCATTAAACTATTTAAATAACACTACAAATAACACGCACAAAATTTTTTTAGAAGTACTTTTCTTCCTATAACTTCCAGTATAACATTTTTATATTTCTTGACTAAGGCGAGTTCAACTGGCATACCTTACAGCTAAGCATTTTTTAAGAATATATAGCCTTCTTGCCTTTGTGTTGCCCATTCATTTTTGTTACTAATGTTTGTGGTGTCAAGAAAGGCATAAAAAAAGTCCTTCTGCAGCATTATTTGATGTTGGGAATTAATCTCTCCCATGATTCTGCTGTATAAGGGACAGTTTTGTGACAGCTTCTGTTGTAACTAAATTTAGAATAGTGCTCGGAATTAAAATAGGATCCGAAGTCCTGCTTAATGGAGCAGGGAATTTGGTTTAGGAATTAACCTCTGAAGATACTTTGAAAATGCCTTTGCAGAGACTTAACTGTTTCAAAGCTGAAACAAAACCTGACCTTGTTAAGCTATTTTCTACCACCCTAGAGGATCTTGCAGATTGCTAAAGAATAATTTAAACATATCTCATCTGATATTCAACATTTTTTTTTCAGTAAACATTTCTACAGAACCAGCTCAAGTTCGGCAGCATTTCTTTCACCAGAAGAATGTTCTGGAAGAAATATACAGGTAGATGAATTTTAAAAACATGGAATTTGTGAATCCTAAAATCATGGTAACGTATTACAAGTGTGTTCACAAGAAGACTCAAGTAGCTTTTAACTGTATGTGCCAGTGGTGAGGGTATGGTCTTGTGTACTAAAAAAATAAAGACTATATATTTTTAATTGCTGCATTTGTTGAATTTTTCTACGTACCACCTTCTCAGTTAACTAAAATCAGTTCTTATACTGAAGAAATAAAATATTGATCCTGATTTGCTAGTACATCTACCATGTATTTATTTGGGGTGAGTATCAAGTTAGTCCATTAATACTGAACCAGAATAAGTAATAAATGGTGATTGTTATTGCCAAGAGTATATGGGAAACTTTTTTAACACTTGAAGTGACTGGAAGTACCTTGGTTTTGATCGTGTGAGGAAATATAAATTGTTTGTTCAGCTGTTCCATTTGAAAATCTTCACTTTCCAAGTTGCATTGCTTATAAAGCTTAATTGCACTTATACACATTCAAGTGTTACCTGAATGTAGTAGATCAGTGTGTCTTTCAGCATCAATCATAGGCTGTAAACTATACCTTCACCTATTAAAAGTAGAACCAAATACACAAGGCGGAAGTTAGTGGTTGGAATTTCTACCGCTATTCAGGCTGAAAGACTTATGCTTTCATTGTACCATCAAGTGACTTAATTCTCATTTCTAAATACTGTGAAATCAAAAATTCCATTCTTGATCAGGCAAATATGTAATGGTTAACTGTGTGTCTTATTTCCAAATTTGCCTCAAGGGAAGACTTAGACAAGTCTAACTTAGTGAAGCAAGATGTAATTATTGGATGCAATGGAAAACTTGGGGATTATATTAGGGATTATATTAATTCTCCAGATATACCATCTGTTCAAAATTCTCATTCCTGGGTCTTTGATTCTTCGAGCAAGACTATTGATACTCCCCTAGCCCTTAAGGGTTGCTACCTCTGAGGGAAGCAACATTGGAACACAGTGCAGGCCCCCTACTGGCTGTCAGCAGGCCATCTACTGCTGAGTAGAAATGATCTCCAAATATGTCATTTCCTTAACTTTGATCAGCAAAGGAACTCTGCTCAGAGGCTCAGGCCTTGTCTATACTACATAGTTTTGTCAACAGAACAGCGAAAGTGTACGAACTGAAATGCTCCTCCCTCTGATATAACTCTCCTGCTATGCCGACATAATAAAACTACCTCGATGAGCATCATAGAGCTTTTTGCAATGTAGTTAGAACAACGCAGCCTCAGTGGAGATGCCCTAATTGGCCTCCAGGAGGTATCCCACAATGCTCATGATGGCTCTGGTCAGCAGTTTGAACTCTGCAGTCCTGAAGGTACACCAGTATGTACCTTCCCCATCTGCATTCCTCATGGGTTCCTGGTCCTTCTCAGTACCCCGTGCACTCCACCCCTAGGGACTGGTTTCTCAATGAAAGCTGGAGTTACGCCCAGCTGTGAGAGCCCTAATTGCGAGACTGACCAAAAGTTTGTTTTATATCTGGTTATTAAACAAGTCTATTTGTGACATACATACATCCTCAGTGCTAACATTGAAACACAGTGGCTGTAGGTAAGAATACTTGCTTAGTACAATTAATGCTCAGGAAGCAAGCACTACATTCAAAGAATACAGTTCACAGGTGAGGTCCTCTACTCAGTCCAGGCCAAAGCCTTCTTACCAGAAGCCAGATTCTAGACACTGAGCTCAATCAGAGAGAGCCTCAGAAAACATCCCACCACCACTGCGAGGACCTGCCTGAAGCTCCTGGGGCATATGGCATTGTGTACATAAATTGTAAAGCATGTGAGGCTGCAACTTGGACCGCTTCAGGCCTGGCTTGTGACAGTGTACCAACCAGGCTAGGACTGCCTGGACAGAGTGGTCACACTTCTCCCTTTGGTGATCAATTCCCTCTTATGGTGGTTGGACCCAGGGGTGGTATGTGCTGGTGTTCCATTCAGGAGACCACAGCCATCAATGTCTCTAGTCTCTGATGCTTCCAAACTGGGATAGGGAGCTCACCTAGGGCCCCTCAGGACTCAAGGCCCCTGCTCCCAGAAAGAGCTCTTGCTACATATCAGTGTGAGAGAACTCAGAGCAGTGCGTCTTGCTTGGCAAATGTTCCAGCCCCACCTGTAAGACAAATGTCTGTCGATGCTTACAGACAACATGACTGATGTTCTATATCAGTGGTTCTCAAACTGGGTCAGGACCCCATTTTAATAGGGTTGCCAGGGCCAGCATTAGAGTTGCTGGGACTTGGGGCTGAAGCCTGAGCTCCACCCCCACCTGGGGCAATGGAGCTCTGGCTGCAGCCCCTTCTCCCCCCAGTTGGGGTGGCAGGGCTTGGCCTGCTGCCCCCTTACCCTCCATCCCAGGTAGCTCCAACCCCAGGAGTCATTAACTTTGTCAGAAGAGAGGTTGTGGTGCAATGAAGTTTGAGAACCCCTGTTCTATATCAACAGACAGGGTGGAGCATGCTCCTTTCACCTATGCCAGGAAGCCTGTGAGAATTCTGCATAACCTACTCAATCCACCTCAAGACTTCCTACTTTCCAGGGGCCCAGAATGGGTTAGCGCCTTATCTCAGCAGGTCCTTTGCCAATCATGAATGGTCCATTCACCCGGATGTTGTGAGGTACATTTTGCAGTGGAACTCCCCAGATAGACCAGTTTGCAACAAAACACAACAGGAAGTATCTACAGGTCTGCTCCTTTCATGATCACAGTCTGGGCTCGCAGGCAGATGCGTTCCTTCTGCCCTGGAAGGACCATCTTTTCTATGTATTCCCATCCATTCTGCTTATACACAAGGTCCTGCTGAAGTTCAAGGGGTAGGGAGTGAGTCTGATCCTGATAGCAACAGCCTGTCTACCAACTTTGGTTTTCTGACTGAGAGCTCCAGGAGGGTGGTGGACCAATCACCCTACCGCTACTTCCAGACCAGATCTCCCAGGAACACGGACGTCTCCTTCATACAAACCTTGAGTCCCTCCATCTGATGCCCTAGAAGCTCCATGGCTGAACCCTTCGGAATTAGTGTGCTCAGGCCTGCTTCAGGAGGTTCTGTTCGGGAGCAGAAAGCCATCCACCAGGGTCACGTACCTGGTAAAATGGAAAAGGTTTTCAATCTGGGCAGGGCAGAAGGGGATCTTACCCACTCGAACATCGATACCGTGTATCCTGGACTATTTGTTACATCTAAAACTGCAAGGGCTGTCGGTGTCTTGGATTAGGGTGCACCTGGCGGCTAGTTCAGCGTTCCATCCGGGTGTGAGCGGTAAGTCCATCTTCGTTAACGCGCATTGTAGCTGTTTTCTGAAAGTACTGGACAGGCTCTACCTGCAGGTGAGCTAGTCAATCCCATCTTGGGATCTTAACTTGGTTCTCTCAAGACTCTCAGGGGCTCCGTTTGAATCCTTGGTGACATGCTCTTTGCTTTGCTTGTCATGGAAAGTGGCCTTCCTTGTAGCCATTACCTCAGCCAGGAGGGTCTCAGAAATCAGGGCCCTTACTTCAGAACCACCCTACACGGTCTTCTTCAAGGACAAGGAGCAGCTGCGCCCCCACCCAGCTTTCCTCCCAACGGTGGTGTCTGAGTTCCACAAACAACCATGACATTTTTCTTCTCATCTTGTTCCCAAAGCCACATGCCAAAAGCCAGGAGCAGAGGCTCCACTCGCTAGATGTCAGGTGGGTGCTAGCCTTCTTCATAGATAGGACCAGATCTTTTAGGAAGATTTCTCAGCTCTTTGTAGCAGTGGCAGACAGGATAAAGGGCCTCCCAGTCTTGGCCCAAAGAATTTCTTCATGGATTACTTCTTGTATTTACACATGCTATGACCTGGCGAAAGTCCCTGCTCTGGCACTGATAGCACATTTCACAAGGGCCTTCTGCAGCATTCGGGGCACAGGTTTCCGTCAAGGATATCTGTAGAGCGGCAAGATGGTCTTTAGTCCACACCTTCACAACCCACTATGCCATCACACAGCTGGCTAGAGATGATGCTGTTTTGGCAGAGCTATGCTCCCACTTGCCACTGAAGTCTGAACCCACCTCCATCATCTGCTTGAGAGTCACCTACACAGGAATGGACATCAGCAGGCAGTCAAGAAAAAGCGGTTAGTAACCTTGCTGTAACTCTTGTTCTTTGAGATGTGTTGCTCATGCCCATTCCAAAACCTGCCTTCCTACCCCTCTGTTGGAGTTACCGGCAAGAAGGAACTGAGGGTGTGGTGGGTTGGCAGGCTCCTATATAAAGCGCCATGAGGGCGTGACTCCAGGGGGTGCTGGAGCCAACTCGATGGATATCACTGTGGGAAAAACCTTCTGGCGACTGTGCACGCAGCACACATACACCTACCCAGGAATGGACATGAACAACATATCTCTAACAACAGTAGTTACGGAAAGGGTTTTTCTGGTGTCCTTGTGCCACAGAATTGAGGTGAGCTCTGCACACAGTTCCAAGACGGTGTATTTGCGCATCCGAAAGTTTTTCAGCCACTGCTCGTCATCCCATACATGCATCGCAATGTGATCCCACCACTCAGTGCTTGTTTCCTGAGCCCAGGACCGATGGCCCACCATGGCAAACTATTCCGTGAATGCCAGCAGCAATCTTGAATAATTTGCTTCCGTGGCAGACAGCAGGGCAGGCATTACAGATTCACTCTGTTTCGCATCTCCTGAAATACTGAAGGACCAGCTGCATTGTGTTCATAACACTCGTCACCAGATTAATCAGTAGCTCAGGGTCCATGCTGTTAGGCAGAGAGGGCGGGCACACAGTTTACAAGGGCTGTTGAAGAAAAACGGCATGAAATAAAGTAGGAAGCTCATGGAACGATGGGATGGAAAGACCTGCATCTCTGGAGGACGAGCACATCCCCATGATGCACTGTGAACTCTTCCTAGCAGCAGAGGGTGATAAATTGCACAGTGGGACAGCTATCTAAAATGCAACACTGTCAATGCAAGAGCAACGACTGTGGACGCACTCAGCCAACACAAGGAGCGTTGATGTTGTTGATGGTTATTAAAGCTACTTATGATCATTGACATAACTTACGTCAACTTAACTCTGTAATGTAGACATGGACTTAGCTTCATTGGCTATTGAACCAGCTCTTCATTAGTTTCCAAAGGTGGCCTTTCATTAATGTAACTTTTCTTCATGGTAGTTATCCACATTAGTAAAGCCTCTACTTTTGTGCTGCTATTTTGCAACCCTTACCTGGCTTCAAATGTAGGCACTTCTCTTAGTATATTAGCAATGTTCTCTGTGCCTTGATTCTCCCTTGCTGATATTCTGCTGCCAGGTTTGTTCTCACTCTAGCTAAGACATTCTCACAGGTAGTTTTATAGATCAGGAATTATCCATTGGGGACATCAGAATGTATTTCTTCTCCATCCACCTGAATAAGAATTTATCATTCTGCTCATTCTCAGAAAAACAGTGTTAGCAAGGAATGATTTTTTCATCCAGTGGAGGGAGAATTAGATACACCTTTACAACCACTCCCTCAGGTTTCAACTTTTCCCGTCAGTGTGAGAAGGTGCCTTGTATCATTCCTCCCCCCCCCCCCCCCCCCCCCCAGCAGATCATGTTGCTTCGTCATAACCCTATCTTAGCTCCTAAGAAGGTAGAAAGCTGTAGATGTTGCCTCTGATGTTCCACACAGCCTGCTCAAAGATGCCATCTACCTGATATGCAAATCTGCGCCTTTGTGGCCTAGTGCATCTGGGCCCAAATGAGTCTCTTAACTGCCCTCTGTAGATTGTTTGTTTGACCACGTTCTTTTTCCCAGACTTGAAGGAGAGCTCTGTTTAAGCTTCTGTTTCATCAGTAGAAGTTGGTCTAATAAAAGATAACCTCACCCACCTTCACCTGTCAGTCTAAAAGACTCATTCTGTCAGGTAAACTTGGTAACTAATTTGACCTATCAGAAACTAGCTGAAGTTAGACCAGTGTTTCTGCAGCCTCTTGTCACTGGATTCTTACAAGGGTTAAAACGTCTGAAAACTCAGGAAAGGGGGGAAAGCCATTTTCTTGTTTGGGATACTGTGTTTCTTGTTCAAAAGGAGCTATCCGCTTTGTTGATCTATTTTTGTGAGCTTAAGTATTTCAACATTTAAGGTAATTTTCCTGGGGACTTCAACTCAGAATGAGCTTCAGGCCCCTATTGACTGACCCAACCTTACAGTAGACTTTACAAGAAAAAAGTGATGCTGTGGATTCATTGGGAATGCCTCTCTAATATGGTGTTGATACGCTCAACTTTGTGAGTCTCTGAGCCTGCCAACATTCTTCTCATGTCCATTCCTTATGTATGACATCAAAAGGCACTTCTCTTTCAGGCAGACTGAAAGCCTTTAAAATGGTCACTCCATTTGGTGTCTTTTCCTACTAGCAAGCTTGATAATGCTATTACCAGAGAGCCTTGCCTAAATGCATGTCCAAGGGCGTTCCTTTTCTTTTTTGATTTGGGTGGCCTGACCTTGGAAGCAATGTCAGGATGTGTTACCAAGTCCTCACAAGTGGATCAGGATGACCTGCTCACAACAAACATGGTAAGAAAAAAGATATATGGAGTAGTTATTTATGTGGCCTTTTCTCCTCTTGATCTGGGAGCTATATAACAAGACTGAAGTTCCCTTTTGTGGTAGTATGTACTGTTTCTTTCATCCATTGTTCACTCTAGTACCAGTTCCCTGAGTACTTAGTGAACTTTTGTCCTTGAAGTCATCTTCACTATAGTAAATAAGCTTTTTCAAGTCCGTACTTCTATGTCCCCACAGATTTTATCTTTGCAGGATCTTTCAAGTAACATTTCTTACACTGGTACGGTTCACAGTACACCTTTCTCTGCTGTTGCCTTTCCTCTGACTGAGGAAACATGCTTTTGCAAACCATGCAGGAGTGGGAGAAGGCTGGGACCCTAAAAAATACAAGCTCTTCCTACTCAGTAAGAGGAGAAGCAGCACCTGCAAGATAAGTGCAGCTAATAGGATACTAATAGTTAGGGCTCCACTCTATCAGTGAGTGAAACCAGCTGGACTACCCCCTAGCCTGAAATAGTCAAACTTTCTAAAGCCTGTTGTCTGGTAAGCCTGGCTTCTTAAAGGGCATGGCCTTTCCCTTCTACTTGCTCTGTCAATTTACTCTTACAGGCTCCCTAGGATCTGACATTAACTTTTAAAAATTTGGGCAGTGGAGGAGAAATGGTCTTTAGCAGCCATCTGAAAAATCCTGAGTGGACAAGGGTGTATTTTAATGTCTAGGGCAAGAATTCCTAACCTGGATGTTGCAGCCATATGGCTGGAAGTCACAACTACCTTGCCCTTCCCGCATTGTTTGATGGAAGAGGGAGCCTGGTATCGAAAAGGCTGAGAACCCCAGGAGAAGGAGAGGGCTCAGTAAAACAACACTATCACACCACCTTTGTTCTTCTAGTTCTCATATGGATTCATAGTCTTAATACCAACAAACCACATACAATATTTTTTCAAGCCAGTGTAACTTGATTTAGGGTAGACTTAATAAATGAAAACAGTCAATATAGATTAGTGGATGACATTTTCTTTCTTACAGCAAATTATTGTTCTTTGTACTGTCCAGAGTCTCATGACCTGCAGAGAGCTTGCTCAGTGATCTTACCATGTATACCAGTATGTGTTGTGACAAGTATTCTCTCATTCAGCCTATTCTGCTTATCAGCCAAACAGGAGTAAATACATTCTGATACCTGAAGACATCTCACCATTCATTTGGATGGCACCTTGCCAAAGCCACTATTGTAAGGGAAATAAAAGAATATTTTTTGTATTTAGCTGTACTTAAAATCATCATTCAGATTGTTACATTGTCAGGACTCAGGTGTAAAACCCATTCAGCAAAGTCACTAATTGCTTGTAATGGTGATAATTTCTCTAGTGCCTATTCACTGTTCTTCAAGTTGTGGAAAATCTCTTCCTTTTAATTCTCATGGGGAAGGCAATTGCCTAATCTGTTCTAAGTGGGTACTTATACCTCCCCACCATAGCGGGTGGGGTAACTATGCAAGAAATACGGGAGGAAAAAGGAGAACATGCCTGTTGTGTTCAATTACAGCTAGGCTTAAGGGGCATTGGTTTTTTGGCCTGCCTCATTAGGAGGAGTTTGAAGTTATTTTACGCTGGTTTAATTTTCTGATACTGCCCCGTGGTGTCCCAAACTCTTGTGTGATTCTCTAGTGATGACTCGAGCTTCTCTGATAATCCTGAACATTTAAGTATAGAGGTGAAGGCCTGTGTTTTTCATTACGGTCAAGCCCACAATTAACAGGCAAGTAATTTACATTCAGAAATTCAATCTATGTAAATTACTCAAATAGCTTGACTACCAGTCCTGACTAGCCCAAACATACTTAGCATAGCTATTGGGTGGATTAGAGTATTGTTTGGCTGGTTACGTATATATAGAATTGAAAAATCACACTATTGTATGTTAATCAGAGGAGAAGGGTACCACACAGTAATCTATCAGATCACATTATATTTCTTCAAATTCTCACAAGAACTGAAGCACATGGAAATGTTTGTGTGGAAGGGTGGTGATTTCCTTTCACTGTATTAGCTATCAAGGAAACGGATGTAGGAAGGAATTAGGGGCCAGAGTCTTAAGGAGATGTGTCCCTGATTTACCAAAGAAAGCCAAGCAGCTTGATTTATGAAAAATCACATATATTATATTTTAGACCATTCTTTCTGCATTGGGAAGATAGTTCGATGCTTGTCAGTGTTTAAGCAATGGAAACTTCATTCTAAGAGTGTAAAAACATTTACTGGCACCACTTTCAGCTACTATGGAATACATTTTCTCTGGTGAAGTTATATCCCCAAGTTGATTTTTAGTTGGCATTACACAGATGTTACCATCAAATTAGTCAGTGATTTTCTTCTCATGTAGTGCAAATAATATACGTAACATGCAAGCACAAAATTTACCATAAAAGTTAACAGTTTTACTTGATTTTAAATAACCTGGACATAAGTTTTGACACTGCCACCTATCAACTCAATTTAAAATAAAGCACACAGCTGTTCCATGGATAATTTTTAACTTTGTGTACATACAGTATATACTTCATAGTCTGATCTGAGATCTTGCATGTATTTTAAAACAGCCATCTTTATAATTAGCTTTATAGTAAAAGTTGTCCTGAAATCATGAAGGAATTAAAATTCACTCCATCTTGATTTGCATCTGAGTTCAACTGTACAGAGATGGTTGGCTTGTTTGGATATTGAACAGAAAAAATGATGTAATGTTTTTGGGGCCAAGAGCCCAACAATACAAAGAGATTAGACTAAATAAGAGTTGCAGATTAAGAATCTGAATAAGAGCTACATGGATATACAGAGTGGCATACTAACAGTAATTTCCTCTTTATCCAAAAGGAATAAGACTGCCAGCACATAAAGTTAGCTAGGTTTTAAAGGATTATTTAAAACAAGCTATGACTAAGATGGCAGCTAATGAGAAGTAAACATGGTACACATTAAAACCTGTTAGGTACATTAGAAATACAGTTGAAAGAATCTTCAGTCAAAAATGAGGTACATAATAATATGCACACCTTATAAATGAGACTACAACTACCAAGAAGCATAAATGAAAAAATAGCAGAGGCAGAAAGCCTAGCATTTCTGACACGTAGTAGAATAAATGAAGTACCACAATTTCTTGCTGTGAGTGCTTAGAAACTATACAAAACCCATAAATTACACTAGACAAGAAAGAGAGAGTAGGTCAAATGTGTGGGAATAGCTTTGTACACACAGAATTCCATAGACTGCGAAGAGTGCCAGGATGTGAAATGTGTGCAGATACAAAATTCAGGTCATAAAAGTACAAGTACTGTATAGTAATAGGGATGTTTTACCAGACTATATCTCAGTAAAGAAGTCAGAATGTTGAGAAACGTCAGGGAAGTAACAAAATACCAGTAATAATGGGCAATGAATAAACATCACTGCAAACACGTTGTGGAGAATTGCTCCTTGGAACAGCTTATTCTTGAACAAACAAGAGGCGAGGTGTACCTTGATTTACAGTACATTCCTGAATCAATTCCTGTGTGTTACTCAGGATTAAGTAGGGTTAGTCATAACATAATTTTGATATCCTTGGAGCATTCTAAGAGGTGGTACTATGACACAAAACTTCAAGAAGGGGGATTTTTTTGTAATGTAGTTATTTGATTCATCAGAAAAGTAGTATGCTGACAGTGGTATTTGGTCCTGTAGGCCATCAGAGTGTAAAACAGAACAATGACTGTCTCCATCTGTATTGCCAAAGAAGCAGATTGCAACAGTGAGAAATCTTGTTAAACAGCCTTTAAAAACAGTTGGACCAAATAAAAACAGTTGGACCAGACAGTGTAAACAAAGCTGAGCCACGTTTAAAAACTTTTTAGCCCAATTCTATGTGACTGCCAGTCTAAATGAGGTTCAGAAAGCATAAGGAAACTGCAGGGGAACTAAATCGTGCTTTTATATTAGTCTTCACCACAAAGGAAGAGAGAATATTTAGAGCCCAGTGAATTATTATTTTTATAACTTTGCAGGGTTTTGGGGGAATTTCATTTTACTGTGGGAAGCCTGGGGGGCGGGCAGATTGCAGAGTGAGCCTGCCCTGCATGTAGCCGGCAGCTCCTTTCCTGCTGGGGTGGGCCAAGCTCTGCTCTGGGCATTGTGCCCTGGCACTTAGGGTCACATCACCGCTTAGGTTTGGTCTGGCCGCCCCTCTGATAGTGGGGGGCAAGAAGGCAGCAACTGAGCCAAATGGCAGAGAGTCAAACCACAGGTCACAACGCCCAGAGTGGGAGGGCTGGGTCCAGTCCCACAGGACAGTTAAAACCACTGTGGGATTTTCCATTTTTATTTTACAGGCTGTTTTTTGTTTAATTTTTTTGTTATTTTGCACTTGCAAAAAATACTGGGGACTGGTAATATTTATCCTGGGATTACTGTTCACAGGTAGTGAAGGTGAAGCAATGTCAAATATAGAAATACTGGGGAAAAATTAGTAGCAGATTTGACTGAAATTCTATGGGAGTAGTGATTGTGTGATGGTATAGTACCTACCACAGAGTGAATCTGATCCTCATTAGGATTGACACAGTACAAACAATATTGCACTGGATGGCATTAATCATTCTAAAGGAACTAAGAATGAAGAATCTACAAATATTAAATCTGGTCAGAAAAGAGGATCTCCTCTTCCCTTCCTCCCCGGCCCCTGAAAGTTTCTATTTTTGGCCAGAGTATTTTGCTAAAAGATTATAACATTTCTAATTCAAACTGATGCCACAATGCATTGCACCAGGAATTGTAGTTTAGGGGCCTTGTACTCCCATTGTCCTCTGTGGCAGGCTTTCTGGCTGGACTATATTTCCCATGATGCACCACTCACTCTCCTCTTGGTGAATGGAGAGGACATACTATGGGAGTCTTTGTACCTCAGGTTTCAGAGTAACAGCCGTGTTAGTCTGTATTCGCAAAAAGAAAAGGAGTACTTGTGGCACCTGGTTAGTCTCTAAGGTGCCACAAGTACTCCTTTTCTTTTTGTACCTCAAAAACTCGTCTCTTTCACCAACAGAAGTTAGTCCAGTAAAAGATTTACCTCATCCACCTTGTCTCTTGACAGATTAAAGTTAGTCTTTCCCAAGCCTTCTTATGAAGTCCCTCTCAAGAGGCGCTTGAGGAAACTTGGTAAGTGCAGGATAAGAGGTAAAGGCCTGTTATAGATTAAAAACTGATTTAAACAATAGCATAGAAAAGTAAGGCTAAATAGCCACTTATCAGTATGGAAGAGTAGACTGTCTGAGCAAACTGTAGAAGAACAAGTAGTGTACAATGTGGTTAGTCAACCTCTGCCAGACTGTTGTTAGTGGGGTGGCAAATATATACTCAGTGCAAAATTACTTACAGGCCTGGGAAGGATTTTGTTTGACTCCATAACAGCCTAGCTGACACAGGAAACTGGTTAGCACAATAGTAGATGAAATTCAATGTAGACAAGTGGAAGGTAAAGCACATTCAAAGAATCAATGATGGGTTCTAAATTAGACATAACCTGCCAGCAGAAGATCCAGGCATCAGTGAGAACAGCTCATTGAAGATAATATGCTTAACATGCAACAGCAGTCAAAAAAGCAAGATGTTACACTATTTTACAAAGAGAATATAGAGTAAAAGATGCCACTAGATAATTCAGTGATATTGTCTTCACTTTGCATATTGCATTCAGTTTTGGTCATCTCATCTCAGAAATGAGTGAGCAGAAGAAACGGTCCAGAGAAGGGCACTGCAAATGATTCAAATTATTGGGGGATTTCATACGAGAAGAGCTTAAAAAGACTAGTTCAATGAAGCCTGCGCCAAAGAACCAACTCTGTTAGCCAACCCCATCTGAGGCAGCCACTTTGAAGTGTTTCCAAGATTTATAGTACAATTTTGTCCAGCCAGCATTTATAGTCTGTGTGTACTAGGCAATCTTATTACACTGGCCTTTGGGCCATTCAAGACATTTTTCACTGTAGTTTTCAAGGGCCAAAATTAAGAGGAGATGTGGTAGGGGTATATAAAATAGTCAATAGTACAGAGAAGGCTAAGCAAGTACTGTCTCAATACAACAAGAGGATATTTAAAATTAAAAGGCAACACATTTAAAATTGGTGAAAGGAAATCCATTTTTACATGACACTCAGTGCCACAAGATACAATTGTGGCAATTATCTAAACATGGATTCAACATTTATATGAACAAGAACAGCGTCTGCAGTTGCATTAGGCTAAAATAAACATAAGAGCTATTATTTTCAGGGTATAAGCTGATCATCAGATGGAGTCAGGAAGAGATTTCCTCACTATTATATAGTATTGCACAATTGGCCAAGAATATTATGAAGGCTTTACTGCTTCTTCTGAAGTATCTGGTCTTGGCCTCTTGGAGACAGGCAACTGAATTAATTAGACCAAGGTCTGATCTGTCATGACAATTCTTCTGTTCCTCTTGAAAATATAGTATCTGGCAATTGTTGAATTGTGTTAACACTTTTCCTTCCAACTGTCTAACCAGTCAGCTTCTTTGCAATCAAGTAAGGAACTGTAACTGGAACCAGTGATGAAAACAGTGATCATCCTTCAGGGCAAGCAGGTTGGAGTTTTTAATTTAAGGAAATTACCACCACTCCAGTTTACATTTTTCTTCTTTCCTTATGACAAAGAAATATTTTCCAGCTAAAGAGTATCTGAACTGTTGTGTAATTCCCAATTTCAAAGGAACAGAATCCATTCACCGTCCTCAGTTATGGCAATCAAGTCTCTATCTTGAGGCGTGATGCATATACAGTTTTTATTGTCTTTGCAGTGTGTTTTCCATCCAGGCTGTTAGTGGATATCTGAGATTTTTCTTCTATCAGGCTATCTTTGGACCCATTTCGCCTCTGAAGAGAACAAAGACAAATTAAAAATACACTGTTGAAAATATAATGAAAAATTAAAATATTACTTCCTTCATCTCTTCCTTTGCTACAGGCTTAGCCTCAATCCTGCACCGGGATCTGCTACTCTAGAGCCCCTCAGGGTCATGTTGGAGTCAATGGAATTCCTCAAGAGCACAAGGACCAAGCACTGGATCCTTATGCAGGACTGGGGCTTAAATATTAAAAATAGAACTGGTTGAATTATTTAGTGTTCCTTTCAAAAATGCTATGATGTTTCTTTGTACAGTGACTCCAAGAAAACAGTGAATTGTTACAGTAGTGGCAATAATCAGATATAAATGATCCATCAACATTTAGCAGAATGGGATGGATATTTGCTTACTTCAAAGGCAGGTGAAGTGTAGGCTTAAGGATGTGACAACTCTGATTCACTTACTTATACCAGCATTGTGGGAGAATATTTGCATTTGATCACACACCAAAACTACTTTCCTTTTCTCTCCATTGGCCCAGGCCAGGATACTTCTGCCTCCCCTCCCTGTTGCAGACACCCATTACATGCTTGTTCCTGCTTGCCTGACCCCTTCCCTCACCCCTATCTGTTGTCCCTTGCCATTGTTTGGATTCATAGTCTATATTCAGCAAATACCAAGACTAAGTTATTTGCTATTTGGCCAATTATTAAAAACATGCATTCGTTAGGCATAAATGACCTGGCAGTGCTTGTTTAACTGATGTGGGACACCCCAATGCTGCTAATTCCTTCCAGGACAACAGATTCAAACCAAACACTCTTAGATCAGAGTGTAAACAAGTCAACATACTAAATTCCTGAGTATGCAAAAAATAAATCTGAAATTCTCTTTATTCCTTAAGGACTCAATCCTGCAAGGTTAATATTTACCCTGTGAAGAATTCATACTTATTGTTGAACTGTTCTTAATTCTTATTAAGAAAAAATCAATCTTCTTAAACATTGTTTAGCCAGATGAGATGTTAAAAAAAAAACAAAACCCACTGTGACGCTGGCAGGCCAGGTGCCAGCTCATGCCAAGGTCCCCATGTCTCAACAGACACATAGCTGGAATCTGTTTGGCATTTAGTGTGTGGAGCTGTGAATGCTTGTAAATTGCTGCATGCATTAATCTCACTTGTAATATCTGTATTCCATATTATAATGGAGTGGATGTACTGTGAGCCTCGGTGATCATATGAATCGCCATACAGGAAAGAGACATTAATTAGTGTGAAGCATAGGTGCCAACTTCTCCTGGCGCCAGTGGGTGCTCACACACCACCCCCCGACTCCACCCCTGCCCCGCCCCCTCCTGCCCCGCCCCCATTCCAACCCCTTCCCCAAAGTCCCCACCCCAACTCTGCCCCCTCCCTGCTCATACTGGACTCCTTCCCCAGATCACCGCCCCAGCCTCTTCCCTGCCTCCTCCCCTGAGTGCGCCGCGTTCCCGCTCCTCTCCCTTCCCTCCCACAGCTTGTTATGCCATGAAACAGCTGTTTTGTGGCGGCAAGCGCTGGGAGGAGAAGCGGGGACGCGGCATGCTCAGGGGAGGAGGCAGAGGCGAGCTGGGGGGGGGGGGGGGGTGGAGAGCTTGGCTGCTGGTGGGTGCGGAGCAGCCACCAATTTTTCCCCATAGATGCTCCAGCCCCGGAGCACCCACGAGTCGGCACCTATGGTGTGAAGAGCTGCTCTTCTCATTTAGCATGACTTTCAGAATCTAGGGGAAAGTCTGAGTATTGCATTTCAAAGTGCTCTGACTTAGCTTCCTACATAACTGAATCCATCCATGTGAAGATAGTTTATTTTTCTTGCTAAAAATATCTAAGTTCTAAAAAGTTAAAAGTCAAAAACACTGTTACTGTTCACTGAACATGCTGGGCCAGAGATGCCTTCCTCACCTCCAGCAACAGCAACAAAAGCACCATAAGCCACACAAAACTGAAACAATGTCAGGTAAGAAATGGTTTGCCAGGGAAGCAAAAGGTTTAGTAATCCACTAAATAATCAAGCCGACTACACCTGCATGAGTGCACCCCATTTTCCAAAATATGCTATCAGAGTAGCAAATCTTTTCCTTGGTTCCTAGAAATCCTGTAGCATTGCTGAAAAAAACTCCCAACAAACTGATGTTGGTACAGACAGTGACTGTTAGTGGCAATCACAGAGGAAGTGGCTCCTACCTTTCTAAGGACCAGGAATGTAGGTAGAAACCACCTGATATTTTTCCCTGTCCACTTTAATTAATTATGTACTTTGATATTCCTTTAACATTAGATGTTTATAAATAAAAATCTTGATGCTTTTTTGGACATCAGCTGCCACTTCTGAAAGGAAACACTGGGATAACATGACATAAAAGAACCTTCTACTTCTTCAGCAAGATCTCAAAATGCTTTACAAAAAAAATCATGAAATAAACCTCAAAACATCCAGTAAAAAAGGTAATTAGCCCCATTTTAGATGGGGAAACTGAGGCTAAAAGTCATGCTCCATGTCACATAAGTCTTTGGCAGAGAAAAGAGACCACAACTGGTTTTACTCTGGCATTTTAACCATTAGGCCACACTTCCTCTCATAGTGATCACACTGTTCAGAGTAACACTGATACAACCAACACCATCAAAGCAAACCATACTTTGCAGTGAGACACCTAGTGAAATGACTTATAGAAGTACCAGCATTTTGAAATTGAAATCAAGAGGAAAAACAATGCTGATCTGGTAGGATAGACTGTGCCTCAGTCTCACCTGTTACAATATAAACAGTGTCATATTTGGGGTCCTGAGGGTGCCCTCATCACAGAACTGGGTTGGGGCACATTGGCAGGGAAGCTTTAGTACTTTTGCGTGCAGCTTAGGAGAGAACCACAATCATCACTGCCCCGAGTCTGCCAATTCACTTTCACATGAGGGAAAACAGAAAGAAAGAAAAGCCCACAAGTTCTTCCTGTGGTAAGAGTTTGTTCTGGACATTCAGGAACTTAAAATGATTTTAACCTTTTAGAGTGTATTTTAGATGTTTACATCACAACCACCACACATAGACCTTCCTCTGCAAGCAACTCCTGTCTCCATATGGAGAGTTTTGGCTCACAGAAGAGCTGATTGGCAAATAAAAGGTGCTGCGATTCTTCATTCTGGAAAGAGGGCAACTAGTGAGGTGAGGATGTGCCACCTTCTCAGGTATAAGAGAGAGGGAAAACAATAGGAGCTAAGACTACTTACTGGCTAGAAGGGAGAGAGGTGTAGCAGAGTCAAAATGGCCAACATAAGACTGCAACTGTTAATCTCTGCCAGATTTAAAGGGCTAGCTATCAGAAAGAGTGTGCTGGGAAAGGTTCCTTTTGAGCTATGATTTCCCATGTAAAATCCTCATGGAGAGAAGGCACTGTAGTTTTTACCTCGCTGTAGCTTAGCTAGTCAAGGTCAACCTCAGATGGGTGGAATATAGGGTTGACCTTGACTAGCTACAGAGAGGTAAGAACTACAGTGTCTTCTCTCCATGAGGATTTTACATTGAGTTACCTACCTCAATGTAAGAAACACACCATCTTTTGTAGCCTACAAAGGTGAACCCATACTCGTGAGTTCAGTGGAAATCACAGGGGAAGAAGTTCCAACTTTCTAAGGACTAGCAATCTAGATAGAATCCCGTGTGATATTTTCCCTTGTGTGCTTGAATTAAATATGACCTTTGGTTTTCTTTTAGCCTTATGTTTTTACAATAAAATTCTAGACTTTTTTAGGACATCACCTGCTTCTTGTGCCTAAAGTTTACTGCCACTGTATCACAGCTGATATCTGTGCAGTCTCATTTTATGACAACCTGTCTTTTTAACTACTACCATGTAGGCTTTTCCCTTCTGAGTCCACCAGACCTCTCAAATGCCTATCAGCTGAAAGAGGATAACTCTCCTCTCAGTGGTTAGAAAATCAGAGTTACAAACCTTGGACAGTAGCAAGGCACTGTGGAGTGGAGAGAAAATGTTAGTTCAAAAGTTGATTATCTCAGTGGGTGCCTGGGCACATTTGCTTATTTATAGGAATTGCCCTAGTTGAGCCACCTTGTATTGAGGGAGCAACAGGCTCCAAAAAGAGGAAATGTCTTCCAAATAACAGAAAGCAGGTAACTGCAGTATGGTACATTATGAAATTCAATGTATCTACTTTATAAAAATGAAGTTTATCTTTAAGCAGTTACTTCTACATAATGTAAAGCTTCCTGCCAAGTCTGTTTGCTCTACTACAAATTGAATGCAAAAGATCAAATGTTAGATGTATTTTCCCCATTAAATATTACTCATAGATAATTCCACCAGGAGAACACTCTAAGCTTGTAGACTTTAAGATCAAAAGGGACCATCATGATCATCTAGTCTGACCTCCTACATCTTGCAGGTCACAGACCCTAACCCACCCACTCCTGTAATAGACCCATAACCTCTGGCTGTGTTACTGAAGTTCTCAAATCATGGTTTAAATACTTCAAGTTACAGAGAATTCACCATTTGCACTAGTTTAAAGCTGCAAGTGATTCATGCCCCATGCTACAGAGGAAGGCAAAAAACCCCCCCCCAAACCCAGGGTCTCTGCCAATCTGACCTGGGGGAAAATTCCTTCTCAACCCCAAATATGGCAATCAGTTAGACCCTGAGCATGTAGGCAAGACCCACTAGGCCAGACATTTGGTAAAGAAGCTGCACAATTACCAACCTGTTGTGAAGCTGGAATGCTGGGACCCTGAGCATCTGAGGAACGAGTCACAGGCAATGGAGGCACAAGGTCTGTTTTTGCACTACGAAAAAAAATTGAGATTATATTAGTTTGATGACTATTGTGAAAGAAAAAAGAATGCACTGAACAAGGCTGCAGTTTAAAAACCCACTTGCATTTTCCCCCATAGGGTAATAACAAAGCTGGTCCTTATGATAACATTTTCATATTAAGACAATAAACAATTACAGATCAAAAGAAAAAAACATGTTGCTTTTTCTCCTGTATTTTTTAAACATTAAGGGCAAATTCTGCGGTCTGCTAAAGGGCCATAGAAAGTCTCATTACCAGGGAAACTGGCATGCTGCCACACTACATGCAGGTCCTCACCAGAGAAAGGCCACACAAGCAGACTCCCTTTGCACGGTTCTGGGCTGTGCTCTGTAGTGGCTCTGCATGACTGGGAGGTGGGGGAATGTGTACAGTTAGTAGATCTGTGGCTACACAGATGTGCTTGCCAAGACCCCTGCTGAAGCAGGGGCATTACTGAGGCCTTGCACAGTGGTTAGGATTTGGCTTAGAGTGCTTTGTCTTTTTGGTGATAGCTACCCATATTAGTGCAAAATGTCACAGGAACACCAGATCTGCCAGCACCAAAAGGGTAAATATATTTTCCCATGATTTTTTCTGATTTGAGAAATTAACTCAGTTTTTCTGTGCAGGCCTATTCATTCACAGTGACATAAAGACAGAACAAAGTCCATTTAGGTGACCACAAAACTTCAGCCTGGGATTGGAGCGTGATGGAGTTTAGTTAATAAAGTCTCTACTACTATAAAATAGGTAAGAAATCTGTCTACTGAAGTAACACAAAGGAACAAGTATAACTAACCAAATTGTTGTTTGCAGTGTTGTTGATCCCACGATATGAGAGAGACCCAGGCGGGTGGGGTAATATCTTTTATTGGACCAGCTCCTGTTGGTGGAAAAAACAAGCTTTTGAGCCTCATAGAGCTGACCTGAAGAAGAGCTCTGTGTATCTCAAAAGCTTGTCTCTTCCACCAAGTTAGTCCAATAAAAGGTATTACCTCACCCAACTTGTCTAACTAGGTTGCATTTACTTGAAATGCAGTTGGGAAAATCTTGCTTTTTAAGTCTCCAAGTGTATCTTGAAAATGTTTTAGGGAGGCGGGGGGCAGGGGAAGAAGAGGGAGGGAATTGCAGAACAGCCCTCTTACAGGCAGAATCGCTCCCAGCAGGTGTGGGTGCGGGTGATCAGGGCAGCTCTGCACCACTTCTAGTATTGGCATGTGCCTATAAGGCACAATTGAGCTGCAAACTAGGAAATGGCCTTTAACACTGACCAGGTGGTCATCCTAAATTATTGTTAACCTTTCTGCTCAAAGTGCTGAGGCATTTTTCCATGCCCAACCCTCTCTTTTATTTAATTTCTAGGTTACATGTAAAACACAGTCTATTCTGGTAACCTAGCACTGAAATATGATATAGGGGCCCTTTATAGGTGATGTTTACCAGTTTCAGACTATGCTATTTTATTTCCCTGAATCTTCCTGTTCTTGAGATCCTAGCCAAGCGTGACGGGGCCCTCTGGAGTGTCCTGAGGAAGAATCTCCCAAGCTGCTTGCTACCATGCAGTAGTGCTGGGTGTCTGGCAGTTAATTTCCAGCCAGAAGAATGTGGTTTAGAAATGCAGGTGAACCACAGGTGAAAAAGTCCAAAAATGCCCCCATGTGCACTCACTGGGTGTCCCTCTTTTCAAAGGACAGCTGTGATTTAAGCCTGTTGTCCCTTGTCATCAAGAATGACAAAATCCTTTAAAAAATCCTTTATATCACGCACATTTTTGAGGGTCCAATCCAGCAAAATTAGCCTCTAAAACGGCTGGCCCATGGAATCTCTTCTCCTATAGAGACTGTTCCCCATTCAGGAAGGGAAGTGTCCCCATTCTAATGCACACAGAATGTCTAATTCGTTCTCAATGGTGGTCCCCCTCACAGGGGAGGAGTCTGCTGCTCTGCCCAGCCCAGTCAGCAATTAGCCCCTGGAGAATGACACTGGGCACCAAACATGGATGTGAGCTCTTTTCTAGACATCTAGACAGGAGTTTGAGGGTTAGAGGGTAGGAGGCAACTACTCTTCTTTGCTCACTTCTAGATACTTTGGGCTGGGAGCACGGCTGGTGTAGAGCCCTTGCACCAGCTATACACTATGCATGGGACATTCTCAGGGAGCTGTTTCTGCCTCTTTAAGGCCTTAATGCACCAAGCCCTTTATTTTGTTCTCGCTTCATAAGTGGTCTCTAGTCAATCTCTGTCAGTCTCTTTTTAGACACCCACAGATGAGCAGGTGTCTACTGGAACTCTCAAGATCTGCACTGCAGCAAATGGAGAAACTGACGCTATCAACGGTGTACTTCATTGGAAGCTAATTCACATAAACTCTCCTCTTCTCCCTCACGCATCTTCACAACCTGCTACTGAGGAGCTGGGTGTGTTCATTTTGGTTTCTGCAGCAGATTGCTCTTCCTTCTGAACAAGTCACCATTGAGCAAAGCAAGCATCCAAGGTCCAGAGGCTATAAACGTTCTGTGCTTCACTGACTCCTTAGCTCTTACCGGGTTGCCTGAGCACTAAGTCAACACAACAGTCACATATATGCTACTACTAATTTATCTCTGAGCTCAGAGGAGCATCTGTGTCATATTAAAACCATCACGTTCCACATACTTCACTTCAGACAGAACAGATCTCTCGCCATCAGAACACTGGGACCGCCGGTACTGCCGGTAGCTTCGGGGGGAATGTGAATGTCTAATACGGATTGGGTCACCTTGAGTCCTAAATGAGAAACAAAATTCATAGTAGCAAATTAATACATCTGAGACTTTGTGCCGGAAAAGGAAGTTTAACTTTGAATTGTAAAATCCTCCCTTTTCCTATTAAGAATAACAGATGGCTTCCTGTGCTTACTGAATTCAAAGGACTGGCCCTTTCGTTATGTGTTTGTACTTCAAACTTTACATTTAAAGTTGCACAGTTCATTTAAATGATACTGTCATGTGTGTATGTTGGAGAATAAAATTGTTGAATAAAAAAATGGAAACAAAAAAGAATCCATTCTGTGGAATTTTACCATCACTGTGTTTTTTGCTCAAGGGTGCAGCAGAAGCACATTGTAAAGCAAACTGGGATCCCACTCCTGTCAGAAGCAGTTGCCCACACCACTACACAGCCTCCCGAATGGCCAGTTGTCAGAGTGAAATGGATGTCTGCTCTGAAGGGACTTGCTATGCATTGGCAGTTGCCCATGATAAGCAGGGGAAGAGGGGTCACATAGGTCAAGCAGCGACTTTAAAGAATCAGAATAAAAAGGTACATTTTTTAAAAAAGGAAAGGTTTAGAAAATAAATTTTCTCAAGGCGTTTGCGAGTGTAATGTGAAGAAAAAATGCTGACAGATGGCAGAGTAGGAGAGATGGTGGTTTTGTTAGCATTTAGTTAAAGGGAAAGTACCTGGTTTAAAAATGATTCAAATGTCTTTACCTCCCTATTTGACCTACTCCATTCTGGATCAAAATTTTCCAAGGAGTTCAAAATATCAGAGATTATCAGGAGGCCATTCTAGTCTCAGACAAGCTATTCCACAGTGAGTGCTTCTGAAAAAAGGGATATTAGGCTATTAAGCATACATACAGAAAAAATCCATATTTCATAATGAATAAGCTCACTCTATTTTGGTGTATGGAATCTCTTTCAGCTGCTCCTCAGATAGGCCAGATGGATCCACAAGTTCCTTCCTGGAAAGGATTAGACAAGGAAAATGAAATTCCAAAAGCTACCAAATTCATAACAAACAATTTATTCCTTCATTTTATTAGACCACAAAGATTTTCTGGAACCAGCTGTGTTCATCATTAAAGCTATCTAGATGTCAACATAGGAAACCTATTTAGAAGTGTTCCTAAAATCTTGATCACTTCCCCTGTGTGTTGTACCTTATTGCCCCACCTTCTATCTGTTCTAGTCTTTTCAGACTCTCTGATCTGTGGGACAGGCACCGTATCTTCATACATGTCCGCAACTATTAGAAGAGGGGCCCTGATCCTAACTGGTGCTGTACTGAAAAATAAATAATAAAAATAAGAACATTTTGGAGTCTAGATAGGAACACACCTTAACCCTCAATGAAATGTACTAGACAATAGACAGACATCATAAATGGACAGAAAGAAAAAAAATTATAAAGTGTTCTAAAACGTAGTGGGCTTGATTCTTCTCTGCCCTGAGCAGAACGGATATAGCACACTACCAAATCAGAATGTTAGTATTTTACATCCACACTGCATGAAATAACTGACCAAACAAGGTGCAGAACAGCAGTGACTCTGGCCCAATGGTTGTCCTTCCTAAATAGAGGCACCGTATACTGTACCTCCAAGTGTCACTAGTTCCAGCCATGTCCATGTCTTATTACCGTGTATTACATCCAAATGCTGAACATTCCTAAAGGCTAATTTCATTCTAGCAAAATGTTTTACCCACATGTTCGTTTTATAATTTATATAAAGGAACTAAAAGTTGCAAAATAACAATACTTACTGAATATGTTTCCATAACTCTTCCTTTGCTTGTACATCTGGGCTTCTCCTATAAACACCAACATTCACACAAAAGAGAGTCAGATATATAAAAATGTCAGATTACCTGATGTGTTGCAGCACAATGATGACCTTTAATGGCACACATCAAGGAAAGAAATCATGCCAAGTGTAATCTGACACTGACTTGAATGTTAAAGTTTGTTATCGAGGGGAAAGAATTAAACTTCACAGAAACTGAAAACTCATTTCTTGAATGAAAGGCTCTGAGTTGAATCACAATTTCTTTTCCTCTTGCCTTCAGCAAAAGTATAAAACATTCCAAACAAAGGAGTTCTTTATTACAAGCTGAAGCAAGCTAGAGCCACCTCTGCCTCACCCTATCCCACATGAACTTGGCACAGCTGAGGACTGAGGCCTCTCAGGGTATGTCTACACGGCAGCTGGGAACAAGCCTCCCAGTCCTAGTAGACAGACTAGTGCTAGTGAGGCTCACACTAGCGCTCTACGCCGTAAAGGGTTGTCTATAAATGACACAATGCATTAGGTAGTGGGTGGGTTCTTAATTCTGCATGTTTGATTCCGTGTAACAGAGTGTTACAATGCAGGAGGTGGGTCTTGAAAAATCACCAAAAAATGCATTACATAGATTATGGACAGCCCCTATGGATGTTGCGCCGGCAGCGGCAAGCCACTTGGACTGAAGGGGCAGGGCTGGGCTGGCGCTTGAGTGGCTAGCCTGAGCCTCCACCAGTGCCACAATGTCCACACAGTTATTTTTAGACCGTCAGCATGAGCCCCACGAGCATGAGTCTGTCTGCTTGGGCTGGAAGACTTGCTGCCAGATGCAGTGTAGACATACCCTGTATTTGGAGTTAAATTCACCCACTTGGAAAGGGTCTACACAAGCCCTCTTGCCACTTAAGGTCAGTGTAGAGGCAGGAAGGAGAAGATAGCGAGATCAGGAAGGGGGATATAATATATCCAGTCCTAGTAGTTTATGTGGATCCAATGATGAGACCCCTTTTGCAGTTTTGGTCACTATTCCACTCTATAAACTGGAACAAACGGCCAGGGAGGAAATGTACTGGAGCCCTAGGGCCTCTCTGCAGTTTGGGAGCAGAATTACTACTGAGTTCACTGCACAAAGACTGTTTCCTCTGGCTTTGTGTGGTGAGCGGTAAATTTCACCCAGTGTGATTTTGTACATAATTAATCACTAATGCCACATACAATGAAAAGGTTTTAGTCAGTGCACTGCTCATGGTGAAATATATAGCCAAAAGGTAGGGAAATTTCCTCTACTTTTCAATTGAAGTGAAGCACCTAGGTGCATCTGACATCTTTTTGTGAATTACGGAAAACACTGTATGGTTACTCTGTAGCCCTGGCATTATATTTTTCTTATTTTTTTCTTTATAATGTCCAGTAAGTTTGTATTTCATTCAAGGGATAGTAGGGATGCACTCTTGTAGCTAATGTAACATTTGAAAATTCCCATTCATAGTCACCAAAGGTGATGCAGCCTAGTGGATAAAACATGTGCTTTACACAGCAGAGGGAGTGGATGAAGGTTGTAGTTTTAGTATCATTTCACAGAACTCTTTTCATTGTGATTGTAGCTAACAACACTGATAAGAATTAAAGCTTTAAATTCTATGCCTCTTTGAGTTCAGCCATAGAAAGATGTGATAATATAAATATAACATTGAAAAAGCCATGTTGGCAAAGGATCATCTATTTAAATGGTCAAGTTAAGCAAGAAGGACCTGGGACACAGAATAGCTCAAGAGACTTGGTAAATGAGATACAAAGCATTTTTACTATGATGTTGGTTCAAATCCAAAGGACCAAAATGTGCTCAGCCCTGCAAGGATGCACAATGGAGAAGAGGGCCTGTCACAATTGTTGATTTTGCTCTCCCTGAGCAAAAAGATTGCACAGGGCTAGTGTGCATGGTGGTACTAGCCTCTCCAAACAGCAAGAGGCTGTGACCTGGACCCACACCCCTGCACTGGCCAATCATATATTGCATCCTCTAAAAGGGTATTACAGTTCCTACATTCAGCACAGCTCTGGAAGGTACAATGTCTCTTGGAGCACCATGTGGGGAGGAACTCCTACATGGGGCAGTGCCTTCAATGTAGAAGTGAACAATGACCTTTATTAAAATGAATTGGTAGTTTCAATCTAATAACTAGCAAACAATAAACCACCATCACAACTGGCACTCTTATAGACAATCTCAGATCGACAGATGACTTCAGTGGGAGCCGGAGCAGGTTCTAAGTGAGGAGCCTAGGACTGAATGGGCATTGAGAATGAACCTCTTGGGGTGTACCCTCTCCACGTCAGGGACCAGGCATCCTGACAGGTTAGCGTGCAGGAGCTTCCATTACTCCTCCTTGTGTTGTACCTGCTCTATAGACAGAAGACTTCAGTCTCTGTGGCTGACATTCTGGCACCATTCATTCTTTGTCAACCTCCTACTGGCACTGGCCAAAATGGCCATCCATCAGTCCAGGAGGAGGAAGCTGAACCAGGGAGTGACCAGCAATTGTGAAGCCTACTTCCATTTCCTGATTGTCTCACGCAGCTGGGTAAAGTTCTTGTGTGCGGCATCCACCAACTCGCTGGACTCCTTTGCGGAGTGGTGAGTGCTGTCCAGGGCTCTCTGCTCAGCATCGTAATCCAGTTCCTTTGTTTTAAACTTTTGATCCTCACCCATGTTCCTGGTTTTTTCATTTTTTGTCCCATGCATTTACTTGGCTTCTGGGCTCTCTGGCCCTACCCTCATTTGAAGACCAAGTCTTTAGTTCATACTAGGCTTTAGTCTATCTCATCCCGCAACTGACATAGGTTGCCACCTTTCATAAACTCTAACCTCATTAGAGGAAAAAAGAACAATGAGGATGAAAGTGAATCCCACTTTTGGGTGATGTTTAATCAGGAAGGAAGAGCCAGCATTAACTCCAGTTGTACTCTGTTTAGCTTGACCATTTAACTGGTTATGCCTTTTCTAATGTTTATAATAGTAAATAAATAAGTAATAACTATTACTCTAGTTGAACCACAAGTTATAGGCTGGATGCTGGAACTACTGAGTGAACTGACATGGCCTGCATTATCCAGGGGGGGTCTCTTTTGGCCTTAAATCTCTCTGAATAATAGTAAGAATAATTAATTATGTTACATTTACATAGTGCTTTTCTTTTCCAAAGGTCCCATTTTTATACAACTAACGTGTTTTCTCACATTTCTAGACATCAACAGCTCAATTTTTAAAAGCACTCAGCCCTGAACTCTGCTCCCTCTGAAATCATTGGGCTTCATTGACTTCAACAGGAGCATAGTTAGATTTTTTTGAAACTCTCTCACTGTAAACGAGAGGATGGCCAGAAATGCTCTGAAATGAAAGGGTACAGAAATCTGAAAGAAGAGTGGGGAGAGGTGGATATGGGAGAATTTTGCATTTGTGTTAAATGTAAAGAAGCCTCTGCTGAATTGGTATTAGACGCCTTAGTGGCAGAGCCTAATCAAGATAGTTTAAAGCTCCCCTGCACTGCAGATTGCCTTTTCTTTCATGGAAAAATTAAAGATGTTTTTGTTTCACCTTTCACATCTTTGAGTTATTTCTAGATCTCAGGCTAGGGGAATAATATTTAGTAACATTTGTTTTGACTTAATATTAAATGTTTTATAGATGATCTAGAGGTAAGAACTGTTAACTTTTGAGATTCTACAGGTGTTCAAGTGTTGAAAGATACAATAGTGACTGGCATGACATAAATACCAGAGAGATCAGAAACGTGGAAATTACCCTTTGCATTTATGGTTCTCTAATGGCATTCAAAGTAAATCTTTTTACAATATTTTTAGGTTTTCTCATGAAATCTGATGGTGGTTTTTTTATGTATGTCAATGTATTTCTTCTTCTCTACCCTCCCACTTCTCCTCCTCTCTCTCTTCTGCCTGCAACTCTTTTTCCTCCTCTTCCTCCTTTCATGCCATGATGCTTTCACCTCCCTGAGGTAGCAGCTAGGTATAGGAGTGGGGATTTTAATGGCATATTTCACCCCTTAATTCTGAACGGATTTTCTCCTTCCATTCAATCCCAGACTCACAAAGCAGCAGCTGTGAACTCTGCACTCACCCTGGGGCTCTTCTGAGTCTGAATAATCAGCCACTAGGGAATGTGAAAGCTCAATGCAAGATGCACCCCAGCTCCTCAACGGAGGCTACTGTATTGCTTTTATAATGCTCATAAATCCTAGCTAGCCTGAGGTAGGAGAGCACCCAGATCACTCCTGAACCCAGTGCTCTCACAAGACAATGTATTGTGCAATCCACCAAACCACTGAATTAGACCACATTTTTATTTTTTTATGCAAATAAAACTATTCACTACTTGGCCCTGGATGTCCTAGTATCACTCATCATTGCCAGAAACCTGATTTGCATTGAGAAATCCTGATTTCTGGTGTAAAGTCTTAAGACCAGGCAAGATAAGAAGCTACTTTGACTTTTCATCATTCTCTAAAAGGCACACATCCTGAACCTGTAAACAATTCCACTGCGTATTTCTGAGCTTTCATCCTTAATGTGTATCATCACTCAACATCAAGGGACAAGGGGCTTTCCCATTAAATCAAAGACATCCTTGATCATTAATACCAAACAACCGTCTCTCTCTCTCCCATCCTTCCACCCCACCCCCCACACTCCTCATTTTATAATCCACAGTTCAGAGAAGAGTTCAGCTACTGTGTTATGAATAATGTATATTCAGACTGTCCTGTTATAAATCTGAACTGAGTTCTGAACAGACAGTACCTTCTGGACCATTCCTAAGATAATCAGATTCTCTAATGCTCAAGGAATCTAATGGAAATTTCCATTAAATGCTGTCTCCAAGTTTTTTTTTTTAATTTTATTTAAATTTTATTTTTTGTTATTTTTACAAGCTCGAACAGCCCTAGATGCTAATAAGGTCTACATTAATTTATGCTTGCATCTGTACTCTTATTCACAATTCCTTTTGAATTCATGATTTGCAAATAAGCAGCATTTAGTGGATTTAAATAGCCATGGAATTTAAATGGCCATTCTTCTCAATTAAAAAACCCCTTTGGCTACACAGATGTTTTTACCTGAACTCTTGAAAATAAGCCTGGCAGAACTAGAATTTGGATCTTTTTACATTTGCTGTTGCCATAAAAAGAAACAAGGGCCAAATATTTGTCAAATATTTTTCCAAGAAAAAAATGTAGCAAAAAACTAACATCGAATGTTATTCATTATCAAAGAAATTAAGGGGATGAGCCCAACTAAAGCTGATTTGTCCCTCTACCTCAAGCTCCTAAAGTGAATCCAATTTGTAGTTAAATTGAATGCATGGCAGATAGTAGTTAACACAAAGGCCATGTCTATACTATTAAAATAACAGAGTTCAAAGTATTGTTAAATGTGTGAACTGGAATGAATCATGTTATGACTAGACTAAAACAAACAAACAAAAAACAAACCCACACCCTGCACTAGGGACCTGATTTTTCTCTGTCTTACATAGGTCAAGCCATGTTATCACACAGCTGAGCCACAACCAAGTTTAATAAATGTTGTTACACCCTACCGTAGCTTGAGTCTATCTGTCTTGTTTAATTTTGTATGTAGTGTAGATGTAGGTGTGTTGGTTCCGGGATATTAAAGAGACAAGGTGGGTGAGGTAATATCTTTTACCGTACCAACTTCTGTTGGTGAGAGAGACAAGCTGTGTCTCTCACCAACAGAAGTTGGTCCGGTAAAAGATATTATCTCACCCACCTTGTCTCTCTTGTTTAATTTTGCCATGTAAATGGTTAAAAAGCTTTTGTTTGATCATTTTTGTAAGAAACATCTTTAAAGAGCTAATGTTTTCTTTTCCCAGGCTGTTTTTGTCCATGTCAAATGTTTTTATTGTCAATTTGTTTTGTTCTGTTTTGCTTAGAAAGATAAACAAATGATGCATATATATATATATATATATATATATATATATGAAGAGAAAAAAACATAATATCCCAAGATTTGTCTCCTCACCATCTAGGATCTTGTCTTGTTCTGTAAAGCACTGTGTACATTTTATTGCAATATCAATAATATTTAATGAAAATATAACCTATCAAAGCCTTTTACATCACTGATCTAATTCAGTGTTTCATTATTGCATGAGTTAAACTAGCCACGAGAGGGAGCCTCTGGTGTCTCATTAATGTAATAGAAACTTATTTGGCAAAGAAAAAGTTAGTTACAAATTTTATGTAAGGGCTAGAAATTCAGAGTGCACTTCCTGGTTTAAAACATGCTCTCTATATAGGAGGTAACAAAAAGTAACGGAAATCACACTTACTCTATGTTTTACAGCTTCAACTCAAATGAGTTATTATATTGACACTTTTTAGCTATGTATTTTCCTATAATAAGTCTACCTATTAACATTTGATTTGTAAGTGATGGCAAAAGAAAACAGATCTGTACAGAGCCTGTAAAACTCTTAACATTTGGAATTTTAATGGCACTACCCATTTCTCATAAAGGAAGAAAAATGGTGACATATGGAGTTAGAGATAAAAATGGGTTCTGACGACGTTGGTAACCATGAGAACCGAACTCAGATGGACTGTAATATCACAACTGTGAAATGTCAACACAGATATACAGCTTTATATCGTAGTTTGGTTTTGTTCCTTATTTTCAATAGATTAGAGTAAAATAGTTGCACATTTGTATGTATTCATCAAATTTCATTTTATTTCCTCTGCACCCCGATGAATAAATCCTTCCAGTCACAAGTTATTAAAGTAATTTTGCAGATTTAAAAAAAATCTTTTAAAGTGTGATACAACCCTCCTAAAGGAAAGTCTTTTTTTCTCCATGGAGCTTCACTTTAAGGGGAAGCTCTCTAGAAGTAGAACTGCACGCTACACAGGCGATGCATTGAAACAATTCAGGATTTACCCTCAACTTACCTATAAGCAAAGTTTCATTATATCTTTTCACTGGGGGGTCAAGATCACCCCTCCTTACACAATGCGTAAATAACACTCTTTGTGTGGGGAGCTAAACAGAGACAAAAAGCAGCTGTTCCATTCTGTGGGCAAAGTAGATGTCACTGCCCCTTTGCAGTCCATGCCCAGGGGTCTGGTACCACTGGATGTGGGTAAGTATTATTTCTTGGTCCTGCTGTACCAGCATATTTTAAACCAACCTAAAACCTCACTGGTATACAAGAATGCAGAGACTCCCTACATAACCCCACTACCAGGCATAAGCATGCAAAGGATCCTCAACATCTGGATTTGTTGCATGCTATATGTGGGTTCAACTGTATTTATTCTCCCCACCCAACCAAGTTTTTAAAGTATTGGAACTCTTGATAGAAAAGTCTGACTCCGCCATTTTTATTAGCTTACATTTTGAAATCAATAGTTAATTTTGTGTTAACTTAGTAAACACACTATGTTTACTATTTCCCAGCCTCTTGGGTGCCAGAGTTTGAACTGTGTCTGCTGGTGACATGGAGGTGCAATGTCCCAGCAAAGGCCTGGATCTGTACCCCAATTCTGTATTAGAAACATTTTGTTATTTTTATGGCATAAATCTGTAAATTGTTATGAGGGGAAATAAATTCAGCAATTTGATGTTTCACACAGTTCCAATAGTTCTGGCTTAATATGGAAGGTAACTTATACTTGTATTATCAGACTGTAGCTGGGTAAGTGTTTAGAGTGCATTACCTTGCTCCCATATTAAGCCACAGGCATCGTGGGATGGACAATTCATCCATTTTAGCCAGGCAACTAGGCTATGGTAGTAGTCAAGCTACTCTCTTGAGTACTCTCCCAGGCCTCCCAGCTGGTCTCCTGGCACTCTTCAACATGCTTTCCAACCCTTCTCCTCTGCCATGGATCCTCTGGCACTTTCCTTTAGATACCTGGGACCCCCACCCTTCCTTTGACTGTTTCTCTAGTCACAAATTATGCTGGACATTAATGCTACCAAGAATATTATTCTTGGTAATCTCTCTAAACCCTGACCATGCACAGATTAAAAAATAATCAATACAATGTTTTCATTAGTTCACAAGAAAATTAATTTTAGGAACTGGCAACTTCACTGTTCAGTGGATGGCTGAACATATGCACGGCATTGCCTAGCAACACCACTCTATCACGGAAATCTTGACAGCAGGTTGTAATAAATCCCTGACTGCTGCTTACAGATGGTAATTTGAAATGAAGCTGTCAGTGGCTGGTCTAATCTGGACCAGTATTTCATAGATTTTTTTTTTTGGCTAAATTAAATTGTGTGGGAATTTCACAAAGAGCAACCCTCACATACTGTAGTAAAATAAAATGTCACTTGTAGATCTTAACTTGCTGTACAAAGGTGGGGAACATTATTATGCCCATTATAGAATTAGGGCCACAAAAAAGTCTGGTGACTTGCTCAAGCTCACATATTGAGTCAGTGGCAGAGTTTCTAATAGAACTCACATCTCCTTACTTCCAGCCTCATGCTCAAACCACTACACCACTGGAGGGGGACTACAAAGTGGACTATTCCTAGAAGTCATGCTAATTTGAGATTAAACCAAGTAAAACTTCAATAAAGTTGCCATTCTTGAACAGTCTTCAGAGAAGTAATAATAATTCGGTCAGAATTATTTGTCCTGGTGCAAAATTCATTACAGTGGTCTTTGATTTCATGTCAAAGTGTGGAAATGCTCACGTACGATCGAGATCTGTGCCTGGATCGCCTGTAGTTGGGATCAGCCTGGTTTTTCTCTTTTTGTTGCCTCAGTACTGCTTCCCATTGAGGAGCTGAATCCACCATGTCATTCTCCTGCCGTAACCTGCATAAAGAGCAACACATCTAGAGTAAACATCTGGAGAATCAATGCTTTGGCCTTGGGTGTGTTTTGCAATATTTTCTGAGGGAATTCTGGTGTTATTCAAACTGCTATCTGGGCGAGGTAAGCCAGGGCACAGGTCACCCCAATAATCAGCGGGGGCACTGAACTCCTTTGGCCCCGGGGCTGTGGTGGGGAGAGCAAGGTTCTCTGGCCCCCAGACCATGGGGGGAGAGTGAGGTTCTCTGGCCCCCGGGGCCATGGTGGAGGCACAAAATGTGCCCCTCCAAAAGCTGACAAACTTTTATTCCTGTGCACGCCCCTGCTGCTATCTTAAAAAGAGCTGATCAGCAAGCTTGGTTACAACCGCATTTACATAAGATTGATAACTTTCCTTTTACTTCACTTATTTCCTAAAACCATTAAAAAAACAATAGCTTGTATCAAAGAAAACAAAATTTATTTAGAAATTTAAAAAAAAATTCAGTTTGTACAAGAGGAAAACCAATCCAAACCAGTAAAACATGGCCTCCAACTTGAATTACACCATCTTCCTAACCTAAGCCGAAAGCACTCCATAGGGCTGTACGCTGATTTTATTTTGCTTTTCAGATCCACAGACTTTTAGTATAAGTCTGGTATTGCAGTTCATGTTTCTGCAATTGTTTCTAAATACTCTGGACCAGCTTGCTCCCGTCTGTGGCAAAACCACTAACAGGGGCCTAAGGAGTAGGAAGAGTTCGCAAGGATCTCCTTGCAGAGTACGTGCTCAAAAACAGTCTGCAGGATCAAACCGTGAAGGAAACGCCCTCAGGATCTGGGTAGATTCCAGGGAGGAGGAGGAGTCCAGGACTATCTTCACCATGAAGCTCATTACAGCTATGGCTGCAGACCTGGCAGTATGGCTCTCATGAAGCCAGGCGACCAGGGCCTCCATTGCCCACAGCTGTGTTGAGACCTCTCCAACCCACCCATTTCACCCCAAACCTGCCAAGTCCCTGCTGCAACCCCCCTGCAAGGCCCTTGGATTCACATGGGACAACATTATATGGGATCCAGAAGTGTGAGGGACACTGCCATGGATGCTGCTGAGTCTCCCTTGCATGCAGGAGGCAGATCTATGCACAGAGGGTTACCTCCATGTATGGATCCAGGGGACAAAAATGAAAAGAGAAGTCCAGTAAATGTCCTGAGGGTTTCCCTAGAGAATGACACTGTGAAGTCAAGTGCCTGTTGTTTGTAAGACCAATGCTTAAGAGGTTCAGAGTACCTAGTTACTACAGCAACTGATGCTTTAGAGATAGACGGAATGGATTGCTGTAAGTGAGGAGGTCAAAAATAGTCCAGGCACTTGGAAGTATCCAATCTAGAACATGTTCTGAGAATAGATCCTATTTGGAAATTTGAATATCTGTTGTTTAAAAGGAATAGTAATAGTTCTTTCCAAATGATTTCACTGATCTCTAATGTCTAACCCTTATTCTAATAATGCCCAAAACAGATCAGTGTAAACTGAGGTATAATCTAATGTAATAAATGAGAAATGTACCAATGAGAATGTACTTAAAGGCAGAAACCCATATACAGTGTACTAGCAAAGCTAGTGTTTATCTCTTTTGACAGGGTTTAAAAGAAAATCCCCTATAGCCTTCTATATCCCTAAAAATGTCCAAATTCTCTACGAAGAGGTTTCAGTGCCAGTTCAACCCATTTATTTTCACATGCAATTTTTTTTTTTAAAATGACAGATCCGTGAATCAGTCCATGATTCACAGCTACGGCAGATTGGAATGAATGTCAGCAATGAATTATAAGCTCTGCATCTCTAACAACAAACTGATCTTATTTCAGGGTGATGCCTCCAGCCTTAAGCTGATGCCTTAACAATCAACATGTTAAGGCAAGGTCATTCAGGCCTAGCCAAAAGTTAGCCAGTCTTGGAGGTGGAGATGTTTATTAGGGGTGACCAGATGCAAAGCTGGAACAGGCAAATAGGATATGAAACTGTTTAGCGACAGCACTGAATATAATCCTGCAGAAATTTAGAGACAGACCATGTGAAATACCACTCTGGGGGAGGAGGGTGTCTGATATGACAATAAACCAGGCATACTAAAGAAACCTGAAAATAGGACTGGGAAGGAAAACATGAGAAAAAAGATGACAGAAAGATATTTCTCTGACAGGCTGGCTGATCAAGAGGGTCAGAAAGGAGATATCACTCCCTTGGAAATACAAGCTATTTTATTCCTATTGTTGTTGCCAGTAACAACCTTTATGTAGATGAATTTTTAATTATATCAGGTTAGCGATGTTATGCAGACTGTTTCTGTTTCTTTCATCTGATTTTCTCTATATATGTTTAATGACTCTTGGGCTGGATCCTCAACTCGTGCAAATCAGCAAACCTCTGTTGCATGGCACAAAGCAGCCAGAAAACATTGGAGCATCAAGTCTTCAGCTCTAAACAAGTCACTTTAAACCTGTAATCTGCAGTAGCAAGAATTAACATAAATTTATGTATAGAAATGTAATATAGGAACTCACATATCAACAGGTAATTCATTGTGATTTTCATCGAAAATCAGTCAGTTTGTGGAAAGGGCGGCCATCATACATGGTGTAAATAGTGTCAATTGCCTTGATATAGTACAGTCGTTTAAACCTGCGCAAAATGCTACCAAATCAGAATGGCAGTATTTGACACCAGTTTTGCTCATTTGTGACTATAAATGTGCCAGGCAATGGAGAACCAGGCCCACTCTCTATTAATAGATAGCATCCAGTCTGTTGAGGAGGCATGTAACCTCTGCTGGAGGTAAGATTTCATAAATATTTAGGTTTCAGAGTAACAGCCGTGTTAGTCTGTATTCGCAAAAAGAAAAGGAGTACTTGTGGCACCTTAGAGACTAACCAATTTATTTGAGCATAAGCTTTCGTGAGCTACAGCTCACTTCATCGGATGCCACAAGTACTCCTTTTCTTTTTTCATAAATATTTAGTTGTCTAGCATAAAAAATTAAAACCCAGCTGCAATACACTACAGACTACAGCAGAGCATGAGGTATGCACCCACTGGCTACAATGCGAGTGAGATTGTACACCTTGGTGATAGTGTTTGAAATTACATTCCTGCGCTGACCATCCACTTTGTCAATAGGCTTCTGATTAATGATCTTTCATTAATGAAATAAACAAGTCCTTTCTTCTGCAGCCCACTCTACTACTGGAAATCCTTGGGGGCTAATAGGGAATGAAATAACAACTACAGCAGGAAAGTGCTTTTCTACAGCTGAAAGTCTGACAGTCCTAAAGATAAAGAATGACAAAATAAAAAAGAGAAAAGAAGATCTCGCAGACTGGGTATAGGTTGAAACCACCATTGGTTTCTGAGCTAGCAAAGATTCAAACACCACGGTTCTGTGTTATTTCAAGCTAATACTTTTTGCTTAAACAAATATAATGTGATGAACAAGAATAGTTTTCAAAGCCGTTTTCAGTGCTGGTATGACACTGGTGTGATACAACCATTGTACTAAGTGTTGTCCATGCCAGGATCAGAACTGTGCAAGTAAACATGTCCATAGCTAGAATATTTCTGACGGTAGCATCCTGAAACAACTTCAATAATTATGAAAGATTCCCAGGCAATCGTCATCCAGTGATTTCCAAGATTTAAATCCAGAACACATGTATAAAATTTGACCACCTTTGGACACTCCCTTCAGCTATGGAAGAAAGTACTTCTCCCCTTGCTCTTTCCCCAGCATGCACTGGTTTCACACTTTTAAATCTTCTTGATTTGAAAGTGGATGAGGTACTATAGAACAGCACCTCACAGTGAGGTGCTGCTCTTTGACTGAAATACAGAGAAGGAGATTGTAATTATTTTCCAAATCTGGGACCACTGCTAAAATGAGATATTGCCTTGAAGCTTTTCCCCTTTTTGTCATATAGCAACATTTATCTTCCACATCAGTTTTTGTGAGCTCTGTGTAAAAATTGGAAATTAAACCTGAGCCTGAGAATCCAGATATTTTACTTTCTACTTGTAAAAAATCTCTGGAAACTCTTCATATATTAGATATTAAAAGCATTAGGACATAAATGTTAGATACAGGAAAGCAAAGACTTGGACTAGAATTTCTAACAACTTCCTACTATTGAAATCAAACTTGCTGTTTCCCATCTGGCTCTGTATTTGTCAGTCTTCAGATGCTCTAATTTTTTTTATCGCTTCTCCTCCCCCTGAAAATATATGTCTGTTTTAGGCATTGGTTTGAGAACACTGATGCAAAAAACTCATTTACTTTTTCAGCACCTCTCCATTTTTTTCAGTCTTCTCTGTCCATAAATTACCCTTACTAGCTCTTAGAGATGGCATTGTCTCCAACAATGATTTCTTGCTCCACGTGTACTTGAAAGATGTCTTATTCATCTTCACCTCTTCTGCAATTTCCTCATTCTCCATCTTTGCTTTTTATAATTTTTACAAGTTCTTGCCCTCAGTTGGCATTTTCAAGCCAGCCTTCCTCTACTCCTGAGGCTTTCTTCCTTCTATGCTTCTTCGTTAACCTTTAATATTTTTTGCATATCCTAGTTAATATATATTGGCCTTTTAAACATTCGAATATATGTATTTCTGGATGGTAAGCAAATCCTTGGGCATGCATTAATTTATCTCTGATACTTTATATTTCTACTGTCTCCTTTCCTACTATTGCTCTAACACAATTTCACCCAACAATAACCATCATGTTTACATATCTGTTTAATTTGCAGCAAATATAGTATTGAAAAAATCTCAATATATAAAGTACCAAAGCAGCTAAAAAAACAAGCGATATCAGCAAACAAAAAACACCAGTGTTGTATCTCTGCAGAATTCGGATTAGATGAAGCTGTGACGATTTGGGGAATGTGTCTATGTAAAGCTTACGAATTCTGAATTCTGGTTGATACTGGGGACTCTCTGTGTTTCTATGTCAGACTGTCAGCTCTATTTTGAAAGTAGAGCTTGTTTGCCTTTCCGGCTGTCTTTTGCCTCCATATTGAGCTAAAACCCACAGGAGAAATTCTTTCACCTGGCACAGGGCTAGCAATGGTCATTAAACTGTAATGATCATCCATTCAAATGGAGGACTCTTGGACAAAGAGATAGCTACTGCCCAGGGTAAACCAGTTTTTCAAGTCTGAACTCCAGGGCAGAAGTAAGGCAACAGATCACCTGGTGAGAAATCTCTGAAGAGGCCAATCAGGAAGTCACCTGACAAAAAGGGCTGGAGGTTTTAGAAAAAAGAGGGTCTCTCACTGGCCATTTCAGAGAAAGAGAGTGAAAAGGCACTGACTGCATGGATCAGAAAGAGAGAGAGAGAGAGAGAGAGAGACAGAATCCAGGATTAGGAAAAGAAGTAATTTGCAGGAAGGGGATTCCAGACACCCCAGAGAACTCTGACCAAGGCCCAAAGAATGCTTCATATTAGTGAGGAAACATGCAGTTATTTTTATTGTTTTATGCTTTTATTTTATGTTTCAGATTAGTGAGGAAACATGCAGTTATTTTTATTGTATATTTGTATATTATTGTATAGCTGTATATTTCTCGTGCTAGCTAAAATAAAGACTGACTGGTTTGGGGAAAACCTTACGAAGTCTGTGTACTTCACTATCACATGTACCTGAAGAGATGAACTCTAAATCCAGAGCACCCACGAGACTGGAGCTCTGGGATAGGATGTGCCCAAGCTATCAGGGGGGTAAACACTGGTCCTGGGGACCTACGGCAGCTGAGTCAGGTGGTCCCATTTCCGTGAAGCAGTAACAGAAAGTCTGTGCCTAGGAAACATGCCAGAGACACCAAGGAAAAATCGAGTGCTGCAGCCTACCCAGACTAAGGGGTAGCTTAAGAGCACAGGTCCCACTGTGGTGGGACACAAACAGAGCAGCTGGGTGAGTGTCCAGCCAGGGAAGCTCTACCAGGTTGTACGGGACAGGCGGTGGCTCACATTTAACTATGTGGAGGATCACCACGGTAAGACCATACTTTGAGAAAAACTAAAAAGGCACAGGAACAAATTCCAGCTCCCATGAGACACAACTCCCATTTTAGACTAAAATCTTTTTGGTTTTAAGCCAAAACATTTTGACAAAAAATGAAAATTTCCACCAAGCAGACACTTTTAATGAAACAATTCATTAGGCCCCAAGCCCAATTTTCCATCAAAAAACAGTTCTGATGCAAAAATTTTGACGAGTCCTACCATTTACTTAGCTCCATTACAACTTCCCTCAATCTTCACTCCTTTTGCTTTTTTTCCCTTGTGGAAGGAAGCGATCTGGCCCCCTATCATTAATACTGTAAAATAATTTTTTTTTAAACCCACTTGAAATAAATAGCTTCCAGACAGAAAAATTGGGCATTATCTATACAGAAACTGCAATGGGGATGAAATGGAAAACAGCAGGAATGCATTCATTCACATGTTGGCTTTCAGATTTTTTTCCATGACAAGTGACTTGGAGCCTATAGAGGTGATATGATAGCAAACTATATTTATGCAGATGATATATGCTCTTGGGTGAACACCGTAAGAATATGAAGGCTCACCTGACTGCTGAAGTTCCATTGCAAACGTATTTGAGAATATATCTGCTTAATACTTTTTGTGCTACACTCTAGAGATGTGATCGGATTTCTATGAATATAACCAACTAGAAGGCAATGGTACTATACATAATACCTAATAACTTCATACATTTTCTTTTGACCACAGCATGAAAATGCAGGGCATGCATCTTTATTATTTAAATATATTCAGAATATTATGCTGTGATTTATTTACATAATTTTGCCTCAGAATAAAATATACACAGGTTGTATTGAGATCTAATGTGTATATTAAGAATGCTTAAATATTTGTTGTTCTCTTAATCCTAACCTTCACCATTTTCACTGTTTTTACAAGGCCTCACATTTACTCTTGATTTTTCTTTGCATACCTATGCTAGATTTGCTTTCAACTGATACTCATGAATATTGTGTCCATCTGTTTGTTTGTCAAGACCAAAAAGAGTACAATTTAGTGCTCATTTCTGCAATGTACCTGATTCTCAGCACTGGAAAATGAACTCATATTTATCAACAAAACAGATACAGCCTGGGCTGTGGCAGCACAAATTTCTCCATGTCATCCTGCTACTTTAATACTGATCTGGCTGAATTACCCCTGCTCGTAAGAAGATACAGTAAAAAGATTTAGTGTCCATGTCCATTCCATACTTTTGAATACCTGCTGAAACTGCTTACAAAGGTGGCAATTGACTATGGCCGGTGTTTTCCCTTTATCTGGCCACAGGGAACAAAACTAAGACCAGCAGCTCATTTCATATATGTGACCAAGTAGCTGTCAGATTGGCAATGACTTTTGATCTGGGCTGAAATCAAATTGGCGACCTAGAGGTAAAAGACTCTATATCATTAACATTCCTATATGCCATCCTGTCCTGAAATCATAAAATATTACAAAAATACATGTGAGCTATGAAATATTTAGCTCTTTAATCTGAACAGAAGAAAGGCTAGATGAAAGAGCAGATTCTTTTTATTCTTAAGAAAATGATAAACAATAAACACCACCCACACTTTCTTGCAGTTCATTCCTTATATTGCAAGAGTTTCTTACTAAGTGTTACTCTGTGTTAGCTGGCTTGTAGCTAACTTCCTTCATTTGCTAGTGGACCTCCCTGAACAACAACATATTGAGCCCAAAGCCTTGCAGGTCAAAAACCGACTGCATCCTTCTAAGAGAAGATACAAAAAAGTTAAATACCCAGTGATCACTGACACTCCATTTAGTGTGTCATCCTAACTTCCTGGTTCGACTAGCAAACAAGTCATCCGTACACACTAGCTTATTGTTAGTTGAGCATGTCACAAGACCTTGCTCTGATTTAAGTAATCACTACAAAAATCTCATAGATCAATATTCCTCCTACCAGTATATTGGAAAACCACAATAGATTGCTAATATCTCTTTAACAAGTGCAATTCGTAGCTGGATTATTATTATTATTATTATTGTAAATCCTTTATATAGTGCCATAAATTTACACTGTGCTTTACAAACAGAATAAGACATACCACTGCTTTGATTTTATATATAAATAAAATAATTATTGCCAAGAGCTTTGATATATCTCATAAATAACTTATTGCCCATAGCACTGTATATGAAATAAGGGGTAGCACTAGTAGCTTGTATTAGCAGCATTATTTTACTTATATGATTCCCCTTGGCACAAAAGACAAGGCTCCATTAATGCTGTTCTGCTTAGCTAATGCAATATGAAAAGGTCATGGGATTTTTTTAAGTCCCCCTTCCTACCATTTTTGGGAGTTATTTTGTTGCCAGCACCCAGTGCCGAGAGGCAAAACAACAGCAGGGGTTCGTTACTCGGTGTGTTTCACTCAATAATCACAACAGGGTGGAGAAGCAGAAAAGTTTATTTGCAGCTGCAAACAAGGTACAGGGAGAATAGAATCTCAGATCCTGCACACCAGAGCAGGTCATTACACACACTTTTATATTCCTTAATGTTACTGCACTACACATCAGCCAATTAAAACTTTGCACAAATACTCTGCCTTCCTTATATGGGTTACAACAATGTTTATTTCCTGCAACCTCTAACAAGCATTCCTAGCAACTTAAACAACCAGCACATTCTGTCTGGTCTTGTAACTATCTCCTATTATCTTTAACTTGGCGTCAGCAAACCTTACACTATAAGGCATTATCTGCGGCTGCAACGTTGTTTTAAGAGCAAAAGAGCTTACTCAAACCAGCCAGGCCTGAATTCTATTAAGGGGGGTTAAGAAGAAGCCCTTAGGCCTTCAGCAGGGAGACCTCCTCGACCCTTATGGCCTTCCATCCCCTCGACTTAACTAGTGGCCGTGCCCTGGGGTCTCCAACAATTTTACTAAAATAGTAAATAAAAATTGCTACTTTAAAGGAAAATTACTGACATGATAAATCTTTTGTTGCATCAACCTGTACTTATCAGCAATAATAAAAATAGACATATCAAAAATCAAAACTCACTAGAACCCAGTTCACTATAAATTGAAGATGTCATCTTAAAAACTACGAGGAGTCCGGTGGCACCTTAAAGACTCACAGATATATTTGGGCATAAGCTTTCAGCCATTGGCACTCTTACAGCAGGATTATCTGGCTATTTGGATTCTCTCCTCAGACCCTATGCTACCAGCACTCCTAGATATCTTCGAGACACCACCGACTTCCTGAGGAAACTACCATGCATTGGTGATCTTCCTTAAAACACCATCCTGGCCACCATGGATGTAGAAGCTCTACACCAATATTCCACACGAGGATAGACTACAAGCTGTCAGGAACAGTATCCCTGATGAGGCCATGGCATACCTGATGGCTGGACTTTGTCCTCACCCACAACCATTTCAGATTTGGGGACAACTTATACCTTCAAGTCAGCAGGACTGCTGACCCAGAAGTCAGAAGTCACCTGCTGACCCAGAAGCCACCTACTACAGGACAAGCCCAACAAGGAAAATAACAGACCACCACTGGTCATCACGTACAGCCCCCAGCTAAAACCTCTCCAGCACATCATTTACGATCTACAACCTATCCTGGAAAACAATCCCTCACTCTCACAAACCTTGGGAGGCAGGCCAATTCCTGCTTACAGACAGCCCCCAAACCTGAAGCATATACTCACCAGCAACTACACACCACACCACAGAAACACTAACCCAGGAACCAATCCCTCTATCAAATCCCATTGCCTACTCTGTCCCCATATCTACTCTAGCGACACCAACCACATGAGACACACCATCAGGGGCTCATTCACCTGCACATCTACTAATGTGATATATGCCATCATGTGTCAGCAATGCCCCTCTGCCAAAACGGACAATCTCTACGTAAAAGAATAAATGGACACAAATCAGACATCAGGGATGGTAACATACAAAAGCCAATAGGAGAACACTTCAATCTCCCTGGACATTCCATAACAGATTTTAAAGTAGCCAACCTTCAACAAAAAAACTTCAAAAACAGACTTGAAAGAGAAACTGCAGAGCTACAATTCATTTGCAAATTTAACACCATTAATTTGGGCTTGAATAGGGACTGGGAGTGGCTGGCTCACTACAAAAGCAATTTTCCCTCTCTTGGTATTGACCCCTCCTCATCAGTTATTGGGAGTGGACTACATCCACCCTGACTGAATTGGCCCTGTCAGCACTGGTTCTCCACTTGTAAGGTAACTCCCTTCTCTTCATGTGTCAGTATATTTATGCCTGCATCTGTATTTTTCACTCCATGCATCTGAAGAAGTGGGTTTTTTACCCATGAAAGCTTATGCCCAAATAAATCTGTTAGTCTTTCAGGTGCCACCGGACTCCTTGTTTTTTTGTGGATTCAGACTAACATGGCTACTGCTCTGATACTTGACATCTTAAAAACTGACAGCGTCAAGCAGTTTAGGTGCACAATTTACATTTTTATAGAAATAAAAGGATTTTACAAAACCTAATGCACCTAAAAAATTAGTTTGAAACATAAATGTTTCCACTGAAATGCTGGAATCCCAAACACAACAGAATAGTCCTAAAGTATGAGAAGCCAAGAAAATTAGGGGACTTGTAGTGCAGTGCACTGCAAACTTTGTTATGGGCAGACAATTGCCATGATGGTGCCACTAGCTCTGAGCTGGGGATTTTCAGAACGACAAGGTAGACTTCCCAGTGCATATTCTACTATTTCCTTTGGGCTTGAATCTATTAGACCTACAATGCCAAAATTGATGTTGGAATTAGGGAGCCTTGTGGTCACAGGGAGCCTGGAATCAGTGCTAATTCGCAAGCACATAGGAGGTGGTGGTGCAGTGCACAGCTGGCTAATGCTGGCAAGTCTCTTTCTGGCATGGGCTTGGCTGAGGTGTCTCACTTGGAAGGAAGCTCAGGAATTGAGCAATGGAAAGAAGACCATAGTTCATGTAGATGGGGTGAGAAGACCTCCTCTGGACGAGGAGTCACTAAGCTGGAAGTGTCTGTCAAGAGACCTGAAATTCTGGTGGAACCAAACCCTCCTTAACCTGCAGATCCAAAATAGTTTGGTCATTTCCCAAGAAAATCGGTGTATTTTCTGCTAAAATATTGCAAATCAAACACAGTGAGCTGTGGACAGCGTTGGGGCCAATGCTACAAACCCTTACTTGCACAAAAAATACTACTCATTTGAGTAAGCGTTTGAAGAATAAGGCCCCTAAATCTCCAACAGAGGGATTAGTCATGATAAGATCAGTGCAGTTCATTATGGTTGATTCTGGCTGTCTACAGTGGCACAGCTGAACACTGTGGAACAGGATCTTCTTAGCAGCCAGGGATTAAAGGGCTACTTTCTGCTCACAGAAAAAATAAACAAAGACAGTGATTCAAGGAATTAAGAATGTTGTCAAAACCAGAGGGGGAAAACATGTACTGTATATACTGTATAGTAGGGGGATGAACCTCAATATTGATACAAAAATGGTTATTAATAAAGTTAAAAAAATTTAAATGCTAGGTTTTTACATATTTGCCTTGGCCGTTACTGAACATTAGGACATGTTTACAATTACTTTTATATACTTGATGCTTGGAGAATATTATGGCTCACATACTTACGATTTTCGTTGCTTATTTCATTAAAGGAAATGTTCAGGAAGAAACCCTTAGGAAACCTCTGCTTCTCCCAATGAGAGACAGGAACAAAAAGCTCCAAAGAGAATACTTCCTCCTTGGCCACAAATCTCTACTTATCACCTCCAGATCTGATGGCAGAAACTGGAATGCAGGTTTAAAATTTCTATTTTGCTTTAACATTTTATATTATTTTATTTTATATTATATTAGAAAGATATATCTAACTGTTAGTTACTATGATTTTTTTTGCCTTGCACAGTGTTTGGTGGGAGTCTAATTGTAAATTGTGGCAGATGCTACTGCAGATTGCAACTTGGGAATTGTTTGGTTAAAAGGCAACCAGCCAACAGGAGTGTCTTCTCAAAGAGCAGGGCATCTCACCCTTGTTAACAGATGTGAATATATTCTTCTTCTAGGATCTCAAAGAGAATGATGTGCAGCACCTGGTTTATTAAGGTTGCAAAAGCTGAGTTAGGAGCCTCTTGATTCCTCTCTGCTCTCTTCAAGAAGAATAACCTTAGTTTTCAGAGTAGCAGCCATGTTAGTCTGTATCCGTAAAAAGAAAAGGAGTACTTGTGGTACCTTATGCATCCGATGAAGTGAGCTGTAGCTCACGAAAGCTTATGCTCTAATAAATTTGTTAACCTTAGTTTTAAAACCAAAGAAATCTAGAACTATTCCTATTGAAACTGCTTACTTTTATAAACACACTAAAGCCTTCATTCATTTAAGGAAAAAATGATCAGTTGGGATTTGTTTTTATTTCTAACCCTATATTTCTACTTAAAAGGTGATAACCTTTGTTTATTCCTTAAATGCTTAAAACGGTATAAGCTCCTTTTGTGATGTTCATTTGCAAATTAATTATAACTAAATGGAACCATTTAAGGTATAACTTACATCATGGCTATGTGAGTACTAAGATGTTTTATCAATCAGTGATCGTGATATAAATGGTTACTAATATAAGAAGCCACTTGAGGATAGATTATTTATCTGGCAATGTTTAAACTAGTACCTTTCCAAACCCAGAAAGACAAGAACCAACTCTCAAAGGACTTGTGAGATGAAAGACAATACCTTCTTTGGTGACCATTTAAGTTTAAAGACTCCTTAAGGAGCACAGAAGTTTTAAAAGACACTTTTAAGAGCTAAAAGCCTTTTATATAGAAAATAGAAGCATTTGGGCTCATTTGAAATAGAATTTCAACTCCTATTGACCCTGATGGGATTAAAAAGATATCGCAGAAAAATAACTGAATAAAAGAGAATTATAACTCTAACTTCAAAGATGTTCTAAGAATTTCCCACCACAGACAAAAGCCACATCACCATAAGTTGAAGAAGGTTTACAATCCTCCTGCATACACATAAGCAGATAGTAAGTTCATGGGCTGAAAATGTGGCCAAGACCATTCCACAAAGGTGTTGAGCCAATCAAAAGGTGACAGCAGCTATTTGGATACAGTCAAGCCCCTGAAAGAGGTGCATCTTCCATCTTCTGTGAGACTAAGGAAAGAGAAGAATATAAATCTGTCTGAACTTAGATACCAGCTCAGCACACTATTTCTGCCTGGTCAACCCCTCTTGTCCAACCAAACAAATAGGTGCAAGATGACAAAGAACAAAGAAGCCACAACACAACATCCAAAAGAAGTAACCTTCAAGCCCAGCACTCCTTCTGGAAGATGATGATATCACCAAGACTTCAGTATCATTGGTGAGACAATCTGCAAAATCATTGCCAAAGCCAAGGGATTATATATAAACTGTTCTTGTAATAATAGTAATGGGATACTGAAATGCTATGGTAATTTAAGCCATTAACATCTTCTCCATTAAACACTGGATCATTCATACTGTGTACTCCTAGAATCATAGAATATTAAGGTTGGAAGAGACCTCAGGAGGTCATCCAGTCCAATCCCCTGCTCACAGCAGGACCAACACCAACTAAATCATCCCAGCCAAGGCTTTGTCAAGCCAGGCCTTAAAAACCTCTAAGGATGGAGATTCCACCTCCTCCCTAGGTAACCCATTCCAGTGTTTCACCACCTTCCTAGTGAAATAGTGTTTCCTAATATCCAACTTAGATCTCCCCCACTGCAACTTGAGACCACTGCTCCTTGTTCTGTCATCTGCCACCACTGAGAACAGCCGAGCTCCATCGTCTTTGGAACCCCCATTCAGGTAGTTGAATGCTCCTGCTATCAAATCCCCCGTCACTCTTCTCTTCTGCAAACTAAATAACCCGTTCCCTCAGCCTCTCCTCGTAAGTCATGTGCCACAGCCCCCTAATTATTTTCGCTGCCCTCCACTGGACTCTCTCCAATTTGTCCACATCCCTTCTGTAGTGGGGGGACCAAAACTGGATGCAATACTCCAGGTGTGGCCTCACCAGTGCCGAATAGAGGGGAATAATCACTTCCCTTGATCTGCTGGCAATGCTCCTACTAATACAGCCCAATATGCCATTGGCCTTCTTGGCAACGAGGGCACACTGCTAAGTCATATCCAGCTTCTCATCCACTGTAATCCCAAGGTTCTTTTCTGCAGAACCACTGCTTAGCCAGTCGGTCCCCAGCCTGTAGCAGTGCATGGGATTCTTCCTTCCTAAGTGCAGGACTTTGCACTTGCCCTTGATGAACCTCATCAGATTTCTTTTGGCCCATCCTCCAATTTGTCTAGGGCACTCTGGACCCTATCCCTACCTTCCAGCATATCTACCTCTCCCCCCAGCTAAGTGTCATCTGCGAACTTGCTGAGGGTGCAATTCATCCCATCATCCAGATCATTGATAAAGATGTTTAACAAATCTGGCCCCAGGACTGACCCCTGGGGCACTCCGCTTAATACCAGCTGCCAACTAGACAATGAGCTGTTGATCACTGCCCACTGAGCCCAACAATCTAGACAGCTTTCTATCCACCTCATAGTCCATTCATCCAATCCATACTTTTTTAACTTGCTGGCAAGAATACTGTGGGAGACCGTATCAAAAGCTTTGCTAAAGTCAAGATATATCACATCCACCGCTTTCTCCATATCCACAGAGCCAGTTATCTCTTCATAGAAGGCAATCAGGTTGGTCAGGCATGACTTGCCCTTGGTGAATCCATATTGACTGTTCCTGATCACCTTCCTCTCCTCCAAGTGCTTCAGAATGGATTCCTTGAGGATCTGCTCCATGATTTTGCCGGGGACTGAAGTGAGGCTGAAGTGAACAAGTCTGTAGTTCCCCGGGTTCTCTTTCTTCCCTTTTTTAAATATGGGCACTATATTTGCCTTTTTCCAATCATCCGGGACCTCCCCTGATCACCACAAATTTTCAAAGATAATGGCCAATGGCTCTGCAATTACATCAGCCAACTCCCTCAGCACCCTCGGATGTATTAGATCTGTACCCATGGACTTGTGCATGTCCAGCTTTTCTAAATAGTCCTTAACCTGTTCTTTCACCACTGAGGGCTGCTCACCTACTCCCCATACTGTGTTCCCCAGTGCAGCAGTCTGGGAGCTGACCTTGTCTGTGAAGACCGACGCAAAAAAAATATTGAGTACTTCAGCTTTTTCCACATCATCTGTCACTATGTTGCCTCCCCCATTCAGTAAGGATCCCACACTTTCCCTGAACACCTTCTTGTTGCTAACATACGTGTAGAAACCCTTCTTGTTACCCTTCACATCCCTTGCTAGCTGGAACTCCAATTGTGTTTTGGCCTTCCTGATTACACCCCTGCATGCTCCAGCAATATTTTTATACTCCTCCCTAGTCATCTGTCCAAATTTCCACTTCTTGTAAGCTTCCTTTTTGAGTTTAAGCTCACCGAAGATTTCACTGTTAAGCCAAGCTGGTCACCTGCCATATTTGCTATTCTTTCTGCACTTCGGGATTGTTTGTTCCTGAGCCCTCAATAAGGCTTCTTTAAAATACAGCCAGCTCTCCTGAACTCCTTGCCGCCTCATATTAGCTTCCCAGGGGATCCTGCCCATCAGTTCCCTAAGGGAGTCTAAGTCTGCTTTTCTGAAGCCCAGGGTCCATATTTTGCTACTCTCTTTTCTTCCTTTTGTGAGGATCCTAAACTCAACCATCTCATGGTCACTGCTGCCTACGTTGCCACCCACTTCTACTTCCCCTACCAATTCTTCCCTCATATCCATAGAGAGAAGACATAAGCTAACTCTGGCAAACAGAGAGAACCAGTGGGTTTTACTCATGAATTTGCTTTTCAAGAACATGCCTGCAAATGAATCAGTGAGTTTACAAGAAATATAGTTATTTCAACTGAATAACTCTTGAATGACTTCTTAAGAATCTGAGTTAAATATTTTCTTCATTTTCATAGGTCTTAGTTAATACTACTAACAACCTAGCCCTTACACAGCACTTTTCAATAGTAGATCTCAAAGCACTTTACAAAGCAGGTCAGTATCATTAGCCACCCTATTGAAGAGATGAGGAAACTGAGGGGCACAGACAGGGGAAGTGACATGCCCAAGGCCACCCAGCAGGCTCGTGGTAGAGCTGGAACAGAAATGAGGTCTCATGAGTCTATAGCTAGTGCTCTATCCACTAGACTACACTTCCCCTAGTTAAGCTCACTTACCTCTGCCTATTTATAAACTGTTTATGTTATCCATGATAAACCAAACTAGATTCACCAAGCCTGAAACAAAATTCCTTTGTTCATGTATAAACTGTGTTAGTTATCTATGGTACACTAAAATAGGACTTACTACTGATTTGGGGAATAATATACTTTGGTCTTATCTTACCTAGAGAAGAGTGTCCCCAGCAGGATGGACCCACTCTCTAATGTATAATATCTCTGTTAAGAGCTCTCCACAGAACCATACAAAAGAGATTGTGTCTGAAGTAACCATTGCTTACTGCTTGTTTATGTTCTGGGTTGTTTTGTCTTTATTTTCTTTTTCTTTCTTTTCCTTTCTTTAATAATAAAATAGTCATAGTTAATAACAGTGATTATTCTGCCTGTCTTCAATCATGGTATCCCCTCAGGTGTGGCAGGCAACCCATGTAATTAAAATAGTGGAGGTTACATCCTTGAAATGGCATTAAAAGAAGCAGATATTAAAATTCAGCCTACCATTTCTTGTTTCTCTAGGCTGTACTTTAAAAAAAATTGGATAAAAATATTTGACGCCCAACACCTTAAAACATCCCTCTCTACTCCGAACACACCAGCCACAACCAAGTAATTAGTGCACAGTAAGTAAGGAATTGGATTTGATGGGAGCCAACAAATATTTGGGTTCAAGATAGTGATGGGAAAGTTGAACTAAGTTTTCTTTTAGAAGAGATTGAAGTAAGAAGAAATGGAAATGGGGTCATTCAGATCTAAGACCATGATTCCATTCCCTTCTGCAGAGACAATGCTAACAATGTGCTGGAGTAATGACATCCTCTTGACACACTCTTTTCTTTTACAAATAGACTTGGTTCTTTGAATGGTAGAGTGGGTTGTTTCCCTTCAATTTTAGTCATATTTTGAGATGCTGACAATTCACAAGTATATGTGAATGTCATACACTGCACTGCCAGAGATTATATGCATCCATAGTCATTTGGAACAGTTCATTTTTTGATCACGATACATTAAAAATGCAAATCTGTTGTAAACTTCTTCATGTAATTGATTGCATGGGGTGCATTAACAATGAATTCTTCCCAAATGACCAGTATGGGGACTAGAATTGATTGCATACACATATGTATATGTGTTTCTCTAATTAAATTACTTATATGCAAATTTGAGCTTTAAGTTGCCACATTATGTCTCAGTGAGATTGTATAAAACTAGAGCAAGTTAATATAGTCTATAAAAAGATCAGCAGAAAAACAGAACTGTTACAGAAATATTAACAATCTATTTGTGTTTTGCACTTTAGTGCCTGCAGTAATCAAAGTTTACCTGTTTCTCTTCTTCCGATGCTCCCGATTAGAATTTTCTGACTCACTACCACTGCTTGTATTACAACGAGATCGTGACCTAGGGAGTGGAACAGTAAATCAGGAACTAAGAACAAGAATCATCCATTAGTTCACTCTCAATATTAACTATGTAACATTTTGTAATTAATACTTTATAAAATAAAGAGCTTGTGTTCATTTGTTTCCTATTATTAGAATGTCCATAATACTGTAAAGTTCTGTACAAGTCTATGAACAATATCCAACAAGAAGTAGGAAACAATAGAGATGCAGAGAGAATGTAAAACTTTGTCTATACTTGAAAATGATTTCAGAGTATGTTTTTCCGTGTTAATGATCAGAAACAATTGTTTTGAAAGCAGATGTCCACACTGCTGTGTTTTCTAGGCTTTAGCTACTTACGTTTTGGACCACTGAGTCCACACAGTACTGCATTTCTCAAAATAACTGCACAGCCTTCAGGATGGGCATCCCACTGTGTAGTCACAGAAACATAGAAATGTAGGGCTGGAGGGGACCCCAAGAGGTCAGCTAGTGCCGTCCCCTGTGCTGAGGCAGGACCAAGTAAACCTAAACCATCCCTGATAGGTGTCTGTCTGATGGGGATTCCACAACCTCCCTTGGTAACCCATTCCAGAGCTTAATTACCTGTACAGTTAGAAGGATAGCTATCCTACATTTCCCTTACTGCAGATTAAGCCGATTTACTTCTTGTCCTACCATCAGTGGACATGGAAAATTGATCACTTCACTCTTTATAGCAGCCCTTAATATATTTGAAGAGTGTTATCAGGTCCCCCTCCCACCCTGGTCTTCTTTTCTCAAGACTAAACATACCCAGTTTTTTAAATCTTTCCTCATAGGTCAGGTTTTCTAAACCTTTTATAAGTTTTCTTGCTCTCCCGTATACTCTCTCCAATTTCTCCACATCTTTCCTAAAGTGTGGCACCCAGAACTGGACACACTACTCCAGCAGAGGCCTCACCACTGATAAGCAGAGTGGAACAATTACCTCCCATATCTTATATACAACACGCCTTTTAATACATCTCGGAATGGTATTAGCCTTTTTTCACAACTGCATTACATTTTTGATTCATACTGAATTCATGATCCACTATAACCCCTAGATCTTTTTCAGCAGTCCTAGCACCTAGCCAGTTATTCCCAATTTTGTAGCTGTGCATTTCATTTTTCCTCCCTAAGACTCCATACTTTGCACTAGTCTTTACTGAATTTCATATTGCTGATTTCAGACAAACTCTCTGATTTTTTAAGGCCCTTTTGAATTCTAGTCCTCTCCTCCAAAGTGCTTGGAACCCCTCCCAGTTTGGTAGCATCAGCAAATTTTATAAGCATATTCTTTACTACATTACCCAAATCATTAATGAAACTATTGAATGTTCTCCTGCTAGGCTCTAGGCATTCTGAGCTTCTTCTCCCTGCACATTTTGGCACACCTACCAGAACCCACTACAATTCTGGGACTTGGGAACAAACCAAAAATTTCTGATGATTCCTCTCCTTTCACCCCATCATTCCCCTGGCTTTTTGAGAGTTGCACGATTTTCAAACTGGTATGAAGCAGCATGGAGGAAACACTGCTGACAGTCAGTATATGAACAGGCTGATCCATATGTATCGGCAGTTTGGCAGCAAGATGGTTTTGGTTGCCTTGAGAGAGACAGGTGTCATGATGATGCAGGCAATATGGGTACATGAGAAGGAAACCGAGCAGTCACTTTTGCATGAGCTTTTCTTGGAGCGGCTTCTCTCTTTGAACCACTGCTTCTGGACTCTCCCAATTAGCACCTTCCTCGCTTATCAAGCCTTTCACTGGCCACTTGGACAGGAGAAAAGAGCTGTTTAACTATACCCTGAGCTTGCTGCATTTTGTACAACCTCTGAGACAGCAAGCAAGAGAGCCCTCACCAATGGGTGGGAAGAAGAGGTGGAGAGATTTTCTGAATGTTATGAACAGCCAGAGAAATTACCTTTATTGAATGATGCAACTGGTCAAGGACACAGGGTCAGTGATGTGTTGTGTTCCTATTTTGAGGCTAGACTGTTATATCTTTGTGTAAGGATTTCATGCTGCTCTCTGAAAAAGATCTTTGGAAATTTTCAACCAATTTCACGACATTTTTAAGAATAAAAGTATGGCCAGACTGAGTCAGACCAATTGTCCATCTAGCCCAGTATCCTGTCTTTCAACAGAGGCCAGTGACAGATGCTTCAGAAGGAATGAACAGAATGGCAGTTATCAACTGATCCATTCCCTCTCATCCAGTCCCAGCTTCTGGCAGTCAGAAGTTGAGGGACACCCTGAGCATGGGGTTGCGTCCCTGACCATTTTGGCTAATAGCCATTGGTGTGTGAATTTACCATGAGCTGGATCACACAGGGGTGCATCTGGCTCACACCAGCATTTAAACAGTGAGGTGACAGCCAGTCTGGATGACCCCAGAAGAGTAGAGGGCACACAGGTAAACAGACAGGCTGACCCAGGTGTGCAGCAAAGTAATGTGGGATTGCAGTGGGAGATGAAACAGTTGAATTGAAATAGGGATGTGTTCACAGCTAACTTCTTGTGCGAAAACTCATCCTGAATGTTGGTAAACTCGCTTCCAAAGGAAGTTAATTACAGTAGGTTGAGACACCAGATAATTCTAAACAAAAACGTGTATGTAGAGGCAATGCAATTTATCCTGAAAACCTCAAGTTGATCCAAAATAACTTTCAAGTGTAGACAAGCCCTTAGTAAACTTTCATCAGGCGGTATAGTACGGTAGGGTAACTTCTAGTGAGTTTTGCCATGGTGAGTCTAGAAGCAGTAACTGAGGTCGTACTATGAAGCTTTTCAGCGGACAAAGGGTACTTATACAATTTTACATGGGTGGGATTCAACACATTTTTAAATGATCCAGTAAAAAAACTAATACAAAGCTCTAAATGTAGCAATTTAGACAGATGGATAAGTACAAAATAGACAACTTTGTGCTATTGTAGGTTATTAAAGTATTGTAATTAAACAAAATTCTGTATGCTACCATTTTGTTGTTTGTATTAGAATGTAATTCATCCCTACTGAGACATAAATACAGAAGTCTCCAATATTCTCTTTCCAACCTCTCCTTGTCAAATAATATTTACCTTCTCCTTTGCTTTAGATCTGAATCTTCACCACTGTTCTGGGCTTTCCTATGACATAAAGATAATTAAGGAAGCTTTGAATGAAACATTATTGGCCACTTGAAGTCTAATATTAATAGGCACTCACCTTCTCCAACAAAGCCTTCAGAAAGAAAATAGCTGATGCTTGTAAAGTGCTTGAAGGATCAAAGTATTCTTATACCATTTTAAAAACTACCATATGCACATGGAACACTGCTGAGTTATTTGTGAGATCTGAAATTCATTTTCTAAAGAGTACTGAACGACTTTAAAAAACTAAGAATGACTTAAGTGGACTTTGCAAATAAACAGAAGGAAAAAACAGTCTGATCAGGTTGTGATTCTACTGAGTTTAACAGTGTTCTTTAAAAGTGGCCCGAAAAAGATTTTTCATTGATCTTGTGCCCACTTTTGCTTCTGTATGATGTAAAAAAAAGGGATTAAGGGCTGATTTTTTTCTCTGTTTTTTTACAATAAAAATATGAGGAATGTCAAGTTTGGTTCTCCCCGGTTTATTTGGAGGACCTCCTAGGGGAACCAGAAATGTATATTCTGAGTTCTCGCACCTTACCTAAGGAGGAAATATGGTGTTCAATCTTCAATAAGGAGGTTCCTTTTCCAAAAGGCACTGAAGTTAACCAGGCCAATTGAGGCCAGATCCTCGTGTGAATCAGTGAAGCTAAGCTGATCTACATCTGCTGAGGATCAAGTCTGAAGGTTATAAGCAACTGACAAAAGATCCTTTCCTCTCTCAATTATTGTGATGTCAGTTTTACTAGTTCTCCAGTCATCAGAGTGTCTTTCAAAGCAGACAAGTCCTGAATTTTTAAGTATTTAGAAAATAACAAAAACTTTTAGGTCTTTTTTATACATTAGTATAAAGCAAAATATTGACATACTTTTTATTTTTTTCCCCTTGAACTTTGCAGGTCATCTTTAACTATGCATAGATGGATGGCTATAGTTCCCTCTACAGTCAATGACAAAGCTCTCGCATTGACTTCAGTGGGAGCAGGGTTGAGCTCTCCAAGTTAGCCAATAGAGTGCATTCAGTGTAGTAAAGTCTGACTTTTTTCTACTAAGGCTAGTAAACAGCACACAAACAGCACAATTATTCTGTTATAAGGCAGATGAAAAAACAAAGAGCACTAATGAAATTCAAGACTCAGCAGGATATAATTGGGTTAACATCTGACAGTGTCCACAATCTCATGTATGAGATAAGACTTTGAAAAACATTTGTATAATGCTGTGGCCTAAGAGAAAATGTGTTATTGGCATGACCACCTAACAATATTGTAGATATTGCACAATTGTACTGAATCAGAATAATGGTCTCAGGAAAATAAAATACATTCCAAGTAAGACTTACAAGCGCCAGATACCCAGCAGGTGGAAATCAACATAATCCAGTGACTTCAATAGAGCTATGCTGGTTTATACCAGCTGAGGATCTGGCCCACAGGGTCCAGTACAGAGGTGGACAAACTGCAGCCCGCAGGCCACATCCGGCCTGTGGGACCGTCCTGCCTGGCCCTTGAGCTCCCGGCTGGGGAGGTTAGCCAGAGCTCCGGGCGGCAGGGCTGCGAGCTCCTGCCGGGCAGCGTGGCTGTGAGATCCACCAGCTGTAGTGTATTAAATTGCTCCTCGTAGGAATGTGCTACTTATGGTGTACTACTTACAGCTGCCAGTCCTGGTGCTCTGAGCAGCATGGTAAGGGGGCAGGGAGTGGGGGGGTTGGATAAGGGGCAGGAGGTTCTGGGGGGCAGTTAGAGGACAGAGAACGGGGCAGCTGGATAGGCATGGGAGTCCCGGGGGGCCTGTCAGGGGGCGGGGATGTGGACAGGGGTTGGGGCAGTCAGGGGACAGGGAGTAGGTGGGGTCCCGGGGGGGTGGTTAGGGGCGGGGGGGCCTGGGATGGGGCGGTCAGGGGACAAGGAGCAGGGAGGGTTGGATGGGGCGGGAGTTCTGAGGGGGGCAGTCAGGGGGCGGGAAGTGGGAGCGGGTGGGGTCCAGGCTGTTTGGGGAGGCACAGCCTTCCCGACCCAAGTGTAGTGTATTAAATTGCTCCCTGTAGGAATGTGCTACTTACGGTGTACTACTTACGGCTGCCAGTCCTGGTGCTCCATAAGTAACACATTCCTATGGGGAGCAATTTAATACACTGCACCAGCCCTCCATACATTTTCAGAATGCCGATGTGGCCCTCAGGCCAAAAAGTTTGCCCACCCCTGGTCTGGTATGAGGTTATCAGGCAGATTTACCTGGTGAGATCCTCACCACTGCTCACCCATTCATGCAGAATAAAAGGGCTGCAGTAGCATAAATGGCCCTAAAAACCCTATAATCCATCTGAGAGATGATTCCCTCACCTTCAGGGCTGGTTTCTGAGGACTCCCTTGCAAGCCCTGATATCAGAGGCATACTGAGGACAGTGCTCAGGGTGTTCGGGGCAGGGCTGCAGCACACAGCACTCTGGAGATTCCCGGAAGTGCTGTGGCTGACATAACTAAGATAACCCTGGAGACCTACTGAAAGTATGCTGGGGGTCTCTCCAGCATTCGGCGCAGCCCAGGATTGCAGTTGCAAAGGGCTGTTGGATTACATTAGCCACAGTTCTTCCTGGATTGCAAGTTCGGGGCTTTGTCTGTAACTCGCACAGCACAGAATCTCACCCCATATTGTTTTATTGTATTTGACTAAGTTACTCAAATGTTTGTATAATTAAAGGAACATACCAAATAGTTCACAGCTCTGTTTTTGCAGACATACTGTCCAGTGTTCTGAGAGTCACCAAAGGCCATATTGAGGAGCACTTCCTTAATGGCTTCACCAGTTTAGCCTTTTTGTTTGAAACAATAGTGCAGTATAAAATCACATTGCCAAACAAGCGGCCTCCTCACTCTGCTCCACATAGCGAGCAGCAGCAACTGGGATAAGCACATGGGGCAGATCATTCAAATCCCCAAACCAGCTGGAACCAGCAACCACAGCAGGCAAGGGGGCTAAGTCAAGGCCTTCCAGCCTCCCACCTCTCCCACTGGACTTAGGATTTTCCTGGGTCACAGGAGCCACACTTTCTTCCTTCCACATAGAGATCAGTAATTCTGGAATTTTTGTTCACTCATTGATTATTGGTGCAACTTCTCTTCTCTGACACAGCTCTGGATTAAGCAGCCTTTACTGAGCCCAAAGCAAGGAGAACTGCAAAAGAAGACTTCTGTTGTAAGAAGAAACTAATATAACTCTCCACATTCTTACCTTCTTCTAACTTGTTGCCCAGATTCATTTTCACTGCCACCTGATGGGTTCCGTCGTCGAGAGTAAGGAAACTTTGGTGATTTATTGCGGTCAATGGAAGAATTATACAGTCCACTAGAGTTAAACAGCAGGAGTAAACAATTGACCTCAAAAATATCAGAAGATTTAGATATCCCAGCATCATTGTACAGAAATACTGTGCAGGCACATACTTAAATTTTTAAAAATAGCTGTAATGGCCATGTTAAGAATTAGTACATTTCTCTACTGAATGGAGTGTAGATAACAAGATTTGGTCAAGTTGAGATTGAGGATGTTATTGTTTTTCAGAAATAAATATATTACACTGAATCTTGAAAACAAGGGACAATTATACAGAACCCTTCAGGGTGTGGTAATTGGACATTACAAAGCACTGCCACTGATTCAGTAGTTTTGGGCAGCCACAAAGAAGAACAGACCCATCCATTATTTCTGGCATAGGAAGATTTTGTAATAAAGAACTGTTGTAGCTGAGAGCTAAACTTTCAGATACACATTTTATTTATAATGCTAGTGAAAACAGGAGACTAATCCATACTATAATTTACATATGTAGGGACCTTAGCCCCCTCCCCCAATGTACACATAACTTTAATTAACATAAACCATCCAATTAATGCAAATGGGAGTTATGAGACCGTAACATAGATGCCCTAAAGAATAGTCCTTGTTTCAAAACTAAAAAGGGTTCCAGAGACTTTGTGCACTGAAATAAAAATGTCAGCAATTGCATCTATAAATATTAAAAAAAATATGCTATGGAACCAAACAACATGAACCTCTCAAGATATTTTCTTAATTGCAATTAACCAAAGCTCTCACTCAGGTTTTAGCTCTCCACACTACCATCCACACAGAAAAACCTATTACCTGAGTCTAGAGATGCTTTGAACACATGCTTTGAACACAGCTTGCTTACCTGGCTAGAGGTATAGGTCAGAGCTGAGCTCTACTTTAACTTGGGCTGGAACATGCTCACTTTCCAGTGTGGCTGCAGCCCGTACCCAGGTTACATAACTCAAGTGCTGAAAGTCCTCCAGTGCCTTTCCACAATTCCTCCAGGGTTGTATTTTCCTGCCCTTCTATTTATTCCCTTCCTCTACGCCCGCCAGATGTCACCTTACAGTTTATATACACCAGACTGACATTTATGCGCCACATTCCATGAGACTTGCTCCATTTCTGCACAGCACTCAGAGAGCACTAGAACAGAGAGGCCATCCAGGAAATCCTCATCCCATTGTGTTGCTGGCTGGTCAGAGGCTCACACCAAAATCAACATATCTGTGAGAACATCGCCAAGAGACTGGCAGAGGTGGGGATTCATCAAATGGGAATACAGCACAGGAAAAGTATCAAAAACTTGAAGAGTGCACACTGCAAGGCAAGAGACTCCAACAGCAAGTCTGGCATCTCACCAGGAATACCATCAACTTGCTTCTGAACTCATACGGCCTCTTCATCTGCGTGTCCTGGCACTGAAGGGTCAGCACAAGCTCCTCACACAGCTCCACATAGGTAGCCTTCCTCATGTGTAGGGAAGACCCAATGCTGGTCATCCCAGGTCTGCATGATGATGTAGTCCCACCATTCAGTGCTTGTGGTCTTTGATACATCAGTCATGACAGGGGGATTCACAGCAACTAAATCCTGAATCAGCTGTGCCTATTGCGCCATATCCGCATACAGTCTGCTGATCTCAGCAAGACACACTGTTGCCTTCTCAGGGTGACAAGCCACTGCCAAAATGCTCTCCACCACATTTCATGCCCTGCACTGGCCAGCTATTCCAGAAATAAGAGTTGCATTAATGCCAACAGCTGGAACAGGTCATGAACGGGTCCTGAGCTGGACCCATGCCTTGCTACTTGTTGGAATGGAGGCACAGCAATGTGGAGCATGCCAAGCTGGAAGTGCTTGAGTTTACTGACTTTGAGGGCTAAGACTACTTTCGCACAGGGGCCTAGGAAGGACAGACAAGTCTGATGTTCTGACTGGATCACAGCACAAGTTAATTAATTTACAATATGATAATTCCCCACAAATACTCTTTGTGTGAAAATATTTAAGGAAACGGTCATATATATGAGAGCATGTGTATACTCTGGCCACAATGTCAGGTAGAAGGCAAAACAAGTGCTTCCAAAACCCCAGTGAGTATATATTTCATTATGACAGAGTGGTTTATTGCTCTTACACTAAGTAGCTCCACAATCTTTTTGGATGAGATATGTTAAACTAAGGTTCTAAATTGGTGCATTGAAGATCACTTGGTATTTTTCACAAAAAAAATGATAATAACACCATGTATTCAGCCCAAAATCCAGTTTGGGTGTTACATTCTGCCTTCCTAAATACCCTCTGGTGTTTCAGTTACATTATTCTTCTTAACTCCCTGCCATAAATGGTTATTTTAGAGCATTACTGTGCTCAGTTCAAGAGTTGGTACTTCATTCCAGAGGTGACTGCATTTCAATGGTGGAAATTCTTTATTAGACACCATGAAAACCAGCCTATGCAGCCAAGTGCTTTGGGATGGAAGGAGCTATATAATTTCAAGATCATCATTTGGCTGCTAAAATATCAAATTTGCATCTTCCCAAAGGGGTCATTTTAACACGAAAGCAGCAACATCACAGTTGCATAACATTTCCTCTCTCAAAGGTCACAAAATCATTTTTAATGTCAATTTACCATGAATGTAATAATATACTAAATGTTTCAACTAGATTAAGCATAATGTTTATTTCTTCTGCAAAAGTGTAATTTGCTACCAGGATATTACTTTTGTACTCTGATTTACATTACTGAAAAATAAATACATGCACTTTACGCTTCTAGCAACAGAATACTTATCAATTGTTTCGTTCTTTCCCTGAAAGGGCACTGATCAGAACAAGCCATCATGGCATCCAGAATGTACAAATGGAACCCAGGGACTTATGCAGAAATGCCAGGTAACATGCTACACATACAGGTCTGGCTCCTGGAATGCATGATATATTGTCACTCGGACCTTGCTACTCATAAATATATTACATCAACCACTCTTGCACCATCAACGAAGCAAAATCTTTGCTATTACATGATGTTTACCTTACCTCTGGGGGCCATTTTCCTCCCATGGTGCACTTATTTTACTTCTTTGGGTTTCTGGACTATTTTCACTTTTTGCCTTTTTAAAGCTAAGGAAAAATACATATAAAAATAAAAACCACGACAATGATGATTTAAAAACACTTTATTTTGCCTATGACCTCATTAATGCTCATTCTAGAGACTGAGGGCTTGGGGTTTGTCTGAGGGTGTGTCTACACTTACCAGGGGATCAATGAACGGTGATCGATGCATCGGTGGTCAATTTAGCAGGTCTAGTGAAGACCCACTAAATCAACCACAGATCGCTCTCCCGTCAACTCCTGTACTCCACCTGAATGAAAAGTGCAAGGGGAGTCGACGGGAGAGCGTCTCCCATTGACATAGCGTAATGTGGACGCGGGGTAAGTAGATCTAAGTACGTCAACCTCAGCCAGCTCAGTTATTCACCTACTGAAGTTGCGGAACTTAGATTGATCTCCCCCCGTAGTGTAGACAAGACCTGAGAAAACCCAGTTCTCAGGCATAAAATCATTGGCCCTCCATCCTGAAGAACTCCTCACAGAAACATCAGCTATGGAAGTTGGAAAGAGCACCAGCAAATTAGCTCTGCAATATCATTTCTGACTAACTCTGGAAAAAAATGTTCCAAGGCAGCCAGGGATAGGACAGTGGACTCACAAGTAGTTAGTAGTGAGCATCTGACTGAACTCTTACACTACCTATGGAGGAGAAGCCGTCAATATGTTCTAAAACAGTGGCTCTCAAACTTTCCAGACTACTGTACCCCTTTCAGGAGTCTGATTTGTCTTGCATACCCCAAGTTTCACCTCACTTAAAAACTACTTGCTTACAAAATTAGACATAAAAATACAAAAGTGTCACAGCACACTACTACTGAAAAATTGCTTATTTTCTCATTTTTACTATATAATTATAAAATAAATCAATTGGAATATAAATATTGTACTTACATTTCAGTGTATAGTTTACAGAGCAGTATAAACAAGTCATTGTCTGTATGAAACTGTAGTTTGTACTGACTTTGCTAGTGCATTTTGCATAGCCTGTTGTAAAACTAGGCAAATATCTAGATGAGTTGATGTACCCCCGGAAGACCTCTGTGTACCTCTGGTTGAGAACCACTGTTCTAAAACACCTGAATCTTTGCAAGATCATCTGTAATATCTCTTCTTTCTTTCAGTTTCTTTTTCCATTGCTGGTTTGTACATTTTCTACTCCAGCCAAGGAAAAATGGCCAAGACTCCCTGGACAGGCTATCAGTGTCACTCCAAGAACTGGTTTCTGGTTGGAGAATGCTCTCTCTCTCTCTCTCTCTCTCTACATTGACTGATCATGCCTTCCCCCCAGCACCTACAGTTTTTGCAGCTGGGAATACTAACTCAGACTCCCAGTCCAGCGTACCACTGGATAATCACGCTAGCTGTCACTAAGCTCCTCATAACTGTCACAGCATCATATTGCAAATATAAATGCTACAGACACTTCCAAAGTACAAACCATCAACAGAGGCTTCTAGAGAGGTTTAGAGAGACACAAGCCAGCATTCTTCACTGTAAGGGTAAAGTTTCTCACCTCCCTGATAGACTCAGCTTTATTAAGAAAACTTGGATACTTAATTTGTTAATCTACTTTTAACCTCAGCCTTCTGTTACTCCAGGTCATTGAGTTAATCATTTAATTCTCATATAGTGTAAAAATTGAAAAGCTACCAACAAGGCAGCAGAAAAAGACAGAAATTAAATGAGGTCACTTCAGAAGGTGAATCATATTTTTCTTAATATTGCACCCATTTGGCTGTCAATTCAGATGTATGCAGAGAATCTATTCCCAACCCCAACTCACTGCAGTTGGTGCAAATGAACCCGATAAATAGGTTCTGTCCTGTATTGAGGGACCCTCCCCTGCCCATTTTTCCCCCCATAGCATTACAATTACACAATGAGGTGATCATTAGAATGGTGACACAATTTTAAATGTATGTCCAACACAGTTTTAAAAAAGAGAAAGAGGAATAATCCCAGGTGCTGAATTAACAGTATTAGAATTCTAAACCATTTCTCATTCAGAGCAGACATACATTTTACAGCTAGAGTGCTAGAGCATGGCAGCTCTTCAGATACTGGCATTATCTTCAGGAATGCAGTTGCAAAAGGGATTGAGCTCATTCAGTATCTCTGAAAAGGTTAGCATTGGAATTTCATGAGAGATTACTGTTTTTTTCTGGTTTATCTTGAATTTATATCATTTATGCACAGATGACCAGCTATCTATTTCAGCAGTGAATGAGATGCTAAGCTATGAAGACTCAGCTCAGAAGAGTTGATAAAAGATGCCTTGTAAGCATTTTTAGAGTGTACTACTAGAATGAAGTGGGATGGAGTACCAAATTGCAAATGCCTCACAGAGGAAGTATGCTGTCTGGTCCCCATGTTTAGTAGAGGTGGAAAATATTTCTCAAATGCTGACACAGATACAAAGAAAAATCAAGGCACTTTAGGAATTTTGTTATTTAACTCTCATACTAGAGAAACTTCTCTCTTAATATCTTCTCTAACAGTGGAACAAGTCTCTATACAGACAAGTGCCTACAATACATAAGATATGCAGCCTGCAAGGAATAGCAGATATACTCTGAAGTTGTTTTAACCAGTTCTTTTCATTTAAAATGATTAACACCGTTTAAAAACATACATCAATGGAAATCTGCGGCAGAATTTTTTAGACTTTCAATTTTGTCATGTTCAGGTTTTCTTTCCCTCTTAAGTATATCTATTAACTGGAGAAGTATATTTCAGTTTTGAAAATTAAAGAGAATGGACCATTATATTCAATGGAGTGTTGCTGATTTACATCAGCTCATGATCTGGCCCAAAAGATTCTTAAACTTTGGTCAATATTATGCCTGGCCTCACCAGTGTCTGCAGCACAGCAGAGTGGGTGGTGGCTTCAAGGACTGACAGCAGTGCCAGATTTCCCAAGGTGGGCAGCTTGGGTGGGATGGGGCCATGCCCACCTTTTCCCCTGCCTCACACCAGAAAGAAGAGCTGGCCCTGAACAGAGGCGGAGAGTAGGAACACATGCTGCGCCCTTTCAGAGGATTTCTCAGACTCCATTCTTCCTCTGCATACTTGGATACATTGATCCTGCCTTCTGAAGCTCCCACTGGGGCAGTGGACCTTCACCCCAACCCCAACCCAGGCAGTGACTTTCATGCCATAATCTGGTGGGTTTTTTGTTTAAATCAAGACTGGATGTCTTTCTAAACAATACACTCTAGTGCAGCCAGAAGATAAGACGTTGATACAGGAATTACAGGGTGAAATTCTATGGCATGTGTTAGGCAGAAGGTCAGACTAGGACACCATGAAGATCCTTCCTGGTCTTAAAAATCTACTAGTATTTAATATACTTCTTTTTCTATCCAACACTTTATGGGAGCTCTTCATCAGTAAGCCAAGATTAAACCTTTTTTGGTCTCACTACACTTACCTTTTTACTGGGGAAGGTGCAATAATTTTAGTGGTTCCTTCTTTTTCCCCATTTTCCATATTTGCAGTAACGTGATTTATGCTTTTGGATCCTGGGAAAAAAACAAAACCCCAAACCAACTTTTAATGCCTCTCCTACATATTTTGGCTACTTTGCAGAACTTTACACAATCCTATTGCATTTACTGTGGTATTGTGAAATACAAAAACATACAATTGCTAGAAGAATAGGAGTACTTGTGGCACCTTAGAGACTAACAAATTTATTAGAGCATAAGCTTTTGTGGGCTACAACCCACTTCATCGGATGCACAGAATGGAACATATAGTAAGGAGATATAAATATACATACAGAGAAGGTAGAAGTTGCTAGCTTATTGGTTCCCAGACTCTGGTCCATGAAGCATGTGTTAGCAATCCCTGAGGAGAAACTGGTCAAAAGATACTAGTTCCCTAACTTTATATCTAGCTGCACTGCATTAAAAGAAAGCTAAAAATATATTAAATACTTCCTTAATATTACCTTTCCACATAAGCAATTGCTGCAGTTCCCATAGGGATATTATGCAGCTGCAAACAGGAGATGGTCTGCCCAACTATGAATAGGAGGGGAGGTGTCTGGGAGGTGTCTTTATTAAGATAGGTTTCAGAGTAACAGCCGTGTTAGTCTGTATTCGTAAAAAGAAAAGGAGTACTTGTGGCACCTTAGAGACTAACCAGTTTATTTGAGCATGAGCTTTCGTGAGCTACAGCTCACTTCATCGGATGCATAGCATATCGTGGAAACTGCAGAAGACATAATATACACACAGAGACCATGAAACAAAACTTCCTCCCACCTCACTCCCCCGCTAAGATGTAGTCCATACTACAAAAGAGTTGGTAATCCCTGATGTAATAACTGTGTGAAAAGAGGCCACTGAAATAATAATACAGCACAATGGATGGATCTTTTTAAAGGAAAATTTCTCAAATTGATAACTTAACATTGTTTGATGCTTGGATGATTTACCTGTATAACATTCATTATTACAATAGAACTTTGCTAATTTACACTTCTGACCGGAGAACAGCTATAAATTAATGAACTTGTGAAATGACAAGTAAATAGGCAAACACAATAAACAATCAAAATAATGCTCATGAAACTTTGTCTTTTGTTCATTTATTTTGTCAGTTGTAGTTTAGTTTTAGTGGAGTGTGGATTAGCTAGATTTTTAGTGTATTAGTTATTTATTGGTGCTGACAATGCACTCAACATGTAAACTGACACAATCCCCGCCCCCAGGAATTTAGGACCCAATGTTGATCTGAGGGGGAGTAAGCCATTTAGGTGACTGGGCACTCTGAGCTGCACTCACAGAGTTTGTTTGCTATTTTTCTGTTTGAGGAACCACAGGCTGTAGGTTCCAAACCCTCCCCCTCCTCATACTTGTGGATCACAGGGGATCAGCCAGAGACTAGGAGCATATGTATAGAGGACACTTGGCAACAGTTTACTCGCAATAATCTGTCAGGTGCCTTCCCTGTTTTGGTTCCATCCACCCCAAATCTGTAGGGCTGGAATCTATGAAGAGGCTTCCACAAAATGGGAGGAAAATGCAGCACTCCCTCCTTCCATGCCCCCCCTTCCAGGATCCAAGGAAATAGGTTCATGGATTTATGCTTTGAGAAGCAGAGAGACTGTAAACTCAGATTTATTCACGCATAACACACTAGGCTAAAACAGTTAAGCTCAAAGTAGTATAAAAATGTTACACTGTATATAAATTTCCAAATTTCAAAATCATTAAAGGAAAAACTATTTAACCAAATATATCCTGAAGGTTTGTTACCACCATCAAGATTTGTTTATTTTGGTCACACTGCCTTTTTGGCTTCCACACTGTGCAATATAATATTCACGTTTCTGGTGCCTTATTTCTTCTGGGAACTACCAAGGAAAACAATATTTTTAATACTGAGTAAATATCTAACAGAGTTAAGTATACAGATGCCGGAGCTCAGTAAAATTATTCCAAGATTTTTTAAAAAATGGATAGCATTTAGATATTGTACTATTACAATGCAAGATATTTGCAGCTAGTTAAGAAATTGCTGGACCTCTGGTACACCCTGTAAAATGTATCGTTTTTAACCTGAGGCATGGTATTAGCATTGTACTAAAAATAATCTGGGTGAGACTTCTGTCTGTTCTCTGTACATGGGCTTTATAAAATAACATTCCCTTCAACTCATGCTCTCTCTTTCCACCTCAATGACAGTTTTAGCAGTAGTGCAAGGAGGGTGGCACTCTCCAGTATGCAGTACCGGCAAGAGATTTTTAGCGGATACGGGGTACCAGAGAGACTTTGGGCTAGCCCCCGCCCTAGGGGGGGAGAGGGGAAGACGGGGGCTGCACTCTGCTCCTTAAAGGAGAAAAACACAGGTAGGGAGGGCATTCATTCTTTATATGGCTTTGTATGGCTTTTATAACAGCACAACGCATATGCTAACAAACTTAAACAAAGGCTTTGTTTAAGTTTGTTAACATACGTATTGTGCTGTTAAATTGGTCAGGAGTCTTCAAGAGGGGAGGGGTGGGGTGGGGGGGATGGAAGGTGTTTAAACAGTGTTTTTGATTCTGTTACTCCCATTGGTCTGAATTATCCATGGCATTCATACTGCATCACATCAAGTCCAAATCATTAGATGAATGCCTCTGCTTGCACTGACCAGAGGAGGTTTGGATTCTGGTATCAGCCCAGTTCTGCAGCCTGATGGGAATCAGGTGTTGTCTACAGTGTACATAGAATTCTTCTTTGCAGCCAAACTAGCCTAACATGCCTTTTGCTAACTGGAACTGGAGCAGCAAAACAAAGAAAACAAATGCCTCATTTTCCAGCTTTGTGGGTGAGAGAACTATAAGTGAAGATTATAATGCCGGACACTGATGTCCTTAAACAAGCTGCCTCAGGAATCTGCCAAGAACTTTGCTGAAAATATGTTTCTCATCTTAGCAACGGAACTAAGATTTATCACACATCTGCCCACCTTTATTCAAATGACGCTCCTTCTGATCTGACAGCTCAGGCACTGTCAGTTTCATCTAGAACAATTTGCAAACTTGGAACCAAATCCTGTAAACCCTTAATCATTTGATCAATCCAATTGAAGACTATGGGACTAGTTGCATGTCTATGGACCACTTTTGTGGTAAGAGTTTCAGCTGTTCCTATAAAAGAAGTTGAATCTCCAATTGAAATGCAATATTTTGGTACAATACCATAAAGCAGTTTAGGATACAGTTCTACTTAAAATTTGTCTTCTAACAAGTCATACATATGCTGAAATGGCTCCTTACCCAACTCCCATATTCCATATAAACAGACTGAAATACTACATATTTTGGGGGAAAGTGAGTAGTTAAGCATGTTGATGTTTGTATATCCAAACACCCATTTCAGCATTGTACTGGAAAATACAGCTGAAGAAAGTTTAACAGCTCCAATTGTTTTTTGTGGTTAATCAGTGTGAACCTGAAAAAATTACATGCCTTCTAAGAGAAAAGAATCAGTCCACACTAACTGAAAAAAAAAATTCCTTCCAACTAGTGTTCAGAAGAGCACTATAAGCCACATACATAACCTCATGAGCAGAGGGCAGAGAGGTTTCCCTCCCACATTATGACCCGCAAAATAATAAAGAATAATAATAATAAAATCTCAAAGAGGCAGAGTTTCACAGATTTGCAAACCTAAAAACCTGTGTTATGCTTTAAACCACCTTAGCACATAACTTTTTAATGTTTATAAACCTGGTAACTGCAAAGGAACACTGAAGCCCATTAACCTGAATGTGTGCCAGCCAGTATGCCCTCACTGACTAAAGGTGCAGTCACACCTGAACAGCTAAAAATTAACCTTGCCCTTTTAGGCTAAACGGAGTCATGTTTCTAGCTCCATCTCTGTTGTTCCATAATAGATAACAAAACTCTAGTGGGGCATGGTGTTGGCACATAGGGTCTCAGGTACATGGTGTGATTTTTCAGAATCTCTTTTGGGAATAGTCATGTAGGTGAAATAGCTGGTATTTATGATTATGCTATTTCTATGTATGTATATTCATCTTGGTATCTGAAGTTATCTTAGCTATGTTTACTACATGTTTGCTCCTGTGGTAACGCCCACAAGGTATTTAGCCAGCACATGAAGGAACAAGTCAAGTTGAATGGCCCATTAAGAAACACTTAGCTCATAATGGACCCTGGAAAACGCCTGTCTACACTTATAATGGACTTTTTGGTGAATGTTCTAACTAGAATATGGGTGGGGGTGATGGACATGTAACTCGCTCGTGTGACTTCAAACACCATCGTTCACAGTAAGAACAGATTTCCCTTTACTTGGCACTTGGCAGAAGCTAAAAGGCCCTGGTCTGGAAACATATAATTTTTTGCCTCTTTCCTGCTCCGGCCTCTGGACTATGAACATATACTAATGGGAGCATTCTAACCAAGGGACTGAGGACTTTAAGGTAATTTGGAGCCTTCCTATTTCCTTGATCCTTTGCAGATGGACTTATGAATTGGATATGGTACAGAGACTGTCCTAGCCTCATTGATTGCTGATTTCTCCCTTGCAATGGACAAAGATTAGATGTCTGCTGACTTTCTCACATGAATCAGCAGCCTTTGATACCTGTGGTATAAGCATCATAGCCCTTGTTTGCGTGGTTTTATTCTTTCCTCTCCAAATGTCAAAGCTTGTTCCCATTGAACTCAATAGTAAAACTCCTTTTGATCTCAATTGGAACAGGGTTTGGCCCCAAGAGATCAGAGAATGTGATTCTGATCAATTGCTTATCTGTCATGCATGTTCTGCCAGGCTGATTTTGATTGCCCCTCCTGTATGTCATGCTGAGGAAAATAACAAAACAATTTGGGCTGTAGTTCTATCAAGATGTACACGGCACACACAGTTCTATGCCTCTTTTCCATCAAACCCAGATGGCGCAGCATCTTTGCTTTCCTAGTGCCTGGCGGAGAGCAATACTTAGATAAAGGCAAGCTGGCAGAAGCTTAGTTTGGACATAAGGGAAGCACTGATAGTGTGTTAAGGGAAAGAGGAATGATTGTCCTTCCTATCCTTCTTTCATCTAAGAAGTTTTCAATTTGGGGTGCTGCGGGATCCTCAATGACACCTGGAAGCACAGGTGGCACCAGGGGCCCAAAGCATCATTTTAACAAATGCAGTTGTAAAATTTTAGACAGAGGGGGGTGTCAGAGGGGATGTGGAAAGTGTGGGGGCCCCAGAATGGGGGCAGGGTCACATGGAGGGTCACGTGGGGAGGTCAGGTGCCCTCCCTTGTGCTCCTTCCATGAGTGCAGTACCGGCAAGAAATGATTTCTACTTGCACCACTGAATTTTAGTCACCTCCTACAAAGCTTATCTTCAAAATTGTTCTCAACTCCTGAGGCAGAGTACACACACCACTTTGTAAATCAGTTCCGGGTAGGGCTCTTGTATTGTACTTCGAAGACAATTGTACTTCAAGATTTCAATTTAAAATTCTTCACACTGCTAGAGATTGATTGACATCTATAAAACTACTCATAAGGAAACACTAGGTTTTGTGTTTGGAAGGAACAGCTTTTATAGCATCCTGGTGTGAAATAATAGCTCTTTTCAGGGTTATAATAACTAGAAGTAATGTTTAAAATTTAGTGAGGGCTCATTTGTGCCTTGTAAGCACACCCCACAGTAAGGTTCAATGCAGAGAAAAGCCACCACAGAGGTAGCAGTGAAAGGAATTCTGCCTCCCAGAGCTCCTGGATGCGCAAAGGCTAAGCACCCAACCCTTTCTGGGTTACAGTTTACTATTTTCCATGTGACTTTGCTGCCAGGTGATTATGGGAGATGGAGCCAAGGCCCTTTTTCCTCCCCTGGTCCTCTGTCTCCCTGACGGAAGTAAGGAGAGAGCAGTCCTTGCATTTCTCTGAGGGCAAAGACTGTGATTCTGCCTGCCCTTTACTGTGGTCACACAAGCATAAGGATTAAGCAGACTCAGGCCCTAAATAGTGAAATATGGAACAGGTACAATTTACATTTGAAGCCATTTGTAAAAACAAAATGTAAGACAGTATTTAGGGATTCTAAGTATGCTCCATTTTATAAGTAATTAAAGAGAGAACGAAGAGTATAATCTATTTGAAGAGGTCCACATTCATCCATGCAGCTTAGTTTCTATTTTCTAGTACAGGTTAATAGGGATGATGCTACAACATCACTTGGATTGTGAAAGAATGGGGGAAGGGAATGGGAGAATAAAGGAGTTAGAAAAACCAAAGATTCTTCCTGACTTAGTCTGAATACGAAAACCACAACCTTATTAAAAGAATAAATAATACTACGAACATTTCCTCTTTGGAAGGTGCAGCAAGAGATCAAAATGTTTAAGGTCAAAATAAAAAAGGTGACACATAGTAAGAATGGTGAAAGGCATTGGTGAAAGGGAGCAGGTTGGAGCATTAAGTTATAGGGAGTTAGTGGTGTTTGGCTTGATTAGTTTTGTGGGTAGATGTATTAGCCTGCCCATGACATTAGAAGTATGTGAGATAAAAAGGTCACCATTCAAAGCTAGCACACTGTATTAATGCTTTTTCTGAGTCCAGGGAAATAACTGCAGTAGCTCAGATTCTACTGTGTGGTAAATGGAGATTATTTACCTGTAATTGGAAGTACTTCAAAGATGCGTGGTCCCTATCGATATTCTACATGTGGGCATGCATGTGTATCATGCACCTGAGACCGGAAAATCTTGCAAGTAGCGTCTGTCTTAGTTTAGGCCTCCACCCTGGATCTCCTTGTGGTCAGCATCTAGGGTGTAGGGGAGGGGAGGACCGACTACCTCTCCAATTCTTTTTCTACCATTAATCCAGTCATGACTTGAAGCAGAAGGGAAGGAGGAAGGGTAGTGGAAAGCAGATAGGGACCACACATCTTGAAGAACTTCCAGTTACAGATAAGTAGCCTTCATTTCTTCTTTGAGTGCTGGTCCCTATGTGTATTCCACACCTGGGTGACTGGCAAGCAGTACTCAAATAGGAGAGGGGTGCGAGGATGCAGATTGTATAGATGTCTGTAAAACTGCAATTCCAAAGGCTGCTTCAGCAGAAGGGGCTTGGACAAAAGTGCAATGCATCTTAAAAGTTGCATGGAACTCCAGGTTGCCCTCTTACATATGTCCAACATAGGCACGTCTCGAAGAAATGCTACTCAGGTTGCCTGTGTTCTAGTGAAATGGGCCTCATCCTGTCCAGGGGAGTGAAATGCATCAACTGATAGTAAAGGAGGCTACAGCCAGAAATCCACTTATGGAGTCTCTGAGCAGATATCACTTGTCTCCGTGCTCACTCCACTATCGCAACAAATAATCTAGGTGATTTTGTAAATGGTTTCATTCTTTGCAGGTCGAACGCCAATGCTCGTCTGACATTGGAAGAGTGAAGTATCCTTTTCTCGCTTGAGGCATGAGGTTTCAGGAAGAACACCATTAAGTGAAGCAATTGGTTTATGTGGGAATTTGTAAATTACCTTTGGGATGAATTTCAGGTGGAGGCAAAGGGATACGTTCTCTTTATGAAATGTAGCATATAGAGTTTAGCCAGGAGGGCCCCCAGCTCGCCCACCCTTCTGACCGACCTAATGTCAACCGGGAAGGTGACCTTCATAGACAGGTGGGACATAAAGCACATGGCTCAAAAGGTGGTCCAGTAAGTGTTGAAAGTAGGAGATTGAGGTCCCACTGTGGTGCTGGCTTCACTACTTCCTAGTCAGACCCTTCAGAAATCTAGTTGTTACTGAGCGAGTAAAAATTAAATAGCCACCTACTGGAAGATGGAATGCACTGACTGTGCTAGATGGACCCACAATAAGATAACAGAAAGACCCAATGTCTTGAGAGTGAGGAGATAGTCTAAAACAGCAGGAATACCTGCAAGCCCTGATGATAACTGGTTCTGGTGCACTCAAGTAGAGAAATGGCTCCACCTGGCTAGATAACATTTTCTGGTAGAATCTTTCCTGCTGTAATTAAAAATAGTTAGAACAGCATCCCAACAGGAATCTTCTAGGTCTGATGCCCATCCAAATACCAAGCCATGAGGTGAAGAGTGTCTGGGCTAGGAAGTCTAATCCTGCCATTCTCCTGAGTTAGAAGGTCTGGGAAGGACTGAATGCTCATGGGTTGACAGATTGACATTTGTAGGCGGTCTGCAATTTGAACTGTCTGGGCCAATAGGGTGAGATGAGAATGACTTGTGCTTTGTTGTGACAAATCTTCCATAGAACCTGGGGTATTAGTGGTATGGGAGGGAAGGAATACCTGAAGCAGCCTGTCCAGGACAGTGGGAGGGCATTGCCCCTTGAGTCCTGACCTGTGCTTCTCTGGAACAATATGTTGAACTTCTTGTTCATAGAATCATAGAAAGGTACAGCCGGATAGGACCTCAAGAGGTCAGCTAATCCAGCTCCTTGCACTGAGGTAGGACCAAGTACATCTGAGAACTGATTGTCTAACTTATTCTTAAAAACCTCCAGTGATAGAAATTCCACACTCTTCCTTGGTAACCTATTCCAGTGCTACTCAACTGTCCTTATACTTAGAAAGTTTTTCCTAATATCTAACCTAAATCTCCCTTGCTGCACATTAAGCCCAGTACTACTTGTCCTACCTTCAGTGAACATGGAGAACAATTGACCACCATCCTCCTTATAACAGACCTTAACATATTTGAACACTGTTATCAGATCCTCCCTCAGTCTTCTTTTCTCAAGGCTAAACATGCTCAGATTTTTGTAACCTTTCCTCATAGGTCAGGTTTTCTAAACCTTTTATCATTTTTGTTGCTCTCCTGTGGACTCTCCCCAGTTTATTCACATCTTTCCTGAAGTGTGGCACCCAGAAATAGACACTATATTTCAGGTCGCAAGAGGGCATTCCCCACCGAAGGAAGATATTTATCAGCACTGAATTGTGTAACTCCCACTTGTGATCAGTGGTGAAATGCCTACTCATGCTGTCCGCCAGCAAGTTCTGAGCGCCTGGGAGGTACATCATAGAAATTGTGATGTGGTTTTGGATACACTGGTTCCATAGGTTGACCACTGTAGGGAGCCAGGGTGGCTTCCCTCCGAACCAGAGGGTAAAGAGCCACCCTCTCAACCTGAGTGGGCGGAGCCAGACCAAGCTTACGCCAATCCCCGGAAGGGGAGGGGTGGGACAGGAAGTACAAAGGGCAAGGCCCTTTGCCCAGTGGGGAGAGCACCAGGGAGGGAGACAGACACAGGCTGCTCCCTCGCAATCCTGCTGCCGACCCAGGGGAGGCCCTCGGCCAGGAGGAACCTGACCAGAAGGAAGGCCTGTGGCGACCAGGACTGCCGGCTGCTGACTACCCGCAGGACCTGGAGGGGCCCGGCTGTAACCCGGGCCAACGTGAGTCCGACACAGAGGGGGAGCTGGAGCTGCCAGCAGCGGAATACCCGGACGAGCTGGAGGGACCGGAGAGACCCGCTTGAGAGACCGGGTAGGAAGTAGCCTGGGGCAGAACTGCACCGTGGGGTGGGTGTGTTTGGTCAGCGGGCGCAGATGGCCCCCCGCTGACCGAGCGGCAGGACCTTCGCCTCCCGCCACTGTCAGGGCCCTGGGCTGGAACGCAGTGGAGTTCCTGCCCGAGGGGCGCGCTGCAGGCCCGTGCCGGCGCCCCCCTGCCCGAGGGGCGCGCTGCAGGCCCGTGCCGGCGCCCCCCTGCCCGAGGGGCGCGCTGCAGGCCCGTGCCGGCGCTCCCCTGGCCTGAGGGGCGCGCTGCAGATTCCAGCCACCACACCTTTCCCGCTAATTCCCCAGCGCCTGAAAGGTGTGACTAAGGCCCGCTAGTGGGACCACAGCTCTCCATCGCCCCCTAGGGGCTCAGAGAGCTGATTGAAACCTGTCACATCACCTTTACGCACAATGGAAAGGATTTTCCCCCTCCTTGTTTATTTGTAAGAAGACAGCTGTCATGTCATCTAACATTATCTAGGCATATCAGGATCGTATGAGTGGGAGGAATCCGTTGCAGGCCTGTCTGACTGCACTTAGTTCCAAGAGATTGATATGCATCCTGGCTTCCCAAGGTATCCACACACCTTGTGCCATCTGATTGTCCATGAGGGATGTGATCATGATTATCACCATGTTGGATTCATCTACCAGGTAAGTGAAGTCCTGACATTGATGGGGATTGTCACTATACTGTTCATGCTGTGTCTGTCTGGTGTATACACTGAAGGGAGCCAGACTTGTTGAATATGGAGATGCAGCCTGGTGAACAATGTTGTAAGGGCCAGACCGTGGACAGCCTGTGTGCATCGGTCAGTTACCAAGTTATGGTCAGGAGACGAATAGTTGGGTCAGGGTCAGGCACTAAGTTGCAGGTGGGAGGCAAGTAGCAGAGTTGGGGCTATTCATGGTCAGGAACCAGGGGACAGACTGCAGGCAAGTAATAGAGTTGGGAATGAACCACGGTCAGAAGCTGGAGTTAAGGATTCACAGTGAGGCAAGCTCAGGAGCGGAAGCAAGTAGTTTGTCTGCATCATTGTTCAGACAGCTCCCCATGATGTCTTCCTGGTATCTATAGCCCAATCAGTGGGCTACAGGGGACTGCCACTCAGGCAGGGTGGTACTTCCTGAAGTGTTTAGCCCAGAACACCCATGGTCCCAGATTCTAGTCCTGCAGGTTCTTACAGGCATTACCTAAATCAGGAGGCCATGGGGCCCAGCAAACAAAGACAGACACAGACTGTCATTCAGGGTTTGAAAGTGACTCGGTTTATCAGACTGCTCCGGGTATGGAATTTGTCTACAGGGAGGTAGGCCCTTGCTGAGATCAAGTCCAGGTTTGCCCTATAAAGTCTATGAGCTGCATGGGAGTCAAAGTAGACTTTTACTTGTTTATGCAGATTCCCAAGGATGCCAGCAGGAGGATAAAGGACATGGTTGCTGACTGAACTTCCAGATAGGATCTGACTGTTAGAAGCCAGGTGTCCACATACAGGAAGATGGTGTAGCTGTTTCATCTCATCTAATCTGTGTTGCCACCACTGAGAGGACCTTGGCGAAAATCCTTGATATTGTTGCCAGACCGAACAGGAGCGCACCCTGAACTGGTAGTGTTCCTGTCCTATCAGAAACCTGAGAAACCTTCTGTGGGATGGGTGAACGTCTACATGAAAATAAGCATCTTTCACGACAAGAGCTGCAAAGCACGTCTTTTTCCAAGGAGGGAATTACTGATGCCAATATAACTATGCAGAATTTTAATTTGTGAATAAAATATTCAGCTGAGATAGGTCAACAATGGGCATCCATCCACCCTTTTTCTTGGGTACTATCAACTAACTGGAGTAGAACCTGTTTTCTTGATGCTGAGGTGGCACTTGCTCTATAGCGCCTCGTTCGAGGAGTGTCCAGCTCCTATTGGAGGAGCTTCTTATGAGTGGTGCCTAAAGAGGGGCCAGGAAGGAGGTTTTGGAGGAGGAAAAAACTTGGTGTAACCAAAATGGATGATACCCACTTGTCTGTTGTTATAGCTCTCCAGTTGCAGGCAAAGTATTCTAGGCACCACCAAAGGAAACTTTGGAAACGGGTGGGGATGGCATTATTGTTATGTCACAACTCTCGAATGTCCTGTCAAAAGTAACCATTGACTGGTGGATGAAGTCGGGTGGCTGTTGAGGTGGATGGGGCTGCATACTTTGCCCTTTGCACCCTTTGATGCTTCTGTGGCAGTTCATATGATCACTGGTGGTAGAAATTGTGATGTGGTTCTGGATACAAAATGGACTCTTGAAAAATTGTTCTAACACTAATCCTACGGCTATGATTTATCTGCCATTATTGGTGCTTTGATACTAAGGTAACAGGTATCTTGGAAATACCTTCGATATACAGAATCCTTTCATATATGAATAGCTGCAGTTTTTCCTACCTTTTGTCCAATAAAATCTGAACTTTTTTTTGCATTACCTGAACTTTCTGACAGGGTTGGTGTACATGGTTTTATTTGCTTTTACAATAATCCTTATTATGTCAACTTCTGCTGTGGAATATAAATAGATTATTCAATTTTAAGAACCCTAAATTTAAATAACTTTAGGAGTCTTGTGGAATCATTAACTCATGTCTGTTTTTTATCAAACTCAGTCCCTTGACATTATCCGAATATAGTGTTTGTATTTAAACCCACTAATGAGGAGAGAGCATAGTGATACCAAAAGAAAAAAAACACTTTCTTGGAAGTTCATGCACTGTGCTGTATGTTATTAACCAGAAATATTGAAACTTGATGGATTTTTATATGTGTATGTTTTAGAAATACCCAAGGTAATTAGAACATAGTCTAGACAACTGGTTGACAAGTTTAATTTTTAAATTGGAACTACCTGTTAAATTAAAATATTAAATATTGTCCTAAACCAGTAGTCTCCTGAGTTTATTTTTTCTCTCAACTATATATATATATATATACATACACACACACACACACACACACACAAAGTAAAAATAGCCAAATCAACATTTTATCAAAATTTGTAATAAAACAAAAAAAGTGAAGTTAGAAAAGAATTTCACATCTTTTTGAATGTCATTTTACAAAAGGTAAAAATGTTACAGTTTCGATAGAAGTGTCAATTATAAAATGACCACATTTTCAAAATCGAGAACTAGGACCTTTCTGTAGCAACATTTCTTAGGGTCACAAACGAATCATACAAAACACTTTTTAATGACTTCTGGTGCTCCTACTTACTCAACATTATCCTCCTCAGAGTGGAGGATATCCAGTAACTAACTTTTATAAATACAACTCTGAGTAAATTTTGTTAACATTCACTTTGAGCAAAAGAACAGCTTTAATAGTTTTCATCCTCATTAAACTTTTCTCTTTACTCCAAACGTCGTTCATCACATTGAACACTCAGTCTTGAACAAACATTTTGTAGTTATTAAAAAAAACATTTTGACTGATGAATTTCAGTCATCACAAAAGAAGTTCCCAGGAAACTGGGACATCATATAAAAAAAAAGAGGACTGCAACTATAAGCAGAGAATTTCCATGGCACAAAAAAAGAGTCTGGTAAAAATAGCTCTACCATTGCAAGATGGAGATATTTGGAATGATTCTGAGTCCCACATCAGTATTACACCAGTATAATTCCACTGGAGTTTCTCTTCATTTTCACAGGGGTAGGTGAAAAGATAATGAGGCCTTTTCTGCACAGTACTTATCTGAATTGGGGAAGTGTCTGAAATATGGATCTGGGTACAGTGTCTACTCAGAGATCATGATGAAAATGTGATTTCCTAAATCACCTATCATCTCAGAATCTCATTCTACATACTACTGAGTACATCCTATGGTGAGAGAACTCAAATTAAACAAAGTGACTCTGGCATCTATACCCACTGTTGTCAAATCTCATGATTTCATCATAAGCGTCATGTTATTTGGTATTTTTCTTAAACCCCCAGCTTCTGGAGACATGTTCTTCCATGAGAACCTCAGTATTCCTTTAAAAAAATAGTTCTCCCCATACCTGCAGAGCAGGGCCAGCTCCAGCGTTTTTGCCGCCCCAAGCGGTAAAAAAAAACCAACCTTGGCACCGAACACGGAGGCGGAGTGATAGTGCGAAACGCGCTCTGACGGAGCGGCCGCCAAATTCCCACCGCCGCCAAGGGTGGATTGCCTCCCCAGAGCCCGACCTCCTGCCGCCCCTTTCCATTTGCTGCCCCAGGCACCTGCTTGGTTCGCTGGTGCCTGGAGCCGGCCGTGCTGCAAAGAAAAGCTTGAAAATCTGACCTGAGTGTACCCTACAGGCTCAAAAATCAGAAGGCTAAAATAAAAAATTCAACACCTATTATATATGTAAAAATTTCTTATTTTTAAGACAATGTCATGATTTATTGGGGCCTGACTAATGATTTTGAATGTTTGGGGTTGACAATATTGCATACAACAAATGAGATGTGCCCTGTGGTATCCCATGATAATATATAGTCTTCTCAGGTGAAGGACTGTGCCTGAATATGTGTTTGCACAGTGCCTAGTAGATCAGGGCCCTGATCCTGAAAAGACAAGGTATGGTACAGCAACATAAATATTAATGGCCTGATCTTCCAGACCGCAGCTAACCTAGGCTGCTCCTAAATCAGAATGGTAGCATTTTACACCCACTATTTTGCACAGGTGTAAACATCCATGCAAGGCACTAGTGAATCAGGTCCTAAAGCAATAATAATAATGTATTGTAAACTATGCATTTTCATTATTGAGTAAACCAGAATCTTTGGGTAGCAGTAGATGGGGGTCATATAAACATTGTCCCAGGGAGAATACCCCTAAGGAACTCTTATAATGGAACACTTAACAAAAAGGATAAATAACCTTTTCATCAGGCAATCTAGTCTCCAGCATTTTGAAAGCTGCATTCTGATGCCATTCTGATCACAATAGAATGCTACAGAACAATGAGGGATCCTGAACACTGCTCCACTGGTGGTGTTTATGATTTATAAACAGAGCAAAATTTTACTGTAACCCTTTCCCAACTAAATTAAACCAGAAAGTGGCTAAGAGCACAGCACAATCAGCTATTCATACCGCACACTTGAACCTATGAAGGAAACTCTCCAAACCTAACACCAAATTAGAAAATTAACCTTGCTTGTTTGGTGCTAACAGTCTGGAGTGCCAATTAATTTTGTGAGTGTTTAGCTAGGAGAAAACCAGATTTGCAGATTTTAAGGGTAAAGAAAAGAAATTTGTTTTTTCTCTCTTTTTAAAATTAAAGTACAGTGATTAATGTTTACGTTCCGCTCTTTGGAATTTTACTGCAGTGTTATGGCTCCAAATTCCAAAGTAGAAAAAAATCTAATAGACAATCTATTTAGTAAATGAACAAACACTGGTTAGTAAACATTAACTACTGTGGTCAAACATGGCCCATTTATTTTTCTAAAAACCCATGACTTAAAGTTTTATAGAAAAAAATATTATAAAGAAAATCAACACTAAGGCCTTGATTCTGACCTCATTTATACTGGTGAAAAATCACAGTAACTCCAGTGGAGACAATGAGGATACACTGGGATGAAACCAATGTAATGGGACATCTAAATAAGGTTTTATACTTAGCTCATAGTTCATAGATTACAAGTATCTAGCATATGTTTAGAGCACCCAAATCTCCTAATATGCCTAGGCTACTAGCATTTTATGTGTTGCAGTAAAACAGATAATTAAAAAGCCTCCTTTAAAGTCATTCATTTTAATGGAACAGATACACATCAAATACATAGAGATTAAAGCTTCCTTCTCTGATTTTTCTCTAATACCTGAATGGCTGATATAGGTAACGTTTTAAGAAAGGGATAAGAGGGATGCTTTTGTACAGCTTTAATCTGGTTCCTGGGAAGATAATCTGCCAAGCCAAAACCAAACTGTCTATCCCATCAAGAGAACCAGATCATTTTTAATTAATATTTTTAGGAATAAACCTAAAGTTTCCCTCTCTTCACTATGTACACCCCCTCCTCCAGATCTCCATTTTAAGCCCCAAATATATTTAACAAGCACACACAAAAATTAAATGTTTCCATCATTATCCTCTCAGTATCTGCTCCCACTCTTACTATGGGGTTCAGTCACTGGCTGCCATGCTAATAAGTTTAGACCCAGGTAATAATGGGCCAATGTGACAATGAAGTACTATGAGCCACTCAGGGTTAGCAATCCCATGTAACACTATCAGTACAGTGGTGAGAACAATGGGAAATGGACAATATGTGGTAAATTCAATGTTTTTATATAATCAGTCATGACAATCAGCACAGGGCCACTAAAGCAGTAGTTCTCAAACTTTTGTACTGGTGACCCCTTTCACACAGCAACCCTGAGTGCGACCCCCCCTTATAAATTAAAACAATGTTTTTATATATTTAACACCATTATAAATGCTGGATGCAAAGCAGGGTTTGGGGTTGAGGCTGATAGCTCGCGACCCCCCACGTAATAACCTCGCAACCCCGTGAGGGGTCCTGACCCCCAGTTTGAGAACCCCTGCACTAAAGGAACTGGGGGTGGCGGGTGGCAGAAAAGTTTATTTTTTATGAGATAAGGGAGGGAGTACGGATTTAAGGGCTAGATTGTGTGATTTATACACAGTCCCACATTGGAGGGAATGTGGAGCAGTTCCCTCCCAAGGGGAACTCCAGGATAGATTGTGGCTCAGGAAACACAGTCCCATCCAGAACTCCCAGGTGTATGGGGGAGTGTGCATAGTGCACCATCCCTAGCCATGGCTCTCCATCCTCACCACAGGAGCTCTGACTGTGCCTATCCATTGTACAGGGGGACACAAGCATAAGGCAAAAAATAAAGCATAAGTTAAACCATCCCCAACAGGCTGCTAACATAAATGGTGCTTGGCACAAAACATTTTAAGAAATATATAATTCGTATTAGGAGACAGGCAAAATCAAGTCAAATAAATCAGTGTAAAATGCTAAGCAATGCATGTTTAATTCTGTTACACCATGCCAGAAAATATAATACTATGAATGGTTAGTTATCATGACAACTGGTACAATTCTAACTATCCTAAAAAAATGTATTTATTTTAATAAGCTATGTCATATTACTCTCCCAGATACCTTCAGCAGGGAAAGCTTTAAATAACTCATAACACTACTTCATCCTACCAAACTCATCTCCTAAATCAAAATTATTCTGTAGGATTTAAAGTCTGCTATTAGCTCATATTTTTATCAAATGATGCATAATATGAATCAAGTGAGGCAGAATTGATTTACTGGGTTAATTGGACTCAACATGATTACATTCAAGAAAGAGTCTATGTGAAAAGTGTAGGTTTTATACCAATGAGATGTAGCAGAGCCTGTCACATGAGGTATCCAATTATACTCCAGCATGGAGAGAGAAACATTAACCCACCCTTAACCTCTGAAAATCTTTTTAAACAGAGAAAGCGGGCTAACCTTGTTTATCAACGTACATGCCCATATGCAAAATGAAAAATGAGGTTTCAAACAGATGCTCATTTATATGCAAGGATGTTACAAGTGTCAGGACAGCCTGTCAGAGGAACATGCATGTCTTTCTTTTATAATGCTTCTTGCTCTCCATGGAGAACGTTCTGGCTCTCTCCCCTTTCCCCTTAACCAAGAGGTTAAGTGACATATGCAACACGTATTCATTTTCGTCGATAGTCATTTAGAAGTAAGGCACACCCATCAACAGAAAGTGGCTGTACTTCTGGGACTCATTTGGTGATAAATGGTTTACTGAGTACACAAGTTAAATTAAAAATAAAATACTCTACACATGACATATGCATATATATGTGGACATGGGGAAAAAGGTTTTTTTTATTTAAATTTGTGAGCTACAAAATTTTGTAACTCAACAAAACACAGAAATGCACTGCTTGTGGAATTTTGCACATCACTACAGGCAAACAAATATATATAATAGGTCTCAGTTTTCTCACAACCATAGAAAAATGACAGCAACTATCAATGAGCACAGAACATCTGCCACTGAAACAATAAAGAGTAGTAAAGAATACAAGACACTCAAGTGCCCATACTGAACAGATACTGGAGATTTATGTTACAGCTGACAGGATCACTCACTGAGTAGCCATGCACTTTTCTGCAAAATCAGAGGAGAGAGATGAGGCAGGAAATGAGATCCATTTCAAACTATCAACAGAAATACTGAATAGTGCAGCTGAATGGATGTCTATGCCAAATGTTGTATGCAGTGTTATGTAGCCATGTTGGTCCCAGAATATTAGAGAGACAAGATGGGTGAGGTAATATATTTTACTGGACAAGGTGGATGAGGTAATATTTTTTATTGGTCCACCTTGTTTTTCCAAATCCATCAGAGTCCTACTGTTGTTTTCAAAAAGCAAAAATCAGGCTATGTCTATACCATGAGCTAGAGATGCGACTGTCCCGCTCACGTACACATACTCACGCTAGCTCTCATCAAGCTAGCACGAGTATAAATAGCCGTGTACCCATGGTAGCACTCATAGCAGCAGCAGAGACACGTCTGAGCCGTGCCAACTACATACCCACTGGTTTGCGGCGGGTTTGTACTTGGCACATGTCTCTGCTGCCACAACCAGTGCTACCATGGCTACACTGCTATTTACAGTCATGCTAGCTTGATGAGAGCTAGTGCAAGTACATGCGTGAGCTGGGGAGCCACATCCCTAGCTCATAGTGTAGGCATTGCCTTACGTTCAAGAGGAAGCTAGTCTCTGACATGTTTATGCACCGACACACCTCTGCAGCATAAAGTAGCCTGTAAGCAAAGGAGTGCCTCTCTTCATATGCATAGCTCGGACAATCATATACTGTAAATTGTTTACATTTTCTGAGAACAGTAAAGTAGTTCCACCCCTTCCTGAGGGTTGCAACTAACAGGCACAGAGGGGGAAGTAATGCTACTGTTGCAAGCACTAACTTTTGCTTAAAAATCAAACAGGTGAGACCTGTAACCAGCACAGAACATTCCTGGATCCAGGTAACTGCCCTCTGCATTCCATTCCAGGAGGCTGTAAGCTCCTTCATTAGAAAGAAATGATATTGAGAAAAGCCTATGAAGAAAATCTTTCAGGGTTTCCAGTGCAGTTTTCCCTCTAACTCGTGTTTAATACAGATGGGGAACATCTGCCCCATGATATGAATAGCTATATAAACAGATTAGGAAATAAATACACAATAATAATGATGATCATTTATATGGTACTATACTGGTGGGATTTTCAAAAGCTTTCCATGTTGGCCTGATTCTGCTCCCAAATCTACCACAGACTTCAATGTGAGCAAAGTAAAACCAATGCTGAGTGCTTTTAAAAATCCCACTCTATATATTTTAAGCATTTAGACATTAACTAATTAATACTCACAACCCCCAATGCGAGGCAGGTACAATAGTAACCACTACTACCTTAATTTTGACAGTTGGGGCACATGAGGCAGAGAGATTGATTGATTTGCCCAACACCACAGAGCCTGGTGGCAGAGCTAGGACTAGACTCCAGTTTCCTAGCTCCCAATCTATGCTCTAGCCACTAGATAACTATTTAGGTAGTTAGTAAGATGGAACAGATGATAAAACAGTATCCTCATAAAACATTACCATTCTATAAATGCAAAAGATACAGGAATAAATTAAGATAATGACTCACGGGCATTTATTCCACGATCAAGCAGTTGGATTTCAGGGTTGTTGGGATGCTCGTTGTTTTGGGGTTTGGGTTTTTTGTTTTGTTTTTTGTTTCTTATTTTAGTGTTTCCTATTTATTCTATAAAAATCTTGACAAATGTGATGCACAAATATCAGAAAATGTAATGGAGAAAAGATGAAAATATTAAACACAACATTAAGATTAAAAAGTAAAAAATCTACAATTTCACCACATTAGTAACAATATAGGCTAGATTTAAAAAACTGGGGCTCTTGAATGCCTCTAATATTTCAATTAACTTGTGATAAGAAGAAAACTTGGTTAAATTTTCAAGTATTATGGACTAAATCCTCAATCCTGCAAACACTTGTGCACATGTTTTATTTTATGCACAGGGGTAATCCCACTGAAGTCAATGAAACTACTCATGCATTGAAAGTTAAGTACATGCATAAGTACTCGTCTGGATAGAGGCCTAAAATCGTAAAACCTATTGTTTCTATTACTAAAATTCAGAAACTATTTATTATGTTGGGGCCAATTCCTGCAGTCACCGCTTAGTCCTAAATATCCGCACCTAGCTGCCAGATCTTCCAGCTTCCCCCTGACATTTTGACAATGCAGTTATGAGTTTTCAACCCACATATCTAAATCACACTGAAAATCCAAAGGAGGGTGGCAACTTAAATCCAATCTAACATCAAAATAAACATCACAAGTTTTGTTAGACTGATTGGACTGTACTGGAGAGAAACAGTGAGGGGAAGAATCCTTGGGTGAAGCAGTGATGCATAATTCTGGGATGCCAGAGGAATTATGCAGGTCTAATATTCTGCTTAGGACACAAGACCTTGTTCACAGAGTCTCTCGGCTTGTGTAGATGACCCCACATTTTGGACTACAGGGATATGAACTGCAGCGTACACTAGCATGCTGCACTGTAACTCCCTCATGTGGACACTACAAGCACAAACTAAAAGTTTGGGTTAATAAAGTTCTCTTTAAACAGGACTTAAGTTAATGAGAACTAGGTGCCTTTTCATTTGCACCTGCAGCATCCACAGAGGGGAGTTACAGTACAGCATGCTAGGGTGAGCTGCAATTCACACTCACATAGTCCAAACTGCAGAGTGCTATAAACATAGCAAATAAAAGAAATTCCTTTTGATTATATGTTTTCAGGCTACTCTACTGTACTATATATTTGAATCTACAAAAATTTACTTCTATCACTAATCCACACTCCTTTGTCACTTTTATTCATAAAGTTGGAATTCTTAGCTCCAGCTAATGTTAGTATATTTATGTCAGTCTAAAACAAAAATAGGGTAGAAAACACATTTTAAAGAGAAACTTCAGGATAATTTAGTAATTTCAGCTTGACTTCCTGAAAACAGAGTGAATCATCTTTGGCCAAAGAAAAGGCTTCTTAGACAAAATAAACAGAAGTGTTCAAATAAGGCTTACCAGTCTGTTGTGTTTGTGCCATTCTTTTTGGATAAGTCTTACTACGACTTCTTTCAACATTTTGGTCAGGCCGAGGAAGCTGGACAGAAAGTTCTCTGCTCATCTGCAAAGCTGTCCTGCCACTTGAAAATGCAACAAAATCAATATGATGGACAAATGGAAAATTGCGAAGTGAACCTTAAAGAAATTTAACATTTTTAGTTAGAGCAATTATGCTGGTTGGGAGAGCAATGAATTAGTCATCAACCTTTTACCCATGGAACCTTGAGTCAAGTTCTAATATTCCTGCTCACACAGCAGGTTGTGTGGTATTAACTACAATGCTATTCATTGTGATTTTGTTTCAAATCATACCTTGGCACAACTGCCAACAGATCATGCCATTCTCTCCTGCATTTGGTATTTTTCCAACTGAGTGTAAGGAAAGAGTTCCAGAATCCACACAAAATGCTACTTTATTGAGAATTAAGACAGTAGCCAACACAGTTTGGCCTTTTTTTGGCCTCACGATAACCTTCAAGCATGTAATTTGATTGCTGTAATTTTATTTCCTGAATTAATTTTTAGAGTCATTTGTCTTACTAAAATATACCTTTAACATTGCTCTGTTTGAGGCAACACATGGCTGCCTTAATATTTCACAGCATCAAAATGGGAATGATAAAGTGACACCAAACTCAGTGCAATGCCAGACTGCAACAAGCTGTTAACACCAAAAAATTACAGGACCTAATTTTCATTTATGCTAAGGCCCCTTTTCATTGCAAAAGCAATGTAAAAGGGACTTCACAGTGTGAGAAATTACATTTACACCCATTTTAAAGCTCTGTCACACATGACTACACAGTGTAAAAAGTTGCCTTAGTATAAATGTGAATTAGGCCATAGGTTGTAAATATATGCACTTGTTCCTGAAAAACATATTGTGTTGCGCACCCACTGCAGCTCTCAAATTTTTCTTTCTTTTAGACACTAGGGAAAAAACAAAAATTAATTAAAGTAATTAAAACCTAAGCGTTTCTGTGTTTACAATAATTGGGAAAGATATTAAACAAACAAAAAAATTAAATGTATAGTAGAGACAAGCTTCATAACACACAATGAACAAATAAGGTAAATCTCTGTATCACAAAAAACTGTGACTCCAGTTTGGACCTATGTTACTGAACTGTTTTCAATAAAATTAAGTTACACTTCCCCTCTCCCTGTAAAAAACAAAACAAAACAAAACTAGATGATAAGACTAAAAATTTATTCTAGAATTTCTGGATTTAACCTTAAAGTGATATGAATCATAAATGACAAATGCAGGTTTATACAAAACATCTGTGAATGAACAAATAAGATATATTAACCAGATAGCACTATGAATGTTATTTATTTTCTGCTGTCACACAATAAGATCAATTAAACACTAACATTATTTTACTAATAACACTAATACTATCTAACAGTATTTCAGTTTCAACAAAAATAAAATGCAGAGACTTTTAAGTTTTTTTTTATAGATCGCTCTTACATTTATTTTAAATTAAGGTTTTTGGAAAGATCATTTCTAGCAGTAATTCCCAGTTGCCACATCTGCAGTGCAATGATTTAAAAACATTCAGGAGCATTTCTAATGAGTGAAGAGCAATGATACCATGTGTTAAGCATTGTAATTAGTATTTGAGTTATGTGAACATCTATTTGCATGAACCCTTTTTTTTTTTTTAATTTCTTTAAACATCAGAAAATATATTTAAGGGGAAAAAACCATCAGACTGGATCAAAGTATTATTGGTTTTAAGTTTCAAATTATTTTATTCTGCAGGCTAGGCAGAAAATATTAACAAATGTCATAGCTCTGCAACCATGTTAACCTTTGTAAGCCCCCAACAGCAGCCTTCATTAATCCCCTTTGGGCAGCACCAAATCTAAACAACTAATCTGATAATGGGGAGTTCAGCTTGCTTACAAACTATCAGACTCCAAACAAATAAATAACCCAGAGGCTAACAAGAAAAGGTTATGACCCCCTCTCCTCAGGCATGGAATTATAGCTTCTGTCTTGAGCTTACACTACATATGCAGAAGTGCAGTTTTATTGTTGCCCCTCAATGATACAACCCACCCCAAAAAAACAATGAAATAAAGAACAGGTGGGGTATTGGGAATCAGATCTACAGTGCAAGCAAACAGCTGATGCTTTAAGCACATGAAGATGCTGTTAATTACAGTTGCCAATATGCATTTAATGAAGCAACAGTTACTGAATCTCAAATACCAACCAATTAAATAATGTTCACTATCATATTGGTAATCAATATGCTTCAAATGCCCAGTAGCTGAACTTTAATAGGATAGTCCCAATCTTTTTTAAAATTCCAAGTTATTAAAACACTAACCCAGGCCTGGGGAAAACCCTTGCAGATCAACACAGCACAAGTAAGGATTCCTTTTTTCCTTCTGGTGATAAGAGAAGATATTATCTGGAATGTTTAAAAAACATTTTTGCAGTCGACAGCGACCCATCCCAAGAGGTGAATTCATTATCACCACCAGCCACCTTGATGCTGTATACAGACAGTCTGTGACAAATGAAGGGGGAAGGTAGGAGACTAGAGCTCCAGGGGCAGAAATACTTAAGTGTGGCCAACTGCAACAAAAAAATGTTAAATCTCATGCGATGGGTGCAATGGAGGCAAAATTTCTTCTCCTACAGCAAAGCGTCTGCCACATCCTAATCGGCAGAACTGTTCCAGGCGGTGGACAGCCTGGGTCCTCTCTACTCTGGCACAGAATCAAGTATTTCTCATTGTAAGGAGCTTTCACTCCCAATTCATACATAAGGTCACTCCAATAAAGAGTAGATTGGAAGCCCCTGTGGAGCCATATCCTTCTCTACTAAGATTTTGGCCCTCTTTTGTTAACTGAGGTTCCGGAGGTGCTTAAGATGTTGAGGGTTATATGACTTATGATTTTAGGTTTGTGTTCTTGGGAGGCAGCGATAAGGAGACTGTACTCCATACTGTGACATTCAAACTTGGCCATGGTGTTCCATGATTATGGTATAGTATAGTACTTAAGACTTGTATTGTGCTTTCTGTTGAAAGGTCTCTAAACACCTTACAAAGATGAAAAAGTGTTTTTATCTCCCTTTGACAAATGGGGAAACTGAGACTGAGGGTATGGCTACACTATAGGGATTACACTGGCATAGCTCCTTCGCCATAGCTATGCTGGCAAAACCCCATACAGCATAGGCACAATCTACATAGACAGAAGGGGTTTTTACGCCATGTAGGAACACTACTTCCCCCAAACAATGGTAGCTAGGCGGACGGAAGCATTCTTCCATTGACCTCGTTGCATCTACACCGGGGGTTTGGTCAGCATAGCTCCTTTGGTTAGTGGTGTGGATTTTTCACACTCCTGACTGATGTCACCAGCCTGAGAAAAGTCAGTGGCCTGATTTCCAGAGATGGTGAATACCTGCAGCTCACAAGGAAGTTGGAGCTGCAAGTGTTCAGCACTTCTGTAAATCACATCATAACTGACTTACTGAAGGTCACACAGCATATATGTGCCAAAGCTGGGTCTAAAGCACAGGTCTTCTGGCTCCAAATCTTGTGCCCCAACCATTAGACAAGGAAACCTTAAATTCACCAAATTGGTTTGATCTATCCCTAGCTTAGCCAAAAAGCACCAGATCCTTAGCCCCACTATGGCTCATTTGTACTGCTTTGGCAACACTCGGGGCTGTAAAGCTAGTTTAACTGGCCTCCTGAGGAATGCCCATAGTTGGTGGATTTCCCTACGGCTCTCTGCCATCCCTAGTGCTAGATCTCTGCATAAGAATCCTGGCCAGGATCCTTCCATGGTCTGGTGATCCACACTTGTTGGAACAGCCCCTTCAGGCCATGGGCTAGGTGTAATTTAGAACATCCCTGAGGCTCCTCTATGCTGTGCTATGGGCTGTACTGGCCCCCAGGGATCAGGGAGCCACAAAGCAACCTTGGCCCCTGCCTCATTGCCTCCCTCCCAGTTCCTGCTTTGAGCACAGCTAAATCAGACCAGAAAATCTGGCTCTGCATCTCACACTGTTTAATCTGTGAACTGGAATGTTATGATTAACAGTTTTTCTGAGGGGAAATGATCTGAATGTAAAGATTTTAAGGTGAAATAGATTTACCTGTATCGATGTTTATAGCCTACGGATCCAAACTTGCTGAATTTTCTTGACTGAGAGCTTGACTCATTTTCTGGCATTCTACATTATTTTAAGAATAACATGACACAGTAAAATTCCATACACTCAAATATATAGTAAATAAACTAATTAATGTACATGTAGAATAGGATGATGCAATGCTATTATAAGACAAAGTAATCTCCTCCACTCGTAACAGAAGTTGTGGGCACAAATTTGCAGGTCCACAAAGGGGAAGCATGGCTCCTCTGTAAACTCCTCCTCATCCCCATGTCATGGCAGGCTCTCCATGGGTGCTCCATGGGGCTCAGAGTTCCATGAATCCATGCAGGTGAGGCTAGATCTAGATGGATGGCTTCTTTCTGTGCCATCACCCTTACCCAAACCCCACAGAACATCCCTGTGCAGAGTCCTGGGAACCAACAGCTGAGCCAGCACTCTGGTCATTTAAATGCCAATCAATTCCCACCACGGTGACCCTGATGGGGCCTAATTAATGGATTTGAATGGGCTGGGGGAGGAATAACAAGCAAATTGGTCCATTAACACAGAATGTATAAAGCAGCACAGGAGAGGGAGGCAGGCTAGCAGAGCCAAAACCAGGAAAGGTCTCTGGGTAGCGAGATCTCTTCCCTCTCCTCAGCAAAGAACTGAGGAGAAACTGACACTATAAATAATTATTGTGTATGGATCAATAAGTAGTGGGAAGAGCTAATGTAACTAAACTGCGCTTCAGTGTTTAACAACTGAAAGTCTTAGAGTCGGTGTAGACAGAACAGAAGACAGGAACAGGATGTCGCCCTGTCACAATCCCCATGAAAGTTAATGCTGAGTGAGGGCATGTCTACACTACACCAATTGGGAGCAGGGAGCCGAGAGCCCAGGGGGTGCAGCCGGGCTCCCAGCAGGGAGATCTGTGCCCGGAGTCCAGTTGGCTGCTGTGCTCTTGGCAGGGAACGGGGAGCCAAGAGCCTGAGCGAGGGGGCAGCTGGGCTCCCGACGGGGAGATCCGCACACAGAGTCCAGTCGGCTGCCATGCTCCCGGTGGGGAGCCAAGAGCCCGGGGGAAGCCAGGCTCCCAGCAAGGAGATCTACATCCAGTGTCCAGTCAGATGCCCTGTTCCCAGAGGGGAGCGGGGAGCCAAGAAGCCCAGATCAGAGCTGGGAGCCTGGGCAGCAGCCTGGCTGGGAGCAGGGAGCCGGAACCGCAGGGGGCAGCAGGGCTCCCTGTGGGGAGCCCGGGCGGCAGCCTGACCCGGGAGCCTGGGTGGCAGCCTGGCTTACAGCAGAGACCGGGTAGCAGCCTGGCTGGGGAGCTGGCTTTCTTGTCCATTTCATGGCTCCAGCAGAGCCCCCTGAACATTCCTCTGCACCCCCTTAGGGGTTGCACCCCACAGTTTGGGGAACACTGGTCTACGGACAGGAACACTGTGTCGCCCTAACTACACTGATATAAGCCCTACACCTCTCGTGGAGTTATTATGTCGGTGTAGTATGGCACTTATATTGGTGGGAGCAAGGCTGTAGGGTATACACTGACATAGCTTATGTGAGCTGCCTTATGTCAACCTAATGCTGCAGTGTAGACCAGGCCTGAGTCACTGTTAAATTGTGCAAGTTCCTCCTTTGTAACGTGGATTACCCTTGAGTGACACCCTGGGATCAGCAGCTGATGGGGGAAGAGGGCCGGCAACACACCTCCCGTATTAGCTGTGCTGCTTGCATCCTGGGGGAGCTGAGGAACAGGAGGCAGTGCAAAGCTACAGGGTCTTGAATGGCCCTTGCCTCCTGTTACTCCAAGTGCCACAGTTTTGGAAGTCCAAAGACCTTGCCACTTCTTTGGTGGTGAGACAAACCCTGCAAACTTCTATCCCATGAAAGAATGGTGAATAAATTCTGAGAGTGTGAAGTCATGGAGTTTCCTCATCTTTACATTCTGAGAACGCATCTAAGGGAGCATTGTGCCCATTGTTGAGGGCATGTCAGTGTTGCAATATTATCAGAGCAGGACTTTTACAAGGGTTTGTAACACAACTGAACAAATTTGCTTCCAACTGAAACTTGTTTTGCACAGGGACATGCCCATATCATTTGAAGATGCATACATACATCTCAGGATTTGCTGTACGCAGTCATGCCGTGCAACAGGGTAGCTTGTCCCTCTGAGGGCCAGGACACCTGAGGCCAACCTGCTCTGTTCAATTTATCAGACCCAGATGGGGAAGGGGCCAGGGAGCAGGGGTTCAGGTGTGCCTTATAGAGGGGCTGAGAGAGGTCAGTTGAGTGGGAACTACAGGAGGGAGGTTGGCTTCTGCAGTAGGCCCTGAAGCAGGGAGATTGGAAGGAAGGGTGTACCCTCTTTTCAGCACTGTGAGAGTCAAAGGGAAAAGCCTCTAGGAGCGACAGCCCAAGGTGAGAAGAGGAAATGCTTTTTGTGTTTGATGTTTTTGCATACATTCTATAGAAGAAGAATAAAACTATGCCTGGAAAGAGACTTGGGTAGGGCATGGCTCACAGAGGAGCCCAGAATCAGGAGGGCACGAGAGTGGCTTAAGGCCACCCTAACCCCTCACCCCCTGTGCTGTGAGTTCGTGCTATCCTTCTGAGAGGTGCAGCAAGAATCTCAACCAGCACATTTATCTTCTGTTGTCATAACATAGTAAAACCTTAATAACTTTACCTCCACTCACCTAAAGAACGTATGGTGCTCTACACAGCATTTCCAAAGATGTTTGCATGTGGTTTTGTTACGTGCTTCAAAAAAGAAGGATGTTTCATTGCACTGAAATAAAAAGAGACAACATTACTATGAAAGATTCTTCCTATGGAGTGGATTTTTACTTGCCGAACTACACATGTGGGGCCTGGTTCTCCTCTCCCTTGTGCCAGTGTAAATCAGGAGAAACTTCACTGAGGTCAACAACGACTTACTGGTGTATGTGAGAGGCAAAGCAGGCCCTTAAAACAGAATCACAGAAACTGAAGGAAGAAAAGAATGGTAGGTCCTTAAGATATTTTGTCACTTCTGGTTTTATGTATTATATTACTGACAAGTATTTTACTAGCAAAAACCCATATTTTTTCATATATTCTATTAGTGATGGTTTCTCAAACCACACCTTAAAAGGCCAATCAAAAGCACACATTTCCTCCCAAAATAATTTTTCATTTTATTACATTAAAATTTGTGTGAGATTACAAAACTCAATTTATCTGAAATCTCAGATAGTACAAGTAAGTAACATTTATAACATAATACTTATAAACAACTAGGTCCTGGGCAAATGACATTAGTAAAACTATGTGCAAGTCTGTGACCAGGATCTTGTAAAGGCTTTATTTACCAATGCACAGAGGAAAGAACAACAGGGAGCAGAGAAAAAACATAAAGGAAGGTAAGAATAAGGCAGGTGGGGTGGACTAAAGCAAAGCAAAAGGACACAAAAAGAGGGGGGGAGTAAAATTGGAAATCAAGACGACAACTGGAAGAAGTGACACAGAGAAAGAGAGAATAGGAAGAAAATTAACTAACTATAGAATGCAATGATTTGAAATATGTGGGAAAGGGAGCAGGAGACAGAAAATCTTGGAAGACAGCAACTTTGGGAAGGCTTCTACAGGCAGAAAGATGAAAAATGAATGCTCAAAACTTAACAACTAGCTAGAGACAGATGGACATCAGTCAGATGGGAGATTGCTATCAGTTTCTACCATCATTGCCATACATGGTATAAAGAAGACATATGACGATGATGATGATGATTGATGATGGAGGAGGAGAAAAGAAATTTACAAATCATAAGATACCTCAAATGAAGTGGTGTCAACAAAGGATTGAAAGGATGATCAGGTCTGTATTTTTTTATTTTCTTTGCTTACTGAAACATCGTTCCTGGGATACGTTACAATAGGTGGAAGTGGACCACGCACCTCGTATATATTTTTTGATATTTTGTTTTGCAAGAAATCACAAATCTGTGCCGTCTGTGCAGACCATGGCTTGTGTGTGTTACCGCTAATACCAACCTTCACTACGCATACAATGGTAACTCCATTGTCTAATAAAGTGATTCTAAACTCAGCTATAAATTTCCTTTCTGATAGACTGCATTCAAAACCCAGCCTATGAAATAAATTGGTATGTACAGTAGCATGTTCAGCAAATGAATCAACTGTGCATATCTGGCACAAAAGGAATTTCAACATTAAGTGGCTAGCTAGCTAGAAGATAGGATTTAGAAGGAAAGAATTCCCCCTTTTTGTAATGCTGTCTGCCTAGGCCAAGATTTTCAAAATATGCACACCTAAAGCCAAGATCCTAAGCAGCGCTCTACTTGTGCCAGGGCTTGCACCACTAGGCGTGGCAGTTCATCGCCCCGGAATCCCTGTGCTTGTTGCCTGAGTTATGAAAGTAAGAAAATTGCTTGAGCCCCGGAACCTAATTGCTTGAGCCCCGGCACCTCTTTCATTACAAATTAAGCACTGATCCTAAGAACTAAATCCATATTTAGGCATCTTTGCAAATCAGGCCAAAGTGCCTAAACTCAATTGTTGTATGCAGCGTTGTGACAGCTGTGTTGGTCCCAGGATATTAGAGAGACAAGGCGGGTGAGGTAATATCTTTTATTTGGACCAACTTCTGTTGGTGAGAAAGACAAACTTTTGAGCTTACACAGAGCTCTTTCTTCAGGTCCTGAAGAAGATCCTTAAGACAGGGGCAGCAGGTTTGTATAATTTTTGGTGGTGCCCAGAACCTGCCCCACCAAACTCCGCCCCCCACCTGCCCAAGGCTCTGGGAGGGAGTTTGGGTGGGGGAGGAGGTCTGGGGTGCAGGCCCTAGGCTGGGGCAGGGGATTGGGGTGCAGGGTGCAGGCTCTGGGAGGGAGTTTGGGGATGGGAGGGGGTGCGGAGGGAGGGGGTGCAGGTTCTAGGAGGGAGTTTGGGGATAGAGGGGGTGCAAAGGGATGGAGTGCAGGGGTGAGGGCTGTGGGGTATGGCTGCAGATGAGGGGTTTGGGGTGTGGGAGGGGCTCAGGGTGAGAGTAGGAGTGTGGGGGGTGAGGGCTCTGTCTGGGGCTGGGGGGTTTGGGGTGTTAGAGAGGCTCAGGGCTGGGGCAGAGGGTTGGAGTGCAGGGAGATGAGGGCTCTGACTGGGACTGGGGATAAGGTGTTTGGGGTGCTGGAGGGGCTCAGGCAGAGGGTTAGGGTGCAGGGGGATGAGGGCTCTGGCTGGGACTGGAGATAAGGGGTTTGTGGTGTTGGAGAGGCTCAGGGCTAGGGTAGAGGGTGTATGTGGGGGGGTGAGGGCTCTGGGGGTGTGGGTTCAGGGGTGGGGCAGGGCTGGGGATGAGTTTGGGGTGTAGGCAGGCTGCTCTGGGACAGGGGCCAGATGGAGGACTCCCCCCAGCCCTTTCCCTGCTGGCAGCAGCGAGCTCTGGGGGAGGAACCCCCCTTTCCTGCCCCCTCAGCAGCACACTCACCCCCACCACTGTCACTGCATGTGCTCCTAGGGCCTCTCTCAGGTCCAGGAATCTCCCTCGCCTCCCGCATGGTGGGTGCCAGGAGGTGCTGCGTGCACCTCCTCCCCTGCTGTTGCCCCTGACTGTAGCCTCACTGGGGGTGAGGGATGGGGCTGCATCCTTGCCCAGCATGGGGCAGGAGCGGTGACTGCGGCCGGGGGGGCCCCCTGTGCTGGTGGAGGGTCCCACCGGAAAAGGGAAGGTTCTGAGATGGAAGGGCAGGCTCAGAGTCAGTCTGCCCTGGCAGTTGAGATTGGGGCGGGGAGGGGGGGCACCAGGTCTCTGAGGCAGAAGTTGCCGCAGGGAGGCAGCATGGAGCTGCACAGCAGAGGCAGGGACCCTCTGCTCCCATGCATGGGGGCAGCAAGGGGAGGCCGGGGGACACTCGTAGGAGGCGCGGGGTGGCGGCTGGGACACCCAGCCCCAAATATTGGTGCAGCTGAGCCACTGGGCTCTGAATATTGCTGGTGCCAAGGCACCACGGGCCCATATAACTCGCCGCCTATGCCTTAAGAAGAGCTCTATGTAAGCTCAAAAGCTTGTCTCACCAACACAAGTTGGTCCAATGAAAGATACTACCTCACCCGCTTTGTCTCTCTAAACTCAGAATAAGAAACCTACCTTTAGACACTCATGTTTGAAGATCTTGTCTACTGACATTAAAATAAGCCTTCCAGGATTATACTAATCTTTTTCAACAAACTATAAAATTCAAGACTCAAAATGAATAAACTTAAACTCTATCTATCATCCAGTTAACTTATTAAGGGCCTAGTTCTGCCACTGTTACACTAAGCCCTGGTCTACACTACGAGTTTAGGTCACATTTAGCAGCGTTAGATTGATTTAACCCTGCACCCGTCCACACGACGAAGCCATTTACTTTGACTTAAAGGGCTGTTAAAATCGATTTATGTACTCCTCCCCTGACGAGGGGATTAGCGCTGCAATCGACCTTGCCGGGTCGAATTTGGGGTAGCGTGGTCACAATTCGATGGTATTGGCCTCCGGGAGCAATCCAAGAGTGCTCCATTGTGACCGCTCTGGACAGCGCTCTCAGTTCAGATGCACTGGCCAGGTAGACAGGAAAAGGCCCGTGAACTTTTGAATCTCATTTCCTGTTTGGCCAGCGTGGCAAGCTACAGGTGAGTGCAGATCTCATCAGCAGAGACACACACAATCAACTGTATAAAATCGATTTCTAAAAAACTGACTTCTATAAATTCGACCTAATTTCGTAGTGTAGACATAGCCTGAGTACATAGTACCTTACTACCTGAGTAGTCCCACTGATTTCTGTGGGATTATTCATGTAGTAAATTTTCGCTCAGTATGAGTGACAGACTCAGGTCCTAAAAGAGTTTCCTCAATAATCTGATAACATATACAAGTGTTTATAAATGGAATTCTACCATTTTTAGTAGCTGGTTTTATAAAATGGATGCCTGCACATACGGCATGATGTGTGTGCGTGCATGTAGAGGCCATTCAGGTTTCTCACATTTTTCATTTAAAACTACGATTTGCAAACAAACCTGTAAATCATGAACTAATCTAATGCATTCCCCAGAATCCAAAATCTCACTCCTAACAAATAAATTGATTATATCCCTTATTAAATGCTGTTGGGCAGTTCATGAAAGTTACAAATTACTTGCTTGAAAGCCTTCCGTCAAACATGAAACAAGCAATAAATAATAATAATAATGGGGGGTTACACCGATGATTGGAATAATTAACTAATGTTTCATTCTCTTACAATGACAAAAACATAAGGGATATACCTGAGCCACTTCATTCTTGTAGAGATTTTATTTATATTTTTCCACTGCAGAAGATTACACTAATGGCTGGGATACTGAGGCGAAATTACCAAGGACTGAATATGCCCCCAGATAAGCTGCAGCCTTTATCCAGAGGGACCTTTTTTCCTAAAGACATTACAGCAAAAGAGGGGCCTGCAATAGGAATCATCACCATTGCAAGTACTGGAAACTGGGAGATGCAACTCTTTCATCTAAAGAGACTGATTTGCTGCAGAGTATAGATGATACTTATATTTGCAATAGGGTGACCAGATGTCCTGATTTTATAGGGACAATCACAATATTTGGGGCTTTTTCTTATATAGGCTCTTATTACCCCCCCACTCCCATCCCGATTTTTCACACTTGCTATCTGGTCACCCTAATTTGCAAAAATATATAGCTTCAATTAATAAAAAACACAATCTCAGATATTGCTGGGGTCTGGGGGGTATTGAATTCCAAATCTGCCGTGCTGGACATACAATAGGAGAATCACGCAACATGTGAATCTCTGGTAATCAGGAGCAAGATTCCACCTACTGCAAAATGCAATTCACTCTTATTGTGTATGACAAATCCAGAGCTAGGATTTTTAATGACATTTTTAATGTCAAGTTTTTTTTTTTAAAAGTGAAACAAGAGAAGCAGATTTTAGGATGTTATGACTGCATCTACATTAAAATGTATAGACCAGAGTCTCAGCTGGTATAAACTGACAGACTGGTCAGACCCTATGGGACTGTGGCAGTCAACATAACATATCGTAACCCTTAGGCTACACTAATTTATGACAGGGACTATTTTGGCCCCCAGCCAGACCAGGTTAATAGAAGCAGAAAAGTGATTTACAGCAACTTCTCCTTCTCCCCACTCTTGTCAGATGAATAGAGTGTAAACTCAGTACAGGTGAAGATCTGGCCACATATACACTGCCACTCTGCTTCACTAAGATGAACAATAGCAGAATATACATATTTGGAAGCAGTAGCTGAGAGCAAAACATTATTCTTTGCAAAGTTAGACACATATCTGTTTATCATTTGTTTCCTCCAACAGAAAATGTTCTTAAGGGTTTTGGGTTTTTTTAATACATTTACCTAATGCATACCAATCCTAGCTTATGCAATCGAGACTGTATTACGGGTTACACAAGGTCACCTCACCTCTACAGTCAAGAAGATAATTATCTTAAAGTACATCATACAACTCAAGTAGCAAAATAATAATAAACCTGTGCTATTACTGCATAAGCACTTCAAGATTTTAAATACCTTAGCCTCATAAAGTAACAATACAAAAACTTTACTAAACAATAACTAACAAAAGGCTAAAAAATAAACCTGAAAAATAAGCCACCCCTTCAGGTTTGCCAAGGAATTTTATTCCACTGCACTTTAAACAGAAGGTGTTTAGTGGTGACTCACCTATTAACCACTACACAACTCTTACTGCTACAAGTAGCAGATAGTTGAGTGGGTACGCGGGGAAAAAAAAGACAAGCACAAAACTCTGTAGTTAGTGGATCAAATTCTCTGCACTTGTTTACACTCATACCACCCCACTGGTTTCAATGAGTGTAAACTGACCCACTGTTTGTAATTCTTAAGTAACATGAACAAATTGCTCTATTTTTTTGGATGGGATTTTAAGTTAAATTTGCAGCTAGTGTGAGAAGGCCAGATCTTCTGCCCTGGTTCTGTCTCTTTTATGCCACAGATGAGGCAGAAAAGAGATGAAGTTCTTCACAGTCTCCTTTGGTCTTAACGATCTTTAGCAGTTTAGTATCGTCTGCAAACTTTGCCACCTAACTATTTACCCCTTTTTCCAGATCATTTATGAATAAGTTGAATAGGACTGGTCCTAGGACTGACCTTTGGGGAACACCACTAGTTATCCCTCTCCATACTGAAAATTTACCATTTATTCCTACCCTTTGTTCCCTGCCTTTTAACCAGTTCTCAATCCATGAAAGGATCTTCTCTCTTATCCCATGACAACTTAATTTATGTAAGAGCCTTTGGTGAGGGACCTTGTCAAAGGCTTTCTGGAAATCTAAGCATACTGTGTCCACTGGATCCCCCCAGTTCCATAGGGTCTGACCCCTTCAAAGAACTCTAATAGATTAGTAAGACATGATTTCCCTTTACAGAAACCATGTTGACTTTTGCCCAACAATTTATGTTCTTCTATGTGTCTGACAATTTTATTCTTAACTATTGTTTCAACTAATTTTCCTGGTACAGACGTTAGACTTACCAGTCTGTAATTGTCGGGATCACCTCTAGAGCCCTTTTTAAATATTGGCGTTACATTAGCTATCTTCCAGTCATTGGGTACAAAAGCTGATTTAAAGGACAGGTTACAAACCATAGCTAGTAGTTCCACAATTTCACATTTGAGTTCTTTCAGAACTCTTGGGTGAATGCCATCTAGTCCCGGTTACATGTTACTGTTAAGTTTATCAATTAATTCCAAAACCTCCTCTTCAAACTGTGACAATTCCTCAGATTTATCACCTACAAAGGACAGCTCAGATTTGGGAACCTCCCTAACATCCCCAGCCATGAAGACTGAAGCAAAGAATTCATTTAGTTTCTCTGCAATGACTTTACTGTCTTTAAGTGCTCCTTTTGTATCTCGATCGTCCAGGGGCCCCACTGGTTGTATAGCAGGCTTCCTGCTTCTGATGTACTTAAAAACCATTTTATTACCTTTTGAGTTTTTGGCTAGCTGTTCTTCAAACTCCTTTTTGGCTTTATTACATTTTTACACTTAATTTGACAGTGTTTATACTCCTTTCTATTTACCTCACTAGGATTTGACTTCCACTTTTTAAAAGATGCCTTTTTATCTCTCACTGCTTCTTTTACATAGTTATTAAGCCACGGTGGCTCTTTTTTAGATCTTTTACTGTGCTTTTTAATTTGGGGTATACATTTAAGTTGAGCCTCTATTATGGTGTCTTTGAAAAGTGTCCATGCAGCTTGCAGGCATTTCACTCTAGTCACTGTACCTTTTAATTTCTGTTTAACTAACCTCCTCATTTTTGCATAGTTCCCCTTTCTGAAATTAAATGCCACAGTGTTGGGCTGCTGAGATGTTCTTCCCACCACAGGAATGTTAAATGTTATTTTTTACTATCACTATTTCCAAGCGGTCCTATTATAGTTACCCCTGGGACCAGATCCTGCACTCCACTCAGGACTAAATCAAGAATTGCCTCTCCCCTTGTGGGTTCCTGTACCAGCTGCTCCAAGAAGCAGTCATTTAAAGTATCGAGAAATTTTGTCTCTGCATTTCGTCCTGAGGTGACATGTACTCAGTCAATATCGGGATAACTGAAATCCCCCACTATTACCGAGTTTTTTATTTATTTTGATAGCCTCTCTAATCTCCCTTAGCATTTCATAGTCACTATCACTGTCCTGGTCAGGTGATCAATAATAGATCCCTACTGTTATATTCTTGTTAGAGCATGGAATTACTATCTATAGAGATTCTATGGAACAGGTGGATTCATTTAAGATTTTTACTTCATTTGAGTCTACATTTTCTTTCACATTGTCAGTATGAAACATTTTGAGTTTTCATTTTGAAATGACTTTGTTTTGTTTGTTTTAAATTGTGGGTTATATTATAATGCAACAAAAAATTAGAATAAAATAAAATGTTTCAATTTTCTCAAAACAAAACATTTTGATCAATCTGAAACAATGGGTTTTTTTCAGAATTTTCTTTTGCAGAGAATTTGGATATTTTCAGATTTCGTTCGTATTAAAAACTAATCAAAATTTCAAAGTTCCTTTGCAAAATGGAATTTCCATCCTCTGCACAGCTCTAGTTTCAAGAAGAGAAATAGTGAAAGAAGTATAGTAAGATATTCTGCATGTATAAATACTTTTCATGTGCACTATTCATAGAACCTGTCAAAGATCTGCTACAGTCAAGATTTAAGGGTACCTTCTCCTGTAAGTGGATTTAATTCACTCACATACACAAGCCACTCCCACATACCACACCCAAATAAAAGGGGTTGGAAGAAAGAACAAAGCTGGGGTGTATGTATACTGAACAAACATCCCAACCTGGCCAGAGCAGATACATACTCTCTTTGCAGTTGCTGTACCAGAGTCTAAGATTCCTGCACGCTGGTCTAAAAAACATTCCTTGCCATGAATCATAGAATATCAGGGTTGGAAGGGACCAATCTCCAACAAAATCATCCCAGCCAGGACTTTGTCAAGCCTGACCTTAAAAACCTCTAAGGAAGGAGATTCCACTACGTCCCTAGGTAATCCATTCCAGCGCTTCACCACCCTCCTAGTGAAAAAGTTTTTCCTAATATCCAACCTAAACCTCCCCCACTGCAACTTGAGACCATTACTCCTTGTTCCGTCATCTGGTACATCCAAGAATAGTCTAGATCCATCCTCTTTGGAACCCCCTTTCAGGTAGTTGCAAGCAGCTATCAAATCCCCCCTCATTCTTCTCTTCTGCAGACTAAATAATCCCAGTTCCCTCAGCCTCTCCTCATAAGTCATGTGCTTCAGCCCCCTAATCATTTTTGTTGCCCTCCGCTGGACTCTTTCCAATTTTTCCACATCCTTTTTGTAGTGTGGGGCCCAAAACTGGACACAGTACTCCAGATGAGGCCTCACCAAAGCCAAATAGAGGGGAATGATCATGTCCCTCCATCTGCTGGCAATGCCCCTACTTATACAGCCCAAAATGCCGTTAGCCTTCTTGGCAACAAGGGCACACTGTTGACTCATATCCAGCTTCTCGTCCACTGTAACCCTAAGTCCTTTTCTGCAGAATTGCTCCTAGCCACTCGGTCCCTAGTCTGTAGCAGTGCATGGGATTCTTCTGTCCTTAACTGCAGGACTCTGCATTTGTCCTTGTTGAACTTCATCAGATTTCTTTTGGCCCAATCCTCTAATTTGTCTAGGTCCCTCTGTATCCTACCCTTACCCTCCAGCGTATCTACCACTCCTCCCAGTTTAGTGTCATCTGCAAACTTGCTGAGGGTGCAATCCATGCCATCCCCCAGATCATTAATGAAGATATTGAACAAAACCGGCCCCAGGAACGACGCTTGGGGCATTCCGCTTAATACCGGCTGCCAACTAGATATGGAGCCATTGATCACTACCCGTTGAGCCCGATGATCTAGCCAGCTTTCTATCCACCTTACAGTCCATTCATCCAGCCCATACTTCTTTAACTTGCTGGCAAAAATACATGCCCACTGGATACATGTAACCACAGTCTTTTTCCATTCCTTGGCCCATTCCTTCAGCCCCTTTCTGTAGTGGCCTATGTATCACTAGTGTGGAACCCAGTTCTGTCACATTCAGGAGTTGCAGTGTCCTCTGTGCACCCACTGAACAGTTACCCATTCACATGTAGTGTAAGCACAATGATTCTGCTGCACTGGGGGACTTTCTGTGTCCATCTATGTTCCTGGGTGAATTTCAACAAAAGTGCGCACAGCTGACATTTACCCTAATGAGGATTGCACACAGCAACAATCAGACCCTGTAGTTTTCCCAAGGGAAGCTCAACCAAAATATACTTGTTTATCATCAGAATTTGTCTTAACTTTATTGTCTTACCTAGAGACTTTTCCTTTGCAATCTATAAATGGGAAAGGCTCACTCCTTCACGCTGCTATTTAAAGCTTTCATGGAATGCTTAACACATGCTCTTACTTCTGAGCATAGTTCAAGTTGAGGGACAATGTTATATTGATCCAGTGACTAACGTCACTGCAAGAAAATTTCTGCCAGCTGATCGAAGTAATTGGTCTCTTATGCAATGGTAAGCCAGAGACAGTGAAATACTATTTTTGCCATTTTTTAAAAGCACGAGAAAAAATAATGGAGAAAGTAATGGAGAAAAAAATTAAAAGATACAGGATATAAATTAGGTGTACATTAAATCCAATTACCTTATAGTAATATTAGTACACAGCAGAAATGGGTTTACAGAAATAGAATAAACAAGTCATAATTACACAAGTGGTTTTCAGGGAAGAGAACGGCTGAAGCACTACAGATCTCAGTATAAGAAACCGAGAAGGTGAAGCTCCTAATTTCATTATAAATGCAGCAACAGTAAATATTTTGTGCTTGTTGAAACACTGAGTTTAGGAAAAGCCAAATGATGTAAACAACAGGCTCACTAGCATCAATGATAAATAATTTTCCCTGACACAAAAACTCCATATTGTAATCTTTAACCAGCCTGAGGACAGTGCTCTGTATATTTGGGCTGAAATTTGTCAATCCATCTAGGGATTTGGATGTCCATTTCCACTAATTTTAATGTCCATTAATTTTAATGGGAATTGGGCATCCAAATCCTTTAGGCAGCTCTGAAAGTCTCAACCTTAATTTTCATTTGCCTTAAGGAGAAACTGAAAACAAGCAAGGCTTTCCATTAAGTAACTGTTAACATGCAGCACCACTGCACGAAGTACTAAAAGCAACAAAGAGACTATTCTCCCTCCATTGGTATATCTGTGAAAAGTGGGTTTGATTGCTTTTAATTTACATCTGCCAATAGTTGAAAATATAAATTAAAGCCTAAAATTATAACTATGTTTACAGACTTTCCATTGTGATACTAAAACTATGTTCTACATAAAGCATTTAATATATTCAAGAACAGTTTGTTATTATTATTATTATTATAGGGCATTAATTCATTTACTTCATTATGGACTACATCATCAAACAGTAATTGGAACAAAATAGAACATGGTTTTACAAAAGGTAGATTGTGCCAGACGAACCTTATCATCTTCTTGAGAAGATAACTGATTTTTTAGACAAAGGAAATGCAGTAGCTCTAATCTACCTGGATTTCAGTAGGGTATTTGATACAGTTTAACATGGGAAATTATTAGTTAAATTGGAGAAGATGGGGATTAATGTGAAAACTGAAAGGTGGATAAGGAACTGGTTAAAGGGAGACTACAAGGAGTCATACTGAAAGGTGAACTGTCAGTCTGGAGGGAGGTTACTGAAGGAGTTCCTCAGGGATCAGTCTTGGGACCAATCTTATTTAACATTTTAATTCATGACTTTGGCACAAGAAGTGGGAGCATGCTAATAAAATTTGCAGACGACATAAAGTTGGGAGTTATTGCCAATACGGAGGAGGACAGGAATATAATACAAGACAATAGAAATGGGATGAAATCTAATAGTGCAAAGTGCAAGGTCATGCACTTAGGGGACTAATAACAAGAATTTTTGATATGGGGGTGGTGAGAAAACCTGGATTTGTGCTGGAAATGGCCCACCTTGATTATCATGCACATTGTAGGGGGAGTGGTCACTTCGGATGAGCTATTACCAGCAGGAGAGTGAGTTTGTGTGAGTATGGGGGTGGGGGAGTGAGAAAACCTGGATTTGTGCTGGAAATGGCCCACTTTGATTTTCATGCAGGTTGTAAGGAGAGTGGTCACTTTGGATAGGCTATTACCAGCAGGAGAGTGAGTTTGTGTGTGTGGTTTTTGGAGGGGGGTGAGGGGGTGAGAGAACCTGGATTTCTGCAGGAAATGGCCCACCTTGATTATCATACGCATTGTGAAGACAGTGGTCACTTTGGATGGGCTATTACCAGCAAGAGAGTGAGTTTGTTTGTGGGGGGGCGGAGGGTGAGAACCTGGATTTGTGCTGGAAATGGCCCAACTTGATGATCACTTTAGATAAGCTATTACCAGCAGGAGAGTGGGGTGGGAGGAGGTATTGTTTCATGGTGTCTGTGTATATAATGTCTTCTGGGATTTCCACAGTATGCATCCGATGAAGTGAGCTGTAGCTCACGAAAGCTCATGCTCAAATAAATTGGTTAGTCTCTAAGGTGCCACAAGTCCTCCTTTTCTTTTTGCTATGAGCTGCGGACTTATCAGTTGGAAGCAACAGACGAGGAGAAAGACCTGGGGATATTGGTTGATCACAGGATAACTATGAGCTGCCAAAATGATTTGGCCATGAAAAAGGCTAAAGCAATCCTAGGATGCATCAGACAAGGTATTTCCAGTAGAGATACGGAAGTGTTACTGCACTCATACAAGGCACTGGTGAGACCTCAGCTGGAATACTATGTGCAATTCTGGTCTCCCCCATTTAAAAAGATGAATTCAAACTGGAAGAGGTGCAGAGAAGGGCTACTAGGATGATCAGAAGAATGGAAAACCTACCTTATGAGAGGAGACTCAAGGGGGCTGGCTTGTTTAACCTAACAAAACAAAGGCTGAGGGGAGATATGGTTGCTCTCTAGTAATACATCAAAGGGATAAACACCAGGGAGGGAGAGGAGTTATTTAAGTTAAGTGCCAATGATGACACAAAAACAAATGGATATAAACTGGCCATCAACAATTTTAGGCTTGAAATTAGATGAAGGTTTCTAACCATCAGAGGAGTGAAGTTCTGGAACAGCCTTCCAAGGGAAACAGCGGGGGCAAAAAACCTAACTGGCTTCAAGATGGAGCTTGATACATTTATGGAGGGGATGGCATAATGAGAGTGACTACAATGCCACGTGGCCCATCTGCAACTGCTACTAGCAAGGTTTCAGAGCAGCAGCCGTGTTAGTCTGTATTCGCAAAAAGAAAAGGAGTACTTGTGGCACCTTAGCGACTAACCAATTTATTCGATGAAGTGAGCTGTAGCTCACGAAAGCTTATGCTCAAATAAATTGGTTAGTCTCTTAAGGTGCCATAAGTACTCCTTTTCTTTTTGCTACTAGCAAAAATCCCCAACAGCCAGAGATGGAGCAGTAGATGGGGAGGGCTCAGAGTTACTCCAGAGAATTCTTGCCAAGGTGTCCGACTGGTGGGACTTCCAATATGCTCAGGGTTCAACTGATCGCCATATTTGGGGTCAGGAAGGAATTTCCCCCAGGTCAGAATGGCAGAAATCCTGTTTTTTTTTTTCACCTTCCTCTGCAGCATGGGGCATGGGTCACCTGCTGGTTTAAACTAGTGTAAATGGTGGAGCCTCTGTAACTTGAAGTCTTTAATCATGATTTGGGTACTTTAGTAACTGAAGCAGAGGTTAGGGGTCTATTACAGTAGAGGGTGAGTGAAATTCTGCAGCCTGCAATGTGCAGGAGGTCAAACTAGATGATCACAATGGTCCCTTCTGCCCTTAAAGTCTATGAGAATCCCCTATGCTGTAAAGTCCTACCTAAGAGACAGGAAATTCTCATTTGTAGAATTTCGCCATCATCATCATTCTGTCAAGGGGAGTTAGGAGAGCTCCATTCAATTAACATCCATCTCTCAAAAAATAAAACCCCACAAAATCTAGAGACAAAGCATCAGCACCAATTACTTTTAACTCTGAATTTATGTCAATATTCTGGCAACAATTTAAATTTTTTCTTTATTTTTAATAAAAAAAAAATAACATAGTGTTTGTGAAAGGTGCAAAACTGGTGGCTCCAAGACTGAACTTCTCTGTTCACAAAACAGAGCACAGCAACTTAAAAAAACAAATCCAAGGCAGCCATTCAGCAAGCAAGGTATTTAAGCACATATCCAATGAAGCGTGTGAGGAGCCCCATGAGGTATGCATTCATGATTACAAGTACTGATAGTCACAGTGTTGTGCCTCAATGTACCATCTGAGAAGTAAACAGACAAAATACTGAACCTAAATAAGTCAGGAATATTGTCTATGGTAATTCAAATGTTTAAAGTTAGGCATGTGTTTGTTGCTGAATTGGGGTCTCAGTTCACTATGGGCCTGATCCAAAGCCCTGTAAAGTCAATGGAAGTCTTTCCATTGACTCAAATAGACAGTTGATCTGGTCCTACAATGCACCATTTGTGATGGTGTTGTTTGTACTATCAACATTCTTAGCCCATTCATTCACTTAGGCAATAATTCATGACTGATAAATTAGAGCCTTATCCTGCAAACCCTTATTCGTGAGATGAATCCTCGTTTATGTGAGTAGCCACAATGAACTGAACTGATACTCAAGTAAGGGGTTTCAGGATTCGATGCTAATGTAGAACTCCCCATTATTTCACACACTTCAGCATTTGGCTGTAAAATTTCATCATTTCTTAGACTGTATAAGAGCATAATAATATCCAATTATCACCATTCCCTGTTCCCGTTTGTGTTTTAGGCTTTTCACTTCAATTTGTGTTTCAAGGATCCAGTATGAACACCTGCAGACACCACTATGCACACACCCATACATTCCCTAGTCCAAAAAGGAAAAGCAGCTGTCAAGAGAGTACTAACCCAGAGTTCATATGGTCTGTTTGCTTGAACGTTTTAGAAAAGCAGATTGAAATTACTGTACCTATAATGCTAATGCTAATTGTCAGTATCTTTCTGGTAATTGAGGTGCCTGGAAATGAATGCAATATTCCAGGTGTGGTCACACTATATCTGTAAGGAGAACGAATAGTCCCTTCCTCCTCCAGGGTAGGATGTCTCCCAGAATGTATCACAATGCAGAAATGGCATTTTTTGCACCCATATCATATTGCAAATTCTTGTCTCAGTTTTCCTGTGATATGACATGGTGCTGGCATTTATTCCAGGATATAAAGGGAATAAAAGAAATTTGGGAATATCCTATAATATGATGATGTTGGAATTTAGGAGCAGGCAAGCCACACTGTCTAGCTATGCTTATCTGTGTGTGTAGCTGCATAAATCAGCATTATGATGATATAGAATCAGAAAGATAAGACAACTGACAATTATCTATTTCATCAACCAATCTCCTTTGTAGTAACAAAAAACCATATGTTTCAGAGTAGCAGCCGTGTTAGTCTGTATTCGCAAAAAGAAAAGGAGTACTTGTGGCACCTTAGAGACTAACAAATTTATTTGAGCATAAGCTTTCGTGAGCTACAGCTCACTTCATCGGATGCATTCAGTGGAAAATACAGTGGGGAGATATATATACACAGAGACCATGAAACAATGGGTGTTATCATACACACTGTAAGGAGAGTGATCACTTAAGCTGAGCTAATACCAGCAGGAGAGCAGGGTGGGGGAGAGAGAAAACCTTTTGTAGTGATAATCAAGGTGGGCCATTTCCAGCAGTTGACAAGAACGTCTGAGGAACGGGCCGGGGGGGGGGGGGGGGGGGGGGGGGGGGGGGGAGGAAATAAATATGGGGAAATAGTTTTACTTTGTGTAATGACCCATCCACTCCCAGTCTCTATTCAAGCCTAAGTTAATTGTATCCAGTTTGCAAATTAATTCCAATTCAGCAGTCTCTCGTTGGAGTCTGTTTTTGAAGTCTTTTTGTTGTAATACTGCGACTTTTATGTCTGTAATCGAGTGACCAGAGAGATTGAAGTGTTCTCCGACTGGTTTTTGAATGTTTTAATTCTTGACGTCTGATTTGTGTCCATTTATTCTTTTACGTAGAGACTGTCCAGTTTGACCAATGTACATGGCAGAGGGGCATTGCTGGCACATGATGGCATATATCACATTGGTAGATGTGCAGGTGAACGAGCCTCTGATGGTTTGGCTGATGTGATTAGGCCCTATGATGGTGTCCCCTGAATAGATATGTAGACACAGTTGGCAACGGGCTTTGTTGCAAGGATAGGTTCCTGGGTTAGTGGTTCTGTTGTGTGGTATGTGGTTGCTGGTGAGTATTTGCTTCAGGTTGGGGGGCTGTCTGTAAGCAAGGTCGGGCCTGTCTCCCAAGATCTGTGAGAGTGATGGGTCGTCCTTCAGGATAAGTTGTAGATCCTTGATAATGCGTTGGAAAGGTTTTAGTTGGGGGCTGAAGGTGATGGCTAGTGGCGTTCTGTTATTTTCTTTGTTGGGCCTGTCCTGTAGTAGGTGACTTCTGGGTACTCTTCTCCCCACTGTATTTTCCACTGAATGCATCCGATGAAGTGAGCTGTTGCTCATGAAAGCTTATGCTCAAATAAATTTGTTAGTCTCTAAGGTGCCACAAGTACTCCTTTTCTTTTTTTGAAAAAACCATATGTATCAAAAACAGGAAGGTGGATATGTTGGGACATTCTGGCATCTCCCTATACTGTCAGAATACAGAGTATTGCAATAGCACTTCAAAGAAGCATTAGTTGCAGTGCAGATTTTAACGATCTTTCACACCCTTGTTCTTGCTGTTCTCTTACACAGTTTTCTAAAAATACCTGTCAGGGCTTGAAACTGCCAAATGCCATCAGGGAGATGGCCTATTATGAGCACAGTATAGAACTTTCAACAAGTTTATGAGTCAACTACACTGTAAACCTATGTCTCCTTTCTCAAGCTTCCAGATTTCCCATTCAGTTTGTTAAACATCTGAAATAATTCCAGGCGTTTCACATAAATACTTACTACATATATGTACCATCAGACAGTAACTACAGCATTACCTATATGTCATTTACTTTAAAGTAGAACTCAGACTTGTTTGTACATGAATAGGCATTCTGCAACATTCTAAATCGCAGGCCTTACTGATGGCATAGAAGAACAAATCTTGATAATATACTATAAAGTCCCATTCTGCTCTGCTTCAATAGGGCTTTTCTGCCTTCCCTGCAAAGTGAAAAATAGGCAGGGGGGAAAGAGAGAAAACTTAACCCTAACTACAAATACCCATCAAGAAAGATTACATTTGGGAATACATTTAAATATAAGAAAAGTTTTTGTGGTGGTGATTAAAAGCAAAACTTCAATAATAGTTTCATTTCACGGAACACACCAAACTCTTAACTTGATTAGTTTCACAGTTTCTTCCTTCAGACTTAAAATAAAAACTTACGTCTTTTCCCAGCACTCTAAGTTCAAACTGCATTTCCTTGAAGTGAACCTTTGTAATTCTAGGCCTAAATGTTGAAAAAAAGATAAAGAGAAGTGTTATGGTATTTAAATCCAACACATCAGAAGAAGAAACAAAAAAAATTGAAAGGAGAGTTTCAGTAAGCCATTCATACATAATCATTTTTACCAGTGCTCCACATATATCACTCACAAGAAAAAAAGTGATACTTAAACACTTCAATGTGAGCGGTGAAAGTTAAAACCATCTCTTACAATATTAGAAATAGAACACAGACAATTTAATCTAGACAGAAAGATCCATGATTCCAACAAGTACATCAGATTAGTTCTCATAAAACTAACCAGTCATATCATATGTATATTCGGTATTGTTTATTTTTCCTTTTAGCCACATTATTTTAATACAGTCTGCAATATTATGTTGTACATACCAGAAATACTTCCCTACTTGTTTTTTATTCTTGTAAACAACAACTCCTACAGGTGTTAATCCTAAAAAATATTCAGACTTGTTTTCACCCTGGAAAATAGAACAGATGTCATTTTATTACTTACAACCACAATTTTATTTTTATAGATATCATCTAAGAAGCAGTGTGGCCTGGTAAATGGAGCACTGGTGTGGGACTGTGGAGAAATGGGTTCTATTACTGGCTCTGCTGCTGGGTAACTTTGGGCAAGTCACTTTAACCTCTCTGTGCCTCAGTCTCCTCATCTGAAAATGGGGATAATGATACTGACCTCCTTTGTAAAACTCTTTGAAATCTGCTAATGAAAACCTCTGTATAAGTGGTTACTATGATCACCATCATCTTAGTAAGCTAAACACCCAAACCTACAAAATTCTTTCTTCCTTGAGTAACTTTACTCATGGAAGTAATCCTATAAACTTCAGTGGGATTGCTCTCATAAGTAAGGATTACTTACATGAATCAGGTAAGAGAAACAATTCATCAACTAAATAGCCATATTTCTCTTCTTTAAAAATCTAAAGAAACTAATTACAGTCAAAACTTCACACTGCATAAGATACAGTATTTACTCATAATGTAAATATACTTCCGAATGCTAGAATAGGTTCATTCTACCATACCAACCAAGACACATGAATAATCAGTCTGCTCAACTAACTTCTGGTCCCTGCAGAACTGAAAAATGTAATGATCATATTGGGAAACCATGGAGGGGTCAAAAACTGTAATCAAAAGGAGACGCAGAAAATGACACAACGAGTCATCTCCCTGATCTAATCAGCAGCCATGTACCATATTAAATAAAAGCAATTTTTAAGTACTACTAGTTAACCCCACCACGTGTAAGGAGGTAGGAGCTACCAATGTGGCAAGGCACAAGGAAGGGACTTGCAGCAGAAGAGAGGTCTCTTGAAATATTCTACAGGCTATTCTTCTGAACCCACACTTTCTTGGTACTCTCCTTCAGACAAATGTCCAAATAATTTTTTAACGAGCACCATGCCAACCCACCCCCTAAAAAATTATTTCCTACCTTAAAATTGTATTTCTGCAAGAGGCTCCACCAATCTGAAATTATTTTGCTGCTCCTTCATCTCCCAAAGACTGATCTGCTGACTTAGATTTCTTCTACCTGGCCCACCCCTGTGCGCAGCCCAGCCACAAAGGCCAAAGTTTTTCACAAATGAACATGGACTTCCTACCATGTCATGGACAAATGAACATGCACTTTCAGGAAGATCTGGGGCATGAGGGTCTCCATTTTTCCATTGGAAAAGAAAGGATCTCATGAGGGAGGATGAGAGGTACAAAACCCAGAGAATAAATCCCCTATCAAGATATGACACCCAACAAATGCCATAACTCTTGAATTAAGGTGTATAATGTTAGTCTGACCTGCTTCCCCGTAACATGATTGGAGACACCTTCTCCCTACTGAAACACTGTTGCCCTCATGATGCTGGAGAGGGTTCCTAAATTAACCAACTGCAATGAGGGATTCAGAGCACTTTTCTCACAATGGATGACAAACCCCATGATAAGGAGGGACCCAGTGCCTTCCCCATATGAAATACTTCTTAAGTTGTTGGGGTCTATATAGCCAATCAACTTGGTACAGGATAACATGAAAATTCTGATGGCAAATTGCAGCTGCCTCTACAATTCATGGTAAATATTCAAAATCTCACAGGATGAAATCCCGAAGGGAAGAGATGAGAACTGACAAGGAATAGTCTCTAAGCCAAGCCAAGGTATTTGTGGTGAGACTCTGTGACTGGAATAAGGAGGAAAGCATCCTTTATTAATACTACATAGCCTCCTGGCTCTACCAAGGCTGTTACTTAGTGTTTCAGTTTCAAAGCATTTGTAGGCCACGAAGAATTTGAGTCTTTTGAGGTTTAAAACCCCCTGATATTTTGGGCAGGGCACCAAAGAGAAAGAAAACTTTCTGAAACCTTTGTAGGGTTTACACTGAATCACTACTGAGAATCTCATAAACAATGTATTTTCACCATCATTTTCTTGGATCCATCAGTATTGGGCAAGAGTTAAAATGACTGCTGGGAGTGACTCAGTAACGTTCTATGTGGCATCCAGCTGCGATCATGGATAGAAACCAGTCGTAGGTTCTCTCAGTTTTCAACAACACGCTAACCTGTGTTCCCTGTGGGTTACAGGGCTCAGCTACGTTTCTAGCATCAGAAAGATTCCTTTGTTTCTTCAGGAAATTCCTTTATGTTGGGCTCCGCTTTTGCTAAGGAAAATGTAGTGGAATTTTTACCTGAATCCAAATTTTGCTGCAGAATTATCAAAACTTACTCAATCCCTAGTGACTTCTGCCCCATCCCCAGCTTTCCATTTAAGTTTTAAAGACTTTTTGTCATGCCATCGAATTTAAAATATTTAGCTTCAATTAAAACAGTACTTACATAGACAGGATGGAGATCTACTCCATACATTTCCAGTGATTTGGCCACTCCTAAGTAATCCAGCTCTGCCTCAGCAGGAACCTGACCCCTGTAAACGGTATAATGAATAAGAACGCTGCCTCTCAATTCAACGCTACAACAGTTGTTAAAATAAATCGTATTAACAAAGCTTGTTGAATAGGTAAGCAATGCTTCCATGGTATTGACTTAGACCTTCATTCACTGCATGGCACTGTGCTCCTACTTGCTCCAGATAAAATGGGTTCCAGCGTTCACTGTGTCTGCTACACGCTGTTGCCTTATATATTAAATTGATGTTAACTACAGTGGCAAAACTTTCCTTGTCTACCTGCTGCTAACTCCCAAAAATACTCCTGCTGCTGTCCCAAAAATACTTCACAGCTTTCATCTTCAGGCCTAAAAAGCAAAAAGGTCTTATTTTAAATCACTGCATCATTACTATAAATCAGCAAGAGAAAGAGAGACCATTTAGGGGATGATTTCCCTATAGCAGTGCTAAAGCTGGCAGATATCGTGAGGAAGGCATCAAGAATTTCATGAGTTCAGATAAGATATTCCCTTCTCAATAAAGATTTGCCAAAAGAAAGGCAGGCCCTCTGGAAACCTTAACCTTCTAATGCAAAAACTCAGTTTGGAGTCTACTGCAGGACCGTATCACAAATTATCTGCAGGAAACCGACTCTCCTTCTCCATGTAAGTATCATTGCAGCAACCAGCAACTTTCACTAGTTATATACGGTAGAGAAATAATGGAGAAAAACAGAAACCTAGGTATGTATTTGACACCAGTGAGGAGGGATTTATTACTTCGCACTGGGGGGGGGAGGGATAGCTCAGTGGTTTGAGCATTGGCCTGCTAAATCTAGGGTTGTGAGTTCAATCCTTGAGGGGGCCATTTACGGATCTGGGGCAAAAATTGGGGATTGGTCCTGCTTCAAGCAGCGGGTTGGACTAGATGACCTCCTGAGGTCCCTTCCAACCCTAACCTTCTATGATTCAAAGAGTCCTATAAACATGGCTCATTCATAGGCAAAAGGAGAATAACTGAGTAAATCCAAAGCCTTTAACAATGTACACATCCTCAGTGTTTAATTTTACTCTTCCCTTAATAACGGTCATAGATGCAACATACTCAATAAGGCTCTCCATTGTAAGGCTGAAGTAATACTTCTGCAATCTCATTCCCAACTGGGATTTACCATACTTTTGTTAATTACTCAGTAGCATTCATATAAACGTTATTGAGACTGTAACTTATGAATATACCAGCATCAGTTCAAAAGGATTCATCAATGTGTATTCCAAAGACACTTCACATCTTATGCTTTAGCCTGCATATGTTGCCTTGGTGAAATGTTTCACTCCTATGTTTAATATCATCCATATCCAAGATGTGATATGGGGCCCAGGATCTTGTCATAAGATTTCAAAAATCCTGTAATACATGCTGTCTCTCTTTTTCTTATCTCCCCATTCCTTTCTTCTGGTTAAGAAGAGTGGAGATCTAATCAACTGGTGTCTTCCCAGGCTGGCACTCCCTGTGTTTGCTTTACGTGTGACAGGGAAGAGATGTGTGCAATGTAGAGGCAAAAATAGTAGTGGAATGCCAGCCTCCAGCATGAATACAGAAACCTCTCATGGCTATATAAATGACTCCATCTGTACTGTGGATAGAGGTTGCTCCTCTCTGTGGATGGAGCAGTAGAAATAATGATTGTAGACGTCTACCTCCTTATCAAAATTTAGGAGCTGAAGCAAGCTGAGGCTGAGCTTAGCCCCCATTTACAAGAGTTCATGGGTAAGAAGAGGATCCAAAGCCCACTACAGAGAAAACTTGCAAGGGCAAGATTTCTTTCTTGGTGCATTTTTGGTTCACTGCTGTATTTACTAATACACAGCAGGGTCATATGTATTTCCCAATTCTGTGGTTATGGAATCTGCCACAGGAATCACCTCTTATACACCCCAAATTGCAAAATTTTGCTCCAGACTTAGATTTTTCATTTAAAAAAATTATACTTCTAGCCCTCATAATTGTGAAACAAAATGTTCACTGAAGCACTGTTTTCTTCAGAGTCTGCAGACAATCTGAAACAACAGCACTAAAAGGTGTGAATTGCCACTCATCTCAATGAGTTAACTCTAAAATCTATCAATGACAATTTACATGTCAACACTGCTAACTATAAAAAGAAAAGGAATACTTGTGGCACCTTAGAGACTAACAAATTTATTAGAGCATAAGCTTTCGTGAGCAACAGCTCACTTCATCTATTTCATTTCTGATTTTGTTTGCAAAAACATCATGCTAAATAACATGCTTCTACCACGATTCCAAACTGCCTCTCAACCTGCCAAATGCCCCAACTGTCCATTCAGTAACGATATATTTGGAAAAGTCTCTAAAGAGGAAAGGCACTGCTCTGTGAAGATGTAAACTGTGGCTAGTACAGAACACGAACAGAGTCTTTCCCAGCATACAGGAAACAGGGTGAGGGGAGAGCTAGATGTAGAAACTCTTCACTGAAAACATTCTCAAACGTTCAATATTTCATCATATCTTCCAAGTTAAAATGAAGGGATCCAGTGTAGCTCTATACTTCAGCTCAGAGTTTTAAACCTTCTCTCAGTACACACCATTTTCCAAACGTCACAATGTTACTTAGAATCATAGAAATGTAGGGCTGGAAGGAACTTCCAGAAGCCATCAAGCCCAGCTCCCTGTACTGAGGTAGGATCAAGTAAATCTAAACCATCCCTGATAAGGTTTTTGTATAACCTGCTCTTGAGAACTTGCAATGATGGGGATTCCACAGCCTCCCTTGGAAGCCTGTTCCAGAGCTTAACTGCCCCTATAGTTAGAAAGTTTAATTTCCTAATATCTAACCTAAATCTCCCTTGCCGCAGATTAAGCCCATTACTACTTGTCTTACCTCCAATGGACATGGAGAACAATTGATCACAGTCCACTTTATAACAGCCCTTAACATATTTGAACACTGTTATCAGGTCCCCACTCAGTCTTCTTTTCTCCAGACTAAACATGCCCAGTTTTTAAAATCTTACCTCATAGGTCAGGTTCTCCAAATCTTTTATCATTTTTCTTGCTCTACTCTGGACTTTCTCCAGTTTGTCCACATCTTTCCTAACATGTAGCACCCAGAATTGGAAACAATACTCCAGATAATTGGGACAATTACCTCCCATGTCCTACATACAAAGCTCCTGTTAATCCACCCCAGAATGATATAAGACTCGTATTCAATTAGTGATCCATTATAAACCCAGATCCTTTTTCAGCTGTAGAGCCTATCACTTAGCAAGTTATTCCCCATTTTGTAATTATGCATTTAGTTTTTCCTTCTCACGTGAATACTTTGCACTTATCTTTACTGAATTTTATCTTGTTGAATTCAGACCAGTTCTGGAATTTGTCAAGATCATTTTGAATGCTAATCTTGTCCTCCAAAGTGTTTGCAACCTCTCCCAGCATGGTGTCATGCAGAAGTTTTATAAGCATGCTCTCCATTCTATTGTACAAGTCATTTATGAAAATATTAAACAGTCCCTGAGCCAGGACTGACCTCTGTGGGACCCCACTAACCCACCTTCCCAGTTTGACAATTAACCCATTTTGACAGTGATAACTACTCATTGAGTACAGTCTTTCAACTAGTTATAGTAATTTCATCTAGACCACCAGTCTAGGCTAGTTTGCTTATGAGAATGCCACATGGGACTGTGTCAAAAGCCTTACTAAAATCAACTACCCTAACCACTAGGCCAGGAACCCTGTCAAAAAAGGGAAATTTGACAGTGACTGGGACCTGGTGCTCCCTTGCCGGTTTATGTATGACACTGCAGTGGTATTGTCAGAGAGGAACTGAATGTGTTGGGCTCAGATGAGGGGCAGGAATGCACAGCAGGCTTAGCGGACCGCTCGTAGCTCCAGGATGTTGATGCACTGCGTCCATGTCCCTTGCACGGCATGTCCATCGAGGTGGGCACCCCAACCGGCTAGAGAGGTGTCTGTGGTGATAGTGGCTGTGGGGTCAGAAGTGGTGAAGGGGGTGCCTAGCAACACCTTGGCAGGGTTGGTCCACCACAGTAAGGAGGTCCAGACCAGATGTGGGACAATCAGGTGACATCCAGGTGGGTCTGCAGACTTATAGGACCCACAGTTGTAGACAGCGCATGTGTAGGCAGGCAGGCGGCATTACATGGATACAGGCCACCATGTGGCCAAGGAGGCAGAGACAGTGCTGCAGTATGGGGCGTGGAGTGCAGCGTAGGGCTACCATGAGGGCTGTCAGGGTGGCAAAATGGTCCACTGGGAGGAAGGCCCAAGCTGTCACGAATCCACGGAATCCGATTAAATGAATTGTCTGCGTTGGAACAAGCACAGATTTCTCCTCGTTGATACAAATGCCGAGAGTGGCATGGAGCGAGTGGAGAGCGCAGATGGACGACAACATTTTGGTGAGGGTTCGCACCTCTGGTAGCCAGTTGTCTAAGTAAGAGAACATAGGGTACTCCTGTTGTCGCAGCTGGGCTGCAGTGACCACAGAGACCTTGGTATAAACCCTCGGGGCCGTCAAGAAGCTAAAAGGAAGAACTCAAACGATAGTGGTTGTCGCCCACGCAGAAAGGAAGAAACTTGCAATGGGCCAGATGGATGTCAATGTGGAAATAAGCATCTTTCATGTTGAGAGGTGTGAACCATACCCCCAGGGGAAGGGAGGGGATATTTGATGGAAACATCATCATACGGAACTTGGTCTTCCTGATGACAGTGTTGAGTAGTTAGAGATTGAGTACAGGGCAGAGACTTCCATTTTTTGAGATGAAAAAGTACAAGGAGTAGAAGCCCTTGCCAATGAAGGGGCCAGCCACTAGTTCGATCACACCATTCCTCAGGAGGTTGTCTGCCTCATGTAGGAGGCTGTGATGAGAGAGACTCCCAGGAGGTGCTGGGGGCGGGGTGGGGGCGCGGGGAAGGGGAAGGTAAGGAACTTGATAGAGTAACCATGTTATACAATCTCTAGTACCCAACGGTCCATGGTGATCTCAACCCAGATGACCCCAAAGGTGGTAGGGGGGACCAGAGGCAGCAATGTGGGGAGCTCGCAGCTCTCGATATGCATGTCAAAACTGGGCCTTTGTTTGATGCCATAGTACAGCTGAGGAGGTGGCAGTAGCTGATGGTCACGGATGCTGCGATCTTGGGGGGCCGCCATGCAGGCTCCTGATACTGGACGTAAGCATGCTGGTAGGGTGCGAGGAGTGTGGTCAGAAGGATGGCCTCTGTTGCTTTCAACAGAGCACTGGGATATAAATCCCGAGAGACTAGAATTTCACTCTTAAGTCTTTCAGGGAGTGGAGGAACTCATCCATCTTCGCCAAGAACAACTTGTCCTCATCAAAGGGGAGGTCCTCGATCGTGGTCTGGACCTCCCTGGGGAAGCTGTAGGATTGCAGCCAGGAGTCTCATCGTACGACAATGCCTGTGGCAAGAGAGCGGGAGGATGTATCTGCTGCATGCACAGCAGCTTGGAGGCTACCCTTGGCCGTCAGGCAGCCTTCCTCCTCTAGAGTCTGGAATGGCTGTTGCTTGTCCTGTGGCAAATCCTCCAAGAACTCTACTAGCTTGGCATAGTTACTAAAGTCATACTTGGCAAGCTGATCTTGGATATGCAGAACTGCAGGCTGCAGAGGAGTAATCCTTGTGGCCAGGAGGTCAAGGCAGTTTGCTGAACTATCCGAGGGTGGAGGGGGTGGAGGTATGGGAATGCTGCCTTGCCCATTCAGTTGCCGCATGAACCACCAGCAAAATGGGGTGGGAAAAAAGAATGTCATCCCCCTTGGATGGGATAAAATGGCTGCATTCCACTCTCTTAGGCATAGGGGCACAGGAAGCTGGTATGTGCCAGACTGCTCATGCAGGTTGAAGGATAGTGTTGTTTGTGGGCAGTGCGATGTGAGATGGTCCCCTGGTCTAGAGGATGTCCACCAGCTGGTAGTGTTGATCCAGAACTTCCTCCAAAGGTATGCCCAAGCCCAGGGCTACCCTCTGCAGCAGCTCCTGGTATTACCCATGATCATCAGGAGGCAAGAGGACTGGGGGAATCAATGCATCAGTGGGAGAGGAGGCGGCAGCTGGCAGTCCTGGCAGAACCAGTGGGATCAGCTCCCGTTCTATGTCTGCCTCTGGGTCCAAGCTGAATGGTTCCAGCACAGGCACTCGGTTGGATGTGAGGCTTGTGATTGTGGGTACAGAGGGTTGTATGGGTTCCAGGGCAGCCAGTGTGCCCATGGTGTCTGGTCCTGGGGTACTACAGACCCCAAAGATATGTGTATCAAGTTGGCGGTGCCAAAGCACCCTGCCTGGTGCAGTGGTCATGCCGGGGAGTCTGAGCTGCGCCTGGACGTTGCGGAGAATGGCGGTTCCTCTGCTAGCTGTTGCAGTCCGAAGAAATCTCAGGTAGAGGCGGAGCCATCAGTGTGGGCGGTCCTGCAATCACCAGGTATGATCTCTAGCCCAGGATAACCGGTATGTCTGTGGGGAAACTGTAGTGCCGAGAGCAGCAGTGAGAGTGGATATGGCAGGTCTAAGTGCACCGTTGGGAGCAGCGGTTCGACTTGTCTGGGTGTTCAAGGTACATCCCACTGACCACTGAAGCGGGGTGGCATGTGCGGTTAGGAGTGTGGGGATTCCAGTCATACCAGGGGTGCATGCTGCAGAGGGCTATCCCTTGGTATGGTGGCCGATACTTCTTTCTTCCTTTTGGCTTTACGCTCTGCACGGGTAAGCTTAGGAGGTGGCATGATCGGATCTGCACATGACTTCTTGTGCAACCTGGCACAGCCCGGGAAGGAAATGTTGTGCTTCGCTGCAGTCCATGACAGGGACTTGCTGAGAGGGTCATACAAGCACTTATGACCCTCTCGCTTGGCATTGTCCTGCGCTGGTGGTGCTGTTGGATCAGGGCGGGAGGTGGTAAGTGCGGCACTCATCACTGGTGAAGGGAGAGGCACCATTGGTTCCGCCAGTCCCAGATAGGACTCCACATATGGCGGGAGAGCCTCCTCCCCGAGGAACTTTCGGAGTCACAGGAGACAAGCCTCACAGGTCCGTGAACAGATCTCACAACATGCAACGAGATGCATTTTCCCAAGCAGTGGCAGTGCTCATTGCTCACTGAGACTGAGTGAGAGCATGACACTCAGTCCTTGAACCCTGGGATGCAGGGCCTAGTCCCCCAACAAGCGCTCTCGTAGGCGAACTATGAGTGCGGAGGAGAGAGGATTCCAACCCCAACCATGCGGCAGTAAGAGAAAACCAAAGGAGCATCCATGATTTCAAATACATCTACATCTCTTTTCCACCCTTAAGCCCTCCCTTATCTCTCCTCCATTGATTCCTTCCATGCCACTCTCTCCTCCAACCTTGATTCCTTTGCCCTCTCTCCCATCGCAACGTCTAACCTTTCCCACTCTTACCCCTGGCTTTCCTCCAACATCTGTTTCCTCTGCTCTTGTTCCTGTGCTGCTGAATGTCTTTAGTGGAAGTCCCACAACAACCATACTGATTGTGTTCATTGCAAATTCACTCTTTTTCTTTTTTCTACCACTTTCTTAAACAAACAGCTCTACTTCTCCCTCACTGAATTCCAAAGCCACAAAAACAGCCAACATTTTGCCACCTTTGATTCCCTCCTTAGACCTGCCCATCCATCTCCACACAAAAACTTGTAATTTCTTTTTTAAAAACTTTATATGATCGAGCATGATCTCTCCTCTAATCCACCTTCGGATCCCTCCTTTAGTCTCACCCTTCATCTTGATGCTACAAACCCATGCCAGCTAATAATGGCCAGGCAGGTGCAAGCTAATATTACAACTATGGATTGGTTTATTAAACCTACACATTGTGCAAAATATATGTAAAAACATTCTCTTATTAACACAACTGTCCTCCATCACCACTCATCTATCCCCATTTGTTTCACACACCCCTGTGTTTTGTCTTTAGGACTAAAGTTATCTAAAGGCAATGGCTGTCTTTTACTTTGCACGCAGCCTAGCACAATGGGTCTAGCACAATGATTGGGAATTCTAGGCATCACTGCAATACAAACAGGGAGGAAATAATGTCCTTCAGTTAAGCACTGACCAGGGACTCAGGAGACTTGGAATCAATTCCTGGTTCTGACACAGATTTCCTGTGTGACACTGGGCAAGTCACTTTCTCTGTGCCTTGGTTTCCCATCTTTAAAATGGGAATAATGGAACTTCCCTGTTGCATTGAGAAGTTATAATAAGACTATACTAGTGATATTTTAGTGATTATGAGGCACTCAGACAATAAAGTGATGAGGGCTACATACATAGATAGAAATAAATAATAATAGCTACCTTCCCCTAAAAGGGGAAGATTCAAGTCAAGGTGCTAACTGGCAAGCACCCCAATGTCAAGGGATGAATGTTCGGGGAGGGGCATGCCTCTATATATCTGAGGGAAGTTAACACCTCCTCTCATTAAGCAAGACATAGATAATGCCAATCTGCAGAAACTACTAGCTGAAAGGCCTTACCTGGCATTTAGCAAAATATGTACTTTAATGTAGCAAAAGCATCATGGTATCTACACCTACATACAAGAACGTTAGTCTTTTCAGATAACCCTTTAATACCTCAAACAAAATTAAGAAGAAGGGGATATAGTGCAACAGTCATAAAAGAACCTTCTTGATCAGTTCTTACTGGGTAGATAAGTGTTGTTTCACGTTCTGTGTATTAGGTAATAACATGAGAGGACAGCATGCTTATAAATATAAAAAGGCTCTTTATTAAGAGAACTATTTAGCATTCAACTCATGTGTACACAGACTAACTTCCTGTGCCTTCTCCAAACTCTTCCCTACTGCAAACTTCCTCCATGTTCCATGAAGATTGCTATATGCGTGACTCCATTACAACACCTAACGATTTGGCAAGGAAACGGGGGCCCATTGTATTAAGTGCTGTATGTACATATATCAAGAGACGATAGGGAACTGAGGCACAGAGAGATTAAGTGACTAGCCCAAAATTACACAAAAAGTCTGTGGTAAAGATGAAAACTAAATCCAAATTTCTTGGATCCCAGTCCAGTGCCTTAACAATAAGATACTACTTTCATCCATTGCAAAATTCAGAGTGGATAATCTGGACATTTATATGTATTTTTAGAAATTTTTTAACTAAAGGTACCTAAAGTACCATATCTGTTCTACTTATATTTCTAATCAGTTATTAATAAAGCCACTCTCTCTGTATTATCTTTATTTTAGATTTCTGGTGAGCATAAAAGGATGTTTCATCTCACTAGCAGATTCTGCAGACCTTCATTCTGGCAGGACAAAGATATGTGACAATATATCAGTTCCTTCTTCCCTTCTACTTAGTACCTGTAGCACATGATTTCCCATGCATTGTAACAAAACTGAATTCTTACATCAGAGTTTTGTGTATCCGTTCTATTGCATCTTCCAGTTCTTCCTTCTGGTCTGGAACAAATCGGTATTCTGACACATAACCTGCAGTGTGCTTATATGGGTCATAGTCTCCCAGCTCAGCTATGGTGCACAAGAAAAAAAATTGTCACAAGTTTTAAACATTTTCCCATTACCCAAAAGATGTACTGTCTCACCAATCTGCATGTGCCACTGCACCTTTTCCCAAGTAACTCTATGAGCTCACCACTCAACAGGTAAAAGAAAACTATTTTTTCTTATTGGAGAGGAAAAATGCATGGCAACATTTTCCCTTTATTTTAGTTTATTAACAAAGCATTGTAGACCAATCCATGCAAGACTGGAAGAGAAATTTCATTAGTAACATGTTTTTTAGAGGAATGGAAGGTTCAAGGGCTAGGAAATATGGTATGAAGTTTGTCACCTCCGCAGAACTGGCTAGGAAATATGGTATGAAGTTTGTCACCTCCGCAGAACTGGAACTAATGTAGTTTAGGTCAGTAATAATTGCAACAATATGCTACTTTGTGGTGCATGTGAAATGAATTGATGTGCTGAGTCCACTTCTTAGAAGGTTTGTGCCCATATAATAAAAACGAACATTCAAATGGGCATTGACTGCTATCCTTGTTGGGAGTCCTAGCAGAGAAGTCAAGGACTGAATGAGAATGGAGATGTAACTATCCTGTCAAGCTTAAAGGTAATCCTTTGAGAAGAAAGCTGAAGTACCTATAGGTAAACAAAAGACTTTAGTCTCCAGTTAATTTCAGTACATTTCCTGAACACTAAATTCACTTTAAAAATCAAAATAATGATTAAATCATATTTAAAAGAAATATGGGGACTTTATTTTAAAATTTAATCAATGATTATGCATTTTAATATAATTGTTTTTGGAGTGCCCTGGAATTTGCATATACAAGCAAAAGTGACATGATATAAAGTGACAAACTATTTGTCTGATGAGCCACAATCCTATTTTATACCCTTGCAAACAGCTGTATATTAAATGTATATCTTTAATCAGGGCCCAATTCTAATTTACATTGGGTAACATTTATATGAGTAACCTCACTGAAGTTAATGGGACAATCTGTGTAAGTGCTCCTTAACATGAGTAAAGGCAGTACCATTAGGCCCTCAAGGAGGCAAGGGCTCCCGAGAAGCCCAACCTTACTGGAGGTTCCCATCCAAATCCCACTGAAGCCATGGACATTGCTATGCCTCCTCACACACCATGAGGTCAGTGCCATAAATCATAATGAAAAAAATCCCATAAAACATCAGCTCATTTTTGTTATGGATTTTTTTTTTACATATTAGTCTTGTCTCCAAAACAAGAGACTGATCTGATCAGCAGAGATACAGGAATTCCCCTCCCCACCACTCCAACCCTAACACCCACCCCGCAAAAAGCCCAACAATAAAACAGTGACCCTCATGCCTGAAACAGAATAAACAGCAGGAATAATGACTTCGGGCTTCATTGTGCACTTTAATAGAAAAAATCAGATTGCACAATAGAGTAGGTGTAGCTCTGTGCGCCGTAAGGCCTGCAGAATGTATAGTGTATACTGCACTCTATGTTGTTGCCAAGCCTATGGATGCGATTCTTGTGCTAGTGCTTCTGGCTTATAAATTCAATGTTTCACACAAACATATGCATTATGTGAGGGTCTCTATCTGCATATTTTTTGTCAGATTCAGCCCTGATGTAAGAAGGCATAACTTCTTATGAAGTCTTATGAAGATACGCCTGTTTCTGCCAGGGCTGAATGTAGCCCTTTGTAACTACTATGTACCTGTTCTAGCTCTCCTATCCAAAATGAACTTTTCTAGCTATTTCCTTGTGGCATTTAAAAGAAAGAAGTATTGGTCATTGAGATTAGTATCCTATAAACAATCTTTGACTGGAGCTGCAGATTCCTACAGTTTAGCCACTATGCCTATGACCGGGAAACAGAGTATATTCTTGTTCCTATTTCTCATAATCTGTTTGAAGATGATGCAGTCACTGCAAAACAATATACCTGACCAATATATATTGCAATATTTCACAGTCAAGGCACAACTGTCATTGAAGTGAAAGGCCTATCACAAACAGCCTTCTGGGTTGGGTCATATCACCTTCCGTAGTTGGGGAAATGTTTTGCATTTGGACATCTGATTTTAGCCCAAAGATGAGCAAAATCTTACTTCTTACTTACTGTCCATTAATGTGAAGTAGTTTGTGTTTGCTCTGCCAAATCCATGGGATATACTAGCACTCATGAAATCTGCTTCTCAAGTGCATGCCAAAAAGTGAAATGTCAAATTAAAACTTCACGCTTCAAGTTAAAACACATCCCTCCCCTTCATTATCTTCAAGTATTAGTATTGACATAATGTGGTTTTTGCAGGACTGTATCATTTTGGATGATCAACAGATTTGTCTGGAGGCTGCTGCCAGCCCTTCAGATCTACACATTGTTTGATGAAATAGAAAATATGATATAAATAATATTGGGCTGTAGACATACCCTGACTTGTAATGTCATCAAGCACTAATAAAAAGTTCTCTCTGTGGACAATCTCGGTAACTCAACCGTCAATAACTGTCAGATATTTCAGAAGAGATCCCATAGTATCTTCATTTAAAATGCATGTAACTGGTTCTACATAATCTGTACTGAAGTGTCACCTATTTATAATTCTCCTGTTAGTCTCTGTAATTTAATTTTTTTAAACTAACATACAAAGACTTAGATTAAAGTCTCCATTTGCTGCAATATTTGGAATCAATCATAACATTAACTGTCAAGGTTCCTTCCCCACTCTGAACTCCAGGGTACAGATGTGAGGACCTGCATGAAAAAACCCCTAAGCTTATTCTTACCAGCTTAGATTAAAAACTTCCCCAAGGTACAAACTTTGCCTCGTCCTTGAACAGTATGCTGCCACCACCAAGCATTTTAAACAAAGAACAGGGAAAGAGACCACTTGGAGACGTCTTCCACAAAAATATCCCCCCCAAGCCCTACACCACCTTTCCTGGGGAAGGCTTGATAATAATCCTCACCAATTGGTACAGGTGAACACAGACCCAAACCTTTGGATCTTCAGAACAATGAAAAATCAATCAGGTTCTTAAAAGAAGAATTTTAATTAAAGAAAAGGTAAAAGAATCACCTCTGTAAAATCAGGATGGTAAATATCTTACAGGGTAATCAGATTCAAAACACAGAGAATCCCTCTAGGCAAAACCTTAAGCTTCAAAAAGACACAAAAACAGGAATATACATTCCCTCCAGCACAGCTTATTTTACAAACCATTAAACAAAAGAAAATCTAACGCATTTTCTAGCTAGATTACTTACTAACTTTACAGGAGTTGTAAGGCTTGCATTCCTGATTTGTTCCCGGCAAAAGCATCACAGACAGACAGACAAACAAAAACCTTTCCCCCGCCCCCAGATTTGAAAGTATCTTGTCCCCTCATTGGTCATTTTGGGTCAGGTGCCAGTGAGGTTACCTTAGCTTCTTAACCCTTTACAGATTAAAGGATTTTGCCTCTGGCCAGGAGGGATTTTATAGCACTGTATACAGAAAGGTGGTTACCCTTCCCTTTATTTTTATGACATTAACAAACAAAAGTTATCAGTTGGTCAGAAGAACTCACATTGAATTGCATATGCTCCCAGCTGAGCTGCAATGTTGATGGGGCAGGGCATGCGACCTTGCAAAACATCTTGCTTCACCTGCAAAAAAAATTGATACCTAAAACAGAGAGAGAAAATGAAGTTGTTAATTCAATATTAAGGATTCTGGTGTACTTAGTAACATTTTACTGCCTTCAGGTTTATTTGGGGGGAGGGGAGAGAAGGTCTGTAGCTCAGCTTAAAGTGACATGGTCAACTCAAAAATCACGTTTGCATCTTCTGCAACATTTTTTTTACTATTAATGTTCAAGTAACATCATGATTATTATCATTGAAAGACTGGAGGAGGAAAAAATTCTCTAGTTTTCCCATTTGTTTACTTTGTGCACTTGACACCACACTGTGATAGTTAATTTCCCTAGAAAGAGGTGGTTCCCCTAGTTTGTGTGGGATTTTCAGGCAGCAGCAGGAGAGAGAAAACATTGTTTAAAATCAAACAGGAAAATATGATTGTTAACCCACACATGGAACAAATTTTGACCTCGCTAGTAGAGCAGAGCAAGGGAGACACAGGACACAAGGCACTCGCTCACTCGCTTGGGTGGGCTTGTAACAGGGTCTACAAACCCCATACTGAACACAGACAGAGGGGGGAGGAAAGTCTCTCCCATTTACAAGCAAGCAGCTTGATCACAACCCCAAGCAGGTGCCAGTCATGGAGGCAAGCATCCACAGCTGCAACCAATAAAGAAAACAGCCTGCTGTATAGGGAGAAGTGTAGAGAAGGAAAGGGAGGCACTAAGGCCTGGAATAGCAAGGTGGTGACAGCTTTGCATTAGGCTGCCTCCAAGAAAACAGCCAGGAGACTGAAAGAGACGGCAAGCCCAAAAAGTGAAGGTCTGACAGGCTCAATTGAAGGTGAGGATCCAAGAACTTAACTGACTGAGAGCAAACAAAGGAGGGTCAGTCAGGAGAAGCTAAGGCCCCGCAAGAGACCACCCCAAAAGGCATTGACAGGGCTCTATGTACCACAGCCAGCAAGTGTGGGAGGAAAAATAGACACCACAAGGCTACTATATTCCATTCCTCTACTTGCAGGTGGGCAGGAAGAGGTGGGGCCATGGCTCTGCCTCCCAACGCACCAGCCAGTTGGGCTACATAACTGTAAGTGCAGAGTACTTCCCCCTCAGAGCAGGAGGAAACCAGGAGGGTATATTGTGACTCTCAATCTGCTTCCAAATCCGCCCCGAGGCAGCACAATGCACTTCCCCTTACCCAGGGCTCATGGTAAAGCCACAACTGAGCCCAAACCTAGCAAGAGGAGTCAGGAGTAACAGAAGCGACTTTTAAGAATATTTTTTAACTGACAACATTTTAAGCTGACTGTGTCCCTTTAAACTCTGATATTGCCCCATATTCACAAAATATATTGCATACAACTTTGTTAATCACAACTGCACACATCAAAAACATGTGTGGTAAACTGTTCACACAGGCTGGTATAAATTAAGTGAGCGTATTTGATACCCCCTCTTAAGCACATGAACACTGAATTCCTAATGAAACAATATGAACAAAAGAGAGGATCAGAGCAATAAGAAAACAAGTTATCTAGTTCAGTTTTTCAGATACTCTAGTACATTTAAAGGAAATATTTTTAAATGCTGTTTATGCCAAATGGATATAAGTCTTCCCGTATCACATCATGCGGAAAGAATATCAGTGATTTCTTACAAAAACAGTTTTTAAAAGATCTTTTTGTTATACAGGCACAAATTGGTCATACTTACATACTGAACTTCCTTTATTCAGGAACTCATTTATTTTACAGAGCCAAATAACTGCATTATACATTATTATTAAGTTTATTTTGTATTTATTATTGCATTATCATTATTACTCTTGCAAATACTTAGTACTTTCTATGTGTTCATTGTAAGTTATTGAAATATTTTTGTCTTTGGGCAATCCAGACTGCAGATTATATGGCAAATAATCTTTGCATTACTGTGTTAAACTCAAATAAAAATTGCCAGCGTTCAAGGACCTTTCAGTGCTATTTAATCTGGAATCCTTCCAGCCCAAATGAGGTTTTTTTGCTGATGGTTCCCACAGACACCATAGGCATTCCAGGATATACAGCTGTGCCATTTGCACCCCATTTCTTATTGGAGAGGAAAAATGCACAGTTATCTAAGCCTCTCTTCTTCCCAGGGCCCATTGCCTTATATGAGAAGGCATACTGCAAAGGTATCAGGAAACACAGTGTGCACGCTCATTATTGCTCCTTAGTATTTTAACAAGCAGGCAGATCCTTATTTTAATGAATTATGATGACAGAGAAGAAATTTAAAGGTCTTGTGGAGCTTACAACATCTGTTGGCTGACTGACTGAAAATTAAGTTCACTTCCAATATATACCTCCTCCCCTCAGCATTTCCAGCAGTTGCACAAGACTGAGTATGGCCTTACTATGTGTAGCCTGCTGCACAACCATTGTCTACAGCTCGCCTGGATATGGATATTATCTGCCAGTTCTTTGGTATTTCCCTAGTAATTACAGAAGTGCAGGGTTTCCCCTGAGTTCTGAAAAGTGTCATTTTAACCACCTCACATTTTCTTCATACATATCTATCCTCACAGTTAGCATAATCTAAGTAAGACAAAAACAACTTAACCTGCTTTTTAAAAATTCTAATTATCCCCCATTTTTAGGTACACGTTTGCTCCACTGATTTGATATGATACCATTTAATGCAGGCACAGTATTTACAAAGGTGACAGACTGTGGGAATAGATCTGACAATATATGGTACAAATCATCAGAGAAAAGTTAATTAAAACTAGAAATCAAATTCCGCATAAAAGGGAACTTAGAACTAAATACTCTAAAGTAGGTGGGCAATAAATACCAATTCTTTTGCTAAGATGTAAAGCTAAAATGGATGGAAAAATAATACATTTTGAATAATTATTTAGATAATAAACATACAAAATGGGTATGAACATTCAAATCAAAGGCTGTCAAATCAGTGTATATACATCTAAACCAACATTTCAGGCACAAAAATGCAGATTTGAGCACAAAATGCAAACTGGGGGCCTTATCTTAAATGTCCTTATTTGTGTATTTTCACTGTGGATTTGAGGAAGAAATAGCTTTAAAAAAAACAAAACAAAACCCCCACAATCTGCAGTCAGAAGCATCAATTCTGCCTCCTGTGAGGAGGTGATACTCCTAACTCCTATTGAAGTCAGTGAACGATGGCAGTACTTAGCTCCTTTTAGGATCAGGCCTCTAGTTCAAACTTGTCCCTCGAGTGCTCGCCATTTGCTCTGCCAAATTGCATAGATAATGGTGTCTAAACATTGCATGAGCAAACACACCCAGGAGATATTGATAACCAGTCAGCATCTATTTTTGCCTACAGAACACATCAATTTCTGGTGTAAAGAGATTATAAATTTGATAGGTTTTTACTATTCAAAAATAGAAATCACATAATGTGACAGAAGTATTAACATCAGATAACAGTAGGCTCCATACCACTGTACATTAAAAAAAAAAAAAAAGTCAGTGACCCATATACCATGAATAAATATAGATAACAGTGTCAAAACACTGGAATCACATACCTAAGTTTGAAAATTATCACAATAAAGAAAAGAAAATTGCTTTAATGCATTCTATGTAGAAGGCGGTGATTCTAGCATAAGTATTCTTTCTGAAAATGTGTCTATTTCCTACAGGGTTTAAGGTAAGAGCCCAAAGATATAAAGGCTCAAATAGTTTGATGACATTTGATCATGCAGATTCTTAGCTATGTATTATTGAAGATTGCAATTATAAGCTTAGTACTTTCCTATGCCCCCTTCCCACCTAGTTTTAAAAAGCACAAATTTTGTGTGAGCAAACATATTGCACACACAAACACAGACTCAGTAAAAATGCATCGTGCATGCCAAAATGCTTTTTGCAAAGATGTATGCACCCAATAAGCAGTGCAAATCATTAACTGACCTTGTTATAAGCAAAATTAATGCATTTTTTTTAAATTTAGCTCTTAATTGTCATTTCACAGATATGAATCCAACCTGCCTCCAGAGTAGTAATCACAGCAGGTTCTGTTGCCGGAGTTCTCTTCCCAGGGCCATCTTTTTTCCCCTGTGAGCAGGGTTGAAAGTGGTTCTGGAAAAGTACAGGAAAACTATATCAAACTTTCGGGGCAGATGGGGCATTACACTGCAACTAATGTGTGCTTTTTCACTGTACAGAGTCATAGTAGTATTAGTTTTTCCTAGTTCAATATAAAACTTGTCAAACTGGGAGACTTTGTCACTATGAGGAAAAACTAATGCCAATATGGTAAAAACATTCTTATCATAGTAGTACAGGAAAAATATTTTTGCTTATTTTTCACCATTAACCACCTTGGGTTAGGAAATGAAAATTTATGTGTGTATTGTAATAAAGTTTGAGCATAGATGTGGACAGCAAGAGAGGAACATTTCCACATATTTATTACTTCCAGTCAGCACACTACATCCACCTAAATATGTCACTTGAATATCAGATTTCTTTGTGAATCTGAAATGAACTGTCAGAGATCTTTTTTACATAAAACACAACAGATAAGCTTGTGTGTGTGTTTATGCAAGTGTATTCCTATAAGTGTACTCTTAAGCGGCGAACTGTTATTTAAATGAATCATAAACATTATTTTGCTTTTCCACATATTTTGCATATTTTTCAAGAAACCAGGAGAAACACTTCTTTAAAAATAGTTCTGGAATTTAAACCATGGCCAATTAAAAGGAAAGCAGGTATTTCCTACAGCCGTATTTGGATACACGAACTGGGGGGAGTAATCTAAAACCTCTCTCTAGAAGCATATCCATCACAGGACTTGTATAAATCCAAATGTGACAATACATTGCTTAAAAAGGAAAAATTCCCAACAATTCATACAAAACCCTGACACCTGCCCATGTATCATATAGCACAGGTTCAATCTGATCTTCCAAACAGAGGTTTGTACTGAACAATGCAAGCTTCCTCTCAGTTTTCTTACAGACACAGGTGTGTAAGCAAAAACAAACAAAAAACCTAGCAGCAGTGTGCACCTGCATATATGTGATTACAATCTTAATTTTATTAATTATGATTTCAGATCAGCACATCATATGCATATCACCAATATTTAAACAATATGCAATACTATACCTGGTTATTTCTTCCTTAAGTTTGCATGGATCTTCTGCGTAGAACTTAACACCAAAATATAGAGTATATGGTGGCCCAGCTAAGAGAAAGAGAGAACAATTAAGTTTTGTAGTGCATATTTATAAAAAAAAATCTTTGATTATAGAAGAGCTACTAAGCTGCCTATCTATCCAAGGGGTTTACACAGCTCGCCGCTCTTCCATATCATCACAGAGTGATGTTCCTAATGGACTCCTCATGGAGTCTCTTTTCCCTTTACAGAGTAGAAAAACTTTGATGGAACAGGATGTTCTTGTTTTCTTTGGTTATTGTTTCTTCTATTTGTTTGTGAATACAACACTGTGCCCAATGTGAAACATTCCCCATGATAATTAATAACTGAAAGTATAATTATGCCTTATTTACCTAGTAAAATATTTTGAATTTTGTAATTTACTTTTTAAAAAATTTTAGCTCTCCAGTAAAATCCAGTAACTCAATCCAACAATTCCTGTTATGATCATATTTATTCCCATGCATACTTCCACCAACTTCAACCAATGTCCCATTGATCCAAGTGACTTCAGTAGGACTATGTGTGATATTAAAGATACACATGGTAGTAACAAACTGCAGTCATGCTCAATCCTGCAAATACCAGCCATCAGGAATTGAGTTTACTACCGTGTTTAGTCCCACTGACTTCACAGAGCCCATGAAATGTAAGTATATTTACCTTTTTTTTACAAAACAAATTGAAAAGCAGCTTCTCCTGCCAAAAGTTCAGATGTCTGTATTTTCCCTACAAGCAGCTACAAGACTTTCCTGTCTTGCAGATGACAATTTAAAACTCTGCAGGGAATTCTGTGCTAGGTAGTTATGATGGTATTATCTGTTGCAAGCAAATCCTGAATGCAGACCATGGTAGATAAACAAAATTGCTGCTCATCAAATATTTTCTTTTAAAATATGAATGTATTTGTCATTTGAAATCCTGCACATACAATGCCAGATTTCCAAAAGTAGACAGCATCCATAACTCAGTGGGAGATGCTTGGTGCCGAGCACTTTTAAAAATCTGGTTGTATTATTTGGAATTTTACTATATTAATTATTAATATTTTTATAAAATGTTTCTGATTTTCTATTAAAGTAAAGTAATATTATTAACCCTATTAAATAATATTTTAAATTATGGGATATTTGTCTCTGATAGCTAAAGGGTGACACCAATACATAATTCATAAAAAGCTAGGCAAATTTTTGAATATGGACCTGAAGCAATATTTTTCCAATTTTAGAAGGGAAAAAAAGTCATTCACTTCACTTAGCAAGGCAGAGAAGTCAAAGCCAGTACAATTCTAAATTATACAAGTAAGAACTATGTCATATATCCAGCATATACCAGTGCTTCTATTATTCTAAGCAAAGGTTAATCACAGAAACATCCTTAAATTACAGAAAGACATTACACTCAGTCGATGTATGTAATTTTGATATGGCGATTAACTGCAATATTGATACAGCTCAGGAAACTATGATTCTGTCATGCCACAAAAATCAAGGCCCACTACTCTGCACATATGGTGTCCTCTGTCTCTTCATGTTGAAGTAACTGTTTATGAGTTTCAAGTAAAATACATACTGTTTATCAATTCCTTGTGTTCTGCAAGGGTCCTTGCAGGATCCAGCCAGTACTGTGAGAATAGATAGAGAAATTAGTAATTTATCATGGCAAGCTATTAAAGATTAACTTCAAATTATACATTTATTTATATATTAATGTTTTTCCCCAAATACAGTACAAGTACAACATCAAATAATTATGTTAACTATTAGGAACAATGAATTTAGGGCCTAATCCAAAGCCAACTGACGTCAAAGGAAATTGACTTTTTCTTCTATATTGGTAAAACACAGAAGCCTGAGTAATTTGTTGGGGGTGGTTATATATATATACATTACTATAAAAATCTGAAGCATTGCAATCCACAATCTGTAAATGAAAAACTATAACCCAGAATAGAGAAAAACATTGGCTTTACTAATGTGTTCCTACACTTCTTCCACGAAAAAGGTGTCATAGTAGAGAAACGACACGGTCACTTTCGCGTTCAGCAATAGCTGTTGAATACTGTCTTACACTCAGATTTACAAGAGCCACTACATCAATTCAATCAGCTGTACTTTATTACAGATGCTAAATAGGAATCTCAGCTAAAGCCGGCAGTCCTGTGCTTGACTCTTATTGCTCACAGGGCTTGTCCACATGGTGCTTTAGTCCACACCAGCTGGGTTGTAAAAGCTAAGGAACACCAGCATGTCGCACTTACTGGCCCACGTGCATGTTAATGTAGTACTGTTTGAAATAGAATTACAACAACAAACACTATGGAACTTTTAGTGCATGCCAACAGCGTCCACGTGGGCCAGTTATTGCACAAAACACTGATGTGCATTCAAATGTACACCCCAACTGGTGCAGACTACAGAACCATGTAAACAAGCCCATATAAACCCTATTCAATTAAAACTGATAGCTTCAGGGGAATACAGGTAACTCACCTGACACTATGACAAAACTTCCAAAACAAAATAAGAAATCTTGCAGTGGCTATTTCTCAATAGCCCTCCAAAAATAGAAACCTTCTTAAGTTTACAGTGAGAAGGAAGAAAAACAAACAAATCACTTGATAAATTTGTTCAAACATCCTATTGGAGCTCTTCTCAACTTGTATTATAAACAATCACCAATCCCAGTTAACATTATCATTGATAAAATAACAAATAGACTGCAAGTCAATCAGACAGAAAAACTAAGCAAAAGACTGTACAAAATGGAATACAACGCACTCTCTGACTTCAAAACTCTTTTTGTATCAAGATTAGTACTCTGGACCATAACACAAGACACATATTGCCCAACTGGTTTGTTCATCAAGGATAGCTCTATGCTATGCTGCAAGAGAGAATTGAAACTACAGTTTCAATAGAATTCAAAATCCAGTCACAGAACAACTATATGACTTCTCTCATTTCAGCAAGCCCTATATTCCTCTATAATCTGAGTCTGGTTTCCAGGATAGATAGAACTAGAAATGACTTCCTGGGCCATCAAACCCAGTCCCCTGCTATCGCAGGCAATCCCATCATATAATCCCATTCACAAATTTATCAAACTCCATCTGAAAATTAGTTAGGTTGTTTGCCCCCACTACTTCTCCTGGAACTTTGTTCCAGAACCTCATTCCTCCTCCTTCTAATTTCTAGCCTACATTTATTCAAGGCCCGTTTATCCCCATTTGTTCTTATGCTAACGTTGTCCTTTATCTTAGATAGCTCTACCTTCCTGATGTGTTTATTGAGATTTAGCATATCCCTGCTCTATATTTGATTCTTTATGGTAGTACAGTCCTCGCTACTTTTTAGCTTTATAAGCATATAGATACCAATTGTATACAAAAAGATACGTTAAAATAATATCATTTAGGTTGAAAAGTCAAGCATGAAGAAATGCCAGATTTATAGTTGCCTCTACAATCTCAATTCTGCCCCCTTAGGCATCCATCCTGTGAACTGAATGAGGCAGGGGACCTGGGGAAAAAAACAATATGTGATTTTGTAATTATCTTGTATCATAATGTATATGCACAAGTGGGTTGAATTAAGGTTGCTAGGCAACCGCAAATCTAGCATTTTCTAATTTTTGAGTGCTTGATTTTGCAACTTAAATTATGTTCTTTTAATGTAGGGAGGTTTGTATATAATTTCCTAGCATTGGTTTTTGTTTGTTTTGTTTTTAAGGAAAAGGGCATAAACAAATTTGGTTACATTTGGTATAACAACTTCCCTACAATGGGCCAACAACAGGAACCTTCACCACTGCAGAATAGATTGCTACCACTTGTGCTATAAAACCATGTTCATTAGTAGCATGCAATGGCTGTTATCCTCGAGGGCATGATGGGCTGCTGGGTCCTTGTGATGGGTCAAGAGAGGTGCAAGAGACTAGCCCATGCCTGGTCCATTTGCTCTATTCTCCCACCCCAAGAGTTGGAGGAGATCCTGCGCCAGGTAGTGATTCCAGAGGGGAATGGGTCACTGGCAGTGCTGGAATTACAGGGATACTGGGGGGCATGGGGCCCCTTAATACTTTTATGGCTACCTCACTTCTGTCTTATTCAAAGGCACTGAGCGGGGAAACATGTTTTGGCCCTTTACTTCTCACCAACAATTTCTGTAAACTGCATGCACATGCGGCATTGCAGCAATCTTCCATATACCGTGCATATCACCAACTGTGCCAGTCACAACTTCCTCTACCTCTGGGGCAGGTGCTGTGATGGCCATATTGGTGATTCGGGCTCCACAGCTTCTGGGGGTGGAGGCGAGAGCAGGACCCGAATAGGCTGGAACAGCCACCACGGCACCTGGGATCAGGCTGGGAGTAGATAGGAACCAGGGTGATCAAGCCAGGGCCAGGAGCAGCTACCCCTGGCAACAGAGACACAAACTGCTCGAACCCCCCTTCCCAGCCTGGAGCCAATTGCCCCTCCCCCCAGTAGCTCCCCTCACTCCCCACGCGGAGCACCCACCTTGACTCTCCTTCCTATTCCTGATACCCTGACCTCACCCCATTGCCCCTGACTCACCCTGCTCCCCAGGCAGAGAATCCACCGCCACATCCCCCCTCTGCCCTGCTCCCTAGGCAGAGTGCCCACCCTGACACCCCGTTCCCATCCTAGACATCCGAACTTCCCCTCTCTGCCCCACCGTCCCCGACTCTCCCTTGGGTGCAGGTTCAGCACCAGCAGCATGGTGGCTGTGTCACACAGTGGCTCCCTGTGGTGGAAGAGTTTGGCCCCCTCAGATGGGGCCCTATCTTTCTGTGGTAGCCCCACCCTTTTCTGTGCCCTCCCTCTTTCTGGACTTGGCCAGGCCAGGTTCAGTCTGGTCTGTTGGGAGCAGGGCAGCCAGTGACCCAAACCTCAGTCTCCCTCTCACATACATCCACAATAACTGTACATCTTACGAGATGTTTTGCTTTCATGGAGTTAGGGCGTCAATGTAAGGATCTCAGAGTAGGGTCAGAGTTAAATCAGAGGCATAGAGAGGGCCTGATCCTGACATAAGTACGGTTACTTATCCAAGTCTCCTCACTGAAATCAGTGGGAATATTATGATGAGTAAGAATTTTCAGGATTGGACTCAGGAACAGTAAAATTTTAAAAAATATGCAGGGGTCACTTGGGTGTAAATGGTGCCGGAATTTTCACCACAATGGGCCAGATTTTCAAAAAAGATAAAGCAACTAAATAAAATGGACAGACTCCCACTGAATGCTGCTGGATACTGGGTACAGAGATAATTACCATAACATTTAAATCCTGATCTGGGCTTTCAATTATTTACAGCCGTAACATCTGGGTATATTCAGACCCAGATCTCATCTGAATCCATATGTAGTTATAAATGATATGTCAAATCCTCAAATCATTTAGGCTTCAGTCACCAAACACCAAAACCCATATATAGTTGGTTACAAAGGTCCTACTGGCCACCGAGTCTAAGGCCATTCTACACTACAGGAACTATACTGGCATAGCTATTGTGCTATAGCCATGCTTGCAAAGACCTATGGAAACACCACCTCCCCACACGACGGTAGGTAGGGCGACGGAAGCATTCTTCCCTTGACATAGCTGCATCTACACCGAAGGTCAGATTGGCATAGCCCCGTCACTCAGGAGTGTGGATTTTTCATGCCCCAGGCCCATGTAGCTATGTCAACCTAACTTTTAAATGCAGATCAAGCCTAAATACAGGACTGCTAATATTCTCAGCTTAAAAAAAACAAACCCTGACACCTTCTTTTGAACCACTGGGGGGCTGGAGCATATGCTACTGATTCTTAACTTGGATTTAAAAATGTGGCTCCATTATGTATATTTAAAGCTATTCCAGGTTAAACACATACAAAGCAACTTGGGGAGTGTGCAGTAAATTCCATCTGAGCAGTGCATATTATTTCCTAACTACCTTTCTTTAAATGAATGTTAAAAGTATTTTTTTAAAGCTTCATGCCAGGTTTCTGTGCAGGGTCAAATCTGGGTCAAACGCTCAGAACCTGTTTGAAACAAAACATTAACTAGGTTGAAATTTTTTCCTTTGCTGTGGTGTCAATCAATGAAGTGACTGGAATCGGTAGGCTTCTCACCTGACAGTCCACAAAGCATCTGGTGCTCTAGTCGTGCAGCTCAGATTACTATGAAATTGTAATCTTTGTCTCGAATGGGGTCACTGCAATGCTTTGGCACACAAATTTTTGTTCTAATTCAGAGATTCAGAGCTTTTAAAGCCAGAAGGAACCATTGTGATCATCTAATCTGACTTGCTGCATAACACAAGCCCTAGGGCTTTCCTGAATTAAATCCTGCTTCATGTCCAGTAGCTGTGATTGAACTAGATCCTATCTTTTAGAAACATGTCCAACCTTATTTAAAAATGTCCAGTGATGGAGACTCCAGGACAATCCTTGATAAACTGTTCATTGATAAAAACTGCACCTTACTTCTAGTCTAAATTCGTCTAGCTTCAACTTTCAGCAATTGGCTCAAGTTATACCTTAGTTTGCAGGATTGAAGGGCCCTTTATTATTGAATTTCTGTTCCCCAGGTAGTTATTTATAGACTGTGATCAAATCATTTTTTAACTTTCTCTTTGATAAACTACATAGATTGAGTGCTTGGAGTTTCACACTTGAAGTGTGGACACCAGAACTCGCTACAGCATTCCAGGAGCAGTGACACCAATGCCAAATACAGAGGTAGTAAAACCTCCCTCCTCTTACTCAATATTCCCCTGAATAAAGGATTGCATTAGCCCTTCTGGCCACAGTGTGACTCCAGGAGCTCACGTTCATCAGATTATCCACCATGATACATCCCTCAAAAATACTTTTCAGAGTCACTGCTTCCCAGGATAAGAGTCCCCCATCCAGTAAATACGGCCTACATTCTTTCTTCCTAAATGTATGATTTTATATTTGGCTGGATGCAATTCACATTGTTAGCTTGCACCCAGTTTATCAAGCAATCCAGATCATTCTAATGAAGAGAACGCTTCTCTAATACATTTAACCAATCTCCTAATTTTTGTGTCATCTGCAAACTTTATCAGTAATGATTTTATATTATCTTCCAGGTCCTTGATAAAAACATTAAATGGCATAGGGCCAAGAGTCAATTCCTGCAGGGTGACACTAGAAACACATCTGCTTGCTGAGGATTCTCCATTTACAAATACATTTTGAGACCTATCAGTTAGCCAATGTTTAATCCAGTTAATGTGTGTCCTGTTGATCGTGTATCATTTTAGTTTCTTAATCAAAATGTCATGTGGTACCATGTTAAATGTCTTACAGAAGTCTATTAGACACTATTACTTCTATCAAACAGGATATCAGGTAGTTTGACAAGATCTATTATCCAATAACCCATGTTGATTGGCACTAATTATATTACTCTCCTTTAATATTTTTATTAATCAAGACCCATATCAGCCTTACTTTGCCCAGAATTGATGTCAGGATAAGAGGCCTATAATTACCTGGATCATCCAATTTACCCTTATTATGTATTGGCAAACATTAGCAACTTCCAGCCCTCTAGAACTTCTAGGGTAGCCAATTTTGGTTGGACATATTCCTGGAGGTTTCATCACATGACATAATATTTAATTAAAGATTAATGTTTAATTCCTGGAGACTCCTGGACAATCCTGGAGGATTGACAATCTTAGGAACTTCCCAGTGTTCCAAAACTTATTAAACATTAACATTAATGGTACAGAAAGCTCCTTGCTCTTTTAAAGCTCTTGAATGCAAGTTATCCGGACCTGCTGCTTTTAAAATGTCTAACTTTAGCAGCTACTGTTTAACATCTTCCTTAGTTATTGTTGCAATGGAGAGCATTTCATCATCAACATATGATATAAATAAGACATCTGGCTTTTTCCCAAGTACAAAACAGCAATATTTACTGAGCAATTCTGCTTTTCGTTCATTATTATTGACGCTTCTACCATTTCCACTTGGCAATGGACCAATACCACTGCCAGTGTTCCTTTGGTTCCGGATAGATTTAAAAAAACATATCTGTAACTCTATGGACACAGATTTCCCCTAGTGTCCTTTTGCTTCCCTTATCAATTTTCTACAATTCCTAGCTTCTATTTTATATTCATTGCTATCAACTTCCCTTTTCTCCATTTGTGTTATATTGAGTTGTTTTTTTAAAGCTGCTTTCACTTCCCTTCTTAGCTAGGCTAGTTCTTTAACCTTCTTTTTCAGGGCTGGTCTACTCTACTGCTTAAGTTGATGTAACTTAAGTCACTCAGCGGTGTGAAAAATGCACCGCCCTGAGCAATACAAGTTATATCGACTTAAGCACTGTCCACACCGGCGCTATGTTGGTGGGGAGATGCTCTGTTGCCAACATAGCTTCTGCCTCTCATGAAGATGAAGTAATTATGCTGACAGAAGAGCGCTCTCCTGTCGGCATAGTGCATCTTCACAGACGCGGTGCAGCTGCACCGATGTAGCACTGTAGTGTAGACTTGCCCACAGTTGTGGTTAATTCAGTGTACCATGACTCATGGGGCTTGGGTTGCTAGCCCCTAAAGCTTCTAAAACCTGGTGGTTCCCCATAAATGCTCCAAGAATGGCTTTCACCATCATGCTGCTCCAGTGGTCCCCTCCTGATGACCTATGACCCTTCATTGCAGGAAAGAATCGAGCACTCGAAATTTAGGGAATGCCAGATTTACAGTTGTCTGCGCATCCTTAGTTCAGCCCTCTTGTGTGTTTGCATTATGAGAGTCTTCAATTACATGACAGCACGCTACTTTTTCCATAGGATGTCTGCTTTACTCAGTTCATAGGATGGATACACAAGGTGGCAGTTTAAAGGTTGCATGGGTAACCATAAATGTGTCAAGTATCAGAGGGGTAGCCGTGTTAGTCTGGATCTGTAAAAGAGGCAAAGAGTCCTGTGGCACCTTATAGACTAACAGACATATTGGAGCATGAGCTTTCGTGGGTGAATACCCACTTCGTCGGATGCATGACATAAATGTGTCATTTCCTAACTTTCAAGTGCTTGACTTTGCAAATTAAATAATGTTATTTTAACAGAGTTGTTGGTGGTGTGGTGTTTTTGTTTATTTGTTTATTTTTATATATGTAAAAATAAAAAATAATGGGAGGAAATAGTTAAACATAACTTTTCAAACCTCAGTAAACACGTATATTCCAAGTTTTAAGAAAAAGTGATTTTGTTGCATGTTTTAAAGTGTGTGTGTGTTTAGGATCTTATTCATCTGAACTGTTTTGTTCATTAAACTGTTAATTAGAGAATACTCTGAAGTCCCATCAGATCAGAAGTTAGAATATTCCTTTCTGATAGCAATGTGTTAACATGAGGCACACATTTTTCTATCAGATATTTATTTTGGAGTGTTTCCCATTAAGTACAGTTTTCAAATAAATTAGCAAATAGATCTATCTGACCTCTGGGGTTCTAAAAATGAGACACCAGACGACTCAAATCCAGGTCTGCTGCATGGCAGCACAGAACTAATCACCCCCACCACCCCCATGCCAGTCCCTAGTGTTATACCTTTAACAAGTCTGTGAACAATTATAATTTTTCATTTACTGTTTCATGCATTCATGGAGATTTTCCTTTATATTGGCCATTTACTGAATAGGATTTCACTATGAATCACAAACTAGCGAAGACATGAGAGCCTGATTTTCCTTATCACCTACTCAGGTTTTATACAAGTGTAACCATAATGAGCTCACTGGAGTTATTCCTCATTTACCCTGGTGTGAGAGAGAAAAATCTGCCCTGATTGTTCTGAGGAGAGCTGATGGGGTTCTGCAATTGTTCATTTAACAGAGATTTCCCCTGTCCCTGAAACAGTTGAGGTTACCTGCATGTTTAAAATTCTAAATTAACTAGACAGTCAATAACTAGGGAGGAAGGCTGGTCTTGTTATTAAGGCACTCGACTAGGACTCATGACACTTGGGTTGAATTCCCGGCCCTGTTATAGACTTTCTCTGTCATTAGGACAAGCCGCTTATGCCTCATCTACATTAGAACAACTCCCTTCTACCAGCAATGCCGCTCATACTGGCAAAAATTTACTATTGCTGGTATAATTTATACCAGTTCCCTGAACGAAATAAGCTATACTGTCAAAATGACTTCTTTTTCTTTTTTTGCCAGTATAACTGTCTACCCCAGGGCTTTGGCCGGCATGACTATGTCATTTAGGGGTATGATTTTTTCACACTCCTCATCAACCCAGTTATGTTGGCAAAACTTTTAAATGTAGACCAGGCCTTAATCTCTTTGTAAAATGAAGATAATACAAAGCCTTTCTCTTGACTGATCTATTCAGACTGTAAACTCTTTGGGGGAAGGGCTGTCTCTACTGTGTGTATGTAGAACACCTATCAAAAAGACCACCACCCCCCATCCACCTCAAAACAGAGCCAGTTCATGCGGAGTCCAAAAGTCATTATCACACACCCTTCTTCTCAGGGTATAAGCAGCTACAATTCAATACATCCTGGCAGCCAAAAGCCTCCTCCAAATCAGTAACATCACTCTAAAACAGTGATCCAGGAAGTGGCCCTGAATTAAACAATTTGTGCCATACCTGCAAACAATTGCCCCTTCCCCCACCCCAACATTCCCCCCAACTCTAGCCAATCCAAGAATTAGTCACAACAGGCTCACTTCCAAACAGAATTCCTATTCAGGAAAATATCATGGGCTAAGAAGCACTTGTTTGGTTTAGTTTAACAGGAAGAATTCGAATAGTACTTTTTATATACAGCATTTTACACTACTGGTCATTTGCAACACCTTTTTTTATTTTATTTTCTGTCGTCACATTTCTGCTCCCATTTAAGTCAATAGCTAAAATTCCGCTAACTTCAGTGAGAGGAGAAAAAGGCCCTTTCTACAGAAACACAAAAATAGGTCCTCTCAACAGGCAAATTAAAGAAACTGCTACTGGAGATCTTATTCTTTCATGAGATATTGAAGGTATGACAGCCAAGCGCACCACTGAGAAAGGTCACCAACAAGGTAAAATTTACAACTGGGAAATCCAATCTGTTGTGTCTTTTACTCACCGTCTGATGACTTCTGTCACAGTAACGCAATCCAAAGTAATCTATCTCCACGAGGTTTAAGTGACGGAATACGTAGCCCAGGACAACCGACCCTTTCGTTGACTTCTGTGGGAAAGAATTTACAGAGTCTTTTCACAAAAGTGTTCTGTCTTTGTCAGCTATGCACAGTGGTATTCATGCATTCAGTTAGCCTTGTCTAAAAGAGGTGGCAGTTTTATTGATTAGAAACAATTCAGGTTGCCTTTAACAAAATCCTCAGTTACAACTAGAAAAAATTTCAATTTCTCCTTACATACATTTAATCAATGATTTTGTAAACAATATTGAACATTTAGTAATTGTTATAAACATGCTTCCTAAACTATGTTTATGAATGTTAATAAACCTATGAGTTTTCTTAGACATCTGTATTCATGGCAAAAATCTGTTCTCTGATCCACATGACAGATTTCAATTCTAAGATCTTGCGCTCCCTTCAAGTGTGGATCTCTCAGTCAAGCTCTGCCACTGCATATCTGAGGAAAATGTTGCCCTTAATGTGTAAATTATGAACCATAAGGTGCTCCATTATTCTCTGTGAAGAAGGCTGCTTTTTATTCCTTTTATTTAAAAATGTTTTTAAAAGTAGAGATGGGCCCAATTCAATGTTCTGAATCCAAATAACCCCATTGTGTTCGCAAGTGTTGTTGCATCACTTAAGGTCTACACTAATACTTAAACACAATATTGAAAAGGTGGCTCAAATTGCTGCTTCACTGTTGTGGCGTTGGCGTGGTAGATGCTCATTGCTATTTAAAGGGCTTTTATTTGCATGCTGTCTCATAGCTAGGAAGATCTGAATTACTGATTGCTGCTGATGTTGCACGTCTGACCAACCTTCCAGAAAGACTGGGACTAGCTAAATGAGATTCTCTCTCTTTTGAAATCTGGTGGGTTTGGATTTTGAATTAAGAAATCTAGATCTGGGAGACAGGTGGGGACATTTCTGGGATAAGGTGAGACGATGCTAAAACTATTAAAAGAACTGACTGCATATATTTATTATTTCTACATTACCAGGTTTAATACAGTAATAAAATTAGGGCTGTCAACTAATTAAAAAAATTAATCGCGATTAATCGCATCGTTAAACAATAATAGAATACCATTTATTTAAATATTTTTGGATGTTTTCTAAATTTTCAAATATATTGATTTCAATTACAACACAGAATATAAAGTGTACAGTGTTCACTTTATATTTATTTTTATTACAAATATTTGTGCTGTAAAAAACAAAAGAAATAGTATTTTTCAGTTCACTTCATACAAGTACTGTAATGCAATCTCTTTATCATGAAAGTTGAACTTACAAATGTAGAATTATGTACAAAAAAAAACTACATTCAAAAATAAAACAATGTAAAATTTTAGAGCCTACAAGTCCACTCAGTCCTACTTCTTGTTCAGCCAGTTACACAGACAAACAAGTGTGTTTACATTTGCAGGAGATAATGCTGCCTGCTTCTTGTTTACAATGTCACCTGAAAGTGAGAACAGGTGTTCGCATGGCACTACTGTAGCCAGCACTGCAAGATAATTACATGCCAGATGTGCTAAAGATTCATATGTCCTTTCATCTTCATCCACCATTCCAGAGGACATGCGTCCGTGCTCATGACGGGTTCTGCTTGATAATGATCCAAAGTTGGGCCAACCAAAGATATTACCTCATCCACCTTATCTTTCAACTTACTAGAGGCAGGTAAGTAGAATCATATTCTCTCTCAGGATGTACAGTAAAATTCAGTGACTGGCCATTCCGGACAGCTTATTAAAAACTGGCCTATCAATATAACAATTTGTACAGAAAATCAAAGTATAAAGAATGTTTAAAGGACAAATTATTGAATTAAATTGAAATACATTAAATCCTATTGCCCTTGTCTTGGATAAAGTGCATAAATATAGTTATCCTGATGTCACATTCACCAGGGTAAAATAGGAATAACTCCACTAAGTAAGTGGAGGAGTTGACAGCTGTAAAACTGATGTTAATTAAGAATCAGGCACAGTGGCTAAATTCCTACTGAAATATGGAATGAAGTTCAAGAAGGATTGCAGACAGAAAACGTAACAATTAGATTAAATTGCAGGCAGCGAGGAAACAAATAGAAGAAGCAATTATTCTACCTCCTTTTCTTTCTCATATTGTCAGCTCTTATTCAAAGTAGTGGTACAGATGTCAACTAGAAAAGGTAGATGCTATCTCATTATCTGTCTTTCATACCAGACAAAATTATCTTGATAGTTTAAAGTTTGATGATGATGATGATGATTGATGATGACTTATTTATACTGTGATACTTTTTAGGGACCCCAGCAGAAGACCAGAACCCAATTGTGCTAGGCACTGTACAAACATAACAAAAAGACAGACCCTGCTCTGATGATCTTACAAATCAGGGCCAGCTCCAGGCACCAGCGAACCAAGCAGGTGCCTCAGGCGGCAAATGTAAAGGGGCAGCAGGACGTCGGGCTCTGGGGCGGCAATCCACCATCGGTGGCGGCAGGAATTCAGCAGTCGCTCCATCACAGCGTGTTTCGCGCTCGGCGGCAATTCAGCGGCCGCACCATCACTCCAAGGTTTTTTGTTTTGTTTTTTTTGCCGCTTGGGGCAGCAAAAACGCTGGAACTGGCCCTGTTACAAATGATTCAATTTGGAACTGAACCATTGCAAAAGTTCAAACGGGGTACTAAAGTTATAAAGGGTACAGAGTTTCTTTACAGGAGGAAATCCATACTGGCACAGTCCCTACTGGCACAGTTTGTTGAACTGGTAAACCAGCTTTTGAGTAAAACAGCCTCTTCAACAACCATGTAGAGAACAGTTCCTTTGTGGACTCTTAGGAGAAACTGGGGGTCCTTGAAAGATGAGCTTAGAGGCTGTCACAGTGCAGCTGGTTCTTTTGAGCCTTATAGATTTATTTCAGTGTTTGTAGGATTTTGACAACTGTTTTGTTTGGCCTGTAGTTTGACACATACAGCAAGTGGTATCAGTGACACCAAAAGAGTAAACCACTGGCAAAGATACAGTCGTCATTTTAGATTCATATCATCATCTGAAAAAGAGGTATGGTCAATCAATGGAGCCTGGTCCACATTGGAAGGCATTAGTGATTCTGGACCAACTGAGATATGAATCTACATAGGTCTTGAGAGAGTCTAAACGTGGTGTAACTTATACCTTCTCCTGTCCTCTTACACCAGTTTGAAGTCCCTGGCTATGATCTCTATTGGAGCTGAGCTGAGTTCAGCACAGGAATGGGGACAGGGTGACCAAAGGCAGCTTTACACTACCTTTCACCTCCTAGATTCAAGGGCCAATGCAGTCCCAGAGTTATGTTTAAATGTTCCACACCTGACTTGGCTGAAATGGCAGGCTCCAATACTTTCCATTTTACAGATGAACAGTAATGATATGTAATAATCTATCCACTGTATTTGACTTAAAATGCTAAGCTGAGGGAGGACATAAAGAGCCACTAATGTATACTATCATTACATGGTTCAGTTAACATTCCTCCCCATCACAGTATTTATGTTGACAGGTGGCATGTCATGGCATAACTCTGCATAAAGCTGCCCCAGCTACACTGGTTGAGAGTTCTCCTCCCCTATCCACTAGGTGGAGATGGGGAATCATTCCCCAGGATCTGCAGGACAGGGTCCGCATGAAGGATGCTCAGTGTTCACACTTCCTTCTTCCAAAATGAGGTGGGGCAGCAGCCTTAGTAGCACTGTCCTGCTGCACCACTTTGGATTCTGCAGCAAACCCTTTATGTTTTCAAGGATGAGCATATAGGGAGTAGTCAGAAGGGGGACTGTGGCTGAACCAGGGAATGTACAGCAACCCATCATCCTGTGCTTGGAGCATCAAGCTAGCTTTTCTTAGTCCCATACATCCGCAACAGTAATAAAGGTTCTGCAGGCCAAATCAGACCTTCAGTGGCACCTACGCAACACCATTTTCTATAAACTATGCCCTTGGTGTAACCTGTCTTCAGTGAGTTGTACAAGTATAAGTGACTGGCTCTGCAGGTGGAATTTAGCAAAGCTATGCTGCTGCTGATGCACCAGGAGGAAAAGAGACCAGCTACAGTGATCTCTCCGCTGTGCCGGCACTGAAGAGCTAACAAATGTAAAAAGCAGCGCAAAACACATTTTGGTCATTAGTTGGCAGGTATGGCCCACAATACACACAGTACCAGCTCTGTTGTGAAAGAAGATGCCACTTTTATATAAACACTTTTCAGAACAAAACCATATTTTAAGTGCACTCTCTGAATTGCAATAAAAATTCAGACAATGAGCTTTTCAAACCTTTGTCTGTCAATCCTCAAAAAGAATAGCGTGGAAGACATTTTAGTGAAATCAAGAAGGCAAAGTCAGGGGAGCATACGTAGATTTGTGATTCAGGAGTTGCATATGAATTGTATTACTAGTAGTTAGCATTACCCACTCTTGTTACTTTATCATGAGTCTCACAATACATATATTGTATACAATATATTGTGTTTTTCTTAAAATGCCAGTTCTTGGTGTCAACTGTTTATGTGAGGATCTCAGTTTTCATTTAAACAAAGTAAGTTGCTAGCCCCCAGGGTTTAGAAGGAAATCTTAAAAATATGAAGTGAGTTTACACTAAAGCCTTAGCAACCAAAAGATAATAAAAAGAATCCAAAATGTCTCTCTTTAAATTGCATGATATTTTAAGTCAATCTCATGATATTTTGAGGCCAGACTTGTGATGTTTTAATGCCTCAGGTTGGCAATATACAGAATAGCTGAGAGGGGCACATGACCCTCTCACATGACCCTGTGACCTAAACCGAGCAGCCTCAGTAGCAATATACCACCTCATGCATAAACTTGGTTTGTAGGGAATGCTATCATGCATGCAGCCCGCTTTACAAAATGCGAGGCAATAGCTGTCACTGATAAAATTGTCAGTGCAACAGTTCTGGAGTACAAAACTCCATCAGAGAGGGCCAGCAGGAAAGTGCAAAAATTATACAATCTGCCTTCCATTATGATCAGACTTGCTAGAGGCCTACATTCTTAGAGGGAAACTCACAGTAACACAAGTTTATTTGAAAATAACATCAGCAATGCCTTCAAGATAGAACAAAGAATTGTTCAAATGAGTCATAACACCTTGCTTTATATTTTAACTACATGACTTTATAAACCAGAAAGGCAGGTTTCTACTGGCTAAACAAAATGACAAGTGGAACGTTCAGAAAAGACCTGATTTTATTTTTTAACAAATACAATAAAATATTATATTTTAGTATGTTCACATTCCTGCACTTTTGGGAATTCACTACATTTTCACATCGTACATTGTTTATTGGCTCTAGAGAGGTACTTATACTGTGTCTGCCTGTGCAGTGGGCTAGGTATCTCTGGGGGGGACGGAGCAGGGAAGAGGAGGGAACAGAAAAGAATCTCTCCCCCCCGCCCCCCCCGGCAACCAATAACTGCAGAGCCTCTCTACAGAAGCTACTTCAGCCCAGTAGCCGCCCCTCCCACTCCATATACAGTATCTCTAACCCCAAGCACTCAAAAATAATAAGTCAGACCCCAAAAGCTCATAATGTGGTTTTAAGAATTATGAGATTTAAAATAAATTTTAAAACTTCAATCACTTCTTTTTTGATCAGCCACCTGATTTTTTCGTTGTTGAGCCTGTCAGAAATTCACACCTCCTACTTAGTTAACCCTCTCATAGAAGAACTCTGTTCACACACTGCTGCACAACCATAGGAAGAATTACAGAGTCACTTTTTTCTGACATTGAACAAGGAACTTTATTAGAATAACAGAAACAGTTTCTCAAAAGCTCTCCCTCTCCATCCCCACCATGCACTGTGGAGCTTCTGCCTAGAATGTTCCCCTCTTCCCAGCCTTAGAAACAACACACATATCCTCAAATGCACTCTCCCTCTACCGGTGCAAAAGTGAGCTAAAGTAGCATAGAATCAAGGCCCTTGATGGTCTTTACCTTTATAGGCAGAGCCGCTTTCCCCACAGGCTGATAACCAGCCAAGCCTCAATTTGCAAAGTGCATGTTCAAACAGAGAAGATCTTTAAATTAATACTGTTTAATATTTACAAATATTCACCTAAACAAATAAGTAGGCCTTAATTTGCCAGGTACATGTTCAAACAGAGAAGAACTTTAATAATGTTTAATATTTACAGACATTCCCCAAGACAATCACATAGCACAAATAATTACTTATAGAAACTAGAGTTTAAGGTAAGTGAATATGGTATTAGAATCTCCCAAATCCATTCCCCTCTCACTCTTAGTTCCCTGACAACCAACATGCCAACCTGCTTTCAATTTCTATGTCACTGAGGACTCTTCAGGAAGATGTGATAGGGTGCATACACCTCACCATCTCAAACAATTTTCCAACGGAGAACTTCATGCTCACATAGCTCTTGCCTTATCCACTGGAGTTTTATCCAGTTCAGACACTGATTTTAAAAATGAATTTGTAGTGGTTTCCACAAGAGCAGGTTAAACACATTCTACCTGGTCATGGTGGATTAGGCAAAATTATTTCAAAAGAGTGTTGGAAAATGTTACTAACCTGAACTATTTTTGAATAGTTTTGACTGTTTCCCATTTACCTGTATTAGCAAAAAATATCTTAAAAGCCATTTTAAAAGCAATTTCTTAATATAAAAAAACCCTCTAATAGCAGGGAGGCTTCTGTGATGTTAGAAGCTATTCATTAGCCACCCCTTTCATACCTATTGTCTAGAGATGCTCTTTGAAGCTTGTTCACAGGTAAATGTGAACTGACCTCTCTCTACTCTGAGCATCTCTTGTGATAAGATAAATATTTGACTCTTCCTAACTTGAAACTGCTTTCACGATGCAATGGGTGTCTTTCCTGGAAAGTGATGAGCTTGCTGCAGATAAAAATACTCATAATGTGCATACTCCCTTTAGTATTTTCACCTGTGAACTATAAAATCTGCCTCTGATCCGAATGTTCAGAAATCCTATGATTCTGGTTCATCGTACTTTCAATAGTCTTGCACAAGCTTTATAAAGCACAAAGCTAAATGGTTATAGAAGCCAACAGTTTCCTAACTGCATCTCTCCCCACTATTTTTCCCAAATTTGTGACCTATATGTTCCACCAACTCCTTTTTAGACTTCATAGTTACCATAATCTGGTTCAACTCATTCTTCAGAACAGTATCCCTTTTGTAATTTTGTTAGTAACATGAGATACATAAACTGAACAAAACACCATTGAACCAGAGTCTCCTATGAATATGTTCAACTAATGATGTGTGTTTCTTTAGTAAATCAGGAGGTCAACACACTTACATGCATACACATTGGTGCAAGACCCTCCCAAAGAGGAGTGAAAGGCCAGTGATGAGAAAACATGAGAATTATATTGTGTGTAAATAATTAAATTAATGGAGTGGAGAAACAACTGGGCTTCAGAAATGTAATATTTTTTTAAAAAATGCTTTGAAATTGATCTCTAAAAGAGAAACAAACAACATTTTGTAAATTAGATAATATAGTAGAAATTAATTTTATGGACAGGATTTCATGTAATCTGAATTTAATTCAAGATTTTTTTTACTGGGATATTAACTAATACTAACATTATGCAGCTTGTGAGGTTCAGAGCCAACCAAGGTCTACATCTGTGTGTAAGACAGACCAATTAAATTGTCTTATAATGCTATTTGCCTTGATACAAATAACAGTTGCTGTGTATAGTGGGAAAATGCCAGCTATCAATTATAGGAGCATTTGCTACATATTTTGGAGGTTATCCTACTGCTTGCTGAAATATATTACCGAAGTTACAGAGGTACAGGATAGAACATGACAGCCTCCCAGTCTGAGAGATAACAGTGATGTCCATTATTAACTATTCTATTCCTGATAAAGCATCAGCTTTAAAAAAAAAAATTAGCAAAAAATTATGTTTTCACGTACAGCGAAGAGTTTGGGTTTTAGAATTTTTTTTGGTGAGAGTTTTAAAAGAAAGCTCTGTAGGCTAAGTAATGTTGTTCGTGCTAAGGCAGAAATGAAGATATTGGCACATTTTACTTTGACAGCAGAATCATCTGTATTTTCTATATTAAGTATCAATGTATTAGAGATAAATAAGAAGTTTTTGAGAAAGACATGAAGTACTCAGGTTTGAAGGAACTTATGTTTGCTGATTTTCCACAGAAGTACTGTATATGATTCCACACACTTTTAGTAAAACTATAAAAACTGGATAGTCTACAGCAGTGAGAGGCAAAGAGTAGCAATACAGTACACGATAGGGTACATATATAAATGAAAGAGTCTGACCTAATTTAATCCCCAACACCCTAGAGCACACAAGAGCTGAAGATACTATGATATACAGATCTTCCACAAGTACATTGTAAGGCACAAGGCCAGGTGCATGTGAATTTGCAAATTATACATTTTAATGTATTCGTAGATATTTAATTAACTTAATTTATTCACAATGAATATGAAAAACAGATCCCTTACCATCTTGACAATACTAAATCCCATTGAAATACAGGCTCTTACTCTCACAGAATTTCAGAAATTTTAAATACTGTTTGTATTCAGGATTCTTATCCGATGAAGTGAGCTGTAGCTCACTTGCATCCGATGAAGTGAGCTGTAGCTCACGAAAGCTTATGCTCAAATAAATTGGTTAGTCTCTAAGGTGCCACAAGTACTCCTTTTCTTTTTGCGAATACAGACTAACACGGCTGTTACTCTGAAACCCATTTTAAAAAGGGAGCATTACAGTATATTTAGGCTGCAAAGGTTAGCACATATTTTTCTACATCATTATGTGGAAAATCCATCTGTCTTCCAAAGAATTATTGTGCCAAATTTGGAGAATAAATTAAATCATTAAAGTTTGAAGCAGAGGGATTTTAGACCTGCCACAAGTGCAAGACAGTGCAGCCTTAACAATAGAGTTGCTACCAACACCTCCCCGATTCGAATCTGTATCTACTAAAGTACAGTTCAAGTCAACCCCAAATCACCTGGTTTCATTTCATTTAGTAAGTATCTGCAGAGTCCATGCCTCTAAAAGGATACATTTTACATTATTACAGTACACGACTTGTAATTCTATGGGATACAGAAGAGCTTCAGGACGTTTGTGGTCTGAAAGGCTTGGTTCATTGACAGAATTCCCTTTCTCTTGCCTGCATCGCCAGTTTCACAGAAAGAAAAGGACCCTTTGTCTCTCAGACAAAATGAACTCTATCGTTGTCATAATCATCTTCTACACAGGAAGGGTTCCGCTATGCCACTGTTCTTCTGATTACTTTTCCTTAAGGAATTCCTGTAACATCTCTTGATGTTTAAGGGAATCTCGAATCTTCTTTTAATATCCTTCTCAAACAAATTTGTGATTGTCTTTACTGAAGATCACAGATCGTTTCTTGTGTGGGAGGACTCCCCAGAAGTCTTGTACTTTTATATTTGCACAGATCTGGTTTTGAAGCTTTTCAATTTGCTATTCTAACACCATCCTTTTTTTTTCTCTCTCTCTTTTCTAATCCATAATTTTAGCCAACTTCTGCCTACCTACAACGGGAAGACATTAAAATTGTTGATACTACGCTAGGGAGATGAGGTATTACTAAAACACCAATCTACACTGATAAAAAGAGTCAACCAACTACCACTTTATATGATTACACACACAAAAATTACATTAAAAGAACATTATTAAGGTTCAGAGTCAAGCGCTCAAGAAATGCCCAAATTCAGGTTGCCCGTGCAACTCTAATTCAGCTCCCTTGTGCATACGTGATCATGTAATTGAACACTTTTTCTACAAGATCGTTGCCATATTCAGAGCACAGGATGGATGAACAGTGTTCACTTAATGAGCAGCTATGCAATATTTTGTTTTCTCCTTGTTGTTCAATGTGTGGCCTCATGAAGTGTATACCTTCCAATTTGTGCACCAAATAAAACGGGGTACCTACACTACACAACCCCAATTCTTCTAGGGTTGCCAGGCATCCGGTTTTTGACCGGAACGCCTGGTTGAAAAGTGACCCTGGTGACTCCAGTCAGCATCACTGACCAGGCTGCTAAAAGTCAGATTGGTGGCGCAGCGGGGCTAAGGCAGGCTCCCTGCCTGCCCTTGCTCCGTGCGGCTCCCGGAAGCGGCCATCGTGTCTGGCTCCTAGGCGCAGAGCAGCCAGGGAGGCTCCGCGTGCTACCCCGGCCCCAAGCGCCACTTCTACAGCTCTCATTAGCCGGGAACCACAGCCAATGGGAGCTGCGGGGGAAGCACCTGCGGGTGCAGGCAGTGCGCAGAGCCCTCTGGCCCCTCCGCCTAGGAGCTGGACATGCCGGCCACTTCCAGGAGCCACCTCAGGTAAGCATCGCCTGGCTGGAGCCCACACCTCTTCCCGCACCCCGACCCCCGCCCCAGCCTTGTGCCCCCTGCTGCACCCCAAACGCTTCATCCCCTGCCCCACATCCCAGACGGAGCCTGCACCCTCTCCCCCCATCACCCTCTGCTCCAGTCCTGAGCCCCCTCCTGCACTTGAACGCGTCATCTCCAGCTCCACTCCAGAGCCCGCACTCCCAGCCGGAGCCCTCACCCCCTCCCACACCGCAAAACCCTGCCCGGTGAAAGTTGGTGGGGGAGAGCGAGCGACAGCGGTGGTAAAGAGGGGGCAGAGCCTCCAAGAAGGAGCGGGGCAGGGGTGGGGCCTCGTGGAAGGGGTGGGGCCTCGTGGAAGGGGTAGGGCAAGAACATTCAGTTTTGTGCGATTAGAAAGTTGTCAACCCTAAATTCTTCCCCAGAGCAGTTCCATGTTATGCACTGAATGAGGGAGGGGTTCCGTGGAATTTAAGACTTTAACAATGCATACATACATACAAGAGGGCCAAATTAGTGTTGCACAGGCAACCTTCAATCTGGCGTTTCCTAACTTTTGAATGGTAGACTTTGCAATCTTAATATTCTTTTAATGTAATTTTTGTGTATGTGATTTTCTAGTTTTTTAAAAAGCAAACTGAGAAAACAGAAATTCCAACATGTTGCATCATGGTGACACCATCATCAGGGTCAGAACCTTTAGATCCAACATACATTGCTCCACTTGAGCTAATGGAGTCATTGATAGCAGTAGTAGGTTTTCATCTTCTGTGTTGACCCAGGGGATAGTGACACTTTGCCAGTGAGTTTCACAGATATTTGCTTACAAAAGAACAATGGAGAAACTCAGGCACCTTGAATTCCATTCCAGACTCTGAAGGATATCATGCTCTATTGGGCACAGACTCTTCTGCCCATTCCCCCCAAGTTTGACCTGTTTTGCCCTGTCCCTTTCAACTTGTTCCTGTCATGTCTCTTCCTTATCCCTCCCTCCCTCCTCATTCTGTCCCATGCTCCTCACCTATCCAGTCCCAGTCCCCACTCCACAGATTTCACATCCCAGTCCCCACTTCCTTGCCCAGAAAGTCCTATTCTCACTCCTCTGAATTCACTGTCACAGTCTCCCCTCCACAGTACCATTCTCCTTGCCCAGCCAGTCCCAGTTCCCTGATCCTTATCCTGTCTCCCTCCATGTCCCTGGGTACCAGTTCCCCTCTTTTCTATCCAAATTTCCCCCTGGTTCCCAATCCCAGTGTCCTTCTCCGGGCTCCTTGTCCTATCTCGGTGTCCTACCTGACCCCCTGTTTCTTGTCCCAGCCCCTTTGCTAATCTCTCTCCCAGCCCTGGCCCAGCCTCAAGCAGTGCAGAACTGCAGTGGTATAGAAAGTCCTGCTCAGCCCCTACTAGAGCTAGCCCAGTGCGTGTAGAATCTTCAGGGAATTTAGCCGCCAAGCTCCAGCAAGTCTCTACTAAGCATGTGAGAACTGTAAGAACGAAGGCTTGTAATTAGGGCTTTGATTATGTCACAGAGGTCGTGGAGGCTGCCAGCAGCTCCTAACCCCTGGGCAGCAGGGAGCTCCCACTCCCCATGGGTGGCAGGAGCCCCTCCCAGCCCCGCAGCTGCCCAACCACAGCAGCCCAGCCGCAGCGGGCGTCAGGGGGAGGGAAGGGGGACCCTGCAGCAGTCCAGGCGGTATGGGTGGTGGCCCTTCTCCCTCCCCATTTTGTCAGGGATATTTTTAGTAAAAATCAGGGACAGGTCACAGGCTTCTGTGAATTTTTGTTTATTGCCAATGATCTGTCCGTGATCTTTACTAAAAATACCCCTGACAAAATCAGTCTTACTCATAATGTTGCCAAATCTGGGTGGATTTTCACAGGGATGACAAAAGGCACATCCCTGACATAAAGACTATCCTCCTGATAAATTTCAGGTCCCTGCTCCAAAGCATGAGGGTGTTTGAGTTTCTCAAAGAAAAGGACATCAGAATTTTTTTAAAATGGCAAAACAATGTATTTTTCCCTATCCTCGCTCTCAAAAAACTAAATCATTTTGGCTGAAACTTTCCAAAAATATCAGCCTGAGGCAGACACCCAGCGTGGAAAATTTCAGCCTAAACACTTAATGTATAGCAAAATTATAAGCAATGAAAACCAGGTCTCAAATTGGGAAATGTCAGGCAACCTTAATAATAGGTAGTTCTACCAGCCTGGATTATGATAAACAGTGAGAGCAACGGTCACAATGGTGGGACTGTAATTTGAGGTTTCTGATATTAGTATTTTATGTTGGAGAAGTATGGCTATTTTTTTAACATTGCAATTTGACCTCAGCTAAAAATAGTTTGACCAAAAAAGAAAAGAAAGTCATATCAACCCTTCAGAGCTTTTTGTTTCTTCGTAGAAGGCAAAATTCTGACTCAACTGAAGTTAATGGCAAAAATCCCACTGACTTTAATGGGGCCAGGATTTCATCCTGAGTAGTTGTCAGAAAATGGTTCATTGAAAAAAAAAAATGAGCTCATATAAATCCAAACCCACCTGATAGTGTCTACTCCAAATTGTAGCAAAGGAATGACAGATTCATAGGATGCAATTCTGGTCCCAGTGAAGCCAATGGGAATTTGTCATTGGTTTCAAGGGTGTCAGAACTTCACCCATAGATTTTTAAAGTCATGATTATGTAGCTTGAACTCGTGTGTAACATGACAAAGAATTTCACCCAGTAATCCCTGTACTGCAAGGAGTTATTGTTCTCTGATGAAGTTTCACGTTGATGCTGACCTATGAGAATTCAGCAAACACTACAAGTGAACATGTATATGCAAGGTCAGACCAATGAGAGAACTGCAAACACAGTTACATGTGGGACAGACAAGACTGTCCATGACCATTGCAGGCTGTTGTAGCCTAGCTTTGCGCTGTTCACATTTTTCACATAAGGTTTTAATGCACTTGGCTTCAAAGTGGTTAACAGTGACATGACAAATCTGCTGCCACCTTGCGCTGTCACAAGCTGTTGCTTCCCAGTTGCTGGAGTCAACTTGACGTGCTTTCAAGTTTGACTTTTGCGTGTCTTTACATCATTTATACTGGCCAACATGAGAACGGGAGCCTTGCTTTAACCAACCATAAAATATTGCCTTAGGTAGTCTTGAGTCAGCCATATGAATGAGATGCCTACACCAATGCAGCTGAGCTTTTATGAGCATTCTTTGAATGCCAGACATCCAACAATGATTAAGGATTTCAACATTGTGAATCTTGTCCCATCATTTGACCCTGCAAACACACCAAAGATAACTTGATGAATTCCATATGCGCTTCATACCATGGCAGTGAAATCTTATCCAGGTCTCACAACCATATAGAAGCACTGTAAGCACAATGGCCCAATAAATGGACCGATTTAGCTCTGTACTTATTTTGATGCCATTATTGTTCCATAGGCAGTGTGACAGCCTTCCAAATGCAGAGCTGGTCTTGGCTGTGGGATGGGTAATATCATCATAAATTGTGGCACTCTGTGACAACATACTCCCTAGGTAGCAAAATTTTTCCACAGACTTGAGAGAAATTGTTGATCTTCATAATCTGGCAGACATGCAACCCCTTGCACAGGTTGGTATAGTACTTCTATTTTCTCTAGGCTGATTGCGAAACCAAAATTACTGACTAAATGAGCAAAGGGATCAGTTATAAACTGAATGTCATCAATGAAGTGAGCAACCAGTGCACTCTCCTCAGTGAATAAAAGTTCCCTAATGAGTAAATCTGCAGTAATCCCTGTACTGCAGGAAATTATTGTTCCCCAGTGCGTAAGTGAAAACTATTGAACCTAACAACTTGTGGTGGAGGAGATTATTTAGAAAGACATCCAATCTCAATTTAAAGGCTCCAAGTGATGATGAGTTTACCACAACCCTACGTAAACTGCTCCAAAGGTTAATTGCCCCCATTGTTAAAAAGTCATGTCTTATTTCCAGTCTGAATTTTTCTAATTTATGACTATGTATCTTGTAAAGAACAACTATTATTCATGCACAAAAAATAATTACATTTATTTAGGAGTCAAAAATGATATATGCAATGCCACATGGGACACAACTACTTGTCCTAAAGACTCTGTGACACAGCCTCACTTTGGCAGTCATCTTTTATCATTTTTCTCACCAAATCTAATCCGAATCTAAAGAAAATTCCAATTCTCTTTAAAAATTTTCATAAGACTTGGAGTTTCATAAAACTAGGAGTTTGAAAATGAAAAATAGATCACACCAAGAGATGATTTTTTTTTATTTACAATGACCTTTTCTTATAGGAGTGCTACAAAAATATGAAAAGTGTACAATATTGGGAGTATTTTTTTCCAAAATAAAATTTGTTGGTATGCTCACATCTGTTCAAGTCAGTATAATTTACAATAAAGCAATCTACATATTCATATTGGGAGAAAATATCCTACAGATTAGCAAGACTCGATTTAATCATGGATTTCTACATAAAAGTGCATTTTTGTTGGTTGTTATAACCTTAATATATATTCTTCACAACTCAGAGATAGATGTAGGTTTCATTTTTAGAAGGTACACACTATACATTTTTAAAGTGATGTTCCTTTCATCATCTTCAACACAGCTTGATCCTGAGAAAGAACACTTCTCATGATGTTGTTTCATTTAGGCAACCAGGCCTTGCATTTCTTTGTTGCACTGTTTGCATTTTGTATGCATGACTGTCTTACCCACAGGAAGAGGAACTTCATTAAAATATTCCCAAACTGGGTCTCTTTTACGGCCTGCTGCCATTATAGGTTTTCCCTTCCAATGGGAGAATGGTATGGTAGATCTCAAATCAATGAAGGCTACCTGCAGAAAAACCTCAAGACTTCTGGAATATACCGCTCAAACAGTTTCACTTTTGTTTCTACTGCCTGTCCCTTCCTTCTCACATTTATCGCCAGACTTCTTCTCCTTGTCCAAATCTATTCCGCCCCCAACAATCTTCTATTCATTGAACTTTTTGAAACTTCGCACTTTTAGAGAGAGGGAAGAGATTAACTCTGTGTATACAAATTTGCAGAGGGACAATAGGGTTGAGGTCTGTTATTTCTCAACTCTATATATTATTTATTTTAAAACATTTTTGCTGTTAACAAGCATGTTATCTCTGGAGACAAAAATCCACAGTTTGAGAACTGCAAAACTAAGCTTCTCTGATGGTATCTTCTAGACTGAGCACTGATTCCCATTGGGTAGATAGAAAGATTAACCTAAATAATCAAAATAGAAGCCCCAGGAACCCCATAAGATTGGGTCCCTAATCCATGAACTATTGGAATCATTTACAGAACTTTTCTTAAACATGACATGAATATATTGTCTCATACTACAGAATTAGAATTTATAATTTCTATTCCATGATGAGATATCTTTGAGCTATAATATATCTTAATTAAAACGGTCTTTAGATAGGTTTTTTCCTCAAAAAGCATTTTATCAAAAATCCCATTTAAATAAAAAAATCGGATTTTTTTTATTTTTTTTTTTAAATCATTGATTTTTATCCACCCTGTTGCAAAGTGAGGGAAGTTAGGAAGTACCAGAATGAAGGCTGCCTGTGCAACTTTAGTTCACCCCCCTTGTGTATATGCTTTATGACAGAGTCTAATTGCATGATCACATACTGTACTATCTTTTCCAAATAACCACTGTCACATTCAGGCTTCCCCCATTTCACTGGCTCTTAGTCCAAGTCTCCTTCCCTGGTTTCATCATCCAATCTCAGTCTCCCTCTCCCTCTCTCCAGCTCCGTGTTCCACTCTCTCCCTTGTCAGGATCTCTGTCCAAGTCTCTTTGCCAGCCACTCCCTGTTCTCCTCCTGCACTCCTGCTTCTTCAAGATCTGTCTTCCCGCCCCGTCATGCCCATTCCCCAAACCCCCCATCTCTGTTCCCCCCTGCAGGTTCCCAGTCTCAGCCTCTCCCCGCAGTTTTTCATCCAATAGCAGTGGCTCCCAGTTCCTGTCTCTCCTTCCAGTTCCAAGTCCCAGCCTCCCCTTCTATACTCTGATCCCAGCCCCAGTCTCTTTGCTCAACTAGTCCCCAGTGCCCTCCGTCCACAACTCCCAGTCAGTGTTTCTCTCTCCACCTTGGGTGACCATACATCCTCTTTTGGCCGGGACAGTCCCTTTTTTAAGCCCTACCCCGACCGTCCCAACTTTTTTCGCAAAACTGGGTATTTGCCAACTGAACATCAGTTGTCAAGAGCAAACTGGACAAATGCAGTTTTGCCAAAAAAAAGGGGGGTGCAACCCCCAGCAAGGAGCGGAGGAAAGTGCGAGGGGATAGGCAGGGGTGGGTGGTAACACCAGCCCTGCCCAGGAGGGAAGGCTCAGGAGAGCGGCTAGGGCCTGGCCAGCCCCATGTGGTGACCCATTTTCCCTCTGATAAAATATTATCACCCTAACTCCACCCATTCCCCACCTCCAGTCCCAGTATCACCAGGCTCCTTGTCCCAATTTACTCCCTTCCCTCCCTACCCCCAATGCAGCTCTTGTCCCTTCTGCAATCAAATAAGGTGACTACCTCCACCACACTGTCTGGCCACCAGCTGGAAGGGTCATTAAGAGCACAGAAGAGAGACTCTCTGATCTCAGTTCCGGGGCCTGACCCAATGAAGCAATTAATGAGCAGTCTAGTCACACATAGGGACTGTGAGCAGTTGCTCTGTAGGGATGGCACATACACACCGTGGTCAGCACTAGCAGCTGTGAGAGGCTCGAGAATGCTTAGTGAAGGTGGAATCGTCAGAAATTTTATCTGTGAAACTCTAAGAAGCCTCTACTGAGCGTGTGTGAACTAAGCTTTTTCAAAGGCTTACAACTTGGCCAAATTTGGGCAGATTTTCAAGGGAGCAGCAAAAGTTATATCTCTGATGCCAAGACCATCCCCGGGAAATTTCAAATCCCTAATCCAAAGCACTACACACCTTCTCAAAGGAAAGGTCACTAGAATTTTTTTAAATGGCAAAATAACGTATTTTTCTCTAGTCTTTTTCTCTGAAACAGCTGAACCAATTTGGCTAAAGCATTCCAAAAAATATTCAGCCTGAAGCAGAACGCCCAGTACAAAAAATTTCAGTCCACAGAGTCAGTGTTTGGCAAAGTTATAAGCAACTATAAACAGGGATTTATAAAGAAATAGCGAGCAACCTTAACAAGTGGTTCTGCCTGCCATGCTTACAATACCTTTTGCATTCAGAGAACCCCCAAAGTGCTTTGCAAACTGAATTTACAGCAGTGAACTCAGATTTTATAAAATGAGCAGGTTAGATTGAATTAGTACTCGGGTGAGAACCTCCAGTGATGACTCAGCTTCCACAGGAAATGGTGATGGTGATTCAATAGGTACCACCCTCCTCTCTGAATCAGTATGGAGCTAAATACCCTTCCTGGTATTAAGGAACACTGTGGTGTATTTCAACCAATACTTAAATCCAAGGTCTTGTCCACTTCCAGTAATTAAATCTCCCGAGGCACTTGAGTTAATTTGATGTTAACCCAAGTGTCCTGGATTAACATAAATTTGGTTGAATAAATTATATTCTCTCTACCTAAAATTCCCCCTGTATTTTTAGATGATAGTCTTCATTTCCTGTCCAAAGTTATTGTGTAGTTTTTCTACATGCTATTAAAAAGCTATCACCCTTCACTTTGCAACTGCAGCCACACACGTTAATAGTAGGTACAGCAATTTCTCTATATATTCAAAATGCTTTGAGATTCTTCTGCAACACAAGTATAAGATAACTTTGATAACCCTATGTATAGAGAATTTTAGGTTGTTACTCAACTCCCTGGTCAATATTCAGTAGCAATCTGACCACTGTGTATTACAAAAAAGAAATAGGAAAACTTACACTAGATACGTGAATTATAGGTTGTCTTTGAAAAACCTGATATTGAATTAAATAAACCTCAGATATGCAAATAATTTTAACTTGAAAAGTGGAGAGAGAGGTGTATACATCTCTTTAAAAATGCATATCTTATAATATTATCTTCTATAATGACTATTCTGGTATTTTAGGTGTGATCTCTTACAAATTAATGGCAACAACAACCCTGGCAAAGGTAATAAAACTGTCAATGATCTTTTTTTTTAAGTTAGATCTTGATATATTAGAAAAATGTATCAAGAACTATACTGTAGTGGGGTGGCTGCCCCACTCCTATCCTAGATGGGGCTTCAGCAGGCCAGGGAGGCGGTACAGGTGGGTGGCCAATCAGAGAAGGCCTGCTAGGGAGCCAATCAGAGGCTGAGTTAGAGACAGCCAATCAGAGCCAGACTCAGCCATATATAAAGGCTGCCCAGGAAGGGAGGGGGCAGTCTTTCCCTGGTGGTCAAGGGAAGAGGACTGGCTTCTCTGCTGGAAGGTAGCACCTTGGACAGAGCAGTGCTAGGAAAGGTCAGAAGGAGCTGGGGAGCTCTGGCCAAGGAAAACCCCAGGCTGCCGGCCTAGGCCATGCAGGTGCATAGGGCTGAAGGGGAAGTGGCCCAGGGACAATAGCGGGGAAAGAAGGAGGGCAAAGAGGCTGCTGCTAAAGGGTCCCTGGGTTGAGTTCCCGCCCCCCCTTCCCCTTGTGCTATGCTGTGCTAAAGAAGAGTGTGGCCTGATCCAGGCTAGGCCCTGTGATAAGGGGCTAGACTTAGAGGCTGCAGCTGGCCACTACAACAGGTGCAGATTGTGGACTGCTGATGACCTCAAACCCCTGGAAGAGGGTGAGACTGGAGCAGTGGGCACTGCTAGAGGGCAGTGTCCTGAAGAGGATGCTGTTGAGCGAGGAGCAATGAGGGTGCCCAAAGCAGCAGAGGGGCAAGGCACCATGTGGAAAAGGTGCTCTGTGACTGGACAGAGCTAATTCCTGGAGCAACCAGTGGGAGGTGCCAGCAGTGGTGAGTCCTAACCCTGTCACATATACCTATCTAGGTACTTCTACATCTTATTCTGAATTCTTCTAAAAACTCTTTATCTTTTGGGGCCTGCAAGGAGCTGAGCATCTCATTCCCACTGACTTTAATGGGAGATTCATAGATATTAAGGTCAGAAGGGACCATTATGATGTAGGTGCTCAGTACATCCTAGGATAAAGCCCTTCTTTTTAAAACTGCAGAATTAAGTCTACTCCTCAGTAAGGATCTCTGTTCACACAGGCTATTGAATGGTTAACTCTTCAGTGCCCACAATCGAGCTTTTTTGATTTCCAGTGCTAATGAAAAATGCACCACCTTCCAACATCCTGAGAACCAGACCCAAGGGATTAATTAATAAAATGCTCCAGGCACACTAGCCTTTCCTAAAGCAGCTTGGCATGTGTTTTACTACATAAATCTGTTTATTTATATTTCCTATCCAACAGTTTTAGTGGAAAAACATTAAGAATTTTTTAAAAATGCACATAATACTCAAATCATAGTATTTTGCATTAGAAATAAAGGCTAATTAATACTGAAGGGCAAAAACTCCTCTTTATATAATTAGAAAAAACTGAGATCCATACAAAACTTTCACACAAAGATTTTAATAGAATAAATTGAACAAATATTTCCAGCAAGTTCTGTCTCATTTTAGACATTTCAAGGGAAATCTTGATTCCATTAAAGGCAATAGTAGCTTTACCATCGACTTCAACAGGACCAGGATTTCACTCAAACTGGAAATTTAAGATTTCTGTATTTAAGTGGTGTTTTTTAAAAAGTAACTAGTTTCTAGTCATTGCAGTCTCCATCATGAGATTGTCCTTTTGCTTGAGACAGAAGTCTAACTCAACTTGCTTCATGCACAAAGCCTACCATTTTACAATAATTTCAAATATAGTAATAGAAATAGCACTGCTGAAAACAGAGGTTATAGTGCAAAAAGAACAAATTATAAACCTGATAAATACATAATATAAAGTTGTTCATCACATTCACATTTTCATTTTTTGAGGCTTCTATCTCAAGCTATTAAACTACTGATATAAGGAATATCATAGGATCATATGGCCTTTGCTCTCAAACCCAACGAACAGTCTTCAACAAAGTACTGGAGAAGACTCCATTAAATGTGCTTGAAAGTGAGTCATTACCAAGTAGCTGACAGTGCCCAATATAAATATGTTACGCTAGGTAAATCACAATAGGCACTGTTAACAAGGCTGTTAAATTTCAAATAGGAAAATCACAGGTTTTTTGTTTTTGTTCCACTTGAAGTGTATTTAAATACAGTATTGGCGGTACTATCTTTATTTACATTAAATACAGCCTACTGTGCAATTAAGGCTTGATCCTGTTCACACTGAAGTCAATAACAAAACTCACTATGGCTTAAACAGTGAAAGATCAAATCCTGAGACTTTAATCAGATTGGCTGATGATAAAATACAGATGGTCTACTAGCAGTTTGCAGGGACTGGATAAAGTGGCTGCCCTAATCTTTTTTTCTCTATTTTAATTAATAAATAAATAGCACTATTGTGAGCCTGAAAATATCAGGTTCCATTTTATTCTATATGGGGTTTTTATACCATGCTCATCACTGTATCATCTGAATGCCTTCCAGTAGTGCATTAAGCAATGTGACTACACGTCTGTCATGTATTTGATCTCCCCTCCTCTCCCTGGTGGGAGAAGCGCATGCACCAGAGTGTCTTATTTATATTATATTATACACACACCCCTGTTGCCATCTCTTTGTTAAAGAAGGCAACGTCTTCTTGGCGTGGAAAGTGGTGAAGTTTGTGATGGATCTTAGCTCCTGAGGAGTTCATTCCAACCCCCTCAAAGTTTGTCTCCCACACAGATGAGGTTTACTCTTATTGTTGAAAGACCCATTGTGCCAGAGGAGCATAGCTGTCATCATTCCAGAGCTTTAGACAATCTTTTAGATACTCTGGGCCAACCTCTGAAGATAAGGACCAAAATCTTGAACTAAATTTCATGGAGACCAGAGTTTCTCAAATTGTGGGTCCTGACCCAAAAGGGAGTTGCAGGGGGGCCACAAGGTTATTTTAGGGGAGGGGGGTCACGGTATTGCCACCCTTACTTCTGCACTGCCTTCAGAGCTGGGCGGCTGCAGAGTGGCAGCTGTTGGCCAGGCACCCAGCTCTGCATCAGCAGCAGCACAGAAGTAAGCATGGCAAATCATACCATGCCATCCTTACTACTTACTGCTTCTCTGCTGCTGGTGGCGGCTTTGCCTTCAGAACTGATCTCCTGACCAGCAGCCACCACTTTTCAGCAGCCCAGCTCTGAAGGCAGCGCCACCAGCAGTAGCAGCACAGAAGTAAGGGTAGCAGTACCGCAACACTCCCTACAATAACCTTGTGAACCCCTCAACTCCTCTTTTGGTCAGGACCCCTATAATTACAACACCATGAAATTTCAGATTTAAATATCTGAAATAATGAAATTTATGATTTTTAAAATCCTATGACTGTGAAATTGACCAAAATGGACCATAAATTTGGTAAGCATGAGTAACTGAGACCAGGTCATCCTCTATCAGGATGGGACAGAGTTTTCTAGCCAACTGAAGACCATAGAAAGCATTACTCATGGATGCTGCTATGTGAGAGCTCATCCTCAGCAGGAAATCCAAGAATACTCCTACAATACAGACAGAACTGACCAGTTATGCATCTTCAACCAACAGAGTGGCGTGCATCTTCTACCAATGGAGACTGCACATGGCTGTAAATTCTTCCAAATACTTTCCTCTGCCCACCAGCATCACCTCTGTTTTGCACAGGTTCAGCTTCATGCAGCTGCTCTTCATCCAAGCACTGCGCCATCTTGGTGGTAATCATGTGCACTGAAGGATAGGTAGAGGTGTCTGCCATCTGCATATAGCTGGCACTTGAGTCCATGTTGTCTGACCAGTTCACCTAGTGGTTGCATGCAGATATTCAAAAAGACCAGAAAGAGAAATGATCCTTGTGAACTCCACATGCCAGGGGTCGAGAGGTGGAAGTGCACTTTCCCATCACCACTCATTAGGTGCATCCTTCCATGAAGGACTCAAACCATTTTAGCACATTACCCTGGACCTCTGCTACCTCTCTCAGGTCAGACAACAGAATCTCATAATCAACTGTGTCAAATACAGTTCTTGCTGACATGTGCTATATTTCTAGAGCAAAACCTTATAGACAGCATTCCTATAAAGGGATGCCTCCAGAATAGTCCCTTATGTCTGAATGAATTGCCTGGAAGTTTTATTACAAAGTTAACGGCACTCCACACAGGTGCAAGCATGGAGCTTGCTGAAGGATCTGAGCCTTTATTTGTAAAAGAGCCAGTCTTAATTTAAAATGTTTACATCATTTTGGATCTGATGCTGCAAACCCTTATTCATGAAACTTCCCATTGACATTAACTGCGTAAGGACCACCACACATGAGTATCAAGCCTTTAAACATATCTTAATAGTTCCCTTAAAATGCAAACTATAACTGCTATCTCTAATGTTTAAAAGAAGCTCTCAGAATATCTGAGCATTCCAGCAGATTTCAAGCATGGCTTAGAGCAGAAACATATTCTGTTTTAGCTGCTATAATTTAAGATAACCAGCATTATTTTTTTATTTATATATATATATATATATATATATATATATATATATATATATATATAAAAAATAGAGTTGTTTAAATCAAAATTTTCTGTGGCAAGAGATTTCAGTGGAATTTTCCATCTGGAAAAATTTAGGCCAAATATCTTGTTTAAGACCAGGTCAGCATTAAACTGTGTCCAACCAAGCCACAATGGTGCCTTTTGAGATATGTAGTTCCAGGTCCCTCATTCCCCTGCTATTTCCTAGAGGCCCTGCTTTCTGGCTATACTACATCTCTTATGAGGCAACCTAGAGTTCAGCCACAGGGAGGGACTGCAGCCCCTAATGGGAGATGTAATCCAGGCAGGAGCAGAGCCAATGTGCAAGAATGAAGGCAAGCGGGACCCAGAACTCCAATTCCCACAAAGAAAAGCAGTGGCTCAAGTGGACAAAGATTCATGTCAATTTGACCCAACCTGAAATATTTCAGATTGACAAAGCAAAACAATGTGTTGCTTCAGGAACCTCTAAACACTTAATTTTTCTCAAATATGGAAACAAAATATTCTGAATTTTACAGAACTTTACATTCCATGAAAAGTTTTGATATTTTGACTTTCTGTCCTGGTTCAGGATGAAAAATAGGACAAATTCCTTTTTTCAACCAGCTTTCTGTAGCTACAACGTTCAAGTGACTAAAATGTTGTCTTTGTTCACAGTCTGACATTAGGAATGATTACTTTGATCTACACCACCAAATATGCATATATATAATTTGCACATAAGAATGATAGGAATTTTATATAAAATGTGTACCATTTGCCCATTAATACATTTTGTTCATGCAAATCTGTGGTCTCATGCAAATCTGAAGTCTCAATAAATAGACTGAGCAAAGCAGCAGTGATGGTGCAATTCAGAACTACCTTTAGTAGATTTAATGCCCATCAAGTCGAACACTGCCAAACTCACATTAGAGCTCAAGGCCTACAGAACCAGGCTGAAGTGCCACTACTCCACCAAAAGTGTCTCTTAAATAACAACTATGAAGAAATGAGAACTGAAGGTGTAGTATAAGGCTAATATCAGAAATCTTAAGTTAAGAATCCCAAGCTCCAAGGATTCTACCTCTAAATAACTAAGACTTACTCCCTTACAGAGGCCATTTATGAGAAGCTAGAGGATATGTGTCAGACATTTGTAGCAAATTTAAGCAGAGCTCTATGCACCAGAAGCATGATTCAATGCTCACTGAAGTCAGTGGGAGCATTTTCAATCTTTGCAATGGCCACTGGTCAAGGCCCAGGTTAAGAAGTTCCCCAAATCATATTTATTTGTATTACAGTAGTGTCTAAGGAGACTATTCCTGGATCAGGGACCCACCACAAAACATAACAAAACAGATGGATCCTGACCCAAAGAACGTTGTAGGCTCTAGTTATGGGAGGTTTCTAAGATTTCAAATGAAAGTTATTCTCCGGGAGTTGGTTAACTATGTTGTTAAAGGCTCATTGCTCTCGGATCCTACACTGTAAAACTTAAATCTCTGAAAATCAGGGTGATTGAGGAGATCCTGATAAAGCAGACTGTTGAAAAACTGTGTGCTATCTATACGAGCCCAGGGAACAATGGTCTGTGAGGGCAATATGATGTGGTCAAGATTATACATGCTCTATCTGGTCTGTCTTCCCAAACCATTTTGACAACTAGAGAAAACAGCAGAAAGCTGTACATGAGTTTATATGCTCAAAGGAAAGAGGTACTGTATATCTTCTATGCCCAAGAATGCCATTATCAAGAACAAAATACTGATAACTTCTTGAATGCTGAACTGGAAATAAGTTGAGATGAGCAAGAAACACTTGATGGAGGGATGATCAAAGATTGTAAAGGCTGATTCCCCACTCTGGCACTTTGAGTGCAGAAGGTGGGGGCCTGCAAGGATTCTAAAAATTAATACTGGCCCACACTAAGTAGTCCCATCAGAAGCTAGCCCATAATAGGGAGCAAAAAGTGAGTGTGGCCACCAGTGTGTGGGTTAAGGGCAAAGAAAAGGCTTAAATTCTGAAACAGTGACAGAGGACCCCTGGGAATCTTCCTGAGAACAAGTGGTCCCACCAACCTATGGTTACACAGCATTGTAATGCAAAGAACTATCTGCATAGCTGCACCAACCACTAGCCATCAGGTTCAATGATCCAGAGCATTTTAATCAATAATAAAGTGCTTTCATTTGTTTTTAATGATCAGTTCAGCCTCACTGGTTTTTTGCTTACTCTTGCTCCTTGTTGCAAGTGCAGTGTACCACCCCTACTTTACTGTCCTGCCACACTGAATGAAATTAATTGTTCTATTTTCTTCAGTGTGGAATTAAATCAAAGCAGTAGTGGTGGTTTCAACTTATGCAGGGGGCAATCATCCCTCGGGGGCAAACAGTTTCAATTAAGACAGATCTGTAGGTGAAAAGGGGGGAAATAGTCACTTAAAATGACTATCTCCTCTAATATAAGCCCTTATATATAGCCTTGTGGTTTAGGTTTCCATTATTACTTTAAAACCTACATTAGGAAAATGGCTACCGCTTTAGATGGAGAGTTTAGTGTTTTACAATACAACATCAATGAAGCATAAAAATTCCCGCATGGTTCCTACAGCAGACTATTGTGCACCTAACCACACAGGTGAGAAGCAAGTAGTATGCTAATAGTCAAAGAGATCTGAGCTGCCTCTGCACTTGTGCTGCCTTCCTTTTGATCTTGTGCAGCTTTAGCAAAAATAGTCGTTGTCACTATTCTTATCTGACAAAAAAACCTTATCTGGATTTTGCCCATTGATACTTTAGAAAACCTCTGATTTTTGTTCTTCCTTAATCTAAAGATTTACCAGCAAGATGACTAGTCCTCAGTCTAGTGAGAACATGCAACAATCAGTACAGAAAAACACTACACACAAAAATTAGCATATTTGCTGGCATTAAAATTTTAGCTACAGTAGCTGGGCTAAATTCTTTTCCATGTAACTTCAGTGGAATTATGCCTGGGAGAATTTGGCCTATTGTTCCTAAACAGAATTTCATCATACTTTATCAAAATGTGAGCAGTTTGGTTAATTAACTTCACTAGAAGCATTCATATTTTTTAATCTAAACCTGTCCCCTTTAGATTTCATCATGCAACTGTGCACATCAACTACAATTTTATCATCTTACCACAAAACAATGTCAGCTTCTTGCTCTCCCCTCCTGGTTGTGAGTATAATATCTGTACTACAGAAATAGGTCGACACAAGTCAGCTTATATAAACCTAACCATGTAAGTATCTACACTAAAATTTCACTCCTGTCGACATAACTGCCCTGGTACTCCAACTTAACTCCACCTCCATGAGAGGCATAGTCAATGTTGATGCAGTTAGGTCAATGTAGACACGGTGTTGCTTAAACCAACTGTTACTGGCTTTCAGAAGCCATCCCACAATGCCCCATACAGACAGTACAAGCACTCATGGTGAGGATGCACACTGCCAACACAAGGAGCAAAGTGTAGACATGCACAAGCAATGTAATTACAGCGGTGGCTGTATGGCAACATAAGTTAGGTTGACTTAATTTTGTAGTATAGATATGCCCTTCGATTGGAAAACCTATGATTTCTATTTCAGCCTAGTAGGGAAAGGCAGCTTTGCTCTCCAACTCCAAAAGCCATTCAATTCCTAAAAGGATCTATCAGGAAAGTAGTAAGTAGGGTAGATTTCCATCTACAAGTACTTGGAGGGAAAGTTCTTTTCTTCCTACCTAAACACCACTTCATAAACACATGCTCTGAAACTGTTCTATGGAAATGTAGAAAATTATCATTTTTGAGTCCTAGTGAGTTTCTGGTATTCTATAAAATGGGGCTACTGCCTATCTCACAAGGGTAATATGAAGCTTAATTAATATTTATTCAGCATCTTAAGAGCTCCATTTACAAAGTGGTATAGCACTGCAAATTTATTTATTAACTGCTCTACTTATTGTTGCACAACCATAATTTTTGCCATGGTATTTCATGTTCAGTTTCAAGGCACAAATCCACAAAGGGACTCAGATGCCCAAATCCCAGGTCTAGGTGCTACCGTGGTCCACAACACTTGCTCTACTCCCCACCTAACTCTGTAGGTGCCTAAACTCACATGGTGCCTACATTTCCACTGCAAAAAGTTCCCTAGAAGCCTATTTCATGCCTAAGTCCCAGTGCAATCCTCAAAATAGGCAGAGAGGCATTCCCCATCTATCTTGTCTGCAGCACCCAATCCAGTAGCCATGCTCAAAGCCCACCTAACTCCACACAAAACAGCCCAGGGAAGAGGTGATGTCCTCACTTATAACCTTTAGCCCAGTGGTTAGGGTACTGACCTGAGATAAGGGAGACCCCAGTTCAATTCCTCCCTGTACATAGGGAGAAGGAATTTGAACAGGTGTCTCCCATCTCTCAGGTGAGTGACCTAACCACTGAACTATAGAATACTCTCATCTGGGTCTGTCTCTTTGTGTTGGTAGTCCATTGACCATAATATTGTCGCTGTTCTCATCAATGGCTATGCATAGGACTCTGAAGTCCGAACCCTGATGCACAGAGTCAGCTGCACAAAGGGCATGGGAAGTCTACATTTATGATGTTTGATGATACAGCTCTGTAGCACCTTTCACATGCAGCCTGGAGATGAATTTGTTCCTGCTCAAACCTGTTACATGCTGATCTTGTCAGACCACCAGTGAGTCCTGTTCTGAGTCATTTGCTCAAGTTCTTTGGAATTGATACCAGTCCACTGGAGACTGCCCTTCAGATTATCTCTGAAGCACTTATACGGATGATCCTTCTTTCTTTTGCCCTGACTCAGCTCCCCATACAAGATCTATTTTGGGAGACAGTGGTCTTCCAGTCTGACCTGTCCAGTCCACTTAAGTTGTGCTCTCAGTAATCTCCTCAGTACTGGTTGTGTTTGCTCTTCCAAGGACCTTAATATTGGTCACTCTGTCCTGCCAGTGAATACTCATTGAGTGGAGGGAGCACATGTGAAATTGCTCAAGCTGTTTAATGTGACATCTATATAGAGTTCCCATCTCAGATCCATACAGGAGAGATGTTAAAACCACTGCACTATAGATCTTCAATTTGGTGGAGAGATGAATGTTGTGTGTTAAGGACTTTTGTTCAGAGTCAGCCAAGGCCCTGTCTGGTTTTACTAATTCTGGAGGAAATTTCCTTATCAAACAAATCCTCACTTGAACTGATCCACATTTTTCAATTGTGTGCCTTGGATGAAGATGACTGGCACTGGGGCATTGGAATGAGGTGCTGTTTGGAACAAGACCTCTGTCTTCCCAAGGCTGATGGCAAAGCCAAAGAGCTGGGATGCTTCAGAAAATCTCTCAACGATGACCTGAAGGTTGCCATGTCTATGCACCATCAAGGCACAGTCATCTGCAAAAAGTGCCTCAGTGAGAAGCCTCTCCAGCATCTTGGTCTGGGCACTGAATCTTCTAAGATCAAAGAGATCATTGAGTTGGTGGCAGATGTATATCCCCTGATCCAAGTCCCTTGTGGCATGGCTGAGGACACAGGCAAAGAACAAGTTCAACAGTACTGGAGCAAGTACGCACCCTGGTTTCACTCCATTCAAGATTTCCAACGCGTCAGAAAAGCACATGGTGAGTACTTGTACTATCATATGGTCATGGAACAGAAGGATGATTTGTATGAACCTTCTTGGGTAGCCCAGTTTATGCAGAACAGCTCTCTGCTGACCATATCAAAAGCTTTGGTCAAATCAATGAAAACTGCATACAGGTCCATGTTCTGCTTTAAACATTTTTCCTGGACCTGCCTTATGACAAAGATCATGTCCATAGTACTACAACCCAGTCAGAAACCACACTGCGCTTCTGGCAGATTCTCCTGAGATATATTTGCAATGAGTCTGCTCAATAGAATGTGAGCTAGTATTTTCCCTGCTGTACAATGGAGACCAATGCCTCTGTAGTTTCTGCAGTCAGCTTTGCTGCCTTTGTTTTCGAACAGTGATACAATAATATCTTTGAAGTCTTGGGGCACTTCTTCCTCTCAAATGCTATGCAAGATGCCATGAAACACCTGAATGGCCTTGGGGGGGGGTGGGGGGGGCCTGCTACTTCATACAGTTTTGCTGGAATACTAGACATTCCAGAGGCTTTGCCAGAATTCAGTTGTTTGATGGCTTTCATAACTTCCTCAACTGATGGAGAGAGCCTCTTTGCTGGGTTTCTAGGTTGATCAAGGACACTGATCAATGAGCATGATCTATTGAAGTGTTCAGCCCAACTCTATACAATTCCATTGTCTGTCTGAGGGTTGTGCCATCTACTGACTTCAAGGGGGCCGTACCATATTTAGATGGTCTGTAGACTCTTTGAGAGAATCAAAACATCTTTGCATTGTTTGTATCTGCATAATGCTGAAGTTCTGCAGCTTTCCTCTCCCACCACTCATCCTGCATTCTCCTCAGTTCAGACTGGGCCTTGCTCTGTAGGTACTTAAACCTATCTTTCTTTGAGATGGAAGTGAGTTCATTCTGTCATTCAACAAATGCTTTCTGCTTGTCACTTAGGAGTTTGGAAATGTCCTCATTGCTCTCATCGAATCAATCCTGGTGTACCCTTTTCTTTGGCCCCATCACTGATTTAGCTGTGTCAATCACAAGTTTGAACAATTCCATTTTTCTGTTGGGTTGCCAGTTATTGGCAATCATGAAAAAAGCTTGTCATCAAGTGACTGCTGAAACTGCACCTGACAGCTGATGTGCTTGAGCTTTGCTATGTTGAAGGCTGTTCTATTACGTTTGGGGCTCTTGTGCTGTGACGGGACTATATGCAGGTTAAGCGCTGCTCTTAACAATCTGTGGTTTGTCCAGCATTCTGCACCCCACATGGCTCTGGTAATTCTGACATTGCAGATGTCTCGTTGGAGGGTGACAACATAGACTATCAGGTGCCATTGTTTGGACGATGGGTGCATACATGTTTTATATTTATCGTTTTGCCTAAAGATGGTGTTAGTAATGAGCAGACTGTTCTGCACATTTACCCAAGAGGAGTCTGTTGCTGTTCATCTTTCCCACACCATGTAGTCTTATCACACCTTTCCAGTCACTGCTGTCTCTACCAACTCTAGCATTAAAGTCTCCCAGTAGGATGAGCTTGTCATACCCACAGGTTGATCTGATGATAGTCAAGGTCAGAGTAGAACTGCTCCTTGCTTTCCTCAGTGCTGGTCAGTGTAGGTACAGAGGCACTGATGATAGTGACATGCCATAAAGAATTCAGGGGAAACTGAAGTTTCATGAGCCGTTCATTCATGCCAACAGGGAGTTGTTTCAGGAGAAGCGTTCTTACTGCAAATCCAACTCTATGGATCCTGTCTTCATCCTCTGCTTTTCCTTTCCAAAAGAGTGTAATCGCCTCCTAGCTCACTGATGGAACAATCTCCAGCCAGTCTAATCTCACTCAGTGCTGCAATATTAATATTGTAGCGGGCAAGTTCTCTGGAAACAAGCGCTGTTCGTCTCACAGGCATTTGGTATATCACCTCCATCCATAAGGGTGCGGACATTCCACGCTCCTAGAATGAGTCTTTTCTTGTTTTTTGACCACTGTAGGATGATCTGCCATCTGCAGTCTGGCCAGATGTTATGGGGTAGGCAATGTATAGAGCACCTTTTCTAGCCCCTTCCCTTAAAAGGGGTGAGCAGTGCTAGCCTAAAAACAGCTGCTCAATCACCTAGGATGCTGCCAAACTTCTCCGCTGCCCCGGGAGTGGAGCTGAACAACCACTAGTCCCAGGCTGCCTACATGCAAGATTGTGGCTGCCAGTGGTCCTCTCGCTTTGCCACACCCCCAATGCCGTAGGACTTGGATTAATGATGTGATAATGAAATTTCCTAAAATGTTAATAGGATGAGTTGTGAGAACCTGTGCAGGAAATTTTTAAGTGAGAAAGCCGTTGCACATGGACAGTCCCACTCTCTCAGCTATGGAAGTCAGATTCCAGCAGCATGAAGAATCGTTACAGCTGGGAACTTCTTTAGCTGCAGTGGGCAACAAGGCCATCTTCAGTGCCTTGTCATGCTCTCCATGCCCCACAACACGCTGCTGAACCACCTTCATGGCTGGTGAATCACAAATTGATTTCCTCAGCACAGTTTGCCAGAACAGTCTTCGCATGCTAGAGAAAGGCAGTTCCCCATCTCTCTGAAGGTAAGACCTATCGGCTACCTGACTTTGTATTAAATATAAATTTGGTGAGAGTGAGAAGACTCTCTATAGTCCAGTGGGTAAAGCACCCATCTGAGAGATGGAAGAATGTATAGGGAGCCAAGGTGCCTAACTTAGACTTTATGGATTTCAGTGATTTTCAAGGCACCTAAAAGTTAGGTGTTGTGACACTAAGATACTCGATGCCCAAGTCCCTTTATGGATCCAAGCTTAATATCTGTAATCAGATTATAAGATCTGGTAAGTCTTACTTATGAGTGTTAAGATGTAAACCCTATAATCATAGGGTAAAATTTTCAAAAGCACCTAAATGACTAGGGCAACAAAGTTACTTAGGTACTTTTACCAATAATGTTAAATGTACACTTAGCGTTTGTAAGTGACTTACACTATATCTCCTGAAACAATGAGGAGACCAGGGGCACCTTAAAGACTAACAGACTTATTTGGGCATAAGCTTTTATCAGGAAAAAACCCACTTCAGATGCATGGAGTGAAAAATACAGTTGCAGGCATAAACATAATGACACATGAAGAGAAGGGAGTTACCTTACAAGTGGAGAACCAGTGCTGACAGGGCCAATTCAGTCAGGGTGGATGTAGTCCACTCCCAATAACTGATGGGGAGGGGTCAATACCAAGAGAGGGAAAATGGCTTTTGTAGTGAGCCAGCCACTCCCAGTCCCTGTTCAAGACCAAATTAATGGTGTTAAATTTGCAAATGAATTATAGCTCTGCAGTTTCTCTTTCAAGTCTGTTTTTGAAGTTTTTTTGTTGAAGGATGGCTACTTTTAAATCTGTTATAGAATGTCCAGGGAGATTCCAGTGTTTTCCTACTGGCTTTTGTATGTTACCATTCCTGATATCTGATTTGTGTCCATTTATTTTACGTAGAGACTGTCCGGTCTAGCCAATGTACATAGCAGAGGGGCATTGCTGACACATGTTGGCATATATCACATTAGTAGATGTGCAGGTGAATGAGCCCCTGATGGTGTGTCTCATGTGGCTGGGTCCTCTGATAGTGTTGCTAGAGTAGATATGGGGACAGAGCAGGCAACAGGGTTTGTTACAGAGATTGGTTTCTAGGTTAGTGTTTTCTGTGGCATGTTGTGTAGTTGCTGGTGAGTATTTGCTTCAGGTTGGGGGGGCTGTCTGTAAGCAAGGACTGGCCTGCCTCCCAAGGTCAGAGTGTTTTCCAGGATAGGTTGTAGATCGCTGATGTGCTGGAGAGGTTTTAGCTGGGGGCTGTACGTGATGGCCAGTGGTGATCTGTTATATTCCTTATTGGGCCTATCCTGTAGTAAGTGACTTCTGGGTACCCATCTTGCTATGTCAATCTGTTTCCTCACTTCCCCAGGTTGGTACTATCTACTGAAAAAGTTACTGTTTTTTCCTGGATATGTATTCTCTCAAAATGTATCTTTATGTGAATAGGATAAACTTAGACTGCACATTATTGAAAATACTATGCTAAAAATACATTACCAAAGCATGAGTCCAGAAAATTATTTGAAGCTTTTCAAACAATACTTAACCATAGTGAGATATTCTAGTATTAACCAGCAAGCCTGTTTAACCTTACAAAGCAAATACAGAATGTTAGACTTTAAACACTATCATAGGTAGCACTGACTTCTGTTTACCTTTAACATTTGTGAAAACCTTGCTATCAAGAATTTTTAAAGGGAACATTTAGAAAGCTATAAGCTAACACCACTCATCTAAAATTCCTTTCGCTAATTATTAACAGAAGTCTCAACTCAAACTCCCTATCATTCAATAAATTCAGCTGTTAACATCTCCATTTTGAAACAATGCAGACAGTGCAGTGATTCATATATCAAACCCATTCTTTTAAAAAGCAATGTGATCTGATACCTTGGCATTATGTACAATATATAGGATTAATAATTTAAGCATTGCAAAAAATCAAAGTGAAAAAATGAAATACAAACTGTAGGTGCGACTGTATTATTAAGAGAACTCAACAGACTAAGTTGCTCTGGCTATAGATATCTTTGTATCATAGTGATACTGCAGATTTTTCTGTCAAAAAGAAGCCAACATGGAACTTGTTTACACTTACTGTACATGTCTGAAGAATGAAAGGCAGTCCAACAAACTGCATTCAGTCCCTCATTTTTCAGTAAGCATTACATTAATCATAAAACTTGCAAAGACAGATAAAAGAATTGTTCTATTAAAGTTCTTAGCATAAACATGGTACCAAGGTCAGAGTTCAGCATCAACCACCAATATGCTACAGATGTAGGCTATAGCCATCTGTTTTTACCAAACACTGTATTATGCACTGAAACTATTTCTTAAATGCATTACTTCTGTTCACAAATAAAAACAGATTTCACATAGATTCTGTGGCTTGAATGTATTGTTGCCAAATGTTCCAATAGGTCAGTATCCTGCTTCATTCATATATGGCAATGAAATTTACAGTATCTCAAAAGAGCATCAGCAGAAGGCCTGGAAATATCCATCTGCAAACTCGGGTAGATATTATTGTATCAGATTATATCACTTCACATTTTGAAAGCTCTCTGCAGAACCAGTAGGAATAGTAACAAAATTGCTTTTTAAAAATCTTTTAAATTTTCAAGGCCTGGCTAGGTGAATTATGTACTATACAGAAAGAACAAGGAGTATTTGTGGCACCTTAGACTAACCAATTTATTTGAGCATATAAGCTTATGCTCAAATTGGTTAGTCTCCTAAGGTGCCACAAGGACTCCTCATTGTTTTTGCTGATACAGACTAACACTGCTACCACTCAAACCTATGTATTATACAGATTCCCCACTTTGTGTATAGCTTAATAAATGAAAAGAGGATTTTCTTTTGCCCTGGTTTTTGCCCCTAGAACAGGACACACACATCTACTGCAGGAAGTGTTAGTAATTTTTTTTATCAAATGTTTGTCATTTTTGTCTATATAAAACTACTTGTTTCAGGAGTTTATAACAATGAAGTCTTCCTGTTCTTTTAGTTCATCCAGTAATTAAGGAAACAGCCCAGCCTATGAACAATCAAAGCTTACATTAGATTTTTACATGTTTAATCAGCATCTTCCCCAGCTGGCCAAAAAGAAAAGCTTATTTATAATTTCCAGCTAGAGAAAGAAGTTACTAGATAGCATAGAATGGAACATTTGGGGGGGGGACAAAAATTAGAAAAGTCAAGCATGGTTTTATAGAAATCTCAATTTCACATACAACACAAACTGAATTTGGCATTAAAGGTCAAGTTATAAATAAACTTTTTCAATGTTTATCAGCATGAGTTGATATTTTCCTTTTCAAAATGGTGCTTTAAAATGTGAACATGATATGATGTAAATTCAAATGTATAAAATGTGTGGTTCTACTCTGAAAAGTGAATCTGTACCAAGTCTCATAGGATTGGTTCCACAGCTATTATGTCTGAATAATTTCCATAACAAAATGCCAGTTTCTTTTTTTCTTTACCTCCCAGCCCTGCAAATTCAAGCTGACCTCTGAGGGTATGTCTACGCTGCAGTTAGACACCCAGGGCTGGTCCATACCAGCTGACTTGGGCTAGTGGGGCTCAGGCTAAGCAGGTGTTTAGTTGCAATGTAGACTTCTGGGTTTGTGCTGGAGCCTGGGCGCTAAGACCCTGTGAGGTGGTAGGGTCCCAGGGCTTGGGCTGTAGGCTGAGCCTGCAAGTGTACACTGCAGTAAAACAGCCCCACAGCTCAAGCCCCAGATTTTTAATCTGCAGCATAGACATATCCTGAGAGTGAAGCTGGGTTCTTTCCATAACCCTTCATCACCAGTAATATAGACTTTGTAGGCCAAATGGCATCTTTAGTTACACCTGGGTAGTCCCCTTGTAGTCACTGGTTTACATAGGTGTAATTGACTGGAATTTAGGAAACCTATCTGGTGATGCACAAGATGGAAATGAGTCCAGCTCCCTCCCACTGCACTCTTATGCCTCTAAGACTAGTAGAAAGAAAAAGTAAAGTCAAAATTTCAGGCCTTGATCCTGCAACAGGATGCACTAGCACAGATCCCTGCATCCATTGATTTAACTGGAACTCCACATAGCTGCAGGAAGCCATGTGAGCAGATCTTAATGTAAAATCATGTAATGGGCTTGATGCAGCTCCCATTAAAAACAATGGGAGTTGGCCCATTCAACTGGGAGTGTACACAAGGAGCAGACTATTGGATAATGTCATTCCAAGTTTACATAGATATTTTCCACACTAGAAGCACGTTTTAAATATTTCAGTGACCAAAATTACAAATGCAAAAACAGGAGTAGCCTGGATTGTCAGCATAACTGCACCACTTATTTGTATGCTATGACACTTGCAATAATTCTACTGCTAAGATAGTGTTTGCATTAACTTTTCAATAAAGTTGGAAATTAGAATCTGAGCCAGATCCTCATCTAGTGTAAATGAGCAGTTAATCTGTCCTCCAGTATTTAGAATTTCATGGTTTTTAAATTTTATAAACTGATTTGAACTCTGTAGATTGTGTAACATTTAGTGGTTTCCCAAATTCTAACCTGCTGTCCTTTAATCATTACACTAATTTTTTCAGAAACAGGATCTTATTTTTAGATTGTATTTACCATTTTCTATTAGCTCCCAAAAGCCACAAACAGGATCAGGCCCCCACTCTGCTAGATACTGTACAAGCACATAACCTAATCCCTGGTCTGAAAAGTTTACATTATTTCAGACAAGATGCAGTTTCATTTTAAAGGGGAATGAACCACAGAAAAAGGAAAGGTTAAAGAAGAAGGGGTGAAATAAAAGAATCCTCAGTGACTCACAATAGATGCTTTGGTGTTTTATACACTGGACTGAAACTTGGAAGGCTGGATTCTGTTCCTGGCTGTACTACAGAATTCCTGTGTGAACTTGAGCAAGTCTATATACCTGCTATTCCCCATCTTGTAAAATGAGGATACAATGAATGTTCAAGGTTGAATTCCAACAGCCTGATTCTCACTTCAACTAGGGCCCCCTGACACTGCTTTGGGAGTGTAAAGGAACCTTAACATGAGCAAAAAATATAGTCACACCCATTTTAAGGTCCTTTACATTGCTGGAAGGCCATAATGTAAACAAGAATCAGGTCCCTAACTTTCATAACTCCCAAAATGGTTAACTCTGGCCTTCCACCAAAATCATTTCAAGAAATGTAATGAAAACATGTTCTGATTTTTATTTTATTCATTATTTTGTTATTAGGAGCCAATGCTGTGAGTTGCTCAGTGCCACCCTCAAGGTACGGAGCATTTTCAACTTCAAAACATGCATTATCTCACCACATCCATCTCTTCACTGCCTCAAGACATTTCACATTATCATAGTTCAAAATCAAATTTATTGTCATAAGACAATTGTTAACTTAACAGATTTCTCACACTTGTAAGTCCCATATTCAGTTCCAAAATGCACTGGCTATGAAATAGCAATGAGAAACAATTACAGAAATCAAATAAGCACACTAGCTCTTGTTTCTACTTCTCTGTAATTTTGTAAAGTGTGTGTTAAATCAGGAATTATTCAATCTGTACAGACATAGGCCATAGAAGATTTTACATCAAATCTGTAATGCTACATCTGAATATAAAGAACTCACATGGCCAGAAAATGTCAGACCTTTAACTTTGACACTGTGTACAAAAAAGGGATTTACATTAGAAACTGTATCGAAACCTACACATGAGAGCAACAGAAAAAAAGTGACAAATGACTGAAATACTGAGTTTCAGCAGCTTTTAGAGTTACCTAGTTTGTATTTAAAAGATGTTCAAAATATTTTAAAACTACACAGGATGAAAGAATAAAACAAATACTTGTGACAGACATACTTCTCTATGGTACTGTGATAACTGTATGTGCCAGCATGACTTTCGTAATGCATTTGACTTTTTAAAAAAATATATTATATACTCACTAATGTTACACTTCTGAATCTGAAAAGTACTGTACAACTGAATGACTTCTTTATTCAAGACAATAAAATACATCTCATTTTTTTTCCTCAAAAGTAATTATGTAAGTACATAATGGAATCCTGTAGGTTGAATTTTTTTTTTTTAAATAAGGGAGTGAGTTGGTGGGAAGGGTTTGGTAGGGTGCTTCATTATGATTCAGCCCAGTGCACCAGACATTTATCTCTCCCTCTCTGACTTACCTACCACCTTTGATATCAATAACTTGCCTTCCCCAGGCTAAAGGACAGCTTGAGAGGGTTCTAATTCCTCCCTTGCTTCCCCATACTGGGATCCTGATTCAACTGAAATGCAGCACACTTGAGAGTTCTTCCCATGAGAAAGTGAGGCTGCTCCTAGTCACGACTAAAAAGTAGCACTATACAAAAATCAATGTAGCCCATGTTAAATGGATTAATAGATCATAAAAAATAAGTGGAGAATTATCATCCCAAGGGGGTATTTCTAGAGGGGTCCTGCAGGAATCTGTTCTTGGACTGATGTTAGTCAATATCTTGAGCAACAATCTGGAAAAAGATATAAAACCACTGCTGGAAAAATTTGCACATGAGACAAAAATGGTAAATGATGATGGGCACAGGTCAATTATATAGTTTGGTATAGTGGGCTCATTTGAACAATGTATGTTTTAACCCAGGCCAAATGCAACGTCATACAACTAGGAACAAAGAATGCAGATTATACTTACACGATAAGGGTTTGTATCCTTGAAAGCAGTGGCACTGAAAAGGGCTTAGAGGTCATGGTAGATAACCATTGAATATGAGCTCCCAGCATGATACTGTAGCTAAGAGAGTGAACATAATGGAGATACAAGCAGGAGACTATCAAGTAGAAGAAGGGATATGTATATGACATCAGTTAGTCCATTGCTGAAATGTGTCCAGTTATAGTGTCCATACTTCAAAAAGATGTTGAAAAATTGGAAAAAGCTCAGAAGAGGGCTACAAGAATGATTAGGAGTTTAGAAAACATGCCTTATAGGGAGAGAGTAAAGAAGCTCAATCTATTTAGTTTAAGTGGTGACTTGATCACGGTCTACAAGTACCTACATGGAGAATAGATTTCTGACAGTTTCTTAATCCATTTAAAAAAAAGCATATTAGTGGAAGATGAAGCAAGACAAATTCAGACTAGAAATAAAGCACCCATTTTTAATAGTGAGGGTAACTAACCATTGGAACAATTTACCAACAGATGTGATTCTCCATCACTTGCAACCTTAAAATCAAGACTTGGTATCTTTCTGTTTATATATTCACAAATCCCAGCCAGCTCCCGCCTTGATTCTGGAGGCCATGGCCACCAGCTCTCCTGTTTTTCAGGCTCTCAGCTTCTCCCCTTCCAGGGCTTCCTTCCTCTCCCCATTTATCTGCTCCCAGATGCTGAGTTTGCTTCCCCCCATTAGTCCTTCAGCTGTAGCTCCACTTGTTAGTTAATCCTCTAATTAGGTCCCAATTAACCTATATTGGTAGGGATTTGAGTGAGAGGGTACTGAGTCAGTTCCTCTCCTGAAGCAGATCATTTAGTTCACTTACAGTTAAATGCCAGTCCCTTCAACATTATCTGTAAAAATCTAGGAAATCACCAGTTATGTTTCTCCTCCTCACCAGGTACAATGATGATGATAAAAGTCAGCTCTGCTTGTTCTATTCACTATCATAATCTATACTCAGCTGCAAAGGTTTTTAGTTTGGGGAAAATTTATCAGAGTATTCTTTAAGTAGTACATAGTCAAAGTTGACAGTTATTGAAATGGATGGCTTTCAATATTATGTATTGACCCCCTCTCTCTCTCTCTCTGAGTCCTGACTGCCCCCATCCCCACACACAGAGTCCCACTCCCTCAGTAACTTTCACATACCTGCACTCCCCCTCACCACCACGTTCCCACTCTTGCTCCAGAACCCCACCATCTTGGCCCCCAGTGCATGGCCTAGATTGACCCCAGGTTCCTAAGACCCCCACCTTGCACACCTGTGCTCCACACCATGCCCACAACTCCCCTACCACATTCCGCTTTCAAATGCTTACATGTACCATGAGTTATTTACATCTGGGGAAGGGACGAGGAGAAACATGGAGGTGCAGAATTGTGGAGGAGGGCAGGGGGAGTGAGTGGGGTTGTGTGGATGATGGGATGTGGGAAAAACAGAATTGAATTGGTAGCTGTCTGGGGAGCAAGGGGAAGAAAAGGAAGATGGATAGGCACGGTGTCCTGGCAATCAATAGATGGCTTGCCAGACTAGACCTTCCCATGCTCCAACTTGGGAATCACTCCCAGTTCAAGACCAACTTTTCCCATTTATTCCCCTCCCATAACTATGCACTGTTCACTCCCAATGGCCCCTCTCCATGGGGACTCTTCCTCACCCTTAGCGCTCCACAGTTCCATTGCATGGTGTGCCAGGGAAGCCAATGTGGTTTTATTGCAGAAATGAGTGGGAATGGAGGGAAGAAAGTTGTGTGCAAAGGGAGGGGACTCTAGAGTTTGGGACACTGGAAGTGATTGGGGGAGGGAGGGAGACCCCACTGCCCCTGCACCGAGGCATCAGCTTGAAAGGATGCCTAAATACTACTGATTCAATTCCCTCCGAACACCAGGCAGCAGCACCAAATGAAGCTTTTATAGGTCTTTTCCTGAAAAACACATGCTGAATTTTATTTGAAAATATACTAGGCTTGAAAATAATGTAAGCTCTTAAATACTTAGTTCATAGTGGTTTATAACATGGCCATATTACATAATTTAGTGCAGTAAATACACTTGATTACTAAGTAAGTAGAGCAGGTCATATCTGTTTTTCCTTAGAAATGCAAAGTGAGGTATATAATGCAATACAGGGGTTCTCACCCTGTGGCCTGCAGACCCTTATGGGTCTACAAGTATAATCAAAGGGGCCAATAAATGTGCCAGCAACTAAATAATAATAACGATACTCCATGTTCTGATACTTTCAGTTCACACATTCCAAATCAATAGCAACTTGGCACTGTCCATATATCACCTAGCAACGCTGTAATTTATCATTTAAAACACCTTCAATTTGTGAAAATAGTTTGTTTGAGAATGATGCACAGGAATACAGGTCCAATATGTTTAAATTACTGAAGTAAAAGCTGAGGTTCCACTTTTTTTATTTATCACATACCAATCACCCGTTATGCCAGTTGTGTTATAGGTGACGGTTCAACATGGACCTTGTAATTTAGTGTGGGAAGAAAAACACTAGTGATCATTTCAGTACTATTGTGAAATATAACTATTTCATTTAATTTCTACAATGGATAAGTTTGTTATTCATAAAATGACTCAATCTACTTCAGCAGTTCATGAAGCAGAAAACCTCTCAAATAAGACAGAAGAGAAAGTAGCAAAATTGAACCCCCTGAGAAAATACAATGACAACTACATTAGACTTGGTTTTATGTGTGTATGTGTCAGTGGAGAATCAAGACTCGAGTGTGTAATTTGTGTAGAAGTACTTTCTAATAAACCACTTAAGCTGGCAAAACTTACAGGACATCTGAGGTCTTTGCATGCAGAAAGCATTGTCAAGACAGTGGAGCATTTTGAAAGGAAGCAGAATTGCTTACTAAAACAAAAAAAGACTATACAAACTGTGTCAACTGTACAAGAGAAGGCTCTTAAAGCATCCTACAAAGGTTGCAATTAGAATCAATAAAAACAGAAAGCCAGATACAATTGCTGAAACTTTACTGATGCCAGCTGCAATTCATATGCTGTGAAATGTTAGGGGGCAAAGCTGCTAATAAATTGAAGAATGTGCCAGTATCAAACACCACCATTAAAAGGCGAATTACGGATGTTGCAGCTGACGTAAAAGACCAGTTATTACACAGGATTCAAGCAAGTGGGAAATACAACTGGATGAATCTTTGGATGTGTCAGGTGAGGTTCAGTTGTTGGTTTATGTGCAATACATCGGTGATGGAGAAATAGAAATACTGCTGTTTTGCAGATCACTACCGACAAAAATGACCAGTGATGAGATTTTTAAGTGTCTGGATAATGTCATGTCAAACAACAGCTTAGACTGTGGGCAGCGTTACAGTGTGTTCACAGACAGTGCTGCTGCAATAAAGGTGGCATAATGGAGTTGCAAAAAAATTACAGATGTTGCACCATTTAGAAAAGTAACGCATTGCGTGCTTCACAGAGAGACCCTAGTTTTGAGAGATTCCAGATGACCTGAAAGATGTACTCGACAGGACAATAAAACTTGTTAACTTTATCAAAGCACACCCGTTACATGCACATATTTTTCAGCAATGTGTGCAGAAATGGGTGAACTACATCACAACCTTCGCCTGCAAACTGAGTTCAGATGGCTTTCCAAGGGAAAGGTTTTGAATCACATTTTTGAGTTTCATGAGTCTCTGAAGATATTTTTGGAAGAGAAAATGCACAAATCAGCAGGTAGATTCTCAGAGGAGCACTGACTTGCTTATTTTGCTGATATGTTTGATCACCTGAATCAACTTAGTAGCAGCATACCAGGGCGCCAGTCAACTCTTGTCATGCTGTCAAACAAAGTGACTGCGTTTTGAGAAACTGGATCTACAGCAGAAACGAGTTCACAAAGGGAACATGAGCATGTTTCCACTCCATCAGGAATTTTTGAACTTTGTCAAAGTCTAGGTGGCCTGCCTGACTTTATGTGTTATTATGACAGAACACCTGGATTCCCTTCTTTGCAAGTTCAGAACGTACTTCAGCGACATGGTAAACAATATTGAAATGACGTGGATCACAAATCCCTTTTTATCTACTGATGTGGAATCGCTTGAGATGATTCCTAAAAAGGAGGATGAGTGTACTGAGCTGAGAAACAATGCTAATATGAAGTGTGCCCATGAAACCATGCCTTTTGCTGAATTCTGGTTGCTCGTGTCCTGGTGAATTTCCCGAAATGGCTAACTGAACTCTGCAAGTCCTCCTTCCATTTGCTACCACTTACCTTTGTGAAAATGGATTCTCAGCCTCACCAGCATTAAAAACAAACACTGTTCAAGAATGAATACTGAAGATGACCTTCGCACTTGCCTAACTGAAATTACTTCTCAACTGGACAGGCTGTGTGCTGCCAAACAAGCACAAGGATCACATTAGTATCAGGTAAGCTGTCAATATTTTAATTTGCTGTGTTTTTTTTGTTGTTGTTGATCTGTTTAAATAATTTCTCTACGGTAACATTCCTGATGAAGTAACATGAAAGAAACAAATTATGAGCAACAAAATAATGAGCAGGGACTTGGGGGTCGACAGGTCTATTTAAGTTTAGGAGTTCCTGGTTAAAAAAAGATTGAGAACCACTGATGTAATGTACCTTATTCCACAGTTATTTATAAAAAAGCAGTTCAGTTTGTAGCAAGAAAGCAATGCTGCATTCAAATGGTGATAGATAAAAAGATTTTCCTTGTTTCTAATGGGCAAGAAAAAGCTTTATGGGGCTGGGGAATTGACTTTTATATTCAGTTGCAACTGATGTCAGTAGATATTGGAGGCCCTTGGCTTCATTATATAAAAAAGAAATAAAGAAAGATAAAATAACCAAAGCAACATCACAGCAGCAGAAGAAAACAGTAATTTCATTTCAGATATAAAAAAGTATTCTAATGTAGTTCCCTCTGAAAGTGGATGACTGACTGCTCTTAAGTGCTTAGCTTTCCAAAGGTCCTTTTAATAGGCAAGCTGTTCTGTCAAATCTCGCTCTCTAGGTTTATAGAAATGGAATAAGTTAGCAAAAGTCAGCCAGGAGTTCAGCAGATTTATATAATGTAAACAGTGGCAGTGACTCCAGATGGCAGTTTAAGGTTGTGTTGAAATTACAACTCAAAAGCAGGAGTAACACACTTCACACTTCAGGGGACAATTTAATTTTCCTTTCCCCTCCCCCAGAAAAATAACTTTTGCAGATGAAAAATGGTCCCATTTTGAAATTGTATCCTCTTTGAGTCATGTTTCTTTGGATCCATCTAGCTGAAGAACCACAGACCTCACAAACTACACACAGACACACTCATACCAGGTCAGACACAGGGTACTGCTGAACTTTTAAAACAGAGTATGTAGAGTTATTCTTGTTATTTGTCATAAATGATTTGATCTATACCAAAAGTAGATGATGGATGCTGCAAATCAATCCATCAGCTCACCAGCTTCCCTCTTCACAGAAACAAGAGCGATCCAGGCTGAGTAGCAAGGAAAATGAGGGGTGAGTATTAGGGGAGAAACTGAGTTTTGGTAGATTATGGGTTACTAAGGAACTGGGAGTGGCAAAGAGAGGTGGGGGGCTGAGGAGCACTTTGGAGGACATGAGGGATTGAGTGGAGAGGTGCAATGGGGCCTTAGAGCAAAAGCAGTTTGTGAGGATTCTCACATGAGGGGAGTGGAGTTAACCTGGGATCCTGGAGTAGTGGGGAGCCTGGTGTCTTCGTTCTGAGGCAACGTACCTTGAAGGGATCCCTTGGTGCTACTGCCGCAGCTCTCACACGCGCCACTGGTGACAGCTGCACTGCTAGGACCAGAGTATCTCTGTGCTGGGCATCAATGCATCAACAATTTTATTTACATTTAAAAAAATGTAAATATGACATATCTTCAAGGTGAGTGTGATGGGGTGTACAAACCCCACACTGGGCCTGAAGAGGTAAATGGACAATACTGGGCCCAGTAGCCACCTGCTGCAGGAGGGGCAAAAGCTTCATCCCCATTTCACTCTCCCTCTGGTAAGAAGACAGCAAGGACACTTGAAACCCGAGGTGAAGCTAAGCAAAAAAAACAGGTGAAAGGCCTTCCCACTAGGAGGCGAGGCTGGATACTGGGTGCACTACCCACAAGACAACCTGGCCCTCCAAGGACTATCACGGTGAGTTTATTTATTTTTTATATATAAAATCTAGCTCCATTATATTATAATGGAGCTAGATTTTACAGTTGCAGAACTCCAAATGGATTTATAAAACGTTTTTAAAAGAAAGTTGGCATCAGTTCTGAATTACTTTCAAACAATTCCAATTCCTAGAGCTAATTTAATTTAATTTAATACAGCAAATTAAGTCACCTTTTTTACACAGCAAAATAGATGCAGAGGGTGAAAAGCAGCAGTTCAGACACACGCTCATTTGTTAGTTCTGCCACAGCTGAACACTGTGGGGTGCAAGACTGGGATGCAAAACACTTTTCCTGTTTTCAACCAAATTATTTTATACCAATAATTCTTGTTCTGAATAAATTGATATTGAGAGTGTTGTGAATAACCTAAAATTCAGATTGTCGATAGGGTGTGCACAAGAAGCCAAGTCCCCAGCTCTACCAGTACTGGTGCTAGGACTTATTTCTGCGACGCCAGCTGCTAAAAAGGGCGGGGGGGAGGGTAAAAAAGGTTACAATGCCTTGTCTAGTTCCCGTCAGACAGTGAAGACCAAGATGTTCCAAAACATCAGTTCCCCAGTCTGCACACGGCTCCAAGCAGTTACTTGAACTTATAGCCAGCCCTCCAGTGGCTCTCAGTAGCTGATAAATTACATAATAAATGCATAATAACTGCTGCTTATTTACAGTGTTACTGAGCCAGTGACAGAAACTGTGCAGCTGGGTTTTTTTAAGGCAACTCTTGTTTATTGTTGCCTCAGACCAGAATGGAATGGAACACAGTGCTTCAAAACTTGAGGGATGAATCTTCCTGAAGGAGCACAAGCTAGGCCAGGCAGGGAGAAAGGCAAAGGACAGGAACAGCAGAGGTGGAGAAAACACTAGGACTTTGGATTCACTCTGATTCCCTAGAGCAAATAGTGTGAGCAGCTTCTTGGAACCTATTGTCTCTTACTGCAGTACCTAACAGAGCTGGATATAGGGGCAGCTCAGGCATACAGATTCAGGAAGCAGCTCATCAGCCCAACCTTTGTGTCTGCCCTTACAGCATAAATTTAAACTGTGAAATCATAGATCTCCGACCCTACAGAACCACAAATGGATGACTCTGACCTTGAGCAACATGTAGTCTTCCAGTGAGTGAGGTTATAGAGAGAGAGCTGTGATGGGTTCAGTCACAGAGACCCCCTTGGGACTGTCACCTGATGTGCGGAGACTATCTCTGAGCCCATTTTCTCTGCCAGTTTGGGCCTTCAGAACCCTGCCTTGTTGAGCCAGATAAGCAAATCTGCTGCAACACAGATCCAGGGTCTGATCCATGCCCCCAAAGCTGCAGACTTAACTGAAAATGGCTTAGCAAGTGCTCCTGTCTCTAGAACCCAGACACCCAGCTCCCAATGGGATCCAAACCCCAAATGAATCAGTTTTACTCTGTATAAAGCTTATAAACTCAAATTATAAAGCTCACAAAACTCAAATTGTCCACCCTCTATAACACAGAAAGTGATTTTATTAAGAATAAAAAGTAGGATTTAAGTGGTTCCAAGTAATAACAGACAGAACAAAGTAAGTTACCAAGTAAAATAAAACAAAACACGCAAGTCTAAGCCTAATACAGTAAGAAACTGATTACAGATGAAATCTCATCCCCAGAGATGTTCCAATAAGCTTCTTTCACAGACTGGACTGCTTCCTAGTCAGGGTCCAGCAATCACTCAAACCCCCGTAGTTACTGTCCTTTGTTCCAGTTTCTTTCAGGCATGTCTTTGGGGTGAAGAGGCTATCTCTTGAGCCAGCTGAAGACAAAATGGAGAGGCTTCCAGGGCCTTTTATATTCTCTCTCTCGTGGACGGAAACCCCTTTTTTCTTCTGTGCAAAGTCACAGCAACAAGATGGAGTTTGAAGCCACCTGGACAAGTCACATGTCCATGAACGATTCAGCTTTTTGCAGGCCGACGCCATTGTTTACATGTTAGTTTGAACGTTCCCAGGAAAACTCAGATGTGGATTAGCGTCTCCCAAAGTCCATTGTCAGTTAAGTGTTTCTTGAGTGGGTGCTTACTGAGACTAGTGCTTTCTCAAGAAACTGACCAAATGCTTCATTGAGGCTACTTAGAATCAAACACACTGAGATACAAGTACATAGCCAATATTCATAACTTCAAATACAAAAATGATACACACATACAGACAGCATAATCATAACCAGAAAACTACAACCTTTCCATAGACACCCCACTTGACCTCCTCTGTACAAGACCTGGAGCAACCATAGGTCCCTGGTTGCAACAATGATCTATATATGGTCACAGTTCATGACAATCACATCACAAGAGCAACTGGGCAAGGGGGGGCAAAAATCACACAAAAAAGAGAAAAAGGCTAACAACAACAGAGACAAGACAAGAAGGTGGTGGAGAATGGAGAGGACGGGGGGGAAGAGATAGGCAACTGTACCAGGACATGACACTAGGAGAAATGGAGAAATGACCAATTTATAACACAGAGAACTCCAACAATAAAAGGGCAACAAGCACTGGAGTAATGGTTTAAACATTGTGGATATATTTTCCTCTCGGTATGCACCTAACTCTGATTAAGAATATATTTCCATTAATATATTGCCATTAAATCCAAGTAATGCATGCTGGCTTGGCTTTATATCCCCATCATATTCAAATTTCCTGTATCAGGCAACATTCCCCTCGAATCCTATCTTCCTACATACAAGTAGCAAATAGGAGGATGAACTGGATTGGGATTTTACATCTGGAGGATGGGGCAAAGCAATTTGTAAGAACTGATCTAGGAATCTAGGTTTCTTGGCAGTTCATGTTGCCAAATAAGGAGAGGAAGAAAGAATTTAAACTATTTTACTGGAGAGTTACTGGCACATCAGTAACTAGAAGCACAGCCTACAGAAACAAGGAACGCTTTGAAACTGAGCTCTAGATATGCTGTTGAGTTTTACGTAAAAATTAGTTTTTGTACTGTGGTCATTTCACTTTTAAAACTGACAAAACACTTTATTCATTTGTGGCTTCACCAGCAAACTACCTAATTCTACTGAGCCAAGACTAGGCACCCTGCAGTCATGTCAGGACAGATTATTTCCACGATGATGCTCAACCAAAACTGTCAAGAAGTAGGGGCTATAACAGATTCCATTTTGCTACTTTCTTCACACACCCTTATTACTCTCATAAAACCTGAATACCAGATCTAACACCCACCACCATCCCCAAGTCCCCTAAACTTTTGTAAAGTTCAGATATATATCCAAACTTTGCAGCTCAGAATCTTTCTAGTCAAAGTATGTGTGTGCATATGAACGAACACAATGAAACAGAACCTGGCTCTCCTACTCCCTCATGCCATGATTAGGTGGAAACTCTGATCATGAAACCAATGGGAGCAGAATAGGGCTCTCTTTGAGGAGTTTTCAACCCCCACTCCAGGTCCTTTGTGTAAGTTTATCTGTGGCAGGAAGCAAACCTGGTCCAGTGTCTGAACTGCCAGAACTCCTGCCTTAGGCCCAAAGTTTTAAAGATATTTAAGTGTTGTGGTGCTTAGCATTGTAACAGCTAACTAAATAAAGCATTACAAAACCGAGTGCCACAGTGCCTAAATACCTTTAAAAATCTGGGCTTTATTCCTTTTCACAAAAAGTGGGAATTAATTACTAATACACACCTAGGATAACCAGTTCTGCCCCTATGGTAATGTCCAATATAAAACAAAGACATAAAATATCATTTTATACCAAAAATCACTAAACAGGAAAATGAAATGTTTGACAAAGATGAAGTATTACTAACGAAAAGAAACTTATAAAGCAAACCTTATGAAGATCTCTAATTCTGGGCCACTAAAAATCTCCATGGTTAAAGTTACAAGTTTCAGTGCAAAAACTGAAAAGCGGTACAAAAATAGAAAATATGCCATTACAAAAACAGAACATACACTGCCTGGAAAACCTTTATTTATGTTGTCTGATAAAGATGCTAAAATATTTTTTCTTCTCTCTTAAAACCCTAATTCTATTTTTTAGGATTTAAACAATTAATAATGGAACTTTTCTTTACTTACATACATTCTGAAGTATAATAACCTAACATCGTATTAAATTTTGCTTTTTCCTATGAAATACAATTACATCTTAATTACCCTTTTGTCCATGAGATTAACATACAGAACAATTTTGTTTTTAGTATATAATCTCCTTTTAATACACATGCATTATTCCCATTAAAATTAAATGGACTCTGACAATTTGAAAATTTGGAAACTGACTAACTTTTTTAAAGTTCCAATTTCTGGTAGAGCAACTTTTACACAGTACAGCCTGATATTTTTAAATTTCCTTTAAGAATTTGCAACAAAAAGGTTTTTCTGCTCTCTTGTTGGTGCTTTTAAGCATGTTTTGAAAAGGATGTAATTGACAATGGGCCTGATCCAAAACCTACTGAAGTCAAGGGAAAGATTTCCATTGACTTCAATAGGTTTTGGATCAGGCCCTAGCTGACCTGTATATAGGAAAAACAGTAAAGCTGGTTGTACATTAAAATGCTGTCCTGCACAAAGTAAAGAAACAGGTAAAAAAAAATTTTGATAATTCCTTCAGTTATTACAATCTGAGGTGCTATGTGTACCTATAGCAGTCATACATTTTCAGACCGAAATGCAATTTTTACAACTTACCCTGTCCCTGTAAATGAAGTCCCACATGTTAATCTAGAGGCAATAATAACCCTTTATATGTACAAAAGATAAAACATACATTTAACTGTTATCCAGTCTCCAGCTAATTTCTATTAAAATATTAATTCAAATGCCCTTTTCAAACTACTCACTCAAGCATATAAGAAACAGCATTGGTCCAGTAGTTTTTCTTCAAACTACATTCCTTTGAATCACTATTCTATTGGAAGAAAGTTCAGACCCTCTAATTACCCAAAAAATTACATAGTGATCCATTTGCTTGTCTGTGAGGAGCTGCTGTTTCTAAGATGTCTGATTAGTAGCAGTCTTATTAATGACAAGTGTCTGTCTCACAAGCATGATAATTCCTTAGAATGTAAAATGAAAAATAAATGAGTCCATTACATTTAAGATTAATCACAGATTGCCAAAATACAATTAGTTAACGTAACTCCACTGTAAATTGCAAGACAAACAATTTTTCAGCTGCCCGCCACTGAACTTGTCAGATCAAAGGAACAACATTAAAGAAAAACAAAAACAATTCAAGAATTTTATGCATGACTGTAAAATGCTAACGCCTGTTTTGTATGCGTTAAATCCTTGTCTAAATTGAGAAAATGTGTACTCTAGATATAATTCTAAGAAAACAGAATCAGGTACACAATTTCAAAATAACACTCAGAATGATTTGTACTTTTACTTTACAAAAAACACATCAGCATAATTACTCCATTTTTACTTTATCCTATTTACTCAGCAAAAAAACTGATTTTTTACTGTGCATGTTTATAATTAACAGATTTATGAATGTTTCCACCTTTTTACTGCATCTCCCATCACAGGGAAGAGAGGAAAAGGTTATGAAAGGTATAATTACAGTAGGTCATTTCTGTTCAGTTTCAGGGCAATGTTTCCAATGAGTAGTCAGTAATGTCAAACCAATTACAAAACTGTGCAGGTAACTTGCAAAGAATATATTATATGCTCGAAAATTCATTCTGACAGGCTATGTTTAAACAGCGTTTTACATCTGCTATTATATTGTTTAAAACACCAAAGCTCCTAAAATTGGTTGGGAGATTATAAAGGTGATGTCAGTTTTAAACCAGCTCAGTTTCTGGCAACACCTTTTGATAACCATTTGGATGAAGACCTACATAATCCACAAATTAACTAACATGATTAACTGGACTATAAAATATCTTCTTGCTGACAACAGGCTTCTGTTGTATGACGCAAGACGAAAAGGACAGATTCAGATGAGGAAAGACAAGGAACCACACCTTCTTCTGTGTGCAAACTGAACCTAAGGCAATATGAAATTACCCAATATTTTCAAGGGGAAATCTTCTAGCGTGAAGAATTGAGAAGGCAGAGAGAAAGCTTTTCTTACTGCATACAAACCAACTATTTTAGACCTAAGACAACGGTGCAAACTCCCTCTGAAATTCATTCCATGCAACAAACTGCATTAGAAACTCAAACTGCATTCATGTTAGGAAGATACTTCATTTCCCTTGATCTCTGCAGCAATACCATCATAACACTTTAAGGCTGTGTCTACTCTAGGATTTTTCAGAACATAATTCCCAAAGGGTGCAGCTCCACCAGTGGTATCACTGGTAGAGTCTGAAGTATATACAGGGCTCAGGCATTTTAGCACCCTGTCCTCTAATTCTGTTGATAAAAACACCTGAGACTGCCTGAGCCTTGTTTACAATACAGCTGAGCTTCCAGAGATGCTACCACCAATTGAGCTACATGGGTTAGGAATTACAGCTCTGGAAAAGCATAGAACAGGCTTCAATTTCTAAACCTTCCACACAAGTATTTGATCTAAGCCTCCAAAATAGGTGGGTCTGGATGGACACTTTATGGAATTTCATGGAAGCTATTCTGATCAGAATGAAGGAATGAAATAATTAGTTCTGTTAGGAGACAACAAGCTTCACTGTGACCTGCTCTAACAGAAACAAAGGAAGAATTTAGAACATACCGCATAAAGTTATATGAATTTAAATCTACTGCTAATATTGGTCCAGTTAAGAGAAAGCTAGTGTAATAGAAAAGTTGTCTTAATCACTACATCTTATTAAAGAAAAGTAAATCTCACAAAAATAGTTTTTAAAAGTACAAGATAGAACTAAGAACTGCCATCCTGGCAATTTGATGACAGAAAGACTAAAATAATTCATTTTCCCACTAGACACTATTGGAATACTGCTACCTTTGTTGTCTGTTATGCCCTGCATTTGATTCTCCGTCGTGCTATTCAGAGCAGAAATCAACGAGTTTAAAGCAATAGTGTATCTCTTACTCATGAAACAGGGCACTCTGTCATATTTATCCCTGGTGTAACTCTATTGAGTCAGTGGAGTTACACACCAGGAATGAATCTGTCCTTTACAGTGTGGGCACTACAGTAGTGCATTCATGATTAGTGCATAAAAGAAAACGGAGTGTTGGATAGTCTTCAACAGTGGTGTCCATGCTGAAAAGGTTGAGAACTTAAAACATATTTCAAGAAGATCAAGGGGCTACAATCAATATTTTGGGAGCAAATCCTCTTTCCTGTTCTGTTCCCTTTGCACTGCTCAAACTGTGTAAAGAGAGTGGAAACCAGCCACAGGTCCCCTGCTGGTGATTTCCCCAGCCCAGAGAAAACCCCTGTAGGCACACAGCCAGCATAGCTTGCTCCCATGCCTCTCTCCCCTCAGGGGTTTTCTAGGGGTGGGGAAAGGGAGTGGCAGGAATGCTGAGCTCTGGCTACAGCCAGATGGCATAATGGTTCCTTGAGGATCATAGCAACTAAAGCAAATTAGAGCAACCCATTGGCTGCACTAACCTAGGCTGGGGGCAAATGAGGAGCAGAGCCACAACAGCTTCTCCTCCTCAGCTTCTCCTTTTTTCCTCCCCTGAGCGGCCCTAGGTAGCTGTGTAGGGGAACAGAGCCAACATTTGCTGGCACTCTACTAGGCTCAGACAGAGCCAGGCGAGCTCCTATTCTGCTCCCTCTGGGAATCTCACAGCCTGGCAAGGAAACAGGCACTACTAGAACAGCCATAGCTACTCTCCTCCCTCACAGAAGTACACAGCCATCAAAGGGGCTGCTGAGCAGCTATATTAGGGAAAAGGACAGCAACTTCCTGTGTTGCCAACTCACATAATTGTATTGTGAGTCTCACAATATTTGGTGACAGGTTTCAGAGTGGTAGCCCTGTTAGTCTGTATCAGCAAAAACAACGAGGAGTCCTTGTGGCACCTTAGAGACTAACAAATGTATTTGGGCATAAGCTTTTGTGGGCTAAAATCCACTTCATCAGATGCATGGAGTGAAAAATACAGTAAGCAGTATATATATGAAAAGATGGGAGTTGCCTTACCAAGGGGGGAGGGGTCAGTGCTAACGAGGCCAGTTCAATTAAAATGGAAGTGGCCTATTCTCAACAGTTGATTACTTTTGTAGTCAGTAGCATAGCTAGGGGGAGAGCGGGGCAGCGGCCGCTCTCCCACCAAGCAGAAGTGGCACCTTTTTAATTATTTGGCGCCTTTTAAATTTTTACTCACCTGGCGGCGCTCCGGGTCTTCGGTGGCGGGTCAGGGGGAGCGGAGATAAAAAAAGGCGCTACCCCCTGGTACTCACCCAGTGGCACTCACTTCAGCAGCACTTCAGGGTCGGGTCCTTCACTTGCTCCGGTCTTCTGCACTGAAGGACCTCCCCCCCCGCCACCGCAATGCCGCCGAAGACCGGAGCGAGTGAAGGACCGAACACCGAAGTGCTGCTGAAGACCCGGAGCACCACGGGGTGAATACCAGGCGGTGGCGCCTTTTATCATCTCTGCTCCACCTGTTTTTTCCACCTGGCTATGCCACTGTTTGTAGTGCTAACAAGGCCAATGCAATCAAGGTGGACGTCACCCATTTCCAACAGTTTACAAGAAGGTGAGAGTATCAGCAGAGGGAAAATTACTTTTTGTAGTGACCCATCCACTCCCAGTCTTTATTCAGGCCTAATTTGATGGTGTCCAGTTTGTAAATTAATTCCAGTTCTGCAGTTTCTTGTTGAAGTCTGTTTTTGACGTTTTTTTTGTTGAAGAATTGCCAGTTTTAAGTCTGTTATTGAGAGTCCAGGGCAATGGAAGTGCTCTCCTAGTGGATTTTGAATGTTACCATTCTTGATGTCTGATTTGTGTCCATTTATTCTTTTGCATAGAGACTGTCCGGTTTGGACAATGTACATGGCAAAGGGGCATTGCTGGCACATGATGGCATAAGTCACATTGGTAGATGTGCAGGTGAACGAGCCCCTGATGGTGTGGCTGATGTGGTCATGTCCTATGATGGTGTCCCTTGAATAGATATGTGGACAGAGTTGGCAACAAGTTTGGTTCCTGGGTTCATGTTTTTGTTCTTTCAGAGTAACAGCCGTGTTAGTCAGTATTCGCAAACAGAAAAGGAGTACTTGTGGCACCTTAGAGACTAACCAATTTATCTGAGCATAAGCTTTCGTGAGCTACAGCTCACTTCATCGGATGCATCCGATGAAGTGAGCTGTAGCTCACGAAAGCTTATGCTCAAATAAATTGGTTAGTCTCTAAGGTGCCACAAGTACTCCTTTTCTTTTTGTTTTTGTTGTGCGGTGTGTAGTTGCTGGTGAGTTTTTGCTTCAGATTGGGGGGCTGTCTGTAAGCGAGGACTGGCCTGTCTCCCAAGGTCTGTGAGAGTGAGGGATCGTCCTTCAGGATAGGTTGTAGATCCTTGATGATGCGCTGGAGAGGTTTTCGTTGGAGGCTGTAGGTGACGGCTAGTGGCGTTCTGTTACTTTCTTTGTTGGGCCTGTCCTGTAGTAGGTGACTTCTGGGTACCCTTCTGGCTCTGTCAATCTATTTCTTCACTTCACAAGGTGGGTACTGTAGTTTTAAGAACACTTGATGGAGATCCTGTAGGTGTTTGTTTCTGTCTGAGGTATTGGAGCAAATGCAGTTGTATCTTAGAGCTTGGCTATAGACAATGGATCATGTGATGTGGTCTGGATGAAAGCTGGAGGCATATAGGTAAGTAACAGTGGTCAGTAGGTTTCTGATATAGGGTGGTGTTTATGTGACCATCGCTTATTTGCACTGTAGTGTCCAGGAAGTGGATCTCTTGGGTGGACTGGTCCAGGCTGAGGTTGATGGTGGGATGGAAATTGTTGAAATCCTGGTGGAATTCCTTAAGGGCCTCCTTCCCATGGGTCCAGATGATGAAGATGTCATCAATGTAGCACAAGTAGAGTAGGGGAGCTAGGAGACAAGAGCTGAGGAAGAGTTGTTCTAAGTCAGCCATAAAAATGTTGGCATACTGTGGGGCCATGCGGGTACCCATAGCAGTCCCGCTGACTTGAAGGTATAAATGGTCCCCAAATCTTAAATGGTTGTGGGTGAGGACAAAGTCACAAAGTTCAGCCATCAGGTTTGCCGTGACATTATTGGGGATACTGTTCCTGACTTGTTCCCCACTTGTAGTCCATCTTTGTGTGAAATGTTGGTGTAGAGAGCTTCTACATCCATAGTGGCTAGGATGGTGTTTTCAGGAAGATCACCAATGGGTTGTAGTTTCCTCAGGAAGTCAGTGGTGTCTCAAAGTAGCTGGGAGTGCTGGGAGGTTTTTTAAAAGCTTGTGGAGTCATATGATTATGTAAGACTCTCCATTTTCAGTTACATTAATAAAAAAGGAGGGGTTAGAATAACATGACTTGCCCCTTCACCTTTGGCTGTAACTGGTGTTGCTACTTTGGGGATTTAATTTAAAAATTATTATTAATAAATAATAATATTTCTAAAAAAGGATAAAGCACAAAAAGTTCAGAAGGTTCCGTATTCTGCCTCTGTTTTGAAGTAGTGTCATAAACTTAAGACATTATCTATTCCTTCTTTCACTCCAAAAGGTCCAGCAGCAGACTGAATGTTGCAAAATATGTAAATTTTCTTTTCATGTATAAACTTTTGCTTGGCTGAATACAGAACACTTGCTTCAATTTTCTTTTCAACAAAAGCCTTCTTCATAAGGAGCACAGCATGTCTTTTCATCTGTATCTGAAGGCACAGGTTTGGAAACAAAAGCATTCAGCCTTTCTTAAAGATATTACCCTTATTCTGGATCACTGAATACTCTTTCCTTCTCTTACAAAAAAGACCTCACAGATTATAGTGTTTTTAACATCATCTTTATTGACTGGCTTCGAACAGCAGTGCCCGTAAGATCTCTCAAATGGAGAGGAAGGTGTGATATATTACAATACTGTTAAGAAAATATTCACCTTCTCTTGCCCTGTCTGTCTATTCCCTTCAGGTGTTAGTCTCTCACAAACCCATAATCTGAGCTTCATCTCTCCTTGCCATCAGCTGAAAAGGAAACAGGGGTTCAAGAATCCACTCTCCTCTCATTTAGGGCAGGGAGACCTTTTCTGTAGTAATTACCTGAAAGGATAAAGAAGATTACAGACTCCAGCATGAAGGACAGTGTGGGAACTATCCCAAAACAACCTTTAATAGTTTCTCTTTTCAATAGAGATGGTTGGAAAATGGCAAGGAATTTTTTTTCAGATTTGTTTGGTTTTTTAAACAATGTTCACAGACATTTTCTGAGTTGTTGATGAAAGAACAAATGTTTTTCCAACAGAAAAAATGAAAATTTCACCATGAATAAATGTTTTCTACAAACATGCCCATTTTTCACCAAAAAAAACTGTATGCAAAAAAATTTCCACCAGCTCTATATTTTAACCTAGTATACAAATGTTCCTGGAACACACAGAAGTCGTGCAGGGAGGCAAAGGATGATTTGTCTCTCTTCCCGCTCCTCCCTGCCACCTTTTCCCCCGTTTGTCAAGAGAAAGGCTGATTTAGGGATTTAAACAAGACTTGTTTACTGAAGGTAAACCAGAAAATAGTGTGCTTTTCATTATAGAGGAGTTCAATACAGATTAGACTGTCACAGGCTGAGCCAACGGCATTTTGTATTCCCTTTTCATTTTTTCTGTTTGTGGATGGTATCTAGGTCAGAGTTGAAGCACATTGATAGGGCAGGATAAGGCATCTCCTTTGCAGTGTAAGGAATCTCCTTTGCTGCTGCCCATCATGTAGCTGTAGTGTGGACAAAGAGGCTTCATATTCAGAGGCTCTCAATCTAGGACCTTTCATAAGCAATAATGGCATTTTAATAAATTACAAAAATAAATAAATACATTTAAACATTATTGTGTTTTATTTACGTCCTATCCTATGCATTCTGTCACTAACATTCCAAAACAGCCAAGTTAAAACTTTACTGCACCGGTGTATTAAGAAGCTTTGAAAGCATTCAAAAGAATGCCATTCTTCCACTCTCTCATTATCTCCAGAGTCTGTCCTAAGTATGCCCACTTCCCAATTCCTCTCAATACCCAAATTAGAGTAATTATACATTTTGGATCTAATTCACCACTGAAGTAAGTGGATGCAAATCCAATGATTTTAGTGGAATTGCTCTTGCTTATGCCAATAGCGGCTTTTCCCCTTGTCTTAATATATATTTCTTCCTGCACAACTTTCAGTATATAGAACAGAGTAGACTCAGTATTGTTACCAATAAAAAGAAAGACATCATCTAACAGACTACAGCCTATTAAGTTTCTCAAGATTGCTCTGGTTCATAACCCTTTTCTTTCTCACAGAAGGAATGTAGGATAAGCAAATCCAGTCAAATGGTAGCAAAGTGGTGTAACTGAATTTGCTGTGGAGACTGGGTACTGTGTGTACAGAAGATTAAGCAAAAATGTACTGAACCACTAAAATAATAGGAGCCAGCAAAGTGTCTGTAAACAGCAGGTATATAATGTGAAGTTCAACATGCACCAAAACACAATTTGGAGTCAGCTTAGATCATTATGAATGGTTGCCAGAAATAGGAAACCTGATCTGTCTGACAGGCTTTGTGTGTTCGGTACAGGCTTGCAAAGGATTCATAATACAGGGAAAACATATATTCTCCTCAACTCTTCTGTCCAACCCTCAGACAGAAGGACTGTTTAATCAACACTTGCTGTTGTGATTTTCTTTAAAGTGTAAACAAAGGAAGTCTTGTATTCTACCTGTCATGAGCACTAGAGCCATATTTATCAGCAAGAGGGTTCTGAACAGTCATTAAACAATACCTTCAATTTCACTGGTTTGTACTCCCTCAGCCACAATAAGGCATTTGGATTATTTTAAAAATACACAGCAGTTTCCTCCTATACAGAATGAAACAGTAGAGCAAATATTGTCATACAAATCCAGAATGTACATTACACTTATAATTATTGTTTCTATTGTGCTAGTGGCTAGGAACACACATCAGGAATTAGGGCACTGTACAAACAGGCAACACAAAGATAGACCCTGCCCAAGAGAATTCAAAAGCTAGGATCTACACAGTACAAAAGTGAATAAACCAACAAACGAGGGAGGGGGATGAAAGAAAGAAAGGAAGAATAGCAGATTATGTCCATTATTTTGATCACATATACAAAATTTATGCAATAGACTTTTTTCTTATAAATGATTAGCCACAGATAATATATTTTCCTATAAGAATATACAAAAAGTCACCTAAGTCCTGATATACATGCAGTTTTTGTACTAGTATAACTATTTTGGTTAGGGGTGTGACTTTTTTTTAAAAAAACCAAAACAGTTATTCGGGTACAACCCCTAGTGTGCACACCTTTATAACAGTATAAAGGTGCTTAAATCTGGTTCACAATGAATTATAACAGGAAAAGTAAACTTGAAAACAAAAAAGATGAAAAAGGAAGGATGCAAAGGACCTGATTCTCTTCCTGCCCACTAAAGTCAATGAGAGTTACACTGGTTTAATATCACTGTAAGCAAGATCAGAATCAGGCCCAAAAGACGTGGGGCCAAACTTTCAAAGGAATTTATGTGCCTAAATAGTTAGTTGCCTAGTGGGAGTCTCAAAAACACCTAAGTGACTAAACTAAAAATCCAGCGCAGGGCCCGAATTCTCAGTTACAAAGTGAATGTGAATGGACAAATATAGTTTACACCCAATTTAAGGCCCTTTTACAGTGCCAGAAGACGGCTTCAGTGCAGTGGTCCCTAAACTGGGGGGCGTGGAGGAACATTTGGTTGGGGGGGCAGCCCCCATGGGGAATGGGGAAGGAGTACCACTCATCCATGCTCTGCCCCCAGCTCCACCTACAGCTCCTGCCCTCAACTCCACTCCTGGCTGCGGCCCCAGCCACAGCTACGGCCTTGGCCCCCAGCTCCAACCACGGCTCCCAGCCGCAACCACAGCTCCGTTCCTGGCCTTGGCCCCCTGATCCCAGCCCCAACCACGGTCCCACTCCCAGCCTCACCCATGACCCTGCTCCTGGCCTCAGCCCCCAGGAGCCCAGGCAGATTCCATTACTGGAAGGGGGGAGCGGGTGACAGAAACAGTTTGGGGACCACTGCTTTAATCTAAATGAGAATCAGCCCCATAAATTAATAGCATGAAGCAACTCGGCATTGTTTTTTATCCAACAATAGAAACAAAAGATCAAGGATTAGATATTGAATAGTGTCTGTGATTTAAAAAAAGAGAAATCAAATCAAATAACTAAATGTAAGTGAAGGTGAATTAAAGTTTTAAGGAACAGCTGCTGTTGCTGATACAAAGAAATGTCTGCCTCTAAGCTATAATACTTTACATAGGAACTAATTAAAATCTATTTTCAAAAGGAGGATTTGACAATCACAAAGCCATTTGTTACATTTATAAAATGCTACTGAGTTTAAAATTGTCACAGCATTCTAACACTTGTGAACTGTGGGTTATAGACTCAGTTACCATGAAGGGGAGGCGGAAAAAAAGACTCACGATCATTAAGATATAGGGGGAAATATACTTTTTTAAATTTTAGGTGTCATAGGAAATGAAATCATATAGGTTACAAAGATTCCCATACAACATTATGAATATAATTTCCAGCTAAAGCAACACAAAACAGACACACACAAAAACAAAACAGAACAAGCCTTTGTCCAGGCTAAACAAAATCTTTTCAGTTATAGCTCTCTTTCTAAAACCAACCTTCTCCTAGGGAACTAAATCATCCTGGGCTACAAAATAACCTGAGTAGGTTAAACTTCCAGACTTAACTAAGTCTCTCATAACTAGAGCAAGCCTCTACCCAAGGCTCTTGTTCTACCTAAAACAAGCTTCCGCAGTGTTGTCAGTTCTCACAATTTTATACAAGTGTCATGCTTTTGGTGTTTCGCAAAGTTATAACCAACTAAAAATGGTGTCCTATAATGGGAAACATCAGGCAACCTTAATTATAGGTGGTGCTACCATTTCCCAAGCAAATCAGCAGGTTACTAATTTGAAATGTTGATAAATTAGAGGGTTATCTTTCTCTTCTTCCTTTCCTGTCAGCTCTCCCTTCTCTTTTTTCAGTCTGTACATCTATACATAATGCTATTATTCATCACTGTATGCTCTAAATACAGCATGCACTGTGGTAAAGCTCACACTCTGTAGCCTTAAAATATTGTAGAAGTGATATCAAGAACCACCATTATATATCTCCAAGATGCAGTACGTCCAGCTCCAAGTAGTCAAAAATCATGAGACAGGCCCCCAAATCACAAGTTTTTTTAAAAATAATAAATGTATTAGCCTTTTAGTGTTTGAGTCTTTGGGATTCACATTTACAAGCTTTTCTCCACAACCCTGAGGGCTACAAGTTTACTTTTTTTTAAATGAAAGCTAAGGTTATCACATAATCACGATTCCTGCAGCTGAGGCTTTAGAAAACACCAAAAATTTTGTGACACTCAATAAAAATCACACATGTGAGCCACACTGAGATGTTGTCTTCTATGCTTTTAGGAGAGGAAGCTCTAAAAGGAGGTCAGTGAGTAGACTGGCTACCGGTTAAACTAGTAGGAGGGTAGGAAACAGCTTGAAATTGATTGTATACAAGCTATGTTTACTGTAGCCTTCAACTCAGAGAGCAATATCTAAAGAAGGGAATTTGTGATCTTTTGCATCAGATACCTCACCAGAATTCAGCAGGAAGAAAAACAGCTTGGAGAAAGGCTGAGGACTGAGTAATTCCAGGAAAGTTCACATTTCCAAAGGCACATGCATCTACATGTAAGTAATGGATTCTGGAAAAGTCAGTTCTGTCATGTGTAATTATTTAGCGTTACAGTAAAGTCTGTGTATTTGGCTTATTTGATTCATTTTGGTATTTCCTATACATATGTTGCCTGTTCCTCTGTTATACTTTTTTGGTTTTTTACTCAGAGTGCTGTTTGTTAAATAAAGAGGATAAATAGCCTGTTCAGATGTTCCCTAAAGACACGCTACGTTGGAAAGACAAGTACAGAAGAGTAATCAAGGAATTCCGCTCTCTTCGGAGAGATTACTACAGAATGGTAGTTGTGCATATATAGAAATCCTCCAAAAACCTACTGGCTGCAACCAAAACTAAATTTCCCAGAGACTTCAATGACATATATAAGAATTACTTCACCCAGCCTCTGGGTGGAACATGGCAGCTATTAAACAGTACACAGTACCAGGTAGTGCAGAACAAAAATAAAGATTATAGATGACTGACATTGTAGATAAACTAACTAGGACACTGGGGTTAAAGTTCCTGCTCTTATGAAAGTAGCAAGAACCTTTAATAACCACAGCTGGTTGGGTGCTCAGTTTTACATTACATCCAGTGCCCCTACCAACATTCTGGAACTGTGATTTAGTACTGACCTGAAGGGAAGAAAGTGCCAGCTACTGAATCACCAACACCATACTCGGCAGCCCCTAGATTTTCCCTTCGTGCTCTCCCATGCAAGCACTGGCCAGTGTCTTCCCTGCATTATGTGCTTATTAGACCCATGAGAATTCAGCCCAACAAGACCTTTCCTTTCCAGCACGTCTCTACTGTACTTCCTCTCTCATATTACCATAAAGACAAAGCGTGCTGAAGAGAAATGCTCTTAGTTCAGGGTCAACAACAGACAATGGATCAGGCATAGGCCTGTGGAGAGCGTGCATCAATACAGACTGAGCACGTGGGTATGTACACACACACACACCCCTTCCCAAACAAGATAGGATGAAAGGAGCGATGAGAGGAGTGACCAAAGCAACAACAGGAGACTTGAACAACTTTTCACCTGCTGACTCAGTCTGTTGAAGAAGATGAATTGAAATACTTCCCAAAGGTCAATGAGTTCTGATCCACAAAATACTTGTATCTGGGGCCATATGATAAAACAATGGTTTAACCTCCAGTGGATTGGATTCACCTTTGGATATATATTCAAAAGGTCAGAGGGTTATCTGAAACTTTTTGAGCCTCCCGCCATGCGCATGCACACACACACACACGCTCTAACCTTGTGACACTCCAACAGGCCTTAGCTTCCTCCCTCTTGACCCACAACACCCACTCCCAATTCCTATCATTAGGCTTGGCCCTTGAAATTACTTATACCTGGGGCCATTCTCTTCAGCGTTACATATTCCAGGACATATCTGAGTTCAACAAGGCTGGGGCTCAGCAGAAAGTCAGGAAATGTATAGGTGGGGATCTTCAGAAGTGGGTGGGGAGGCTGAAAGATAGTAAGAATGGTCCTCTGGTTAAGGTATTGGAATGGCACTCAGAAAATCTGGGTCCAATTCCTGGCTCTGACATTCACTTCCTTTAGCAAGTCCTTTAACCTCCCTGTCCCTCAGTTCCCAATCTGCAAAATGGGGATAATCATATTTCCTCTCTCACACACTTTCTCTTGTTTATTTAGGAGTGTAGATTATGCAAGGTATGGACTGACTTCTACTATGTTGGTACAGGCTCTAGCATAATGGGCCATGATCTCTGTTAGAGCCTCTAATTCTACTGTAAATATAAATCATAATAATACACGGAAGAAAAAATGTATGAGGGAATATGTCACGTAAGGGGAAAAACACTGACTGCTGTCAAAAATCATTCAGAATTGTAATACTACTTTATAATGTAACAAAATCTCTTTCCTCAAACACAAAATTTCTTAGAGGACGCAAGAGATGGGTGAGAGGTGGAGACTCTCAAGATTGTAAATGTGTTCAAACAGAACTCAAGTATTTTGTTTAACCTCAAAGTACATATGAGCCCATTTGACTTTAAAACAGGCATAAGCAGATTTGTTACTCACTAGGATTGATCTTCAAGTCTATTGTGGGCCTGATTTCATAAATTTGCTCTTTGATCAATATGCCATATGTCAAAATCTCTGTTGCCATGACACTGTCACATCCAACTGCTTTTTCCACATTTCACAGTGCAAAAGGCTCCATCCATTTCTTCAAAGGTAATCTCATCACAAGTTCTTCAATAGTTTGCTGGACAGAGATTTTAGATAAAAGGATACTTATATGTTCAGAAACTCCCCAGTAAGATCTGTTCAGCGATAACATATTCAAATCTACTTATAAAACAGACTTACATTTTGAGGCACTTTAGTTTATTGAGTCATCTTATTAGCCAGTTCACACTTACTACATTAGAAAAGTTTTCCAACAGCTCTCCAGCTATCTTGTTCTTGCTTGACCATTACTCACTGGGCAAAATCTTAACACAGTAATATAAATGAGTAACTAAGGGACTAGACACTCTGAGTGCCTCTTCACTCTTCTTTTGAAATGGGAAGAGGGAAATGTCTCTCTTTCTTGAATTCACCCAGGAGGTAGGGTGTTCAGCTCCTGGGAACACCTGCATAAAAACATAGCTAACTGTGCCTCTGCATTGGGTCTTGTTATGGTTATCATATTTCAGGTTCCCAAAAAGCGGACACTGCTGGGAGGGATAATTGTCGGGGAGGAGAGCTTGGGGAGGGGTACAGTTCGGGCTGCATCCACTGGAGGTGGGGGCAGTGTGACTCCCTGTCACAGTGGCAGGACACACCAACAGCCATCAGTCAGAACCTTCCTCCAGGACTCCCTCCCCCAGGGCTGAGAGTCAAGGCCTGTGTGGGTGGGATCCAGCAGCTGGAGGGAAATGGACTAATCAGCTGTGGATGCAGGGGAGGGACCAGTCGGGAAGCGGACCAATCAGGGCTCTTTCTGAGCTACAGCATCTGCTCTACAAAAATCCAGGACATTTCCTGTTATTTGAAAAATTCACCAGGAGAGAGGACAAAGGCTCAAAAAAGAGGTAATGTCCAGGAAAACCAGGATGTATGGTAACCTGAATCCCCCTGCCCAGTCCCTTTTGGCTTTTTGCCAACTGCTGCCCCAAGACCCACACCACAGAAGTAGTAGTTTATGCTGACCTTTTTAGCATTACACTACCCCAAAGTCCTCTTAGGATGGGGAGACGGGACACTATTGGAGAGAACTGATGTACTCCAACTCATTGATTCTGGTCTGCCCTTTCTTCCATAGGAGCCCAAATCCCCCAACCCCTGTGGAGGGGCTTCGGTGGGTGGGACAGTGGTGTTAGAAATAACATGATGGATGCAGCATACCCTTCCTTCCATGCCTCCTCCTGCCTAGATGTACTGATATTTTAATCCTTTTGCAGAGATGGAAGGGACAGTAGCACCCACCATGATGTGTTTGGGCATGACCACCATTCCAGAGCTTCATTATTATCATTAATCATTATTAGAGTAGCACCCAAAACATGCTAGATGTTGTACAAATAGGTAAGTATACTGAAGAGCTTACAAACTAAGCCGGGGTGGCCAACCTGTGGCTCCGGAGCCACTTGCAGCTCTTCAGAAGTTAATATGCAGCTCCTTGTATAGACACCGACTCTGGGGCTAGAGCTACAGGCACCAACTTTCCAATGTGCAAGGGGGTGCTCACTGCTCAGCCCCTGGCTCTGCCACAGGCCCTGCCCCCACTCCACCCATTCCCGCTCCCTCCCCTGAGCCTACTATGCCCTCGCGCCTCCCTCTCAGAGCTTCGTGCACGCCAAGAAACAGCTGATTGGGAGGTGCGGGGAGGGAGGGGGAAGTGCTGATCAGCAGGGCTGTTGGTGGGTGGGAGGCGCTGGGAGCAGGGTGGGGGAGTTGATGAGGGGGCTGCTGATGTATTACTGTGGCTCTTTGGCAATGTACATTGGTAAATTCTGGCTCCTTCTCAGGCTCAAGTTGGCCACCCCTGAACTAAGCAATCTATACCTATTCTAAGATCTATCTTATGAATAAGATTTTCAAAAATGGGTGCCTAATGTGAGGCTCCTAAATCCACATTTAAGGTCCTAAATAAGTAACCTGATTTTCAAAAGTGCTGAGCACCTTACATCTCCTATTGATGTCAGTGCTCATGACGTCAGCCTATGGCGAACTGATGCAAAACGCAATATTGCAATTCATTACGACAAACCAAAATGTTTAAGTTAAGGTTAACCCAACCGAAAACAAAATGTTTTGTTTCAGTTTTCCCGATAGAAATAAATAAAGTCAGTAAATTTGATTTTGTAGAAATTGTTTTTTCAGTGAAAAACACAATAGGAAATACAAAGTTCATTAAAAACAACTTCTGTTGAAATGCTTCACAATGCAGTGCTGAGATTGTGAATTAAACTGACTAACCGAGTATGAAACTGAGCCTCCCGCTTTTCCTTGTCTAAAATGAGAGCAATGCAAAAAGTAAACAGCATCAATAGCAAAAAGTAAATGGGATCTTTAATATTCTTTCAGTTCTAATAGTCTGTAACAAGGTGATGATAGCACTGATAGGGAAATGATTTTGTTTACAATATATGTACCTGATTCTGATCACATTGGGTATGTCTACACTGCATTGTAAATCTGGTCTCAGTCACAGGTTTGAGCCCACATCCCCTACCCTCCAGACACAAATCCGTCTAACTTGGGTCAGGAAGCACTCAGGATCCACGTCCTAGGATCCATCTGAAGGGGTGGGTCTGAGACAAAGTCCCAGTGAGACTCGGGTCTGAGCCCTGTCATTTTGCAGTGTGGATGCAGCTCAAGCTGCAGATCCAAGTCCCAAGACCTGCGTAGTGCAGTAGGGACACGTTACCATGGTTGAGACACCTAGGTCCAGCAACTGTAAACTCAGGTTTATCATACCGTGTGGATGCTCAAGAAAGCCCACAAGCATGGGGCCGACAAGCATGGGGCCCACAGACCCAGGTTTACAATGCAGAGTACACATACACATTTAGACCAATATAAATGAGCAGTAACTGCATTGAAATCAATAGTTACAGTAACGTAAATTGGAATAAGTGAGATCAGAACCTAGCTCAATGGATTTTTAACTTGACAGACTCCCTTTTGGCTTAATCCTGCCAGATGCTAAGCATGCTGGCCCTAATCCAGTGAAGCACATAAGACATGTTTAAGCACATTAGCAGTCGCATTGAAATTTATTACAAGTTACTCACAGATGCTACAGATTTCTGACCTCCAAATGCCTGTATTGCATGCAGAGATATAAAAGGCCCTCCTTTGCCATTGCTAAGAGATTCATGCAGCAAAAGAATTCCTCCTTGAGATCTTTTAGTTCTTATTTTACAGGTATACTCTGAGGATAGTAGAGTACTGGGACATTCACTATCAAACTGTACAACCCAGCCAGAAGCCTCTTGCTGATTTTACCCACCCATCTGAAACTTCATAAACAGGAAGACAGACTACTTTCTTGTTTCTGGCTTATAAACAAAGAGTCATTCATCACCTTCAGCTAAAAACACTCTTCCTGCCTTTTCTCTGTATTACACTAAAAACAACGGTATCAAATTCAACATGTCATGATCTTGGAATAGTATTTAGCTAAACAAGTGTTTTAAAATTTCTCTCAACATTATCAACATCTCACAGGATGGATTACTTGCCATATGTGCATGCACACACATACACATTCTTCAGTACACAGTAAGAGATAAAGACTACAATTTCACAAGGATCAGAAGAAAGGAAGGAAAAGATAATAGGAGTCATTATGCATTAAACATAAACAGACTTCTCTTCAAAAAACAGACAGGCATGTCAAATTTTGCCACTTCTTTTCCATGACAACATGTATTACTAATTCAAAAAAACCCATCTTTCATTGAGATTTTAGTTGCCATTCCTAAAAGAGAACTATAAACGTTCACATTTAACAAGAGGAATTTTCTATTCCGCCCTGTCACCATAGCCCATCTTTTCCTCTCTATTCTGTCTTCTGTATTCAGTTCCTTTTACCCCCACACCTCCAACTCTACCATTTCTCTTTTTCTTTTCTCCTTTTTGATTACTGATTTTAAATCCACTTGCTATTGTGACCACTGCTACCACTGGTCTCTGCCCATGCCAAGCTGTGTTGTACTGGCCCTTCCTGTCTTACAAACAGGAAGGAAGTATTCTCCCCCCAAAAGCACCATTTGAGCACAGTAAACTTAAGTCTAGCTGGAGCAGAAGTTAAAACAATGCCTGGTTGACAGTCAACAGAAATTTTTTTTAAAGATGAGCGACCAAGTATTATCCAACATTCTGCCAAAATTCAAAATTTGTTTTGAAAAGTAGAGTAATATCACCCTCCTGACCAGGTATAGGAGTATGCTCCACACTTCAGAAAATTATGTAGATTCTCCTTCAATACTGCAATAAAAACCAATAGCATTTAGTAACCTTCTGCATTAGTAGCTCTGTCTTTTGGATACTACTATGGGTTATCCACGTCTATGCGACAATGTGGAATGATCTAGAGCAGTGTTTCTCAACGACTGGTCCATGGACAGGCACCAGTCCCTGAGATCAAAAAGGTTGAGAAACATGGGTCTAAAGTGTGACTTTTGGATTCCAGTGCCCAGAGGGTTTAGCAGCACCAAAAAGACAGGATGTGAAGGCAGCAGCAGGAACATAAGTACAAGTAAACTATATTTAGGCTGTTGCCTTGCCTTAAACTATTAAATGAATTGTATACTGGATGAAGTACAAAATACGCCATCAGTATTAAGCCTTTGTATCTGGTCCAAAAGGGGAAATCATTTGCAAATATTTGAAACATGCATTGGTAAACATAGTATGCCAAACCCTGACCAGATGTTGGTGCATGATTACTCACTTTGGAAGATATTGTACTTGAATGTAGCTAATAATATGCCTTACCATTAAAAAAAGGGAGAGAAGAAAATGAAGAAAAACACCCTTACGGGGAAAAAAGGTCTCAAATAAAATATTTGAGAACGGGACCAGGAAAGTAAAGTTACTGGTAGCTTCTCATCTTTCTAGCAGCTGTTAGTGATTACTACCTCGTTTTTACTTCTGATGCAAATCTAATATTGTCCTGGCAACAGAAATTTCATAAAGTGATGTGAGTTGTAGTTTTCATCATTTTCATTAAATTCTCCCATCCAGGTATTTCCTGAATGATATGGTCCCTTTAAGAGCTGAAGATTTTCCTCTAACTTCATGTGACTGCATTTCATAATTGCTGTTAATTCACCAGTTAGTAGTTTTATTAGAGTTAGCAATTTTTAATAGGCTAAACGAAATAAAGTTTATGATTAGATGTCACATCTTGGTATTTTAAATGTATTTAAATTTTGTTTTTACTCAGTCAAATATATGTGACTTTTTAAATCACAAAACTACAGAAATCCAAAAAATAAAGACTTAATAAAAATACTATCTGTTTATATTTTTCCTGACTGTTCTAGGAAATCACTGCTCATTAAAACCACCAAACAGCTGACAATATTGTTACTCAAACCTCAGGTTGATTAAGAGGTAACTTCATTTAAAAGTTAATGGGTTTGTCTTGCTGTCAGACTGGTTTCATTAATTTAGTTAAGTGCACCCAGGGAAAAAGAAAGTGTCTCAAAGTATTCATTCATTACATGGTTATTCATTGGAGGATTCAAAATTGCTTGTCTCATCTGTAAAGATACTGAAGAAATTAGTAATCTATTTCAAATATGTGACAGTAATTTTGAAGAGTGGTTAATTTATGGCAAGGTTTGTGAAGTCCTTTGTTCCTTTTACTCCTTCCTAACTGGATGACAAAAATGTGGAAAGGGCTGATTACATATCCAGCTACTTGTATTCTATGAACTCTGATTTCTCACTATTATTTTAAATCAATGTTGTAAAACTTCCCAACAAAATAGATTTTTTTCTTACCATGTTGTTTTAAATAGATCAATTTAAACTTCGGTCTTTAAATGTTTTCTCTACTATTGTTATAAATACAAGTACTATTTAAGTGAGATTGGAAAAATAGAGGGAGATTTTTTCTTCAGTTTATTTACATTGCATATTTGACAACATTTTGTGTATGGTCATTTTCCCCTGTTGTTTGTGTGCGTCTTTCACACAGCAACAGGCAATTGATACTTTTCATATGTTTGGTGTTTTGGGATTGGGAGCAGGGAACGGAAGTAAAACCACAAAGATTCCAAGAACAACTTAGAGACAGACAGGTGCAGTACTTTTAAGCTAGTTTTTTTGTTGTTGTTAACTGGATCAAAAGTAAATTTAAAGTTGAGGTCTCTTTAACTTGGGTTTTCTTTTTTGTTAATCAATTCTTTACAAAATATTATTATTATGAATTTCTAAAGGATTTCTCAATCTAGAACAGGCCTTTTAATACTATACCAGATAGGGTACAGGAAACAACAAGCAGACTAATTTTCATGTTGAGCCCTGACATAAAATTACAATTCTGTAGCTCTGAGACAGAAATTACACTTTCCAGAATTATCACAGGTGGAAAATCTTTGTGGTTTAGTGTTAACAGAATTTGCAGGACATTTTTTAAAAGCATACTTTCATAACTAAGTGAACTTCTTATCACAAAAATGATATTTTGGATTTTCTAGGGTTGAGAAATATAGCATATAGCAAAATCACTATCAACAACGGAGTCCCTGCTTTCCATTTCCATATACCACACTAACACTAATTTGAGTTTTAAAACCAAGTTTCTTTATCAGGCTTATTACAACAAATGAGGGCTCTGTACGCAGTTTTATTCCCAACTTCCATACATATCCATTATGCATTTGCCTCAAGAAAGATAGACCTTTTGTAAATAGTCCAGTGAAGTCAATGGAGCTATGCTAATTTATGCCAACAAAAAAATCTAACCAAAAGTTTCAATATTCTGTAGTATTTTGAGAATGTCAAATCTGTGATATTTGTATTACCTAAAATTCAAGTTTAGTTAGAAAAATAATGTTAATCTCTACAAGATGACTGAAAATAACCCCAGAAAATATTAAAAGAGTTGGTGTCACAGCTAACTGACGGCTGCTGGATATTAATTTAAATCATATAGTCAAAACTTTCCAACGTGTCATTGCTTTCAGCAAATGCATAATTTTCTGAGACCTGGAAAATATCTTCATTAAAATAATTTAATTTGGTTGGCTACAGCTAAGCACCTAAATAAGTGGTCTGATTTTTAAAGGTTCTGAGAGCTATTTTAAAAATTTGGACCTCATTTTATTTGCTTCTCAGTGGGAGATTATTATGGCACAGGAAAATATGCAACAGATTTGCTCATGTTTTAATTTACAAAATAGCCAAGTGCCTTCATAAGGAGTTCTGTGTAAATTAAACAGGATTTGGCCGATAATGTAACTTGTAAACATAAGGTGAAATTCACTCCTGTATAGAGGACTACACAAGGTCCAGGCACCCCAAGTCCCACATAAGGTTTCAGTGGTACACAGGCCAGAGTATCAGTGGTTTGATGGTTATAGCTGATTACAGAGCTGTTGTCTGATGTGCGCGTACTCAGGATATACAACTGTCAAGCAAGAATTAGAATACCTGTCCTGTACACATCTTTCATAACTGCAGCTCTGGTGTTGGCCTATTATCCTACATATGTTAATTACATAGGGCAGGGGTTCTCAAACTTCATTGACAACAAAAATTATACATGACCCTGGGAGGGGAGACCGAAGTCTGAGCCCTGTGGGGGGGGCCAAAGCCAAAACCCAAGCCGGGGAGGGGTAAAACAAAGGGCTTCAGCCCCTTGCAGGGCGCCTCAAATCTGAGCCCTGCCACGGCTTCAGATTTGGCCCCGGGCGGCAGGGCTTGGGCTTCAGCTTTGGCCCCGGGCCCCAGCAAGTCTAACGCCAGCCCTGGCGACCCCATTAAAAAGGTCTTACAGCCCACTTTGGGGTCCCAACCCACAGTTTGAGAACTGCTGAAATAGGGCTTAAGTAGAACACTTGTCTTGGGCTAGCCTAGTACACAGGGATGAATTTCACACACCCTGAATATTTTAAAAGTGTACTTCTTGTTTGCCTCATAGACTTAAACCGGTTATTTATTATAACACTGAGATTCCTGTGCTTTAGAGAAGTAGCTAATGTTTTCCTAAGATAGTAATCCTTATTACAAGGAAGACAGAAATACAAAACAGGACTGGGCTGTTTCAAAATAGTTTGATGTTATTCTGAACAAATAAACCTGTTTTCTTCTGCAGAACTTCCATTCCATTTCCAAGAAAAATAAATACAGAAGAATTTCTGAGATTCTTGATATCTTGTATTACAAGATACCAGCTCTTTCGGAAATCTAATGATTGATCTGTACCACCAAGTACACTCTAAATCAGCATTTTATAAGAAGCTACATAGTCATAGCCTCTGATTCCTAAACCAGCAATAACAACTAAATGTACCATGGCAAAACCAGATTTGCAATAAGTAAAGCTACGCACAGGGAAAATGACTAATTCTTAACAGAAGAATCATATATTATTAATATGTAATGTTTGGCAACATCTCCATAAATGATCAAAACATTGATGATATGTTTTGTGACATTATTTCAAACAGGCTTAGCCCATTTGTTAAACTCTCTCTACCATAAAACCTGCTTAAATTACTGTTTACATGTGTGGAGACAAAGCAAAACAACAGTATTGGGAAACCGGCTATTTCCTTTTGATTAACAACCAATTTCTAACTTATTTATAGTACAAGGTTTTTAATCACCCGTTTCGTAATTCATCTGTTTAATTCTAAGAAGGAAGAACGAGTTCTTCTATGTGACAGTAGAGATCCTGCCTCTATCTTAGCAGTTTAATATACGAATGGCGCTATATACATAGATATATGTGCCATATTCACAAAGCTTGCCCTTTAAATAACTTGTATTGGATTAAGAATACATTGCTTTATGGTCTCACTATATTTATTCTCTGAACTGCATCTATAGGCACAATGTATGACAACAAAATCAAAATGTGAGCAAAATGTATAAGGCTGGTTCCATTCCATGCCTTCTCCTGGTTATTTTGCCTGTTTGTACATGAAATAGTGGTCCTTAAAGCTAGACAGCCAACCTTTTCATTTTCATATGACTGAACTCCTTTTAAAACTGAAGATGCAAGAAGAGAATAAACAACATTACAACACTTTCAAATTGAGTGTGATCCAGTGGACAGGGGCACAGGAATGGAAGTTGGAGAGTCGGGGTTCTGTTCCTGACTCTGCCATTGACCAACTTTGTGATCTTGGCCAAGCCACTTCACCTTTCTGTGACTCTGTTTCCGCACCTGTAAAATGGGATAACAATACTTTCCTTTCTTTGTTAAGCACTTTGAGGTCTAAACGTGGAAAGTGCTAAATATTATTAAATTGGAATTCAGAGCTGTACTCTTGTTAACCTCTGCTAATTTTGTTAGTCTGTAATACAATCTCAAATCCAGTCCTGTAGTAAAACAACATTTATTAATACACCCCTCAGTTGTCATGATTATTATTCTGTATTGCTAATAGTCCTTGTCATTTATAGTAAACCTGCAGCTTGTACAGAAGTAATGGTATTGCTTGAAGCAATAGGTAAGAACATAAGAATGGCCATACTGGGTTAGATCAATGGTCCATCTAGCTCAGTATCCTGTCCTTCAACAACGGCCAGTGCCAGAGGCTTTAGAGGGAAGGAACAGAAGAGGGCAGTTATCAAGTGATCCATCCCCTGTCGTCCAGTCCTAGCTTCTGGTAGTCAAAGGTTTAAGGACATCCAGAATATGGGGATGTGTCTCTGATCATCTTGGCAAATAGCTGTTGATTGAGCTATCCTTCATGAACTTACCTAGATAATTCCTTTCTGAATCCAGGTATCCTTTTGGTCTTCACAACATCCCCTGGTAACAAGTTCCAAACACTGACTCTGCTTTGTGTGAAGAACTTCCTTCTGTTTGTTTTAAACCTGCTGCCTATTAATTTAATTCGGTGACCCCTGGTTCTTGTCTTATGAAAAGGAGTAAATAACACTTCCTTATTCACTTTTTCTCCACACCACTCATGATTTTATAGACCTCTATCATAGCCTCCTTAGTCTTATCTTTTTTTTGTCTAAGATGAACAGTCCCAATCTCTATAATCTCTCCTCATATGGAATTTGTTCCATACCCTTACTCATTGTTGTTACCCTTTTCTATACCTCTTCCAATTCTAATATATCTTTTTTTGAGACGGGGTGAACAGAACTGCACACGCTATTCAAGGTGTGGGCATACCATGGATATATATAATGGCATTATGATATTTTCTGTCTTATCCATCCCTTTCCTAATGGTTCCTAACATTCTGTTAGCTTTTTTGACAGCCACTGCACACTGAGTAGACGTTTTCAGAGACCTGTCCAAAATGACTCCAAGATCTCTTTCTTGACTGGTAATGGCTAATTTAGACCCTATCATTTTGTACATAAAGTTGGACCTTTTCTCTTATCCCATGACTGCTTACTTTGCATAAGAGCCTTTGATGTGGGGACCTTGTCAAAGGCTTTCTGAGTCCAAGTACGCTACATCAGCTGGATCACCCTTGTCCACATGCTTGTTGACATCCCCAAAGAATTCTAATATAGCTGATAGAAACTATAGTAAAGAACGGAATTATCAATTTTTCTAGTACTGAAGTTAGGCTTACTGGTCTGTAATTGCCAAGATTGTTTCTGTAGCCTTTTTTAAAAATTGGCGTTACATTAGCTATCCTCCAATCATCTGATACAGAGGCTGACTGAAGCAGTGGGTTACATACCACAGTTAGTAGTCCTACAATTTCATATTTAACCTCTATTCATACTTCAATCTGGAAAAGTTCGTCAGGTGTGGAAATGTCTTGGAAAGCTTACAATAATCCTTTGAGGTATTTTCAAAAATATATATAAATACTAAATCAAATACCCAGTTCAGATTCATTGGAGACACCACAAAATTGTCTAGGATTAACTGTTATTTATAAAAATTAACTATTTTTATCAACACTTAAGAGTTTTCCCTTCTTCTTGGGCAGTTCAAGGTTCGTTAAACACTACTTGAGACATTTCCCCTCCCCACACACACACACACACACACTAGACCTAATTAAAAGAATGAGTGCAGAGAAGAAGGTAGATCCATGATGTGAAGCTCCAACAGAAGCCTGATACAGAGCAAAAAGATAAATAGAAAGGCCTACAACCTGTACCTTATGCCAAAGTAAACCAAACTAATCCCTGGATCTCTAAGGCCACGTCTACACTACCCGCCGAATCGGCGAGTAGTGATCTATCTATCGGGGATCGATTTAGCGCATCTAGTATAGACGTGATAAATCGATCCCCGATCGCTCTGCCGTCGACTCCGGAACTCCACCACAGCGAGAGGCGGAAGCGCAGTTGATGGAGGAGCAGCGGCCATCGATCCCATGCCGCGAGGACGCGAAGTAAATGATTCTAAGTCGATCTAAGATATGTCGACTTCAGCTAAGCTATTCTCGTAGCTGAAGTTGCGTATTTTAGATCGATTCCCCCCCCCCCCCAGTCTAGACCAGACCTAGATGTATACATACAAATAAAGTCACTAACATGAAAAATACTTTAATGATATAGAAGTAAAGTTAATGAGTCAGTTCAAACTTTCAGCTGGTAAAACAATATTAGTAAACCTGCTTATTTCAAAGTTAAAATGTCAAGTAACAACGTATTATCAACAAAGACCTGTGTTACAGAGAAATAATTACAAAACTTATTATAAATAGAAATCCATGGTTAGATAAGTTAAAATGGACCATTCCTTTTATTGAACTCCATATGGCTCCAACCCTGAAGCCCTTATTTTCATGTGGAGTCCTGACTTCAACAGGAACTATGTAGGCATAAGGACCCACACATACCAGTGCCCTTTCAGGATTGGGAGGGTCTATAAAATTATGCATAGGAAGGGAGGGAGGTTACTCATGGAGTTCCTCTAAACTCAGATTGGGAACCAATATTTAATATTTGCATTAACAACCATGAAACAAAAGGTAGGAGTGTGCTAACTGCTGAAACAGAAATTGACTGAGGACACAAAGTTGGAATGCATCATCTACACAGAGGGGGATCAGAATATTATAGAAGATTTGGTTAACCTAAAGGACTGAAGTAATAGAAATGAGATTAAATTTTAATAGTACAAAGTGCAAGGTCATCCACTTAGAGACTAATAACAAGAATTTATGCTATAAGTTCAGGACTCATCAGCAGGAAATGACAGAGGAGTGGAAAGTACTGGGTGTATTAGTCTATCATAAAAGAACTATGAGCCACCAATGTGATGCAGCTGTTAAAAAAATAAATAAAAAGCAAATGCGTTCCTAGGATGTAACAGGGAAGGTAATTCCAGCAGAGATAGGGAAATACTAATGCCATTGTACAAGGCACTAGTAAGACCAAGCATAATTCTGGTCACCCATGTTCAAGAAAGATGAATTCAAACTGGAACAGGTACAGAGAGAAGGGCGTTAGGATGATCAGGGGAATCGGACAGACTATCTTATGAGCTTGGCTTGTTTGGCATAGCAAAACGAAGGCTGAGGGGAGATACGACTGCTCTCTATAAATACCTTGGTGGGAGGGAGGGTATAAAATACCAGGGAGGGAAAAATGCTATTTAACCTCAAGGACAATGTTGGCAAAAGAACAAACGAGTATTAACTGGTCATGAATAAATTTAGGCTGGAAATTAGAAGGCTTCTACATCAGAGGAGTCAGGTATTAGCAGGAGTGTTCTAAGCAAAATCCCAGAAGAAATTCTTCCACTTTACTCAGCATTGATAAAGCCTCAACTGGAGCCCTATGTCAAGTTCTGGGCACCACATTTAGGAAAAGATGTGGACAAACTGGAGAAAGACCAGAGGAGCGCAACAAAAATGATTAATGGACTAGAAAATACAGGGAAAGATTTTCAAAATTGGGTTTGTTTAGTCTGGAGAAAAGAAGACTGGAGGGGGACATGACAACAGTCTTCAAGTACATAAAAGGTTGTTATAAAGAAGAGGGTGATAAATTGTTCTCCTTAAGCACTGAGACCAGGACAAGAAGCAATGGGCTTAAACTGAAGCAAGAGACATTTTGTTTAGACATTAGGAAAAACTTTCTACCTATAAGGGTAGTTAAGAACTGGCACAAATTACCTAGGGAGGTTGTAAAAAGAAAAGGAGTACTTGTGGCACCTTAGAGACTAACCAGTTTATTTGAGCATGAGCTTTCGTGAGCTACAGCTCACTTCATCGGATGCATAGCATATCGTGGAAACTGCAGAAGACATTATATACACACAGAGACCATGAAACAAAACTTCCTCCCACCCCACTCTCCTGCTGGTAACAGCTTATCTAAAGTGATCATCAAGTAGGGCCATTTCCAGCACAAATCCAGGTTTTCTCACCCTTCCCCCCCCACACACACACATACAAACTCAGTCTCCTGCTGGTAATAGCCCATCCCTCTTTGAAACCTCTCTTTATAATGCGCATGATAATCAAGGTGGGTCATTTCCAGCACTAATCCAGGTTTTCTCACCCCCCCCCACCCCCCTCCAAAAACCACACACACAAACTCACTCTCCTGCTGGCAATAGCTCATCTTACAATGTGCACAGCAATAATCCAAGTTTAACCAGAACGTCTTGGGGGGGGGGTTGTAGGAAAAAAACAAGGGGAGATAGGCTACCTTGCATAATGACTTAGCCACTCCCAGTCTCTATTCAAGCCCAAATTAATAGTATCCAATTTGCAAATGAATTCCAATTCAGCAGTTTCTCGCTGGAGTCTGGATTTGAAGTTTTTTTGCTTTAAGATAGCGACCCTCATGTCTGTGATTGCGTGACCAGAGAGATTGAAGTGTTCTCCGACTGGTTTATGAATGTTATAATTCTTGACATCTGATTTGTGTCCATTTATTCTTTTACGTAGAGACTGTCCAGTTTGACCAATGTACATGGCAGAGGGGCATTGCTGGCACATGATGGCATATATCACATTGGTGGATGTGCAGGTGAACGAGCCTCTGATAGTGTGGCTGATGTTGTTAGGCCCTGTGATGGTGTCCCCTGAATAGATATGTGGGCACAGTTGGCAAAGGGCTTTGTTGCAAGGATAGGTTCCTGGGTTAGTGGTTCTGTTGTGTGGTATGTGGTTGTTGGTGAGTATTCGCTTCAGGTTGGGGGGCTGTCTGTAGGCAAGGACTGGCCTTTCTCCCAAGATTTGTGAGAGTGTTGGGTCATCCTTCAGGATAGGTTGTAGATCCTTAATAATGCGTTGGAGGGGTTTTAGTTGGGGGCTGAAGGTGACGGCTAGTGGCGTTCTGTTATTTTCTTTGTTAGGCCTGTCCTGTAGTAGGTGACTTCTGGGAACTCTTCTGGCTCTATCAATCTGTTTCTTCACTTCCGCAGGTGGGTATTGTAGTTGTAAGAATACAGACTAACACGGCTGTTACTCTGAAACCTAGGGAGGTTGTGGAATCTCTGTCATTGAAGGTTATTAAGAAAAGATTAGACAAACCACTGAAAGCAATGGTCTAGATCAGTGATTCCCAAACTTGGGACACCGCTTGTTCAGGGAAAGCCCCTGGCGGGCCAGGCCAGTTTGTTTACCTGCCACGTCCACAGGTTCAGCCGATTGGCAGCGAACCGCGGCCAGTGGGAGCCACGATCGGCCGAACCTGCGGATGCGGCATGTAAACAAACCGGCCGGGACCACCAGAGTCTTTCCCTGAACGAGCAGCATCCAAAGTTTGGGAAACACTGATCTAGATCAGTGGTTTTCAACCAGGGGTCCACACTATGTCTAGGATTTCCAAAGGAGTTCATACCTTAAAATTTTGTAGCCGTCCACAAATGAAAAAAGGTTGAAAACCACTCGCCTAGATCAGGGGTTCTCAAACTTCATTGTACCACGACCCCTTCTGACAACAGAAATTACTTCACAACTCCAGGAGTGGGGACCGAAGCCTGAGCCCGTCCGAGCCCCACCGCTCTGGGCAGGGGGGCCAAAGCTGACGTTCAAGGGCTTCAGCCCCAGGTACGGGGCCTGCAACCTGAGCCCTGCCACCCAGGGCTGAAGCCCTCAGGCTTTGGCTGCGGCCCTGGGCCCCAGCAAGTCTAAGCCAGCCCTGGCGACGCCATTCAAAAGGAGTCACGACCACAGTTTGAGAATCGCTGGTCTAGATAATACTTAGTTCCGCCCAGTGCAAGGGACTGGACTAGATGATCTATCGAGGTCCGTTCCAGTCCCACATTTCTATGATTATGGAACAGCGTTCCAATAGGAGTAATGGGGGAAAACAACCTAATTAGTTTTAGGGTGGATCTTGATAAATCTATGAATGGGATTATATGATGGAGTTGCCTGTGATAGCAAGGGACTGGATTTGATGACCCAACAGGTCGCTTCCAGTCCTGTATTCTATGCCCTCTCTCTGTAGGATGCTCCTTTTATATCTCCGAGTCTCTGTGTTTACGAGCAACCAAATATGTAAATTTAACATAAATTATAATATATATCAAGATTTTCAAAACTACATGCCTACATTTAGATTTTTAATTCCATATTTGAACACTAAAGTCAAATGTCACTGGAAGTTGCTTGGCATTCAACTAAATATGGATTTATTAGCCTAATTTCACGCACCCAGTTTTGAAAATCTTGGTAATAAATCCCTATGTAATTATAGGTGGAGCTGGTAGAGTTGCCTTTGCTTAAGGTTACCCAATATACTTCCTTGCCCTTGTGTCCCACCCTGATCCAAAGTGGTGGGACCTGCTGCCACATGAGGAGAGGGATGAACCCCACTGGGCCAACCTGTACTCCATTCTGGTCCCCAGGGCCCATGGATACCAGTTGGTGGCTCACTCATGGAGCCGCGAGCACAGGTGTGTACCTGGTGCAGTTCACAAACTCCCCCGACACCTCTCCTTTCTGGAGTGAGAGGGAGACCCTGGTGTACCTCTACGTAGAGTGCATCAGCCCTCTTCTGGCTCCTCCAGAACTTTTAATTGAGGTTCTGGCAGCACTTTTCCCCTGTATCTCCTCATTTACACACATCCCATCAGTTGCCCCACAAAGTCACAGGACCTCCTCGTCAACCTCCTCCTGACACCATCCTACATGGCCATCCATCACTCCAGGATGATGAAGCTGCATCAAGAGCTCTGAGACTGTGGAGTCTCTTTCCATTCCCTTGTTAAGTCATGCCTCCAAGCAAAGTTACTCTGGATGGTGTCCACTGACTCCTTAGACAGGCTTAGAGGAGTCATGGGCTCTGTCAGGGGTTCTCTGCTTGGTGTCCCTTTCCAGTTCCCTGATATTTAACTTCTTACCTCCATCCCATCCCTGATTTTTTCATTTCTTGTCCCTAGAATTTGTTTGTGGCCTGGGTTTAATGGCAGTGCAGAGCCTTTAGCTTCGGGAGGGTTTAGGTTCACCATCTCCCAACAACCACAACTGGCACACACACCTTTCAGCTGGATTCCCAATTTTTAACGTTTAACATTTAACCTTCACTCCAGTGTCTGTTTTTTCATGTATTGTCCCCAGTATTCAATTGGCAGCCTGAGTCCAATGGCTCCTCTCACTTGGTGGAGGGGATGGGCATCCAGCAGGCCTAGACCCCGCATGCCCTCGTCCCCACAAATAGCATACACCTTTCCGCTTCTGCAGCAACTGAGGCAAGGATCTTACAGACTCATTCACCACACAACCCTCATTAATTCCCAAAGTACCAACTATACATTGAATAAGGCACTGTGGAAAAAATAGTATATGGTCATAGTTAAACATTGTATCATAGTGCACATGCACAAGGGGACAAATTAAGGTTGCAAAGGCGGTCTTAATTCTGGTATTTCCTAACTCTTGAGCAATGGTCTTTGAGCTCTTGGTTTTTTTATGTAATAAATATCTAATACACAATGTCATGAGTCCTTCAGAACAGCTGGAAGCTGTTCAAACAAGTGTATGCCATAAAATAACCCATTTAGCCTTAGGAAATTAACTCTAGCAAATCTTTTAGAAGGCCACACATCATTAACACATGTTTTTGTGGTGAATTTCTGTCAATGGAGTAACTGAGAATTAAAGTTATGGAATGATTTTCACCTTTTGGGGCTTTTTAAAAAGTATTCACTATTCAAACTTCTTTTCAGTTAACCAAATGTTAATTAAAGTACATAACCTCTCTATTTCAGAGTAATTAGCAGTGAGCATGTTTAGATAACCACTCTCTGAACAGCACGTTCCCAGGCAGGATTTACCTCCTACTGCTGGGCTTTAGACAAAGCATTTCAAACATTATTGACAAGTGCCTGGGTAACCCTAATGAAAACAACACAGCCTGTGCTTACCTTTATCCCCTGCTGCTGGGTGGTTAGGGTCAACTTGGATTCATCCAGAAGCAAAACCTCACAATAAAATTCCTCCGGGACAGCACAGAAACAACCCATCACTGCTTTGATGTCTGGCTGAAACGGGAACGAGAGATAAAGGCGACCCCAAGCTCCAGAAGGGGGAGAAGCTGCGCGTTTAATTAATGCCACCGCTAATGAACAAGAAATGTATTCAGCTCAGCAGTCCCAGGAGATGCAGGCGTGCAGGTACTTCTTGGATCTTGGAAAGCTGAGTATCCAGTTGCTATAAAGATGGTGAGCTAAACACTAAACAACAACTCCTCCCTGGGCATCCTGCAAAAGTCTTCAGCAAGGCCGGGGAGTTGGAAGCTCCTTCCGCTGCCCTGTGGGAAAGAAAAATCACGTCGCAATGGGCCAGGAGAGCGCAGTCCCTACCCAGGTCCCACCTGCCAAGGTACAGCAGAGGGTCAGTCTCCGCCCTGTTCTTTAAACCCCTGTGCACATGGGCTGTGTTAGCACCCACTGTGCTCCGTGCCTGTTCTCACCGTGCCTCCGGGTTAATCATTTGCCACATTCCCACTCCCACCCCATTTCGGAGGCTGCTCTTTTGTCCAGAACGAGAGCACAGCAAGGCAGGGGAGAGCCACAGACCCACCCCCGCCTTACAGGGGAGGCAGAGACAAGGGGGCGAGTTACCTAGGCGGAAAGGAGAGCCGCGGGCTGGCAGCGCATGTCGCGGGGCCATGTGCAGAAGTACCCCGCTTCTCCGCCCGGCCCAGCCGCTTCTCCTCGCCTTCCTGCCCCTCCTCCTACTGAGCAGAGCGGAGCGCGCCCCTGCGGCGCCACCGCAAGGCTGCTGCTGCTCCCCCGCGCCCTGGGCGCCGCACGTGCGGGCTCGCTGCCGCTAGGATGGGCGGCGGGGGCTTCGGGGCGCCCTTCGCGCAGCAGCTCTGTCCTTAGAGCTCCCTCAGCCCGCCCCCCCTGCGAACTCCCCAGGGCCAGAGAGCGCCTCACACGCCGGGCGGGCGCGGGGCTGGGACCCGACGGGGCGCGGCTCCACCTGCCCCCAGCAGCTGCCCGCACTCGGATTCCGAAAAGCCCAAGTGGCGCAGGAAGGGCCGGGGGGCGCCGCGGCCGCCTCTGCCCGCGCCTGCCGGGGCGGTGACTTGCCCTGCTCTCCTCGGCTCCCGTCCCAACAGCAGCATGTCCCGGTGGCTGGAGCCGCCGCCGCCTCAGCCCTCCAGCAGCATCGCGGGGGCTGCCGCCAGGGAGCAACGAGCGCGCAGCCACGTTGTGGCCGGACCTGCGGCTCTCCCGGGCCGGCCCCTGGCCGCAGCTCAGCTGTGTCCGTCTCCAGGGGCGATGGTGGCGGCCGGGGCCAGCAAGGCAGCAGGGCGGCTGCTCGAGCTCCTGCGCTACGGCCGCAGCTTCTCCTCCCTCCGCCCGGCTGCTCCGGTCGCCTGTCCCGGCCCTAGCAGCGCCAGGCGCTGAGGCAGCAGTGACCCCTGCTGGGCCAGCGCCTCACGCGCCGGGCTCCCGGGGCTGCCGCCGCCGGCCCGCGTGCAGGTGCGGCAGAGCTCGCCCGGCCCCTGCCTGCGGGCAACGCGCACCGGGACAGCACTCGGGCTGCAATTGCACAGCTGGTCCGCAGCGGCTTTGCAAAACCAGCCCGAGGGATGGTCCTTTGGGGCCGTGAGGAGGGACCCTAGATTGCCTCCGTCCTGGGTAAATCGGTAGTGGACGGGGCAGGGTGGGTTTAACCTCGCAAAACTTCCACAGGGTTCAGATCCCAGTGTTGGTGCTGTTGGAGGGGGGTGAATAAAAGCTACCCGTTTGAGCCCGTCTTGCCTGGGGGTATCATGGAGCTCCGGGGTTTCTACTGATTGATGAATATGAAATGCAAGATAAAAATACAGCTCCTGCCACATGGCACTGCCTGGAGGAGTTTGGTTTTAAAGGTAGTTCTGTCAGGTGGAAGTGATTGCTAGGTACTGTCCTTTAGTTCAAAAGATTTTCATATTGAAGAAGCATGAGCAGATAGAAATCACATGAGGTGACTGTGGCCTTATGGAGGAGGTTTCTCAGTTGACAAACTATACTAGTTAAGATCCATACCATGCAGGAGGAGGATGGTCCAGTAGTAAGGATGCTAGCCTGGGTTTGGGAGAACTAAGTGCCATTCACTGCTATACAACAAATTTCCTGTGTGACCTTGGGCAGAGCCCAATCTAGGTACAGGCAAGCTTAGGCAGCTGCCTAGGGCAGCAAATTTTGGAACTTTCCCCATCTATTTCCATGGGCAGTGGTGGTGCTGGGGGATGAGGCTGACAGGGCTGCCCATGCGAGAGGGTTGCCACCAGCTGGGGCTCTGGGAAGCAGGAAGCAGCCCTCAGCCAGGCTACTGTGGAAGCACTCCTGCCTCTGGCATGGGTAAGATCACAGCCATGACTCAGGCACTGAGCAGCTCAGGGCTCCTCCTCGTGGCTCCTCCTCACTGGCTGCCAGGGCTTTGGCTACAAGCAGAGCTACCCACCTGGCTTCATCTCCACACCGAGCCTGTACCTGCTGCTTTGTGCCCAGTGACTCTGCTGCTGCCCCAGTCACTTGTCCCCACTCTAGATTCACACTGTGGCTGCTGCATGCTATGTTCTCAACTGCAGGATCATCCAAAAAAAGGGGGGGCACTTGGGTTGCGGGAGTTGCTGGGTGCAGATTGTGGGGGGCTAGGCTGAGGCTGTGGAGCACAAGAGGCCAGGCAGAAGGGATGAGATGGGGGTGTGGAGTTCAGGGGGATGCCCATGTCTGGTTGTGGTTGAGCTGAGCAGCTGGTTCTAGTGGTGGAGGAGGCTGGTGTAGGTTTGCAGGTCCCTGCCCTGAACTTCTAAGGAGATGGGATAGGGTGACACATTGAATTTGTGCCTAGGGCAGCAGATTGTCTTAAGCAGCCTCTGCTCTGCTTGGGCAAGTCAGTGAGTATCAGTTCCCCACCTGTAAGAAGAATAGTACTTCACAGGAGTGTTGTGAGGATAAAAATGGTGAGAGATCCAGATACTGTACGGTACCACAGCCCATGTAAGCTAGACAGAGTGCTACATATCATCATTAACTCAGTGTATTATTTTCAGTTACCAGAAACCTTTTGAATACGTTATAAACACTGAAGACATTAAAAAGCTGAAGCAAACTGAGAACATTCCCAAATTTTGCTGTCCCTGGACTAGACATTCCAAATCATGTAACCTGGATGAGTTATTTTCTTACATCGGTGGGGCAGCAACAATTTCTTTTGGGTCCATATAAATCACACAGTCCACTCCAGGTGGTATATTCTGGTAATGGACAGTTTTCCAGGACAGGAATATCTGGTTCCTGTCCATTCTGCTCAGTCTATCTATATCTAGGTATTTACATGAGGCTCATCTCCCTCCTATCTGATCACCTAAGGGCTAGTTTTAATCACTATATATGTATTTATTCTCATATCAGCCATCAATGATTAATGAGCAAGCAGGGTGGTTCAGTGAACTAAGTATTAGGTTTGAAACCCTTGAAGTGTAACTCTGACGACTCATTTCCAGGTCACAACCCACCTGCTGAGAAGTCCTAAACTCACTAATAACAGGTTCTGCATTGGCTGATATTTTAAAAAGAACCTTAAGTTATCCATCTTCACATTTTCAAAATCACTAGAAAACTGAGCCCCTTTTTATTGCACAAGAAAAAAATGGTGTAAATTCTTTATTACTACATCATATGTGTATTTTTGACTTTTTCTTGCCTTTGGATGGACTTTGCTTTGGACTAGCATTTCTTTTGCTGTGTATGATGCAAGGAGAAGAGAGGGAAAATGCAGTGGTTTTTTGTTTCCTGCCCATCTTCCCAGCTACCAGACTATGTAAAATACTTTATTTTTCTAATTTCAATTTTTTGTCCTGGAATTTAAATCTCTTATGAAAGGTTAGAGATGAAATCTACATTCAAATGTTTTTTTTGAGACGGTTGGCTGAAAAAATACTGTCAAAGCAAAAAAAACAACAACAAAAAACCCAACCCTTAAAGCCTACTCTAAAAACACAGGCTCCTACCAGTTCAGCTAAAAAGAATCTCCATGAATTTCCTTAGTTTTATGGGTTACATCCTTGGTAGGTCAGCAACCAGAGAGTGACTGTCACAGACTGGCTGGCTGTTTAAGGTAAATTGGATTCAGCCTAGTCTGTGACCAGAGACTTACCTGCCACCGGAGTGTGTTGGAGATCTAATTATAATGACTGATCCAGCTGCAGGGGATCAGAGAGGACTTATTCAGAGCTGTGAGTGCAGTCTAGAAGAGGTGACCCAGGAGAGAGACATAAGGGGAGTTCCTTTTCTGGGAAGGACCTAGTGATATCAAGCTGGAAGAACCGCTCCGCCCCCCCCCCCCCCCGGGAGCAAGTTACTCTCCTGTGAAGGAGACCCTGCAAATGGGTCTGTAGGATGTAAGGAGATTCCTGAGGGAAGCTGCTATGGCTACTGTATAGGGGAGGCAATAGGGAAAACCTGCTAGGAATAAGCAAGGTAGGAGAAACTCTGCACAGGAGAGGACTTCAGTGTAGCCTAAGAGGGGTGGAAGAATTATTAGTTTGGCTATTTATTTATACTTACATTTGGATGTTTGTTACTCTGGAAGGGGATGGAATTTGTAAGTGACCTGGCTGGAGGGCATGGCTACAGAAGACACAATAGGGACAGGCTATAATGGGTATCAAGGAAGGGCTTGGGAGGGAGCACGAGATGTAAAGCCCCTTGCAATGCCATGACTTGCTGCCAGGGAGTGTTATGGGAGGGAGAAACTGCTTACTGTAACATAGTCAACTACTTAAGTACATCTAATATTCCGTCCAGGAGAAGAAAGCATTCTACACATATACTATACACTTTCCTCGCTCAGGCAAAGCTCTTCCTCAAACAGCTGGGCTTTACAGGAGTTCCTGTGTAACATTTGGTCACCAGTTGTAATAACTTAATGATTGCACAGATTTGACACTTGCAATTTCAGGTGTTCTGTACTAACTACTGGACCAAACTACTAAAGGGAGTGGTGGATTCTCCCTCTCTTGGAGTCTTCAAGTCAAGCCTAGATGCCTTCCTGGAAGATGTGCTTTAGTCAAACAAGTTATTGGGCTCAGTACTGGAGTAAGTAGATGAAGAGTAATGGCCTGTGATGTTCAGGAGGTTAGACTAGATGATTAATTGATCCTTTCTGGCCTTAAAATCTATGAATCTATGCATATCATATAAACTTCACAGTTGTCAGAAGACAGAATTTCTTTTGCACAGACACAGGCTCTTAACATTTAAACTAATCAAGAACTTCCATTACCTGTAGCAGTATCAGGATTTATAGTCTCTTTATGGGTGCACTAGAGGGTGAGGTAATCTCTAGAATTTAAACAGGAATCCAGGACTGACATTCTCATCAATACAGGGAAATGCAATAGGCAATGCATTGCAATATCAACATCCTATTTTTATTTTTCAATTCTACCTCTCACAATACTTTAATATCAGCACTTTAAGTACATATAATAAGTTTCACTTTTAAGTATTAAGAAACCTGTATCTGTAGGAAATTAGGCCTGGTATTTTGTCCCTTTAACCAGTACAAGTGCACATGTTGTTAGAAATGTTTTGAAAAACGAGTAATAGTGAAAAATTTGCCCTAACAGAGTTTCAATTACTTGTGACCTGAAAATATTATGATAATTATAAATAAAAGGTTCTCCAGTCTAAAAACCCCACAAGAAAATCATCAAACCAACAATCTCAGAATAGGAGCCAAAGGGAAGACTGAAATAGGAATGAAAATAAAACATTCTGCAACATTTTACACTATTACAGAAAATCTTTGGAAAGTTATCTATTACTGCACTAATCCTATGGCTGAAAGGACCACTTTGTGCCTCCATAATAATTTTTATATTGTTGTGGTCAAATTAAATGAATAGTCTGTTGTGAATATGAATATAGTTCCTCAATTCAAATATGGTATGTCAGTAGAAAAACTTCCTCCAGACTAGGGGGATCCAAGTTTCACAGGTTTGAAGGTTGCTTTACCCTATGTCCCCTTAGTGAAGGATATCTAAAATGTCTTTTTGCTCCCCTTATATTACCCAAAGTCCATTGTCTCTGTAGCAAGAGCCAGGATCAGGTTGCCAACTTTCTAACCAAACAAAACCAAACACCCTAGCCCTGCCCCTTCCCGAGGCCCCACCCCCCTGCTCACTACATTTTCCCCTCCCTCGGTGGCTCGCTTTCCCCCATGTTCACTCACGTTCACTGTGCTGGGGCAGGGGGTTGGCGTGCAGGAGAGGGTGAGGGCTCTAATGGGGGTGGGGCTCCAGGATGGGGCCAGAAACGAGGGGTTTGGAGTGCGGGAGGGTGCTCTGCTGCTGCGGGGAGTTGGGGTGTGGGAGGGGGTGAAGGCTTTGGCTGGGGGTGTGGGCTCTGGGGTGAGGCTGGGGATGAGAGGTTTGGGGTACAGGAGGGGGCTCCAGGCAGGGGGTGGGGACAAGGGATTCAAAGTGTGGGAGGGGGCTGTGGGTTGAGGCAAGGTGCAGGAGTACGTACAGGCTCTGGGTTGGGGATGTGGGCTCTGTGGTAGGGCTGGAAATGAGGAGTTTGGGGTGAAGGAGAGGGCTCTGGGTTTGGGGGGGCTCAGGGCTGGGGCAGGAGGTTGGGGCTCAGAGTTGGGGCCTGGGCTTACCTTGGGCAGCTCCCAGTCAGTTGCGCTAAGGCAGACTCCCTGCCTGTCCTGGCTCCACACTGCATCCCAGAAGAAACCAGCAGTTCTGGTTTCCTAGGCAGGGGGCCCAAGAGGCTCTATGCACTGCTCTTGCCTGCAGGCACCACCACCCCAGCTCCCATTGGCCATGGTTCCCGGCCAGTGGGAGTGCGGAGCCGGTGCTTGGGGCAGAGGCAGCACGTGGAGCCCTGTGGCCTGCCCGCCTAGGAACCAAACCTGCTGGCTGCTTCCAGGGTGCAGCGCAGTGCCAGGACAGGTAGGGAGCCTGCGTTAGCCCTGCAGCTCCACCGACCGGACTTTTAATGGCGCTGTCGGCAGTGCTGACTGGAGCTGCCAGGGTCCCTTTTCAACTGGGCATTTTGGTAAAAAACCAGATACCTGGCAGCCCTAAGCCAGGAGGACTTTCTGGGGTGCAGACTCTGTCCCTCAGTGTGCTCACCAAACTGCCACTTGTTAGCTTGATTGTTCTGTTTACCTTATATGTAAACATATTTTCATTGTCCTCTGTCTTACAAAGCTTGACCCAGATAGGTAAATCCACATTCCTTTGTCCAAGGCAGGCTGGTTTATCAACTCTCTCCACAACATGTTTTAGGAACATATTTCCAGCACACATACATAACTCTTTATACACCACCCATGCATCACACAATGATATTCATGACCAGCATGTGACAAGCTTTCATAAAAACCTTACTCAATGCATTTTTATAGTACAATAATATTGTATAAAATCAGTTGATTCGATTGCTTATTCTTTGGGGTTCAGACCCCCTTTTGTCCCCCCAGGGTGTCCGTACCTTGATTGTCACATACACACACACACACAACAAAAATTATGGCCATTGGAAGACAAGAGGAAGCAGTAAAGATCAAACTCAGATAAAGAACTAGAACAAGTATAAAAATGTGTCCATCTTGGAGGACTAATATCAGAGAATGGGAATTGTGAAGATGACATAAAAAGAATTGGACTTGTTACTACTACATTTGGAAAACGCTGCAAGATTTGGAAGACTAAGAACATTTTGATAAAAGTGAAAATCAGCATATATGAGACCGCTATCAAGCCAATACTGCTGTAAGGGTAGGAATGCTGGAGTATGAGGAAAGCCTATGAACAAACGATTTCGACTGCAGAAATGAACTGGCTGAAGGGAACACAGAGTTTCAAGATTGCACAAACATTGCTGTTGCAGAAAATTTAAGGAAGACAACTACAATGGTTTGGATATGTCTCAAGAATGAACCCCGAAAAAATACATACATGGTGATACATACAGAATGCAAGAAACTAGAAACAAAAGAAGACTGAGGATGCACTGGATAGACATGGTGAAGAATGATGTAGAACAAAAAGGTTTAAAGGTGAATGAAGCCATGAAGCTGGTTCAAGATAGAAAATAGTAGAAAGACATCTTTCAGCCCCTTGTCACTGTTGAGTTGACAGATGGGAATCAAAGAAGTCTATCCTGTTAACTGTGGCCATACCAATAAAAGACAAATTTACTTCAGAGACAATGGCTTATCAGGCAGTGTTGTCTCTAAATTGTTCCTTAGGATTGTCAGGCAGAGAGTTTGACCTATAAATCATTGGCTATCCTTAGAGCAGCAGGCAGATCCCAGCTATCTTAAGGCTTTCTGTTGCTTCCTGGGTAGTATGGATTCCACAACAGCTTCGCTCCATGTGATCACCACTTCTGGTTGAATGTGTGGAGGGAATTGCGTGTGAGATACTAGTAGTGGGGTTACCATGCCATCTTCTCCCAATCAGCAGAGATCCAACTCTCTGGTGCGCCTGCAGAGGGGCTGCTATGGAATTAATGGAAGGGTCAGAACATGCTATGGAACTACTACTTCACTGTCTTCCACCTGTGGAGTTCTAGCTCTACTGGATTTGGCTCCCCATTTATACAAGTAGCAGAGAGGAGCAGAGGGCTCTATATTTAGAAGCTGTACAGCAAATGCAGTCAAGCAGACAATCTGGGGTACTTTGCATCTTCCACCAAAAGACTTCAAGAGCACTACTCATCAGTTACAGCTCATTAGAGGTTTGGCCCTCACAGGGAAAATGAAGTAAGTTTGTTTCTTCAGAATTATGCTGCTCTGCTTCAGCATGCCCCCACCTGCCCATATTCCACTGCCGCACGTATCGGCCCCCAGACATTACAGTCCTTGAAGAGAGAATCTCCAGATGACGTTTAATAACCCACTGAGAGGTGTACTTATTGTTACCCCACCCATCCCCAAAGAGAACTGAAATGGGCAAGAGAACAAGAATTGCTTCAACACACTGATTTTAGTGTGCAGAGACTGAGGGTAAATATGTCAGAGGTATGCAAGTACTTGTTCTTCTGAATTTTATTAGCAATTATTCCTACTTGAAAACACAATCCACAATCGTTCATTACATCTTTGGATGAAACCTGCAACTCTTTAAAATATGCACAAGATAAAGATTCATCTTAGAATGTTTGGGACCATTCATTCTGTTACTGTATAATGAATGGTTTCAGAGTAACAGCCGTGTCAGTCTGTATTCGCCAAAAAGAAAAGGAGGACTTGTGGCACCTTAGAGACTAACCAATTTATTTGAGCATAAGCTTTCGTGAGGTACAGCATCCGATGAAGTGAGCTGTAGCTCACGAAAGCTTATGCTCAAATAAATTGGTTAGTCTCTAGGTGCCACAAGTACTCCTTTTCTTTTTGTATAATGAATGTGTATGCACAGGTTGGGTACCTTACAGCATTCATGTGCCTGTGAAATGGCATTGCCATAGTGTTTTTTATTCCACTTATTAAATGCCTTTTATTGTATATGTACTTTATAAGAAACTGATCAAAAACATTTCACATGTATGAAAAAAAACTGTTAGACAAAGAACAGGTCAGCCATATGAAGCCATGATCATTAGAAAAAGTGTTAAAGTTTAGAAAAGTCCAAGTTAATCATTTAAATGGTCAATGGGGATAACTTGACACCCTTTTGTGGTTTTAAAAAAAAACACCTATGGGAGCTCTGAATTGAAGTGGGATCAAGTTGTTAATTTTCTTTCCGGTTTACATAACAATTTGAGGTCCAGCAAACACAAACACACACACAAATACCTAAATGGCTAATGCTTTTTAAAGTATCTCTCTTTTGCTATATCACACCTCTTATTGTAGCTCTTAAATAGTTCTTTAAAAATAGGTGTGAGAAAAATTTGAGAAAATAGCAAAAAACACACCACCACAAACCCCCTTAAAACACCCCACTAATTGAAAACTATAAGGTTTTAAAATCAGCCCCTGCAGCATCTATTTACTTTTGCATTTAACAACTAATCTTTATATTTACAACAACAACAAAAACTTTGAGAGTTCGCTCAAGTTGTTCTCATACATGTGAAGTAGTTTTACAGTGCCTCTGGTAAATGATTCTGGACATAGTCCACATTTCTCAAATGTGCAAGCGGCCACCAGGGGCTTTTCTTGTGGCTGCAGCCTTCTGGGTGGTGATTGTGGCTCCGCTGCTCCCCCTCTTGCCGCCCCAAATGCCAGAGGAGCAGGCAGCCAGTGTGAGTTCCCCACCTTTCTAGGGGTGGTGGGGTTCAGGCTTCCAGCTTCAGCTCTGGAGTGACAGGCACTGTCCTCCAGCCCCACAGCAGCAGGCTCCATCCTATGGCTGTGGGGCTTTGGGCTCTGGCCCCAGCCCTGGGCTCTCAACAACATTGCCCTTGAACCCTGCTGCCTCCCCTGGCCCTCTGCTGCCTCTCTACCCACCTCCCCATCCAGATCTTAATTTGTCCTCCAGCTTACCAGGGCTGAGTAAATCTTGTGAAAAGTGGTCTCTGTATGTTTGTTAATATCACTTTTCACTGCCTTCTAGCTATCAAGTCTGCTGCTGTGAAAAGTGATATTAATAAACATACAAATATCACTTTTCACGGAAAACGACTTACTAGCTAGCAAGTCATAAAAAATCAACCAAAAAAAAAAAGACACGAACATGCAAAACACCTTATTTGTGTTTCTATTCTGTTTAGATCCAGTAAAGAATACAGACAAGTGTGCATCATTTTTGTTATTGGGTCTGCAAAAATCCCTACATAAATTACCTATTTACCTACCTGATTTGGACCTATATATGTGCATATTTATTTGTTTTTTCTATGGTTAATTAAGTATTTTAGGAAAAATTATCAGAGTGGCCACCACCAAGAGATTTTTTGGTGTGAGAACCTCTGACAGACCATCCCTAATGAAAAAATTTGCGAAGAACCAGATGATCTTGAGTTCAACTTCTTCAACAAAGTTTGTACATATTTTTGGATAGTGACAATAATTAAATGTTGAAATATAGTGAGCCACCTGACACCAAGAGAAAAAGACAGATGAAGATTTTTATTGAAATTACAACCTCTGTGGGATTTGAAGTCATTGCTTTTCAAATATAAGGCAAATATCCTCTCCACTGGAATAAACAGACTTTGCATAAGATCCATGACTATTTAGAAGTAATACTTTTGCCTTCAGAGGAAGCCCATTTTTCCCCATGAATGCTAAATAAAGGAGCAGATTGTCCCGTTTCTGAGAGTGGAAGGGAGCTGGATTGGGTGGATCGAGGCTAGAAGTCCAGAAAGGGGTGAAGGAGTGCCATTTCCACAGTGTCATCCCACTTTCCCTTGTTTAGGAACAGTGTTGTCCTGAAACTTTCATGGTCTCGAAGACGTGCTGCTATACCCAATGCTTAATTTGTAATGAAAGAGGTGCCAGGGCTCAAACAATGTTTTTTACATTCATACCTGATATAGCAAGCCCAGAGGTGCTGCAAATATGAACTGCTCACCTAAACATGCTGGGCTAAGCCCTGGCACAAATTAAGCACTGGTTATATCTATCCCAAGAGACTAGACAGTCCATGATAGGAAAAGAATGTCTTGCAATCAGGTGGGTGGTTGATGCTCGTGGGTGCTACTTGCTGAGGATCCCTTTCATCCTGGTGATAGTCCATGCCCTCCTGTGCTGGCTATAATCCATGAACGAAGCCAATCATTGGCTGACATGGTAGTATTTTGCGTTGTATCCTTTCACTATTCAAGTGTAACACTACTCACAAATAAAAAGAAAAGGAGTACTTGTGGCACCTTAGAGACTAACCAGTTTATTTGAGCATGAGCTTTCGTGAGCTACAGCTCACTTCATCGGATGCATAGCATATCGTGGAAACTGCAGAAGACCTTCTGAAGAAGTCTTCTGCAGTTTCCACGATATGCTATGCATCCGATGAAGTGAGCTGTAGCTCACGAAAGCTCATGCTCAAATAAACTGGTTAGTCTCTAAGGTGCCACAAGTACTCCTTTTCTTTTTACGAATACAGACTAACACGGCTGTTACTCTGAAATACTCACAAATAGTATCTGAATATGGACTTTTTCCTCCCAAGAAGATGGGGGTATCAATACCAAGAGAGATAGACCTAGGCCCTGCTTCTTTGAGGGATGTATGTGTGTGAGCATGGGCGGCCTGTAAACCGGCCATTGGGGGATGTTAGCCCCCAGCCCTTCCTCTCCCCCTCCTCCCCTGCAGGAACCCAGAGCATCCTCACCGTGGCCATCAGCACCCCAGTCCCAGACCGACTGAGCACCCAGAGCGCCAGGCACCCGGGTGGCGTGGCCGCAGCACCCCCAGCCCCAGAGCGCTGGATGAGAGGCATGGTTGCAGCACCCCCAGCCCCAGAATGCTGGGTGGGCAGTGTGATCCCAGTGCCCTGAGTGCTGGGTGGTGAGGGGCGAACCTGGCGGCAGACCCAGACCCAGCCAGCCTGGACCACAGAAGAACAGGAACTGCAGGAGGGAGCCTGGGGCCGGTGCATGGGCAGAGCCATTCCAGGCTGTTTGGGGAGGCACAGCCTCCCCCAGCCTATGATACTCACTGTCCACGTGTGTGGGTGTACTGGTCTTTCAGCGAGCCTGGAAAAAGAACCCGTAGCCCAGACACACTACAACTCAGTGAAGAATCTAGGAGGAGACCTTGACAAGCCAGATATGGCCTCGGAGAATTTTGGGTTAATTCCCAACAAGAATTCAGAGTCAGCTCAGGGATGCACTCATCTGGGAGTTAATTAAATGCAGCTGCTCCAACTAACATCCACACATTAAAGAGGCGTGGCTTACACCTGCAAGAGAGGAAGACTGGGTGTGTGCAGATAGGGCAGGAAGTTCTGTGGCAAAAGAATTATTCTATTTGCATTTTTGTTTTAGAGTTTATTAACTCTGTATTTCCAACCCCAACCATTCAAAAATCATGAGTCTGGCTTCCCCAAATCATGATATTGGCTTAAAAATCATGAGATTTTAAATTTTGGGAGGAAAAGGTTTGCCTTCTGTCTCTTGAACCTGTAGGTTTCATTCAAGTCACATTTTCAATATTTCCTCTGCAATCACAAGGGCAAGAAACTTTTTTTTAAATGAAAGTGAGATTTTTATGTAATTACTTGATTCCAAGAGCTGGGACATTAAGAAAAACAACATTATTGTGAGATTCATGATTAAATTATCAGAGCTGACAACAATAACTGTTCAGCTATATACTTAAGTATGTAATCTTTTAGAAGTAATGCAGTCAGTGACTTTTGTCAAGTTTTTGTTATCTTGATTAACCAGAATTCCTGAAACCCCCTAATGAGAATTTTTGCATTTAAAACTGTCTCCTGTGAACTGTCTCACGCTAGCTATGTCTTAGCCCTACCGTAGATGGACAGAAAATGGAAAGTAATGACAAGCAGAAATCTGGGGAATGTCACTAATCAAAGGCCACCATAACGGTATTCGCAGAGAAAAAGAGGAAGAATGACTTGTCTGCGGTGACCTCACGTGTATCTGTAGGTATTAGGAGAAAGCCAGTGTTTTGTCCTGGTTTTTGTAGCTGCCTGTAGACCCTGAGCACCAGCGGGAGTTGCCATTTAGCAAGTAAGATAGTGAAACTGATAACAGGCTGGCTGAACACACATGCACCTCAGGGATCCTCTCCAACAAAGCACATCACACGCTGACATGCTACCCTCCCTACCATGAGACCCCTCCATGAGTTTGCCTTTCTGCATGATTCTCTGGCCAGCCCTCTCCATGGTATATTCAGAGTCATATCTGACTCAGACAGAGAAGGAACCTGTGGAGGAAAAAGGAATACCATTATATAATATACAGAGGAAGAGAGTATAGTGACAAAAGGGAAGCACAAGAAATAAGATAGGACTTGAGCAGGAGAGTTTTATCATTTCTAAAGGAGCTGAACCTACCACATTGGGTAGAAAATACAACACTGGGCCTGGGACATAGACACAACAGTAAAGGGCTATGAGGGGACCAGAGGGCAAGTATGATTTTCTCTCACCTTGCTCTTGAGTAAGCAGAGGGTGGTGCAGCACTATGGTGGAGGAGGAGTGAGTACTCTCTTCTCTCCATTGCCTGCTGCCAAAGCCCTCCCATGCACACCTCTGTGATTCCCACCAAAATCATCCTCTGCTCCTCTCCTCTCCCACCACGAGGATCCTAGCTTTTTACTTTGAAAATCTGGTTGCTCCCACTCAGCCCAATGTGTGTGCTGCTTGTGGGCAGTGCAAATGATGCTTGTGTGGATAGTGCAACCTGCTTCATACCCATGTCAACTGCTCATCATTATTAATTAAAAACTGTTGGCTAGGCAAATGCCATGTCATATTATCTCTCTCTTGAAATCCCACACAAACTTTTATTCAAACTAACTATACAAAATGAAGCAACTGTGAACAGCAAAACAATGAAGATAGATATGGTTCCTTCATGTTGAGGAAATAGATCTTTATGGAATTTGTACTTTATGGGTGTTTCTATATAATTTTGTCACATTACTTTTTAGAACAATAAATGTTACATTATATACTAACAGCTAATAGGGATATACAGTGCCTGTAAATAAGAATGTTTACTATAGAAAGTAAATCTGTAGGTTTTATGGGATGTTAAAACCTAGCTTTGTCTCGGCTAATATTTTGTACATAAAATAGTGCATTAGCACTATAATATATGCATATCTGCACACTTAGCATTTTGCAGGGTAAAGCAAATTGCCAGGGATTGATTTAGTAGCATTCTGAGGTCATAAGATCTCTTCCCAGATGAAGAGTGCTGAGAATAGTCACCACTGAGATTAAATCATTTTCTTTTTCTACTACTACCACCTTTAAAGCAAAACTCATTCTGTATTATCTGCCATTTTGCTACATTCATGCTAATGCCAATTAGACTCCAATATATAAGGCTCCAAATTCTATTTGCAAAACGTTGCAGTGAATTCCTAATTTTCTTGTGCATGTATTCTGTATAGTGTATATACAGTATCAATAGGGCTTGGATTTTGAGTATCTTATTTCCTTACCAGATCCGCATAGTTGAAATACCATTTGGAAAATGTATGGGTTTTTTTATTTACATAGTTGAATGTGTTAAACCCTCTCAAGCTGTGTGGATTGGCTCAGAAGCATGAGTACCAACCTCAGGGGAGACTGTTAAGAAGCAGAGCAACACTCCCCAAAATGGCTGTGAGTTCAATACTTAGATTTCACCAACAAAGAATCAAGTGTTAACTCCTCAGACACTATAACAGCCTCAACATGGAGTCACAGACAGTTCCCTTGGGTACTCTGATCTATCATGCCACCCATCTAAGTTTGCCTTTGTGATAGATGGTCCTTTACACCAAAAATCACAAATAATATTTTGATTACTCCTAGTCGCAAATGAGGGCTTTGACCTTGCTGGCTAAGAGTCAGAGTCGTTTATTGCATAGGGCATAGATTAAGTATTTTGTCCCAGCACAACCCACCTTACACTTTGAGGGATTAGCCGTTAGGCCTGCTTCCCTTAGAGATTGCAGAATGGCAGTGATGCTCCCATGATGCTGTTCCCAGGTGCTAGAACAGACAACAATGGCATCGAAATAGGCTGAAGTGTGCTGCTGGTGGGGCCATAACGCCCTATCCATTAGACACTGGAAGGGGGCAGGTGCCCCATGGAGTTCAAACAGGAGGATTTGAAACTCATATAGGCCAAAAGGAGTGGCAAAGGCCATCTTATCTGTGGACTATGGTGCCAAAGGCACTTGCCAGTAGCCTTTAGTAAGGTCTAGCATGGTTATGACCCAGGCCCTATCCAGCCTCTCCTGAGTCTTGTCTATTCAGGGCATGGGGTAAGTGTCAAGCTTTGGACACAGCACTAACTTTTCTAAAATCAATACAAAAATTGACACTTTTGGCTGCTTTGGGTGCTAGAACTGGACTGCACCATTCACTTTGCAACTCCTTGACTATGTCTACTTCCAAAATACTTTCTAGCTCCCTCTTGACCATCTCCTATATTCATTCAGGGATTCAGAAGGTTCCCTTCCGTACACTGGCACTGCGGATAATTTATATGCCATGCTCCATGAGGTGAGTCCTCCCAGACTTGGTGGTGAAGACATCACTAAAGCTATAGACTAGCTTGCAGGCTAGCTCAGTCTATGAGCTGGTGAGGTTGTCTCCAGGGGTACAGCAGGACAAACCCTGTATCTGGTACCTGAGGGCCTAAGTCTAATTCTTGCTGGTCTGGGTGAATAAACATGGCATCTTGGCTCTTCAAGGGCTTTAGTAAATGCACTGGGTGACCTGTCTCTTTCTGCCTAACCAAATTTCATAATCTTGCAGAGCCCCTGCCATTTAGCAAGCAGTTTGCCCTTGGAGCTAGGTAGTAACACCAGGATGTGGTCTCCTGGCTGATAAAGCCTCTGCTTCACACTCCTATTAGAGCAGAGGTCCCCAAAACTGTGGGGCACGCCCCTCCTAAGGTGCGTGGAGGAACATTCTGAGGGAGAGGGGGAGGGAACACTACCCAGCCCCACTCTGCTCCACTCCCAGCTCTGCTCCAGCCCCAGCCTCAGCCTCCGACTGCACCCACAGGGGAAAATTCTGTTTCCATTGATCTAATCTTTCTGCAAAACAGAACTGCCTCCTGGCTATTTCGCTGGGCTGTCGGACCTGCCTCACATAAGTGACCATGAAACCAGCTGTTGACCATTTGTTAATAGGTGAAGTGGTTTGTGCCTTCTCTTTCTTTGCTACAGAATTGCATTGATATGATTGCAAAAACTGCAAAACCCAAGCGAAGCATTATGCCAATCTCCAACAAAAGAAAAGTCAATCCACACCATGTACACAATTCAGCCATTCCCAAACTGGTCATTTAAAGACAGCATTATACAGCTACTCCTTTCCTCAAGTAAATGGCCCATTTCTCACCACATGATGATTAAGCTGTACATCCAAGATGAGAGCCAATTTCACATTACTGTGCCCAGGACTATTAAGACTGCTCTTCTATACAGCTGCTTCAAGGCAACTAAAACTGTAGCTGCATAGTGCACAGAAATAAACAGGGTTTAAACACTTAGATCATTGAATAAATTGTGCCAGTGAAAATATATAATGCAAAAATTGGTGGAGTTCTACCAAAATTAAAATTCCTTTCAAATAATACATCAGAAATTCATAGCGAAAAAGCTATTCTGACTCCAGAAGTCACAGATACAGGAGAACAATGAATGGTGAATATTTGTAAACAATATTTTACAATTCCAAGAATGGTTTTCCTGCCTGTAGCTGTTCTAATAGCATTTGTTACATGTTTAAATGCTAAGGAAACCCTCTGAAATTCCATATCTCATATGCTGCTCCATGTACCTTGGGATGCCATTATAATAGAAATGGAGATTGTGTGGCTTTATTTTATGCAATTAGATTAGAAAATGATAAGAAATAATGTGTTGTCCCCCTTTTTCATAAAAGCCCGTGTGTGTGTGTAAAGTAGTATGTAAATTGTACCCAACCAAATACACAGCAGCTAAGCTTTTCAGACAACTGGTTTTTGCCCATTAAATTACAAGGTGACTGAGTTCAGTACATTTGCTGTGCACAACCAGCTCTCTGATTTTTATTCCATACTTGCCTAAGATTCTTATAGGCAAAACTAGTCAGACAAGTGATGGCTTCAGCAACTGCTGCTATTTGTTTTCTGGTAGACAAAGAGGCATTATTTGTAGGTTGATTAAAACTGGTCATTCCAGCCAAATATCAGGATGAAGTCATGATGATCTGTCTCGGCAGAGTTTGTTGTCAAAAGCAACTGCAAAGGAACCAAAATTTACCCCCACCCTGCCAGTTAAAGGGACATCACCAAGATAAAAAAAAATCTTTAAAAAATATTTTTCCTCACCTGTCATGGAAACACATTAGATCATCAAAATAAATATTTTATTCCAAATTGAATTTACTTTTAACCAGTTATTCTGTTTTAGTTTTTGCATTTGACACAACTTGATCAATGAAAACAAACTGGTCAGTTTCACGGGTTGTTTATTGGTAGTTTTACTGTCCGGTTCTCTTTCACCTAGCACAAACACCTCTGTTGGCTGGAGTTTCCATTACAGAAGGGGAATGATTATATTTCAAAGACTTTTTTTAAAAAAAATTATGAGCCAAATTCTGATAGCTGTACTCATTCTGGGTCAGCACCTAATTGCGCAAGTAGTCCCATTGACTTACATAGGATTACTCACAAAAATAAAGTACTAAACAATGTGAGTAAATGTATCAGATTCTGACCAATTTGGATCTGTAAAATCCTTTATTTCCCCATATGTAGAACCTAAGTTTAGGTCTAATTAACTTTTCAAAGGTGGATGGTATACATGAAGGATATCTTTTGTTTTAGGAAAGGTTGTGTACTACCAAGGCAATATTCAGACTCATTTTAAATCTGTTGCCAAAAACCTTGCCAAAAACTGCATCTTCACTGACCGTGAAGTGATCTTTCATGAGGTGAAATTACTGATCCGTCAGAAATGATGCTGGAGAAAACATTAAATCACTTCTTCTATGAACACTTAGAGGAAGGAAAGGAAACCAGTATTATAACAGTTCTCCTCCAGAAGCCCTATAAACTGATATGAAGTTATCTTCAGTTTGTTCAGCAGTACCTCAGTCTGAAAGCCAATACACCACACACAGGATAAATATAAAGGGAGGATCCAGTAAGGAATCCAGGAGCAAATCCAAACCCCCAACCTCAGACTTTCAGAAATTATAGGAAATGAATAAGGAAAGAGAGGCACTTCAAGCCAAATTCACCCTTTGCCTTAATGGATTTACACTTGGAAGAATTTGTCTCATTACATTTGCTGCTAACAACCCACCATTCTTTATTTTTCCTCTTTCCAGACAGACACTACCACCTTCTAATTAAGATTGTGTGGGTAATTGTCAAATAGGTATTTCCTTACTACTGAGTATTTCTAGGTCTATGTAACTAGCTATACCTCTAGATGGCATTCCAAACACGATTCACAAATACACCACAACAATACAGGCAAGATTTTATTAAACTTGTTAATAGTACATTAAAGTAGCACACTTTCTGCTCAGAAGACCATGATACACTGAAACCTTAAATAATAATATTGATGCCTCATGGGAAGCTTAAAAAAGAAGCAACAGGCAGTGACTCTCCCCACAATAGCACTCCTCAATAGCCAAATACAGCAGCTATACAGCCTATGTACATTACAAATACATACATTACAAATACATGTACAAATACAGCCTATGTACTTTAGTAGTGTTGGTGTGGAGGACCCATAGGACAATGATAACTTGGGCACTGTTGTCTGTAAAATGGGCACTTAATACTTATCTGACAGAACTATTGTGGGACTATTAGATAGTGTTAAAGTGCCATGAGATCCACGAGTAAAATACACTATATAAGTACTAAGAAGAAGAATAGTCAAATTAACAAATATGACTGCTATAATATTTATAGTAAAGAGTGTGCTTGGGTTGGTACAATAGAAAATGCCTAAACAGACCTTCAAGTAAAGTTCATTGTTCTCTGAATTACTTATAGACTGTAAACATTGCAGGGTAGGGACCACCTTTTTCTATGTCTTTCTACAGTGGGTTTGAGGCCTCTATTTGCTACCACAATAAAAAATAATTAATAATGTTGATGATAATGATGACTTGATAGAGTGAAAAGTAGCAGGTGAAGAGGTGAGAGCTGACTCTATAGGAGTGAATGAGATTGCCCACTGGGACTGTAAAGGAAAATAGAGGGACAAAGACTGAGCTTTGGGATACACGGATTAAGAGAAGGAGGATGTAAAACCCCTGGAGTTGCTATTGAAGGAGTGCTCAAAGACATCAGAAGAGAACTAAGATAACATTACCCTGGAAGCCCAAGGCAGAAAGATATTGGCGTACTAAAGGCCAGATATAAGTCCAGGGGAATAAGGACACAAGATGCCATTATATTGTCCAGGCGAAGGTCTTAACTTTGGATAGAGGAGTGTTGGTGGAGCAAAGAGTGTGAAAACCAGATTGCAGGAAAGGTGAAGAGAAATTAAAGAATGGAAATGGAGAGTGTAGGAACAGATCACCCCCAGAGGAGTTTGTAGATAAACAGTGAGACCAGTATTTCTCTAGTTGGCTTTTTAACTAATTAGAGGGTTTTTTGCTGTATTGAGGACTTCTGGAGTAGTGGGCAATTGAAAGCTCTTCTTCTGGTGCAACATTTACAATGATATTGAGTTTTCCATGACATTTTTACAAGTCAAACTCTACTCTGCCTCATAGTACATGGAAACTTCTTCCATGGAAATGTGTGTTTATAATTTATATTCCCTGACCTAGTAAACTATTGGTAGTTCATGGACAGCTTGTTACATTACTACCAACCCACATAATTCGTACTGATATTTCATATCCAGCTACTTAGCTAAGAAAGACATTACAAGATAATTTAGCATATTCATAATTTTATACATGCCAGAGGCATATTCTTGCTATGTACTTTTCTCTTTGTCTATGCTTGATTCCTCTTCATTATGGAGAACTTTGGACATCTTCTGAAAGGATTCACCTGAAAAGGCAGGTGAACCATTCAGTATGCTAGAGTACTCCTTTTAATATACCATTTAATCAACCTTTAGTAATCAGTTGTTGGTAGCATAAATTGTTTACATTTCAATGCAGCAGTTAGCTTTTAGCTCTATTATGTTCTTTAGACAAAGGCAGTTATTTGTGATTTATTAATGGTGAATCATAATTAGAAATTGTATAGCAAATTATAGTGATAATAAAGGTAAAGCCATTCAGGTATTTTAGAAAGAACACCATGAAACAAATAGAAACTCAATCCTATTTTTCCTGCAGAGTTAAATGAAAAATGTAAGTAGTCTCCTGAGAGATAGATTTCAGGTACAGAAATATCAGTTATTGTGAATGTCTGCTTACAGTATTTTCATTGATTCACACAGTAAATTAGAGGCTGGAAACTATACTGAAAATAGCCTGGGATTTTTTCTATACACTCTTGGATCAATCCATAAAGGCACTCCATGGGTGAAGGACCAGTAATAGCTTTCCAATCTGCTATTTCACCAGGATTTGCTTCTAGCCCTATCATGTGGCACAATATTGTATCTTAAAACCACATAGACCTGACTACCATGTTGCTTTATTTTCCCCCCACTTTCATTCATACATTTTAGCAGCTCCGAGCTGGAGAATCCATGGAGCCAGTAACCAGTGCTTGAGACTATTTAAAAGAATGTGACATCTCAGTATTCACACTGTATAAGACAAATCTCTAACTCCAGTGGTTTATGAGATATTAGCCACCAAAATCATGTGGGAAAGATGATCGCAAAAGTGTTTTGCTGCTGACCATGCACATATTATTTCAGGACCAAAAAAAATTTTGAGACTGGTCTGGGACCAGTGAACAAAGAGAATAAATGTTGATCCCTGCTTACTAGATGGGCTAGTCCTTATTTACCTTCCTTCTTATAGGATCAAATCCTGTCTCCTCGCCTGAGCACCTGGGCTATGTGGTGAAGACGACAGAAGTTGGAAAGGGAAGTACTCCCTGTTCTTGTGAGGGAACTAGACAGAAGTAGAACAATTCCCAAGGATTCATCACAAATAAATGTCTTGTTTGTAGGTACCAAGATCAATTTTTTCAAAAGCAGCCACTGATTTTGTTTGCCTCAATTTCTTCATACCCAACTTGAGACATCATGGGCTTGGTTCTCAGAAGTACTGAGCATCCAAAATTGTAACTGAAGCCAATGGGAGCTGTGGCAGCACATTTGAAAGGCAGGTCCATGGGGATGGAACCTGGACACTCAGGCCCAGATCCACAATGATGAGAGCAACTAACCCCCACCACTGTGATCCACAAAACCCCTGCTCATGCTGCTGAACACTGTAGGCACCTAATGTCACTCACAGCCTAGGTTCCTGCAGTAAAAGTTCCCTAGGTACCTATGTTTCTGCCTCTAAGCATGCACCCTGCTGCCTCACTCTAGCTGGCCAGGCACCTATTTCCCATCTAAGACCTAGATTGGCCCATGAACTGAGGGAAAATAGGCATTCTGCTGCCTAACTCGTCCGTGGGGCCCAGTTAGTGGGAGTGTGTTCAGAGGTTGCCTAACTCCACATGAAACAGCCAGGGGGTGGGAAAAAGGAGGACCTCTCTTATCACCTTCAGCCCAGTGGTTAGGGTACTCACCTGGGATGTAGGAAACTCCTGTTCAAGTATCCCCTCTGTTGATGGGAAGGGATTTGAAAGGGATCTGCCACCTCTCAGGTGAGTGCCTTAACCACCAGCATATAGAGTAATTCTCGCTCTTGCCTCTGGGCCAATTAACAATTATTAAATTATTTATTTAAAGTGGAACAACTTCAACAGGAGAGACTGAGAAGATCCACCTCAGAACACCCCATAGCCCACTGGTTAGAGCACACACCTGAGAAGTTGCAGAATCTTATCCAAATCCCCTCTCCTCTTCAGCAGCTGGGGGACTCAAACTAGGGTTTCCCAAATCCTAGTTGACTAAAGTTTATACAGGTGGTCCCCACCCACCCCAGCTGTTTGGTGTGGAGTTAGGAGAACACTACTAGATTGGGCCCAGCATCCGAGTTAGGCAAGGGAATGTCTATCTTCTCTCAGTTTGTAGATTGTAAGCAGAAGTAGGCACCCCCCTATAGCCCTGACTTAGGTGCCTATCGCTGAGAGAAGGTAGGATTTAGGGCATACCGTCTCTCATTAGCTCCCCACCTAGAACAGATCTCATTCTTAGGGGTCTCTCTCTCCCTATTCATTATAGAGGGATTCTAGGTTTTGTAGATCACTGTGTTGTTTCCTGTGATTTTCTAAGCACCTGGAAGTTAAGCACTATGATACTGATGGTCCCAACCCCAAAATCCCTTTTTGAGTCTGAGCCTCAGCAACTGACACACCTGAAATTAGAGGCCACTTTAGAAAATGTAGCTGCATCTACCTACTGTACAAGAAACAGCCCAAGCAATGTGAGAAGGGCCCACTCTAGATCACTGTCTGCTAGACACAATATTGCAGAGATGTCAATATTCAAGCTGTACAAAAAGAATCACAGAGTAGTCCCTTCTGGCCTGAAAATCTGAGTGAATCATTCATAAATCAATAAGGGGAATATTTAACATGTGTATTAACATAGTTAGTTATGCATAATTAACAGTTTGTTCTTTCTTTATCAAAAATGGATAATCCAATCCCACCACTTTTCCTGTCAGTGACTGTCATGTGGGTGGACATGCCTAGTAGTTAGAACAGAAGTGAGTAGCCAGGAATTGGAGCCCAGGGTCAGAACCAGAGTCAGAGCTGGATGCCACAGCCAAGGGTCAGAGCTGAAGTCAGATATCCGAGCGGAGAATCAGAGCCAGGTTTACCTGGAACAAGGTAATACTGGAGCTAAGGCAGAAGGAGGGCTAGAACAAGACAGGTGTTATCACAGCTGTGGGGTAAATACTTTGAGCAGCTACTGAACTGCTCCTGCTACTAGGCTTAAGAGCTGGTCTCCTGACCTTTCCAACCAATCAGGTGGTGAACCAATCAGGCAGCCTACTATAGGCCAGCTATGCTCATTAGGTTCCTCAAAAACCAGCTCTGCTGCAAGCCCTGATTCTTGACACTTTCCTCAATTCCATCTCCTTCCCCCTGCCACCTCATTTCCCTTGGTCTCTCCATCATTCTCCCTGCTCCTCATCCACTCCCTCTCCTGGAGCACTGTGCTTTTCACATTCAAACACACCCTGGCTTTTCCTGAACAAGGCTCTTTATTAAGGGGTCCAGTGAGCCTGGCTGCATGGGTCCCATGGTTAAAACCATGTAGGGGGACTACAGGAGCAACACCTGTAACTACAACCCATGGGCTTCAGTAGCAGTTGCAGACCAGCTGTATTGGTATGCTATAGCTTGAGGGGAGGTCTTTTTTCTCTTCAACCTCACTGGAAATCCCCTCCATAAGGAAGCCCCTTTTCTCAGATTTTTTTTTTATATATGATCAGGATTTTGTTCTTTGTAATTAACAAAAGTGTGAGGAGAGGAAGGAAATGAAATCTAAAATATTATAGGTCTCTAGCGTTTAAGATTAGCTGAGAGGATGATCTTGAGGAGATATTCCATGTGAACCTTTTAGAGGATATGCATTCGTAAGCATGAAGAATATTACAGTAGCTATATTTATATTCTGGTCATATTTATGGGTAGCTAAAATATTATGTGTATAGTATGTATAACATACTGTCTTTGAGACCATCAAAGAGATAGAAGTGGAAGAAGTGCAAGAGATCTGAAGCTCCAAACACCAGATGTCACTCTTGGCTCATCTGTGCTTGATTCAAGACTGCTGCATAGCAAGAAATTTGTCCTTTTTAAAAAAAAAATATTTAAATTGAAGATTCAATTTAAGTCTATATTATAAGAAATGATACCTGAGCTGTTAGAAAATAAAATATATATACTAAGTCATTATTACAATAATACCCACCCAAATTCCAAGCTATAACCTTATATCTATATCCCCATCATGGACAAGGTGTGGTTCATACATACAGCTCATATGACAATAACTTTCCTGGAGATCCCAATGAATAACGTTTAGTGTACAACACACACACACAAATACACCTGGATAATAAAGATAAAATAAGAAGAAGTACAAAAATAATCAAGGTCCCAGAGACCCAAACCAAATATCATGTAACCCAGATATCTAACTGTGACAGTCTGTATTCTATGTTTACCTCTTTTACAAGACTATGATAAATTTTGTACAAAGTATGCCTTGTAAGTATGGCTGTCAATTAATTGCATTTAATTTGTTTTGAGTTAATCACTTGAGTTAACTCGATTAAAAATTAATCACGATTAATCACAGTTTTAATTGCATTGTTAATAATATAATACCAATTTAAATTTATTATAAATATTTGTGGATGTTTTTCTACATTTTCAAAAATATTGATTTCAATTACAACACAGAATACAAAGTGTACAATGCTCACTTTGTAATATTATTTTTATTGCAAATATTTGCACTGTAATAAAGATAAACAAAAGAAATCGTATTTTTCAATTCACCTCATACAAGTTCTGTAGTGCAATCTCTTTATCTTGAAAGTGTAGTTTGAAAATGTAGATTTGTTTTTGTTACATAACTGCATTCAAAAATAGGCAATGTAAAACTTTAGCGCCTACAAGTCCACTGAGTCCTACTTCTTATTCAGCCAATTGCTAAGACAAACAAGTTTGTTTACATTTACAGGGCCCTACCTGTAATCTCCCGCCCTGTAATGCACTTTCACGATAAAGAGATTGCATACAGTACTTGTGTGAGGTGAATTGAAAAATACCATTTCTTTTGTTTATCTTTATTACAGAGCAACTATTTGTAATAAAAATAATATTGTAAAGTGAGCATTGTACACTTTGTATTCTGTGCTGTAATAGAAATCAATATATTTGAAAATGTAGAAAACATCCAAAAATATTTATATAAATGGTATTCTATTCTTGTTTAACAGTGTGGTTAAAACTGATTAATCACGTTTTTTTAAAATCTCACAATTAATTTTTTTAATCATTTGACAACCCTGATTCAAAACCCTTAGTGGTCTGGAAAGGAATTACTCATCCGAGAGACCGGTTCTTACCCACTCATGGTGATTGAGATCAGCGGAGATGCTTGTACTGTCATTTCCTAGGTCTGAACTCTCAAGGGCTGGTGGCAAGTCATTCTCAATTGAGGACCTCCAATTTTGTAATCTCTTCCCGGGTGGGGAGCATACCAGAGCTCAAGACTGGCAGCCCGCTAACCAAATGTAAGACTTTATTTTATCAGCTGGTTAATTGTTTTTGGCTATGTTTTATATTTCATCAAACAGATGGTCTAGCTAAGCTTAAGAGAGATCATTTTGGCAGTGGTACTTTTGCCATGTACTGTGCTGGTAATAGCTGTGTTTTTACATTTTGTAATTAAAGCACCGAACTCCTTTGACAATAGATCCTACAGAAATTAATCAGATAAATACATCTCTTTCAGAACAATTTTGCGTCACCTAGGTTAATCATCTGAAAAATGTTTTCAAACTCTTTAATTAAGAATGAGACAAAATGCAAATACATTTTTTTTTCTTTTCACCCCTAATAACAGACCTAAATCTAAGCAAAGGTTGCAGTATTACTGGATAATATCAGATGGATACAAAGCCATACGGTAGGGATATGTCTGTCATTTATTTTGAAATGTTTCCTATTTCTAGCATCTTAAAATTTGAAATCACACAGATTGCATAATCAAAGCAGCAGTCTTTAGTTGTCCCTTAATGTCAAACAGTTCTAAAACACTCTCATATACCCATTCTGAGAGTAAGGTAAGATATACAAGCTATGGTCTAAAACCTGCGAACACTTATGCGTGTACTTAATTTTAAGCAAGTAAGAAGGCTCACTGATCTCAGTGGAAATACTCAGGGCATTAAGGGCCTAATCTTTTGAGGTGCTTGGCATCCTTAATTCCTATGCAATTTGAAGGCCCTCAACCTCTGGCAGCATCTGGTCATTAGTACTGCCAAACTGAGCAAACCAATTTGTTTTAAAACAGCCTCACTGCTCCCTACATCTTTGCCCAAACTACTGAGTTCCATATGGTTTAATTGGAACATAAAAAGTCAGTAATTCCCCTAGCAGTAACGACAAAATGAGGACTAAAGGTGAAATGCAGGGCTATTCTCTATGGCTGATGACTCTAAGGGGAAAAAAGGCAGCTAAATAACTCACATTATAGCTGCTATTGTTCAGCTGCATTCCATGTTCAGTGTTTTCTAGACGGCATTAAAAACAACAGCTTTATCCATAGGGAACAAACATTTTTTCTAAAACATTGTTAACATATGCTGTTACCATGGCAACACAGAATTGTCAGGTGAAAGAAAAGATTACCGAAAGATCCCCAGCTCAAGAGGCTTCACTAGCATGGGACATTAATTTTTATTCTAAATATCGGAAGTGACAACACTTCACGAAACAAAAAGAGATGTAAAGGGATATTACTGAATGGATTGACATCGGTGCATCTCTCATTTTACAGACAAATGACATTTAATCTCTGTGTACAATTCAGTGTAAGTAAGTATTTTCCAAATGAAGGTTATTCATTTCATTTGGCAGAATAAACCAGAGTATTAAAGTTAGGGCTCCTGTCTAGATTATTAAACATGGAGCAAAGATACCATTTAATTCTCTGACATTCCTAATAGACAGTACCACAAATCATACTGCAGAGAGAAGCAATCCCGAATTTAAGAGAAAAATGAGGCTTCAAGAGGAGATCTTAAACAGAGTGGGTAAAATTTTCAAAAGCACCTAAATAAATTATTGTCCTAACTCCCATTTTCAAAAGTGACTTAGGCACCGAGGAGCCTAAGTTTTGATCTTAAACTCCTAAGTCACTTTCGAAAATGGCTCCTAAGTCACTTAGGTAATTTTGAACATTTTACCCAGTGTGACTCAGAGGGACACAGTTCTAGATAAGGCATTAGACTTGAGAGAGCAACTCCTCAACACTGGAGGGTGGGGAGGGAAGTCCATCATTCAATCTGTCTACACTACACTCGTCACTTGTGCCTTATGTTTCCATGACTCACTGTGCCATTGGGTACACTTGGATACTCTAAAAGAAACACAATTATTTGAATTTGACAATGGGTGTCAAAAAGGCTTCTTGCCACTGGAGTTGAACATAGCTGTTCCTCTGGTGTAAAGAATCAACTGAGTTCAACACCGGTTATAACAAAGAGTGGCTGATTTCATTTGAAGGGCTGGCAACACTTTGTTAAGAACGTGTTAAACTCTATTGATCCTGTCCACAGCAACAGACCAACGGACCTCAGTATCTTTTGACAGGTTTCAGAGTAGCAGCTGTGTTAGTCTGTGTCCGCAAAAAGAAAAGTAGTACTTGTGGCACCTTAGAGACTAACAAATATATTTGAGCATAAGCTTTTGTGAGCTATATCTTTTGAGGAAACACTGTTGTCAAACACAGCTGAAGAGTCTTGTGCAGAGACAGTGTTTGAGTGAGTTTGTTGCACGGATTGGATGGAATGGGGTAATGAGGCAAAGGGCACCTGTAAATCCCCGTTCACTTCGGGGGAGCTACAGTGTTCAGCATATTTTAGCATCAGGCCCCTACTATTCAAGCCTTTCCAGCTGACTGTTAGCAATCTAAGTCTTATGAAATCCAGAAGAAAAGTTCCACAACAGAGGTAGCATTATACATACACCTGGTCAGTTCAATACAATGTTATGAGTTTCCAATGTACAAGAAGAAGTAGTTTGCGTTGTCTCTGCTAATAGTATTGCCTACCATGGGGGAAGGTCCCAGAGCCCAGGCTCCAGCCTAATCCCAAACATCTACCCAGCAATTTTTAGCCCCACAGCCCGATCCCCATAAACCTGAGTCAGCTGACCTTGGCTAGCCACAACCATGCCACAGGTCTTTTATTCCAGTGTAGACATGCCCATAGAGACTTAGAGCCAGATTCTTTACTGCTCCCAGTTTGTCCCCTGTGGAGATGCAGAAGAGTCAGTCATGGCTGACTGATTCTGTGTCAGTGCTGACCCTAGGCTCAGCTTACTTCAGATCATTCTCAGGCCTGATCGACACTAGAAAATTAAGTTGATTAACGACGTGGGACAGGGGAGTGAAAAAATCATACCCCTGAGCAGTGTGGTTAAGCTGACCTAAAACCCCAGCTCCAGGATGACAGAAGAATTCTTATGTCGACCTAGATACCACCTCTTGGGGTGGTGGACTGCCGATGGGAGAATTCCTCCCATTGGTGTAGGTAGTGTCTACCAAGCCCTCAGGGTGTAATGACTACACAAGATGAAGATCAACAGAGAATCAGGCCCATTGAAAAGACTGCTCCTGTCTGTGCCACACCCTTTCTGTAGATAAAAAGAGAATTTGGGTCTCTACACCTGTCAGCCTAGCACTTTATTAAAAGTACAAAATTCACATATGCAATGACAAACTGCACTGAAGATTTTCTTTGCACTCATTACCCAAATAAAAACATTCAAGAAATACAAATATATCTGTCTTTAATGGCAACCCTCAACTGTAACAGCAGAATTCAAACAGCATTGTAACCATCCTCCTTACGTTGCTTACCTGTGATGAGGAACAGTCACTTTATAAAAGGAAAAGCATCTGCCAGTTCTCTGTCTTTCCATCCATGGTCCACCCTGCAGTACCTGTGATAAGCCAGCCAGAGCAGTAACAGACAGACATAAATGGGAGGAAAAGAACTTGTCCAATTGGGTTTTCTTCCAGGTGCTGCGCAGACATGATTTATTGATAACCAGGGACCCAAAAGGATAAAGTAGAGTTGGCTGACAAATTCCTAATGGAATATTTTTCTGTCAGAAAATGTCACTTTGTCTAAATTGAAACTTTCCATGGGAATGTATTGATTTTGACAAAATTTTGTTTTGACAAAAAAATTGAAAGAGTATTTTGATAAGGTTAAAATATTCCTTGTTGACTTTATCAGAATGAAAAATGAAAATGTTCCATTTCAAATGACGCTTTTAAATGTATTGTATATTTTATTAGTAAATAGAATATAAAAAGTCAAAATCAGAACAAATGTTCTGATTTTATTGAAATGGAACATTTTTATTGACCCAAAGACAATTTTTTAAATTTCATTTTGTGGGCAATTTCAAATTGTGGGGGTTTGTTCTAATTTGAAACAAAAATAAATGTCAAAATGTTGGAATTTCCCATATAATGGAAATTCCATGTTTCCACAAGCTCTCAAATAAAGGTTTCCTGCAGCCAAAATCCCAAAGTAAAATGCTTGTGACAACCTTGACATCTAAATGTAAAGGAATAATGTTACCTTAAACTCAAACTTCCTAGTTAGTCCCATTTTCTTCCTTAGCTGAATAGAAATGCTTATAAATGAATATCTCGGCCTGCTCCTTCACAACAAAACCCCAACACTGCACCGCAAGATAATCATATTTCAGATTATCCAGTTATTGAATCTCTTATCTACAACACAATCTGATTTGCAACCCCTACCCAAATGAATGTCACCTTGGATTCATCTTTTAATTGAATCCTAAATGCACGCAAATACAAACACAACCACAGAGTCACTACATCCTACACTCGACAGAGGTAACCTTTTACAAGCAAAGAGAACCAAGAGAGCACAGGAAACCCAGAACTGCTTCTGGAAAAGCTATTGTTACAGTAGCATAGTGACCTGTTATGCCATAAATAGTGTCTCTTTGTATTAAAACTTTTTTTTTTGTTCTAGTAGACAGCAGCTCCCGTTTACAGAATAGATTCCATGGATTTACATGGATGAGATTCTATATGTAAGACAGGCAATAATTCACACATGAGTTAAACTGACATTTTTTTCTGAGATGCACTGGCTTGCTTTAATAATGCATAAAACATTCAGGAAACTGCTCAACATTGACATGATGTGAAGCTGTTTTTAATATTTAACACCAGTTCAAATTCAATTTTTGTGGAGCATTTATCCAATATTCACTACTTTCACAGTGTTGCAGGAAATCTCATGCTTGCAGCAGGGCTGCGTTTAATAGAGCAATAGATGGCTTCACTCCTTTAAGGGTTATGTCTACACTTTAATAAAAGACCTGTGGCGGGGCTGTGGCTGGCCTGAGTCAGCTGACTCATCCTTGCAGGGTTCAGACTGCAGAGCTATAAAATGGAAGAGTAGATGTTCAGGCTAGGTCTGGAGCCCAGGCTCTGAGACCCATGAAGTTAGAGGGTCTCAGAATCTGGACTGCAGCCCAAGTCTGAACAGCTACACTGCTATTTTTAGCCCCTCAGCCTGAGCCCCTTGGGCCTCAGTCATCTGACCTTGGCTCTGAGATTCAGTGCTGTGGGGTTTTTTTATCACAGTGTAGACATAACTCTTAAGGGGTGAAAGTTTATGATTGCATTGAAAAATTGGACATTATTTCTACCTACTCAAATACTGACCAATAATGGATATTACCAAATTAGAGAATATCAGAGAGCATTGTAAATGTGATTGAAGAGGAATATTGCAACTTCCCAGTGGTTCATAAATGTAAATACAGCATCAATATATCTTGATCAGCTATCATGCCTTGTGCAAATTTTTGTCTGCTGCTTTCATGGGTTCTTCTATTGTGGATTTAACTTCTCCAGCCCTGATCCTTCAAGGAGCACCTGCACAGAGGCCCATTGCCTGTAATGGGTGTTGTGTTAATTTCAATGGGATAAATGGCCTCAGAGAGGCAAAGGTATTAACATGCCCCTGACACTATACAGCACTAAACAGCTGAACAAGGTGCGGGGGGAGGGGGGGTTGGAATACAGAGACCCTGGCCTGTTTAGTCTCATGGCAAACACACCATTAAAAATCTTTTAACCTTTTATTAAACATACAGAGAAAGAAGACAAAACAGTTAAAGCATTTGAAACGTAAATTATTAAATAATGCTTTAATTTTAACAATATCTCCTATTCCCTTTCTCTTTTGCTGTAAAGAGTTTTTATAAGGAAATTTCCCTGCTTGACAATCTTTTAGATGGTATTAAATATAGTAATAACGTCTTTTGGTGGAAAAGAGAAGACATTAGGTGAGATTAGTTGGAGGTGTGGTTTCTACTGTTGTGCTTACAGTCAGATCTACTTCCTTGAAGACAAAAGCAAGACAAGCACACACAAAAGGGGAAAGAAAAGAACAGCAGAAATAGAAAACGCAGCTTCTGTCTCTGGTGCTGACTCTTACTAGCAACCTCACTGCTGGAGAAACACGGGCACGGCTCGCAGTCTTATTTGCCACCTGGCAAACTTGGACCAGCATCGGGCAGTTTAAGCTATTATTTGTAGATGCTTCTCTGGTCATAGGCTCACAACAATGTTGTGAAAGAGACAGTCTTGGCTGGCTAAGCTAGACTCTTATTAGACAGAAAGCAAAAGGAGAGAGATAGAAAAAAGAGCAAATAAGGTAGGGAAAGAAACTGACACACAAGGGATGGGGTGAGAACAGGAACCCAAGACTCACATTTCAGTGGTGCTCAGAATTTAGCCAAAGATGGTGGAGGCAGTGATGTCATCAGCTCCCTCTCCCTGGCCCAGCCTGATCAGAATATCTCTCAGAATCAGGACGACAAAGTCCCAGTGGTGTCACAGTGGTACCCTGGGATCCCAAGAAATGGTGGGGGTGGCAGCCATGCTGGTGAAGCTTTCTCCTTTCAATCCATTCATCATTCAGCCATTTGGATTCCCCACTAAAGTCTCTTTATTAAGGATCCCAGAAGGGGGTAATAGTAGGAATAGCCCATATTCTCATTTCATACCCCAATTAGACCTAATTTCTGATTTGGTCCATAAATGTCTGATTCCATTCTCTTTTTATTTACGAGTCATGATCTCAACACAGTCCTTGGGTGGTATCAGCAGACTTGGATTGTCACAGGTACAGTTGAGCACCTCCCTTTTGGCCGCTCATTGGACTACTGGGAGGGGATCCAGCCACTGGATCCTGTGTGTTTTAAGCCCCCAGAATCTGAACAGAGGCCAGTGATTGTCCCAGTCTGGGGTTCCCTAGGCACACTCCTGAGGTGCAGATCTTCTATCTAGTAAACCTTCCTGAGAATTGCAACCATGTAGTCCAACCGCCCAGCCCCTGGAACCAGAGCTGACCCCTCCAACTCTCCCTTAGCTTAAACACACCCTTTCCCAGAACTCCACCTGAAGGTGTGATCCTTCTGGTTTAGCTCTTCAAGGGGCACAAAATACAGTGTAGCACATAACACAGACACTTTGCCCAGGGTTCTAAAATGCTATTGTTCTTTCTTTATTAGCATGAGAAATAGGTCACATAGAAAACACCAATTACTCTGAACACTGTGCCCCTCACTCTAGTTCACCCTTCCCTTGGGAGTTCTCAGGGGACCATCTTTGTTCAGGTCAGCAAGGTTACCCCTGCCTCATCAGGTTCCTGAAGCAGTTTCCCTCATCTTGGATGGTGAAAAAAGCTTAAGACTCCAAATAGATCAGCCCCTGGACTTTAATATAGTTGCTCTGTTAGGCGACCTCCCAATCAGCCTCAACAGGTGATCGCTGACCCCTGCCAAATGACTCTATGGCCAGGCAACCTCAGGCTGGGAGGACATGACATACCAGTTCTTCTGGGTGGGAGCCCACCTACTGTTTAGGATGTTTGTATTTGAATAGAGGATCATCCCGATGTAACGACCCCCTGTTGTTAGCCCTCTACCCTACAACTTGGAATTTGAATCTAATATAGAGGCAAAGAGACCACAGAGAAGGCAATTAGACCTCACATTTCAAAATGGAATTTGTAGCTTAGTAAAGATACATCCAGAGAGTTCACAATCTCACACATAATCATAAATTGCAAATACAGACTCCAAAATCATCACAAGGACTAATTCTACCTTTAACTTTTGCTGACTTTTATAAGCATGTTATGTAGCAGGCTGAGTTGTACTTTACCTTGGACAATTTAAAGTACAGACCTCTGCACACCATGGGGATCCACCCACACCAAACTCCTTGAAAGACAGAGACCTTTATATGAAACCTAACAGCCTATGTTATTGGGAAATATTTACTACAACAATGTCACATACTACAAAGGGATTAAAATCTGTGGGTTATAGCTGTGTCTTCTCCCATTGCTGATCCCTCTTCTTTTCTTGTCCTTTATACCTTCCTTGTCCTACATATCTTTCTTTCTACTGCCTATAAAATATAATGGAAAAATACATTAATATAACCTTACATTGAGATTTTTCATGCATAATAATACCTAGCTTATATATAAACAGGTTTAATCAGTAGCTCTCAAAGCACTTTACAAAGGAGGTCAGTATCATTATTCCTGTTTTGCAGATGGGGAAACTGAAAGGCAAAACGACTTGCCCTATGTCACCCAACAGCCCAGAGCTGGAAATTAAACCCTAGGTCTCCTGATTCCCAATCCAGTGCTTTGTCCACTCGCCACATTGATAGAAGTCAAGAAATTCAAAGCTATGAATCTCAACAATTATAATTAAAGACTGCATGTGTATATTTTAAAGGATTCAAGTTACCCAGTACTAGTAATGCAAAATGTTACATGTGCACAGGAGCTGAGTTACAACTGGATTCATTAAGACCATATATTCAGCTCAGAGTAATTAAAAAAATTGTACGAGCAAACTCAACAAAGTCAACTAATTCTATTTTTGCTGGATTTCACAGAAAGTCCACCCCACCCAGACTTTCACAGCAAAATATAAAGTTACAAGCATATCATCCAAACAAACTCATTGGGTTATCGCAGCCTGAAATAAGAAGACTGTTACCTAGCAACTAGTGAGAGCTGTGGCTTTTAGAAATTAACCCGTTAATGGGTACTAGATGCAGCACAGCTTTGAGGGATTTCCAATTACTTGTGTGCTTAAACAGATATCTTTCTGGCTGCGTTGGAAGAAGAGGAGATGATTTTTTCACAGTTTAATTTAGAGATGGTCCACACTTGAGCTCCACAACCCTAAGAACTACCAAATAAGATGGATGGTAGGGTTGCACAGCCAACATTCACTCACTCTCTTAAAGTTGTATCTGTCCTGTTACACACTGTGTCATGTTCTAAAGATCCTTAGTATTGAACAGATCTGTACATGATGGAGGTATGTGCATTGCACAACTACAGTTACTATTACATTTTGTTATGTCTTTTACATTTTTAGACAGTAATCAGTCAAAATCTTTGGTGTAAAAAGAACATAGCCACAGAGCACCTTTGAAAATGCTTTTTATACTATGTGAGACAAGGTGGATGAGATAATAACTTGTACTGGACCAACTTCTCTTGGCAGAAGAGACAAACTTTTGAGCTTCACAGGGTATGTCTACACTACGAAATTAGGTCGAATTTATAGAAGTCGGTTTTGTAGAAAGCGTTTTTATACAGTCGATTGTGTGTGTCCCCACACAAATGCTCTAAGTGCCTGTAGTCAGTGGAGTGTGTCTACACTACCGAGGCAACCGTCAACTTCCGGAGCGTTGCACTGTGGGTAGCTATCTCACAGTTCCAGCAGTCTCCGCCGCCCATTTGAATTCTGGGTAGACATCCCAGTGCCTGATGGGGCTAAAACATTGTCGTGGGTGGTTCTGGGTACATATCGTCAGGCCCCCCTTCCCTCTGTGAAAGCAAGGACAGATAATCGTTATGCGCCCTTTTTCTTGAGTTACCTGTGCAGACACCATATCACGGCAAGCATGGAGCCCACTCAGCTAACCGACACCGTATGTCTCCTGGGTGCTGGCAGACACGTACTGCATTGCCACAGCAGCAGTTTATTGCCTTTTGGCAGCAGACAGTGCAGTATGACTGGTAGCCCATCGTCGACATAGTCCTAGGTGCTCTTTTAACCGACCTCGATGAGGTCAGGGGCGCCTGGGCAAACATAGGAGTGACTCAGCCAGGTCATTTCCCTTTTAAATTTCGTCTCATGGCGATTCAGTCCTACTGGCAGTGCACTGTCCTTTAATCTGCAGCCAGCAGAAGATGATGGCCAGCAGTCATACTGCACCGTCTTCTGCCAAGCACCCAAGAGATGACGATGGCTAGCAGTCGTACTGCACAGTCTGCTGCCAGCAAGATGTATAAAGATATAGATGAAGTGGCTCAAAACAAGAAATAGACCAGATTTGTTTTGTATTCATTTTCTCCTCCCTCCCTCTGTGAAATCAATGGCCTGCTAAACCCAGTTTTGAGTTCTATCCTTGAGGTTTTGAGTTCTATCCTTGAGGGGGCCATTCTGTTTCTCTCAAAGCCACCCCCTTTGTTGATTTTAATTCCCTGTAAGCCAACCCTGTAAGCCACATCGTCAGTCGCCCCTCCCTCCATCAGGGCAACGGCAGACAATCGTTCCGCGCCTTTTTTCTGTGCAGACGCCATACCACAACAAGCATGGAGCCTGCTCAGATCACTTTGGCAATTAGGAGCACATTAAACACCACACGCATTATCCAGCAGTATATGCAGCACCAGAACCTGGCAAAGCGAACCGGCGAGTACGACGTCAGCGCGGTGATAAGACTGATGGGACATGGACACAGACTCTCTCAAAGCACGGGCCCTGGCAATGTGGGCATCATGGTGCTAATGGGGCAGGTTCATGTGGTGGAACGCCGATTCTGGGCTCGGGAAACAAGCCAGACTGGTGGGACCGCATAGTGTTGCAGGTCTGGGATGATTCCCAGTGGCTGCGAAACTTTCGCATGCGTAAGGGCACTTTCATGGAACTTTGTGACTTGCTTTCCCCTGCCCTGAAGCGCATGAATACCAAGATGAGAGCAGCCCTCACAGTTGAGAAGCGAGTGGCAATAGCCCTGTGGAAGCTTGCAACGCCAGACAGCTACCGGTCAGTCGGGAATCAATTTGGAGTGGGCAAATCTACTGTGGGGGCTGCTGTGATGCAAGTAGCCACGCAATCAAAGATCTGCTGATATCAAGGGTAGTGACCCTGGGAAATGTGCAGGTCATAGTGGATGGCTTTGCTGCAATGGGATTCCCTAACTGTGGTGGGGCCATAGACGGAACCCATATCCCTATCTTGGCACCGGAGCACCAAGCCGGCGAGTACATAAACCGCAAGGGGTACTTTTCAATAGTGCTGCAAGCACTGGTGGATCACAAGGGACGTTTCACCAACATCAACGTGGGATGGCCGGGAAAGGTACATGACTCGCATCTTCAGGAACTCTGGTCTGTTTCAAAAGCTGCAGGAAGGGACTTTATTCCCAGACCAGAAAATAACTTGGGGATGTTGAAATGCCTATAGTTATCCTTGGGGACCCAGCCTACCCCTTAATGCCATGGCTCATGAAGCCATACACAGGCAGCCTGGACAGTAGTCAGGAGCTGTTCAACTACAGGCTGAGCAAGTGCAGAATGGTGGTAGAATGTGCATTTGGACGTTTAAAGCGCACTGGCACAGTTTACTGACTCGCTTAGACCTCAGCGAAACCAATATTCCCACTGTTATTACTGCTTGCTGTGCGCTCCACAATATCTGTGAGAGTAAGGGGAGACGTTTATGGCGGGTGGGAGGTTGAGGCAAATCGCCTGGCTGCTGGTTACGCACAGCCAGACACCAGGGCGGTTAGAAGAGCACAGGAGGGTGGTGCGCATCAGAGAAGCTTTGAAAACCAGTTTCATGACTGGCCAGGCTACGGTGTGAAAGTTCTGTTTGTTTCTCCTTGATGAAACCCCCCCCTCACTCTACTTCCCTGTAAGCTAACCACCCTCCCCTCCTCCCTTCGATCACCGCTTGCAGAGGCAATAAAGTCATTGTTGCTTCACATTCATGCATTCTTTATTATTCATCACACAAATAGGGGGATAACTACCAAGGTAGCCCAGGAGGGTGTGGGAGGAGGGAAGGACAAGGCCACACAGCACTTTAAAAGTTTAAAACTTTAAAACTTATTGAATGCCAGCCTTCTGTTGCTTGGGCAATCCTCTGGGGTGAGTGGCTGGTGGCCGGAGGCCCCCACCCACCGCGTTCTTGGGCGTCTGGTGAGGAGGCTATGGAACTTGGGGAGGAGGGCGGTTGGTTACACAGGGGCTGTAGCGGCAGTCTGTGCTCCTGCTGCCTTTCTGCAGCTCAACCATACGCTGGAGCATATTAGTTTGATCCTCCAGCAGCCTCAGCATTGAATCCTGCCTCCTCTCATCACGCTGCCGCCACCTTTCAGCTTCAGCCCTCTCTTCAGCCCCCACTTACTCTCTTCAGCCGCCACCTCTCCTCCCGGTCATTTTGTGCTTTCCTGCACTCTGACATTGTCTGCCTCCACGCATTCGTCTGTGCTCTGTCAGTGTGGGAGGACAGCATGAGCTCAGAGAACATTTCATCGCGAGTGCGTTTTTTTTCGCCTTCTAATCTTCTAGCCTCTGGGAAGGAGAAGATCCTGTGATCCTTGAAACACATGCAGCTGGTGGAGAAAAAAAAGGGACAGTGGTATTTAAAAAGACACATTTTATAGAACAATGGGTACACTCTTTCAGTAAACCTTGCTGTTAACATTACATACATAGCACATGTGCTTTCGTTCCAAGGTCGCATTTTGCCTCCCCCCACGCGTGGCTACCCCCTCAACCCTCCCCCTCCCCGTGGCTAACAGCGGGGAACATTTCTGTTCAGCCACAGGCAAACAGCCCAGCAGGAACGGGCACCTCTGAATGTCCCCTTAAGAAAAGCACCCTATTTCAACCAGGTGACCATGAATGATATCACTCTCCTGAGGATAACACAGAGAGATAAAGAACGGATGTTGTTTGAACGCCAGCAAACATACACTGCAATGCTTTGTTCTACAATGATTCCCAGTACGTGCTACTGGCCTGGAGTGGTAAAGTGTCCTACCATGGTGGATGGAATAAGGCTGCCCTCCCCAGAAACCTTTTGCAAAGGCTTTGGGAGTACATCCAGGAGAGCCGCGAATGCCAGGGCAAATTAATCATTAAACATGCTTGCTTTTAAACCATGTATAATTTTAAAAGGTACACTCACCAGAGGTCCCTTCTCCACCTGGCGGGTCCGGGAGGCAGCCTTGGGTGGGTTCGGGGGGTACTGGCTCCAGGTCCAGGGTGAGAAACAGTTCCTGGCTGTCGGGAAAACCGGTTTCTCCGCTTGCTTGCTGTGAGCTATCTTCCTCATTCCTCATCCCCAAAACCTGCTTCCGTGTTGCCTCCATCTCCATTGAAGGAGTCAAACAACACACTGGGGTAGTGGTGGCTGAACCCCCTAAAATGGCATGCAGCTCATCATAGAAGCGGCATGTTTGGGCTCTGACCCGGAGCGGGCCGTTCGCCTCTCTGGTTTTCTGGTAGGCTTGCCTCAGCTCCTTAAGTTTCACGCGCACTGCTTCGGGTCCCTGTTATGGCCTCTGTCCTTCATGCCCTGGGAGATTTTGACAAATGTTTTGGCATTTCGAAAACTGGAACGGAGTTCTGATAGCACGGATTCCTCTCCCCATACAGCGATCAGATCCCGTACCTCCCGTCGCCATCGGAGGGATGGTTCGGAGCACCTGGGACTCCTGCATGCTGGAGCTGTTTTGCAATTCTGGGACTCCACCATGGACACCTCTGCTGATGAGCTCTGCATGGTCACCTGCAGCTTGCCATGCTGGCCAAACAGGAAATTGAAATTCAAAAGTTCGCAGGCCTTTTCCTGTCTAACTGGCCAGTGTATCTGAGTTGAGAGTGCTGTCCAGAGCGGTCACAATGGAGCACTCTGGGATAGCTCCCGGGGGCCAATACCGTCTAGTTGTGTCCACAGTACCTCAAATTCAACCCGGTAAGACCAATTTCAATGCTAATCCCCTTGTTGGGGGTGGAGTAAGGAAATCGATTTTAAGAGCCCTTTAAGTTGAAAAAAAGGGCTTCGTCGTGTGGACGGGTGCAGGGTTAAATCGATTAAACGCTGCTAAATTCGACCTCAACTCCTAGTGTAGACCAAGGTACAGAGATCTTCTTCAGGTGTGGAAAAAGTAACCAGACTGTGAAAGCTAAATACAAAATAGGACAGATTGTCAAACATAAGACCTTAACACATATTGCATGAGACCACTTAAAATGAAGTGGGCAATTAACGCCTCTGCAGTCATAGGGCAAAGGAGAGTTAGGCCTGGTCTACACTAGAAAATTAGGTTGGCATAACTACATCGCTCACAGGTGTGAAAAATCCACACCCCTGAGCAGGGTAGGTAATCCCCATGTAGTCAGCGCTAGGTCAACAGAAGAATTCTTCCATTGACCTAGTTACCCCTTCTAGGGGAAGTGAATTACCTACCCCGATGGGAGAATCCCTTCCGTTGGTGTAGGTAGTGTCTGTGCTGAAGCGATACAGCACCGCAGCTCCTTGTGCGTACTCATCACTTGCTTGTAACTCGCTCATCGCTTGTCAGCCACTGGCTTGTTGCTTTTCCAGTGTAGGTTACAAATTGTTGTAATGAGCCATTTTAACCCAGTGTCTCTGTTGAGTCCATGATTTTTAGTGTTCACCAGAAAAACAGACCAACTAACAACTCTCTGATGCCACCTACTAAGAAGAACTCAAAGAAGATCCCAAACACAATTCACCTAGGAATTTAAGGATATCATCAGATTCTTCTCCAAACAACTCCAAACAATAATCTCATCCCACATGAACCCACCCCAGGGACCTTCTACATACTTTCCAAGATACACAAACAAGGTAACCCAGGCAAACCCATCATATGTGGCCATACTACTCTTCCTGAAGGAATATTAGGACTCATAGAAACCATCTTCAAACCACTCCCACACAAAGGGCCATTTTCTTCCAGGACACAACCAACTTCCTCCAGAAACTCCACAATATTAACAACCACCTTCAGAACACCATCCTTGCCAACATGGATGTTACTTCCCTACACACCAACATCCCTATCATGATGGTATTGCTGCAGACCTCATATATCTACAAGACAGACATTGGACAACACTCAGCTATCCATCCCAAACATATCACCAAACTCGTCCATTTCATCCTCACCCATAACAACTTGACATTCAATAACAAACACTTTGTCCAAATCTTGGGAACAGCTGTGAGTACTAGGATGGCCCCCGTCACAGGGTTGACTCTGCTCACTACTAGAGCATCTCCTAGTAGCTCATCTGGGGATTAGCTCACGACTGGTTTGACACCTCCTTTTGTGGTTTTTCAGTCCCTTATCCTAATAGCTAACTCCGTAGCCTCTCTCACGCCCCATGAGCTGCAATGCTTCCTCTTTGTGGCTTGCCCTTCTGGCCAGGTCACTCTAGTTTCCCCCATTTTGAGATATCAAAGTCTCTCTAAACAAAACCGCCTCAGGCAGTCTTCAAAGTCCACTGCCTTGTCCCTGCCACTCCCCCAGTGGCTGGTAGAGGAACCCAGGTCCACCCTCTACACTAGGTTTCCAGCATAGTGACCCTACAATCAGCTGCTAAGGTCCATGTGGTCTCACCCTTGCTGTTGTTTTCTCTAGGCTTCTTCCTGCTCCTTTCTCTCAACCTTGAAAGTGACTGCTGACTCTCTCTCCCTGTGGCCTCCTTTCTGGTCTCCTCTCCCTGGCTTTATACAAGCCACTCCTCTTCCTGCCCAGCTGGGCTGCAGGTTCAATTAGGGCTGTATATCCAGCCTAAATCTCACTCATGTGCAGTCCATTCTGTCAAGTAGCACCTTCTTAGGGGTGGTGTAGGGTGAACACCCATATCACACTCCCCAGTATGCCAACTTCTTCATGGGACAACTTGAGGAAGAATTTCTAGAGACATGTACCATGTACAGTGATATACTTGCGATATTCTGATGATAGTTTCATTCTCTGGATGGACAACTTAAACTCCCTCATAGATTTCCACCATGACTTCAACAACCACCATCCGTCCATCAAACTCTCTCTAGAACACTCCTACACCAGCATCAACTTTCTGGACACCATGATCAGCTTCAACAATGGAACCCTACCAACAACTCTGTATAAGAAACCTACAGGTCACCACACTTACCTCCATAGATCCATTAACCAGATCAGCTACACCAAGAAATCTGTTATCTACAGCCAGGCACTCAAATACCACAGAATATGCTCTGAGGAGAAAGATACCTTAACACACTTAAAACCGCCTTCAGCGAACAAGGGCACTTCACCAGAGAAGTAGATTACAGCAGGCCACCCAGATCCCCGAGAGAACCTGCTTCCATACAGAAAACAAACAAACAAATAACAACTATGTGGGTGGAAAAAAGACAATCATTACGCTCTTGAATGAATTTGCCCAGAAAAATTATAAAAGTCAAAAATATCATATCACCTGTTGGTGAACATTTTTCACAAAAGAAACCTGCACAACACCTTCAAAAGATGAGCCCAGGGAATTTACATTAATTCCTTTGCTAGACACTAAAAATCATGGACTCAACAGAGACACTGGTTTTATGGCTCATTACAACACTTTGTAACCTACTAATCCTCCTTTGTCCTCTGAGGAGGTGTTAACTGTCTACTTCATTTTAAGTGGTCTCATGCAACCTGTTAAGCCCTTATGTGTAACAATCTGTCCAATTTGTATTAAGCTATGGCAATCTGGTTACCTTTTCCAGACCTGAAGAAGAGTTCTGTGAAGTTCGAAAGCTTGTTTCTTCCAATAACAGAAGTTGGTCCTATAAAATATATTACCTCACACCCCCTCCCCTTATCTCTCTCATATCCTGGGACAAACATGGCTACAACAACATTGTGTACTGTGTGTCTTTGAAGTTTTACTATCACGTACAAGTTTGTGCAATTTGAAGTTGTTGTTTGACAGTTATCAATTTGGATAAGAATATACATTTCTGAGCACAAAACAAGTACTATTTTACAAATATTTGAGCATTCTGTGTGTACAATCAGACAGGAATACTTACTTTACCACTAGGAATTGAAGGGCATTTTATACACTTTGTCATTCAAAACATAATTTATTCCCTATGTTTGCAGTAAACTCTCAATTTAATCTGTGAGCTCAGTGTCAGGAAGTATTAATGATCACCATTCTGTAATCTATAGGCAAACATGATTTTTAAATATATTTCTTAGAATTGTATTTACAATGTGTGGAAAAGCCAGGATCAGTCCTGCTGACAGACATAAGAACCAATTCTCTTCTCACATCAGCGTAAATCTGGACTAACTCAACTGAAGTCAATGGAATTGTACCGATATAAACATGGTGTGAGTCAAATCAGAATAAGGCCCACAGGTCACAAGGCATTTGGGAAAGGGTAGAAAAGCCTTACCATTCCCAAGGACTATATGTATTGGCTTTTAGTGTGTCAAAATAAAGGGATCACTCTCCAAAATCCAAGTTTTATTTTAACTCATACTACCCAACCCTGTGAAACATGAGCACCTCCAACAAGTTGCTGCAAATCATCCACTCTCTTTGAGCCCAATGGCAAAACTGTCACGGAAATCAAGAAGAATAGAATCAGATTTCCAATGGGAGTATAGGGCACTCAGCAATTCACAGAACCAGACCTATAGCTAGTGAATAAAACAAAATCTGACTTCTCATATATGTAAGGTTATGCAGGTGTACAAGTGTTTGCAGCATCTCCATATGAAAATATTTGTAACACATAACCAAACTTCAAGGACAGGACCTTCCAAGGGAAAACAGAGGGCAGGCTGGTGTAGACTATCAATTGTAAGAAATATCTGTATGTCTATATCTCAGACAGAAATCTGGCCCTCTAAACTAAACTTCAAATATTTAACATCATTGTAAAGTCAGTCTTACTATATGGTGCTGAGACTTGGAAACTCCTTTGGACCTTCCTATCTAACTCCAAGTTTTCATAAACAGATGATTTAGACAAATTCTTAATATTAAATGGTCAGAAAATATCACAAATGAAGAACTGTGTAGGAGGACAAAACAGAAACCGGTAGGACAGAAAATTGCAGAACAAAAAATGGAGCTGGCTAGGACATACTTGAAGGAAAGACCTGAATAACATAACAAGACTGGTGTTAGACATGGAACACCCAAGACAGGAAGCAATGAGGTAGACAAAGGATAACACAGAAGCACACAATAGTAGCAAAATGTAAAGCTATCACAATGACATAAGAAGAAGCTAAGACTGCAAAAGGAGACCAGCAAAGATGAAAGGCAGTGGTGGAGGTCACGTGTTCAACATGGAATAGAGAGGCATACAAGAGAGAGACACATCTCTTGTTAAACACACATATTGTATACTCCAGAAGTCTTACCGTTATATCAACTGTGCTCATATTATTACAGTCCTGATGTATTGTGGTGTTAGTAATAATACTCCTGAGGGCATTCTGCACCAAAAAATTAAAAAATCTGCACATAATATTTTAAAATTCTGCAAAATTTTGCAAGTTTTATTTGTCAATAAATAAATGCAGAGGCTCCAGCATGGCAGTGGGGAGCACAGGCCACTGGCTGCACTAAGGTGGGAGATCACCCTGCAGCCTCCCCACACCTCACCCCAGAGACACAGACTCAGTGGTGAGGCTGCACCTGACCCTGACACAGCACAAGGCCTGGGCCGGCCTCAGAAACACCCTGGGGCCCTGTCCCTCTATGCCAGACACACCAGGTGTGGGGCAGGCAGGGTCAAGCAGGCAGAATCCAAGTGCGGAGGGGCTCATGTGGAGGGATCCAGGTGTGGGGTAAGAAGATTCTGTGTGGGACAATCTGGGTGCAGGCAGCTCAGCCGGGGGTCTAGGTGTGGGGGGATCTGGATGCACAGAGGCTCGTTGGGAGGTTCCCGGTGCAGAGGCACCAGGACTCTGCAGGGGTTTCCAGGTGAAAGTGGTTGGGGCTCAGCAGTGGGGTCGGGGTGTGTGGGTCTCAGCAGGGGAGTCTGGGTGCTGGGGGAGTGGGGCTTGGTGGGGTGGGGGTGTGGGTGCAGCTAACTGGGGTCAGTGGCATGGGGGTCTGGATGTATGGGCTCAGGGTGGCGCAGGAGAGTGGAGCTCGTCACGGTGGGCTCTTCAGGGTGGGGCTCTGAGTGCAGAGAGCTCAATGGAGTATGGTCTGGGTGCAGGGGTGGGAGTCCAGAGGCAGGGGGTCTGGGTGCAGGGGCCTCCAAAGGCAGGGGTTGAATGGGGTATTGAGGACTAGGGGGGTTCTGGGTGTACGGGGTGAGGCTTGGCGGGGGTATCTGAGTATGGGAAGTCTGGATGCACGGAGGTTGGGCAGATGGGGGAGCAGCTCCTCGTACAGTGACCCCTCCCCCCGCAGCTGAGGAGCGATGTGGGAAGGAAGCAGGGGAGGATGCTGAGCTTCCTGCAGCTAGGGGAGGTTTCTGGGGGTGGGTCTGATGCAGCCACTCCTTGAAGGGGAAGAGGAAGTCCTGTCCTCTCCTGCCTCCAGCCCAGCTGGGACTAGCAGCTGATCCTGGCTCAGGGTAGGAGCCACTGGCTGGGGTGTCCCCAGCCCTGCAGTGATTTACCTCTCCACCGGCTGCTCCAGGTGCCTGAAACGATGTACCTGCACAGCTAGGGAGTGGTGTGTGACTGCTCTTGCATCTTCCCTTTGCTTCCCTGTCAGAAAGTAATTTTTCTGCTGGGAAGCAAAGAAATCTGTGGGTGACATGAATTCTGCGCACATGCAGTGGCAGAGAATTCCCCCAGGAATAAAACATACAAGGAAGGTATTGAACTTTAAGGCCTAACTCTGGCCATGAGGAAGGACGATTTGCTAATTGTTTTTTGGCCACACAAGTTCTAAAACCAAGCAGCTCTGGCTCTGCAACATCAATATCTGGCTTATCAGTAAGAGAAAAAAGAAATGTTATTAGTGAGAGGACCTGTCGGGGGGGGAGGGGGGGGAGGGGAATGAATGTATCCTGGAAAAGAAAAACTATAAAGACAAAATAAACTGAGATTAAATTAAAATGAAATCTGGAATAGGATTGGGCATTAGAGAAATGAAATAAACCAAATAAATCAGTTGAAAGAAACCTTAATGACTATAACTGCAGGATTTGGTTTTCTTCTGTGAACAAAATCTTGAATTGCTTGGTGAAGGACAAAAAATGAAGGTCACAGACGTTATGATTGTGTGAAGTGAAATGGAAAACAATTAGTCTAGAAGCAATCACATCTCTCTTAACTGCAGTTTAGTGTGTCTTATCCTATATCTATTCTTACCTACTCATTTCTGTTACAAGGTCTATCCCAGCCAATAATTGGCTCTTTGTTCTAAACTCTTTCCCAGATCACTTACATTTTGTCACTTCTTTGTTCCAGAGCTTGACTTTTAATGCTGTCTTTTCTGACCCTGTTTTGGCATTCCCTGTGTGTAGTTTATCAACCGTATTTTGATTTGCAGCAAATATAGTGAAAGGGCACCAATTTTGTTTCTAGTTTATTAGGTTTTAAGATGGACTGTATTCTAGAGTCCTCTTAATGGCATGAAGAAATTCTAATTTTCCTGGCCTTGCAGACTGGGTACTTTAACATCAGGATAAAGCTGCAAACTCTGAGGTGCACACATTCCTGCAGACAGCATTCTAGAAAAATGTGAGAAGTAATTAAGTGTCATGATTTATATGTCTGCTGCTTCTAGATCATACTTGCTTCAAAAGTGCTAATGTTTGATTAATGTATTCTTCCTTTTGATATCTCAGCTGAAAAGCCCTGAATGAGCAGATGGTGCACTAAATTGAATGATAAGAGGAAGAGAGTTAAAGTGCTTTGAAGAGGAAAAAAGACGGGCACAAAATGAAAGCTGTGCATTTTTATCCCTTAAAGGGGAAATGCAATTTTTTTCTAGCTGTCAGAGGACCTTGATTATTCCACTTCTGTAATTGCAGTTGTCTGTGCATTGTGACAGACCCAGACCAGTTGGGAACAGGAGTCTGGTACAAGGCAAATATACTGGCCATTGGATGAATAGTTTTCTGTTCCCTGAGTGACCAGAGCAGGGGCTGCCCTAGAGCAATCAGGAACCTACTAGAATCAATTATGGCAGGCAGGCTAATCAGGACACCTGGTTTAAAAAGGACCTCCCATCAGATAGTGGGGGGCATGCAAGGAGCAGGGAGTGAGAAGGCATGCTGCTGGAGGACTGAGGACTACAAGCGTTATCAGGCTTCAGGAGGAAGATCCTGCTGTGAGGATAAAGAAGGTGCTGGGGGGAGGCCATAGAGAAGTAGCCCAGGGAGTTGTAGCTGTCACGCAGCTGATACAGGAGACACTGTAGACAGCTGCTATCCACAGGACCCTGGGCTGGAACCTGGTGTAAAGAGTGGGCCTGGGTTCTCCCCATACCCCAACTCCCTATCTGACACAGGAGGAGTTGACCTGGTATGTGAGACACACCAGAGGGGAAGGTCTAATTTGGAAAGGGATCTGGCCTGTCCTACCTAGGTAGGACAACAGAGATTGCGGAGATTGTTCTCCATTTCCCCCATGCTGGCCAGTGATGAAGTTAGCTGAGTAAATGACAGGTTTGAGCCTCTAGCAGAAGCAGCCAAACTGAGGGCTGCCATGAACCTCGGAGGTTAGCAAATCTGCCAGAAAGCGCAGGATCCACCAAGGCAGAGGAGGAACTTTGTCACAGCATCTAGTTTTTAATATGACTGGAATAAAGTGGTGTTGTAGCTGAGTTGGTAAGAGAGACAAAGCGGGGGAGGTAATATCTTTCATTGGACCAACTTCTATTGGTGAGAGAGACCAGCTTTCAAGCTTAAACAGAGCTCTTCTTGAGCTCTGGAACAGATTAAGCATAAACAGTATTTCAAGAGACCATTCAAGGTGAAGTGGATCATTAACACCTCTCTAGTCATAAAGTGTGTTATTAAATCCTGATGACTTAGGTCATTTCGTAGAGACTGATGTTCAGATTAGTGTGGAAAGGAGGGAGTGCCTCCTCTGTGGCACCATCTCTCCCATCCTGGCCATGTAGATGCCCTTCCACAGATCCTCTGTGCAGAAGTGCCTTTGTGGATTGCCAGAAAAGGAGCAAGAAAGGATCCATGCTCCATAGCACCTTTTTCTGATCTATACCTGGAATTCCACGTGGAAATATTACCTCCTTCTCAGTACTTAGCAGCGCTGGGAGCCCCAGCCAGTGACAGCAAAACCGCTTCTGGATTTATGCAGTGATGAGCTGCCAAAATCTTAACAACGGGTTCCCTCCTCACCCCACGAGGGGGTTGTTGCCCACCCTCGCCCCTCAGGACCCCTGCCCCATCCAACCCCCCTCCCCTGTCCCCTGACTACCCCCAGAACCGGGCAGAAGGGTCTCGTAGGCCACCATAGTGGGTGCCTGCCCCACCCCTAAGAGCCAGAGGCACCTGCCGGGGTGCGAGGTGGGGAGTCCCGGAGGTGCTTACCCGGGACAGCTCCCAGGAAGCATCCGGCAGGTCCCTCTGGCTCTTAGGGGCGGGGGAACGTAGCTGGGGGGGAGCAGCCGCTTCCCTACTGATCACATCAAAAGTGGCACCTTAGGCGCAGACTCCCTGGGTGCTCCGGGACTGGAGCACCCACGGGGAAAATTTGGTGGGTGCAGAGCACCCACCGGCAGCTCCCCGCCCCGCGCCCGGCCCCAGCTCACCTCACCTCCGCTCCGCTTCCTCCCCTGAACGCGCCTCCCCGCTTTGCTTCTCCACCCCCTGGCTTCCCGTGAATCAGCTGTTTGGCGGGAAGCCAGGGAGGGCTGAGAAACAGGAGGCTGTTTCCCGCTCAGGCCAAGGGTGGTGGAGGTGAGCTGGGGCAGGGAGCGGTTCCCCTGTGCGCCCCCCACCCTGGGTTACCTGCTGCGGCGCGGGCGGCCCTCCTCGCGTCCCCTCCCCCCCGCCCCAGCTCACCTCCGCCTCCCTGGGCCTGAGCGATGAGCCGTGGCCTGCTTCTCAGCCCACCCTGGCTTCCCGCGCGAACAGCTGATTCGCGGGAAGCCTGGGGGGGCGGAGAAGCAGGGCAGGGCGGCGCGTTCAGGGCTCCAGGGCTGGAGCACCCATGGAGTCAGCGCCTAAGGCGCCACTTTTGGCTCGTTAAATTTAGAAGCCCTTTTAGAACCGGTTGTCCCTCGCAGAACAACTCGTTCTAAAAGGCTTCTAAATTTAACAACCGGTTCTAGCAAACCGGTGCAAACCGGCTCCAGCTCACCACTGGACTTACGCTACCAGAAGGAAAGAGGTCAGCAGAAGAGCAGGTGTACCTGCAGGTAGCTTCTTGTTCAGTGTGGAAGGGAAAGACTTTTCCCTGGGCACCTCCAAGATCCAGGTGGTTTTGAGATGGCATGACCTCCTAAATCGGCAGACTCAAAATCCGTCCCACCAGATGAGACACTAAAAGGAGAGTGGGCCACCTCATGGAGATTTTTTTTCCCTTTCCAGAGGTTTTCTAGATTTTGTCTTTGTTACTTAGGCCTTGTCTACGCTACCAAGTTTTGTCAACAAAAACTTCTGATGAGAGACATACATCTTTTTCCTCTAAATTTTTCTTGACAAAGTGCCAGTGTAGACACCACCTTGATTTCATTTGTTTAATTAGCCTCCAGGAGGTGTCCACAATGCCCATCCTGACCACTCTGGTCAGCAGTTTGAACTCCCCTGCCCTGCAGCCAGGTAAACACCATTCCCCTTCACCCCCGAACCTTTGGAAGCCCCAGGAATTTTTGAAATTCCATTTCCATTTCAGAGTGAAGATAAAGAAGCTGAGGCAGGTGTACCATAAGGTGAGGGAGGCAAACCATCTCTCCAGTGCTTCACCTAAGACCTGCCGGTTCTATAAGGAGCTGGACGCTATCCGAGGTGATGACCCCACCTCCACCGCCAAGAGCCCCATGGATACTTCAGTGGGCCTGGAGGCGTCAGAAAGAGGACCTACCCCAGAGGACGAAGTTACTGATGAAGAGGTGGAGTTAGATGAGGATGTGCAGCTCCTGGCAGGGTTGCCCAGTGGGGCAGGCAGCCAGGAACTGTTCTGTACTCCAGAGGGGTCTAGCCAGTCTCAGCAGTTGCTTTCTGGTAAACAAGAAGCAGGAGAGGAGACACCTGGAAAGTAGCTGTGGTTAGTGTAGTGCAGAGGTGGGTTCAGGGTGTAGAAATGTGGAAGGCTGGCTGTGTTTCTGTGAGCTGGACATTTCCCTGTGTAACTAATTGGTACGGTGGAACAGGGTGTTGATGCAGGCCGAGATCTCATGGGAATCCTTGAGAGAAATCTCCAGGAAAGTTTCCTGGAGGTACTTGGCAATCCTCTGCCAAAGGTTCCATGGCACAGAAGCTTTGTTCCTTCCCCCATTGTAGGAAATTTTCCAGATTCATTTGGCAATCACTTGTGCAGGAACCAAAGCAGCACACAGGCAAGCTGCATAGGGAAAAGTGTAGAAGCCACAAGTATGGAGTAGATGTACCCTTGTTTCCCTGCTTACCCTTAGCAGTGAGAGATCTGCTAGAATGACCCCTGCCTGTGGAAAAGTGTGGGAGAATTTTATAATTTTTTTCCTAGTGTGCTGAACCACAACCCTTGCAAAGAGTGTGTGTTCTTTTCCCCATGTGGAGCGCCCATCTCCCCACCAACACTCACCATGCTTTGGATGTTCACAGAGATGTGTGCCTGGCAAGGGGCAGTGAGAAAGTGATCTCAATGTTGCAAAAGCTGTATTTAACTGAAATGTTTCAATGCTGTGTGTGAATTTAACAATCCTGCTTCTGTGACCTGGCCAAGCATCTCTGCCAGATAAGAAAGCGCCCAAGACGCAGCAAAGAAGAAGACATGTTCCCGGAGGTCCTGCAGTGCTCCAATGCAGAAAAAAGGGAATGCAAGGAGTGCTGCGAAGCCGAACAGCAGGATGGAAAAGAGAAGCAGGACGCAACTGAGTGGATGATTAAAGTAATGGAGGAGCAAACACAGATACTAAAGTCCTTGATAACGCAGCAGACTGAGCAGATCTGTGCTCGCCCTCCTGTGTAGCACATTCAGAACTCTTTTCCACACCACTCCCAAACTTTGCATACACATTCCTTTCCACTTTCCGGGACTTCTCAGTTTCCCATTCACTCCACCCCCTTGGACAACTTTCACAGTGATAGCTGGACCTACACACAGCTGTGAAAGTCTGCCATTCTCAGGTTCCTCCTTTCCTACCAAGCATCTTTGTGTGTGCTGTTTCTTGTGCAATAAAATCAGTGTTTTCAAATGGTAACTCATCTTTATTTGTTTTCTACAAATTGAGATAACAGGCACTACCAATGCATGCACAGGCATTTTAATCATTTGCTTACTAGAATATAAGGCCCCAAATGTCACCATTGCTTCCTAGGAAAAATACATGTAATGTAACATTGAAGCACCAATCACAGAGATAGACATTACTGGTTCCCATTTTCAAAGTGTTGCCTCAAAGCCTCCCTGATTTGAATTGCCCTCCTCTGGGCTCCTCTGATAGCCCTGGAATCTGGCTGTTCAAGCCTCAGCAGTTCACCCCGAGCAAAACTTCACCCTTAGCTTCACAGGGATTATACAACGTACAGCACTCGACTATGACCATGGGAATATTTTCCTCATTAAGGTCTAACCTGCCATAAAGGCATCACCAGCACCCTTTTAATCGGCCAAAGGCACATTCAGCTGTCATCCAGTACCTACTCAGCCTATTGTTGAACCGCTCCTTACTGCTGTTCTTGTAAGGTTTCATGAGCCACGGCTGTAAGGGGTACACCGGGTCTCCCAGGATCACTCTGGGCATTTCAGCACCCCCCACTGTAATCTTCTGGTTTGGAAAGAAAGTCGCCACTTGTAGCTTTCTGTACACGCTGGTGTTCCTGAAGATGCATGCGTCATGTACCTTCCCAGACCACCCCGCGCTGATGTCAGTGAAACACCCATGGTGATCCACAAGCTCCTGCAACACCATGGAGAAGTACCCCTTTCTATTGATGTACTCTGTCGCAAGGTGGTCTGGTGCCAAAATTCGAACATGTGTGCCATCTATCGCCCCTCCACAGTTAGGGAAACCCATTTCTGCAAAGTCATCCACTATTTCATACACATTTCCCAGAGTCATGGTCCTTCATAACAGGATGCAATTTATTGCCCTGCACACTTGCATTCATGCAGCCTGAACAGTCAACTTCCCCACTCCAAATTGATTTGCGACCAAGCAGTAGCAGTCTGGAGTCCCCAGCTTCCACACAGCAATTGCCGCAGTTCTCATTCTGGTGTCCTTGCACCACAATGCTGGGGTGAGCTCCGCACATAGTTCCAGGAAGATGGCTTTCTGCATCTGAAAGTTCTGCAGCCACTGCTCATCATCCCAGACCTGCATGACGATACAATCCCACCATTCAGTGCTTGTTTCCCAAGCCCAAAAGTGACGGTCTACCCTATTGAGCTGTTCTGTGAATGCCAAAAGTAATCTAAAGTTGCTCCTACCCATATCACGCAGCATGTCACACACCTGCGAGTCTTCTTCAGTTAGGAACTTCATAATTAACTGCATTGCCATCCGCAATGTCTTCATGACAGTTGACAAGAGCATAGGAGAGTAGTGAGGGATCTATCCCTCTTACAAAGATGCCAGGGTGCACAGCAAAGCAGGGCCATTGCAAAAATGCCGCAAAAGAAAGCTGGAAGCCCATGGAGTGCTGGGACAGAACACAATGCACACAGGACATTGAGCCCGGACCCAGGATGCACTGCGATCCGCTCTGCCTTCCTACAACACCTAACAACAGAAGGTGTCAAGCTGGACTGTGGGATAGGTACCACAGTGCATTGCTCACACTGTCGATGATAGTGCCACCACTGTGGACGCGCTCTGCCGACAGAGGGAGCGAGCATGAACATGAGATGCCAATTTTTATTATGTTGACTTTTGGGTGTCGACATCACTTTTGTCGATAAAACTTAGTAGATTAAACATGGCCTTAGTTGCTAAGTTCAAAATAAATCTAACAAGAGTCCCAAGGTTTATATCTCTATTTTATACGATTATGTATTTTATACTGATTCATCAATAAATCCAGCAGCAGATGTTTTTCTTGTTTCATATCTTCAATCTCAGCCTGATTATGTCTTGTTGTGAGGACATCTTGGCATGTAGCATTTTCTGTTGCAAGTCCACTTGAAGAGGTTGTGTTGCTGTTTCCTTTTTGCTATTTAATCTGTCTTTTTTTCCCTCCTATTTAAAATAAAACCTTTGAGGGGTCAGTTTACTAGTTTCATCCACATACAGAAAGAGAACAGATGTTCAGAGTGTTTTTTAATTCCTCTCTGCATCTTTCTGGGGTAGCCTCCTGAGATTAAAGAAAACTATAAGTATATACAGACATGCTTCTTTTGGCTTATGCACATGATTTCTGAAAATGGACTTCTCCAGGATGAAGCATATGCAAACATATTTTACATCAAAGAAACAAGAATCCACTAATAGCACTAGTGGGCAATTTTGTAAACAATTATATAGAAATCTGTTAGATTCCAGAGGTTGGTTTGAAAAATAACAATTGCTTTAGATTTAATTCATCTACCCAAACAAATGGTAAAGAGATATCCTGGTTTATTTCTAATCTTCACCCACACAATGCTCCCAAGAAGATACTGTGCTACTATCTTATTATTATTAATATAATACCTTCGATATACAAACAACAACACAAATAAAGACTATGGGACAGATGCTCAGCTGGTGTAAAGTCAGTGGAGCCATGCCAATGTCCTTGCCCCAAACTCCTGTCCCAAAAACCATAAATTCTATGGGCCCCAAACACTCCTTTAAACCCTTAATAAGTAGTCCTTATGAGGACCACTCAAGTGAATAAGTTTCAGAGAAGCAGCCGTGTTAGTCTGTATTCGCAAAAAGAAAAGGAGAACTTGGGGCACCTTAGAGACTAACCAATTTATTTGAGCATAAGTTTTCGTGAGCTACAGCTCACTTCATCAGATGCATAAAGTGGAAAATACAGTGAGGAGATTTATATACACACAGACCATGAAAAAATATACATTGTAAGGAGAGTGATCACTTAAGATGAGCTATTACCAGCAGGAGAGTGGGGTGGGGGGAGAGAAAACCTTTTGAAGTGATAATCAAGGTGGGTCATTTCCAGCACATTTCCAGGAGTTAACAAGAACGTCTGAGGAACCGGGGGGAGGAGGGGAGGGGGGGAAGGAATAAACAAGGGGAAATAGTTTTACTTAGTACAATGACTCAACCACTCCCAGTCTCTATTCAAGCCTAAGTTAATTGTATCCAATTTGCAAATTAATTCCAATTCAGCAGTCTCTCGTTGGAGTCTGTTTTCGAAGTTTTTTTGCTGAAGAATAGTCACTTTGAGATCAGAAATCGAGTGACCAGAGAGACTGAAGTGTTCTCCGACTGCTTTATGAATGTTATAATTCTTGACATCTGATTTGTGTCCATTTATTCTTTTACGTAGAGACTGTCCAGTTTGACCAATGTACATGGCAGAGGGGCACTGCTGGCACATGATGGCACATATCACATTGGTAAATGTGCAGGTGAACGAGCCTCTGATAGTGTGGCTGATGTGATTAGGCCCTATGATGGTGCTCCTGAATAGATATGTGGGCACAGTTGGCAACGGGCTTTGTTGCAAGGATAGGTTCCTGGGTTAGTGTTTTTGTTGTGTGGTGTGTGGTTGCTGGTGAGTATTTGCTTCAGGTTGGGGGGCTGTCTATAGGCAAGGACTGACCTGTCTCCCAAGATTTGAGAGAGTGGTGGGTCGTCCTTCAGGATAGGTTGTAGATCCTTGATAATGCATTGGAGAGGTTTTAGTTGGGGGCTGAAGGTGACGGCTAATGGCGTTCTGTTATTTTCTTTGTTGGGCCTGTCCTGTAGTAGGTGACTTCTGGGTACTCTTCTGGCTCTGTCAATCTGTTTCTTCACTTCAGCAGGTGGGTACTGTAGTTGTAAGAATGCTTGATAGAGATCTTGTAGGTGTTTGTCTCTGTCTGAGGGGTTGGAGCAAATGCGGTTGTATCGTAGAGCTTGGCTGTAGACAATGGATCATGTGGTGTGGTCTGGGTGAAAGCTGGAGGCATGTAGGTAGGAATAGCAGTCAGTAGGTTTCCGGTATAGGGTGGTGTTTATGTGACCATCGCTTATTAGCACTGTAGTGTCCAGGAAGTGGATCTCTTGGGTGGACTGGTCCAGGCTGAAGTTGATGGTGGGATGGAAATTGTTGAAATCATGGTGGAATTCCTCAAGGGCTTCTTTGCCATGGGTCCAGATGATGAAGATGTCATCAATATAGTGCAAGTAGAGTAGGGGCATTAGGGGACGAGAGCTGAGGAAGCGTTTTTCTAAGTCAGCCATAAAAATGTTGGCATACTGTGGGGCCATGCGGGTACCCATAGCAGTGCCGCTGATTTGAAGGTGTACATTGTCCCCAAATGTGAAATAGTTATGGCTGAGGACAAAGTCACAAAGTTCAGCCACCAGGTTTGCCGTGACATTATTGGGGATACTGTTCCTGAAGGCTTGTAGTCCATCTTTGTGTGAATGTTGGTGTAGAGGGCTTCTACATCCATAGTGGCCAGGATGGTGGTTTTCAGGAACATCACCGATGGATCTTCCTGAAACCTTATTCTTCAAGTGAATAAGGTTCCTGTCTTTGCATGGAAGGACAGTAGTGCATATGTCTTGAGGGTTATAAGGTTTTTAAATATGTATCCACTATAGTTTGAGTTTGCTTGAAGAATGAGTTTTGAGGCGAGACTGAGGGTATGTCTAGACAGCAAAGAAAAAATCGTGGTTGACCTATGCCAGCCGACTTGGACTTGCAGGGCTCAGGCTGTGGGGGCTGTTTCGTTACAGTGTAGACTTCTGGACTCAGGCTGGAGCCCAGGCTCTAGGATCCTGTGAGGTAGGAGGATCCCAGAGCTTGGGCTTCCGCCCAAGCCCAGAAGTCTACACAGCAATGAAATAGCCTTGAAGAGTACAGCTTGAATCCCGTGATCCCAAGTTGACTGGCATCGGCCAGCCAGGGGTTTTTCTTTGTTGTGTAGCCATATCCTTAAAGAGCATGAGGGAGGAATCAGGGTGGATAGGATCAGGAAGAGGATTCTAGGCAGACAAGCCCACTTCACAAAAGGCACAGCGGGAAAAGGACAAAAAGGGAAAAGTCAAACGAGGTTTTTGTCTGACTGAAAACACCACCCTCAAGAAATGAAAAACCAAACCGAAGCATGACATCATCAAAACAGCTTTCACTGGCTGAACATAGCTTGGAAGGATGACTCTGTTACATAGAGCCCTCTATGTCTAACCCTTTCATGAGGGAGACATACATCATCATACTTGACACCACATAGAAGTGCTTTTGTAGACTTCTAGGACTGGAGTATTTATGCAGGAAATATCCTAACAAGGACTACATAGCAAATACTATGGAAGGATGGTTCATGAGCGCTGAGTTCTTTTCCTAGCTCTACAACAGGTTCACATGTGACCTTGGGTAAGTCACTGAGGCCCAGATCCCCAAAAGTATTTGATTTCAATGGGAATTAGGCACTTCAGAACCTTTGCAGATCTGGACCTTAGTGGGTATGTCTGAGAAAGCAGGTTAATTGACTCAGGCTGTGGGGTTAAAAATAGCAGCGTAGATATTCCTGTTCCGGCTTGGGCCCAGACTCCAAGATCTTCCCACACACACACACACCAGATTTGAGAGCCCAGCCTCCAGCCTGTAGAGTTGCTAAGGAAACTGAAAAGCAGGCCCTTTAATATTTAGGAGGAAAATAAGTTTGACAAATATGTGTGCTGTTTAAAAATCTAGTCTTTTTTTTAAAGCATATACTTTTCTCATTGCTGCCTCAAAAGAGCTAAAGGAATAGCAAAAGCCCATTGTACCCGTTGCGATGGAAGCAATGAAAATGCATTGGCAATGGAGGCCCGCTCTGATTTGTACACTACAAAGAATGGAGACTGAATTTACTGTAGATACATAAAAACACATACGTGTACTGAAAGTGTGTGAACTTTGTGTGTGCTCTCAAATTCAGGTTGATGCTGGGGACTGAAAATCAGGCCTATGATTCCTAAAAATATATGTGAATATTAGATTCAAATCAAAGTACTTTGCAAATGTATAGGGTCAAGTAAGACAGCTGACTTTCTAATATAGAAGGAAAAAGATATGGAGGTAAACAGGAGAGCAAAAAAGGGAAATCTCTCAAATATTTCTCACTATTGTTAACACTAGAACAGTTCCACCAGCAGTGTTAGCAACAATGAGAGCCCCAGTATAGACAGCCCACTGGCTGCTACTTCGGGAGTGGGGCCTCGGGCCAGAGTGTAGGTAGGGCCACGGCTAGGGACCCCTTTCGGCGGTGGCTCACTCCAAAGGCAGCAGGCCAGCTGTTTGGGAAGGCTTAACCTCCCCTGGCCTCTTATACCTGCCACCTGTGCCACCTTTTTGGACAGGTACCATTTTAAGTACCTGGCCAAAAAGACCTGCTTGGAGTAAATTTAGATGACATAGCATTTAGAACAGTCTTGGCACCTGGCAGCCTACATCATCTACACAAACAGACCTCTCTAGCCTGGGAGAAAAGGTGTTCATTATGAATTAAATTAGCCTACCATAAGCTCTTTACGGCAGGCACCATCTCTTTGTTTTGTTTATGCACCACTTAGCTAGCACGAGTTCCTGGTCCATGCCTAGGGCTCTTGGGCACTATGGTAATGCAAATAAATAAATAAAAAATAATGATTCGAAACACCACTTAACACCCAGTGTAGGCATAGTGTAACACCCTGAAAATCATGTTGTAACCTATGCTCACCCCAAGGATCTATTCCTATAAGCTTACCTGGGTTTAAAGGTGTCAGACTGTGTCTATGATGGGTTCGAAGTGCTGTTTCAAATCATGGTAGCATGCATTATTTTTTTAAAAATAACCTTTTTTTCCTAATTTAGAAAGGTCCTTAATTAAGATTTGCCAAAACATCTCCCCACCATTAGACTGGACGCAATTAGATTCTAGGAAACAGGAAATGGATGAATTGAGTATTTTACAATTTTAAAAGTTATTTATAATTAAACTTTAGAAACAGTACTTTTTTAAAAATTAATCAGTGCTATTTTATAATCTTCTCTTTAAAAGTTTTGTGAAGTGCTGTAGTGATCTCTCTGATGAAGAGACTGTATAATCCTGAGGCTTGTGCATTCAGGGAGAAATGGTTCAATGAGTTCAGAACCTTCTTTAAATACAAGGATCACAGCTTTCATCCAAGACATTTTATAACACTAATTAATCAGTAAATTAGTTAACCTTTCTTCTGAAAAACAGCAAGAAGAAAAAAGCTCCATTTGCAAAAGTAAAGTAGCCATCCTGTTACAACCTGTAGTGCAATACCTAATGTCACTTCGCAAAGGGGACAATAATGAACTCCTATACTATAAATACCAGTTACTGATAGTAGGATTATTTTCTGTACCATATTTTCTTTTGTCATAGGATATTTTTCAATAAGAGTTCACATAAATCAATACTTGTATTCTGCAGCCAAATGAATTAATCCCAAACATGTATTACTTAGGGATTGCCATTTCTTTGCCTTTAATCAGTGAAGCTCTCTGTCTCTTTCTAGAAAAGACTTAACAGTGTAGTGGTTTCCTTAGCTGAAGAATGCACACTAATCTGTGTAGTTACAATGTAATGTTTACATTTATTTTTAGGAAACATAGGGCTGATTTTCATCCCCCAGTATGAGTGTACACATTCACTTCACATAGTTTGTGTACATACGCACATTTTTATATACCTACAGTACTTGCAATCTTCTTTTTTTTGTGGTATAGAAATCAGTGTGGCGCATATGGAAAATGTGTGGGTCAGGTGGCAACAGAAGTTACTCTTATTAGTGAGGATATGACTGGAATCTAACTTAAACTGACAATTTCACTCTTACTTTAGATCTGCTGTATCAAAGCCTGATCCAAGTCTCCAAGACTCAAAGTCAGTAGACAGGCAGCAGACTGGCTTTAACAGGAATTGGCTCAGCCATTAAAAATATATATTGAGTGCAGACTCACTCTTGTTTTGCTGACCAGTCCTGTCATGTCTCATTTGTGAATTGTATTGGGAATCATTAACTGCCTGAAATAAATTATGTTGATTTTTTAAAACTGTTGTAAAAAAATCTGTTTGTTGTTTACTGTGTAGCCAATGCATCTCATAAAACCCCAGTCCCTCAAATGACATGGCACTGTATGACCTTCGGCCATCAAGTTCTGTTATTGTTTCTTCCAGAACACTGAAAATAATAGGACCATGCTGCCTTAGATAGGTACATTTCTTATTTGTTGAGTACCAGTAGTGTGCTTGGCCCTGCATAAAAAAAGAGGAAGACACAGGCCTTTACCCCAAGGATTTTATAATCTAAACCCCCAATCCTGTAAACGAAACTGCCTGGGATTAGAGGCTCACAGCCATAGATTCCTGTGGAAAACCCGTGCTTAAGTAATTCTCAGATCTTTGTATTTGCACAATCTCATCGATCTGATATGGAAGTAGAGAGAGAGGATGAACATGGAACTCATGAATCCATTTTGAGAGTGGCTTTTTGGAACAGAACTATACTTTACATTGCAGCAGCTATATCTGGGATGGGAGCCGATCACATAATGAGCTGTCTGACAGGAACATTCTTTCAGTTTACACTGCAGAGAGTAACACAGGCAAGAGAATACACTGACGATTTAAGCTTGATCCTCTCTCCAGTGCCGTCAGTGGGATTCACTTACAGGCAGGATCAAGGCCACCAACGAGGGAGAGGAAGAAATGCAAAAAGAGATTGAAAGCTACAAAGTTTAATATTAAAATACATGTGTTTGGGCTGCATGGCCAGCTGATCCTAAACGTGTGTCATCAAAGGGTTTGGGGAGGTTGGGTTTTCAGGTTTTTTTCTTCTTGTTGTGTTGTTTTGCTGCCTCTCTTATTGCCTGTGATTTTAAAATAAATTGTGCTCTCTTCAGCTCTCAAAATGCTGCAATTTTTCCTTCCTGGCTGGTTGAATATCCCTGCCACTCCTTCACACCAGGTCTTGAAAGATAACAGAGTTGTGATAGATTACCAAGGACATAGGAGGGAGGTTTATAGCAATTCAGCTGATAGCCATGCAGCTTTTCATTTTACTTTTGTCAATGTCTTCTGAAACAGAAGCACTAATAAAATGAAATATCCAAACAATTGAACCTCTGCTGTATTTTCCAGGGGACACTCTCTTATGAATCTGTTTGTTTCACCTTTAATTTGATGTATTTGGTTAAATTATTCCATTCCGTAGTCACAATCATTTTTCTGTTGAAAACACAAAATCCAAATGTAAAATGCTCAAGGCTTTGTGAATGTAGAAGATGCCATATATGACTGTTCCAAAATTTGATCAAGTTAAAATATTTCCTAATAAATGCTTCCTGTGCACATCATGGTTTTACAATTAAACTGAAAGAAAACATTCATTGTACTATTTGGACTATTTCCATTATCTATATGCTTAATTGGTCTATCATTACATTACTTAATTAGGAAAGAGGAAATGAAATAAAATCCAAGTCTTCTTTCAGATCTCTTTCTGCCTGGGTGATCAATTAGAACCTCCCAACTCATTTCCCCCCCCCTTCATTATTAAGATAAAAATGAAATTATGTAGACTAATTCCTGCTTCCGATCTGAAATTGGACAATCTCCTTGCAACAATATATTGAGATAAAGTGTAACGTTTAAATTAGAGAAAAATCCATAGCATTGTAATGACTGTCTAGCTTAATCTGTGAATTTCAAGGGAAATATCTAAGAGCTTATTTAAATACTTAAGAGTTGGTAATTACAGAGCAGCAAGAAGTTAGAAACAGTGCACAGTAGAATCTCAGATATAAGGTTAATTTCTTCATCTAGCCCCTAGTCATTCAGCAGAATGATTGTCCCTTGATATAAAATGTATTTAATTTGTTACATTTTAAACCCATTAATGATAGCGTTAACTTGAATTAACTGATCAACTACAATTCACCAAATCCTTATCTTGTGCATAAATAATTAGGAAAGGGGTGGCTACTTTAGGAAGCCAAAGGACTATCTAATCTTTGATGTATCCATGTAGCTACCAGGTTCAATCTGTCCAAGCTATTAAAAGAAGCTGCTGACTGCCAGGTGTTGCTGACCTTCCTGACTCTTTAAAGAGTCTTTAATGGCTCTCTTCCTTTATTTTGAAAGTTTTCATATGATGGTGGTGTAAGTGCTTATCTCTTCTAAGGCCACCATGATGACCCTCCATTGTATAGTCTCACAAGGGTCCATATTATTGATAGTCTTGTTCAGTGTGAATGTGAAACCACCAAGGAAGATGATTTTGCAGTACCATCAGTATATTGATGACACCCAGTTCAGCTTCTCCTTTTCATCAGATCCAAGTTGTGCAATTTCTTTCTTTCCAAGGCTAACAAGATAAAGACATAGGTAGGAACAAACTGACTGGAGCTCACTCTAGGTAAGATGGAGGCAATGCTGGTTTGCAGGGAGAAACAATTAACAATTTGATGAAGGTTGGGGCATCTACTGATGATCTATGTCTACATCTTTTGTTGAAGAGGTTCACAGTCTTGGCTGTTTTTGGAACCTCTCTACTACTGCATTTCCAGAAAACAATGGTAGCTTGTATGGCTGTCTCTTTCATCTGATGTAAGCCAGGAAGCTGTAACTTTTTCTTCTGCTGCAGACCACATCATAGTCAGTCACTTCTTTGTCATCCTCTGGACTACCACAGTATGCTAAACATGAGTTACTTTTAGAACCCACTTGGAAGCATCAGGTAGTACAAAATGACAAAATCAGACTTGTAGACTTTAGGTATGTCTACACTGCAATTAGACACATGTGGCTGGCCCCAGTCATTTGACTTGAGCTCACAGGGCTGTGTAGTTGCAGTGTAGACTTCTGGGCTTGGGCTGTAGCCCAGGCTCTAGGACACTGCAATGCAGGAGGTCTCAGAGCTCAGGCTGCAGCCCAAGCCCAGAAGTCTACGATGTAAAGACTTCAAGTCACAGAAAATCCACCATTAACTCTGGTTCATACCAGCAAGTGACCCATGCTCCATGCTGGAGAGGAAAGTGAAAACACCGCCAGGGTCTCTGCCAATCTGAGCCTAGGGGAAATCCCTTCCCAACCCCAAATATGGCAATCGGTTAGACCCTGAGCATGTCGGCAAGACCCACCAGCCAGACACCTGGGAAAAAATTCACTGTAATAACTCAGAGCCCTCCCCAGCTAGTGTCCCATCTCTGGCCATTGGGGATATTTGCTACTAGTCGTCACCAGTGAGGTGGCTGACCTGCTCAGTGAAGCACATGTAATAATCAGTTATAGTTTTTAATTGCACTGACTTCTCATCTTCCTCTGGGAGAAATTTAAGATGTAGGCTTTAATATATAAAGCCTAATTAACCACTCAAGACCCTGCCTCTCTCTGTGGGCACCATGACAATGACAGAGATAAGCTGAGGCTTTCCTTTTGGAAAAGTCCTTAGATTTGAACACTTGAGATCAGGAGGCAGGACATTCTCAGTGGAGAGTTGACACTGTGCAGCTTGCTTCCTTTGGAAGTATGCCACAGCCTGAGTGTTGGCGGCAGAATGTGATGGAAGACTCACATTTTCAGGCAAGCATATACTGTACTTGACGTTGGCTGGTACTTTGGAGGTTTGTTCCAACTGGTGAGGAGTTGTGTTATTTCTCTCTAGTGTGGGTACACTGGTTGATGACTTGTATTTAATATATGGAATCCTCCTAGAAGCCACATCAATGGACTCATCACACATGCTTGAAGAAATAAAATAAAGAAATATACAGCAGGGCACTGGCAGGGTGAAAAACTTCAATTTCAAGTATAACAAAACCGGACCGGAAGTTCCACAACACCCTGCTCGAGGAATTTGAAGGAATCTGCTGAGTTCACAAGAGAAGGATATCCTCATCAGTCACTCAATACAGGCAGACAACAGCCTTCTGGAAAGACCTACTGAATGTGGAACACCAGAAGACAACAGAAACTTTCTCCACCCTGGCAGCAAGAAATTGACACCTATGACTTGGTTTTGGCCCCCAGCTTATACATGGATCTTTGCCAGAAGCTAAACAGTGGTCCTCCCATGTGACCCTCCACAAGGTTGTTAAAACTTATAAAGTTCTGCTTCCACAGAGCAGTCCCTAGGAAGCTGAAGGGGAATGGCTATTGCAGTCAGAGGAGCAGCAGATGACTCAGACCATCCCAAATGCCCTTTTTTGAGATTTCTTGGATTCTGAAAGTGGACCACAATCCATTCTATTTAATTAGTGAAAGGGCAGCATGATAATTCTGCCTTCTCCTTTCTTTCTGGTGTATGGATTGTAATGTGGCATTTCTTTACTTTAAGAAATAATGAAAAAAGAAGAAAAATCCCATTAAGTTTTAGAAAATCAAATGCACCAACAAAACATAGCCAAAATGTGTGATTTAAAGCATGCTAATATTGAACGGTATACCACCTGCGAGGAGGGAGCTAAGTGGGAAAGAACAGAGAATTAGACATCCAGAAGAAAGTTTCATTTTCAGATTATCTATGACATGATTATAAATTGTGCTCCTTTAAAAGAGCAAAAGCAGCTTTGAAACATTTGTGCACGAGAAACTATAAAGATTTTTTTTCTGAGAGGCAATACTCCCTTTGTAGAATACCCTAGATATTTAGCAGTCATGTATCAAAACATTAACCTTCTTATTCAGCTGTTTTTAATGTCACATTTTGACGGCTGTAATTTTCCTCTTGCTGTGCTGCCACATATTTTTCTTTATTCCCTTCAGCTAGAAACAAAATATAACTGCTTGTCTCTTAGGTGGTTTAAAAAACTAACCCCCCCCCCCCAGTTTCTTGTGAACTTCACTGGCTCAATAGATACATCGTATAACCTATTGATTTTAAAATTGTACTGCTTATCTTTGGATTTTTGGCTGAAGCCATCCTACAGTCCCTGATAAATCTAATTTCTTATTTATGGATTGTTTTTTTAAGCAAATTTAGTGTGCATGAAAAATGCTGAGCAGGAAAGCTTGGCCAGAAGTCCTGTTTGTCCTTTGTGTTCAAGGATTTGTCCTATTTCTCTTTGTGTTTGGTTTCATAGGCTCTTTGGTATCTCAGAGAGCCAGTTATGGGGTTGAAATACTGCAAGATATGATCTCTCATGAAATTTCCATTCCTGGATGGCACAAGTATCATGAGAAGATTAGATTTAGCTTTATTTTTGCCAAATAAATAGTTCTCTGAGGAAAAACAAAAACTAAAAAGGCCAGTGAAAAACACACAGGCAAACAATGAGATACTTGGGTTCTTGTGGAAGCAGAATGCACAACTCTAGCAGGGACCACATCCTCTATAACTGTGTCTAAATTTGCCTTTTTTCTTAAAATTCCTACTGTGGTTACCATCTTGAATCTCCACTAGTGGTAGCAACAGTAGATACCACGTGCCTGCAACTACTGATTTTTTAAGCACTATATCATCGGTGCTTAAAATCTGAAACGTATTGGGCCACACAGTGGTTAGAAAACAACACCTAGTCTACACTAACACTCTCACCATTGCTAAGCCTGGTGAAGCTACATGAGTGGTAGCAATGGTAGGAAATTCTAAAAGAAAAGAACTACCCAGGGATGAGAAGGTAACTCAGCTTCTATACTTATAAAATAAATATATTCCTCTCATTAGCATTAATCTTGTTAATGTGTTTACCCTACACCTTTCTGAACAACTCCCTTGCCGCTGGGAAGAGAGACTTTTTTTGTGTTTGCCTTGTCAGCCTTATGTTTGAACTCAAATGAGCCTCATCTACACACAAAAGTTGCACCATTTTCACTATACCAGCATAAGTAAAGCAGTACAAACCTCCAAGTGGTTTTGACTAATTGACATTTTCCAGCAAAAAGTATTTGATCAGTAAATTCCCAACCAACTCTAGTGTATACTGGTATAGATTATTCCTGTATTGGGGTGGGGGTAGAGTAAGCTTTATGGATATAAGTATATCTATACTGGTATAACTGCATCCATACTAGGGGTTATAAAGTATAACTCTGTCAGCAAGGAATTACACCCTTAACTGACATAGTTGCAGACCAGATCTAAGAATCCTAGTAACAAAGGCTGTCCTTCTAGATTACTTTAAAAGAAGCACAAAGTACTGCGATGTCTGTTCAACCTTCTTCCTCTCTGCTAAGACTGCCACAGGCCTGGTCTTCATTAGGAAAAAAGGGGTATTTTTAACATGTATTACAATACTAATTAGAGGGTTCTGATTAGTTCCACTTACAGTAATTTTTGTAATGAGGAAACCTGCCCATAAGGAGCTGGATTGATACTACCAATCCATTTCACATATGCCACTGAGCAGCCAGATCCTATGCTAATAGCAAGGATTCTCAATCGCTACTGATTTAGCTTGATTTAAATGGAGAACCTAGACCTGAAAGGTTCTAGGGCCATCACTAGTCTCCTGAGCCATTCAGACCCTCAGATCCCAGGCTGCCTATTTAATTAGATATAAACCGGTTTCCAGAACCTACTGACTTTTCTCTAAACTAAACTTTCTGATGCTAAAAAGTGTAATAAAAGCCATCATATGAAGTAATAAAATTACACATTGCACTTACAGATCAACTTTTATCCATGGATCTCAAAGCACTTCATAAATATTCATTAACTGAGAGGCTCTTGAAAAACCTCTGTTCAGAAGATAATTATTATCTATTTATTATTTACATTATTTGTTTTTAAGAGCCAACATTGTGCTCAAAGGTGTGCAGAACACAAACATAAAAAAAACAGGCCGTGTTCCCAGCCAGGTCTTACAATCAAGTCAAAGCAAGATTATTTAAATTTCATTTACCTGAAATTCTTTATCCAAAAGTAAGATATTTCCCCCAGGGTTTCACTGAGTATCCAGTCACGCAGGCATTCTAAGTTCTACAGAACCAGAGAATCCCAGCTCTGCAAAGCTTAGAAATGGCTGCAGCACTAAAGCTGCAGGAGAGTCCAAATGAGCAACTAAATGTTGCAGAACAAGTGTTTGAAACTCTGCAGAACTAAAGCTCTAGTGCAGCTCAGCATATTTCCTAAACTCTGCAGGAGATAAGCAGCAGAGCTAGCAGGCTTTGATGAAGCTAGTCAACTTCCTATAATTGAGGGAGCTGGCCCAGCAGTCTTTGAAATCTTCATCACAGATATGACTCAGACTAAATACTGGGAGAAGAAAGGGGTTTTTTTTTAAACAGTAATTTTTCTGATCATAAGAGCACAAAACTCTTTTAAGAGATACCATGTTTTTATATACTTTACTTTAAACTGTTCTCTTCTTTTACATGTGAAATATATTTGGATTAGGTAGACTTTGCAAAAGTGTTAAGAATTCATTTATAATTGCATTGAAGAAAAATTATAAGGTTAATAAAAATGCAACTTTGCAGGGAGCTTTGGAGCTCTGAGAACCATATTTCTGAGAAGCTCAGAGATCATCTGGGGAAAAAATCTCTTGCTTTTGTCTGTTAGTAATATCAATGTGCTCTAAGGTAAAAAAAAATTATCATATCCTTTATATGCAAGAGTAACACACAGCAGTCCCCCGTTAATGGCTGAGTGACAAAGGTTTAGGAGTCTGCAACTGCTTCCTGGTAGATGGCTTAATCCTTTGGCTCAAGAGGCAGAAATTCATGCTCAAAGTCTCAGGTTCCAGCCTCACTCTCAGTCCAAGGGGAGTCAACACCACAAAAGGGTCTCCCATTCAGCCTGATAGTATACCAATTTGCCCAGGGCCAACAGTCAGCCTTATGTAATCAGTGAACTACCAGGGCTTTGGATCAGTGCTGAATTTTGAAATCCCAGAGAGCTGCTGTCATATTCACCCCTATATGTTGTAGATACATTGTTTTTGGAAAGAAGAGTCACAGAAGTCATATGTTTGCTCCAACCAAGACTGGGTGCTCTTGGTACCTCAGGGTGGATAACTTTAAAATGTTTAAATATCTATTTTGCTCTTCCTTAACATCTTCAGCCCTTTCAGAGCTGAACATGTCCTACTGAGATTTCACAACTGCTTTGGAAGTTGAAGACAAATTACAGGGTTACAAGAAGACCAAGAAAACAGTTCATCTTTTTAAGAATATTAATGCATAGAGTTACATCAAAAAGCAAGTACTCTTAAGTCTAAGTGTCAAATAGCATCATGCAGTATATTAACTACTGCACTTCCATTCAGCCCAAAAGACCTTTACTTGTTTAAGTTATAGATATGATACTTTTACCCCATTTGGAGAAATCACAGGCCTTTAATCTACAAAGGTATTTGCCATGCAGGCACATAAGAGTCCAGAGTATGATATGGACCCACAGGACTCTTTGTGGGTGTAAGGGTCAGCATTGGCAGATTCCTTTGCAACAGTATGGCCATATTTGTTTTTATTCCCAGCTATTTATAGATTTCAGATGTATTGCTAGGACACTCCTCTTGCATAATTACTGCTTCATCTCTATATTGGTTATAAATTTCATTGATATCAGTACTTTTATGATATTGGTAGTTTACCCTGTGGCTCTATCTTATATTAATATTGATTCAGCTGCTCTTTCCCAGCCATCATGACAAATTCAGTCCAGCAATGTTTTCTCCTAGATGGACTATTATTAAAAAGGGTAAAGAGAAATTCAGTTCGCTAATTAGTTCACTAGTGGATGCATTATTTTGTTTTTATTTTAGTCTCAAAAAATCCTCTGTTGAGACAGTACAAAGTCAAATATAACTCTACAATTCATTTCCAACTAAAAAAGAAAGAGAACAAGTACCTCTTCCTCACAAACACATTACTCATTTGGTAACTAACAAAGCAATAAGGCCTAGATGCTCAAAGGTATTTAGGCTCCTAACTTCACTGAAATCAATGGAAGTCTGTACACTATTTGAAAATTCAGCAGTTTAGTGATTTTAAAAAGTAGTATGTGACCATTTTACTGACTTTGAAAGTCTGTGGCAAAAACCAAATTGTACCTTAAAGAATAGTCTCATGTTTCCAGCAACTTCCCTCATGTAATAGTAAAAAGTTATCTTTTGCCCCAGATCCACATAGGTATTTAAGTGCCTAAACCCCAGATTTTGGCACCTATATCTCGAGTTTAGGTACCTAAGTCCCACTTTTTGCTCCATTGTGATCCACAAAATGCCCACTGAACCCTGTAGGTGCCTAAACTCACTTGGTGCCTATGTTTTCAGTGTAAAATTTCACTAGTCACCTACATTTCTGCCTCTGGCATGCAAACTGCTGTCCCATTCTAGCCATCTGGATGCCTATCTCAGGTCTAATCCCCAAAGTGATCACGAACTGGAAGAAGATCGTCATCTGGCTACCTAGTGGCATGCAGAGCCTGATCCGGTAGATAGCCTCTGAGCATGCCTACCACACTGGGTCGTCTCCAACTGGATTTTGAATGAGGGGATGATGCCCACCTTATAACTTTTAGCCCAGTGGTCACAGTACTTGTCTGGGATATGAGAAACCCAGGTTCAATTCCCCCCTCTCTGTCAGAGTGCAGCAGAAAGGATTTGAACATGGGTTTCCCATCTCTCAGGAGAGGACTCTAATCATGGAACTATGGAATATTTGGATGTGGGACTCCCTCAATCTCTTCTCTTGAAGCTGTTGCACTGTGGATAAATAACAAAGGACTCACCAGGTCAGAGAGAAAAAATGACTTTGTAGTGCAGTGATTTGGGCACCAATGTGGGAGAACCTGGGTCCAGTCCCTCTGCTCCAATAACTATTTAATTATTACCTGGTTTACTTCCTTACTTCCTGCATTCAGGTGTGGTTTAGTAGTCTAATCATGGGACGGGATGTCTGAAACACGCTCTTTCTGTGCCTTTGGGAAGGTCACTTAACTTCTCTGCCTTAGTTTCCCCTTGTGTAAAATGGTGCAAATACTTACCTACTTCACAATGATGCTGTAAAGAGCATTTAGGTAATGCCTGTAAAGTGATGTGCTGATGAAAATCAAAAATATAAATATTTAATATTATATCATAAATTATTTTAGGAGATCTCTGAAAGGTGACATGCTCACATAATAACACAACTCCAAGAGCTGGAGCGTCAAGAAAAAAAAACCATATTTAGTGATACTTGCAATAAACATTACAGGAGTTGTCAACAGCATTCCAAATTACAGCAGGGGCAAATCAGCAACAACTGATGGTCTCTGTAAAAACAAAATTAGCACTCATGCTGCACAAAAATCATTTGTGGTGGGTCTGACATACCTAGGGTACAACCTAAACTAGTGAGTAACTGTTTCACCCCTGCCTTCTAACCTGGGCTGCCTTTATACTGCTTTGCTGTTGTTGCCTCCACTCCTGGACTGCTCACAAACAGCCTCTAGCATGTAAGTCACTCCCAGCTACATCTGTGTGCACTTGCAACCGTCCAGTCACACCCACTCTTTTACCAGCCTGAATTACACTGCAGGGTGACCCCAGCACACTCCCAGTCCCATATTTCCCCCCAGAAATGTGTGTCTTGTACTGCCCAGCCCTCTCCTGGCAATACAAGCTCATAAAAAGTCTATCATTTATTAATAGAAATGATATGCACAAATCCTGTTATCTCAGATGATGTTTCCCTAACACCAGAGGTGAAAGTAAGCCAGTAAGCCCCGGTACAGTGTACTGGCAAGAGCCGGTGCACCGTACTGGGGCAGCCCGGCTTCCCCAGGGGGCAATTTAAAGGGCCTGGGGCTCCCAGCAGTGGCTGGAGCCCCAATCCCTTTAAATTGCCTCCAGAGTGCCATTGCTGGAGCCCTGGGGTAGCGGTGGCAGGGCTCTGGTGGCTATTTAAAGGACCGGGTCTCCCCTGCTTCTACTGCCCCGGCCCTTTAAATAGCCGCTGAGCCCCACCGCTGCTACTCCAGGGCTCTGGGGGCTATTTAAAGGACCGGGGCAGGGGAGCTGCAGGCCCTTTAAATAGCCCCCAGAGTCCTGGGATAGCAGGGGCTCCAGGGGCTATTTAAAGGGCTGGGGCTCCAGCTGCCTCTGCCGCCCCGGTCCTTTAAATATCCAGTGGAGCCCCGTCACTTCCCCAGAGCTCCGGCGGCTAATTAAAGGACCAGAGCAGTAGAAATAGGGGAGCCCCGGGTCCTTTCAATAGCCCCCGAGCCCTGGCTGCCGCTGCTATCCTGGTGGGGGGGCACTTACCTTACAGGGTGGGCTGGGGCTGGCTCTGACCCCCTCAGCCCTGCCCCTTCTGCCCTAGGCCCCGCCCCTTCCGGGGTCCAGAGCTGGCCCCAGCGTACCAGTAAGTCATTCGACTTACTTTCACCCCGCCTAATACTTCAATTCAAACACACTGGTTTAGCTAAAACAATAAAACAAGTTTATTAACTGTAGAGATGCAGATTTTAAATGAATACCAGTAATGATCCATAAAAGTCAGAAATGGTTACGAGAAAAATAAAGATAAAACACATCTAATCTCTAACTTAACAACCTATGTTAAATTCAAAGTAAAGTTTTTTCTCACCACATGCTCTCAACAGTTTTACTGGCCAAACTTCTTAGGCCAGGACCCCTTCTCCTGTATAATGGCTGCCTCCTTTGTTCCTTCTGCATCAATGGACAGAGAGAGCATCAATGGACAGAGAGAGAGAGTGAGGTGGAGGGGGTGATGTGTTCTTGGGGTTTCTCTCCCCTTTCTTTTTATAGTCTTCTCCCTCCTTTGAGAGGCATCTCCTACTGAGATTCAGGAGACAAAAAGTCTGTATGGACAGGGACTCCTTGCTGTTTCTTTGCTAAAATGTAGATTTTTCGCCCACACACCACTTTCTGCCAAAGAATGAAAGCAGGTAATGGCCAGTTGACTTTGTTTACATCTGATTGAGGGGTTAGTTTGCACTTTGTCTCTGAGGAACTGGTTTGGCCACTCCCCAGACTTAGAACATGCCTTAGTAACACCATAGAGTGGAATCTTATAATTTTACATACAATGTTGCCACACATATTTTACCAAGATAATAATGACCAGCAAATTATGAGCTTTCAAATGATACCTCACAAGACATAATTTGTACAAATATTATTACAATGGTGGACACGGGTATATTTTGTCAGAGTCGGCCAACATTTCTCAGGGTAGCACTAAACAACAAGAAAGAGATACAATGTTTCACATTAACTCTCAGATAGCTGGGAAGGATGGAGATTGGGCAATGAGTGTGGAACCCTGACATGTCAATGTGCTGAAAATATGCAACACAGTCTCACCTCTATTAACTTTATATTGTGGACCACATTTTAAGAGAAGCTGTGTCATGAACAACCCCCTTTTCATTAAAACCTGTAGAACACACCTCTCATATTTACAATCACACAACATCCATGTGGCAACTACAGCAACTATTCACTTGGAACAGTGATATTAGAAAGCACCTTTTTATAGACAGGTGCAGTAAAGTCAGAAAAATATATTACCAAGAAATCTGTCTGAATTTGTGATGACTTAACATGATGAGTTTTGTACAAAGTCACTTGGCAGAAAAGTATTTGGCAAAACACAGTTAGGATACATTAGTGCTATAAATATATGTTCCTTACTACAGAATACACTATGACTCTACATATTGTAAATGTGACTACAGGATTTGGAATATCTAAAGATTAGAGAGCTACTAATCAATATGAGCCTCTGAGAAAAAAAAAGTTTTACCAAGAATTGAAACACAACACAAGTTAGAATGAGAGATTAATTTATAAACCCTAAAAACTCAGAGCCCTCAAATCAAAGATTTTTTTAAGAAGAGGAATTTAACATTAAAATATTTCCCTTTATTTTTAAAAGAGCATTTGTCATCTAACCATACAACAGGTAATTATACTGCACCTACCACACAATATTTGCATGTTTCTTGGAGCTTTTAAGGGCTCTCTGGGATGGCCATCTCAAGGAAGCCAAGGTATTGTTTAGTAATACATTCATCACACAGCTTCAGATCAGTCCACTTTAGTCATCTAGGTGTGTTTTCTGGTAACACTACGGCATCCCAACTGTGGTGGCCTGTATGGATGTGACATCATCATCAAGATGGTCACCATCATGGTCTGAGATAGTTAGTGCTCAATGCGCTTGTATGGGCTTGAATTTGCTACCTACAATTCTCAAAAGTGAATGAATCAAGGGCTACCACATGGGTAGAAGGAAAGGACAGGGAAGAGGATGCAAACTGTTAAGAATGCTCATTAGACCTGAATTAGAAGAAAATCCAGCAAAAAAGCTAAACCAAGAGAATGAGAAAGGAACAACAAACTCAGCCGACCAAACAAAAAGCAATGAGACTGATGAGAAAGGAATCAAAGGGAAAGATGTTAATTCTGGAGCACAGTAATGAAAAAGTATGACAACAAGTGTGCTTGCAAATTCTGCAACTTTAAGCTATGAATTCTGCCAGTGCTGCAAACATACCACCTTAGTGTCCCGAAGATCACACATTTTGCTTGCCTTAATTACTCAAGATGTGTGGGAATAGTTTATTGGCAACAGTCAATAATAGACCTGCTATTGTAAAGATAGGGGTCAATAAATGCCATTTTCATTTCACATATTTTTATCAGAACATCTCAAACATCTTAGTGCATTAAGCCAGCTTCATCTCTGTGACCTTACTTTTCTTCTTGTTGACATTCATCTTACCAATAAACCGGACCAGTTTAGAATTGGAGCCAATATGCTTTTGTGTAGCATTGGTTTTAGTTATTAATGAACAAAAAAAAAGTCTTAAACTTTTTCAGGTTTAAAACAATCACAAATCTCTCTCCACCAGAAACTTGAAAACAGTTAAACAAATTATGCTCAAACTGTCCTTACCAACTTTGGGCGGACTATGAATGGAAATGGTCAACCCAAAAGAAGAATAACTGAGAACATTATAAGCCAGTGAACAGAGAAGATTATAATAGAAGTCCACATGTAACCTTATCTGTAGTATAGACATAAAAGAAAATATTTCTATCATGATTTTTAAAAATAGATCACGATGTCTTCTTAAAGGAAGTTGATCTATGATCTGTAAAATATTTAAGGCAGTCGCATTCACTGGAGAGGCTCTTTCTTTCCTTGCCACCACCTTCAGGTTGCCTCTATTAAAGAGAAAATTACCAAGGAGATATAGCTCACAGGGCGTGAATGAAAAGCCATGAAGCATCTGTTGCCATTCCCCTTCACTGTCTTGCTGAATAATATAGTTTCACTGATAATGCAAATCTATTTAACTCACATTTTACTTTTCTTTCCTCCTGTAAAACACAGCGAGTTCACTACTTTATTTGCAGATGCTGCAGTGTGTCAATGACACTGAAGGGCATCATGATGACTGTGCCATTACACAGAGACTGACATAAAATGCAAGATCAAATACTGCTCGTGTATTTTTTCAGAATGCACATTGCTTTTTCCTCTCCCTCTTTGTCCTTTTCCCTATCTCCCCGCCCCCACACTTCCTCCTTTCTCCTTTTTCATTTATCTAACCTCCTTTTTCAATGTTATTTTTTCTGAAAATAGCATTTTTACGTGGGCTTTTCCTTACTTCATCAACTCCAATAAGGGGATATCCCAAAAGAGCCTCCCACTTCCTCAGTGATGGGACTAATCATGAAGAGTTGGATTTTGACTAGTCCTAACGATTGGAAAAAGGCAAATATAGTGCCCATATTTTAAAAAGGGGGAAAAAACAGAACCCGGGGAACTCCAGACCAGTCAGCCTCACTTCAGTCCCTGGCAAAATCATGGAGCAAGTCCTCAAGGAATCCATTTTGAAGCACTTGGAGGAGAGGAAGGTGATCAGGAACAGTCAACATGGATTCACCAGGGGCAAGTCATGCCTGACCAACCTGATTGCCTTCTATGATGAGATAACTGGCTCTGTGAATATGGGGAAAGTGGCAGATGCGATATATCTTGACTTTAGCAAAGCTTTTGATATGGTCTCCCACACTATTCTTGCCAGCAAGTTAAAAAAGTATGGATTGGATGAATGGACTTTAAGGTGGATAGAAAGCTGGCTAGATTGTCAGGCTCAACAGGTAGTGATCAATGGCTCGATGTCTAGTTGGCAGCTGGTATCAAGCGGAGAGCCCCAGGGGTCAGTCATGGGGCCAGTTTTGTTCAACATCTTTATTAATGATCTGGATGATGGGAGTGATTGCACTCTCAGCAAGTTCACAGATGACACTAAGCTGGAAGGAGTGGTATATATGATGGAGGGGATAGGGTCCAGAATGACCTAGACAGATTGGAGGATTGGGCCAAAAGAAATCTGATGAGGTTCAACAAGGACAAGTGCAGAGTTCTGCACTTGGGAAGGAAGAATCCCATGCACCGCTACAGGCTGGAGACCGACTGGCTAAGCAGCAGTTCTGCAGAAAAGGACCTGGGGATTACAGTGGACATGAAGCTGGATATGAGTCAGCAGTGTGCCCTTGTTGCCAAGAAGGCCAATGGCGTATTGGTCTGTATTAGTAGGAACATTGCCAGCAGACCGAGGGAATATACAATGATTATTCCCCTCTATTCGACACTGGTGAGGCCACACTTGGAGTATTGCATCCAGTTTTGGTCCCCCTACTACAGAAGGGATGTGGACAAATTGGAGAGAGTTCAGTGGAGGGCAACGAAAATTATTAGGGGGCTGGGGCACATGACCTACGAGGAGAGGCTAAGGGAACTGGGGTTATTTAGTCTGCAGAAGAGTGAGGGGGGATTTGATAGTAACCTTCAATTACCTGAAAGGGGGTTCCAAAAAGGATGGAGCTCGGCTGTTCTCAGTGGTGACAGATGACAGAACAAGAAGCAATGGTCTTAAGTTGCAGTAGGGGAGGTCTAAGGTGGATATTAGGAAACACTATTTCATTAGGAGGGTGGTGAAGCACTGGAATGGGTTACGTAGGGGAGGTTGTGGAATCTCCATCCTTTAAGGGCCCGGCTTGACAAAGCCTTGGCTGGGATTATTTAGTTGGTGTTGGTCCTGCTTTGAGCAGAGGATTGGACTAGATGACCTCCTGAGGTCTCTTCCAACCCTAATATTCTATGATTCTAACATGACCATACAGGGGAATAAGGCTTCCCCTTCCCGTAGGTGGCCACATTATGGCTGCTTCCCTCCCAGTTCTGGGTCTATGCAGAGTGCAGGTCCAGTGCTGCTGCTGCTGCTCCCACACATGCCTTCCTGCAAGCATATGGGTGGTGGGAAGCGCTGTTGAGCAGGCAGAGCCTTGATCGACCTCCACTACCATCACTCCTCCACATTGGCCTACAGAGCTGGCTGGACACAAAGCAGGAAGTAATCTGCCCCTTTTTCAAGGCTGTAATGAATGATTTCTCCCCTCCCCTCTTCTCCACCTCCAAAGAACAAGAGTGAAGTAGAGGAGGAATTGTGACTCCAAGTGTCATCCAGGGGCAACGCAGCTGAACGGTGTCCCTTACTTATGGCTAAACCTGAAGGTTCCATCTATTCCAAAGTTGTTCTGAGTTTCACTCTAATTTCTTCCATATTTTTTCATCCCCTTCGCCTTTGTAGCAAAGGAGGCAAATGCTACACTCACTGTTTAGCACAGAGAACTAAGACCTTAGACCTTAGACCGCAGTAACACTGCAAACTGTTAGGCATGATGCATCCACTTTATCTCTCAAGAAAAAGAACCTACGGTAAGTTCTTCCATACTCTATCCTCAGCTAACATGTGCAGTGACAGACCAGTGATCACTTCCAAACCAAATGTACATGTGTAACAGCCCATAATGTAGCAGCACTTACACTAGCATTAGTCTGTTGCTTTTATAGCTAGAGCCTCAAGTGGCGCATAGTGAGTTACCCATTTATCACTTGTTAAAGTCAGTAGTAGATGCTCAGACATTTGAAAATCTGAAGGTCAATGTGTAAGGGACATATTGTCCTCCTCTATGTTAAATAGCTGTGGAAGAGAAGAGAACTTGCTGTGAAAACTCAGCAGCTCCTGAAGGAATTTAGTTCATCTCTCTGGAAACACGTGGAATGAGTAGCAGTGCAGAATGAGCAGGAGGTACGGCCTAAAATCCACACATAGGAAAGAAGTCCTGTCAGAACAAATACGGGATGCCTCTGATCTCCGGCCATATGCATGTAACCATGCTGCCTTGACACAGCAATCAGCAGCCCCCCAGAAATAGCAGCACAGCTGCATTGCTGGGCTGCCATTGGCCCCCTGAAGGCAACTGGTTTCATAGAGAATGTAACGGGAGTTAATTCTTATGCAATCAATATTCATTTTCATGGCAAATTTAAACATAGGCTCCATGGGTTTAAAAAGGAAACATGCTATTTAGTTTGAACATAACGTACCTGACTCTTTCGTCCACGGTTCCTATGGCCACATCCACATTTTTCACATGTTGTGTTAGACACGTTCAGCTAGTGCACAGCAGCAGGTGGAATGGCATATTGTTATAGAAAGACACCACAAAGATGATTTTCTCTTCCATGCAGCCTTCAGGGCACTTTTGGCTGTAACTTAGGTCCATCTGCTCCCTTCCTAACTGTTGGGTAAATGGCCCTAAGTGAACATTAAAGCCCAGAATTGTCATTATGAAAGGCCCACCTTTTTCTCAGCACCTGGAGTTTAAGATCAGACTCTGGTGATTTTTCTGAAATGGTAAATTCAAACCAATACGCTTTGGAGTGGGGGTGAGGGAAAGTGGCCTACAGATAACTTGATAAGTGTTCAATTGTGAGTCCTGAAGCTTACAAAAAATCGAGTGATTGTGGTGAAAATGATGACAACTGTAATTTTTATTACACTTGACATTCAGCAGTGGCCTTGGTTATTGTTCAAATGCTCCTGGGAAATGCTTTTTATAGAAACAGGGTTGCTGAATTTTTTTCCCTTTCCATAGAGCACAAGCAATAAAAGAAAAAGACAGACTGTTATACTCGTTCACCTGGTACAGCTGAACTACAGGAGGGTACCCGTTTGTCATCCTGTAGCAGCAGAGATATGTTCACAGAGTCCAGCCAAAGAGGCCAGAACCCAGAGACATCCCCTAAATGGATGGAAGCCAGACAGTCTCTAAAGTAGCCAAGAAATAATGAATGTAAACATAATGCTTCTCAGGCACATATTCTAAGAGCTCTCTAATGGTGGCAATAGATAGGGAAAATAATTTATATAAGAACCCACTGTCACTTTGAGGATGAGAACTGGAAAGAACAACCAAGTCATGGGAAGGTGGAAACTGGAATTGATCTAGAAGAATTATTTATTAAAGAGGGACAAATTTCAGGATTGCACAAAGTCAATAGGAGGCAGACTTCTCTCATGCCAGGGCTAAGTTTGGCCCAATATATTTAAACAATGAAATGTTTGACTATGGGTGAAATCCTGGCTTCTCATTCAAAGCAAGGAATGTCTCTAATCCATACCAGTGCTGCTGTAAAAAAGGATAAAGATCTGGGACCTCCTGAATGCCAGAGAGTTCTGCTTATGGGGCGCTTCCTATATCCCAATAAAGGTCTGGGAAGGCTTTGGGGGCAGATCAGGAGCCAGTGGCTTATGGGATCCACTAGCCATTCTCCTCTACAGTGAGGGGCAATTCCTGTAGCTGCCACAACACAGCTCTGCTACTGTCTAATGGTCAGGGTGACTGGGAGACGTCCTTCTTGGAGCACCTGTGGAAATCCTCAGCATCCAGACTGGCCACTAAGGTAGCATGCTGGCTCTGTATAGAAGCCCTCTTTGAACAGATACATAAACAGATATAGGAAGATAAAGGTTTGTCAAAGAAGGAATTGTAAACATAAATGAGGGGCCAAAGCACTTGAACACAGTTTACTTGTACGGACAAAGCAAGGAAAGGAGCTTGAATTATGAACTTCATTCTCTACTGAGCGAGTATGTGGAATTATTTTCTTATGTTTATTACAGTGACTGTGCAATGCTGGTTGTTTATTGCACTTTTCTGGGAACCAAACCCTCCTTGTTTGTTTCAAGTGCACCATTTTAACAATAAACCTCATTGTCAACACAGCTGAGGCTTTCTGGTTCTATGGCACCTCCCCCTTTATCACAGGCTGGATAGCCTGTACCTTTACTTGATGTCAACATTTTCTGGAGTGCTGAGATTTTATACTACTAGTAACTAATAATTTTGAAAAAGAAGCCACTGATTTAAGGGCCAAATGTATACTTAAAAGCCTACCACTAGATACTCATTTTTAAAAACCCTGGCCCTAAGTTTTGCAACAAATACCTGTGTAGCTTCAATTATTTTTATTTCAATATTAATTCCCACCTCCATGCCCTTAAGTACCCCTTTGGTGAGGAAAGTAGCATGCTGCTGTGGTTGTGGAGCTGAAGACAGCAAAGCAAACTATGTTGCCAGTGTGGCTGAAGGGACTCAGAGGCTCACGGAGGGGGGAATGTTCAGCATGGATATCCTGAGAGTCCTGTAGGGTTCTTGTCACTATTTCCCAGGCTTTGGTTTTCACACAGTTAGGCAAGTGCAGTATTGCTAACTTTCATGATTTTATCATAAGTCTTCTGCTACCTGGTGTTTTACTTGAAGCTCCACCTGTAATCAGGTGATTACATGAGAATCTCAGTTTTCATTTAAAAACAACAACAACAACAAATGTTTCTAGCCCTCAGAGTCCCAGAAAAAAGCTTGAAAATGTGACCTGAGAGCACCAAAAAGGCTCAAAAACCAAAAGGCAAATCAAATAACCCAATAATTATTATTAAATTAACAATTTTAAGCCAATGCCATGATTTTGGGGGCATGAATCATGACTTTTGACTCTTTGAAGTTGGCAATACTGCGAGGTGCAACTCCTACATTGCCACGTTGCCACCACTAACATACCTTTCAACCTGCCCAGGCCTAAATGTGGCACGCAATGTATGACAAAGACTGACAATGAAGACGCAAAAACATCATTCATGGAGGATGATTAAAATGCTGTGGGATTCCTTCCTTTAGTGTAAATGGCTCATTCTATAATCTCAGTTTCATGATTCTTTATTTTGTATGAAAATTATTTTCAATGATGTAAATCAGGGGACACTAAATTTGTAAGGAACATAGGTGACTTTGGGACTAATATGGGTGATCTTCCTCAAAATAATGGGACAGTTGAGAGGTATGACCACTGACCTCAACCATGCAAAAATTTTCTTCTAACTCTTCTATCTCCATAGGCTTTTCCACAGGAAGGGATGCTATAGCACATCATGAATTTGATCTTATTTGACTGGTGAAGTTGACAAGCATTTGGATCACAAGAGGAAGCATTATTAGCATTTCCAGTTAATACTGATAAAATGCAACCAAAACAAACATGTGAGAATTAGCATTTGCAAATCAAACACAGAAATCCACAAAAATTCACAATTCTTGCAGCGTTCACATTTTTGATAAAATGGTAATTTCCCCACGTATAATGGGGAGTGCGGGGAGGAATTAGGCCAAAACTGTTAAAGAGAAAGATATAAATGCCAGTCACTTTTTAGGGCCTGATTCTGATCTCACAACTGGTCAACACACAGTTTTTGTAATGATATAACTATTTCAGTTAGATGTGTGATTTTTTTACCTAAATAGTTATGCCAGTACAAAAACTTGTGTGTAGGGAAGCAAAACAAGCTATACCAGTATAAGGCACCTTTATACCAACATAACTGAGTCCACACTAGTGTGTTGTACCACTTTAACTTTATTAGTGTAGTTAAAGTGGTACAACTTGTCTACGTACTCAAGACCTAAATCAGGAGTAATGTCATTAAAAATCAGTGAGTAACACTAGTGTGAAACCAGTGTGAGACCAGAATTTTGGGCCTGATTTACCATGCATTGCTCTGGCTTTACTCTGGTGTTACTGCATTGAAATCAACTGAAGTAATGTAGTAATTAATCAGACCCATTAATTACAAATCTTGTTCTGTAATGTTCTGTAAAGTTTATGGAACCAAAATATTCTGACCAATAAACACCAATTTGCCTTACTATTAAAAAGTCATAACTGCCATCAAAATAAATCTCCCAAATAGAAAATAAATACCAGAAATTGGAATTAAGATACAATGTTAGCATATAAATGACATAGGGAGGGGACTGACTGAGAGGGAGTGGTCCCCTAAAGCTTGTATCTCCAGCTGTGTTGAAATGCAGATGGACATAGTACTTTTAGACCATATGCGTTAATGATTGCCTAAAGTAGTCAAGAAATTATGTTGACTCACCAGTAAGACAGTGCACTTGGGACGGAAGATTGCTTGTCATCCTACCCTCAAATGTGGGTGTGCCACTTGTACAGAGTGTACACAGGTGATCTGTGAGAAGAGGAGCCAGATTACAGCACATGGAGAAAAGAGAAGTCATGAATGAAAAAATGAATGTGAAGCAAAGGAAAAGGTAAGAAGAAGTCTAATCTGATGTACAAAATTTCACTTAGCTAATGCTCTGGGGAAGCTAGACACCTCTGGACATAAGATGAGTCAGAATTGGGTGAGGCAGCTGACAGCCCATTCCTGGATGACCTCCACCACAAATGGAGGATAGGATAATTAAATCTGTTTCTCTGAATCTGCAAAGAAATGCAACACATTAGATTATTGTACAGTGTCTGAGAGCACATGAAATGACAAGAAATAGAGTTGTATTGTCACTTAAAAGGAGTGCAGTATATCAATTTCCCAAGGCCACTAGGAGCTGGTATGATTGGGTACCCTGCATCTCTTTGCAGATGGGAAAAGTGTGAAGATCTACTTCAGCTGGCACACTTCTGAAAAGTAGCTTATTGTGGTTTCATCTTCATGAGAATAGGGGGTATCATTACATACCCACTCGTCAGACATGTACCTCTACTAATGGTGGTGGTGAGTGTACATATGCTAGTTATTTATTTAATCTGCCTATAGCAGCGGTACCCAAACAGTGGTAAAGGGAGAGAGGGCCTTCCTACATGGTGCTCTCTCCAGCTGCTAAACTGCATTAAAAGACAGCTAAAACTAAATACTTTCAGAGTATTATCTTCAGTTAAGGCAATTGAAGTTGCCACAGGGATTTTATGGAATTGTAACTGAGAATGGAAATGCACAGGAAACACTGTCTCTAATAAGATGCAACTCACCCTATGAAAATGTTTGAGAATCCCTGCTCTGTGTGTGTTTATTGTAGTAGTTGTGACAGTGCCTGGTATAATTAAAGGGTGGTTCTAATTATACAAAAGGCATTGTGGAGTGTCCCATGTTTGGTTTTCCTTCCAACTTGTTAATCCTGCAACTTCAGACTGGGCTCTTTCTATCTTGTGCATCCTCATTAGTAAGGTTAAGTTTTTGTCATGCTTATTTTTAGCAAAAGTCAGGGACAGGTCACGGAGAACAAACAAAAATTCACAGAAGCCAGTGACCTGTCTGTGACTTTTACTAAAAATAATGGGAGGGGAGGGGGAATGACTGAAGCCCAAGCTGTGGGGAAGAGAGCCTGAGCCCCACTATGGAGGGGGAGGGGGTCCAGCACCTGCTGCAGTGCAGCTGTTGACAGTTCCAGGGCCCCCACTACAGCCCCAGTGGCTCAGCACTCCAAGATCCCCCTGCAACTGACAGTTCTTGCTCCGCTGCCCTGCATCTGAAGCAGAAAATGTCACAAAAGTCTTTGAAATTCATGGAATCCGTGACCTCTGTGACATAATCTTACCCTTACTCATTAGTAACAAAAATTCTACTGGCCAAATTTGGCCCACATCCTGCAGAGACTTGCACATGGAATCATAAAATCAATGGACTGGAAGAGACTTTGAGAGGTCATCTAGTCCAGTCCCCTGCACTCATGGCAGGACTAAGTATTCTCTATCATCCCTGACCTAGGTGTTTGTCTAACCTGTTCTTAAAAATCTCCAGGGATGGAGATTCCACAACCTTCCTAAGCAATTTAGGGTCAAATTCTGAAGTATTTAAGTCAAAAAATGTCCATTGACTTCACTGGGAGTTTTGTCTGAGTGAACATTAAATGAGCTGGACTTTAATGAAGATTCACAAATGTTATAAATAAGCAATCTCTTTATTGAGGGCTAGTATTCAAAAAGAAGAGAGAAAAAATCAATCTTAGATTCAATTACACTAGTAAATGGAAGTTCAAATAGACTCATAATTTTGTCTTCATATCATTTCAAAACATATTGCTATGCATTTTGTTTAATCTGCAGCTCATGGGAGATGTATAGGTTGCCAGTTCAAATAGTTCCCTGAAATCCTTAACAATTTCTCTCCTTTAAAAAATACAAGAGAAAAACCAAGGGTTCTGTCCAAAGGAAACGACTGACCCCTTTGCATTTAAAATGACCCATCTAATTAATAGTGATGCTCATTAAACCCAATCTCTACATTAAATTAATGCAGTGTATACAATGCAAAGGCATACTAATGTTATTTCTATTAAATGTATAATGTAACTCCCCACAGGATTCTAGCAATATGTCTGCAATTATAAGTGACCTTTATAATACTTATTAACATCAACCTGTAAGACAAATAGGATAAAAAGAAAATTCCTCAATCTCTGGGGTACTCAGAGTCAGGGTTAAGCACCTGGGTCTGGTCTTTTGAGGTTATTTTAACCTGAAGATGCTGTGCTGACTCTGTCTCCTGCATATCTAATTTGGAGCTTTCCTGCAATACAGTGTTGCCCCTTTTTGACCCAAGCAGCTAGTCAAAGTGCCGGGCCCTGGGGCTGTTCCAGTTGGAAGTAGAAATTGATGGAGTCTGGCATTTTCTTTGATGTAATCTTGTTTATTTACAAGGAATGTACAAAGTCTTCCTCTGAATGCGGGAAGAACAAAAAACAAAAGGAGCAGTTTCTTAGCTTACAGCTCCAAGCCTCTTTAGTTAACAGACCCAAAAGCACTCTCTAGCTTTTTGCAGGGTCACATTGGGTTCACAGGGTACTGCTTGGCTTTCTTATATTTTGCATCTCTCTTCATTCTCAATCCAGATTTTTCTTCTTTAGTTGAGTACCTGGGCTCAGGTCCAGGAAGAAATATATCTTCTGGGGTCCTTGCAGAAGTTTCTTTCATTTTACTGTGCTCTGGATACTCTCCTTTTCCTTTGTATCTGGAACTATAAAGCTAAATAGTGTCCTGTAGTCAATTCTGATGAATTTTCGAATCCTCTGCTTTATGTACAACTGTTAGAGGTTATTTGATGGAAGGTGCTATGTATTGTAAGTGAGATTTGTAGTTGTAGCAATATTAGAGCTGATTGGGAGTTTTCCATCATATTGATTGTTTTGACCAAAAATGCAGTTTCAGCAAAATGGAAATTTTACTTGGTCCTGCCTCAGGGAGAGGGGCTGACTTCTCAAGGTTCCTGTCAGCCCTATATTTCTGCTGAACTAAATTATTTGACATTTCTGATTCAAATTTTTGTGGAATTTGCATAATGCAAAATTTTGATATTTGATTTTTTGTCAGAAGTCAGGACAAAACCAAACTTCCAAATACATGAATGTCTGGTGAGATGGAAAGTCCAATTTTTGCTCAATTATTGTAATTGGTACTAGTAGTGCCACCTAACAGTTAAGGTTGTCTGACACTTCCCATTATGAAACCGTGTTTTTCAGTTGCTTATAACTTTACCAAAGTTTAACCATTAGGACTGAAGCATCCCAGGCCAGATGTGTGCCTCAGGCTGAATTGTTTTGAAAAGCTTCAGCAAAAATGGTTCAGTTTTTATAAAAACGAAATTAGAGAAAAATGCTATTTCACCCAAGTTAAAAACAATTCTTACAACTGCTTTGTTGGGAAATTCTAGCAGCTCCATGTTTTGGAGCAGAGGATTGAAATTTGCCAAGGGATCACCATCACATCTGCCAGTTCCCTGGGGAGGAGGATGGTAGTAGAGACAGACTGGGATTGAGAGGAATAGAGGGGATGGGAGACTGAGATCTGGAGTAAAGACTAGAACTGGCTGCACAAGGAACCTGTGTGGGAGAAAACTGGGATGAGGAACCTAGGGAGAAAAAGTGGGACTTTGAGCCAGGGATTGGAAACTTGGACTAGGAGCCACAAGGGGGAGATTGCGACTGGCTGGGCAAGTAGGCCAAAAGTGGGATGAGAAGCCCATGAGAGTGGAGGCAGAGACTGGGATGAGGAGATGTGGTTTGTGGGATGACTGACCGACTGGGAAGGGGCAGGTTGAAGAAGACTAGGGCAGAAGGGGTCAGACTTGAGGGAACAGGGAGAGAAGGATGTATGCTCATGAAAATACGCTCTCCTACAGGATTTGGAATTGAACCCAAGATTCCTGAGTCTCAACAATCCTGTGCTGCCAGAAAATTTGTGTGAAACCCACTGGCAAAGTGACTGGTCCACATAGAGGATGACAATCTATTACTACTGTCAGTTACTCCCTTAGCTCAAGTGGCAGAGGTCTGGGTGGTGGATCTAAAGGTTCCAAGCCTGCTGTTGATCGATGTGGGTGTCAGTATGATTACACATGATGGAATCTCTGTTTTTCAGGTTGCTTTTTTAAAAACATAGGAAACTGAATAATGAGTAAAGTAGGAAGACTTAGGGCCACACATTGAGCACTGAGAAAAAAATATTGAATAGCTGCTCCTTCAGTGACCACCATCCATCCTGAGCACTGAATGAGGCATGGGTCATGTGGAAAAAATAATAAACGATCATGTAATTAAAGACTGTATCATAATGCATTGCTACAAAGGGGCCAAAATAAGATTGCACAGGTAGCCTTCATTCTGGCATTTCTTAATGTCTTAATTGATTTTCTAACTTTAACTTTCTTTTAATGTAGACTGTGTGTGTGTATTATTATGTATAGTAGATGTTCAACTCCATTATGGTGTGTGATGGGCAGCACTTACTGGTGGTGCTGTATAGTGGTTAGGTACTTGGTAGTGAGACTAGCTTCCACCCTCACATACCCAGTCATGTTGTGTAGGGACTGAGAGCATTTCAGGGACATATAGAGGAGGTATGCAGGGCCCCCCGAGAAACCCCTTATACTTAGACTCAACTATCCCAGAGGAGGGGGGTTTAAACCCAAAGAGTCTCGTAAATGTAGGCGAGGAGATGGACTCTGGAGAAGGGGGTCCCAGACAACAAAGTGTCCCCTCAGTCTCCCACGTTGACAAGAAGCTGGCAGCAGCCACTCTACAAGGGGGGAGGGAATATTTTGATGAGTTTCTCCAACTTTGTCAAGGAACAACGAGTAGATGAAACCCTGAATCAATCATACAGTCAGATGGCCAAGGTGAATGAGGAAATAGTTGGCCCTCAAAAGGACAGTCTACATCCATGGTTTGAGTTCCACATGGAGCAACTTTACGACCTAGAAAAAGACCAACAGATGGGGGTGGAGTGGGGAGGTGGGGTCTGGACACAGCTTCTAGTTCCATGGCCACATTATCACGAAATTGTGTGGTTGGCTCATGAAATGCCTTTTGCAGGAGATCTGCACAAAGAGAAGACCCAGGACCAAATTATGGCCTGTTTGTACTGGCTAGGAATGTATAAAGCTGTCACTGACTTCTATGCCTCACACCTGGAAGATACCTAGTTGCTCCCAAGGGAATACTGATGGGGTCTTTAGTCCCCCTCCTGTTGGTGGACACCCCATTTGAGAATATAGGGATGGACCTTTTGTGCCTCTCAAAAAGAGTGCAGTGGGGTATAAATATATCTTGATAATAACAGATTATGCCACAAAATACCCAGAGGCTGTTCCAGTATGCTCAATGAACTCTAAAGCCATTGCTACAGAATTGATGAAGCTCTTCGCCAGGGTAGGGGTGCATGAGAGATTTTAACAGATCATTGGTGATGAAAGAATTGTGCAATCTTCTAAAAATCAAGACCATTTGCACCTCTGTATATCATTCCCAAACAGACTGTCTGGTGGAGTATTTCAACCAGACTTTGAAATGACTGCTACAAAAATTTGTCATTACACACACTCACCTTTGGGACCAACAGCTCTCGCTCCTCCTATTTGTAGTGCAGGAGATTCCCCAGTCATCTACTTTGAATTCCTGTGTTTTAAACTTCACAAAAGGCTAACAGCCTTGAGCATATCTATAAAAGCGAATCTGCTTAATGGCCAGTGTAGACGAGGCCTAAATTAACAAGAGGTGATCTAACTTACAACACCTTGTATATAATTTCTGAATTTGACCTGACAAGTTTACATTCATTCACATAATTTAACATTTTTTTCTGGAAAAGTTTCTTCAAAAACCTTCTCTTTTAGTGCACATATAGCAATAGTGAAATTCTTAAAACATTTGAGTTTTTTAGCTACATAAAAATGGCTTCCCAAGAGTTTGGCCCTCCATATGTTGTGAACCCAAAACTCCCACTGAACTTGGGTGAGTGAGATACCTGGATGTGCAAATAATACAGGATTGCTAAACTAGCATAGCAATAACTTTCATAAAACTCCCTGAATAATGACTATGCTAAATACTCATTAGCTTGACATATTAAGATTATTTCCCACTTAGTGACTAATGTACATAACTTTCTGTATGAGTTTGGAATATGGTGCATTTAACCAGTCACTCTTAATTTCTGCAAACAGTTTAAACAGCTCCATTATCCAAAGTCAGGGAGGATAAGTGTGTCTAAATACCTATCAAAGACACATAGGCTAAAATTGTCAAATGTATCCACTAACTTTGGGTGCCTCAATGTTTAGGAATGTACATTAAGATCATGTTTGTCAGAGGAGCTGAGCACTTGCACCTCCACTTCTTTTTAGCTTCATTTGGAATTTTGCATGTTCAATGTCTCTGGAGATTAAGATCTAGGTGTTATATTTGGGTACCAAAAAACTAAGGACCAAAAATTAGTGGACACTTCTGACATTTTGGGCTTTAATGTACATCTAGGAGATGTGTACTGTTGAGAATTATTCTGATGAATTAAGTAATTAGGATTGATGGTACTAGCTATTTTTAACTTTAATTTTTCACCTAGTCATGACTAAAATGCTTGAAGTTAATCTTTCACAGAAATATGTAACTATTTCTAATACATATTCATATCTTATCTCTACAGTTTAGTTGAACTGGAAACTCTTGTCTTTGGAGTATTAAAAATGCCAATTTGATTTTCCTAAATAGAGTGTATGAAGTACTGTTCTCAAGAGTTATAGGATATATTGAAAGGCATTGCAGGAGCGCAGCATTGTCCTTTTTAAAAGACGCTTCTGCAAAGCCATGTATAGTAGCACCAACATCTTTAGGATCTCTCTAGCAAAACATGCTTAAATAGCCCTGTCCTGGACAGTACAAATATGTTAAATCCATTATGCCCGTAAGGAATAATATGCACTTGTTATCCCAAATGGAGTTACCCAGACACTTCAACTTGAACACATTGGATTAGATAAAACAAGTGTTTTATCTTCAAAGAGATAGATTTTGAGTGAGTACAAGTAATGAGGCATAAAAGTCAGAAATGCTTAAAAAAATATAGATAAAATGCCTACTGATGCCCAATTTAACAAACTACATTAGATTCAAAGCAAAGTTTTTTCACCACATGCTTTCAGCAGTCTTACTGACCAAACTCGCTAGGTCAGGACTCCTACCCCAGAGTCCACTGGCGGCTTCCTCTGTCTGTTCAAGTGCAGTGAATAAATTGGGCAGAGAGACAGAGAGAGAGGGCGGTGCCTTGGGGTGTTTGTCCCTACTTTTTATAGTTTCAGTCCTCTGCTTGAAAAGAAAGAGATTATGTGGAAGAACATTCCCTGCTGTTTTTTTCCCACCTGTTTGAACTTCCTTTATTTTACACCCCTTCTTGATGACTCTGTTTACTGCTTAAACTGCAAAGTAAGGCAAGCACACATTCCTTAGTTTAGGACAGATCTGTTCGCCAACTTCTGTTTGGGCAGAGCTGTGGGGTATGGAGCATGCGTTAATAACACCATACAGGAGAATCTTATAACTTCGCATACAATGTTGCCATGTGTATTGTGGACAATACTGTCCAGCAAACTAAGAGTGTTCAAATGTGACCTTACAAAGCATACTTTGTACAAAGATTATTACAATAATGTTTAGGGTGTGAATACAGGGGTGTATTGCATCACTACTGTTTTGTAAGTTGGTTTACATCACAGTAATGCCCTACACTGATCAGGGAAATTATTAGAACCTCTGTGGTTCATTACAGAGGTGCTAACACAGTTTCTCTGGCCAGTGTAGACATAGCATAATTGATTTAACTCTTGATAGTGGCAACACTGGGAGTGCTGATATAAACTAGCTCCTGGCATTTTAACCACTGTGTTGTCTAACTGCACACGGCAGATCTACATGACACCATGGAAAAATGACTGGAGGCCTATCTAAACTAAATTTCCCATGAGTGCAGCTACACTGGGGTAGCAATGGCAGGAAATTTTAAGAAAAAATGTCTGGTATAGGTAATGGCCAAGAATGAAGTTTATAAGACTTTTACATGAAATTATCAACCAGAGTGGAGCTTGCTAGAAGCATCTCTCTTGCATACTACTGACTGTTTTATTGTACTGAAGCATTATCTCCTGGCTATTCAGATGATGGTGACAAAACACATTCTGTTAATCAACATACTGTGCTGACTACTGATGTTCATTTGAATTTCACAGAACTAAAAGGTTATTAAGGGACAAAAACTCCTGTTACATATCAGACTATAAAGATATCAGGATGAAAGTTGAAGATATTTTAAATTTACAAAATAAAGTTGTGTTCTAGAAAGCAGAATATAGAAATGCTCCATTCCCCATCCAAAAAAATATATTGTTTTTTCTAATAGGGTACTCAAAATGCAAACAACAGCAGTACTGGTTCATTTGGGCTGAATTGCAACAGTTAAAGATGGGAAATACCTGTTAGAACAGGGAGTCCACACCACTGCAAGTTCGGGGTTTACTTCCCTGATAAAGGACATGTCAGACATTGCATTTCATCATAAGCAAAAGGTTGAGAGGATTAAGAGGGCATGTCTTCACTTGGAACAATTCATAGAAACTTTTTGTAAATATGATGTCTTCATTGCTTTTACTTCTGGTTGAAATCCACATGCTATAATCTTTCACTTTTGCTGTACTCAGATCACTGAAGGGCAAAGGCCTTTCTAACCTGACTGTGCTGCTTCTTGTCTTGGAAGTGATTAAGTCAGCAGACTCCTGCATCTCTACTTTATGAGTTCAGAGCTTTATATTAGCTATTGTATAAACTGCCTGCCAATGCTATTTTTTTTCCAGCATTGAAGTGTCATTCTGCAAGCAGTTTGGCTGGACCCAAAGAAGTCCCCAGTGGAATGTTAAACAAGCTGCCAACTTCCCAAATTACAGTAAAAAGAAACTGAGCTGAAGTGAGAAATCATATGAAGTAGTTACTGATGTATAGCTCCCCTGTTGTTTTTAATTTTAAATTGTTCTAAACATTAAAAATTTAACACTGAAAGCTTGTACAACTCTTACTGTATTGGAGAAATCACTTTTTAAACTTTTGTGTTTAATTAAGCTAATCCAGTTGAGGGCTGAATAAATCCAATCAATTTTTAATTCCTTTTTTCCCCCATAATATGGTAGAAAAGAACCACAAAACAAGACACCCAAATAGTATGTGGTCACCAATACATGGCTTTCCCATACCATAAGCTTATAGCTTGTTTTTCATTCCTTTAATGTCCACATAATATAAAATTACAAGTAAAGTAGAAAATTATGGCTACCATAAGAAACTTAATTTCTTGATCCTGCAAAATGATGAATATTAAATTCCCATTGACTTCAGTGGGAGTGGAGGATGTTCAGTATCACTCATTATCATTCTTTAAAAGTGCATAAAACAATTATTAGCCATTGACAACCGTCCTCCTAGTAAATAGAATCTCATGAAGTAGGAGCATCAGCAGTTCCTCTCTTATTAGCAAAAAGAAAAGGAGTACTAGTGGCACCTTAGAGACTAACCAAAACTATTAAATTGGTTAGTCTCTAAGGTACCACTAGTACTCCTTTTCTTTTTGCGAATACAGACTAACACGGCTGCTACTCTGAAACCTCTCTTATTAGGAATATGACAGCAATGTACAGCAATGGTCAAAAAGGGCTTACAAAAGTGTTACTGTATTATTTTGGTCCATCATTCTAGTTTGATTGTAAAAGGGATTTTACAACATGTGGTAATGCATGCTCATGTAACTAATATCAGGATTAAGCTCTAAATTGGAATAAGAAAGCATTTGTTTTGAGAAAACGTAGTTTAAAAATGTTATATTTTGGCTGAAGGACTCACACCATCTTTAAGGAATCTTTAAAGAAGATTTTTCAAATTGGTGCCAACTTTTAAACAAAGAAAAAAACTAAGATATAAACAAGCTACTCTGACAGTATGTATCCATAGTCCCCTCACTATAATTATTGGAGCACTGAGTATGTGTTTAGCACTATGGAGTACCGTATTCTCAGACATGAATTATCTTTACCAATTACTGCATTTAAGATATTGTTTTAAAAAGAGCTTTATTTTTTGTAGCCCAGCTTCTCTATCAGCTTAATTCTGTAGCAAAACTGTAATTCTCTGTTTATGCATTAGTCTCTTGCCATGGAAATGATTTTGATAATGTGTATGGAATAGTAAGACTTCATATGAATAAGTTGATAGGAAAAGATGGGATATGAGGAGAAATTTTTCATTTTGAGGAAAATATCTTTGTCTGATGCCAAGATAAACTTTTTTAAAAAGCGGGGAGTTGAGGGTAAATGGTGAGAGGGCCCAGGAGAAGCCCTCCAAAACATTGAAGACTTGCAGTCAGCTGTGCTGGGTCTGAGAGGGTACAGGTGGCCTGTGACTCACTTTAGCACTGTTTCCATTAATAGAGCCAGTGTGATAAGCATTTGGTCAGCCTCTGAATCTCTTTCTAGTAATATCAGGTTTCTCTTTTTTGTCATTTTGGTTTATTTTTTGAAGTTCCCTAAAATGGTAGCTACTATGTAGCCCTTAAGCCCAAGGCACCTCTTCCTATGGGTTCCATGACTACTTGCTTAGATGCCACTTACAGGACAGTGTGGTTGTCAGATGGGCTTTTGAAATATGTTCTTGGGCCCTAAGACATGCTAGTCATATTGCATTTGTTACTAGGGCAATGTAGACTTGACTAATATCTCAGAACTAGTTTACTCACAAGTCAGTCCTTATTGTGACATTTCAGATAATATTTCTAAAGTTTCCCAGCTGTCTGCTTTACTCACAATGTAGTTTTTGACAGTGTTTAGTGGCTAGGGCCACCATGAATAATTCTTCTGTGAATCACAGGCATTTGCGATGTAACAGCTGGACTCCGATTCCATTGCAAACTCCACCAATGTGTTCTGCCCTTGTAAGAGTTTTGTATAGACTTTAATAAAACCACTACAAAAGAGCTATCTAATTCTAAGCACTGTTTCCATTAATAGAGCCAGCTTGATAAGCATTTGGTCAGCCTCTGAATCTCTTCCTAGTAATATCAGGTTTCTCTTATTTGTCATTTTGGTTTCAACTGGGTGCAACACACTAGTTTTTGAGTAACTGAAGGAATTATTTTTGAGGTTCGCACTCTGCCTCTTTCTCCATTTGCTCCAGAGCAAACACCACTTACGGCCTTTAAGGCCATAGACTTGAGTGGAAAGACCACATGCTTGTACCACCACTGAATTTGGTCCGGAGGCTGAATAATCTCCCTGCCCTTTTATATCTTATGCCAGTCAACAGCCTTGTTGGAAGGCAGTAGGCGCTTGGCTAGCAGTGCTCCTTTTGTTGAGCCCAAATGTCTTCAGATATCTGGGATTGTGCAGAACTCAGAGTCAGTCATTCCCTGGACTGAAGTCAAGGTCCTTGTCCATAAATATTCAAGTTTCTCACCTCCCTATTTTCTTTCTCACACCTTCCCTAGTCTAGTGCAGAAAAGTGTGGACCTTTTCCATGCAATTATCTTTGCCCTCAGACTCACAGAATCTGGTAGGCTGGCTTTTGTTTTACGCTAATGCAAAGAAACATGGGGCTTCATGGATGTGCTTCAGTTTTCAATCCTATGACCATGAGAGCAGATGGTTTTTGGTTTTTTTCACATTAGAGTCCTAAGTCAGACCAGTGTCTATTCTTAGTGTCTCAGTGATCCAGGTTTTCTGACCTAATGAATTCAGTGGTGGAGCCTTCCTGAACTTAGATTTGCTATATCAAGGCCAGGTTCCCTTTTGATCCATCTCTCAAGTCATACTTGAGCCTTGTGGTCTACCAACTGAGGAAACAATTCTTGAGGGAGGGCTTCTACTTAGAAGTCTGTGTCTGTGTCAGCAGCAAATACACTTGTTCAACATATCCTTTTAGGTTTTCAAAACCTGGCCTAGCTAAAAATATGTTTAAGGGCTCTGTGGTTACAGAAACTCAGATTCAGAACTACTGTATTTCCCCCAAATAGCATCTTTTGTCGTCTTCTACAATTTATGTGGCCTGCCAGCTGGAATCCTACATTTATACCACGGTGGCTTCTCATGTTCCTAGTAGCCTTTTTAGTAACTGCTCTTCCCTCCAGGTAGAATTGTTTTCATTCACCTCCTGTTTTCATCTTCAACTTTTCAGACTTTCATGTTAACCTAAATAGAAATTACCTGCCTTTTCCTCAGATTCTATACTCTCTCTGCATAAGATGGTTGATACAGGAAATGTAAAACATGTACATTCTGTGACTTGTAGAAGACTTTTTTAGGGACATGTAATTATTGCTATTTTTTGTGTGATGGTATCTCCTAGAAGGCCCAACAGAGATTGCACCCCTATCATGTGAGGTACTGTGCAAACACATAAAAAGAGACAGTCCCTGCCCTGAAGAATTCACAATATAAATAAATAAGACAGACAAAGGCTGGAAGGGCAGACAGTGCACAGAGAAGTGAAATTACTTCCTCCAGGTCACATGGCAGGTCAGGGAAGAGACAGAATAGAACTTGATTATCCTGAGTCCCAATCCACTGCCCTTGCCACTAGATCATGATGCCTCTCAAATAAGATGTAAAAATAAGGTAAAACATATTTGTATGCTCTCAGATACATAAAGATAAGAGAACATTCTAGACAACATTGTCATATTGTCTCATTAATCACAAAACCCAGATGTATAAAGAAGCAATGAGCTTTCTTTTAGGGATCATCTACTTGGTCATGTCATGAAGAGAGAGTGATGAGACACTGATAATAGGTATTTGTAGAACCGTCACTTGGATTAAGTGCTCTCATGGTTCGTCCACTCTCATCTGGACTGGTCTTCATTCTCTGAGGCAGACAATGGCAAATGACTACTACAAACTGCCATTTAAATCTACTTCCATCTTACAATACTGCACCTGCCAATTATAAGAAATTATTTCCTTTGTAGGATGAGATAATAAGTACGATGATTGTATTTACTAATGTAATTAACTTAATTACTGATCAGTTTACTTCTTTTATTTAGCCATAACATAGCTGACTGTAAGCACTTTTGAAAAGGGAGCTGTGAAAGTGTCCCTGGAAAAAGCTTTTAAAAATGGTCCTTCTTATATAAATATTTATAGATGTGGGCATGACGGCTAGTGAATTTTTCTTTTTGGTGGGCTAATTTCATTTAAACGTAGCAAGAGTTATAACTTGTTCTATGTTTGACGTCCTCATCCACTTGTGCACTAGCTGCCCTACTAAAATATTGACACACCTATGTAACAAATTTTATTACTGTCACTCTCATCCTTTTGTCTCATTACTTTTTAAAATCCATTTGGGGTGTCTTGTCTTTAAATTTAGATTGTAAGCTGTTTGGGGCAGGAATCTGTCTCTATAGCACTTAGCTCAATGGCGCTCTGATCTTGATTGTCATTTATAAATGGTACTGTAAAACAAATCTATAATAATAATTAGGGCTGTCGATTAATCACAGTTAACTCACGTGATTAACTCAAAAAAACTAATCATGATTAATTTTTTAATCTCAGTTTTAATTGCACTGTTAAACAATAGCATACCAATTGAAATGTATTACATATTTTGCATGTTTTTCTACATTTTCATATATATTGTATTCTGTATTGTAATTGAAATCAAAGTGTATATTAGTTTTGATTATAAATATTTGCACTGTAAAAATGATAAACAAAAGAAATAGTATTTTTCAATTCACCTCATACAAGTACAGGTTGAACTTCACTAGTCCAGCATGCTCAGGACCTGACCAGTGCTGAACCATAGAATTTGCCGAACCACAGGAGGTCAATGCAGAGTGCCAGCGGGTGGGAAGTAGGGGTGTGAGGGGTGCTGCAGCACCGCCAGGCTTTGCACTCAGCGTGGCTCCTCACCCAGGGGCCCCACTGTCACCCAGGGTTCCAGCCACCGCCCCCCCACCCGGAGGCTCCGATGCTGGCCCAAGGTCCCAGCCGCTGGCCCCTTGCTTGGAGTCCCAGCTGCCAGCCCCAAGTGCTCACCCTCCCTCCCGGAGCTTGAACGCCCTGAATCAGCATTTTGTGGTGCTCCGGAAGCACTGGGAGGGAGGAGGAGGAGTTGGTAAGTGCGGGGCCACCGGCGCGCGGGGGGAGGGGGACAAAGGAGGGAACTTGGTGCCAGTGGATGCTCTGCACCCACTAATTTTTCCCCATGGGTGCTCCAGTCCCGGAGCACCCACTGAGTCTGCACCTATGCTGGACCATGGACATTGCCGGACCAGGGAGTGCCGGATTAGAGAGGCTCAACCTGGACTGTAGTGCAATCCCTTTGTCATGAAAGTGCAATTTACAAATGTAGATTTTTTTTTGTTACATAACTGCACTTAAAAACAAAACAATGTAAAATTTCAGAGCCTACAAGTCCACTTAGTCCTACTTCTTGTTCAGCCAATCGCTAAGACAAACAAGTTTGTTTACATTCATAGGAAATAATGCTGCCCTCTTCTTATTTATAGTGTCACCAGAAAGTGAGAACAGGCATTCGCATGGCACTTTTGTAGCTGGCATTGCAAGGTATTTATGTGCCAGATATGCTAAACATCCGTATGCCCCTTCATGTTATTCCCACCATTCCGGAGGACATGCTTCCATGCTGATGACGCTCATTAAAATAGTGTGTTAATTAAATTTGTGACTTCACTCCTTGGGGGAGAATTGTATGTTCCCTGCTCTGTTTTACCTGCATTCTGCCATATATTTCATGTTATAGCAATCTCGGATGATGACCCAGCACATGTTGTTCATTTTAAGAACACTTTCACTGCAGATTTGACAAAACACAAAGAAGGTACCAATGTGAGATTTCTAAAGATAGCTACAGCATTCAACCCTAGGTTTAAGAATCTGAAGTGCCTTCCAAAATCTGAGAGGGATGAGGTGTGGCGCATGCTTTCAGAAGTCTTAAAAGATCAACACTCCGCTGCGGAAACTACAGAACCCAAACCACCAAAAAAGAAAATCAACCTTCTGCTGATGACATCTGATTCAGATAATTAAAATGAACATGTGTCAGTCCACACTGCTTTGGATTGTTATCAAGCAGAACGCGTCATCAGCATAGATGCATGTCCCCTGGAATGGTGGTTGAAGCATGAAGGGACATATGAATCTTTAGCGCATCTGGCACGTAAATATCTTGCGACATCGGCTACAACAGTGCCATGTGAATGCCTGTTTTCACATTGTAAACAAGAAGCAGGCAGCATTATCTCCTGCAAATGTAAACAAACTTGTTTGTCTGAGGTGATTGGCTGAACAAGAAGTAGGATTCAGAGAATTTGGAGGCTCTAAAATTTGACATTATTTTTGAATGTAGGTTTTTTTGTACATAACTCTACATGCGTAAGTTCAACTTTCATGATAAAGAGATTTCACTACAGTACTTGTATTAGATGAATTGAAAAATGCTATTTCTTTTGGTTTTTTTAGTGCAAATACTTGTAATAAAAATAATATAAAGTGAGCACTGTACACTTTGTATTCCGTGTTGTAATTTAAATCAATATATTTGAAAATGTAAAAAACATCCAAAAATATTTAAATAAATGGTATTCTGTTATTTCTTAACAGTGTGATTAATCTCATGATTAATCATGATTAATTTTTTTAATCGCACAAGTAATAGTGATTAATTTTTTTAGTTGCTTGACAGCCCTAATAATAATAGATTTTTGTTTCCAACCTTTTCAGCCTGCCAGTCAAACATACTATTTCAAGGTAAAGGGGCACGATGAATACTTTGGGGCAAATATTCTGTTTTGCTTCCTTTGCATTGCTGTGCAAAGGGAGTGGACAATACTCACAGGTTCCATGACAGACCCAATCTGCGGGGCCGGGACGGGGGAACCGCAGCAGGCACATAGCCAACTCCCACACTTCCTTCCTGTAAAGGGTGTGGCAGAAGTGGGGAGGGAGAGTGACAGGAACATGCTTTCCCCTAGCTAATCTCAGGTGGCATATGGTTCCTTGGAAACCATACCCAGCTGGTACAAGTTAGAGCAGCCAGGGCTGAGGCAGAGAACCCCCAGGAAACCATAACTAGAGTCTGGACATTGATTCTCAGCTTCTCCTCTTTCCCCTCACCTGGGTTTTCCTGAATGGTTGCGTGTCCTTTGCTAGGCATTCCACTTGGGTCAGGCAGACCCAGACAAGGTCCTATCCTTTCTCTGGGGCTCCCACAGCCTTCACCAAAGCTGTTGATGGAGCAAGTAGAATTGGTTTCTCCCTCCTGGCATTCCAGCAGGTGTTCAATAAGGGAGCTGCTGAGGAGCTGCGCAGGCAAGGGCAGTGATGTGATGTGTGGTAGTGCCCCCTGTAGTGATGGGCCTGATTCCAGCACTTCAATTTAAAAATCAGAGGGGGTAGATCATTTTCTGTTATATAATCTAATGCAAATTTCCTTCATAGCTCCACTCAAAGGGCACAGTTTAGAGCAAGGCGCCACCACAACATAGTTTGAACACCACTTCCATAGATTATTTTGTTTTTGCTGAATCCTTTTATTAAAAAAAGTCTGATTATAATGCAGTTTGCTTATGCCTCCCTTAAGGAAGCCAATTTTGAAACACGGCATAAGAAAATAAAAACTTAAAAAAAGTGTTCCTCCTTTCCTCTTTTTTTTTTTTTTTTGGTCCATCCTGAATAATGAGATGTACCCTAAGAAAAAAGTCTGATTTAACATTGAGTTAAATTAAATTAAATTAAACATTGACTGTTCTTATAAACACTATTCTTTTCACCTGAACTACAGAGTTTCAGTCATTTGAAGACAGACTCTTGTAAAGTGCATTAAGGGAGTTTTGAAAGGCTCTCCCCATTATGAGGAAAGGTTTTACTGTGTTTTACTGAGATATTTAAAATCTTGTTCATTCAGATTGTCAAACAGCTTGATGCTCTCTGATTTATTCCAACCCCCTTAGAATTGCATCTTACTGAGCCTCTCTCATCTCATTTTTAGGCAATATCCCAGAGAACCTTGAGGGGATTAAATGCACAAAGACATTTACCAGGAGGTATTGCCTTTGAAACAGCAGCGATCAGTATGCAACATAATTTGATGACACAGAATATATAAAATAGTAGTTTCTAACCTTTTTGATTAGGTCAGTCTATCAGACTAAATCTCCACTATACTGGTCAATGTGTTATCTCCCATTCAGTTGTGCATGCTCTGACCTGTTGTAAGATCAGGGTTTATAGCAACTCAGTTCTATGGCACTTGACGCTGAGGGTGCCACTGGCATAATCAAATAGAATGTAATACTAGTGGGAATTGATGCTATAAAATATGCCCTACAAATAAGCCCTGATGGTAGACATGAAAGGATTCTCCTTTACCTTTTTATGGAATGTAACACATTGTATGTTTTAATTTTCTCCCTGTGTAAATTTTGATTTAACCCTAAAACGTGATTTAGTTGTTTTTTGTATGTAGGAATTGATGATTACTGACACTTATCCATAAAAATGTAATCTTGCCAAGATTTAGGCAGTATGTTGCAATAGCATATATTACTATACATCTGAGAGAAGCCTGCAATATGCTGTGCCCTGATAATATTCATTCCAATAATACTTTAGTAAGACAAGTAATGCAAACACTGCCAAAATGTAAAACGGCCAGCCATCTGTCCATGGTTATGTTGACGTTTTTGCCCACTGTGCCCATTTGTCATTAATGGCCATTTCTGATGTGGTGGCAGGTTGCCCTACATGCTGTGATGCTACCTCTGTTTCCATTCAGTGTTAGGCACATTGTTTTCTTCATCACTTTTAAGGAAAGCCTCATTGCGGATAATGCAATGATAGTTACCGATTTTAAATAAATTTGTTAGTCTCTAAGGTGCCACAAGTCGTCCTCTTCTTTTTAAGGCCAGAAGGGATCTTAAATCATTCAAACTGATTTATAGCATAAGTCATAGAATCTCACTTTGTTACCCCTCCATGGAGCCCAATAACTTGGGTTTGACTGTATAACTTGCAGAAAGAAGTGTTCTTCTGAAGACAGCAAGGGATGGAGAATCCACTACTTCCCTTGGTAGTTTGTTCTAATGGTTGATCATCCTCACTATAAAAAACATGAGCCTTATTTTTGTCTGGCTTTAACTTTCGGCTACTGGTGCTTGTCATGTCTTTCGTACCCTCTATTTTCTCCTTTGAAGATACTTATACCTCTCAGTCTTTTATGATTAGCTGAATAGATTGAGTTCCTTATGCGGTTGGGCAACCTCTTGTATTTTGCGTGCTAATACAGCAAGTGTTTGTTTCACCGCTTTCCTCTGTGGGTTTGCCTGCGGGGTCACTAAGCTTGCAGTGGCCGGGGGGAAGGTGCCCACATGGGCACATATCTCTCTGCTTAGTCTCACACAGAGACACTCTCTCTCTCTCTCTGGCAGCCTCGAGGGTCTGTTTTTCGCTCTTCCCAGTGCCGCCTTTCTTAGTACGGGAACCACCCACAGCAAGCACCGTGCGGGAGGGGCGCAGCAGCACACGCCCTGCTCGCAGCCCCGCGGAAGGAGGGCAGCAGCGACCCAGGCCCCCAGCAGCAGCGCGCGGCAGGTGTGTGTAAAAGGAAGGGGGAAGACTAAGAGGCTTCTTCTTTACGCGTGCGCGTGGCCTCCCCGAGCCGATTCCGGTTCTTCCAGGGCCGGCCGCTGGAGCCGGGATTCCCCCGGCCGCGCCTGCGCGCTACGCTCTCCCCTCAGGCAAGATGGCGGCGGGGAGACCAGTCAGGGAGGGGGAGTGAGAAGGGGTGGTCGCGTTGTGGGGCCGTGGTGGGGGCGGCCGGTGACTGAGGCCGGAGGGAAGCTCGGAGGGGCCGGGGCTGCCTGGCCCGTGCCGCGGGGATGAGGAGCCGGGGCAGCGGGATAGGGGCTGGCCCATGCCTGTGAGAAGGGGGAGTGTCTGTCGGGCCCAGCGCCCTGTCTCTGCGGCCGAGTCCGGCCCCGGCTGCCTCTTCCGCCTGCTGCCGGGGGCCGAGCTGGAGTCGGAGGAGTTGCCGCGGCTGGGTGAGGAGAGAGCGGGCAGGTGAGCGAGTGAGAGAGCCGGGCTCATCCGCGGGCTGCTGCCCGTCCCCGCATGGCACCAGCAGCGCCCCATGGCAGCGCCCCGGCGAGTCCCCGTCTCTGGGCGGCCCGCCCCCGCATGCTGCCGCCCGTGGCACGCTCCATCCGGCAGAGCCCCGGGTACTACCCTCCCCTCCCCCCTACAGCCACCCCCGGGGAGCCCAGGCCCCTTCATCCCCCTCATCCCCCTCTTCTGTGACCTGCTGAGCCAGGGGTACTGACTCAGTATTTCAGGTTTTGATTAAATAGCCCTTTCCGATGGTGGCTAATAGATATTCCCGCAATACCTGTCCTGTGCGTTACCCCTGGGACGGAGGGGAGAGGAAGGATGATGTTTTGGCTGAGGCACTAGACTTGGGACTCATATCTAGATCTGAGCTCAGTTCCCAGCTCCGCTGTAACAAATACGGCCTGAAATATACAACTTTCATGTTGTAGTAGTATAACAATATAAATTTAATGCTTTATGGCAGAGTTTGAAAAAATTCGCAAATGCCAGAATATGTATGTAGTGAAGCCTGACAACAATGTCTGTGAGAAGCCCAGCTCTTTTCATCTTCTCTGAAGGGGGGGGAGAAGATGGGTATTAAGTTTAAAAGTAAAGTCTCAGGCACCCCACGCCTTGCTCTGGTTGCTAGAGAGGACCTTCCTCCCTTATCCCTAACTCCAGAGCCTTCTGAAGGCTATGGGGGTTATTTCTTCTGCTGTTATGGGTCTGTGTAATGTAACTCTTACCTTTCAATCACAGCCTCCGTTTTTGAGCTGTTCCTAGCCCTTCTCTCTGCTCATGGCTCTAATCTGTTTCACTTTCCAACTTCACTGGGTGACAAGGTGTTCTGATTAACAGCTCTAAAATTTACCAGTGCCCTGTTAGCTTTCACAAAGGGCATCAGTGAAATTATGAATAGTAGTAGCAGCACCCTCAGGAAGGTGGTCCTGCATCTGTTGACATTTGAAAAGCTTATCCTAACAGCAATAAGGCTAGAAACCTTAAGACTTCTTGAGGGAAAAAAAAAGAAATTCTGCAGAAACTGATAGTTTAGGCTCACTTCCACCAACTCCTGATCCTCATGAAAAGGTTTTTTGTGCCCCGGTGGGGGAGTAGATTTTTCATGCTTTGCTTATATGGTGTTATATATTTGAAATAGTAGTTTGTTTAACTGTACTTCTTGTAGTGGTCCTGGTTTGATTATCTACACTCTGATTTAAATTACAAAGGAATATTAATTTATTCTTTACTGTGGGCTTCAAGAATTGTGGCATGAAAGCTTTTCTTTTTTAAAAACTGTGAGTTTGAAGTTGTTATGCCAGGTTTCAGAGTAGCAGCCGTGTTAGTCTGTATTCACAAAAAGAAAAGGAGTACTTGTGGCACCTTAGAGACTAACCAATTTATTTGAGCATAAGCTTTTGTGAGCTACAGCTCACTTCATCAGATGCATAAAGTGGAAAGTACAGTGAGGAGATTTTATATACACACAGACCATGAAAAAATATACATTGTAAGGAGAGTGATCACTTAAGATGAGCTATTACCCGCAGGAGCGTCGGGTGGGGGGAGAGAAAACCTTTTGAAGTAATAATCAAGGTGGGCCATTTCCAGCACATTTCCAGGAGTTAACAAGAACATCTGAGGAACAGTGGGGCCTGTCCTAGTGACCTAGGAAATGTTAGTCAAGTTAAAGTGGAGGTCATAAAATCCTTTACCTTACTTTTTTGGGTGGACTTCAGTTTTCCTTGATATGTCTCTTTCCCTCCCACTCTGTAAAAGGCTTCGTCACACATGCAGCATGTTCAGCCCAAGGGAGAGGACTCTGCAACTGAAAGGACATCTTCCTGATGGAAGGATAATAGCTATGATCTGAGGCCTCAAGGAATATAGGGATATTCTGAGTTCCACAAAGAATGTGTATGACTTACCTGGCAAAAGGATGGCTATAATTAGTGGTATACTACACAAAAACATAGCTGACCATTTTTTTTCAGATTTTAGTTAATTCTGCCTCCCCAAGTGTTGGGATGGTATGCATATGTAATTTTTTGTTCCTGTTTTTCTTGTGATATTTGTAGTAATACACTAAACATACTATTACATACAGTAAAAGTATATTAAACTACACGTTGAAAAAGAAAAACAAGAATAGACAATACTAAATTCTCAAATCTGAGATTTAATTTAGCTTTAGATATCTAAACTTTTGCATTTTGACATATTTGTTTTGACTGTAAAAATTGAAGTTTCATTTTATTTAAAATATCAAACAAACAGTAAAGACCATAAACAATGTGTTCTTTTGCATTTCCCCTTATTGAAAGATACAGTAATCAAACTTGTACTAGAAAATAAGTCTTGCTAAAAGAGAGCTCAGATATTTGAGAATAAAATTGAGTGGTGGAAGAGTAAGTACACAACACAATTTTCAAGTGTTGGATCTGGCTTGTATGCATTATCTTTTAATAGCTAATTTCTGTAAAGAATCCCACAAACCTGGTCATAGGCCCTAGTCCTTGCCAGAAACCAATAGATCAAAACACATTTGTGTCTAGTCCAAACCACTTCAAACTTAAAACAAGTGTGCAAAAAAAAAAAAGATAATGTTCAAGAAATGAAAACACCTTTCTTTTTTAACTCTATCTCAAATGCTTGTCTGATTTACCTCCGCATTTCCTGAAAATTTCTATTCTTCTAAAGATTCACACATGAAATTTCAGATGCGTTCATTCAGGTCAGAGGAGCAATGCTATGCTGATAGCTGCTTATCCCAATGGGCAACTGCATTTTACTTTTACTGAAGTTTATGTATGCTTTTATTCAAGTAGAACTCATTAAATTAATGTTAGTTATTTCTTTTTATGTACTTGCGGATACCTTGGTGGGTTGTTTGCAAGATTTGCTTGTTCATATAATTCACCTTCAGATATTCCTTTCAGTGGTCCATCAGTAATCAAAAATAAGTGGTAACTAGTATCTTGAATTGTTGTCTTTTTCCAGTTGGATCAGCATAAAACTTTTTAATACATGTTGAAATGATCAAGTTGAACAAAATTAGATGTGGTTCATTTGGTATTGGCTAACAGACTGAAAATATATTGGTAGCCTAAGTGAAAATGAGACACCCAAATTGGCTTATGTTAGTTAACTTTTTCCCTCTGTGTTAAACCATTTAATGTACACATCTTGTAAAAAGTAATAACTTTTCACAGAATTATTAAATTCTTGTTGTCAGAGCATTTTGCTGTACGTTAAATATCAGGTTGTTCTAAAAGTATGATGAATGACATTCTAATAGACTTAGGTTTAGCATAGAGTTCATCTTACACACACTTTAATTTTCAAAGTGTCCAATAGCCATTCTATAGTTCAATAGTGTCATATAATAGAAATCACAAACTCCAAGGCCTTGTACACGTATCTGAAACCTTTATGTGGAAAAGTGGTAAATCTCAAATGTTTTTTTTACTCCAAACTAAGTCTGTTGCACAATGGAGACAAATTTTAGTGTTTTCCTTTATACTTTGAGTCTTCATATTTTAAGAATCTGGGTTTTAGTATGATGATGATGGAATGAATGAACAATGAATGGAGCAAGGCTAGTTAGCTAATGGATTGATTACTAAAATGAACATCTGATTAGCTGGTAATTCCTCACATCATAGTAGTGACACTGATACTTTGTTCTTAACAATAAAAAAAAGCCTATGCTAGCAATATTTTGCAAGTTTAGGGGTTTTTGGTCTTGTTAAACTCAGACTGTAATTATGAGTTTTATTGAAATAATATAAAGTGGGCATGATAAAGGAATACAAATTTATGATAGTGATGTAACTATCAACCATACTATAGTGGAGTAGAACTTTTTGATCATATGATGTCAAACTATTTTAATTGTAGACTTGCATCTTGTTACAGAAGCTGGGAATATCTGTGCCTGTGTTACGTGACTGGATAGGGTTTAGTTCTCACTCCTTAACTTGAAAGTGAAGAGTATTTTTATTTTGGGCTGGACACTTCTCTTGTTTACTACTTCCCTAACTGAGTTGACAGTCTTTCCCTTGTAATTTGCATTTGTGGAAGCTGTTCTCTTGTTGAGGAGAAATGTTTTCTGGCATCCAGAGAACTGTATTTAGTGGATGTGGTATTGTGGGGAGGCACATGGAAGGGAGGAAAGGCAGTTAACAAGGACTACAAATAAAAGGAGAGAGAGGTAGTTGACAAGACTGTTAGCACATTTGCCTGTAATACTTCTGATATTGAGCATTGGGTGCAGGGCCATAGTGCATTAGTTTAACTTGATGGAGGAATATTAGTAGACACTTCACAAGACTGTCCATTTTGGTGTCCTAACTAGAGGTTTATTGCTTTATTTAATAGTAGTTGTCTCTAGTGGGAACCAGAGGACTTGCAAATAGTAGTTGTGTTTTCGGAAGGGGGAAGAGATGGACTCTGCTTGGCCCATGCCAAGGCACAGTATATTTAAAAAAAAAAAAATCTTGTTCTTTCAAACTAGTTTCGGAACAGTGGGCAGTAGCAGCAAAGGAGTTACACTAACTATGCTCTACTTGGAAAATATCAAATTTTAAAATTTGATCATTGTATAATACATTAAAATGACCTTATTAAGCCTGGCCTCATAGTTGAGTGCAAAGATTGAATCAGACTGACGCATAAAATAGTCTGATCGTGCCATTCCCTAAATATTAAGGATTGTCAAAGCTCTAAATTACTTCAACAGTTACAAAATATTGTAAAATTATAAATGAAAGACTGCTGTGATGCCATTTCAGGCTAATTGTACAGGAATTAATTATTTAAGTGCATAGGGTATGTATTTACTTGTCAACAAACAAACGTCTGTAATATATTTATAAATTACTTTTAATTGTTTCAGAGTAGCAGCTATGTTAGTTTGTATTCGCAAAAAGAAAAGGAGTACTTGTGGCACCTTAGAGACTAACAAATTTATTTGAGCGTAAGCTTTCGTGATGCATCCGATGAAGTGAGCTGTAGCTCACGAAAGCTTATGCTCAAATAAATTTGTTAGTCTCTAAGGTGCCACAAGTACTCCTTTTCTTTTTTAATTGTTTGTGCACTTAACATATTAGTGGTGCTTGCTTTGTACAGATTCATAAGGATATTAATCACGTAGATCTGAACTTAGCTCTTTGTGGTGTGAAAATTGGGTTGGCCTTCTATTATTCAACAACTGGCAAGAGAGGGAGAAATGGAAGAGAGATGAAACATTTCATTAGTGTGTTATAAGAATGTAAAGAAATTATGAATGACGCAAACATAATTTAGGTGAGCTGACTCTCCCTTAACTTATTGATGTTAAAAATTCTCAGGTTCACAGTGTCTCTTTCCCATTTTAAAGCCTTCATTGTTGAGACACCACATTACAGCAACTATCATTTGAGCGAAGGACTGTCTAAGAATCATTTTGGAATTAATCAATGCTATTCCCTAATCAATTACAGAGGTCACAGTTGAGTTGTATATAGATGTGATTCTTTCACTCTAGGGTTAATATATTGCTAATTAGAGTTTTACACCTTTGTCAGACTCAGCTCTGGTTCCCTTGGAGTAAGACCTACGGGCTGCAAATTAAATTCAAATCTCCCAGTTGATGGGCCACAAATTGTCATGGGGAATTGGATGCTATCGTGCCTGAAAACATGCCTTTCTGCTGAAGTTTTGGCATTTTGATTCCAAACGTCCAATGAAGTCAGTAGGAGAGTCCTAGCAAATGTTGTTTACTCAGAATTAGAAGAGGGAAGAAACTGTCTGAACTACTTAAGTGAATAAAGAAAAGTAGTACTAGTGGCATCTTAGAGACTAACCAATTTATTTGAGCATAAACTTTCTTGAGCTACAGCTCACTTCATCGATCTGATGAAGTGAGTTGTAGCTCATGAAAGCTTATACTCAAATAAATTGGTTAGTCTCTAAGGTGTCACTAGTACTACTTTTCTTTTTGCGAATACAGATTTACATGGCTGCTACTCTGATACTTAATTGAATGTAACCTCTGTCTATTTAAAGAATATTCACAAGCAGATTGTGATTTTCATTAATTTTACTTAATCAAATTTGACTAGCCTTCATAATTTTTTTCACTTTATAGAGGGATCGCAGATGGCTTACTCTGAGCATTTGGTATGGTATTGTCCCCATTTCCTAACTAGGTAATAGCTAAGGGTACGTCTACACTATGAAATTAGGTCGATTTTTATAGAAGTCGATTTTTAGAAATCGATTTTATATAGTCGATTGTGTATGTCTCCACTAAGCGAATTAAGTCAGTGGAGTGCATCCTCAATACTGTGGCTAGCATTGACTTACGGATTGGTGCACTGTGGGTAGCTATCCCACAGTTCCCACAGTCTCCGCTGCCCATTGGAATTCTGGGTTAAGCTCCCAATGCCTGATGGGGCAAAAACATTGTCGCGGGTGGTTTTGGGTACATGTCGTCAGTCACCCCTTCCTCTGGGAAAGCAATGGCGGACAATCATTTTGCACCTTTTTTCCTGGGCTACCCCTGCAGACGCCATAGCACGGCAAGCATGGAGTCCGCTCAGCTCACCGCTGGTGTTGTGAGCATTGTAAACACCTTGCGCATTATACTGGAATATGTGCAGAACTGGGCTAAGAGAAGCCAGCATGAGGACAATTGTGATGAGGACATGGACACAGACGTTCCTGAAAGCATGGGCTGTGGCAATTGGGACATCATGGTGGCAGTGGGGCTGGTTGATACAGTGGAATGTTGATTCTGGGCTCGGCAAACAAGCACAGACTGGTGGACTGCTAGTCTTGCAGGTATGGGATGATTCACAGTGGCTGTGAAACTTTCGCATGCATAAGGCCACTTTCCTTGAACTTTGTGAGTTGCTTTCCCGCACCCTGAAGTGCAGGAATACTAAGATGAGCGCTACCCTGTCAGGTGAGAAGCGAGTGGCGATAGCCCTGTGGAAGCTTGCAACGCCTGACTGTTACTGGACAGTAGGGAATCAATTTGGAGTGGGCAAGTCTACTGTGGGGACTGCTGTGATCCAAGTAGCCAGTGCAATCACTGACATTCAGTTATCAAGGGTAATGACTCTGGGAAATGTGCAGGTCATACTGGGTGGCTTTGCTGCAGTGGGGTTCCCTAACTGTGGTGGTGTGATAGATGGAACACACATCCCTATCTTGGCACCGGACCACCTTACCAACCAGTACGTAAACCGCAAAGGGTACTTCTCAATGGTGCTGCAAGCACTGGTGGATCACAAGGGAAGTTTCACCAACATCAGTGTGGGATGGCTGGGAAAGGTGCATGACGCTCACATCTTTAGGAACTCAGGGCTGTTTGAGCAGTTGCAAGAAGGGACTTACTTTCCAGACCAAAAAATAACTGTTGGGGATGTTGAGATGCCAGTAGTTATCCTTGGGGACCCAGCCTACCCCTTGCTCCCATGGCTTATGAAGCCGTACACAGGCAGCCTGGACAGTAGTAAGGAGCAGTTCAACTATAGGCTGAGCAAGTGCAGAATGGTGGTAGAATGTACCTTTGGACGTTTAAAAGCTCGCTGGCGCTGTTTGCTGATGAGGTTAGACCTCAGCGCAACCAAAACTCCCATTGTTATTGCTGCTTGCCGTGTGCTCCATAATATCTGGGAGAGTAAGGGTGAGATGTTTATGGCGGGGTGGGAGGTTGAGGCAAATCACCTGGCGGCTGATTTTGAGCAGCCAGACACCAGGGTGATTAGAAGAGTACAGCTAGGCGCGCTGCGCATCAGAGAGGCTTTGAAAACCAGTTTCATGACTGGCCAGGCTATGGTGTGACAGTTGTGTGTGTTTCTCCTTGATGCAAACCTGCCCCCTTTGTTGATTTGATTTCCCTGTAAGCCAACCACCCTACCTTCTTCGAAATAAAGTAACTATTGTTTTGAAACCATATATTCTTTCTTTTATTTTTTAAAAAAGTGAGAACTGACAAGGTATCCCGGGTGGGGTGGAGTGAGGTGGGGTCGGGGAGGAGGGAAGGACAAGGCCACATTGCTTATTGTAGCCACACTACAAATCAAAACTGTTTGAATGACAGCCTTGTGTTGCTTGGGCCATCCTCTGGAGTGGAGTGGCTGGGTGCCCGGAGCCTTCTCCTTCCCCTCCCCCCCCTTCCCTGTGTTCTTGGGCGTCTGCGTGAGGAGCATATGGAACTTGGGGAGGAGGGCAGGTGGTTATACAATGGATGCATTAGCGGTGTGTGTTCTTGTTGGCTTTCCTGCAGCTCCAACAGACGCTTCATCATGTCAGTTTGCTCCCCCATTAGTCTCAGCATCGCTTCCTGCCTCTGCTCTTCGCGCTCACTTAATGCTTTCCTGGCCTCTGCCACTGAATGCCTCCAAGCATTAAGCTGTGCCATATCAGTGTGGGAGGATTGCATGAGCTCGGAAAACATGTCATCGCGAGTGCGTTTTTTTTCACCTTCTAATCTGTGATAACCTCAGGGATGGAGATGATAGGGGGAGCATAGAAACATTTGCACCTGGGGGGGGGGAGAAAAAGGGAGAGTAAAATTTAAGATAATTTCTGAGACTTTCACAGTGAATCAAGCAATTCACAGCAGACAGCACATGTGCTTTAGGAACAAGGTCGCATTTTGTACTTTTATATTGAGCGCCTGCTGGTATGGTGACACATCACACACGGCTGGGCAACAGAATTCGGTTTCCAGGCAGCCATGGTAAGCATTTTGGTACGTGGGATTTGCTTCTTATGCCTTCATAACATGTGGGAATGGTTTCAAACTTCAGTGCCATCCTTTCCCATAGCAAGCAATGCCGTCTGGGTTTCACATTCATATTTTACAAAAGGAGGGGCTGCAGTTTTCGGGTGGGTGTGCAGCACACACCTCCCCACGCCCCACTGTGTGGCTATTCTCTGGGATGATCCTTTTCCCGCCTCCCCCTGCCATGTGGCTATTCTCTGGGACGATCCCTTCTAGCCAAGCGCAAACAGCCAGCATGACCGGGGTCTAATGTGCCGGGGATCACCAAACAGAGGGGATTACTGTCTCCTTACCAAACTTCCCCTATTTCAACCAGGTGACCATGAATGATATCACTTTCCTGTGGCTGACACAGAAAGATAAAGACCAAATGGTGCATGAATGTGACCAAAACCCAGGACCATTCGCTGCCATGCTTTGTGCCGCAGTGATCCCAGACCACTTGGCCACACTGACCAAACAGTAAATGAAATTCAAAATTTCCCGGGGCTTTCCTGTGTACCTGGCTAGTGCATCAGAGTTCAAAGTGCTGTCCAGAGCGGTCACATTGGAGCACTCTGGGATAGCTCCCAGAGGCCAATACCGTCGAATTGCGTCTGCACTAGCCCAAATTCAACCCAGCAAGGTCGATTTTAGCGCTACTCCCCTCGCCGGGGGGGAGTACAGAAGTCAATTTGAAGAGCCCTTTAGGTCAACAGAACGGGGTTGGCTGTGTAGACGCATTCATTTTAAAATTGACCTAACGCAGCTAAATTCGACCTAATCCTGTAGTGTAGGCCAGGGCTTATAGGGAAAGGACACAAACATGGACAAAGCAAATTAGTTTTAAAATTTAAGTGAATATTTGAGGACAAAGCTTTTGTAGTTTGCGCATAGCTTTATTGAATCCAGTTGAGTTCTGACAGAAGTTTGGACTTAATGTAATGGTTTAACTGGTTAGGCTGAAAGGCTTTAGTTTATACTTGCAGAGGGCTGAGCAAAATTGTCATGTCTTAGTCATAGAATATGAGACTATTTGGGGAAATAGAAACGATTAAAAGAACACAAAGATCAAAGTGATCTGTGAATCAAGTTCAGATCAGGCAATATATGCTTGCTTTCAGAGAACTTCATGAATACTATAGAAGATTCAGGTTCTCCAGTGAAGGTGACAGATAATTTTGAACTTTTCAGTGGCTTACCCAGAATTTTTTTTTCAGTCAAAGGTTAAGGCTTTAAAGTGGTTTCAATTGACTTTATTGCAGCTGCCGTCTTGAATTTCCTCTAATGGAAGAGTGTCAAAGCAGCCACTTTAGAAGGTTTTAAAGCTTAATTTTTTAGTCTCATCCCTTCTTTCCCCAAGATCTGTGTTTTTTTGTTTGTTTTTGTTTTTTAATTTTACATTAATCTTTTTCTACGTACACTCAGGCAGAAAAAAGGGTATATTTCTTCTCCAGAGGTCTTTTGATAGCCCTCTTTCCTGCTATATTCCCACAGACTGGAAGGGCCAAAATTGGAACTGTGTTGGTTAAGAGTGCGTGTGACTCCCATTATTACCCATCCATGCTGCTACTACTGCCATCATCAATAAGAAATGGTGAGGGAGTGATTACTAGAGTGCTTTCAAATCCGGTAAACTGCTGCTGGAAATCATAGATTGTAAAATAGAGAACTTTTTCATACTGCATCACCTCCAGATGCGGTGGAGGATTACTATATCAGAAGGCTGCTGTTGATGTCAGTTTCGCTGTTCTGCTGTTGCCCCCCTCTTGGCTCACTTGAACTACGAGCAGAATTGCTGGCACAATTTATCTTCTGTAGAGGAATTACAAAAATGTGCAGATATATGGGAAATGTGGGATCTCAGTGATGGCACGCCAAATGTAACCTTGGTTAATGATTGGGATTTGAGGCACAATATTGATATCCAGTCTGATGACATGGAGCATACCGTAGCTTGTATGTTTTATGTTTCATACTATCTAGTGCTCCTTTCCTTGTGGAGAAATCAGTCACGTGCAGAAGTTGGGTGCATCACAGAAAATGCAGTATGATCTGTATATGTTGGACTCTTGACTGGCAAAACAAATCCTTCACCATGCAGGTACAGTTCTTTAAGATCCTGTCAGATTTGAATTTTGAATGTTGCCTTTTCTTTTGTGAAGAGAAGGGCTTGATAACTGCTGTATACATTGAAATTGACCCTAGCCCTCATATACTGGTTTAAATCTTATGGACTGTGTGATGTCACTATACAACTGTCTTTTTTAGATTAATTTGGGAATATTGAAAAAGTAAAACAAGTTTAGTAGGAACAGATACTGAGATGAATTGAGACTTTTTCTTGCTTATGTAAGCAAGAATTGAGATACAGGATAAAAATGGCAAAAATCAAATGTATTTAAATATTAACATATCACTGGTGCTTTTGTAGAAGTGGTTCATCATTCACTCTCATTTCCTTGCCTTCCCAAACAGTTTTGTAATCTAATTTTTTCCTCCAACTATAATCACCAGAAATAAAAGAACAAACCATATAAAGTGTGGTGTTAGCCTTCTAACCAACATAGCTTGTGCCATGTGTATCTATAAGAAGATTCTAGGATGGTCACTCTGGGCATGTCTGCACTGCAATGGAAGCTGAAGGTTCAAGCTCAGGCTCAAGCCTGACCACCTTTCCATCTAAGTACAAATTACGCTAACTCAGGGCTCAGATCCAGGGTCACAGGATCCTGTGGGGCTGGAAGGTTCGAGTCTGAATCAAGCCAGAACCCAGGCTTCAAGCCCTGTTGCTTTGCCGTGTAGACGCAGCCCCACTGGATTCATGCTCAGGGAGTCTGCCATAACTGTTCCAGAGCCCACCGGACTATTTTTTTTTTGGTCATCTGTACAGTCAAGTTTTCCCACACTGCACCAAGAACAAATGGCTACAGCAGCCACATTTTGGGAGGGTGCTAAGAAATCTACAATGTGGGTGTTTGGACTTGGGCCTGCATAATGCCGTCTAGAGACCCAGTGTTCAACAGTTCCTAATCTGTATTTACAAGAGTATAGATGCTCAAACCCTACAAACCGAGGGTTTGTTACCTTGAGTTCTGCTAATCCTGGTCTTAAGTTGCAGTGTAGACGTACCCTTTGTGTGTCACTCTGAAAGCAAGAATATCTGAGTCTGTGTGAAGTGAAGGAAACCTCTACTAAGCATGGTTGAGAATATCACCAAATTGAATCATCAGTGGGATTTGCAGTCTTTTAGCATCCAATTTTAAAGATCTCAGCTATTTTGACTTTATTAATTGCAGCTGTACACTGTAGAGCTATGGTAAGGCACATATCTATGCCATCCCAGGAGTTGTAGGCCATTATGATATCAGAGGTAACTCAGCCAATCACCAACCTTACTCAACAGCTAATTTGCATGCAACTCTTTTTTGGTTGTATGAGAGAGGCCCAACTGCCACATCTATGCAGCAGCATGAGCTTTCAACTCTGTGTGTGTGTGTGTGTGTGTGTGTATGTATATAAAGCTGTTTACAGTACATTTCTACAAAGAAACTTGTTTCTAGACTGTTTTACCAGTTTACTACATCAGGTATAGAATACAAAGCGATTTCTTGCAAAATTATTTTGCGAAGCATGTTTTTAATGAATTTTTTTTTCTCTGGTATCTTTCAGACAACTTTGTTTCAAATTTGCTCCTGTGTCTAACTAGGGTAGCTAATGATGCTTTTCCTTTAATTGGTGGTCACACTAAAGAATAGTTACCGGGGTAATTGTATTATAATTACTTCTTTTTCAAGTAACTGGTGTTGCTTTGTGTCCAAGGTGTTTAAGCTGTTGCTTACCAAGTCCCCAATTTGTCTAAAAAAAAAAATCAAACTTCACTAATTTTTTTATATATATCATGTACATGCAGAATTTTATTAAATGTAATTTAAATAAAGAGGGACTCAAGCTTTTGAGCATGATAATAAATATTAAAGAATGGAATAATCAATACATCAATTATTTGCTTATCTTATACATCAAGATGTTCTGGGTCTTAATATGTATGTATTTGTTGGTCACCTTCAAATTGGAATAGATTGTGGAGCAAAGGTATAGCTTATTTTTTGTCTTGAGGTATAAAGTTGCTTGAGATGAAAACTCCAAATATCTGGTCACTACACTGGCCATAATTGTAGTAAGTGACCATTTCCAAGAATGCAACTTCCTTCTATGTTACCCAGTCATAAATAGGAGCTGATTGTGGTATAAGAACTTGAATAGAATAACAAGTGGGGTTTGTGACTTGATGTGGGGCGCTAGAGGGAAGGTCAGATGACTCTTTACCCGTCAGATGCATATTTAAAATTAATGCCTTAATCATTTTATGTATCCTCTCGCTATTTTTTTAATTTGAAAGATATTTACTTTTAGGATGCTTAAAATAGAAAAAGGGATGCTAATATATTTTTGAGTTCCTAGAATTAAAGTCAGATCTGGGTCTTGCACAGAAATTCCACTTGTACCAATACTCAGACATCTATGTTATGCTGCCATTGCCCATCTGGTCCATTGTACAGGCTTAATTTGTACTGATCAAAATAAATACCTGACTTTTGTTACTCACCTCAGTTCACCACCTCTGTAGTACTTGTACTCTGAAGATGCAGCTGAATCAGAAATAAATGTTTGGGGTTTTGTTCTTGTTTTAGGGTTTTACTGGTCCTCACCTTGAAGGTGTCCTTAGCTGTGGAGGTAAAGGCAAATACTAAAGCTGTCAACCACTGGCAGCTGGATAGTATTAAATAAGAATAAAATGCTGTGTGGTTAATATCTAGATTTGTGCAGTAACTTTTCTTCTGTGTTCTTCCTTCTCACCTGTCCTGTTAGCTTGGAAGATGCTGATTCCAGGGTCTGAGGCTTCAGAGCATTCTGCCAAGCCTCTACATAATAGCTAGAAAGGGCCTAGGGAGGTGCTTGGCCTTCTCAACAGCACTCCTATCCTCTCCAGGGGGTAAATAGTATCCTTGTTGAAGTCAGCAGTGGTTGGCTGATAACATTTGAATCAACAAAATACAGAATCTTCAGAGATCAGATCTTATGTCAGGGTTATATCCAGATAAAGATCTGCACCTGGACTGCCAGAGTCTCAGAAGCACAGGCCTCTCTTGAGCCTTACATCAAAGTTACCTTTTGAGTACACAGGTAAGTCTTAGTTTGTTTTGCAGAGACATGGAATACTGTTACCAGCTTCAAAAGATTTATACTTCTTAGGTCTGTATGCTTGCATTCATTTAGACTGTCACTGCAGTGTTATGTTAGTGCATGCAGTGCAATCTGTGAACTAAGATGTCATATGGTTTCCTGTAGTTAATATTAGACTAATAGGGTGTTTGAATTGGTATGGAATTAGGTCTTTGACAAAAGGTTTAGATGCCAGCTCAAGTGATGGCCTACTAATTAAATGTCTGAATGTTATTGTTGGGACCTTGAGAACTGAACTTGATTCATTAAGCTTTTTCCAAAAAATGTTTCAAGTGCAAGAAATTGAAAAGAGTGAATTGAATGGGGAGAAAGAATCCTTGTCTACTTCTTTAACCAGTAGATTTGTGAACTGCTTTATTTCCATGAAAAAGTAGATTTCTGTACATGATTGTCTTTATACTGTTCCAAATCCATTTCTCAATTTTACAAGGGAACAAAATGTCCAGTTCTTTTCTCTAGCTCTGAACTGGTGCCCAGAATGATATAAAGGTACTAAAGACCCATGTGAAACAAGCTACTATACATGCAGTAATAAAGATCAGAACCCAGGATCTTCTGGGTTAGGATCTTCTAGTTTAATCTGCTGTATCATCTTCATAAATCTGTAGCCTCTAATTGCATCTGACCATTTAAAAAACATTTGTCATTTTTCATTGTTTTCTTTATCTGACTGATTAGTCACCAGATAGATATGACATTTATTTATCTGCACCAAGAAAGAGGCATCAAAGGTAACTTTAGAGGATGACTTAAAAAGGCATATATACATATTTATAATGCAGATTTAGGTAGATTCTGTGGCAGAGGAGTGTGTTCTCATTATTGCGCTTTGATCTAGTGCAATTTGTATTGTTTGAATCTCTTTCAACAGACTAGCGTGACAAGGATTTGTTTCTGGACTTGAGGTGGCTGGCCACCTAGCTAATTGAAGCTGAATCATCAATTTATTTTGTTCGTACTCCTAAATCAGTGAACCATTTCTAAACATGTGTATTTAACCACACCAGTCTGGCCCTTCAGGCAGTAATATACATTTGGATCTTTCTGAAACGTCAGGTTATTGCATGGTCCAAGAGGAATTTTTTTGGAAGCCACTGGTATATGAGTTCCTGGTCCTTTTTTTGGAAGGAAACCTAAAAGTGCAATAGGGTCCTGGAGGAGGTGAGGCGATCGATAGCTGAATCTAGCTGTGCCGCCTCAGTGGTTTCTTGAGACCTGTAAAAAAGATAATATTATGTATATTCACATTCCAAACTAGCATAGTTTTTATGTGGAAAGGACAGCACTTCATATAACAGCCTATAAAAGAACTTCTCAGTCATTAGATAAGAGCACACACTGAGCTCTGGGGGTTTTATGTCAATAGTAAAAGATCAATTATAGCAGATAAAATTCAAATCAGTGTGGTGTAACCAGTAGTTAGAAAAATGGGAATCAGCCAGCATCCTGGATACCTCACTGACCGCAGTCAGACCAGGGCACAGTACAGATGGTTCTAATGGCTCTAAAAGACCACCTTATGGTCATGGACACAGCAAAATGTTCATGTGTAGGCTGCTGGACCTCTCTGCAGTCTTTGACACAGTGCTACTGACAAGGTGGTACTAGCACACCTATATGACATAGCAGGAGTAGATGGTCCAGAACTACAGTAGCTGCAATTGTTTCTCTCTGGCAGAATTCAGAGAATGATGATGGGTAACTGCTCCTCCTTTCTAAAGGCCCTCACCTGCAAAGTCCCATAGGATCCATACCTTCTCTGTCTTCTCTTGAATATCTATGTGAGACCGCTGTGGGTAGAGTGAGACCTCATGGGCTCAGTTGCCAATACTGTGCTGATGGCACTCAACTATATATATCATTCTCAACTTATACAACCAGTGCCACTACTAACCTAAGAATGCCAAAAGAAATCAGCTGTTGGGTGAAGAACAGCTGCCTCAAGCTGAACCCAGGGAAGGCTAAAGTGATGCTGATCAGAAAAAGACAAATGAATAGAAGAACTGGCAGAGACGTTGTCTCCACCTTTTATTGAAGGCATACAGCTCCCATTTGTCAAAGTGGTGTTAGACTCCCCACTTGATATGCATGACCAGGTTGCATCAGTTTTTAAAAATGCCTTTCAATTCCAGCTTGCTAGGAAACTTCTTCCCTTCCTCCCAGATGAGGACCTGGTCACAGTGATCCAGAATACTGAATTTAGCTTTTGTAACTTTTATTATTTCCATTATTTATAGAAATAGAGGGGGTTCTGGCAGTGAAAATGGTAGACACCTAGACTTTTTTTTCCTATAGGAAGAGATGGAAAAGATTGAGACCATTTACTTTAGAGAGGAGGAAATAAAGATATTCAAAACAATGAATGAATGGTCTAGCAAAGGCAGATTGGGAATATCTGTATATCCTTTTTCCTCAGACTATGTCTACACTGCACACCTTACGACTGTGTGGCTGTTATAAGGTGTGCTGGGTAGTTGCTCTTTATCGCTGGGAGAGAGCTCTCCTGGCAACAAAATAAAACCATCCCAACCAGGGGCAGTAGCTTTGTCGCCAGGAGCGCAGATCCCCCCCACGAAGTGTTGTCCACACTGGTGCTTTTTGTCGTTAAAACTTTTGTCATTTGCCTAATACAGTGACAAGGGGACAATCTGTGAAAGGGTAAGAAGCAAATCTAGTGAAAAAGAAATACTCCCATTCTCTTCTCCTTCCCTTCCTTCCCCAACAACATAAAATTAGTCTGGGGCAGTCTGCCCTAAGCAGGGCCAGGGAATGCAATCTAGGACACTATGACATGGAGTCCTTGTGGGTTCTTCCCCTGTGTCATAGTACTGCCACCCTTCATTTGGAGTGAGTGGTGGCAGCTTCCCTCCATTTCGGGGTGTGTGTGTTGGGGGGGCAGGGGAGAGAATGAGAATTCCTAGTATAATGGCTCTTGGAGTTAAATTTCCACTGAGATACTGGGGCATTCACACCTCCAAAGTATTGTTTTGAAGCTCCCTACAGACTTAAGACTTGTCTACACAGGGGTTTTTGTTAGCATTAATTCAAGCTAGTATGAATTGAAAATGCCTGTGTACACACAATGCAAACCCTTAAAGCACACTGACTCTCTATTTGCTGCAAATTCTGCTTTCTGCTTTCAGAGTGGAGTAAACTGCAAATATAGTTAGTGCAGATTGTTGTTCATGTGCCCACAATACTTTTGCACGCTGCTTGGCAGTCCTTCCACTGCTATCCCATGCTGCTTTGAGGGTATCTTTGACTGACCTGTCTGTTTACCTGTGCCATCCACTGCTAAGGGATCAAGTTGACAGGATGTCTCCTCCACCCTTTAAAAACTGGTGAGAGGCCAGGATCAGCTCATTTGCTCCTGGATTTCAGTATATCAGCATTGCAGCAATATTTGTGCAGCCACAAGGAGCTGGGGTGCGATTTTTTTGATCTGGTAATCTGGTGAGAAATGACTGGTTGCAAAAGCTTGCTGTACTAACACCACCATAAGAATCTTTTTGAGAACAACACTAAACAGAGGGCCAAGAAGGGTCACAGCCAGGATGTTAAGCAGTACAATATAAAGATCAGAGCTCAGAAAAATGTACAAAAAATCCTGGGGATGCCAGAAACGATGCCAGAAACAAGTCCAGAAGTCCCATGTGACCAGTCTGCTCTATGAAGAGTTGGGCAGGTTTTTTGCTGGCATGCCACTAGAACCCAATCCCCTTGTGAGCAGTGGTGTCCCTGCTGAGGACACTGGCCCCCTGAGGATGGTCACAGTTCATGGGTGGAGGACAGTGAAGTGATCTCCTCATATAGCCAGGATCTCTTCAGCACTCGAGACCCTCAGAGAGGCCCAATTTCCAGCCGTATCCCAGCGCAGGTTACAGCAGGAAGATCCTCTCCAGGAGACTTTTTCATGTAAGTATGTATCTTTACAATTTATTATTATGCTATACAGCTGTGCTAGCTTCTGTTCTGGGTGCCCAGTGGTGGCTTCCATTTGGGTTGTATGTGAACTACCAGCCTTTCTGAGCCTCCTGCCCTCACCCAACACTGTTCCTCCCCTTTGTTCTGCCTTCCCTAAAAATATTTTCAAAATGGCAGCTGGGTCAGGTAATCAACTTCTATCTTGTGCTAATACCCTGACCATCAACTGTTCACAAACCCATGTCATGAAGGGATATACCCATCTACTAACTTCCTAGCAAATATTGCCCATTCTCTCTATTCGCATGCTGAAAATGGTGGCCACATGGCACAGCTACAACTTTCCCCTTCCATAGTGTGATACTTTCATTTGAATCTATGTAGTGTGTGAAATTCGACGGTTTTCTAAGACAGTCATTTGGGGGGCAAAAAGTTTGGTTAGTTTTCAGTTTACATGAGGTATATATGGGTATAGGCATTTGTAGCAGGGTGCTGGTGCAAAAGCACCTAATTAGCCCCTGCCCAGTCAGCTCCAATCAGGGGAAACAGATTGTGGCTGATGAAAAAGGCCTGATGCTGGCCTGAGGATTGGCAACACCTGCTGACCTTACAAGCCAAGGGCTATAAAGGTTGGGAGGGAGCCAGAAAGCAGGGGGGCAGCCAGGAAGAAGTCAGTCAGGGAGGGAACTGGAGGCCTCCTAACTGATGGCTGGCTCTGCCTGTAAAGGAGGAGATTAATCCTGTACGTAGATGGACACTGGTGGTGAGATGAAGTTAAGTAAATAAAGACATGGGTGTCGCACAACCCCGAAGCCTCTCTGAGCCTTATTGGGGAGGGCAAGTGGGCCTCAGGAAGAGAGGTGGGTTGTGAACCCTGTTACAGCATTGCATGCCTATATAGCTAATAGAGCTAATGATTCTTGCAGAAATGTATATAGTCTGTAACAATGTTGCATTGCAGGAAGAGATTAGGTTAGGAATTGCATGACTACAGCTCTTAAGGCAATTGACAGAGGTATATCAAATATCACTTTAATCATTATTGCAGTGAAGTAGACAAAGGAGGCATAACGGCCTTCCATAGGTTATATATTTAATAGAAAAAGACTGGGAGCTGTTAAGGTTTTAATCAATGTAGAACCCAATCTCCTTTTCTTTGCACTTTCTGAATCTCTGCAGGAGAGAGAGAACAGACTGAAGACTGAGAAAGTGCTCAATTTTAGTATGGACATTCAGCAGCATTACCATTGTTCCTGGTATAGCTTGCAACTCCTTTGCACTTCTGAGAGGACCATCTTGGTGAATAATTCACAACATATCTCTCTTGTCTACCCTTTGCCTTTTAAGCCCCTTCTCTGCTCCTAGTCACCTGCCTCAGTGTAAGTCTTCAAGAGTCAGGACAGCCTAAAGGGGATGCAGAGGGAAATGCTATCCAGCTCCCTCTTGATTCATCCCTACCTTCATCTCAGTGCCCCAATCAGGAATATCTTGCATGCATAGAAGTACCTTCAAGGCACAGCATTAACTGCAAGCCCCAAACTGGGAACACCAATTGCAGCATCCTATTTAGCCCACATGCACACACCACTTATCTCTGAGGTCTCCCGACTGCGATGAATCTCAAGGGATGGAATTCGGAGATGTCACTGCTTCTGTGGAAACAGTACTAATATGAACAATAGCTATTTTTTTCGTTTCTCTGCTCCCCCAGCCATAGTACCTTCAAGAACAGAGCCTTCATCAATGGCTCAGTGACTGGCAACTTGAGAGGGAAGAAATGGAGGTCCAAAGAGAAGATGTTTAGAGCCCTACTTACAGACTAGTAAAAAACCAAACACCCCCCCCCCCCCACACACACACACACATATATATATATATATATATATATATATATCAAGAACTGGATGGTGTGTTTAATGTATGAGAGGGAGGTATACAGGCAGCTATCCAGAGACACCATTGAACTGGCCCAGGACAGCATTGTCATATGGCCAAAGACACTGTGGAGAAAGGTAAGGGCGTACAAAAGCAGCTCCTGGAGGTGATGAACAGGCAGAACGCTCTGCTGGAATGCATGCTGCTGTTAGGCCAGCAGGCAATGCAGTGCCCTCAGCGAGGACCCAGTCATGTTCATCAGACCCTGGATAATACTGGGAACGACATGGATGTCCTCTCCCCAGCCCCAGCACAGGGCAGCAAGAACACCCCCATATGGGAGGCCAGGAAATTTGAGTCAACCTGTGCACCTGGCAACTTTGAGCCCTGGCAGTGAACCTCAGAAGGCACAAAGACTAGAAGCAGCAAATGCAAGACATACCCCTCCCTCTGAACAGGAACCTTCCCACCTCCCCACAACTGCACTGCATGTGAATGTTGCACTTTTTCACTTTAGAGCTGTTTCATGTTTTAATCCCAATGAGAAAAGTTTGTAGTGTTTTCAAAGTTTTATTTTTGGTGGTGGTTTACTGTTAGAATTTGTTCAATAAAAAACATTGAAGTCTCAAAGCATTCACAATGTATGACACACAAACACTAGTTTTCAACTTAACAGGTTTTAACCAGTTATTAAAGTATACATACTACAGTCAAACAAAAAAACACCATAATGTGCCACTTCTGACATCTGTAAAATCAACTACAGTGCTCAAAATCCAACCCTCCTTTCCCTGAAGACACAGCTGCACATTTTCAGGCACCAGTCTCAAAGAAAAAACAAAATATATCCCTGACAGTACTGTCCTTGTGTTTTACATTTTGTAGTGGGTGCCTTGCTGGCTGCCCATGTTGCTGAGCAATTCTCTACATCTCAGCCTCCCACCCATCACTGAGACTTTCTCACAGATATTGTGTAAAATATAACATGCAGCTATAATCCTAAGCAAGTATTGTTCAGCAGCCTCTAACCTTGTCATAAGACAGCACCGCCTCACTTTCAAATGGCCAAATGCCCACTCCACTCTCATTTTGTAACTTCTAAGGCAATAGTTAAACTGTTTCTTTCTTCTATCAGTGTGCCTTGAAACAGGGGATAAGCCAGCTCTCCTAGGCTTGTGCGCAGTTCTGTACAGGGAAGATTGTTTTCATTAGGCACTGTTGATTGTGCAGTGACCTATATGGGTACAGGCTCAGATAAGATCTTATAGACACTCAGATGCCATTGGACCCTTGGAAGAATACAGGAAGTAGTTCATCATCCACATTTTATGTTCAAAATTGCAATGGTGATGCAATATCTACTTTGCCTGCGTGCGAAGGCATGCAAATCTTTGTTTGCCAAATGCTCTTTTGACATGCCCTTCAAAACTGTCCTCACATGGTGGGAGTTTGGCCCATGACTTGTCCATTGTGCTTCAGTCTAGCCATCAAAATCGATTCAGGTCTCTGTTGGTCTTTTTCCTCTCACTCTGGTCATGCGCACTGTTACTAACTTCCTTGCTGCTGAAAGTGCAGCTGATCCATCACTCCCAAGTTTTAGCAAGATCTCTGAAACAGTAAGCTCCCTTTGTTTTGACAACATTGAACTCAGATTCACCCCACCCAATACAAAATAAGATGACGCAGTCACATTTTGTTACTGTATATACAGTAGCAAGTATATTGCAGAAGTCAGGAGTGAGTGCATCACAAATTGCATGCACAGGTATGAAGCAGTGCTTGTCAGTTGTGCTGGTAATGGTGCCTGTTTCAATTCACATGTTATCTGTGTTCCATTTATGGAAATCAGTGAACAGCAAGGACAAAATATCTGTATCAGGTGACCTCTAATTACTGTGGTTCCTTTGACACTGTGAGACCCACAAGCCATATTGACATGTACAGCAGGTAGAAGCATCCTTGTGTCTGCTTCCTCTTATGTACTGTACAAGTTATGGGATTCTTCAGCACCTCTACTGGTGATAGACTTTGCTATTTCACTATTGGAAAAACCTCCAGCAAAGAGGAGTGTTCCTACACCCTCAGGTACATTTTGAAATATATATATTTGACTTGCTTGTTGGATGCCATGTTTGGAAATTTTTTCACGGAGGTACAATGTGTCCACCAATCACCTAATATTTCTTACATCTAGCCTTTGATCCTGTCGGGCATGGCCTTTCTGCAGTTCTTAGAATTACTGTTGTCTTATCTGTCAAAGACTTCAATTATGGAATTAGCTTTGTCAAATGCTTTTAGTGTTTGCCTCAAGTACTCAACAGCCAATTTAATGAATGTGGTGGAATTTGTCTCCAGCCATCATTTTATAAAAGCCATTGCATCCCTGATTTCTTTGTTACACGCTCTTAGCTCATGGATTCTTTGAGCTTTTCGCTGATGCCCTAATTGAGCTTTTTCTGTTCTTATTGTTCCATCAGCATGGAAGAGGGACAGAGGCACAGGTCCTATCGGGTAACTAAGAACAATTGGCATTCAAACATCTGTCTTGCAAATGACAGGGCTCTATGGGAAAACAATTTCTGGACTGGTAGCTGCTGTGATTCTCTCTCTCGCTAGACTTAAATTTGATTTTGGCCATGTCCGTAAATGTTTTGATAGATTTTTTTGACTGGACTGAAGAAGCTACGTATCCCATCAGAATTGAGTGCACCTCTCACAAATCTTTGTTCTTCAACATCTGCTCTTGTACATCTGATGTTACATGCAGTCCAGTAGATATGTTGATAAGCACCTTTGGAAGTAATTCAGGGTCAAAAGGGTTTGCCATATTGTTGATGATGTGGTTGGTAAGAGCTGTAACATGCTTTTCATCCCTCTTCAGTATAGAGGTAAGGATTTGTTTGTGGACTTTGTTTTCACTACTACTTGTTAGGACACTTCTTTCTTGCATATTCGCTCAGGACATGTCTTGTGAGGGTCCATCTGACAGGGGCTGGCTTCTTTTTTGTCAGTCCAATCCCACTGCTGCCCTTGAGTCTGACAGTTTTCTCTGTTCCCATGACACTGCAAATTCCATGAAAAGAGCCAGGAGTCTGATGCACAGCAAATTTCCCAGATTCCAAGACATTATGTACTTCTAGGAGATTTAACATATAAAGAATGTAGATTTGTACCTACTTGGCATAGTTGGGCCTATTTTGTGGTAAAGGAGTATGGAAGCATGGCATTGTGTGTGTAAGTGAAGTTTCCAATCAACTGTCACTCTGCATGGACATCTTGAAGTAGCATCTGGAGAAAATAATCCCAGAACATGAATGTTGGAGACTTGGCATACCATCACAATTGAAATTCCTCCAGTAGTGGTAGCCTATACTGATTTTAAAAAAAAAAATGTCCATAAGGTGACTGTTGCAGAGTAATGGTTTTGCTTTGATTCATTTTACTCAAGTTGGAAGAAAGACATTTTGAGTGACAAACTGCATCCTTAACAATCAAATCTTCGATAGGTCTGCATGACATGTCGTTTTTGATATTCTGCATCCTTTAGATTGGTTCCTCTCTCAGATATTTCTGTTTTATGAGGTTTCTTGTCTTGTGTGTGTTTTCTCAAGCAAACAATGCAACAGGATCAATCAGAGGACATGCTTTCTTTTTGTTGGCTGTAGAAGCAGGTGAACGTGATGCTTTCTGATCAGTGTCAGTCTGGTTCCCTTTCCTCCCTTTCCCCCAATCAATACAACTCTGACATGTCAAATTTGACTTGCTTGAGTATTTCTTAAAGCAATCCCTGTGATAGAGTATTAGTGGCAATCTGAACTAAAAAATCAATTTTATTGAGATTAATTGTATTGGCACCAAGTAGCTGCCAATACAATTAATCTCTCCTGGCTTCTGCTGCCAGCATCACAGAATTCTGTCTAGCATCTGGTGGCTTTTGCCAATTTTTTTGGTTTTTTTTTTCATTCTCTTGATTTTTTTCATTTCTTGAACAAACCCCATTTTTCAAAATTTGTGGAGAGTCTCTTTCTCTTTGATATAAGTTTTAAGAGGCTTGTATTCTCCAAGTCTTCATATACTGTAACTTCCCTGTAGAGAGAGAATTCCCAAAGTATATTGTTAACATTACCACCATTGCTACATTTTTTATTTGTACAAGTATACAGACTTGTGCTAAATTAGATTTATATATTAGCATCAAAATTGCTGTTTTTGATAGAAGCCCAGTATGAATCTGTGTATTGTCATAACTAGTACTGATCTGTGCATAAATGTCACTGAATTAAAAAGCTACTTTCTAGAATATTCAAAGGCTAGTACTGCATACATAGGCATTTACAAATTAAAATCTTCTACTAGACAGACTAGATGCTACATGTATGTAAAAAGATTACAAATGGAGAAGCATTACATTAAGAATTCACATACATTTGTCTGCCCACTATGCAGTACATACCTGTGGGCATGGAATGAACTGCTACTGGTGCATGACCTTTAGTGTGAGACTGATCTGGTCAACAAATGACAATTAAAAATATAGAACGCTATTACAATCACTTGAGATACATTAACTTAAGAATATCGGGTATGAAAAATGTCATAATAGTATATTGTAAAATGTTGATATTCACCATTTTTGCTGCATGCTAAACAGCTTCATCGTTCTAGGGGGGAAAAATATCTTTCCCATGCAAAACCAATAAAAAAAAATTAATACATTGTCATTTGGTAACTTTGACCAAAAAATACTGCATTAAGATGCTGGAATTAATGTCAAGAGTAAAAGCTATAGTCAGTTGTGATGCAGTGTTTCTGGAACTGGAAAAAAACCCCTCATTTTGGGTACCATTGTTTTACCTTGCCTACAAGCTTACGATATCGCTTGACCGCTCCACATCATATCTCCTCTAAATGTACATAAAATAAGCATTCAAATGATGTGGGTACATTAAACTTCAAAAATATTGCCCTTTTTGGAGAATTGCTGCACTCCTACAGCAGACTACTATACACTGAATTAGAATAATGTGTTAGTCTTAAGTGCACATTTATCAGGTGACTCTTTTTATAATAAAAGGAATTTATGGTTTATATAACCAAAAAGCTTGTTTGATCGAAGACATGTGAAAGCATTGCATTTTGTTGAACTGTAAGCAAATCCAGAAATAATATTAGGGAAGAAAATTATTTTAATGGATCTCTAAGCAATACTTTGTTTTGGGTTTTCAACAATAATTAACTGAAGTATTAGGCATATACCTTTAGTTCTGTTATAGGATTAACTTGTTTTCTTGCATCCCTACAGATTTGTCTGAAGGATCAGAGTCCTAATTTCCAACAGTTGAATGTTCAGTACTTCCTTTGATAGGTTTTTTTTTTTAAAGTTTTTAAAATAAGGTGGTAACTATCCATGATAGGACTCTTTGTAAGTGTAAAAGATTATTTTTTGCAGACTTGGGTAGTTTTGCATTTATTTGAATATTTTTACTGAAAGAAGAAATCCTAGAACTATAATCCTCAGAACATCTTGTGATGTAGACAAATGTGGTCTCAGTTTTTTAAAATGGAGAGAATTTAAGTGAGTGAGTAACACAGTTAAGATTTATAATTGAGGGGTTTCTTGCCTTAAATCTTGTGCTAAGGAAATGTCTATTTTGTGTATCTGAAATATTTTTTCTAATTCAAAAGCAAGAAAACAAGTCTGCAAGAGGTGGCTTACCCATTGTGCAGGTATACCTATCTGCAGTCTGATTCTAGTTGTCTTTTCAAAACTACTGCTCCATGTTGGATGCATATTGGCATTTGAAAGAGAAAAATTATTTAGCATGGTATTGGTCTTTGCTTGGAGTTGTTCCTGATTAATTCCACATGTGATCGTGCTCATTATGGAATGGTGCTCTTATTCCAGAATAAGAGTGCCTGTTTCTGTTTAGCTTAACTTGTTTTTGAAAGTGTCCACACATGGAATTATCCAGGAACAGCTATTGCACTTAAATTCACATTCTATCTTAATCCATGTTCAAGTGAAGACAAATTCTAACTAAGACATTCAATACACAGGGAAGGTAGGTTAGCACAATAGCTATTCCACACAAACTCCCCTTGTGGACACTTTTATTCGGCACTCTCAGTACCTTTTTTGCAATTTAGCATAGTCTGCTTTAGGAATAGCTCTTGCACTTTAAATTTGCACCCGACCTTATTCTGCACTTACTTCCTCAAAAATAGTAGTGTTCATCCACTCAAGTTGAACTGTTGAAATTGTTTAGGTATCTTAGTGGTTGTTTACACTTGAAAGTTAATTTGGATTAACCTGGAGTGTAAATTTAAAGCACAATAGCTGTTCTAAATAACTCCATCTATTTTACGTAATAGACCGTAATAGGGAATGGACAGACTATCAAAATTCACCCTCATTGCTGTGAAAAGTGATTCCTCTTCCCAGATACTTGACACATTAATTTTGGCAATATCTGTTATACCTCATGCTGCTCTATGTGCTGATAGTAAGTAATAGTTTGGGATCGTTTTGGCAAATAGTAAATAGAACAAGATTTGCATTTTTATTTGGGGGGTGTATTTGCCTCCTCCTCTTTCCACTTACTCTCCCCACCCACCTTCAATTCCCACTCCCATTTCTTCACATTTTCTGTTGCTGTGCTTTGCGATGATCACTGACAGGATCCCTCCCCTTCCGTCCCCTCGGAACTGACCAGAGTCGTAGGGGGGGAGCAGCTGTTTAATCCTCTGGATGCAGACCAGGGCGCATCGCATCCTATAATGCGAGCTGGGCCATTGGCTGCACTGGGCTAGGCTGGGCGCACGCGTGATTGGAATGTGGTTGTATTGGCTCCGGCTCCAGTGCAGCCAGTGGGTGCGGGCGGAGACTGGGCTCTGGAGACGGAATGGAGGCGCAGCCGGCTTCGGAGATGGGGTAGGTGAAACTGGGAGGGCACGGCACGCCGGCCGAGCCATGCTGGGCTGTAATATTCAGTGTCCCTGTCTGTTGCTGTGCAGTGCGTGTGCCTCTCCGGGCTGCTGCAGGGAGAGGAGCCTGTTTAATCCCAGCTGCTGCAGCGAGGAGCTCTGGATGGTTTCCTGTGGTTCTGATCAGTCTGTTTGACAGGAGAGGAGGAGGCGGTGGCGACGGGGAGCTGGGGAAGGGAGAAGAAAGGGGCTTTTGTAGCTAGAAAATAGGGTGTTTTTTTTAAAGGTTTGTTGACATAGAAAAGAGGAAAAAACAGTATCTAAGGAAACGGGCAAAGGGCAACAAAGAATGTAGCAGATTTCTTTGCGAGGAGGAATGAGAGCTTGAGCTCATTGAAGTCGTCGTCCTCCTCCCTCCTGCCGCAGCAGCCGTGGCTGCCAGAGAAAGGGACACAAAGCAGGGAAGGAGATGCCTTGATGTGAATCTAACAGCTCCACAATGAAGGCATTCTGGAGGGAGGATGAGGCAGGTATTGCAGAGCATGGCATTCTCTTGCACTTTTTAAATGTTAAAATTTTGCTTTTGTGTGAATCTGCAAAAGCCACCTCTGGGTATTACAGATAGGTGTCTTTGTTAGTGACAGGACCTGGTAGTGGCTTATTCTGCAGTTGACTGCAGCAGCTTTTGCTCCTCTGCTAAAAAAGGAGAAAGCTGCAGAGGGATGAGAGGCTGTACTGCACTGCTACGCCCAAAAATGCATTTAAAGCATAAGGTTCAGTGGCCAATTGCGACCCATGTAGCAGCAGAAATATTGAGAGATATTTTTTAAATAATGAAAAATAAAAGTGTATATTTGAACATCAGAACACACTGACTTGTTAAAAAATTATTTAACATTACAATGAGATGCTCAGATCAGTGAATTTAACCTGAATACTCTTGGAAATCTTAATAAATTATGTATGAAGCAGTGGTCCTTTCTCTCTCTTTGTCAGACACCGCTTTTATTCTAGTAATTAGGTCATCAGTAACCAAATCGCTTTTAGTTTTGCAAAAATGTAAAATAGTTTTTTAGAAGGTGAACAAGGTGCTGAATAACTTGAATCAGTATTTAAAATTTACTGTTTGAAATTAGTTGAATTTTAATTTGAGTTGTCTGTCATCTTTGGACTTCAAATATAAGCCATAGGCAGCATTTTTCATTTACAGGAGCTTGTTTATCCTAAGGGATCAGCAAGACAAAATTTGTGGTGTTTAATTTGGGTATTTATACATTCAAAGATACTTTTTTTAAGTATATTTTGTATTCTTCCAGTTTGTACAGATATATTTTCAGTAAACTCTCTGTTATGCATATGTGGATAGTGTACTTTAGAATTACTTAATTTTATATTTTGAATAGCATTTTTTCCCGCACCCCAATGAGCAGAGATGGTACTTGTTCTATTGCTTCTAAATCAGTTTTTGTGGTTGAAAATGCTTCTTAATGTTCTTTCTGCTTAACATATTAATAAACAGTGAAGTTTTCTGTCAAATCCAATAATCGGTAGACTTCCGATTATTTCATCAGTGTAATGGAAGTCTCATGAAGCACTTAATCTTCCTTTTTAAACTGCCTGTAATATACACACTAAAACTAGTTAGCTGGAAGAGGACTCTTAAATATTTTTAATGAGGCTCCTAAGAACCTCCTACAGTGCCTGCCAATAAATTTACTTTTATTTTTGTTAAATGTAAGGTTTCTATCACCAATACTGCATGACACACCGAATGAAAGCATAATAGTAATGGGATCTGATAGGAAGCTTTTTAGCTTAATGAACCCCTATCTGAAAAAAACTATAAACCTTAATTTTCTACACACTGTAAATTAGCTTGAGTATAGATCTCAGGCTTCCTATCTGATGATGGGATATATTTTAGCTGGGTTAATATGTTAAAACATAAGCTAAGGATTTATAAAACGGTAGTGTAATTGGAATCAGAAGTTAAACATCGTACCAAAGGTGTTTGTTGTACAAAACTGAAAGTGAATTTTAGTTGCTTAATCTATCAAGATACTAGTAATCCGAATGATTCAAAGGCACTTTTCCTTTATTCCCTGAGAGATACAACACTATGGGGATGTTTCTTGCTTAAATTATTATTATTATTTTTTAAACCGTACAAGAGCTGTTTTGTACACCTGGCTAAGTAGTTTCCATTTCTAACAGTGGGACAGTTTCTAGTAGCGTCATGAGTAAAAGACAGTTAGTAAATGTAGGCCCCAATTCCACAAATAATGACTCTCTGCATGGAGTGATGGACCCTATTTGTGAATCATATTTCTAAAAGGATGCATTTTGTGAGCAGCTTCATAGGACAAGTGTAAATTCAAGGCAAACCTTCATGTTTATAGTCAAAAAGCATGATTCATAACTCATGGTGTAACTTCAGTATAATTCAGTGTAGTCTGGGAAATAAATAGATCTAATTGATCTCTTTGGTCTACAACTACTTATTGTGGGGTTTATATTTCTGTTAAATATTCCATCAACTCAACTGTATTAATATTTTAATCAAGTTGATTACTTTTTCATGAATTTAGTGAAAACTAACTTCTTCATCCTTGGGGGTGTAGCTTTAAGTAGGTCATGCTGGTAGGAAACTGGGAGATTAATAGTGTCGAAAAGACTGAAGATGAGCTCTGCATAAGCTCAAAAGTTTCTCTTTCACCAACGGAAGTCAGTCCAATAAAAGATATTACCTCGCCTAACTTGTCACTCTAAAAAAGACTCAGACTTCCAGCTGGTTGTATTTTTTAAGATTCATAGTGTTGTGAGTGAACAGATGCTAACATACTTCCTTGAAGACTAATGGTTTCCCATTCTCTTTAGGTGTTGGCTGAAGATGATACTAATGGATCACCATAGTGTGAAAAAAGATTAAGGGTGATACGGTACAGACCCTTAATACTTGATATTTTAAAATGTTTTTGTATTGTCCAATTTTTTAAATGTTTGTGACTGAAATTGATGTTTTCAGTTACAAATGAGCCTTTTATGGATATTAATACCTAGGACTTTTAAATAATCATTTTTCAAAAGTCAAATAAATAGAAGGTTGCAAGAAATAAAAAAAATAACAAGGCATACATAGAGAAGGCTAATGACCCATGAGTAATTTAGCCAAAATGATGATTAAGAATATTTGTGAATCACCCTTGGTCCAGTGTAGTTTGATTCAGATGCTGTCTGAACTACTTTGTGTTAAATGGAGACTCATTTAAGGGCAGATTTTCTTATTTTCAAGGACTGAATGCAGTGGGACTAACAAGCTAGGGAGCTTCCCAACCCAAAATTCTAAAGCAAAGAATTTTTTTTTTCCCTGGGCTGCTAATGAAAGCTGAAGTTAACGTGCCTGTATATAATTTGTTCAATTTCGTGACTTTTAATTTTTCTACTTTATTTTTTGCTAGTAAGATGATAATTTTCAGGATCTATAGGTGATATTTTGTAAGAATCGAACTGTGCTTTCTTCTAAGACCAGAACAGATTTTAAAATAAGATTCCCCTACCCATGACAAGCAAGGGAATTCAGAGTTAAGACCAAATCTCCATCCATACTGCCCTTGGTGTGGTCCCATGCTCCAGTATTTGAGGAGCGCAGTGAACATAGCTCATCCATTTTTCTGAGATCTTGCTGAGAAAGCAAGTTTTGGCTAAGAGGAACCGCCCTGAAGACTGATTTTGCTGTTATGCTGTATCTGAGGTCTGGCCAGGAGCAGCTGCTCCAAAGACAGTTGCTGCTAGGGGACAGTGTGTGGAGTTCTAGGCTACAGTAGGATACTTTCCAAGGTCTCACATGCTAACTTTTGGGATTGGCATAAATACAGGCCATCTTTAAATAATGGCACTCTATAATTTTATGTAGTAAGTACTAATACGTTAATGATCCGGAATCATGGTCAGGTCACTGTATGGTGTAAGGCAGGACGTACTCTGGACTGGATCCTTTTGCCTGGATGTGTTCATAAATATGAGAGACTCCTCTCTACAGGGTTAAGACCACTTCCTTCTGCAAGCAGAAGTAACTCTTACCTTTACAAGACAAGAGGTAACCATTGTCCTGGTGTGCTCCCAAAAACTCTTGGTCTTTGCTAAATTCCAAAATTTAATCATAAAAACTCAAATCAGCCAAGAGACCAAAGAATAGAAGTCTTAGCAAGACACTACAACAGTCTCTCATTACTGCTATATTTACTTCAGCACTGAAGTGCTCTTCCTCACTTCATAGTTCACACAGATTGCATTAATTCTGTCACTAACTGTGGCAAAAAAACAACAACAACCAGGAAGGAAGAATGTAGTCTGATACAGATGAGGACACAATTCTATAAGCTTATGCCTTTCTAAAGGAAGCAATGAGTATCCTGGAAAAATTTTTTGGACTATACGCTGATTCCGTACTTTGTCCACTCAAACCTCAAACATAGCAGCCCTTGCTGTTAGGAATTGTCATCTCATTTTATGGTTTACCAAAAATGAAGTAGGGGGACCGAGATTGAGACCAGAAACATAGTGCATTCTTTCCAAGGATTTGGTCCATTCACAAGTAGTAGCCAAAGAAGCTGATGGCAGTCAGGGCTGGCACCTCTAACTCTGACCCATGCCTTCCTATGTGGTTTTTTTAAAAAAAGTAGGCAACACAAAGGACCCCCCAGTAATGAGATTGTCAGCACCTCTTTTGATATGGGAAATCTGCCCCTCTCCACAATCCAGTAATCTAAACAATTCTTTAAAAAGCACCGCTTGATGTTTGAGACCTTGCATGAGTTCCTGCCCAGTGTTTAACCAAAAAAAAAAGCTTAAGCAAGCTAATTGACAAAGTCTCCAGTGCCACCTATTGGCTGCCATTGTCCTGGATTCTTCTCTCAGGCTTCAGGTCAAGGCACAGGACAAACACAGCACTTGTTGCTTTGGTGAATGACCACCTCCTGTCCACATACAATGGACGTATCTCTATTTACCTTGCAGAACTATTTTATCATTTGATACCATTGATAGTTGTATATTCCTGTTCTGCTTCTAATAGGCTCCAGGAATAAACTGATATACCCTGAAATGACTCAGATATGTCCTCTCGCACTAAACCCAGAGGGTCATTACAGGCATAGTCCTCTGAGGACTCTGCAACTAAGGTTCAAACCCCTCTTCATAATGAGACAAATGAGATAAACAGTGTGAAGTGCCAGCCATATCTATCCTTTGCATTAGATATAAACAGAGCACTGTCTTCTAGCTTCCAGTGGAAATCAGTACCTGGATAAAGAGCAGCTGGCTAAATCTGAGCCCAGACAAGGGTGAGGTGAAGCCGATAGGAAGAGGGAAGCACTTTGGAGAACTTGCCTCTCTGCTGAAGAGGCCATACTAATCTATGCATGCATGAACTTCGAGCTTGATTGTTGCAGTCTGTTTTATCTAGGAAAGAAGCCACATGTAATTAAAAAGCATCAGCTAGTATGGACTGTGTGAACACATCTTTTTATCAGCCCGGTTTCCTAACAGTCACTTGGTGTATTGCTTTCTGAGCTGGCTACCCAGGCTCTGATCCAAAGCCTTTGACAAGTCTAGTTCAAGGTACATGTCCTGATATTCAAAGTCCTCCATGGAATTAGCCTTAGCTTCTTGAGCTGTTATATCTTCCTCCATAGCTATGATAGCTATTTTTCATCAGAGCAATGAAAATGTTGAACAATAGGAAGAGGCTTGTGAGTTGAGAAGAACTAATTTTTACAGGGATTGGACCTAGAATATGGGATTTACCTCTGCAGGAAATACGCACTACGTTAAAATCAAAGTGCCTGATTCCAGTGATAAGGGCGTTCAGTAACTTTTTCAGAAGGAACTGAGCAGCTTACAGGAACAAGCTGTATGTGTAAAACTCATTTTTTTTGGACTTTGGCAAGTTCTACACACACAACTAGCCAAACAAAAACTAATCAAAATATTTCTCCTGTCCTGTGTTTGTTTTTATTTTAAAATATTTTGGAAGCACTCCTGATAGATACTGTGTTGATAAGGGCTAAGTAAACACTTAAAAAAAGAGTGATATGTTTGCTATGTGAAGCTACTTTGAGAGAAAAATGGAGTACTGTGGCCCAGTGAAAATTCTTTCTATCGCAAACTTTAAATACCAAATCAACTTTTTAGGTTAAAACAAACTTTTTGGTGTCTTAACACTGACTATGCATATAGCAATTTTCCTAACCCTTCTTGTGTGTTTACCAGTTGATAAGTGTTTTCTTACTTCTCGGAACAAACACATAGCTTGAAATTTTATAATAAACTATTAAACTCTTAATTTAAAAAAAAATCTAAAAGAAAATGTCTTAAAGGAAATCCCAACTATTCAGTAATTTTACATCCAAGTGTCTCCCTTCTTACTGCTTTTAATATGAAAGTTGTATTTGACAGTTCAATATTGCTTCATGGGTGCTTAATATATATTCGACCTTTGAAATGTAGTATTCCAAAATGTAGCCATGACCTGAAATGCAAGAGGAAAACCAAGAGCATGGAAATATTTTTAAGAAGCAGATATTTAAATGTTTACATGTCCATCAGCAAAGAGCAATTTGACTTCAATCCTATGAATATTCTACTATCCTCTCCTGTTTAACCTCTCCATCTCCAAATTAACAGAATTGGGGACAATCTTTAACAGAAATAAAATGCTGGAAATACGGAGCTATACATTTTAGGCCAGTACAATTGCTGATAAATGTCCTACTTTTCCCCATTCTTTATCTCTTCCCGCCTCCCCCCTTTTCCTTCCTCTACCCTCTGCTCTTTCATTTTTCCTCTCCTGTATGCCCACCACCTGCCCTGTTGAGTCAATCTTCTTCCAGCTGCTGACTTCCCTTACTTCTACCCTTATTCTCTTTCTTACTTCCCAGATGAGGTTTTTTTCATTCTCCTTTAGCCAGTGCCTGTCACAATACAAGCATACCATAGTCCTTCCATTCTCAATAAACTGTTCTGCAGTTTCCCCCTTTTTCAAATACTGACTCATCTCCTGCCTTCATCTTTAGGCTCACCAGGATGTGCTTTTTGTAAAAGCTGCCGCAGGTTTCTCCAACTTCATCATGGATCTCATCTCATCTAATCTGGCTTCTGCCCTTTCTGTTCTAGTGAAATTGCTTTCATGTAGGTCTCTGAGTTTTTACTAGCCAGATAGAAGAACCCATACCTCATTGTTATCCTTCTTTACTTTCTGTTGCTTTTGAAACTGCTGATCCTTCTTGTTATCTTGTCCTTCCTTGGCTTTCATAACTTACCTTTTAGATCTCTTCCCTCTCTGAACATTCCTTCAGTATCATGTTCTACTTTCTGTGGGCAATCCCACAGTGCTCTGTCCTAGATCTCCTTTTCTCTCTCAACCCTCCTGTTAAGGGTCTCATTCACTTGCATGGTTTCAGCTAGTACCTTTATGCAGATGACTCTCAAATCTACCTCTCCAGTTTTTCCTGGTAGTCTCTTTCAAATCCTGCATCTCAGGCTGTGTTTTTGATCTCTCCTATTGTCTCACTGTAAGTGTCACGTGGACAAAACTGAATTTTTTCCCAAGCCCTCCCCACTGTCTCATTTCTCTGTCGACTACGTCAGTCTCCTCACTGTCACTTAAATCCACAATCTGGGTGTCCATTTTTACACTTTGCTCTATTGTCCCATAAATCTGGGCAGTGTCTCTGTCTTGCTGCTGCCTCCACATCACTAAATTCCAACTAGTCTCTCAGTACACTCGTCTGAAACTCTTTCATCGGGCCTATTGTATCCTGTCTTTATGATTACAACCACTGCCTCTTTAGTTTCCTTGATACCTGCATCACAGCCCCCTCCCCTCCAGTCAAAATATAGCTGCCAAGGTCGTCATCTTAGTGCTGATAATTGAATCCCTCCACTGACTCCCCCTTTTTCCCACCACATCAAATTCAAAATGTTTTCTTACCTTCAGGCCCTTTCTGTTTCTGGCCCTCTCTGATTGCTACTGTATCTTATCAAGTTGCTCTCCACTCTCCTAACTTTCTGAACTGGTGCCCTCATCTACTTGCTGCTTTACTTCTCTGAGATGCATCTTTGTGCTTTCCTCCATACCACTGCTTACTTACAAAACACCTCCAAAACTATAATTGAATTAGCCATGTTCTCTTTCTTCAGATCCTTCCTCAAGACCCTTCAACAGTGGTTCATATCTTTGGTCACTACCACGATACAAATATTTATGTAGTAGCAATCTCTCTTCCTTTTGGTCTCTTGTGTGTTTGTTCTTCCTGTTGGTCTTTCTTCTGTCATAAAGAATTTTTAAAAGTTCATTTACAACACATGATATTCCAAATCCTATTTGTATCCTTACCTTTTCTGTTCCTTCTGTGCCACCTCCCACTGCTTACGTAGCTCTCCAACATGAGGTCTGATCTGTTGTGCAACACACATTGCAGAGTGAAACTAGCCTGTGGTGTGCAAAGAAAAGGAAAGGAAGACACAGGAGCGTCATTTGCATGGAAATGATTAAGTGGACGTGACATAAGATACATAAAGAAAAGAGGAGTCAGTGAATGGGGGAAAAAATACCTCCGTGGTGTGTGTTTACAAAAAAATATATGGCCTACAAATGTAGCTACCTAGGGGAACAAACAAATTTGAATTTTGATTCCTAATGATCTCATTTGCTATTGTATCAGAAAATAGAAACTTGTAGATCAATACACTGAGATGTTAAGCAGGACTTTATTTTTTTTGTGAGAGATTTTCTACCAAGTTACAAAATTAGGAGATAAGGGTTGGAGCAGACAGATGGTATTATAAATAAAATCTCATCTTCTCATGAGCATTGACCACCCCAGACGTTAACCTAGAATTTTTCTCACGTGGCAACTGGGGAAAAATGTGAGATTCCATGGCTCAGTTTTAAGAGTCTTGAGTTTTCCTGGACTTTGAAAACTGAATAATTCTTTGACCTCTAGAAGTGGTCCCTCCAGGTTAGGACTGATGCGTGTTGGCAATATGATATAAAGAAACACACTTTTCTCTCCCATGTGGTAATTTAATCATGAAGGAAACCTGACATCTTATTTTTATTTACAGTAAAGGACTTTTTACAAGCGCTACATTTGAGAACAATATTTTTTCAAAGGTACAGTTTAGTGTTTGTACTTGTTAGTAATGGATACCATCAAACCAGTTACCTAGTATAAACTTTAAAATAGTTAAAAGGATGTGTTCTACAAATTTGTGCTTTAGTAAATTTTCAAATCTTACTGCTTTTTGAAAACTTTCTGTAGTAGTAGCATCATTGATGTAAAATATTTTTCCTAATTGTCTTAATTGAACAAATACTACTCTCAGGGCTGTCCAATGAACGTACTAAACAAAATCAGTTATATTCATTTTAGCACCATTGGAAAAAATGTAAAGAATGGTTATGTGCTAAAGAGAAAAGGACAATATAGGGACAATACTTAATTTTTAAGCTTCTGGGAAGGTAGTCTAATTATTTTTTGTAAATACCTGGTCCTATATATAGGGAACACTGCTCTCCATTACCATATTCTTCATTCATGTGAAAAATGGTTACTAATTTTAACTCCCTTATTAAGGTAGACTCAACCATACTGTGTGCTTGTGGATCTATATACAATATTGTATTGTATCACTTTTCTCCTATATTGTACATATCCCATGCAAGAAATTGCATGTGATCGTGTAATTACTGTCTTTCAATTCATATAACATATAAAGAGGCTTGTGTGTAATAGTTTTTTAATAAAAGAAAAAACAAAGCAATTCCATCACCTGATACTTTATCAGATCCCATTTCCTCTACTAAGTATGGAGTACTAGTCCCGTTTTACAGACACCTTAGCAAAGCTGCATGATTTTGGCATATTCAGTTTGAGAGGCAATGTAGCTAACTGATTGGGGCTTGGATCCACAATACTAGAGGCCAGAGTTCAAATCCCCATTCTGCCAAAAGTTACCTTGTGTGACACTTGAAATCATCTGTTCTTTCATCTGTGAGATTACGGAATACTTGCTTGCCTCTTTGATAATGCAAACTGTGAAAGAGGTGAGACTAGAACTAGATGGGTAGTCTTCTGACTCCTAACCCAGTGATCCTTCCCTTGAACTGTAGGGTGTTTTGATGGATGGCAGAGGAAGGGAAGGTGGCTTGATCTGTTTTGCCTATGTCCCTTCTGGAAATCTAGCTCATGCTTATCATAGATAGAGGAAACAGAAGGCTTAACAGGGCCTAGGAGAATGGGCTGTGCATTTGGAATTAACAGCCTTTAACAAGTTGTTGTGCTTATGCAATTAAAGATTTTCTGTAATTTACAATCTGGTCAGATTTTCTGGGAGACAGTGGAAAGGCACTGCTGTGACCTCAGGAATATCTGTCAAATTTATGTTTTCTACTCCAAATCATGGAGGATTTAGAACTGTACAAGTTTCTTTAATTTAGACAAACTATCTTGACAGAGCGTTGGCTGGGATGATTTAGTTGGTGTTCGTCCTGCTTTGAGCAGGGGATTGGACTAGATGACCTCCTGAGGTCTCTTCCAACCCTAATATTCTATGATTCTATGATCTTTTTACTAATCTTGTTCTCTGAAGTAGCTGTACATTTTTGTTCAAGCTTTCTCAAAATTCAACCCAAATAAGAAAAATTTCAACCTGAATAGTTAGTTCATCAGTTATAAGCAACTGAAAACAAAGGGTTACAATGGAAAGTCTTGGCCAGCCTTAAATACAGGGATCATTACTAATCCACCTATAATGTCATATATGAAATTTCATATTTTAGATTAAACAAGTCGTATAGATTTTTAATTTGACATTCTGTAACATTTTGTTGCCTCTGGATTCTGACAAGGCCAAGACTTATGTATTCTCAACATGTTACATTGAAAAATTTGAAGCCATTGGTAACAAAAGTAGTTGTTTAGGCTGATAAATCACTAAAGGAGTTTAAAGAAATATTTTTATGAAACCAAAATTCAGAGCTCCTGGTGTATCCCAAACTGTCATGACTGGGCTGCTTAAACAGAACCTATTCAGATTACAATATATTGAATGTTACTTGATTTCCGACCAAAAAAAAAGAATTGACTAATGCAGACTCATAAGATTTCATAGAAGTCGATTATTTTTGTTTCTATCTATTAGGATTTCAATCTAAAAAATCCTCTAAGTTCCAGGTTATAGAGTTCCTTGACAATTCTTTTACTATTCTACACTGACAATTGTAGAAGTCCTTATTCAGATCTAACGCTGTATACATCTAAAGCAGTGCTGCTGAAGAATCTTCAGTTTAGTGCCGGACAAAAAAAATCTGACTTTTGAAGACCTTTGTTTAGCTGTCTGAATTATGCAAAGTGGTCATTCTGCATGGAAGCAGACTGTCAGAAGGAACACTGTTGTGGTTTCATGTTGCTAGGAGAATTCTGCAGTAAAATGGAGCACTTCCAGAGCGATGACTAAATATTAAGGAAATGAGACAGTTTGATGGAAAGAGAGACATGGTGTTAATCACTGTTTAGTTTGTATACTATCTTTCATATAAAATCTCCCTGTACTGTTTTATTAATTGTACACAGATACAGCAAAAGGGAATAGTGTGGTCACAAAATGACTTGAGTGGCAAGTTGGGAGCAGAATCTAAAAGTAGCTAGCAAAAGCAAGAGAAGAGTTGGGAGGAAAATCTGCTGATCTAAACTGGAGAGAATGAAGGCATGAATAACTGTGAGCAGATGGAGAATAGTAATAACATGTTCTTAGTGCTTCATCCATAGATCCGAAAGTGTTTAACAACGGGAGATAAGTATCGTTAGACCTGTTTTACAGACTGGGAAACTGAGAGAGAGAGAGAGGTGAAATGACTGACATCAGGTCAGCGCCAGAGCCAACAATAGAATTTAGGTCTCCTGAGTCCCAATCCAGTGCCCTGTCCACTGCATCATGAGTAGATAATATGGGCAATATTATGGAGGTTACGGTAGTTCTTGAAGAAATTGTTGATGTGATGAAAGGAGATTAATTTGGGGTCAAGGAGAATGCCCGTTTCTGGGACATGTGGTAAAAGCCACAGATGGTTGAAATGGTATTAGAGAAGATGTTACTGAAAATATGATTAAAAGATCTCAGACTTAAATACTCAGCTAGAGGAAGCTGGAACAGGAGTTCATTGGTGAAAAAGATACATGGAAATAGGCACAAAGTGTAGTATTTCATTCTGGGTCATATACTGTCCTCATCACTGTAGTATCTGGGAGTGTTCCAGAGTGCATTAAGTGACATGACTAACATCTGTCACATGTGGTTCATTCTTTCTCATATAATTTCCCCCACGTGGAGTGGATGAATGTAGTGTAGTTTTTTTTAATAGGGACACACTGGTAGGTATTCTATTACCAATGCCAACGTTAAAAAAGCTTGCATTTGGAATGGAAGGTGGGGAGGTCTGATAGTCCTTAGTTCCTGTAAGAGTTCATTCCAAAGTCTTGACCAGTCCCCAGGAAGGCTCTGGTGTCTACAATACGACTTTTTACCTTTGTGATATACAGTTCTGTTGTGCCTGAGGGGCAGTTTTGTGAACCACTATTTCATCTGAGACTTAGATGATCTTTTTAGGTATCTTGGGCCCAGGCCATTGAGCACCTTGACGATGGGGATCAAGATCTTGAACTTAGCTGTGTTCTCTGGGAAGCCAGTGTACAGAATATGTAGGACAAGTTTGATAAGCTCACCGTAGCCCGTGTTGCTAAAGAGATGTGCTCCTGTTTTTCTGTACTAGTTGCAATTTCCTAAGGGCTAATGGCTGCCTGCCCAGGAATATTGAATTGCTGTAGTTAGATGGGAGGTGACAAAGCTGTGTATTATTGAGGCCAGGTCATCGTCTGCCAGATTGGAATAGTTTCCCTGCCAACCAGAGGTGATAGAAAGCATTACTCATGGGTGCTGCTATGTAAGAGCTTAGTGTCAATGAGCAATCCAGGAGTACTACTAAACTGCAGATGGATCAGAGAGGAGAAAGTGGTAAATATATTTTTCCATTTCAGCTCGTTAGTATTAGAAGGCTGAGTCCAGTCCTTGAAGGACTCTGTGGATTATGGATTTTGATTGTAATGGATTTAGTTTTAAATGGTCTGCAAAAATAATTTTCTTATTTCTGGTTGACTTAGGCTTTCTTAATAAAAATCCTTACCTCAGATTGCTTAATTTCAGTTTGATATTTTTAATGATCTCTGAACCAATAAGCATTTCTTTGACTTTATACTAAATTGAGAAATCTGTGCAGTAGCTCACAGCTGTTCCACTAATGTTGCTTCACTTTCTAAATTAAAGATCATGAAAATTTGAAATACTCCAGTAACTTCTGGTAGTTCTGCTCTGGACATAGCAATTTAACGTTATTAGAGTGCTTGGCATTTTTAAATGCCTAAATTTGGAAATAATTGGGGCCTGGGATTAATGTAGCAACTTAGTTTTTAGACTGTTGCAAATTTTGTTTAAAAGCGTTCTGTAAAACAATTTTCAGAGTAACAGCCGTGTTAGTCTGTATTCGTAAAAAGAAAAGGAGTACTTGTGGCACCTTAGAGACTAACCAGTTTATTTGAGCATGAGCTTTCGTGAGCTACAGCTCACTTCATCGGATGCATAGCATATCGTGGAAACTGCAGAAGACATTATATACACACAGAGACCATGAAACAAAACTTCCTCCCACCTCACTCCCCCGCTGGCAACAGCTTATCTAAAGTGATCATCAAGTAGAGCCATTTCCAGCACAAATCCAGGTTTTCTCACCCTTCCCCCCCCCCCCCCCCCCACACACACATACAAACTCACTCTCCTGCTGGCAACAGCCCATCCCCCTTTGAAACCCCTCTTTATAATGCGCATGATAATCAAGGTGGGTCACCTCCAGCACTAATCCAGGTTTTCTCACCCCCCCCCACACCCCCCCCCCTTTTTTTTTTTCCAAAAACCACACACACAAACTCATTCTCCTGCTGGCAACAGCTCATCTTACAATGTGCACAGCAATAATCCAAGTTTAACCAGAACGTCTTGGGGGGGGTTTGTAGGAAAAAAACAAGGGGAGACAGGCTACCTTGCATAATGACTTAGCCACTCCCAGTCTCTATTCAAGCCCAAATTAATAGTATCCAATTTGCAAATGAATTCCAATTCAGCAGTTTCTCGCTGGAGTCTGGATTTGAAGTTTTTTTGCTTTAAGATAGCGACCCTCATGTCTGTGATTGCGTGACCAGAGAGATTGAAGTGTTCTCCGACTGGTTTATGAATGTTATAATTCTTGACATCTGATTTGTGTCCATTTATTCTTTTACGTAGAGACTGTCCAGTTTGACCAATGTACATGGCAGAGGGGCATTGCTGGCACATGATGGCATATATCACATTGGTGGATGTGCAGGTGAACGAGCCTCTGATAGTGTGGCTGATGTTGTTAGGCCCTGCGATGGTGTCCCCTGAATAGATATGTGGGCACAGTTGGCAACGGGCTTTGTTGCAAGGATAGGTTCCTGGGCTAGTGGTTCTGTTGTGTGGTATGTGGTTGTTGGTGAGTATTCGCTTCAGGTTGGGGGGCTGTCTGTAGGCAAGGACTGGCCTTTCTCCCAAGATTTGTGAGAGTGTTGGGTCATCCTTCAGGATAGGCTGTAGATCCTTAATAATGCGTTGGAGGGGTTTTAGTTGGGGGCTGAAGGTGACGGCTAGTGGCGTTCTGTTATTTTCTTTGTTAGGCCTGTCCTGTAGTAGGTGACTTCTGGGAACTCTTCTGGCTCTATCAATCTGTTTCTTCACTTCCGCAGGTGTGTATTGTAGTTGTAAGAATGCTTGATAGAGATCTTGTAGGTGTTTGTCTCTGTCTGAGGGGTTGGAGCAAATGCGGTTGTATCGCAGAGCTTGGCTGTAGACGATGGATCGTGTGGTGTGGTCAGGGTGAAAGCTGGAGGCATGTAGGTAGGAATAGCGGTCAGTAGGTTTCCGGTATAGGGTGGTGTTGATGTGACCATCGCTTATTAGCACTGTAGTGTCCAGGAAGTGGATCTCTTGTGTGGACTGGACCAGGCTGAGGTTGATGGTGGGATGGAAATTGTTGAAATCATGGTGGAATTCCTCAAGGGCTTCTTTTCCATGGGTCCAGATGATGAAGATGTCATCAATATAGCGCAAGTAAAGTAGGGGCGTTAGGGGACGAGAGCTGAGGAAGCGTTGTTCTAAATCAGCCATAAAAATGTTGGCATACTGTGGGGCCCTGCGGGTACCCATAGCAGTGCCGCTGATCTGAAGGTATACATTGTCCCCAAATGTAAAATAGTTATGGGTAAGGACAAAGTCACAAAGTTCAGCCACCAGGTTAGCCGTGACATTATCGGGGATAGTGTTCTTGATGGCTTGTAGTCCATCTTTGTGTGGAATGTTGGTGTAGAGGGCTTCTACATCCATAGTGGCCAGGATGGTGTTATCAGGAAGATCACCAATGGATTGTAGTTTCCTCAGGAAGTCAGTGGTGTCTCGAAGGTAGCTGGGAGTGCTGGTAGCGTAGGGCCTGAGGAGGGAGTCTACATAGCCGGACAGTCCTGCTGTCAGGGTGCCAATGCCTGAGATGATGGGGTGCCCAGGATTTCCAGGTTTATGGATCTTGGGTAGTAGATAGAATATCCCAGGTCGGGGTTCCAGGGGTGTGTCTGTGCGGATTTGATCTTGTGCTTTTTCAGGAAGTTTCTTGAGCAAATGCTGTAGATGCTTTTGGTAACTCTCAGTGGGATCAGAGGGTAATGGCTTGTAGAAAGTGGTGTTGGAGAGCTGCCGAGCAGCCTCTTGTTCATATTCCGACCTATTCATGATGACAACAGCACCTCCTTTGTCAGCCTTTTTGATTATGATGTCAGAGTTGTTTCTGAGGCTGTGGATGGCATTGTGTTCTGCACGGCTGAGGTGTTGGGGCAAGTGATGCTGCTTTTCCACAATTTCAGCCCGTGCACGTCGGCGGAAGCACTCTATGTAGAAGTCCAGTCTGCTGTTTCGACCTTCAGGAGGAGTCCACCTAGAATCCTTCTTTTTGTAATGTTGGTAGGCAGGCCTCTGTGGATCATTATGTTGTTCAGAGGTATTTTGGAAATATTCCTTGAGTCGGAGACGTCGAAAATAGGATTCTAGGTCACCACAGAACTGTATCATGTTCGAGGGGGTGGAGGGGCAGAAGGAGAGACCCCGAGATAGGACAGCAGCTTCTGCTGGGCTGAGAGTATAGTTGGATAGATTAACAATATTGCTGGGTGGGTTGAGGGAACCATTGCTGTGGCCCCTTGTAGCCTGTAGTAGTTTAGAAAGTTTAGTGTCCTTTTTCTTTTGTAGAGAAGTAAAGTGTGCGTTGTAAATGGCTTGTCTAGTTTTAGTAAAATCCAGCCACGAGGAAGTTTGTGTGGAAGGTTGGTTTTTTATGAGAGTATCCATTTTTGAGAGCTCATTCGTAATCTTCCCCTGTTTGCTGTAGAGGATGTTGATCAGGTGATTCCGCAGTTTCTTTGAGAGCGTGTGGCACAAGCTGTCAGCATAGTCTGTGTGGTATGTAGATTGTAATGGATTTTTTACCTTCAGTCCTTTTGGTACGATGTCCATCTGTTTGCATTTGGAAAGGAAGATGATGTCTGTCTGTATCTGTACAAGTTTTTTCATGCAGTTGATAGATTTCCACTCCATGCGGCTAAATGCAGTGCCTTGCATAATGACAGGTTTCAGAGTAACAGCCGTGTTAGTCTGTATTCGTAAAAAGAAAAGGAGTGCTTGTGGCACCTTAGAGACTAACCAGTTTATTTGAGCATGAGCTTTCGTGAGCTACAGCTCACTTCATCGGATGCATAGCATATCGTGGAAACTGCAGAAGACATTATATACACACAGAGACCATGAAACAAAACAATGTACTCTGTATTTTTGTGTGTATTTTTTCTGATTAACAAATAATCACAACAAAACATTCTACACATCTGCAGGATTGTGGTCTCTGTGATGACAGATTACAGACAAGATATAAAACTGAAGAACAGCACAGGTTACAGCGGTTATGCATTGGCCTCAGGTTACAATATGTATTTTTGGTGGCATAAGCGTTCGTTGTATTAAAATTTGAAATATGGACATTCAATTTTGTATAAAATGCTAAAGAGAATGAGTTTTAGGAATGATTTGAGAGAGACTAAAATGGAGGCTGTATAAAAATGTCATTTTACACAAAAAGTTGGGATGGCTGGGAACACTGTAACATTGAATTTTAAGGCACACTAAAATTTTAAAAAATAAATTATTGTCCTATAATCTTTACGAAAAACCAAAACAATCAGTCTTGCACAGAATCATTTTGCTTATTGTAAACTACTCAGATTAATTTCTTATTAAGTAATTCTAATCTGCCAGCAGTAGATTCTCACATCCTTTACCTAAATGTCATCTCACAAAATTCATATCCAGTTCATTTTCTCTGTAGCCAATTAAAAATGCCTAGAAATCATAGCATGATAGTAAGCAGAGGATATCCCTTCCCAGTGTGCCACCCTTTCTCTACCCTTCCTGTTCCCCCCCCCCCCGCACCCTCCAATTAGGGCTGACGAAGACTTTCAAGAACACAAAGTAATGACAACACAGCTTTTTATGGTGTATTTAACAGTTGGGCTTTCTTAAACTCTTGTATGGAGATACAATAAAAAGTCAATGTAAAATATCTACATATATTCTAATTTCTTTTATGATGTAAAAGCAAATGTGTTATTTACATAGGATTAATATGTAGTTGATGCATCCTACTTAACACTTCTGCTGTGATAAATCTAAGCTTTATTTATGGGCCCCTTCCAAATTCATGGTCCATTTTGGTCAATTTCACGGTCATGGGATTTTAAAAATAATAAATTTCATCATTTCAGATATTTAAATATGAAATTTCATGGTGGTGTAATTGTAGGGATCCTGACCCAAAAAGGAGTTGTGTGTGGGGGAGTCAACAGGTTTATTGTAGGAGGGGTTGAAGTGCTGCTACCCTAACTCCTGCGCTGCTGTTGGCAGGGGCGCTGCCTTCAGAGCTGGGCAGCTGGAGAGTGACAGCTGAAGGCAGAGCTGACACCAGCAGCAGCGCAGAAGTAAGGATGGCATGGTATGGTATTGCCACCCTTATTTCTGTGCTGCTGCTTGCAGAGCTGGGCCCTCGGTCAGCAGCTACCTCTCTCTAGCTGCCCAGCTCTGAAGACAGCGTAGAAGTAAGGTTGGAAATACTGCAGCCCCCGAAAATAAACTTGTGACCCCCACCCATTTCGGTCAGGACTTCCAATTTGAGAAATGTTGGTCTCCCCCGTGAAATCTGGTCTTTGCTGTGCCTATACAGATTTCACGGGGGGGGGGGAAGGGAAACAGATGTCACGGTCCTTGACATGTTTTTCATGGTCGTGAATTTGGTAGGCCCTATTTATTTAATATTCATACTCATTGTAAAGTATTTTGAATTATGATAAGAATTAAAGCCAAACCAGATGTATTTGACTGAACTGCTGTAACCTTACAGTGTCTGCATTCCTATGTGAAGATTAGGTATTTAAATAATTGTTTCAGTTATAGAAACCATTTTATTAAAAAGAAAAAATTAATTTTGTAATGAAAATATTTTTCAGTTCACTTAACTCGGGGAAACAGATAAATATTGACATAGTGTATAGGTAGACAACAGGCGGTTAAATTGATTTTGCTTGTTTGAAGTACTCTAGGGGGCACACCATCCAAGCAGCACAAAACTTCGTCCTTCATATAATTTCTGCATCCTTTCATATAAAATTTGGTCTGTGGACCAAACTTTGAAGATCTCATTCTGTTTCTATTTGTTTGGAGAGTCCAACTGGAAGACTACTATTTAAGAGTAAGAACAGCTAGTTCCTGTACTGGGTAATAGAGCAGGGGTCGGCAACCTTTCAGAATTGGTGTGCCGAGTCTTCATTTATTCACTTTAATTTAAGGTTTCGCGTGCCAGTAATACATTTTAACGTTTTTAGAAGGTCTCTCTAAGTCTATATATTATATAACTAAACTATTGTCGTATGTAAAGTAAACAAGGTTTTCAAAATGTTTAAGAAGCTTCATTTAAAATTTAAATTAAAATGCTGATCTTATGCCGCCGGCCTGCTCAACCTGCTGCCAGCCTGGGGTTCCGTTCACCTAGGCCGGCAGCAGGCTGAGCGGGGCCCTGGCTGGCAAGGGGCTGCAGCTAGAACCCCAGACCGGCAGCGGGCTGAGCGGGGCCAGCGGCCAGGACCCCAGACCGGCAGCGGGCTGAGCGGCTCAGCCTGCTGCCGGTCTGGGGTTCCGTCCCCCGGCTCCTTCCAGCCAGGGTCCTGGCTGCTGGCCCCACCCAGCCCGCTGCCGGTCTGGGATCCCGGATCTGCCCACATGGAGTGGGGTACCTTCCTTCTCCCTGGTTCTAGCCCATTCTCTTCCTCTCTCTCTCTGCACTGAGCTGAGGGTGGGAGTGCACAGGGTTGGGGTGTAGGGTCTGGCCAGGAGCTAGAATGAGGGAGGGGGCTCAAGGTTGGGGCAGGAGGTTTGGGGGTGGAGTGCTTACCTGGGCAGCTCCCATTTGGTGCGAGGGGTGGGGGTGGGAATGTAGGGGGTGCAGGAGTCAGGGCAAGAGCTGTGGGGGGGGCTGGGTATGTGTGTGGGGGTGCTGGAGTCAGGGCTGGGGTCGTGGGAGGTGCAGGGGTCAGGGCAGGAGGCTGGGGGTGTGTGAGGGGGATGCAGGGGTCAGGGCAGAGGGCTGGGGGTGTGGGCTGGGGTCGTGGGGGTGCTCCCAGCCCCCTGCCCTGAGCAGCTCATGGCAGGGGGCTGGAGGGGATATGCCCTGATTCCACCCCACGGCCTCCTCCCCATCTCTTCTCTGCCTCCTCCCCAGAACAGCGAGTGCGCTGTGGCTCTGCTTCTCCCTGTCGCTGGCAAGAGCCATCAGCTGATTGGCGGCAGGGAGGGAAAGGAGAAGGGACAGGAGCCCAGCATGCTGGGGGAAGAGGCGGGGCAGGGGGGAGCTTGCCTGCTCTGCAGCAGCAGCTGGCAGGACCAAGCTTCTTCACCCTGCCGGGGGTGGGGGGCGTGGAGGGGCAGAGAAGAGTGGGCCCAGGCAGGCAGGATTTTTAATGGCATGCTCCTGCATGCCAGGGTCCCAGCCTGGGTTCGGCAGCGGGCTGAGCGGGGCTGGTGGCTGGGACTCGGCAGGCAGCAGCGTGCCATTAAAAATCGGCTCGCGTGCGTGCCGTCTTTGGCACGTGTGCCATAGGTTGCTGACCCCTGTAATAGAGCTTTATAACTTGTCTAAAGTCTCTGGTCATGGTACCTTGCAGTGGTTGTGGGGGCAACCTTCAAAGTATGAACCAGTGCATTGTTACCTTCCTGAATTTGCAGCCACCCTCAAGCGATAGCTTAATTCTGTGTCTGTGGAATTTGACATTTTTCTCAGATGCTACTGAATTCAGCATTTCTTCCATGAAATGTTCTGTTAGGAGGCCCCTGAAATTTTGTTTTTTTGTTGCCCTGCCCTTCTAGAACCAGGTAGAACTAAAAAATTAATTGGATTTCAGTGCCTATTCCTTGCACTGTGCACTGGAGCTAGGTGCTGGGGAGCTGGGATTTTGAGCTACAGGGCAGCTTGCATTCAGAGAATGGAGATCCAGAAGCATAGGATGGAGAACAGTGCAGTAGCTGGAGCAATGAACCATTGAAGTTGGCTTCAAGCTCCCCTTTCCCTGATGCACATGCAAGAGACAGACATTCTAAGACAGGCAAGAGATACAAATATATTAGTGTGCTATATTGTCAATGGAATAAATTAATGTTGCCACTGAATTCGGTTGTTGCAGTGATATTAAGTCCTATTGTGCTGTGGAGGACCTGAGACACGGGGTATTAGTAAGAGGGAGAAGTTACAGTATAGAAGAAGAGTTATTAAACTCTTGGGGAGAGAGAGAGACTGGATGATCAGGGTTTTTGTGCTAGCCAGGAACCTGGGAAACCCAGATTCAATTCCCTAGCCTGTCCCCCAGGCTACTTGTTTGATCTATTTCTTCTACTACTACTACTACTAGTGTAGAGAGCTTTGTCTCTCTGTGCTGTAGTTTCTCCATCCTCCATCTCCTTTTATAAAGTGCTTTGAAATTTACAGATGAAAAGCACTGTACATTTAATATTAAGACCTGAAAAATGGAGTAAAGGTGAAAGGAAAGGTAATTGTTAATGGACTGTAGGCATTAAAAATATTTTATAGACATTTTCATTAGAGAAAAATATACTCAGCCCCCTTAAGTGGATGTGGGGAGAAGGTGGGTTGTTTTTTTGGAAGACATGGTTGTGGGGCTATTTCTCACTCTGGTGAGAAGGTTTAGTGCTTCAGCTAGTTGGTGATAGGAACATTTTTGAAGCCCTGTGTCAAAAAAATGGCATCTATTATATCCAAGTGTCGCTCCTGCAGAACAGACATGAAGAGAAGTGATCCTTAAATGGTCTGCAAGTTTTCTTATTGTGTTAGGAGTATAACTGGCACGTCCAGAGAGACATGCCAGTTTTCGGTACTTTTTGTCTTCCTCTGCAGCATGGGGCACGGATCACTTGTAGATTTAAACTAGTGTAAATGTTGGATTCACTGTAACTTTAAGTCTTTAAATCATGATTTGAGGACTTCAGGTTACGGGTCTATTACAGGAGTGGATGGATGAGGTTCTGTGGTGAGCAATGTGCAGGAGGTCAGACTAGATCAGGGGCGGGCAAACTTTTTGGCCCGAGGGCCACATTGAGTTTCCAAAATTGTATGGAGGGCCGGTTAGGGGAGGCTGTGTCTCCCCAAACAGTGAGGCGTGGCCTGGCCCCTGCCTTCTATCCGACCCCCCTCCCCCACTTCTCTCCCCTGATGACTCCCCCGGGACTCCTACTCCATCCACCACCCCCTGTCCGCTGACCACCCCCTACCGCCCCATCCAACCCCCCCCTCATTCCTGACTGCCCCCCGGAACCCCTGCCCCATCCAACCCCCCTATTCCCTGCCCTCTGACCACCCTGACCCCTATCCATACCCCCGCCCCCTGACCACCACCCCCAACTCCTCTGCCCTCTATCCAGCCCCCTCTGCCCCCTTACTGCGCTGCCTGGAGCACCGGCGGCTGGCAGCGCTACAGCCGCGCCGCCCAGAGCACCGGGTCAGGCTGCGGCTCTGCAGCTGCGCTGCCTGTCCACCCAGAGCCTTGTGCTGGTGGCACGGTGCACTGAGGCTGCAGGGGAGGGGGGACAGCGGGGAAGGGGCCGGGGGCGAGCCTCCTAGGCCAGGGGGTCAGGGGCCGGACAGGAGGGTCCCGTAGGCCGTAGTTTGCCCACCTCTGGACTAGATGATCATGATGGTCCCTTCTGGCCGTAAAGTCTGAGTCTATGATTATACTAGAAAAATTTGTAGTTCTGTTTACCTCATTGAGCTGACTCTTGGTTGTCTGTTTTCTCAGAGGTTTTGGGCCCCCTGCAACAGAGGAGAAAGTGAATTGCTTGGGATTATAGGTTTTGGGGGATCATAACAGAGCCTTGGTTTTTCCTGATCGTGGAATTCACAGAAGAAGGTGGCTAACAATATTGCCAACACTGAAGATTCATGAGATTTGGCTTAAAAATCATGAATTTAAAAATAAAATGTAGAGTTCTTTTTATGTGCTTTCTGGCTTTAAGACTTTACGTTACTCGTTTCACATTTTAAAGCTTTTCTCTACCTCTAAAAGCATATTTTTAAAAATCATAAAAGCTGAGGTTCTCATGTAAGAACTTGACTCCAGTAGCTAGGGCTTGAAGCAAAACACTAAATATTGCCAGACTGATGATAAAAATCACAAAGTTGGCAACACTGGCGTTAATCAGGCTCTAACATTTTCTTTTTTCCAACTGCTAAATTTGGTACTGGTCTGATTAGCTTAGCTCTATTTTTTCAGATTTGAAAGCAAAGATCTTAACCACAGTTGCAAACAGTGTTGGGCCAGGCATCATCTGGTTCAGCTTGCTCCTCAGGACAAGAGGATCTCTCTCACTTTATAGGTCACTGTATAGGGTTTCTATAAATGTCATTTTACTTTTTCAGTGAACAGGAAGTGATCATGCAGGGAGGAACTGTGCCTTCAGCATATTTCTGCCCTCACTTCCATGTGACCTTGGTTTGCAAGACACACTAGTCTTGATGCATTTTTTTGGAAATTTGATCTTATGTTTAATGCTTGGGAAATCCCTATAGTTTTTTCCACTTTTTCTCCATAAATGAATTCTGAATTAGGGATGATGGTTTCTAGACTAAGGGAATCTTCTTTTTCTTAGGTTTGTTTTAAGGAATTATTTCCACCTTGCTGAGAAAAAAGGCATAGCTATTATGTCCGGTATTTTAGTGGCTCCATATCTTCCCTGCATATACATACAATAACCCTCTGTGTGTGGACTGGTATGAGAGTTTCTTCACACAAGATTTTACAGAAATATAGGAGCAAGCTAATAAATATCAGTGTCTCTAAAATGGAGAAATTTGGAAACTGAAAAAATGTGAATAGTAGAATTGAGTGAGAACCAGATTTTCTGTTTCATGGGAAATTCTACAAGTTCAAAAAAAAAAAACATTCCAGAAAAGAACAAACCAAAATTTTTCAGAATTTCCTGTGAAAGGAAATATTTATCAAGTGTTTTCATGTCTATCAAAATGTTTTGTTCTGGTTTTGATTTTTTTTAAATTGAAGTCAATTTTTCATTTAGAAATTTATTTTATATTATAGTGTTCTGTTCCAAAATGTCAAAACAGAATGTTTGGACCTTATCAAAATGCATTCCTTTCCCCCCCCCCAATGAAAATTACACACTTCCACGAAACCCTCAGCTTTCAATGAATCTTCAGTTTTTTGAGAACCCACACTCTTTAATTTTTATATTGGCTTTCTGGTTAATAGCAACAATTTGAGGCAATTAAACAAAATTGGACAGCTGAAGTCAATTTTTAAATTCAGCTCTGAGGCTTGCTGGCTCAGTTGAATTAATCTGAGAGCAGAATGGGGAAAAGCAAGCTTCAAATTAACCATGTGCTGCATGCCCCTCTTAACTTGGTTACTTGAGAGCATTCAGTACCTAGTCCTGCCACTGAGGGACTTTCTGAAAGGAAAAAATAAATCAGTTTTTATTACTGTGTTTTAGGGGTGGAACTTTTCCCCCTTTCATTTGATAAAGTGACCCCACAGTATGTTATGTCCAAAGACACATTAAAGGCTAATATTGTTTACTGGATTTGGGACTGATTATATTAAAACATATAGCCAATTTGAGTTGCATTTAATCTACCTGATTTACAACCTGTTTCAGATTTCACTGAGTTTTGGTATATTGAACAATCTTTTATTTTTTTTTTTTTACTTTCTTTGTGATAAATATCACAAAAGGTACATTGCCTTTTTAAAAAGCTTTCATGATTAGAACTTTACTGATTTTAACACCCCTGCCCAAAAAACCCCCCCAAACAAACTCTGAGCTCATTTTTTATTTAAGAATCTCTTAATTAGGGTTATCCACTTACCATTCTTCCACTCTGTTCAGATCCTCTCATCTTCCATTTTTCTCCATTGAATTCTGGCGATGTTATAACTCTTTTATGCAACTAGTCCCACTGACTTCAAGGAGACTACATGCTTGAGTAAAGACCATCAGCATGAGCAAGACTGGCAGACTTTGGTTTCATATTCATTACTCTCCCTCTCACCACTGACCAACCTAATTTATAAAATAAATAAAATCTGATGCAGATGCTCAATACTCATAATACTACCACCTGTTGATTAAATTTAAAATGCAGTGCTTTAATAAACAGATGGCAAAGTGAGGTATCTCTCTTCCTGACGTTTCAAAGGTGCAGCAAATGATCAATTAAATTTGCCACCTGGTGTAATCCTATAACCTGAAATGAACACAGAGATGGTGTTGACGTTACAAGCCTTAAAGACTGATAAAATACTGTTGTAGAAATTAGAGATGGAAAAGTCCATAGATCTAGTCCAGTGTAGGACTAGTGTGGGATTGCTCACTGTAGCTATAGAAAGAAACGGAACACTGCAGTTATTAGTTTTATTTCTTAGGTAGGCAGATAGTTAACAAATAAATGAAATGTGTAAAACAAAGAATGTAAAATGGGAGAGTGTGTGCACAGTTTTATATAAATATTGATATGTTCACGTTACATCACATACGATAATCAAACAACCTATTTACCATCACTCTGCCTTTTAGGTAGAATTAACTTTTTATCAACACAGACTCCATTGAGCAGAGCTAATGATTTCAGAGCGCCTTAATTTCTCCAAAATGGAGCCTCATTCCTAATGTGGCCACAGCATGGAAGAAATTTGGGATTTTTCTGGGACACTCTTGCACCCTCTCACTGCAGTCAGTTCCTCAAATGATTCATTCCCTTCTTAGCCCGGCTTCTTGAATGAGGTGAGATGATTGGGATGTGAAAGTTTGCTTCCTAAAATCAGAGGGTAAGAAGGTTTATCAGATAGCATCTATGTACTTTTATTCCTATTCCTCTGATCATCAGTGTGGGCTTTGTTTTCATCAAGTGAGCTAAATAAACTTAGGTCGATTAGAGAGACTTTTCAAAGTGTATACTTGAAATTTACAACAAATTAGTTTTTTAGGTGGTCTTGGGTACAGTTCTGAAGGTACTGAATAGTTTGCAGACTGTACATGTATGCAGTGTATTCAAGACAAGATTTTAAATCTGAAATTTTAGATTTAAGGAAATTCCCAAAGTAGCACAGTCATGACTAGAAGATGAATATACCAACTTCTAAGCCTTCTATATTTCTCTTTTGAGTTGTAGGTTTAATGTCTTATGCCATATTCAGATAGGAAATTCTTTCTGTAAGGTTGACAAGGTGATAAGATGATGTGTGCATGTATGAAATGTTAAGCCTGCTATTTTTCTGCTGAATGGCAGATGATTAAGAGATTAACTCTCATTGTGAAATATATCAAATTTGACCAACCTATTTACATTACTTCATACTACTGAATGTTAGTTGCACAATTCTTACTGTGTGCTAACTATTAAAGTCATCATAGGACCCAATTTGCTTGAGGTTTTGCAATATAATTATTACAAAATGGCAGAAAAACATGCATTTGGATACATGAATGGCAGTGGTGCTATCTTGGGCTGGAATCACAAATATCATTACTTTCCCACAAATGAAGATTACTGACCAATCCATGTTGATTTGCTAGTGGTATTGTTAATTCGTAATATTTCAATTACAGCTTCTGTTGATAAAAATGTTAGTAATAACAATATAATCAACCTTTTATTTTGTCATTTCTTACCTTTCCTGCTCTCTTTCTCCCTATTTTCTATGTGTAATATCTTAATTTTAAAAATAATCAGTTATTTCTGCTGCTGTGCAATCAGATCACACATAGTGTTGGAAATATATTGCAGGTCTCTAGAAGTAAAGACTGCTACAGTTGCAAAACCTCTCTGTTGGGACTGCTGCTACATTTGATACTGTTTTAAGATGTTTTGTGTTAAGTCTCTTGAATATTTATATCTGTTATCCTTTGACCCACAGTCTCCATAAGCCTTATCTTGAGAGGTGCTGGTCACCCAGAAATCCCAGTGGCTTCCTGAGATTTGTAGGTGATGAATGTCTTTCAGGAACAGTTTATAAATGCTTATTGATTGTTCTAAAAATAAGCTGTTAATAAGTCTTTACTCAGGTCATACACAAAGAGCAAAGAATATTATCCTAATGGCTTTCATACCACCTTGGCCACATCTTTCCTCTTGTTGCTTACATTGCACAGTGATGAGCATGATATAAATATTTAGGTAATTGCCAATTTACTTGTCAACGCCTTGTGTGTAATGTGGAGCCTTCTCTGATGTCAGTAAGTCTCCCTAAGACTTAGAGCATTTTTTGCTTTCACTTACTTTACTTTTTGTCCTCACAAAACTAAGACACAAAAACATTCTCCCATACTTTTTCTCTCCTTCTTGTTTGTGTTTATCTTCTTATACAGCAGCCATGGTAATGGATATTGCATCATATATCTAAATAAATATTTCCTGATCAATTTATTTATGTATTTTTAAGATTAGCAGATATAAAACTTCTAACAACTTGTAAGTCTTTCCTTCTTCCTTGAATTTGTCATATTGATTATAAATTTAGTAATTTAATAAATGTTCATATTAAACTTTAGAAACTGGGGAAGAGAAGAGAGGTAGAATTGCCTCAAAGTTCACAATGCTTTTTTTCTGAAACACTTGGACTAAAAACCTGTGGTTTTTTTAGGTTCAGGGGTAGCCCAGGATGGCTGCAGCTTCGTATGATCAGTTGTTAAAGCAAGTTGAGGCGCTAAAGATGGAGAACTCAAACCTACGACAAGAACTAGAGGACAACTCAAATCATCTTACAAAACTGGAAACTGAGGCATCTAATATGAAGGTATTAAAAGAGTGTTCCTGTGTACAGGGAAGCTTTTGATGTAACCTTTTGTTTTGGAATATTTCTGTATGAACATTAAGGGTTATTAGATGCTTAGGGATCTTATGTGGTTTTAGATTCCGACAAAAATCCTCTTGCAATATCTTTAAAGAAGTGTATTGATCAAGTCTAATTTCTTTCAAGAAAGTTTTCATTAAGAAAATAAAAACAATTTCAAAACTGTTTTTAGAACCATCTTCCAGTTTTTGATATCCTCTTATATTCTGGTGTGTATTAATGATTACTGCCGTTTTTCCGCGACAGTACTTCCTAGCAGGAAGTCTAGTCTGATGACATAGTTTGACAAATATAGTTAAGATTAAGACCAACTTTCTATTTATAGTGCTACTGTTCAAAGTGCTCTAAAATCTTTATGACTAATCGGATTGTCTTGAAATTGTGTACCTCAGAGGAGTACATGGTTTAGGTTAGTGAACTAAATTTGGGGTTATTTGAACAAAAGGTTCCTGAGATACAGCGCCCAGAATTTTTCTTTTCTTTTCTTTTCCTTAAAGTTCACTTATTCTGGTAGCCAATTTTTGGACACAGATAGATATAAACCATGGCTGAGATTGTACCAGGTTCTCCAATGGTTGAGGGTTACCCAAACAAAGTGCATGACATCTGTTAACCTGTTTGGGGGAAATCAAATTACATATAGTTTGCTTCTCCAGCTAGGTGTTCCAGCACCTAAGATTCACAGGACCTGTGTAGCGCCAAGGAAATTTTCTAGCCAATGAATCTGCACTCCCCATAATCATTGTGAGTTCAAATCCAACCCAGAGCAGAATTTTGAAGAAATAATAATAATAAATAAATAAATAAAAGGAGGCATGTTGCTCCAACATGGAGTGTTTTCGTTTTGGGGAAATGTAATCTGAGTACAGCAGAATATTCAGAAGTCACCAGAACTATTTCTGAAAAGAAAATAAATTATACATGCAGTGATTGCTGGGAAGGGTAGGTGATTAGGGGTAGAAGAGTAGGTGGAAATAAGGAGAGGGAAGTTGGAGTGTAGTGGGAGGGGGGGGCTTAATGGGGATGGATGGGGAAGTGAGGGATTGGAGGGGTCAGGTGAACAGGAAGTGGGAGGGATGGGACATTGGGAAGCCTCCAGCCTCTCTCTGGCACTAAAATGCTGAACAACATTTGCTTGTTTGCTGCCTCAATTGATCACAATTCAGATGGCAGCTGTTTGCTAAGTAATTTTTCATTTTTATTATATAGCTTTGCAAAATTTGGTAGCTTCCTCACTTTTGCTATTGAATGTAGTAATTTTTTTAAAAAGATACTTTTCATTGAACTTTCTTTCCCGTATGTAGCTTGAAAACTACACCCCCATTAGCGCAAGCCTTTTTTTGTTCGTTTGTTCTGGTCTAAACTGCCATCAGACATGATAGTTTGTCAAAGAATTGCATTTTTTGCCAGTACAGATATATATTTTAATCCTTGCATTGCCCTTTTACAGTATATTATGAAAATATCTCTGCTTCAGTTTGGGACGAAATCACAGCCTTTTACACCAGCTGCTTGATGCTAAATTCAATTCTAGTCATGTTTTTTCAATGAATATTTACCAGGAAAATTATATTTAAAAAAAAAAAACTTTAAAAATATCAAGGATGATATTTTCACAAGAGCTTTCCAGTATGTCATCTCCCGCTTCTTTCACTGCAGTCAGGAATGAGGAGTAGGGAGTAGCAGATACTTTCTCTCCTTAAGATTCTGGGATGAAATAAGGAAAATAAGAACACCTAGAGATAGGAAAGTGTTTCAGACTTACCAGACACTTAGAAGCCAAAGGTCTATGTGAAAGATGGAGATCACCAGAAAGATCTAGGGACAGCATCGTGGTAGGAATACTAAGCCGCCTTCTTTTGCAGAAGCTAGTGATAGGAACTGGCTTCTCACTAGCATTAACTGGGACCTCATGTTGTGTGCTGTCTTTTCCCTCTTTATCTTTGATATTGGCCCTCGCTTGTATATGAAAAAGTTGTCTAGCCCTGCTTTGATTTATTTTGCAGGCTGATCAGTAGTATTGGTTGCCCTTATGCAGTAAACCTGGGGATGGGAATGGTCCTGGGATAATCTTTGAACTTGGGCTGCATGCACCATAGATATACTTTAAATTCTTTTTTCTTAATTTTTCTTTCATAGTCTTTAGCAGTGGCTAAGACAGTGATTTTGTTCCCTTAGAGGAAGCTACTTGCCTTCACAGCTAAAGTCAGTGTTTGTATAGCACAAATGCCACAATGAAGTATGGATGAAATGTTTATAAAGAAAAATAATTAGCAGAAGTAGACACAGAAATGGAGTGGATGAAAGCCCTGTCAACACCATATGAACAAGTGAAATTCCAAATACTCTGTCTCAAAAATTACTCTCTACTTTGGGATGTACTCTGCCATTGTTCATGAGTTGATGTAGAGCTTTAGCAGACCTGACACCAAATAAAACCCCAAAGAGGAGAAACTACCAAAGGAAAAAAATAGTGAGATCTCCTGGGTTTGTAGAATTTTTACAGAAACATAGTCATAGTCTGACATCCTCTATTTGACCTGTACTAGAATAATCACAAATAGATGTTATCTATTCTCTGGATTGTTAAAATCTTTATTTAAATTTGTCACTTTGACCTACAGTTTTGTGGATAATCCTTTAATATTAGCAGTTGCGGGGAAAATCTATTTATCACATTTTTGTGAGTAGATTTTAAAGAAAGCATTTTAAAAAGTTAATATTTTAAAGAAATTGGTAATTATGTAATTCTAAGTGATAGTGGAGAGAGAATTGGGTGCAGATGTCTCATTCTTAATAATCTGCCAGTTTCAAAAAATGCAAGGGTTTAGTATTAGAATTAAAAGTTTATAATTAGCTAATCTTACAGATACAAAGTCTGAAAGAGGAAACTGTTTCTGTGTACAGGTGACTCGCATCATACACGCATTTAACTTACACGAATTCAACTATATGCGCTCGGGGGGAATCGATCTAAGTTACACAACTTCAGCTACTTGAATAACGGAGCTGAAGTCTACATACTTAGATCTACTCACTGCGGTGTCTTCACTACGGTGAGTTGACTGCTGTCGCTCCCCCGTTGACTCTGCCTGCGCCTCTTGCTGCAGTGGAGTACAGGAGTCGACGGGAGTGCGCTTGGGGGTCGATTTATCGCGTCTAGACTACCCCGAACAATTAAAGAAAATCATAGAAGAAAAGGGCTATCTTCCGGAACAGGTTTTTAATGCTGACGAGACTGGGCTCTTCTGGAAAAAAATGCCCAACCGCACTTACACTTCAAAATCAAAAAGACAAGCTCCTGGCTTCAAAGCAGCTAAAGACTGTATGACTGTGTTGTTCTGTGGCAATGCGGCTGGGCATTTAATAAAGCCGAGCTTGCTCTGCAAGGCTACAAATCCTCGTGCCCTACAAGGCAAGAACAAAAATCTCCTACCTGTGTTCTGGCAATCAAATAAAAAGGCTTGGGTGATGGCAGCATTATTTCTGGGTTGGTTCCACAAGTGTTTCATTCCGGAGGTCAAGCGGTACCTCGAAGAGAAAGGACTTGACTTTAAAGTGTTGCTAATCATAGACGATGCTCCTGGCCACCCTGCGGCACTCCGGTTTGCGATTTAAGGGATTTTCAAGGGTAATTTTGACTATATGTGATTTTCGCCTTACACGCTGACTTTAGAACCTAACCCTAGTAAGATGCGACTCCACTATATATCTATAAAGAGAGCTACAATGGTAAATGAGACTGGATGTGCAGTATTGTAAGGAGTGCTACAAATGATCAAGGAAACAATGTCCAACTTATTTTTTAAACTTTCATGGCATTTCAAGAATTAACTGTTTAAAAAAGTACAAACCCCTCTTCAAACCAATTATAGTTTACAGAAGAGATGCAAGTGTTGCCATTGGCTGTGTGTCAAATGAGATGCAGCAGTGCAAGAAAGTAAAATATGCTCTGTAAATGAGCAAATATGGTGTTTTGTGATCAAGACTGCTTATATTGGTCCATAAAAACTGAAGAAAGCTTGAAGATTCTAGAAGATGATAAAACATAAAATTCAGACTATTGATAAATTTGGAAGGAAACTGGAGCTTACAGCTTTATTTACTCTTGGTAAAAGCCTGTAAAATCAATAAAGAAACAAAAAAGCAGTATAGTGTGTGACAAAGTTCCTCCTCTGCCTTGGTGGGTCTTGCACTTATTGGCGGATTTGCTTGCCTTGGAGCTTCATGGCAGCCCTCAGTTCGGCTGTTTTCGTGAACCCACAGTCCAGGTCAACTCCTGTGTCTGACCAGGAGTTGGGAGGTTTGGGGGGAACCCGGGCCAGCCCTCTACTCCGGGATCCAGCCCAGGGCCCTGTGGAATGTAGCTGTCTAGAGTACCTCCTGGAACAGCTATGCGACAGCTACAACTCCCTGGGCTACTTCCCCGTGGCCTCTTCCCAACACCTTCTTTATCCTCACCATAGGGTCTTCCTCCTGGTGTCTGATAATGCTTGTACTCCTCAGTCCTCCAACGATATGCATTCTTACTCTCAGCTCCGAGCGCCTCTTGCTCCCTGCTCCTTACACATGCCCCACAAACTGAAGTGAGCTCCTTTTTTAAACCCAGGTGCCCTGATTAGCCTGCCTTAATTGATTCTAGCAGCTTCTTGATTGGCTGCAGGTGTTCTAATCAGCCTGTCTGTCTTAATTGTCTCCAGAAGGTTCCTGATTGTTCTGGAACCTTCCCTGTTACCTTACCCAGGGAAAAGGGACCTACTTAGCCTGGGGCTAATATATCTGCCTTCTATTACCCTCCTATAGCCATCCGGCGTGACCCTGTCACAAGTGTTAAAGTTGTCCACACCCTTTTTCATCTGTAAGTATAGTACTCTTCTTGTCAGACCTTAGTTTTATTTAAAGTTTTTTAGAAATATATGTAGCATTGTAGTTTTACTGGAAGATTAAGAAGGGGCAGGTATAGTGTTGACCCTGCCTAGCTACCTTGCAGTAAAAACTACAGATGTCTTGGCTGCACTAGGATTTACAGCAGGATAGCTAAGGGGCATTAGTTATCCTACTGTAAAAGACTTTTTATATATAGATATAGATATATAGAGAGATAGAGAGATAGATACAGCCTTAGTGTTCTACGTATGAATAGATTTCACCCCACTTTTCAGTTTATAGTATTCTGCATAACTCTTCTAGAAATTCAACAGCTTCCATTTCCTTTCTCCTCCATCCACATGTAGCTATAGTAAAATGTCAAGCATTTCACTTAAGTCTAGGAATCAGAATTAATTTATGTGAGCAGCTATCTACCTACCTCTGTAGGGGGTTAAAAGCAGAGGTAAGAGTGCAAGCTGGATTCTTTCTCAATACATAAGAGGTTTATATATTTAATTCTCCCATCTGCTTTCCCTCAGTGTATTCCCTTTATAAGAGTTAATACACAAGACTAGATTTTTCTCTGTTACACTGATGTATATCTGGAGTAACTCCACTGAGAGCAGAATCTGGCCCTCAATATTTACTGTGACTGCATTTCTTACTATACAGTATAAACTTGAGGATGACCCTTTTATTGCTGTTTGTTTGTGCACAATTGTGGTTATGTTTTAAGGGTGCTCTATCACTATTCTTGTTTGGACTGATTTAAAGTGATGATTTGGAGCAGTACTCCAAAAGTGTGCATACATTTTTTTCCTTTGTTGTCAATGCAAAAGTTGCTTTTTCATTTTCTTCATAGTGCTAAATGTAAATTATATTCCCATGTTAAAAACAGAAGTAGTAGAGAACAAAGCACGTTTAGTACACAGTTTGTTAGATCAGAATAGAAACACTTGATGAAATTAATAAACAAAAGTAAGTTGAAAAAAATACAGGATGTGTATGTTCCACAGAGTTTCTATGTAAATAGCTTTTAAACTCTAGTTAGCTAAGCTCTGCCAGAAAGTCATTGGTTACTTTTTCATTTCAACACCATTCCTGTTAAATACTTTTTTAAAAGCAGAAAAAATACACACCTTGCTGATAACATAGTTGAATAAAACAGAGCTAGTAGCAGCAGTAGAGTGTAAAAATAAAGTATTTGGCACCTCGATCAGTGATTCTGCTCTGTTAATCATGTTTAAGGCTGCGAATTTGTCACAGAAGTCTTGGATTCCGTGACTTTCCCTAACCTCTGTGACTTCTGCAGCGGCCAGTGTGCCTGGCTCATAGGCAGCTCAGGCAGCCCTGCGCCAGTCGCACCGGCTGCTGCTGGGGCAGTCTTGGGCCACCGCATCACGTCCCCCCAGCAGTAGCAGAGTTACTGTGGGAGGGGGCAGGGTTGGGGCACAGGACGGGGTGAGATGGGCTCTGGACGGTGCTTACCTGGTGGGCTCCACATCCCCCTCACTCAGCTCCGGGGGGGAAAGGCAGCTCTGTGCACTGCCTCCACCTGCAGGCACTGCCCCCGCAGCTCCCGTTGGCTGCGGTTTCCAGCCAATGGGAGCTGTGAAGCCAGCACTCTGGGCAGAGGCAGTGTGCAGAGCTGCCTGGCCACGCCTCTGCCTAGGAGCTGAGCGAGGGGGATGTCACCACTCCCAGGGAGCCCCCAAGGTAAGCGCCGCCCAGAGCCCACCTCACCCCGTCCCGTGCCCCAACCCTGTGTGCCCTGCCACACCCAAACTCTGCTGCTGCTGCGGGAGGGGGGCAGGCATAGAGCCAGGTAGGGAGCCTGCTGGCCCCGCCAACCCCCTCCCAAGACCAGTGGGGGTCCTGGGCTGCATGCTGCCACCCGTGGTGCCGCCCCTCCCCCCAAACACTAGCGGCACCCCCGGGCAGCCCCTCTACCCCTAACTAAAACTTGTGGGCTATAGTAGAAGTCATGGACAGGTCAGAGGCTGTGAATTTTTATTTACTGCCTGTGACCTGACTTTTATTAAAAATACCCGAGACTAAAACGTAGCCTTAATCATGTTATCTGTTTCAATTACAAAAAGTTAAATTCAGAATATTAATGTTGATCTAACTGCAAATAATCAGGAAGAGCTTTAGCACACCATATGCTGTGATATTTGGTGATGGGAAAGAGGATATTTTATTCTATATGCACTTGCCAAAAATTCTCAGCAGTTGAAAGACTAAGAATCCACAGGGAAAGGAGGCAGTAAGTGTTAACATACTCCTTATGACAGCTACTTTTAGATAAAATTCTGCTATTGTGATTCAGAAAGTGACATGTTTTACGGTGCATTCCTTAACATAAATTCAAAATACATTAAAATACATTGTTATCCTGTTCATTTCTTGCTCTGTTTCTGATCACTATTGAGATGCATTCCAGCATATTAACTTTGAGCTGTCTTTAAATTTTAGCATTAAGACAGTTTTAACGCAAGTTATAGAAACATTTAATTTACTGAATGCATTGTTTTGTGTTCCTCTTTGACATGAAATTACTTTATTTAATTGTTGTCTCATATCAGATATAAATAAGGGGCACAACATTAACAGGCAGGGTGGAATTGGACCAGAAGGTTTGCTTTAATTACATAATGAAAATAAAGAGACAATAATAGTATTTTGACCATGCAACCATCAGGAACTATTGGTAGAGAAAGATATTAATTTTGTAAAGCTTTTTAAGTTTTTTATGGCTTCTGTGAAGGACAGGAAAGATATAAAGTAGCAATATTTAAAAATTAATGCATTTGTCAAAACTTAAGTATGAATACTTTATTTTGTGAATATTTACCTTATGTTTATATAATTCAGAAGCAATCAGGCCAATGTACATATGTTATACATTGGACAATATATTTACTTACAACATAAACAGTGAATAAATATAAGTTATTGTCCAGTGTGAGTGAATATGACTGTTACCTTTCTGTCTTCTTCTTTGATTGTGGTTCTTCCTTTATGGTTTACTTCACCCAATAAAACATTTAATTTAGAAAAGGGCAATAGTTGGTGAAAACTGATGCTACCCTTATGCTCAACGGTAGAGTGCTGACCTTTGTTCCCTTTCCTATTCACTACAATCCCTACTGCATCTTCTCGTATCCCTATAAATTGCTGAGGGGCATGCATCCAAATTTCCAGTTCCCTCAGTCCTGATCTCTTTTGTGTTACAGCTAGACTAAGAAAAGTGGTTGAGCCTAGATTGGGGCTTGCTATGATCTTGTAACTAACCCTGATCTAATCTTGAACACTTTTTCTAGTGTAAACAAACTCTTTGCTTGCTTCAGAGCACCTAGCAGTGGGATGACTTTAAGCGGGCTATTTGGCTGTTCTGCAAATGCAATAAGTAAGGATCTGATTCTGTCGCAGAGGTCATGGATTCCATGACTTCAACAGACTTCTGTGACATCTTCAGCCTGCCTCAGCAGCAGGGCTGGAGTGGTTGTCAGCCCCCACCCAGGAGCATCAGCTGCTGGATCAGCCGCTACTGGGGCCAGCAGATCAGGAGCAGAGGTCCCCAGGGCTGGGTCAATGCCACAGGAGGAGTGGTGTGGGACTGGTGCAGCAGCTGGCAGTCAGCGCCCGCTAGGGATTCTTAGTAAAAGTCAGGGGTTTCTTAGTAAAAGTAAAGGATAGGTTGTGGGCTTCGTGAATTTTTGTTTATTGCCTTCAACCTGTCTGTTACTTTGACTAAAAATACCCATGACAAAAACGTAACCTTAGCAATAAGACCTTTTCTGGTACACTGCAAGCAGAACCTTCTCACAGCTAAGACTACCAGGAGGACCAGTCTCCAAAAGGAGATGCCTCTTGTGTTTGAGGCCCTACTAATGGGCCGCCTTGTTGGTAATGGGAGTTTGAGGCAGCTTCCTTTTGTGGTGGACCATGGCTAGAAGAAACTCAAACACAGATCCCATTCACCCCCCGCCCCTTCCCAAAAGGGGAAATTCCAGTGGAGTCTAAAGGAATTTTTTTTCTCCTAAGGCAGCAGACATTTCTTTGGAAGCTTGTTGGAGATAATTCCCATGCAGGATGGCAGTATAGTCAGTGGAAGCCCGTTCAGCTTTATGCAGAAGTCTGAGCCCTAAAGGTGGAGAAACTAATGCAACCCATGGCACTTTTGCAAGCATGTGCAGTGATTGTGATGCCCTCTTTTTACTCTAAAAACTGCAGAGAAAATATTTTTGTTTACATACAGTGGAAGGTTTTGGTAGGGCATAGAGAAAGGAAAATCTACTTTTTAAAACTTGACCTTTAGATTTGGTAATAGTAAAATCTCCTGGCGATGTGGAAGGGAGAACTGTTTATTTTTAATTTCACATAATGGCTACTGTTCTAAACGTTCTACTAATATGGATTAGATTGGTATTAGGTAACCATGAGTATTTTTATTTTCAGTGACCAAATACATTACAACTACAACTTCTGTAACTGAAGTGCTTATTTAAGATTTGAAGTTAATATGCTACGTTTTTCTTTTTGTGTTTTATTATGCACTAGTCATTAAAATTATAGACTCCAAAACAAACATTTGAGAATCTGGTTCCCAAGGCAGAACAATATGTATGCTATAAAAGTTGTATCAGTGGTTCCTCTCAGTGGCTTTAGGAGCTAAGATACTGTACCCTTTTGTTAGGGGAAAAGTCAACTATATTAGTATGGGTTATGGTCTAGAGTAGTTTTCATACAATCATAGAATATCAGGGTTGGAAGGGACCTCAGGAGGCCATCTAGTCCAACCCTCTGCTCAAAGCAGGACCGATCCCCAATTAAATCATCCCAGCCAGGGCTTTGTCAAGCCTGACCTTAAAAACTTCTAAGGAAGGAGATTCCACCACCTCCCTAGGTAACGCATTCCAGCGTTTCACCACCCTCCTAGTGAAAAAGTTTTCCTAATATCCAACCTAAATCTCCCCCACTGCAACTTGAGACCGTTACTCCTTGTTCTGTCATCTGCTACCACTGAGAACAGTCTAGAGCCATCCTCTTTGGAACCCCCTTTCAGATAGTTGAAAGCAGCTATCAAATCCCCCCTCATTCTTCTCTTCCGTAGACTAAACAATCCCAGTTCCCTCAGCCTCTCCTGATAAGTCATGTGTTCCAGTCCCCTTAACATTTTTGTTGCCCTCTGCTGGACTCTTTCCAATTTTTCCACATCCTTCTTATAGTGCGGGGCCCAAAACTGGACACAGTACTCCAGATGAGGCCTCACCAGTGTCGAATAGAGGGGAACGATCACGTCCCTCGATCTGCTGGCAATGCCCCTTCTTATACAGCCCAAAATGCCATTGGCCTTCTTAGCAACAATGGCACACTGTTGACTCATATCCAGCTTCTCGTCCACTGTAACCCCTAGGTCCTTTTCTGCAGAACTGCTGCCGAGCCATTTGGTTCCTAGTCTGAAGCGGTGCATGGGATTCTTCCGTCCTAAGTGCAGGACTCTGCACTTGTCCTTGTTGAACCTCATCAGATTTCTTTTGGCCCAATCCTCCAATTTGTCTAGGTCCCTCTGTATCCTATCCCTACCCTCCAGTGTATTTACCTCTCCTCCCAGTTTAGTGTCATCTGCAAACTTGCTGAGGGTGCAATCCACACCATCCTCCAGATCATTTATGAAGATATTGAACAAAACCGGCCTGAGGACCGACCCTTGGGGCACTCCACTTAATACCGGCTGCCAACTAGACATGGAGCCATTGATCACTACCCGTTGAGCCCGACAATCTAGCCAGCTTTCTATCCACCTTACAGTCCATTCATCCAGCCCATACTTCTTTAACTTGCTGGCAAGAATACTATGGTTTTGTTACCAGGAACTTTGTAGTCAAAAATACCTGTCATCTAATACAGAAAGAAGAAACTGAAGTAGATTCTTCAAAGAAATCACAGATAACAAAGTCTAGTCCAAAGTCCTGGAGAGCAATTATCTGAGTAAACTCCAAAAAGTATATTTTTGTGAACAGTTGATCCCTGCTTTGCATTAACTTAAACTAAAATGTTAGAAAAGGTATAAGGATGTTTTCTGTAGCTTTGTTATAATATTAAATAACTGTTTACATTCAAAAAGCTTTATTTAAATACAACAAATTGCTAACTATAAACTATACAATCATTATTATATATCTATCTTAGGGGAACTATATACGAATTTTAATAGCTCCTACTATTTTTGTATAGTAGAAATGCCCATGTTATAGTTAAACCAATACAATACCCTTATTAATTGGCTCCTGTCTGGGAACATATCAACTTTAATAAATGCTAGCCAGGAATTACAGAAAAACATTTGCCGTATTGATTTTAATTGGCAAACGTGTTGAAAGTAGAGCTTTTTATATAATACAAAATGTCAGCATATTTGGCTATAGTTAAGGTAATCATTGAAAAATACTTAGTACTTAATGCTTTACTTCTACAAAACATTGTGAACTTTTTGTGCCACTAGTGTCTAGGCAGTTAGTGCACCAAGCCTGCTAAACATAATTGTCACCTTGTGCTTCTCTTGTATTCCACTTGGTTTGTTTTTTCTCAGCCTGTTGCTTGTTGTCACATGCTGGTAAGCTGTTTGGAACAGGGACTCTATTTTTATTACATATGTGAGCAATGTCTATCACAGCAGGGCTCTGGTTGTGGTTTTTGGGTCCTATATCAATAAAAAAAATTATCCTAAACAATGCATCTGTGAAACGTACTTATTGGGGTGGATTCTCAGATGTGTCTAAGAAGCTATAGGCACAGCAGAGGAAGGATGTGTGCAAAGGAGCTATTTCCAGCTCCCAAATGCTGAGGCCAGTTTTATGCCATCCTACTCCCATATAATAGTCAACTATAAGAGACACTGCTGCTAATGGCCACAAAGGGAATTTCTAGCATCTCGAAATTTGTTGGAGCTTACAGGTGCTCCAGAAATAGCCCCTTTCATTTTACTATGCCCCCTGTGTCTGAGGTCAGTGGGAGGTGGTGTAGAGCAGGGGTTCTCAACCTTTTTTTTTTTTCTTCTCTGAGGCCCCCCCACAACATGCTATAAAAACTCCAGGGCCCAGCGGGGTAGAGGGGCGCTTGAGGCTCTGGGCCAGAGTGGGTGAGAGCTCGGGCGTAGGTATAGTTTGACTTCTATTTTGGGTGGTCAGGGGCCAGCGGGGCTCGAGCCAGCTATGCACAGTGGGGTCTAGGGAGGGAGTGCCACCTATACCCCCTGACTCACCTCAGCAGGCCACCCAGCCTGTCAGGGTTGTGGAGGGTGGGCGCAACCAAAAATTGTAACTCAGAGGTGGGGGGCTCAGCTCAAAAAGTTTGAAAACAGCTCAGGAAGCAGGGTATCTGGGGGCTGTGTGCGGGCAGGAGGATAGCTCAGGATGCAGGGGGGGTGTATCTGGCGGCTGTGTGCGGGCAGGAGGATAGCTCAGGATGCAGGGGGGGGGTGTATCTGGGGGCTGTGTGTGGGCAGGAGGATAGCTCAGGGTGAAGGGAGGGGGGTATCTGGGGTCTGTGTGCAGGCAGGAGGATAGCTCAGGGTGCAGGGAGGGGGGTAGCTAGGGACTGTGTGCTGGGAGGGCTTCCCTTTGGTCCCTGTTCCCTGAGGGCTCTGCCAGCCACAGAGCCAGGTCCCCCCGCCCAGGCAGATTTTACTGGCTGTGTGAGCAAAGGGGCTTGGAGTTGAGGAGCAGCTTCAACCCCCTGCAGCAGCAGGAGACAAGGGAACACTGCAGCTGCCTGCTTCATGGCACCAGACAGAGCAGCAGTTGTCCTGCACTGTGGCTCTGACCTGGCCAGGGGGCGGGGAGAGAAGGAGGTGGAGGGGGCGGGTGGAGCTGCCCTGGGTCTGCCCTGCTCTTGTACTGTAGTTTCAGGGGCAGGTGGGACAACACCCCTGTGTCTCCCCCACTCACCCCCCAACTCTGCCCATGGGCTCAGGGCTTCTGCCCTGTGGGGATCATTGGGTCTCTGGAATTCAGCCCTGCTGCTCCTGGCTTCAGCTCTCCAGGGGGTCTCAGGAGTCAGGGCTTCAGCCCCACGGCTCCTGGCTTCAGCCCCGTGGGAAGTGCTGGGGCTCAGGCTCTGGGTTTTAGCTGCGGGGCCCTGTGGCTAAGGAGCCGGTCATCCTGTTCTCTAGTGTGATTTGGTAGTGTGTAGCAGACACCAACTAGTACAACATCTTGTGCTTTATCTTGTGTTAGAACACGGATCATAAACATTCAAGATCATTTATTTCCAAATTGTCAGTGACTTGGAAACAGGTGATGCCATTTTTGTAGAGTGCCACTTTCCCTCCCCTTTTGCCTTTACATCCTTCCTTCCTTAAATAGATTGTAACCAGCAATTTTAAAATTTCTAATCATGTGAATTTTCTAACCAGATTTCAGTAATACCAACTAAGTTGAATTTATGCTCATAAATGAGGAATTGGAATTGCTCTCGTTTATTAGTTAGGCTCCCATCATTGGTGTCTAAGCAATTAAATAAAATCTTCTCTTCCCATCACTTGATGCATTCATGGTGCTCAAAGAGTTGTAATTCGGACGCTTCATGCCTCCATTCTTTTCTATAGGCTGGGTTCTTTGTCCAGACTACATCTCCCTTGATGAACTGCAGTTCTCTCTTCACCTCTTCCCTCCTCCTCCCCCCCCCCCCCCCCCCCCCCGTTATGACATATGGGAATCATGTGACTGTGGCACATCATGAGATGTAGCCTAGCCAGGAAGTCCTGTGCACAGGGAAGAATGAGGGCACGAGGCAACCAAACTACAGCTCCCATGAAGCACTGTGGCACCTTAAGTAGATGTTCAATGTTTAAACTGACTCAAGATTAAGTATTTTAATTTAGGAATCTTGAAACATTTTGTTTTAGTAGAAAGTGTTGAAGCAAAATATTTTGACTTTTCTGAATAGACTTTTTTGCAAACTTTCATTCTGTAAAACTGTTAATATTTTGACTTGCTGTCCCAGTTTGGAATAAAAACAGATGTTGAAATTTTGGAACCTCCCAGGTGATGGAAATTCCAGTTTTTGCTCAGTTGTGGTCTATAGAATGTTACATTATAAGAAGAATCTCAGAGTATTGAGAAAATTAAAATGATAGAAATCTTATGCTTTAAATGGCAATTCATACTTTTGTATTTGTTTCAAGTGGCAATTTTAAATACTAATTTTTGAACCTTTTTTTGCTTGTTCAAGATAGGTAAGAAATGCTTTCCATTGTTTGTAAACATTAAAAAAAAAAAAAAATGATGTGCATGGCAGAATTTAATCCAGACTCTGACCTTAATACTGGATGTTGGACTCTGCGTAATATAATGCAACATTGATTTTTTTCCATTGCCTTTACAAGTCAATATTCAAATTAATCTGCACAAGAGCCTGGCCCTTGTGCAGATTAATTCGGATAGAAGCAGAAACAAATTGAAAGGGAAAGGGAAAAGGTAGGAAGATTAATAAATAAAAAAAGTGGAAGAAACATGGGATAGGGCTAAGGTTTTTGAAAAGGGAATTTAGTGAGCTGGAGTAAACTAGGGTGGATAAAAATCAATGATTTTTAAAAAATAAAAAAAATCTGATTTTTTTTATTTAAATTGGATTTTGAGGGGAAAAAACTGTCTAAAGGTAGATACATGAGCTCAAAGATATCTCATCATGGAATAGGGATTATAAATTCTATAGTATGAGACAATATATTCATGTAATATTTAAGAAAAGATTTGTAAATGAGTTCCAATAGTTCATGAATGAGGGACCCAATCTTATGGAGTTCCAGGGGCTTCTGTATAGATTATTTAGGTTCATCTTTCTATCTACCCAGTGGGGCTCAGTCTAGAAGATACCATCAGAGATGCTTAATTTTGCAGTTCTCAAACTGTGCATTTGTGTCTCCAGAGATAACATGCTTATTAACAGCAAAAATGTTTTTAAGTTAATATATATATACACATGGAGGTGAGAAATAGTTAACTAAAATAATTTAAAGGACTGTCTGTCTGTCTGTTCTAATACAGCATGGCAAGAAAATCCTCCAAATATTAATGATTAACCTGTTGAACTGGAGATAGTTCACCTCCCAATGACTTCATAAATATCTGCTTCAGTTACCTTTGGTAAATGAAATAACCAAACAATCATTCATTTTCTGATGTAGCTGTAAAAGTAATCTGAAAAGTTTTCAACATAAATCACTTTAAAAATGTATAGTGTGTACCTTCTAAAAATGAAACCTACATCGATCTCTGAGTTGTGAAGAATATGTATTAAGGTTATAACAACCAACAAGAATGCACTTTTTATGTAGAAATTCATGATTAAATCGAGTCTTCCTGACTAGTGATTTAAATCATGATTTAAATCAATTTGATTTAAATCAAATCCACCCTGAAGTAAACACAAAATTTAATCTATAAAGGGTGGAGAAAATGACTATTTACATTGTAATAATGTATTAATATCCTTTGAATCTAAATGTAGAAACAGTGATCAGTTAGCTATTTGTAAAACATACTCTGAATTGCTTCATCTTTTTAATTTAAAAAAAGGAACAGCAAGACTAGGAATCCATAATCCAAACTCAGAAATATGATTATAAATATATAAAATGCTTCACAAACTACTGTGTGGAAATAAATAGAAGTATTTTATCAAACTACTGAGTGTGAACTGTTCACAAATTAATATTGCATGCATCAACTGAAAGAAGTGAATAAATTATAAGTCTCTTGATAAAGCACTTGGTTGGAGAATGAATATGAGCTCATGACATAAAGATGGCCTATATTAGGTACTATAATAACCAATATATGCCAAAAAGAGAGCTGGAGTAGGGGAGAGCAGAAATAAGTAATAATTGATCATTATAGATTCAAAGTAATGAAAATTGTCTATTTGCATAGTGCAGATACTAGTTAGAGGGGTTATTCAGTTGTGTAGATATACACATTACGTTCACATTGGGTTGGGAAATAGATATAAAATGAAATTCTCATCAAACAGTACAATTGTGAAGTGACATTTTACTTACCTTTGGAACAGAATTCGACTTTGACAAAAAACATATTCAGTGTAGTAATTGCAGTAGTTGTTCTTCACTCCCCCAAAATGGGGAACTAAAGCTCAGGAAAAGTAGCTGGCAGCAGTATAAGCCAGTGATCCTTCCGTTACTTTTTCTGCAGTCTTTCTGGGGGGCCATTGGTCTGGCACTATCAAATAGGCAATAAATGAACAGTGACACCTGATAACTGTATAAGTTGATAGAAATCCTAGAGTTTACTGCTTTTCTTTAATATGCATAAAGGATATAGCAAAGTTTCTTTAAATTGTCCACATAATCTTCCTCAGTTAATACAGCTGCAATGTCTGATCTTGTCTACAAGACAACAGGGTGGTTTGTTTTAGAGAGTGAGTGAATTCTCTTTGTGAAAATGATCAGGTTAGCTTTTTAGAAAACAAACAAACACACACCTCAAAACAGTATGTTCACTATCCTGAAATTGCTTTAAAATATTACCACACATTGTAATGTATTTTACAAGTTCCTCAAGGATTGGTTTTGGGACCAATCTTATTTAATCTTTTTATTACTGATCTCGGCACAAAAAGTGGGAGTGTGCTAATAAAGTTTGCGGATGATACAAAGCTGGGAGGTATTGCCAATTTAGAGAAGGACCGGGATATCATACAGGAGGATCTGGATGACCTTGTAAACTGGAGTAATAGTAATAGGATGAAATTTAATAGTGAGAAGTGAAGGTTATGCATTTAGGGATTAATAACAAGAATTTTAATTATAAGCTGGGGACGCATCAATTAGAAGTAAGTGAGGAAGAGAAGGACCTTGGAGTATTGGTTGATCATAGGATACTATGAGCCGCCAAAGTGATATGGCTGTGAAAAAAGCTAATGCGGTCTTCGGATGCATCAGGAGAGGTATTTCTAGTAGGGATAAGGAGGTTTTAGTACCGTTATTTAGTACTTTAGGCTTTAGTACCAAGGCACTGGTGAGACCTCACCTGGAATACTGTGTGCAGTTCTGGTCTCCCATGTTTAAGAAGGACGAATTCAAACTGGAACAGGTACAGAGAAGGGCTACTAGGATGATCCGAGGAATGGAAAACTTGCCTTATGAAAGGAGACTCAAGGAGCTTGGCTTGTTTAGCCTAACTAAAAGAAGGTTGAGGGGAGATATGATTGCTCTCTATAAATATATCAGAGGGATAAATACTGGAGAGGGAGAGGAATTATTTAAGCTCAGTACCAATGTGGACACAAGAACAAATGGATATAAACTGGTCATTGGGAAGTTTAGACTTGAAATTAGACAAAGGTTTCTAACCATCAGAGGAGTGAAGTTTTGGAATTTCCTTCCAAGGGAAGCTGTGGGGGCAAAAGATCTATCTGGCTTTAAGATTAAACTCGATAAGTTTATGGAGGAGATGATATGATGGGATAACATGATTTTGGTAATTAATTAATCTTTAACTATTCATGGTAAATAGGCCCAATGGCCTGTGATGGGATCTTAGATGGGGTGGGATCTGAGTTACCCAGGAAAGAATTTTCTGTAGTATCTGGCTGGTGAATCTTGCCCATATGCTCAGGGTTTAGCTGATCGCCATATTTGGGGTCGGGAAGGAATTTTCTTCCAGGGCAGATTGGAAGAAGCCCTGGAAGTTTTTCGCCTTCCTCTGTAGCATGGGGCACGGGTCACTTGCTGGAGGATTCTCTGCTCCTTGAAGTCTTTAAACCACGATTTGAGGACTTCAATAGCTCAGACATAGGTGAGGTTTTTCGCAGGAGTGGGTGGGTGAGATTCTGTGGCCTGCGTTGTGCAGGAGGTCGGACTAGGTGATCATAATGGTCCCTTCTGACCTTAGTATCTATGAATCTATATAATATGCATGCACAGGCAACCTTAATTCTGGCATTTCCTAACTTCTGAGTGCTTGACTTTGCAACCTCAATGTTCTTTTAACATATTTTTTTTTGTTGTGTAACCTTGTGCTTATTGTTTATGATATAGTCTTTAATTATACGATCACATACTGTTTTTTCCACAGGACTCTCCCACCTCCTTCAGTGCACAGGATGAACTAGAGTCTAAGCACACAACTCTTTTAGACTATTAAAAGTGTTTGCTACTAAAACTACATATTGTGCCTTTCCTCCCTATGTATCCCCACAGTAATCTAGGATATAGTGATTCCTGCTGGAATTAACCCATATTTTCAAATATTTATAAATTTTTCAGACACAAAAAACAACTTTAGTCTGGAATTTCCCTAAATCCGGGGTCATGTCTAGACTGGGGGGGGGGAGTGTTCTTTTGAAAATGTTAGCTACATGACCTTAGAACTATCCCCTCCCACCGCCTTCAGCAGGGGAGAACCTTAGCTGAACAGCAGGAAATGGGAGAATCCCAGAGTCTGTGTGTTGCAGGATGGAGGTTGCCCTTCCCATTCCTTCGGTCCTCCACTTAGTCTTTGGCTGGGTAGAGGGGTGTGGTATGGAGCCATCTGATTTTGCTGTTGTGTGCCCTCCTTTTATTTAAATTAGGCCTGACATTTCAAAAGGCTCTTACTCTCTGGTTGGCTGCCCTGTCTATTCTCCTCTTAGTTGTAGATTAGGAGCCATGTTGCTTATGAAGCTGCAGGTCTGACCAATAGCCTGTTTTAGGGATTGGGAAGGAATTTTTCCCATTATGGCCAAATTGGCATGAGGCCTCTTGAAGCCACAGTTAGGTTGAAAGCAATATAAATCAAAAGTTCATATAATGCTGGTAAGACTACTGACTCATTACAACTTGCAGCTGGTGTCTAGTGTGGATAAAGGACAAAAGGGGCAGCTCCTAGGTAAATTAGACATGGGATTTTGCTGCTGAACTTGGCGCTCATAGTGGGGGAGGGACCTGAAATATTTGCAAATTAACACCTCCCCACCATCCTTGTGGCCTCTGTCACTCCATCCCCCCATTATTCATGAGATTGTGGCGAGCTTCCTCAACAGGACTGAGGCTGCAGGATAGGCTGGGGAGGGTTTACCCTGAGTATTGTTTGTGGTTAAAACCCTGTAACCTGTCCTGGAATCAATTAAATGCCTCGTGGGAGCAGGGAATGGGCATTGTAGTGCTCCTCCCAAATGTATAATGAATAAAATTGTGGCCTGCAGATTAAACCCACCCCATGTGTCTGTCTTTCATTTGCCTGCATGTCTTTGTTAATCTCTTAGCATCTAGTGTAGACAGAATGTAACATGTTTTTAAAGGCTACATTAAATACTAAGTGGTGTCTAAAATTGTATTGACTAACATTTTTTTAAAAATACCTTTTTTCCCTACTCTTGACAAGGTCTCGAAGAGTTTTTAGCCAAATGTAGTTAATCATGTTGTTTGTTTATTTCCTGTCACTAAAACATGGAAGGAAGGGTGGAAGCAATTCTGGGTTTAAGATATTTTTTCTTTTTAAGCCATGGAATGAACAGCTTTGTTTTAAAATATCAGCACATAAACAGTAACACTTAGTTGGCCTTTATATTTCATCAGACATAGATGCTTTCCCTAGTTAGAAAATAAACTTTAGAAATGCCAGTTATTGAAAATGGAGCATACAGGAGTCATTTTCATAACTTCACTTATATTCCTATTTTCATTGATAATTCTTTGTGCTCCCCAAACATTCAGTCATCATAACCATTTTGATTTTAAACTCTATTTGTAGTTTTGAGTTATGTAAATATTGTTGAAACTTTTGACACTTTAAATTGGAGAGTAACTTTACACAAGAGAGTAGTCCCTTTGAACATAAGTAAAGTTACTTACCAGTGTGTCCTTTCAGGATTGGGTGCTAAATTCTGAATCGTCAAGTGCCTGCTGTTCTAATGCACCAATTTTTTTTTATTTTCAGAGATGTGCTTGTTTACATTTAATTTTAAAAATTTCCGTTACAAACTTGTAAGCAATTGATCATTTAAAGAGTGTTTTAAAAGAATGATCAACACTGGTCCAGCAAAATTTCCAACTCCTTAGGCTGTTTGCAAGTGCTAAAAAGCTAAACTGCTGTGGAGTCAATATTTGTGGCCTCCTAAAGAGAAAGATTGGGTTTGTTTTTAAAATGTAAAAAGACAAAAACGCCCCCTCAACTTTTTCCTCTTAACTTAAAAAAAAAAAAAAAAAAAAAAAAAAAGCTGAATTCACCTACAGTAATTCAATGTTACATCTGAAAATGTAAAGTCAACCTTCACACAGCAGTCTTAAACCTTTGAAGGCCATAGACAAAGTAAATGTGTCCTCTTAATCACAAGGTTGGGAAATAAGATTTCTAAGGGCTAATCTGTTCCTTGTACATTTGCATTATGAAATTTTTTTTTCTTTGATCATTTAGAATTGGGTGGTTGATCATGTGGAGCCACAGAAGTGGGACATACTTTATAGAGGTAATAGTAATAGAAAAGATTTTCAAAAATTGGTGCCTGTTTGACTCGTAAGCCCATATTTAGGTTACTAAATAAGTGGCCTGATTTTCAAAAGTGTTCAGCACCTAGCGTCTGAGTTCATTGGGAGCTTCATTTGGTCTCTGAATTTACTTCAGAAAATGTTGTTATATAAAGTATTTCTGCAGTGACTGAAGTCCTAATCTTGGAGACATTTATGTCTTTATGCATGCAGACATTTATGCCTTTGAGTAAGGCTAAGTGGGAGAATGATTTCTGTGAGGTTCTCTTCAAGAAGTTTTGCTTGCACTATTCTGTCAGGGGGCTGACTGTCTCACTTGCCCCCACCCCTGGCAGAATGAGCCTCTGGGGTCACCAAAATGCCCTGGAGATTCACCAAGGTCTTCCATCTGGAGGCCCTGTGTTTCTTTCACTGTCTGTGGACCCACAATATCTTTCTGCTTCCAGGATCATCAGGATTGAGGGTTCTCCATGGAAACGGTAGTACATGCCCTGGTTGTATTATTTTTTCCTGAGTAATTGATTCAGGGTTGGTGTGGGGGATAATATATGCCATTCTGCCCAATGTGGGGCTGCCCACCTTTCTTCCCAGGCCAGTCTCCTCCACTGGATCTTAATCATGCAGCTCACTTTCAAAGATCCCATCCATCCTTTCCATGCAGAAGGGAAGAGGGAACTGTAATCAGGCCGTGATGTAGGGGAGAGAAGGCAATTGTTAATCTGAATATGCTATTTACATGTAAGGGATAAAATCTGATAGTGGTCAACCAAAAAGTATTGAGCTTGAAACACAGATAAACTTAGAAGACAAAAATATCAGCTTATATGCATTTTTATTAAGACTAGTTTTATTATACTAGTCAATGGAAAAGAAATCAAATCAAATACACTCTAAGAATTATTCCTCTTGTGTGATTATACAACTAATGTAATTTGACAAATTGGGATGGGTTTTTCCATAATTATATACACTGAATAATGTTCAAACTTTGAGTACCTTGAAAATATATTCTTTTATGCTGAATTTTGCCAGCTGTATTTCAGTTTCAGATATCACTGAATACGTGCATTTAAACAAGTGGGAAGGGATGCCTTTTCTGTGACTGAGTTTTTTGTCTTTCCAGAGTCCTTAGTGATTTTCTGTTACTGCATTTCCAGAAGCATTGGCTTTTGGAAATAGTTCTAAAGGTTGCATGCAGAAACCCAATTGATTGGATAATCAAATAAAAACACTTATTTTTGTGAGAAGAGTTTAAGGCAAGATCGAGCTGGTGATGTTTATAGTCACTGACATGACTTTGGACATGCTATTCTCGCTCAGCACAAAATAGGATATTTAAACTGATCTGACATTGGACTTAAACTAAAAACTGAACAGAATTCAATATGTAGCTACAGAAAATGACAGCTTTGGAGCACAGTGACATCAGATGAATACAGCTACTAGTTTTCTTACTGAAAACATCACCGTCCAAAGAATCTGATAAGTTAATAGCCTTTGTTATGTGAACTGAAGTTATATTTTCCTAAAGTGAAAAGTTGAGCTATCATAGTGTTTCAACAGGCAATAATATGCTATTGACTATTACTATAATTAGTACTACTAACCAGGTTTCAAGTTCAGATTTTTATGGAGGTCAGGTAAGATATCCTTTAAAGTTATAGTAATATTGGAGGAACTTTCAGTGATGGGTACCCTTGGGAAGCGGGGTTGTAAGGCACCTTGCTACCATCTGCCTTGAGTGTGAGGAGGCCTTGTCTGTGCCTGCTGTGGGTCAGGAATCAGTTTCCCAACTCTGCCAGCATTTGGCAACATGAACACCGCCTTTCAGGCTTCTGCAGGCCCTGTTCTCCCTTTAGAGGTTAATGATAGGGACACTCCAACTCCTGAGCACAGTGTGTCCCCCTGTTCCACTGGACTCACTCCGAATTCACGGATCTGCTATTCTAAAAGGAATAGTATACATCGGCTTACCAGTTTCACCTCAGGATCACCACTCTGCTCTACACACAGCACTTAGATACATGTATAGTAAAAACAAGAAGTTTATTTAACAAAGAACAGAGATTTAAGAAGAAGTAAGTAAAATTCATGGAAATATATGATTACATATAAAATAAAATCATAGCATGCTTTCTAGAACCTAAACAAGCTATTCTCCTGTCTCAAAAAGGTTGGGTCACTTGAAATTTCTCTCCCAGAATCAGCCAGCCCGACCAGCTGTAATCTTCTGTTCGTAAGACAAGTCAGCTGGCAGCTTGTCTCCTGAGTGAAGGATAGCTGGTTGTATCTCTGCACCCTCAATATAGTTCCAGTGATCCATTGTCTTCACTTGTTTAAAAAAAAAAAATTACCCCTGCTGCTTGTTTTTTCCTGTCTAGAATCTCCCTTGAACACTTTGCAATCGCTTGATTAGCATTTTGCTCAGACTGTAAATATATGTTCATTGAGAAGTATACGATACTCAACCTCCATATAGCCAGGCAGGTAGATAAGTGTCTCTTGTCTGGAAGAAACTTACCACCTTCTGGTGACCAGCTCCAAGTCAATAACCTTAAGAACATAATTTTAAGGGGTTGTGCACACACATACACACACACAACTCCTTATGTATTATCCATCTATACATTTCACAATGATTAAGTACCAGTATGACACAGGCTTTCAGTAGAGACCTTTCATTACATTCTTTGACTAACTAGTATGTAGAAACCAGACCCTGTAACCCTTATTTATACCTGTGCCCTCTGCCAGTTGACACCAAGTGGTCCCTTGGTCACACCTCCACAAATGCATAACAAATTGTTCAGGTTTTTTTTCCCCATTATTTCAATTTTTTTTAAATGCTGCTCAGTACATTTGACTATAGACCTATTTCAGTTTGTTTTTATATTTACATTTTACAGCCCTGCTTCTATTTTTTTAAAAACCTGTGTTAATGGGAGAGATGCACAAAACTGGAGATGAATATGAAAGATCCATCCACCTTTGTATGCAGTTACCAAACATTAGGAAACTTTCAGCATTTTTGGTTTAAAAATATAAACACAAGTAAACATTGGTCCTTTTTTGCTGACAGGAGTGCGAGATACAAAAATTCTGTGTGCTTTTTTGATTAGGTTGCAGTTCTAAATCTTGTCATTCTAAATTATGTAGAATATGTACTAGTTTTAATCTTGTGTTGTACAGTTTGAGAGAAATGCCTGTTTGCAATTTCTTAATCTGATAACAGAAAAAGTTGCTTTTACATATAAACATTTAAACCTATTCTGATTACAAACATGGTAAGAAACATATAATGTGGTGTGATGTAGTGTGAAAATGAATGTCATTCAGTCAAGGCCAGGTACATTGGAATATTTGGAACATCATATATGAAGACCATGTTACTAAATATGCAAAATCAGGCTCTAAATTCTTTTTGACTAGGTACCCAGAGCTGTCAGTCAAAATCACCAACCCAGACAGCTGACTGTGTCTTTTAAAGCCATTTCATAACTGGATTTTTTCCTGATGTTGACAAGTGTCTGCACCTCCCTTGCATCTCAAAGGAAAGCTCACTTGAATTTAATGACTGACCCTCTTAAAAATAAGAGCTTACATTTAAATGGCCCAGCAAGTTCAATATATCTTGTTTTTTGCAAATTAACCCAACTTGATGCCAAGATTGGGATATCTGTGGCAGCTGTTTACATCTACCTCAAATTTTATTTCAGGAGAAGTATTGGTTTATTTTGCTACAGTCTGAATAAATTTAAAGTTTCAGATAAATGAAAGTATGCAACAAACAGAAGTTCATTAAAGTTAAAGAAACAAAACATGTAAAGAACAGTGACAGTTCTGTCATAATAAACCCAGACCCAACAGACTACCAGAAGCTGGGACTGAATGATAGGGGATGGATCACTTGATAAATTGCCCTGTTCTGTTGATTGCCTCTGAAGTATCTGCACCAGGACTATCGAAGGCAGGTTACTGGGCTAGATGGACCATTGGGCCTACCCGGTGTGAATGTATTTGTGTTTTTAATGAGCTGGGGCCAGGGCTCTGTGCATGTCCCCTTCCCCCGTTGACTCCCATTTCCCCTCCCCCATCATTATTTTGCTTTCTGTCTGGGAGATAAATCATTCAGAGTGACAACATATTAAATTCTATTGGGAGGCTGAGCAGGGATATAGTTATACAGAAAGGCATAAATTGGTGCCATCGACCAGTTTGATCTATAGACAATTCCACAGGTGCTTGAAACTGTGACTGTGCTAATCAAATGACAGGGGCTCTATTTGTTCCCCATATTCCTCCCCCTTTTGGTTTTTTGATCCCCCCCCCCCCCCCCGAAAATCGATACGATTCTAGATATTGATGCCTAGAGCATTCCTTGAAATTTTGGAAATGATCAGTTGTGATGTTCAAAAGTTAATGTGTTGCATACAGACAGACAGATAAACACAGAAATGCTGTTGAATTTGAGTGTAAGGCCATCACAAGTTCAACCAACAAGTTTACTATAAACTGATGTTTCATAGCTCTCTACCTTCCATTGCTATCTTTAAATGATTCCTTTGCCTATATCAGTACAAACTTCCCCATGCTTGGCCGTTTTGACAGTGAGGCCTTGTCTGCACTTGGGCATGGCTACATCACTTCCCCTGAGTGCTGTGCCTATGCCTACCCAAGTACCAGTGTAGATGCAGCTAGAATGGAAGAATGCTTCTGTTGACCTACGCACCAATGCTGAGGGAGGCAGATTACCTACAGTGATGCGGGGGGGGCGACCCCTTCCATCATTGTAGGAAGCATCTACATGATGGTACTTCAGCAGTATAGTTGTGCTGCTGTAGCACCTGTAGCATAGACATAGCATCAGAACAGGTCCACTTCATACAGATGGACTCAGATCTGCTGGAGCCTTCGTACTTAGGATGCCACCCTCCTGGAGACCCAAAATAAGGAAAATAATGTTAAATTAAGTAAATACAAAATTTGCAATGATTTAACTTTTACTGTTTAAAAAACAGTTTAGTTAAGCTGGTGCAAAACCCTTTGTAGATACTCTTTATTTTGGTTTGGGTGATTTTGTTTTACTTAAATCAGTAAAGAAGTGAAGTTTAGACTTGAAATTAGATGACGGTTTCTAACCATCAGAGGAGTGAAGTTTTGGAATAGCCTTCCAAGGGGAGCAGTGGGGGCAAAAGACCTATCTGGCTTTAAGATTAGACTCGATAAGTTTATGGAGGAGATGGTATGATGGGATAACGTGATTTTGGCAATTAATTGATCCTTAAATATTCATGGTAAATAGGCCCAGTGGCCTGTGATGGGATCTTAGATGGGGTGGGATCTGAGTTACTACAGAAAATTCTTTCCTGGGTATCTGGCTGGTGAATCTTGCCCATGTGCTCAGGGTTTAGCTGATCGCCATATTTGGGGTCGGGAAGGAATTTTCCTTCAGGGCAGATTGGAAGAAGCCCTGGAGGTTTTTCGCCTTCCTCTGTAGCATGGGGCACGGGTCACTTGCTGGAGGAGTCTCTGCTCCTTGAAGTCTTTAAACCACGATTTGAGGACTTCAATAGCTCAGACATAAGTGAGAGGTTTTTCGCAGGAGCGGGTGGGTGAGATTCTGTGGCCTGCGTTGTGCAGGAGGTCGGACTAGATGATCATAATGGTTCCTTCTGACCTTAATATCTATGAATCTATGACTTAAGCTAAATCCATGTAAGAGTGAGTTATATTGAAGTAGGAATGTGTGCACTCACACTTGCACAGGTTTAAAAACACACTTTTCTAGTTAAAATGGTGCAATACATATCTAACAAAAACGACATCACCACAATTGTACCTCAGTTGTTTTGAGTAAAGATATAATTTCAAAACCCAACACTAGTTCTGCAGAAGTCAGTAGGAGTACAGCAGAAGAAAAGCTTGCAGATTGGGTCCTGGACTTGTGTAAAAAAAAAAAAAAAAAAAATTAATTTGCATCAACCACCGTGTAAAATATTTTATACCATCTGTGACAACTCTTAAATTTGGCAGGATAGAAAATTGCTACCTGACCTTTAATCTAATGGGAAAAAAAGATAAAATGTAGTTTAACAAATTATTTGACTAGGCTAGAGAAATAAGAGAATATATGAATGAGCAATTCCCTTTGACAACATCACACCAACCCATTTTTAGTGTTGTTTTAATAAATTCTCTATCTTGTTCTCCAGGAGTTTAAAAAATTTATAACTCATTTCAAAGACTTTCTCCCCACCTCTAGCCCTCAGCAGCATGGGAATCAAGGGGGTCAGGTTATTGTGTCTGAACTATATAGTTCCATTGGCTGAAACACTGGCCTGTAATTGAACAGTGTGCCACAACTACTTGTGCAGCCCAGAGACTGCAGAGTGGCTGTGTAGTTGCTCCATGCTCCGACCCCTAGTTGGTGCAGGGAAAATTATATCACCCTACCCTGTGGAAGTGTCTCCTCAAAACCCTTATACTTGAAATTTGCATTGGGGACAATAATTGGAGCCTGAATAGGACTTTAAGGTTGCACCCCTATCATAATATAGAACATCTTAACTTCTAAGGGAATCCATTCTTTCTCTCTTCCTCCCTACCTCTTAGTGGAGTACAGTGTATCTGGTATCTCTGCTGAACGTGTTCCAGGAATTGTTTGCATTGAGGAAGAGTGGCTCAGCAGACATTTCCTTAAAATACAAAGGACAGCAACTGGACGAAGATACTTGTAATTGTTTGTTTAGAATTCTTTAGGTTTGTAACAGTAAACAAAAAGATGCACAATTCTTGATGTAGGAGCAGTTATCCATATATAATAGCTAAGGGGTACCTCTCTAATTATTTGGACATGGTCTCTCTCTGTGACTTCTGTTCCTTTTAAAAGCAGTTTCTAAACCATGAGACAAGATGAATAATATTTTATTCCTGTTGAGGGGGAGGGGTTTGCCTGTGGCAATGCTTTTCAATTTATTTTTGTTATTGATGGAGTCTCCATTGTAATAGCAAAAGCTTTCAGACCTAACTCACATTTGATTGTCCACCTGAATTTAGGCCATTGAGCATTTGGAGCCTGGAGGTAATCAGTGTTTTTACAGTGAATCTTTTCTGCATCGTGTTTTTTTTTTCTTGCTCAGTTATATAATTTGATCAAACATTGCTTTTATAGTATAGAGTGGAAAGAGATGTTTGCTTCAAATCCTAGGCTGTACATGTATGAGTCTTAAATCTTTTTCTCATAGGCCAGGTAGTAGCAGCTGTAATATGTTATGACCCTTAATACTTAGTTACTACAGTGATAAGTCTTTATGGAGAAACTTTGGCAACTCAGCACCTATGCTTCTACTAAAGTCATTGGGAGTTAAAGATGCTCAGTTCCTCTGAAAATTAAGCTACTTTTATTTTGGTGCCTAAATAATAGATTTACAAGACTAATTTTAGGCACACAAGTTTGAAAACGTTGGCCTTCATTTCTGTGCACCTTGATTTCGCCACGTGTAACATAAAGAGAACGCCTAACTCCTTGAAATACTGAGATGAATTGTGCTGTAAAAGGTGATGTGCTATTTTAAGGGAATGAACTCCTGAATGCAATCATATTTGGAAGAATGTTGAAATCAAGTCAAATAACATTTTAATGACAGTGGATTACTGTTCAGATGAAATGTTGCTGTGGGCTTGTGCCAATATTGCATTAGTAGTTATAGTGAAATCTGATATTTGGAGAGGAAGAGATACATTTGTTCTGTGTTTCAATTGTTGTGGTATGGATTTTTTTTTTTAGTTGTGCTCCGCTCTTTTTTTTTACAGGAGGTGCTGAAACAGCTACAGGGAAGCATTGAAGATGAGGCAATGGCTTCTTCTGGACAGATTGATTTGTTGGAGCGACTGAAAGGTAAATTTGGAAAGATTTTTAAATAGGGTTACTTGCTTGCCAATCGTAGTTGCTGAGGTGTAATATTTTCAAGGATCCCAAATCCCCCTGACTTTCAATGAAACTTAAGACTCCTAAGTGCCTAAGTCACTTTTAAAAATAGGACTAAAGACCCTAAATCACTTAGGTGCTTTTTGAAATGTTTATCCTAAGTCTTCATGCAAAATACTATTGATACACAAGCTACATTTTATTGAACTTCCATAAAACTGCACTTGATTTGTATTGCTCAAATAGGGGTTTATTACCTTTTTGTTTAGATTAATAACATGATCCTCCAACTGTACTATCAAGGTTGGTTGGTTTACACAATATTTTCCTTTGGGATCTGTAGAAAAACCTGTTTGTTTCCACCATCCTGAAGACAAAAAAAAGTTTACATGACACACACAAAATATAAAATTAAGGTGTAAACAATTTTTTAGGTTTGCTGCTATTAAGCTTCTGCTCTACAAAGCTTTGTTCTTTATTTTTCATTCAGAACTGAACTTGGATAGCGGTAACTTTCCTGGAGTGAAGCTAAGGCCAAAGATGTCCTTGCGTTCATATGGAAGCAGGGAAGGGTCCATGTCAAGCCGTTCAGGAGAATGCAGCCCTGTTCCCATGGGATCATTTCCAAGAAGAGGATTTATGAACGGAAGCAGAGAGAGCACTGGTTATTTAGAAGAACTAGAGAAAGAAAGGTAACTTTTTAATTGGTGTTCATTGTGCATCAACTTCTTTTAATTTTAAATATATAAACTTGGTGATATCTTTAAAATAAAATGAAAAATATCCCCCCACACTAATATTATTCAGCCATCACTTGTATTTATTTTGGGCAACAGCATACTCTGAATTAGATGAACACTTAAACCTGTTGTAGATTCCAGGTTCCATTAAATACAGAAGAAAGTGCAATTAAAACATGTACTGTTACTTCAAGTGTTTGTCCATGTGTGTTCCACTGTTGCACCCCAAGCCCTTGATTTTGGATTCTTTTGGCCAGCAGTGTCTGAGAGTTAGTGTTAGCATGTATTTGATACTTAGTGTTTCCTTTTGATTTAAAAAAAAAAGGGCAGAAAAAAGCTTTTTTCTCTGAAGGACTTCATCTGGTACTGTCCAGCCCTTATGATAGAACAGAGGTTTCCAGGATTTAAGATGTGTCCTCCTTGTGAGGCAGTAATGCCCCTTAATGATGGACATTCAGTGATGGACATCCATAATAATGGATATTATGCCTCAAGCAATTAAGGGCACATTCTAGAGAGATGTGCCATCTGCAAGTTGTTCTCGAACAGTACACAAAAAATGAGAAGTTTACCTGAAGCTGTTTTTAATGAACATGACTATGCACCACTCCTCATCTCCTGGAGTGTCTGGAACTAAAATCCTTGAGCAGACCTCTACCAAAAGTCTTCCATTGTTTCTCAGGGTATCGCTACACAGCAAAGAAAACCCCATAGCTGGCCTATGCCAGCCAAATTGGGCTCGCGGGGCTCAGACTGTGGCTCCAACTGTTTCGTTGCTGTGTAGACTTTTGGGCTTGGGCTGGAACCCAAGCTCTGTGGCCCTGCAGAAGCCCGGAAGTCTACATGGCAATGAAACAGCTCCACAGCCTGAGCTCCACGAGCCCGAGTTAGTTGATATGGGCCAGCAAAGGTTTTTCTTTGCTGTGTAGGCATACCCAGAGGGATCTTCCTAAGTGTCCAGTAAAACATCTGTGGATAGGGGAAGAAAGGATCACTGGTCCTCTAAGGGGTATAGATCTAGGTTCCCCCTCATCAGGTCCTAGCACTAAACAGCAGGAAACCTTTCATTCTGCTGCTCAGAAGGGTAGTTCAAGGCCCAGGGAGGGTCCCTCTGAAACCCATGGTACGGGGGGGGGGGGGGGGCGGAGCCGTGTTGATCGCCTGTGATATACAGGAGATCAGACTTAGATGATCTGGTGATCCCTTCTGGTCTTAAACTCTGACTCTGTGACACTCAGACACTGGCCGCCCTGCCATTGGAGCACAGAGGCCCCTGATACTGATGTCTTTGGTACTGATTACTCTGGTACTGACCATTTCCATTCACATGAGTCTTTATGGCTTTGATAGATCTGAGTCTCTGTGGTCTTGGAATCACTGCAATTGTCAGTGATCAAAATTCCTCTTGTATCATCCACTACTGCCTTTCCAGTACCAAGCACACTTACAGTACTAAATAGGCAGTATACTGAGTGATTGCCTAGCACCCCAGGTATAACTGCTTCTGCACTAGGAGAGGATTATTCTTTCTCCCTCCTCTGGTTCTGCCTGAACCAGGGAGATGCCACCTTCTCATTCATTAGGGTGTGGGTCCTTTGCTATCTACGTATCAGAAAGGGATTCTAGGGCATACTGCTATTATCCAATGCCCAAAAGTTCTAGGAGAAACACTGCCTCTTGGTACCTACCTGAATGGGTGCCATATCATTGCCAGTGCCTTGTTCATACTGAGCACGATGGGGACTACAACCTGTCAGAAAGCCTGCTTCTGCCACACAGCCTAGAGCTAGGTCTTCCTCTCTCCTGAGCCATTGGGGGGTATGGGGCATCAGTTCCACCTACTGCTCAGCAGAAACAAGGCTTTGATAAGGAAGAGTTAGACTAATGACCACGCCGTGCCAACTCGTGTATCATCATCTCCTAATGAGGCTGTGGTACCTTCAACGTCTAGTGCATAGACTGATGACTATAAGACCTTTTAAGAGTTACAGCACAGGATCATGGAAGTTATCCAGAAGAAGTCACACAAGCACTTGAACATTTTACACATCTCTGCCGGGATGCCTTACAATGCTTAAAAATGAGGGCATTTTGGAATCAAACAAGCTACATTGACAGATGGCTGCTTTCTTAGTGATGACATCAAAATGGGGACATCACCATTTTCAGGTACTCTATATACATTGAGCAATTTTATACCCTCCTGGTACCTGTATCTTTGGTTTTAGCAAAGGTCCATGAGAGGACCAACCATCATGGGTCATTAAAATCAAACCCTGAGGTAAGGATCCCAATAAACAAGATCTATTCAGTTGCAAAAATTACTCCTCAGTCAGTTTGCAGTTGAGAATTGCCAATTATCAGACCTTTTTCATGAAATATGACTACTAAAATTGAGACACTATCTCCAAATTTTCCAACAAGATTCATCATGACATCAAAGAGGTATCAAAGTTCATTATCTTGGAGAGACAGCTGGTTGCATGCAGCTCTCAATGTGTCAGACACAACAGCCAGCTCCATGGCCATCTCAGTGACCAGTCCTCTTGCTCCAGTCTGGCATCCCTACAGAGGTACAATCAATAATAGAGAGTGTGCAATTTGAAGGATGAGTTTTTTTTTTAACCCAAGAAGTGATGCGTCCTTACATTCTCTAACAGACTCTAGGGTGACCCTAAAGTCTTTGGAGGTTTACACACACACACTTTAAAAAGGAAGTAAGTCAGGCCTCAACTATACCCTAGGCATCCCTACTTTGCACAGCACAGACCATCTGAGCCTCACAAGAAGTATCGGGTTTCAAAGGAGGTTTCAGTTGCATCATCTTACTACCCTGTAATGACCTCATCAAAGTAGCAGATTTGACTCCTTGGTCAGAACATGTGTACAACCTTTGGATATCCCTTTTATTTTGCCTCTGTTTGGGAACCACTTCTTTTTATTTTTGTGGGGCTTGGAACACCATCACTACAAACAGCTGGGGGTGTCCAGAAACAGAGGTGGATACTATATCCAATTCCAGTCTTCAGGAGCATAAGGGGGAAAGGATTTTACTCCAATTACTTTCTAATACCCAAGAAAATAGGGGGCTGATGTTCCATTCTGGAATTGAGACAGCTGAACACTTCCATCTTCAGATTCAAGTTCAGGGTGGTTACACTGACCTCTATAATTCACTCTCTAGATTCACAGAACTGGTATGCAGCTCTCAATCTGCAGGATGCTTACTTTCATATAGTAATCCATCCTGCCCACAGAAAATACGAAAGGTTTCAGGTGAGCAAATAACACTATCAATATAGAGTTCTGCCATTTGATGTATCAACAGCAGCCAGGATATTTACCAAATGCATTGCAGTAGTGGCAACCTACTTGAGGAAATGAAGTGTCCAGGTTTACTCATACCTAGATGACTGGCTCATTCGGGGAAAGTCTCTATCACTCAGGCTCAATGTAACATACAACATACAACTTTTTGCCTTGCTAGGCCTCAGAGTCAACATAAAGAAATCAGTGTTAATTCCAACACAGAGGATAGAATTTATTGGAACAGTTCTGGCATCCCCTACAATAAGGGCCTATTTGCCTCAGGAAAAGATTTCAAGCCATAGAAGATCTAGACAATTGCCTACAGTATCATTATCAGATATTGATGCAAACTTGTCTCAGATATCTGGTGTCCATGGCCTCCTGCACATATGTAACATACCATTCCAGATTTCCCCTCCAGTGCATGAAAAGGTCATTGAAGTCAGTGTATCAGCCCAACAAACGTCTAGAGATGAAGGTGCAGTTTCCTCCAAAAGTTCTGTCACCATTAAAGTGGTGGAAGAAGCATCTGCAAGTATCTTTCACCATAGCCATCCAAGATGCTAATCATAGATGTCTCCAGTCTAGGATGGGGAGCCCACCTAGACAATCTTCAGACTTAAGGCCTTTGGATTCTCAGGAAGCCTGGTTACACAGAAACATTTTAGAACTAAGGGCCATTTTTTCCTAATGATTCTCAGAGGCTAAGTCATTCAAATTGCAACACACAACACCACAGTGATGCTTTATATCAGCAAGCAGCAGGGAGAAAAATCTGCTCCTCTGTGTCAAGAGACTGTACACATTTGGAATTGGTGCATGTGGCATGAGATTACCCCAATAGCACTTCACTTACCATGTTTGCAGAATGTTATAGTGGACTACTCCAGCAGGGAGTTTTCAAGCAGCCACTAATGGTCAGTGAAGGAGACAATCATATTCACAAAGTGGGGTTGATCCTTTGTGACAAAGGAGAATAAAAAATGTTACAAATTCTGCTCCAGATACGGCCAGGACCAGGGATCTCTGTCAGAAGTGATTAGAGTCCCCTGGACTCCAAATCTAATGTATACATATCCTCTGATTCCACTAATCTCAAGAGTCATCTGGGGACTAAACCAAGATGATCATGCTGGCACCAGCCTGGCCAAGGCAGTTCTGGTTCTCAGACCTGATGAATCTCTCAGTTTGTCCTCCAGTCCAATTACCTCTTCAGCCAGATATAATATCAAAAAGGAAGGGGTAGATGGTCCCTTCAGATCATCCATGCACCTCATACCATGAAGCCTGGCAGGGTGACATTGGTAGAGAGAGAAGCTACTGGGTGGAGGTACAGAATATCCTTATCCACAGTAGAAAGGACTTTTCAAAGGTTGGTTTATTGAGTCAATCCCACCAACGTCCGTTATCTCTGAAACTCACATACCTGATATACTGGAATATCTCCTGTCCTTAAGGAATTCAAGACTGTCTGTAAATTCCCTTAATGTTCACTTAGCAACCATTTCAGCTTGACATGCTCCCATTCAGGGCCATTGAACATTCTCATGTCCCACAGTAGCTAGATTCTTGAAGGGCCTTATGCAGGTGCCTCTCCTTCCATGGGATTTCGACCTAGTGCTGATGGGTCCATCCTTTCAGCCCCATGCTATGTTTCCTCTTCCACTTGTCCATCAAAATAGCCTCTTAGTGGCTATAACATTGGCCAGAAAGGCAGTAGAGTGATGGGACCTCCGTATATGATGCCTCATAGGGACAGGAGGACCTTGTTGCCTTCCCCAAAGTTTTTGCCAAAGCTAGTCTTTGACTTCCATTTCAGCCAAGTAATATATGTGCCTGTATTTTTCCCAAGCCACATTCCAACAAAGGAAAAAATAAAGTTTACACTTCAGTCAAGGTTCCTTCCTCACTCTGAACTCTAGGGTACAGATGTGGGGATCTGCATGAAAAACCCCCTAAGCTTATTTTTACTAGCTTAGGTTAAAACTTCCCCAAGGTACAAGCTATTTTACCTTTTGCCCTTGGACTTTATTGCTGCCACCACCAAGTGTCTAACAAATATATAACAGGGAAAGAGCCCGCTTAGAAACCTCTTTCCCCCCCAAATCCTCCCAAACCCTACACCCCCTTTCCTGGGGAAGGCTTGAGAAAAATCCCCACAATTTGCATCGATGAACCCAGACCCAAACCCTTGGATCTTAAGAACAATGAAAAAGCAATCAGGTTCTTAGAAGAAGAATTTTAATTGAAGAAAAAGTAAAAGAATCACCTCTGTAAAATCAGGATGGTAAATTCCTTACAGGGTAATCAGATTCAAAACATAGAGAATCCCTCTAGGCAAAACCTTAAGTTACAAAAAGACACAAAAACAGGAATATACATTCCATTCAGCACAGCTTATTTTATCAGCCATTTAAACAAAACGGAATCTAACGCATATCTAGCTAGATTACTTACTAAGTTCTAAGACTCCATTCCTTTTCTGTTCCCAGCAAAAGCATCACACAGAGAGAACCTTTGTTTCTCTCCCCCCCCCCCCAGCTTTGAAAGTATCTTATCTCCTCATTGGTCATTTTGGTCAGGTGCCAGCGAGGTTATCCTAGCTTCTTAACCCTTTACAGGTGAAAGGGTTTTTCCTCTGGCCAGGAGGGATTTAAAGATGTTTACCCTTCCCTTTATATTTATGACAACTTCTATCTAGATAGAACTAAGCCATTTAGGACATTCTCTAGGTTATTTGTTGTTCATGCAGGTATGGGTGAGTATGCAAGGTCAGAGTGTATCAACACAAACTATTGAACTGGTTTTCTGCTTGTATTAAATTAGACTATCAAATAGATAACTGACATCCACCCTCGAGGGTGACAGTCCACTCACCCCACTGTGGTTAAGCAGCTTCTGCAGCTTCTTTGAAAAGTGTTCCAATAGTAGAAATATGTAGGACAGTGTCAAGGTTCCTTCCTCACTCTGAACTCTAGGGTATAGATGTGGGGACCTGCATGAAAACCTCCTAAGCTTACTTTTATCAGCTTAGGTTAAGACTTCCCCAAGGTACAAACTATTTTACCCTTTGTCCTTGGACTTCCACTGCCACCACCAAACGTTTATTTGGGTTTATTTATTAGGAAAGCGTTGTTTGGAAACATCTTCCCCCCCCAAAATCCTCCCAACCCTTGCACCCCACTTCCTGGGGAAGGTTTGGTAAAAATCCTCACCAATTTGCATAGGTGACCACAGACCCGAACCCTTGGATCTTAAGAACAATGGAAAAGCATTCAGTTTCTGAAAAGAAGGATTTTAATAGAAGCAAAAAGTAAAAAAGAATCACCTCTGTAAAATCAGGATGGTAAATACTTTACAGGGTAATTAGATGCAAAACATAGAGAATCCCTCTAGGCAAAACCTTAAGTTACAAAAAGACACACAGACAGGAATATCCATTCTATTCAGCACAGCTTAATTTCTCAGCCATTTAAAGAAATCATAATCTAACTCATATCTAGCTAGATTACTTACTAAGTTCTAAGACTCCATTCCTGTTCTGTCCCCGGCAAAAGCATCACACAGACGGAAGCCTTTGTTTTTTCCTCCCCCCAGCTTTTGAAAGTATCTTGTCTCCTCATTGGTCATTTTGGTCAGGTGCCAGCGAGGTTATCCTAGCTTCTCAGCCCTTTACAGGTGAGAGGATTTTTCCTCTGGCCAGGAGGGATTTTAAAGGGGTTTACCCTTCCCTTTATATTTATGACACGCCCCCCCAAATCACAGCTAGGGTGAAATGCTGGCTGGGATTTCTTCCTGGAGCTCTAGGGAAAAACAGTTAATAAGACACATGCACCTCTAAGTATACTACCAAGTACATAAAGACTAACAATATTTTTCACATCTCAAGGACGATTTTAACCAGTTGATTCTGGGAAACTTTCACGGGAGAGTGCGTCAGCCACTTTGTTAGAAGCTCCTGAGATGTGTTGGATGTCGAAATCGAAATCTTGGAGAGCTAAACTCCACTGAATATGTTTTTTGTTATTTCCCGTGGCGGTATGAAGCCACTGTAGCGCAGCATGGTCGGTTTGCAGGTGGAAACGCTGTCCCCAAACATATGGGCGTAGCTTTTCCAGAGCGTAGACAATGGCGTAACATTCTTTTCACTTTTCTTTTCATTGACTGACCAGTTGCTTTCCCTCTCAGTTTTTTGCTGAGAAACACTACAGGGTGGAATTCTTGATTCGGTCCTTCCTGCATTAAAACTGCTCCCACACCACGCTCGGACGCATCTGTGGTTACTAGGAACGGTTTGTCAAAGTCTAGGGCCCTTAGTACAGGGTCAGACATGAGTGTCGCTTTAAGCTGGTTAAAGGCCTTCTGACACTCTTAGGTCCACTGAACGGCGTTTTGCTGTTTCTTGTTGGTTAGGTCAGTCAGTGGGGCGGCAATTTGGCTGTATTGCGGTACAAATCGCCTGTAATAACCGGCCAAGCCTAAGAAGGATTGAACCTGTTTCTTTGACCTTGGGATAGGCCACTTTTGGATAGCATCCACTTTGGCCTGTAGGGGGTTGATAGTTCCTTGACCCACCTGGTGTCCAAGGGAAGTCACTCTGTTTAGGCCTATTTGACACTTCTTAGCCTTAACAGTTAGTCCTGCCTCCCTAGTGCGCTCGAAGACTTTTTGTAGATGTTCCAGGTGTTCTGCCCAGGAATCCGAAAATATGGCCTCATCGTCAAGGTAGGCGACTGCATATTCTCCTGATCCCGCTAGGAGACCATCTACAAGTCTTTGGAAAGTGGCGGGTGCATTTCTTAGTCTGAAAGGGAGTACATTAAATTCAGACAGCCCGACATGTGGTGAAGGCTGACCTTTCCTTGGCGGATTCATCTAGCAGTACCTGCCAGTACCCCTTGGTTAAGTCCAAGGTAGAGATGAACTGGGCCCGTCCCAGTTTCTCTAATAGTTCATCTGTGCGTGGCATTGGATAGTGGTCTGGGCGAGTTACAGCATTTAGCTTACGGTAGTCCATGCAAAAACGTATCTCCCCATCTGGTTTGGGAACTAGAACCACTGGAGATGCCCCTGCACTTCCAGAGGGGCGGATTACACCCAACTGTAAAATATCCTGGATCTCCCGTTCTATAGCAGTTTTAGCTTGAGGAGACACCTGGTAAGGTTGGACTTTAATTGGGTGAGCATTACCTGTGTCAATGGAGTGGTATGCCCCTTCAGTCAGTCCTGGGGTGGCTGAGAACGTCGGCGCGTAGCTAGTGCACAGCTCCTGGATCTGCTGTCGCTGCATACGCCCAAGGGTCATGGAGAGGTTCACCTCTTCCACACCACCAGCACTTTTCCCTTCGTAGTAGACACCTTCAGGCCACTCAGCGTCGTCTCTTCCCTGGGCTGTAAACTGACAAACCTTTAACTCTCTGGAATAAAAGGGCTTTAGAGAATTAATATGGTACACTTTAGGCTTTCGGTTGGAGGTGGAGAATGCTATGAGATAATTAACAGCTCCCAGGCGCTCCTGGACCGTGAATGGCCCTTCCCATGAGGCTTCCATTTTATGGGCCTGGAGCGCCTTTAAGACCATGACCTGGGTCCCCTACTTTGAAGGAACGCTCTCTGGCATGTTTATCATACCAGGCTTTTTGCTCTTTTTGAGCATCCTGTAAGTTTTCTTTAGCAAGGGCTAAAGAGGTTCGGAGGGTGTTTTGTAGGTTGGTTACAAAGTCCAGAATGTTAGTTCCTGATGAAGGTGTAAATCCCTCCCATTGCTGCTTCACCAACTGTAATGGCCCCTTAACCTCGCGGCCATATACACGTTCAAATGGTGAAAACCCTAAACTGGGATGTGGTACAGCTCTGTAGGCAAAGAGCAACAGCTGCAACACTAGGTCTCAGTCATTGGAGTGCTCATTTACAAATTTACGTATCATGGCCCCCAAAGTTCCATTAAACTTCTCCACCATGCCATTTGTTTGATGGTGGAAAGGAGTGGCAACCAAGTGATTTACCCCATGAGCTTCCCAGAGGTTTTCCATAGTTCCTGCCAGGAAATTAGTCCCTGCGTCTGTGAGGATGTCGGAGGGCCAACCTACCCTGGCAAAAATGTCTGCTAGTGCCTGGCACACACTTTTAGCCCTGGTGTTGCTTAGAGCTACTGCTTCTGGCCATCGGGTGGCAAAATCCATGAAAGTCAGCATGTACTGCTTTCCTCTGGGTGTCTTTTTTTGGAAAAGGACCCAGAATATCCACAGCTACTCACTGAAATGGAACTTCAGTGATGGGGAGTGGCTGGAGAGGGGCTTTGATCTGGTCTTGGGGTTTTCCCACTCTTTGGCATACTTCACAAGACCGGACATAGGTAGAAACATCCTTTCCCATTCCCTCCCAGTGGAATGACCCCCCCAAACGGTCTTTGGTCCTGTTCACCCCAGCATGGCCACTAGGATGATCGTGGGCTGAGCTCAAGAGCTTGGCCCGGTACTTAGTTGGAACTACCAACTGTCTCTGAGGATGCCGGTCTTCCTGGTGTCCACCAGAAAGAGTTTCCTTGTATAAAAGTCCTCTTTCTGCAACAAACCTGGATCGATTAGAAGAGCTGAGAGGCGGTGGGTTGCTCCATGCCGCTGTCCAAGCTCTCTGGAGGCTTTCATCTGCTTCCTGTTCGGTCTGGAACTGTTCCCTTGATGTTGGAGACATCAGTTCCTCATTGGATTGTGGACCTATGCTTGGTCCCTCTGGAAGCGATGTAGGGGATGGGGCTGTTTCCGTTGACTCTGAACCGCTCTCCGCTGGGGCACTATGTTGGGGTTCAGGCTCTGGTTAAGCCTCTTGTGTAGGGGTATGGGCTGCTGTTGGTTCAGGTTCGGTGGGGCCCTCTGGTGTTGAGGTTGCAAGTACTGGATTCAGTGCTGGCAGTGGGTCCGGTGCTGGTTGTTCCGCCGGTTCCAGGACTGGTTCCGTCTGGGTCTCTGGGACTGGATCCACTACTGCTGTTGCAGACATTGGCCCAGGGTCCGGGTCCATCACCTCTGACCGGGTCCTGGTGGAAGTTTCCGGAACAGCGCTAGGCGTGACGGCTGGTTTAGTCTGGCTGCCACCCTCTTGGCTGATTTCACATGATGGGCCAAGTCTTCCTCCAACAGCATGGGGATGGGATAATCATCATAGACTGCAAAAGTCCACGTTCCTGACCAGCCCTGGTACTGGACAGGCAACTTGGCTGTAGGCAAATTGAAAGAGTTGGACTTGAAGGGTTGAATCGTCACTTGGATCTCTGGGTTGATTAAATTGGGGTCCACTAAGGAAGCATGGATAGCTGACACTTGTGCTCCGGTGTCCCTCCACGCGGTGACCTTCTTCCCGCCCACACTCAGTTTCCCTCCGCTCCAAGGGTATCTGGGAGGTATCTGGGCCTGAGGACCTCTGGTGTGATTCCGGTGCAATGAATTGTAATCTGTTGGGGTTCTTGGGGCAGTTGGCCTTTACATGCCCTGGCTCGTTACATTTAAAACATCGTCCAGCTGACAGGTCACTGGGGCGAGGTGGGTTGTTGGAGAACGGTGTGGTGGGACGATAAGGTGGCTGGAGGGTTCCTTGGGGGGTAGGTGGGGCCTTGGGCAGCCCCCGGTAATAGGGTGTGGTCTGAGGTTGTCCCTTCTGGTATCCGCTCCAACTGCGACCAGTTTTTTTCTTCTCTGCCATCTCCACCCATTTGGCTCCAATTTCCCCCGCCTCGATTACAGTTTTGGGTTTGCCATCTAGGATGTAACCTTCTATTTCCTCAGGAACACCCTCTAAGAACTGTTCCATTTGCATTAGGAAGGGCAAATCTACTGGAGATTCAACACTTGCTCCTGATATCCAGGCATCCCAATGTTTCACAATGTGGTAGGCATGTCGGGTAAAGTGGTTTCCACTTTAGGGCTCTGAATCGCTGACGGGAAAGCTTGGGTGTTAGCCCCATTCTGACTCTCGCCTTGGTTTTAAACAGTTCGTACTGGTTCATTTGTTCCTTAGGCATTTCAGCCGCCACCTCAGCTACGGGTCCACTGGGCTGCGGCCTCAGCTCTACCATGTATTGGTGTGTAGAGATGCTGTACCCAAGGCAGGCCCTTTCAAAGTTTTCTAAGAAGGCCTCGGTATCGTCGCCTGCCTTGTAGCTGGGGAACTTTCTGGGATGGGAAGTGGTACCTGGAGAAGGATTGCTAGGATTTGTTGTTATATTTTGCTGAGCCCTTGCCTTCTCCATCTCCAGTTCATGCTTCCTCTCTTTTTCCTTCTCTTCCTCCACATGCTTCCTCTTTTTCCTTCTCCTCCAGTTCTTTGACCCTTGCCTCCAGTTCTTTTTTCCTTTGCCTCCATAGCTCTCCTGTGAGCAGCCGCTTGGTAGTGTTCTGCCTCTTTCGCTGCCTCCCTTTCTTTGTCCTTTGTCTCCATCGCTCTTCTGTGAGCAGCTTCTAGGGCTTTTTCTGCTTCTTTCACTGCCTCCAGTTTGGCTAACTCCAATTTGCGTAGTGCCTTGGTGTCTGTCATCTTTACCTCTCTGTTTTTAACTAACTTCACACCCGAGGGTTAGAAATAAAACAAACAAAACTTGGCTTGTAAAATTTTGCTGTGCTGTAATAGGATACCTATATTCTCTGATAGTGATTATCAGCCTACAGAAAAATCCAAAAAAACCCCAACCCAACAACAATAAAAAAAATTAAAAAAAAAACCCAAAAACCCTAACACCTTTGTCTCCAGGCAAGTAGGCAGAAAACCCCTCTAGTTGCTTTTAGGTTTAAAAAAAAAAAAAAACGAACTTCAGGTCTGTGAAGACTTGTGAATTTCCCTGCAGGAGGTTAACTACTCTGCCTTTAGGTAGAGAAAACTGCAATTCACAAAAGATAATTCCCTTTTGTCTCTGCTCTGGCCCCAAAGCAAAGCAAAAAAAAACCTTCCAACTATTTCCAGTTGGAGACCTGCTTTCTAGCAGCCCAAAGGATTTTAAAAATTTCCTTTTAAAATCTGTTTTTCTGGTTCAAAAAATCTCAAATTGATCTCAAAATGATTTCAAGTTAATCCCACCACTCTGCCACCATGTCAAGGTTCCTTCCTCACTCTGAACTCTAGGGTACAGATGTGGGGACCTGCATGAAAACCTCCTAAGCTTACTTTTACCAGCTTAGGTTAAAACTTCCCCAAGGTACAAACTATTTTACCCTTTGCCCTTGGACTTCCACTGCCACCACCAAACGTTTATCTGGGTTTATTTATTAGGAAAGCATTGTATGGAAACATCTTTCCCCCCCCAAATCCTCCCAACCCTTGCACCCCACTTCCTGGGGAAGGTTTGGTAAAAATCCTCACCAATTTGCATAGGTGACCACAGACCCAAACCCTTGGATCTTAAGAACAATGAAAAAGCATTCAGTTTCTGAAAAGAAGGATTTTAATAGAAGCAAAAAGTAAAAAGAATCACCTCTGTAAAATCAGGATGGTAAATACTTTACAGGGTAATTAGATGAAAAACATAGAGAATCCCTCTAGGCAAAACCTTAAGTTACAAAAAGACACACAGACAGGAATATCCATTCTATTCAGCACAGCTTAATTTCTCAGCCATTTAAAGAAATCATAATCTAACTCATATCTAGCTAGATTACTTACTAAGTTCTAAGACTCCATTCCTGTTCTGTCCCCGGCAAAAGCATCACACAGACAGAAGCCTTTGTTTTTTCCTCCCCCCAGCTTTTGAAAGTATCTTGTTTCCTCATTGGTCATTTTGGTCAGGTGCCAGCGAGGTTATCCTAGCTTCTCAGCCCTTTACAGGTGAGAGGATTTTTCCTCTGGCCAGGAGGGATTTTAAAGGGGTTTACCCTTCCCTTTATATTTATGACAGGCAGCAACTTGGAATTACACGCATATGCTTACACTACATTACTTCATAATAGAAACATCACGATCCAGTGCTCATTTTGGCAGAGCCATCTTACAATCGTTGTTCAAATAGATTCCTAATGCCTATGTCCTGTGGTCTAGGTTGCTGCTTATGAATGACCAAAAGTGGAATGAATATATATATAGATAAGCACTCAAAGAAGAAAAAACTTATTCACCTTACAGTAACTGTAGTTCAAGATGTGTTATCCAGATGTGTTCCATACCCCACCCCCCTTCTCAGCTGCTGTGGAGTCTGAGAACACCTAGATTCTGCATTGGTGAAGGGACTGAGGGATGATCGGGGTTGCCTTGCCGTTTACTCCCTTGGGTTAGAGGCACGATGACCCTTAGGGCTTGTTTTCACTACCAGGGTAAATCGACCTAAGTTACGCTACTCCAGCAACATGAATAACGTAGCTGGAGTCAATGTAGCTTAGGTCGACTTACCGTAGCGTCCTCGCTGTGCTACGTCGTTGGGAGATGCTCTCCGATTTACTTTACTCTCCTCAGAGAGCTGGAGTACCTCGGTTGACCAGAGAGCACTCTGCCTTCAATTTAGCAGGTCTTCACTAGATCCGTTAAATAAGCAGCATTGATCTTCCCGTAGTGAAGACCAGCCCTCAGAGTACAGGTGCAGCCCCCAATGGATGCTGCTGGCCTGAAGAATCCAAACTCAAGTGCCTGGGATACATGCACAAGAACAGTGTGCTATATAAAGAGAACACATCTTGAAGAACCACAGTTACTGTAATGTAACTAATCTAAAAGTATTTTAACTTTATTTTCCTATGTTTTGTGTTTTAAATTTGTTTGACATGTTTGCATGCTAACTTTCTATTCTTAAATATAGAAATATTTATCAGATATGTATTTTATTTAATTTTAAAAAACCCAAAGCTTTCTGAAAGTTCAATGAATCTTTGACATACATTAAAAGTTTAAAACAATTTAAACAAGAAAAACAAGGAGAACAGTTTTCTAAAACCGAAAAGAGAAAAAAGTTCCCACTCCAGTGACCTATTATAGCCATGAAGTTCATCCCAATATGCCCATCATAGCCCTCAACTCCCTGCCAGATTCACACATTTTTACTAAGTAGAAATAAAATGGATGAAAAATCAACTTTCAAGTAAGTTACACTGCTATAGCTGTAAAATGTTTTAATGTGTGCTTTCACATACTTAGAATTCATGTTGTATTACATGTTCTCTGTTTTGTCCAAAGCTCATTTCAGAGTGAAACAGTATCCCTTCAGTGGCACATGTCCAACTGTTAAGTAAGGGTCGAGCCCTGTTTGTTTTTTCTAGTTTAGTGAGTTTAGTACCCTGGCCTTTATCACCCCTGTAACACATCAGCAGAGAACTGGACTGGACAACTTGTCTGGGACTGACGAGATACTGGTAAATTGTCTAATAAAGTATTCTTATTCCTTCTGTTTTGTCTTCCAGTGGGCGTGTGTGTTTTCTGTGACCTTTTCTCACCCTTTTTCTGTGTCTGACCACTACTTACCTCTTTACTAGGCATTTCTAATGGCTACCAGTAATGCTTGCTTGTCCTAGGGGATTTTAATGCAAGTTCATTTGTTCCAAAGGTACAAAGTTTGTGTTCAGTCTAAGTATTAGCTATGCTACAGTATTTCTGAGGTTAAACAAACTTAATGTCAGTTTTCTGACATACTAGACTGAAACTTTCTGACAGTATTTTCAGTAGAAACTAATAGTATATCCCAGCTTTTGCTAATTTAAGCATCACTGCCTAATACATTTAAGTTGCTTTTCCAAGCTACTTTGCTTCAAAGATTTTTCATGTTCATAGATGTTTTATGCATTAGCTACTTAGAAGAGACACATGGTTTGCTTTTGGCATTGAGCAGAAGTTACTGTACTTGGTGAAAAATCAGTCATTTTTATAGGAAATTATTTTTAGGATTTTGGATTTGTTTTAATGTTCATTTTCTCATTTTATGGCCTAAGAATATAACTGAGAATATTTATCATATGTGCAGTTATATAATATAAACAGTGTTGTTGATGTTTTGTTTCTGTCCTTTCTTGTAACAGAGGGATATTATTGATTCCCAAAAACAAGGCAGTGCCTATCCTCCACACTAGCTCTGGGTGCTGCAAGAAAGAACCCACATGGACATGCCTTGGGAACTGCTAACTTGTCAGAAAAGAAGCTTATGTGGCTATTACCTATGCTATTCCACTGGGGTTAGCATATAACGGAATAAATTAGCAACATTTTATATTGAGAAAAATTTTATGGATGTAATGGTCCAAGATATGCTTTCATCTGCACTGCTGCAACACCACTGAATTTGCCCACGTGTAACTGAGAACAGAGTATGGCCCAATGTGTTGTGTGTATAGATATGACGAATCTTCAATTACAAAAATGGGATGAACATTTGTGTTTTTGATATTTTTCCTTTGATCTGTAACAATTCTTCCACCTTAAACTCTCAAGTTAAAAGGAGCTTTGCTTCTGGATAGGTGGGTAAAGTGCCCTCCTAAGTGTCTGATACAAATTTCAGTCCATGAATCAGCTAATCAGGTGCATCTCTGCATGGAATTGATACCGCAATCTCAATTTCTGACAGACAGGTTGCACATCATACAAACTATAATCATACATGGAACTAATTGACACCCTGCTGGCAGTTTCAGCAGACAGTCCTAAGATTGAATAAGCATGGATACTAACTCATTGTTAAAAGAAAAGGAGAACTTGTGGCACCTTAGAGACTAACCAATTTATTTGAGCATAAGCTTTCGTGAGCTACAGCTCACTTCATCGGATGCACACTGTGGAAAGTGTAGAAGATCTTATTATATACACACAAAACATGAAAAAATACTTCCTCCCACCCCACTCTCCTGCTGGTAATAGCTTATCTAAAGTGACCACTCTCCTTACAATGTGTATGATAATCAAGGTGGGCCATTTCCAGCACAAATCCAGGTTTTCTCACCCCCCCCACCCCCCACAAACTCACTCTCCTGCTGGTAATAGCTTATCCAAAGTGACCACTCTCCTTACATTGTGTATGATAATCAAGGTGGGCCATTTCCAGCACAAATCCAGGGTTTAACAAGAACGTCGGGGGGGGGGGGGTAGGAAAAAACAAGGGGAAATAGGCTACCTTGCATAATGACTAAGCCACTCCCAGTCTCTATTCAAGTCTAAGTTAATTGTATCCAATTTGCAAATGAATTCCAATTCAGCAGTTTCTCGCTGGACTCTGGATTTGAAGTTTTTTTGTTGTAAAATAGCGACTTTCATGTCTGTAATCGCGTGAGCAGAGAGCTTGAAGTGTTCTCCGACTGGTTTATGAATGTGATAATTCTTGACATCTGATTTGTGTCCATTTACTCTTTTACGTAGAGACTGTCCAGTTTGACCAATGTACATGGCAGAGGGGCATTGCTGGCACATAATGGCATATATCACATTGGTGGATGTGCAGGTGAACGAGCCTCTGATAGTGTGGCTGATGTGATTAGGCCCTATGATGGTGTCCCCTGAATAGATATGTGGGCACAGTTGGCAACGGGCTTTGTTGCAAGGATAGGTTCCTTGGTTAGTGGTTCTGTTGTGGTATGTGGTTGCTGGTGAGTATTTGCTTCAGGTTGGGGGGCTGTCTGTAGGCAAGGACTGGCCTGTCTCCCAAGATTTGTGAGAGTGTTGGGTCATCCTTCAGGATAGTTTGTAGATCCTTAATAATGCGTTGGAGGGGTTTTAGTTGGGGGCTGAAGGTGATGGCTAGTGGCATTGTGTTATTTTCTTTGTTAGGCCTGTCCTGTAGTAGGTGACTTCTGGGAACTCTTCTGGCTCTATCAGTCTGTTTCTTCACTTCAGCAGGTGAGTATTGTAGTTGTAAGAATGCTTGATAGAGATCTTGTAGGTGTCTGTCTCTGTCTGAGGGGTTGGAGCAAATGCGGTTGTATCGCAGAGCTTGGCTGTAGACGATGGATCGTGTGGTGTGGTCAGGGTGAAAGCTGGAGGCATGTAGGTAGGAATAGCGGTCAGTAGGTTTCCGGTATAGGGTGGTGTTTATGTGACCATCGTTTGTTAGCACTGTAGTGTCCAGGAAGTGGATCTGTTGTGTGGACTGGACCAGGCTGAGGTTGATGGTGGGATGGAAATTGTTGAAATCATGGTGGAATTCCTCAAGGGCTTCTTTTCCATGGGTCCAGATGATGAAGATGTCATCAATATAGCGCAAGTAGAGTAGGGGCGTTAGGGGACGAGAGCTGAGGAAGCGTTGTTCTAAATCAGCCATAAGGAGAGTGGTCACTTCAGATAAGCTATTACCAGCAGGAGAGTGAGTTTGGGGGGGGGTGAGAAAACCTGGATTTGTGCTGGAAATGGCCCAACTTGATTATCATACACATTGTAAGGAGAGTGATCACTTTAGATAAGCTATTACCAGCAGGAGAGTGGGGTGGGAGGAGGTATTTTTTCATGCTTTGTGTGTATATAATAAGATCTTCTACACTTTCCACAGTATGCATCCAATGAAGTGAGCTGTAGCTCACGAAAGCTTATGCTCAAATAAATTGGTTAGTCTCTAAGGTGCCACAAGTTCTCCTTTTCTTTTTGCGAATACAGACTAACACGGCTGTTACTCTGAAATAACTCATTGTTGTGTTCTTAGAGGTGGTCCCTCTAAGTATTGAAGCATGCTAGCAGGGTGCTGTGTGGGTTGATGCTGTACCTGTTCTGTGAATAAGCAGATTCCAGTCTCCAGAGCTGTTTAATCTGGCACTTTTCATGAGCATTACATTATTAATAAAGAAAAAAGAAGAGGTGGAGGCTTGGAAGTGAATTTAACGCACTTCTCAAAATGGCCAGATGAATTATAGATTAACAGATTTGTTTTATCTCTTATCTTTGTACCTCCTATATTTAAATAGGTATCTGGCACATTTTTTATGTTTCATACAACTATTTTGTTCTACTTCCTTTAAGTTAAATCTCCATGTAGTTTTTAAAGTAGTATATTACTACTGCAATATTTTTTTCAGATATACTAGTTCTGTTTTTTTACATTGACATCAATAAAATATTGAAAAGCATTTAATTTCAGAGGCTGGAAGTTTATTTCATGTCAATAGAAGCGTTTCTAGGGATTAATATTTTGTGATGTCCAAAGCCTCACATTTCAAATAATCATATCATAGAACTGGAAGAAATCTTGAGAGGTCATCTAGTCCAGTCCCCTGCACTCATGGCAGGACTAAGTATTATCTAAGACCATTCTTGACAGGTGTTTGTCTAACCTGCTCTTAAAAATCTCCAATGATGGAGACTCCACAACCTCCCTCGGCAATTTATTCCAGTGCTTAACCACCCCCTAACAGTTAGGAAGTTTATCCTAATGTCCAACCTAAACCTCCCTTGCTGCAATTTAAGCCCATTGCTTCTTGTCCTATCCTCAGAGGTTAAGAAAATAAATTTTTCTTCTTCCTTCTTGTAACAACCTTTTATATACTTGAAAACTGTTATCATGTCCCCTCTGTCTTCTCTTTTCCAGACTAAACAAACCAGTTTTTTCAATCTTCCCTCATAGGCCATGTTTTCTAGACCTAAATTCTTTTTGTTGCTCTTCTCTGGACTCTCTCCAGTTTGTCCACATCCTTCCTGAAATGTGGTGCCCAGAACTGCACACAATACTCCAGATGAGGCCTAATCAGCGCGGAGTAGAGTGGAAGAATTACTTCTCGTGTCTTGCTTACAACACTCCTGCTAATATATCCCAGAAGGATGTTCGCTTTTTTTGCAACAGCGTTGTGCTGTTGACTCATATTTAGCTTGTGGTCCACAATGACCCCCAGATCCCTTTCCACAGTACTCCTTCCTAATCAGTCATTTCCCATTTTGTATGTGTACAACTAATCGTTCTTCTTCATGTGATTGCTCATGTGTATTCCACAATAGGTGTGCGTGCTCGCCATGTGCACCAGTGCCGGAAGTTTTTCCCCTAGCAGTACTTGTAGGGGGAGCACCCCAGCGACCGCTCAAGTGGTGCCTCCATGGCGTGGTGTAAGGAGAGCTGCATGCTCCCCCCACCCTCAGTTCCTTCTTGCCGCCGATGAAGATGCAACGGAACTGTGTTGCTCCAGCTTTGCTGGTAGCTCGTCCCCAGAACTTTTCATTTGTTCAGTGCTAGTACCTGTAGTTAGTTAGCTGTTACAGTTAGTTCATTTAGTTAGAGTACCCGGGCCAGGGCATGCCCAGCGTCTCGCGTTGTAAGGCCTGCGACGCTTGTAGGCGATCTATACCAAGGAGTGATCTGCATGCAGGTTGTCTACGCTGTTTGGGTGAGACCCATATCAGTGATCATTGCAAAATTTGCAAGTCGTTTAAACCTCGGACTAAGAGAGAAAGAGACATTAGGCTCCAGGCCATTCTCATGGAGTCGGTGCTGACCCCAGCTCTGGCGCGCCACTCTGAGTCAGCACCAGGCACCGCCGCATCGCTGCGCAGCGACCTCCCAGTGCCTTCGACTAGTCAGCACTGCTCCCCGTCTATGGGGCATAAGAAGGCTAAGAAAGTGCCTTCTTCACAGCGGCACTGAGGTAAACCAGGGGCAGAGACTAGACCCATGTTGGGCAATCCTCAATCCCCCCAGCCTCTAGGCCTCCGACTCATGTTGAGCAGAGTAGCCCAGCCGCGTCGGACTAGGCCTTCCCAGATGTCTGGATGCCGTCCACGCCGGTGAAAACTGAAACGAAGTCATTAAGCACCTCTGCCATTTTCACATTTTCTGTGGTTATGTGAGTAGTGGTGCAAATGTAATATATAAAACAGGGATAGGCAACCTATGGCAGGAGTGCCAAAGGCGGCATGCAAGCTGATTTTTGGTGGCACTCACACTGCCCAAGTCGTGGCCACCTGTCTGGGGAGCTCTGCATTTTAATTTAATTTTAAATGAAGCTTTTTAAACATTTTAAAAACCTTATTTACTTTACATACAACAAGAGTTTAGTTATATATTATAGACTTACAGAAAGAGATCTTCTAAAAACGTTAAAATGTATTACTGGTACGCGAAACCTTAAATTAGAGTGAATAAATGAAGACTCGGCACACCACTTCTGAAAGGTTGCCGACTCCTGATATAAAAGCATGAAATAAAGTCTACCTTACATGATCTTTGTGTGTAGAGTATAGTTTTTATGTTCAAATGTGCTTTTTGCCACAAGTGTAGAACTCTTATGGTATCAAGTGCATAATCAAGAATTTCAACTGCATTGGTAAATTTTATAAAGTATGAGGCTTAATTTTGACAATGATTTCTTGCTCAGAAGATCACATCCAAATAATAGCAAAACGTTCTTTAAAATGTGAAGCTAACTTGATGGCAGCCCATTGGCCTATTAAATGAGTTCTTGGCTTTTGATGCACTTGTCCTGTTTATGCAGAGATTAGACAGGTAGAGAAATGATGTGCGCTTGCAGCTGTTCTGTATCTTCTGTAGCATTACATGCTGGTTGCTTCATAGACCGTGCAAGGTATTACTAGTAAAGTCTCATTAACTTTTGCCTCTGAATCAAAGAGGATCATGTAGTTATTTTACCATTTTTGAGAGAGAACAATAAAGGGGGAACAAAACTGTTTCTAGTATCTGAAATATTTTTAGAGATTTCCCTTACCTCCGTTGATGTTTAATCCATAATATAATTTTGGGATTTCAAAAGATTACTGGGCAAGACATTCAAAAATGCTTCAGTACATCAAAACCTTTAAAATATGGGGCAAATACTAGAAGTCATTTAAGCTAACTTGTTGTTTTAACAACCTGTGTGCACTATTTGATGTCTGCATTTTAGCGTATAGAATTCCAAATCTTTTTTGAACCATCTTTTAGGATTTAAGGGGACACAGCTACTACTTGTGTAGGAGCTGTTTTTCCCCCTGTACATCATCTTTATTCTCTCCTTTATTTTGTTTGGGCGTTAGCTTCCCTTTTTTGCTTTCCATCATTTGTTTTGTTAATCTTTCTTTCTTGTCAATAAGAAACATCAGTGGATAAATCTTCAAGCAGATACTAAAAACAGTATATCTTCTACACACACATTTTTTACTACAAATAATTTGATGTCTGTAGACCGAATCAGGTAATCTTTTTGTTTGCATTCTTAATGTATCTATAGTCAACAGTAGTTGAGAATTATCTGAATCCCACTTGCAGAAAATTTTTTTACAAATAAAAATTGCTTTTAAAGACAGAATTAATTGTACCTTTGTAGATTTCACTTCACAACTGTCACCTCTGTTCCTTCCTGCAACACTAGAATAAGTACCCTCTTTTGTCTTTTCCTCACTAATACGAGTATAAAACCTGTCTGTCTAAATATGTAGTCTTATCTATCTTCGTATTATTGTGTTATTGTGTGAGCAATTCTGGTTTAGCTTAACTGAAACTACAACAGTGTGATATGGAAAGAGATTTCATCAGGTTCATGTTTAAATATATTCAGCGCCCCAGTCTTTTGGGTCTAAAATGAGGGGACAACAGCTAGGTGAATAGTGTGCTGCACGTTAATCTATTTTAAGACTAATATGGCTGTCATTAAGGTTACAATTCATTTTTGGTGGATGTCTTTATGCTAGATTTGGGAATTCCAGATAATCCTTGTTATATAGGCCATTAAAAAAGATCCAGAATAACTAGGCTCCTGTTGTTTTCTCAGATATTTTAAAGCTTACCATTTCCATAGTAGGTATTGTTCTCAGTTTCACCAAAGTATCCATGAATTAGAAAACAACCGCAGGAGATAGTTTAGGGAATTAATAATGTGATCTAGATACCATTGCAAAGCTTCCATTCTGAGTCCAGTTAAGGTAACTTGTGGCTAAGGTGCTTTCTGTAATTAATATTGAGTTTGTCAGCAAAGCAGGTTTTAAACAGTTTGCCAGTGTGGTGAATACCAAGCATAACTATTTAAAACATAGGTTGAACACTGTTCTAAATTAGTCCTTAGGCTTGGAAGCTTAATCAGGTCCAGGTCAGCATGGAAACATTGGCAGGGTAGTAGAAGGAGCTTGTACTACTGCTAGCTGTTCGGTTTAAAAACATTTGTTTATGGTAGTGCGCGCACTGTGCTTGACAAAGATTCAAGAAGGAACATGGGTCCTGTCCAGGGAGTTCACAGTCTAAGGACAGAGAGAGAAAGACACAGGCTAGGGAAAGGAAAATAACAACAGGCAATTTAATATGTTAACGTCCTATCCTATTGTTAAATAGCTGACTTCAGTTCTCAGGCTTTTTAGTCCAGTACCTTTTTATGAATACTGTATTCATGTAATGCTTTAAAATAAATCACCTGGAGAGTTTTTTGTCCAGTTGTCTAGATATACTGAAACGTTAAGTAGTGAATTCTGAATAGTTGCTATATTAGGGAAGGTTATATCCATTACTATTGGGATAAAGTTAACAATATGTCAGTGGTTCCCAAACTGGGGTTCGCAAAATGTTACAGGTTGTTCTCTGGAAAAAATTCCCTAATGGCGGACAGAGTTGTCCCTAGGGACCCCAGGTAGCATGGGGCCAGCAGCCCAGAGCCCCTGGACTTCCAAGAGCTAAGCAAATCAAAGCAAGCATATCTATCACACTGAGGAGATTTAAACTTCAAGACTCCTTATAAGAAATGGAAAGGGAGGTGGATATTTTTTGCTGTTTTTAAAATTAAATAGGCAGCTAGTATTGTTTTTAAAATTATTATGAAGAACAAGTTTAAGCTTTGTTGTAATGTGCGTTGTTTGCCTGGACTGCTCCGGACCTGAATGCTTGTATAGGAGGAACTCTTTGAGTTGGCTTCTTAAATACCTTCATGCTGTTTCACATCTGATACTCCTGGATGAAACATAGGAGCCTTGTCTTATAACAGGCTTATTCAAAGTGATACAAGCTACAAAAGTGAGATCTTGGATGAGTGTTGCCATTTGCATAATGTAATAAAAATACTGTAACGATAAATAATAATTAATAAAAAATAGTGGGTAATCATGGCATAAAAACAAATTTTATATTTCCAAGATCACTGCTTTTATAATTTATACTCAGGTAAAGGAGAAAATACCTGGAAACATTCATTTTTAGAGGGGGTTCGCAAAACTTGATATTTTAGTGAAAGGGGTTCACTGGTTGTTAAAGTTTGGGAACCACTGCAATATGTTTATAGGAACTTAGATTGAGAAAACCCTACCTATTGGAGCAATGATTCATCTGAAATGTATACTAGACAGATTTACTTGGACCTACAGTTACCTTTTTCCTTTTCTCTAATGTCTGTCAAAGAGCAATATGAGCATTTCAGAAGGGAAAAGTAATAACAGGAGAGACTTTTAGAAGAAACTATCGGTAGTAGATTTTTAGAAGAGACTGATCTCAGTGGAGGTTTGTATCGAAGTGGGGTCTGCCTGTATGGATCTAGTTGTAGGATCAGGGCCTTGAAATTATTATTTTTGTATGCCTGTACCATATAATAACTATAGGGAATTGCAGTAAAGAAAATAGTCACACTTTATATTGGAATAAAATTATATTTCATAAAAAGAATAATAAAGAGAACTTAATAAATGGGTGATCAATTTTATAGATTGTGCTTATAACCATCTATAACACATACTACTCATGTTTGTAACATGCTTGTAAATATCTGTAATTTATTAACTCATTATAAATACTTATAAATGTAAAAGAAATGGTCTGTAATCACCATTTAATCAATTTATTTCATTTTGAATCCATCATTTGGAATGGGAGGGAGGAGACAACAGGATAGTACAGAGACAGCAAATATTTTGGGGACTTTGCTATAATGGAGGATTGAGGTATATAGATTTTCCTTTAGTGCTAGTATCTTATTTTTTAAAAAGGTAATTAGTTTGCTACATTGGGAGAAGTATACCACCAAAAAGAGAAAATAAAATGGTCTCAAATGGATTGCACAGGATGTAAATTAGCACAGATCTAATAATACTTACCTTTCATATAATGCTTCTCATCTGTGGATTTCACCGTGCTTTTACAAAGAAAGAGAGGTATTCTACTTCCATTTTACAGTGGAACTTAAGGCACAGAGCATTTCCAATGATTTGTCAAAAGTCACACAGCAGAGCCAGGGACAGAAGAACAGAACACAGGTCTCTGAACTTCTCGTTCAGTTCCTTCATCACCAAGTCTCATCTTTTCAATTTGACACTTTATGTATATATCAAGGTTTACTGTGTATTTGCTGCCATATTTATAATTAAGGCTATGTTTTAGTCACGGGTATTTTTAGTAAAAGTTATGGACAGGTCAGGGGCAGTAAACAAAAATTTACAACCCATGACCTGTACATGACTTCTACTATATATCCCTGACTAAATCTTGTGGGGGCTGGCCCGGGGGTGCTGCAGGGACTCGGGGAGAGGGAGGACGGCCCAGGACCCCCGCTGGTGCTGGAGGGGTGCAGGTGGCAATGCACAGCCCAGGACCCACGCTGGTGCTGGGAGTGGGGGGTTTGACTGGGCCGGCAGGCTCCCTACTTGGCACCACGCTTCCCAGGAAGCGGGGACGTCCACCTTGCTCAGCTCCTAGGCGGAGGTGTGGCCAGGCAGCTCTGCGCGCTGCCTCTGCTGAGAGCGCCGGCTTCGCAGCTACCATTGCTGGGAACCGCGGCCAAAGGGAGTGGCGGGGGGTGGTGCCTGCAGGCTGAGGGAGCGCGCAGAGCTTCATGGCCATGCCTCCGCCCAGGAGCTGAGCCAGACGGATGTCGCCACTTCTGGGGAGCTCCCTGAGGCAAGCACCTCTCAGAGCCTGCCACATCCCTGAGCTGCCCCCGGGCCAGGCGTACCGGCTCCTGCAGAAGTCACAGGGTCACGGAAAGTCACAGAATCCACGACAAACTCGCAGCCTTATTTATAATTGTTAATGGAAACTTACTGATTTTGTTTTTTTAATAGATCTCTATTGCTGGCTGAGCTTGAAAAGGAAGAGAAAGAAAAGGACTGGTATTATGCTCAGCTTCAGAACCTGACTAAGAGGATAGATAGTCTCCCTCTTACTGAAAATGTAAGTATCTACCATAGCAGCTTATTGTCTCATGTAACTGGTGCTGTGATGTGCATTTTGATGCTCTGTATATTTTATAAACTAGTTAAAATTCTTTTTTTTGTGAAAAGAGTGTTTCCTATACTCCAAATAAATATCAAATATTCTGTTTAAATAATATAATTGCACCAATACCAGCAATTGCCTGCTTTCAGATGTCATTTTACAAGGAAAAATCCATGCAAGGAGTCCCCCTCATAGGGAGGAACATGGTGAAATCTCATGCTGTGTTAATTAAAATATGCTATTTTTACTCTTTTGACGTTCTACATCAAAGTCCTTAATTTCTAGCAGCTTCATAATTTTCTTTAACTTTGAGAAGCAGTGTTATGTTAGCCGAAGATACAACTTCAGTAGTGAAATATGGGTATAGATTTTGCAGATGCAGCTGACCCTCTGGGCCTTCCCTTTGTCACCTGCAGCACCATAAATGGGAATGAAAAAAATACTACAGCAACACTGACTTTTTTACTATGAATAATTAAGGCTGAGGACTTTAGCAGGAAACATGTACTGTATTAATAAACTTTTCTGAAACAGTTCTAACAGTAAATATGTAAGGGTAAAGACACACGTCATATTATGCCAATTGTATCACATTTGAACAAAACAGTTTTGAATCATAGAAATGTAGGTCAGAAAGGGACCTCAAGAGGTCACCTAGTCCAGACCCCTGCACTGAAGCCGGACCAAATATATCTAGACTATCCCTGACAGGTGTTTGTCTGACCTTTTCTCAAAAATCTCCAATGACAGGAATTCCACAACCTTCCTTGGAAGCCTGTTCCAATGTTTAGCTATCTTTATAGATAGAAAGTTTTTCCTTCTGTCTAACCTAAATGTCCCTTACTGCAGAATAAGCCCATTACTTCTTCTCCTACCTTCAATGGACATGGAGAACAATTGATCACCGTCCTTATTATAATAGCCCTTAACATATATGAAGACTGTTATCAGTTCCCCCCCCTTAGTCCTCTTTTCTCAATATTAAACATACCAAGTTTTTTTAATCTTTCTTCGTAGGTCATGTTTTCTAAACATTTTATCATTTCTATAGCTCTCCTCTGGACTTTCTCCAATTTGTCCACATCTTTCTTAAAGTATGGAACCCAGAACTGGAGACAGTATTGCAGCTGAGGCTTCACCAGGGCTGAGTAGATCAGTGGAGTTACCTCCTGTGTGTTACATTCGACACTCCAGTTGGTACACCCTAGAATGTTAGTCTTTTTTTGCAGCTTCATCACATATAGATTCATATTCAATTTGTGATCCACAACAATGCCCAGATCCCTTTCAGCAATACTACTGCATAGCCTAGTGGTCCCCAAACGGTGGGGCTCACCCCTCTAGAGAGCACAGAGGAATATTCAATGGGGTGCAGCAGGGCCTGGGCCAGCCCCTATGTGGGGGAGGGGAGGGAGCACCATCCAGCCCCTCTCTGCTCCCAGCTCCACCTTGGCCTGAGCCTCGGCTCACTGCCATGGCCCCGCTCCTGGTCCAGGCCCCAGCTGCAGCCCCGCTCCTGGACACAGCTGCAGCTTGAACTGTAGTCCCTGACCCCCACTCCTGGCCCCAGCTACCAACCGCAGCTCCCTGTGGGGCACGGAGAGGTTCCATTATGGGTAAGGAGGGTCACGACACAAAAAGTTTGGGGACCACTGACATAGCCAGTTATTCCCTATTTTGTGTTTTCCTTCCTAAGTGTAGCATTTTGCCCTTTATTGATCTTCATCTTGTTGATTTCAGGCCAATTTTGCAAGGTTGTTTTGAATTCTAATACTGTCTTCCAAAGTGCTTGCAACCTGTCTCTTGGTGTCATGCATATATTTTAAACACAGACTTTTCACTCCATTAGCCAAGTAATTAATGAAAGTATTGAATAGTACCGGACCTAGAACAAACCCCTCTACGACCTCACTAGATGTGTCCTCTCAGTTTGACAATGTACCATTGATAACTACTCTTCTAAACTTTTATTTTTATTGTTTTTATATAAAATATAAACACATGCACAAGATGGAAATATCCTATAAAAAACAAAATTCAGCATTCATTATTTACAAAACCTGGAAAAAAAACAAAAATGAACAAAAAACCCTGAACCCCCATTCAGGTCATGCAGGAGATCAATTATTTAAGTGACTAAACAGATAAATAAGCGAGACCATAACCGATGAGTATCAGGGACTAATATATACTAAATTGCAAAAGTATGCAATAGCTTCATGTCTGACCAGACATCCTCATATTTCTTCCAAGCATTTCCGTTAGAGAATTAAAATTCTGATACACCGCAGATCAAAAAAGTGCTAGGTAGCTTTATTGCAGGAACTCATCTAGCAGAAATAGATGCCAATAGAATCAAGAAGGAATATCATTCATCACGGAATTCTAAGAGCAGAGGCACATCCATTCTAATGCATAAAAGTATAACTTTTCAATGTATACAGACTTATCTGAGCCTGAAGGAAGATGCATTCTTCTTGAAGGCTGTATCAATTTCAAAAAGCTAATTTTAGGAAGCATTAACAATCTAAGTGGAGGTAATTCTGAATTTTTCAAACACTGCAGACATTCTTTCTAATAAAAAAGACAGTCCTGTAATGCTGGGAAGCAATTGAAATACTATGCTAGATAGGCATCTGGACAAATCCAATTACAAAGCACAATAGGTCAACCCTCATTATTAATGAATTAACTTGATTTAAAATATATTTTGAAACTGAGACACCCCCAGGAGCATGACTATACATATTTCTCCATAGTACATTCGTCTTACTCCAGAACTGACATTTTTCTTGTGTACTCAGAACTGATTCCGGCATGCCTAGAAGCAACTATTGATAATATATTAATTTCATATCGTGCTCCAATTATACTTACCATTAGGGCTGTTGATTAATCGCAGTTAACTCACACGATTAACTAAAAAAAAATTAACTGCGATTAAAAAAATTAATCGCGAATAATCACACTGTTAAACAATACAATACCAATTGAAATTTATTAAATATTTTTGGATGTTTTCTACATTTTCAAATATATTGATTTGTATTACAACACAGAATACAAAGTGTACAGTGCTCACTTTATATTTATTTTTGATCACAAATATTTGCACTGTAAAAATGATAAACGAAATAGTATTTTTCAATTCACCTCATACAAGTACTGTAGTGCAATCTCTATCATGAAAGTGTAACTTACAAATGTAGATATTTTTGTTACATAACTGCACTTAAAAATAATGTAAAACTTTAGAGTCTACAAGTCCACTCAGTCCTACTTCTTGTTCAGCCAATCACTAAGACAAACAAGTTTGTTTACATTTACAGGAGATACTGCTGCCTGCTTCTTATTTACAATGTCACCTGAAAGTGAGAACAGGCATTCGCATGGCACTTTTGTAGCTGGTGTTGCAAGGTATTTATGTGCCAGATATTCTAAACAGTCGTATACCCTTTCATGTTTCAGCCACCGTTCTGGAGGACATGCTTCCATGCTGATGATGAGTGCTAAAAAAAATGTGTTAATTAAATTTGTGACTTCACTCCTTGGGGGAGAATTGGATGTCCCCTGCTCTGTTTTACTTGTATTCTGCCATATATTTCATGTTATAGCAGTCTCAGATGGTGACCCAGCACATGTTGTTTGATTTACGAACACTGTCACTGCAGATTTGACAAAACGCAAAGAAGAGAGCAATGTGAGATTTCTAAAAATAGCTATAGCACTCAACCTAAGATTTAAGAATCTGTTGTGCCATCCAAAATCTGAGAGAGACGAGGTGTGGAACATGCTTTCAGAAGTCTTTGAAGAGCAACACTCTGATACGGAAACTACACTATCCGAACCACCAAAAAAAAAAAAATCCACCTTCTGCTGATGGCATCTGACTCAGATGATGAAAATGAACATGCGTCGGTCTGCTCTGCTTTGGATTGTTATTGAGCAGAACCCATCATCAGCATGGATGCATGTCCTCTGGAATGGTGGTTGAAGCATGAAGGGACATATGAGTCTTTAGCACATCTGCCACATAAATATCTTGCGACACCGGTTACAACAGTCGCATGCGAACGTCTGTTCTCACTTTCAGGTGACATTGTAAACAAGAAGCGGGCACCATTATCTCCTGCAAATATAACCAAACTTGTTTATCTGAGCGATTGGCTGAAGCAGGGCTAAGTGGACTTGTTGGCTCTAAAGTTTTACATTGTTTTATTTTTGAATGCAGTTACATTTTGTACATAATTCAACATTTGTAAGTTCAACTTTCATGATAGAGATTGCATTACAGTACTTGTATTGGGTGAATTGAAATATACTATTTCTTTTCTTTTTTTACAGTGCAAATATTTGTATTCAAAAATAAAAAGAAAGTGAGCACTGTACACTTTGTATTCTGTGTTGCAACTGAAACCAATATATATGAAAACGTAGAAAACATTAAATAAATGGTATTCTATTATTGTTTAACAGTGCGATTAATCGCACGGTTAATGTTTTTAATTGCGCAACCACCCTACTTACCATAGAAGCTGATTATACCTCATTGAAATTTTCTGGGTGCAACCTGAACACTGCTACTAAAAGATGCAAAAACATTTTCCATAGTTGATTCAGTCATCTCTAACATTGTACAAGAAAATATGTACACAGTTCCTCAGCTAGCATCTCTTGGGAAACTGAAAGCTACTGTAATGGGTGAATGCATAAAGTATGCCACCCAAAAGAAGAGAGCGAGAGACTCAATTTACTAGACTTTCTGTCTAGTAGGTGAGTTTCAGAGAATGCACAAGATTAACCCAAAGAATGAAAACCTCCTATGTTCTCTAATCAATACCAAATATAAATATAATGAAGGCTTATCCAGCCAAGTCAAACTGACAGTCAACAGAGTCAAACAAAGATATTATGAATGGGGAGATAAAGCATGTAAGCTGCTTGCCATAAAACTTAGGATGGAACTAGCCAACAATATTTCTTCCTTATTACAAGAAGACGGGAGTGCCATCCTTGAATCAACAGATATAAATAATCAATTTAACCAATTCTATCAAGCTTTATATAAATCAGACAACCAGTTTGACTCTAACACATTTGATCATTTCATTGCAGGCCTACTTTTTAATACCCTAACTTTTTAATACCCCACTTCCGAACAATTGTTGTTTCTGGACAAAGCGTTCACAAAATAAGAGATTGAACAGGCTACAAAAAAATATGAATTCCAGCAAGGCTCTTGGGATGGATGGCTTTCTGGCAGATTTCTACAAAACATTTTGTAATTAGCATCTTCTGTTCTTTCAAAGGTTTCAGAGTAGCAGCCGTGTTAGTCTGTATTCGCAAAAAGAAAAGGAGTACTTGTGGCACCTTAGAGACTAACAAATTTATTTGAGCATAAGCTTTCGTGAGCTACAGCGCACTTCATCACGAAAGCTTATGCTCAAATAAATTTGTTAGTCTCTAAGGTGCCACAAATACTCCTTTTTGTTCTTTCAAAGGTCTTCATTGAAACATTCCAAAAAAGGAACCATGTCTCATGAAATGAGAACTGCTTTAATTACTTTAATATCAAAGAACAAAAAAGATGGTCACAACTTCCTCCCCATATCTATATTGAACTCAGATTGCAAAATAATTGCAAAAATTTTAATGACATGACTGAACACCATCTTCCCATCAATAGACACTCAAATCACAGTAGTTTCATTAAAGAAAGATTAGCTGCTGATAATAGGAGAAAAATCGATCACTTGATCCAGAAAATTTAGATATCAAATGTTACCTCCATAGCCTTATCTCTAGATGTGCAGAAGGCCTTTGAAAAGATTGAATGGCTTTATCTAACGGCTGTCCTAAAAAAAATTCGGATTTGGACCAATATTCCTGAATTGGGTCAGTGTATTATACAACTCTCGCTTCGCTTTAGTATAAATTAATGGAATTATTTCTGCCATACTTCAGCTAAAAAAAGGGACGTGACTCCTTTTTAATTGCTCTCTTGAACCACTGGCAATGTATTTACTTCAGCACTCAGACAATGAAGGGTTGATTGTATACAGGGAAGAACACAAAATCAGTTTATATTCTGATGACGTTTTTGTACTGTTAAAGAATCCCTTCTCATCAGTCCCGTATAGTTGACATCTTTGGTTTTTACATTAACTGGAATAAATTGCAAGCAATGGATATATGCAAAAGACCAGATCCTTCTCAATTTCAGCATTTTCCATTTCAGATATACAAGGAAATAACTTATTTAGGTATTAAGATTTGTCCTAATCTTCCCAAAATTGTTTCTATAAATATGGGCTATATATTAAAAGAAATTTCAAAGGATGTAGAGAGCTGGCATCTCCTCCCTCTATCTTTACTGGGGGAAGAGAAATAGTCAAAATGAATATCTGCCAAAGATTGACTTATATTGTTAGCCTGTTGCCTTGCAAGGTCTCTCCCTCACTCTTTGCTCGAATAAGTGGGATTATCATGCAATTTATATGGGATAAAAAACATCCTCATTTGTCACACAATACCCTAAAAACTTGGGCAACTGGAGACATTGGGTTGCCAGATTTATATCTATATTATCTAGAATTCCGAATGTGTCCTTTTGTAAGGTGGTTCTCTTCCGGTGGCTTTAAATACACGCGAGTCTGGTTTGAGATTCAAAAAAGTTTAGCTATGCTGTTTGCTTCCCTCTCTTTTTTTATATACATAGAGAGGCTACCCACACCCATAGGGAAAATTTTAATTTTTGCAACTTCATGGGGCATCTTGCAACATATTATGACAATTACATCATCCAGTCTTGCTAAATCTCTTCTTGTATCACTGTGGAAAAACCCACACCTAAGGATCAAGGCCAACCTCACACTTTCCATCCATGCAATTTGGATAGAAGAAGGATTAACAAAAATTAAAGATAAAATACAAGATGATAGATTGATCTCCTTCAATTACATGTGTAACAAATATCAGCTACTGCTGTTTCACAGTTCTTCTTTCAGTGGCTATGCTCAAGGATTCATGCAAGAATAGGGAACAATTCGTCTATTTCAATTCTCTCATCTCTAGAAGAACATATTAGGAAATAAGGAAACAAAAGTCACTTCGTAGGAATTACTTATAGGTGACTTAATGCTTTGCAGTACCCTCTTAATCTCAGTCTCAAAGAAAAATGGGGAAAAGAGTTTATCTTCACCATCTCAACAGAAATCTGGGAGGATATCTAGGTTAATGTGAAAGATACTTCAAGTTCTTTATCCTTGTGATGCTTCCAGAACAAGATATTAAAAAGGTACACTGGACTCCAGAACAATTGTTTAAGGCTAAATGGGCAACACACAGTGAATGTTGGAGATGCAAACAGCCACATGTCAAGTACACTATTCTGTATACCTGTCAGAAAATGCATGTGTTCTGGAATGCTATAGTTTGTGCTCTCTCAAAAACTTTGTCACTGTTTCCTTTTCCAAGCTTGTATATTTTAGGGGTGCTGGATGAGTTGGTATTACTGCAATTTGTTTCCTAATGTTAACTTGTAACTGTGTTAGTGGTCAAAAGAGTTATTTTGAGAAAATGGAAATCTGCAGTTCCTCCCTCATATGCAGACTGGTTTAGTGAGCTATCTACAAATGCATTGATGTAAACAATGACTCTGCCTAATAGATAACTATTGTTTGAGTATGGTTTATTCAACCAATTTTGTACCCACCATACAGTAACTTCATCTAGAACACGTTTACCTAGTTTTCTTATGAGAATGTCATGTGGGATTGTGTCAAAAGTCTTACTAAAATAAAGGTATATTGTGCATTTTAATATATGCACTTTAATTCTATTTTCCACCAGTTCAGACAGCCTGATCCTGCAAAGTGCTGAGCAACCTTAGCTCCCACTAAAGTCATGAAAAAAAGCACTAGACATGGTTTGACTAACTTCACTGGGCGATGAGTTCTTAGCACCTCATAGAAATAGACTTATCCATCTCTCTCACTCCTTTTTTCTTCCTCCAACCACGCTCTTGCTCTTACTGTCCAACATCCTGAATTGTTACCTCCTGCCTGAATTGTTACCTCCTGAGTGCTAACATGATCAGGGAGAGTAAGTTATTGAACAGTTCCTCAACCAGAGAGGGTGTGCGTAGCTCAGGATACATTTTGTAACCTGTGCAGAGGAAGAACAGTGGTTCGGCTTTGGCATGTGCTGGTATGCCAGACTTGTTCACTATAATAATTTTCTTTTCTTTTAAAGTCTTATTGTGCTCTTTCTGTTTCGAGCACATTAAAATCACTGTCCCTGTTCCCTGACTGTCTTCCAGTACCCTCTACTTAGTTGGAAGAAAAGACACTGCTTTCAGTGTTGGAGGCCAGATAAATCAGAAGATTACAAAATTGAATACCTAGTTTGTTTACTGTTTCTGAATCTTCCCTTGTTAGTTTGACTTTAAGCAAATAATCATTATATTCCAAATTTACAGTTGATTCTCCGTGCCTTCTCTTCTTTTTTTTACACTGCATCCTTTAAGATCTCAAATCATCTTTTCATTTGCTGGCACAAGAGCCTAAACTAAAGATATTGGCATTCATGTCATTGTTGCCTACTGAGTTATCTGGTTTCTTATTTATCATTATTCGTTGGCGATCTGGAATGTTTGTGCAGAGTACCCATGATTTTAGTTATCACATACACAGTGTACTATATTTAAGGAGGGTAGTTGAAGAAATATCTCATGCAGGTGCTAGCAGTCAAAATTCCATTGTTACCCATTAGACTGGGGTGGCCAACCTGAGAAGGAGCCAGAATTTACCAATGTACATTGCAAAAAGCTACAGTAATACGACAGTAGCTCCCCGCTCCCAGCGCCTCCTGCCCACCGGCAGCCCCGCCAGTCAACACCTCCCCCTCCCTCCCTGCACCTCTTGATCAGCTGTTTTGTAGCATGCGGGAGGCTCTGGGGGCGGGGGGGAAGCGGGAGGAGCGAGGGCATGGCAGGCTCAAGGGAGGGGGGTGGGAAGGGGTGGAGTGGGGGAAGGGCCTGTGGCAGAACCAGGGGTTGAGCAGTGAGAACCCCCCGGCACACTGGAAAGTTGGCACCTATAGCTCCAGCCCCAGAGTCGGTGCCTATACAAGGAGCCGCATATTAACTTCTGAAGAGTCACATATGGCTCCGGAGCCACAGGTTGGCCACCCCTGCATTAGACAGATTATCTCTTTGGGGCAAGCACCTAGCACAGAGGGACTCTTGTAATGGAACTCAGATATATTTGAACTCCAACAAATTGCCTGCCATTGTACAAAACTTAGAAGATCTAGTCTCTGCTCCAGATTGTTAAACTATATTGCAGACATTACAGTCCACATATAGCATTGTATAAATGCAAGGAATATAACATTAAAACTAGGGCTGTCAAGCGATTAAAAAGATTAATTGTGCAATCTTTTTAATATAAATATTTTTGGATGTTTTATACATATTCAAATATATTGGTTTCAGTTATAACAGAGAACACAAAGTGTACAGTGCTCACTTAATATTTATTTTTGATTACAAATAGAATCATAGAATGTCAGGGTTGGAAGGGACCTCAGGAGGTCATCTAGTCCAACCCTCTGCTCAAAGCAGGACCAATCCCCAACTAAATCATCCCAGCCAGGGCTTTGTCAAGCCTGACCTTAAAAACTTCAAAGGAAGGAGATTCCACCACCTCCCTAGGTAACGCATTCCAGTGTTTCACCACCCTCCTAGTGAAAAAGTTTTTCCTAATATCCAACCTAAACCTCCCCACTGCAACTTGAGACCATTACTCCTCGTTCTGTCATCTGCTACCACTGAGAACAGTCTAAATCCATCCTCTTTGGAACCCCCTTTCAGATAGTTGAAAGCAGCTATCAAATCCCGCCTCATTCTTCTCTTCCGCAGACTAAACAATCCCAGTTCCCTCAGCCTGTCCTCATAAGTCATGTGCTCCAGTCCACTAATCATTTTTGTTGCCCTCCGCTGGACTCTTTCCAATTTTTCCACGTCCTTCTTATAGTGTGGGGCCCAAAACTGGACACAGTACTCCAGATAAGGCCTCACCAATGTCAAATAGAGGGGAACGATCACGTCCCTCGATCTGCTGGCAATGCCCCTTCTTATACAGCCCAAAATGCCATTGGCCTTCTTAGCAACAATGGCACACTGTTGACTCATATCCAGCTTCTCGTCCACTGTAACCCCTAGGTCCTTTTCTGCAGAACTGCTGCCGAGCCATTAAGTTCCTAGTCTGAAGCGGTGCATGGGATTCTTCCGTCCTAAGTGCAGGACTCTGCACTTGTCCTTGTTGAACCTCATCAGATTTCTTTTGGCCCAATCCTCTAATTTGTCTAGGGCCCTCTGTATCCTATCCCTACTCTCCAGCATATCTACCTCTCCTCCCAGTTTAGTGTCATCTGCAAACTTGCTGAGGGTGCAATCCACACCATCCTCCAGATCATTAATGAAGATATTGAACAAAACTGGTCCGAGGACCAACCCTTGGGGCACTCCACTTGATACCGGCTGCCAACTAGACATGGAGCCATTGATCACTACCCGTTGAGCCCGACAATCTAGCCAGCTTTCTATCCACCTTACAGTCCATTCATCCAGCCCATACTTCTTTAACTTGCTGGCAAGAATACCGTGGGAGACCATGTCAAAAGCTTTGCTAAAGTCAAGGAACAACACGTCCACTGCTTTCCCCTTATCCACAGAGCCAGTTATCTCATCATAGAAGGCAATTAGATTAGTCAGGCATGACTTGCCCTTGGTGAATCCATGCTGACTGTTCCTGATCACTTTCCTCTCCTCTAAGTGCTTCAGAATTGATTCCTTGAGGACCTGCTCCATGATTTTTCCAGGGACTGAGGTGAGGCTGACTGGCCGGTAGTTCCCAGGATCCTGCTTCTTCCCTTTTTTAAAGATGGGCACTACATTAGCCTTTTTCCAGTCATCCGGGACCTCCCCCGATCGCCATGAGTTTTCAAAGATAATGGCCAATGGCTCTGCAGTCACATCCGCCAACTCCTTTAGCACTCTCAGATGCAGCGCATCCGGCCCCATGGACTTGTGCTCTCCAGCTTTTCTAAATAGTCCAGAACCACTTCTTTCTTCACAGAGGGCTGGTCACCTCCTCCCCATGCTGTGCTGCCCAGTGCAGCATTCTGGAAGCTGACCTTGTTCGTGAAGACAGAGGCAAAAAAAGCATTGAGTACATTAGCTTTTTCCACATCCTCTGTCACTAGGTTGCCTCCCTCATTCAGTAAGGGGCCCACACTTTCCTTGACTTTCTTCTTGTTGCTAACATACCTGAAGAAACCCTTCTTGTTACTCTTAACATCTCTTGCTAGCTGCACCTCCAGGTGTGATTTGGCCTTCCTGATTTCACTCCTGCATGCCCGAGCAATATCTTTATACTCTTCCCTGGTCATTTGTCCAATCTTCCGCTTCTTGTAAGCCTCTTTTTTGTGTTTAAGATCAGCAAGGATTTCACTGTTAAGCCAAGCTGGTCGCCTGCCATATTTACTGTTCTTTCTACACATCGGGATGGTTTGTCCCTGTAACCTCAATAAGGATTCTTTAAAATACAGCCAGCTCTCCTGGACTCCTTTCCCCCTCATGTTATTCTCCCAGAGGATGCTGCCCATCAGTTCCCTGAGGTTGTCAAAATCTGCTTTTCTGAAGTCCAGGGTCCGTATTCTGCTGCTCTCCTTTCTTCCCTGTGTCAGGATCCTGAACTCGACCATCTCATGGTCACTGTCTCCCAGGTTCCCATCCACTTTAGCTTCCCCTACTAATTCTTCCTGGTTTGTGAGCAGCAGGTCAAGAAGAGCTCTGCCCCTAGTTGGTTCCTCCAGCACTTGCACCAGGAAATTGTCCCCTACACTTTCCAAAAACTTCCTGGATTGTCTGTGCACCGCTGTATTGCTCTCCCAGCAGATATCAGGGTGGCTGAAGTCTGCCATGAGAACCAGGGCCTGCTATCTAGTAACTTCCGTTGGTTGCCGGAAGAAAGCCTCATCCCCCTGATCCGGTGGTCTATAGCAGACTCCCACCATGACATCACCCTTGTTGCTCACGCTTCTAAACTTAATCCAGAGACACTCAGGTTTTTCTGCAGTTTCATACCGGAGCTCTGAGCAGTCATACTGCTCTCTTACATACAATGCAACTCCCCCACCTTTTCTGCCTGCCTGTCCTTCCTGAACAGTTTATATTCATCCATGACAGTACTCCAGTCATGTGAGTTATCCCACCAAGTCTCTGTTATTCCAGTCACATCATAATTCCTTGACTATGCCAGGACTTCCAGTTCTCCCTGCTTGTTTCCCAGGCTTCTTGCATTTGTGTATAGGCACTTGAGATAACTTGCTGTTTGTCCTCCTTTCTTAGTATGAGGCAGGAGCCCTCCCCTTTTGCGTTCTCCTGTTCGTGCTTCCTCCTGGTATCCCACATCCCCACTTACCTCAGGGCTTTTGTCTCCTTCCCCCAGTCAACCTAGTTTAAAGGCCTCCTCACTAGGTTAGCCAGCCTGCTTGCGAAGATGCTCTTCCCTCTCTTCGTTAGGTGGAGCCTGTCTCTGCCTAGCACTCTTCCTTCTTGGAACACCATCCCATGATCAAAGACTCCAAAGCCTTCTCTCTGACACCACCTGCGTAGCCATTCGTTGACTTCCACGATTCAACAGTCTCTACCCAGGCCTTATTTGCACTGTAAGAAACAAAAGAAAATGTATTTTTCAATTCACCTAATACAAGTACTGTAGTGCAGTCTCTTTATCATGAAAGTTGAACTTACAAATGTAGAATTATGTACAAAAAAAAACTGCATTCAAAAATAAAACAATGTAAAACTTCAGAGCCTACAAATCCACTCAGTTCTACTTCTTATTCAGCCAATCGCTCAAACAAGCTTGTTACATTAGTGGGAGATAATGCTGCCCACTTCTTTTTTACAATGTCACCTGAAAGTGAGAACAGGCATTCGCATGGCATGTAGCCGGCATTGCAATATTTTTATGTGCCAGAGATGCTTAAAAGTCATATGCCTCTTCATGCTTCGACCACCATTCCAGAGGACACGTGTCCATGCTGATGACGGGTTCTGCTCGATAACTATCCAAACAGTGCAGACTGACACATGTTCATTTTCATCATCTGAGTCAGATGGCACCAGCAGAAGGCTGATTTTGATGGTTTGGGTTCCGTAGGTACCGCATTGGAGTGTTGCTCTTTTGACTTCTGAAAGCATGTTCTACATCTCGTTCCTCTCAGGTTTTGGAGGGCACTTCAGATTCTTAAACTTTGGGTCAAGTCCTGTTGCTATCTTTAGAAATCTCACATTGCTATCTTCTTTGCGTTTTGTGAAATCTGCAGCAAAAGTGTTCTTAAAATGAAGAACATGTGCTGAGTCGTCGCCTGAGACTACTATGAAATATATGGCAGAATGTGGGTAAAATAGAGCTGGAGACATACAATTCTCCCCCAAAGAGTTCAGTCACAAATTTAATTAATACATTCTTTTTTTAACAAGTGTCATCAGCATGGAAGCATGTCCTCTGGAATGATGGCCAAAGCATGAGGGGGCATACAAATGTTTAGCATATCTGGTATGAAAATAGCTTGCAATGCCAGCTACAAAAATCCCATGCAAACGCCTGTTCTCACTTTCAGGTGACATTGTAAACAGGAAGAGGGCAGCATTGTCTCCCGTAAATGTAAACATACTTGTTTGTCTTAGCAATTGGCTGAATGAGAAGTAGGACTGAGTGAACTTGTAGGCTCTAAAGTTTTACATTATTTTGTTTTTGAGTGCAGTTACGTAACAAAAAATCTACATTTATAAGTTGCACTTTCACGATAAAGAGATTGCACTAAAGTACTTATGAGATTAATTGAAAAATACTGTTTCTTTTGTTTATCATTTTTATAGTGCAAATATTTGTAATAAAAATAATATAAAGTGAGAAGTATACACTTTGTATTCTGTGTTGTAATTGAAATCAATATAGTTGAAAATGTAGAATAACATCCAAAAATATGTAATAAATTTCAATTGGTATTCTATTTAACAATGCAATTAAAACTGCAATTAATTTTTTGAGTTAACTGTGATTAATTGACAGCCCTAATTATATACATTTACATGTATGATATATTTGTGTACGGTTGAAAACCTCTGTGTAGTCTGATTATTTTTTTTAATGAAGCTTCACGTATAGTGAAGTTTGTTCTGTGGAAAAAGTATTTCTTCCCTTCAGGCAAGTAAATAAAATATATGGCACATGACAATAAATAACATTGTATTAAAAGATTAGAAAAGTAAATTTTAAATTTGGCTCTAAAATTATCATTTAAAACTATATGAATGCCCTAGGGAAAAGAATTCCAACACATTCCAATATCCTGGAGTTAGGATAAATCTGAGATACACTGAAGAAACAGAATTGAAGAGAGGCCAAAGTATATGTGCAACGTATGAGATGGAATGTAAACCTAAATTTGGCAAATATAAAGTTTTGAGATACATCTCAAGCAAGTACAGGTTGTTGTTTTTTCGTTTTTTATAATGTGTAAATAGGCAAATCATTTACCAAATTTCTGTCCAGTGCCATATTTTTAAAAAGCTATATGTTAAAATGCTAAAATCAGGAGCCTAGGACATATCTGTCCACAGAAATACTCAGTGAAGGTAGTTTGTGGGGTAGGGAACTTCTCCAGGATCTCCTTAATAATGTGGTATGGGGTGGTTATCCCATCAAGAAGCAAGGTTTGTTTCTATCTTCCACCATGCTTAATGCTTCAGGGTTCCACCCAGAACCCAGAGGTCCTGAGGGATCCACCAAAGGCTGGGGCCCTTGATGCTGACTGTAGGTTATCCCTAGTTCAACACTCAGTACCCTGATTTACTCTAATCCTGGACATGCAAAACTTCCCTTGCATACCCCATTATCCCTCTTCAAGGATTTATTTTCCCTAGTAGAAGGGGATGTGTCAAGGCTGAATCCCCAATCTGGCACTTCAAGTGCAGAAGGTGGAGGCCCAAAAGGATTTTAAAAATTAATACTTGCCACTCCAGGCTTGTATTACACTCCCAAGGTTACAGCTTTTCTCTGACCTTGGCTTAGTAAATGCTGCCACCACCCAAATGCAAAAAAAGCTCTTGAACCCAGGAAGGAGCACTTGGGAATTCCTCCCTGTGGGGTACCCTCAGGCCCTTTCAGCCCCCTCTGGGGAAGAGCTGAGAAAGAAACAAAGGAAATTAGCTGTTGCCACCAGCTAATTAAACAACATATGCACAAACCTCTTAGGACACCAAAAATCCAATTCTGTTCTTAAAAAAGGTACATTTTATTAAAAACAAAAGGGAAGAAAATGCATCTGGAACTTAGGCTTTTGCTAGATTTTAAAGGAGCAATTCCAAAAATTAAGCACCCAAAATAGCTTTCTTGAGGGTTCAGCTTAAAGGTTACAAGCAAAACAAAAGCACCTGGAGTCAGTACACAGGAGATCCACAAGCCAAAATAAAGAAATAAACCTGATTGTGTCTATTTAAACATTCCCTGTCCAATGATTTTTTCTAGGTATGGAAGATGAATTTTCATACCTGGTTCAAGTCTTACACAGCATTCCTGCTTATAGCATTGCTGCTCCGTATCTCCTTCTCTGGAGAACAACAGACAAAGTGGAAGGTTTTTTTCCATTTTAAAAAGTTCTAGCCTTCCCATTGGCTCTTTTTTGGTTGGGTGCCCACTCCTTTTCTTTTACCTGTGGGCTTGGTAACCCTTTACAGGTAAAGCAAGCAGAGAACAGCCACCAAGAGGTACTTTATAGCTAACTGGCTGGCTGGGCGTTCATAAAAGGGACCTACCGCCACCCCCTTTCATTCATTACATGATGCATCCTAGAATACTCAAGGAGCTGACTGAGGAGATAGCTGAGCCATTAGCGATTATCTGTGAAAAGTCATGGAAGACAGGAGAGATTCCAGAAGACTGGAAAAGGGCAAATATAGTGCCAATCTATAAAAAGGGAAATAAGGACATCCCAGAGAATTACAGACCTGTCATCTTAACTTCTGTACCCGGAAAGATAATGGAGCGAATAATTAAGCAATCAGTTTGCAAACATCTAGAAGATAAGGTGATAAGTAACAATCATCATGGATGTGTCAAAAACAAATAGTGTCAAACCAACCTGACAGCTTTCTTTCAGGATAACAAGCCTTGTGGATAAGGGGGAAGCGGTAGACGTGGTGTATCTTGACTTTTTAGTAAAGTTTTTGATAATGTCTCGCATGACCTTCTCATAAACAAACTAGGGAAATGCAACCTAGATGGAGCTACTATAAGATGGGTGCAAAGCTGGTTGGAAAACTGTTCCCAGAGAGTAGTCATCCGTGGTTCACAGTCATACTGGAAATGCATAACGAGTGGGGTCCTGCAGGGATCAGTTCTGGGTCCGGTTCTGTTCAATATCTTCATCAGTGATTTAGATAATGGCATACAGCATACACTTATAAAGTTTGTGGATGATAGCAAGATGGGAGGGGTTGCAAGTGCTTTGGAGGGTTGGATTAAAATTCAAAATGATCTGGACAAACTGGAGAAATGGTCTGAAGTAAATACAATGAAATTCAATAAGGACAAATGCAAAATACTCCATTTAGAAAGGAACAATCAGTTGTACACATACAAAATGGGAAATGACTGACTAGGAAGGAGTACTGCAGAAAGGGATCTGGAGGTCATAGTGGACCACAAGCTAAATATGAGTCAACAGTGTAACGCTGTTGCAAAAAAAAGTGAACATCCTTCTCGGATGTATTAGGAGGAGTGTTGTAAGCAAGACACGAGAAGTAATTCTTCCGCTCTACTCAGTGCTGATTAGGCCTCAACTGGAGTATTGTGTCCAGTTCTGGGCACCACATTTTAGGAAGGATGTGGACAAATTGTCCAGAGAAGAGCGACAGAAATGATTAAAGGTCTAGAAAACATGACCTATGAGGGAAGATTGAAAAAATTGGGTTTGTTTAGTCTGGAAAAGAGAAGACTGAGAGGGGACATGATAACTTAACTGTTTTCAAGTATGTAAAAGAGGAGGAAGAAAAGAAATGGGCTTAAATTGCAGCAAGATAGGTTTAGGTTAGACATTAAGAAAAACTTCCTGTCAGGGTGAAATAAATTGCCTAGGGAGGTTGTGGAATCTCCATCATTGGAGATTTTAAAGACCAGGTTAGACAAACATCTGTCAGGAGTGGTCTAGATAATACTTAGTCCTGCCATGAGTGTAAGGGACTGGACTAGATGACATCTTGAGGTCCCTTCCAGTTCTATGATTAAATTGATTTTTCTTGCAGGCTTTTATTTTTTGTCTATTAATTTTCAAAAGAACAGTACTGTTAAGTCTACATGAAGATGTTTAAAACTAGACTTGCTTGATGCCCTAGACAATATGCTGTGTGGGACCACCTGTAGCCTTATTAATGGATTGGTGATTGACTGACTAATCCATAACCAATATTAATCAATCTTTTAGAGCACAGTGGTCAATAAATGTTCAGTCACCTGAGAGCGACTGCATTAGGAATATTGGTATCATTATCATTAGAATAAGAGTCCCTAGAAGCACATGAGAAACCATTGCAATTTATCAACAAATCCACTAAGCAGATAAACAATCCCGCAACCATTGAAATACAATAACAGACAGAGAGATTGTATAAAGAGTTGAGCCCTATGACTGGCATTACTCACATCTCGCAGGTCCTGCTGGGGGACCGTGGAGTGGCAGTCATTATCTTCCTCCTCCTCCTCTTCCTCCTGTGGTTGTCATCCTGGCTCTCCCCCGTGGCACCCCTCTCCTCACTCCCCCTCCCCTGGCACAGAGGATGGGAAACACCTTTTTATCCTGAGTTATGCGTATGCCTGCTAAGATTCATGCATATGCATAAGGGTTCCAACTCCTTTTCTCTTATCCATACTTCCACACCCCACTAATTTAGGGATGCCCCATTTCTTATTGGCTGTCTCCTTAGTTTCCCTCATTCTCATTAACATCTCTGTCAGAAAGTTACCATAGCAACTAGAGGTTATTACAGAATCCCCCAAAATGTTACTGTTTGGCATCTTGTGGTATTAAATGGCACATTGCAGCATATTTTCAGGTCTGTTGCTTCATAGTTTTCAGAACATCAGCACGTACCCCATCTTTTACTGTAATATTACCCTTTACTGGTACAAGGTTACTTTAGTCTTGCCAAACTGTTTCATGCCTACGGCCTTGTGCGGCTAAGCTGATTATATCACAGGCCTCTAGGCCCCATGTTACAACATTAATTAATACTTATATTTCACCTCTAGACCCCAAATCTACTTAATATGTTTTATTCTTGGGGTATGAGCTTGATAATCTACTGCATCTAACAATACTGTAGTAAAAGTGCCTATATTAGCAGTGGTTGATTGATATGCACATAGAGATTTTTTTTTTTCATACTTAGAAAGCTTGCAGAATAAATAAGTCTTCTAGTGGTATGCTGATTTACATATTTTGGTGTCTGAATCCTCCTTGCATGTTGTGGTGTGGTCTTTTGTTTAGACAGCTTACGTGATTTACAGGAAAAAAGCTAGCCATTGGATACCAGTATGTATCCTTGTTGATAAACAATAAAATTTTATTTTAGGCCCAGTGTTCAGTTTTTGTCTAAATTTATGAAGTACCAGTATGAAATTAATTGTTCTGCATTTGTTCAGGATAGTTTTTATCCAGAATTGCTTGCTAAAATGTCTTTTCCGTGTTTGGATTCCAGTTCTCCTTGCAAACAGACATGACAAGAAGGCAGTTAGAATATGAAGCGAGGCAAATCAGAGCTGCCATGGAAGAACAATTAGGTACTTGTCAGGACATGGAGAAGCGGGCACAGGTAATGTAATTTTTTTTTAAACTATGTTTTACTTTTTAAAGTTAAACTGAATAGAATGGGTTATCCTTTTGATTTTCTTAAATTATTGGTGATTGTGTCTTTGAACGTTTATGAACATAGCAGTGTCTTAGAGTTTTTCCACGTAGAGAACTTTTTAAATATTAAAATGGGTATCAAAACATGTATTGTACAAAATCCCTGCTCTCTACAGTAAATGAACAAATATCCCTCTACTGGATTAGTAGAAGACTTAGGAGCAGTTTTGAGAATTTATGAGGTAGAAAATCCCTCCAAAAGGGGAGTATTTTTAAATATTGGTTAATGAGTATTATAACTGTAATTTTAAATAGCATGTGTCTGAAACTGCATTTTTTTCTATTCTGCTATACTGTCTTCTTTTAGTTTGCATTATTGAGTTTAAAATAAAATCCCACTGCTTTTGTTAAACTTTGTCACCAAAGTACATTTATAAAGGGCTAATCATTAAGTCCAGATGAACCAACAAAAATATACTCATACTCATATTCCCATAAATCCCTGTTTGCTCCAGCAAAGGGTGGTTTTGCCTTCATGAATGCATGCATAATTTTGCAAGCAGACCATTTCACCCATATTTGAAAATAGAACCCAAAATGGAGCTGTGTGGCATGAGAAATGGAAATTATCAATTGCTGACTGCTGATGCAGACTACTGTCACTGTGTCAATGTTGGATAACCTTGATAATTCATTACCACCAGTTCCAAAGCATTTAAGTAAATAACTCAGCAGAATTGCATGCTTTCTTGTGACTGAAAGTTTTATCAAAATGAATTAATCAAAGTAATATACTCTTCAATCTTCATTGAACTCTCACTTTAATACAAAATAAATATGAAGTAATTTTAATTAGTCAAGTGTCTAATTATTTTTAAGAAGATTTTTCATAGTGAAACAGGTAAACAAACTAATGGGACTTTCCCGGTATCCCTGGTTTATGTAAAATTCATTTTTGGCAGCATAATCTGTAGTTTCTCATTTTAAGACTCACTCTTTCAGGTGTGTAGATTAAGGCTGTAGGAGAAAGCAATGTTGAACCGCCAGCAGAAGTGTTAAATGTAGTCTTTTATTATGAACACTTTGGTATGGTGAAGTAAGATGAGTGGGAACTGTTGCCTGGATGGCCAGCTTTTATGGGCACTCAAAAGAGCCGCTTCTGTTGTTTGAAGTAGGAGTAATGGATATATTTAAAATGGCACACCATATCTGGTCACTGGTTTTAACCTTTAAACCTGCCTCTCTCTTCTCTCCCTCCACTCCCCAACTGTAGCTTTATTACTTTGAAAGGATGTTATCTCTAAGTAGCTACCTCCTTATATGTTCTGTTTTCTGCTAGGAATTAACATAGGTAGATCTTTGTTCATGAGACCCTTTAAAAATGTTCACTGTCCTGTTGATTGTAATCAAAGCACCATCCCTATATTTCTCCAAAATTCAGAAAAAGAAGGGAAGATATGTGTGTGTGCAAGAAAACTATAACTTTCTTCTGAACATGACCTCTAGCTCATCCTGGATTTTTCATATCAAGGGTAGAAATTATGATATTAAAAATGGATAAAAGTTAACTGGCTTTCAGATAACTAGGAGTAAACTGACATGTTGATAGTGAACTCTATGTAGATTAGTTCACCATAGTGTTCAAGTAATTTAAACTAGGCTATTCAAACTTGCAAATGCAATGAACTCATACATTCTGCAGCTTTCATTCTGCTCCATGGTTTTCTAAGCTTTTAATGTCTTCTGTCAGAATGTATATCTGACGCTAAACATTTCACATGTAAAACGTAAGCTTGTGGAAAAAGAAACAATTTAGCCATATAAAAATGTGAAAACAATTAAAAGAGCCACATTAGAAAGGAGGTTAGCCATTTAAATAGTTGTTAAGGAAGTTATAATAAACTGACTTGGTCCACTTCCTAGAGTTCATAACTTCATGTGGAGATTAGAATTGACAAAAAGAGAAAACAGATTTAACCTGTTAACAATGTGAAATTTAACTTGACCCTTTGAACAATTCTGTAATACTGCTGCTGTTAATAGAGAAAGGTCAAAACTAGAACCATGGATTTTAACTCTTTAAGATTTTGGAGAGATTAAAAGTTAAAAATTTTAATCCTGCCCTTACAAATTTTGTTTCTACTTTAATTAAAAATGAGAAGGCTCTTATTTGTCCTGAACATATAATCATAGAAATGTAACCCTGGAAAGGACTTTGAGAGGTGATCTAGTCCAGTGTTTTCAAACTTTTTTTTCCTCGCGACCTAGTTGAAGAAAATTGTGGATGCCCGCCACCCAACGTAACTCTAGTTAAAAGATATAATTTTCATAAAATCATAATAATGCAATACATTCCAGCTTTAACCCACTTTACATAACTAACAGTAGACAAAGTCATTACTTTTAAACAAAATACTATAAAGGCGATCAGGTTAAGTTTCACTTACTTAATGTGACTGGTGGGTCTGTGTGTTCCTCATGATCTCGTTCCAGTCAGGATTGCAGGATGAAAGAGCTACCAGCATATCAGGTCCACTGTTCAGTCCGTTTCTTTCTTTAGTTTTTAATCTTGTCAAAGTTTAAAATCCAGCTTCACACATGTGGGTTGTTGTGAAAGGTAGCAACAAGAGCACACTTACTTTACTTAGCTGTGGATATTCTTTGGAAACACTGATCCAAAATGACGACAGGTTTATTGACTTGTGCCATGTTTTCAGAGTGTTATCACAGGTGAGATGCAGCAGCTCATTCTCTTGCTCAGACGTGAGATTTAGCTGCATTATTGCCTCACGGTTTTTGAAAGAAAAAGGATCTTTCACCAGAGTTTTTCATTCAAATATTCAAACTCCTTTATTGGGAAATTGTGACTAAAACTGTCAGAGCTGCAAGATGTAACTGTATGATAGTTTTCATTTCATTCACTTTTTCCTCACTGGTGGTGTTCTCCTCAATGTGTTGTAACAGTGTTGGGAACATGTAGTAGCTGGGCCGATTACTTTTCAGACGTGCTTGCCACAGTGCCAATGACTTTTGAATTACTTATATCTCTTCACAATGTTGAAACAAATCATTGCACCTTCCTTGTAACTTCAAGTTTAGTTCATTTAAAATCGAGAAAATGTCAGCAAGGTATGACAACGTATTAACCAACTGTCATCATCAAACAAAGTTGCTAAGTTACTGTTTCCCCACCCAAAAAAATAAATATTGTTCCTGGGTTTTTACACCCTGGTAAGTACTGTGCCCCATGACAGCCACTTATTTCAGTGTGAAACAGTAAATGCATGTGTTCTGTTCCCATGTCTGAGCGTAGCACTTCAGAAAGCCTGCTGTTAAGTGAGCACCTTTTAATGAAGTTTATGATTTTGACTACTTCCTTCAGTACTGCCATAAGATCAGCAGGAATACCCCTGGACGCCAAAGCTTCGCGGTGAATGAAACAGTGATTCCAAACAATGTCATTGCCAGCTGCATCACAGATTTTTTTCACAACTCCACTTTTCTTTCCGGTCATATTTGCTGCATCCTAGGTGGAGGCGCTCAAGTGGCTCCATGCGGCTCTTGCCCACAGGCACCATCCCTCCTCACCCAGCTCCCATTGGCTGGTTCCTGGCCAATGGGAGTGTGAAGCCTGTGCTCAGGGTGGGGGCAGCGCGCGGAGCCCTGTGGCCCCCCTGCCTAGAAGCCGGACCCACTGCTTCCAGGGCGCAGTACGGTGTCGGAACAGTTAGGACTAGCCTGCCTTAGCTGGGCAGCACCACTGACGGGACTTTTAACATCCCGGTCAGCAGTGCTGACCAGAGCCACGAGGGTCCCTGGGTGCTGAGCAAGGCAACCCAGGGACTTACGTGCCACGACCCAGTACTGGGTCACGACCCGCCCTTTGAAAACCACTGATTTAGTCCAGCCTCTTGCACTGAGACAAGAAAGTCATGTGGAAAGAAAGATGATGCAAGGGATATAGTTTAATTAGGCCACAACCTTATTACTTAACTCATCTGGGAGCTAACCAGCAATAATTTGTAAAATGAAGGTCATGATTCCTTCCTTAATCACTTTCCTCTAGTGGAAGGCTGCTCCCACTCCTCCTCCCAACATGGTCCCAGCCAATTGCTGGGAGCCCACTGCCCTCTCCTTCTGTGAGGGTTAAGGGACTGGGGAAAAGGGGGCTGTGTCTCAGCTGTACCAGACATTAGGAGCCCTAATCCTTTCCCCAGCTTCTTTAGGGCTTGTTTCCCCTAAGTCCACTTCCAATTCTGATTTATCAGTGAACCAGACTGTCAAACACTTGCACTGGATAGGAGCCAGTATTTTACCTGAGCCCCACCAGCTCATGTGATCCGCCCCCCCAACTCCCAAAGTCTGTGGGGGGGGACCTTAAAGGGATATACTACCCTTTTTTCGCCCCAGTCAAGATAAAGGAATCCTGCCTTAAGGTTTTGGAGCTTACATTTTCTAGATTCAGATGTGTCTGAAATTTTGTAAGCATAACTGTTCTTGTGAGATTTTGGCTCAGAGTATCAGAAATCTTGTGAAAACAGGTGGCTTTACAAAATTTCCTATATTTTTGGCCCCAAACTCTTAAACTGTTCAGGATTTCAACACTGTCAAATCTATTCACAAATCTTAACCTAAATCTAATCTAGATTAGAGCTTCAGTCTAGTATTTATAGATATTGCTTCATTCTAGCATTTATAGATACTACATCTTTAGATGTCTGAAATATTCTTACATCTAACTTATTTTTCCTAACCTTAAGTGTTTTAAATCAGATATTATAGTTTTATTTTAGCTTTACAAAAGTGATGATAAATTCACCTGTAATCACACTCATTAGTAAAATTATAATTAATTATAATAAAGTATTATTAGGATTTGTACACTGTATTTTGCATAGGAAGACTCTTTATCCGCAAGTCTTTTGTTAATAATCGAGATGATTTAGAACATAAGAACAGCCATACTGGGTCAGACCAAAGGTCCATCTAGCCCAGTGGCCAGTGCCAGTTGCCCCAGAAAGAATGAACAGAACAGGTAATCATCAAGTAATCCATCCCTGGTCGCCCATTCCCAGCTTCTGGCAAAGAGAGGCTAGGGACACCATCCCTGCCCGTCCTGGCTGATAGCCATTGGTGGACCTATCCTCCATGAACTTATCTAGTTCTTTTTTGAACCCTGTTATAGTTTTCGCCTTCACAACATCCCTGGCAAAGAGTTCCATAGGTTGACTGTGCATTGTTTGAAAACTTAGAAGTATTATTTTTTAAATGAATTTGATAGAAATTAGGGCTGTCAATAGCAGTTAAATCATGCGATTAACTAAAAAAATTAATTGCAATTAAAAATTAATCACACTGTTAATAGAATTGAATACCAATTGAAATTTATTAAATATTTTTGGATTTTTTCTTCATTTTCAAATATATTATTTAGATTACAACACAGAATACAAAGCGTACAGTGCTCAATTTATATTATTTTTTATTACAAATATTTGCTCTGTAAAAAAGATAAACAAAAGCAATAATATTTTCAGTTCCTTTCATACAAGTACTTTAGTGAAATCTCTTTATCATGAAAGTGCAACTTACAAATGTAGATTTTCTTTTTGTTACATAACTGCACTCAAAAAAAAAAATGTAAAACTTTAGAGCCTACAAGTCCACTCAGTCCTCCTCCTTCAGCCAATTGCTAAGAGAAACAAGTTTGTTTACATTTACGGGAGATAATGCCGCCCACTTCTTAATTACAATGTCACCTGAAAGTGAGAACAGGCATTCGTATAGCACTGTTGTAACTGGTGTTGCAAGATATTTACTTGCCAGATGTGCTAAAGATTCATATGCCTCTTCATGCTTCGGCCATTGTTGCAGAGGACATGCTTTCATGCTGATGACGCTTGTTTAAAAAAAAATGTGTTAATTAAATTAATGACTGAACTCCTTGGGGGAGAATTGTACATCTCCTGCTCTGTTTTACCCCCATTCTACCATATATTTCATGTTATAGCAGTCTTAAATGATGACCCAGTACGTGTTGTTCGTTTTAAGGACACTTTCACTGCAAATTTGACAAAGTACAAAGAAGATACCAATGTGAAATTTCTAAAGATAACTACAGCACTGGACCCAAGGTTTAAGAATCTGAAGTGTCTTCCAAAATCTGATCAGGACGGGGTGTGGAGCATGCTTTCAGAAAAGTTAAATGAGCAAAACACTGATGCAGAAACTACAGAACCCAAACCACCAAAAAAGAAAATTAACCTTCTGCTGTTGGCATCTGACTCAGATTATGAAAATGAACATGCGTCGGTCCGCACTGCTTTGGATCATTATCAAGCAGAACCTGTCGTCAGCATGGACGCAGGTCCTCTGGAATGGTGGTTGAAGCATGAAAGGACATATGAATCTTTAGTGCATGTGTGGCATGTAAATATCTTGCGACGCTGGCCACAGCAATACCATGCAAGTGCCTGTTCTCACTTTCAGGTGACATTGTAAACAAGAAGCAGGCAGCATGATCTTCTGCAAATGTAAACAAACTTGTTTGTCTGAGCGATTGGCTGAACAGGATGTAGGACTGATTGGACTTGCAGGCTCTAAAGTTTTACATTGTTTTATTTTTGAATGCAGGTTTTATTGTACATAATTCTACATTTGTAAATTCAACTTTCATGACAAAGAGATTGCACTAAAGTACTTTATGAGGTGAATTGAAAAATACTGTTTCTTTTATCATTTTTATAGTGCACATATTTGTAATAAAAAATAATATAAAGTGAGCAGTGTACACTTTGTATTCTGTGTTGTAATTAAAATCAATATATTTGAAAATGTAGCAAACATCCAAAAAAATTAAATAAATGGTATTCTGTTATTATTTAACAGCATGATTAAATGTGATTGATTTTTTTAATTGCTTGACAGCCAACATAGAATATATTGCGGAGAAACCAAAGGAAAAAAATGGAAATTTCATGTAAAGGATATAAAGTTAAAAGAGCATTCCTGTATTCAAACAGATTAAGGGAACATTTGAAGATTAATTAAAAATCATGCTCAAAGTATCAGTAATACCCAAGTGAAGTGGTTATCAGTATAAAATTAGACATTATCTATTATATCAGTAATACTGCCCATTGTGTTAGTATTTCTCATATTTGGTTTGAAACTCAGTCTTCCATCATATTAAAGAGAAGGTAGGTGAGCTAATATCTTTTATTGGACCAACTTCTCTTGGTGGAAGATACAAACTTTGGGCTTCACAGAGCTCTTCATGTCTGAGGAAGGTAATCAGTGTCTAAGCTAAATACAAGGTGGGACAGATAGCTATACATAAGGGGCTCACACATGCTGTAGGAGACCACTTAAAATAAAATGGGCAATTAAGGGTTAGGAGGAAGAGGAGTGTATTACCAATTGTTGTCATCAGTCTTAAAACCAATGTCTTTGAGTTCCTGGTTTTAGTGTCTAGCAGAGTTCTGAATTTAAGTTCCCATGTTTGCCTTTGAAAGTGTGATGCAGGTTACCTTTGAGGACTAGGACTGAGAGGTCAGATATGGAGTGATTGCTTTGTGAAAATTGTTCACTCACCGATGAAGTGAGCTGTGGCTCACGAAAACTTATGCTCAGATAAATTGGTTAGTCTCTAAGGTGCCACAAGTACTCCTTTTCTTTTTGCAAATACAGACTAACATGGCTGTTACTCTGAAACCTGTCAATTTGAGAGTGTAGTGATTGTCTGGTTTCACCCATATAGTTGTTGGGGCATTTAATGCTCTGGATGAGGTACGCCACTTGTGATAGGCATGTCTAGGACCCATGAATCTTGAAAGGTGTGTTATTGTGTAGTATTGATTGTCATAGCAGTGGAGATATGTCTGTAGGTTTTGCATCTGTTCTAACTGGGTCTAGTGTTGCTTTAAGTTGGTGTGCCTGATCTGTGGGGAGCTTCTAATGATTAGCTTGGTGAGATTGGGGGGGTTGTTTGAAGGCCAAAAGAGGGAAGATGATTTCTTTCAGTATAGGGTCTCCATCAAGTATGGGTTGTAATTGTTTGATGGTACCCCAAATGTGTTCCAATGTCGGGTGGTTGGTGAAAATTAGGGGTGTTTGGTCAGGGGTTTTTTTTTTTCTGTGTTGAAGCAGGTTGTCCTGGGCTATTTGGGTGGGCCATTCTATGATGCGATCTACTTCTCTGGTGGAGTGTTCTTGTTTGCTGAAGGTGGTTTTAAGTTTGATAAGGTATGTATCCCAGACTTTCGCCTTGGAGCAAATTCTGTAGTATTTGAGTACCTGGCTGCACATAACAGATTTCTTGGTGTGTCTGGGTTAATTACTGGATCTATTTAAGTGTGGTGATCCGGGGTTTTCTTGGATATAGCCCTTCTATAATATTCCATTGTTGAAGCTGATCGTGGCATCCAGGAAGTTGATGCTAGTGTAGGAGTATTCTAGAGAGTTTGAGGGATGGTTGGTGGTTGTTGAAGTTGTGGTGGAAATGTAAGACAGCATTTAGGTCATCTCTCCAGAGGATGAAAATATCATCAATGTGTCTCAGGTATATCATTAGTTCCATAGTACATTTTTCCAGAAATTCTTCTTGAGGTAGCCCATGAAGAGGTTTGCATATTGGGGAGCCATCTCCTAGTACCGAGAGCTGTTCCCATGGCTTCGACAAAGAGTTTATTTCTGAATGTAAAATTGTGATGGGTGAGGATGAAATGGTTGAATTTGGTGATGTGTTTAGGGTGGATTTCCTAGTGTTGTACGTTATCTTGTAGGTATTTGAGGCAGGCAGCGATACTGTCATGATGAAGGATGTTGGTGTATAGGAAGGTGACATCCATGGTGGTAAGAATGATTTTCTGGGGGAAGTTGTTAATGCTGCAAAGTTTCTGGAGGAAGTAGCAATTGATGTAAAGATACAGTGTGTAGTTTTGTCCATTGGGGGGTGTCCAGTCAACTGATTCTTTTTTCCTCATGATCATCAGTGGGAATGTGGTTATTGTGGGGTGGTGTCATCATTGTTGTGAAATAATTCCTCAATGTGGAGTCTGCAGAAGAATTCTGCTACTTTTCCACTTGTTAGTATGGTATCAGGTTCTGTGGTGGGGCAGAAGTTCAGTCCTTTGGAGTGTGAAGATACTTCAGTTCTTTTTGGGGTGATCTTTATTGATTGATTAGGTTGGAGTGTCGTATCGTGTCTGTGTGGTGGGTCCTGGTCTCTTGGTTTTTCTCAGAGGTGGTCTGTTAGTTGTGGAGTTACTGTAGTTGGTTCCATGTTTTGTTTTTATATTGGATGGCTGTCATTGAGTTATTTGATAGTTGTTTTGGGTTTCCTCCAAGATCTCCAGGTAGGTTTCCTGATTTTATTTTTTTTTCTTCCAGTGTGTTGGAGCATGTGTTGGTCTCTTTTTTGAGAAGGTCCCTTTTGGAGTATCTAAGGTGCAGAAGATAATTCCTTAGTTTTTCTGAGGTCCTTCTGCAGAGCTGTTCAGCATGTTTGGAGTTATATGTAGTAGTCAAAGGATTATAGATGGTGAGTCCTCCTGGGAATGATATTTTATTTCTTGCATCTGCTCGGGAAGTAGATGTTGCTGTTCAGTGTGGCTTACTTTATGTTGTGGCATTTCTATTTTAATACTTACAAGAGTTTTGTTTAATTTTATCCCAAATTTCTCATACGATTTCCAGTGACATAAACACTGCCTGGACATTTTTTGTCTTCTCCTTATCTTTATAATCTAAATCACTTCAACATATTCTTACTCAGATCCTGATAAATATCCCGCAATATTTTACAGTTCAGCATGGACACAGATGAAAAAGCATAATTTTCCTATGCTTTGTTCAGTGATTCTTTCTGTGTTAGACTAAACTATTTCAGATTTGGACCAGTGTGTGAACGAAACAGGATTCCAGACTTCTTTATTATTAGTAACAGTAAACATAAGCATTTATTTTATGGTAGCACTTAAAAGCCATGATTTGGATTTAGGGGCCCAATTGTGGCAGACACTGTATGTACATATTGTTACAGGGTCAGGCCAGATGGCTACAGGAGAGTGATAGAGGGTAGATACATTAGCCATAGATTAAGCAGGTCCCCTTTCCCTGAGTAAGATAATGGGCTGTTCCAGAACAATCAGGAAGTTGCTGGAACCAATTATGGCAGGCAGGCTAATTAGGATACCTGGAACCAATTAAGAAGCTACTGGAATCAATTAGGATAGGCAGGCTAATCAGGGCACCTGGTTAAAAAAGGACCTCACTTCAGTTAGTGAGGCATGTGCGAGGAGCTGGGAGCGAGAAGGCGTACTGCTGGATGACTGAGGAGTACCAGCATTATCAGACATCAGAAGGAAGGTCATGTGGTGAGGATAAAGAAGGAGTTGGGAGGAGGCCATGGGGAAGTAGCCCAGGCAGCTGTAGCTGTCACACAGCTGTTACAAGAAACACTGTAGACAGCTGTGATCCACAGGGCCCTGGGCTGGAACCCGGAATAGAGGGAGGGCCTGGGTTCCTCCCATCGCCCCAACTCCCTACTGGATACGGGAGGAGTTGACCTGGATTGTGGGTCCCACCAGAGGGGAAGGTTCCTGGCCTGTCCCCCGACCCACTAGGTGGGCCAGCAGAGACCGTGGGAATTGTTCTCCTTCCTTTTTCCCATGCTGACCAGTGATGAGGTTAGCTGAGTGGACAGCAGGTTTGAGCCACTAACAAAAGTGGCCAAACTGAGGGCTGCCGTGAATCTCCGAGGTGAGCAAATCCGCCAATAAGTGTAGGACCCACTAAGGCAGAGGAGGAACTTTGTCACAATATATAAGACATAGGTGCTGATTCCATGGATGCTCTGGGGCTGGAGCACCCACAGGGAAAAAAATGGTGGGTGCTGAGCACCCACTGGCAGCCCTCCCCCGCCCCCCGATCAGCTCCTCCTCCTCCATCCTAGCACCTCTCGCCCACCACGATCAGCTGTTCCGCAGCATACAGGAGGTGCTGGGCGTGGGGAGTGAGGGTAGGGTGTCCTCGGGGGAGGTGGTGGGAAGAGGCGGGGCGGGGGTTGTGCACCCCCAGCACCTCTGAGATAAGAGACCATATCTGGCACAGAATAGGAAATGTATTAAGATTTTAAACAATGTTTCTTCCCCATGAATTCTTCCTTTTCTTGATATATTATTTTTTCCATTTCTTATCATGCTGTTTTTAGATACAGTAGAACCTCAGAGTTACGAACACCACAGGACTGGAGGTTGTTCGTACCTCTGAACAAAAGGTTGTTCTCAAAAGTTTACAACTGAACATTGACTTAATACAGCTTTGAAACTTTACAACGCAGAAGAAAAATACTGCTTTCCCTTTATTTTTTTAAGTGGTTTACATTTAACACAGGACTGTACTGCTTTTTTTAAATCTCTGCTGCTGCCTGATTGCATATTTCCAGTTCCAAAGAGGTGTATGGTTGACTGGTCAGTTCATAACTCTGGTGTTCATAACTCTGCGGTTCTGCTGTAACGCTTTTCTACTCATACTTTCAAGCACTAAAGAGGAAAGGATGGTCTGGTATTTAAATGACTGCACCAAGAGTAACATGATATGGGTTTAATTCCTGGTTCTGTCACAGCTTCCTGTGTTGAATTTGTACAAATCATTTAATTTTTCCATTTCTCCATCTGTAAAATGGAGATATTTCCCTATTGCACAAGGTACTGTAGAGATAAATTTTTTAATGTTTGTGAGGTACACAAATACCACTGTGATGAAAGCCATATAAGTACCTAGTTAAATATTTCCATTACATCTGGCTAGATTATTTATTTTGCCAGTTTTGTTGCATCTGTTTGTGGCAAAAATTGCCTCAAATCCTGAGAAGTCTGAATTTTTTTTCTTTTATGGACCCATTTTCTCCCATTGGTTTTGAGCAATAAATTACTAATAGCACTTAAACCCAATTTTGGGCAGTTTCAGTCAGACATAGAATCATAGTAGAAATAGAATAACCTCTTTGGTTTATCCATTCCATCACTCTACCAATGCAAGATTGTTCCCGACAATACATTTTTTTGAATGTTTTTAGTATAATTAAGAGAGTTCTTCTGTTCCTAAAACTCTGTTAGCCTTTTTGACTAGCGCTGCACAGTGAGTGGATATTTTCAGAGAACTATCCACAGTGACTCCAAGATCTCTTTCTTGATGGTAACAGCTAATTTAGACCCCATCATTTTGTATGTATAATTTGGATTATATTTTCTAATGTGCATTACTTTGCATTTATCAACCTTTAATTTCATCTGCCATTTTGTTACCCAGTCACCTAGTTTTGTGAGATTCCTTTGTAACTCTTCACAATCTGTTTTGGACTTAACTGTCTTGAGTAATTTTGTATCATCTGCAAATTTTACCCCCTTTTACCTGATTTTACCACTATTTACCCCTTTTTCCTGATCATTTATGAATATGTTGAACAATACAGGTCCCAGTACAGAGCCCTGGGGGGCACCACTATTTACCTCTCTCCATTCTGAAATTTATTTATTCCTACCCGTTGTTTCCTATGTTTTAATGAGTTATTGATCCATGAGAAGACCTTCTCTTTTATCCCATGACTGCTTACTTTTCTTAAGCCTTTGGTGTGGGACCTTGTCAAAGGCTTTCTGAAAGTTTGTGTACTATATCCCCTGGACCACACTTCTCCACATGTTTGACCCCCTCAAAGAATTCTAAAAGATTAGAGAGGCATGATTTCCCTTTACAAAGCCATATTCTCTCTTCCCCAGCAAAATTGCAGGAGAAATACAAATTAGAATATAGATATACTACAGTAACTAAGCTCTGTGTGAGAAAGTTTGTACAGCATTAACCAGCGCTACTAATCCTGCTTTTTTGTGCTTTTCTGGTCACATTTTTAATGCTATTTTTTCTGTATTTTTTATAGTAAAACTAAGGGGAAATATTAAGTAGACATTAATGGGGGTGTCTATAAATAAGATGTTCAGTATTTTGGAACAAAATTTAATCATGCAATCCAGGGTGCAATTTTAATTCTGCTCATGTTTTTCTGAACATTTGTGAACTTTATACCAAAAAAACAAAAAAAAACCCCAAGAAAACAAAAAAAACACTAACTTTGGTTTTATAGTTGATTTGATTTTGTATGTGTGTCTTGACTCTGTCATATCCAGTGTGATTTCAGTGGAATAGTTGAGTCCTGTGTCAAGACTCAGCTGAATTCACAAATTCATCAGATAAAGGCTGATTAAAAAGGACAAATTCTGAGTATGTCATGAGGAGTCTTCATTTTTGGCCTTAAAAAAAGGTTCAGAATCTCTCTTTCATAATCTGTTCTTTGTGCCTGATCTTTCCCCATTTTTTCCTTAACTTTTTCTGTTTCCTTTTTGTTATTTTTTCCTCTTAGCTTTCCTACATCATAAAACAGTAAACACGTTTAAAATGTCCTCTTACGATATGGGGAATATGGCTCTATATAATACTTACATATTTTATTTATTTCATTGAAATGTTCTTTTTCCTTACTGTGACAGGAACCCCGGGGTACAACCTGGAACTGTGGGACTGCTGTGCCCCTTTAACTCTCCAGGCTGGGCTGTCTCACACAATGCTATGCCAGTGACAAGCAGCAAAACGCCTCCAGGCACTGATCACTCAGCCGTCAGCATGTGGAGCCCCACAACCAGCTAAATCTCATGAATGCTCCCTGAGCCACTCATAAGTCATATAGAGGGGGGCACCAGCAAATCACCCCAGCTAGATATATCCCATTTTACACTGCTCAATACTCCATTGGCCAGTGCAAGCTCATTAATTAGTTCGCCACTTTGTCAAAGGAAAGTGGACATGTGCCAGCTTTTGTAATCTGAGCTGAGATTCCCCCAAGCACTTCAAACAAACACACACTGTTTTAGGTAAAATATAAAACAGATTTATTAACTACAGAAAGATAGATTTTAAGTGATTATATGTAGCAGGCATAGAGTTCAGAGTTGCTTACATCAGAATAAACTCAGTCTAAATTCTACAGACTAAGCAAGATTTGAATCAAGCAGTCTCTCACTGTAATAGATGTTACAGGCAGTTCACAGTTCTCAATACACGGGCTGGATCCCTTCCCAGCCTGGGACCAATCTCTCCAGTTCCAAGTCTTTGTCTTCCAGACAGTCTTCCAGGTGTTGAGGTGGGGAGGAGAGAGGCCAAGTGATGATGTCACTGTCCCTCTTTTATACTTTCTTCCAGCTGCTAGAAAGATTCTTGGTGTGATGTGGCAGGTAAGGCAGACGTCATTGTGTACGTGCCTTCTTCAAGAAGTCTTTGGGATAATGGATTCTTCTTGATGGGCCATCAACACCTGTCTGGCCAGTGATAGTTGCCCCTTTGTTGCTACTGAAAGGCCCCAGCTGTGGGCATCTCCCAACCTCACATCATATTTCAGTAACACACATAGCAATACTTCATAACTTCACATTCAATGATAGTACATACAGTTCAACAGGATATTAAGGTCCAACATATCAAGACTTTTAAAATGATACCTCACAAGGCATGCATCGTACAAAACATATCATAAACATGTGACAGTGGTGAACATGGGAGATCCAGGATGCTACTTTGCGGTACAGTGTGTCACATATATACATTTAAAAAACTAGATCAAGCATTAGAAAGCAAGAGGCACTAATGCTCGCAAAACTTACAATTAAGCTACAGGTATTTAAAATTAGATTTTCAAAAAATCTACACTCAAAACTATTTCATTGTTTCAAAACAAGAAACAAGATTATAGATTATAACATTTTACCTAAAACTTCATTAAAAGGACTTTAACAAAGCTATGCTGAACTAAAACTACAGCAGAAACTATTAAACAGTCAACATTTGGCACGTGTTGATACACATAGATATCCTCTGTTTTGTTGTAACTATTGTGACAGGGTCGGGCCAGATGGCTATAGGAGAGTAATAGAAGGCAGATATATTAGCCCCAGGCTAAGTAGGTTCCTTTTCCCTGGGTAAGGTAACAGGGAAGGTTCCAGAACAATCAGGAACCTTCTGGAGACAATTAAGACAAGCTGATTAGAACACCTTCAGCCAATCCAGAAGCTGCTAGAATCAATTAAGGCAGGCTAATCAGGGTACCTGGGTTTTAAAAAGGAGCTCACTTCAGTTTGTGGTGTGCGTGTGAGGAGCTGGGAGAAAGAGGCACTAGGAGCTGAGAGTGAGAACGCGGACTGTTGGAGGGCTGAGGTGTACAAGCATTATCAGACACCAGGAGAAAGGTCCTATGGTGAGGATAAAGAAGGTGTTGGGAGGAGGCCATGGGGAAGTAGCCCAGGGAGTTGCAGCTGTCGCACAGCTGTTCCAGGAGGCACTCTAGACAGCTGCATTCCACAGGGCCCTGGACTGGAACCGGAGTAGAGGGCACGCCCGGGTTCCCCCCAAATCCTCCCAACTCCTGGTCAGACACAGGAGGAGTCGACCTGGACTGTGAATTCAGAAAAACAGCCAAGCTGAGGGCTGCTGTGAAGCTCCAAGGCAAGCAAATCCTCCAATAAGCACAAGACCGACCAAGGTAGAGCAGGAACTTTGTCATAGTACATAGAAAACTGTCAAAGGCTGACTATTTAATAACAACTGTGGAAACTTCTGGATTCATAAGTAAGGCTGCGAGTCTGTCACAGAAGTCACGGATTCCGTGACTTTCTGTGACCTCCATGACATCTGCAGCAGCCGGTATGACTGGTACGGGGGCCACTTGAGCAGCTCGGGCAGCCCCTGGGCCAGCTGCTCCGACTGCTGCTGCTGGGGCAGTCTCGGGCTACCCTCCCTCCCAGTAGCAGCAGGAGTTGGTGTGGGAGGGGGCTCAGGGCGGGATTTGGGACACGGGCTCCAAGTGGTGCTTATCTCGGGGCTGCTCCTCAGAAGCAGCAGCACATCCCTCGATTCCTAGGTGGAGGCGCAGCCAATCAGCTATTCGCGCTGCCTTTGCCCGCAGGCACCATCCTGGCCAACGGGAGCTGCGGAGCCGGCACTCGGGGCAGGGGCAGCGCGCAGAGCCACCCTGGCCATGCCTGTGCCTAGGAGCCAAGGGACATGTTGCCATTTCTGGGGAGCTGTGCAGAGCCAGGTAGGGTGCCTGCAGCCCTGCCTGCCCCCCACAGCAGCAGCAGGGCACCCGGGCTGCCCCCCAGCACCCGCAGTGCCCTTGAGCCGCCGCCACCCCCCTGTAAGCACCCAAGTTTTAGTTAGGGGTATATTGTACAAGTCATGGACAGGTCACGGGCCACGAATTTTTGTTTACTGTCCATGACCTGTCCATAACTTTTACTAAAAATACCCATGATTAAAATGTAACCTTTATTCATCAGCACCAGAAAAATTATCAGGCAGTCCTTCCAAATGTTCCAGTTCCATTCTTATGAGTAAGCTGAATATGACATTTACAAAAATGCTTGAGTAGAAAAAAGTATTTCCAAATATTTCAATATTCTGCGTACTCACAATAATAAGTCATACAGAGTGGAGTAACAGTATGATGTGACACCCACAACTGGTCACAGGCTAATTGCTTACAAACTGGACTCTTTATAGTAGCAACAGAATACCCTTAAAAAATAATATAACTCCCATTTTGGGAGGATGAAAATGTTTTCTCGACCCTAAAACTATGAGAGAGATCTGGTTTTAGTGTCCGTTAATATCAGACTGTTACTCTTGAGTTCTTTTGAAGTTTACGTGTATTTTTTTGCTTAGTTTCCTATTATTACTACTTAGCAAGACTTCTGTATATAATACTGTCTTACTGCCTTTTATTATGCAAATTGGTGTTTCTGAAGTCAGTTTTCAGTAATGTAGAAGTAACTGTGATAGGGCTAACACAGGACTGTAGTAATATTCATAGTTCGCCCAAAGAATGGCTAATAATACATGGAAGTTATTCAGTATTTTACAGGCTGAAAACACTCTGCAAATGTAAATCCTCGCAAAACCTCTGTGCAGGATAACTATGTATTTAGTTTTATCTATATTTTACAAACAGGGCATCTAAGACAGTGAGGTGAAGTAACTTTCTCAAGACAACATGATACATCAATGACAAAGGGAGGAAACTGTTTAGGCGGAAAAAGTGTTTTCTGGCTAATGTGTCTCTTACCATACTTTAATAGTTTATATAGTATGTCAGTTTAATAATAGTTCCAAATTAATGTCAGTTGTAGTAAAAATCCAGATGACCATTACGCTGTGTAAAGTATTTTCACGTATGCCTCTTTCATGCGTATGCGCAGTTACTGAAATTATCACACTAATGAAGTAGTTCTGTTTTCTAGTCAACAGTTTTTGCCATAAACTCTTTTTTCACATTGTCATTTTCTACATTAAATATTTCTTTTTAAAAAAAAACTATAAATTTGAAAATTTATTCATTTTTAGGTAAGGGTGGCAAGAATTCAGCAAATAGAGAAAGACATACTTCGTATACGACAGCTCTTGCAGTCACAAGCAGCTGAAGCAGAGGTTAGTGAGCATTTGCCTTTTTTTGCTTAGAGGATGTGTGCACGTGTGTTTATATGTTTAAAGCAAAGCAAAAAGTCAGTCCATCAACACTTAATAGAATGAACTGGGTGGGCTAGAATATTTTGGCTCAATAAATGACATGTTGTAATTACAGTATATCTTGATGTTGGTTGCTCTGCTATAGTCTTTCTTTTCCTAGTCTTATCTTTGCGGGGGAGGAAGAAATATTAGTTTTGCTGCTAGTACTACTGTTCTTCTGCTTCAGCCAAGAAAATGGGTGCCTCTTGCTTTCTCAACCATTGTAGCTTTATGAATTAATCAGTGGGAATTGCAGAGAGAGCCTTCTGTCTTCCTAGGCAGTACATTTTAATAACATTACTTCAGTGTACTTCAAATGAGCTAAAGCTAGAGATGCAGAGAGCAGCTTGGGTTACCACTGCTCTACGGGTCTGGTGAGTACTGATATTTCAGTTAAAAATCCAGGTTCAAGAATTCAATAAAGAGACAAGATTGCAATACCTTGGAAAGGTTAGGACTGAGGTTTAGCTCGTAACTATTATAGCCAGACTATTTGGTCAAAGGATTTGTCATGTTGTTTTCTTAATATATCTGACAAGTTGGAGTATAGTAATTCTCTTTCTAAATTTAGAGATCTGATAAGGCGTTATGTGGTTTGTTAATCTTCTGAGAAGTACAGATAGGAAAAGGGTGAATGCTTATCCAATTTGTGTGAGACCTTATTTTAGAAGTCTTATGTCACGCTTCTACAGGAAAATACTGATATATAAATAAAGATAACGGGATTCCTGTGTTATTACATGCCAACGTCTATTATAGTGGTCACCGGTAGCAGCCACTGTAATTAAGTTGTAAATCAGTTTCCTTTATGAGCCCATTTTACATACTTGTATCTTACCCAAACATTGACCACTGGGGCTGAAATTTTCCATAGTTGGTCTGTGTCCAAAATTGTGTTTTTAAGTTCAAGAAAATGTTCGCCATTTTGGAATTGAGAGGATAAAAACTAGCTTTTTTTCTAATATAAAAATAGTTCTGATTGTTTTTCAGAGAATAACTAACTAACAGACTTCTTGTAGTGTGGGGCCCAAAACTGGACACAGTACTCCAGATGAAGCCTCACCAATCCCGAATAGAGGGGAATGATCACGTCCCTCGATCTGCTGGCAGTGCTCCTACTTATACAGCCTAAAATGCCGTTAGCTGTTTTGGCAACAAGGGCACACTGTTGACTCAAATCCAGCTTCTTGTCCACTGTAACCCCTAGGTCCTTTTCTGCAGAACTGCTGCCTAGCCACTCAGTCCCTAGTCTGTAGCAATGCATGGGATTCTTCCGTCCTAAGTGCAGGACTCTGCACTTGTCCTTGTTGAACCTTATCAGATTAAATGTACCCCCAAGTTTTACCTCATTTAAAAACTACTTGCAGCTCATCTCCAGCTGTGTAGGGATGCTACTGGAGAGCAGCATGCATGGAGGAGCAAGGCTGGAGCGAGAAATTATTCTAAGGGGCAGAGATAGCAGTCATAGCTAGTCATCCACACCTGGATCACAAATTGAGGATCTGTAGAGCTGGTGCAGGGTGATATGGGAACAATGGCTGAGCATTTCAGAAACTCAGGGGCTAAAGGGGGAGGGGAAAGAGAGGGAGGTTCTGCCAACAGACTCAGGAGGTTCACTAGTTGAGGGAGATGGTATCTTGCTGTCAAATATTATACCCACCCGTGGTGTAAGGCAGTGCGAGCATGGATTAGCATGGAAATATTACACACATTTAGATAGTGTGGGTGCTATGGGCTCATTTGATCTGGAAGAAGAATCAGTGTCAAACGCTCAGCTCCTATATCACTAGTTGCTGTGTCTTGTGTAGACAAGGCGTCCCCCATTCTGCTGGAGGATTGTGGTACAATATGTAATACCCTCCCACTCTTTAGGGACCCTAATAGCACTTGGACACAACTACAGAATTAAGGACCATTTTTATCTAAACTTAAGTTATCTTGCCAGTGAGTATTTGGAGACTCTTCAATACACAAATAGACCATGGCAGCATATCACATCAATGCAACTTCAGAAAGGGCTGGTTTTAGGGGCAAGAAATATATGTGACTACCTGATTATTGTTTTTACTGAAAACTATAAAATTTAAAGCTCTTTGGGACATATAATATGTTTTTTTACAGTGCCTCCTATAGTGAGGCCCAACTTTCTTGTGGTCTTTAGATGCTACTACATTACAAATAAGCAACCATTTGTTGTTCCATTAGGTTGGCATCTTTGTGGCATATATAAGGCTCCTATCCTTGTAGAATCTAGGACCAGTAGATACTAGTAGTATAAGCTTGGGTAATATATCGTACCAAAAAAATTCAGCCTGAAAGAGACATTCGGAATAGAAAATTTCAGTCCAAAAGGTTAACATTTGGCAAAATTTTATAAGCAACTGAAAACAGGGTATTTTAATGAAAAGTGTCGGGAAACTTTACCTACAGAGGTGGCACTGCCAGCTCGGCCTTTAAGACCCATGTTACATATATATTCTGTGGAATGAAATGCTTAAGCTATATTTAGGAGCCATCTACCTGTTCTGTTCGCAGTACATTTTTGAGTGAGGGCACCTCAAAAGATGAACAGTTTTGGCTGGCAACTACAAATGTAAATTTGCATACAGATAACTTTTTTAAAAAGCCATTTTGCTGTAAATGCCTTCCTTAAATATTTTACTTTGTTTTAATTTACTGTACAGGTACAAGCACTGCCAACATAATATTCATAATTTGTAGTAGGTGAAGTGTGTTTTCATTGGATGATGATGATTTCTGTAGACAAAAGAGAGAGGATTTATTTTACCCAGAGATTATTTTCATCAAGCTTTAAGCTGTTTTTCTTATGCAACATGAGTAATTGCAGCTGTTAGGGATTTGGCAGGCTAGTATTTTTCTTTGTGATTCAACAGCAGCAAAATTCAGCTTCATTTGTTTTAGTCTAGTGATTGGACCCTATTTTTCTGTTCATCCAGTATCCTTTGTTTTCAATTTCTTTTTCTTTTTTTTTTTTTTGTATCTGTGGTGGAATTACAGTAAAACAAACATTTATTCTTTTCGTATCTTCAGAATGGGGGTGTACTTTCAGTGTTTGAAACTCAAAAAAATAAAATGCATTGTGAAGTAACAATTCATTTTTGCCCAGAAAAGCCATCAATTGCAGCAAACAGTTGACTACCTTTGCAAATGATTAGTCACTGTTGTTCAAAATTAGAGCTATTGCTAGCCAATCAGTACAGTGATGATAAAAACTCCACTATTGGAACAGATTTCAGGAAGGAGGGAGAGAATGTGTGTTTGTTTCCGCCCATGCAATGCCCTGTACTTTAGTAGAAGGTACACTAACCTGCAAGCCCAGAGGCTATGAGTTCTAGCCCAGGCTTTTCCACCAACTGCTGTTGATATTTTTGTGCACTTCACAACCCGTACTATGAGCTGGGGTCTCAAACTGCTACCTTGAGGGATAACTATTATTCACCCATTTCAGATAAGATAACTTGCACAAGGTTATTTTAGGCAGTAATTGGAATAGAACCAGGCTTCTAATATAACAAAGCCAAGGCTAGAGTGGATAAAAATCAAGTTTTTAATTCTAGTCTGATCTTTTTATTTAAATTGGATGTTTAGATTTCAGTTAAATATTTTTCATTTTACAAATAAACCTATTTAAAATTAAATTTGAAATTGACAACCTATGTTAAGTCCTAAACTTACTACAAGCTATTAAAATAATTTAAATTAAATAAATAAAATATTAAGCAGTACACTGTGCTGCCAAAGTTTTAAAGAGTGTCAAACCATTGAACTGGTGGAAGTCACTGGCTAAGCACTGGATCACAGAATTCTAATAGGTGGTGAGGCATGATTTCCCTTTTCAAAAGCTGTTGACTTTTCCCCCAACATATTGTTTTAATCTATGTGTTTGATAATTCTGTTCTTTTCTATAGTTTCAACCAATTTGCCTGGTACTAAAGATAGGCTTACCAGCCTGTAATTGCCAGGAATGCCTCTGGAACTTTTCTTTAGTGCACTGGATGAGGTACACCACATGTTGTGATAGCCATTTGTTGGACCCCTGGATCTTGAAAGGCGTGTTGTGGGAGTGTTGATCATTGATCATAGCAGTGGAGATATGTCTACAGATTTTGGATCTGTTGTTCTGGCAGGGTCTGGTGCTGTTTTGAGGTGGTGTGTCCTGGTGTGTGGAGAATTTGCTTCTGATGATGAACTAGGAGAGTTTGGAGGGTTGTATGAAGGCCAGAAGAGGGGGTCTGGAAAGACTTCTTTCAGGATGTGGTCCCCATTGAGTATGGGTTGTAATTGTTTAATGATACCTTATATGGGTTAGTGTGGTGCTAGGTGACAAAGAGGGGTGAGTGATCGGGGAGGGGGTTTTATTTCTATATTGAAACAGGTTCTTTCAGGGTGTCTGGGTGACACACCTTTCATAACATATAGAGTACCTCATCTAGTGCACTAAATGCCCAAGTAACAGCTATGTGGGTGAAATGAGACAATCACTATGTTCTCAAATGATTTCTCAGAGAAAAATAATAAAAGACAAAAACACATCATCGTCTGCGGATGAACACTTTTCACAAAGCGATCACCTCTATATTTGACCTCTCAGTCCTCATCCTCAAAGGAAACCTGCACAACGCCTTCAAAAGATGAGCATGGGAACTTAAATTCATAACTTTGCTAGACACTAAAAATCATGGACTGAATAGAGACACTGGATTTATGGCTTATTACAACAATCTGTAACTCACTAACTCCCCCACACACACAGGTTTTTTCACCCTCTTTTCTCCCCTGTGACTGGAGAGGTATTTACTGGACAAGTCACCTAGAATGATTCCATTAAATGTGTTAACTACTTAGACTAAACAATCTGTATTTAGCTGTGACACACTGAGTGCATTGCCCAGACCTGAAGAAGAGCTCTGTGTAAGCTCCAAAGCTTGTCTTTCTCACCAACAGAAATTAGACTCATAGACTTTAAAGTCAGACAGGACCATCATGATCAGCTAATCCAGTGGTTCTCAAACTGTGGGTCAGGATCCCATTTTAATGAGGTTTCCAGGGCTGGCTGAAACTTTCAGGGGCTTAGGGCTGAAGCCCAAGCCCTACTGTCCAGGGCCGAAGCCAAAGCCCGAGGGATTCAGCCCTGGGCAGTGGGGCTCGGGTTACAGGCCCCCTGACTGCGGCTGAAGCCTTTGGGCTTCAGCTTTTACCCCTTTCCCGCCTGGGGTGGTGGGGCTCAGGCAGGCTCAGGCTTCAATCCACGTCCTGGGGTTGTGTAGTAATTTTTGTTGTCAGAAGGGAGTCGCGGTGCAATGAAGTTTGAGAACCCCTGATCTAGTCTGACCTGCACATTTCAGACCGCAGAACCTCACCGACACGCGCCTGTAAATAAACTCCTAGGCTCTGGCCGAGTTACTGAAGTCCTCAAATAATGGTTTAAAGACTTCAAGTTACACTAGTTTAAACCTGCAAGTGACTCATGCCCCAAGCTGCAGAGGAAAGCGAAAACCCCCCATGGTCTCTCCGAGTCTGATCTGAGGGGAAATTCCTTCCCTACCCCAGATATGGCAGTCAGTTAAACCCTGAGCATGTGGGCAAGACCCACCAGGCAGATACCTGGGAAAGAATTCTCTATAACAACTCAGAGCCCTCCCCATATAGAGTACCATCTCCAGCTGTTGGGGATTTTTGCTACTGGCAGTCGCCAATGGGCAACAGACCATTGTAGGCAGTCCCATCATACCATCCCCTCCAAAAACTTAATAAGCTCAGTCTTGAAGACATTTAGTTTTTTTGTCCCTACTACTCCCCTAGGAAGGCTGTTCCAGAACTTCACTCCTCTGATGGTTAGAAACCTTCTCCTAATTTTGAGCCGAAACGTGTTGATGGTATCCCTGGTATTTATTACTCTGTATTTATAGAGAGCAATCATATCTCCCATCAGCCTTCTTTTTGTTAGGCTAAACAAGCCAAGATCCTTGAGTCTCCTCTCATAAGGTAGGTTTTCCTTTCCTCAAATAATTCTAGTAGCCCTTCTCTGCACCTGTATCAGTTTGAATTCATCTTTCTTAAACATGGGAGACCAGAATTCTAGATGCTGTTTCAGGAGTGCCTTGTATAATGGTACTAACACTTCCATGTCTCTACTGGAAATACCTCATCTAATGCATCCTAGGACTGCATTAGCTTTTTTCACGGCCACGTCACATTGGTGGCTCATAGTCATCCTGTGATCAACCAATACACTCTGGTCTTTCTCTTCCCCTGTTGCTTCCAACTGATAAGTCTCCAGTATATAGCAAAAATTCTTGTTGTTAGTCCCTAAATGCATGACTTTGCACTGTTAAATTTCATCCCATTTCTATTCCTCCAGTTTACAAGGTCATCCAGATCGTCTTGTATGATATTCTAGTCCTCCTCCGAATTGGCAATAACGCCCAACTTTGTGCCATCTGCAAATTTTATTAGGATACTCTCACTTTTTGTGCCAACGTCAGTAATAAAAATATTAAATAAGATTGGTCCCAAGAGCAGTTCCTGAGAAACTCCACTAGTAACCTCCCTCCAGCCTGACACTCTACCTGTCAGTAACATCAGTTGTAGTCTCCCCTTTAACCAGTTCCTTATCCACCTTTCAATTCTCATATTAATCCCCATCTTCTCCAGTTTAACTAATAATTTCCCATGTGGAACTGTATCAGATGCCTTACTGAAATCCAGGTAGATTAGATCTACTGCATTTCCTTTGTGTAAAAAATCAGTTATCTTCTGAAAGAGTGAAATCAGTTTGGTCTGGCACGATCTACCTTTTGTAAAACCATGTTATGTTTTATCCCGATTACCATTCACCTCCACATCCTTAATTACTTTCTCTTTCAAATTTTGTTCCAAGACCTTGCATACAATTGAGGTCAAACTAACAGGCCTGTAGTTTCCTGGATCACTTTTTTTTCCCTCCTTCTTAAAATTAGTATTATCAATTCTCCAATCATAGGGTACAACCTCCGAGTTTACAGATTCATTAAAAATCCTTGCTAGTGGGCTTGCAATTTTATGTGCCATTTCCTTTAATATTCTTGGATGGAGATTATCTAGGCCTTCCAGTTTAGTCCCATTAAACTGTTTGAATTTGACTTCCACCTTGGATGTGGTAATTTCTACCTCAATACCTCATAGCCATTAGCCACTCTGCCACTACCCCTAAACTCTTCATTAACCTAATTAAAAACCGAGGCAAAGTATTTGTTTAGGTGTTGGGCCATGCCTAAATAATCTTTAATCTCCACCCCCTCCTCAGTGCTTAGTGGTCCCACTTCCTTTTTTGTTTTCTTCTTGTTTATATAGCTAGAAAATAGAGCTGTCGATTAGTCTCTGTTAACTCAAAAAAATGAATCATGATTAATTGCAGTTTTAATCACACTGTTAAACAATAGAATACCAATCGAAATATATTAAATATTTTGGATGTTTTTCTACATTTTCAAATATATTGATTTCAATTACAACACAGAATACGAAGTGTACAGTGCTCACTTTATATTATTTTTATTACAAATATTTGCACTGTAAAAATGATAAACAAAAGAAATAGTATTTTTCAGTTCACCTCATACATGTACCATAGTGCAATCTCTTTATTGTGAAAGTGCAACTTACAAATGTAGATTTTTTTTTTTGTTACATAATTGCACTCAAAAACAAAACAATGTAAAACTTTAGAGACTACAAGTCCCCTCAGTCCTACTTCTTGTTCAGCCAATTGCTAAGAGAAATAAGTTTGTTTACATTTACAGGAGTTAATGCTGCCCGCTTCTATTTACAATGTCACCTGGAAGTGAAAACAGACGTTCACATGACACTTTTGTAGCCGGCATTGCAAGGTATTCATGTGTCAGATATGCTAAACATTCATATACCCCTTCATGCCTTGGCTGCCATTCCAGAGGACATGCTTCCAGGCTGATGATGCTCGTTTAAAAAAAAAAGTGTTAATTAAATTTGTAGCTGAACTCCTTGGGGGAGAATTATGTCTCCTGCTCTGTGTTTTACCTGCATTCTGCCATATATTTCATGTTATAGCAGTCTCGAATGATGACCCAGCATGTTGTTCGTTTTAAGAACACTTTCACAGCAGATTTGACAAAACTCAAAGAAGGTACCAATGTGAGATTTCTAAAGATAGCTACAGCACTTAACTCAAAATTTAAGAATCTGAAGTGCCTTCCAAAATCTGATTGGGACAGAGTGTGGAGCATGCTTTCAGAAATGTTAAAAGAGCAACACTCCGATGCGGAAACTACAGAATGCAAACCACCAAAAAAGAAAATCAACCTTCAGCTGGTGGCATCTGTCTCAGATGATGAAAATGAATACGTGTTGGACTTCACTGCTTTGGATCGTTATCGAGCAGAACTGAGCATCAGCATGGACCAGGGGTGGGCGAACTACGGCCCAGGGGCTGCATCTGGCCATCCAGACATTTTAATCTGGCCCTTGAGCTACCATCAGGGAGCGAGGTCCGGGGCTTGCCCTGCTCTAGCCGGTGAGCGGGGTCGAGGGCTTCCCCCGCTCCACACAGCTCCCAGAAGCAGCTGCAAGTCCCCTTCTGGCTCCTATGAATATGGGCAGCCAAGGGGCTCCACCCACTGCCCCTGAGCCAAGCGCTGCTCCCGCAGTTCCCATTGACTGAGAACCACCCCTGTTCCCCCTCCCTCCCTCCGAACCCCTTGGACCCAGTCCGGAGCATCCTCCTGCACTCCCAACCCCTTAGCCCCACCCCAGAGCCTGCAACCCTAGCCAGAGCCCTCACCCCGCACCCTAACCCCATGCCCCAGCCTGGAGCCCCCTCCCACATGATGCACTCCTCATTTCTGGCCCCATTCCAGAGCCCACACCCCTAGCTGGAGCCCTCACCCTCTCCCATACTCCAACCCCCAATTTCGTGAGCATTCATGGCCCGTGATACAATTTCCATCCCCAGATGTGGCCCTCAGGCCAAAACTTTTGCCCGCCCCTGGCATGGACGCATGTCCTCTGGAATGCTGGTTGAAGTACGGAGGGACATATGAATCTTTAGCGCATTTGCCACATAAATATCTTGCAATGATAGCTACAACAGTGGCATGTGAATGCCTGTTCTCGCTTTCAGGTGACCTTCTAAACAAGAAGCGGGCAGCATTATCTCCTGCAAATTGTGACCAAACTTGGGTTTTTTGAGCGATTGGCTGAACAAGAAGTAGGACAGAGTGGACTTGTAGGCTCTGAAGTTTTACATTATTTTATTTTTGAATGCAGTTATTTTTTGTACATAATTCTACATTTGAAAAGTTTAACTTTTGTGATAAAGAGATTGCACTACAATACTTGTATTAAGTAAATTGAAAAATGTTATTTTTAATTTTTACAGTGCAAATATTTATAATAATAAATATAAAGTAAGCACTGTACACTTTGTATTCTTAGTTGTAATTGAATTCAATATATTTGAAAATGTGGAAAACATCCAAAAATATTTATAAAAATAGTATTCTATTCATAGAATCATAGAATATTAGGGTTGGAAGAGACCTGAGGAGGTCATCTAGTCCAATCCCCTGCTCAAAGCAGGACCAACATCAAGTAAATCATCCCAGCGAAGGCTTTGTCAAGCGGGCCTTAAAAACCTCTAAGGATGGAGATTCCAGCACCTCCCTAGGTAACCCATTCCAGTGCTTCACCACTCTCCTAGTGAAATAGTGTTTCCTAATATCCAGCTTAGACCTGCACAACTGCAACTTGAGACCATTGCTTCTTGTTCTGTCATCTGCCACCACTGAGAACAGCCTAGCTCCATCCTCTTTGAAACCTCCCCTTCAGGTAATTGAAGGCTGCTATCAAATTCCCCCCCCCCTTTCTCTTCTGCAGACTAAATAAGCTAAATCAGCCTCTGCTCGTAAGTCATGTGCCACAGCCCCCTAATCATTTTCGTTGCCCTCCGCTGGGTTCTCTCCAATTTGTCCACATCCCTTCTGTAGTGGGGGGACCAAAACTGAACACAATACTCCAGGTGAGGGCTTACTAGTGCCGGATAGATGGGAATAATCACTTCCCTCGATCTGCTGGGAATGCTCCTGCTAATACAGACCAATATGCGATTGGCCTTCTTGGGAACAAGGGCACACTGCTGTCTCCTATCCAGCTTCATGTCCACTGTAATCCCCAGGTCCTTTTCTGCAGAACGGCTGCTTAGCCAGTCAGTCCCCAGCCTGTAGCAGTGCATGGGATTCTTCCTTCCTAAGTGCAGAACTCTGCACTTGTCTGTATTGAACCTCATCAGATTTCTTTTGGCCCAATCCTCCAATTTGTCTAGGTCACTCTGGACCCTATCCCTACCCTCCAGCATATCTATCTCTCCCCCCAGCTAAGTGTCATCTGCGAACTTGCTGAGGATGCAATTCATCCCATCATCTAGATAATTAATAAAGATATTGAACAAAACCTGCCCCTGGACTGACCCCAGGGCACTCCGCTTGATACCAGCTGCCAACTAGACATCGAGCTGTTGATCGGTACCCATTGAGCCTGACAATCTAGCCAGCTTTCTATCCACCTTAAAGTCCATTCATCCAATCCATACTTTTTTTAACTTGCTGGTAAGAATACTGTGGGAGACCGTATCAAAAGCTTTGCTAAAGTCAAGATATATCACATCCATGGCTTCCCCTATATCCACAGAGCCAGTTATCTCATCATAGAATGCAATCAGGTTGGTCAGGCATGACTTGCCCTTGGTGAATCCATGCTGAGTGTTCCTGATCACCTTCCTTTCCTCCAAGTGCTTCAAAATGGATTCCTTGAGGACCTGCTCCATGATTTTGCCAGGGACTGAAGTGAGGCTGACTGGTCTGTAGTTCCCCGGGTTCTCTTTCTTCCCTTTTTAAAATATGGGCACTATATTTGCCTTTTTCCAGTCATCCGGGACCTCCCCCGATTGCCACGAATTTTCAAAGATAATGGCCAATGGCTCTGCAATCACATCAGCCAACTCCCTCAGCACCTTGGATGTATTAGATCTGGACCCATGGATTTGTACATGTCCAGCTTTTCTAAATAGTTCTTAACCTGTTCTTTCACCACTGAGGGCTGCTCACCTACTCCCCATGCTGTGTTACCCAGTACAGCTGTCTGGGAGCTGCCCTTGTCTGTGAAGACTGAGGCAAAAAAAAGCATTGAGTACTTCAACTTTTTCCACGTCATCTGTCACTAGGTTGCCTCCCCCATTCAGTAAGGGTTCCATACTTTCCCTGACCACCTTCTTGTTGCTAACATATCTGTAGAAACCCTTGTTGTTACCCTTCACATCCCTTGCTAGCTGCAACTCGTTATGCCTTGGCCTTCCAGATTACATCCCTGCATGCTCTAGTAATATTTTTATACTCCTCCCTAGTCCTCTGTCCAAATTTCCACTTTTTGTAAGCTTCCTTTTTGATTTTAAGCTTATTTAACAGTGTGATTAATCACAATTAATTTTTTTTAATCACTTGATAGCCCTACTATAAAACCTTTTACTGCTGGTTTTAATTCCCTTTGCAAGCTTCAACTCTGGTTAGCTTTTGGCAGTTCTCACTTTATCTCTTTCTGACCTCCAAGAGGTAGCTTTCCCTGCTGATCCCTGCCATCTTCCATTCCTTGTAGGTGTTCTGCTTTCTCTTAATCACCTGTTTGAGATGCTTGCTCATGTTCATCCACCTTGCAACCCTACCCTATGAATTTTTCCCTCTTGCTTGGGATCTAGGCTTCAGATAGTGTCTGCAACTTTGACTTAAAGTAATTCCAAGCCTCCTCCACGTTCAGATCCTTGAGTTCTTCAGTCCAGTCCACTTTCCTAACTAATTCCCTTAATTTTTTAAAGTTAGCTCCTTTAGCACCTTGATCATCCAGTGGCCCTACTGCCTTTTTGGCAGGCTTCCTGTTTTTCATGTATTTTAAAAAGTATTTGCTGTTAGTTTTTGTCTCTTTTGCAAGTTGCTTTTTGAATTCTCTTTTGGCCTGCCTAATTATACATGACTTGCCAGAGTCTGTGTTGCTTTTTCTTTTCCTCAGTAGGATTTGGCTTAGTTTTTAAAGGGTGTCTTTCTGCCTCTAACCACCTCTTACTCTGCTATTTAGATTCTCTTACTGTTTGTTTTGTTGTGTATACATTTAATCTGAGTTTCTGTTATGGTGTTTTTAAATCGTCTTGAAGCAATTTGTAGGCATTTCATCCTTCTGACTGTTCCTTTTAATTTCCATTTAACTGGTTTCCTCATTTTTGTGTAGTTCCTCTTTTTGATGTTAATTGCTGTTGTGGTGGATTTCTTTGGTATATTGCCCCCTACAAGAATGTGAAACTTAATTACATTATGGCTATTACCAAGTGGTTCAGCTATATTCACCTCTTGGACCAGATCCTGTGCAACACTTAGGATAAATCAAGAATTGCCTCCCCTTGTAGGTTCTAGGACTAGCTGCTCCAAGAAGCAGTCATTATTGGTGTCTAGAAATGTTATCCCTGTGTCCTGCCCTGAGGTGACATGTACGCAGTCAATATGGGGATAGTTGAAATCCCCCATTATTACTGGGGTTTTCTGTTTTTGTAGCCTCTCTAATCTCCCGGAGCATTTTACCATCAGCAGCCACCATGCTGGTCAGGTGGTTGGTAGTGTATTCCTGCTGTTATACTCTTATTATTCAAGCATGGCAATTCTATCCACAGGGATTCTATAGTACTGTTTAATTCATTTAAGATTTTTACTATATTTGACTCTATGCTTTTTCACATATTGTGCCATTCCCCAACAGCGTGACTCTCATTCCTATATATTTTCTACCCTGGTATTACCGTGTCCTATTGATTATCGTCACTCCACCAAATTTCTGTGATGCCTATTATATCAATATCATCATTGAATACCAGGCATTCACATTCACCCATCTTAGTATTTAGGAATCTAGTATTTGTATATAAGCACTTATAAAATTTGTCAATATTGAGTTGTCTGCCTTCATGTGATGTAATTGAATGGGACCCTTTTTCATTTGACTGTTTCTCTTCAGTTCCTACCTGTACTTTATCAACTTCTATCCTTTCCTCTTTATTAGGATATAGAGTTTCCCCTTTAATAAATTCTCCCCTGGGGGATGTCTGTCCAAACTGTGTGCTCCTCTGCACCTGTCAGCTTTCCCCCAGCCCTTAGTTTATAAACTGCTCTATGACCTTTTTAATTTTACATACCAGCATTCCGTTTCTCTTTTGGCCTAGGTGGAGCCCATTCTTCCAGGCTCCTCCTTTCCCAAAAGTTTCCCCCTTTCCTAATAAACGTAAATCCCTCTTCACAACACCATCGTCTCATCCACTCATTGAAATCCTGCAGTTCTGCCTATTTATCTAGCCGTGTGCATAGAACTGGAAGGATTTCAGAGAATGCTACCATGGATTTCCTGGACTTTAATCTCTTACCTAGCAGCCTAAAATTGGCCTCAAGGACCTCTCTCTTACCCCCCCTGTGTCATTGGTACCTACATGACCACTGGCTGCTCCTGAGCATTGCACATAAATCTATCTAGATGTCTCAAGAGGTCCACAACCTTCATACCTGGCAGACAGTTCACCGTGCGATTTTGGTCATCACAATATTTCTAATAATCAAATCCCCCATTACTATCACTTGTTTCTTTCTAATAACTGGGGTCCCCTCCTCTGCAGGGATATCCTCAGTGTGAGAGGATATCATGACATCATCTGGAAGGAGATGTTGTAGAACATGTTTAGAAGTGAATTTGGATGTTTCGTTAATATTTGTTTTACTGTTGCATTTTGTGTGTGTTTTTGGTTAATGCGAGCTGTCCCTTTAAGAACAAGGTGTATCAGACTGAGAATGTGGTTGAGATACGGAGCAAGTGTATGAAATTTTGCCATGTGTTCAAAGTGTGGAAGACCTAGGGGGCCTGGGTAAGTTCCAGAAAAGTCAGAACTTGATTTAATAAATTTATCTTTCCAGAAAGCAAGGCTTATTCTCACCAACTGTCTCGGGGCATAGCTAATGAGCAATAAAGGTTTTCGCCTCTAGGTCATCCGTCTAAATCTTGCTCTGTTCAGCAGAGACTAAAAGGTGTTCCCATCTAATGGATAGCTGAGTCCCAGTTGCAGCTCCCACATGTTAAACTGACCACCATGCTTTGCTCCAGATTGTAAACTCTTCAGGGCAGGAGCTATTTCTTACTCTGTGTTTGTACAGTGCCTAGCCCAACAGGGCCCCAGTCTCAGTTGAATCCTCTAACCAGAGCTCTTGTACTGGGAGCCAGAATCGCCTTACTTGCTATAAACTGGGAAGACTCGACAACATTGTGATTGTCTCACAAACATACTGGTGGGCAGGGGAAGTTCAGGAATCAAAAAGATTAAATCATTTTAAATCTTTTATTTTAATCGTGATTTTTGGAGGTTGACTTGTGATTTCTTTTTTTTCACTGTTTGGGGTTGGTAATACTGATATTAACCCAGGTGCAGCCTGCAATAGTCACATGTAAAATGGCCACTTTCGGGCTTTAGCAGCTTCTCCTTCCCAAATGTAAAGGGTCTGCTATCAAAAAGGCATGCCATAAGAGAGTGAATCCACAGTGGGGAGATCAATAATAACTAAGCAATCATAGGTTTCAGAGTAGCAGCCCCGTGTTAGTCTGTATTCGCAAAAAGAAAAGGAGTACTTGTGGCACCTTAGAGACTAACCAACTTATTTGAGCATAAGCTTTCGTGAGCTACAGCTCACTTCATCGGATGCGTTCAGTGGAAAATACAGTGAGGAGATTTATATACACACAGAATATGAAAAAATGGGTGTTTATCATGCACACTGTAAGGAGAGTGATCACTTAAGATGAGCTGTTACCAGCAGGAGAGTGGCGGGGCGGGGGGCGGAGGGAGAAAACCTTTTGTAGTGATAATCAAGGTGGGCCATTTCCAGCAGTTAACAAGAACGTCTGAGGAATAGTGGGGCGGGTAGGAATAAACAAGGGGAAATAGTTTTACTTTGTGTAATGACTCAAGGAGAAGCTCCAAAAGAAGGGGGTAGTGGTAGTGACAAAAATCTAGTTTTCATTCAGCTAAACAGAGGAAGATTTTACTTCCATAAAAAACTGAAGCGTCTGTTTTCACCAGGTTTTCTACATCATTTGTATTTATTTTGGTATACAAAGATTAGGTTTGGTATGACCATATTGTTAAAGCTTTGTTCACATTAAGATGGATACACTTGTGTTTCTCACATTAACAATAAAATGTGGATTCCTTTAGTATGGTATAGATATACCGTCAGTGTATCATTCTATCCACCCAGAAAGTGTTTGTATTTGGTTGTGAAGTTTAAGTAATAATTTAACTGTACTAGCCTTAGTCTCCAGTAAATGCATAGATTGTGTGACAGTGCAGAGGAGACAGTTGTTTGCTCCAATTCTGTTATATTTCTGATAGTGATGTGAGCACAGCTGGTGGAGGATGGTGTTTCTGTGTCTCACAGCAAATCCTTTGTCTTACAGGGCTATAATCCTCAGAGGACATGCTTCGCTTTCATCTTGCAGTTTTGCTAAGACAGTCAGTCTCAGTTGCTAATTATTGAGGCTAGAGGTTATGAAATACAAAGCACAGTTCAATGGCTTTGTGAAGCTACGACATTGATGCATTCACAGCTTAGAAAGCTTTGACTGATAAAGTGTACTCCATTTCTATATGTAATGCCGTAAACTCTTGCATTAACAGAGGGCACCTCAAAGCAAGCATGATTCAGGCTCACATGAAGCAGAGAGGCAGAATGAAGGTCAAGGAGCAGCAGAAATCAGCATGGCAACTACTGGTAATGGTCAGGTAAAGTAAATATTTATTGGTAACATTTTTAAATATAAAAAATGTCACTCTTATGGGTGTGATCTGGAAATTCTGCTGTATGTAATTGTGCTTCAATGGATTTCTTCAGATGTATTAATTCTGAAAAGGCTGACATTTTTCTTTATTTCCGTTGAGAGGGAAGAAAGCTGTCAAAGCGGTTACAAAGAATATTTTAATGAGATAGAATTTAAATATTCCATAACACAAGACTCTATTTTCTTTTGCTTAAAATGGTTAACACGGATACATTTAAGCAGGGATAAGCCAATAGTTTCGTAGAAAAAATGATTTTTTCCTATTTGTAACTATTTGTGTTTGTTATGATTTAATGATGGAATTTACTCAAAAATTTCAGTTCAGAAATGATCGCTGAAAACACCACTATTTAAAAAATTAAGTGACAAGTTTCTCGTTACAAATAATTACAAATATTATTGTAATTACAAATAATTCCTGTTTCTTAGTTAAATGCATTACATAAACCTCTGGAACTAAAAATCTCATCAGAGGTAATCTGCATGTGTGCTGAAGGGCTATGTACATGCTCATTTCATATTTGTCATTGCTATTCCTTTAATACTTAAATATATTACTGGGTGAAATTTAGGACTACACTAATTCTTTAAATGCAAATTTCTTTAATATTCATCAAGAGTAAGATAGTTTTCTTTGACTTAATAATTTTATATTTTGATTTATTTTACTGTGCTATAATACCACTTGCTTCATTATCTACAAGTATTGCTCAGACTTTCATTTTAGTAATGCAGGTTCTCATAACCTCAAACAATAATATGACAGTGCAATTCATATGTAAGATTTTTCTGTTTTTTACTTTTTGTTTGTGGAATTATTTCAATCCCTTTTAAAGCATCGCACACACAATGATTTGTGAGAAGGATTATGTCTGTGGTATGGCTCAAATATTTCATTTGATTAAACACTAAGCACAGTCCCTAATTTTTCTATTAAGATGTATTTCATCACAGTTTGGAACCCAATTCTCTTTGCTACATCTGAGCAGTTGCCTGAGGCCCCTATTCTAATCCTGATGACAGCATTATTCTAAAGGAGAAAAAAATAGTTCAGTGATGCTTTTGGGCTGAAAGCATAATGTGTTTAAATAATTCATGCATTGTGGCCACATGTTCTTTCTCGTGTGAATGGGAAGTTATTTTGGACAAGAGAGATTTTTTTGGAGGAGGAAGAAAGGGGTGCCTGTCTTGTACCCAGGAAGAATCATATCAGTTAAGGAGTAGCTCTCTTTTTGGGGGGCATAGTTTGGAGTTAATATCAAGCTACAGGACGAAAATATTATGGCTGTGGGATCTGAATTTGTGCCGCTATGAGACGTAAGGGGATTATTTACTTTTAGTGCAAGGGCAGGGAAAGGAGGCTTAATGGATTGGCCACTAGTGTTTTATTTCTGGGAACCCAGATCAATCCACCATGTACCCTTGAGCAATGAGGATTAAACAGAGTGCAAAAAAAAAAAAATCAACCTAATTGTTTGGGGCTAGCTTGGGGCTAGCTAACAGTAAGCAGTAAGATGAGCAATGTGAATTGAAGATTTGCCCATTGTGGACAGTATTTTTCAGGACTCGGTCATGTTCTCTTCTGTACCTCCTCTGCTCTGCAGTACTGTGTTGACAGCAAAATGAACTTTACTAAAATCTTGATTTTTTGCAAGCTGTCTGTAGGATTTTAATGAATTTCACTGCTTTATTAGTAAACTGCATCAAAATACAGGAAAACAATATAAAGGAAGAAAAATAAAGCACAGATGAAACAACAACAAGGGCATGAAAGAATATAATATTAAAAGGAAGGAGTATAAAAGGGGAAATTGTAGGGAAGGATCCTACACAAGAATGGGATTGAAGCAAGGTGGGTGGAGGGAGAGCACATGAGAATTGGGGAGAGAAAAGAGTCTACCCAATAAGCATGTAAGTTATCAACTTTGGTCTCTTGCCAGTTTGTCAAATCAGTTACTACCTATTTTTGGTAGTAGTGATTTCAGTTCAGTCTTTAGTGCACCAGTAATAAAGATAATTGGGTTTGATTTGGGCCTCTTGGCAAAGCAGAAGGAGCCAAAAGACTCAGTTATCATGTTAACTACCTCTAAGCTCTGAAGAAAATAGCCTGTCCAGGTCAGGGTTGATATAATTGTTAGGACAGAATGGAAAAATGTGTGCTATTTTTGTCTGCCCCATAATGGGCTTTAATATCTAATGTTTCCAACTTGCCACTTCTTTACCTTCTTGGGTAGAATGCACATATTACAATTAATCAATAGTGTAACATTTTTGGCACATTTTGAATAAAAAAAAATACACTGAGCGTGTAACCCTTAGATCACAACTTGAAATCAAGTTGAGCGGAAAGAGATGCTGTCAAGATAAAAACAGTATTAATAATTATACCTTAGATTGTTAAAATTGAAAGAATTGTAGAGGTCTACTATAATTTCACTGTTTACAAACTTTCTTTAATTTTTTAATTTCTCTCAGGGAAATAAGGGCTTGTCTATATGGAAAAATTATACTTGTATAAGGAAAGGTGTGAATTTAAACTGCTATAGTTATGCCAGTGTAATTCCTCATGTGGACACTTATTCTAGAATCAGAATGACTTTTTGTGCCTTAGTTTATGTAAAATCTAAATTTGGGACAAATTTTACAATGAGAAAATGTGACCAAAAGTAGGGTTTGATGGAATTTACAAACTGAGCAGTAGTTATTCTGCTATTCAGTACGTTACTTCACTTTATTCTATTGTACTGTAGAACTGTTTTTATTCACAAACAAATTTGTATACCATAGGCAGGGCTGGTCTTGTTAAAACACAGGATTAGGAGTCAAGAGTCTATTCTTGGCTCCATTACGTACTACCTGATCAGTGTTTGATTTCCCTGTTTTTAAAATGAGAATGATACTTCCCTGCCTCACAAGTATATTGTAGGACTTAATTCATTAATATTTGTGAAGCACTTTGAGATTCTTGAATGGAAAGTGTTAAGTTCTAAGTATTATTATTATTTTCATTGTCTAATTGTTTTTCAAAATTGTGTTGTGAACATTTTCTTTCTGTTCGTCCATAAATGGTAGAAATACTAAATTGTTTTTCTTACACTGTATTGGCCATTTTTAAAGCACTTCAAGGAAATTGTGGTTTCATTTAAAACAGCTGTTAATTAGGTCTTAGAAAATGTTTTGTTTGGAAAAAATGACCTTGAGTGAATAAAATAGTTTGAAAATAGTTTATTTTTAAAATAATGCTAATAATTTTATACATTCATTTTTATTTTTTGCACAATCAGTTGCAGGATGGGGTCACCTAGCTAGTGGTCAGATAGTCAGAGAAACTGAGCACCATAGCTCCTTGTAATACCAGTGGAGTGGTGGGTGCTCAGGATCTGTGAAAATCTTTGGTGCACAAATAAGAATTTAGGTAATTAACTTTAGTCACCTATATTAGAAAATTTTGGCCTAAGATCATACTGAAGAACCTCTTAATCTCTGTTTCTAATTTGAATTATCTTTTAAAACTAGTATATTTAAAAAAAACCCAAAAACCTACAATTAAAACATTTTAAAATTACTCTTGTGCAGGCTTTTAAATGTGACTTAATCTGCAAATTAAACAATAAAATAAAAACAAATAACATGTTCCTTGTAGGATTTGCATCTGTGATTCCACCACAATTAGGTTTTTTTGTTTTTTTCAAAGTTAAGGCCCTTCAAGTACCTTCAAGGGGAACTACACAAAAATGAGGAGGTTAGTGAAACAGAAATTAAAAGGTACAGTACCAAAAGTAAAATCCCTGCAAGCTGCGTGGAAACTTTTTAAAGACACCATAATAGAGGCTCAATTTAAATCGGGGATCTCAAACTCAAAACACCACGAGGGCCACATGAGGACTAGTACATTGGCCTGAGGGCTGCATCACTGATGCCTTTTCATACAAAGATACAAAAGCCCCGCCTCTCTGCCCTCCCCGCCCCTACTCCACCCCTTCCCCAAAGTCCCCACCCCAACTCCGCCCCTTCCCTGCCCCTATTCCAGCCCCTTCCCCAAATCCCCGCCCCGGCCCTGCCTCTTCTTCGCCTCCTCCCCTGAGTGTGCCACGTCCCCGCTCCTCCCCCTTCCCTCCTGGAAAGTCCTAAGCACCACCAAACAGCTGTTTGGTGGCAGGAAGCGCTGGGAGGTAGGCGGAGGAGCGGGGATGTGGCACGCTCAGGGGGGTGGAAGCGGGGGGTGGAGGGGTGAGGAGAGCTATGGCGGGCCGAAGGAAATAACTCCTTGGGCTGCGTGTTTGAGACCCCTGACCTAAATGTATACCCCAATTTAAAAAACATAGTAAGAGAAACAAAAAAGAGCTACTGTGGTTAAACAACAAAGTAAAAGAAGCAGTGAGAGGCAAAAAGGCATCCTTTAAAAAGTAGAAGATAAATCCTAATGAGGAAAATAGAAAAGAGCATAAACTCTGGCAAATGAAGTGTAAAAATATAATTAGAAAGACCAAAAAAGAATTTGAAGAACAGCTAGCCAAAGACTCCAAAAGTAATAGCAAAATTTTTTTTAAATACATCAGAAGCAGAAAGCCTGCTAAACAACCAGTGGGGCCACTGGACGATCGGGATGCTAAAGAACACTCAAAGATAATGAGGCCATTGTGGAGAAACTAAATGAATTCTTTGGATCGGTCTTCACTGTTAAGGATGTGAGGGAGATTCCCAAACCTGAGCCATTCTTTTTGGGTGACAGATCTGAGGAACTGTCCCAAATTGAGATGTCATTAGAGGAGGTTTTGGAACAAATTGATAAACTAAACAGTAATAAGTCTCCAGGACCTGATGGTATTCACCCCAAGAGTTCTGAAGAAACTCAAATGTGAAATTGCAGGACTACTAACTGTCATCTGTAACCTATCATTTAAATCAGCTTCTGTACCAAATGACTGGAGGATAGCTAATGTGATGCCAATTTTTAAAAAGGGCTCCAGAGGTGACCCTAGCAACTACAGGCCAGTAAGCCTCATTTCAGTACCAGGCAAATTGGTTGAAACTATCATAAAGAACAAAATTGTCAGACACACAAATGAACATAATTTGTTGGGAAATAGTCAACATGGTTTTTGTAAAGGGAAATCATGCCTCACCAATCTACTAGAATTCTTTGAGGGGGTCAACAAGCATGCGGACAAAGGCGATCCAGTGGATATAGTGTATTTAGATTTTCAGAAAGCCTTTGACAAGGTCCCTCACCAAAGGCTCTTAAGCAAAATAAGCAGTCGTGGGATAAGAGGGAATGTTCTCTCATAGATTGGTAACTAAAAGATAGGAAACAAAGGGTAGGAATAAATTATAAGTTTTCAGAATGGAGAGAGGTAAATAGTGGTGTCCCCCAGGGATCTGTACTGGGCCCAATCCTTATTCATAAACAATCTAGAAAAAGGGGTAAACAGTGAGGGGGCAAAATTTGCAGATGATACAAAACTACTCAAGATAGTTAAGTCCCAGGCAGACTGTGAAGAGCTACAAAAGGATCTCACAAAACTGGGTGACTGAGCAACAAAATGGCAGATGAAATTTAATGTTGATCAATGCAAAGTAATGCACATTGGAAAACAAAATCCTAACTCTCTCTATATATATACAGTGATGGGACCTAAATTAGCTGTTACCACTCAAGAAAAAGATCTTGGAGTCATTGTGGATAGTTCTCTGAAATCATCCACTCAGTGTGCAGCGGCAGTCAAAAAAGCAAACAGAATGTTGGGAATAATCAAGAAAGGGATAGATAATAAGACAGAAAATATCATATTGCCTCTATATAAATCCATGGTACGCCCACATCTTGAATACTGCGTGCAGATGTGGTCGACCCATCTCAAAAAAATATGTATTGGAATTGGCAAAGGTTCAGAAAAGGGCAACAGAAATGATTAGGGGTATAGAGCGGCTTCCGTATGAGGAGAGATTAATAAGACTGGGACTTTTCAGCTTAGAAAAGAGGCAACTAGGGGGGATATGATAGAGGTCTATAAAATCATGAATGGTATAGAGAAAGTAAATAAGGAAGTATTGTTTACTCCTTCTCATAATACAAGAATTAGGGGCCACCAAATGAAATTAATAGGTAGCAGGTTTAAAACAAACACAAGCAAGTATTTTTTTCATGCAACGCACTGTCAACCTCTGGAACTCCTTGCCAGAGGGTGTTATGAAGGCCAATACTATAACGGGGTTCAAAAGGGAGCTAGATAGATTCATGGAAGATACATCCATCAATGGCTATTAGCCAGGATGGGCAGTGATGGTGTCCCTAGCCTCTGTTTGCCAGAAGCTGGAATTGGGTGACAGGGCATGGATCACTTGATGATAACCTGTCTGTTCATTCCCTTTGGGGCACCTGCCATTGGCCACGGTCAGAGGACAGGATACTGGGCTTGTTGGACCTTTAGTCTGACCCAATATGGTCATTCTTATGTACCTATAAATCTTAATTATTATAACAGCCAATTGAGTCTAGTTTAATTTTTAGATGACTAAAGGGTAGAATTAGTTAGATGGGCAGTATACTGGTGTGGTTTTCGTGTAAGGTTATGTCTACACTACAGACGTTATAGCAGCATAGATATACTACTGCAGCTGTGCCACTGTAAGGTCTCCTATGTGGCCGCTCTATGGTGATGGGAGAGAGCTCTCCCACCAGCATAATTAAACCACACCAATGAGCAGCAGTAGCTATGTTGGTGGGAGAGCATCTCCCGTTGACATAGCTCTGTCTACACCAGCGCTTTTGTTGGTGAAACTTATGTCGGTCAGAAGTGGTGTTTTTTTTCACGCCCCTGCGTGACAAAAGTTTTACCGACAAAAATGCTAGTGCAGACAAAGCCTAAGTCTATATCACAGTACCTACTGTACAAGTATGCATGTCTTTGATATCTCTCTCTTCTATTAAACAGATTCTCTTTAGCCACTCTCACTTGTTTGCTGAGAAGGAGGGGAACCACACGAGAACAGAAAAAGCTAAAGAGGCCCTCTAAGAGTATAAAAAACTTGAATTTGATTTGCTATAGTTCTCTTAAACGTTTAGCCTGGTGGTGGGGTTTGGGTTTAAGATTTTCAGTTCCTTATTCTAGTTTTAAATACCAGTTTTTCAAAAATAATTATTTAGTAGTAGTTTCAGTAAAAATTCAGTTGTAAAGTTAATATTCACTGTGGAATATCTGTATCTATATGAATAGCCATAATTTTTAAACGCCACTAAAAATAGCCCTATCTTAAAACAATAAAATTGTGATTATTGTCCTTTGATCTTATCAATGACATCTGATGCTGACTGGTTATGTTAATATTTTTACTGGTGATACAGAAGCAAATTGCAATAACTATCCAAGATCTCTACCTCCTGACTTCCAGGCTAGCAGAGATCTGAGATTTCTGCAGAGGCAGAATATTCAGCCGCAGAGGAGCAAGAGTGTCTAACGTCTCTCTGCTGTGACTCTTGCGGTCAGTATAAGAGTTCCTTTGATGAATTGCAAGAAAAGCATTTATGCCTTAGGGAGAAGGAGCACTAAAACTACTGGGGGAGGTTTCTAGAGGCCTAGAAAAGCATGAGAGAATTTAATCTTTTAACTTTTGGAAGAACTAGAAGTTTTTGTTTTGTGCTGCTGGCCCGAATGGAGATGCTGCATAATTTTGGATGCGTCATCCCCTTACTATGTCCCATTAGTAATGTGTTACCAGAGCTACAGGTGAAAGGATGGGAAGCTCTTTGGAAGTCTCCTGCCTTCGCTCTATTGTAGGTAGCTACTATGGGAAAAGCTCACGTAGTAGAGGGCTGCAGGCCCATGCACCAACTCAGCTAAAATTCTCTGCTGCTGTGGCACTCGGCTCAGTCGTGAGATAACATGTAGTCCAACTCAATAGAGCTACTCTTTGATGCCCCAAACGGCATGTAACCTTCCATTAAGTGAATGAGAAGGGAGCTATAAGGGATCAGAAGCAAACAACTAGAATGAACTTTTAAAAATTATACACAGAAAACAAAAAAGAAAAAAATGTACATAAAATAAAAAGATAGGACAAGAAGGAGAAAAGAGAAGAATAAAGAACAGGAAAGAGACAAAGGGGACAAAAAGAGTAATGGTGACAACTGTGTCAAGATATAGCCAAAGGGGGTACCCATTCACAATTTTTTTCTAGAGGGTCTCCAGTAAATAAAAAGGTTAAAAAACACAATTAACCTCTTTTCGCTCGACAGACCAGAACTGTATCATCCACAGATTTGGCTTGTTAGTGATACTGTCTAGCAGCTTTTCTTTTTGACCCACAGAATCTCTTTCTTTGTCAGTTTTTGAATCACTAGTTGTATTCTGAAGTGGTTGAGTTTTTCGACTGTGGGGTTGTGAGAAGCAGGGTCCGGATCTGTAATATCACTGATGCAGAATTCCTACTTTTTCTGTATAAAATGGCCTAAAAGCAGAGTCTGGTTTGTTGTCCCTTGTTCTTGCTTTTATCTACTGCTTGTTGTTGTTGTTGTTGTTTGTTTCAGTTCTCCTTTCTCCTAATAAAAGTAGTTATTTTAAAACTCACTCAATAATTAGAACTAATTTTGTAGGAATATAGAACTGCTTTGAGAGAGAATTAAGGGACTAATGAGTAATAAGCCATCTTTGTGAATTTTGTTTAAGTAATTTCCAAACTGTATTGCAGATATATATTAACTAAAACACAGGGTGACAAATTATGGTTGCAAACATGACTAAATGGTCAAATGCTGAAACTAAGATAGTCAACAGTTGGCACTTCAGTAAAAGACTTTTGGATGCTACCTAATTGTTCTTTAAACTTGTAGGGTTCAACTGCTCGAATGGACCATGAAACAGCCAGTGTTATGAGTACCTATTCCGTTCCTCGAAGACTGACAAGTCATCTGGGTACCAAGGTAACCGAAGATTACAAACCACAGGTCGCTAACACTACGTTTTTACTAATACAATAACTTCATTGTTTCTACTATATTCACTGAATGATCTTTCCACATTTACTAATTTCATGGAATTAAATTTTTTTAAATAGTTTTTCTCAGGCTTTTAAAAGTATGCATTAAAAATCCTTCAATTTTAGAAGAAAATATGAATTCCCATTGGTAAAATTATTTGTAATGAATAAAATTTGATTGCAGGAAATTGTTGGAGCACCTTAAAACCTTGTATTGTTACTAGATGATCCAGATGACTGGTGAAAATGAACCCATTCTAAAGACCAAGTTTTTGGTATTTGAAATGCTCATACAAGACTGAATTCTTGAAATAGATGTCGTATTGAGAAACTTTTTAAAATGTGACCTGAGTCATTGATGCTGCTAAATCAACATTGTGTCACTACAGTTACAGTATGCGAAAGAAAAGTCTTATTTGTCTAAAGAGGTGTTAAATTAAAGGAAACTGGGAATTTAGCATTGCAGTAAAATTTCCTAATCTCACTTCCATTTGAAATGGAAAAATAGGTTCAAGTGGACCGCATTTTGTGCCAAAAGTAGATTTCCAGCATGCATTTGTTCTTCATAGCAGGTACATGGGACACATCAATGCAAAGACTTTAAGGAGTTCTTTTTTGTGAACTGTGTGTTGGGCACAAAACCACTTTCTGTATTAAATATTCCTTAATTAAAAGTGCAAAAATTTATAACAATACTATCAATCACACAATTTGTGTACCAAAGAGGTACCAAAGATATATTGATTACATCAAACATTTAATTGTTTTTACAGAGTATGATATTAGATATTTTAAGTGCAATCTATACAAAATATTTTTTTTTAAAGGTGGGATAGGAGAAGTGGAGAAGGCTTGAATCCTTCAATTTTCTTTCTAGTGCAGATAGAAATTGCTTCCATATCAGCAGGATCCTCGGCGCCAACTTCTCTTCTGCCCCATTGGTGCTTGATTCCCTCCCCCCCCCCCCCGACCCCCTCTCGCCCTGCCCCAATTCCACTCCCTTCCCCCCAAGTCCCCGCCCTGCCTCTTTACTGTCTCCTCCCCCTCCCTCCCAGAAAGTCCTAAGTGCCGCCAAACAGCTGTTAGGCGGTGGGTGGGAAGCACTGGGAGGGGGGGAGAAGCGGGGACATAGTGCACTCGGGGGAGGAGGAGGGGGTGGGGGCAGGGGGAGCTTGGCTGCACGTGGAGCACCCACTAATTTTTCCCTATGGGTGCTCCAGCCCTGCAGCATCCACAGAGTTGGTGCCTATGAGCAGGACTAAAAATACTAGTTTAGCAATATCTGAAGAAGACTCAATGTCTGAGCCTTGTTCAAGAGACACTATGTGTCACCAGTGGGATTTTGGAACATCAAATGTCTCAGTACTCAATACTTGAATTTTATGTGGTTGATTCTTTAAAATAAATTAAATAAAATAATCTAGAGATGGGAGATTTTCCCAAAATGAATCCATAGTATGTCAGGGACATGGTTTCAGAGGAGTTCTGCAGAGAACCCTTACAACATTCATATGCCCATGAATACACGATCATTTATTTTATGCAGTTATTGTAGACTATGCTGTCCACTAAGTAAACTCTGCTAATGGCAGATCCCTGTCCATGAGAGCTTACAGTCTAGAGCAGTGGTTCTCAACCTGCGGCCCAATCAGCACAGAGCTGCAGCCCATGTGACATCCTCAGGGCCATACAGGTAGTATTGGATGCGGCCCACAATGGTAAATAGGTTGAGACCCACTGGTCTAGAGGCACTAGACCAGTGGTGGGCAACCTACGGCCCATGGGCCAGACATGGCCCATTAGGGTAATATGCTGGCAGCCTGCGAGACAGTTTGTTTACATTGACCATCCACAGGCATGGACCGTCCACAGGTTCACCATTCCCAGCCAACGGGTGCTGCGGGAAGCAGCGCGGACCTCAGGGACGTGCAGCCCGCCGCTTCCTGCAGCTCCCATTAGCCGGGAACAGTGAACCGTGGCCACTGGGAGATGCGGGTGGCCATGCCTGTGGACGGTCAGTGTAAACAAACTGTCTCGCGGGCTGCCAGCAGATTACCCTGATAGGCCGTGTGTAGCCCATGGGCTGCAGGTTGCCTACTACTACACTAGACTGTACAAACTTACATAATCCTTTTCTCCTAGACCATGGTCACTAGTAGACCTAGTCTCTGAGGTAGACAGTAAGGGCTTGTGTACAAGGGAAGTTAGTGCACAGCAAGTTAGGGTGTGAATTTACAGCACATTAACTACTACACACTAATTCCCTATGTGGACACTTACTGCACAGTAAAGTGCTGAGTAAGTTAATGTAGACTAGCTAGTGTGCTGTAAATTCACACCCTAGCTTGCTGTGTACTAACATCTCTGTGTAGACAAGCTTTAAAGCTGCTCCCTCAGGGGTCTGCCCAGAGGCATACATTAAGTAGATAGCTTTCATTCTCTTTTGAGAGAACAAGTGTGCCACCTCCGTAACATATTTGACTGTTCCCAATCCAGGAAGTGACGCTCTCTAAACCTCATTTCTCATGCACATGCCATTGTACTGTCACAAAGCTGGCTCATGGGCTCTGTCAGGTTTTGATTCTATCTTTTTTACATTTAATATTAAATAGTTTGTGGATCCATATGATCATATAACTTTACAATGTTTAATACTTCTACTTTTTCAGCGATTTCATTGATTATCCTAGTGTTCATAAAATACGTGATTTTCTGAATACTCAGTCTAGTATAAATTACCTAGATGCACTCAAACTTTTAAATCTTGTACAACACAGTTATGTTAGATTTTCTCATGTATGTTATAGGATATTTTGTTGAACTTGTGACCATTTGCAGCAATTTAGCTAGGATTAGAGAATCTGATCTAACTTAGTATTTGGCAAATCTGATTTCTTGTCTAGCTGGTACATATGGGAGGTATCACTCTGCAGAGACTCATCAACTGCTTCTTCCGTGTCCCAACTGGGTAGCCTGCTTATGAGTAGCTTCTCAAACCATGGGTTTTTAATGTTTTTATGTGACTGCCTCAAGAATCCCTCCTAAATTAATACTTAGATGTGAAATCCACGAGGGTGTTCTGAATTTGGTATCCCAGTAATATGTATATTTGTACTTTAATAGGGTCAGTTTCACAAAGCTGAAAACTATTATGAACCAGATCATCTGGGAGAAAGAATTTAATCAGAAAAATGTGAATGATAATTGGGACTCATTTAAGAACACCTTACTAGATGCCCCAAAAGCCACAATTGAAGAAGAAGGCTGTGCTGGTTTAAAAACCAACCTGGTTTAGAGGGGAAGTGAAAGCAGCTGTAAACAAAAAAACCCATTTTAATTATATAACAAATAGAAGAAAGGGGAAGTTGACAGCAATGAATATAAATAAGAAGTTAGGAACTATAGAAAATTGATAAGTGAAGCCAAGGGACACAAGGAGAAATCTATGGCCAGCAGAGTTAAGGATGCTAAGAAGGAGTTTTTTAAATGTATTAGGAATACAAAGAATCCTGACAATGATATCAGTCCATTACTAGATGGAAATGGTAGAATTATCAATAATAATGCAGAAAAGGCAGAAGTGTTCAATAAATATTTCTGTTCTATTTTTAGGGAAGAAACAGTTGATGTAGTCTCTCCATATTATGATTATTACACTCTTTTCATTCCACTAGTATCTCTGGAGGTTGATAAACAGAAACTACTAAAGTTAGACATTTTTAAATCAGCAGGTTCAGATAACTTGAATCTAAGAGTTTAAAAGAGCTGGCTGGGGAGCTCATTGGACAATTAATGTTGATTTTTCAGTAAGTCTTGACACATTGGGGAAGGTCCAGAAAACTGGGAAAAAAGCTAACGTTTGTGTTAATTTTTAAAAAGGGTAAATGGGACAACCTCAGTAATTATAGACCTATCAGCCTGAGATTGATCCTGTTTAAGTTAATGGAGCAGCTGATATGGGAGTCACTTAATAACATGGAGCAGTGGCTCCTGTAGCTGTCCCAGGAGCCACCTGAGCAGCTGGCCCCGGGGTCAGCCACACTGGCACCTGCAGAAGTCACAAAGGTCGCGGAAAGTCACAGAATCTGTGACAGACACAGAGCCCTATCCATCACTGACCATTTTTAAATCAAGATTAGATATTTTTCTAAAAGATCTGTCCTAGGAGTTATTTTGAGGAAGTTCTATGGTCTGTGCTGTATAGGTCAGACTAGGTGATCATAGTGGGCTCTTCTGGCCTTGGAAACTATGGCTCTATAAGCATATTTAACTTTCACTCTAGCGAATTATTTGTCATTGGAGAGCAGCCTTTAAATGAAAGTATTATTCATGTAGATAAATTTCTCTTCGAAAGAAAAAGAATTCATAGTAGACATATCCTGGCTTGTTCAGGCTAAAACATTATTGGGTAGCACATTTTCATTAATATGCTATTGTTTTAATCCTATAGTACAATGAAAATCCAGAACTGTTCATTAGAGGTCTAGATGAACAAAAATATAGATCCCATTTCATTCACATTACTATCAAGTGGGTTCTTTATATGTTATTCATGTTATAAACACCAAAGAACCAGTAATAATTATGCAATTATTTTTTTTAAATGATACTGATTGTTGCACAATTGTGGGGGGGGGGGGGGAGATTTTTCCCTTGCTTTTATATATCATTCATCACTTCATTTCAATTTGATGTATCTTTTTTTAGAAAATGTAACCGTATTTTTAAAATCATTTGGCCTACAGGTGGAAATGGTGTATTCTTTGTTGTCAATGCTTGGTACTCATGATAAGGATGACATGTCACGAACTTTGCTAGCTATGTCTAGCTCCCAAGACAGCTGCATAGCCATGCGTCAGTCTGGATGTCTTCCTCTCCTCATCCAGCTTTTACATGGCAACGATAAAGACTCTGTGTTATTAGGAAACTCTCGGGGCAGTAAGGAGGCCCGTGCCAGAGCCAGTGCAGCGCTGCATAACATCATTCACTCACAGCCTGATGATAAGCGAGGCAGGCGGGAAATCCGTGTACTCCATCTTTTGGAACAGATCCGAGCTTACTGTGAAACATGTTGGGAATGGCAGGAGGTACATGAACAAGGCATGGACCAAGACAAAAATCCAAGTATGTCTGTCATAATACTTTAAAAATGGCTAACAATATATTATACAAAAATTTTAAAACCGTAAGTTCCATTTTAAGCTGAATTTTTGGTATGGTAGAAATATACCTGAATTAAGGATCTTTTTTCGTATGAAATTTTTTTAAACAAAAGTCAAAGTAATATCTGAAAACCGAATGTCTCATCTGTAATACGTACTGTCTGTAAATGCTCTGTGGAAGACTGACTTTTAAATCATAGACTTTGCATCTCATAAAAGGTATAATCCTGGTAATTTTTTTTGTATACTCTATACAAATTTGTATTCATGGTCACTGCTATTTTGTCTTTCTTTAATGTATGTTCTGAACACTGTGGTACACAAAAGTCTGTTGTTTTTTTCAACCTACCTTTTTCTCATCCCGTCTTGACTGGGTAGTTGTTGGGGAGGTTAAGGTAGGCACAAAAAGAGGAATCTTGTTCCAATCAATTCAGTATAATCCAAACAACTATTAAAAACACAGTTTGATATTTGTTTGATGTTTCTGACATACAATCATGGCCTCTTCAATGTAAAATAAAGTTTTTTCAGATCGGTTTGAAAATTTATGTAACTCTTTAACTTCCCTAATTGCATTTCTGATTTGGGGGAAAATTACAAAAACAGGCCCTGATCCTCCAATATGTTCTATATTGGTGGTTCTTCATGCCCACAGAGAGTACCACTGAAATCAGTGGGATTGGCATGGGTGCAGGATGCAATCTGATCTAACTACAGGGATCAGCCTGCAGAATCAGAGCCCATGATGACATCCTAACACAATCTATGGCCTAGAAAAAATCTGGTACAAAAATGTTGAGAACTACAAATGCTTCCTAGTGTGAGATAATGCTGATTACCCTTCAGAAGGAAGGAACAAGACAATTTTATTTTTGATATTGCATTATTAAACACAACCAGAAAACCTAACCTATCCCACTCTCTACACTCTAAAGCCATTATCAAGATAATTAGGAAATTAAATTCATCAGCATTAAAATTTGTCTCTTGTACATCTGAGAGTATGGAAATGGTTTTTGTTAGAATGCTCAGTGACTTTTGTCTTCTCTTGCATTTTCTCAGAGATCCAGATCCTGAAAAAGTGACCTAAATATTTACCTTAAACTTTGAATCTCTTGGTAAGGCTTATTATTTTGACAATGCCCTTGTAAAAGACCAAGTCAGTATTAATTGTTGCCTTTTTTGGGGGACAGGGCCAGCTCCAGTTGAACATCAGATCTGTCCTGCAGTGTGTGTTCTGATGAAACTTTCATTTGATGAAGAACACAGGCACGCGATGAATGAGCTTGGTAAGATGAAATATTTTTCTCTATACAGCTGTTGAGAAGTTTGATAGAAGTTTTAACTTTCCTTTCTTGTACACTTAATAGAAATCCAGTAGGTTTCTCTGTCACCAGTTCAGATCGATCAGTCATTGCTCAATACTTCTGCAAATCTGGCCCCTGATGTCTTAATTTAGGCACCCAGAAAATGAGTACAATTAGTGCTCACCTTTACAAATTTGATTTCAGTGACTTACCCAGCATAACATGGGAATTCTGTGACTGAGGCAGGGATAGAATTCAGTTTTCCAGGGTGGCATTCAACTGCTTTAACCATGAGACCATCTTTTCTCTTCCTGCAGTCCTCTGCCTCATTCACTATTCACCTTCCAGCTTCTGCAACACATGAGGCAAGGCCCTGCAGGTAATAGCCTCCTTCACTAGACAACCCTGATTCATTTCTAGAGCATGGTTCATCTTGTGCACAGAATGAGCCAGGGATCCAGTGGGAAAATGGTTGTAAAGATCATATGATAATACACATGAACAAGGGGGCTGAATTAGGGTTGCAGAAGTTAGGAATTCTGGCATTTGCTGACTTTTGAATGCTTGACTTTGCAAGTTTAACATTCTTTTAATGTCGTTTTATGTGTAATTTCCTACATTTAAAAAAAAAAACTTATTGAAACAAGAAGACCCATCATATTGAACATATTGACCCCCCCCCCCCAATAGGTCACCAGCAGGACTGGAACCTCTAGATCCACAGCACAGACCTCTGCCACTTGAACTGAAGGAGTAACTGGTAACAGTAGTACACTATTATCCTCTCTGTGAACTAGCCACTAGAGGGGGATTAGATGCACACTTTTCTAATGAGTTTTGCAGCTGTTTTGCTGACAGCAGAGGAATGGTAAATCCTGGGTTTAATTCTTGGTTTTGGAGGAGAGTGTTTTCAAATGGTAATAGACCTTTTTGCACCACCACCACCCCTTGCTCCTTTCCACCTCACTGGCTCCTGTCTCTGTCCCACTTTGCTCCTCTTCCTCCTGTTCTCATTTGTTCTTACCCTTGCCCCTAACAGTGTAAAACTTCAGAGCCGATAAGTCCACTCAGTCCTACTTCTTGTTCAGCCAATTACTACAACAAACAAGTTTGTTTACATTTGCAGGAGCTAATGCTGCCCTCTTCTTATTTACAATGTCACCAGAAAGTGAGAACGGGCATTTGTATGGCACTTTTGTAGCGGCATTGCAAGGTATTTACGTGCCAGATATACTAAACATTTGTATGTCCCCTCATGCTTCGGCCACTATTCCAGAGGACATGCTCCCATGCTGATGACGCTCGTTAAAACATAATGCGCTAATTAAATTTGTGACTGAACTCCTTGAGGGAGAATTGTATGTCCCCTACTCTGTTTTACCCACATTCTGCCATATATTTCATGTTATAGCAGTCTCAGATGATGACTCAGCACATGTTGTTCATTTTAAGAACGCTTTCACTGCAGATTTGACAAAACGCAAAGAAGGTACCAATGTGAGATCTCTAAAGATAGCAACAGGATTCGACCCAAGGTTTAAGAATCTGAAGTGCCTTCCAAAATCTGAGAGGGAGGAGGTGTGGCGCATGCTTTCAGAAGCCTTTCAGAAATCTTAAAAGAGCAACACTCCGATGCGGAAACTACAGGACCCGAACCACCAAAAAAGAAAATCAACCTTCTTTTGGTGGCATCTGACTCCAATAATGAAAATGAACATGCGTTGGTCCACGCTGCTTTGGATTGTTATTGAGCAGAACCCGGCACCAGTATGGACGCATGTTTCCTGGAATGGTGGTTGAAGCATCAAGGGACATATGAATCTTCAGCTTATCTGGCACGTAAATATCTTGTGATGCTGGCTTCAGCAGTGCCATGGGAATGCCTGTTCTCACTTTCAGGTGACATTGTAAACAAGAAGCAGGCAGCATTATCTCCTGCAAATGTAAACAAACTTGTTTGTCTGAGCAATTGGCTGAACAAGAAGTAGGACTGAGTGGACTTGCAGGCTCTAAAATTTTACATTGTTTTATTTTTGAATGCTGGTTGGGTTTTTTTTGTTTGTTTTTACATAATTCTACATTTGTAAGTTCAACTTTCATGAAAAGGAGATTGCACTACAGTATTTGTATTAGGTGAATTGAAAAATACTGTTTTGGTTTTTTTACAGTGCAGATACTTGTAATCAAAGATAAATATAAAGTGAGCACTTTACATTTTGTATTCTGTGTTGTAATTGAAATCAATATATTTGAAAATATAGAAAACATCCAGAAATATTTAAATAACTGGTATGGTATTATTAACAGTACAGTTAATTGCGCAATTAATTGCTATTAATTTTTTTATAGCTTGACAGCCCTAATTTTACAAAATTTTAATATAGGCAAAATGGTATATTTTCCCCTATCCTCATTCTCAGAAATGGCTGAACCATTTGATATGAAACTTTCTAAAAAAATTTAATTTGAGGCTGACACTTGGTTTGGTAAATTTCAGCCTGAATGGTTAACATTTAGTAAAGTTATGATAAACTGAAAACAGTGTCTTGTAATGGAAAGTGTTTTGCAACCTCAGCAGTAGGTGATACCTCCAGCGCTGCCTAAAATATGTTCTTAATTGAGACCGGGTCTCAGAAATTGACATTAGTGTGCATGTGGTATTAATGTTTTTTAATTATCCTGCTGCTGCTATTGTCTCTCCATTTTGGAGAAGGAAAACTAAAATACTGTACTCCTAACATTGGCTTCAATTATATTATTTATGTAGGGGGGTTGCAGGCTATTGCAGAACTGTTGCAAGTGGATTGTGAAATGTATGGGCTTACAAATGACCACTACAGTGTTACATTAAGACGGTATGCTGGAATGGCTCTAACAAATTTGACTTTTGGAGATGTGGCAAACAAGGTAGGTTTTTAAATTAATTTGCATCTAATTTTAATTTTATAATAGTTTTATTAGAGAGTTGGAGTTTAAATTTTAGTTCTTAGAAGAGTTAGAGGGAGAATCTCTAGGGGTAGCATACTGAAGCTGGGCAGAGAGCAGAATTTTCCAAACAACTCTGCCATTGTACTTTACTTCTAACATACAACAAGGACTGTAAATTACATTATAAGCATAATAGCTTCTCTCTTATTAAATCAGGTTAAGTTCAGTTTGTCACTCAAGCAGAGATTAATTTTCTTTGTTCTATTTTTGTATGAAGAACACAGTTTATCGTCCCCAAGTTTACAACACATAATCTATTGAGAAAGATTGAATTTTCTGTGGATTTTTTATTAAAGCTGTAACTGTTTGAGTTAAAATTAAGAAATGGTAACTTTACAAAATTTTCAGTCTGATCACTTTTTGCAACCCTTTTGCTAACAAATGGCTGATTTCTTATACTTCACACTTTTCATATAGTAAAAATGCATTGTAACTATTTTTTGGGGTACATTTAGGAAATTAGGCTGTAATTAAGCAAAGTTATTAGCAAGTATTTTCTGTTTCCCATTATATTCATAATTTCCCCTTACTCAAAATATCCACCATTTTGTCTAATTTGAAATGGGATAGAGGCAACTGAATCTGGTTGAAGCTACACAACTGTGGTACTTCAAGGAGTGCCCAGGACTGTGAGTTGCCTTACTAGCCCTGTCTCCAGTGAAAGAGAGACTTGCTGGTGCTTAACTGGGAATCAGTTCCCTGACACCTCCAGTCTGTTAGCAACCCAAACAATCTCCTCTGTGCAATGCTAGCCCTTACTTTGCTTTGTAGGTTAACAGTAGGTGCATCCCAGCCCCTTTTGAAGTGTTCCTCTCTGACATCCAGCCCTTGTAACTGGCTACTCACAGAAATACCAGGTTTTCTATTCCCAAGGGGATAGTGTACACACCAGCCTGTATCATTCAAGTGAGGATCAGCGCCTATATAACATCACAGCATTGAGATATATTTATAGTGAAATAATCACAAATTTCAGGGGGTAGCCGTGTTAGTTTGTATCCACAAAAACAGCAAGGCGTCCGGTGGCACCTTAAAGACTAATGGATTTATTTGGGCATAAGCTTTCATGGGTAAAAAACTACTTCTTCAGATGCATGGAGTGAAAATTACAGATGCAGGCATTATTATAATGATACATGAAGAGAAGGGACTTACCTCACAAGTGGAGAACCAGTGCTGACAGGGCCAATTTGGTCAGGGTGGATGTAGTCCGCTCCCAATAATAGATGAGGTGTCAATTCCAGGAGAGGCAAAGCTGCTTTTGTAATGAGCCAGCCACTCCCAGTCCCTATTCAAGCCCAAATTAATGGTGTTAAATTTGCAAATGAATTTTAGTTCTGCTGTTTCTCTTTCAAGTCTGTTTCTGAAGTTTTTTTGTTCAAGCATAGCTACTTTTAAATCTGTTATAGAATGTCCAGGAAGATTGAAGTGTTCTCCTACTGGCTTTTGTATGTTAAATCACAAATTTGTTATCAAGGGTTAAGGTTTAAGAGATAGTGGGTAAGGATAATGGAAACAGAAAGGTTTCATATAAAAACAAAATCAGTACATGCTTTCTAGAGACTAGACTTAACTTTAACAGACTAACTGTCTAAAAGCAGTTTATTCTCCCCTAAATGTCCTTCACAGTACTCCTAACTGGGGCAGTTTGGGATCCCATTTTCATGAATGTAATCACACTGCCCTATTACTTTATCAGATACAGAATAAAGAGATGTCCTTTTACCTTCTCCTTGTATCCCCCCAAATCCATTTTTGGTCCCCGGAGACAGGATGACCCCTCAGGGTTTTTCCCTGGTGTGCTGACTTCATGTTGACTTCACATCCTCATGTTGACTTCCCTATGTGAACAGGGCTTCCCTTGCATTGGCTTACAATGCTTAATTTACATGTGAAACGAAGCAGACAAGTGAATATACATCCTTTGTCTGGAAGAAACCTATTTGTCAATCCTGCCTTGATTCAGACTTTAGGAACGTATTTTCATTATGCATATATAACTTTTTACATAGTATCTGTACATACATTTCATTGCGATATTAATGATCAGTATGATCCTGGCTTTCATTTAAGTCGTACATGACATCATTTGTGGGTAAATACCGTTAAAGCAGTGTGCTGAGTTTGTCAGGCCTGATAGGAGTTACTGTTACAGAACACATGCATCTGACAAAGTGGGTATTCACCCACGAAAGCTTATGCTCCAATATGTCTGTTAGCCTATAAGGTGCCACAGGACTCTTTGCCGCTGTTACAGAACAGCCTTGGCCTTGAGGGGTTCTTAGGGTTACAACATGCCCTCGGTAAAGAGGGCAACTACTTCACTAGTGGGCATGTGTATTTGCTTCTGATAAAGCCTCAGGACAAATGGGTTCCTTTTTATTAAAGGCTTTGCTATCCTACCTGTCAAATTTTAAAATCTGTCTGTCTTACTGAAATGTGTAAAACAAACAAACAAAAACAAAACTAAACCGTGGAAATGTGCCTTGCTGTGTTAAGCCAGATTGTGTTTTAATTATAACAGCTTTTATATTACCTATACTATTTTTAAGAATATTTTTCATTATGTGAATTAAGTAAACCATTAAAAAAAAGAAAAATGGAAAATCTCCTTAGATTGTGAGCTTCCTGAAGGATGGAAAATCATTCTTAAGTGTTTGAAAAGTATGTAGGACGTAGGGAGTGCTAATTCAAATAAATAATGAAAAAGAAAAAATGGAAATCTATCATGTGACTCACTTTCAAGTGATACAAACCCTTATTAATTTCTAGCCTCAGAATTTTGCAAGATATTATATTGGACTTTAAAATAACTTCATTTTGATAACCATCTTGCGGTTTTCCTCTTGCTTCATATTCGACATGGTTGCTAGTGGGAGCTATTTCAAGAAGAGATAGAACTATAAACAAATGTTTTATATAATCTGAAAGCTTTCAATCCCAGTTTTCAAATAGAATAATGTATTAATCCCTAACACAAGTGAAGTGGTTTATGAAATGTTCGCTATTAAAATCATTTGAACAGTAAATGCAGTAATTTCAGTGTTACTGATCTTACAGCATAGACCCAGATGCTGAGTGTTGTAATGCAAGAGTTATCCAGCCAAGGAATAGTGAAGTTCTGAACTGAATTATATTTTTGTTTGACTCAAATATTAATAAATAAAATAATCTTCATTTCCACATTTATAAAACGACATTACATTGTCTTGGCACATGTAGATATGTATCTTATTACAAAATTATATTGTACATAAACCATATACTGTATTGTTGTAAATCATTACCTTTTCCCATAGGGATGGGGGGAGGGCACTAAGTGTTTTCCAGGGGAAAGACTCTCAGGAGGATAGGAAGAAAAGGAAAGCTGGAGGTGGGATGTAATTCAATTATTAATCCCTGTGTATATCATTCTTGACAATCCTGTAAGTATAGGATTTCCATGTTTATATGAAAACATCTAAATTATTACAGTATTGAGATTGTATTGTTTTCCTGTGCAAGGTATATTATTATTTTTATTCTTGTTTCTGTTTTAAGAAATGTATATTGTTCTCCTGCTTCTTGGCATATTAGATTAATTTCTGATGCAAGTTGCATAATTTTTAGTTATTAGTTTTAAAAAGACATTTTTTCCCCTCAGACAGGTCAAGATGATCTGCTTCAAAATATTATTTGCTGCAGGAGATGGGGGAGGGAGGAAGTATAATCAGGAGAAAACATACCTATAGGTAGAATTTAAATAGACAATGGGTAATGATACATTGCCAGATCTAGGCAGTAAATAAAATATCCAGTATTTTTTGGGAACACTCTGTGAATGCCTTCAGGACTAGTAAACTCTTCCAGGTCTCATCTGAGACCTGTTATCAGGGAGGGAGAACTTGGATCCCTGATTAGGATAGCTATGCCATTTGCAGATCTCCCCAGAATAGAAGCTGACAGTATAGTGCTTTACAAAACTTTTTAGTGGTTTATGATGTGGATCAAATGTCTACTGCTGGAACACTGAGATAATTAAGCTGTTTTGGAACCCAGATCGACACAGGTGAATAGTTTAATATATTAAGCCACTGCACCATCAAGTTGCCTAATCTTTCTTTTAATAGACTCTCTTTTTCTTTTTTCTTTCTTTTTTTTTTTGTAACAGGCTACATTGTGTTCTATGAAGGGCTGCATGAGAGCGCTTGTTGCCCAATTAAAATCTGAAAGTGAAGACTTGCAGCAGGTAATTTTTCATTGAGAAGAAGAAGTTGCCCCACCTTCGATCCTTTCATTGTGACCTGCTATATCTTCCATCACATTATATTGAACTCTTCATCTCTGCTCTGATTTCCTTCTTACATTTCCTCCCAATCCTCCTCAATGGTCTCTACATTTCCTCCTTTCATGCTTTATTTCATTAAGGTTTCCCATGCCCTGTCCACCAAGAGCCCTCTCTCTTTCCCTTCAAAAACACTTTTCTTTCTATCTTCAGTTGCTGTTCTGTGTTTTGTTTAGTTGTCTTGTCTGTGTTAAATTAGATGCTCTTTGGTTCAGGGATGTGTGTCTGTCTTCTATAAAGTGCTGTGTACATCTTTGTTACAATATAAAAGCCTCATAATCATGGACTAAATTCTGGTTTCTGGCAAAACTGCATGCAGTACAGGTGATATAAAGGTCACCTTTATGCTTCTGATCTTGGGGCCATTGAATAGAAGTCTGATTTCCTGGGATAAGTTAGAGCTGCCTAAGTGCTTGTTTAGCTGGCTGCTAAGGAACTGAAATTGCAGCTGGGGATCAGTGCAATATAGGGGACAGCATGGTCAGGTCTCCTGTCCTCTTAGACTTCCCCATGCCAACAGCAAGTGAATGGTGGTATAGAGGCCTCCACTCCAAAGAATAAATCCCCCTTGCACTGGACTGGGTGATTCTCCCAGCATCAGATATGCAGGCTCTGTGGCCAGAAACAGCTACCAATTTGTTACGAAGTCGCCATGCTGCACCAAAGTATCTAGCCTAATGTTTTTTACCAGGTAAAGAAACAAATTTAGTTAATACAAGTCTTTTAAATAACTCTTTTAAAGCAAGTGGTACAAGTGATCCTGGGCATTAGACCAGTAAGCCTTATTTTGGTACCATGAAAACTGTTGGATAATTAAAAATAGAATTATAAACCACCTAGATGAAATATGATAGGAACAAATGAGCATGACCTTTAGAAGGGAAAATTCTATTTATCTGCTGTTTTGTTGAGGCACTTGAAGAATTATAAGGAGAAAGAAGTTCTGGTAGATAGAATTAATTTAGACTGTTAAGAAACCTTTGACAAAGTTCCTTACAAGCTATTACTATTAAAGAAACTAAGTAATTGTAGATGAGAAAGTGGCTGAGACAATAGAGGGTAACAATAAGATGTCCCCTGATTTGATTTTAGGACAGGGGATCAGATGCCAATGTCTGCAGATAACACAGAAATATTTAGGTTAGTCAAGACTAGAGCAGACTGTGAGGATATTCAGAAGTAGCTAACAAAAGTAAGAATGGGCAGCATGATGAAATTCTGTATTGACAAATGCATTGGAAGAAATATTTTAAAATCTTCATACACTTTTAGGTTTTTAATTAACTGAAGCCATTCAGGGCAGAGGGAAAGTGCTGGACACATTGTGAGGACTTCTCAGTATACAGCAATGGTTAAAAGACCAAACAAAATTTTAGGAGATAGAAAATAATATTGAAACTATTAAAATGCCCTCACCTACTATACTAAATTTATCTTTGGTCAGCCTATGGGAGGGGATAAAATTGCAGAAATATAAGGTGACCAGAGATGGGTGAGGAAAATCCTTAGAGGTCTAGAAAGACTTCAGTAGAAAGAGAAACTGAAAAGACAGGGACTATTGAGTTTAGAAAGGAGACTGAGAGGACATGAGAGAGCTATAATAAAATAATGAATGGTATAAAGAAGATAAATTAGGCACTCCTATTTACCCTAATACAAGAACAAGGAAACAGTCAATGAAACTGAAAAATAACAAATTAAAAACTGCACATAATTACCTCTAGGATTTGTCGTCATAAAATATCACTGAGGCCAAGAACTTCGCAAGACTCAAAAATGGATTACACACATATGGATAATAAGAACATCCTTGTGCTTCCTCCTTTTCCTTCTTACTACCTGGGCACAAGTAGGGAGGCACTGAGAACACAAGAGAGGCAGCCTTTGGCAACTGGATGGAGCAGTTACATCACAAATCCTGCTTAGCTCTTGCATTTGTGGGAAGGAGCATGCTCAGTTGCTTTGTGGGGATGGTGCATGTACAATTTAGTCACACAGGAGTTGTGAGGGGATGGAGCATACTCTGTGAGAATGGTGCATGTGCAGCCTGGTCAGCACTAGGAGCTGTGAAAGGTTCAAGCATGCTCAAAGAGGATGGAATCTTCAGAGATTTTAGCTGATACTCAGTAGAGACTCGTTCGAGTTTATGTGTGAACTGTGATTTTTCAAAGGTTTATAACTTGGCCACAGTCAAATGAATTTTCACATGGACAGCAAAAAGGCACTTCTCTGTCACATAGTCCATCCCTAGCCAAATTTCAGGTCCCCTGCACTAAAGCATGGTGACTCTTTCCCCCAAAGAATAGTTCACCAGAATTTTTTTTTAACATTGAAAAACGTTATTTTCCCTACTCTTATTCTCAATAATAGCTGTACCATTTTGGCTGAACCCACCCCAAGAATTTCAACCTGAGGCAGACACCCATCATGGAAAATTTGAGACCAAATAGTGTTTTGAAAGTTAAAAGTAACTGAAAATACGGTCTTAAACTGGGAAATGTTGGGCAACCATAATAAGCAGTGTACTAGCCCTGCTTACAATAAGGGATATAAATTATCATGCTTCAGGGCTTAACTATGTATTAATTGATAGGGTTAGTTTGTTCCATAATTGTCCACTATGGGGTGGTTTTGGGTTTTTTTTGGCATGTTTCTCTGAAACATCTGGTACAAGCTGGTCTCAGAGATAGGATGCTGAACTAGATGGATTGTTGGTCTAATATTGTATGCCCATTCGTAGTTTGGGGATATTATATTAAAATGTAGTATTTTTCACTTCTAGAACTTTCCATCAGAAGACCTCAAAGAGCTGTATAAACATTAATAAATTTAGCCACACTACAGCTATATGAGGTAGAGAAATATTATCCTGTTTTTACAAATGGAGAAACTGAAGAAAAGGGAATTTAAGCATATCAGTGAGGTTACACAAGAAGGCTATAAAGAGGCAAGAATAGAACTAAGGTCTTGAGTCCCAGTCTAATTTCTCAACCACTAAACTATGCTTCCCTACAAAATATTTTTTACAAAACGAAAAACACACACACACACACACACACACACACACACACTTTGATATCAAGCTTGGTATTTGCATGTGAGCCTAAGACAGACATCGAAACAAAAGCAAACCTAAGGTACAGCCTTGGAGAAAGTGCAATTATTAATGGAATACATACTTGTTCTTCGCATCCAGAGGTTATTAATGGAGTGATGATAATCTAGTAAAGAATTAAATATATCGATACATTATTTTCCTTTTACATTTTGCAGGTTATTGCAAGTGTTTTGAGGAATTTGTCCTGGCGAGCAGATGTAAACAGTAAAAAGACTTTGCGTGAAGTTGGAAGCGTGAAAGCATTGATGGAATGTGCTTTGGAAGTTAAAAAGGTAAAGGTTTTAAAGGACTATTGTGTGATATATTTTCAAGAGACTGTATGAATGTTTCCTATTCTTTTGTAAGCAACAGAAAAAGTATTGCTACTCTTTTTGACCGAAGTGGATATCCAATATTTGGGGTATTGCGGGTTGTTTCCATTAGGAGGAAGAATTGATGATAGAGTGAGGTACTACTTTGGTGCAATCCTGATTATTTACAAAAAATGTACACAAATTTCTGTTTCCCTAAACACAGTTAGAATCAAACTGGAAGCAGTTCGTTTGCTCATGTTTCTAAGTCTCTCTCAAGCCAGCACCATTGCCCAAAAAGCTCCCTCTCTTCACTTTCTCTCAGGACCATGTTTTCAGTTCTTCTTTTGCTGTCTACTTGGCGTATTTGGCTGCTTCTCTCGGCCTGCTCTCTGGATGTTTTGGGAACTCCTCCATCAAATGATATCCATCAAATGATACTCAGCAAAACCCCTCCAACTGCATAGCTCAGTTTTCAGCCGGCTTTGCTTGTAGTTTGTGTTTTTGGTGACGATCGTTTCAGCTATCTTATTCCAAAAAGGAGCTTAGCTGTTTCTTACATTTATCCTGAATGAAGGGTGACTGTCGTGCCTACTGGCTTCAACAAAGTTTCAGCCAACCTCCATCAAAATAGTATATTTCTTACTTCTCAGTTAAGAAAGACAAGCTAAAATAAACATTTGCTATTCCCTTAAAGTTACTACCCTGTGTGCTTTACCACTACTACTAAAATATGGCATAAATACTGTATATTTATAAGTTAATTGTAATTTAGACTTTAAATCACCAGAAGGAGATATTGTCGTGTTAAAAACATCACTGGTCACATACAAATAATTGTTAATTTTCTGTCAGGACTACCATTACTATTTAAAAGACAGAGGGAAGGCTAGTTTGTTGAATTTTAGATTACTTATGCTGAATTACAAATTCATCTCTGTATACTTTAGAGTAAGGATGTAAGGAGCAAATGCTGTCTAAAATAGTCTCATCCAGTGGTTCTCTGCTTTTTCCATTCCAGGACCTTGCCAAGACCCTCTCCCATTTTACAATGTGGGAAGGGCAGGGTGGTTGCGACCCCTGACATCTGTTCAGGACCATGCTGGGAGTTTTCACCCCTGGGGTTGAGAATCCATGCATATCTTGCCCTTGAAGAGAATCATTCAGAGCAAGCTGATGCTGATCAGAGACTTATTTGTCAAGGGAAATCTTTGTCTTCTCTGAGATCAAACAAGTGATCCAAAACTTTGCTACCATGAAAGCCTTATTGGGGAAGAGGAACTGCTGATCTTGAGTGCTCATTTCCTCACATAAAATAGTGAAATGTGTGCATTGTTGGGCTTACCTTTAATTAAGTTCACAGCTTTTACAGCCTCATAAAGTACAATTTTCATTTCTTCTGGCAGTCTTCTGTGCCTTCAAAGCTTCATGATTATTTACATAGTGTCCGAATGGCTTGTGGTGGAATAGATAGGATTTTAATCATTAGTCTATGCATGTGTTTTCCTGTCATATCTCAGAAACCTTCAGTGCAAAGAACAAAAAAGCAAAGCCAATTCAACCCAGTTGTGAGAACTAACTGTAGGAAGGCTTCAAACACTTTTCTTCCCATATCTCGTGTACTGAGTTGGACAGAAAAACAGGAAGTACTCATGTAGGAATCCTTTCTACTCATGCTGGACAAATATTAAAAATTGGGCAGAAGAAGATACATTGGTAGTTTCTTTTAGTTGTATTAAGTACAGGGTCTCCTAAATTTTCAGAATGGCTGTTCCCAAATATTTGCAGCCATGTCATGAATACATCAGCTGACTAGATCACTGGAGAAGGGAGTTGCTTTGACTAACTGGCAGCAACTGATCCCACAAACACCAAGTACAGTCACTGCTTCCCTACTTGCGAGGCTTGGCAGCTTTCACTATTTAGTGATTCCAAGTAAGATGACCAGCAGACCTTTTTTAGTGGTGTTGCTGTTTAATAAGTCTTCTGATTTCTCTGAAGAATTCAATGGATGTAAAGATAGTAGGGCTGTCAACCGATTAAAAAAGTTAATTGCGATTAATGGCACTGTTGAACAATAATAGAATACCATTTATTTAAATATTTTGGATGCTTTCTACATTTTCAAATATATTGATTTTAAGTACAACACAGAATACAAAGTGTACACTGTTCACTTTATATTTATTTTTGATTACAAGTATTCACTGTAAAAAACAAAAGAAATAGTATTTTTCAATTCACGTAATACAAGTACTGTAATGCAATCTCTTTATCATGAAAGTTGAACTTACAAATGTAGAATTATGTACAAAAAAACTGCATTCAAAAATAAAACAAGGTAAAATTTTAGAACCTGCAAGTTTTAGAACCTGCACTCAGTCCTACTTCTTGTTCAGCCAATTGCTCAGACAAACAAGTTTGTTTACATTTGCAGGAGATAATGCTGCCTGCTTCTTGTTTACAATGTCACCTGAAAGTGAGAACAGGCATTCCCATGGCACTGTTGTAGCCAGCATCACAAGATATTTACGTGCCAGATAAGCTAAAGATTCATATGTCCCTTCGTGCTTCAACCACCATTCCAGTGGACATGCGTCCATGCTGATGACAGGTTCTGCTCGATAACAATCCAAAGCAGTGAAGACCAACACATATTCATTTTCATCCTCTGAGTCAGATGTCACCAGCAGAAGGTTGATTTTCTTTTTTGGTGGTTTGGGTCCTGTAGTTTCCGCATCAGAGTGTTGCTCTTTTAAGACTTCTGAAAGCATGCTCCACAGCTCATCCCACTCAGATTTTGGAAGACACTTCAGATCCTTAAACCATGAGTTGAGTGCCGTAGCTATCTTTAGAAATCTCACATTGGTAGTTTCTTTGCGTTTTGTCAAATCTGCAGTGAAAGTGTTCTTAAAATGAACAACATGTGCTGGGTCATCATCCGAGACTGCTACAACATGAAATATATGGCAGAATGCAGGTAAAACATAGCAGGAGAGATACAATTCTCCCCCAAGGAGTTCAGTCACTAATTTAATTAACACATTATTTTTTTAATGAGCGTCATCAGCATGGAAGCACTTCCAGTGGCCGAAGCATGAAGAGGCATATGAATCTTTAGCACATGTGGCACGTAAATACCTTGTGACGCCAGCTACAACAGTGCCATGTGAACGCTTGTTCTCATTTTCAGGTGACATTGTAATAAAGAAGTGGGCAGCATTATCTCCTATAAATGTAAACAAACTTGTTTCTCTTAATGATTGGCTGAACAAGCAATAGGACTGAGTGGAGTTGTAGGCTCTAAAGTTTTACATTGTTTTCTTTTGAGTGCAGTTATGTAACAAAAAAGCCTACATTTGTAAGTTGTGCTTTCATGATTAAGAGATTGCACTACAGTACTTGTATGAGGTGAATTGAAAAATACTATTTCTTTTGTTTCATTTTTACAGTATAAATATTTGTAATAAAAAATAAATATAAAGTGAGCCCTGTACACTTTGTATTCTGTGTTGTAATTGAAATCGATATATTTGAAAATAGAAAAACATCCAAAGATATTTAATAAATTTCAATTGGTATTCTGTTGTTTAACAGTGCAATTAATTGTGATTGAGAGCCCTACCAGAATCCTTTGCCAGCTACTTTAACAACTCTTTTGAAGAACTGTGGTAGAGGACCAACATTCTGGTGCATATTTTGGTCTGAATCTGTTCGACAAAAAAGTTATATTGCTAGCAGTGGACCAACAGAAGAAGGTAAAAAAGAGAAGGTAGTTGCAACTTCTCAGCTCCCTGGCTCCATGTAACAGTGCAGGCAGTATGCACTGTAATCAAATTAATTCCCTTTTTTAATGAAAAGCTGGAGAAATAGAGGTAGCTTCAGGAAGACAGAAAGCAAAACATTGGGTGCACCTGAATGTAGCTAAAGGATGAATTCCATGACAAAAATTCCAAATTTTGTAGCAAATTGGAAAAATGCCTGATTCCATAGCTACTGAATTACATAATTCACGGGCCTTAATTGAGATCAGTGAGGCAGTTCACACCTCTTAGAGCTGTTGTTTAAGGCTATCTGCAGAGTCAGGCAGGCATCACTGAATCAGTTTATGTTTTGTTCACATTTTCAAGGTTATCTTTGCAACCACTAGAGTTAGAAAATGGGAGAAAGATGGCGACCTCCCTGAAACCTATTTGTGAATCTCCCAGAGGCTCATGGCCAACATGTTGAAAACCCTGGTCTAATTGTGTCATTTTCACTCTTGTCATAGGAATCCACCCTAAAAAGTGTATTGAGTGCCTTATGGAATTTGTCAGCTCATTGCACTGAGAATAAAGCTGATATATGTGCTGTGGATGGTGCTCTGGCCTTTTTAGTTGGCACATTGACTTACCGAAGCCAAACAAATACTTTAGCCATCATTGAAAGTGGAGGAGGAATACTACGGAATGTTTCTAGCTTGATTGCTACAAATGAGGATCACAGGTAAATGCACCATCTGATTTTACAAGAAACAAGCATCATGTTTTTCTGAAAATCTGAAATCTGTAGCAGAAATTTATTTACAAGAGAGGTTTCAGAGTAACAGCCGTGTTAGTCTGTATTCGCAAAAAGAAAAGGAGTATTTGTGGCACCTTAGAGACTAACCAATTTATTTGAGCATGAGCTTTCGTGAGCTACAGCTCACTCCACAGTATGCATCCGATGAAGTGAGCTGTAGCTCACGAAAGCTCATGCTCAAATAAATTGGTTAGTCTCTAAGGTGCCACAAGTACTCCTTTTCTATTTACAAGAGAATTCACAAAGAAGTGTTCTCATGTGACTATATATACCAAATAAGTATCGTAATCAAGGTTGATTTTATTTTTAAAGGCTTTGGTGAGGAAAACCATCCATTTTGATAGTAATAGTCTATAAAACGGTAAATGCAGTATCCAGAGGTGAAAGTAAGCCGCTCCAGTCCGGTATGGTGTACCAATAAGAAAGTGGCCGCTGGTACACAGCTGACCGTATCGGCAGGGCTGCTGATGCAGGGGCATGGGTGGCAAAAGGGGCAGCTGCCCCGGGGCCCAGCAATTTAAAGGGCTTGGGGCTCTGGCCGCTGCCGGGAGCCCCGGGCCTTTTAAATCATTGGGCCCTGGGGCAGCTGCCCCTTTTGCCTCCCCTGCCCCACTCGCATCAGCGGCCCTGCCGGTATGGTCGGCTGTGTACCAGTGGCCACTTTCTTATTGGTACGCCATACCATGCCAGCAGCTAAAGCCCTGGGCCCTGTAAATCACCGCCAGAGCCCCAGGCGGCGTAGGCCGCACAGCACTGAAGGGCTGGCTGGAGGAGTCTGGCCCCAGCCCCGGCCTTTCTGCTCGAGGCTCTTGCCCCTTCCAAGGGCCTAGAGCCGCCACCCCCACACACCTTGCCCAGGACCCCGGCCACCCTGCATACCGGTAAGTCCTTTAAGTTACTTTCATCCCTGGCAATATCAGTTTTGCTTGTTAAATGCTGAATAGTAACATTAGTGTCTCCTGCAAAGATAGGTTTTCATCCATCTGGTCAGCCAGAGGAAACCCCTGGGAAAAGACTGACATAGAGGAAGGTGGTAGGGGAGCGGGAAAAAAACCAATGAAGTGATAACTGCTTTAAGAAATTGCTTGATAGTCAGACTGTAATTTAGGAAAAGTAACACACTTTTGTGCTGCAGAAATCATAATATTTATCTTGATTAAGGACAAAATTTGGCTACAGCCTTGATAGGTTTTTGTTTGTCTTGTTGAAATGCTACTTATTGATTTTTTTCTTTTTTCTTTTTTTTGCTTTCAATTTCTTAATTCCAGGCAAATCTTGAGAGAGAACAGCTGCTTACAAACGTTGTTACAGCATTTGAAGTCACACAGTTTGACAATAGTCAGTAATGCGTGTGGGACCCTGTGGAACCTCTCTGCACGAAATGCAAAGGACCAGGAAGCATTGTGGGACATGGGAGCAGTTAGCATGCTCAAAAACCTCATTCATTCAAAGCACAAAATGATAGCTATGGGCAGTGCTGCAGCTTTAAGGAACCTGATGGCAAATAGGCCTGCAAAGTATAAGGATGCCAATATTATGTCTCCAGGTTCAAGCTTACCCTCTCTTCATGTTAGAAAGCAAAAGGCACTGGAAGCAGAGTTAGATGCTCAGCATTTGTCTGAGACTTTTGACAACATTGATAATTTAAGCCCCAAAACATCTCACCGTAATAAGCAGAGACATAAGCAAAATCTGTATAGCGAATATGTTTTGGATTCTAGTCGACATGATGATGGAATTTGCAGGACCGAGAGTTTTAATACAAGTAACGTGACTGTACTTTCACCATATTTAAATACTACAGTGTTGCCTGGCTCCTCTTCCTCCAATAGAGGAAATATAGAAAACTCTCGATCTGAAAAGGACAGAAGTGTGGACAGAGAGAGAACAATGGGATTAGGCAACTATCACCCAGCTACAGAAAATGCTGGGAATGCCTCTAAGCGAATAGGAATGCAGATCTCTACTGCTGCAGCTCAGATTGCCAAAGTAATGGAAGAAGTAACGAATATGCATATTCCACAAGAAGACAGAAGTTCTGGATCCACAGCTGAAATGCACTGCTTGACAGAAGACAGGAATGCATTAAGAAGAACATCCACTGCCCATGCCCATTCGAACACTTATAACTTTCCTAAACCTGAGAATTCAAACAGGGCATGTCCTGTGCCTTATGCAAAAATGGAATATACGAGAGCTTCAAATGACAGCTTAAATAGCGTCAGTAGTAGTGATGGCTATGGTAAAAGAGGTCAAATGAAACCTTCCATTGAGTCTTACTCTGAAGATGATGAAAGTAAATTTTGCAGTTATGGACAATATCCAGCTGATTTAGCTCACAAGATACATAGCGCAAATCATATGGATGACAATGATGGAGAACTGGACACTCCAATCAATTACAGTCTTAAATATTCAGATGAACAGTTGAATTCTGGAAGGCAAAGCCCCTCACAGAATGAAAGATGGGCAAGACCTAAACATATAATAGAAGATGAAATAAAACAAAATGAACAAAGGCAGTCAAGAAGTCAAAGTACGACCTATCCTGGATATACTGAAGGTGGTGATGATAATCACATGAAATACCAGTCACCTTTTGGCCAGCAAGATCTTTTCAGATCAAGAGGATCCAACAGTTCAGAACAAAACAGAGTAGGCACTACTCATGGGATGAATCAGAAAGTAAACCAGTCCTTGTGCCAGGTTGATGATTACGATGATGATAAGCCAACCAACTACAGTGAGCGTTACTCTGAGGGGGAACAACATGAAGATGAAGAAGACAGACCAACTATTTACAGTATAAAGTACAGTGAAGAGGAGCACCATGTAGATCAACCTATTGATTATAGTCTGAAATACTCAACAGAAGTTCCTTCCTCTTCTCAGAAACCATCTTTTTCTTTTTCAAAGAGTTCGTCAGTACAAAGCACTAAAACTGATCATATCTCATCAAGTAGTGGGAACACATCAACCCCTTCAGCTAGCTCAAAGAGACAGAACCAGCTTCATCCAAGTGCTGCACAGAGAGGGGGTCATGCTCAGAAGCCTGCCTCCTGTAAGACTCCTTCCATCAACCAGGAAACAATACAGACTTATTGTGTGGAAGATACACCAATATGTTTTTCAAGATGTAGCTCTTTGTCATCTTTGTCCTCGGCTGAAGATGAAATAGGGCGTGATCAAGCCACACGTGTAACAGATGCCAGTAACACACTGCAGATAGCAGAACTGAAAGACAATAGTGTCACTCTGTCAACTGAAGGTGCAGTTAGTGAAGTCCCATCAACATCACAACATATTAGAACAAAATCCAATAGACTTCAGGCTTCTAGTTTATCTCCTTCTGATTCATCTAGACATAAAGCTGTTGAATTTTCTTCAGGTGCCAAATCGCCTTCAAAAAGTGGTGCTCAGACTCCTAAAAGTCCACCAGAACATTACGTACAGGAGACTCCACTCATGTTTAGCAGATGTACTTCTGTAAGTTCCTTGGATAGTTTTGAAAGCCGTTCCATTGCTAGCTCTGTTCAAAGTGAGCCTTGCAGCGGAATGGTAAGTGGTATTATAAGCCCCAGTGATCTTCCAGATAGCCCTGGACAAACAATGCCGCCAAGTAGAAGTAAAACCCCACCCCCTGCTCAAGCAGTTCCAGTAAAGAGAGAAACAGCTAAAGGTAAAGTACCCAATGTTGAAAAGAGAGAGTCTGGTTCTAGACAAGCAGCTGTAAACGCAGCTGTTCAAAGAGTTCAGGTATTGCCAGATGCTGATACATTGTTACATTTTGCTACCGAAAGTACACCAGATGGATTTTCTTGTTCCTCCAGCCTAAGTGCTCTGAGTCTTGATGAACCATTTATTCAGAAAGATGTAGAGTTGAGAATAATGCCTCCTGTTCATGAAAATGACCATGGAAATGAAGCAGAACCTGAACAGCCAGAAGATACAAAGGATAACCAAGAAAAGAAAGCAGAGAAGCCTACTGAAACAGAAAAGGATATACTAGATGATTCTGATGATGATGATATTGAAATATTAGAAGAATGTATTATTTCTGCTATGCCAACAAAATCTTCACGCAAAGCCAAAAAGCTTTCTCAAACAACTGCTTCAAAAATACCTCCTCCTGTAGCCAGGAAGCCAAGCCATTTGCCGGTGTACAAACTCCTCCCTTCACAAAATAGATTGCAGTCTCAAAAGCATGTTAGTTTTACACCTGGAGATGATATGCCACGTGTGTATTGTGTTGAAGGTACACCAATAAATTTTTCAACAGCTACATCTCTGAGTGATCTCACAATAGAATCACCACCAAATGAGTTGGCCAATGTGGAGAATGTGGGTACAAGGGCAGAATCAGGTGAATTTGAAAAGAGAGATACCATTCCTACCGAAGGTAGAAGTACAGATGATGCTCAAAGAGGGAAAGACTCAACTGTGTCTACCTCAGGATTGGATGATGACAAAACAGAAGAAGGTGACATTCTTGCAGAGTGCATTAACTCTGCTATGCCAAAGGGAAAAAGCCACAAGCCTTTCAGGGTAAAAAAGATAATGGATCAGATTCAACAAGCATCAGCATCTTCGTCTGTAAGTGGTAAAAACCAACCAGAAGGTGAGAAAAAGAAGCTAACATCTCCAGTAAAGCCTATGCCTCAAAGTAATGAGTACAGAGCACGCTTAAGAAAAAACACAGAGCCAAAAAGTAATTTTAGTAGTGAAAGAACCTATTCAGACAACAAAGATACAAAGAAACAGAACTTCAAAAATAACTCGAGAGACTTCAATGATAAACTTCCAAATAATGAGGAACGTGTAAGAGGAAGCTTTGCATTTGATTCCCCTCATCATTACACACCTATTGAGGGGACTCCTTATTGTTTTTCACGGAATGACTCACTAAGTTCACTAGACTTTGATGATGATGATGTTGACCTTTCTAGGGAGAAGGCTGAATTAAGAAAAGGAAAAGAAACTAAGGAAACAGAAACCAAAGCTTCCACTGATACAGAACAGACTTCAAATCAGCAGTCAGCTAGTCGGACACAAGGTCAAAAACATCCAACAGGCAGAAGTCAGCCTAAAACTTTGATGCAGAAGCAAACCGCTTTCCCTCAACCATCCAAAGATATCCCGGACAGAGGCGCAGCTATGGATGAGAAAATGCAGAATTTTGCTATCGAAAATACCCCCGTTTGTTTTTCTCGCAATTCATCTTTGAGTTCTCTCAGTGATATTGATCAAGAAAACAACAACAACAAAGAAAGTGAAACTACAAAACGAACTGAACCTCCTGATTCACAGATGGAATCAAGTAGACCACAGGCTTCTGGTTATGCACCCAAATCATTTCATGTTGAAGATACACCTGTGTGTTTTTCTAGAAACAGTTCTCTTAGTTCTCTTAGTATTGACTCAGAAGATGACCTTTTGCAGGAATGCATTAGTTCTGCCATGCCTAAAAAGAAAAAGCCCTCAAGAGTCAAGAGTGAAAGTGAAAAGAATAGTTCCAGAAACATGGGTGGTATATTGGCAGAAGACCTGACACTAGATTTGAGAGATATAAAGAGGCCTGATTCAGAGCATGGTTTCTCACCTGATTCAGAGAATTTTGATTGGAAAGCTATTCAAGAAGGTGCAAATTCTATAGTTAGCAGCTTACACCAAGCTGCTGCTGCTGCTTCACTGTCTAGACAAGCTTCATCAGACTCTGATTCCATCCTTTCACTAAAATCTGGAATTTCTTTAGGGTCACCGTTTCATCTTACTCCAGACCAAGAAGAAAAACCCTTTACTAGTAATAAAGGTCCGAGAATTATTAAGCCAGGGGAGAAAAGTACATTGGAAACTAAAAAAGTAGAGTCGGAAAATAAAGGAATCAAAGGAGGAAAGAAAGTGTATAAAAGTATGATTACAGGAAAAGTTCGCTCTAATTCAGAAGTTTCAAGCCAGTTGAAACAGCCCCAGCAAACAAATATGCCTTCAATCTCACGAGGTAGGACAATGATTCACATTCCAGGAGTTCGAAATAGCTCTTCCAGTACAAGTCCAGTTTCAAAAAAAGGGCCCCCACTCAAGAACACAGCCTCCAAAAGTCCCAATGAAGGTCAGAGTTCCACTAGTTCCCCGAGAGGAGCCAAGTCATCAGTGAAATCAGAGCCAAGTCCTATAACCAGGCAGCCATCTCAACAGGGTGGGTCAAGTAAAGGACCTTCTAGGTCAGGATCTAGAGATTCCACTCCTTCTAGACCTCAACAGCAGCCATTAAGCAGACCTCTGCAGTCTCCAGGTCGAAGCTCAATTTCCCCAGGCAGAAACGGTATAAGCCCTCCTAACAAACTGTCTCAACTGCCAAGGACTTCATCTCCCAGTACAGCTTCAACTAAGTCCTCGGGTTCAGGACGAATGTCATACACGTCACCAGGCAGACAGATGAGCCAGCAAAACCTTGCAAAACAAACAGGGTTACCCAAAAGTGCTAGTGGTATTCCCAGAAGTGAGTCTGCCTCAAAAGGTTTGAACCAAATTCTTAGTAGTAGTGGCTCAAACAAAAAGGTTGAACTATCTAGAATGTCATCCACAAAATCCAGTGGAAGTGAATCTGACAGATCAGAGAGACCTGTTCTAGTGCGCCAGTCAACTTTTATTAAAGAAGCTCCAAGTCCAACTCTACGAAGGAAATTAGAAGAGTCAGCTTCATTTGAATCTTTGTCTCCTTCTAGACCCGATTCTCCCACCCGATCCCAAATACAGACCCCAGTTTTAAGTCCATCACTTCCTGATATGTCCTTATCTTCTCATTCAACTGTACAGGCTAGTGGTTGGCGAAAATTACCTCCTAATCTTAACCCTTCTGTAGAATATAATGATGGGAGACCAGCAAAACGTCATGATATAGCTCGCTCTCATTCTGAGAGTCCATCTAGACTGCCAATCAATAGATCAGGAACATGGAAGCGTGAGCACAGTAAGCATTCTTCATCACTTCCTCGTGTTAGCACTTGGCGTAGAACTGGAAGTTCTTCCTCAATTCTGTCTGCTTCTTCAGAATCCAGTGAAAAGGCAAAAAGTGAAGATGAAAAGCAACATGGAAGTTCTTTTTCTGGACACATACAAACTAAAGAAAGTCAAGTACCAGCAAAAGGGACGTGGAGAAAGATAAAGGAAAATGAAATTTCTCAGATAATGAGTAATCCTTCTCATAATTCCTCTTCAGATGCTACAAATGGTGCTGATTCAAAAACTTTAATTTACCAGATGGCACCTGCTGTCTCTAAGACTGAGGATGTGTGGGTGAGGATTGAAGACTGCCCTATTAATAATCCTAGATCTGGACGATCACCTACTGGAAATACTCCCCCAGTTATTGACAGTGTTTTAGAGAAGGGGAATGCGAATGGTAAAGATTCTAAAGATATTCAGGGAAAACAAAATGCAGGGAATGGAAATGTTCCTGTTCGCACAATGGGTTTAGAAAATCGCCTGAATTCATTCATTCAGATAGATAGTCCAGATAAGAAGGGAACTGAAACAAAACCTGTGCTGAGTAATCCTGTTCCTGCACCAGAGACCAATGAAAGCATTATTAATGAACGTACACCATTCAGTTCCAGCAGCTCAAGCAAACACAGTTCACCTAGTGGAGCTGTTGCAGCAAGAGTGACTCCTTTCAACTACAATCCAAGTCCACGAAAGAGTAGTGCAGACAACAGTTCTGCTCGACCATCACAGATACCAACACCAGTAAATAACAGCACAAAGAAACGAGATTCAAAGACTGAAAATACAGACTCTAGTGGAACTCAGAGTCCTAAACGTCATTCTGGGTCTTACCTGGTGACTTCTGTTTAAATAAATTAAAAAAAAACTGATGTATTATTTACAAGTGCTATGTAGAAATTTTGTTTCAAATGAAACTTTAAAAGACTGGGGATTGGGGTTTTTTGTTTGTTTTTGTAAATAGGTTTGATTCCTGTAGAGGGTCCTTGTTCTGGAAGCCATATTTGATAGTATACTTTGTCTTCACTGGTAATATTTTGGAGGGATACCTGATTGATAGTTTGGAATAAAATCGCTACAAGCAAGTATATTTGTACAGTATGTTTTACATGTATTTAATTAGCATCCCATCCCATGATCCTTTAAATATTGCTTGTCTTGAAATAATGAACACTTACAGATAGAGATGATACAATTATATTGCTGTTTCAATCATTTCTAGATTACAAACTGACTAAACTACATCAGGGAAAAATTGGTGGTATTTATGCAAAAAATATACTCAGTTTTGGTATTTGTGAATCCATCTAACCCTATAATTAATCATGTGGCTGTGAAATTCACAGTAATATGGTTTCTGCTGAACAAGCTTTCCCAGCCTGCTTTTTTGCATGAATGGAAATGATGGTTCATTTTCTGAAGTAATGATTAACATTTCTGTGGTCACATAATGTGCATAGATAGATATAGTGTAACAATTTACACTTTCTTTGTGTTCTGCAAAAAAGGAAATCTGTGTCACTGTAAAACCTTGAACAGAATTATTTTACCTGAACTAGATTTTATCTGAAAGTAGATAGAATTTTTGCTATGCTGTAACTTGTTGTATATTCTGGTATTTGAGGTGAGATGGCTGCTCTTTTATTAATGAGACGTGGATGATGTCTCAACAGAAACTAAAATGAACATTTCAGAATAAATTATTACTGTATGTAGATCTTGTTGTGTGTTACTTCTGCACTGCTGAAGAAATCAATATTTCATTTTGAGATGTCACCTTAAAATATGTTGTATAATGCACTTAGACTTAAAGCCTGATCAAGCATGTCTTAGACACGCCTCATGCTCTCTGACTTTTATCCTCCCATTGATCAATGGTTTGTTATGAATGCATGTAAGGATTGCAGGATCAGGCCCTAGGTCTTCTGTACTCTATTTGCAGTTGACAGACTTTCACACATCTCAGGTGCGTAAAAAGACTAAAGGCAGAGTATGTCTAGGAGCCAAGAAGTGTAGTTGTTTCACAACTGCATAGCCTGGAATATTGTGTGTATAACATGGAGATTTTTTTTTTTTTTAAAGTATGGTTACTACTTTTCTTTTTTTTTAATTGGGAAAATATGAAATTGGGAGTCTGACAACTTTTTATTCTGATTTCAAACTTCCATACATTTTGGATTTATTTGAAAAAATTAAGAGGCGGAGGGAATAAGCTCTAAGATATTAAATCTTCAGTATCATGGTAAAAAATCAGATTTGTTCCTGAACTGTGATATTCAATGCCTGAAGCCTTTTGAAGTGAAATGAGCTTTGGTTTAAAGTAGAGATGCTTATTAAACTGTTTCTGAAGGAAATCCTCAGATAAAATAACAGTAAGTCCTCTGCACAAATGTATCAACATGTTTTTGCACAATTGATCAAACCAGGAGTAGCAACTCAGCTTTTCTGAAACTTAACTGGTTTTTGTTATTACAAAGTCATCAATCTAACTACTGGTACCAGCATTCACGATCTCCTGACATCAAATGCCTAGGGGTGAGGCACTCATACAAACATGTCAGTTTAACAGCGTATGAGAGAGTTGTATTGAGTATTTGGCATCCATAGCCGTTGCACTTGATCTAGTGTTGAAATTAATCTATTTTTATCTTCAATTTTGAATATTTATGACCTGTAGCATTTCAAAACATACGAGCCACTGCAGACAAAGCATTCCCATTAAAGTCAATCTGGGCTACACTGAATGCAGACTCAAAAAACCCTCTATGAAGGAGAAAATGTTTTAATTTGCTATTTTGTACTTTCTCTCCCTTCCCATTTGTTTGCTGTAACATTCCTAGAGATATTATTTATGTAGAAGTGTTGGTGAATGTAATAATAAATAATTCCTTACATTTCAATAATACGCTAAATGTGAGGTCTCAAAATACTAATTCTCACAACACCTCTGTGAGATAAGTACTATTCTCATTTTTCAGATAGAGAAATGAAGGTACAAAGAGAGGTTAAATGACTTGCTCAAGTCACACAGGAAGTCTTAGAATAAAACCCAGAATTTCCAGTCTAGTATTTTAGCTGCAAGATCACATTTCATATCAAGGATGCAATTTTTGTGTCTGTCTTTTAATCAAGTAAGGTATATCAAAGCATACCACAATAGTACAGGAGGTTCAGTTTACACTAGCCTAGTGTCTGATTCCTGTTGCATTAAATCTCATCCATATCATGAAACTAATTAACATTAAATGTGTGTATATCTAAATATACATTATGTTCAGCATCCATTATCCATGGACCCATGAAGGATTCAAGCGCACACTCTGGTTTCAAGGGGTTAACTCTAGCCTCACTTCCTCTTCCCTTGTACAGCTCAGCTATAAAAACAGCTCCTGGAGAGAGAAAAAAATTCAGAAGTCAGGCTGTGGGAAGTACATCCAGATGCTAGACAAATGCCAGATTGGGGAATTTTATTATGTATGTTCTGCTTAATGGTAACCTGTTTTGATGCATATTGCTATAGATTTACTCTTGTTCATTACTGTTTTATTTCTGCTGAGCCATTCCAGCAGCTTACTAGAGATTTAAAGTGGAACCCATGTTGCCAGAATTTAAGAAGTTCACAGGTGGTGTTGGAAAATTAAACTTCATAGCCAAACGTGTGCAGTGAATACGATTTAAGAATTTTTCACCTTTGCCTCTGGATCTTATAAACTGTACAGGAGGGAGAACAAACTTAGTCCACAAATTAATGAATGTTTGCTTGTCACATGTGGGCCATGAAACTGCAGAATATTTTGTCTGCTAAATTGACCGCTGAGTTCCTTCTTACTCATTCTAGAATTTTCCTATCTAGTTTTTCCCCAGATGAGGGAAAGGAAAATGGAGACAACCAAAAGGATAATGAACATATGTCTCTTGTGGTGAGACTTTATTAGCTGGTGTGTCCATGCATCTTTGTCTAACATGTGACATTTCAGACCTATCTGCCATAGACATTGAGGCAGCAAAAAAAATTCAGTTTCTGCACAATCACCCTCAGCTGGTGAGAGGAAGTCTTCCAGAGGTAAGCAGTCCAAAAACAGAGTAGGCAGAACTAATACTAAGAATCCAACTTACTGTGTAGATGTTTCCCTTCCTTTTTTATTTCTTGCAGTCCTGCTTGCAAAAGCCTTTGTCATGGTCAGAGCTGAGGTGGAGGGTCCTATCCTATTGGCAAAGCCTCACATTTATAAAGAAAAAAACACAGTAAAAGTTCCCTCTGTCCTGCTAGTAAAGAAAGTCTAGTTTGTGTGTCCTGAGTTAATTTGTTTGTGGTTAGTTTTTCAGAGAAAAAATTCCTTCCTTAACGAAGACAATATTACCCACTGGATGGACATTCCAATGGTGAAAGGTCAACTGATAGCTTCTCTTGTTACTTGATGCCACCATCTACTGTTTGTTCTCAGCCAGGGCTTTCACTGAACAGTCTGAGTTCTTTATTCCTTACCAGGAGACCACATCTAAAGGTCCCAAGGAGACTCTCCTTCTGTAGCTGGTTTCATGTACTCTTGTATGTGGGATGGCTTGCATGATTCCAACTGTATGACTATGTTCATGGTGAGCTGTGTATTCTGAATGAAGTTATGGGGCAGTGGAGAATTGTCAGCCAATTTCAAGTTTAATGCCTTCCAGTAGGCTGCAAGGTGGTTGTTTGGGATCTTTTTAATACCAAACTCCCCAAGTGCGCTCAGACGCCTCATCACTGCCACCAACTCCTTTACACCTCCACGATATAACCCATCACAATGCTCACACCAAATTTCTCTGCATCATTCAAACATACAATTCCACTCTGACTTCATACTTTCTCAAGTAGTAATAACATATTAAAGACTTCAAACATGTTTATAAAGAATATTAATTTAGTTATAGTCGAAGTTAAGGTTGAGATCTGAGTGGGAGGTAGAGGAATTTGTGTGTTTACTGTGGTTTGTTATATGTTGGAAGTACAAGGGAGTTATGGTTTTGAAGAGTCTGTGTGTAATGTGGTGGTTGGTATTTATGTTGCCTTAATTGGCGATTGTGTTGATTCTAAGTGATTGTGTCAGGATTTTCACTTACAACCTTAACTCTTGTGTGTTAATTAAATGCAAGCGCACAGTTCATCTGTTTATTTTGAAGTCCCAAAAAAGGTCACAATGCTCTTAAGAACAAAAGGTCTCGGTGAATATAAATGTGCATTGCTGATGTCCATGTTTCCTAAAGTCACCCTTGCCCTGCCAAGGTTCAGTCTACAGGATGTGCTGCCACCTTGTAGAAGAAGGTGGGTAATCCCCCTCTAGAACAGATTTGCAAAGATCCAGTTTGGTCTCTTATAATTTCCAAACTATGCTGAATGTAGGTACTTATGGCTCTGCAGCATTCAGGGGAACTGTTCCCTGCCTGACAAAGAATCCTTTTGCTTGTGGCTGTGGGATTGCTATAAAGATCCCAGGAAGACCCAGCGAGAGCTTGTGAAATTGGCTCCTGTGCAGAGGGCCAGCCCAATGCTTATACACCAATTAACTATCTCTTAAACACTATTTTGAGATTTTTAATGGGATTTAAGTGATGCATAAGCTTTATGCTGGCTCTCTGCACAGAGACAAGTTTCAAATTCATAGAATAATAGAACATCAAAGTTGGAAGGGACCTCAGGAGGTCATCTAGTCCAATCCCCAGTTTTTTTGGCCCCAGATCCTTAAATGGCCCCCTCAAGGATTGAACTCATAACCCTGGGTTTAGAAGGCCAATGCTCAAACCACTGAGCTATCCCTCCCCCATCCAAAAATGTTATGTCTCTTTTTAAACAAGCTCCATCCACAACAACCTTTCCTTTGGTTTTCTTTTGCTTCTGCTTGAGACTCATTCTTGTTGCTGATGTCCTACCTCTGTAATGTATCCTTCCTTCAACAGTATTTGAGTGTATTTTGTTTAACATTCTAATTCTGGATTTAGTCTTGCTATGCAAAACTTATTTATTACTTGCGGTATTATATAAAATTTCTTTTGATTGCACCTTGTCAGAGCGGAAATTTTTTCTTTTCTAGCATTTACTTAGGTCCAGTGTCTGTCTCCTTTGTCAGTATTATGATTTAATTGCAAAGGCAGTTACTGATGAGGCACTTAAGGAGATGCCAGAGGATAACTGAATTGATGCTTAAAAAGGCCATTTGGTTTCATTTGTAGTTATTTGTATCCTATTCAAACATAGAATCGTAGAAATGTGGGGCTGGAAGGGACCCCGAGAAGTCATCCAGTCCAGTTCCCTGTGCTGTGATAGGACAAAGTAAACCTAGACCATCCCTGACAGGTGTTTGTCCAACCAGGTTTTAAAAACCTCCAATGAAGTTTTTCCTAATGTCTACCTTAAATCTTCTTTGCTGTGGATTAAGCCCAGTACTTCTTGTCCTACCTTCAGTGGACATGGAGAACAATTGATCACTGTCCTCATTATAACATCCCTTAACATATTTGAAGACAGCAGGTCCCCCCCCCCCCCCCCCAGTCTTCTTTTCTCAAGACTAAACTTGCCCAGTTTTTTAAATCTTTCCTCATAGGTCAGGTTTTCTAAACCTTTTATTATTTTTGAACCTCCCTTCTAGACTATCTCCAATTTGTCCCCATCTTTCCTAAAGTGTGGCACTCAGAATTGGACACAGTACTCCAGCTGGGGCCTCACCAGCGCTAAATAAAGCGGGACAATTACCTCCTACGTCTTACATACTGCACTCCCGCTAATACACCCCAGAATGATATTATCCTTTTTCATAGCTGAATTACATTGTTGACTCATATTCAATTTGTGTTCCACTATAACCCCCACAGATCCCTTTCAGCAGTACTAGCTATTTATTTACCATTTTGTAGTTGTGTGTTTGATTTTTCCTTCTGAAGTGAAGTACTTTGCATGTGTCTTTACTGAATTTTGTCTTGTTGACTTCAGACCAATTCTCCAATTTGTCAAGGTGGTTTTGAATTCTTATGCTGTCCTCCAAAGTGCTTGTAACCCCTCCGAGTGTGGTGTCGTCTGAAAATTTTATAAGCATACTCTCCACTCCATTATCCAAGTCATTAATGAAAATATTGAATAATACTGGACCCAGGACTGACACCTGCAGTACCCACTAGTTATGCCCTCCGAGTCTGACAGAGAACCATTGATAACTACACTCTGACTACAGTCCTGCAACCAGTTGTGCCCTCCCCCTTATAGTAATTTCATCTAGACTATATTTCTCTAGTTTGCTTATGAGAATGTCACGTGGGACTGTGTCAAAAGCCTTACTAAAATCAATATATATCACATCATCTGCTTTCCTACTATCCACTAGGCTAGTAAGCCTGTCGAAGAAGGAAATTAGGTTGGTTTGCCATGATTCATTCTTGACAAATCCATGTTGGCTATTCCTTATAACTGCTGTCCTCCAGCAATAATAATAATTTGTTCCAGTATTTTTCCAGGTTTTGAAGTTAAGCTGACTGGTCTATAGTTCCCTGGATTCTCTTTAATCCTTTCTTTAAAGATAGGTACTATGTTTCCCTTTCTCCAGTCTTATGGGACCTCCTCACCTGTCCTCTAGCAGTTCTCAAAGATAATTTATAACAGTTCTGAAATTGTTTCAGCTACTTCCTTAAGTACCATAGGATGAATTTCATCAGGCCCGGCCGACTCGAATACATCTAAATATTCTTTAACCTGTTCTTTCCCTGCTTTGGCCTGCATTCCTTCCCCCATGTTGTTAATATTAATTGTGTTGTGTATCAGTTCACAATTAACCTTTAGAGAACACTGATGCAAAATAGGCATTAAATACCTCCGTTTTCTTGATGTCATCAGTTATTAGCGCTCCATCCCCACTAAGTAGATGGAGAAAAGCCCATTAAGTTGTAAAGTTACTTAATCAAGAAATATCATTCACAGGTAAGAAAAGCTGTCTGTTCTCCTGCAGATTTTATAAGATTCATAAGAGGAAACTTTTCTCCAGCAGAGCATATAAATGCAACAAGCATTCTTCAGCATTTATAAGTAAGGCGAAGATTTAGTCATGGGTATTCTTAGTAAAAGTCATGGACAAGTCATGGGCAATAAACAAAAATTCACGGCCCTGTGACCTGTCCATGACTTGTACTATATACCCCTGATTAAATCTTGGGTGTTCTGGGGGGCTCCAGGGGTGCAGTTACTGCTCTGGAGGGGAAGCTCTGGGGCACTCGCTGGTGCTGGGGGTGGGCTCCAGGGCACCCGCTGGGGTTGGAGGCTTCACGGTGCCTGCTGGTGTGTGTGTGGCGGGGGGAGGGAGGGCGGCCAGGGACCGCCGCAGCCATGGGGCAGCCTGGGATCGCCGCTGCTGCTGCTGGCATGAGGGAGCCTGGGACCGCTGCCAGGGGTGGGAGGGCTCAGCCTGGGGCCGGTGCAGCTGGCCCCAGGACCGCCCAAGCAGCTCGGGTGGCCCTGGGGTCAGTCACAGCTGCTGGTTGCAGAAGTCACGGAGGTCCCAGAAAGTCACAGAATCTGTGACTTCCATGACAGACTCTGAGCCTTATTTATAAGTTGTGCAGAAGGGAGCCTATTTCATCCTGATATTTTTAAGCACAATACAGTCTCGATTAACTAAACCTCCTCCTCTGCACAATGGACATCTCTCATCAAAGAGCGGTGCTGGGGCTGGGAACCTGTCACTTGCACTCCACAAGACTGGGTGGATAAAAAATCAATTTAAAGCAGATTTTTTTATTTACATTAAATACAGGTCTACATTTTTAAAATAAACCTATTTAAAATTAAATGTGATATTAACAACCTACATTAAGGCCTAAACATATCCATTAAAATCATTTAAATTAATTACAAAAAATGTTAAGCAGTGTATAGTTGCTGCCAAGTCCAAAATCAAACCACTGAACTGATGGAAGTCACTGGCTAAGCGTTTGGAACTAGAGTTTGCTGAAGTGCTAAACCACCTTTTGACCAGAATAGTTTGGTCAAAGTTTAAAAAAAAATCAATGGGGAGTTGAAAAAAGTAAGAGAACTTGTTTTCCTCTTCCAATTTATGAACAAAAACTAGATGTGAGAAGAGATCCACTAGTTTTAGAATCATGAAGGATAAAGTGATCAGAAATAATCAGTTCAATTTCCTAATTACAGATTATACTTTTTGTTTAATCAGTTAATTTTCAATGCAAAATATGTTTTGATCAACTTTTTTCTTACATTTTCAGCTCATTTAAGGTAGTTCTTATTTTACTTTTATAAAATGTTGGCTTTGTGCATTTTAATTGAATTTGAAGTTCCAAATAGAGTGTAATACAAATCACAAGTAAAAAGTTAATCACCATCTAGTAAATTAGAAAATGGTAAATGATCTATTTCTTAAACAAAAAAATGTAAAAATTACGAATCTGAATAAATATGAGTTAAGCTATATAATTGCATAAATAACTATAGATAAAGTGTATTTTCCTGGTTAGCAAAAAGAAACACCAACTTTAGTGAAAAGGCTATATTTCGTTGCAAATAAACATGTTTTAATGATTACCAGCCAATGTGAATCAACTTTTCTTTAGGAAAATGACTGAAGTACAAATGTAAAGCAATAATTTAAATAATTATTGCTTTAAATTGTTTTGCATTTGTACTTTATTATTGTTGCTAATTTAAATTCATTAGAATTGGCTATATAAATTGCTTTGATTTACATCAGTTCACCCTGCCACAGGAAAAAAAGATTATAAACTCTGCACACACGATCTCTTCTGCAAAAAGAACAGGAGGACTTGTGGCACCTTAGAGATTAACAAATTTATTTGAGCATAAGCTTTCTTGAGCTACAGCTCACTTCTGTTCATATTCGGTTCTGCATATACGCCCCAATGGAGCATTTAAACGCCAAAGACACTCTCCTGTTGAGTTAATAAAATCAAGTTTTCTAGCCTCTGAGACTCTTTGGTCAGAGCCAAGTGGGAAGAAAAATACATAGAATCATAGAATATCAGGGTGGGAAGGAACCTCAGGAGGTCATCTAGTCCAACCCCCTGCGCAAAGCAGGACCAATCCCCAATTTTTTCCCCAGATCCCTAAATGGCCCCCTCAAGGATTGACTCTCAAACTGGGGAATTTTGTTTTTATATAAAAAAAGGAAATTTACAGATAAATAATTTCAATAAATTAGTTAATTTTGTAAATTTTCATAAATAGCATATGGAAAAATCTATTAAAAGGCTGCAGTTTAAATTCTAAATTAAGTTTACATTTAAAATAACCATCTGACAGTGTGGAAATGCAGTTAAGGTACCCAGAGCAGCCTAAATTCTTCTCCGTAGCCTGACAACTTGCACTACTTCTGTTAGATACGGTCCTGTAAATACAAGTTTATAAAAGTTTAGCAGTGTCAAATAAACTTGAATTGTACATAAGTTTCTAAATTTCACACTCACTTGTGCATATTTTCCAGACTGTTACAAAGTTCTGTGGACATAGATCCTGAGGTTTGGCCATACTGCACATGGCACAACTTGCAGGGAAGATGCAAAGATAAGAGTAAAGTGCACCTTTGCCCTCTCCCAATCCTAAACCAATTCTGTGCTTGTTTTGGTTCCCCAGCATAAATTAAAGCAGTATGAGACAAGATAAAAATAGCAGGGAATGAGAATGGTCGTGCAAGAGCCCCTATTAATTTTCAAAGGATCCGCCTTGTACTAGGTCACTGCTTTTGTAGCCAGTTAAACTAGGATTTGAAGGAGAATCCATTGGCAGTCTGGTGCAAATTGGCGACACCATACCCCAGTGATCCATTGTATACAAATTTTCACTTTATAAATTACTTCTCTATGTAAATTAGTTAAGGTTTAAGCCAATCGAGCCTGTTTCCAGATACTTTTAGTTCTGAAGATTGTATACCGATTCAAGGTAAATATTTGATTCTTTGTCACTGTAGGGGCCAGGACTTACACAGTAAAACAAGCTAAGTATAATGTAGCTTTTGAAAATTCTAGGGCTATTCCTAGGCTATTTATGGGGAGGAGATGTGGTACAGAGATTGATTTTAGGACTCCACTGTACTGGTGGACAGTGGAAGGTTTTCTGTTGTGTGATGATAAAGATGAGATGTGTAAACATTGTTTCCTGAATTGTAGAAGTGGGAAGGGTATGGGACAGAGCTTTGGCGTGTATGTGTAAAATAAGAGAAAAGAGTTTTGTGTAACTGGCTTGTCAAGGTGGGGAGAATTGGAGGAGAGTCTGTGGAGGTGAAATAGACGCTTGCTCAATTTGGGAGGCTGATGCGTATAGCGTTTTGAGTGGGACACAGTGGAAGTATACGGCTCAGTGTCCCTACTAAAGTGGTATTGCATGCAGGTGTAAGTGCTTCATGCATCTGGGTGGAGCATATGCAGGGATGCACAGGGTATCTTACCTCTTGCATTCACACACATTTTCTGTATAAGACATTTCTGTAATGCTCATCACTGAAGTACCTCAGAACTGAATGCAGTAAATTATATCTGTATGAGATTGTCCATAGTAGCTGAAAAGCTTACATTTAGAACCCTAAAGTTCTGGACAAAATCCACTTCTGTGCAGATGGCAAGCACAAATAGTCTGCACGAGGGGTTCTCAAACTGGGGGTTGGGACCCCTTCAGGGGATTGTGAGCTTATTACATGGGGGGTCGTGATCTGTCAGCCTCCACCCCAAACCCCACTTTGCATTCAGCATTTATAATGGTGTAAATATATTTAAAAGTGTTTTTAATTTCTAAGGGGGGGGTCGCATTCAGAGGCTTGCTATATGAAAGGGGTCACCAATACAAAAGTTTGAGAACCACTGGTCTACACAATACTTAAGTCCCTATCCAAGCCCTCAAAATAGGACCAGAGAGGGACTTTTAGAACATGGACCTTGTTACCATGATACACAAGTGAAATTCACTCTGAAATTTATTTTGACTTTATACTACAATCTCCATAATACCAGTTTGTAAGCAGTCAACATTTTACAAGCCAATTAGCAACATAGAGTAAGATGTCATTTATTGTTGCATACCTGTCTACCCCTGCATATTCTGTACTGCAGAGTTTCAGTCCTGTCACTTTACATTATTATAATGACAACACTTGCCCGCTTTTTTGACTGTATCTCCCATCTTTGGTCAATGTCCGCATTATCTTCCCCTCATTTTTTGTATAAAGTTCAAGCTTCTGCTCATTTCAAATCACTCTCACCCATTCGGCCTAGATCTACACGAGCATTTTTCTCCTTTACGCTCAAGATTTTCCCAAATACTCCATTTAACGACTTTGTCCACTTCCAACTTAGTCATTATTTGATGCAGCACTTGGAACAGCTTCTCAGTTAATATCTCCAGCTCCTACCTCTTTTCTTTTAGTCCCACCCACCTCCCCATTCTGTGAAGCACTGCAACTCTCAAGATCATGGGTGAAATCCTGGCCCCATTGAAGTAAATGGCAAAACTTTAATGGGGCCAGGATTTCACTCAACGTATCACTCCTATGTGATTTATATTATACATTTTGGAGAAGCTCAGGCACGAGCCTTCCTGAAAATATTACCCCCTTTTTTAATAATGTTATTGTTTAAATTTTATAAGCATTTAAAATGAAACAGAATTAAGAAGTCATATAGCTCACTAGAATCTTGACTACTGTATTTTTCCCCTTCCTGATGTCTTTAATAGTGACAAAACAATGCATGCCTGGCTGAGTGGGTGGCTAACTCTGTGCTGACATTGGGTACTACAAGCAAATTTTAAAGAATCCTCAATTGAAATACATGCTTTATATATTGCAGAGTTACCACTTCATTCTTCTCAGTGCCCTATCACTTCCACATCTAGCATTATGTAGACATGACACACAGTAATTTCATGAGTCTATACAAGTCTCTGCAACCTGCATATCCTTGGTGTAAAGACAAGGAATTAATTAGGAATTTTGTAAGTTTGCTTAATATTCAGGCATATGTAAGTACAGTATGCAAGAGCAATCACATCTTAGCTTCATATTGCTTTTAAAAAGATGCATAAGCCATCAGGTTTTGAACTTCACTGCTTAATTGTTGAGTTTCTGATGTTAGGGGCACTGGACAGTTGGAGAATGCATATTGCTGTAGCGTGCCTGATCTAGTGCCTTTTGTGACCTACTTTTGACTTTGACTTCTGCAGGCCATAAATATGCAGAATTCAAGATATGAATAGATTACTTTTGACACTAGAACAAGTGCAGTGACTGTGGATGCCATATACTCAGTGAAGTCATTTTGTAAGAATGGTGGGAATTAAATTGACATGCTTGTATGAACGATTCACCCCAGGCACTTAGTTTCAGGAAATCCTGAACCCTGGCACCAATAAGTTAGAATGTTGCATAATAATGGAAGCCAGCTGACCTGTAGAAAAGCTGAGATGCTAGCCCTGGTGGGGTAGGTCATGTGCAGAATATAATTCAGTTTACAAGTAAACAAACTCAGTGATATTTGTTTAGAGAAAGCTGTCATTTTTATTTGTTTTCCAACTGAAATGATCATGACACATTTAATCTCTGTACCATTAATAGACATACAAATTTTCATATAGGAAATACAGCTTTCAGTGATGTTTTAAAGACATGCAGAAAGACAACTCCTTAATACTCTTTATGCTGTTGTTAATATGCTATGTTAATTCCAGCATTCAAAGGAAAAAACAAGTGTGTAAACTACCAAATGCTACAGCATAAAACAGACAGTTTGACAAAAGTGTGGCTTAATTTGAAAGTGTTGGAGTACTGCAATAAACTGATCTTTTACAAAGACATCAGGTTTATTTCTTTCCTACTTGCCTTATATACATATTGAATGGGAGAAGGACAGGACAGAACAGAACCCTGCAGCCCTTACATGCCACACTCCTCACCTCTGATGAACAATGGTCCATAATTATCTACTGGGCCCTCTCAAACAAACAGGAGCTAAACCAATCCGAAATGTTTCCAAGTGTTCTTGCTAGGGACCATAATCACATCAATATCTGTATTGATATTGATCACATGATCAGCTGTATCAAAGGCACCGGACAGATCCAACAGAATCAGTATGGACACTTTATTTTCATCTACTACTAAAAGGATGTTATCAACTAATGCGCTCTTAGTCCCATAGTTAGAGCAAAACAACAAACCGACCTACGGGAAATAAACCAGAAGATGCTAGGCTACTTTACCACTTTCTTGATAAATCTCTCAATTTTAACACAGGCCAATAGTGGGCTATAGCATTAAGCAATTTTTTTAAGTAGTGGTTCTTCCAAAGCCTCTCTGTGAACATCTACTTCTCCCCTCATGTAAACTCCAATTCAGAAAAGCACCTAAATGCTTGGAGTGTATGTACTTCTCAGCCACACAGCTTTTTTCCTCTTTCATTTCACACACATAGCTCCAACAAGTTTACTTTACAACATTTCCTAACTCCGTGCACACAGAGAAATATTTAAAGATACACTATCAAACTGAATTTTTTTAAAATTGCAATTTTCTACTAGAGCATCACATCAATATATCCAGAGGTTTCTTAACTTTTTTTTAAGAGCTCTTCTGACATCCTGTTTGCTTAAGTCTTTAAGTCAGCTTCTTCCTAATTGACTACATAAAGTCCTACCAAATGCACAAAATAGACAAGAAACAGTTTTGCCAACTTTTTTCTACAGTAAGCTTAGATGGGTATGTAACAATAGAAGGTACACAATTTTCAAACAAAGTCTGACTTTCACATTGATATATTTTCCAGATTCTCCTTTTCCCTTCCTTCTAAAAACAAAAAATCAAGCTTCCCCCTGCGGAAGCCAACTTTTTCCTTTTCCTGCTGGTTGCTCTAGTGTATAATAGTCCAAGCATTTGAAAAAAGCTACTTTGGCCTGTGTGCAGTCAAGCGTGTTTTCTGAATGTTGAGATTTTAAATTTGTATATGAGGAATAGAATAGGAATCCTTCTACTATAACATTAAAGAACCAACATTTCCATATTCTATCAACAGTAAGGTGACCACACGTCCTGTTTTGGCTGGCAAAGACCAAACTGGACAAATGCAGTTTTGCCAAAAAAGCGGGGTGCGACCCCCTAGCAGGGCATGGAGGAATGTGCGAGAGGGGGGCTAGTGGCAATGCCAGCCATGTGCGGGAGGGAGGGCTCGGGAGAGTGGCTCAGCCGGGCCAGCCCTGCGTGGGTGGGCAGCAGGGGGACTTCAGTTGGCCCCATGTGTCGGGGGAAGGAGGAAAGGGGACCTCTGGCCAGCCCCGGACAGGTGGCTTGGGTTGGCCTAGCAATGGGGGAGGAAGGAGGAGTGAGGGCCTCGGGCCAGCCCGGTGTGGGAAGGAGGCAGGAAGGGCTGGGCTTGCATGTTGCAGGAGGGCCCTCCAGCTGGCCCCAAGTGGTGTCCCGTTCTCCCTTTGGGAAAATATGGTCACCCTAATCAACAGCCAGCCCAGGTGAGGGAATTCTTCTTTCTTCTGCTTGCCTCTCAGTACAGCCCTAACAGCTCTTCAACATCTTTTACTCTAGTGGGTTTTATAAAGGCCTTTTTAATCTGTACACCACCATCCATAAGTGACAGGTTTCAGAGTAACAGCCGTGTTAGTCTGTATTCGCAAAAAGAAAAGGAGGACTTGTGGCACCTTAGAGACTAACCAATTTATTTGAGCATGAGCTTTCGTGAGCCACAGCTCACTTCATCGGATGCATACTGTGGAAATTGCAGAAGACATTATATACACAGACACCATGAAACAATACCTCCTCCCACCCCACTCTCCTGCTGGTAATAGCTTATCTAAAGTGATCATCAAGTTGGGCCATTTCCAGCACAAATCCAGGTTTTCTCACCCTCCGCCCCCCCCCCACAGACAAACTCACTCTCCTGCTGGTAATAGCCCATCAAAAGTGACCACTGTCTTCACAATGTGTATGATAATCAAGGTGGGCCATTTCCTGCAGAAATCCAGGTTCTCTCACCCCCTCACCCCCCTCCAAAAACCACACACACAAACTCGCTCTCCTGCTGGTAATAGCCTATCCAAAGTGACCACTCTCCTTACAACCTGCATGAAAATCAAAGTGGGCCATTTCCAGCACAAATCCAGGTTTATATGATATATATATATATATATATGATATGATATATGCCATCATGTGCCAGCAATGCCCCTCTGCCATGTACATTGGTCAAACTGGACAGTCTCTACGTAAAAGAATAAATGGACACAAATCAGATGTCAAGAATTATAACATTCATAAACCAGTCGGAGAACACTTCAATCTCTCTGGTCACGCAATCAGAGACATGAAGGTCGCTATCTTACAACAAAAAAACTTCAAATCCAGAGTCCAGCGAGAAACTGCTGAATTGGAATTCATTTGCAAATTGGATACTATTAATTTAGGCTTAAATAGAGACTGGGAGTGGCTAAGTCATTATGCAAGGTAGCCTATTTCCCCTTGTTTTTTCCTCCCCCCCCCCCGACGTTCTGGTTAAACTTGGATTTATTCTGGAAGTGGCCCACCTTGATTGTTATGCACAGTGTGGGGAGAGTGGTCAGTTTGGATGAGCTATTGCCAGCAGGAGAGTGAGTGTGGGGGGGGGGGGGTGAGAAAACCTGGATTTGTGCTGGAAATGGCCCACCTTGATTATCATGCACATTGTAGGGGGAGTGGTCACTTTGGATAGGCTATTACCAGCAGGAGAGCGAGTTTGTGTGTGTGGTTTTTGGAGGGGGATGAGGGGGTGAGAGAACCTGGATTTCTGCAGGAAATGGCCCACCTTGATTATCATACACATTGTGAAGACAGTGGTCACTTTTGATGGGCTATTACCAGCAGGAGAGTGAGTTTGTCTGTGGGGGGGCGGAGGGTGAGAAAACCTGGATTTGTGCTGGAAATGGCCCAACTTGATGATCACTTTAGATAAGCTATTACCAGCAGGAAAGTGGGGTGGGAGGAGGTATTGTTTCATGGTGTCTGTGTATATAATGTCTTCTGCGATTTCCACAGTATGCATCCGATGAAGTGAGCTGTGGCTCACGAAAGCTCATGCTCAAATACATTGGCTAGTCTCTAAGGTGCCACAAGTCCTCCTTTTCTTCATCCATAAGTGGAAGCTTCTGATCACAAAACATGAATTTAAAAGGAAAGTATGACTATCGTAGAACTCTACAGAATAAGATTAATATTTTTATTAATACATTTAGTTTAATAATAGTTAATAATTAATACGTTTAGTTTAAAATACTTCACTATTAGTCATTTGGAGCCTGATCCAAAGCCCATTGCAATCAATGGGTTCCTTTCCATTGACTTCACTGGGCTTTGGATCAGGCCCCCTAGCAAACAGTATCCTAGGCACCTTTTTGGTTTACATTCTGATTGGGACAACAAATTTGTAATTTAAATTACAACACTGATTCCTTCTGACTCACAATATGATGTAGTGCTGAATAATATATGCCTTACATATAGGCTTGGCACAATTTGATTTTTTAAAAATAATTTTGACAGATATCCATTTTTTAAGCATTTTTTTCTTTTTTTATTTATTTAAATTCACAGTTGCACAAAATCATGCGGTTTAAGCATTTTTTTTAATGTTTGAAACTTTCATGGTTACCAGAAATTGGGGGGGGTGAGGGATTTGTAAATGTTGAGATTCAAAAAGTTAAAGCTTTTATAACCGTTAAAATAAACTGTAAACTTCACATCAAAATATACAAAGTATATATATCCTTAAATCAAACTAATTTCTCAAGTAGCACTTGTTACTTTGCCTATATGTAATTTTATTGAAAATATTTTTTCATCATTTTTATGTATGGTGAAATTGACATTTATTGATGATCTAATCCTTCCAACCCTACTTTATGTATAATTGCCATACTACCCCCTATTGTTGGTTTGTCACACACATGTAGTGTTTCAGAGTAGCTGCCGTGTTAGTCTGTATTCGCAAAAAAAAAAAAAGGAGTACTTGTGGCACCTTAGAGATTAACCAATTTATTTGAGCATAAGCTTTCGTGAGCTACAGCTCACTTCATAGGATGTTTTGTACTTATCAGGCAATTAAGTGAGAAAAACAGAAGGGGTTAGATATAGTCTGTCTTCATAATGGGTATGGCAAATCACAGCATAAGTCATGTAAATAATTGTGTTGCAGGCCTCTTTAAATTTAATTATTGAATTGGACAATCACAACACTTCCCACACCCCCATCTCAAGAAAATCAGGAAGGTGGACACAGAATTAGCACTGTCAAAGGTTTCTGTGGTTGTATCATCACCACTCTTGCAGAGACTAGCAGTCATGCCAGGACTTTGTATCAACATTTCATGCCTTTAATAAAATAGGTAGTTATATTATACAATAAGGTCCATCCACCTATTTACTCCAGAATAGAACCGATTTTGCATATACTGAAGCTCTACCCTATAGGCAACTTCTGCCATACATTGTTCAACTGTGAGCAGAATTCAGATTCGAGGGGGAAACCAGTGACACTCAAACCAACTACGCACAAACTAAGTTCTAGCCATACTAAAATGAGATGCTGGCAACGTCATACCGTCCTCGGGTGCACTTTGATCAGCAGTGGTCCTGCCATAAATTGTTATCGCTGCTGGGCGCTGGGCCAGGACTGCCCACCCCAGGCTTTCAAAAGTCATGCGTCAGCCCCCGCGGAAGGCATTAGATTATTGTACAGGCCATGTGACTTTCACAAAGGCTGGGGCTCTGTATTTGCCAGCTGGGCTTTGAGCCTTTGGGTTTCACGCTTTGATGCTTGAATCTGCAACGGCAAGGGCTGGAAAAACTACTTCAGCGGAAGCGTTTGCGGTGACCGATCTGCCAGCAGGACCCGGGGCACCGCGCTTCCATCCGTGGCCGGGCAGGGGATCAGACGCTGCGCTGCCGGGGAGCCTGAGCAGCGGGCACAGCCCGGCCGCCTGCGCACAGACCAGCGCGGCAGCGGCGTCTCAGCGCCCCTCGCGCTATGGAGGGCCGCTGGAGGACCATTGGGCCCTGCGGCCACCCTTGCGAAGGCCTAACCGGACTCCGGCATCAAGGCCGTCCCCGGGCCGCGAAGCGCTGCGACGGTGGGGGCAGCAACTCACACGACGCCAGCCTCCCTCCGCGGCTCGCCGTTGACTCGAAGAGCGCATGCGCACCACAAAACGCGCGCCGTGCCCCGGCAGGAAGCTGTTCGCCCAGCCTCTCGCTATCCCGATTCAAATGTCGCGAGAGTTAAAGAGCACGACCCATAGGATGCGGCATGTGCAGTCTTCTTTGAGTGACAGTTCTGTGGTCCAATAGGAATGTGGCGCCGAGGGTGTGCGCGAGACTGTGTGTGGGCTCGCCTCTCGCACTCCCTGCTGGCGTGGCAAGAGCTCTGTGTTTGTGAGGAGTGAGCGGGTAGTAGCGAGTGACAGTGGGGGAGGCGGTGCTGCGCTCTCCCCTGCCCCACAACCGCCATGGCCTGGGCCGCCACCTCCCCGGCGGACAAGGAAAGGTAACGGTCCCCCGCGCGGGGCAGCCCATGTTTCCGGTACCTCAGGGGCGGCTGCGGCTCCCGGGTTGCTCGGTGGCTCTGGCCCTGCGGCCCCTGCGCCGGTGGGGTGGGAGGAGGCGCTGGGGCTACTCTGCCCCCGGCCTTCACACGTCCTGTAGGCCTGGTCCCCGCGAGCGGGCCCTGGGCGGATCGGCGCTGCCCCCGCGCTGCTCCTGCCCCGCGCTCCCTGGCTGTGGAAGGGGGCCGGGACCCACCTGCTGGGTGAGCCGGTGACAGCTGCGTGCGGGGCTGGGCGCCACCGCTCCTCGAAGGAGCTCTGGGAGGGGTGGCGGAAACGCGTATGGGGCTGAACAGGGGCCGCGAGTGAGCGGGGAGGTGATCCAGCGTGGAGGGGGGCAATAGATGGCAGCAAGAGGTGTTTACATTCACGGCCAGACAGCGTTGCCTTAAATGAGCAGGGCTGCGAAGTCAGGCACTCAGAGGTAGCAGAGGTTTCAGAGTGGCAGCCCTGTTAGTCTGTATCAGCAAAAAGGAGGAGGAGTCCTTGTGGCACTTTAGAGACTAACACATTTATTATTGCGTAAGCTTTCGTGAGCTAAACCCAATTTGTTAGTCTCTAAGGTGCCACAAGACCTAGCACAGGGAATCTTAAATCTGTCCTCTTGGGTGGCTACGTTATACTACAGCCTGTAGTTCAGTGGTTCTCAAACTTTTGTACTGGTGACCCCTTTCACTTAGCAAGCCTCTGAGTGCGGCCCTCCCTTATGAATTAAAAACACTTTTTTGTATATCTAACACCATTATAAATGCTGGATGCAAAGTGGGGTTTGGGGTGCAGGCTGACAGCTCATGACCCCCCCCCTATAATAACCTTGCAACCCCCTGAGGGGTCCTGACCCCCAGTTTGAGAACCTATGGTCTAGTTACATGGTCACAGAAATATTTTTTCCCCAGGACTCGCCACTGCTTCATTCAGTGGGCAGAATGGGCTGTGCTCACTTGGGGAGCCACTATTCAGTATTTTGTTTTCTCCCTATTGTTCATTGTGTGGCCCTAGGCCTTATGTGCTGCACACTATTCAAACCCTACTCTGAAGATAGAGTTATTAATTTTCTCATGGACTTTTCTATGGCGATTACCACTGCAGTGTCGGAGTGCTTCATAGAGATGAATTTTATCTTTGCAATACTCCGGTGAGGTGAGGGGGTGATGATAGTCTCATTTTACCCAGGGTGAACTGAGGCACAGAGAATAGAAGGTGAAGAGTATCCACTAATTTTAGGTGCCTAGGACCTGGTTTTTTCAGGGTACTTAGTGTTGTATAACACTTTATATATTCAAGCACAGCTCCCACTGATATTTGTTGCAGTTGTGAGTGCTCAGCACACAGACTCAGGTCCCAGGGTCTCAATTTGGGCCCCCAGAAAATGAGGAACAAACAACTTGTGACACCCTATGAAAGGCTGGGTTTAAGTGACTTGATGAACATCATACAGGAACTCTGTGGCAGTGACATCTAATCCAGAGCAGTATTTCATCTGCTTTAATCATGTGAACCATCCTATATCTACCTGCTGTGTGCTGCCTCATTTACTACATACTTTCCAATTTTGGTGACAAATAATACAGAAAACAGTGTCCTTTACTACACAACCCTGATTCATTTCTAGAGGTCAGTCCATCCTGTGCACTGAATGAGGTATGGGTCCTGTGGGAAAAATAGGAGTTATTGTGTATACAAAGATAATGCATATGCGCAAGGGCAACCTTGATTCAGTCATGTCCTAACTTTTGAATGCTTGATTTTTGCAACCTTAATTATGTTCTTTTATTGTCATTTGTTGTATGCAGTTGCCTAGGTTTTAAAAAAGGCAAACTGAAAAAACAAACTCCGTCATGTAGCATCACACTGATAGCCATATGGGTCATCATCAGGGTTGAAACCTTTAGATTCACTCCACGTACCTCTGCCACTGGAGTAACTGATAGAAATAGTAGGTTGTCATCCTCTGTGTAGACCAGCACTAGAGGTGGAGGGAGAACAACACATTGCCAGTAGGTTTCCCACGTATTTGCATAGATTCTTTGCCCCATCATTCCCCATTCTCCCTCTTCTGCTCCAACTCTGGCAGTGTCATATAATGGGAAATGTCTGGCAACTTCAATATAATCATCAGTGTAGAAAAGGTTAGTAAGGAATTCCTGTTTACTCTTTAATAATGCTATATTTTAGGTTTCCAAATGAAATTGGAAGACAAATTAAAACTAATAAGGGTTTTTTTGGTTTGTTTGTTTTTTGCATAATTAGACAGTGGCGTTCTCTGTTGCAAGATATCAAACCCTGGAGCTTAGCAGGATTTAGCAAAGGAATTGTTTTTTTATAATAGTTTACACGGCTGCTTAAGATAGGACAGAATTATAAAGGATATAAAAACCTCATGCTTTGGGGTTTTAGCTAGCCACTATCCTAGTATTAGGAAAAATCTCTCCCTATGGTCCGTCATTGTCCACGGTGTGGTTTTTTGCATCTTCCCCTGAATTGTGTGGTACTTTCACAATCTGGCAATTGTATTAGATAAACCAAGGGTCTGATCTGGTATGACAGTTTCCAAGTTTTAGAAGTGGGCATTCCTTTGTGTTTTTTTATTTGCTTTAGAAGATATTACAAAAAACAGTATTTTCCAGAATTTATATTACATTTTTTTTTTTTAGATTCATCTGCATCTATCCAGCATACTTAAATAACAAGAAGACAATAGCAGAAGGAAGAAGAATACCTATGGACAAAGTAATTTGTGGGTGGCATGGGAAAACTAAGTTTTGCTTCATGATAGCTTGGAAGGAGTTTGGAAGGAACTAACAATTGTGAACAAGGCTACTTAAGCTTTTTTGAGGAGAAGGAGAGGAAAGTTGATTGAATTCTGTAACATATTTGAAGACTGACCATTGGTGTCAACATGTGAATTCAACATGGGAAAGGCTGCGTTCAGAACCTCTTATTTTCACATGAGCAAGGCTCAAACAGATCAGCTGGGAGAGACTGAATGCAACCTTGAAAATCTGTTGAAAATTTACTAGTACAAAATCTTCTTGCCTGTCCTTGCAGTGATGAAGGAAACAGATACTGATCACCTGGGCAAGAAGGATTTTGTAAGGCTGCCTAATGATTTGCTTGTAATTTCATTATCTAACTAGTTTAGATGTGCGTGTTTTGCACTCTTGTTTTGACTCTAGAGGCCCCCTGTAATATCAAGGATGATGGGAAATAGAACACATTTGAGTCACTGTCTGTAATGTACCATTTCTTGTCTGTTACTTCTGTGTCCATAACTAGTACTTCAGGATCCAATAGGAGCCCAGCTGATAGTGGAATAGACATATAGTACATGGCTTACCGAGAAGTGCCACTGATTAAACACTGACTGCTAAAACATCTATATTCTCCAAATACTTTCTTAGATGTTTTTCCTGTTATAGCAAAAAGTCAGTTGTTTTAACTTGAACTAGTAGTTAAGTCTGTTACTTGAGTGATCAGGCCCCTACGTCTTTGATAACTGATGCCTGGCCTTCTGTTCCTTTCTCTTCAGTCTCTAACTGACTCCTTGGCAAGAGATGCCTGTCACTCAGTCAATCCTCTTTTAGTTCCTCAGTCTGTAGCTGAGGGTGTGTCTACAAACACACACACACACAAACCCTGCAGCAGCAAGTCTCTGAGCCTGGGTCTCATATACTCAGGTTTGTGCTACAGGCTAAAAATATCAGAGTAGACATTCCCACTTGATCAGGAGACTGAGCTCTGAAACCCACTGAGCTGAGTGTATCTCAGAGCCAAGGCTCCAGTCCAAGTGAGAACGTCACAAAAGCCCAACTCTGTAGGCCTGGGCTCTGAGACTCATTGCTGCAGGTTGGTTTTTGGGTTTAGGGTTTTTTTTTTTCCCTTCTGATTGCTTAAACCACACACAAAGAAATCTCTTACTCCTACCTCACTCCAAAGAAACCAAAATTGTTTTTCTAAAGTACTAACTCTGTCCCCACTCCTTCCTGGGTTCCTGCCCAGGCCTGTCTACAGCTAATGTTTGAGCCCAGGCTTATTTTTTCCTCTCCTTTGGTGCTTTGTTCCTTTCTTTCTGATATATTCCAGGAAATGTACATGTCCTGGTTCATAAATAACTTACATAAGTGGAGAAGCAAGCAGATCTGTTTTCCCTGATCCATCTTTGTGCCCTCCCTTTCCCTGACTACTGCTTCCCCTGAGGAATTTCAGGAGCTCATCCAATCAACACCTAATTACGATGGATTTGTTTCTCAGCAGTAGACTAATTTTTTTAAAAAGGCAATGTAGTAATTTAAAACATTATTTTAATAGGCCATTGAAAATCCCACATCTACAGAAATCCAAGATGTATGTGCAGCAATTGGACTCAATGTTCTTGTAGAGGTAATGTGAAACTTTATGAATACATCTTGATAAAGACTTTTTTTTTTAAATTGAAAAAAATGTTCTGTAGAAAAAACATTGTCCTATAAACTTATCAACCAAGTCCTTTGATTTCTTTGAACATAAGTTAACTTAATATTTATGGGGATGTTGGAAAAATTGGAGAGAGTACAGAAAAGAAATTTAAAAATGTGAGGGCTAGAGAAAACGCCTTACAGTGATAGACTTAAAGAGCTCAATCTGTTCAGTTTATCAAAAAGTACATGAAGAGTTTTCTTGATTAGGGTCTAAGTACCTTCATGGGGAGAAAATACAGGTACTAAAGGGCTCATTAACCTATTGGAGAAAGGCATAACAGAAAAGAATGGCTGCAAGCATGGCCGTCCCTACGGGGTTGCGGGGCCCAGAACAAATCAGCCTCCCTGTTAGTCTGCTCTCTGCCTCATCCCTCCTGCCTCACCTCGTCACCTGAATATCAGGACAAATGGCGTCCCAATCGTACATTGGTCGGGATGGGGGACAAAGGGCTAAATATCGGGATTTTATTGAAACATGGGCCCCCGCAAAGCCAGGGCCCTGGGCAGTCTCCCCAGTTCGCCCTACCCAAGGGACGACTCTTGCTGCAAGATGAAGCCAGATGAATTCAAATTGAAATTAGGCACAGTTTTGTTAACATTGAAGGTAATTAGCCATTGGGACTAACTAGCAAGAGATGTGCTGGATTCTCCTTCTTTTGGCATCTTCACATCAAGACTGGATGCCTTTCTCACAGATATGTGTTGGCCAAATATAAGTTACTGGGCTTCATGCAGGGGTAACTGGGTGTAATTCTAGTCTGACCTCCTGTATGTCACAGGTCATAGATGTCTCTTTTGGCATTAAAGTTCTGATAGTTTAACTATATTAGCACATAAAGTGCAGTTTGACAACAGAAAAGAGTAATTACTCCAGTACCTTAGATTAACCTAAAAGTGAATACTGTAGAACTTATATCCTCATAAAAACATTTAGGTTTTCATCAATAAGAACTTCCTTTTAATGTATACATTCAAATACCCTGAAAACATCAATCAAGTCACTAGTCATAATTAAATATAAAGATTTTTTTCTGAGAAGTAAAGAACAATTCAGTTATTCTCATGAGTTGCCCATTAATATAAAATGTAACCAGTAGTACCATAAAACTTGCTCATTCAGGTACAGATTTTGCCAGCACCATCTTAAATTTTCATAAATCAGATTTTTTTCTTTAATCTGTACAATCAAAGTTGCTAGCATTATCGTAATAAAAATTGGAAATTAAGTGGACCTTGATATATTTTAAAGCATATATACCTTTATCATTATGCTTTCAGAGAACTGTCTGTATTTTTCTTATCCCTTGGAGACACACAAATATTGACTGTTACTTTTGTAACAGGAGCAAAGCCAAATAAGAGAGAGGAAGAATCTTTACTAGGAATTACAAAGGGTTTCAGAACTTTCAAGTGAGCATCACATTTTTCAGTAGTAACAGTTTTTAAGAATTAGTGCATTAGATTGCTTTCATCAGCATCTTCAGGAAAATTTAAAACATTGGTTGTCTGAAAGGGAACTTTCAAGTACCTCTATCTTATGATGATCGCAGTAGTCACTTATAGCATACCTGAGCATCTCTGATACTTAGACATTCCCTGGCCTAGAACCAGTGTGCTGGATAGGAGTTATAAAAGCCCCTTAGCTACCTGGAGAAGAGTTCTTCAGCTGTGGTTGCTGCGTAAGACAGCCTATGGCTCTCACAGGTCAAGCATGGGAAGTCTGATGGAGATAGGGGTATAGCACTGTGTTGTGGAGCTGCTCAGAGGCATCCCACATGGGACTGTTGTAACTTTATCTGCCTAAATTATGCCAGGGGTGATTTCAGTGCTCGAACTACGCAGAATCTCAAGGCTTTTAAAGCCACCTTTGCCCCTGGGCTCTGAATGTGCAGCATTCAATCTTCCCTATTGTCTTGAAGAATGTCAAAGGTTTAGATCTTTCCCCTGTGTCTAGATGACACTTCCCTCAGTATTCTGTATGGATTGCTCAAATGATGCCCCCTTCATTTCTAAATTATAAACTTCTAACATAAAATTGACAAAATCTTAATCAGATTTATCAAAATGCAGTGCTGATGGAGCACTGCAATGTAATGTTTCATACTCCTCCTTTCAGATAACTTCTATCAGGTTATGTGGCTTATCTCTGGAACTTTGGGAGCAGTGACTTGATCGGGATGTTTAAATACAAATAGGTATACAGCTAAGTTACAAATAACTTTCCTCTCATAACTGCTAGTACATTCACAACACAATCATTAAAATGTGTTTTTAAAAAATTCTAAACAAAACTTACACAGAAAATAGACAAACATAAATAATTAAGTTATGGTAATGTCTTTTAAAGATAAAATCTTAACGATATTCTTCAGTAAATGTAGTAATACACATTGTCAAACTTGAATTCTAAGCCCTATAAATGGTTTCCATATGTCATAGACCCAGGTTTTTTGTTGTTTTAGGGTCAGAAGGGTCCATTAGATCATCTAGTCTGACCTCCTATATGTCACAGGCCATTAAGTTTCATCATTACCCTGTATTTGAGACTAATAACTAGGGCTTGGCTAAAATACATCTTGATTTGAAGTCTCCAACAGATGGAGAATCCACCACTTCTATTTGTAGTTTGTTCCTCTGGCTAATCACCCTCACTGTGTGGGTTTTATTGTTTGTTGTGTTTTTTAAATTGTGCCTAATTTCTAATTTGAGTTTGTCTGGCTTTAACTTCTAGCCATTTGTTCTTATGTCTTTCTCCACTAGATTAAGGATGTTTTTATTACTCAGTACTTTCTCCCCATGAAAGTTCTTAGATACTGTAATCAAGTCATCTTTTAATTTTTTTTTGAGAAACTAAAATCAGACTTCTGAAAGGGGTACCGTAGTCTGGAAAGGTTGAGAACCACTGAGCTAAACAGATTAAGATTTCACAGGCATTTTCTCCAATTCTCAGATAATTTTTGTGGCTTTGTTCTTCACCCTTTCCAATTTTTTCACATCCTCTTTAAAATGTGGACATCAGAACTGACATAGTATTCCAGTATCTGTCTCACCAATGCTAAAATCCTCTTCATACTCACTTCTCCCCTCTTCATGCATCCAAGGATCACACTGGCTCTCTTTGCTACAGGATCAGACTGGGAGCTCATGTTCAGCTGTCTGTCCACTACGATTTTAATTTTTTTTTCCAGTCATTGCTTTCCATGGTACAGTCCTCCATTTTGTAGGTGTGGCCTTCATTTCTTGTTCCTACATGTATAACTTTGCATTGGGCTGCATTAAAATGCCTTTTGTTCAAATGGGCTCAGGTTACCAAGTGATACAGATGGCTCTGTATGACTGTCCTGTCTACATCATTATTCAACTCTTAACCAATCTTTGTCATCTGTAAATTACTTTTATCAGTATGTCTTCAAACACCTCTCTGGTTTTGTGCTGTATGAATTATTTTGTGAAGAGAAATATGGGAGAGGATAACTATTCTGCTTCCTTTGAAAGAATGTTTTTTTCCAGTGGTTTAACAGTATTCACTTCATCCTCACTAGTCCAGCCCAGACGTAGATTGCCTTAACTTCTGAAAGTTTGTTCTGAAGTTTAGCATACATACCACCGGGTTAGTTGTAAAGTCCAGAGTATGATCATATTTTCCCAATAAGCATGTGTGACCGTTCACTTTCAAAGCATGTACCTAAGGTCTACATGGCTGAGACACCTCCCTCAAAAAGGTGTACGTCTGTGAGCAGTGTCCATTGGTTATGGACATTTTAGTACATAGCAATTTTAAATACATATTTCTTTAATGTCTGATGCTTATCTTATGAAATGCCTTTCTGCCTCTTAATCTCTAGTTTAACTGTGGTGTTTTTTTCCCATTTGCTAGAAGAACAAGTTGTACCCTAGAGAGTGGAACCGTGATGTGCAATATCGAGGCAGAGTACGAGTTCAACTCAAGCTGGAAGATGGCAACCCATGCTTACCTCAGTTTCCAACACGTGAGTGCAGTATTTGTTGAGGGGGTATGTGCAGTGAGAAAACTTGGGTAACAATTTATTTTTACCTACTTAGAAAAAGTTAGGGTCGGTTGCCATAATGTCAGGCTGTGTTTGTGTCTCCCATGCTAATGTTATTGTGACCAGTCTGTTAAAACATTAATAGAGAACTTTGTTGTTAGGCATTTTAGTTCCTACCATTTGAAACATTTGGCCACTATAAGCCATATAAACTGGTAACTAAATGAGATTAGCCAGAGCCTGTTAGTGAGGAAGTGATTCTGTTTTAGGATACAGTCTTCGGTCCTGTTTTTCCTTAGATGGTGCTTCATTCTCATTTTAAAAATTGGGAATTGAACATTCTTTTGGGCACACTGTGTGACCACTGTCTCCAACAAAGCAGTAGTGCTACTTTATGTACTGTGTTGTGGTAGACGGTTTTGCTCTAAAAACAAAAAAAAAAAATTCTGCTTTAAAACTACTGTATTTCACTTAGTTTTTTCTTGTGTAAACTTGTCATACCTCAGTTAAATTTCAGTGCAGTTGATAAACTGATGTAGTAATCCTGTTTGATATTGCAATTTTCTGCCTAAAATGCTCATAGAAAATCTAAAATACTAACTGGCCTAACTAAAGAAGCCTTCTTAATATTGACAGGTAAGTGAGGAATTAGTGTGCAGAAAGGATAGGGGCAAAGACTAATCAACAGAGTGGGAGAATGAAAGTGCTAGAAACTAGAAAGTGCCATTGATGGTGTGATGGCTTCATGATCTCCACTGATCAGAAGGGGAAGATAGAGCCATGGAGTCTTCTGGTGGGAGCAAATAGTTGGGTCAGCATCTTGCTCCCCTGTAGCATGTTTTGGTTGTCCATCCACTTGTCCTTTTGAGGTCCAGACTAGCCCCAGATAGTTACAATATTAGCATGCCAAGTCCATATAAACAGAAGGCAATGTGATGGCTTTTTGGAGGCTTGGTCTTCCCCTGCACTTTTACCTTTGAGGCAAGTAACTGCTATAGGGAAGTAAGGGGCGGTGGGGGCTGCGCCTCATTGTCTGTCTGTGCAAGCTAGTCAGCGGTTCTCAAACTGTGGGTCACGACCCCATTTTAATGGAGTTGCCAGGGTTGGCATTAGACTTGCTGGGGCCAAAGCCCGAGCGCCGCCACCCAGGGTTGAAGCCCAAGGGCTTCAGCTCTGGGTGGTGGGGCTCAGGTTACAGGTCCTCCGGCTGTGGCTAACGCCCTTGGGCTTCTGGTTTGGGCCCTGCCCTTTTGGCTTTGTCTTTGGCCCCCAGGTGGGACGGTGAGGCTTGGGAAGGCTCAGGCTTCAGTCTCCCCTCCTGGGGTCGTGTAGTAATTTTTCTTGTCAGAAGGGGGTCACAATGCAATGAAGTTTGAGAACCCTTGAGCTAGATCATAATCTAATTGATAAAGAGCAACTCAATTCCTTGATTAGGTCCCAAATTACTGTGACTTTTCTCTAGGCTTGCTCTGGATTCTATTAGTTCTAATGATTCAGTTTAAAACTGTTCTGCAAGTTCCCCCAGCAAGCACTGAGTGCCTACTTCCAGAGAGCACCCAGTATCCTATGGATACAGGGGAAAGAAGCAGAGCTTGGGACTTTGTATCCAACTTGATGAGGGTTTCGGGTAGGCCCGAACATTAGCTAGGGATTCTAATGTTCAAAGTGTTACAAATATTCATATAAATTGACCCTTGCCTTTTGTTTCTAGGTAAATCAGTGATGCTGTATGCAGCAGAAACAATTCCAAAACTGAAAACAAGGACACAAAAAATGGGAGGTAGTGACCAAAATCTCCAGCCAGGAGAGGGAGGCAAAAAAGGAAAAGGAAAGAAGAAGAAGTGAGCCTGTCTCTGGCATAATTGTTACTTTATATAGTCATTCTATGGCAGATATGGATGAACGTTACTATTTGTGAATCTCAACTGAGATCTAAAAAACAAGAAAACTGGTGAAGCTGTACAGAATTGTCTTCAATTTTTTACTGAAGTGGAATGCATGTACTGTGCCTGATATTGTGTAACAATCACAGAACCCCCAAATCCAAAGGTAGCAGCTAGTTTTAGAACTTACAAACAACATAGACAATTTGAGGGTGGAAACATGATTATTTTCATGGATACATATGCAGTTGTTTGGCTTTCAAAATAAACAAAAACAAAGTTTATTTTATGCAGGCTGGATATTTAAAGTTGATTGCCTTAGTACAAAATGTATCTATGCTGATAAAGATAAATTTGTCTTAAGTCTAGACCTTATATATCACTGTACTAGGTAAATTTCCAATGAAATTATCATTACTCTGTACATTTCACTTTTTAATCATTCACAAATGTTAAGTCTAATAAAGGTGGAAAAAAACAAATTTTGAAAACCTAATTGTATAAAATACTTTAGTCGGAGCTTCATCACTCTTTTTTTTCCCCCAGATGACTATTTGAAGAGAAGATATTTTGTACATCTCACCCATTAAAAGCTTGTGGCTGGCTGCATTCTACTGTGATAGAATGTCACAGATTCTCTTATACTGCCATGTATATGAGAAAGGGCTTACTGACTTTAATATTCTTTTGTCTTTAAAAAGAAAGTACCATCTATCTTTAGTCTTACAATCAGATATTGGAAACACAACTTTATTAATGTCATCATATACAAATATCTCTTTTGTTTTATTTTATTAGAGGTGCGTATTGCCTTGGGGAAAAGTTCACTTCATGCAGAAGCTTAAGCTGATCTATCCTACTCCCCACAGCTGATGAATCCAAAATAAGGAAGACTCTTGGAAGGAAGGGCCTCACAGAGAGTAAAAAGTGCACTTTGTAAGTTCCAGAGGAAGGGATGGTTTGGGAGCATGAAGAGGGAGAGATTGGAGAGGAAACAGCAGAGCCTGTTCAATAAGTGATCTCATGTAGGTCTTTTTCCCCCACTTACATGTTGAGTGAACCTCCATGTTTATTAAATAATCATTCTGTTTCCGTTCAGGATAACTCTGTAAAAGTGAATATAGTGCTTGTTAACGTGTGTTTACAGACACTGGAAACTGATCAGTTTTATCCATATACCTGTATGTAAGTTGTGGTGCAGGCCTTCCACCTAAGGATGATATTTTTCTCTTCCCTCCTGCATGTCTTCCCTGGCACGCATCTTTTATGTGGTAGCTGTTTAAGCAGTGTTTAAATGTATGGAGTGTTAGATTTGGCTGTGGTGGATTATAAAATCACGAGGATATGCTCACTTAATTTCAGTTCCTATCTCACTGACCTTGCAGTCCATCCCAGCCAGTGTTACTAACACCTGTGTATACCACTGTGAGGAATCAAAAAGCCTGGCTGTGGGGGATGACATCAGAGTTTTAATTCTTGACAGCATAAAGAGAAGGCCCACAAGAATTTCAGAGGGTGATCTTCAACTTTTATTAAAACATAGCTAATGGTTGATATACAATGTAAAACAATGCGAGTGTCTACAATTTGACTCATTATTTAATATTGAGGGTTTTTTAAAGACTGCTTACAAAAAATACATAAAGCACTGGCCCTGAAAAGTGGCAGTTTTGTTTTATGGTAGGTTTTGACACTGGGTTTGGAAAATTTGGGAAAGTAGATGGTATATGATGCACTTGCCATACGGCCATTGCTTTTTCTGTTGTAAGTAGCTGAAATACAAATAGGTATTTAGTGTGACAGCTGACTAGTATTTTTTCTATGGGGGTAAAGTGTATGCTAGGACATTCTCAGTCTATGTGAAGATATAGATAGCTACAGTGTCTTACTTAAAATCTCCATGCAGATCTTAGTTTTTATATTACCTGTTTCTTCTGTTCTGTAATTCAGTGTGTCGTGATAGCTCTTTGGATATCTTACCTGCAGGTGGCATGGGGAATTAGACACTTTCTGGACTCAGTGTCAGTGTTACTTTGGGCAATCTGGACTGATAAATACTTAATTTCCTATATAGTCTTCTAATTGGGAACAGAATTCTTTTTCTGTAAGTTAGTTGAAATCTGTCATGACTACTCTTAGATTTTGCACAACAGCAAAGGGTGAGAATTTTTATTTACTAACTACACAATACTTTAATTACACCATTTCATCATTGTTGCAGCTGAGCAAATTCAAAAATTCATGACAGATCTAGAGTCGGATAGGCAAAGGTGCTATGGAGTTCAGCCAGGGTAACAGGGCAATAACTCACAAGGCTACCTTACCTTGAGAGGTAAGCGATCGCTTGATAATAAGAGTTGGGGATTGTGGGTTTGAGTGAGAATATTTAAATATTCAAGGCCACAGAAGGAAATCAATTTTGTGGGTTTTTTTTGGTGAGGTTATTTTAAAACTTTGAGTTATAGAGGCTCTTTTTGTGGGCCATGCATGCATAATCTACTGTGAATTACTTTTGGAGAATCTCTTTGTAAACACACACTGAGGTTTCCAAAAGTAACACCTAAAGAAAGAAGCTGCATCTATACTGAATGCTTGAACTGATGGAAGCCTTGCCATGTGAATGCTATGTGGTTGGGACACTGTAGGTGTATGTCTGGCTGAGCAGGATGAATGGTAAACATGGGGTGCAGTCAGTGGCATGCTCTCCTGGGAAGTGGCAAATGTGACAGGAATTATTACTTTGGTCACAGTTAACTTCCATTCTGTACCTTATATGTCTCTAGAAAGGGTGGGATTGTGCAGTTGCAATGGGGGAGTGAACGGCAGTATAATTACAAGGCATGCTAGTAAGGAAGAGGGAAGACATGGCAATTGCACTCCAAATACTGGGCTCAACAGCTTCTTCCCCCCTCGTGGTAGCTCCTGTCCACTGTTGAGGAAGGATTGACGCTGGTTTTCTGCAAAATGAAAGCCCCGGGAACATTTTTTTTTTCCTCTTAGAAAGTTCTGTGCAGGAGGGGACAATCTGGCACCTGGGTTTTGAGTGACTTCTAAGTGAGGCTCCTTAGGACTGTGATCTACCTAATTCTTATCCTTGTGAACAAAACTTGAATGTTCAAATTTAGGCAATTGGTGTATTAAAAAATGTATGAGGTTAAATACTGATTGGGTGTGCATCTACTGTTCATAGTGGCGAAGAGTACAATTCAACCTCTATTTTGGTGTACTGTCTGGATAAATAAAAGCATTTTAATTACATTGCCACCTTGGTTATTAAATACAGTAAATATGTAGTAAAACAAAATTAGTCCATGTTGACTCCTAATACATTTATATGCTTTGAAAAGGAACTGAGATGGATACTTTGCAATGACCATACTGTAATGCTTTGACAGAGGTGACTGACCTCATAACCCCCTAAACTGATGAGATTAAATGAAACTACCAAAACATTGTTGTTTCAAGTTGCTAGGTACAAAACTGGCTACACCCTTTAACAGACATGTGGTGTTGGGGTCTTTAGAAAAGGCTATTCTTCACTCACAAATAAGTTCAGGAATGTGTTATGCACACAGTGGCTTAAGAACAGCTCCTGCATGTGAAGACCAGTTTAACATGAATGATCTAACCTCCATAAATTGTTTCAGGAGCATCTTAAAGTTAAACTTTGACCCTTCTTTCTGTGAGATGAAACAGATTGGCTTGTAATTTTCTGGTCTCTAGGCTTCAGTTTTGAACAACTTTTCAAATACTAACAGCTGTAAAAGACAACAAAGGTATTAGACTGTTAGGGGATACTGATCCTAAAACCTGTTGGTCTTTTTGGTTTTTTTCTCCTCGCCCATGACATCCTTCTCAGGCAGAATGGACATTTCAATAAACATGCTCCACTCATTGTGTGTAATGGAATCTCAGACTCTCCTAGCCTTCAACAACTTCTCTTAATAAATATTTGGAAAAAAATGTCAGTTACTACAAAAAAAAATACAGTGAAACTTGGACAAGAGACCACACTTAGTGAAACACCTCTTGTTTTAAGAGAGTGGCTCATTTAAATGTTGTATTTTCATCATCCTTTCCACATCATGATGTACATAAGGCAGCAGTTAAATGGCACCAATTACCTTGAACCTAGCTCATTTTTCCAGGTCTTCTATACTTTGCTCTAATAATGCTGCTTTACCCCTTATTGTGCTGTGCAGTGTGCTTTTAGGTAACCTTTTTTGGCTATTGCCTGGAGTCACCAAAGAAATACTTGTTTAGGAAGCCTGTTTTGGGGCAGAGCTGGCACTAGGCATAAACAGACTCAGCAATTGCTTATGACCTTGAGCAACTTCGGGGGGGGCCCCCATTTGCTTTTTATTATGTGGTGTAGGGCGAGCAGGGCTGATGCCAAAAATATTGCTGCTTAGAGCCCCCAGTGTTGCGAGCACCATCTCTGAAAGATGTTCCATATCTGTCCATCCCTTCTTAGAGACAGCTTTGACTGTAGGGGTGAATCTAAACTGATCAAATATGATTCTGTTCTGCCTTTTTATTAGATTGACAAATTGGTTGTTTAAATAGGGGTGGCAATTTAGACAGGTTGCACTGTATTCATAGCGAATACAGCTTTTTACTTTATAGGTAAGGACAGAATGCAGTTGTTTGGTTCAATAGCGTGCTAGATATCTACAAAATTACTCCTCAAGTTATCATAACTGGCTGTGGGCGGGAAAACTTCTCCAGATATTTTTTCCTCTCAGTTGTGAAAAATGGAACCATTCCCTTGTGTGCGTTTCATGTAACCCAGTCATGGATCCTCTGTTTATTTTAAAAGGAGAGGAAGCAGATATTCTAAGTACCATATGAAAATCCTATTGGAGGTGTTGAGACCAACAATTCAGGAAGTAAACCTGCTTTGCTTCAAAAACTGGGTGATAAGAGATGACTTTCTAAGGATTTCAGGATCTGGCATCCATAGTAGTTCTTAGCCTAGCTTACATTTTGACCAATGAGAGTTTACTGGCATAAGGACAGTAAAAACTCACTCAGGTCCTCCAAAATTTGCTGCTTGGAGCTAAGAAAAACTAGTTCTTCAAGTGCTTGCTTATGTCAATTCCATATTAGGCGTGTGTGCTCGCCACATGCACCAGTGCCGGAAGTATTTCCCTTAGCAGTATCCGTAGAGGACCAGCTCTGGTGCCCTCTAGAGTGGCGCCCACATGGCACGGTATAAGGGGCGCCACCCTCAGTTCCTTCTTGCTGCCAGTGATGGTACTGGAACATCTGCTTCGGCTAGCGTTGTTTCATTTTCTGTTCTCGCAAACTTTGAAAACCTGTAAAATAGTTATATATGGTTAGTAGTTTCTTAATTAAACCCTTAGTAGTAGTTTTCAGCTCGTCGTTAGTCCTGAATGGGACTCAGCCAGGGGATGGGGCATGCCCTGGTCCAGAGGCTTTAAGCCCTGCAATCACTGTAAACCGCCTACGCCCGTCAGCAATCCACATACCAGCTGCCTAAGGTGCTTAGGCATGGGGCACATAAGTTGCAAGTGCTGTATCTGCAAGTCCTTTAAACCTACGACGAAGAAGGAGCATGAAACTCGTCTAAGGCGCTCCTAATGGAGTTGGCACTCACTCCAGCACTGGAGCAGTGGTCCGCCTCTGCACAGAGCACCATGGCCTCCGTGCACAGTGCTCTGCCGGCGCTACCCACGAGCCAGCACTGGTCTCCCTCCATGGCTCCGGTCCTGTAAGAGAAAGGAGAGGGCTGGGGGGCGAGCAACGACCTGTACCGGGCAGCTCAACGCCCCCTTCAGGAAGTCAGGCCCCAGCTCAAGTCAAGCGGTGCAGCCCATCCTGTACTTTGCCTGCGACTCCAGATAGCGTCATGCCTCGGGACTAGAGCGGCAGGCTCAGTGGAGCCCCCTTCAGTCCCTGCACTGGGGACACCAATGGAGGGATTCGAGGCATTCCTCGCTGGCGGATTGGCACAGACGCTCTGGGGCACGTGCTGCCCGGGAAGATCTCAGGGACTGGCCCTGACCATCTCCAAAGGCCTGATACTGATCACAGGCCTGATCGGGGAGCAGAGACCACCAATCGCCCAGTCGTCATTGTCTGTCTCCTAGGAGATTGCCCTTTTCACGAGGTTCCTCACGACAACTGGCCTGTAGTGGCTCCTGGTCCTGGTCAAGCAGCATGAGGTGTGGATTGCCGGGTTTCCAACACAGATCTGCCAAATGCCATCGGTCTCCGAAAACCCGACCAAGACACCTGACTCGCTCAGACAGGTTGGCTTCGGGTCACAACAACTGGCACCGCGGTGTTGGACAAGAGCCACCACTCCACCCGTTCCTGGTTGCCTGGTACCGACCACTCCGCTTACAGCTCCAGCACAAAGCAATGTTCCCTGGCTGTGGGACAAGCCCCAGTACCTACAGCATCGACGGCACTGAAACCTGTTCCATGGCCTCAAGGGCAGTGGCCGGTGCCATAGTACCTGTGGAACCCTTGGGGGTTCACCCAACCATCGCAAGCTGCCCGATCGGTGTTAGGAGCCTCGGAGAGGCCAGCGGCCTTGGTATCCCGTCCCTTTCCAGTGCTCGACGCTTCAGGGGGAAGGATCCCACAGGTCCAGGAGGACCCAGGGGAGCAAGCTGCTGGACCACCAGTGGACATGCTGGTGCCGCGGGAACCTCCATCGTCCTCATCGTCACCAGACGAGGCTATCATGGGGCCCCCTCACGCAGTTCCTCAGGATGACGCCAAGGCGCACCAGGAACTTTTGAAGAGGGTCGCTTCCAACCTGGGGCTTCAGGCAGAGGAACTGGAAGAGCTCTTAGACTCTCTGTTTGATGTCCTCTGCTCCTTCCAGGGTGGCCCTACCCTTTCATGAAGAGGTTTCCAAAATCACTAATGCCCTGTGGCTGCCCCCCTCTTCCTTGGCCCATATCTCTGAGGGCCGAACGCAAGTACTTTGTGCCAACCAAGGGGCATGAGTACTTATACTCCCACCCAGCCCCTAATTCCCTTGTGGTAGGAGAGGTTAACCACAAAGACAGGCCAGGGCAACCAGGGCCACCCCCAAAAATAAAGACTTGAGGAGGTTGGATCTCTTTGGACATAAGAGTTATTCATCTTCCAGCCTTCAGCTGAGAGTGACCAACCACCAAGCCCTCCTTAGCTTGCCACATATTAGAGTCATACCAGCCATGGCCAAGTTTGAAGGGTCGCTTCCTGAGGCTTCCAAGAAGGAGTTCTGAGCAACCCTCAATGAGGGCACGCCCGCGGGCAGGGCAGCCCTCCAGGCGGCATCAGATGCTGCTGATGCAGCTGCCCGCACCATGGCTTCCGCATCTCCATGCGGCGAGCCTCCAGGCTGCTCCTCTCTGGGCTCTCCTCTGAGGCTCAGCAGTTAATGCAGGGCTTGCCCTTTGACAGCTGAGCCCTATTTGCAGAGCAAACAGACAGCAAATTGCATGGCCTAAAGGACTCCTGCACCACCCTGAAAACCCTGGGTCTTTACGTCTGAGCCCCAGCATGTAAGCGGTTCAGACCGCAGCAGCCGCATGGCCAGGGGAGCCAGCCTCAGCAGGACCAGCCCCACAAATGAGCCAACGGCTATAAGCAATGTCCGAGCCACCCACCTCCACCTTCTGCCCAGTCAGGCCCGACCCATGCCAAGCAAGGGACCAAATGGTCATTTGAGGGTGGCCTACCAGACTATTCCCTGGATCCATCTGTCCCAGTGTTCTCCAACTGCGTTTCCCTTTTTCTCCCTCCTTGGACCGATGGGTCCTCAGTACAGTGGAACAGGGTTATACCCTCCAGTTCCTTTCTACCCCCCCTTCCCACCCACCTTCCCCATCCCTCTTCAGAGACCCCTCTCACGAGAGTCACCTTGCACAGGAGGTAAAGGGGTTGCTACAGCTGGGTGCGGTGGGAGAAGTTCCTCTCAAGTACAGGAACAAGGGGTTCTATTCCCGGTACTTTTTAATCCCAAAGGCCAAGAGTGGTCTACGGCCCATCCTGGACCTGCGAGACCTCAACAAATACCTAAAGAAGTTAAAGTTCCACATGGTTTCCTTGGCTTCTGTTTTCCCCTCCCTGGATCTGGGAGACTGGTATGCTGCCCTCGACTTTGAAAGACGTATACTTCCACATAGGTGATCTTTCAAGAACACAGATGCTTCCTCCAGTTTACGGTGGGGCCCCACCACTACCAGTTTGCGGTCCTCCCATTTGGCCTGGCGACAGCACCGAGAGCGTTTTACCAAGTGCATATCAGTGGTAGCTGCTTACCTCAGGCACTGGGGTATCCCGATCTATCCGTACGTTGACGATTGAGGGTAGTTCCAGGTCTTAAGTCCAAAGGGATGTTGTGGTGCTTCAAGCCACGTGCCGCTCTCTGGGCCTTCTGGTAAACAGCAAAAAGTTGCCATTAATGCCGGTGCAGAGGATAGAGTTAATCAGAGCGGTCCTCAACTTGACCTGCACCAGGGTGTTCCTGCCGTGGGACAGGTTCCACACGCTGACGAACCTCATCTCGGAAGTCTCCGTGATCCCTCTGACTACAGCCAGGGTTTATCTGTGCCTACTAAGCCACGTGGCGGCATGCACTTATGTGATCCACCATACCCGGCTCTGGATGTGGCCCCTGCAACAATGGCTGGGAATGGTCTATTCCCAGTCCTGAGACCCTCTGGAAAAGATCGTTACCATTCCGGGCGATACTTACCTCGCTGCAATGGTGGACCAATCACCAGACTGTCCTGGAGGGGTTCCATTCGACAACCCCCATCACTCAATCGAGTTGGTGTCGGACACCTAAGACCTCCAGACAAAGGAGATGTGGTCCCCGGAGGAGGCGAAGTAGCACATAAATGGCAAAGAGCCCCGAGCAGTCCGGCTGGCGTGCGGTGTCTTCCTGCCCCAACTGTTGGGTAAGGTGGTACGGGTCCTGATGGACAACACAGCCTCGATGTTCTATATCAACAGGCAAGGGGGAGCACGCCCATTGGCTCTCTGTCAAGAGGCCCTCCATCTATGGGACTTCTGTATCAGCCACAAAATCTACCTGGAAGCTTGTCACCTTCCTGGCATCAAGAATACACTGGCGGACCAGCTCAGCAGGGACTTCTTCTCTCACCACGAGTGGTCACTCCATCCAGAGGTAGCCTGCATGATCTTCCAAAGGTGAGGAACTTCCCAAGTGGACTTGTTCGCCACCAGACAGAACAGGAAATGCCACCAGTTCTGTTCTCAGCAAAGTCTGAGCAAAGGCTCCCTCTCTGATGCCTTTCTCCTGTTGTGGTCAGGAAGCCTGATGTACACATTCCGTCCAATTCCACTCATCAGCAGAGTCCTGGCAAAGGTCAAGAGAGACAAAGTGCAGGTTGTCGTGATCACCCCGGCGTGGCCTCGCCAGTGTTGGTTCAGCACACTCATGAGCTTGTCAGCGCCCCCTCCCTGGCCCCTACCCAACCGACCAGACCTGCTGTCACAGGACCACGGTTGGCTCTTACACTCCAACCTCAAGTCCCTCCACCTCCTCGTGTGGATGACTGTGGCTCAACCCGGAGGAGAGGACCTGTTCGGAAGGAGTCCAATAGGTCCTTCTGGGAACTAAAGCCCTCAACTAGACTGACTTACCTGGCCAAGTGGACGAGATTTTCCCGCTGGGCATCCAAGCATGGCATCTCTCCCTCGTGTTCTTCTATACAGGCTGTTCTGGACTACCTGCTCCATTTGAGGAACCAGGGCCTGGCACACACTTCCATTAGAAGGCATCTTGTGGCCATCTCTGCTTTTCACTTGCCTATCCAAGGACAGGCAGTGTTTTCCCATGACATGACAATCAGATTCTTGAGAGGGCTCAAACGATTCTTCCCACAGGTATGGGCTCCTGTCCCACAGTGGGACCTTAACTTGGTCCTCTCTAGGCTCACCGGCCCGCCCTTCGAGCTGCTGGGTTCCTGCTCCTTTTCCCACCTGTCATGGAAGGTCGCGTTCCTGGTGGTGGTGATGTCGGCGAGACAGGTCTCTGAAATTCAAGCCTTGACCTCAGAACTACTGTACACAGTCTTCTGCAAAGACAAAGTTCAGCTGTGGCCCCACCCAGCCTTCCTTCTGAAGGTGGTATCCACCTTCCATATGAACCAGGACATCTTCCTCCCGGTGTTCTGTCCCAAACCACTCAAGACAGTAAAGAGAGGCAACTTCATCCTCTGAATGTCTGAAGGGCCTTGGCTTTTTACTTAGAACATACCAAGCCCTTCTGTAAATCAACTTGGCTCTTCATCGCTACAGCAAACAGGAAGAAGGGCCTTCCGGTGTCCACCCAAAGGATTTCCAGTTGGATCACCTCATGCATAAGGAGCTGTTACGACCTGGCGGAGGTTCCACCGCCACCAATTGTCAGAGCCCACTCGAGAGCTCAGGAGTCTTTGGCAGCCTTCCTGGCGCACATCCCTATCCAGGACATCTGTAGAGCCACAATGTGGTCCTCTGTTTACACGTTTACCACTCATTACCCCATCACTCAGCAGGCCAGGGATGATGCTGAGTTCAGCAGAGCCATGTTGCAATCTACACATCCATTAACTCCTACCCACCTTCAAGGGTACTGCTTTGGAGTCACCTAATATGGAATGGACATGAGTAAGCATTTGAAGAAGAAAAGACAGTTATCTTTTCCATAACTGGTATTCTTTGAGATGTATTGCTCATGTCCATTCCACAGCCCGCCCTCCTTCCCCACTGTCGGAGTGCCTGGCAAGAAGGAACTGAGGGTGGGGGGAGCTGGCAGCGCCCCTTATACTGTGTCATGCGGGCGCCACTCCAGAGGGCACCAGAGCTGGTCTCCTATGGATACCGCTAAGGGAAACAGTTCCGGCACCGGTGCATGTGGCGAGCACATACACCTAATATGGAATGGACATGAGCAACACATCTTGAAGAACACCAGTTATGGAAAAGGTAACTATATTTTTCCTCCAGGTGGCGGTGTTGGCAAAGGCATAAATCCATTCTGGGAATTAAAAGGCTCTGTCCCATGCAAGTGTGGAATATCTTAAAGGTAATGTTTCTCTTGAAAAATAATAGCCAAGATTGTTAAAAACAGGTGCTTAAAGTTAGGTTCCTAAATCCATATTTAGGCATCTAAATAAGATGCCTAATTTTCCATAAGCACTGAGCAGCTTCAGCTCCCACTGAAATCAAGTACTGAATTGGTTTGTTTAATGATAGAAAATTTTAGAATTGTTCTACAGCTAGGAAAATTTTTGTAACACTTCAAAGTCTCTCCTTCATTGTCATTTATTTTTAAAAGCACTACCTGAGACCAGTTCAATCAAAGTTTCTCTAATATATTTTACTTTGGGAATTTTAAATAAGTAGTTGTATGTTCATTCAAAACACTTCTGCCTTTAGGAGTCTGATATCTGTACATAGTTTTTGCTGCCATAGCAAAACTATACAGCTTCATTTTTTGTATATATATTTGAAATTACAAGTCATACCATTTAAAAGCTTTTCTGTTTTTCATAATGTGATTCTTATGAGTCATCTTAATTCTGCTTTAGAAGTCTCAAGATCTCTTCTTTTCTGTATTTGACAATGTGACACTACGTTGTTATATCCAGTTCCTAACAATATTAAGCAACATTTATATATTTATAGTATAAATATACTATAATCTATTTTACTATATGTGAAGTAATAGGAATTTTATTAGTAGTGAAAGAATAATTGCTGGGGGAGGGGGGAACCTTGTGCGCTAATAAAATGTTTCCATCATGTTTTAGGAATACTATCAACTTGATTATTTTTTTTAAAAATAACAGGCTTTTAATATTGCAGTTTCTCTGTTGTGCTCTTTAAACAGCATGTCAGCTCCTGTGTCAATATCTGAATCTCTTTGGCCGAAAAGAAACATGACTGCACAAAAATATGCAGCAAACTTTAAAAAAAAAAAAAAAAAAAAATGAGGGGATTGCAGGGCATGTAACATGTTTCTTATTATAATGTTTTTGTTACTTTAAACTAGAATGGGTATGAAAGTTTCTGACAGGAGTGTGACTTTTTTTTTTTTTCAAGCTGACAGTGTTCGTGTAACACTTTCTATAGATCGGCAGATAAGAAGATTGATATTAGGCACAGAGCAAAGACTGCTTTGAAAAGTGAAGTCACACAATGAAAGAAAAGGCTTCTTAAAAATGAGAGAATATAAATAGGCACTTTATTTACTTTTTCAGATGTCTGAGGGCAGAATCTGCTGCAGTGGAAATGCAGACCCTTGCACTCAGATCTTGATGTAAAGAAAGTGAGAGAGTTTCAAATATTTTTATTTTAAAATGTATGTTTGATTTGGGAAATGGCATTTAAAAATTACTACATGTAATTTTCCATCCTTCTCCACAATGTGCTAATCACAGAGGAAACACATAGCTCAGTGGTTTGAGCATTGGCCTGCTAAACCCAGGGTCGTGAGTTCAATCCTTGAGGGGGCCATTTGGGATCTGGGGCAAAAATTGGGGATTGGCCCTGCTTTGAGCAGGGGGTTGGACTAGATGACCTCCTGAGGTCCCTTCCAACCCTGATATTCTATGATTCTATGAAAAACTTTAAGAAAACAACTTTTTTTTTATATAGCACCTAAGAGAAGTCATTTCACCTCTACCTCAGTTTTGGCATCTGTAATATGGGGATAATGATATATACTTTTTGAGATCTACTGATGAAAAGCAATATTTAAGACATAGGTATTTTTGTTCTTAAAACTATCCCACTTTATTACCATGAAATAATGAAAGTCTGTATGCCTAAAACGTGGGAAGAATATGCTGTTTGTTAACATTTACTGCTTTTAAGATACTTTTTTCCTTCAAATAAGCCAACTGTAGCATTTTCCATAAAATATCCCTTATTAATGGCTGGGCTGGTAGTGCTGCTTATTATTAAGGTTACCTAACTGTCTTCAGTAGCTTGTAACTTTGCCAAATTTTAACTGTTCGGGCTGAAATTTTCCATGTTAGGTATCTGCCTCAGATTGAATCTTTCTGGAAAAACTTAAGCTGGAATGGTTCAGCTGTTTGAGACTGATACTAGAGAAAAATAGCTTGCTTTGCCCATTAAAAAACAAACAACACTTGCAACCTCTTTTATGAAAAGTTCTAGCAGCCCCATGCTTTGGAGCAGGGACTTGAAATTTGACAGATGGTGGCCTTTGTGTCAGGATAGATCTTTTGCCATCCCTGTGAAAATGTCAAAATTTGGCCAGGTAATATACCTCTGAAAAATTGCAGTTGGCACAAGTTCAATAAGGATTTCTAAGATTTTAGCAGTTAAATTCCCCAAAGATTCAGTCGACGCTAGTCAAGTTCCATCTGGGGATGAGGAGGATTTTCCCTGCAATTGAAAGTCTGGGCTGCTGTGGGCCACACCAGGTGCAGCCACCTAAATTGAGAGAAGGGAGCCTGCCTGTGTTGTCAGTGACCCCTACTAGCTACCAGCAGAGTGAAGGAGGAAGCTGGGTGATTTGAATGCAGAAAGGACAAGTGCTGGGCCTTTGGGGGACAGAGGGAGCAGATTGGGACAAAGAGCCTAGAGATGGAAACTTGGACTGAAGGCTTGCAGGGAGGGAAAGGGAAATTGGGACTGGGAGTTGATATGCAGGAGGCAAGACTTCAACTGACTGGGCAAGGAGACTGAAAACTAGTTGGGGTAGGAGGGAGAGGGACAGAAGACAAATCTGACAAAGAACTGGGGTACAGGAGGGACTGGCTGGGGAAAGAGACTGGCATAGGATCTGGGGTGGAGGAAACAAACTGAGATTGGATGAGCAGTCTCAGTAGGGGAATTTAGACAGGCAACATGGGCTGGGGGAGGAGGAAGACAGACTGGGGGAGGAGGAAGACAGACTGGATGAGGAGCACTGAGGGAATTAGGACTGAATTAAGCAAAGAGACTGGAGATAAGGCTTTTTTTGGAGGGGAACTGGAAATGGGTGGGCAAGGAGACTGGGATGGAGATGGGAATGAGAAACCTGAAGAGTGGAGACTGATGAGGAGCGAGTGGGACTAGGATTAGGGGTGAGGAAGAGAAGGGAGAGGGATAGACTGGAGGAGATGGGGTTGACCAGTGCTTAATTTCTAAAGAAAGAGGGGCAGCGTGACTTTGTACATATGATGTGTGTATGGTCACACCTTACATGCCACTGACAGAAGAGGTGTTGAGGCAGAACCCTGGCACAAATTAACCACTGGGGCTGAAAGTGTCAAGATTCAGGAAAAGGGCACAGTAGTCTGCCCCCTAGAAAGCCCTCCCCTCCACAGCCTGCAATGGAACCTGAGATTCCTCAGTCTCAGCATTCCTCTGCTGTTAGCAAATAACTATGAAAGACATTTGCAAAATACCCCATCTTCCTTTAGTGCTGGTCCACATAAAAGATGCCTATCTACTATTAGTCAGTTAGCCCCTTTGCTCAAGTGGTAGTCTAAGGTTCCAACCCTGCTGGTGACCCATGTGGGTGTCAGTATGATGCCACATGATGGAACTTTTAAAGACCTAGTAAATGCTTGCACAAAACCATTAAACAGATGGTCCATCCTGTGCACTGAATAAGTTAAGGGTCCTTAGACAGAATAGTATATGATAATTACTGTATCATAATTAGGGCTGTCAATCGCAATTTACTCACGCGATTAACTCAGAAAAATTAATCGCACTGTTAAACAATAGAATACCAATTGAAATGTATTACGTATTTTTGTTGTTTTCTACATTTTCAAATATATTGATTTCAATTACAACACAGCATACAAAGTGTACAGTGCTCACTTTATATTTTTATTACAAATATTTTCACTGTAAAAAACAAAAGAAATGGTATTTTTCAGTTCACCTAATACAAGTACTGTAGTGCAATCTCTTTATCATGAAAGTTGAACTTACAAATGTAGAATTTTATGTTCAAAAAAATAACTGCATTCAAAACCAAAACAATGTAAAACTTTAGAGCCTGCAAGTCCACTCAACTCTACTTCATCCAATTGCTCAAACTAGTTTGGTTAAAATTTGCAGGAGATAATGCTGCCCGCTTGTTGTTTACAATGTCATCTGAAAGTGAGAACAGGCATTCGCATGGCACTTTTGTAGCCGGTGCAAATGTTCGTATGCCCCTTCATTCTTTGGCCACCATTCCAGAGGACATACTTCCATGCTGATGATGCTCATTTTAAAAAATAAGGCGTTAATTACATTTGTGACTGAACTCCTTGGGGGAGAATTGTCTCCTGTTCTGTTTTTACCTGCATTCTGCCATATATTTCATATCATAGCAGTCTTGGATAATGACCCAGCACATGTTCGTTTTAAGAACACTTTCACAGCAGATTTGACAAAATGCAAAGAAGGTACCAGTGTGAGATTTCTGAAAATAGCTACAGCACTTGATCCAAGGTTTAAGAATCTGAAGTGCTGTCCAAAATTTGAGAGGGACTAGGTGTGGAGGCGCATGCTTTCAGAAGTCTTAAAAGAGCAATGCTCGGATACAGAAACTACAGAACCCAAACCACCAAAAAAGAATATCAACCTTCTGCTGGGAGCATCTGACTCAGATGATGAAAATGAACGTGCATTGGTCTGCTCTGCTTTGGATAGTTATCAAGCAGAACCAGTGATCAGCATGGACACATCTTCTGGAACGGTGGTTGAAGCATGAAGGGACATATGAATCTATTTTTGTGGCACTGTCTACAACAGTATCATGTGAATGCCTGTTCTCACTTTCAGGTGGCAAGAAGTGGGCAGCATTATCTCTCTGCAAACTGGAACCAAACTTGTTTGTCTGAGTGATTGGCTGAACAAGAAGTAGGAATGTGTGGACTTGCAGGCTCTAAAATTTTACAGTGTGTTATTTTTGAATGCAGGTTTTTTTTGTACATAATTCTACATTTGTAAGTTCAACTTTGATAAGGAGATTGCACTACTGTACTTGTACTAGGTGAATTGAAAAATACTATTTTTGTTTTTTACAGTGCAAATACTTGTAATAAAAATAAATATAAAGTGAACACTACACTTTGTATTCTGTGTTGTAATTGAAATCACTATATTTGAAAAATGTAGAAAGCATCCAAAAATATTGAACTAAATAGTATTCCATTATTGTTTAACAGTGTGATTAATCACTTGACAGCCCTAATCGTAATACATACCCAAAAGGGGACAAAATGAGTGCTCAACTTTGCAACCTTATGTTCTTATTGGTGGGTGGGTGTGTAATTAACTATAACTGTTAGAGTATTGACATCTGTGTGTTATATAAAAGGAGCTCTTCTGACTGTGTACTTCCTCTTTGCTCAGGGGACTGATTATCCGAGAGATAGGTGCTGCAAAGTTAAAAACCTCTGCACGCCATTTTCCCTTGAATTTGCAGAATAGTTAACTAACAGGTTGCATAAAGGTACCCACTGACAGATTGGAATGCAGACTTAAGAAACTGAGTATCAAATTGAAAAAGTTTTAAGTGGGGGTTTTGAGAACCCAGCATTTGTTACAGCTTTTATTCTAAGAATTGATATTTGTTAAGAGGGGGATAGAAATAGAAAAGGATAAGGATTTTTTATACAGCAGTTGTTTTGCTTTCAATGAGTGAATTATCACAGTTTAATTTGTTAGTGTGAAAAATTTCTTTAGTGGTTACAGCATTGTTTACATTTCCTTCTTGAAGCTATTGCTATATTGTGTTTGCAGTTGCATGGAATGAGTTGGAATTGATGGAATATTTATATTGCTAGCAGAAAAGAGGGTATGATTGTTCCGATCTACCATTGGAGCACCCCTGCAATATTCCACGTCACTTGGGCCTATATGCTTCCTAAAGGCTGGCAAACCTACAGGAGAGGAAAAAGCTGTGTGAATTCCCTGTAGCTTATATCCAATGTTTCTTCTCTACATAGCCCTTTTATTACCCAAGGCTTGAGGGTCACTAAGACGTGGAGGTCACAAAGTCAGAAAATCCTGGCTGGCATTGCAATACACTTGTGGATGCTCACTACCTATGGTGGGACAGTCAATTACTTTTTGTCAAGATCTAGTCACAGTCCAGACTTCAGAGAAAATAAAAAAAAAATTGGGGTGTCTGTTCTAAAACATCTGGCAGTCTGGATTTGGCCCCTGGTCTGCTTATTGACTACCCCTGCCCTATACTATAGATGTCCACTATCAGCTGTTTAGAGGAGCAGACCTCTAACACATAGGCGCACAAACTAAGAGCTCTGACAATGAAGTATTAGGTACTTCTGCAAGCTCCTGGTAGAATGGGGGCAAGGATGAAAAGAAGTATGTATGCTGTAAAGATGCCTTGCCCTTTTAACCCAGTAGTTTTCCATAGGATTGAGCAGACGGTACTTATTTAAGACATATTGAAAGGCATTATTCCAATATTGTAAGATACTGCTCTTTATTTATATCTTTCTGTTCAGTACATTACATCTTCAGCACAGACAAATTGGCTAAGATATACTAATTTTTCAAACAGCTGCTGGGAGAAGACTTACTGAATGGCCAGTGCCCACAGGAGTTATTTGCAAGTACAGAATGGGTTGCTGCAGCAATCTTTCCCTTCCCCTTTTAAGACTACTTGACTGAACAGGTCCTGTTAATTTGCATACCTTTGAAAAAATTTTCTCACTTACCTAAAGATTCAATATATCCAAGCCCAAAAGCAATTTAAGAAAATGTTAAGTTGTTGTACAATTTGAATTTCCTGTACAGCAACTTATTAGCAGTAATGCACTCAGCTTAACAAGCAGCATCAAGCCATTTAATTTGTGTGTCTACCTGCAAATCAGTTGGAACAAAGAATTGTTTTAAAAAAAAAAAAGTTGAGGGATGTGTTGCACTAAACATAGTGTTAACAGCTGTCTGATCAAGAGGGCTTTGTTGTAAACACAGAAAACATTTAACTATTCAGTTCTGAACCTTATTTAAGAATACTAGAATAAACTTCCCCTTACACCTATCTAAAAGGGCTTTGTTCCCCTGATTAGGGTGAAGTTTAAAAGATGGGATTCTTCAGAATAAAAATTAACTGGGTTGAGTATCAGGAAGTTTCGGCTGTGTCCCTATAAGGATGGATGGCTGACCTTGGAAAGTCTCTAACCTCTTGTTTCCCACCTCTTTAAAATAGGGACAGTATTTAAGGGCTCTATAAAGAGTCATTTGTTCACTTATATGGAACTTAGTTCTTTTCAGTTACTGAGCACCACACTTCATGGGTATTGCTGCTGTTAAACCTAAAAATTCTCAAGTGTTTTAACATCCTTCTAAAAAGGAAACTGGCAGCAATGTTAGTCGCACAAGCTGACAGGCTTGTGCAGAGCTGATTTCAAGTGCATAAAACAAATTAAAATGGGTTTTTACCCCCACAAAATTCCACTAAAATGTAGCACTGAGGATGATAGTAAAGCTTTTCCTCAGACTACCTTTACATTGCAATTCTTAGCAGAAGTGAAACCTAGAGGACTACTTCTAGTTTTTTTTAATGTTACTATTGCACTTCCATTGCTGTTCGAGCTAAGCTTATACTGTGCTGTTCACACTTTCGTTAGCTGTGGGGTGCTGTAAGTTAGCCAGTGTTATAGCCAATCCCTAGCATTAAGCACAGGATAGCTGATTTGACCCCTTCCTCATCAGCTAAAATAGTTTGTGGGAAATAGTAGCATGACCTGCAGTCACACTGTACCCCTCCTTCATCCACAGTGGCCCTTGGAGATAAAGGGAAAACTTCCTGTTTGCATGGGAAGAGATATAGAAGACCCCAGCACTTTGAATAATTAAGTACCCTTCACCCACCCCTTGAGCTCGTCTACCTAGAACCTTTGCTCTGAGGCATCCCTAAAAGTACGGCAAGAAACTCAGTTTGAACTGAAAGTTCCAACAGCCCTTCCATTAAAATTCTAGAGGACGGAGGAGGCAGGGAATGCCACAACAGCACCCAACAGTTATTTAAGGGTAGGTCACAGTTAGTGAGGAGATCTGCCTGCGGCACTGCTCCACCTGCTCAGTTTCAAACCTGTTGTTCTATGCATTAGGCCAGCTTGTAGCAAAAAGTGGTCATAAAGCAAGGGGGAGTTTTGCCAGCCAAATATACACAATATATACTTGTCTGCAAGCTATGCTATTTCAAGTTTTCCATTCAGCATGCAAACCTGGCCTTTTGGGGGGAAATATACCTAAGTCACCCACATTCCTTACTAGCAATGGGTCCTCACTACCTCCCATTTTATTTAAATTGCTCTCTTGATTACAGATTATACTCTAAGGTGTACTTGATACCTCTTCATTAGTCTAGCTTTGATGTAAAAACCTTTTTTCAGATATAACCCTGAAGCTGCTATATTACATTTTTGAATTGTTTCATGCATTGAGAGATCCTGGATGGATTAACCCTTGCTGTCTCATTCTCAAGTTGGAGAATTCAAAGTGTTTTTGTGGGAAACTAGAAACCTTCACAGCTTTTATTTGCTTCTCTACATTAATTGGAATGCATTTTCCTTAAGGTGGGCTGGGCCACAATTATAAATATGGAAAAGTTATTTATATTTTAAAAATGCTGTAAAGCCAGCAAGCTCTCAGGAAACATCACTAGGCATAACGACAAGGAAGAGAACATGATGTAAAACTACAGAATTGTTGTCTACAGTGTGAATATATCTCACAATTCAAATAAAATAGCAATGGTAACAGTAGATGCAAGCACAGATTGTAAAGGGGCAAAGTGTTTTGACTTGTAGGAATTATTTTTAAGGCTTTGGTCACATTTGTGCTTCTCTGGTTCTGTCCAATTAAGTAACCTAGATGTTTTACTTCTTCCCCGTAAGAGGTTTTTTGATGCCCATGCATTTCATGGGCTCTGATTTGGTGGGTAATGGGGAAGACCCTCATCTCCTTATGTAGCCAGAGCAGACAACACCTTTTGCATATGCAGAAAAAGCTCAGGACGAAGGGGTTGATGGGAACAAGATAAGAGGCAAGCCCCATGATTACAGTGTAAATTGTAACTGACTTCAGGAGATATTTCTACAAATCATTGCAGTAGATCTGATTTTTTTTTTTTTACAGTTGCTTTCTGCTTCTGAGTGTAATTTTATTTGTAAGGCACTCCATTCCTGAACTGTTTCACATGCCAATTACATTTAACGAACAAGTCAGGGGTTATGCGTTAGTCAGTTTGTACCAGGAGTTCAGTGCATCCATTTCTGGCAAATAACTTCACACCAGTATAACCCGGGTCATTTGCACTAACGTGCTCTTTTCTATGTTTAAGAACTACCCATTTAATATTGAACACACACACACTTTGTACTGAATACTGCAGGTTACAAGTGGTACATGCAACAATATAGAATCTCCATGACCAAGTGCATAGTGCGGTTGGCTTCACTCGTGGGGAATAGCTGTATTAAGCCACTTCCCTTTGATAAATTATTTCCTGTATATGCAAATACATGTGCATGAAAATCCAAGTAGAACGCATTACTTTTGCATACAAAAATGATACGTTACAGGAAGAACCAGTCAAATGTTAACTGTAAATACAGAGAATGCATGCACAAAGAAAAACTGTGACGTGCAGAGCCTGTGGGATATAGATATAATTTTATTTAAGTTTGTGTTCATGGCAGGATGAGACACTATTGAAAGGTCTTTCCCCTGTATGGAGATGAATAAGATAAGTTTTCAATAAGCTTTAGATACTGCCCATTGCACTGCATTTAAATAGAAGTGCTTACTTTCTATACAGACAACATAAAAGTAAGCAAACTTACAACACATTCCTTTAATATATCAAAAATGTTTCCAAGGCAACATTATTAAAATTATTATACCACAGTCCCCAGTAACATCGAGCTGTATAAAGGAGGTGGGGGGGGGGCAACTTTCTTCATCCTGCTAACAGTTTAAATGCCCTTCTTCTCATCACCCAGTAAGTTCACTGTAGCTTTCTTGGCTGGAGGAGGGGAGAAAACAAAGTGTTAAATTTCTATTTTGCTACAAATTAGAGGCCTGTGTAATCACTACTGGCTGCAGTTGAGAGACAAATCTACATTTTACCTCCAAATGCTGAGGGAAAACCAGCCATTTTAAAATAGGCAAATAAAATTGACAATAGGAGTGGATCAAAGCTGTGAAGTTTTGTAGAAACAGATTCTGTGAAAATTACAGCAAACCAACCATAGATTGATAGCACCACAGTGAAGATCACAGACCAACTTAAGAAAAGAGCACTATTTAATATGGGCTATACCAGGTCTAGCTGTAGTATCTGAAGATCTGTATATTTTGAAAGTTTCACTATAACATATCCAGAGCATGAAGCAGCCCATCAGTCAGAGTGGGCTGTAATAACATACTGATTTAGCAGGTATATGCAAACCTTAGTGGCTGAGGGTGTTTAAGGGGGGAAAGAGAAGGAAAAGAGAACAAGAGGGCAAGACTCAAGGAAGAAGAACACGAAAAAGACAGGAGTAGAGAATACAGGCAATAACTAGGAGAACAAGAATAGTTGAAAAGAAATAAGTTATTGTGCTTTAAACCTTATCTATCAAAACAGATGTTTGTCTCAGTAAAGGTCATGCATCAGAAATGTAGGAAAAATAGGAAAATGAGTCATTTACATTCAGGGAGGAAAATAGAGGTAATTCAGAGAACAACAGGGAAATCAAAGAAAACTCCTAAAAAATTATGAAAGGTTCTTTCTCCCTTCAGATTTAGATTTAAACACTCCAGAAAGTTCAGCTACATCTCCTTCCTTCATCCATATTTTACATGAGGCATTTACAGTGCAAATTTCCTGCCTGGTTTCCTTGGGAGCTAAATAAGTGCAGAACACCCTCCAGCCTTCTTCCCCCCATGCGAGCCCCTCTGAACCATTTTAGCATGCTGCTTGAGCTCCAGCAATTGTACATCTAGGAGTCACTATGGAGATTTCACTTTTCTCCCGAGACGTAAATCACTGTTTGTTTTTTTTGTTTGGTGTTTTTCATTTTGTTGTTTTTTAAAGAAAAAGTTGAATTGAGACATTTTGGTTTCTGGGAGGGGAAAAATACAAACACTTAATAGGTAGTAATGTTTCACCTCGTGTTGAATTCCAAGTAATATTAACAATTTGCCATATAAAACATTTGACACTTATTCCTCAGCACCAAACTCAAAGTACTTCAGTGACCCAGAATGCACTAGAATAGTTGTATGGATTGCCTTGTGTGATGTGCTGAATAGATTCTCTGACTAGTACCACCACTTTATGGACATGCTAAGCTGTTGTAGGAACAAGCAAAATAACTGGACCATTTCACGCAAGCAGTGTCCTTCAAGAGACTTGTTGTTTAATGTAGACACACACTAAAGAAGTGGTACTTGCTGCATCTATGCCCTCTACAATCGTCTCTCTCCTTTACTTTGCTCCAAAGGGAATTTCTGCACAAAAACCAAGACAACACACATCCCACCAGATATCTGCAAAAGCAGCATCTTTTAAGACCAAAAAATGATCATTTTAAAGGCATCAGCCCTGAAATCATAAAGGTAAATTCCCACTCCTTGAGGTAAGTTACATTCTTGGTCTCACCTTCTTTAGTAATGACATCCGCAGTCTCTGCAGCTTTGTCTTTCAGATCCTTCACAACACTGTCCAATTGAGCCTCGTGCTTCAAGAAGAAAGGGCGGATAATTCGGTGGTAGAGAAACTCTGCTCCATTGGAAGGGCTTGGAGCCATGCACCATAGCAGAAAGCCACACTGCACAGAAAAAACAAAATCAATATTGGCGTTGAGAGAGGAAGGATGAGATTCAGAAGATCTGGGTTCTCTCCCTTACTCTGCCACAGACTCAGTGACTTGCCAAGGTCACTTTTGCCTTTTCTACACACAAGCTGTACTGGTTTAATTAAACCTATATAGTAAAGTGACATGCACAAACCCCCCTCCAGCATGGATTCAGTTATACAGATATCGCTTATTTTCATAAGAGAAGGGGAGAAATAAGCTATACCTGTTTAAGGCTTGTTTATACCAGTAAAATTGCATCCATAGTAGGGGACTGTACTGTAGAACTGGGTCAGGGGTATGGTTTTGTTGTTTCAATCCAGTGTTAATCTCTGTGCCTCAATTCCCTGGCTGTAACATAAGGATAATACCTCACAAGAATGTTGGGAGGATAGATCTTTTAGCATATGAGAGGCTTATGTACTACTGGAATTGGCAGTATACACATTTCTATGGCAACCATCCCAGTACAGATACCAAAAAGAACGTTTAAGTTGCAAAGTCAAAATCAGAATTAGTCAAAGTCAGCACCTATGCAACCTAAATTAAGACTTTTGGTACATATATAGCAAAGGTGGGCAAACTACAGCCCACGGGACCGTCCTGCCCAGCCCTTGAGCTCCCGACTGGGGAGGCTGGTCCCCGGCCCCTCCCGTGCTATCCCCTCTCCCCGACAGCCTCAGCACACCATGCCACCAGCATGGGAGGGGGCTGCACTGCGGGGGCAGGGAAGAGCAGCAAGGGAGGCTCACCTGCAGCCTCAAGGGAGCAGGCGGGAGCGCGGTGAATGCATGCGGAGGACTCAGGAGGAGCACTGGGCAGCCGCAGCCACCGGCTGGAGAGAAGTGGCGCTTTGAAGGAGAAACTGTCGCTTCTCTCCGGCTGCGCAGCTGCCCCTGCTCCTCCTGAGTCCTCCGCCCATGTCTGCAGGGCCGCATTCTGAAAGGGGCTTTAGAGGGGGGGTTGGATAGGGGGTGGGGTCCCGGGGGGTCCCAGGAGGGGGCGGTCAGGGGACAAGGAGTGGGGGGGTTGTATGGGTCGGGGGGTCTGAGGGGGCAGTCAGGGGGCAGGAAGTGGGAGGGGCTGTTAGGGTTTGGGGAGGCTCAGCCTTCCCTACCCGGCCCTCCATACAGTTTTGGAACCCTGATGTGACCCTCAGGCCATAAAGTTTGCCCACCCCTGATATGTAGTGTGAAAGAGGACCTGCTCCGAGGATGAATCAGGATTGCATAGTGAAGGAGACTGTTTTCTGAAGGACACCTACCTCATTTGTTGCAAGATTTGGCAGGTGCAGAGTCTCGTCTCTTTTTCTGTGGTCCCCTATCTGATGGCTAAGCAGCTGAATGCTGCCTTGGAGAATTTGATGCCACCCCTGCCTCTGCTACAGAATTCCTATGTGATACTGGGCCGGTCACTGAAACCAAGTTTCAGATGTAGTCACAAAGTTCTCTTCATTATCTGGGTGCTCAACTTGAGACCTGGGGTCTGATTTACAGAAGTGCTGAGCACTCTCAGCTGCAATGGAAATCAATGAGAGCTGTGCTTTGGGAGCTTAAAATGCTAAGTACTGTGAAAAATCCAGTTTTAGGTGTCTCAGACTGGGCACCCAAAATAGCAGATCCTTTTGAGTTTAATATCTGCATCTCAGAAACTATGAGGAGTCCTTGTGGCACCTGAAGAACATGAAAAGATGGGGGCTGCCATACCAACTCTAATGAGACAAATCAATTAAGGTGGGCTATTATCAAAAGGTTTTTTCTCCTCCTGCTGATAATAGCCCACCTTAATTGATTGTTTTCTCCTTGTTCAGTATGTGGCATAGGTCTGCCTTACAGTGCTTCTCCAATGTTAATTATCTTCACAGCACCTCTGTGCGGTGAGTGGAGTGGTGGTTATCCCCATTTTCCAGATGGAAAACTGAGATGCAGAGAGGTTTCAGAGTGGTAGTCATGTTAGTCTGTATCAGCAGATTTAATTAAGGTGGGCTATTAGCAGCAGGAGAAAAAAAAACCTTTTGATAATAGCCCACCTTAATTGATTTGTCTCATTAGAGTTGGTATGGCAACTCCCATCTTTTCATGTTCTCTGTATTATATATCTATCTCTCTCTTCCTACTGTATTTTCCACTCCATGCATCTGATGAAGTGGGTTGTAGCCCACAAAAGCTTATGCCCAAATAAATTTCTTAGTCTCTAAGGTGCCACAAGGACTTCTTGTTGTTTTTGCTGACACAGACTAACATGACTACCACTCTGAAACCTATCTGCATCTCAGTTCTCCATCTGGAAAATGGGGATAACCCCCACTCCACTCACCGCACAGAGGTGCTGCGAAGATAATTAACATTGGAGAAGTACTGTAAGGCAGACCTATGCCACATATTGAACAAGGAGAAAACAAAATATTGAATAGGTGCTCATTTAAGTGAACCCCATTCATCTTATACTCTGAATGAGGTAAGGGGTGGGGGGATGACACAGTATTTTAAGACTGTATAATAACCCAGCACACAAATAGGCTGAAATAAGGTTGCACCTTAATCCTGGTATTTCTTAATTTTTTAAGTGCTTGATTTTGCAACCTGAATGTTCTTTTAGTGTAGATTTTTGGTGCAATTTCCTAAGTGGATTTCACAGATATGCTCACAGCAGAGGAATGAGCATACTCAGGAATTCAATTCCAGGTTCTGAAAGGGAGTGTTCTCCAGTGATCAGATCCTTCTTGCCCATTCTTTTCCCTCTCTAAAAGTTTGGCCCCTTTTGCCCAGTACCCTCTAACGGTCCCTGTTCACTTCTGCTTTGCCACCCCAGCTTCTCCTCCCACTCCTATCCTACTGGCTCAATCAGCACCTCTTGTCTAGACTCCCTTCACAGTCTCCCTGTCCAATTTCCTTTCCAACCCAGTCCCAGTCTCCCTTTCACCCTGAACTCCCAGTCAGTTTCTCTCTTCCCTCCCCCACTGGTCTCAGTCTCAAGCTCCTTGTTCCAATCTATTCCACTTCCACGTCTGACTTTTTGGCCCCTATGCATTTGAGTCAGGCAGCTTACTTCTCCGTGCTGTCTGGGTGCCAGCAGGGGGCATAGAGAACTCAGTTCTAGGGCCTCTCTCTAGCTGAGAGCAGCTGTCACAGGGGAAGTCCTGCTTCACCCCTCCAGCCATTGGCTGGAGCATGCTCAGCCATGCAGGGGTGGGGAAACGGCGTATATTCAATCAGGTCCCATGTAGGGAATGGAGAATGTTAAGTGAACAAAGAATTTTTGAAGATTTTAGAGGCTAAACTCTCATATCTACTAATTGTACGCGAACTGCAATTTTTCACAGGCTTGTAACTTGTCTTATTTTCCACTAGGATTTTACAACAAGATAGTTAACTTGATGTATAAAAAAACCAAAACCCAACTTTTCTGAAATGAATAAAAAGTCCTAACGTATTAATTAACTGGACCCTTGCAAGAAAGAAGCATGGCCCTCTCAGGAGAGGGACAATAGTTTCCTTCTGAATCTTTAGCCAGGATCAACTGAACAGTTCAGTTAAGGGCTTTGAGTAGAATCTTGGCTTTAACATAAGCTGTTTCCTGGGAGAGAATATCAAACCGTGTATCGTATTGCAATCATACAACTTTAACAGCAAGTCAGTATTGCAAAAACTTTGATGGACTAAACGAACACTTAGAATTCAGCATTCTTTGCAAACAGTTGTGACAAAAATAGCAAAGTGCAGAGATGTGGGGAGAGAGAAGCAAGAGAGAAAAGCAGCCCACCCAAAAAGTACATAACAGTCAATTGCTCAGTTAAAAAGCTACTCAGTTACCTGGAACTTCCTCCACCCAGAAGTGTATTAAAAAAATAGCCTATTGAAATGAACACAAACAATGTAATGTTTGAAAGTCTGGTAATATCACATCTGTGCTGGCAAAGACAGCCTGAAGCAGGTTAGGCAAGTTGTAGTTTGGAGTTAAAGTAGCTGATTATTTACAGCCTGCTGAAAGCGTTCATGGTGCTGCAAACATAGTTTAGTGACAAAGTACTGTAACTCCAACTCTGCTCTTTCAGAAAGACAAGGACACGTTAAAGGACATCTGAAGCCCATATGATCCAAATCTATATCTTCACCCCCTGATTCTCACACCCCCACCACCCAATACACAGGATTTATACTTTTTATTGTGATCTTCGGAGTTACTTCTGCTAATCCCATGGAGTGGGGGCAAATGCCTTAGGTCCCTTCACTGCATGGGCACATACAGTCATATTGTCTGAGCCTAGCTAAAAAATTTGGCTAGGGACTCAACTTCCCTATGCTGTACTCCTCCTCCCTGCAACTCTTGTCATTCTCTTCATTCTCCCCCTAACCTTGAGAGTTCACACTCTTTGTGCCAAAGTGACAGTTTATATGCTAATCAGTTTAAAAGTTAACTATGACCCAGTACTGGGGAATCTTACTGCCATCTACTTCTTTAGTGGATTCTACATTAGATATATTGAGAGATTCTTATTTTAAGGGGGAAAGGGTGAACCAACAAACCTTCAGCATGTAGTAGAAAGGGAACCAAGACAGAAAGATATCAGAGAAGAATTCTGCTATGCTGAAGATGCCATACACAACCCAGTAGGTCAGCCACTGTGTGTCATCATCTTTGTTGGGGCTTTCGATAGCCTTGATTCTGAAAAGGAAAGCATAACAGGTGAGCAGTTCAGTTATGCCACCTCATTTACAAAATACAAGGATTTGTCCCAAATCTGTTATGATATAGTGGAGAGACCGATCACTTTGATTTGCCTGTGCATATGTACGTGGGAGGATGGGCTGAAACATTCCTTTCATACAGAGGACTTGCCCCAGATCTTTGTACACTAAAACCTTTCTATATATGAAAGAAGCCGAGAAACTCAAATATATTTTTAGGTCTCCTACTTCTAAGTTTGATGATAAAACATATGTACATACATAGACATCAAAACACAGACAAATGATTTGTGGCCTTCCATTCCAGTAGATGGTTAAGAAAAGCTGAGGTAATGTTAGCAGGAATAATGTGGAGAGTCCACCACTGAACCAAAGACGTTCCACCTTAATGAACCACATGGTCTTTCTGTTCACATACTAAGGTAATAAAAATGTTCCAGTTCCCTGTAGACAACAAGATAGAGCTCACAGAAAGTTCATTTGCTGTTACATTCTTGCTGGTCACTAAAGAAAGTTACTCACAGGTTCCATAAGAAATAGCACAGAGACTGTCCCCCTCAAATCATTGGAATGCACATAGTGCTTCTGCATACTATTACAGTCTAAACAGCAGAAATGAAATGCAGATCTGTGCAAGCCACTGATATGATTGTACTACAGCTCCCTAGATGAAAGCCGACTGTACTCTAGACTAACAGCTTTTAAAGTGCAATGATTATCTTAGCGCACAATGATTCTGCATGAGCAAGAACCCAAATTTCATACAAGCAGAGGCAAAAACATGAAACTATGTGACTGACCTGTGTCAACCTGCATGTCATATCAAAACACCATTTACCTGTGCAATGCAATATAAAAAAAATTAAACAAACAAGCTCTCGTTAGAAAACTAGTGTGGATTCAAGGAAGTCTTACCAGAGCCTGAATTTTAAGTGAACAAACTTACTCCGTAGCTCACGAAAGCTTATGCTCAAATAAATTGGTTAGTCTCTAAGGTGCCACCAGTACTCCTTTTCTTTTTGCGAATACAGACTAACATGGCTGTTACTCTGAATCTTGTTATTTTGTGGGCCAGAAGAAAGGTGGAGGTAGCCTTTATTTTAAATTGGATCTGAGCATGTACCTAAGTGTTATGCCAAAATGGACAGTCTCTACATAAAAGAATAAATGGACACAAATCAGACGTCAAGAATTATAACATTCAAAAATCAGTCGGAGAACACTTCAATCTCTTTGGGCACTCGATTACAGACCTAAAAGTGACAATTCTTCAACAAAAAAACTTCAAAAACAGACTCCAACGAGAGACTTCTGAATTGGAATTAATTTGCAAACTGGATACAATTAACTTAGGCTTGAATAAAGACAGGGAGTGGATGTGTCATTACACAAAGTAAAACTATTTCCCCTTGTTTATTTCCCCTTCTACTGTCCTTGTAAACTGCTGGAAATGGCCCACCTTGATTATCACTACAAAAGGTCCCCTCCCCTCCCCCCCATCTCCTGCTGTTAATAGCTCACCTTTCCTGATCACTCTTGTTACAGTCTGTATGGTAACACCCATTGTTTCATGTTCTCTGTGTATATAAAATCTCCCCACTATATTTTCCACTGTATGCATCCGATGAAGTGAGCTGTAGCTCACAAAAGTTTATGCTCTAATAAATTTGTTAATCTCTAAGGTGCCACAAGTACTCCTTTTCTTTTTTTTTTTTTCTTTTTTTTTTTGAAGAAAGAGCAGAGGTCTAGGAATCCTATAAGTCCTAGAGAACGCCAGTGAAATGTTACCACTTTGGATAAATTTGAGGGAAATTCCAAGGATTGAGTAGTAGTTAGATGACCCAGGTTAACAGATGTACAATTTATTTGTGAATGTGGCAGTACTGGAAAGAATGTTCTTTTGGGTACTTCTATAGTAATAGGATAAAGCGTACTTCTATAGTAATAGGATAAAGCGTACTTACCCAATTTGGTTGGTAATTTTCTTGTATATATTATTCCTTTAATATTGTTTGTTGAGTCTGAGGGGAGACCATCAGTTGCACAAGAGTTTTTTTGAAAGTCTGTAATAATGCTTATTGAGCCCTGTAATTCATAGCTACTGACAGTTCTGCCTGTGAGTACCACCTCTGTTTTATGAAATGCTAGACTCCTTATAGTGCTTCAGATCCTGGTTCTGCAGGTTAAAAAAACCCTTGTCACACTATTGATTTTATGTTTTAGAATAAACACTGGAAAAAAAAACTCCCCGGTTGACTTAGCTCTCTTTGACCAAATTATCTTGAAGCACAGTATGACACAAATATATTGATTTAACTTATTCGTTATCTGGACAGGGTAAACATCCTCAAATTTATCTGAGATCCCACAGCAGGATATTAACAGAACCTGCCATGACCCATCCAGCACAGTTAACCTGTGGTGCTCAAGCCACTTTGCTGGCACAGCAACTGGAAGAACAGGCTTTTCAAAGAATGCTGTTAAGGACTGCATTTCCAGTCCACTGCTGCTCCCGCTAACACAGCACTAGTATTACACCACTGGCTGGGTGGGATTTTGGAGCAGTGAAAGACAGGAGAGGAGGGAGAAAAGAACTGCATTGATGGTCTAATAGCAAAGCCTTCCCCATGTTTAATGCCAATAGGGACCTAAATTCCATGGCAAAGTTTTTGCTTCACTCTAATGGCACAGACTGGAAATGCCTCAATAGTTGCATTTATATTAAAAATGGACATTTGGGATTGTGGGCAAACACAGCTGGATACTTGTGCTAAAGCGATCAGCTTTTAAATAGTTAACAATTTTGAGGCATGGTTCAGGCTCTCCAGACTCAGGAAGAGACCACTGCATTTGCTGAGATTCTGCTCACATTTCCAAGGCTGTCTTCACAAACATGGAGACTATTATGTTTTGTTGATTTGTTTGTTTAAATGAATTCTACAATTTCGCAGTAAGGGGCAGTTCCAGGATATCACGGACTACATATTGTGTTAGCCAATATTAGCTGGGATAGATAATCCGTACCCTTTTTCTGTGAGCCAATAGGGACTAAGAGCTCTGTTGAAACAAAGCGCTGTGAAAGGAGGAAGTGCTCTAGTCTTTGGTAATCCGCTGTGGCCAGCTGAAGGAGCTGCAATTTCCCTAATCAACTCAGAGAGCTGCATCTGTGTGGGCCCTGGGGAAGAAAGGAGCACAGAAAGATCAAGTGTGAAATCCAAGAAGTGAGGGAGACAGCCCCCACCCACCCTAAAAGGAAGTGAATAATAGCTGACAGAGAAGGTGTTATATTTGGATTAGCTCTTCTCTATTTTGGCTCAATAGCAAGAGTTAAATAGAGGGGCTGCAGAGTGCCATTTAAAGTGGGGGAGGGCACACAGAGGAAGGGGGAAGAACGAGTCTGCCCCGCACTCACCCCACAGTGGCTCCTGTCCCACAGGGCTGGGCTGGCCTGGCTCACTGCTCTAGCCAGTTGTCTTTCAACACAGCATGCAAACGGGGCGCTCCCCAAACAATACCTTGACCCCTCCCTGATTCAGCCCAAGCTCGAGGGCCTGAAAGTGTTGAGGCCCCCCCAGCTTTGCGGCCTATGGTTAAACATTTGTTTTTGGTAGTGCCCAGGATGTGTTAGGTGCTTCACAAACAATCAAGATGAAGCAGTCCTTGCTCCAAGGAGCTCACTATCTCAGTAAAGCAGTCAATTGCTTCTTGAGTGCCAGCCTGCGCAATGTTGCCAACACTTTTGATTTTATCAGGAGTCTTGAGATATCTGGGGCATTTCTTAAACCCCAGATCTTGGAATCATGCAATTATGTGAGAAATTTGGGCTTTTATTTATTTATTTGGGGGGGGGGGGCGCCTGAGGTAAATTTCTAGCCCTGCTGGTTTCAAAGAAGAGCATGAAAACATGAACCTTACAGGCTCAAAAACTATATGGAAAATAAAACATATCCAAAGTTGATTTTTTTTTAAATCATGTTTTTTAAGCCAGCCTCAATGCTTGAATGCTTGAAGATGGGAGTACTGAGAAACTAAGTCTCCCACAAACCGTACTACAAATTTAAGAATCCCTGCGCCATTTGAAAGTGGTGCTGGTGGGAGAGAATATCTGCCACCACTCCACCCTTGCCAAGCAAAACCAAAAGCAAGCACTTGTCCCTAAGAACTGATGTTTCCTTTGGAGCCTATGTTGTACACTGCAAGTTATGAATATAAAATGGGGCTGATATTTACCTACCTCTTTGTATTGCTTAGAAGCATACAGATAAACCCCACAATTATGAATGATAAGAGGGATATTTGGATTTATAAAACAAGACAATTTTTTATGGTTATGTGCAATAAAAAGGAGGTGTTTGTTACACCAAACAGATAATTGTGTATCTACACTGTGCAGTTAACCTGGGCTCTTATCCAAGTTTTAACCTTAAACCCCCCCCCACAAACACACACAGAGTTCAAGAAAGTAACCTCTGACATAGCTCTGGAAGTGATTTAAGCCCAAGGCTAGCTTACTTTGCTGAGGGTATGGGTTAGAGTCCAGGCTCTGCTTCTACTTGAGCTAGAACCCACCCACTTTTCAGGGAGGATGCAAGCAAAAGTCACTCTAGTGCTGAATGTCCTTCCCACAATTCCTCCCTGAAGGACAGACAACTTTTCCCTCAATTGAAAACTGAATGGGTGGAAAAAAAATCTTAGGATTTTTCTCAGCACCAGGAACCATGGGATATGCCCCCAGATACACATGGGCAAGTGCAGATACAGTAAGCACATAATAATGCAGGTAGAGGTTTTGCTGTGGGGATGCACCCAACATCCCTCTGGGTCAACCTGGATGTCCAGAATCAGATGCCAGTCACCTAGGTTAACTGTGCAGGGTAGACATAGCCTTAATACTGTCTATTAATCAGATGACGTAAAACATTAAATTCACAGATGGAGTTGCGTATGCTGCAAGAACCAGAAGGTAACCCCGCTCTGAAGTGGTCTTATCTAGATGCTATGTGATAAGTCCACTGGGGAGGAGGAAAAAAGATATAATCTGCAATCATTTTAAAAAGATATCTGTCACCCCAGCTAAGTATCATGCGACACGTCAGCTCAGAGTAAGTACAAATTATATATGTCTGCAATGTGTATATATATAATACTATTCCATATTAGTTTATTGGTGCGAGGGAAATGGGTCAAGTGCATCATCTCTGCTGATTTCAGTTTACAGCTGCAGGTTGGGAAGGCTCAGAGGGGCAAATATTTGGAGCTGTACCCTGCCCCATAGGCAAACTTTTCCTCTCTCCATCTGCCAAGACAAATGCCAGTGTAGACCCATTACTGACACATGATTTTCCACCCTTTTTAATTACTCTCCACTATTTTATGAGAAAGCTACAGAAAATGCTTTACATTCAACATCAACAAGCACAATATAGTTATTTAAAAACCTGAAGACAAAAATCTTAGCCATTGATAAGTCTGGCAATTGTTACACTGATATAAAATACCACTTGTTTAACTAAAAAAAATTCACAAGTCCTCTTAATAAATATACATATATGACTAAAAATATGTAATCAAGTGAAGAGGAAACAAGATAGATAATCAATGTATTTAAAAAAAATTAGCTTGTTTAAAATTAAATCAAACATCATGGGAGACACCTAGGGATGAAAGCAAAGGCCATAATGAAGTGCCAGCCATTTGAATAAGTAACACAGGGTGACAAGAATACATAACTTATTTACTCCTTATGTTACACAAGCTCTGCATCAGTTCTAAGTCTTCAGCTTCAGTACCCTGGTCCCTAAATATGTCAAGAGACTGTTTTTTTCTATTCATGACCCATCAAAACAGCTGTATTCATACACAATGGAGTTGACAATGCCAAGAATGAAATTTGCAGGATTTTCTCTGTTGCTCTCTCAGGGCCATAGAATACATTTTCACTAAAATTAAAGTCAACATGAATCCTACCAGTTCTAGAGTGAAGTGTAAGACCCACTGTCTTGGTTACTAGGCTAGCTGCACCACTGTCCCTTTGAGGTCTCCACCAAGTATATCCCGCACAGGTGACAGGCCTTGGATCTTTACTGCTCCTGGGGTGGAATTCCTCAGCTTTCCCACTCAGACCAGGACCTGGGTTATAGCCCCTTATGTATCGATCATGATTATTTCAGCAGGTTCAACGGTGTTTGGCACCCGCAAGCCCTTTGTCTCCAGGAGCCTGTGGCAGCACATTTGCGGTGACATGAATAGCTTCCTCAAAACAAAGCATAATTTATTCAAGCAAGGGGTAAAATAAAAAGAGGCCTACTCGCATGGTCTTAGTTACACCATGGTAAATTCCCTCAACCCAGCTAACTCCATCTGTGGCAGGGAGAAACAGCCTGTACTGTAATAGGTTTCAGAGTAGCAGCCGTGTTAGTCTGTATTCGCAAAAAGAAAAGGAGGACTTGTGGCACCTTAGAGACTAACCAATTTATTTGAGCATAAGCTTTCGTGAGAAGTGAGCTGTAGCTCACGAAAGCTTATGCTCAAATAAATTGGTTAGTCTCTAAGGTGCCACAAGTCCTCCTTTTCTTTTTGTACTGTAATAGTTTGCTTTCTCTGGACATCCAGTCCAGTCCAGCCAGTCTCTCAGCTCATACAACACTCCCTCCCTTTTCTAGAGTCTTCAAAAGCTCACTTTTTTATCTAGTGCTTTAGCATTTGGAAAAGTAAACTATTCTCACCTAGATGTAGCCAGCCAAGTAGTTTCTTCTCCCATTTGATGACCCAGTGGTTATCTTAACTCCTTTGAAGCCAAGTACCTGAAGCCGTCCTATCTGTTTTACCTTTCCTGCTCAACATGGGGCAGGAACGGGGTTAAAAACCCCTATACAGCCTCCTTTGATTTAACTATGCATTTAGTCAGGCAGCAATACAAAATTGAACATGGAAATAGAGTCACACAATATTAATTTAAAAATACTCCATCCCAGTTCATCATATCCACCTTGATAATAGCTTTCTCACAACCACCACACTAGTGAGTTGTTTATCATGTTAGTTCCTATTAAATAACTCCCCCCACCCTCCCAACACACACATTCTCACACATGAAGAAAGGGTGGGAGAAACAGTCTTTCAAGTTGATTGTTGGTGATCAGGTAATAGGATAACAGCACTAGATAGTGGAATTGAGGATTATTTACACTTCTACCTATCCAGCCACAGCCCCCTTATATCAAACTACCATGCCAAACTAAGATGCTTCATCCACACTTCCATTATTGGCCACAAGCTTATATACTAGAAACAAAATCATCTATCACGTACAGCCTCACAGACTGGAACTCAGGCTGAACTCCAGTGTCAAAACATTTTTTCCATTTTACCTGAAAGGCGGAGGGACTAAAAAAAACCATTGCTTTCTGGTTTCATCCAAAAAGTATATTTATATGTATTATATTGACACTAGAGCTGGCTCATAGTTTCTGAATGAATTTGTCAAAAAAAGTCCTTTGTTCGGAAAAAATGAAAATTTTCACACCACAAAATTATTATATGTTTGCCTTAATGTGGCTCTGACCTACAGTGAACCCCTGGGCAGAGATAGAAGATCAGAATTAAGTTGTTTATGGAACCTTCAATACATTTCTAGCCCTTCACTCACATGCAATTTTCCTGTTTGTTTAAAAACAACCAAACTTTAGTTAATGTGACTCTATAGAGCATTATTAAATGATGAAGTTTCAGAAATAACATGCTAACGCTAGTATTCCTGTGCAGTTTGTGAGAGCGTAGGTTTGTTTTGCGTCCAAAACAAGTGAAATGAAATTTTTAATCTCGTTATTAACAGCACAACAAGCAAGGGAGTCTAGATTTGCTTTATCGATTCAACCCAAACAACATACTACTAAAATGAAAGATGTGTACTGAAGAATAAATAATATGTCAAGTATGAAAATGCACATGGAACAAATGAGATGTTCACAAGTGGCTAATGCCCACATGATCTATTCACTGAGCAAATCAGATTGTAATAGTGATGAACCAAGAACTAATAACTTTATTGCGGCTAGAGTAGTTTGGGTACTTTGATTATTTTTATAGAAATACGTTGTTTCAGTACAATCTCCACTGTCTCTTCAATATTTATTTCTGAACATATCTTTACTGAACTTCAGCATTTATAGTATATCACATTGCAACAGGACAGTGGTCTCCAACTAACCTGAGAGAGACCTTGTCATGCACAATACAAAAGAAGAAAGAACATTTCATTTTTATCTTAAATCATGACTCGGTATAATATTCAGCACGTCATCTGCCTTAACAAGTGACAGGAATATAAATTACAAATGAAGTCAGACTGTGAGATACTGGCACTAGAGCAATTTTAGTATGCAAATTTTAAAGGTAGGTTATTTTACAAAGACATCTTTGTTGCAATGTTATTTGTATACTGAAAGAACAGGTAACATGTCATTTATGGTAGCTCTAGCATTGAGACCTACTAAACTACAATGTTCTTAGAATTGAAAAAGGAAGGAAATACCTAAAAATCACATGATATAGCTTTATATTTTTAATTAAAACCTAAAAAATGGACTGGCTGCCAGTCCCAGTCCCACCCCAACCCAAAAGCTTCTATAATACTGATGTATGAACAAATAACAGTGCAAATCATTGTCTGGAGATTGAACTGTTCAAAAAAAATATTATATAGACATGAGATATAAAACAACTGTAGGGGATTTATTTAAAAACTCCTGTGATTATGGCACATAGGAGGTGACAGTGGTGCCTACAGAAACGTGTGGCTCCTCAACAGCATTTTCTGATACAAGAGGCAGTTTCCAGCAGATTGAATCATCCCATGGCTACATTTATTTTAAAATCCATGAACATCCAATAGAAGAAATGCTACAAAAGAAAGCTAATCTCTCTTGAGACTGAGAATGTCAGCTCTATTGGATTGTCTGTATCATGGAATTAGTCAAATAGAATTCTAAACCCACAGTGCTCACTTTTTCTGCAACCAGCTAATTAGAAAGAGTTACTGTAACCATCTTCCGATTTTAAGTGAATTAACTAAGCCAGAAAACTTTAAGTTACCAGATTCCTTTTGACAAGATTCAGCTATTTGGCAGGGAAAGGCTAAAACATGGAGCTGTGATGCTTTCTGAAGCTGTGATGCTACTAATTATTACTATAATTAGGGTTAGCAATCCACATATACAGTACTTCCCTTTATGCGTATTAGGCATTATATATCCTTTTAAATTCTTTTGCTTATTATTAAAGGATGGAGTCCAGCAATTGAGAGATGCCAAAAGCTGTTACTGTAAGTGTCATGGGAAAACCTTGGAATTTACAGTGCACACCAGATCACTCATGTAAATAGAGCATTATAGATGTGCAGAATTAAGAAACTAGGGATATACCACTTTCTCCATTGCTTTCTTTTCTAAGATGAATGCTACAGGCTTTGTGTTTTCAGTATTTTATGTCATCAGTCTCATTAGTGCAGAAGAGAACACAATAAACTGGTCTACATACAAAATAGCTTTCGTTTTAAAACTGATAGTATCAATATATAAAGAGCAAGGAAAATGAAGTCACACAGAGAAAACCTGTCAATAAAAGAGAATACGGACACTATTGCTATCACATTTCAAGTGGTACCAAACACGGGTTTCTCCACCTGTAGGTAGGATAAACACTTTCCTGGCAGCACCATTAGTTAACTAAGGGGCGGGGGAGAACCTGGAACAATAATACTTTAATTTGGAGGGGAGAGAAATGGAAGCGTTCATATCTGTTCCCACTTTCCTTCTCAAGTGATAAACTTTTTACTGAGTATCTTTAAAACCAGGAAGAGAAGCAACACCCTCAAAGCATACTGGTTAAAATATACAAATACACACAACCTTAGGCCAGGTCTACACTAAAAACTTAAGTTGACCCTGCTACATCTCAGTGGTGTGAAAGATCCACACCCCGGAACAAAGTAGTTTAACCAACTTAATCCCCAATGTAGACAGCGCTAGATTAATGGAAGAATTCTTCTCTCAACCTAACTACAGCTTCTTGGGGAGGTGGATTAACTACAGCAATGGGAGAACCCATCCTATTGCTGTAGTGTCTACAATGAAGTGCTACAGGAGCGTAGCTGCCGCAGTTTAAGTACAGACATAGCCATAGATATAGAAAGGCTTTAAAAGGCATAGGGATAGAAAACAATAGCTGGCATCTGTAGACTCCTGCATACTTAAGTTTGCTATTTCGTGGGGACCCTTTAATACATGATACAGACTCCTTATGCAATAATGAACTTGCATTCCACCATACTCAATAGACTATTGTGTGTTTGTAGTTACTGATATATTTGTTTTGAAAACAAATGTTTTTTTGTTAAAAAAGAAAAACCTGAAGGATGATTCTTTCCCTGCCCCCTCTGAAACCACACACACCTCCTACCCATCCACTATACTTGTGTTTAGAGCCTTCCTTGATTGTTTCCAGTACCTTCTCACCTGCACAATATTGAAACACCCTACTAAATGTGCAGCCCTCCTTCCACAGTCTCCCTCTCTCCTTGAACTTAGCATTTCATACTACCAACCAGACCTTTCTCAACCATATGGCACTTACATTTTTAGCCATACTTTTTGCAATTGACAATGAACTCTACCACTAACAGATCTCTCAAGTATAGTTCCTTCTTTGTCTTCCTCATTATCACATCCTGCCCTTGGCAAAATTGTCTAAATTCACACAAGGGTATCACACTTTATGCAGAAGGTGCCCATGTTTATATAAGCTTCACTCTTGATTCTTTTCTCACTCTTTCAGCCATCAAATACTGACTCTTACCTCACATCTTTATTCCTGGCTACCATCCCTACCAAAAAACACTAACTGTATCCAGATACTACCTGAACCTACTTTCTGCCAACACACACACACTCTCTCTAACCCCAAGTAATTAGTCTGCAACATCCCCCCTTCACATGTGCAATACACACTCCCTGTCAGTGGGGGGGTAGCAGCACATTAATTCATGGAGAAAGGAGGGGGGGAGAATCTGTGTATTTGGAGAGGCAGATATTAACTAACTGGGAGGCTTGACAATGGTGCAGGGGCTTCCACCTTCTCTCCCTGTGCAGCTGTGGGTTCCAATAATGCAGGCCTACATGGAAGCTCCTCTCCCTTCCACTAAACTGTGGGCTCCTGCTCCATTGGCAGCCAAAGGCCTTGTCTAGAATGGAGATTTGCCATAACTCCAGCCAGTGACTTAGCTGTCCTGGTGCAACCTTTAGCATTGGCAGGCAAAGACACCACTCGCACAGGTGGAGTCTACCCTTCCTTGAAACCCCAGCATAAGCTACATTAATTCAAAGAGCAGTTACTTGTCTACACTGATCACTAGAATCAGAGCAGATCCCTATTTTGGCAAGGCTCAATTCAGTTTATTTAAATTAAAAGTGATTTGCTTTGCCTCAAGATGTTGGTAGGTATGTTGAATCAGGAATGCAGTGAGAACAGTTATTTTGCTATGGGGCCAAAAAATCAAGTGTTTCATCCTTCCAATAGGGAGAAAGTCTAACTGGGTTCAAAAAAGAATTAGATAAATTCACGGAGGATAGGTCCATCAACGGCTATAACCTAACATGATCAGTGACGTAACCCCATGCTCTGGGTGTCCCTAAACCTCTGACTGCCAAAAGCTGGGATAGGACAACAGGGGATGGATCATTTGATAAATGGCATTGTCCTGTTCATTCCCTCTAAAGCATCTGGCATGAGCCACTGTGGAAAGACAAGATATTGGACTAGTTCAGTGGTCACCAACCGGTCAATCCTAGAGGATCTCCCAATCGACTGCAATCTCTGGTGGTGCAGCAGGGTTGCCGCTAAGGCTTGCTCCCTGCCTGCCCCGGCCCCAGGCCGCTCCTGGAAGTGGCCAGCATGACCCCGGGGGCAGGGGTCTCCCTCCGCATGCTGCTCCTGCCTGCAAGCACTGCCCCCGCAGCTCCCATTGGCCGGGAATGGGGAGCTGCGGGGGCATGCTTGCAGAGAGGGACAGTACTGGAAGCTGCACCCCAACCCTGAGCCCCCTCCCGGAGCCAGCACCCCGAACTCCCTCCTGCCCCCCAACACTCTGCCCCAGCCCAGAGCCCCCTCTTGCACCCAAACCCCCTACCCCAGGCTCAGCCCAGAATCCCCTCCCACACTGCGAATCCCTCAGCCCCAGCCCAGAGCCCGCACCCTCTCCCAAAACTCAACCCCCTACCCTAGCCCGGTGAAAGTGAGTGAGGGTGGGGGAGAGCAAACAACGGGGGGGGGAGGGGGGAAGAGGAGGAATGAAGTGAGCAGGCTTTGGGGAAGGGGCGGAGTAAATCCTGGGTTGCCCTTAAATTCCAAAAGTAATCTTGGGCGTAGCAAGGTTGGAGACCACTGGACTAGTTGGACTACTGACCCAGTTTGGCCATTCTTATGTTCCAATAACCACAGAAATACCAGACTCAATCAGAGGAATGGCTTAGTGTCTAAATCTTCAGATTTAGAAGAACTAATAGACTCCTGGATTCAAATCCCTGCATGGCCTATTCAACCTTTCATCTATCTGAAGCTAGATAGAAAACTGCAAGGTACTCAACTACGTAGTAGTCTTTCATGGAAAACTTTTTTTTTTTAAAAAGTTTTTAGCTGCAGCTTTGGACAGTGACAACAAAGATTCACTGACACTCTTATTTTCTTAAGAGTAGGAGACTGCCCTGTAGTCCTTGGCCAAAATTTTCCCTCCTGATAACTAGCACGTTCTCATTGGTGCTCTCAACTCAGAGGAAAGCTGCATTTCCATTGGGTTGGTGCAGCATTGCCAACTCTTGTATTTTTATTGAGAGTCTCACGATATTCAATATTGTACTGCTGGACACAAAAATAGATAAAGTAAGGTTTTCGCTCTCACAGCTATGGAGAAAAGCCTAAAGGTGTGACTAAATTGTACCCTAAAAATCTCAAAAAACAGAAGTCAACTAAAAATAACCCCCCAGGTTTGTTTTTTGTGTTTTTTTAAAGCCTCCTGATTGTTGCTGCCAAACTCATAATATTTGAATGTTTGGAGCTGGCAATACTGCATACGTGGCTTGTGAAGCACTTTGAGATCATTGAGGATCAAAGGCACTTTAGGAATATACTGAGCCAGAACTTCAGCTGATGTAAATCCGGGTAACTCCACCAGCGTCAGTGGAGCTACACACCAGTTTACACTAGCTGAGTATCTGGCCCACTTGTTATAAAAAAGCACTACATAATGACACACACACACACTCCTACCCCTATATATCATAAAAAAATATATAATATCTGTGTCACTTATAAGCTGATAAGGAGAGTCTCTTCAGTTTCCCTGTGAAAGGATGAGGAGCCACTTAAAATATGAAGATAAAGAGCAATTCTAATTTTCATACCATTACTGCAAAGAAAACTTGTGACTTATCTAGCCACCAGATGCAGTGATTTAGTCAAACAAAAAATCGTAAGACACAAGATTCAGAAATTCAAATGGTAAATAGGTTGAGAGGACCTGACTCTGCAGAGCATGCATCAAGTTGATATATACTGTTCAATGTTTAAAAAAAACTCATTAAAAACCAAGAGTGTAGGTTGTGGGAAATGGTAGAAATGAAAACCTTACTGAAAACAAGATTTGGCAGCTTTCCTCTCAAATTTAAATTCAAAATCAAATTCCTCAAGCACATTTTCTCATATCCTCTTCATAATCAGCAATGGAGACGCAATGGGCCATTTTTCATTTGGAGATTTATGAGAAAAATTATATGGAAAAAAGTAAACAGTGTTCCCCCAACAGATTTGGAAAGAGGGAGAAGAGAAGCTGAAGAAACTCATTGCTCTAATTCTTAGCACTTACATAAATGCTTTACATTTCAAAATGCTGAACGGTTGCCACAATACAGTATCATCCCCATTTAGAGATGGAGAAAATGGAGACAAAAAGGCTAAAATGATTTACTCAAGGCTCCAGTGACAATGCTGGAATTAGAGCTCAAGTTTCTGGTTCCCAACCCCTAAACTCAATCCACTAGACTATGCTGCCTCTTATTACATGGGTATTTCTGTTAGTTTTCTGTAGCTTAATCAAAATATTAATAGCATAAATTAAGCCAAAGCAGCAGAGTTTAATTATACTTAACTGATTTTCTGCTTTTTGACATTAGCACTAGGAGTTAGGCAGCTTTACTGCTTCAAGTGACCTTATTCTTAGCAATTACACACAGAAAAAAAAGTAAGCACATTAAAAGAAAGTTTCAGATGATCCTCATCACTTAATCACCGAAGACGCTTCCTGTTCCATTTTTTAAGTGTATACATGTTTTACATACACACACAGCTAGCAATTTTTTAATATATAATTTTTTTTTGTTAGGTAGTTCACCACCACTGATTACGAGTGGGGCTACATTGAACAGACTAATGCTCTGCAAGCATAGGAGAGCAGAGAAAGTATTGATAGCATTATTTAAGCACTGCCAACAAAAATGTTTTCTAATATTTACCTCTTCCCTCGTTTAGTAGTCTGGCTATTCCCTTTTTCAGAGTTAAAGCTGGCTGGAAATAAAAAGTTTGCTTCTAAGTTCTATGGCAAAGGACAGTAGGATTGGCTCCTTGTTCGTATCACATAAGAGGAATAAGTTTAGACATTGGCAACGTAGTTTACACAACACACATAAAAGGAACATCACCAACTTAAGATAAAATAATCAGACTTCTTGAAAATTTTTACCTGATAATATTACAAACAACACTTCTTTTCCATTATACTGATTTTAGATTAACTGGAAAAAATAGATTCCCCCTCTCCCTGCCAGTTTACTTTGTGCATTTGATAACACTTTATATTCATTTTCACTCTATAGCTCATTTCCCTGTTGCGTGAAAGACTCTCAAAAACAAGGAAAAGAAAAGTTAATAGGAAGATACAGTTAATTGTAAAACCATACAAATTAGTAAGGGGACTTGTGTGACAATGCACAGCTACTTTCAAACTCGCATTCTGAAACTGACTAAATCCTTTGTGCGTGTCTGTTTTAAAAAGAAAAAAAAAAAGAGGAAGGAGTGTGGTTGCCACAGGAAGCAACCCAATATTAAAATCCTAGAGTCACAGAAGTTAGAGATAGAAGCTAACAATTAAGTGTGTTCCCACAGTCTGCTTGGTGTGGACTGAGTTAGGGGAGACGGGGACTTGATATGGTCTCTCTCCCACATGGCTAGCAATACAAATGAGCAGCATAACCATCCTGTGAACGAGTAGCCAAGGAAAGCATGTTTTTGCAGCAGTGTGCTTGAGTACTTTGTTAAATGTAACTTTAAATGAGACAAGTTACTAGACATACCATGAAAATTAAACTTGGACCCACTTTGTTCTAGAAAAAAAATTGGGAAAAAATTTGTTTTTCCCCCTTCACCTTCTGAGATCTGAATCATTTTAACAATGATGCAGCTATCTGCTTCGGTAGCAGTCACATTAAGACCCTGTGACAATATGCTGAATTTAGCTCACTTTGTTTTCCCACCTCCAGCATGAACTACAGCTTTCAGTTTTACCTACAGCAAGTGTCCCAAGAGCGTGTTATTAGTGAATAGGACTTTTCTATCCAACACCTTTAAGGCAGATTTCACTAGTATTGTTATACTATTCAGCATACTCAAATATGTGCATAGCTCTCAAGAAGATCCAATAAGTTATGCACTAAAATTAATCAGATAGCACTGTTAAATTAGTAAGAAGGAACAGTTTACCCTTACAGCAAGTTTTGATTAGTGGAGATCCTGTAGTATGGAATTTTAAGTACTCCTTCAACATGAAACAATAAAATCTAACTTAAAAGGCACATATGTTAAAAATGTGTTTGTAACAAGTTAATGTAGTGCTTGTGAAAGGCACCAGATTGACTGCCCTTGCTACAGAACAAGTTCAGACTGCATCCCCATATTGTCTTGTGGATTTTTTAAAATATTTTTAAATCTTCTCTCTCTCTCTGTTGTTTACTGTCAAATGATGCTCCTTCATGTTACTTCTAGCCTCTTCAACAGCAAAGTCATTTTGGAGCAAGGAGGCCTCCTTAAATATCGATCTATTCTCAGATCCTTTATACAATGCTGTTTGTTTTATCATGGCCTAGGTTGTATGCTTACACTAGATCACTGCTCTAGTGAATATCTTGAAGTGTACTCTAAACTAAAATATCCATATCAGTCTTATCCAATATTGTAACAATAGTAATTATTTCTCGCTCTCTCTCATCACTAGAAGCAAATGCAACGTATGATTCAACCTTTCATTAAGACATTACACTTCAAAACCGTAAGCTGGAACATAATTAGAACAGGTTCTTAAACATAAAGATTGCTTAACATAATACCTTACCATCTAGCATATGAAGAAAAAATAATGGGGGGTGAGGGGATGCCAGATTTTCATGTTTCCACTTTAACCATGTAAACTCAAGTGAGTTTTCTCATTACCGACTAACATACTAGCATAAACTATAAATGATAGAAGGAGTGATAAAATTCAGGAGTATGGCACTTTGATGCCACAGGCACTACAAAGCGTTTAAGCTAGATGACTGCGATTTTGCAATGGTAATTAAAAAAAAAAAAAAAATCTTTAAAAAATAGCCACTGAAATTGGAAAAATGTGACCGCTTCCTTCTATGGAACTGAGATATAGTAAAACAGATTGTTCTTGTAATGGAAAAGTTCATACAACAAATACGTACACAAGAAAAGCACCAAAAAGAGGACAGGTATTTAGAAATGTGGCCACCCTTTCAAGCATACTCAAAGGAGGAAAGCCCCCTAGCCAGCAAGCTAGAATCTTTAGCCAAGTTCTTTGAATATTATGCTGATCCTGAATAAGTAATATATGATGCAGTATGTTAATGTTTTATTGTAACTTTGCATTAATACAAAGTTTCAAAAAATAAAATAAACCAGCTAACATTCATGATAGAAAAGGCAAAACCCATGAAAATATTTTTTAAAAAAGTCAGGGGCACTGCCTCTGCATCCAACTGATATTTGATCTCATGTATGTTTCAGAAATTCCAACTCTTTATTAGCTTTCTGGGCAGAGTCTCAACTTTACAGTACTCATCAGTTTACTCAACATTGTTCAGTTGTTTTGTAACAACATCTGCCCACCCCGGTTCCGAAGTGGCAAGTCTTTAATTTAAGAAATAGATGATGACTTTCAAGTTTTAATTTAACAGCTATAATCTATATCAAGGGCCAGCCTACAGAAATAAGCACCCAATGACTTAACGTTTCACCTTGTAGTAAGGAACCCTATTCTCATAGTCAGAAATCCATAGAGACACTGTCTTTTTGAAAAGCTTCAGGCAATGTTTTTGCGAACTGTGAACATAAGGCCCTTGGGAAGTTTCACCATCTGCACATTCCACTAGCACGTTCATCCACCAGACTGTCTCAAACTCGGACACTTTGAATGCCAGAGGAGAAAATAATGAACAGGACAAAAATCACCACAAACTTGAAATGCTACAAACATTGCTTAAAAAATTATCCGCAGGGAGGAAAAACAGCAGTGGAATAGTTCTCTCTCTAGAGAGGTGCTCCCCTCCTCCCTTTTCAGATGGCCTGTTTCGGGGACAGCACTGTGCAGGAGGGTGCGTTTGAGGCACTTACGAGATGTAGGCAGGATAAGCGAATCCGATCAGGTTGCACAGCAGAGATGCTCCATAGCCGATCACCAGGTACACGGCCAGCACGCCAATGATAGCTACCCAGGGAGAAAGCAGATAGCGCATTAGAGGGGGGAAAGCGACCGGTTATATATAGATGGGGTGTTTTCTCAACGGCTCGCGCCCGGTGGGAAAGAAACCAAGCTATCGAGTCAGCCACTCGCTCCCCCACTGCGGCAGGGAGCCCCACTCGCCTACTGCCAGCCCCCGACTAGCCAGCCCGGGGAGCAGCTCCTAACCTGTGACGCTGAAGGGGAACATCATGCCGGACCGGGGCGGGAAGCAGAGACGCCAGGCTCAGACACGTCAGCCGCGCTGGCTAGTCCGTTTCCACCTCCTGGGAGTAACTCGCTCTTTCCCCTCCGCCCCGTTGCATGCAAACGCGCCGGCTCAGATGCCATCGACTAGGGAGGGTTTCCCCCCGGAGAGAGGGGTTTCTCCCTGTGCGAGATTTTTTGGGGGGGCGGGAGGGGGGGAGGAACTGACACTATGGCTCAGCAGCTTCCATGAAATCGCCCCCAGGAGAAGGCAGGGGACGCAATAACCGGGGGGGGGGGAGAAGGGAGGACATGGGCTGGCGGAACCGGAGAGCACAACATTGCTGCTGTCGCTCCTCTCGGCTGCCGCAGACACCCAATCCCAGACATTCCGCCCCCACTGCCCCTCTGGCCGGCCAGAGGCTTCCCCACTCCCCCGCCTCCGCGCCGAAACCCGGTTACGTAACCCAGAGCCGGGAGGCCACTCCTCGGCAGCGTGTCCCCGGCAGAGCCGCTGCCCGGGCTCGCGGGCGCTGACCCCAGCTCCTGCCCGCAGGCCGGGCGTGTCCCGGGGCCAGCAGCGGCGGGGAGCGGGGCATTCACTCACCGATGGCGATGTAGGATCGGCTCACCCCGGTCTTGGTCTCGATTTTCTCCAGCAGGCTGGTCATGCAGTTCTTCTCATGGAGGAACGTATCAAACCGCTGCCTCATGGACGCCGTCATGGCGAGGCCGCTGGGGCTGGAGAGCACGCAACGCCCGGATCCGGTCGCCCAGCCTTGGCGCTGCGAGGCAGGGGCGGCGGTGGTGGCGGCTCTGCTGGCTGGAAAACCCTGGCTGTGGAGGGGAGGAGCCGGCGGTGGCACGCGGCAGCATCGCGGGATACGTGATCTGAGCGTCGGCCCTGCCCAGCTGCCCTTCCCCGCCCGGGCCGCACTGCAAACACCACGCCCAGCCCCGGCGGTTGCCGCAGCAAGGGCGGTTCTGCAGGCGCCTTTGCGGTTGCTATGGCAAGAGGGGAGGGTGCGGGATGATCAAACATAGGCAAACGGACCAGGCTGTGGGCTGAAGGGCGGGGACGGGCTGGGGACACATTTTCCCGAGACGTCAAACCCTCAGTAAACACAGGCTAGCGCACCCAGCGGGGTTAGGTCGTGCGCTGCATGGCGGCAGCGATCCAGTAGATGGCCTTCTCCAGTTCTCATCCCCTCTCCCAAACGCAGCTCTGGCCCCTCTAACAGTGCCTAGGTATGCGTGATATCAAATTAGTAAAGGGATACTAATTGGATGCTTGGCTGAAAGGTCAAGACGACCTGTCACTGGGAAGGTATTGAATTTTTGGAACTTTAGTGATATTTTGTGCAAATAGGCCTAGGTCATCATTCTTGGTTGGAATCCATTCTTATTTTATATTTGTTTACTTTTGACAGGGCTTACAGTACCCAAAATTGTATACGGATTTCACAGATTAAATAGAAGACACAGTCTGTGCTCTCAAGTGCTGACAATTTAATTATAAATTTGAAGCAATGAGTTAGGGTAACAAACTAGGGAAGGGATGAGATGAGGAAGAACAAAGGTTGTGGTAATATGACTTCACTTCTACTGGGAAGCTGCATGACTGCATCAGAGTAGTACTAGAAGTTTGTAACTTTACCCTGGAAGTCAGGTCTCCCACAGGTTTAACACAGTTTCTCTGCCAACAATATGTAATTTACAAAGTATGATGCAATCGTGGAAGCTTTCTTGGCCTGCTGACCAGTAAACCCCTTTGTTCTGGCCCTGGTCCCTTACCAGAAGCTACTTGATATCATTTACTCATGTGACTCCGCTTTAGAGCTTCTGACTAAAAGGATTTCAGACCTCCCTTAAATCTCTGTAAACTATAAACATGCAGAAAAAGATTAATTGGCCATGATGGCCGAATGACAAGATGGCTTTCTCAGGAGGCTTTGCTTCTTATTACCCATACCTGGAAACGTTTCAAATGTAAGTAGCACAGCCTCCCTTCAAAGGTATAACTTTTCACACTTGCTATCTGTTCACCTCAAGTGCACATTTCTTGAAGTCTATGGAGAAGTGCATCTTGCAAAGGACTCAGACAAATATACCTAGCACTGCAAAACTTTTTCTTCTTTCATGAGTCCCTTGCATGTCCACCTCTTTCTTTCATATCTTTTCTCTTCAGTCTCTTTCTCCAACTTTATCTTCTCTCTTTAGTGATCAAATCCTGTTCTGGCTCCACTTGCCACCTGAGAATAGGAACAATATTGACCACAGAATGGCACAAACTACCTGATCTGACACCTGCTATGTGATGTATTCAGTGCTGTTGTAGCCGTGTCAGTCCAGTCCCAGGATATTAGGGAGACAAGGTGGGTGAGGTAATATCTTTTATTGGACCAGTTTCTGTTAGTGAGAGAGACAAGCTTTCGAGTTTACACTGAGCTGACTTGAAGAAGAGCTCCGTGTAAGTTCAAAAGCGTATCTCTCTAACTAACAGAAGTTGGTCCAATAAAATATATTACCTTACCCACCTTGACCTTCTGCATGACAAATGTCAGTTGATAAATAATCACTTAAGCTAAATCACTATAATGTATTCTTAAATTGAAATAAGTGTCCATATATGAGGGTTGCACCAAGTCAACACAATCAGGTTCTGAGGCATTGTATATATTCAAACTTACACCAATATAATTAAAGCAGTTTAGTTAAACTGGTGCAAACCTTGTGTGAATACTTTTATTTTGGTGTAAGAAGTCCTTCAGTTTACCTTTAGCCTGTGTGTAATCAATTTAGCTAAACCAAATTAAGAGTGCCCTGGTTTAACTAAACAGTTTAAAGTCATACCTTAAGTTAAATTCAGACAACTGTACACAATAACAAGATCTAAATGGATTTAAAAAGGCAGGATCATTGGCATATGCACTCTTGATCAGCCAGAGGGGGCAGGAGGCAGAGAAAATAAAAAGAAAAAAAAGAAAGAAGAGAGAGTCAGAGATGGGACTCGTCTATACTAGGAAAAATGTATTTTTATATGTTAGTAATAGGATTAACATGCTAAAAATCCTAGTCTAGACAAGGCAGTTGTAATTTTATGTACTAGCTATTGAAAGTAAACCCAAGGGGACAAAATATTTAAAATATGTTACTGTGAGGTACATACCCCACACTGGTACTAAAAGGTTTAACTGGAGTTAGAGAATTTGATTAAGGTACCTGGTTGCACCTGGAGGCTGGGCCAGCCCCAGATGGTAGCTGAGCATAAGGGGAGGAAACCCAGATAAGAAGGAGTTAGAGAGGAAGAATACTGTTGTTTCTATCTTGTTGTTAAATGTCTAGAGAGAGGTAGATCTATAATGGTTCTAGGGAGGGGCTGTGGGAATGGGCCTGAAGGAAGGCCAGTATAGGAAGAAAGCTATAGTTTCCCTCCTTTTTTCCTCTCTACAGTTATTAAGGAGTGAATCCAAACTCTTAGTTCTTCTCTGAATGATACCATTTCCTGTTAGCCTCTTTCTTAAGGCTTGTAGAACTTTTTGTGTAGCATATACCATAAGTTCTGCAGCTTCTCTTGACCATATCTTGTATGTTACTGGGAAGCACCTGTGTTTTGCAAATACATTTTCATATGATACTATTAATACTTACATTTCTGGTTCTGTGTTGTCTGTTTCTCTATAGCAGTGGTTTTCAATGAGGGGTATGTGTACCTCTCCTGGTACACAGAGGTCTTCCAGGGGGTCCATCAACTCATCTAGATCTTTGCCTAGTTTTACAATAGGCTACATAAAAACACTAGCAGAGTCAGTATCAACTAAAACTTCATACAAACAAAATAAGAATGAAAGCAATTTTAAGGTAATATTGTGCTGAGACGCTTTTGTATTTTTATGTCTGATTGTGTAAGCAAGTACTTTTTAAGTGAGGTGAAACTTGAGGGTACGCAAGACAAATCAGACTCCTGAAAGTGGTACAGTAGTCTGGAAAGGTTGAGAACCACTGCTGTATAGCACACATTCTATTAACAAGACCAAGCACCTCATATGGGTGTAGATGGTTGCTTGTCTCTGTGTACCACTGCAAGCTCTTGTTTTTATTATTTTCCCTTTGTATTTAAGTGCTAGCATGCACTTTCCTAACACTGGAATTATTCCTCCATGATAGTCTTTCACAGATTCTTTGAACCCATCCACTTTCAGCTGCTTCTTACATCACTCTATTTCAGTTTCTGTTATTACATTTACTTCTGCCCCAGTATCTATCTTGTGTGTCACACAAATGCCATTTCTTCATGTGATGGGGTGTTCACCCTATACTAGCATGGAAAGGGTTAATGAGGGTTAATGAGGCCAATTAACCAGATAGGCAACATATGAGGGGAATTATGTGGCTAAATAACCCTGAATTGATGCTGAAGCCTAGTTGAGAAGGAATAGGTGGGATGTTGCAGATCTTGGCTGGTGATTAGAGTGTTTCTGAGCTGGAATCCGGAGTAGAGGATGGGCCTGGATTCCTGTACCACCCATTCGGGAAGTGCTACTGTCAAGGAAGTGGATTTGAAGACTACCTGGGATAGTTTGTCCTGTAGGACTTTGATACCCTAGAAGGGGGGAAAACATATTAGTGACCGGCTGGAGAGCCAAGTCACAAAGAGAACCCTGAGTCACAGACAGAGAGGGAAACTGCCGGGCATGCAAACAAGCAACAGAAAGGGGCTTCAGACCTGGAAGGACCTAATCCCCAGAGCTGCCAGGAAGTGGTGAGTGACCCCTGTTCTAATACACATTTTAACTGGATAATTTTTGAGTTTTCTGTTTCCTCCTTATTGCGCCTCAGAACAGCTCTTCCTTTTCATTTGAGGAATCCATTTTTGGATTGCACTTTCCTGCTTTCTCAGCATGTTTTTGTATAATGGTTGGGCTTATTACAGTTTCTACATATTTGCCTGAATGCTGGACATTTCCTATACTCAAAATGGTTGCCACATTGCTGGTATTGTTTCCTGCTTTTCATGTTCCTGTCGATGGCCAATTCAATTTCTATTAACTTTTTCCTTGCTGGCTTTTCTATAGTACTCTGTCATATGCTCTGTGCCCTTCTCTGGGCTTTTTGTTTCTGTTTATCCTGCTGCTTGGCGTGTGTGTGTGTGTGTGTGTGTATATATATATATATATATAGACCTTTCTAATGTCTCATCCATCTCCCTTATTAACTATTCCTGGACTCTTATTATTTACACCCCAGGATAATCAAGTCTCTGAATCTTTTAATATTCCGTATTCAAAGGACTGACTTTTTAGTTTTAATTATGTGACCCCAAACTCATCTATGTTTTCCCCTTCATTCTGTATTCTTGTCCTGTCTCTCTCTCAAAAGTAAGTTGTTTTGTTTTTGTTTTTTTTGGTGGGGGACACAATGATCCTCAAACACTTTTCATTCTTTTTGCAAAGTGTTCCTCTTTTCCCGCTATAAAGTGTATGGAATGCATAGTATACATCTAGGGCTTCTGTGCCTGAGTCAAGAGAGTACAGAAATGATGTAACAAGACTTCCTATAACTCAGTATAGCTGCAGCCTGTGACTGCCTTGTCCTTCTTTCTGGTCTTCCTTCTTTCTGTGCCAGCAGGAAGGAAGTGTGTTGTGGCAAATCAAAGCCTGCATCTAGTGTACAAGATGTATGGTATCTCTACACCTCCTGGAGGATTTACTATTCTTTTTTGCCTTCACTTTGCCCCATCAATAGGCCAAAAAAGAATAGTAAGTCCTGTGACTACTAGCTCTTACTTCTTATATAGCATACAACCTTTCTCTTGTTGCAGTTCCCTGCCTCATTCACTACACCACCTTCCATCTTCTGCAACAGATGAGGCAAGGAATCTACAGACAGTAGCTGCCTTCACACAACCCAGATTGATTTCCTGAGTCTCCTCCATCTTCTGCATTAAATGAGGCAGGGAATCATGTGGAAAAATGTATATGATTTCATTGTTAAAAACACTATCATAATGCATACACACAAGGCAGGGGGTGGGTGCTAAAGTTTTACAGGCAGCTTTGATTCTGGCATGTCATAACTTTTGAGTGTTTGACTTCGTAACTTAAGCACTCTTCACTTTTTTTGACATCTAAGCTTTTAAAAAGCCAATTGAAAAAACAAATTCCATCACGTGAAACCATATAGACATCCATCATCTTTAGATCCACAGCACTGATTTGCCACTTTTGCTGAAGGTGTAACTGGTAACAGTAGTAAGCCAGTATTTTCTACGTGAATTAGCCACTAGAGAAGGATGAGACACATTCTGCCGGTGGGGTTCATAGCTATATGCCAGGGGTAGTCTATTATTTTTTGTCAAGGCCAACATTTTTTAGTCAAGGTATAGTCAAGGTCTGGACTCGAGCCTTGCAGGGCTCCATTTAGGGAAGGTGGGAGGGGGCACCTGCCCCACCTCTCCTGAGTGATGTATCAGCCCCAGGCGGATGGGGCTCCCGCTGACGGCCCCACAGTGGGAGCCCTGGCTACCTGAAGCTGAAACATAACTGGGGGATGGGGGGGGTGGCAGAAGGTGCTCCCCTGCCTTTCCTAAGTGGCGTCCCTGTTGTGACAGTCTTTGGCCAGGGGCACACAAAGCACGGTTGCCACAATTTGGTTAAACTGCGGGCGGGAGTGAGCTGCAGTTGCACCTTCTGGCCGCTTGAGCGCACTGTGCCCCCTGTGGAGCAGGCAGTTGGGCAGCTTCACTCCTGCTCCTCCTCACTTGCAGGCCGGAGGAGGGTGGAGGTGGCAGCAGCAGGGTGAGTGGTTGGTGCCAGGCTCCTCCACGTTACCGCAGAGCCCTAGCTTGCCCAAGCACCCAGCCAGTCACTTCTCTATTCACAGTAGCCCCCCTTCGCACCCCGCACCGCACTAACTGCCCACGGCCCCCTAGAGTTTCGTGGTCTGGTTAAAAGTCTCTGGCAGTCCAGATTTGGCCTGTTTACCCACTATATGCTGACAGCAGAAAAGTTGCTGATTTCTAGCAGCCAACCTTCTCTTCTTTCACTGCCCTCCCAGATGGGCTGCAGTGGCACGGTCTCCCTGGGATCTGTCTCCTGCTGATGCAGGTGGGCTGGGATGGCACTGTGTGAGGCTTTACCTTGGAGCGATTCACTATTGTAGTGCTGCATGTGGAGCTGCTCAGGGGCCAGGTTCTGGGCCAAAATAAGGGCTGCCTTCCCTCCCCCATGGGCCCTATAAGGTTTGGGGTGCCGTGGTGGTGGTGGTTAGGAATTCCTAGAGGGAACAGGGCTGAGCCCCATGGCTCAGGGAGAACCCTGCTAGGGAATCCTGGCTACCTTGAGCTGTTGGCCATGCTCATGAGGGGCTGCTTGCTGCCCTGCAGGACCTGAATTGGCAGCGGCAGCAGCTGTTGGATGCATGCTAGGCTGGCTTCACCCCAGCCAAACGCTTCTCAGAGAATGAGCCTAGTCTGCCCCCACCCCAACCTGTAGGGTGGATTTTATCTGGTGACTCTGCCTTGCCGGGTTACTCCAGTTGGTTCTGACCCTAGGCCCATCATTATGACCAGTAGGGCAGTGTGATGGCTAGGTTAATCACCCTGATCTGGGACTAGGTCTGATGCTCCCTGCTTTAGTTCTTGTTCCTTGTACAGAGCCCCTCTATCTGAGCATTCCCCTATGCTTGTGGTCTCTCCCTAAACTCCTATAGGGCACAAACCATGCTTGCTGCTCTAAACCTATGCACAAGATAGAGGGAATAGAAACCTCAAGTCACTGGCAATAGGTACTATGTCTGGTGTTGATTCTTCTGGTGACTTTGTCCCTCTGAGATGTGATCATATAATTGGACACCTGTTGAGGAGTATCCATTGCCAATCCAAACGTAGACTCAAAGTCCTTTCCTGCAGCAGGTTAATGGGTTAAAGTTCTGCTTCAGACTGATGCACTTTCGTTAGCATGCATTTTAAGTAGTTACACTAGTGCAAACTTCCTTCGTGTAGTTAGGACCTTAGCCTGCTGACTGCATCATGCCTGTACCAACCCAAAGATGGGAAATTTGCTCTCCTAAGCATCCTGTATTCATAACTTTACATTGATTTCTGGTGAACTTGGCTGTCAGTGCACACAAGGGCTTGTCTACCCTGAAAAATTATGTCATAGCTACATGTCTCAGGCTTGTGAAAAATCCACCCCAAGAGACATAGTTAAGCTGATATAACTCCCGGTGTAGATAGAATTCTTCCATCAGCCTAGTCCTTCTATTAACCTAGCTACTTTAGCCTCTTGTAGAGGTGGGTTACTTACAGTGACAGGGGAACCCCGCCTATTGCTGTATTAAGTATGCACACTGCAGTGTGCAGTTGTGCCACTGTAGTGTTTTAAGCACAGATATAGCCTAAATCCCACAGTCCCCATAAGTAGAACCCTACCAAATTCATGGCTTTTGCCCTATTCTATATAGATTTAATGGGGGCGACCAGCGTTTCTCAAATTGGGGGTGCTGACCCAAAAGGGAGTTGCAGGGGGGTCACAAGGTTATTTAAGGGCAGGTCGCAGTATTGCCACCCTTACTTCTGTGCTGCCTTCAGAGCTGGGTGGCCGGAGAGCGGCAGCTGTTGGCCAGGCACCCAGCTTTGAAGACTGCACCCCACCAGCAGCAGTGCAGAAGGATAGTGATACCATACCAAGCCATCTTTACTTCTGCGCTGCTGCTGGCTTCTAGCTTCCCAGATCTGAAGGCAGCACCACTGCCAACAAAAGCGCAAGCCCCCCCTACAATCACCTTGTGCCCCCCACCACAACTCCTTTTTGGGTCAGGACTCCTACAATTACAACATTGAGAGGTTTCAGATTTAAATAGCTGAAAATCATTAAATTTATTATTTTTAAAACCCTATGACTGTGAAATTGACCAAAATGGACTGTGAATTTGGTAGGGTCCTTCATAACAGTTACAAGATAGAGGTTATAAAAGTTGCTTCCCTTTCTCTTCTCATCCCCTCTGAAAAGACAGTGGGTCTGTGAAGATCATGACCATCTGAAGGCTATTCAGGCAGTTCTGTGAAATAAGTTGAGGTGTTAGCCCAATTTAACTGTCCCCATCACATCACTGCTAGAGGAGTCTTTGTAAATGCACTCTAGCTTCATCTAAAAAGCAACTCTTCAAATATCTTGTGTAGGTGCAGCACAGCGCTATTAAAAAAAACAAAACCCCTCCACGAGGGGAATAGCTGCACTCCCAGCGCTGGTGCACTTTACAGTGCTGAAACTTGCAGCACTCAGGTGGATGTTTTTTCACAACCCATAGTGAGAAAGGTGCAGCGCTGTAAAGTGCCAGTGTAGACAAGCCCTTAGGCCTAGTCTTCAGTAGGAAATTAGGTCAGAATAACTAAGTTGCTCAGGGGTGTGAATATCTGCACCCTTGAGCCATGCAGTTAAATTTACCTAACCCCAGCATAGAAGGCACTAGGATGATGGGAGAATTCTCCCATCCACCTAGCTACTGCCTCTCAGGGATGTGGAGTATCTACGCCCCTCCCGTCAATGTAGGTAGTGTCTTCACTGAAGCACTACAGCAGCACAGCTGCAGCATTTTACATGTAGACAAACTCGTAGAGCCAGAAATCTTCAGAGATATTCAGATGAGCTTTGGACATGTAAAGACTCTAAGGGAGATCAGGCAAACATGAGCGAGGAATAGGCTAAGCTATGTATGAGTGGAGGTACCTAACCAAAGCAGACTCTCAGACAGAAGAACCAGGGTTCATGGGAATGTCAAAAAAGGAATTCTGAGAAGCAGGCTGTGAGTTATAGGCTTTTACTCTAAATGGGAGGTAATTGTAATTACTGGCCCCTCCTGCTGCTGTTGAAGTCAGCTGAAGCATGACTGTCGTTGTTTGCAGTGTCTTGTAAATAGTAAAAAAGAGCAGTGGACACCCTCTGGTGGCTGTAGTTGTAAAAGAAATTGTTTTGTGTGGGATTTAGATCTTTCAGCACTTATACATTTTTGTTTTCCTGACTACATTTAATATAACATGTCCATTTTCACAATTATTTAAGCAAGGGTTAAACGTTTATTGAATCTGCAGCACCATCAGACCAACACAGAACTTAAGCTTCAAAATATTTATGGTAAGGAAAATGAAGTAACAAATGAATTATTAGAGGTTTTATATTCTCTATTTAAAGACAGCAAATGATGTATCAGAATTCACCTTGGAAAAAACATTTCTATGGGTGGTCCAGAGAGGCAGAGCAAAGGTAGATCCAAGAGCTAGGTATATTTTGTACTAGTAGATTCCTAGCAGCCAAGCCAGAATTCCTCTCAATGGGCTAGAGGGATAAGAACATAAGAATGGCCATACTGGATCAGACCAAAGATCCATCTAGCCCAGTATCCTGTCTTCTGACAGTGGCCAATGCCAGGTGCTTCAGAGGGAATGAACAGAACAAGTAATCATCAAGTGATCCATCCCCTGTCGCCCATTCCCAGCTTCTGGCAAACAGAGGCTAGGGACACCATCACTGCCTATCCTGGCTAATAGCCATTGATGGATGTATCTTCCATGAATATATCTAGTTCTTTTTTGAATGCCGTTATAGTCTTGGCCTTCACAACATCTTCTGGCAAGGAGTTCCACAGGTTGACTGTGGATTGTGTGAAAAAATACTTCCTTTTGTTTGTTTTTTAAACCTGCTGCCTATTAATTTCATTTGGTGGGCGCTAGTTCTTGTGTTAGGAGGAGGAGTAAATAACACTTCCACATTTACTTTCTCCATACAAGTCATAATTTTATAATACCAGTCATGATTTTGTGCTGTGGAGCAACAGAACAGCATGCTTGCTCCTTTTTAGAGTGTGCTGCAGACCCAATCATACACCCTCCTAAATGGCAGATCGTAACCTTTTGTGATACACTAATCTCATTAGGGCATTTGCCATTTCTTTCATTCAAGATTTTTAGAGTCTCCCTGGTTCAAACTGTTCTGCAGCTTGGAGTGTACAGTTACAATTTATATAAGGAGAGATATTAGTTAAGATTTCATTTCCCCGTGGGGGTGGTTGATATAGTACAATAACAAAGCGCCAGGCGTGCATATCTGTGAGACTAGCAAATACTTACACTGTGAAACAAAACTGTAAATAGTGCCAGACACTACAGTTTATAGTGGTATTCCAGCAGCCATTTGGGGCTGTTACTTGTGATACAGTAGAAGAGTATGACTATATATCAGGTAATAAGATCTTGAAGCACATTACTTTCAGGAAATGCTTAATGAGAGAGCAGTTTCTATAGGGAAGAAGAAATAAAACCTGAAAGCTACACTGTCTTGGCGCATGCACACGTGCACGCGTGCGCTCTCGCGCGCTCTCTCTCTCTCTCTGTGTTTTTAAAGCTACTGCTAGTGGCCCCAAAACCAAAATGCCTTCAGCACATGCTTCTGAAACTGCAATGCTACAATTTAAAGAAAGACAAAGGTTAATAGCTAACTTCAGAGCAGCCTTGCCCCTGCAGCATGAAAATATGGGAACTGAATGAGATCCTCAGTCTGGCAGAAATACAGAAAACACAGACATAGAAAGCATCAACCAAGCCAGTTATGTGACAGTTTCAAGGCAGGGGCTGGAAAGAATCTGTGAACAAACCATACAAGACAGTTACCAGTGCTACAAGGTCTCCCATTCTGTCATGATGGCCAGACTTCAGGGGAGAAGCCCAACTTGCCTCTCAAGAATACTGGAACAATTGAGACAATCTGAGCATATAAAATAGCATCATATGTAAAGGCAGTCAATTCATCATTCCCAGATCATTAAATAGAAATTCTCTCAAGAATACTTCTGAGGCATTCTGAAGTAGAAGTGTTTATCTGGAAATCAAGAGATAACGTATACTGGCCAAACATGACCAAGGATTTCCAAGACCTAGGGGAAATACAGGCCAAGCAGTAAAAAGAGACTGAAAATACACAGCATTCCCAACAGACCATGTAACAAATGGCCCTTTGCTCTACAAACCACACAAACTACCTCATTATTGTAGACGACTATTCAGACATCTAGGAACTAGACGAACTGTCAGACATTACTGCAGCGACCATCATAGATGAAACAAGGAAGCATTTTGGCAGGCACGGTATCCCAAACTGTGTGTTGTTTAACAGTGGACCCCAGTTTACTTGCAGGGAGTTTCAACTCAGCTGGGAACAGATTGTCCTATCACATCACATGCCACAGAACGTCAAATAACCAAATTAAATTGGCTGTTAAAATGGCTAAGCCTTATTTGAGAGAGCCACAAAAAGGAAACAAAATATATGGCAAGCCATCTTGAAGGGAGAAACGCTTCCACAGGAAGTGTTAATACCAGCCTGGTAGAATATTGGATGTCCAGATGCATGACAACATTGGTGCCTGTAGCCCTATCATTACTGCAACTGGGAGTCATGGAAGGAGTAAACACTGTCAACAACCCCCCCCCCCCAAAAAAAACAAAAAAAAACAAAAAACCAAACAAACCCAAGTGCTGCCATCACAAAGACTTGCACTTGCTCCAACATCAAACCCACCAGAAAGGTACACACAAGACTTTGTACAAATAGTAAGGTGTGAAAAAACTGCCCTCCCAAAGCCAGAGGAAAACACCTTAGCTGAGCTCCCACGTTAGTTAAGCCATGTTTGTGAGGTGTGTGTTGGTTTTTTGGTAGCACGTTAGTGTTCAGTTTCAGTATACAGCAAACACTGAGAGGTTTCAAGGGAGTGACAAGCAGGTTCTGGTATTTATAATGCTCTCAACTGTGACAAAAGCGCTGTAGAGTTCCCAGGGGGGATACTGTGGTATGACAGTGTGCTTAGCTAGAGGGTCATGTGCAGGAACCCAGACCTGTCCTTTAAGGAAATACTTGATGAGAGAGGTCACCACAGGTGCAGTGTGGAATAAATCCCGCATGCTGTACGGCCCTTGTTTCTCGCGCGTATCTCCGGGTCACAGCCGGGTGATGGGGCCTTGATGCAGTATTTGGGAGTTTTTATTTCTTTTAGTTCTAGTTAAGTGCAGTTGGGGGCTGGGACGGAGGCAAGTGAGGCCAGGACGCGGAGTGAGGAGGCACAGCGGGGTGCGGGCGGGACATGTTAAAATACTCCCCTCCCCCCGTCACGCACCGCCCCACCCCGGTGCTTGCAGATGACCTTTCAGGTGAGGCCTGCCGGGAGCGCCCCTCCAGGCTGCTATCGGAGCGCTGTGTTGAGGGAGGCCCAGCCCCCTGGATTGGGCGGCGGGGAATGCAGGAGCGCCGGGCAATGGAGAGGGGTCGTGCTGGGGCCGGGGTGGGCAAGCGCAGCGAGCTTCCCCCTTGCGCAGGGCTGAGCGCTGCGAGGAAAGGCCGGCGGGGCTGGGACAGGCGGCGCGTCCCCTCCCCGCGGGAAACGAAACACACACACACACACACACACTCGCTCACGCCGAGGAGTTTAAAAGGGAAAGTGCGCATGCTCTGAGAACCTACTACAGTGTCTGTCTACCGTGTGTCACCGGCGATTGGTCAAGTCCTCCCACTAACTCTCCCGATGATTGGCTTGACAATAGGTGACGTTTGAACAGTCTCGCGTCGCTCACGGGCGAGCGCTGGTGGTTGGTGGAGCGGCGTGTCTGTCCCTCGACAGGGCCGGCCCCCAACCCCAGCGGGAGTGGGACGGAAGCGATTGGTCCCGCCCCTCGCTCGGTCGCTGGGTTTGTGCTCTGCGAGGCCTCCCCGCCCCCCTGCGCTGTTCCTTCGGGCCCTGTCGCGTCGGGATGAGCCGCGCTTCCCCATGGAGACCAAACGGGTCGAGATTCCCAGTAGCGTCCTGGACGATCTGTGCAGGTAACGGAGATTGCCGCCCCACGGCTTGAGCCGCGCCCCTGCCCACCCCCACCTGCCCCGGCAGCGGGGCGCCTTGAGCCGGGCCCTGTCCCCCACCGCCCGCGAGCTCTGTGCTGGGAGCCCAGTATTACCCTACCGCGCTAACGATAGAGAAGTGGAAAGTGAAACTGCGCGGAAAAACAAACGAAATTTGCTCGGCTAGTCCGGTGGTGCCCGTTGCGATCGTCCGTAGCCAGTTAATAAAACGTACCAGTGGGGTGAAGTGAAGCTGATGATTAAGATATGGTGTCGTTATTAGTAAGGACCCTTAGTAATTACTCTTACCGTGACATCCTAAGAAGGATCCGTGCCGTCCCTTTCACCTTAGCTGGCAGGCTGGGTCTGTGTGCGAGTGGCTTTAAGCTAACATTGGGGTCCGCGGGGGGCTTGGAACGGTCGGGGTTCATGTTCGGTAGTGCTCCTGCCCTGGAGGTGTGGGGGGAGGTAAGCTGGGGACTGCAGTATGTTACGTGACCTGGCCTGTGCTGAGGGAGTTGAAAGATCCGACTGCAGTTCTTTTGAGAAATTAAAACTGCATATTCAACTGCTGCTGCTCAGCCTCATTAAGAGCAACCCTTTCACGAGTATACAAGATTTCTGGTCAGAATTGAGGTTTGTTCTTTGTTCTGTTAACTTGTAAAGTCACAAAGGATTTATCATACATTTTGCAGTTGAACTTTTGTGAGCTAAGTAGCTTGGGTATAAGCAGAACTTGGAAATTTATAAAAACAAAAGGACGACTTGTGGCACCTTAGAGACTAAAAAATTTATTTGAGCATAAGTTTTCAGAAGCTACAGCTCACTTCATCGGAGCTCACGAAAGCTTATGCTCAAATAAATTTGTTAGTCTCTAAGGTGCAACAAGTCGTCCTTTTCTTTTTGCGGATACAGACTAACACGACTGCTACTCTGAAACCTGGAAATTTATAACCGTTTTGTATAGGCACACCAGCAGAATTGTTTGTGTTGCATTTTCATGTGATTTACCTTTAAGTAGTTTCCTTCTTATTCAGAGTCCTCTCCATTGTTGGAGATTTGCGACTGGTAGCCCATTCTGTATGATGCTCTGATAATCTTTTTGTGGATGTATAATTCTGTTGAGCCACCCATAATACCATGTTGTCCATCCGAGATCCTCTTTTTCTTCCTCATGTTCTGCCATCAACTTTCCCTTCCAGTGTCCATAAACATACATTGCTCACTGAACCTCTGAAAATGTGCCCTGCATATCAAATCTTTCTTTTCATAAGATCTCTGATTAGAGTTTTCTGAGTTCTAATAATTGCCAGTAGTTTTTTGTTGGTTACTCAAGCTGTCCATGATGTAAGTAGTTTTATCTAAGAGTAAAAAGGTTATTAACTATATTGAACATGTCAGGAAGATGTGCTGTTTGAACTTGTTGACCTCTTTTGATCTGTTTCCACTGATACAGTCACAAAATCACTCTTTAGATTACACAGGTTTACTAACTGCTTTTGCAATATACTAATCAATATACTAGTCCTGGATTAATCAACTAGCCATCTGTTAAGCCAGACATTAATTCACAGTGTACATTCAACAACAGACTGCAAACAGCACCTGATCATTAATTGAAATGACAGGAGGCAATACTATCACCGCTATACGTTATCTAAGGCTGTGTTTACATTGCCACTTTCAGCGCTAAAACTTTAGTCATTCAGGGGTGTGAAAAAACACCCCCCCTCCCCCATGAGCAACAAAAGTTTTAGCGATGAAAAGCGCCAGTATAGACAGTGCTTTATCCCAGCGATAAACCTACCACCCCTCATTTGAAGTGGTTATTTTTTATTGCTGTGAGAGCTCTCCCCCAGTGATAGTGTGACTACACTGCCCACATCACAGTGCTGCTGTGGCCACGCTGTAACGTTGGCAGTGTAGACATACCCTAAATCTACCTTCGACCAGTCGTGCATTTCTAGCTGCCTGTCTGATATCTCCATGTAGGTGTCCAGCATTCAGTTCTAACAATGCTGAATTTGTTTAGTCTTGAAACCGTGTCCTCTTTCAGCATTTATAACTCTCCTGTTTTCCAGGTTTGCAACTTCGGTGTGATCTTCGGGGATACAGGGAAGGGAGAAAAGAGCCAATCTCTGAAATCCTGTTGCTTTTTCTCCCTAATGTGTCATAAGTAAGGCTGTGAGTTTGTCATGGATTCCATGATTTTCCATGACCTCTGTGACTTCTGGTGGAGCTGAGGCTGCCCGAGCAGCTCAGGCAGCCCCTGGGGCTGTCGCACCGGCTGCTGCTGGGGCAGTCTCAGACCACTGTGCCCCTCTTCTCTTCCGCCCGCAGGAGAACTTTGGGGGTGGGAGGGGGCTCAGGGCTGGGGTGCAGGAAGGGGTGAGGGCTCTGGGCAGTGCTCGCTTTGCGGGATCCCCGGAAATTGCAACATGTCCCTCCCTGTGAGCTCCTAGCTCTGCGCGCTGCCTGTGCCCACAGGCATCGCCCACACAGAGCTGCAGAGCTAGGAGCTTAGGGAGAGACATGTTGCTGCTTCCAACAAGCCCGGTAGGGAGTCTGCCAGTCCTGCCAACCCCAACCTCTCCAGAACCTGTGGCACTCCCAAGATTTAGTCAGGGGTATAGTACAAGTTATAGACAGGCCACAGGTCATGAATTTTTGTTTACTGCCTGTGACCTGTCCATGACTTTTAATAAAAATACCTGTGTCTAATATGTAGCCTTACTCATAAATCTGCTGTTTTCTCATTATCTTCTCTGTTCAAACCCTAGTTATCTCTTCTCTCTTTTTTTGTAACTGTAGCCTCCTTGCCTGTCCCTCCTCTTTGGACAAGCCCAGTTTGTCCAAAATGCCACTTCCAATTTAAATTATTTTCTAGATTTTTATTTTCTGTTGGACCAAATTCAGATTTATTTTATCTCATTCCCATCTACACTTTTGTTCTTTAATTTCACTATTTCCCATGTCCTCCAGTCCCCTCCCAGTTCATTTGTGGTACTAATGTATTCATTTTTCTTCTAGAACATCCATGTCTACATCAGAAATGCTCTCCCTGTCCTTTTCTGCCAAGCATCCTTCATTAAAACCTACCTCTTAAGGCAACTCCAGATCTTCTTATCTGTCTTAAGTTTCATCATCATAGTACCTAAGCACTTTTCATCAGCTCTATGAGACAGGGAATATGTTCACTTTTTTGCAAAGCATTGTGCACTCCAGTATTTTATAATACTTTTACCACTAGCAGAGTGCTTGAACCTGTGCAGTCTGAAGAAGGCATTTTTTAAAAATCACTTTATCCGTTATCTTAATATGAAATTTATTGCATAGATTATTATGTGATCAGAGTATAACTATATGCAACATAACACTAGAGTTAAATTCAGTCCAGATGAGGACAGATAATGCTAGAACAAAGGACCAAAGACTACGTCGTTCAAGGAATCTGATCTCTGTTCAAATGGTAATGTAAATTCTAAAATAAAATCTTCCATACTCATGTCACAGCTGTTTTAATATTAATCGTAGTCTCTAACAGTGTATTCTGTCTGTGGTGAACATGGTTGAACCCATTTCTTCATTGATGGCTATAGAGCAGATCTCCTACAGTTTCTTTTTGGTTTTTATAATTTTTTCCTTTGGTTTCCCAAGCCTTTTTCTTTTTGTTCCAATAAACTGCGAAGTTGAAATTGTTTAAAAGGATAAAGCAAAATTGTCAGTATGGTTTATGTAAAGGCTCACCAACTTGATGTTGTAATAGTAGTAATAAATTACAAGCGTATACCCAGCAGTGTTTGCTGGGAAGTTGTATGGCTTCTCCACTGCAGTAGGCAGATAATTTCTGCTCTTTTTAAAAATTGCAGTTTATCTTAATGGTGAGCTGTGTTGCTGATTTATTGGGCACTATGCACATGGGTATGTTCTACGTAAACTTAAAAAAAAAAACGGGGGGGGGGGGGTTGGGGGGGGGGATTTCTGTTTTCCTGTTGGTGTTCTTATGGGTGGGCCTGAGAGCAGCCTATGCTCTGGTTCTTTCTCCATTTCTCTCTGGATGCTCTCCTGCATGTTACTACTTGTTCATGTTTATGCTGCTGTCATTGGAAAATAACCTTTTGGGAAGGGCGTGCACCATCAAACAGTGAAATTCACAAAGTAAACTTATTAAATATAATTTTTTTTCCCTCTAACTTGCAACAGTGCTACATCCTGTGCTTATAATAATAATTAATAATAATAAATAAATCTTGGAAATGTTGTCTGTTAAAGCATACAGTTATTTCAGTAGAAGAGAACCATCATGCAGCAGGCCTGGCAAAATTTGCTTTTTTATATGGGATTATTCATTCCTTATTCAATATAACTAAAACTTCTAAAAAAAACCTAACTATTTTTCTGACTCTTAGCTGTTGCATCAGCATCCCATGACCACTTATGGAGCTTATCTGGCAAATCTCGAAAGTTGGGTTTAAAACAGTGGTCCCCAAACTTTTTACCTCACGACTCCTGTCATAAATATAAAGGGAAGGGTAATCACCTTTCTGTATACAGAGCTATAAAATCCCTTCTGGCCAGAGGCAAAACCCTTTCACCTGTAAAGGCTTAAGAAGCTAAGGTAACCTCGCTGGCACCTGACCCAAAATGACCAACGAGGGGACAAGATACTTTCAAATCTGGAGTGTCCGGGGGAGGGGGAGGATGAAAAGGGTTATGTCTGTGTGATGCTTTTGCCGGGAACAGATCAGAAATGCAAGCCTGTTAAGTTAGTAAGTAAGCTAGCTAGAAAACGCATTAGATTTTCTTTTGTGTAATAGCTGGTAAAATAAGCTGTGCAGGAGGGAATGTATATTCCTTTTGTCTTTCCTCAGCCTCAAATCTGGCTAATTCCAGCTTCTGTTAAACATTTCATTCTGTCATCCTAACCTCTCTGTTTTTAAGTAATTTTACACCCGAGAGTTAGAAAGAAAACAAACAAAAAAAACCCGGCTTGTAAAATTTTACTGTGCTGTAACCTGATACCTTTTGTCTCTGATAGCTGTTCTCAGCCTACAGAAAAATCTTTTTGTTATGCCTGCCGCTCTGTCCCCCAGGCAGAGAGACAGAATCAACAGCTGCAATCGCCTTTTACAAAACCTTTTAAAATCGTGCTGTGCTTCTGGTTCAGAATGATCCCACCGCTCTGCCACCATGTCAAGGTTCCTTCCTCACTCTGAACTCTAGGGTACAGATGTGAGGACCTGTATGAAAGACCCCCCCCTAAGCTTTTTCTTATCAGCTTAGGTTAAAAACTTCCCCAAGGTACAAACTTTGCCTTGTCCTTGAACCCTATGCTGTCACCAGCAAGCGTGTTTAAACAAAGAACAGGGAAAGAGCCCACTTGGAGTCCTGTTCCCCCAAAATATCCCCCCAGCCCTACGCCCCCTTTCCTGGGTAAGGCTTGATGATGATCCTCACCAGTTGGTACAGGTGAACACAGAGCCAAACCTTTGGATCTTCAGAACAATGAAAAATCAATCAGGTTCTTAGAAGAAGAATTTTAATTGAAGAAAAAGTAAAAGAATCACCTCTGTAAAATCAGGATGGTAAATACCTTACAGGGTAATCAGATTCAAAACACAGAGAATCCCTCTAGGCAAAACCTTAAGTTACAAAAAGACACAAAAACAGGAATATACATTCCCTTCAGCACAGCTTATTTTACAAACCATTAAACAAAAGAAAATCTAACGCATTTTCTAGCTAGATTACTTACTAACTTTACAGGAGTTGTAAGGCTTGCATTCCTGATCTGTTCCGGCAAAAGCATCGCAGACAGACAAAAGCCTTTCCCCCCCTCCAGATTTGAAAGTACCTTGTCCCCTCATTGGTCATTTTGGGTCTGGTGCCAGCGAGGTTACCTTAGCTTCTTAACCCTTTACAGGTGAAAGGATTTTGCCTCTGGCCAGGAACAATTTTAGCACTGTATACAGAAAGGTAGTTACCCTTCCCTTTATATTTATGACACCCCCTCCTTACCCCTCTTTGTGCCTTCCCTCCCCGGCTGGGAGTGGGGCCGTGGCTCCAAGAGAGGAGGACGCAGATGGGTAAAGGGGCCAAGACTGGGGCCACGGCAGGGCCGGGGCTGGGAGAGGAGCCTCCCAGGGCCACAACTGAAGTTGGGTGGTGCTCCCTCACTGCCCCCAGTGGGGTCTGGCCCAAGCCCTAGCCACGCCCCCAAACCTTTCTCCATGCCCCACAGTTTGGGGACCTCTGGTTTAAAAGAACCTTGTCAAATAGCTTAAGCTCAATTTTAGTTTAAAGAATCAAATCTTTTTGAAATCTAACAAGAAAATTCAATAGTGTTGATTAAAAAAATCTTTCTATGAATGAATCTAACAGTCATACAGAATTTTACTGTCTGAATGTAAACTTTCCCTTGATGTTTATGACCCGGTACTGCATGCAACATTGTGTTAGTGCATGAGAAGGTGACAATGTACAGGGAAACCAACCAGTTCTATTAAACCCTGTCCACTGTTAGCTTCAAACTGAGAAAATTGTGCATTAAAAGTGAGGATAAATGGTGGGGGAAAATAGTTTAGATTTTAAGTTACAGTATTTTTAATAACTCATAATGGTGTTAATACCAGGTGAGGAAACATTTTTCGTATATCGTTAACCTGACTGTGTCCATGATGAGTGTATTTTAGCACACCTAATCTGAGTTTATTAAACATCTTTACTGAGTGTTTAAAATTCTTTTTTTTTTTTAATGACAGGTTTCAGAGTAACAGCCGTGTTAGTCTGTATTCGCAAAAAGAAAAGGAGGACTTGTGGCACCTTAGAGACTAACCAGTTTATTTGAGCATGAGCTTTCGTGAAGTGAGCTGTAGCTCACGAAAGCTCATGCTCAAATAAATTGGTTAGTCTCTAAGGTGCCACAAGTCCTCCTTTTTCTTTTTTTTTTAATGTGTACCAGTTGATTGGATGGGCTGTCTCTACCCCTGTCTGTAATGCATTTTCAGTGTTTGAGATCATATTTTGAAAACTTCTTTCTGCAAATTCTATTAATCAAGCTCTTTCTCCCCCCCCCCCCCCCCCTTTTTTTTTTTCTTTCCTCTCCGGCAGTCGATTTATTTTGCACATTCCAAGTGAGGAAAGAGACAATGCAATCAGAGTGTGTTTTCAGATTGAACTTGCCCATTGGTTTTACTTGGATTTCTACATGCAGAACACACCAGGATTACCTCAGTGTGGGATAAGAGACTTTGCTAAAGCTGATATCCTTTTTATTGGTACAATTACTGTTTTTTCAATGCTTGTGGATAAACTGTATACTCAAGTATAGTCGTGAAATTCTGTTTTCCTGAGTAACTGCTTGCACAGCAGTCCATTTGTTTGAGTGACATAAAACTGCCTTCATTAGAAAGTCTTTTAATGTTCATAGCTGCCATAATATTACAGCACTTAAAAAAACAAAAAAAACCATTCACTATCTTTTCCCCAGCTTCCCAGGAGCCCTGAGAATTCAGCAGTTTATTGCTTGCTTTGAGGCCTTTTATGACTTCATCCTGTAACAGAGTGAACAGTCAAGACTTCCTTCTGTATTCAGCATGGTCAGGGCCAGGAGGAGCTTAATGTAATATTCTCTCTGTGGCATATTCCCTCCCCTAACTTCATGGATTTCCATGGAAAAACTGACATGGGTGTTAATTCTGCTAGAAGTAGTATAAATTCTCTGGCTTTTACGTGGCTGGGGATGGTGTGCAACTGTGAGGGGTTATGCCATTGGCTTCTTCAGGATGTGTTTATGTGGTAATTCAAATTATTTACATCTATCTTTTTTTTTTTTTTTTTTTTTTAATGGTGGGTTTTGATCATGTTCATGAAGGGTCTTAAACCTGAACACGTGGCTTAAGCAACATTAGTTACGATCTAATCACATTTAAAATGAGGTACGGTTTCCTCACTGGGGTTGTGGAAGTCATGAAATCCGTGACTTCCAAAGACCTCTGTGACTTCAGTCCTGGTGGCTGGGAACTGCAGGGTCCCGCTATCTCCCGCACCGGCAGGGAGCTGTGTGGTACCCCTGCTGCCTGAGGCAGCGGGCCCCCAAGCTCTCAGCCACCATTGGCAGAGGGGCTACCCCAGCAGCTTCCCGGTTGCCGCAGAGAGAGCAGGGGGACCCTGGAGCTCTGAGCCCCCACTGGTGGTGGGGGCCCCAGAGCTCCCAGCCACTCCGCAACTGCCCAGTCCCTTCCCATTTTATCATGGATATTTTTAGTAATAGTCAGTTTCAGGTCATGGGCAATAAAGAAAAAATCACGGAAGCCCTTCTTTATTGCCCATTACCTGTCCCTGACTTTTACTAAAAAATACCCATGACAAAATCTTAGCCTTAATCGTAACTTCTTAAGTATGGTTTTTATGCCACAGTTTGGCTATCAACTGTGGGAACTAATATAGCATGCAGTATTCCAACTTTTACAATACTTAAGTGTCTTTGCTCCAGCTTTCATTTGAGGACCCATGTTTCACTAAAACAATCAAAATATTTGGTTTACAAAAATAGCTTATGTGTCTTTAATTTTACTTCTGTGGTTTTAAACTTTTCTCATGGCAAGAACTTGGTTTCATGTTTAAAAAAAAAACAAAAACAAAAACCCACTATTGGGGTACTTTCCTTTGAACAAAGGAAAGCATCTCTAACTTTAAAGAGGAACCACTGTATAAATGGCTTGTATTTGAGTTGGTAAATCACTGTTTGCTCCCTGAATCTGCAGAATATAGCTCAGTATTCGATTATGCATATTACCTTAATTTCTGGCTCCAAATAAACACATCTAGAAAATAAAACCCTATTCCGTATAGAAAGCAGTACTTGTAAACATTTGTCTTGGGTGGGTCTTTGTGTGCATTAAGTTTCCTTGACCTGTTTCTATACTCTTTAGCCATTGCCCTTTTTTACTGCCTCAAGGTGAAGATGTGCAAAGGGTTTTGGATGAGTGGAAGGAGTATAAAATGGGAGTACCAACCTATGGTGCAATTATTCTTGATGAGACACTTGAAAATGTACGTGTAAAACTAATCTGTGAACATTTATACAAGATGGTGAGGGCTGGGCAGAAAGGATTAACTAGCTTGTTAACAATCCCAGCAATTTTTTTTTGTGCTTTAAAAATCATAATTTCCTACCGAAGATCATAAACATTATGTTTTCACATTTTTATTGAGTTTCTGTACGTCTCTGGTTTGTTGGGGGTATCTTTATTACCATTGTACCAAAGGCAGCTGCACATTTGCCTTGTTTTTACACCAAACTTCATTTTTATATATTTTTTTAATAATACAACCCTATACCAAAGTTTTTAATTCTTGCTAAGTCTGGTAAACTGTAATGCTAATGAACATATGCTAATACGAGGCAAAAGGTCTCCTCCTCCAGCCAAAAGTATCGCTTTGGGAATTAATTCAAATCTATGAGATTAATGGGTATTTCACTACTGCATTGCTTGGATTCTGCAGGTACTGCTGGTTCAAGGATATTTAGCAAAGTCTGGCTGGGGATTTCCAAAAGGGAAAGTAAATAAAGAAGAGGCTCCACATGACTGTGCAGCGAGAGAGGTGAGTTCCATTGATGATTGTTTAAAAATTCCTTACCCATACATTTAAATCATTTTTTCTTTAAGACAAAGTAGTTTAACGCATGTTCCCTTCACCCATGTTGAGAGTAGGATTTTCACGCACACCAAAACGAAATTCTAGCAATCTGGTGGTGTCTTTCTACAGAAAGCTATTAAATTATGTATTCTTGTTGGCATCTACTGCTGTAGTATTTGGTCCCCTAAATAAGAAAAAAGTATGTGAAAGAGAGGCCACGTTTGACCTATGATGGATTGATTTAAATCAGCAAAGTAGGAAATGTTGAATTAAATCAATTTTAATTGTTTTGCATTTGTACTTTTTATTACGTTCCTAAAGAGAGGCTGATTTTAATTAGTTGGTAACCATTAAAGTAAGTAAGCATAGCCTTTACATTAAATTTAGTGGTTCTTTTTGCTAACCAGGATACACATATTTATACACACTTTTTTAAAAAAGTAAGCAATTAGCTTACTTTACATTTTTCACATTCTTAATATTTACATTTTTTATTTTAGAAAATGATGAAAGATGCATTTCTTAATTACTAGATTATTTTTTATTTTTGTGACTTTGTCGCCCCAAACAGAGCTTGACGATTCAAATTCAGATTAGTACACACAAACAGCATTTTTACTTTTATTGAATAAAACTACCTTAAGTGCTGGATATGTAAGGGAAAAAAAGTTTTATCAAAATGTTTTGCATTAATAACTGATTTATTAAACAAAGAAAGTATGATCTCTAATTAATTGAACTGACTGTTTTTGGTCACTGTGTCCTTCAATAGTTTTTTATTCATAGATTAGAAGAGGAAAACAAGCTTTTCTCGTCTTTCAACCCACCAGTTGGTTTCTTAACTTTCATTGAACTGAACTTTTTGAATAAACTGAAATGAAGAAAATATTCTCTTTTCACTGGCAGAAGAGGCTACTGCTGTAAAAAGCGGGTTTAGGGCTTTAACAAATTCTGGTTCCAGAGGCTTAGCTAATGACTTCCACCAGCACAGGAGATTGACTTTTGTTAAAACTTGGCAGCAAATACGTACTGATTAATATTTTTTGCATTTAATTATTTTAATAGATTATAGTAAGTTTAGATCTTAACATAGGTTGTCATCAAGTCAAATTTTATTTTAAATAGGTTAATTTAAATAAAACCCAGTATTTAACTGAAATTGAAAATCTGATTTTTTAAATTTTTTTTAAATTGATTTTTATCCATCCTATTTTGACCCAAATGAAGTAATGTACTCTTAATATTTTATCTCATTTTCATTGTTGTAGGTATGCTAATTTTAAAGCTGTAACAGATTTTAGGGAATGGTTGCTCTTGTGTTTTCAATTTGTGTTTTTTAAAACTTATATTTATTGTACTGTACACAGTGGCCTGTGGCTAAGACACTATATTAATAAACTTCCAGCTTCACTGCTGCCACTTAAGTTGTTCTGTAATACTGGAACAGGTTAAGACAATACTTCAGATCGGTTTTTTTGGGGTTTATAGTCACTATGGAATTTATTATTGAGGAAAGCTAGGTACATAATGCAGCTGCATGTAAAAAGAGGTTGTATGTATTTTATGACCAATAATACTTGTAGTTATGTAAAGATAGGGGTAATAAAGTCTCATGCTGCAAAAATATGAAGATAGGACATAACGTTATACTATTTTAAGTCTATTTCCATGCAAGAAAAATTTAAAATGAGTTCTAACTTACAAAATTAAGAAAGGGTTAAGCCAGCTAATAACCATAGACCATGCTGTAGCTGTGTCAACTGAACTTTTAATAACTATGTCTGTCGAGGTGTGAAAAATAGCACTCCTGACTGATGTATCTAGGCCTACGTAATCCTCAGTGTATAAGTAGCTACGTTGATGGAAAAATGCTTCTGTCAATGTAGCTACTGTTCAGGAAGGTGGTGCTTTTACACCAATGGAAAATCCCTTCTATAGTCCTAGGCTGCATTTACACTACAGAGTTAGGCCAGCATGACTAAGCTGGTGTAGTGTCTGTCATGTAGATGTACCCTAAAGGTGTTTACTCCTGTGGGAATTCTGCACACACACAGAATGCATGTCCCCTGCAGATTTTGTCACCCATCCCCTGCAGAAAATAAATTCTGCTGGGGAGGTGCTGCAGTTACACCTGTCATGTTCTCTCTCAGCCCCCCCGGGGGGGGTGGGGGTGGGCTGTGGTACCAGAAGAGAGAACAGTGAGCTCAGGGTCAGAGGGGCTAGTGGCTGCTCAGTGCCCTGCCTGCAGGGCCAAGTGAAGAGACACAGGACATGGAGGGGGCACAGACAGAGCGTAGCACATAGGCTGCTTGGGTATGTGTGGGGGGTCACATAGACTGCGGTTCAGAAGGGATAGTGCTGGGGGGACAGACGGGTGGGGGCAGAGGAGCTAGTGGGTGATGGGATTGAGCCATTGGCTGAATGGTAGTGGGGGTGCAGGGACACACGGGGACAGGGAGGAGGGGGAATGCAGGAACACACTGGGACAGGGGTAGCAGATGTGCCTGACTGAATGGGAGAGGCTAGGGGTCGGCCAGGGGCTGTATGGGGTAGACTCTCCAACTCCCTAACGCTCTTCCCGCCGCCTGCCTGTCCCCCCACCCCAACCAAACAAACACCTGTTCCATTCTTCTCCCACACCCAGTAACCCTTCAGGTTCACTCCTAGGCTCCTTCCCAGCAATTACTTTCCTCTCCCTCAGCTCCTCCATTACCTCTCATTCCCCCAAGCCTTTGCACCGCTGCTGAGGAGTGCGGGAAATATGCTTCTGTATTGTAGTTTAAATAAATTATTACTCAAAGTTCTGTATTAATATGCCTAGTAAGGAATCTATTTGTCAGAAAACATATCCTGAATCTTTTTTTGTTGTCTGTATTGTTAGATATACTTATGGACAGGTATTTTGAAATAAATTGCCAAAATAATTGAAACTGGCTTGATTATATTGTTTTGACAAGTAAAATATGCCAAATTTTAAAAAACTATATGAAGAATTTTTAATTTTTTGGTGCAAAATTCTCCCAGGAGTATATACTAAAGAAGGCTGCTGTACAAAATGCATTCATTTGTTTCTGTATCTTAAAACCAACTACCACCAGGTGACAAGATTGTGCACTGCTATACGGTATTTGACAAGACATTGTGGCAGACTGACAAGAGCCTGCAATATGCTTAGTGAACTTTTTAGTTGAATTGATTGATTCATTGATTGATGAACCTTATTGATTTAGTTTAAATGTCTTTGGAGTTCATTGTATTGAAAATGAAGTTTGTGTATGTGTTACTGTGGGATTGTAAGTATTTCCATGGGAAGGGTAAATAGAAGAACAGCAGGGGCTGATCAAGCAAATTTACTCAGGTTGTGACACCTCCAAAGAAGCCACCCCCGGAGAGGTGTGCAAATAACTAGTTCCAGTGGGATTCTCCAGGGACAATACAATCAAACACTATAATTGTCACTTACCTTTCATTAACTAACAGACCACACTCACCTAACCACTGACAATCTCCCTGGCAAGAAGAGCCCTGTGCCCCTACTAATGCAGCCTACACAATGAACTAAAATGAGGCATGCTCCCAAGGTACAAATGCAACTCTTTCCTTTGACTGGTTAGGAAGAGAGACTCACCTGCACTCTGAGAGGCCATAGCCCATTAGATTTTCTCAATCCCAATGACGAGTCTTCGAAGCTGCTCGAGTTATTTCTTCACTGTTTAATACAGCTAACGGTGGATACAGCTGGAGTGTATGCAGATAATTCTCAGTGGCTATTTACCACTCCAGGGGGTGCAGAGTTAAGGTTATATACCTTAACTCTTTTTCCTGGTTTTCACAAATTGGGGTATCCTGGAACTTGGTATTCTGGGGGGGCACAAACTATCACCAGGCAACCTTAACTCTGGGTTAAGAAAGTTTTTTGCTACTTAATTTTCTTGTTTGTTCTTTTGCATGGAGCTGCGCTGAGGTTATAGGCTTGATCCGACAAAAACCTTGGTTTTCATTTCTGTGTTGTGGGTAGAATTGCTTTTACAAACCATCAATTTAGAACATCATTCACCAAAACTTGTGTATTTTTTTTCCCCCTAGTTTCTATTCTGACCCAACACTTTCCTTTTGCATAGGAGACTAGTCCAAAGTTAACAGCATTTGGCGAACTGTCACTTTTTTTTTTTTTTTTTTTTTTTTTAAAAAGCTCTTGCATTTGTTCCCAGAGACCGTAAAATAAGTTGACTTTCTTTTGGCAGTGTGTATATCTCCTAGATCTGTCATCCATTTCATGGATTAAATATTAAAGCAGGGGATCTCAAACTGAGGGTTGGGACCCCTCAGGGGTCACAAGGTTATTACATGGGGAGTCGTGAGCTGTCCGCATCTACCCCAAGCCCCAGTTTGTCTCCAGCATTTATAATGGTGTTAAATATATAAAAAAGTGTTTTTAATTTATAAAGGGGCTCACACTCAGGCTTGCTATGTGAAAGGGATCACCAGCTCAAAACTTTGAGAACCACCATATTAAAGGTTATTAGGGCATATCTCAATCTTTCCTGTTTTAAAAGCTTTTATGTCAGACCCTCAAACCTTACTCCTCACTATGAAACAGCTTCCCTTAATGGCTTGTATGTGTAAATATGGTCTTGCCACATAGGAGGAACTGCTAAACATCAGTTGCATTTTAATTTTGCTCCCTTTTCATTGATCTTTGAAAATTTTCTCAATGTGTATATAAAGTAGTAAAAGGGTTGTTGCTTCCAGAAAATCTGTACTCCCAACAGTCTGCCCACACCTACATAGAGACTTAATTTACAGATTTTTACAAATTTTCTTATGTATTTGGCAAAATGAATAATCCAGAGAACAATGCTGACTCCATAGGGATAAGCTAGACTGTGAAAACTGTCTGTTAATCAAGATGACCCAGTTTATATATAGAGGTGGGCACAGATCTCAGTGAAATTTGTCAGATGCTGAACAGACTTCGCTTCCAACCAGTTTGTTGTACATGTTGGTTCACAGATGTACATGAGTTTTCATTAAGATTCCTCAGGGCTGCTTTTTTGTAAGGCATTTGCAACATTTCAGTTCAGGGCACTGATCAAAAGCTTCCAGTAATGCTGGTTTTTCAGTTTCTAAAATGGTGTGTTTGGTAAGAAGAGGAGAAACTGGAGTCCCCTTCCTCCACACATTACTTTGCAAAGAAAAAAAAAATAGCCTTAAACATCAGGATTATTATCTTATAACTGCATGTTCTGCTCGTCTCAGTAATTATACCTGGTAGGAGTATAAATGTTAGAATATTTCATCCACTTCATATTATCTTTTAAATTAATCTACATCTAGTCTTAATTTGTGTCCATCTCAGGGGTAGGATCTTTTCCCCCTCCAATAGTGAAACGTGAAATACTCCAGTAAAAATGTTGATCCATAATATACTTTTTTTTTAGTGTGTATAGTGATCCTGTCACAGGCTTAGCACTTTAATTCCTTCTGAGTAACAGATTGTAATAGTATGTCAGCAGAGTGAGTAATTCTGAATTCCGTATCCCCATTATCACCTTAGATGCCCAGTTTGAATTTAGTGACTTAATCTGAATGTTAGTAAATGTGTATTGCTCAGAGTAATTTATGGTACTGCTGAATTTTGATACAAGAACTGACATAAGAATGAATATTTTGTGGGGGGTTCATAGGGCATTATTAGTACTGTAGGATGGGAAAGAACTAAAGTGTAGAAACCAAGTTAGGAGTTTTTAGACATCCAGAAAGTTATACGAAAATTATAAACTCTCTCTTTAGATCAATATGTTTAACTTTTGTCTGAAGCAAAATACTTTTTCATGTGTCCAGCATCATCAACAAGCAGCCACGCTGTTTCCCTGTATTTGCGAGTTAGCATGCTCTTTTACATATTATCTAAATTCTTTTCCACTTCACACTCTTGAGCTGTAATGGACAAAATTTGAGTGTACAGAGATTATGCTGTTTCATTAGCAGTCAAGTGTCTGTGCATATGTGCAAACATATTACAATCGCTATCTGAGAACTAGTAATAAAAGGTTCCCTCCTGATGATTTAGCCTTTCAAAAATCTATTTGAAGGTATGACTTGAACAATTCTAATTTGATCCGTGTGCTTCTCAGGTGTTTGAAGAAACTGGTTTTGATATCAAAGATTACATCTGCAAAGATGACTACATTGAACTACGAATCAATGATCAGCTAGCACGCTTGTACATCATTCCAGGAGTTCCAAAGGACACAAAATTCAACCCCAAAACCAGAAGAGAAATTCGGGTACAATAGTTATGTTTTATTTATAAAGATTTTTCAGGTTGCCACTACCTCAGCAAAGGTTGATTTAAAGCTAAATATTAAACAAAAGGTAATGAACGCCCCAAATGGAGTAAAAGCAGCATGTCATCACTTTAGGTTTTGTCAACTTTCTGCAGGTCTGATGTGAAGCCTGATTGCTGGCCAACTGTTCATTATGACATCTGGCTCCATCATAAATTGGCACTGGAGTGCAGGTGACTCTAACAATAAAGCACATCCCACTTTCTCTTCCCGCAAATATTTTTTGCAGTTAACCTTTTTAATATGTCTTATACATATTTTTCTGTAAGGATATAAATATTTAAGGATACTGTATGTTAACCTATGCATTGGAAGAGGAAAATGGGGCTTGCTTTATTTCTATAAGCAGTCTGTACAATCCGGATCTAGTGTATGATGGGTAGCAGAGAATAGACTTGGCTGTGGGACACCTTGGGAGCCAACCATTGTGTGAGTGAGCTGAACTCAGTGGACTTCTAGGAAGCTGTTGAAATTCTTCTCCATCCCAAGTGCTTGATGTGCTGAGAAGTGCTTGTCACGTTCATCGCCTCCAGAAACTTGAATTTCTCTTGTCATGCAGATAACATTTTAACTTTAACAGCAGTCTTTGTTTTAAGACTGGAATTACCGCCAACTTTAGCTATATCTTTTGAATACTAAGTGTAATAGGGACAACAGCACATGATTAAACATTCCTCTTCTCCCCCTTAGGTTGGTTCCCCAGAGCTGTAAATTGCTAGATCCTTGTTTAAGCACCCTCTTGACTGGGTCTAGTTCAGGGGTTCTCAAACTTCATTGCATCGCAACCCTTTTCTGACAACAAAAATTACTACATGACCCCAGGATTGGAGACCGAAGCCTGAGCCTGCCCGAGGTCCAGGTTGGGGAGGGGAAAAGCTGAAGCCCAAGGGCTTCAGGCAGGGGGGGGGGGAGGGGGGGAAGCTGAAGCCCAAGGGCTTCAGCCCCACCACTCAGGACTGAAACCAAAGCTGAAGCTCAAGGCCCCCAGGCTGGGGGAGGGCGGGCAAAGCCGAAGCCCAAGGACTTCAGCCCCAGGCAGGGGGCCTGTAACCTGAGCCCCATCGCCCAGGGCTGCAGCCGAAGCCTGAGTGACTTTGGGGTCCCGAACCACTGGTCTAGTTAAAACCTTGATTTCCATTTTTGTGTTCCGGGTAAAGGCCCTTCAGCATCTTGCATGTTCTTCCCTGAGTGAGTATCATGTGAATTGCAGAACCTGCTGGAGCATCCAGCTGAACTGACTCATGGAAGGGGTTAACTGGGGTTTTGTATATTAAATTTCTTTGTTTTATACCCTGTGTACTATAAAGTCGTGATAGTTAAAAACATCTTTGTAAAACCGTCACAATATAGTATAAAAGGCATTTGCCCTGTGTTCCCCCTTCCCTCCCCTTTACTTTTGTTTGCTTCCATTTCTTTGTCCTCTACCATAAGCAGGGATCGATACTCTCAGGGTTTTTCAGTTCTATTGACATCAACATAATGTATGCTGGGGCATCCTCTGAGTGGCTGATGATGCTCTGTTTCTGTTTGGTCATAAAATAAGATGGGTTGTGGGAGGTGGCAGGGAGACAGAGACAAGCTTTGAAAGTTATTTGTATCCTCTCTAGGGCATTCAGTGTACAGTCATGAACTACCATATACACTCATTCAAAAGTCGAATCCTTTTAGTAAAAAAGGAAAGCATCAGAGAAGTGGGTCGGCTTATGAATGGGTATAGAGAGGGGAGAGGTGGGACACAGCCCCTCCCCTCAACAGAGGGAGCAAGGAGAGGCCCCACAGCCAGCAGAACCAGAAGGAAAGAGGCGAGGCCAGAGTCTCTCAGCTTTGGCCACGCTGCGCTCTCCTCAGCCTCCAAAGCAGCTGCAGCTCCGGGGCTGGCAGGCTGCAGCCCTGCCGCTCGGCCCTGCCCACCAGAGCACGCTGGGGCTGTGCCGCCCAGTCTGGCCCACTGGAGCAGGCTGCGGCCGCACTGCCCAGCCTGCCGGAGCAGCTCTGGCCAGGCCAGAGACATCCTCCCCTGACCCTCCCCAGATAAGGTGGGAAGGGATGGGACGGGGAGAGTGTGGGGGTCCTGGGCTAGGGGTGGAGTTGTGGGGGGTGGTCACAGGGGTTACTCCCCTGACCCCCAGCTCCCCCCGCCCCAAAAAAAAAACCCCCAAAAAACTTCGCCACCAGTTGCTGTCCCGGCATGTCAGGGTAAGCAGCTGGCGCACCGGGACACTTTTTGTTTACTTAGGTTTACCTCTGTGCCTGCAGACGCTCGAGGTAAACAAACCATCCCAGCCCACCAGCCGCTTATCCTGATGGCCCGGGAGCCAAAGTTTGCTGACCCCTGAATTATAGGGTCGGCTTATGAATGGGTCATAAAAATTTTCCATTTTTACTTATCCATCTTGGGGGTGGGGGCCGGCTTATAAACAAACTGGCTTATGATAGAGTATATACGATATGTTGTTGCAGACCTTATTTTAAATGAACTAACTTTCAATAATTGAGGTATTGTGTACTGCATTCCACATTTTAGGGATTCTAACAGAGAGACAATGGGGTATAATGTCTTTTAATGGACCACCTTGGTTGGTGTAAGAGACAGGCTTTCGAGCTGCACAGAGCTCTTTTTCCGGTCTCTCTCATGTTCTGGGACCAGTACAGCTACAACAACACTGCAAACTTGCATTGTCATGTCTGTTACATTGTGGTGGTGGCCAGAAAAGTGATCCTAGCATTTAAAATAACCTGTATTGGTCAGCAGCTCTGTCATGGTTCATTAATTCAGACTCTTGCTGTAGTTTTTTGATTTTAAAGAAAATCATTGCGGATGATAGGTTTCAGAGTAACAGTCGTGTTAGTCTGTATTCGCAAAAAGAAAAGGAGTACTTGTGGCACCTTAGAGACTAACCAATTTATTTGAGCAGAAGCTTTCGTGAGCTACAGCTCACAGTATGCATCCGATGAAGTGAGCTGTAGCTCACGAAAGCTTATGCTCAAATAAATTGGTTAGTCTCTAAGGTGCCACAAGTACTCCTTTTCTTATTGTGGATGATGTATATTTGCTTAAGTCCCTTGATGACTTCACTAAAGTAATTACTTTTTTCTGTGTTTCAGAACATTGAATGGTTCTCAATTGACAAATTACCATGCCATAGAAATGACATGACTCCAAAGTCCAAGCTAGGTTTGGCACCTAACAAGTTTTTCATGGCCATTCCCTTCATCAGGTATGTTCAGGATAAGCCAAAGTCTAGCCTCTTGTTTTCAGGACACTGGATTTTGTTGACAAAACACTAACTTCTTCACAGACCATTGAGAGACTGGCTTTCTCGAAGGTATGGGGACTCCTCTGATAGTGACAATGGATTTTCATCCACTGGGAGCACACCATCCAAGCTCAACATGGAGAAAACGAGGTAGGAAACTAGATCATTTTGACCTGTCTGTCAACAACATTTTTATAAATCATTGGCTACACAAAGTTGAAGAATGTCCACTCTTTTTTTTTCTCAGAATGGGTTAATATAATAGATTAAAGAGAGATCCATAGAACTGTTAGTAGGATGGAGAGGTTAATTAGTTCCCTGATGTGCTTGAAACTACTTTTATGGAAAATTTTAGAATATGGCAAAACTGAGAGAATGTCTTGAGTTCCTATATGGGAATATGAAAAGCAAGTGAAGGAGAAACTTTTTATAAAATTGAAATTCTCTGTCAGAAGGTAGGACAGGTAGATATGCTTTCTAAAATAATCAGTGTAGTGCTGAAAGGAAGGAGAGGTGCCAAAAACAATGGAACAAAGTCAGGAAGAATCACTAATAGCCATGGTACTTAAAAGTAATTTCAAATTAATGTCAATTTCAAGGAAAGTTGGATAAAACCAGTGTTGTCATGGTGATTCGGGGGTGATTGAAAAAATTATCTTGTAACGTGTTAAATCACAGGGAGATCTTAGATCAGGGGTGGCCAGCTGGGGCTCCGGAGCCACATGCGGCTCTTCAGAAGTTAATATGCGGCTCCTTGTACAGGCACCGACTCCGGGGCTGGAGCTACAGGCGCCAACTTTCCAGTGTGCCAGGGGGTGCTCACTGCCCAACCCCTGGCTCTGCCACAGGCCCTGCCCCCACTCCATCCATTCCTGCCCCCTCCCCATAACCTGCTATGCCTTCGCGCTCCCCCCCGCCCCCCCCAGCTTCGTGCATGCCATGAAACAGCTGATTGGGAGGTGCGGGGAGGCTCTGGGAGCGCGGGGGCAGGGGGGAGCTTATAGGGGGCTGCTGATGTATTACTGTGGCTCTTTGGCAATGTACATTGGTTTCCTAGCAGTCATGTGACTGAGCAACTTCTCAAACCAGTTCAGGTTGACAAAGGGAGGTTCCCCATCAGCAATCTGGGTCAGTTCAGCACCCACACTCGTGTCATGAATAAAGTATCAAGGTGTACCCACTTGGTATCCACACAACACTTCAAGTGACAGGATTCTAGAATAAGAAATCTTCTTTTTACTTGTCACATACTGTTGCTTTATAAAGTCATATTTTTTCCCCTTTGTGCATAACTCTTCCTCAATAAGCAAAACAAGTTTAGTGAGTGGAGAGACTGTTAAGGTTAAGATCCAATGTTTCAGCTTATCTTGTAAGATTGTCTGGAGAAGCAGAACAATGTGTATTTCTGTTCTGATCATAATAGTCTTGAATCAAAGTTCCTTTGCGGATAATTTTTTTTTTTAATGGGATAGATCTAAACTTCGTTATAGCCAGCAGGTGTTTACAGATGGCTCTCCAGGAGACCAGTGGACAAAGTACAGACAACCACAGCAACAGAAGCCATATAACAATCATTCTGAGATGTCTGAAGCTCTAAAAATAAAGGTAGGTTTAATTTCCAAATCCATTGGATTTGTTAGGACCCTTTAAAATCAGTGGTAGTGCTTCGTTCAGACTCAGTTTATGTATGTGTGGGGATAGGCTGTTGGGTTTATTGCTTTAAGGGATGAGACTTCATTATATCATGGAAAGGAGCATGTCTAGTCATTAGACCAGGGAACTGGGTATCGGCAGACCCAAAGTCTTTTCCCACCTCTGCCACTGGCTTGCTGAGTAACCTTAAACAGTAGCTATAACTTCCTTGTGCCTCAGTTTCTAAACCTGAAAATGATTTGGGGTACTTGGATGACAGTTGCTATATAAGTGGTATCCTAATGCAGTAGAGTGTCACACTAGCACTTAACCTTTATTTGTATTACCTTTTTTGGGTGTGGCTGACTCAGAACATGAGGGGTAATGGTAGAAAGCAATATCAAGACACTTCTAACCAAAAGAAGAGGACAAATGGGGTCCACAGTCAGCCAGTGAAACAGAACCACACATTGGTAAGACTGACAGCCATAGTTCTTGCATTAACACGTTTTGGTGACATTTAACTGAGTGTGTAACTAAGGTTTTGCTGATGGACTGTTAAATTGCATGTGCATGAAAACAGATCTAAATGATAGTGTTCAGTGTACGCACTGCAGGTGACATTTCTCATCCCATATACATATACACTTGTAGAGTATTGAATAATATAACTTATCCAATTAGCATTTTGTAACTGAATTCTAATGTATATTAAAGTGAACCTTCAATAGATGTTCCTTCCTGTAATAGTCCAGGTATTTGACAGAGAATGGTCTAGTACTGTACATTGCAATGGCAAAATATCTGCTGCTTAAAAACGAGTGGATAAATATTTTACTGTGGTATGGCAAAACCACTGAGTTTGAAAATGTAAAGTATATGCCTAGTCACTCCCCTCCTTTCTGCCTGGCTACAGTTTGAGGTGTGGGCTCTGAATCTATATCCATGGCACAATGGGATCAAGTTCTGCCTCAACAAACCCTGAATCCCATGACATTAACTTAGTGAGTCACCATAAAATACTATTAATTCCCATCTCCTTACCACCACGCAGACACCCTCAGCTAGGTCATTGGTCAGGGAAAATCTTAACAAAATGTATCTGACTGTTTTTGACCGTGGTATTTTTTTGAGGATGGGTTTTTCACCGTGCTCTCCATGTGGCCTGGTTCTACAACCTGTGCCTTGGCTCTTGCAATATTGTCCATTTGGCCAAGCTCAGAAAACTGCACCATCCCCCCACCCCAGTGGGCCAGGGACTAGAGGGGGTTTGTAGCCACCTTCAGTGGCTTATCTCCCTGACTTCTTAGGCCTCATTTGCTGTACTGTTGTCCAGGCAGCTCATCTTGCCAGCCTACATTTTTTTGGTTCTCCCCCCTCTTGACTGAAAATCTGACTTCAGCTCTGACTTCCCAATTCCCTGCTATCTGGTTCTGTGTAACAGGTAGGGAGCATGCATTGTGGAGAAAACAAGTGAGCAACAGGGAGCTGCAGGATGGGTCCTGGGAAGGCAGGGGGAGAGAACGAAATGTCAGGAGGTTGGCGACAGAAGAAATGTTGACTTCTGCAAACTCTGGGAAAATGCCATATTCTACAGCCTTGGAAGCATAGAGTACATGGGACCTTGATGAATGGGGCAGTTTACACTTTTTAGCTTTTGTTACAGGCAATGGGTAGACTTGGGCATGTATTAATGCATCAGTTTATGCTTGGTTCAGGTTTTAAATGTTGTCTTTACAACCATTAGGCTAGAAAAACTTTTTTTAAATGAAAACTGAGATTCGGAAACACAATTGTGCGTCAAGGGCTGATTTTTTTTTTTTTTTTTTTCATCAATTTTCATGGTATCTGTGGGGCCCTGCTTCATTCACTACAGGGGTACAGCGTAGATCGAATTGCAGTTAGCACTTACTCTTGGAGTGTGCATTCCTCACAATATGTCCTTAATGCACCTCAATCTGACCCTTTTTCTTTAAGCAAATAAGCATTTCCATTAATAAAGTTTCCACATTTCAAATATTGGTGTGATACCTATGCTCTGAGAGTAAGTAAATAGCTTGTCTTCAGCTCTCAGCAGGCGCAATAGCAAATACTTACAGGAATAGAAGCTTGTTAGATTGCTTAAAAAAACCCTTAAAAAAGAGAGTTGGCATGTGTGAACTGCCTATTTCACACTTTCAAAAGATTTATGGAGTACGCTCGCTAGAGAATTCTTTATAGCAGTATCACAGAATTCACTTTTTAAAGCTAGATTGATAATAAACTAGCTGCTTTGATTTAAAACAAATATTTAATGCCTAATTAAAGAATTGTTGTCATTGCAGAGTGAACTTACCAGTCTGGTATTAATTAGCAGTTACATTTATTTCCTTGAGTACTGTTAAAATTAAGGCATGTATTTTGTGGAGTATAATGTATGCTTGCTTTCTTAATCAGAAATGTGAAAAAAAACTTAATCCAAGAAGACTTCAGGATAACTTTGAATCAGGCAAGTATATTAATTTTCATTTTCTATGTGAACACATTAATTTGAAACAATTTTTGAGACTGCATCCACTTACTACAGTACATGCCGAAAAGGGAAACCTTTTATTAAATGAAGGTTTAAGATCCCTTTCCTTAGTTGTGAAATCTGTAGGATGGTGGCATATACAGTTGCTCATAGTTCACCATTGATGCAGAAAGTAAAGCACTGTATATCTGGGCTGAGCCTCGGGGAGGCATGCCATGGTGGTGACGATTTGAATAGGTCACGGAAAAGGCTTTTCATGGTAGTATAGGAGCTGGAGTATCTGATGGTGCAAGGGCTGTTCTGAAATTACCACCACCTGACTTAAGGCCCCCCCGGGGCTCTCCGGCCCCTTCTCCAGGTCTCCACTTTGGAAGGGGACTGTGTCCAAGCAGTTTGTCACCCTAACTCAGGGGTAGTCAATAGGCAGACTGCGAGCCAAATCCAGACCACCTGAAACTTTTGAATAGACTGCAAACTCTTTTTTTATTTACTTGTTTTTCTCTGGAGTCTGGACCTTGACTATACCTTGACCAAGAAATTTGGACCTTGGCAAAAAATTATTGCCCTAACCTGGGCTTTGCAGAAGAGAATTAACCATTTGGGTAAAAACTGCTGTTTATGTAACTCCTACAAAACTTATTTGGACCAGTAGGTGGCCAATAAAGCTAAGGAATTCCTTGCTACACTTTTTGTTTGAAATGATGACCAAACTGATAAAATTGCCAGTGTGAATAAATGCTAATTGAGCATAAATTTAATGTTCAGCTTTTTAAACCTAAATAGTAGCATATTTTCAATGACCTCTTCATTGATCAATACAGTTGAAAGTTAAGTGGTAGAACATATTTTTTTCTTTTTTCTTTCTTTTCTTTTTTCAAGCAGATGCAGCAGCGTATGATGTGTGTTTCTCCATTGAAGACCTGCTGGAACATACAGAGGCATACTCTGTAGCATGTAATGGTCATTACAAAATCACTTTCTCATCAAGAGCTTTCTTGAGCTTCAAGTTTGACCATGATGCCATAATGAAAAGTTTTGACCTCTGACAGCAAACCTGTTATGGATGAACAAAAATCAAAGACTGATCTTCTGCAGTTGAGTGGGTTTCTAATCCAGCCTTACTCCTTCTCAGGTGTTTTTATTTTTTTATTTTTAAAGCAATGCAGGGACTGAATGATGATTGGAAAGGGTCCATTCTCTTTGCAGTATGGAAGTGGCATAGTGAAATGTCGCACTTTAAATGCAGTTCCGCCTTTATCCACAAAAGTACCTTTCCAGTGTTTGGTTCACTAGTTCCTGCTGTTGCATGAGAGGGCATTTTTTTTTTTTTAAACTTTGAAGTATTTTAGTGTTGGCTGTATACTAACACACTAAACTTTGAACCTGCTCTGATGTAAAGTTGTTGGAACACTCAGTCTTTATTTTCTAGTACTTTGCAGTAGTATAGCAATTAAAGTAATTCTCAGAGGACACCCATCTTCTCTATCCCAGCAATGTTGAAATCTTGGAGCATCTGTGCTTAAAAAAAATTATGAATTTCAAGTCTACTAGTTTGACCTCATCTTTGCAGTTCTCTCTCTTCTTCTCTCCGGTTGTCTGCCGATGTTCTCTCCTCTCTCTCATGCTCAAACTCATTTCAGAATGACTTGCAGTCAGTAGAATTTAAAACTAAATCCATGGGGTCCCATTCTGCCCTGACTTGCACCTTTTCCTCAACTGTCTTCGGTGGGGATACGCTTGCTGAACAGAACTTGGCCTTTCACACTTACTTGTTTCTGTTCTTCCTTTATGTCCATTAGAACTGTTCTCCAATAGGACAAAATGGGTGCAAGCCTTCTTTCACTTGCAGCTGCTTTTAAGATGTTGAAAGGAAAAGTTAAATTTTGTGGCGAGGGGATTCTTATATATACTAAACATTTGTAGTTGCTGAATGTAAATAAAGCCTCTGCAGGTCCTGCTGAGGGAAGGGGAGGATTGAGGCAGATGTGTGGATGACTAGAGAACGTCATGTGCCACCTAATGGCTTAATCAAGTTTGCAACAACTGTTCTAAGTGTCCATTATTGTGTTCTATATTATTGTCCTTGGAGATGTCTAGTGTCGTGTGTTCGTTCTCTCTCTCTCTCCAATAGTATTGCATTTGATATTGCACTTGCATCTCAGTATCTGAAAACTGAAACTAAAAATGAATGAGGCTACAGCCTTTTAATAATAAGTATATCAAAGATGTGAAAAAATTAGCAGTAGGAATGCAAATGATATTAAGTGGGGAAAAAAAATCACTAGTAATACATTCTTGCATCATGATTCACTTGAGAATTTTGAATATACATTTCAAAAGCATTTTATTGGGGTTTGGGGGCAAATGAAACTCCTCACTTGTCTCAGCAGCCAGTACCTATATTTTTCTCTCTTTTTTTTTTTTTTTTTTTTTTTTTTTTTAAAGTGGATGGTTCTCTAAAATGAAGGTAGGTGGGTGTGACGTGTAATTTGGAGGACTGAATGACTAAATTGTCTTCTGTCAGTGGCTGTTCCAAGGCTTTGTACATTTTCTGACCACAGAAGATATGTCACCCACAGACACCCTTTTATATCTTTGGTGTGGTATCCACAAAACACAATCCCTGTCTTCTTGCAAATACCCTATAATATCTATTATCTTATATTTGCCCTCAATAAATAGTGTGTTAGCTTATTTTTATCTTCTAATCTTTTCATCCCTTTGGGCTAGGGAATCTAGTAATTTTCAGTTGTTAAAACATTTCCCATTAGCCAGGAAAGCTGGACTCCTGTATCAGTTAACAGGAGAAATAGATTCCAGTTTTTCCATTTGGATAAGAAAGCCTTACAACAGGTCAGTTTACTTTTAGAATAGTTTTTCTTCAGTTGTTGAAGTGACTCTTTTGCTTCACCCTGGTGTGGTGGTGGCAGTGGGTTGACAGCCAGAAATAATGTTCAGAGGTTGCTTAAATCAGTAAGGCCCAGATCCTCAAAGTTATTCGGGTTGCCTAACTTCAGGTAATGTCAGTGGGAGTTAGGTGTCTAATACCGTTTGAAGATCTGTGCCTAAATGCATATGTCCTGTTGTTTAATTGAGAGGGCTGAATAGTAAAGTTGCAGAGGGGCAGGAGGGATGAATTTGTCAATTTACCTATTCAGATCCAAATGAAAACCAAAGCTTTGTTCAGTCCTCTTAGTGTAAGTAGTTGATTTCCCAGCAATAAGTGTCTAGCTCCTAAGGAATCAGAAGTTAGCACTCTGACCTCCAGGCTGCTAATGCCGGTGAGTTTGATGAGACTCTCAACGCATGATTAAAAAATCAAGCTTTGGAAATCTTTATTTCTGTTAGGTAGGTTGACTTTTCAAATATGTTCCTTTTATGATTCTTCACTTAATGCACCATGGATTAATAAGGGGAAGATTTATAGAGCTGTGTGAATTTTAAATTTGAAACTTCCACTTGATGACAGTTTGGGATGTGAAATGTCTCATAGCAATATGAGAAGAATGTGCATAAATGGGATATGCCTTACTGGGATCACTAAGTGTAGATTTTTTTTTTTTTTTTTTTTTTTTAAAGCAAAAGTTTTCATTAATTACAAAAATACCTGGCTTCCTCACTGACGAATCCCAAACAAAGACTGCAGAAAACAGGCCTGATTTTATTAAATCTAGCATCAGTGTGAGAGTTAAAAATAAATTTGATAAATATGCAATAATTTCTATTTCTTTGTGTACAAGGTACTGTTTCAGAAATATGAATTCAGAATGTTCATATTTGTATTGACATAGTTTCCTTCTTTCTTGAGGTCTCAAACAGCTTATTAAATGTGTTTGTATATGACCTGCATTTGGGTTTCAGGGTGCCCTGCACTGTGAACGTTTCAGATTGTTTACTCTTACTAGTTTTGTATGTCCTTTTTATGTGTTTCACGTTCAAAATGTTAAATGAATCATTTTATACTTGTATTCCAAAGTGTAGGAGAACACCTTACAGGAATGTCTGTAAAAGAGTGAAAAAATAGCAAATGGATGATTGAGTTTCATTCAGTGGATTTTTTTTGTTTTGTTTTTGAGTGTGGGTGGGCATTTGGAACGACAAGATTATCTAGTGAAATTGGTTGTGAATGGACTTTGGAGATCTAAGCGCTTGTTGGTGTGAAGATGCTTGAAAAGTCAAGCATGTCATGTCAATCTGTGCTTGGAATAAAACAAGTTGCAACACTCACCTGCAGTTGCTAATCAAATTGTGACTCACTCATCTGTAACCTTGAAGTTAAGACACTCATGAAATTATGAGGAAGAATGTTTAATGGACAAAAAACTCAGTGCAGGTACTGGAAATTCTGGAATTAGTTCACATAGCAGTCTCTAGTACTACGTAAACAGTAATTTATTTTAGTTTTTTAGTGCAGTTGTATGCATTTTCCCTTCAGTTCTTTTTATGCAGTGTGTGGGGTTTTGGTTTTTAATTTTTGGAGGATTTTGAGACTATAGACTAATTTTAGCATGTTTTGTAACTTGGTAGTCTTTAAAAATTTCCATTTTTCAATGCACGTGTAGTATTGAATCCTGCACAGAGTTTGAGGTATGGAGATAGAGGTATGGAGGAGGAAAAATATTTTATTTTATTTCACAATTAAAAGCTTCCCTTTCTGTATGTTTTCGTTTGTAGTAAGTCTCTCTCTCTCTCACAAAACTACAGGTTTACATACTGTGCTCTGATCGTAGTTTACTTTGGAGATCTACAAAAACGTTTGCTGTGTTTATACTCTCTGTTTAAAATGCTGCATGTAATGTTAAGGCAAACTGTGTAGTCTGGCTATTCCTAACATGTTTCCAATCAGATCGTCATTTTAATATGAAAAGTGCATTTTCTTCTGTGATCACTGATTTGAAGTGTTTTTTTTCCAGTGTGATTTGCCCTCCTCTCCCCAGCCCCCACCGCCCTCATCTCTGGCTGGCCTGAATCAAGCTCTATATCTGTGTTGGAACTTGAGGTGTTACTGTTGGGCCATATGGCGAGTTTTATAGTGTTAGCTCAGTGAGCTTTTCTTTTTCAGCTACTTGTTTTCAAATCGTGATTTAACAAATCATACTGACTACTTCCGTCTAGGAGCTAGAATGTCTTGACTTATTCCAGTGTCTTTTCTCTGGGCTAACCCCAAGGTGCACTAATCTTGTAAAACTACATTTACTGGAATTTATTCTAATCTATATTGGGAAGCCAAAACTTTTGGAAAAGTGTGCTTGTGAGATAGCGTAAATCTCCTTTATAGACTTAAGTAGTTTGCAGTTTAAACATAGGCACAAGATGTTGTTGTTTTTAGTTTTGTTGATATAGGTTTCAAACTGCTTTTGGAATTATGCTAGACCAATGATTTTTTTTCAACCTTTTTAATTTGTGGTCCCTAAAAAATTTTGAATGGAGGAAATCTTAGATATAGTCTGTGGACACCAAGGGGGCTGCAGACCACAGGTTGAAAACCACTCCCCTGGACTGAATTTGAGTCCACTTCAGCATTTTAGTGTTGCAGTAACCAAAATATTTAAGATGTGGAGTTTATACATGAAATTAATTCACCCATAATAGAAAGTGCACTGTGAAGGCTCTCTTGCAGCAAAGAGGCTTGGAAAGGTAAGCTCTGGTCATCTATTTTTTTTTTTAAATGTTTGTAGCAATGTTCTTCAGCAATGGAAAGAGCAAGAGTGGGCTAAAAGGTAGTATTTGCACTGTTTTTTATACTGTACATGAGCACTGATAAGAAATGCAGTGTGTTCTTTTCCGAGTGTGCATTTCACTACTGTTCCAAGTAAGTTATAAGCCTTACTGTGAGGGTGTGACACTGCATATGTAGCAGTTCCTTCCTTCATGATCACATTCAGGATCATGCAAGAACAAATGTCTCAATTTTAAATGTTCTTCTACTGACCTAATGCTTGGGTTTAACTTTGCATTTTTACTTTAAAGTCACTGTAAACATTGACTTTCATGGTTTCAGTTTTAGGACAATCTGTAGGAAACATGAACCAAAATGATGGCATGTTCTGTATTACAGAAAGGCCTATGCTCCTGATAGTTCGCCAGCTAACACATACAGGATATTTGGGGAGGGAGCAGGATGGGATTTAAGGAGTTTTACTCAACTACTTGGGAAGGTATCTGTTCAAATGATTTCTGGGTGAATAGGAAGAAACCATTTGGTAATTCTGCAGGAAAAAACCTTGTGTGTAGAAATAACTTGTTCATATTTAATTTAACAAAACTATACCATGAAATTGTTTAAAACATTCATACTGTGTGAATTTTTTGTTCAAAAGGTGAATTATACAAAGAGGTGAAAACTAACTTAATTTGCTGGTCTTTAATATTACTATGAAGTTTGGATTACATATCTTTTAATAAGATATAGAAATCATGTTCTAAATGTTGAAAGTGCTGCAAATTTTTGTGATGAGAAATGCAGCATTTTTCAAATGAGATGGTGATGTACATAAAATGCTATAATTAAAACTTAATTTGCTTTCCTGATTGTGACAACCACATGACTGAATCTTGTAAGCTCTCCTGAGGACATTTGGATAGAATTATTACAGTAGAAGGGGATCACCTTTTAGTCTCACCAGTTGAGAACAATCCTGTTACATAAGAAAACTATTAGATGAAGTGGCATGCTAATAAATCCTAAAAGCTACTTGATTTCTAGAGAGCAAATATATTTGTCTTGTAACAGACAACCACACAGAATATCCAAAGAAAAATTATTCCATGCTGTACAAAAAATGTCTAAGTTCTGTGATTGTCTTGCAGAAACTTAAGCAATGACGGGGATTAGTTCTGGGATCGGGAAGTATTCTATTGTATAGGCCAGGTGTGAGTAGTACTTTAAGAACACGGTCCATCTTTACTGACTTAAATAAAATGTATTTGTAGTATTATACTAATTAAACACGCAAAGTTACAGGTTTTATTCAGTTTCTGTGAGCTAGTCCTGAAGAGCACCGTTCAACTCTTCAGATTTAGGTAAGATCTGTAACCGAACTAACAGATTACATGCATTTTTGAAGCATTGTGTACATTCACTGATCCAGAAATTGAAGCACATTGTTTATTTGTTAGACAATTAACATTTAGAGTCATTGGCTGTTTCTTTAAAGCATTTTTTACTGTCAAAGTATTTGACTGTCTGGATAAAATTGTTACTGTAATAATGAAGTATGAACATAACTGGTGGTGGTTTGAAATTTCATGTCTCTGCTGCCTGGGGCAGCAGAATACTTATACTGCAGAATGTTTTGACTTTTATATTGCCTTAAATGCCCATTAGTAGCACTGATTCTACATGTGCCACTTACAAGAGCATAAAAGTTTATAGCAAGCATTGCTAAAGTTAAAACTGACTGGAGCTGGATTCTGAACTTTTTAAAGACCAATGTGAGCAGGATGTAGGTTTGGAACATTGGATGAGAGGATTTACTGTCAAACCCCGATCCGTGCTTTTAAAGTATTTGTGAAATGGAGTGATTTGTCATTAAAAGAATCAAACGTGTGCAACTGTCTGTATGTACCCTTCCATTTAAAAATGTTTGCCTTTTAATGTATACTTTCATATTTAAATTTGAACAGGAGTTTTAAAGGAGAATGAGGTAGCTGCAGACTTACTTTTAAGTTTTTAATAGAGTCCTGGGAAGCTGTCCCAACTTCTTCTTCTTCTTTTTTTTTTTTTTAAATTCCAAAGTATGGGGGAATGGAAACATGGTAAAACTTCTGTTTTTCTAGTAGAAAAACAGAACAACTCCACTTTAATGTTAGGACTGACATTTAAGGACATTAAGATTTTTTTTCACAGTGTTGTCAAGAGGTAGGTTCGTTTAGTCTGTACCACCTATCAACCATGTATTGAAGGCTTAAGTTTTTTAGAGTGAGTGTATGTAACGAGTTATGGGACTAAAGCTAACAAGTGAAACACATACTTTAGCATTAGAAATATTTATTCAGAATATAGGAACATTTGTAAAATAAAAAGTATTATAAATGTCTCTGTATAAATAAATGCTGTTTTTACAATTCTATATCAAATAAACAAAATAACTATTTTACAGCAGCTAAGGAACTAAAAAGCAGAACATTTAAAGCAAATCAATTGGGTGAAAAGTCTCTAAAATTACAACATATAGTACAATGTTCAGTGACATTTTTAAATGAAAAACTTCCAATATAAACAGTGGAATACTGAGGTTAATGCAAACGTAGTCACATGTGCTTTGTAATAACTAACAATACATTCAAGCTGGTGTAAACCTTTTTAATTAGAAAAGTACTTTTTCAGAACAATATGAAATATAAAATTTCATGCACTATTTGACACTCAGACAATTTTTTAAAAGTCATTAGAACAAGATACAAATTAATACACTGTTGCACTTGTCTGTTAAGAGACTGAAGGAGAATTGACTAGGTTCTTATAAATAGAACCTAATTCAGCTATTGAACTCAAATGAGTTTTTGTGTGTTAAACTGTGGGAGTTGGGTTGCAGTGTCTACAGTTGATGTAAGTTACTTCTTCAGAAGTTAGAATGCACACTTGTCAGTTTAGATAGACTACATAATACTTCGAGCTGGTGTTTCAAACAGTTGTATAATTAAATATTAGTTTTTGGAATTTACTGTTTTAAGGTCGTCATTTTTGTAACTGGTGCACTAGGGCTACGGCTACTTTTAACCTATTACAAGAAGCACTAAAACATATAACACACACTCTTGATTGATGTTAAGCTATTTCACTACTATTTCCCATTGGTCCTATTCCCCACTCCCTTTTCTAATATACTAACAAATTAAGCAGTACTTTGTAGGTACCCACATCTCCCTTTTAACTGTTGAAGACTCCATAGCAGAAGCTGTGACAAAGCAAATAGGGTCTTGCTCATCAACATCATGGAAGAAATGTTGGGTAGGTTACCTTTAATCACTTTGATATGATGATGTCCTGTAAACTTACATCTTTACAGCGTTCTTAAAATGTATTTGAAATAAAACAGATATGCTAAAAACAAACTTAAAAGGTAGGTTAAAATTGGCACTATCACAAAATAATATGTAATAGAAAACTTGTACATCATTCCTCATCCCTTAGAAATCTGAGTAAGGTGCTGGCTCAATATTCCTGCCTAATGAAATCATCTATATACAGGACAGGTTCTGCTCAGCTCTGTTTTGGACTGAGAAGGCAAAGCCTAGATTTGAAGTGATATTAAAAACTTCTACTTAAAACAGTAAACCCTCTATTAAACAGAAACCCCTTTCACTCTCTTATTGAAGGAAAAAAAACAACCTAAAATCCCTTGCTTTTCAACTTAGTAAGAGACACTATCAGCAACTGTTATATGTTGTACAGCTGTGAACAGGCCTCCTAAAACTGATACTAGGAAAAACAATCCAGCAACCTGGGGTAGCCAAACCTATATGTGGAAGAATTTCAGCTGTCTCAAGTGCTTGTTCTAGATTTGTTATTGCTGAGTCTCCACAGTGGCTTCGCACAGAATATTGCATCAGGATCTGTCCTTGTTGGCTCAAGACTGTGGTCAACAACTTGGCTTTAGGAGCACAGGGGCCATTTCTATTTTAAGGCTAAAGCCACAGCCATGGTTTCTAGGGAGCCTACCCAATTCTGCAACACATTCCTGCAGGAGTTAAGCACATCACACCTCACCCTTGCCTTTTCTAATATATAAACAGGGCAGCATTTTCATTTAAACACTCCCTTGGGAGAGAATGAACCACCAGTGACAGATCTTAGTAACTTTGCTTAATGGAAGGCACTCAGATACCATGGTGAGGAGGTCAGTATAAGAGGGATCTAACGCTGAACCCCAGTAGCAGGAATAAAGAGAACAGTGACATGGTTCACATTTCCTGGTTCCTTTGTAATTTGTGTGAGGGAAGAAAGCATGTCACTGTGTCCCTTTTGTGTAGGTTTTGTTTTTATCTATTTCAAAGTCAGCTCTCAGGGCTTGTCAGGTAGTGGGTGCCTCCTGCACAAATACATTTCTCCAGCATGGAGATTGTTTATGGCTCATTAACAAAATTCTGCGTAAGCTAAAGCAATCTGGGTTAGCAAGGAGCCTAACTGGTGTTTGGTCTGGGGCAGTTTGGATTACATACCTAAGTTTTGGCTGCATATTATAAATGGGAAAGCAAATGCTTGGGGCATTTAGTACAAGCAAGCAGCTGCAGCCTTTACTTATCCAAAACTCCTGCTAAAGCTAATGTGAACTTTGCACCCATTATCTAGCCACTTACATCTAGACTTAAGCAGCAGTGTTCAAGTCAAGTCCTTAGGTCACAGTTAATGTAGGGCTGATCTCAAGGAGGTAACAAGGTTGACGACTTGAGTCCTTGAACCTGTGGGAACTGGCTTAGTGCATCTCTCATACGATGTAGGGTTGTGCACACATTCTTTTAGCACCAGGAAAGTTTTCCCAGAGGCATGTAGTCTGATCCTGCTTCAACTAAAGGCCCATGACAAAACTCACTTATTTTAGTGAATGGGGTACTGGACCCAAAATATAGAAACTACTTAAACACAGCTTTTTCTGCCTCATTTTAAAGAGGGGTTCTTCCTTTTAAGCCCTCTTCATTCAGTCAGGAAAAATGTCCACTGTTGGAGACATTTGTGGGCAAAATAAAAAAAAAATTTTTAACATGGATCTTGCCCCCCAAAAAAGCTTTCTGCTGCAGTGAAGGACAGTTCTAGCTTAGCAAAACAATTCTATGGACAGAACTGCACCTGGACACTGGAAAATCAATATGAATATTGCTTAGATGATGGGATTTGCAGTTCAAAGTGGGAAATTATACAGTTCTGTGGGTAAAGGGGATTGGCCCCACCCAAACTAAAAGGTGGTACAGGTTGGCTTGGGCCTAATGTTTAAGCCTGACAGATCAACCCTGAGAGGATTGAGTTGTTTTCTGACCCACACCCCCTCCCAGCTCTCCTTCTGCCTCAGGGTTTGTTCAGGGAGGGCATCATGCACTGGTCTTAACATCCACTCCTCCCTGCTGCGCTGTATGTACTGTGGAGTGAGAATCTGCAGCTCCTCAGCACAGACCCTCTACAACACATGCAGTGCAGCATGGTGGAGCACGCAGCCACTCCCACCCTAACCCCCTAAGGGATCGCTTGCTTTCCCACCTGACCCAGACCCAGCACATGTAGTGGGGTCCCTGTAGTTTCAAGTCAGGTAGCAGGGCTCTACAAGGTGGCCCTTTGTTTGTAAGTAATGCTGTCTTTTTCATTTATACTGGTGTAGGCAGGAGATTGGGTTTGGCATTGTTGCAGCTTATGTTGTCTCAGATTTGCTACTCAACCTTCACTACTTTTAAGGAAAGAGAACAGCGGTTGCTAAAGGGAAGCAGAGCATTAGAAACCACTGACATTTAAATCTCACCTAAGGCTGTTTTTAACCTGCTCCCTAAAAAGCTGAAAGTAAATCCCCTCATTGTCCCTGCTTAACATCTAGAAGCAGCAAAGGGTGATCCAGCCAGGAAGGCTAAAGGCTTAGTCTAGCAAAGGGTCACTCAGCATAGAGAACCATAGCCACAGCTCTCTGGAAATACTTTTAAAGCTAAACAAGCCTTTACAGAGAAATTCACATCAATCTAAACAGGTCTAGGAAACTCAAGACAAGTCCCAAAACACAACAAATTCCTGTGTGACAGGTGGGAATGACAGCAGACTTTTGTAAATCCATTTGCCAAGGAAAGCACCTCAAGCTTGACCAATACTAAACATACCAGCGCTGTAGTAATAACAAAAAAGTCAATTGACTCTAGATTGATTAAACTGATGAGGGTGGGTTGTTTTATTTTAAGTGTTCAGACAATCTCTGTGACAGTGAAAACACAAAAGTCCTGTGAACAAGGCCCAAAGGAGCTGGGATGCATGCCATGTCTGAGACTACACCTTCTGCTTCCTAGAGGTGGCAACCTGATCTCTGTGCTTCACTCAGCCTCTACTAAAAACACCAGACTCATTCAGTCTTACCATGTGCTAGCTAGCATGGCATAAGAAACCAACTGGCTTGAACAGAGAAGTCCACCTACATTATAACAGTAACTTATTAAAATATAGCCTATAAATGTAATTTTACAACAGCCATCAGAAGGCTGTGTTCATATAACTTCTACTCACATAGTACTAAGAGCCAGCCATTTGCTCACTCATTTTGTATGTGTGTGTATCTATCTACATGTATACGCATTCATGTGCATTTATTTTAATATTTAATAGGTACATTCCTTATAAATAAGTACCTTTTTGTACTCCATAGTAAGTGCAGAGAGGGTTTCTGCCTCTTGGTGACACACAGGTGTAATGGAACGTTATGCTGGTCTAATACTATTCTGCATCTGACAGAGGCTTCTTTGAGGAAAACCTTGTCTATAATGTACTTTAGAAAAATAAATCCAACTTTTTCTAAATTGACTGTCAGCACTACCCTATAACATGAAGGACAAAAACTTCCTTGTAACTTCCTACCCAATCTCGGCTCACATCCCCTGCACTGTAAACAGAAAGCATGTGGCCACATAGAGCCTGTAAGGGCATAAGAAATAAAGCAGAATTGTAGACTTGCAGCAAGAGCTTTCTAGTTGCTGTGTTCAGGAATCCTGCCTGGGTAAAACATCTCTGAATTAGCAGGAGTTCTCCTGTTGGACTGTGTGCGGTGTGGAGAACTGCAAGTTTGGTGCAGGGTACAAACGAGGCTGTCATCTTGCACACCTCCCCTCACCAAACACATACATACAATAAATGTAACAGCAAGTCTTACTGCAAGATTTCAGGACAAAGAGGACATGGTGGCTAGGAGATCTATCAACTGGCTTAGTCTGTGCCCAAACCAACATACAAAAGCATCTGAATGAGTGCTATTTTGGCCTTGTCTTGGGTGTAAATTAAAAGCGAGGGAATGCATCAAGATCAAAATGAAAGTGTGGAGGGACTCCCACCCATTAGGATGAGGATGGGAGATAATCCTAAATGTGTGTGTATGTACATAATTACATATACCATGAACATAACCTTGGTATGATGGGAAACTTTACCTTCAGACACTGTCCATTTCAAGCAGTCATCAATAAACAATCCTTTGCTTAAGCTTAAAATAGTCTCCCCAGTCCTCCTGGCTTGATTTGACAAAGCCACAAGGCTGATCTATGCCTGTTACGTTTCAGATCCTTAATAGTGTTCACTACCTAAAATCAGTCAAAAACACCCAACTTTTTTAATGGCACTAATTGTCATCATATATATATATAATTCTAAAGCGAAGTTTCATTAGTGTGAGGTCTTGAGTTCTCCTCCTCCAGCAATGCTATTCTTTGTTTGAGCATCCTCACTTGAGTCTCATGCCTCTCAACCATGGCCATCATTTGTGACTCCAGTTTCTTCAGTTTGTTTTGATGCTTCTTCTTTGCTTTTTCATAAGCTGCCACAAGGTTACTGTTAGAAACAGACAGCAATACAAGATCATTCAACAACGCTAGCTCAAGTTAAGCACCTAGAAACAGACACCCAAAATCAGTTGCCAAATTTTCGAAAGTGACCAAGGGATTCCTATCCCTAAAATTTAATATAAAACGAGTCTCACAAGTCAAGACCTTGTTTATAAAAAGTCTCCGCCATAAGAGAACTAATGTTCCTCCCACAAAATAAAAAATTATCAAATGAAAGCGTCAGAGGCCCAAATCATAGATCAGGGAGAACGGGGTCTAACTAGTGAATGAAAGTAGCTACGTCAGAGTAGCTCTTGGTGTTTTATTAGTGCCTGTGGCATTAAAGCAACATATCTAACTGTGATCATTTATTGCGATGCATCACTATACGCTTGCTGCACTAGTGCGCTATGCAGTTCCAGGTTATCGTCTGATATGTGAGGATTGTGGGCCCAATTGTTTGAGGTACTGAGCACCTGCACCTCCCTGGTGTGCGTGTGAGTAGAGGCTGCTCAGTGTATCACCGAGGACTTGGCCCTAGGTGCATATCACAAAGTGCTTTGTTAAGGGGACACTGTCAGGTAGGTATATGATCAAAATGTAGATATTGTAAGTAAAAGATTTATAGAATATCAATGTTTTAATTCAATAATAATAATAATTAATAATTAATCATCACAAATAGTTCAATGGATGAGGTTTTTTTTACTGCTTTTGTCCCCTGACAAGCCTATCCAAAAAGTGTAGGGAATCAACAAAAGTATGTTAGTGCCTGAGAACTAGAAGTTGACACTGATGAGTCAAGTCTCTCCATAGTATATGAAGTACAAAAAGGAATTAAAGTATTTTCTATTCTGAATGCCGCATTATTTATAAGAAGGAAGGTGAATTCTGGAGCAGGGAGGAAGGTCTGGTGGATAGGGAATGGGACAGGGACTTGTGAAACCTCGGTTCAAATCCTAGCCCAGGCATGAACCTGGGCAAGTCATTTAATTTCTGTGCTTCAGTTCTGCACCTGTAAAATGGGGATAATAGTACTTCCCTGTAAGGTAATGCACTGATGAGCGTGAGGTGACCAGGTATTACAATGATGAAGGCCCTATAAGTGCCTAGATAGATCTTGAGAGTGTCCCTTTGAAGTCAACAATGTATTACATTTAGTTGCCAAATGCCCTCTCTTCAACCTCCCCTTTCGCTCAGTAGGAGACACCAAATGGGTGCTGGTTGAAGATCAAGTCTTGCCCATCACGTCACTGGCCAAGACTTTCTCTAACAGGTAAAGTATGGCTCGTGAGTGACAAATTACATGGCGAATGGTTGACTCCTTGAAGGAAGTGGACCAACAACAATTGTAACTCTCAGTCCATCAAAGCCCATTGATGCAGACCGACTGGGAGATGGAGGCACAGTCTGTATCACTGTCAGTGCTACACTTTAAAGTACTGAGTGGGATTATGGAAGGAAACTTGATAATAGGAGAATCTGAAGGGATAAGAAGAGATGCATGAGCCAGCCCAGGGAGGAGGTGAGCGAAAACAGCAATAATTCACAAACATGATTAAACTGAAAATTGTTTTATAATGGATGCCATTTTTAACTGCGATAGAATCTCTTTCTCCCCCCTTCCCCCCACTGGTTATGGGCCACTCAGTGGAAGGATTAGTCTCTTCCCCCAACTCTGACCTTGCATTCTTCGAGACTACTGGCAAGAAGCTGAGGATGTAAAAACTGCTCATTAGGGAAAGGAGAGGATTACAGTGCACTACCAGAATGCAGCAGAAGTCAATGTGTACATCCATTCACTAGAAGATCCTTTACCTGTTTGCCCTTTTCAGGTCATTAACAAACTCAGCAGACTGCTGATGTCTGATTTCGCTGCTCTTTGTGAGTCTTTCTAAGGCATTCACTAACTCTTGCACTCTCCCTTTCAGTTTCTTCTCTCTGCACCAGGATACAAGGAGTGAAAAAAGGAGTCAGTTATCCATACAATTTGGACTTGCAAGAGTATAGATCACATTCAACAAAGTTCCTTCTGTTAGATGTAAAGGAGGAAAATATTTTTCTTTATACTACTTTGATAATGCCGGATTTAGTTTTATGAGGTTAAACTTTTGTTAAATTGATTTTTTTAAAAGCAAAACAGTAACAATTTACATGTAGGATAAAAGAAATATGGACAAACATCAGATCGTCACTGGGGATGGTCTTGTCCACACTACATCTCTCTCATATAAGAGCAGAATGTGCAATATCCACAGTTAGGAAAAGAGATGTATGGAAGAAGATATTAGCGTATAACATGTTCTATATATTATATATTTAAGATGGCAACTCAGATAGTAAAGTAAACACTATAAAGAGAAGTTAAACCTAAAGCTAATATATATAGAAAAATTAAATACAAACATGGTGGACCTAGGATAACTAGGTAATTTGCTAATCAAACATTATTTGTTTTTATTTAAAAATTCTCTTTATTAAAAAAAATTGCAGGAAGACTCGCTACATAAAAGAGGGAGAAATCAATAACTAAAGAGGAAGACTTCACTAGCATCCAAAATAACAATCAGAGTCACATACTGCAGGAAAAGAAAGGAGGGTCTCATGGTTAAGGCAGTTGAGTGCTGCCCTGGAATACTGGATTCCATCCTTTATCTCTGCCTAAGTTCCTGTGTGATGCTGGGCAAGTCACTGAAACCAAACGATTCACATGTGGTCAGTAGTTGTGTGTTTCTCATTTTCTGGGTGCTCAACTTGATTGCCAGGATCTGATTTGTAGAGGTGATGAGCACTCACAGCTGCAAATCAAGTCAATGGGAGCTGTGCTTTGAACATATAAAGTGCTATATAATGGCAAGTACTCTGAAAGATCAAGTGCTTGGTGCCTCAAGTTGGGCACCCAAAATTACTGGAAACTTTTGACCTTCAGCACTCTATCTCCATTCACCATTTGTAAAATGGGGTATCATCAACTTATCACACAGGGGTGTTGTGAAGATAAAGTCATGGTTTTGAAGCACTCAGATAATATAGTGATGACTGCCACTGAAAAACCCAAAAGGAAATTAATAATTCTGTCTTCAGAGCAGGGTTTGAATAGCATTCAATAAATAAGACCCAGGGCTACACAGGGCGAACAGTGAGGAGAAAACAAGATAGTGAATAGGTGCTCATTACATTCATTCTGTGCACTGCATGCACAAGGTCTTGTGGAAAAAAGGAGTATGTCATGTAATTAGAGACTGCATAGTTCTAGCATTTCCTAACTTTTGAGTCCTTTGCAAACTTAATAATGTTCTTTTAACATATGTTCATTACACACACACAAAGCTATCATGCTACCAATGAGACTATACAATTACCCACTGTAGTGACTAAGAGGGGAGCATGGGTATTTTTCAGCATAAAGTATCAAGAGCTCTTAGGAGCAGCTCTGGCATTGCATTTAGGTTATTTGCTGCCAAGGGCATCTTTAATTTCTAGACACAAAAGGTGCTGGAACCCTGAATTCATACAGTGCACAAATACTCAAAGGCATATCAGACAACCTACCCAAGGCTAGAGATTAGGTATGCTGTCTGGTAAAGACACTGTAGTGAATGTGTAAAATCAAATCCCTTGTTAAAACTTTTGATTGTGGGCCTGCCTGCCTCCTGAGATCTGCTAAAATAGTCTCCATTTGCTGTAAATGTCCCTTTTTCAGCCCAAATTGATCAACAGTATTTTTTTAATTGCACTGACATTTTGAGCTTTATTGTGAATTCCATTAACTTCACCCCACTTAGGTTCTTTCAGCTACTAAACTTTATTTACACATCTATTTTATTTGATTTATGCTTCTCCCATTTCCCCTCTGGGCTATACTGGTCCATGGTTCCTAGGACAGGGGCACGCAACTTCAACCGTGATTCCAAGGGCTACTTAGTCACCTGAAAACTCAAGGGGGGTTTTTGCAGATAACTTAGAAATTAGCTGATCGGAGTACTGTATCTAATTCCTTTAAAAAAAAAAAAAAAAAAAAAAAAAAAAGGATTTAATAAATATTAGACCCACTCAGCTCTAATACTAACATATTCTCACATCTTGTGTCAAGCCACTTAAGGAACACTGGTTAGGTTTAAAATGTTAATGTATATGCTTTGTTACTAATTCTTGAATACAACAATTGAAACAATTATAGAAAAATCTAGATTACTTCCTATCACTTTTTTGCAGTTCTTCAAGCTTGGAACAGATCATTTAACTTTGGAAACGTCCTACTAGGGCAAGGCATCTGCCTTAGGCTCTAGAGGCGCTACCTCACTACAAACAATAGACTAGAAACTTACCTTAAACAGGAGCGAAACTGACACTTTCACGTCACTTTCACAGTAGTGCCAATCCCAAATGTTTAAAAATCATGAATCAGACTTGCCAAAAATCATGAGATTGGCTTTAAAATCATGAGATTATGTACAAACAACAAATGTGTGGTTCTTTTTAATTTGCCTCCCACTTTTTGAGTCTTTAGGGTGCACTGGGGTCACATTTTGAAGCTTTCTGCATAGCCACGAGGACTAGAAACTTCATTTTTCTTTCAGAATGAAGGTTGAAATCATCACATATCCAAGTGACTCCAGGAGCTGGGGCTTTAAGGAAAACAATCATCATGAGACTTGACAACGCTGCTTTTACGTCTGTTTAAAGGCGAGTTACTTTCCAGAAGGCTCTAAAAACACAACACTACAGCGACTGAGGTGCAGTTCTCACAGGAGACTACTTAAAACCAAACATCAAGAAAATTCCGTATTTTAAAGTTGAGGGAAAAATCCCCCAGACTTGCTATATCAGGATCACTGCAGTCAGAAAAGGAAAATAAACAGGCACAGGAGCTCTGGGCAGCTGTTCCTTTAGAAAGAAAGTTGGAGGGTCAAATCTTCTAGTCCTTAATCAATTAAAACTTCTATTGCCATTAGGGTGACCGGACAGCAAGTGTGAAAAATTGGGATGGGGGTGGAGGGTAATAGGAGCCTATATAAGACAAAACCCCAAATATTGAGACTGTCCCTATAAAATTGGGACATCTGGTCACCCTAATTGCCATCAGTACCTCCACTCACAGATACAAACTTCACAGTGAACATGTGATAACGTGTGGTCAATAACTACACACTTCATACTTAAATATCTGAGCCATCTTATCCAGAGTTACATATCTTATATGCATTGGCTCAGGGACTGGATTTTCTGGCAGTACTGAGCACACAGATGGTGCCCAGTGAATAATGCAAATCATGACAATAATTGACGACTTTATGGACTCTGTGGATGCAGTTTCTGTTCTTTGCTCTGAAATTGGCCTGAATACAGCTGAAAAACTCTAAGAATTTGAGGCGTAAATACATCTGATACTTATAGGACACTTTCTCATTCCTTCCTTTTCTCAAAATCAGAACAAAAAATGACTGAACAAAATGGTTTTCAGTTAAAATGTAAAACTGCACAGCAGCCATTGCTGTAAAATCCAGCGTGGGGCAGAACCTGCCACCCCTTGGGAGTTAAGTGATCTCCTCTCATCTGACTCTCATTCTCCATCCTTCCTAACCTCTGTGCTGCTTTTCATGCTGTAAACCATGACATCCATCCTAGGACCATTTGCTGGAGTCTCAGAACTGGCCACCTTGGTTTTTCTCCCATCTATCAGAGTTCTCTTTTTTTGCAGCATGCAGCAGAGAGAGAGGGAGAGGCTGGTCTGCTGGATAGGGAGCTAGCCCTGAGAGACCTGAGTTCTACTCCCCCCATGGACTTCCTGTCTGACCCAAGGCCAGTGCTTTAAGGACAGAATTTCAAAGGCTTTTAGGCACCCAAAGATGTAGCTAGATATCCAATGGGGTTTACAAAGCACCAAACCTTCTAAGTGCATTTGAAAATCTCACTAGGTGCCTAAATACCTTTGAAAATCTGCCCTTTAATCTGTATGTGCCTCAGTGCCCCATCTGTACAATCACAGAATATTAGGGTTGGAAGAGACCTCAGGAGGCCATCTAGTCCAACCCCAACTAAATCATCCCAGCCAGGGCTTTGTCAAGCCGGGCCTTAAAAACCTCTAGGGATGGAGATTCCAGCACTTCCCCAGGTAAAGTGCTTCACCACCCTCCTGGTGAAGTAGTGTTTCCTAGTATCTAACCTAGACCCCGCCCCCCAGCAACTTGAGACCATTGCTCCTTGTTCTGGCATCTGCCACCACTGAGAACAGCCTAGCTCCATCCCCTTTGGAACCCCCCTTCAGGTAGTTGAGGGGATAACTGCATTGCTTTACCTCACCGAGGGGCTGGGAGGAGAAATAGGTTAGATATTGTGAGGTGCAGCCTCAGATATTATGGTGATGAGACTACATAAGTACCACAGGTAGAGTGGAAACTTCTCTATACACTTAGCCCTTTCCTGGGTTTGACCCCTTCTTTTTACCTATGCCCCCAAATGACCCCTTTTCTGAATGTAACCTAGGGTCAGTGCTTTGCTGTATTTTTCCTGAATCCCCTGTTCTCTCTGAAACAACCCCTCAGCCTTCTCTCCCCTCCACGGAGGGATTCCTCTTTTAAAGGCTAAACTTCTATACCATTAATTTAATCACCAGCCCTTTCTTATCTTAATCACCCTGCCTGTGTTTGTAAACAAAATACTGACTCCCTGCCCCAGAGGCACCTCTCCTCTACAGAGCTTACATTTCACACTAATGCTGTGCTGTAGTTAAGAGCTCCACCTGGGAGCATGCATGCCTCCTGTATGAAACTCAGAGAGTAGCTCCCATCTTCCCCTGCCCCTGCAATTGGCGCCCTTTTCCTAGGTCCTTAATCCATGGTGTCCAATTTATGGCACCGCTGATAAAGTGAGGTTATCGGTTTAATCAACAAACCCAAATTCTTCATTACAAGTCTCTGCTGTTTATGCTAGAGGCATCATCATGATACGAAGTTTCCAACTTCCAAAGCCACAAGGGAAATCCAAAAGTTATGGCTGCAAACAAGACACAGTACTGACCCAAGCTCCATCTGTCCGAATGTGGTCATTGGGCAGTGGTTATTCAACACTCAAGGTTGTTTGGTAGGGCTCCCCACACAATGTAATTCTGATTTTAACCCACAGAATTTTTTGTTTACTGTTAGCCAAAGAAAATATTCCATAATTTGTGTATATAGGCAACATACAAATTAATGCTCTGTGTGCTTTGTACCCCATTGTACAAATGATGTAAGTCACTGTAATTGTAATAGTGTATGCCACCATACCAAATGTACACTCGACCCCCCACAATGGCAATGTTACTTTCTCTTACACAGCTGTAAAATACAGAAGAGCTTGAATTCTAATCATGCAATAACATCGAAGTACAGTTCTCTGAAGAAAAGGAGTACTTGTGGCACCTTAGAGACTAACCAATTTATTTGAGCATAAGCTTTCGTGAGCTACAGCTCACTTCATCGGATGCATTGGATGAAGTGAGCTGTAACTCACGAAAGCTTATGCCTAAATAAATTGGTTAGTCTCTAAGGTGCCACAAGTACTCCTTTTCTTTTTGTGAATACAGACTAACACGGCTGCTACTCTGAAAAAAGTTCTCTGAAGGTCACTGTAAAATACCACTTTACTCAACAGATCTACTCCTTGTGTATATTGAGTACCATATCCCTATTACAGTGACTAAAATAAATTTATACTGTTTCCTCCTGCTAGCCCGACAGAGCCAACACAACAAAGTGTGTCAGAACTGGAATCTAGTTCATCTTGTCATTCATTAACAAAACTATTTAGCTTTGTAATTGAAATTTAGTAAACAGTGACACCTGTACAACTCTACTGAGTGCTATGGGGGTTATACAGGTGTCACTTCTGGCAGAATCTCACTATGATGAGGTTGCACAGGTGCTTAACTGGAAAATAGTGGTCACTAAAACAGGTGTGAAGACATGATTTGGCCAGCAGAACTATTGACTTTCTGGGCCTAGGTTGGGTTTTCAAGGATCACAGTTAGGAAACAAGCATATTTTTAATTGTAAACTGAACACATCTGATACATAATCACTGAGAGTTGTCAAAGAATAGCATTTCTCTAGAGACCCTGTCCAGTCTAGATCTGCATCTTAATAGAGTTGAGGAATGAAGCACCTTAAAGACCATTTGACACCAACTTATCACACTGCAGTGTGTGAAACCTTTTGAATTCCTCTGAGACTACGCTGAGATTTTCTGGAATTGCCTCAACCAGACCACAGTTCCAGCGCTGGCCTGAAAGTGGCAGCATTTTATAACCACAGAAAGAGCCATTTAACATGCTAGTTTAACGAATTTTAAATCCATCTTCAGCAGCAGAAGGGTTTTGCCAAAACAAGTCAGGGAAAAATTGAATGCTAGCTACTTATACCAATGTATTGTTGTCAAGGATATACGGTTAGGTTAGAATGAGAGGGTGGAAAGAATCTTTGTTAAAAGTCTTAAAAATTCTTTGCTGTACAGACTCATGCATATTCTTACGTTTCTAGGGTGGTTTTTTGTTGTTTTTTTTGGTGAGGAGGGGGGTGGGCATGGGCCTAAGGACCATCACAAATCTCACCACTTTCAGCTTCCAAATGCCCTTGCTTTAATACTTAATACAAACACGCAGCAGTATACAGATAATAGTTTATCTTAGTTAAGCAAAACAACCTCCCCCCCATTTCACCTTGGGGAGCGAATCAGAAATGAATGAACAAGACATTACAGAAGTTAGTCACATTGCTTTAATGCACTTTTGACAGGTGCTCTGATACCACAATGTTAAGAGCCATTTAAGAACCTGAACAGAGCAGGGAAGAGATTGAGTGTCTGCCTGCATTGGGGAGGTGAGTGGCTGGGGACTTCGAAAGGGGGAGGAGGAGATATATTTATGCTGGCCTGTGACACAGCATGAGTAGTAGGTGAGGTAGGACGAATATATATAGTAAGTAAAAAAAGAAAAAAAAATAATTCAGGCCCATTTAAAATCAAGAATCAGCCAGAAAATACTGCACTGAAACAAAGACCTCACTGCAGCAACTTGCATAGTAAGGAACTCCGCAAGGTGGCAATTCATTTTAAAGTTGTCAACACATCACCTGTGACAGAGGCTCAGTGGACAGCTCCTACTGAAGTGCTAGGGAAGAAATGATGAAAAGTGGAGTTTCTTTTAAAAGATTTCTAGGAGCTTTTCTTGCACTGTGAGCAAACAAGCAACTGACTTACTTCTGTTATTACATAGTGGGTTTTTTTGAAAATCCACTTTGCCAATGAAGGAAGTTCTCAACCCATACACTCTGGATTCAGTCTGTACCTCTACCTTTCCTTCGTCGTTACAGGGAGGCTGCCTGGGAGAGGAATTGTATTAGCACATCTCCTGCCTGACCTATCCTCAGTACCTCCTAGACGGGTCAAATTCTTTTCAGGTGCCAGCTCTGAGTCTCCTGGGCATTCAGGGGCTTTCGCACTGTGTATGCGGCACCCCCTACTCCTTCCACACTTACTGCCAATAGGAGCCTGCAATGTGGGTTGCACCAGTGAAATAAATCTCCTAATTTGTAGTGGCAGGATTCAGGTAGTTGTTACCTTTTCCTGAGATACTGCGGTTCGCTGAAAAGGGCATCAAACCATCTGCCCTTTGCAGGAATTCTCGTGAAAGACACCACAGCAATTTGATGGAGTGAAACCTCATGAACCCCTGAAAACCAATCCACAGGAACACTTCTGAATTCTGAGTACCTGCTATATACTTATTTATTATTACATTCCATTGATTTCAATGGACCTTCTACAGAAAAGTGCTGCTCAGACATATGGACACTGAAGCAGCAGCAAAAGCAAAGAGATAGATATTCATCTAACATTACTAATTTGTTTTGGAATTTGAGAAACCGAGATTTGTTTGCAGACTGGCTGAACAATCAAAACACATGAATTCAAGTTCTCTCCTCCAAGGTGTTGTATTTTCCATTTTTACCAGTATGCCAGAGACTTCATCACAGCTACAAATGCTGGTAAATCTGCAGTCTCTCTAACACTTTATAAGATCTTGTGAAAATATTCTCTGCGCCTTCAGAATTTCCTTAGTATCTACTGTTCCCCAATTAGCTAAGAGATCCCATTTTGGCATGTGGAAATCCTTCTAACATTTGTGCCCTTCCATGCATTTGTTCTGTAGTTTGTATCGGAGTGATAAGGAACTTGGAGGTGCACTTTGCATTTCATTAATGCACTAAAGGGCTATATGCATATATGGAATTTTGAGCACAGCTTCACTCTCCTGATTGCTATTATAAATCAACAGAATATGAAGAATCAGCAAATGCATGTTTAATAAAACAGAACACGTTAAAATAATTGTGCTATTTATAACACAGCATCTTTTCAGAATGAATCTATGGTGGGTGTCTGTAGGTTTATATTTAAATGAGAGAGAGAATGAACTATTTTAAAGGAACACAAACTTGTACACACCCTAAATTCAGTAGCTGTTTCAACCTTACAATTTGCTTTTGTTTAGCATTCTGAAGATCAGCATCACCTCTGCTCTCACCTCCCACACCTTCCTTTTCCAATTGATCCTGCAGCAAAAGGGAGTTGAGAAAACATAGCAGTGGCACATCACATCTTGTGTGAGATGCATGCAGAGAAAACTCGTGCATGAGTGCACTGACAGGGAATGAGCCTGTGATCAGAGATATGCCTGCAAGCCAGTCTCGTAGGAGACAACGGTTCTGTTTCAATTAGTTAATAACTCCCTGCTGCAGTGAACAGTCAGCAGGGAACTGAACAAGTCATTTGGGAAAATCCCTGCCTGCAATGTTCTGAAGGAAAATGTTCTGAGTATGTGTAGCTCACAGGCCTAATGCATAGCAACAGCCTCTGGAAAACAGTACCACTTATTCATTAAAATTACTGACATGGTAGTAATGGAGTATCTTGGTTTACATTTTTAAGACCAAAACAATTGCTGAGTGGAAGTAAAGTGGATAACTGCTGAGTTGCTTTAATGAGCTTTGGCTCAGGCTTATGGAATGGTTTCAGTGGAAAGGCTAGTTAACAGGGCCCCAATGTTTCTCTACTTTCGTACATCTAGCCACATGAAATGCTCTGAATCCAATTTGGGCAGAAAATCCCAAACCCTGGTCCCACACAAGACAGAGCAAACTTTTTGAAGTTTTCTGTCAGTTTGGTCTCCCCATACTTGCTGCAGGTTTGGCCCAGGATGTCTTACCCCACTCACTGTGCCTGCTTATGAGGGCATGAAATGCATCGTCCAACTTCTGTAGGACAGGATGACACACACTTGTAGTTTCTGATTCAGCCACCAGCCATTCCATATGAAGCTCTCCTCTCCTCTAGAGACCACAGGCAATGGTATGTTTAAAACCATTGCAGCTGAATCCTCGTTCCATTAGCAGCTTAAACTAACAACCAGTGCCAGCACTGCATGTAACATCCCTAAACCAATTAAACAGCACAGCTACATTGGCCACTCAAGCTGCGACGGGTAATATGGAACACAAAAGAAGAGGGCCACACAGGAATATTTGCTTCCTTAATAGCAACAGTAACAAAATACCCCTAAAAAGCTAGAGGGGGGAAAAAGTCTTTTCAGATATGACATTTGTCCAGCTCACAGGTGTGTTTGGATCAGCAGATGCCTGCAGTGTTTCCTCCCACCAGTTTGACTGTGCAGAGGAAAAGGAAGAAAGGTGTTTAAAGTTTGTCTTGCAGTTGTATGCAGGAGCACTGCACTATTCTATGTGTGGCCTGATGACCAGAGGTTCAGAAGTCACAGTTCTCTCAGAAATCCATGGGAGCTGTGGTGGTTTGGCACCTCTAAAATAGGGGCTCTTCACAATAATTAGAGAGGAGCATAATGGAGGCACTCCCTGGCCAAGCTTCCCTGCACAGATTTGTCCTGACCTGGAGCTTTTCCAGTTCTGGGCTGAGTACAGATCGACAATTCTGTCAAGTTGTATAGTTGCTTAGTGATTTGGGCAACTATTCTGTGGTGAGCAGAGCTACTCATTCTAGTTAAAAAACAAATGAGAATGATACTGGTTATTGGTGAAAAATGACAAAATAGCTCCCCTCTCCCCCAGGCTCAATGGACTAAGGGAAATCTCTTGGGCCAGTGAGAGACTGGATAATGGTCGAAGCATAAAAGGGCAGGGATCCTTGAATTTTGCAGATGACTATGTCATTGTGACCTCACTGCATCCTGTCACAAAATTTGGTTCTGAAATGCTACCAAGTTCCAAGCCCCTTGATCCCATTAAATGTACACTATAATTAGGTCAAGGAAAGAAGTAAATGTGAAATAACTCTACCAAAAAGGAGCAGACAAAATGCTGTGGGAAAATTGACAGGTTGTTTTTTAATATGTAAAAGCTTTATTGACATCTGCATATACGGTTTGAGCTGCAGTATGGCAGAAAGGGACACTTCACTGTGGCACTATTTAATTGTCACTGTTTCTTTGGATCATTACAATATGCTGTAGTTTCACTTTCCTCTTTTGATCTGCAAGAGCAGGCCTAATCTGTGTTCAAAATAGGCCTGAATTTTGGAGACACTTATATCCAGGTCAGGACCCCAACTTCATGACTGGATATCACTGTCATCAAGAGCTGAACCTAAACCTCAAATCCAAACAGCCATGAGTGGCGCAGAACACGGAATCCAAACTCTGCAGTTTGGTCCAAACGTAATTGGCATTATGTGAAGAAATGGCCACTATCATGATTCAGCACAGCTTTCTGTGACATTGCTGATCTCCAAATACCAGGGCGCTGCTACTGCAACAAGCATGGGGATCTCTTTGGGGAGTCTGTAAGAACGTTACTGTCTCTCACTAGGAAATTATAGAAGCTATAGTGAAACGAGACAACTTTTTTAACACACTAATGGAAGTGTCCATAGCTCCGGTTTTGAGGTGGGTGGAATAATGATAAATACTGAGCAGTGAGAAGTAATCTCGGACCAGAACATCTTTGTAAGTGTGTTTAGTACTGGAGGAGGGGCCAGTGTTTGACACCCCACAGATCATAGCCTCTTTATGCACAGGACTAGCACAGCATGTGCAGTGGCACTGCCCGCTTCACCGTACAGCCTCAACTCTCTGCTGCTAGGCTAGTCTCCACGCCCATTCAATCCTTGGCCTCTCTGCTGAGGCTGTCGCAACAGGGGCACCAAGTAGACTGGTGGCTTTTGTGAGTGGACACCAATCCACGGGACTGAGATCACTGACTCATTTCACACAGGCCCTGAGTGGCCATCAGATGTAATGACTTTTGGCAAATATTGACCTGGTCTGGATTTGAAATGGTGACAGGCTTTGTATGCCATTACCAATCCCTGGAGCCATCAGTCCTCCTGGCCAAGCATTTTAATAAATATAAAGAATTACAAAAAATCCACGCAGACACCAAAGCTATTATAACTCCAATTTTGTTGTGGATGGTTAAAGAATGTGAGAGGGCCTAATGCATCAGAATATTGCTGTATGGGCCTAAGGGGATGCAGAGGTTCTCATCCATTTTTCACAGCACTATAGGAATCAGAGACTAAATAAGACCCAGTTACATCATCTTATGCATCTCCCTGCAGGCAAGTTCATTCCCTACAGGACATTTTTCTCATTTCCTCCTCCCTGCAGAGTAGCTACCATAAGCATTCATGGCCTGATAATGCATTAATTAAGTATGAAGTGAAATGGACAAAGCTACAGTCTTCCCTCCTGCAGCTGGAGAGGAAAGCACAGCAGGGAGGCATGTACTACTTATGGGTCCCCGCAGAGACTGTGTCAGCATCCACCGCCGTGCTGAGCCACCACTATTCCTGTCAGTTGGGAATTCCAACAAATCCTCTCTTACAGCCCTGGTTTCTGGCATGACACACACAATGTGATGCCATCAGGCTGTTAGGAATATTTTTTCACTCCATCCTGAACACAAGATATTTCCTGCCAACAATCTGTGCGGCACCATTACTCATTGTCTTGAGACTGTCAAATGTCTTCACTTTGGACACCCGTCAATGCATTCTATTAGACCAGGGGTGGGCAAATTTTTTGGCCCGAGGGCCACATCAGACTTGCAAAACTGTATGGAGGGCCGAGTAGGGAAGGCTGTGCCTCCCCAAACAGCCTGGCCCCTGCTCCCTATTCACCCCCTCCCACTTCCCGCCCCCTCACTGCCCCCCTTAAAACCCCCGACCCAACCAACCCCCCCCTGTTCCTTGTCCCCTGACTGCCCCCTCCTGGGACCCCCCGCCCCTAACCACCACCCCCCTGTCTTCTAACTGCCCCGACCCCATCCACATCCCCACCCCCTGACAGGCCCCCTAGGGCTCCCACGCCTATCCAACCCCCCCGTTCCCTGTCCTCTGACCGCCCTCTGCTCCCTGACTGTACCTGGGGACCCCCTGCTCCCCGCCCCCTTACCATGCCGGAGCCAGCCACACCGCCGTGCTGCACAGCAGGAGTGGAGGGCCAGAGTGCTGGCAGCGCGGCAAGGTGAGGCTGTGGGGAAAGGGGGACAGCAGGGGAGGGGCTGGGGGCTCAGGGGCTAGGCAGGATGGTCCCGCGGGCACAGTTTGCCCACGTCTGCATTACACCATAAAAAGAGAAACAAAACAGTGCTAAAAATATATTTTGGGGAATGGGGCAGATTTACATTCAGCCGGAACTTGGCATGAACATACAAAGCAAGACGGACAGATAGACAGACAGCCCGCCCCAGTCTATAATAGTGGAAACCTGGTAGTCCAAATGTGACTTTATAGCATGTAACTTGCAGATTACTACTACTTTGCGTGTGGCTTGTTTATAGAAGAGAAGAGGAAAGAGGTCTACAGTGGAAGCACATTAGATGGAGTTTCACAGTGTACACAGCCCAGGAGAAACTATCAAGTTGATTCCAAAGCAACTGTGACAAGGAAACCTGTAAAACTGGTACAAATAAAAATATGCACTAACACAACAAGGTAAGAATATGATCCTTTTGTTGGATCTCCCCAAATCATTCATTTATGAGCACTACACTGACATTTTAGGGAATCCCTAGGCCAGGTGGGTGGATTTCAGAAGCTAATTCCAGGGTCAACCCTGTCTGGACACAGCAAGAGGTTAAGCAATCACTACAGCACTAAGCACATTTGGTGGTGATGCTGCTGCAAAACTAGCTACAGGCCATGAAAAAATAAATGCTTCCAGATCATTATGTCAGTGTATTTTTTTTCAGCACAAGACGATCTTCCTCTGCTTTTTCACAGGAATACACTATTTTAAAATATAATTAGCATTACTTCAATAGAGAAGGCCCCCATATGCTCTGCAGCAACTGCATAAGAAAGATCATTTAGGGAAAGCTGTAGGTTTTGACAGCCAATAGGAAACAGCTGGTGATTTTGGCAACCAGGAAGGTGCGGGAAGCGGTTGGACCTGTAACACTCTGAAGGTGTTTGAGGCTTTTGGCCATAGGGAAGAAATGTACCTCTTCTTTCCCTCTCACTTGTGGGCAGGTTTGGAGGTGACTGCATTTTTGGGGGATGTGACCTTCTTTTCCCCTCTTAGGAACCAGCTATCTCAGTGCCCTCAGTATTCACCATTGTGTCTAACACCCATGGATAATAAGCACAATGGCTGGATGTTTCTGCTAATAGGAGTAGCACTGAGCAATGTCACTATTAGGTTCCAGAGATAAATTTCAAGAGATTTTCCCTCCCAGGTTGTTCACAGACTCAGGAAGTAAGCACTGCTTCAGTTCACTTGCAGCTTTCATTTCAGGGGTTATCTTGGCAAACCTAAGAGCAGAGTATATGTTTTTATTGTAAATGAGAGCTGACAGTCTGATACACAGTGCTTATTCATTTATGAGCACTACACTGACATTTTAGGGAACCCTAGGCCAGATGGGTGGACTTCAGAAGCTAATTCAAGGGTCAACCCTGTCTGGACACAGCAAGAGGTTAAGCAATCACTTATTGCTTAAGCAATGCTTATTCAGGGAGTGGAGTCTTCACAAATTTCACTGATATGGACTCAGGGAGTACAGGAGGCATTGATAATACATTGTCCTGAGATGCAAGTGGGAGCAGGACTGAGAAATCTGCACACCAGCTCTCAGGGCATAAGTCCTCCCCCAAGTCATAACTCAGCTCATAGTGGCTGTTGTTATGCACACACAAACATTGTTACAGTTGCATTAATGAGGAAAAGGTCCTTTTGTGGATGCACAGTTACGTAAACCTTATTTAGATCTCTAAGGTCCTATCTACACTGAGATCAAAACCAAGTTAAGTACAATGATATAGATCTTTTTAAACACAGCTGTTGCCAATCAGGGTTTAGCATAGTTTCCCTCAGCTCTGGGGATAGGACTTTTTCTCTGAGAACTCTCTTGAAAATCAACAGACTACATAAGGCGGTTAGCCTATGGCCTGGTTCGGCTGGCACAGTTCTCAGTACAAATTCCTGTCCCCACTGATCATGGAAATCGTGCTGGAGCTCAGCTGGCAGCAACCATCACATGTTACATGTTGTAACTAACTCAGTCCGATTTCCATTATACAAAGAGCGTAAGCTCCTAACTTTATGAGCAGTTTAATCTGATTATTTTTTCTTTCCCCTCCTACCCAATTGGCTGCACTCGCTATCTGTTTGCTAGGCCCTTAACTGGAAATCCATGCTAATTGACTTATGGCGCAGTTGATAAACTGAAGTTTTTCTGTGTTTAGTCAGCAAACCGCACTTCGTGACTCTACTCAATCTCTACTAGTTAAGGCCAGTGGTCCCATCTTGAAACCGGGGAGCAAAAGGCAATAAAATTCAAAAGCTACAGCTGGAAAGAAGACACGCAATGATGACCCAGCTCTCAGCACCAGGACTGTTTTCCATTGGGCTAAGGCAAAAGGCTCTTGGATAATGATTACTCAATTCATTTACCCAGCCAGGTTTTACCCAATGGAACACACCCTCACAAACAAATTACAATTTTTTAACCACAACATTTTTTGTTTACTGTACCAGCCAAGCTAAATATTCAGCAACTGCAACTTTGAAACTAGGAAGCAAATAATATTAGCTGTATTGATTTTACAGTAGTAATGACCTTACATTTATATAATGCCTTTCATCCTCAGGGATCCCTGTGTACATTACATACTTAAAACACTGAAATGAAATAGTCTCTGGAGTGAAACATAGCAACTGTCTGATAAGCCACACCAACACTATATACAGCTTTTAGGCCAGAAATGCAGATGAATATATTTTTCAAACTAAAGCAGTTAGTGTAATTTTAGGTAGGTAGAATGTAATTATCATAGTAGGAACTGGGAAGTTGGTCTCTTGCAAAAAAGTTCTATGGGATTGATAAAGACCAAATCTTTACAATTGGAGGCTGGTGTAACGTGCATATAAATGACATTTAGGCAACTAAGTAACCATTTTCACTTTAAGTCACCACATACACTGCACAATTACAATCATTACATATGAGAATATATAGTAGGTGTGCAACCTCATATGGACCTCAGCTTAAAAGTCTGGCTATTAATGAAAAAAGTTGTCAAGATATCAGTTTTGTATCTCATCTGAAAGCCAAAACTTCTCACAAAACAGCAATCTTATCACCATGCCATGGCACTGGTTTGGTACTCACTCAGAGGGTGAATGTTGCTTTTGAAAACTACTCCCTGCAGCACCTAGGGGTTCTTCAGTGGTCTCCCATCCAACTACTGACCTGGGGCTAAACCTTCTTAGCTGGAGCTCTGGATTCTAATCCTAGCATTACAACAGGTTTCCTGGTGACCTTCAGCAAATCACTTAACCTGTCTCTGCCTCAGGTTCCTCATGGGTAAAATGGGAATAACAGCATTTCCCTACCTCAAAGGTTTTGTGAGGCTAAAATTCATTCACATTTCTGAGAAGTTTAGGGACCATGGAGATGAGCACCACAGAGCAATTTCTAAATTAAAAAAAAACAAGAAAGAACAACAAGCAGAAAACAAACCGTAAGAAAACTTTAGTCCTGGTTTTTCCTCATGGGCAAACGTCTGAAGATCCCTACAAAATGTGCCAGATCAAAAGATACAACCCAGAATGAAATCTTACCCTAGGATTGTGGAATAAATAATGTCTCCAGGAAGTGGAAGAGGGTGCTTACCGTCTGAGTGCATTTGTTAGTTCTGCAGCCAGTTCACTGTCGTTGTATGGTCTCAGCTCAGCTAGGGTTAATGGTGTTGGGGTCCCATCTGTGCATTCCTGAGAAATGAGCAAGATTGCCTTACTAAGAGTTACTCATCACCTTAAGGGGGGGGAACTATGAGCACTTTTAAACTTACAACTGCTTTTAAAACTGAGCTAAAATTAAATCAGTATAAACAACACAAGTGTCATGTAGAAACATCAATGCACCAAGAGATGGGTCAATGCATTATATTCCACAGATTCACCCGATGTTTTACAAACCATCACACAATAATAAATAATTTGCAGAATTCTGCTATAGAGCATACATTCTCTGGTGTCTTATTCCACTTTTGACACCAGGTTTGAAGGGAAAAAGCACAGTGAGCATGCAGAAATTCAAATGATGTGTAGTCAAAAATACAGAAGGACACTTCTGTAATTTCTTTTTCTGCTGGGGCTTTGTAGGGACAGAGGAACAAAGGGACACAGCAGCATAGGTATGGGATTATAGAATTTCTAGGGTATCCCTATTTCCTTAGAAAAATTATAAACCTAAAGATAGCAATACACAGATTTTGCTAATTTAAGGGGAAATTATTTTCTCCCCAACCACTGGTACCTACCTGCATTGTGAGGGGGTTTTATAATGAAATCTCCAGTCATTTCCTAGTGAAATGAGACTAATGTATCTCAGTTTATTTCTGGATTTCACAAACCCCATAACTATTGACTTTCAAGGAGATACAACAGCCAGATGACAATAAAGTTGGTAATAGTAGCTAGTATGCTAGTGCCAAATGATTGTCATCTTCCCAGAATTAATAACTGCATTTTGCTCAAGGGACATGGGCTTAACTTTGCAGTGTCTGCAAAGTGCTTAGAGATCCAGGATGGAAGGTGCCATATAATTAAGGGTAAGATTATGTCATGGAGGTCACAGAATCTGTGACTTCCATAGACCTCTGTGACATTTTCCGCTTCAGCCCAGGGGCGGTAGGGCTGGAGCTGGCAGCCAGCAGGGGCCCTGGAGCTCTCAGCCGCTGGTGGCGAGGGGACCTCAGAGCTCCAGCTGTGGGCAGCTCCCACAGCTTCAAGCCACTGTGGGCAGCGGTGGGGACTCGGGCACTCTCAGCCACCATGGGTGGTAGAGATCCTGGATCTCTGAGCAACCACAGGCACCTGGGGGACCTGGGAGCTGCAGCAGCAGTGGGTGCTGAATCCGCGCCCCTCCCCCTTCCCTCACCCACCCCCGATTTTGTCAGTTATTTTTAGTAAAAGTCATGCATGGGTCATGGACTTCCGTGAATTTTTGTTTATTGCGTGTGACCTGTCTGTGACGTTTACTAAAAATAACCATGACGAAATCTTAACCTTACATATGATACGTGACAACTGGAAGAGGGAGAAAGGTGCGTGTATGTAGATTGGAGGGAGAAAGCAGGGATGATTAACATGCTTAAAACTGGTAACGACAGGGAGATGAAATATCTTTAGTTATGTTTACTCTGATTCTGGAGACTGGCATTAATTCCTGACCTTGCCCAATTTGTCTTTGCTGCCACTACTGGTGGAGCTGAGGGATCTCATTTTCTGTTCTTTTTGCTCTTCTACTTCAGACTTCAGGTGCTCAATGTGAACTAGGTAGGCCTGTTCTTGGGCCTCTCGAGTGCTAAGTTTCAACTCCAGTGCTTTCTTTTCTTTCTCTAGCAAGTACAGTTGTGCCTTAAGCTCCGCCATCTCCTCCTGTTGGGGACACACAGAAGATCACATCAAGATACCACTTCACAGAACTGTACACAGAAGGGAGACAGAGTCTTACAGTGAATGAATCACACTTGTGCTGCTTGCCAAGGTGGGGCTTAAATTTGATTTTCAGTGAATTTTTAATTTAGGAATCATTCATACGATTCAAATGTATTATCTCAACAAAGAACATTTACAGACACAGGCAGCAGTAGAGAATTTTCTGGTGTAAATATATTATTGGTATTGAATATAATTATGTATTATATTTATAAGTAAAAATAACCACAGAAATGTTTGAAAAGCTATCCCCTTGAACCATAAGAGATCCTACTCAGAGAGAAGTCTGAACTGGTGTAATATATACTTCTTTTAGCCACACCATCTTGCACTCAGACTCACAGGACCAAATTCACAGGTGATGTGTAAAGGGGCAAGTGGTATGCTGAAAGCAGGTGTGAAGATGTAAGACAGTCTGTCAGTGTAACTTATCCTAACTGTTGAGAGGTTCGGAAAAAGGTGAACATTACACTAGTTTGTCGCCTCTCTGAATCTGACATACAGAAGAGATACTGATACTTTACAAGGAAGCTTAATTGTAAAAGCTTGTTCCTGCAGATAATTCTCCTGCCAATCAGATGGTTACAATATTGCTGCCAACTTTCTCAGAACAAACCCTTGTTGTACGTATGTTATAACGTCAGTGTGTCCATTCCCCATGCCCACAAATCATATCTGCTCTCATACACCATCTGAACATATCTAGAAGTACAGCAATTCCTTTCTATATGGCTTACTCCAGAAACGCGGCCACAGTTTTTACCTGAAAGCATATTCTGAGGCCAAAAAATCTGGAAGGGGTGTCATATTAATCCAAAGAATCTTACTTTCCCAGCATGTAATCCACGGTCAGCGAAGAATATATCAAAACATTCCACTGCTTATTTAGTTCGATTAACACTTTTGTAGAGGCAGGAGAAGGGCAATACTCCCTCTGACCAAAAGCTCAGTGCTCAGACTGTGAAAGGAGGCAGTGGACATAAGTCTGATAGAAGAGAACCTTGTATCATTCAGCAGGGCTGGTCTAACTATAGGCCAGTTAACTTAACATCAATTCCAGGACAAATTGTGGGAAGGCTGATTGGGATGCAATCAGTAAAGAATTAAAGAGTGATAGCACAATTAATGCCAATCAACATAGTTATATGGAAATAGATCTTGTCAGACAAACTTGATATTTTTTGATGAGATCACAAGTTTGGTTGATAAAGGCAACTTGCTGACATATTATACTTAGACTTCTGTAAGGCATCTGACTTAGTCCTGCATGACATTTTGATAATTTAGTACAGTGAATTTTTTGTTAATGTAGCCAATATTAAATGGAGTAAAAACTGGTTAACTGACAGACTGCAAAAAGGAACACTGTGAATGGGGAATCATCACCCAACAGGAGTGTTTCTAGCGGGGTCCCACAAGGATCTGTTCTTAGCCTAGTGCCATTCAATATCTTTATCAATCATCTGGAAGAAAATATATAATCATTGCTAAAATTTGTAGGTGACATAAAAATTAGTGGAGTGGTAAATAATGACAGGCAGAGGTCAGTTATATAGGCAGACCTGGAGCACCTAGTGTCATTTGAACAATGTGTTTTAATATGGCCAAATACAAGGTCATATATCTAGGAATAAACAATGTAGGTCACATTTATAGGATGGGGAATTGTATCCTGGAAGGCAGTGACAATGAAAAGGACTTAGGAGTCAGAGTGGATACCCCGCTGAACAGGAGCTCCCAGTGCAACGGTGTAGCTAGGAGCGTGACCACAGTTCTCAGATACTTAAAGAGGGCAATATCAAGGAGGAGGAGGGAGGCTGTGTTACCTCTGTATAAAGTATGAATGTGACAATTAACTGGAAAGGTGTCCACATTTCAAAAAGGATGTTGGAAAATTAGAAAGGGATCAGAAAAGAGTTACAAGAATGACTCAAGGTCTGGCCTAATAATGAGAGACTTTAAAAGCTCAGTCTATTTAGTTTATACCAGCAAAGGTTAAGAGGTGACTTGATCTTAACATCTGTAAGTCTGTAAGTACCTACACAAGAAAGAGATTTCTGCTCTCTTTAATCTAGCAGAAAAAGGCATAATGAGATCCAATAGTTGGAAGCTGATGCTAGAAAAATTCAGACTTGTAATAAGGTACAAATTTTTAACAATGAGGGTAATAATTAACCACAGGAACAACTTGCCTAGGGATGTGGTGGATTCTTCCTCACGTGAAATCGTTATATTAAGACTAGATATCTTTCTGAAAAAATACACTATAGCTCAAACAGAAATAATGGGCTTGATATAGAAATTACAGGATGAGGTTCTTAGGCCTATGTTAAGCAGGAGGTCAGACTAGATGAGCATAATGGTCCTTTCTGGCTTTAAAATCTGTGAATCAATGCCTATTGCTGAGTGAAGAGTGGTGCCCATGGACTCCAAAGAGAGTCCCTCCCACCAATTTTCCTAGATTAGGAAGATGGTGGCTGTGAAGTGGAGCATCAGAGGTGTGAGGATAAAGCAGGAGGAAATAGGAGGGGTTGTTTCTCAATGTTGTAGAAAGCTCTCCGCCCTACCCCCCCAAAAAATTATTCTCAGTGGAAGGAGAGGGAGGAAATCAAATGCAGAATTGAGGATATTGATACATATGTTTAGGACTTGCCTACACACAGAAGTTGCACTGGTTTAATCTAAATTGGTTTTGTTAAACTGATGCAACATTGTGGACACCCTTACAATGGTTTATGCCTGGTTATATTGGTTTAACCTGGTTACAAGCCCAGGCTAAACCGATATAAGAAGATCCACACAATGTTGTACCAGTTTAACTAAATTGGTATAAAATCATATATTAGGGCATGGCTACACTTATAGATGTAGAGCCCTGGGAGTTAAACCAGCCTTCGGAGACCGCAGCAGGGAAAACGCTGCCGTGTGTTTACACTGTCAGCTGCAAACACACTGGCGTGGCCACATTAGCAGCTCTTGCAACGCCACAAAGAGCAGTTCATTGTGGTAGCTATCCCAGCGTGCAAGTGGCTGCAAAATGCTTTTCAAATGTAGGGGGTGGGGTGGAGTGTGTTGTGTGTATGTGGAGGGAGAGAGAGTGGGTTTTTGGGGGGCTGAGAGTGTGTCAGCATGCTGTCTTGTAAGTTCAGACAGCAGCAGGCCCCCCTCCCCCTCGCTTTTCTCTCTCACACACTCACAACAAGCAGCATTCCACAGTAATGGCTTGCTTTGTTCCAGAGCAGATAAGCATGCTGGCTGTCAGAAACGGAGCTTTGAAAGAGCATATCCACATTCCTGCAGCTGATTCCAAAACAATGAGAAGAGAGGCCACTTGACTTAAGGGGATTATGGGACGTTTCTGGAGGCCGATCACAGCGCAGTAATGCAACACCGCGTTCACACTGACGCCCAGGTGTTTCAGCTGGAGCGGAGCAAGCTCTATGCTTCTTGTGGAGGTGGATTACCAGGTGCGCTCCAGCTGCAGAGTCCAGGCACTCTACGTGCCTTGCCAGTGTGGACATATTGGGAGTCAAAGCACCCGGGGCTGCTTTAATGTGCTCTAACTAGCAAGTGTAGCCAAGCCCTTCGTTATATTGGTACAACTGTGTACGTAGATCAGGCCTCAGAGATCACAGTTTAGTCCTAACTAGCCCCACCACTGAAAATCTCCATGCTCCTATATCCCCTACTCCCACCCCAACTCTTTGTTGCAGCACAGTGTCAAGACATTGCTCTGAACTGGTGATCACTTGAGTGCCTTAAGGATGATAGTTTTTAACAGGCCCTTCTTCTTTCCTGAGGCAATATGAAAAGGAGGTGGCTTTCTTCTGCCTCAGTACACAAAGCTTTGAGTGTTTTCTCAGAGTGGTACATGCACAAGCTTGTGAGTGAGGTAATGAAACATTACGTTAGCAATGCTGTCTCATGCTTTTGGTCTCCCTCGAGCACCTCTGCTGTCATATCTCCCTATTGCAAGCATGTGGCTTCTTGATTGCTGTGTCATAAGTTTAGAACCATGCATCAAAGTCCTTGCTTAACGCACGCAGACTTGGTTATTGCTAAAGCCCTCTCTCACTACCTGGGATTGTTGAATGTGACCTCCAACCCAGCTAGATGCCACCCCAAGTGTCATATCAACACTCCAGGTCTGTGATTCTACCAAACACTCTTTCAGAGAGAAAGGGGACTAGGCATGCTACGCCCTTACAGTGAGGGTAGAGAGTATGCCATGGGCTCCATGTATAATGCAATTACACTGGTGTGTAAATAACAGCAGAACTGTCCATCAATCATTAAGTTGCTGTACAGCTAATTATGCTCCAGAATCTAAGAGTTCTTTAAAAGAGGAAAAATAGTAAGTGTCTTCCTATATCTAGGTTGCATCAAAATATGAAGAGGTGCAGTGGTGGCTGCCTGAATCTGCAGGCATGCTGATACTACAGCTCTGACTGGGGAGTGAACTGTTCCCTTTCATGGCCGAGGCGTGTTAACAGGAAAGTCTGATGACAATTTAAAATGTCAGCTTTAACTATTTCATTGCTGATCTTTTAGCAGAAATGTCAAGTGAATATGCCTGCTTGTTGCTCTTGGATATAGTACCAGATATTAGGCAGAGTGCAGTGGGACAGTTAGTCACTATCAAGAGTGGCTTGAGGAGTTGGGTGGAAAAGGGGGAATGAGAAATTCTCAACCGTCTCCTGGGTGCAAAACACCCCACTGTCACATAACCTCCCAGCTCCCCACTGCCAACTTTCACAATGCCGTTATGTGCTGCAATTCAAATACCTGCAGCAGAGGAAAATATGGGGGCAGCACAACAATTTAATATAAAAATAAACAAGCACAAAGGACGCTATACTGATTGCATTGGATGTGGTGGGGGCAAGCAATGGGGTTACAGTGTTGTGTAATACTAGGGTCCCTATTGAATAGTTTAGGTCTAATGGACTGCACAGGATACAGGGCTGCGGGTATGCTACCACCTTTCAGATATAGCACAGGGCATGCAACAGGGTTAGGTTACACATTAATCGGATAGAGAGCGGTAAGTTGTGCACACCCTTGCTATTGTCACAATGTCCTTTGGAATGTGCAAGTCTCATAGTGGTCCTGAGCATCACTGTTAGTTACCTCTCTGTAACACCATGAAGCAATCAGGGGCAAAGACAGTATGTCATAAAATACCTTCATTGCCATGAGTTCCTGCATCAATACTGCATTTTCCAGATCTAGCCTCTGGTTGTCTCCACGAGGTTTGACATCATAACTAAGGGGATCAATATGGATGCTCTCCAGCTCCAACATGGTCAGCTTGACTGCTGCCCTGTCATTCTTCAGCTGCTGGATGTAATCCTTCAACCTCTGCTCATCCTCCTTTGTGAACTCCGTATCACAGCTACTTGCAGTTGAGCTGGTAGTACTTGGAAGACCAAAAACAGCATCACTCATTTGCACAAGGATTCAGGTCTCTAGCCTCTCCCCCCACCCCCTCCCCCAGCCCTCATTTGAAATTTGTTTCATCAACACCACACACGTGATTCACCCATTCACATTTACACTCACAGTTGCCACAGAGTATAATTTTATCAGGATCATCATCAAACATACACAGTCTACTGAAGACCGTTGCGCCAGCCTGAATTACCATGATTAAGGTTAAGATTTTGTCATGGTTATTTTTAGTAAAAGTCACGGACAGGTCATGGGCAATAAAAAACAAACAAACAAACGGAACCTCCCCCCCAAAAACGGGCTTCCATGAATTTTTGTTTATTGCCCATGACCTGTACATGACTTTTACTACAAATAACCCTGACAAAATGGGGCTGATGGAGGGATGAGAACCCAAGCCTGGCTGTGGGAGGGTAGGAGGGGGTCCAGCACCCACCGCTGTGGTGACTGAAAGCTCTGAGGTCTCCTCCAAAGCCTGCGGTGGCTCGGAGTTCAAGGACCCCCCCGCCAGGTGACAGCTCCAGCCCTCCTGCCCCGGGTCTGAAGCAGAAAATGTCACAGAGGTCTCTGGAAGTCATGGAATCCATGACTTCTATGACATAATCTTAGCCTTAACCATGGTTGATGGCATCGGTATAATGAAATTACCATATCTGGCTCAATCCTACGAATCCATGAATGGCTTTGCAGGGGGTGCCCGGCAGGGTTGGGGCATGCACTCCCTTGCACGTTGATGAAGAGCTTGAGAGCACGGTGTGCTGGTGTGTTTTTGTCCCTCCGGAGACATGGCTGAAGACCATACCATGCTTTTGAATATAATGAGCAACTGAAGGAAGGCAAGAATGGCTATCAGGATCCAGTGTGTATTAATATTGTTATATAACTAGTATAGTACTATAGAAAATATTAACTTGGGAGTACATATCAAACATCGAATTTTTCACTTGAGCCTGGACCGAGTGTTGCAATATGCAAAAGAAACACACACACACACACACACACACACCCCCTTCTGCAACTTTAAAATACAGAAAAGAAAAAATATATAGTTCTTCAAACAGAATAAAAAATGTCATCACAATACGGAGTCAATTATTTCTTCACTGCAAAGCCAGATAATTAGTTTTGCTGGCATAACTGCTTTTGACATGAAACTTTTTTTTTTTTAATCAAGAAACAATTAAGGGCTTGTTAAATATGCCATGCTGAGAGCAATAACAACTAAAATCCTTTTTCTATAGAAAACTTCTGCATGCTGCCTCACACCTTGAATAGGAATAACAACAATCTCTGGGTTTGAAAAGTTAGTTCAGATTCCATGCCCCGTCTGCTGATGCCAGTGCCAATTATTATGATGATTTTTTGATGGACACCTGTAAGAAACAGCCTGAGGTTGCTTCAGAAAGTCCAGCTGCTGTCATGGTGCTGTCTTTTAATCACTATTAACCTGGGGCTGGATTTGAAATAGTGACCAGCTACTCCAGTGCTAACTTCCACAAGACATCCAAATCCCTCAACTTGGAGGTATCTTGTCATGTTTTACAGGACTTCTAATAGAACACCATCATCTGACTTTATTGTCGCATTCCTTTTCCAAAGGTAGTTTCAAAAGAAAAACTGCCACACAATTTTAGCTCGCTCCATACATGTCACATAATGAAGAGCTTTTAAGCAGGGAAAACAATTTCTAGATAAGCACGAGGAGCCTCAATGCCCCATCTCCATCTACGTGCATTCCAGTGTTCTAGGGAGAAGAGATTTATGGAGGTTAATTGCAATGCTGCTTTAGATCCTTAACATTCCACTGCTGAATATACTTGCAAAAACACTAAAAGGAAAAGAAACAGCACTGCAATTTCTACAACCTTACATAGACAAAGCTGCCTGCTGTCTCCTGAGGACCTGTAATCAGCTGCTGGGTGAGGGTTAAGTCATCCATTAACTGTGCCTGTCTGGAATGCTGGATGATCTCAGTTATCAGCAGGGGAATAAATCACATTCTGTATTGGGTTGCATTATTTTTCAGCATTTTTTTGAGGAGGAAAAAAACCCACCCTGTCTGTGGACTCCTGCTGGAGCCAGGCTAATGTGTAATGGAAATACACTTTGCTTACATACTTATGCACTGCAGAAAGAAAAGGGGGGAAAAACAGGTTGGTTTTCTCTCCTTCCTCTCAATTGTGCTTGTGCTCAAGCAGTGTTGATTTTAAGTTGCATCAGATAATTGCCAGTGGATCTTTCAGAGAATTCCAACCCCAGGGCAGCCTGAGAGGAAACAGAGAATTGGCAGGGCTACAAAGACTTCCTTAAGTCTTCCCCCCTCATGAAATATCACATTACATGGCTTTACTACAGCTTTCTGCTAATTTCAAATGATTTCTTCTCTCTCTTAGGGATAACAGGCGCCGTGTTTACTAGAAGCGAAAACCACTTTTCCCCCCACTAATTCCCATCTGCAGTAAATCAGAACCCAGCTAGCCTATCATGGGTAAAAATACATTGAGGTTTTAATGAGTTCTCCATAATACTTTGCTTTTCATCGGAGGATCTCAAAGCTCTTTATAAACCTTATTTAACTAGGCCTCACTAGGTCCTCGGTGAGGTAGATATGATGTGAAAATCAGGCAATACAATAAATTACTATTCAATTCTATATCAAGTGGTGTTGTAGATCTCTTCAGGTTCCAAAATAAAAAGTTCTCCAGCCTTCCTGGACTACACACACTCAGAGACTAATACTCAGGGACAGTATTTAGGGTCTACACAGCCTGCACATTCTCAGAGTTTAAGTCAACGTTAACCTTAGCTTTCGTTTACAGAGAAACTATGCTCCTTGCCCTCTTTGCTGGAAAGACAGCTCTCAGAATGAAAACTGAGCACTGGCCTCTACATCTGCTATGAGGACTATTCCTAAAGCTCCCCAGGTATTCACAGTACCAGCCACAGCTGCACAGGACTGACCTTTCAGGTCCACAGCTGCAGGTCTCCATTTTTTGGAGAACAATCCACAGCTGTGGAAGGTAACAGCAACTTGGGTTATTAGCTCAGTCCTGGCTGGCTGCCTGCAGCTGAGCTGGATCCTCTGCTGAAGTGCTAGTGAGGCCTCTGGTTACAAGGTGAGGAATTAATGGAGGAGCTGCCAGTACAAAGAGAACAGAAGAAAAGGAGAACTGCCCCTTGTCCCCTAACTTTGGTGCCAGAATCCCCCCACCCAGTGTGAGAGAAGAGAGGAGGTAATATGGCCAGCAGAGGAAAGGGGTACATAGCCTATTCCCCTATTCGAGAGGCAGAGACAGCCCCGCAATCCCCACCCCCATCTCCTGAATTGTGGAGAAGTAGTCCTGTGTGCAGGGCGGCATGACTAAGCACTGAAACAATGCCATGATGCATATGTGATCCTGGGTTGTGATGCCACATGGGGCTCCTTCAAACTCACTTTGATGGCTCTCCCCAAAATCCTCAGGCCAGCCCTGCTGCATCTGTGGGGGAAACACCCCTGACTAGATACTGTGTAGTGCTGAATTTGGCAGACTGCTATGCTTTCTGATGGCAATCAGGGTAACGCAAATGAGCTTAGGGGATGAACTGACCAGGCAGCATGTCACAACCAGAAAAAAAACAAAAACAGATGCATGATGTCTCTCTTATTTCTCTAGCATGCACGCAGGGAAAAAATTATACAGCTCCATCAAACGTCTTGGAAAAATGATTTCCTTCTGCACATTCCCCTCACTGTGTTCATAAAGAGCTGAAAGAAACATTCTACCCGCTCGGTTCATCATTGACATCTGCAAGATTCCTAAATGATGCTCAATTAATTTGTATATATATTTTCTATACAGTGGATCCTAGATAGCATGGTGTAACGTTAAGAGGTGTCCTACACTCACGGGTACAAATACACACATACTACATGTGCATATACATAAACACACTGCATATATAAAATATTTCTCCGTTTACTGATGCTGTTGAGTACATCCTCTCTTTTCATTCAAGAAACCTTGTCTGGGTGAAAAGGATACAGCATCCCTTATACAGTATGAATTTCTATCCATAATAACTGTGGGTTAAGGGTTTATAGAATTACAATTACGTGGAATGTCCCAAATCCATGTAACATTCTTGAATGGTAGTGTCCGCATTTGAACTTTTACTTTAAGGAATATTTGTTAGGTCACGTACATCTGTCCACCCATCTTCCAGGTCAGAGTGGCTCCACATCAGAGAAAGCACACAACTGTATGGCAGGGATAACCTTTCAGATTAACTGGCCTTCACTCAGACCAGCAGAATTTGAATTAACAGTATATTGGGCTATTATCTCAATACTTTGGCAAACCACCTCCCTCCTTTGGAAACCTATTTGCTCCAATGATGAAGTCTGGTACTGAGAGCATACCACATGCTTTGGTATTTGGAAGCATTAACACGTTTCCATATCAACACTTCCACATTGCGGCCAACATAATCCTTTATTTCAGCTACTTATCCGAAATCCCTGGGGTAGTTCTGAGAGGAGGATTTAGCCGTAGGTTTGGGTAAGTTCAGATGGTTAGTGGTAAAAACATGTTGTAGAAATGTATTTCCTTTGCATGCGATGGGACGGGCTGTCCCTCCTGCATCTTGGTGGAAGGCTGGGGTTACTAGTAGTGCAATGAATACAAAACAGCATCCTTAGTCATTGTAACAGCAGCAATCTCCATCTCTCTCTCTCGTTTCATTCTTTTTACAGGTGCTATCAGTTGGATCTTCTTGGAGATGAATGCTCCTCTGTCCATTAAAACAATTAGGACTTCCACAAAGCTATTTTTATTTTCAAAAATGAATTGGCAATATAGTTGGGTTGCTGCCAACCAAATAAATTGAGATGCTAGCTATTACTTTATTCACTTCACTGGTAACAACCTCTATGCTGGTTTTTCATTTCATCTCAGATGCTCCCTTTTACAATCTTTAACCCTGCTTTGTCACCAGCAGTTGCCTGTGCTTGTGTTCTCGGTAATGTGTTCAGTGATTTGACATTCAGCATCTCATTTGTGATGCCAAAGTTCAGCACTTCCATTATAAACCCGTTTTGTGGGGTTTCAAACTGCAGTGAGAATTATTCACTTTATCACAAAGTCTTAGCCAAAAAGGGGTTTTTCCCCTTCCCCATTTAAAGAAAAAAACCTGCCCAGCACTTTAACTCGAAGGATCTTCATTATTACTACTTTTGTTTGCAAAGATCAGGCTTGTGTATTAAGATTATCTTGTAGTCATATATAATATAAAAAAAATTTCATTTCAGAGGTTAAGTGCAATCAAGGGAGGAATCTGTCCATTAATATGAACTGTTTCCAAATTGTGGTCCACAGAGCACTTGCTGGTCTTATGGAACTGGCTCCCCTCCTTGTTTCCACCTGCTTCTACAGGCCGTCAGGTACTTCCATGACAAAGAAAAAGCCTACAGAAGCAGCTGGAAATAAGGAGTCAGCCTTGCTGCCTCTGCTAGGGGTTACTGTCACAACAGAGAGGAGACGGAATCCACCTTCAGTGATTGCAACCACCAGTGGGTGGGGCCAGGGCTGCTGCCAGCCTCCAGCATGAAAGAACCATAGAGCAGCAAGTCCAGGGCAGCACAGAAGGATGAAGCCAAAAGAAGGGAGCCAAGTGGCAGGGAGGTGTGTGCAATTGGAGAGGAGGAGCAGGTATGCATATGCAAGGTGAAATGAAAAAGGGAGCACAGAAGCATATGCAGAGAGGCAGCAGGAAAGAGAGAGGATGAAAATGGACAGGTGTGATTGTAATGAAATGAAAAACAAAATGGAGAGTGAGTATCTGTTTTCTTCATAAAGGACAAAATGTAAAATTAAAGACAGTTACAAATACATACCTATTTTACTAACATTACTGTCTAAGCAAACGTAGTTGCCACAAGGATGTTATGTGATTGTGAACAGCAGGGGGTGCTCATGAGATTCTCTCTCTATTGAGATGTGGGCCACATTATAGATAAGTCTGAGTTACATCATCTAAACGCCTTTGTCCTCTGGATGAAAACAATGGGGAAAATAGGAGATTTTGTGCTTAGCTGGGCAAATGTTACATGGTCCCTCTTAAATTTCAAAAGTATTTATACGTGGATTTAAAAAAGGAAATGCAGAGTGGTGTGGTGGAATATGGAGTCAAAATGTCCTGAGTTTTCTAAGCCCTATTCTGACTGCTCCTGACTTGCTGCCCTTGGGCCACTGACAGTAACTTCTGTTTGCCTCAGATTCTCTGTCGAGAAAAAGGGGATAAAAGACAGTTACCTTTTCCGTAACTGATGTTCTTCGAGATGTGTTCTCATGTCTATTCCACAATAGGTGCGCGTGCTTCCCACGTGCCCAGGTGCTGGAAGTTTTTCCCCTAGCAGTACCCGTACGGGGGAGTGCCCCCCGTGATCCCTAGAGTGGCGCCTGCCTGGCGCGGTATAAGGGCAGCTGCACGCTCCCCCCACCCTCAGTTCCTTCTTGCCAGACAACTCTGACAGAGGGGAAGGAGGGTGGGATATGGAATAGACATGAGCAACACATCTCGAAGAACACCAGTTACAGAAAAAGTAACTGTCTTTTCTTCTTCAAGTGATTGCCCATGTGTATTCCACAATAGGTGATTCCAAGCTATATCTGTTGGAGGTGGGAAGGAGTTCACAAGTTTCCAGGACGGAGGACAGCCCTGCCGAACCCAGCGTCATCCCTGGTTTGGGGGATGATCGCATAGTGCGAGGTGAACGTGTGAACCGAAGATCACTTGGCGGCCCTACAAATGTCCTGGATGGGGATGTGGGCCACGAAGGCAGCCAACGAGGCCTGCGCCCGAGTCAAGTGTGCTCTCACAATGGGTGGTGGGGGGACACCCGCCAGTGCATAACAAAGCGATCCAATTGGAAAGCCACTGAGTGGAAATTGGCTGGCTCCTCGCGCACTCAGCTGAGGGAATGAATAGTTGGGAGGACCTTCTGAATGGCTTGGTCTGCTCGTGGTAGAAAGCCAGAGCTCGCCGCACATCAAGCGTGTGGAGACGGTGCTCCTCACTGGATGCGTGAGGCTTCGGGCAGAGGACCGGTAGAAAAATATCCTGACCCATGTGGTAGGCGGAGACCACCTTCGGGAGGAACACGGGGTGTTGGCGGAGCTTGACCTTGTCCTTATGAAAGACTGTGTACAGCGGCTCGGAGGTCAGGGGGGAAGAGGCTGTACATACCTTCCTCCACGTTGAGGGAGAAGGTGGATTTCATAACATACCTTTGGTTCTGCACTCCAAGGGAGGTGGAGACCTGAGTGCTGGGGCAAGTCCCTAAAGCTGAGTCTTCCCAGAGCTGATCTCAGTGTCCGTGTCATTTATATAACTATGTCTTTGCCTCCTTATTCTTAGGCATCTATCCCAGTTGGCCCTGTCTATCGCACTCATTGGCTGCTGACAGAACCAGTGAGCTTGGGGCGGGGTGGATATGTAGATATTCAAAACCCTTAGCGGGGACGTAGTATTTTCTTTCTGCCTGCCTGGAGATGGGGGGCAGGGAGCAGGGTGTCTGCCACAGGGCCTTGATTAGTTTCACCACTCCCTCGTGCATGGCAACACCACCTTGGAGGGGGCTGCTGCATTTAATTGAACAGGGAGCCTAAGGGCTCTGCCAGCTCCTCAGCTTCCAGCCCCAAGTTCGATGCCACCCTCTTCAAAAGCTCCTGGTGGGCCCTTGCATCATCCTGAGCGACCGCTTGAGAAAATCCCGCTGTCGCCTCATTGGACGAAGATGAGGAGGAGGAGGCAGGTACAGCTGGTTGTGTCAACTCCACTGCTTCTGCCGCGGCCGTGGCCAGCTGTCCCTGGGGAGCTTGCTCTGACTCCGCGTCTGCCTCAGGGGGCAGGCGGGAGACTGTCGCCAATCGTCTTTTGGATGCCCCCGAGACCAGCCGATGCCCCTGTAGCAGATGGGGAAACCCCCAGGGGGTTCCATAGTTGACAAGGGGCCGGCCACTGGCCCTGGGGCCATGCAGCCACTGGTGACCCAGAGGGGAATGCCGATGTCCCCAGTGCGTGACTTTGGTCTGCAGGCAGATCTTCCTCCTTGGGCTCTATATACTTCCTCCTCGCTATCAGAGCCCGAGGAGGGAGAGACTTGTCTGGGGGACCAGGACGTTACTGAGGCCTCCTGTCTACCCCGTTCCCGTTGGCTCTCTCTGCAGACCTCCACTGTGGACCTGTACCAGGTGGCTCTCAGTGCCACAACTCCTGTGATTGGTGGTGGCCTTTGGCAGATCGGAACGGTACCCTGGAGATCAACACCTCACGCTTTGAGAATGGTGCCACTCCATAGACCAGGAGCAAGAGGATCAGCATCTCGGAGACCGTCGATGTGCTTGCGGTGATCTGTACCAGTGATCCGGAGACTGGTGATGGGGCTCCAGGAACCGGTGCCTCGATGCCCCGGAGCGGTGATGAGGACTGGGAGACTGACTTGGGTGCTCCTGGCACTGAGGCTCTGGGGACGTGCCTCTGCAGGCCTGCGCCAGACTGCCAGCGATTGATGCCGGGACTCGGAGGAACGCTGCCTAGAGTCCAGGAACCAACGCCGGGAACTCTGGCAGAGAAGCCAACCTACATCTGGCTGGTGGTGCTGTTCAGGCAAACGCTGGTGGGGCACCCCCTGTGATGGGGAGCGGTGCTGCACTGATGGAGACCTCTGGAAGGGTCACAGGGCGGGTTTACCTCTCGAAGGGGGCACCTCACTGGCTGGCGTGGGCAGCACCAGAAATGACAGTATGTTACAAAAAGTAATTTTCCCTCTGTTGATACTCACCCCTTCTTGTCAAATGTTGGGAATGGGCCACATCCACCCTGACTGAATTGGCCTCGTTAGCACTGGCCCCCCCACTTGGCAAGGCAACTCCCATCTTTTCATGTGCTGTATATTTATACCTGCCTACTGTATTTTTCACTCCATGCATCTGATGAAGTGGGTTATAGCCCACGAAAGCTTATGCCCAAATAAATTTGTTAGTCTCTAAGATGCCACAAAGACACAAAGTATACACATTATATATAGATGTACTGAAGAAGTAGCTGCTCCCCAGAAATATTTGAACTAGATAATTTTTGTAATAATAGTTCATTTAAGTTTTATTATTTTAAAGGTCTAAAAAAATCCCAATATCCTGATTTTCCCTTCTGGAAAAATCCACTCTAACCTGCAAAAAATTTGTCCACCAGTCAGTATTTGTCTACAGTGTCAATTGCTAAAGGGAGGTTTTTTGAGCTAGTGGAGTTTTGAAAAATTATTATAACTGGTGGCAGAAACTTATTCTGTTTCTATGAGAAGTGAAATGGTTATAGCTGTGACATTTAAAAACAACAATTCTTGAGCACTCCAAAAGCTTATGAAAACCTTCCTTGACGGGAGTACTTTTTTGGTTTCCAGTTCCCTGGAAACCTGTGGTGCCCTAATACAATAGCGGTGAACAAGAAGTACATGCTTCAAGTTTCAATGAGATGGGAAGGAGGGGAAGAGAGAGAGAGAGAGAGAGAGGGAAACAGAATCACTGAAGTAAAAGAAACGTTATGTTTTTGCCCTTTATGAAAGAGATCAAAGATCAGAATCACCCGCTTGCAACAAATCTATACAAAATGCTTCTTGGATGGAGTTTGCTCCAAGTCTGAGAATAAGCTCACTGAAGCATGGTAGTGATTTAAAAATATAAAAACAAAAAGAACCCAGCAGACTGACATGAGGATGGATAGTTGAATAAATGGAATACAACATAATCTACTCAGGTCTGAAACCAAAGGCCCGGGAATTAATAGCTTTGATGAGTTGCAGTTACCTGGTGTGGCTGTTGGATGACAGGCTCTCCCAGGGCTGTACACTACAGCCAGTGATCGCATAGGCTCCCCCGCAGCTGCCGTCTAACTTCATCAGCAGGGCTTTTGCTGCATTCTCAGCTGTCTTCCTGCAGTCGTGAGCTCTCTTGAGCATCTGGGTAATGTTCTCATCACCTGTTTGGTCCCCTAGTTTGCAAGCAAGCAATCAGTGTCAGAGCTTCGAAGAGCATAATAAAAATTAATACAAGAATACAGACTCCTAAAGATATTTTCACTTAATGCTGTGACATTAACACCTAGCTAGCAATCTGTGATCTAAGTGAGACTAATACAGAGAAAAAGAGCAAAGCTATGACATGTATTCATGTGTTTTGTGCTAGAGATAAACACATACAATGCTGCCATCAGACAGGACAAGTAAGAGACAGTTTGCTCTGTGCAAGACTGTGCTTTATCCTCATTTGAGCAAGCATTGTACATCCACATTTTATGCTTGCTAAATAAGCCACATGCCCTTGAATATTAACCCTTCAAAGGGGATGCCCTTAAGACAGCATTAAAATTGTGGAAGCGAGAGTACCAGCCAACAGGAGTGGGCTGGTTGGGCTCATCTCCTTGAGAAGATGCAGCAACAACTCCCTTGTATTTTCCATGTAGGGGTGTTGTTGTAAATCCTCACTGATCTTCATAGCCACAGACAGGAAAATTATCTGTGTTACCAGCAATAAAGATACACCAGGCAGTATGAAGGGCAGTGAAAGGCAGCATATTCTAGTGGAAAGAGCACTGGACCGGGAGCTGGGAGACCTGTGTTCCATTCCCAACCCTACCACGGACCTGCCTGGGGACTTCAGGCAAGTTGCTTGACCTCTCTATGCCCCAGCTTCCCCTTCCACCCTTTTTGTTTCTCCTGTCTATTTAGACTGTAAGGTCTTCAAGGCAGGACCTGTCTCTTACTATGTGTTTGTACCGTGTCTAGCACTAACAGTGCCTCAATCTGAGTTGGGGTCTTGGTTCTAATGTAACATCAAAAAATAAATAATAAAAAGAAAAAAGCAGAAAATGCCAGGAAATTCAAAGTGGTGAGTTGTGCAACATCCTTCATTCAATCAATCTACTGGTTATGGAAGTTGCAGGAAGAGTAATGCAAGATTTCACACTGTACTTCCTGGCTTTTCTCCCCGTCTATCAGAACTTTAACACTATACACACATTCAATAAAATAATGACATACAAAACTTAAACAACATAATATTATCCCAACCCTTTCATCCCTGTTCTGGGTTTTCTGGTGGTTGACACCAGAGACTTTCATGATCATTCTCTCAAATAACAGGATGTAGAGAGAATCCAGAACTGGGTAAATATGACTTCAGTGTCTTATTCTACATTTCTATTCACAGGCCAAATCCTGAAATGCTTACTCAGACTTTAATTGGTCAGGTCTCAGGCAAGTTTCCCATGGAAGCCAATGGTAGTTTTACCTGCAAGGGACTAAGTAAGGTATTAGGATTTGGCACCACATTTATTACTTTAACTAGCAAACAATAACAACCAGATTTGTGATGCTAGACAAATCAATAATAAAGACAGATTCTGGGATCTGTGTGAATTTGGAAAATATATATTTCCCCGATATAGTGAGACGGCTCTCAGGGTTGGGGGGGGAGAGATTATTCTGTGTCTAACTTTAAATATAAACTAAACTAATTTTTACTTTAAACTAATGCAAAACAATAACTTGTCAGGCCAAGACTCTTCTGACTAAATTTCTCAGTGAAGTAAAGTTTCACAGCCAAGCTATAACCTCCTGAAAAACAAGATTTATGATGGAAATGCAGGCACAGTCTCCACTACAGGGTGTGAGTGGTAATGCTGCTATTAAAAAAAAAAAAAAGTTGACAGCAGACACCTATATAAATGTAGGTTACACCCTCTCTTTTATAACCTCAAATGGAGAAGAAAACTAATACTTTCCTTTCTGGATTTACTTCTTGGCCATGTATCTAACTAGCAAAATCTAAGGCTTAATGCACATTTGCTCCTAATGCCCTTTTATAAAGAAACAGCAGTACAAATTCAATACCAGACTACAAAAAGGAAGGGCTAGAGTCTAGAGAAAGAGGGAAAATAATAATGATAAAAAAAATCTGCTATGACCTTTCCTGCATGACATACTCTGCAAGGAGAAACACACCTACACAAAGACTTGCGCAAACCACTAGGAGAGATGCAAAATAAACTGCCTGGAAACAGCATAGTAACTGTGGATCACTGCATCTAGCCTGCAGAAACAAGAGGTTGAACTCATCCGTCTTGTGGCTCTGAAACCAGCTGGTCGTTTGGTCCTTAAAAGCTTTCAGTTTACATTTCAGTGGTTCTTGAGAAGCTGGTGCTATAAATTACCATCTAAAGGCTGTGTCTAGGTCTCAACACAGTATGGAAAGCTATTTTTCTGTCTCTGAAGATTTCATATACTTTCTCCCTCCCCTCCCCCCAAAGCACGGTCCAAGATTACTACTACCACTCCCTCCCATCAGTAAGAGGAATGAGCCTCTGTAAAACTAAGAGTTAGTTTCACAGTGAAAACATACATTTTCTGTCAATAAATAGGACTTTTGTGTGAATGGAACTCACATGTACCATGTTGAAAATGGACTAATAAACGGGCTGACTCTGTTATTAGGAAAGCACCATCCCCCAAAGAACATTTTCAATAGCAGTGTTAACTAGTGTCAGTGTGTGCTGCTAAGTAACAAAATGAAATGGAACACCACAAAAAACAGAGGCCGAAACCTCAGTCCAGGCAGTAAAACATGAGAATGAAGATGTTAAAATACAAGAGTACCATGGGAGCTTAGAGATAAAGACTGCATGTGGTATTTTATCTGCATTATGGTATACTTGCATGTCCAGATCTAAGACCAGATTTTTATAAAACACAATTTTTGTGGGCAAATACTGTGGCTATGTACACAACTGTGGTAATTGCAAGTGCAAATTATGTAACCCAAACCACTGCACTCAGTATGGGAAGTGCATGCTTGGGTGCTTGGAGGTATCAGTTTAATCACTGTGCTGGGTATATGGTTATTGCCCAACAAAAGTAATCCCACAAGTCCAGAAGATGCATCTCCTGTAATACCATATATGGTTTATTTTAACTTGCTTGTAATATTTTGTTTCGGTTCCAGTCCTAATTTTTGTGTGTGTCAAACATTTTATTTATTCAGTTGAAAACATGAAAATAACCACATACTTGACTGGTGGGTAGCAAACTGTCAGGAGATGACTCACTGTTGCAACCAGCCCCTGTAAACTGATAAATGTTAACCGAAGTGCAGAATGGGACTTAGAGAGTGACTCATTGAGATCTTACCGACAGATCCGACGCCTGCAGCTCTGAATTGACCAAGAATGAGACTCTGTTCACTTTCAGCCAAAGCCAGCAGCAGCTCGTATGCTTCTATGCACTGTTCACTGAAATAAAACAAACACAATATCTGAAACTGAGACAGGATAATCAAATTAAGCGATCAACACTAGATAAGCGGTGGTGGAAGAACTAGGCTATTCCCTTCTACTTGTATGATAGCAGGGACATTACAGGACTACGGCTGTGTCAGTAATTGATTTTTTGATTCAATGGCAGTTCATAGAATCATAGAATATCAGGGTTGGAAGGGACCCCAGAAGGTCATCTAGTCCAACCCCCTGCTCGAAGCAGGACCAATTCCCAGTTAAATCATCCCAGCCAGGGCTTTGTCAAGCCTGACCTTAAAAACCTCTGAAACTCTGAAAATCAGAAGAAAACTTGGTTCAAGTCAGGCCAAATCTGAACTTTTTGGAAATATTCTGTGAATAAAAGAAGTTGACAAAAAGCCTGTTTTGCGTCAAATTAAACATTTCACACTTGAACTTGGGTCTTCCCTTAGAGACTCATTCTGTCCTTCTCTGGCCCACTGACTATTCAAGTATTTTACACAAAATGGACCAGTGTCAACAGGAGAAACAGAAAAGACCCACCCCAGAATACTCTCCTATAACCCAGTGATTACAGCACTCATCTGAGTGGGGGAAGGCCCAAGTTCAAGTTCTGCTCCAATGACTGACTATTTCCAGGAAATAGAAAAGCTTCAGCAGGAGAGCTTAAGAGGGACCCATCCCAGAATAGCCTATGGCAGGGATGGGCAAACTTTTTGGCCTGAGGGTCATATCGGGTTTCCAAAATTGTATGGAGGGCCGGTTAGGGGAGGCTGTGTCTCCCCAAACACCCAGGCATGGCCTGGCCCCCACCTCCTATCTGACCCCCCTGCTCCTCACCCCGTGACAGCCCCCCCAGGACTCCTGCTCCATCCAACCCCCCCTGACAGCCCCCCCCCCCCGGGACTCCTACCCCATCTACCACCCCCTGCTCCCTGTCCCCTGACCACCCCTGGACCCCCCACCCCTGACTGCCCCTGCCACCCCATCCAACCCCCCCCCTTCCTGACTGCCCTCCCGGGACCCCTGCCCCATCCAACCCCCCTGTTCCCTGCCCTCTGACTGCCCCAACCCCTATCCACACCCCAGCCCCCTGACCATCCCCCCCAACTCCCCCACCGCCTTACCGTGCTGCCTGGAGCACCGGTGGCTGGAGGCGCTACAGCCGCGCCGCCCAGAGCACCAGGGCTGGCCACGGCTCTGCAGCTGCGCTGCCCCAGGAGCTCGCAGCCCCCTGCCCAGAGCACTGCGCCAGTGGCGCGGCACGCGGAGGCTGCGGGGGAGGAGCCAGGGGCTCGCCTCCTGGCCCAGGAGCTCAGGGCCAGGCCAGATGTGGCCCACGTGCCGTAGTTTGTCCACCTCTGGCCTACGGCCTGGCGGTTCAGGCACTCAGCTGCAAGAGGGAAGCCCTGGGGTCAAACCACTGGTCCAGAGAGATCTGAACTTGGGTCTTCCACATCTCAGATAATGTGGTTTCTCCCACCAATGGGCAACAAGCCTCCCCTTAGATATGCAGCCTGTGAATGTTGTCCCCAGGCTGGCCCTAACTTATTGAACAATAGGAAATACGAGAGTTGGAATGACCAGTGAGAGTTGAGCTTATCTTTCTTCAGAAGTGTGGATGATTCAAGACAGTAATCTGACTAACAGTGGAGGCTATTTCTTGTGAAGTTGCCTTTTCAATTTTCCATATTGTTCAAAAACCTTACCAAAATACTGATGTTTTTCTGATCCTATGTTAAAAATTAATCCCCTGTCCAAGTAGTAAGACTTTCCTTAAGCCCATTTTCCCCACTGCAAAGAGATCACTACTGAACGCACCTGGGAACCACTCATTTCTGCTTTATTTAATATGTAAATAATATAGCTAAAATTTATTCACGGTCAACTTCCTTCAAAATGAACAGGATTTGCCCTAATGCCACAAGTGTTTGCTCCAAATTAGTCATGGTCGAAAGAATGTTCTAGAGAGACAATTTTTTACAAATATTATAAAGCAAATATAGTTTTTGGGACAGTTCCTCACAGTTCCTTTCCTACAGGAGACAACTTAAATCACACAAGTCAATGGGAGTTGTGGGTTCTTTCTTTATACCACCAAGCTTGTGAAAGACGCTAGACTGACCGTAGGAGAAACTGAAGTCTCCTATTTATCCAACAGACAGCTAACGCACAGACAACTCCAGCACAAGCTTCTTCACAGTGCTTCTCCAGCGTGCCCCAACCTTCACCTGGAGGGATAACTGCTAGACTGTGAGAGGGGAGTTCAGTCATTTTACCTAGTGAATCCTTAACCTCTTGGTGGGATGGCTAATGATCATGGCTGTCTATGTGATGAGGACACTGGCCTGCAAGCACCCAACACACTTCAAATAGAGCAAGACACAGCCTTAACATTTCTCAGACACTCATTTATTTCTTCTTGCTAAAGAAATATTGGAAAAATATTCCCAGCAACGTCTATCATATTAACATCCCAAGTTGCTTATTATGATCATCATCACTTTTTTCTTTATTTTCGTCAGTAAAACCTGCAACGGTTGTTTCATGCACAAACACGAAGAAGGGAGAAAAACTAAACAAATCTTCCCTAAGTTTCATTCTGTATTAACAAAAAGAAGAGGTAAGCTATTTAGTGTGACAGAGCTAAATTAATCCCTGATGAAATGCCTCTGACTACAGTTGAGTTACGTATCAGACAATAACTAAAGGTAGCTGCCTCATGAAAGTATCTAACCAGTGCATCTTTACTCACACCAGAATGGAACGGAAGCAGGATGTTCTATTGCAGAGCAGCAGCTTTATCTCCTAAAGTTCTGTAGCAAGTCTTGTCCCCTCACTTTTCAGGCTCAAATTCCCAGGTCACATATTTACATACCTGTACTGCAGTGCAAGTCTGAGTGCCGTGGCATTGGACTCATATTTCCCAACCAGCATGCTCATCCTCTCAGCATTGCTCTTGCACTCCTCCAACGTTATTGTCAACAAGTCATTCTGGGATTTTAAGTGCTCAATACGGCTGTAGAGAAGGAAATAATGTTTAACCCTCAAACAGTCAGAAGTCTATTTGTCTTGAAAACACCAAAATGATCCCAGTTTAGAATGTCAAAGAACATTTGGCTGGCAGTATTTTAAAGTACTACAGTTAAATCCATCGGTTTCATGTACTGTGACAGGAACATGGGAGGATGTTTACTTAGATCTTGGCCAATCCCCCACCACTAAAAAAACAACTGAAGAACCAACCAAAGAACAAAACATCCCTTTTTGAATTCTCTGTTGCTTTCTCATTGCAGCAAGTCTACGTAACAGTGTGGTCTTATTACTACTATCCTTATACGCCCTTTGTCTTGCCTTCCTACCTTTTGGTCTTGTCTTAAATCAACTTGTAAGTTCTTTGGGGCATGGGCAATGCATAAAACTCTAGGGTATTGCTGACTGCCACTGTATTTAGCACCCAGCGGTCCGACATTATACAGGATCATGCTGGGCTGAATTGGGACAGACGGTCCAAAAATAAACGGGAGACAGGATCTGAAGCAGGAACTTGTATAGCGCCCTGGGGTACACCGTCAAAAGTCCTGCTTGGGTCCACCAGAGTACCTATGAGACGCCAGCTGGGAGGTTGAGGTGGATGGAAGTGGTCTGCGGTGCTAGTAACCTCTCCCTTTTCTTTTATATGGTTCTTGTCTCGGAGGCCGAGTCAAGAAGCATGGTGGCTGTTGGGGCCAGAAGTGCTTCCTAGAAGTAAACAGAGCACTGAGGTTCAGGGACCTGAGTAGTACCCTTGAGTCCTTCAGGGTGTGCAGTCTTGTGTTCATCTGGTCTAAAAATAGTAAGGGAGTCCCAAGGACTGAAGCCAAGAGTATCGCCTCATGGTGATGGCAGAAGCCATTGTCCTCACCACCATGTCTGTGGCATCTAATGCCGCCTGGAGAGAGGCTCTGGCAACATTCTTCCCCTCTTCTAAGAGGGCTGAGAATTTCTGCCTACAGTCCTTAAATTTGGCCAAGGAGTCCCACAAACTGTAGTCATATCTCCCCAGTAAGGCTCGTTCTATGCCCTTTTCAAAATGGGGGGGCAGAGAAGATGGGGTCTGCCATAGGCATTTGACCAGACCCATTAGGACCTCATTAATGGGAAAGGCCACCTTAGATGGAACTGCTGCTGCTGCCAGAAAGTCAATGAGACTGTGGGATGATTCCTTAAACGCCTCAATCGCTAGCCCCAGGTTAGCTGCTATCCCCTTTAAGAGCTCTTGATGGGCCCAAAAGTCATCTTGTGGCCGGCCATGGTGGCGAAGGAATCCCCTTAACAATAAGGGGAGGTGGTATTATTTACACTAACCCTGTTTACAATATATACACTATAACTAAACTACAGACTAAACTATGATACAGAAGAAAAAAGCATGGATAGGCACCTTGCCAAAGCAAGAGGAGACTTTTAGCAACAGTCACAGGTGGTAAGAAGGAACTGAGAGGGTGCGTGGCTGGCCTCACCCCTTACACTGGCACATAAGCGCACGGCACCAGAGGGCACTACAGCCAGCCTGACAGATACCACTGAGGGTAAAATCTCCGGCAACGGTGCATGCCTAATGTGGAATGGACTTGAGCAAGCACTTGAAGAACAACAAAAGTTCCATAGTGTGGATTGATCTACCCTGCTTCAAAGCGCACTATTCAGAACTTTTAGTGTGCACCAACAAGGCCACATGGACAGTTAGTGCAGGGCAGGCTAGTGTGAAGTAGATTTCCATCACAGCTTGTTGCCAAGTATGTGTTCACATAAATAAGCCCTAATACGTTAAACATCAACATTGTTGACTACCTCCTGCCTATCATTTTGGCAGAGACATCAAGCTGCTGTACTTATCCATCATTGCTGAATGTAGCAGCAGGTACAGCTAACTGTGTAAAGGTTTACTCAGGTAGGGAATAAGGAAATCAACACCAATCACACCTCTCAAAAATTTGAAGTCACCCCCTCATCACTTGTAAATGGGGGAGGAAAAAAGTGAGTGCATCCCTTCCTCAGTAGCCAGAATAAACCCCTGAGTGTTTCAGGTTGCCCAAAGTCCCAGCGGTTCCCTATCCCGCTGTCAAAAGCTCCAGCTTACTTGCTTGACAACTTCTCCAATGTTTGTGTTGTCAATACAAAATTCTGTAGCTCACTGAAAAGAAGGGGAAGCATTTTCATAAAATTAATTCATATCAAAATATACAAATAAAAAGCATACTAGACTGGACTAGAGCTGGGAAAAGCAGTAAGGGGGAGTGCAGTGCCACATAATTCTGGGATTTTTTATTTATAATTTTGAGCTCATGTAATTAATAAGACATGGGGCCTTGGCTATGGAAGAGTGAATACAGTACAAGGTCCAGTGATACCAGCAATACTGTTAGACTCATAGACTTTAAGGTCAGAAGGGACCATCATGACCATCTAGTCTGACCTCGCTGCAGATCGCAGGCCACAGAATGACATTCACCCGCTCCTGTAATAGACCCCTAACCTCTGGCGAGTTACTGAAGTCCTCAAATTATGGTTTAAAGACTTCAAGTTACAGAGAATTCACCATTTACACTAGTTTAAACCTGCAAATGACCTGTGCCCCACGCTGCAGAAGAAGGCGGAAAACCCCCAGGGTCTCTGCCAAGCTGACCTGGGGGGAAATTCCTTCCCAACCCCATGTATTGTGATCAGTTAGACCCTGCGCATGTGGGCAAGACCCACCAGGCAGATCCCTGGGAAAGAATTCTCTGTAGTAACTCAGAGCCCTCCCCATTTAGTGTCCTATCACCAGCCGCTGGGGATTTTTGCTACTGGCTGTTGCCAATGAGCCACAAGCCATCGTAGGCAGTCTCATCCTACCATCCCCTCCACAAACTTGTCAAGCTGTCTTGAAACTAGTCAGGTTTTTTTGCCCCCATTGCTCCCCTTGGAAGGTTGTTACAGAACTTCACTCCTCTGATGGTTAGAAACCTTTGCCTAATTTCAAGTCTAAACTTCCTGATGGCCAGTTTATATCTATTTGTTCTTGTGCCCACATTGGCACTTAACTTAAATAACTCCTCTCCCTCCCTGGTATTTATCCCTCTGATGTATTTATAGAGAGCAATCATATCTCCCCTCAGCCTTTGTTTGGTTAGGCTAAACAAGCCCAGCTCTTTGAGTCTCCATTCTCCACCTCAGCTAAAATGAGCACATTCACTGAGACAATTTGATTCTGAAAAATTTGATTATTCAGGTACCCCAGCAGAAAATAAAATACCCTGTTTCTAGAATGGTGGAGTAGGCATGCAAGTCCTAAGTAATAGCATTTGTATATTTTAGAAAAAAATGCGACATCTACTGCTCTGCTCCATGCTTCAGGGATATGGGGAACACACCACAGTTTAGAATTTTGGACATGGAAGAGACATGAGAAATAAATGATTTATTTACTATGTAGGACAGAGAGAGATTCAAATCCACTACAGGCCTTAGCATATATGTTCAAATGATCATATTGGTAGAAAGAACTATTAATGTATGTTAAGATCACCTCTTCATTATCCAAGTTTCACATTTATTTGGAGCTGCCAGAGACGAACTGGGAGTCAAGCATAAACATATGAGATATGCGACAGGCAATAATGAAAATAAAATCAATTTAACAAAACAAATGGTAGGCAAAATACTACAAGTGCATCTAACTTTCCATCTTACCTATTTAACCTCTCTGTTTCCACTTCAAACTCTCGGATTTTGCTTTCAGAGATAGCAGATCCATGTGAATAGAGTGTCTGAAAGATTTCCTGGATGTTGGAGCAGTCTTGGAGAGAATGGGCCAAGTGCTCAGCCACACTGCTAGACACCTGCACAGGGTGGTTAATAAAGCTTCTGTGAGTTGATGGCTAGTTTTTAAAAAGACTGTAGATTTAAAAGCAATACTCAGGCTCTCTGGAGAGCATCTATACTTTCAAGAAAGCTGAGCAAAAGGACCAAATATTGCTCTCAGTTACACAAGTGTAAGTCAGGAGTAGCAATGGTGTTCTGCTGAATTTACATTGGTATTATCAGAGCAGAATTTGATATACTACTCTTCTAGAGATGTCTAACTTGGGGTGCAGCTGCATAACCCTTATTTATGTGAGTAATCCTCACCCATATTTATTGTCCCCTGCAGTCAAGATGATTACTCAGATGAGGAAGGGTTTCAAGGATTTGGTCCTTGGCCACCAATTTATGGCAACTGCATGGACTACATTAATGTAAAACTGGAGGTTACACATGCGCATTCATTTATTCTCTCTCTCCTGTAAAATATTTTCCGTAAGATACTGTTTTTGTTTTTAACAACATAACAGTCACCCCGGGCTCTTTCTGCAATACTCATGTTAGGATGAGCTGTGTGCGCAGTTCATTATTTTGATTTATTATTAGCACTCACCCCTATGCTGCTGATTTCTGATCCTAGGACAGGTCGGTCAGACGATGAAGACTCTGACCTTGTCTTTGAGAGCTTCACTCGTTCAGCAATCTAAAAGCCACAAAGCTACACAAGTTACAGACCGGCATCCCACGCCCATGTTCTTCACAACTATGCAAAATGCATCATCGTTCACACATTCAGCGTGCTTGGAAATCCCATGTTAAGCTGATAAATGAAAGCTGGCATCTGTGTTGTGACTAAGAGAGACTTAAAATTATTAGCACTTTATCTCTTCCTGCAGCTTGAGTTCATGGGTTCGCTTAGGGCCCTTGAAAACACCCCTGGGATTCTAGATGATACTTCCCAGTTAATCGCATGCCTGCACAGCAGCTGTGCACAATGAAGTCTGCTTCTTCCAGATAATGAGAGGCATCACGGCAGCACACAACAGCTCACCTTGGCAATGGGAATGTCATTGCTACTACTGCTCGTGCTCAGCTCTCCAGTACTGGGGTTCACGGGTCGGTTTGCGGAAGTGAGACGACCTGGGCTGGATGGACCTGTTGCCTGGATGCTCTGTAAACGTGTCTGTAGTTCCCGAACCTAAAATCAAATGTAAAAGTGTTTTTTCACTTTTATTGTTTAGATAATTAGCTAGCTCTTTCTCCCTTCTCTGGCATCCAATTGATGACTTCTGACTGACAAGACCAGGGAAGTTCTGATTATTGTAAGGCTTTCACTGTGGAAGCGTGGGCATTGATTCAGAACTCTCCCCTACTGCCAGCCCCTTCTAACCTGTTCAGTGTGAAAATACACAAATCTGCTGCTACAGAACAATTCTTAGTTCCTGCTTGTTTTATGTAATCCCTTGAATGCAACAATATTATATATATAAGAATCTCCTTCTTTGGAATGAAGTTAAAATAATGCTTTGGACTAAAATTCGCAAGTGTAAAGAATGTGGTAAGTAGACAAAGATCCGACTGCTAGAGTCTTCAATGGCTGAAGAGAGAGGCTCTAAAACTGATGAAATACTTCTCATGCATAAATATCTCAGGATGACTTCACTGCATTAAAAGGCCAAAGTAATTGAAATGTAAATAATTTATTAATACTTTGAAAACTACAATTAAATAGAGCACCACGGAGTGAGTAATGTCAAGAATGGGAACTTCTAGAAAAAGCACCCAACCAATAGTTTGCTGAAGCTCTCAATAACCACACATTTTGTAAATAGCTGCACTGTCCTCATTACATGCCAAAGGAATACAGAACTGACCTCAAAATAGTTTTAGGGCTAAGAAAAAAAAGGCTTGAAGAAGCCAAATGGTATTGCTGGGTAAGAGATGATAGGGTTTACCTCAGAATACTACTTAACAAACAAAGAATAAACAGCCAGCTTGAACACAGCAATTATACCATAGGGGAAATTAACAGAGCTCATTTTTCTGCAGAACCAGCATCCTGGCATCAAAGGAAAAGGGGGAAAAACACCCTCCCCAGTTTTAAGGGGAAAATTCCCTGAATTACAAATAGTTTATTTTTAACTTACATATTTAACTTACATGTGGATTCTGTTAAAACAATGAACAGCCAACGTACAACTGATATTTTGCCAAAAATTCTAAAAAATGCAGTAATGTCTGAATTGCGTATGACCTGTCTCACAGCTTCTTGTAAAATTCAGACTACAATTTCTATACCATTGCACAAGTATGATTTTATACATAAATATATAGTAGCACCAAACGTAGGTTAAACATTTCAAGCATAAGCCCTCAGTCAAACAAAGTTGTTGCATTAAGGGTTTGGTCATTCCCAGCTCCAGAGCTCTTAGGTACATTATTATTGTTATTAATTTTTAGCATTATTATCCAGAGTGGTGGCCTCATTAAGTCCACTGTACAGATACATAAGATGACAAGGGCCCTGCCCGAAAGAGTTTTCAATCTCATTTAAGACAAAATAATTGAGTGTAATAAACAATACAAGGGAAAAGAAGAGAGGGAAGGATGAAGGCAGCCGTAATAAGAACTTACAAGAACTTTGGTTACAAAGGCTAATTGTGGGCATAACTTGATGGGTCATCCAGAATGGGACACTAAAAACCTTACACAAAATGCATCCAATAGCTCAACCCCTTTATATTGTGCAAGGTCCACAGAAATGGAGTCAAACATGTCTGTCTGTGCAGCCCTTAAGCCAGCACATGCACCTCTTCAATACATTTTCATTACACAGTTAAATTAGCTGTGCACATACATGTAAAACGCCTACACACAGCATACAATTTTAGGTTGGTAACTCAGGCTGGGTTTACATGCACATTTGACACTGATATAACAGGGTAGGAGTGCTGCACTGGTATAGAAACCGGTGAACTGCACTGAGGTCATGCTCACGCATGTCACTATTTATAGTGGTGCAGCTATACTGATGCAAACAAAACAAAAACAAAACAAAACACCAGTGTAGACAAGACCTCAGTCAAATCCACATCAAATTTTACTAACATACATAAGAGCATTTCTCTTAACAAGGCTATCTCCATGTCAAACTCTGACTTTCATTCCCGTTATTTAGGGGGCAAAGCTGTGCGAACATTTTTTAAAAGACTATATCTATGAGAAAAGTATTTCCTCCCCTTCTCCTTGTATTCAAAATATTCTGTACCATTTTTGTTCAAACTTAAAAAAAAAAAAATCACCTTTGGCCACAGACCAAACTTGGAAGATTTCGGTCCCAAATCTAAAAGTTTTACAAAGTTATAGGCAACTAAAGACAAAGTGTAAAACTGAAAAGTGTCTGAAATCTTAACCACAGTGGTCATTACTGTTCCCATGATGCTGTGTACACAGTCTCATACATACATTTTTAAAACCACCTTATATGGACAGGTTTCAGAGTAGCAGCCGTGTTAGTCTGTATCCGCAAAAAGAACAGGAGGACTTGTGGCACCTTAGAGACTAACAAATTTATTTGAGCACAAGCTTTCATGGGCTACAGCCCACTTCATCGGATGCATAGAATGGAACATATAGTAAGAAGATATTTATACATACAGAGAACATGAAACAATGGGTGTTACCATACACACTATAACGAGAGTGATCAGTTAAGGTGAGCTATTACCAGCAGGAGAGAAAAACAAAAAAAAACACAAAAAACCTTTTGTAGTGATAATCAAGATGGGCCATTTCCAGCAATTGACAAGAACGTGTGAGGAACAGTAGGGGGGAAAAACAAACATGGGGAAATAGTTTTACTTTGTGTAATGACACATCCACTCCCAGTCTTTATTCAAGCCTAATTTAATGGTGTCCAGTTTGAAAATTAATTCCAATTCAGCAGTCTCTCGTTGGAGTCTGTTTTTGAAGTTTTTTTGTTGTAATATTGCGACTTTTAGGTCTGTAATCGAGTGACCAGAGAGATTGAAGTGTCCTCCGACTGGTTTTTGAATGTTATAATTCTTGATGTCTGATTTGTGTCCATTTATCCTTTTATGTCTGGCCAATGTACATGGCAGAGGGGCATTGCTGGCACATGAAAGCATGTATCACATTGGTAGATGTGCAGGTGAACGAGCCTTTGACAGTGTGGCTGATGTGAGTAGGCCCTATGATGGCGTCCCCTGAATAGATATGTGGACACAGTTGGCAATGGGCTTTGTTGCAAGGATAGGTTCCTGGGTTAGTGTTTTTGTTGTGTGGACATAAAGCTCCTCACAGTGCAATCAAACACTGACACAGAGATGTTTCCTCTGGTCTACACTTTATTATTGAGCAGTGATTACTGATCACAAATACAGAGTGAACTGCTCTAAAGGATTGTAAAACAATATCTGTAATGGAAAGAAAAATTAACCAAGTTTAGACCACAGCCAGGAAAACAGTTTTACTCAGGAAAGCACATGGTCAAAAACTCAGAGCACAGTCTAACCATCAATGTGCACTATTCACTGCTTCAATATTTTGTTTCAGAAACAAGAAGGTGAAAAAAGAGAGCACTAACAACCCTGAACTATGCGGTCTTTTTTTTAAACATACAAATCCAGAGTATTAGTTGAGTAGATTACAGGCTGAACTAATCATTAAAATTTGTAAATGAAATTAAGAATGTGTCCATTTTGCAGTGAAATTATAGTAATGTTGAGTACTCAATAGTAATGTTGCGTAGTTAAATAGAACAAATTTGTCTTACCTGTACATAGGTGATCTCATAATGTATACATTCACCAATCCAAAATCTCATTACTGGGTTGCCCCACCCACTGGAGAGCCCAGAGGCAGCTCAGCTAACTATTTCTGGTCACCAAAACCTTCTTGATATAGCTGAATGCACCATCTCCTCAGAAAGTAACTTTCCAAGCTACAGGTAATGGTAATTCTAGAGAAAACATAAAGGAAGACCAGAGAAGAGGGATCGAGAGAGAAAAATGTTATAAAAGGAGGTTTCTCTGGATTGGTGGATGTATGAATTAGGAGAAGACTAATTTACAGACAAGGTTAAAATTGTCCTAGCCTCTTACATCTATACATCCACCAATCTGGAGTCTCAATACTGGGACAAATAAGCACTGTTACTTGTTTTCATTATATACTGTAAATTAACTTCTGAGTGAGTGTTCAGTGGTGTACAAGATACACCTAGAAATACTGTCCCTTCCCCAAAGAGCTTACAATGTAAGAAGAAAAATATTGTTTATATAGCACCAGAACTTTCCATGAAATTTTTGTGCCTTAACTAAATGGAAAATGAAGTTGACAAAAGAAGAGCTAGGAAAGAGGGTTAAAATATAATGTGAGTGACCTGATGTTGAGACTACAGCTTACAAGTTCTGATATTTTCGAGACTGATATTGAGGTAGCACCAGGGGATGGTGTAGATAGTCCAGTATTGGAAGTCAGTGGTGGAAAAGCAAGGTGAAAGAAATGAGTTCTGAGGAAGGATTTAAAGAAAGAAATTGAGGATGTTTGGTGAGATGGAAGAGGAATGCCATGGCAAGTTTTGAGAGCAATATGAAAGAAAGCATGAAGTTAAGAGCAGGGGGGAAAGAAGCAGAACACTGGGATGAGGTGTGGAGGGAGGTGAAAGATTTAATATCAGGATGGCTAAGCAGCATCTATTGAGCAACACACACAGCATCCACTGAGGCTCAGAAATCTACTAAGATATTCAAATCTCCAAAATGTTCTCTCTTTTCATGAACGCTCAAATATACGCGGACAACCATCTGTACGTACACTTTTCAGCACTTTCACTCATTGTGCAAACAACAGAACTTACACTTGCAGAACCCCACTTGCACATGAAAAGTGAGCCTGGTTTAGGAATGAAAATGGGGATGTTCCAGGAGCTGTCCTGCAGATTTCTTGCAAGGTCTTCTCTCTCCAATAAAGGGTTCACAGTGAACATGATGCTTGGTGGAATTTTATTTGTACGTGTATATAAATCTGATGACCAGCATACCTAATTAATCCCGCTATATCTTAGATTTGATTAAAGCATGTTTTTGGGTGGCAAAGTATGACCAAGTTTACAAACAACTCTACACACACCAGTGTAACTCCACTGACTTCCAGGTAGGTAATCCCGATTTACACCTTTGTAACTATGAGAAGGACCAAATCTAACAGTCTAACTCAAGTTTTCTGTTCTACAGGAACAGAATTTAGGAGTCTGCACAGTTTCGACCTGTGTAGCTCCAAGACTTCTAAAATGATAAGGTCTAGGACAAAGAGATGGCGACCATGCCTATGGTACATAAATTAAGAGCCTACAATAAAAGTTAGATTTCTCTGGGAAACAAAAGCTTGCAGAAAGAGTTGTTGGGTATATTGGTCTCTCAGATCATTTACTCACCTAACAGGGAACACAGGAAAAAGAAATAGTCACCTATCTGCTATGGGCTCAAAGGAAAGTTGCCTGAGAGCTCAAAGAAATAAATGTAATTCCATTTAAGAGGATGACATTTCGTTACTGATCTCAGAAACTAGCTAAAAGAAGGTTAAATGGCTAGATTCTCTTGGCTTCCAGAGAGATTACAAGAGCTCACAAGGCTGGCATGACCTTAAAGTTGTAAAGCCTTATGGAAGAGGTCTCACAGAAAGTCAAATACTTCTGGCTCAATAAGCAGAGCAGCTGGTATCCCAATTCTGAAATTATTTCCCAGACTCATGGGCTAACCCAACCATCATTTCTTCCCTAGATGCAAGTAGTATCTCCGAGTGGTTTCAGTATCAATGAATGAATAATCACAAAGTGCAGTCAAATTCCATGTGGTCAGGTTTTGGAGTAATACTGGGTCCCAAGGTAAAAGAACTGTGAATTGGGAAATCAAAGGCTCACACAGTCTGACACTGCCAGTGATTTGCAATTCAGAAGTGGTGAAGCCAGTTCATCTGTACTTGGATAATTTAATATTATTCCATTTATTTCCCCAGCTCTTCTGGTAATCAGGAGAAGAGATATGGTGTACAAGTGGAACCTCACTATGGGAATGAAAAGATACCCATTAACTATGCCACAAGTTCCTTTTGCCTAGGATTATATATTGACGCTAGCCCTGAGTGAAGCAAGAGTGGCCATATAAAAAGTACCATAGGTGCTGGAACTAGGGGTGAGGGGGGTGTTGCAGCACCCCCTGGCTTGAAGTGGATTCCATTATAGACAGGGTGTACAGTTTGGTTCAGTGGCTCTCAGCACCCTCACTATACAAATTGTTCCAGCACCCCTGAAAGGTCCAACATATGACGGGAGTTGCTATACCACATAGCCAGATGTCAGTATTGCTGAAATAATTGTATCCTGATGTATCTTCTGTCGTCCTGAAGGAAAGCGTCTAATAGCTGAGCCAACTGTCTTGTGTGTTCAAGCAACTTCTAAGGGCTGAGTTAGATGAAGCAGTACTTGCCTGTGTTGTCTAAAATATAATGCTGTGAGCAATAAGTCTAACACGATTGACTCCACTCTGATGAAGAAACCATCTTCCTCCAGGCAGAGGCAAGGGCCCAGTACTGCGGAAACAGTCTTCCTGTTCAAAGGCTGGTTCATGACCTCTGGGATTTCTCCATTTAGAGCTTCTTTCATGTTACTAACTTAGGTATACAATACCAGCAGCAGCTGAGCCCCACAAAGCATCCTCTTAGATAGCAAGTAACAGCTTAGGAAAGGCCTCTGACCTCTGAGGTGTAGTGAGTATGCTCTCAGATCGCATGAGGTTGCATTCTTTGACTTCAGAAGTCTGTTGAGTGTCTTCTCAGCAGGGAGGGTGGCTTATGAGAGGCTGCACTGTTGTCTGTGGAGGAGATCCATTTTTGGTTCTTTGTTTGCTTTGAGAGTCTTGTAGATTGTTCTTCAAAGGAGAAACCAGGCATACAATAGCGTTAGTAAAGCAAGAGCACTGTCACAACATTCACTGATGGAGGCAGTAAACTGGGGAAGGACTGTGCACACAGCACAAATTATGGGGAAGTTTTCACACTAAGAAAACGTTAACTGAGTCATTTCCATGATATCTAGTAGACAGGGCAACCCAATTGTGAGACTCAAGATTGGTGGATGTATTAAGAACACTCAATTCATTTACAGAGAAATCTATTTTATATATATATATGTGTGTGTGTGTTCCCTGCTAGTAAATACTGTCATTCCTATTCTCATTGAAGTACAAATTTAAGTAATTTCTAATTAGGTTTATTAATATTAAATAATGCTTAGCAACACAAGTAAAAATGAAAGCAACAACTGTTTAATTGTATCTCTAATATTTTTTTCTTAGAATGCAGAGGATGGGACTAGAAGGAGAAAAAAACACAATTAAGAACCACTGAATGAAAAAAAAAATGAAAACAGGGTGGGAGACAGAGAACCCTGTCATACTTTATATTAAGATTGCATTTATAAAGCATTCATAAATGATTAACAGATGTATATAAGTATGTTGGAGACATGAGCATTATGTGTTATACATGGTTACAAGCACATCAGCAGAATATGTTCTAGTGGTTATAAGCAACATATTGACTTGTTGGATTCCATAACGATTAATTATCCACATAGTCAAACATCATTTAACCCTTTATAAACTATTTATAAATTTGCCTTCAATATAAAGTATGACCAAGAACTCTCAATTGGTGTCACTCTTCTGTTATTTTGATTAAGAGATAATTAATGCATTAGTTCCTAATCCAACTTCAAACAACAAGTGTCAGGTGCCCCACCATTTCTCCTTCCTCCTTGACCAGTGACCTGATTATTTAATCATTCAATAATTCCCTAAGAAATGGAAGTCTCTTTTACAATTGTAATACTTTCCAATTATTATTTTTCTGCTATAAGCAGTACTAAGCGTAACAAAATATTGCAAAATATGCAACAAAATATTGCATACCATTTCCCCACTTTCTGATTTATTCATGCAGAAAGCAAGCCTTGTACGTGGGTAGGATGGAAGAATGCAACACTAGTGTATGACTCAGAGTCTTCTGACAATTAAATGTGTCTTGAGCGGCCAGTGCCTTTTCCAGTCTCTGGGTCTTCATGACTTTTCAGCCACACCCAGACACAGTCATTTTCAAAGGGATGGGGAAGGAGCACGAGTCTGAGCACGGACGGGATGTATGGATCAAGAATTCACACGATGAAAAACAGAAAAGAACCTTCTGTGTCATTTAATGAAGGTGCCAAAATATTCTCTCAAATGTTTCAGAAAATAAATATACATACAAAACTGTACATACTGACTGAAAACCAGGGGAGGCCAAAGAGCACTAGGCAACCCACAGCTTTCTACCAAGCATTCTGCAGTTCTTGTAATCATAGAATATCAGGGTTGGAAGGGACCTCAGGAGATCATCTAGTCCAACCCCCTGCTCAAAGCAGGACCAATCCCCAATTTTTGCCCCAGATCCCTAAATGGCCCCCTCAAGGATTGAACTCACAACCCTGGGTTTAGCAGCCAATGATACAAGATTACAAGACCCAGCACGAAACGCTTAACACTGATCCTTGCAGACGAGTGTTGGGGCCTATATCTCTCTAAGAGAAGGAAGATAATGAAGGTAAGACCAGCAGCAGAATGCTCCATTTTATGCAAAATGCCAATTGCCAGGAGCCTGAAGGATACAAACAAAGTTGGAGTACCCTTTGTCTTTTATGCAGTGCAGCATTGTACAGTTAGTTACTCACCTTTTGTAACTGTTGTTCTTCAAGATGTGTTGCTCATGCCCATTCCACTGTAGGTGTGTGCGCTCACAGCATGCACCAGTGCTGGAAGTTTTTCCCTCAGTGGTATCTATAGGGGACTGGCTCTGGTGCCCTCTAGAATGGCATGTGTATGAAGAGGTGCCGCCAGCTCCCCCTTTCTTGCTGGAACTCTGATAGCTGGGAAGGAGAACGGGTCATGGAATGAACATGAGCAACACATCTTGAAGAACAATCGAAGAATTCACGAAAGGTGAGTAACCATCTTTTCTTCAAGTGGTTGCTCATGTCCATTCCATTGTAGGTGATTCCCAAGCAGCACCTCCGGAGGCGGGCACGAGTTCATGGATGTGTCGATTTCAACACAGCTCTGCCAAAGCCAGTGTCATCTCTGGCCTGCTGGATGATGGCAGAGTGCACAGTGAATGTACCGATGACCACACTGAGGCTCTGCAGATGTCCTGGATAGGGACATGTGCCAGTAAGGCGGCCGACGATGCCTGAGCTATTGTGGAATGAGCCGTCACTATCAGTGGAGGCACAGCCAGTGCGACCTCGTAGCAAGTACGGATGCAGATGGTGATCCAGGACGAAATCCTCTGAGAAGACATCGGGAGGCCCTTCATCCTGTCAGCCACCTCAATGAACAGTTGAGTAGATCTGCGTTGTGCAGACGCCTCTCCTTGTTGGAAAGGTGGGGCTTTGGACAGAACACCAGCATGAAGATATCCTGGTTGACGTGGAAGTGTGACACCACCTTTGGCAGGAAAGCCGGATGTGGATGCAGTTGGACCTCATCCTTGTAGAACACAGCGTACGGGGGCTTTAATAGCGGAGACTTGCCTCACCACGGTAATAGCTACAAGGAATGCAACCTTCCACGACAGGTGTGAAAGGGAGCAGGAAGCCAGAGGCTCAAAGGGAGGGCCAGTGAGTCTGGAGAGGACTAGGTTGAGATCCCACTGGGGAATTGGGTCCTGAACTGCCAGGAAAAGCCTCTCAAGGCTTTTCAGGAATCTGATCATCATCTCATGGGAGAATACTGATCTACCCTGGACGCAAGGGTGGAAGGCTGATATGGCCACTAAGTGTACCTTGATCGATGAACAAACAAGGCCCTAGTGCTTTAAGTGAAGCAGGCAATCTAGGATGGATTGTAGAGACGAATGGATCAGAGAGATATTCCGCTCCAACACCCAGCAGGAGAAGCACTTCCACTTTACCAGGTACATCGCCGTAGTAGAGGGCTTTCTGCTTTCCAAGACGACCTATCATACTTGACTAGAGCAGGCTTGCTCCTCGGGATTTAACCATGCAGCAACCACACTGTGTGGTGGAGAGAGGTGAGGTTCAGGTGCAGTAATTGTCCATGATCCTGAGAGGGCAGGTCTGGGAGGCTGGGGAGTGTCCCTGGGGCTTCCACAGCTAAGTCCATGAGCGTTTCGAACCAATGCTGGCGCAGCCAAGCCAGGGTGATCATAATGACTACAGCCTTGTCCCTCTTGATCTTCAAGAGGACCTTGCCAATCAGTGGGGTTGGCAGCAAGGCATACATCAGGTCGCCTGACCATGGCAGGAGGAAGGCATCAGATAGCGAGCTACTGTCGAGACCTTGCAGAGAGCAGAACCAGTGATATTTTCTGTTCTGTCTGGTGGTGAACAGGTCTACGCGGGGAGCTCCTCACTTCTGGAAGAGCATCCTGGTGACCTCTGAGTGGAGGGACCACTTGTGGTGAGAGAAGAAGGACCTACTGAGGTGATCTGCCAGCGCGTTCTGGACGCCAGGGAGGTGTGAGGCTTCCAGGTGAATAGCATGCTGGATACAGAAGTCCCAACAAAGGGCCGATGATCAAGCTCCTCATCTGTTGACATAGAACATGGAGGCCGTGATGTCTGAATTGGAGGGTATACCCCCCTGCAACAGTGCTGAGCACCCACTGGTCTCATGTTATAGAAGCCCAAGCAGGGCGGTAGGGCAATAAATGGCTGGAAAACAAAAGGGGTGTTGGATTCAGGATACAGGCTGGGAGGACGCCCTCGAACGCACCTTCAAAATACTTTTTTGTTACCCAGCTGGTGGCGGGTAGAGCCCGAGTGAGCCGAGAAGGCTGGCGGTTGGCCCTGTTGACATTTATAGTCTTTGCCCTTCTTGCGGAAGGGCTCTGATCGGGATTGACTACTGAATCTGTGGGTCTGCTGTGGTTTGAACCACTTTCTTGTGGGTGCTGGCGTGTAAAGGCTCAGTGAGCACAAAGTAGCCCTAGAGTCTTTCAAGCCATGTAATCTGCTATCTGTTTGCTCTGAAAACAGTGCCAGGCCGTCAAAGGGGAGGTCCTGGATCAATTGCTGAACCTCCACCAACAGCCCAGATTATTGCAGCCAAGACAGTCTCCTCATGGACATGGCTGAAGCCATGGTCCTGGCTGAGAAGTTTGCTCCATCCGAAGCTGCTTAGAGGGCAGCCCTCACCACTGTCTTGCCCTCATGAAGAATAGCCAGGAACTTCCTCCTGGGCTCCTCTGACAGAGAGTCCACAAACTTGGCCATAAACTGCCAAATATTATAGTCATAACAGTCAAGTAGGGCCTGGTGATTGGCCACTCTCATTTGGAAACTGGCAATCGAATACATTTTTCTGCTAGAGATTGAGCCTCTTTGCCTCTTTGTTCTTAGGGGTTGAACTTGGTTGCCCCTTTCTGTTGCGTTCATTGGCTATGGATATGACCAACGAGCTCTGGGAGGGATGGGTATAAAGTTATTCAAATCCCTGGGCCGGGACATATTTCCTCTCTGCCCGGATGGGGGGAGGGAGCAGGGAAGACGGTGTTTGCCACAAGGCCTTGATTAGTTTTACCACTTCCTTGTGGATGCTTAAGGCCACCTTAGAGGGGGCGGCTGCATTCAAAATATTGAATAGGGTGTCAGATGGTTTCGACAACTCCTTGGCCTCAAGCCCCAGGTTCGCTGCCACCCTTTTAAGCAGCTCTTGGTGAGCTTTTACATCATCCTGAGGAATCGCATGGGAAGGCCCCACTACTGCCTCATCAGGTGAAGAGGATGAGGAGGTGGTTACAGGCAGGTCGGTCAACTCCGTTTCCCCTGCCTGGAGAGCCTTGGCCAGGGCTGGCTGTTTTTGGGGACCCTGCTCCGACTCCTCCTCTGAGTCAGGTGGTGGGCGGGAGACTGTCACTGACCGCTTTTTATAAGTCCCTGAGACTGACATGCTCCGACATCTAAAGAAAAACTCAGGGGTTCCAGAACTGCCACGGATCCAGCCACTGGCTCTGAGGCCACGTGCTCGCTGGCGGTGCCGGGGAGAATCCCGATGTCCCGGGCGGGTGCCCTTGGCCCGCAGGCAATGAGCCCTCCTCACTTTCTGAGCTTGAGGGGGAAGAAACTCGTCTGGAGACCAGGGCAGTACTGCTGCCGCCTCTCTGTCCTTTCCATGCCAGCCGTCCCCGCATTCTTCTCTTGGGGACTGGTGCCAGGATGTCAGCGCTGCGACTCTGGTGATGGTAACCTGGCCTTCAATGCCTTGCGCTCTGAGAGTGGTGCTGCTCCGTTGACCAGGAGCAGGGAGACCTTCACCTTGACTCTGGAGACTGGCGATGAGCCTCTGGAGATGGGTATCAACGATCTGGAGATCGGAGATGAGATTCCGGAGACCTGCGCTGTGACTCAAGAGATCGGTGCCGTGAGTCCAGACAGCAACGTTGACACTCGGGACCAATGCCCTCTGGGGACTGATTATGCGCCTCGGTGGGTCTATGCCAGACAGCCGGCAATTAATGGGATCCCGGAGAGCAATGCCTAGAGTCCGGGGAATGGAGCTGGAAACTCTGGCAGGTAAGCCGGCTCGTATTGGAGGGCCAGTGGCGCTGCTCTGGATGTCACCTGCGGAGGTGCCGGGAAGTGGTGCCACAGAGATGGGGACCGCTGAAAGAGCCCCAGGGCAGGTTTGCCCCTAGAACGGGCAACCTCTCTGGCAGGAATCGGTGGCACCGGAAGGGACAATATGTTTTTAGCAGCCTGGAAGGCTTGCAGTGTGGACAGCACTGCCAGGTGCTAGATGGTCCTGCCGCTTCCAGGGGTGGTGGGCGGGTCTCGAAGGGGACTTGACAGCTCCGTGGACGCTCCGGAGAGGATGAGCTGCCCCGCCCAGGTCTTTGCTTGCCTCTGTCTCTCTCCTTCCCCTTACAGGATGTAGGAGATCGCCCTCTCCTGGGCTTTTTCTGTTTCTTAGCTGGCACCAGGGACTGGTGCCGGTGGCACACTCCACACCGACATGGCGGTGCTCAGAGTGGAGTCAGATCTGGCCTGATTGGAGGCCAGTGTGAGAACCGACTCCATAAGGAGCACTCAAAGCCGAATGTCCTGCTCCTTTTTGGTGCTCAGCTTGAAACTTTTACAAATGCAACTCTTATCACTTCCCCCAGGCATTTCAGACCACTTTGGTGGGGATCCCTGATGGGCATAGGTTTTTTGCAGCTGTCACAAAGCTTGAACCTGGGGACTGGGGCGTGCCCCATCCCTGGACTAAGCCCCATGGGGGACTAGCAAACTATTACTACACAAAACACGAAGGGACCTATTAAAAACCTATACAGAAAAACACTAACAACTATATACAGTAGAAATCACCAATAAGAACTGTGAAAAAGGTAAAGCTTGCCAAGGCAAGGGAACGGTTTCAGCACCATCACTGGCGGTAAGGAGGAACTGAGGGCGGGGGGAGCCGGCGGCACCCCTTATACTGGCACATACGAATGCCACTCCAGAGGGGGGCCAGAGCCTGTCCCCTACAGATACCACTGAGGGAAAAACTTCCAGCACAGGTGCATGTGGTGAGCACACACACCTACCATGGAATGGACATGAGCAAGCACTTGAAGAAGAATGGAAAGTACATACATGGGTGTGCTGAGCACACGGCACATCTCTCAGGCTTTTTTTTTTTTTTTTTTTTTTTTTTTAATTTCCTTTATCCTATTCTCAAGCCCAAAGATTTTCCCGATTCCCCCATTTTCTAGGTTAATTCTGGAACCTTTGGCTATTGACTTGAAATGAGAAGCAGAGTTCTAGTCCTTTTATTGTTAAGTTGATATTGTTCTATAAGCAAACAAAGGTGCTTTTAACCTGCCTTTCCCTCTTCTCTGTTCCTGGGGCAGGCTGAGTGCCAAATCAGCCCTTGTTAGGAGTTAAAGAAGCCTAAAGACTGCTTTAACCGAAGCCACCATGTAATCGCCCCCTAGAGACCACTATACCCTTGTCTTTCCAGACCCTGGAATGCCTTCTCCTGTCCCTGACACTGGGGGTAACAGGAGGGGTCGGAATAGAGCTTTAGGACAAGTGAGAATTCCCTCACTCCAAAGGAAGGTTTAAGGTCCCCTTGCAGTACATAGAAGTGTTAGTGGGAGAAAGAACCTGGCTCCTTGTGATGCCTGCATGGGTTTTGAAAGGAGGGGAGTTTGGGAGAGAGTTCTAAATGTCCTTTTTCTAAAATGAAGCTTATTTTTAGGGAAAAGGGAAACTGGTTAGCTCAAGGGAATTTACACTGAGACACGAAATTTCTCCACGCTAGTCTAGGTCACTGGTTCAAATATGGTCTTGGTCAAGTATGGCCAGTAAATCACAATACCATTTGATACCTGTTCATTGGCCTTTGTGACTGAGTTGGCAGACTCAGACCAGTTCACAGTGTACAAGTATTCACAAAAAAATAAAAACATAACTTCAAGCCTCACCTTTATCAAATGTAACAATTACAATGGTGACAGCCCCTTAAAGTACGGAAGTGTTAACAGACACAGAGTTGGAACCACTGTCTCAATCACAGAGGTGTCGCTCAAGGACAATGTGGGGGAAAACCTGCACACTGCCTTACACTTCCGATGTGGTTCAAATCTGTGGATAAGCAGAGATCTGCAGTCTCCAGTGGCACTATCTGGCACCTTTCATGGGCAACAAATTAATTTGTTAAAAAAAATGTCTTTTTAGGTAATGATCAGCATGCAGACTGTGTGTTAGCAGTTACACTAACTTGACTTTGCTAAATGCCTTTTCTGCTGCTGTCAAACCAATGGCTACACTGAGCAATTGTAAATGGCACTTGCCTGATTCTGATCCGACTTACTCGTGTTAACTCCATGTACTTCTACAGAGTTGCCCAGTGTGAATGAGATCAGAATTAGAGAGAGAGAGAGAGAGAGAGAGAGAGAGAGAGAGTGTGTGTGTGTGTGTGTGTGTGTGTAAAAAACACTTTCTACTGGCAATAGCTTCCTCCAGACTTTAAGCAGTTTATTTTAGGATGGCTATATCACACAGAAGTAGGGTAGACCTCTGCATTGTGAAATTAGCAGCTACATTATGGGCATCCTACAGAAATAAGTAATTGCCTCATTTACTAATGACCTGTGAGAAACAAAAATCTGTATGCATGTCATTTCTTAACTACTGCTCTGCAAAGTGGCACAATCTGTTAACTGAATGCATTAAATACCTAATTTAATTAAAACTCTAACAAGCCTCCGAAAACCTATTGAGAGCACTTTGTTTGATTACAGACATTGGGCTAAAGTAACAGACCTATTGATCTGATCAGCTTCAGCTATTTTCTCTATCCAATTTAATTTGTGCAGAACAAAAGCTAAGTTTTGGCAGGGTCTCCTTCCCACTCTTCCTTGGGGAAATAATCTGAAGCGACTCTGGGTTCAGGGTTGCATATATAAAATATTTAACAGATCAAAGAAAACACTTATTGTGCGGCAGCTATGGACATAGGTTACATTATAAATGCAAACATGGTTTCTAGTGCAACAATTACACAGTGTTCCTGACACGGTCACATATAATAAATAGACTCCTCCAACGGGAATTAAACTAATTGTTCTGCATATTAAGCGTGGTATTCAAAAACATATTTTAACAAACATATTTAATAAACTTGAATTAATGAAAAAGGTAGAAAATTATTTTTAGCTGTGTCTGTAATCTAGAGTCTGTCTTTGATTTTTTTATGTTGTGTCCTAACCCAAAGGTTAGTTAGTGACTTAGTTGCATTTGGGAGCTAAAAGGAGATACATCTATTAAATTTATATTGAAAAGAGTTTTCTTAGCATTTTAAAAAAAACCCTAAAAGTTGACTTGTTTTGTGGAGTGAGTTGTAGGCCTGAGAGAGAAAGATTCAGGGCTTTTCACCTTTAAAGTCACTTATTTGAATCCAATTCAGGTCAATAAATAACTTAATATTGTCACCATCCATTAGCTTTTATGATGGCTTATGTGAAATGAGTGAACGGTCTCAGTTCCTACCAGAGAGGTTTCCACACACATACAAAAAAATCTACCACTGTATGCAGCACCTTTGTTAGAAGTCCCAGCAGACACGCCCATGACTGAGCTGACAGGATGACTGAACTATGCTCTCACTCCTAAATCCTTGTCTACACTAGTGCTAAACAAGTTCAGCTCCACAGGTGTTCAGGATGTTAGAGGTCCTAGTGCAGACTGGCCACCACAGGCATTTTCAATTCCAAACTGATTAGGCCTGCTCTGAGTAGGGTTACAAAACATGGCATTAAAAACACCAGTAGCAATCTACACTAGGGCTATTAGTGTTGCTGACCCTTTTGGAGATCAACTAGTGCCAGCAACAGTGGGAAATTTTCTCTTGCACACACAGCATCCTAGATGCGATCCTTTCAGGCGAGGGTTGAGGTGTGGGCATGCTGGCCTTCAATGTACTTGTCCTTTCACAAGCACTAAATTCACACTGTAAAAATATAATTTGCCTTATTTTCTATAGTAATTAAATAAATATTTCTATCTTGTTCCCACAGGTCCCATCCCAGGTTCTTCTCCTCCTCTCTGTCTGAAAATTATGACTTCCTTTTGGGTTCGGCTTCTGAATTTTCTATGCTTTTGCTTGCTTTCTTTTTTATTTTCTCACTTTTTCCTCTTACATGCCAGCCTCTCTCTCTTCTCCTCAAATTTCTGTGTTCTGGATCTCCATTAGTTCTCCCCCACTTCTCAATCCCTATTCTTTTTCCCCTTGCCCATCCCAAATCTCTCCCCTCTTCCCAAATGTTTCTCCTCAGCTAGCCGGAAGACTTTTTCAGTGCTGACTGACCTAAATAATTACATATTATCTGCAAGTTTTGCCATCTCACTGCTCCTGCTTTTGAAGATAATTAGCAAGTATATTAAACACAATATATACGGTCCTGGTCCACAACGCACTTTCATGTCATTTTTGCCATGATGAACATTGACCATTTAGTCCTATTTTTTGTTTTCTGTCACTTATCTATTTTCTGATCCATGACAGAATGGCCTTTCAGTCCGTGACTTCTGAGATTCCTTAATAATGTCTTGTAAGGCCCTTCTAGAAATTTCAAATAAATTATGTCAGCTAGTTTTTCTTTATCCATTGTTGTACTGACATGTTAAAGAATTTTAATAGATTTGTGAGGTATAATTTTCCTTTGTAGAACTATGCTGGTTAGACCCTATTATATAAGAATAATTTAAGTGTTTTATCATTCTATTTTCAAATGACCATTTACATTAATTTATCAGGTAAGCAAGTAAAACTTAAGCCATATCTACGCTACCACGTATGTCAGCAAAACTTGTCGCTTAGGGGTGTGCCCCTGACATAACTACTGCCTCTGGTTTAAGTATGTTGATGGAAGAGCTCTCTTCCGTTAGCACAGAGCGGCTACATGAGAAATCTTATTGGTACAGCTGTGCTGCTGTACAGTCTCTAGTGTAGGCATAGCCTTACCGATCTGTAATTCCCCAGACCTTGAAAAAAAAAAAAAAAAAAAAAAGAGATGCAACATTTACTATCCTCCAATCCTCTGGTGTAATTTTAATTAGAAGTGGCCTATTGTGATCTGCTCAGCCTATTCATTCTTAAATTCCATAGTACATTTAGATGCTTACCACCTAGTCTTCACTGCCCTTTAATTTATCAGTTTGTTCTAGTGCCTCTTCTTTAAACACCTCAACCTCTTACAGTTTCTAATTTTTATTACCAGAAAATGTAGGTGTGGGTTTAGTTATTGCATATGGCCAGGAGGATTGTACTTTCCAAAACCTCCCAGAGGCTGACATAGCAAACAGACATCCTGAATAAGAACATTCTCCAAATAAGTTTTTTTACACCACCACCTCATATTGTCCATAGCTGAGGTAGATTTGCACAGCTGAAGGAAAACAGAAAACAAATAAAATCTTCATTATACTGAGAAACCAGCAAAAACCTCTTTGAACTTTGTCTGTAGCACAAGATGTGGCAATAGTCCTCGTTAAAGCGAAAATGCTGTGTCAAGTACTCAGTCTAAACAGCTCGGGGCTGAGAACTATTTACACTGCATGGTATATGATTACATGGGAGACAAACATTTTGCAAGAGAAAACAAAATGCTCAAACTAGAGCTGTCAAGCGATTAAAAAAAATAATCGCGATTAATCACACTGTTAAACAATAACAGAATACCATTTATATAAATATTTTTGGATGTTTTCCACATTTTCAAATATATTGATTTCAATTACAACACAGAATACAAAAAGTGTACAGAGCTCACACATTTATTCTTTATTATAAATATTTCCACTATAAAAAAAGATTAACAAAAGAAATAGTATCTTTCTATTCACTTCATACAAGTATTGTAGTGAATGAAGGTGCAACTTACAAATGTAGAATTATTATTTTTTTACATAACTGCACTCAAAAACAAAACAATGTAAAACTTGAGAGCCTACAAGTCCACTCAGTCCTACTTCTTGTTCAGCCAATCGCTCAGACAAACAAGTTTGTTAACATTTGCAGGAGATAATGCTGCCCGCTTCTTGTTTTACAGTGTCCCATGAAAGTGAGAACAGATGTTCGCATGGCACTGTTGTAGCCGGCACTGCAAGATATTTACATGCCAGATGCGCTAAAGATTCATATGTCCCTTCATGCTTCAACCACCATTCCAGAGGACATGCATCCATGCTGAGGATGGGTTCTGCTCGACAACGATCCAAAGCAGTGCAGACCAACGCATGTTCATTTTCATCATCCGAGTCAGATGTCACCAGCAGAAGGTTGCTTTTCTTTTGTGGTGGTTCAGGTTTTTTAGTTTCCACATTGGAGTGCCGCTCTTTTCAGCCTTCTGAAACCATGCTCCACACCCCGTCCCTCTCAGATTTTGGAAGGCACTTCAGATTCTTAAACCTTGGGTCAAGTGCTGTAGCTATCTTTAGAAATCTCACATTGGTACCTTCTTCGCGTTTTGTCAAATCTGCAGTGATCGTGTTCTTAAAACAAACAACATACTGGATGATCATCCAAGACTGCTATAACATGAAATATATGGCAGAATGCAGGTAAAACACAGAACAGGAGACATACAATTATTCCTCCAAGGAGTTCAGTCACAAATTTAATTAACACATTTTTTTTTTAACGAGTGGAATCAGCATGGAAGCATGTCCTCTGGAATAGTGGCCAAAGCATGAAGGAGCATACGAACGTTTAGCATATCTTGCACATAAATAACTTGCAATGCCGGCTACAAAAGTCCCATGTGAATGTCTGTTCTCACTTTCAGGTGACTGTCAATAAGAAGCGAGCAGCATTATCTCCAGTAAATGTAAACAAACTTGTTTCTCTTAGCGACTGGCTGCACAAGAAATAGGACTGAGCAGACTTGTAGGCTCTAAAGTTTTACATTGTTTTGTTTTTGAGTGCAGTTATGTAACAAAAAAGAAATCTACATTTGTAAGTTGCGCTTTCACGATAAAGAGATTGCACTACGGTATTTGTATGAGGTGAATTGAAAAATACTATTTCTTTTATCATTTTTACAGTGCAAACATTTGTAATAAAAATAATATAAAGTGAGTACTGTACAGTTTATATTCTGTGTTGTGACTGAAATCAATATATTTGAAAATGTAGAAGAACATCCAAAATATTTAATAAATTTCAATTGGTATTCTATTGTTTAACAGGGCCATTAAAACTATGATTAATCACGATTAATTTTTTTAATCGCAATTGATTTTGAGTTAATCACGTGAGTTAACTGCAATTGATGGACAGCCCTAGCTCAAACAGAAATGTAGGTATACACACATGCATGTATACACACACACACACGTGCAATTTTAAACAGAGCATCAGACATAAAGATCTAGAAAGCACCACAGCAGATTACAGGTGTAATTGGCCTTAGCAGCAAATAAACTCATTATGTCACGATGGATAGGAAGCTTTGTTGAGTGAGATGATCTATGGCTGGATAGCCAAAGACTGGAAATGGCAAATGACATAGTCCAATACCATGCTGAAGAGTACTGATCTCTTAAAAACGTAACATTCAAGGAAGAGGTTGTTCTGCTGCCACTAAATAAAAAACATTTTCAACAATTTACAAAGAATACAAAGGTCTCTAAATTTTTACCCACATACAGCACAAGGCTTGGAAGAAAAATCATTCACATATTCTTCAAAAACAAAATTATTTCACATGCAGATGTTTCATGGAACACTGCAAAATTTCCTAACTTGTCTATTAAGGAGAGGCAGTAAATAATTTAAAAGAATACCAGAGACTGACCATGTATTCTTTAAACTTTCATCTTTTCTGTAACTTAATTTCCTCTTGTCTTAATTCAGTGTCTACATAAAGAACAACAGTTTTGTCTGACATAGCAAACAGCTGGAAAATGGAGACAGGGATAGAGGGCATGGCTGGGACTACTCAAAGTTCAGTTCACAGAGAATTATTTCCCAGTGACAAGTGTCCTGCTCTTTTACTTTCTCTTAATCACAAATTGAATTCTCAAAGACAAAGATCTATTTGTTATTCACAGGAAAATCCACTAAATAAACATCTGCTTTATCTATAAACAACTTACACATACTTTCGTGCCCATGAATACCAGCCTTTCAGTTAACACACTTTTTCTGATATGAGGCTTCTGTATATCTTGACTGCTCATCATAGAATCATAGAATATCAGGGTTGGAAGGGACCTCAGGAGGTCATCTCATCCAACCCCCTGCTCAAAGCAGGACCAAATCCCCAATTTTTGCCCCAGATCCCTAAATGGCCCCCTCAAGGATTGAACTCACAACCCTGGGTTTAGCAGGCCAATGCTCAAACCACTGAGCTATCCCTCCCCCCATATAAAAGCTTCTTGCAATTTCTATCCATTCACTCCTCGCTCTTTACAACTTATATTGCTTCGCTTCCAAAAAATGGTGCAAGAAGGTGCAGGGTATCAACTCTCCCCAGTTACAAACTTATGTGGCTTGGAAAGAACTGAAAAGATCCCTGGTACTCGAAAGGTTCTTCTGTGTACTCTGTAGACAGCTGGTAGTCTTACCCTTCTGCGCAATCTGTCCCTTTCTTCCCGGATAGCGTTCATAGTGGCCTTGGTCCTGTTCAGCTCCTCCTCTTTGCTGCACAGCATAGCGGTGAGGCTCTCATTTTCTTCCCTCAGACCAGCCAGCTCCTTTTCCCACCGAGATCTCTCTTCAGACAGGTTTGGATAAAGATCCCGTCCCAGCACACCCTCAATCTCCTCTACTGTCTGCAAAAACAGAGTCATGATAAGACAGAAAGGAGCAGAAGGGGAGAATGTTAAAAAGGGCCAATAATACTACACTGCCACTACATAAGGATGTAAGGGCAGCCATACAATTACACACATGCATACAAGCAACGCACATGCATTTAATTTGCTCCTTTTGTTTGAAACTTAATGAAGGCCGTTTTCATTATAAATAGTTTGTAACCTTTCTACTCTTCAGCACCATGAGCACCTGGGCAGAAGATGGGTGCTTTATAAATAAAAGTTCACTTCACTGAGATACACACAAACAACAGCATGCAGTTGGCATTTATACAGCACCTTTCCTCAGATGGTCTCAAAGTATAACACAGTCACTACACCTCACCATGGGTAAGCGTTGTACCTCTTTTGCAGATGACTTAACTGAGACACATAGGGTATATCTGCACTGCTGCTGGGATTGTGCTTCCCAACACAGGTAGACAGACTCATGAGAGTTTGAGCCAGCGTAGAGGGGATAGCACAGGTGGCAGCTATGCTAGTCACCTGAATACATACCTAATGGGTCCAGGCAGGTTTGTACTCAGGCACCTAGCTTGACTCGCCATCCATGCTACACTGCTATTTTTAGCACATTGGCTCAAGCACAGCGAGTGCTTCTCTCTCTACCTGTGCTGGGAAGCACCTTCCCCTTTAAGTGTAGATGTACTCACAGTGCCAGATTGTGCCTGGCTCTTGAATGGGCGTGTAGGGCTGGGGAGGGTGCAAGGAATCCTTCCTCACATACTAGCATGACAAGGACAAGTGCAGTCCCAAATTTGGGGGAGCACAAGGATGGTTCTTTCTGTAGGTCCCCAGGGACATATGTTTCCCCCAAGGGCACAAGGAGATATGGGGAGGGGAAGGAGCCTTGGCCACACACAGTGTGTGTATGTGGGATGGGGTACACTATGCCTTAGGATGGTGCAGCCTATACATTCCTTCTGTGTACCTGGGACCTCACGGAAAACCTGGGATTCTCTGACACACAATCCCTTCCAGAGCTTCCGCCCAAGGTGGTGCAGAGCCACACTAACCCCTACACAGGCCTGTGCACAAAGAGGTTAAGTGACTTGTCCAAGGTTATGCAGCAAGTCAATGGAAGAAGTAGGAACAGAACCTTCATGTTCTGACCATCAATTTCCTCCTGTAAACACTGGACCATATTTCTCCCCCACCACGTTCATAATTGGTTTACAGCTGTAAACGTAACAATTCATACAGTTAGGTTCAAGAGTGAATAGCAAATACACACTACTCATGAGGAGGTTCCTACATTCTTTTTCTGATTAGCAATTCCTTGTAATACCCATGCAATAGAAAACAAGCTGCTATGCTTCATAAAGAATGAACCCTCCACCTAAAGCTACAGGTCTCCAAAAATCGGATTCAGAAAACAAGACAGGTCATTTCAAGACAACATACTGCTTCAAGGAGCATTTAACATTCTCATTGCATGAATGGGCTGCATTCTTGAAAGGTGATAAAGAAGAAGAAATAAAATTCCTTAGAGATAGCAAAAGGAAAAAACAGGATATTGTTGGATGTTCTCTTGGTAATCAAGACAATATACTGGAAAACTATTCAAGGAATTAAATCCCTTATTTGGAATAAGAAGTTTTGGATTAATAATTAAATCTACTTAACAACTATTTCTGATCCAATGAAAACTTCCACCTAGTATTCAGTCTTTGTTAGCATTGCTTAGCATTGCTAATCTGTTTTAATGCTGCTTACAGAACATAGTAACTCCCACTGCAAATAAATAAAGGGAAAGATCAAAAATGACCCGCAGAAAAGGTAAAAAGATACCAGCCCCCTTTTCCAGTGCTTCCTGTTGGAAAAGCAGCATAATATGTTAAATGCACCCACTCACCTCATTGCTCTGACAGGCACGTTAATAACCACCATGTACAAATTAACTGAATCCAGGTATCATTCTGCCCTTATGCTCTCACAAGCTGACGTGACCAACATCCATTTGCTAACTAAACTGTCTGCAGTTCTCTGGATGCGGCATGCTTTGCTCCAGCTCTGGTTTGTTGACTAGCACACTACATTGTTTGCGATGAAGAAGAGAATAGAAGGCAATTGATACATACAGGGAACTATTTCTCTGGGGGAACTAATGAATTATTGAGCTTTTTTTCATTCCTGATTATACAGTGTTACAATTCAGTTTGATTATGCATGCTGATGCATCAAGGATAAATCCGGAATCTAGCCTCACACACCGTAATTAGTCATGTAATCTAATGTTCTGAGCACAAACCTGGATACCAGGAACTCCAATAGATCCTGTGGCGTCCGTCACATCATAAATTCTCTGCTGCAGTTTCCCCTTTTCTCTACCTCATAGGGGTGTGGTAAGGAGCTAATGTGCAGAAATATTTACAGCTCTTTCATCTTCAGTTTGTAATTTTTAAATAGCAATTGCTCCCTCTGGTAGTTATTATTTACTCTTCTAAATATCTTGACCATTAGTCAGCCTATTCCGTGTAAGGTAATTTAAATAAATGACATGTTTATAACCGCAAAGCTAGTCAGGCAATCTCTCTGTACCTTAGTTTGTGCATCTATAAAATAAGGATAAGGCTTACCCATATTTGTAAAGTGCTCTGAGATCTATGGATGAAAAGCTCTATACAAGATCTATAGGTAATCTCTCTGTGACTTAGTGCACCCATATGCAAATATAGATATACTACTGTACCTACCTCACAAGACGTTGTGAGGCACAGTAAATCTTTGTGAAGTGCTCTGAGATTCTCAGATGATAGGTGCTATAAATGCAAGGTATTATCATGTATCCCAGTATGCACACAATGCACTTAGTGACTAGTTAATGCTGTTGCACCTTAATAGCTAGATCACAATGTTCGCTGGCAGTGGTGAGTTGTTCAATGTGTCTGTCCACTTCTGCTACAGACAAACTGCAACTGCTCTTCTTCCTCCCGCAGACTACATTCTCCAGCCCCGTCAGCACTCTCTGCAGTTCGGAGTTCAAGTCACTACAGTTATCTATGAAAGAGAAAGAACATGTCACACATGCACTGGGTGTCACAAGCTAAAAAGCTACTACCATTCAATACTTTCAGCAAGACAGGCTCCACTTCCGTAAAATGGTATATTCCTACAGTCTGACACTGCTCTTCACAAATCTCCAGTCTTGAATACCATCAGCCTATTCGCACAAGTTATTGATTTCTCTTTACAAATCTCTAGGGTTGAATGCCATCAGCCTAAACTCTCAAATTACTCACAATCACACAAATAATCGCCTCGTCCACTTATCTGGAGTGGTCTTTCTTGTTTGAAAAACCTTCTCCACATTTTAAAGAGATCACGTTTTAGCACACTTCCATGTCACTGTCCCAATTTGCTTTTTTTTGTTAATCTTTCTCATTACTGCAGCTTCTCCTGATCTTTGTGCTCAGCAAGAAGACTTTTCCCTCGGAATCAGAATGCTCTTCTGCCCAGTTCACTCAGTGATGATATAATCCAATCTCCTCTAAAAGGAAGGACTTTGGGGATTTGTGCTCAAACTGCTGCCAAGTGTCCAAAAGCTTACACAAAAACCCCAGAGAGATTATTTTACAGAGCTAAAATTTCATTTTCACAGCTGTTTCTTCTATGTGTGCAACTGAAGAGAAGACTGGAAATATTTATGGGTCCCCAATAACAACCCTTGTTCTTGTGAGGCTCCATATCGTGATCATATTCACTAGGTGCTTCAGGATGAAAACATGATCATAATTCTCACAAGGAAAGGGCCAGAAGACCCTTCCCCACTGCAGTCTGACAGCACTGTTTTATGGGGTGTCATCCACTCTCTCCCCAATTTTGTGACAACCAAATTATCCCTCTTATCTTGTGAACTAACTTTACAAATTAATTGCATCACCTCCAACTTACATTCAGTGATAAATATCAGCAATAGTCCCTGATGTGCACCATATAGTTGAACTCACTCTTGGGTTCTGATGCCTCTTGGCTGTATTCACCTATGGGCCATTAATTACCAAGGCATCGTGCAATAATCAGTTATTGCATTGTACAGCACACAATGGATTTATATTTCATGACAATGCATTATTTTCACAGGGGTACAAATATTAAAAGGGGTGGCATCCATTCATGCAATGTTATTCCTATGGTATTGCTCCACCTAGGACTTCATTACTGTCAGACCTTCCAATCAGATTTAAAACATATGGCTGGTGTTTTCAAAGGAGCCTAAGGGAGACAGGCATTCAAGTCCCACTGAAATTCAATGGGAGTTGGGCACGTAACTCCTTTAGTGCACTTTGAAAACCTGAATTTAAAACGAAGGATCACAGAAGCTGATTATGAAAGAGTGAGGTGTGAGGGAACAGGGGACTACTACAAAATAAATAACCTTAAGTTCATGACCAAAAACTCATCTACCTCTTCGATTAACACTGGACAAACTAACAAACCTGACCATCTAAATTACATCCACAGATATGTAAAAAACCAGACAACTGTATGCAATGCAAGACTTGCCATGCACAAATTTTGTGGATGTAATTTAGACAGCCATTTAACAAAAATGGCCCAATTAACATTTAGGGGGAAATAAAAGCAACCATAAAACCAAAATACTTATGTCCAAAATACGTATGTGCCAGTGATGTTCTCATTCAGTTACACAGGCTTCGCATAGAAATTCAAATCAAGTTCAAGGTCTCAGTCCTTATCTTCAAGGTGGTTCCATGTCTTAGGCCCAGTCTATCTAAATGACCACCTAAAGCCCTGGGAGAACACCATGGTCGACAACTATGCTCCTCTGGCACAATGGAACTTTCTAACATATAGATGAAGCTTGTCTGTATCGGTGATGACCACAATATAAGAACCCATATAGAACAGAATAGAATTCAAGACACAGACTCAATACTGTTATCATCTCAAAATTCAAAGGTAGCATTTGTTCCTTTGTGTTTAAATGACAGTAGCAGCAATCATGGGCCCTTGTCTTTATGCAGTATTTCCAGCTTTGCACAGGTTGATCAACAAAAGTGTTCACAAATTCTCTTTGCGTAGGAATAGGATTGCAAAAGAATGCAGCCCTGGAGTGAATGTGAAATTACTGCAGGCAAAAGGGATTTCATGTTAAAAACAAACCCATCAACATATCAATGGCATGACAAATATGGATGGCCAAAGCAGGGTCTGCTCCTGCAACCAGTATGCATACAAAACTCCTACTGAAGTTGTATGTGCAAGAACTTCCCACAAGCTCCACTCTCCACCAAAACAATTAATATGCTTTAGCGTTAATAATCTGCCAAATAAGTTTATTTATTAATAAAATTCAATTTTGAGTCTCAGATGCACCATCAAGAATGTTTAATTGTAAAATCTACTTGTTTTGCTTGTGCTCCTGAAACTCAATAATGCCTGTATATACATTTTGTCTCATTTTACAAAACATTTCCTTCAGAAGGAAAGACCTTATATGCTAAGTTCTAGCCCTGAAGGAATGTTTCTCCCAGAAAATAAGAATTTATAACAATGTCAGAGAGACCCACATTTCAAAGGGAAGCTAGTGTAAACCCACTCACAGGATTTACAAGATACAGCAGAGAAATTAACAATTTTAGCTCTTGATGTTTTTGTTGCCTACAGCAGAAGAGCAGCATATCTAAAAGCATTAGTGTATCATAACACATTGATGTAGTTGGCATGTCAATAAGCTTACTGCATTAGTGCAGTATGCAGTGCCATGTTATTATTAGGTCATGGTGATTAGCCTGATGTGCATAACTAACATAAGGGTTTATTTTTAAAGAGATACTAAAACTAAAACAAACAAAGGACAGAAGGATGCTTGTGTTGGGGAGTAGGAGGAACACCTTATAAGCTTACTATGAAAGTTAGTGATTTGGTGTAGCAATATTTTGTATTTCTACATTTGCTTGTTGTGCTGGAAATGTAAATGTCTCATCCTTATATTACAGTATAAAAAACAGATCACTGTCCAGGATCAATGAAGTGGTAAAAGTAAAGAAATAACAAATATTGAAAAGTAAATTGGATTGTGAAAATTCTTTCAATCTGATTAATCTGAAGTATTATTAGTAACACAGGTAAAGAATATAGGCCAAACTTTTCAAATTTGGGCACCTAAACCTAGGCAACTAAATCCATATTTAGGCATAGGCACCCAAATTTAAAAAGTTTGTCTATCATTTTTTAAAATGGTGGTTCAAAATCTTGATGGCTCCCATTGACCAGGACAATTGGTTGTAAATGGCTCTGTTTACTTGTAAGCCTTCCTGTGTTCCTGTGAGTAAGGCCAGAAAGAATGGAGACTTGGGGTCTCACAGGACATGTGACCATGTCACCTGGTACTGGAATCCATCTTAAACCTGGTGCTTTTCCATTTAGAAGGGGTGGGGGGGATGACCCAGAGAGAGACAAAGGATTCTCGCCTTGTGCGAAAGATATAAAAGGGGGTGGAAAAGAACAAAGGGGGCTGCCAGTCATGAGAAATCCCCTAGTTACCACCTGAGCTGGAACTAACAAGAACTGTACCAGGGGAAAGGATTGGGCCCAGACTAAGAAGGAGTCTAGCCTGTGAAAGAAGTTTATTGGAACATCTCTGAGGGTGAGATTTACCTGTATTCAGTTTCTTAAATGTATTAAGCTAGACTTCCATGTTTTGTTTTATTTTGCTTGGTAACTTACTTTGTTCTGTCTGTTATTACTCGGAACCACTTAAATCCTACTTTTCATACTTAATAAAATCACTTTTGTTTATTAACCCAGAGTAAGTCATTAATACCTGGGGGAGCAAACAGCTGTGCGTATCTCTCTATCAGTGTCATAGAGGGCGGACAATTTATGAGTTTACCCTGTATAAGCTTTATACAGAGTAAAACGGATTTATTTGTGGTTTGGATCCCATTGGGAACTGCGTGTCTGTGTGCTGGAGATAGGTAACCTGCTGAGTGGTTTTCTGTTAAAGTCTGCAGCTTTGGGGCGTGGATCAGACCTGGGTCTGTGTTGCAGCAGACTAGTGTGTCTGGCTCAACAAAGCAGGGTTCTGGAGTCCCACGCCATCAGAGGTAATTCCAATACCATTATTCTAATCTATAGCTCTGATTGAAACGGTAGCCAGTCTACACTGGAGTGCTGATGTACATGTAGGACATAATTTCTGTTCTCACTGAGTAAATGAGAGAGAAAAGACACTCTAAACATAATAAGAATCCCACTATAAAAGAAACTAAATGTTTTAACGCTGAGGGCCAGATTCAGTGCTGGTTTACACTCCATACAATACTTCTGAAGTCAATATGGTTGTGTAAGTCAGTCCTTAGTCTAGTTTTTGGTGTCAAGTTAAACTGTCTGACCTCATGTGTTTCACCAAAATACCAAGTTTAGAGACTAAGCCTCTTGTCTTATTTATTTTTTCAATTAAGAATAAAATCTACTGTGACATTCAGGCACATATCCAAAAACGTACATTCATCAGTTTTGCACATGAATTATTGAAAATAAAAAAACTCAAACCACAAAACCGTAACAAACACAGAGTCCCTCTCTCAAGAAAAGTCACATGTTCTTTTTGGCCTCAGTTTTCAGTCAGCAACTACAAAGTTGTCTTGGGAAACCCATGTATAGTCTCAACTATTTGGGTCAAATTCATCCCTGGTGTACCTCCACCAAAATTAATCCCCTTCTGTCCAATATTAGCAAAAGTGGGTCACAGACTCCCTGAATTAAGCCTTCCTTTGCAAGAAGGTTTGGAAGACCTGAACAAACTACCATCCCCTTTACTCAGTAAATCTGCATATTTTCCCAGTGGTGGATCAGTCACAGGAATTCAGATACCAACAACAATCCATCCACTGTATAATAGGTGATGTGTCACAGAGTCCTTTTGTGTCTAAGAGGAATCTTCGTTCTTTTTGGGGATGGCAAACAAGATTTCTCCTTCCATCTGAGATAAAGCTTAAAGTTATAATGGGGAAGAGGAAGGAGTTTGCCTCTCTCTGAAGCAGAGTCCATGGCCAGAGATCAGGGCACAACTGGTGTCTGCTAAGCTACTGCAAAAGAAAAGAGTGAAATAAAAATATATTGTTAACTGAGTCTACACTGGGACACAAACATTACCCTCAGAGAAGCACAAACAATTGCCATTAAAAATCAGCTGAATTTTTACTGACTTCAGTGAGAGTGACACACATTTATCTGAGGATAGAATTTGACCCTCTGTACGACTGTAACAAAAGTGCTTAGAAAACATCTCTGTCATGTTTTGATCTTTGTCTCTGTCACATTGGACTTTGGATTTAGTGTAATTTTTTCATCAAGACCCAGCACATCATGACTTTCCCAAGGCACGCTGGCGTCTGGTGATCAGCAGCTAATAAATACCTATGACAGAAGGAAGGAGGAACTACACTACAGCCAAGGATATGTCCCTGATTTACGCTGATGTGAATGAGAACAGAATCTGATCCAGTGAGACAGACATTTCCCCTCTAATATGCATATCAATGACGCTCCCAAGCTTGCGAAAAGCAGTGTGTCTACGTACCCCAATACTGAACATCTTTATTGCTGGAGTCTGAGAACCGGATCTCTATAGCTAGTACTAACTACCCTTTAATTTCAGCTTTGAAAATTCCCAATCTGAGCACATCTGAAAAACAATATAATTACTGGACTCTTTTCCATAGAGAACCTTCCTTAACACTCCACAGCACAGATAAGTGTATTCAGAAACTTGCCACCTGTACATAAATTAATGGCTCTCAGAAAGCAACAAGTCTTAAAAGTCATGGCCTGGAGAGAGAAGTTTAACAGCAGCACATTGCTCTGCCACTTATTAATGCCTCTAGATGCCTCTATTTCATCTCTGCAATTTCCAACAATCAAAATTTTATAAATAAATAAACTAGCAACATTTAAAAACAACCTTCAGTCACTTATAAATAAAATGTTTTTGCTATTTGGTAAAATAACAGAACAGGAACAGGAGTGAAAAAAAATCAATCCATCCAATTAATCAGCAAATTACATGGTCAGGTCAGAACATGTATACTATTCTAGAGGGAGGTGAGTGTGTGTGTCCCCTCCATTTTCCCTTTCCCCAAAGGGCACTCATTTAGGCGCTTCAGTTCTTCCTGACAAGCTCATTTTCTGTTCTTCCTCTGCAGCTATTATAGCTCTGATGGTCTGGGAGCAAGGTTCTGAGATTATTTTAAATGATACTGTTTATTCTCCTAGAGAATTCCTCAACACCTTTGGTTTGATTAACAAGGCTTGGATGATTTATTTTCTTTCCCCTCCAAGCATTCTGATCAGTATTTTAAAGGATACAATGGCTTTCTACTAGTAGGTTTCAGAGTAACAGCCGTGTTGGTCTGTATTCGCAAAAAGAAAAGGAGTACTTGTCGCACCTTAGAGACTAACCAATTTATTTGAGCATAAGCTTTCATGAGCTACAGCTCACTTCATCGGATGCATTACTGTGGAAAGTACAGAAGATCTTTTTATACACACAAACCATGAAAAAATGGGTGTTTACCACTACAAAGGGTTTTCTCTCCCCCCACCCCACTCTCCTGCTGGTAATAGCTTATCTAAAGTGATCACTATCCTTACAATGTGTATGATAATAACATCAGCCACACTATCAGAGGCTCGTTCACCTGCACATCCACCAATGTGATATATGCCATTATGTGCCAGCAATGCCCCTCTGCCATGTACATTGGTCAAACTGGACAGTCTCTACGTAAAAGAATAAATGGACACAAATCAGATGTCAAGAATTATAACATTCATAAACCAGTGGAGAACACTTCAACCTCTCTGGTCATGCGATTACAGACATGAAAGTTGCGATATTACAACAGAAAAACTTCAAAACCAGACTCCAGCGAGAGACTGCTGAATTGGAATTCATTTGCAAACTGGACACAATTAACTTAGGCTTGAATAGAGACTGGGAGTGGTTAAGTCATTATGCAAGGTAACCTATTTCCCCTATTTTTTCCTACCCTCCCCCCAGACGTTCTTGTTAAACCCTGGATTTGTGCTGGAAATGGCCCACCTTGATTATCATGCACATTGTAAGGAGAGCGATCACTTTAGATAAGCTATTACCAACAGGAGAGTGGGTTTGTGTGTGTGGAAAAAAAAAAAGAGGCGGGGGGAAGGGGACCTGGATTTGTGCTGGAAATGGCCCACGTTGATTATCATTCACATTGTAAGGAGAGTGATCACTTGAGATAAGCTATTACCAGCAGGAGAGTGGGGTGGGGGGAGAGAAAACCTTTTGTAGTGGTAAACACCCATTTTTTCATGCTTTGTGTGTATAAAAAGATCTACTGTACTTTCCACAGTATGCATCCAATGAAGTGAGCTGTAGCTCACGAAAGCTTACGCTCAAATAAATTGGTTAGTCTCTAAGGTGCCACAAGTACTCCTTTTCTTTCTACTAGTAGAAGACATCCTGTCTTTTCAGAAAAATCACTAACCCATGTCAGCAGTGACCATAGTGGACTGGTTCTCTGGTACTGAAACAGAAGTCTGATCCTGGTCCATGCTGCGTGAATCTTCGTTAGCCTCATGCTGGCTCTGGCTGAGCTCTGATCGTAGTTCGGAATATTCATCTTCCTCCCTGGGGGAGAGGCACAAGAAAAAAAATATTATTGAAGGAATAAGTAACTCTACAGCATGCCTTTCAGTCCTGTAGTCACAATAAGTAGGGTACACACTGGACAACAAACTTTCTCCAGCTCAACAAGACTATCAAATGGACCAGGGTATGCTTCCCATAAAACAAACTGACTTTCTGCATTGTACTCTCAACTGCCAGTTATGTAGTGGGTAGCATCTGGCTCGCACTTCTGTATTTTGAAGTTTCACCAAAGTTCTTGTGATCATTCCAGACTAATGTTCACTATAAGAAAATGTATTGCCAGATTAAGTGTGTGTGTCTCTCTCGCTCTCTCAAGTCTCCTGTTGCCAAGTGGGTTTTTATTTGAAATCTATTGAAAGATACTGTACAGATTAATTAGAATGGCAGTGAACTGCTGGAGTTACTGGAAAACAAAACCCTTGCATATTACATACACTCACTCTTATTTGTCAAGCGGGTTCCTTCAAAAATGTTTGAGCGATATTGGGCATTACCTGAAATAGTGAGATTTATAAAAGGAGTCTCTTCTCCCTACTTTCACACCTAAAGTTCAAAGAATGGGGAGAAGCAGATAAGGAAAGCGGTGGAATGTGAAATCACAGTGCCCAATGAAGCACTTTAAAATGTTTCTTTTCTTTTTTTAATCCATTTGCTAATCCGACTCAAAAAATGAGATTCAGGAAGACCTGATTTTTTTAATCAGCTTCAGTTTTCTGTAATTATTATTTTGTCACTTTCAGATATGCACATTTTAACCAGCACGGAAAACAGCAGTAGCATAGGCACAGAAACAACAAACCAAAAACTTCTGATGAGTGAATTTACTGTACCCCATTTGGCTACTCACAAGCAAAGTATTTTGTAGAGGTTTATTTTGCTGCTGTTTCATCAGAGAGGTGGATGATTTTAGGGTGGGGAGGAAGCATAGAGCAGGAATGGAGTTCTTTGGTGAGGGAGGGAGAGCACAGAACTGTGAGGGTACCTCCAGCTGGGTGGAAGCCTGTTGTCTAAGGGGGTAGTTCTGCAAAGTAATGAGCACTTTCTACTTCCATTGAAGTCGGTGGGAGTTGAGAGCTCTCAGTACCTTGCAGGAATTAGCCCTAAGGTTTGACAATGTCTGTCGGGCAAAATAGCTGAAAAGAAGATGATCCATATGTATCACAACACTGACTGAAGGAAAGGTTGCTGTCTGTGAAACAGGCCAACTCATAAGAAAAATTCCGGCTTGTTTGCCAAGCAGCATTTCCTTAGCTTACCCACTGTAGTTTTAATAGGAATGATCACACTTTCCTAACCCTGAAAGGCAACTCAGCTCACTACAGAAAGTTACATCTTTATCACAAGCACTTAGCAACTATTATACAAAAATTAAGATAAGGTTAAAATTAAATTTTAGATCAAAGCAAGGTGTTTTAGGTGATGGGCAATACATATTTAAAGCAAGTGGGAGAACCAAACCAAAAACAGCATTAATTAAAATACAGGCTACTGAAGACACATAAACGTGGGTTAATGTTCTATGAATAAGTTAATTATTAGGCACAGCACACGCCAATGATAATTAGTAATTGTTTTTGTCCAAAACTAAGTGCTCAAAGAGTTGCTTTTTCTTTTGGTCAAAAGGATAATTTGTTTGTTCATTTATACATTAACCTGCTTTGCAATTAGCGATTCATTTTAAAATGTGAATCTCCTCCATGAATGGATGATAGACTGACCTGATCATAAAACCAACTGCTTGTCTACACATGCTAATCAGCTCTGACTTTCTCCACTTTCAGACTCAGACTAGTTTTCTTGTTTAAATGACAATGGCTAAGATTGACAAATTTACCTTTGATTGTTTGAGCCAAATTTTCCAAAATTTGCCCCTTGAAACATGCATGCAAAACATGCCTCTTTACAAACATGTAACTCCACATTCAAAATAGGTAACTACAAACACAGATGGTAAATTACCCACTTTGTACACATAACAGCATATTTTATATGTGCAATTTACCTTTTCTACCCGAGGTATTTGAAGAGCACCAATCAGTGCAGCATCTTTTATATATGCTTATATTTTGTGTACACAACTAAGGTGCCGATTTTTGAAAACACGGGTTTTCTAGTTCTGCAGCTGTTCAAAGGCAACGCAAAATCCCTCTCTTCCATCCTCTTCCCTTCCCTTTTAGAACACAAAAGCGGTGCTGATTTCAATGGGACTTAGAGGTGCAACAGCTACACACTAAAACAGAATGTTTAAAAATGGATTAAAAGTAACAAAAGGTACTGGGCCAGATCGTTCTGTGCAATGAAGCAGTTTTGTGTCGCTCCAGTGGTACAAAACTGTTTTAAAGCCTGCTTAGTAATGATCAAAATGGCAAACTCTCAGCACCTCCTCCTCCCCATTGAGGAATTCTGGTGGGGTGTTGTCAAGGTGTGTACACAGAGATTCTTTCATAGCTTCAACCAGAGAATGCTTTCATCACAGTGGGTGTTGGCCGTTTTTCAACTTTCATTATATTTTAATGAATGTTTTGTAAAACATGGGAGATCCTCAGACAAAAGACACTCTATGAGTGCCAACCATTATTAATTTTTATGATGCTGTCCACTATACTATCTATTCTGTCTTCCTTTTTTCCCCCTAGGTTTCTAGATGACCCATATTTCTATATGAATTTTCTGTTGGGTAATGCACAGAATTCATGGCCACACAGCATTTACTTACAAATGGTTGACTGGTTAGAATGTATGTCTTTTGACAGCTGCTAAGAATCCTAAGCGGACATCAGCAGGCAAGAAAGTCCATAAGCTGCACAGACCTATTTCAGCATTGAGATGAAAGACAACTCATTCTTTCTCTCCGCCCCCGCCCGCCAATTCTTTTGCTGAACTCACAGACAAACTGGAAAGACTGTACGTAGCTGATTCTGTTCTCAATCACATGGCAAGGTTTATTTTTGTATCATTGCATGAAAAATGCATTTCCTTACTGAAGCCATGATTAAAAAAATAAATAAAATCTTGTGTTAGGATGAACTTTTCTTGGCCAGTAACGTTCACTTTCAAAACAGATACAGTATTATCTCATGTTTTATTATTTAGTTTGGGACCTTCTTTGTTCTTGAGAGGTTGATCTTGTTAGGGTGTTACTGACACACCCTAATATGTATGTGTTTTTAATACACTGATACTGCTGCTTCATGTGGACCTACCCACTTGACTGGTTTTGCCTTTTTGTGACTTGTGCAAACCAATGGATGGGAAGCAGTTCAGGAAAAGAGAGTTAATGAATGTATCAAAGTCTTCTGTGAATGGAAGGAATATAGGCTGGTGATAATTTTACCTGCCTACTTCCAAATGATAGGTAACAGGGGCTCAGAGCTATGATGCTGTAGTGAAGAAAATTCACATTGAAGAGTATGGAAAGATATTCTGCATCTTTCCTGCATAAATACACAAAGAGTTTCAGGTGAAACAATCTTACTCTGAATTGGACTTAAACCTGTGACTTGAGTTCTGCAAATTTGACCAAACTATACTCACACTACGAGAAAGAAAGATTAGACTTTGAAACAGTGCTCTTGTGTTCTTAGCAAAGTTTTAAACAGGGTAGTCTCCCATCTGAGCCTTGGATTTCTTAGGGACCCACTAAAGCCTCACTGTTTGAGAAACTCTTAGATAATGCAAACAGAGCCAACATTTCTATTTTTGACTATATAAAAGAAAGAAATTTCTCTCTCAGCAAGCTACCTTCTTAACTGCTCTACTTCCCTCAAATTACAAACTATTTCTTACGATCTGGTGGTGGGTAAATGATATATCAATCCCCCTTCAGAAACTAAGCAAGGCTCAACATTATATGAGTTCAGACATCTTTCTTCCAGACCAAATACCAAATTGGTTGCAGCTGTATTTCACAGTTTCCTCTTTTTTTGGTTGGATTCCCAAGCCAGCTGAGCTTTCTCGAACTACAGCAACATCAGTGAGACAAGACAATTAGGAATGATTGTTGGCTTGATCCCATAACCACTGTGACTTCATTTGCATCAGGAGTGTTGGCAGAACATAATGCAGTATCAACAGCTAGCTTCATGTGGCCATGCATCTGGAACTTGCTGTACCCTATAAAGGCCTGTCAAATCCAGAAGTTTATTGGAAACATCTAAAAATATTTCCTACAATAACTATTACTAAGAACACCACTGTGTCCCTCACATCTGAGAAGAGGTGCAGCCATGGCACTTGATCTGACATCTCTGCAGTTGGGCTTGCTGAACAATGCATGAGCCATAATTCTGCAACTTCCTGAAACCATTCGCCCTCACCTTCCAAAGTGTTTGAAAAAAGCAATCTCTCCTAAATAAAAAACATAAATTAGCTTATGCAATCTGTCAAACTCTCTTAAATCTGTTGCAATGGTTTGTTTAGACTGAAAATCTTGTTCTGCTCTGCATTGCTAACCTCAAAACAACAGCAACAATTTAAAGACTCTAAATTAGATGATCAAATTTACTGTGTAACTTTGGTTTCTCTTGACCATCTACATAATATTATGGTTTTATAAAGGGAAGCATTAAGAATGGCATAAAGCAACAGTAAATCAAGCCTTCTACACTACGTCCGCTATAAGGTGCAGATGCCATACAACTTTTCCATGGCAGCACCAGGGAGATGCATTTCTTTCCCCTGTGATTCAGCAGATTTAAGTAACTGCTTTCCAAATCATGGCCTGACAATCTTGCGATTTCACGAGTAATGTCTCGTCTTTCTGTGCACATTTGGAAGCATAAGAGAGACGTTCATGGTAAAAAAAATCCTCACTCTTGAGTTTTTTTTATTAACAGAAAAGTAATAGCAAAATAGAATAACTTGAAGCCCTACACTAAGACTATGTCTACACTATAGAGTTTTGCAGACAAAAGTTATGCCACTTAAATTAAACCGCTGTTGCATGTCCACACTATGCTCCTTGTGTGGGCAGAGTGCATCCACACTAGCAGCTCTTGCATCGACAGAGAGAGCAGGGCACTGTGGGTAGCTATCCCTCTGTGCAACTGGCCGCAGGGTGCTTTGGGAAGGATTTGCAATGCCTCATATGGCAGGTACAGTGTCACATGATGTTGGTTTCTCAATCGCTTTGTTCCATGGGCATCCTATTAGATTGCCAGCTGCTGTTCAACTGAAGTGTAGGGTGGAGGAGGGGAGAGTGTGTGTGTGTGTGTTGGGGAGAGAAAGAAACAGTGTGTGTGTGTTGGGGAAGTATGAGAGAGACTGTGGGGGGGGGGGGGGTAGAGTATATGTGAAAGAGGTAAGAGTGTGTGCTGGGGGAGAGTGAGTGTGTGGGTATGCTGTCTCTAAGTTCAGACAGCAGCTTGAGCAGTCTCTCCACACCCCGCACCCCCAGCAGCGGGCCGCACTGTCTGTAAACCTAGCGAACATGCCTGGTCATGGTAAGGGAGGTAGGGGTATCAGAAAAGGAGGCGCTAAGTACCATAGAAAGGTACTGAGGGACAATATCCAGGGTATTATGAAGCCAGCTATTCACCATTTGGCTCGTTGTGGGGGGCGTGAATCATAGAATATCAGGGTTGGAAGGGACCGCAGGAGGTCATCTAGTCCAACCCCCTGCTCAAAGCAGGAACAATCCCCAACTAAATCATCCCAGCCAGGGCTTTGTCAAGCCTGACCTTAAAAACTTCTAAGGAAGGAGATTCCACCACCTCCCTAGGTAACGCATTCCAGTGTTTCACTACCCTCCTAGTGAAAAAGTTTTTCCTAATATCCAGCCTAAACCTCCCACACTGCAACTTGAGACCATTGCTCCTTGTTCCGTCATCTGCTACCACTGAGAACAGTCTAGATCCATCCTCCTTGCAACCCCCTTTCAGGTAGTTGAAAGCAGCTATCAAATCCCCCCTCATTCTTCTTCCGCAGACTAAACAATCCCAGTTCCCTCAGTCTCTCCTCATCAGTCATGTGTTCCAGTTCCCTAATCATTTTTGTTGCCCTCCGCTGGACCCTTTCCAATTTTTCCACATCCTTCTTGTAGTGTGGGACCCAAAACTGGACACAGTACTCCAGATGAGGCCTCACCAATGTCAAATAGAGGGGTACGAGCATGTCCCTCGATCTGCTGGCAATGCCCCTACTTATACATCCCAAAATGCCATTGGCCGTCTTGGCAACAAGGGCACACTGTTGACTCATATCCAGCTTCTCGTCCACTGTAACCACTAGGTCCTTTTCTGCAGAACTGCTGCCGAGCCATTTGGTCCCTAGTCCGTAGCGGTGCATGGGATTCTTCCGTCCTAAGTGCAGGACTCTGCAGTTGCTCTTGTTGAACCTCATCAGATTTCTTTTGACCCAATCCTCTAATTTGTCTAGGGCCCTCTGTATCCTATCCCTACCCTCCAGCATATCTACCTCTCCTCCCAGTTTAGTGTCATCTGCAAACTTGCTGAGAGTGCAATCCACACCATCCTCCAGATCATTTATGAAGATATTGAACAAAACCAGCCCCAGGACCCTTGGGGCACTCCATTTGATACCGGCTGCCAACTAGACATGGAGCCATTGATCACTACCCGTTGAGCCCGACAATCTAGCCAACTTTCTATCCACCTTATAGTCCATTCATCCAGCCCATACTTCTTTAACTTGCTGGCAAGAACACTGTGTGAGACTGTGTCAAAAGCTTTGCTAAAGTCAAGGAACAACACGTCCACTGCTTTCTCCTCATCCACAGAGCCAGATATCTCGTCATAGAAGGCAATTAGATTAGTCAGGCATGACTTGCCCTTGGTGAATCCATGCTGACTGTTCCTGATCACTTTCCTCTCCTCTAAGTGCTTCAGAATTGATTCCTTGAGGACCTGCTCCATGATTTTTCCAGGGACTGAGGTCAGGCTGACTGGCCTGTAGCGCCCAGGATCCTCCTTCTTCCCTTTTTTAAAGATGGGAAGCACATTTCAGATCTCATTTACGAGGAGACTCGGGGAGTGCTAAAGGTATTTTTGGAGAATGTGATCCGAGATGCTGTTACTTACACTGAGCATGGAAAGCAGAAGACTGTGACTTCCAGGGACGTTGTTTATGCGCAGAAGCACCAGGGTTGTACTCTGTATGGATCTGAAGGCTAAACCTGTGTCAGTAATTCTCAGAAAACATCTATAACCCAAAGGGAGAACAACATTCCACAATAATGGTTCCGATTCCCTCTGATTTCTCCCACAGCCTCCTCAGCTACATGGAGCAGCATCCTCAGCAGCTCTGTGAGCTCTCCAGGCTGAGGAATGTCAAAGCTTCCTGGAGCTTTGCAAGGGGAGGGGCACATGCCTGCATAGGTAGGTGCAAGGCAGCGAGTTCAAAACAATGAGCAGACCGGTCACGGCAGGCATTGTGGATACTGGGGGAGGCCAGTTCAGTTGACGTAATAAATGGCAGTGTCTATACCAGGGGTGGGCAAACTTTTTGGCCCGAGGGCCACATTGGGGTTGCGAAACTGTATGGAGGGCCAGGTAGGGAAGGCTGTGCCTCCACAAACAGCCTGGCCCCCGCCTCCATCTGCCCCCTCCCACTTCCCACTCCCCCCCTTAAATTCCCCCAACCCATCCAATCCCCCCTGCTCCTTGTCCCCTGACTGCCCCCTCCCGGGACCCCCCCCACACCCTGACAGGCCCCCCCGGGACTCCCACGCCTATCCAACTCCCCCCTGCCGCGCTCCCTGTCCCCTGACTGCCCCGACCCCATCCACACCCCCGCCCCTGACAGGCCCCCCCGGGACTCCCATGCCTTTCCACCCCGCACCTGTCCCCTGACTGCCCCCTGGGATCTCCTGCCCCTTATGCAACCCCCCCTTCCCCATTACCATGCCGCTCAGAGCAGCAGGAGCTCGCAGCCATGCTGCCCGCAGGAGCGGCGGACTAGAGCACTGGCAGGGTGGAGAGGCTGCGGGGGAAGGGGAATAGCAGGGGAGGGGCCGGGGGCTAGCCTCCCCGGCTGAGAGCTCAGGGGCCAGGCAGGACGGTCCCGTGGGCCAGATGTGGCCCGCAGGCTGTAGTTTGCCCACCTCTGGTCTATACTGACACTTTGTCACTTTAACTTTGCTGCAAAAAGCTCTATGCCTCTCGTCAAGGTGGTTTGGTTTTGTCGGCAAAACAGCACAGTTTTGCCACCAAAAGTAGCATTGTAGTGTGTACACCTCCACTGGTTTGTCAGCAAAAGGCAGCCTGTGCAGACAAAACTGTGTAATGTAGACAAGGCCTAAGCCTCTTCCCCAGACTTAGGCTACATCTACACTACAGCTGGGATCGACACTCTGAGATTGATCCACTGGCGGTCGATTTAGCAGGTCTAATGAAGACCCGCTAAATTGACAGCAGATCGCTCTCCCGTTGACCCCTGTACTCTACCCATGACGAGAAGAGTAAGGTAAGTTGACGGGAGACCCCGCAGTGTGGACCCCATGGTAACTCGACCTAAGGTAAGTCAACTCCAGCTACGTTATTCACGTAGCTGGAGTTGCGTAGCGTAGGTCGACTTACCACAGTAGTGTAGACATTGCCTTAGTTGCTCCTAGGACCTCTCTCTTAGAATCTCTTTGTCCCAACCCACACCAACATCCCTTATATTCAGGTTGGAGTAGAATGTGCCACACCTATCCCAATGGAGGCAGCAGTAATTAACCAACATTTCTGCAGGGTTCCAACACCTGCTAACAGAGTGGGGCAAGAGCAGAAGCCTGACATGTTGTTACAGGAAAGTATGGAAATGACAGGAGCGAAGAATTGATTTTCTTTCTTCCCACTGTCTTTAGAAGCTGAATGGAAGCTCACCTTGTTCACAGGTTGTTGTTTTTTAAATGTATTGGTCTGTGAGAAAAAAGTAGCTACAATGACCATTAAAGGAAAGCAAAATAAGAATTAATTATTCACTTACAAATATTTATTATTATCATTACAGCGGAATGAACTCAAATATAAGTGGAGAGAGGTGTTGTCTAGGGATCTGAGCACAAAGGACTCTAATGTGGAATGCCAAAGCTGCCACGGGTGGGGAGAAGTTGTGCGTAGGTGATCTATCACAGTAGCAAAACCTGAAGACACTTTGCCTTCAGGGGCATGCACACCATAAGGGCAACAGTTGCATCCTTTCAAAGGTGCAGTGTATTGTACATTTAGTGTCAGATTCAGTTCTGTGTCCCACTTTGCTCTGGATGTTGAAGCTGATCTTGTGTAGATATATACACATACTTAACCTTCTATAGCATCTGTCAACAAAGAAGAATACCCTATGATTTAAATATATTTTATAGTTTAATGGTTTCAAGATCTGTCCAGAAATTTCTGTGATGGGTTTTACAGAATTTTTCTTCATTTTCTGATACAGGATCAACCTTCGTTGATGGGAAAAGCCTAGCAACTCTGGCTCTTCCTGTGCTTTACTCTTTAGCTTGACTTTGCCCATTTACAGAGTGGGACTATATGAGTAAGGGGTATGGTTTGGGCAGTTACTTTCATTCTCAAAAGAGGGCATGCTCTCTGGAAAACAGACCAGGAGGAACTGAATATGAGACTTATTTATACAGGTAGGTGCATGGTTGAATATGGGATCAAAGAGGTTGCTCCACATAGAGAGACTAATATGAATTATTTTATATTTAAATTCAGACTAGTTTGTACTGTCCAGAGACATCTTCCAGGATCCTATCACCATCATTACCTACAGAAGAACTTGCACTATTTACCTATTCATATAATATTAATGCAATGCAATTATATTTATATGCTGAAATTACAATATATGGATATTATTACCTTCTGTAATTTAAGACACACCAGTTTACGCATTCACACAAAAATATTTTCCTGAACATATACTTTAAACAAAAGAGCTCCTGGCTTGATGGCCATATGGACTTTAGTGAGATGAAGAAATGAAACAGCCATTACTGAAAAACATGCAGGAAAATGAGCAAGAAAACCCACACAGTGCTACATGGGGAGAATTTTAAGTAAGTATAACCTATAGAGATGTGAACTCTTCACTTTTGGTTTAAAATCCTTAACTGGCCAAGGATCGAGGAGTTCACGTCCCAGTAAGCTTGGCAGCTGAAAAGTACTGTGGGGTCCCAGCAAACTCCTTCACGAAGAAGTGGCAAAAGGCCTTTGCCTCTCAGTAAGCTAACAACAACTGATATGGACAGATAAATGAAAAGAATGTTCCTCTCTGGTGAAATCTAGAACTTACATGAAGAAATAGCTGGTACTTACTGAGTAACGTCTTAAAAGAGGAGTGTCCAAATTTTGACATTCAGTGAGTATGCAACACTTGTTCGATTTGCACCAATTTTGTATTTCATGGGAACTGCTGGTGAAAGCAGGTGCAACTCTTGAAGCCAATTTCAGTTGCACCTCTATAATGGATTTAATTTAGTCTTGGTTGTGTTGTGGATAGCATAGAAGAAAGATAAAAATGGGAATGGGGAGTGGATTGCTTTGCCTTACACTCTCCTATAAGTTGCTTTTCCTGCTACTGCTGCCCAGTTTCCAACCCCCTAGTATGCATGTTACACTAATTTTGCACACTCACTGAACCTCAATCATAGCAAGTCTAGCTACACCACTTTTATGATTAACTCATACCCAATGTATATTGTACACCACCGTGTATAGCACTTCTGAATTTGGCCCAGACTTCCATAGGAGTTGCAATACCTTATTGTTGTTCCTTGTAGTCGGTCAATCTTCTTATTTAATTCAGCGATAATGCTGTGAAGCTCTGTGATTCGTTCCTCATAGCGTAGTGTTGTTCGCTCCTGTACATCTTCATGCTCTCTCATTAGATGAGATTGTTCACACTAAAGCAGAAAAAACAAAGTACAAAGGAAGAGGATGGGTTTTAAGATTAACCATACTGAGATTAGATGTAAGGCAAAGTTTTATGTGCATTAATGGCTCCCCTACCCACCAATCCTGACACCATTTTTCAATAGAGAGAGGAAAATAGTCTTTAGAGTGGCCTTCTAATTTGGTACAACCCAGGGCTTTACAGGCAACATGCCAAGAGCCCAAGGATTTCATCTAAATTCAATAAAATAAACCATACTGCAGCTGCCCTCATCTTGAATATAGTGTCACCCACCAGTCAGATCAGCCTGGAATATCACAAACTGGGACCTATAGTCTTTGTGAAGACTGTCATCTGGGAAGAACTGTCTGGGCTTTTCCCATGGTTGTCATGCCTTCCCATATCCCACAAGAAGATATTATGTTGGGGGCCTGCAAAGCCATCACAGTATGATGATGTGTTCTAGCACTGGATTTTATGATAGAATGCAATGACCCTATGCCAAAAAAAAAAAAATCCCTCCAAAAACCTAAACCACAAGACATTGTGTGGTGATGTGCTAGATACCATGCCATGAAGTTGTGACTGTCAAATCTGTTCCACCAGACAGAGCTACAAGAGGTGCCAATTCCAGACACAAGCAGTGTACTGTAACACTCTGACATACATCTTAGGCTTCCCAAACATTTCAGGGGCATCCAAGTGTTTCATGAGAGATCAAGGAGAGACTTTGGCACAAAATAACAGAAATGTGGCTGCCACTTTTCCTCCACCATACTGGTTGAAACAATATAGTGGGGTAAACATGTTTAAAATAGACAAAGCCTAGAGAATCTGTTAGTAAGCCTTTTTCCTTCCCATTAGGATTTTCTTTTTTCGGTTTAAGAAGGTACTTTGCATAATTTACTCATTTATAACATAATAAAAAGCTTGTCATTGAGCCATGAAACAACAGACCTATTGCTTGTATTACTGTATGCTCCACACAACCCTGTCTAACTTTCCCTCCAACAGCGTTTCAATTCAGCCTCGTCATGGTTCCAGATGCCAGAAGCCACATGCATTGCAATTACAGCACTAGCCATGGTACACATTAATTAGGCTTGGTAGCAGACTGGAAAGGGCAAGACTTCTAACCTGCTTCTGACCCCATGCAAGAATCAGGCAGGCCCCTGCCTCTCCTGCAGTCACACAATGGAGACTGCTCCTATTAAATGAAATCTCAAACTTACAGTGATCTATGCATTGGTACATCAACTGAACATATTCAATGCCTTTTTAATAAAACTATTTCTAAATGCTAAATCAGAACTAACTACTGCATGAATCCTCCTGCATTTTTATTTTACTGAAAGTGACTTGCCCTGAATATCACTCTATATGGAATTAAAATACAGTAAAGTAACACAATACATAACACATACAAAATTCCTATCTACAGTTAGGGGTCTGACAATATTTTCATAATAGCCCCCTATTTTCTTAGGTTCATAACTTATGACTTGGGATCATTACTTATATGAAAATAAACTTCCTCCAAACTGAAAAATGATTTAAGCTTGACAGAAAATTTATTATCCACTTTTTTTTTTTTTAAGAAATCCATTTCAATACTTTTAAATTCCTAGAGTACAAACACAGTGCAGAATAGTCGTGTTGTTTTTCATTCTAACTGCTGTGAAATATGCAATGACTTTCACACTATATCTACCTTCTAACAAGATAATCAATGTTAGAATTTAATTGACAGGCCATAGTGATCATCTGTACTATGGATACATTATATTTGTATTTATTATTTTTGGAAAGGGAGGGGAAGAACAAAGATATATATACATATAATAAGGTCCGAGTATATAATAATTGTTTTAAAATGTAAATACAAATTCATCATCACAGAATAATAGAAATTATGGATGGAAAATAGGTGAAGCCATCTAGACCACACCCTGTGCAGGACTGTTCTCTACAGTGTTCTTTGTCCAAAAGAAGACTGCACTAGCTTCTTGCCAGAAGTATGATGGCCACATATAATTTACACAAAATGGAGTTGCCTTCATCTTTAATGTAGAGGTACAGGATACTGACAATACATGTCCCATTATGCCGTGAGATTCATCTTGTTCTTAGATCAAAGGCACCAACTTTCGCAGAGTGGAACTCCTCTTGGATGAAGTCTGTCCCCCTGTGGATGTATCTCCATACTAAAGATGAGGGCAGCAGAGGGCCACATTCTTGAACTCCAATGAGCCACATTCAGCCTTCAGGCCGCACACTGGCTACCTGACATAGCTATTATATACAGACATCACCATATCCTCTTACTTCTCATACACTATCATGAAAGGCTTTATTTCTCTGTTCCCTTGCCTCCCCATCTCCCTGATACTTGATCAAATAACCAGTCCTTCCTTCAGAGTATAAAAATACAGGGGAAGAAAGTATCAGATAAAAATGTTAAACAGTTTAACAAAAATGCTAGACACAGATTACGCCCAGGGAAAATGGAAAGAAAAAGCGGCTTACTGAACCTTTCTAAACCAAATTTCCTGTGACACACTTTAATACCCACAAACACTGTCTCAGTATTCTCCAGCCCAGTGAGTTATCTACTCAATGTGGGGTTTTTTAAACTGAAAGGATATTTCAGACGGAGGGTGTAACAATTATTTTCTGACAATAAATAAAAAGCCTACCACACCGGATTTCATCTCTCTAAGCTGGGCACGGAAAAGCTGAATGTTATTTATCTTGGCTGAAGATGTACTGACTCTCGCTAATGGACTTCAGCTACAGCACCAGGCTTGCTTTCTCTCCCTCACTCTCTCAAGTCATTGCACAGCCACCATTTTTCACAATAATCTTTACTTGGTGACAGACATATGATGAGTAACAAAGAGGAAACAATGTGAAACAGGGGAAGTGTATGCACCTGAAGCAGCTTTAAGTTTTTGTTTAAAAGGGTCCTTGGCCTCCCTGGGGCAACAGAAAATGGGAAAAAGGAAGGGCACAAGGTGGGGACCCAACATGCTTTGCCGTGGTTTCAGCACGAATGATCTGAAGGAAACCTTGTACAACCTGGAGGATGATGTGGTGTTCCTGTCAGGCAATAGTGATTCTCCTCTGAGAAGGGTAAAAGTATGCGAAAGGAGACAATACAACCTATTATGCAACGTAGAATCCAGAGACAGAAAGAACCATCTAAACCATCTGTCAACACAGGACTGTACCTCTATTGGCCAATTTTTGTCCCTAGGTTTAAATGTGCCACTAGTACTTTTTGATATATATATTTTTTCAACATTCAACCTAAAGTTTCTCTTCATTAATTTCACCAATTATTTATACCCCATTTCATTATGTTAAATTCCTCTCTCTCCTTGTTTCTCATATTCTTCAAATATCAGATTTATCTCATGCACCTCATAGTTGTTTCTTATCCAAGATGTACATATTTAGTTCTTTTAATCTCTTCTCACATGTCAGTTACTTCCAGTTATGAGATAAATGCCTCATACCCTCTCTCTTTCTCCTCAGCCTTGTTTTGGTCTCATATCTAACTTTCTGACTGGAATTATTAATGGTACCACTTGGCAGAGAAGGAAGACACAAGAACAAGCCATGGATTCCTGGAGGAGTGTGCACATCAAGAGTAGTTGCCAGGAAGAAAAAAGTGTTTCCAGTAAAGTTTTTAGCCAAAGTGACCCAGGGTTTCTGGGACAGGCCTCAGAGGTTACTTCATTACAGAACTAAGTTACCATGCTTGGGAACACCTTTGGCACTTTAAAGTCTGATCTTCTGGATAAAAGGGAGGTGCTGGGAAACAATCATCAGACCAATAAAAAACGTGAAGTGAGAGAGAAGAGAAAATACTTCAACCTCAGGATGTTGGCACAAGTAGGTGTAACTGTTATAAAGTGTAGCAACCTGCAGTACAAGAAACACTAACAGTATCATCATTTGCATTACACTTATTGTACTCAGCTAGAGGATAGTACCAAATCCTAATCTCAGTGCTAGAGTAACAAAATCCCCAGAGTCTCAGACACCTGCCTGAGGTGGAAGTAATCCCAGTAACACAATATTTTAGGAGGAGTACAAGTCATCACCTGAATCAGCTACAACAATAAATTTGTCTAACAAGTTCTTAGGAGCCAAACCTTTGCTTAAACAATATTGTATTTTAATTTATGACGAGCGGAAGCTTTTAGGATGCCATCAGTTAATTCTTGTCTCTTTTATATATAAGCAATATTCTGGTGGCCTGAGCCCCTTCCTAACAAGACACATGGATAAGAATTAATTGTATGGGGGTTTAGTCTGTGTAATGCTTGAGGCTGAATGAGAGTATAGGTAAACCACATCTACTTGCTATTCATTTAAACTCTAAGTACTATTTCTAATTATTTGTTTAGCTCAACTATTGATCTTGATTCCATGTTATCCAGCAAACCAGAAGAGTGCAAAAAAAAATGGCAAAGTTGAATCTTCTAATCAGAACATAGAGTATGGCTTTTGGAATTGCCTCTTGTCTAGGAGTTCAGTTCTTTAGTCTTCCACTCTGCATCACTGCAGATCAGAGAAATGAATACTGTAGTCCTGATGGAAAGGTGTAATTCTTGTATGTAGAGCAGACACACTGCTGTAGTATTCCAAAAGGAAGCAGCAGTAACTAATTTCGGATAAAATCCTTAATTACAAAATCCCTCGTTTCCAAGGTCATTTTAGCATTAAATCCACTCTGATTTTTTAATTTTTTTTTAAGAGAGAGTAACAACATTGACAAATTCTGAGTAGCATGATGCATCTTGGGAATGTAGTCCTTTAGGAATGTATTCTCTGAATAGTCCTACTCAGGAGGAGGACCACCTTGAACCAACTTTGGAAAAAGAAACATTTATACAAAAAACAACTGTACATGGTCTGTATTTTTCTGTGTTCCCTCAACTTTAGTTTTAACTGCTGGATCAGACAAAAACTGAACTAGAGCTTCATGAACATTGGCTGTTTCTGTTTGCACTGGTCCCAACAAACTTCTTCTTCAGTGCTTACCTGTGTGGCTTTTTATCCCCTTTTACCTTTGCTTAAAGCTTCAAATTAATTTGAACCCAAATGACACAACTATCTTCTCACACTGTGTTTTACTTAAGCTCCATACACTGCCTATGGATTATAGTTTGGTTTAGACTAAAACCAGAAGTGGACCTCCATACATCTTTGAATGACACATAGTGGATTGCGCTTGAGGGAGATGGGAAGTCATTTTATAGATAAGGGAGGAGAGTGGTTTTAATTTTAGTTTGTACTTGCAGCAGTTTGCAGATTTGTAGGAAGTTATTCAGAGTGATATGTCAGAGGAGATGCCAACAGGAATATATAGTGGGTAAAGGGCCTGTTCCTGTCGTCTCTGCTGAATCCAAAGCACAAAAATATGTCTGGTATAAGGCACTAGTTACGGCTTGTCATAAACATACCGCTAAGGGTAGCATAAAATCCCTCCTTTACCTGTAAGGGGTTAAAAAACTCAAATAACCTAGTTGGCTCCTGACCAAAAGGACCAATAAGGGAAGAAGATCCTTTCAAATCTGTGGGGGGAGGTTTTGTTTGTGCTCTCTTTGTTGTGCTCTCTTGGGACAGAGAGAAGGACCAGGCAGGGAAAAAAACCTCTCCTAAAACCCTACCTGAAATAAGCATCTAAGATTACAAAAATTGTAAATAAAGCAAGGAAATGAGTTAGATTATCTTTTGTTTTAGCTTGTGAATTTTCCTTATGCTAAGAGGAAGCTTTATTCCTGTGTTTGGCAACTTTAAAGTTTTGCCTAGAGGGGAATCCTCTGTGTTTTAAATCTTATTACCTGTAAAATTACCTTCCATCCTGATATTACAGAGGTGCTTCTTTTACTTTTTTCTTTATAATACAGTTCTGCTTTTAAGAACCCGATTGGTCTTTAGTGTCCTAAAAACCCAAGGGTCTGGTCTGTGCTCACCTTGTTTACCTATTTGGTTGGTATATTATTCTCAAGCCTCCCCAGGAAAGGGGGTGAAGGGGTTTGGGGGGATACTGTGGGGAAACAGGAATTCTAAGTGGTCCTTTTCCTGAATCTTTGTCTCACTCACTTGGTGGTGGTAGCAGTACTCGTCCAAGGACAAGGAAGAATTTGTGCCTTGGGGAAGTTTTTAACCTAAGCTGGTAGAAATAAGCTTAGGGGGTCTTTCATGTGGGTCCCCAGAGTTCTGTACCCCAGAGTTCAGAGTGGGGAGGGGACCCTGACATGGCTGCTTCCCCTATGGCACAAAGGTGACCTGGTTTTTAGAGTGGGAGGACTTGTGGAAGAACTATAGATCTTCAGAAGCCACTGTACATTGACCAAAGGACATTTGCTAACCGCAGAGTGGTGCGAAAGCGTAGGTTAATCCCAACAGGATCCATAGATTGAAGACATAGGGAGGTGCAGTTTAGGCAACTGGCTCTAACCAGTGTGCAACAACCAGAACTCCAGAGTCCTCTACTAGGGCGTGCTGATTGCCGTGGGCATGCCCAGCACTGGTGCCCCAATTTCCTACAGTTATATACACAGCAGTAATATCTGGTGTGGCACATAAGAAATCAAATCACTGACAGTGAAAAAGGAATATTCAGCAGCTGCTAGCAAGTGTATCCTCTAGTCTCTCTGTGGATCACCACTCGATTATGTAAATAATACTTTTTTTAAAAACTACAGGAGATGAGAATCTATGCATGCCTCCATTTAAGGATCTAATATACACAGGTCAGCCAGATCAAATGGTAATGAGAAAGTAATTCAAACTAGTATTGGTGGAAACAGCAGAAGTGCGCAGATAGAGAGAGCACAGCCAGATAGAAAGAATCCAGCCAGGTCCCAAACTCTCAGGTATTTTACAGTATAATGACTTACAGTGCCAGAACAAAAAAACAAAACAAAACAAAAAACAAGTAACAACAACAAGTGGAGGAAAAACTGGAGAGAGAAAGAGCAAACAAACATTAGTGGAATTATAGCCACTAATATAGCTGACAAATATCCCAGGGAACTGAGCTCTCTGTCTCTCTAGTCTGTTTCTGATGGCCACCTCTCCCCAGCATTGCATAATTGAAGTAAAGTCAAAATATAAGTAAACAGATATGTTCTGTGTCAAGACGACTCTGTATAATGTAGAACACACTGGAGAAGAAGAATTCTGCACATGCAGTGTTTTCACAAGATGATGTGCATGTACATGCTGAAGTGGCCACAAATTTCATACGCCACTATCATCATCCTGTCTGTGTTCTCGAGACTTTTCAAGAACCGTGACAAATTCATTCAGAGGGGAAAACGGGACTGGAACATACACAATGTGTACCGTACCACACTAGCCCCAATGTCTAACAGTATGAACCAAGGTAAGGAGATGAGCTGTGAAGCCACTCAGCTATCACCTTCTTCAGCTTGTGCAACCATGCAGATTCAATGTGATTTCTTGAAGACTACAGAGAAGGTATAGTTGCCACATCCTACTGCTGACCCATTCAAAATTTTCTTTCTTAAAGCAGACCTATGGAGTGCTCTTGACACTTGTACGTCAGTGTCAGACCTCTGACTAACATACGTGTTGTGAGAAACTGTCCTGCTCCCAGAGCTGCTCAGGGAACACGGCACATTTGCTGGAATAGTTCTGGGACAGCTTTTGTGGAGAAAAGCATGTGACTTAGTACTATCTGTCAGCAGCACCTCATCCTGGAGCTTCTCATCCTCTGAGCGAGAAGGGCAATAAATTACCTGCCAGGGTTTTACTGAGTAAAAGGGCCATGGCAGTTAGTCTCATCCAGAATTGTCTGAGGTTGTGCAGTTAATTCCTGACCTCAATCTTACTTTTTCTAGGAGCAATGGAGATTTAGAAACACAAAACACACAATTAGCTTGCAGAACTCATAAGCACAAAATACCATTGAATCCAAGAGCTTAAAAAGATTAAAAAAAGATGTAAACATTTATCTGGATAACAAGAATGTCAAGTTGTCATCGTAAACATTTAAAAAAAATAAGCAAATGTTTTCGATGGGTTAGTGGATCACCCAAAGATTGGCAGACTGATAAACAATGAGGACAAGAGGCAGTCATACAGAGCAAACTGGATCGTTTGGTAAGCTGGGCCCATTCAAACAAAATGTATTTTAATATAGCCACACGTAAAGTTACATACCTATGAACAAGGAATGTATGCCATACCTACAATAGGTGACTGCACCTTGAAAAGCAATGACTCTGAAATGGATTTAGGAGTATAGTGGACAAACAACTCAATATGAACTCCCAACGCGATGCTGTGGCAAAAAAAGGCTAATGCAATCTTGGGAAATATAAACAGAGGAGTAGGCAGGTGATTTTACCTCGGTCTATGACATGGGTGAGACAGATACTAGAATACTGTGTGCAGTTCTGGTATCCATATTTTAAAAAGGATGCTGAAAAACTGGAGAAGGTACAGAAAAGAGCCACACAAGTGATTTGAGGGATGGAGAAAATGCCTAATAGTGAGAGACTTAAGAGCTCAACCTATTTAGTTTTTCAAAAAGAAGATAGAGAAGTGACTTAATTGCAGTGTTTAGTACCTTCACAGGGAGAAAATATTGTGTAATTCTAGAATAGAAAGGCATAACAAGTATCAATGGCTTTGAGCTGAAGTCAGACAAATTTAAGTTAGAAATTGGCACACATTTTTAATAGTAGGGCCACTGACCATTGCAACAAATTGCTAAGGAAAGTGGTGGATTCTCATTCTCTTGATGTCTTTGGATCAAGACTGGATGCCTTTCTAGAAGATATGGTTTAGCCAAACAGACTCAATACAGGGGTAATTGGATGAAACTTAATGACTTGTGATATAAAGGTCAGATTAGATGATCTAATGGTCCTTTCTGGCCTTAAACTCTATGAATACCTGTCCATATTTTTATATTTTGAGTCAGTTTAGAAATGTAAGGCATGTGAAAAGTGCCAGCATGATTCCATTTGAAAAGAAATATTCTGTGTCTAAAGAAGACTACAGTATAGAAAACAGTACAAGTTTTCCACATCTGCCTTCCTACCCGTTTTATTCTGACATGAAAGGACCATTTCTAAGGGTCAGAGGGTACCGTGATTCAGTCCTTAGCTTCTCTACTGAACATCAGTTGTGATGGTGATTGTAGATATATTGACACCTGCCCACTAGAAACTGGACTGAGACGACCACCATATAACTTCTCACAGACCCCTGAGTAGCTATCGAGTAGCAATGACTTCTGAGCACTACTAATCTGAACTGGATTTGAACCTGACCTAAAGTTAAAGACTATATTCTATCATCTAAGCCAACTAGGCCTTTCAGTAATTTATATTTCCTGATACAGTATAATTTAAAATGTTCCCTAATACAACTGGTTATTTATTCTGGCTTCAAACTAAACCAATTAAATTAAATTAAATTATTTCTTGACTTTTTTAACACTTACCATCAAAACATAAAAATTTAACATCTTTGGCAAAAATATTTGTTATGCTTTCTTAAAACTTTTTTCCACTGATGTCAGTGTTACAGTGTATGTTATGTTTAATCTCTCTTCCTCTGTTTGAAAAAAACAACCCAGACCATTTCCAGGATCTTGAACCATCACTCACCTGTGCCTTTGCCAATTTTTTTTCCAGCAGGTCCCGCTCCCTTTCTGTTTGCTGCAGACGTTTATTAAGCTCCACTATATCTCCCTTTAGTGATGCCAGGGCTGCTAAATGGAGCTGTAAGACAATCAAAATGTATCCAGGTTAAACTTGTCTACCAAATGTACCACTCTTTTAATGTACCACTACTGTAAACTACTAGGAGGCATCAATGTTCACAACTAGTTGTGAACTTTCACACTCGAGAACTTTTAAACCATAAAATGGGATAAAATAATCCACATGCAGCTGAATGCTTTTCCTGGAACACTCCTGAGGAGGAGTATATACTGTATTAAGAGAGAGAACGCACGACAAGGGTAAATATAATGCAGTGTAATTTAGTTGGAAGCCTGAGTCCATTAGCTTTTTTACACCATCCCAGTGGATACTAGCTCAGAGACCTGTGCTATAAAAGAAGGTGCAGTATCCTTTAACCATTTGAATGCTTTCAGACAGAAGAGCCTGTGTAACCTTCCTACAGAGAACAATGGGAATATGGCATACAAGCGTTCAAATTGTTACTTTGAGACTAATAAAAATTCCACTTACAGAGCTACCATTTTGCAGTTATCTGAGATAATTTTTTCCCGGGTCTCATGTTAGTGAGTTTAAACAACAAAGATTTACTGAAGTTGTAATGGAAGAACCTGACCTGCATTTCTTTCCTAGATAATATATCTTGCTTAAGCAATCATACTAAAGGCAAAATCCTGTCCTTACAGTTCGTACAGTCTGGTGGGTCCCATAAATATTTTACAGTTTCAAAATATGAATTCCAATACTCTTTAGATGCTTTTCAGTCTTCACCGTAAGTCTGCTCTGTACCAGTGTTAAGGGTTCTTTGTATTTCCCCCCTTCGTATAAATATGTAATTCCTCAATTAAAAATATTGGAAATTAAAATGCAGTACACACAGATATCAGAGAACATGCTACTAACAACTAAACCGAAGAATGGAGAAAGCCATCCAGAATGGGAAAGAACAATAGAAACTGAACCAAAAACTAGATGAGAGATGGAACAGAAGGCATATCTCATACGTACCTGATGGCATGTGTAAATTTATGTTCAGCCAGTAAAATTGTGATAAAATGGGCAATCTAAGAGGAATCAACACCAATTTTTACTTTAAAAAAAAACTGAAAATATGCCTTTTCCCATATATTTATGCCAGTGAGACAGGCATCTATGGAGGGGCTGAGGGTGTGTGTGTGTGGGGGGGGGGGCAGAATGGGCCTGGCTGGGCAACGAGACTGGTGGCAAGTAGCTGGAGGGTGGGATGGGACTGGAAAGGGTTGGACAAGAAGACTGGAAGTCTGGAGAAGTAAAACAAGAAATTGATGGACAAGGAGACTAGGACTGGGATCAGAACCCTGAGGAGTGGACACTGAGCCTAGTTAGGTGAGGAGAATGGGACTGGGACAAGGAACCAGCGGTGGGGAAGACACAACACTGGGACAAGTGAAGGGGGGCGGCAGAAAGGAGTCATGCTTGTGGGGAATGGAGTCTGTGTCCACTAGAGTACATTCGGTTCCAGAGCCTAGAACAGAATCTAAGATTCCTTAGTCTTACCATTCCTCTGCTGTCAGCAACTATCTGTGGTATCCACTAGCAGAGTATCCCACCCCCTCTAGTGCTGGTCCCCATAGAGCAGTGTTTCCCAAACTTGGGACACCACTTGTTCAGGGAAAGCCCCTGGCGGGCTGGGCTGGTTTGTTTACCTGCCGTGTCTGCAGGTTCAGCCAATCATGGCTCCCAGTGGCCGCGGTTCACTGTGCCCAGCCAATGGGGGCTGCGGAAAGCGGTGCGGGCCGAGGGCCAAGTTTGGGAAACACTGCCATAGAGGATGACAACCTACTATTGCTATCAGTTACTCTGGTAGCTAAAGTGGCAGAGGTCTGTGTGGTAGATCTAAAGGTCCTGCGGTAAAAACAGTATGTGATCATGTAATTAAACACTGTATCATAATGCATATGCACCAGGAGGTTAAAATAAGCTTGCACAGGCAACCTTAATTCTGCCATTTCGTAACTGAGTGTTTGACTTTGTGTAGGCTTTGCATGAACAATGAAAGAAAACAGTAGTAAGAAAACAGAGGTTAACAATGGACAAGGCATAAATTCAAAAGTGGTCTTGTAAATAACATGTCATTAGTATATAAAGAAACAGTAAGAAGAAGGTGGTGTGATAAGCTTACAACTGCAGCTTTGCTTACTAGGACACTTTGCAGCTCATGGACAGTTCATGATCTGTACAGGGATTGGTTTAAAAAATTAGTAGACCAACCATAAAGGACGTTAACCAATAGTATTAAGTATAAGCGTGTATATAAGCCGACTCACGATTACGTATGTTGGATGTGTGGATGTGTACCCTGAATCCACCCCCTACACTTGAGCCTGATCAACTCAAGTATAGTTTGACTGTATGCCAATAAAGAAACCTCAGTGAAGAGTCCAGAGTTGAACTGATTTCTTGGATTCCAGAGAACTGGATAAAGTGTTCTCCCAGAACTGGGCAAGGTGTTCTGAATAAGACAAGTGGAAAAAGTCTCAGAGGGAATCCCAACACTTTGCAACCTTAATAATGTGGGTGGGTGTGTATAATATATATGTGTGTGTGCGCGCGCGCACAGTTTATAATATATATGTTATTATTACACATGCACACACACACACACACAAATACAAATGAAAGCCTAATTATGTTGTAGAAATTGGGCCCCTTCATGCACCATGGAAAGCTTCTTATTTCCCAGTGGGACATAGGAAAGTTATGCACTAGGTTATACTTTCTACACTATGCACTCTAGACACTTTTGCTATTGGCAATGGTCATACATTTCTTATCTATGAGCTTTTTTCTCCTTAATATTATGTTACCAGTTCTTATAATTAGCTCTAAAGTAATACACAAATTAACACCACACATAGTTCACAAAAAAGTGGTGTTTTTTGTTTGTTTTTTGAGAAAAGTCTTTTCAGCTTTTTGACCAGCTCTACTACAGTGTGCAATAAAGAGCATCTGTTTCACAGAACTATATAACGCACACTCTCCTCCCAAGCACTGCCTTCTCTCCACATGTCAATAATAGCTACAATTCTCTAAGTTGTATAAAACTAATATCACACAGTCAAGTAAACATCTCTCCCCTTTGTACATTATTCTTCAATGACTACCAGCTGTGGTCCTAATTAAACAACAGGCCAACAATGCTCACACACTGAGCGGCAGTATAAAAGGACACTGTTCATTTAAAAATCACATTTGAACTCCCCAGGCTTCCTTACCTGTGTTAACAACATCTAAGAGTATCAATACTGAACGCATATTACATATTTCACCATTTATGCAATTTATTTTTTACATGTAATTCATTGTGGACAATAAAAATAGTTTCATGTTTATTTCTTAGTCAATTTTTCTTTATCACAATGCTGCAATTTTATGACCATTGTAAAAAGATTTCTATTAATACTAGGTTTTGTAAAACCTTATGCTTATTATTATTTATTATTTTGTAAAACATTATGTTTATTATGATGTTTATATAACTTAGATTTTGGACTTCCTTTAACCAAAGAAATCCCATTTCCTTATAAAATTTAGTTTTATTAGTACTTAATATCGTACAAAGCCAACTGTATACCAAAAAAAGGAAGGAAAAATCCCCAAATACTAAAGTGCCATGCCAGACAATATGACATTATCCAGCCAAACAGGACTAGCATAAGGTTTAACAGCTACTAGGACTTATATACATATTCATAATCTGGGTCTGCATTTACCTCACATTGTTTCCTCTTACAGTAGTAGGCCTGGTAGTGACCTAACGTAATTTACAATTTCGCAACTAATTTGTAAACATGGTCACTGCAAATAAGCAGCTTCTATCTGTCATAGTCAATGGCAGGAATCAACTTTCCTCTTCATCTCAACAACTGATTTACATCTTTAAAAAAGTGCTGTACTGGAAGCAAGGGATGTGGAAAGAGGAAACTGAAACACTCATGATTTTGATGAAAAACACTGCTAACCTCTGTTTTGCCCCCATCAAAAATTAGGGTGTCATCTCCCAATCTCCCAACCAGCTTATTGGCAGGCTTGCAGTTCTGCAAACACAAGATTCAGCAAGTTACTTTATAAGGGTCTAAGCCACAACTGACATATTAAAATTCTGGTTAGAAAAAAAGGGGCAGGCAACGAGGGGAGTTCCCAAATGCTCCACTCTATGGACAGAGGTAAGACATCATATAAACAAAACATTTAACATTTTAGGCATTTAGTCAATCACAGACTAAACTTGCTTTGACTGAATTTTATGCCCTGTTTCAATGTTAAAAGTTTCTGGAGTGTGTTTTCAACCTCAAATCTACATCTCTCAAATTTAAAAGGAACAAGGTATAACTAATGGCCTCCAAATTTTAATTTTGTTTGAATCGTGGTACAGGACAGTTTTTTCATTGTATGTTTAAAACGTGTCTAGCACAATCACATCCTGATCCACACTGAGGCCTAGATACTAATGCAACAGAAATCATCATTCATCAACAAAGTGAAAATGGCCAGTATAAATGCATGTTCTTATTACTGTTTCCCTTGTCCTCCCTTTTCTTACTACTGTTTGTTACATACACTTGACCATCTTTTCTCAGTTAGACTATGCTCTTTTGGTAGGGTTGCCAACTTTCTACTTGCACAAAACCGAACACCATTTCCCTGCCCCCTTCCTTGCCCCCGCCCTAAGGCCCCACCCCCCACTCATTCTAGCCCTGCTCCCTCAGTTGCTTGCTCTCCCCCACCCTCACTCACTTTCACTGGGCTGGGGCAGGGGATTGGGGTGTGGGCTCTGGGGTGGAGCTGGGGAAGAGGGGTTTGGGGTGCTGGAGGGGGCTCTGGGCTGGGGCCAAGGGATTTGGAGTGAAGGAGCGGGCTCAGGGCTGGGGCAGGGGTGTGGGAGGGGGTGCGGGCTCTGGGGTAGGGCTGGGGATGAGGGATTTGGGGTGCAGGAGGTGGCTCAGGACTGGGGCAGGGGAGGTGTGGGTGCGGGCTCTGGGAAGGAGTTTGTGTACAGAAGGGGGCTCCGACCTGGGGCAGGGGGTTTGGGCTCTGACTGGGCGGTGCTTACCTCAGGCGGCTCCCGGTCGGAGGCGCAGCAGGGCTAAGGCAGGCACCCCGCCTGCCCTGGCTCCACACGGCTCTTGGAAGCAGCTGCCATGTCCGGCTTCTAGATGAAGGGGCGACCAGGCAGCTCTGTGCGGTGCACACTGACCGCACCCGGAGGCGATGTCCCCACAGCTCCCATTGGCCGTGGTTCCTGGCCCATGGGAGCTGTGGAGCTGGTGCTTGGGTCAGGGGCAGCACGTGGAGCTTCCCTGATCACCACTGTGCCTACGGGCTGCAGGGACATGCCGGCTGCTTCCGGGAGCTGCATGGAGACAGGGAGCCTTCCTTAGCCCAGCTGCGCTGCCGACCGGACTTTTAACGGCCTGATCAGCAGCGCTGATTGGAGTGGCCAGGGTCCCCTTTCAACCAGGCGTTCCGGTTGAAAACCAGATGCCTGGCAACCGTATCTTTTGGGCAGAGACTGTCTTTCACTCTCTGCTTGTATAGCACCTGGCGGAGTGGGGTTGCGGCCTCTAGAAGTTACTGGAATTCAAATTAATAACAAGCAGCTGAGTGAAAAGCTAAAATGAACAAAAGGATAAATGGTGAAAAGAACATTTTCAGTTTAAATAATCCAAGTTATTAGTGACAAGAAGATACAGTATTTTAATCTTTACAGTGTCCCCTTAAGAGAAACTGATTTTCAGTAAATAAAAAACAATTTATTTGTAAAGGAAGTTATAGCTGTAATTTTGTGGTACCCAGTAGTTACATGATATGCAAACTGGGAAGGCAGAGGGAAGAGAATGGAGGCAGCCAAGTGGGATATACTGCTTTTTCCTTGGTGAACAATGACAGACAAGGCAGCATTACTGACACACAGACTGAAATCAGACACTTAAAGCTCAAGGTGGGCCGCATCTTAATGACACAAAATTAGAAAACACATTAAAGACCCAGCAGTTTATGACAATTAAGGCTGTATAATCAGACATCATGAATCTTTTAGTGTGCACTAAATACTGATTTGAGCCCTTAGGCTGTAACTCCCAGGGAGAATTACAAGAGCACAACTGAAAGAGTTCTCTGACAAGGCCTGCATTGTTCATAAATTTTTATATTGATCTAATTTAGTAGGTATTGAATTCTCCCATTCAACAGAAACAAGTGCATTTAATGGTAAAGCACCCAATCAATCCAACAGAGTAGGCAAGGCCAACACGTTTTACTATAATAACTGAAATGGCTCAGAATAGTCCCCTCACTTTTTCCCAACCAGGGACCCAAGGAAAGCAGAATTCTTCCTGTAAAAGAATTAGAGTCATAGGATCACTGTGTACTGTACTGTATATCTCAGTTCAGAAGCCATGGTTTCCTTTAAATTTGATTACATAGGCACAAGCATGTGACTCAAGCCTACAGAAGCCCCATACAATATCCTTTTATTCTTCCAACCAGCTCTGCTTTTGCCTGCCCGAAGGGTAATGATGAGCACAGGGCTCTTGTAAGTTTTAATATGCCACTAGCTCACAAGAATGGAGCAAGAGAACTTAGTAAAAGGAGCCACAAAGCTGGGAGATCTACTATAATTTCAGATCTACTATCCTCTCTACGAGCTCCTAGGGTTAGCTACAGGATGACTCTACTGCCTGCAGAACACCCCTCCCCCGCACTATTTACAAATTGTTGCCAAAGTCTGTCTCTCTCTCTCTTTTTTTTTTTTTTTTTTTTTTTTAGAGTAACATAATTTTGGTACATATGTGCATGGCATCTGCAGGCTCCCCATAAATCTAACTCTGTGTGCCAAGCCTGGACTGCATGTGCTTAAATGGCAGTGTTCACCATTGAAAAGGTGATTTTTCCAAATGCAATACAATGGTACCCTAGTATATGGGGAAAAGGCAACATGTTAGATACCACTCTGAGATTACTGCTGGCAGATATCAACTTTTTAATGATGACCACTGCATATCATAACCTAGAGCGATCATGTGACCTAGAACAGAGGTTCTCAAACTGGGGGGCGCAAAAGGTATTCTGGGGAGGCGTGAGAAGCTTTAGAAAAAGAAAAAAAACGTACTACACACATTTTACCCATAGCAATCAATAACTAGCAAAGCTTACTCCTCCTGACATATCAGGTCCGCAGACGGCGCAGTACATTTGACTCTAGTCGGCGCTGTGCATTTTGACAGATTTCTATTAAACTTGCATAGTATTATACAAAGCCATTGTCATCTGTAAGTTAATCCGTTTACTATGACGTGGTGAGCACATTTAATTGTAAGCATCGACCACAATCACAGTTTTGCTTTTACTCTTATTATGATGGATCATTGGCTCTGTTTGAATCAATGCCTCACTGTTTTTAATATTTAGTGAAAGTTTCATGTTGACTTTTTAAAATCAGTATATCTACTTGTATGGCAGGGGGGCCTAAACTACTACAGACACAAAGAAGGGGGAAAGTGATCAAATAAGTTTGAGAACCACTGATCTAGAACAATAAGAACAAACTTGGGAGAGACCAACTCTTGAGTTCTAATCCTGACTCCTGTGTGACCTGGGGTAAATTACTTCATGTCTCTGCCTTAACTTCCCCATTAGTAAAAATGTGGATAGAGGATACCTACTTCCCTGTCACAAAGAGGTGAGGTAAACATTAGTTAATGACTTATTATTTGCACAGTGCTCTAAACACATTGTTTGCATTGTGCTTTGTGAACTGTTCTCTGAAAATATTAACAACTTTATTAGATCTACAGATAGACAAGTTTAAATATATTTAAGGATTACTGAAAAAAATCACACAACAAGGACAGATGGGATGTCAATCTGGATGGGATAAAAATGGAGCTACTGAGCTTGGAAACAGGAAGTCACCACTGTGCCTGTGATAAGTAAGTTGGATGAGTGCTGATACCTAGTAGGTCCTGGGCTGAATTTTAGCAAATAATTTAATGACCACAGCGGTTTATGAGCACGATCCAAAGTCCAATGAAGTCATGTAAAGACAGACTTCTATTCACTTCAATAGGCTGTTAGTGGCAGAGTGAAGACCATGAACTATAGGAAACATAAAAACACACAAGAATGCCTAACGGAAACCTACCCACTATACAATAGTATAATCTGCCATTTTATGTATTTTGAAATAATTGTTTATCCTTCCATACTTATCACTGAACTACGTATCCACACGTCTTTTCCCCAAACTAGAATCACCCTAACTCAAACTCCTGTACAAGAATAGCTACGCTAATGACATTTGTTTATTTTCAATTGTGCAAAGCCTGTCTTCGCTATATACCAAACTAAAGAGGGAGCCTATGTACATCCCTCTGTATTTGAGTTATGTAAAGAACTGAAAATTCTTTTTCCCTACCCATCCTTTCGTCTCCCATTCACCTCAGCTACAGTATCATGGCACATAATTTTAAAACCAGTGACATGTCAAATGAACCACAGAAGCATCAAGATCTAGATGGGAAATGCACAGACAGTATCTTCATATAGTTAAAAAAAATACCCCACTATGTCATTAAAACTTTGCATTATCTGGACATAGGCTATTACCACCTGATCTCCTTAATTGTTTATTGCTCCCTTTCCCCAGCTTCCATCTCTTGATCTGCTTGGTCTTTCTTAAAATGTAAGCTCAGGGCAGGCTCTGTGCTTTCTTTTCTGTTTTTACAGCACTTAGTTATTTTTAGTGCCTATAATAAGCTAACACACACGCATTTCCTCTGATCTGATCAAATGTCCAAATAAAAATACATCTCCACTCCAAAAATCCCCCCAAATGTTCATCTTAAATTTCTACAGCACAAATTTGAAATCCCAGGAAGATTCAGAGGCACTGCACTGAAGGTGGTTTTTGATTACTGGAAAATGCAAAATGTAGTTGGAATGCCACCTAGGAACTGAAGCAGCAGCAAAAGGACAATAAAATGATGGTTAAAACATTTGTGTAGCATTTCCTGCTCCCCTTCAAAGATGGTAGAAACTGTCAGGCAAAAATGGCTGAATACCGTACTCACCAAAGGAAAAAGCAGTCTGCAATGTGAACTTCTATGGGGTGTTATGCGCGACATGTCACCGGGATAATGAAAAGCACATTTAAAATACCAATGAAGGAATCTGACTGTGTCAGGATTTTGAAGTTAGGGATTTTAGTGTTTAGGATTTTGTCATTTGTGCATTTCACTAGAAAATGCAGATAAAACAGGATAGTACATTCCCCCACCCCCCGGGCCAACTACCACTGTGCATATATGTGGGGGGAGAGTTTGGACAAGGCTTGGGAAAGGTTGGCACTAGTCTGCTCTTATGATGGCCTTCAACATTAATATACGTCTGGACAGGATAATTAAGTACACAGCAAGAATTTAAGAGAAATTACAGCCAGGATACGTACAACTTGGTCACATCAGAGGAAAAAGGTTTGAAAACAAAAATATTCCAACATAAAAGTAGGGAATTTTTAACATAAAGGAATTTATGATCTTCAATTTGTGTGTAGCCATTTGTTGTATGTAAAAGTCATGCTGTTTGCGGTGTTATTTACATTTCATCAGCACTACAAAAGGCTACAGAACTACTTGCCCATCAACATTCATTTAAAGTGATTGACATATAAATGAATCTCTCTCTCAATTGTTTTCACTCTTACACTTATTTTTTATAGCTCTTTTTCTACATGATAGTCCACAAAGATGCATTTTTATGGCCCAAGTGTTGAAATGAATGTAATCAAAGTCCATTTAAGTGAGTGCACTGACAAGGCTGGAATGGAAAATTCTACAAAAACAATCACCTTCTAGAATTAGGGAGAGGACAGCTCAATATTCCATAAAACAATCTCAGTTGTATAATCCCTAGGGCATAAACCTGAAATACCATAGCCAATTGCCCTTTTAAAGTAATTATCTAAGCAAAAGCCAAAATCACTCAAAAACGCTTTCATTGTATTGTTGCAGGTTTCTAGAAAAACACCCCAAGAATCGACATTCATGAAACAATTTTTCTATATTAGTCCCCAAAAAGCAGAAAAACTACTAGTATATCGAATGACATATGAAACACACAGCTTGTGACTTTCCTGTTGAAGTAACAAGGTCGTATTAGGCATACCATAGTCATTTCATATGTTTTTTCAGTATTAAACAAATGGCATGCCAAAACAAGCTAGGATGGAGCCATCCAAATTGTAGCAAAACAAAGTATTTATTATGGATTCTTGCTCTTTGAACACATCTTCTGCAGATTTTTCAAATCAAATCAATCTATCTGTTTATGGTTCTTTTAAAATAATATTTTAGGAAAAATATTCACCCAGCCCACTCCCCCCCTCCCCCCGGATATTAACACTTCCTAATACATTTAGTATGCCTGTGAATCTTCCTAACCATTCTTTGAAATAATTCAAAACTGCTCTTGCCGACCTCGTCACAGAGGGTAAAGATGGGTAAAAATACCGCAAGCGGCAAAATCCATAAGGCATCGAAATACCGATCAACAAACAATCAGCGCTGCAGCCACTGATTCTATTGGGAGTAGGGTCAGGCTCAGAAGAATATAAAACACACACATACTATACAGGGAGTGGAAATACTCCCTTTTAACATATAATATATATATATGTAAATAAAACTTACATAGGACAAACTGAGTACAATGGAAAACAGTTAATGTATATGTTACTAATCTGCACCAGAGCCACTATAGGCCTGTGCCTATGAGATTACATAAGAATCCCAGCTTTAATAATAAAAATAAACGTTTTTATCCCTCATGGTTGTGAAGAAAACACTGAAAATGTGACCCAAGCGTAACCAATACAGCGATATCTGCCTGAGTCTGCAGACAGCCTGAAACAATTAGCTCTGATAATTACTAACTGTCCCCATGAATCTCAACAGGGTGTTTAACACCAAGATCCACTGTATGCCTGGCCACCCAGTCATGCACACACATCCTGGCTGCTGGGTTAATTACTTTGGGCCAGCCCTGACTGCCTGACTGGAAATGGAGGAAGGGGGAGAGGTGTAGCACTTGCCACCTCTATTTCAAGTAGGGGGTGAGGTCACAGTACAGGGGTGGAGCTATAAGGGGTCTTACGTTATGTATAAGAGGGGTAGCCGTGTTAGTCTTTATCCACAAAAAGAACGAGAAGTCCGGTGGCACCTTAAAGACTAACAGATTTATTTAGGCATAAGCTTTTGTGGTAAAAAAACCCACTTCTTCAGATGCATGGTATGTAGATTGTCTTAATTCAACCCTGGTCTCTATACTCATTAATTGCAGTCATAAAATGGAGTCTTCTTCCCAGTTCTCAGCAAAGATTTGATATGAGGACTTTGTTGTGAGATCACATATTCTTAAAATGTCACTACCTTCACAAAATGCATATCACAGGACAGTTATTACCCTAATGACTAAAAATCTAAACTATTTGCACTGTCTCCTTGACTATTCAGAGAGAGGTACTAAGGCTACATTTTATAGGTGTGCCAAGCAAATTAACAAGACTCTATTCAGTTTTACTGTTGCTATTAAGAACCCTATAAGCAACTGTGAAACAGTCAAGAATCACATCAATTTCACATTGTTGCTTTGGAAAGTCAGGAGCAGCAGCAAAAGGATATATGGACTTATTCATGGCATGGAGAGCCCTAAAAATAAAGGATGGGGAGTTCTTCTCTAGTGACCCTCACCAGAAGGCAATTTGGAGGGGCAGAGTAGAGGAGACTCACTCCCTCACAGCAGTCAGAAGTGAGGAAGAGTTGTCCTGTGGTTAGGCTCTAGCTTGGGACTCAAAGAAGATCTCAGTTCAATTCCCAACTGTGCCACAAACTTCCAGATTCCTTCTCCTGCAGTGATAGATGCTCAGCAACTGTACCAGGAAGGCAGCAAGGTCTCAAGGATATAAGCATAGAGTTGGGAATCAGCAAGTCCCCAATCTTAACCTGTCTCCGCCATTTACTGTCCTAAGGCAGGCTGCTGTCTCAGTTTTCCCCATCGGTAAAATGGGAAGAGTGAAACTCTCACTCACTGGGGAGATGTGGAGATAAATTTACTAAGTCTGTGAAGCACTCAGAGACTATGGCAGGGGTAGGCAATTATTTTTTTTTCAAGGTCCAAACTTCTTGGTCAAGGTCCAAACACCAGAGAAGAAAATAAAAAAAACACCAAAACAATAATGATAATAAATAAAAAGATTTTGGGGTCTGTTCAAAAGCATCTGGGTGTCTAGATTTGGCCCACGGTCCACCTATTGACTACCCCTAGACTACAGTGATAAGCACACTAGAGACGATCATAAAGAAATTAATAATTCTGCATTCAGGACAGGATTTGGATGGGGTATAGTAAATAAGGCATGGGGCCACACATTAAATGACAAAAATAAAAAAAAATATTGAATGACTACCCATTCAGTAAGCACTGCCCACTGTGCACTTAATGAGTCGGGGACCTATGGAAAAATAGTACTGTATATGATCATATAATTCAAAACTATCATAACACACACAAGGAGGTGAAATTAAGGTTGCACAGGCAGCCTTAATGCTGGTATTTCCTGACTTTCAAGTGCTTCATTTTACAACTTAACATTAATGTAGTTTTTAAAATGTGATTATGTCTATCTCTGTATCTCTCAGTACGTGCACTTCCACAGCAAACAGAGACAATACGAGGCAGAAGTGTGTGATGTAAGCTCTTTCGAGTTCCCCCTGCCCTAGGCTTCAGAGCCTGAAATCCAGCCTCAGACACAACTTCACAGCACTGTCTATACAGCTATTTTTAGAGCACTAGCGCAAGCACCGCTAAGCCAAGTCTGTCAACCTGGGCTCGGAGGCTTGTTCCTTTTCACTCCAAACTGCCGTGTAGACATACCCTCAATGCCACCATAATATAAATGTTAAATAAATACTAATATAACTAACTCCTTTCTTCAGCAGAAAGATGGCACAGAAGTAAATGGCTCTAAGAGCAAAGCCGATAGATGCCATTTCCTTCCCAAAAGTTATGTCCAATATTCCCTCAATTTCCTTCCTCTCTGAGCAAAAACAAATGAGTGAGAGAACAGAAACAAACCTTTGAGCAATGGGCTGTCCTCAGCCTGTATGTGCAACTCACATCAATGGGAGTCTCCCTCAGATCAGGGGCTATGTATAGCCCTAAATCTGCAGCCTATGAACCATTTTAACATCCACATCTCCCTCCTAGTTACTCTCAGGGAAGGCCACTTCAACATAACCTATGGGAGGAAGGAGGCCTAATTTCCTCTTTCTAGTCCCCACTTGGTATTTGTGGAAGGAGGAAGTGAGCATCTCCTCTCTCTTCCCTTCCTCCCCGGCCCATCTGCCCAAGGAAGCTGTAGCCAAGGAGGATGGAAGGAAGAACACAGGATGACGTTCCATGCAACTCTTTGTACCTGACAATTCCCACGTCAAGGCCATTTTCTCATTGTCTCGGCTCCCTCGCAACACTTCTGTGACGGGCATTCCACTCCTTTGTCTAAACTCAGGGAGAAGGAGCAGAGAATAAATTCTAAGTGTGTCCTTCACTCATTCAGACCCTGTGATGAGTAGTGTTGTGTTTGGTACTCTATTTGCTCTCCCGCAACGATCAGGCACAGATAAGTAGTAGGCTTGTGTTCTGTGCTAGAGCACATGGATTTGTTTTCATAATACTCATGACCAGGTGTGCAGCTGAGGACATTGTTTACAAACCACTTCTGCAGCAAACTAGGTTCTTCACTCACCCTTACCGTTCTGCCGGAGAATACACCAGATCTTCCAAAAGAAGCAGGCTGTAGATACAAGAGTCACTTGTGAAATTGAAATTAAATATTATTATTACTACTACTACTAATAATAATGGATTCAAAAGTTCTCCTGCTCTTTTCAAGATCTCTCAGCAAGAAAATTAATTCCTACTTCCAAAGGCACAACTGGGGATTTAGCAACAAATCTGCGCTAACTGTGCCATAAAGGTTCGTTGTTTTTTAGAATGATCCGTATGATCTGCTGACACTGTATATTTAAAAACATAGGGTTTGTCATGCCAGGTTAACCAGTGGCCCATCAATCCAGCAACCTGCTTTTGGCAGAATCTGATGCCTCAGACAAAACTGAAGGAAGAAGAAAAAAAAAATGAACCCTATAATGTAGCTGGGCAACCATGCAATGCTGTATGGGGAAAAAAATTCTTCCTGAGTCTTACAGTGGTTGAATAATGCCCCTAACCACTACTTATTACCCAATCTTAGCTTTCAAAACTACAATTATAAATAGTCATAACATTAACAAACTGTTTCTTAAATACAGATAAAGGATCCTGACACAGGGAAGAAAGGAGAGCAGCAGAATACGGACCCTGGACTCCAGAAAAGCAGACTTTGACTCCCTCAGGGACCTGATGGGCAGGATCCCCTGGGAGAATAACATGAGGGGGAAAGAAGTCTAGGAGAGCTGGCTGTATTTTAAAGAATCCTTATTGAGGTTACAGGGACAAACCATCCCGATGTGTAGAAAGAATAGTAAATATGGCAGGCGACCAGCTTGGCTTAATGGTGAAATCTTTGCTGATCTTAAACACAAAAAAGAAGCTTACAAGAAGTGAAAGATTGGACAACTGACCAGAGAAGAGTATAAAAATATTGCTCGGGCATGCAGGAGTGAAACCAGGAAGGCCAAATCACACCTGGAGTTGCAGCTAGCAAGAGATGTTAAGAGTAACAAGAAGGGTTTCTTCAGGTATGTTAGCAACAAGAAGAAAGTCAAGGAAAGTGTGGGCCCCTTACTGAATGAGGGAGGCAACCTAGTGACAGAGGATGTGGAAAAAGCTAATGTACTCAATGCTTTTTTTGCCTCTGTCTTCACGAACAAGGTCAGCTCCCAGACTACTGCACTGGGCAGCACTGCATGGGGAGGAGGTGACCAGCCCTCTGTGGAGAAAGAAGTGGTTCGGGACTATTTAGAAAAGCTGGACGAGCACAGGTCCATGGGGCCGGATGCGCTGCATCTGAGAGTGCTAAAGGAGTTGGCGGATGTGATTGCAGAGCCATTGGCCATTATCTTTGAAAACTCATGGCGATCCTGGGAAGTCCCGGACGACTGGAAAAAGGCTAATGTAGTGCCCATCTTTAAAAAAGGGAAGGAGGAGGATCCTGGGAACTACAGGCCAGTCAGCCTCACCTCAGTCCCTGGAAAAATCATGGAGCAGGTCCTCAAGGAATCAATTCTGAAGCACTCAGAGGAGAGGAAAGTGATCAGGAACAGTCAGCATGGATTCACCAAGGGCAAGTCATGCCTGACTAATCTAATTGCCTTCCATGACGAGATAACTGGCTCTGTGGATGAGGGGAAAGCAGTGGACGTGTTGTTCCTTGACTTTAGCAAAGCTTTTGACACGGTCTCCCACAGTATTCTTGCCAGCAAGTTAAAGAACTATGGGCTGGATGAATGGACTATAAGGTGGACAGAAAGTTGACTAGATTGTCGGGCTCAACGGATAGTGATCAATGGCTCCATGTCTAGTTGGCAGCCAGTATTAAGTGGAGTGTCCCAAGGACTGGTTTTGTTCAATATCTTCATAAATGATCTGGAGGATGGTGTGGATTGCACCCTCAGCAAGTTTGCAGATGACACTAAACTGGGAGGAGAGGTAGATACGCTGGAGGGTAGAGACAGGATACAGAGGGACCTAGACAAATTAGAGGATTGGGCGAAAAAAATTTGATGAGGTTCAACAAGGGCAACTGCAGAGTCCTGCACTTAGGACGGAAGAATCCCATGCTCCGCTACAGACTAGGTACCAAATGGCTAGGCAGCAGTTCTGCAGAAAAGGACCTAGGGGTGACAGTGGACGAGAAGCTGGATATGAGTCAACAGTGTGCCCTTGTTGCCAAGACGGCCAATGGCATTTTGGCATGTATAAGTAGGGGCATTGCCAGCAGATCTAGGGACGTGATCGTACCCCTCTATTCGACATTGGTGAGGCCTCATGTGGAGTACTGTGTCCAGTTTTGGGTCCCACACTACAAGAAGGATGTGGAAAAATTGGAAAGGGTCCAGCAGAGGGCAACAAAAATGATTAGGGAACTGGAACACATGACTTATGAGGAGAGGCTGAGGGAACTGGGATTGTTTAGTCTGCGGAAGAGAAGAATGAGGGGGGATTTGATAGCTGCTTTCAACTACCTGAAAGGGGGTTCCAAGGAGGATGGATCTAGACTGTTCTCAGTGGTAGCTGATGACAGAACAAGGAGTAATGGTCTCAAGTTGCAGTGGGGGAGGTTTAGGTTGGATATTGGGAAAAACTTTTTCACTATGAGGGTAGTGAAACACTGGAATGCGTTACCTAGGGAGGTGGTGGAATCTCCTTCCCTAGAAGTTTTTAAGGTCAGGCTTGACAAAGCCCTTGCTGGGATGATTTAGTCAGGGATCGGTCCTGCTTTGAGCAGGGGGTTGGACTAGATGACCTCCTGAGGTCCCTTCCAACCTAGATATTCTATGATTTGACAATCTCACCACTTGTTACAGCAAAATCCACTGGCTGACTGTGCACAAGTTGGAAAAAGGATTACCTTTAATTTGGTTTATTTATATTGCTGAGCCCCTTCTTCCCACGTAAAGAGATAATGTACAAAGGAGGAACTGGTCAGTTTTCTCTAAACACTTAATAACTTACATTTAGGAGGAAGAACAGTGGCAGACCAGTGCTCTTTCCTGATGAATTTATATTTCTATTAACCAGAGGATATTGGTGCAATATGCATTTTAATGAACCAGGTATATTGTGTAACAAAAATAATTGTCTAACATGGGCAGACATGATCATGACTCAACGTTAAAGTACATATTTCAGAAAGAGGAAACAACTGGAATTATTTTGAGTACTTGTTTACAACATAAGGAAACACCAAGTCATTCTTGAACAGGTTTTATGTCAGTAAAAAGTATTTATTATTATTCTTAGATATATACCTATCCTCCGCTCTAGGCACTGTACTTAAAAATACAGCCAAAAACTTATTAAAATAACCATCTCAAAGAAAATTCCCAAAACCTACCCAAATAAACTTCCTCCCTACTTATCCCAGTCCATAATCCTAGTCAAATAAGCTTCTCCACCCCACTGCATAACACTGTCCAAATATATTTATGCATTTCTTCATTTAATGACTCCATTCAAAGCCCCTTTCCTTCCCAAGAAAATCTTGAAGAATAAATTGAGCTTTACATTGTTTCACGAGAGTCATTAAGTTGGGCTGTGTCAGACCAAAGACAGCAAATGAGTTGTAGAGTCTCAGGGCCTCTCACTGAAAATGCCCTTATCACCTCTGCCCCATCTTATTAAAACCAGGGGGCTATTATCTTGAGCACCTCTGGTATTCCCAGCTATATATGGCGGGGGGGTGGGGGTGGGGAATATATCTGCAAGATAGCCAGGATCCAAACCATTTAGAGCTTTAAAGATCGAAACCAATACCTTAAACTTCACGTAGAAATCAATTGGCAGCCTGTGCAGATCACAAAACACAAGGCCAATGTGCCGTCTATGTCAAACATCACTTAGTCCTGCATTTGCTGCAATCCTCAGATGTTTTCTTTCTTCCAGGATAACCCCATGTCACAGCACAAAGAGCAATACAACGCTGAGGTGACGAACACATGGATAACTGTGACGAGGTCCATGCCCCACTGAAAAAGTCAAAGTCTTCTTACAAGCACTAATGACAAGCAGCGTTAAGATCTGTTGGGCTGATGTGGGCACGTTTACACAGAACCAAGGGCGGACACACTTCAGTCTCTTTGGAGCCAGAAGCACGGATCCAACACAATACCTTGAATGCGGAGCAGAGTAACAAATGGCCAGGATACTCTTTTAGGTTATGTCTACACGGGAGCCAGGGCTGCGATTCCATGCTCACACACACATACTCAAGCTAGCCTGAATATTCACAGCAAGGTAGCTGCAGCAGTACAGGCACGGCTTAGTCGTGTCGAGTACAAACCAGCCTGAAACCGGTGAGTACGTACTCAGCCTGGCTAAATCGTGCTGCCGCTGCCCCCGCCCAGACTGCCACAGCGACACTGCTATTTATACCCACACGAGGTCTCATCCAGCTAGAGCGAGTACGTGTGTGCAAGCTGGGAATCACACCCTTAGCCTTAGTGAAGGGAGCTGATCTCTATCCCTGCCACTTTTTCTGGGTGCTTCTCCAAGCCTAAAAGCAAGCCCTGTGTTCTATGCAGAATTCTGGACCTCATTTCTATGGCAAAGTCCCCTGGCAGCATTCCAACCGATCGATGGCAGGACTCGGTAAATACAGCAAACAAGCAAGAGGTCACATGAAGGTACAATTAATTAATTAAAAAGCAAACCTGAAGCTGGGGTCTGGTTGGCAGATCCTGATGCAGGGTCAAGCCCTGTGCTTGTATGTTGCATCAGCATCCCTTTCTCCCACCCTTGATCTGTTTTTGGCATTTTAGGTTATAAGATTGTTGAGTGCGGAGGCTGCATCTTCCTTTTTCATAGAGCACCTACCACAATGTAGTCCTGATCCCAACAGCAGTCTTTGGATATGCCCACAATATTAGAAAACAACAACTAGTGCAAGTTCTCTTGGACCGAGAAAAGAATTTACCCACTGATTCAAAGTCATCTCTAATCTCTGCAGGCTGCAAAACATTTTAATTGAGACTCTCTGCATTACATACGGTACCCCCATTTTTTTTGTCAAATGGGGCACTCAAGATCAGCATGTTTTAGAGTGTTTAATGAACAATAAACCGTCACTGTGAGTGGTGCATACACATCTTCAAAATATAGATAAACTTATTAAGTTACAAAACTTAGCTGAAGTTTAACATTATTCAGTCACAGAAGTAATAACGAAGCTTCTCCAATAGTTTGACATTAATTTAGTCAAAAAATGTTCATTACCATGTTCCTACCCTTCCCTGCTAAGGCAGAATCAATTCTTATGTTGGCCACTGAAAGCCAAAATTCTCCTCTCCATTCTATCCCATTAAAGCCAGTAGGGCATAGGGTACAAATGAGGCTGGTATTTGGCCCTGAAATTTAAGAGGCATTCCATATATGTAAAGACTATACCCCAGTGGGTTGTGGTTTTTCTACTTTAGAGTAATTTCTCTGCTTTCAATCATCACATTTCTATCAAATAATCATGCAGCAACAATACAAATCCTCTAAGAAGCCAAGGATGGCAGTGTTAAGTTGCTCCTTAAGCATTCAATGTAGTAAATCAAAAAACCACCACCAACCAACACACACTAGGGTCAACATAAGTCACTACTTAGAAATTGAAGGTGTTGTACATGTCACACAAACCCCTCTTAACACTTCAAAATGTCGGCATCCTTCTTACAACCTCTCCCACCACACTAAAAAGACCCTTTACGAACGTGGTCCTGTGCTTTCAGCAGTTATTGACATAGCTGTAAATCCACATAATGTTCAGGAAATAAATCTTGTGCTCTCTGCTGCCAGTATAGGAACATTACTCTTAACAAGAGGAGCACAATACAGTACCCCCTTATCTGCTTTAAGTAGGGCAACTATTAAGTAGGGCGACTCATGTTAATTGTCCTGACAGAAAGGGATCAACACTGCATTAATCCATTTTACTGCATGACTCTCCATCCTTTTTTTTTCTTCTGAACTGCTATATAGGAACAGCATGCTTGCTATTCCCAAAGCTAAAGCTATTTCGTTTGCAACTCTCAACACGGGAACTGACTGCCTGACATACTCTTCTTCCTCAGGTGAGAAATGCCATTTTGAAACAAGTAGGTGATAAAATTATCCAAAGATATTGCTAGCAATTCATATTCTAACACACCTTTGGCTAACGTGTCCTTTGGCTTGCAGATTTATACCCGGGGCTTGGCTCTTCCTTTCATTTATACTTTGAGAAATTGCAGCACTTCACATACATTATCTAATTAATGCTAAGCTTTATTAATCAACATAAATGAAACAAAACAGTCCTGTGAAAAAGATATGCAGGTATCATTCCTACGCGCTCATGAGGAAGTTGAGATAAAGATGTTAAATCCTACGTCTGCCAAGATGGGTTCTAATTTGTGGTGTCTGTTTTTGGGCAGGCAGCCTACTCTCATTTTTAGAGTTGCTGAGCACCCACAAGTCCAGCTGAAGTCAACAGGAGCTGTGCACACTCAGTGTCTCTAGATATCAGTCAAAAAGTGTCTCAAGCCACGCATCCAATAACTGACATAACCAAAAAGTAACGCACATTTTTAAACATTTGTCTCTAAGTGACTTGCCTAAGGCCACACAGTCAACAGTGCTGGCTCTCAGCAGGAGCCGCTAGCTCTCAGCTCCATGCTTAGTCACAAGGCCATGCTGCTGAACTCTTTATTATTGAGCAATTGCTATTCATGAGGACACACTGATCTTGTTCCTTGGAAGACAGATAGATGGACCTTCTGCAAAGACTTTCATAATGAGTGATTTACAAAAGAAATTTTACTCAAAAAAAAAAAATCCACTCTTTTCATCTTTTTGAGAAACTGCTTTCAGAGGTGTGTCATTGCTGGAAAAGGGCCCTACCATTTACAAGCATCAGTCATTTCATTCTTCTTGAATGAGCATGCTGAAAATATCATACTGCCTTCTATTGTGATTCATTCTAGGAAGAATCCATCTGGCTGCTGAGTAAATTTGCCAAAATGTTTCCGTATGTACAGAAGCAGTTTTTGTTGAAATACCTTTAGCTGTGATCCCTGTTTCTCTTCACTGAGAAGAGGGGATTAGAAATTTAGCTTTTAAAGCCTGGCAGACCAAAATACAGTAGCTTGAAAAAATTCATGGTAGAAAAACCTCACTGAAAATTCAGAAAGCTAAAACTGTTGCAATTATGCATTGCTATGTTGCACTGACCAATTGATTGAAAATCAAATGGCCTACTGGGAAAGGATTTAGAGGGCTAATCTGATTCTCTGTATTTCTCACTTGCCCCCATAAAATTAAAATGGGTCAGATCTGAATCACATATAAAACAATTTTAAAAACAAAAGTTAACTTTGAAACCTGCCACACAATTTCTACTCAAGCATGAACAGCAATGCTCAGTGAGACTAGTTTAGTGTAAGACATTTTAAATTAATTTTGTTCAACTGGATGTTTGTGTCGTCCCCTCCCCTCCCCCCCCCCCACCTCCAACTGTTTGCAACAATCACGGAAAAGACAGTCTTCATCCTGTTAAAAACTTGTCATTTTTAACTATGGATTGTCAGTACGGGTGCAGTCTCTATTTTCCCTGTAATCTCGCCAGAGGTTCTACTATTTTATTATTGAAAAATTATATTTCTACATTGTATCGTGGGAGCGGGGGAATGCCACCTTCCCTCTACCCTCTTTGAGCAATGCTCATAGTACATATTCACGCTGCCCCTCGGCACCATGAGATTCAGGAGGTTCCAGATCCTGGCATAAACTCACACACTTAGCCAACTGCTCCGAAAGAATACCACCACTGTACAATTTATAGCCTTTTACAACTCCCTTATGCTATGAGTACACCTACATTTGAGTGGGGAGGTATGATTCCCAGCTCACATAGATACCCATGGTAGCTCTGCTCCAGCTAGCATGCTAAAAATATCAGTGTAGCCAAGGTAGGGGCAGTGGCTCGGGCTAGCCAACTGAGTTCAGGGGTCCAGGCAGGTTTGCACCCGAGCCGGCAGCTGTGCTACCCCGGTTAGATGGTTGACAGAGGGCAGTGTTAAGGCTGCATGGGCCTGTTAGCTTTGAATTCCCATCTGTCTTGCCTGATATAGTAGAATGCTAGGGAAGAATAATTTATAATCCGTTAATCTGAACCTTGACCATACACTATCTCTGCACACCCAAAACTTCCACTGAAGTCAGTGAGTGTACAAGAACCACTGGGCCCTTCACTTTCCCAGTCTCTTCTACACCACTCCTGACATTCCACTATATCCTTCAGGGGCCTCTGGGCATGTTAGATACAGATTAGCATGGTTATAGTTTATTGCTGAGGACATCTCCAATGGTGCTATCTGGGCTAATAGGGGTAGATCCTGAGATTTCTGTGGGAGTTTTAGGTGTTTAACACTTCTCAGGACCAAGCCCATATAGTGCAGAGGTTGTGACAGCAGAGCATCTGCATCTGTTAATAGAACCCAACTCATTTGTTTGGGCTGCTGCTCAGGGACACTGGAGAAACATTTTAACATACATAAGACATGCAAAGTTTCCCCTGAATTAACAGGTTCACTTTTCAGAGTAGCAGCCATGTTAGTCTGTATCAGCAAAAAGAAAAGGAGTACTTGGGGCAGCCCCAAGTACTCCTTTTCTTTTTGCGAGTTCACTTTGAGTTTCCTGCAGTTTTAAGTTTACTTGAGAAAACAACTAAGAATCTGTTTGTTTTAATTAATAACAAATGTTCTATCACACTCAAAAATCAGAAATTAATAAAGATTTGGAGAAGAATTCAGGGACAGTACAAACCAGCTGACTGTGTGTCAGAATGGGACATTTAAACAAATACCTGCCTGTGCAACCTGTACACTTTTTTCTGACTCTCCTCACAGAAGTTACTGTAAGGGATTCCACAGTTTCAATCTTAGCCAATGCCTCAGATTTGTGATTACATATTGTATCAGATACCACTGTACCAGCATCAACTAATTGGAAATCAAGTTTTGTTTTACATGGTCATCTGGATGACTATCAATGAGGAGATATATATTAAAACTGAAAGTAAAACGGGAACTTTATAGCTTCTGTGAGAATCACAAACCCAGGTAATAAAAAGAAACCAACATCCCAACCCACAGCCAGAAGCAGCATGAACACAGAAAGGAACGCTCCATCTTTTTGCAGTCCCAACAGGCCGAGGATGTGGAGGCTTCATTGTTATTTGAACTGATCTAGTCAGCCTAATCCTGAACATGAGATGAAGTCACTCCACTCACCTCCCCCCCACCCCCCCGCCCAAACACCCACTTACTATCCATTTCATCCTATTTCCTCCACACTCCACCACTCAAACTGGAACAAAGCACTGAGGGGGCCAGTACAGGACCCATGTGGGCTGGTCATAATTAAATTAGAAGTTTTTAAGGTCAGGCTTGACAAAGCCCTGGCTGGGATAATTTAGTTGAGGATTGGTCCTAAATTGAGCAGGGGATCCTGAGATCCCTTCCAATCCTGATATTCTAAGATTCTAAATTATACCGTGTTCTAAAATAATGGAGAAATAAATATAGTTTACTCAGCTGCCCTTCACCCAAGCTTCTAAGCTTGACAAAACAAAATATGTTTGTGGCATTTAACTGAGGCAGTTTCTGTACTGCATGACAAGACAAAGTAAAACAGAACAGTGATCATTTTCATATGTTTTAAGTTCAGAACGGACCATTATGATAATCTAGAACGACCTCTTGTAAAATACTGGCCACAGAAGCGCACATAGTAATTCCTGCATAAAATTCATACTAACAGCTGGGAGATTCATTACAGACAACCAAATTTTGTGAATTAGAGAACTTGAAAATACAAAATGTGATTGTAAAGTTTCCAACAGCTTCCTATACTACACTTGAAAATGGTATTTGAGGTCTTTGGATGAGAAGTGCTGTATAAATGCTTTACAAAAGTGTGCATTATAGATAGTGTAATTTTGAGGTTACTTTTTTTTTTTTTTGGCCAAGCTTGCTCAGTGAGACCCAACTAGAAGCTTAGTGTCTTATTTCCCAGTCCAGTTCTCTAACCTAAGGCCACCCTGCCTCCCAATGTACTTCAGTCATTTATTTTGACAAGTGTAGAGTGGTTATAATGCTTGCAAGAATCATGTAGTATCCCCAGTGCAGTGGTTCTCAACCTTTTTGGGCTCAGGACCCATTTGTAAATGTTTATGGCCTGTCGCAACCCAGTAAATAGTTTGAGAGTGGAGACCCTGGAGTGTTTCATTTGGGTTCTGCCTGGCACTAACCCCACAGTGGCAGCTCCTGTGCTGTGTGGCTAGCTAGGCTTGGCTCTCCACTTTGGGCGTTGCAACCTCCGGGGTGGCAGCGCCGCTCAGTTTTGGCCCCACCCCACTGACTGGACCACCACATTTCTGAGAGTGGAATTGTGACCTGGCTCATGGGATTGGAGTGCCACTCACCCAGATTCCGGTCATCATGACAGCTGGGCCAAACCTGAGTGGTGCTGGAACACCAGAGGTTGCAGTACCTGGAAAAGGGAGAAAAGCCCAGGCAGCCCCATGGGACGGGAGCCATAGGACACCACGCAACTCTTTGAAACATTCTGGAGACCCAATTTTGCGTCCTGACCCACGGGTTGATAAACCCTTTCCTAGGGTATTGTTGTGCACTTGTAGTGTAGTATTTTATTGATGTGAAAGTAATTCAAATTGTACAAATATATGGAGAACTCACTTCGGTATTCTACTGTTAAATCATGGATGAGAAGTCGGGTGACACCACCACATTTTTGGTGACAATTACTAAATTTGTGGTTTATGAATACGAGAATTAACAAGGTTCTCCTGTAGTACTAATTGAAAAAAAAGACATCTTATTCAAGTAAAACCACAAATGTGCCAATGATTAATACAATTATATCTGTCCAACAGAAAAAGAGAGAACACTTATTGCTACAATACTATGAATATGGAAATTAGAGATTTTCCACTGTAGGTATCAATATTACAGGTCCCTTATTATGGTTATTTTGTACTTGATACTACAATTAAGAAATTAAGATGTTCCAGTCTCTGTGCTAACTGTGGAGACACCAAGTCAGTCAAGAGTTAATGCAGGATGTAGCAGAAAGTCGAGCTCTTACAGCTCATTCTGTACCCTAAATTACTGTAATACAGCAGCCAAAATCTAAGGAAAGGGAAAATAAATAAATAAATCAGACTTGCAGCCAGGCTTGAGCTAGATCCTATTATCTGGGGACATGAGAACGGGACCCAGAGTAAAACGAGATATAAATGAGCTATGCTGAGTTCCAATGTTTAGAACAGTGGATGTAAAAAGGGCTGTACATTATTTATAGTTAAGAAGGCAGGCATATCAGATGGGAATTGAAATAAAAGATACAGCTTATGTTAGTTCCAGCTTGTTCACATCTGACGCAAGCTCTGTGCTTGTATCAGAACGCCCTGTTTCCTATTATAAATTAATCATAGCAGTGGGGTCTGTTGTCAGACACCATGAAAACACAGAGCCAGCTGAGAAGACTTTCCATCATTTTAAAACAAAAGTAAATTAGTTCTTCACAGAGCAGGTACCAACAGAGAGACACTCGTTCTGTCCGGAAACAAGGAATATTTGGATATTGCAAGTCTGTTATAAAACTGCACCAATCTGTACTTTTGTTTATTTCAACAAGGAAGCAAATACTGGGGACTTCACAGTTTGAAAAATCACTGTGTTAGATAAACAGTGCTATCAAAAGGCATAATAGATTTAAAGCAATATGGGTTTCCTTTATTAGCTCAAGAACATCACCAACAATGCACAGCCGGGGAGAGGGGGGAAGAATCACATGTCATGCAGAAAAACCTTCATAGGCATCTGGAATGCAAACTACACTCACTCATGGAAAAAGAAGAACTGACTGGAGCAGGTCACGGCTAACCGACTTTTTAAAAAATTATAAAACCAGTGGTTGCTGTGAATATGTTACACGTGATATATTTGGATTAAAGTAAAACATCCAATAGAGTCTCATGAAATTTTGATCTCAAATGTAATTAACATCTTATATGAGAATAGTGTCCCGGTGAAGTATATTAACAGGAACGATTACAGGCAATGCACTGGAGCGGTGCAGAAGCATTTACTGATAGTCCCCCATCTTATTTAATATCTTCTTCATTGTGTGGAAGAGGGAGTAAACAATGGGTCAATAACATCTGCAAATGATACTGAACTGGGAACTGCTGCAAACACCAGTGAAAACAGAAACAATACAAAGGGACTCAGATGGTTTGGAAATTAGAGTGAACTTGGAAAAATGCCAGTTAACATAGCTGGGGAAAATAATCAGAGAGTCTATGGAAGGAAGAATCTTGGAAAGCAGTAAAACTGAGGCAGGTGTAGGGGGAAATGAAATGGCAGCAAAAAGGGCTGGCAGACATTGGGGCTGCATATATGCAGAGGAATCATGCCATGTAGCAGTGAGGTGATCATTCTTGTCTGTGGGGCTCTTGTAAGAAGCCATCTGCAATAATTCACTCAGTTCTGGGAAATTCAATACCAGGAAGATACTGATGTACTGGAGGAAATTCGGCAAAGAACAGCAAAAATATTTAAGGCACAGAAGTGATTAATTTATTTATTTGTCTACAAAGGTTTGTATGTCATGCCCATCACAGCACATCTGAGCACCTGTGATGTTAACATTCGAGATGCATAATCTGGCTAAGGGAGAGGATAACAAGAGACGGAACAACAGCCTAAATTTTGAAGGATGTAGAATCCAGTGAGGAATAGGACTTACCTGGTGCACAGTAATATAACTAGGAGTAATGGGTGGAATTAAGACATGGAAAAATTAGGCTGAATACCAAGAAAGCTTCCTGACGGAGAGATCTATTCAACTGAGAACAGTCTCCCGCAGGAGGTTGTGGAAACCCCATTACTTTGAGAATTTTAGAAGGCTGGATAAAGCACCAGAAGGGGTGTGGACTAGATAACCCAGAGTTCTTGTCCATAGCTAATCTTGAATGATTCATTTAGCGTCTATCTCTGGGTTTAATACCCTTAATCTCCTCTCTTTAGAAAACGGGAAACAGGAGTGAAAACAAAAAGGCAAAAATTCAAGAGAAAATGAAAACATAAAATAGATAGTCTCCTCTAAAGTTCTGCAAAATATTAACTTGCCTTTGGAACTGTCAATTAAGCCAGCATAACTGCACTTGTGTCAAAGGACTATGTTATATCCCCACCTCTCACTCACAGGCTACAAGCTCTTTTAAAATGCCCCTCTCTATAGTAGCATAAGGAGTGTGCCTGGATTTCTTGTAACAGCCATACAGTCACAGCACTGAGTGATTATACTTCAGGAAAGCATCTAAAATCATTAACTGGGTAGCATGGTCTAGTTCTGATCTATCCTGTGGTTCATATTACTTCTCGCTTGTCAGAGAGGACTCCATCATAATCCCCCACAGCACTCAGCAATTTCAATAGCTGATGTCTTTCTTGGTAAGGCACACCACTTTACTTTGCAGAGTGCTCACTACAGCTCTTCCCAAACACACTTTTAAGAGTCAATTATTTTTGTTTACAACGAATACATCAGGACTTGCACAACAACAAACCAAATGAGAACGCGGGGGGGAAAAGCAAAGCTAACAAATCCTGGCCTGTAACAAATACAAAAAAGCTGCTTTAGTCCAGTTTGTTAAATTGGGGCAATGTTAAAGATTTTGAAAAAGAAATGACATATGGCTGGTGAGACAAAGGAAGCTGGGAGACCAAGGGTATGGCTACACAGCAATTAAAAACCCATGCCTGGCTCGTTCCAGCTGAGTCGGGCTCAGGCCAAGGGGCTGTTTAATTGCTGTGTAGGTGTTTGGGCTGTAGCCCAGGCTCTAGGACCCTGCGAAGTGGGAGGGTCTCAGAGCTCAGGCTGTAGCCTGAACCCAAACGTCTACAGTGGAATTAAACAGTCCCTGAGCCCAAGCCCCATGAGCCCACGTCAGCGGCCACAGGTTTTTAATTGCAGTGTAACAAACACTAAGGGAGCTAGCCAACTGAGTTTGCCAGTGGAAGGAGGCAGGGTTGGTTGTTGTTTCCTTAACTTTCAAATACTCTACAAGGAAGAACCTGCCACAGCAGGAAAATGGTGTGTTGCCAACACCACTGCTAGCTCTTCCTCTGCCTGCACCTGTGGGGGACCCCGGCAGACAGGCACCCATCCAAACCTGGTCTTGACTGTTGGGAACGTAGCTTACATATTCATGCCAACAAAAGCCAGGCAAGGGGACCCACCAGGTGAGAGAGGTGTCTTTTGGCGGAGTCCCTCAGGAAGGAGGTAAGATAGGCACAGGAGGTGGCATTTGCATAGCATCCAAGAGTACCGGGACTTCATTGACAGTGGGGTGGAGAATGCTGGCCAACCATAGATGACTACAGCAGCACCAGAGGAGGAAAGAGAACCAATTGCTCTGGGAGAAGAAGACTGGCTGCTGCCCACAAGGGTCCCCTGTCCACCGAAGTGAAGAACCAGTATGAGGTACTGGCAATAGGAGGTGAGGAGCAGACCCCAATGGTGGAGGAGGAGCAGCCGCCATTTGCTCCCAAGGCTGGTAGGCTCATGGCCACCACACCCGAGAGCAGGAGATGTAAATTACTGGTGGTTGGGGACTCCCTTCTGAAAGGAATGGCGGCATCCATCTGCTGACCTAGGAGGTGAGCTGCCTGCCTGAAGCCTGCTTCTGACACAAGGGTTGCTGAGGCTCATCTGCCCCTCTGACCACTACCCCATGCTGCTCATCCATGTGGGCATTAATGATACTGCCAGGTCTGACCCTGAGCAGATCAGCAGTGACCACAAGGCACTTGGAGGTAGGGTAAAAGGGTCAGGGGTGCACAATATGTTCTCATCCATCCTTCTGGTTGAGGGTAAGGGCTGAGGCAGGGACATGCACATCCTGGAGATGAATGACTTGCTGCACAGATGGTGTCAATGGGAAAGTTTTAACTTCCTTGATCATTGGGATGCTTTTCCAGGAAGGAGTTCTGCTGGGAAGACGTGGGTCCTTCTGACCAAGAAAGGGAAGAGCATCTTCATGCACCAACTCACCAATCTGGTGAGGAGGGCTTTAAACTAGATTCAAAGGGGGCAGATAACAAAGGTCCACAGGTAAGTATTACAAAGGTGATCTGAACAGAGGATTTAGATGCTGAAGGGGGGTAATGGAAATTACAAGAGGGTCATAGAGGAACAAGAGGGGACTGCTGAAAAGGATTTGGGGGTTATAGTGGATCACTAATTGCATATGAGACAAAAATATGATGCAGATCCAGACATAGGGTCTACAGTCATGAGAGGAGTCAGCTGGGTCAGGATACTGGGAGATCAGAAACAGGAGACAAACTTGAGATCAGAACCATAAGTTGGTAACCAGTGTCAGGCCAGGTCAGGGTAAGAGGAGGTCAGAGGCAAGAGACAAAATGGAGATCAGAACCTCAAGACAGATGCCTGGAGTCAAGCCAGGTTGGTGTGCCAGGAAGTCAAGCCGGGGAAGCAGGACAGCACAGAGCAGAATGGATCCCTGTTGTTTGGACAGCTTCCTGTTCCTTAAGTAGGGCCAGTGGGCCAATCGGCTGCACTGGGATTGCCAATAGGACCTCAGAGGCAGAGCCTCAGACTGGGGCTGGGCTTCATGGGTTCTGGATAAGTAGTTGTCAGCAAGCTGCCAAGTGGAGGGCTGGAAAATGGCTGCTCCTGTGAATCCTGTGGACCTGGGTTAGAGGGCTGTGGGTCATGACAATGCACTTGCCAAAAAAAAAAAAAAAAAAAAAGGCTAATATCATTCTGGGGTGTATTAACACAAGTGCTGTATGTAAGACATGGAAGGTAACCATCCTGCTCATCTCGACGCTAGTAAGGCCTCAACTGGCGTACCGTGTCCAATTCTAGATACCACATTTTAGGAAAAATGGGGACAAACTGTAAAGAGTACAGAGGAAAGCTACAAAAATGAGAAAAGGTTTAGAAAACCTGACCTATGATGAAAGATTAAAAACAAACTAGGCATGTTTAGTCTTGAGAAAAGATGACTGAGAGGGGACCTGATAACAGTCTTCAAATATGTTAAGGGCTCTTTAAGAGGATGGTGATCAATTGTTCTCTACATCTACCCAAGGCAGGGCAAGACGTAATGGTCTTAATTTGCAGCCAGAGAGATTTAATTTACATATTAGGAAAAACTTTCTAACTATAAGGATAGTTAAGCTTTGGAATAGGCTTCCAGGAAGTTGTGGGAAAAACAGGCCATACATACACTTCTTTTTTGGCGGTTTGGGGTCCCCCCCTCCTCCCCAGGCAGCCGGGGGCCCCGTTTCATCTCTTTATTTTCTCATGAATGTAACCACAGAAAAACATAACTTATGAAACAGTAACGATGTGTTAACCGGGTGGGGGCAAAAAGGGGTGGGGAGAGACCAGAACCATCAGCAAAACACAAACTGGGGACCCTTCCCATCGCCCCCCCGACCTGTCCTTCCCGTCAGCTAGGTTTAGCTGGTCCTGCCATGGTGCAGGGGGCTGGACTTGATGACTTCTCGAGGTCCTTTCCAGCCCTACATTTCTATGATTCTATATCTTATTGAAACATACAGTAAAATCCTGCAATGCTAGAGAAAGAGACTTTAAAAACTGTCTAAAAATAAATTTAAAAATGAGGGACTCTGCCTCCAAATCATTATGATTTTATTGCATTCAGGCTGGCCTCTATCCTAGTGAGCGAGAGTGGGATCCACCCTGATCTGTCTGGACTGTGTGCAACTCTGGGTATGCAACTAAGTTAAGAAAGAAGGAACTCAGAAAATCATCACATATTAAGCTGCTCTCTATTCTGCATATGAAACTGCTACAGACTGAATACTTATGACTTACAGGCATAACTACACAGGGGGCCACATGTATTGTGGCCTTTCAGAATTCATCTGGAATCAGTTTTAGTATAGCCAAAAAGTTCCTCCCACTGGAGCAGAAAGGCCACTACTATAAAATTCCTTCCAGCTTCAGAAAGACAAGAAGTCTGTGCCTTATAAAAATACCAAGGGAAGGTGGATTTGGACAAAAAGAATGGCAGAGCTGGCTGTTGAATCACAGAGGAAGAAGCTAAGTTAACTCTGTTTAGGAAACAAATCCAAGCAGTTCTGTGAACACAAGCCTCGGCACACGGACAAAACTACAAATATAGGATGAGACTGAATTAGAGAGAGTCCTTAAATCATTTACATCAGAAGTTAATAGTAACAACAATTAGAAAGGCAGCTTTAACTGTTTGAAGCTACAATGAAACTGAATCCAGAGGTTCAAAGGGAGGGCCTGGGACAACACAGAAATTCCAAGGGGTTATCAGGATCCCCCCGCCTCAAGCTGCAGAGCCCCAAGAAACCTCTCAGTCAGGAATTCACTGCTGGAGCACTTCCCACTAGGTCAGTTAGTGCCTCCAATACTTTGACAACACTGAACCTCTTTGAAGACAACTGAAAATTGCCAAATGGGTTCTAGCAAGTCACCAAAAACTCAACCCCACCAAATTTCCTTAAACAAAAACAAAAAACAACCAGAAGATACAACACAGTGGTGGTGTCTGCGGTTTAAAGTGTAGCTCTCATGACCTCACCATCCAACCTGTCCTTTTAAAACTAACACAAAATAGGTTTGTGCCTTTTAAATACATATAAAAAAATTTTAGTTCAAGTTTCTTTTTAGAAACAAACCTCATCTGATTTCCTGACTGAGAACAGGCCCTCCCTTGCCAATTAGCCATAAAGCAGGGACAAAGCAGCAGCTGCACACAGGTACCTGCTGCTGACAGGGAAGCTCACAGCTGCCAAGCTAGAACACTTCTAGGGAAAGAAGACTCCCTCTTGTCGTGCCTTCCTCTAGAAGAGGTGTGCGTGCGTACGTTGGAAGGGTCTCATCGGCTTTGGAGGATAGGGGCTATCCACCTATCATGTGCAGCATGCACAAATTCAAACAGACTGGTGACAGGAGCGTGAAGGCCGTTATTGCTGGAGAGCAGTACAGTAAACCCAAACTCTGCAGAGAGGATGGAATAGTATCTTTGATCTGCCCTAGGGATTTGCCAAAGCGTGGGGCAAGCTCCCCTATCCCACTAACAGCAGGAACATCACCCACCCCAACCCTCCCCACACACACGCTTTTATTCCAATTTGTTTTTGTAAGCAGTTCTGGAGCTGGGGTGAAGTGGGCAAGTACTGCCACCAGTAATGGGGAGCCTTCTGCAAATTAGCAATGACTCCATAGGGCAGGCAAGACGTACTCTCTCACCTCAGATGCCCTGGTACACCTTCCTCCCCTGGACCATATTCTTCTGCCAGCTCTTCTCCCTCAAGCTGCCAACATTTACCCCCCATGCTTCAAGGCTATGAAAGTCCACCATCTTATGTCACACAGGCTTACAACCTTGATATTAAATATGACTCTGCTCTTTCTCTCTCTCTGCTTAGAATCATAGAACCATAGGGGTTAGAAGGGACCACAAGAGTTATCTAGGCTATCCCACTGCCAAGATGCAAGATTTGTTGTATCTAAACCATCCAAGACAGATGGATATCCAGCCTTTTTTCTGAAAACCTCCAGGGATAGAGCTTCCATGATTTCCCCAGGCAGTCTGTTCCATTGTCTTGCTGTTCTTACAGTTAAGAAGTTTTTCCTGAGATTTAATCTAAAGCTGCTGTGCTGTGGTTTGAACCCATTGCCTCTTGTCCTACCCTCTGGGGCAAGAAAGAACAACTTTTCTCTATCTTTCTATGGCAGTCTTTCAAGTATTTGAAGACCACTATCATTTCCTCCTGCCCCACCCCCCCATCTCCTATTTTCCAAACAAAACATACCCAGTTCCTTCAGCCTTTGCTCATATGACTTGCATTCCATCCCTTTGATCATCTTTCAGAGTAGCAGCCGTGATCACCCTCCTTATAGTGTGTATAGTAACACCCATTTTTTCATGTTCTCTGTGTATATAAAATCTTCCTATTGTATTTTCCACTGCATACATCCGATGAAGTGGGCTGTACCCCACAAAAGCTTATGCTCAAATAAATTTGTTAGTCTTTAAGGTGCCACTAGTACTCCTTTTGATCATCTTTGTCACTCGCCTCTGGATCCTTTCCAGTTTCTCTACATACTTCTATACACCGGTGGCCAAAACTGGACATAGCACTCCAGCTGAGGTCTAACCAGCGCTGAATCCTGTCCTACAATCAGGCTCTTGCTGAATCCTATCACTTCTTCCTCACTGGTTGCTATACGCCAGGTTGTCATAAAAATAAAGGGAAGGGTAACCACATTTCTGTATACAGTGCTATAAAATCCCTCCTGGCCAGAGGCAAAACCCTTTCACCTGTAAAGGGTTAAGAAGCTAAGATAACCTCGGGGGGAAACAAAGGGTCTGTCTGTCTGTGTGATGCTTTTGCCAGAACAGATCAGGAATGCAGTCTCAGAAACTCTGTTAAGTTAGTAAGTAATCTAGCTATAAATGCGTTAGATTTCCTTTTGTTTAATGGCTGGTAAAATATGCTGTGCTGAATGGAATGTATATTCCTGTTTTTGTGTCTTTTTGTAACTTAAGGTTTTGCCTAGAGGGATTCTCTATGTTTTGAATCTGATTACCCTGTAAGGTATTTACCATCCTGATTTTACAGAGGTGATTCTTTTACCTTTTCTTTAATTAAAATTCTTCTTTTAAGAACCTGTCTGATTTTTCATTGCTCTTAAGATCCAAGGGTTTGGGTCTGTGTTCACCTATACAAATTGGTGAGGATTTTTATCAAGCCTTCCCCAGGAAAGGGGGTGTAGGGCTTGGGGGGATATTTGGGGGGAAGACATCTCCAAGTGGGCTCTTTCCCTGTTCTTTGTTTAACACGCTTGCTGGTGACAGCATAGGGTTCAAGGACAAGGCAAAGTTTGTACCTTGGGGAAGTTTTTAACCTAAGCTGGTAAGAAAAAGCTTAGGGGGTCTTTCATGCAGGTCCTCACATCTGTACCATAGAGTTCAGAGGGGAAGGAACCTTGACACAGGTCCGTACTTTGGTCATCTTGATTGTTGCAACCCTCCCTGCTCTCCCTGAATTTCCCTCATCTCCCTCTCAGTATACCCAAAACACAATGGCTAAAATGATCTTTTCCTGATGCTACAGCCATGTCACCCCTTCTTAAATATCTTCACTGGTTTAATTTCTCCTTCTGCATTAAGTATAGGCTCCTTGTCCTGACCATCAAGGCTCTGTACAACACTGAACATGTCTACATCTCTCCTTTCTCCTCACCCTGCCAAAACCATCTCACTCTTTCCCATCCCCCTCTTCTTCCTGGATTACGCTCCATTCTTTTAACAGCCTCCTACGTCTCCTTCCTCCACTCTTGGTTTTACACCTTCTTTTTGCAGACCCCTATTTGCTTGAAACTGTCTCCTATTTTCTGAGTAAAGTGTGTTTTCTCTCTTTCCTTTCCTCCTCCTCCAAATCTCACTTCCTTTGACAAGTTTTCCTATAGTGACCTTCTCAATGAGGTCTCTTTTTGTATTTGAAGTTTGTCTCATGTATTGTTTTTGTCAAAGTTAGTTTATAAACTCCTCAGGGCATGGACCTTGTGTTTCTGTGTTTTGTTTAGTGCTATGTACACTTATGGAGTTCTATGAACCATGATTTATTGGATATTTTTGTCTCTGCTGCATTGCAAAAGCCATGACTGGGTTGCTAATGACAGGGAAGAAGCTGTCAGACTGGCAGGTTTGTAAATTTTCTGAATTTAATCTTGAAAATTAATGTGGTAAAACAAACTGGAGCATCAAAATTCTGAAAAGGAGGTCGGCAGCCTCGTGGAATGCTAGCAGCCCGGAAGCACACTTGCTATCTCACACTCTCACCTTCTGAATGTTTTTGGGGACCTCAAGCATCCAGTCTACAGGGAGGTGCGGAGAAGGAGAAATATATCTTCTCTATGAGACTGCGTGTGTGAACAAAAGAAAGAGTTAAAAAAAAAAAAGATAAGAAAGTGTGAACATGCTTGTATCTGCTTCCCCAGCCAGAGGCAAGGTGCCCTGGCAACAGATGTGGAATATGCAATGAGTACAAATGAAAAAAGGAGAGTTATTGCTACAAGGGCAAGACCAGTGGTCACAGATGAACAAAATGTGGGCCAGTTCACACTGTCCTGTGTACTACATACTATTACAGAATGAAAGGGGAGCTGAAGAGGAGGTCTTTAAAAATAACTATAATTGTGTGTACTGACTGGGAACATCGGATTTGCCATAGTGGATCAAGACAGTAGTCTGTCAGGTCCAGATTGCTGTCTCTGGCAGTGAGCAATATCTGATGTTTCAGAGGAAAAAACCAAAACAAATGTGCACAGCCAATGCGATACCCTACATGAGGGATAAATTCCTTCCTAACTCCATAGAGAAATCAGGCTGAGGTGATTTTAACACAGTCTTATAACTCTACTCTGAGCTGTGTACATGATGGTTAAAAAACACCTGATCCTTGTCTACACTACTGCTACCTCTGTTGCTCTCCTGGTGGTGGTGAATTAGAGGTCCCATTTCTGCCAGTGCAGATACAACCCTAAGAAAAGGGTGAAATGCATCACTACAAGTGCCTTACAAAAAAGAAGCAAAATACACTGCAGATGCAACTAGACAGGTGGGAGATGTGACTTAACAGTAGTGTGATTTATGGGGAAATTGACATCTCAAAGTCCAGGGAACTGAAAGCCTCTGTATCCATCAGATCCATTCTATTTCTTCCTTCTACTGCCCCTCACTGTTTTTTAAAGTTAGGAAAGGATCGTAGGAGCCTCCCTCTACAATGAAAAGTAACAAAAATGACAGATGGTGGCTACTGCCCTGGGCATGAAATTTTGGCCTATTCAGATTCATACAGCATGCTAGGAGAACAGGAAATACAGAGGGCTTGAATGGATTACAACAATAAAACAAACAAATACATAAAACAGGAACACAAAAAAGAGTAGGCATTGCCTTTAGTGTTACTTTAAAAGATGTCAAAGGAAAAAAATGTTTAAAAAAAGGCTGCTGCAAACCCTTCCCCCACTCATTACTGTTAACAAAGCCGTTTGCCCTGAAGACTGGACCTCAAGGACTTTTTCAAAGGCAAATTTTTTCTTTAACAAATTCTCCTTTTTTATAAGAACAAGGTAATTAACAATGCTCTGAGGTTCACTAGTGGGCTTGGAAGGGAGTCCCGTCAAACCTCCTTGTCTTCAGGAAGGTTGCTAAGCTACAGGGCCAAGGATATGTACAGGCATCGCACAGAAATCCCTTATGACCCATCCCAGCCTGCCAAAACAAGTAGGGACTAGATAGTAGGAGAATACAGCCTGTATTTTCAAGATTCCTCAGATGAGCTGACCCAATGCAAAGTGCTGAGGTTTAGAGCCAACCCTGGAAGTATCACAGAAGATTTCCTCACTTTCAATGCATGGCTAGAGGAAGAGGGGTGTGTGAATTGCATATTCCCATCCTTTAGTGTCTGGTCTTTGAAGAATCTGCTTAGAGGTAGGCACTTCCCCTTGCTTCTTGAGCCATGCTTACAATAGAATGTTTTGCCAATTTCTCATCAGCTCCATGACTCTGGTAGGAGCTCTTGTTTAGACAAGGTTCCGAGAGGCTGCTGGAGCTGAAATGTATTCCTATGGAAAGCAGGCATACATGCCATAGCGGTTAAAGCACCAATGGCCGCTAACTGTTGTCAACGGCAGCATGGCCTCTGAGCTGTGGGAAATTTTTGGTAAAAAGAACCCAGTGTAGACAAGCCTTGGATGCAGGCTAAAGGATATAAGAGCAGCTGCTACAGGATGTGTGGGATCATAAAGGGGTGAAAGGACTACTGCAACATGAAAAAAATTACTTCGGGTTTCAGAACCATTAATTGTATTGAAATAGCACCTATGAGCCCCAGACAAGGAGCAGGAACTCATTGTGCTGGACACGGTACAAACACAGTCCCTGCCCCAAAGAGCTTACACTTAGGCTAAAGAAATGCAAAAATTAAAGATCCAACAGCAATGCTAATAACAACTCAGCTGAGTTGTCCGTATGTTACCTACTAGTATAATTACATATTATGTACTTTCTGAGCTCATATTTACATGAGCTCCCTTACCTACACCTTTGACATTATCCTTATTTCAGTTTCTTTGCTGAGAACCTCTAAGTTGGGATTTACTTGTGCTTCTCCCTGTCCAAACTCTTTCCCTCCAAGCCAATGAGTTATTTCAAACAGCCCTAAAACCTATTATTTTCAACCAGAATCAACCCTGAGATACAATCTAGTGGTCTGGGCACAGGATTGGGAACTAACCCTGCCTACTTTGTGGCCTTGAACAAGTCACTTAACCACATTACCTCAGTATCTATAAAATAGAGTAATTACAATGTTGATGAAAAATCAGGACAGCAAATTAAGTTGCTACTCTTTCCAGTAATATTATATACCATACAGAGCCACGAAAAACAGGATGGGAAAATTTATCATCCACCTAAGCCCAAGAATAGTTTTCAACAACCTTTCTTTAAAAAGTTATGCCCTGTCCACACAGGTTGGCACTTGTCTGAAACAGCTGTAAAAAGTCCACAGTCCATTACATAGCAGAGATGGGAACTAAACATTAGGCTATGTCTACACTAGCACTTTTGTCAGTATAACTTATGTCACTCAAGGGGTGTGAAAAACACACACCCCTGAGCGACATTAATTACACCAACAGAAGAGCCAGTATGGACAGTGCTATATCAGCAGGAGTGCTCGCTGGGGGTGGTTCAATTATGTCAAAAGGAGCGCTCTCTCCTGTTGGCTTAGAGAGGCTACACGGGAGATCTTACACCAGCACAGCTGCATCAGTACAGATCTGCCGCTGTAAACTCTCAAGTGTAAACCTGGCCTTGGTCACAGAAAAGATGCAAAATAAAGAAAGGGCACACTGGAGTAGCTGGAGCTGGCTATCACTTGCAATCTCACTGCTCCCCTACCTGGATCTTGCATCCTCGGTAATCTAGCAAACATCTACCACTTCTGGAGTCATTGTCTATCGCAGCACTGGACTCCTTTCCGAACCTCCAACTGCAGCCAGCAAATGTAAATACTAAAGGCTTTCCTCCACTAGGCTGTCCTTCCCTGCCCCCACCTCGTTGGCTGCCTCGCTCTCCTCCCTGCAGCCCCGCCCCCTTAGCCAGTCTTGCCAAACTTTCAATACTACAAATGCAAGGCAGCAACAGTCATGAAAAACGTGGCAAGTCATGATTATCTGACTATAGTATTCAGCGTAAACGAAATAAAGGAGCGGATGGGGAGGGATGATTAAAAATTAAGAAGCTTTAGTATTCTACATGGGTGCATACAGAGACATAACAGGAAATAATGACTGTTCCATGCTATTTCCAGAAAAAAAAAAATCAATAAACTCACCTAGTACAGACAGTTTGTTCTTGACCCAGATATGTACTTCTGGTTGCAAGTTTTGTAGTCCCGTCCCATACACGCTGAGTGAGACAGAGAGATGAATGACCTAAGTCAAGTCTCAGGGAAAGCAAGTAGTAATCTACTAACCTACTAACCAGCAAAGCTACCCTTTCAGTCTCATGTGTCCATCTTCCAGAGCTTTTTCCTTCTTCCTTTTTTAATCCTTTCAAGTCAGATTCTAGTCACAGCTATGAGTTGTATGATCTGCCTGTGTTCACAGCTGCTTCCTTAGTACAAGCCCTTCTCATGTGTGCGTGTGTATGTGAGAGCGTATATGTCTGCTTGCTTGAGGGGGAGGGTTCCTTAAGAGAAGAGGCTAGTGTTTTAAATCCAGTCTGAAGCCGTGCCCTGCTTCTTCCCCAGAACAGGAATAAAGTTGCATTCTTCAAACAGGAAAAAGAAATGCAGAATGTTAAACTCAGAGGAGTTCTGATTGTTGGTAAATAATCCACATCCTCCTCCTCCCACGGCTAAGGCTTATATATATTCCATAATGGGCCAGCATGGAAGTTGTTGGGTTGTTAATATGTTTCATGCTAACTAAGTTTAAGCATGCAAATCCAATAAAAGAAAGGCATTTTGCATACTTCAGCATTCTAGTCAATGTTTTTCCCATGGCAATGCTGCTAGACATCCTAACCAGCCTGCTGCATACTGCAGATATTTAATTCTGCTTCTTTTACAATTTGTACATAATATCACAAAATGCAGAAGACCGCTAATTATTACTGAGAATTTCTGTTTTCCTGTTTCTCTTAAGAGTTTCTTATCCACATGATCAGGAAACCTTTTGGTAATCGGCCTCCTCCCTTTTGTTCAAAACATTGATGCTGACTGCCCGTGAAGCAAAAACAAATCAGTCCTGAGTTCAAAGGCATTTTTGCATTCCAGTTGTTTCTCAGACAATGCCCAGCTACAAAGCAGCCAGTTTTTCTGCAGCACAACAGCAATGTGCACTTAAAAATATTCCTGTAATAAATCAAGCTTCCAATATCTACTTCTGAAGGACAATGCCCTTACCTTAATTAATGGCTTCTTTGTCCCATAAGTGGCAAACAGAGCGATTTTTGCCTAACAAATCCTACAACTGTTCAATCCATTAGATCCCTTTCCACCCTCAGTCTCTACAATGCCTTTTAATGAACTGAAAGTCACTCAGCTTCAGTCTTCTCTCCTTCCAGCAGAATTCACTATGAGTGGATCTCACTGCTTTCCATAACATGTGACAGTGGGACATACCCATCAAGACTAATCTCTTATCAATTAGAGCTTTCAGTCTGATCCAGAACAGAGATTACTTTAAGTCTCAACACCACCTTGTTGACCTTCTCAGGAGGCTGAAGAGCATTTCCCTTTGCATGTCTCATTTCCAGACAGTACAGGAGATTTCTGTTCAGGTAGCCCAGACTGTAGTACATCTGCATAGTAACCAATCTGCAATATGAAATTTGCACGCTCTACAAAGAAGGACTAAGGAATCTGAAGCCTGACACAGAATTAAAAGTTACTTGGAAAAAACAAAAAACAAACCAAGATTTCAGTCTTAAGGAAAGGCTTCACAAGGCAACCATATACATTTAAATACATTAGTACTGCACACGATAAAAATATTTTTACAAGCAATAATTCAGGTATATCTCAAAAGTGTGACCCCATGTTCTGTTTAACAAGGACTGAATGTTACTTAGGATATGGATTGCAGCAGTACCCAACACGCTAGGCACAGTGCAAATATACAGTAAGGCACATTCCTTACCCCCCAAAAAACTTGCAATCTAAAGAGAGCCAATTGCCTCTAATGACAGCATAACAGAGGATGAGCATTTACTGTAGATGAGAGACTGGTCTACACTTAAATGCCGTAGTGGTGCAGGTGCACTGCAGCAGCTATGCCGCTGTAGCACTTCAGTGAAGACACAACCTATGCAGACGGGAGGGCTTTCCCCGTCAGTGTAGATAATCCAGCTCCCCAAGAGGCAGTAGCTAGGTCGATGGGAGAATTCTCCTGTCCACATAGTGCTGTCTACACCAGAGGTTAGGTTGGTTTAACTGCCTCGTTCAGGGGTATGGATTTTTCACATCCCTGAGCGACATCGTTATATTGACCTATTTCCTGGTATAGCTATGCCATAAATACAAAAGCAAAGATATGCCATAAATATATAACACATTATTAACACCCTGCTGACAAAAGTCAACTGTCATCTCCCTGTAGTCCATTCAGATGACACTTTGCAGAATTTCAAATATAGTTTTGAGTTCCATGCCCCTAAAGCACACCCAGTATTGAGCAGTGCATCACAGTACAGGCTCTTACAGTATTGTCAACATGTGTACGCAACACTGTCTGTCCAGAGATACAGATGTCAGTTGTCACCTATGCTTTCAAACCCTACTAAAAAGGTAAATAATTGCTGGCACAGACTAATATTTCTGTCTCTCTCCCTTTCGCTACATACACATTACAAAGCACTTTGCTATGGAAGGAACTCACCTGTAAAAGAGTCATGCAGTGACAGAAGAATGCCTGTCTCACACGCACACCTTTGCTAAGAAAACAACAGACAAGGGAAACAAATTAAATATACAGACTAATGCATGCTCAAGGAGATAAACTAATGTGCCATTAAATCCTCCACAGTACGGTAGTGAGAAACCGTTCTTTTGATAAGTTCTGAGGATGGGTGAAGGTAGTTCAATCAATAGCACAAACATCAGCAATGATTATTATTGGTTTCAGAGTAACAGCCGTGTTAGTCTGTATTCGCAAAAAGAAAAGGAGTACTTGTGGCACCTTAGAGACTAACCAATTTATTTGAGCATAAGCTTTCGTGAGCTACAGCTCACTTCATCGGATGCATACTATGGATTATTATTGTTATTAATTACTGTTTGGCACTGTACAGAACAAAGACGACATACGCACTGCCTGGAAGAACTTACAGATTAAGATCAATATACAATTTAATGATCTGCATACAACCATTATCAAAAGACATTAAGGCCTGGATCCACAAAGGGACTTTGAGCATTGTAATGTCTAAACTTTAGGCAACAACACAGAAACAACACTGCAATCCACAAAGCCCGAGTTACGTGCCTAGGCTCCCTATAGAATGAAATGAGAGAGACAGGTGCCTACAAATGGGCACCACAAAAGTGAGCCCATGGCCGCTGTCCCATCCCCCCCCCGAACATTCCTCCTCACCCTCCCAGGGGGGTGTGACCCCACAGTTTGGGGACCACTGCTACAGAGTGATACTCACTCTTTCTGCCCAAATTAATTTTCAATTATTTAATTACAGTGTAAAATTCAGTGGGAGAGATTGAGGAGCCCCACATAAGACTATTCTATGGCCCCATGGTTAGAGCCCTCACCTGAGTGGTGGCAGAACCTTGTTCAAATCCTCTCTCCTCATCAGGCAGAGGGGAGACTTGAACTGTGGTGTCCACCACATCCCAGATGAGTCCCAGAACTACAGATCTAAAGGCTACTAAGTCCTTCTTCCCCTCCCCCACCCCAACTGTTTTGTGTGAAGTTAGTCAGCCTCTAAGCATGCCCTCCCTGTTCTGACCCAACCCCCGATTTTTTCTGCCATTCATGGATCGCTCTGGGGCTTACGAAAGAGCTAGAAGCCTGGATGCCTAGAGCAATGGCTCTCAACCTTTCCAGACTACTGTAACCGATTCAGGACTCTGATTTGTCTTGCGTACCCCCAAGTTTCACCTCACTTAAAAACTACTTGCTTACAAAAATCAGACATAAAAAACCAAAAGTGTTGCAGCACACTATTACAGAGAAATTGTTTACTTTCTTTTTTTATCATATAATTATAAAATAAATAGACAAATATAAATATTGTACTTACACTTCAGTGTGTAGTATATAGAGGAGTATAAACAAATAACTGTCTGTATGAAATTTTAGTTTGTACTGACTTCGCTAGTGCTTTTTATGTAGTCCATTGTAAAACTAGGCAAACATCTAGATAAGTTGATATACCCCCTGGAAGACCTCTGCGTGCCCTAGGTTGAGAACCACTGGTCTAGAGTGACGAAGCGGTGTGCGTGCTCAGTGGTAGAAACGCAGGCAACCCGGGGAACTTCTACTGCAAAAACTTAGATTCTGAGAGAGTTTAGGCACCTATAGAGCTAGGCGGCAGCCAAGTGAGAATTCTGTGGATCACAGTGGTGCCTAAAAACGGGACTTAGCCCCTAAATGTGGGGGTTAAGAGCCTAAGTACCTTTGTGGATCTGGGCCTAAGATACCAAGGGTCAACTTTTGGGTGGGGGGGGGGTTGGGGGGGATGGCGGTCCCAAGGTCCACACAGGAATAAATGGGCCCACAATTGCAAATCTTGCATACTCGCACAAGTCTACGATTGCACACTTCAGTGGTTATTTAGACATCTTAAATGGCTTTCTGCATATGTAATTGCAGCATTCTGTAGGTATAAGTGGGCCTCTATTAAAAAAAAAATTAGACCTCCTATGTCAAGTTGTGATGCAACACAAAATGCTCTTTGTCCAGCCAAACATCTCCAGCCATGCAGGAGTATTAGGGGATTTTATTTATTTATCCTGCAACATTTTTTCCTTATATTTCCAAAATAATTACAACATGTTATTCAAACGTCAAATAGCACATGTTGTGAATCAATTTAGCGAACACTTTTTTTTTTTTTTTTTTAATTAACCTTTTCTACTTTTCCAAACCGATGACAACTTGGGGTCAAAACACACGGGAACTGAAAATAAGTAACCAGAAGTAAGCCGTGCAATCTTACTCGACAATACAGCATTCACAAGGTTCAGTTCTTACACGGACTCCAATTTTTGACTTTGAGATGTTTAACTCAACACTGAATACCACTACTACCTACATGTAATTAAACAGTCCAGTGCCTAAACACATCCTTAGTCATCAGTTCCTGCAAAAACCCTGCAGTGAATGAACTTGCAGAGTTTGCACTGAAAACAATCAAGCTGAGTGACAAAATGTGGTTTTATAAATCTAAATTTTGCTCATTAAATATAATCCTCTTGTAGAAATAAACCTAATTTTTCTTCTTTGCCTGCTATCCTAGGGCCATACCACCCTGGACATTATTACACTAACCGATTTTTTTCCCCATGCACAGAAGCATAAAAGTTAGAGATGGAGAAAAGACATAAGGTCATCCAGTCACATTCTCAGCGAATGCAGGAATAGTTTCCCATGATATATTACAGGCACCAACCCACTTGCTCCTATTATCTCCACAGTTGGTGCTGTCAATCCTCAGTAGCCCAATGGAGTTCTTTTCACTATCTCCAGGAATTATTGAGAGTAAATTAAACAAGTGGGTGCCAGAACTCTGAAAGGATTAGAGCTGCTGATCAGAGCATCAAACTGGTGTCCACTGTGAGGTTACCGCTGGAGCACTCACAACTGGCCACTCTGCAATGTGAGATCTAGGCAAGCAGCTTGCCAGCCAATAATGGCAACCTTAAAAGCCGCAAGTAGCTATAAAAAAGAGCCCAAAATATAACTGCCTATGGCTAAAAAAAATAAATAAAACACCACCACGGTGATTCCTGCACAACTGGCAAGCTCAAAAATGGCTTCTGTAGCAGATCTTATCCTTCAGTTTCAGTAACAAAATCCCTTTCTTGTCCTTCCAGTGGAAGAAACATTTTAGGGTCAGATTACTAAGGAGATAAAAAGCTCTAATACTGTAAAAGCTGAACTTTTAAAAAAAGATAAATCAACTATAGCCCCCCGCCCCCCTCAAAAAAAAAGAAAAAGAAGAAATTCTTGGAGCATCTGAGGTATAATACAGTAAAAAGAATGACTCTGCACATATAATTCCCTTAGGAATTGTTCTGTCCTTCTGCTGAGACAATAGTAAGAAAGATGTGTTGGTTTACTGAAAGCCTGTTCCTTACCGAGTGCTCTAGAGGAGGTGGTGTTGTCTCTGCTTTCACACATTAAAGCACTGTTAGCCGCTCCTGCTGACCTATTTATGGACATGGCTGATTCCACTGAAGAGCTAGGCTAGACCATCTGTCTACATGACACAAAAAATTGGTTGGAGCACATCAGCCAAAGGCAGCAGTGGGTTCGATAGAGATATGAAAAGTAAGCCAGCAAAGGACACTGAAAGGTCATTAGACGGCGTAAGTTTATATACCGTCTAATCTGAAATATTCATTTTAGTGAAGGAGAAGCCCTAAAGACTTTTCAGCCGAGACACTTGCAATGGATGGAAGAGAGAAGTCTAGAGACCACAGTCAACAACAGACTGATTATCGTTACAAAACACTCAGTATGTAATTTCTTCTTCTTGTAACTATTGTAACTCTACCTGCTTCTATGAATTCATTTGGATCACTCTGCAGAAAGCTCAAAATTAACACAAGGATAAATTAGGGCAGGGCAGCAAGATTTACAGGGGTAGTGACTCAATCCTTATTAAAATGTGAACAGTGCTATTATATGTTTCCCAATCCTCTCTCTCCATTCAAGAAACAAACTTTTTTTCTTCCAGAATATCAGTACGCCAGGCAGAAGAACGGCTTTCCGAGAAGCAATGGACCCAAGAAAGCCAGCAGACGGTTTTGGAGTAACATTAACTACTCATGGGGGAAGAAGAGGTATATGTGGTGGAGGCAGCAGTGACTAAAAGACTGCAGTTTCTGGGTTTTAAAAATTAACAACACTTATACATGTATGTTAACAAACAAATCAACAGTTTCTTTCACTAGTACACATAATCTCTTACAATTTACAGGTTTCAGAGTAATCCGATGAAGTGAGCTGTGGCTCACGAAAGCTCATGCTCAAATAAATTGGTTAGTCTCTAAGGTGCCACAAGTCCTCCTTTTCTTTTTACAATTTACATACACACATAAATAATAGATAATATATATTCCGCACATGTGAACTTCAGTTTAAACCCTAGTCTCTAATCTCTTGGTATAGCTCTTTCATATCAATTTCCATTAGTGGCAGTCTGATTAAGTGACTACCTGATACTTGGCTACATTGTAATGAGGACATTCCATATTGTTGTTGGCTATTACTCAATTGACATGTACATCCTGATGTTTCAAAACAGACCACAATCATAATTCTGCTTTCAACGCCCTAGCCAAACCTACTTCGGGGGAACTACTCAAAATGCTAAACTTTGCTAAACTGTGAAAAATTTAGCAACTCTCATGGGTAAAATGTAGAAATTGACTCATACCCCCACTCACAGAGTTTCCAGGACAGAAACATAATCTTAACTGGTGTTCAAGTAAACAGAACCAAATTTTCTATATTTAGACCCTCACATTTTACCTAAAATTGTGCACACAGTTAACATCATGCACATATCTGCTATGAACAAAAATGTAGGCATGGGTTTGTGTGTACAATGCAGGTTTGCTGGCACGATAAAGAGCCCTAAAAGGGCCAGATTTTCAAAGATACTAGCTAAGTCGTGCTCACAAAAGTTGCAAATATAAATTCCATAGCTGCATACAAAAACACACATATGCAGTATCAGTTCTCCGGTGCATTTGCACATCTGAACGCAGGATTCTGCGGACACTGATGGCGAGTTCCTTTCCTTTTAGCAGGTTTCAGAGTAGCAGCCGTGTTAGTCTGTATTTGCAAAAAGAGAAGGAGTACTTGTGGCACCTTAGAGACTAACAAATTTATTTGAGAATAAGCTTTTGTGTGCTACAGTTCACTTCATCGGACCACAAAAACTTCCTCTTCCTTCCTACTGGAAGAGTCCTTACTGATGCTACATGGCAGTTATTGCAGACTTGGGGCTGTAGTAACTTACATGGCGCTATTATAAACAGAAAAACAGAATGGGAAACGTAACACCTATGGACAGATCCTAGAAAGAAGGTGGTGACAGGAGGAATTTCATTTGCATAAACCTTCAAGCAGCTCTGGACTGGCTTCTTGCAGAGCTGGCATGGAGCCCCTCTACCCGAAGTATATGGCAGGCCAATTTTCTTCAAGGCAAGGTGCAGAACAACTATGTATGGTGGGAAGGGGTTTCTGCATCCCTTAATGTCTGTTAACGTGGGACTATTGATTATGTTTCTGCAACGCTAATAATTTTTTAAATGTAATTTGGATGCACATTTACAGAAGGGCTATTCTACTGTTAGTTCTTCATTCTTTCACTAAAGATTTTTTTTTTTATTCCATTCATTTAAAAAAAAAACCCTCAAAATAATTTGTACAACACAAACAATTAAAGTAATGAAACACCAGGAAAGAACTATACTAAATACCAGCCTCCAGAGCATGAGTGATCAGGCCCAGGGGTCAGAGCAGCAGCAGTCAGGCCTAGTGGTTGGAGCCAGACTCAGGAACCAGAGGTCAAGCTAAGGGGCAGAGCCCGAGTCAGAACCAGGCAAGGAGCAAGGCTGGAGCCAGGCTGGAACAAGACTGGGGGGGGGGCAAGGCAGGCACAGGAGTGATCACAGCTATGGGCGTTAGCATTGAGCAGACACTGAACTGCTCCCGTGGCTGGGTTTAAGAGCTGACTTTTCCAACCAACTGGACAGTCTGGCCAATCAGGTGATTTTGCTGCAAGCCAAACCTGATTCAGCAGCAAGTCCTCTGTTGCTCACTAAAGAGGTGGAGCCAGCAGGTCCCAGGCTCAGCTGCAAGCCCTAATTCCTGACACTAAAGTAACATCCTGCCTCTGACTTTAAACAATAAGAACTGCAAACTCACAATTAAAGCTTAAATTCAACCAATCGGGAATAGATTTTGCAGTGGTGACAAACAATGTGTGATGTTATTTACACCCACACCCACAGAGAAAACTTTGACTGTAAGTTTTTTGGGGCAGATAGTGTCTTTTTGTTCTGTGTTTGTACAGCATCCAATATTATGGAGTCATTAGGCTGCACCAGAATACAACATCAGTAATAATATGGCCTGGTTTTCAGAGGAGTAGAGCAACCACAGCTCCCAGTGACTTCAATCTCTGACCAGCAATCCCATGGCCAATTCCTGACTCATCCCCTAAACTCCCTGCATGCTGGGATGACTTGAGCCCCCAAGGAGCACAGCCAGTAAAGTGTAACAACTCTCTGCTAGAAGTGGTTTCCTGTAAACTGAACTGTGATTTCAGCCTTAATTTTGCATTACCTAACTTGTGTGGCTGCAAGACAGACCTGAATCGCCAGTTTGACCTAGGTGGGGTTTTTTTGCTTTCATCTAGTATTGTTGAACTATATGAACATCAATGTCACCTCTGCCTCATGTATGTGAAAAACATCTGTGTGAAGAATGCGAATGTCAGTTGCTAACACTGTGTCCAGCAGCAGCAGCTCAAACTCCAGAATGCCCCAAATAGAAATAAATATTGTACACTCCAAACACGAGCACAGTCCGTTCATATCTATCAAGGCTGTTGTTGCATCTCTCTCCTGTGGTGTTGGAACACTGACGGAAAACGTACTTCTGTGGCGACTCACCCTGAATTATCAACTCAACAAAAAGGACTAAACCTGACACAGACATTTCCCTGTACAATTTATTCTTCCACTTAATACATGTAGATTTGATAAGCAACAGAATTGTGTTAGATACATTTTTTTAAATTACAAAATTCACCATTGTTAATATAATTCCATTTCACAAGTTGTTTCTCACGGAAATCTGTTTTGCAAGAAAATCTTTGCTATGAAGGGACTTAATTTTGTTTCCTTTATAAACAGTCCATAAGTTTCCCTCTCCTATGGAATTATGGATGGGAGAGGAAAATGCTAGTTTTATAGCATGCCAGTTTTATCGCCTTCTACCCCAACAAAACACAATGAATTATTTTTTACTGTAGCCATTTACACAAAACAAATTTTAGTTTTTAAGCAAAATTATACTCAAAGTGCCAGTTTGTCTGAATTAAATTTAAAATTTATTTCAGTAATAAGGAGCTAAGTAATGAAAGCAGCAGCAATAAGGAGCTATAGCAGGAAATTTACTTCCACTGGCTGAAAACATTTCTTCCTTTTCTATAGACAAAATTCTGCTTTGACATACACACAGAAGAACCTAACTCTGACTGACACATTCTCATTACACATTCTGATTACCTGACAAAGAGACTGATCTGGGATGCAATCGGGAGGAGGTGGAATCCAGCAGCAGGTGCGGGGGGGAGGGGAGTGCAACTGGGGTGGGGTTATGAAGTCATGGGGGAACCCACTCTCAGTTCAGGCACTGGGGATGCAATCAGGGAAAGGGGTAGAAAAGCAGACAAGCACACAAATTTGAACTGGTTTAACTTTGGATATGTTTTTAAAGTGATTCAGTTAAATTACTGCCTGGGCAGATTCTCTTAAATGGATTTTAAAATGTTTTATATTCCTTTATCTTAAACTGGTAAAGATTACCTGAGCTCCTAGTTAAATCTTTCAGGTAGACTGTCTTCCTTTTCAGAGTCATTTAAAGAAATCTTCATTTCACTTTAATAACTATTCAAAGTTCTATCTGGCTTACTACAGTAGCCAATGTTAGCTCCCTTCAACCACAAGAAACTAGATTCCTGTCTACAATACTGTGAGCCACATGTGGACCAAGGTGGCTTCTAAGGGTGTGTCAATGATAAGCAAAAAAACAAACCAACCACTGAATGGACATAGATTTCATGGCATGTTTGGTTGCACTGGATTAACAGAATTTAAGGCCAGAAGGAAGCACTATAATAATCTAGGCTCATCTCCTGCTTAACAGGAAACAGAACCTTACCCAGCAATTATTCATCCTTGTGACAAGCTTAATGTGGCAATTAGGCAACACTGGTTTTGATATAACCATTTTGGAACGAACATGTGTGAGCGCGCACACACGCCTTACTTACAATCATGGCTGTATCAGTGCCTCCTGGATCGCCTGAACCACTTTCATCACACAGAGCTCGGTATTGTTGCTGGGAGTAGGGACTTCAGTGTAATATCTAAACTCAAAGGACCGCATTATGGGACAGGATATGGAGAATTGCTATTACAATGCTAGTGGCTCCCTACCCACAGTGGGAAGAAACAACTGTAGACTGCACTGTTTCAGTCAAATTTAAGCTTAAGACATTTATACACATGTCACAAGCTCAAGGTGTTCCAGTCAATGGCTGATTGCAAAGCTTTTTAATATGGGATACAAAGGGCATCAGACAGAACATAGCCTAAGTAAATTATTCATTCAATTCAACCCTTTAAATTTATTTTTAGCTTAATTTCACTAAACATTTAACAACATAGCTGAATATATAATATCAATGTACTGATACCCATACTCTCAGTTTGAATTTCTTAATCTTTTTTATGTCAGAGGCATATTTTGTAAATAGAAGAACATCTTTCACATCCCAGAGACTAATCCAGCCATTTTATCTTAGTCTTTTAAACATTTTGCTTAGCAATCTGAACACACAACAACTTGCGTGAAAGTGGATTTAGATTTCTTGTTGGTTTTGGAACAGAGTTTTCATAGAAATTAATTTAGTCCTTAGTCGTCATCTTTTACAGTATCTAAAAAAATACATTTAAAATCCTGAATGGGAAAAATATCAATACACATTCAGGCCTTTGGAAGAACAGAGAGAAAACTCTTCCTTTCCAGAGTAATAAATTCAGTAATTTCACTGTGGCATGTACACATGCTGGCTGTTCTCCACTGTGACACATCTTCACAAGCGGAAGGAAAAGAAGGATAACTGAAGAGTGGCCTATCTGAGAAATCTACAAGTTAATGATCCCATCCCTCCTTCTAAGTGAAAATAAGTGTTAAGGAAATCAGACAGACATATAGCTTTCATATACTGTAAATACTTTCCCAACCATCTGGCACAATTGAAACTATTTAAAGGAAAAGTTGTGGCAATACAAATTGTTTAAAATACAAAAGCAAAACAGTTGGAGAGTGACTATAGTTAGAAAAATTACTGCAATAATGGGGCACCATTTTACTTTATACGCCTACTCCTTCCGTCTCCTTAGGTCATAGTTGCTTACAATATTGATAAAAGCAAGGTTCTGTGTGGTATTTTTTCCTTTCCGCTCTTATTACTAGAGCTAATATACTTACAAAAAATGGAGCTGAATTCTATTATGCCCCATGCAGCACCAAAAAATTGTCAATAATGTTCTAACTGAAAAATTTTTACTCCAATAAAATTGAAGGTGTCAGAGATGGAAAGAAAACAGCTTGGCTTTCGGATCACAGTTAAATATATATTTTGAATTACAGTGGTGATTTTAGGTCTTGACTTTTTTTTTTTTTGGAAAATTCCTTTAAAATATTCAAGGGCTTTTCTGCTTCTCTCAATATTCATGGTCTTTTGAGCAACACCCATCTAATTCAGGGCTTCCACCCCCCAAGCCTCTCCTTTCTTTCTGTGCACACACCTGCCAGCTTTTCAATTTTAGTTTCTGCTTTGCCACTGCTGTTTAAAACTCCTCTTTGCAAAGGGAGCTCCCCATCAACAAAACAGAGAAATTGGTGTACTACAAAAAGTACTGTCAAATGCACAGAGTAAACAAACTGAAAAGAGACAGACTTTTTTTGTTGTTGTAATTGTTCCCTTCCAGTTATAGTAATCTTCTGGGTTAACAAGAGTAGATAACAGATGGGAACATGATTTTCAAGTTTTAAAACTTTAAAATAGGAAAAAGACAAACAAACCAACCAACCAACCAAAGATCACTGTTGAAATACTCACACAAATACAACTCTGTCACAGTGGGAAGAAGGCACTGTAGTTTTTAACTCAATGTAGCTAGTCGAGTTCAATGCCAGGTGGGGTGCTAGGGTTGACCTTGACTAGCTACACTGACAGAAAAATTAGAGTGCCTTTTCTCTACTAGGATTTTACGCTGGGATAGAACAACACACCTCTTTTTGAAGGAAAAATATAGCCTTTTTCATTACATACCATCTACCATACAAGGAAGCGCAGGAGGTGAGTCTAAATAAATCACTTTCCATGCCTTGGGTTCTCCTCAGAGGAGTTTACATGCCATTATGGATGTAGATATATAGCTGTTGCATAAATACATATACATTTGCTTATTGGGAAATCATACAACTTCATAAGCTATAAGGGTAATAAAATATAAATGTAACAAATTAGAAATCCAACATTTGCATTTTTCAGGTTGATTATATTCCTTGCTCATTCAAGTATTTTACAAGTAATGACCAGATCCTGTGCCTTACTCACAGGCGCAGTCCTTACTACTCAGATAACTATGAGGAGCAGAGTTTTACACTAAACTGGAACCTAAATGAAGACAAAACATTGATACAATTTATTTTAATGTATCCCCCCCAAATTGCCATTCCAAAATATTTTCTAATTACAAATAATCTCAGTTCAAAGTTCATTCCTTGCTGGCACCACACAAACAGTTAATCCTTGTTGCACTGTTTATTTCAGAACACCTTTTTTTTAAAAAAATAAGATCTCATATTTGTGTGCACTCACTTTGATATGTATTTTGGAAATCCTTCCTCACTTCAGCAGTCGCTTTGTACTTATTGGGAGTATTCTCAAGAGGAAGGATATGGCTATTATTCATCCTGGTTAACAATCTTACATCTTCTATTTAGTAAATAGTTAAAAAAAAAGTTCTTCTGTATAATTAATCCCTACTGCTCTTATCCTGCATCATTAAACAGTTCTCAATTATACCATTCCCAACTATGTCTGGCATAATCATTATTATTAATACATGGTAGCTTCACAATTCACTGTGCATCCAAAATAACTTTGTCACAAAAATTATAATTTTAAAAGTCTGTGGGGGGAAATAAAATTAAGGGTGAAAAATACCACAACCTCCAATTAATTGGAAAATAAAAAGCTATAATTTTGTGAAGTCTCATCTTTGTAAATATCACCGCAGGTTACCACAAATCAAAGTATAATACAAAAAAACTGAAGCTGAAAGCTCAACTATAGTTAGGTGGTTTCTGGTGGGAACTTTAGTAACTGAGATTCAGTGCCAACAGCATAAACTGCAGCAGATGATTTGGTGGGTGATTTTTCACTTTTATAATCTTAATAATGTTTTTTTTTTAAATGAGGATAGTTATGAAAGCACTTGCAAAAACCCCTCGTGTCTACCTCTGATGTTATCTTTGAGCAGATGTATGCGGTGCATTAGAAAACAGGATAAGCCATGGTGGTGTAAAAGGTGGATAAAAAGGTGGTTTAATTTGTGTCATTTACAGAGCCAAATACAGAGTTCTTTGCTTACCAAACATAAAATAGACAATCGAAATGTAATGCAGACAAGACAAGTCCTGGTTTAGATATGGGAGGGTTTGGAAAAATGGATGCTTGTATACACAAGCCTTTAGGACTGTAAAATCCTTGGAGTAGGGACCCTGTCACTATATATCTTTGTATATCATCTAACACAAATGGGGCCTGTGGAGGAAAGATGTGGAGTTCAGCTTTGGACAGATTTCAGTTTGAGATGGTGCTAGGATGTTTAGAAGGAGATATTAGAGACTGGAGAGAGGAGAAGAGAAATAGATATGAGTGCTATTAGCATAGACGTGGTAGCTAAACTGCAGTTCCACATTAAACCTTCTAGAGTATATACATAGTGTGAAGGTGGACATGGTTACAGAGGACCAACCTCTGAGGGACATCAAAAAGTGGGGGGGGGGGGGGGAGGGCGGAAAGAGTATCCACCAAAGGTGACTGTCAGTAGGCAGGAGAACAGATTCATTGAGGACCAGAAAGCAAAGAAAGGAGGTCAAAGTGATCAATAGCATTAACGGCAGACAGCTCTAACAGAATAATAGAAGAGGGCCTCTTTCATATTGTTAGCTGGTGGTTTGTGGAGACTTTGATGATGGCAGACACCACAGCCCTAATGGAACCATTCCAACAGCTGGGTATCACCCGGGTGTAAGATGCCCATCAGAACACTCTGTATTTACAAAGGGAGGATTCACCAATCGCATTTTATGGCTGCTTTCCATTGCCAGAGCAGCACAAAGCAGCCAAGGTGCAAGGGAAAATCTAGACCAAAGAGGACAGAGTTGATAGGAGAAAGAACTAACTTTTAATAGAAGTCAGCATAGCTGTGGGACTGTTTCCAAAACAGTTCAGCAGCACAGACGCAGGAATAGAGTATGGCAAAAAAGAGTGGAGTGATAGGTTAACACTTCTTCCAAATCACCTACACTTCCAATTAAGAGAAGCGGACTCCTGAGAACACTACTGTTGCTAAGTAGAGTCTATTAATGGTTCTCAGTCTAGGAAGTCCCCTGAGGAAGATGGTGGTGACCTTGGTACTACTGGAACAGAGGCTCGCAATAGTAATATAAGACATGATTGGCACAGAGGATGGTGGAAAGATCGGACTGGTACATAACAGTACTGCGCATCCATCAGTGAAACAGACACCTTACTTGGAAAGTTTTACTTCTGTCAAAATGCAGCAGAAAATGGACCAACTGAAAGCCAATCACAAGTCTATTAAACTCACCAGGCAATGCAATTTATGTTTACAAAAAAATCCAGCATCAAGATTTTCTTATAACGTGTGCAGACACCAAACACCCCTTACCAAGAGAGTAAGCCAAAGACAGAAGAGCACTGCTTCACTGAAAAAGGTGCCACCTATGGGCAGCTGAAATATGATGCTAATGTTAAAAGACAAATTAAACTGATGATCGAAGAGGGGGGAAAGGATCCTTTAATGAATGGGCAGCAGCATGAGGCACTAGAGTAATAAACATGACACAGTCTGATCATCTTCTAGTAGTGTTCTGGTGTTGGGCGAGGGAAGCAAATGACAGCATCTGAAACATTCAGAAGAAAAGGAGGCTCTGGCAGCATTCATCCAGACACTCAAAATGAAGAGGGGAATTGCACAGACGATTGCACCGGCCTCGTCGCCACACTACTTCGTTGATAATGAAGGCTTTTAGAGAGCTCGTTCTGTATGCAGAGCATTGCTTCAAGAGGAAAATACTTCTCAACAGTTATAACGCTTAAAATTTAAGACATGGTGCAAGAGAAGGCTAGTTCTAAAAGACATTTGGAGAAGGGACTGATCTGCGGATCCACTGGTACATATACATATTCTTCATGCACTTGCTGTAAACAAGTGTCCAAAAGGCTTTTTCACATTAAAATTCTATCACTGGTGCACAGAGGTGTTGGCATATCAAAAAGCTTGCGCTCCAGGGAAGAATGGCATGAGGCTCCACTGAAAATTAGGCCCTACATGTTAAACTCCCCAATGGGATTTACTGCAAGTAAATCCACCCCCCAATGACCACTCAAAGAGAGTCACCAGAAAGTTGTTCTTGCCACTTCCAGTATATTAATAATTAGCATGGCACTGTATAATACTACACAACATTATTACCCACAATGCCTCAGTAAGGTAACACTACTTATTTCCCTTTTAGGGTATTAAAAGGAGACATTAACATCTATACACATCTTTGAAGAAGGAAACACTATGTAAGACCTAAATATTATAATTATTGTTGATGAGAGGTGTAATCTATTAGGCCTGGTCTATATAGAAAATAAGTCAGCTTAACTACGTCCCTCGGGATGTGAAAAATCCACACTCCAGAGCCGTGTAGTTAAGCCAACCTAACCCTTGGTGTAGGCAGAACTAGATTGATGGAAGAATTCTTCTGTCAACGTAACTACTGCCTCTCAGGAAGGTGGATTACCTACATCAGAGGTTCTCAAACTGTGGGTCGGGACCCCAAAGTGGGTTGCAACCCCATTTTAGTGAGGTCACCAGGGCTGACTTAGACTTGCTGGGGCCAAGGGCTGAAGCCCAAGCCCAAGCCCCACCACCAAGGCCGAAGCCTGAGGATTTCAGCCCTGCATGCTGGGACTCAAGTTACAGGCCCCCCAACCTGAGGTTGAAGCCCTTGGGCTTCAGCTTTGCCCTCCGCGCCCCCCCCGGGATCAGTGGGGCTTGGGCCGGGTCAGGCTTCGGGTCCCCATCCTGGGGTCGTGTAGTCACTTTTGTGGTCAGAAGGGGGTCACGGTGCAATGAAGTTTGAGAACCCCTGACCTACACTGATGGAAGAACCCCGCCCATTGGCATAAGTAGTATCTACACTGAAGCGCTACAGCAATGCAGCTGTGTTGCCATAGCATTTCAAGGGTAGACAAGCCCTCAGTCTGAGCACACTGACTCCATGTGTGGCCTTTGCCACATCACTTAACATTACTGCCTAAATTTCCCCTTCTTAAAACAGGGGAAATGATATTTATCTCCATTTTACAAAATGGAGGGGATTAAGTGATTTATTCAAAGCCACAAAGGAACTCAGTGGTACAACTGGGATTAGAAGTCAGACGTTCCTGGCACTTAGTCCCATGTCTGGTGCAGTGAATAAGTCTGAGCAAACTGGCACCAATGTTTTTGGCAAAACAAGGTACAACATTTTGGAATCATCTGCATTTTCAAAACACACACACTCTTTCATTCACTCCCATGCAGATGTCAGAGCTCTAGGTAAGAAAGAGACAACCTGGCATCAGTTAATTAGACCATAATTGGTGCAATTTCTACCCCTATTCCATTACTGAATCCAGCTACTCAAACTCTGGCTAATGCTTGGAATCTATTTTTATAACTTTAAAAACACCTAAAGCTTTTCAGGTTTATTCAGTCAATAAGCCCTTAACTGACATCCCTAAAAGATCTGTGAGCATTTTTAGTCATTCAATCTAGATAGGTTTCAGAGTAGCAGCCGTGTTAGTCTGTATTCGCAAAAAGAAAAGGAGTACTTGTGGCACCTTAGAGGCTAACAAATTTATTTGAGCATACGCTTTCATGAGCTACAGCTCGCTTCATTGGATGCATCCGATGAAGCAAGCTGTAGCTCACGAAAGCTTATGCTCAAATAAATTTGTTAGTCTCTAAGGTGCCACAAGTACTCCTTTTCTTTTTGCAGACTAGATACACTACCATGTACCATACAATACCATGTACCTAAACCTACCTGGAGGAACAACCTACTAGAAATTCAGCTTTTGCAAAATTTGCTCATACATTAGTATTCTGCATCTACAGTGGAGAGAACGCGAGGGGAAAAAAACCATACAACGGCATCAAAGTTAGCAGAAGATATTTTCTTGAATGCTAAACAATGGGCACTCATGAATCATTTGTCCTGCATTCTTAAAATCTTTTGAACCTGTAACAATGCAGCCTTCAGCCAGCAAACCTCAACATTTGAAAGTGCGATCACTTCTTGAAGAAACAGGAATATATAACGGTGAATGATTTTATACTGAATGGGATGTAGCAATCAGCAAAGTATTATGAGCTGGATGAAAACTTTGTTATGGGTTTGGATAAAATGCCATTGAGGTTGATAACTGAAGTGTGAGTTCACACTTAACATAAGTGGAAACATAAGCCCAAAGACAAAAGGGGTGCATGAATCAGCCCAGGAGCTTTTGGGCAGATATGTGTGGAAGTGTGAAAGAACAGATACTTAGGTGTCAGACAAGAACAGAGAGGCAGGGTAAAAGAGGCAAAAAAAGCCAAGCAGGACAGCAACCTCTAAGCACAGTGTGACCCTGGAATAAACTAAAGAGCGCTTTTGTGACTGGTGTTGGCTAAGGAAGTTTGAAGGAGGGCGGGGGCAGTAAGTTAAGACATTGCTCCTTTTGTTCTTGTTTCCTTCTGCATTCAGAGAAACAGGACTTGGTACATGCCTTGTAAATAAGACTGCATCAAAGAAAACACCAGGCTCCATCAATTTTTACTTCCAACTGGAACACTCTCATGGCCCTGAATTTAGACTAGCCCCTTAGGTCAAAAGGGGTAACGGTATATTTGTTCCACTCTAGTACTCTCACAATTCCAAATATTGGCCATTCTACATTTAATGAGAGACACAAAACTTTCCAGACTCTTGTTTTTTGTTTTAACTGAAGAATCTGGTATGGTACCCTCTTCATAACTATTCCCCCTTTCTTTTCTTTCAAGGGAATCTTATTTATAGTGATGTATGAAGTGGGAAATGCTGCAGAGGGAAGGAGTGAAAACATTGTGCTCTTTACTACAATAAGCATTTTGAAAGTGAAGAGAACTTTCCTCAGGGCAGCAGTCTTGTACCTGTAGGCCCTGTTAGATTTCTATTTAATTTTTATTTTAAAAAAATCCACTTACTATCACAGTATCCAGAAATTCCATTAAAAACACTAAAGAAGTAAAATTATCTGAATGGGTTTTCAACAGACACTGGGCTAAAGTCTACACTCAGTTAATAGAATCATTCTCGTTTGACTGAGAGCGCCACTTTGCCTGTCCACCATTTATTGGAGAAGGATTAGGAGTGGTAAATTAGGAGAGAAAAGGTAGCTTGAGCATTTACAGTAATAACAATCAACAAAGTCCATTTTCTGCTGCTTTCAAAGAAAAACAAATACATACCTCGACATCACAGTTACCAACAATTCTTATACTACAGATGGCTGAGAGTTAGAAAGAGAGAATAATGTATTCAGTAACCAAATACAATGCTCGAGTTATTACACTGCATCCTCAATATCAGCAGAAGTCACCCTTGGTTAAACATTTCCATCAGTGTTTACCAGAGTAGTGACCCCAGAAAATATGCTGTCTTTATTCAAAGGTTCCTCACAAGCACATTCAATTGGGGAAGGAGCAGAAAGTGGAAGCCAGATGCCCAGTTTTCACCACAAAACTACAATAGATTAATGTTGCACCAAGGGATGCTCTGAGAGACAGAGTTACATGAAAAGAACAGCTCAACTGTGTAAATTGTCCTGCACATACTTGAGTGGTGCCATTTGTACAAATCCACTGTTTAGATTGTTTTACTTTATTTTTTTATAGGTTGGTTGGCAGAACACATGAGAAGAAAAAGTATATTATAGGGGGAAAAAATAAAATGTTCCCACTGAATCTGGGACGGATGCAGTTACTGTTATGATTTTAATTGCACTCAATATGTGAAATCCCAACCCTCAGGCTACTATTCCTCTGCTGGGCACAAAAAACTAAAAAACTCTCTCATCAGAGGTCTGTTTTACTGTGCAAATGTATATGTAACTCACCTTGATATTAATAGGTCACACATCCACACCCACCCAGCCACGCCAGGTCCATAGCTTTTTGGGTAGCTGCAGCAAACTGTGGTGTGTAATTTGCAATTGTTTCCCTGCTGAATATAAGTCCATTTTTCCTGTGTTGCAGAAAAACTGTTCAGAACCTGCCTGACCTATATAGTATTAAAAGCATTTCATACTATATTTCTCCAGCAATGGAATATTGTTATCTGCTTTGCTTTCTTCAGCTGGCTGCATTTTAACTCAAGTCTTCAGATCCTCTCTCTTATTCCCAAAATCTCTATATTTAACTTGTTGCTGAAAAGAACTGTGGAATGTTCATTTCAGACAGAACTAAAAAGATGCTGCAAACAGACTTTACTATTTCTCTGAAATAGCATTTGCTTTAGTTTGTCCAGTACTACTACTTCCAATAAAATTAAATTAATGTAACTTATAAAAATGCATAAAATACAATGTATCGGAGTTAGAGGTGATTGGGGAGGCTTAGAAAAGCTCTTTAATGGCTTGATCCTACAGTCACCAGAGGCAGTATATTGTACAGAAAGGACAATACTAATTTCAACAGAGTACTCATGAAGTGAGCACCAGAGCTCAGAAACAGATGGTGTGAGCCCATACGCCATATCAGCACCACTCTCAAGCTACTTGCTTGTTGTCCAGAATCACAGCTTTCATTGTTTTAAAAAGTACATCTCTAGCTGTAATTGTTGCAGAGAAGCACTCAATTCACATTTTTGAGGTTAACTGACGTAGAGATGAGTAGTCTACAGGGAGACTGGAACAACAGCTCTGCGAGATGTGTACTGCCCCATTAATCTCAGTAAAGGGTTAACTCAGTTGCTCAGTCATGATAATTTAAATATGAAGATTGTTAACTATTTCATTCCTCACAAGAAAGGAGAGAGAAGATTACAGATTTGCACAATGTAGTATGAGTGACAGCTTACGTTGGTGCCACAAAGCAGGAAGCATTTTGGAAATACGACCACGTATTTTCTCCTCTCATTAAAGGAGGAGCCAAGCAGTATATTCAAGCCTCGCTGAGGGGAGCCAAGATCCAGGAGGCCAATGGAGGACAGTGGCATGCATGCTCATATTTTCAATATCTGCATTATCTATTGGAGAGGCATCTCATTTTGACAATTCACATGGAGAGAACCTATTACGTGGATGTATTTTGGAAGAGTGCAACCACCATGACCACTGGTGAGCACTATTCCTTGGGGTAGAGTTTTCCGGATCATGCTCTTTAAGAAAGAGTGCATATGTTTTCTTTTTTAGTAACATCATTAAAAAGGAGTCCTGTTATAGAAGGACGTTTTCTGGAGAAAATCCAGCACTGCCCATTCTTGAAATATAAATCTGTAAAATGTGATTTGTAACACTATTCACATGGACGGAGACAACATGCACATAAAAAAAAACAACACGATTTTAAAATGCTACTCCATTTCAAATAAATTGTTAATCTTCTATTAAGAGCCAAATATGAACAGATGTATTTATGGTTACAAAAGTAATATACACACAATTATACAAATAATGACTGCCTCAGAGGGAAAAATATTTCCACTATTTTTACCCAAAAGTAATTTTTTTTCCCTCTATAAACCACTGCTGCCCCAGGAGACCATCACTATTTGTTTTATCATCACTTTGATTTTTATGTGGTGAAGTTTTTTTGGCCATATAGACTTCAGTGCATAAAAACTACACTAGCCAGCCAGCTCCCCCAACATCTTCCATCCCAGAGGAGCCACCACCCTACCTATCCTTTTCACTAGCAAAGGTCACACAAGCTAGTGTGCTCTTCCTCCTGTGGAGATAATGGGTTGGCAGGCTCTGCTTCTCAAGAGAGATTTTAGGAGATCCAGCTGTCTTCTCGCATGTAAGACTGCGGCACTGGCTGCCAAGAAGGTTGGCCTTTTCCAGGTGTCTGTGTCATTTGTCAGAAATGACATCAGATGTAGAGAATTGCATCCCACAGTGTTCTACTATAGCTCTGACACACACACACACACACACAGTTACACCTCTACTTGAGTCTTTTTAGTTTAAATTCAGCACATGAAAATGTTTGATAAAATGCAACATTACACTAGTACAGTATTTCACCTTATAAAACTGCAATGTAACGGACCTAACATTAAAGGAGACTTCTCAGTCCCGTCGTTAAGGAGGGTATGAAGCAGCTCTTCTTTTGTCTCAGAAACAAAGGAAGAAAAATCACTTGCTTAAAGGATCAACAGCTAAATCATATTCAGTGAAACAATATTCTGAGATTTTTCTCTTCTGTATTATTTTTTAAAACAGTGCTGTACTTATTGATGATGTGTAGAGAGCTCCATAGGTTCACCCAACCAGCTGTAGTTTGTTACAACTTTCTGGCCCCAAAGACCCTCCCTAATTTAGATTGCCTGCACCAGGCCTGGAACAAAGATTTATGTATATACTTGCACCTTAGCCAATGGGGAAGTGACTTGCAAAACTATAAAAACTCTACTATTGATCTACAGTTAAGGATGATTTTGCAGAAAACTGTATTTAGTTCACACTGTGGTCCTGTAACAGGCTCATTTCTCTCCCTTTCAATCACCTCAGACCGGATTGGATGTTTCTAAATTTGTAAGCACCAGTGAGTTATTGATTGGTTTCCCTTCACCAGTTCAGCCTTGTGCAGCAACATACAATTGGAAGTAAACTCCCCCCATTAATGCACTCCCCAAGAAGGGAGAGGACAGTATCTCACCATCCTGAGATCCCCCTGGCCCCTGGGTCCGGCCAGCTTCCCCTTTGCACTTCCTTCTTCTCCTTTAACTGTCCCCAGACGACAGGTCGATTGCTCTCATTAGCTCATCAGTCTCCTCCCTAATAAAGCCATTAAGAACTCATCCCCCCAATTAAATCCACTCCAGGGAGAACAGCTAGTACCTTAGGTGACCAGAATGCCAGGTCAGCTTTAGGCTCCTAGCACTTTGTCACAGGTCCCCACACAGATTACAGTGCATTGATCTTGCCAAAACAGACTGCACTGGAGATATTGAAAAATTAATATGAATAATTAATATCTCCTTAAAAATTACTTCTCAGAACTTATGTTTTGGGATATATCCCATCATCTTGGAAACTCCAATTCATGGAAAGCTTGGTTCTCTAACGCAGGGCTTGTAGCCTAACTACTCACTGTTTAGGTGGAAGAGCAGATTGCCTCCAGGGATAGAAGCCTAGCACAGCGAGTAGGCTGACCTGGCTGCTAAAGAATGGGTAACATTTCGGAGAAGAAGAACCCCAGACAAATCTGAAAAGATTTGGTCTGACTTTTTAGAAATCTTAGATTAATTTTTTCAGATGGAAACAAAAGTGTCACTCTTCTTTTCCCTCTCTGCCCCCTCTCATTCCCCTCCCTTCCCATTCCCTTTTTGATGTTGTTGTTGTTCTCCCCTTATTTTGGGGGGGCTGGGGGAAATCAACATAGAAAAACCCCAAAAAACAAAATACACAATGCTGAAGTTAAATCTAATGTTTGATCAATAAAGAATAAAAGAGAATAAACGGAGGACTTCTCTTTTTACTGAGCATCTACAGCATGGGGAGCCACAATGCAAACTTCCCTACAATGCCTTCCCATGTGGGATCTGGAGGGGACCATTTCCAGGAGTAAAAGGACAGCTTCAATCTTTGTGCCTATTTGACCTTTAGCTATTCTTATAAAAGTAATGCCAGTTATGATGGTTGGTTTTGTGATGTTCATACATGTCCTCTAAGACCTGACCTAAAAAACACAACATCCATATGCCCCCTGAACAGGCACTGGATTGTAACAACTTCTGTTCACTACTGCTGGGAGTTGGATTTGAATCACTGTAACAGATGAAAGTATTTTGAACATCTATAGCACCTTCTATCAATGAATTTTAAAGCCTTACAGATATTAATGTTTTAAGTCTCAAAACATGCAAGTTAGGTAAGGCACAGAAAAGTCTGTGGCAGAGTCAAATCAGATTTTCCAACCCTCCCATTCTGGTGCTCTCACTGCAATATCATGTGTCCTCACTGTGCTAGAGGTAAAGGTCCCCATGTTTCATTACCGTAGTTTAAGATTTTTAAATAATGCAAAGCCTAAAGAATTCAGTTCATTCACTGAAATCTTCTGAGAAGATCCCAGACTCTGTCACATTGCATACTTTATCACAATTTTCAAATTATTAGCAAGCTTTAACTGACAGCTTCACTTATTGGATATGCTCTTTGACATGACACATTCTTTTCATGCAGTCAAATAAGTTATAAAACGGTATCCATATATATTTGCTAATTCATTGCTAATCTTTTTTAAAGGAAATCCTCCTCCATGTTCTGACACATTTTTCTGACAGCTGTGAAACTTAAAAACATAGAGCAGCTGATGTGTTTACTGTTGCCCATTTGTCAGTCACTCTGAAAGGAATGACTTGAGAGGTCATGTACTTATTGAAAGATGAGCGGGAAGTATGTGCTATTCCACATTTGCTTCAAGGTTATTTAACACAGTCAACATGTGTTATAAATGTCCCAGTCATGATTGTTTACAGTGTTGTTGTAGCTGTGTTGGTCCCAGGATAAGAGAGAGACAAGGTAGCTGAGGTAATAGCTTTTATTGGATCAACTTCTGTTGGTGGAAGGCACAAGCTTTCGAGCTACACAGAGCTGCTCTTCATGTCTGGGGAAGGAAGCAGAGCGTCTGAGCTAAACATAAATAGAGAGAGAGTACATACAGTGCACATCAACTCTATTTATCCATACTACTCTCAGGTTTTATTACATGGAACAATTTATTAACTGGCACTAAGTTCTGCAGAGCTTGTACAACTTTAAATTTTAAGAGCTTGACTCTTTATATTCATTGTAGAGTGGTTCAATAAACTATGAAATACAGTTATCCGGGCATTCTCTTTTCAGTTCAACTACCAGGAGCTGTACGTTATTTTAAGAATCGCACACCTTGAAGGAAATGCAAATACAAAACACTTAATTCACCCACAATATAGGTTTAGAAGTCTTGTAAAAATGACAAATCTTTAGAAGGAATCCAGGCATGAAAAGCCATGGTCAAATTTTAGCATCTAATTATTCAAACGATCCAAATATATCCAATTATTCAACCACCCTAATAGATGCTGTGTTGTAATAGCTTTTTGCCTATTTTCTGCTGCAATACTGAACACTCATATGTCCATATTGAAGCCACATGCCCACGTGCTGATTCTGCAGCTTACAGGCAGACTCCCTGCACCCATGTAGAGCCCCCTGACATCAGTGCACACCACACTGTACAATCAAGGCACACTTGCCAGTCCACCTGACAAGTTTCTCCCCCAAATATTTCTGTTTAAATATGACTGTTAGTTCACATGAACCAAGAGCTTTCTATTTTTATAAATGTAAAATAAAGATACTATATTCAAACAGAAGTGAAAGACACACCCAGGATATTTATAGTACTTCCAAAACAAGTCCCAGAACTCCATTAAAGTTAATGTAAGCAAAATTCCAATGGTACTAAGGTTTCCACCCCAGCCCCAAGGAGTTCGTTTCATATAACTCTCAAGCAGACCCTCCCTGCTATCAAAATTCTACCACCTGGTAGTGACAAGTAGTCAGTGTTGCGGGGGGGGGGAGGGGGGGGAATTGTAGCAATCTGATAACTCTATTGAGATTTAGTGTGTTTGTAGGAAAACCCCCCACAATTTACCTCAGCGATTTTTAAATGAACATGTATCTAAGATTTGTGCTTGTTTGATTTTTTTAATCAGTTGATCTATCTGCCTCCTCAGGTGTTGATATGTACTTCCCTGTTCAGAGGCACAGACTACATCTCTACCTCTGAATCTACCTAAGCCAGTGCCCACTGATATCAATGGGAGTCCTTTCTTGTTGACTTCAGTGGGCACCGGATCAGGCCTCTGCTGTATTACGATCACTGTAACTGGAATGGAAAAGTTTCAGAGTAGCAGCCGTGTTAGTCTGTATCCGCAAAAAGAACAGGAGTACTTGTGGCACCTTAGAGACTAACAAATTTATTTGAGCATAAGCTTTCGTGGGCTACAGCCCACTTCATCAGATGCATAGAATGGAACATATAGTAAGAATATTTTATATATATTACACACACACACACAGAGAGCGAGAACATGAAAAGGTGGGAGTAAGAGGCTAATTAAGATGAGCTATTATCAGCAGGAGAAAAAAACTTTTGTAGTGATACTCAAGATGGCCCATTTAGACAGCTGATAAGAAGGTGTGAGGATATTTAACGTGGGGAAATAGATTCAATATGTATAATGACCCAGCCACTCCCAGTCTCTATTCAAACCCAAGTTAATAGTATCTAGTTTGCATATTAATTCAAGCTCAGCAGCTTCTCCTTGGAGTCTGTTTTTGAAGCTTTTCTGCTGCAAAATTGCCACCCTTAAATCTTTTACTGAGCAGCCAGAGAGACTGAAGTGTTCTCCTACCAGTTTTTGAATGTTATGATTCCTGATGTCAGATTTGTGTCCATTTATTCTTTTGCGTAGAGACTGTCTGGTTTGGCCAATGTACATGGCAGAGGGGCATTGCTGGCACATGATGGCATATATCACATTGGTAGATGTGCAGGTGAACGAGCCCCTAATGGCATGACTAATGTGATTAGATCCTATGATGGACTTGTCACTTGAATAAATATGTGGACAGAGTTGGCATTGGGCTTTGTTGCAAGGATAGGTTCCTGGGTTAGTGTTTTTGTTGTGTGGTTGCTGGAGAGTATTTGCTTCAGGTTGGCGGGCTGTCTGTAAGCGAGGACTGGACTGTCTCCCAAGATCTGTGAGAGTGAGAGATCATTTTTCAGGATAGGTTGTAGATCTTTGATGATGCGCTGGAGGGGTTTTAGTTGGGGGCTGAAGGTGACGGCTAGTGGCGTTCTGTTATTTTCTTTGTTGGGCCTGTCCTGTAGTAGGTGACTTCTGGGTACTCTTCTGGCTCTGTCAATCTGTTTTTTCACTTCAGCAGGTGGGTATTGTAGTTGTAAGAATGCTTGATAGAGATCTTGTAGGTGTTTGTCTCTGTCTGAGGGATTGGAGCAAATGCGGTTGTAACGCAGAGCTTGGCTGTAGACAACGGATCGTGTGGTGTGTCTTGGATGGAAGCTGGAGGCATATAGGTAAGTATAGCGGTCAGTAGGTGTCCGGTATAGGGTGGTGTTTATGTGACCATCGCTTATTAGCACAGTAGTGTCCAGGAAATGGACTGCTTGTGTGGACTGGTCTAGGCTGAGGTTGACGGTGGGATGGAAATTGTTGAAATCATGGTGGAATTCCTCAAGGGCTTCTTTGCCATGGGTCCAGATTATGAAGATGTCATCAATGCAGCGCAAGTAGAGTAGGGGGCATTAGGGGATGAGAGCTAAGGAAGAGGTGTTCTTAGTCAGCCATAAAAATGCTGGCATACTGTGGGGCCACGTGGGTACCCACAGCAGTGCTGCTGACTTGAAGGTATATATTGTCCCCAAATGTGAAATAGTTGTGGGTGAGGACAAAGTCACAAAGGTCAACCACCAGGTTTGCCATGACATTATTGGGGATACTGTTCCTGATAGCTTGTAGTCCATCTTTGTGTGGAATGTTGGTGTAGAGGGCTTCTACACCCACAGTGGCCAGGATGGTGTTTTCTGGAAGATCACCAATGGACTGTAGTTTCCTCAGGAAGTCAGTGGTGTCTCAAAGATAGCTGGGAGTGCTGGGAGTGTCGGGCCTGAGGAGAGAGTCTACATAGCCAGACAATCCTGCTGTCAGGGTGCCAATGCCTGAGATGATGGGGTAAAACATCCAACGCTCCTCCTGGCAAGCGCAGGACTTTGCCCTGCAGTAACTCCACCAGAATTCTTAGACTGAAGCTGTCTAACAGGAAGTTTATTTTACCACAAATTCACGAAATACTGAAGATGCACAATTTGTCCAAAGTTCCACCACAATTAGGGGCAAGGCAGACTAACCGGCTAATTTCAGGACATGTATTCATGTGTAGGTCACAGAAAATTTGCAGATTAATTTCAAAGTTGAGTCAAGTGGATTCTGAGTTGTATAATGACAACTGTAACTTTTCATTCACATTTTTCCTTCAGGTGTATTTTTTGTAACCAGAAAGGACGTAAAGTGTTTTTTTTGGCAAGCGTCCCTAACCCGAGTTAAATACCTAATGCAATACAACTACAACAACAAAACAGTAATCAAAACCTCATCTGTATCTATCCAGAAATATAAGGATGACTTGAATATCGTAATCTTTAAACAGAACTTCTGACATTAACAACATCAATATATTGAGCGGAGAAATGTTTGGAGAAGAAGCTATTGCTTAAATTTACTAAAAGTTATCTCATAGCTAATTTAGAATCTTCCTCTCCTACCCAATCAAAGGGGGAAACAAGATAGCAGAGAAATCAAGTGTTTTTATCTTTCAAAAAGTGGGCCAGTTTCTCCAGTCAGGAACATTTTTCAGTTAAAACTGTACATTCTGTTAACAGAGGATACGTTAAAGGGTTTGGGTTTGTTTGTTTTTTCTTAAATTGACAGACCAGCTCAGCAGTCTAGTGGCAGTGATCTGCATAATCCTAGGTTTAATCCCTGGGCCACTCTCTCTTGCCCTTGTGGGTTGGTGGAGGAAGAATATAAAACCTCTGGCAAGGAAATGACTGCCTTACTCTGCTCAACAGGTACCCCCCTCCAGTAGATGAAAATAGTACTTATAAGTCCAATTCAGACAGATGGCTCATTGGTTTAGCTGTAGGACTTAAAGGTGGAATTGTAAAAGCAGGGGTGATGGCAGGGTCCTCAAGATGCTGACATATTCACAGAAGGCCCTTGGGGTAAAAGACTGTTATGCAAAGAATATTACCTGTGAATATGTAAATGGAGATGAGATACATGAGCTGTGAGATGGGCATAGCAGTCTTTCTAGACAGCCAACATGATATAGCTTATACAGGAATAATGTCTGAATGGAATTCTAATTAAAAAAAAAATGTATCATCGACATCACAAATGGTTAACGTTGTATATAGAAAAGTGTCATTCATTGCAATAAATGCACTGAAGTTTCTGCACTGAGACTGGCTGGCTAGATGTCCTGATTACGCTGAATACAGTTTCTCACGACAAGTGGATATGATGAAGATAGCATACTAACAAAGCAATCAGAAGAAACGTAAAACAATGGTTACATTAAAGTTCTTGATTTTTTCATTTTTAAATAGTAATTTTTGTGTCTATTGTGTCACACAGACAAACACACTAAAACACTAATCCTGATCTACATTTCACCTGACAATATCAACATGTCTTATGATCACGTTAAATAAAATAAACGAAACATAGTTCTATATTCGGGGACAAATACTGTTTGTCTTACTCACAGAATGAATTCCATTGACATCAATTGGAATACTCACAAGACTAGGGTGAGGAAGATATGGCTCCCATGCCAGGTCTATACTGGGAGTGCTATATGTTTGCATAGCACTGTACTGGAAAAGCACTCCTAGCGTGGATACATCTTATGCCAGCAATACTGCACTTCTGCTAACTCCAGCCCCCTGAGAAAAAATAAGATACACCAACAAAAGCTGTTTTGGTGGCATAACTGCATCTACACTAGGGCCTTTTGCCAGCACAGCCGTTTGTCAAGGGTCACACCTCTTCCTAACACAGCTGTGTAGTGCAGACCTGGCCACAGTGTCCATCCTTGCCAAGGAAGTGGAAATAGGCAGCAAGAGGCACTTTCAACTAGTCAAAGAAAGGATAGGGAAAGGAATGAGAGTCAGAGGGTTATTAATGTACCTAACCACAGTCAATCCAGAGTGGGATTTACTGAAGACTCAAAGAAAGATAGGATATCAACCTAAGTATAAAACTGTGTTGCCCTCTTTATTCTGGAAATGTTTGGAATTTAAACCTTTCCTCATCACCCCATTTCCAGCAGAAGATTAAAAAATGATGGGTAGTAACAACAATAATCACACTAAGAATTTACAGAGTGCTTTCCATTATGAAAGTACTGTACAAATATTAGTTAATTAATTTTCACCACTCTGTTTACACAGGTAGACAAAATGAAGCAGAAACACCATAAGAGACTTGTCCGGGACCACACAGAGAGCCACCTTAAACCTGTATACCCAAGGAGGTTAGCTGCAACAGTACATTAATGCTACACTAAAAAAGACAACATGAGAAATAATAATGAAACCAGGGACTATATATAAGACAAAGTTAATCAGTAATGAAAAATAAATGTGAATTTTCTTTGTAAGCTGAACTCAACACATCTGTGGAATGTACAGTACAAAATTGCAGTTCACAAGCATAAATCACTTCCTGCGTAAAAGAACATAGGTCCAGTGTATTCTAATTTGAGGATCAGTAGGAAGAGGAAAGGAGAGGAGGAGAAATTCCAAAAGGGACAGGGAATAAAGGAGATGGGGAAGGAAGTTTTATCCTAAATTAAATTATCCCTAAAAGCAAAAACCCGTAACAATCTCCTCACAGCAAAACAAATAGACCCCCACAAGTATACAACATAAACTTTCACAACCAACACTTATGTGATTGATCACTAACCAACTGATCTTAATGGCATTGCGGAAGTAATCCCAAAATAAAAATAAACTGTTCTTGAACTATTTCTTCAATGCACTAGCCATAAAAAGAAAAGGAGTACTTGTGGCACCTTAGAGACTAACCAATTTATTTGCGCATAAGCTTTCGTGAGCTACAGCTCACTTCATCAAATGCATAAAGTGGAAAATGCAGTGAGGATGTTTTGTACACGCAGACCATGAAAAAATGGGTGTTTATCACGGTCTGTGTGTATAAAACATCCTCACTGCATTTTCCACTTTATGCATCCGATGAAGTGAGCTGTAGCTCATGAAAGTTTATGCTCAAATAAATTGGTTAGTCTCTAAGGTGCCACAAGTACTCCTTTTCTTTTTGCGAATACAGACTAACACGGCTGCTACTCTGAAACTAGCCATAAAAAGGATTTCCTCCTTCTGTGCCAAGCATGTACGTCTCTTTCCTAGAAATCTTATACGCGCACTGGTTTTATATACAGAAGAGAAACATTTTATCCAAAAGAAAAAATGTTTTGATGTTGCTTTACCTTAAGATTCAATTAACAAATGTAGCACCTCTTTAAGGAGAAAGATCCCCAGCAGCATTTCTTAAGAATTAATTATCCTTAAAAGCTTACCAGTCTTGACTTCTGAAATGTGCCCTTGAAAGAGCACTTGGCAGCAGACTAAAATAAAGCAACAAACTGTAGTTTGATATTTTACTATTGACATAAGACATCTCTACAGAAACACTGCATTCTCCATCCGAGTTACTTTTTCTCTAACTTGTTCGTCTTTCTATATTTCTTGAATTCCCACTTCAGACAAAGAAGGCAGAATCTAAACAACGCTTCTCTGGTATAGATATATATAGAAAGCATTTGGAGTTAATACTCGACTCATCTTCCAGCCCACTTCCTGAAGGAAACTCACGACACCCCCACCCAGCCTCCTACATAATAGTATACCACCTCCTGTATACGGGATGCTGGCTGAAAACAAAACAGAAGCTGACGCTGCCAACAGCAAATGTTCCACGTGTAACGAAATCACTGAGACCATTGATAATAGTAAAGTATTACTCTGCTTATGTACATATATAACTTTCTTTACCATAAAAAGAAAAGGAGTACTTGTGGCACCTTAGAGACTAACCAGTTTATTTGAGCATGAGCTTTCGTGAGCTACAGCTCACTTCATCGGATGCATAGCATATCGTGGAAACTGCAGAAGACATTATATACACACAGAGACCATGAAACAAAACTTCCTCCCACCCCACTCTCCTGCTGGTAACAGCTTATCTAAAGTGATCATCAAGTAGGGCCATTTCCAGCACAAATCCAGGTTTTCTCACCCTTCCCCCCCCCCACACACACACACACACAAACTCACTCTCCTGCTGGTAATAGCCCATCCCTCTTTGAAACCTCTCTTTATAATGCGCATGATAATCAAGGTGGGTCATTTCCAGCACTAATCCAGGTTTTCTCACCCCCCCCCACACCCCCCTCCAAAACCACACACACAAACTCACTCTCCTGCTGGCAATAGCTCATCTTACAATGTGCACAGCAATCAAGGTGGGCCATTTCCAGCATAAATCCAAGTTTAACCAGAACGTCTTGGGGGGGGTTTGTAGGAAAAAAACAAGGGGAGATAGGCTACCTTGCATAATGACTTAGCCACTCCCAGTCTCTATTCAAGCCCAAATTAATAGTATCCAATTTGCAAATGAATTCCAATTCAGCAGTTTCTCGCTGGAGTCTGGATTTGAAGTTTTTTTGCTTTAAGATAGCGACCCTCATGTCTGTGATTGCGTGACCAGAGAGATTGAAGTGTTCTCCGACTGGTTTTTGAATGTTATAATTCTTGACATCTGATTTGTGTCCATTTATTCTTTTACGTAGAGACTGTCCAGTTTGACCAATGTACATGGCAGAGGGGCATTGCTGGCACATGATGGCATATATCACATTGGTGGATGTGCAGGTGAACGAGCCTCTGATAGTGTGGCTGATGTTGTTAGGCCCTGTGATGGTGTCCCCTGAATAGATATGTGGGCACAGTTGGCAACGGGCTTTGTTGCAAGGATAGGTTCCTGGGTTAGTGGTTCTGTTGTGTGGTATGTGGTTGTTGCTAACACGGCTGTTACTCTGAAACCTTTCTTTACCATAGTATCCAATCAAGTGTCATCACTCAGTAGCAAGAGTTGGCATAACTGGCCCCAAGACTACATGAGGCAATGGGCCAGATCTTTACGTGATTTAATCAGCATAGCTTCACAGAAGTCAATATAAATATGGCAATTTAAACCAGCTCAGGCTTTGACCCAATTTTATCATATAATTGTAAAACTGGAAGCCTCAATTCATTATTGGTCATTTAAATACCTTGTTTAAAGAATTAAACCAGGTGTCCCAACCAAATTCCAGTTTGGGTGATTATATTCTGCTTATGTAATATTCACTCTGTCTTTTCAAATTGAATAAGGTATTATTCACTTCTCTCCAAATTTATTGTATGTGGTTACTGTACATACTGTAGTGCTGCAGTGTTGCACCCTAAAGTGTCTGTATTTTATTGGAAGAGTGTAGTATTCCTGTATGTTTAGTTTTATAAGTCAGTCTGTACAGCACTTGGGGGTTCCTTCTTGATGAAATGCGTTAAAACGTAAGTCATATCACTGCTGACATACTAAAACAGTGAAAATGTAATAGGTATTTTTTTGTAAAAAATTGATATTTAAATGAAATTAAAAAAAACGTGCAGGACAAATTATCTAATGGCTTTATTCTGTGGACCACTTTGTAAGAGAAAGTTCCTTTTGTGGACCTTCCTTTTTTATGCCCTTTTCCTCCTCTAGCTTAGTTCTCAAAATGTTCCGTTCCTTGGACTACAATGAAGGGCTCCATCAACCACGGTTTGAGAGAACCATTGATACAAAGCAACCTTTCAAAGAAACCAAACCAACCAATACTTCTTCAAAGAAATGCCACCAACTATAAGAGGCTCAGAATTAAGCTTTCATAAAGAAAATGTTTTATAGGCCTGGGTGTCTAGTATACAGATTATAATGTTTTCAAGACATTAAAACATTTCTTCCCCAATGAAAACATAGGCGCATTGCAAGGGAATGCTGGAAACACAAACACAACAGCATTATGCTAGTCATGAGAACGAGAAAGTGAAACTGGCCAATCTTGGTTCACCACTCAAGTTGAATAAAAGGTACAAGGAAACAGAAAACAAAGATGGTGAAAAACAATTTAAATTTTTTAAAATTCTTTCCATTTCAATAATGTAAGGTCTGATTGGGAAAAAAAACAAAACAAACAAAAAAACAACACATGTAAAGGAAAGAGACTTGCCAGCACTGCAAAGCTAGAAATAAGGATATTTGGGTGGAAAAAAACAGGGACACAACTTTTAACTTCACTTGAAATGTGTTAAGACAAGTGCTTTTTGAAAGAACAAAGTGGAAAAATGGCAAATATATCCCTAAAAATTTTAAGACTGTTCCTCTTTAATGGAGAAAACGGACATACCTGAAGAACAAACTTTTAAAAATGCAATATGGGTAGAATTCACCCTGGTACAGAGGAGTCATGCAGAGCCAGATGTTCTGCAACTTCTGCACGCTGCACCCCAACTGGCACAAAGGGTTACATTAGGAATGCTCCAGGGAGGAACTACTAGATCAGTTTCACATTCACATAGATCCAGTGGCCCTAAAGTCCTGTGGAAGACGTGCGTGTGCTGTTCCAGTTCACAGGATGAGTGATGGGGGAAGGATTGCCTGTAATCCCATGCTCTGACCTCGGGTTAAGGAGTTGATTTTGATGTCCCCATTCTTCCACATAAAGCCTGACAACTCAGATCTTATCGGGGTGAAGTGAATTTCACCTACTTGATTTTTATATTGACAGTGTGTGACGTTGCACTCCATATGATGTTATGAAAATATGCTAATGAGCGTGAATATAATGCAACTGGAATATGCTTCACGCAAAAGGTCTCTTGTAACGTATCATTACAAAGCTTATAATCTACTGAGTGTGTTCATCACTCTTGTATCTGAAACTAAAAATATGAAATATAACTCTGAGGTCCTATTGTAATTATGCAAAGTGTGGGCCATTAATGGTGGCTTGGAATCTTGATGGCTTCCATTAACCAGAACAACTGGTTGTAAATGGCTCTGTTTACTTGTAAGTCTTCCTGTATACCTGTGTGCTGGCAAGTGGGTAATGAAGTCTTACAATGACATGAGATCATGTCACCTGAACTGGAATCCATCTTTAACCTGGTGCTTTTCCATTTAGAAGGAGGGGTAGGAACCCAGAGAGGAATAAAGGATTCCCGCCTTGTACAAAAGATATATAAGGGGGTGGAACAGAACAAAGGGGGTTGCAGTCATGAGAAATCCCCTAGCTACCACCTGAGCTGGAACAAGGACTGTGCTTGGGGAAAGGATTGGGCCCAGATTAGGAAGGAGTCCAGTCTGTAAATCAAGTTTATTGAAACATCTCTGAGGGTGAGATTTTAACTGTATTCAGTTTTCTACTGTATTAGGCTTAGACTTGCACGTTTTATTTTATTTTGCTTGGTAATTTACTTTGTTCTGTCTGGTTTCAGAGTAGCAGCCGTGTTAGTCTGTATCTGCAAAAAGAAAAGGAGTACTTGTGGCACCTTAGAGACTAACAAATTTATTTGAGCATAAGCTTTCGTGAGCTACAGCTCACTTCCTGTAGCTCACAAAAGCTTATGCTCAAATAAATTTATTAGTCTCTAAGGTGCCACAAGTACTCCTTTTCTTTTTGTTCTATTACTTGGAACCACTTAAATCCTACTTTTTGTATTTAATAAAATCACTTTTTACTTATTAATTAACCCAGAGCAAGTATTAATTCCCGGGGGAGCAAACAACTGTGCATCTCTCTCCATCAGTGTTATAGAGGGAGAAAAATGTGTGAGTTTACCCTGTATAAGCTTTATACAGGGTAAAACGGATGTATTTGGGGTTTGGACCCAATTAGGAGCTGGGTATCTGAGTGCTGGAAACAGGAGCACTTCTTAAGCTATTTTCAGTTAAGCCTGCAGCTTGTGCGGGACATGGTTCAGATCTGGATCTGTGTTTGCAGCAGGCAAACATGTCTGGCTCAAACAAGGCAAGGTACTGATGTCCCAAGCTGGCAGGGAAAACGGGCTCAGAGGTAGTCTACGCACATCAGGTGGCAGTCCTAAGGGGGGTTTCAGTGATCCAACCTGTCACACGGTGTTCCTTTAAAATTATTTTATTCAGTTAAATCAAACTGGGTCTTGCCACCAAAAGAAAACATTTACTGAAAAGAGCTCCTATAATCCAATAAATCATACTTTATTTAGTAGAACACAGAAAAATCTGCATTCAAATCAGTTTCAAGAACATATTTCCATAGTATGTTTTTACACGACTATTGAAAATACTTAAAAAACAAACTCTGTGCAGCATTTCTTTTGTAAAGAAGTAATTACACTGAAAGGACACTCAACAGTTAATATCAACCGAACTAGTGGCATCCTGTTTAATGAAACTAGCAAAGTTTTCCAATCTTTTCTATTTAATTCTTTATGTTTCACATCTTTGTATTTTTAAAGCTAATTTACGTTTTTTTCCTTGAGTGAAAATTTAAGAACTTATAATTTTAAAAAAATCTGAAAATTCAATCAGCCACATGAGCTACATAAATTAATTGAGAAAAAGCTAATCATTTAAAATAAACTGTGAAAATATGCTCAGAATTTATTTCAATTATTTTATAATGCTCCTTTGGCTTGCCGTCTCTTTTTTTTGATCAAAAGCACCTTTCACCGAGCCCTTTTATACTAATGCAGGGGCAATAATTTTAGAAGGCACCATATGAATCAGAAGTGATTTGATTAGCTCTGGACTCCCGCTTTAAAGCCCTGTTGTCCCTAGGACTGAACTTTCCTCCCTCCCTCAGAGTTCAACACACCCCATTCCATAATTTCTGCAAACCCTATCTGGCTACTCTAGTGCAGTCATGCTGCTATGTGCAAGCGTGATGTGAGCTCCTCAGCAATACTCCTAGCTGTGTACTTCCCCCTCAGCCGTTCTCTTTATAGCAGATAGAAGGCAGCAAAAGAGACACTGTTCTGTTTCTTGATTGGTCTGAACTAGGACACAAACCCCCTCTCTGGCTGCTGGAAGTTGAAACAGGGCAGCATTAGCTTCCTTACTGGCTGCTCAGAATGGGATGCAGAAGGAGATGATCCCTCTTTCCTGTGACTGCACAGGGCAGTGGTTCCCAACTTGCGGCCCAGTCAGCACACAGCTGTGGCCCATGTGACATCCTCAGGGCCATACAGGTAGTATATATATTGTGTGGATCCACATAATACATAGAAAGCTGTATATGCAGCCCACAATGGTAAATAGGTTGAGAATCACTGGCATAGGGTAAATGGAAACAGCTCCCAAGCTCAGGTCAGGCTGGACTTCTTACAAAAGTCAGTCTGTCAAGATAGGTTGCAGATCCTTACAGTCCACAGTTTTATATGCTGAAATTCAAACATCTCTTGAAACACAAATCCCCCCGCTTGTACCTGCCCTTCATTCACAGACATCTTCATTTCAAATCGGGGAGGGGGGAGTTCGAATTGCTGCATCTCTATGCATCTTTGCAACAGCTACTTCTGCAGTTGTATGGACTGCAGCCAATATTTAAACACCACAGTAACTGGTCATGTGGGCTCTGCTACTGCATACTAAAAGTTCTGTGGCGTGCTTTGACGTAGCATGGTTCAAACTTTTAGTATGCAGCAGCAGAGTCCATACAGTGATTTAGTGCATGGCAGGTTAGCATACTGTAGATTTATACATCCCAGCATGCCATGCACTATGTCTCCATACAGGCAAAAAGTTCTTCCTTTCAAGGAAATCATATATGAGAATTCCAAAAAACTGCACTTGCACATGAACTCTGACTAATCATCAGTGACAACTAACCTTCTATTTCCATTTAACTCTACTGGAGCACCCTGCCCCTTCAAATGCAGTTGTTTAACAGAAACACTCTGTTTATGTTCTACCCAACACAACTGAAATATTTCATGGTCATAAATTATTGAGCTCATTTCAAAAGGAATTGACAATGAGAAAAAACTATTTTTAATGGATATATCTGGCAACTTCACTCTGTTAACCAATATCCCAGCATTACAGACATTATTATGGACTGCCTTAATGGGTTCTAGATAGTGTTGTTCCCATCGAGAACTGTTTGAAAAATAGTAGACAGGATTTGCCTATTGAGAGGTGTTACTTTACAAAGTGAACCGATTTATCTAAGTTTCTCCTCCTCACTTTTTTTATCCACTGTGAATTAAGAGAATCTGTGCCCTTTGTCTATACCATCTGGTCTTTAATTTATCCAGTACTCCACTGAAATATCGAGAACACAGTAGGCTTCTAAGGTTCTGGCTGCTGCTTATGTATCGGCATTAATGTTATATTACTGAACAGTATTATCTCGAAATAGGAACCAGTGGCAGGGTAAATTGATGAAGGTTCAAATCTGACACTGAGACCAAACAACAACAGAGTAAAATAATCATACACTATGTATATACAGAATGCCATATACATACACACACATTCCATGAACAACAACATAATTCAATTTGCGAATCAAACAGTTTTATCTTACTGATCAATCCTTACACATGCAACGTTTCTTGACTGATTCAGGTATGTTTAAAGTAAGATCTGTGTGGACAGAGTGAAACCGCACTTTTTGTATGTGCCATATTGATGCAGAGGCTGAAGAGAAGACTGAAATATTCTTAGATAAGTGAAGTAGAAATTCTACTGCAGTAGTCCTGTGCCACCAATATCATTATCTGAATTACATCCTTCAGCAACAACAACAACAAGTCAATTGGATTGGGAAAGTAAATGCATTTCCCAGTAGTTCCTGTCCTTTTCCCCTTCCAGTGTAATCACAGCTAAAATATTTCTGGCTCCTAGATTAATATCAGGCATCAAGAAAGGGACGCTAGGTTCAAAACGCACTGCATGGAATCATCATTAGTTAAAGCAACCTATGTACGTGCCCTGAAGTTACAGAAGCAAAAAGAAATTTTTCTGCACATAAAATTACATTATACTCTACTCCATGTCGAATATTTTGCATTTTAACAATGACAGAGGTTATTTTTCCTTCTTGTGGAACATTTCAAACTTAACCTAATGGAGACAATCTGTTGCTTGTATTAGCAAATCACAAGTCAGCTATTAGATTTAAAACATAGATATATTTTTGGAAGACACTGGGCCAGTGAGTTGGACATAGGGTTTTGTTGTTGTTCTTTGCGCTCTCTCTCACTCAAGAAAGCTTCAAGTAAAAGGATTTCTTCAGTTCTAGATTTACAATGGTTTTGTATAAATAAATAAATTTAAAAAATAATTAGTCACAAAAACACTGTAAAGATTAGGACCGAACCCTGCCTTTGGATACATGCAAGCAGTTCCCAGGGATGATAGCAGGATTCCCATACTCCTGTATATAAGGGCAGAATTTAGCCCTAAGAGCAGAATGAAACAAAACGCAAAACAGTACAGGAGAAACACTGGACCCCAATCCTGCAAACGCTTATGTAATCACTTAACTTTAAGCATATGAATAGCCCCAATGGCTTCAGCAGAACTACTCATAGTAGCAAAGTTAAGCATGTGAATAAGTGTTTGCCTGACTGTGGCCAAATCAGTTTGTAAGTATTTTAAATGTTCACAACCAGTTTTAATAGTTCCTCGTCTCTTCTAATAAACCCCATTTTATAACATAATGCTACATATTTGAATGCTAAAATTATAAGACTAATTATAATCAAATAGCTTCATTAAAGACAACTTCTGGCAATTCTTCCCCTCAGATAGTTTACACAAATTATAGGCTTTTTTCCCCCAACCCTCTAGCTTCAGCAGAATAATGAAGAGCAGGCAGTTTAATTCACAAAGTTAATACATCAGTTGTCAGCCGATGAACAGATGTTCGTAAGCTTTAGTCTTAACAAAAAAAATTATTCTTCAACCTAATACTACACATTAACAGTTTTTTTAAACTAAAGGGGGAAATTATATTTACAGAAAGTTAGAGTTACAGTACATCAGAGCTAGCTGACCCTCCCAGCCAACTGCAGAGCTGTACAAAGCAACCTGTAGCTGCCCTCATCTTTAATATGGAATTCTGACCCACATGGATTAAGATGGCTCCCTAGATTCTGTAGCCACATCTCTGTATCAAAATGAGAGGGACTCCAAACTGCTCCAGTTCATGCAAATGTAGGAGTGGTCTTGGTATGTTGCTAATTTGATTCTCTGACGGACAATAGTTAGACACCCCTGCTTTATATGAAACCTGTACTTGTATCTGTTTCCCCGCCTCCTTTTAGTTATATAACTATCCCAGAATTAAATTATTCATTCAGACAGAGTACTCTGAAACACATGAACTTGTAGTGTTACTTTCTTGAAAGGGCCAAGCAAACAAACTAGTTTTCAACCTTAGATAAGAGACTTCTTTGACCTTGGGGGCTGACAGCTCAAGTCAGGAAACGGGTCAAGTACTAACAAACCAAGTGCTGTGTGCTAAAACAGTTTTTATTTTACTGTTTTCTTTAAACAAGAACCTTGGCTCATCTCAGCCCAAACCTAACAAGCAGATTTCCTCCTGCTCCCCATGTTTTTCAATCAATGTCTGCTAACAGGATAGGAGGAAAAATGTCATATTTAAGATGACAAGAAACATGTTTAAATAGTGGTAACTTATAATTAGAGCCCTACAAATCTGCAGATATCCACGGACCACGTTTGCAGATTGGATGAAGATACAAATTTTGTATCCACGCAGGGCTCTACTTATAATAATCTAAACTTTTATAGATAGATAGATAGATACACACACACACACACCTTTCTTCTTTTCCTGGGTAGGGTAATCATTTAAATTACCCCAATAACATAGGAAACTAAAACTTCTGAGAACAGATATAAAAGGACCAAAATAAGGGAGACCATTAGAACTCCCATAACCCCTGCTGTGGAGTAACAATTTTCCCATTGGGATTACTTTAGATTACGGTCTCCAGTGTTGCTTCTATTCCAGTACCCATAACTAAATATTTGGTACAAAACGTTTAATACAAGGTTTTTTTCTCTTGTGTTAATGATTTTCAAGCAGCTAAATTTCATTTAGAGAGCCTGAGGTTCCTATATTTAGGGGCTGGGAGAAGTGAATGGAATAAGAATTTAAGTCATGCTCAACTGCTTTTTTTTAGCAATTTACATTGCAATCAGAAGAATCTCAAAAGGTCTTTACAAACCATATGTAATAGTACTGTTATACAGACATAAAAACACGCAGAGACTGGTCGATCCTGGAGCCTCTGACAGTCGATTGCAATCTCTGGCCGCTAGAAGTCCGGTGGCACAGCACGGCTAAGGCAAGCTCTCTGCCTGTCCTGGTGCCACACCTCTCCTGGAAGCAGCCAGCACGTCCCTACACTTCTCCGCCCCTCCCCTGGGGAGGGCAGGGGTCTCCACATGCTGCTCCTGCAAGCACCACTCCTACAGCTCCCATTGGCTGGAATGGGGAACTGCGGCCAATGGGAGCTGCGGGGGTGGTGCTTGCAGGCAGGAGCAGCACGCGGAGCCACATGTCGTCCCACAGGGGTGTCCTGGCTGCTTCTGGGAGCAACGTGGGGCCAGGGCAGGCAGGGAGCCTGCCTGAGCCTTGCTGCGCCACCACCCAGGAACCACCCAAGGTAAGTGCCATCCAGCCTGCACCCCTCCCATACCCCAACCCCCAGCCCTAAGCCCCCTCCCAGAGCCAGCACCCCATACCTCCCTCCACCCCAAACCCCCTCCCCCCAGTCCTGAGCCCCCTCGCAGAGCGAGCACCCCATACCACCTCCTGCACCCCAAACCCATACGCCAGCCCTGAGTCCCCTCCTGGAGGCAGCACCCTGTACCCCCTCCTGTATCCTAACAATCTCCCGCAGCCCAGAGCCCCCTCCTGCATCCAAACTCCCTCCAAGAGCTTGCACCCCTCACCCCCTCTGCTGCCCCAGGCTCAGTCTGGAACCCCCTCCCACTAACCCTTTGGTCACAGCCCACACTCCCTCCCGAAGCCCAACCCCCTTCCCCAGCCTGGTGAAAGTGAGTGAGGGTCAGGGAGAGGGATGGAGTTAGCATGGCATGGCCTCGCGGAAGGGGCAGGGTAGATCCTGGGTTGCACTTAAATTCAGAAAGTGATCTTGTTCATAAAAAGATTGGAGACCACTGGTCTAGAGAGTGGTGCTAATTCCCTTTCAGTACCACACTTAACCAGGGAACCTGCTGGCAGATTAAGTTAAACGTCATCCCAAGCATCATTTTCCATAACTATAAAAAGAATGAATTTTCACTTAAATACAATGGAACGTCTCTTCACTAAGCCAAGTTTTAGTATGTCCTAATTCACTGCTGTTCAGTTCTGCTACATAGTATCTTCTGTGTGCACCACTGAAATTCAACCGTATCTGGGGAGACATGCAGCGGCCAAAGGAGCAACAGTTTAAGATGGAAAATGAATACGATCATCCAAGAGGAATTTCCTGGTGACTGAATGTAATTATCTAAATTGAAATTTGGCCAGCACGCTGAGGCGAAAACCCCTAACGGTACAAAGAGTGCAAGGTCAGGAACTTTGGTATCTTGTCTCATCTAAAACACATCTGTACATGAATACACAACAATATCTGATATTTTGTCAATTTTATTTTAAACCAAAGTCTGAAAAAAATACAAATATTAGATCATTAAATATAGCTAGAGTGGCACAAGAGGATATAAATAAGGTTACTGGGATGAAATTAAGGAAAATAATATTTAGAATAAAGAACTATAAAAGAAGGGGAGGGATAGCTCAGTGGTTTGAGCATTGGCCTGCTAAACCCAGGGTTGTGAGTTCAACCCTTGAGGGGGCCATTTGGGATCTGGGGCAAAAACTGGGGATTGGTCCTGCTTTGAGCAGGGGGTTGGACTAGATGACCTCCTGAGGTCCCTTCCAACCCTGATATTCTATGATTCCTGACAAAAAATGTATGTGGACTGTGTAATAGTTTCCCCAAGGGCTGGAAATGTTTAAAACTAGACTGGATTACATACCACGAAATGTACTACACAAAACAGTCTTGGACTGGCAGAGAAAAAGACTGAATGATTTAATAAGTCTTCAGAGTAGCAGCCGTGTTAGTCTGTATCCACAAAAAGGAGTACTTGTGGCACCTTAGAGACTAACAAACGTATTTGAGCATAAGCTTTCGTGAGCTACAGAAATGCATCCGATGAAGTGAGCTTGTAGCTCACGAAAGCTTATGCTCAAATACATTTGTTAGTCTCTAAGGTGCCACAAGTCCTCCTTTTCTTTTTAATAAGCCTTCTCCATCTCTAATGTGTACTGTTCTATAACTGAACATATTTTCTACATCATCAAGAAACCTTGAAGCTTTGAAGAATTATTTGTCTGTCTCAATCAGGAAGGAAATAAAAGGAAATGCCAAACTGCAAACTCTACTACTAGAGGAAGTGATTTCACTCAGCTGTATCTTCAAAAGAATAAAGAAAACACATGTTTAAAAAAACAATCTTCTATTAAGAAAAAAATTGCTTTGGTTAATGTCCTCTTTTTTACTCACTGGCTTCAGGACTATTAAGCCAACAAAGAGCAGCTTGCTCACCACAAACTTTATAGTTATCTAGGGGCATGGCTACACTTGCAGCTGTAGAGCGCTTTGGGTTAAATCAGCCTTCGGAGAGCGCACCAGGGAAAGCGCTCCAGTCTGTCCACACTGACAGCTGCAAGCGCACGGGTGTGGCCACATTCACGGCACTTGTAGCGGCACTGGGAGCGGTGCATTATGGACATCTGTCCCACAGAGCCCCTCTTCCCAGTCTGGCGCTGTGGCTTGTGGGAAGGGGGCGTGGGGTGCGGGACATTCTGGATCCTGTCCCAACGCCCCGTAATGCATCGCTTCAGCAATCCCTGTATTTCTGTCCACATTTAGCGCCATCTTCAACGGTTTCTGTGAGGCACACTCTATCTTCCCTTTCGGTCTGCGGGAATGGAGCCTGAACTGCTGAGGAAGATGCTGACGAGTCTCGCCAGCACGTCACATTTAGCATTCGAGCTACTCCTTAAGATCCAAAGTGACAGTGAGGAGTCAGATGAGGATACTGAGTTGCATAATGCATACAACACAAAAATGCTTGTCTCATTTATGGACATGCTCTCCACCGTGGAATGCCGCTTTTGGGCTCGGGAAACAAGCACTGAGTGGTGGGATCCCATCGTTCTGCAAGTCTGGGGTGACGAGCAGTGGCTGCAGAACTTTTGGATGAGAAAAGCCGCTTTCATGGGACTGTGTGAGGAGCTCGCCCCCACCCTGTGGTGCAAGGACACGAGATTGAGAGCTGCCCTGACGGTGGAGAAGCGGGTGGCTATTGCAATCTGGAAGCTGGCATCTCCAGACAGCTACCGATCGGTCACTAACCAGTTTGGAGTGGGAAAGTTGACCATTGGAATTGTGTTGATGCAAGTTTACAGGGCCATTAATCACATCCTGCTCAGAACCACCGGGTAACATGCATGACACTGTGGCTGGCTTTGAACAAATGGGTTTCCCTAACTGCAGAGGGGCGATAGATGGGACACATATTCCTATTCTGGCACCAGACCACCTAGCCTCCGAGTATGTTAACCGAAAGAGGTATTTCTCCATGATTCTCCAAGCGCTTATGGATCACCCTGGGTGTTTCATTAACACAGGATGGCCTGGAAAGGTGCATGACACATGCATCTTTTGGAACACTGGCCTGTTCAGGAAGCTGCAAGCCGGGACTTTTTTCCCGGACCAGAGGATCACCGTAGAGGAAGTTGAAATGCCCATTGTGATCCTTGGAAACCTCGCTTACCCTTTAATGCCGTGGCTCATGAAACCCTACACAGGGAGCGTGGACAGCAGCCAGGAATGGTTCAACTACAGGCTGAGCCAGTGCCGAATGACTGTGGACTGTGCTTTTAGCCGTTTGAAGGGCCGCTGGCGCTCTCTTTATGGGAAACTGGACTTGGCCGAAGCCAGCATCCCCGCGGTTACATCAGAGTGCTGTACCCTCCATAATATTTGTGAAGGGAAGGGTGAAAGCTTCACTCAGGCATGGGCCTCAGAGGTTCAACAGCTGGAGGCTGAATTTGCACAGTCAGAGAGCAGGGCTATTATAGAGGGGCCCAGCATGGGGCTGCAAGGATTAGGGATGCCTTGAGGGAGCAATTTGAGGCTGAAAGCCACCAGTAATGTCTGTTGCTCCGCATGGGAGTTAAGTGCCATGGCCGTGTTTGGTACACTGAATTGTAGTGCTTGTTGCTTTCCTGGGCTAAGGTATAGTTTGCTTTGTGCACTAATAAAGTATGTTTTGAAAGTGAAAAACTCCATTTATTGAAATAAAAACAAAGTAACACAGCAATACCACAATGGCAAGGGGGTGGGGTAGGGACCGGTTCACTCACAGACTTGAGTACATCCTGATTTCATACTCTGGAATCCTGTCTGGAGTGCTGTGCACTGAATGCTGCACTTCAGGATGGCTAAAAGCCATGTTGAGGGGGGTTGAGTGCAGTGGACAAGGGTCATAGTGTTCGTGGGTGGATGGTGAAGCTAGGGGTGTAGGAGACAGCTGGGGGTGGTAAGAACCCGGATATTGGGGAAAGTGGGTTGGAGAGCACATGGGGGCACAAGGGAAAGAGTTTTGGGACAAGGGCTGTGGGGGGGGGAGGGGGGCGAGCGCGGTAGTGCTCCGCCTTGCATGGCGACAAAAACCTGGATAGAGTCTGCTTGGCGCTCCATTATGCTAATCAGCCGATCCATACTTTGGTGCCGGATCACTGCGTTTTGCTGCTGGCGATCCTCATTCTTCTGGCGGATCCTCCTTTCACTCTCCCTCCACTTCTGTGCCTTTCGATTCTCTTCCACAGACTGATGCATCATTTCCTTCAGCATGTCTTCTTTGCTTTTACGGGACCTCTTTCTGAGTGTTCTCAGTCTGTCGGACGGTGATAACACTGGCGGCTGAGATCTCAAGGTTGCACCTATACAGGCAAAATGCAACACTTAACAGAGGAAGCATTATACACACCAGACAGAGCAATGATTCCCCCGCGCTTAAGGAGGGCAATCACAGTCCATACAAAACCATACTTTGCCTGTCCCAAAGCAAGCACACATAACCCACGGGAGCCCCAGAAATGGTGAGTAAGCACAGGGCCCAGGGGGACTGACTGTTTCATGGATGTACTGCCCTCTGGGTTTCTGTGCCTTGGGGAGAGCCAACAGCTGCAGGGGAAACCGACACTGAACACTGTCACAACATTCTCCACAGAAGATCATCCTGGAAGATATCTTGCTGCTGAGGGTGACTGGGGAAGCAAGGGAGAGTCTTCGACTACAATGCGGCTTCTGCCCTGGCCCATACGCAGCTTGCCTATGTGCAGCAATGGTCCCCCCGCCCCTCGCGGCACAGCAGTGCAGACACATTAGCTTGACTGGGACAAGAACCACGCTGGCTCTCCCAATAAACCCGCGCAGGCGCATTGCCCATGTTCTGTCTGAGACTTTTCAAGAGATCACCAATGCCGACTACCGTGATGTGATAGACCACATCAATGCGCTATTCCGCATCTAGGCATGCATGCATCCCAAACCCTCCTCGCCCAAAGAGCCCGCACCAAAGAACTTCCCTCCCGAAAAAAAAAGCCGCTTACCGGGAACCTCCTCTGGTATTTGTCCTTCCCCAAGCACCGGACGCCGTGACTCACTGCCTTCCTCCTGGCTTGAGAAGAACTCCTGGCTGAATGCATGTAGGGATTCCAGGGTATCTTCCTCTGCCTCAGCACCCTCGTTCCCGCTTTGCTCCTCCTCCTCCTGCCTTGCTGTCCTGGGCTCAGAAGTGTCCATAGTGGTCACTGAAGTGGAGGTGGGGTCGCCCCCAAGTATCACATCCAGCTCTTCGTAGAAATGGCAAGTTGCGGGAGCAGCACTGAAGCAGCGGTTTGCCTCATGGGCTTTGTGGTAGGCATTCTGCAGCTCCTTTACTTTAACCCTGCATTGCACAGCATCCTGGTCATGGCCCCTTTCCGTCATGGCCCTTGATATCTGCCCGAAGGTATCATAATTCCTACGGCTGGAGCACAGCTGGGACTGCACAGCTTCCTCCCCCAAACACTGATGAGGTCCAGCACCTCACCATTGCTCCATACTGGGGATCACCTGGCACGTGGAGGCATGGTAACCCGGAAAGATGCGCTGAGAGCACTCCACGCCTGGCTGAGCAAATAGGAAGGGGATTTTCAAAATTCCCAGGGAATTTAAAGGGTGGGTCTGACGGTTGGTCACCTGAGGACAGGACAGCAGAGTTCAAAAGTGATGACCAGAGTGGCTAGAACAGGCATTGTGGGACACTTCCGGAGACCAATCAGAGTGCATTAGGTGTCCACACTGGCGCCGTTGTGCTCCAGAGAGAACGAAACAAACGTTATTCCTCTCGGGGATGTGGAGTACCAGGAGCGCTCCAGCCGCGGAGTCAGACCACTCTACATGCCTTGCCAGTGTGGATGGGTAGTAAGGTAGAGCGCTCTGGGTGGCTTTATTGCGCTATAACGTGCAAATGTAGCCAAGGCCTAGGTCTGTGTGTGGTCTAATCGGTTGAGTCTGAGCTAGGAGCTGGACAACTTGGTTCTCAATTTGAACACTTTGGATCTCTGCTAATATCAGCAAAGCCGGGTCCTAGGCACTATGGTAATACAAATGATAATACTCCATATTTAACATAATTGAAATGCAGAGGAAAATCTGGGGCTCTCAATTCTAATACCAGCTATGCCATTGACTCAGGGCTTCTCAATATGGGAAAGTTATACCAGTACAGAGTGAAGTGTGAATTTAAACCTCAGTGGTCACCAACTGGTCGATGGTGATCGATTGGTCAATCCTGGAGAGACTCTCCCAGTCAATCACAATCTCAGACAACTACAAGTCCGGCGGTGCAGCAAGGCTGCCACTAAGGCCTGCCTGCCCAGGCCCCATGCCACTCCTGGAAGCTGCCAACATGCCCCCGGTTCATGGGGACGGGGGTAGGGGTTTCCCTTCCCGCGCTGCTCCTGCCTGCAAGCACGGCCCCAGCAGTGCCCATTGAACGGGGAACTGTGGCCAATGGGAGCTGCGGGGGCAGAGCCTGCAGAGAGGGGCAGAAAGCAAAGCCACGTGCCCACCTGCCCTCCCCCCCGGGGGCCGCATGGGCACATTGATCCCTTCCGGGAGTGGCGTGGGGTCAGGCAGGCAGGGAGCCTGCCTTAGCCCCGCTGCAGCACCGCCTGGGAGTCGCCTGAGGTAAGTGCAGCCTGGCGGGAGCCCACCCCAACCCCTTGCCCTGAGCCCCCTCCTGGAGCCACCACCCCATACCTCCTCCTGCACCCCAACCCTCTGCCCCAATCCTAACCCCCCTCCTGGAGCCAGCATCACATACCCCTTCCTGCATCCCAACACTGTGCCCCAACCCGGAACCCCCTCCTGCACCCAAACTCCCTCCCAGAGCTTGTACCCCTCACCCCCCCACTCAGAGCTCCCTCCCACACTCCAAACCCCTCAGCCCCAGCCCAGAGCCTGCACCATCTCCTGAACCCCTGCCCCAGCCCGGTAAAAGTGAGCAAGGGTGGGAGAGAGCGAGCGACGGGGTGGGGGGACAGGGGGGAGAAGAGGAGTGAGCGGGGGAGGGTTTTGACGAAGGGGCTGGGTAGATCCTGGGTTGCACTTAAGTTCAAAAAGTGATCTTGTGCGTAAGAAGGTTGGAGACCACTGTGCTAGAGTTATTCAGGTAAAACAACCCCATCAAGAGAAATTGGGGTACTGGTACATCTTGTTCATTGGGGCACTGGTACATCTTGTTCATTGGGGCCCCACTCACGCTCTCCCATTTTACCCCCAATTACAGGTGTTTGGGGGAGGGGGGCGCGACTCTGATCTCTAGGCCCTGGTACAATTGTTCTAATTTCCCCACTCTCATCAGCCCCGGGTACAAGTCCCTGATATTACGCATAAATGTGACTTTTCCTAGTTTAGCTTATGTCACTTTGGAAGTGGTATAAGACAAGACAGAAAATGAAAAGCCACTCTCCTTTCAAAATAAGGCTGTCTACATAGGCAATTATACTAGTATTGTCAGGAACTGGGGCATGGTTGGTCAGGTCTGTGGGGTTCAGCCAGAGACAGTAGCTGAGCTCTGGATCCAAGGGTTACATCAAGGTCAGTGACTGGGGAACCAGAGCCTAGGGTCAAGCCAGCATCAGTAGTTAGAAACCAGTGCCCAGGGTCAAGCCAGAGTCAATAACCAGGGACCAGAGGGCTGGGCAAGGAGGCAAAAATCAGGAACAAGGGAAGGGAGCAGGAACCAGGAACAAGGTGGGGTCTGTTTCAGCAGCAGGTCAGGCTTGTTGTACAGATGACTTCCTGGTATTCCCTCCTAGCTTAAACAGTAGGTCTGGGCCAATCAGAGGTCACAGGACGGTCTGCCAGTCATCTCTACTGTAGGCAACACTACTCACAGTGACTGGTCTCCCAGGAAGCATGGTGTGTTGACTGAAGCTCTGATGGCAGCATGGAAGTTCCTCCAGCCTCAGGTTCAAGTCCCATGAGCCTCATAGTAAAACTAATGTGGATTAAGTATATTGGTGCAGTTATACGGATATAACTGGAAAAATGTCCAATCTAGACAAATCCTAACTATGTGGCCTTCGGCAAGTGGTTTAAATTCTGTTTCAGTTTTTCCATCTATAATATGGGAAACTTCTACTTCTCTACCTAATAAGAGTGCTCATTAATTACAAGACTCTGAAAACGCAAAATGCTGAATATTCCATTATTTTTATTTATCGAACATGAATTTTAGTCTCTCCAACATTATTCAGTCAGTGCTGCTACTGTAAACTCTTTTTAAAATTTCCCTGTCTTCACTGGCTGCACAGCGTGACAACTCTCCCTTTAGCTGAAGGCAAGACATGCCTTCGTCTGGAAATATTACTGATGTTGCTCACCTGAGTCATTTGGAGGGTTTGTTAGAGAAAGCTACTTGGCTCTGCACAGAGCTGAGGCTGCTGCTGCTGCTTCTGAAGCACTCCCAGCCTCCACCATCTCAGAGGCACTAAATCAAAGTCCGGACATTAACTCTAATCCCTTACATATCTCTAGCAACTTATTAGAGTACTAGACAGGCAAGTGCAAATTTGATTTAGGAGAAGCAGCTATGCAGTAGTTCCTTAACTGAGTAGAGCCTGATCAGACAACTGAGGCCAACATGTCTGAAGTTCACTGGATTTTATTTTAAAGTTTTATTTAATTATAAACACTATGCTGCCAAAAACACATGCATCTTGCATACTACTTATTGTGCCAAGGAGCATATGAGATCCACGGAGTAAATAATTTTTGCTAAAGTTAAATTTACAAATTCTACAATCTCTAGAACTGGCCCTTTTGAAGGAAATAACTAAAACACTGAAACATTACATATAGGGTGACCAGATGTCCCGATTTTATAGGGGCAGTCTGGATATTTGGGTCTTTTTCTTATATAGGCTCCTATTACCCCCACCCTCCCGATTTTTCACACTTGCTGTCTGGTCACCCTAATCACATAGGCAGCAATAGTACAAGTGGATGAGCTGCTAGTGTGTTAAAAAAGCTGCAGTGCTCTGTGCACGGACAACCTAGAACGGCAAACTGAAAGAACAAAGAAACCAACACAAGCATCTCATGACCTGAGAGCTGGGTCAAGGGGAAGAAGATGCTTCTAGCAAATCAGTTTAACTGGGTGAGAGGCAAAGCTGACTACATTTGCTGGTTTGAGTAAAGACTATCAGGATCACAGGTTTAGATCACACACCTGATTGCAGAAATACAGGCTGGGATTTTCAAAAGGAGGCTAAGGCCCTTAGACGCCCACATTGATTTGAATGGGATTTGGACACCACTCCCATCGGCTCTTTTGAAAAATCCCGGCTAGAGTCCATAAAAGAAACACACCAATTATTTCAGTGCAGGTCTAAAGCAAGATACACAAAGTCACCTGAATGAAGGGCCATCCTTCCTCTATAGGTGTCTATCACTATAATATTTGAAGTATACCTTGTGGTATTCCCCTGAAATAATCAATTAGTTTAATGTAAAATATCTACACCCAGCTAGCCTTCAAATCTTCTGATGAAGGAAATACAATAATACACAATCCGATAACAGTGAAGTTGGATGGGGGAGTAGATGGAGTAGATGGGGGATGAAGATGAAGAGGCTTGAAGATCTGATTTCTAACTTTACAGAAAAAACGGCATTTATATTGTCCTTCAGTGATTCTACCTTGTGAATAAGAAGGTGCAAGTATTCTCTCTGAAGTTATGTAATTGAGCACAGTGACTATAATATTATGAAAGCTATTGCAATACTACTATAATGTACAGTAACGCCTCACTTAATGTCGTTCTGGTTAACGTTATTTCGTTATGTCCCTGATCTATATACTCCACCACTCAACCAAACTTCACAATCATCACTGCTGTTTGTTTAAAGTTGTTTAAAATTTATACCTGTATTACATTTTGTTTAAAATGGTTTAAAAAACTTATACTGTATATGTACATAATGTCTTTTGTCTGGTGAAAAAAATTTCCCTGGAACCTAACCCCCCTCTCCCCATATTTACATTAATTCTTATGAGGAAATTGGATTCGCTTAACATTGTTTCGCTTAAAGTCGCATTTTTCAAGAACATAACTACAGTGTTAAGCGAGGAGTTACTGTAATGTCTATTTTTGCAGCCATATACTAGCTTTTCCCTTTATGGGTAATGTTAAAAGAGAGTCCCCCTTCTCGCTGTGATTAGGACAGTGGAAATTTCATTTATGAAGTTGGGGATTCTCCTTCTCACACATGTTACAGAGTTTTCAAGTTTTCCCTCATTTAGCATAATCATGCAGTCATCACTGCAGGCTATGAATCTCAAGTGCAGGAAAAGAATCTGACCCCTGAGATGTCTTATTATGATCCATAAACTTCTCTGCCATCCCTCCTTCACTCCATCTACTGAAGACCAAAGCACATTCTTTTGTGTAAAATTAAGCCAGAAGGATAGAATATTGCAATTTATCCACTAATTTACTCTTCCTTATTTTTTTCTACTCTCCCTTTGCAACTACAAGGCCTATTATGCTATAAAGTTCAGTTGTTTACCATGTTATACTGATAAGCACAAAAATCAATAAGATGACATCTTAAAAATCTCAGTTAAGCTGGCTGCATGTCAACAGCACATTGGTCTGCTTTGCATCCTCCCCTGAGTCCAAGATGAGTTGTTACCCAGGCAGTTGGAGGCCATACCGTTCTAATCTGAAGGTAAGTGAGAGGGGTCCACCTTCATTGCTTTGATAGCTGCCTTGGATTGGATTGGTATGTGATATAGAGGATTATTTTAAAGAACCTCATCCCATTTTCACCAATTTCACATCTGTTTCCAGTGGGGACAGAAACAGAAAAGAGTGAGAGTGAGAGAAGAATCATTAGAACTCTAGAAAGTTTCAGAAGCAGTTGCTGGGAGCTAAAAGTGAAGTTTTTCACAACTCCCTAAACTATACAGCAGGTAAACGATGAAAAACGAAAACATTATTAAAATCAATATTTTTAAAGACGGAACTTCTTTTAGGTGTCCCTGTATTTAAAGAGAGACCACTTTTCAAAATTAATTGTACATTTTATTGCTGTTATTTTTAAGAAGTGCAAGGTTTTTAAATCAATGGCTTTAAGAATCAAAGCCAGAGTCTTGTACTTCTTGGTTAGTTGGGTGTAACAGGTCAAACAATGTATTTACATGTAAAAGGTGTATGTGTCAAGTCATGTTCCATGTCCTCCATGAAAAAAAAAAAAGAGGGAATTCAGGCACAGAGGTTAAGTGACTTGACTACAATCGCTTAATGAGTCAGTAGAAGAGTTAAGATTCTTACTGGGAGGAGGGGCGGAGTATCAATTACAATGGTGTTAAACTGAAGTAATGCCTTGCTATGAATTATTATAGAAGAGGAAGACTGGTTTTGTAATGAAAGTGTTCCGTGTGTCAGTTTCCCTATCTGTAAAATGGAAATGTTAATCTTTATACCTATCTCTCAGGCTAAATTAATTAATATTTGAAACGCAATAGGAGATCCTCAGATACTAGATATTACTGATATATAAAGTAGGAAAAAGTGTTATTTTCATCTACACAACTCAGCTCTGCTCTAAGTCTGGATAGATCAATCCTGAGGTGTAATTTTACACAGTTCAAAAAATTTCCACGCTAAATAAGTAATACTTAATATTAACTTTATCAATTTTGAAAATGGATTAATAGCACTATTTTAGGGTTGTTTTGCCTTTTCATTTAATAAAATCCTTCTTAGATTGTGGATTTCTCAGGATAGGAAATGTATCTTTGTCTATGCACAATGCATAGTACAATTTTTGGGGCTTAAACAGCAAGTCATGATAATTTAAATGGGCCTCTACCACTTAGGCTTTATGATTCTGTAAATGTACCCTATCTGATGGAAGTTAGTATTTAATAGTCAATATATTTAGCATACTGCCCCATAATGAATGGAAGTGTTATGCCAGTGCACTTTAAGAAGACTGAAATTACTCAATTTAACAGAGAAGTATCCAAAACTTGGAGTCTTATGTAGCTTAGTTCTTGGGCAATATACCAAAAGTGTGTAACATTATGCTATCCACTTCCTGTTTTCACATTGGGTAGAAACCTTGAGAGTAAGTTTACACTATCTATTAGATAACAACAACAAAATACTTACAAGTATTTCACTCTCTCCCCGTTATGAAATAGCTTAAATCACAATTTGCTTCCAAAAGAATAAACAGATCAATATTGTAATACGCTGAGTTGGCATCCAGACTATTCTGACAACAGTTCTTCACTGGAACACTACTGCCCAACCTGCCACTTCTCTTCCCAGCAAATTAATATACTACACACTGCCCAGAAAAGAATAAAGTTACTCATTCCCTTATCTTCTAAACCTCAGCAATCCGCTCCAGACAGGGATTAGTTCAATGAAGTAAGTTACTCAGTTTCTGAATGACAGATGTTGTAACCACATCAGAGTAGACTGAACCAAATCAGTAAGAGTCAAGAAGATCATTTTCATAAATGCTACGCGCTTTTAAAGGGAACATCTGCACTGTATAGCTTAAGTACACCTGCTGTAGCGTAAGATAAACTACAGTCACCTTTGCTTAAATACCACAATGACATGTTGAAAATCTGATCATTTTCCTCTTGGCATTGATGAAATGACATATGAAAAGATGCATCAGTAAATAGAGGCAAAACAAATATCAGGCTGAAAGGCTTTGTAAAAGAATCTCAGGCTTTCCATTTGGAAATGGACTTGCTTCAGAATGTCATCAAGTTTCTTTAAATCTTTAAAGGACAACCCTTTTTACCCACTCTCAATTCTTTAGGGCCAGAGAAAGAATAAAATCTACTCTGGATTTACTTTCCAGAGTGAAAACAATATAAACCCGAGCTAGAATATTAATAGTAGGTTTACAGTCTCCTTCACGGCATCTCTCTTTTGAGACTTTGTCACATGCATAACTGGCTAAAGAAGTTCTTCTGGTTTGTGAGACAGCCTTCATATTGGCTATACACTCCTGTTGTGATGAATAAATTGGAAGAGTATATCTGTTGCTTTCTAGTGCCAGGATTGGCTTGATGGACTCCTAGGAGAAAATGAAAGAGAAGGAAACTCCCCTTTCCTTTGTCTCAGAAGCTCCCAAAAGGATTAGGTCAGGAAAACAACACACAAAATAAATAAAAATAGTTTCCATCCGGGCTCATGGAGCTTGTGATATTTGAAGGGATGCCTACACCAAGAGAAAGATTCAGATATTCAGATATACACATGTATGGTCTTAAAAGCGTTCTGAAGTTAATTCCAAAATGAATGACAAGAGGCTTTCAGAGAGTGAAAATATCATCGGGTTGCCACACTTTAGGGCATCAGGAAAATTCTGTTCACTGGGCTGAAACCCACCTTAGGCACTCAACACAGGGGGGAGCTTTAGGGTGCCACCTGAACTGCATTTTTAAAAGAACACTCAGTCTGTGTTTGGAATGCACAGTGTGAACCTCTTATCTTTTAATGTTAGGACAGAAACAGTCTTTAATATAGCATGTGTGAGAATGTGTGGGTGAGAGAAAACGAGAGATTGACTAAGCCTCTGCAATATCTAGCAGTCTGTTTGCAATCACTCTCCCCAATCACCTATGATCAAGCTTTCTTCACATTATCTTTCAGCACCTGGAAAATTCTGTAAACATACACCTTCAGAGATCAAAAGAGATCTTGATTTGGCAGAGACTAAGAGCCTTCACAGCAGATCCAGTCCCCATGAAAGCATATTCAGGAAACCTGGCGTCATTTAAATGGGAAAAGCCACAGTGAATTTGTTTCAGAAGCTGACTGATCCCACTTTGATGGAGGTTCTCCATCTGTTATCTGTGGATCTGAATTGTTTTTCTGATGCAGCACTGTCAAAGTTAGTTACAACATTTTGGGCCACAATTTGCAGTCCCTACTCGAGCAGAATTCCCATGAAAGTGAAAGGAAATTTTGCCTGGATAAAGGCCCCACTACCAACAAAACGGAACACCCCAACACTAGGGAGCTTAGGCAGATAACAGCAAGAAAACTCTACATACAGAGCACTTCACTTGTGTTGATAACCACTGGACCACCCCTACAGCACACCCATGAGCAGAGCATGCAACTACACAAAGTTAGGCATTTATAATTACGAAGGGTTCTACCAAACAGTCTGATTGTACAGTATGTGGTGACCATTCCTATCTTAGATAAAGTATGTACGTTAACTCAGACTCCTACATCTCTATTTGTGTAGATAACTCTCCTTTATCTTCCACAGTGATAAACTGTATACTTTTTTCTTTATTTAAAAACTCAGAGATAGATTAGAGATATCCAGATGTAAAAATGTTAAAGTCTGTTTAAAACCAAGGAGTGATATTTGTGGAAGCAATACATAATAGAAAGCAGAGTCACGTATCAAACAACAAGACACAATGTAACTGAAAAAATTTAAATTTTACTGTATGTACTTTAGGAGAGTTGTTTGTTGTACTGTATAATTCTTACTATTCCCTAACACAATTATTAAAAGAAAAATTAGGAACTTAAGGCTGATCTTGTGTGAACCAACATGGTTGCACAAAGTAAAACTATTTCCCCATGTTTACCCCCCCCCCGCCCCACACTGTTCCTCAGACGTTCTTGTCAACTGCTGGAAATGGCCCACCTTGATTATCACTACAAAAGGTTTTCTCTCTCTCCCCCCTCCCCCCTGCTGGTATTAGCTCATCTGAAGTGATCACTCTCCGTACAGTGTGTATGGTAACACCCATTGTTTCATGTTCTCTGTGTATATAAATCTCCCCACTGTATTTTCCACTGAATGCATCCGATGAAGTGAGCTGTAGCTCACGAAAGCTTATGCTCAAATAAATTGGTTAATCTCTAAGGTGCCACAAGTACTCCTTTTCTTTTTGCGAATATAGACTAACACGACTGCTACTCTGAAACAGCTGGTAAGAGCCTCCTGGGCTGGGGGACCAGGCTCCGTGGTTGGCAGAGTGCTCAGGGAACAGGGACCGCAGGGGAGCCCTTCCGGCACATAGCCCCTAGCTATCCCCCTCCCTGCACCTTGAGCTACTCCCCTACCTGCACACAGCCTCTAGCTACCCATCTCCCTAAATCCCAAGCTACCCTCCCTGCACACAGCCCCTACCTACCCTCCCTGCCTGCACCCTGAGCCGTTTGCAAACTTTTTGAGCTGAGCTAATTTTTGGTTATAACTTTTGCTGAGGTGAATAGGGGGTGGAGTTGGCGCTCCCTCCCCAGACCCCGCAGTGCGGAGCTGGCTCAAGCCCCGCTGACCCCTGCCCACCCCAAAATAGAAGTCAAACTACCCTATGCCTGAGCACTAGTGTCCACTGAAGTTACTGGGCACTGCATGCTAATGCAGGCATCCACACACAGAGCTGGCTGCAGGACTGGCGACTAACACAGTGAGCAAATGATCCAAATAACCTATTTGTGAATATCCCCTCTGAAACTTCTTGCAAATATACTAACATATATTCATGAATTATTTCCCGTGTCACAGGGTGACTGGCCCTTTTAGGGGAGATGGAGTCAGCCCCATCTGTGCCACAATTAATTAGCTGCTTCCTAACTCAGGGGGCGGGGCTAAGGGAGTCAGCTGATACTTTAATGGACTCCTGGGTCTTATAAAAAGCCAAAGAGATCAGCTCACTCCCTGTGGCTCCACTCCCAGACTGATTCAGTCTGGGAGTGGAGCCACAGGGAGCAAGCAAAAAGAAAAGGAGTACTTGTGGCACCTTAGAGACTAACCAATTTATTTGAACATAAGCTTTCGTGAGCTACAGCTCACAGGCTGGCTCCTGCAGAAGCCCCTGAGCCACGCTCTACGCTACAGTAGAATGGTACTCCACAGGAATCAGCCTGGGGGCCAAGTGCTCTATATCAGAGCAAGGGAAAGACTCAAAGGTAGCCCAGAAAGGGGCTGAGAACAGAGCCCCGAGGGCAGACTGAAGAAGAAAAGCCCCTGATGGACAAAAGAAGCTTCTGTTTGTTGGGATGCTTTAGTTGGACTTTAGTTACCACTGAAAGGGGTTACGTTTGTTCCTGATTTGGCCACAGGGACAAGCCACAACTCCAGCACTGACCCACGCGTGTGGAGTTTATTCAGAGTCCTAAAAAAAACTGAGGTAGGGTACTGCAGAGCCACACTGGCTTTTATACGCCTCCTAGATAAACTGGGCAAATGAAGATATTTTTAGATTTAATTTTTTTTTTTTTTTTTACATAGCACAAAAGTTATCAAATATATTATTAAATGAAAGTTATGCTACCAGAAATATTCATGGAGGCTACACATGCCTCTGACATCAGGATTGGCTGCAACAGTGATATTCAGAGAATGGTACAGAGAACCACTCCCTGCTATAAAGGTGGTATGCTGTAAGAACAGCCCTCTTCTCCCCGTTATGAAAACGGCAGGCCCATTGGAGGGGCAGGGACTACTGGTTGCTCATTCAGGAAAGCAGGATTCTTCAATATGAAAAACCTTAAGACAGACTCCCTTTCAAAAGTAGCATGTGGTATTTTTCAGGGTGTTTTTAAACTGAGAGTCTGTTCTGATGTGAAGCAATATTTGATCATATTTGTTTAAAAAAAGAGGCAGGTTATATTTTTTGTTCCAAAATTCAGTTTATGTTTTCAAATATGGCTATTTTTAATCTTATTTTTGGCTGGACTCTTTTAAACAAAAGATGGAAGAACACTACAGGATGCAGTCTTGAGACAACACAATTTGTAATTAGTATTTATTTTGCTGGAGCACTATAGCACATGGTAGGCACACCACCGAATAAGCAAAGGCACAGAACCTGTCTCGAAGAGCTTACAATGTATGAATACTTATAAGTAAAACAAAGGAAACTATAAGACTATATCCACAGAGCTACACCAGAACAGAACAAATATTAATAAATATATTATTTCTGGGGAAAACAGGATTTCCCAGAAAGTCCAATTTCCAAGTTCACCTTAAAAGAGACACCATCAATTTAAAAATCACTTTTTTAAAAAAAGTAATATCTGAGAGAGATCACTGTAACAAACTAATTACAGAAAAACATTGTTTTAACTTGCTCTGTGTTAGGAGAGGAAAAAATACTTTTAAAAAGAGGAAAGTATGGCTGTAAAAGCACAAAAATTGGCAGGGGCTCTGGGTAGTCCCTGAAACTATTTTTTTTTTAAATTACTAGATTTCAAGTGGACAGTAATTTGTATATATATTGCCATAGCAATAAAATACAAAAAAGTGTTAGGAATTTTAAAGATGTTTCCTCTTAGGATGCATGTTTAGGTTTATTGTAAGTCCATTTTGAGCCTTTAGGGATTAATGACATATAACAAAAGCCTTTAAAGAATTATAGAGATCAGTTACAATGAATTATACACAGAACAAAAAAAGAAAATTGTTAATCAGTTGGGTGCATTCACAGGGTCTGCTTAGATTTATAAGGACTCAGAAGTTGCAATAAACAAAGACTAGTTCAGGACAGTTTCTATTAAATGAATTTGGCATTTTTGTCTTCTCCTTTCCACAGGGTTCATCTCCACTGAAAATGCCCCTTCCCTGTAAAAGAATTATTTATTCCTATGTCAAATCTTTCTCTCTTATTCTTTAGGAGACAAGTCATTAAGAAAATAAAGTCCACTTAACCCTTCAATATGCAAAGACCCTGGACCTGCCAAGGTGCAAGTTTATGACTTGACAGAATTACATCATAAACTCCTCTGAATCAAATAAAATCATGAAAAGACATTTAAGATGTAACCATGACTGTGGCATGGATAAAACTGAAAATCCGATATAAAATAAACAGGGTGGATTGTTTTAAATCAAGGAAATTTAAATCACCACGTGGAAAGCCTCGTTGTAAATAATCAATTGTAATAAACTTTTCCATTTGCACTTCAGTATAAAGAAAGATATATTCTCATTGGTTAATATAATCATTAAAACATTTACAACTGAATAGATCGTTTACAATAGATTTGGTACATCTTTTTGCTAACTAGGAAGGTACACTATAATTATATAAATTCATTTAGGCAATTATATACCTTAATTGTACATTTTCAGTATGTTAAGCAATATATCATTCATCATTTTCTATTTACCAATTAACTTTTTGCTTGTGATTCGTGTTAAGATGCATTATGATTGTAACTGGAATTTAATTAAAGACACAGAACAGCACACGCAATTTATTTTCATTAAACAAAACAATTCCTTAATGCAGTACATGAACTATTGTGCCATATTTATAAAGCATGACCTCAAAAGTTAGAACCTGGGGGAAAACATCATTCTTTATATAGAAAAACTCAAAGTTTTGATGGAGACTCATGGATTCAGCATTTATTTTTTATTTAAATATTTTAAGAGAGAGTACAAGTAGCATAGGCCTTAACATATTTTGTATTAAATTCGTATTTTATTTTAAACAGGTTTACTTTTAAAAATAAAAATTACAAACAACAAAACTAAAAATTTCAATTTCAATTAAAAATCCAATTTGAAGAATTTTAATTTTTTTTAAAATCACTGATTTGTAACCACCCTGAAAATAACCTCTTAAATTATTAAATTTATTGTGTGTCATTATTCCTTTCTATATTTAAGTGAATTTAATTGTACAGAAAGGTGCTAGAGTGACTGATCTAGTAATGGAGGCTTGATCCAAAGCCAATTAAGTCAATGACCATTCAATTATATTTAAATAATAAACAAATATATTCTTTATTGAAGAGTTAAAAGAGAGTGTTAATACTAAATCTACTCTATAATTAAGCGATATCAATAGTCTTACACACTGGCATCATCTCAAAAGTAGACCCAACACATGAATGAATGTGTTAACGGATATACATTTACTTTCCACTAACACATAAGTGGCCTCCATTGTTACATACTTCCACAAAAAGAGATAAGGAGTCAAGACTAATTACCACCATCTTTCTTGTCCTGTCTAATAACTACAGACTATTCAGTAGATGTCAGAGGGGACATTTCTTTGGAACACTCTTCAGTCTAGATTTTCAGTAATATCAAAGTCTGCTTTATGATTCACAGAAAACATGGTTTTCAAAATACCAAAGCCTTTCACAAAACTGCCAGATAACTGTCTATGACTTTAAAACAGCAACTTTGTTTAACAGGTGAAATGATCATTCTTCAAACGAACTAAAACCTAGTCAGAATGAGCACTGTATAGTTGTGGTTTTTTAATGAATCATTTCCATTCAACTTCATATATCTCACATACCATCATGGTATCTAAAGCCTTTAAATCCTCTGCATAACATGTTAATATTTGTCTAACTAGAACAGTGGTTCTCAAACTAGTGCCGCTGCTTGTTCAGAGAAAGCCCCTGGGGGGCCAGGCCGGTTTGTTTACCTGCCGCATCTGCAGGTTCGGCCGATTGCGGCTCCCACTGGCCGCGATTCGCCACTCCAGGCCAATGGGGGCTGTGGGAAGCAGCACGGGCCGAGGGATGTGCTGGCTGCCCCTCCTGCAGCCCCCACTGGCCTGGAGCGGCGAACCGCAGCCAGTGGGAGCCGTGATCGGCCGCTCCAGACCAATGGGGGCTGCGGGAAGTGGCGCGGGCCGAGGGATGTTGGAGCCGCGATCGGCTGAACCTGCGGATGTGGCAGGTAAACAAACCGGCCCGGCCCGCCAGGGGCTTTCCCTGAACAAGCGGCGGTCCTAGTTTGAGAACCACTGAACTAGAATATTTTGATTTAAGACCCTAAAACTAGTATTTTAAAAACTGGTGACAAGTGACACCCTCTACCCTGGAAACCTGCTACAGTAACAATGGTGCAAAGCAGCAGAAAACAGCAAATCATCGGAAGAAAAGGTCTTCCACATCCCACCATTCAATGACTGAAGAAAACACACAGAGAGAAGAAAAGCATGGTATTTCTGCAAATTTAGATAAATTCAGATAAATTTATTAGAGAGTCACAATAAAAAGAGGATTTAGAGAGGCCAATGAAGTACTGAACTAAAACCTTCCATGAGCCAAGGAGGTTGTGTCGAAGTCCATTAAAGCTGCCTGAAGACAAATGCAGAGCTGGAGCACTATTGACCAATAGCTTATGAGACACAAATGATCAGACTCATAAAGGTTGAAATGAATAGTACAAGAGCAATGGGAAAAACACTGACCAAGCATACAGCACAATGCTCACTTTCAACAGTGTGACTCTGCAAGCACTTCACTCTCGGCAAAAAAGCCATGCAGTGATTCTTGCTTTCAGCAACGCCTTTTCCAGAATATTAAATAATATTTCTTTTACGAACGTAATTTATGCATAGCAAGATTTAAGAGGATAATAATATGAAACGCTAACTGCTGTATTTTCAAAGCACAGTGCAAATATTAACTAATTAATTATTAGAGTACCCTTGTGAGGTAGGGTAAATAGGCAGATCAGAAAAATTCATTTCTCTCCAGACTACAATAAAATGTAGGAAGGGAGGGAATCAGTAAGGTGTCCCCCGACTAGACCTACCCTACCTCCCTCCAGACAGAAATGTTCTGCTTTTTAAAACAATTAAACTTTGGAATCTATGCTGTGCTGATGGGTTTTTGCTCCACCTAAACTGAAATTCATGCCAAGATTCTTCCACATATTAAAAAGCTCCAGAAAACAACATTATAACTCTTGAAAGCTATTTGCTTTGGATAATAGGTGACAGGACTACAAATTTAGATGGCTGGAGAACATGCAATTCCCATTGTTTCTTGTTCATGATCTGCAGCTGCCCTATCACATAATTATGTAACAGATCATCTACATTGTCAATTGGGATGCCTGTTTAAAAAAAAAAAATTTGGGAAGGTGTATCTTTTGCATTTGTTTCAGCTTGGTTAAACAAATTTGCCCATTTTTAAAAGTACCTAAAAAGTTAGAAGGAATATTCTTCCCTAAGTGTGAATAAATCCCAGGACAATTCATGGAATAATGTATTTGAATCAAAGAGAAAATGGTCCTGTTTTTATAACAGAATTAAATCTACATTATATAATTAAAACAAAATCTGTGGCTTAAGTAAGCAGGTTCAAGAAATGGAGCAAATTATCACTGTTTTTTGTTTTTTAATTCAGTCTTCTCTTTTACCTCTTCCCAAGATAAAAGTTTCATTACCACAGAATCATGACACGTTGTGTAAATCCAATTATTAGCTAGTCATAGCACATTTTGAAGTATGTAGAGAAATTTTTAAATAGAAATGCAAGGCAGTTATTTTGAAAATGTGTATAGTAACCTATGCAAGAAATCTTGCATATGAGTAGGCTAATTATAAAAATTGCAACCCTCTTTTTACAGTTTTCTTACAATACTCATATGTTAACATGTGTGTTTTACAGTCTTCGTAATATATTTTTAAAAAAAAATCTTTTCATGTCTTTTATTCCCCTCTGAAGTTTGCCTTCTGACACATCCCTTTGCCATCAGTGGTAATGAAATAGTGACATCACACACTTTATGGATATGTAAGTCATTGAGTTGTAATCTAAGGCCTTGTTTACACTTCCATTTACAGCACTGAAACTTTCTTCGATCGGGGTGTGAAAAAACACCCCCGAGTGATGCAAGTTTCAGCGCTATAAAGTGGCAGTGTAGATACCGCTGGTAGCTATTCCCCTCGTGGAGGTGGTATTATTACAGCCACGACTATAAAGCCATGTTAAAGCGCTGCTGCGGCTGTCTTTTAACATCAGCTGTGTAGACATACCACAGTGTGTGGGAGGGGGAAGAATCTCTCAGTAGCAGGAACTTACGGTAAGTGACAGAAAGTAGAACCAGGCATCTTTGCGCCCTCTCCTGCCAGTATCCTTTTGCCTCTGGTTGCCTGTGTGCTGTAGATGCCCAAAAGCTACTGCCTAGCCAACTTTAACCTAGCCAAAGTTAATTACTAAGATGCAGCAATTATCATGTTAATGCTCCACTATGCCCTATGGTCCTCTGTGCTGTCTGCCATGGCACTTCCAAAAACAAACAGAAAATGAGACGCTTTGGGGAGCCCCAGGATTCTTTTTGCCTACTGCTATGAGGACTATGCTAGCATACCTACAGAAAACAACAGAGCCATTTAAAAAGAGCTAGTACCTTCTTGTATACCGGGGTAGACATTTCTTTTTGTCAAGGTCCAAATTTCTTGATAAAGGTATAGTCAAGGTCCAGACTCCAGAGACAATTAAAAAATATCAATAATGATGATAATAAATATATTATTTATAGATGTTTGGGTCCATTCAAAACTGTCTGATGGTCCAGATTTGGCCTCTGGTCCACCTACTGACTACCCCGATGTACACATGTGTAGGTATTGTATAGGTATAGGGGCTAAGACATCTAAACAGAAAATTGTTCCAATTGTAATACAAAAGTATGCAAGGTCAGATGGGAACATGTTAGGCTTATTTAATTAAAAAAAAAGAGGCACAAGGGGAAGAGAGTAAGTTGTCCAAGAGGAAAGATTGCAAAACACAATCCAGTTGACTGATAAAGTCATGTGATCTTATTTAGCCTATCGCTAAGCTAATCAATAGCTGTTGCCTACAACTATTGTTCAAGTAACAACACTGCTAAACTATTTTAGCCCTGGTCTACACTACGAGGTTAGGTCGAATTTAGCCACATTAGGTCGATTTTATAAGCAATCCTCCTCACCCAAACGCCCAAGAACGCAAGCGGGGAAGCTCCGGACACCCAGCAAGTCCACTTCAGAGGATGGCCCAAGCAACAGAAGACTGTCATTCAAACAGCTTTGATTTGTAGTGTGGCTACAATAAGCAATGTGGCCTTGCCCTTCCCGCCTCCCCCACCCAACCCGGGCTGCGTAGGGCACATTCTACCACCATTCTGCACTTGCTCAGCCTATAGTTGAACTGCTCCTTACAACTGTCCAGGCTGCCTGTGTACGGCTTCATGAGCCATGGGAGCAAGGGATAGGCTGGGTCCCCAAGGATAACTATTAGCATTTCAACATCCCCAACGGTAATTTTCTGGTCTGGGAAGTAAGTCCCTTCTTGCAGCTGTTTGAACAGCCCGGGAGTTCCTGAAGATGCGAGCGTCATGCACCTTTCCCGGCCATCCCATGTTGATGTTGGTGAAACGTCCCTTGTGATCTATCAGTGCTTGCAGCACCATTGAGAAGTACCCCTTGCAGTTTATGTACTGGTTGGCAAGGTGGTCCGGTGCCAAGATAGGGATATGCCTTCCATCTATCGCCCCACCACAGTTAGAGAACCCCACTGCAGCAAAGCCATCCACTATGACCTGCACCTTTCCCAGAGTCACTACCCTTGCTAGCAGAAGGTCACTGATTGCCTTGGCTACTTGGATCACAGCAGCCCCCATGGTAGATTTGCCCACTCCGAACTGATTCCCGACTGACCGGTAGCAATCGGGCGTTGCAAGCATTCACAGTGCTATCGCCACTCACTTCTCAACTGTCAGAGCAGCTCTCATCTTGGTATTCCTGCGCTTCAGGGTGGGGGAAAGCAGGTCACAAAGTTCAATGAAAGTGGCCTTACGCATGCAAAAGTTTCGCAGCCACTGGGAATCATCCCATACCTGCAACACTATACAGTCCCACCAGGTGTGCTTATTTGCCGGGCCCAGAATCAGCGTTCCACTGTATCAACATGCCCCACTGCCGCCATGATGTCCCAGTTGCCACATCCCGTGCTTTCAGGAACGTCTGTGTCCTTGTCCTCCTCGCAATCGTCCTTGTGCTGGTGTCTCCTAGCCAAGTTCTGCACATACTGCAGGATAATGCGCGAGGTGTTTACAATGCTCACAACAACAGCGGTGAGCTGAGCGGGCTCCATGCTGCACGGGTAACCCAGGAAAAAAGGCGCGAAATGATTGTTTGCTGTTGCTTTCAAGGAGGGAGGGAGGGAGGGAAGACTGACTACATGTACCCAAAACCACCCGCGGCAATGTTTTTTCCCCCCATCAGGCATTGGGAGCTTAACCCAGAATTCCGATGGGCAGCGGGGACTGTGGGATAGCTACCCACAATGCACCACTCCATGAGTCGATGCTAGCCCCGGTATTGAGGTCACACTCCGCCGACTTACTGCGCTTAGTGGGGACATACACAATCAACTGTATAAAATCGCTTTCTAAAGATCGACTTCTACAAAATCGACCTAATTTCGTAGTGTAGACATACCCTTAGTCATGCGATATCATCTCAGCTAAACAACTGTGCTCAACCATTAAAGGAAACCTGCACAACACTTTCAAAATGGGAGCCTGAGAACTTAAATTCATAACTCTGCTAGACACTAAAAACCATGGACTTAACAAGGACACTGGTTTTATGGCTCATTACAACAATTTGTATCATGCCACACTGCTTCCTACCCTTAATTGCCCACTTCAAACCCTTCATGCATAACAATCTAACCCCCAATTGCCCACTTCATTTCAAGTGACTGCCTCCAACATGCCTTACCCCTCCTGCTGCACAATCTGTCCGAAATTATATTTAGCTCAGACCCCACCCTTTGCTTCCTTCCCCAGACCTGAAAGAGAACTCTGCAGTAGTGTGAAAGCTTGTACATTCCACCAATAGAAGTTGGTCCCATATTACCGCACCTACCTTGTCTCTCTCATTAAAGGATGCAACATACAGATATAGCCACCTCAACAGTGCAGCAGAAATAGTAGTCGTCAGTCATTTTAGGTTTGTGTTTTATATTTAAAAAAAGCATTTTGACAAAAACAGAGAGAGAAGTCAAGGAAAAAAAAACAAAAAAATTGCAGGCTGTCCATGTTTATGTCCTATTTACTGTAAACAAACATATTTTGAACATTATTTGTAACATATGGTCAGGCTTATAAAATAAATTTCTTGGAATCTGGCCATACCAAAATCTGTATTTATTTTCCTTTACATTGTCCTTTTATTTTGGCACCCATTTTATTGCAGCACAATGAGAAACAATATTTTTTTTAGCCTTGTAAAAATGTCCTGTCTTATCACTAGCTGGGTTTTTTTGATTGATATTGACAAATTAAGTTATTAAATTGCAGTGACTTTGTAATTAATGTTTTTGATGGACATCCATAAACTGTGTACCATTTATTACATTTGCTAATTAGGACCTGCAAGGTCTTTATCTTTTTGTGTATACAATTTTATGCACAAAATGCAACACTGCTGAAAGCAATAGCCTTGGTTAAAATTGTTAATGAGTTTAGCACTGCCAAAATGTCAGTGGTTTTCTCTGATCATAAAGGTCTCAGTTTATCCACTTCAACTGCTTTTTGTAATTTTTATTAAAATGTCAAAGCACAAATTAGCAGACTACTGGACTAGACTAAACTGTGTTACATTACAATATCATGTTTAGTCTTATAATACAATGTGGTTAATTTTGTTAACAAATTTTCTTTAACCTTAGATAAAATGTCTTCAGTGTGCTCCAATTGATTGCCTGCCCCCCACCCCCCACAACTTAAAATGTACATAAGACTGGATGGCTGAGGGTTGGGGGAGGGTTGGATTTGCAAGTCACAGGATACTTTTCAGGTCAGTTCTTGAAATCCAGTCTAGGTCAATCGTGACCAAAATTCATTATTATTTGACAGTTCCCAAACTCCAGTTATGGTGGGAAAGGTTTACCAAAAAGGAGGATCTTGCAGCATTTTCTAAAAGTGGTCAGACTTCTTTACAAAGGAGGACAGAAGTGAGATCTTGATAAGAGGGTTTTCACCCCAACATAGTTTTCTCTCTTTTGTTCAGAAGAATAATGACCCAAAATCTAATTTGAAAATACTTCAAACTGAACAACAATGGAATGTAACAATGTCAACAAAACGCAATTGGATCCAGCACCTTTAACACTCTGAGCCACCTGGGGAAAGCACCTCCGCCATGCTGCTAGTCTGCTGGCAGTTTCTGACTTTTCAGAATGCCCTCCCTTGCTATACAGGTCCCACTGCAAGTCAGCATTTCTCCAGTCACTGTGTGTGGGAGGTGCTCTCTGGCCATGTCTAGGATTAGAGTCCTGACACCACACCTAGAGCATCATTTTCAGCCAATACATGGGCACAGTGATATGACTAAAGCAGCATCACATTGCTCAGACCTGCTTGAGCTATAGTATTTCCACAGTCACATTCAGGGACTTCTGTATGTAGAGATCTGGGTTTCTGTATGTAGAGATCTGGATAATTCTGATCACAGAAAAGCTACCTAGAGTGGCCCCTAGCTAGGGCTGGTCAAACATTTTCCATTTAAATCTTCCACTGAATTTGGGTTTTGACTAAATAACATTTTTCTCAAACGTTTCTGCTTTCAGGCTAGTCCCTACCTGTTCTGACACCGCGCTCGCCCTGGAAGTGGCCAGCAGCGGGTCCGACTCCTAGGCAGGGGGCCCACGGGGCTCCATGCGCTGCCCCTGCCCCGAGCACCAGCTCCGCACTCCCATTGGCTAGTTCCCGCCTAGGAGTCGGACCTGCTGCTGGCTGCTTCCGGGGTGCAGCGCAGTCCATGGTGCCAGGAAAGGCAGGATGCCTCCCTTAGCACCCAGCTGCATGGGAGCCACCTGAGGTAAGCACTTCCCAATCCTCTTTCCCAGCCCTGTCCCCACCCCCCCCCAACCCAGAGCCCTTCCTGCACGCCAAATCCCTCATTCCTAGCTGCGTTGGGTCACAGGCATCAACAATTTTCGTCAACTGGGTTGCCAGAAAAAAGTTTGAAGACCACTAGCCTAGAGCACCTCTGCCACCAATCTGCAACTCTCCAGATCAGGAGACTGATGCTCCTTCCTGGTAGGGAACAGTGCAGAAGGTATCTAAAAAACAGCAACAGCCTGGTCACTATGAGAGATCTAGCAACTGCGAAGTCACCACTACATGAATGAGGAATTTTCAATTTCCACTTCTCCCTACAACCCCTTCATTCTAATATTTTAGTTCAGGTAGAGGTAATTCACTTCCCAGTACCCAGTCCAAGTAGCTAGCCTGGATGCTATGGAGATGTACAGTGGAAGGGGAAAGGAATCCTTTTCCTAAGGCCCAGAAGCAGCTGCAGAGCTGCTCTGTGGAAGCAACTTCCACTTAACGGCTGGAGCAAGAAATGGACCTTAGAAAATCCCCTCAGTAGGGAGGTAAAGAGGACAAGAAGATCCCTACAGCAGTGGATCTCTGACACCACTCTTGCCCCAGCCCATCTGGGCCCCTCCCATGACCACATGCTGCATGCTATGATGCAGAGAAATCCAACAAACTGAAGGGTAACTGTGCCAGAAGAGATTTAACAGTGATCTCTTCTCCCAGAGAATATACATTCAAAGTCCTCCAATAAGATCCTTAGGCATCAAGGCTCAATTTTAAAAACTGTTTTTCTTACTTGCACTGCATTTAACTGATTAAGAATAATAAAAAGGATTGATTAAACGATTTGGCTAGCACAGACGCAAAACATCATGCATTTTTGTTCCACATAAACAAAGGTCTATTGAGTATTACCTCCATACTGATTTACTAACTACACATTTATTTTTTGACTATTCATTTTATACAAAAGCACTTGAAACTATTATTTAAATTGCAGGCGTTCCATTGTGGTAGGTACTGTACAAACATATAGGGAGATATGATCCATATCCCAAAACGTTTACAATCTAAGGCTTGATCCAGCAAGGAGATGCCAAGCACTCCTGTTCTACAAGCTTTTTTTTTTTTTTTTTTAAATTTAAGCTCATATTGAAGACACTTAGCATTTTACACGATCAAGGACTAATTAGAAAAGGCAGACAAAGGTATGAGAACCGCACATACATGCAAGCAAAGTGATCAGCAATGGTTCCCAAACATTGTGCAAGGTGCACATGGAGTTTTTGAAGTATATTACAAGATACCAGGTAAGGTAAGGCAAGAGCAGGAGGGATAAGTTAATAGGTTCAAAGCAGTAGGAAGAGAAAGGGATGGGGACACTGACTGGGTAGAAGGGCTAATGAGGGACATGGGAGAATGGAGAAGAACACTGAGCCATGCAGAGTGTAGCTGGTGGTAAAGGGGCTGTGAGAGTACTAAACAGAACAGGCTGGGAGCACCAACAATCAGGAAACAAAAGAATGCTGATGTCACTTGAGCCTAGGGGTTCTGAATACTGATGATGATCTTCCCTAGCTCCCATCAAGGGAAGTTCTCTGCCCTCCACTTGCTTCTGATCTACCTCTGTAGCCTAAGATTTAGGGAAAGGGGAGCAATTGGGGAGCAGATGCCTCAGGAATTAATTAATATTGTTTTGTTCATTTAAAATAGGGTTATGGTTGTTTAGAGGTGAAAGAAATGTCCACATTGGTGCAATGCAATTTATTCTGATGCTTTTTGCTCAAAAAGCAGATGAGTTTTCTTCTTTAAAACATACAAGTGGGAGTCACTGTACACTTTTATCTGTAAATCCTGCAAATCAAGCATTATTTTATCTATTGTTTCAAAATTACTAAACCACAATGCTTCCAACCCTGCCATCAAATCTGCTTAGAATTTACAACAATACAGTTTATTTTTAAGATGTAAGAAGGTCTAAATTCAATCCTCCATTTAATGGATTTTGTAAAAAAATTTTTTAACTGTGTTTCAATGTAATTTCCATCTCCATAACTTCTAATCGTCTAGATATTTATGCCCAGATAGGATGCACTCTTCTTTGCAATGCAAAGCCAGGGAACAGGAATTGAGTTATCAGATTGGCTAATAAGATTTCTGGCAGTGACTGTAATAAAATATAATTAACAACTTGGAATTTATGAGCCTCGTCTTTTAACAATATAAATATTTTTAATATTATAATGTTAGAATTTCGACAAACCACTCCAGTGCATAAATTATAGTGTATTAATTTATTTTTCAGAGTTATATTGCTTTTCCAGTCTCCTACTTCCAAGTTCTTTTGATATTACAGTCCAATGTCTGTGGTATCACAATCTGCCAGCTGACTTCTGGCTATGGGGGAAGGGCAAATTATTAGAACTGGCAGGGCCAGTGCATGGAAAAATATTACAATCTGTGCTTCTGCTCATTTTAAAGCATGGGTAAATCAGGTAACATGGGTTCTCCTCCTGCCTCTCACAGATTTTGTATGACTTTGTGTAAAAGGCTTAATCTTGCTGTACCTCACTTACACTATCTGTAAAATGGAGATAATATTTCAACTTGATATCAGATCCTCAAATGAAAAAGCACTCAATCTTCGTCCGTATAATTGTGCTGAATACGTACAAAACTGTAGCTTTCATCAGCCAGACAGATTTCCCTTTTCATCATGTCTTTCTGTCACCCTTGACCAGAAGCTCATTTAGTTCAGAATATGCACGTGAGTGACACACACAGGATCTGATTTTCAGCTATGGGCCTCCTTTGTGTGCCCATGAATTGTGAGCGCAAATAATGAGGAATGCAATTTTGCGCTCAATTTGTATTCATAATTCGTGAGAAGAAAAGGGGCTCAAAAACTTTTTTTTTTTTAAAAGAAAATTTTAAAATCCCAAGATTCCTGTGTATTATTTAAATTACTTCCATGTATGGACATTTCAAATGCCGTTCTATTCTAAAATGTCACAATGTCATTTTTACAGTAATTGCCCATGCTTATTATGTCTTTGAGACATATAAAATTTGATTAGTTTACAAATAAAATGGAGTTCAGGTGAGGATGTATGAGAAGGAAAGGGCCCATTTTGATTCTCAGAGCATAGATTGAGTTTGCATGTTTGGCAGGTAGAAAATAAATTCACATTGTTGGATTTGTAAAATGAGCATATCTGATTTAGTAATGACTGGGACGTAACATAGACACCCTATAATGCCATTTTTATAGTTGCTTTACCAGAGTTAAACTATACAGTACCTGTATACAGACGGCTGAGTGAACTTCCACTAATATGAAAAGCATAGCTGTCACTCATTCAGTAAAATCTGGTGCTAGGGGACTTGCTTTGAGTCTATTATTAGATAACCCACTTTTCCATAGGCTCATTCATAAACCCAGGAAGAGAATGAGATGATAGGACCAAAAACGAGGCCAACTGGTTACCAGAACACTAGTAGTTTACTGTAAGTCTGATTCTTTAGGGTTAAATAGCATTTCAGAGGGTTAAGGAAGATTTCTTCAAGTTAGACAATTTTTGTTACATTCAGCTTCAATAAAGTGGTGAATTCAAATTGAAGTACGTGCTTCTCCCAAGACATTTATTTCCACATTATAGTTTTAGAACGTAGAGATATCTATTTTGCTAATATAAACATTGATTTGATATCAAAAGTCACTTTGATAACTAAACTACACTACATGTTAGAAATGGAAGAGTTAGGTAAGTTCTTTGACCAAGAAAATTGCCCCTTGTGATAATGTGACTGATTCCCATTTTTCAGAGCCCTTGCACCACCCCATATTTACACGAGATAGAGTCAAGGCAGCAATTTCTCACATATGGGGCACTCTGTACCAGATGATGTTAAATTGTAAGGAGCTCTCCTAACCACACCAGGAATTGTACAGATTATCCTTGGACTGGATTTACTGCTGAAATGTCTCCTGGGAAGTTTCATTTCCTGGACAATGGTTTAGCAATAAAATCACAGCAACTAGAAATTCCTGGCTTACTGCACTTCTGTGGCCACAACAAGCACAGAAGTCACAGAACAGAGCTAGCAAATACCAGGAATGCTCAACCCTATCTCATCCCTCTTTTACCACCACTTTTTGTTTGGAGATGCTGGCTGATGTTTATTAAACACTGTGTCTTTAAAACAGACCATACACCGGAAACTAGTAAAGCAGGTTTTAGTGCAGACTAGTCACCTCGAAAAGACTTGTCAGAAAGAGCAGCTGACTCCACAGAAGAGCTGGAAACTCTGGTCTTGAGACATGTTCTCTCTCTAGAAAACTTACTGTTTTCTTTCATCACTGGGGAGCTCTGGTCTGACAGTCTTGAGTGAGTGTCAGACTGGAACTCCTGCTAGGAGGGTTAGGATCTTCCAGAGAACCTGGGGACCATGGACAAATGGAGTGAGATGCAGAGGTTGCCATGTGTGTATACTTTTATTATTAAACACATATACACAAAAAGAGTAGTTTGTAAAGTGCTTTAGGCTCCTTCTGAGATGACAAGTATTATAAATAAACTCATTATATTGTTATTATAGGATTATACTACTCCCATTAGGGTATTCCTTTGTTTGTTTCATACATGCAAATGTCAACAGTGTAAACATATATTAATAATAAAATAAACTAAATTCTGGATTCAATAAATTAATGTGATAACTGTAGGGTAATTTTGTAAAAAAATTATGAAGACAGCAGTCCAAAAACACAATAAACATGATTTCAACATCTGGTAATAACTAAAACTTTTTAAAATCTCCATCTGATATCTCTACAGGAAACATAATTTAATAAAAACACTACGCTTTACTCCAAAAATTAAGATCAATAGGAGGAAAAAATGTTACAATAAATGTCATGCTACACTGCAGTTAGATTTAGTTTAAAAAGTCATGTGTGAACCACATTAGATTCTGACTCTACCCTTCTTTAGGTTGAAAGGAAATATTCAAACTGATTAAAGATGTCATTTTTAATTTCTTATATTGTCAGTTTCAGTCTCATATATGACGACACCCTCAGACGGAAATGTTTTTGACAGAATTAACCTTCTTACTGCTGTCTCAAGTAAACCCTTTTGAGACTATTTCGTCACAGAAACTGTATCACCTTTTTGGACTAATACTATTATACTCATTCCATGTAGGGACAATAGTTCAAGTGTCTAAAGACATGCTAGCCAATCACTCTGATGAAAACTGAAATCTTATTACTCAGGAGTATTACTGTGTAACATTCTGAATGCAGCATGATGGTTACCCATTCCTGATTGGAATCAATTTTTAACTTTTATACTATGATACACAAGAAAATGGATTTAGCACGAAACATACCAATAATACAGAAATATAGGATTTTAAAGCAATTTCCACAGGATTAAGAGAATAACTCATCCATGAAAAGTGATTATAATAATTCTTTCACTTGCAAAAGGAATAAAAATACTGAAACTCAATTGCATGGACTTTCATAGTTCTTAAATAAACATAATTACCGATATTCACAAAACCACGAAGCTATGCCTGGGGAATGTGGGAAGCAGTCTGTGTGTGGAGGAGTGTGCTTTCAGGAAAGGTAAGGTCTCAGTAAAGCCAGGCTGAATGTCAGCTTTGGTATGTTTCAGAGTAGCAGCCGTGTTAGTCTATATTCGCAAAAAGAAAAGGAGTACTTGTGGCACCTTAGAGATTAACAAATTTATTTGAGCATAAGCTTTCGTGAGCTACAGCTCACTTCATCGGATGCATTCAGTGGAAAGATTTATATACATAGAGAACATGAAACAATGGGTGTTACCATACACACTGTAACGAGAGTGATCACTTAAAGTGAGCTATTACCAACAGGAGAGCGCGGGGAGCGGGACCTTTTGTAGTGATAATCAAGGTGGGCCATTTCCAGCAGTTGACAAGAACGTCTGAGGAACAGTGGAGGGTGGAGGGGGGGGAATAAACATGGGAAAATAGTTTTACTTTGTGTAATGACCCATCCACTCCCAGGCTCTATTCAAGCCTAAGTTAATTGTATCCAGGTTGCAAATTAATTCCAATTCAGCAGTCTCTCCTTGGAGTCTGATTCTATGTTTTATGTAAAACTTCCATGTGTAAATTACCTTGGGGAAGAAATGAAGAGACTCAATCCACATTTTAAACAAGACTTTGACAAGACAGAAGCCAATAGGAAATTACTTCTCTCATGTACAGCAGTCATCTGATTTACTCCGTGGCTAAAATAATATTTAAATAGATTATTAATATCACTGGATATAATCAACACATACATACCTGAAGTATCATTCACTGGTGCAGGTCAAACGACCTAATCATTTCATTTATATTGAAAGCAACAGCATGATTTATTGAACAATGGATAGAGGCTTTCTTCGAACATCTTTACTGGAAGGAATGGTATTAGTCAGATCAGGTAGAACAATTTCACATGCATGAAGCTTTATAGGGAAAATGCTGAGCTACATGACTGTTATATCTTTAGCACCAGTAATTTCAAACACAATTTGGACCTCTGAAAGTAAATAATCTGCTCTTGCAGGAACCAGAATATTAGACACATACTGGGGGAAGGGAAAGGTTGTATTTGTAAAGAACTGCCTGATACAAAAAGATGGACCAATACAAGCTTGTTTGAACAACAAGAGTCAAATAAATCTGTACATTACAATAATAGCAGCATCACTAATTGGCATAACCTTTGCTAAATGTGATAAGCACAGCCAATATTTGCAGAGGCAGTAACAAGAAGTTCTACATAAAGACTTTAGGTTGGCACTGACAACAGACTATATTCTATTACCAAGCAGTCTGTACAGGTTAGCATGGTGGCAAGATAATGCAGAAGATTCTGCTTTACTAGGGCAAAACAAGGTATTTTTCACTAGCCTTGTTCTTGGAATCATCAGAACCATTTTTGGCTGTAATTTTTCAATTCTGGCCTCAGACAGATACTTGCCTTGAAAAATTTCAACCTAAATGGTTAAAGTTTGGAAAAGTTATAAGCAACTGAAACCAGTATCTTTATAATGAAAAGTGTTAGGCAATCTTAATAAGAGCCAATGCTTTCAGCCCCACCTATAATACAATGATAATTATAGCTTTTATCACTCCAACCACAGCTAATGAATAATGGCAGTCTATATATACACAAGTCTGCTTATTTTAGATTTTAAAATTTAGATTTAAAAAAACAGACTTGATTATAAAGATGAAATACTATGTCAAAAACTTGGGAAACTGTATCAATGTTTATAAATATTTAATATGCCAGAACAAAGCTGATACTCTAATGGGTATAAGCTGGTTCTACTTTCCTTTTTTGTCCATTGTCTGTACTGCAATGGAAACATTACATTAATTGTTCTTTACAATAAATGTTACTCACCAACAAATTTGTCAGTAGTAAATAAAAAAATGCAACTGAGCAACAGAAATATGTACTGATATAAATGGTTTTCAAAATAAATATTGTTTTAGAAAAAGTCACCTAATACACAATATTGGTAAATAGCAAGTAATACCAACAGCTATTCTTGAATCATCACATAACACCAACTACCCATTTATCTGGGTTAGAATTATTCCATCCTAAACTGAAGAGACATTTGGCCACTGTAGATGCCACTGACTGCACAGCAAAATTAAGGTAAAAAATTTAGTTTAAAAAAAAAAAACAAAAACACCAAAACACAAATAGCAACAAATTTAAATTTAGTTTACATTTTAAATGTAGCTTAAAATAAAACACGCATATTTTAAATTTAGTTTAAAAATAAAACACAAATAGCAACGAAATAATCACTTCTGCTTCAACCTCAAAATAATATCCACATTCTACATCCAAATACGTACATATGTAGTTTTAAAATATTCTGTACAGCATGTATTTGCAATGTACTATATAGATTTTTTTTTTTTTTTTAACATAAACATTAAGGTATGCAACTTGAAAGCAATTCAACAGTACAAACAACAAGGCACAACATTTCAGAACATGAAATGAAAAAGTATATTGGGGCAGATCTACCACTGGTGTAAACTGTCGTAGCTCCACTGAATTTTCATAGTTATGAAAATTTATACCAGCTGAGGATCTGCCCCATTGTTTACAGATTAAGCTGCAGGGGTAATTATACTGCCAGATTTAGAATCTGATCATCATGGGATCCTTAAATGAGCAGAAATATTATTATTTATACTCTCGTAATGCGTGCAGGCCTCACTGTGCTAGGCATTGTACAAACACCTAAAGAGAGAGTACCTCTGGGCAGGGCTGTCCCAGAAGAATTTAAGATATAAACAGAGGAAGGAATCAGAGGCATAGAGAAGGGAAAGGACTTGCCCATAGTCACACAAATAGGCCAGTGGAGAGCAGGAAATAGTACCCAGGTTTCCCAAGTCCCAATTCAGTGCCCTATCTACCAGACCATGCTGCCTCCCTCTAGTCAAGACCTCAACCCCAGAGGCACTGTTTGAAAAAACAGACACAGGATTAATGTAACATTCTTACAATTCTTAGGCAAAAAAAAAAAAAATTACCAATACATCTTTTCAGTAGCACTTATCTGCAACAGCAAAAAAAAAAAAAAAGTATAATTTATTCAGCTTTACAATAAATACACAATTTATTGCATCTATGTACACAACTATATCTATATAGATATAATTCAGTATATGTATAAAATATATTTGTTCAATGTTTTTTAATTTGGCATGATTGAACTAGAAGATTTACTTCATAAAATAAATCCAATCAATATTTTCATTTTAACTACAAAATTGTAATCCTAGAAGTCAACAACAGAGTTGATCTCTTAACAGGTGATCTTATTGAACACATCTACTGTTATTCAGGTTTCTTTAAAAGAATATCTAAATAATTCATGCAGACAGAAGACTCATTTATATTGCAAACCTTGACATAGGACTAATACACTGTGCCTCCTCATGTCTCAGAAATTAAGTCACCAACACTATCCAGATCTACCTCCCTCTTTCACAGAGAATCCTCAAATTCAGAGATCACTACATCTCCCCACAGAGTGCGCTTGCACTGACATATTATTACTGCATGTTAAAGGGGAGCTCCCACAGGTTTTCCTGTTGTGTTTAGAAATCAACAGTTCCCAGCACACAAGTACAAACTGAAAATTTAACTGATACAGTGTCATATCATTAATAACACTTCTTAACCGACTGAAAACAACAGCAGTGACCTATCAACAAGAACACATTCTGTGTCTTAATATTACATCAGCCTATTGTACCATAGTAGAATCAACATCTCACTATGCCGGGATGGCCAAGCTGAGGCTCCGGAGCCACATGCGGCTCTTCAGAAGTGAATATGCAGCTGAAGCACCGACTCTGGGGCTGAAGCTACAGATGCCAACTTTCCAATGTGTAGGGGGGTGCTCACTGCTCAACCCCTGGCTCTGCCACAGGCCCTGCCCCCACTCCACCCCTTCCCATGCCCTCCCCTGAGCCTGCCATGCCCCCAGAGCCTCCTGCATGCCATGAAACAGCTGATCAGGAGGTGCAGGAAGGGAGGGGGAGACGCACCTGGAATATTGTGTGCAGTTCTGGTCTCCCATGTTTAAGGAGGATGAATTCAAACTGGAACAGGTACAGAGAAGGGCTACTAGGATGATCCAAGGAATGGAAAACCTGTCTTATGAAAGGAGACTCAAGGAGCTTAGCTTGTTCAGCCAAACCAAAAGGAGGTTGAGGGGAAATATGATTATCCCTCTGGTATATTTATAGAGAGCAAATACCGGAGAGGGAGCGCAATTATTTAAGCTCAGTACCAATGTGGACACAAGAACAAATGGATATAAACTGGTCATCGGGAAGTTTAGACTTGAAATTAGACGAAGGTTTCTAACCATCAGAGGAGAGGAGTGAAGTTTTGGAATAGCCTTCCAAGGGAAGCAGTGGGGGCAAAAGACCTATCTGGCTTTAAGATTAAACTCGATAAGTTTATGGAGGAGATGGTAGAATATGATTTTGGCAATTAATTGATCTTTAAATATTCATGGTAAATAGGTCCAATGACCTGTGATGGGATGTTAGATGGGGTGGGATCTGAGTTACTACAGAGAATTCTTTCCTGGGTATCTGGCTGGTGAATCTTGCCCATATGCTCAGGGTTCAGATGATCACCATATTTGGGGTCAGGAAGGAATTTTCCTCCAGGGCAGATTGGAAGAGGCCCTAGAGGTTTTTTGCCTTCCTCTGTAGCATGGGGCACGCGTCACTTGCTGGAGGATTCTCTGCTCCTTGAAGTCTTTAAACCACGATTTGAAGACTTCAATAGCTCAGACATAGATGAGAGGTTTATCGCAGGAGTGGGTGGGTGAGAGAGATTCGGTGGCCTGCATTGTGCAGGAGATCAGACTAGATGACCATAATGGTCCCTTCTGACCTTAATATCTATGAATCTAATCAGCGGGGCTGCTGGTGGGCAGGAGGCGCTGGGAGTGGGGGTGGAGCTGATAGGGAGCTGCTGACAAATTACTGTGGCTCTTTGGCAATGTACATTGGTAAATTCTGGCTCCTTCTCAGGCTCAGGTTGGCCACCCCTGAACTATATCCTTATAATAAACATCCAATTTCATATTCAAATCCTTCCTTTTCCCCTCCACAATTTTGTTTCTGCAAACTGGTAACTCTGCAATCCACATCCAGCTCAGAGCAAAACAAACAAACAAATTCTGAAAGACAGAAACCATTCTCCAGCTTTGGTTTGGGCCTTGATAGTTTGAGGGCTGATCACTTAAACCATGCTTTTCTCTTCCCACAAAGGTTGAGGAGATCTCTGGATCTTTAGCTAAAAAAAAACCAAAAAAACCCCACCTTTCCCAAGTAATGAGTTTCTGGCACTATAGATCTAGGAATAAAAACATTAAACCTCTCTAAAAACATTTAGGGAATCCAGTACATTGTGAATGTTACTCTCCCTATACGCATTTGTCCTTATTAAATCTCCAGGCCAGGGGCATTTTTTCAAATGTTCTGTCTTAATAGCTGGAAATATTTTAATATCAGGCAGATAAGTTACATAATCTTTGCCATTTTTTCATTAGGAGTCTGGAGAATAGCATTATCTGCACTGACAGCGTCTGGGCATTTGAGTAATCTTTTTATAGTACTTCAGTTTAATAACATCCAAGCCTGAAACACTGTGTGCCTGATAAGCAGCTCACACAAATCCAGAAAGTAAATGTTCTTTGAAGTTTGCATGTTTTTTTACACCGGAAATACCATGCACCAGTCACAGTGGAAATGACATGCACAGGTCATGCCAAAAATGCAACCCCTCAGACAGATGAAGGATTTGAGCTCATGTTCTAACCCAGATTTCTAAACTGGCAGCACAGCACCCTGATAACATGCCATCAAGCCAACCTGACTAAGACAATCTGTTAATAAACTGTGTGCGCACAGGCAGCATAGGAATGTCTCCTCTCCCCCTCTTTTAAAAGGATACTTACTTTCATCTACGCAATGCATCATAAGTGATCACAATAAAGCATAAAAATAAATTAGATTTAGCAAAGTTATGAATAACCAGGATTAAAGTTTATCTGATATACAAGTTACATCCAGACTTCCTGGCTACCATCCCTGAGCTCTACCATTAAGATTCTCTGCTCGAATCCCCTCCTTAAACTGGATATCTGCAACAATGTGAGATCTACCATAACTCTTTAGGTGCTGTGGTTACACTGTCTAAGCATCCATTAGGACAACAGTCTTGAAAGGGTTTAAACACTGAATGCTTTGTAAGGTTTAACACTGAATAAAATCCTGCCATTCAATACACAGTGGAGCAAAGAGAAAAGATATGGGGCTTAGCTTACCCATAAAGGCACAGAGGGTGTAAAGTGCACCTCACTGTCTCTAGGGAAGCTGAACCAGTGCTCTAAAGGGATACAGAACATTCTGTCTCTCAGATGCTTGGCGGGCTGCTTCTTGCTCACACACTCAGAGTGTAACTGATGGCTCTACCTTCGGTCAGGAAGGCATTTTCCCCCAGATCAGATAGGCAGTGACCCTGGGGGGTTTCTTCTGCCTCCCTCTGAAGCATGGCACATGGGTCACCTGCCAGAGTTAACTGGGTCTCTCATATCTAATCAGTTCCCGCCACTGCAGGGTCTTGGGCATTGGTGCGCCTGTTCTCTCCCTTTGGCACACAGTAGCTTAGGCTACATGTACACTACAAGCTCGGGGCGTAATTCCCCAGCTTGCGTAAGCATACTTGTGCTCGCTGTCACTAGCGTGAGTACAAACAGCAGCGTGGCCACGGTAGCAGCGGTGGCACGGCTGAGCCATGGGGAGCACAAGCCCGCCTGAAACTGATGGGAATGTATCTGGCACAGCTCAGCCAGGCCTGCGCTGCCACTACCAGTGCTACGATGGCTACGCTGCGATTGATACTCGTGGGTGCTAGTGCAAATACCTGTGCGCAGGCGGGGGAACCACACCCCTAGCTCCCAGTGTACGTGTAGCCTTAGTCTCCTCAGGGTTCTAATACTTTGGTCTAATTTGGGTTGTTGGGTTTCACATGTGGACGGGCTGGGTGGAGCTGGTGGCCCGTAGTATACAGGAGGTCAGACTACATGATCTGATGGTCCCTTCTGGCCTTCCAGTCTATGATAGGATACCGTGATTCAATGCACAAGTTCCACCGTGCAATGAATCAGGTCCATTTGTTTAATCTGATTTATCGTATAGGATATTCGATACCAGGCTAAGATAAACTACCCATGAAATGCAAAGGGCCAAATGTGACTTTTAGTTTAAGGAGTTCTCTCACTAATGTCAGTCATTAGTGGCCCGAGAGATCAACATGCACATATGAGGGCAGAAGCTTGCCTAACGGGTGTAAGCGAAGGAGATAAAAATTAGAGAGAGAAATTCTGAAGAAAGAGTGGATAAACAGGGAAAGAAATTTCTATGCAGTTGACATTAAAACGCAAATTACAGACCCAGTACTTTGAGATGCTGAGCACTTCCTAATACAGTATATGCCCGATTTTCCAAAACTCTGTTATCTGATCATCCACATTATCCAAATCCCTTCCTCATTCTCCTTGTTGGGGGACAACAAGGAAGGGATTCAGATAATGCAGAGGTCTGAACAACAAAGAGGAGACTCCCAGCCACAGAGAGGCCATCCTGCTGCTGAATGGCTCCTACGGCGGTGCATGGAGCCCTCTGCAGCCTTGCTGTCATGGGACCGAGGATAGGTCTACACAGGGATAAAAAAAATTGAGAGGCTGGCCTGGGTCAGCTGACTCCAACTCTCAGGGCTCCAGGGCTGAAAAATTGCTGTGTAGACGTTCGAGCTCAGTCTGGAGTCCGAGGTATGAGACCCTGCGAGGCTCCAGCCAGAGTGAGAACATCTTCACAGCAATTTTTAGCACTGCAGCCTGAGTTCCACAAGCCTGAGTCAGCTCACCCGGACCAGCCATGGGTCTTCTATCCATGTGTAGACATACCCTATGTGAGCAGGGCTGTGACAGTGGAGCTGCAGAGGGCTCTCTGCACTGCCGCAGGGCCGGTGACACCCAATCCTGCAGGAGCCAGGTGCAGGTAAGACTGCAGTCCTGGTGGGGCAGAGCAGAGTCCTGGCCATGGGTTTCTGCTCTGCCCTGCCAGGACCATAATCTCCTCCACTCCACCCTTGGCGCCTGCAATAATCAAGACAGCAAGAGCAGCAGTGCAGGGAGCCCTCCGCAGCTCTGCTGTCACAGGCAGAAGGGTGGAGGGCCATGACAGCAGGGCTGCAGAGGGCTCCCTGCGCTGCTGCTCCTGCCCTCTTGATTATCTGAGCTCCTGATTATCTGAATAAAATCTGTACCCCCATTTTAGTGTATACTGTAGATCAATGGGAACCAAAGGTACACAGACCAGACCCACAGAAATGATGCTCCAAAGTTTGGTAGGTACTTTCTGCTGTGAGAAAGTCATTTTTACACGACATGCAATGTCACTCTAACCGTCAGTAAACCAGTGCATTTAGCTTTGATAGATATAAGACATGTGAGCTGTTTATTATTACCTTAAGAGTCAGTTATGCATCTATTCTTCAGTGCTTAGTGTTCTCAAAAAGAGCTAGGTCTGCCCAACAATGGAATGTCATTCATAAACAACAAAAAATTAAGCTCTTTTCAACTTATATAAATATAGTTATCACCAACTTATCAACGACTACCAGAAAACTTATCTTCTAAGTATAGGGGGAAACTGTAATCTCTCCTATATACCAATATGCAGTATACGTTGCCTTTTAATAGCAATCTCTGTAAACCTTTAATACTGTTTTTCTTTACAGGAGGCCAGGCACGCGTCTTATAACACTAGACAATGGAGTGAGAGGGAGATACCAATGTGAGATGAGGTCACTATGCCTGTAAAGGAGTACTGTATCACTGCAACAACCCCATTACAGCCTGGCCAGTGATGGATTCAGACTACTTTCTGACTGTCCGATAGCAAGACTGCCAAACTCAAGATTTCAAAACTCAGAAGACAAAAATAAGGCCATAAGATTTAGTATGTACAATCCTGTAGTATGTACAAACCTGTTCCCAGTTCCCCACATGTACATTACAGCACTAGTGCAAGCAGAATCATATCCTAAAAAGAACTGAAAACTTACAGAAAATACAGCAAGGTGGGGATTGTCAATGCTGTATTTGCCAGTTGGGCTTGTATCTATGTCAGGCTCCCTCACTTGTATCTGCCCCACTCTCTGGCCCAACACAGCAATGTCTTTGTATTGGGTTGCATATATGACTCAAGCAGCCTCATCCTTTGAATTTTGTTACTTTTCTTCATTATTTTCTTGAAGCAGGAGTAATCAAGGTAGTGGTGGTGGTGATTAGGTGAAAATACAAATCTGAAATTCTGACGGACACCACTGTCACGGGGTTCCTGTTTTACCCCTCTCAAACTTGGCACTGTCCCTTTAATTCTTCGTATCTTGTACTATGTATAGAATTTTGTCATCCCACTGTTCTCCAGAGACCTCACTCCTCTACCTCCTCCCACCAAAAATAATACAAAAGATCTTTTTGGAAGGGGATGGGGGCATAGTATTCAAACACTACTTCGATTAAATTTCTCTCTCTCATTTAAAAGGAGTGAAGTAAATGAGAAAGTTTGTTCCTAGCACTGTAAGTGGTTAAAGAATGGACAACTGTATCCAAGAATGCAAGCAGCTACGTTAATTTTCTGAACTGTTGAAATCTAAGCAGAGATAACGAAAAGCAAAGGGAAGAAATTATGTACACCTGAGAAGAGATATTTTTTTAATTTGGTGCATTGGAAAGAACATACCTATTAGAGAAATGATGTCCCCATCACAGCTTACAGAGCAAATGGCAAAAGGAAATGGCCACATAAAACAAACATTCATTCTTTAAAATGTGGATTGTTTTGCAAAAATGAGATACCAGCCCTGAGTCTGCAGAAACCTTTCTTAGGGCCCATTTCTGCCCTTGGCAGATCTGCACAGCTTCCACTGCCTTTGACAGGAATCATTTGTGCATAACCAAGGACCGAATTGGGCCCTTAAATCTGATAAGGCGCCAATCCTGCAAACACTTATGTGTGTGCTTAACTTTACTACGAGTAGCCACATTGTAGACTACTCAGCAGGAAGTAAAATTAAGTACAGGCATAAACAACAATAACCTTCATATATATGGAAATGGACTATGTAATAAAAAAACCTCACTGTGCACATTCATCCAGGTATTCTGCAAAAAAGTGGGAACATTCTGAAGTACAGCCCCACTTTGAACATTGTGAAAACCTAGGGGGGAGGGTGGGTCAGTTATCTTTGTAACTGCAAATAATTTTTCTCCACTTAATTGGTTGCCTGTAACAAACTTCTTAAGTGGCATTCATGTTGGCGGCTTTTAAGAACACATTGTGTAGTTACATTCAATAGTTAATGGTACCATTGGACTAAACACATGGATCTGAATAGTGATTATCTAATTCTGGGTGCCCTATCCCCCAACTGATCCAACCTCAAAGTGAAATCGCTCCAAATAATGCTTCACACCATAGCACTGGCAGCAGCTAGCCTCTTTCACAATACTACAACCAGGCCTTGTTGGACCTTATAAATTATTTACAATTTTAACAAAGCCTATCATACATTCTGATGAGTGGCAGCAATGTTACTATCAGCAACTTCCAGATTTTTCAGACCAGCCTCTCCTAATGTCTCCGTCTCCCCACACCGAATTTATTTTTTGGTGGGAGAGTAGAGTAGAGGAGAAGCTGCTGATATATACACACCAATATTGACAACTTCAACTCTGGAGTTCAGCAGCCACTGAAATCATACTGCTCTGATGGGAACATGACTGGCTTACCATGGAAATCAGTTTTCCTTGCTGTCTGTGTGAACTTGATTGGAGAAAAAAGGCAAACAAAGGAAAAGGAAACATACCAACTAGATATCAAGATTTTGTTTACTTTTACAATAAAAATCAGAGATTAGATCAGCATTCTATTTGCAAATCAAAAGCAAAACACACACACACTTACTTTTCCATCCATGGTGGGGGAGAAGGTAGATTTTTGTCAGTTTTTCCAAATACAGGCATAAATCTCAGAAAAACACCCCTTGCAAACTGTATGGATAGTGATTAATTTTTACCTTCTATTTTGTGCATTTGACTCACAGAAAGGCATGTGTGTATTAATTTTAGTGGATAATGTAGAAAATATTAGAATTAGTGGATAATGTAGAAGTCTCTGAACATATACTCTGTGTGTATGTGTATTAATTTCACACACACACGTACGTATATCTTCAGAGATTTCTACATTATCCACTAATTCTAATAATGGAAGTTCCATGGTTGGAACTTTGTGCATTGAAGTGAGGATATAACTCCCCTAAATAATTGTGTGTATTACTGGCCCACTGCCATATTTTTCACCAAACCAGATGCACTAGATCAGGGGTTGGCAACCTTTCAGAAGTGGTGTGCCGAGTCTTCATTTATTCACTTTAATTTAAGGTTTCGCGTGCCAGTATTACATTTTAATGTTTTTAGAAGGTCTCTTTTTATAAGTCTATAATATATAACTACACTATTGTTGTAAGTAAAGTAAATAAGGTTTTAAAAATGTTTAAGGAGCTTCATTAAAAATTAAATTGAAATGCAGAGCCCCCCAGACCGGTGGCGAGGACCCGGGCAGTATGAGTGCCACTGAAAATCAGCTTGTGAGCTGCCTTTGGCACGCGTGTCATAAGTTACCTACCCCTGCACTAGATAGTGCCAGTAGGGAGATGGCCACAGAGCAAAAAACTCACTAAGACTGTATGATCCTAGGAAAATTCCCACTGCAGCCATTTTCTTTAAATGACTGTGGTGCTACACTCTCCCAATGGGCAAAAGCAAACAAAAGCCATAAGCAGGAAGGAAAGCCAGAAGAGAATAAAAAGAGAGACAGGAAGACCAAAAAAATAGGTATAAAACATGAACACAAACCAAAGATACAAACAGCACTTAACATCTTTCAAGTACTGCCAAAAAAATAAAAAATCCACATATGGCAAGGAGAATGGGGAAGAGGGAGCCAAAAGAAAAGGATAGCCTTGGAGGCCCTATTGTTCATATAACACCTACTGGGAAGAAAAGAACTGTGTGGGTCACTTAAATTTAAAGATGAGCAACCAAACTCTGGTTTCAGAGTAGCAGCAGTGTTAGTCTGTATCTGCAAAAAGAACAGGAGTACTTGTGCCACAATTCCATCAAAGCATAGGGGACAGCTACATTTAAAAACAAATTCCCAGAGCGAAAGATCACAGGTTTCCCTCAATATTTTCTCCCATCGCAGATACTCTGAGTTGGAGGGCCTCCTATGTCAAAATTCCAGGTGAAATCACTGAATACAAGGTTAAAAGAACTATCTTAATATGGCTTAAAGTCCCACCCAGTGACTGAATAAAATGAACTCCTAACCTGTAACAACATTCCAAAGCAATACACCAAGATGAAAATGATATTGTTAAATATGGTCTGCTCTGGATGACTGTCCTAGCATCACTCTCCCAAGACACTGCACTGGTTTGAAACATTTACTTTTGAAACAGGTATAAAACCAAAACACACACAAAAATTGGGAGACATTTGAGATTTCACTCAACTAGCTTGAAGAGCAAACAAACAAGAAGGACATAATCTTGCTCCCATTGATGTCAATGGCAACACCCACCCTGACTTCAGTGGGAATACGGTAGCTTTCAGGACTGCACAATCCTATTTAAAAGTAGAATGGTTGGAGGTGAAGTGCTATTCAAACTGCTGTTGCACTAACACAGGTAATGTAAAAAGAATAGGCTCTTGTTTAAAAAAGCAATCAAGCTTATAATAGCTTTGGGATGAAAGGTATATAATATACAAAAATAAATTACACACACACACAAATAAAACTACCCTGGGATGGACTCCATCAACCAGCAAGAATATAGTACTCACTGCATAAAAGCTAGTATTGGCCAAGGACACCAGGGCAGTCTCCCACTCTACAAAAGCATCCAGGGATCTTTAGTGTTTATGCTGAGTAGACAAGACCTTCATTCTTAAGTTCCCTTTTGCAAGATCCACACACAGTTAATGAAATGGAACTCCTATTATTTAAATGACTAATAAAATATATACACAGCACTTTTATTATGGAAGAAAATTTAAATAAAAATACTGCACTGGTTCCTATCCTGAACTGCATGATTCTGCACTGACATGGACCCTTGCTCCTTACTTGTGCCCTTTCCACAGTGTTCCATTGCCCCTCACTCTCACTTGTCTGCTAGAATGCCTATTTGTTTCCTTATTGATTTTATATTTCCACTCTTTATCTTGAAATATAGTTTTTTTCCTAGCTACCTAACTCTGTAAACCATTTACTCTTTTGTCTCCTTCCTTCTGTGAAGCATGATATGACGCTTTTCATGAGAGACATTATAAAAGAAATTAACTGCATGGCACATAAAATGTGTGTCAAAGGAGGAAAAAGAATTTTTTTTAAACCAAGACAATATATTCTGTGGAACATTAAAACCACATTTTAACCCCAATAAGATGCTCTGGGCTGTACGTTGTGACCAATATCAGCAATTTTCAGGCCAATCAAAGGTACCCAAATGATATGCCCAAGGCATTTCAATAACCGTAAAAATATGCATCTTAGAACAACTGTTTAAATATTTGCATAATACTTGATGTAGCTTTAATTTCAAATCTGCTTAAAAAACATAATGCTGTCAGAGCATAAAAGAACAGACACACCTACAATAGTAAGTAATGAATACAACAGTTTTTCACCCTATGCTGCAAGAAGTAAAAGTCCCAATGGCTTATTTCCTCTCCCTTCCCCCAACTAAAATAATATTAATCTAATCTGAAGAAACAGCATTACCTTGGCTGAACATAATCAAATACATCATGTGATTCTACCAAAGTTGTTGGCTTAATAATGCTGTTTGCTTTCCACCCTCCACTACAAATTAGTAACCATCTGCTTAATCTCAATTGGGATCGCTGTGTATTTTACCTACTTCAAAGAGGAATGCTGTGTATAAATGCAACACTTGGGAAGGTGGGGGAATCCTTGTTGCAGGACGACATTAAAAAAAAAAAAAAGGTCTTTGCAAAGTTACAACCATTTGCCTTTTACCACTTATTTCTGACTGAAGCAAGTTCAGGTCATTTCCTGACTAACACTGCAAGTTAGAACAAGAATACACTCTATTAATCTTTAATTGAAGTGCCTGCAGACTGAAAGCCAAAAAGGGACTGATACTATATTTAAAACACAAAAAGCATTAAAAAAAATAAAAAAACCCAAGGATATTGAAACTGCTTACCTCGCTCAGCTCTGCAGAGGAGTCATTTCCATATTTCATAGCAACTCCAGAATTCATGATTAGACTTTTCAGGGCTTGGCTATTTCTACAGATTTTAATGCTTCCAAGCTTTGCTCAATAGATTCAACACTCCCTTCTTCTCCAAGATTTTTCTGTCTTGCACATTTTGCTCTAGACAGCCATTTTCACTTAACATTTATAGAACCTAAATTAACGATGCACGGTCTTCTAAAGGAGCCAAATTGGTTTTCATTTCACAAACAATCCATTTCTGCAAGAGACTCATTAAAGCTGCAGAGTGCAGGGTCACAGAGAATGCAGACAGTTCGTAATGATCTCCTGGATACTAAAACTGCCCAAGTCCATGTGAAATCTATGTTTCAGCTCTGCCTCTAGTTTTACACTGCCCTTTCCCCAGCTAGATTTGAGGGCATCTCCCATAGGAGTTTAATATCCTGGCACCTATTTGGTGAGCTTCAGATGAATTCACAGTGAGAACACAATCAAAGTACTGCTAAGGTCTTAGAAGAGGAAAAAAAGCCGAGACAAACTGATGCTGTACTTCACGCTAAAGTTTCCCCGTCCACTAAGCCTGGAGTTGTAAGTGGTTTATGATCAAACACAGCTGTCTTGCTTCTAGCTAAAGGGTGCATGGAAGGGGCGGTGCCAAAGGAGAAAGGGAGGGGGAAGGAGAGAGCTACACAGAGTTCATTTTGGAATTGCAGGCATCTTTCCAGCTTTCTGTACGCTAATTACTGCAACCAAAACTACAAGGTAAGCATACAACTGTAAAAGTTACCTCCATAGCTATGTAGCTAGATTCTTATTTTCCCCTATATCCATATGCAATTATATGAGTTTCTTTTTATGATTTCAGAAAATTGAAGTGAACCTAAAGCTATATTTGAAAACCAGGAATTTTACATGGTACATTAAAATCTTACAAAATTTAGGGCAGATATTATTAGATGAATAAAAACAATCAATCATTTGAATTTAGCATCTAACTAGTAGCCCAGGAAATTCCTAGGAATATAGGTTCTTATAAAGAATGTGCTGATTTCAACAAAACATACAACAGAAGATTTAGTGACAACCTTTTCCCCTCAGTCCTTGCCTGCTATAGGTACTCCACTCAGCCAAAATGTATACTGCTTTACATTGCTTGGTTACACTGGTGAAGTTAGAAGCTTGGAGTCCCTTATCCTGTGACTGAATTGTATCTGATCACTTTGTTTAATGAATACACCATATGTCTAAAATATCAAATCCTGGGAAGAGCTGATTTTTATAAAGAGCAAAAATCAAATCAGGACAAACGGCACAACTTCACACCTTGGCAAATCCATTTACACAGGGAACAGTGCTTGCCACGGTAGCATTCTGAAAAAGACCCTCTGAATAGTATGTTTTCCTCACCTATATTAATTAAGGGATCAATAATCATCATCAGATACAACGATAATTCTTCTGAATCACAATAAAGTCTATTAAGACCATAGAGGAAAAGAGATTATCAAAATAGCAGCAATTAAACCTTTTGGGTTGGAGCACATCCTGCTTTAATGGACCAGGATCTGAGTATCAGTCCCTCCCCATTTCCCCTTCATGCCAAGACCTAGCAGGTGTGGATGCTGCAGTCTCACTGTTAAGTACATTGTCTTTTTCCCCACCCTGGATACATTTTCCATCATTTCTTTTCCTTCCTGATTTTGCTTTCTGGCATCAACTGTTTGTTTTCTTTACCTAGTTTCTTTCCTGTCCAACATACATCCCCTCTATTTTTCACTCCGTTTTCTGCACCCAATTCTCTTATTTTTGTGTTACCTTCCCTTTCTCACCTTCACCTCCCTCAGTGTTCTCTTACATTCTTGCCTGTTTATCTCCTTTGTCCCCAACGCGTGTTCTCGTTCACCTTCCCCCAGCTGCTAGCAACGTACTGTGCTGCTCTCTGCTGGTAGAACGCTGCTGTGCATAGGGCCGGGAACAGCATTGAGTACAGCTGCCTAAGAAAATACGGCCAGAGTACATGCCCAGTGGCCGTGGCTCAGCAGGTCTCCAGAAGCAGCCAGAAAGATGGACGTGCCCCACCTCTCTGTAAAGTCCGAGGTGCCTAACAGGTTGGGAGTCCCAGTGTTGAGGAATATATGCTCTTATCTTCATATGTAGAGTCGTTAAACACATTAATTTCCTGCACACTATAATGGGGCTACCCATGTTTTCTCCTGTGAAAGCAGAGACACCTGATGGTGAATTACCATAAAATATTTTGATACAATGCATCCGATGAAGTGAGCTGTAGCTCACGAAAGCTTATGCTCAAATAAATTTGTTAGTCTCTAAGGTGCCACAAGTACTCCTTTTCTTTTTGCGGATACAGACTACCACAGCTGCTACTCTGAAACCTGTAAACCTTGAGTTATTTTTTGTTTAAAAATCCACCATAGCTGACAAAGAAAAATTAAGAATATTCTACTCTTCCTAAATTAACCTCTCCAAATAGAAGTCAAGAGTGACTTTACTCTGCAAAAGGGATAGACTCCACAGTGAAGACCTAAATTTATCCTCAGGCAAGCCCATTTCACATGGGGTTACAGCACATTATCTTTACAGTACTATACCCTTACACAACCAAACACAACCCAACTGAAAGAGAAAGGGATAAAGGTCCTAAAATAATTCTGTATTGCCCTCCTAAGGTCAACAGTCTTTTTGAACTACTTGCTGGCTAGCCAGTGGCTGACACAGGAGCACATGATCCTACAATCTAAAAAAGAAACTTCAGCTCTAAATATGAGGGTGCAATGCATTTGAGATGGACTCCATTTTTGTGACATTTTAAGTGACTCTACACTTATACCCTTATTCTTCTGCCACTTTCTAGATTTGTTAGTAACACTATGGAAGAAAATAAGGAGTCACCAGTGGAAAAGTAAAAATGGAATTCAAATACATTCAGACATGGCAAGGAATATCAGGAGGCGCAGCCAAAGACTGTGTAAAACTAAATGTTAAAAATGGATGTAGAGTGAAACTGTAAACACTGAGGGAATGTTATATTTACATTAATCCCAGATGACTCTCACTACTAATGCTGGAACACTGCAAATGGGTGATATAGGGTTACATAAACTATGAACTAAAACAGAGAAGCCTGAACAGAGAATAAGTGCTGACACCTCACACTCAGCATTGAAAGGCATTTAGCATTTTTAAAGGGTCTTTCATTAAGTATATTATGGGGAGCAGCTTAGTTTAGCCCCAATTCTGCAAAAATTAACGCACCTGCTTTGCTTTATACACTGCGAGTAGTCCTATTGACTTCTTGCAGTATGTAAAGCTAAGTGGATGTATAAATCCTTGAAGGATTGGGGTCTTCTGTTAGCATCAGCTTGAGTTATAAAACTCTAGTCTGGTCTCTAGTATGGAAAATTGTTTTCATTTGGAAATTACTAGATTTAGTAATGGCAAAGGAGAATGTTTCTGCAAAGTGTGAAGAAGTTGTTTGAAAATGTTTTTGAGTTAAAATGCATTAAAAGTACCCTGAATTAAAAATCAGCTTGTTACTTCCCTTTCCAACTTTACACATGGTTAAACATCCTTGAAGACCTATGCACTGGTAAATTGGAAGATATAATGAATACGTTGTAACTAAGCATATGTATTGCTGGATTTTTGTTGTGAATAGCTTGGTGCTCAATACAGCTTGCATTGATGTCAATAGGAGTTATGGGCCAAATCCAGTGATCACTAACCAACGCCAAAGGGATTTATTTTTGTCATAGGCTTTCATTTGTTAGTGTAAGCATGTTGTCCTCTACTGGCTAGTTACAGTTCAGAGAAAACAGAAAGGATCAATCTATATATGTAAGCGGATAACAGACCTCTCCTTTCAGCTCAGGTGCTAGAGGCCTTTGTTGTTGCAGCTGTAAAACCAGGGTTCTAGTCCCAGGTCTGAGGTATTTTGCTTAGAAGAGATGATGAAAAGAGTAACAGCTACGGTTAGTTTTGTTCTCTTTTGCAAAAATAAAATCATTACCATATTACATTTTTAAAGCTAAGTCTAACTGACTACTAGAACATGTTCTGAAATTTTTGAATAAATTAAGAACTTTTTAAAAGACTTTAAAATGGCTGCTCTTTTAAATTTTTATGAAGTCGACCATTTCTTAGGTCTATCTGTCAGACCAATGAAATCATATTACATCACAAAATTCAAAACCTAGACAGATCTAACTGAATACATTCAGGCAGCCTCACTGTTTATAAATCCATATATAGTGGTCAAGTATAGTACCATAGTGATAAGAACCTTATAAATGCTAGGTTTCAGAGTAACAGCCGTGTTAGTCTGTGTTCGCAAAAAGAAAAGGAATACTTGTGGCACCTTAGAGACTAACCAATTTATTTGAGCATAAGCTTTTGTGAGCTACAGCTCACTTCATCGGATGCATACTGTGGAAAGTATAGAAGATCTTTTTATACACACAAAGCATGAAAAAATGGGTGTTTACCACTACAAAAGGTTTTCTCTCCCCCACCCCACTCTCCTGCTGGTAATAGCTTATCTAAAGTGATCACTCTCCTTACAATGATATGATATGGTATGATATGGTATGATATGGTATGGTATCATACAATGATATGGTATGATAATCAAGTTGGGCCATTTCCAGCACAAATCCAGGTTTTCTCCCCCCCCGCCATGCCCCTCTGCCATGTACATTGGTCAAACTGGACAATCTCTACGTAAAAGAATAAATGGACACAAATCAGATGTCAAGAATTATAACATTCATAAACCAGTCGGAGAACACTTCAATCTCTCTGGTCACGTGACTACAGACATGAAAGTTGCGATATTACAACAAAAAAACTTCAAAACCAGACTCCAGCGAGAGACTGTTGAATTGGAATTCATTTGCAAATTGGATACAATTAACTTAGGCTTGAATAGAGACTGGGAGTGGCTAAGTCATTATGCAAGGTAACCTATTTCCCCTTGTTTTTTCCTACCCCCCCCCCCCCCGACGTTCTTGTTAAACTCTGGATTTGTGCTGGAAATGGCCCACCTTGATTATCATACACATTGTAAGGAGAGTGATCACTTTAGATAAGCTATTACCAGCAGGAGAGTGGGGTGGGGGGAGAGAAAACCTTTTGTAGTGGTAAACACCCATTTTTTCATGCTTTGTGTGTATAAAAAGATCTTCTATACTTTCCACAGTATGCATCCGATGAAGTGAGCTGTAGCTCACAAAAGTTTATGCTCAAATAAATTGGTTAGTCTCTAAGGTGCCCCAAGTACTCCTTTTCTTTTTATAAATGCTAGTTGATAGATTAGGTGCATTTTTACCATGTCTTGTGCCACAGGCAGCTTTCAAGGGCAAGAACAGTAAAATCTTTCAGAAAAAGTCTTGTGGTTAAAGAACTGCAGTGAGACTGACACATCAGGGTTCAATTTCTGGCTTTGCCACAGTCTTCCTGCATGACCACAGGCCATTCACTTACTGTCTCTGTTCCTCATCTGTAAACCAGGGATAGTAATGCTCCCCTTCTCTCGGCCTTTGTCTGTCTTCTCTATTTAGACTATAAGTTATTTGGTGTAGGGACTCTCTCTTAACGTATATGTCTACATTAGAGCTAGGGGTGATTCCTCATGTTAGACGTACCATCACTAGCTTGAAGAGCTCTAGCATGCTAAAAATTGTGTGGCCATGGTAACGGTGGCATGGGCAGCCTAGCTGTGCTGAGTAAACCCCCCCAAACCCTTTGGGTACGTACTTAGCACAACTAGCTCGTGACTGCTACCACGGCAGTGCTACTATTTTTAGCATGCTAGCTCAAGGAAAGCTAGTGTGAGTATGTCTAAGGTGAGCAAGTCTAATGCGAGCTGGGAATCACAGCCTAGCTCCTAGTGTAAACAATCTTAATATGTGTTTGTACACTGCCTCGCTCAGCGGGGCCCTTATCTCAGTGGAGGCGTGTAGTTACTACCATAATACGAATAAATAATAATAAACTGGACATGATTCACTGTCATTGAAGCTGACGGAGAAAGGAAACAGACAATGAAAAATATATTCTACCAAACCAAAGACACCAGGGTGAGCTACTTCATATACATAATGCATTCCCATCAATGAGTGCTTTTTATAACCCTTACCAACTACTGAGGTTGCATGCTGCTTGTAGACAAGTGTAGTTTCACTGACAGTCTTCCTGTGAAAATTTCAAAACTAGTAGGGTAGTGTGCTATCTAGTAACCACTATTAGCTGAGCTCTGCTCACTCTTTATTTAATAATCTGGTGGCCACTCTATCCCATTTATTTATAGATTTAAAAAGACAATATATTTACTTACCTACAGTAAAGAAAAATTGAGAGCTATCCGGATGTTATGGTGTCCCTTAATCCTGCCACACAAACAGTTACTGCAGATGCTACCTTTTTGTTGTCTCTGGAGAGTCAGATCCATTATGTCAGTTTGGGTACTAGCATTCTCTTTGGATGGGATACAACTTCCTCATATATTACCTTTTGCTTTTGAAATTTCTCTAAAATATGGAAATTTTTAGTGCTATAGTGATTTTACAAGGCCTCCCACTCACAATATCCCTCAGGGAATACAGTCTTCCACTTTCTAACCATTACTGGAGAGAGCATGACCCAGCTATCACACACGAAGAGTTTTTCCATCATTCTTGTTTTGTCAACTGCAGAGTGAAAATTGCAGTGCAAAAAGCAGCTATTTCTTAAATATAAATATACACATAAAGTATACAAGTCAAAAAAAGGATGTTAGGCAAGTGATTCCACTCTGTATGGAACATGAATGATTAGCCCATCACAACTTCAACATGTATGAAATGAGGTTTTTTTTGGACTCATAGACTATCAGAGTTGGAAGGGACCTCAGGAGATCATCTAGTCCAACCCCCTGCTCAAAGCAGGCACAATCCCCAATTTTTTTTTGCCCCAGATCCCTAAATGGCCCCCTCAAGGATTGAACTCACAACCCTGGGTTTAGCAGGCCAATGCTCAAACCACTGAGCGATCCCTCCCCCGCATTTATTCTCTCTAGTTAACTTCCTAAATGTCACTACTGAAATTTCCTAAATATTTTATCATGGTAATTCTCACATAATTACTGCAATTAAGGCTGCACCCTTCACAGTCACAAGCACAAATAGATTACCCCTTTAATTTATTGTAAACTTTAGTTCATCCTGAACACTATGCAATATTATGAGAGCAGACTCTTGTTTTCACTTCAGCACAAAATATATAGGTATCCTAATATCAGTGGTTTGTATTTCCCAGGACAGAATACTAGTACTCTGAAGTTTAACATGCAGTTTGGAAGTGGGAATTCAATACAATACTTGTATAAAATTTCCAGACAGTTCCTTATTCAGTAGCACTAATGCACTCTGATTTAAAGGTGGTGGCTAGAAAGGATGGTCTGCTCTTCTCGATGGAAATGATTCCCATCGATAATACTGAAGGTTACCCACTCGTGTCAAGAGAAGAATGTCCAGCTCAGCTGTAACAATTGAAAGTAACCCTGCCCTGAAAAAATGAAGTACTCAATTTGAAAAACATGTCAACTTCACTTTTCTGTCCCTTCCATTACACTATCTTGATTAGTCTAAAACGGATAGTATATCTAGAGGAATGGGATTTCCAAACAGCACTTCAATCACAGTTACTCACCCCTTCACCCCTCTCCAAATACTAAATCCACTTAAGATGTCATGTCCTTGACCAGACCAATCTTCTTTGCAGTTCACATTTGATCCCCTTAATTATCCTCCAACATTTCATGTCACCAAGCCACGCACTAATCTGTCAAAACCAGCAGCCCTAGTTGTCTCTCTTTTCATCTACCACTATCATGCATTCACAGTGATTCCCCTTGACCCCACAATACCTCAGAAACAGGCAAAATGACAAACAAGGCACCAGGAAACCCACACAGAGGCCTGTTACTCAGTTATGGACCTGTCTGAAGAAAGCAGAGAGATATTGTAGTAATTTTTAAGTTCCCTTTCTCTGACAACCACCTCATCTTCAGCTACTTGCCTCTACCCATAAACCTGGCCATTCTGTGGGCTACAATCCTTCACATCCATTATTCTTCTGCTGCTCTTCCCTACTCTCTCCACCCTCTCCTTAGCTGAGTTGTCAATTCTTCCCCCCACTTGCTCTTTTGCATCCTTTTTTCTCAGTTCAGAGTAGCCCCCAATTATTAGCTTCCAATCTCAAATGGCACTGCACCAGTTCCCATGCTCTGGAGATAGTCCTGAGGTCATGCACACTTATTCAACTAAAATTTGGTCCTCTCCTCCTTCACTTCTGCTAAATTCCTTGCCAAATATTTCTACTTTCCCACCTAACTAGAATCCCATGTCCACAATACCTGTTTGTTTACAACCTTCAATTCTCTCGAAAGCCCTCTCCATTTGCATCTTCCTCTCTTTGCACAATACCGTGCCCGCTTCTTCAAAGAATAGAGCAATGAGATCTGCCATGATAGCCATCTTCCCCCATCCCAACACTCTCTCCTTCTTCTCCCTGTCACTGATACTGGGTTTTCTTGCCTGATCTACCTCTCTTCCCCATTCCATCCTGCCACCTGACATCCCTTACTCTGACTCTCACCTCTTCCCTCACCTCTGACTCCTTTCCCTCACAAAGTAAGCATGCTGTGGTCCCCTCCCCTGTCTCAAAGAGACATCCCTCAACCCCATCCAATTACCACCCCATTTCCCTTCTTCCCTTCACCTCCAAACTCATCAAGCAAGGAATCTGCAACCATTGCCTGAAGTTACTCTCCTTTAATGCCACTCTGATTATTTCCGTCATCTCCAGTATATTGAATCAACTTCTCAACAATATTAATATCACCTCCTTCACCCTTGTACTTAGGTGCTTGGTGATAGGCATTGTATGTTAATCTGAATAGATTTTTGGGACCTCTCCCCTGCTTTCAGGACTGCTGATCCTGCTTGACATCTTGCCCTTCCATGGCTTTTACAACACTGTCCTGCTCTCGGTCTCCTCCTCCTCCTTCTCTTGCCATTCTTCCAGTATCTCTTTTGACAAGTCGCACTCCCCATTTGCACTTTCCTCATGGATCCCTCAGGGCTCTGTCCTAGTCCTCTCCCGCCCCTTCTCAGTGGATGATCTTATCTGCTTATACAGGTTCAACTACAATCTCTATACCAGCAACTCACAAATTTACCTCTTGACTCCTGAACAATCACTCCTCCATCCAATCAATGTATTTCAGCCTCTCTCTGCAATATCACCTCTTCCGAACATTTCACAAATTTCAAATGGCTGTAAGTGATCTTCTAATCTTCCTCCTGAAACCCCCTTCACTCTTCTATTCTCTTTCACTGGTGTACATAGTACACTAGTTATTCACCCAGACCTGTAAAGGAAGGGTAATTTTTGATTTCCACCCTATCTCCCTACACATTTACACAATTTCTACACATCTGTAAGATCTATTTTTTTTTCATCACTTTCTGGCTCCAATGAGCATCCAGGACATTACTGTATCCCATTCTGATTAATGTAACTTCCTCTCTGGGCTCACTGTTAGGTCTACACTGGAATAAAAGACACGCAGCATGGCCACAATCCTTCACATTCAACACACAGCATGGCCACAGCTGGCCAGGTCAACTGACTTGGGCTCGCAGGGCTAAAAACTGCTGTGCAGATGTTTGGGCTGGAGCCCAGGCTCTGGGACCCTCTCCCCTTGCAGGGTCCCAGAGCTCAGGCTCCAGCCTGAGCCCAAAAGCCTACACAGCAATTTTACAGCCCTGCAGCACAAGCTCCACAAGCCTCAGTCAGCTGACCCGAGCCAGCTGCAGGTGTTTAATTGCTGTGTAGAGACACTCACTGAGACCCACATAACCCCTTTAGTCAACACAAAATGCAGATGATCTTCCTTGACCACTAATCTAACCGCATTACCTTCCCCCTCTTTGAATTCCTCCACTGGCTTATCTTTTTCCAGTGCATCAAGTTCAAGCCTATTGTCATCATCTTCAAGGTCACTTAACTCTATCCCATACTACTTATCTGACAATCTCATTTTACATTTATCCCTTTCACTGCGTACTCTGCTGCATCAGTGATGCCATCTTTGATATCCTGTTTATCCACTTCTCCTACAACCTTGTCTGCACTTATTTTTATGCTACTCCCTAAGCATGGATTGCCTTTCTTGAGCTTGACTGCAAAGCTACGATCTTCTCTTTTTAAGCCCCACCTCAAGAACCATTTCTTCCACAAGGCCTACAAGAACCTTGCTGAATAAATCTACTGCTTATTCATTTGTTTCCCTTCTCTCATCCCAAAAAACCTTTTAAAAATACTTGTTTTGCTCTATCATGCTGTATAGTAGCCTCACAGAGTAACTGCATAATGCAAGTGCTGCTCCTCTACCCCTCCATACTGGCTGGTTGCCCCATCCTATTGAGTTACGTCCAAGATAGGTTTCTAGGTTCCTGGGGCAAAGACCTGTCACCTGTATCAGAAAGCACCTAGGACACTTATGGGTGCTGTTAAAACACACATAATTTCTCTCTCTCTCACAGTTTTCATGTAAAAATCAGATTCAACTAATAAAAAGCACTTAACATCTCTTTGAATCTCTCTGCTCCAAGCATTTCTAATGTCCTTTAACCCCCGCTCACCTCCCTAAAATTATAACTTCAAGTAGGCAAAGTAATAGAAAATGCAAAGGATAGGAAATTGGAGCTGAGGTTTTAGCCTAAGGGCACGGCCCTCACTCAGGCACATTGTTAGGGTTCTTGTTACATTATGAACTCTACATAGAACAGAAATTGCCCTTTCTGAAATTCAAATAGTTTATTTTGCTTGCTTCCTACAAAGATGAAAAGTGGAGTTTACCAATACATTGCAATATGGCTGTTATCATAATCAGTGTCCCTGCTGTGGAAATCATAATGTGAATTTGTAGTTTGAAATGAAGCAATTACACTGAAGTGTTTCTCCACAAAACAGAGAGAAAAAGAAAGGTGTGTGCAGAACCACTCATCTCTGCAGAGGACATTTTTCCTGCACTAACACCAAAACTGTTCTTAAAATCAGCAGTGTTGCCAACCAGTCATTCATTAACAACTACACATAATCAAAAATAAGTATGGGGTTGGCACAGGGCCTAGTGGAAGCATTCTTCGGTTCTTGGAGTTGATTACCCAGGGCTGATAGCATGAGGAGCAGAAGTCTCAGCCCCTGGACAGCAGAAGCCCTCTGGCCAATTTAGCTATGGTACTGAAGTGCTCCTATGGAAGCCCTGTCCAGTGCTCCTGGGCCAGGAGGAAGATGGCAGGCACAAAACTGGGGACTTGAAGGGGCAGCAAAGGTGGCTGCTCCATTATGATGGAGCTATTGAAAGCAGAACCCTCTCACCCCACAGCTGGATCCTGGCCAGGTTGAGCCTCCCTACCCATACTTGGTACACCTGGCGCAGAGAGGCAGGGCCCTGGGTGTTTCTGAGGCAGGCCCAGCCCTTTCCTTTTGTTGTGTTGGGGTTGGGTGCAGCCTCACCACCAAGTCTGTGTCCTGGGGGGCAAAAGAGGAGACAGCAGGGTGATCTCCCGCCTCCATGCAGCCAGCGGCCTGTGCTCCCCACTGCCATGTAGGAGCCTCCGCATTTATTTATTGACAAAGTGTGTCCAAAAAAATTAATTTTTTTTTTTTTTGGCGCAGAATTCCCTCAGGAGTAGAAAATATCAAACTGTGTTCACAGAAGCCCCTGTTGCTACAACTGTTTTGTAATCTTTTTTGGCAGGCTGGAAACCAGGAGGTTAACACTGCTACAGTGTCCTTGTCCTGGGCCTCAGGCTCAGCTTACCACCACCGTATTATGCAGAACATCAATAAAAAATTCTATTTAACTGTCTGGGTTGGCTTAGTCTATGAATTGCCCTTGATTTTAGTCAACTGAAAAAAAGGTGTGGAAAAAATAGATCTGAAAGTCTGGATCTGAACCAGCACTCTCCTCCTAACTAGGACAATAAGAAGGAGCTGTGTGAAACACTGTTTCTAAACAGCATAGGTCACGGGGCCGGGGGAGGGGCAGGGGAGGACAGGGATGACCCTTTTTAATTAAATTAAATTAGAAGGCTTGAAACTGTGCCCCAAAACTTCACAATCTATTTTTATTTACATACGCTGTAGCACCTGGCCCCCTATACCATTTTCAATACACAATTGCCACCTTCTGCAAAGGATGGTCAAAACCCACCATTTTGCTGCATAGAGGCTACATGACTTGCCTATAAGGGAAATCATCTCATTGCCACATAAAAGATCCAATTAAAAGCCTCCAGGAAGAGCATTTATTAAAAGGCTGCCTGAACAAACATGCCTTGTACTGTGCTCGAAGCTTGCCACTTGGGGCTCTGATCCATCACAGAGGGAGAGAGTGCTGGGGTGACCTTTTAAATATAACACAAATAAGGTATCAAAAATTGTAAAAAGGGGCTTTGATGTAGTAATCTACTATTGATGCAAAAATGGCATCAATCTGCTACAGAAGCAAGCTTTCATAAGAGTTTAAAATTTTGCTCTGGCTCATCTATATTTCTGTCATGATCTAGTAAGTTCAAGAGACAGAAACACTACATTTCACATAACACAGATGAGTCCTGGCACATCTAATCTACCATCTCCACTTTTAATTTATATGAGAAAAATGAATGACTGAGCAGTGCTAGAGGGATATAAAAGCCAGGGTCATATAAACACAATGCATAATCCTATTACACCTGATGCCAGGCTCTGAACAAAAAAACTCCATTACATATGCTGGCTTGGAATCAAAGACTGCAAAACCAAACTGCTTTCTCCATCCCCAAACAAACATGCAAACGTCTGTCAAACAAAACAACTTTCAGCTGCTTTCAGACAAGCCAAGCTTGCAAATCCATATTCCTATAATCAATTTCCATTTCAATAGAATCACTTTCTAATTTAAGCCTGATAGAATGGAAATGATGGTAGGATGGAAGTGAAGGAGCAAATGAGAGTATCATCTCAAGCTGAGATATTTTGTAGAAGCAGGCTTCATTGTCCAGACTGCTAGGTTCTTCTTCAGCAGTAAGTTGCCCTATTAGGATGGGTTTCACTGGCAGAAATCATAAGACTGCATTTTTTAATACTAGCCTGTAACAGCATAAGATAGACATTGGGATTGTGTGCATATGAGACAGAAGCAGACAGACCAGTGGGCAGAAAACGGGTGGCGTAACTACTAGAGCACATGCCATTCCAGGACTAGGACCAGAATCCTGTATACCTTAGTCCCAACATTCCTCAGCTGTCTACCAAATAGCTGTGAAAACCACTGGCAAAATATGTCTCATCCCTCTAGCCATGTGCTGAATACTGAGGGTATCAGGGGAAAGCCCAGCTCTCACTCACTCCTGAAGAGGCTGCCTGCTCTTGGCAGTCCTAGCACAGTCTGCTGCTGAAGAAACAATGGCATGGGCCCAGCCTTACATTATTTAATAATAAGAGGAATACCGAGTGTGATTGGGTTTAGCAACCCCACACTGAGCCCGAAGGGACTAATGAGAGCCTATAGGTGCAATCAGTCTTGCCCCACTACACCTGACATTGCTGGTAGGCGGAGGCAAAGGAGGAAAACGACAGCTCACAGGTGGCTGACTTGGAAAGGAAGCAGACTTTTTGAGCTAACCCTATGAAGGAAGGCAGCTGGGACCAGAGCCTAATTAGAGACCATCTTGAAGCTGTCTGGAAGGATCAGCTAAGGCCGGAGCCTAATTAGAAACTCCTATGGATCAGAGACTCCTTGGGGCAGGTAGACCTGGTGCAAACCTTTTCATTCCTCAACTAGTCTGGATCCCCTTTGTTTTGGGTCCTGAAGAAGAGTCAGTGAGGGAAGAGACTGTGAGGAAGGCCTAGTTGTAGACCATGGCTGGAAGCAGTTTAGGCATACAGCAGAGGCTCTGAATGAACAAACCTCATCTTTTTCATACAGGGTCTCTGGGCTGGAACCCTGAGGAGAGGCTGGGCCTGACTTCCCCTACCAGCCCACAGAGGGTGGGGATATGAAGACACCAGAGCCAAGGGCTGACAGGCCCAAAAGCCTTAAATTGGGTGAACTTCCAGCATGCTGCTGTCAGACCAGTGGCATGTTGGACTGGGGGTTTCCCTGGAAGGGATAGGACTATAGGTGACCTGGATGGAGGGTTAAGTCTCAGGAAAAGGCAGACCACTTCAGGGCCAGAGCAGAGCGCACCAAAGGACAAGAAGAGCCACTATACCACACCCAACCAGCAAGGGGTGCACTGGTAGATAGATCACATGCGTACAGTAGCTATTTTACAGTGCTCTCAGAGCACTTAACAAAGAAGGTCAGTATCACTGTTCCCGTGTTACAGATGAATATTTACATTGTTCATGTTCAGTTATTGTTTTTGCATGCTACTGAAATTTTGCTGACAGTGCAACTCAGCACAAAAATGCCAGTTTTCAAAATCTCTGAGCCAAACCCAATCAGAATTTCATTAGAGAAAGAAAAGACAATTCTCTGACCCTGGTCTTACACCTGCTGCATACAACTGAGTTATGTATTCTCTAAAAAAGGTTACAAGAATCATTTACAATGCCAAGTGTTAGACAATCTAACTACAGGAGTTGCTACCAGTTCCTTCTACAATACCCAGAGGTTTTACAGCTGGTTATCTGCTGGGCTTCTCCCCTTTGATAGGTGTACAGAAGCCACAAGATTTGCTCCCACATTTTTGTGCTCACAAACCTGGGAAGCACAATTTTTTCCACCTTCAAGTAAATAAAGGAATCTTGGCCTTTAAAAAATTTAATCCATTAGACAAAACACGCACAAAATATATGGGGTCAAATTTTTTAAAGGTGCTCCAAGCCCTGTACCCCAATTTCTGTACAAATGCTGTCTAGATGCTCAGATCATACACGCAGACCTGCACAGACAAAATTAGAAGCCATGTGTGAAAACCTGGCTCACCATACATGAGTGTTTACTATCTGCAGCTGTAAACAACAGGGCAAGGAATCCTATGTGCTACATAAAGAAATACAAATTCAGAACAAGAATCAAGAAGCAATTTTTCCACACTGATGAAGAGTCCATGAGGCAAGATTTCTGAGACAAAAGCAACAGAGTTATCCAAGAAACAAGTTAGATGCCATCCTGGAGAAAATGGGAATACAGTACTAAAAAGTGAGAATCTTGATGGACCCAATAAGCTTTACTCATTGCCAATATTTCTATTTCTGTACAAATGATTTATGTAGTCATAATAAAATACAACACTATTCTAAGGATGAGGAGAAGTATCAATTAACATATTATGGACAAAATTCCACATTGAAAAACATGGTTTCTGCAATGGTGTATTATAAAGATGTTCAAAACTAAAATACTTTTTGTTTGTAGGTAAAATACACGAATGAAAGAGTAATAGTCATGAAAACTGAAGTGAAGATTTCAGAGGTGGAATAATATGCAAGTAGTCTATTTCACTATTACTGCAGGTAACTTTTTGGTGTTAAACCAGGCACACAGTTACCCGTAACATTAAGAATTCTTCCCTCAGACTTTCTTAATACTACTTTTTCTCTCAATTCATTTTTTCCCTGAACACAAGTATATTCAAAGTTACACATAAAGCAAACAGCAGCCTTAATTTACTATTGTTAACCCCACCCCCCAAAAATAGAAACAATGCGTCAAATTTATAGCTTCTATAAGAGAATACGAGTTCACAGAAATCAATGGCGTTGGCATCCGCTCACAGTATTCACAAGTAAAGCCACATGCTACAGGACTAACAGTCTTTAGTCACTACAAAACACATTTTTCCCAGATAATTACATTTACCCTCTTGGACAAGAGGCAAGAGTGTTCTGTATTTTTAGGAGTCAATTTGTAAAGCTACTTTGCAGAAGTTTAGTTACATCGAATATATATATATAGTTTCCAGAGACATTCTTCTGTAATTTTATAGGGGACAAATCAGCATTATCTTCCTTACCTAAATGTTTGAATACTACAGTGACGGGTGATGATACAGTAACCATCTGAAGTGGTCTTTTGGGGACCCAGTTTCAAGCATAGACTATGGCGTTCAATTGTTAATTGATTGATTAGATATGGAGAGGTAGGAAAGACTATTTTAATAAATTATATAAGCATGCTCCCTACCAGTCATTTGGAGTCATATATGCTGGATGCCTTACAAGGGTAGGGAAAAGGGAGATGGGAAGTAGGCAGAGAAACTGTACATTTTTGGGTATGGTAGGCTCTCAAGGTGCAAAGGGAAAAACAGATGGGTCATATCCAGCACTTTACTTCCAATACAGCATGTGATGTGTGAGTAAAAACCCAAGACTGAGAAGGCCTGCAGTGCACTGTTTTAAAGTAATAAAGAAGTTCTGCAATAGTAAGATCTTGCAGATTTTATATTATAGCCCCGTTTGCTATATTAAAAGCAGTACTCACCGTAAGTGTTGACCATTCATTACTTAATTTATAGCTATATATATGCCATAGTAGGCAAATGGTTACCCATTATTCAGTGTAAAGAGCCCATTAATGCTGTTTTGGGCAGCCATCCAGAATCCACTGCATTGCAGTCTAAAATAAATTAAATCCTCAGTGATAATCTTGAATTTGTTATTATGTAGATAATCTATTTATATAAGTGGAACACACTACAATGAGCAATTACAATCTGGATTTGATTGATTAAGGGGAACATTTTCAAGGTGGGAAGGGAAAAATCCACTTATGACTTAAAAATACTGGTTGCTAGATAACTGTCACTAGTATAAGCTATTTCAACTAAAAAAATTAAACTTTTTCCCATTCTGAAATCAGCTGTTCTGTCCTTGCAGTTCTATGCACTTAAGGGAGAATAAATTAGCAAAGTGAAGCTCTATTGTGTGGGTCTAAGAAGAAAATATTACACAAAGTGCATCTTTTAGAAAGGTATATGGTATAATACTTCCTAAGAAGTTACTATTTTACCAGTCAAAAAGCAAACCAAGTTCTTATCTGTTGGCTTCTATAGATTGAACTGCAAAACCCAACTTTTCTCTGTAGGTTCAGCTATTGCTCTGGCTGGGAGACCTCCAAAGAATGCTGTATAAAGTGACACTGGTTATTCAATAGATAGTACACTCCCCTCCGAGTTAGTAAAGTACCATACCCATACTTTATGGAGTCAGGCAATACTGTATGTTGGAGTTGTTGTCTTTGAGATCAGATGTAAACATAAGATCCTGATTGCAAGTGGTCATGAAATATACCAGTGTGCTTTTTGCAATGATCAATATGAAGCTCTGGTGCCCATGTTAACCTCTAACGCAGGTAAAAAGAAAAGGAGGACTTGTGGCACCTTAGAGACTAACAAATTTATTTGAGCATAAGCTGTAGCTCACAAAAGCTTATGCTCAAATAAATTTGTTAGTCTCTAAGGTGCCACAAGTCCTCCTTTTCTTTTTGCGGATACAGACTAACACGGCTGCTACTCTGTAACTCAGGTAACTACATCCTAGCTACCTAAATTTCTCCATCAGATGTTTAATTGAAAAATACATTTTTAATTCCCTCTCCTCATCTGTTGTTAATGTTCTCGTTAAACAGTTGCAATATCACCACAGAGGTGGATGTATTTTAGTGGCAGCTGGAATACACCTAAGTTTAAAGCTTTTGTATCAGTTTGTAACACATCTGGAGAGCCTTTGTAAGGGAAAACACTACGTAAAATAGATCACAACTTTATTAGGTAGTGTCTGTTTACCTGTGAGGGTAAAATGGTCACTAGTCATCACCAGCTTAGAAAGCGGACAGTTTAAAAAATATTTATAGGCCAAATTTTCAAAATGTAGAGTCTCTTTGTGCACGTGCTCTTTGAACATTGACATTGATCCGATGAAGTGAGCTGTAGCTCACGAAAGCTCATGCTCAAATAAATTGGTTAGTCTCTAAGGTGCCACAAGTACTCCTTTTCTTTTTGCGAATACAGACGAACACGGCTGTTACTCTGAAACCTGACATTTGTGTGCATGTGATAGAATTTACACACACAAAACTCATTTGGATAATACTCTATTTCTGTATTCTATCATTGTTCTCACAAATGTGCTCTACAGTGTTATTGATTATGCATGAGATGAGGTGAAAAAAGTGAGCACATACGTGTTTGTGGCCAAAAAGTGCATATATGTGCATACCGAGACGCTGGCTTTGAAAATAAGCCCCTATATAGAAACACATGAAATTTACTTAAAATAATGCATCATTTAGTGTTATTCCATAGTAGTCACTTGTGGAGGGAAACATGGTAAAAAGGATGACATTTATCCAAATCCCATTGCTTCATCTTATCAAGCTCTAGAATTCCAGTGAAAAGGCTGCATATCACGTCTGTTGCCATGTGTGGTTTGCAGAGGAAGAGGCACGGACACTCAACTCTGACACCTCTGTTAGTTGTACCAGGAAGGAGAAACTGAAGGAGAACCAAGACTGTTTGGATCCCCATAAACAGCTTCCTGAAGAGGGAGCACAGGTGGCAGCACATAAATCAGTTTGCTTTTTCACTACTCTAGTATGAATACACACACTTGTAACTGTGGTCTGACTCTGATACTTAAAATGCAATGAAATACATACACCAAATCCCTAACAAAGCTGGAATCTTTTGCTATCTGCAAAGAGGAAATGTATATTCTTAACACCCAAGTATGCTTAAAAAAAACTTGCCAATTATTAGATTTAGGGCATATATAATGGCTTCTGTGTACAACATTTATAGCACTATTTAACCCATTGGCACTAGCAGGTACACCAACAGTAAAGGGTGATGGTGTCAACCAAAGGATCAATAAGTTAGACATAAATTTTAGCAACCAAGTGAAGAAGGTCAAGGAAAAATGTGCTTTCAATATTAGACCTAGTGATGGAACAGGGGGAAAATGCCACAAGATTTGTCCCCTATAAAATTACAGAAGAATGTCTCTGGAAACAAAGAGCTAAATATGAAGGTGTTAATAAATCAAGGCAAAACAGATAGATAAAGACACATATTCTGGGGTGAGTAGTCAGTAACTGTTGTTGGATATAAGACTGTGAAGATATTTATTGATCAAATCATTCCCTGTGAGTGACCAGAATAATCTGCCTCTAACTAAAGGATCATCCTCACCTTACATACAGACAATTTCCACTTACAAAAAATGATGCGTTCTTTATAGAAATTAAAACTCCATACTTCTAACAATAGGTTCAACTTGTTTGCTGAGATACTTGTACACGCTGGGATAAATCAATTCACATGCACCCAGGGACAAAAGTAACAGAGATAAATAAGAGACCGGGTGCTGCACAACAGGTAGTATATCTTCACAAAGCTCTGCAAAGTTGTATATTCACATGGTTTTAAAAATGTATATGGATATTTCTACTTTGTAGAAACAGTTAAAATTTTGGCAAAGGACTGCTGCCTGTTTAGCTTTTACATTACTGAAAACCTTTTGTTTAAATGTTGTGAAGGTTATGGGGTTCCTCTGCATTAACTTAGGAATGCTATGTATGCCATATGAGCGTCCAATAGCCAGAAAGGATATTTTCTGTCTGAGGAATTTATTCAAAAGGCGCTGTTAGGAAAAATAAGCAGGATATAAAACAATGACTACAGATAAGACCCCCACCTGGGAAAACACTTCAAGGTCTTTAAGAGAACAATGACTGGGCTATTAAGTTGGAAGAGCCTACCTGTCTTGGCTCCAGCAAAATTACAAGACTTGTCTTGCCAAGGCTGGGAACCTAAGATTAAAAGAACACTAAACAGTTAAAAAGTCACTTAGAGGAGGGGGAGGGGCAATAGTGAGGAGATATACAGGGAAACAGGCTGACACAGAGAGCGTCTACAGAAGCAGTAAAAAGAAAAGGAGTACTTGTGGCACCTTAGAGACTAACCAGTTAGAACTTAGAAGTTAGAAGTTGAGCCTACCTGGCTAACATCACAGGGGTTCTAGGTAGATATGCCTGCATACAGATTGATTCTTTCAAAATCCTTGTTCTCTTTGATGTATGTAGTGTTCCTACTGTTAAGAACAAACAATATCTTGTTTTGAAAAGGCCATATGGTATATATACTCTGTATATACCATAGGTCACAGTTCCCAAAGGGCAGAACTGCAGGTTCTGAACCTAAGTTGGGCCTGCTGAAGTAATCACAACTGGCACACAAGGGTCTGTAACCCAGGTCCTTATCTAAGAGTGGGAGAACTGTATGATTCTGCACTGACAGAGGTGAAAACTTGAGGCTTGTCACCCACGTGGGTACACTCAGAGAGACCCAGAGACAGGACAGAAGTGAAGCTAGCCCTGCACAACCGTGACAAACGTAATGAGGTAAAACAAATTTCTGGGGAGAGACTGTATGTATGTGGGAAGTGGGAGTGCACGTAAGGAATCATAATCACAAGAAACTACTTCTACCTCTATACAGAGTTAGGGCTTGTCTAAACGGCAAACTCGGGTGTGAATCTACAGTGCAACAGCCTGCCACACACTAACTATCCCCGTGGATCCTGCTGTTGCACACTAAAAGTTCCCTAGCACACACTGACCTACTCCCATTTCAAAGATGAAAACATACTAGAGAACTGTTAGTGCACAACAGCAGGGTCCATGAGGAACCTAAGGTGTGGTTCTACACTAAAAATTAGGTTGGCATAACTACATTGCTCAGGGATGTGAAAAATCCACACCCTTAAGCAGTGTAGTTAAGCTGGCCTTAGTCAGAAATCTTCCATCGACCTAGCTACCGCCTCTCAGGGAAATGGATTACCTACATTGATGGGTCAACCCCTCCTGTCACTGTAAGTAGTGTCTACACTGAAGTGCTACAGCCGCTTTAGCATTTTTAATACAGTCAAGCCCTTAGTGCCTTGCAGGCTAGTGCGAGGTAGATTTACACCCTAGCTTGCCATGCATTAAGTGTTTGCTCAGACAAGCCCTTAGAATTTAGACTGCACTATACACATCTCTTTAGCTTTCTTGACAGCATTCAGACTAGTATTGGGGGGGGGGGGGGGGGAGATAAAAACACCACACACAAAAAGCAGCGATTCTCATCCTTCTTGATTTTAACGAAACTGAAGTAAAATTTTTCATACAACATACTGATATCAATGTTCAGCAGAAGCCAAAATGGAGGCATTGTCTTCATCTCCATATAAATGAGAGACTGTTTATTATGCTATTGTTTGAAGTGCAAGGGAAAAAGCATTTTAGAAGCAGAGGCATAATATGATATATGTTAAACAGATCAGATGGCTTCCATACCAATAAAAATAGAGAAATGTAACATGAATGTGAACACACAAACAGGAACCAGTTGCATATTATATATACATTTTAAAAAAAGTACTATAATATCTAGGGATTTTAAAATTTATTCGAGTCTTATTTCAGTTATTGGGATTTTTGGATTGCGTGTAGTTAGCTTTCTATTTGTCAAGACAGGTCAACAGCGCTACCATTTTATATTCTGGGGCAACATGTGTTCCTCCAAATCCTCAGGCACATAGGAGGTCACTACCCTGTAGTATTATCTCAGACTGACAAGAATGGTCACTGCTGAGCTACCATCATTCAGCAATCTGGAAATCAGCCAGAAGGTATAAGGAGAGCAGTTTAGCAGACACCCACCTTCAAACCTGAATAGAATCACCTACATGGTGCCTCAGAGCTCACAGGTTCTAAGAGCAAAACTATCACGTCCAATACTGGCACAACATTGCACGGCTCCCAACCTAAACAAAGACTTATACCAGCCACTCTTATAACAACACGACTGAGGGAGGGGAAAAATTAGCTGGTTCCTCAACGGCTATGTTTAAAAAGAAAAGGAGTACTTGTGGCACCTTACAGACTAACCAATTCGGAAATCTATCAACTTCATGAAAAAACTCGTACAGATACAGACAGACATCATCTTCCTTTCCAAATGTAAACAGATGTACATCATACCAAAAGGACTGAAGGTAAAAAAAAATTGGTTAGTCTCTAAGGTGCCACATGTACTCCTTTTCTTTTTGCGAATACAGACTAACAAGGCTGCTACTCTGAAACCTGGGCTATGCTTAAGTATCTAGTAACATATACTGTACATTTTTCAAAGTGATCAGAACTGGAGATTGGAAGCTCTGCTCTTTCCAGACTCTTAACATTTAACCACTATCATTCAACAGCTATGGAATTCATATCAGTGACTGGGCAGGTGTATATTAGTAATGATCTTCTTTCAAACTCTCAGATTTGCAATGGATAATGGCAGTAGCCATCAGAATGTGTGGAGACTTTAAGCATAGTTTCTGCTGATTTGTTTTGAGAGGCAAGTAACAAATATTTAGTTTTTGTTTGTAGCTTTCCTTTTAATAACTACAGAGTTTTATTTTGCAGGTGGGAAAGCTGAATCCAGGATCCGCAGCTGCTCATGATCACATGGGGGAGAGGGCAATATGTAGAATGCACAATGTTAGTGAGTTGACACAACTCACAAAAATAAACAAAACTATAGTATGCTAAAAAAAAACTAACTTAATGGAAACAAGCTTTGTGACATTACATTCAATATTCCTTATGCAAATATGTTTATGATATGAATATGACATAACTGAGATGTACTTTATGTAAGATGGCTCATGTAAGATGATATTGGAAAGGTTATGATTTCCTGAATGTGATTATCCAATTTGTATGCCTGTATCATTTCTGTATCTGAAGTTAGTAATATTAGCTATGTGTCTGTATTTCAAATGTGTTACTTTTGGGTGACACCCCAACCAGCGCTTCAGGTACAACAATGGAAAAGCCAGACAGGGCTAATGGGCCATTAGCAGACACAATGGACTGCGAAAGAGCAGTGGCTTCCTGTGGACCCTGAAGACAGCTTATGAGCAATGGCTGTCACAGCCCTGCAGAGAGGTGGGTCTGAGTCACTGTTCCCTCTAAGCTATTCACGCGCACACAGATCCAAAACCCCGCACACATGGTGAAACACCGTGTGCACAAAAAATGAAATACTACATCGGAGCCAGGCCGAAATATGATTTACGGGCTACTTTTGACATTATTCGCCCTCCATCTATCAACACAGCCAGATTCTACTAGCTGGCGGGGGGGGGGGGGGGAGGGGAGGGAAAGGAGGGCAATGAATCGTACCCCTCCCCGCCACCATTTCAAACGTGGAACGTTGATCACGTCGAGACGATTGGGACCCACACCTCTCCTTGTAGTCTGTTCATTTGGCTATGTACAAACTCAAGTACGTGTGAATAAGTCAAAATGCCTGGCCGTAGTTGCTAAAGAACTGCAAAGATTTCCCAGAAATGAACAAAGGTAAGTGTTGTTTTCGTGATTGAAATCTTTCAAAGGCATTGGACTTTATACATTAACTCATGATGTTTTACCATTTTCCTGCATTTTTTTGCTGCAGATCCATGGATGTGATCGGAGCTATGCACAAACTTCCGGTATCCTGATCTGAATGATCTCCAGTTTGCTCTTTTGTCGAGTCACACTGTTAAGCGCATTGAAATAGTAGCCATATAATAAAAGTACTAATTTTAAATAAACCAATCTGGTAAAAAATCAATCCCAAAATGTCACTGTCTAGAGGTCTAAAGCATAAAAGAAAAGCAACTTCATTTAAATCTGGATGGCTGGATGAGACTATAGAGACGGTTACACCAAAGTCACATACTGTAATCCTTGTTAAACTTTGTGAAATATTCACATATGATGAGGACAATGGAGTGGTTTGTGTATATTGTTGAGATGCCAGAGCTTTGGGAGAATTTTCAATGGGAAGAATGTGGAATGATGTATGGAAGTTGGATTTCTTAAAGCGTCATCTGTCAAGTAAGTCTCATATAGATGGTGTAACAAGACTTAGAAACAAAAACCCTTCCTTACAGAGCAGATTGCTCAGACCCAGAAGAAATCAAGGTACTGATTGACAGTGTGTTGTTGGCTATTAAAATTAACAGCTCAATGCTTTCTGTTCAGGATATTAATGACAATATGGAAAAGTATGTGCGAATACCAGTGAGCTTGAGAAGTAAAAATTATGCTTTTGAATTTCTTGACATCATCAACTGCATTGTCCAAAATTACCTCATGCATGAAATAGCGTCGGCAATGTTTCATACTCTAGCTGTTGATGAAAGGACTGATATATCCATTAACAGATACTTGATACTCTACTTTAAATACAGATCCATAAATTCTGAAGACCATAAAACTTCGTTTGGTGGACTATTACGATTGCAAGAATGTGATGCTGTTTCAATGCAAACTAGATACCTTTAACTTGGGTTTGAATAGAGACTGGGAGTGTCTGAGTCATTACACATATTGAATCTATTTCCCCATGTTAAGTATCCTCACACCTTCTTGTCAACTGTCTAAATGGGCCATCTTGATTATCGCTACAAAAGTTTTTTTCTCCTGCTGATAATAGCTCATCTTAACTAATTAGCCTCTTACAGTTTGTATGGCAACTTCCACCTTCTCTCTCTCTCTCTCTGTGTGTGTGTGTGTGTGTGTATATATATATATGTATATATATCTTCTTACTATATGTTCCATTCTATGCATCCGATGAAGTGAGCTGTAGCCCACGAAAGCTTATGCTCTAATAAATTTGTTAGTCTCTAAGGTGCCACAAGTACTCCTTTTCTTTTTGCGGATACAGACTAACACGGCTGCTACTCTAAACCTGTTTCAATAGTGTCTGCAATTAAAGAGTTTGATAAAAAACACCAACTTGATCTAATGAAAATGGTGATGTTCACATCTGATGGTGCCGCCATAATGTTGGGCAAACTCAATGGTGTGGCGACTCAGTTGAAACGTGATATTCCACACTTAGTCTAGCAACATTGCGTTGCACACCGGGAAGACTTGGGGATTTCCGATGCGTGGAAAGAGGTCAAGCTGATAAGAGACATCGAAACCTTACTGAGAACTGTCTACACGGTGTTCTGTCGGTCATCCAGGAGAAAATGCAAATTTCAGGAAATAGTGGATGCTTCTGAATGTGAGTCAGTGGCTTTCAGGCCACTCAATGAAGTGCGCTGGTTATCTAGATACTTTGCACTTCGAGCAATTATTTGCAACTATAATCCTCTTCTGGAATATTTTGAGCAAGACAAAGATACCGATCCAGTTTCTAAATACTGCCACAAAAAGCGGAATACCATGGAATACCGAATAACATTAGAAGTTTTGAATGATGTTTTGTCAGAGCTGGCTTCACTATCCACGCTGCTCCAGAAACGGGGCCTTACACCTCTTGAAGCATTTCACCTTGCCCGAGGTAAACTGAACAAGATCAGAAGACAGTACTTGGAGATTCAGTCTTTTGGAGTGACAAAGTTATGGCTCTCTTAGATATGAGCTCTCAAGAAAATAATGGAATTGATACCAGTTCCATAATAACTTTCATAAACAACTTGTGTGCACATTTGGCAGACAGGTTTCCAGAGGATGAAGTCTAGGAGCGGTCCGCTTTTGATTGTGCAGCAATAGTTAAGTGTGACTTCAATTTTGGAATTCATCAAGTCAAATCCCTATATTCAAAATACAAAGACTTTCTTGCTGAAGAGATTGTTATAGTCAGTCAGTACAATGGCTTCAAGTTTGCAGTAGCCGAAAGAACCAAAAGCCAATTGGTTTTAAGTTTCCTGGATATGGTAACATTTGCTCACCAGAACGAACAGTTTCAGGATCTTGCAAATCTGATGGATATTGGAGGAACATTCCTAGCGTCAAGTGCAGACACTGAGTGTGGCTGTAGCTTAATGAACACTCTAAAAAACGAACTACAGAATCGTTTACGAGTAGATCATTTGGACATGCTGATGTGTATTAAGAGTTACCAGCTGGATGGAGGACTGATAGATCTGGACAGAGTTTATATTGAATGGGCAATTGAAAAAGATCACAGGGAAAAACAGTAAGGTTAGTTTAGCAGTCTTTGACATTTCAACCAATAAGGAAATTAAAATGCATTTGTAATTACATATCTTATTCTTGGCTGATAATTATTTATTGATATTTTTTAGGAAAATTTAAAATTTAAAACACAAACTCGTTTTTCTTTTTTTACTTGTGATGTCTCTATCTGAAAACCCATATAAATTGACATAATGGCATACTTATTGTCTTTATTGTATGTTTATCAAAATCTTTTCGGACATGTGTATAGAATGAAAGGTGAAAGTGGACACCAACGGGCAGAAGCCTATGGACTGATAATGATCATGATTAATATGTGCTTAGTATATGCTCGTGATTGTCTCTAAAAAAGATCATAAAGCATAATGCTTAAAACTAACTTCTACTTCTTTAAGAATAGTTAAATTTCCTTTTTCTAAGTATTTAAAAATGACATTTATAAAATAACATGGTGTAAAACTATTATCACAAATTGCAAATTAAAACTTTTTAAATGTATAAGCATTTTAATCGCTTGGACACATTTGTCTCATGGTGCACAAATTTGAACTCTGCTTCAAAAATTTGCACAGAAGAAATTTTTTGTGCACATGGCCTGTCAAAAATTAGAGGGAACATTTGTCTGAGTCCCCTGGTACTGGATACCCCTCCTCCTCTTTTGGAATGCCAGTGGTTTTCCACCAAAAGACAGAGAGTTCCCTCCTTACACAAGAGCTATATAAGGCAGGGGAGTGACATCATCACGGTTCTCCTCTGCCTCCCCACCCAAAGAGACATTGAAAAACACCTGGAAGCAAAAACTGAACGGGGCTGCGAGTAATAATACCTGTGGTCTGAAGAGGGAGACACTGCAGCTGCCTTTCAAGACTTTCTGTAATCTGCCTGCAACAATATCTAGGGTGAGAAATTACTATTTGTAACCAATTTCTTTAGTGAAACTAGCTTAGTTTACTAAGCAAATTAAGCCAAACACGCAATCTGCTTTGTTCTGTTTGCTACCCCTTTTACCACTTAAAATCTGCCTTTTGTAGTTAATAAAATTTTGTTGTTTATAATATTACCCAGTTTCTGTAATTTCTAACTGGGGCGGGGGGTGAGAAGCTGTGCATACTTTCTTCCACATTGAGGGAGGAGGCGAATTTCATAAAACCTTTGGGTTTCTATCCCTTAAAAGGAGTGAGCACCAGAGTGTTGGAGCAAGTCCCTTAAGCTGAATCTTCCCAGAGTTGATCTGCAGTTGGATGCGGCCCTGCCTGTGTGCTTGGCTGGAAAAGGCTTGTGAGCCTAACCCAACAAGGCCAGGTAAAGGGGCCCATGCTGGCAGAGCAGATAGACTCAGTGGTATCTCAGCACATCAGGCAGCTTCCTATGGGCATAATCCGTCACAAGCGCCACTGGAAAATAGACAGGCAGATATTTTCCCTATATAGTAAAAATACTGGAATATATTATTTGTTTACTCATTTTTCTTCAAGGAATAGTTGAACTAGGTTAATAAAAAACGAATGATGCAATACTAACTCTATATGGGTGTTAGTGAGATACAAACCAGACTTAAAAACAGTGCACAAAATTATTGTGTGTGTGTGTTTGTGACACTCTGTACCCCAAGGCAACACACTGGCACCCCCACATTTATCATGGTGACATAAGGCTAAGATTTAGTCATGTGTATTTTTAGTAAAAGTCATAGACAGGTCACGGGCAATAAACAAAAATTCACGGCCCTGTGACCTGTCCATGACTTGTACTATATACCTCTGACTAAATCATGGGTGCTCTGGGAGACTCTGGGGGTGCAGCTGCTGCTCTGGAGGGGGGCCTCTGTGGTGCCCACTGGTGCTGGGGGCTCCGGGACACCCGCAGGTACTGGTGGGGACCTCCAGGGCACCCGTTGGGGTGCCTGCTGGTGCTGGGGAGGGGATTCCGGGGCGCCCGCTGGTGCTCGGGTTGAAGGGAGGCACGGGAACACCTCTCGAGCTGCTTGAGGGCCCTGGGGTCAGTTGCACCAGCCAGCTGCAGAAATCATGGAGGTCCCAGAAAATCACAGAATCCTTGACCTCCGTGACAGACTTGCAGCCTTAATTATGATGCATCTTGTACAAAGTATGTCATGTGAGGTGTCAATGGAAAAGTTATGGTTTGCTGCATATGATTATCCTTATTGTAACCATGTATCATTTTTGAATCTGAAGCTGTGAATATTGACTGTGTACCTGTATTTCAAATGTGTTTGCTCCTGTGGTATCTCCCACAAAGTAGTTTATATCCAGTCTAGCCAGCATATTTTGAATGAACTATTGAAGTTGATGGCCCAGTAATTAACATCATGGACCATTGAAGAAGCTTATCCCCACCTGATGGACTGTCCTGTAGATGTTCTAGCCAGAATACGGGGAATGGCCCCTGTTATGACTCATCAAAGCATGCAAGGGCATGTGACCAGCTCACGTGGCACTGAATTCCATCTTGTGCCTGTACTTTTCCACTATCTGTGTTGGGGGCTTTGTTTGGGACAATGAAGTTCCCTCCACATGCCAGAAACCATAAAAGGGGGAAGTGACATCATCACTTATCCTCACCCCCCCCACAACTCAACACCTGGAAACACCTCAGGAACAAAGACTAGGACTGGGGAGTTTTGTTTGGAGTGTAAAGGGAAATCTGCTCACAGACGGTGCTGGTTCATTGTCCTCTCCACATTGAGGGAGGGCTGGATTGGATAAATAATTTACGCTGGTCAGGCTTCTGACCAGGGTGAGATGGTACAGCTCTGATGTCTTAGGCTGGGAAGAGTTGGCTGGAGTCTCTCTATTGTTGGTTCATGAGTGGCTGGCAAAAGCATTCATGTAACACAGCTGGGTGTGTCCCTGCCTGTGAATATTTGTGTGAGTGCAGGACCTGAAGGGGTTTGCAGCTTGTCACATTATCACAGTGTGAGAAGGAGCTCAGGTTAGTAAGACAGAGGGCACAGAGGAACCCAAATTCCAGGTTGCACCCCAGGGAACCCGTCACAGTATTGTGTTGGTTTTAGCCATATCAATTGAATAAATTTCCATTTTCTTCTGAGTGTCTACCCCTTCAACTCCCCATAAGCATTAACTAACAGAATCTGTTTCACCAGTACAAAGTTAGTTATTGTCACAAGCAGCCATTCTAAAATGGGTTCCTCAGCTTTTCCCCAATGCCTTTAGTTTGGGCCTTTTTGTTCTCCAACTAAAAGCCTGAATCCTTGCTCCTTCTTTTCAGTTTAGCAGCATCAACCTTTGACCACCAGAAATGAGCTACAAAATGGCTATAAATTTTATAGCTCACCTGGTCTAAAGTTATTTAGGGTATGTCTACACTGCAATTAAAAACTTGTAGCTGGCCCGTGCCAGCTGACTTGAGTTTGCAGGGCTCGGGCTAAGGTGCATCGGTGCAGACGTTCAGGCTCAGGCTGGAGCCCGGACTCTAGGACCCTACGAGGTGGGAGGGTCCCAGGGTCAGCTGGCACAGGCCAGTCACTGGTGTCTAACTGCAGTGGAGATGTACCCTTAAAAACCTGAATCCAATGCTTAACTGAAAAAAACCACTCACTTAACAAGCACATCAGATTTTTACTGCAGAGAATAATGTGGTATGTTTATCTGAAAATACTTTTACTATGAGGCTTGCCTATGAGAACAGTAAAATACAGTGCTACACAAAGAGTTCCAAACAGAAATCTCAGCAAATAAAGTGGAAAATCCTGAAATATAAGGGAAAGTATTTTCCTGCATGACACTAACTGACTTAATGAGCAGAAAGATGTTTACTTGCACAGTCTGCCACTGTGCTACCAATTTATTTTCCCATAAGTAAATGTTTTCACAAGCTGGCTATGTTTTATAATTAAATTGTATAAGTTAAAAACTTCAGCTAAATGCCTTATGGAGTCCACCAAATCCTTTTGGCTGAAAGCAAGTCCTCAATTAAACAAGTAATTTCTAAATACTTCTCATTATTTGAAAAGATGAAAATTTAATGACATTGTGGTAAATGAAAATTATAGCAGTCTGATAGTTCCCTCATGGACCATGACTTAAAAGTTTAATATATTCAAGCTGGGGGGAAAAACCCTGAAGAGCTTTACAGTGAAGGTAAAGTGTACTTACAGTGTTGGCAAGCTCTAAATAGCTTCCTCCAACTGAGTTGCTAAGATTGGAGGCCTGCGTTAGCAGTTTCTGCAGAGCAGCTTGTTGACTCATACTGCTGCCGCCATACTCCAAGAGCTTCTGTAGGGTAGAATGACTCTGCAGGTCAGGACTCTGAAGGTCTCTTGCACCAGAATCGTATTCCCAGCTTTCTCTAGCACCTGATAAGGCACCTGAAATGTAGAAACAGAAAAGAGATCCAACTGTAATCCCACAGCAAACTTACAGGGGCTAACATGCCCCCTGCCCCCTAAAAATACCTAGTGCAGCAAAAATCAAAGAGTGTTTATGGGACACAGTATTGATTTTCAAGACACAGGAGTCAAAGACAAAAGCGGTTTTTATACAATATTTAGAAATATCACCTACATCTGTAAATAACAGGGGAAAATACTATTTATTAGTATGATGGCAGAAATAAATCTAAGTGCACATCATCATAAAAACAGAGAGAGAGAGAGAGAGACTATCCAGTGATAAGTTTATCACACACCTGTGCAATTTATCATAAATCTATGACAGTATTCCCTCCCCTATCCATCTCCTAGAATTTATTTTAACATTCCAACCCCCTGAGGCTTTTTAAAAACCAACATAAGAATCACCATATTGGATCAGACAGGTGCCCCAAGTTGCCTAGCATCCTGTCTTCAACCAGTGCCCAGCACCAGCTGCTTCAGAGGAAAGTGCAAGAACCCTTGCATTATCCTACTTCTGCCTAATCTGCCATCCACATTAGGTGTCCTCCTAATCTCTTATAGTTAGAGACTAGCTTAAACCCCAAAACTTGAGTTTAATGACTCGTCCAAAATTTGTTAGCATTAATTATTATAACTCTGGGTATTCTTGTCATTCAGCTAAATGTCCAAACCCCTTTGAATCTGGCTATATTTTTAGTCTCAACAACTTCCTGTGGCATAAATTCCACAGTTTAATTATGTGTTTGAAAAAGTATTTCCTTTTATTGGTTTTGAATTCTCCACCTTTTAATTGAATTTTAACGTCCCCTTGTTCTTGTGTAGGGACCAAATGGAAATTCCTGATCTCTCTTCTGTAATATAGGCAGAATTGGTGGCAACACATATAGTTAAAGTTGTCTAACAACTTCCATTATAAAACCCTGTTTTCAGTGGCTTATAACTTTGCCAGAAGGTGGGAATGAGCAACAGGGGAGGGAACACTTGATGATTACCTGTTCTGTTCATTCCCTCTGAAGCACCTGGCATTAGCCAATGTCAGAAGACAGGATACTGGGCTAGATGGACTTTTGGTCTGACTCGATATGGTTGTTCTTAAACTTTTTCACAATGGGTATCTGCCTCAGACTGAATATTTTTTGTAAATTACAGATGAAACAGTTTAGCCATTTTTGATTACAGAAAAATACACTGTTTTGCCAATGTTAAAAAAATTAAAACAGTTTCATTTAGAAGCTCTAGAGCCTCCATGCTTTGAGCAGCAACTTGAAATTTATTACCATGGTGTCCCTGCTCAAACCTGGCCAAGTTATAAACTTCTGTAAAATCTCAGTTCACACACATTCAGTAGGTTTCAGAGTAACATCCATGTTAGTCTGTATTCGCAAAAAGAAAAGGAGTACTTGTGGCACCTTAGAGACTAACCAATTTATTTGAGCATAAGATTTCGTGAGCTACAGCTCACTTCATCGGATGCATACTGTGGAAAGTGTAGAAGATCTTATTATATACACACAAAGCATGAAAAAATACCTCCTCCCACCCCACTCTCCTGCTGGTAATAGCTTATCTAAAGTGACTACTCTCCTTACAATGTGTATGATAATCAAGTTGGGCCATTTCCAACACAAATCCAGGTTTTCTCACCCCCCCCCCCCCCAAACTCACTCTCCTGCTGGTAATAGCTTATCCAAAGTGACCACTCTCCTTACATTGTGAATGACAATCAAGGTGGGCCATTTCCAGCACAAATCCAGGGTTTAACAAGAACGTCGGGGGGAGGGGGGGTGGAGGTAGGAAAAAACAAGGGGAAATAGGCTACCTTGCATAATGACTAAGCCACTCCCAGTCTCTATTCAAGCCTAAGTTAATTGTATCCAATTTGCAAATGAATTCCAATTCAGCAATTTCTCACTGGAGTCTGGATTTGAAGTTTTTTTGTTGTAAAATAGCGACTTTCATGTCTGTAATCGCGTGACCAGAGACATTGAAGTGTTCTCCGACTGGTTTATGAATATTATAATTCTTGACATCTGATTTGTGTCCATTTACTCCTTTACGTAGAGACTGTCCAGTTTGACCAATGTACATGGCAGAGGGGCGTTGCTGGCACATGATGGCATATATCACATTGGTGGATGTGCAGGTGAACGAGCCTCTGATAGTGTGGCTGATGTTATTAGGCTCTGTGATGGTGTCCCCTGAATAGATATGTGGGCACAGTTGGCAACGGGCTTTGTTGCAAGGATAGGTTCCTGGGTTAGTGGTTCTGCGCTATATTGATGACATCTTCATCATCTGGACCCATGGAAAAGAAGCCCTTGAGGAATTCCACCATGATTTCAACAATTTCCATCCCACCATCAACCTCAGCCTGGTCCAGTCCACACAAGAGATCCACTTCCTGGACACTACAGTGCTAATAAACGATGGTCACATAAACACCACCCTATACCAGAAACCTACTGACTGCTATTCCTACCTACATGCCTCCAGCTTTCACCCTGACCACACCACACGATCCATCGTCTACAGCCAAGCTCTGCGATACAACCGCATTTGCTCCAAGCCCTCAGACAGAGACCGACACCTACAAGATCTCTATCAAGCATTCTTACAACTACAGTACCCACCTGCGGAAGTGAAGAAACAGATTGATAGAGCCAGAAGAGTTCCCAGAAGTCACCTACTACAGGACAGGCCTAACAAAGAAAATAACAGAACGCCACTAGCCGTCACCTTCAGCCCCCAACTAAAACCCCTCCAACGCATTATTAAGGATCTACAACCTATCCTGAAGGATGACCCAACACTCTCACAAATCTTGGGAGACAGGCCAGTCCTTGCCTACAGACAGCCCCCCAACCTGAAGCAAATACTCACCAGCAACCACATACCACACAACAGAACCACTAACCCAGGAACCTATCCTTGCAACAAAGCCCGTTGCCAACTGTGCCCACATATCTATTCAGGGGACACCATCACAGGGCCTAATAACATCAGCCACACTATCAGAGGCTCGTTCACCTGCACATCCACCAATGTGATATATGCCATCATGTGCCAGCAATGCCCCTCTGCCATGTATATTGGTCAAACTGGACAGTCTCTACGTAAAAGAGTAAATGGACACAAATCAGATGTCAAGAATTATAACATTCATAAACCAGTCGGAGAACACTTCAATCTCTCTGGTCACGCGATTACAGACACGAAAGTCGCTATTTTACAACAAAAAAACTTCAAATCCAGACTCCAGTGAGAAACTGCTGAATTGGAATTCATTTGCAAATTGGATACAATTAACTTAGGCTTGAATAGAGACTGGGAGTGGCTTAGTCATTATGCAAGGTAGCCTATTTCCCCTTGTTTTTTCCTACCCCCTCCCCCCCCAGACGTTCTTGTTAAACCCTGGATTTGTGCTGGAAATGGCCCACCTTGATTATCATACACAATGTAAGGAGAGTGGTCACTTTGGATAAGCTATTACCAGCAGAAGAGTGAGTTTGTGTGGGGGGGGGGGGGGGGTGAGAAAACCTGGATTTGTGTTGGAAATGGCCCACCTTGATTATCATACACATTGTAAGGAGAGTGATCACTTTAGATAAGCTATTACCAGCAGGAGAGTGGGGTGGGAGGAGGTATTTTTTCATGCTTTGTGTGTATATAATAAGATCTTCTACACTTTCCACAGTATGCAGTGAGCTGTAGCTCACGAAAGCTTATGCCCAAATAAATTGGTTAGTCTCTAAGGTGCCACAAGTACTCCTTTTCTTTTTACACATTCAGTAGAGGTTTGTTAGAATTTGGCAGCTAAATTCCCCAAAGATTCCATACCCACTACACTGCAGTACATCTGCATTGAGCATGCTCCAACCCCAAACAGCTCTCAACTTGACAACCGAACTGCAAATATTCTATTCCCACAGAGTGACTGAGCATGCTCCAGCCCAGGACTCCAGGGCCTTAACAGGTATTTTCCTCCTGTTTGGGGCTACTGTTGCACCAGAAGAGAGCAGGGAGACAGTCTCTCCTGTGCTCTCATTGCTCCCCCTGGTTACTTATCCAGTCCTCAGTTTGAATACCGTACAGCAAATAAGGTCTGGGACCACACAATGAATGACAAAGATAAAAACTACAAGTGAATAACTGCCCATTCTGTGAGCACCATCCTTCCTGTGCACTGAATGTGGCAGGGGAGTTATGGGGAAAATGGTAAAGCAGAATCTCAGCCAATGAAGTCAATGAAGCCATGACAATTTACACCACCTGAGGATCTGCACCCAGAATGTGATCAGGTAATTAAAGATGCACGAGGAAACTAAATTCAAGTTGCACAGGCAACCTCATTGTTTGCATTTCCTAGCTTCTGAGTGCCTGACTTTGCAACCTTAATAATGTACTTTTAACCATTTTAATGTAATCTAATGTACTTTCATAGTGTTCCCATGTATTCATCTTCTTTCCAAGGTAAACAGCTGTAATCTTTTCAAGCTCTCTTCATATGACAGTTTTTCTGTGCCTCGAATCATTTTAGTCACCTTTCGCTAACCCGCCTCTAGTTCTGTAACATCCTTTTCAAGATGGGGTGACCAGTACTGTGCAGAGCATTCGATATGTGGCTGCTCCACTGATGTATTTAATGGCATTATAATGATTGCTGTATTATTCTCCAACCCATTTCATGTGTAATCTAGCTTCTTGTTTGCTTTCTGCCCATAGCTACATCTTGAGTCGAAGTCTTCTTGAGGTATCCACAATGATTCCCAAGTCTTTTCCCTTAAATGATCCAGTTAATTTAGAACCCTCACATACAGGAAGATGTGTAAAACGTCTTATCGATCTATAGTTGATCAAGTATGAAAGCAGTGGGTCAGGCCTGAACATGAACTAAGGTGGAGTAACGATACTAAAACCTATAATGTGTATAGTACACATTTTATTAAAATTAAAGCTGCAGCTGCTCCATTTCATAAAAATTAAGTATAGCCATCTGACTCCTAGCAAGCTGCCAATGTAGACCCTCAGTTAGGCAAAGTGTGGGTACTGCTACAGTAGATGAAACAGTTCATTGGTATGGATACGGATATTGGTATGGATATGGATATGACCTCTTACTGCTTTTCAAACACAAACCAGAAATAATTTTATGAGTGCTAGAACAAATAACTTTGCATCAGACACAAGTTTTCATTCAAATAAGATAGCCAGATGGATGTGTATAGAACATTACAGGTTTTGGATAATACATTTTCACTAGATTATTTTGCTCTTTTTGTAGAAGCATTCCATCCTTCACTTAAATTTTGACTAGAATGCCATAATCAGCTAAAACCATGGTCTCTCTCTAATTAAATCACTGTCTAAAAACCACTAGCATTGTTACTATAATAATTTTGCAGCTAAATGATGCTGATAGACTAGAAGACTCTCCAGTGAACACAGATTGAAAAGTAATTCATCTGAGAAAGTGAGTTGATTACATTAATGTAGGAATAAACTGGCATAAAGTCAGGAAGCAACAGAGAGTCGTAGTCTTATTCTACAGTTCAGAGTTTTTTGCTTATGTATTAAATCAAATGTTACCGGGTAAAGCTACCACTCTTAAAAAGGGTCATATCTCCATCCACAGGTGCTCAGCACTTGCCGAGTACATACACAGAAACTGATTCCAATGGGAGTATCAGGCAATCCCAGGCACTTTCCAGGATTTAGTCCATACCCATTAAAGCTATTTATTGGGAAGATCTCAATGAACTACTTTAAATAAGACATCCAGTAATAGTCACTGTTTTACCATATGTGTCCACTGAATTCTCCCATACCCTAATCCATGAATAGTTCCAATTAGCAGAAAGGTACTAGTTTACCCAAGTTCAGCTCTCCTGGAAATACTGAAAACTGGTCCATTAGCTTCAAGTTATTTCCTAGCTACCTGCTAAGAACCAACCTAAATTTAAACCATTTCCCCATAAGAACAGAAATAAGTTATAATTGGCACTTGATACATCCCAGAGGGAAAGCTTCTGGGCAAATCCAGGAAGCAAATGGATCTTCCTGTAATATCTTCAAGACTGACTGCTGCAAAAGCCTCAGATGCTGCCACAGTAAGGACACAAGCCTTCCAGTGGCGCCTGATGGACGTATTTTATAAAATGAGACCTACCAATCTATGCCAGTCATAAGCAACAGCCTTTCATTCACGCCTTTAAAAACGGCTATTCATCTTCCATTGCACTTTTAATCCCTAGATTCCCCAAACACATCATAATGGTGGGTATCATTATCCCATTTTACATCTGAGGTAACGAAAACATAAAGCGATTTAAGTGACTTGCCCAAGCACACACAGTAAGAGAGCGGCAAAGTAGACACCATAATCTAGATCTGCTTGTCTCTTGGACACTATTTTCAATCCACTAGGCCACAGCAGCCCATAAGCAATTATAAGTAATACTATCAGGTTAACTCAAAGGCTTTCTAGTGGACTGTGTTCCTCTAAAATATCCATTAACATTCAAAGAGGACATTTATTAATCAATGATAATTAATTACTCAATAAAATGCCAGTCAGTCATAATAAATGAAATAATGATCAGCTAGGAAAAAAACAAGGAGCTTATTAATGAGGTAATACAAAATGGGTAAAACATCAGTGTGACAGTGACATAATCAAGTATAATAAAAGCTTTATATTGGTGTTTGCAGGGAGCAGAAATGCATGGAGAGTTGATTCAAAAATATACATATATATTTTCCCCTCATCTCGCTAGAAGGGGATATACCATAAAGCTAATATATAATAATCTCATCTTAAAAGGAAATAGAACTAAATGAAACAAGAAATCACAAGAGAGGCATGAGGTCTGGTCTATACTGCAGAACAGGTACTGGTGTAATCAAAAGGATTAGATACTGCTTTAATCTAATACAGTTTAAGAATGCTTTAAACTGATTTAACTGCATATATATTAGCAGTTTGTACCACTGTAATCACTTTAATAATATAAGTGCAAGTTGTCCAAAATAGACAAGACCTTAAATGTTTCTGTCAGAATAAGTCCAAAATATATCTCCAGGTAATATGAAGTGTGCACACAGTAGTAGATGTGGGTACCACTGCCCTCAAGTGGCTGGACTACAGAAAATAAAACCCCTAACTGCCAAAGAAGGTTTTCCTATAGCTGAGTAGTAGAGGCCTTCTCTTGTAAGCCAAAGGCTGTGTTCTATCCAGCTCCCAGGATCCACGTATACTAAATATATGAGATGACCATTATGTGGGCATGTGCACGACCATTGAGTTAATAGAGTCGACTGTATATTATTCATTCTTGCTTGTATGGAGCTAAAATGGCTTATCCTCTGTAGTGTATCTGTATATTAATTCAGACTATTGTTCAGACTGTTTTGTTCTGTAAAAGAACTAATTAAATGAAAGTTAATAAAAACAAAAAAAAATTACGAATAAATCCCCAATTTTTATTGGCTCAATAGTCCCATATCTGTCATGGTTATATACAGACTAGCCCCCTCTACAGGGCAGGCACAATTACATTTTCAATCATACAAGTCTCATTCATGATGATATGCTGTCTTGATTTTAGAGGGGAGGGGAGAGAAGGGGAGGCGAGGGGCAACAACTACCATTCAATTTTAAGATACTTTACAATTAAAAAGCACAGCACTGTGCTCCTTATTTAAAATGGATAAAGAAGTGCAAGCATAAATATAAATGAAAATGCCTTTTTCCATAAGAGTATTTAATTTGGGTTTTACCCCAATTTTTTCACTTTGACTAATTCCCCCCCCGCTCCACAAAACCAAAATGTTGACTTCAAATACTGTCCTCAGAGATTTTGCATTTTTGATATTTTAGCTTCTTGCTAGGGAAATAATTAGGTTGCAAAAACTGCTCAACTAGTATTGCACACGTACATACATATAATCAGCACACCCAACTCCTGTGCTTTATAGTAATAACCAGAGGGAAGAGAGTGGTAAACATGATGAGTTGGAGGGAGGAAGGGAGTGCATTTGTGGGTGGAGGTAATGTGGGGGTTTTACAAGGCGTGAATAAGAGTAATTTCCTCTTTACTAGAGCTTTACATCTTCAAAGATATGTACAAACTAGCTGATCGATCAATCCTCACTACACCCCTGGTAAATAGTAGCCCCATTTTAAAGATCAGAACATAGACACACAACTCAAGTGATTTGCACAAGGCTACACAGAGAATCAATGGCAGAACTGATATTAGAGTTCAGCAGTTCCTGGATCTCTGAGAATCATTCTTAATAGAATTTATAAATCCCACAGTAGTTCTGTTTGCTATATGGATGTAAGTTAGCCTCTACAATAGCAATCAGCAAATAGTAGGGAACTGATGTCAGTAATAGGAGTACATCTGAAGGTTTTTGTATACGTAGAGATTCCTAGATAGTGAGTACACACGTAAATTGATGCTGTTATTGCCACAAGTCAACATAAAATGTTATTTGAACAGTATTTATTTCAACCAAGTAGCAGAACAGAGTACTCCAACCCTACCTGGAAGTACACTTCAAAGGTTTGCTCCACGATATTTGGGAAACAAAGAAGATACCTTGGCACCCTTCATTGATGGAGAAAAAGGACAGTGTTCGTGCTTTACCCAGGCTTGGCTGAAAACACTGACTAGAACTCTGAGTGAGATAACTTTTTTAGACAACTGAGTTACATGTCAGCTAAATTTAGTCTCTAGAAGGTGCGTTCCGCTTTTGTTTTACATGTAACCATTTCTTGCCAATATTCTTATTCACTATTACTTGAATCTCTAATCTTTGATAGATATATTTATAGTGAAAACAAGAGTAAGTTTAAGGGCTGTGGTGTTAAGCAAAGTTCTGTTCCTGAGTTGAATCTTACAACCTGATGTGTACTGTTCCTTTGGGAACAACAGGCCTGGTCATTCTGAGTATGTTCAGTGGAAAAAGGGCTGGGCAATGCAGGGAACACTCTGAGGACTTGGGGATTGGTGTGAGTCTATCACTACCTGTACAGCAAGAGCAAAGCTTGCAGAGGCCTGGAAGGCAGCGTTTCTGCTGCCAGTGGATGTTGGTTTCAGAGAGCTGATCCACAGCAGCCAGAAATAAGACTTCCTCATGCTAAGGGCAGGTGTTGGTGCGGTGCCTCGCAACCCTGGGTACCCTTCAGGAACATGACGAATACCTACAAGCAATGCCATCAGGAATAATCACCCAGGAGTGGTTCACTCGCAGTGTTAAGATTATCAGCAAGGCAGGTAATAAGGTTACGGTTAGCCCTGGCCAGCCTGCACTGAGTCTAGTGTCTTATTTCAACCAGCTGCCAATCTGGGCAATGGTGCTGCAATGGGAAGGAGACCCCAAAGGCAACTGAATTTCACTCTCTTCTAGGGATTTTGACTGATTTGTCTAGGACGAGGGACTGGCCTGAGAATTGCAGAGGAGCAGATGCCTATCACAACCATCTAAGGCTATGTCTACACTACAGCTTATAGAAAAGGAGTACTTGTGGCACCTTAGAGACTAACAAATTTATTAGAGCATAAGCTTTCGTGAGCTACAGCTCACTTCATTGGATGCATACAGTGAAAAATATAGTGGGGAGATTTTATATACACAGAGAACATGAAACAATGGGTGTTACCATACACACTGTAACAAGAGTGATCAGGAAAGTTGAGCTATTACCAGCAGGAGAGCGGGGGGGGGGGGGGGGGACCTTTTGTAGTGATAATCAAGGTGGGCCATTTCTAGCACTTTACAAGAACAGTGGGGGGGTGAAATAAACAAGGGGAAATAGTTTTACTTTGTGTAATGACACATCCACTCCCAGTCTTTATTCAAGACTAAGTTAATTGTATCCAGTTTGCAAATTAATTCCAATTCAGCAGTCTCTCGTTGGAGTCTGTTTTTGAAGTTCTTTGTTGAAGAACTGCAACTTTTAGGTCTGTAATGAGTGACCAAAGAGATTGAAGTGTTCTCCGACTGGTTTTTGAATGTTATAATTCTTGATGTCTGATTTGTGTCCATTTATTCTTTTACGTAGAGATTGTCCATTTTGGCCAATGTACATGGCAGAGGGGCATTGCTGGCACATGATGGCATATATCACATTGGTAGATGCGCAGATGAACGAGCCTCTGATAGTGTGGCTGATGTGATTAGGCCCTATGATGGTGTCCCCTGAATAGATATGTGGACGCAGTTGGCAATGGGCTTTGTTGCAAGGATAGGTTCCAGGGTTAGTGTTTTTGTTGTGTGGTTCGCGGTGAGTATTTGCTTCAGGTTGGGGGGCTGTCTGTAAGCAAGGACTGGCCTGTCTTCCAAGATCTGTGAGAGAGATGGGTTATCCTTCAGGGTAGGTTGTAGATCCTTGATGATGCGTTGGAGAGATTTTAGTTGGGGGCTGAAGGTGATAGCTAGTGGTGTTCTGTTATTTTCTTTGTTGGGCATAACTTATGTCACTCTGGGGTGTGAATAAACCACCCTCCTGAGCAACATAAGTTAAATCCACATAAGTGCCAGTGTGGACAGCGCTATGTCTGTGGGAGAGTTTCTCCCACCGACATAGCTACCACCTAACGCAGAGGTGGTTTTATTATGCCAATAGGAGACCTCTCTCCCATTGGCACAGAGTATCTACCAGATGCGTGGCAGCTGCACCGCTGTATGTGTAGACAAGCCCTAAGCTCATCAACACTGTCAGGTCTGTCAGGCAACTCGTAGTCAATTGTGGCCGACCCTGTTGAGAGATAAAGCAGTTTGAGCACATGCTTCTATCCATCCTTCGCTACAGAAGACAGACCATCCACCAGAGCAACCAATGCAGCAGTCTCAGACATATCATGGTCTGCAACCTCACTGTAAGACACAAGTAAGACACTAGCAGAGGTCTGATGTTATTGATGGTAGCTCTGCACCAGCTTTTCAGTTACCTTGTTCAAGAATGGTAGATATGATGGCAAATGACAAGACTGTTGGCACTGATCGCTTTCGAAGCGCCAGCCAGCCACTACAGCATGCACCAGGGAGCCCAGTAGACTCCCCTCACTGAAGGAGCCATTGACAGAATCAGCAGAGGACCTGGGATCTCATTATTGCTTTCTATGAGGTGTCAATCACACGTAGTGGTTTGAACTTCCTTAAGCACTTTGGAGAACTTCTGATACAACAAACTGTCTACCTTCTGAGTAAGAAATGGACATAGTATACTTCAATTTCTGGGAGCCAGAGTGCAACCCAGATCCTAGGAATGCAATCTGTACAGCAGGGGAAGAATTTCTCACTGTGTCAGGTGAAGGGGTTGAGAATGTGGAAAAGCAGTCCCATTTGTCAAATGAGTTCACAATATGGAATATTTCAGTCAGTCATGGCTTTGCAGTCAAGAGTGTATACAAATAAGTATCTTTTTTACATCTCCCTTGTGGCTATAATAGGAATGCAAGATTTCCTTGTGCCATAGTCTGTCAGGTTCAACTTTAGGTTATTAGTGATTTAACAGTGTTCAGACTGGCAGCTGAGAGGTGAAAGGCTCCACATTCTATGAAGAAACTCCTGAGTCATCCAGTCTGTCCTTTATTTACCTCTTTGTTGCTGCCATGTCCCTTAATATCCAAGGTTTTAGACTGACTCATGAAGACTTCTCCCACCAGCGGATAATCTGACTGTAAAAATGGCTATTTTCAGCATGCCAATTTCCTCTTTGGTGATTCTTTACTCAATAGGTAAGATATGACTATTGAAAATTAACACTATTCTTTAATAATCTTCAGTGGGCAGAAAAATGACAATGGTGGCTGTGACACAGAGACTCCTTAGCAAAGGGTCCTCTGTTCTTTGCAAACAACTCTCACCTCAGACCTGACAAACTCACTACACCAAACACATCTTACAAGATACTTATGCATAAAAAGTAACATCAGATATCTACAGAAAGCTCATAACTTGTCAAGATTCATGATCATTGCGGGATGTATCTACAGGTAATTGTGATAGTTTGCCCCCCTTCGGATGCCTCCTGATGTGCTAAGATACCACTGAGCCTGCCTGTTATGCCAGCCTAGGCACCCTTTTTACCTGTCTTGCTGAGCCAGGCTATTAAGCCTCCTCCAGCACACACAGGCAGGGACACACCCAACTGCAGAACAACACAGACACTGAGATCAACTTTGGGAAGACTCAGCTTGAGGGACTTGCCCCAGCACTCAGGTGTCCACCTCTGTTGGAGTGCAGACCCAAAGGTATATTATGAAATCCACCTCCTCCCTCAATGTGGAGGAAGGTATGCACAGCCTCCCTCTGCCCCCTCCCAATTATGAATTGTTATATTATAAACAAGAAATAAGTTTATTAATTACATAAGGTGAATTTTAAGTGAATATAAGAGACAACAGACAAAACAAAGCAGATTACTGAGCAAATAAAACAAAATATGCATGCTAAGCTCAATATATTTAAGAAACAGGTTACAAAAAGTTATTTCTTACCCTAAATGTTGTTTTAGGCAGGTTGAAAAGTTTCTGTAGCTTACAATTCCAGTTATATTTTTTTTCAGACTGGACTCCCCCCTTGCCTTCCCTTCAGGTGTCTTTAGCAGTCTTTCTTCTTGGGCAGACAGGCCATGGAGAGGACTCCTGTTTGCCTTCCTCCCCACCCTTAAATAAGGTTAACATAAGGCAGGAATCCTTTGTTTCCCAAACTTGAATCCCCTCCCCTTTTAGTTAGCCTTGCACCATACTAAGGCCCCATCTACACTGGCAAGTTTCTGCGCAGTAAACAGCTTTCTGCGCTGTAACTCCTGAGGTGTACACACTGCCAAGCCACTTAGTGCACAGAAACTGTGCAGTTGTAGCGCTCTAAAAAAACCACCCCGATGAGAGGCGTACAGCTTTCTGCGCCAGGGCTATAGTGCTGCGGTGCCAGTGTGGACTCCATGGCGATTACAGAGCTGCGACTGGCCTCTGGGAGGTGTCCCACGATGCCTGTTCTCACCTCTCTGGTCATCGGTTTGAACTCTACTGCCCTGCCTCAGGTGACCAACCATCATGCCCACCCCGTACATTCCTTTGCATATTTGAAAGTCCCCTTCCTGTTTGCTTGGTTATGCGTGCAGTGGTCTCAGCGCATCTTTCCAGGTGGCCATGCCTGCTCCACGCACCAGGTGATTCCCCCGCTTAGAGCAATGCCGAGCTGCTGGACCTCATCGGCATTTGCGGAGAGGAAGCTGTCCAGTCCCAACTGCGCTCCAACTGTAGCAAATATGATATGGACAGATTTCACAATGCATGATAGAAAGGGGCCATGACCGGGACACATTGCAGTGTAGGGTAAAAGTGAAGGAGCTGTGGAACGCCTACTACAAGGCGCAGGAGGCAAACCGCTGCTCCCATGCTGTGCCCACGAGCTGCCGGTTCTACAAAGAGCTGGTCGTGATACTCGGTGGCGACCCCACCTCCACTGCGAAGGCCCCTGTGGAAACTTTGTTGGTTCACGTGCCAGTCAAGAGTGGATCGAGCCAGGAGGAGGAAATCTTGGACGAAGATGGGGAGGGGGACCCAGAGGCAAAGGATGGCTCGGAAGCCAGAGATGAATGCAGTCAGGAGCTCTTTTCTACCCTGGAGGAGCCAGGGTAGACAGTCACAGCAGCAGGACCTTGGCGAAGCGCAAACAGGAGAGGAGGCCCCAGGTAAGTGGATCTGATTTGGGGAATTGCTGAAGCAATGTACATGGCAGAGGAGCATTGCTGGCACATGATTGCAGGAGGGTTGCAGAAAGCAGGCTTGTCTCCCATGGCATGCCTATTCTGAGCGGCAGAACACGCTGATTCACGGGAATCTCCCTCAGAGATCTCCAGGAAACTCTCGTGGAGATGCTGGGCAAACCTCTGCTGCAGGTTCCTCGGCAGAGCTGCTTTGTTTCTTGCCCGATTAATGGCAACTTTCTCACGCCACTGTGCCGTCATGGGGGTGGGAGGACCATTGCTGCACACAGGCAAGCCGCATAGGGGCCAGGGCAGAAGCTGCAGGCTTGGAGAAGACTCTCCTTTGATTCCCTGCTCACCCTCAGCAGCGAGAGATCTTCCATAATGATCACATCCTGTGGAAAGTATGGGGACAGTGCTGGCTCTCCCCAAGAGCCATATGCCCAGTGAGCAGCAGGGTCCAGGAAGAGTGACTCACCCTGCCCCTGCGGCTACTACCATTTTGGGGGTCTTGAGGCCTGGGGTCAGCCAGTTAGTGACAGGTCTGTGAGTACTGGCTGTGTTTTAAAGCACCACCAACACACTCTTATCAACCTGCTGGCTCCACTCTCTACCCGCAGCATTCCACTCCTCCCTCCTCACAGTCCAGCAGTGTGGACTCCCACTACCCACTGCACTCAACACCCATCCCTCTGCAGTTTGGCCCTGCTGAAGTACAGCACCCGCTGCGTTGTACTCCCAAGGAGAAGCTTGGGTATGATCCCTGGACATACACAAATCTGTAGCCGTCTTGGGACCCCTCCTCCTCTGGAGACCTTCCCTTCCCCTATTCCCCTCCCTGCAGATGTATTTTTGTCATTTGACTCTCTCCTCTGGTTAGTCTTAAAGACTAACAAATTTATTTGGGCATAAACTTTCATGGGTAAAAAACCCACTTCTTTAGATGCATGGAGTGAAAATTACAGATGCAGGCATTATTATACTGACACATGAAGACAAGGGAGTTACCTTACAAGTGGAGAACCAGTGTTGAAGGCCAATTTAGTCAGAGTAGTCCACTCCCAATAACTGATGAGGAGGTGTCAATACCAAGAGAGGGAAAGTTGCTTCTGTAGTGAGCCAGCCACTCTCAGTCCCTATTCAAGCCCAAATTAATGGTGTTAAATTTGCAAATGAATTGTAGCTCTGCAGTTTCTCTTTGAAGTCTGTTTTTGAAGTTTTTTGTTGAAGTATGACTACTTTTAAATCTGTTATAGCATGTCCAGGGAGATTGAAGTGTTCTCCTACTGGCTTTTGTATGTTACCATTCCTGATTTGTCCATTTATTCTTTTACACAGAGACTGTCCGGTTTGGGCAATGTACATGGCAGAGGAGCATTGCTGGCACATGATGACATATATCACATTAGTACATGTGCAGATGAATGAGTCCCTGATGGTGTGGCTCATGTGGTTGGGTCCTCTGATGGTGTCGCTAGAGTAGATATGGGGACAGAGTAGGCAACAGGGTTTGTTACAGGCATTGGTTCCTGCGTTAGTGTTTCTGTGGCGTGGTGTGTAGTTGCTGGTGAGTATTTGCTTCAGGTTGGGGGGCTGTCTGCAAGCAAGGACTGGCCTGCCTCCCAAGATCTGTGAAAGTGAGGAATCATTTTCCAGGATAGGTTGTAGATTGTGGATGATGTGCTGGAGAGGTTCTAGATGGGGGCTGAACGTGATGGCCAGTGGTGTTCTGTTATTTTCCTTGTTGGGCCTGTCCTGTAGTAGGTGACTTCTGGGTACCCATCTAGCTCTGTCAATCTGTTTCCTCACTTCCCCAAGTGGATAGTGTAGTTTTAAGAATGCTTGATAAAGATCTTGTAGGTGTATGTCTCTGTCTGACGGATTGTTTTTGCAGATACGGACTAACACGGCTACCCCTCTGATACTCTCCTCCGGTCGTTGTCTTTTAAAAAAAGAATTGTATCGGTTTGAAAGCAATCGTTATTCTATTAAGTGAAAGCAAAAAGAGCACTGCAAAGTAACATACAATTATGTTAAGGCCCATTTTTGCATCACATACACCAATCACCTCCTAGCATTACAAGCACTGCAATCCCGAGCAAAGCAACAAATATTAGTGGCTTTCAGCCTCAAATTGCTGCCTCAAGGCATCCCTGATCCTTATGGCCCCGCACTGTGCCCCTCCAAAAGCCCTGGTCTCTGGCTGTTCAAACTCAGCTCCAGGCGCTGAGCTTCTGCGGTCCAGCCCTGAGTGAAGCTTTCACTCTTCCCTTCACAAATATTATGGAGCGTACAGCACACGGTTATAAGCATAGGAATATTGTCATTGGCCATGTCCAGCTTCCCATATAGGCATCGCTAGCGGGCTTTTAAATGGCCAAATGCACACTCAACAGTCATTCTGCACTTGCTCAGCCTGTTGTTGAACCGCTCCTTGCTGCTGTCAAGTTGCCCCGTGTATGGCTTCATAAGCCACGGCATTAAGGGGTAGGCGGTGTCTCCCAGGATCACAATGGGCATTTCGACTTTCCCTACAGTGATCTTCTGGTCTGGGAAGAAAGTCCCTCCTTGCAGCTTCTCGAACAGGCCTGTGTTCCAAAAGATGCATGCATCATGCACCTTTCTGGACCAGCCTGCGTTAATGACTGTGAAACATCCATGGTGATCCACAAGCGCCTGGAGAACCATTGAGAAATACCCTTTGCGATTAATGTACTCGGTGGCTAGGTGGTCAGGTGCCAGAATTGGAATGTGCGTGCCATCTATCGCCCCTCCGCAGTTAGGGAAGCCCGTTTGTGCAAAGCCATCCACAATACCACGCACGTTGCCCAGAGTCATGGTCTTTCAGAGCAGGATGCGATTAATGGCCCGACACACTTCCATCAACATGACTCCAACAATTGACTTTCCCACTCTGAATGGGTTAGCAGTCTGCAGTAGCCAGCTTCCACAGTGCAATCGCTATGTGCTTCTCCAATGGCAGGGCACCTCTCATTCTCGTGTCCTTGTGCCGCAGGGCTGGGGTGAGCTCATCACACAGTCCCATGAATGCGGCTTTCCTCATCCAAAAGTTCTGCAGCCACGCTCGTCATCCCAGATATGCATCACGATGTGATCCCACGACTCAGTGCTTGTTTCCAGAGCCCAAAAGCAGCATTCCACTGTGGTCAGCACCTCTGTGAATGCCACAAGCATTCTCATGTCGTAGCTACTACACCTGGTGAGATCAACATCACACTCATCTTGACTTTGTAGTTTAAGGAATAACTCCACTGCCACTCGTGACGTGTTGGTCAGAGCGAGCAGCATGCTGGTCAACAGTTCGGGATCCATTCCTGCAGCCCAAAGAGGCAGGACATGCAGTACACAAACCATTGAAAGATGGCGCCAAATGCGGCTGGAAGCACAGGGTTTGCTGGGATGCGAAGCAATGCATCACGGGGCATTGGGACTGGACCCAGGATGCCCCACGACCCACTCCGCCTTCCCACAAGTCTTAGCCACAAAAGAGAAAGAGATGCTCTGTTGGATAGCTGCCCAGAGTGCACCACTCCAAATAGCACTGCAAGTGCCACAAGTGTGAACACGCTACTGCGCAGGCAGCTGTCAGTGTGAACACACAACAGCGGTTTTCCTTCAGCGCTTTCTGAGCGGTGCTGTAACTTTTCCAGTGTAGACGTGCCTTAAGACTTTCAAGGGAAAACCCTCAGAGGCAACTGCAAACAATCAAAACCACTTACAGGTTAAAAAACCCACAAACACTACTACAACAAGGCACGGGTTTGTCCTGTCTATGAATAGGAACAAAAGGCTGTTTCCAGTACAACACAGAGGAGGCAAAGGGCCTCTGGATTCATTCAAACCCCTTGAGGAGTGGGATGTTTTCATGAATGTTTGGATCTTGGTTCTTGTGACACTAGCCAGCTCTGTAATAGACTGCATTTGGGGGGGAAACCTACTTTAATTAGCTAGGAACGGTAGCTATTAATAAGTGGGACCCAGGATTGTGTTTTATGATTTTGTTTTGTATTTTAACCATTTGTTTCCATCATTTTCTCATTTCTACTTAAATCTTTACCCTTTCTTAAATAAACCTAGTTGTGTTTTATTGTCAGTGCTCACAAGTGTTGTGTGGTTTACAGCAGTGGAGGATTTAATATAAAACTTGTAAATTGGGGTACACTGCACGATTGGGGGCAGTGGAATTTTTGAGAGTAGCTACTGGCAGGGGCTCGATATCACAGGGGACTGATTCAAAGAGACTAGGGACTGGGGTGCACTCGTTAACCCACAAGATGAAGACAGGGCTGGCATAACCCAGAAGAAAGTGCTTGAATGGCTGAAAGACTGGTGGTGTTACTGGAGGTGACTCTCAGTCCTGGGTACTCCAAGAACAAGCCCTATGGCATGCATTAAAATAGTAGCTCTCATTTGTCATGCTCCGCCACTAACATAAAAAGTGCTAGTGACAGAGGCACTATCAGCATGAAGGAAAAGGCTTGCAAAATGAAACAAGAGAGGCCACCCTCCACCTATAACATAGTATATATTTACACAGGATGAGCAAGGAACAAGCCTGAACATTTCAAAACAAAGAAAAAAGGAAAGGAGAAGAAGGATTCCAAAATCCTCTATTCTCGTTTCTGCTTATGCAAAGATTGCTATGATCAAAAGCACTTAAAGAAAATTAAAAGCTGACTAGACTTCTGATTGTTTAAAGGAGGTATAAAGCACATACAGGAGAGCTCATTGAAGGTCAGTGTGTTCGAAAGGCAAGAAAGGAACAAGTGGGGTCAAGTTTACAAGCTGCTAATTTGGCTCAGGCAGTAAAAACTCAATTGTCATGTTTGGGGCTTTTGAGCACTCTTTGTTTCTATTGTCTTTTCAAAATGGAATGTAACCTTTCTCACATCCTGCTGTCTGGGATATTGTTCCCAGAAGAGCTATAAAAAACCAGTGAGGAGGGCGAAAGAAAGAACAAATGTTCTTGTTGTTCTTGAAAGGTTTTCTGACTAAATTGTGTTAGTAATGGAAATAAAACCTACTCACAATGAGGAGCAGATAATCAAAATGGTCTCTGTGCAAATCAGGAAACAGCTCTAGTGCAGGAGTCAAAGGCCAAAGCCTTCATGGAACTTCATTGTCAATGGTTATTATGCTGCAGATAATTTAAAGTGCTAAACTACAGCAGCAATGCTACCTCAGTGAATCCAAATTTATTCATACACATTTACAGCAGGCTACATAATGTTCTCCACATAACATGGAAGCAATAAAGGATGGTGACTGATTTGCATCAGGAACCTATAGTTTCTTTGGGATATGCAAACATACGGTAGCTGGAACACGTGTCTATAAGATGTTTTATTACAGAGAAACCTATTCTCAGCAGTGACAATAGAAAAAGCTTTTCATTTATTGAGTGTGGTATGTTGCTTTTATTCATTAGCTTCAATGACCAAGAAGGAACTAGCCTCCCACAGCTTGTTGTGTTCAAGCACAATTATGCACCAGTTAACCAAGTGTGTTCTTGCACTATTCCAGGCACCTCTCTCCTTGGGGTTGTAACTGCGTCCTTCAATAAGCACCTCAGGCAAGCCAGATAAATAAAAACAAGTCAATTTGCATATGCAAATTAGAACACTTCCATTTCCTCCTCCAGTCTCCTCCTCCCGATTCCGTCCCTTCCTGTTACAGCAGTGAATGCAGATGGCAATGGAGCTGGTTTTACATCTCTGACAGGGCAGAAGTGCTTCCAAATAATCTTATCAAGGTTGGAGCAGTCAGAGGCATCTTGCTCTGTCAGTTGTCATTTGTTGAAAGCCCAAACCAAAATGGCTTGCAAGCTCTGGAGTAAATTGCACAAGTTCATCTACCAATCCTAGGACTGCCAGCTCCACAGATCTTCAGATCTTCCTACAGGTCAAAGGAGAAATCCACCATTCTACCGGAAACAACTCTTTGATTGACACTCATTTCTTGCTTCCCCTGCCTCTTAGGAAAAGGCAGCCTATTACACCTATTCCATATATGGAAGGACTTCTTCCCCCTTCCTTAACATACAGGACAGGCGGCGCTCCTTTCCGTCACCACCCCTTTCTTAACCTGGGAGTGCTCAACCCTGCTGTTCCCCAGCTGGCTCTGCAGTACCTCCTCACCCAGGGATAGTGCTGCCCCTTTCACAACAGAGGCATGGGGGGAAAGAAAGAAACTCCCTCTTACTCTCCCCACACCTGGCTTGCTTGCTACAGGGTGCACAGGGTTTAAAACCCGGTTACCAAGGCATACCCTGGTGCCAGGGGGCGGGGGAAGGTAGGGAAAGGGGACAATCCCCAGAACAACTCCTTACTGGAATTCTAACTATACTATAACTAAACTAACTATTTACAGAGAACAGTCCAATGACCACTAGGGAGAAGGCCTGCCAAAGCAAGAGAAAAAAGCATTCCAGCTAACCGTCACAGGTGGTAAGAAGGAACTGAAGCAGAGGGGTTATTTGTTATGGCTATTTTGAAAGTTTGTTCTTAAATATCAACATCCAGCTCCCACAGAATTTCATTAAAATTGTTCCTGTACAATAGAAATAAGGAAATAAATTATTTAAAAAACACTCTCTCCCATCAGTATGGAGCTTTGGGGAAGAATTCTTCATAAGCACCCCCTTACAAAAATCCTACCACGTTGTCCTATTGCTGAAAGGAATTTTCTTTACCACAGAAAAGCCCACAAGGCCCACCTCAAACCTGACAGAGATTGTGGGATTCAAACTGGATCCCAGGAAGTCTCGGGCCATCTCTGCCAGCGCTGGGCCTCATGGATCTCACTCCCTCTGACCACAGTTGCCCCTCTGGAGTGGCTTGACAGAAAAGACTGGGACTATATTCTCTCTTGACTTGTCTCCTTTGGGACTGGAGATGGGGGACAATACACATCTCCCCATTCCCTGCCAACTCTTCAGGATTCAAAGGGGGGAACAGTGCCAGAGAGGTCTCTAAACTCCTTACCTGTGGAAGGGGTAGAAGAGTGTATGGAAGATCCATTCTGTGCACATAAGTTTGGAAGGGGGAGGGGGAAAAGGCACTGGGCCAAAATTTTTTGCCATGGAAAGGAAAGGCCTTGGACTTCTCCAGTGGTGCAAATAGAAATCATTTATTGCCAGTACGCTGCACTCATGGGAGGGACACAAAGGGGGGGCAGTGACCTCCCCACATGACTCCTCCCCGCCCCCAGCCTGGGGCCCCGGCGCTCTCTCCGTCCCCTCCCCATGATCCACATCCATCCCACATTACCTGGCAGGGTGAGGGGAGGAGCCCTCTGTCCTCCTCCCACTGCGCTGGAGACTTCTGCTGTACAGACCCCAGGCAGGAGGACTCAGGGGACGCAGCTGCATGGAAGGGCTAGGAGTGATACAGTTGCGCCGGAGGAGCTGCCGGCATGGGGACACCCGGCGGCTCCACGTTCTGCTCCTTTCGCTGCTGCAGTTCCCGGGAGATCATGACTCTCCGAAACCGCAGTGGGGAAAGGAGCAGAACGTGGGGCCACTGGGCAGCCCCACATCATCAGCTCCTCCGGCGTGGCTGCTGTCCCCCCCAACCCTGTCCTCTGGCGGGGCTACTGTACAGACCCCAGGCAGGAGGACTCAGGAGGTGCAGCTGTGTGGAAGTGCTGGGGGCGGGCTCCTCCTGTGTCTTTCCAGTATACTGTACGAGCTATAAATATCTTACTGGTACAACATACCGTACCGTACTACCATACTTGCACCACTGGACTTCTCATAAATATACATTTGACTCCTCAATGTTGTTTGCTGGGATTTACTGTTATCTGAAAACAAATAAAATACTCACATATTACAACAAGTCAAGCAATGATTCCTCTGAAGTGCCAAAGAGACCACAAAAAATGCTAATCAGTATCAAATTACAGATCTGAGACCATACTGCATCTGTCAGGATGATAGGACAAAGTAGAAGAGAAAAGTCAAGATTCCCAAGACAAGGGATGAAGTAACTTCTTTGACTTCTCAGCTTAGTATTCCAGTATCTGGAAAGATACTGGAACATATAATTAAACAATAAATTTGTAAGCACCTAGAGGATAATAGGGTGATAAGGAATAGCCAATATGGAGTAGTCAAGAACAAATAATGTCAAACCAACCTCATTTCCTTAATTGACAGAATTCCTGGCCTAGTGGATAAGGGGAAGCAATAGAAGTGATTTTAGCAAAGCTTTTGGCACAGTCCCACATGACATTCTCATAAGCAAACTCAGGAGATGTGGTCTAGATGAAATTCTGTAAAATGTTTGCACAACTGGTTGAAAAATTATAATAAAACAGCAGTTATCAATAGTTCACTGTCAAAGTAGGAGGATGTGTCTAGGGCCCAGTTCTGTGCAAAATTTTCATTAATGACTTGGATAATGGAGTGGAGAATATGCTTATAAAATTTGCAGATGAAACCAAGCTGGAAGGGGTTGCAAGCACTTTGGATTACAGGGTTAGAATTCAAAATTACCTTGACAAATTGAAGATTTGGTCCGAAATCAACATAATGAAATTCAATTAATACAAGTGCAAAGTACCACACTTACGAAGGAAAAATCAAATGCACAATTACAAAATGGGGAATGCAATTGGTGAAGTGGCAGTGCTGCAGAAAAGGATTGGGGGGTTATAGCGGATCACAAATTGCATTCGAGCCAACAATGTGATGTAGTTGCAAAAAAGCCTAATATTCTGGGATGTATTAACAGAAGTGTTGTATAAAAAACATGGAATGTAATGTAATTGTCCCATTCTACTCATCACTGGTCTGGCCTCAGCTGGAGTACTGTGGCCAGTTTTGGATGTCACGCTTTAAGGAAGATGTGGACAAATTGGAGGGGGTTCAGAGAACAGCAACACAAATGAAAAAAGATTTAGAAAACCTGACCTGTGAAGAGAGGTTAAAAAAACCTGTTATATTCAGTCCTGAGAAAAGTAGCCTAAGCGGCCTGATAACAGGGCTGTTATAAAGAGGATGGTGATCAACTGTTCTCCATATCCACTGAAGGTAGGACTAGAAATAATGGGCTTAATCTGCAGCAAGGGAGATTTAGATTAGATATCGGGGCGGGGGGGAAAAACCTTTCTAACTATAAGGATAGTTAAGATGTGGAAGAAGCTTTCAAGGGAGGTTGTAGAATCCAAACAACTAGAGATTTTTAAGAACCGGTTAGACAAACCTGTCAGGGATGGTGTGGCATTTTGGGGATCACACAAACCAGGAAAGGTTCTGTCACCACCTGCCCAAAGCTATGCTTCTATAGCTGGAGCCCTATACCAGTAGCCAGCCTACAGACATAAAGATCTCACCCTGGCTTCCACCAGCCTATTTACTCCTTGCAGGGTGATCCCCAACAGCCCTTCTGGTCCCGAGTCTCCCCAAATCTGTCTCCCCGAGTTCTTAACTACCAGACATTTTTCCCCTCTGGTTCATCACCCCCCAAAGGTGTGAAACCTGCCCTCAGTTATCAGTTCACTTTGGCACTCACGCCCCAAACAGACTTCACAGCAGAGACCTGCTTGGGGTAAAAATAAACAAAAGGCTTATTTAATAGGAACAAAATCACAAAATCAAAGATGAAATAGTGAGGAAAAGCAAACACATACAAGTTATGCAGAAAATAAACATAAAGACACAACTTGAGGCTTACGCTGCTATATTAACTAAATTCGCTTTTCTAAAATAAGTTACCTGTTGCCTCTGAGCAGTCCCCCAGCATACCTCCACCATCATCAAGGGGAGGGGTCCAGTGTTTCACTGACAGCTTCCTGCTTAGATGCTGCCCTCAGTGCCTGGATGTCCCTTTAAACACCTTCTCTTTTCAGGGTTTTCAGTTTTTCCCCTCTCTCTCTCTCAAACTATGGTGATTCAGAATGGGGGAAACTCCCTTCTCTCAGTTTTCCAAGCCTGAGGTTTTTCTTTTCAGTTTCAAGATGTTTCAGTGTTTTCCCATTAACTCTAATGGTCCACCATGGGCTTCTCCTGGCTGGACAATGGATGGGTACTTGAAGTTAACTTTGTGTAAATAACTGACTTGGAAGAAGACCCTCCAAACTGTGAGGTTTATTTGAAATTGGTGAACCAGTCATGAGCACACTATTCTATATAAATAAATACACAGATTTATAACCATGGTCTGTATACACATCTCATAATGACCATCATGTTCAGAACTTCATAATCTTATCTGATATTTTTCAACACTATAGCAGGGTATACAACCAACTGATTCAATTTCTTATTCTTTGGGGTTCAGACCCCAGTTTCTCCACTTGAGGTGTCTGGATCCTGATTGTCACAAATGGTGTAAATATACTTAGTCCCGCTTCAGCATGTGGGGATGGACCAAATGACCTCTCAAGGTCTATTGCAGCCCTACATATCTAAGATTCTATGATTAATTCTCACATCAATTTTCAATAATATGAGGCTTCTCTAGTTTTAACCTTGCATTTTTATACATATTAAGTCTAATCCTGTGTATTAGGTAGATCCAAAATTCTAACATTTTTATTCTTCTTCTTCAGTATATTTATCCAAATTATTAAAATGTTCATATTCTGGTACTGAACTATCCTCAAGCTTGCTAAATCTATCACCCCAGAGTTTAGCAGTACCAGCCTCTAGAATCTGAGATAAGATCTCCAATTGCAGTAATTTTGTGTTGCTGAGATTCCTGTTGCTACACCCTAAAATTAGGGAATTACTTTTGTAAAACACTTGAACTAATTGCAGCTTTAAAAAAATCTGCAACCATTTTGGGAGGATTAATCTTCATTCTCACTCTCCAGGAACAAGCAGGGGTCCCCTCTTTGTAAAGCTCATGGTCTGGGTGGCTGACACATTATCAAAAGGTTCTTTTAAAATATATGCAAAAAGCAAAATAAATCTGAAATCTTAGAAAAGTAAATACTCTTAGTGCCTGCATGAAAACCAGAAGAAAATAAACTTGGTGGGCCAAGAACAAAACCATGATATAATCATTCAAAGTCAAGGTCATGTTATCCATCAGACCATTGGCCTAGAAAGAAAGTACCTTGACTCCAGCAGTGACCAGCACTTGATGATGCTTCATTTGAATGGAAAACTTCCTACAACATACTGGCCAATTGTGCAATGCAGTTTCGTGGTTGGGAAAGTTTCTTTCCAAATCCATGAAGATGATCAGTTTACAGCCTGAAGCATTCAGATTGATTTCAATTAAAAAAAACTTTTTAAATTGCTATCTTAAAAGCTTTTAAAATTACTCTAAAACAAATGTGCAAACGCTCCTCTTTTAATGCACAGCTACAGGTTTGCACGTCTAGTAAGTAAGAAAGCAGTAAGCAAAATAAGCCCCTAGGAAATTCTTTTATGCTACAAGTGAATCTCTTGAAAGATCAAAGGGATAACAGGATATTCCTGCTTAACTAAACACCACTAAATGAACAGAGAATCATTTTCCTAGCAGCTAACCAACAACTTTTATTGCACGAACAACATCTAAAAAGCTGGCTAAATGGTATCACAGAAAATTGGAACGGGTTCAAGACACCATAGAGCACTGCCACATGTTTGGCTTGAGTTAGATGGCACTGAGAGATGTTTTTACATTTATTTTTGGATAGTGTTACTTGGTTTATGATCCCAAGAATATGACTAACAGTGATATGTTGTGCCTTATCCACATTAAGACCTGGGCACTAGATTAACAAACCAAACCTAATTTGAATGTATTCCTTCATTAATCTTGACTGACATGAAGTGATTGCTACAGGTAAGAGAATTTCATTAAATATGTTCTTTAAAAATGGTATATAAAAGAGCGTCTAAAACATATACAGGCAAGAACAAGAGGATACTATGAATTGACACATTATTGTAAGCAAATACAGTCTCTGGCAGTATATTGAATGTCATCTGATTAGCCTCAGGGTGGCGTCACCAAGGAGCAAGGGTGTGGGTGAGAGAATAAAAACTCATATCCCTTGGAGGGGACAAAGTACTTCCTTTCCACTCCCCTGGCGATGGGCGGAATGGAGGCTGGAATCTGCCACAGGATCTTGTTATTATTTTGAATAGTTTTTATTACAGGTAATGCCACTCTGGAAGGACCCTCGGAGGCGAGAATGTCCACCATTGGGTCCTCCGATTCAGTTACTTCCTCCGCCTGTAGGCCCATGTTACAGGCAATGCAGTGGAGCAGATCCTGGTGTGCTCTGTGGTCAATGGGCAGAGGACCTGAAGCTGACACTCCTGCCTTATGAGGATGATGAGGTAGCAAGTGAAGGTACAGGGTCTTCATGGCCCTCTAGCTGCCTGGGTTGTTGCTGTGCAGCGCTAGACTCCTCCACTGGTCCAACCGGGTCAGATGTGTCCTTTCCTAAGGGTGGTTCTGGAGCCAGTTCTGCAGACTCCTCTGTAGTATGAAGGGGTGGCCTAGAGAGGGTCACTTCCGTAACCTGAGAGGCAGGTCTACTCACTGGTGACCGGGAAAGGTGACATCCTAAGGCCACCGACCTAGAAGCCCTCGAAGAGGTACCCTGAGCCTGATGGTAAGCCCAGAGGGTCCAGAAAGGCCACTGTGCAGGGGGCGGCCATTGCAGCAGCCAGTCCACTTACACATCTCTTCGCTGTTTACCGGACCTATGTCTACTGCGCCTCGAATAAAATGAGTCAGCCTCTGATTCTGAGGATCCCGAGGGCGACGAGATGGTGGTGCTGATGACCACTGCGCTGGTGGTCAGTGCCGTGAAGAGGTCGGGGATCGGTGCTGCGATGATTGCGTCGAGGATCGGTGCTAGCTGTCCCGCGACCAAGATCACTGCTGCGTGTCAGGTGCTGGGGAACAGTTACTGTGCTCCAGTGCCTCATGTCAGTGCCAGCCCTGTGAGGGTGTTCTAGATTGGTGCCAACCCCTCAGTGCTGGAGATATAGATTGTTGCACTCCCGGTGCTGTGCCATCTTGTACCAAGTCGTAGTGCCAGAGAGTGTTGTGGCGATGGGGACCTGGAACAGTGCCAGGAATGGTGCCGGTCCGGCGATGAGGAGAGCCATATCATCGCGGACTTGCCTCTATGGTATCAGTCTAGGTGGTGCTGGAGACTTGTCTCTAACGGCTGGGGTTGAGGTGCAGTTATTTAAATGGCTCCTTAGCAGCCTCAAAAGCATCCGGGGTGGAGGGGAGCTCCAACACCTCCACCAGGCACTGCTCCACCAGAGAGTCACTAAGCGCCGGGCTCAACAGTGCCGTCTGGGGCGCTGGAGTTAACGGCACGAACTCTTGCTGCTTGGGAGACGAGTCTTTCCTCTGGAGCAACAGATCATCTCCTGATGGTCTCACAGCTCTCTGAGGAGAGCGCCCTCCGTCCACCTTCTTATGGTGCATATGGGGCACCAGAGACATGGAGCGGTGCCTGGGGTCTTCAGTGCTGAGGGTCTCTCGCACCAGAGTCCTTCCTCAGCACCGATTTGCAGACCGACGCCGGGGCGCTCCGCACCGAGCTCAGGCCTGGGCCTTTGTGGTCAGGTGCCACTGGACGGAGTGCGGCTTCCATCAGTAATTGTTTTAAAAGGAAGTCACGCTCCTTTTTAGTTCTAGGCTTGAAAGCCTTACAAATCTTGCAGCGCTCAGACTGATGCACCTCTCCTAGACACCTCAGGCACGAGTCGTGGGGATCGCTAATAGGCATAGGCTTTCGGCATACACCGCAAGACAAATCCTTGGGCTTGAGACCCTGAAGCCCAAGGCGGGGTGAGGGATAGGAACAATCCCACTTACCAATTTCTATACTAACTATAAACAACAATACTATACTATAAACTAACTATAAACTATTCTATACTAACTATAAACAACTAACTAAAACAAAAAACTGGGTAGAACTAGGTACTAGGCTAAAACTAAAACTTTCAAGCAAGCAAAACGCAGTTCCAATGCCGCCATGGACGGTAAGAAGGAACTGAAGGGGGGTTGGGTTGGCAGGGTCATATATTGAGAGCCATGGAGGCACCACTCCAGGGGGATCCCTAGCCGACCCGAAGGGAGCTGCTAAGGGGAAAAGTTTCCGACGACCGTGCACGAGGCACACGCACACCTGATTGGAATTGACATGAACAATTGACATGAACGTTTATTTGAGCATAAGCTTTCGTGAGCTACAGCTCACGAAAGCCTATGCTCAAATAAATTGGTTAGTCTCTAAGGTGCCACAAGTACTCCTTTTCTTTTTTCAAAGAAGAACTGCCATTTCTATAGCAACTTTCATCCCAAAATCCCAAATTTTACAAGCTTCAGTATATTCTTTGCCAGAGGATATTGTGAAGGACAAGACTATAACAGGGGTGAAAAAAGAACTAGGTAAGTTCATGGAGGATAGGTCCATCAATGGCTATTAGCCAGGATGGGCAGCGACGGTGTGGCAAACAGAGGCTAGGGACAAGCTGGGAATGGGCAACTGGGGATGGATCACTTGATGATTACCTGTTCTGTTCATTCCCTCTGGGGCACCTAGCATTTGCCACTGTTGGAAGACAGGATACTGGGCTAGATGGACCTTTGGTCTGACCCAGTGTAGCTGCTCTTATGTTCTGCGGCAGAAGGCAGTTGCTCTTTTTCTGTGCACTGTTATATCAAGCACCACTTCAGGATGGAATGTTGAAAACACAATAGCCAATGAAACTACAGGGAGAATTTTAGGTAGATAAAATTTCTTTAACCAATTCAAATTTGGCCAAAATACCTATATACTTGCAAAAAGTGTGCTCTTATCTAATGACCATGAATGGTTAGGATCTCAGTTTAATATTTTGTCTGTAATCTGTATTAAAAGGCTAATAATCTTTTCCTCCAGAAATTAATTAGCTCTACTAAAAAGTGTATGAAAGAAAGAGGGTGCATTTATCTTGAAATAGCACAAAGGTTAGATGAAGTTCAAATGTGCCCTCCAAACTATATAGCTGGACTATAAAACACAAATATTTATATATGGTTGGACAGACACCATTATTTTCTCTTATATAAAAAAAGTCCCATGCATAAAACTAAACAGCTATAATCTGCCTTCTTTGCACCCCACATAACCTGGATTTTCATCTGAATTAAATGAAATCATCATTATGTGGGCCTGCCATTTCAATGACCGCAACAATCCAAAGTACAAGTCTGACACATTGCCAATTATGTCAAGGAGGGTGCACAACATTCAGGAAGATGGAAGAGGAGGGAAAGGAGATAATATTTGACCTGAGTAAGCTAATATTTTTATTTTGTTAAAAAAAAAATAACAAACTGAAAAGCAATGCTGTCCCTAGCTCTGGGTTGGAATTTACCAATATCACATAACCATAACAAACATGCAGAGCATCAAGACACTCACACCTACCCACAGCAAAGGCTGTGCTGGCTGTCTGCCTGCAAATAACCCGGCAGAGGGAAGGATGCGGGAAATGTGCTCCACCACAAGCATTTTCCTGGAAGACTTTCCACAGCTAGGGGCCTTTTGCCAGAGTCTACAAAACAAAAGCCTATTGTGAATCTGGCCCTAAATATCCCACTGTGGCATATTTAATGCTACATTACTAGTGCCCTACCAAATTCATGGCCATGAAAAATGCATCACGGACCGTAAAATCTGGTCTTTTGTGTGCTTTTACCCTATACTATACAGATTTCATGGGGGAGACCAGCATTTCTCAAATGTGGGTCCTGACCCAAATGAGAGTTGCAGGGGGGGTTGCAAGGTTATTTTAGGGGGGTCACAGTATTGCCACCTTTACTTCTGCACTGCCTTCAGAGGTAGGTGGCCGGAGAGCAGCTGCTGTTGGCCGGGTGCCCAGCTCTGAAGGCAGCGCCCCGCCAGCAGCAGAGCAGAAGGCTGGCAATACCATACCATGCTACCCTTACTTCTATGCTGCTGCCTTCAACACTGGGTGGCTGGAGAGTCGTGACGGGTGACTGAGGGCCCAGCTCTGCAGGCAGCAGCACAGAAGTAAGGGTGGCAGTACCATACCATGCCATCCTTACTTCTGCACTGCTGCTACTGGTGGCTCTGCCTTCAGAACTGGGCTCCTGGCCAGCAGCCGCCGCTCTCCAGCTGCCCAGCTCTGAAGGCAGCGCCGCCACCAGCAGCAGCATACAAGTAAGGGTAGCAGTACCACAACCACCCTACAATAACCTTGCGACCCCCCTCCAACTCCTTTTTGGGTCAGGACCCCTACAATGAAATTTCAGGTTTATATAGCTGAAATAATGAAATTTACAATTTTTAAAATCCTACGACTGTGAAATTGACCAAAATGGACCGTGAATTTGGTAGGGCCCTATACATTACTCAACTTACTTTAAACACCCTGACAGAGTTTCAAATGGGAAGCACACATAAGTTAGCAGATGAAGTACTCCCATGGAATCTTTTTTTTTTTTTCCAAATTTGCCTATATCACCACCTGGATATAAAAAACCCCCAAACAAATCTAATGAGAATCCCAGCAACTCTCAACTCAAGCATTACATAAGAAGGCAAATGACTCCAAGAGGTGACTCACTTCACATACCTTAGCAGTGCATGTCAGCGGGGATATCCAGAAGGAATAATGTCCCAAATTGGCAAGGCATCTGCTGCATTCACCATCTTAAATAAGAGTTGGTCATTGAAAATCTACAACTTTAAAACCAAACTACAAATCTTCAACTCAAATGTTAATTCCACCTTGACATATGGATGTGAAAGCCAGATATTGATCAAAGATACAACAGACAGCTAAATGTCTTCAAAAGCAAATGCCTCTGAAATTATTAAGAATTAAATGGATTGAATTTATAACCAATTCTGAGATTAGTCAGAGTTTAACAACTCCTTATCTCCAAAGTTATCTAGAAAAGAAGACGGAAATGTCTAGGACATGTGTTCAGACTGAAGCCAGAGCATGTGCCATGGCTGGCATGCCACTGGGCAGCTGTAGGAATATGTAAAAGGGGACAATCAAAATAATCCCTCCACTAAACAGTACTAAGAGAAGGAAAACGTATGGGACTTTGCAACACAGAGGATATGCAAAGAAGGGCCCAGGATAGACAGGGATGGTGGAGACTTTTTTGTGCCCTAAGCAATGAGTGACAGGATAAAGACTCAGATTTGGCTGTGGCAATAATGGCTCCCAAAATCTAAAAGAAGCTCCAAAGACATGTTTCTTTTCAGAGAGAGTTAGAGCCAGTATGGTGTAAAACAAATTTACGTACTGCTAATTCTACTAGCATAGTCTCTCCTTCTACCATCCAACAACAGTGGTATAATGGACAGACAGGTTACAGTATCACCTACTGTAAACAAGACTGCAAAGAGTTCTGAACTCCTTTGCCCCCCATGGGTTAACTAAACCTCAGTAACAACAGCCTTCCCTCCCATCAGAGCAACTTCCAGAGCCATAGAGAAGGAAGAGACTACAAGTTAGCGAGAGAGAAAAAACAAGTAGCAGCACATCACCCAGTGGGGAAGAGGCTAGGATGTAGGGTGTGAGAAGAGAAGACTACAATGAACAAGATTACCACCAAGTAATTCTCCCTCGCCATGTATGTCTCTCTCCAATCCTACGACTGTGAATTAATAATCAGACAGCAGATGTAGCAAGTGGTAACTCCAAGAGGCAGCAAACACTTATTGTGTGACTAGCATGGCCCCACAGTCACACTGAGAAACAGCAAGGTCCAGTTGACAGTGACATATTCAGGACATATGTCACTGTCATTCATGTTGACAGCATACCTAGCATACCTTGGAACTGGATGCTTCAGCACATTCACTCCCATGAAGAGGAGACTTCTCTAGCCAAATAGTGTCTGACAAGTTCAGAACAAAACCAACAATCTGGGCATGTGCTGTGAGAATGCAACCTAAAACCCACCAAGCGATGGTGGTTTTTGTCACTGCCTTACCCTTGTTGTAACTCTCAAATCAGATGAACAACGGCTTTGATCATTTACACTTTTGAGAATGGGGAAGGCAAAATTTGATAATATTCTTACCATCCACTAATGTAGCCTCTTGTCATGGAGGAAAGGAGATGAGAGGGGGTTTGCTCAGGTGGAATTTGGTATTCACCTTGTGAACAAATTCACAAAGAAAGTTAAAAATCAGCTTTTTGAAAAGAACTAAGGAGAGAAAATGAAAGCTGAATTCACTCCCTCAACTGTCCAAGATCAGCACAATAAGAAAGGCCATCATAAGTGAAGAAGTCTGTCCTAAGGGGTCAAATGAAGGTCACATCTGAACCTGCAGGATAAAGTCTCAATGATGGATCATCAGGTGAATAACTGATATTCAAGACCCCTCTTGAACACTGACTGAAGAAAATCTAAAACATCCTAGAGCAAACAAGATAGGCAATAATGCCCCTAGTGCCACAAGAGGACACAGAACAATTCCCCAGATCAGACTGGGGAATAGGAAGCTGGTTCACACACAATTTCCCTATCAGAGGAATTATCCCTATCCATTCTATGCAGCCGTCAACCTGCAGGATCAGTGCTTTCGGGTAATTTCCCCCTGACAAGCTGGAAAACAGGGCCCAAGGGGTGCATAAGATGCTTTCTGTAAGCTAGACAGAACTGAGCAAAAGGTAGGGCAGAACAGAGGAGGTAACCACTGTGAAGACAGGCAGGCAGGCAGGCAGCAGTTTACGAGGACTATGGTCCCTCTCAGGGGAGCCCACCTGTTATTCAGGATGGCTTTTCTTTATGGTGTCCGTGAAGAGTTATAGTTCTCACATTTCATTTGGAAGCATATGGATATGCAAATATGCTGAATTATGACAGGGATCACCATATGGCACCGTTTCACATACAGTTTCTTACAAGTTCTTTTTCTTTGTGTGCAAGCAAATTATAGTCTTCGAAGAACTGCTTGATTGTTGGGGTTTTTTATGCAAATCCTTTGAAGGAGCTAAGGCAAGCATCAAGGGAGTTTGCTCTTTGCCTTAATTTCTTAGCTAGAGTCAATTTTTTTAGGCAGATTTGCTTTCTGGGAACTGGGCACCAGTGCTGGAGCTGAAAACCCCTGGAAGTGAGGAACGCCTGCATGACATTTCTGTTCCGGGACAGGTAAGGGGTGTGTGTGTGTGTGTGTGTGTGTAAATAAGTTGCACTAAGAATATACCCAACTCTGTATCACTGATTTTTTCTCTGAAAGAAAGCTGACCTGCAATGACCGGATATCTGCTATTGTACAACAGAGAGATGAGAGTATCAAAAGAATATTTACACGTCAACAAACCGATCCATTACTAGTTAATATATGTTTATCTACCCCAATGTATATATAAATTAAACCAGACAATCAGAATAGCTGTACAAGTCAAATAAATCGTGGGTGAAAATTTCTGGGTGAATCTGAGAAAGAATCTGCACTACTTGGGGGTAAATCTGAGCTATCACTCTGTAGCTTTTAATTAAATATAGGGTAAATAAATTTAATTATCACCGCATCAACTTCTAAGCGCAATTTATTTACAGGGAGATCAAATGCGGGAATAATGCAGAACAAAAGCAATGATTTTTCAGCCCCAAATGACCTGCCTCTCATATTTACCCATAAGCTTAATTTGTGTCTGAAATGCTGGTATTCCTTAAATTTTTTCTCACGATTGGTATGATATAATCATCATTACATCAGAAGCCCAGGGGTTTTCTTTTTTAGAGGGAGAAGAGGGGAATTGGTTACAAATTAATTAATTGTGAACTGCTAAACTAGAACAGCTCAGAATTGCTTATGGTCTGTGTTTTTTTCTTATATGAGCATCTGGGCTGTGGAATCGTATCAGTAGCCATAGTGCTCCCAGTTGGACAGCAAAACCACTCATCTGTCCAACTGAATTAAGATTTTACTGATAAAACATAGTTTTGTATAATATCTGTTCTCTCAAAAGTTACAATGTGCCTAGAAGTTGTATTTTTGAAGTCAGATTCCTTTACCATAGAAGATCCAGTAAATGTACTAGTTGTCTGTAAAATGCCAGGCACATCTATAGATATAAATATATCATAATTGCATTTGTTGCAACTTTTTGCATAAAATATGTATAACCTTTCAAAACTTTAAGAAATACAGTACTATCTATGAAAGACGCCACCTTTATTCGGTAACTTTTCTGTTTTAAGAAATCACAAAAAAGTAACCTCAAACATACTGCTTGATGAATTATTATTCTGCTTGATTATTACAACGTTCCTTTTGTTAAGCAATCCATTTCTGTCAGTCTCTTGAGTGCTCATTTAAGACAGGTTTTAAGGTACCTGTCATGGCTTTATTGCCTCCGTAACTGAGTGGTGCCAACAGGTCTCTTGGAGACACTTGAAATTCTCTCAATACTTCCTACTGAAGATCCATTCTGATGAGCTAGATTGGATACAGATACTGCAGTAGACCCAACAGTAGACTTTCAAAGTTAATTTTACCTATGTTTTATTACTTTTACTGTGTTAAAAAAACATAACATTTAAGCAACAGAACTTACTTTAATATTCACCTGTGTATACAGTTTGACCCTACTGACTTTGAAATCAGTGTTAAAACTCCCATTGATTTTAATGGTGTAGAATTGGACCCAAAACGCATTTTGAGAACCCTGGAAGTACGGCATTAATGAAATGAAAAATGTTATTCTAGTGACTTTTAAAGTGTTCTGCTTTGTCATGTATTCAAATGAAAGGTTCAGTCCACTGTCCTACTCTATCATTTAAATGAAATGGCAGAAACAGGTTTAATAGATTTTATGGCCAGAGGGGGCCATTGTCATCATCTAATCTGACCTCCTGTATTACACAGGACAGAGAACTTCCCCAAAATCATTTCCAGAGCAGATCTTTTAGAAAAAACATCCAATCTTGATTTTAAAATGGTCAGTGATGGAGAACCCACCATGACCCTTTGTAAATTGTCCCAATGGTTAATTACTCTGACCAATATTGTGGTCTAGTCACAGTGGACTGAGCACAGAATGAGGGGGAGGGCACAGTCTGATTTCTGAGTGCTAATCACGATTAACACTGCCCCTTCCTTGGCCTGAAGAAAGTCACTTAACCTCCCTAGCTTCAGCTGCATCCCCATCTGTAAAATGGAGTTAACAATACTTACTGGCAGGGATGTTATAAAGATTCTCTAGTCAATGACGGCATGAGAGAAAAGCGAGATTATCTACAGAAGTCAAGTTGCAACAATCAGTTAGGAATAATAGTTAGTTATTATGAAATTTTATTTTTCACTTGCTTTTACGTTGCTATGTAATGGGATGCAGTGATTGGGGTACTGGAAGTATAAGTTTGTAGCTTCACTTTAAATAGGTACATATATATTTTTGCACCTCTTTGTGAAGAAGATAGCTGAAAGGCCTTCTTTTTCACGAGGCCTGAACTATTTGCTCTCCAAACAAACTCCTTAATGTAAAAGTCCCTTCAAAGAAGGCAGATTCCTTTGCTGCAGGTCACCAGGACCCCTGCTGCTCAGTGGCAGCTAAATGAATTTGGAGTTTCTGTAATTTATGCACTCCATATGGACTTTGGATAGAAACTTTCAAGGGATAACAGTGGCTGACACATCACATGGAAATAAATCTTGAGGAAAGGCCTATAAACAGTCTTTGAAGACACCGGTTATTAAAAACAATACACCCTCCTCCAAAAAATCAGCATCCATCAAGTTTATTTGTATTAATTAGCACATTTTGATGTCTCGTGTCTTAAGCAATGTTTACAAAGCAATAGGGAGCAGGTTCAAATAACATCACTAGCTCTCCAAGTCCTGACTAAATAAAAAGAGGATATGTGCCCCTGAAGAGGCAGTGAAACTTGTAGCTCATTAGTCAGGACTACTAGCATGCTCCAGGTCATATTATGTTTGTGCCCTGTGAAGTGTTTTTAATAGCAGCATGACCACTGAACTTCTCTGGAGCATGGGAAAAATCAAAGCAGGATAACTGTATAGAAATCATGAAGTTTCCAACAGGTCTAAAATATAACCAAAACTAAAGCGAAGTGACAGACGTAAAGTGAGGCTTAATCTGCATGGAATGGAAAATAATAACATGGGCAGGGAATTTAAATGTTCAGCCTGCTTCTACCATCTCATGGACATACTTAAAATTTTGTGAAAATATATCAACAATGATAAGAAAAATATTAATTCAATTGTCCACTTAGGAAAATGCATTAAATAAACTTCATGCACAGAATTGCTCATCTGGTCAGGTGTTATGGGGGTTTTTTTGTTTGGTTTGGTTTATTTTGGGGCGCGGGGAAGGGAAGGAGGGGATTTCATATTCTCCTCAATCATAACATACTGGACTAGATGAAGTGATTTTCTGACCCAGGCTGGCAACTCTCATGTTCGTACAGAAATATACTAAATTCTAAGGAAATCAGAATTGGACACCAGCTGAGAAACAGGGTAAGACTTCCTTGATAAGGAAGATGGACTAGAGGGTACTGTGTTCTTCTTGTCTTTAATGTTTCTACCTATATATTTCTTCAGGCTTTCCAGTCAATGTAGTCCCGAAGTTTCCTAGCACTTTAACAATCAGCTGAGCGATCTGTCTCCCGTCCTTTCAGGGAAGTGAACCTGTTGCTGCAGTAGGGTCACAATCTATGTGCCCATGAGTTTTACAAAAAGGTTGTTCCGTACTTCTCTTATAAATGCAGCAAAGAGTCCTGTGGCACCTTATAGACTAACAGACTTATTGGAGCATAAGCTTTCGTGGGTGAATACCCACTTCGTCGGATGCATGACCAGATACCATGATGATGGGCACTTAATAGATTTTTATCATTAATAATGAATAATCTGATGATCTTGCAAAACCCTTTGAGTGAAATCCTGGCCCCAGTAAAGTTAATGGAAATACTCCCATTAACTTAACAGAGCCAGGACATCAGCATTCATTATTTATCCCTGGAGGAGTATTTGAAATTGTACCTACCCAAACTGTTATCACTGCTCGTTGGCCAGGAGGCTATTCTGTACCTTAACAACTTCTTTTTACAAGAGTCATCTGATTTCACAGAAAGTTCCACTTCCTCTTTCCTGATTTCTCGCACAAGCTGCATGCGGCACCGAGTAAAATCCCGAAAGGAAATTTTCCCATTTTCATCTGCTCCCAGTTGGTGCATGATCTCAGCAACAGACTCCTCCATATTCAACTGACGGCACACCATCAGCAAGTCATTCCTGGGCGAGGGCGGGGAGGGGGGAGAAAAAAGCAATTTAGTTCATAAAACAATGCTAACCCTGTCTAATCTGGAAATCCATTTATTCACAGACATTTAAATCTAATACAGCAGCTCTGAATTTTGTGAATCCAATAAAGGAACTGTGAGGTCGGCAGATTTCAATCACAGGAATAAAGCCTGAACAAAGTTAAGTTATGAACTCCCATTGTTTCTTGGCAAAGCTGCACACGACAACCCCTTATGAGATTGTATGTCCAGATTTTAACCATATTTACCAGAAAGATTTAGACTTCTATTCAGTTATGCTGAAGCAAAACGCACCACAGAAAGAGCAGAAAAGGGGGAAAATATTAAAAACAATATTATTAAATGTATAAATCCCCAATTTTAAGTTACTAACATTTCTACTACCAGAGATATACAGAGCCAATGAGAACTGAACCTTGCACCATTACACCAATGCTCCCCCAACTGTGATTTGCAACCCCAAATAGGGTCACGGGTCCAACGAGCCAGATTTGCCCCATGAGACACTGCCATCTGCCCCAAACATATCCAGGCCTGCTCCACAAACGCCACGCCAGGAGGCTGCCATTTTAATCTACAAAATGGTGGATCTCACACATACAGTGCGTGTAAAAAAGCAGCTTCTTGGCATGGCATTGGTGAAACAGGTGCAGGCATGTTGGCTGTGGGGAGGTGGCTGTGCAGGCACCATTTTGCCATTTGCACATCTGGCTGTGCAAGCATCCAAGTGAAAGACTTGAATCCAGTTCTTTGTGAGCAGCAGCCTTATCAACAGAGCCTCCTCTCTGCTTGAGTTGGTAGGAGCCTGTGCTAACCTTTTCTGAGATGGTAATCTGCAATGACTTGTAAGCACCTTAAGGCAAGGCCCATGTTTTCTTTTATGCCAACAAGAGTACCCTGTTGGCACTCGATAAAGAATCATTCTAAGTCACTGTCTCTGTGCTGCAAGTTCCTCGCAGACACAGGTGATGACTGAGCATCTCAGTCATAGAGGAACAGTTTGCATCCTTTTTCCCCAGTGTGGACATGACAAAGTATCCTTGGTTGCAAGCCTTTCAGTGCAAGCCTTTCAGTGATGCCATGGCTCTGCCAGTAGCTGAAATTGAACAGCTCAGCAAAATTTTCTGTGATCAATTCTTGCAAGGAATACATGCCCAAACGTTCTCTCCCAGAGTTCTGGTTCACTGTCAAGAATGAATACCCTGAACTCTGAACACTTGACTTGAAACTGATAGTGCCATTTGCAAGCACACATTTGTGTGAAGCTGGATTCAGTACACTTGTGTCCATCAAGTCTTGATACTGATCTACTGATTAGATGTGCAATTTCTATCAAGTTGCCAGACGTCAAGAAGCTGTGTTGCAACACGCAAGCCCATATGTCACATTAGACAGCACTAAATAAAGTACCGGTACTTAATGTGTGGATTCCTTGGTTGCTGTGTTGCTGTCTGGGGTCACAGGAAAGAAGTAAGTTTCAAAACTGCATCATGAAAGCAAAAAGTTTGGAAACCCCGCATTACAGTATCCTGTTAGATAGTTCTCACAGGTAAGTATTAGGAATAGATAATATTTAAACTAATCTCTCAGAAGATGGATGAGTGCTCCAGTTTCCATTTCACTCAGGAGAGGTAAAGCAGTAAGTTAAAAACCCAAGGAGGGAGGGGAAAAAAGAAGGGAGAAATACTATTTTGAACAGTCGGTTTCAAGCCTGTTCTCAGACTTTCTGATTACTTTTTTAAATCATAGTTGTTCCAATTGTTCAATGAAAGTGACAAAAGGGAAGGAAAACTCTTAATTCAGATCCACACATTCCTCCAAATCTCAAAAAGCAACAAGAAAGTTGCAACAAAATCAATTCTAAGGGTAGGCATAACTGTGCATACCTTTTTGTATGAAATGTAATTAAGATTGATGCATGTAAATCAAACTAAACACACTGCCAAAAATAACCATTCAAGGACACTGGTGTTATGCTATATAAAGCACAAGGGATCTTTTATAAGAGAGAAGGCAAATACGCCATATTTATTGAAAATACAACAGTTAGCATAGGCTTTTCAGTCACACAACACATACACACACACAAAAGTCCTGCAGATGGTCTTTATAGTTACCAGTCTGTTGTAGCTCAAGTCAATCTAATGGCCAGTTAGATTGAGCACAAGTGAGGAGCTAGGCTCTGCCGGTTGCAATCTGATGCTCCGAGGCTTTGCAGGACTGAACCCAGAGTTCCATGGCAAAACACCCCATTTTTATACTTGTAAATTCCCATTTGAGTCCATGCATTTTGCAATGTCATCCTGTAATCATTAGTCCTTAACTGGTGTTAATCTTGGGATTTTCTGCTGTTATCATTTGATGGTTATTGTCGGGGTTCCCATCGTTATCTCCTATTTGTTGTCTCGCTTTCGCGGGTGCCTGCCTCACCTCTGAGGTCGTCAATGCTGCTAACATGTTTAGCCTCCGATACAATGGATATTTTCTGATTGTCTCCTGGTGTTTCCAAGTCTCTCACTTTTTCCTGACCATCTGGACATTTGTGATGGCTTTTACACCTTATCTTTTCCTGATGCATGCATTTCTTATTTACACAAACAGTCTCTCACAGAAACCTTCAAAGGTATACAGAATACATCATAAATTAAGTCTTGCTAAATCTTATAACTAAAACAATTTACATTGGGGCTTCAGGCCCTCAACATTTCTTTAATCTATTTATTATAGACACAATACAAAATCCTGTCTTTTACTAACTAAACTTTATAACAGGTCCTAATTATAACGCATATGGGAAACAGGATCCCAGTCTCAGATAATCATTCCTTTCTATTATTCAAAAAGGGTGGATGGCAGAATGAAATTAAAGTTTACATCAATTCTTATAGTACAATTATAAAATTTAGCCCTTACACTGGCACTGATGCCACCCTTTGTTTTGTCTGAGGGAGGGAAGAGCCATTGTAGTGTCCCTTGGATTATGATTGGGCGATGAAGGAGAAACCTTCCACAGATGCTTGCATGTCTTCGATCCAGAAGATCCTTCTTTTGTGTTTTCTCCAGAAGGAGACAGAACACAATTTGTAAAAGAATAATATATGGTAGCAGTTGAAAGGACAGGGAGGATAAGGCACAATGGAAAAAAAATGCCTCAATACTAACCAGATAAAAACAACACTGTATGGATCAAAAATTGGTTCCTAAAAAAGGAATAGCCATTAACAATGAGACTCCTGAGGAACAGTAGGAAGGAATGTACCTTCAGGAACCCACGGTTCAAATATCTGATATTCCCATTAATGATCTAGGCTCTGGTTCAGTGAAATACTTAAAATACATGCTTTGCTGACTCAGGGCCCTAGAACAGTGCTGAAAAAATTCACTCGCTTAGTTACCACTCGTGAATGAGAAACTCTCCCTAACCAGCAAAGGACCTATACCATCAATTTCAGTTTTTGTGAAAAAAAATTAAGTTTCTTGCTCATATAGTGCAAATACAAGACTCTGAATTTAATTTAATACTACTTAGGAAACCAATAATATTCTGAATATTGTGCAGGAAGTTTGTGTGTGTGGAATAAGTACCTGAAATTCTTATATAATAAATTTACAGCATGTGTTGCACTACAGCCATTTGACATTACAGTCAATGTCCATCTGTTCTATACAAAAAAAGTTATAGATTGCCTGGAGCTTTATAAATCTGTAATTCCAGAACAGCTGCCCCACCAGGCCTCCTGGCACAGGCTTTTATGGTGGAACTAGAATATAAAAACAATAAAAAAACCACATTCTTGATGACAGTGTATTTTAGCCAAAAAAATTCCCCACTTAGCTTAAAAATGAGTTTATTATGGAAGATGTAAATCGCATGATGTATGCTGACTATAAATGACTGCAAAAAGAACAGGAGTACTTGTGGCCCATAGAGACTAACCAATTTATTACAGGCTTCAGAGTAACAGCCGTGTTAGTCTGTATTCGCAAAAAGAAAAGGAGTACTTGTGACACCTTAGAGACTAACCAATTTATTTGAGCATAAGGTTTTGTGAGCTACAGCTCACTTCATCGGATGCATACTATGGAAAATACAGAAGATGTTTGTTTTTATACACACAAATCATGAAAAAATGGATGTTTATCACTACAAAAGGTTTTCTCTCCCCCCACCCCACTCTCCTGCTGGTAATAGCTTATGTAAAGTGATCACTCTCCTTACAATATGTATGATAATCAAGGTGGGCCATGTCCAGCACAAATCCAGGTTTTCTCCCCCCCCCCCCCCCCCGGCCACACCCCCCAAACAAACCTACTCTCCTGTTGGTAATAGCTTATCTAAAGTGATCACTCTCCTTACAATGTGTATGATAATCAAGGTGGGCCATTTCCAGCACAAATCCAGGGTTTAACAAGAACGTTTGAGGAAGGGGGGTGGGGGGTTAGGAAAACAAGGGGAAATAGGTTACCTTGCATAATGACTTAGACACTCCCAGTCTCTATTCAAGCCTAAGTTAATTGTATCCAATTTGCAAATGAATTCTGCCTTCTGCCCCTCCACCCCCACGAACATGATACAGTTCTGTAGTGACCTAGAATCCTATTTTCGACGTCTCCAACTCAAGGAATATTTCCAACACACCTCTGAACAACATACTAATCCACAGAGACCTCCCTACCAACAGTACAAAAAGAAGGATTCTAGGTGGACTCCTCCTGAAGGTCGAGACAGCAGACTGGACTTCTACATAGAGTGCTTCCGCCGACGTGCACGGGCTGAAATTGTGGTAAAGCAGCATCACTTGCCCCACAACCTCAGCCGTGCAGAACACAATGCCATCCACAGCCTCAGAAACAACTCTGACATCATCATCAAAAAGGCTGACAAAGGAGGTGCTGTTGTCATCATGAATAGGTCGGAATATGAACAAGAGGCTGCTCGGCAGCTCTCCAACACCACTTTCTACAAGCCATTACCCTCTGATCCCACTGAGAGTTACCAAAAGAAACTACAGCATTTGCTCAAGAAACTCCCTGAAAAAGCACAAGATCAAATCCGCACAGACACACCCCTGGAATTCCGACCTGGGATATTCTATCTACTACCTAAGATCCATAAACCTGGAAATCCTGGGCGCCCCATCATCTCAGGCATTGGCACCCTGACAGCAGGATTGTCTGGCTATGTAGACTCCCTCCTCAGGCCCTACGCTACCAGCACTCCCAGCTACCTTCGAGACACCACTGACTTCCTGAGGAAACTACAATCCATCGGTGATCTTCCTGATAACACCATCCTGGCCACTATGGATGTAGAAGCCCCCTTTCCACACAAAGATGGACTACAAGCTGTCAAGAACACTATCCCCGATAATGTCACGGCTAACCTGGTGGCTGAACTTTGTGACTTTGTCCTTACCCATAACTATTTTACATTTGGAGACAATGTATACCTTCAAATCAGAGGCACTGCTATGGGTACCTGCATGGCCCTACAGTATGCCAACATTTTTATGGCTGACTTAGAACAACGCTTCCTCAGCTCTCGTCCCCTAACGCCCCTACTCTACTTGCGCTATATTGATGACATCTTCATCATCTGGACCCATGGAAAAGAAGCTCTTGAGGAATTCCACCATGATTTCAACAATTTCCATCCTACCATCAACCTCAGCCTGGACCAGTCCACACAAGAGATCCACTTCCTGGACACTACAGTGCTAATAAATGATGGTCACATAAACACCACCCAATACCAGAAACCTACTGACCGCTATTCCTACCTACATGCCTCCAGCTTTCACCCTGACCACACCACACGATCCATTGTCTACAGCCAAGCTCTGCGATACAACCGCATTTGCTCCAACCCCTCAGACAGAGACAAACACCTACAAGATCTCTATCAAGCGTTCTTACAACCACAATACCCACCTGCTGAAGTGAAGAAACAGATTGACAGAGCCAGAAGAGTACCCAGAAGTCACCTACTACAGGACAGGCCCAAGAAAGAAAATAACAGAACGCCACTAGCCGTCACCTTCAGCCCCCAACTAAAACCTCTCCAATGCATTATCAAGGATCTACAACCTATCCTGAAGGACGACCCATCACTCTCACAAATCTTGGGAGACAGGCCAGTCCTTGCCTACAGACAGCCCCCCAACCTGAAGCAAATACTCACCAGCAACCACACACCAAAAACACTAACCCAGGAACCTATCCTTGCAACAAAGCCCGTTGCCAACTGTGTCCACATATCTATTCAGGGACACCATTATAGGGCCTAATCACATCAGCCACAATATCAGAGGCTCGCTCATCTGCACATCTACCAATGTGATATATACCATCATGTGCCAGCAATGCACCTCTGCCATGTACATTGGTCAAACTGGACAGTCTCTATGTAAAAGAATAAATGGACACAAATCAGATGTCAAGAATTATAACATTCATAAACCAGTCGGAGAACACTTCAATCTCTCTGGTCACGCGATTACAGACATGAAAGTTGCGATATTACAACAAAAAAACTTCAAAACCAGACTCCAGCGAGAGACTGTTGAATTGGAATTCATTTGCAAATTGGATACAATTAACTTAGGCTTGAATAGAGACTGGGAGTGTCTAAGTCATTATGCAAGGTAATCTATTTCCCCTTGTTTTCCTAACCCCCCCGCCCCCCCTCCGACGTTCTTGTAAAACCCTGGATTTGTGCTGGAAATGGCCCACCTTGATTATCATACACATTGTAAGGAGAGTAATCACTTTAGATAAGCTATTACCAACAGGAGAGTGGGTTTGTGTGTGTGTGTGTGTGTTGGGGGGGTGGGGAGAAAACCTGGATTTGTGCTGGAAATGGCCCACCTTGATTATCATACACATTGTAAGGAGAGTGATCACTTTACATAAGCTATTACCAACAGGAGAGTGGGTTTGTTTGGGGGTGGTTGCGGGGGGAAACCTGGATTTGTGCTGGACATGGCCCACCTTGATTATCATACACATTTTAAGAAGAGTGATCACTTTACATAAGCTATTACCAGCAGGAGAGTGGGGTGGGGGGAGAGAAAACCTTTTGTAGTGATAAACACCCATTTTTTCATGATTTGTGTGTATAAAAACAAACATCTTCTGTATTTTCCATAGTATGCATCCGATGAAGTGAGCTGTAGCTCACAAAACCTTATGCTCAAATAAATTGGTTAGTCTCTAAGGTGCCACAAGTACTCCTTTTCTTTAAACAAATTTATTAGAGCATAAACTTTCATGGGCTACAGCCCACTTCATCGGATGCACAGAACGGAACACATGCATGGAACATATCTAGTTTGCTTGAATTCATATGCAAACTAGATACCATTAATTTGGGTTTGAATAGAGACTGGGAGTGGCTGGGTCATTACACATATTGAATCTATTTCCTTAAGTTAAGTATCCTCACACCTTCTTGTCAACTGCCTAAATGGGCCATCTTGATTATCACTACAAAAGTTTTTTTCTCCTGCTGATAATAGCTCATCTTAACTAATCAGCCTCTCACAGTTTGTATGGTAACTTCCAACTTATCTGTATGTGTATATATATATATGATATATGTATATATATCTCTTCTTACTATATGTTCCGTTCTATACATCCGATGAAGTGGGCTGTAGCCCACGAAAGCTTATGGTCTAATAAATTGGTTAGTCTCTAAGGTGCCACAAGTACTCCTGTTCTTTTTGCAGATACAGACTAACACGGCTGCTACTCTGAAACCTATAAATGACTTATAATTCAGGATACAATTTTACGCATATTTTTATTTTTTCTATTATAGAGAACAAAAACTGACATCAATAATAATTGATATAAAGATAGCACTTTAATATTACATAGTGTGACATGGTAGCCCTTCCTCGAACACCTTTCTGTAGCAGACCATGGCACAACATGTATGCCTGCCCCGGTTTCCCCTTCTTTTGCCAGTAGAAAGGAATAAAGTCTCCCAGTGTCCACTTCAAAGTGCCATCTTTGGACATAATTTATTCACGTACACATGACAATCCACAGAACCCTCAAGATAAAACAGCTCTCTCCAAAACCCCAAAGTACCACAGGTTCATGGCAGTTTCCCATGCTGCTCGCTCCCAAAACATCATTTCCAGCTCACCCTCCCACAAGTCCCTCTCCAGTCTATTTCCAGTCTTTTTGTCCTTGTTCTAGGGCTCCACTCTCCAGGCCACTCCCCACCTGAGAGTTCCCAGATTCACTCATCTCCCACTCACACTTTTCCAATAGTCCCAAATCAGGTCTCCTGTGACAGAGCTCCCCGCAGTGTTCCATTCAGCTAGGCCTTTCCACTCCACCACCCCCAGGACCAGCCCCCTTGTTCTGGGCTCAGGTTCCTGCAGACCTCCACTCAGGTCTGCTACAAGGGGGCTTGCCACAGTGTTCCACACACCCAGGCCTCTCTGCCTGTGAGTCCTACCCCTGCTCCTGGGACCCAGCATCCAGTATCAACCCTCTTGTTTTGGGCTTAGCTTCCCAAACCAGGCTCGTTCTTCACCTTGTTCCTGTGGCCTCTGCAAGAGCTCTCCTGTAACTCGACAGGGTTCCGGAGCTCCAGCCAGTCCTCACCATCAACTTTCCTCTTTTGTTCTTCCTAATGGCTCTCTGTTCCAGTTCTTCTCTGCTGCTCCTGTTTCTCCTTGGGTCTCTCCTTCCCTCCTCAGGCAGCTCTCACCTGCCCCTTTCTTGACTGACTCTCCACTGTCTCAGTATCTCCCATTTTTATGCCCCAGGTGCCCTCTTTTAAGCCCAAATGGGAGGCAGCTGATAAGCCACGGATGCACTGGATCCCAGTCTTTCTTAAAAGGAGACTGTCATCCAATCACACACAGAATCTAGTGGTTAGGGTAGTAGCTTAGCACTGGACAGACCCAGGTTTAAGCCCTTACACCACCACAAGTTTCCTCTGTGACTTTGGGCAAGTCATTTACCCTCTATATGGCTCAGTTCCCCATCCGTGAAATGGGGATAATACTATTTCCCTACCTCACATTGGGATGGGGGGGGTTGAATAAATACATTAAATACTGTGGGGTTCTTAGATACTACTGAATTGGGCCATATGAGTGCCTAAAATAAATAAGACAGAATTCCTACTCATGTACTTAAAGTTAAACATGTGCATATGTGTTTTCTGGATCAGGGCTTAAGACAGAAATAACACCACAAAATGATAAACCGGGGGAGGAAGGGCCCCTACAGGAAAACAAGGATTAAAAGAGTAAGCAATCATGAGCAATTGTTATATATGTTCCTTTTGATTTCCCTCCTTGCTCTCTAAATACAGAGATTAGATAACACCTATAATTTTAATACACTGCAATCTAGAGACTCTGAACCAAATGAAGTCGGAAATATGTGGGAGGTCAGTGAGAAGGGTTAATATGAATTATAAGAAACTGTTTTTTATGCTATGATAATCAGACACTAATTAATTAGCCAAAGACATCGAATGCTAGTGAAATTATTGATCCAGTTCACACCTGAGTATGTCAACCATTCTGGAATGACATTAGCTTTATCCGTTTCCCTCTATTCTCATATTATCAGAATAATACTTTTTTTTCCCTTTTTTAAAAAAATACAACAAAATATTTTCCAAGGAATCTGTTTAAAAGCTACATACACATCATCTAGAAGATGTATGGGAATTTGTTCATGTAAATACCTGCACATCGAGATTAACATCTAACCGGAATACATACTTCTCTTCCTTTATATTCCTGATTAATTCCCACTCAAAAATACCCTGAGGCACAAAATTAACCATTTAAAAATTGCAGTTTCCACAGCTACCAATTGTGACATCAGAGGCTTATGACTTCAGGTCTGGAATAAGCAGCAAGATCATCTTAACTAAAGAAAAAAGAATCCTGTATTCACAAAATATCCTTAGTAATACAATTAGTAGGAAGTCATAAAAATATGAACTAGCTGAATTATTATGATTTATAGTCAGAATGACTCAGATTTTTCCATGCTCTCTCAGGCTTGAATACAGCAAATAAATACATAAAGCAAATGCTTACTTTATGAACAGTAGTTGTCCCATGACTTCAAGAGATCTCACATTCTTGAAGTTAATAATGTGTTTAAAGTTCTTTGCTGGATTGGAGCCTAAGATATGCAAATATGTGATTAGGTCTTTAACAAAAGTTCTCTTTAAGAGCTAGGTATTATCATCATCATTTTTCCTCTCTTGAGCATAATCCAAAACTCACTGAAGTCAATGCAAGTCTTTGACTTCAATAAGATTTGGATCAGGCCTTTATGGTGATGAAACACACTGGGATCAACTAGCAACAACAATATCACATGCTGGAGGATATAATTAGAACCCTATCAAAGTCGCAGTCCATTTTGGTTAATTTCACGGTCATAGGATTCTAAAAATCATAAATTTCATGATTTCAGATATTTAAATCTGAAATTTCAGTGTTGTAATTGTAGGGGTCCTGACCCAAAATGGAGTTGTAGGGGAGGTCACAAGATTATTGTAGGGAGGTTGCAGTATTGCCACCTTTACTTCTGTGCAACTGCTGCTGACGGCGGTGCTTCCTTCAGAGCTGCGCTCCCAGTCAGCAGCCGCCATTCTCCAGCTGCCCAGCTCTGAAGGCAGCTGTGCCACCAGCAGAAGCAGAGAAGTAACGATGGCATAGAATGGTACTGCCACCCTTAGTTCTGTGCTGCTGCCTTCAGAGCTGGGCCCTTGGCCAGCAGCCACCACTTTCGAGCTATCAAACTCTGAAGGCAGCAGGGCATAAGTAAGGGTGGCTTGGTACGGCATTGCCAACCTTACTTCAGTTCTGCTGCTGGTGGGGTGCTGCCTTGAGAGCTGGGCGTCCGGCCAGCAGCCACAGCTCTCTGGCCACCCAGCTCTGAAGGCAGCACAGAAGTAAGGGTGACAATACTGCGACCCCCCTACAATAACCTTGTGACCCCTGTGCAACTCCCTTTTGGGTTGGGACCCCCAGTTTGAGAAACGTTGGTCTCCCCCATGAAATTGTGCAATCGGTATAGTACAGGGTAAAATTACACAAAAGACCAGATTTCATGGGGGAGACCAGATTTCACAATCTGTGATGCATTTTTCACGGCTGTGAATTTGGTACGGCCCTACATATGATCATCCCCTCCATGCATATCTAATTTCATCTATACGTGGGCTAAGATTTCAAAGAGGTACAACAGTGTGGGGAGCCTAAACCCCTGCGGGCTCTGAAAATCCCAGCTGTAACACAACTATAGAAAAATATGTGCCAACAAGTTACATACAAACTATTTCGAGTAGATGTATTGGTATGCTATCATGCCAATTCTGTTACAATACTCAAGTCAGTAAAAAGAAAAGGAGGACTTGTGGCACCTTAGAAACTAGCAAATTTATTTGAGCATAAGCTTTCGTGAATGCATCCGATGAAGTGAGCTGTAGCTCACGAAAGCTTATGCTCAAATAAATTTGTTAGTCTCTAAGGTGCCACAAGTCCTCCTTTTCTTTTTGCGGATACAGACTAACACGGCTGCTACTCTGAAACTACTCAAGTCAGTAAGTATTTTAATCACTGGTTAGATACTATGGTGATAGGCATAGAGAAAAATCTAAGACAAATATCTAGTCAGAACAAACTTAGGTCTTGTCTACACTTACAGTGCTGCAGCTGTGCTGATGTAGCACTTAGTAAAGACTCTACCTACGCCGATGGGACAGCTTCTTCCATCAGCATAGGCACTCCACCTCCCCAACAGGCAGTAGCTATGTTGACGGGAGAAGCCGTCCCATTGACATAGTGTTGTCTCACCAGCAGTACAGCTGGTATAACTGTATTGCTCAGGGATGTGGACTGAGTGAATCTTAAAAGAAAGGGAGCCAGAAAAATTTTGGATTCATTTTCATATTCCCATGTATCACAAAAAATACTGCTTTATACTTCAAGGGCCTGGTTCTCCTCTCACTACCAGTAATCTGGTTTTACACACAGTTAATTCCTCTGGCTTCACTGAAGATACTCCTGATTCATACTAGTGTGAGATCACAATCAGGCCCATCAACTTTACTCTTTTTAAAATATTCTTTCAAAATCTTTAGCTTTTTAGGGCAATATGGACACTAAAATACAAGGCACAACAAACAGGGGACCATAACTATTTACAAATACAAAAGAAATAAAGGCCACATGAATCATTCTTAGCATTCCAAGCAGCTTTGATGTCAATGACCAAGATTTGGCTGTAAGGGAATATCAGCCTTGCTAAATTATACCCTGAGGGGATAAAAGATGTTTGCCTGATCTTGTTAAAAAAAAACCCCATATTCTTATTATGTCTAGTAACAAACCACTCAGCCATTTTTTCCCTCCAAGACCAGGAGAGGTATTTTCTACATAAAAATGTTGCTGTATCATAACAATTATATCTTCACACTATAACACATTCATTTTAGAATTTTGTTTATTAAAGAGTTCAAAGTTTAGAGAGAGGAAAAAAACCTCTGCCTAAACAGACCCTTTTAAATTCATGCCCCATAACTGCTTAAATGTACCAAATAGTATGTTTTAATGATACCATGGCAATCAGAGACAAGATTGCCTAAACACAAGTCTTGTGGACAATTGATAAGAGAGTTAAAGAAACTAGCTTGAGCCCCTGCTGACACACAGGAAATGGTGAACAGTCCTTTTAACAGGATTATATCAGTATGCAGGATGTTATTCTGTCAACGTTTTTTCATGATTTGGCTGTTCCTATTTGGCCTCTCTACTTAGAACAGCAATACTAAGAAAAGGATTAAGCTTTTCAACTTTCCAAATCTTAGCCATTCAGCTTAGCAAGTGTAGGATTTATGTAAACACGAACAATTATAAAATGGTTTTAATTTTAATAATTAATACTTGGTATATAGAGGGCATTTGAACCATTGAGATTCCTCTGCTCTTCACTGAGAAAAAGTAAATATAAAAATGTATGTAAGTGTACCGACTGCATGGTACAACACTGTTGTACAACTGAGTGGGTAAATCATAGGCTCATTTTAGAAATTATGACAGGGGAAATTGCATACATTTATTAACGCTTGTATTCATTAATGGGATTACCAAAGCTTCAATTTATTCATTCTGACAAATTTAGGTAGAGTGAGACACAAACAGCATTTATCAACTACAGAAAACTTTCTTCCCTGCAATTTACATTTTTTTAATGCAAAGTTCATTTGTACTTTATTCTGCCCATTGCTTTGGTGAATGAAAAGAACTACCTGCACAAGAATGTGTGTGTGCACTTGCATGTGCGCTAACACATCTATGCTGTCATTTATATCATGAACAGTAAATTCTTGGATTATATAAAATCAACAGCAATTCTGACCCACTTACATTTTTTAACAGCTGCAAATGATAATGCTATTCTGCTAGGAAATTATTTAGTCGCTGTCTATGCAACTCCATCCTAATGCATCTTTAATTTTAAATTTTCTGCTTCATAAGAAAGTTTCTGTACCAAGAATTTCCTAGAGGCAGTTAGAATAAACATCTATTCTCAGATATTTAAACTATAATTAAGATGTATTTCTCAATCAATCTGTAGACAGCTAGTGGAATAATACTGAAGATCCCATTCTGCCTAAACATTTTGTAACAGCTAAGATAAAAGAAGGTGTAAGAATTTAACAAAATAAAATATTTTTCTCTAGCTCTTGAAATTTGTTTACTTACTGCATTTGATAGCACTTCATGTATAATCAGTTTCACAGCTTCCCTTGCATAATCAATTAGACCCCAGTCCCAAAAATATTTACATGTAACTTTAAAGACAACAACAACAAGAAGAGGGAAGTGTGCTTTTGTTTCTTTAGCAGGGACAATTTCAACTTTAAAAAAAATAATTCTGAATTATTTTTACCTACTAGCATTACAAATGATACCTAAGATTACTATAACTAAAAGAGATTAGAGGGAAAACATTTTTTCTTTTATTTCGGTTTGTTTGCTCTGTGCATATGATGGCATTTTAACTAGGCAAGGGAAATCATGTCTAGCGGTCAATCCTGCAAGGGATCCATGCAAGCACTAGGGTCTACCTCTTTGAACCCCATTACAGAATCAAGGATTCAATTAGTCAGTTTCTCTTGTCTTTTTTTTTTTTTTGGGGGGGGGGGGGAGGAGTATCTTTCTCACAGCAATAATAAATAGAAACACTAAAAAAAACCAAAGTGATTGCAAAACCACAAACATTGTCAGGAAGACCTGGGTCTTGTACACACTACCACTTATGTCAGTATAACTTATGATGCTCAGGGGTGTGAGTAACCCACCCCCGAGAGCAACATAAGTTACACCGACCTAAGCTCCGGTGTGAACAGCGCTATGTTGGCGGGATAGAGTGTCTTCACCAGATGTGCTACAGCAGCACAGCTGCATCAGTGCAGCGGCGCGGCTGTAGCACTTCTAGTGTAGATTAGCCATTAGTGACTTTTCAAGCTCCCACGACAGTATTTGTGTGGTTAGCAGCATGTACTAATGGTTTTCATACCTAACTGCTTCCCTCATTGCCCATTAACCTTGCTGACTTAGTGACACAGAAGCTGTTATAACCTCACATCTCCTCAGATTTTCCCCACATGCTTACATAAAACAGACATTCAAGAGAAAATAGTTTCCTCATCCTCTCTTTTTAAACAACACTGAAGCTATGCTAAAGTTTCTGTTATGATTTTAAACTATATAAAACAATCACCAGGACAAGTGAGACTTTGCTGGTAATTTTCTTCTTGTAAGTGGGAACTCAGGTCTTGTCTACACTGGCAAGTTTTGTCGATGAAACTAATGTCAACAAGGAAAAATCGACAAAAGCAAAGTCGCCAAAGTGTGTCTACATTTGCTCCCTCTGTCAACAGATCGTGTCTCGTGTCCACATTCAGGGCAGAATTGTCAACAGCGAGAGCAATGGACTGTGGGTATGTATCCCACAGTACCTGGAGACACCATCCGTCGCTAGGTGTTGTGGGAAGGTGGAAACGGAGCGCGGCGCATCCTGGGATGTGCAAAATGTCCCATCATGCACTGCTTTGCGTCCCAGCCCTCCAATGGTTTCTGGCTTCCTTTCACGCCGTTTTTCCAACTGTCATTCTTTTGTAGTGCATGCCATCATCTGCAGTGAGAGAGGATGGATCCCGCACTTCTCTCCTATGCGCTGTTAGCTGACGTGAAGACATCGCACCTGGCAGCACAGTTACTCGTAGAGTTATCGCAAAGTTACCGACAGAGAATGAATGGCAGGCACCCGAGTGTGATATGGACAGCAGCTACTTATTAGTGCTTTGTGCATTCACAGAGCAGCTGCATACGGTAGACCATCGCTTTTGGGATAGGGAAACAAGCACTGATTGGTGGGATCGCATTGTCATGCAGGTGTGGGATGAAGACCAGTGGGTACAGAACTTTAGGATGCGTAAAGCAACCTTCCTGGAGCTCTGTGCTGAGCTGGCCCCCGACCTGCAGTGCAAGGACACCAGACTGAGAGTTGCCCTATCAGTAGAGAAGCATGTTGCAATCGCTGTGTGGAAGCTGGTGAATCCAGACTGCTACCGGTCACTTGCAAATCAATTTGGAGTAGGGCAGTCCACTGTTGGGGCTGTATTACTATAAGTGTGCATGGCAATAAATTGCACCCTGCTGCGGAGGACCGTGACTCTGGGAAATGTGCATGAAATAGTGGATGGCTTTGCAGAGATGGGTTTCCCTAACTGTGGCGGGGCGATTGATGGCACGCACATTCCAATTTTAGCTCCAGACCACCTTGCCTCTGAATACATCAACAGGAAGGGATACTTATCCATGGTGTTGCAGGCGCTTGTAGATCACCAGGGGCATTTCGCGGACATCAATGCAGGCTGGTCTAGAAAGGTGCATGACGCACGCATCTTCAGGAACAGTGGCCTGTACAGAAAGCTGCAGGTGGGGACTTTCTTTCCAGACCACAAGATCACAGTGGGGGATGTGGAAATGCCCACAGTAATCCTGGGAGACCCAGCTTACTCCTTACAGCCTTGGCTCATGAAATCTTACACGGGGCACCTGGACAGCAGCAAGGAGTGTTTTAACAACAGGCTGAGCAGGTGCCGCATGGTAGTCGAATGTGCCTTTGGCCGTTTGAAAGCTTGCTGGAGGTGTCTCAGTGGCAGGCTAGACCTTACCGAGGATACTATTCCCGTGGTCATAGCCGCGTGCTGCACTTTGCATAAACTGCATGAATCTAAGGGTGAAATGTTTGCACAGGGGTGGAGCACTGAGGCAGAGCACTTGGCTGCACAGTTTGAGCAGCCAGATGCTAGGGCTGTCAGAGGAGCCCAGAGGGCTGCTATTAACATCGGAGAGGCTTTGAGGAACCATTTTGACAATGAGGGGCACTAACATATGTCTGCTTTGGAGTTGCTTCCCTAGTGCATCCATGTACAATTTTGCGGCCCAAGATCCATGCAACACAATGCTTTAGAAGCCTGTTCCCGAGAGTGAACTGATGGCTATACGCTTTTGTAGAACACAGAATAAAAACGCTGTACCATTAAATACCTTAGCCTTTATTTATTGTTAAGAAGGGTAAAACCTCACAACGGTGTGTAGCTCCAGCTACCATTGTGCAAGCTGTGAGAGAGGTGGAGTGATGGGGAAACTCAGGAGGGCTGTGAAGTGAAAAGGGATGTGGGGGCATGGAGGGGGTTGGGGTTGGCAAAGAATTGTACATGTGCATGTGCTGCAGGGGAGGTCAGCCACGGATCTGCTCAGTCTGCAGCGGTATCAAAGACTTGAGCATCTCTGTCTGATCCTCCATCACTTTTATCATCCGCTCTGTCGCTTGCCTGGCAAATGCAGCATTCTCTTTTCTGTCCTGCCTTTTGGCTTCCCAGCACTCTTTGCGTTCCCTGGTCTGTCTTTCATCGAGCTGCAGCACCTCCCGGAACATGTCTTCTTTGCTGCACCTAGGGTTCTTCCTTATCTGCCGAAGCCGGTCGGCAGGGGTGCATGGTATGTTCCTCAAGGTCTGTGCTGAACAGAAGAGGGATTGTTATATTACAGCAAACAATTGAAACATTTTAGTAACAAGGGTCTTTTGTTAGTAGAAAATACTTTGTCTCTGAGACTCTAGGCAGGCACGCAGCTCCATAAGCACCCCAATCACGGTGAGTGTCGGGATTGGGAGCAAGGGGGTTGTGCATACGGACAAAACACTCATGGCTTACAGGACAGCTTTGCAGGGAACTCATTCTAAAATTATCACACACTTTTTCACAGGCGGCCATCCTGCTGGCTGACATCTCGCTGCTGCATGTAACCAAGGAAACCAGGGCACAAATGCTACATGCTTCCGGCTTTCACCCGGTGCTGTATGCAGCTCAGCTATGTGCCACTTTGGTCCCAGCTCCAGTGATTGCTAAATGGCATGGTACAGTTTCCTACAATGGGGGAACTAACAAGGCTGCAATCCCTTGGAATCTGCAACAGAGGATTAACAAGTACCTCTTGGAAACTTTCCAGAGCCTCTCTCTGAAGTAGTCCCTGCAGGTCTCGATGTCCACTGACATCCTGCTTGGCCACGTAGATTAGCTACACAGGGCAATGTCCACCTCACAGAAAACACTACCTGCCTCCCACTTTTCGATTCCCAACACAAGTCACAGCAACTTACCTGGTGTCTCATCTGCTTCCTGCTCCCCGTAGAGCACTTCAGGAGTGGACAAAAGTTCCTGGCTGCCTGCCCCACCGGGCCACCCTGCTGGGAGCACCACATCCTTCCTCTTCTATCTTGACTTCTTCATCCAGAATTTCAGCCACTAGGTTATCCCCTTTTTCTGCTGCCTCGAAGTATCCATGGGGCTACCAGCGATGGAGGTGGGGTCACCACTGAGGATAGCATTCAGCTCCTTGTAGAAGCAGCAGGTCTTAGGTGCAGCACCGAAGTGATGGTTCGCCTCCCACACCTTATGGTACACCTGCCTCAGCTCCTTTATCTTCACTCTCCACTGCTGCGCATCCCGATCATAGCCCTTTTCGCACAGCCTCGAGAAATTTACCCATACGTGTCCCGATCCCTACAGGTCACTCACAGCTGCGACTGAAAAGACTCCTCTCCCCATACACTCATCAGATCTAACAACTCAGCGGTGGTCCAAGTGGGAGTGCATTTGATGCGATAGCCAGCCATGCTCACCTGGGAAGTTCATCTGGGAAGCCAGCAAGCAGGAAATGAGATTTCAAATTCCCGGGACTTGCAAGTGTGAGGAGCGGGTTGGCTGCAGGGCAGAAGAGAGAGAGGCAGCATGGGAATTGTGGGACACTTTCTGGAGGCCAATAAAATTTAAAAAAAGCTGTGGTGTCTACACTGGCGGTTTGTCAACAATAAAGGGAGGGGAAAAGAAAAAAGTCTCTCGCAAGGGTGGAAGTTTTTTGTCACCAAAACTGGGCATTTTTTTTTTCGAAAAAAAGTCACATTGCAGTGTGTACGCTATCGAAGTTTTGTCGCCAAAAGGCAGTTTTTGGCGACAAAACTTGCCAGTGTAGACAAGGCCTCAGAAGAGAGGACAAAGAATGCAAAATATGACAAACTGTCTGCTGCAGAAAATCCAACTGGCAGCTGTTGTTCAGGAAAAAGCTCTCATTCTAATCCGAGTTGAAAGCAATACATTCATTCCTGTCACTGTAAGTGGTCAGAAAGAGATTGATAAATTGGTGTTTGTACACTTTATCTCTTATATATATATATTCAGAAGGCTCCATGTATTCTGTGACAAAATGGATTTATTGCTGCAATATGATGGATTCTGCATCACTCTAATGCAAAACACTCATTTAAATTTAAAAATGGAGTTTTGAATGAACTAAATACGAAAATAAATAATGTAGTCAGTGCAATACCCACTATTATTCATTTTGATATCAAATTTGATTGCATCAATCTATGATAGCTCACTGGCAATCAAACAACAATTTATAATACTTAAAATACATTGCAGTCCATCAGGAGTGAAAAAAATCATACCCTAAATTGCAAGATTTGAATAATAATCACTTCCAGAGCAGGAAGCAACCAATGTTGCAAGTAGTTGTGGAGAAGAGAGAATAACCTGACTGGGAGGGGAAAGTCCATTCAGACGCAGACAGAAGTGCTGAAGTGGGAAGCAAAGCTATTTCAGCTGCAGGAGAGGAGGGAGAATGCATAGGGAGCCTAGGGCTGACCATGTCTAGCTGATATTTTTAAACAACTTGCTCTGTCTACTTCAGATTAGGGTGACCATATGTCCCGTTTTGGCAGGACAGTCCCTCTTTTTAAGCCCTGCCCTGGCTATCCTGACTTTTTTGTCAAAAAAGTGGAGTGCAGAGGAACAGGGCGGGAGGGGGTGAGCGGAGATGCCAGCCTCGCACGGGGGGGAGGCAGGCTCGGGCGGGGGGTAGGCAGGGCTCGGGCAAGCAGTGACGCCAGCCTTGCACAGGGAGGGGGATTCAGGCGAGTGGCTTGGGCCAGCCCCATGTGGGGCGGGAGGGCTTGGCCAAGATTTCTTTCAGGAGTATGGGCTGGAATTATCTGATGATGCTTCATGTGGGTTCCAGTGTGGGTGGTAAGTGACAACTTGGGGTGTGCAGCTGGCTTTCCCCCTCCACCCTTGTATTGATGCAGGTTCCCTCAGGGTATTTGGGTGGCCCATTCCATGATGCAATCTACTTATCTGGTAGAGTGTCCTTGTTTGGTGAAAGCAGCTTTAAGTGTGTTAAGGTGAGTATCCGGACTTTCTCCTTGGAGGATATTCTGTGATATCTGCGTGACTGGTTGTACATAACAGATTTCTTGGTGTGTTTGGAGTGACTACTAGATCTGTGAAGGTAGGTGTGGTGATCTGTGGGTTTTTTGTATGTAGTTGTCTGTAGGGTTCTGTTGTTGAACCCAATCATGATATCCCGGAAGTTGATGCTGGTGTGGAAGTGTCCTGGAGAGAGTTTGATGGATGGGTTGCGGTTGTTGACTTTGTGATGGAAATCTATGAGCGAGTTTTGGTCATCTGTCCACAGCATGAAAATATCATCGATGTAGCTCCGCAATATCACTGATTTTGTTGTGCATTTGTCCAGAAATTCTTCCTCTTTACAACAATCTATAACTACTAATTCTCCTTTGTCCTGCAACTGCAGAGATGTAAACTGCCCACTTCATCTTGAATGTCCTCTTTATACCACGTTAAACTTCTTATGCTGAACAATCTGTTCACTTTTTTATTTAGCTGTAACACTGAGTGCCCTCGCAGACCTAAAGACCTCAGTGTAGCTTGAAAGCTTGTCTCTTCCACCAACAGAAGCTGGTCCAATAAAAGAGATTATCTCACCTGCCTTCTCTCTCTAATATCCTGGGACCAACACTGCTACAAGAACACTATAAATAACATAAAAATTCACCTCATCATCTTCTGCCCAGGCTCGGCTACTTCTAGGATCTCACTATTGCTGAATTGCCCAGCCCGCTCTAGAAAGCCACTCCCACCTCTGGGGAAGAAGAGGAAAGCCATCTGCCCCAGTAGGTCAGCAGCTTAACCCTTTCCTAGTGGGATCAGTATCTGTTAATAGGGTGTTTTAGGAAAAGACTACCAGCCTGTTACGTGAATTGTTTCATTAACAATAAGCACAATACAACATTTGTATAATTCACTTATTACAAATAAAGCAATTAAATGTCCCTTTCAAATGTTATTCTGACCCTTTGCCTCAAATTCGTGATACAAACTGCTTCTCAGAAGGAAAAAAAAAGCTTACACTGTCTCCTCTAGTTCTTGTGGCACCTTAGAGACTAACCAATTTATTTGAGCATAAGCTTTCGTGAGCTACAGCTCACTTAATCGGATGCATACTGTGGAAAGTGTAGAAGATCTTTTTATACACACAAAGCATGAAAAAATACCTCCCCCCACCCCACTCTCTTGCTGGTAATAGCTTATCTAAAGTGATCACTCTCCTTACAATGCGTATGATAATCAAGTTGGGCCATTTCCAGCACAAATCCAGGTTTTCTCCCCACCCCAACCCACAAACCCACTCTCCTGTTGGTAATAGCTTATCTAAAGTGATCATTCTCCTTACAATGTGTATGATAATCAAGGTGGGCCATTTCCAGCACAAATCCAGGGTTTAACAAGAACGTCGGGGGGAGGAGGGGGGCCGGGGGGTTAGGAAAACAAGGGGAAATAGGCTTGAATAGAGACTGGGAGTGGCTAAGTCATTATGCAAGGTAACCTAAGTTAATTGTATCCAATTTGCAAATGAATTCCAATTCAACAGTCTCTCGCTGGAGTCTGGATTTGAAGTTTTTTTGTTGTAATATCGCAACTTTCATGTCTGTAATCGCGTGACCAGAGAGATTGAAGTGTTCGCCGACTGGTTTATGAATGTTATAATTCTTGATGTCTGATTTGTGTCCATTTATTCTTTTACATAGAGACTGTCCAGTTTGACCAATGTACATGGGAGAGGGGCATTGCTGGCACATGATGGCATATATCACATTGGTGGATGTGCAGGTGCATGAGCCTCTGATAGTGTGGCTGATGTTATTAGGCCCTGTGATGGTGTCCCCTGAATAGATATGTGGGCCCAGTTGGCAACGGGCTTTGTTGCAAGGATAGGTTCCTGGGTTAGTGGTTCTGTTGTGTGGTATGTGGTTGCTGGTGAGTATTTGCTTCAGGCTGGGGGGCTGTCTGTAGGCAAGGACTGGCCTGTCTCCCAAGATTTGTGAGACTGTTGGGTCATTCTTCAGGATAGGTTGTAGATCCTTAATAATGCGTTGGAGGGGTTTTAGTTGGGGGCTGAAGGTGACGGCTAGTGGCGTTCTGTTATTTTCTTTGTTAGGCCTGTCCTGTAGTAGGTGACTTCTGAGAACTCTTCTGGCTCTATCAATCTGTTTCTTCACTTCGCAGGTGGGTATTGTAGTTGTAAGAATGCTTGATAGAGATCTTGTAGGTGTTTGTCTCTGTCTGAGGGGTTGGAGCAAATGCGGCAGAGCTTGGCTGTAGACAATGGATCATTTGGTGTGGTCAGGGTGAAAGCTGGAGGCATGTAGGTAGGAATAGCGGTCAGTAGGTTTCCGATATAGGGAGGTGTTTATATGACCATCGTTTATTAGCACTGTGGCGTCCAGGAAGTGGATCTCTTGTGTGGACTGGACCAGGCTGAGGTTGATGGTGGGATGGAAATTGTTGAAATCATGGTGGAATTCCTCAAGGGCTTCTTTTCCATGGGTCCAGATGATGAAGATGTCATCAATATAGCGCAAGTAGAGTAGGGGCATTAGGGGACGAGAGCTGAGGAAGCGTTGTTCTACGTCAGCCATAAAAATGTTGGCATACTGTGGGGCCATGAGGGTTCCCATAGCAGTGCCGCTGATTTGAAGATATACATTGTCCCCAAATGTAAAATAGTTATGGGTAAGGACAAAGTCACAAAGTTCAGCCACCAGGTTAGCCGTGACATTATCGGGAATAGTGTTCTTGACGGCTTGTAGTCCATCTTTGTGTGGAATGTTCGTGTAGAGGGCTTCTACATCCATAGTGGCCAGGATGGTGTTTTCAGGAAGATCACCGATGGATTGTAGTTTCCTCAGGAAGTCAGTGGTGTCTCGAAGGTAGCTGGGAGTGCTGGTAGCGTAGGGCCTGAGGAGGGAGTCTACATAGCCAGACAATCCTGCTGTCAGGGTGCCAATGCCTGAGATGATGGGGCGCCCAGGATTTCCAGGTTTATGGATCTTAGGTAGTAGATAGAATATCCCAGGTCGGAGTTCCAGGGGTGTGTCTGTGCGGATTTGATCTTGTGCTTTTTCAGGGAGTTTCTTGAGCAAATGCTGTAGTTTCTTTTGGTAACTCTCAGTGGGATCAGAGGGTAATGGCTTGTAGAAAGTGGTGTTGGAGAGCTGCCGAGCAGCCTCTTGTTCATATTCCGACCTATTCATGATGACAACAGCACCTCCTTTGTCAGCCTTTTTGATGATGATATCAGAGTTGTTTCTGAGGCTGTGGATGGCATTGTGTTCTGCACGGCTGAGGTTGTGGGGCAAGTGATGCTGCTTTTCCACAATTTCAGCCCGTGCACGTCGGCGGAAGCACTCTATGTAGAAGTCCAGTCTGCTGTCTCGACCTTCAGGAGGAGTCCACCTAGAATCCTTCTTTTTGTACTGTTGGTAGGGAGGTCTCTGTGGATTAGTATGTTGTTCAGAGGTGTGTTGGAAATATTCCTTGAGTCGGAGAAGTCGAAAATAGGATTCTAGGTCAGCACAGAACTGTATCATGTTCGTGGGGGTGGAGGAGCAGAAGGAGAGGCCCCGAGATAGGACAGCTGCTTCTGCTGGGCTAAGAGTATAGTTGGATAGGTTAACAATATTGCTGGGTGGGTACCATTTCTGTGGCCCCTTGTGGCATGTAGTAGTTTAGAAAGTTTATTGTCCTTTTTCTTTTGTAGAGAAGCAAAGTGTGTGTTGTAAATGGCTTGTCTAGTTTTAGTAAAGTCCAGCCACGAGGAAGTTTGTGTGGAAGGTTGGTTTTTTATGAGAGTATCCATTTTTGAGAGCTCATTCTGTATCTTTCCCTGTTTGCTGTAGAGGATGTTGATCAGGTGGTTCCGCAGTTTCTTTGAGAGCGTGTGGCACAAGCTGTCAGCACAGTCTGTGTGGTATGTAGGTTGTAATGGATTTTTTACCTTCAGTCCTTTTGGTACAATGTCCATCTGTTTGCATTTGGAGAGGAAGATGATGTCTGTCTGTATCTGTACAAGTTTTTTCATGCAATTGATAGATTTCCACTCCATACGGCTAAATGCAGTGCCTTGCATAATGACAGGTTTCAGAGTAACAGCCGTGTTAGTCTGTATTCGCAAAAAGAAAAGGAGTACTTGTGGCACCTTAGAGACTAACCAATTTATTTGAGCATGAGCTTTCATGAGCTACAGCTCACCTCATCAGATGCATACTGTGGAAAGTGTAGAAGATCTTTTTATAATTTTTTACAATTTCCATCCCACCATCAACCTCGGCCTGGACCAGTCCACACAAGAGATCCATTTCCTGGACACTACAGTGCTAATAAACGATGGTCATATAAACACCTCCCTATACCGGAAACCTACTGACCGCTATTCCTACCTACATGCCTCCAGTTTTCACCCTGACCACACCACACGATCCATTGTCTACAGCCAAGCTCTGCGATACAACCGCATTTGCTCCAACCCCTCAGACAGAGACAAACACCTACAAGATCTCTATCAAGCATTCTTACAACTACAATACCCACCTGCGGAAGTGAAGAAACAGATTGATAGAGCCAGAAGAGTTCCCAGAAGTCACCTACTACAGGACAGGCCTAACAAAGAAAATAACAGAACGCCACTAGCCGTCACCTTCAGCCCCCAACTAAAACCTCTCCAACGCATTATTAAGGATCTACAACCTATCCTGAAGGATGACCCAACACTCTCACAAATCTTGGGAGACAGGCCAGTCCTTGCCTACGGACAGCCCCCCAACCTGAAGCAAATACTCACCAGCAACCACATACCACACAACAGAACCACTAACCCAGGAACCTATCCTTGCAACAAAGCCCGTTGCCAACTGTGTCCACATATCTATTCAGGGGACACCATCACAGCCACCAATTATCAGAGGCTCGTAAACCTGCACATCCACCAATGTGATATATGCCATCATGTGCCAGCAATGCCCCTCTCCCATGTACATTGGTCAAACTGGACAGTCTCTACGTAAATGAATAAATGGACACAAATCAGACGTCAAGAATTATAACATTCATAAACCAGTCGGCGAACACTTCAATCTCTCTGGTCACGCGATTACAGACATGAAAGTTGCGATATTACAACAAAAAAACTTCATATCCAGACTCCAGCAAGAGACTGTTGAATTGGAATTCATTTGCAAATTGGATACAATTAACTTAGGCTTGAATAGAGACTGGGAGTGGCTAAGTCATTATGCAAGGTAACCTATTTCCCCTTGTTTTTTCCTACCCCTCCGCCCCCGACGTTCTTGTAAAACCCTGGATTTGTGCTGGAAATGGCCCACCTTGATTATCATACACATTGTAAGGAGAGTGATCACTTTAGATAAGCTATTACCAGCAGGAGAGTGGGGTGGGGGGAAGTATTTTTTCATGCTTTGTGTCTATAAAAAGATCTTCTACACTTTCCACAGTATGCATCCGATGAAGTGAGCTGTAGCTCACGAAAGCTTATGCTCAAATAAATTGGTTAGTCTCTAAAGTGCCACAAATACTCCTTTTCTTTTTGCGAATACAGACTAACACGGCTGTTTCTCTGAAACCTGTCTTCTCTAGTTGCATCTTGTTTAAGGTAACAGGACTATTGCTACTGTAATTATTAATTGTGGGGAAAAAATCTCTGTTTATCAATAAAACTTTTTGATGTTCTGCGCTTTCCCTTTGTTTTAATCTGCTACTATTGAACTTTGCTATTTAAAATATAGTAAATTAGTAAAAAAAGACAACAAAATAGAATATTTGATATGGCCCACCAATTTCACTGCAGGGTAGGAAACACAAAGAGCTCAATTCTCACACTCCAGATGTAGCATGGGCTTTGTACAAATACATTTTGCATTATTAAATTTAAGAATTTAGTTACCAGTAAAATTCTCAGCGGGAATGATGTGTTAAATGTGCTCATTAAAGATACCAATGCTAATTAACACCCCAGCGCTAGGGAACAGTCATTGAACAGTGGATACATTCCACACTTACACTGCTAATTCTAGCAGATGCATGTGAATACTCTCAGTAAAAATATAAGGAAGATTTCAAAAGCCACATATACTTACGTGGAAATTAGATCAATTTCCAGACTTGTCTAAACAACTCTCTCACAAACCCATCCTGTTGATAATGCTCAATTCAGTGCACCACTGACTTTACTATTCCCTACCCCATACTTACTGAAACATAAGATGTTTTAGTGCAATTTTCTATAATTAAAAACAGTTTTGTTCTTGTTGCTGACCCCAATCCAGATTCTCAGCAGTGTTCCTCTGTCCAAAGTGTCTGACATGGAATTACATTAAAAAATTCAACATTCAGAAGATGGCAATTCATAATCCAAAGTGAAGGGTTAGGAAGGTAACTGAGTTTTTACCTCCTGTAGGCTGTCCTAAAACTCTAAAACCAACAAGGCATGTCTAGCCAACAAGACAGAGATTTCTTGTGCAGGTAAGGCATCTGCAGAGCAACACTCTATAGATGCAGTTGTAGGTGCATTATCCATTTCAAGGCCTCCTCCGTGATGTTATAGATATCATCCAATTCACCTTTAAGTCCCTATTGGGGCACTGAGTTGTGATGTGTTCAATGATTTGCACAGCGATAAAGAACCTCCAGTGAGGCTGCTGCTTCTGAAAGTCAATGTGTGGGATAACTAAGGGATTTGTAAGAACATTATCTCTCAGGAGATTTAAGGTATGTCTACACTACGAAATTAGGTTGATATTATAGAAGTCAATTTTTAGATATCGATTTTATACAGTCGATTGCATATGTCCACACCAAGCGCATTAAGTCGGCGGAGTGCATCCTCACTACTGTGGCTAGTGTCAACTTTCGGAGCGTTGCACTGTGGGTAGTTATCCCACAGTCTCCGCTGCACTGGAATTCTGGGTTGAGCTCCCAATGCCTGATGGGGAAAAAACATTGTCGCGGGTGGTTTTGGGTACATGTCGTCAGTCGCCCCTCCCTCCGTGAAAGCAACAGCAGACAATCATTTCGCTCCTTTTTTCCGTGCAGACGCCATACTGCTGTCAGCAGACGGTGCAGTAGGACTGCTAACCGTCGTTGTCATCCACCACTTCCGCTTCAAACACTGCTCTCCTGGTGTCATGAATCCATCTCGCAGGTCCTCTCATCGCTCTGTATAAATATCTATTCTCGTGGCATCCGTCGTCATCCACCGCTTCCGCTGCAATTCTGCTCTCCTGCAGACGCCATACCACGGCAAGCATGGAGCCTGCTCAGCTCATCACTGCTGTTGTGAGCATTGCAAACACCTCGCGCATTATCCTGCAGTATGCGCAGAACCTGCAAAAGCAGACGAGGAGGCAACGACAGCAAGACCCTGATAGTGATGAGGACATGGACACAGACTTCTCTCAAAGCACAGGCCCTGGCAATTTGGACATCATGGTGGTAATGGGGCAGGTTCATGCCATGGAACACTGATTCTGGGCCCGGGAAACAAGCACAGACTGGTGGGACCGCATAATGTTGCAGGTCTGGGATGATTCCCAGTGGCTGCGAAACTTTCGCATGCATAAGGGCACTTTCATGGAACTTTGTGACTTGCTTTCCCCTGCCCTGAAGCACAAGAATACCAAGATGAGAGCAGCCCTCACAGTTGAGAAGCGAGTGGTGATAGCCCTGTGGAAGCTTGCAACGCCAGACAGCTACCGGTCAGTCGGGAATCAATTTGGAGTGGGTAAATCTACTGTGGGGGCTGCTGTGATCCAAGTAGCCAATGCAATCACTGAGCTGCTGCTATCAAGGGTAGTGACTCTGGGAAACGTGCAGGTCATAGTGGATGACTTTGATGCAATGGGGTTACCTACTGTGGTGGGGCAACAGACGGAACGCATATCCCTATCTTGGGACCAGACCACCTTGGCAGCCAGTACATAAACAGCAAGGGGCACTTTTCAGTGATGCTGCAAGCACTGGTAGATCACAGGGGATGTTTCACCGACTTCAATGTGGGATGGCCAGGAAAGGTGCATGACGCTCGCATCTTCAGAAACTCCGGTCTGTTTGAACAGCTGCAGAAAGGAACTTACTTCCCAGACCAGAAAATTACCGTTGGGGATGTTGAAATGCCTATAGTTATCCTTGGGGACCCAGCCTACCCCTTAATGCCATGGCTCATAAAGCCATACACAGGCATCCTGGACAGTAGTAAGGAGCAGTTCAACTATAGGCTGAGCAAGTGCAGAATGGTGGTAGAATGTGCATTTGGACGTTTAAAAGCTCGCTGGCACAGTTTACTGACTAGGTTAGACCTCAGCAAAACCAATATTCCCATTGTTATTGCTGCTTGTTGTGTGCTCCACAATATCTGTGAGAGTAAGGGGGAGACGTTCATGGTGGGGTGGGAGGTTGAGGCAAATCGCCTGGCGGCCGATTACACACAGCCACACACCAGGGCGATTAGAAGAGCACAGCTGGGCGCCCTGTGCATCAGAGAAGCTTTCAAAACCAGTTTCATGACTGGCCAGGCTACAGTGTGACAGTTCTGTTTGTTTCTCCTTGATGAAAACCCGCCCCCTTGGTTGACTTTACTTCCCTGTAAGCCAACCGACCTCCCCCACTTCAACCACTGCTTTCAGAGGCAATAAAGTCATTAATGTTTCAAAATCATGCATTCTTTATTAATTCATCACACAAATAGGGGGAAAACTCACAAGGTAACCCAGGAAGGGTGGGTGAGGAGGGAAGCACCAGGTGGGGTGGTGGATGAGGGGAGGCGGGAAGGACAAGGCCGCACTACAGTTCAAAACTTATTGAATGCCAGCCTTCTGTTGCTTGGGCAATCCTCTGGGGTGGAGTGGCTGGGTGCCCGTAGCCTCCCCCCACGTGTTCTTGGGCTTCTGGGTGAGGAGGATATGGAACTTGGGGAGGAGGGCAAGCGGTTATACAGGGGCTGCAGCAGCCGTCTGTGCTCCTGCTGCCTTTCCTGCAGCTCCACCAGACACCTGAGCATGTCAGTTTGCTCCCCCATTAGCCTCAGCATTGCATCCTGCCTCCTCTCATCGCGTTCATTTAATGCTTTCCTGGACTCTGCCATTGTTTGCCTCCATGCATTCTGTTGAGCTCTTTCAGTGCGGGAGGACTGCATGAGCTCTGAAAACATCTCATCGCGAGTGCGTTTTTTTCGCCTTCTAATCTGCGCTAGCCTCTGGGACGGAGATGATAGGGGGAGCCTAGAAACATTTTCAGCTGCAGGAGGAAAAAAAGGGAGACTAGTATTTTAAAAGATACATTTAGAGAACAAAGGAAAGACTATTTCACACTGAATCAAGCGATTCACATTACATAGCACATGTGCTTTTGGTACAAGGTCGCATTTTGCCTCTTATACTGAGTGTCTGCCGGTTTGGTGTGAGACATCACACATGCTTGGCTGGGCAACAGAATTCAGCTTCCAGGCAGCCATGGTAAGGCAAAGGGTTTCGGCTTCTTCAACCTTCATAACATGTGGGAATGGTTTCAAACAGCAGCGCCCTCCTTTCCCATACCAAGCAAAGCCCATTGGGTTGGCCATTTAAAAGGAGGGGCTGCGGTTTTCGGGTGAATGTACAGCACAACCCACACCCACCCAATTTTCTGGGATGATCGCTTCACCCCCGCCCCCCCAATCGCATGGCTAGTATCAGGAAAGATCCCTGTCAGCCAAACACGAACACCTCAGCATGAACGGGCCTCCCCCCACCGCGTGGCTAACAGTGGGGATGATTTCTTTTCAGCCAAAGGCAAACAGCCCAGCAGGAACGGGCACCTCTGAATGTCCCCTTAAACAAATTTCCCGTATTTCAACCAGGTGACAACGAATGATGTCACTCTCCTGAGGCTAACACAGAGAGTACCTCCAGAAGAGCTTCATGGAGATGTCTCTGGAGGATTTCCGCTCCAACCCCAGACATGTTAACAGACTTTTCTCGTAGCTATACTGGCCACGAATGCATCCCAAGTCTTCAGAGCAAATTAATCATTAAACACGCTTGTTTTTAAACCCTGTATTATATTTACAAAGGTACACTCACCAGAGGTGCCTTCTCCGGCTTCTTGGTCAGGGAGCCCACCTTGGGAGGGTTGGGAGGGTATTGGCTCCAGGCTGATGAACAGTTCCTGGCTGCCGGGAAGAAGGGATTATTCTCCGCTTGCCTGCTGTGCGCGATCCTCAACCTCCTCCGCCTCCTCATCAGCTTCCACATCCACAAAATCCTCGTTCCTGTTGCGTGAGATTCCCCCCTTGCAGGTGTCCATGGACAGTGGTGGGGAAGTGGTAGGGGCTACCCCGAGAACTGCATGCAGCTAATCATAGAAGCACCATGTATGGGGCTCTGACCCGGAGAAACCGTTTGCATCCTTTGGTTTTTTGGTAGGCTTGCCTCAGCTCCTTAACTTTCATGCGGCACTGCTGTGTGTCCCTGTTGTAGCCTCCGTCCATCATGCCCTTGGAGATTTTGGTAAATATAATGGCATTTCGTCTTTTGGAATGGAGTTCTGCTTGCACAGATTCTTCTCCCCATACAGCGATCAGATCCAGTACCTCCCGTTCAGTCCATGCTGGAGCTCTTTTGCGATTCTGGGACTCCATGGTCACCTGTGCTGATGAGCTCTGCATGGTCATCTGTGTTTATCAGCTCGCCACACTGGCCAAACAGGAAATGAAATTCAGAAGTTCACGGGGCTCTTCCTGTCTATCTGGCCAGTGCATCTGAGTTGAGAGTGCTGTCCAGAGCAGTCACAATGGAGCACTCTGGGATAGCTCCCAGAGGCCAATATCGTCGAATTGCGTCCACATTAACCCAAATTCGACCAACCGAGGTCGATTTTAGCGCTACTCCCCTCGCCGGGGAGGAGTACAGAAATCAATTTTAAGAGCCCTTTTAAGTCGACAAAACAGGCTTGGTCGTGTGGACTGGTGCAGGGTTAAATCGACCTAGCACCGCTAAATTCAACCTAAACTTGTAGTGTAGACCAGGGTTTAGCTCCTATCCACAATGACCCTGAACTGTTTCCTGAAGCAAGTTTAAACACCAGTTACTTCATCCTGTAGGCATATTTTTAAAACATATTTTTAATGTGACTTGGATCCAACCACAATGGCCAGTTCAATTGTTTAAAACCATTTGCCTCTCACCCATCTAGTGGCCCACCGTAATCTGGTGAGATAAAGGAGGAAGATAGTAATACAAGGAATTAATTACCCAAGTAGTGGGACTCTTCCCCCAACTAAGTATCTCCCAGTTCAGGCAATACACACATTCATTTTTAATTGCAGTATTTAAAAAAAAAATTCTTAATCCCACCAAAAGGCTGGTATTTCTCCAGTAATTTAAGTAAATTATATTGTTTAGCACAAGTCCGGATCCTGCACTTGATTCTGAGCAGACAAAACTCCACACCTACCCATACAGAGCCCCCACATGCCAAGTTAATTTCAGTATCAAGATCTTACCTATGCAGCTAAAATGATGACTAGCAGTTTGTACGTTATAACCCAAGTAAAAAACAAAACTGAGCATCTTCTGAAAATTATTCAGGTTTTGTCGATGACCATTCCAGAATCGTTAGGGATAATTTTCAATTGAACACCTCTGTCTTCTCTTGAATAGTTACAGTCCCCTAAGGGCCACACAGGTTTCGCTCTCTCACTGTAATAACCAACAACATAAGATATTGTACTGTCTTCCATCCTTATTAACAAGTAATACACCGAAAATTAAAAAGGACAAGAAATAGCTTCAGCAGTAGAAAATTGATTGTTTCAGCATGCTTTTTTCACAGGGAAAAGAGGTCCAACAGATGTATTTTCAACTGTGTTCTCAAATGACAGATTACGTGCTCAATTTTTCATATTAAAAACTGTATGGATATTAAGGCCACTCAAAAGCAGTGAATAACCTTATGATAACAAGTTCAAGATTTATATTTAAGTCACTTCTTCTCAGATTACTAACACTCAGGAGAAAGAGGAATAGAACAAGCTGTGTAAAATACAGGTACTAATTTTCAAATATGAATGACAACTAAAATAAATATTGCGGTTTTCAAAGATCATCCTGATGTTTACATAAAACTCGGGTAGATGGCTAGATTTAATTATTAAAGATTCTGAAAATACCAATTAAAATATCTTCTCCATGCTTGTGTATTAATTCTGACAAATACAGATTTTGAAATGTATAAATCTCTAAAAAATATTAATTCCTGGTAGGAATGCTAGACACAGTATTTGACAAAGGGATTGGTTTGGGATGGAAAAAATAAGTGTCTTTAGACTGCCTGCTTTCTACATCTCTCCCCCTTATTTATTCTTCTGGTTAAAATGCTCAGAGAGGATCTGCAGAAAACAAATGTGGAATTATGTCATCTTTATTCATAAAGCTCCTGGATATGGAACAGCTAATTCAAGCAAATCCCATAGAGACAGGTGCTGCAAGCAGAACTGTGCTCATGTTAACAACAACTGTGCACTGCAGCCACTAAACTTCTGTTTTTCATACAGTTCTACCATGCACCCATATATAAAAACACTAATATTGCAATCGCACTGCCCTTTAGATACATATCGACAGTTCTCATCACTGCTCCATAGTGCATAAGCACATAAGAATGGCCATACTGGGTCAGGCAAATGGTCCATCTAGCCCAGTATCCTGTCTTTCAATAGCGGCCATTAACACCCGCTTCAGAGGGAATGAACAGAACAGAGCAATTATTGTGCAATCTATCCCCTGTTGTCCAGTCCCAGCTTCTGGCAGTCAGAAATTTAGGGATATCCAGAGCATGTGGTTGCATCCCTGACCATCTTGGCTGACAGCCATTGATGGACCTATCCTCCAAGAATTTATCTAATTCTTTTTCAAACTCATTCAGATTTTTAGCCTTCACAATATCCCCAGGTAAAATGTTTCACAGGTTGACTGTGCATTGTGTGAAGAAGTACTTCCTTTGGTTTGTTTTAATCCTGCTGCCTATTAATTTCATTGGAAGACTCATGGTTCTTGTGTTATGTGAAGGGGCATATAACACCTCCCTGCTCACTTTCTCCACACCGTTCATGATTTGATAGACCTCTATTATATTCCACCCTTAGGTCATCTCTTTTCTAAGCTGAACAGTCCCAGTCTTTTTAATGTCTCTTCATATTAAAGTTGTTCCACATCATTAGTCATTTTTGTTGCCTTTCTCTGTACCTTTTCCAATTCTAATATATCTTCTTTGAGATGGAGCAACCAGAACTGCACACACTATTCAAGGTATGGGTATACCATGGATTTATGTTATTTTCTGTCTTATTTTCTATTCCTTTCCTAATGGTTCCTAACATTGTTAGCTTTTTTGACTGCTGCGGCACACTGAGCAGATGTATTCAAAGAACTATCCACGAAAACTCCAAGATCTCTTTCTTGACTAGTATCAGCTAATTTAGACCCCAACATTTTGTATGTATATTTGGGATTACATTTTCCAAAGTGCATTACTTTGCACTTATCAACACTGAATTTCATCTGCCATTGTGTGCCCAGTCACCCTGTTCAGTGAGATCACTTTGTAACTCTTTGCAGTCAGCTTTGGACTTAACAATGTTGAGTAATTTAGTATTATCTGCAAACTTTGCCACCTCAGTTTACCCCCTTTTCCAGATCATTTATGAATATGATGAACTGCACTGGTCGCAATACAGATCCCTGGGGACCCTGCAATTTACCACTTTTCATTGTGAAAATTGACTATGTACTCCTACCTTTTGTTTCCTATCTTTTAATCAGTTACTGATCCATGAGATGACCTTCCCTCTTATCCCATAACTGCTTACTTTGCTTAAGTGTCTTTGGTGTGGGACCTTGTGAAAGGCTTTCTGAAAAACCATATGCAGATTGTGGGAGACTTCAAAAAGCCTTCTAAGGAGGCAACAGGATTAAGGGAGACCCGAGCAAACTACCATAGCTCCTTGGGAACTGCAGCTGTTCCCGTGGCATATGGTACACATGGAAGTGAGAATGAATGGTCAAGTTTGATTTTTGCTCGGACAGACACATTTCTGCTGGAGCTCTTGAAAAATAATTGCCAAACTCTCAGGTGGCCCAGGAGAGAGGAGTGAGTGTGATCTAACAGTACTTAAAAGATGGCCAGAGAACAAAATCAGCCTAGTGCATGGATCATGTCCCCCAGCTATTTCAAGGTCTGCAAGCTACTTCAAGATGAAGTTCATTGGGTACAGTACTCCTCTGGGGGCAGAATCGTTATCATTGACTGCTGGGCCCATATTGTTCTTGAAATCTGAGACAAGTAGCAGGGGCTACAAGACTACCAGACCAATACCATGCTCAGAAAGGCATTTGAATATTCAATCAGACACCACGGCAATCAAGGCAAAAAAAATAAAATAATTCTGATCACTGGTCTACAGACAATTAAATCTTCAAACTTGGTTGACTGTTCACAAAATATGGTTGTCTCAATTTTCAGGCTGAGGCCTCATTCTCTGAAGTAAATTAAAATGAAATGTTGTTGCTACTGTGATTGTCTAAAGGCAGTTTTCTGCATTCTGCTTGTTCTATTTTAGATGAATACTACAGAGTCTGTTTGGTTTTTTTTATTATTCTCTTGTTTGCATTGTGTCTGGTTCTCACTTGGTTTTTCACTAGTGCTGCCTGCTTTTGAGTACTCAGTGTGACAGTGTTCACTCACAGGTTTTGTTCCTGGTCGCCCTTCCAGTCAATAGAGAATAGCCTGAAAGGGTTAGAAGAAGCACTTGGGATATAAACTCATATGTGCATCAAATCTCAAGAGTGTTTCACTGTTTATATGATTAAATATAAACTGTTATGATTAAATTTATTGTGGAAAACCCATGTTCTACCACCAACTGCAGTATATCCTGAAAGGCAGAAGAGCCTGAAAATTAAAAGCTTTGTTAAACATGTGTGTGCATGCTGTGGATCTGATGATATTTTAGTGTAATTTTAGAGGCAGTCACTGAGGTAAGGCACTCTCCAGCAGATTGTTAATTCATACAGTGCCATAATTGACTATTTTTTTGACGTCACTAGATCACTGTATTGAATGAAAAGCACTAAAACCATGTGAATGTTCATTGCTGCTATCCCCTGGTATTTTTGGCACCTGTACATTCAATGGAAGCTAAGAAGATATAAATCTGAACTTTTTCTGCACCTTACGCTCCTCCCCACCATCAGGACCCAGAAATATTGCCTTCAAATCCGCCATCTATATTAATAAGATTACAGACAGAGCCAGGATTTTCTTTTATTGCTGTAAGTTCCAGCACAGCACCCTCCAGCTTTTGCAAAGCCCCAAACACCCTCCAGCTTTTGCAAAGCCTTCAGTAACAACCTATAACATGCTCACATATATGTTTGTCTTGATCCCCTAAAGATGTCCCCTACCTCAGGTTTCATCAGTCTCTAACTCAGCTGCAGCAAAATGCAGCCAAATGATCATTCTTTTAATCATTGTGTCCCATGCTTTGGACTAAATAGCAACTTAGTGCAGATGGTGGATGCCTTGGAAACAGGTCACAGTTGTCTCAAAGGAATCAATAAAAGCTACAACTGAAGAAGCATAGTAGCTGTGCAACCAGCTGATGATTTCCGGGAGAAGAATTCCTCCTTCAAGCTCTCTTAGATCCATTTGCAAAGCCTGTGTTCTTGGGTTTATTGCAAGGGGAAGCATTATTTTAACCTTATAGTAGAGAGCTGCTTTAATACATGTTTCCTCTGCCCCTTCTAGTCCATGAAAGAACAATAACTGAATCATATTATAGAAGTTTGCAGTGGTGGTGTCCCAAGATATGAGAGTGTCTGAGCTAAATGCAAGTTGGGACATATTGTTAAGCATAAAATGTTAACGCATGTTAACTTGTATTTAGCTCAGAAATGGGTTTCCTTCCCCAGAGCTCTGCGAAGCTCAAAAGCTTGTAACTTCCAACAGAAGGTGGTCCAATTAAAAATATTACCTCACCCACCTTGTCTCTCTCATATAATATTAGGTCTATGCTGCACTGAGAGCATGTCATGGCAGTTTGATTAAAGTAGCTTTAAAAAATGCAACTGTACATTTAATACTACAGAAACGAAATGAACTCCCACATTCTAAAGGATGGTTCAAAGCGGGGGGGGAGAGAGAGAGAGAAAGAAAGAAAGAAGAGAAAAGAGTTCTATACAGAGGCTTACACACAAGAAATCAGTGTTCATACACAAAGAACAACAGAGTCTGCAATCGCTACACTGGTGAACCATGAAGTCTTTAAGGAAGAGATCTAACTGTCTGTCATAAACCTAGAGCTAAGGACAGCATAAAATCCCTCCTTTACCTGTAAAGGGTTAAGAAGCTCAGATATCCTGATTGGCACCTGACCAAAAGGACCAATAAGGAGAGAAGATACTTTCAAATCTGTGGGGGAAGGTTTTTGTTTTGGTACATCTGTACCCTAGAGTTCAGAGTGGGGAGGGAACCCTGACACTGTCTCTCTCATGGGAATCCTCCTCGCAGCAATAGGAACAGCTACCCACTTAAATATACCAAGCTGCTGGATAATGGCCAAAAACTGAGGAAGGGAATAACAGAAACAATAGAGCCCACATAAATCTTGTCTCCTCTACAGCTTCCCTTCTTCCTACCACTGATGGAGCTGCTGGCCCCATTTTTGTTAGCATAGATGCAGCCTACTTGACTGCTCTCACTGGCACTGGAGAGTTATTTTATTTTGCTAATTCCAGCATACAGGAGTACATTACATAAAATGAGAATTTAAGGAAGGAGCCTTCTGACCTAGTGCTCTTCATTGCAAACTGGGTATGCATTTCTACTCAAGTCTGCTTAGCCCTTTGCTCCTCTGCTGGCAACAGAGGATAAAATATTATAGCTTCTACACAACAAGAACGGCTAAACACATACAAACACATACACACACACACAGACACCTCGGAAGATTATTTTATTTAAATATTCACCAGTTATTAGAATCAGGAGTACAATCCTCATCAGTTTGTTTAAACCACTGCAGGCAGGTCAGTTCTGGGGTTTAAATTACAAGACAATACTTCTTCCACCTACAGAAATTCTTACTAAAATCAACAGTCCTCTAAATAGATCAAGTTCAACCTAATTAATACAGGAATTTACATGAATGAAAGCATGAAACCCAAATTAAAGTAATAAATACTTTTTCAATTTTTTTCCAGTGGACTACAAAGACATGAGTCATTTAATTATCTTCCAAAAACTGTAACTTGATGTCAATTTGACATGCTATTTTGTTATGCTAGACAAAACACAAATTTGAATCTCAAGTACCACAAATAGCTTCAACCCAATGACCAAATTTATCCCTGGAATACTGATTCCACAAACCAAAGAAATTACACAGATGAATTTGGACCATTTTATTAAAGTTGTGGTTTCATGCTTTTAACGGATATTTCTGTTCTTCTCTTAATCAACAACAATATTTGAAGTACATTATCAAGAGTAGCCATTTAAAAAAAAATTGCATTGTATCATTCAAGTTGACAAAAGAACGATTCACGTTCAGTATTAATCTGTATGTTCAACTACATATAAAGCACATAAGAACAGTAGGGATGAAAAGGACCACCAAATTTAGACAAAAGAAGTACAAGGAACTGGAGCTTACAAAAAGCATTAGGGCTGTCAATTAATCAAAGTTAATGCATGCAATTACACAAAACAAATTAACTAGATTTTAAAAAGCTGTGATTAATCGCAGTTTTAATAGCACCGTTGAACAATAACAGAATACCAATTTGAATTTATTATAAATATTTTGGGATGTTTTTCTACATTTTCAAATATATTGATTTCAGTTACAACACAGAGTACAGGAACTCCCTCACTTAAAGTCGTCCCGGTTAAGGTTGTTTCATTGTTACATTGCTGATCAATTAGGGAACATGCTCATTTAAAGTTGTGCAATGCTCCCTTCTCACGTCGTTTGGCAGCCGCCTGCTTTGTCCACTGCTTGCAGGAAGAGCAGCCCGTTGCAGCTAGCTGGTGGGAGCTTGGAACCATGGTGGACCGGCAGCCCCCCATCAGCTCCCCGCTCCCCTAAATTCCCTGTGCAGCAACTGCCCAGCAGGCTACCAATTGCTGGCAGTTCAGCTGTCCCTCCCCCACTGCCATGTGCTGCTCCTGGCCTCTGCCTTGAAGCTGCTCCCTGAACCTCCTGCTTGCTGTGCTGGGGGAAAGAGAGGGGCTAATGTCAGGGTGTCTCCCCCCATCCCCGCTCCTGCACCCAACTTACCCCACACAGGGTGTGTGTCTCTGTCTGCTATGCTGTCTCCCCTCCCTTCATTCCTTCTGCCTTGTAGAGTGTGAGGCTACATTAACAACAATGAGTTAACCCTTGAGGGCTAGTTCATAATTTAGCAGTAAGTCATTCCCTGGGAAATATCCCACCCTCTGACTTCACCACCTCAACCAAGCTTCACAATCATCATTGCTGTGTACCAGTATTAAATTGTTTGTTTAAAACTTATACTGCGTGTGTGTGTGCATATATATACATATACACACACACACATGCAGTATAAGAATATATATATATATTCATATTCCCTGGAACCTAACCCCCCCCCTTACATTAATTCTTATGGGGAAACTGGATTCGCTTAACATCGTTTCGCTTAAAGTCGCATTTTTCAGGAACATAACTACAATGTTAAGTGAGGAGGTCCTGTACAAAGCGTTCAGTGCTCACTTTATATTATTTTTACTACAGATATTTACACTGTAAAAAACAAAAAATAGTATTTTTCAATTCACCTCATACAAGTCCACTCAGTCTTACTTCTTGTTCAGCCAATCACTGAGACAATCAAGTCTGTTTACATTTACAGGAGATAACGCTGCCCGCTTCTTATTTACATCACCTGAAAGTCAGAACAAAAGTTTGCATGGCACTGTTGTGGCCCACATTGCAAGGTATTTACATGCCAGATATGTAAGCATTCGTATGCCCCTTCATGTTTCGACTTGTAGTCTCTAAAGTTTTACATTGTTTTGGTTCCGAGTGCAGTTATGTACAAAAAAAAATTCTACATTTGTAAGTTGCACTTTCACAATAAAGAGATTTAACTACAGTACTTGTATTAGGTGAATTGAAAAATACTATCATCTTTTTTACAGTGCAAATATTTATAATAAAAACAATAATATAGCATGAGCACGGTACACTTTGTATTCTATTATGGTTTAACAGTGCATTTAAACTGCGATTAATCACAACTTTTTTTAAGTATCAGAGGGGTCGCCGTGTTAGTCTGGATCTGTAAAAGCAGCAAAGAGTCCTGTGGCACAGGACTCTGCAACTTTTTTTAAAATACTGCAATTATTGTTTGTAATCATTTGACAGACCTAGAAAGCAAATAAGGAGGAATTACTGCAGTCAGTATGAGGGGAGATGAATGCACAAATAAAGGTTTCAGCAAAGAAAGGGGTTAAGAAAGCGTATTATGTAGACATAAAGGCTACATACAAGCTATACAAGCTTAAAAAAGGCTATTATACAAGCATATTTACAGAACTCCAAAATGCAAGAGGCAAGAGAGTTTAGGGCTTCCTGACAGTAAGAGTGAATATAAAATTTGAGAAGAGAAAGGATGGTGACAGAATATTGAGAACAAGCAGACCAAGTACTAGAATATCAGTTATGTATACAGTGAGTAAAGTTATGGCAGAGACATGATTTAATGAAACTGAAACAGTCAGAAAGTAGAGAGCCAAAACAGGTAAGAGTTTTGGGGTTCTATTATCTGCACAGAAATTATACTAACGTCTAAATTTAAAAAGATGACCAACCAGACTAATATAGACGGACAGAAGAGAGGTCAAGGACTGAATGCAAGACGACACCATAAGAGACAAGCCTCTGTGGAGAGGTGCCAGTTACAAAAAGAAAAATGGTTGGCTAGGAAAATCTATAGAAATGTACACCTTGCTGGAAACTACGATCAGCAATAGATCTCCTTGAACCAGTGCTACAAACAATTTGCCTGGTAACGAAGACAGGTTAAAATTAAAATTCCTTTGGAGGCTCTAGAGTCCTAGGAGTACTGTAATGGAGACCCTCCTCTTGCCAACAGAGAGGAGGCTCTGGACAGGAGAGAGCTCTGTCTTTCTTCCAGCAACTAGAGAAAGATTATTTTTAAATGTATCAAAGAAGCTATTATGAGAGATGGAGCCCCTAAGAAAAAACTAGAGATACCACCCTAGCAGAAATCCCAGCCCTCCTCACCTTCCCAGTTGCATGGGGTGAGAAAGAAATTGGATTTATTACACCACTTGTGGGAGCCACCCACCCTCAAATTTCATCTCTCTCTCCAGCAAGGAGGTTTAGGCTTCCAGCCAGTAACTGTCTGGTGCACTTTTTCAAACCTGACAATTCTGTTTACTTGCCTGACTATACTGTTTACAGTTCTGGCTCCACTGAAGTCATTGACAAACTCCCACTGACTTCAGGGCAGGTAGGATTTCACCCTAATTCTTTATTCCATGATAAAAATGTTATTTACAATTTAGTTATAACTTAATATGTATTAAAATTAATATACAAGTTAAAAAAAACCAGACACTGAAAAATTAGGAAATGCGTGTTAAGATAAAACTTTTTTTAAAAGTTCACAACATCCCCTTAAATGAGATTTTTTAAAAACTGTACATGTGGTCCACAACCACAGACTTTGCAGAGTTCCCAAGTGCTTACGGGCACTCAGACACGGGATGAACTGGAGAGGCAGGACTACTATAACCCATTAAATATGGAAGTGTCACTCTGATGGTACAGCCAGTGAGTGTTCACAAGTCTACATAACTATTAATTCCATTCAGGTAATGTGACAAGTCAGACAAGTTTCCTAAGGAGCTCCTTCTGAGAATCACTGTCAAAGGAAGCTCTCTTTCAACATGTGTTTTAATGACCTGTACCAACTAGGTATCAGATAAGCAGGTTTCTTAATCTCTGTGTTTGTCTACCTTACAGAATGACTAGCTTTCTACGTTTTCAGTTTTTACTGATTTTCACTGATAAATTACCAGATATTTTTATTAAAGGAGTTCAGTTTTTACTGATTTACACCCATTTATCAATCCACTCAGTGTATTTTCGGGTACTTATTTTTGTTAAACCCTAAAGCTTTACACGGTTTTTGCGTCCTGCAACTCTGAGATTGAAACCATTCCACAATGTAAAACACAGAACACACACACGGTGGAGGTTGAAAAAATCAAACAACGTTAATATCGCACTATGATTGGCTCACAAGGAGATGCTGCCTGCCTATTTCTGTGCGTCCATTTTGTATGGCACTGAATTTAAACAATCAATCCTCCACAGATAAAGATATATATTGCCCTCTATTCACCTGGTTACTTCCTTTAGTGCCCATCTCCTTAAGGATTTGGATGGGCAGGCCTGGCTTCTTCTGGATCCCCACAAAACCAGTCCTGCCCTTTCTGTGGCTGGCTCCAGACTACCCCCAAAATGGCTTCTCCCCCATCCAAGGCTCCCAGGGAGGGTTTCTCACTCCCTACTGGTCAGGCTAGCCAGGGCCGGCTCCAGCGTTTTTGCCGTCCCAAGCAGCAAAAAAAAACAAAAAAACTTGCAGCTGAACAGGGAGGCGGAATCCTGCCCGCCGAACACGGAGACAGAGTGATGGTGCGACCACCGAATTGCTGCTGCCGACCAAAGAAGAGTTGTGTTCCTGCCGCCAAATTGCCGCTGAGTGTGAAACGCACTGTGACGGAGCGGCAGCCAAATTCCCGCCGTCGCCGAGGACGGATTGCCGCCCCAGAGCCTGATGTCCTGCCTCCCCTTTACATTTGCTGCCCCAGGCACCTGCTTGGTTCACTGGTGCCTGGAGCCGGCCCTGAGGCTAGCTCTTCTTCCCAGGCTTTTCCTTATCAATCACTTCACTCTGCTCCCTCTTCTGAGCAGGCATGCCTGCAATCCTTCCTCAACCAACATGGCCCCCTGCTGTTCTACGTAGTTTCTCTCCTCCTCCTCTGGGTTGCCTAGCAGACTCCGCGTCTGCCCTTGGCTCCCTCTTCCTACCAGGGACAGCTGCCTCTCCCTGAACTACGAGCACACAGAGCCTCAGGAACCTAGGTAACCTCCTTGGGGGTTACAGATAGATCAGGTAAAAAGGTAAACATGGGGTGAGAAGGCAAATCTATGCCCAAATACCAACAAGGAAATCAGTGCTTAGACATTTTCAAGAAAAGTAAAGAAGAAAATGAAGAGGATGCATTGAGCTGCCAGTACTGGAGCATTGAGGTCAGTGCTCGCGCTGACAGAATAAAGGAGAATGTTGAAAGCAAGTGACACAAGAAGCTTAAAGAAGAAAGTGACCTTCAGGATTAACAGTCAATATCAGGCGCTTCCACCAGGGCTATAATGAAAGAGAGGACACAGCACAACTGTGTCAATGAATTTGTGTGTGCGCTTTGTTTTGCCAGACAACCACTGTTAATTGCAGAGGGGCCTATTGGTGACTTTGTGACATAACACTGTCCAGCAACATAAACCTTTCCTAAGGCAGACAACCTCACTCATAAGATGTTTTAGTATCTAAACTGATGGAATGAATTGATGGAAATGTGTTGTCTAACCTGATTTTTGACAAGTCTCCTGAAGCTTGGATCATCCGATTCTGGGCCTTTTGTTTTCGTTTTTTGATTTCAAAGTGAATAAACCCACATTGTTTTGTGCTGATGTGACATTCATCCCTTCTGCTGATAGCCGTTTTATCGACACAGCAATAACTGACATGCTTGAGATGTATCAACTAATTTGGGAAAATGTGGCCACAATTAACAGATTCTGCTTCTTTCATGGCTAAGTTTGCACAGGAGATTAAATGCAATCAGAAACCAGAACTGGTATGTATTACCTGTCCTGCTCATCTGATTAACATTGCACTGTCAGCACTTACTGCCACAGAAGAAATGAAAGACATGAAATCTTGCATCATTGGATTCGGGGCCATTTTCAAGCATGCAAACAAGTTGAAGGCTTTGTTTTACATAGTGCCAGCTGCCAATTAAACTACCCCTGTTGTGCCACATCGGTGGATGAGCTTGTATTTCGCTGCCTGTCATGTAAATAACGTGTGGAGTGTCCTAATGCATCTCCTAGATCATTCTGAGTTTGTTGGTTCTAAAGCAGAAACTCTGAAGAGACTGGCAAAAAACCAAAATGACCACTAGATTCTGCCCTCCAAGGTAATGTTGATTGTTGAAAACTTGGAATCACTGTGTGACACACCAAAAACACTGGAGCTTTCTCCGACTCCTGCCAACACATTTGCCAATAACAGGCGTTTATCGGATCCTGACAACCAAAATCTCAGCCCAACTGAGCACAAAAGCTGAAGGAGAAACATATGGTGAGAAAAGCCAGGTGTTTCTGGAAGTCGTTCCCACCCCGGAACACAAGAAACGAAAAAGTGTTCAAAACCTTCAACACAACGCTCAGCAAGAAACGGGGGACCGTGGCCTGTAATCTGAACCCTCAAGTGTTTGGTACTGAAGATTCTTTTTGGAATGACATCCAGGTGTTGTACCCCTTCCTCAAGATGCTGGTGGCCGCACTGACACTTTTTCCTAAAATTATTTATTTTTCCTAAAGCTAATTAAGTAATAAGCACACATATACATCCAAATCATTGTAATTTATTTATGTAAGGTTTTGGGGTTTTTTTTGAAGACTTAATAATAAAACTCATGCACAGTTATCTCTATTCTTTACTGGACCTAACAGAATAGAAACACAAATAAGGTGCTTTGCCCATTCTTGTCTTTTTTATTATTGTTTCTTTTGCTTTTTTGGTAAAAGTGGTTGTCCGTATAACAATTCTGAAGTAAATTTAAAAATGCTTTGACATAATAGAACTCCAAATAATAATGAAAAATATATCTGGGCTTGGGTCTGGGTAGGGGAGAGGATGCATAGCTGCGGCTTCAGCCGGCCCGGAGCTCCTCCGGGCAGGTGGGGGCGCTCCGGTCTTCAGCCGGCCTGGGGCTCCTCCGGGCAGGTGGCGGGGGAATGGTCTCGAGGCTTAGGCCAGCCCGGGGCTCCTCATGCCGCAGCTTGTGGCTCCAGGTGCAGGGGGCCTTGGGCCTCCAGCTGCCGGGGGGAGGGAGCGCGGGCAGAAGAGGTGGAGTTGGGGGCTAGCCTCCCCGAAGGGGGGGGGCTCCATCCACTGCCCATGCACCCGCCGCTCACCTCCTCATCCCCCACCTGCCTCCTGTATCCCTCCTCACTCTCCCACCCACCACTCGCCTCCTGTGTCCCTCCTCACTCCCCCACCTGTCGCTCACCTCTTCACTCGCCTGCCACAGACACCTCCCAGCCCACCGCGAGAACTCCTGCTCGCTGGTGGCTCACCACTCACCTTCTTGCTCTTCCGCTCACAGCCAGACCCCCCTGCCCACCTCATTACCCTGCTGCTAGCTTGCCATTCACCTGCTTACTCCTCCAGCAGGCCCTGCTCCCACCACACCACTTGTCTCCTCACCGCCCCCCCCCGCCCGCTCGCCTCTCGCTTCCTCACCCCACCCCCAGAACACTAATAAAACTGCATGGCCATCGAGTTTCAAAAGGAACCATCAATCTACTCCACCACCTGTGAAAACTGAACAGCGTTCTCACTTTCCTCATCAACAGTCACAAGTGCCACATATCTTGACCTTATAAAAGAAACATTAGACTACAGGTGTCCTCACCAATGAGCTGACTCTGTGATTCAGAAGAGATGTTTAATACACTACAGTTTCACATCTGTAATGTTTTTAAAGCCTCTCAAAAACTAATAAAAGCAAAACTAAAACTGTTACAGCTGTGTATTATTCAACTAACAGATCCTTATTAATAAATATAATTCAGTTAACAGGGTAGAAATAAGTAAAAATAGAGTCTTTATATGAACAACCCTTAAGGCCTGAATCCTGCTCCCAATGAGGCGAATCACAAAAGCTCCCACTGACTTTAACAAAGGCAGGACTGAGTCCTAAAAATGTCCTGCATAAACAATATTCACAAAGTAACATTATTATTGCTGAGCTCCCAAAAGGGTCCTATGTACTCGTCCTCCATTGAAAAAGTGAACACAATAGAAGTAAATAGAACATGCTGGCAAAGTTAAAATTGCGGCATTTTGTTTATACTTTTTTTAGTTTGTAAACATTGCTGAACTGAAGTAAAATGGGTCTAAGTTGCTAAAGAATACAACTCATATAGATGAGCTCCTAAAATTCTTCACCTCATTTTTTGATTTCTTCCTAGTCTCAGTCATCAATAATCAATGGCACAGTTAGCAATTATGCCTTTATCAATCATTTTAAAATGTCATCTTAACTATTCAGAGACTGGCAATTAACTGTTCTCTCAGGAGGTGCCCTTTATCTCCATATGTGCCTCTACTTCCCTGATAATATTTAGAGAGATTTTCAGTTTAATGGACAGCACAGAGTTTCCACAGCTGAGACTCCATATAACTTCATCAGAAATGCAAATAGCTCATCTCCCCATGTGATACACTTAATAAAGATGCATACAACAGAAAACCGCCTGCCTATATTGCAAGAATATAGATTTTTTTCTTCCACAAGATCTCTGAAGTTTCAGAAGAGTTCTAAAACCAAGCAGCAACCTTACAAATGCTCTTCTGGAGCCATTTAGTAAGCAAGCAAAAGATTGAATAAACTTCAGGGCTGCCAGTGGAATGGCTATTGTGTGCGTATTTTCAATTGTTATAAACTATACTGAACAACAGCTGCAAAAAGGGGGGGGGGAATCTTTGTTACATTTAAAATAAATTAAAACTTCTCAAAAACGGACGCTCAAAAGAGAAAAAGTCTAACAGTTTTGAAACTGCACTTTGTGACCACCAGTGGCCCAGAGAGAGCTTTGCTTCTTTGTTTCTAGCTGCTTCTAACAGATGTCTACAATTTTTATTACAAAGCTGAACTGCAGGCCTGTAAAAGGAGCAATGAAGGGACCTGCCTCTACTAGAGCTTCAGGAGAAAAGGCAAGGAAACAGGAATTACTCTCAGGAACCAGAGTCACCAGTGGGCAAAGGAAGCAAAGAAAAGTCCAGGGAAGTAAGGCAAGAGAGAATGGGAAGCCAGGCAGCATGTTCAGGAGGGCAGAGGGAAAGAGGACCACGACTGAACTATATGGATAGAAAGAAGCAGCAGCAAAAGGGAAAGTATAGATAGGAGGATAAGATTAAATTAAGAGCAAAAGCAGACAGTGCAATTAACATTGCAAAAAGGACAAAACACTTATTACATTAAAAGGAGATAAAATATCAAACACTTTCCTAATGTTATTTTTCCATGTAAACAATTGCTACAGAGTGCCACATGGATGTTGTGTTATTATGAGTGTGAAGGAAATGTCTGAGAGACAACCTCTCTGCAGATGGCACACACTATGAAAATGTCTGAGAACCACTAGCCAAACCCACTCCTGCATACACAATTTGCCATAAAGTATATTAGTGGAAAAGATCAGATAGTACGCAATGCCAAGAGAGGGATGCATTCCATTTCCAAGATCAGTGTCGAAGGAAATAAATATAGTATCTATCTGTGCCATGTGCCCAGGACTAAAACCTAATTGATAGGGGTCAAGAAAATCAGATGACTCCAGATGATGCCAAAGATACGTTGATCATCCTCCTAAAAATATGAAGTTTAAGAGAAGATAGATATCTATGTTATTACTTTTGGATCCAGACCATACCACTTTGCTCACTTGAAAGTACACTCCCCATCCTAAAGTAAGTTAACAACCATCAACAATGGTCCTAATACCTCCTCTCTGGCTTTCAACCACTCTCTTTTGTGCTATATTTGTTTCCTGATGTAGTCCAGTGCCCCTCGCTACTCCAGTTCTTAGAATTTTAGAAGCTCAACCCTCATAGCTCTTGGGTGAGATTTAGAACGAGCTATGACTGTAACATACAATTCACTGATTCTCTCATGAATGGCCTAGAAATGCACTTTCATTTAACATTTTTGAAGTTGGTCTATTACAAATTAAGCTATCATCCTTTTCACCAATCATCTTGAAAGGCTGATGATCCTAAACTTAGAGAGCTATTTTCTAGCTCTTCAGAGGGGGAGAGAGGTTCTGTAAAGAACACCAATTTGGTCTCCTTTTCAACATTTCCATTTAGCTGTCGCTGTGTTCAGTGTGATTCTATATTTCTGGAAAGATTACAGCCTTAAAAGTTTTATTTTTTTTTATAGTTCTCTCTTTCATGTTACTTTCAATTGCTTCATGATGTAATTTTTGTTTCTCTTTAATTAAAACTGTTTCCCAGCTTTTGTGATGAATAGGAGGAAAGTTTAATTTAAAATACAGCAGTCTGGTTTGGTAGTTCATTAGTGTCCCCTAATTGTCCACATAAAGCAATTTATTAACATTCCATTAGCAAGTTTTATGTACACTAACTACAGTATTTGATTAAATCCCACTTCAGTTTACATAATCAGAAAAAAAAGTAGTAAGGGTATAGATGAGATAGCATATTATAATCAGGCAACATATATTGTAAACAAGTATTTCAAATTTTCTGACAGGCAAAATAATGTCTATTAATATGGCATACACACGAAAAGGAAAATATCATCTTTACTGGACTTGACAAACTGGTATATATAAAAGGGTACATTTTCAGTATTTTCATTTCAGAATAACCACTGATAAAATAGCTCCTTGGTTGAAAAAATACTCAGGATGTCTATTAGATAAGAATAAAATGGCAAAATGACTAATGTAAGATGACTCTTTTTAAACTAACCTACAGATATAAAGTCCCATTATTTACTGATGCACAGTATTCGAGATTCTCAACAATTGTCTAATCTCAAACTGGGTTGAGAATTATAGCTTACTTGGCCTCTGTTCAGCCTCATGTTCTTAGGTTTCAGAGGAGCTCCTAGCCTAGACTAATAACTTTCTCTCACATCCCAACTCTTCAGAAGTGCAGAGCACTTGCAACTCCTACTTAATTAATTTGGAGCTGCAGGCCCCCACCACCTTTGAAAATCCTATCCTGATTCTAAAAGCTTATTAAAAAAATTTAAAGGCCCCTTACAGAAAACACCCTGCCACTAGTCCTCTCCTACTTAAAACAGACTGCTGCTACCTACCGATGTAGGAACATATAGAAGTGTGATATGTATTTCCAACAACATGCTCAGTGCTGTACACAACATAGTAAAAGCCCATCATCACTGCCATGAAGATCTTATCTGATCCTTAAATTGATTTTGTGTGGGTAAAAGAGTCCACCCATGCACACAGAGTTGCAAGAACAGGGTCTCAAGAAAGACACAGCCAAAACTATATGCGCTTGAAGAGCAAAGCAATTTTTAAGTTACAACAATTTTGTAAGTTTACCGTACACCACTTGTCTAACATGTTAGAGTAAAGAATCAGAGGGGTAGCCGTGTTAGCCTGTATCCACAAAAACAACAAGGAGTCCAGTGGCACCTTGAAGAATAACAAATAAATCTGTTAGTCTTTAAGGTGCCATCAGATTCCTTAGAGTAAAGAAGACATCTGTGGTTTAATCTTTGTGGGTCACTTGGAAGTTATCTTGTCTGTGTTAACAGAAATATTAATAAAAATAAAACCTGTTAAAATATTATAAAACAATGTTGGCCCCAGGCAATTAGCAACTATATGCTGTGCGTACAAAACCCACCTTGATTCCTAAATATCCATTTGTTAGCACTGATGTACTAAACTTTCAGCTAATCCCTCCTAGTCCAATGGAAAGGATGGTCATCCACATAGGAAGCAAGACACTGTGAACCAATTTCACTATCCCAACACAGAAAATTGGAACAGAACACTAAATCGGACTCAACATCTCAGAAGAAAATGCCCGCTATACCTTCATAGCTGATATTCTCACACTGTAGACCTGAGGCAAATGACTATCCAAATGTTGTGCTGTGAAGTTTGAATACTAGTGGAGCATCATCATGTACCCTGTTACTTAGGAACAACCCTGCACTGGCAGAACGATTGAGTGGATGGGACTAGAGATGTACAAGCTAGACTTGTACATCTCTAACTTCCAGGAGTTCATGTGAATTAACCTCTCTGGCAGCTGCCCATAGTAGCAGGACAGTGCAAGCATCCTGCCCTCAGAGCAGACTCTTGCTCCTGCAGAAACGAAAGGAGCTCTGATCTACTTCAGTGCTAAAAAGGGCTCGATCTCTTCTTACCACCATCTTCAGGAAGTTATTGCAAGAGAGAAGAAACACTCAACATGATGTCCAGAACCACCCAAACGAAAGACTAACAAACTATTAGCCCCACAAGAAGGTCCCGCAAAACTGAGCTGAGAAAGGATGGTCCGGTCCAGCCCGCCCCTATTGCACAGGGAGAGACAGCTCCCATGCACAATGCTGCTGATTGCAAACTCTCCCGAGAAACTTGCTGAGAACTTGCGATGCCACTTTTGGGGGGCGAAGAGGGGAATCCCTGAGCCCAGCTGCACAAGCCCTTTCCTGCCCTTGCGGCTGTTACCTGCTGATGTAACCGTCCCCATCGCCATCGCAGGTCTGGAAGAGGCGCCTCATCCTCTCCTCCTCGCCGGTGCTGGACGTGTCGCTGCTGCTGCTCCCGGTGCTGCTGACGCTCACCTCCACCACCACGGCCGCAGCTGCCGCCATCATGCGGCTCTGCTCAAGAGGAGGAGGAGCAGGCAGCGCAGCCCGCGGTGCTCGGGACACTCAGTCCGCGCGAGCCCTCCCCGCCGTGCCTGCACAGCGCGGCTCGCGAGCGGCGGCGCAAGGCCAGCCAGGGGTTGGAGAGCCCGGGCGTTCAGCCTCCTCGCGCACGAGCGCGGCGACTCCCGAGCCCCGGATTCGCGTTCTGGCCTGGAAGGCGCCGGGGGAGCGCGCGACGGCCAGGCTCGCACTTTCCAGCGGCTGCAGCTGGGCTCAGGCGCGTTCGCGAGCGGGAGGAATGCGCAGGAGCCGCGGCCGCTGCTGTACTGGGCGCCTTGCAGAGCTGCCTGTCCGGCGCGGCGCTGCTGCGGCGGCGGCTGCTCTACCTGCCCCTGTCCGGAGCGCCCGCCGCGGGACCCGGCCCAGTGAACCAGGGCCGGGGCGGTTCGGGGGGAAGCGGAGCGACAGCCGCACCCTTGAGCCTTGATGCCAGCAACCCAAGGGAACTGGGGATGAGGTGTTAGGGGTGTGGGAGGGGCTCAGAGCTGGGGCAGAGGGTTGGGGTGAGGTGTTCAGGCTGTGGGAGGGGGCTCTGGGCTGGGGGTGCAGGCTCTGGGGTTCGAAGTAAATGGGTTTGGGGTTTTTTTTAAATAATTTTTGGAGGTTTTGGGGGAGCGTTTAATTTGATCATGGTCGAGTCCTGCCCCAAAGATGGGAGCCTGCCTAGCACTCATCCTGCAGTGGTGGCTCCATTCTTACCGAGCTGGGCGGCTGGCTCCACACTCCGGGCTTTGCAACCTGAGACACAGGGTCACAGTGCTGCTCACGTTTGGCCTAGCCACACTTCCGTTGTGACCTGGGGATGGAGAGAGAGGCAGGCAAAATTTGAGTGAGGAATGCATGGGCTAATTTGAGTGGCACTCATGTGCCAAATCACAACATCTGAAGTGGGGAGCCAGGCCCAGCCCTATGGGACAGGAGCTGCTGCTGTGGGGTAAGTTTTTTGTTTTCTGTTGGTGTTTCATTTTGTTTTGTGGTAGTTTACATTTGCAGAAAACACAGGGCTCTAGGAATTGCATTTACTCAGAACCTCTGAAAATCAGGTCCCAAGTGTCTCAAGTTAGACTGCCAAAAACATGAACAAAAAACTAGTGAACGCTCCTGAAAATAGAGAAGGAGGACTTGTGGCACCTTAGAGACTAACAAATATATTTGAGCATAAGCTTTCGTGAGCTACAGCTCACTTAGGTGCCACAAGACCTCATTTTCTTTTTGCGGCTACAGACTAACACGGCTGCTATTCTGACTCCTGAAAATGTGGTTTCAACTGATTTTACAGGGGAAATAGATAAAGTGACTATACACAAAGAGCAATCCACAAAGTAAGGAAAGGGAGGGAAAACAGAAACATTTTTCCTCTGTGTTTTTCAGTCATAGTAATCTGAGGTGTCCTATACAAAAATAAGAAAGTGTGAGTTCTAAATTAACAGTGTCCGTTTAAACAAGAGAGAAAACTAGTGAGATGGAGCACTTCCGAGGGGTGTTATGAACTTTCACTCTCCAAAATTTCCCACTTGTGTCTAATCATTCCCATTTACTACATATACTCACTTGGAGTTCCCTGATCTTTTAGGTGATATTTTGGTGATAGACAGGTGATAGTTTCCTATGAACTGCTTGATCCTTCTGTGGAGAGGTTGTAAATGGGTGGGCTATTGGCAAGTAGCCGAGAGCATCATCACCCTCACTCTTTAGCTGCATTTGTTAACCAGATTTCAGTCTACTTGATAGCAGCTGTTCCCCATTTCTTACTGTTCTGCCTTCTCAATACCTGGCAAGTCAAAGGGGATGGAGGGGAAATAGCATTGCAGCACTCAGAGGCTCCCTTTTTTATGCATCCTGTGGCTCCCAACATCAGAGGTCCTATCTGTGAACAGAATCGAGTACATTTTGAAAGATACCTACTCAAACACCTCCAACAAATGAGACCATACCTGAAGACAGTATATACTTGGATGGTATGGCTGTAGTCTGGCAAATTCTGCACAGTTGTACTTCTCACATTATTGTCACAATCATAATATAATTAGTATTTACTTTTGTAAGGACTAAAATACCTGGCAATTTCATATTTTACAGGAACGAAGAAGCCCAAGAAGAAGATGCAAATTATATGCTAAACACAAAGAAACAAAGTCATCATCGCTGGATCTTTCTGGGCTTGTCTTTTTAAAGACTAAGTCAAAAATTCAAAAAGTTATATTTTCAGCAGCAACTGTAACTTGACCAATTGAATGTTAGGCTTAAATGGATGCTCAGAAGGAAAAACCTGCTGTCTTAAATATGGAATATTTACTGAGTAATGTCACAATGTGTAATGTGGCCAAGTTACAGTTGCTGTGGAAGCTTTTAATTTTCACTCTTCATGCATGTGAAATGTTAACTATATGTTGCAGGTTTTTTGTCAAATTTCCTTGATCCAAACCACTGGGAGAAAGGGCAGGTTGACTTCATGGAGATTTTAACTAATTGTCACCTCATGTGGGACTGGTTTTGAGGGCAGAATGCAGCATTCCAACCCTGTGAGATCCTAGGCATCGACAAAGAAGGGAATTTCAAGTCCTGCAGAGTGCCAGCCACTCTGTGTTGCTCCTTTGGCCTTCTCTCCTCTAGGAGCAGTGCCAGATATTCCCTCCAAATTGGATGGGATTTTGTACGCTCTCCCTACATTGATGTTAAATGACTTCATACCATTTTTGCACACGTATTGCCATAAAGGGGGACTCTGCTTTCTAGAGCCATCCCAAATCTCTATGTACAAAATATTCTTGGGGATATGGTCTCTTCCCTGACATGACCGAGCCATTGCAAACTCTTCTTCTTGATAGTGGTTTCTAAGTGCGTCAGTCCTGTGCACTCCAGCATCTCTGCGTTTTGGTATTTTGTCTTCCCACTTTACTTCCAGAATCTTATTCAGGCATTTCATGTGGAAGCTGTTCAGTCTCCTGATGTGCCTAGCATATGTAGTCCATGTTTCTGCACAATAAAGCAGGGATGATGGCACACAAGTCTCATAGATTTGCATCTTCACCTTAGTCAATAGTTTGCTGCTATTCCATGCACATCTCTGTAATAGTCTGAAATTCTTAGTTGCTTTTCTGATTCTCTATTAGTTTAGTCTGAAGGTCAAGATTCCTGCTGATCGTCGAACCCAAGAAGTAGCAAAGCCGTAGACAAGTGCTATATACTGAAAAGCTAAACCCCAAACATAGTAGAGACATAAGCAATTGTTAGAAATACATAGAGAAGAGTGATATAGTATAGGGGATGTGGAACTGTAAACAAAAAATCAGTTGTAAGAGAGAGACCAAGTTACAAGTTCAGGTCCATGGAGGAGAGCTGGGCGACTCCTGCCTTCAGGAGACTGAATGAGAAACTGCCTGAACTGTGATGCTAACAAACTAGATGCCAGCTGTTGCCCAGATTGCAGGCATTCACTAAGAACTGACAAACTCATAGCTGGAGACCAGACCAGTTCACATGTATTTTTAGTTTTGCTCAAAATAGGTATTAGTCTTATAAGAATGTGTGATGTTATTGACATAAACTGTGACTGTATAGATCATTGTTGCAACCAGGGTCTTATGGTTGCACCAGTCCTTGTACAGAGGAGGCCAAGTGGAGTGTCTATGGAAAGGTTGTAGTTTGCTGGTTATGATTATGTTATGTGTATGTGTGTATCATTTTTGTATTTGAAGTTATGGATATTGGCTATGTATTTGTTTGATTCTAAGTAGCCTCAGTGAAACATTTGGTCAGCTTCTTGAGAAAGGACTATTCTCAGTAAGTACCAATCAAGAAACACTTAACTGACAATGGACTTTGGGAGACGCTAATCCACATCTGAGCTTTCCTGGGAACGTTCAAATTAACATGTAAACAATAGCCTCAGCCTGCAAAAAACTGAATCATGCATAGACATGTGACTTGCCCAGGTGGCTACAGACTCCATCTTGTTGCTGTGATTTTGCACAGAAGAACAGAGGGGTTTCTGCCCACAAGAGAAATAATATAAAAGGCCCTGGAAATCCCTCCATTTTCTCTTCAGCTGGCTCAAAAGCCTCTCCGCCCCAAAGAGATGCCTGAAAGAAACTGGAAAAAGGGACAGTAACTACAGGGGTGTGAGTGATTGCTGGACCCAGACTAGGAAGGAGTCTAGTCTGTGAAAGAAGCTTATTGGAACATCTCTGAGGGTGAGATTTACCTGCATTTAGTTTCCTACTGTATTAGGCTTAGACTTGCGTGTTTTTGTTTTATTTTGCTTGGTAATTTACTTTGTTCTGTCTGTTATTACTTGGAACCACGTAAATCCTTCTTTTTATACTTAATAAAATCACTTTTTGCTTATTAATTGACCCAGAGTAAGTAATTAATTCCTGGGGGAGCAAACAGCTGTGCATATCTCTCTATCAGTGTTATAGACAGCAGACAATTTGAGTTTACCCTGTATATGCTTTATAGAGAGTAAAACAGATTTATTTGGGGTTTGGATCCCATTGGGAACTGGGTATCTGGGTGCTAGAGACAGGAGCACTTCTTAAGCTGTTTTCAGTTAAGTCTGCAGTTTTTGGGGGATGTGGTTCAGACCTGGAAAGAAGCTGCATGGAGCCACAAATCCATATGGGAATAATGGCATTCAGACCCGGAGAAGGAGCTGACAAGCAAGGAAAGATCATAGCAGCACAAGGAAGCAGTGCGTGATTGAAGGAACAATCCTTACCTGTCTAAAACAGGGTCCCTGGGCTGGAACCCAGAGGAGACTGCAGGCCCGGGTTCCCCTAACTCTTCTCCAGACCAACAGGAGAAGGGCAGAGTTCCAGACTGAAAGAGGTCAAAAATGATATGTCCCGGACGGGGGGTGAGGGTCTGGTACAGGCTACTCGACTTTACGTTTTTCCTGTCTTTTGGACTGGACTCTGAATTACCCTAAAGTGCATGAAACACAAGGCAACGGGGATCAAGAGTGGACCTGGACAGTGTGACGGGTTCGGTCACAGAGATCCCCTTGGGACTGTCACCTGATGTGCTGAAATTACCTCTGAGCCCGTTTTCCCTGCCAGCTTGGGACTCCAGAACCCTGTCTTGTTGAGCCAGCCACACTAGCCTGTTGCAACGCAGACCCAGGGTCTGTCCTATGCTCCCAAAGCTGCAGACTTTAACCAAAAACAGCTCAGCAGGTTACCTCTCCAGCACCCAGACACCTAGTTCCCAATGGGATCCAAACCCCAAATAAATCCATTTTACTCTGTATGAAGCTTATACAGGATAAATTCATAAATTGTCCGCCCTCTATAACACTGATAGAGAGATATGCAGAGCTGTTTGCTCCCCCAGGTATTAATCACTTACTCTGAGTCTATTAATAAACAAAAGTCATTTTATTAAGTATAAAAAGTAGGATTTAAGTGGTTTCAAGTAACAACAGACAGAACAAAGTAAGTCACCAAGCAAAATCATGCAAGTCTAAGCCTAATACCTTAAGAAACTGATTACAGGTAATATCTCATCCTCAGAGATATTCTGATAAGCTTCTTTTACAGACTAGATTCCTTCCTAGTCTGGGCCCAATCCTTTCCCCTGGTACAGTCCTTAGTTCCAGCAGCCATCTCAGGTGGTAACTAGGGGTTTTCTCATGACTGGCTGCCCCTTTGTTCTGCTCCACCCCCTTTTATAGCTTTGGCATAAGGCAGGAATCCTTTGTCTCTCTGGGTCCCGACCCGCTCCTTCTAAATGGAAAAGTACCAGATTTAAAATGGATTCCAGCATCATGTGACATTATGAAATTATCGTGGGAGATGTTCAACAGCTGATGAAAAATGGGCTTCTGTTGCTGTAGTGCACAAAACATTATAGACCAGTACTTCTCACCTTTTTTGTTGCTGTTGTTGGAGCCACTTTGGGATGTATTGGTGGTTGCCCCAGCCCCTGATGATTCCTCACACCACGTTTTGACACAGTATGCATAGTTTTTCCTTTGTTCTGTCCATTTACTTAACTTTGCTATTCTCTGCTTTCTTTCTCTTTTACATGTTCTCTACTGACTTTCGCTCTGCTCCTGCGATAGCAGATAGCATCAAGTCTTCTTTCCATTTATCCACTCACAGGGAACAAGCAGGGAGGGAAGAGGAGTGGCTTTCATTGATCCACTTACCACTTTACCTGCAGACTATCTATGAACTTTAACATCTCGTGTCTAAGCACCTTACAAACGTTAATTAATTTTACAGATTGGCAATTAAAACAAGGAAGTAGTAATTTCAAAAGTCCCTTTTTCAAAAGAGACTTAGGCACTCATTGACTTTGGAATAATGAGAAAATGTATGAGATAGAATTAAAAATGCATGAGGGATATAAATCATCATGCTTCAGAGCATAAGAGAAATACAAATTGCTGGGGTTAGAAAAATATGTTGTCTATGGGTTGTCCAGAATGTTCTATTTCTTATATCTTCCTGTTGAGCATCTGGTTTTGACTGCCAGTGGAGACAGAATGCCAGATAGGATGGACTGTTGGTCTAATGCTGTATAGCACTTCCTATATTCATATAAATATCCCCTAGACATCCTCTGGCAAATGCCTGCAAGGAGATGAGCTTCTTCTAGCTGATGAGAGGCCTGATCTATATATTGGAGAAAGAACAACAACCCCTTAGAAACAAGTGGGTGGCCTATATATATATATATATATATATATATATATATAGTGTGTGTGTGTGTGTGTGTGTATATATATATATATATATATATAAAATTTATATTTTGATTAGAATTTTTCTCAACTCCACCTTTCCCCCTTTTTTTTAATGGTCTCTTTTTGTTATGGTCCTCACTGGTTAATTTTTCCCTTGTGTTTTTAATGATTGTTTCACCCTGTTCCTTTTATGTATTTACTCTTCCCAATGGAAAGCACAATCAATAACGTTGAGTTTGAGACACACTTTTTTAAACTCACAATGTTTCAGTGGGTTTAATATTAGTCAAAATAAATGTGTCTATCTCCAGTTTTGAACAAATTAGAATGACAGGGTGGCTGAGTCAGCCATAGTTGTTCGTTTAACCCTATAAAAGCCTATATCCTCTCACCTGACTGAGGATAAGATGCCATTCCTCCTGTTAGTGAGCACTTACTGACTTCAGTGGGACTACTTGTGTAAGTTCTCACAAACATGAGGAAGGGTTGCAAACCCTAGCCCTAAGTTCCCTGCTTTTAGCACTGGAATTGAATTCCTACTTTGCCATCTTGCAGAGTTTCACTGTACATTTGAACCAACTTATTAATTGCACTGCACCTGGAAAAGCAACCAGTTTCATATGAAAACCATAATCCAGGCTTTATTGCAATTTGCAGCACAGAATTATACTGCATTTAGTGGCTTTTTGTGTTAGAGCCTTGCAACCTCACCCGAACCTGACAGGACCTGACTACAAGCACTGGATTCAGGTTGGGTGGGAAAACAGGTTGGCTCTCCTTCTGCCCATGGGGTTGGTGCGGTAGCAGACGCATGCCCTGCTGTTTCCTGCCAGCCACTGCCACCTTGCTACATTGTGTGCTAATGAGTTGAAGCACCGCACTTTGCAGTTCACACAGTGCAGCAGGTGGCCACCACTGCACCAAACATAGGGGGAGGGGGTACAGATGGCACGGCTGGCTCAGGTTCAGCTGGGAAGGGCCAGGTTGGGTGGGCTTGGGTCCAAATTAGAAATTAGGCCTGAGCAGACCTCTTTTGTGTTATCTTAAAGCTGATTCCTCTACTTCAGTTGAATGTCTTATTTGGGAATGATTTATTAGCTGCAAGATGTTTATTTTCGTGCATATCTATAAAAAGTCTAAAAATCTATGGTGTTTAGTACCCTATTCTGTTTAGTACCCTAACGCTGTCTCCTCTTTACAATGTGATATTTAAATACTGTCCTTCAAGTAAGTCAAACTTCTCTCTCTTTCACTGATATTTTATAAATTCCTGTCTTAAACTCCTAGAAGAATTAATCCCTGGTATAAATTTATCAATGAGGATAGACTAGGGATGGATTTGGTCCACAAACCGTAAAATGCATTTCTACTCTGGCAAAGGATTATGTACAAATGATACATTCTTACTCAACAGATATGCCCCCTGTGTATATTATGAGTCATATTTGCTAACTTTAGTGATTGAAAGTAACTTTTTAAACTTCCACTTCCAATATCACTGGAAAGTCAACACAACAATGGAAAAAGAAGGTTGTGTATCATCAACAGATGTAACTAGGATCCAGTTGCAATATAGGGCTCTTAATTATACAGTTATAACTCACTGAAGATAACTTACTAAATACAATGGTTTGCAAAGGTATAACTGAGGACAGAATTTGGCCTGCAGAATCTTTATTTTTATGTGGGAAGGAAAGTTGGTTGTGTTAAGGCAGAGGAGATGGAAGATCTAGGTTCTTGATCATAGACTTTTTGCAAGTCACTTACTCTCTCTAAGCCTTAGTTTTCTTGTGTATACAATGGAAAAAATACTCCCTTATGAAGCTTAATTAATAGCTATGAGGTGCTTAGATATATATTGAGTGCAATAGAAATGTCTCCAAATAAATACCACTGAAGATGTATATGAAGGAAAGACTCTGATTTGATTTTTCAGATCTCAGGGAGAGTTTGCAAGGGAGCTGATTAGAAAAAGCTAGTACATTACATGTAAATGGAGAAATTTCTAAATAGCACCTCTGAGACACAGCAAACCTGGAAAACTGCAGTGCCAATTTATCGTCACTATTCAGAGCAGAGCTGTGCCAAAATGCTCCTTGTGTACTAATCCTATAGCCAGGGACAACACGAGCCACTGTGACCAGGCCAATAGTCTTGGTATTCCTGATACATTCCCATCTCTATTTATGGGATAGAGTTGATGGACACATAGGCGCCAACTCTGTGGGTGCTCCGGGGCTGGAGCACCCATGGGGAAAAATTAGTGGGTCCTCTGCACCCACGGGCAGCCAAGCTCCCCTCACTTCCCGCCCCACTTCCTCCTCCCCTGAATGCACCATGTCCCCACTCCTCTGCCTACCTCCCAGCGCTTCCCGCCCGGCTGCCACCAAACTGCTGTTTGGCAGCATTAGCACACTCTGGGGTGGGGGGAGGAGTGTGGGAACGTGGCGCACGCCGGGGAAGAGGCAGGGCCGGGGCGGTGATTTGGGGAAGGAGTTGGAATACGGGCAGGGAGGGGACGGAGTTGGGGCGGTGACTTTGGGGAAGGGGTTGGAATGGGCGGGGAAAAGGCGAGGCAGGGGCGGGACCTCATGGAAGGGGTGGAGTGGGGGCGGGGTCAGGGGCAGAAGTGGGGGTCAAGCACCCACGGAAATGAGGGAAAGTTGTTGGATCATATTATAGAAGTTCTGTAGTAAAATCACAAATGAGTTTGATTCCCCATAGTTTAAATTCCAGGGTATTACTAATTAAGAGGTCTCTTGGTTTTTGGGACTGTTTCTCTCCCTCTATGTTTGAAACTTGCAAGCTGCTAATTGTGTTAGTACATTCTACGACAGAGTCTGCTCTCAAAGCAATTCTTTGTAACAACAACTACTCACACAGAGAGAGACTCAAAGCAATACTCTGTAACAACAGAAACAGCACCCAGAGATTCCCCGCCACTTTGTTGTATTCATCTCACTTTGTTAACAATTGTGATTAAAATAGAGATAGAGGATGTATGTGGATGGATGCTTGGTGTGGATAATAACTGAATGATCAGGGAGGTGCCAGCCTAAGAATCCAGTGTCCATCGGCCAAAGAAGGCGTCAAGTGGAAACAACCAGAGGACCCCCAGAGGGCAGACTGGAATCCACCTAACAGACTCAAGAATGGGAGAACCAAAGAACAAGATAACATCTGGCAGCACGGAGCTGTGAGGAATGTTCCATCTGCTGATTGATTCAGCAACAGCATGATGAAGCAATTCCCATAGACTGGCATAGGAAGAAATTCCTATAAAAATGGACTCTAGAAAGTGAGAACTTTGGGGTCTGATTCTGCAAACCAACTTCCAGGAGCATCAGATGTACATCTGACGAGGCCCTGCTCCCTCCTCATGTCCAGGCCACCTGGCCAGTGGCTTGGCATGAGCAACTCTAAGGCTGGTAACTGTGATAACAACCTTGCAGAACCAGTGTGTGTGTGTTTGTATGAATGAATGTGTGAATAAATATGAGATTGAATGGAATGTTATAGCTATAACTAACTGCTTACTATGATTCTTTCTGTATTCACAATAAATGTGGTATTTTGCCTTTTCCCCTTTAATAAGATCCTGCTGGTTTTTATTTTATTGGTATAACAAAGCCGGCGCCTATGGATAGACAGACAAGTGTCAATGCCTCTTTTAGTTACTTACCATGAATTGTGTGATACGTTACATGTATCCACGTTAGATTGGTTCTAATAAAATAATGGTAAATGACAATTTCCTGTAAGTTTACAGACATGATCTACTACTCACAATTATATTTTCAAAAATATACTTGTAATATTTTTTCTCTAAAAACTAAGAAAAGCCTTAAGATTCAGATATTAAAATTGTTAGAAGCCCATACAACTGGTGATTCAATATTCTCTAGTCACTGATGAGTCTTCATAGATACAGGTAATAGGTTATCTGCTGGAAGAAACATGATAGGCCATATTCAGCCATGGTGTAAACAGATGCAACTCCACTGAAATTAATGACCCTGATCTTTCATAACAAAATGCAGAGTAGTCCCAGGATGGGAGAATTGGGAAAACCACCTTTGCTTCCCTCTCCAGCTAAATCAAATATATCTTTTGTCACAACTGAAGGTCTGCCGCAAAGACACTACATTTATGCACCAGGACTAAATTTGGCCATTTTACTGAAGTCTTTAATCCAGCAAATTTCACTAGTTTTGCTGGAAGGGGGACTTCAGGGCCTGGCTCACTGTGATTTGGATTCAGAATCTTGTTACATATAAACACACATTTGTTGTACTAGCACCACCTTGTGGCTAATTATGTTTAACACAGTAACAGCACTGGTTAAATGTTAATAGATGTTTGGTTGCTTGTGTGTTCCCTCCATGTGCCACCCCAGCCCTGTGAAGACAGCTGGTATGGCAGACCTCGAATGAACCATCCAATGACCACAAGATCCGTTAAGGGATGAAGGCACCCAGCCAGTTTTATTGTCAACGAAGCATGTATTAGTATCCCGCAGACTCTACCGGAGTAATAATACATGTATGCCCATAACAATGGACCAGTTTGGTGAACAGTGGGGCTTTCCGTTCCTCCCTAGGGCAAAGATACTCCCTTTGAGATACATCTTTATACCCTGATACAAACAAGTTATTACTGCCCCTCTGGCATAGTTAGTTACTGCCCCCTGATGTGGCTAGTTATCACCCATCACCTTGTACGTGTTAGTTCGATCAAAACATGTCTATTACGTACTGTCATCCTGACCTTATCTTTTGGGGGGGGTGTATGTGTTCCTGTTATCCTTTGGGAATGTTCTTATACCATCCTTGATATCAGGATGTTCTGGTACCACTTGATATTGGGATGTGTTTGCGTGAGTAGCACTTCTTAGGATTGTGTATTTCTGCAATATTAGCCCTGTTCTTGCCAGATTCTGTGAGCAGGTCCTGTTTCATACCAGGCCTCTGATACATGGGCTTATGTCTCAGGCTCTTTTCCTACTATATTCCCCCACTTTTTGAGTTTTTATGGGGAGGATGTTTACCCATTGTCCCAGAAAAGCATAACGCATGGGCTGAAGATGGTCCAGTGGGCTAAACACTGTTATGTGGCCACCTTACTGCTTCCCATTTACACACTTATGCCCCATCTGTTTCTTAACTTGCACATTCCCTTGTATGATTGATGGGCAGATTTTATTTTCCAATTGTTATTAGTTCCTTATGGTGGGCCTGGGAATGTTGGGCCTGAGACTTTGATTAAGGAATATAGTTTTATGATTGAGCCTTGGGGGCACTCCCAGATAATTAATACATATGAATAATATGGATATAATGTATATATTTGTAGTGTATATGGGTATATATGTACAGTTTGTATGTGTACATATGAGACCACTTTATATTTAAGTGTAACATTTTTTTTCCAATCTGGTGCCATAGTTTGGCTTTTTTATGTTGGTGCTGTAGATAGCAAGATATTTTTATGAGGGCAATTACAGTTACCATTTGTGTTATTATTGGTAGAAGGCTGAGTGTTTTGAAATACTGGGATAAGCATTATTATAGTGTGTCCCACCGTGCTATGTATATGAGAAGTAAAACAGAAATTTGGAGTAGTGACATTACAAATGAGGCCTTTATATATAAATGTTTTGTAATTAGTTACTACCCAATACTGTCCATTCATATTATAGGTTACCCATACTGCTGGTTGTTACCCTTTGGTAAGCTTTGCTGGGTAGGAAACAAGAACGGCTAGCTTTTTTGTTTTATTGGTGGCATTACTCTGTGGTACACCAGTAGTTGACGAGGATTTAGTTTTTGTTTTTTTTATGGATGCTGTTTTCCAGGTAACTTACTGAATGGACAGTAACCAATTTATTAAATATTTCTGTGTTAGGATTTAATGTTGGTACTTGGACACTGGACAAGATTGTTTTGAATAACATCTGTTTTACTTAGGATGCAGGGTCACTTACCCACATTATGACTGGTGCTAACAGGGATTTGTTTACCCAATTTGTAGTTATTGTGTAGCAATTTTTTTTAACCACTGTGTTGTTGTTGTTTGCTACCATTTGTTTGTGGATTTTTACTCATATGTTGGTTAAACAGTTTAGCAATGTTATGTAAATGACATACAGAGCAATAATACAGTTGCCTTTACATAGTAGCTAAGTTTAAATTAACTGATAGTGGTTTTTAGCTGATTGCCAACTTAATTGTTTATATATGGTAGATTGAGGTGTATTTGACCAATTTTTTATTTGTGCACTTCAATTTTTTTGTTTTTTTTATCTGAATACTGATTTTTGGGGGTGTTTTTGTGGTGTGGTTTTTTGGTGTATTTAGTTTGTGGGATGTAATTTTAATTAACGTAATAAATTTTTTGTTTGTTTTAAATTTTTTAAATTTTTAGTAACCCAAATTTAATCCATAGATTAATGTGCTTACAATGTAATAGGGACCAAGTCTTTTTTAAGGCAAACAAAAATGACAAAGGGTTAAACATTTAAATAAACAAGTTATCACCTTATTTAACTTTTTTTAAATTGATAAAAAATATATTTACCAATTTTGTTGTGTTACTTTAGTAACTTAAAGCATTTTTAATTACCTTATATTAAACTTTATTTTAAAACTCTTCTATCTGGAAATAAGGAAACCCCATGTTTCAAATATTAGTTAGTGGTTAGGATTAGAAGTAGGGTCTGCATTTCCATTGCTTGGCAACTATATTTTGAAGAAAGTTAGGAGTAATTCCAGCTGTTGCATTTCTGAAGGGTTAAAATAATTAATGTACTGGATTTATTTAAACGAAAGTTTTTACCGTTTTTTCTCTTTGTGAGTTTGTTGTTTTGTTCAGTTCTTAATTGCTTTATTTTTGGAGGTTTTTGTGAAAACTATAACTTTTAAAACAAAGAGAGAAAGAGCAGAAGTGAGGAGAGACGGGAGAAGAGCAACCTAGGAAGGTAAATCCCATTGACCTTTAGGACCTTAAATCTGAGGAAGGGTCCTTCGGCAATTGTAGCTTTGGGTCGATTTGCAGGGAGGACAAATCCGCACGGAACAGCGCCTAGGGCCGCCCCTGCCTCAGAAACCGGGGCAGACAATAGCAGCAGGAGCTTCAGCCTGGCCCACGTGGGGAGGAGCCGCCCACAGGCAGCTCCTGGGGAAGAGAGGCAGCCAGGTGAGGTGAGCACCCCACGCTCAGCGGGGGCCCGGACACACGGCGGCCTTAGCCCAGCGTCCCGCGCGCTGCCCCTAAGGCTGTGATTGGACCGACACGGCCGCGCCCTAGCGCATACGCCCCGCGCGGCGCCTGGTCCTATTTCCTGCGTGCCCCCTTCGCCCCGCCCCCGCTTGCAGGGACGTCATTGCGTCGCAGCTCCCCCCCCCAACCCCCTTTCACTTTTCCTCCAAGTCCCACACAGCCGGCGCGGCGGCTGCCTGGTGACCTGGCCGCTGGCAGGTGCGCGCGCGCAGCCTGCCCCGGCCGCCAGAGGGAGCCCTGCAGCCCCGGGGCCTGTCTGGGAGCGAGTGTCTCGTCCTCGCAGGGCCATGTCCCGGCCCAGCAGTGCGTCCCCCCGGCCGCCCAGCAGCGCCCTGTCTGGCGGGGGCCCGGCCGCCGCCTCCGGCTCGGGCAGCGGCCGGGCCAGGGGGCTGAAGGACATCCGCATCGACGAGGAGGTGAAGATCGCGGTGAACATCGCCCTGGAGCGGTTCCGCTACGGGGACCAGAGAGGTGACCGCGGGTCGGGATGATGTGGAGGCACCGGGGAGGGAGTCGGTGGGTGAGGCTCTTGGGGGGCTGGGGGCCGAGGGGGCTTCTGGGTGAGGAGAGAGATGTCTGTCTGGGGTGGGGGGTGATCTCGACAGGGAGTGGGGGGGGGGGGTTGCGGGGAGGCAGGGCTTGGGTTGGGGGGTGGTGACCTGGGTAGGGGGGTGTGGTGGGGGAGCGCAGGGTTTGGGTTGGGTGTGTGTGTGTGTGTGTGTGTGTGTGTGACCTAGGCAAGAGGTGTGGGGGAGGGCTTGGATTGGGTTGGGGGGTGATCTGAGGGGGGGAAGACAGGACAGGACATGGGGAGGGGGGATGTTATACTGTTGCCCCATTCTGGTGGCAGAAGCTCTCTGAGGGCACCATGGGGATCTTGGTTTGGGAAGCAGGTAGAATCATTCCAGCATTGACAGGAATACCTGTTGAGATGAATTTAGGGTGATGGGGCTGGCAGCATGTCATGTCTGAGCTATAATATTCATGGCTAGAACATATCTTGAGTGCTGGTACTTCATGTGTGTTTGCTGCCCTATTCTGTTTTGAGGTTCCATGGAGGCTTAGTGCATCTTGTATCCCTATTAGTTGTGAGCTGTAGCCCAACATAATGAGCTCCTATAGCACCCCAGGCATCTAATTGCCCAAGTGCCATATTGGCCAAAATGTTCAAGGGTGAATGGGGGACATGACTCCCTGGCACTTGTACCCCTGAGATCTGACACTGGGCCTGGCAAATTACTGCAGTTGCCTGAAAAAGCTAGGAACTACACTAGGTAGTGGCAATGATTTTATATGTGTTAGGGGAAAGATAGTTCTACTTTGCTAGTGAGAAGTACAGGTTTGCCTCCTCTCTTGGGAGAAGATAAATGAGACTAATTTGTTTGGAGGTTAGAGATCTCTGCTCACTAGTTTTTGGTGAGATTGCTTGTTTTGGCATGGAAATAAGAAAATATTTCTCATTTTATTTGAAATAGGGAAGAAGTAACATGCTGATTATGTTGTGTTATATCTTCTAATTTTTTAAATTTTTTTCTAGAAATGGAATTTCCTTCTTCTTTGACTAGTACTGAAAGAGCATTTATTCACCGACTGAGTCAGTCTCTTGGTCTGATTTCTAAAAGTAAAGGGTAAGTTAATGTGAGATTAGTTGTGTTAATTACTAAAAATGAAAGTCCATATATCTCTTTAAAAGGCAATATATACATTTCCAGTATTTCTTGTAGTTTGACTGAGGGCCAGATCATTCAGGAGGGTCTAGTAGGGAAGAGATATTGAGGTTCCTTGCAGGGTTCTTTGAGCACTATTTCTCTGGTTGAAGGAATTTGGGGCCTATACCGTTTGGGAAGCCTTGTCCCCTCTGTACCTTATGGATCTGTGAAATTGACAAAGAAAGGACTCTCTTTCCACACAGTGCCAGGAGTCATTCTGCTCTGAACTGTATTGCCTCCTGACCAAGATTCTGCATGGAATCTGGGAGCTTGGTAAGGGACAATATCATCGAGAGCAGCATCTCCCTTACTCCTAGACATTTGTGAGAACATCTTTACAGAGTAATGGAGGAAAGGGGTTGGATGGTACTGCAGGGATGGGTTTACTCCCCAAGTCGCTCTGCATTTCAACCTTCTAAGTAGAAAAGGGGAGATCCTTATACAGAGGGCCCCTTTCATGCTGAGATAAACAGAAGATGATCAAGGCGCAAAAGTTGTAGGGTCACACAGCAGAAGAGGAAACAGAGCACAGTCTATATAAGGGACATAAAAATCTGGACTTGCTGATAGATCAGTTGGGGAAGCATCCTAAGAAATGTTTTGCTCAAACTCAGTCTTTTTCTTCTTTGATTCTTGAGATAACTTCTGAAGGGGTACTGTCAAGGTTCGAAAGCCTGATTATGATCGCTGACATAATAGCAGGTCTTTGAGTCAGAATCATAAAACCAGGTTGACTTTTTGCTTAGGCATTCTGTTGGATCTCTTAAGTTAATAGTGTGCTGGACGCTTCTCTTATTCTGTGGGTTTTTTTTATGGTATTTAGTATATTATTAGACTTTTTTTGTAGGTCACCTTTAATATAATTTAGGAGTTAATTGTCAAAAGATTTGTATGTATAGGTAAAATAGTTACTACCTAGCGAAATGAAAAATTTTTCTTTTTTTTTTTTTCAGAAAAGGAGCAAACAGATATTTAACCATAAAGAAGAAAGATGGATCAGAATTGGCTCATACAGTAATGGCCTGTAGTTTGACCCCCAATACAAAACATGCTATTAGGAGCCTAATTCAGAGATTTCCTGTGACCAATAAAGAACGCACTGAACTTCTACCAAAAACAGAACGAGGAAATGTGTTTGCTGTTGAAGCTGGTATGTGCAGTATAATCTGATAAGAGTTTGTGAATTCATACTGTTAGACAATAACATGCTTTTCATTTTCTCATTCCATGCTATACTATTGACTTCTTCCTATTAAAATAAGAAGGAAGCTTATATTTGTATTATATTAATTGTATTCCGGCTCTAGACATGGTCCGTAACCTAAAGAGTTTACAATTCAGACTTCTTAAATCTCCACTAAATGAGAGAACTAGTTCAAATATACATTTGATAAATTATCGTAGCTAGAACACTGACCTTTTAACAGGATTATTACTTGAACAGGTATTCAGGTATGAGGGCTTAATTGTATTTTTGTACAGGAGGTTTGATCTAGTGCACAGAAAACTCTACTTCATTTGACATTACATATTTTATGATGGTTCTAAATACTGCTACACATCTCTTTTTCTTGAGGTTGTACTATAAGGTTAACAAGACTAGAATTTTGTGTGGTTGGGAGCCATTGTTTAATACCCGTGTGGCAGTGCTTTTTGAAGAAGGGTGTGTAGGATTTGATATAGTAGTGTACAAACAGTAAGTCTGTTTACCTGTCCAGCCTGCTTAGCCAATTATTTGCTCCTGTCCAGCTCAGTCTGTTAGCCTGTGTCAAGAAGAAGTAGCAATAAAGGACTCAAGTTTGTACTGAATTGCATCTTCTGACTTTTTCATGGTGTGAAGGTGTTTCTTGATAGTTAGATTTGACATTCTCAGTAAGCTTATACTAAAACTGCTTGAATTGATGTTTTGCAAGAAGCATAAAAACCTACGTACAATTTATTTTAGAATTTATTTTTAGTTTATTCAATAGTGATGAACATAAATAGTTTGGTTTTTAGGTAGTTTAACATTAGACTCTTGCAGAATAGCCTCTTATGCTAAAGATTTTTAGGATTCTTGCATGTTTATGATATGTACTAGTGTTAAATATGTTGGTATGTACACCGTATATCTAGAAGTATAGACTTAGCAAAATCAGTTTACCTTATTGCAAATTAGACACATGTCTAAGGGTATGTTTACACTGCAATTAGACCCCACAGCAGGTACATGCCTGCTGACTTGGGCTTGCTGGGGTCCTTAACTGCAGTATAGATTCCCAGCTGGGACTGCAGCCTGAGCTCTGGGATCCTCTCAGGGTCCTAGAGTCTGGGCTGCAGCCCAAACCTGGAAGTCTACACTGCAGTAAAGCAGTGCTGCAGCCCTAACACCATGAGCCTGAGTCAGCTGGCCAGGGTTAGCTGCGGGTTTATAACTGTTCTGTAGACATACCCTGTCTGCAGGATTGGAGGCTAATTTAAACATGGATACAATGAATGTGGCCAACAATCATTAGGAAAGGAGTGGGAGAAGAAGCACATGGGTTACAATATGATTATACATTAACTCATAGAAGGCATGTATGCATCATGGTGGAGTAGTTTAAAAAATCGTTAGTCATTTATTATTTTAATATATGATAACTTCTCTAGGAACTGTGGAAGAAATGGGTCTGCAGGAGAGACTTAAGGCCAGCATGGTAGCCTCACAGGTCAGCTTCTTTAAGTCAGTTGCCACCTCTCCTTAGATGCCTAGATGCGTTGCTTTTAAATATAATGGATTGTTCCCTTTCCCTATAGGGCTGAGTCTGATGTTTTCACAGCACTTGTAGCCTTTCCCGACTTTGGCAGTGAGATATTGGGAAGGTTAATCTTTTTATTCTTTCAGAAATACCTTTTGTTAAACAACAGAATGTCTTCCACCAGTGTTCTAGAATGTGTTCATTTGTCACTTTAAATATCTTACTGCACTAACATGGAAACGTGGTATTTTGTTAAAATAGAGGTTTCTAAAATGAAGTCAGTGTTCAGTTTTGCATTGAATTCTTGCGTTTTGGAGGACACCTTTGGTGCCATGTCATTAATTCTGTCTTTTGTTAGAGAACAGAGAAATGAGTAAGACAAGTGGGCGACTTAACAATGGCATCCCTCAGATTCCTGTGAAAAGGGGGGAATCTGAATTTGATTCCTTCAGGCAATCTCTACCAGTTTTTGAAAAACATGAAGAAATTGTCAGAATTATTAAAGAAAATAAAGTTGTTCTGATTGTGGGAGAAACTGGATCTGGAAAAACTACTCAGGTATGTCTTTTTGCTTAATGAAATTGAAAGGACAGAATTAGTTCTTTATACTGTTGGACTAACCATGTGTGTTTTATCTGTGTGTCAATATGAAATCCTAAAACATTATTTTATTTAAATGGGATCTCTTCATATTACTCTGTTAGCTTTTCTTTGGCCTGTTAGTGGAAAGATTCTCCGTTAAAATAAATCACACTTTCTGTCTCTTTCTGCAACTGAAATATTTGACAGAAATCAGGTGCTTATATTAAATAGCTATGCTTCTGTGCTTCTCACATCTTTCTAATAACAATATAGTTACTGACTTTTTCAGACAATGTAAAATGCATTTTAAAATGTTTTATTTATTTCATTTTTTTCTCCTTACATCCTAATAAACTTTCCTGAGTAGGTCAGACTGAAACCCATTGTAATAAAGCTGAAGACAATACAAAAACAGGGTAAATTACTAACCAAATAGCCTAGTCTGAGAAATAGAAAATTTTAAAGTTATCAGAAGTTTTGAAGAGTGTTTAGGACAAAATCACCAGTCCTGTTATTCAAAGACCTCAATCATGCAAGCTGATCCACATGAGTGAACTCCTGCCTTTGTATGGCGCTCCATTGACTTCAGTGTGTCCATCTGGATCAACCTGCAGAATCAAGGCCTAAGGGCACACTCTTACTACAAAATACTTTGGGCCCTTAGTTGTAAATTAACAAAAATGCAAATTGTCATGGTGGAGACACAAACTGAAGGTCAGCTGCTGGTTACTGGGCTAGTGAATGGGGGAAGCTCTAGACATGATATATCTTTTTTCGGTGAGGCTTTTGATACAGTCCTATATAATGTTCTCATATAGGACAGAGTGGTTATCAGTGGTTTGCTGTCAGACAGGGAGGACATATCTAGTGGGGTCCTGCAAGAGTTTGGTACTATTTAGGGCTGTCAGGCGATTTAAAAAATTAATCGCCATTCATTGCATGATTAAACAATAATAGAATTCCATTTATTTTAATATTTTTGGATGTTTTCTACATTTTCAAATGTATTGATTTCAATTACAGAAATCAATTATGTATTCAATACAGAATACGTGTACAGTGCTCACTTTATATTTATTTTTGATTACAAATATTTGCACTGTAAAAAACAAAAGAAAGAGTATTTTTCAATTAACCTAATAGAAGTACTGTAGTGCAATCTCTTTATCATGAAAGTTGAACTTACAAATGTAGAATTATGTGGAAAAAGTAACTGCGTTCAAAAATAAAACAATGTAAAACTTTAGAGCCTACAAATCCACTCAGTCCTACTTCAACCAATTGCTCAGACAAAAAAAGTTTGGCTACAATTTGCAGGAGATAATACTGCCCGCTTCTTGTTGACAATTTCCCCTGAAAGTGAGAACAGGCATTCGCATGGCATGGTTGTAGCCAGCGTTGCAAGATATTTACATGCCAGATTTGCTAAACATTCGTATGTCCCTTCATGCTTCAACCACCCTGATGATGGATTCTGCTTGATAACGATCCAGAGCAGACCGACGCATGTTCATTTTCATCATCTGAGTCAGATGCCACCAGCAGAAAGTTGATTGATTTGCTTTTTTGATAGTTCGGGTTCTGTGGTTTCCGCATCTGAGTGTTGCTCTTTTAAGACTTCTGAAAGCATGCTCCACAACTCGTTCCTCTCAGATTTTGGAAGGCACTTCCAATTCTTAAACCTTGGCTCGAGTGCTGTAGCTATTTTTAGAAATCTCACATTAGTACCTTTTTTGTGTTTTGTCAAATCTGCTGTGAAAGTGTTCTCAGAATGAACAACATGTGCTGAGTCATCATCCGAGACTGCAATAACATGAAATATATGGCAGAATGCGGGTAAAACAGAACAGGAGACATACAATTCTCCCCCAAGGAGTTCAGTCACAAATTGAATGAACACATTATTTTTTTTAACAAGCATCATCAGCATGGAAGCATGCCCTCTGGGATGGTGGCCGAAGCATGAAGGGGCATATGAATGGTTAGCATATCTGGCACGTAAATACCTTGCAACACCGGCTACAAAAGTGCCATGCGGATGCCTGTTCTTACTGTCAGGTGATGTTGTAAATGAGCAGGCAACGGTATCTCCCATAAATGTAAACAAACTTGTTTGTCTCAATGATTGGCTGAACAAAAAGTAGGACTAAGTGGACTTGTAGGCTCTAAAGTGTTCGATTGTTTTGTTTTTGAGGGCAGTTATGTAACAAAAAAACCCCTACATTTGTAAGTTATACTTTCACTGTAAAGAGATTGCACTACAGTACTTGTATGAGGTGAATTGAAAAATACCATTTCTTTTATAATTTTTATAGTTCAAATATTTGTAATTAAAAATAATAATATAAAGTGAGCACTGTACACTTTGTATTCTGTGTTGTAATAGAAATCAATATATTTGAAAATGTAGAAAAAATCCAAAATATTTAATAAATTTCAATTGGTATTCTATTGTTTAATAGTGTGATTAATCGTGATTAATTTTTTTGAGTTAATCGTGTGAGTTAACTGCGATTAATCAACAGCCCTAGTACTATTCAATAGAGTGGAGAGTATGCTTATAAAATTTGTGGATGACACCAACCTGGGACTGGTTGTTAGCCCTTTGGAAAATGGGATTAGAATTCAAAATGACCTTTACAGATTAGAAAATTGGTCTGAAATGAACAAGATGAAATTCAGTGAAGACGAGTGAAGTACTTCACTTAGGAAGGAAAAAATGAAATGCACAACTACAAAATGGGGAATAACTGGCTAGGTGTTAGTACTGCTGAAAAGGATATGGGCAGGGATCACAAAATTGAACGAGTCAGCAATGCAATGCAGTTGTGAAAAAAGGTTCGTATCATTTTGGGGTGCATTAACAGGACTGTCAGACATGGGAGGTAATTGTTCCATTCTACTCGGCTTGGGTGGGCCTCAGCTGAAGTACTATTTCCAGGTTTGGGCACCACATTTTAGGAAAGGTGTAGACATACTAGTTGAGTGTCCACGGGGGCGGGAGGATGGGGGGAGGGCAACAAAATGACAAAAGGGTTAGAAAACCTGACCTATGAGGAAAGGTTTTAAAAAATCTGAGCACGTTAAGTTTTTAGATATATTAAGGGCTGTTATAAAGAGAATAGTGATCAAGTGTTATCCAGGTCTAGTGAAGGTAGGACAAGAAGTAATAGGCTTACTCTGCAGCACGGGAGATTTAGGTTAGATATTAGGAAAAACTTCGTAAGTGTAAGGATAGTTAAGGTCTGGAATAGACTTTCAAGGGAGGCTGTGGAATCCTTGTCAATGGAGATTTTTAAGAACAGGTTAGACAAACAGCTGTCAAAGATGGTCTAAAGTATACTTTATCGTGGGGGGCGGGGGCTGGACCTCTCCAGGCACGTTCCAGCCCTACACTTTTTGTATTGTTGTCTATGGCCCCCGCATTATGTGCTGTGTTTTTAACACAATGAAATGACCTAAGAACACAGGGCCAAATCCTGCTTACTTTATGCACATGGGAAATTCCAATGCAAGGTTAAGGGAGCAGGATTTATCCCAGAAGAGTCAACAATTCTTGGTTTTATTTTTTTTTTGCTTTATGGCTCAACCCATCCTGATTTAGAGGGGAAGTGAAAGTGGCAATTAAGAAATAGTTGACATATGCACACATACAGAAAAGTTGATAGAAATGACTGCAAATTACAGTTAGGAAATGCAGACAAGTGGTAAGAAAGGGATCAGTGAAAAATCTGTGGCCAGTAGGGTTAAGGACAATAAGAAATAATTATTTAAATATATTAGAAACGAACAAAACCTGACAGTTGCATAAATTGAATACTAGATGAGGACGGTAAAATTGTCAGCCATGATGTAGAAAGGGCAGATGTGTTCAGTAAATATTTGTTTTCTGTTTTTGGTATTTATTTTGATTCTAAATAATGAATAATGACTGTAGAGTTCTCTTAAACTCTACCATGAGTACATGAGACTTTTCCTAAAAGTTGTCATGGCAAAATTGCAGTGTTGCTATTTCTCTTTTAAGAGAATTGTAATGTTCTTTTATATATTTGGTTAGAAGTTTGACATCATTAAAATTTTGTTAGATCATCCTGTGTACCAATGCTCCTGATCTCAAGTGAGTATAGTTTATGTAATCACTGTTTTGGGTCAGGAACTTGAGAAAACAGCATCTGAAATGTTTCAAATTCTCTCTCAAACAGGCTAGAGCCCAAAATAACTTGATCTACTTAAAATCAAATTGAAAGGTGCCTGTTCTGTTTCCCTGACTTTGTCAGTAATAGCCCATTATGGGTCTATTAAACACTCCTAGAAAAAATTCTTTTTGGCTTTGGATGCCTTCTTCCTGCATCAGGAGCCAGCTCTGCCCTCTGCTATGAATCCAAGAGGGATTTCTCATTTGGCAACAGCAGGAGGAGCAGTCTCAGCAGAGCCTAAGTAAGGCTAGTAGGTAGGAGGAGAGAAAAGAAAGATCAAACACTTCAGCACCCAAAGCCTTGCAGTGATGCGGGTTGGCATCTAGGATAAGAAGCTTTGTCCTTTCCTCTCAATAATAAAAAACAGAGAGGGAGAGAGCAGACAGCCATGAGCTTCTAAACCTCGCGCCACTTGTCTATTTCTGTAGTGATTTATGGTGATTTGCCTCTTTCCTGCTGAGTACCAGCATTAAACACCCAAAATACCCTAAAATGAATAATGAGCTATTACAAACTGAATCTCCCTCTCTTCTTTATAAAATGAGTCAATGCAAACTGCTTTATTCAGTGGTGCTGCTCAGTTATATATTTTGTTTGCTAAGGTAGGAAAGTTGCAATGCTATCAAACTAAAAAACAAACCCACTTTCTTCTAGATTCCTCAATTCCTTCTTGATGACTGTTACAAAAATGGAATTCCATGTCGCATATTTTGCACTCAGCCAAGACGTTTGGCAGCTATTGCTGTGGCTGAAAGGGTTGCCGCAGAAAGAAGAGAAAAGATTGGCCAGACAATTGGCTATCAGATCCGATTAGAAAGCAGGTATAAATAATATTACTTAATTATGTTAAACAAAAAAAACCCCAAGTTGTATGAACGTATCTAACTCTTTGAAGAAAAATTAGATTTTAAGTTCCTCCGGGCAGGTATTGTTCATCTCATGTCATTTAAATAACATGCTTATCTGTGATGCAGCATAATAAATGATCAAAGAAACACAGATAGTTGGCTACATTGTGTGAAGTATAATATATGAAGTTCCATCTCATCAGATGTCTATGAAAGTGCAAAAAACAGAATTTTGCTTGCATAGACTTCTGGGTAGGGGAATAAAAATCTCTGCTGACACAAAACTTTAGCCTTAGTTTGATCTGGAAATAGATGATTTGAGGAAATGTGGATCTAAGTTTTTCCTCAAGCACAAAATCCCAATCCATTTCAGTGAAAATAAAAAAGTTTATTTGTATTCATTATTTGTATAGTTCTAAAAGTCTTAGGAGCTCTGAAGACATGCTAGTAAGACAGGGCCTTGTCCTAAACAATTTAACGTAATACATGCTAAATAGTGTTTAAAAGTGTAGAAAATAGGAAGAAACAAAAATTAGTTGAGCCCTTGCCTGTTTTTTTTTTTTTTTTAAAATGTTTTGTTTGTTTTTTATTTTAATTTGTTCATTAGCTAACCCTTTCCAGCAGGAGGTTTATCAGACTGTTGGGAGACCTGTGTTTTTTAAAGTGGGGGGAAAAGAGTGGTTGGATGCATGGTGAACTGAGGATGGAGGGGTTGGGGGTTTCCAGGCATATGGTGCCATTCAGAAGGTGGTGTGGGGACAAGTAGGAGGAGGACACTAAAGTCTTGGCTAATTATGCAGCTTCAGTGGAGTGGAGGTGCTAAGGTGAGTGCAGAAGGTGACAAAAGCAGAGGAATGAAGGAGCTAGGTGGCCTTGAAGGTGAATACAGAGGCGTACATTTGATGGAGAAAGTCACAGGAAGCTGGTGAAGGGTTTTGAAGAGGGGCTAAAGATTATGAAAGTGTCCAGTAAAATGGATGATTTACTTGCAGTAGCGTTTTGACAATCTGAAGCGGGCCGGGGCAAGATGAGTGTCTGTCTGGCAGGCCAGAGAAGAGGAGGTTGCAGTAGCTGAGGAGAGGAATACTTAGTTTATGTAGGGTTTGGTGGCAGCGGTGGACAGGAGCAGGTGTTTTCCTAGGCAATATCTCCTAAAAGAACTAACAGGATTCTAGAAGGAGCTTGAATGTGTGAGGGGAATGGGAGAGAGACAGGGAGGATAGTGGAATTTCCAACAGTAATTGACAAGAGGAGAAGAACAACGGAGCATTTGGGAGGGAAAGTAGTTTATTTTTTTAGTCCTGTTAAACATTATATGACAGGGCTACCCAAGGAAGAGAAGCTGGAGAGGCAGTCATAGATGTTAATCTGAACAGAGGTAGGTTAGGGATGGAGAGGTAAGATACCTTTAGGCTGGTTTCTTATTTTGAGAGGCTGAATGAATTCCCAGCTATTTTCCTGTGTGTCTCCCTTTGCTGCTACGCTTTATATGTCTGCAAAAAAACCCCACAACCCTTGCTAGAGGTGGATGTTAGGCATTTGTTGGGGCTTGAATTGGTGGGGGAAAAGTAGTGGCAGTCTACCAAGCTCTGCCCACACACCTCGCTTTGCTTATTGGGGGCACCAAAATGAGATGTGAGTACAGTACAGATTTGAAGATATTCAGAATATAATTGCTTGGGCTCTACTGACATGAGAGCTGAGATTCTGGAGAACAAGATGGAAGCCTCTAGGGCTATGTCTACACTAGCATTTGCTGCGGTATAACTTATGTCACTCTGCGGTGTGAAAAAGCCACCCCTCAGAGTGATGTAAGCACTGTTTAGACAGTGCTATGTCGGCGGGGCTGGAGTAGTTAAGCAGACGGGCTCCCATCAGCTTAGTGCGGTCACATTAGAGAGCTTACAGTAGCACACCTGGATTGCTGCAGCTCCACCACTGTAAACTTTTGAGTGTAGCTGTAGCCTAAAAAAGACTGGCTTGCAGGCCAGGCTGGTGTGACCCAGCTGATTTCAAGCACTGACAGTTGAAAATATTTTCAGTGGTATAAGATGGAAAGTTCAAGAGCATGTTTTTATAAACTAAGCCATCCTGTGGATTTTACATATAATTAAACAGTCAGGTTGGCATATATGTATATTCTCAAGGTTCTTATCTTAGGGATTTTTACTCTGAATCTGGCCTTAGGTTAAGGAGTCATTTCTTAGTGAGCAGGTGTTAATATTTTTTTTTAGTAGTATTCATTTTTAATAGGAATATGAAAGAGAGAGTGCCTATTTTAAATTATATGTAATTGATAACATTGCAAAGAACTGAACTTGTCTGTTTCATACCTATTTAATTAGGGTTTCTCCAAAGACATTGCTAACGTTTTGCACTAATGGTGTATTACTTCGTACGCTAATGGCAGGAGACAGCACACTATCGACCGTGACACATGTTATTGTGGTAAGAACCCTTAGGTGTTCAATGTAGAGTGACATTCCAGAGGCCTTGACAACTGTGATGTCAGGCCTTATTTTTTCTCATTAATTGGCTGTATATTATACTTAGTCTCAAATCTTCATGTCAGCTGAGCAGAATATGAATAATTATTACTGTATTTGCTGCGTTTGACTGGTCTATATAGTAGTTCATGTGCTTGTATGTTTTTCTGCATTAAAAATACTGCCAGCCTGTTCAATGGGCTCAGGTTTTTTTAAGTGCATATTTGAAATTAATAAGAGTATACAGATATGTTGAGGGGAGGATAGAATCCTCAATTGTTTGCAACATCCTTTGGAACTAAATACATTGAGTCTTAGGACAGCTCATGTAGATACTGTGGAGTCTGGTGAACATGCATCAGAATTCCATGTGTCTCACATTTCTGTTTGCAGTCTAACTTGTAGCAACACTTCTTTAAGCATTCTGTGCTGCAAAGTGCTGAGCACTCTGGCCACAATCATGATCATGGCCCTATTGTGCTAAGCACTGTACAAACATACAGAAAGGTCCCTGCTCCAAAGAGCTTAGACCAATTTAGTGTATGTTGCCTTAGATTGTAACAGAAAGAATAGCAAAGAGAACAATCATAGGAACACATGATTACGTAGAGCAAGATACCTTCACAGTTAAATGGTTCTGAGTTATGACTTTTTAGAAAAAGTTACAAGGTATAAATAATTTCTGGTCAGCTACCTGTGACTAAATTATCCTTCATGGAGGATTGTGTGATTATTATTATTATTATTTTTTTGGCTCTTATGGTAAGTGCTAATCAATGCAGAAAAGTTATTTATAAAAATTAAATTGTGGGGAGCCAGTGATAATCAGATTTGTTCGGTTATTGAGTAAGGAGATTGTCTTGTAACTGCCAGTCTGAAAACCCAACCAAGGATCTAAAAATCTAGCAGTGTTTTGTGGATCATGCATCATCTTTAATAATAAGATTCAGCAGGCAAATTCTGCTCTGAGATACTTGTGCAAAATCCCTCCTCTACCGTTTTTTACTTTATGATATAAAGATGTATTTCCTTTGACAAATACTTGTGTAGCTTATTGGCCAACTATACAGGTTAGCAAAGGATACAATTTTCTCAAAAATTTTGATCCTGGATCTGGAATGTTTGTCCTTTTTTCTGCTTGTTATAGGATGAAGTACATGAGAGGGATCGATTCAGTGACTTCTTGCTAACAAAGTTAAGAGACATATTGCAAAAACAGACAACTTTGAAACTGATTCTTTCTAGTGCTGCTCTGGATGTGAATCTCTTTATCAGATATTTTGGAAGCTGCCCAGTGATACACAGTAAGTCAAGTGATAGCATATGCACAAATACTAAATCTGACTAATTTTAAGATCAGTTATTTCCTAACTAGAATTTATCTATCTCATTAAAACATAACAAAATATTTGAATAAGGGTTTGTTAAACCTACAACACTTAAGCAAATCAAAGTTGAAATTGTGTGCTGACACACACGCCTTAGCTTGCTGGATTTGAAACATTTCTATAACCATTTCAGATTAGTGCATTATTTTTACAGAGTAGTTTTATATTTTTTTGGTCCTTTTGAGGTAAAGGAATAAAGTGGGGTATAAAGACAAGAGAACGAGTTCAGCTTGATGCAGAGAAAATTAGAAGTGCTAATAACTTTGAGCATGTAATTCCCAGCTGATATTTTCATCCTTTTTGTAAAATGCTCCTCTGCCTTGACTCCAGTATTATTAATAAAAGGAACCCCTACCAAAGTTTATAATATTCTTCCAATAAAAAGTTATTATTGAATCTTTAAAATAGCCCTTAGAAATTTGTTGAAAGCTCTTTCTTCTCCATACCAAGGCAGATGTATTGGTTCCCTCACGTAAGGATAACTAACTGAGGCAAGGAAAATCTAAAAATACTGAATATTAATTATTTCTATTTTCAGTTCAAGGGAGACCATATGAAGTTAAGGAGATGTTTCTGGAAGATATCTTACGAAGTACAGGATATACAAATAAAGAGATGGTAAAATACAAAAAAGAAAAACAGCGAGGTTGGTACACTTATTTTGAGGTGGGGAAAAGAAACCGTGGTAGTCACTGTTTTCTAGTAGTAAAACATGACAAACATTTTTGTTCAGAAATATATTTTTGTTCAAAATATTGAATAATAAACGTCAGTGGATCAAAGCAAGCATTTTTTGGCCCTAAATGTTTTACTTCTTTGTGGTATGTTTTGTAAAAATCTTGAAATAACACTTAATTTCCTGCTGTTTACTTTTTTACATTTTTTTTGTTCTCCACTTGGTAAATTTATTTTTATTTTTTTTACTGTTTTTAAAGAAGCACAATCCTGCATAATTCATTTGTTTACTTCTAGCTGTGTGCAAGCATCATAATATCAAGAGGTACTGTATAAGCTCACCTCTGGGAATAGAATGTAATTGTGTCCACACAGCACAATGTCTGCAGTGCACAGAAACAGTGACTGTTGATGTAAAGGGGTTTTGTTTATCTTTCCAATTGGTGTATATTTAAGAGAAGTAGAATCTAGAAAAACTCACAAATATTAACCAGTTTAAAGAAGACTATGGTGTGGCTATTAGACATACATGTCCCTATTAAAAAAACCAAAAAAAACCCCCCAACCTAAACACTGTATGACCTATTAACAAACTACCTGTTCAAACTTAACATTGACATGAGGCATCATCATACAGTGTACATCATTCATGTTGCTCACTTTGATATAGAAATGATAAATCACTGTTGACCTAGTAAAGCTTTTATATTTCTGAGAAATATGTATAATGACAAGTTACGGCCTCCATTATTATGTTTGTCTAAGAGCTATTTAATTCCTGTTGCTTGATCGTTTCAAAAGTTTTCTGCTTGAAGAAAAGTAAGAAATTTTATGTCCATTCCTGTAGCAATTCCTTACTTGGAACTCCTCTACCGTTACAGTCAACAGTACTTTGTCCTGATCATTTCAGGATTGAGCTGTCTGTATATTTTGGCTTATTCCTTGCTCTTAAAGCAAAGGTTTGCAATAATGAAACTTTGGAAGATCTATGCTAGTTACTAGAAACTGCCCCTGGATTTGAGCCAGCATTCTAACCAAAGGATTGCATAGACAAATTCTTACAATGTATGCTTTTTGGAAAGTATTTATGCATGGTAATGTCCCAAATACAATTTTAAACTTAATTATCTTTCATAAATAAAAGTGGGTGATAGATAATATGTTTGCTTATTAGTGCTTTACAAAAATTATAAATATTTTAGAAGAGAAACAGCAAACCACCCTGACAGAATGGTATTCTGCTCAAGACAACACTAGCAAACCAGAATCTCAAAGACAGAGATCTGTACCAAGTGTGGCTGAAGAGTATGACTTGTTGGATGATGGTGGTGACACAGTGTTCAGTCAACTGGTATGCTTTTCTTTTTGTCAGAATTGAATTTTCAAATACACTGTATTTATATTAGTAGTCCTTTCTCCCCCACGTAATATGTGGCTGTAACAGTTGCATAAGGCAATTTAATTTTAACAAACAAATTATGGATAGATCCTATACACCTGTGAAAAAGTTGTGTGTTCTGCTTGAATGTTGTTAACACTAGTATTTTAAATGGAAGACTTTTTAATCCCTTAATGGCAGGAGTGAGTGAATATCTCTCAGAAGATCTCACATTGCTAAGAACAATGAATTAATGTTAAAATATTATTATGGTCACAAAAGTCTTCTTTAAGTCATATTTTCTTGCTTCAGTGACAAAACAGTTATACTGCATATACTTGTGTGTAGTGACCCATCCTTTTCATAATTCAAGTTTAACTGGCAGTACTGGAAAAATCATCTTTTTGTTGTAAACTAAGCTAAGTTCATATGGAAGTCATAGAGACAATAAATGGGTCTGTAGGGACCATTTACAGTTAATCTTTAATGTATAACACTCTTAAGTAATGTTATTACTTAAGAACATTAGCTATTTATCTAAATGTCTGACAGAATATACTTGATGAAAAATGCAATAAAAAGTTCAGATTTAAGGCTCTCCTGACAAATTTATTCAAGTACAGATTAAAGGTATTTTTGATTAAAACTTTGTACCTGCCACCCAATTGTCATCTTTGCTTAATATATAGTGTTTGTTATGTAGAATGTTGGGATTACTTATAATGGCATGTCCTTTAACCATAGCATTTTATTAGCTAAACCATATTATAGAAGTCTTATATTTGTATATATTTAAAAATAAGGGACTGTTCTTTTGTAAGCAGTAGTAGGAAGGGAATAAATGACACACTCACTTGTAGTAATTGCCTGCAGTCACCTCTATCTGTACAACCTTCTTTGCAGTTCCAGATTAGTTTAATTTAGATGGCATTGTTTGTAGTCTGTTCTTAACTGTTGTATGTCTCAGTCTTGAGTGATAATGTGAAAATGAATCCTGGTCTCCAATATTATATGGGTATTCATCTGAGAAACTTCCAGCTCCCTGAAAGTGTTTGACAAAATTTTCTGTATGTGATATAGGAAAGGACTAAATCAAGTATAGGCTACAAGTACATCTGTACATATAAGATGATAAATTGTATAAATCTGCATGTTTAGAGACAGTGATGTTTACAGTTTTGTATTTAATAAGTCTAGAAAATGGGTTTATAGTGAAATTGTTGATACAGAGGTTTTTTAGAGGGGCACAAATGATTTTAAATGAAAAGCTTTTATTTCAGTTGCTGCTTAGAATATTTTCTTCTAGTGAAAATGATTAGTGAAAATGACTTAACTGTATATTAAATCCTTATAATGCATTAGATCTTATCCTATTTTAAAAACGTATTTTGTTTTTGTTTAGATAAAGTGTCCAGATTTACCATTCTTGTCCTTTTTAATAATAATTTAGTTTGAGGACATGTGACTTTTGTATGCCACAATTCCAGTCATTATGAAAGCTGGAAACCTGTTTTCCTGTGGTAATGTACTGGATTGGCGTAGTATCACATTATTAAAATAGTGAGGGGTGGGTGAGTCGGAGGATGTGTGAGAGTGGGTGTGCAAAGAATGTAAAACATTAGATTAGCAACTGCTTTAGAGAAGATTCAAATACTTTTTGTTTTTCAAGTCTATTATCTTTTTTCAGACTGAAAAAGATGTGAATTGCCTTGAACCATGGTTAATAAAAGAAATGGATTCTTGTCTCTCCGATATATGGTTGCATAAAGATGTTGATGCCTTTGCTCAGGTGTTTCACCTTATCTTAACTGAAAATGTCAGTGGTAGGTTTCTCTTATTTTAGTAAACTTGTTTTTCTTACTGGGCTGTGCAGCTTCCTACATAGACTTTACCAAAAAAAAAAAGAAATGAGTTAAAAGTGCTGTGAATTACACATCACTTTTACTTTCTCAATTTTTGTTTAATTTTACATTAAAATACCTCTTTGAGAATTGACTTAAGATTTGTACGATTAATGGATTGTGTCCTTATTGATTATTACCACAGTATTCTTGAAGTGTACATATTATTTTTTATAGAATCATTTTGTGTAATACAATGTTAAGTTCATGAGGATTGACAATGGAAAAAATGAATCTTTTGGTCCTTCATCCAGAAACCAATTTTTCCGTAGGTGGGTGGAGTTTAGCAAGGCTGCTAAATATAATGTTTGGAGGAATCAGTAACATTGTTTGAAGAATTTCCTTTTTGCCCAAAAGTCTAATATTTCGATTTTTCCTTATTAGTTGATTACAGACACAGTGAAACCAGTGCAACTGCACTAATGATTGCTTCAGGGAGAGGTTTCTTAAGTCAGGTAGAACAGCTGATTGGAATGGGAGCGAATGTCCACAGCAAATCATCCAATGGCTGGTAAAACAACAATTGAATTCTTTCAAAATCTGATCTGTTTACGTTTTCTAAATATGCAAGTTTTCAGTTTACAGCCAGGAATAATTACGTATTTAAGAACGTAAGAATGGCCATACTGGGTCAGACCAAAGATCCATCCAGCCCAGTATCCTGTCTACCGACAGTAGCCAATGCCAGGTGCCCCAGAGGGAGTGAACCTAACAGGTAATGATCAAGTGATCTCTCTCCTGCCATCCATCTCCACCCTCTGACAAACAGAGGCTAGGGACACCATTCCTTACCCATCTTGGCTAATAACCATTAATGGACTTAACCTCCATGAATTTATCCAGTTCTCTTTTAAACCCTGTTATAGTCCTAGCTTTCACAACCTCCTCAGGCAAGGAGTTTCACAGGTTGACTGTGTGCTGAGTGAAGAAGAACTTCCTTTTATTTGTTTTAAACCTGCTACCCATTAATTTCATTTGGTGGCCCCTAGTTCTTATATTATTGGAACAAGTAAGTAACTTTTCCTGAACAAGTAAATAACTTACTAACCCAGGAACCTATCCTTGCAACAAAGCCCGTTGCCAACTGTGTCCACATATCTATTCAGGGGACACCATCACAGGGCCTAATAACATCAGCCACACTATCAGAGGCTCGTTCACCTGCACATCCACCAATGTGATATATGCCATCATGTGCCAGCAATGCCCCTCTGCCATGTACATTGGTCAAACTGGACAGTCTCTACGTAAAAGAATAAATGGACACAAATCAGATGTCAAGAATTATAACATTCATAAACCAGTCGGAGAACACTTCAATCTCTCTGGTCACGCGATTACAGACATGAAAGTTGCGATATTACAGCAGAAAAACTTCAAAACCAGACTCCAGCGAGAGACTGCTGAATTGGAATTAATTTGCAAATTGGATACAATTAACTTAGGCTTGAATAGAGACTGGGAGTAGTTGATTTCCCCTTGTTTTTTCCTACCTCCCCGCCCCCAGACATTCTTGTTAAACCCTGGATTTGTGCTGGAAATGGCCCACCTTGATTATCATACACATTGTAAGGAGAGTGATCACTTTAGATAAGCTATTACCAGCAGGAGAGTGGGGTGGGGGGAGAGAAAACCTTTTGTAGTGGTAAACACCCATTTTTTCATGTTTTGTGTGTATAAAAAGATCTTCTGTACTTTCCACAGTATGCATCCGATGAAGTGAGCTGTAGCTCACAAAAGCTTTTGCTCAAATAAATTGGTTAGTCTCTAAGGTGCCACAAGTACTCCTTTTCTTTTTGCGAATACAGACTAACACGGCTGTTACTCTGAAACTTTGATAACGTTACCTTATAGTCTTGACAAACTAAAGTTTGTTTGTTTGTATTCTACCCTGTTTTCTTTACTCTTTCTGCCTAGTGTCATTCCTCAATTTCAAAAATTTTTCAAAATATTCTTTGCTTTGAAATTGTTTTTAAGTATACTGGCATATGGCTTCCCTTTCAATGGGCCTAATCCAGAACCCATTAAAGTTAAAAAGAGTTTTTCCATTTACTTCAATAGGCAGTGGACCAGGGCCAAAATGCTTTGCCATTTGTATTAATTGGGAGCTATATGTGCAAGACTGAAAAGAGAGTACATGCTATTATTTGGACCTTCTTTCTCTTCAAGAATGACTTGTGGTACTGTCTGTAAATAGAATATCCTTGACTTTCACACATGTGTAATCATTAATTCATTAAAAAGAAAAGGATGCATCACTTGCATCCGATGAAGTGAGCTGTAGCTCACAAAAGCTTATGCTCAAATAAATTTGTTAGTCTCTAAGGTGCCACAAGTACTCCTTTTCTTTTTGCGAATACAGACTAACACGGCTGCTACTCTGAAACCCATTAATTCATTGTTCTCGTTATTAGAAAAGATCATTGTAATACAAAATGAAGTAGGAATTGATCTACCAGTGGATTTATATCAGGCAGATACTAATATCAGAAGCATGCAAAAACAGATTTGATTTAGGGAGAGAACAGTAAAATTGGCTTTATAAGGACATAATGAACAAAGGAGTTTTAAAAAGCAAATCTTTGAGCATGTGAATCTTTGCCTACAGAGAATACTAGGTGTGCCATTTCAGAACACTTACATGTGCAGTACAGGCGATAGTGAGGGAAAAATACAAAGTATGACTCAGTATTGCACATAGGCTTTTGTTTTTCAACAGAAGAAGTGAAAAATTATTTTTCGCTATAGCTTGCTTGTACTTGCTCTTGTACAGAGCTGGCAAACTTACTTTGCGGGGATTTCTGTATACTGTATTATTTCGATATCATGTGCTTTCAAGTGTGAAAACATATATCCAGTGGATACTACAGTGATGAGAGCATGACAAGTGCACAAGTGTTTAAAAAAGGGGTTCCTAGAATCTGTAGTTGACTGATATAAGGTATTTGTAGTTCTAAATGAGACCGTTAAGAACACTTTGTAACTATTGCAGGATGGCTTTGGATTGGGCTAAACATTTTGGACAGACTGAGATTGTAGATCTTCTGGAATCTTACAGGTAAGGTATTCCTGCTTTGCTGAAACATTTATTTAACATGTAAATGCCTATTACATTCATGCATAACTTTAATGGGTACAACAATGTTTAGTTCTCTAACTTCTAAAATCTGGCACAAAAAAGCCAATTTGCAAAACTAGGTATAATAAATCCAGAAGATATTCTTGCTTTTTAAAAAGTAAACCTCCTGTAATAAGACTAGGTGGTTTAAAAATGTATATCAAATGAGTTCTGTTTCGTGGCCACTATAGCAGTCCTCACCAAGAAACCAAGAGCAGTTCAAACACTTGGATTGGGAGGCCTGGAACTGTAAGCCTTACTCACTCTTTGTTTTTCTGCTTGGACAGCAGGTTACAGTTCTCCTACTTCTGTTCAAATCTCTTTTGCTTTCCCTTCCCTTCTACTTCTAGGTAGGGAAGTTTTTTAAATTTACTTTTGCCTCTTTGGTATAACTTTTGTCTTGTTAAACTGGTGCTTTGAAAACCTTAGGGACCACTCATTAAACGCTCCCTGTGCCCTTCAATGATGGAACAGCTGAAATAGCTCAGGAATATGTATCTTTACATCCTACATGGCACCAGAGGGCCACCTTACAGAAAAATCTCTTCAGCAGTCACTATTTTCAAAGTCCAAAAAGACCAAGATTTGCAAAAATAGGTGTCCTAAAGTTGAGCTCCTATGGCTATGTTTAGGCATCTTGGGAATTGGTCTGACTTTCAAAAGCACTGGGTATCCAGCAGCTCCCTTTTAAAGAGCTAGTGTTCCTTCAATTCTGAGAAACCTTTAGGGCTCCATAAAATTCTTAAGTGAAGTAAAAACTTTACGCTTCCTACTTGCTCTTCTACCAGTTCACTCATGAGACCGCTCACCGTCCCAATCAGATCATTACGGCCACAGTCAGGAAATATTCTTTCTCCAAGAATTATTTTGACGCTGTGCAGGAGAAAGAATTGCACTCTTAACATTTAACCTGTAAAAGAAAGACAAGAGGTGCATAAATACCCACCTTTTGTGTTTGAATAAAATGTTATGCCACTACTTGTTTGAGTAAGTTTATAAGGGCTTGGAGGGGAAAAAACAGATGAAGGGAAATGGTTCAGTCACAAAATTAGGAAATTCCATAGGATTCAGGCTTAAAAAGCTTAGCATCCCTAAAATTAAAAAACGTATGAAAGAATTGGCATCATTGTCTGAAAACATGGTTATCTCTTCAGAAGAGGATAACTTTAAGATAGGAGGACCTCTGAGAAGATATCAAATCATCTTTCAGTTTTCCCCCATATCTTGCTTTGCCAAAGGGGACATAGCCTGGAGTGATGACCTCAGACCCACTAAGTCATGAAAAGTTTCATTCTTAAGAAAATCTCTGTACTTCTATTGTAGAAGCCCTAGAAGTCTGCATTTTGCTTCAAAGTCTTTCTAAACTGATCTCTCTAACATTTATACTGTGCCCATCACTGTTACACTTGTGCATCTCACACTGTAACTAGTTGCCCGTTCTGGGTAAGTGGCTGTCTGTGGTTCAGTAAATCAAAACCAATCATTTGCTTCTTCAAATTAATTAAAGCTAACTACTCATTGGAAAGTGGCAGAAAATGCTGAAATATCTAGGTATTCCTTGCCTATCTCATGTGAATATTTATACTCATCTGTTTAGTCTCTAAAACAGATGAGTAACCAGCCTTTTCATCCCAATACAGGTATTAATAGAAAGATTCCAAATACTTCAGTAGAAAATATTTGAATTGAAATGATAAAGTATTTCACCCTTTAATTCTTCATCCAGCCACTATAATCAGTTAGTCAATAAAAGCCCTGGATGATCCAAGAAAAGTGTTCTCACTTTAGGGGCTATAAAATCAATTCCTGCACTTGAAAGAATATGTGGGCTGCACTCTATACCTTTATAGTTCAGAACAGACAGGTGTAAGAGCAATTGTAGACCTTGAATCCCTGAAAAAAGTAAAATCCCACTGAGATCAACCTTTGTTACAATGTCTCCAGGAGATTTCCTAACATCTGTAGATCTTGGAGACGTACCTTCCCATTCTGTTTTAGCAGTGCCAACATCCCTCTCTCCAATTTATCTGTGAAAATCATCCTATATTTACATCCTTTCATTTTGATCTTTCAGTTCTAAAAATCTTTACCACATAGTCAGACAGTCTCCTAGGATTTCGGGTAGAAAAATCGTTAAGGATTACTACTTTGTTTAAATTCATGTAAACCGTTAACATGCATCCGATGAAGTGAGCTGTAGCTCACGAAAGCTCATGCTCAAATAAATTGGTTAGTCTCTAAGGTGCCACAAGTACTCCTTTTCTTTTTGCGAATACAGACTAACACGGCTGTTGCTCTGAAACCCGTTAACGTGTTATTGACATATCTTTGAAAAACTTCTGGTGAGTGAATAATTGTGACTTACAGTCCCTTATCAAAGCTCTTGGATGTGTCTTTGGTCTCTGTAAAGAGGTAATCTACCCATCATTGAGGACTGAGTTTGATGTTAATTATAGAAAGGAAATAAGCAGGTAATTTTTTTTTCCATTGGGCCCTCATAAGTCTTCACACAGCACCTCTTCAGATCTAGCTGGGTTTTATACGCCATTCCCACTGCCTATTCTATAATAATCTGATTCAAGATATGTCCAGCAAGTATTTTTTTGATGCATCCTTTATGACTAGTAACAATTTTATAAAAGAAAAATGGAGAAAATGATTAATGGGAGTCAAGTACTTCTTAAAAATAACTTGATGGCATATAAGGTACTCTCTTGTAACAGAATTGCTTCTGGAATGGGATTCTTTATATAAGCCCTCAAACCATGTTTTCTGATCTGTGTAATTTCACTGTCCACTCTTTTTTTTTCAAAATTGCCAGTCTCCTTGCCTTAGACTAGACTAATGGGGATGTTCCAGGTCAATACTGAAATATATTGGTAGTGCTATGTGGGAAGGTTTGTATTGAAACTGCGTGTATTATGTTTGGCTCCAACCAGTGTGCTTATTTTTGTGAGCAACAAAATTCACATATAAAGTAAAAGGTAAGTTACATAATAGGCTGCCAAATACATTTTAAGTTGATTTTAAGGTAACAACACTATTTTGTCTTGTCTAAGTGTGGAGGTTTTTTTTGTTTTTGTTTTTTTTAATTTTTAGAACTACAATATATGGTCTTAGAGTCCTAAAATTCCAACTGCTGGGATTTTCCTGCCTGGCAGGGCAAATTAAATTAAGTGAGTTCTTCTATAGAAAACCCTTCCTCCTTGCCTTTCTGCAGGAGGAGCAAAATGTTTAGGCTCAAGAATCATAGTAATTTCTAATGCGTTTGAATGCCATTGTAATAAGTTTTACTGTTCATTCTCCAAAGATACATTGAGGGAAGATCCACAATATTTTTTGTGGCCAGAAAAATGTGAAATGTAGTTGTGTTGCAGATGTTTTGTTGAAGGAGTTTCAAGATTTTGTAGAAGTGCGCGGGGGCGGGCCGGGCGGGCAGGGTCAGGGAGAACCATCAAGTGGTCTCAATATATCATTCCTGGTGTTGGAAAAAAGTGCTTTCTAAATTGCTTTTTAGTATGTTAAAGGATGGGGAGAGAGTCAGGAAAGGGATTGCAATGAAATAGAAAACAAAACGAGTTTAGGCCCCATTTGTGGGGCATTACTAAGCCATAAACCTATTACAATATTAAAGAGGATTTTGGTGTTAAAATACCAAAAATAAACCAAACCCGCACCAAAACATCCAGTATTTAAATAGTAAATGATCAGTTAAATAGCAAACAGAACTAATAATTAGCTGTATCTTTATTTTATGTTAATATTTTGACACAGGTGTCTTTCTGTCTGCCAAATGCATTATGAGTGGAAAAACTTCACCTGTACAAAAGCTTCAGGTCTTAAACAGAAAATCACCACACAACTGACTAACATCTATTGGTATTAATGATTTTCATGCAAATTGTCACTATGAGCAGAGCAGTTACCAAACAACTTATCAACTAGTAGCGATGGTATTTTAAAAACTCCAAATAGACATTGTTATTACCATGCCTTTGAATTAAATTAATATTCAGTGTCATTAAAACAATTCTTGAGCAATTATCAAGGATAATCAGAAAATACTTGTAAGGAGGAGAAATATTGAGTCTTAGATGAATTATAAAACAAATCAACTTGAGCAAAATGAAGGGAGAAAAGATATTTACAGATATCTATTCAGTGCACTTCACTTGCACTTTGGCAATATCATTGCTGGCCTGGCCAAGTTGAGCAAATGTAAAGTATTCCTAAATCACACAAGATAGTCTATTACAAGAACAATTTGACTACGTATGTTGGTTTTTCATGCTTAAATGTTTTCTATAAATATTTTTTGTTTGAATGTGCTTTAGCATTGGTATCAACAAAAATTAAATATATCTTACTTGAGAATAGGAGGACATTTTTAAGACTTTGTCAACACAGCTTTTAATAATACAACCTATCCTGGAAAATGATCCCCCCACTCTCACAAGCCTTGGGAAGCAGGCCAATCCTCACTTACAGACAGCCCCCCAACCTGAAGCAAATACTCACCAGCAACTGCACACCATGCTACAGAAACACTAACGCAGGAACCAATCCCTGTAACAAACCCCGTTGCCTTCTCTGTCCCCTTATTTATTCTAGTGACACCATCATAGGACCTAACCACTTGAGCCACACCATCAGAGGCTCATTCACTTGCACATCTACTAATGTGATATATGCCATCATGTGCCAGCAGTGCCCCTCTGCTGTGTACATTGGCCAAACCGGACAGTCTCTATGTAAAAGGATAAATCGACAAATCAGACATCAGGAATGGTAACATACAAAAGCCAGTAGGAGAACACTTCAGTCTTCCTGGACACTCAATAATAGATTTTAAAGTAGCCATTCTTCAACAAAAAAACTTCAAAAACAGACTTCAGTGAGAAACTGCTGAGCTACAATTCATTTGCAAACTTAACACCATCAATTTGGGCTTGAATAAGGACTGGGAGTGGCTGGCTCACTACAAAAGCAATTTTTCCGTCTCTTGGTATTGACACTTCCTCATCAATTATTGGGAGTGGACTATATCCACCCTGACTAAATTGGCCTTCAGTATTGGTTCTCCATTTGTAAGGTAACTCCCTTCTCTTCATGTGCCAATATATATTTATGCCTGTATCTGTATTTTCACTCCATGCATCTGAAAAAGTTGTTGTTTTTTTTTACCCGCGAAAGCTTATGCCAAAATAAATCTGTTAGTCTTTAAGGTGTCACCGGACTCCTCTTTGTTTTTGGCTTAGCATGATATTATGTATTGACAAGTAATATACGCATATATAATATAGACACTGGAACATTCAAGAATAATAGTTTGGATCATAGAAGCTTTTTGTTTCTCATGGTCTTATTGGTTTTAGATCATTTTACTACTGCTAAAACAGTAACTGTTAAACTGATTTACCACCTACTCGAAACACTGCAGCTATGTGTTTGTTTAGCTGGGTATAGCTACATGTTGATGGGGAAAAAATGCATTTTCTAGCTACTGTTTTCTTTTTAAAAGATAAATTGGGTGACTGGTTATACTTTCACTGTTTTTTAATGCCATTTAAAGCCCTGATTAAACAAAGTGTTTCAGCTTATTGAGCATGTTAAGTACTGAGTGGCACTGGCACATAAATCACTAAAGTCAGTGAATAGTAATTCGCTGTTAATATTCTGTTATTACCTACATCATCTTAAATATTTCAGTATGAAATAAGAACTGGATATCTTGGTAGTTCTGATCTTATTTTGAATTCATGGCTACAGGGAAGCCTAGTAGTCTGATGCACACTTCCACTCTTGTTTCATGAGGATAAGCTTATTTTATGTGACTCTGTGTGTGTATATGTTTCAGTGCTTCATTAGAGTTTGGAAACCTGGATGAAAGTTCTCTAGTGCAGGCAAATGGTGGTGATCTTAGCGCAGAAGACAGAGAACTATTGAAAGCTTATCATCACAGTTTTGATGATGAAAAAGTGGATCTGGATCTGATTATGCACCTACTTTACAATATCTGTCATAGTTGTGATGCTGGTAAGCACGTATTAAATTTTTTTATTTTAATAAGTTACTGTGGATACAGCTTGTTTCAGATGTATTAGTGATTGCACTTGTCTTTGTGAATAGTAATAACTTAATACACTGACAAAGAGTCCTATGGCACCTTATAGACTAACAGACGTATTGGAGCATGAGCTTTCGTGGGTGAATACCCACTTCGTCTGAAGTGGGTATTCACCCACGAAAGCTCATGCTCCAATACGTCTGTTGGTCTATCCTAAGGTGCCACAGGACTCTTTGCCACTTTTACAGATCCAGACTAACACAGCTACCCCTCTGAAGCTTAATACACTGAAGTACTGCAAGTAAATCCTTCGTGTGTTTACAAATACATGTTACTGGAGCATGTTTTTCTGTGATTTAAAATGAGTTTCCTATGTAACTTCTGTATTCTACATTTTTTTTTAAAAGGAGCAGTTTTAATTTTTCTTCCTGGATATGATGAGATAGTTGGCTTGAGGGATCGCATTCTGTTTGATGACAAGAGGTTTGCTGATAATGCTCACAGGTAAATTCTTTAGTCTCTGTTGCTGATTTTAATGCTTCTTAGTCTTACCCAAAAAAAAAAATTTTTTTTTTAATTTCACTTCTGTTTTGCCATTAGATATCAAGTTTTTATGCTGCATTCAAATATGCAAACATCAGATCAGAAGAAGGTGCTAAAAACTCCACCTCCGGGCATTCGCAAAATAGCAAGTATCAAATTACTTTTTTCAGCTGTTCTCTTTGATTCATGTCTTCACTTCTACAGTTACTATAAAAAAACTTTATTGTTGCAGATTCTTTCTACTAATATTGCAGAAACCAGCATCACAGTCAATGATGTTGTCTTTGTTATTGACTCTGGCAAGATGAAAGAGGTATGGCTGTATAAATTTTGGGTTAATATTGCTGAAAGAAATAGTGCAGAGAAGTGTGCAGTGGTACATATTTTAAATAAAAATGTTAACAGTAGCGGAAGGAAAATGGTATTAGCAGGATTATTCCTGGCACATGTTATCAAATACATTTCATGTAACTGAACTTATTGATTCTTGAATGCAAATCTTTTGACAACTGAAAGAATGTTATAAATGTTTAGTATGATTGTATTTTGCACTCAAATACCAAATTTAGGAAAATATGGTAATAATTTACAAATGTGGCAAAGAAGAAATAAAATTTTAATCAAGTACAACAACAAGAGATGTTTATGCTTAGCCCTATGGTAAAGCGAGAGGAAATGCAACTCACTTTCTGTGCTATACTAGGCATTATAAATTAAAAGAACCTGATAGCCAGAAAATTACATTGAACAGATCTGGCTTTGGCTTTAATTTTAAAAAGGTGTCTATATATTTGTAAGGAAGAGAAGTAGGTTCTAAATAAACACTTGGTTATAGTTAACTAGCTTTAAACATGCCCAGGTCCAATTACTGTAATTATTGTAGCTGAATTTAGCTTGATAATTAAGATAATTTACGTTGCTTTGTTTAATGTACCCTATTAAATCCAACTATTGCTCTTGTGATATGAACTCTGCCTTAATATTGTAGAAGTCCTTTGATGCACTGAACTGTGTTACCATGCTAAAAATGGTGTGGATTTCAAAAGCCAGTGCCATTCAGAGAAAAGGCAGGTAATGTATATTTCACGTTGAATCTTATTTCACAAACATCGAACTTTGCATACGTTAAATGTAGTAAGGAGGCAGACCATTGCCTTTATAATAGGAAGTATTATGATGTGAACTGTCAATGTATTTCTTTCATCCAAATACAATTAAAATCATTTAAAAGCTTTGTGTCTCTATTATAATATTGGAGTTACTACTACAGGGAAAACATTGAGACTCAAATTAGGCTTGAATAATGTTAAAAGATTTAACCTAACCAGACTTTTGTATTGGGAAAATTGTTATAATATACAAGTCTGAAAATAGAAGTTCACTTATTTGCTTTTTTATTCACAATTCTTAGGGTTTGTCCACACTATAGATGGAAGAATTCTTCTGTTGACCTGGCACCAGGTCTTAGGTCGGCTTAACTATTTTTTCTCAAAGGTGTGAATTTTTCACATTTCTGAGTGATGTAGCTAGGTTGATCTAAATTTTTGTTGTAGACCAGGCCTTGCTGTTTGCTGGTTTTTGAAAACATTTGGCCCTTATTTTCACTTATACTACAAGCATCACTTTGTGCCACTCTGGGAGTGTAAAGGGGCCTTAGAGAGTGAAAATTACACTTACACCTACTTTAAAGCCTCTCTTCACTCATAGAATCATATAGCGTTTAAGGCAAGAAGGGTCAACCAGATCATCTAATCTGACCTTCTGTATGTCACAGACCCTCACCACTATCTAGCAACCGCACACTGCTGCCAGAGTCGATCTTAGTATAATTGACAAATCCATTTGTATTTAAATCAGGTGTTTCTTCCTGAAGAGTTTCCACCTGCTCTCTTTTGATCCTGCAATGGAGTTATAATTGTCCAGTTTGGTGATTCAATTTTTTTGTTTTAGGAAGATTAGATCATTTTCCTGGAAAATCTAAGTCTGCATGTTTAAAAAAAAGTAGTATATTTATCTTTGTTAAATGTGCTTGACTGTAGATCTCCTTTTGTTTTTTCATTATGAGCTTTTTTTTTTTTTTACACACTTTTTGTATTTGATTCTCAGCTGTCTTTTTAAGTAATATTTTGTTTCTAAGGGCTGGACGCTGTCGGCCTGGAATCTGTTTCCGACTCTTCAGCAGGCTCCGATTTCAGAATATGTTGGAATTTCAGACTCCAGAACTTCTAAGAATGCCACTACAGGTGGATCGTCACTTGAAAGCTATTATTTTTTTCTGTTGTTTTACCATAAGTCTACGCATTGTTTTACAAAACATATGCTGGAAAAAAAGGTCCCTGTCTTGAATACTTATAACCTTGGGTATATTATAAGGATGTAAAAATATGATATGGGATAATTTGTCATGTTCCAAGAAAGTGTAGAGGCATTATGGGAGCAGAGATAGGGGCTGGGGACTAACATAAAACCACGGATGGGTGCTTGGTATCTGAATTGGGAAGCTGCTTAAGGCAAGTCATTCATACTTCTGAGTATGAAGCGGAGGATGGGAGGAGAAAACAAGACGGGCACTTGGAGTGCCTCTGGAGAAGCACAAGTGTAGAATAAAATAAGATGAGATCTATGTACATAGTTCTAGAGTTAAGTCAATGTTTAAATTATTAATGTTTTTCCAGGGAACTTTAATTTAATATGGGTATAAAAATATCTGTGAGATAATAAAGAAAATAGATTGCAAGATCTCAGCCTACAGTTAAAATTTGAAGTTGATGTTTTATTTTATCAGATTACTAAATTGATCTATTGTAGCATACAGTAACACAGCAGCTCTGCTCCTGAAGCTGGACTAGTTTTAATTTAAAAGAACTGATTTAGTAATTTGTTAAAGGATATTGTCATTTAAAAATCACACTTTCAGAAATTTTTACCTCCAGTAATCATGAATAACATTGATGATTCCTATAAGTAAGAGATGAGAACAGTGTATTTCTCAGGTTTTTCCAAATTATTTTGTATATTTGATAGTGCTATAAAGGAAAATATTACTGTTACTCACACACTCAGGGCATATGTACTATGTGATACTCAACTCACTTTTTTGAAATCAGCTAGATTTCAGAGTGACAGTGTATTTATAGTGTGCTAGTTTTACTTAAAAGACAAACTGCAAATGAGATTTTAAAGTAGCTGTATATCCAATCACTTTTTAATAAGTATTTTAATACTTGTGTCATGGATAGTGTAGTGGATAAATGAGCTGTAAGAGTGTGATACTTAAGCTATTCTTTTTCTTTAATTTAAAAAGGAAAAATAGAGACAACTTATTTTTTAGTGTTCACTTTGTCCATTGCCTCTCTATGTTAGTGTTTACATAGTGTTCTATCTTTGATGCAGACATATGCAGTACTACAATCTTTTAGTCTAAAGATTTCTTTAGTGATCATGAAAATCTTTAAATCTTTAAATTCCTTATTTTTTGGTCTAGCCCCATTGTTAACAAACTTATAAAGAGGCCAAAACTGAGTGTGTAATTTTACCTGTTTTGCTTGCACAATGTAGGTGCTTATGAATTGTATAGAATACTGCATTAATATTTTGATGCAGAGTTGCTTTCTTGCACAGTTTGCATTCACTCCATGCCTAATGATTTGTGTTGTGGAAGGAGAAGATATAGTATTTTACCATTTGCTTTGTTAATTACAGATTTTCTCTTTGTTAAGATTTGAATGATGTATCCTATTACATATATTTAAGGTTGAACGTAAAGTCCATATTCAGTATAAGAAACTGATTTTTTTGGAGGTTTTTTGTAAATGGTTTTCCATTTTTAATTTATAGGAACTTTGTTTGCACACGAAACTGCTAGCACCAATTAACTGTCCAATTGCTGACTTTTTGATGAAAGCCCCAGATCCTCCGCCATCCTTAATTGTGAGAAATGCTGTTCAGATGCTTAAGGTGAGTAAACGAAATAGATTTATACATTAATATTTTGTTTATTACTTCTGTTCTTGGTGGCACAGACATTAATGTAGGTGGGAGACTTTCTACATTCAAGAAGCATGCTGTTCCCAGACAAAGCCTCTATTTGGGTAGTGGCTTAATGGAAGTCTTCTTGTTAAGTGGTTTCAGGCTTTCACTTTGTGCTGACCGGGCTAACGCTATACCCTGGGTAGGGGAAGAGATTCATTTACTCTTCACCAGACGTAACCATCATTTATCCAAAGCCTTTATCCATACTATACAGGCAAGCAAGGACATAAACAAATAGCTGTAACATCTTTTTTTATTGTTCTCAGGCACTTTAGGGTGGGGGAGGCGGGGGTCTGTGTTGCCACTACTTACTCCTAGAGATTGTAGCCTTCTTGACCATCGTGGCTGAAGGAAGGGGGAGGAGGAATAAAGAAGTCATTCCAAACTTGGGTCTGATTATGTTGCTAGTATATGGTATTTTACTAATCCTGTCACTTGGATGGTGTGCTCTTCCTGCTTTTATGCTAAACTTGCTAGCTTCTCTTTCCTTTTTTTTAAAAAATCAGACAATAGATGCCATGGATACCTGGGAAGATCTCACGGAACTTGGTTATCATCTGGCTGACTTACCTGTAGAGCCACACCTTGGTAAAATGGTGTTGTGTGCTGTTGTTTTGAAGTGCCTGGATCCTATTCTTACCATTGCTTGCACTCTTGCATATCGAGACCCTTTTGTCCTACCTACACAGGCCTCACAAAAACGTGCAGCCATGCTGTGTAGAAAACGTTTTACTGCAGGAACATTTAGTGACCATATGGCGCTTCTCAGGGCATTCCAGGTATTATTATTTCATCTACAGAAGGAGTATTGATGGCAATAGTTAGTTTACATATAAAAGTAATGGTACACTTTAAAGCAGGGATGGCCAACCTGAGCCTGAGAAGGAGTCAGAATTTACCAAAGTACATTGCCAGAGAGCCACAGTAATACGTCAGCAGCCCCTCCATCAGCTCTCCCCCTGGCTCCCAGCGCCTCCTGCCCACTGGCAGCCCCACCGATCACCCCCTCCCGCTCCCTCTCCTCACCTCCCAGTCAACTGCTTTGTGGCGTACAGGAGGCTCGGAGGGGGAGGGGGAGGAGCAAGGGCATGGCAGGCTCAGGGGAGGGTGTGGGAAGGGGTGGAGTGGGGGCAGGACCTGTGGCAGAGCCAGGAATTGAGCAGTGAGCACCCCTTGGCACATTGGAAAGTTGGCGTCTGTAGCTCCAGCTCCAGAGTCGGTGCCTATACAAGGAGCCGCATATTAACTTCTGAAGAGCCACATGTGGCTCCAGAGCCACAGGTTGGCCACCCCTGCTTTAAAGTTATAGCTGGACTGTAAGTCCTTTGTGAAGAATTTCAGTATTTCCTAGTAGACTGTCCCTTTGTAGACTCTTTCCTAGTAGACTCTCCCATTGAACCCACTAGAAATTTTATATGTGAGGAAATTTTTTAATCTATTAAGCATGATTTTGCTGACCTAATTCAACTCTAAATGTTGTAGTTGATGATGTATTTCTAATTTTAAATTACACTTAATATATTACCAAAAAGTAATAATTTTGAGATGCATTATATTGACTTGAGAGAATTTTGCTTGATGATAACAAAAAAAACATCCAGGTGGCTTAATGCCTTTAAACTTTTGTTTCTCTCTTCAATTGAAGTGCATTGTACTATACTCAAATAAAATACAATAAAAAATCACATGGAAGATTTGAGTTTAAACACATTTGTAGGCATTTGAAAAAATATTTTTCTGCAGGCATGGCAGAAGGCACGAAGTGATGGCTGGGAGAGAGCCTTCTGTGAGAAGAATTTTCTCTCTCAGGCTACTATGGAAATCATCATAGGAATGAGAACACAGTTGCTCGGTCAGCTCAGAGCATCAGGTAACTAATTTAAAAAAAACCCAAGAAGACGTTTTTGAACAAACTAGATTCATTATCAAGTGAATTATTCAAATTTTAACAAGAATGAAATTCAAGGCCATCCTAACTTCTTCTTTGTGTAATACATATTAATACAGACACTCAAAAGCCAAGTTTGATCATCGCATTATGCAACATAGCCCGTTTCAGGTTAAACAAGTTTAACACACAGTGAGTTAGTTGGATTCTTAAGTCCAGTTGAGCTTTGAATGGTGCAGGTCCTAAGAAGGAGAAGATGGCTCTAAGCTGGCTTTCCTCTCCTGGGCCCAACTGGTGGACTGAACTGGCTTCTGTGGTGTAACTTGGAGCGACTTAATGGCTGTTCTAAATTATTTTGGCTAAAATGGTCCAGGATCTGGTCTGATGTTTCATTGGGATTTCTATTCCATTAAATAACTTACATATACAAGGTCTTCATTCTCAGTATTTTGTATGCGATAAAGAGCCACTTTATTTTAGTATATCAAAGCCCAGTAACTTGAAGGGTCTCAACCAAATTGTTGCATTAAATATGGAAATAATACATACTATGTTAGCTAGTATGAAAGTTATAAAAAGCAGTGTGGGATTTCATAAAATAAAGCATAAATACATTGTTTTCACTCAAATGGAAATTTTAAAATGTATGATTTTTAAAACATCCAGTAATCTTTTTTCCTCGATTCAGGTTTTGTTAGAGCCAGAGGTGGAGGCGATATTCGAGATGTTAACACCAACTCTGAAAATTGGGCTGTAGTGAAAGGTGCTTTAGTGGCTGGGATGTATCCAAATCTAGTGCATGTGGATAGAGAGAACCTCGTATTGACTGGCCCGAAGGAGAAGAGAGTGCGATTTCATCCTACCTCTGTTCTTAGCCAGCCTCAGTATAAAAAGGTAACATTTCTAAACGAATAGCCCACAAGTAAGAACAGATTTCGTTGTTTGTGAAAAGTTATAAAAATGTCTCCTCTTAGTTCTCATTCCTTTAAAAGAGCGTGTGCATGCATGAAATTAACCACTATAGGGAAGATAAAGAAAATGTTTTTGTAAATTGGCTGGATGGGTTGTAGTCAGCTTATGTTTTAAAAGCAGTATATGTTTAGTCGTCTTCACGTGGACTGAAACCAGAATCGTCTTATCTTGGGGAATGAGACAAAATTACCAAACAATGTCATGGAGTTGTTTTGAAGATTTATTGACATGTAGTGTTGACTGGGTTTGGACTGACAGTAGCAACTAGGATTTCTGCCCTGAAGCATTAACCTAGATTTTCTTTGGATATTATTGTTTTTAACTAAAGAAACTTGGCTATAAAGCTATAATAAATTTTAATTTTTACTGTACTTTATTTTACAATCCTAAACTATAAAACAGTTTATTGGGCTGCAGATTTGTTATGGCATTTTAAAAAAAAAAAAAAATCTCAGAGCAGTCATAGTAAATTTAGTAAAAGTCACAGGTTTGGGAGGAAATGGTGTGTAAAGTCATGGGAGTACCATTTAACGAGTGTGTGGATGAGCTATGGGCGGGGGTTCTACCCCGAGGGAATGGGCAGCCCTGCAGTGGGGCCGGAGGGCTCTGCAGCAGCAACTCCTATCCCACAGTGTTGGGCCTGGCTCCTTGCTGTGGCCATTACAACCTGGTGTATGGCGTTACAGTGCTGCTCGGGTTTGGCCTGGCCACCCTTCCGTCATGATTGGTACTGTGACCCCGTGTGCCACATTGTCATGGACTAATGGAAAAATCACAGTGTCAGTGACACTTTTATGACTGTGACAGCTCTGCAACCAGTTTATTTTAAATTGTTCTTGAATGTTTTGATTATCTAACAAATAAATGGTACAAGAGCCTTGTTTGCTTTTGCTAACAGATTCCTCCAGCAAATGGTCAAGCTGCAGCAATTCAAGCACTCCCCACAGACTGGCTTATATATGATGAAATGACTAGAGCACACAGGATAGCCAACATCAGATGCTGTTCAGCTGTGACCCCTGTCACTGTGTCCCTCTTCTGTGGTCCAGCTAGGTTACCAAGTAATGCTTTACAGGAGCCCTCATCCTTTAGAGGTACAGTGTACTTGGAATTAGAAGTTTTCAAATAATATACAATACTCTGACATATTGGAACCTCAGTGCTGCTTATACAGGAATATTTAATGCACTTTGGGTAAATTGTGAGGGTCAAAGCCAAAACCATAGCTTTTGCAACCATCCAAAAATGTGTTAATGGTCTCATAGCAAACGTCCTGGAATTTTTTTGAACTATACTATTTAAAGAGTAAATAATGGAATATTAGAAAATGAAAGAAAAAATGAATGCCTTTTGTCCGGTGCATAAGGATTGGACTCTCATTGGACCTGAGGAATAAAAGCAGTACTGAAGTAGAGGTATAGTAATCAAAAAGTAGAGGTAGATACTCCAAATTAACAAACTCTCTTGTGAGAAGTTTTATAGTAGTAAATTAAACAGAAAACTTATATTTTAACATTCACTTTAATTAGAACTAGGGAAAAAAGAGAAAATGTTAAACAGAAAAGTTGAAAACTAGTGGGGGAAGAAATTTAATTTTCATATTTTAAAATACAAGTACACCATTTAATAAAAATACTGACTTAACTTTTATTTTTTGAATTATGTTAATTTAGTGGATGGTGTTCTTAATGATAGTAGTGATAGCGAGATGGAAGACAGAACAACTGCTAATCTGGCTGCATTGAAGCTAGATGAATGGCTACATTTCAAACTGGATCCTGAGGTAGGTAATGTATTAACTGAATAATTCTACCCCTTTTCAAGAAGCAAATACTGTTTGCTTTCTGAATGTCTTCCCTTTACTGTGATTTTTAAAATAGTTGGGTCTTCCAGAATTTCGTTGAAAATAATTGCGCATCTTTCTTTAAAACACACACAAACATGCACCCCACCCTTAGGAGACCTAAATAGAAATATTTGGTTGAAATAAGCAACAAGGTTTGGTTTGTTTTTGTTTTTTTAAGGATTCAGTGTGACTGTGGTCAAGACTTGGGTATATCATATATTGACATAAATATGCTTACTTGCCCACAACTTTTCTTAATGTCTTTGCAAATTATCAGATATATTTATACAAGACAGAAGGGTTTTTTCACAACCTGCCTTCTCCTGAATTAATCAAGAACTGAAGTAATAAATGTAATGTAATGCATTTCTGCTATTGGAACAAATTAATGTCCTTATGCTGCAATGAGATCCATTAATGCAGATACCTCTATGTATGAGTCCCATTGAAGTCTAAGTCTTGGAACCTAATAGGGACAAGGATATGCATTATCAAATGTAGGATTAGAACCTCATGTTGTAAACGGGCTTATAACTATACAGATCACTGAAAAGTAAGATGGTAAGGGAGAATATATTATAAATGGAATACAGAAACACTGGAAAGTATGAATGAAAGAAATCTGGGATTTTGGCGTGGTGGGGGTTATATTTGCTTCCGGTTTGAGTGTCACTTTTCCAAATCTGTTTGCCATCTCCTTTACACCAGAAACCATTGTAAAAATAACACCACTGTTAAATGTATGCATCAGAGTTTGCTTGGGGACCAAATAAAAAAAAAGTCAGTGAGTCTTCCATTTGGGGAATTCCCTTAAAACTTGTTCAGTAAATAAATGTCTGCCCTTGTGCAGTGTCTGTTTGTGGGGCTCCATCAAACATTATCGAGATGCACAGGTCTTAACTTTTTTCTTCTGGCAGCTCCTACATTTCCGTAAGGGAAGCTACCTTTTGTATTTTCCTGTTTTAACTGCACGCAGCCATTAAGTGAATCCTGTTGAGCACCAAACACTCATCAACGCTATGCTGCTTCCGCTTCCTTAGGTGGTGCTGCACAGCAGAACCCGGTTAGGTAGCCTGAGGAAAGGAGTAGCAGGAGCTAGAGCAAGCTGGGGGCAAAGTGATCACTTCTGGAGTTGAAGAGGGCAAGCGGAGAGAGCCAAATATGAGAACTGTCATGGGTGAATTTAGAGAGTGCAAATCTTGAGGGAGGTGGGGAATGAGTGGTAATGATAATGATAGTAATTGGGAAGTTGCCAATCTTGAGTGAATCTGGGTTGGGAAAGAATCTGACTGGGCACCATTGGGCAAAGCTGGGCATCAGCACTGTAGGGAGGAGATGTTGTGGTGCAATCTGGAGTTGGCAGGAGAAGGAAAGGCAGAGGTGGTTGGAAGGAAAAATAGGAAATGCTGAGATACAGAGTTTTGTGGGGGAGCAAACAATCTCTTCCCTTTTAAGTAGCAGGTGAAAATACACTAATGAGACAGGCATTTTAGCTTAATACCCCCTCTTAAAATTGTATTAGGATGAGGAGCATGGTCTACTAGGCAAAAGCGTATCAGACCCAATACAGACAAATGTAGAGATCTGCAGAATGCTTTTTTTAAAGTGAGCTAGGAAGGCTTTGACTAGTTCACATAATGTCCACACTGAACTGTTACTTAAACCATTCGTTTTAGCTGAAATCTATTTTAAGGAAAGGCATTCAGTTAAGACTTTTTTTTTTTTTTAATCCAACTGTGACAGAAGCATGCATGTATTTGGAAAGAGAATTAACATAGAAAAGGCAGGGGCGGGCAAACTTTTTGGCCTGAGGGCCACATCGGGTTTCCGAAATTGTATGGAGGGCCAGTTAGGGGAGGCTGTGCCTCCCTAGACAGCCAGGCGTGGCCTGGCCGTGGCCCCCGCCCCCGCTTCTCACCCCCGATCCCCCCCCCCTCCCCCCGGAACCCCTGCCCCATCCACCCTTCCCTATCCCCTGACCGCCCCCCGCCACCCCATCCAACCCCCACTCTCCTTCCTGACTGCCCCCCTGGGTCCCCTGCCCCCATTCAACCCCCCTGTTCCCTGCCCTCTGACTGCCCCGAGCCCTATCCACACCCCCGTTCCCTGACTACCACCCCGAATTCCCCTGCCCTCTATCCAACCCCCCCACTCCCTGCCCCCTTACCGTGCTGCCTGGAGCTCTGGTGGCTGGCGGTGCTACAGCCGCACTGCCCAGAGCACCAGGACAGGAAGCTGCGCCGCCCGGCTGGAGCGAGGCACGCCACCGCGCAGCACCGAGCACCTGCCACCCAGAGCATTGCGACAGCGGCGCAGTGAGTTGAGGCTGCGGGGGAGTGGGAACAACAGGGGAGGTGCTGGGTGCTAGCCTCCTAGGCCGGGAGCTCAGGGATCAGGTAGGAGGGTCCGTGGGCCAGATGTGGCCCGCGGGCCGTAGTTTGCCCACCTCTGGTATAAGGTAAAAGAAAAACAGGTGAACAAATGAAAAATAGGTTCTAAATAAAAAATTAGAGATGGCTGAGAAATCTGAATAAGAAAAACTCAGGAAACGTTCTGTTTTGTTGTATTTATATTTTATATAAAAAAAAAGTTATTTTTAAAATAAAAAGTCAGGAAATAGAATTTCACAAGCAAAGTCATGGGAAAGATTAGATGGAGAAGCAACATAAAAGTGGTTTTAAAATTATTTCAGAAAAAAGCTGGAGAAGTGTATGCAGAAAACAAGACAATGTGATAGGATAGTAGTTTTAAAACTGATTTTCAGTTTTACTCAGAAATTATGTATGCCACATTTTGGACATTTTTCTCTCTAGAATGTCACATATTGCCGCTTTGTATATTGAGGGGGTGGGGAGTCCTCTGTCTGCAATCGGTCCTTTTTAACAGAGGTGAAATTCATTACAGGCTGCCAGTCTGCTGCTGCAACTCAGACAGAAATGGCATAGTTTATTTCTGCGCCGCATGCGAGCTCCTTCTAAACCTTGGTCTCAAGTCGATGAAGCAACTATAAGAGCAATCATAGCTGTTTTAAGTACTGAAGAGCAGTCTGCAGGCTTACAGCAACCTTCAGGAATTGGGCAAAGACCAAGACCTATGTCTTCTGAAGAACTTCCCTTAGCATCTTCTTGGAGATCAAATAGCAGTAGGAAAAGCTCAGCAGAAACAGAATTCTCTGATGACTCTTCTAATGCTGAAAAGTAAGTTGGTAGAAATTAGTGGTAATTTTTTTAGGTGGAGAAGTGCTATCTGTATTTCCGTTTGTGGCAAAATCATGACAGTGATTGTTGAGTAGAGTGAAATAGTACAGTTTTCAATGGGACAAACTGTGAAAAGCAAGTCTGGTTCAAATGTGTGTATTCAACAGAAAATTTCACTTTTCACAGGCGACTACTCACAAAGTGAAAATTGGTCATTCTGTGCGGGTCTCACTTTCTTATTCCACCTGTGCCTACTCACCTTTTTCTCCTCCTCACACTTTTGCTATTCCATTTTAATTCTTCAGTCCCCACTTTGTTTTCATTTATCTCTTTCCTCCAATCTACTCATAAATGGCACTATGAAAAGCCATGCCCTGTTGAGACAGGAGCAAGTTATCAAATTTACTGGTGTAATCATTTTTATACTTTGAAGAAAATGTTACTTAATTTTATTTATGTATTTCCAAGGTACCTTGAATTCTTTCAGGTTATATTTCAGGGAGCATGGTGGAGAAAATAGACCAATAACTATTTTTACAATACAAAGGTAACCAGATTGAAATCAAAGTCATGCCTGAACTAGATATGAAGTAAATTCTTATTGTTGTGTTGGTAGGTTTATGGCTGTTCTATAGGTTCCATTCCTCTAGAGGATTCTACAAAGATATGGATAGAAACAGATGTTTTTAATTATACCGTGATAAATTTCAAATTTGTCATACAGTTGTTTAAACCTTGCATGATGCCTATGGATCATGACGCTTGGCATAGGTCTATTGTGTAGAAACAAGCACTTTTCTTTTCAAAGGCCTTTTTAAAAATAGTTAGTCTGATGTTTAGTGTCTACTAAATGCAAGTCTAATACTAAGAGAAATGTAAACTTCAATAATAAAACACCTAACTCTGCTGTGTGGTACGACAGTTTTCGTTAGGCACCTAGCAGAGCTGTACATATGATATATTGTGATGGCATTAAAAATTGCTTCTTGCAGTGGTCTCCCACCATGCTTTGTGTGTCCATAATGTCAAGTCCCCTCAAAAGTAAAATGTTCTAACTTTACAAAAAAAAAAAAACCCCACCAAAATCATTTCTTAATTGTCAAGCAGCGTGACACTTAAATTCAGAATCAGATTGATTGAGGGGTAGGGAAGGGAGCGATCTGTCTCATGCATCATTAGGAAGGAAGATCAACTGAAAGATCTTGCTGTCCTAAGAAGCATGAGTGGGCATGACAGAATACTATATATTTCCAAATATGTCTGTCCTCTGATGGGGCAGCTTGCTGCCAGTGCACCCTCTCCACCAAATTTGTCTCTGGAAAGAAGGAGCAGAAGCCCCATCCTCCAAAAACAAATAACTGGTATTTAAAGTTAACTGAAAATTGTTTAACCTGTTTAAGTAATGTAATGTATGTAGTCATTCTGAAGGCTCTTGAAGCTTTAGCTGAAGCTTTAAATTATTTTTTTTGCTATGATTGCTGTTTGTACCAACCATTTGTTATGTTGAACAGTTTTATATCTTCACCTATCCTCCCTCAGAGTCCTAATGAAATCTACATCTCCAGCATTTCACCCGCCACAGAAATACAAAGAAAGAGGTATCTTGCATTCTAAACGAAGTTCAGATGACAGGTCAGATCAGTCATCTGTGAAATCCACAGACAGTAGTAGTTATCCCAGCCCATGTGCTAGTCCTTCTCCTCCATCATCTGGAAAGGTAAATTATCATTTTATTCATAAGTGTTCAACTATAGAATATCTGAAGTAATCTTGCCGTCATTCTTCAGAGGTAAAAAGAACAGTGGACCCTAATCGAGGCTCCTGGTCCTAATGTATAAAGTGCTATACAAATGTAAAGGAGTTCATGCCCCTAAGAGCTTACACTCTACAATAATACCCTTAGTACTATGGTTTGAACACAACAAAATTTATTATCAGAGGAATTCTTCATAGTGTGATGAATTGGAAAGCTTTTGGCATGCAGCATACAGAGCATGTTGCTACATATGTGTGCAAGAATATGTATCTTTCTTATTTACACGTATGCATTACTACTGAATTAAATTCACCTTGCTTTATCCTCATGGTTTTAGAATAATATATGAAAATCATTAAATGCCATGTGCTTAATTATTTAGCAATCAGATTATCAAATTAATTAGTAGCATGACCTAATAGGCCTTTTCATCTTTCCAATGTAAAAAGGTCCCTTTAATGGGAAAATTTTGGTGCAGCCTTACTATGGAGGTATACTAGCATGCATCTGTAATCTGCCTTGGTAGTAAATTGTCTGAATCTGAGATTACCTTTAGGTACCAAGTATACATAGAAGGGCAGAGATCTAAAAAGAGATGTCTAATCACTCAAATTGGGATGATGGGTATAATATCCCTAGACTAATATAGTGCTTGCCACAATTTGAAAGCCATATAAAATACATTAGGAGAATTCAGCTACCATTTTCATAAGGAATAATCTTGCATTCTAGTTCACAGCTGAGCATTAACATTTTTGGACTGTAAATTGATCAGCAATTGTACAACTGTATGTTTTAACTTGAAATTTTCTTTTGCTACATTGAATACCTCTTACTCATTCTTCCGTTTTCTTTGGGTCTTTTCCATTTTGTCTTCCTTCATGTTCATCTCCCTTACTGTTATAGGAGATAGGGCTTTCCACCTACAATTACACTATATTCTTCGGTATCTGTTTAATGTATCTGAAAAATGCAAACTTCTTAACTGCAGAAATGTTCCTAAATCAGAATGTAGCCACTATTTCATAAGTCCACTCAAACCTTTTGCTTGTCAGGTGAAAATATTTTTTCATAACTTTTCTAGCCGATATTTTTAGAAAAAGTATCAGATTGCCGTGATTGCCAATGAAGTTGGTGTGCAATTTCTTAATAGACTGAGATTTAGCACCTGGACTTCTCCTGCTATTGTGGCTTTTGTTTGAGAGTCTGTTCCCCACCACTTCCTTTAATAATGTGCATCAGGGCCACACTCTCTGGTTCTCATTTGAATTTTGTGGCACTTGTATTATGTCTTGTAGCTTCATTGTGATAGCTATGTGCACTCCACAAGAAGAAATATTTCAGTGGACTGGTTGAGTTCAGTTCCACTCACATACATAGGGAGTATAGTATGCCTTCAGTCACTGTCTCTCTTCCCCTTTCTCACAGTATTTGCATAGATACTGATCCAGTCTGCTTCTTGCATTTCAATAAATAGGTTAGTGCAGGAGGCTGATATGTCTGAATCTGCTCTGTTTGCTCCTTTTTTATAACAATCTGTCTGTCTTCCCCCCGAATTCTTCTGTCTCTAGCAGGTTTAATTGATTTCTTATTTAATTCTTTGACTCTTGATCTCTTGACTTTTTTTTTCCTGACCCTATAATACGGAGGAGAAAAAACTTTGCATTTCCTGGGTGTGACAAGGACATTAATAATTTACCTTAATCCTATCATAGACTGTAGCCTGCTTTACCAAAAGGGCTGTCAACTTCTAATTGCTGCAGAGTGCTTAGGGCTATCCTTCTTTGAACTATTCTCCTAGTTATACTGTTCCCTAAATTAACAGCTTTGGAAAATATGCCAAAAATTAATTTGTTCATCTCAAATGGGATGTTTGGCTAGTACCATTTTCTTCTTCTCCTTGTTATTTTGGATAATGTTACTCATTTCTCATAATCTGAGTTGGTGGCAATTGATCTGCAGAAATGGAAATTTCTTACATGGCCGTGCCTGTCTGCAGACTTGTACCAACACCTGTCCTTCAATTGCTATTAGTCAGATAGCTAGTTTCAGTTGTCGTTTCTTGTCACTTGCTTGTTAAAATGGAAAGTTAGTTAATTACACTTGAAATTTCTGCTTTGGAGGCTGTCAACTGGAACAGAGTCTGTGGATGAAGGAGTTAAAGGTGTTACTTATGCTTGGTGGCCTCCTTGATTTTTACATGATGGGAAACAAACCTGTCCTGTTTTCACTGGTGTAGTCAGAAATTCGTCTTTCTGCAAGACTATAGTTCTGCTAGAACTTAGTGAAAAGAGGCTAAGCAGGGGATTTTTGCTTTGTTCAAATATTAGAAATGCAATTTGCTTCATTTTTGCAGGGATCCAAGTCTCCTTCACCCAGACCAAATATGCCAATTCGATACTTCATTATGAAGAGCAGCAACTTGAGAAACCTTGATATTTCTCAACAAAAAGGTATCTGGTCTACAACTCCAAGTAATGAACGAAAATTAAATAGAGCCTTTTGGGAAAGCAGCATGGTTTACTTGGTATTTTCAGTTCAAGGATCGGGACATTTTCAGGTGAGTCTTAAATTAACATTTAAAATTAGCTCATTCTGGTGGTCTCATATCAGTGCAACAAATTACCATGCACAGAATGGGAGTTTTGCTTATGATTTGAAATCTTTACAAATGTTTTAATAAGTAGTGATGGAGAAAGAACATTTCATATCCCTCTGGGGTCTCCCCTAACTAATGCAGGAAAGTCAATGAAAAGCCGAGGCGCTCTGGATGCAGTTCAGTCTTAGTCAGAGTAATGTTTGTGTCCTCCATGAGTTCTCTGGAATTAAAAACAAAGCGGGAAAATAATTAAGGGTATCCTCATTCTTTTCTTTCTCTGACTGCTAAAAATATATGTAATAATGTACATTTGTGATCTTATTATGGCAACCTTCTCTAACAGTCATGGGGCTGTTTTAAAGACTTCAAGTGATGAAGAATCCACCACATCTCTAGTTGTTCCAGTTATTAATTAACATGGATCTTAAAAGCTTGTGCCTTATTTCTAGTCTGAATTTGTCTAGCTTCACCTTGTAGCTATTGGATCTTGTTATGTCTTTGCTAGATTAGAGCCTCTTGTGGTCAGAAATCGCCTCATGCAGGTACTTGTAGACCATGATGAAGTAACATTTTAATCTTCTCTTGGATAAACTATATAGATAGAGCTTCTTGGTCGGGACTGTGTTTTGTTTGTAAATTACAAATGTAATTAGGTCGTGATCACTTGCACCTAGACAACTGATTTTTAGTTCAGTGATCAGATGTTACAGATATAAACATAAATCGACTGGAAAATTAAAATATTATTGCCATGTACTTTATTGCTTTATTATACTTTTGATTTTGTTTGCATTTCAATATACAAGATAATAAAATTTTAGTCAGTATTTTTCTTGTTTAAATTATCAAGACCTTGCGGGGGGGAAAAATCCACATCAGTGTTAGACTCCCTGTTTAATATATTACCTCAGGCATTTAGGTGAAAAAACTGAAGTGAAGTTGCAATTAGTTTCAGTTGTCACCATTGAAATTTTCAAGATGGATTACAAAAACTAGTCTCTGCTGAACAAGTATTCCTTCTAATTTTAAATTTGCTCTGTTTTGCATGTTTTGGTCTAATTGCATTCCAGTGCATGGAACAGATTTTTGTAACTAGATTTTTTTTATACTTTTGAAGATCATTAAATACATTTCATACATTTATATATCTTGTTGATTATTTCTGTCTTTGAACAAGGAAAGAAAAATAGTGCTGGATGAGGTGTTCAAGTACATTGAGTTGTTGTTCAGCTTCATTAAATATGAAAATTCTAATACCCCAGTATACAAATTGGTGATTCCGATCCAAAAATCCCATTCATATGCACCAAGGGACATGAATTGCATATGGAAAAATTTCATTCCTCTACTTAACTTTTCTATACCTCTGTTTCGCATCTGGAAAAGGAGTAAAATATACTTGTGTGCCTCATGGGGGTGAGGTGAAGGATTGATGTTTGAGTGAAGTACTTTGTACCTTTAATCCAAGAATGTCAATGTAATACAAATGATTATTTTATTCCAAGATGGAAGGGTATTATTTGATTATATACAATCTGATTAGCTTTATGTCTTTCAATTAAATATATGTTTTATTTTAAATTTTCCCACAGGGTTTTGCTAGAATGTCTTCAGAAATAGGACGTGAGAAAAGTCAGGACTGGGGCTCTACAGGCTTGGGAGGAGTGTTTAAGGTGGAGTGGATCCGGAAAGAAAGTCTTCCCTTTCAGTTTGCACACCACTTACTCAACCCTTGGAATGATAATAAGAAAGTACAAATAAGCAGGGATGGCCAGGTAGCATTTATTTTCATTTGAAATATGTTTACACGGCTCAGTGTTGAATATACAGTGTATTTAAAAGGATATTGCTGGGGTAATTTTTGTGGTTTCATTACTCTCCATTTTATATAATAATCTTAATGCATGGGTTTTTTTTCTTTTATGATTTTCAAGCTTCTGCTCACTCTTATCTTTCCTATCCGGTAAACTTCAATTCAGGTTATTGGTATGCTGGGTTGTGTTACCACTAACTTACTAAAGGCTTTGCTAGGTAAGAAGGAGGAGCGCCTCTTCAAAAGAAGGTTGAAATCTTCAGTATAGAGCAGAAGACATGGTATTGCAGAAGCAATACTCATTATCATTCCCAGGGTGTTTAACCCATGTATTTAAAAACTATAGAGAAAACCATCTCACAGTGAATGATACATGCTGTAAAGCCTCTGGTTTTTTTGTTAAAAGAAATGTCTCTAAACCAATCAAGACAGTGTATCTTCTTGCATGAAATGGAATATAAATGTACTTTTTACTGAATATTTATGAAAGGGAAGAAAATCATAGAATATAGGTCTTTTGAACACTTTGTTACATGCTTGACTATAATATTTTAAACAATGATAATGTCAAAAAGGAATTGGCAGGTAGTTTGATTACTTCATGAACTGTGGGAATGGACTTGGAGACAATTTTTAGCACCTCGGATTTTTTTAGAAATTGATTAGCTGTGACTTTATCCAGATATATAGTACATTAAAATTGTCATATAATGCTGCCCTCCGAAAGCCTGTAAATTTGTGCCAGTTGTAGTATCTACATGGCAATTTACTTAAAAAAAAAAAAAAAAAAAAAAAAAAAAAAAAAAATTTAGGTCCTTATGCTCTAGAAACTCATCTGTCCTAAAGAGATAATGGTTTTGTGTTGTTCATCAACACTCTATTGCTAAGATGGTAGTCAAAAATCCTCTGGAATTACTCCTTCTCCTGCACTGTTTTGCCTTGCCTTTCTGTGCTGCTTGGTTGAAGCTTGTTCTGAATTGGGGTTGTTTGTTTTTATACAGAGTAAATAGGCTCATCAAATCCAGCCAACTTTTTGTTTAATTTGAAAACAACACAGTAGGTTTTCCCATGTCCAAGAGAACCTCATTTAATTGGAAACTAACTTGCTTTTCACAGTGTTTAAGAGGACCACAACTTGAGATGCATTTCCAGCAATACTCAGATTTGTCAGCAATGATAGCTAAAGTCCCTCTCACCCAAAAAGATTCAAAGCTGAGACCTTGAGTTTTTTGTATAGTTTTAGGAGACTGTATCACTATCTTGAAAGAGAGTTGGTGGGTGGGGTTTGATTCTCTCTGGGCCCAGTTCTCCAGACTGAGGCCACGTGCGACTAGAGGTATCAAACACACGTAGTCTGCTGGGGACCATTTTACCAGCCAGAGTGACTGCAGTTGATGGCGTCTCCCCAGGCATCATGTAATGAAGTTTCCAGATCTGGCTCAATCCTGCGAATCCGTGAATCTCTGGGATGGCCCCATGTGCAGTATCAAGGCATGCACCCCTTCACGAGTTGATGGAGGATTTGAGAGCATAGTGTGCTGGGGTGTTTTTGTCCATCCTGACAATGTGGCCAAAGGGCATGCCATGCTGCTTTTGAATATAATGAGCAATTGAAGGAAAGCCAGATCTTCGCAAGTCTGTCACATTTGATGTGAAGTCAAACCACTTTATGCTCAGGTTTTTACAACGCATATAGGATGCTTCTAGGGTCCGCATAGCAATACAGGCGGTAAACAGGACTGAGAGATCCTGAACTTTTGTCTCAGCCCAAAGATGTTTTTGTGTCCGTAAGCGAGATATGGACTTGAGATAGCTTGTGGAGAATTCCCCCTGTGCAGGGAAACTCGCCACTGACCGAAGACTTGTGGAGGCAACTTTGCTACCTCCTGTGCTCAGCTACCCCTAGTTCTGAGGGTGAATTATGTCAGCGGGATGGGATGGGGAGGGGAAGGAATGTGGCAAAATGGAGCTCTACTGTGCCCAATCTCTACAAATCCTTATGCCAGTGTCCTAAATGAGGGTTCCTTCTGTGCAACCCTGACTTGCACTGGAGTCTAGTAGCACAAATTAGTGAACTATAACCAAATCCGTATGCCCCGCTCAGCTGAACAGTTCTTGAACGGAGTGGAGCATAAGGACTCTAACTCTTTACATCTGTGTTCTTTTTTTTTAGTTGTGCTTAGGGTGTTCTTTTGTATAAACTAATGTTGTGTGAGAGTGTTAGAGTTCTGTAGCAGGTCTACCAGGAAAGAGCCCTGACCACTGTTCTAGGAAAAGTCATGGAGGAAACATATAAACAGTTTGAATCATTTTATCTCAAAATTCTGAGAATACAGCCAATGGACACTTTGCCATTTTACCTTTGCTTTTTTGGCTGAGCCAGGCTAGGTTGTATGCTCAACTTTTCTATTGTACTATAAAGGTTCTTATACCACACTTATCACCATAGTTTTTGAGTATCTAACGTGATGATTTCTGTAATATAATTTGTTGAACACCTGTATCTGATTGTACTTAGTATGTATCAATAGGAAATGGGATTCGCTCTTTCAAACAAAACAAAAACCAAACGCTGTTTATTTTGTCTTTACCTCCATTGCTGTAACTGGCTTCTTTGTGTTGTGGCCATCCTGTAACATGCCTCTTAGCATTAAATGTGTCGTTAAGTTTTCACTCTTCTGGTCTGCAGGAATTGGAACCACAGGTTGGAGAACAGTTGCTACAGCTTTGGGATCGTATTCCTTTAGGAGAGAAAAACACAACTGATTGATTGACAATTTACAGTAACGCGCTTGAGGTATTATATTGACATGTAAAGTCATATTTTTCTTGTGGTAGATCATCAGTAAACTTTTCCTGGTCTTTATACTATGTGTTTTCACCAGTTTTAATGGTAACTATCAGAGAAAATAGCTGCTGATGAATTTTGTTGGAGAAAGTATAGATTTGTTTTAATTTTCTTAATCTTTTTCTCCTTGAATTTTACAGTTCTGGCTGCTGAGACACATCTGTTTTATAACCACTAGAACCAGCACTGCTCAGCACCTACACAAATAGAAGGGGGAAAAGCCATGTAGTGAAATGGGCTGTTGGAATTGATACCATTTCTCTAAACTTGGCATAATAAAAATAAAATGGAGCAGGGTTTCAGTAAGCTCACAGTAATAAGTGTGATAACAGCATTTTGCTAGTGTGGTTTTGACTGAATGAAAAATGATGTATGTTTTATTTGTGTGACATTCAGTGTGCAATTTATATCTAAACAATTTTGAAACTTTAAATATTAAGTTTACAACAATGGAGCAGGCTGAAGTTGCTGGTGGGTTTTAAATAGTACAGTAGGCAGTTAAATAGACCCTTTCCTTTCAGAGCAGCCCAATGCAGCAGAAGGTTTGGGAGCAACCAGTGTAATGTTAATTAGTCTTAGAATTTCACATTTTATCGTTTAGTTCTTGAGAACCGTATTTTCCAGATGTAGTTGTTGAAGATTTCTCAACTTAGATGCTCAAGGCTACTTTTATTATTGGGGTAGAGCAGGATATATGCTGACAACTGATGGGGGCAGACGGTGCACCTCCTAGCTAAATAAAAATTGCATTTAAATTTGCAGCATGAATGGAAAGAGAAGGAAGGCTTTCCCTTGCCTGAAGGTTGTTCCAGAGCGAGTTTCCAGTCCCCACTATCTTTTTAATGTGTGTACTCATAATTCCCTTTTCGTAAAATGGATACTTCTCTCATTGTTTCTTATTTCTCATCTGTACAGCAAGTCAATAAACTTTTTCAAAGGCTGAAGCCAAAGGCAAAAACCTTGGGTTCTAGCAAGTAGCATCTTTTGTTGAAGACCTAATTTTCCAGTTGCTCTCTTCTCCGACCTGCATGTATGCTTTTGTATTGTTGTACATGTACATAGGGACCCATACTGTGTTACTTGACTTTTTAGGATATACATGAAGTTCCTGCACTGCTTTGATGGGGAAGATAGAAGGCTAGCAGTTCAGTGATAACTTTCACTGAACTTTAAGTAGAATAGTTAGCATACTTTCCCTTTTAACACTCATTATTGTTTAGGGAAGATATGTAATCTTAAAAACTTTGGAAAGGACTGGAGTTCTATACTTTAAAACACTCACAAGAGAAAAAAAATCATGAGTGGCCTTAACATCAGGGAAAAGAGAGTAAAATAAGAAAATCCTTCTGTTTTATCTGTGGGAACATTGGTACAGTACATCAACTAAGATATTGTGCATGGATTTTTATTCTTTAACTTAAGTTTTTCGTGTATAGATTTGACACACTTGGTTTGAGATCACCTACAATTAGATTCTACTGTACATTGTTGTAATTACGTTTTCACTTGTTAAATTTTACTAACAATGACCATAGTTTCATATTATGCATTTAACTGTTTAGTGTTTTGAAATTAGAAATAAGGAATTTCTGGAATAAAGTTGTTTCAGTTTTAGCTTTGTGATGTCTTCAAATTATTAGCCCTTGTATATGGAGTAGATGATCTTAGTAAAAATACTATTTGACCAAATTCAATGTAAATACTACAGTGAGTGGAAAAACACATTTTAAAAATGAAGTATATTATACAGAAAGTAAAACGAATTTAGTAAATGTATTGAATTCTTCTTAGTTAGGTATGGAAGAAGTTGAGTTTTTTCTGAACCAAGATGTTTTAAAGCACAGCGTAAAATATTTTGAATCAGGAATGGGTAGTAATTTCCATAATGACCACACTTCCTGCAGTTGTCTACATCTTTCATCTCAGTTTATGGGCCAGTGATGCAAGTGGAGTTTAGAGCCAGCTTTGGACATCAGGATGAGTTTTCCATTTTTTTTTTTTTTTGAGCATGCCATCTCCGCTAATCCCTACAAAACCAGGGTAATTCAGTGCTGATAGAGAAAGGACACTAGAAGCTAAATTCTGTTTATCTTGTAATTTACTAGAAATTCTGCCTCTAGTGAGAAGACAATTTACTGGTCCAGTGGCCTTGCTTTTATTGTTTCCTGGACGGATTTTTTTCATTTTTCCATGGAAGTAGCAAGACCTCTTCCTCTCTTGTTGTCTCTTTATGGCTATTAGTTCCAGGTATTCACTATTTGTGTCTCAGAGGGAAAACTGGACTCCAGCCTCAGGCAGGACAAAATAAAAAATGAGTAATGGCTTGAGTACCAAGATCATAGGTAAAATTTGGGTTGTGCCATAAAGAAGCTACGAGTATAAGTATGGGAGGGTCTTGAGAAACCTGAAGGGTACCACAATAGCCGTTGTGACATGAGGATGCAAAGGAGTTAAAACCTCTAATTCATACATCTGTAAGGTGAGTGTTATAGTATATTAATAATAATATGCTTCCCAATGGTTTATAAGGCCACTTTAACATGAGAGATAGAAAATTAACTAATAGTGAATAGTTAAAGATTTGTAAATGCTCATCCTGACGGTTTTTGACATGCAGCAATAATAATTGTGGTATGGTCTGTGGAGGGGATTGTAAACACCTGTGCAATAAATAGCAATACAAGTTGATATAGGCAAAAACTTCCAGCAGAGTTTTCTACTAGATCCAAGTGTCTTCAGTCTTTACCACTGAAGAAGCTGTGTTATTGAGAGATGGAATTTTGGAACTAAGAAGACTGAACATTTGTGGTGTTCTCCTTTTGCTGTTCAAAGTCACTTTCAGGCATTTGTATATTTCTAAATAAAAATACAGGAGGAATGTTTGTTAATCCTGACTGTCAATCATTTTCTCACCTAAATTAGATAACTACTTTTTCAAGTCAAAATAGTTATCTAGTTTGGTGACACAAATATTTAAATATAGGGTGTTAAATTGCATGATGGTGGTTAGTTTCCAATACATTCACACAAACATATCTTGATGTTTAGACCAAGGGCCTGAATTTTAGCCCAGCCTTTGCTTAGACTCACTTTGGGATCTAAAGGCTTGTCTACATTAGAAGGTTCCACTGGTGGAACTGTCCTATTGGTGGGAAGTGCCATGCCCCTATACCCAAATTCTCTTATTGATGGTTCTTCGCACATTTGTCCATTTAAGTCCATAGGAAGTTCATTGATATAGTGCCAGCCTGGACACTTCCTCCTGCCCCGCCCCCCAAACACACACACACATCTAAGGTAACTGAATTACTGCAAAGAGTCTTCTGCAACATGGGACAGTAGCAGGAAGTGGTCTGTCTGGTCATCTTTGTATATTCCACCGCTTTGGGGTCATGTCAGCTGTATATCAACCACCTCCTCAAATCCTACTGGCTCAAACATGAGCATAGAGGCATTTTTTGAGGTGAGCATTCTACTTTTCAGAGCCTGTGTACTGATGTTTTTGATTACTATACTTTGGTTATCTTCATTGCTTTGTGGGGCAAGAACCACATCTTGTTCCAGATGCTGATGTGAAGCAAGGGCTTCAACCCTGTTCTCCTTCCTCCCAGGTGAGTGCTCTAACTGTTGGACCATGGGTGGGTGTTTCTGTTGAAGCTGTTCTAATTTGTATAAAATATTTAAATATTCATTGGAGTAGAGACTGGAACCTTGGTCTCCTAGGAGATTGTCCTAACTGCTAGTCTGTAGTCATTCTTTCTCTGGCCCAATGCTTATTTAAGTATTTTATGCAAAGTGGAACAGCCTCAACAGGAAAGATTGAGACCCACCCCAGAATACCCTATAACTCAGAGGTTAGGACACTTGCCTGGGAGAAGGGAGACCTGGGTTCAAGGACCTTCTCCACAACAGACAGTGTGGGGATTTCAGCTTGGGTCTCCTATGTGCTGGGTGAGTGCACTAACCACTGAACTATTGGGTATAAAGGGGCACCACCATCACCACCACCTCAGTGTTTTGCAAGAAAGTGCTGATCTGGCTTAGCGCCCAACTCCAGGAGAGGGTTTGTGTTGAATATGAAGCAGAGTTAGGTGTTTCCTGTTAGGCACCTAACTCCCTGTGGGGGTGGGGTTTATGCCCTGCTCCTTTCCTCAGCATTCTGACTAACTTAGGCAGCTCCCTGCTCAGCTTGCTGGCTTTGAATTGCATCTAGGGTGCTTAACTCTTCCCATGCATTATATAGGGACCCTGCATGCCTAACTTGGGGCTGAGTATTCCACTTGACTTGGCAGAAGAGTATCTAAAAATTAAGTGTTGAAACATTGAGTCTAAGTCCCCTTTGTTGATCTAGCCCACTGGAGGTGGGAGAAGGGGAAGGAGAGATCCTTCTTGAGGATGAGGTTCTCTCCAACCTCTTCCCATGTGGAAGCCAGAACCCTGGCTTGGAGGCCGTTGGTCAGGTTCTGTTCTGGTGCAGACTTAGACCCAGGGGCATATTGCCAGAAACAGTGGAGTTTGGAGACCAGAGGTTCTCATCCAGTCAGCAAGTTCTTTTTTTTTGTGGCCCTTTTGAGACAGTTAGGGGGATTTGATCCAGCTAGGAGGTCTGTGGGGGACTTTCTTCTGGATTTGCATGGCTACCACCATTACAGATTGTAAAAAGGCAGATACAGTTAAACATAAAGGCAGAAATGTCCACCCCTGATTCTTCTCCTTCACTGCTGCTCTACCACCTCCACTGTTTCCCCTCCTCACTAGTGGCAGATGGACCACTCACCAGCTGCTAGGATGACCAGATGTCCTGATATTAAAGGGACAGTCCTGATATTCAGGGCTTTGTCATATAGATACCCAAAACCCCTTACCTCTTGTCCTGATTTTTCACACTTATTGTCTGGTCACCCTACCTGCTGCCTACTGTTTTGGTTCAGTTGAACCCTTTCCTCCCTTCTGTGCACTGTATGGTCTCATTGAATTGTGTTGGACACTGAGTATCATAACAAAAATACTATCAAATAGCAGTTCTGTGGGACAGGATTGGTCTGTCTGGCCAGTGCATGATACAAGTTGGATGTCAGTATAATAAAACACTGGTATAGTGTGTTCTGGCCCTTAGTGTCATGTGAACTTCATATACTTGACAGCCTTAGGGACTCTATCTGAATATATGGGCCTGAAAATCTATAGAGGGTCAGCTATGCTGGAAAGAACAGCTTGAAGTGGCTGTAAGATCTACTGTACAAGAAATAGACTGAAATCTTGTAGCCATGAAGGAGATCAATGTCATCTCAATTTGAAATTCATGTTTTAAGACAATCAATAAAATGTACACATTAGCCTGTGTTAATGTTATTTTACCCTCTTCTTTTGACTTGTTTTATCTTAAATTGTGAAATCTTTGGGACATAGTGTCTTCCTATGAGCTTGTACCACGGTTGCACAAAGGGGCCTCCATCTAATAGGGGGTCTTTTGAACACTACCACAAAATCTATAATATGTTTGAAAGACCTGGATTGAAGATTTAGCCGAATCCAGAATAAAATAAAAACCAGCAGGATCTTATTAAAGGGGAAATGGCAAAATGCCACATTTATTGTGAATACAGAAAGAATCATAGTAAGCAGTTAGTTATAGCTATAACATTCCATTCAATTTCGTATTTATTCACACAGTCATTCATACACACACACACAGATTCTGGAAGGTTATCATAGTTACCAGCCTTAGAGATGTTCATGCCAAGCCACTGGCCAGGTGGCTTGGACACAAGGAAGGAGCAGGGCCTTGTCAGATGCACATCTGACGCTCCTGGAAGTTGGTTTGCAGAACCAGATCCCAAAGTTCTCAGTTTCTAGAGACCGTTTTTATAGGAATTTTTTTCCTATGCCAGTCTATGGGAATTGTTTCATCATGCTGTTGCTGAATCAATCAGCAGATGGCACATTCCTGATGGCTCCATGTTGTTCTTCGGTTCTCCCATCCTTGAGGCTATTGGGTGGATTCCAGTCTACCCTCCGGGTGTCCTCTGGTTGTTTCCACTTGACGCCGCCTTCGGCCGATGGACACTGGATTCTTAGGCTGGCACCTCCCTGATCATTCCGTTATTATCCACACCAAGCATCCATCCACATACATCCTCTATCTCTATTTTAATCACAATTGTTAACAAAGCGAGATAAATACAACTAAAGGGCGGGGAGTCTCTGTGTGCTGTTTCTGTTGTTACAAAGTATTGCTTTGAGAACAGACTCTGTCTTAGGATGTACTAACACAATTAGCAGCTTGCACGTTTCACACAGAGAGGGAGAGAAACAGTAAAAATAAGAGACCAAAAGACCTCTTAATTAGTAATACCCTGGAATTTAAACTATGGGGAATCAAACTCATTTGTGATTTTAACACAGAACTTCTGTAATATGATCCAACATAATCCCCCTTTTGACACTAAGATTTATAATAGTCAGTGTCACTTTCTATGTAGCCTATTCAAGAGAAGGTACTGTGAGGCAATTTGAGTTTGTGATTCCAATTCATCCCACATACATGATCCTAGTGATGTATCTTTACTACAAGGTTCTGGGGCAACAGGCAAGGTGAGGCACACCCACTTTTGAAGAGCCCATTCAGTACAACCTCTAGTGTCCAATAGCTTTCCTTCCTCCCCAGCCCACTGGCTTGAGGTCCAGGGTAGCCAGAAGGATGCCATGTGTAATATGGGGAGTGGGCTAACCTTCTATACCTTTGCCTCCAGGGACTGTTGGTGTGCAATTTTGACAATTTCTCCCATTAACAAGTCTGGTTTTACAATACTGGAAACGTATTGCATCCATTCATGAGTGTCAAACAATGATGTCTTTCTTTGTTTTTGTATTAGGCTGTCCTGTAGCTGGGACAGAGAGCTTAATTTATTCTTAATTACCTGCAGGTCTGCAGTATTTTTTTTTTTAAACACAACAGTGCTAGCAACAAGACAAAACATAGAACACAAAACACAATTTCTATTGTGACAGTAGATTCATGGTATCGGGTTCCTCTTCAGCTGGCATCAGCTTTTCCTGATTTTCTGAAAGACAAAAATAACATGTTTCTACCCCTTTTGGGGTGGCAGATTATTGCTTAAAATATTTCTTTTACAAATACCCTTGCTGATTGCAGGCAAAACAGAGGAATTACCCCCATATTTTCCTATGTTTGTTCTATAGGCAGGCCAGGTTTCAATGGCTTCTGTCTTTTAAGGGTTATGGGGAAATTATTCCACTGTTTAGTCATTAAATCCCTGAGGTGGGGTACCTCAGTTTCCCTTCTTATACAGCAGACCAAGTTTATAATGTTTTTCCTGCTGTGTTAAGCTTTGTTTATTTACAGGTAATAGGTGAAAAGCATCATTACCATATGACCTTAAAGGATTTTTCCAAAAATCATACACACTATACATTGTTACCAGGGGTACTTATCGTTAAATTTATTAAAGTTATCTTGTTATACCGTGCCTTTTATTTAGACAGTTTGTTTGCTGACCAGGTATGTCCTTTATCTGCAGCTCCTTTGTGCAGCTAGTTCTTTCCTTCCTTTATCATTTAGGTAAATTGCATTTTCACAGACGCTTCCTGCTTGCTTTTGGATTTAAAGCCATCAGCAGCTCAGAGACTCTATCTTAAAAGGGACACAATCAACTTTCACCAGAGTTTTGATTACTTTTAACTTCTGCTTCCAAAACACACAGCAATCTGAAAAAGAAAACCCAACCTATTGTGTCTCCCTTTGGAGCCCTAATAGCATTTTAATTAGATAGCGTGGTATGTTTGCATTTCTTTTGCCCCTTCTACAATATACACCACATATGTTCTCGAGAAAATGCACATTCCTTCCATACTTTAACTTCTATAACATTATCCATATCAATTTTTTCATAAGGGGTAACTATTTGTTTTGTGCTTACAGAGTTTTCATATACCTTTATCAAAGTGACAGTCTGATTACTCAGAGCCATTTTAAGACTGTGTTTCTAACATTGCTTCTTTTGTTTTGTGCACCTCACCCCTGCTGTTGCTTCAGAGGGGCACTGTCTTTTTAAATTTCTTATTATTTTTTTTAACTACAGCTCTCATCTGCTATTTTGTTACAAAAACAAACAAACCAAACAAACAAAAAGAATCCAGAATTTTTTCCTATTGTCCTGATTTTGACTGCCCTGCTGTAGCCACTACTTTAAAACATTTTAAATTTTGTAAAGCATTGAGTTACCTCTTAAAGATTAAATGCTAAATCCCAGAGCCAATCAACACTAATCACCTGTGTCTAGCAAAAAGGTCTGTCAGTTTTGCAACTTTGAAATAAATAGTCAAATGGATTTTTAGTGGCATTATTTAAAACAAAACCAAAACCAATTGGTCCTTAGAACTTTACATATTTACACACACACAGATAGATACATATACATTTTCTTTTCCTTAACATCCCTTCCACACTGCTCTGTTTTTTACATCTTACATTCCCTTTATACATTTGAGGCAGAAGTTCCAATAGAACCCCCTTATGTTCTTTTAGCAAATTTGACGAAATTGTCCAGTCAAATTATTTGAACCAGATAGTTTGTTTTTGTCTGGCTTATTTACACACATTCCTTTGGAAAAGGGCCCATTTTTCCTTCAGAATGGCTGCAAAGAAACCAAGAATTCTCTTTCTCTAACAGGTTTCAGAGTAGCAGCTGTGTTAGTCTGTATTCGCAAAAAGAAAAGGAGTACTCGTGGCACCTTAGAGACTAACAAATAAATTTTCTTTCTCTAACAGTTTTCCTTTTTAACATTTTCACAAAGTTTAACTGCTTAATTCTCTCCAGCCTCTGCAGAGTTAACTTTTCACTCTCTTTTCTCTTTGTAATTATGCCTGGGGGTGCCATACATAGTACCTTCTCCCCCTTCACCCGCTGCAATGGCTGCTACCTGTTTAGAGGCAAAGCCCAATTTTTGTCTCACTCTTAATTAGTGACTCACAACGACTATGATTTGCAGGTGCTCTGCCCTGCTTCAAGGTTAATTTCTTTACCATACCTTGTAGCACATGATTCTCTCTTTCAGTTTTCTCAGCGGCTTTAGCTTGGTCTGCCAGGAATCTTTCTGTCTCTCTGCATTCCTGGAGTGCCTCTTTCACTACTTCCAGCTGACTCTGGGTATTTGTAGCCAGCACCTTCCAATTGTCTGCTCCCTTTTCCATTTGGTTTAGCTTTTCCTGTAAAGATGCCTTTTCCTCTTTCTTACCACCGCTTGTCTTCATGTAATCTTTACATGCCTCCCACAACAACCAAATTGCTCCTGCATCTCTTTTGGCAGCACTAGAAGGTTTGTATATGAGGATATACTGAGCCAATCTATCCTCTAAGTCCAAAATAGCGCAGACATCAGCTGGGGCTTGTTTAGTCCAAGGACTGTGCCCAAATTTTTGAAGGATTTGTTTAAAAGGTGTAATTTCTTTAACAAAAGGTGAGGTTGGAGTTCCTTCTGACTCCATTCCTCTCTCTGGCTTACTGACTTACCCGGTTTTCTTTTAAACATCTTAACACGGGTATTTCAATCTTTGTCACTCCTGGTATTACTCAGCGAGTGACAGCCTAGATTCTGAAATCGTGGCTCATCAGGTTTCCTCGTCACACCTGGCACAGGTCAGCGAGTGACATAACCTAGATTCTCTGATCCTGCTACTCCTTGTTCCAGTGAACAGCACTGCCTGGCCCTTAGGCCTTTTTGTTGCCCCTGGTACTTCAGTGAACAATAGGACTTGGATTCTGTAATCATAGCTTAGTAATATGAGCTCTGTTTATTTTACCTCTGCCTCCTGGAGGCCAGAAGGTAGAAATGCCGAGCTCAATAGAGCTGGCGGTGTGCACACCAATATTTACAATAACTGAGATTTTTTACCAATATTACCCCTTTTGCAATTCTCCACCAAAATGTTATACCAATAAAATAAAAACCAGCAAGGTCTTATTAAAGGGGAAAAGGCAAAATGCCACATTTATTGTGAATACAGAAAGAATCATAGTAAGCAGTTAGTTATAGCTATAACATTCCATTCAATTTCATATTTATTCACACATTCATTCATACACACACACACAGGTTCTGGAAGGTTGTTACCATAGTTACTAGCCTTAGAGTTGCTCACGCCACGCCACTGGCCAGGGGCTTGGACACGAGGAGGGAGCAGGGCCTTGTCAGATGCACATCTGATGCTCCTGGAAGTTGGTTTGCAGAATCAGACCCCAAAGTTCTCAGTTTCTAAAATCCATTTTTATAGGATATTCTTCCTATGCCGGTCTATGGGAATTGCTTCATCATGCTGTTGCTGAATCAATCAGCAGATGGCACATTCCTGATGGCTCCACGTTGTTCTTCGGTTCTCCCATCCTTGAGGCTATTGGGTGGATTCCAGTCTACCCTCTGGGTGTCCTCTGGTTGTTTCCACTTGACGCCTTCTTCGGCCGATGGACACTGGATTCTTAGGCTGGCACCTCCCTGATCATTCAGTTATTATCCACACCAAGCATCCATCCACATACATCCTCTATCTCTATTTTAATCACAATTGTTAACAAAGCGAGATAAATACAATTAAAGGGCGGGGAGTCTCTGTGTGCTGTTTCTGTTGTTACAGAGTATTGCTTTGAGAACAGACTCTGTCTTAGGATGTACTAACACAATTAGCAACTTGCAAGTCTCACACAGAGAGGGAGAGAAACAGTACCAATAACCAAGAGACCTCTTAATTAGTAATACCCTGGAATTTAAACTATGGGGAATCAAACTCATTTGTAATTTTAATACAGAACTTCTTTAATATGATCCAACAAGAGTTTATACACAATAAAGGAAATGTTCTTTTTATAAACAATACCTGTGACTGATATAACATCCATGCAAATTAAAATGCAGGCTCATATATTTATTTGGGAAGAGTTCTATTAAAAGGCAGTGCTCACTGAGGAAAGGGAAGAATGTGACCTGGCACAATTTCTTCTACTCTTTGGAGCTGATGTTAATCTCTCATAGGTATGCAGTTGAAGGCTAACGCTAGAAGGAGGTAAAAATTCCCTTCCATTGCACTTGCTCATTAATGCGCTTGACAATGTGACCTGGAAAATAGCCATGAGGTACAATTTTTCTGTAAGATAAGGTTATTGAATTCTTCTAAATTTTGGAGATTAGATCTTGAAATTGTGAAATTGAAAGTGAAATTGTTAGGTCTCAAGCAGAGAGTGAAATCTTTGCTTGTGTTTTCCTTTCAATTTTTTGTTAGAGTAAGTTGTTTCAGATAATCCTTAACCAATTGCAATGAGAGGAAAATGGCTCTCCTGTGGTGGTTTTTTGAGGTTGGTATAGAACACTAAAATTACAAACTGGGAGCCAAAATCTGTGGTATGTTGCACTGCAAACAGTTCGCTCTTCTTTCAAAGCCTGAAATAAAGGTCACCTTTGGGATGAAATGTGGTGACTGTTTTAACAGTGCATGGTAGCACTGCATAATAGCTTAAGCTGATTTTGAAAAATATGGTATCCTGTTGAAACTGAAGGGAAAATCTATAGAGCAGAATTTAATTTGTGTAGCCAAACCACTGGATTGAATACCTCTACAAACTCTGGACACTGTGACAAATCTAAAGGAGGTTTTGATCTGAGTGGTAAATAGAGGTGCTCATTAACAAGCGGACTGACACCTGCTGAATCACTAACACCACTTTCTGCTACATATCAAGGGTCCTTACAAGCCTCCTATGCAAGGGTTGACCCAACTCAGTTTGAGAGCTGGCAGAATTGCATCACAAGGCAGTAACAATGAAACATGGTTCTTATAAAAAGTAGGACCTGGACTGAGGCATGTAAATGTTTGTTTGGATTGACCACTGTATCTTTTCATTTTGACTTTTCAGAGCTAAATTGACTATTGGTAACGATGCTGCCTCTGGCGGGACACAACTGAGAGTATCCATTCAGGACAAATTGCTTAGAGCAGGGCAGTCACAGCCCCAGGCTGGTGGTTCTCCACCTCTAAGGTACACCAAACCAGCCAAACAGAGAGGACTTCGGTTTTTCCCCACTGACTAACCAGAAGTCATACATGCAATTCGCTCAGACACTCCAGGTTCCCAGTATCACCACCGGCAGCCACTCGTTATGGGGATGACTGGTTATGAAAAACCAATACCCCAGTAAAAGAAAAACGGTTCTCCTGATCCCAAAGGACCAGGCCCCAGTCCCAGGTCAATATACATGTCAAATCTTACCCACAAATCACGCTGTTGCCAATCCTTTAGAATCTAAAATCTAAAGGTTTATTCATAAAAAGAAAGAAATATAGATGAGAGTTAAAACTGGTTAAATGGAATCAATTACATACACTAATGGCAAAGTTCTTGGTTCAGGCTTATAGCAGTGGTGGAATAAACTGCAGGTTCAGTTTAAGTCTCTGGAGTACAAACATCCCAGCTTGGATGGGTCGTTCAGTCCTCTGTTCAGAGCTTCAGTTTGTAGCAAAGTTCCTCCAGAGGCAAGCAGCAGGATTGAAGACCAAATGGAGATGCTGCTGCTGCCTTTTATAGTCCTTTTGCCATGTGGCTTGTGCTTTCTTTGTTCCAGCCACAAGCCACCCAGCACATGCCATGGAAAAAACTTAGAGTTCTGTCCATAGGCATGTCCTTGCATGCCTTGCTGAGTCACAAGGTGTATCTTCCTTCTCTCGATGAGTCAGTTGTATGGCTGATGGTCCTTAATGGGCCATCAAGCAGGCTAGGCAGTGCTGACGCCACATTGTCTGGGGTAGCACCCAGAAGCATAACACAAGTTTGAAATACAGACAGTATAGAGCCAATATTTATAACTTTAAATACAAAAATGATACATGCATACAGATACCGTAATCATAACCAGCAAATCATAACCTTTTCATGGACACCTTACTTGACCTCCTTTGTATAAGATTTGGTGCCACTGTATGACCTTGGTTGCAACAATGATCTGTATGGTCACAGTTCGTGTCAATAACATCACACTATACATCTGAGTTTTTAGCCACATGGTTAAACTTTGAAAACTCATATATAAAATTACACCCATTAGCTGTAAACATCTTTGCTTTAAGAAGTTAGTTTTATTTTTTTTAATTGATATTTATCTGTGGTCAACTAAGACAATTTTGTCTACTTTATTTTTAAACTGAGTAGATACATATCATGAACCAGCTTGCTCATGGAAACTTCCACATGCATATAAGTTGCTGATGATGTGCAGTAGATGTGTGGGGTGGGGGAGGGAGGCAATATGCATAATACTGCTTTCCACTTGCATCACCATCTTCATTTAATTAAAATGGTGCTATTAGGGTGTTCCATTCATTGTGCTCTTCTTCTAATTAAATTATGCTTAGCAGTGTATTGCAAAAAATCTTAGTCTAGTGTTTTCATAGTGCCAGTGTCTATTAGATGTATACAGGTGTATAAATTTTAAAATGCAAAATATTTGGTTTATATGTTTATCATGTTTGGTTCCCCATATAAATGGCCATTCTGAATAAAGTAAGAGCTAAATTGTGACCCCAGGAACCCCTCATGGCAAAGGGCCCCCCATACTATAACTCCCATCAAGCCTGACACACTCACCTTACATGACACCTTTATATATTATGACAACAGTGTGTTGGGGCAGTATTATTTGTAAACTGGTGACACACTGGTCCCAAAAAATCACTGTGTGGGTTGTGCACAATGTGTTACAGGTGTGTACTGGAAATACATTCTTAAATGTGTTTTTGGAGACAGAGCATGAACCCACCCTGCCCTAGACAAAGAAATGTGTATTTACCTGTCTGACTGGCTTGGTAACAGGCAGAGGCAATAGAAGTACATTTACATATATGCTAAAGCTAAACAAAGCCATCAAGCTAAATAAGAGGGGCAGAGGACTGTTCAGCAATCACATGGAGGGACAGAATCTGCACCCCAGGAAGCTTTCCTGGTTCTGGAAACAGAGACAATAGACTTTGGGTAATATAAGGGGGTCAAAGAGTCATTTTAGTTATCCATCACTTAGGGAAGAAAGGGCTTTTTTATTCTGAGAACATTGGGTTCCTTAGTCTGGAGGGCTAGGGATGTTGGCAACTTGATGTAAGTAAGAGAACTGCTTAGGCAAGGATTGTAACTTGTGAAGATTAAGTTTTAGACAGAAAGCATCTTATTTTGTTTTATTCGTAACCATACCTATCTTCTATTCATACTTAGAATCACTTAAATCTCTGTTCTTTGTTGTTAAATTCATTCTTGGTTTATTACGCCACCATCTCAGTGCTGTGCATTAAACTGGAGGGTGACTCCTCAGCTACCCAAGCAGACTGGTATGTACTCTTTGGAGCAAGCGAGCGTTTTGTGAGCGTCCAGTGAGAGGGTCTGGACAATGCAGAGAGATGGCTCCAGGGAACTCGGGAATTGGGGTTCACTGATTGTTATCTGCAAAGAAAGGTTTGGACAGGCAATTGTCAAAATAGCTCATATCTGAGGATGTCCTGGATGCTGGCAGAAAGTGAAAGAGAAAAGTTTTAATATGACATGTAAAATAGAGATATTTAATACCCTCCCTTGTTGTAAAGTGCCTGAGATCCTGGGGTGAAAGGAGCTGTCTACAGTAGCAACATAGAGGAGATCTTACCGTGACAGGACAACACAGGTAAATGGTTGAGCCACTTACGTGGTAGCTGTTTTTCAATTGATGGTCACCATAGTGTGTGGTGTTTTTTTTATTTTTATTTTTTTTAATTTGAAAACAATGTATTGATAGAACATTATTAGTTACAAATACAAACAGCTTTAAAATAAACAATGACTGCTAGGGACTATCAAAATATATGCCATCCCTAGAAACCAATGTACATAACGTTATATACATTAAGAATATTTTCATTCAAATATGACATTTCCTCCATTCTGATCTCCAGTGTCTGTAGTAAATTATTTTTCCTTACTGATAATGTTTAAAACAGGAGACTAACTTAAAGGTCCAGAAAACTTTCTGGTACTTCTGTGCCAAACAGGAAGAATTTGTGATCTGATCAGAAATATTCTAGACTTCTCTGTTACTGATTTTTGAAGAGGTAAACAAAAAGTTCGTGACAATGTTTATCAAATTGATTTTCTTAACTATAAAAGTTAACTTTTTCAAAAATTTTAATTGCATTCTGGTAGCACAGCCCATCACAATTTAGTATTAATATCTATTTATGCAGCCATCCATCTGTTGCTGAGTTCCTTGTTCCTGTGGTATGCCATGGATTTATAGAGACATGATATTTTCTGTCTTATTATCTATCCCTTTCTTAATGGTTCCCAACATTCTGTTAGCTTTTTGACAGCCACTGCACATTGAGCGAATGTTTTCAGAGAACTCTCCACAATGACTCCAAGATCACTTTCTTGAGTGGTAACAGCCAGTGTAGACCCCATCATTTAAAATGTATAGTTGGCTTTGTTTTCCAATGTGTGTTACTTTGAATTCATCAACATTAAATTTTGTCTGCCATTTTGTTGCCCCGTCACCCAGTTTTGAGATCCCTTTATAACGCTTCACAGTCTGCACATTTTGCCACCGCACTGCCTACCCCTTTTTCCAGATCATTTATGAATAAGAATTTGTGAATTTATGAATATGTTGACCCCTGGGGGACCACTATTTATGTCTGTCCATTCCGAAAACTGACCCTTTATTCTTACCCTTTATTTCATGTATTTTAACCAGTTACTGATCATCTTCCACCTCCTGCTCCTCCTCGCACCAGGGGCCTGTGACTTGGGCTCCTTGAAGGTATCGTTGGTGGTCTGCAGGGTGGTAGTGGGTTGTCCACCAATTATGGCATGCAGCTCTTTGTAAAAGTGGCTGGTCTGCAACTTGGCACTGGATCAACTGTTGGTCTCCCTGGCTTTCTGATATGCATGCCACAGTTCCTTCACTTTCACATCGCACTGCTGCAGGTCCCTGTCCTTCTGCATCCTTCATGCAATCTCCTCATAGACGTCCATGTTTCGGTGGCTGGTCTGTAGCTTGTACAGCCTCTTCTCACGTGCCCAGGAGATCCAATATCTCCTGTCTACTTCAAGCTGGAACACATCTGGAACATGTAGCCGGCGTGGTTAGCTGAGCAATTTCACACAACAGAGCTCGGTGTGCTTGCCAAGCTGGATAATCAGGAAAAGGCATTTCAAAAATTCACAGGGCATTAAAGAGGTGGGGGGCCTTATGGTCTCATGGCCCCTGGGCAGTCGAGGTCACAACTGTGACAAGAGCAGTATCCGTCATTGTGGTTCAGCAGCTGTAGGACTGTTAATGTTGACATAAGTAATGCAGTGTCTACATTTGCACTGTAATGACCTCAGTACATCGACCCAGGCTCAGTGGTGCTTGGGGAGGTGGTGTTACTGTGTTGCTGGAATGAGGCACTTACATTGGTGGGAAACAAATTTGAGTGTAGACATGTGCACAGCTAGGTCGACACAAGGCAGCTAATGTCAACCTAGCTTTATAGTGTAGCCCAGATGTGGATTTTCACAGCTCTGAGAGACGTAGCTGTGCTGAGGTAAGTCTTCAAGGTAGACCAGGATAAGGCTTATTCATGTCAAAGGGAAAACAGGTGGGTGGCACAAAATTAAATAAATTAGAGATTTTTTTTTAACAAATGTTTATTTTCTCACCATGATCCTCAAGTGTAAAGAAGTAATGTGCTGGAGCTCAGTTGCTCTTTATTATATAGCTTTCATCCTAGAGAAAAATATGGTAATATAAATGCATATTTAGGAGATCCTGCATAGGAAAATACCTTTAGTGGCTTCAACAGTGTGAATGCTACTTTAAGGAGGTGAGGCAATTGCAACTATTCTGTTATCTGACAATAACATGCCCAATATAGATGACCTTGGTGCCTGATGAGAGGCAATTCAATAGCGTAAGAGTTTTTTGCCACTGCCATCGCTGTGAAAAATTGACCAAATTTGGCCAAGTTATAGCCTTTGAAAAATCTCAGCATACAACACTCAGTAAAGGCTTATGAGAGCTTGGCAACTAAAATCTCGGAAGATTTCATCAGTACTGAATGCAGGGGCTGAGCAGGACCTTTCCTGCAACTGCTGTGAGGCCATATACCAAAACTAAGAGTGGGGAGCCTGTCTCTCCTGTGCTGGCAGTGCTTACCCTGTAGGCACCCAGGCACTGTGGAGGAGGAAGCTGCCTGATTCAAAGGCAGAGGGGACATGAGTCAGGCTGAGATGGGGGAGGAAGTAGACTGAGCAGGGAATTTGTGGAGGAAGACTGTGATTGGGAATGAGTGAGTGGCAGGGAGAGGGAAATGGGGTTGGTGGGGAGAGTTGGGAGCCACTGGAGGTGGGCCATGTGGAAGATGAGGATCAGATGAGGAGCAGGCGGGGGAAATCGGGATTGGCTGGGCTAGGAGGCTGTAACTAGGAGCGGGGGGGCGGGGACTGAGCTCAGAGGAGGGGCCTGGGACAAGAAGCCTGGGTGGAGGAAAAGTCTGGGTCTAGGAGAAGTCTGGGACTGAGACATGGTGGAAAAGACTGAAATCAGATGAGCTCAGGGCAGAGTGCAGGGATATTGACAGTGGCTGGGCAGGAAGACTAGGTCAAGGAGCCTGGAGTGATCATATAATTAAAGTCTGCATCATAATACATAATCATAAGATGGCCAAATTAAGGTTGCCTGGGTAACTTTAATATTGCCATTTCCTATCTTTTGAGTGCTTGATGTTGCAACCTTAATGATGTTCTTCTCAGAGCTGGTTGATGCATTTTATGATGCAATGTTTTTCTGTAAAAAACAAAACAAAACAAAAAAACCCAAACCAAAAAAACCACAAAACCATTTAGTCAAAATTAAAACTTTCCACAGGAATGTGTCAACTTCAACAAAATTTGGTTTCATTTTTTTGAAAAAATGTTTTTTTAAGGTTAACCCATTCCTTTTGACCTTATAGAACAGCATATTTAATTATATTATTTTTTCATATTTTACAAATGTCAAAGCTGAAACAAAGTTTTGGTTGGTCCAAAGTAAACATGTTCCTAAAATTTAATTGGAGGGATGGATTTCAAAATGTCTGGATTTCGGGCAGTATGGAAATTTCAAGTTTCAACCAGCTTTAGTTCTTTTAACTTTTTTTTGGTAAGTATGTGTGTAATATATAATGTGCATTGTCATGACATCAGACATTAGCTGTGCTGCTAGAAGAATCAGGCTTACATCACCTTTCCCTTTGTAAAATGAAAGGGAAGAAATAAGTGAAAAGGCGTTGTTGTTTTATTGCAAGACTACAAAGTACTTGGTACTTTCAGGAGTACATTTTGTTTAGGAGAAGGGCTTCTAGCAATCCACAGATCACCCGACTGTGGAATTTTTTGCTAAACTGTGGGCAAGGGACAAGGCTGGGGAGGTGAGATTGTGAGGCAGCTCTTTTGAACATAAATAATGTTGCTGAGAAAAACATGATTTTGAAAGCCTGTCTAAAAATGGAGGAAGGTGGTGCAGTTGTCTAGTGTATTAGATTTTTACTTTTGGTGACTTAAGCAAAAATACTCAACGTATTCACACTTACAAATTAAATGGTTTTATCCTAAGGAAAGACCATGTGGGTGAGGTAATATCTTTTATTGGCCCAATTTCTGTTGGTGAGAGAAATAAACTTTTGAGCTAAGCAAGGCATTTTTCCTGCGCGCACAACCAACAGCTGTAGACAGTCCAGTGAATCTGGGATCCTTTGCAAAGCTCCTTGGTTGGTCCCTCTGGCTGCAAGGCCCAAGATTAAGTGTGCGTCTTGCTCTTCTCTCACTTCCCTCAGGCTGCTGTACAACATCTTCTGTGAGGCAGTGGGAGCTAGTCTCATGCGATGGGGGTGAGAATAAAGAATCTGTCCAGAACTAGTATGTGTGTGTTTGTGGAAGAAGTAGGGAAATAGTGGAAGGAGGTTTCCTGTTAAATCGGAAGCAAGAAACTGCAATGTGCCCCAACTCTGGCCATGGTAAAGAGGAACGAGTCATCTTGATTTTCCAGGGGTTCAAATTATCACTCTGGAGACAGCTCAGTAACATTTCAGTCCAGTCACTGGTGGAGTGGGTGCTCCAGGATGTGGGTCCTCCTCCTGTGGCTGCAGTGGGTTTGGCAGCATGGTCTGAACCAGCTAGGAGTTCCAGAACTAGGATTGTTGCATAACAAGATTAAGCTGTGTGTGGAAGCATGCACACTTCTTGCTCTCTGCCTGACTTCTAATTCACCAGTGAGCTCTCATCCTGTTAAAGGGAAGCGCCTTCTCTTGGCCAGCAGCCATGTGTTAATCAGAGATGTGGCATTTCCTTAAAAATTATTTAAAATCCTTTTTTGAAGAGCAGTCTCTGCCTGCAGATAGCCCAGAGGTACAGGATCAGGGCAGGAAGGATAACTTTATCTTTAAAAAGGTTTTAAATAACGTTGCCTTAACTGTAAAGATTATTACTATTTTCATAAAACAAACAACAACAAAGAGGAAAATCATTTAAAAGCTTGGTGACATAGGATGATACTGGCCTAGAGAGGGAAGCCTGTCAAAGCACAAGGCTAGGAATCGGGAAATCATAAGTTCTTATCGCAACTCTGACACTGCCTCTCTCCGTGACCTTGGATAATTGTCTCTTTCCCTACCTGCAATGAGGGGATACTAATTAAATGCCTAGCAGGCATTTTGTAAGGAATAGTTAACGTTTGTAAAGTGATTTGAAGATGAATTATGCTATGTAAGTGCTGTTCATGTTATTTTATTTTATTTACTGTATACAGTTGTGCTAGCCGAGCTCCAAGTATGTCAGCACATTGAATATGCAGTTTCCTATGCCAGTCAGAAGAAGGATCAGTAGGGTTCCTTTATACAAATAAACATGTGCTCTCCATTTACTTACTGTTTCTGTTGCCCTAAATAGCTAGCAACAGAAGTTTCACAGCGTCTTTGCTGATCCCACTCATGTCTGTAACCTTGGAAAATGGATGTATCTGTGTATGTGTGAGAGAGACAGTGTGTGTGTGTCTTATTGGATTTCAGAGCTGGGTGACAAGATTTTTCAATACATACCTCCTATTTCTTCCACTGATCAGTTTTCTATTACTACTGGAAAGACAAAGTGCAGAAGTCCTGTTCTTAAAGATAAGGGGACTCGGTCTCCTCTTAATTGTTCTGGAGTACACAATGATGCGCTCATTAGTATTTGTTATAGCTAAAAATTAAAACCCAAGACTAAAGGGTACAGATAAATGTTACTGTGTGTCTCATTTGGGGGCTTTACAAACAAACAGGGGCTATTGAATGGCAGTCTAATCTGGTGCACCAGAATTTAAAAAAGAAATAAAATCCCAAGCAGTTTGTTAATTTATGATTCAGTGAAAGAGTAAGGGTCCAATCCAGCACACGTTGCAGTCAGTGGAAAGACTCCCGAAGTCTTGAAGGCTTGTTGGTTTAGGCCATAAATGAGGAAAAATTGTTTTTTAAAGTAAAATGGCTAAACCACATCTAAAAAGAGAGGAGTTTTAGGAGTGGAAAGGGAGTGTGCGACTGTTTAGCAACCTATTTAATTGTTTGGTACACATGATAAAGATAGCTCCAAATAAACCAGGTAATATTTGGAAAGCATGTTACTCAAACTCTTGGCATGTTACTGCTTTTCTCTGCCAATCAAGATTTAATTCTTACAAAAATAGGCTCTTATCAGTAAAGCAGCTCTGCTTTGCCAATTCACCTCTGATTTACGGTTCAACTGAGGCAGTAGATAGTCTGAAAGTCAAAGGCTTCACAAAAGCAGTTATCTTTTGAAATCAGCAGTGTGAAAACTGACTATTTCAATGGGGCAATCTTCTGTCAATTACTTGAGAGAGTTATTTATAGGTTTTTGGGTTTTTTTGAGAAATTGAAAGTAGAAATGGGGGAAGAAGCCAAAAATCAATAAAACTAGCAAAACACAACAACATAGTGTGTTCATTTAATAGAAAGTTGAAAATGTGATCTAGTTAGAAATATACAAAGTGTCCATAGAACATAAAAAAGAACAGACCATGTCAGATATTTGATCTATTACACTGTCTGCAAAAAAATTAGCATTAAATGCTCATTGTACAGAAATATTGTTAGTTTTTACTGAGAGAGAGGGTAAAAAGGGAATCTGGGGTGGGTTTTATGAAAGGAAATAAATGGAACCCCGTGGCCAAGCTTTGTTGTATAAAATGACTTTGGAACTTTACACAGAAGTGAGCCTTTGTTATTGACTCTCAGTGATGTCATTAGTGTAGCAGAAATACTGAGGAACTGTGTGTGTCTGACCAGTTTTACTTCTTTGTGTATAAATTCTGTTTAATGGTAGTACTAAGGCACTCCAGGCAGTGTGCATTTCTAGGGGATTATTTCACATCTTGGTCTCCTGCCTTATTCTCTTGGAAATGTAGGGCTGGAAGGGACTGGAGAAGTCATCTAGTCCAGTCCCCCAATGAGGCAGGATTAAGTATACCTAGACCATCCCTGACAGGTGTTTGGTTAACCTGTTCCTAAAAACATCCAGTGATGGGGATTCTACAGCCTTCCTTGGAAGCCTATTCCACAGCTTAACTACCCTTATAGTTAGAAAGTTTTTCCTAATAAAAGCATCCCCTCCATGCCTTCATCCAAGTCATTAATTAAAATAGTTGAACAGTACCGGACCAGGACTGACCCCTGCGGGACCCCTCTGGATACATCCTCCCAGTTTGGCAGTGACCTGTCAATAACTAGTCCTTGAGTATGGTCTTTCAGCCAGTTGTGTGCCCATCTTACAGTAACTATAACTAAAGGAAACCAGCGGTGCTGTTTCAAGCTGGCATCCCAGAAGCCCTCCTGTACCTTAGGCTGGAATAGGCGGGGGGAGAGAAGCATGAAATTTGCCTCTTTTATTTCTGAGAATGAGGGTCTTTTGGTGCTAGTATTTAAGAATTGGTTTCTATAATTTTTTTTCTATATAATTTTTTGTCTGGGTCTGGCTGCAGTGAATTGGGGAAGTTCCTTATTGGGGGAAGAGGGAGAAGAACTGTTTTTATTCATTTTTGTGTTCCTGGTATATTGGAAAACAGGTGAAACACAGTATGTCTGCTGATCTAGTCTCAGGGGCCTACTTAGATCCCACCAGATACAATCTAAACTAAGGTCCTGTGTACACCAGAAACTGCAGTGGAAGCTGGCCTCATGATTCTGCTACAGGAAGTGAAGGAGCTCTACCAGTTCTACATGACTTACACTCCAGAGGACCATTTTGGGACATGGCTAAAATAGTTATTGTGCACACACACAAATATAGTCAACCTGAGCAAACATGGACGCTACACACAACCCTGTATGCAAATGATTCCTATCTTAACAGGAGTGAAACATGAGAGAGGTCCACATATAGGTCGGGACTTGGCCAGGACATAGGAAGTGTTTGCAGCCTGTCAGAGTGCAGCCTTGCATAAATGTATTGTGCATGACGTTAACTATTTCTGTATTCCCTGGGTTTGTATCCTTTTCTCTGGCCTCCAATCCATAGGTTTATTATGTTGGATCATATTAAAGAAGTTCTGTATTAAAATCACAAATGAGTTTGATTCCCCATAGTTTAAATTCCAGGGTATTACTAATTAAGAGGTCTCTTGGTTTTTGGTACTGTTTCTCTCCCTCTCTGTGTGAAACTTGCAAGCTGCTAATTGTGTTAGTACATTCTAAGACAGAGTCTGTTCTTCAAAGCAATACTCTGTAACAACAGAAACAGCACCCAGAGACTCCCCGCCCTTTTGTTGTATTAACAATTGTGATTAAAATAGAGATAGAGGATGTATGTGGATGGATGCTTGGTGTGGATAATAACTGAATGATCAGGGAGGTGCCGGCCTAAGAATCCAGTGTCCATCGGCTGAAGAAAGCGTCAAGTGGAAATAACCAGAGGACCCCCGGAGGGCAGACTGGAATCCACCCAACAGCCTCAAGAATGGGAGAACCAGAGAACAAGATAGCATCTAGCAGCACGGAGCTGTCAGGAATGTGCCATCTACTGACTGATTCAGCAACAGCATGATGAAGCAATTCCCATAGACTGGCACAGGAAGAAATTCCTATAAAAGTGGACTCTAGAAAGTGAGAACTTTGGGGTTTGATTCTGCAAACCAACTTCCAGGAGCATCAGATGAGCATCTGACAAGGCCCTGCTCCCTCCTCGTGTCCAAGCCCCTGGCCAGTGGCGTGGCGTGAGCAACTCTAAGGCTAGTAACTATGATAACAACCTTGCAGAACCTGTGTGTGTGTGTTTGTAGGAATGAATGTGTGAATAAATATGAAATTGAATGGAATGTTATAGCTATAACTAACTACTTACTATGATTCTTTCTGTATTCACAATAAATGTGGTATTTTACCTTTTTCCCTTTAATAAGATCCTGCTGGTTTTTATTTTATTGGTATAACAATTTTAATAGTGGAAACCCTGATGCTCTTGTTTGTTTTTTTGCCTTTATTTTGTTGAAGTGGGAGCTGTAATAACAGAACATCTACGTAATGAAACAATAAATGGAACTTCTGTATTCATTTATCTGCGATAATCCTTATAAAATGTATTACTGTCCTACAGTAGTGACTCAACTTACAGAAGTGTAGTATTTTGAACCATTAGAATACTGTAGCACTGTTTTTACTAGAGATCTAAGAATCTTGGTAAAGCTTTGGTACCTTTTAAGTCGCAATGGGTAGGTTTCTTCCAAATACTGGAAAGTCTAAGAATATTACAGGCCTGAAATCACAGTTGTCATGAAAATGGCTCCTAGTCACCCATCCATCCACCTAAATGTATCTTGCTGCCAGCAGAAAACACACACAGCATGAAATATAAGCCATAAACAGCTAGAAGGTTTCTCTGTTCACTTTCTGCTTTACTGTGTTCAGCATAACTGATGTCTCTATCTTTCCTTCAGTTAAGCATGGTCCCATTTGTGTAAATGTTTGGAGACAGACACTCCAGTGCCTTTGACAACCATGTACAGTATTTTGTGTTTGTTTTGAAGAGGATCATATATGAAACTTTATCAGAGGCTAAAAAACTGCATAGAATATAACTTCAAAAATTGACAGTTCAGGACCCTAGGAAAAAAATACCTTCTAGCAAATAAAACTATCCAACTAATTCAGATAATGAACAGAGCAGGTAAGCCCCCCCCCCCCACCCCAAAAAAAAAAAAAAATTTAAGAGGGCAAAAAAACCTCATTGCCTTTTAGAAGCAATTATTTCTTGTGTTTTTGATCCTAGCTGCAAGGAGCTACCTTTCTGCTTACAGTTCACCAAGATATACATCTCTAGCAGAGTAAGGTGCATCAGTGATGAGACCTGCTAAAGTCAAAGAGAGAGAAGAAAATGTGAAAGGATAAAAGGGGAAGCAATTTTGCAAACAAGAGTGTCTGTAATAATAATAAAATATATAGAATAGAATGTTCATCAGGGCTCATGTATCTGATGAGTGTTTCTATTAATTAAACCAGCCAGAAAACAATTTCTGTGCTATGGGTTGTCCCATGATTAAATGTCAGAAATAGAAAATTATCTTTAATACTTTACACTAGAATGGGAGTGCTGCAAACTTTCTTTTTTTTTTATAGTTCAAATAATCTTTCCCTCTGAGCTTTGTTTCCTTTTCGATTTGCAGTATGGATCTCTTTTGATTACATTCAGATAAAGAAAGAGTATTTTGCAGGTAGGAATTAGTTTTTGTTTTTTTTTAAACCTTTGAAAATTATCATTAAAATAACGATCCCAGTTATGACTAAGATTGTAAAGTGCTGATGCTGAATTTATCTGGAAAAGCCTGTTGTTGCTGTCTGAAAATAAGGAATCATGGGGCACAGATGGTGGGGGCTTCCTTCTGTCAGCTCTCCTGATGTGTTTGAGTTCTGGCTTGCAGCACTCTACCTGGGCTTGTCCTAGGCAGTGGCTGGCTGGCAGTTATGCCTAATTATGTGGCAATTTTGTGATAGGGTCTGAGGTAACAGAAAAGGACTTGCCATTCAGTCCATAGGATTACATTTTATTAAGGAGAGGAACTAACCATTCCCAATTCCTTGTCCCTAGATCTATCCAATTGTAGTGGCAGCTTGCTACTAAAGCAATAAAATTCCATTGTTCCCTAGTATTGTCTCCTGCATTTTCACTTCCTGGCTCTTCCATCTGTCCTGTGTCTAGCATGAAACTGTTATGCCATTATTTGCTGTGTACTGCACCTTTACATTTAAGAACTCTGGTTGTCTGTAGAGTCATAGTCTTCCAGTGCAGAACACTCCTCACCCCAGAAACAAAATCCTCTCAATGCACCCATGTGATGAAGCTGAGAAGAAATATTCAAGCCATCATCTTAAAAAGGTGTTGAGGTGCCCTGGGCTCTGTTGCCAACAATACACTGATATCCTTCAGCTGTTCATTTCATTTTCTACAGATGATGGCTATGCCATCATGGGATGTTGCAATGCCTTCGGACAGTCAGGACCTGGATGAAGAACAGTTGGCTCAGACTCAGCCTGCATAAGGTTGAAGTGATGATGCTCAGAAATGGAAAATATCTTTGAAGAGCTAGCCAGGTTTGTTGACTGAAAGCATCGATTCCCTGTTGGTCAAGGTGGTATGAAGCTTGGAGGACCTGTGACATTCCTAACTTATTTCGGATGACCATGTAGTGACAATACCATTCTTCATCTAGCTAGGAGATTTTCATGCTTCTTCTCAACTAAGCTTTTGGCTACAGTGATCCCGTGTTTGTCATCTCCAGATTGGATTGCTCCTGACTCCTCCTCTTTGACCCTGACATTCATACCATGTCTTGCTCCGTCTTCCTGCACAGATCTCACCATTCCTGTCTTACCATACTGCCAAAACTCTTGTTCATGCTTTGGCTATGTCTTGGTGCCTGTAATCTCCTCCTCTCTGGCCCCAGTGCTGCTTGTGGTCTGTAGGTGCCACTGCAATATAAATGTTGAATGAAAATGTTGCCTCTTTGGCTAAGTGATAGCCAACATTTGGGGCTTTGCAGGGTGGTTTGCATTTGGACGTGAGATCGGTTTACTAAAGGCAGGGAATATTCTTGGTGTAGTCTGTTTATTTGTAAATATATACCCATAGTCCTTGTGGAAGTTTAAAGCCCTTTAGCACCCATTTTCACTTTGGTATCTGAACTGATCCTTGTTGCCTTTTGCAACTGCCCTTCCTTGGTGGTCAGTTCCACGAATCCTGGGCTTTCTAGTCTGAAACAAGCATAAGTGCACAGGTACACAGACTTCCTTATCTTGAAGGCCCCTTGTGTTGTGGGTACCTGTGAGGCATGCTTTCTCTCCCTGTGAAGACTGACTGATGTGAATTTCCAGACATACAGTTTGCTCTAAGACAAGCTATGTATTTAGAAGTTTAAACAAATTAGAAAAAACAAGCAAACATATGTCTTATTCTAGCTGAGGTTGGCAATGCCCAGTTGCTATGCAGACAGCCTATTTATTCTACCTTCAGCTTCTCAGACTGTCGAGTGCATCTCTGTCTTTCTCTGTTCATATTGTACAGCGTCCTTAAGAAGAGGGACCCATTCTGATCCCACCCCAGTTAAGTGCAAACCTTTTTAGCATATCCACTGATATACCATACATTTTCCCTCATCTAAACTAGTCTCCTAGGAGTTCTGATATAGGTCATCAAAGTGACTGGCTTCTGGTATTGTCCTATAATTTTTAAGCAGAGACTCTTCCTCTCAGTAGAAGAGAGAGAAGGTGGGTGAAGTAATATCTTTTTATTGGGCCAACTTCTGTGGGTGAAAGTCACAAGCTTTTGAGCTTACTTGAAGAAGAGCTCTGTCTGGGAAAGGTACTGAGTTGGTCTACACTAAACAATTATGTTAGTATAACTGTGTTGCTCAGGGGTGTAGAAAATCTGCACCCCTGAGTGACATAGTTATATTGACCTAATTCCAGTGTAGACCGCGGTATGTCGACGGGAGGGCTTCTCTTGCCAACATAGCTACTGCCACGCAGGGAGGTGGATTACTTACGCTGACGGGAGAAACTCTCCAGTTGGTGTAGCTAGTGTCTTCACTAAGTTCTACAGAGGTGCAGCTGAGCCGCTGCCGCACTGTCAGTGTAGACAAGCCCTCAGATTGTCACAGCTAAATACGTTGTGGAACAGACTGTTTAGCGTACATAGTTAACCCATATTGTAAGAGACTATTCCAGATGAAGTGGTCACTTAACACCACTGCAGACACAGGACAAAAAAGGGAGATTAGTGGGTTACAGATTGTTGTAACAAGCTATATATCCATGGTCTTTATTAAGTCCATGATTTTTAGTGTCTAGAAAAATTATGAATTTAAACTCCCAGCCTTGTCTTTTGAAGGAGTTGTGCAGGTTTCCTTTAAGGATGAGGATTGAGAGGTCAGATATGGAGTGGTTGCTCTGTGAAAATCATTCACCTATGGTGATAGGGTGCTTTTGTCTTTTATCATTTTTCTGTGTGAGTTCATTTGAGAGCACAATGATTATCTTGTTTCACCCAGGTAGTGGTTATTGGTGCATGTAGTGCATTGGATGGGGCCAACAACATGTGATAGGCATGTGTATGACCCATGGATCTTGAAAAGGTGTGTTGTGGGGGATATTGATGTTCGTAGCAGTAAAGATATGTCTACAGATTTTGCATCTTTGTTATGGCAAGGTCTGGTGCTGTTTTGAGTTGGTGGCTTCTGGTCTGTGGGGAGCTTGCTTCGGATGATGAACTTGGTGATGTTGAGGATTGCTTGAAGGCCAGAAGAAGAGGTTTGGGAAAGATTTCTTTCAAGATGTGGTCTCCATCAAGTATGGGTTATAATTGTTTAATGATACCCCATGTGAGTTCCAGTGTGAGGTTGTAGGGGGTCACATTTTTTTTTCACGTATTGAAGCAGGTTCTCTTGGGTTATTTGGGTGGCCCCTTCCATGATACAATCTACCTGTCTGGTGGGCTGTCCTTGTTTGGTGAAGGCAGTTTTAAATCTGTTAAGGTGTATATTTTGGACTATCTCCTTGGAGCATATTCTGTGGCATCTGCATGCCTGCTGGTAGATAACAGATTTGTTGGTGTGTTTGGGGAGGTATTTGCAGATAAGTGTCGTGATCCAAGGGTTTCTTATATATAGTTGTCTGCAGGATTCCATTGTTGAACCTGATTGTGGTGTCCAGGAAGTTGATGCTGGTGTGGAAGTGTTCCAGAGAGAACACTTGATGGAGGGGGAGGGATTGTTGAAGTTGTAATGGACACGTATGAGGGAGTTTAGGTCATCTGTCCAGAAGATGAAAATATCATTGATGTATCTCAGGTATACCCTTGACTTCATAGTGCATTTATCCAGAAATTCTTTGTCAATGTGGCATACTGGGGAGCCATCCTAGTACCTCTGGCTGTTCCCATAATTTGGACAAAGTGTGTGCTTGTTGAATGTAAAATTGTTATGGGTGAGGATGAAATGGATGAGTTTGGTGATGTGTTTGGGGGGATATGGGGTTGTCCACTGTCTTCTAAATATTTGAGGAAGGCAGCTATGCTGTCATTGTGAAGGATGTTAGTATGTAGGAAAGTGACATCTATGGTAGCAAGGATGGTGTTCTGAAGGAAGTTGTTAATGTTGCAGGAGTTTGTGGAGGAAGTCTGTTTTTGTCCTGGTCAGATCTGATTGTTCTGCCTTGCTTCCCTTGTCTGTGTATCTTGCGAAGCATGTAGAAGGTCCCTGGGGTGGGTTTGTGAGAGAGAGAGGGTGTTTCTCTTGGAGCTGTTTGGGGAAGGATTTGAATATATACTTAAATTCCTGGGTGCAGAAACTTCTATCAGTTCTTTATAGTAGGTGGTGGTGAAGAGTTGTCAATTGGCCTCATTAATGTAGTCATGGTTGAAGACTACAGTGGCTCCCCTTTGCCTGTTGGTTTGATCCCTATCTGATGGTTGGATTTCAGGGACTGTACAAATGTCCTCTCAGCAGTGGAGAGAGAATGGTGGATGTGATGTTTATTAAGGATTTCACAGTCAGTTTTTGTCCTGAAGCAATCAATGTAATGATCAAGTGTGTGGTTTTGTATGCTTTGGGTTGTCCAGTCAGATTATTCTTTTTTCTTATGACTGTTGGTGTGGAATTCTCTGAGGGGGAGTCAGTGGAAGAATTCTTTTAGTTCTCCACATGTTAGTATGGTATCCGGGTCTGTGATGGGGCAGAAGTTTAGTCCCTTGGGGGAATACAGATAATTCAGCTCCGCTTAGGGGTAGTACTAATAAATTGATGATGTTGGGGTATCATGTAGTGCCCATGTGGTGGGTTCTGATGCCATGGTTTCTCCCAGAGGTGGTGTTCTGGGTTGTGGAATTATTGTAGTTGGTTTAGCTTTTTGTTGTTGTGCTGGATGGTTGTCATCAGGTTCTTTTGTTAGTAGTTCTGGATTTTTTGCGTGATCTTCAGGTAGGTTTCCTGGGGTTGTACTAGTATAACTTTTCTTTGTTAAAAAATAATGCTGCTAACTGATAGCTATATTAGTACAAAAACAGTGTGTAGAACAGGCTGACGCATGGCTGCTTATCATTTTACCACAGATACCCTAAGGAAAGCTAGGCACACTTAGTACTTGGTTTCACTCTCCAGGGTACAGCTGATGTACAGAAAATGCAATCTGCTCTTTTTCTGTGATATTCCTATACTGGAAGTCACAGTGAATTTTCAGATTTGACTAGCTCTGGACAGGAGGTAATTCGGAACAGCAATCACCACACTGGAAAAAAGAAAAGGTGACATGCAATCTAATGAACATGAACACCATGTAAGGCACATGCATGTTTCTGCAAGATGTACTCCGCTGATAGGATAATTGTTCAGATAGCTCTGAAACAGGCTGCAACTTGGGACCTTGTGGATAAAAGGGGAAGAAAAGGTGGATGTGGTTTAAGATTGCAGGATGTCCTCCAGGGCAAATGATGCATCACTTGCTCCTGTCACTTAACATTACTCTCCTGACTTAAGTTATTGCTCTTTAGCAATATATTCTTGAAGATTTATTTGTTGCTCTTTCCAAGTACATGCAGTAGCTATCCTGCATTATCAAGAACAAGATCCTTAATTTAGTAGTTTAGGTAGCTGCATTTTAGGGCATTTACAGGTATAGATGCAATGAAATGTGAGTACTCATTTTATAATCCATATTAGACATTAACATTGAAGCAGAATTCATTCTGTACTATTGAAGTGGTATGAACTAACATTTCAGTTGTTTTAGGATATATGAGAAGATATGTCTCATAATATCTGATACTGCTGATGAAATTATATGATAGGTAGCCATCAAGAATCATTACTATCCATGACTTATTTATATTAAAAATATCTTTTGCCTTGGAACCTGCTAATTGTCACATAGGTGACTGTTTTTGTCACTGTTACCCTCATCCTTCCTCTCCCATCTCCTCCAGCTATCTGTTCACTCAGTTGTTGCATCTTGTCTTAATTTTTACTCTAAACTCTTAATTGTCTTTTGTTTGTACAGTATCTAGCATAATGGGGCCCGGATCCTGATTGATGCCTATACAACATCATAATATGTTATATCTTTCTGCACATCTCTTTGTGAGCTAACTTGGAAATTGTCTGCCATCTGCGTATACCTTTAGATAAGGAGGAAGCTCTGTAATTATGTTGACAAACATCCTGATAATTGAACATGGAACTGTGCACACTTTAAACCTCAATCTCTACTATAATTCTTCTTTAATATTGGCAGGTTTTTCCTGATTTTTCTATTTTCTGTGAGGTGTTTAAGGATTGTATTTGGAATGGGGCCTTCCTACATCATGATGATGATCATGGAAATTTGATATTAAATGTTAGGGGATTGTTTAATTTTTAAGGGCCCGCAGTGGGAGCTATGCATTGTTTTACTTTGTGTAATGACACATCCACTCCCAGTCTTTATTCAAGCCTAAATTAATTGTATCCAGTTTGCAAATTAATTCCAATTCAGCAGTCTCTCGTTGGAGTCTGTTTTTGAAGTTTTTTTGTTGAAAAATTGTGATAGTGTGGCTGATGTGATTAGGCCCTATGATGGTGTCCCCTGAATAGATATGTGGACACAGTTGGCAATGGGCTTTGTTGCAAGGATAGGTTCCTGGGTTAGTGTTTTTGTTGTGTGGTGTGTGGTTGCTAGTGAGTATTTGCTTCAGGTTGGGGGGCTGTCTGTAAGCAAGGACTGGCCTGTCTCCCAAGATCTGTGAGTGATGGGTCGTCCTTCAGGATAGGCTGTAGATCCTTGATGATGCATTGGAGAGGTTTTAGTTGGGGGCTGAAGGTGATGACTAGTGGCGTTCTGTTATTTTCTTTGTTGGGCCTGTCCTGTAGTAGGTGACTTCTGGGTACTCTTCTGGCTCTTTCAAACTGTTTCTTCACTTCAGCAGGTAAGTATTGTAGTTGTAAGAACGCTTGATAGAGATCTTGTAGGTGTTTGTCTCTGTCTGAGGGGTTGGAGCAAATACGGTTGTATCGTAGAGCTTGGCTGTAGACAATGGATCGTGTGGTGCGGTCTGGATGAAAGCTGGAGGCATGTAGGTAAGTATAGTGGTCAGTAGGTTTCCAGAATAGGGTGGTGTTTATGTGACCATCGCTTATTAGCACTATAGTGTCCAGAAAGTGGATCTCTTGTGTGGATTGGTTCAGGCTGAGGTTGATGGTGGGATGGAAATTGTTGAAATCATGGTGGAATTCCTCAAGGGCTTCTTTTCATAGAATCATAGAATATCAGGGTTGGAAGGGACCTCAGGAGGTCATCTAGTCCGACCTCCTGCTCAAACCAGGACCAATCCCCAATTTTTGCCCCAGATCCCAAATGGCCTCCTCAAGGATTGAACTCACAACCCTGGGTTTAGCAGGCCAATGCTCAAACCATTGAGCTATCCCTCCCCCCTGAGCTATCCCTCCTGATCCATTGTCTACAGCCAAGCTCTACAACCTATCCTGAAGGATGACCCATCACTCTCACAGATCTTGAGAGACAGGCCAGTCCTTGTCAGACAGCCCCCCAACCTGACAGCAAATACTCACCAGCAACCACACACCACACAACAGAACCACTAACCCAGGAACCTATCCTTGCAACAAAGCCCGTTGCCAACTGTGTCCACATATCTATTCAGGGGACACCATCATAGGGCCTAATCACATCAGCCACACTATCAGAGGTTCGTTCACCTGCGCATCTACCAATGTGATATATGCCATCATGTGCCAGTAATGCCCCTCTGCCATGTACATTTGCGAAACTGGACAGTCTCTATGTAAAAGAATAAATGGACACAAATCAGACATCAAGAATTATAACATTCAAAAACCAGTCGGAGAACACGTCAATCTCTTTGGTCACTCGATTACAGACCTAAAAGTGGCAATTCTTCAACAAAAAAACTTCAAAAACAGACTCCAACGAGAGACTTCTGAATTGGAATTAATTTACAAACTAGATACAATTAACTTAGGCTTGAATAAAGACTGGGAGTGGATGTGTCATTACACAAAGTAAAACTATTTCCCCTTGTTTATTTCCACTCCTACTGTTCTTGTAAAGTGCTGGAAATGGCCCACCTTGATTATCACTACAAAAGGTTTCCCCCCTTTCCTCCCCCTGCTCTCCTGCTGGTAATAGCTCACCTTTCCTGATCACTCTTGTTACAGTCTGTATGGTAACACCCATTGTTTCATGTTCTCTGTGTATATAAAATCTCCCCACTATATTTTCCACTGTATGCATCTGATGAAGTGAGCTGTAGCTCACGAAAGCTTATGCTCTAATAAATTTGTTAGTCTCTAAGGTGCCACAAATACTCCTTTTCTTTTTACCATCAACTTTAAAAGCATAAAGTGGAGTCAGGTTATATTGATTCACTTTCTGCTGTAGGCTAGAGATAAATAGGAGGAAAATTCTGATGGTGAACAAAACAAAAATGGCAGAGAAATGATACAGGCTAATTTTAAGTGAGTTGTTGGCCAATAGGGATGGCTTTTAGAAACACGGTTCAGACTGCTCTTAGATTAATTTGCTGGTTGTTTAGCTTCTGGGAACCTGGCTTTAATACTAGCTTTAGGGTACATATTAAATATTATGCTAGTCTAATTTAGTAATAACAGGCTGACCATTGCCAGACAATTCAGTGTAAATCGACAGTCCTCACACATGTTAGCTCAAGTACTGGAACAACAGGAGTGTTACAGGTCAAGATTGATATGCATTCATTAGATTTTATGGAGAAACTAGCACAGAGCCTATTACTGTATTTGACTCCAATTTACTTTCCTGAGTACTATAATTTGGCAGATATGTAGATAACAAACACTGGGGAAAATCTTCATATAGATGATTTATTTAAAGATTTGGTGCCCATTAGTTTTGAGAATATTGTTAATAGCCATAATGAAAAAGTGCTAATTTGGGGGATTGGATGCTTTTAAAAATTAAATGTTGGGTACAGAGACCTTCACTCCTGTGTACGTAGGTTCATAACTAGCCAGTGTTGGCAGTGAGTGCCTTAAAGTTATCATAATCTGATCACTGTTTTGACTACAAGATAGATTGGAGATCTCAGTAAAGATCACAGTGAGTTGGTATCCTTGTCACAAGATTATTAGAAAAACCACCTGACTGAATTAATTTGCTCCATATTAAACTGAGAAAAACTAGGCATCCTAATTTGAACTCTACCTTGCTCTCATTGAGGTCAATGGCAAAACTTTTAGTGACTTCAGTGGGATTGTATTTGGGCCTTAGAATTTGACTCTCAAAGAAGGGCCTAATGTCACCTTTATCACTGGTCTTGCCATGTCTCTAGATCAGTGGTTCTCAACCAGGGGTGTGTGTACCCCTGGAGGTACACAGAGGTCTTACAGGGGATACATCAACTCATCTAGATATGTGCCTAGTTTTACAACAGGCTACATAAAAAGCACTAGCGAAGTCAGTACAAACTAAAATTTCAAACAGACAATGACTTGTTAAGACTGCTCTATAACTCTCGTGGAAGCAGAAAAAGGAGGATCTGGGGGTAGATGTCTTAGTCAATTTAAGGATAGAGTGAAAGGAAACCCTAACCCTTACCCTAATAATGCGAGAGTTGTAGGAGATGCTGTTTTCGCCTTGCTTTTAGTTTTTAAAGATGGAATGCTGACTTAAGCAGAAACCTTCAGATAAGGTAGTGTCTGGAGGGAATTTGCATGAACAAAGGATACCTGTTAGCTGTTGATGTATGTAATGGGAAAGTATAAATACTTGTCTTACACTGCTTGTAGAGGGAAGATCTGCCTAAGGTCAGGGGACCCCCTGCCTGACCGCAGTCTTCCCTTGCAATTGCTCGTAATAAACTGTTTCTGACTTGTTGCTAACAAACGCAGAGTGAGGACTTGTTTTCTTCCATACTCTACACTGAAATGTAAGCACAATAAGTATATTCCAGTTGATTTATTGTGTAATTATATGGTAAAAATGAGAAAATAAACAATTTTTCAGTAACAGTGTGCTGTGACACTTTTGTATTTTTATGTCAGATTTTGTAAGCAAGTAGTTTTTAAGTGAGGTGAAACTTGGAGGTACACAAGACCAGTTAGACTCCTGAAAGGGGTACAGTAATTTGGAAATGTTGAGAGGCACTGCTTGAGATAACCTGACATTTTGCCATCAGGTTTAACCACAGTGATGTATGTCTTTTTTCTGAAAGGATTTCCCACAGGCAGCCTTTAGAAAGATATATGCATATTTTTCTCTGCAGAGATGCACTAGATGCCAACAGAGAGAAATTAGGGAAGCAATATGGTCCAGCAGATGTGGACCATTTTGATTATCATAAATACTTTCTCTGGGAGATCCTTACCTTTAAGCCTGATTTCTATCTTGACTCTTAAATATCTTAATGAATCATAGATATTAGAGAAGGGCAATACCTATTGGATCATATACAAAAGTCTGCCCTCTTGTTGATACAGGACTAGGGCATTTCCTGGTCTAGTTTTTAAATATTCCCAAGCAAAGTAGTTGCAACCCTTTCCTTTGGTGACTATTCTACTGCCAAACAGATGTCACTGTCAGGAAGGTTTTTCTCATATTTAAGGTTTCCTTTAAAAAAAATTAATCTAATTATTTCTAGTTATTTCCCATTGTTACTATCCTAAATTGATCTTAGAGAGAGCTTCTTATCTTCTTAACAAAATAAATATTGCCTGTCATCATAGTTGTTAAAAATACATTAAATATAGGTTCTTAATATACTCCTCCCACACGCACTTACCCTAAATGCTGTAATTTATTATTCAAAAACAAAAATCATGTCAGCACTTTCTTTTCCATGTCTACTAACCTTTTTCTGGAAGCTCCCATGAACACTCATTGACAGTAGGTGGTGGTATTCTGCCAAGGAAAAATTAGGCAAAATGTCTGAAATACAGAATCATGAGTACGTTTTAAGTAGGGCCCTATATTATATAAGCACAAATGGTTTTTAAAGTACTGCAGCTTTTCCCTTAATGTTTGTGAGAAAAATGTGAAATTTTTCAGAAGGACTGAGTATATTCTGAAAAAGTTAATTTGCTATTGTTGGATTTCATTTGGATCTGACTAATTCTTATCTTTCATGCCATTGTTTTACTTTGGGGTGTTTAAATATATCCTCCAACATCATTTAGGCTTAATGTCATTGTGTGTAGAACCTGTAGAATCAATGACATCTAAAACTGGGTAGGAAAAGTTAACGTTTAATAATGTGCTCAGAGCCAATTTATAGTAGTGGATAAAGAAAAGACTGAATCACTGACATAATGTGACCATGCAAAGTATTACCTTTAAATGTGTGTTTGTGCTCTGTTTGGCTGCTTTTAACTGAAAGAGGATTTGAAAGTTTAAAAAAATTCTGCTGTTTTTAAACCTTGGAAATATCAAGAATGTCAAGTTCTCTGGGGACTTCTTGAAATCTGAGGATATTTAATATGTGCTCTCACTTCTTAACTAACAGAGCATGGGACTTGACTCTTTAACAAAAGCCTAATTTCTCCAAGGTGTTCATTGGGCATGGAAGTTGAAATTAAAACAGTTAATGAAATCATACTACGAATCCCGTTTGGTTTATGCCATAATTTCACTAGTCCTCCATTTGTCCCCATATAGAGTCTCTGCAATAGGCAAGATTTGAATTTCTAATACATAAAACAAGCAGGCTTTGTTTATATATCAGAAAGAAACAAAAAAGGAATAAATCCATTCTCTTTCCCTGACATACCAGTTTTTAATAGCTTACCTAGCAGAGCTCTGCTGGAACCCAAGAATACAGAGACTAAGGCAAGCTGTTCTGGTCTTGTCTAATCGAAACCTGGTCTTTCTTTGGTGTGATTAATTTCTCTCAGCCCTGGTCTACACTACGAGTTTAGGTCGAATTTAGCAGCGTTAGGTCGATTTAACCCTGCACCACACGACCAAGCCTGTTTTGTCGACTTAAAGGGCTCTTAAAATCGATTTCTGTACTCCTCCCCGGAGGGGAGTAGTGCTAAAATCGACCTCGCTGGGTCGAATTTCGGGTAGTGTGGACACAATTTGACAGTATTGGCCTCCGGGAGCTATCCCAGAGTGCTCCATTGTGACTGCTCTGACAGCACTCTCAACTCAGATGCACTGGCCAGGTAGACAGGAAAAGCCCCGTGAACTTTTGAATTTCATTTCCTGTTTGGCCAGCGTGGCAATCTGATCAGCACAGGTAACCATGCAGAGCTCATCAGCACAGGTAACCATGGAGTCCCAGAATCGCAAAAGAGCTCCAGCATGGACCGAACGGGAGGTACTGGATCTGATCGCTATATGGGGAGAAGAATCCGTGCAGGCAGAACTCCATTCCAAAAGACGAAATGCCAGTATATTTACCAAAATCTCCAAGGGCATGATGGACGGAGGCTACAACAGGGACACACAGCAGTGCCGCATGAAAGTTAAGGAGCTGAGGCAAGCCTACCAAAAACAAAGGATGCAAATGGTCGCTCCGGGTCAGAGCCCCATACATGGTGCTTCTATGATGAGCTGCATGCAATTCTCAGGGTAGCCCCTACCACTTCCCCACCACTGTCCATGGACACCTGCAAGGCGGGGGTGGGGGCGGGGGGGGGGAGAGGGAGTCTCACGCAACAGGGACGAGGATTTTGTGGATGATGAGGAGGAGGAAGTTGAGGATAGCGCACAGCAGGCAAGCGGAGAATAATCCCTTCTTCCTGGCAGCCAGGAACTGTTCATCAGCCTGGAGCCAATACTCTTCCCACCCTCCCAAGGTGGGCTCCTGGACCATGAAGCCGGAGAAGGAACCTCTGGTGAGTGTACCTTTGTAAATATAATATGGGGTTTAAAAGCAAGGTTGTTTAATTTGTCATGAAGACTTGGGATGCATTCGTGGCCAGTATAGCTACTGGAAAAGTCTGTTAACGTGTCTGGGGATGGAGCGGAAATCCTCCAGGGACATCTCCATGAAGCTCTCCCGGAGGTACTCTCTGTGTTAGCATTCATGATCACCTAGTTGAAATACGGGAAATTTGTTTAAGGGGACATTCAGAGGTGCCCGTTCCTGCTGGGCTGTTTGCCTCTGGCTGAAAAGAAATCATCCCCGCTGTTAGCCACGCGGTGGGGGGAGGCCCGTTCATGCTGAACTGTTCGTGTTTGGTTGACAGGGATCATCCCTGAGACTAGCCATCTGGTGGTGGTGGTGGGGGTGAAGCGATCATCCCAGAGAATTGGGTGTGGGGGAGGGGGTTGGGTTGTGCTGTACATTCACCCTAAAACCGCAGCCCCTCCTTTTAAATGGCCAACCCAATGGGCTTTGCTTGGTATGGGAAAGGAGGGCGCTGCTGTTTGAAACCATTCCCACATGTTATGAAGGTTGAAGAAGCTGAAACCCTTTGCCTTATCGTGGCTGCCTGGAAGCCGAATTCTGTTGCCCAGCCAAGCGTGTGTGATGTCTCACACCAACAGGCACTCAATATAAGAGGCAAAATGCGACCTTGTACCAAAAGCACATGTGCTATGTAATGTGAATCGCTTGATTCAGGGTGAAATAGTCTTTCCTTTGTTCTCTAAATGTATCTTTTAAAATACTAGTCTCCCTTTTTTTCCTCCTGCAGCTGAAAACGTTTCTAGGCTCCCCCTATCATCTCCGTCCCAGAGGCTAGCGCAGATTAGAAGGCGAAAAAAACGCACTCGCGATGAGATGTTTTCAGAGCTCATGCAGTCCTCCCACACTGAAAGAGCTCAACAGAATGCATGGAGGCAAACAATGGCAGAGTCCAGGAAAGCGTTAAATGAACGCGATGAGAGGAGGCAGGATGCAATGCTGAGTCTAATGGGGGGCAAAGTGACATGCTCAGGCGTCTGGTGGAGCTGCAGGAAAGGCAGCAGGAGCACAGACCGCTGTGGCAGCCCTTGTATAACTGCCTGCCCTCCGCCTCAAGTTCCATATCCTCCTCACCCAGACTCCCAAGAACGTGGTGGGGGAGGTTACGGGCACCCAGCCACTCCACCCCAGAGGATTGCCCAAGCAACAGAAGGCTGGCATTCAATAAGTTTTGAACTGTAGTGTGGACTTGTCCTTCCTGCCTCCCCTCATCCACCACCCCACCCGGTGCTTCCCTCCTCACCCACCCCTCCTGGGCTACCTTGCAAGTTTTCCCCCATTTGTGTGATGAATTAATAAAGAATGCATGATTTTGAAACAATAATGACTTTATTGCCTCTGAAAGCAGTGATTGAAGTGGGGGAGGTCGGTTGGCTTACAGGGAAGTAGAGTCAACCAAGGGGGCGGGTTTTCGTCAAGGAGAAACAAACAGAACTGTCACACCATAGCCTGGCCAGTCATGAAACTGGTTTTCAAAGCTTCTCTGATGCACAGGGCGCCCAGCTGTGCTCTTCTAATCGCCCTAATGTCTCGCTGCACGTAATCAGCCGCCAGGCGATTTGCCTCAACCTCCAACAATGTTTTTGCCCCATCAGGCATTGGGAGCTCAACCCAGAATTCCAATGGGCAGCGGAGACTGCGGGAACTGTGGGATAACTACCCACAGTGCAACGCTCCGAAAGTAGACGCTAGCCACTTCCACTGCAACTCTGCTCTCTCTTACAAGAGTCTGGCTTATCTGGCCAAGACTGTATTTTGCAATTCTGGTGCAAGCCTGTGACTAAAGAGAGAATTAAAAGCAATGCCCTTAACAGCCTGATACTGGTATGTGTTGGCTAGGTCTTGGAGGGCTGATAAGACCTTGTGGTGTGTCTGTGTTTTCCCAGCAATGAGACTGGAAGTGACAGTCACCCCCAGAGCCAGCAGCTGCATTTTTTATCTTTATTGTTCCTTTCTGTCGCCTTTTATGTGGGGTTGTCTTGTCTTTTAGGAAATGGGATTGGATTTTAACAACAGCAACAGCAGCTCCTCCAGCCCATCTCAACTAACTTCTTCTCTTTCTCCCCAAAGACAGTCTTTAATATCACTGCACACTCTTTATGGCTGTGTGAAGAGTACATGCAGTGTATGCACAGGTATAAATAGCAGTGTACACGGTGAGGCACTGCTTCGGCGAGTGGAGTAGAGACACACCGGAACCTTATGGTATGTACCTTACGTGGCTTTCTACATGCCCAAGCAATGGCCTCTCCCATCTACACTGTTATTTTGTAGTGTAGTGTCCTGCTGCTTCTTCACTGCTGGAGCATTTCACTGATGTGTAGGTACACTCTGCATCCTGCATTTTACTGTGGTATGCAGCTACTGGTACCCTACATGCCACCGCCATTATTGTGCAGTGTAGATATATCCTAAGAAACTTTCAAATGGGGCAGGGGGAATCTCTCCAGGGAAGAAGAACAAGGGAAGTTGTTAAAATGAATGTCTTATTTGATATTTTACATTTCGAATGCTTTAACTGTTTTTCCTTTTTCTCTTATTGGACCAACTTTTGTTGGTGAGAGAGGGACCAACACAGCTACAGAGACACTGCATGCGTTTCCTTTTTCTGTATCTTTAATAAAAGCTGGTGGCGGGGGGGGGGGGGGGGGGGGGGGGGGGGGGAGTAGCGGTGCATTTGCCATGGTACTAAGCAGGCTGAGGTCTCTGTGTACCAAAACCCAAACCTTGTGTAAAACTGTTTAATGTTGGACAATGACAGGATCAGGTTAACAGTCTGACTTTTAGGGCCCAGTTATACCATCTAAAGTAATACAGTGGTCTGCCCCAGCATTTTCCTTAGAATGTCTCCCTGTTGCACTACTGCCAGCGGAGCCTGCATTTGTAGGAATTTTGTAAGAGAAATTCTAGTGGACACTATGTTTAGTGTAGCTACAGCCAAGTTACATGTCCTCTTACAAATTATTCTGTAATTAATGAAAAATAGCAAATTTATGGCAAGAAAGACTGCTTATAGGTAAGAAACTAGACTGGGAATCAGGAAATCTGACTTCTATTCCTATCTCTGCCACAGAGTTCCTAATAACCTTAGGCAAATCACTTAAGGCCTGATTTGAAAAATTGCATGTGCATAATCTTGCAAGGAAGAGTACATGCATAACTGGAGTCCTGTTCTGCATGTGCAGCTATTGCAATTGTATATGGGATAAGTCTATGCAGAGATGGCAAGGGGTGCATCTGCCCAGCTATTTGTACATGCAATAACTTGATTTACATACATGAAAAGTAATTGAATATGCAATTGAACGTATATAGTTAAAAATATCCTTCTTTTCCTCAGTTTCTCCATTGTACTCTCCTTCCTGGAGAGCAGAACTATCTACCTTCAAAGGGACGTCAAGACTAATTAATATTTTGTGAAGTAGACTGAGATCCTCAAATGGAATGTGCTAGAAAAATACAAAGTTTTATTACTAATAAATGATCAAGGTGTTGTCAAGGTGATTTCTGGTTAATAAATAAATCACTTATTGGCTAGAAGTGGAATCCGATAAAGGTCTCTCTCAGCAATGGTTTTAAGGCTGTATCAGATGTGATACCTTTTTGTAAGCTGAGCGATAGTCTACCTAATTCCTGTTCAGGAGAGATCTGACTAGAGTCTGTAAGCAGCCTTCCTGTGGGTTTATAATGCAAACTGTGCATATGAAATGAGAAAGAAGTACATTAACACAGACATTGCTGTAAGTAAACAAGTTAAAAGTACAGCGCAAGTTTGTGAAGTCCTCTTGGTAACTCTGGATAACCTTTTAACTATCTCCACTCATAAAGATAGGTTTCAGAGTAACAGCCGTGTTAGTCTGTATTTGCAAAAAGAAAAGGAGTACTTGTGGCACCTTAGAGACTAACCAATTTATTTGAGCATAAGCTTTCGTGAGCTACAGCTACAGCATCCGATGAAGTGAGCTGTAGCTCACGAAAGCTTATGCTCAAATAAATTGGTTAGTCTCTAAGGTGCCACAAGTACTCCTTTTCTTTCCACTCATAAAGGATGCACTGTTATATACCTCCATCTAAAGAAGCTTTCAGCTGGTCCTTCCTTATTAAAATCTGCTTTGGTTGATAGAATATTATTTACCTGAAAATTGCACACTTGTCATAAGTGACTGAATTCTATAATTTTACAGCTTTTTAATGCTGCCACTTACTAACCCTGCAAATGCAAAGTCTAAACTGAAAGAAAGTCAGGATAAAGCAATGCCTCTAATTATGTTTATCCTTCTGGGCTCATTTTATTTACCCTTGATAACATAACTTAGTTTTGATATGTTTCTCTCACTTCTTGTATTAGTTACGAACAATTAAGAAAAGTATAATGAAAGCTTAAGGCTTATGATCTTTAACCTTTGGAGAGCAGCTCTCCTTTTATAATATCTAGTCAGAGTTACTCTACACAGAATGGATGTTGATCTATGCTTGATCCCCAAGTAATATGGATTTTAAAACCTGTGGGTGCCTTGGCTCTACTTTCTGTAAAGAAGCAGAGTTCTCAAAATTAAGCTGACTACATACATTTCCTCAGTTGCAAGATGATCCAATTTCAGAGTAAAAAGAGGCTTTGATAATTGAGTTAACCATAGACTTTGTGGGATAGATAAAGAATACTGTAATGTCATAGCTGTACACCAAATATCTGCTGTTGATTTAGTCTCTGCAGGCTGCATTAGGTGAAGTTGGTGTTTGAGTCATGATACGCTTCTCTGCTACTCTCATCTGAAATGAAGGGTTTAATCAAATGATGAGTGGTAGCTGCATCTTCTGGAAACCAAAGTCTTCTCTTTGGCTCTGATCCTGCAAATGGGACCACATTAACCACCCTGATGCCAATGCAGATACTTTTGAAATCAGTGGGACTGTGTGTGGGCTTAAGAGCTCCCTTTACAGCATGGGGACCTAAAGTAGCATACAGTGGTAGTGTGAGCTTCAGTATCAGTGCTCTACTAGTACACCCTAAACTTGATCTGGAGGGAAGTCTCAAAAGTAGTGAGAGGGTACGGGAGTCTCCATGCTCATTCAGTCCTTGGTCTTCATACATTATCTTAAATCTATTTAGTTTGATGAAGACTCCTGGCCATTTGGAATTGGACTGAGACCATTAATTCATTTCACATAATTCACACAATGCCTGTCAGACAATGTTTTTTTCTCGCTACTGATATGGTTTAGGTTTGGACTGGTGACCCAGAGATAAACAGCTTTGGAGAGCAAAGCCTGTTAGTGATTCCCCATAGCTATTAAAGCCCCACTAGAGTTTTTCCTCCGTCTGTTATATTCCCTGTGCCCCAAGCTCATCTAATTGGGGTCCTCAGTAGAAGGCTTTTAAACATTAGGGCCATCTGTGTATACAGAATAGCCATTTGAAAAAGAAATTAGGCTTATCCAGATTGTAATGAGGTAACATTTTGTACGTTATAAAGCAATAAAAATAAATGTAACAATAAAGGGACAAATATTGGTGAAACCATGAGCTGCATCATAACCCCTGCCCCCATTTTTTAAAGAAAAAGGCTTTTAGCTTTAATTTCTTCAAAATGTGGACTTCACTTATTCTTCCAAATTCTATATTGCCTAGCAACCTTGAAGAAGATGGAAGGTGGAGTCTAACCCATGAAGTTTTCAGTCAGCAGGTCTGATTACAAGTGTTCAAGAGAAATGGAAGAAAATTGGAATAAAGTGAGGAGAACAAAGAGCTAGGGCCTATGATCAGGGAATCTGGCTCTCCACTACCACAAAAGGGCCGGGAGTGGGGGGAAAAATGGATTGATGGTGAGACTTTGGCAAACAAGGTGCCAGCCCTTACCTAAGTCTTTAGGCCTCAGCTGAGCACTGATAAATTCATGGCTGGAAACCAGTCTGTTTCACCTATGTGTTACTATGGTTAAGAAGGATATTGAATTTATAAGAATGGGCTTAGTGTTTAGACTTATGAATTGCTTGTAAGTTGCTGCATGCATTAATCTCACTTATAATATCTTTATCACAAGCTATAAGGTAACATTGAAGTTTTTGCTTTGTAACGGTAAAAAATGTTTGCTCAGAAACTGTGAACCCATCAGGAGGGATCATCTCCTGCTCATCAAGAAGGTTTTCCAAACTAAATGGGACATTGTGGGACCTCTCAGTACAAAGACTTTTTTAATTACCCCTTCACACCAGTGAAGACACTGTGCAGAAGGCTTTTCCCATCAGCTTGAATTCTGGAAGAAGGAAATTTTTTCATCTCTTTTGCTATTTGGACTCTCACAGGGTCAGAGCTATGAAACAGAAGCAGAGATTCTCCGAGGTCAACCTGGGTTAGCCTTAAAAGACATTCAGAACTGACAGATTACTACAACTCTGTCACCATTTAAAACCATAGACTGTAATTCATTTGTGTACACATATTTGCCTCCTTTAACCTTGTAATAATTCTCATTTCTTTTTCCTAGTTAATAAATCTTTAGTTAACTTATTACAGGATTGGCTACAAGCATTGCCTCTAGTAAGAGATCTAAGATACAAATTGACTTGGGGTAAGTAACTGGTCCCTTGGGAGTGGAAGCAACCTGAATCTTTTGTGATCATTGGTGTATAGCAACCATCTAACACTAAAAGTCTAGCTTGTCTGGATGTCAAGATAGACTGGAATGCCCAAGGGAACTGTCTGTGACTCGTTTCAGAGTAACAGCCGTGTTAGTCTGTATTCGCAAAAAGAAAAGGAGTACTTGTGGCACCTTAGAGACTAACCAATTTATTTGAGCATAAGCTTTCGTGAGCTACAGCTCACTTCATCGGATGCATACTGGGAGTGGCTAAGTCATTATGCAAGGTAACCTGTTTCCCCTTCCTCCCCCCCCCCTCCCCCCCCCCTGTTAAACCCTGGATTTGTGCTGGAAATGGCCCACCTTGATTATCATACACATTGTAAGGAGAGTGGTCACTTTAGATAAGCTATTACCAGCAGGAGAGTGGGTTTGTGTGTGTGTGTGGGGGGGCGGGGGGGGGGTGAGAAAACCTGGATTTGTGCTGGAAATGGCCCAACTTGATTATCGTACACATTGTAAGGAGAGTGATCACTTTAGATAAGCTATTACCAGCAGGAGAGTGGGGTGGGGGGAGGTATTTTTTCATGTTTTGTTTGTATAAAAGATCTTCTACACTTTCCACAGTATGCATCGATGAAGTGAGCTGTAGCTCACGAAAGCTTATGCTCAAATAAATTGGTTAGTCTCTAAGGTGCCACAAGTACTCCTTTTCTTTTTGCGAACAGTTATTTTGAATTTTGTGGTATAATCATGAAAAGTAATTGTATTGCTCTGTAGTGTACATGTATGTGAAGTAGAGGGGCCTATTTCATTATCTTTGCTTTGCTGTAACTCCACCACTGTGACAGGGTGGCCCTGCCTGGCACCCTCTTGTGGAAGGCTGCAGCATGACGTGCACATCTGCCTCAGTTTCCCTTTGGAATTTACCTATACAAAGGAATAATGTCTTTTGGTGGCAAATTCAAACTTTTGTTCACATAAAGTGCCATGCTCCCTTCATAATAAAAACAGTTCTTCTCGAAACCCCAGAGTAAAACAAGGTTATCACTCAGCAGCTCTTCAATCCAATTCAAAGGTCACCATCCCCACATTACCCATCTAAGAGTCATAACCCACTCTGTCCTAGTTCCTTTAGCCCCCGTTCCAGGGCCCCACTCTTCAGGACGTCTCCCTGAGAGTTCCAAGACCTGCTTCTGTCCCACGAGTCTTCTTCCATAGCTCCAAAGCAGGTGTCCAGCAATAGAAACCCCTGCAGTGTTCCATTCAGCCAAGTCTTCCTGCTCAGTCCTACCCCTGCTGAGGGAATGTCCGTCCAGCACCAACCCTTCCTTGTTCAGGACTCAGCTTCCTGCAGTTCTCTACTCAGGTCTGCTTCCAGGAGGATTCCCACACAGTGTTTCATTCACTCAGGAATCTGTCTCTGCAAGTCCTATCCCTATTTCTGAGATCCACCCTCTAGCATCAACCCTTTGTTTTCGGCTTAGCTTCTGCTAGCGAGGCTGGTTCCTCCCCTTCTTCATAAGGGTCCTTTCCTTGAGCTCTTCTGTAATTTGGCAGAGATTTCCCAGCTCTAGCCAATCCTCACCATCAACCTTTTATTCTTCCCAATGACTCTATACCTGCACTCTTCTGCTGCTTTCTCCTTGGGTCCCTCCTCTCCTTTCCATACCAGGCAGCCCTTATTTGACCTTTTCTATTTCTCTCAGGTCTGGTTTACACTACAGACCTATACTGGTATAATGACATTGCTCGGGGTAATAAAAAATCCACACCCCTGAGTGATGTAGTTATACCGACCTAATCTACTGTGTAGACAGAGCTATGTCTGTGGGAGAGCTTCCCCGGTCAACATAGCGACCCTCTTTTGAGGAGGTGGATTAGCTATGCTGACGGGTTAGCTTTCTCCTGTCAGTTTAGAGCATCTTCATTAAAGCACTACAGTGGTGCAGCTGGACCTAGGCAGCATTTTAAGTGTAGACCTGCCCTCAGTAAGTGCTTTTAAGCAGCTCTGACTCACCACGAGTTCTTGCTCCCCTTCAGTGTCCAGGTGTTTTCTTTCAAACCCAATTAGGAGGCAGCTGATGAGTCACAAATACACTAGCCTCTTCCTTCTTAAAGGGCCAGTGCCACCCTCTGACAACCACATTGATTTTGGTGAAGTTTTTTTTTTTTTTGCCAGTTAATTACTCCAGACCAGACTCTTTTTTTTGCTGTTGAAAATAGTTCTGGTCAGTGGTGCCTCTAGTAATGATAAATAATGTAATGTTGGATAGAAAGGATTGATGCAATAATAGATTAGCATTAAACTGTGATAAATCAGTGATTAAACAATGCTCACTGTACATTCTTATCTAGGGCCTTGTCTATGCAGGGAAATTGACTGGAATAGCTATTCTGGAATAAACTATTCTGCAGTAGCTATTTTGGAATAGTTTCCCATGTGAACACTCTATTTTGGAATAAAAGTTACTTTATTCTGGAATAACTTCTCTGCTCACAAATTAGAGTAATTATTCTAAATTTTATTCAATTTTATTTTGGAATACCGTGTCCAGGTGGGGAGACACTCCAGCATAGCTAATTTATACCAGAATAGCTATTCCTGAATAGTTATTCTGAAATGGTATACCCATTAATTTCCCTCCATGTAGATAAGGCCTAGCAGTTTTTGTCTTGTGTTTCAATTCAGCCTGAAAATTTGAGACTTCCCCTTATCCAGATGTGTTTTGATTTGGAATTACATCTGGCAAAGAATAAACATTTGGACCGAGTTACACAGTGTGGTTGACATAAAACAGCCAACTTTAATCAGTGTGAAATTAAAATCCATCCTTTTGTGTAACTTTTTTATATACTTTTAGAAAATGAAATCTCAATAAATCAATTGGAAACAGTTTCTCTATGCTGCTGACCCATCACTGCCCGTCTCAGTGACCTGCAAACTCTGATGATGATTCGCTCCCTCTGTCTAGTACTTTGGCTTTCTGAACTTGCTGCATTACATTCATTTCAGCTGTGGTGAAAATGTGGAAAATAATAGTTTGAATGTGTCCAGACAGGGGCTTCTGGCATGTTTTTAACCATGTAACATCTGCACTGGGAGACTAGTGTTGGGTTTCTTTCTTTTCTGGATCCATTTCATTCTCCACCTTTTTGCCATTTGTGGGTAATCTCTAGGTTCTTGCCTGTGCATTTTCATATAACAACCACCTAAATTACATTAGACGGGAGCCTACGACCTAGTGTGTCTGAAATGGAAGAATATATGTGGGATTGCTGTGCTAGACAAAGACCCAGATCAAAAGTACTGTTTCTTTGGGAGCATGTGCCCAGAGCTTTTGTGTGATTTCTTGCTGTAAGTAGCTAGGGATCAGAACTCAAAGGAGGAGACAGAAAGCAACACAATTCTTTCTTTTAGTAGGAGAACATTAATTTTGTTTCTCATTAAAAATGAACCTTTCACCATCTCTAAACTCCCTCACTATTGTAGCTGCAGAAGTGCCAATAGTCTCCTACTAGTGAGGTGATGCTGTGCTGAACTCGTTAAGTGGAGTTGCCCCGTGAGGTATCCCATGATTTATTTACAGTTTTCAGTAACGCCACTTCTGATTGTACACTCTGCACTACACAGTGGCTAGTACAATGAGAAGGAAGTTCCAAAATGGCTCCTGAAATATCCTCTATATTCTTTCTGTGAATATACTGTTGAATTTATTTTTGCTTGCTATCTGATTATAGCCGATCTCCCCACCCCAAAAAAGGACTCTGCAAATGATTGGATCCAACTCTCACTGAAGTCAATGGGGGAGTCTGCACAGAAATCAGCAGAATGTGGAGAGCAGGAAAGGGGTGAGAAAATATAGAGATTGGCAGGAGAATTCCTCTTATAAAATGTAGATAATTTGATCATGGAGAGAGAGAGTGCATGTCACATGCAATTTTTTTGATGTTGAAAATCCTTGTTTTTCAGTAATTTAGAGCTTTTTATATAATTTGCATTGAAACGTTCAATGAGCTATAAATACTCTTCTAAAACATGCAATTCCTATTCCTGGAGGGTTTCCAGTCCAATCTAACAGCAGTACAAAATGCTGGAGCGTGAGGGCACTGCCCTGGGCATTTTTCTGTCCTATTCTTCCAGCAGAAGTTAAAAACAAAGCAACTAATACAGGGGGAAAAGATTTGCAATGTGTCAGCAATAGTTTTTGTGATGCACGGCTCTTCGTGGCGATTTTCAATTCAAGTGATAATTTATATATGAGTCCACAGCATGATTAGCATTTCCTCTGGCAAAGCCTCAGAAGGTGAAAGTCAGACTAAATATGAATGACACTACAGAATTACAAAATCAGTCAGAAATAGTCTGGGGGGATGCCAGGAAACTGCTGCTGCTTTTTTTTTTTTATTTTTCATTGAAGGTAAATCTTCTGAGGGGTTACAAAATATAGATTTATTTAGGATGATGCTAATAAATTCCTTTTTATAAGTAAATTCCTTGCTTCACAATAGGTGTTTCTAACCAGCCCTTTCAGAAATCAAATGTAGGAATCAAAATAATTATAGATAATGAATATATTCAAATGAATGAAGCCCATAACAGGGGAATCCCCTCTATCCTCCCTCTTTTTTTAAATTTTTTTGGTTCCTGTCAGATAAGTACACTCAAGTCGTTAAAGGGTAGAAAGCCTCCATCACCTAGAAACAGGCAGTTGAAATGGGGTTGCCTGGGAAACACTCATGCCCATAGATTTTCATTTTGCTGCATCGTGTATTTCTAGGTACAATTATTTTTAATTAAAAACGTGTCCCCTAGAAACAGTGAGGTGTTGTTAGAGGGGAAATCATGCTTTATTTCCAGCCAGAGCTAATAGTATTTTCTCATTTAATTTTTACTAATTTCAAATAGCAGGTTTAAAAAAATAAACTTGAGGTTTTAGAAATTCTGCTTGAAGAAGCAGTATGGAAATATGACTCTAGCTGCTTTAAATGCAGCTCACGTATTATTTAGTCTGCCTGCCAGTGGAAAAACCCCACCAATCCTCAGGAGAGTTCCATTCTGATCAGTCTGAGTAGATTATTCCTTCAGCTTTAATAATTCAGACTCCCTGTCTGCCTTGCAGGGAGTTTTCCTCTTGCCTGGAAGACACGTGCTGCTGAGTGGGGAGATCCCTGGCCTCCTGCTCGTATTTTTAACAAAAGGTTCATTCTTTACAATATTGCCTTAGAAAAAAGAAATCAGTATTTTTATCTTGTTCTTTTTAACATGGAATCCAGCTGGGATAAAAAAGGTTTGTGTGAGGTCCTGCCTTCAGGTTATGTAAAGAGAGCAGATTTGGCTGTCCTGCCCCCTTCCTCACTTAGACTAAGAGAAACAGGATCTGAGTGCCATGACTACTTTGTTCCATCTGATTTAGTCTCCTTGGCTTCTTGATACCAATAGGGAACAAATACATTTCAGTGTTTAAAAGCGCCTATGTGCTAGATATCCCTTTTTTATTGGAGCTGTGCACAGTTTGCCAGGTTTGGTTTGCAGAGATGTTGACTGGCAGAGTAGTCCAGTGCCCAGTAGACCCAGAACTAAAGGCTTCAAAGGTGGCCTAACACCATCTTTATATGTCTCCTCATCTTGCCTTATGCACCTCAGGCACACCAGAGAATTGGAGCCGATTGGTTTGCTTAATTTTTTATTAGAAAAAAGGGGGCTTAGTGGCCATCATGGGAAAATCTCATTTGTAAATGAAGGTTAGGTGGGAGACAGGTTGGGGTTGGAGGAGAGAGAGAGTTGAGGCAGCACAGGAGAAGAAGAAACACCATCAGAACTGAATTAGATGTGTGGAAATTTGCAACAAAATCAGAACAACTTGAAAATCCAAAGTCGCCATATTGCATTCTAAGTTCTGGAAAATGATTTTATGGAAACAAATTACTTGTGCATTTGCTCAAAAATAAGATTATTTTTAACATTATTCATTTGATTCAAAACCTGTGTTAATTTGATGCAATACTCACAAAATATTTGAATTTCTCAATTTAAGATGAAAATTAAATCTTGTTGACAATGTGGGAAATTTTGAGTTTTCACATGTTTTGATTGGGGAAAATGGCCACACTTGATAAATAATGACATTTCTATGTGGGAAAAGGACTGGACCTGTGTGAAATACTGTGAAAAATGTTGTAACTTTCTCACATTTGTGTAAGCAAATATTTCCCTCTTTCTGAGAGGTCTAACTCTGTAATCTCTGTCCTCAAGACCTTCTTTCTCCTCCAAGTCACTCCCTTCTGGTTGTCCAAGGATATTGGGATCAGAACCCAAATTTGTTCTTTCCCAGGTGAGCATTCTACCAGATAAAACTGAAGTACAGGTGATTGTTTTTTGAAATGTATAATCGCACAGAACACAAATGCCCAGTTATGTTGCTGTGCACTAATATAGATTCAAGTTTGTGACTCTATCGTCTCCAGTAAAAGGAAATTTATACTACAATTATTAAAAACTTATTGTTTGTACATATCCATTGTTCAGGTTGTTAAGATTTTAACATGTACTTGTTATAATAATGTTCAGTTAATTTGTTTTTGCAGCAGGCTTTGGCCATGATGTAGTGCAGGGCTCAGTATCAAAAAAGAGAAGAATCATGGTGGGGAGAATCATAAATTGCTAGCAGCAGTGCTCCAGCCCAGAAATTGCTTTTAGCAAGAGAAATTACTGGAGCACTATTGCCCTTGTTCACATAATACATACTTTGCACTTCTCTAGCACCTTCCAGCTAATCAGCTCAAAGTCTTTTACAAATAGTAAATGATTTAGCCTGACTACACACCCATGAAATGCTTATAACTATCCCTATTTTACAGATATGTAAACTGGGCACAATCAGATTAAATATGTCCAAGGTCTGAAAGCAAATCTGTAGCAGAACAAGAAAGAGACCCGTTTCTCAATCCCCAGTCCTATACCCTATCCAGATGGCCAAGTTCTCTTGCTATGTCTATTTCCATATCTTAGGGTATGTCTACACTACGAAATTAGGTCTGTTTTATAGAAGTTGATCTTTAGTAAGCGATTTTATTCAGTCGATCGTGTGTGTCCCCACTAAGCGCATTAGGTCGGTGGAGTGTGTCTTCAATACCAGGGCTAGCATCGATTCATGGAGTGGTGCACTGTGGGTAGCTATCCCACACTCCCCGCTGCCCATTGGAATTCTGGGTTAAGCTCCCAATGCCTGATGAGGCAAAAACATTGTCACGTGTGTTTTGGGGTACATGTTATCAGTCTCTCCTCCCTACCTCCATTCCTCCCTCCTTGAAAGCAATGGTAAACAATCATTTTGTGCCTTTTTTCCTGGGTTATCCGTGCAGATGGTATAGCATGGCAAGTATGGAGCCCGCTCAGCTGTGCACTGCTTTTGTGAGCATTGTAAACATCTCACGCATTATCCTGCAGTATGTGCAGAGCCTGGCTAGGAGCCACTAGCACAAGGACGATTGCGAGGAGGACAAGGACACAGACGTTCCTGAAAGCACGGGATGTGGCAATTGGGATATCATGGTGGCATTGGGGCATGTTAATACAGTGGAACACCGATTCTGGGCCTGGCAAACAAGCACAGACTGGTGGGACCACTTAGAGTTGCAGGTATGAGATGATTCCCAGTGGCTGCAAAACTTTTGCATGCGTAAGGCCACTTTCATGGAACTTTGTGACTTGCTTTCTCCCACCCTGAAGCGCAGGAATACCAAGATGAGAGCTGCCCTGACAGTTGAGAAGTGTGTGGCGATAGCCCTGTGGAAGCTTGCTACGCCCGACTGCTACCGGTCAGTCGGGAATCAATTTGGAGTGGGCAAATCTACCATGGGGGCTGCTGTGATCCAAGTAGCCAGGGTAATCAGTACCATTCTGCTAGCAAGGGTAGTGACTCTGGGAAATGTGCAGGTCCTAGTGGATGGCTTTGCTGCAATGGGGTTCCCTAACTGTGGTGGGGCGATAGACGGAATGCATATCCCTATCTTGGCACCGGACCACCTTGCCAACCAGTACATAAACTGCAAGGGGTACTTCTCAATGGTGCTGCAAGCACTGGTGGATCACAAGGGCCGTTTCACCGACATCAGTGTGGGATGGTCAGGAAAGGTGCATGACGCTCCCATCTTTTGGAACTGCAGGCTGTTCAGAAAGCTGCAAGAAGGGACTTTCTTCCCCGATCAGAAAATTACCATTGGGGATGTTGAAATGCCAATAGTTATCCTTGGGGACCCAGCCTACCCCTTGCTCCCATGGCTCATGAAGCTGTACACAGGAAGTCTGGACAGCAGTTCAACTATAGGCTGAACAAGTGCAGAATGATGGTAGAATGTGCATTTGGACATTTAAAGGGGCGTTGGTGCTGTTTGCTGAGTAGGTTAGACCTCAGCGAAAGCAATATTCCAATTGTTATTGCTGCTTGCTGTGTGCTCCATAATATCTGTGAGAGTAAGGGGGAGACGGTTATGATGGGGTGGGACATTGAGGCAAATCGCCTGGCGGCCAATTTTGAACAGGCAGACACCAGGGTGATTCTTGGGCATCTGGGTGAGTAGGATATGGAACTTGGTGAGGAGGGCAGGCGGTTACACAATGGATGCAGCGGGGGGTCTGTAGTCTAATTGCCTTTCCTGCAGCTCCACCAGAAGCCTCATCATGTCTGTTTGCTCCCACATTAGCCTCAGCATCTTCTCCTGCGTGTTCCGATCATGCTCACTGTATGCTTTCCTGGCCTCTGCCACCGAATGCCTCCATGCATTCAGCTGTGCCCTATCAGTGTGGGAGGACTGCATGAGCTCTGAAAACATGTCATTGCGAGTGCGTTTTTTTCCCCTCCTTCTAATCTGCGATAACCTCAGGGACAGAGTTGATGCGCAAACAGCCCAGCATGCCCGGGGTCTAATGTGTCAGGGATCACCAAACAGAGGGGATTACTGGTCCCTTACAAAAATTCCCCTATTTCAACCAGGTGACCATGAATGATATCACTCTCCTGAGCTAACACAGGAAGATATAGACCGAATGTTGCATGAATGCGACCAAAACCCAGGACCATTTGCTGCCATGCTTTGTGCTGCAATGATCCAGACCACTTGCTACTGGCTTGGCATGGTATAGTGTCCTACCGTGGAGGACGAAATAAGGCAGCCCTCCCCAGAAACCTTCTGCAAAGGCTTTCAGAGTATCTCCAGGAGAGCTTTATGGAGATGTCCATGGAGGATTCCCGCTCCATCCCCAGACACATTAACAGACTTTTCCAGTAGCTGTACTGGCCGCGAATGCCTCCCAACTCTTCAGGGCAAATCAAACATTAAAAACAATTTATTTTAACCCCTGTAGTGTCATTACAAATGTGCACTCACCAGAGGTGCCTTCTCTGCCTTCAGGGTCTGGGAACAATTCTCCCTGGGAGGTTATTGGCTCCAGGGTGAGGAAATGGTCCTGGCTGTCGGGGAGAATGGATTCTCCACTTGCCTGCTGCCCATTCTCCTTCTCCTCCACCTCCTCCTCGTCCTCATCCACAAAATCCTCAACCATGTTGTCTGAGGCTGCCATCTTGCAGGTGTGCATGGAGAGTGGTTGGGTACTGGTAGGGTCCCTCCTTAGAATGGCATGGAGCTGATCACAGAAGCGGCATGCCTGGGGCTCTGACCCGGAGTGACCGTTTGCCTCCTTTGTCTTGTAGTAGGCGTGCCTGAGCTCCTTAATTTTTATGCGGCATTGCTGTGTGACCCTGGTGTAGCCTCTGTCCACCATGACCTGTGTGATTTTGGCATATTTCTTCTGTTGGATCAGAGTTCTGCCTGCACAGATTCTTCTCCCCCTACAGCAATCAGATCCAATGTCTCCCGTTCGCTCCATGCTGGAGCTCGTTTGCAATTCTGGGACTGCATGGTCACCTGTTCTGCTGAGCTTGCCATGCTGACCAAACAGGAAATGAAATTCAAAAGTTCCTGGTGCTTTTCCTGTGTACCTGGCTAGTGCATTGGATTTGAAGGTGCTGTCCAGAGTGGTCACATTGGAGCACTCTGGGATAGCTCCTGGAGGCCAATACCATCGAATTCCACAGCACTGCGTCTACACTACCCCAAATTTGACCCAGGAATGTCAATTGTAGCGCTACTTCCCTCGTTGGGGAGGAGTACAGCAGTCGCTTTTAAGAGCCCTTTAGGTTGGCAGAACGGGGTTGGTTGTGTAGATGCATTCATTATAAAATCGACCTAACGCAGCTAAATTTGACCTAACTTCGTAGTGTAGACTAGGCTTGACTGTCTTTTTATAGTACACTCCATGAAATAGACTGAAGCTGTGGAAAAGTTTTAGCAGGAGCTATCATCACCATAGGGGAGGGATAGCTCAGTGGTTTGAGCATTGGCCTGCTAAACCCAGGGTTGTGAGTTCAATCCTTGAGGGGGCAGTTTAGGGATCTGGGGCAAAAATTGGGGATTCGTGCTGCTTTGAGCAGGGGGTTGGACTAGATGACCTCCTGAGGTCCCTTCCAAACCTGATATTCTATGATTCTAAGATCCTTCCCATATCCTCTGGCATGGGGAAGTGCAGAGGCAACACGTGGATGTGGGGGAGGGGAGGCACAATTGAAAGATTCTGTGGGGGCATACAAACCCCTGAAACTTGATATGTATGTACACAACATACACTAGCAACTACATCCTTCTCCTCCTGCTCTCTGTCCTGTGGCTGGCCAGCTCCTTGTAGAGCTTGCAGGCATCATTCCCTACCTGAATTATCCTCAATCAATTTAGCAAGTATTCAAAACAAGACCAACAAAAGAGGCAACAACACAGTTGGGATGCACAGTCTCCCCCCCCCCACCCCTCCCCACCATCAGGGTGGAATGGTTCTTGGTGCTGGATTGGAGAGTCACTTGGAGGGGGAAATATGACACCCCCAAATTGCCTTCTCCTTAATAGGCACATGGGAGACTGCTGCTGTTTGAATGCACTCCTGATGTATGATAAGCAGATGGAAAGTTTTTAAGGGCAACCTGTAGCAAATCATAGTGCATAGTCAACTTCCTTTGCACTGTGATTACTATTGTAATGGCAGACTGGGGACAGAAAGAAGCTTGGTAACCATATTACATGTAAAGGAAATGGCACACAAGAGCTTTAGTAGACTGTGATAAAGGATAAGCCTTGGAAAGTTTAACTCTGAACTTTAAATTGCTGTACATTTTTTCTTGTTTTCAATGTACACAAATATCAGTTATCCCTCTTTCATTTTTATATTTTTTGTGTTCATGCATTATTATTCAAACATTATTTAAATACATTACACTCAAAATAATATGCCGATGAACTGTACTGCTCTTTTGTGAGAGTCTGAGGATACATTTCATTTGAAGTTCTAGTAATCTTTTAATGTATGTTGTTTAATAATCACAGCTGTAAATGCTAACATAGGAAACAAACATTTGTTCCAGAACACACATCTGTTCCTAGTCACATTTAACACTAGGGTTCAACTACCTACCACTACTATTCCCTAGGGTTAAGCACAGCTAGAAATATATGTTCAAGAAATTCAAGTGTGGACATATGGAGACATTCCTTCTTCAATTACCTTAGAGGGCTTTGCTTCTGGCCTTTGCCTTAAAAAATTGTCTGGCAGCTCTTCTGCTGCTCTCTTTCTATCTCTTTCTCCATGCTGAACAGCCACCTGGAAACACAAGGGAAAAAATAACCACAAACAAAAAGTAAATAAAATTGGCTATTGGCTGTTAAAAATAATCAGAAAGGATCACTGCAGCAGGTCTCTGGAAGTGGTTGAGTCCTTGTTTTATAGAATCCCATTAGCTAACAAGCTTTCCATACATCTCTTTGAAGCTAGCATTCCGTGATCTGGTGTCCTGATTTATAGATGCCAGCGCTATGACAATGGTCTGACAAATCTCACTTCTATTGGGAAGTCTTGTGTGGTCACTTTTAGCCATAGGTGTATTCAATGGCTACTCCTCCTGGGGAAATTCTGTGCCAAAAATTAAAAATTATGCGCACAATATTTTAAAATTCTGCCAATTTTATTTGTCAAAAGATGTGGCTCCAGCATGGCAGTGGGGAGCACACGGCAGTGACTACATTGAGGTGGGAGATCACCCTGAAGCCTCCACCTTCCCCAGTGCAGAGACTCAGCAGTGAGGCTGCACCTGACCCTGTCGCAGTGCAAGGGCTGGGCCTGCCCTCTGTGCCAGGTGCATCAGGTGTGGGCGGGCAGGCTCAGCCCAGCAGGATCCAAGTGTGGAGGGGCTTAGTGTGGGGGGTTCCAGGTGTGGGGTGAGAGGACTCTGTGTGGGGCAGTCTGGGTGCAGGCAGCTCAATGGGTGATCTGGATGCCCAGGGGCTGGTTCAGGGGGTTCTGGGTGCAGGGGCAATGGGACTCTGCAGGGAATCCAGGTGAAGGTGGTTGGGGCTCATCATGGGGGGTCTGGGTGCTGGGGGAGCGGGGCTTGATGTGGTGGGGGTCCAGGGGCAGCTGGTTGGGGCTCAGTGGGGTGGGGCTCTGGGTGTGAGGGGCTCATCAGAGGGGTCCAGATGTAGGGTGGTAGGGTGACCAGATAGCAACTGTGAAAAAACAGGACAGGGGGTGGGGGGTAATAGGCGCCTATATAAGACAGTCCCCAAAACAGGACTGTCTCTAGGGTGACCAGATGTCCTGTTTTTATAGAGATCAGTGGCACATAACCCCGTGTGTCCCCTCATGCTTCACCTCTGTCTGGGGGGGAGGAAATCCCCTCCCAACTGCACCCAGGGTTCCCCCCTCTTTCCCCTGCACAGCTTCTCTTTGCTTTCCTGCCGTTTTCTGCAGGGAAGCACAGGAATTCTGGGGGGTTCTGCCGGTGCACAGTCATGCAGAATCCCCCAGAATACCAATGGCTACTGTTTACCTTGTGTGTCAAATAATTAAAAAAGGATATCTCCAAAAATACATATCATGCTTTTAAAATTAAATTAAATTTAATTCACTCATAATCCCCTCACATTCCCTTGAGAGACTATGCCAGTTGTAGAGTCACATTTAGAGTCACCAATGGTATAACACAATTTACGGGAATAACAGAAAGTCAGCATTAAAACTGAAGTATTATTTTATTCCTGAGGCACTTGAAGAGTCAGGAAAAATGGAACTTTGTCAAAACCCTTCTGAAATCCTTGGAGTGGAACTTTGACAGGCGTATTGTCTAACTCTCAAGAGCAATTTCTCAATCACCTTGCCTCTGGATTCCAGAGAAATGCTTCTTAGAAAACACTATAACTTAGAATCAGGTTCCTCTTTAAAATAGTATTGGCGAGAGAGAGAGAGGGAGATTGCAAAACACACTTTCTCTGTCTAGTATATTGCTGCACAAACTAAGCATAACTGGGCTATAGCATTTTGTTTCATGTATACTGCTTTTAATTTATTGTACTTTGCTTTCTACTGTCATGATCCATGCCAGAAAACCCAATTATTTGTATAGCAATATATCTGTTATAGTCAGTGATTGACAACTCATCTGTGTGCATTTGGCATGCTGGGACATTGCTCAAGGATAGCAGAGTTGATGCATAGTGAGTGGGTGTACTTTCACCTTCAATTCTTCATTTTCAGAGGTTTAATTTCATTATTCTCCACATTCTGGAAGAGCATAAGGCATCCCTGGGCAACCTGAACTCTGTGTTAATGAACTTTTTGAGCACTCAATAAACAAGAGTCATGGGTGCTATACCTTATATGTGAAGTGTGTCCTTTTTTATGTTGCATTATTTTTTTACATCCACTATGAAAGAAACTATTTTCTGCCAGCTTCTTGCAAATGTATGACATGAAAGTGTTTAAGAGTAGTCTGCTATTGCTCAATACTTTGTTTCAGAGTGTGAAAGAGCAATCACTCCAGCTATGACTTTATAAAAAGCTTCAGTTTAAATGTGTACTTTTCAATGTGACTTTCCTGCTGCCAGGAGTTTTTCATTTGATGTGACAGACGGGTGGAATTCGGGAGGGATGGCTGGTTGAAATTCTGTTTCATGTGTTCCTCTCCTTAAGTAGGTCAACTGACATGAGATTTCTTTCATCGGTCCAAGTGTCTCCTGTCCCATTATAGCGACAAATAAAAGAAAAACATCCCTTTCCCCATCACACTGTTTCTCACATGTGCTCTTTTTAACACATTCTTTAGTCTATAGGAAAAGACGTCATCTGTTTCTGATGTACAGTCAGGATTGTGTATAGCATTAACCAGCCATATCTTGCTGTGCAAATATAGCATCATCTTGCTGAATGCTGAACCTGGCCGAAGACTGTAAAACAGTTTTTGCAAATGTGTCTGGAATTCAGAGTGGCTGCTCAGTTTGACAATGTTTGCACCTCTTTCTCTTTGCTGTTGATGGACATTTACCTGAGTGGCTTTTTGTTCATGCTGATTGTAAAAGTTAGCCAGTCATCTACATCAAAGTCAAGGTTTATTTGTGCAAGAGGAATAAAAGACAGCTAAACACAGACAGCTCTCTCTTTCTTCAGGGAAACTGGAATGTTCCTATGCTAACAGAGGTAACATAATGAAAAGCACCAGGAGCCAGCAAACACAGGCTGCAGGTAGTGGATCCACGTTAGGTCTGAAAAGGTCACTGCAGAAGGCACTGTCTGAGAACAATAAAAATGGCCATATGATCAGACAGCCATTGAACTTTCAAGGGGTATAAATTATTGATCCCGGGTGCAGGGCTGGGAGCAGAGCCCCTTGTAAAGCCTGGGGGTGCTGCAGCACCCCCTCACCCTTAGTTCCCATGCCTATGCAAGTTTATCGTTGTGTGATTTAGAGCAGTGACTCTCAACCTTTCCAGACAACTGTACCCCTTTCAGGAGTCTGATTTGTCTTGCATACCTCACATTTCACCTCACTTAAAAATTACTTGCTTACAAAATCAGACAGAAAAATACGGAAGTGTCACAGCACACTACAGTATTACTGAAAAATTGCTTACGTTCTCAGTTTTACCATATAATTATAAAATAAACCAGTTGGAATATAAATATTGTACTTACATTTCAGTGTATAGTATATAGAGCAGTGTAAACAATTCATTGTCTGTGTAAAAATGTAGTTTATACTGACTTTGCTAGCACTTTTTATGTAGCCTGTTGTAAAACTAGGCATATGAGCCCCAACCCTAGATGATGTACCCCCTGGAAAACCTCTGCGTGTCTCTAGGGGTATGCGTACTCCTGGTTGAAATTCACTGAAGAGTATTCACTATTTGTTGTCCATTAGTCCCGTTTATATAACCTCTGTCAAAAGCAGAAATCATGGAACCTATGCCATTAATAATTGTAAAAATGTACAGTTCACAAACAGTTCATAGGATGAAATTGGTTGGCACAGATTATGAATCAGATTCTTCAAAATAGTTAATATATTTCTAGAAATCGGGGAGAAGTTCACAAATGATTCACAAAAAAGAATCACATTTGTCAGACAATTTCTTCACAATGGAATGATGTGTGACCCCTTAAAACCTAGCAGTTTGAAGGGAAAGTTCATCTATGTCTAACGTATACATTGTAGACACATTTAATTTCTAATGGATTGTTCTTTTAAGTGTAGCCCTCTTCACCAGCTGCCACTACTTTCCAAATATCAGGGTTGGAATTAATTAGTGTTGTCTGATTAATGAAGTATTTTGTTATCAAGGAGTATCAGCGCAACCTTTGTTACACCACTAATTGCAGGTGGCAAATGGGCAAATAACTATACTGCAGAATCTTTATCTTCATGGTCCAATGAATTGAGATATACTGTATATTATAGCTGAATCCGGAACACTCACTGACCATTTTTATATTCCCCCTAGCACACCTTGGATGGAGTGCTCTAACTTTTCTTTGGCATATTTGTTAATGGCCATTATCTGGCCCATGAATGGTTTATATATGTGGGGGCTGGTGCCTTAGAACTGAGAAATTTTCTCCTACTATCCCCTACCCCTTGCCATCCACCTTAAAAAAATCAGAATCAGACAGGGAGTTAAGGCCTATGTAGTCTTAAATACAATTTACCTTTCTGTAAGCTTGATTACAGAATTGCATGCAATTACTGAAATGAATTAAGGGACAAACAGGCCTGCATCTGGAAAATGGTAATACTTTTTGGCATTGGCACAAGTGTTACAGAAATTGTTGCGAGTAGAGCTGGTTTAGGAGCAAGCTACTGGAGCCCATATATTACCCACCTTACTCCTTTTCTGCTTCTTCTCATCTCTTTTCCCATCAGCTCTCTCTCCTGAATCTGCTACTTGTTACCTTTCCCCCTCACTTCTTTTCTTCTAATCATCTTCAGTCTTGTATTCCTGTTCTCTAATCCTGCAGAGTCAATGGGTCCTGAAGATGCCCAGCACCGTTCAGTATGAGACCCTTAGGGGTATGTCTACACTGGAATAAAACACCTGTGACTGGCCTGTGTCATCTGACTCAGGCTGTGGGGTTGTAAAATTGTGTATAGATGCTCAGGCTGGAGCCTAGCCTCTGGGACCCTCCACATCTCCATGAGTGTCCCAGAGCTTGGAGTCCAGCCCCAGACTGAATGTCTATATTGCAATTTTATAGCCTGGCGGCCTGAGCCAGCCACAGGCGTTTTATTGCAGTGTAGACATACCCTTATTTACATATGTCTTCTCTCTTCACATCTCCTCCTTTGTTGTGGTTATGATAGTGACATTGGTTATATGTGAGAGAACCACATTCTGCAGAGCCATTTGCTGCTCGGAGTCCTTGCAATTTTTCTGTTCACCCATCGACCGAAAACAGGCCAGGCTTCTGTTCATAATATGAAAACTATTGAGCTTAGCTCAGTTCATAGGCACAATAGCCTGGCTATTGCTAATGTTTAAAGTAGTATCTTAATGAGATGCTTGTTTCCCCAGCACTGTCTGGGGCTGTTTGCATGATTGCTGTTTTGTGAACAGTAACGTGCTAGAATTCAAAAAGAGAGTGAGAGAGATCTTCTTAAAGTCTTGCATTTAAAAGCTAGTGAGAAACAATGCAGTTGACAGGCTGAAGCACATTCGTCCTATTAACATAATTAGAAAGATGAATCATCAGGCTTGATACACAAATCCCTCCAGAGCTCATTTCTCCCCTCTGTGTTCACTTGTGTTCAAAAACCACTCAATCCCTTGCCACTGCTTTTCAAAATATGCTGTCTAGCTGTAGGCATTTTTTTCTTCAAAGTCTTGAATACTCACATTAAAGGAGTGCTTGCTAATAAACAGATGTCTTCAGACAGTTGTGTAGTTGAAAGGAGGAGTTCCTCTCTTTTGAATATTCAGATACATCGGTATATACGGCAATAGAAGTGTAAAGATTTGTTGTGGGGGAAATCAAATTACCACCTATCCTATCCATGTTGATTCCTACTACGCACTTCTATAATACTTAGTATCTTCCATCTGAGGATCTCAAATCATTTTGTACACAATTATAACTTAACTTACAGCACTGCTGTAAGGTGGGGAAGATTTATCTTTGGTATACAGCTGGGAAAGTGTATTTACAGTGAGAGATTGTATTTACAGATAGGTAATTGCTGTTTGCTGTTGTGTGGTAGAATTGAGAATAGTATTCAGCTTGCCAGAATCTTGTGCCTACATTTCAGTAACCATTAGGCCAGGGTTATATACTGCATAAACTAAGAAATATAGCTTGATAAAACAACACAGAAAGTTCACAACAAAGCTTCTAGTTGGTGTTGAGCAAATCAATATTGCTATGTAGTTTCTATTACAGAATTTGAAGAGTCAATTTGCCAAGTTTACCACATTTTTGGGCCTTATAAAGGAGAATCTCAGCTGTGTATATATATATATATATATATATATATATATATTTGTATGTGGTTTTATAATTACACACACACAAAGTACATCTCTAGCCCTTTTCCTTGCATAGATAGACTTGAAAATGTAAATGAATGTAAACCGCTTACTAAGACTAAACAAAATATACAGCTGGATTCCACATTGCCTCAGGAGGAGACGGGAGGCCAAAAGATCCCAACAATAGACACTGTTTATGTAAAATGACTTGGCTAAGGTTGAGCTACAACATAAAAAATCATCTCCTCAGACTCAGACTGGCCCTGTGCATCGTGGCATGACCATGGTGGATAGAAATTGGTTACAGTTAGGGAGAGGATGTGGCATAATAGCACTTAGCAGCCCACTCAAAAACTTTAAGGCCATCTCTCCTTATTTGCATTGTCTGCTCTCTGAGTGTCCATGATTGTTCCAACTATGGTAGCTACTGCAAGACAAGCTCCCTTGATGTGTCCCACACAAAGATGGTCTAGGTGTACGTGTGGGTACATCATGTTATCCCTATGAATGCCTTCTCCTCCTTTCACATCCACCAGCTGCTTCAGTAGCACATGAGGAAGAGGAAGGGAGTTGGTACCAAGTTTTTGCTTCACTGAGTGGGAGTCTTGTGGCAATTATATCCCACCTCTCCCATTTGTTGCCTGTCTGCCTGGTCTGGCCTAACTTTGAGCCTGAAGAGCTGGTACAGGGAGAAAGCCTTGAGCTCTATTTTACTCCACCAGTCAGCGCAAACTTACCTTCTGAATCCTACCCACCCCCCTTTCACCAGCTTAAAGAGATTTGCTCCCCTGACATACCAGCCAGCAAGGGGAGACCTTTGGTTCACCCTAAACATTGATTTCCCCCAATGCCCACCTAGCCCATCGCAAGAGGGGGTGCCCCCATCCAACCACCACAGGCAGATGGTGCCAAATGACTTGTCCAACACCACTGCTGCCAGGAGAGTCTGCAGGACAACGTGCCTAGTACCACCACTGTAGCTGCTCTGAGTTACAGCTGCCAGGTAGGGGAGTCACCTAGGAAATGTGGGGGAGAGAAGCTAAAAGGCCTGATCTATTTTGGGGAAAAGAGTATGAATTGGATACAAGAAATTTTTTTTGAGGGGCAGTGGAGGACGATGGAATTGATGGCCATTTTTGGAGTGGGGAGAGTATTTTATCCAGGGGGTTCACACACACTGCTGATGAGGTGGAGAATTTTTGAGGGAGTGTCTTGAAAAAGGTTTGTCAACAATTACACTACTCAGCGCAATTTTATGACCCCTTACTAAAGCAGAAGGATTTTGTGCAGTGGACCCATAATCAAATATCTAGGCCCACACACATCCCAAAATCCTGACTCTTTTGTGGCATGTAATATAAGAGGATTCATTGAGAATCAGGCACTGTGGGACTGTTGGAGGAATAAGGTACTACTCACTGGGAATAAAGGTATAGGAATGTGGCCCTCAATAACAAAAGTATACCAATCTCTTTCTGTTATGTTCCTTGCCCCATTTTGTTTCTTCAAAACACTAGCGGCTTTATATAGTGTCCAAATTTTAATTTTAAGACACATCGATTTAGCAGTCTCCCAGGTAGACTTTTGTGAAAAATCCAGGCTTTCAAACTTACATACAGTCTCTAATTGTGAAGATTTTAAAGATTAGTCACATCCCAGTTCCACTGAATGTTAAAGCTGGCGTTTCTGACTGAAATGCATATACAGTAAATGTCAGTCTGCTTCACAGTGATATGAAACCCACTGAGAAATCATGCCATTGAGTGAGGAGATTTTAAAATCTGTTTACTCTCATACTCATAAGCTACTGAAGTTATTTTCTATTTTCTATAGTGCAGTGGAAGATTTTTCTTCAAGCAATGCCATAACGCACAGCATGCATCATAGGGTAGCTGATATGGCCCTAAGTCAACAAAAAAAGCTGGAAACGTCTACCCCAAGTTGGAATGAAGCTCACTGGATTTCTGATTTATGGAATCAGGAGAAAACAATGGCCAATGAAGAACAAATTGATAATAACTGCTCCAGTGTGATCTTACTTTAAATTTGTGGGACAACTGAACAGTGTAGAACTAATATAGCCTAAAAAATTACATTAAATTTTGCAGAGAAATCAAATGTTAATTTATTTCCATTTCAGTTTATTCTTGCTAGGGGCTTTAATTGCAAGTTAGCAAATCCACTTTTTAATTGCACTTTTTAATCCTCTGTTTGCCAGAAGCTGGAAATGAGCGACAGGGGATGGATCACCTGATGATTACCTGTTCGTTCCCTCTTGGGCACCTGGCATTGGCCACTGTCAGAAGACAGGATACTGGGCTAGATGGACCTTTGGTCTGACCCAGTAGGGCCATTCTTATGTTCTTAGGTAATTCTAACTTCACTCTTGACAGTGTCCCTTTTAAAGTGCACAGACCATATGGGCTCTCAACACCTTGAACTGTAAAGGTTTGCTCTTGCTCCTGTTCAAGTCAATGGCAAATCTTCCACTCAATAGGAGCAGGTGAAGGCCCCACTAGAATTTTCTATGGAAGTGCGAAGAGCACAGTCCAGATGGTAGCAAAATGAACTCATTTTTATGACCAATGCTATTAGGCTAGAAAGAGATAAGAATCCCAAATGATGATGCACTTCAAGTATTGCCAAAAATTGAGATGGTTAGTAGCCTCTTTCAGCTGTAGGCTTTGGGCAATACACTGATCAAAATGACTCACAGCATTTGCCAGAACAATACTGAAAAAGGATGTGATTTCATCAATTGCCATGCTGCTAGAAACCCATCTAACCATGCATTCCTTATCTAATGTGCTGTATTTTAAGAAAAAGTAGCTAGATGCAACATATGCTATCTGAGAAACAATGATACAGCTCATCTAACTCTATTTATCCTAATGGGACTGAGCCTGATGGTGCTTACTGCACTATAATAATACAGGCATAAATAGAATCATTTCTCCATTTGGGAGTAAAATTGGTGCACTGGCCAGTAGAATTACAAAATAATAACGTAAACATAAATGAACACCAGACTGGGTTTGGGACACTCACCTTCCTGTTCCCTTTCCCCGAAGAATGTAGCTTCGCAGATGAATCAAAGGTGCATTTTAAACAACTTTTTTGGCATCTTCCTTCCACTATACCTGTCAGCTGTCCTTCCTCCTGCTCCTCCTCTCACCCTGTCCCCCCAATTAAAGAACCCAAATGTAATTCTGTGCCACACATCTGGTACTCTGTCACTATCTTTCTTTCAGTACTGCAGAATAAGGCCTTGCTCCTGCAAACACCTATGTACATCTGTAAAATTAAGCATGTATAGAACCCCTTGAAGCCAAAGGCACTACTAACATGCATAAAACTTAACATATGAGTGAACACGTTTGCTGGATCGGAGCTTAAATCCAAAATGTCTCCAAGTATTTTGGGGTGAACTTTATAAGTCAGGCAACTGAGGTTCAAAATTTAAAGTAACAGCTCGTCTGTAACCATAGTATCCGTGGTGACACTAAAGTAAAACACAAGAGATCGTGAGCAAAATTATAAAAACAGGTTTGGGTCATGTCCATAACCAAAACTCTTTGATTATAGCACTGGAACTCCATGATGTATCTGTAATTTAGTTTGGCTAGACATTAATAAATATAAAATTCTAAAGGAATTCCTATAAAAATATGTTACATCTATGTGGGTCTCAAGAAATTTCAAATAGTTATTAATGTAATCTGAAGAATAATTTGTTCCACTTTAAAAAAGGGAAGAAAGAGAACCCGAGGAACTACAGACGGGTCAGCCTCACTTCAGTCCCCGGCAAAAGCAAGTAGCAAGTCCTCAAGGAATCCATTTTGAAGCACCTGGAGGAGAGGAAGGTGATCAGGAACAGTCAATATGGATTCACCAAGAGCAAGTCATGCCTGACCAACCTGATTGCATTCTATGATGAGATAACTGGCTCTGTGGATATGGGGAAAGCGGTGGATGTGATGTATCTTTACTTTAGCAAAGCTTTTGATATGGCCTCCCACAGTATTCTTTCCAGCAAGTTAAAGAAGTATGGACTGGATGAATGGACTATAAGGTGGATAGAAAGCTGGTTACATTGTCGGGATCAATGGCTTGATGTCTAGTTGGCAGCTGGTATCAAGCGGAGTGTCCTAGGGATTGGTTCTGGGGCTGGTTTTGTTCATTATCTTTATTAATGATCTGGATGATGGGATTAATTGCACCTTCAGCAAGTTCATAGATGACACTAAGATGGGGGGAGAGATAGATACGCTGGAGGGTAGAGGTAGGGTCCAGAGTGACCTAGACAAATTGGAGGATTGGGCCAAAAGAAATCTGATGACATTCAACAAGGTCAAGTGCAGAATCCTGCACTTAGGAAGGAAGAATCCCATGCACTGCTACAGGCTGGGAACCGACTGGCTAAGCAGCAGTTCTTCAGAAAAGGACCTAGTGGTTACAGTGGATGAGAAGCTGGATATAAGTCAGCAGTGTACCCTTGTTGCCAAGAAGGCCAATAACATATTGGGCTATATTAGTAGGAGCATTGCCAGCAGATCGAGGGAAGTGATTCCCCCCCTCTGTTCGGCACTGGTGAGGTCACACCTGGAGTATTGTGTCCAGTTTTGGTCCCCCCACTACAGAAGGGATGCGGACAAATTGGAGAAAGTCCAGCAGAGGGCAACGAAAATTATTAGGGGACTGGGGCACATGACTTACGAGAAGAAGCTGAGGGAACTGGGGTTATTTAGTCTGCAGAAGAGTGAGGGGGGATTTGATAGCAGCCTTCAATTACCTGAAGGGGGGTTCCAAAGAGGATGGAGCTAGGCTGTTCTCAGTGGTGGCAGATGACAGAACAAGAAGCAATGGTCTCAAGTTGCAGTGGGGGAGGTCTAGGTTAGATATTAGGAAACACTATTTCACTAGGAGGGTGGTGAAGCACTGGAATGGGTTCCCTACGGAGGTTGTGGAATCTCCATCCTTGGAGGTTTTTAAGGCCCGGCTTGACAAAGCCGTGGGTGGGATGATTTAGTTGATGTTGGTCCTGCTTTGAGCAGGGGATTGGACTAGATGAGCTCTTGGGGTCTCTTCGAACCCAAGTATTCTATACTGCTGTTTACAATATATATATTGTCATTTTGCTATCAAGTATTATATAATACAGATGGCAAAATGTACTCAGACAAGTGTGGTGTGACTCTATCATATTTCATGAGTATTATGTTGCTAAGTAAATTCTTAGAAAGGACGTAAGTATTAATTTACAGTGCTGGCTATGTGAACATCATACCTTCACTGTGCTTATTTTTTTCTATGGGTTAATAAAAACTTAAATCATATATTCAATACTATGTTATTGAAACTTATTTCTGCAGTGCATGATGTCCAGGCATAAGGATGGTGGTTGGTTTTTTGTTTTTTTTTTTGCCTTGATGAATTTACAGTCAAAGGTCACCTTAAATTTTGTCTCTTTGTGGAATGGTATGTATCCTCTAATACTCATAACAGTAACAGAATTATTTAATTCAGGATCATAGTCTGGATAACTGGTACTCTGAGGGGATATTTGTATCTGTCTGTCTTAATCTAAACTAATCCATGTTGTGTTCAGGTACATTTTGGTATGTAATGTTTATGGAAGTCAATGGGAGCCTTTCTATTGACTTTAATGGGAGCTATATAGAAGACATGAAGAACGTATCCATTATAATTGTTGGTGCTTAGCATTTAAGTAACGTGTTCATGGCTGAACAGAGATGAAACCATGGGGTGGTATCCTGGCCACAGTGAATTAATGGCAAAAGTCCCATTCACTCCAAAAGGGGCAGGATTTAACCCATGGTCCTTGCCCTATTACAGCACAAGCTCTTCTGGAAAGCCCTACTTTTTTCTGTTTGTAGAGTGCCTGTCACAATGCAATCCCTAACTTGATCAAGGGAGGGGTCCTTTGTGGCCTTGTGATACAAATAATCAGTCAGAATGGAACGTATAACATATAGCAATACAAATGGCCATGGAGGACCTTTGGGAAGTTATCATAGGGCACTGTAGATTCTTTAATGGGTATGTTGAATCTTTCTAAATTGGAAACAATGTAATGTTGCTAGGCTTGCTAGAAAAAGTGTGTTTTAAGGAAGATGTTGAGCCAAGACCAGAGTCACTTTACTGAAGGTCATATTTAAACCCCTATACCGTACCAGTACTAGATTGCTTTGTTAGCCCTCTGTAGCTATTATAGACTAATGTCAGATACAGCAGCCCCTTGGGTGCTCTAAAAAAGTGCAGGGAGGACAGCATGCACAGAGCAGTTCTGGGAGAAATTTAGCTCAAAGGAGAGCTTTAAGCTTCCTTTGCACATTCCTCCCTGACTTTTGTGTGACTTGGCTATATCTGAGGATCTGGGCAATTGATGGGTGGTGTTGGCTACATCTGGCTCTTAACGAATGAGAGAGTTTCAGGAACACAGCAAGAAGATGTCTTACCTTGATTAGTATACAGTACTTTCATGCCAATTTTACAAGGCTATTTAGGGAATTGAATATAGAGAGAAATTCCCTTGAGAGAGGCATTGATATGCATATAATGCATTATACATGCTGAATGTGTCTCCTTTGAGCATTCTTGTGTGCACTAACTTCCTTAATGGTACTGAGTCAAAAAAGCTGCATACAGTAAAAAGAAGGTGGTCAGGCTCTAGTGGTGGCCAGTCTGAGCCTGAGAAGGAGCCAGAATTTACCAGTGTACATTCCCAAAGAGCCACAGTAATACATCGTCAGCCCTGCATCAGCTCCCCTCCTCCACGCCCGCACCTCCCACCCACGGGCAGCCCTGCTGATCAGCGCCTCCCCCTCCCTCCCCATACCTCCCGATCAGCTATTTTGTGGCATGCAGGAGGTTCTGGGGGGGGGGAGAGGGAGGAGTGAGGGCACAGCAGGCTCACGGGAGGGGTGGAGTGGGGGCAGGGCCTGTGGCAGAGCCAGGGGTTAAGCAGTGAGCACCCCCTGGCACATTGGAAAGTTGGCGCCTGTAGCTCCAGCCCCGGAGTCGGTGCCTATACAAGGAGCCTCATATTAACTTCTGAAGAGCGGCATGTGGCTCTGGAGCCACAGGTTGGCCACCCCAGCTCTCGGTTATCACTACATGATGGACAGAACAGTCCATGGAAAATGTCCACCTTTGGACCAGGTGACCTGCTGGTCATGGAGTTGGAAAATAAATAAGCAAAGCTATCTGTTCTCAGCTTCCTAAAACTATGGTATTGTATTTCTGTATGGCTCTCTGATGGCAGAACTGCATTAGTCAAACCAAAGTTTTTTAAATTCCTACCCAGTTCCTGATATCAGATTTTTCAGTTCTGTTCTTATACATAATCTCTCTAATGTTGTTCTGGTTGTGCTGTTGATCAGACATGCCAAACCTGCAAAAAAATCGCTCAGAAATTGGGCTTAGTTTTGGCTTAATTGGCTAGTTTTTGGCTTGTTTTTTTTTTGATCGGCTTCCGGCAAGCAGGAGCAAGGGAGGAAGAGAGTCAGGGGTGCATAGCGGGCCCACCACAGTCCCAGACTGCATGCCGAGGATCTAGTCACATAGAGTGTTGGGGTTCTTAGGAATTGGCTGGTTTTGGCCTTGTTTTGAAATGGGATTAGTTTGATTTTTGGCTTACTGTGAAAGTCGGGGTGCTTATTTACCATGTGAAAGTTAGCAACTGTGCTGTTGATGTGAGTGAGGATGTGTCAAAGAGAGCAACATTGTTAATGAGGGTCTTCAAAAACCTGGAGGGATGATGTGTTGGTATAGTAGTATCTGGTAAACTGTTGTAGTAATGTTACCATCTTACATCAATGACACTTCCTTATTTTTTAACTAGTGTTCAGAGTTTGTACAAAAGAAGTGAACTGCAGATGGATTATCAGAATGATCCTTTGGCTTATTGGTTCTTTCACATCTGCTGTTCATGTTACTGAACTTGCAATCCAATTGCTGTTTCTCTTCTGTAAATTTTCATTTAGGAATATCTAGCTTAATCACAATTCTGTCTAAACCTTTTTATCAACAGGTAAGTGCTAAAATAACTAGCTCTGAGGGACATTGCAGGAAAAAATACTCAACTTTTTTTTTTTTTTAGTTTTCCTTTATGCATTTGACACTATGAATCTGACTATGTACATAGCATTGATTCTCAAGTATAACCAATTGATCAGTTTCCATTGTTTTGTTTATGTAGGTTTCTAGCATGTCAACAAAGCTGAGCCCGCCCCCAATCTTTTTAAAGAAGAGGTTAGTAAAACCATAAAAATTAGCAGGGATACTTCTACAGCTTTCTTCCCCTTCCATTAAGTACTCTCTCCCCCCCGACCCATTCAGTTATTTTGCTTTTTGTGGATAGAAGTGAGTTTCACTTATTACAGGAGAATAAGGTTTTCAATCATGTGTTAAATGTATCAATCATAGAATATCAGGGTTGGAAGGGACCACAGGAGGTCATCTAGTCCAACCCCCTGCTCAAAGCAGGACCCATCCCCAATTTTTGCCCCAGATCCCTAAATGACCCCCTCAGGGATTGAACTCACAATCCTGGGTTTAGCAGGCCAAAGCTCAAACCACTGAGCTATCCCTCCCCCCAATTCTTTAATAGAAATCCTTTAGGAATTCTACATTTTGTCTTAGAACATCTAGAATTCTCAAATATCAGTTTAGCACTAAACAATTAAAAGAATTATTTTTGGACATCTTCAAAGCTCTAACTGTATAGGAATTCAAGAGATCAACTAAAACAGTGGTGTCCTTAGACAGACAAAACAACAAATGATTTCATCTATTGTACTTCCAGCAAAGTAAAAAGATCCCCATTTAACCCTTTATTGCTTGGGTCTAGGCTTCGTGTGCCCTTTAAAACCAGGTTAATAAGATCTCTTCAAATGTCTTGCTGCATGTGGGGTAAGATCAATTTAGGAAAATTATGTAATTAAAAATGCCACTAAACAGAGATTGCATTTTTCATACTGAGTATTCAGAACTGAAATATGTGTATATGATGAAAAGGTGCTCAGACAATTCTTTCATTTTCCATTACCATAAAAGATACAACCTCAAAGATATGCATTTGATTTGAAATCAGCCAATCGAGGATATATGTACCCTTTGCAGCTTAAAAAAATAGTAGTGTAAAAAAGTTGCCAGTCTTGCAGCAAGACCTTGGCACCAGGTATTAAGAAAGGAAAAATACAACAAATGGTGAGGGGTGGGGTAGGCGGTGTGTAGGTTTTTATTGTTTTAATGCATTCTGTGTTGCTTTTATGTTAAGGATAAAATGTGCTTGCTTAGAAAGAGCAGTGCAGTAGACTAAATGGGGTAACACTGATAATCATCTCTGAAGAGAAGGCAACACATGAACAGGGTAGCTAGACCCTATCCATGGATGATTTTGATTTGTGGTGGGTATAGCCAGGGCAAGTCCTCTCCATCAGAATAGCCTGCTGAGACAGTTTTCTGTTTCTGGGGAGGTCACAGTAAGCGGATGGAACTGTTCAACCCTGCTTAGAAAGGAGAGATGCAAGTCTCCACCCAAGAGGCAATGGCGGCTGAGCTGGAGTCAGAAGCCTGAGAATGGGTGCCCTTGGTGGATCACAGGGGGGAAGTATCAGTGCAGTTGCCCAGAATGGGACAGGCAGCATGACTGCAGATGAAATAAGGGTAAAGGGTGAGGAAGCTACATAAGGTTTAGAACCCACAGTAGGCTATTGTGATGGAGGCTATTGCCCTGGCTATCCCTACTACAAATAAACCCTGGATAGGTACTGGACACCCTGCTCTACATCTCTGTTCATATGTTGTACAGCATTTCACACCCTAGGCTTTGGTTATGCCTGGTATCTTTTGCTATTCAGACCCCTTATCTTCTCTACTTCCCCACTCCCCCGCAAAAACTGCAAAGGTATTGGCTTGTGTCACTGACCATTTCAGACTGTAACCCATTCCTTACTGCTGCACACCTGCTCCAGTGGAGTCCTCCCATTCCAGGCGCTGATCCAGTGCTAGGTGCCAACATGGTATTGTGAAACCTTCCCTGTTGCAACAGTAAGTGTAAGAAGCAGCCTTCCCCTCCTAAACTTGAAACTCACCATGTAGATCCTAACTTCTGTTTTGGTTTTGATCCAATCAGTATTAGAAAAGCAGTCACTCATTATTGTTTTCTAGCTATCCATCTCTTAGCATTGTTAGGTATGATGATGGGCAATAACTTGTTGCTGAGTATAATCATCTTCCATGGGAGTTATGGATCCTCAGGTGGCTAATAAGGCCAATCCTTGAACCACAAGTTCTGTTGCAATGAGGGCAGATGTTTTCAGGCTCAGCAGGAGGCTGTTGACCATGACTGCAAGTCAGTCTCTCCTTCCTTCTGTGCCTCTTGTCCTCTTCAGCTTGTTGGTGAACAAGTTCAAAATGCAGGGGACCATTACGTAGGATTTCACTCCATTTTAAGTGATCCTGGGAAGTGTCTCCCAAGTGTCAATGTCAATATTACACTTTTTTAGGTTGTCCTTCAGTAAGTCCTTATATCGCTTCCGTTGTCCACCCACGTTACGGTACCCTTCTTTCAGCTGAGAGAACAGGACCTGTTTTGGGAGGCGATGGTCTGGCATCCAGACAATGTGACCAGTTCAGCAGAATTGCTGATGGATAATCATTGCCTCGATACTGGTGGTCTTTGCTTCTTCCAGGACACTAATATTGGTGCGCCTGTCTTCCCATTTGATCTTCAGAATCTTACGAAGGCAGCATTGATGATGCCTCTCAAGGACTTTCAAGTCGTGTCTATAGGTTGTCCAAGTTTCGGACCCATACAATAGTGCTGGGAGATTAACGGCTTGATAAACAAGAAGCTTGGTGTCTGTTCAAATGTCGTGATCTTCAAAAACACTGTGCCAAAAATGAGAAAAAGCTACACTGGCATAGCTCAGGCGATGCTGAATTTCTGCATCAATATCTGCCTTGGATGAAAGATGACTTCCAAGGTAGAGGAAATGATCAACATTCTCCAGTGCCACTCCATTGATTTTGATAGATGGGGCGTGTAATACCTCATTTGGAGAGGGCTGATAGAGCACTTTAGTCTTCTTGATATTAAGAGTGAGACCAAGACATGCGTAAGCATCGGCAAACACATTCAAGATAGTTTGAAGATCTTTCTCAGAGTGGCAAAGATTGCATTGTCATCAGCATACTAAAGTTCCACAATAGATGTTGTGGAGATCTTACTCTTGGCTTTCAGCCTGCTAAGCCTGAACAGCTTTCTGTCCATTCGGTAAGTAATTTCAATGTCAGCTGTAAACTTTCCAGCAACTAGATAAAGGATGATGGTGATAAAAACCACAGGCATGGTTGGAGCGATGACACAGCCTTGTTTTACTCCTGTTTGTACTTTGAAAGGTTCGCTCTGGGAGCCAGTGCTGCTCAGAACAGTTGCTTTCATGTTATCATGAAGCAATTTTAGGACACTGACGTATTTATCAGGACATCCCATAGCAAGTATAATCCAGAGGGCATGGCGATTCACTGAATCAAAGGCTTTAGTTAAATCAATAAAAGCCATGTACAGAGGTTGGTTTTGCTCCCAACACTTTTCTTGAAGCTGCCGTGCTGTGAAGATCATATCCACAGTTCCACGACATGGTCAGAAACCACTCTGTGACTCTGGTAAAATTTCTTCTGACAGGGGCAGAAGGCGAGTTGCAAGGATCCGTGCCAGAACTTTGCCTGCAATGGCTAGGAGGGAGATACCACAATAATTTCCACAATCTGCTTTATCCCCTTTCTTGAAGAGGGTGACAATCAGGGCATCCCTCATTTCACTGGGTATCTCCTCCTTTATCCAGATTTTAAGTATAAGCAGGTAAAGCTGCCGAATTAGCTCTGGTCTGCCGTCTTTAAAGATTTCAGCAGGGATCCCATCTAGACCTGCTGCCTTGTTGTTGTTCATCTGCTTGGTGGCATTGTGTACCTCATACAAATTAGGAGGGTCTCCGAGCTCATTCCTAAATGGTCGTTGAGGGATTTGCTCAAGGACTTCATCTGCAACCATAGAATTACGGTTAAGGAGATCTTCAAAATGTTCTTTCCAGCGAGAATTGATGGCCTCAGTGTCCTTCAAAAGTGTGGTTCCATCCTTAGAGAGAAGAGGATACATACCATGGCAAATTTGCCCATAAACAGCCTTGGTAGCACTAAAGAAACTACATATATTGTGGATGTCCGCGAGATGTTGGAGTTCTTGCGCTTTCTAAGTCCACCATTTGTTCTTGAGTTCTCTGGTTTTATGTTGGACTTCTGTCCTCGCCTTGGCATGGGCTTCTCTCTTTACATTACAATTTATGTCATTCTGCCAAGCATAAAATGCCATTCTCTTCTCATTAATGAGTTGCTCCATTTCAGCATCATTATCATCAAACCAGTCCTGATGTTTTCTGGTTTGGTAGCCTATGGTTTCCTCACAGGCATTGATGATTACTGCTTTCAGCTGGCTCCGGTTTTCCTCAATTTCTTCCAGAAACTCTAATGGGAACTTTTCTTCTTAATCTGCTTGAAAGTGGTCACACTTAATAGTGGTCACACTTCAAATCTTGAATCTTCAACTAGCGCCTGACCTGCTTCTTTTGCAGCCTCCATTTGGGAGTGATCTTAATTTTCTTTGTGGATCGAATAAGATGATGATCAGTCCAACAGTCATCAGCACTTGTCATTGCTCTTGTGAGAAGTACGTCGCTACGATCTCAGGCATGAACTATAACTTAGTCAAGGAGATGCCAGTGCTTTGACCGTGGATGTCTTGAAGATGTTTTGAACTTTTTCTTTTGTCGGAAGAGAGTGTTTGTAATAATTCATGTTCAGCACACTTGGTCAGGAGCGAATTCCATTTGAATTGCTTTTGCCAACTCCTTCTTTCCTGACTGTTCCCTTCCACAGGTCTGAGTCCCGTCCCACATGTGCATTGAAATCCCCCAGAAGGATGATCTTGTCTTCTGTAGGGGTCTCCAACTGAGAATAAAAATCTTCCTTTATCTCATTGGCATCCAGTGTTGGTGCATAGGCGCTCAGAACATTGCCTGTTGATTTTTGGTGAGCCCCAATTGGCGTGTCATAAACCGCTCATTGATGCCAACTGGTACCTCAGAGAGGCACATTACGAGCTTGTTCTTTATAGCAAAGCCCACTCCATGCAATTGGAGTTCATCTATAGATTTTTCCCTTCCAGAAATAGGTGTATCCTCCTTTCTTTTCCCTCACCTGTCCTTCATCAGCTCTTCTAGTTTCAGACAAAGCAGCAATATCGATTTTTAAACCAACTCAATTCACGAGCAATAATGGCTGTACGTCGCTCTGGTCAGTCGCTGTTTGAGTTGTCCATCTGGGTATGTACGTTCCAAGTTCCAAAGTTGAAGAGTTTCTTACATTTTTGACCACTGAGGTGGTGATCCTGCTGGATGCGGCTATCCCGCCAGGAAAAACAGAGGCAAGACTATTTTTAGGGTACCTTTTCTAACCCCTTCCCCATGGCAGGGGGAGGGAGGGTAAGTAGAATGGATCCTAAAAAGGACTGCTCAGTCATGGGTGCAGCTGCCGAGATGCCCGACCCGCCTCAATCCTCAAGCAAGATGACTGTATCACACACCCACCGCCTGTGTGTCGGTCTGTAACTAGGAACTTCTGGATTTCACTGTCCTGTTCCTGTCGCCGATTGCCACCGGACTTTTGACTTGTGCAATATTATTTTTCCCAAAAACTGGAAGGTGCCTTTGTTAGGTATAGCATTCTATTTATACAATAAGCAGTCTTCATTCTGTTAGTGAGATTGTTTCTCTAAAATGTGCTGTATTGGTTGAATACTGTAGTGTAGATGAGAATCTATACCAGTAATTGCTTAATCTGAGCCATGATTTAGACAGCTGTATTGTGGTAATGCTGTCATACAAACAGTGTTCCTAGAGATCCAGGGAGTTGCAGGGTCTCTATTTAGGCTGCAGAACACACAATATCTATTGTGTTTACTGCTCTTAGTCCTGTTTCTTCTCTGTTGCAAAAGAGACATCAACCTTCCAGGTTTTTCAGACCACTTCTCTGTAATTGTATTGATAAACAAATAAGCAAATATTTTTGCTCTGAACACATTTACTTTGTAATAGTCTGTGTAGTATGTTTAACTGTCTTTTGTTGATAGTAGAATGAGAAAAATTTATATCAGTTACTTATTCATGCTATATTCTGTGCTTTCCTCAAAAGACTGGAGGTTCGATTTCTTCACCCTACTTGCTTGTATAAATAGTGATACTTTGTCCTGAAACAGCTCACACCATTAATAACATTTTTATCTCTTCACACACACCAGCCCCATAGAAGAAATCTATTAAAGATTAGAATGTAAAGTAGCATGGATTTGAAGCCTGGCTTATGCAGATAAATGATCCAGCATAGGAACAACATGCATTCTTAATTTTGTGGCTGAAAGAGAACACTTAATGTGAATTTATGAATGGAAAAAAATCTGTTTTTTAAATTTTTTCCTCTTTAAATGAAGCTTTTTGAAACTATTGGCTGCTAACACTTATCATTCAGAATTGGTAAAATTCCTGCAGATATTATAGTACAGATGTCTTACTATGGTGGTTATTTGGTATAAAGATCTGTCCATGTGATAGGAGATGCATTCTAAACTCAACTGCTTACTTTACTTAGCCTGAATGTTTGAATTTATTAATGTCTATAATTATGGGTACCCAGATCTGGGATTTCCCACCACATTCCTTCTGTAGCTTATCCCCTAAGATCAAGTCTATATCATTTAACGATAGAATTTCCAAAACTTTAGCTGAGATTGTCTTGATTCTGCAGGGGATGGACTCAAATGATTAGTAGGAGGTTTTACATCTGAAAATTTCACCCTGCTGGACAAGTCCAATCAAATTTCATAATATTTAATAGCAGGGATATAATTCTTATATTTTTAAATCTAGACAGGATCTCATTCTCCATTAAGTTGCACAGGTTTTCAGAGTAATTGCCATAGAATCCTATTGCTTTCTTCCCTATGAAGTTCTATATGTTTCTATAGAAAGGTTTGATTAAAAATACCTGCATTATTATGGGTACTTTGAACAGATGCACTGGAAGTGCCAGCTGTGGAAGGCAGCACTTACAGGAATGTCATGGCAGCAGCCAATGACTCTTTCTAACACTGCAGTTTTCATGTCGATAGTAAATGTCAAATAGCATTAAAAACTTGTGTTCTTTTTAGAGCGGGAGGAGGGAAAAGGAAGCTCGGACTGAGAGCAGTATGTGTGTCCCAGTATAAATCTGGAGTAAAGCTCTATGATAGTGGAATTACTGTAAATTTACACCATTGTTACAGGGCAGAGTTCAGCCCATTGTACCTAATCATCACTGTATGGGAAGTATAATAATTTAGTATTAAAGTCTTTCACAGAGACAGATCATCAAGGGTATTTGGTATATGGAATGGATATTTGGTATATGGAATGGATATTTCTCAAACCAAAATCAGAACACTTTTATAGCAAGATGGCAGTGAAACATTGCACAGTTTATAATCCTAATTAAATTGTATTTTTAGTATGGAAACCTTGCAAATTTCAAGTCTTTGTGATCCATGATGAATGATGCAATCAATCATTCTTGTCTGTAGAGTCAATGTCTCTGCTTGCTGTGCAATACTGATCTGAGGAAGGATCACTCTGGACAGTCGGAGACTGTTTCTTTTCCTTTCTGTGTCAGAAATAGATCTCTAGGTGACTGAGCCATTTTTCTTAGAAGTACACGTATTCATTGCACATGTCTTCGAGGGTGAGTGGCTGAAATTTGGCTTTTAGTTTGGTTCCAGTGGGAAAATCAACAAGCCAAAGTATTTCAGTGTGGGTTAAGTCAACTCACTCTGAAATGTTAAGATTTTGAAGTGTTTGATTTAATGTCAAACTGGCATTAAATAAATGTCCACCTGAGCTGCTGCTGCAGTATCTCATGGGATTTGTAACTTTGATGCCTCATGCCCCATTCTCTATGGGCTAGGCTTCTTGGTTGGACTACATCTCCCATGTTAGACAGCAGTTCAGCCAGAGGGAATTACAGAACTTCATTATGAGAGCCCATGACCATGATGTTTCAAGGAGGATGTACTCCAGATTGGTAGCCTACATCCCAAAGAAGAATGGGGGCATGATGCATGCTGGCACTTTCAGGGGATGCAGTTAATGTTCAATTGAGTGTGGGTAGGGGTGGTGGGGGGGGAAGCAAGATAGACAAGCAAACAATCTTTGTTTCAGCTTGTTGAAACATTATTTCAACATTGCAGAATTTTTGGGGGAACTTTTAGTTCTATGAAATCTTAATATTTCAACTTTGTCCTGATTTGGGACAAAATGTTAATATCAGAATTTCCTTTGGGTTACATGCACAAAATAACGCACAAGTGTCCAATTTACTCTCCCTCTTCTCCCAGTGTACAGCTCACAATTCCAGAACCCTCCAGTGAAGAGGGTTGTACCCAGCTCATTGCAGCTATTTAATTTGCTAGAGGGGAGGTCACTGATGAGTGGTCAAAAGACTCCTTCCTCAAAGCTTGTAGAGTTGGAGAGCTAGGGAACGATGGACAAAGCTGCAAATCTAAACTTCAATTCCCTCTAAGCAGCACTTCTAGGCAAATCTTGCCCCAGGCTGTGTTCAGCCTCCTATGCCATGGTTCCACTATGTGTGGATGGCAGTGTGGCATTTGGAGGGCTATGCTGTGGATGCGCATCGCCTATATTTCGTGGAGCCCATCTGCATGGGGTGCTCTCTTCACCTTGCACAGGAAGGTCATAGAGTGCTGCAAGGGAGGGACAGAATTGGTGGGTAGGTTGCTTCTGGTTGCACTAGCTGTTACCCCTGTAGAACTGGGAGCACACACAGCGTGGTTCTGCGTAAGGGATGCTACTGCTGCAGCAGCCACAGAGCTATACTAGCAGCCAGCTGCTTTGGTGAATGAAGGCAAACCTTCCTATCTCATTCACAAACTCTCATTGGCATTGTCTGTGAACTGCCTGATGTGTAGAGGATTTGGGAGTTAGCTTGGCTAGGAGTTTGGATCACTTGGTTGGGCTGTATTCGGTTGGGCTAGAAAGGACGCGAGACAAAATAAGTGACAACCAAGCCTTGAAAGAAACCATCAGGGTTAGAAATTAAGTTATGAGTGAAATGGAAGTTACTTCAGCAGTTTATTGTGCATAATCCTTGTCAGTACTCTGACCTCTTCCCTGTTTTACTGTTACATTCAAATGATGCTTTGGGACACTTATTAGCATGGCATTCTTCTGCATCAAGGACACAAGAATCACTTCACTCTGCATTGTGACTAAAGAAGAACTCCGGTCTCTGCACTGAAGTCGTGCCCTATAGCGTCTGGAAAATGGCAGTTCGCCCATCCAGAAAATAGCAGTTCTTCTCTCATCCAGTACAATGAATGGTGGAAGATGAGCCCAGTTGCACTCAGAACATGGTAACAATTTTGTGTAGTGAGGAGGCTGTTACACAGTCAACATCTACCAGCAGTTACCAGACAGATTGCCAAAATATTGTGATGTTATCTTTCTTAGGGTAGAAAATTAGTTTGGTATCACACTATTGCTGCATAATACCCACCTTTTAATGGTTAGTACAGTAACTATGAACTTGAACTGGATTCACAATGATGACTTAAAGGTGAAAATATCCATATGGAGTTAGTAGTTACCTGGCTTCATCTTGCTGCTGTGTGGGGTTGTTTTTTTGTTTTTTGTTTTTAAAAGAGGTAATTGAGCCCAAGTGAGTTTCTACCACATTGTATATCATCTGTCCTCTAGTACTAGCTGTGATCACCAGTAGTATGGCCTTGCAGTTATCTGCTAGAGTTAGCAAAACCAGAAGCACATTCCAAGCAGGGCTTGTAGCTGCATGACAAAGCCAGGTGACTGCTAGGTTGTCTTCAATGCAGTGTTAGCTTGAGCTACATAGAGTCAAGTTAACTGTGCTCAAGTGGGAGTGCTCAGATGGCAAAACACCCAGCCTCCACCATGTTTGAATCAGCAGCTCAAAGTAGCTACTTCCCTAGTGCGTTACTACCTAAAGCAGCCCTCAAACTTCAACCCATATTCCCTGGTCATAGGATGGCCAGTTTTAGTTGGACATATTTCTTAAGGTTTCATCATGTGACGATCTTTAATTAAAGATTAATAGTCTTTGTCCTGGAGTCTCCAGGAATTAATACTGGAGGGTTGGTAACCCTACCTTATCAGCCAGCTAATTTATGTTTAAGCACCACTTATCTTGAGCCAGGGACTCTTGTATGTGGATGGAGTTGGGTGAGGGGCAACACTTGACTTCTATCTTGAACTAACACGCTAGTGAAGGTAAGCCCCTAGAAGCGAAGTGAAAAATAAAATTTCTAAATGCTTTGATTAAATTAGCTAGTAGATCATAACTCTTGACTGTTAAACTGGCTGCTCTTTGTCTGAGATTTAACCAGTGCACATGCACAAGACAGACCCAGATTTGCTACAGAGCCTGAACAAATATTTGATTCTTTCTCTCCCCACCCCTTCCCAAATGTTTAAACCTCTTTGAAACTCACTGAATAGGTAACAGCACCCTCTAACTACTCCAACCTCTCTCCACAACTTACAGTTAATAGGCCAGAAATCTCCCTGTACCATCTTGAGTGTGTAGTTTACACCCTCCTGGCCCAGGTAATCCCCTGTGCCCAAGGATGGAGGAAGATTCATTTTTACTGGAAGATGGACAGAATTGCCACAACTACTCCCTGCCCAGGTTTCCAGCGGGGGAGGGCAGCTTTAATCCTCATTGGGGGCTGAATAAGAGCCCCACTCTGACTGCTGAGGTGATGACATGAATCCATTCATCTCCCTAGAGTCCCTGCCCATGTTCCCTTCCTAGCCAGTGCATCTAACTTGTGGGCTGCGCTTATCTTAAATAGACTCCTTGTGGGGGGAGTGAAGGCTGTGGCTGCTTTCCAATGATGCAATGTGTCATATTTCCCTTCCCCCCTCCCCCCCACCCTGGGTGAACTTTCTGCCTCAAGGACTGCTTTGGGCTGAAGCCAATGTCAGCTTGGCTTGAATCTAACCTAATATTTTGTAACCAGTAAAGTAACCTATGAGACTCAAAAAGATAAAGGTCTGAGGCCATGTCTTCCCTGCAAAGTTAACATGAATGTATATAACTTAGGTTTTATTCCTCTTGGGTTAGTCTAGCTTGAGTGAGAGTGGCCACACTGAAATCACATCTGAACTGCTGTGCCCACAGGAGTGCTGCACTCACTTGCATGGCACTAAGGATTTGGGGAGGACAAATACCAAGGTGGCTTGCACTGCACTAGGAGAACTTGTCTGCCCTTTTTGGCCACATGGACAGAATTGCAGGAAGGCATTGGAGGACTGGTGGCACTTAAGTGGTGTTGCACTGCATTCACACTGCAGAGTGGTCATGTTAGTGCAACTCATCCTCTGCGAACTTGAGTGTTGGCCTGTAGCCTCCAATGGGCCAGTCAACTAAAGTTAAAAGTGCTTCCATACTTGTATTAAGGAGTTTTGTGGGCAAATGGGACTCAACTTGAATGTTGCCCCTAATGCAACTTTGCAGTGAAGACAAGCTCTGCAGAGCTGTGGAAATTCCTTTCAGGGGAACAGTGGGTTTTGGTATCTGATATCCTAATTTTCTGGAAGGTGGTGGATAAATGTGTAATTCATTTTTAACAAGGAGCTTTTTCTATCAGTGATCCAACAGCATAAACATTCAAGAACAATCTAATCAGGTGATGTAGCGGAGACAGCAACTCTGCATCCTTACAGGATCTTATGCTATTAGAAGACTTAAAATACATGTATCTAGAGGGGGGGGGGTGTAGTGATATATGAACATAGATGCACAATGAATACTAAACAACCTGCAGTATTTTTGAGCTTGCTGCTGCTAACCAGCACATCATTCCTGATATACACACTAACTTGAATACTTTAAGACACTGCAAACTGCCAAGAGGTTCATTCTTGCAAGGCCTCAAGCAGCCTTTATCCCTGTAGATTTGTGCACTAAAGTACTTAATATATGCTCTATTAGTATGAGTTGGGGCAAATAGTGATACAATACGAGCTTGTAAAGAGTTAGGAAAGATTCCCCTTCATGCAGTGCAAATAGGTTTTTTTGATTAAACTCCCTACCTGACCAACTCATTAAAAAAAAAATCCTTCTCTCTGACCTCTAAAGCTACAAACCTGGGTTTTTTGGTTTTTTTTTTTTTAAAAAGGGAAGTTTTAGACTTTGTTAAATGTTGGTGGTGTGACTCCCGGGAGTACAATTGTATACTTGTGTAGGCAGTTGTTGAGTAAACAACATTTTGGGTCAAAATTAGCCCTAGTGCAACATGAATGAAGTCAACAGAACTACACAAGAAATTATTTCAGTCCATTCATTGTAATTTCTGCAGTAGTAGGTAAAAGGTGCTATTTCATTTGTATCTTAGGCCTTGTCTACACTATGAAATTAGGTTGACTTTTTAGAAGTTGGTTTTGTAGAAAGCGTTTTTATACAGTCGATTGTGTGTGTCCCCACACAAATGCTCTAAGTGCATGTAGTCAGTGGAGTGTGTCCACAGTACCGAAGCAACCGTTGACTTCCGGAGCGTTGCACTGTGGGTAGCTATCCCACAGTTCCCGCAGTCTGTGCCACCCATTTGAATTCTGGGTAGAAATCCCAGTGCCTGATAGGGTTAAAATACTGTCGCAGGTGGTTCTGTGTACATATCGTCAGGCCCCCCTTCCCTCCCTCCCTCCGTGAAAGCAAGGGCAGACAATCGTTTTGCACCTTTTTCTTGCGTTACCTGTGCAGACACCATACCATGGTAAGCATGGAGCCCGCTCAGCTAACTGTCACCGTATGTCTCCTGGGTGCTGACAGACGCGGTACTGCATTGCTACACAGCAACAGTTTATTGCCTTTTGGCAGCATACAGTGCAGTATGACTGGTAGCTGTCGTCGACGTAGTCCAGGGTGCTCTTTTAACCGACCTTGATGAGATCGGGGTGCCTGGGCAAACATGGGAGTGACTCAGCCAGGTCATTTCCCTTTTAAGTTTCATCTCATGGCGATTGAGTCCTACCGGCAGTGCACTGTCTTTTAATCTGCAACCAGGAGAAGATGATGGCCAGCAGTCATACTGCACCGTCTTCTGCTGAGCACCCAGGAGATGACAATGGCTAGCGATCGTACTGCACAGTCTGCTGCCAGCAAGATGTATAAAGACAGATAAAGTGGCTCAAAACAAGAAATAGACCAGATTTGTTTTGTATTCATTTTCTCCTCCCTCCCTCTGTGAAATCAACGGCCTGCTAAACCCAGTTTTGAGTTCTATCCTTGAGGGGGCCATTCAGTTTCTTGCAAAGCCACCCCCTTTGTTGATTTTAATTCCCTGTAAGCCAACCCTGTAAGCCATGTTGTCACCCCTCCCTCCGCCAGAGCAACGGCAAACAATCGTTTTGCACCCTTTTCCCTAGACTGCCCGAGCAGGAGCAGATGCCATAGCACAGCAAGCATGGAGCCCGTTCAGCTCACCACAGCAGATATGACCATTGTAAACACCTTGCGCATTATTGTGCAGTGTATGCAGAATCAGCACCTGAAAAACCAGGCGAGGAGGCGACGGCAGAGCGGTGATGAGGACATGAACACACTTATCTCTAAATCCGCGTTCCCTTGCAATTTGGAGATCATGGTGTTAATGGGGCAGGCTCATGCCATGGAATGCCGATTCTGGGCCCTGGAAACAAGCACAGAGTGGTGGGACTGCATAGTGCTGCAGGTCTGGGATGATTCCTAGTGGTTCCGAAACTTTTGCATGCGTAAGGGCACTTTCATGGAACTTTGTGACTTGCTTTCCCCTGCCCTGAAGTGCAAGAATACCAAGATGAGAGCAGCCCTCACAGTTGAGAAGCGAGTGGCAATAGCCCTGTGGAAGCTTGCAATGCCAGACAGCTACCGGTCAGTCGGGAATCAATTTGGAGTGGGCAAATCTACTGTGGGGGCTGCTGTGATGCAAGTAGCCAACGTAATCAAAGATCTACTGCTATCAAGGGTAGTGACCCTGGGAAATGTGCGGGTCATAGTGGATGGCTTTGCTGCAATGGGATTCCCTAACTGAGGTGGGGCCATAGATGGAACCCATATCCCTATCTTGGCACTGGAGCACCAAGCTGGCGAGTACATAAACCACAAGGGGTACTTTTCAATAGTGCTGCAAGCACTGGTGGATCACAAGGGACGTTTCACCAACATCAATGTGGGATGGCCGGGAAAGGTACATGACGCTTGCATCTTCAGGAACTCTGGTCTGTTTCAAAAGCTGCAGGAAGGGACTTTATTCCCAGATCAGAAAATAACCGTTGGGGATGTTGAAATGCCTATAGTTATCCTTGGGGACCCAGCCTACCCCTTAATGCCATGGCTCATGAAGCCATACACACGCAGCCTGGACAGTAGTCAGGAGCTGTTCAACTATAGGCTGAGCAAGTGCAGAATGGTGGTAGAGTGTGCATTTGGACGTTTAAAGGGCCGCTGGCGCAGTTTACTGACTTGCTCAGACCTCAGTGAAACCAATATTCCCATTGTTATTGCTGCTTGTTGTGTGCTCCACAATATCTGTGAGAGTAAGGGAGAGATGTTTATGGCGGGGTGGGAGGTTGATGCAAATCGCCTGGCCGCTGAATACGCGCTGCCAGACACCAGGGCAGTTAGAAGAGCACAGCAGGAAGCGGTGCGCATCAGAGAAGCTTTGAAAACCAGTTTCATGACTGGCCAGGGTACTGTGTGACATTTCTGTTTGTTTCTCCTTGATGAAAACCCGCCCCCTTGGTTGACTCTTAATTCCCTGTAAGCCACCCGCCCTCCCGCCTTCGATCACAGCTTGCTTGCAAAGGAAATAAAGTCACTATCATTTAAAAAACATGTATTCTTTATGAATTGATTATAAAAATAGGGAGATAACTCACAAGGTAGCCCGGGTGGGGTGTGGGAGGAGGGTAGGAGGGAAGGAGGGAAGGAAAAGGCCACTTTAAAACTTGTTGAATGCCAGCCTTCTGTTGCTTGGGCTGTCCACTGGGGTGGAGTGGTTGGGTGCCTGGAGCCTCCCACCCCGCGTTCTTGGGTGTCTGGGTGAGGAGGCTATGGAACTTGGGGAGGAGGGAGGGTGGTTAAGCAGGGGCTGCAGCGACAGTCTGTGATCCTGCTGCCGTTCATGAACCTCCACCTCACGCCAGAGCATGTCTGTTTGATCCCGCAGTAGCCCCAGCGTTTCCTCATGCCTCCTCTGATCTTCCTGCTGCCACCTCTCCTCACGTTCATCGGCCACTGTCCTGTACTCTGCTATAGTGTCCCTCCACACAGCTCTGTCAGTGCCGGACGACTGCATGAGCTCAGAGAACACTTCATTGTGCGTGCGTTTTTTTCGCCACCTTATCTGAGATAGCCCTTGGGACGGAGGAGGGAGGCTTGAAACATTTGCAGCTGCTGGAGGAAAAAAAGGGAGTGAAGTATTTAAAAAGATACATTTTACAGAACAATGGCTATACTCTTTCACGGTGAACAACACTATTCATATCACATAGCACATGTGATTTTGGTACAAGGTCACATTTTTCATCTTATATTGAGTGGCTGCGACTTTGGTGTTAGAGATCACACATGCAGGGCTGGGCAACAGAATTCGGCTTGCAGGTGGCCATGGTAAGACATAGTCTTTCGGCTTCTGCCACCTTCATAACAGCAGCCCCCTCCTTTCCCATACCAAGCAAAGCCTGTTGAGTTGGCCATTTAGTGCTGCAGTTTTCCTGTTAACGTGCAGCAACAGAAACCAAACTAACCCCCTCCCCCCCATCCAATTCTCTGGGATGATTGCTTTTCCCCTCCCCCCACCACCTGGCTGGTATCAGGGAAGATCCCTGCTAGCCAAACGCGAACAGCTCAGCGCCAATGGCCCCCCCCCCACCGTGTGGCTAACTGTAGGGAGGATTTCTTTTCAGCCACAGGCAAACAGCCTAGTAGGAACGGGCACCTCTGAATGTCCCCTTAATCAAATTCCCCTATTTCAACCAGGTTACCATGAACCATATCACTCTCCTGAGGATAACACAGAGAGATAAAAAATGGATGTTGCTTGAATGCCAGCAAACACCGGGACCATATGCTGCCAGACTTTGTCATGCAATGATACCAGATCACTAGCTACTAGCATGGCGTGGTAAAGTGTCCTACCATGGAGGACAGAATAAGGCTGCTCTCCCCAAAAACCTTCTGCAAAGGCTTTTAGAGTACCTCCAGGAGAGCTTCATGGAGATGTCCCTGGAGGATTTCCGCTCCATCCCCAGACATGTTAACAGACTTTTCCAGTAGCAGTACTGGCCACGAATGCATCCCAAGTCCTCAGGGCTACTTAATCATTAAAAAAGCTTGCTTTTATAACATATATTATATTTAAAAAGGTACACTCACCAGAGGTCCCTTCTCTGGCTTCGTTGGGTTGGGAGGGTATTTCAGTCAGGGTGATAAAAAGATCCTGTCTGTCGGGGAGAATGGTGTGCTGTGTGCTCTCCCCAAGCTCCTCCTCCTCCTCCTCATCTTCCCCATCTGCAAAATCCTCAGCCATGGCGGAGAGTACCCCATCGTCAGAGTCCACAGACAGGGGTGGGGTAGTGGTGGCGGCCCCCCCTAGAACTGCATGGAGCTCAGCGTAGAAGTGGCATGTCTGGGGCTCTGTCCCGGAGCGTCCATTTGATTCTTTGGTTTTCTGGTACACTTGCCTGAGCTCCTTAAGTTTCACGTGGCATTGTGTTGCATCCCTGATGTAGCCTTTGTCCCTCATGGCCTCTGAGATTTTTTGAAATGTTTTGGCATTTCGTCTTTTGGAACGTAGTTCTGATAGCACGGATTCCTCTCCCCATACAGCGATCAGATCCAGTACCTCCCATTCGGTCCATGCTGGAGCTCTTTTTCGATTCTGGGACTGCATGGTCAACTGTGCTGATGAGCTCGCCTGGCCAAACAGGAAATGAGATTCAAAAGTTCCCAGGGCTTTTCCTGTACACCTGGCCAGTGCATCCAAGTTCAGAGTGCTGTCCAGAGCGGTCACAATGGTGCACTGTGGGATAGCTCCTGGAGGCCAATACCTTCGAATTGCATCCACACTAACTCAAATTCGAAATGGCGATGTCAATTTCAGCACTAATCCCCTCGTTGGGGAGGAATACAGAAATTGGTTTTAAGAGCCCTTTATGTTGAAAAAATGGCTTCATTGTGTGGACGGGTGCAGGGTTAATTCGGATTTAATGCTGCTAAATCCGACATAAACTCGTAGTGTAGACCAGGCCTTAGTCCCACAGCATCACAGGCATGCAGGTAATTTCTTTAACAAGGGCTCTTCAACAAGGCATGCTCAGAATAAGCACTCCAAGATGTAAAGTGAAAACACTCTTCAATGGTTAGAATGTTCAGAACTGACTTTCCCCACTCCTTGTTCTGTTGTTCAACAGGGCAGAAGCTATTCCTTTGATGTGAGAGAACGCCACTGCATAAAGTACGCCAAAAAGTGCATCCTGCCCAATCTCGTGTGTGTTGCTGGAACTATGACAAGATAGAGAAGTATCAGATATGGCAGAATTTCCCCATTTTAAGTTCTCCTTAAGGCTCCCTTAGTATTCATGGAAAGGCAAATACTGACTGCTATGCTGTCCTACAGTTGCCCCTTTTATTTTTTTGATTTCTACATAGGAAGCATCTCAAATACAGTGTGTCCCATCTCATTTTGTTAAGTTTATCCTGTCGGTAGCTAGAGTTACAGTCTCTTCTAATTGGTTTTCTGCAGAACTCCTTATCTTATTAGCATCCATAAATGGTTGTGATTAATTATCCATGAGTAGCCTAATAAAATTCCAGCAATGTTAGTAATGGAGAAGATCGCCTGCTTGGGGAGAGGCAGACATGTGCTGAGTATGTCTTTATCAGTTATGGGGTCACTAACTAATTACTCAGAAAGGTCAACAGCGGTCAGGAATGTTTGTCACACTCCACTCTCTGGGGCTTTTTTCTCTTCATCCCTCAACAGTATGTTAACTAAACTACTGAGTCAGGGAATATTTTATAACACAGTTTATAACAGTTTTCCCAACAGTTTTATAGACTGGTTTGTTCTTGGCCGTTTAAATAGCACCAAACTGTATAATATAATTCAGTAACATGGGTGCTGCATGGTTTGGTCCTATATGTACAGGCAAAACTAAATCCAGTAGGTTGAACTTTAGCTTTGACTTCCCCCTGCTCTTTGACACCAGACTTGATGATTTCACTGAGCCAAAAGGCAAATACAAGTGTCCTCTAGCTCTGTAAAACTTATTTTGAACCAATTTTCCCTGTGTTCATTTACACTTAGCACTTATTTTTTCCCAACTCTCTCAAATAATTATGACCAAATCCATGCTAATTGTAATGGATTTTAGTAATCAGAGACATTAACCTAGTGTCTGCCTCTACAGTCAGAGGATATTGGCATGGAGAGTAAACTTATAAAGTTTGCAGATGATACCAAGCGGGGAGGGTTGGCAAGTGCTTTGGAGGATAGGATTAAAATTCAAAATGATCTATGGAAATGGTCTGAACTAAATGAGATGAAATTCAATAAGGACAAATGCAAAGTACTCCACTTAAGAAGCAACAATCAATTGTACACATACAGAATGGGAAATGACTGCCTAGGAAGGTGTACTGTGGAAAAGGGTCTTGGGGTTACACTGGATCACAAGCTAAATATGAACCAACAGTGTACCACTGTTACCAAAAAACCGAACATCACTCAGGGATCACTGTTCCCTCTAAGCTGTGCGAGTGTGCGCACGCACACAGATCCTAAACACAGTGGACACGGCAAAACACCACGCACACAAAAATTTGCACAGAAGCACAAACATTTGCACAGAAGAAATTTTTTGCGCACATGGCCTGTCAAAAAATAGAGGGAACACTGTCTGGGATGAATTCTGTAAGCAAGACATGTGAAGTAATTTTTGAGTTCTAATCCACACTGATAAGGTCTCAGCTGGAGTATTGTGTCCAGTTCTGGGGGCCACATTTCAGGAAAGATGTGAACACATTGGAGAAAGTCTAGAGGAGAGCAACAATGATTAAAGGTCTAGAAAACATGATCTATGAGAGAAGATTGGGGGGAAAAAAGGGGGTTGTTTAGTCTGGAGAACAGAAGACTGAGGGGGGACATTAAGTTTTCAAGTGCATAGAAGGAAGAGGGTGATAAATTGTTCTCCTTAACCTCTCAAGATAGGACAAGAAGCAATGGGCTTAAATTGCAGCAAAGGAGGCTTAGGTTGGACATTAAGAAAAACTTCCTAACTGTCAGGGTGGTGAAGCACTGGAACAAATTGCCTAGGGAAGTTGGAGACTCTCTAATCTATTCTTAAAAACCTCCTATGATAGACAAACACCTGTCAGGAATGATCTAGTTATTACATAGCCCTGCCTTGAGTGCAGGGGACTGGACTATATGACCTACTGAGGTCCCTTCCAGTCCAACACTTCTATGATCCTTATGCCTGTGTGGAGTCTTGTTGGTTTGCAGAGGTCTGCATATTGTGGTTCCCAAAGCCTCAATTTGGAAAACTATCTCTACTTAGGACAGCACTTAACTTTTAAACATGTATTTAAGCCCCATTTATATCAATGGAACTAGAGTACATGCTTAATTGCTTTCCGGATTTCCTAAATCCTTAAAAGGAGTCAATCCTCCCACTAGAGATTCTGAATGACATCCTGGGTCCACTGACATCAATGGGAGTTTTACCAGTGACTTCAGTGGGACCTGAATTTCATCCTCTGACTCTTCAAACAGGATTGGTAAATAAATTATGCAGCGATAGCCCTGCTATTTATTAAAGCATGGGAAGAGCAAGTTTTGGTAGAAACAATGTGCGAAAAACCTTATTTCTTATTCACTGATTCCAAAACGGTTGGGATTATGGAAAGCAAGAGAACTCCATGCTTCTCGCATGCCAATATTTTTTCCCTAAAAATTGGATAATATGATAGTTTAACTCCTCATTGTGTTGGCCTTCAGTTTCCTTTTAAAGGAAGGCTCAATTAAAAATGCTTCGGTAAACTCACAGAGGACTCAATTTTATGGATGGTTGCTTCAGAAAATAAAGTCATTATCTTTGAAATAGCCTAATTTAATTCCTGATGGCAGGGGTCAGCTTTATTTTCTTTAAAAATAAGGTAACATTTAAACCCGATTACAGGTTCAAGTTTGGTTTTTAACCTCCAAATATCCCTTTGTCACCTGCAAGCTATGAACGAGAGAGTGTACTTTTAAAGTTCCATAACAATAGGAGATTGTGTCTGAAGTGGGATAAAGAAATATAATTTTCATAAAAATATTTGAATCTCACCTGTTGCAGGAGAAGTATTGAAACTTGAATTCAGGACTTGGCAGATCAGAGGTTGATCTGCTTCTAAAATATTTGTTTTTTTAAAGTAAAGACATTTGAAGTCTTAAAAGTGGTGTTCTGCTTTGAATAATAGCCATGTGAGCATGGCATCTTTTTACTCCAGAAATCTGTTCCTATGTGTCTTCAGTCATAGCCAGTGACTTTAGAGACCTTGCAGCAGTGAGTCTCAGAGCCAGGCTTGGGCTTGAGCTATGGGGCTAAAGATGGCAGTGTAGATGTTCCTGCTTGGGCCATGGCTCTGAGAGTCACCCTTTCTCCAGGCTTCAGAGCCTGGATGGGAACACTGACACTGCTATTTTTAGCACTGTAGCATGAGTCCCACAAGCCAGAGTCTGTTGATTTGGGCTCTGAGAATCACTGCCTTTTTTTTCCACCCCCTTCAGTGTAGATGTAACCTCTGGCTTAAATACTGGCCACAGACTAGTGCTCAACTCTTGTGATGCAGCCCTGAGTAAGCATCAGAGTTCATAGCTGTAAAGGGGTGGAATTCTTCCCCCAAACAATGGAACACCTAGAAAATCGTATTTTCTGTTCTACAACTAAAATCTTGTTCCTCAATGGAAAAGGAATTCTGTGAAGTTAGAGCTGGAAGAATAAATGGTAAAAAATTAACTCTTTTAAAAAACCACTGAATTGTTTGTAATTACAATGACACTTGTTGAAAATGGGCAGGGGGAAGGGTGAGCTTTGTGCAAAGTTTTGGAATGCAAACTGCAAAATTTCCTTGAAGTGATGTTTATGGTTACCTGAGAAAAGCAGCAGCATGTCATTTAGGTTGTCCCAAATTAGTTACAGAAATAGTGTTATGAATTGCATCAAACCTCATTGAGACAGAATTCAGGATATTTACTCCTCAGGCCGGTAACAGTTTGAAAGCATAGCAGGGGCGGGGAGGGGAAAGGCGGATTATTGGGAAACACTACTGGTAGCTAATCCTGAAGTATCATTGCAACTTTGGAAGAGATTGTCTGCCCCTTCTGCTAGGAGATTAGGGCTGTAAATGTGCCTGATCCAGTGTTCACTGATGTCAGTGGAAGAATTTCCATTGATTTAAGGTCTGATCCAATGCCCACTAAAATTACAGACAGCCAGAAGCCAGATTGAGAAACAATCCCCTCTGCAATCTGAGTGAAATTCTATGGAAAATTTACACTGACATAACCATCTCTTTGGAGGCCCTGTCTAGACTAGGAATATGAAATGTGTTTTAGCAAACATATTAGCTTACATGTTAACATACTTGATTTGGCATATGGGCTGGCTGAAAAAGTGAAACCTTTTTCCAACCAAGAATGGGTTTAATCTAGGGTTGCCAACTGTCTAATCACATAAATCCAAACACCCCTGACACACCCGCTCGTTCCATCCCCGCCCCCTCGGTCACTCGCTGTCCCCTAGCCTCTCTCACTTTCACCGGGCTGGGTCAGGGGGTTGGGGTACAGGCTCTGGGAGGGAGTATGGGTATGGGAGGGGGCTCAGGGCTGGGGCAGGGGTTGGGGTGCAGGAGGGGGTGAGGGGTGTAGGCTCCGGCTGGGAGGCACTTGCCTCGGGTGGCTCCTGGTTGGCAGCGTAGCAGGGCTAAGGCAGGCTCCTGGGGCAGCCGGCACATCCCGGGGTGGGGGCAGGAGGCTCTGTGCACCACCCCTGCGGCTCTCATTGGCCGCAGTTCCTGGCTAATGGGAGCTGTGGAGTTGGCACTCTGGGTGGGGACAGCATGCGGAGTACCCTAACCTGCTCCAGGGGCTGCAGGGACATGCCAGCCTCTTCCAGGAGCAGCATAGGGTCAGGGCAGGCAGGGAGCCTGCCTTAGCCCCACTGCGCTGCCGATTGGATTTTTAGCACCTAAAATCTCCCGGTTTGGCTTCAGTAGTCTCCGGGAGATAGCGCCTGATTCTGGGAGACTCCTGGCGAAACTGTGAGGGTTGGTGACTCTAATCAAAATTTTCTGTTGGAGAAGTTTGAAAGAATCTTTCATTGAGGAAAATCAAAACAAAATTTTATTTTGAGTCAACCCAAATTGAAATGCTTTGTTTTTGTTTCAGAGTAGCAGCCGTGTTAGTCTGTATCCGCAAAAAGAAAAGGAGGACTTGTGGCACCTTAGAGACTAACACATTTATCTGAGCATAAGCTTTCGTGAGCTACTGCTCACTTCATCGGATGCATGCAGTGGAAAATACAGTGGGGAGATTTATATACACAGAGAACATGAAACAATGGGTGTTACCATATACACTGTAACAAGAGTGATCAGGTAAGGTGAGCTATTACCAGCAGGAGAGCGGGGGAGAGGGGGACCTTTTGTAATGATAATCAAGGTGGGCCATTTCTAGCAGTTGACAAGAACGTGTCAGGAACAGTGTGGGGGGAAATAAACATGGGGAAATAGTTTTACTTTGTGTAATGACACATCCACTCCCAGTCTTTATTCAAGACTAAGTTAATTGTATCCAGTTTGTAAATTAATTCCAATTTAACAGTCTCTCCTTGGAGTCTGTTTTTGAAGTTTTTTCGTTGAAGGATTGCCACTTTTAGGTCTGTAATCGAGTGACCAGAGAGATTGAAGTGTTCTCCGACTGGTTTTTGAATGTTATAGTTCTTGACGTTTGATTTGTGTCCATTTATTCTTTTACGTAGAGACTGTCCAGTTTGACCAATGTACATGGCAGAGGGGCATTGCTGGCACATGATGGCATATATAACATTGGTAGATGTGCAGGTGAACGAGCCTCTGATAGTTTGGCTGATGTGATTAGGCCCTATGATGGTGTCCCCTGAATAGATATGTGGACACAGTTGGCAACGGGCTTTGTTGCAAGGATAGGTTCCTGGGTTAGTGTTTTTGTTGTGTGGTGTGTGGCTGCTGGTGAGTATTTGCTTCAGGTTGGCGGGCTGTCTGTAAGCAAGGACTGGCCTGTCTCCCAAGATCTGTGAGAGTGATGGGTCATCCTTCAGTATAGGTTGTAGATCTTTGATGATGCGTTGGAGAGGTTTTAGTTAGGGGCTGAAGGTGATGGCTAGTGGCGTTCTGTTATTTTCTTTGTTGGGCCTGTCCTGTAGCTCACCTTACCTGATCACTTTTGTTACAGTGTGTATGGTAACACCCATTGTTTCATGTTCTCTGTGTATATAAATCTCCCCACTGTATTTTTCACTGCATGCGTCCGATGAAGTGAGCTGTAGCTTACAAAGGCTTACGCTCAGATAAATTTGTTAGTCTCTAAGGTGCCACAAGTACTCATTTTGTTTTTGTTTGTTGATCTGAAACAAAACCGTTTAGTTTCAGGCTGATATTAATCTCCTTGACTGCTTTTTCACTGCATGCATCCGATGAAGTGAGCTGTAGCTTACAAAAGCTTATGCTCAAATAAATTTGTTAGTCTCTAAGGTGCCACAAGTACTCCTTTTATTTTTGTTTGTTGATCTGAAACAAAACCGTTTAGTTTCAGGCTGATATTAATCTCCTTGACTGCTTGACCTGCTGCAGTGTCTCATGGGAGTTGTAGTTCTGGGTCCTTCATGCTCCCATTCTTCCTTGGGCGCAGCTCCCTCGCTGGACTGTAACTTCCACAATGCACAGCTGCCTCTATTTTGTTGAATCACGCTGCATCTGGGACCCTGAACTAAAATTTCTCTGAAATTTCTATTCTGTGAAGTCTCAATATTTTGGGTTTTTTTATCCCAATTTAGGTCAAAAACAAATGTCCTATCAGAATTGGAAATTACACTTATCAATTTTACTTAGCACCCATTATAGAGGAGTCTCACTTGAGTCATTACAGACCAAAGGCAAGATCTGATGTTTTCTGTAGAATTTTCATGACTTTACAGCCAACATTGAAATAGATGTGTTGCACTTAACAAGATTTAACAGAATGATTTAACATTATACTACTTTGTTGCTTAATCCTGTTTCTAAAAGGACAGTCCTACTACATATGCCCAAATTATTATTTGTGCCTAGGAGAGTGGTGGGCAACCTGAGGCCGACGGGCTGCACACAGCTGACTAACTGTTAGTACATTAGATTGTAAGATATTTGAGACAGAGACTATCTTGTGTTCTGTGTTTGTAAAGCACCTTACACAATGGGGTTCTGATCTCTGACTGGAGCGCCTAGGCCAGTGGTGGGCAACCTGTGACCCGTGGGCTGCACGCAGCCAGTCAGGGAAATCCGCTGGCTGGCTGCCAGACAGTTTGTTTACAAGAGCTGCAGCAGTTGATGGTATAATATGAGGGGGAATCCTATGTTCTACTGCTGGGAAAACTGACTTTCTCCTGTTCATCCCAGTCACCATAGTACATAGGAACACGCCTGGATTCTCCCACCCTGCGATCTGCACAGAGGAGATCCTGTGTACATGGATTTTCCCCCTTTGTGCTTGAAAGGTGGTTTGGCACTGGGCAAAGGGATGGAAACTGAGTGAGATGAGGGCCAGTGTGTGTGGTGCTGGGGATTTCACATCATTTCCCCTCCAACCCTACAGAGCTTCGTCTGAAACGATTGGGAATCCACAAGGTTTGGGGGCAGGCAGAATGTAGGGGGATTACAATGAGGTGATCCTTGCAGAGATCCTTACTGGGGTGAGGAATAGTTTGGTCCCAAGTAACTTTAAAAAGTAGCATTGCTGGCTGGGAATGAACAATTGCATCAGCTCCTCCTTTCAGTCAGGTTGTGTTTGGGATGCCCTGGTGAATAACAACGAGGGAAAGAGATCATCTATTAACGCATGCACTCCAGCTTTATTTTCTTCTGTATCTCAAATTATCGTTAAAATGAAAATGTACTGAAGTAGCACAGCCACCAGCATTTTAAGCTGAACCGCATATAACTAAAAAATGACAAGACTGATTTAAAAAAAATCACTTTTCATCTGAAATCTGTAAATGGCATATAACCTATAGGTGGAAATGCTTCCTTATCTGACTTTTCAGAACATCTCATTTCATGCCTTTAGGTTGACAGAAATGGCTTTGCTTTGTGGGTCTCTCCTTTAAGAATGAAGGAGGAGAGGCATACTTGAAGAGATGCTAACCCTGTCACTTATCTCTAGTCTAGTGCACTAGAAAGGTACAGTCTAACGTCTGTATAATTTCCTACTCAGGTCAACGAGGAGACTCTCAGCTTTATCTGATGATCATACAAATGCCAAGAATTTCCCTCCCCCCACCCAAAATTAATAATCTTGGTGACAGCTCTTAGGAGAGGCAGTGCCACCTGTGTCATGGTTGCTAGTTGGCGGCGGGGGTGGGTGGGAAATAAGGAAAGCCACCATTGCTTCTCTTTTGCTCTGTGGTGTGGAGAAGATATTCCTAACTCAGCTCAGAGCTGACTTCTGTGATGCCACAAACCCAGCAATTGCAGGCCCTCCCTGACTTGGAAAAAAAAGAAGTTAAAGAAAACTGGGGCTTCATTTAAAGAAAAAGGGAATTCTGAGTCTCTTTTTGCAAAGAGCCCTGGAAATGTATCGGATGCAAACAGTTTACTGGGACTGAAAGCTTGTCACTTATCTCTTTCCTAAAGATCACACAGGTTTTCCGAATTCTCTCACAGTCACCAAGAATTGGGCTTTAAGGTCCAGAAAAATCATAATGTGGGTTGTTGGAATTTTGGGGAGATGCCAGCTCAAGTTCAAAGTTGAAGAAGGCAGTCCACATAGGCTGACACTAGGGTTGCTGCAAGATGCTCTCTCTCATGTGTGGCTAAGCCAGCTCCTCTGCTGAGCAGTGCGTGTGACCACTGCCTATAGGAGGGGCAGCACAACAGAATGAGAGGCATCATGGTCTAATGAACTAAGCAAGAGCCAGAGAGCACTGGCCTAAATTCAACTCTGTGACTGATGCCTTTTGTCAAGTCTCATAAGCCAAAATTTTCAAACACCAGTGTCTAAAGTTAAGTACATAAGTTCACATATTTGGAACTGTGCTTAACTGCATATATTCACATGTGAAACCTGTGCCCTTAGCCTCTCTCTGCTTCAGCTTCTACATACGTAAATTGGAGTTAAGATTATTAATTACCTCTGAAAGGGGGAATGACAATTAAGTGAAAAGGGCACTATGTAGACTCTGCTGCCAAGCAGCAGAATAAAGAAACATAAATAAAAAGCCTAGAGAAAGGCACAGAGCAGAGGACTGAGTATCCTAGCTAAACCAGCAAGGGAAAAGGTCACAAATTAAATTGGCCAGGGACAGAAAAATGGAAAGCAGGAAACAATGCCAGTGAGGAGGCAATCAGTACCAGTATGGAAATGTTCAGCATTCAGGCAAATATGCAGAAACTGTAATAAGCCCAACCATCATGCTAAAAAGTGCAGAGGAAGGAGGGAAGTAATGTGTTAATTGCAAAAAATGGATTCCTCAAGTGAAGAGGAAGGAAGAACTGTTCTGAAGCTCAATGGTAGTAGTCAAAGAGTATGTCAATCAAATGTTGCAATGCCCTGCCCACCTGTCACCATAAGTCTCTCCTGCTAGGGTGTTACTTCTGGGTCCAAGACTGACAAGTGACCAGAAGCAAGGGGTGACATGTGATCCCTCTAAGAACTCTCCCGTTACCATTTACCAATCAGGGTTTCAGCCCCTAGGACTGCTCCAGGAGCAGGTTTGACCAGTAAGTGCAAGTTCCAGAGTGGGGTGACCAGTCCAGAAGAGGGTTGTGTGACTAGTGTGACCAGACAGCAAGTGTGAAAAATTGGGACAGGATGGAAGGTAATAGGCTTCTATATAAGAAAAAGACTCAAATATCGGGACTGTCCCTATAAAATTGGGACATCTGGTCACCTTATGTGTGCCCCTTCTAAACTCCTCCTGCCCTATACCGATTGAAGTGGGTTTTGCCCCTACTGGCCTTCCCAGAAAGGAAACATAGGAATCAGAACAGGTATAGCATGAGGGTTTAGGCAGGAACCTGTGATCTCTGGAGCTTAATGGTTGGCCAGTCAGCAGCACTGCCTTTGGAATGCTAAGAGGAAACATGACCACCTTCACCACCCCCATAAAAATGACGGAATTTGTGTTTGCTCTGAGGGTGTTCAGTCACCTGCAAAGAAAGTGCTATATCCACAACATTTCTGATGAGGAGGAGAGAGCTGCTGAGGGGATCCCTTTGGCTTAGTCTCTGATGGATACACCAGAACCTGACCCTACGTGCTCATGAGGCAAACTGATGAGCATGATGGCTACCCATCATCCGCCCCTATGGAGGAAAGCAACCACAGTTCATTTGAGGTGCTGTCAGACAAAGTGAACAGAGAAGACTGTGCTCAGGTAAATAGACTAAGTAGTGGCGGCCCAGAATGGGTGTAATGGGGTAGGACCTGTCCTGGGGTTGCATAAATCTATTCTTTTCTGAAAAATCTCTCAACAGCTTGAGGATGCCTTTTTAGGGGCCGCTGACAGTGTTGCAGCAGAGAGTGAAGATGAATCAGGCCCAACTTGTTTTTGTTCAACACCAATGCTAAATGATCAAGAGGACACCAAACATGAAGAGGATGATGGCTTTTTAGATTTACAGAAGGCCCTTGGCATAGAACTAACTGAAACTGCTACATCATGAGAGTAAAAGAGTTGTGATCTATTGCATGTTTCTGTTGTCCTTAATCATTGTCTAATGGAGAAACTCTGAAGATGGCGAGGGCTGTGTTATAGATGCCCCAAGCCAACGGTGTCATGACTGTGTAAATTGGACTTCAAAGGATATAAACTGGAAGCTCTGGGCCCTGTGTGCTGACCTGTGTCTGGAAAGCTTATTAAACATGACTACTACTGTAGGTTATGTAATGCAATGTCTGTGCTCAACCCAAGAAAATTTAGCACAAGGGTGACCTTGGTAAATGCTGTGCAAAGTGCTCAAGACCCTCACAGTATTGTAAACAAAACTACCATATTAAAGGATATCCACTTATTGCATTATATTGAATCCTGCTTAGGAAAAAGTCTATTTGTAAGAAATCTAAAAGGATTAAGTTAGAGAATGGTGAGGGGACCAACATGTGAGATCAAATATAATAAAACACTGTATCTGTAAATAAAAACAGATAGTCGAAGGCCTTTTCAATAGATGTTTCTATTAAAAGGGCTGTGTGGTCCTTAGATAAAATGAAGGGTATAAGGGAACATCTTTGTTTGTTTTCAAGAGCTTCATGCCTTTTAAATAAAATAGTTTGAGGTCCATGTTAGTGGTGTCTTTTTCTTGAAGACACTATTTACAGCAAAAAAGCTGAAATGCATGTAGTAGCAACAGGGAAATAAAAATGATGACAATGTGTTTCAAATTACAGCAAAAACCTCCCATATTTTGATTAAAACATAGATGCTTCAGTCTAATGGGGCTGCATCAGCTCTATTGTATTCAATTGGTTCAACTATTCTGTGTTGAAATGGCTGGGGTGACTTTATTGCCTTCAGTGATTATCCGCCCATGTTTCCATAAAGTTCCATTTGGTTCAAGATATTAGGCCCTGTTGGGGGTTGGAAGAATGATCATGCTCCAAGTTTGTGAAGCTTTGAGGAAAAACAAAGATTTATCAGGCTTGGTATGGTGTCAACACCTGGGGAACTGGAGGTGCATTTGCACTGTAGACTTTTACCAGAGTCTTTTGTTTTTGTCCTCTGTCTTGACTGTTTGTTTTTGTTTTTGTTTTGTTTTGATACTTTGTTTTTGCTCTTCTGCTGTTTGCTCTTGGCATTGTTGTTAATCACCTAAGAGCAGATTCTTGGTTCTCTGGTGAGTCTGCTGGCAGTGTCTCTGTAGCTCTGACTACAGCATCATGAGGAGAGTTTCCCAGGCCTCATTAGGGAAAGATGTTCCTCTGTGCCCCCATAGGGGGTGTGCCACACAGTTTGGGGACCACTGCTCTAAATGCTAAACCGGGGTGGGCAAACTACGGCTCCGGGGCTGCATCCAGCCCTCCAGATGTTTTAATCTGGCCCTCGAGCTCCTGTTGGGGAGTGGGGTCTGGGGTTTGCCCCACTCCAGCCGGGGAGCAGGGTCAGGGGCTTGCCCCACTCCATGTGGCTCCCAGAAGCATGTCCCCCTCTGGCTCCTACATGTAGAGACCACCAGGGGACTCTGCACACTGCTCCCACGCCAAGCCCCCGCAGCTCCCATTGGCCAGGAACCATGGCCAATGGGAGCTGCAGGGGTGGCACCTGCGGATGGGGCAGTGCACAGAGCTTCCTGGCCATGCCTCCTCATAGGAGCTGGAGGGGGGACCTGCTGCTGCTGCTTCTTCTTCTTCTTTGAGCTACTTGAGGTAAGTACCACCCAGAGACTGACCCACTCCTGTCCCCCAACCCCCAGCCCTGATCCCCCTCCCACCCTCCAAACCCCTTGGTCCCACCCCAGAGCCTGCACCTCCAGCCGGAGCCCTTATCCCCCCCACGCATCCCAACCCACTGCCCCAGCCCGGAGCCCCTTCCCACACCCTGAACGCTTCATTTCTGGCCACACCCCAGAGCCCGCACCCCCATCTGGAGCTCACACCCCAACCCCCAATTTCCTGAGCATTCATGACCCACTATACAATTTCCATACCCAGATGTGGCCCTTGGGCCAAAAAGTTTGCCCATTCCTGTGCTAAACCATGTTCAGTGAGAAGCTTATCTAGGTATTTTTGAAGCCATTGCCAAATTTGAACTGTTTCTAAGTGAGCATACTAAATACTATGGAAACAAAGGAAAAGGTCACAAATCCTACTTGTCAAAAGCTATCTGTGATGAGTTCATTGAGCTAATGGGACATAAGGTTTTGGAATGTATTGTGACTAAAAATAAAACAGGAAAAATATTACTTTGATAGATTAAACTCCTGATATTGCTAATATTGATCAATTCTCAGTTTTATGATACTGCTTACATGGTGCGTTTTATGAACATTTCACGGGGTTTATACCATATGAAAGCCACCAGGGCAAGTTGCTCTTCCAGACTGTGAAGTCTTAATTTGGAGGCAAACAGCACTGCTGTTTTGGAAAAACTGCAGAGGTCAGTGATACAATAATGCAAGAATCATTATCTGGAAAGCATGAAGGTCTTGAAGCTCAGATCAACAGACTAAACTCACTAGTTGTGTATGTGCCATGCACAACTCATTCTCTGAGCTTAGCTGGAACTTGCAGCATTGATTCTTGCATGGAAGCCACAAACTTTTTTCAGTTTTGTTTGGAAACTGTTATTTTTGTGGCATCACCCAGGTGATGGCAACTTCTATGCAACAATCTTCCCAAGAGTGAACAAGGATCTCTCCTTGTCCTAAAAACTCTGTTAGATACAAATAGAATCATAGAACTGGAAGGGACCTCAAGAGGTCATCTGTCGGGTCCCCTGCATTCTTGGCAGGACTAAGTATTATCTAGACCATCCCTGACAGGTGTTTGTCCAACCTGCTCTTAAAAATCTCCAATGATGGAGATTCCACAAACTCCCTAGGCAATTTATTCCACCTGGACAGTTAGGAAGTTTTTCCTAATGTCCAACTTAAACCTCCCTTGATGCAATTTAATTGCTTTAATTCCATTGCTTCTTGTCCTAGCTTCAAAGGTTAGGAACAACAAGTTTTCTTCCTCCTCGTTGTAACAACCTTTTACATACTTGAAAACTGTTATCATGTCCTCTCTCAGTCTTCTCTTCTCCAGACTAAACAAACAAAAAAATTTCAATCTTCCTTCATAGGTCATGTTTTCTAGACCTTTAATTTTTGTTGCTCTTCTCTGGACTTTCTCCAATTTGTCCACATCCTTCCTAAAATGCGGTGCCCAGAACTGGACACAATACTCCAGTTGAGGCCTAATCAGCGCTGAGAAGAGCGGAAGAATTAATTCTCGTGCTTTGCTTACAACACTCCTGCTAATACATCCCAGAAGGATGTTCAATTTCTTGGCAGCAGCGTTACACTGTTGACTCATATTTAGCTTGTGGTCTGCTATGACCCCCAGATCTCTTTCTGCAGTACTCCTTTCTAGGTAGTCATTTCCCATTTTGTATGTGTACAACTGATTGTTCCTTCCTAAGTGGAGTACTTTGCATTTGACCTTATTGAATGTCATCCTATTTACTTCAGATCATTACTCCAGTTTGTCCAGATCATTTTGAATTTTAACCCTTATCCTCCAAAGCACTTGCAACCCCTTCCAGCTTGGTATTGTCCACAAACTTTATAGGTGGACTCTGTATGCTATTATCTAAATCATTGATGAAGATATTGAACGGAACAGGACCCAGAACTGATCCTTGCAGGACTCCACTCATTATGCCCTTCCAGCATCACTGTGAACCACTGATAAATGCTCTCTGGGAACAGTTTTCGAACCAGGTTTGCACCCACCTAATAGTAGCTCCATCAAGGTTGCATTTCCCTAGTTTGTTTATGAGACGGTCATGCAAGACAGTATCAAAAGCTGTACTAAAGCCAAGATATACCACATCTACCACTTCCCCCCCATCCACAAAGCTTGTTATGCTATCAAAGAAAGCTATCAGGTTGGTTTGACACGATTTGTTTTTGACAAATCCATGCTGACTGTTACTTATCACCTTATTATCTTCTAGATGTTTGAAAATTGATTGCTAATTATTTGCTCCATTATCTTTCCAGGTACAGGAGTTAAACTAACTGCTCTGTAATTCCCTGGGTTGTCCTTATTTCTCTTTTTTATAGATTGGCACTATATTTGCCCTTTTCCAGTCTTCTGGAATTTCTGCCATCTTCCATGAGTTTTCAAAGCTAATCACTAATGGCTCAGATATCTCCTCAGTCAGCACCTTGGGTATTCTAGGATGCATTTCATCAGGCCCTGGTGATTTGAAATAGTCTTATGCTGAATCTTGTAAAATAATTGTAGGGAACTATGAGGGCATTCAATGTCTGAAAGGAACAATTGACAATGCTGAGGAAAATGGTGAAACTCCAAGGGAAGCATGATTGTTGTGTCATGGAACTGATTGGTTGCCAGCCTGAGATGCATACAAGACTGATACATTATTTCTATGTCTATGCACAACCTGAAAAAGACATTAGGTCTGGTGTAGGTGAATGCACAAGATTTCATAATTTTCTCTATGGGTGCAGCTTCACAGCAAAAACTGATCACTCTTACTGCAGTACACAAAAAAGGAGTTGGAGAAGCATCACCTAAGATACAGCCATTACTTTTTAAAAAGTATGATGTGACCCTGGAGGTCCAATCTGGATGTTCTTAGTAACGGCAAACACATTCTTATAACACGTGGAACATGCTCAGTACACAGCCTGATTATTTGGGACAAGCAGTAAACATACATATGAACATAAGTCACGTGCTGTATCTCCAGACACATAGGATGAATTGGAGACCAACTGCCAATGATGAAATGCTAATGAATTGGAGACCAACTGCTAATGATGAAATGCTACAATCAGTGCCTATTCCAACTGTAAAAATGAGCTTGCAGTAGTCTCAGGAATGCTCTTGAAGGGAACACAGATCATGGTTCCCACAGTGAAAGAGAAAATATTGGAACGAATACATGAAGGGCACCTGAGAATGACAAAATTGAAAAGGAGAGCTAGAGACACTGTATTCTGGTCACATATGAATAGTGACATCATACAAACAATGAGCAGGTGTGGAACATGTCAAAGCACAGATTTCCATCAGGAAGAACCAGTTATATCGCATTAACAATGTCCCATGAACTGAGAAAAGTTGGAACTGATATGTTCAACCTGGGAAGATTTATCACCTGGTTATAATGGAGTACTCTACCAATTTCCCAGAAGCAGTCACACTTGAAGATACCACAAAAACAACAGTTCCCTGGCATATTAAATCTGTATTTGCACATCATGGAATTCCAAGAACTGTAATAACTGAAAATAGACCACAATTGAAGAATAGGGAATTCCTGGACTATGCTCAAATGTACAATTTTCATCATGAAACATCTAATCCCAGATATCCTCAAGACAGTGGATTAGCTGAACGTGGGGTATGTATAGTGAAGAACTTGCTGAAAAAAGCAATGGATGCAACTGAAGATCTGTATTTAACACAGAAGTCACCTTCTGCTCTACAACAGACTTATAAATACCCACTGACCAGATATGGGACAAAAACCAAGGATGACTAAGGAGTCTGGGAAAATGTAATATTTTGTCTGAATGTAATCAAGGAGCAAGACCTCTTTCAGGTAGAAAACAAAGACTTGTTAAGAATTTGTCAAGATGGGTACTGGCCAGTCAAAGCTACAGTGATCAAAGAAGAGGCATCTTGCTCATACTCTGATGAGAAATGAAGGCAAAATCTCTTACAAGGAATCATAAGCATTTGTCAAGACACCTGACAACTTTGCTGAGACAAGTGAAGTGAGAGCAGACCCACACTAAGTAAAGGCAATTCACAAACTGATCCTATTATTCACCATGATCACAAACATTCAGTTACAAACAAGGATTTAAGAGGGTTGGCAGTACAGCAGATTGGGAAGATTGTTTAAATGCCCCAAGAGACTGATCGAGACATGTTAAATTGTGTTTAAGCAACTTGAGGGGTTGTTAAGTCAGCTGTTGTATTTGTTATAGTTTAGTGTTTTAATTCAGGAAATTTAAAAAAGTGAAAATATGCCACAGAGTAAGTCATCCAAATAGGGTAGATATGCCAGGCTTCCTGTAATCTCTAGATGCAGACTTCAGTTTGCTGGGACACTTCCTTGCTGCGGGGATACAGGACAGGGCCACTTGCAGGCTCCAGCTACACAGAATAGTAGAAAGTTTACTACCTCGTTTCTGTACATAGTTCCTTTACATAGTAAAGAGTTCATCCTGACACTGTACAACTCATCAGCAAGATACTACACTAGAGTCCTAGAGGATCTTATCAGTCCACTGACTCAATTTCTCCTTCTCAGAGATGCTTCACTTTTGACTTGTTGATAAATGATGCACTGGACTTTTCCACCTTCAAAGTTATTCTGGAATTCCAGCCTGTGAAGCAAAATAGGAGTTTGCCTGCTGCTTCTATTGTCCTTTTGTATAATCCATAAAACAAAGCCATTTTGCCATATACATTTATTCATGACTTAATTTTTTTACATTTTTGGCCAATACTGGACATTTAAAGGTATGTGTAAGCTAGAGACAGGGATAAAGCTCTGTCTTGACTGAGCCTAACTGCTAAGGTGAATTTACACTTGTGAAATATTAGATGCTAAGGACCTGTTACCTGATGCAGATCCTTGAGTTTCCATTGACTTCTGTGGGAGTTGGGGATGTTAAACACACTGCGGGAGATGTTCAGAATTTTACAGCATAAAACTCATATATAGCTCACTTGGATGTAAGGCCAGAGTATTTGCGTTGGATTAGGTCCTTTTTGGTCTGTCCTCATTGGTGGATACAGTGTCAAGAGAGAGTCCTATCCTCACACATTCTGTGTTTGAGTCCCTATTGTTTTATTCATCAGAAACAAAAAGTCAGTTCAAGAATCAGAATAGTAGGACTAGTTCTGATTTGCTTCACCTTCTAAAGTAGCGCACAAATAGACTACAGTATGAACTATATTTAAAAAAAAAAGACGTTGGAACAAGGCAGCAGGGATATAAGGGCATATCTACACTTACCTCCAGAGTGATCGATCCAGCGGGGGGGGGTCAATTATCATGTCTAGTGAAGACACACTAAATCGACCACTGAACACTCTCCCGTCAACTCCGGTACTACACCAAAGTGAGAAGCGTAGGCGGAGTCGATGGGGGAGCATCAGCAGTCGACCTACCGCAGTGAAGACACCACAGTAGGTAGCTCTAAGTACGTCGACTTCAGCTACGCTATTTTCATATCTGAAGCTGCGTAACTTAGACCGACTTAGCTTGCCCCCCACCCCCATGTAAACCAGGCCTTAATGCCTTACTCAGCCATTTTATCCTGATTTAGGTCCCAATCCTGCAAGCTTTATTCAGACTGAGTAGTTCTTACCCACATAGTCCTACACGATTCTATGGGTCTTGTGTAAGTGCTACTATGGGCTTGTCTTCACTATGTGGGAGATTGATGCTGCTGCAATCGATGCAGGAGGTGTCGATTTAGCGGGTCTAGTGAAGACCCACTAAATCAATGGCAGAGTACTCTCCAGTCGACCCCAGTACTCCACCTCTCTGAGAAGAGTAAGGGAATTCAACTGGAGAGCGTCTCCTGGCAATGCAGCACAGTGAAAACACCTGGGTAAGTAGACTAAGCTACGTTGACTCCAGCTACATTGTCATGTAGCTGGAGTAGTGTAACTTAGGTCGACTTACCCCAATAGCGAAGACAAGCCCTCAGTGTAAGGGTTGCACCAAGAAGGTTACAGTAGGAATTTTTTTTGAAGAGTCCTGTAGTTTCCCCTTTGACCCACTTTAAAGGGTGATTTGTTAATTGCAGACAGACAGGGCTGTAGAAGAAGGAAAACACATCTGACAAAAGAAATGACAGTTACAGACAGATTACAACAGCAGAGTTTGGATGGAGGGAGAAGTTAAATGTTACTATTTTAAAATGACCTGATTACAAGAAAATAAAAGAGTAGAAAATATTTTTGGAGACGAGAGAGCTTGTGTAGGACTAAATGTTCATCACGGAATTTTTCAGTTTGCCTGACAATGGAAAGAGTAAGACATGAACAATGTCAAGGAAAAGCACAGGTCTCTGGAAGAATAGTACAGGGCTGTTTCTTATTACAGTTTGTTCAGCAGGTAGTCAGAATGCACTCTATTTTGGTTTAAGTGCTTGAGAACAAACTATGTATGACAAATACAATAGAAGTTTGTGGACATTCAAGGGTGAATGACCATGATGCAATCAGATTTAATAAACTGTCAAAGGCATACTCAAAGGTAAGTTGCACAAAGATATTGGATTTTAAAAAGAACAGACTTTGAGGGAATGCAAAATAAGGTGCGGGGGGGGAAAAAGTGTAATTAGAATTGATTGTCCAGAAAATCTACTGCACAAAAGTGGGAGATGAGAAGAATGCTTAAGCCCTGACTTGTAGTGGAGATGGGAAGCCACATGGAGACACTTGCAGCTCACTGATTCAGCGCTGCCTAGCCATGGTGCAAATTAGGGCTGCACAGTAGTAACCCTAATTTATGCCACTATATTAATGTGAACTAGGTACCTTTTAGTTCACACCGGCAGCACCCACACAGGGCAGTTAGATTGCACCATTTTGGTGTGCTCTGCAACACTCAGGCTAGGGTGACCAGATGTCCCGATTTTAAAAGGACAGTCCCGATATTTGGGGCTTTTTTTTAAATATGGGCTCCTATTTCCCGCCCCCCCCCATCCTGATTTTTCAAATTTGCTATCTCGTCACCCTAACTCAGCCCCACATGGCAGTGCAATGTGGATATAGCCTTATTCTTGTTTTAAACTGTTGTAGATGACAGGCGAATCAGGTCCAAAATTCTGTGGAGATGAAATCCGTGCTCTATTATTTAAAAAGGCAATAGCAGTAGACTACTGGAGCTCTCTGGATGATGAATCTGGCCAAATGAAGCCTGCTTGAATATTTTGTTTTCACTAGAAAACTTTTGCCATTTTTTCTAGCTAGGCTTTTTTTTTTTAATTTTAATTTTTTTTAAATCATCAAAGATTGTTATGGATTTTTGGACCAGGTTTTCAAAGAGATTCAGATGCCTAAAGATGCAGATAGGTGACTAGTGGGATTTTCAGAAGTGCTTTGGCTTTGCCACATAGGTGCCTATTGAGATTTTCAAAGCATTTATCTGCATGCATTGTTAGGCCTAAATACCTTTGAAAATCTGGCCATTTGTTAACAGTCACCTGTCACATCTTGATGCAGTATTAAATATAAGATCGCAAGTTGACTGAAGAGTCTTCAGTCTTGATCTGAGAAAGTTTGAGAATCCTGGTTTCTATTTTCAGTCTTTTAATTATTCTCTTTATATTCAGAAAAGGATTTGCTGCAGTAAGGACACTAAAGTATTTTGGTGTGTTTTATAGCTCCAAGTTTTTGACTACAGGGAGTGTGGAAAGGATGAATGAGGAATTTTGCCTGAGAGGCAGGAAGTCCCTATGTTATAGCAGGACAAAGGCTACTGATTTTTAGACTCTGGGATGGTAGAAAGATGGCACTGAAAGCTGACTGCAAGACTTCATAATTTGATCAAAAAATCTATGGAGATGCAATCTTAACTCTTGGACCCAGCAATTTTGACAAGAAATCACTGTTTTAAAAATAATATTAGCTCTCTGAAGTAGGGATTATGACTCCTTTTGTGTTTATACACTACAGCATCTAGCTCAGAGTTGGCATTTCTGGAAACCAACAATAATACTGATCTAGAAAATTACCTTTTCTGCATTTTTGGCTTTGGATTGTTTCTATTTAGTTTGTAAAAGCTGCAGTTTTCAGCTGTAATGTGTAGCCTTGATTTACAGAGGCATAGAGATTTCATGTCAAAGTACTAGAAGCAGAAAAGGATTTATGTTTCAAAAAACAACCAAACAGCCTGGTAAGCAAATAGTCCATGTACTGCTTATATTATGGTATTTAAGAAGTATTAGATTTGTGAGATATTTTGACCTCCATTCCAGAATAATACTCTCCTGCTTCAATTTACAAAGGTATATATCACAGCCGTATGCAGTGTTGTTGTTGTAGCCATGTTGGTCCCAGGGTATTAGAGAGACAAGGACCAACATTTTGGACCAAAATCTGTTGATGAGAGAGACAAGGTTTTGAGCTGGTCCAATAAAAGATATTACCTCCCTCGCAGTGTCTTTCTATTTTACAGCTGACATTTTGTTAACATAACTTCAAGCTCTTCTACTACCAGATTGAATTTATGATAATTATAGGGTCAAACTGGCCAGCTGAAGATAAACATACATGTATTTAAATAGAAAATTTGGCCAACTGATTCTTGTTCGCTTGTTGTGTAGTGACTTATACCAGTGCCAGCTGAATGCCAAGAGGGTGTAAACTGTTACCGTTGTGTCCAGGTAGCATTTTATACTCACTATGCACTGGTATAATTAACTGTAGAAAGAGCAGCAGTATGGCAAATCAGGCCTATCAGGTTCATTTGCAGTATCTTCTGTACAAATATGCCAGTGACTTTTTGTAGCTGGGCTGACCCTATTATCCTAGGACATGGTGGTGTTGGTTTTTAATATCCTAACCTGGTAAAGAGGAGGAAAAAATACACATTAGAAATACATTTTAATTTTAAACTCAAGGAATATTTGATACACATAAACCTAATGAATTTTGAGCATGGTCGAGAGTGGGGCAAGCTTTGTGCAAGCTTCTACACTGCTCTGCCTAATTCTATATTTTCTACTATAAAATGCAGGGGAGTTTTAATAGAGTGCTCTGGGCTATACTGACTTTACCCTGCATCTCACTGGAATGTATGGGCTTGATTCTGTGTTGCAGGTGCAGAGAGAACACCGCAGCTCCATGGGTAATTTAGGTGTAACTTAGTGATACCATACAGATTTTATGCCAGAAGTACACCCCAGTGAGTTCAGGAGTGTTGGAGTAATGGGAATAGCCAAAGGTATGGACTTTGCATCCACATTGCCATTCCCCTTTGTCCAGTGTTCCCTTGTCTGTGCAGCAGTTGCTCACAGGGCTACCATAATCCCTGTCACTGCTTCAAGGCAATTTGGAGAGCAGCACAGGGTAAAAAGGATCTCAGTTGGGTGTCCGTGAAGATGAGAACAGTCAGTTCCTAAAGCAAATGCAGAATGAATCTGCACAGAGAAAAAGCCTCTCTGAGAAAGCTGCCCTTGTTATGCCACAGCCACAGTGAAGCCCCTTCCCCCATAAATCTCTGATATGGTACAATGCTGGAGTGTTAGCCTGAAAAGTGACCCTTCATCACTCCTGACTAGCACTGGTTCAATGCTGAGGGGTCCAACCCCAGCCAATAATCTTCTTGGCAGCTTTGCCACATTTCCTTACTTTTCCCAGCTCCTCAGTGGCTTTCACATGCAGCCCATGTAAATGTGTTTGTGTGAGGCCAATACTTCATATTACACAAAGGCAAACAGATGGCAATTTCCGTCGTCTATATGCCTGGCAATAGTCTCGTACAAGAGAGGTATTAGCAGGAGGACCCCTGTCTCAACAGAGAGGTAGAGGTGGAGTGTAGCACTTCTTTTTTATTGAGTGGTAGTCCCTGTTCACCAGCTTTACAAGTCAGAGTGGAGCAGCCGCGTGCAGCTATGCAGATAAGAAACAAATGGGAGGGAAAGGAGAATCTGCCCTTAAAGTGGAATTAGTCTGGAGAATGGCACAGTGGATTTCCACGTTTAACAGTGTCATTGAGAAACCATATAAGTAAAAGTTAGAAAACAAACTCAATTTGGGGGGAATTAGCATAAATAAACCCCCATTTTGATACAGGAGTAAGGGAGTTAAAGACTACTCTTGCGCCCTCCCAGCTGGAGAGGCGAGTCCCATTGGATCAGTGGCGGTGGGGTAAGATGGGAGCAGAGCTCGGCTGGTAGAAGGAGAGCTCGTGTGTAGCAGTGTGCGCTTCCCCAGCACTCTGAAGGCACTGCCAATTGTTCTGGCAGTGGACACTGGTGAACAGCCTGTCTTCCACACATCCAGTGTGGGCAGTGGCTCAAAGCCACAATTTGGCTCAAATTCTCATTTTTTTTAAAGGAGAGGCAGCCTCTTTCCCATTCATTTCAACAGTACTACTTTATTCAATAGATACCTATTTTGCAGTTAACTAGGCCACGGCATAAACTTATGGTCCCTGCAGAGAGAAATGGGGAGTGGGTATGTTACCATTTGAAAGTCTTACCTCAGGCTAAGTGACCTTTCAACAGTGACTCATTACTTACTTCTCAGAATGAAGTAACCCTATACAATCGTTAGAATCCTATAATATTCTACCATATCTGCCTGCCTGTGGATTTTTCTTTTAAGTCAAAGCATATAGTTGAAGCAACAGTTAGAAGGAGCAAAGGGCAGTGATCCAAAAATCCCCCACCCACAGATAGCGCAACGGTCTTGAGCAGTAAAGCTAATAGAAGAGGGTTGTCAGGCATCCATGGAAACAAGTGCAGCTGAGAGAAAAACATTCACAATGGGCCCTACTGCTTCCATGTGTACCCAGTGCCTACAGTCACCAGTTATGAATAGTGATGCAAAACAGATCCAACCCAGTACAGAGAGCAACAGAGGAGATAAAGCTCAGCTGGTTCTGAAATTTCAGTGTTTGGACAGGCTAGATTAATCAGCAAATGTTGTTTACTGTGCACAACACTTAAATACAAGATTTCTCTTTCCTCTCCATTTCCCTCTCTCTCCATCTTCTTCTCTTGTATGATCCTCTTTCTGTCAGCTGGAAGGAAGTGGGTAAATGGTTAATGCAGGAAATATATCATAGCAACATTTATAGTAGTCTGGGAAATTGAAAAGGATGAATGATTTCATTTGAAAAGTGATCATGTATATTTTGATATCACAACCCTTGTACAGAAACTTCATTTTGTAAAGTAACTTATTTATCATGTCCATAGTTTTTTAGTTTGGTTGCATGTTTGCAACCAGTTAATATTTGTACCTATAAAAGACTCCCTTGCTAAGGCAGTCAGGGTGCTGTACAATAATTCATCACAAACAAATAAAATGTGTGTGTGTGGGGAACTTCACTGTGGCATAAATCCCAGCTACAAAAAGTCACTGGGGTGTTGATAAAGGTGATTTTTCTGGCCAACTGATACTAAGGATTTGTTTCAGGCAGCTGTTCATGAAAAGTTGGAGTTTATGTAGTAGTGCTGATAAAGGCGCATTTGTACAGATGATACTGCAAATGAACCTGATGGGCCTGATTTGCCATAGCTCTGCTCTTTCTACAGTGAAGAACACCAGCGCACAGTAGAATGATTCTGACTGGAGTTTAGCCCTCTGGCCCGGGCTTCTTTCTCCCTTGGAAAAGGGAGAGACAAGACAGGGAGTCTGTTACTGCTCTCCTCCAGAGAGCTCCTCCAGATGGGCTGGAAGAGACGGGTGCCCTGCTTCATCCTACACCACAGGGTTCCTGATCCCAGGTCCTTAAAGGAAGAGTGTCCTGGTGTTTCCCCCCCCGACCCCATCCAACTCCTAATTCCCCAGGACTACTTCCTCTGCCAGGTCATTTTTCTGGGCCTTTGTTCAATCCCACTCCCTGCCCTCCCGTCTACCCTTAAAAGGGCATAATACCCTGTTACACTATAACATCAGATGAAGTGAGCTGTAGCTCATGAAAGCTTATGCTCAAATAAATTGGTTAGTCTCTAAGGTGCCACAAGTACTCCTTTTCTTATAACATGATATGATATAAAATAAGTGTCCAAACTAAAATAAAGTATTGTAACATCAGATGTATCTGCAGGAAAGAAGCAAGACCACAGTATGTCCAAATCTGAAAAATGCTGTCCGAGCCCTAACAGAGCAGTGCCTGTTTACCTTAGAGCTGACAACAGGGAACCACCACAAGAACACTGTTTTAATTTCCCATTTCCTCACCCCCTCTCTCAAACCACATCTATCTGCAACCCAGCCTCTAGAGTAGAGGAAGCATGTTATAGAATTACATCCTAGGTTTACATTCTTTTTGTATCAGACATGTTCTTACCAGTGCCTTACCAGACATGGTCTTACCACTGGTATTTATACTTCCCTATCTCTACTGGAAATACCTTGTTTAATACTTTCAAATTCGCATGTATCTTTTTCATAGTTGCATCACGTTGCTGGCTCAATCATACTGTGATTGACTAATACACCTACTTCTTTCTCTTCCTCTGTTTCCAACTCACGAGCCTTCAGTTTGTAGCAGAAATTCTTGCCATTAGCCCCTAACTGTATGACCTTGCACTTTGTACTATTAAATTTCATCATCTTGGTCTTAAAGGTCATCCAATCCTTTCTGTATGATATTCTGATCCTCTCTGTATTGCCTTCCAACTTTGTCATCAGCAAATTTTCATTAGTGCCCTCTTACTTTTTGTATCAATGTCATTAGTTACTTATAAATAATTAAACAAGATCGGTCCCAAGATCAATCCTTGAGGAATTCTGCTAGTAATCTCCCTCATGCCCAATAGTTCCCCTTTCAGCACTATTTGTGTCATCTCCCTTTTAGTCAGTTCCTTACCCACCATACAATTCTTCTACTAATCCCCATATTCTCTAGTTTAACTAATTTCCCATGTGGCATCATATCAAATGATTCTCTTCTTGCTTTTACCAGTTTTATGAAGGTGTAAATAATCCAAATGCTTTAAGGGTCATCACATACATTTGTGACACTTTTAGGCATGGGCAGCGGGCACCAGAGGCTGTGGGAGGCTGTACCTCTCCAAAAAGCCAGGCGTGGCTCCGCCCACACTCTGTCCCCAGCCTCCCCCACTCCTGCTGCTGCTCGGTGCGGCTGCTCCCGCAGTGTTGCCAACTCCACTGAGCAGGAAATCACCCTGAAAAGTCAAACCCTGAAAAGACAAACCCTGAAAAGACACTAGATGTAGCTGGTTAAGCAGTCAAAAGGTGTCAAAAATGTCACCGAACAAAATTTCCAGAGAATTGTATATATACACACACATGCATACACCCCCCAGGTGACTATAGTCACAAAATCATTCAGAAGCAGCTCAATAGTGTTAATAAAATCCATTCCATTCTCTTCTTACTACATTCTGTTGCACACCAGAAGCAACTACACCAGTACACTGTCATCATCAGGAGAGTGCCCTCTGCTCATTGGGAAGGAAACTGCAGCCCTCTGCTCATTCAGAAGGGCGCTCTTCTGTGCATTGCAGTCCAGTTGGCTGAGGTTGGTTAATTCCAGCTGAGCCTCCCTTTCTTGCCAGCCTGGATTTGAGCCGACAGGTTAGTGAAAGGGAGAGCCCAGAACCAGGGGGAAGAGGGCATTCACCTGACCTGAGCTTGGCGCTGAAGGGAACCAAGAAAGTAGAAAACAGCTGGGCAGCTAATCCCAGGCCAAGCCAGGGGAAGGAGTAAAGAGGAACTGAAATCAAGCTAGTGCCACCTTTGATCCTGTAGTAAGGGCTTCATTCCTGGAGGCACAGTGCCCTCTGCCCCACTGGGGCACATGGCCCTGTCTCATCCCATCCCGCCTTCCATCCATGCAGCTTTCCTTGCCGGCTAACCTGTCTCCCCCACCCTGCCCACTTCATTAGCCATCTTTCCCCGCATCACGGGGTGTGCTACCTACTATGGAGCGGCGAGAAAAAACACATTTGTGTAAAAACGAGCCCTGGCTAATATGCTGCTCTCTCCAAAGAGCACCTGGCTTAGCAAAGTATTTAATTAGCCTCCACAAACTTCTTTTCCTCGCCTGCAGATTATAGTGATCTCAGCCCAAGAAGCCCTGGAATTTGATTCCTTCTGAGGCCATGCTCAATTGAGACATAATGACACTGACTTGGTGTGCAACAGAATGTAGTAAGAAGAGAATGGAATGGACTTTATTAACACTATTGAGCTGCTTGTGAATGATTTTGTGACTATAGATATTGGTGACTTTTTTCTCTGAATGTCACTGTAATTGGCAGTGAAAGTCGCTAGATTTGTCACTGGTCACTTTGACACTGATTTTCTCACTCGGGAAACAAAACATCACTAAATCTAATGACAAAGTCACTAAGTTCGCAACACTGTGCTCCAGACTCCTTGGGGCCGTGTCACCTGCTCTTCTCTCCCGTTGATCTGGGTTGGTGGTGGTGGAGGCTGGGGGCACCCCGAGGTTGAGGGGGGACTAGCTGGCAGTGGGGATTGGCGGCTGCAGTGGGGAGGGAACTCTGGGCTCGGGCAGAGGGTGCAGAAGAGGCAGGATCTTGGGCAGAAGGGACAGGGCTGGGGGCTAGCCTCCCCCAGCCGGTGGTTCACACGCCACCCAGACTTTTAGGCATTTTGCATCCATAAACCAAAGACTAGCTAATTGCCAGCTACAAAAGTAATTCTTGACCAGTGATATTTAATTAGGCTATAATTTTCTTTACATAATCCAAATAAAATTCAATTGGTGAGTAGTATAAATCTAACATTTTAAATTTTATTTAATTTTTAGATTACTTGTATGAGAAAGCACACCTCTCAGTGAAGGGTACATCACCATCTGCTTTTTCATCACCATGATGCAGCCTAGATATCACGTCATAGCAGAAAAATACATTTGTGATCAGCCACCTCACCAAGTTTTGCAAGCCTTAGCTGAAAAATGTTGCAAAATATTATTATTTTACTACAGTGCCTAGAGACCTCAACCAAAATACGGGTCCTGTTGTGCTAGGCCTTGTACAAACACCTAATGAAAGATAGTCCCTGCTCTGAAGAATTTATAATCTAAACAGACACAATAGGTAAAAGATGGGAGGGAAAGAGAGGCAAAAAGAGGCAAAGTGACTTGCCAAAGTCATGGAGCAGGTCTGTGACAGAACCAGATATCCCTACCCTCATATGCCCTATAAACTATGCGCCATATGGATCAGTTACATAGTATCATACACAGTTGCAACAGTTTTATTAATAGGATGTGAGACTTTGTAGGTAGGTCCTTACACCCAGCCCCCTTTCTACTCCCCAGTTCCCTGCCCTCAGTCTCAGGCTCCTTTAAACTTGCCAACTCCCAGTTGGGCTCTCTAATATGAAAGCTAAGTTGTTACCCTGAATGCTTCCAGGAACTGCTGAGCTTGGCTGGAAGGGGAAGCCATAGTTACCTTCTGCACCCATACTAAACTTTGTTCTTATTAGTAGCTTAATGCTCTGGTTATGTGCGTGTTTGAAGTAGTAGCTAGGGGCATGTTTACAATGTAATAAAACTAAAACGTCAACCTCCAAACTGAGCAGACTGTTGTAAAATAGATTCATTTGAATACAATGCAATACATGGTTACTGTTCCACATATAAGATCAATTAGAAAAATATTATACAAATAACTCAATTAGTGAATATTTGGTTATTTAAACAAACTATTTTAATTTGACAGTAACAGGTAGCTTAATTATATTTTTAAAGTCCCCTTCCCATTTTTAGGTCTGGGCTTCTACAGAATGATTAAGAAAAGCTCATTAAGAAGCTTAAATGAAAAGAAGAATCAATGTACTTAATATCAGTGTGGCTCAGGAATGCTAACGATCAGTTGAGCTCACATTGCCATAGTGAGGGTGGCAGAAAGATGAAGGGAACGACTAACAAGTATTTAAATGTAACAGAATCTGTGCCACATTTCAAATATTTGTATAAGGAATGTTAAAATAAAGGTAAGAGGCTAATAGTAAAAGGTTTGTCATCAACTAACCTTGATGAACGATTATTCATCTCATGACCAATTTAAACTTACTGATGTGCAGTCAATGCCACAAGGCTCACGCAGCTGGATAATGCTATACCAGGACCATTTGACTACATTTTGTGTTCTGAAAACACTATCTCCTAGACTTGCATCAGATGTTGCATCCCCGTTGGGAGGTATTTTTCCCCATTATTAGCTGCCCCATATGGTCTAGCTCCCCCATATGGTCTTCAAGGTGACAATGGGGCTGAGTTCATTGCTGCTATTATCACAGAGCTCAAGATAATGGGGGAGGAATTAGTGATTGTCCATGTTAGGTCTTGACATCCACAAAGTTAAGGATCTATAGAAGGTGGAAATGGAGATATAAAGGAGAAGATTTGTGAAAACTGCTAGAATCAAATTAATTCGATTTCACAAAAACTGTAGCTATCATTTGGTGTTACGGAGATCAAACAATCACCACATCTTTTCTCTACATTGTGGAAGCAAAGATGGGTGTTGAGATGATTGAGTAATATTTATCTTATGAATAATTGATTTGATTAATTTATTTCATTAAGTACCAAATAAGTTATTTTCAAGTTTTTCTTTATTCAGACAGAGCTACATGGATCTAATACGATCACCTTAACCATGGAAAGTCTTAACTTCAGGTGGCGTTCTAACTTATTGGCTGCTTAGCACCTCCTGTCTGTTTTATGCATTTTCATGTATCCGTCACTCACATTAATTCTATTTTGAAATAATGGAATCAACAAACTTACCCCAGTCAAGTTCCTTGTGAACATCTGCTATCCATCAGCTCCTTTTCCTTTTGTAGCAGTCTCTGTACTATACTCCCAGAAAGCAAAGAAAACATAAAAAAGCAGAAAACTCCAGCATGTGACTCTTCAGGAAGAAGCATAAAGTATAGTGAAACAAAGTGCAGACATGACAGCTGCTGGTAAACTGAAACAGGGTAGCTGTGCCTGCTCCACTTGAACACATGCTATTCTTTGCCCATCAGGATATTGAGCTTTTTTCTTAATTAGCCTGACATCTGTCTCTAGAAGCTATGGAGAAGATATTCCTAGAGGATCTTCCTCTGCTGATCAAACATTCATTAAATGTAACTGTTTAGGGCAACAAAAGCACAAATCTAACATCCTTAAAAATGAAAGTGAGGACCTGGCATTTGCCTAAATCCCTAAACTCATTCATTGAATCAAGCACTACAGGAAAGTATTACATTTATCGTTCAGTAACTGCAAACTAGGCGTGGTTTTGTATCACTCTGTGCTTGTGTAATGGAGTAACTGAGGTGGGAGTGACACATCAGTTGTTACATTCCAGCATGTAGGGCATGAGCCAAACCTCAGTGTAGTCAGTAGAAAGGTTCCCATGAACTTCAATGGGCTTTGGAGGAGGCCCTTACCCCTGTTGGTTTTACCCTTTCAGGGCTTGCTGAAGTAATATTTAATGAATACTTGACCAGCCTAGGAAACTTACTTCTGAACAACTTCTCTCACAGATACAATCTTAAAATTTACATCCTGTCCACTCATATATAGTTGGTAAAGTGCTTGGGATATTCTGCGATGAAAGGTGCTATATAAAAATGTTAAATGAAGAAGATGAATTGTTTATTTTAAGTGTTTTCCAGGGTCAATAGACAGTCATATCTTTTCCCAACTCCCACCCATGACCTTAAATACCAAAGGCACAAAATTAAAAGTAACGACTGTCCAGTGTATTCTCATTTTGAAGTGCCATATTAATGCTAGAGCCATATTAATGCTAATTGGACCTATTTGGTATCCAGTTGCTGTCCACAGAATGGAGAGGCAAGGGGCCTGGTTTTCAGAGATGGTTAGCATTTGAAATCAGTGGGAGCTGCAGGTTTTGAAGGTCTTAGGAAATAACCCACAGGGGCAAACTTTCAAATGTGTCTGCCTAACGTAATGCACCTGAATCTGTATCTGAATAACTATTTTAAACATTGTTTTAAATCAGAACTAAAATGGCTAAAAGAAGTATTTAAATATTTATATTTTAGACACCCAACCTTAAAAATCTGGACCCTCAGGCCCATAACATTTTATTTTTAATAGCTATTTTTTCTAACTAAAATGTGTGAAAGTAATTTTAATGATAGTTTGTGCCTAAAAAATTATATCACAAACTTAATTACCTACTTCTTACCTCAATTATTCATAACTTTGTTACCTGGAACAGCATCATGTCCCCTGACATTTGTTAATTACATTGAAAATTTCTTTGTTTGCTTGAAGCTTTGATTAACCAAACATATTCACTGTCACCCCCAACCTCCCATGAAATTGTGATAATCAAAATTGTACTGTATTGACTTTATGGCTCCTTGGCTATAGTATATCCTTTCAATACCTACAGCCCCCTCTTCTGCATAATCTCTCTACCATTGAAGATCCCTTTGTAGGATTATGGTGGCCTCCAGGTGCTTGCTGCTTTCAAATATGATATATGTTGGATGTGCTTAAACGCAAAACCCCAGAGTAAAAGGATTTAGGAGGATGGATTCCTACCAACCCTCTCAAGGAAAGGAAGTTCAAATGAAGAGTGATTTTTGAAATACAATCGGGCATCACAAACAAAAGCTGCCTAGGTGACGAACTGGCACATCGCTTGGCCTTGTCTCCCCTGGGCCTGGCCCAACCCACTTTTGGGGCTGTGGCAGCCTGCTTTAGGCTCCCATGTAGAGCAGGCATTGCAGGAAATGTGTGCCATTGTGCCCCTACTCCAGAAGACTACTGTTGTTGGAGACCTTCAGCCTGGGTTGCACTGATTTATCCTTATGCAACCCAGGGAGTGTGTCTGGTCTCTTGCTCTACAACATTTCGATGTGTCCTACAACAATTGAGGACAGGACTGAGTCTGTGATGTGTCACACGTAGTTATAGTCCGAACCAGATGTAAATGATACCTGTTGATGTCCCTCATGGAGAAGTTTTATGGAATTTAATTGGGATGAAACCAATATGCTCAGTAGAAATGACTCTAACAACCTATACAACATAATAGAAAATGATACCCTTGCTATGTATTATTTTAAGCTATCCTGTAGAATATTATAATCCCAGGGATATAGAGTGGGCATTCCAATCTATCTTGCCACCCAGGCAAGCTGGACTTAGTGATAGATGGTTGTGATACACCAAAGATCAGAAAATAGTCAGGTTACTCCCAGTCCCAAAGGGACAGTCACTTACCCCGGGTCAATTTGTACCTTAGCTCTCACACCAAAGACAATACTTTTCGCCAATCCTTAGTAAACTATCTAAAGATTTATTAACTAAGAAAAGAAATTAGAGTTATTTACAAGGTTAAAGCAGGCAAGCACATATACACAAATGAGTTAGTCTATGGTTCCAAAAGGTGACAGAGTTGTAGTAATCGGTCAGCTCTGACTGTCTTCTAGGACTAATCCAAGTTGACCCTGGGGAATCCCTGCTTCTGTTTCATAGCTCCGGCCCTGTGATAGTCCAAACAGCAAAAGATGAAAAATTGTCTTGTCAGCAATTTTTATTTTCTTCTTCCAAGCTGTTGGGATGAGCCCTTTTGCTTAGCGTCTTCACAGGTATAAGGAGCAATTAACAAAGTCTTTGTATTGAGATGTCCCACAATGGCCCATCTAGTTTTGATAGCCTTCTTGATGAGCAGGAGACAATCCCTCCTGACTGGGTTCAAAGTTTCAGAGCAAACTTTTTTACAGTTACAAAGCAAAAACTGAAATGTTCCCTTGTAGCACGTGCTAAAGATATTGTAAATGAGATGAATGCATGCAGCAATTTATAACCATTTTGCCAAGGCTAAACACTAAACCCATTGTTATAAGTTCAATACCCATCTTAACCATACTAACACACAGGTGAAACAGACTGGTTTCCAGCAATGAACTTGTCAGTGCTCAGCTGAGGCCTAAAGTATTGGCAAGGGCTGGAACCTAGTCAGCCAGTGTCAAGGCCACTAACTGCAGATATTTCAATTACCTGCTTTTTAACCTGCGCAGGTCACATCCCTGTCTCTTCCTTTTAGTGAGCTGAGGTCTTGTAGTTCTTCTTTTTGCAGTGGAGCTAACACTAAGAGAATAAAACATCTATACAAGCTGTATTTTGCTTGGCCAGTCATAATCTCTGTTCTCCTTGCTATTATTGCTGATATTTGTGGTTGAATAATAGCTGCCTGTCCCCCACTTGTAGTTCAGCTTCAGCTACTACTTGACCCTGCATTCAAGTTGTAATCTTATGTTCGTAACGTCAGTGTGTTTCTATAGAAATGAATGTGAAGCTTTATGGCACAAATAGATTAAATAATCAACAAATATGGCAGAACAATTACAAACTCTAAGCAAAAGGACTCAGAGTAACCCCAGAACACGTGGTCTAAGCACCCAGTTTGCATGCTCTGGCAGTTTCATGTGGGCAAGAGGTGTTAATGCAGCCTCAGGATGTCAGTAGACTCCATAGCCGCTACCCCTATTCCTCCACCAGTGGGAGTGGCCAGTGGATATGCAGTCACAGATGCAGTGGCCCCACTGCTACTTCTTCTCTGGCCTGCCTCTGCCCTGGATCCGTGCTACTCTTCTGTGCTGGGATTCAGGTTGTCTTCATGGAACTGTGCTTTGTGGTATCTAGTGGCCAGCCCTTCCTGCACAGGCTGCCAAAATATGCCTTAGCTGCCCCCACCCTGATCTGATCGAACCACACTGGTTCCTTTCTCGTCCTGACTGTCTACGTCTGTGAAAGGGGGCAGGATTTTTCCCTAAGTGATTTTCTGAAAGTGTCCCCCCCCTCAGGACAGTTAAGTCTCCTGCCTTGTTTGCACAGGTTCCCACCAGAATTGCAGTAACTGTAAGGGGCTGCTGTGATAACAATGTGTTTAGTTGTGGTATGTGTGACGTTACACCCCATAGTTTCCATAGAAATATTGTTATGATATGAATATGGCATAACTAAGATAACTTTTATGCAAGATGGGTCATGTGAGATATCATTTGAAAGGTTGTGATCTACTGAATGTGATTATCCAATTTGAATGCATGTATCATTTCTGTATCTGAAGTTAGGAATATTGACTATGTAACAATTACAACTGTGTGTGTATTTGGGGGAACACCCACCAGACAGTAGGTAATCAGGAAATAGAACTTTGAAGATACTATTTTCCCACCTCCCTGTGAAGCTTCCTGGGATGTTGCTTTGACACTGCAGGGTCATCTGATGACGTCACTTGGTACGGAGTACCACCTTGGACACTACTGGTATTTTTCCACTGGAAAAAAGGGGTTCTTGCCTTATGTAAATCCTACTTAAGGCTGGGAAGTAAGGCAATCAGGACTCTCCTCCATTGCCTGCCCAGGAAGGAAGATTGCTAAAAGCTCCTGGAGGGAAAGGCAGGGTTGAGTCCAGGCTGAGACAGGTCCAGTCTGTAAAGAGAAATAACTGGAACCCTAAGTTACAGAAACTCTGCAACTTGCCTAAAACAACATTGAGGGTGAGAAATTACATTTTGTAATCTATTTCTTGAGTGCATTAAGCTTAGTTTGCGTGTTTTGTTTTATTTACTCAGTAATCTGCTTTGTTCTGTTTGCTTATAATCACTTAAAATTTACGTTAATTAACTTATTTCTTCTTCATTTCAAAATCTAGTTTGTGCAATTCATATGAGGTGGAGGGGAAGAGGGGAAGCTGTGCATATCTCTGTCCACCTTGAGGGAGGGGGTGATTTTTATGAGCGTGCGTTGTGCAGATCTCTCTATACAACACAAGACAATATTATTTTGGGTTCACACCCCAAAGGAGGTATGCACGTGAGTGCTGGATAAATCTCTGAGCTGAATTTTCTCACACAGAGCTGATTTCAGTCTGTGTTTGCAGCTGGGTGTGGCCTTCTCTGTGTGTGTGTGTGCTGGAGAAGGCTTGAGGCCTGGCACAACAAGGACAGGGTGAGGAAGCCCAGCCTGGTGGAACGGGCGGACACAGTGGGACCCTAGCACATCAGGTGGCATCCCGGATGTGTGGTCCAACCCGTTACAGTATGTAAGATGGGAAGGTGAATAGATGAGTTGGACGTAAGCAGAGAATCAAATTGTGGCACTTAGCCATTGACCCAGGTGAGTGGTCATGTAGAGGTGCAAGGAAACTGGGAAAGGATTGTGCCTCTTTGAGGAATAATCCCTTCTTATGGGCGAGTGCACAGAGGTATGTGTGTGCCTCAGCTTGTCTCCAGGCGTGCCTGACCTGCTCTGCGAGCCAGTATTGGTGAAGGGTAGAACCATGAATCTACCTACTTCCTCCCCCTCCCCCGCCTGCAAGCACTGCATGCCCATGGAGGCACAGGGAGGAAGCAGTCCTTGTGCTCCATCAGGCATAGAGACTTCAGGCATTGTAGGTGCTTATTGAGGCAGTGTGTAAGTGTAAGACTCTTTGAGCTCCCTCCCTCTCTCCCTGCAAGACTTGGATAAAGTCAACTACTGTTAGGCCCAGTGTGAAAGAAGAATAAAAAGAGAAAGCACCATTCCATTATGTTGAAAGTCATAGAAATATGACTGCCATGCTCAAATCCCCTTTGTTTTTACCTTTCATGAAACTGTTGGGGGGATTGTTTTTTCTTTTATTTTCATCATAAGGTTTTTGGTTCTTGCAAAACCTGTATGTGGTACAGTGTATTTCTTATTATCTTTCTTTTGCAATATGTTTGCTGGCACCATATTTTTAGGTAGTTAATTGTTTTGTTTAATTGTCTCCCACTCCTGCCATGACTCCAGCTTCTCCACGGAATGGGAGGGAACATTTTGTGATGATTTTTGTGTCCCTCGAACATTTTATCAGTAACACTTTTATTTAGATTTGTACCCTGCCAAGGAAACAACCTTCCAACCACCCACCTGCCTTTTACATGACCTTATTTTTCTGTTGGATAGCAGCACAGGGCTGGACTGCGTGGGAACAGTACTGTTTAAAGACTGCTTCTGTTGCCAAAGGACACATTTTTAACTCAAAAGTAAAATCTGTGAAATAAAGATTCATAAGTGGAGATTCTACCTCTTATTTCATCAGGGGAACTCTCCCCTTATCATTAGATCTGTTTTGCTCTTTAACATATAAAACACAACTAGACCTTTTTCCTGCTTCTATATTCTGCTTATCTTAATGCTGCAGTGCTTTGTTTTGCTGCACCACCAGGTATTCATGTCCTTCTGGCTGGCTTCTCCTTTCTACTGCATTCCCCTGCAGTTTTTCTGCATTCTCAATGGTGGCGCTCTTACACCATTCTTCCGCACCCACCTCATGTTTCAGAGATGAACTTAGTTTTCAGTGCTCTGGATAATTTTCTGACTATTATTAACCTTTGCAATTTCATAAGGTAAGAGCAATCAGATTGGATGATTCCAAGCATAAACTGCAGTGGTTAGGACACAGTTTCTTCTTTCACATATATTGCCTCTTAAAAAAAGAAAAAGTAATGCTGTATTCTACAAAAATAGCCGAAACCACTCTGGCGACATTATTGTAAGCTATTGTGTTCCGATGACTATTGTAAGGGATAGCGCATTTGGCTAAGTGCTGGCTTTTTGCTTCCCCTAAAGCATGAAGTATTGGCAATACCATAGGTATGATGCTGAACTTGATGGATCAGTGGGTCTGAGCCAGAGAGTCCAAAGCCTGTGTTGAACTGCTTAACTTTTTTTTTACCTTTCTAAATTCTTCAAAAGCCACAAAGTAAGTTGGAGATGACATGTGACTCTTCTAAATCTGCACACAGGTTTTATTTCTTTAAAAAGAATGTCTCTCTCCCGTCACAATTGTAGTAAAGGAGAATCTAGGCAGCCTACCTGCTGATCAGTTATACTGATAGCCTTATCTGCCCCAGGTGTACTTCAGCTGAACCTCTGTAGCAGCCGTAGAACTGCCTGTGCATGGAAATGCTGTTCAGTCAAGGTGCATTATTTTGATCATGTTTTTAATCTACTTATCTTTTAAAATCCTCTGTCTTGGAAAAATATGACCCCAACACACTACACATTTGATTGAGAATAATCATTCTTCACCATTTAATAACAATCGCAATTATCATACATTGAGTGTACTTGGATTGCTACAGTAAATGTTGTTATAGGTTTAAAAAAATCTCTCTGACAGCTTTGAAGGCAGCCTCCTGCCGGTCTTTAATCATAGGCACTGTTCTCTGCCTAGCACTGCAGGAGCAATTAGAGAGAAAAAAAAGAAGCAAGAAATGTGTAGCTGATATGCGTGGGCGACACTGTCTGGGGAATGTGTGCAGGGATCTCTTGTAGGAGAATTCTCGTTTATGAAGGATTTCCCTGGCTCTGCACTGTGATGAAATAACAGATGGGGTTTCTGCTTCACAGAAGGGAAATACCTTTTGTCTTAGAAAGTGCCCTTCACTGCGGGCAAAGAAATGTCAGTGCATTGCAGGTGCTGTTCATGATAGTCGGTGGATGCAGCCTTTCTGCTTTCTTTTTTATTATTAATTTTTACAGTTTTCTGCTTATGAAAGATGCCAGCCATGAAGAATAAAATGCCCCTTGTTTACAGAGACAGAGTATGAAACACTAGAGCAACAACAAAAAAAAGCAAAAGCAATCCTGTCCAACTCCTAGATTTCAATATCTTCTTTAATTTACAGTTGAAGGCTCATTTAATGATTTAGTTGTTTGTTGCATGCCATACCTTTTTACTCCACACTTATTGTTTCAGATCAGTGTTATATATAAGCAAAGTCCCCGGCAGAAGGTCAGATGTGTTTATGAAGGTGGAGGAAACAATTCAGCAAGTGCAGTTTCTGGAGCCATACCATACCTCTGCGATTCAGACGTCTTTGCTCAGAAGCACCAGAGCTCTTTGATAAAGGGAAACATTAAAAATAAAGAAACAGGGTAAGGATCAAAATCAAAGGGATATTTATAAAAACAGGGTAAGGAGACACCAGCTGTAAATGGAATTGTTTGGAAGGATGAAAGTTCAACTGGTATTTTAGAATGATTGTTTCTGGTGGTCCCTGTCCTCAATGTAAAACACTCAGGCGAGGAGGAAAAGAAAGAGAAATATGTTGAGGAAGGTCTCATCAATGCATTTAAAAGGCACTATGGGCAGCGCTGATCTTCCCTGAAGCCAGACAGATAGTAATATAATTCCAGGATTTGTTGCTTTAATTTAATATGAATAAAATGTGTGGGCTGGTACAAAATGGGCTACTGACGGAAGGGATTCCAGGAGGACCAGTACAGGTCCAGGACCATGTTTAACTCTGGATTTTAGGGGCCTGATCCTCAGCTGGTGTAAATCAGCATAGCTCCATTAATTTTAGGAGTTGGTCCATTGTTGTCTTCTCCCACTCAAGGCTCTGTGTCACTTTTGTGGCCTGGAACAGCCTCTCTTTCTGGTCCTCAGTCTCCTTCCCCTCCTCCAAGCTCCCTCTTGTTCAGGCCACCTGATCCTACATTTCATGCCTGATATTAATTATAAATATCAAATGCTTTCTCCAGAATAATATGTTTCCCCTTTCTATAGACATTCTTCTTCCTCACACTCTCTACTCCCATGGCCTGTTGTCTTTTCAATATAGCTGTCTAAATTAGTTCCTGTCTATACTACTTTATTTGCACCAGTGTAGCTAAACCAGTGTAATCCCCAACTGCATAGGCATAAAATGGAGTTTGTATTGGTAGATGAACAGGATATGCACCAGTGAAAGCCCTAGTCTGCACTAGTGCAATGCATCTGCATTAGACGATTGCACTGGCTTAATTACATTGATGTAGTTATTCCAGTGCAATTTTTCCTGTTCTAGACAAGACATTACATCATAAAATCCTCAGGGTAAGGACCTTGTTTTCTTACTTGTCTGTAAAGTGCCAGGCAGATCTCTGGTGCCATATATAATCTTGGACACTCAAACTTCTACCGGTCCCTCAATGTTTGTTTTTTAATCTGAAACTTGTTATTCAGTGGTATTTACTCTGTAGGACCCACCTAATTCAATGGTCCCAGTACTGTGTGTATCAGGATTAGATACACTTCCCTTATTTTATTACCACATATACTCATTTATAAGCCAAATTTTTTTGGTAAAAAAGTGAAGCATCAAAGAGCGGGGGTCGGCTTATCAACAGGTCTACACCAAAAGCTGATGATTTGAAGCTCTATTGAACTGAATATCTAATACATTGTCATTGTAGATCAGGGGTTGGCAAACTTTGGCTCCCGACATGTCAGGGTAAGCCGCTAGCGGGCCGGGACATTTTGTTTATCTGGAGCGTTTGCAGGGATGAAGCCCCCTCAGCTCCCAGTAGCCGCGGTTTGCCGTTCCCACCCAATGGGAGCTGCGGGAAGTGCTGGCCAGCACTAAATTTGGCTGGGAACGGCAAACTGGCAAACTGCGGCCACTGGAAGCTGAGGGGTTCCGTGCCTGCAAACGCTCCAGGTAAACAAAATGTCCCAGCCCACTAGCAGCTTACCCTGATGGCCCGGGAGCCAAAGTTTGCCAACCCCTGAAATATTGGGTCGGCTTATGGAAAGGGTCATATAGTTTTTGCCATTTTTACCTATCCATCTTGGGGGGTTGGCTTATAAACGAATGGGCTAATGAACAAGTATATACGGTAATTTATCGTGCACTGGTATAACAGCAGACCTTGTCACATACTGTTATCTGCAAAAGATGGAGGTGAGTTGTGATTATTTGGCTATAATTCTATTGTTGTTTCTGGTGACACAACAAACTAAAGTACTTTGCAGCGGCAAAACCCTGACATGAAAATTTAGCCTTATAAGCACTCCTTGCTCATGCAGCATTCTCTATAATATAGACAGTGCTTTCAAAAAAATAAAGCTGCAACTTTGATTTTTCGCTCACATATAAGACCAAAATGCTATTCTCACTGCTTAGGCCTTTTGTGCTATGGAATCTTTTTGTTCTAAGATATCAGATGCAAGAGAAGCCAGTTAACACTGCAGTCTTCTTGGAACCATATGATGAGTGTCTTTTTTTTGTTAAAGGTTATATAGAATATGTAATCTGATTACGAGATATACTGTGGCCTGGCAATTTGTCTCAGGAAAACAGGATAACAAGTGAATTGCATGAATATTTCAGTATATTTTTAACTGGTATACATGGTATAGTGGTTTGGGGCTGGGAGCTAGGGACCCCTAAATTCTAATCCTGGCTTCGTCACTGACCCATTGTGTCACCTTGATAAGTCACTCACACCTATCTGTGTCTGTTCCTCCATCAGTGAAATGTGGATTAATGATGACGTGAGGATTAATGAATGTTATATAGCACTTTACATTTTTGATAAAGTGTTATATAAATCCTATGGCTTATTGTACTGTTCAGCCATCCATCCCTAGACTGCTGCTTTCTGAAGTGGTGACTGCAACAGACAGGAGTTATAAGGGCTATACGTTGATGGTGCTTCTTGCTTTGCCTGGCCTGGTCCAGCCAGCAGGCACCATTCGATCCACAGACAGCTTAGGTGTTCCTGGTTCTTGCACCTTCCAGGGAGGGACCCTATTTCCCTTTCACACCTTCCATTGCCCTCACTACCACTATACCGACCATCCCCCTTTCATTGTAAGGGATGCCCCTTCTTTGGTGCCTAATGTTCCACTTACGTGCAATGAATAAAGAGCTATCAAAATCCATTTGATTGGATAACAAGTATGTTTTCTGAGCAACAATCCTGTGATATACACATCTGATTTTTGTATTGTGAATTAAAAAGTGAGGGCTGTGTCCCTTAAAAATAAGTTGTCCTGTATCTCCTTGAAAACTACAATATCCCCTCACACAGTTCTATTCCAGGTCTCCAAGAGGGAAGTGAAGATCCCTGTTGGTACATGGATCCCCGACTCCTGGAAGGATATTAGCCTCCTCATAAACCCACTTCCCCAAATACAGAGAGGCTATAGGAAAAGAAGGTAGGAATGTGGGGAAAGGAAACCTATTTGATGGGTGTCCATGGTTGGAGGACGCTTAGTTACAGATTTCGTGGTCAGAGTGGGGTCTGAAAGATGATGTGAGCGTTTTATGTAACCTGAGATACTTCACAAAATTAGTATATTTTCAGAGCTGAAAGTCTATCCATTCAGGAGACTTTAGGCCATTACCTATAGCTGATAAACTCTACAAAAGAGTGAAATCAGTCTGGATTTTTTCTAAAGGGCTGCCAGTGCCACATGGAAAAGCTTGAATAACATCCCATGGAGAATCAATTGTGCTTCTGTCTCTGATGTTCTGTGGTATTTATTTTTACTCATTCTCTCTCAAGGAAAGCAGATCTTTAATTTAGAGTCCATCTGCTCTTGCTGCTTTCTACCTACTGGAAGTGATATCTCGCTGTGACATACCAACCTTTTCCACAGCAGTTGCCAGGAGTGTGGGGAAAGTCCCAAATGTCTGCTGGTGAGTCTGATTCTGATGGATGTTTGCCCCGTTGTTTCTGATTCCAGATCCGCTAGCTGGGCTTGCTGGGAGGGACCTGGGTGGGTATATGCCATGCCAGGAGTGTGATTCAGGCTGAAGTGGATGGGCCCATTGGGATTTTAGGCCAGAAGAAACAAGTGAAAATGTGTGTTGTGAGAGAAATAATGAGGAAGGAAGGTGACGCTGTGGGCTGTGCAACTCAGTGAGTTTGGCATGGCAATGAAGAACAGCAATTCCAGATCATAGAACCCTTCCCTCTGCAATCTGACAAGAAGGCACTGAGGCAGTGCAGCTACTAGAAGCTGACTGGAGACTGTAACCAAATTTAGTGCAGCGGCAATGGCAGTCTGCATTCCTTCTGATGTAAATCTCTGGGGGGCTCAGGGAAGCCAAGAGTGAGGTATCAAGAAGACCTTCCTTGGCAAATCAACTTGATTCACATTGTCACTGCTGTGACTTGAAATCTGAGATGATGATATTGTGATGGCTGCCAAAGCTGAGACTGAACCAGGGAAACTCCAGAGCTAAAAGCATGAGCTGCTACAGCTTTAACTGAAGTACTATAGAAGGTGCAGTAGCAGATTCATCTCCCCTGTGAATAGGGCAAAGATGGGACCTGAAACACATGCTTACCAGAGCTACATACATTCTCTGCTCAAAGGAAGCTTGTCCTGCACATCTGAAGCCCACAGCAGTTTGAATCCCAGATAAGCCCCCACTTATGTGATGGCCACCATCTTTAGCTGATGTCAGGGATTGAACTGAGCTAAAAGCTTGAGCTAAAGAGCCAACATTCTCTAGTTGGAGCTGTAACACACTCCTATCCTCTGTGCATTGGGTACAAATGGGGACTTGTAATACACACTCACCAATGGATTATACTGTCAGGGAGAGACAGATGCTGTTCCTTCGCTTGTTACTGTGGGAGTGTTCACTAGCTTCAGTTTCCCACTGAGTGTCAAACATCCCCTCCTGATCCTCAGTGTACTTTACCTATGTCTCTCTGTATTTCACATGCTGGAGAATGTGGGCCTTCAAGGTCTTTAGGGTCTTGACCCCTAGTAATTTTTACCACATGATTTGGGGCGGTAGCTAGATTTTACTAGGGAAGGAATCTACATATAGCAAAACACGACACATTTTCTGATAGAGAGCATGAATTTTTGTCACGCATCCAATCCCTGAAAACTATTTTTTGCTTTCATTTTGCCCAGGTAAAGGCAAGGAATGAGTAGTGGGCCTCTGACAGATCATATCCAGGTTAGGGGGAGGCAGAGGAATGTTCTGTCATTTTGCTGTTATATATCCAATATTTGAACAGAACATTTTTGCTTTAAGTGAAAATAACTTCTACATTTTTAAAGTGTCTTTGAAATCTCTTAATTTGCTCAGAACTTTCTGGGAATCACAAATAGTATGGATATGCTAAGATGAATGGCAACTGTCCCTCTTGAAAGAAGATTGTGTAATTGTCAAAGCAGTTCAGTTACTGTGTGTCATGCTGCAGCACAATGAGTGGCTAAAAAATCCAGTTCTTGAGTGACAATCCTTGATAAAATAATGCAGCTGTGTCAGGGCAGAAGATGAAGCTGGTGGCATTTTCCTCTTTACTCTCATCTCTCTTAACCACCTCCCTTCAGTCTCTTTGACTCCCTGGTACTGCATAGCCCTTCAGTATGGCCAGCTGCAAGCTGCATCTTCCCAGCTTGTATTGTTGATCTTGAAAGTTTTCAAGTCCCTCTTGTAAACATCCTTGAGCTTTGGCCTCAGTTGCCCAAGTGGCCTTGGAGCATCGAAATTCTCCATACAGGAGATCATTTGGTGTGCATTCATTGTCCATCTTGTGCAAATGACTAAGCCAACAGAGATGTCTGTGTTTTGAGAATAGTGATTGGACTTCGTAATTTTGCTTTCTCAAATACTTCAGTGTCAGAAATCTTTGGTTTCTCACTTGAAATTTAGAATACAGTGAAGACAGTGGGTGTGGAAGGTGTATAATCTTCTCTCATGCTTGCTGTAAATGGTCCAGATTTCTCCATCATGCTCAAAACACACACCTGGAACACTCATACCTTGGTATTCAATGTCTATTTCCTATTATTGCACACATGGTCGGTCAGCTGGTCAAATATAGTGTCTGCCTTTTCAATGAAAGAATTAATCTCATTGTCTAGAAATAAGTTATCCAATACAGTTGATCCTAGATATCAGAATTTGCACACAATTTCAGTCATGATGCTAGCTATTAAAACTTCTGGTGCAGTCAACACACTTTGTGCCATAATCTTTATCTTTGGTAGACTGATTGTTAGTCAATATTCATCACAAGCTAACACAAAGCTATTGTGAAGTTGCTGGAGCTCCCCTTCACTGTGTGTGTGATGAGCACTGTGTAGTCGGCGAAAAGAAATTGTCTTAGGTGTTTGACTTTGACTTTGCTCTTAGACATGCAATGGTGAAGAGTTTTCCATTTGATCTTATATGGAGATGTACACCTTCAGTGATAGATGAGAAAGAATGCAGAAGCAGTAGAGAGAAGACTATACTGAAGAGTGAGAAAGCAAAAGCAGAAAGATGAATATACCAAAGTACTTGAAAAAACACAATTACCAAGACTAATCACTATTCTCAAACACTGTCAGTGTTTATTACGGGTGATGATTAAATCTATCTGGGGTGCCTCTATGAGACCTTGGTGATGACTAACTTGGATTTAGACATTGATAATGCACAGTCCTCAGGAAGCAGGGATCCAGTAATCTTTGCCCATTGTTGTTCATTTTTGCTAAGATACCATGACATTAACTGCAATATAAATAGCGAGAAAGAGAGACAAAGAACTACTTAGTACAAAGTGTTTTAGAAAAAGGTACCGAGCACTCACATGCTTAAAGTTAGGATTGTATTTAAGTGTCTTGCTAAATCAAGGCCTTAACTTAGAACTAATTTTGCAGGTATCCATCTAGTTGGAAATTACTATTCCAAATTGGATATGTGGAATGGATCTGAGATTCTGTTGTATTTGATACAAATATTGAGACAAAAGGGTAACATTTTCACAAGGCTCTACAGCTGCTTAAATTGCAAATAGCTCCAAGAAAGAGAGCTGGGGGGTTGAGCAGAGCACACACCCAAGGGAGAAGACGACTCTAGTCAGTTATGGCTCGCGAGGATGAAATTTGGACTCTGAAGACTTTATTTTGATTGTAGCATTATATGATAATAAACCAGGGTATTGCTGGAGAAGAGAGCCTGTGTTCAATTCTTAAACCTGAGACAGGGCACTGCCAAGCCATACTTAGCCTGACTGCCTGTTTACAGTCCCATTTAGTTTCAGTGCAGCTTAGGTTCCAAAGTGCCAAAGTCACTTTTGAAAATGGGACTTAAATTCTTTTGAAAGAATTTCATTTGAAGCACTTAGAAGCCTGTGGCAATTAACCAACTAGTGAATTCAGTGTGTCTGCCTCCCGGGAATCTGTACTGTGCTCATCACCACAATTTCTCGGCACCCATGTATTTAGTCCTATTTTCTGTATTTAATACAATACAAGCTGAGCAAGACCAGTACAGGGAATAAAAAGACAACTTACTTTTGAGCTTTTTCAAACATCTAAATCTCTTTTAACCAATGGTCTGATTTTCAAACCAGCTGAGTACCTCTCACGCTCTTTGAGTTCAGTGGGAGTTGTGAGTGCTTACCTGTTCTGAAAATGAGACCATGAGTTCTTACATGATTTGACCAAGTAAATATACTTTTTTAAAATAACTATTCACCTTGTGTGTACATGGAATTATTTCTTAAAGCTTTTCTTTGAAGCTTTCAGTCTTTCCTGTCTAGCAAAGAGCAACAGTGAACTGCCCATCAGAGTATTATTGTTGTGAGTAAGCTCTTGTATGCTTCCGTGAAATATGTATGATAGGTTTTTCTTTTTGACTACTCTTCAGGCATGCACCTGTCTTTACTAATTGTGTCTCCTTTGTGCTGAGTTTGATAGGTACAGCTTGGTTGTGATGTGAAGTCTGTGACTTCACCAAGCTTGCGGGTCAGGCTGTGCTCTGAAGTAGCCTTAACATATAGAAATGGGTCCAAGATGCAAAGTGTGGAGTTGAATCTAGTTTCAAATTTTTCCATCATTCAGGTGTGTGTATGTCTGGAATTTTGGGACATATACAGGAACCAGCTGCAAAGTTTAAACCAGAATCAGGATCTGGACTCTTATGCTTGTTTGGAAGTCTTTCAGGTTACAGTTGGTCTGGAGTGTCTGTCATACTTGGAAGAAGCATCAAGAAAAGCTGCATATGTTTAGCTATGAATTTTTTCTCCTAACTGGGGCTAAAACTAAGCTCAGCATAAAGCAGGAGGAGAGGCGGGGAAGGAAATCCGCAGCTAGGAGGAGAGCCAAGAAAGTGCCATGTGTTTCATTTTAAAATATGTATGTTTATTTGGGCTCCAAATAATGAGACACATTGCCAAAAGGGGAAATGTCAAAAGTACTTTTTAGATCATCACTGGAGGACATGTATTTGCTTCTGTAGTGCACTGGAGCACAAGGCCCCTGAAGTGGTAGCAAGAATTTTGTAAAGAGTGAGCAAGCCATTTCAGCTAAGAACCTGTTTGCCAATTCGTTTGTCAAGCTGTGAGTAAAACACTCATGGAGTAGTTATTTTAAATGATGCTGCATTCCCAGTTCATAACACAGATGGCATGGAGCTGAAACACTCAGGCAATTGGCTCCCATGTATAGCTGAAGGTGACCTAAATGAAATGAACCGCTAATTTACCTTATTCTAACAGTGATACATTTCTTGTAACATTTACTGAAAGCTGTTGGCATGAAATAGCAGTGGTGTGTGCAGGAAGAATGATTTCAGGATAATGGGAATAATTGAGTTAGATCAGAAAAGAGCAAATCCTTTGGAAATTCTCAAAGTCCATTGACACTGGGAGGTAGGTTTACGAATACATCATTTTTAGTGCATATGTGGATCTTGTTGTAAAAATAATCTAAAGTTCTTTCTCTTCCACTCCATCCACCACAGGCAAATAAATGATTGGGGAAAAATCTGCTGGCTGTTCTTGCTTCTAAGTAATAGTCCCAATTTACACCCCCATACTTTACATGGTCATATCATGACAGTAAAACTTCAGGAAAGTTTGGATTTGGATCCAGGTCCTGTTAGAAATATTGTGACACAGGCCCACATCTAATAATTGGGGAATTCAAACCCAACTCATCCTCCCAACCCTTCCTGAAATTCTTGGGGCCTAGTTTGGCCCATCTCTACACAGGGTATGCACCTCAGACATCTGCTATGAAACTTCAGAACAAAGGGCTAGAGCCTCAGCCAGTCTAATTGGTGTAATTCCTAAAGACTGAATTTACAACAGTGGCAGGTGCAGTGGCGGTGGAGATGGTACGAAAAGTACTTCAGACCTCCTAAGGATATAATATGAAGTACGTAGACACTGAATAAAATGTTGCTATAGTCAAAAAGGGAGAAACAGACAGAAATGCACTTTTTCATCACAGCACAGGGTTTCCTGCATTGTAAGTCATAAATATTACATATCGTATGTCCGGTCCTATAAAGTAAGTATGAAGTAAAAATGGCAAAGTTAAAATAAAATAATCTTCCAGGTCTACAGAAGTTCTATGCAATTAGCAGATCTTTATCAGGCGGTAGGGATGTCCCCAAAATGATTCCGCTGCTGCTTTTCTTTTTCAAGCTGCCCTTCCAATAGCAACTGTGAGATTTCTGACTATCATTTTGACAGGGTGACCTAGACGTGGGTATTGTCATTATTCAAGAGAAGAAACTACTTCAGAGAGATGAGTAAATCCTGCGATCTCCCTTCAGGCTTTTAGTTATTAGCACAGTTAGTGAAATGAGAAGAGGACTTACCTTAGCTATTGGAGCTGCAGCAATCACTAGAGATGTGTGAATAATAGATTTTTTTTTGTTTGATGGCAATTCCAAATAATTGAAGAAAAAATTTCTTGTGGGCAGAGCAAAATGCTTTCTTCCAAAAAAAAAAAAAAAAAAAGAAAGAAAGAAAGAAAGAAAGAAAGAAAGACTTTGGATTTTGAGTGATTTTTACCATTTAAATTTTTTAAAAAAATTGAGGGACATTTTGAAATGAAAAGTCATTTCAGATTGAAAAAGTGAAACATTTCACTTTGAAAATGATTGTCCATGACAAAAATCGCAGCTTTTAGGACTCTGCCATAAAAGACATGGGATCCTACTATCACCTTCCTTACCCCATTTTAATTCCATTGACACCAATGGAGTTATTTCTAATTCATTCCATTGTAAATTGGGACTCAGGCCCATGGACATTTTCACCCTAGTCTATGTGCTATAGAGCAAGACTCTGACATAAGAATGCTTGCACATTTGGCTCATTTTCTGAAGCTTTGCTGCCTGTGTACTTTTTGAACTATTGATGACAACTATATAATAGGTTTCAGAGTAGCAGCCGTGTTAGTCTGTATTCGCAAAAAGAAAAGGAGTACTTGTGGCACCTTAGAGACTAACCAATTTATTTGAGCATAAGCTTTTGTGAGCTACAGCTCACTTCATCGGATGCAACTTTTGTCTAATGGAATATAAATTTCCTTGAAATTAAAATATTGGGTTGCTAGTTGTGATAGTGGCCAAGTGATGTGCAACCTCTCTACTAGGGACTGGACCATCATCTGGTATCAGAGACCTCCAAAGAGCTGTCAGATTGTAACAACTTCTTGTAACTATGGATCTGAGTTGGATTAGAACTAGACTGCTTAGCAGTCAAAGGCTCCATATTTATCCCCTTTCATGGATTTATATATTTTTGACTTGTACTTTCAGATGCAATAAATTATAACGTAGCAAGTTAGTGTTTTTTGACTTTAGGGTGAACTTATGTCAAAAGCATGATGTATATCCATTTTCATCAGAAGCAATCAAAACCATTAATTTATCTGGGCTAGGTGGCATAAGGTTCTCCAAGGTTAATTGTTTAGCCTATTAAAGCTAACCTCCCTACTGGTTTATCTAGGAACTATCCATTAATACTCTAAATGCTCTCAAACACTCTATTTTAAAGGTTATCTACAGAGGAAAAGATGAATTTGCCCTTTTTTCCTTCTTTATTATGTATGAAGGTGACCTGATACACTTTTTCAAAACAGAAGTTTGTTTTTCAGTTTGTTTTTTACATTGGAAATTCAGATCTTGTCTACTCTGTTTTCTTGGAGCTTTCCTGGATGGCTAGAGAACAGGGAATTTTATGACACTGCAGGTACCAAGGAAGTGAAATCTGATTAATTGAGATGGGAAATTATTTTATGCACATTACTTAAAAACTTATTTATTTTTATTTTTTTGTGACTAGTTAACTTACATTTAGATTAAACAGAAGAAAAAAAATCTTTCTTAGATCCAGCATCTCCAGTTCCTCAAGTAATGGCTGAGAGAGCTTCCAGTCCATGGCAGCGGGTCCTTCAAATAAGACTGCCAGCAAAATCTGAAGTAAAGAGTTGACATTCTTGATATTTCTAAGGTAAAAAATGAGTAAGGCTCTCAACACTCTTTTTGTGTGTGTGTGTGTATGTGTGTGTAACAAAGAAAATAACATATCTTTTATACTTTCTCCTTCAGCACTAAAAAAGAGAGCATAGTCTCTAACCTCAGCCCTACATTTTCCTTTTGTTTTGGAAGAGCTGATGAGCCCAGACTGCAAAATTTGGATCCAAATTTCAAACCACCCCAAAGTTTGGTGTTTGTTTATATTTGGGGGTTTTGATCTGGCTTCATCTCTAGATTTAAAGGCTTACTTCCTTTCGTACATTATCTTTTAAACTATCTGGAGTTGTTTGAAGCAGAACTGCTTGAGCCTTCGGTTTTAGTGCACAGATCTGAAAGACTTTCTTAAAATGTTTTAGCAAGTGACTTGTAAAACTCCAAGTTCAGTTTAATTTTCTTCTAAATTGGCATTGTGAGTGCAGTATACTGCATATAGCACTTTAATATTAAAATGTGACCTCTCACCCGACTATCAGGACTGTCCCTATAAAATCAGGACATATGGTCATGCTAAGCTACATGCAGCTGTGAAAGGCTGGCTGCTTCCATTTGTTAGTCTCTAAGGTGCCACAAGTCCTCCTTTTCTTTTTGCGGATACAGACTAACATGGCTGCTACTCTGAATGCTGTGCTGTCTAGCTACACTTGGCAGGGAAAGGCTCAGGCAGTGGGACACTATGCTGCTATAAACAGCAGTGTAGCTGGGGGTGGCACTGCTTGAGTGACTAGAAAGACGTCTAGGGTATACAACCCAGGGTTTAGGCATATAGGGCACTCTGTTCTATTCTTCTTGCCTACGTTGTATCTCTCCATCTACACGGTGCTATTTGTACCTGTGCTAGTTGAATGTGCAGTGCCTGTATTCTACATGTCATTGTAAACATAGTACCTTGAAAGTGCCAGGAATCAGCTTGCTAACTGTCTTGGCTATATCATTTCCTGACGTACACCTCACACAACCATTTGATCTCAATATGGGGCTTAAGATAGATTTGGCCCTCTGTTTAAATGTTAATTATTTGACACAGATCACTGATTACTCAGTAATGGCCCTTTTATATGCTTTTGGGCAATAGATATACATTCATTATCTGTACAGACATTATTTATATATAATACACATACATAATACATATGTAGGCATACAGACAACAAACTACATTAAAAGAATCAAAAGTTAGGAAATGCCAGAACTAAGTCTGCCTGTCAGGTATGAGGCACACAAACCTAGCGTCATCTGTGATAGTTTGGTTTAAATGATCAGTATCACATAGTAACTCTATGGCAGAGGCAGGAATAGAATCTAATTCACAAGGGCAGCATTCAGCTACCTTAATTGCAAGATTATCCTTTCTCTTCCTGGAATTCCCAACTTCATTCGCTAACTACCTTCCAGTTTCTGCAGCAAATGGGGCAGGGGTCCTATAGATATGTCTCCATTATACAACCCTGATTCATCCTCAGAGCAGGTCCACTTGTACTCTGATAGAAGCAGGGGTCCTTTGGAAAAAATAGTATGTGATCATGTAATTAAGTACTGTATCATAATGCATATGCACAAGGGGTCAGAATTAAGACTGTACAGGCAACATTAATATTGGCATTTCCTAACTTTTGAGTGTTTGACTTTGCAATCTTAATAATGATCTTTTAACATAGGAAATTGCACAGAAAATAACTAGGTTTAAAAAAAGCAAATTGAAAAAAACAGAAATTTCATTATGTGGAATCATGTTGATACCCACATGGGTCATCAGCAAGGCTGGGACCTTTTGGTAGACAGCACAGACCTCTTCCGCTTGAGCTAATGGAGTAACTGATAGTGGTAGGATGTCAGGCTTGGTGGACTAGCCACTAGAGGGGTAGGTGATGTATGCTTTGCCAGCATTTTCACAGTTATTTGCTGAAAACAGAGGAAAGTTAAGACTCCGCCATCTTGAGTGCAATTCTAGGTTCTGGAATAGGAGTGTTCTTTAGCCTCTGACCCCTTCCTCCAGCCCCATCTGCTTCTTCCTATGTTCCCTCCAGTCCGTCCCTGTGCCAGTTATGTCTCTCTCCCCACCTACCCCGGGCTACTCATCCCAGTCCCAGTCTTTTTTCCCAGCCAGTCCCAGCCTCCCTCACTGGGCTTCTTATCTGAGTCCCAATCTCCCTCCCCACCATGCCTCCCAGTCTTCCTTTCCAATCTTCTCCTCCCAGTCCCACTCCCCCCAGATCCTCATCTGATTTGAATCTCTCCTTCTGCCCCATCCCAGTTTTCCTGAGTTCCTAGTCCCAGTCTCTTTGCCCAGCCATTCCCAATTTCCCTTGCCTTCCCCCGCAGCTCTTCATCTGATCTGTCTTCCCCTTCCATCCCCCTTACCCTCAGTTTCACTCTTTCCCCTGCCTCCTACATCCCAGTTTCCTACCCCGGCTCCCAATTTCTTTGCCCAGCAGATCCAATATTCCACCCCTGATCAGCTTCCAGTTTGTCTTCCCCGCCCTCAAAGCTCCTTGTCCTAATCAACTCCGCTTTCCCCAAGCCCAGCTCCTCTGACCTCTCTCAGGAATTGCTCTGTAATTACCCCCCCTGCCATCGGGGTATGCAGCACCCCAAAGGGAAGGACAAAGAATGGGCAGAACCATGGCTCTGCAAATCTATGCACTGCCCACTGGAGTTGGCTGGTTACACAAGGAAGAACAGGGAAAGGGTGTGGCAGTTTGTACACTTCTCTGAGCATGAGGGAATTCTGGAAGACATCTGCCTCTGTGAGGCAAAGTGCCTCTGATGCTCTGTGGAGGCAGTACAACTCTAGGCCATCCCCCATGCAAAGTACATAGGGAGCACATTTGAATTCCAGTTTCCTGAGCACGATAACTTCACTGAATATATATTTTTTTCTTTGTGATAGGTGTAGCTATAAGGAAAATTGTTATTGGTCCCAAAGCTGACTTATCTGAATGGTGGGTTGTGAATTAGCAGGAAGAATTTGCTTCTAATTTATGCTGCTTGAGATAGCATTGAAAGTTAAGTGTAAGATAAGTGATATGCAAACAGAAGGCCATTTGCACCTCTTGTGTGTTCACAAATATTTGTAAATTTTCCTAACACATTTGGTTTAGAAGACTTGCTTTCTGTAGAATATATTATTCATCTCCACAGAGGGGTTATTTACTTACTCAAGGTAGAAGTAAAAATTATAGTTAGCTGTTAGGGAAATAACTTGTTGAAGAGTGCAATTGCTTTCTGGAATTTATGGCATTGCACTTCAAGATCTCAAGAAGCTTTGGATCAATTTACATTTTATATGCTAAGATGTTTGTTATTATCAAGGCACTTTATTAATCTAAAATGCATTTAGTGATGTTCTTATCCTTGAAAAGTTATGTTTCTGCATTGGAAAAGCTTTGTCACATACCTCATATTAGTCAATGAAACAAGGTCTTGTGCCTTTTTTATGTTGCTTCAGACCTTCTTTTTCGTGCATTTTGATTTTTTTAAAAAGAATTTATTTTTAAATCAAATATTTATTTTCCTATTCTCCAGTAAAAGTAAAAAGATGAATGCTGCTCGCAGGAGTTCCTAGAGCCTCTCTGACATGAATAACTGTTGGCAGGGAGAGAGCCACTACACCCACCTGGAAATTAGGAGATATAGAGGACAGTGAATCTCTGTCCCCTCAATCTTGTCTCCTGATGTTGTCTTGTGGACATTGCCACATTTCTGCTCTTTTATGAGTCTCCTTGTCCAAATCTCTGGTTTTAATCTATGGTATTACTAAGGCACCTGTCACCTACTTAAGGACCAATGATTTTAAGAGCTACGTGACCCCACTACCTCCGCTTGACTGACAGTTCCAGTGCAGAGCTCAGCAAGGAATAGCTTACTTGAGCTGCATAGCCCTTCACGTTTCTGTCCTTCTCGGTATGGCATTTTCTGGTGTCACTGCTCCCCTCTGTTCTGTTCGCTTTCCCATAAACGTTGGTTCCCTCTCTTTCTCATGTGCATTTTAATTTTTGTCTCTTTCTGCTCTATTTGGCTGGCTAAGTGTCATTTGAGTGATTTATGCAGACATCAAGGGCCAGATTTTCAAGAAGTTGCACAGCCTTAGCTTTCCACTACAATGTTGAGTGGCATTGTGAACACAGTTGCGTGCATGTGCACACAGTCCAAATCACCATCAAGCTGGTCTAAATGACAAAATTATTTTTTAGCATGCACAACGATGGTAAATGTGCATGCAAATTAGTCAGCAGTGGCATCCATGTCAGGACATCCTTGAGAGTTCACTTGCATGCTCAGTAAAGTTCAAACAGCCAAATGAAAATAAACCTTAACCAGACAAATTGTGAAACTTACATTACTACTTATTTAAGCTACTACTCAATGAATAATGCAAGTTAATATGAGAAGGGATATCACAATATAGCTTATTCCCTGTAACCATTATAACTATAAAACTGTGATCCAATTTCATAGCAAATATCTCAACTGAGTCCTCTCTGAGAATTAAACCCATCCCAAATCTCCAGCTGAAGAAAATTGTTTCTGAGAAATCAGGTACAAATAATAACACCTACATAAATTCTTAATCTGATGATGGGAAAACTGTGTTCAGGGTTTGAATATATCAAAACTGACCAAATGGAATTGGGTCCATTTTTTTTTTTGCAATATGTTTTTACTGCTGAGATGTGAAGAGTCATTGCAAATTTTATTCCACAGAGGAACTTTTGAATTGAAAGTTTCAATAGCCTGAAAACTAGATCTTGAAGTGGAAAAACCTTCTTAACCATTATCATTTCTTTATTTGTGTGATAATTTGGTATGGTGGAAACAGGAGAAAGAAAGAAAAGTTTGTGTGTGTGTGTGAGAGAGAGAGAGAGAGAGGCAGCGAGGGAGATGGATGGTGAAAAAATAGTAGAAATAGTGGGAGTAGTTATCTTTTAAAATATTCTAAAAGGAGGAAAAGTAGAAAAAGAGAATACAGAAGGACAGAAAGGAAAGTATTTCAATACAAAATGATGTTTTCCCAAAATTTTGACTCCTCTCTGAGACACTTGCCTATGTCCTAGAAACAAGAACCAGAATGTTTTCAGGTTTTCCCACATCAACTTCTCATAGGTGACATGGAATTCTTTATTACAAAATGTGTATATATTTGTCTTCCATAATCTTTCTAATAATCTGTTTATTTAGGCTTGTCTTGCACAGTAGTCTGTAATTGTAATGGCTAGTCACTTGGGATAACACAGGTATAATTACATAATGGAATGATGGGTGTTATCAGTATTTAACACAAGGTGAGATCAAAGGGCCCGGTGAAGAGTATGTTGGCAGGAAATAAAATTTTCTTTCTATCTCCTCTTATCTGCAACACAGAGGAGGCATTAGGTGCTATCTTTCCTCAAGGTGAATGTGACCTGCATTTGTAAGATTCATTTCTATAAAAATGTGAAAAGGGAGGGTGCTTGTAAGATCTGATATGATCTTCAGGGATGGTACAACTGAACTGACCTTAGATGAAGCAGCTTACTTTTGTACAAAGAATTATACTGTGGTTGTGTGACTATTTAGTAGCTTGTTGGCATCTTCTTCACACTGATTGAATCTCATTTGGAAGCAAAATCCCACAGTTTTGCCTGTGTGGTCCAAATAGTTGGCTGTTTCCTATTGATTCAAGAGCTTGTCTACACAAGGGAAGAGCCCAGAATAGCTTGTGCAGAACAGCTATAGCACACTAGCCTAGCTCCCTGTATGGACAGTGCCTTTGGAAGTGGATATCATTACGCTAAACTGCACAAAGGTACACACAGGAGAGTCCGCTCAATGAGTTAGTGAGGAATAGCTATTGCAGTTATACTTTATACCTTAGATATCTTGCACTAATTTCCCTGTGAATTCCCCATGTAGACAAGCCCTAAACTATATTAAACCGTTTCAAATGTCCATTTTGCAGAGGCTGGGACTTTGGCTTATTTTGTCTGTCGCTGAACCCATGGATCATACCATGATGGTTGGGGATAACTGAGCTATCCCCCAGCACAGTACTTGTGGAGATTAAATCACAGCCTGAGGCAACGTTGTTCTGCTGATCTGATGAGACCATTCAGGAATGTTCCATTTTCACGTGGTGGAATTTTCCAGGAAGCAAGAGAGGAACGACTGCCCATTCCTCCTCCTATCTGGAGCATTTTAACGAATCTTTCACACACAGGGGTTAAAGTAAGGAGGAACACAGTTCCTTCTCTTGTGCTAAAAATAAAGGGACACTGCCCACACCTCTCCCTGGCTTGGGTAAGCAGCACTCCACCTCACATTTCCTGAGGTGAGAACTCCCGCCTGTTTCAGGCTACTTTACGCACTGGTCATTGTTGTCCTCCGTTAAACCACACACGTGCAAATCAAAAATAGAACTCATGACCTTCAACTCCAAAAGCAAAGTCACCTACTCTTAAAGGAGCTGTAGATTTGGAAGGAGGGGTGGCTTTTATCAGGGATGTGCCTTTTACGACCCTAATGAAAATCTGCCCGATTTTTCCAAGTTCAGGCTCAGTAGAGACTTGCTAGTTCTTTACAGCTAAATCCTATGAAGATTCTGTCCATATTGGGTATGCTGTAGCCTGGGCTGCAGGGGTCTGAGCAGGACTCTCCTTGTACTTTTTGCTGCAGGTCAGACCAAGGACAAGGTCCCCTGCCCAGAGGGGACAAGAACTGGATCTGTCGGGGTGGGACTGAAGGTTGGTAAGAAGGGGGAGAGGGAAACTGGAACTGGGTTGGGCAAGGAGACTTGGATTGGAAGCTGAGGGAGGGGGGAGTTGGAGAAGACAGGGACTGTTTTGGCAAAGACCCTGGGAGAAGTGGGTGGGGGAGAAGAACCTGGGATTGGGAGCTGGGGAGGGGACTGGGAACCAAAGATCTAATGAGCAGCTGTGTGGGGAGACTGAGTAGGAACCAGTGGGATTAAAAGGAATTTAAGGTTTGTAAATCAAGCATTTATAAGTTAGGAAATACCAGAATTAAGGTTGCCTATGAAACCTTAATTTGGCCCCCTTGTGCCTATGCATTGTGATACAGCCTTTAATTACGTGATCACATACATATTCTTTTTTTCACAGGATGCCTGCCTCAGTCAGTGCACAGAATGGACCTGCTCTGGAGATGAGTCGGGGATATTTAGTGAAGGAGGCTGTTGTCTGTGGGGCCCCTGCCTCATTTGTTGTGGAAGTTGGAAGGTGTGTAGTGAATGAGGTAGGGGACTGCATGTAGTGAAAGGAGGGTCTCACAGATGAATGCTGTCCTGGATAACTGGGTTCTGTTCCTGCCTCTGTCACAGAGTTCCTATGTGATGCTGGTCACTGAAACCGAAATTTTCACAGATGGTCACTAATTGTGTGTGTCTCATTTTCTGGGATCCTAATTTGAGACCCTGGGGTCTGATGTGCAGAAGTGGTGAGCACTCTCAGCTGCAGCTGAAGTTGATGAGAGCTGTGCTTTGAACATAAAGTGATATACATAATTCACTACTGTTTGGGAAGCACTCAGATACTGGACTGATAAGTGCCATAGAAGAGCCGATAAGGAAATAAATAATCCCATCTTCAGAGCGGGGTTTGAATGGTGCATGGGTGTGATGACTGATGCATGTGTTGTCTTCCTGCTTCCAACAATGGGGACACATATTCAACAATGAGCAGAAAAAACATATTAAATAGTTGCTTATCATTACGTGAGTGCTGTCCATTCTGTGCACTGAAAAAGGAAGGTGTCCTGTGGAGGGGAAAAAATAGTAAAGACTGTATCGTAATGCATGCGCACGAGGGGCTTGACTTGCAACTTTAATAGCATTCTTGGAATGTCGTGTTTGTGTGTGATTTGTATTTATTTTTTTAGTGCTGACAATGTGCCCAGTGCTATGTGGTAGGTAAAAATAGATATTCCTGGCCTGTCATCAGGCCTCTTGCCCTTCAGTTTGCCCCGTTGGCAGAGTACTTGACAGCGGAGTACGTGTGGCAGAGTACTTGACAGTGGCAGCCTTGCCTCTTTTCTGTACCACTGCAGAAGTGTGGCCTGTGGGACAGGGCCTTTTGCAGCTCCTCCAGCTGGATCATTGGCATCTCTTGCCCGTTTAGGGTAGTAAGTGTCTCATCCCAAGGTCCTAAGGGCCCAGTGATGGGCTCTAACTGCTAGTCCTGGTGCCCAAAGTCTCTTTCTCCCTTCTTAGGGTATGTCTACACGATGAAATTAGGTCAAATTTATAGAAGTCGGTTTTGTAGAAAGCGTTTTTATACAGTTGATTGTGTGTGTCCCCACACAAAAGCTCTAAGTGCATGTAGTCGGCGGAGTGTGTCCACAATACCGAGGCAACCGTCGACTTCTGGAGCCTTGCACTGTGGGTAGCTATCCCACAGTTCCCGCAGTCTGCGCCACCCATTTGAATTCTGGGTAGAAATCCCAGTGCCTGATGGAGCTAAAACATTGTCGTGGGTGATCCTGGGTACATATCGTCTGGCCCCTCTTCCCTCCCTCCCTCCGTGAAAGCAGGGGTAGACAATCATTTTGCGCCTTTTTTCTTGAGTTACCTGTGCAGACGCCATACCACGGTAAGCATGGAGCCCGCTCTGCTAACCATCACTGTATGTCTCCTGGGTGCTGGCAGACGCGGTACTGCATTGCTACACAGCAGCAGTTTATTGCCTTTTGGCAGCAGACAGTGCAGTATGACTGGTAGCCATCGTTGACGTAGTCCTGGGTGCTCTTTTAACCAACCTCGATGAGGTCAGGGGTGCCTGGGAAAACATGGGAGTGAATCAGCCAGGTCATTTCCCTTTTAAGTTTCATCTCATGGCGATTGAGTCCTACCGGCAGTGCACTGTCTTTTAATCAGCAGCCAGCAGAAGATGATGGCCAGCAGTCATACTGCACCGTCTTCTGCCGAGCACCTAGGAGATGATGATGGCTAGCGGTCGTACTGCACAGTCTGCTGCCAGCAAGATGCATAAAGATAGATGAAGTGGCTCAAAACAAGAAATAGACCAGATTTGTTTTGTATTCATTTTCTCCTCCCTCCCTCCATGAAATCAATGGCCTGCTAAACCCAGATTTGAGTTCTATCCTTGAGGTTTTGAGTTCTATCCTTGAGGGGGCCATTCAGTTTCTCACAAAGCCACCCCCTTTGTTGATTTTAATTCCCTGTAAGCCAAACCCGTAAGCCATATCGTCAGTCACCCCTCCCTCCGTCAGGGCAACGGTAGACAATCGTTCCGTGCCTTTTTTCTGTGCAGACACCATACCACGGCAAGCATGGAGCCTGCTCAGATCACTTTGGCAATTAGGAGCACATTAAACACCACGTGCATTATCCAGCAATATATGCAGCACCAGAACCTGGCATAGCGAAACCGGGTGAGTAGGTGATGTCAGCGAGGTGACGAGAGTGATGAGGACATGGACATAGACTTCTCTCAAAGCACGGGCCCTGGCAATATGGGCATCATGGTGCTAATGGGGCAGGTTCATGCGGTGGAACGCCGATTCTGGGCTCGGGAAACAAGCACAGACTGGTGGGACCGCAGTGTCTTGCGGGTCTGGGACGATTCCCAGTGGCTGCGAAACTTCGCATGCGTAAGGGCACTTTCATGGAACTTTGTGACTTGCTTTCCCTTGCCCTGAGGCACAAGAATACCAAGATGAGAGCAGCCCTCACAGTTGAGAAGCGAGTGGCAATAGCCCTGTGGAAGCTTGCAATGCCAGACAGCTACCGGTCAGTCGGGAATCAATTTGGAGTGGGCAAATCTACTGTGGGGGCTGCTGTGATGCAAGTAGCCAACGTAATCAAAGATCTACTGCTATCAAGGGTAGTGACCCTGGGAAATGTGCGGGTCATAGTGGATGGCTTTGCTGCAATGGGATTCCCTAACTGAGGTGGGGCCATAGACGGAACCCATATCCCTTTCTTGGCACCGGAGCACCAAGCTGGCGAGTACATAAACCACAAGGGGTACTTTTCAATAGTGCTGCAAGCACTGGTGGATCACAAGGGACGTTTCACCAACATCAATGTGGGATGGCCGGGAAAGGTACATGACGCTCGCATCTTCAGGAACTCTGGTCTGTTTCAAAAGCTGCAGGAAGGGACTTTATTCCCAGATCAGAAAATAACCGTTGGGGATGTTGAAATGCCTATAGTTATCCTTGGGGATCCAGCCTACCCCTTAATGCCATGGCTCATGAAGCCATACACACGCAGCCTGGACAGTAGTCAGGAGCTGTTCAACTACAGGCTGAGCAAGTGCAGAATGGTGGTAGAATGTGCATTTGGATGTTTAAAAGTGCGCTGGCACAGTTTACTGACTCAATTAGACCTCCGTGAAACCAATATTCCCACTGTTATTACTGCTTGCTGTGCACTCCACAATATCTGAGAGAGTAAGAGGGAGATGTTATGGCGGGGTGGGAGGTTGAGGCAAATTGCCTGGCTGGTGGTTACGCACAGCCAGACACCAGGGCGGTTAGAAGAGCACAGGAGGGCATGGTGAGCATCAGAGAAGCTTTGAAAACCAGTTTCATGACTGGCCAGGCTACAGTGTGAAAGTTCTGTTTTTTTCTCCTTGATGAAAACCCACCCCCTTGGTTCACTGTACTTCCCTGTAAGCTAACCAACCTCCCTTCCTCCCTCTGATCACCGCTTGCAGAGGCAATAAAGTCATTGTTGCTTCACATTCATGCATTCTTTATTAATTCATCACACAAATAGGGGGATAACTACCAATGTAGCCCAGGAAGGGTGGTGGAGGAGAGAAGCACCAGGAGGGGTGGTGGAGGAGGGAAGGACAAGGCCACACAGCACTTTAAAAGTTTAAAACTTTAAAACTTATTGAATGCCAGCCTTCTGTTGCTTGGGCAATCCTCTGGGGTGGAGTGGCTGGGTGGCCAGAGGCCCCCCCACCGTGTTCTTGGGCATCTGGGTGAGGAGGCTATGGAACTTGGGGAGGAGGACAGTTGGTTGGTTACACAGGGGCTGTAGCGGCGGTCTGTGCGCCTGCTGCCTTTCCTGCAGCTCAACCATACGCTGGAGCATATTAGTTTGATCCTCCAGCAGCCACAGCATTGAATCCTGCCTCCTCTCATCATGCTGCCACCACCTTTCAGCTTCAGCCCTCTCTTCAGCCCGCCACTTACTCTCTTCAGCCCACCACCTCTCCTCCCGGTCATTTTGTGCTTTCCTGCACTCTGACATTGTCTGCCTCCACGCATTCGTCTGTGCTCTGTCAGTGTGGGAGGACAGCATGAGTTCAGAGAACATTTCGTCGCGAGTGCGTTTTTTTCGCCTTCTAATCTTCGCTAGCCTCTGGGAAGGAGAAGATCCTGTGATCCTTGAAACACATGCAGCTGGTGGAGAAAAAAAAGGGACAGTGGTATTTAAAAAAAGACATTTTATAGAACAATGGGTACACTCTTTCATGGTAAACCTTGCTGTTAACATTACATAAATAGCACATGTGCTTTCGTTCCAAGGTCACATTTTGCCTCCCCACAGCGCATGGCTAGCCCCTCCTCCCTCCCCGTGGCTAACAGCGGGGAACATTTCTGTTCAGTCACAGGCAAACAGCCCAGCAGGAACAGGCACCTCTGAATGTCCCTTAAGAAAAGCACCCTATTTCAACCAGGTGACCATGAATGATCTCTCTCTCCTGAGGATAACACAGAGATAAAGAACGGATGTTGTTTGAATGCCAGCAAACATACACTGCAATGCTTTGTTGTACAATGATTCCCGAGTATGTGCTATTGGCCTGGAGTGGTAAAGTGTCCTACCATGGTGGATGGAATAAGGCTGCCCTCCCCAGAAACCTTTTGCAAAGGCTTTGGGAGTACATCCAGGAGAGCCGCGAATGCCAGGGCAAATCAATCATTAAACATGCTTGCTTTTAAACCATGTATAGTATTTTAAAAGGTACACTCACCAGAGGTCCCTTCTCCGCCTGGCAGGTCCGGGAGGCAGCCTTGGGTGGGTTCAGGGGGTACTGGCTCCAGGCCCAGGGTGAGAAACAGTTCCTGGCTGTCGGGAAAACCGGTTTCTCCGCTTGCTTGCTGTGCGCTATCTACAACCTCCTCCTCATCATCATCTTCCTCATCCCCAAAACCTGCTTCCATGTTGCCTCCATCTCCATTGAAAGAGTCAAACAACATGGCTGGGGTAGTGGTGGCTGAACCTCCTAAAATGGCATGCAGCTCATCATAGAAGCGGCATGTTTTGGGCTCTGACCCGGAGCGGCCATTTGCCTCTCTGGTTTTCTGGTAGGCTTGCCTCAGCTCCTTAAGTTTCACACTGCACTGCTTCGGGTCCCTGTTATGGCCTCTGTCCTTCATGCCCTGGGAGATTTCGACAAATGTTTTGGCATTTCGAAAACTGGAACGGAGTTCTGATAGCACGAATTCTTCTCCCCATACAGTGATCAGATCCCGTACCTCCCGTTCAGTCCATGCTGGAGCTCTTTTGAGATTCTGGGACTCCATCATGGTCACCTCTGCTGATGAGCTCTGCATGGTCACCTGCAGCTTGCCACGCTGGCCAAACAGGAAATTGAAATTCAAAAGTTCACGGGCCTTTTCCTGTCTACCTGGTCAGTGCATCTGAGTTGAGAGCGCTGTCCAGAGTGGTCACAATGGAGCACTCTGGGATAGCTCCCAGAGGCCAATACCATCTAATTGTGTCCACAGTACCCCAAATTCGACCCAGCAAGGCCAATTTCAGCACTAATCCCCTTATTGGGGGTGGAGTAAGGAAATCGATTTTAAGAGCCCTTTAAGTCGAAAAAAAGGGCTTCGTCATGTGGACAGGTGCAGGGTTAAATCAATTTAACACTGCTAAATTTGACCTCAACTCCTAGTGTAGACCAGGGCTTAATCAGAGAGGAGCAAAGGAAGCTAACATGGGAACAGAATTAAGGTCTAATAGTCTTGGCAGGGCTATAGCTTTGGCAGCACTGCCCCCTTCCCTCTGGGGTATCCAGGTTCACCCACTCCTCTGGGTCCCAGCCCAGGGACCCTGCGTCAGCAGTCAAGGACTGTTTATGTCTCCTACAGCCTCTCTTGGCTACATCCCACCTACAGTCTTTGCAGTCAGCTTCGGTACTGCATCCTGTACTGGATCCTTCTGCCTAGAAGCTGATCTATCTGGGCAGCTTTCCCCATGAGCTGATGCTATAGAACTGCTCTATGATGACTCCCAGCCTCTCCAGCAGCTACCCTGCTTCATCTCCAGGGCAACTTTGCTAACCAGCTATTCAGCTGCAGCTGAGGGGAGTGACTGCTGTCTTCACTAACCCATTAGTGTCTGTTGCCATGTGGGGTTTACACATCCTTTCACACTGCCTCTAGACAGACAAATGAAAATGGGATTCACTGGAAAATCCCAAAGGTGAAGCTGAATTAGAGATTTTTAAAAAAATGAAAATCTAATGTTTTGTGAGCATCTGGGGGGAAAAAAGCATTTTTAAAGAGGACGAATGAAGATGCCTTTTCTGACATCTATACCTTTACAGTCAATAGTAATCTCACTCCTGTGTACATTAGCACCTGAGCTGTGGTCTATAAATCTGTTTCTCTTGAATATTTTCTTCTGCCAGAATTGCAGAGAGAGGATGAGAATTATAGTGGTCCTCTTCTGATGCTTTTGGTCAGACATATTGTATTGTTGCTGACTGGCTTGCTGATGACTCCTATATCGTATGGCCTTTTTGGCTATGCAGTAACTAGCAAAAGTAGACTTCACATGGCAAATTACAACTTATAGACTTTCCTCACTTTTGAACTTCAGTAGTTCTAAGATGATATTTGGCTGAGATGCTAATGGGAATTGAGCATCCAGAGGCCCTAGATAGCTTTGAAAAATCTCCATCTGTCGTGATCTGCTACGCCACATTGCAATGAACTGTTACCGTGAATGCTTTGGGCACACTGCACCCAACAAGGGCCGGATCCCAAAATGTGGTGTGAGATTCACCAGATCATACCTTCTCATATGTGATTGTGGTAGCAGTAGAATTTATCTACAGTTAAACATATGGCATACATTTAGATCATCTGATTCATACCATGTGGTGTTTGTAGTCCAAATTTACCAGAACTCTAAAATTACTGATTTATAGCAAACTATAAGGTTAATAACACACCAACATAAATACCACAATCAGTGTAAGTGACACTATTACACTCTCTAGACTTGATGATTCATCTAGTTAATGAATTATATAGAGGCATTTCTTCAAGCATCATTCTCTTTCTACTCAAAATATGCTGAAGCACTGATGGTTGATTTAGGCACCTCTGACACATTAAACATACACAAACTAGAAAAGCTTTCCCTAAGGCTCAGCAATCCAGTAGCCTTTTAGAACTTGTTGGCATATCACAATGACATGTATCCACACTGCATTGGTAATTAAGACATAAAATAACTGTGCTAAAGAGCTTAGTTAAGGCTGAGGTTGAGAACTGACTAGCACTCTGAGAGGTTATTTCTTACAGAACTGAAAGTTCTTTGTAGAGAGGTGTATTAGCTCAAATCTACTGTATGTTTCCAGAATGCTCTGAAATTTACTATATCTCCCCTGCCCAATAACTCTTTTGTTGTTTCACTTAATGCCTTTTTCTTATCTTTTTTCTTTCTCTCAATGAAATTTAGCTCTTCAGATGTGTGAACTTTTGAGAGGATATTGCTGTAAGTCCCTTCTTGTTACGTCTGTATAGAAAAATAAAGGGCAGCTTCTGGATTGGTTCTAGTCTAAAGACTTTCTGAAGCCACTACTATCCCACCAGGCTACGGAACAGACAAACTAGTAGAATCCAAAGGGGTGATGAAGAGACTTAAAAAGGCCCCTTCACAATTTGGATTTATTTATTTTAAACATCTCTAAGTCTACAAGTGTCATAACTAAAAACAGCCAGCATTTATATAGGGCTAGACAAATATCAAGCCTTACAGAGCAGCTGTAAGGATAGCTACACATTATTATGGAGACAAGGTGGGTAAGGAAATATCTTTACTGGACCAGCTTCTGTTGGTGAGAAAGAGAAGCTTTCGAGTCAGACAGAGCTCTTCTTCCAGCCTGGGGAACGTATCTGAGGAAGAGGTCTGTGTGGTGTGAAAGCTTGTCCCTCTCACCAATAGGAGTTGTGTAATAGAAGATATTACCTCACCCACCTTGTCTCTAATACCCTGGGACTGACATAGCTACAACACTGCAGACACATTGTTATGCTCATTTTACAGATGTAGAACTGAGACACAAAGGCTCATAGCCCAGTTTTTGGAGACCTTTACATATGCAAGCAGCAAATGACTTCAGTAGAGCCACTTGTGCAAGCTCAGTGGTTTGCAGGACTAGACCTTCAATGCATGGCAAGAATTCAAGCAATGAATCAGTGGAAGAACCAGGATTAGGATTCAGGTTCCTGACCCTCAGCACTATGTTCAGGAGTGGGTGGGTGAGGTTCTGTGGCCTGTAATGTGCTGGAGATGATGGTCCCTTCTGACCTTAACATCGATGAGACCCAGGGATAAGGAGAATGTGTATCTTTTTCAACACTTTTCAAAACTGGGACAAAGGGAAGTGAATTATTTTCTCCCAGCTCTAATTCTTTTGTCCGACATAATCACTGTTCAAATAACTTAGCACTAGGGGTAAATTCTTGGAACTAGTGCACATCTCAAGTAAATGGGCTGCATGCTGTGCAAGGTCCATATATTGGGGGATGAGGACATTAATTCACCATGTGCCAAATCGTGAGGCCCTCATTAGTTTTCATGCAGCCAAAATTCCTTTGGGAATAATGGGGAAGTAAAAAGTCCCCAAGAACCTCTGGATTTGACCTGCGGTGAATTTCCCCTGGATCAAACTGACAAAATCCCCAGGTGGTTTGTGGGGGTCTGGGGCTCTCTCAGTTTGAGTTAAGGGCATAAACTAATCAGCAGTTGGAATCCGAAAGAAACTCCCTCTTCCTCACCGATTAGTATACTAATGTACAATCAGGTAGATTTAAAAGGGCTTGATGCCTACTCATGAAGCATGTGGCACCAGCTCTTGCTGGAGACTGGACTAGATGGACTATTACTCCCTGATCCTGCATGGAGTAATGTGCGTGGATCTCTGCATCCATGTGAAGCCCCATTGACTTGAGTGAGACTCTTCATGGAAGTAGGGGTCCCCCTGTGTTTTCTCCTTGCACAATCAGTGGCTTGTTCTATTATTTCCTATGTTCCATTTTTCTTTGATGAAGATTTAATTTTTATCAGATTCACTAGACTATCAGTTCTCATTTGGTTCCGTTGGCAGGTGCCTGACAAACAGGCCTTAGTATTTGGGCTCTTATTTGGAGGCAAAGATCCCATGACCATTTTTTCAGCAAAAAGTTTTTATATAAAACATGACAGTAGGTATTTCCCAAGGCACAAAGGGCACTTAAGTGCCTAGCTCCCTTTGAAAATCTTGGCACATGTGGAGATTCTCTGTTAGTGGTTCTCCACCTCTGCAACTGCCTTTGATTAGTAGTGGAAATAAAAATCGAAGCTATTTTGTTTTAGAGGGATATTGGGGGGGAAAATGACTTATTCAGTATTTGTGTGTAAATAGTTTTTAAACACTTTGTTGCCTGTAATAGTTACCAGGCTGTCTGAACCTCTGACCTCTCCTGGTCTGTTCAAGTGAACCCTGCTCAGGCCTCTTGAAATTTGTTGGAGACAGGATGTAAGATCCTCGAAGCTAATAACTTTGCCCATTGTCTTTCAAATGTGTGCAGGGGTGTCCTTATCTTGGGTCCCTTTATTCTTCCTGTTTGTTCTTCCCACAGTCCCTGTATTTAACCACTACAACTTCAATTTCTGTCGTGTCTTATCATGTCCAAACATTTCTTTATGCTCAGTCACCATTACCAATGTCAAAGATGTAGGCATACGTTTGTTGTTTAGCAGCTGCAGAGACAACAGGAAGGCACAAAACTTATTTTTGAAGCCCCTAAAATGAAGTTGCATGTATTTTTTGTTATAAATTTCAGAGGAGCATAGATCTGGGATAAAAATCTAAAATATCTCAAGGACATATTCTGCCCTTGGATACCTGTGTGCAACTTATATTGTAACTGACTCTGATCTTTGGTGTAAACTGGGAGTAGCTCCATTGTGGTCAATAGAGTAACAACACTGTATAAAACCAGTGGAAATGAGTATCAGGCTGTATTTATTTATAAGATCTGGAGAATTTGTCACACCAAATTTAAGGTAGTTCAAATATTTTCCCCAAGTTTTTGTAAGTGCCACTATAATGCTCAAAAATAAATCCAAGGGCCTGATTTGCCTCCATCTTGCACCTTCTGTAATAATTTACACCTGTGCAAGGTGTGAGTGAATTACTATTGTGATTTGATAGTGTTTCATATCCACTTTGCACAAATGTTAATAACCCCAAAGTGCAAGGCAGTGCAGCATCAGCCCCAGGATCTCTCCAGTGAGAAATTCTTCACTCTACCAGGCAAATTACTCATTTTTGTTGGTACTATATTTTTATCCTTGGATTATTCAGTTGTTTATATACTAAAAGGTTTTATTTGCCTAAATATTAACAGTCATACTAAAACTAAAATATGTTTAGTCAACTGTCTTGAAGCTTACAGAAATATTTTTCTCTTTCCCTGGTCTGGCGGATTTCTACATGCCTTTGTATATATGAGATGTGGCTCCTTGTAGAGATTCTTGGCCTGATTATGGATAATAAGATCTTTTCCCCTCTAGCATAAAAAAAAAGTAGAATATTAAGGGCTTGTCTACATGGCAAGGCAAAGTGCACTAGAGGGGTGTGGTCTCTAAAGTGCACTAAAGTGTTCTAACTGTACCATGAGACCCTGCTGATGTGGCCTAAGGGCATGTCTACACTGCAATTAAAAACTCACGGCTGGCCTGTGGCCGTTGACTTGGGCTCGGGCTGCGGGACTGTTTCATTGCAGTGTAGCCTTTTGGGTTCAGGCTGCAGCCCGAGGTCTGGGACCCTTTACTGCAGTGTCTATGTTGGTGCTTTGCAGGGGGATAGAACCCTCTCTCCCATCCCTGGCCTTCAGAGTTTCAGCTGCTTTGAGGCTGTTACCCTGGCCTCAGGGCTGCAGTAACCTCCAGAGTAGATGTGCTTTCTCCCAGTGCATACAAAGGGCTTTGGTTGGTAGATATGTATAATCATGGATCCAATGGCCAAGCCCCCTTTCCTCTCCTCCTCCCCATCCGGTTCTCCCTATAGAACCTTGCCAAGCTCAGCTTTGTAGATACAAATCTCCTTCCAGTGGCTCTCTGTATCCTGTTCTACAGTGCAGTGGGAGAGACCCCACCAGTTTCATTTCCTTTCAAGCCCTACACTGAGAGTGGGTGAGGGTAGGAGGGCAGACAATATTTGCTGCCAAGTAGTACAGATATACTCAGTTCCAAAATCACTTTTTGGAATGAATTGTACTTAGAGTAACTGCTATCAGGGAAATTACATATCAATAATTTGGGCAGATATTAATTTTCATCATGTCTGTCCAATGCCATAATAAGAATTTGGCTTCTTTCTTGAATTATTCATGTCCAGATTTAATTACAGATGATTGAGTATGATTCTGTCTTCCTTGTTTGTTGTGTAGTAATGTTTGTGATCTGCAGTATAAAACCCCAAGAGAGCTTCTGTTTGCACAATGCAGCAGAATTATCAAGAAAGGAGCCAACACTCCCTCTGATGTCACTGACAAGAAGAAATCAGGACAATCCAACATGCTTATCTATTCAAGGTTAGGACACAGGTTGTTTTTTTAAGAGCTGTAGGAAACAGCTGATCTCAAACCAAAAGTTTTTGCTGTAATTGTGAATTGTAATACATGCTTTTAAAATCAAAATGCAGGCAAATCTTTCTTTCAAATTAATAATACTTTGTAAAGACAGTGTGGCCGAGTGGACTAGGAAACCTGAATTCTATTCCTCTGGCTCTGTCACTAGCCTGCACGGTGACCTTGGATAAATGATTTCACTGGTCTCTGCCTCAGTTTCCCCATCCTTAAAATGGTGATAATGATACTTAATCTCCTTTGTAAAGTGCTTTGAGATCTGCTTTGATGTACATTGAAAATAAGAGGTAGGTATTTTTATTTATTGGCATGACAAGCTCTGCAACTGTTGTCATAATTTAAAAATACAGAAATCATGAGACTTTGGATACTCAGAGCTAGATACATTGAGCACCTGCCTAGGCTGTGGCTTTATAATGGGTCTGGAGTTGTATCTTCTGTGTCTGTCATTGTCATTGTCTGTTTCCGATTCTTTGAAAAGATGCTATGCATCAGTCTGCTGTCCTGCTATCTTTCTCCTTTCTCCCAGGGCTATGCAAGTTCTCTTCATGGCTTTTTCATGGAAAATCCTTTGGATTCCCTCATATTTTGGAGAGTAGAATAGAAAGTGTCTCTCCCCTTCACTTTCTCTCCTCTGTCATATGGCTTCACCATCACTTCTTTCTTAGGTTACATAGTTCTTTGCATATTCCACTCTCTGCCTCTAGTTTATCACTGTATCTGTGTTGGAGACTCTGCCTTAGATTTGCTCATTTCATTGTGGTGAAACAATCAGCTAGTGTGATAGTTGTGTGCAGGAGTCTGCCATCGTCTGTGGTTGTAGTCTGGATCTGTTCCTCCCACTGAGTTGTATATTGGAGGTTTAGATTTCAAATTTTGAAAACAGGGTAAAAAACCTCAAACACATTTTCACAGTTCCCCCTTTTTTCTGTTTAGTACTAATTATTACCTCCACCACCTTGTCTCACTAGTTATTAAGGTATTTTCAAACGTACAGTGGAGATCGATAACAATTTTTTTCTGAATTATTTACCATTAGATATTAGTGGTGCTCGCTGAACTTCCTTTTATAAATATAAGGAATAACTGCTCATCCTGGTACTACCTTATCTTGCATGTAAATGGGTTAAAAGAAGCTTTTTTACAGGGCTCACTACAATTGCTGTTTTTAGAATGCGCTGTGCTGTTCTTGAGGAAATGTTTTGAGTTGGATTCCTTTGAAAGTGCTATGGATTGTGCTTCCGTTGGCTGGTTCCCTGTTCCCATCACAAAAGGAGATCCCCCTGCATGGTGTCTCATATATTGATTAATTAGATATGCCAAAGAAAATGAGGGTGGGTACATTTCCCAAGTTAGAGAACATGCCTCTGAATTAACATAAAATGATTGGCATACCTTTGTATTTGGAATGCTTACATTAATTGAATTTGTTTTGGCCCTCTGATGTGAAAATAGGCTTATCTTTAAAATGCCCCTGCTAAAGACTTCTTTGATTGCATAAAACTTTAAAAAAGGGTAAAAGCAATGAAAATGTTTAGTACTCTCAAACACTGTTTAAATTAATCATGGACATCCTGGGTCAGAGCATCATCTGATTAAAATCAGCATCGCTCCGTTGACTTCAATACAGCTGTTACAGAAATAAGATTTCTGCTTATGTAGAAAAAGCTTGTTAATAGATAAAGTGCCGGTAGATGGAGCTCAAGAATATTACCTTGGTTCCTGGGTTTCATAGGACCAATAAAACTTCTTGTACACTGCAAATAGCTTTGTCTGTGTAGCTTTTTAAATAGAGCTCATAACAAGAACGACTGTCTTTCACCAACTTGGGATTCTGTTAGCATACAATGTCTCTGAAGTCTATGGAATGTGTGTCCAACTAATTCTCCTCTCACCCCATTGTAATTATACAGATAAAGAAGTACCAGTATAAATTAACCACGTAACATATTCTGCAATATGTATTTGTAACTGTCTTTTCTAAAGCAAAGCATATTCAGTGCTGACTCAGGCTGGTGTTGTTGCTTGGTAATGGTATTATTAGAACAGCTTGAAGATTTAAATATGACTTAACATATAATACAATGCTCTTCCTATGGATATACAGATATTAAAGCATCTTTCAGTTCCTTGGCAGGCCTCTAGATTTTCCATTCATTGTCACCTTGAGTATGAGACAGCTCAGTTTGAAAAGGACAATAAGAGGGCCACTTTGTGGCTTTACTATTGTGAGGCATGCTGGGTAAAAGAGTGGGGGAATAGTGGCTGAGGAGGGGGTTCAGGAGTCATCCTGGCTGCACACTCTGAGATCTAGGTTAGATATTAGAAAAAACTTTCTAACTATAGGGATAGTTAAGCTCTGGTATAGGCTTCCAAGGGAGGTTGTGGAATCCCCATCATTGGAGGTTTTTAAAGGCAGGTTGGACAAACACCTGTCAGGGATGGTTTAGGTTTACTTGGTCCTGTCTCAGTGTAGGTAGCTGAACTTGATGACTTCTCAAGGTCCCTTCCAAGCCCTACATTTCTATGATTCTATGACCTGGGGAGCTGGGACACCATATATTCTGGAGCATGTCTTGCTGCTACTCCAAAATGAAATTGCTTATGTCCTCCCTATGACTAGCATGTCTTCCCAGATGCTTGTGGATTCTCTCTCAATTATTGATGACCCTTAATGGAAGACAAGACCCCCAAATGTCTGCTTGCATCCTATTCTCTATTAACTTAGGAAAGAGATGAGTTTCCAAGTTAAAAGTTATAAAAACCTATCTACTTGAAATATATTTGGGGCATGAATTACTTTAGTAATCTAGGCATTTTCTTATTCCTACTATAAAACAAAGTTACCTGTAAGCATATGAACTGTATGTGTGTTTTGTGGATTGTTGACCATTTCCGGGAACATTAAAACACTGATTGGATTTTCTTTAATTACAGCACAGAGTGAAGTGGGGACCTCCTGTGAGAATGTTAATGAGCTACCTCAAGTTGTAATGCACTTTGCTTTCACATGCACCTTAGTAGCTTAGGAAAGATGTGTTTCCCAGTTAATGTTTCAAAATCTATCTAATTTACGTATTTTTAGGGCATGCATCAACATAGCATCTAGGTGTCATGTGATCAAAGAATTGGGTGGCTGCATAAATGCCTAGACTAATATTTCTTCTTATTTAAGAAGCTGGAAAAACTCATCCTTCTTGCATATTCCAATATGAATGCACTTCAGAGTTTGGATTTTTAAACCAATCAGGTATACTACCCCAGATGAATAATGTTCCGTACATGCTAGACTAGATTTGTGTAGTTAATGGCACAAAGTATCATTAATGACATTACTTGGGATAGATATTGAACAGTGTGGGCCATGGTTAAAAATATAAAGTGCTGGCCTGCCCTGGTCAGCAATATAGCCCTTAATGAAATTTTGCAACCAAACTGGAAGGAAAGTTGGGAAGATTTCCCTCAGCTGGTAGAGTTCATTCCTCTCTGAACAGTGCTTAGGCATCCTTGCCAGAGACGACTTATCTATGGGAATACTAAAATTACCTTCTGAAAAGCAAATATTTTGCTTTTAGAGTGAACCAGACTGTACCAAATAGTAGATATGTTTTCAAAACAATTCCCAAGGGAGGATACATGCTGGCCCTCTGTTCAAGGTGTTCACCCCCGACTTCAAATTATACAAGTAGCAAACTCTGCTCTACCATTAATGTATGAAATATATTTTTCAGGATCAAATTATAAAAATTTCCTGCAAAGTGCAGTTTATTATAGTGCTTCTTTTTACCTTCTTGGTTGTGACTAGGAGAAAATATTTTTGTTTAAATGGAAAAATATTTGAATAGATTCCCCAAGGTCCCATCCTTCCTTTCCGCAGATACATGCACTATGATACACATGGCTAATTGCAGGTAGAGGGATGATCTGGTAACTTTAATCTGAAATAAGGCCATCTTTTATTTTCACCAGACAAATTGTGCAAATCAGAATGAATTGTTTTTCAGCTGATCAATAATTCTTTTCCCCTGATCCGAGTGGAATGAATGCTGTTGGATCAATGCTCTGTATTCCATTCACAACAGGGAAAAAGATGTATTGATTAAATGAAGGTTAATTATGTCTGCTTTGCACCGTTACAGAGCTGGAAGCAAAAGCATCCAATTTGGAATTAAAGGATTTGGATTCTGTGGAATATGGTAGAAAGTACCTTAACCAACAATCATTTGGAAAAAATATTTGATGGGTGTTTTATTAATAACCTTTCCAGAGTCAAGTACCAATGACTGTAAAGGTATCAAACATAAGACAAAAGCCAATGCTAGAAAGATGTAAATGGTGAGAGAAGACTGACCCCCCATTAGACACCCCCCTACAACTTTTGCTAAAAGAGTCTATGCTTCTGCTACTTTTGCATTTTTTTGTGAAAGCAATTAGAAGATATTTAATAACCCTTCTTTAGTGTACCTCTTCCGCTGCCAAATCCCTCCTTCTTCAAGAAATTATTGAATCCATGGTGGCCTCATATGGTACCATTTGGCTGATGGCTTCCTATAACCGCATTGCACTACAAGTAAAGCTCATAGCTACTTCTGTTGAAGACCATGGTTACCCTATTCAGGATGCTGGGACTTGTATATTTGTTGTGGCCAGACAGTTGAATGGATAGATGTTCTGGGACATTTATCTAACTACCAGTAATTCAGACACCAAGAAAAGGGCAAGGTACCTCCTGGAGAAATGTCTTGCAGTGTTTTAGAGAAAACATAGAACTTTCTTTTCCTTGAGCTAGAGACTTGACTAGTTTTTCTCTTTGTTAACAAGAATCATAGGAGTAATGGGCAAGATTTTTATCACACATTCAGCTTGCTAGTTATAATGGCAGATGTTCCAGCCCCCTGCTAAATTTGTAAATTTTCCAAAACATTCTGTTTTAATTGAAATTAACAATTTCATCAATCCTTAAATGTGGATCCGTTCTACATAGCTGCTAATGATTGATTGGTAATTGTATTACTTTTCTGTGTTGGGCTGCCGTATAACTACGTCTGTTGTTTGTAATGATTATGGGTTATTCTTTATTTCTGTGAATTTGGACATTGTTACTATACAATGAGGAAAGCAAGAACTCATCACACAGTCAGATGACATAGTAATTAAAAGCAGCCAGCCTACACTTGTCTTCCCACCATTGCTGCTGTTCATACAACTGCGTTCGTGGTAGTTGAACCAAGGAGGACTTTAACAAATGTATCATTGTAGACAGGACCTACCTGGCTCACTGGCTTCCTTTGCTAAAACTGTATTGGTGCTATGTACTGTTACATTTCACCTCAAAAGTGGCTGTATGTTAATAGTCAATGAAGTGATCCCATTGTACAGTTTATATTTTAGTTTCATATGTTTGTAAAATGCTTTGGGATCTTTGGATGGAAAGGTATTGTGTACTGTGTGTCTGAGATCCTCACCTCTACTCTGGCCCCTTTACTCCATGTTCAAGGGACAGGACAGTGTAAAGGGCCCCTAAAAGCCGCCTTGTGTGGGAATTGTGGAAGACAGCGGTAAGGCTGCGTCCTTGGACCCCCTTACAAGACCTGGTATAGGGGGTGGGCTGAGAAGATTAGAACGGCAGACCCACTATCAATCTTCTGAATCAACCAATCCCCTGTCAAAGAGAAAATTTAATGCAGAAGGAGAGGAAACATCCTCTGACTTTTCCATGAGAGTATAAAAAAATCCATAGCATAGTTTTGTCTTTTGATATTTTATACGTACTTGTAAGTATGTTTGACATTTGAAATGAGGGGGAAAGAAGCCTTTCCGTTAAAGTATTTTATTTAGTATACAAATGACTGTCTCAATCCCAACTAACAAAGGGAAATCCTCACACACAGCAAAAGCAAAAGTTTCTGAACATCTGCCTCTATTCATAACCTCTGTACAGGATTTTCTCTTGTCATTATTGCTTTGGAACTAGGAAACTCGGTGTTTTTTAAATGCGGTGCTGTTGGGAGTTCCAATTTGGCACTTTGCATGTGTTTTCCCTATGGTCATGCTTTATCAGGTGACCACTTTGATTCTTTCTGAAAGTGTTGATCTTTGCTTTTTGGATGACTGTCCCTTGCCTGGAGACTGGAGTGTCTCATAGATTAGTTCATGTCTCTGTGCCTGAACCCTTCTGTAATGATCCTGTTATCTCTTAGGTTTTCAACATCTTCCTCTGAATGAGAGGTTTTGTAACATCCATTTGCTTCAGTGTTATGCATCAAATTCTTCCACTCACATGGGCTTTTAGCATGTGCACTTTAGTTTCCTTAGTGCGTCTCCTGATGGCCCAGTGGGAAATGGGATTTTCACTGCAGCTAGGGAAGAGATTGAATGAGCAATTTGGCTCAAAGGTATGTCTCCCAGCACTTTTGTGGGGCTGGCGTTGTCTGCCAGGCAGAGGAGAGGAAGTCCCTCATCAGATCACAGATATCCTCTCAGTAACTTTGGGGTGTGGAATAGAAGGGAAGCTTCTTTCCAGTGGGGAGCTCTATGAAGGGGGTGTCACCACTCTGGGCAATTGGGGCAGGGACTCCCAGCCATAGTCCCTTGCAGGATCAGGGATGGGGCAAATTGACGTCCCCAACAGGGGATCATTTTGGGATGGGGAGGAGGAAAGAGTGGTGTAAGTCATCTGAGAAATAGCAGGGGGCCCAGGAGTGAAGCCATGCCCCTCTTACTCTGAATCCCTCCCACAGCCTGCTGTCCATAGCATGCATATGAGCTGGCCCCTCCACTGAGATGTCCCCATTTGTGATCAGAAGTTGCACTGGCAGAATAGCAGAGATTCTGGTTTATCTATAGCCAGCCAACAGCTTGGGCAGGGGCTCCGTCCAGCCATGAATTAAAAAAAAAAAAATCTAGGGATGCACAGCCATGGGCTTCACAGACCCTTATGTCAGGCTCGGTATATCTCCCTGCAATAGATACTAAGTAATCCTTTGGTTATTGTATCTTGTATGATGTTACGTAGTCTTAGCTGAAATACTTGTAGATGTCGCCCTTTATGCATTGTCCTATTAGGGAGTCTTTGGTCTCCTTCCACTTGTTGTACTCCTACCCAGGCTGCAATAGCCCCCATAGGGCTGTTTTGGCAACCAGAGAACAGCAGGATGCAAGGAAGGAAGTCCCTGTCCAAACCCTCTTTCCCCCCATTTGCAAGGAGGGAGTGGTACTATAGGAGCTACTGTACTGACTCTGCACCACACACACTAGGGAAGGAATTCTCAAACTTCATTGCACCATGACCCCCTTCTGAAAATAAAAATTACTACATGGCCCCAAGAGGGAGGACTGAAGCCTGAGTCTGCCCGAGCCCCGCTGCTCCGGGTGGCGGGGGGGAAAAGCCCAAGCCTCACCACTCTGTTTAGGGGGCCTGTGACCTGAACTCTGGTGCCCAGGGCTGAGGTCAAAGCCAGAGCCCTGGTGGTGGGGCTCAGGGTTCAGCTTTGGCCCCAGGATCCAGCCAGTCTAATGTCAGCTCTGGTGACTCCATTAAAATGGGGTCTCGACCCACTTTGGGGTTCTGACCCACAGTTTGAGAACTGTTGCACTAGGGTGATCATCCCATGGCTGGCTATGGTGGCTTTAGATATACTTTGTACCAGCTACATTGAGCGAAGAGGCCATAATTCAGGTGATAATGTGGGTTACAGAGTTTAGAAAGACATACTGTCAAAAAGTGAGAAGAAACTGCTTGATAGAAAAGATTTCCCTCTGACTGACTGCTTATAGAATGACTAGAAGATCAATGTAATTTGTTTATTTGTTTGTTCTAGTGCATACCACTAGTAAAATTCCTTAAATTTCTGTAAGTAAAATTATTGCACTTTTTAACATAGACTTTCTTCCTAAACTAGTCATGTAAATGCATGCTAATAATGCATATGTAATTTGGTGAAGAAAAAATATTCTTGAAAGCAGCTTAATTGCTGCTTCCCCTTTCTGTTTCATCAGTTTTTTCCTTGCACCAAAATCATGTGGGGTTTATGATTTCCCATGTGCCTGAATCTCCTCTAATCTACATCAGTGTAAATCAGGAATTACTCCATTGGCATCAGGGGAGTTTGACTGGCTTAAGCGAGATCAGAATTGGGCCTATTAAGAATTCAACTGAGTTGTTTAAAAAGCATGAGGCAGTTCAAGAATGTCAATGTAGCACTTGTCAAATATGTCCAGTGTTTGAACACAAAACACAACACTGTTTGCGCATTGCTGTAACTGAGAATAATTATACTTCATTTTTATGCCCCTAACAGTGTCAGATAAGCATCTCTGAAGCTAGTTAAGATTTGATTGAAAACAAGCAAGCAGTCTGGCAATTTAGTGATTCTAAATTGTTTTGGACGCTCTAATATACAATGCAACAGCAATCTGTTACCCAGTCGTGCAGGGAAACAAGTCAGTAGAAGCCCCAGGATTGCCACTTCCCAGGACAGAGACAATCAGGTATATTGTGAAAGGGAGAAACTTGGTTAGTGTGATGAGGTAGTCTTCTAAACAGGTTTGTTTAGCCATGCAATCATTAATTGGATTTCTCATAGAGAAAGTGCAATTCTTTATCAACTGAATGAACGCTCAACCTAGTCTGCTCAGGCTTCTGATTCTGGTATACACTGGGTATGCTCACAGAGCCACTGGCATAGTTACTCTCAAATTTAAAACACCAGGCCATCAAATTCATGAAGCGGTCTACTCAACAATCTCTAGCTCAAGAGAGCCCCTAATACCACCATCTGCCTAGTTCTTTATGGTTCTGACCTCCAGTGCCCTGAACCTTGTGTAGCTATTTATACCTGTGCAATGTGAATGCAAACTAAAATGTTACCAAATCAGATTGCATCCTGTTGCATAACTGCAAGGCGCTAGGAATGGGAGCTTCAGTTCTCCAGGGGTTTGTCTAGACTAGAAAAAGAGGTTGATGTTAGGTCAAGTCTGACCTCCTTTCCTAATCTAATTAGGAATGAAATCCTGCCACATTGAAGTCAATGGCAAAACTCCAGTTGACCTTAGTGGGACCAGGATTTCACCAAAGGTGAATTAAAGAATAAACCCAGCAGTGAGCCTTCTACCTTGTAGAAATAAATGCTATAGTAACACAATCAGTCAGAAAAAGTTTATATTTACAGAGGGTTCTATATGCAAAGAATCCAAAAAGAAGAACAAAATGAGAGAGCTTTGGCTTGAACTTTTAACTTTATTGACTGAGCTCTAATGTTGGCTGTTAAAATATTCAAAACAAGGAAAGGGCAGAACAAATAGCAGTGTGTGATGTGTAAACCCAAAGCAAATGTGATTCTGAAAAGGTCCCTTAGGCAACTGGTTGTAAGGTTAAAGGGAGCTTTAAAAGTAAATAAAGGTTGTTGAAATGAATGTGCTGTTTAAAAGGGAGCAGTGAGTTTTTTAATGCTTGAAACCTAATCCTAGAAGACAAGGTCTGAGACAGCTGCAGTCAAAGTAGGAACTATATGGTACCCCTTTGAGTGGTTAGCCAATATTCAAAGTCTTCCGAGTTGTTGACATTAGGGGGAGAAATTGTTGATAGGTATTTCTTTGAAGTCCTGTTTATTTACAAAGAATGTAAATAAAGTCCTGTTTTCCTGAACACAGTATGAATCAAGCAGTTTTCTTGCTCAATATTCCAAGCCTCTTTTTCCAGCCAGCACTCTACCCCCTTCTCTCAGGGTCATGCTACAAGTGCTTCTCTGGCTGCCTTTGGCTTTCTGCTCTCTTTGTCTGCTTCTATGGTGTTTCTGCTGCTTCTGCTTGCATGGACATGCAGCTCTATCAAAACAATACCGAGCTCTCTGCATTTATATTCAATCCCCAGTGAAAGCCTTCCACCCAAATAGCTCAGCTCCTGACTGGCCTTTCCTGTGGCCTCTGTTTTAAGTGGTGGCTTTTTTTGTTTTAGCTATCTGACTCCAAAAAGGAGCTTAACTGCTTCTTACATTTATCCTGAATAAAGGGTGACTATTGTGCTAACCTGCTTCAGCTAGGTTTTAGCCAACTCCAACATAATATATGTAACTCTCCTGTTTCTTTCAGTTTAGACTGTGTGGGGGGATTTGTGATGTTTTCCTTCTTGTATGGAACAAAGATGGATTTGGGGAGGTTTGTCACTTACAGCTTCCGTAGTGGAAATATTCAGACATGTTGCTCAATGTTTTTTATTTTGTTTGTTATAATTTTGGTAATGGTATAATTTTGCAGAATGATTAATTTGGTGACAAATTAAAAGGAATGGTGGCTTTCTACAAGGCTTCAACCACAGATGCAGGCACAATTCTTGAATCATTTGTGGGAGGGACATAGAAACAGCTTGGTATAATTTTAACCAATGACTGACTGTCAGCTAATGATAATAATGATAATCTCCTTTTAGGCTCTGATTCAAGAAAACACTGAGCCATGTGCTAACTTTAAGCACATGCTGAGGTAAATGATTAAGTGCTTTGCTCTATAGGGATGCTTTCTTGAGTTGTGGCCTGAAAGAGCTAGTTCTGGGGCTCTTTATCCAGAAGTGGTAGCATAAGTAGTCTCCAGGAAAGAACTTAGAGATCGGTTAGCTTTCAGGAGGAACTTCAAGGCTTGCTCTCTGCCTTAGGAGGCAGTTTGGCTGCTCTTCAGCCTTCTCACAAAGCTAGAGCAAACTTACGGTATGTGTACAGTACAATTAGACACTGTTGACTCAGACTCTCAGGACTCGGGGGAAGGGGCTGTTTAACTGCGGTGCAGATGTTCGGGCGTGGGCTGGAGCCCAGGCTCTGGGACCCTCCCACCTCGCAGGGGCTCCAGACCAAACCCCAAGTGTCTACACTGCAATTAAACAGATCCTTAGGCTGAGCCCCACAAGCTTGAGTCAGCTGGTTTTTAATTGCAGTGTAGACATACCCTTAGAGGGGAGGGTCTGTGGCTCTCCTTGCTTTTGTTATCAGGAAAAGTCTGTGAGTTTACTTTTCTCTATGATGTTATTTCTGGACAGAGAAGGGACATCAAGGGATCACATCTAGTGAACAATGTGTTATACGCACTATTTACGTTGCAGTCTAATGAGAACCCCAGCACATAATAAATAGTATAATATACCTGAATGGATCATGGCTTTTTAAGATGTATGGCTCCTCTGGGGGTGTCACATGCTAGAAGACACTTTGCTAGTATCTGGAGGTCCTTCCTGGCAGGACCTCTCACAATATAATACAACAGTCATGCAGGAGATTGGTGGCTGGCTGACAGGCTGTTGGTCACAGTCATACAAGTTGTCAGAGGTCAGTATCTCAACCATTTATCAACTGATTGAATATAGTTGCATGTCAGATGTTATTAACATACATAATTAATGTTGCTGGTTAGGCACAGTACATGGTCTGGATTGGAATAAAATGAGTGTATATTTCCTTAAGGTATATTTTGACTACGTTTCTAGAAAAATGTTGCTGATGGATTGTATAGTTTCTCTCAGCAATGCCTCCGAGTAGAGAGAAGGGATGATTTTGATATTGTTTCAATAGCTGTGAGATGCACAAGTGCTTCCTTTCCTCAAATATTTAGGTTTGTTATGAAATGAGGCCCTTAAATTAGAGGGTGGCAAACTAAGGTATTCTAATAACTAAGCCAGACTTCACCTATCCTTTCAACCAAACTAAGCAGCTGGAGACTTGAAAATGTTTATTTTTGTTAAAAATGAAAATACGGTTCATTAATCAAGGTTTTTTTTGGCAAAATATTTGCCAAGTTTCCACCTCCTAGTGCCAAAGGGGAACAAAACCAAAGGTGCCAACCTGGGTTTCATCCTGCAGAATTCTGCATAATTTAAACATCTATGGTTTGGGGTGCTTATCTGACCAGCCAAATCTTTTGAAGTTCACCCATCAGAAATCTGAATAAAATAGGGACAGAAGAATGTGGAAAAAGGTTCTGTTTCTTTTCTTAAGACAGAAGTCAGCTTTTGATGAACAGCTCTTGATAAGGTTCTGCAACGAGTACCCCGGGCCCTCACCAAGCCCCACCTGACTCAGTGATGCTCCATGCAAGGGTGTATCTATACAGAGCTTATTGCTACATGGAGGCCTAGATCAGAACTCTTTATAAAAGTGTCGTTCATGTGTCCCAGGTACAGAAAGTTTGTTTTGCTTCCACATGGACTCTACACAGGGAAATGTTACATTTACTCTATTACAGAGGAACAGTGTCACCTCATCATTTCACATTGCGGAGGTTTGTTAGAAGAGGCAAAACCATGGGTGCAAAAACTGATTTTATTACTTTAAAGTGCTCCCTTGGGACTATCCTCCATGCTTTGCTGGTGTGCACTCCTTTTCATAGTCTTATTGTATGCAATAGTAGGCAATCCCCATTCTGCCACTGTTGACTGCAATAGTCACTCTGCATTTATTCAGCCTGTCACTGATGGAGTCACTGCATGATCTCCCTTGCCTAGTAATGAGCAATTCCTGGGTTAAGATCTCTGAATCCATGATCTCATGATGTTTCATGGATTCCAAACAGGAATAGGGAGAAAAGCAGAAAGACTGGTTTCTAGACAAATTATCTTCCTATCCTTGTAATAAAAGGAAACCTTTAGCTTGTGGGTCTCTGCAACATATTGCAAAGATATTACTATGAAAGACAAACACATGGAAGTAAATAGACTATATTTTGACTTTATTATTTGACCTTTTACACCTTTGAGATAACACCTTTATTGAAAGTGCTTTGCAAATAATCACACCACAAAGGCGAGGCAGGGACAGTGTAGTCAAATGCACCAGTTGTTACACACTCACCAATTACCCACTGATGCAGGCCTAGATTTCGGGGCCTATTATCCAAGTGAATCTCAATTATCCAGATGTCTTCAGAGGCCAACTTTAAAATGACCAGTGTTTGGAATAAATGATATTGGATGCTATAAATTGATTTGGGGGGACATATCCAGAGTTTGGATCAGGATTTGGCTAATGGGAGATCTGTTAAAAGGAAATATTGGTCATATGGGAGCTAGGTAGACCTTACTCTTTTCAAGAATTTCTAAGTGATCTTTATTTTTCCCCACAGATTACAGAGAGAGGCAGAAGGGAGCTTTGTCACCTTATCTAAGGGATATCATTTAAAAAAGCCTTTGAAGAGAAATGAATGCTAGATTTTTTAAAAAAAAGTTAGCATATTCCTAGGGCTGAAATAGGGCTGCCAACTTTCTAATCGCACAAAACCAAACACCTTTCCTATCCCTTCCCCATGGCCCTGCCCCCACTTGCTCCATCCCCCTCCCTCCATCACCCCCCCCTTACTCACTTTCACAGGGCTGGAGTAGGGGGTTGGGGTGTGCAGGGGGGTGAGGCTTCCAGATGGGGGTGTGGGCTCTGGAGTAGAGCTGGGAATGAGGGGTTTGGAGGTGCAGGAGAGGGTTCTGGGCTGGGACAGCGGTTTAGGGTGCAGTGGGAGTATGGGCTCTGGGTGCAGGTTCTGGCTGGGGCCAGAAATGAGGGGTTCAGGGTGCAGGAGGGGGCTCCAGGCTGAGGCAGGGAGTTGGGGTGTGTGTGGGGGGGAGTGAGGGCTCCATCTGGGGGTATAGGCTCTGGAGTGGGGCCAGGGATGAGGAGTTTGGGATGCAGGAGGGGACTGGGGCAGTGTGTTGGGGTGGGTGCGGGCTCCAGAATGGAGTTTGGGTGCAGGAGGGCGCTCTGGACTGGATCAGGGGGTTGGGGTGAGGGAGAGGGTTTGGGATGTGGGGTCCCAGCAGTGCTTATGCAGCTCCTGGGAAGTGTCCATCAGGTCCCTGCAGCCCCTAGATGCATGGGTGGCCAGGGAGGCTTTGCGCACTGCCTCCATAGCTCCCGTTGGCTGCTGTTCCCATTGGCTGGCTGTTGCGGCAGGGCAGTGCGCAGAGCTTCCCTGGCTGCCCCTCTAGGGGCTGCAGGGACCTGGTGGCCGCTTCCAGGAGCCATGCGGAGCTAGGGCGGGTAGGGAGCCTGCCTTAGTCCTGGGACTCCACTGTGCTGCCAACTGGACTTTTAACGGTCCAGTTGGTGGTGCCTACTGGAACTCCCAGGGTCCCTTTTCGACTGGGTTTTCTGGTTGAAAACCAGATGACTGGCAACCCTAGGCTGAAAGAAATCAGTTTTGTATTGGGCAGCCAGTCAGAAGATTAAATCAAAGCCCTTAAGCCAGAGAGATTTAGCCTACCAAGGCTGCTTCACATGGGTTTGTCTTTGGGAGGGTTCTGGGAGGTTGATGCAATGCTACTCAAATCCATTCATGTCAAATTAAAAGTATCCTTTAAAAATACAAATGATTTATTCCTCACCTTCCCATATTAATGAGGCTAACCATCTATTTTGTGGTTAGAGAATGAAAAGAACCATCTGTTTTAGCACTAGAGTCCTTGCACTTGCAAGGAACACCCACAGCTCTGCTTTACACTCTGACGTACCCAAATCCAAAACTTGCTTCATCTACCACATGCTTTCTCAGTGGCCACAGATGCAGGAACTGGCACAACACCTGTGGGATAGGGAACCCTACTTCAGTCTCACTACACAATTGTAGTGTTGCATTTGACATTTAAGTTTTAAAAACACATTCTGAAATTGTGTAGTAGCTGTGTAATTCATTATTTCCCAGAAATGAGTGATTATATTCAGAAAAAAGGAATGAAGTCCCCACCTTTCTCCATGAAGAGGAAGCTTGGCTTTGTGGTTAAGACAGTGGCTAGGGACTCAAGAGATTTTGGTTCACTTCTCAGCTATGCCAGCTTTCTGTGTAACCCTGAGAAAGTCATTTTGACCCTGATCCTGCACATTACTCTGTGGGTAGATGTAACTGGACGCAGACTCACCAGCGGTGCCTCCTGCTGGTCATCTCAGGGAATTAGTGTTCCAGCCTCTGGAGCGCCCTCCTCAGGCCAGTGTCTCACCTTGCTGCTGGCTCCCGTGTCCCTCCCAGGACCCCAGTGCCCCTTTTTTCCAGGTGCTTCCCCCTGGCAGTACCCCACAGTTCTGGGTCTCCCCCTCCTAGGAGAACCCCCACTATCCCTATCTCACCTCAGTCATAGGCTCCTGCCAGTCACCAGCTAGCCCCCATGCCCTGGGGCAGACTGCAGTATGAGCCACTCATCACCGGCAAGGTTGGGTTTGGATCTGCTGCCTCTGGCTACCCCTGCAACCCCCATACCTAGTAGACCTTACCAGGCCCGCAGCCTGGGGCTTTCCTAGGCTGGAGCTCCCAGGCTCCCTTAGTCTTTCCCCAGCCCTGCTCCAAACTAGGTCCTCTATTCAGGTCTCTACAGCCAGGTCCCTCCCTCTCAGGCCTAGAGAGAATCTGCCTCTGGCTCACAGCCTTTATACAGCCAGTTGGGCCCTGATTGGGGCATGGCCCCCAGCTGAGGCTGCTTCCCCAATCAACCCCACTGCCTTTCTTCTACAACAGCCCTCTCCCAGGGCTATCTTAAATCCCTCTGGGCCCGAGTGGGTGTCCACCCTGCTACAGTAGACCACTGACTTCTGTGGGTCTCTATGCAGGTACAGGGGTTGGCCCACAGAGAGTAACTTGCAGGAGTGAGTCCCATATCTCTGTGCCTCAGTTTACCATCTGTAAAATGAGGCTAATACTACTACCACCTTTCTCCCACTCTGTCTGCCTTGTCTATGTAGAATGTAAAATCTAAGTAAGGATCGGTTTCTTACTTGCTACTGTACAGCACCTCACACAGTGGGGTCCTGAGGTTGGGTGGGACTTCGAAGCGCTACTGTAATATAAATGATAAATAATGAGAATGAAGTGAACTAACACATTCCAAAATAGAATTAGGACTTTGAAGTGAAAGTAGCAGGCTAAGCATTTTAAAAAATAAACATGAAACAGAAAGCTGGATACCTCATCCAACAGTATGTCTAAAATTATTCCACAAAAATGTATTCCTCACTCCTATCTCCATCTAAATGGAATGCCAAGGACTCCCCATATGCAAAGGGAAAATTAAAGGTGATACAATTGCTCTCTTGGGACCTTCTATTTTAATTTGCTTTGTGTTTCAGTGCAATTATATATGAATAAGCAAATGAACAGTTTAATGTCCAGGGCACTACTTATTTTTCCTAGAATGCATGTTAGCAATAAATGATTCCTATAAATAGTCACTTGTGAATCTCTTTGATTGAACAGAGCCCTTTTTTTATCCAGACATTCGGTGTAACTGTAAAGCTGACACAGTCATTTGGCTACCACAATAACGGTTGCATGAAAGTAATTTTGGACTCAGACGTGAAATGAGCTGTCAGAATGCAGGTAGCAGAAGTAGGAAAGAATCATTGGATCATATTATTTAATTTCCAGCCTGAAGGCCAAGCATTCTGGAGTTTCCTATCAGCTACTGCTGAACAATATTGATATGCAGTATATATGATAGTGGATTCCAGTAAAGTCAAAAAGAAAAAGGGCACATGGTTTTTCCACATTGCTGATTGCTATCAGTAATTGTGTGAGAATGGGATACCTTATTTTTTTTTGCCTTTCAAGCCATTTAATTTGTTGGCTGATTAAAACATTACTTATTTATTAACCTATTTTTTTCCTGAGGGAGACCAAAATAAATGGAAAATATATGTTAATTTCAAACCACCACAGGATCAAATTCTGTCTTCAGATTCTTATGCATTGATCTGAAATCAGCTAGAGGGTCCAGCATATCTGAGGCCATGTCTTCATTGCTAAAACCAGATGTACCCTTGTATGAAATCTTAGTGGAGACAAAGCGCAGGTAGTTTTCACCATGCAATAATGAGGCGAGGTCAACCAGAGTCAGGGATATAGAATGGACTTCACCTAGCTACCTCATGGTGAAAAGTATCTGTATTTTGTTTCCACTAGGATTTTACAGTGAGATTGCTAATGCACAATAATCATTCTGCTGTAAAACACCTAGGCTAACCAGATAGCAAGTGTGAAAAATCGGGATGCGTATGAGGGGTAATAGGAGCCTATATAAGAAAAAGCCCCAGATATTGGGACTGTCCCTATAAAATTGGGACATCTGGTCACCCTAAAAACACCATCTTTTTTGCCACTTAAATCAGCATGAGGATCAAATTTGAGCTATAATGAAGCATGTGATTGTGCACATAGTTATAATTAAAAGACTTTGGGCCAGACTCTGATCTCAGCTACACTGGTGCAAACCTGGAGTAACTCCATGAACAGAGGTGAATTTGCTCTGGATTTATACTGCTGTAAAATGATCAGAATCTAGTCCCCCCCTTTTTTTTTGCTACACAAAAACTACCATGATATAAAAAGAATATGCTTGTTTAATCTTGTGAATGCTACTGAACTTTGGCCGTGTACTGTAGGCTACATACTGCATAGCCTCAATTGATGATGACTCAAATCTCAAAATAGCCTGCTAAAATGCTGCTGAATAGGATCTATCCAAGTGTCCACTTGATAAAAGGTATTTGGACTATGAATTAAATATTAGACTCATTACATTTTCCTAACATTCCAGTAAAAATGCACAAATGTTATATGTTTTTGAGATTTGTGAGTCTTCTCTAACTTGTATACTGCTTTGAAAATATACCACGAAGTCGATGAATGATAGAACAGTATACTTACATTTTAATTTACTTGTATTTTTATTTCCCCATTATTTCTCATTCTCCAACTTTTCCACACATGGGGCAAAGGACCCAAGAGGATAATTAATTCAAAAGCTGCAACTCTGGAAGGATGCTACATAATAAAAAACAAACGCCTTGCCCTGGACCTCTTCACTCATTGTCTTTATCAGAGTCTATGCACCTAGTTAAGAAACAGAGCAAGATTCCTTAAACAGACTTTAATCCTCCACGGCTGGATGCTCTTTATCAATAGATGTGAGGAGTCAGAATGAAGAATTAGGTAAACTACAGCAAACTTACGCAGGTCTAATGCTTTGAGAGCTGTGCTTTCTGCTCTTAGACCACTGCTTTCAGTAAAATAGTCAAACAAAAAAACAATAGTCCTCTCCCATGTAACTTTACTCAGTGCTTGCTGTAGCCATGGAATTGTGCTCCAGATTATAAAGGCAGTTCTCCTGATCTGTTAACTTCCCACAAACAAATGTTTTTTTTATTCCATTGTAATGTTGAGCCATTGACAAATACCTAGGCAGAGAAGCTCTGTTAGAAGTGACTTACTCGAATCGTGCTTCATTCTTGTTCTGTTTTTGTTTCTGATCCTTACAGGATGTGATTCTCCTTTTATCCTTTCTGGCAGGACACAGCACTGTACTGGAGACATTGATTTTTGAACAGGTGTATGAACAAAAGCTTTTTCTATCCAAAGCTTGTCGGGGGCAAACTGTGTTTTGGGGCAGCAAAATGAATAAATTGAATGTTATGTACTAAATAGACAGAAAAATCTATCTGCAATTTGCAGTCTAACAAGTACCATAATGGTTAGTTTTCTTCTAAAAAGAAGTCAAGGGGAGGGATCAGATTTACTGCCATGGCAGGCTTATTAGCAGCTTAAAAAAAAATCCCTTCAGTCTTCATTTTTGTTTGTATGCTTAACAACAATGTTAAATCACTCAAGGCAACATTAAAACTGAGCTCTCTTGAGACTTTATCAGTTTTAGGTCTAAGCCTCAGAACATTTAAAAGCTATGATAGAAAACTACTGTCTTTTAGGGAGTTATTGACTGTGTTCCCATTTACTAGATTTCAGACCATGTGCCAGTTAATAAATTGGAAAATTTGTATTAAACTGAATATTAAAACAGATGTTTTGATTGAACACATTTAATTGCCTTTTCTGAGTCTCAACATCAGTGATTTGCTAACAGAACTCCTTTATTATGAGGAAATTGAAAAAGCAAACTGTTTTCTTGTAATTGGATTATAATGTTATATAAAGAGGGCAGATTTTAAGTCCAGATGTGTGCTAAGGATCACTGGGTTTCTTGAAAAGCCCACAGTTATGGATAAGTGTTGAAGTTCAGTAGCCAGTGTTATTGTACTTAAGCTGAACATCAGGGAACAAATGCATTGGCCATATATCAAGTAGTCTCCATCATTGCACTGAAATGAATTAGTCTGGTTGAAAAAGGTTATTGTCCTTCTGAAGTTATAGCTGCCCAATTTGATTGCATTCTTATGTCTATGGGTAACACTGAAAGATGTGGGCTAATCTTACATATCTGCAGACAAGAACATCTAAGGGTTAAATCCTGGTCCCTACAAGCCAAGTCTGTTGTATGTTTGTTGTAGAGGTTAAGGCCAGATCCCACCATGTGCCATTGCAATAACACAAAGCCATAAATGTGGCAGATTTGGCTTTGTGAGGCTTCCTCAGCCTAGGTGAGTCCTGAGGGGTTGTAGGATCACTGTAGCAGCTTCTATGCTATCCCTTCTTTTGGCCCCTGGTGTGGGGAGGGTGTGGGGGTGTAGGGAGTGAAAATGTTCTGGCCAAAGGCATCCTTATGCTCTGGTGATCCCTGGCTACCAGAATGATTTTTTTGAGAGGCGGGGGGAACAGGGACTATAAAGCTGCTCTGCTTTATGCTGAGGAAAGTTCTTCCCCCTCAGAGCTGCACTGAACTCAGGTCTGATTCTATTCTAGTTTTTAATGCAGAGCCCATCACCATACTCTCTGAGTATCTTCTGGTCATGTGTCCCAGCAGACAACTTGGGAACAGGCTGGCTTTTGTATGAGATGGAATCCCTTCAGTCCAGAGAATGGCAGTGGAAGCACACTGTAGTGGCTTCACATGGCCCTATATACAATCACAGATTCTCCAGCCAGGGGAGAATCTCTTGACACTCAGAGATGGCCCTGTTTTGCAAGTAAAAAAAAAAAACCCTCAAGATACTTGACAATTTGACTTTAGTAGAGCTAGATTGATTTACACCAGCTGAGGGTCTGACCCATATATTTCTGTCCCATCAAGAGCAGAGAAAGCAGCCAGTTTGCCTTCATCAGTATCTGGGTGAATATGCTCCATATCTTTGTCACCTCTAGATTAGACTACTACAGCATGCTCTACATACGGCCATACCCTGAATCTGTTTGGAAACTTAAGCTAATGCAGAATGGGATATTAATGGGGGTACTTGCATATATAAGTATTTGCAGTACTTTATATGGTATTGTGTCAGATTTTCAAAACATAAATATATAAATCTTATATATTAATCAAAAGAATAGACAAAGTTCCTCTGTAAGGGTTTGCTATGTAGAATTTGAGACTTCTCAGTTCTGCAATTTATTAAGAATTTGTGTGAATTTTATTTGCAACCCTTTTGGCATTTCTGAAGTGCACTTTGCTGTGTACTGAAGAATCACAAACACCTAGATGGAATTCTTTAACATGCTCTATTTTTATTAAAAGCAAAGAAAGATTTATAGGCATAATAGATTTACCTCCATCTCAGATTCAAACATAATTGACTAGTCATATTTGCAGTGCATAGTTTAGAGCAAGCTTACTAGTGCTTTAGCCTGTCATATATGGATCTAGTAACAATCAAGGAAGGTACATAACATAAGGCTGAACTTAAGTATTTCATTGGTAAGAACATGGAGCTTACATGGTTCTGAGATAACGTACTTACCTACACCTTGGGAATGAATCAGTTTGTTACCAGATGAACTAAACTGCAAGGTTATGAAATGAACATGCATAATACTGTGCACTCTATCTTGGCTTGTCTGTTTTAAAATAAGTACATTAATATACTGTCTGAAGTTAATGGTACAAATTGACACTTGTGGTTTTTGATTTGCTATAAGCATTTCCATTTGGCAATTATCACTAGACATAGTGATTCATTCACTTAAACATTTTAATTACTAAGAATTCCATGTGTTTAAATTAAAAAATCTAATTTTCCTACTTATTAGGCCAATCCATTATTACTAGAATAATAATTACCCCCCCCCAATTGATATATTATTTGCTAATGATGTGAATGTTGAGGAACAAAAACAAAGTTCTTCTCCTTCAAGCTTTTGTTTAACAAATCAAAATAAGTCATTTTGAGAATTATACAGTATTCATGTCTAACCATTATGATGTTTTCATCTTAAAGGAAACAAGGAAACTAAATATAATGTGATATCTGTATGTATCAATGTATCATCCCTCCAAATATAATAAATTCAAATCATGTACAATGTGCCTCAGGATATTTTCTATTCTCTGCAATGAATTGTCTTAATGAATGAACACATCATTTAAAATGTGGAAAATATAGCATTGTATTGACTTGTCAAAGAAATAAAGTAAGTTGGAAGGAAGATCTGAAAAAGTGAGTAAGTGAAATATTAAAAACCAGTAATTATATCAATTGGAAAGTAGTTGCATACTAAAGATTTGTTTTATTGAACACACAATTTCTTCAACTTTTAAATTTATGAAGTTTTCTTTTCAAGAATTAATTTTACATCCTTCCTACAATATATAGTAAGGAGGCGAAGAGTGGTTTTGTGGTTAAAATGGTACTAGGAGATATGATTGCTCTCTATAAATATATCAGAGGGATAAATACTGGAGAGGGAGAGGAATTATTTAAGCTCTGTACCAATGTGGACACAAGAACAAAGGGATATAAACTGGCCACCAGGAAGTTTAGACTTGAAATTAGACAAAGGTTTCTAACCATCAGAGGAGTGAAGTTTTGGAATAGCCTTCCAAGGGAAGCAGTGGGGGCAAAAGATCTATCTGGCTTTAAGATTAAACTCGATAAGTTTATGGAGGAGATGGTATGATGGGATAACATGGTTTTGGTAATTAAATATCATGGTAAATAGCCCCAATGGCCTGTGATGGGATATTAGATGGGGTGGGATCTGAGTTACCCAGAAAAGAATTTTCTGTAGTATCTGGCTGGTGAATCTTGCCCATATGCTCAGGGTTTAGCCGATCGCCGTATTTGGGGTGGGGAAGGAATTTTCCTCCAGGGCAGACTGGAAGAGGCCATGGAGGTTTTTCGCCTTCCTCTGTAGCATGGGGCACGGGTCACTTGCTGGAGGATTCTCTGCTCCTTGAAGTCTTTAAACCACGATTTGAGGACTTCAATAGCTCAGGACATAGGTGAGAGGTTTTTCGCAGGAGTGGTGGGTGAAATTCTGTGGCCTGCATTGTGCAGGAGGTCAGACTAGATGATCATAATGGTCCCTTCTGACCTAAATATCTATAAATCTATGAAATAGAACATCCATTGTGGCTCCAATAAGTTCATTGACTGGGCAGCCCATGAGATAATACATGTACTGATTTATCTGTTTAGTTTGATTTTGAACACCTTTGTATGCTGCAGCCATGTTAGCTTTGTCATAGCTTTGTCCCCTGCAACCAGTTAAACTTAAATGAATTTTTTAGCTTCTCTCACATAACCTCTGTCATACCCTCCCTTGTTTTACTGTGGCTATCAATGAAATAAACAAAGCTCTCAACAACCTTCATTCCTTCATTTGAAACCCCAACATACTTTAACATCTGGGATATTTGTTCCATTTGGAAGACGTCTGAAGTGCAATCAGATATCATAGAGAGGTATTTAGCTTTCCTAATCTTGTTGAAAATAGTCTGCTGTACTATTCTTGTGATCCGACTGATACATTCATTTTGAATTCAGTTTGATAAGCATGTCACATTTGCCATATCAGTCTTAACAGGTTCCACGTGATGTTGCAACACACTATCATACCTTGCAAGCAATTTAAGTAATCCCCCCCAATTACCATTGAGGATTATGAAATTTCTCATCTGAACCTCTCAAAGCTAAACACTTCACTTAAGTACAGCAAAATACCCAAGACACGATGCACAATATTGTGCCACATGTCCTTCTGTGTCTGAAAGCAGGTTTGCATATCTTTGTCAGTTGTGTGACCCTTTTCCAATGGTTATGCAATCTCCATCCAGCAAGTGGTTGCACCATGTGTTTCTTTGAATGTTCAGTCGGCATCCTTACTTGCTAAAGTGGAAAAAGTTTATGAACCCAGCTTTACAGTTCACAAAAGGAAGACGAGGAATTTGGCTGGAAAAGCAAACAAGCGAAGCAGAACAAGAAGGCAAGAGTTGAATAATACATCAACCAGGATCATTGGTATAACTCCGCATTAGGAGTTTTGACAAAGAGCCATGATTTTAATAATTGCTTTCCTTTGCATTTCCTCGGAAAGTCTTCTTGTCTATGACAAAATTCTTCACCACATTTTCAATAATTGAACTGCTTTCTGCAGCCATGTCTTTAACAGTGGCACTAGCAACAAAAAAGGGCAATGTTCTGACCCACATTCAGATTCTGGGACTCAACTATTCAATGCAAATATTTGTGCTGGAATCAGATTCTGGCACCCAACAATCCAGCGCTTACCTCAGTTCCAGAGTCGGGGGCTCTGAAGCCTGACAATCCCAAATCAACATCCTCACTAGCTGAAGAAGGCTCAGAAGTGGGAGTAGCAGAACTGATCACTGATTGTTCACCAGGAACATGGTTGAACTTAACATATTTCAAGAAACTTGGTAGCGCATTTGCACTTTTCTGATCTTATTTTTCAAGGTGCTGCAGCTTGTGCTTTGAAGTACCACTCTCGTGTATTCTGGCAGAAATCATGGTTGACCGTAAGAATTCACCCACCAATCTCTTTATGAATGAATTGCTTGGTTGGGAATGACTTTCACCTGCTACTGCAGAGCTAACTAATATCCCTGTGAAATTCAGAGAAGGGTCATAATATCTTTGTGAAACTCAAAGCTGTATCAAGTGAAACTAATGAGTCAGAGTTCAGGAACATGGATAAGGTCAAGGGAAGGTAAGTCTGGCTCAAGGGAAGGGAGCAGTTACAAAAAAGGCTAGGGAACCATGATGGAAGAAAAGAGGTGTTTTTTTTTAAAGTGCCCTTTACGGGCTCCTGATGGGGCTGGGCCTGGGTGTGGTTCTCTTTGCGTGGCCCTGTTGCTTGGCATTGTACTAGACACAAATGTAAAGAAAGTCCCTAAACCAAAGTGCACTTGCTTTTAATTAACTTCTGTATCCAATTTAAGGTCTTTATTTTAACTTACAAAATCCCAAGAGGAGTAGGCTTGGGGTACATCAGGGGCTGCCTTGATTTTTATGGAGTTAGTGACCTTCCTTTTCTTGTGTACAATAGCTCAAATGGTGACAAACAGTTCTCTTCCAAGGTTCATTTCTGATTTTCAGTATTTATAGAAAATTGATATATAGTATTTGAGGTGGGTCCTAGCTACAGATGAACTTTCCCAAAGTTCAGAATTGTTTAGATTCACACTTGTGGTATAAGCTCATCTCCTGTATAAATGAGTAATATATAGATCACTGTTGCTCACTAAAGATGAGCTTGAACTACACACAAATATATTATCACAGGGAAATACAACTGAAGACACCTAAGATGAATATGAAACAGTTCTTTACTTTAACTAGCAAAAATTAGAAGTTGAACTGTGCATATTAAAATTTAAAAGTAGATGAAGAAGAAGGCTATTCATTTGTTAAGATTCAAGTTCTAATAATGATTGATTATGATTTTGATTAATCTGGAGCATTCCATTGGATTTTAAAATATTCTCTGTTTATAATGAAACCATCTTGTCAGAAGAGCAGGGTTCTAACCAGACTAACTTCAACAATGAAGGCATATAATTAAAAAAATAGTAATAACAGTAATAATAATAATAATAATAATTAATAAAAGGTTTGTAATGTAATGTTCGTTGTTTGCTGAAGCTGGCTCTGTGTGTAATATTGTTTGTCAGTGTGAAATTGGGATTAATGGGTTACTATATCTTGAAACATTTCTGCACGATAAAGATAAATTATTATGGATTAATACCACACATTGTGAACAAAATTGTAGGTGTGGCAAACCACCACTGACAGAAGAAGATATTTTCACTGAAAAGTTGCTTTCATGCAGAATTGTGAAAATTTACTAAACCATGAAACATGATTGATCCTCGAATGCTTGGCAAGTCAAGGACAGCTATTCATGTAGCTGAAGTTGTGTATCTTAGATTGACCCCGCGCGGTAGTGTAGACACGCCCTTAGGCAGAGCTGTTGCAGGGCCGTTCCAGGAGGCGGTTTTTCAGGGATGGCACTTCTGCCACAAGGACACTGTCAACTATTTGACTTGACTACTCCCATTTATAATCTCGCTGTTCTACAGTTTGGCTGAGCTCCTGCCTGTGAAGTGCTACTTACATCCAGAGGGGACAGGCCTCCCTTGGCAGGAATGACATCAGATGGGACGTAGTACTTGCCTGTGCATGTGGCGGTGTAGGCTCTGAGAAGTGTAGCTATCAGCTGGCAAGGCCAGTGACGTATTGTATTTAAAGATCTTCCTCTTCTCACAGACGGTTTGCCCATGTCTGGGAAGGCAGCACAGGCTGCATCTGATTCCCTGCATTTTGATGAGCATCTCAGTCTCTCTCATAGGCATGCCGAAATATTTTTATGGAAAATCATCTCTGAATCCTTTTTCTTTCCCTTTGACTGCTAGATGCTGCCCCAGGCCAGTCATTGCCCATCCTAACAAGTAATAGCACTGCTGGTATTAAAAGGGGGAAGTTCTACGGATGGAATAAAAAAAGCTGTTATGGGTATGTTTCAGATCCAGTTTTATCCAAGAAGTACTGAAAATGAAGAGGCTTTCTGTCCTCAGGAGGCTTGCAGACCAACAGCCATCACACTTAAGCACTCAAACTTTTTAAATCTTGTCCAAACCCATCCAGGTCAAGGAAGTTACAGGTTTCAGAGTAACAGCCGTGTTAGTCTGTATTCGTAAAAAGAAAAGGAGTACTTGTGGCACCTTAGAAACTAACCAGTTTATTTGAGCATGAGCTTTCGTGAGCTACAGCTCACTTCATCGGATGCATAGCATATCGTGGAAACTGCAGAAGACATTATATACACACAGAGACCATGAAACAAAACTTCCTCCCACCCCACTCTCCTGCTGGTAACAGCTTATCTAAAGTGATCATCAAGTAGAGCCATTTCCAGCACAAATCCAGGTTTTCTCACCCTTCCCCCCCCCCCCCCACACCCACACAATGTTGGTGTAGAGGGCTTCTACATCCATAGTGGCCAGGATGGTGTTATCATATGATACACCAACATTCCACACAAAGATGGACTACAAGCCATCAAGAACACTATCCCCGATAATGTCACGGCTAACCTGGTGGCTGAACTTTGTGACTTTGTCCTTACCCATAACTATTTTACATTTGGGGACAATGTATACCTTCAGATCAGCGGCACTGCTATGGGTACCCGCATAGCCCCACAGTATGCCAACATTTTTATGGCTGATTTAGAACAACGCTTCCTCAGCTCTCGTCCCCTAACGCCCCTACTTTACTTGCGCTATATTGATGACATCTTCATCATCTGGACCCATGGAAAAGAAGCCCTTGAGGAATTCCACCATGATTTCAACAATTTCCATCCCACCATCAACCTCAGCCTGGTCCAGTCCACACAAGAGATCCACTTCCTGGACACTACAGTGCTAATAAACGATGGTCACATCAACACCACCCTATACCGGAAACCTACTGACCGCTATTCCTACCTACATGCCTCCAGCTTTCACCCTGACCACACCACACGATCCATCGTCTACAGCCAAGCTCTGCGATACAACCGCATTTGCTCCAACCCCTCAGACAGAGACAAACACCTACAAGATCTCTATCAAGCATTCTTACAACTACAATACCCACCTGCGGAAGTGAAGAAACAGATTGATAGAGCCAGAAGAGTTCCCAGAAGTCACCTACTACAGGACAGGCCTAACAAAGAAAATAACAGAACGCCACTAGCCGTCACCTTCAGCCCCCAACTAAAACCCCTCCAACGCATTATTAAGGATCTACAACCTAACCTGAAGGATGACCCAACACTCTCACAAATCTTGGGAGAAAGGCCAGTCCTTGCCTACAGACAGCCCCCCAACCTGAAGCGAATACTCACCAACAACCACATACCACACAACAGAACCACTAACCCAGGAACCTATCCTTGCAACAAAGCCCGTTGCCAACTGTGCCCACATATCTATTCAGGGGACACCATCACAGGGCCTAACAACATCAGCCACACTATCAGAGGCTCGTTCACCTGCACATCCACCAATGTGATATATGCCATCATGTGCCAGCAATGCCCCTCTGCCATGTACATTGGTCAAACTGGACAGTCTCTACGTAAAAGAATAAATGGACACAAATCAGATGTCAAGAATTATAACATTCATAAACCAGTCGGAGAACACTTCAATCTCTCTGGTCACGCAATCACAGACATGAGGGTCGCTATCTTAAAGCAAAAAAACTTCAAATCCAGACTCCAGCGAGAAACTGCTGAATTGGAATTCATTTGCAAATTGGATACTATTAATTTGGGCTTGAATAGAGACTGGGAGTGGCTAAGTCATTATGCAAGGTAGCCTATCTCCCCTTGTTTTTTTCCTACAAACCCCCCCCCAAGACGTTCTGGTTAAACTTGGATTATTGCCGTGCACATTGTAAGATGAGCTATTGCCAGCAGGAGAGTGAGTTTGTGTGTGTGGTTTCTGGAGGGGGGTGTGTGGGGGGGGGGTGAGAAAACCTGGATTAGTGCTGGAAATGACCCACCTTGATTATCATGCGCATTATAAAGAGAGGTTTCAAAGAGGGATGGGCTATTACCAGCAGGAGAGTGAGTTTGTATGTGGGTGTGGGGGGGGGGGAAGGGTGAGAAAACCTGGATTTGTGCTGGAAATGGCTCTACTTGATGATCACTTTAGATAAGCTGTTACCAGCAGGAGAGTGGGGTGGGAGGAAGTTTTGTTTCATGGTCTCTGTGTGTATATAATGTCTTCTGCAGTTTCCACGATATGCTATGCATCCGATGAAGTGAGCTGTAGCTCACGAAAGCTCATGCTCAAATAAACTGGTTAGTCTCTAAGGTGCCACAAGTACTCCTTTTCTTTTTAAGGAAGTTACAGTAACTGTTGTGAGGGAGGTTTGCATCCCAAATGCATTCAGAAACCAGGAACAAGTCTCTAATATTTTAGGACAAAAAAGTTCTTTAAAATCCAGTGTCATCAAAAAAGTTACATTAACAGTGTTGTGGGGGACTTTTGTCCCCCAGATGCATTTAGAAGCTAAGAACAATTTAATATTTTAGAAGTGGAGTAGTCAGCACATACAAATTCACTACATTCTCCACATTGCTTGCAGCTCTTGCAATCAGCTGACCTTGGACAAATGTAGCAGCATCCACTGCTGAGTTTGCTAGGTGGTCCTGTGGTGGCAGGTTTTCAATGGTGGACAAGGAACAAGAGTGCTGCTTTGATGGGCATGGTAAGATGATGGATATCAAAGATTCTTGTCTTTATATGTGCATCTACGAATTGATATCTTAGATTGACAAGGAATAAGTGCTTTCTTTGTCTTGGTCGAGTGTTTGGTCAGGATTTTTGCTGACCCAAATGAAGAAACTTGCAATGCCAGTAACCTCAAGCATGTTGAAGAAAAGAACTGTTGACCACCTATTTATCTTGCACCTGCAGGAGTACATTCTTGCAAGATGGTCCATGTTATCAACACAACTTTTCGTGTCATTGTAGTAGAGAATTATATGGGGTTTCTTTGTTTGTCACCTTCTACAACCTTGAAGTCATGCATGGTCGATAGCTTTATTACCAACTTGCCTTTCTTTGGAACATAGGGTGAGTAGCTTAGCAAACTCAAACACTGATGACAATTATTATCTTCTGCAATGCGGATGCATCTGACTAGGTATGTCTGGCTTGTTTCATGGGACTGTTCCAACATAGGTCATGTTTTCATTGAGTAGATCTTCAGCAAGCTGAATAATGGTGAAGTTATCCCCATCTACATTTCTTCCAGTCTTCTACTGGGCTGAACACAGGCTCCTCATTGTCTGAAGACTAAATTGATGAACAATCAACGCAAACATGGTCTTCCTTCTCAGAGCTACTCTCAACGTGATCTGTCAAATGTATTACTATTTAATACATTATCATCGCACGACAACTCACTTTCAGAGTCGCAAATCATTTTTATAAGGTCAGAAGCGGAATATCAGGCCCATTTATTTGCCTTCTTGAATTCTGCAATAGAGAAAGTCTCCTGAGTCTGTGGTGTTTTGAGTACAATATCTAGTCAGAAAATCCCTTCTAGAGTGTTAAGCAGAGAGAGCCAGAATCAGTTCACTCTGTGTGGAGGTACATATCAAGCCTAGATTTGAAGGGTCCAACATCCCTGGAGTACTTTTTACCTTAGGGTGCCAGTGGGCAGCAACTCCTGTCACTGCAATACATTATCAGTTGGCATATGCTAACTATTACAATACAAGATTCTCACTAAACGCAAAGGTGTGTATAATTGAACTACTAAAAATACAGGATAACAGTGCAACATGTTTGGGGTATATATATGTACCCCACATACTTTTGATAGTGAAAAAGTGTATTTCATGCAAAATTAATTTTTTTCACTGAATTGTGTATATGTCCTAAAACAGCGTAGCTGGAGGGCCACTAGTTAGTGAGCTATTGCAATATATATGTTCACAGGGCACATTACCCCATGCATGTGGATGAGGGTTAAGGTTCACACTTACGTAGCTAAAAATTGTGTAGGGTTGGAAGAGGATAGTATTTCTACATAACTAGTAGAATGGTGGCATGAAAATGTGAAATGTAAGCTGAAATCATGAATTAAATATGAAAAATACAAAAACAAGAACAATATGAAAAATCAGATATTTTTGCTCTTCTTTGTTGGAAGTTATTACTCCAGATAAAAGAATAGACTGTTTTGAACAGCGATTTAACCTTTGGCAATATCAAATGACTTGCCAAAGGTATTGGCAAAACCACCATTCATTTATCTGTGCACAGGCACATTCAGAGGAAATGTGGCATGTGGATCAATACAGCAAGACAGATAAAGCTATAAAGAGAGCAAAAGTTCTTTCTATTAATAAAATGTGCACTTGCAGCCAACAACCAGAATCAGATAAATTCAGTTGGAGCTTCTCTTTGGCATCTGTGGAACAGAAGGAGGAACAGGTTTCCTTTTCTCCCTCTTTGTGCTGGGGACAAATCATGATGACATCACTTTCTGGGATTCAGCATAGTTAGGCATGGATACAAATGGAGTGGCAGAATTGTATTTGTCTTGGCAAAAACAGGAATAGCAACTTGTAAAAGTAGGTACTGGAAGTAAGATGGAAGGCTTGTCTTGTGGTTAAAGCACAGAATACCCTGGTTCTATTTTTGGCTCTCAGATACTTTGTGTGACTTTGGGAAAACAACTTACAGTAATTTTTCTGTGTCCTAATTTCTTAATATATAAACTAGGGGATCAAGATACTTACTATACAAACCTCTTAAATGTGTGAGGATGAATCTGTTATTTGTAAAATATGCTGAATAGAGCTGGTTGGGGAAACAGATTTTTTATCCTGAAGGAAATTTTGACATTTCAAAATTGATCTCCATTATGGATTGGATTGGGAAATCAGACTATCAAAAAAAATCTCAGGGAATGAAAACTTTCAAAAATTCTAGATGTTTTTGAACACGATTTCACATATTGAACAATTTTTTGTTTCAAAACATTTGGAAACAGTGTATTTTCAAAACAATGATTTTTGCAGTGTTGGTCCAAAGATATCAGAGAGGCAAAGTGGGTCAGATAATATTTTATTGGACCAACTTCTGGTGGTGAGAGAAGTTTTTTGAGCTACACAGATCTCTTCTTCAGCAATTCTGCTGAAAGACTGTAGGTGAGAAAAAGCCATCTTGAACAGAGTCTTATCTTGCTATGCTAAGTTTTTAGTCATTAGAAAGTATTTCACTTTTATTTCTTTGTAACCATTTCAATCTCTAACTAATACTTGATCTCACTTAAAATCCTATTTTCTTTTGTTAATAAATTAGCTTTAATTCTAATTTAAACCAGCAGGGTTGTGTTAGTGACAGTTAATGCCGCTTAAAGTGCTTAGCTGTACATTTAATGTCTTTAGAGGGGCAAACAGGCCTTGTTATTTCTCTGAGTGGTGCAGGAGAGGGTGGACAGTTCAGGGCACATGATTTGGGGAAATTTGGGACTAGGAGTTTGTTGGGGTCACCTTACTGGTTGTAACCAAGGCTGATGGAAGACACAGTGGGGCTGTAGACAGGCCACTGTGGTCAGAGTTGTTGAACCAGGGCTGGCTATATAGCACACAGATGCTCAGGGTGTGACCTGCATGCTTGTTGCCCAACTGTGAGACTCCCAGGCAGAGAGCAAAGCATTGTGAGGCACTCAAGGTTACAGGGTAAGAGGTGACAACCCTTCACGGGCCTGGAATGCACCCTTAAGTGTGACAGAAGAGCTCTGTGTAGCTCAAAAATGTGTCTATTTCACCAACAGCAGTTGCTCCAATACAAGATATTACCTCACTCACTTTGTTTATGAGAGAGAGAGAGACTAATTTCAAAACAATGACTTTTTATTCTCTAGAACAGAAAATCAAAACTCTTTGTTGAAATTGACATTCCCCCACAGAAAAACCAGCTTTTGACAAAACATCAGTGATGGTAGCTCCTCCTGGTCACTTTAAGAATAGCTCATGAGGTCAACACCCCATCCCACAGATGCACACCATCCTCTGCCTCTCTTTCACTCTACGAGCTGCTGCTGCCTCTTTGTGACTCAGCCCTCCATCCAGGTCACTAGCCTGTTTCCACCTTCTGGGATATCCAAGTCCCTCTCCCAAACAGTCTCAGGTAGTCTTCCCTCTCACTGCCCCAAGGTGCCACTTCCTCAGTGGCTGGTAGGCGAACCCAGACCTGCCCTCCTCTCTGGGTTCCTCCTGCTCAGGGACCCTCTACTAAGCAGTCACGATCTGTTCCCTTTGAGACTTGACTGCCTTTCCCTAAGCCCTTTCCTTACCATCTGGCATGCCGCCATTTCTGGGTTTGCCAGTCTCCCAGCTCCCTCCCCCCAAGGAGCAATTGTAGGCTATCTTTCCCTGTTGCTGTCAAACATTCCTCCTTTCTTCCAGGGAGTGACTACAGAATTTCCCAACCAACCCCCCATTTCCAATTTCTTGTCTTTATAGTCCCAGCCCAGCTTGTTCCTCCTCAATTGGGTTCCCTCACTCAGTCAGGGGATTACCGGATTACCCTCTGCTGTGTCTTGTTGGGTTAATTAGCTCCCTTTTCACTCTGCATTACCCCTTTCCAGGCAAGTGTGGGGTAAACACCCCATCACAACATCAGTTTCCAATGGGAAAAATGTTTAGGTGAAAACTGGCCAGATTCTCAGTGAGTTATAACCTGTTTGTGCCATTCAGGTGAGGAAAAGGAGCTGTAATCTGCAGGAAATGGCTGTCAGAGAATTCCCCTAGAAGGAAACTCTCTGCTGGTGTAGCTGTACCATTGCTGAGTCCTGAGCCTTTGACCCATCCCATCTCTCCTGGGATCTGGAGCATGTCAGAGGTGGGGGTGGAGAGCTCAGCTATGCATATTTTTTACTGGTGTAATGAAAAGCAACCATGCATCTGCTGTAAATATTGCTGGTGCATTCTGGCCAGGGGAATCAGGAAACCATAACTGGCACATGGACTGCCTCTCCCCTTGCACCAAGCAGAGCTCTGGGATAGGAGAGACACACTATACTTATACAGTGCATGTGCACTCTTTCTAGCATCCGCACTAAGAAAGCTTTAGATTATGACAATATGACTGAAACTAGTTTTCAGGTAACTTGTTTTTCTTTTTAAAAATAAATATGGCAGTCTGTAGCGGGGTGGACACCCGCTCTGGCCCAGAGGGGTTTAAAATAGCCCTGGGAGAGGGCTGGGGCAGGGGAAAAGCTGGGCTGATTGGCAGAGCAGCCGCAGCTGGGGGCCATGCCCGAAACAGACCCAGCGGGCCTTATACAAGCCAGGGAGCTAGAGGCCCAGAGGGACACATTCTCTCGCTAGCTCTGAGAGGGAGGGACTTGGCTGCAGAGACCTGAATAGAGGATCCAGTTTGGAGCAGGACTAGGGAAAGGCCAAGGGAGCTGGGGAGCTGTGGCCTAGGAAAGCCCCAGGCTAGCCCCAGGCTGCAGGCTTGGGAAGGCCTATTAGGTATGGGAGTTGCAGGGGCAGCCACAGGTAGGCAGAGGCAGCAGGTCCAAACCCAGTCTTGCTGGTGATGAGTGGCTCATACTGCAGTCTGCCACAGGGTGCAGGAGCTAGCTGGTGACTGTCAGGAGCCTATGACTGAGGTGAGGTAGGGATAGTGGGTGGGTGGGTGGGTGGGTGGGTGGGGTTCCCCTGGGAGGGGAGACCCAGAACTGTGGGGTACTGCCAGGGGGTAGCACCTAGAGGAAAGGAGCACCAGGGTCCTGGGAGGGACACGGGAGCCAGCAGCAAGGTGAGACACTGGCCTGAAGAGGGCGCTCCTGAGGCTGGAACGCTAATTCCCTGAGACGACCAGCAGGAGGCGCTGTTGGTGAGTCTGCGCCCGGTTACACAGTCATACACTAAACTGTCATGCAGAAGGGAAAAGTGCAGGAGTTACCCCAGGATTTCCACTCCCGGTATTGTATAGTGGCTTTGGTTATGATCCCATTTAGACCCACATAAATCAGGAGTAACGCCCCTGAAACCAATGGAGCTATGCCTGTGTAGGATTGAGTTTCCTGATAGGAGAATCAGGCCAATTTTCTCAGTGCATGTTCTTATTTGTTATTAAAATCTCCTTTTATTTGCACTTTTTTATATTTTCTATCTTTAATTGATATTTTTAGTCTGACTTTCTACTAACTAGATGTTGCCATTTAATTAATCAAAGTCAAATTAGCAATGAATATAAAAAGAGCATGAGTATCCACAATATAAAGTGTAGCTTACAGAACTAAATTGGCTTTAACACCCGTTAGGGATCTGCAGAAATGGCAGTAGGAAAGGAGGGTGGGATCTGGACTCCTTTCCGGACTGAACTTGATGATGTCTTTTGCCCTAAGGTTGAAATCCTGACTTTATTGACGACAGTGGGACCAGGATTTCATCACGAGTGCTGAAGTCTGTTGGAGAAGAATAGGAATAATATTCCTGCTAATATAGATTTTATTTATTTAGCTCATTTTAAAATTCAGACCTTTACATTACTCACAACTCAAATTATGTACATAGTTTATGCAGCTGCATGTTCCGATTGATTTTGCCCCCTCCCCCCTTCTCCTCTATTACCTAGAATTCTTTGGAATACTCACTTGTTGTCTCTTAAATGAGACTGTAAGCTCTTCTGGGCAGGAACTCGCTATGTGTTTGTACAGTGCCTCACACCGATCCTGATCAGGGCCTGGGTACATTACTTCAGTACAAATAATAATAATCAATGAGTTGACATGTCAGAAGACATCTGCTTGAAAAGGAGAGAGAAAAATGCATTAGGGTTTATATTTTAGTGGAAAGTCTGGAGTGAAGGAAGATGAAGACCCATGTTCTACTCTCAGTTTTACATCTGTGAAATTCCATTGCTTTCAGTAATTCAAGCATTGTGTTTCATACCAGAAGAAAATGCCCTCTTAGGACTGTTTTACCAACCCAACTATGGAAGACAAAGTCTAATAAATACTTACTCCATTCATTTAGTATGGATATATATATACTTTCAGTAAGAAAAAGAACCGGTAACAAACTTGAGAATTTTTTTACTTGTAATGTTTACATAGCTGCAGAAATATTCTTTAGCAGATACTAGGTGAATGATATAGTAAAAATTTGATTTCAATATATTGTAAAACGCCTCTTTTAAAGTGTATCTTATGTGTATTCCAAAAAGTTTACTCCATTAAATATAATGGAACAGCAATGGTATAAAATGCAACACCAATGAAGTCAATGGGATCTTACAGGCGTGAATGTGAATGAACAGAATTTGGCCCTCTGTGGATTTTGGTGACAATGAAGGACTCTGAGGAAAATCCTGAACATTAGGAGTTCTTCCATTTTATTGTAAAAGCTCTGTAGTCCATGCAGTCTCAAAAGGGGTTAATTCTCTGAATACAAACTAAATTTAAGGGCCACATTATCAAACAGTCGTTGGTGCAATTGCACTTGCAGTTCTTTGGTGGCCACGGTTTTGTGAGTGCAACTTTTTGTGGATGTATATAGTAGAATGTAGATCAACTGCATGGTAGCTCCCACAGGCCAAGCAGTTAAAAATCTACATCTGTTATTTGCATCAACAAGGAATTGCACTCCCATAACTAGAGACATAATTGCTGGCACAAGTTAAAAAATTTCTTCATAAGAACAAGTTAGGAAATGACTACATTTCTGGTGTAATCCTAGATTTTTTTTTTTTTTTTTTCACAGTCTTGATCTATTTGGCAGCATTCTGTTTTTCAGTACATTTCACAGTACTGGTTGTTTGTGTTTTTTTTTTTTGTACTGGGTTTCTTCATAGCCTGACCCTTAAAATTGTAATTCCTGATCACCAGTCAGGATCAGCCTCTGGACATAGCTCAATTTGGGCTGTGATACCTAGAGGACTATAAATGAGCAGAGCAATTAGACTCACAGATGGTAGTAGTGAACTGAATCTGCAGACTTCAGCTTTGTGCAAGAATCAGAGTGGAAACAAAAAGTGTACTCAGAAGCAGCAAAGCATTTGGAGAAGGTCTCATTCATGCTGTGAAGGCTGGGAATGGGAACCCCCATGCTGAGTACTGGAAGCTAGGTACTGAAAATTTGTGATGCGATATCTTTAGAAGAGCAAGAAGAGTTGAAGGGAGAATGATCCATACTTCTAGGTTGACTGGGGGTATGGTTACACTTGAAGGTGGAGGTGTGATTCCCAGTTTGAGGAGACATACCGGCCCCACCTGTGATGGAACTAGCATGCTAAAAATGGCCATGGCAGCGTGAACATTGGGAGGGGCTAGCTGTCCCATTTATGTGCCCGTCCAAAACACTACTAGGTACGGTCTCCCTTAGCCCCTCCTGCCACTCACGTTGCCACAACTACATTCTATTTTTTTTTTTCTGTGCTAGCTTGATCAGAGTTAACATGGGCCTCTCTCACTGAGCAGGGAATCGCATCTTCTAGCTCCAGTGTAGACCTACCCTTTAGATGTGAGAAATGAAACAGACCTAAAAGGTCATTGTCTCCATAATTTCCTAGTGCATCATTGTTGCCTACTGTATATTTTTCAGTTCTTTGTTCCGTTCACTTTGAAATGACTCAAACAAATGTGGCTTTTATCACTTTCCTTGGGAAACCTTTCACAATATCATAGGAATATTGTCTATTTTTCTCCAAACAATTCCTAAAGGAACACTGATAACCTGTTCAGGAATGTGTTTTAGTTAGTGGTGAATACAGCATGTATAGCTTGTCTCAATTTTCTGTGATCTTTAATGAGTCTAGGGAACAATAAAAGTAATTTCCAAGTTCCGGAAATTCTTTAACATTATAATGAACAACAAATTTTTATCCTTTCCCTTCTCCCTCTGTGCGTTCCATTTCTGATAAATGTAATGCACATGAGGTTATCTACTGAGGTTTTTACTTTCTGGAACAGCCCTCAATGTGCACATGAATAACACAATATGTTACCAACATGGATGAGAAGCAATGCTTAATTTCTGTCAGGGCTGAGCCTCTAGGCTTGGCAGTTCATAGCCCCGGCACCTCTGGGCTTGCTGCATGAGTTATAAATGTAAAAAAAAAATTGCTTGAGCCTCAGCACCTCTCTCATTACAAATTAAGCACTGATGAGAAGATAGTTCAGAAAAAGTGAACCGTTTGCTAATCCTCTCATAACTAATTTAGGAAAGTGCAGGTATCAAACCTACAGAAAATACCTTTATTAGGACTGGAGGTAGAAGAGTTTTAGAGTAAAACATAATTAATGTTGTTGTTGTCCAACTGTGTAGTTCGAGTGACTAGTATTAAAATTTTCTTTTAGCATGCAGTGGAGCAAGGCAGCCTATTTCACTTCATTATTGAGACATATTAACGGAATGTTTTAAATGGGTATCCAGTACTTGACCAAACTCTTTCATGTGTTTGATCAATTATTGCTATTTTTCTGTATTTCTCCATCACGTTGATTTCGTGGGGTGGTCTGGTGAATGAGAAATAGCATATCTACCGGCTTCAGAGGATTGCAGTAGTCCATTTGGAATTGTTTTTCTTCTGGACTGATGGTACCACTATCACTGAAATGGACAAATTAGTCCTGCATAATGAATTTTACATGAATTGAGGCATCTTGATATATGCATTAGTTTAATCATAAATGAGCACAGTGATGGGAAATGTGTGGGCCTTGGCCTAAATCACTGGTACTGGCAGTACTTTGGAATCTGTAGCACTTTAGGATTTTTATTGTGCAATTTAGTGCTTGTAAAGGTTCCAGATTAATAGCTAGTGCCAAATGAATAATTTACAATGAATAATTTATCAGACCACTTTAGGCTCTCTTCCTGGTCATGGACATTCCACAAGCAGATTATGACTTTCTTTAATTATAAAAAAAAAAAAGTGTAGGTAAATTGTGATTGGTCAATATTGGCTGTTCTAGCTGGGCTGTCTAACTGATTGGTACACGTGATGGACCCAGACTGATCTTATCAGAGCTGGTGCTAGCCCACTGGGAGCCCTAAGCAAGAATACTTTTTGCCCCCTCCCCCAATAATGAAAGGGGCAAGTTCTTATAAGAAAAAGTGAATGGGGGCCCCCTTGAGCTGCTCAGGGCCCTAAGCAATTGCTTAGTCTGCTTTTTGTCTAGTGCTGGAGTAACCCACACACCTCCTGGGTGTGGTGTTCTATCCCATCTAGTGGCACTGAGACCACAGAGAGAGAAAATGAGTCTGCTCTACAGCCTTAGCTAACAGCCAGTTGGCTTTTAGCTCATGAGATAGAGGCTCATGCACTAAACTCCAGGGGTCTGTTGGTGTTACACTGGCTCTGGATGATATATTCCAGGAAGGGGCAGAAATGTCCAGGGCAGAAAGCACTGGAAGTCTGGGCTGTGAAGGCAAGGCTTAATCACCAGCACCATGAAAGAGGTGGAGCCCTTTATTTTTCCTGTAGCATCTGAGCCAATAGCTCTGATCTGGGAGCATCTAAATAGAGAGGTTCTGTTTTTCATTCAGGGGGTGTATCTAGACTTACTGTATGCTTATTTGACTTAGAAAGTGTGCTCTTGTGTTTCAGCCTGTTTAAAGGGCTTTCAGTTACAGTGTGGGTTAACTTTCACGTACCACCCTATGAATATATTTTGGCCTGGAACTGAAGGGACTTGTGATGTTACACCCCATATTCTTTATGGAAATATGGTTGTGATATGAATGTGGTATAACTAAGATATACTTTATGCAAGATGGGTCTTATAAGAAATCATTGGAAAGGTTATAATTTACTGAATGTGTTTATCCAATCTATATGCATTTTTCATTTTTGTATCTGAAGCTGGGAATATTGACCATGTCTCTGTATTTAAAATGTGCTACATTGGATGAGGCCAAACAATGTTAGTGGCTTATTGAAGAAATGCACACAAGGCTAAGGATTACCCCGGAACTGTGTGCAATAGAAACCTCTGAGATAGCTCTATACAATGGAAATTGTTTGACCCAGGTCACAGCAAAAAGCTTTCCAGCAAGTGGGGGGGAGGCAGGGGAAGATATAAAAGAGGAACAATGACAACATGAGGGGTCCTCACTCTCCCTACAACAATATACCGGAGGAACAAAGACTGTACTGTGAGAAGTGATGGTCCCAGGATAAGATCTTTACCCTGTGTAAGAAAACCTGGGAAATCCAAGGCAACCTGTGCCTTAAGAATCTGCCAGCCTGTTTATCACTCAGGGTGAGAATTTGTTAATTTGTATCCTACCGATCTAGTGTGGTAAACTCAGTCTGCAGCTTTTGTTTATTTATTAGCATAATCTGCTTTGTTCTGTTTGCTATCCCTTTAACCACTTAAAATTTACCTTTTGTAGTTCATTTATTTAATAAAACCCAATATATGAAATTTCTAACTGAGGGGGAGGAGGGGGTAAGAAGTTGTGCACATCTCTCTTCACATTGAGGAAGAGGGCGGATTTTTATGAGCTTGCACTGTGCAGATTTTTCTATACAATGCAAAACAATATTATTTTGGGTTTATTTCCCAAAGGAGGTGTGCGTGTGAGTGCTGGGGGAATCCTCTCACACAGAGCTGACTTTAGTCTGAGACTGCAGCGGGGTCTGGCCCTGTGTCTGTGTGTGCGCACTGCAAGAGGCCGGAGAGCCTAATTCAGCAACGCAGGGAGAGGGAATCCTGGCTGGTTGAGCAAGAGAGGCTCAGTGAAATCCCAGTATATCAGGTGGCACCCCAAATCGGGGGTCCAACCCATCACAGGACTACTTTTATGTATGTCAGGGTGGTTCAGACTTCACGGCAGTCTTGAGCCCTTTTCTGTCGAGACCACCAATAACAATAGCCAATTAGTGTTAATTGTGAAGGGAACTTGTAATGCACAAACATTTCACTAGGGTCTGGGCTGAGACCATCTGTTCATACTGCATACAGCAGGCCACAAAAAAAGCCATCAGACAGTAATAAATTCTGCCACTCCTGGCGGGGGAGTGGAGAGATGGGGGAGGGTGAATTAAGGTTGCTGACCCAGCAGTTGAAGGCTTAGTGTTCTATTACCCAGCCCTTGGACTTTTTTTAATCCTCATCTTTTACAGGTTTGTATCCTGGTGACTTAAGTCGCGGCTTTCTACCAATACGTGGAAGTTATTTGAACGTATGTCAATGCTGGATCCCACCAACATTAATGATATTTCAATGAATCTGATTTAACGAAAATTAGAAGCAGCATTTTTGTTGCCTTTAGGTAAAAGCTGCACTTCATTGCAAATTAAATTTCACTCCTGGTGTTTCAATGCATTTGTGAATTTTGCACAGCGAATGGCCTGGGGTTCATTCATTCTGTATTCACCCAAGTAATTACCACTTTGTCACTACAGTTTTAACAAGGACTTTGGAAATATTACTAGGGGGAGCCTAAGCAATAGATTAGCTACACCTGCCCTTCTCACTCCTGAACACTAAAAGCAGTCGACAAATCACATCTGGGGTGCACAAGTCATGATTACAGTAAAAGTGGATAAAGGTATTTCTGTAACATACTTTTTTCATCAGGGTAGTTTTTGATTCAGTTTTTATTTTCATAAATTATATATTTTACAAGAAAATTATGAGGCCAAGTATTCTCATTTGAAAAATAGTCAGGGTGAACACTGCAGAGCTACTGCGGGACCTTTAAATGCACTTGTTAAATAGCTTTTTCTTTTTATTTATTACTCCCTGCTCCTTATAACACCTCCTTGGAATCTGGAAAAGAACATTGCTTTTCCAGCTGGCTTTGACTTTTTTCCATGTGTCAAGAATTATTTATTTTTTCCTGTTTCTTGGGGATTGCAAGTTAATATATTTCCTTGTTTCCTTGCCAGCACCCGGGATGGTGTCCTCAGTGACATTAACATAGTGCTGAGAGAAGTGTGTATTAAATAAGTGAGGAAAAAAGTGCATGCTCTAATGGTCTGAGCATGGAACGCCTGTCTTTCAACCTCAGCTCTTCTGTGATCAAAGGCAAGATATTTAACTTCTCTACCATTTCTAAAATGGGGGTAATATTACATACTTCACAAAGGGCTTGTGAGCATCAGTTATTTAATGTAGTGGTTCACCTTTTTTTTTTTTTTTTTTGGCTGTGAACAGTCCCTGCTTGTGATAAATGAGATGTGTCCAACCACTTCTTTTGCATGTCCCAGCACATTACCACATTCTCTCAAGTCTTTTTTCTCTTATTTGCTCTCATCTGTTTCCATCTTTATTTTTTTCTCTCATTTTTTCCTTTTGTGGGTATGTCTTTTGGTTTCAATTTTGTGTGTATTTTTTTTTTGCAATTTCTTGTTTTGCTTCCTTGTTTCTCTTTGCTTTCCCCTCCCTCCCCATTAACCAGAAGACTGTGTTGCTCAGGGTGGCAAGATGGTGTCCATTAGTGGGTCTGGGCTACACAGTCTGAGTTGTAACCATAGAAGGAAGAAAGAGATGATTGTACTGGCAAGGTGCTGCCTGAGCCAGGAATGCATGAACTGTTTCCACATCCAAGCTGCATTAGGACTGTTGCATGAGCAGAGGAAGAATGTGCATGATGTTTAAGGAGGTATCTGCTATTTTACCCTTACCCTTAAGAGCATATTTGCTGTGGGAGTTTGAGATGTGTGTAGGCTCCTGCAGTTTCCCCTTACATCCCCACTATTGCTTGTTGTCTTTCTGAGTCCCTTCAGGAGTCAAAATGTGCCTCGCCTTCTCTGGTTAGGATGAAGAAGACACAAAGCTGCATATAACTGTTTAGTGTTGCTTTAAAGTTTTAATAAGGCAAGAATTTCTGTAGGAGTGAGGGCCTCCGAGCTATCACTGTTCTCTCAATGTGCTGTGTAAAAAGACATGCTCTCTGTCTCTGGCCTCTGATGCCCCAGAAACTTCTCAGACTCTCCAGTAAGTGCATTCCTTTTACCAATGCCCATATAGTCTGTGTGCAGCAAAGTATTTACAGTGTTTCTCACCCTTTAGCCCTTTCTCACAGGACCAGGGAGGAATATAGCTCTGCCTCCAATAAGATTTCAGAGCATACTGGGCTCACTTAGCGCAGGCCCTCTCTCCTCCCTTTCTTTCTGTGTCATCTTTTACACCTCTCAGTTGATGGCTAATTGGTTCATCGCCAGCCCAGCCTGATCAGCTAATTAGCTGCATATCCCCAATCAGCCTTTTCCATGGGAACTGACTGGTGCCTAAATAATCAGAGTGCTGGCTCACCTGCTAGCTTCCAGCCCTCTGTCTCCACTGTGAAGGGTGAACAAATGCTCAAGTATCTTTCAAAAGTGTAATTCCAGAGGATGAGTCTTTTACATTGTGAGCACATCGTGTACCTTTACAAATTGTGTATGAGTGTGTAGAAGGTGGCAGTTAGGAGTAAGCCATTTTGCTACAATTATTCTACAGACTGTAAAAAGAAAAAGGAGTACTTGTGGCACCTTAGAGACTAACCAATTTATTTGAGCATGAGCTTTCGTGAGCTACAGCTCACTTCATCGGATGCATCAGATGAAGTGAGCTGTAGCTCACGAAAGCTCATGCTCAAATAAATTGGTTAGTCTCTAAGGTGCCACAAATACTCCTTTTTCTTTTTGCGAATACAGACTCACATGGCTGTTACTCTGAAATCTATAGACTGTGAATTACAGTACTTTGGCAAGGATTTTGAAATTACAGTACCTCCCCTATCAAGTAAATCTAATGTTAGTATTTAAAAATCTTGACTGTGTTCCTTTACATTTCTTGTGCTGATTGCTGTCTTTCATGGATAATTATTAATCATGCTTGGCTGGGAAGGTTTCATTTGGAGAGTTATAGACTTCATTAAGTGAACCTGGCACCCTGTTGCTATGACTGGGTTATTTGTTATAAATTGCTATGTGAGGACTATCCCATTTGCTCCTAACAGATGAACTCAGAACAAGTCTGACATAGCTTTATAAATTGTTTCTGCATAACCTTTCCTTCTGTCAATATATGGTTGGTACACCTTTGTTACAGAATTCACAAATCCGTCAGCTTTTATAGGTTTGGCAGCATAGAACAGTTCTGACACCAGAAAATATAATTATCTGAAATATTGTAGTCACGGCAACCAGGAAGAAAATTAAACAGCTTGCAATGAGCATGTTTTATTAAATGAGGTTTGAAAATAATTTTTCCATGCTTGTAAAATGATGGCAATGGAACATTCATTAATCAAAGCTTTGAATGTGTGTAATGAAAGTGAGTTAACTTTACTAGACCCATGCATTAGCTGTTTCTCTCAGCTCTTCAGGGATATTTGTCAGTATTAGGATGACTCTTATATTAGTAAGAAATATAAAATGTCTGCAGTCTGCTTTTTGGACAAATATAGGAGATGATTGATGGCCTGTTCTGAGGCTTAGTGAATGGTAGGTGAAGAAACCATTACACACACTGTAGATATTTCTGATGTAAATATGCTCTTCTGGACAGAGTGGGACTTGGATGTGTTTGTGTGATATCTCTATGACAACCAACGGATGAACATTTCAGGCATCTTTTTATGACAGTCATGTGGTTCAGCAAATCTGGAGCTGAAGTCAAACAAGAAGGATGTGTGGTTGCTTTGACTCTCTCTAAGGTGCTGGTAAGAGAAAGGAAAAAAGCCAGGATATCCTGAATAGTATAATGAAAAGTTGTAGGCCCAGATTGTCAGGGGTTTCTAAGTGCCTAACTGACACTGAAATCAATGGGAGTTAGACCCCTAAATACCTTTGAGGATCTGGCCCATAGTCCTTATAAACCTTTTCTTTCTGAAAGACTAAAGTGGGGAGTATTTATGAAGGGTTTTTTTTTCTGCCTTGTGTTTTTAGGGGCTTTGTAGTAGTTTTTGTCAATAATTACACACAAAGCAAAGGTCGCCAGAATTTTTTAATGTGAGCAAAACAATGTATTTTTTCCCTAGCCTCATTCTCAGAATCAACTGAGTAATTTCTGCTGAAATTTTCTCAAAAACTTAAGCTGAGGCACACAACAGAGTTGACTTTGCAACCTTGTTGCCGGCACCCAGTGCCGAGAGGCAAAACAACAGCAAGGGGGAATTCACTACCCGGTGTGCTTCACCCAATAATCACAATGGGGTGGAGAAGCAGAAAAGTTTATTTGCAGCTGCAGAAAGGTACAGGGAGAATAGAATCTCAAATCCTGCACACAGAGCAGGAAGTTACACAGGCTTTTATACATTCTTTTTTTAGCAAGCTGCCCTAAGTATTTATATAGCCAGCCAATTTAGTTACCAGCTAGTTTTTTTTTTTTGTTGTTTTTTGTATTATTTGTTAAACTATACATAAAGCTGCTTTATTTAGCATTGTTCTTCCATATCTGCCCTGTTTGGCCTTGTTTTGTTTTAGGCAGTCTGACTCTGAAACATATTGTTGCAGATCCTCAGCATAACTGCTGTGAGCCCCTCCAGGTGGGGGAGCCAAGGACACTTGGGCCTAATATGCAGAGCTGCTGCGAGCGCCTTCAGGCGGGGGGGGCCAAGGACACTTGGGCCTAGTGCGAGGGGGCTTCATCGACACTTGTGGTTTTCCATCCCCTCGAGTTACCTAATAGCCATGCCCAGTGTCCCCAACAACCTAAATAATAATACCTCAAGTGGCAGAGGTCTGGTTTATCAAGAGATTCTAGCCCTACCGATGAACCGTGTGGGTGTCAATATGATACCACAGGAAGACTGTTTTTTCAGTTTGCGTTTTTCAAAACCTATGCAATTACATACACAAAAACTAGGTTAGAAAGAACATTAATAAAGTTACAAAATCAAATACTCAAAAGTTAGGAAACGCCAGGATTAAGGTTGCCTGTGCAAACTTAATTCAGCCCTCTTGTGCCTGTTATGCCTTCTGATACAGTCTTTAATACTAGCTTTTCACAGGGCCCCTGCCCCATGCAGACCTGACACAAGGCCTGTAGCAGCTCAGGGCTACTCTTGCAGGGAAAGTCCTGCTCAGCTCTGAGCTGGCACATGGCCAGTGCAGAGAGAATCTTTAGGGAATTTAGCTTCTAAAAATGTAATTATGGAGCATGTGCAAATTGCAGTTTTTTCAAAGACCTATTACCTGGCCACATTTGGGTGGATTTTCATGAGGATGGCAAAAGGCACATCTTTGACACAACGGCCACTTCCCTGTCAATAAAGTACCTGCTCCAGAGCTTGGAGGTGTTTGAAACAGTCTAAGAAATGGTTGCCAGAAGTTTTTAACAAGGGCAAAACATGTTTTTCTCTCGCCTCATTCTCAGATGGCTGAATTGTTTTTGCTGAAAATTTACAAAAAGTTAGCTTGAGACAGACCCAATAAGGAAAATTGCAGCTGACATGGTTAAAGTTTGGTAAAGTTATAAGGACCTGAAAAAGAGTGTTTTATAATGTGAAGTGCTGCGCAATCTTTATAATCAGTACTATCAGCTCTGATTATGAATTATCAGTGTTCTCTCCTGTTTATAAACCCTTGTGTTTTAGTACACGCACAGTCAAAATGATCAGGTTTAGACTTTTTTGAATTCCCTTCATTCTGCGCCAAATTCACTGGCAATGAGGTGAATTTACCCTATTGTGTTGGCTGTTTACTTTCTGTACTTCAACATCTTGTAGCTGTCAGAATTGGGCTGTAGTCTTAAAACAGGTTTTCCTGCTCTTGTTATGACCAGAAATATTGCAAGTATAGCTTTTCTGATGGTAGTTTGGCATGTTCAATTCCTTTTTCCCAAATGTGTCAAACATTAAAGGCTTGGTTTTTGCCTTCAGTTCACCTAAAATTGAATGAAGGTTTGGTCAAATTCTGAACATTAATCTAGTATCTAATATTGCTGCCAGTATGGGCAACCCAGGTAACACCATTACTATGACTCAAGTATTGTCATAATATAGGCCATGCAATCATTTTTGATGACTTGAGATATGGAGGTTCTGCTTCGGTCACATCTGAATAAGATGGATGCTTTACTACCCAACCCCACTACTTAATTTTAATTGTGTCTTTTCTGGAGTGGATCATTTGTTTAGCTGAGAAGGCAGGAGCAGTCTGCAAGAGGAATCATGGCACAGGCAGCATGCCTGCAGCTGTTGATTTGTTTGTGGATCTCCGGTCATATGGGAGGGTCATGCCTATGTTCACTGTGCCAGGGTATCTTGCCTGATTTTCCCATCCCTGATGTGTTGATATCATAGGCTGATCTGAAGAGATCAATTTCTTTCTTGTTGAAGGAATGATTTGTCCCTTCTGGTGTGGAACTCTGACTAGAAACAAATGGGCAGGAAGTGCAGTGCCATGGTGCAATTCTGTCTCTTACAAACAAAATCATTGGGGTTTTTTTTCTGGTATAAAAAGTGTGTAGACACTTTTTTTAAAATGGAAATCAGTTTTCTTTTATACTTATTTTTTTACTAAATGCACTGTCATACTCCTTTGTGCTTATTAATCAAGCAAAAGTTTTGTGTGGTATTCTATACAAGTCCAGATCTCCACTAGGTAATCACTCAATGACTACTCCAGGTGAACGTTCAATAATTGTATAAGTTTTTTTTCTTCATGTGCACCCAGCAGTACAGAATATACTATCACAGATAATCTTTACTTGATATTTTAATTTGCAATTGCCTGCTTAGCTGTGAACTGAGGCTCCCTTAGTTAAAACTCCCCCCGCCCCCGTAGATCTCCATGTATATATGACTATGTATAGATTTCAGAAACTCTGAGGATGACATTTAGCTTGGGAACAGAGGACTGGTAGAAGGTTCTCGGCACCATTTAAGCCCTACATAGAGGCTGCCCACAGTAGGGACAGACCTCACACATAGGAAGGGTCTCTGTTCTGGTCATAGGTTAGTGCAGAGGACATATTGGGGGTGGGTGACCAGTGGCCTTCGTAATCCACACAACTGCCTCAAAAGGGGTGTGACCATTTGTGACATTCCCCTCTGTTATCTGGACCGGTGATCTGCTAGGTCACTTCAATCCTTGACTCTGGGAGCCAGCCTTACCCTTACCCCCACTCCTGGGCTGTTCACACACAGACAGACAGCCTCTGGCATGTTAGCTGCTCCTTGGATTGTGCAACCAAATGACACTAGCCAATATCTCCGGTCCCAGATACAACCCTAGGAACCTCCATCTTGCAGTATCTAGTTATGCCCGCTGGACGCTGCAAGCTTATATGAGTTCATCAGTTTAACAAAGAAACTGATATGTACCAGGCTTGTTATCCCAAGGAGAATCTCCGACATGCTTCAAACCAAATGCACTGCTTCAGGTAGAATAAACAGATTTATTAACTATAAAGATAATCACTTAAAATCTATAAGTCAAAACATAACAAGTCAGATTGGGTCAAATGAAATAAAAGCAAAACGCATTCTAAACTAATCTTAACACTTTCAATGCCCTTACAAACTTGGATGCTTCTCACCACAGGCTGGCTGGTTGCTCTTCAGCCAGGCTCTCCCCTTTGATCAGCGCTTCAGTCGCTTGGTGTGGTGCCTGTAGATGTAGGTGGCAGAGAGAGGAAGCATGGCAAAAGTATCTCCCTTTTATCATGTTCGTTCTTCCCTCTTGACTTTGCACCCCCCCGCTTTCAGAGTCAGGTGAGTATTACCTCATCGCAGTCCCAAACTGACCAAAGGGAGGGGGGTGGCTCCCTTGAGAATCTAACATTCTTTTGTTACTGCCTAGGCCAGCATCATTTGTTTCTGTGAGGCTGGGCTGGGTTTGTCCCATACCTACAGGTGAAAGTAAGCTGGTATGGTGTACCGGCAAGAGCCGGTGCACCGTACCGCGGTGGATTGGCTTCCCCAGGCGCAATTTAAAGGGCCTGTGGCTCCCAGAAGTGGCTGGAGCCCCCAGCCCTTTAAATTGCTGCCAGAGCCCCGCTGCCGGAAACCTGGGGTAGCAGCAGCAGGGCTGGGGCGGCGATTTAAAGGGCCCAGGGCAGTAGCAGCAGCCGGAACCCCATCCCTGGGGAAGCTGCGGCGGGGCTCCAGGGATGATTTAAAGGGCCCAGGGCTCGGCCGCTGCCCTGGGCCCTTTAAACCGCTGCTAGAGCCCCCGGCTGCTGTTGTTACCCCAGGGAGGGGGAAGGAGGCACTTGCCGGTTCAGGGTTGGCCAGGGCTGGCTCTGACCTCCCCCAGCCCAGCCCTGTACTGGTAAGTCCCTAGATTTACTTTCACCTCTGCCCTGATGAGGTGTTAACTGCCTCTCTGCTCTTGGAGAGTTTTTGCCTGGGCTTATTTTACGCTATGAGGATACATTTTCAGCCTCATAAGTACATACATGAAATTTTTACCTATAACATTACTGTAACAACGGTGCTCAGTGCATCATGAGCCTTCTGAAGACACCCGACGTGACAAACTTTGCATTGAATACCACACAATCATTTCCCAAGGATGAACATTGGAGTGCTGGGTGTTCCCCCGAGGTACAGAGCGTCACACCACAATTTTATCCTAGAGGCTGCAGTAGGTGCCACTGGGTTGGAGTGGCCAGCATGGCAGCTCTGCATGCTGGCTTTGAGTTCAGGAGGTATATTTCACCTACTCAGCTCCCCTCACTATATGTGTATAGAGTCCAAATACTCAGACTTGGGGAGTGAATTTGAACTTGATAAAGTTATGTCTTAATCAATATCTTCAGACTTTTAGCTAAACTAGAAAAGTAACAGTTCATATCCAGAAAACTTTACAAGTCCCAAAGAATAAAAGTAATAAAAATACTAAAAACAGATGGATTGTTTATTGGAAAAATAATAGAACAAGCACATGAGGAAACAGCTATTGATTGTCTTGAAGACTCAGACTTTTGGCAAAATGAAACTCTCCGTAATGGTATGCTGGATACTCTAATCTTCCAAACAATAGTTTCTCAAGGGGTTTGCTGTGCTTTAAAATTACTTCTGGAAAAATGTAATGCCTCTCAAGAGGTTGGTGAACATAAATTGTAAATGGCTCTGTGGATGCAGTTTCTGAAAACCTTAAGAAGAAAATACTGATCAAACTGACTAAACATTTTTAAAGTTACAGCAAGGAATCATGGTAATAGTACCCTAACTGGCTAAAACTACAATGCAGCTCATATAATAAAAAATGAATAAATACTGCATTTTTGTCATGTCATATTGGAGGAGCCATTACATTTCAATCAATATACTGGATCTTGCAAATGGTTTAGTATTTAACTCTTTCCTCCCCTTGGTCTGTCTGTATTTAAGACATCTTTCTGTTTTCCAGAACTGCATAGATCAAGTGGAGTTTATTTAAGAATTGTGTACTCCACATTGTTTTATTGTTTCTGATTTAAGTGTACTACAGTAGCTGAAATGGATTTGTAGGAAGTAATACTGTTGCTGGATATTGAGGACTAGACAGTGGTGAGTGGTCATGGTGGCTTTATACCATTACCATGTCCACCGGCTACAGTGGTGTTACTCCAGACTTTCCTTAGTGTAAAGGAGAGTGGGGCTAGGAGGAGCTTTATTAGCCACACTATTGTAGACCTTTAATACACCGTAAAATAACAATTTTGTGCAAAAAGGCAGGGAAAACCTAAGCCATTATCACCTGGAAAGTATCAAACTGGCTTTCTTTCATATTGATTTTTTTCAGTTTTGGCTACCTAGGCACAAAGTAAATTAATCCAACAGAAGAACTATCTCTCTGAGATACAGTTGGAGAGAATAGAAAAGTTAGAGAATCTTTTAGCGCTTTAGCTGGATGACCATGTAATGTAAGGCTAATCCAACCCAGCACCCCAAATGTCAATCCACTGGCCTCTTACAAAATAGAATTATATCCAGTCAACGTGTTAGAAAGTAAACTCAGCCCTTTGAAATGGAGAATATACCTGCTGGGGAGGTGGGTTTCTTCTACTAGGACTAATGTGTGAGAGTGGAGAGCTTAGTACTGTAGAAATTACAAATGTCAGCTGTGGCTGCTCCATTTGACTCTTAGGCATGGACAAAATGTAGGTCTGTGTACCGGTACCCTTAGCAGATAGACGTAATCATAAGGATTTCTATACTGGGTGTGTACCCATGTCCTGGGTTGCATGCATGCGTCCATGAGTTAACTAAGTCCACCACCAGAGTTCACACCGCAGAGCCGCACATGCACCTTACTCTGAGTAGCCACATCCATATTGACACTGAAGCTACACATTTTAAGCCTTTTGCAGCATTACTACAGCTCCACCACAATTATAAATGTTTAGAGCTGTAGTGTAATTAGGGCACAGGTGTGTTTAGCCATCATATAGTATAAGCCAATGATTAAGCATAACTATGCCCTGTCCACTGTTGGTAGCTCCACTGGAACTGTATCACTGCAGCAAAATGCTTACAAACTTACCCAAGGCAGGCTCACATCTGATAGTTAGATTTAGTTCCATTCCCCAAATTAATCTCCCTGTAGGCCATATGACAAAGGATTGTGCCAAAGAAGCTATTTCCAGAACGCAGATGCAGAAAGAGCCAACGCATTCTATGGAAGTCATTCTGGAGGCTTTAGTTGCAGTTGCCACTGATTTCTGTCATCTAAAAGGCCAGAGACATGAGATTCTTTTAAATGTGATACTACACTCCCTGACTGAGAAATCAAATATTAGGTGCATTAGCTGTAAAATTCTTTAAAAAAAAGATCCATTTTGCAAATATAATTAAACTGTCACCTGAACTTATTCATGCATAAAATTGCACTGTACTGATCTTATCTGATGGAGTTCCAGCTTGAGAGTTTTCTAAGCCTAGCAATTGGATTGTTTAAAATCTTTTAAGTTGAATTGTGCTGGTATTGAATTACTGATGGTCTCAAACCAAACACAGCTAATTCAAATTACCTGCTTTTAGTTCACATCCAAACTTCTTGAAAGCCTGCCAGAATTATTAATCAGACAGTAAATCTCCCAACAAAGATTTAAAAATTCTGATGAAAAGCTAACATGGCATCACATAAAGCCCCAGGTGCAGAGAGTACTGTATTTATAGAACAATGTAACTTCTCCATTGTATGTGGGTTCGTAGTTGGTCCCAAAATTTTTTGGTTTGTCAGCCTCACCATCGTTGTTAATTGAAGACTAGTGCCAGGTTAAAGCTGCCCTAGGGCTGCTGCTCATGCTTGCTGGTGGGTCAGCTTCTGCTTTTCTGCCTGTTGTGGTTTTAAAGTGGTTTTTATTTTGCAGTAATACTTCCTGATTTCTTCCAGGTTCATCCTGCACCTCTCTTCTTTCACCTTGTGACAAACAACAGGAGCAAATGAAAAGTGGGTGACAGGATGTTTGGCTGCTATGCTGTGGAATAGCTGGCATGTAGACAGAGCTGTTAGGATTTATGGGGCCCTATGCAGTATTATTAAATGGATGCCCCTATGCTCTACTGAAGGCGGTCCCTAGCCAGTGCCGCTGACCCTAATGTGTCGAGGGGGCACAGCCACCCCTCGCCCACGGACCCTCAGGAAACCGCCCCCCCCATTGCTGACACACACGAAGCTTCATATGCAGCAGACACTGCAGCAGTGACTCAAGGCAGGCTTTGCGCTGTCACATGGGAGCTGCATCTTTCCAGAGCCCACAGCCCTCCTGCAGCCCCTCGCTACTCCTGGCTCACCATGAGCATTTTTACAGGAAATACCAAGCAGTAATAATACGTGTGTGTGAAAGCCAGTGCTTGTGAGAGAGCCTCTGTGTGTGTGTGTGTGTGACTGTGTTTGGAAACTGTGACAGTGTGTTGGAGTGTGAGTCAGTCTCTCTCTCTCTCTCGACTGTGACTTGTGAGAGGCTGTGTGAGTGTGTGTGTGTTAGGGAAGTGTGGGATACAGTGAGCGTACTGACAGGTTTCAGAGTAGCAGCCGTGTTAGTCTGTATTCGCAAAAAGAGTCCTTGTGGCACCTTAGAGACTAAAAAATTTATTTGAGCATGAGCTTTCATGAGCTACAGCTCACTTCATCGGATGCATTCAGTGGAAAATACAGTTGGGAGATTTATATACATAGAGAACATGAAACAATGAGTGTTACCATACACACTGTAACGAGAGTGATCGCTTAAGGTGAGCTATTACGAGTAGGAGAGCGGGGAGGGAGGGGAACCTTTTGTAGTGATAATCAAGGTGGGCCATTTCCAGCAGTTGACAGGACCGGGGGAGGGGAGGGAATAAACATGGGGAAACAGTTTTACTTTGTGTAATGACCCATCCACTCCCAGTCTTTAGTCAAGCCTAAGTTAATTGTATCCAGTTTGCAATTAATTCCAATTCAGCAGTCTCTCGTTGGAGTCTGTTTTTGAAGTTTTTTTTGTTGAATTGCAACTTTTAGGTCTAATCGAGTGACCAGAGAGATTGAAGTGTTCTCCGACTCGTTTATGAATGTTATAATTCTTGACGTCTGATTTGTCCATTTATTCTTTTACGTAGAGACTGTTCAGTTTGACCAATGTACATGGCAGAGGGGCATTGCTGGCACATGATGGCATATATCACATTGGTGGATGTGCAGGTGAACGAGCCTCTGATAGTGTGGCTCATGTGATTAGGCCCTATGATGGTGTCCCCTGAATAGATATGTGGACACAGTTGGCAATGGGCTTTGTTGCAAGGATAGGTTCCTGGGTTAATGGTTCTGTTGTATGGTGTGTGGTTGCTGGTGAGTATTTGCTTCAGGTTGGCGGGCTGTCTGTAAGCAAGGACTGGCCTGTGTCCCAAGATCTGTGAGAGTGATGGGTCGTCCTTCAGGATAGGTTGTAGATCCTTGATGATGCGTTGGAGAGGTTTTAGTTGGGGGCTGAAGGTGATGGCTAGTGCGTTCTGTTTTTTCTTTGTTGGGCCTGTCCTGTAGTAGGTGACTTCTGGGAACTCTTCTGGCTCTATCAATCTGTTTCTTCACTTCTGCAGGTGGGTATAGTAGTTGTAAGAATGCTTGATAGAGATCTTGTAGGTGTTTGTCTCTGTCTAAGGGGTTGGAGCAAATGTGGTTGTGTTGTAGAGCTTGGCTGTAGATGATGGATTGTTGTGGTGTGGTCTGATGAAAGCTGGAGGCATGTAGGTAGGCATAGCGGTCAGTAGGTTTCCAGTATAGGGTGGTGTTCATCACTTATTAGCACCATAGTGTCCAGGAAGTGGATCTCCTGTGTGGACTGGTCCAGGCTGAGGTTGATGGTGGGATGGAAATTGTTGAAATCATGGTGGAATTTCTTAAGGGCTTCTTTTCCATGGGTCCAGATGATGATGATGTCATCAGTGTAGCACAAGTAGAGTAGGGGCATTAGGGGACGAGAGCTGAGGAAGCATTGTTCTAAGTCAGCCATAAAAATGTTGGCATACTGTGGGGCTATGCAGGTACCCATAGCAGTGCTGCTGATTTGAAGGTATACATTGTCCCCAATGTGAAATAGTTATGGGTGAGGACAAAGTCACAATGTTCAGCCACCAGGTTTGCCGTGACATTATCAGGGATAGTGTTCCTGACGGCTTGTAGTCCATCTTTGTGTGGAATGTTGGTGTAGAGGATGGTGTTATCAGGAAGATCACCGATGGATTGTAGATTCCTCAGGAAGTCAGTGGTGTCTCGAAGATAGCTGGGAGTGCTGGTAGAGTAGGGCCTGAGGAGGGAGTCTACGTAGCCAGACAGTCCTGCTGCCAGGATGCCAATGCCTGAGATGATGGGGCGCCCAGGATTTCCAGGTTTATGGATCTTGGGTAGCAGATAGAATACCCCAGGTCGGGGTTCCAGGAGTGTGTTTATGCGGATTTGTTCTTGTGCTTTTTCAGGGAGTTTTTTGAGCAAATGGTGTAGTTCTTTTGGTAACCCTCAGTGGGATCAGAGGGTAATGGCTTGTAGAAAGTGGTGTTGGAGAGCTGCCTAGCAGCCTCTTGTTCATATTCCGACCTATTCATGATGACGACAGCACCTCCTTTGTCAGCCTTTTTGATTATGATGTCAGAGTTGTTTCTGAGGCTGTGGATGGCATTGTGTACTGTCAGTTTAAGTCCCACTTGTCCTTCGCTCCCTTCCCTGCTCAGCCCGGCTTCCCGCCCCCCCCTTGCTGGCTCATGTGGAAGTTTCGCTCCTCCTGTCCTGGCCCTGGCCTGGCCCCCGCCAGAGACCGAGCAGGGCGGGCAGGCAGGCAGGGTCCAGGGAGGGACTCCGCTCTGGGTGGCAGTGGACTGGGCCGCCAGTGACCAGCTGCGCCGCTCTGGGCTCCCCGGGGCGGGGTGGCAGAGCTGGAGGCTGAGGAGCGAGGGAGGGAGTGGGTGGGGAGAAGCCCGCTGCCCCAGCGCGCGGGACAGGCCAGAGAAGAGGATTCCAGCCGCAGCCAGCGAGGGGAGTGGTGTCCTATACAGCCACATATGCCTAGGGACAGCTCTGCATGTGGAGGATTAGTAGAGCTGGATTCATACCTTTCCGTCACCTTCCCTCCCCCAAACCCCAACCATGCATATTCACTCTATCAAAAATATTGAATTATATTCCATGGGTCATTTTTCTGCTTCTGGCTGAAAATCCCTTCAGCTCAGGCACCACTTAGGCTTATTAAGGTAAGTCTGTACTGTTTTTGGGAGGTGTGATTGCAGCATCTGTAGGCATACCTGTGCTAGATTTGATGTGTGTTTAACTGCACATTCCACCAGGCAGAGGGTGGCAAACACTCACTTAATCCTGCACCTCCTGAACCCCCCTATCAGCAATGTGACCTTCAACATGGAGCTTTATAAAACAGACCTCTTTCTTGCTCCCTCACAAGGACTCTTCTCTGTCCTGAGAATGGACAGATTTTATGCTGAGGTTTCTGTGACAGAAAGCTGACAGAGCCCTGGGCTTTGCAATCCAAACATGTTTTGTTCACCATATTCAAACCCTGATATGATATCTGATTACACCATTATAGAAAACATTTGTCCCAAGGATGAATCTGTTAAATTCTACAATGTCCAGAAGGTCAACTTTCCTATACCACATGCACAGATGGACAAAAAGAGGTTTAACTTTGTGTTTAAACCTATATTCAACATCTCATTTCCTCCTTTCTTCATTTGTGAGCTGACTTTGTGTACAAATAAAGAAAGACACTCAAGGACTGCAAAGTGCATTCCGCCTGACGAAGCCTGCACCTCGCTCAATGTTGATTATGATCTTGGCCATGATGCACAATAAGAAAACTTTCACCAAGCCCCCTTGCTGTAATAACCCATGAAGAAAAGCCAAAAGGTTCACCTACTCACAAGCTAAAAGGCAGTGGGGATGCAGCACCAGTTTTCTATGGTCTGGACGCTCTGATCGTTGTGGGCATTGCCTTTGCAGCATTTGTGATTGGAGCACTGACAGGAGCACTGTGGTTTATGTATTCTCACACAGGGGAAACAGCAGATCCCCACATATCCACCAGCCTCTGAAAACAGCAGTGCCGCACACAGTATCGGCAGCACACAAAGCTCCCCCTGTTCTAGCAGCAGTACAGCCTAACCCAGGATAAGTTAAATAAAGGAGATCTTCTGATGTGTAGAAATCCTTTGACTGAAGAAGAGTCTCAGGCTCAGATCTATTTGGTTAAAAACCATTTTATTACTTCAGCTATATTTAACCACTTCAAAATAGCACCTTGTTTTCTTGAACTTGACTGCTATAGCATCTTACCTGCTTTCTTGTTTTGTGTACAGTTTCTGGTATTTAAAATGTAATTGGTAATTATAATGCTCACTAAAGCAACATTTCCTTTTTTGTTCACTGGGCCAAAATTATCTTCAGTTAAGATTTTTTTTTTTTACCCACTGTATACTTGCACACACAAAGATTAACATTAGTGCATATTACCTTTTCTTTAATGTGTGTATACTTAATGAAATATCTTTATGCAAATGTATATACCACAGTATACACAATTTTACTTAATCTAGCATGTCTATTTTTTTTTTTTTTAGACTGGGAAAAAGATCTTAATAGCGTAGTAGCTAGCTAGATCAAAATAGCAGTGAATCTGCAGTAGTATGGGCTAGCTACCTGAGTATGTACTGAGGGTCCTGGGTGGGCTTGTAGTCCAGGCAGCGAGCCAGAGCTACCGCCTAGGCTGCCACAGGTTCACTGCTGTTTTAGCAAGCTAGCTTCTGCAATAGTGATTGTGTAGCTGATGAGCCAAAACTTTCCAGGACCAATTGTGAACCCAAATCAAAGCTAGCTCAGGCCTGCCAACATGTGCTGCAGTCATATCTCCTGATTGCTGTGTAGGCATACCCATAGGTTCTGGAGCAGTTGATTGCAAATATTCAGCACCAAAAATGTGAAATTTGGTCTGTGTTGTTTGGATCATTTTGACTGGACTCATAGTTCCAGGTTCATAAAGCAGAGTTGAAAGAACTTCTGACACCTGGATATTTGTACAAAAAATCCAATTCTGGGTTTTTCCACGTTATTTAAATGACCATCTTTTTGTTTTTATAGGACTTAAGAAGGCTTAAATAAAGATGTTATCAGAAGAGAAATAAATGTTGGTACTGTATTAACTGCTGCACCATTGTGCCTGATGTTTGGTTCAACATGCTGTTGCGTGGTGCTGGATGCTGTGTGCCACGGTCACTGAAATGCTAATTGTTAAGCTGAAGTGCACAGAGGTCTTTACAAAATGTGATTATCTGCAGGGCTTTTTCTGAATCCACAAGTCAACTGCCCCAGTCACCTGGAAAGAGCAAGTTCCCTTAATAAGGGGTTTCCAACACCTTCAGTGCATGCAAACAAAATGGACTAAACAGTTTTCCTGAACAGACTCCAGAGGCAGGTCACAAGGGCCTACATCCACAAAGGGATTTAGGTGTTGCAATATGTAACTTTGAGGTGCCTTGAAAATCACAGGAACAATGAGTGACAAAGCCTGGGTTCAGCACCTTGGCTCCCTCTAGAGTGAATGGGGGAGATAAGAATGGGATCCACAAGTGCCTAAGAGCCAGCACACTAGGAGGGAGCTGCCTAAACTAGCCACTGGGAGATGCTGATGAGAGGGTGTGTCCTAAACCCCACCCCTCACAACGTTTGTCACTTATCTCTGCTTGTAACTCAGAGCCAGGAGCCCATCTCCTGAGAGGATTTGAACAGGGGTCTTCCACCTCTCAGGAGTGTGCCCTAACCACTGGGCTAAATGTTATAAGGGAGGCACCACCATCTCCTCCTTGATTTGTAAATGGGACCCATGTCATAGGTATGCTTTGACAATGCCTACTAGATGGGGCCTCCCCCTATTGTCCCCTGCCATGTGGATCACACTGGGGCCTAGGTATGAGAGAGGTATCTGGGCACCTGGCATAAGGCACCAGTGCTTGTACCCAGAGACCAGTACATAGATACCTAAAGAACTTGTACAATGGAAATGTAGGCACATACAGTGTTGGGCGGTACCCAAGCACAGGTTTTTTTGGATCACAGCAATGTCTAAATCTGGGACTTAAGTGCATATAGCCCTTTTATGTGTGTGGGCCAAGTTGCCTCATTTAGCACTCTTACAAAGAGAAGCCTGATTGCAGGGGTGTGAGGAGAGAATATTGATTCACTCCAGCTGAATAGCTTCTGTAATGCTAAGAGGATGGGCTATTGGCCAATAATATAATTATGGAATTGTTGGCTAATGTTTCTATGTCATCCATATTTTCTTAAGACCCTTCAAAATCATGATGGTGACCAAGATACTCCCTCTCTGCTTCCCGCCATTGGCTCCACATCCTCCATAGCATTAAATGCAAGCATTCCTCACAATTTAGCCCTGCCCAGTTTCTTTACTTTGTCAATAAGGCCAGTCTTGAACACCCACTTTTCTGCTCATCACTCAAACAGCTGTATCTTATCGCCCCCATGCCTGGGAAAACCTCTGTCAAAGTTTGTAAAACCATATTCTCTTTTTAAATTGCTCCTTAAAATCTACCACTCTGGTGATGCTTACAAATCATCTTCTAGCATTTGTTAGGCAAGGGGTGAGCTGAGACTTTAGCTTTTCTACTGATGTCTGATTGCTTTGCAGTAGGACTTTGATTTTATGAACATCAATCTTATGAACAACCAATGATATGAACTAGCTAGCTCTAACCCTGCAGAGCATGTGCCAACTGGAGCAATGGCTGAAAAGGGAGCAACCCAGTTCAGAAAGGAGGGCTGAGGAGGAGTTCAGACCTATCCTGCAGGCTCCTGCAAAAGGAGTCGGTGATGCCTCCCTGAGACACCAAGGACTGTATGCTCAGTCTCAATGGGGCTGATGATTTGGTTTCCCTTTTATACTTCCTCCTTATCTGGGACCTGAGGTGGAGAGAGCAATGGTAAGAAGCAATCCCAGGCAGGTAACACAGATGTTCCACAACCCTCCTCACTGCCCAGGGATCAACGCTGCTGACCCTCTTAGGGCCCTTACTTGGAGCCTGGTGGAGTGGGCTGGCCTGGGTTCTGCTACCACTACCCTCCTTCCCCAGCTGAGTGGACGCTAACCACTAGGCCACCTAGCCCACCAAGGACCCCACTACAGGCAGGGACTATATTCTTTATTACTTGTCTGAAATGCTTCTAGCATAATGGGGCCTTATCCTTGATTGGTGTTATTAGGCATGATCATAATAAAGTAATAAATGATAAGGGCTAACGGTACCACAAACTTAAAGAGCTTGAAAGTCTTTCCTGGACTTTCCTTGCAAAGAGCAACCAGCCCAGATTACTTACAAAGAGCTATGCCATGATCAAAATGGTGACCCTACAGGTCCAATGAGGTTATCCAGCAGTTTTTGAAGAACCCTTGACCATATTTCTTGTGTAGATGAATGTAAATTGATACTTCTGTAAACATCAGACCCCCTTTGAACCTTTTCTCTTGCAGGTTGTACAATGGCTGGCGTCACTTTTTTTTTAAAGTTATTTCAGTTTTGTTTCTTCCGTTGTTTCCATAGTGTTATGTGGCCTGTATACAGGGAGGTTACATTAAGGAGTGTGCAGCAGATTAACTTGCAATTCTGCACTCTCCAGATCCCAGAATTCATGACCTAAAGACATTTTCTTTGCATGGAAGGGCTCTAAGTTTTTTGTGGTCTGATCACTGAGCTCAGCCTTGGTGAACAGCAGGGCAGTGGTCAAGGTATGCTTTTAATAAAAAGTTGTATAAGAAAATCATTTCTGTGCAAAGTGGTGTGTGAAGCTGTAGTATTCAGAAGTGAACAGAATCACTGATGTATTATTATTGCCTGCTTTAGGAAGTGCAGCAGCAGGATTGTGCATTAACAGTTAGAGCATGGCATCATTAAAGAAAATGTCAGTGACTAGAGCAATCTATGTAGTGTAAGGCATCTGATTGTGCAGCACACCTTTGTAAGCAAGGAGGGAAGGGATTTCCTTTGAAGATTTAATCTGTTAATGATATTGCAGAGCAAAGAGGGATGGTACTGAGTTACAGTACCAACAAGCTAATCACAAAATTCAAATTCTGAATATTGAACACAAGCCATTACTGATGGGGCCCCATACATATTTTTTCCCCCCCCAGCTCTGAAACAACTGCCTGGAACAAAAAGCTAATCTATGCTCTATCAGTCATCTCTGATTACTTAGGCCCTGCAGTTTTGTACTCTGCTTCTAATCAGATTTTTTTTTTTTAAATTTACTGAACTAAATAAATCATGTTTTGAATTTTCATTGAAGTTGTAAATTGTCTTTTGACATCTTGTTGCCTAATATTAAGATACATAAGACCTGATTCTTTGTTTCCACAAGGGTTGAGGTGGAACTGGAAAATCTGGTAGTCCTCCTCTTTAACAGGGAGGGAGTGTGCCTACTGGTTAGAGCAGGGGTCTTGGACTCAGCATTGTTTTCTGTTGCCACCTGTGCTACTGACTCGCTTACCCATGTTTTCAAATATCCACTAATATTGGGTAGCTCAGTTTTGGGGTGCCCAACTTGAGGCACTTAGGGTTAAAAAAATAGTAGTACTGAGCAGTTGTAGCTCACACTTAAGTCTACCTTTCTTGGATAAAATTGGTGTGAGCTGCAGGTACTGGGCATTCAAGAAAACTTGACCCTAGGTGCCCTAAAAACCTGGGGCACCTTTAATGATAAGACATAAGAATTTGGGTCTTAGACTCTCTGGATTAATTTCTCTAATATGGCCAAGTTCTATGTAGTAGTGGATCCAAGGGGGAGGGGACTGGAGGTGGTTATATATCCTTCTCTTTTATATTAGGCACATGCATACGCTCTCTCTGTTCTCCTGGGCCAGAGGCCAGTTTGGCTCTTGGCACAAATCAGAGGAACCTCCGGGTTCCTCTAACTCAGTGGTCCCCAAACATTTCAGGATTGCGCTCCCCCCTTACTCCTGTCCACACCTCCTCCCCAGAGTGGGAGTGGGGCTGCGGCTCTGGGGGGTGGGGGAGGACAGGGGCAAGGGGGCCAAGGCTGGGGGACACATCTGGGACTGGGAGCAGGGCCAGGGCTGGGAACGGAGCCATGGTCAGGAGCCGAGACTGTGGGCAGGGCAGGACACAGGGCTGGAGCAGAGCTGGGAGCGGAGCAGGGCTGTGTGGTGCTCCCTCCCCGCTCCCCATGGGACTGGCCCACTCTCCTCCTCCACCCCCACCCCCCGAGTCCTCCTGTGCCCCTTAAGGAGGCGTGCCCCACAGTTTGGGGACCTCTGCTCTAACTTATCCAGTAACAGACCCCTTCCTTGTCATACCCTCTAAGTTATGGAGCTACAAGGGAGGATAGAGCATAGAGCTGTGCTACTCCAGAGAAACAAAAGGGCTACTAGTGGCCAGGAGCTGGACCTCTGTGCCTAAATCTCACACTTGTAAAATAGGGATAAAAGTACGTATTGGGTGGTCTGAGGCTTATTGAGAGTGGTTGGCGTATGTCCTGAATCATGAGAATTTATAGTCCTGATTTTAAAAAATCCCAATTAATTTAAGTCTGGATGTTCTCATTATCCATATAAATGTTTTACTCCTTTTTTTTGAATCCTGCTAAGCTGTTGGTCTCAATAAAATCTTGTGGCAGCAAGCGCGACAGGTTAATTTTTATATTGTGTAATATTTTTTTAAAAATATTCCCTTACTGGTATAAAAATGTGTTGCCTTTGTTTTTTATAATGAGAAAAGGCAAATAGGGGCACCTGACTTACCAAACCAGGATGGTACATGAGAATGTATATCTCTATTATGTTGCCTCCTAGTTGTCGTCTTGTCTAAACAAAACCGACCCAAGCGGTTGAATTTCTTTGTTCTGAAGTATTTACTTGTCTCTAATCATTTCTGGACCCATTCTACTTCTGCTTTATGTTCTGAGGTGGGGCAACCAGAACTGAACTCCGTATTCCAAGTGAAGGTGTACCATTGACTTTTATGAGAACGTTCTATTTTCAGTATTCTCTTCTATCCCGTTCTTTTTATATGTATTCCATACATTCTAGGATTGGGGTGTGAATATTTTTTTTTCTACTGCTGCACACTGAGCAGAGGTTTTCACTGAGCTGTCCGTAATGGCACCTAACTTTTTTCTTTTGGGCAGTTAGTTAATATACAACATATCAATGTGGGTGAGTAGTTCATATGCATATTTTATATTTGTCAACACTGAATTTCACCCATTGTCATGAAGCCCATTTGTTTAGGCTTCTCAGTTCCCTGTGAAGTTGCTCATTCTTGACTAACCTAGATAATTTTGTTGTCTAATTATTTCTACTTCAATCCCCCTTCCCCCCTTCTAGATAATTATGAAATATTGGTACTAGTACAAAAACTCTGGCCACCCTGTTGTTCACATTTAGCCTTGTGGAAAAATTAACCATTCATACCTACTATTTGTTTGCAGTCTCTTTGCTGGTTTCTATTCGATTGACTTTTCTCCCCAGGCCTTTTAGAGCTTCTTGTGATGAAATTAATCAAAAGATTTTTGAAAATCCAAATAATTTGTCATTCAGTTCTCCTTTATCCATGACTTTGTTGACATGCTCAAAGAATTCTAATGGATTACATAAATCACCACATTTTATTACAATAATTTTCATACGAAGAAGTAATTGTTACACTTTACCCACATTACAAATTAGCCAATATCCCAGTACCTGGTGGGTGCTTCCTCAAGTTAGTCAGTTCTGGTATGGCATAAGAGAACCATTGAATGATCCCAGTCTCAATTGGGAGAGCGTATGCTTCCATAGTTAGCAATTAGCTCCTAATTTCCTTGTAAAGCTTTACACATCCAGTAAATAGGTTGTAATCTTTAAAGATGGAACATCTCTCATGTGAATTGAGTCCCCTTTTGACTTCCTACCATGGTTATAACCATTTCTTTTGTTTTGATGAACTTTTGCTGTGTTAATTCTCTAGCTCAGTGGTTCCCAAATTTGTTCTGCCTCTTGTGCAGGGAAGCCCCTGGCAGTCCGGGCCGGTTTGTTTACCTACCGTTTCCGCAGGTTCGGCTGATCGCGGCTCCCAGTGGCCGCGGTTCGCTGCTCCAGGCCAATGGGAGCCGCTGGAAGCGGTGCAGGCCGAGGGACGTACTGGCTGCTGATTCCAGCAGCTCCCACTAGCCTGGAGCAGCAAACCACCGCCACTGGGAGCCACGATCGGCTGAACTTGCGGACGCAGCAGGTAAACAAACTGGCCCGGCCCGCCAGGGGCTTTCCCCACACAAGAGGCAGAACAAATTTGTGAACCACTGCTCTAGCTATTTCCAATTATCAATATTTTTGTGTTAATTTATTTTGGATTATGAGAAAAACCAAATAACTCTTGGGGTGGTGTGGGAGCAGAACAAAACAAAAACTTGAAGTTAAGGAAAAAGTCTTTTGGATGAGCTATAAATCACACGATTAAATCCTGGCCACACTGAAGTCATAGGAGTTTTTCAATTACTTAAATGGGGCCAGAATTTACCCTGATTTATTAACCATTTGGATAATTAAAATTCTATAGTGTTTTATGTCAAAGAAGGGTTATTAACCACTGTGTCTTGACCAAATTTCAGCATAGGCAATTAAGTTCTGCCTACCTACATTTCCCATGCACTTCGAATTGGCTAGAGTATTAACTTTTTTAATTCCTTTCCTAAGAGGTATTCTAGTGTATTTCAAATGAAATGATTTCATTTCAAGGTTGGGTGAAGCAATTCCCTTAAATCCCTACTGCCAATGTCAGGGCTGGTAGGAGGAATTAATTAATGTTTGTAATATGTTTAGATCCTTGGATGAAAATTATTAGATATGGTAAAATCACACTTTTCATTATTCTGAAAATCTCTTTACAAAATAAAGTTTGTGATTTAGGTTTGGATTCTAGGTTTAAAAAAAGACTAGAGTTTGAATTGAGGCTTGGACTCATTTTGACAGGGGAAAAATATTAGTTTTTTGCCCTAGCTGGTGGAAATCTCACAGGATAAGCAGCTCTCATAAAAATTCTGAACAGGAATCAGAAAACTCTTCTAGAACCAAAACAGTAGGGGTCTGGGTCACAATGACTGATTCTAATCTTAAACCCTCCCATCCTGTGATTTGAAGAGGTTCAGATCTGAGATTCCAGTTATGATCTGTCCAATTAAAATACACAACACACCATTTTCTACATTACGTTGAGATTTGAGGACCGGAATGGGAATGAACGGAACAATGAATACCCCACCAAACCTTAGCTGATTTAAATATCCTTTGCCAGCTCATTAAATATATGCCCAACCTGATGTCAAAAAGGGCTGCAGAAATTTTACCCTGGAGAAAGTATTTCTTTAATTTTTGTTCTGAAGAGAGGTTCCAGGTCACTAGACAAACTGTCAGTCTAAAATACCATCTTTAAGTTATTTCTTCCATTCAAAGGGGAAAATGATTTAACTTCTCCCCTCCCAACACAATGCAACATAAAAGATCTGTCAGACTGAACTCATGAATCTTAATCTATGTGGATTTTGTAGGACCATTAGTGTAATTTCTCGGTATATAAATCAGCACACCTGTGATTTTAGGTAAGTTATTTTCTTTGAACTATATCACCATCTTTTGTTCAAGTCTGAACATGCTTTTGCAAGAGTTCCACACTTTAAAATGAGCCTTTACTATTTTTTCATATATAGGGGAGATAAAGATCTTATTTCTATGAGACCATTAATTTTATTCATATTCCCTCCTAAAACCACACACATTCAACTCAGAGTTAAGGTTGCTTGAGTGCATACCATACCAACGCAGATTGTAAAGTGCAAGAAAACAAGCAGTTAACTCATTCAGCAACTCAACCACACTTCACTCATCAGTTCTCCTTCTCATCCTCTGCCTCTTCCCTTTACCACCCCCATCTTCAGAAAAACCCAGGACAGCCTTACCAAATATTACTCACACCCACATTTCAATTCTGTGCCAACATTGATGCCAATGACAATAGGTGGACTATCTCTTGTATGCAGCCTGCAGAGATCCAATGTTCTCTAGTTCCATTTCTCACTCTGCAGAGCTTTAAAGCCCCATTTACTACACTCTCAAAATTGCTCCCATGTTTCCTGCCCCCCAGGCCTCCCGGTTCTATGTCTCAATCAGCTTTCAGAAAGTTAAGTCCCCATGTTGATATAGGATATCTGTCAATATTTAAAAGCTGAATGTGGCAGGAGTATAGGAACATATTGAGGAATGGTGCTATGGAGTATAAGTGGAGCTCTGGGTGGTGGCTGGGGCCAGCAGGGTTGTGGAGGGGCATGAGGCTGTAAAGGGCAGAATTGTGTGGTGGGATCATGGAGGTTAAGATAGGGCTTGAGCAGGGAGAAAGTTTGGGAGAAGAGGAGGAGTGGAGAGGACTTTTCCCCTGACGAACTCCCTGTTGAATTATTTAGTAACACTATTGTTCTGATGTTAATGGGACAAACATATCACCTTAAAAATGCAGTGGAGTTGCACTGGTGAAGTTGGGTAAGGGGGGTTAATTTTTTTTTACTTATTTTGCTCTTCTCAAATGTGCACCACATGGCAGAGCATAGAGGTATGAGGGAAATATGAATGCTATGTTATCCTTGTAAATATTTATATATCACCATATACTTGCATGAGTGTATGTATAATTTACTGTATTCATTGCATTATACTAGACACTTCATGTGCATTACTCCGCCATTTTTCAACTGGATTTTTTTTCCCACTCACAGCCTGGTAATGCTGCTAAGACATGATTAGTACTGCATAGTCCAACTGGTTACTTTGTGTGTTCTTAAACAGGATGTGACACTGCCCGTGCCACCTCAATGTATTTTAGTCCTTATCAGATAAAGAATTAACACGTCTGTTCCGATACTTCAGATAGTATAGTATCACTATACTGCTGCCTTCTAGTGTGCGCTTCATGGATCTCATGTATGGAAAGAGAGAGAAATGTTTATACTGGAGACAATTTTTTCCCTTTTGGTCATAGCCGTGATATTTAATATAACTGAAACAAAAGTCACAACTAAGTTGCTGCTAGACATAAGTGTCAGGTTTGTGTTTGTGCCTTAAGCTATCCTAGTCAACATGTTAATTTTACAAATTAAATGGTATACTTGCCATTCCTGGTTTCTTATTAGCAATATGGAGTACCTTCTATGCAATTCAAAATCCCAAACCTTAAATAGGTAGTTAGTTTCCTCTCTGGTGCTCTGCAGGCAGAATACCTGTGTTCCCTTGTGGCTTTTTGAGGGGAGGGTCAGGGAAGGGAAGAATTTCAATCAAGTGAAGCCCTTTGGAGTGGGCACTATGTCAGGTATGCCTTGTACAGCACATAGCACAATAGGGCCCCAATCCTGACGGGCGCCTCTTGGTATTAGTGCTATATATATATATATAAAAAACAATAACTGCCTGTGGGATGCCCCTTTTTCTCCTGCTGGCTCTAACCCTGTGGATGACCCAATGGAGTTACAGAAAAGCTATTGATGTTACTCTGTGAATGCATGTGCATAGCTATCTTACACACATAAATGCCTATTGCGAGGTGCTCAGATACCCTAGTAACATCCCCACGAGGTAGGGCAGCACTATTATTCCCACTTTACAGATGGAGAACTGAGCCATAGAGAGGCTAAATAACTTACCTATGGACACACAGGAAGTCTCTGGCAGAGTAGGCACTTGAACCCATGTCTCAGGCTAGTGTCTTAACCCTTGGACTGACCATCTTCTCATTTCATGGTGGTTAAAGTTGCTAGTGTGTAATCATGGTGTGTAATAACGGCCTTACCCAGAGCCTTTTGAAGTCAATGGCATTCTTTTCATTGGTTTCACTGGACCTCGGGTCAGGCCCTCAGACATATATTGTGTGTACATTAATTGAAAACCTATAAAAGCCAGACTTGGAATGGTTAGAAGTTAGTTAATTTCTTGCTGTTGACAATGAGGTCCTCCTTGGGCCTGATTCTTTCCCTGGTGAAGTAAATGGGGCCAGGACTGAGCCTTTAAGCAGTTGTTAGTTTGCACGAGAACTGCATCTCTGAACTGATCTTACAGTTGCAACACAATAGCAGTAGTATATCCTACTAATGTTTGGGAATACCACATAATATATTTTAAAGTCTCACTTGATTGTCAAGTGTCACTTGAAATAAAGTATATAGTTCCTGGCTTCTGATTCAAATTTTCAAAACAGGCTAGGGGATATAGACATTAAAATTAATTCCATTCAAACTAATGGGAGATGTGTTTTTAAATCTCCTATTCTGCTTTGAATATGACAGCCCTGTCTTCTGATTGAAGAAAGTGCAAGATAATTTTCCATATTCATTTTTCTCTGTGAGGTCTAGAAGGGATAAAGTGAGAGAGCAGGTAAGATGTTTGTGTATTAGGATGACGTGATCACTCAGAATTTTCACAGCTGAAGGATCAGTGGTAAAGGTAAACATAATTTCCAATAAAGAATCATGAAAAGCACCTGAGTTTGTCCATTGAGTCTTTAAACAGAATATAATGAATAATGTATTTTACTAATAGAAAGGTTAAGTTACAAAAGTCAGATTTCCATTGAACTCTTGTAGTTGCTTTAACTACAAGGGTTTACTGGAAACTGGTAGAGAAATTAGTAATTGCTGTTCATGTTAGGCCTTGATCCTGCCAGTGGGGTGACCCATGGGTACAGGATTGGGACCTGGTGTATAACTGGTATTCTAGTAGCAGTGTAGTTTTATGGCAAATGACAAATATTTCTGTCCTTTCAAGGCAGAGTGAAAAATCCATGGTGGTACATCTAATATTGTTAGATCTTCTCTTTTTAAATGCAAGTAATGTTCAGGAAAGTTTCATTTTTATACAGGCATTGAATGCTAAATCCCGCTCTCCTAATGCATGTGAGTAGGTGCACTGCAGTCAGTGAGTAATGGGGCTGCTCCTGTTGAAATCAGTAACAAAACTCCGCTGACTCAGTGGGAGCACAGTTGAGCTCTTGGCCTTAAGAGCCAAATTCTGGGCTGTATGGGCTGAAAATCACTGCAGAAGTCAATGGAACCACGCAAAGCGTAAACTAGGGAAGAAACTGGTAATTCAGAGTTATCAAATTCAGTAGAGTTGCAGTGGGTAAAGGGTATTTTCATGCTGTTTTTTGCTGAAAAGTTATGCTGGGTGGAACTGTCATAATGAAAACTGTCTTTAATTACCATGGCAAACTGCATAGTTGACTGGGTAAAATGTTTAATTACATGATTTTGTAGTTGCTTGATGGCACCTAGAAGGACCAAGAATAGTTACTGTGTAACTCTCATTATGGTTCAGCAGATAGACATGGTCCTGTATTGTATTTGCATTGTAGTGTCATGTATGTGCAAAATACCTTTGCGATAGAATTATTGACCTGTATTAGTGGTCTGTATCACTGGTATTTTTTTCTTTTAATTGAAAATGTTTAGTGCTGTTAGAATGTCCTGGATTGACAGTTCTGGAGCCTGAAGTCCTCTGTTTTCCCACACTACCTTGTGAACATGGTGCAGCCCTGCTCTAGAGGGACCAATTTGAGAGGAGAGAGTAGATTAGAGTCCATGCTTATTCAATCCTTGGTGTATGGATTTAGGTTGTCAACAAGGGTGCCAATTCATGACCCTGGGGGTGATGGTTTTGGGATGTGGCTAATTGTCCCCTAGCAACTGGACCAAAACTTGGCTAATTTACATAGGCCAGCATGGCCAGAGGGACACCTGAGGCACTGTGAGGCTCTAACTCATGGCCCTAGGGTGAAACTGCATGTTAAGAAGAAAATTTTGTATTTTATAATAGACAATATGTTCCCTGAGTCATGATCTGTGATTTTCAAACTCAAGCGTTTCAGTCAGGGAGCTATAGGGAGGAGATGGAGGGGAGAAGGGCAGCACCTCCCCAGCTGATTCCCTATTGCTGCCCCTGCATTGATGTGACCCATGAGCACTTCAAGCAGCTTTTCCTTCCCGGCCACAGCTGGTCAACAGTTCCTCTGGCTGGCCACCTGAATGTGGCTGTGGCTGCTCTGATACCTGCTTCTCTGCTGGGCTGTGGGACTCTTAGGTTGATCGGGAGGATATGGTTCTGACTAAGGCTTGGGTATGCACTAGAGAATCACACCTCCAGAGGGCTAGGAGAAGGCCCTTTTAAATGGTCCCACTTCCTTTGGTGTCGCCATTATTCTGTCTTTTTTTCTCCAGCAACTGGTGTTAGGATCTGAACCTGCTCTCCTTGAAGTCCATAGCAACGCTTTCAGGTTGAGATTCTGGGCTGTGCTCTCCTGAAAGCACAAGGTGGAAGACCCGGCTCACAGGTGGGCGGGGGAGGGTAAAGTCAAAATGGCCCCCAGGGTAAGCTAGAACAGCCCTTTGATGCTTCAGCTTATGATAGCCTCCTGAGGGTTGTCTACGAGTTGCTGTGCAGTCCAGAGCAGCCCAGAATCCCCACTGTAGTGTCACTACAGAGATTCCTTTGCCTATCCCTGACATGCCCTCTTTCACACCCAGCACACCCCTTGTGTGGGGGCCAGTGTAGGGCAGTTTACGACAGCCTTAGGCTGTTACTGAGCTGGGGAATTCACTCTTGGCCTCTCCCAGCACAGTTCCGGGTCCATGAGCATTGTCAGAGCGGTATATTGAGGGGTGGGGGAAACTGCATTTGTTCACCATTGTCTTCAGTAGTGCAGGAGAGCGTCAGCAGAACGCTGCATCTGGGATGGACTTGCAATAGCATCAAAACAGAAGCTTCATCCAAGGTGTGAACGAAGTAGTTAGTGCATATTTATTCTGGATGGCTATGTAGGGCCCTGTTAAGAAGATGTTGAGATGTTATTGAGTGAGAGTGGTTGTTTTTCATGAATAAATTTAACTTCTCATTCCTTGCCATGTGCTGCTGCTGATACATATATCAGACTGGTAGTTTCACTGGTAATGATGCAAGGCTATAAACTGGTAATGCTATAAAAAGATTGCAATGAAAAGCCTTCTGGAATGACAAGCTAGTTTGTTTCCTTTCTATTTATGCTATAAAATTATTGATGGCACCAACAATCCTTTTTAACATAAAAGGAAAACAGTGATGTGAGATGATTTTGCTGGAGAAATCAAAATGCAGATGGAATGTTTGAAGCAATCTCTGTGCCATTCACAGAATTTATGAAAATGCTAGATACCCAGGAGGCTATCTGAGCATAAAGTGCTGAACAGCAAATGGTGAGTTCCCAACAGCAGCTGAAGCAGATCTATAAATAGAACAGCTAAGGAATAACCCTTCAGTTAAGGAACAACCCTCTAGTGAAAGAACAAGCGAGCAAGAAATTCCCTTCTCTGAATGCCTTTGCATTCTAATGAAGAAAAGGGGCAGGGAAGAAAAGAATTTAAAGAAAAATCTGCCTCCATTTTTTATACATTGTGAAGCTCCTGTATGCTGCTTTTTTTTCCCATGTACCTGGCACTTTTTCTGAACTGAGGGGGAAGAAAAAATAAAATTATCATTGTTTAAAAAATATTTTTAGAGCTCTGTGGAGAAGAACATGACTCGTGGCATTTTTCCTTTGAAATATCCCCTTTGTTATGTCTAATATAGCTCTTGCAGCATGTCAGAAATGTAAGATCACAGTTAATAATAAGGGTGAGTTAAAGAGGAATTTCATTATAAGAGAATGCATATGGTCTTGAGTGATGAAGTCAGATCTTTCATGTTGTTCAACATATATATATTAATGAGTAATATATTGCCCCTATCAACCTTGCCACTGCAACAAACTGTTACCCTCTTTTGTTCCTGTTTTGTGAGCTAATAATTTTTCCCCAGGTGTCAAAGTGAAAATGCCTTCATTTTTATTTACCATGAATTACAGTATTGCTATAGTGAATTTTTTTAAAAGAATTGACATCAAATAGATGAAAGGACTCAGTGACCTTTATTGTTTGTATAGTACATCACAGGAAGAAGATACAGCCCTCTATTTCTAAAATGCACTTTGTTGTTACTGATTTTATATTAAATGTAAACAGAATTGTTGCTGTTACAATATTTTCTTACGTTAACAGTATAACCCAGATTATCAGACACCTGAGCAAGAATAACGCAGCAAGATGTATGCATTAAGATGAGTCAAAATGCTATTGTTATAAATAAGTCATGTGTTCTCCCCCCCACACCCCCCCTCTGAATATCTCTTATGTCATGCTGCTCACTCCCCCACCAGGGCACAGTGGGACCTCAAGAGTTCTGCCGCATTTGGGGCTCTTTGAAGCTCACCTGTAGTGATGGGGCAGAATTTGCCCCACTGTGATGCGATAAATGTATTGCCTGCAGCCATATGGAATCCAAACAGGGATCCATCTTTCTGTAATTTCAGTAAATCAAGACAATGATATGAGATTTTTTTCCTACAAGTCTTGCAATGGGGGAAAAACAGGCACGTAACTAAAAGCTAGAGGAAATGCCATGGTATCCAAAATTTTTAAGGGACTATCAAAAACTGAAAAATTTTTGCTGTGATTACAGATTTATTTCCCAATATTCTGGTGTTAGGGAAATGTCCCAATTTACCTAAATTAAACAAAATGCATTTTTTTAAATGCTGCTTCCAATGTAGAGAAAGAAAACAAAGAGACATCTCCTGCCCCATGACAATTTGTAACATTATTCTGCTTAGTTTTGTATATTTCTGTTGTGAAATGAATAAAATCTTAAAACAAATAAGATAGTAGGTGTGAGAAATAACAAATAAGTTAAAGGCTTGGAGTCAAGATCTGCATTCTTTGCACACTGTGTAAACTTGCCTTGTACTCCCAAACCCTCTCCCCCATAATGGATGTGTAAGGAAAGCAAGATTGTGCTTTAATACTGTTAGCAATATATATGATAGAAGCTAAAGGCAAATATTTTTCACATGGCCAGTTCCCCTAACCATAATAGTTTTTAACGTGAGTCTCTCTGTATTAAAAGAACAGAACTGCAGACAGTTTTCATGTGGTTTTAGATCTTTATTTGGATCCGATCCTGTAAACCATATAACCTGAGCCACTACAAGATCTGATAAATGGGCCTGTTATCTTAATCATGATTATTGTACATATTTGAAATACAATGGGAATGAAGATGAGGAAGTTGGTTTCACTATTGTAAAACAGAGGGATGTAGAGCAATAAAAGTTAAGCAGTGCCTGTAATGTGAAGGTGATCTTTCTTCATTTAGAGGATGAATTATTCCCTCTGTGTTCCTGAAATCTTCAGCTCTGATTTTTGACAGCTTCTGAAACAGGCTGTGTTTGCCCACTGCAAATTGCTGTGCTTGGCAAACAGATCATTCCCAAACACAGCCCATCGTTTGGGGCAGGGTTTTTTTGTTTTGTGTTTTTTATGGGTTTTGCATACAACTTCTATATACATGATCAACAGCTGCTCTGGGCAAAAATGTTTGTTTGAAGTAATTGGCTACACACTGGCAAAGTATTCATTGCCACTTAACTTTGATTTCAACTATATAATTTATAAGGTAGAAATTCATTGTGAAAGAAAAGTACTGCAGAGACAAAGGCATATGCTATAGAATGAAAGCATGCTAGTAATAGCATACTGTGCATCATTAACATGGACTAACTGTAGCAGCACTAATGTGGCATCCCATGTAGAACTGCAGTGGTTATTGCAAAATAGAAATGGCCCTGGGCTGCAGTAATTAGACCTGATACATACGCATAGGGGGTTTGGGTGAGGTGAGTTTGAATCCAGAGTGGTCAATTACAGTGACAGAAAAGTTTGGATGTTGGGTCAAATTATGAAACACTTATTCTTTCCTCACCAGTAAAACCAACTTGGGGTATTTGGATTTAGGGTCTTGGTTTGGATCCAGGGACTTGGTTTGAATTAATCTGTATTCCAAAGATTATTTAAGTAGTAGTTGTTTGGCAGTATATTGCTGTTTTTGTTAAATATGGTTCAAATTGTTGTTCCAATGTCATTATGTTAAAATATGACTGGCACATTGCAAAATCGTAAGTCACAGCCAAAGTAAACACTCTTAATGTCAAGAATTTATTTTTTAATTGGATTCTCAAGATTTTGCATAATTAGTCATTTTGCATGGCAATTAAAAAGAAGCAATAGAAGCAAAATTTTATGATATAACGAGAAACGAATGACTGGCACAGTTTGCAGATCAACATAAGCATATGGGATTAATGCACCTCTATAGGAATGAAGAAAGGAATTCCCTCATTGATGGAGGGGAGGGGGGATATGAAGGAATGAGGAAACAATGTCATGGCCTGTCATAATGATATGGTATAAAATACTTAACTGGAAAAACATCCCATCAAGCATGGCACATTTACTACATACGCTGGGGCTGGAAATTCCTCAAGCTGGTACCAGAAATATTACCTGGACTTTTTAAAACGAATGTATTGGGAGCCCAGTGCAATTTCACTTCAAATATAATCTGAAAATGTTGTGCTTAGCTTTTGCAACAAGCAAGGTTTTAACAAAACTAGTTATAGTTCTAGAATATATAAGCCCTGCGTCCCCACTCCTCCTCTTGCTCTGATAATGTATTACTTACTGTTCATTGCAGCTGAATATCCTTTCCACAGGGAGCACAATGTACAGAGAATATTAAGAAGAAAGCAAACATAATTCAGAATTTAAAAGGCAGAAATAGCTTAGCTCTCTTTTAGTTTTCCACTTTGTGTCATTGGTGGACATTTATTTCTCCTTCCTTTTTAACTTTTTGTTTAGCACAATTGATCCATGAAATCTGCAGGAATGAAGAAAATAATTATATTATGGCTAATACATTGGACTGGAAGTCAGGTGATTTGGGTTCTATTCATGGCTTTGCAGCAAATTTGCTATGTGACCTTCCTACTTAGGGTAGGATTTCAATGGGACTTGTTCTTCTTAGTTACTTAAGAGTTTAGGAAAAATTTCATCCAGCCTCTTAATGCACCTTCATTTTCTGAGCTGAAGAATGGGTCTAATCATATTGCTTTACCTCTGAGGTGTTTTGCGCGGCTTAAAGCATGCTTTTTTGTAAAGTGCTTTGAGATTTTTTGGATGGCAGAAACAAGGGAAGGTTAAAGTATTATTATTAGTTTGCACTAATGGAGGTGTGGAGAGCAGCTAGATTTGCTGATTACTTTTCTCAGCGATGCCCTGGTCTGTACAGACCAGGGCAATGTGGGAAAAACCATATTATCCCATGTGCAGTAATACCCCGGGACAAGATTTACAGGCCTTACAATTGGCAAGACAGTGTTACTCCCTTCCTACTAAGGAAGGGAGATGGGAAGAGGGTCATATTTGCTGATCAATGTAAAGAGACTAACTTGGTAACCTTGACTGAGGTAAGGAGGCCTTTAAAAGGCTGCCACAGTGCCTCTCCCATACTGTTCATTGGTGACTCCTTCAAGAGTCACTGCCATGACCTTTGCTCCATGCAGCACAGTGCCCAGATGTGGGGAAACCTATAGATGTTTGCCAGCTTGCCTTTCCGTGGGACAGCCCCTTGCTCTGCCCCTTGGCACACCTCCCAGGAACAGGAAGTCTGAGGCCATGCTGTTTTGCTCCTCATATCTGGGACTAAAGCTGTAGAGGTGCAGTTATCATAAGAGATCTCATTAAAGAGCAGGGGAGTGGGTGGGGTAATGGCAATGAGAGCTGTCTTTGTAAAAGCTTCCCTTTTCGCTCAGCTTTGCCAACTAGATCTCATTTCATTTCTGCCAACAACAGTAAGAGCTTTAGCCCTCTTCCCAGCTCCCTTTCTCAGTGGCAGTAGCAGGAGGGCACTAATGGAGGCTTTCATGTAATCCAAGCTGTGAGGATCAGTGTTTAGGAGCAGTGAGTCCTGATTTTTATTCCCACCAATGACCATGAAGCCATGGCTGTAAATTCTTTGTATCATTACAAACTCTTGGTTTTATTATTAACTTTTCTGTGCACTCAACTAGACTGGACAGCAGTGCATCAGTTCATACAGTCAAAGCTTACTTTCCAAATGTAAGGCCTAGTGGGTCTGCAGAGCTGCTACCCCGCAGCCACTATAACCAGCTTGCACTTCACTACCCATAACCTTCTGTGGACACAGATTGTGAGAAGTACTGCCCCAAGGGATCTGACAGGCAGCAGCCTCATAGCTCCTGATTGGCTCTCTGCCCTATATAAGGCCAAGGGGCATTCCAGGAAGTGCCCAGGTAAATTGTCAGTCTCCTGTCAAGGGCAGTCAGGATCAAGGGTCAGAGCAGGATCAAACCTGAGGCCTGAGTAGTGGAGGAGTTCGTACTCAGATTCCAGGCCAGGGTCAATATCAAGGGTCAGAGTCTGTCAGGTTCCAGGGTCCAGGTCAGAAGTCCAAATCAAACCAGGAGTCCAGGCAACAATGCAGCTCTCCTGTAGTGGCCTCAACCATTCCTGCTTCCTGCTCCAGAACTCCTGGCTTTGGCCCTGCTCTGACTCTTGGTCCCAACTGCCCTTTTCAGGATCCTGATGCCAAACAGAAAAGCTAGGAAAGCCACTTTTTTTTAAACTGAAAGGTCTGATTCTAGAGTTCAGTCAAATCCACTCAGTAGGTTTGATTCCTCAGTTTTGTTCTGGATACCTGAGGGAGAGGGAAAGGTAGCCTCTCATTGGACAGGAAAACCAGATACTCCATGTGACGTTGCACTCCATATGCTTTATGGAAATATGCTTATGAATATGACATAACTGGAACATGTTTTTCGTTAAATACCCCTTGTATGGTGTCATTAGAAAGCTTGTAATCTACTAAGTGTGTTCATCCTATTTGTTTGCATGTATTATTTCTATATCTGGAGTTAGGAGAATAAGATAAACTTGTATCACTGATGTAAACATATTAAGTGGAGGCTGTTTGGGGTACTCGAGAAACAATAAGTTGTAAATGGCCTTAGTTACTTGAAAGCCTTCCTGTGTACATGTGAGCCAGCCCATGGGGAATGGAGACTAGGGGTCTTACAGTGACATGTGACCATGCCACCTGGTGATGAAATCCATCTTCAATCTGGTACTTTTCCATTTTTACATGGAGGGGTGGGGGCCCAGAGAGACGGAAGATTCCTGCCTTATGCCAAAACTATAAAAGAGGGTGGAGCAGGACAAAAGAGGCTGCCAGTCATGAGAGAACCCCTGCTTACCACCTGAGATGTCTGCTGGAACTAACAAGGACTGTGCCTGGGGAAAGGATTGGGCCCAGACTAGGAAGGTGTCTAGACTGTGAAAGAAGCTTATTGGAACATCTTTGAGGGTGAGATATTACCTGTAATCAGTTTCTTAATGTATTAGGCTTAGACTTGCGTGTTTTTGCTTTATTTTGCTTGGTGACTGACTCTTTTCCATCTGTTATTACTTGAAACCACTTAAATCCTATTTTTATACTTCATAAAATCACTTTTGTTTATTAATAAACCCAGAGTAAGTGATTAATACCTGGGGAGCAAACAGCTGTGCATATCTCTCTATTAGATAAGCTTTATACAGAGTAAAATGGATTTATTTGGGGTTTGGATCCCATTGGGAACTGGGTGTCTGGGTGCTGGAGACAGGTAACCTGTTAAGTCTGCAGCTTTGGGGGCATGGACCAGACCCTGGGTCTGTGTTGCAGCAAGCTAGCGTGTCTGGCTCAACAAGACAAGGTTCCAGAAGTCCCAAGTTGGTACGGAAAACTGGCTCAGAGGTAACTTGAGCACATCAGGTGACAGTCCCAAGGGGGTCTCTGTGACGGAACGTCTCTCACTCCAATCTGAACTCCTCAGATATTCATGTTTTCTTTTAATAAAGGTTTAGTTTGGATTTCTGCTATTTTAGATGCAATTTAGCTTTAAAATGTTAAATGACAAAGAAAATCCAGGTTTTTCCTCTCCTAATGGGATATTGATTGTTAGGTTGATTCTCGCTGAATAAGCTATAACATGGAGAGTCTTTTTTTACTAGTATTACTTATATTATCTTTTTAACTTGATGGTATAAAAACATTACTAAAAAAACAGTTTAGAGCTCCACACCTGGGGGCGGAGGTGGGGGGAACCATACTAAGCCCATGATTAGGGTAGGATTTGCCAACAGAATGAAGCAACTAATGAACTATAAGAATATGAGGGGCCAGCTCCTGGCCCAGTTTGTCTATTTTGTGCTACTCTGGCAGGTCTAAGAGGATTTAAACTGGCCTCCAGTGGTGTAGGGCTGATATAACTGCTGCGATGCCATGTTCCTCATGATCCCTGGAGTATGGGGCATGTTAGAGGTGTGACAGGCATGTAGGGTTTAGGGTTTCCAGGTGTTCGATTTTTTGACTGGAACACCCAGTCAAAAAGGTGCTCTAGTGCCTCCAGTCAGCACTGCTGACCAGGCCATTAAAAGTCAGGTCAGCAGTGCTGCAGGGCTAAGGCAGACTAGTCCCTACCTCTCCTGGCACTGCGCTGCACCCTGGAAGCAGCCAGCAGGCCCAGATCCTAGACCACGGGGTTCTGCACACTGCCCTTGGCCCGAGCACACGCTCCACACTACCATTGGCCTGGAACAGCAGCTAATTGGAGCTGGGGGTGGGGCAGTGCCTGCGGGCAAGAGCAGTGCGTGGAGCCTCCTGCTCCCTCCCCCCCCACACCCACCTAGGAGCCAGACCTTCTGGCTGCTGCAGGGGTGCAGTATGGTTCCAGGACAGGCAGGCAGCTTGCAGCCCTGCAGCATGGCTGACTGGGAGCTGCTGGAGGTAAGCCCGTGCCCCCACCCCAGCCCTGAGCCCCTCACAAATCTGAAGCCCCCTCTTGTACCCCAAACCCTCATCCCACACCCCATCCCAGAGCCCGCACCCTTACCTCCTTCTACACCCCAACCCCCTGCCTCAGCCCCCTCCGGCACTCCAAATCTCTTGGCCCCACCTCCCAGCCTGGAGCCCCCTCCTGTACCCCAAAACCCTCACCCCCTCCTACACTCCAACTTCCTGCCCCAGCCTGGAGCACTCTCTCCTGCACCCTGAACCTCTCATTTCTGGCCATACCCCAGAGCCCACAACCTCAGTTAGACCCCTCATCCCAACCCTATGCCCCAGCCCAGTGAAAGTGAGTGAGGGTGGGGGAGAGCAAGGCACCAAGGGAGGGGAAATGTCATGAGTGGGGGGGGGGCGCCCTCTGGAAGAGGCAGGGCTAGGGAGTTCGGTTGGCAACCCTAGTAGGGGCGCTGAGAGTGCTGCTGGGTTCTGGCAATCCCTAACTGACAAAATGGCTCCCAAGCAGCTATCATCAGCTGGATATGGGTTAGAACATCCCCAAGGTGTACAGCCTACGTTATTCCTTTGCCTACTCATTCCTCAGTCACTGCATCGAGTGGAACTGGGCAAAAGCTCAGGAGTGGTGCAAGTATATTCTCAGTGACTGGCCTAAATAATGTGTAATTATTTAGGCCAAAGTGGAACAGCTTCAACAAAAGAGACCCATATCAGACTATGCTATTGTCCAGTAGTTAGGGCTCTTATGTGAGAGGTGTTCAGATCCCTTCTCAGGCGGAGGGGAAACAGAACTGGGAGTCTCCCACCCTTCTGGAGTACCCTAATTAATGGACTAGAGGTTATACAGGAGTCCCCACTTCCATAGCTGACCCTCACACGCCTCTCCCCCCCCACCCCCCACCAAGATGTTTTGTGTGGAGTTAAATGTGCACTGAATGTGCTTAGGCCTTGCCCCACCTATCTTCCTGTAGAGCCAAATTGGGTATCTTCCCTGGGTTTGAGGATCACACTGGGGCTTACATGAGAGAGAGGTGTCTGGGTGCCTGCCTGAGGCAGCAGTGTGTGTGCCCAGAAGCAGTAACTTGGGCACCTAGGGGACTTCTACAATAGAATTTTCGGTACGTACAGGATTAAGTGGCAGGCAAACAGCTGTTTTGTGGATTGCAGTGGCACTTCAGTCCCTTTATGAATCTGGCCCAGAATGCATCATGTATGAAGAAGATTGGCTGTAGTTCTGATCTTTCCATAGGCAATGTTGGAAGCTTTGCCAGCTCTGCAAAAGAAGGTATGCTCAGCCCTACAACTGGACGCATGCTCACGCATCCCCAATATCATCCCAGAGGACTGGAGTAATTTTACTGTATATGGCCACCTCTGAGAGGAGTGTCTCTTTTTTTTTCTCAGGATACTTGCAGTGCAGAGGTTACCTAACTTTGATCTATGGAGAGCTTGCTGGTTGCATGGTGCTTGGCTCTCTTTATTTCTAGCTGCTTAAATGAATTACAAGATGGCTTAAAATGCATAAATACGTGCCCAGTTCTACTCTTTCATTTAAGAAGCAGTTGCATTTGCCACAGGGCGGTTCTCTGATTGCTGGTAGATGGCCCACACAATCCAGAAGGGGAGGGGAAGTGTTCAAGAGACAATCTCTTTATTAAGATGTCGTCCATGCTACGGAAAATGCTTGAGAACCCCTGGATTTTTTTGACAAATCTTTAAAGAGTTCAATCTTTTATTCTAATAGTTTATAATAATTTAGGAAAATAAGGGGATAAGTATGCATGCTGACCTTATATTTTGTGTGCGCCTGTTTTTTTTAATATTCTGAATGGAATTACAAGTAGACCTTCCCATTTGGTTAAAAACAGGTTGGACACCATGAGCTGAATTATTTCACCATGTCTATGTTTTGTAGTTTATCATTCACACAGAATTTAAATAATTTATAAAACGATAAATTACTGCACTGATATATGTAGTCTGAGCCAATCCACTTAGAAGTGAGTTGTGTGTGCTTGGTAATAGGAAGTTTCCTCATCCTTTACTTCAGAGAAAACCATCTGTCTTAATAGCCTCTGTCATACATCTAGAAACATCGAAGCAGAATTCAATTGAATTCTGAAGGCCTGTGCCTTCCCCTTACTGTCTTTTAACTCTTACAGACATTTGGTTATAGCTTTGCTTAGATCTGTGTGTGCTGCTATTTCTTTAATAATTTCTAATGCTGAGAAATTAAACAGGTGCTGCAGGAACTCTTGAATGCAATAAAGAAACCAGGTCTAAGACTAGCGCTCAGCTACGTCTGATCATTTAGGGCCCATCCCAACTCGCATTAAAATCAGTGGAAAGACTCTATTGGTGTAAAATTGCCTGAAAGTCCGCTTTAAACAACCACTGGAGGGGAATCCAGTGTTGTACAGTGACCATAGTGACTTATCTGCTACTTTCATCTCTGCAATCAGGCTGGGGTAAGATGCTGGCATAATGGTCAAATGCAGAGCAACCCCAGGGTTAGGACAGGCAGCAGCTTTTGTACCCTACCTTCTCCTCAGCTGAACAGAGCATTCCTCTGTTACAGCCAATGATCTGAGCCATTTTTATCTAGGAGACCATCAGTGAAATCACCTATACTGTGCTGTGATTCAGGATGTCCGACCCTATGAATGGATTAAGTGCAATGGAACGTATGAGCAATTCAAGTGGTGTTGAGGAACTGAAGAACAGGTAAGCCTTTTGTCCACTCAGTTGCTGTGGGGAGTATGGGTACATAAGTAATAAACTCGCCAGCCAGCCTACCAATTAGATGCCCTCTGAAAGTGTCAAAAATATTTCTTAAAATGATTGCTAGTTCTGTATCACAATAGGTAGATTTGAGCCAGGCACATGACATGAAAACTCTCCATTACAAGTGTGTTTGCTTTGTAACTGGAATGAAAAAAAATACAGCAAAATAATTGTCACTTAATCAAGGAGGCATATATAATGTATTTCAGGGAAGCCCAATTATTACTCCCTTTAACTAAACTTCAGGTATATCAGTGACATGCCACCTTCTCGGATCCCAGCTGAGCTAGGAAAAACCTGACATATTTAAAAACAAACCGCCATCCAAAAATAGGAGAGTGTATTTGGATACTACCATATAATTTAATGAAGGTTCATTTCTGCTATAATAAATGAGCTTCAAGTTTCAATTTGATAAATGGGCTCCTTCCCTTTGGCAGCAGTGGGGAGAGAGTTAATTTAATGGCAGCAGTAGTTTGGATTGTGTCTGGTATTTGATTTTATTTGGCTCTTATATGCTGGACTGGAGTAATTAATCAGACTATGCCATACCTTACAGTCAGATCAAATCAAATTATTGTAACCAACGCTATAGTTAACCCTATTGTTGTTCCTTGAAACTTTTACCAGGCACGTGAATGAGTTTGTCTTCATTTATTGTAAACAAGCTGTAGTTGCAATATAATCAATTTGTTCATAGGCCACTGGAGAGAAGAAAATGAGATTTTCTTCTTTGTGTGATATTGAATATACACTAAACCTTTAGTGCAATCAAGGATTAGAATATAAAATTATTTGCCATCTATATTGAGAAAGTGGTCAGTGGTGTGATATGTCTGAAACCAGAGGCTGGTGCTTTAATGCCGACTAGAAATATATATATTTTTTTCATCACCAGGGACAATAGCTTCCTTTGTAGGCTGAGCACTCCAGTCATTCTGTAATATTGCATTAAAACGCCTTGTTTTGCTATAGTAGATATTGTCATTGCTGGTCATTTAAAAAAGCAGATTAAAAAGTAACACTGCAACCTGCCTCCTCTTCCCCTCTCTTGTTAATTGCCGGAAGTGTTTATTATAATGTTAGAGAGACGATAAAGAGGAATTTGGGTTTGGCTCTACTGAATCCTGTATACTTCTAATGTCGTCTGATTCTATATGGTCTAGGTTTCATAGACCTGAGGCTGAACTACTTACAACACTCCCTCCCATTATCCTTCCCTCACTCTTTCAGAGAAATGTGTACCCTTTTTTCTTATTATCTGGATCCTGGTAATTCCTGTGGTACAGTGCATACTCATGTCCAGTTTTTACACATCCCATATCTATTCTGATGTGTTTGCAAGTGTGAATGTGAGAGTGGGTGCAGTAGAAGTTCTGTTTGGGCGTAAAGGCAGGGACACATGTATGCGAGAGTCAGCATTTCAGACTTGAAAGATGTACTGGACCAAGAGGATTTGGAAGCTGAGTGTGGGGAAACACATCATAGAATTTGTATTGGTTTTATAAGGTAATTTTAGCTGTCAGAATCACACAGGTTGATAGTGTCCTCCTCTCTCTCAATGTGTTCCTATATACCCCATACACTTGGCAGTGATTATCCATGTGGTAAACTCAGAATGCACTTTTGACCTACTCACCTGCCTTCCACCCGCCAATCCATATTCCTGGGATTTATTCTAATATTTCTAAACCCTTGCCACTTTTGAAACACTTGCTATTTAAAAAAAAAAATGGCCCTGCCTTAGAAAAATTTCCCTCCTCTTCCCCCAAATATACCGGTAGTAATTCTCCCTCAAAATTGCCCTCGTTCAAGACCAGTCATTCCAGTGCTGTTTTTTCTGTTCTGTACACAAAGAGGTCATCTCTTCAAAGCCCATTACCTTGCAAGGCTAGAAACCAAGCATGAAATCCTGGCCTCACTGAAGCGAATGGCAAAACTTCCAATGACTTCAACTGGACCAGGGTTTCATGCTAGAGCTTTATACTATTAGGAAAGGGACATTCCCAGCTTCCCAATGGGATCTAGCAGCACTGGCATCTTGCTCTGTCCTGAGGTATTGGGCTTTAGAGTTGTGACATTTATAGTTACAGAGAAGTAAAAGTTCCTTTAGCTAGTTTTTTTTTTTTTTTTTAAGAGGATTTTATTATGTTAAATGTGCAGACATTGCTTCACTTGATGAACTTACAGATCCAGAGCAGGAATCTACTGGGGGATCCCTTTATCTCAGCCACTCCTGTGACTTTCCCTGGACAAGTCACCATTAACTTTTTGACAAGAAAGGACCTCTGGTTTCTGTAGCAAACAGGTGCTGAATTCTACAGCAAACCAGAACATTTGTGTCTGCTTCAAGTTACTATACAGTGTCCTTGTGTTTCCTTTCAGGTTTCCCTTCCAAATATTGATCTGGCCCAATTCTGTTTAGCTTTTGAGGTCTCTCAGGAGTACTGTCCAAGATGATAGCCACAATGGAGGTAATAATTTAAAAAAAACAGCCAACTTTATTTGCTCCCATGGGCATTATGCAGACTGACTTCAGTGAAGATTTTTATATATAGTTTAATCTTCACAATCATGCAAATTCCTTTGCTCCGATATTTCACCCAGCTTGACATTAGGAATTGGATTCTATTCCATTAGGTTTTTAATGCATGGGGTCAATTGTTGGCAGGTAGGCCCAATGGATGTAGAGCTGAGCTGTCCTTAAGAATCGTATTCCCTTTTTATAGGCGCAGGTAACTTGATAGCCAACTGCCGATAAGCCTGTAATGAACAGATTATAGAATATGTAGAGCAAACTGATATTAAATTTTATAACGCTTTATATAGAATGAAATAAGGGTGACTTGAAATGCCTTTCTCTGGTCAAGAATATTAAACTACTTTCACAGGATAGGGATGCTTTATACTGCTCTTCCAGTGCTAAAAGAGGAATTTAATTTACTTTAATGAGAGAAATATTTTGAATACAGCAGGATAGAAGCCATTTCAGTAACCATCATTTATCACTAAGTTTTTATACTTTAAAAATGGATGTGCTAATAGTGAAATAATTTCAACCACCTTTTAATCTGATAAAGACTTATACCTCCTTATTAGATAACATATTGTCTATAATGTTTTTTCATTATCTGTATGGCTCATTGTGTACCATTCTTGCATCAGGGCTAGAAGGCTATGGGGCCCTGTTCCACACTAGGATTTAGACTCATTCCTAAAACTAAGACTGCACCACGCTACTAAAAAGATGCTAGCCTTTAGTCTTCTAGCCTGGTCTTCGGATGACTATCAACAGATGGCTTAGGCAGTGGTGCTATAAGGAGGGCTTTGGGATGTATGGTCACTGGGAGGCATTCATGGACAGAGGACAGTTCTCTCGGGATGGACTTCATCTGAGTAGGGAAGGAAATAGACTTCTAGGATGGAGGCTGGCACAACTGATTAAGAGAGCTTTAAACTAGGAGTTTGGGGGAGATAGTTGGGAGATGTCCAAGTAATTTCCACACCGGATTTTAGCATTGAGAGGGAAGAAAACAAAGTAAGAAAGGAAACAGCTGTGGGTAGGAGAATGTATATAAGGAGGAAGGGCAGTGTGGATACCAGTCTGGATACCAGTCTAATAGGTTATGCTGGCTGTAGAATGACTGTGCCTAATAGGGTACAGAATGTGAGCGAGGCTAAACAGCAAAAATTAAGATGTTTGTACACCAATGCGAGGAGCCTAGGTAACAAAATGGAGGAACTAGAGCTACTGGTGCAGGAAGTGAAACCAGATATTATAGGGATAACAAACATGGTGGAATAGTAGTCATGACTGGACTACAGGTATTGAAGGGTATGTGCTGTTTAGGAAAGACCGAAATAAAGGTAAAGGTGGTGGAGTAGCAGTGTGTATCAATGATGAGGTAGAATGTAAAGAAATAAGAAGCGATGGAATGGATAAGACAGAGTCCGTCTGGGCAAAAATTACACTGGGGAAGAAAACTATTAGAACCTCCCCTGGGATAGCGCTTGGGGTGTGCTATAGACCGCCGGGATCTAATTTGGATATGGATAGACCCCTTTTTAATGTTTTTAATAAAGTAAATACTAATGGAAACTGCGTGATCATGGGAGACTTTAACTTCCCAGATATAGACTGGAGGACAAGTGCTAGTAATAATAATAGGGCTCAGATTTTCCTAGATGCGATAGCTGATGGATTCCTTCATCAAGTAGTTGCTGAACCGATTAGAGGGGATGCCATTTTAGATTTGGTTTAGGTGAGTAGTGAGGACCTCATAGAAGAAATGGTTGTAGAGGATAATCTTGGTTCATGGATCATGAGCTAATTCAGTTCAAACTGAATGGAAGGATTAACAAAAATCTGCAACTAGAGTTTTTGATTTCAAAAGGGCAGACTTTCAAAAATTAAGGAAATTAGTTAGGGAAGTGGATTGGACTGAAGAACTTGTGGATCTAAAGGCAGAGGAGGCCTGGGATTACGTTAAATCAAAGCTGCAGAAGCTATCGGAAGCCTGTATCCCAAGAAAGGGGAAAAAATTCATAGGCAGAAGTTGTAGACCAAGCTGGGTGAGCAAGCATCTCAGAGAGGTGATTAAGAAAAGCAGAAAGCATACAGGGTGTGGAAGATGGGAGGGATCAGCAAGGAAAGCTACCTTATTGAGATGAGAACATGTAGGGATAAAGTGAGACAGGCTAAAAGTCAAATAGAGTTGGACCTTGCAAAGGAAATTAAAACCAATAGTGAAAGGCTCTATAGCCATATAGGTTTCAGAGTAACAGCCGTGTTAGTCTGTATTTGCAAAAAGAAAAGGAGTACTTTTGGCACCATAGAGACTAACCAATTTATTTGAGCATAAGCTTTCATGAGCTACAGCTCACTTCATCAGATGCATTCAGTGGAAAATACAGTGGGGAGATTTATATACACAGAGAACATGAAACAATGAGTGTTACCATGTACACTGTAATGAGTGATCACTTAAGGTGAGCTATTACCGGCGGCCGGAGGGGGGGGAACACCTTGATCATCACTACAAAAGGTGGGCCATTTCCAGCAGTTGACGAGAGTCTGAGGAACAGCGGGGGGAATAAACATGCGGAAATAGAAAAAGAGTACTTGTGGCACCTTAGAGACTAACCAATTTATTTGAGCATAAGCTTTCGTGAGCTACAGCTCACTTCATCGGATGCATACTGTGGAAAGTGTAGAAGATCTTATTATATACACATAAAGCATGAAAAAATACCTCCTCCCACCCCACTCTCCTGCTGGACCAGACTCCAGCGAGAAACTACCAGACAATCCAGGAAGTTTTTGGAAAGCGTAGGGGACAATTTCCTGGTGCAAGTGCTAGGGGAGCCAACTAGGGGGGGCGCTTTTCTTGACCTGCTGCTCACAAACCAGGTAGAATTAGTGGGGGAAGCAAAAGTGGTTGGGAATCTGGGAGGCAGTGACCATGAGTTGGTTGAGTTCAGGATCCTGACGCAGGGAAGAAAGGTAAGCAGCAGGATACGGACCCTGGACTTCAGGAAAGCAGACTTTGACTCCCTCAGGGAACAGATGGCCAGGACCCCTGGGGGACTAACATGAAGGGGAAGGGAGTCCAGGAGAGCTGGCTGTATTTCAAGGAATCCCTGTTGAGGTTACAGGGACAAACCATCCCGATGAGTCGAAAGAATAGTAAATATGGCAGGCGACCAGCTTGGCTTAATGGTGAAATCCTAGCGGATCTTAAACATAAAAAAGAAGCTTACAAGAAGTGGAAGGTTGGACATATGACCAGGGAAGAGTATAAAAATATTGCTCGGGCATGTAGGAAAGATATCAGGAGGGCCAAATCGCACCTGGAGCTGCAGCTAGCAAGAGATGTCAAGAGTAACAAGAAGGGTTTCTTCAGGTATGTTGGCAACAAGAAGAAAGCCAAGGAAAGTGTGGGCCCCTTACTGAATGAGGGAGGCAACCTAGTGACAGAGGATGTGGAAAAAGCTAATGTACTCAATGCTTTTTTTGCCTCTGTTTTCACTAACAAGGTCAGCTCCCAGACTGCTGTGCTGGGCATCACAAAATGGGGAAGAGATGGCCAGCCCTCTGTAGAGATAGAGGTGGTTAGGGACTATTTAGAAAAGCTGGACGTGCACAAGTCCATGGGGCCGGACGAATTGCACCCGAGAGTGCTGAAGGAATTGGCGGCTGTGATTGCAGAGCCCTTGGCCATTATCTTTGAAAACTCGTGGCGAACGGGGGAAGTCCCGGATGACTGGAAAAAGGCTAATGTAGTGCCCATCTTTAAAAAAGGGAAGAAGGAGGATCCTGGGAACTACAGGCCAGTCAGCCTCACCTCAGTCCCTGGAAAAATCATGGAGCAGGTCCTCAAAGAATCAATCCTGAAGCACTTAGAGGAGAGGAAAGTGATCAGGAACAGTCAGCATGGATTCACCAAGGGAAGGTCATGCCTGACCAATCTAATCGCCTTTTATGATGAGATTACTGGTTCTGTGGATGAAGGGAAAGCAGTGGATGTATTGTTTCTCGACTTTAGCAAAGCTTTTGACACGGTCTCCCACAGCATTCTTGTCAGCAAGTTAAGGAAGTATGGGCTGGATGAATGCACTATAAGGTGGGTAGAAAGCTGGCTAGATTGTCGGGCTCAACGGGTAGTGATCAATGGCTCCATGTCTAGTTGGCAGCCGGTGTCAAGTGGAGTGCCCCAGGGGTCGGTCCTGGGGCCGGTTTTGTTCAATATCTTCATAAATGATCTGGAGGATGGTGTGGATTGCTCTCTCAGCAAATTTGCGGATGATACTAAACTGGGAGGAGTGGTAGATACGCTGGAGGGGAGGGATAGGATACAGAAGGACCTAGACAAATTGGAGGTTTGGGCCAAAAGAAATCTGATGAGGTTCAATAAGGATAAGTGCAGGGTCCTGCACTTAGGATGGAAGAATCCAATGCACCGCTACAGACTAGGGACCGAATGGCTAGGCAGCAGTTCTGCGGAAAAGGACCTAGGGGTGACAGTAGACGAGAAGCTGGATATGAGTCAGCAGTGTGCCCTTGTTGCCAAGAAGGCCAATGGCATTTTGGGATGTATAAGTAGGGGCATAGCGAGCAGATCGAGGGACGTGATTGTTCCCCTCTATTCGACACTGGTGAGGCCTCATCTGGAGTACTGTGTCCAGTTTTGGGCCCCACACTACAAGAAGGATGTGGATAAATTGGAAAGAGTCCAGCGAAGGGCAACAAAAATGATTAGGGGTCTAGAGCACATGACTTATGAGGAGAGGCTGAGGGAGCTGGGATTGTTTAGTCTGCAGAAGAGAAGAATGAGGGGGGATTTGATAGCTGCTTTCAACTACCTGAAAGGGGGTTCCAAAGAGGATGGCTCTAGACTGTTCTCAATGGTAGCAGATGACAGAACGAGGAGTAATGGTCTCAAGTTGCAATGGGGGAGGTTTAGATTGGATATTAGGAAAAACTTTTTCACTAAGAGGGTGGTGAAACACTGGAATGCGTTACCTAGGGAGGTGGTAGAATCTCCTTCCTTAGAGGTTTTTAAGGTCAGGCTTGACAAAGCCCTGGCTGGGATGATTTAACTGGGACTTGGTCCTGCTTTGAGCAGGGGGTTGGACTAGATGACCTTCTGGGGTCCCTTCCAACCCTGATATTCTATGATTCTATGAAACTGCTGAATTGGAATTCATTTGCAAATTGGATACAATTAACTTAGGCTTGAATAGAGACTGGGAGTGGCTTAGTCATTATGCAAGGTAGCCTATTTCCCCTTGTTTTTTCCTACCCCCCCCCCCCAAGACATTCTTGTTAAACCCTGGATTTGTGCTGGAAATGGCCCAACTTGATCATCATACACATTGTAAGGAGAGTGGTCACTTTGGATAAGCTATTACCAGCAGGAGAGTGGGGTGGGAGGAGGTATTTTTTCATGCTTTATGTGTATATAATAAGATCTTCTACACTTTCCACAGTATGCATCCGATGAAGTGAGCTGTAGCTCATGAAAGCTTATGCTCAAATAAATTGGTTTAGTCTCTAAGGTGCCACAAGTACTCCTTTTCTTATATCCATATAAATAAGAAGAAAACAAAGAAAGAAGTGGGACCGCTAAACACTGAGGATGGAATGGAGGTCAAGGATAATCTAGGCATGGCCCAATATCTAAACAAATACTTTGCCTCAGGTCTTTAAGGCTAAAGAGGATCTTAGGGATAATGGTAGCATGACAAATGGGAATGAGGATATGGAGGTAGATATTACCATATCTGAGGTAGAAGCGAAACACGAACCGTTTAATGGGACTAAATCAGGGGGCCCAGATAATCTTCATCCAAAAATATTAAAGGAATTGGCACCCGAAATTGCAAGCCCATTAGCAAGAATTTTTAATGAATCTGTAAACTGAGGGGTTGTACTGTATGATTGAAGAATTGCTAACATAGTTCCTATTTTTAAGAAAGGAAAAAAAGTGATACGGGTAACTACAGGCCTGTTAGTTTGAAATCTGTAGTATGCAAGGTCTTGGAAAAAATTTTGAAGGAGAAAGTAGTTAAGTACATTGAAGTCAATGGTAAATGGGACAAAATACAACATGGTTTTACAAAAGGTAGATCATGCCAAACCAACCTGATCTCCTTCTTTGAGAAAGTAACAGATTTTTTTAGACAAAGGAAACACAGTGGATCTAATTTACCTAGATTTCAGTAAGGCGTTTGATACCGTGCCACATGGGGAATTATTAGTTAAATTGGAAAAGATGGGGATCAATATGAAAATTGAAAGGTGGATAAGGAATTGGTTAAAGGGGAGATTACAACGGGTCCTACTGAAAGGTGAACTATCAGGCTGGAGGGAGGTTACCAGTGGAGTTCCTCAAGGATCAGTTTTGGGATCAATCTTATTTAATCTTTTTATTACTGACTTTGGCACAAAAAGTGGGAGTGTGCTAATAGTTTGCGGATGATACAAAGCTGGGAGGTATTGCCAATTTAGAGAAGGACCAGGATAACATACAGGAGGATCTGGATGACCTTGTAAACTGGAGTAATAGTAATAGGATGGAAATTTAATAGTGAGAAGTGTAAGGTTATGCATTTAGGGATTAATAACTAGAATTTTATTTATAAGCTGGGAACGCATCAATTAGAAATAGCGGAGGAGGAGAAGGATCTTGGAATATTGGTTGATCACAGGATGACTATGAGCCGCCAATGTGATATGGCCATGAAAAAAGCTAATGCGGTCTTGGGATGCATCAGGAGGTGTATTTCCAGTAGAGATAAGGTTTTAGTACCGTTATACAAGGCACTAGTGAGACCTCACCTGGAATACTGTGTGCAGTTCTGGTCTCCCATGTTTAAGAAGGATGAATTCAAACAGAACAGGTACAGAGAAGGGCTACTAGGATGATCCGAGGAATGGAAAACTTGCCTTATGAAAGGAGACTCAAGGAGCTTGGTCTGTTTAGCTGAACTAAAAGAAGGTCGAGGGGAGATGATTGCTCTCTCTAAATATATCAGAGGGATAAATACTGGAGAGGGAGAAGAATTATTTAAGCTCAGTACCAATGTGGACACAAGAACAAATGGATATAAACTGGTCATTGGGAAGTTTAGATTTGAAATTAGATGAAGGTTTCTAACCATCAGAGGAGTGAAGTTTTGGAATAGCCTTCCAAGGGAAGCAGTGGGGGCAAAAGACCTATCTGGCTTTAAGATTAAACTCGATAAGTTTATGGAGGAGATGGTATGATGGAATAACATGATTTTGGTAATTAATTGATCTTTAAATATTCATGGTAAATAGGCCCAATGGCCTGTGATGGGATCTTAGATGGGGTGGGATCTGAGTTACCCAGAAAAGAATTTTTTGTAGTATCTGGCTGGTGAATCTTGCCCATATGCTTAGGGTTTAGCTGATCGCCATATTTGGGGTCGGGAAGGAATTTTCCTCCAGGGCAGATTGGAAGAGGCCCTGGAGGTTTTTCGCCTTCCTCTGTAGCATGGGGCAAGGGTCACTTGCTGGAGGATTCTCTGCTCCTTGAAGTCTTTAAACCATGATTTAAGGACTTCAATAGCTCAGACATAGGTTTTTCTCAAGAGTGGGTGGGTGAGATTCTGTGGCCTGCGTTGTGCAGGAGGTCGGACTAGATGATCATAATGGTCCCTTCTGACCTTAGTATCTATTGAATCTATGAGTTGTTAAATGGAGATCCCTTCCACCTGTCCCTGCGGTCTGTCCTGGTGGAGATGAGTAATTCAGTGCCTCCTCTAAGAATGAGCTATTGATAACCATAAAAAGAAAAGGAGTACTTGTGGCACCTTAGAGGCTAAGAAATTTATTAGAGCATAAGCTTTTGTGAGCTACAGCTCATTGCATCGGATGCATACATACTTCTTTTCTTTTTACGCATACAGACTAACACAGCTGCTATTCTGAAACCTATTGATAGCCCTTGGCAAACATTTTTCACCTCAAAATAGATCCCAATGTTATAGCTGTGAGTGACTGCTTAATGGAAATAGCCCTTCAGCAATCAGAATGTATTTAGCTTCCTTCCATTCTGATCACACTTCACTGTTTAAAATGTATATTTACATTTCCCAGTCTTCACTTAAGTCCAGATTCTGCAACCCTTGTTCGTGCTGAGTACTACTTATTAATGCAAATAACTCCACTGAAGGTAAGTAGGACTTTCCACATGAGTAAGAGCTACTTATTGTGAGGTTTCAGAGTAGCAGCCATGTTAGTCTGTATCTGCAAAAAGAAAAGGAGTACTTGTGGGACCTTAGAGACTAACAAATTTATTAGTTTCTAAGGTGCCACAAGTACTCCTTTTCTTTTTACTTATTGTGAGTAAGCATTTCAGAATCTGGACCTGAGATAGCAACAGTGTGTATTCATACATAACTGGGTGCTATTAAATTAAATAAGACAGACAGGTGTTATGCTAAGTAAAATAAAAGAATGGGAGCTGGAAGGATCCTGGATTCTAATGGGGACTGAGTCTCATGTGACCCCATGTGTAACACAGTCTGTAGCTCAACTCTAAAGTCCAGTTATACCTGTAGGTTGTATTCCAGAGCTTAGCATTCACCCTGTTCCTTCCCTCATCCAACAGCCTTTATACACCCTTTATAAGAATAACCATACTGGATCAGATCAATGGCCCCGCTAGACTAGTATTTGTATCATATGCTTCAAAGGAAGAAATAAAATCCCCACCATGGACAGTTATGCATTAGAACACTCCTAGATGGAAATTTGTTCTCAATCCTACATAACTAGTGGTTGATTTATAACCTAAAGCATGATGGTTGATAGTCCTTATAAATTTTCCTATCAAACACAACCCCAGATAGCCTTGATATTTACAGAAGAACAAGATTTTCAAAAGTGACCAGTGATTTTTAGTTCCTGGGTGCCCAAGTTGAGGCACTTTAACTGAGTTTGATTTTTTTAGAAATGGTGAGCACCTATACTCTGAATATCAGGCTTTTTAAAGGTGACTGTGATTGGGCACCCTGAAATGGAGACACTACAAATTAGTCACTTTTGAAAACTGAAGCAACAATATTCAAACCTTTTATGAATTCTACTATACACTTTTTGCCTCAATAATATGCTTTGGCAGTGAGTGCCACATAATTGTTGTTTTTTTTTTTTTTTAACGTTGCAGCTCCCATTTGATTCCAGTCTTATATTTTTGAACTCATGCACTTAGACAATTCCTTTTGTTGTGAAGAAAAGCCGGTCAGATCATATGTAGCTGACTAGTGAGGAAAAATGCAAATGTCTGCCTGATCCTTTTGTATTAAAATAATAACACTACTTAGCACTTGCATAGCTCTTTGCATGTTCAAAGCACTTGACAAACATTAACCAATTAATCCTCACAACAGCACTCTGTTATATTTAGCTTACAATTAGGGTTGTATTGAAAACTGCCTACCAGCTCCACTAATTATCTGTTGAAAACTAAATTGTCTTGCATCGGCTATAGGCGCTCATTTGCAGCAATGTTTTGCATAATTCATTTGGCTTCTCATCCTCTACTAAGGAGATTTCTTCAATGCTGTTGCTGCTGCCTATACCCTGATATGCTAATTAGCAATAACACATCTTTTTGGTCACTTTGGTAAACAAGCAAGTAAGGCTATAGGTTCGTCTACATCCTACGGGAGGGGTTAATGCAAAGCTTTTCAATGCATGTCTGTAATTTGTAGTACACAAGTTGCACCAATAGCGTGCACACAAAATGTCTGTTTTGTCTTCAGTTCGCATTGTGTGAATGCATGGTCATAGTCTGCTGTGAACTGAAGGAGTAGAGTTCTTGGGGGGCATCACATGGTCCTTTGCTATGTGGTTGAGCAGTGAGCATCATGGGATTTCTTTTGCTGCGAGTTGTGGGATGTAGTGTGGAAGCCAGACAGGCTAAAAAAAAAAAAAAGGTCAAAACCCTGGTTTCCACTGTGTCTCTCCCATGCTTCATTTCTGGGCTTTGTCTGCCAGCATAGTGCACTGTGCCAGTATGGTGGCAAGCATGAATAGACAGAGGCTGCTTGGGCTGTATTACAAATCCAGACACACATTCAGCATTGGACTTGACAGTGCAGGTGCTACTCCAGGGAGAATTCTGCGCCAAAAAAAAATTAAAAATTCTGTGCATCATATTTTAAAATTCTGCATATTTTGTCAAAATAACAATTGAAACCGGTGTGATTGTATTATTTAGGTAATTTATTTCAAAATACCCATCAGCAAGTATGTCTGTAACAATAGACAATGAAAAAGATTCAGGACATGTTTTGTTTTTGTTTTTTTGGACAAATAGATTCCTTACTAGGCATATTAATACACTACTCTGAGTAATAATTCATTTAAACTACATTACAGAAATGTATTTCCTGCAGCCCTCAGAAGCAGTACAAAGGCTTGTGGGAGTCAGGGGTAATGGAGGAACTGAGGGAGAGGGAAGTAATTGCTGTGAAGAAGCCTAGGAGTGAACCTCGAGGGTCGTTGGGTGTGGATGGGAGAAGTATGGAACAGGTGTTTTTGGAGGGCAGGGAGGGATTGTTAGGGAGCCTCCCCCATGCAGCCCCTGGCTGACCCCAGCCTCTCCCATTCAGTCAGGCACATCTGCCCTTGTCCCCATGTGTCCCTGCACCCCACTCCCCATGTCCCCACTCAGCCACTCGCTTCTCCCCTTTCTTGGCAGTTTACTTAAATGGTATCTGAATCAATTGCACTGTCCAGCAAGATGAAGCTTCTCAAAACAAGAAGCCACTGGAAATGTGACCAGTGCTGTGCTTGAAAGCAACTTCAGGGATATACTATTGGCTGAAGTACTGTTTCGTCTAGATTGGTGTACAAGTCAGCAAACCATTTAGGGCTGGAATAACTTCCCTCATTGTTTTGACGTGCTGCGCATATAACTTTGACATTAAATTGCATTAGTCTGTTGCACCTGGCAGAGATTTTTTTTTTTAAAAGACCGAGGCTAGCATGGTGTTTACATTTTAAAAATAGGTGTCACCATAATGTAGGTCATTTCACTGAGGAATCAAATCTATAATAAATGACATAACATTCACCACTGCCAAATTATAAGAGTTAGAGGGAAATAGCAAAATACCTTCAATTATAAAGTAAAATTAGTTTATAACCAGTTGTACTCTGTCCTGGTAATCAGATTTTCTATTTAGAGGAAAAAATTCAGACCTACAGGCTACCCTAAATGCTCTTAAATTACAGAGATGTTTGTGCATTGTTTTTAATCTCAAAATTGATCAGGATGCTACAAAAATTACCTGCAGCAGTACCAGAAGTTAAAGAAACAGTAATTTTTAAAGTGCAAATTCTCATTTCTCCACGACATCTTCAGAGAACCTGATCTGAGCGGAAACCTGTGTACATCCATGGTTGCAGTGAAGGGCCACAGCATTTGGGAGGGCCTCTGCACATGGTTTGCCCTGCCTATGCACCCTACACATCAGTCCTACACTAGAGCTTCAAGTGCTTGGTTCTCAGGCTCAAAGATGAAGAGAGTAGTAACAACTTTTCTGGAAGATAGGACACTTATTTCTTATGGCAGGTCTTCTAGGGGTCCCGCAGTGTCTGAAGTCCTATCCTCTGAGGAGCAATATAGTACAGCAATTGGGAACTTGTGGCTCTAAAACTCTGTCTAGAGGAATCCCAACGATCTCCTATTTCCATTAGATGTATTACAAAGAATGGAAGAAAATAAGAAGGTGTGTTTAACCCTGCTAATGAGACATGCAAGCAAATGGTTAGCTTTGAACAGTGTTGGAGGAGCAAATATTGAAGAGGGATATTAAATTATGGATTTGGAGAAAATAATCCTTTTTTAATTTCAGCTGTAATTTGATTGTCTGCTCTCAATTTTCTGCTTGGTTGCAAAGGGCCCTGTTTGAACAAAGAGCAATTAAATAGTGCAAATGAAGAGGTGAATAATAGTTGGAAACACTTGTTAATTAGCAGAGGGATGCTGATTAGTGTGCAACTGTGAGTATGAAAGCTTGTTGCCGAATTTGTTGAAGAGCAGATTGCTCATATAAATAAAGGCATAAAGTTAAGTCATATTCAAATTCCTTAGCTTTACTTGCTCTTGACAGGACACTTCTGAAAATCTTCTACTTTTGAACACCATTGGTTTCCCAATTGCATGTGTGAAATGCACTGTTTGAAAATCCATCTGAAAAAAGGGCTTGTGCAAATTGCAGTAATAATTAATTATCTACTTGACCTAGTTTTAGGTTAACCTATACCCATAGAGTCCCATATCAGTGGTGAAGTAATCCTGGAAATCTCCTCCTTTTAATTTAGACCTTCTTCTTGGCTACTGATCACTTTATAAACTCATGGAATAAGTCAAAGGAACACGTGGCAAATAATAAAAGTCTATCAACTTGAGTCACACATCTATTGGAAAACTTAGCCATTGCCGTTTGTGTATATAACAATAGTTAGTTCTTCATGGATGTGGGCCGTTCATTGGAGTTATATTACCTTTCTGGGATGTTACTGTGAAGGAGGAACTGGAAAGTCATGTTGCTGGAGCAGATTATTTTTTCTCTTATCACTGAAGTTTTGAGTAATTGTTTGTGGGCTCTAGTCCATCTGGCTGCCTATAAGGGCGTATGAAACAAATATTGGAGCATTAAGCTTTTTCCAGCTGTTGAAAAAATATTGATAAGAGCATGCAGGCATCCTACAAGCCTTAGTGGGGCAACTGAGCATTTAAACATAATTATTTGTTTAGTGCTACCAGACACTTCAATCCACATTGTCATATGATCACACTTGTTATGGGTTACTGTTACTAACCTTGGACCAGAAGCTCAGGTGGCATAACGGGGCTGAGCTCTGTCTTCAGTGGAGCTATGCTGACTTACACCTGAGGATCTGATCCTGTTTGTTGTAATTTATGTTTTGAGGCCAGCAAATCTTTCCTTTTCACCCCATTCCCTCTGAAGATCTAATAGTCTCCCTCAAAATAGGCTTCTAAACGGTGTATTCAAAATATGAATGAATGGGTGCAAAGGGATAACTGGTGTGCAAAATGTGCATGATACATACAGAATGCAGAAAGGGTCTCCGACCTGGCCTCACTGAGTCTGGTCAGAAGGCCACACGGGGAAGGGCTATATATCAAAGTTTACACAATCAAGTGGCCTCAGTATCCCATACAACTGCCACAAAGAGGCTCTGGCAGTCCGCAAGCTGGAATAGCAGCCAGAGAGGCCAGCACAGCAGCTTTGCCCTGACCCGAGCCATTTTACACTCTACAACGTAGAACCCGAATACTAGGGCTCTATGCAGGCAGAGTACACACTGAAGGTAAAATCTAATTATGTTTGCTTCTGTATTAACATTCACAGCTTAGGATCCTATATTTGAAAATACAGCACTTCCCATTTCAATGTGTGCTGTATGTAAAAGTGTGCAGCTATTTCTCATCATTTCTGTCCATGGCTATAGGTAGCTATATACTTGTCCAGATCCTCAGCTATGGCACAGTGCAACTCAGGAATGGATGTGGGGTGTGGCACAAAGCTGGCTTTAAACTGCCTTTGTGCTTCCCCAGTCTTGGGCTGGCTGTGTGCTGGGACAGTTCTTTGGCAACAGGTAGAGCAGCCTAATGGCTGTTCTACTTTATGCCAGCTGCCACTGTTCCCAAAAGGCGGCTGATATAACAACTGGACATCACTAGGGGCTCTGGAAACTTAGGCTTGCCTCCATGCTGGCTGCTGGAATGAGTGTGCTGTAGGAGCTGCTACACTGGCTCTGTCATTGAAGGATCCCCCTTCACTGGGCTGATTCTCCTGGGGTTGGTTAATATCAGCTTTGGGATCCTTTTACACCAGCAATGTAGTGCAAACCAGCTGCAGCACAGAGGAGAAACTGACCCACAATGTATTTTTATCCAACTGGGTGTATACTGAGGACTTTAGGAATTGCTATACTGGATCAGACCCAACGCCCATCTAGTCCAGTATTTGGTCTCTGGTGCTGGCCACTGTCCGATCTTTCAGAGGAAGCTGCAAGTAGGTAAATGTGGGATAAACTGTCCTCATGAAAAAAGAAAAGGAGTACTTGTGGGACCTTAGAGACTAATCAATTTATCTGAGCATGAGCTTTCGTGAGCTACAGCTCACTTCATCGGCTGCATACTGTGGAAACTGCAGAAGACATTATATACACAGAGACCATGAAACAATACCTCCTCCCACCCCACTCTCCTGCTGGTAATAGCTTATCTAAAGTGATCATCAAGTTGGGCCATTTCCAGCACAAATCCAGGTCACGCAATCACAGACATGAAGGTCGCTATCTTACAACAAAAAAACTTCAAATCCAGACTCCAGCGAGAAACTGCTGAATTGGAATTCATTTGCAAATTGGATACTATTAATTTAGGCTTAAATAGAGACTGGGAGTGGCTAAGTCATTATGCAAGGTAGCCTATTTCCCCTTGTTTTTTCCTACCCCCCCCCCCGACGTTCTGGTTAAACTTGGATTTATGCTGGAAATGGCCCACCTTGATTGCCATGCACATTGTGGGGAGAGTGGTCAGTTTGGATGAGCTATTGCCAGTAGGAGAGTGAGTTTTTGTGTGTGTGGTTTTTGGAGGGGGATGAGGGGGTGAGAGAACCTGGATTTGTGCTGGAAATGGCCCAACTTGATGATCACTTTAGATAAGCTATTACCAGCAGGAGAGTGGGGTGGGAGGAGGTATTGTTTCATGGTCTCTGTGTATATAATGTCTTCTGCAGTTTCCAAAGTATGCAGCCGATGAAGTGAGCTGTAGCTCACGAAAGCTCATGCTCAGATAAATTGATTAGTCTCTAAGGTCCCACAAGTACTCCTTTTCTTTTTGCGAATACAGACTAACACGGCTGTTACTCTGAAACCTGTCCTCATGAAAGTTTCATCCTAATACCGATAGAGATCATTTTAAACGTTGAAACACAAAGCTTTATATGCCTTCACAAACTCTTGTCTTCAATCTTGCTAAACTCTTGGCCTCAATGGCAGCCTGTGGCAAGAAGTTCCTTTTATGTTGCTCCCATTATTATAGAACAAGTAGAGCCAGAATGATTTACCGGACACAATCCATCCAAATGTTCCTTTCCTCAACATTACAGCTACCAAACCATTCCTTTCTGTTTGCTTTTGTGCTCTCATTCTTGTATTCGACATACAGTTATTCTATTGGATCAAACAGTTTAGGAGGTGTGAAATGAAACATACCGGATTACTGATGTGGGTAAACTTGTGTCTCATAATCCTAGGGATCAGAGCATCAAATAACACACTACCTGAATATCACTGAGATTCAACAGCTAATACATTATTCCGGCAGTACCTGGCTGAAAAGCATCTAGTTCCCTATCTGCAGCTGTTGCATGCAGATGGAATAGATAGACAGAGATGAGCTGAAAGAGAAAACTGAACACCTTCAAGATTAGATCCTTGGAGATGCAGTTTGTTACCTGGGACTCAGCTTTCCAGGACTGACTGGAGGGCCTTCACCTTTGGAACTCAATTTCCATGACCCAGACCTGAATTTGGCTGTATTCGGGGCATATTAGGGCTTTTTTTATTTAGTTGATCTTTAGATTGATTTTTTTAATTGGTCACCATCAGAGCTGGGGAATTTTTAACATGAGCTGATTTTCCTGGAGCCACTTGTTGACTTGATGCATGTTTTGAAGGTGTTTATAAAGTGTTTAACAATACTGATAGGAATTACAGAATGTATAATGTACAGGTACATGGAAAAAAATAAAAGTACCATTCTGGATGTACCTAAAATGACATTTTTTGACTAGAGGGGGGAAAAGGAGTAATGTTCAGAGGAGAAGGAAAAATTCACCAAAGCCTTATCCCATGTACTGACCATACAAGAATACCAACCAGGGTGTAGAGAGACTTCCTACTGGAGAATAGTGCTGTGGTAAAACATACCCACAATCTGAAAGGCAACTGAAACTGTTGCTCTCAAGCAGAGGCAGCTGGCAGGCATGTGTAATTAAATTCCTGGCACACATTGTATGTTTTTATACTTTTCCTTTGGTCAGCAGATATTTGAGTGTGCAGATTCTCAAAACCCTTTGCATATTCTTTTAAATTTCATTGAGTATTTGTCAGGAAAATCAGAATTGCTTGTTTTTCATTCTCTTTTACCATTCTTGTTCTCCTCCTCCAATAGATCTAAAGATGACAATTTTGCAAAGGAGGGCAGATGTAGATGAGGGATTGAACGCACATCTTATCAAGTTGTGGCGTGAGCAGGAACATTCCAGCTATATATAGAGCCCAGCTGGTATTCCTTTGTTTTGGAAGGAGAATATTGAAATCACTGAGGAGCTCCCCATGTCATCTGTAGTTTGATATTGGAATTTTTTGAAACAATTAAGGAATTGGATTTCTAAATGGACGATCAGTCAAAATGTGCAGTGACCTGTAAATACGCAACAACACTTTAAAAGACCATGCAGAGGGTTTTGAGAATCTGCATACTTAAATATCTGCTGACCAAACAAAAAGTATAAAAACATACAATGTGTGCCAGGAATTTAATTACACATGCCTGCCAGCTGCCTGCTCCCTCTCTGCTTGAGAGCAACAGTTTCAGTTGCATTTTAATTTCTAGATATGCCACTGCAATGGAGCAGCTGCTGTTGGCTGAAGCTGATACAGCCCTGACAGACATGTAAGTTCAACAGAAGGTGAATGTTCTAAGGATCTCTTGACTTGCTGCATGGGTCAGACTTACAAAATATGTTCTGATACCCCTACAACAGAACCCAAATGGCTAAATTCAGCTCACTCACACCAGTGTAGGCCTTGAATAATTCCAGTGAAGCAAATGGAATAACTCTGGATTTACACTAGTGTAAATCCAGCAGAATTTGTTTCAGATGCCTGCTGTGTAACTGTGGGAGGATGTGCTGTTTGTTGTGTGCTGTGACTGTTAATTAAGTCCTGAAAGAAATCACATAAGGCCAAATTCACCAGTGCAAATCTAGAGTAATTTCACAGACTTGAGTGGAGTTACTCCTGATCTATGCCTCATGTAAATCAGAACAGCATTTAGCCCTACATTATTTTTGTGGGGAAATGTTCAGACCCTCAGAAAATGGGCATATGCAGTTAGTGTATGTTTTAGGAACCCATCTCAAAAAAAATTGGTCTAAAATATTAACATGCACTTTTCTAACTTGCCTACCTCCTTTGCTACCACTGAGTGGCAGCATGAACACAGTCCTGCAGTGAAATAATTTGTGACAAATGAAGCTCTGGAAGATCTGATGTAAGTAGTAACTATAATAGAACAGATCATTCCTTTCAGTTTCTGCACCCAGACTCTGAAAGGCATGGAGAACATATCATCAAACTAACAATGAAGGGAGGGACTAGCTATTTTTCAAATAAAGAAAGGAAGCATACAACAGTAAAGTTTAAAATTGCTCCTTAATGTAACCCTTAGAGTACATACAAAGAGGAACGGACAGACTAACACTCTTGAGCCAATGCCTAGATACTACGAAGATGAGCATGTTAGAAATGCCTCAATAGATATTAGAAAGGTGCCATCAGGAAAAGTTTAGCAAGGGATAGAGCTGAAGAAAAGAAGTACTTGAGTAATGTTTTCAGCCAGCCATGTGATTCTTTAAGGTAATGCTCTCTTCCAGCAATATAGATGCATGTAATCAATGGTTCTCAACCTATTGTGATTGGAATAACAGAGACTTGGTGGGATAACTCACATGATTGGAGTACTGTCATGGATGGATATAAACTGTTCAGGAAGGACAGGCAGGGCAGAAAAGGTGGGGGAGTTGCATTGTATGTAAGAGAGCAGTATGACTGCTCAGAGCTCTGGTATGAAACTGCAGAAAAACCTGAGTGTCTCTGGATTAAGTTTAGAAGCGTGAGCAAAAAGGGTGATGTCGTGGTGGGAGTCTGCTATAGACCAGGGGATGAGGTGGATGAGGCTTTCTTCCGGCAACTAACGGAAGTTATTAGATCACAGGCCCTGGTTCTCATGGCAGACTTCAATCACCCTGGTATCTGCTGGGAGAGCAATACAGCGGTGCACAGACAATCCAGGAAGTTTTTGGAAAGTGTAGGGGACAATTTCTTGGTGCAAGTGCTGGAGGAACCAACTAGGGACAGAGCTCTTCTTGACCTGCTGCTCACAAACTGGGAAGAAGTAGTAGGGGAAGCAAAAGGGGATGGGAACCTGGGAGGCAGTGACCATGAGATGGTCGAGTTCCAGATCCTGACACAGGGAAGAAAAGAGAGCAACAGAATACGGACCCTAGACTTTAGAAAAGCAGACTTTGACTCCCTCAGGGAACTGATGGGCAGGATCTCCTGGGAGAATAACATGAGGGGAAAAGGAGTCCAGGAGAGCTGGCTGTATTTTAAAGAATCCTTATTGAGGTTACAGGGACAAACCATCCCGATGTGTAGAAAATAGTAAATATGGCAGGTGACCAGCTTGGCTTAACAGTGAAATCCTTGCTGATCTTAAACACAAAAAAGAAGCTTACAAGAAGTGGAAGATTGGACAAATGACCAGGGAAGAGTATAAAAATATTGCTCGGGCATGCAGGAGTGAAATCAGGAAGGCCAAATCACACTTGGAGTTGCAGCTAGCAAGAGATGTTAAGAGTAACAAGAAGGGTTTATTCAGGTATGTTAGCAACAAGAAGAAAGTCAAGGAAAGTGTGGGCCCTTACTGAATGAGGGAAGCAACCTTGTGACAGAGGATGTGGAAAAAGCTAATGTACTCAATGCTTTTTTTTTGCCTCTGTCTTCACGAACAATGTCAGCTCCCAGACTACTGCACTGGGCAGCACTGCATGGGGAGGAGGTGACCAACCCTCTGTGGAGAAAGAAGTGGTTTGGGACTATTTAGAAAAATTGGATTAGCACAAGTCCATGGGGCTGGATGCACTGCATCTGAGAGTGCTAAAAGAGTTGGCGGATGTGATTGCAGAGCCATTGGCCATTATCTTTGAAAACTCATGGCGATCGGGGGAGGTCCCGGACGACTGGAAAAAGGCTAATGTAGTGCCCATCTTTAAAAAAGGGAAGGAGGAGGATCTGGGGAACTACAGGCCAGTCAGCCTCACCTCAGTCCCTGGAAAAATCATGGAGCAGGTCTTCAAGGAATCAATTCTGAAGCACTTAGAGGAGAGGAAAGTGATCAGGAACAGTCGGCATGGATTCACCAAGGGCAAGTCATGCCTGACTAATCTAATTGCCTTCTATGACGAGAGAATTGGCTCTGTGGATGAGGGGAAAGCAGTGGACGTGTTGTTCCTTGACTTTAACAAAGTTTTTGACACGGTCTCCCACAGTACTCTTGCCAGCAAGTTAAAGTATTATGGGCTGGATGAATGGACTATAAGGTGGATAGAAAGCTGGTTAGATTGTCTGGCTCAACGGGTAGTGATCAATGGCTCCATGTATAGTCGGCAGCAGGTATCAAGTGGAGTTCCCTAAGGGTCGGTCCTGGGGCCAGTTTTGTTCAATATCTTCATTAACGATCTGGAGGATGGCGTGGATTACACTCTCAGCAAGTTTGCAGATGACACTAAACTGGGAGGAGAGGTAGATACGCTGGAGGGTAAAGATAGGGTACAGAGGGCCCTAGACAAATTGGAGGATTGGGCCAAAAGAAATCCTGAGGTTCAACAAGGGCAACTGCAGAGTCCTGCACTTAGGACGGAAGAATCCCATGCACTGCTACAGACTAGGGACCGAATGGCTAGGCAGTAGTTCTGCAGAAAAGGACCTAGGGGTTACAGTGGCCGAGAAGCTGGATATGAGTCAGCAGTGTGCCCTTGTTGCCAAGAAGGCCAATGGCAGTTTGGGCTGCATAAATAGGGGCATTGCCAGGAGATCGAGGGACGTGATCGTTGCCCTCTATTTGACATTGGTGAGGCCTCATGTGGAATACTGTGTCCAGTTTTTGGCCCCACACTACAAGAAAAGGATGTGGAAAAATTGGAAAACGTCCAGCAGAGGGCAACAAAAATGATTAGGGAACTGAAACGCATGACTTATAAGGAGAGGCTGAGGGAACTGGGATTGTTTAGTCTGCAGAAGAGAAGAATGAGGGGGGATTTGATAGCTGCTTTCAACTACCTGGAAGGGGGTTCCAAAGAGGATGGATCTAGACTGTAATGGTCTCAAGTTGCAGTGGGGTAGGTTTAGGATGGATATTAGGAAAAACTTTTTCACTAGGAGGGTGGTGAAGCATTGGAATGTGTTACCTAGGGAGGTGGTGGAATCTCCTTCCTTTGAAGTTTTTAAGGTCAGGCTTGACAAAGCTTTGGCTGGAATGATTTAATTGGGGATTGGTCCTGCTTGAGCAGGGGGTTGGACTAGATGACCTCCTGAGGTCCCTTCCAACCCTGATATTCTATGATTCTATTTACCATTGTGGGCTGTATATGCAGCAATCTGTGTTATGTGCGCTGCATCCACACACACATATATATAATACACACACAGTACCTGTATGGGCCTCAGCTGTGTGCTGACTGGGCCGCAAGGAGGCCACGAATTGAGAGCCACTGATAGATAGATTCTGCATTTTTTAAAGTTTAAGCAACTAAGGCAACTTGAATGGGGATAGAGGGGCTTAAAGCATTTCTGTTGTACAAGGATGAGGGATAGCAAAACCAGCAATGGACCTCATACAGCAGACCCCACCTCTTCGTATACAGATAGATAGTCCTCTTTCAGGTCTCCTCAGCACACCAAAGAGGGAGGAAACGTAGGCATGATAGAGAGAGAGCCAATGGGTTCTCAGTGCACATCTGCACTGCCCCAGCATGGCATAGGAAAGAAACAGGCTGAGTCTGTCCGGGTATGCCTGCACTTGCTTTGCAGTCTTTTATGTGGATTGCTCAGACACTAGAAAATGTGTGTTTTAACTATTCCATAGATTAGTTGAGACATGGCAGAGCATACAGTCTCTAATGATTATTGGTTCAATAGTGGGGAAAGTGAACACAGCCTGAATAAACAGGTGGTGGCTCTTATGCAATTTCTAAAGAGCTACAGGGCAGAATCCAAATTCCCAAAATGAAAAGAAGTCCCCAAGACCATGTCCAGGCTACTTCAGAATATGAAGAGCAGCAGCATACGTGGACTAAATGCATGGAACCCTTGGAGTTTATTTCAGTGTGGGAATTAGGATTCCATCCCACTGCTCTTGGAGAATTTCCTGAGAGTGGAGCCCTTTTGTGCCTGCTTGCTATCTGAGCATGTAAAAACACTTCAGATTAAAATGCTGTTCGGCACTGAAATGAGATGCTAGGGTTCTTGTCCCAAATAACTCCTATATCAGAATTGTTCAATTTCCAAGGGGGGGAAAAATCCTTTTTTCCCCAAACAGCTTGCTCTAACCTGAGTCTGTGAGCTGAGAGTCATCCTGGGTTCTTTCTGGCTTATGCATCATCGCCAGTAAAAATTCTGCCTTCATTTATATGTATGCAACACAACATCGTAGGTGCAGCTGAGGGCAGATTTGGCCATGCCAAATATGCTGTTGATGACACACACACACACACAAGGAGTAAAATCCAGCTCACTCACCCATAGCTCTCTTGACTCTGCAGACCTAAAAGGGATAAAATGAGCAACAGCTTATATTTATCACTCAAAAGTAGATAAAACCCCACGCATACTCAGGAACAATGAGTGAAGCTGAGTAAAAAGGTGCAGTTTTTGTGAAGGGTCTCATCCAGCACTCATTGAAGTCAATGGAAAGTCTCATTGATTTCAGTGCTCGTTAGATTGGTCTTTTAGTCACCATTTCAGTCATCCTTTGTGAGATGGATAAGTATTGTTTCCCCCTTCTACAGATGAGGAAATTGCAGCAGAGAGATTAAATTACTTGCCCCAAATCACACCAGAAGTTGAGAGTGCTAAGAATAGACCCCAGAATAAATTTCCTGTCCTCTCAGTGGTGTGCTGTAACCACAATCCTTCCTCTTTTTTTTTTTTAAGTTGGTTTATTAACATTGTAATCGTAATCCTTACTAGAGAGTCTAATTGGCTGCTACTGTTGCTCTTTATTCATAGAGTTTAAGGCTAGAAGGGACTGTTAGATGATCTAGTCTGGGGTGGGCAAACTTTTTGGTCCGAGGGCCACATCTGGGTGGGGAAATTGCATGCAGGGCCATGAATGTAGGGCTGGGGCTGGGGTGCAGGAGGGAGTGTGGGGTGCAGGAAATGGCTCAAGGCAAGGAGTTTGGGCACAGGAGAGGTGCAGGGTGTATGAGAGGGCTCAAGGCAGGGGGCAGGGGGCTCAGGGCAGGAGGGGTGCGGGGTGTGGGAGGGGTGCAGCAGGGGGTTAGGGTGCAGGAGAGGTTCGGGGTCTGGGTTCTGGCCCAGTGCTGCTTACCTGGAGTGGCTCTGGGGTGGCAGAGGCATGCAGTGGGGCTAAGGCAGGCTCCCTGCCTGCCCTGGCTCCGCGCCGCTCCTGGAAGCGGCCGGCACCACGTCCCTGCGGCTCCTGGGTGGTCGGGGGGGAGGGGAGAAGAGGGCTCCGCACGCTGCCCTCACCTGCGGGTACCTCCCCCAAAGCTCCCATTTGGCCATGGTTCCCTGTTCCCGGAGGCCAATGGGAGCTGTTGGGGGGGGGGGGGGGCGGTGCCTGCAGGCGAGGGCAGTGCGCGGAGCCCTCTGCCGCCCATCCCCCAGGGGCCACAGGGACATAGTGCCAGCTACTTCCAGGAACAGCGCAGAGCCAGGGCAGGTAGGGAGCCTGCCTTAGCCCTGCAGCACCACATGGGTGGCAATCCTGCAGGCCGGATCCAAAGCCATGATGGGCTGGGTATGGCCCGAGGGCTATAGTTTGCCCACCCCTGATCTAGTCTGATCTCCTGTAGATCACCAGCTATCAATTTCACCCGGTTACACCTGTGTTGAGCCCTATAACTTGTTTGGCTAAAAGCATATATTCCAGAGAGGCATTCAGTCCTGATTTGAAGAGATGGAGAATATACTTCTTTCCTTGGTGGTTTGATCTAGTATCACCCTCACTGGATCGTATTTAAAGTTTCATCTATAAAAATACTGTAATTTGGTTGTTTACATTTATTTTCCATTGATTTGTTTTTCTTAAAGCACACTGACTGCTATTTCAATATGCAGTCTGATTCCAGTTTACACTTAGGTTTAGGTATAGGCACAGATTCTGCCATGTGGTCCCTGCAGGTATCCCCCTGCAGCTGGCTGACTGCTCACAGGCCTAAGAGTCTCTCTTAATTTAGTTAGTTAAATTAATCCGATTCAAAGTAGAATGTAAACTATTTAGGGTATATTTCATACATGTAACTCCTCCTGAAATTAATTTGGGTACCTCTGTGGAGAGCAATGCCATGATGAGACCTTAAATTGTAAGATCTTTGAGGGAGGGACCATGAGTCAAATTCTGCTTTACCTGGTGGAAATCCAGACTAGCTCTCAGAGCTTTGTTTTAACTTAGTTTCTGAGCCTTGGAAGAATCAACACGTTAAAAATATTTAGGCCATAACTTCAGAATGATAGTGCTCTACAGTAACACAAGGAGTGCGGGCATGGACTGAAAAGTAACTGACTTATATAAAGTGACTGAGTGACTCTCTGCTTCCTGACTGCTTTAAAAGCATGTCAATATATTATCCTATTCTATTGCATAAGACAATTAGCAAACTCTACACAGATACTCTAGTTCAACGTGATTTATAAATTATTTTAACAAGCTTTCTGCAAAGCCCTATTTGAACTCATCTGCCTGTAGAATTAAAAATTACCACTCATTTCCTGTAGTTATATATTTTTTTGAATACGGCAGTCATTCCAATAATAAAGATTTTGCCTCATAGATGTTTAGTCCAACAGTTTCAATTCTGGGAGCTTAAAGCAAAGCATCTAAATCCATATGGAGGCACCCTAACAAAAGTGGTTCGACTGTCGGTGAGAGCCATAGGTACTCATAACCTGTGAAGTCAAAGGGAGCTGCAGGTACTCTGAATGTATGAAAATCAGGTCACACTGCATTAGAGGTTATGGGCCTATTACAGTGGTTGGGGTGTGTATGTATGAGGTTCTATGGCCTGCAATGTGCAGGAGGTCAGATTAGATGATCATGATGGTCCCCTCTGGCCTTAAACTCTGGCTGAGTTTATATGGATTGTGGTGCCAAATGTTAGACCTCAAGAAGAGCTCTGTGTAGTTCAAAAGTTTTTTTTTTCTCTGTCACCAACAGAAGTTGGTCCAATAAAAGACATTACTTTACCCACCTTGTCTCTTTATATTTTGCAAGACTTGTCTACATGGTACTTTAGCTCACTCTGGAGGGGTGAAAATTTGAGTCCACACTAGTGTGTCATGCCGTAACTGGCCTGTGTGGACCCTGCTGGTGTGCACTAAAAGTTCCCTACTGCACATTAATATAGTGTGAAATGGGACTTTGTTAATGTGCACAAGGAAACTTTTACTGTGCACATGGCAGTAAGTGCATGCCATCCAAATATGGACAGAACCTTACACCGCTCTGTTGCAGACTAAAGCACCGTGTAGACAAGCACAACAGTTGTTGTGACCCAGATTATCACATCTGCCCACTGGAATCCAGATGCATTTTGGAGTAGGAGGTCAATAGAGCTGGTCACAATTTCCTTATTCCGGGGCCTCGTCTATGCCATACCCAGACTCTGCATAGATTAAAGTAGCTGGGGAGCTGTTTTAATTATCCGAATTGTCCATCTACATAGTAAAAACAAGGGCTTGGGGTTGCACTATGTGGCTAGAAATAGCAGCGTAGATGTTCCCACTTGGGCTGACGCTGAGACTCTTACACCCTCCCTACTTGCTGGGTTTCAGAGTCTGGACTCCAGCCCAAGCCAGAGCTACACTGCTGTTATTAGCCCTGTAGTGCAAGCCTTGTCCGCTTGAGTCAGTTGACCTGGGCTCAGACTTGCTCCGGTGGTTTGTGGATTTTTTGTTTTTGTTTGCTGTGCAGTTGTACCTCAAGTGGTCAGCCCCCAGCCATGGACAGTTGTAGTGCACCATTCTCTGGCTACCCCTGTGCTGGGGAAAACCCCCAACTAAGATGATCCAGCTAATCTGCTGGCCTTTGTGCTGGAGTGAGCTGGAAATCTGGCACATTATTTGTTGGAACTATTCCTGGCCGGTACCTTATTAGTAGTTCATTGTATAACCTTTTTGAATTGTGTGTGGAATGAAGTGCTGATGATTAAACTGTGGCATCTAAAAGTGATTTTTTGGTCTAGCTAAGCTATTTATTCTTAAAACATCTGTTGTCTTTATGTGTAGATTATCTGCAGATAATACAAGGCCCATAAAAAGGATTTGTATAAGGGCCATTTTTTAAATATACCACTTGACTGCACATGGATGCTCATTCTGAGGGCTGGTGGTTAGCTGACAAGAATTATGAGAACAGGATAATGCATTGATCTCAAACTATGCTTTTTACCAACAAGAAGCTCCTTGTGGCCTGACAAGTTCTGTCAATAAAGTACCAGCAGATAAACACTGATGGAGCACTTGTATCATCTGAAAACAAATATAAAGGAAACACTGAAATCCATAGGTCCTCTAACCTTTTTAAAATAGGCCAAACAGCACTTTCAAGTTGTACCTTTTCAATTCTTGTTTTATAGCTCAACATCTGAACTGAAAAAAATCTTTTTGCATTAAATTGAACTGTTACAAACAAGACCAGAACTGAAGAGAATTGTATTGTTTTTAACACACAGCAAGCGTGTGATGAGATACAGCAGCATCTGAGCTGCTTTTTAAGAATGGCTCAACTGAGAAGAGCTAACCACAGTTCTCAATGGCTCAGGTCCTGATCCTGTGAAGGGCTGAGTGTGGAGCTGGGAGCCCGTAGCATGTTGCAAGATGAGTCTTTACTAGGAATGGCATTCCTTTTACGTTACAGGGTGTGTGTAGGAGGGTGGGGGTGAGGTGAATTCTGGCTACCTGCAAACTAACCGGGCGTTTGGGATCTTGATAATGATGGATTGGATTTTCACAGTAGTTTTAGCCTGTCCTCTACATTTATCACCAGTTTTCTGCTGGTTCTTCAACTGTTGTGGGTTCATATCTATCAAATCATGCACGCCATCTGAGAGACCCGTCAACATTGTTAAAGACACATGGAGATCATCTGTGTGTTCCATGCTCTGGCTCTGTTCGTTAGAGGATATACCCTATGGTCTGTCTGCCAAATGTTTTCTGCTAGCATGCACTTAGCTTGTAAATTATTTGTATGTTCATCAAGTGCTGATTAAAAATATTATTCCTATCCCTGCTCTAAGTAGATAATTGAGTGTCTGTTGCCTGGAGCCAGGAGCTTCTAGGTGGTCAAAAATATTTTGTTGTGTTCTGTTCATCAACAGAAACTTGCTCTTTTGTGAGTTTCTCCTTTCTCTCTTTTTTTTTTTTTTGGTTCCCTTTTGATCTTTCCCACTGTTCATGGCTTCTGGCTATCATGCTTATTAAGTACTGTAATGTCACCTGCTTTCAAGAAGCAGGTTATACAGCCCTTCTACACAAGTTACATGGAAATTCTTCTAGCTTAAGCCCTTTGGAATTTGGAAACCAACGCACTAGTGTTATCGCAGAATATCTATCAAACGATTTAACTGCATAAGTTACAGAAGCAAAACCAGTCAGACATCACTTAGGGCACAAACAAGGCTCCACCATTCCTGTCCATCTTGGGATGCTCTTTGCATGGTCTCTGAAAACATTTGTGAAAATGAAGTACTACCTGCGTTGAGAAGAAAATCACCATGTCATTGAAGCACCTTCACCCTTTCTTCCATGTCCACCCTTATGCATGGGAGCAACTCCTATAACAATCTGCAAAGCCAACATATTATGCTGTTTTAAATCTCACTGATGCCGTGATGTCTACAAAGCACTTGACAATGGCTAGGCAGCTCGTGTGGTGAAGCCACTCTTACAATAGCCATAGTTGTCTCACTGTTAACTTGTGCTTCTGTCTGTTTTATTCACCTGCTGTCTTTCAACATACACTTTGTAAGCTTTTGGGGGCAGGTACTGTCCTTTCATTAGGTGCCTTCACCTAGCATGATAAGGCCCTGAACACTAGTTAAGGTACTGGTGCTATCACAATACGAATAGTAAAGAATAATATTCTAAAATATTTCGCCATGCTGTAGGAGCTGTCTGTTGCTTTATCTTGTTCCATGTTGCTTTCTATAGAAAAAGCAACCTTAATAGTCTACTCTAAAAATTAGATGGCAACAATTTATCATGAATTACTTTCTCTGTAAAATAATAATAAAGAAGTTTGACCTGCAAACCTGTGAATTCTCTGTGACTGTATCTTTAAGCTTTATACCAATCATGACCAAATTAAATGCTAATAAAGACCAGGAAGATAGTTTTGGCTGTGGGCATTACACATTGTCACAAAACAGTCAAGGTGACCAAATCAGGATCTTCAATACAAATTCTGTTTTTTTTTCCCCTCCCCGGCAGTATCTAAAGGTACAATAGCCTACTGGTGCTTAACAAATAATACAATTATACATTGTTGCATAACCATAAAGCTATACTATCTGAGGCTTTAAACAAGGATTTTCTCTAACTTTCAGATGATTTTCCTTAATGCTTTTGCCATTGCTTCAGGTATAATCGTGCATCCCAGTATGAACAGAGTCTGCACAGAACATGGCATCAGACTGTAACAGTGGCAGCAATTCCTTATTGCCTATGCTTTTTGAGCATTTCTGAGCAAGCAAATCATAACCCTTGCTTAGATGAAACAAGTATCCACTGTTGTCACTTTTTAAAAAGATGTGCACAAAGAGCACAGAACACAGAAAATCCCATATTTATAGGTAACTATCTAATGTTCTTTAAATGGTGCCATCAAATAAATACAAAAAAGAGACAAAGTATTGTGCATAAATGGCCAATTTTCTTGATTTATTCCCTCTGAACTGTGCTGTGGGTGGGTGTGGCAAGCAGATATTTAGCTGCCAGACAGAGGTTTTATCCCAAGCCATTCTCCCAGCATGTGGTGGATACAGATAGAAAAGTTGAGTGGGATCTAGGGTGAATATGCTATGTAGCAATTGATGCTACTGCAAGTGTTTGGTTAGGCTAGTGTTATGCCCGCTCTCTAGCTGACCACGCCCCTTGGAGCTTTAGACCACTCGTGAATGTGCTTGCTGCAACATTCTCACTGATTCTAGAGTGGGTAGAAGATGACTCCTTCTCTGTCCACCCAGATAGTCAACGTGCAGGGGCCAAGCCAGAATTCAGCCCAAAATGAGACTCTAGTAGCAGCTTTTCATTTTGAATTCTAGGCAGCTGGGTCATTTCCCCCTCCCTTCCCCCCAAGTATGTCATTTGCAATAAAAAGTTACAATGTATAGCTTTGAAGCATTTCAAATTATTTGAAGATAATATGCTGGTTAAGTAATGGTAGAAAAGAAACTACATTCAATAAAGCTGAAGCACAAGTGGGTATTAGGCAGTAATATATCCTATTGGGAACAGCTCTGGCTTCAAAATGTACATGGCATACATCTCATACACTCTTGGTTACCTTTCAAATTGGTTTAAAAATGTTTCATGCAGATCTGCATGCACAATAAGTCTGTTCCTTGCCCAAGTACCATCATAAAAATGTGAGCACAACAGATATATAATGGCTACCTTCCATTGAGATTAGAGTGCTGGTAACAGATAAACAAAAGTGACAAAGTTATTGTTTCTTGTTCTTTTTATTAGAAGAAAAAGTCTGATTTTGAACAGCATCTCAAAGTGTCTGAAATAAAACCACCAATAAAAAAGAACAAAACGCAATCCAGCATGCACGCCAGGATTTTAGGCTGTGAGGAAAATGTTGTTGAAAAAATAGGTTCCTGGTGTTACAGGAATGGTCTCTGTAATAACCATCAGTTCCAGAATGCATCCTGTGATAGTGCCACAGATTTAAGAATCAGTGTGTTCTATTGAGGTTTTAAAGGGTGGTATTTTGCCTTCAAAAAAGGCTCAGGCTTTCCTCCTTTCCTATTTGGATTCATCATCTGGGGTGGCTTGGTGAATTGGCCTCTACCCAACCTGCACAGCTGTTCTTCGCCAGATCCCTGGATCTGGTGAAGCTGTACTCTTGGAAGGACCTGGATGGGTGGAGAAGGGAGGAAAGGTGGCTCAAAAGTCATGTGATGGAAAGCTATCTGTCTGCGTATCCAGTGATGTACAACATGTCCATTACCATGGTATCAGAGTGCTAACGCAAGAATAAAGCAGTCAAAAAGGTAGTCTCTGCCCCCTCCTTGTAAATACCTTTGGCATGAGTGCTTGAGTAATTATTTCCCTCCTGCTTCAGCTTTCTTAATTCTTCTTTCTCCCTTTCCACACTGAGCTATTCACAGAATTATTGAGGGAAAGTGATAGCAAAGAAAAGTCTCTTCCATTTCACTCTGAATTTGCTGACATATGTAGTCATGAAGGGAAGCTGAGGTAGTTTTGATGCAATTTCTAGGATTTTTATTTAAAGTTTTACAAAGGTGAACATAAAAACTGTTTTCATTAAGTTAATGGAAACTCAGAAAAAAGATTTTTTTTAATGTGGACTGAGTTATTTTGCTGTATTAGCTACTATAGTATTGCAGCATTGTGCCAGCGCCTAGAGCCACGAAGTGAAATGCACTAAGTGCAAAAGTGAAACTACCTAGTCCATTTTCATTGTCTAACCTGGGGATACATACATAATGTAAACAAGCAGCATAAACTCAGGTTTAATACACAAGTTGGTGTTAGCAATTTAGGAATGAGAGAATATCGGTAAAATATATGGCACCAGATCAGTCCCCTCCTCTGCTAAATCTACGGTACGAGGCCAGAAGTGGCATTGAACTCTACAAGATTCACCTTGCAGTGTTAGTTTTTTAAACCACACCAAAAAGGTTGGAGGCTTAGGAGCCCATGGCACAGCCGGGTTGCTCTTGGAATCCACAGAAAAGGACTCCCAGATTGGTAGAGGCAGGAGTTGTTTTTCATGGACTGTTGCCTCTTTATGGTGGTCACTTGTGGCAGCAGAGAGGGTTTCAGCAGGGATCATGGTGTTATTAGCCAGATCTCTCAGCAGCTGCTCACTTTGTGTGTGGGAGAGAGAGAGAGAAATCAAGGAATAGAGCCTGGTATATATTCTTCCTCCTCATTATCTTTTCCCACTGTTATCTGTTTCTTTTCCAGTCTGATGATCAACTGAGATATTGCTGTATAATAACAGCATTGTCTCCTTTCACTTGTTCTGAGTAAGCAGCTGGGCAAGCCTTCATTTTCACAGGAAAGGATAAATCCACTATTGCACAGCCTATCTGATAAATAAAAACTAAAAGATTTCTGACTGTTTCATCGGCTTCTCTTCGAAGAATTTTGTTTGGTCTCAAGATGTTCTCAAATCATTCCCATTAAATAACGTTGGGTTTGAAATGGAAGCTAGGCCAATTGAAATTTATAGGAGGATTCCAGGGCTTAGCAGTGAAATGAGTGTTTTAAAGCTTCCCACTTTAACTATTGAGAATAGACAATTTATGTGATGAACATAGCCACTATTCTTTGCTCACGAATTACCATCAGACAGACTGTGATTTTACTAAGGTCTTTGTTTGAAATTATTTGAGAAAACATTTGTGCAAACTGCAAACATCTATTGGCCTATGGATTGAGCTCTCACTGTCTATCATGGGTGAAATTCTTCCCTTTGCAATGGGCCAGCACAAGGTCTATACAACACTTAAGTCCTCAAAATACCTTATGAGGGAGTTAAGTGGGACTTATTATTGAATATTTATACAATGGCATCAGCAAAAAGCCCCATTGGGCGGGGCACTGTACAAATACAGAAAAAAGAAAATCCCTGCTCCGAAGTGTTTACAATCTAAAGACTCTGAGAGATGAAAGGTTGAGGATGAGGACGACAGACTTGACAAGCAAATGAACCTGATGAAAAATTGGCCCAGCTCTGTAAGTTACATGTTTTGTTTGTTTAATTCAGGAGCAAGGAGGTGGGGAAAGGAAAGATGTGGAAGAGTCTTAAGGATGCACATGGTGTTTAGACCTTGTGGTAGCCTTCTGCACAGGGATGATTTTCACTCATAACTATTAGCTTTACTGCAGATGGTTGGAAACTAGAAAACATTTCTCATGACTTTTTTGGGGGGGGGGGGGTCTGTTTTTCATCAAAATTTCATTCAGATAGAAATATTCTGATCTGCTCTAGCCTGGGCTCTTCACTATTTGCACCGTGTGATTAGTCACCTAAATTACATAGCATTTTTTTTCCTCCTTGAGTGGATGATATCCAATTCCTACAAGAACTTTCAAGATAAGCACAAGAACGCTTCTGTCATGAATATGTATTTATGATGCTTTCTCTTCCTGCTGACATTCTTGAAAACAAAAAATTTCTTTGACCCTTGCAGAAAATGAATAAAAGGGATTGTGAAAACTACTGAAACAAATTCAGTTTATATACCAAAAAAAAAAATTTGCAATTACTGGTACTACTTTTGTCCTGCTCCAGCAGATTCAAATATTATGCTTTACACACAGTTAATCATTGATTTTGAGCAGGATGTCAAAATAGTGTTGTCAAGGTTCCTCCCCCACTCTGAACTCTAGGGTACAGATGTGGGGACCTGCATGAAAACCTCCTAAGCTTACTTTCACCAGCTTAGGTTAAAACTTCCCCAAGGTACAAATTTTATCCTTTGTCCCTGGATCTCCACTGCCACCGCCAAACTCTAACTGGGTTTATTGGAAACGTAGTTTGGACACGTCTTTCCCCCCAAAATCCTCCCAACCCTTGCACCCCAGGTAATTTGATAAGGCACAGAAGAGGCCCAAGGAAATAGTCTCATACATTATAACTATAGGAAAACTAGGTTTATATTAATTAGGAAAGTGGAGATTAAAGGAGGACCTTACTCAAGTGCAATTTTTTTGAGGGATTTAGAGAAGTCAGATGCCACAAAATTATTCAAGAGTATAATTGATGCCATTCCACTTTGTGCTCTAATTTTTGAGCCTAAAACAAGATACAACACTAGCAGTCCTTGTGAATTCCCTTAAAGAATCCAACCCACTGTAAAGAGCTGCGTTTCCCTGGTGCCATTTTAGCATTACCTAATTGTGCCTCTTCTAAGAACATAATTCCCACTGCTACAAGGTCTGGTGTAAGTGTCAAGCCAGTTACACATGCTTACAATGGGGACTAGGTATACCACTATATCACCATGATACCAAATGTTCATCATATTTGGAACATTCAGCACTAGAATTATGTTGCGTACTCATGAACAGCTAGACATCAGTTGTTATGGTATTTACCATGAAGACAGTCACTTCCAATAAGAACCCCCTGTTTAGGGTGAAATTAATCCCAGTGCACCACTTAACCCCCACTCAGATTTTTACTGTGGGTCTGAAGTTTTGCACAGGGCCTTGTGTGAACCCTCAGCACAGCAGTGAAGTTAACCCTAAAGGAATATCAATGGAGTACTGAACTTAAGAAAAGAATCATAAAGCACTATAAAATAAATACCAGTTTGATAACTGGATCTGTAACTGAATATATTTGATGTACATCAAAGCAAAACTGTTTCAGGTACAGAACACTATAAGAAATCCTCTTTTAGAGTCAGCAACCTGCTAAATGAATGAATGTATTCGAGAGAAGGGTATGTAGTTAGTGGGATTCTACTGTAGCACAAATGTAAACCTTCAGGTAATGAAGAGCAGTCAGGTCTCTGCAAAGAGGAGGTAATCATCATAGCAATTCATCATAGGCTGGTTTTGATTAGGGTCCAAGGAGCTCAAGAATTTTTGAATTTCTGTAGGCTTGTTCTTCTTAGGCTAAAGCAGAGGTATCGGGAATGGAGTTATGATGATAAAAGAATGGGAAGTCCTTCACGGGATTTAAATAAGCAGATACCATATGTAATAATTAAGTAATGGATATAAACACACAACAGGATGCTGAATATTAGGAAGACAGAATTCGCAGCATTTTATATGGATTTGTGATGAAAAGGCCATCAGGCCTTTGGAAAGCAATATGCAGGCAACTGAGGTCCTGGGATCAATAACATTGTTCATTAGTGGAGAACAGCAAGTCTTGATGCCTTGTCAGTTGGATTTTGTAAAGCCCTCAGGGATATGTTTTGCCCAATACAGCGCAGAATGTATGATGAGTCCTTCCAAGCCAAGATATTTCCCGATACTTTGAGAAAACTATTTATTACTATGTTACTTAATCCTTGGAAAAAATGCCCAGAGCTGTAATAATTATCGCCCTTTTTCACTTATCAGTGCAGACAGTAAGATATTGGCTAAAATCTTAGCAAAAAAGCTGGAATCTTTCTCCCAAGCATGAGATTATTCAAAAAGCAAACAAGGCTAGTAAAAATAGACTTTCCTATTTCCTACCATAAAATCAGGCTGCTTATAGATCTAATTAACTTGATTAACCATAAAAATCCTAAGATTATACAGCCATCACTCTGGAGGAAGAAAAGCTTTTGACAGAATAGGATGGAAGTTTATTACAATAAATTAAACAAATATGAATTCAAAGAACTTTTGTCAATGGATCTCTTAGTACTGAGACAGCAATCATAATCAATTATAATCTCGCAAACATATTCACTACAGTTAAGGGTCGAAACCAAAACACAAAACCATTAATTATGATGGCCTATTTCCTCCACAAATACATGACACACTTAATGTGTGCTCATATGTCAACCCTAAACATTTGCTGAGTTTGTGATGAATGTTTCATGTTGTTCTGTGTGGGAGGGAGACGTGTGGTGTGAAGTGTTTCCTAATCCATTGGCGGCCAAAAGATGCTGTGATGTCAGTAACAGTCAATGGAAATGTGCTGCATGAGGATGAGAGTACAGTTAGGATCCTAGAACTCTGCCTTTCCTTGCGTGTTAGGGTTTGTACCTTTCTTATTATTATCCACTATTTAGATGGAGTAATGTTTATATCTAAACCAAGGCAAAAGGAGCAAGAATGAGAACTAAGGTAGAAACGGCATGTGGAAGTAAGCAGTCAGTAGAGCTGGTCAAAAAATGGTCAGTGTGGTCTCAAAAAAAAAATCCCCCTCCATCCCCATCCCCCAAAAGGAAAACTTTGGATGTTCTGATAAAAAATCTCAAAACAAAATATTTGTAAAATTGCAAAAACTTTTATTAGGGAACACAACAACTTCTCGTACTGTTGTACTTTTTAACCCCCTTTTCCAGAAATTGGGTGGGTGGGAAGGGGGGAGACTAAGTTAAAAATGAAATATTTTCACCAAAACTTCTAGTTTGGTTGAAAACTCATTTTTTGTTGAAAAAATATTTAGGATGAAAATGTTTGACCAGCTCTATTAGGAAGGGATTGGACTCAACCAAGGATTTTAGTGAGTGCATATAACTTGTATGACAATAGTGTGAAACTTAGTAAACTTCATGTTTGCAAACGTGTAGCTGAGGATGCTTGCCATTTCCTTCTCCACTATTCCTTCCTTAAGATCTGAAAGACTTTTAATATATTCAATAAATCCTTGGAAGTACTAAGTTCAAGCTCCTTTTCCCCATCTCAATTTTAGAGAAATTTCTGTCCTGACTCATTGTGTGAATCCCTTTTGCTCTGCAGATGTATTAACAGTGGATCACAAATAGGGGCCTAATTTTACAAAGCCTGATTCTCTTCTTTCAGTAGTGTAAAGCAGGAGTAACTCCCCTTAAGGGGAGATATGTATACTGACATAAAACTGGTGTAAGTCATAGGAAAATCAGGATTACATGATCTATACCTCAGTCCACACATACTATTCAAGATGTCATTGTGATAAAAGTTCTGTAATAAAATGATCTGATGCTAACCCTATTGCTTCCTACATAATTTTCACTGGTATTTTGTATAACCTGCTCTTGCATATCTCCAGAAATTGAGGCAAACCAAAGTTTTAACTCAGAAATTAACACTTGTCTTATCTGAATTCATGACCTAGTTCATTTATTTGGAACCCAAGAAGTGTGTGGGAAGGAGCTAACAACAATAATTCATACTTTACTGTCTGTCTAGCAATAGCAGCAGATTTTTAAAAGTCCAGTATTTCTTTAACCTGAAAATATGCTGCTGTTTGGCGTTTTTACACTGGCTGAGTACTGTAGGTTTCAAAGCTCGCAAATCCAAGAACATTCTGCACCCACATTTTATTCAATTTTTTCTATTCTGTTTCCTTTAATTCTTGCTAAGAGTCATTCACAAGTAACAAGCCTGGGATGTATTTGAGCAAACAGATGGCTTTGGCTTTGTATGGCATAATGTAAGTGGGAAGATATGGTTCATTCCATGAATCTTAAAAAAAGCGGGGGGGGCGAGGGGATTTTGATTCAAGTAATTAACCCTTACAAATGAAAATGAGAAACAGTAACGCCATCTCATGTGGCAAATAGGTATTTTGAGAATTCAGACCATGGAGTTGAGATTCCACAGAACAATCACATTATATTTTTCTGATTATTGTAAGAAAGGAGTAGCCAAAGTTAAGATTCCTTTTCTTTTTCTTTGAAGGATTAGGAAGAATTGGGCTCCTAGCAGAGGAAGAATCTAAGTTTAACACCAAGAAAAGGAAGTAGATTATTGAAGCTCGTCAAGGATATACTTTTGAAGTACTGGGTAAAAGCAAGGCTTTACCAAAATTAATCAGCCTCAGCAGCAAGCATCTGGCCATTTAGTCCTGTGTACGCTTACTGCCAAGAAGCTAGCACACGCACTCTCAAGTGGCCTCTACTGCATGTTAATGGGCTGTCTGGATTTTATGGCTCTGTAGCTGTGTGTTTGAAAGCTTCAGAATCAATAGTGATGCCATGAACAGGCTGCCATATTTTCAGAGTATTTTCCTTCCCCAGTATACCATGGTTGTGGGTAGTATTTCACTGCCACCTCCAAAACAGCCTGTTTAGTGTCTCTTTGGCTTGTGAATAGATAACAGCAATTGTGATTTTTTCCTTTGTCTTCCCCTCTTTTTCACAGAACCAGTATTCAGCATGAGCAAAACAAGCAGCTGTTTGGGACCATGCTCCTGGATGCTCCACATACCATGCAAGCTCTGAAATTCACAGGTTGACCCTTTTGGGACTGGAGGGGGAAGAAACAATCAGATGCCTTATCCCATCCAGCAAAAGGAGTAGAAAGAGGAAGCAACCCAGGACTTGATTTCTCCCCTTCTGGGAGGCTGGGCATCACTTTTGGTTGGGTATCACCCTTTTCATTTGTGAATCAGTTTGTTAATTTCAATTGTTTTTGCTGTTCCAGAGGTACGAAAAAATTGCCAAACTATATAGCATTCAAAACACTCTATAAACAGTGCAGAAATCTTAAAAACCCATCTGCTGTGCAGGTGCATTCCACTGAATAACATTGAGAGCTGGTCAATACACCTCCACGTAAACAAGCAGGAGAAGCAGGATGTAAGGATATAAGACTGTAAAGAGTTACTCCTGGGGCAATTCTGTGCTACTGCATGTGTGCATAATTAATGAGCCGTGCATATTTATTTTTTGCTTTGAAAAAAGCTTCTGCCAGAATGTTGCTGCAGTTCCCCCTCTTGCCCACCATAGGGCGCTTTGGTGCTAGAACACAGCAGCAACTCCTGGCCAGCTAGGGAAGAGAAAAAGCCTGCCTTCTTCACAGCACCTGTCAGGCCAGGTCAGGAGACTGGGGCTATGGGGAGACTGACAGCATGGAATGTGGGGGGGAGGTCAGACGGGGGCTCATAAGGGCTAGTCTGGAAGGACAGACTGGGGCAGGGGATGAATGGGAGTGCAGGCACAGGGCCACAGAGGGGAGGGAGGTGCAGGGCCACATGGTGATGGGGGAGTGGGTGCAGAGCTACATAGGGACAGAGGGTGGCTGAGTGGGGGCACAGAGACATGGGGAAAGGGGGAGGGGGTACGGGGACACATAGGGATGAGGGTGGCTGAGTGGGACACAGAGGGGATACAGAGACGCATGGGGACAGGGAGAGGGGGGATAGGGACATATAGGGAAAGGGGCGTGGCTGGGTGGGGGCACAGAGACGTGGGAATGGGGGAAGGGTTACAGAGCAACATAGGGACAGGGGAGAGGGTGCAGGGACACATGGGGATGCGGGAGTGGGTGTCTGAGTGGGGATGGAGGGGTGGATTGGGGGTGCAAGGACACACAGGGAAAGAGACAGACTGAATGGCAGAAGCTAGGGGTCAGCCAGGGTCTGCATGGGGGAAGGTCCCTAACAATCCCCCCTCACCACAAAAAAACCCAAACCACTTGTTCCATACTTTTCTCACCCATACCCAACAACCCTCAAAGTTCACACCCAGGCTCCTTCCCAGCAATTTACTTCCCTCTCCCTCAGCTCCTCCATTACCTCTGACTCCACCAAGCCTTTGCACTGCTTCTGAAGGGTTCAGAAAATGTGGTTCTGTATTGTAGTTTAAATGAATTATTACTCAGAGTTCATTATTAATATGCCTAGTAAGGAATCTATTTGTCAAAAAACATTTCCTGAATCTTTTTCATTGTCTGTATTTGTTACATACTTGCTGACAGGTATTTTGAAATAAATGACCAAAAATAATTGAAACTGGCGTTGTTTTGTTATATATTGTGTTTGTGTTACTTTGACAAATAAAATATGCAGAGTTTTGCAGAATTTTAAAAGATTGTGTGCAGAATTTTTAATTTTTTGGTGCAGAATTCCCCCAGGAGTAAAAAAGTGCAGTGAAATAGCCAGCCAGACTTGGAAACAGAAACTCACTAACACACTGGCACCTACACATGGATAACGGGGATGCAATCTGTTTCTAGTAAGTACTTGTCCTAGCTAGAGACCTGAAAATGCTTATGGCTAAATTTAGTTTCCACCAGCATAAACCTCTGCATAGGGCCCAGCACCAGAGAGTATATAGGGGTGAAGATTTTGTGGCAGAAAGCAGATGCAATCTCCTTGCATGGGGTAGAACTGTGATGATAGCTGGGAAAGAGAAGTTTGACTGTAGCCTAAAGCTGCACCTTCACCAGAAAACCCGGAGTGGGTGGCAGTGCTGGTAATACCACTGGCCTCCCTCCAGGAGCTCAGGAGGCCACACTTGTGTGGCAATATATAATGTACACATCCTGGTGGTAGCTGCAGTGAATGTGGTCCCAAAGATAAATCTTGTTATAGCTAGGAAGTGCTTTATGAGGAAAACTATTGCAAAGGAGAATGTCTGTTTTATGATAAGGGGCTGTGACTGGTGAAGGGGTGAGTATCTTTTCAATCATATATGGCCTTTATTTCAGCAGAGTTTCAGACAGTAGATGTATACGTGGGATAGTGGGCTAAAAATGCTCAGGCCATATAATCCATTAGAGATCTATGGCTGTCAATTCTGATGATTTGAGTAGCATCTGAAGCTCACTTCTGACATACAACAGAGAGAGGTTGCCCATCTCAGATTTCTCTCATGGACCTAATGGGAGGATTTGACCTTTCATACAAACACTATGGTGAGTGAGACCCTGATCCAGATCCTCTAGACTTTTGAATAGAGCTGGTTACGAATTTTCTGATGAAACAGGATTTTGCTGGAAAATATTGATTCATAGAACCCAAAATGTTTTGCAGGAATGTATTGGGTTTGATGAACGTTTGATGAACTACAAGCAGGTTTCTTCCCTGGTGGGCTGCTGAAGACTCCAGGCTTCCAGAGTCTGGGGCTCCAGGGCAGCCTTGCCATAGATGCTATGATAATGCAAATAATAATAATCATATTCAATGGTGGACAGCAGTGAAACTAACAAGAATCATGTCAGTTTCAGTCAGCAGTTGCCAGGAAATGTCTCCTTTTGGAAACATCACATGTCAGTGTTTCTTAAACAAAATTTTCATGGAATTTCCTGTTCACAGGAAATTTTGAAATAAATTTTCTGCAAATGGAAATTTTGAATTTTGTCCAGCTGTGCTTCTGGGCACCTTTTAGTGAAAGTCTGTGTGTGTGCAAATGTGGCACTGGCACCTTAGTAGTTTCCTGATTCTGGAGCCAGTGGGAGCCAAGCTGAAGAGAAGTTGAGGTGGCATATGTTGCTCCCCTACCTTCCTGGCCCATGTGATTTATGAACACACTCCCTATAACTATCTTCCGCTCTGTACTATTAAGAGCAGCAGGAAAAGAGAGAGAAAAATGTAAGCTGAGGGCTTTGTGTACCTGAAGGCGTAGTGTGAAGCAAGCTGGGTGTGACTCTACAGTGCAGTAGCTTGCCATGTGCTCACTGGTTCTGTGGATGCTGCTACTGCAAGCTAAAAGTTCTGTCAAGTTTGTCAAGGGCACTGCGGAAATATTAGTACATGGTAGCAGGGTCCACGTGGCCAGTTAGTGCACAGCCCTAAGTCTCCATGTAGACAAGCCCTGAAAAGGAAGGCAGAAGGACAGGTGGACAGAGGTTGAACTGAGGGAAAAATTCAGGGGTTCCTTCCAAGCTCTGCCTCCCTGAGAACCAAAATGAGATGTCACTCACAGCAGATATTCAAAATATAACAATATATGCTCTCATCAGCTCCAAGGGGCTGGCTTCTCCTCACTGGATTAGGAGACACCAAGTGGCTCTGCTGGGCTCTTGAGACTTGCATCTTCCTCAGCGGGGCATGGATGCCCTGCTGGGCTCTATTGAAAATGATGTAACTTTGTAAAGAGCTGCACAGAGGAAGCCCTTTGCAGTGTACCACAAGTTTTACTGGTCCTACAAAATCTAGGAACTATGAAACATATTCTTGAGCATCATTTATTGGTACCTTATATTGTTACTCCTCCAAAAATAGGCTTTGGGACACCCTTAGAATAACCAGCCTGTCACCCCCTTAATCTGCCCTTCCTGAGGTATGGGTCTCCAAGGTAGTCAAGGAAACACTTGGAGGCACAGATATAACCTTCTGATAAAGTGATTGACACAAGCAGTATTCTTTTCAAAACAAAGTATCTTTTTATTAATGTAACTAATCATCCTGACTACAATGTAATTTAAAGATAGAAATCAGACACAAATCCCTTGTTGCAAGTTAAAGAGTATTCAGACTGCAATAACATACAGTGTAAATAATTCTAAGTAAATGAGCTCTGTTGCAGATGGCCAGCCTTCAATATGTAAGTGGGGGAATAGTCCCGCTCTTGTGGGGAACTTTCCTGGCTTCTGCACTACCCTGGTGAAGTGGGCTAGTGAAAGGATCTGAGTCCTCACTCCCACTTCCTTTACCCAGTGGCCTCCCTGCCCTTGAGGACTCCCCTTCCACTCTCCTGTCTGGCAGAGTCCTCGTAACCCCAACAAAGCTGGGCCCAGGATTCCTGGGGGGCTCGACCCCCAACCCTGCTGTGGTCACCTGGGGCTAGGGTGTCCCCACTCCAGGGTACTCTCTCTGCACTGGGCACTTCTCTGACCCACTGACCATTACATACAAGTTAAAGCAAATGCAAGTTATTTAATCAACAATTAATTTTAAAAGGAATAAGGAAAAATGGGAAAGGTTAAAGGAAACACATCAGCCCGCTCTGTGGCAGGGATCACCACAAACAGTGTCTCTGGAATGTCAGGGCAGTTCACAGTCTGTTCCTTGTAAGTCCCAGGCCTCCTTCTCAGGCCCTGGCTTTGCTGCAGGGATGCTGTGGGTTGGACACTTGCTCTGGTGGTGGTCTCAGGCTCCAAGTGGTAGGACCCTTCTTCCCAGTGTCGCCCCCGCCCTGTCGGGGTAACGATCCAAGCCTGGCCTGCAGAGCCTCTTGGCTGAGGCGTCTCCCTGTGCTGGGCCCCGCTGCCCAGGGTCCCCCTCGGTCTACCCAGCTGCTCACCGCACCCAGCTCCGGACTGCTCCAGCCCCAGCTGCACCGCTCTGTCTCAGCGCTGCTGCTGCTGCTGCTGCTGCTCTGCCTCCAGCTCCCTGGGCTGCTTCTTTGGCCCCTCTGGCTCTGGTTGCTGCAGCTCTGCTCCCAGGACAGGTCTGCTCTGCAGGCTGCTTCTGTGACTCTGCTCCCAGCACTGACCTGCTTCCTGGTCTGCTTTTCTGGCCCTTCTGGCTCTGGTTGCTGCAGCTCTCCTCTCAGGGCAAGTCTGCTCTCCCTGGGCTGTGCCTCGGGCTTTGGAGCTGCAGCTCTGCTCCCTGGATCTGGCACAGCTCTTCTCCCCAACTCAGCTTGGGCCCCTGCTTTTTCCTTAGCTCGGCCCCACTCTGTCTGACTCAGGCAAATCCAGCTCACATGGAGGATGGGACCTCCCTGGCCTCCTGACTCCCTGATTAGCCTACTCGCCCTGTCATTCAGGCTGACCTGGAGCATTGGCCTCTCCCCATTTTTCCTGGGGACTGTCAGTCTCAGGGTCCTGATTCCCCATCGACCCTTCCCCCTTTTTAGAACTGGGAGCTAGAAAACCAAAACACCCCCACTGAATGTTAGTAAGGGGGCAACAGTCCCCTTACAAATAGATGACTGATAGCAGTTCTTAAATTGTACGTTAAGTTTTACATAAGTAAATTACAAGTAAGACACGCACACATCTCAAGCATACACATACTACTATTACACTATACTATATTATAGATAGAAACTAGCAGGCTTACACGATTAATTTATTCTGCTGCATTTTCTGCTGTTTGTTGCTGCTTGGTCAGGTCTCTTCAGCAGCTGTACTCTTCTATCCTCTAGGGCAGTTTTCCCATCTCTCACTCAACTGCCTCAATCAACTGCCTAATATATGGTTTCACTGGTCATTAGCCTCTACTGAGCATGCTTGCTTGACTTGCTTAGCTAACTTTTCACCTATTTTCATACAGAGCAGGCTCACTATCAAACATTCCCTCATTTTTGATAGCCAGTCAAAGCAGCGCTGAGCTGGCCCAAGCCAGTTCAGGCTGAGGCTGTTTGACCTTTCTGTCTCCTTTTTACTTTTTGTACTGCACATGCTTATTGTCAGACAATATCTCATTCTGCACATGCTCACTTGTGTTGTTTTTGCCTCAGAGACGTGATTACATGATTACCCCATCTGTAGTGTAGACCAGAGCTTATAGGGAAAGGACACAAACATGGACAAAGCAAATTAGTTTTAAAATTTAAGTGAATATTTGAGGACAAAGCTTTTGTAGTTTTTGCATGGCTTTATTGAATCCAGCTGAGTACTGGCAGAAGTTTGGACTTAATGTAATGGTTTAACTGGTTAGGCTGAAAGGCTTCAGTTCATGCTTGCAGTTCATACTTCCACTTACTGCTCATGCGCCAGGCCATTTACTTCATGACCATACCTCATTTTATGTAATTTTTACTACTGCGCATGCTCAGCTCAGAGATACTTCGTGGCCATACCTCATTTTACTCTACGTTCTACTGACCATGTTCAGCTCAGGAATCTCTCAGCTCTGGGCATATGCCCTACATTGTACAATAGTAAATAACCTGCAGCTTTCAGTGGGTGAAGTGACTCCCGCTTATTCAAGCGGACAGCCATGGACACAAAGTAGAGGTTAAGACTATAAAATGGAGTCCAGGGAATTTCTTTGGTATCGCTATATTACATGCATACAGATCTAGAGCTCTTTCAAAACCGGTTCTAGTGGGCTCCTTGAGCTTGGCTCCCTTCCACTGGGTCTCAGTTGCCCTTTGAGGTTCCTTGGGCTTGGATGTTTCTCTGGATTCTGCAGGATCGGCTCCACCCTGGTGGGACTCAAATGTCCTATAGAGCTCTGCATCTCCCTTGTGGCTTGAAGGAAGATGAAGGGAGTTTGGCTGTTTGTTGATTTAAGTGGCATAAAGTAGAAATGTCTATGGTGTTCTGGAAAAAAAAAAGCCAAATAAAAAAAACCCCAAAAAACCAAAACCCAGGTCTTCAATATTTTCCTTTCACTAATATGGTTTCCTGACATTTAAAGACATTTTCCTTTCAGCCAGTGTCCTGCCTTCAGGTGTAGGTAAAAATAGAGTTTAGCATCCTAAAACTAGATAGAAATAAACAGCTGCCTGGATACTTGAACTATGATATACTGCCTGGAATTCCCCACTTGCCAGAGTTCCTCCCCAATAATCTTCAGTAATCAGTTTGCAAGACACTCTGCTTCCTTTGAAACTGATGCCATTACTGTTCCATGTCTATTGACTACTCACTGGCAAGCAATACAAAACTACACATCTTGTCCTTATCAATTAAAGATAGCATTTTCAGAATGTAGTGCATTATGGGGACGCTTGCAGTGTATGGTGGTTCTGATTTACTTTACTGTAGTAGTACAAGAAAAATTCAGCTGAATTGTTTATTCAATTTATAAATTCAATATTTCCTTGCAGTTTCTGAATTCTGCCCCTAGCCTTTTGATGGGATCTTTTCTCACTGTATATACTTATATAGAACATCTCACTGTTTGTACTGGGGTCATAAATATTCTTATAAATCTTCACCAGGCATTCTTCAGTAAAAATAGTGCTACACTGGATAAAAAATGCAAACCACTGTGAATCACACAGACTGCTACAGGAGCTGCTCAGACTTGGGAGACAAATAAAACTGACTCCCTGTTTTACTTTTATATGATTGATAGTAAGAAAACTAACTTTACAATGTTAATATTTGAACACAATGTTTAATATTTACACCACAGGGATCTTTTTCAAATGTTGAACAAACACAGGCCTGACACTGCACCCAGGTTTGGTATAAACCAAGATAAGCCTCCCACAAGAGTCCCCATTCTTTCTTTCTGTTGTTTTCAAGGAATCCAGTGTTCTACAACATCCCCCCCTCCACAACTACCAATTTGGGAGCAAGGGCCAGATTCTCAAAATCACTAGGAGTTAGGAACCTAAATACTTTTGAGGATCTGGACTCATCCGCATCCTTCCTTCCCCATCCATGCTTTCTCAAGCATTGGCCAAATGGCCTACTCCCCCATTCTGCATTTTTGGAGCTTATTTCCCCTGAGATGCCCAAGAGCATCTTCAGAGTCATGAATGAGCAGCAATGGTACTAGGAAATATGGCTGGGATACAGAGTAACTAGTTTTTCCACCTTAAAAACAGGACCATAGTTTGCATAGGCAAGGTATGTAGTAGGGTCTCAGTTGTATCATGATCAGTGGAACTGGAAGCAGAACGCCCAGGTTCCCTAGTGGTATTGTTATTGAAGAGACTCCAGGGAAAGCAGAAAGGCTAAAAGCAATTCACCTCCGTGGACAGAGCCGTGCACAGGGTTTAATAAAGTTTCACTTATTCGACTTAACCTTCATTCGGCTTCACTCTTTGCAAATGAAATATTGATAACTGGGTATATAGATTTGTGTGTTTCACTCTCCAAACCCACATACATTAATCTTCCCCACAGTATAATGTAAAATCTTCAATATAACCTCAGCAGCGTTAGCAAATATTCAAGGCTGACATATGTGCCCGAGTTGTGTGTGTGATGTGTGAAGTGTTGTGTCTGTGTGGGAAGCAAGAGGTGTGCAGCTGGGGGAGTGTTTGGCTGGGGTGAAGCTGGATGTTGTACCTCGTCCATGATGCAGTAGCATTTTCATGCTGGAGGTGGGCAAAGGGTCTGACTCTTTGCTGTTGGAACCTGCTGGCGGATATGCTGTGTCCAGTGTATTTTAAAAATAAAAGGAAGAGTTTTTACCTGTCAAGTCCTGATTTCAGGGCACTTTGTGTCTCTTTGACAACTTGATGGGGGAACTGCATTCTTTGTACTGGTTTTGGTGTTCTGGGTGCCATTCATTCTGGCAGAAAAATTTCTCTAAATTCAGGTCTTGGCAGGTAAGTTGAAGAGTAAACAGTTCTCAGATATTTTTTAAAATGCACTGATTTGTAAGGCTTTAACACTAAAGTTAATGAGTTACAATCTTGGGACCCTATCCTGCAACAACTTATGCATGTCCTTAACATTAGTATTGTGAAATCAGTGGGACTACTCAAAGTTAAGCATATGTGTAAACATTTGCAGAATCAGAGCCTGAAAACATTTTGTATTTATTTTAAAACCACGTCAGTATGCCTCTAAATCAGACTGGTTTCATGTCAAGACCCTCCCAGTGACTACTGAGAGATTGTGCCCATTCCTGCAATCACTTTTGAATGTGCTTGATTTTAACTAATAGTTAACTGTGTGGGCAATCCAAATGAAGTAAATGGTGCTGTTCATATGCTTAAAGTTAAATAGAGCCTATAGTAGCTGCCTCCCAGGTTGCTTACCCTATCATACAGTTTAACAGGTCTTAAGAGGATAGCTGCAAAATTCTTTCCCAAGGGCTTTTTTCATTTCCTGTTTCTTGTAAGGGCTTCTAAGACCCTTCCAGATCATCAAGGAATTTGAAAGATGCAAAGTATGGCCATGATCCTTTAGTTGGATCTGATTTGGGGAGAGAGAATAGGGATTTTAAAAAGTCTGGCTGGGCCAGCAAAAGCTTTAGGGCTTGTTCGGCTTGAGCCTCACACTTTCCCAGCTGGAAGAACACCACTAATTTTCTGCTACCTATTGCTGATGCATGCCAGTGTGTTGGTTTCCTGGGCACAATGCATTCTGTGAGATGCCTAACTGGGGAAAGCACCAGAGCTGATTTTCAACATAGAAAGTGTTTAGTGGACTAGTTAATACATTGCTCCACCTTTTGGACACCAGAAGAAATCTTTGAAGGTAGGAGAACCTGAGATGATTGTAGGGCAGCAAAATCTCAAAGGGGAAGGGTGGAGGAATGTGATTGTAGAGAAGTTTGGGGCTATGGAGGGGGCTGTTTTTTTGGCAATGCTCAGTGAATACAGGGAATAGCCATACTTTTGCATCCCTTAGAGTAGATGTGAGTTTGATTTAAGGATGTAGCTGACCAGTCTGACATGTCCCTTCCTTGTGTAGTGTCAATGAGATTCACTGTCCATGTTCCAGTAACTATTTTTTGACAAATGTTTTCTCGGTGTTGAGTGGTGGTTAGTAGACACTGAACACCCTCTCTCTCTCCATTGTTTGACAAAACCTTTATTTCCTTTCAGGTGACAATTGACTATTTGGTCTGTAGTTTCTCTCAATTAAATAGAGATGGCAATATCTATATGTCTTCTCTTCATGCTACAGTACTTTAATACATAAGTAACTTTACTCTTCCTTCCTTAATACTTATAATTTAAGATCACAAAGCCTCTTATCTCATCATGTTTTCTTTTCTAGTCCTGATTGCTGCTAAACTGTACAGCTGCAAACACTAATAAGAGTAATTTAAATAAAGCACACCCAGCAGCCGAATCCTTTCTTCCCAGGAGAGTTCTGTACAGCTGGTAGTGGTGAGTTATACTTCATACATAGTATTCAAGACCACGAGTAACAGAACTATGTGGACGTGCATAGTTGTACTATGGGATAATTTTTTGCAAGTCAAGGTGCCTTCAGGACTGTCATATAAGTTTGAGTTATGGGCTATGAGGGACTGCTTAGTCTGAAATTCTGTTCAAAATAGTTTTCTGGCTAAAATCCTGGGCCTAACTCCTTCTGTAACTGGAATGTTACTCAGATGGGAAACAAATCCTAATTATATCAACATTAGCTGATATCTTAATGGAAAAGGACTCAAAGATTATTAATATTGCTTTGTTATCAGAAACAGTTCTGACTACTAAAAATGATAATTGGATAAAACTCATAAAGCATTCACTGCCTCAGCTTGCTCTTGGGCACCTGAGGGAAGAATTTTTCTATCTCTCTCTGTCTATGCCAAACTATGAACCAAAGATAATAGACCGAAAGATGAGGTTAGATTCAGGGTCTTGATTTCCAGTTTCTTCATTCCTGTGTTTGGGGCAGGCACAGAGAGGGTAAATGTGGCTTTAAGCCCCCTTCGTGCTCCCCATATCCTGAGGCAGTTACAGTAGCCTCAGGGACTCTAAAGGTTCAGCTACACTGCAATTAAAAACCTGCGGCTTGCCCGTGCCAGCTGATGTGGGCTAAGAGGCTGTTTAACTGCATTGTAGACATTTGGGCTGAGGCTCGAGCCTGGGCTCTAGGACCCTGCAAGGTAGGAAGGTCCAAGAGCTCAGGTTGCAGCCCGAACATTTACACCAGAATTAAATAGCCCCTAGTCAGTTGGCACGGGCCAGCTGTGAGATTTTACCTGCAGTGTAGCCAGACCCTAATTTACTCTGATCTCTAAGATCTGTAGAAATCATTGGCTAGCCAATGCAGTGTGGTCTGGCCATGTCCTCAACCTGCCCCTATGCTAGGTAAAATGATTATCAGCTTTATGCTGACCAGGCAGGCCTTTTGCACCTGATGTATCTTTAGTGTGTGTGGGGGGGGTCGTTTTGCCCTCTTTAAACCTTTTTTTTTTTTATACCAACAGAGTGGCACAAAGAGGATAGGGTGTAACTAAGGGCCCAGAGTAGCTTGATCTGCGCCCTGTCACTTTCCTTCCTCTTTTTGAATCAAAGAAAATATTTTGTATTTATTTTAGTAAATTGGTTAAAGTCAAATGCCGAAAACCCTGCGTTTCATTGAGATTTCAAGCAGTGAAGTCTGCAGTATTAATTGGCAAATTAAAGGGCATTCAGGTGAATGAAAGGATATGTTCATGCAGTGAAAATAGAATGGAAACCCTTAGCTATTACAGGATTCAACTGTACAGGTTTTACTTATATCTGAGAGACAGTTTTTGGGGAACAAATCTTTTCTTAGTTCTTTAATTTGTTTCCAAAAGAGTAGAAAATTTGGTTGCTGGCATCAGATTGTACTGACATTCCCTTTTGAGAGAGTTTTCCGTTTGCATATTATGCAAACTTAATTAGATATTGACATAAATAGAGTTTTGGGGGATTATTTCAACTGCGTGTGATGGGGAGATTTTGCATCTGTTTTGCCTCATTAATCTCTCTATTACCGTCACTTGATTATATATGTCTGTGAAACCAAGTTGTGTATGCAGTAACACTTGATTGATTGTATTATACAGTAGGCAGGATTTAAGAAGTGAATGCTAACAGCACTAGTGACTCTGATTTAATTACTTTGCTTATTCTTAGATTGAGGCCAATTCTTGCTTCTGAGCTTGTTTAGGACCCTTGTAAAAAATCCATTACTGCTGCTAAGATTGTGATTTCTGGTAGAGAGAAAAAAAGTCTCTTTTTCTTTTTAGTCTGTGTTAGTATTGTGCTGTATTTTTAAACCCTTTTTAGTTGTTGGTGTATTTGCTGATATTCATATTTGTTTTGTATTGATAAATTTGCTGGCTTGTAGCCCCAACCTGGTGTCGTCTTTATTTTGGGGGGGCCTGGGATAGTAGGCAAGATAATGGGGGTCTGGTGGCTTTGCTCTGAATGTTTTAAGAAGTAATTGGTTTTGTATTAACAAATTCAAGTAGGGTTAGATTCTCCAAAGTACCCTGGCCCTGATTCAATGATGCGCTTAACTTTAAGTCTGTGAATAGTCTCACTGACCTCAAAATCGAGCCCATGATATATGTATGGATCTGTATAGTATCTGTGAAGAATGTAGATCAGATCCTGAAGAGAGGGCTAGATCCTCATGGTTCTTTCAAATCAGTGGAACCACACTGAGTTTCAGCAGCTGAAGATCTGATTCATTGATGGCACTTAATGGCCTATAGCGGGTCACAATTAATAGAGGAGGAAAAGGACAGCATCATTATTTAAGGTAAGTTGGAACAGACTTGCTAAATGTCTGCCTCACAAAACCAAATCCACAAATAACGACATTACTAATGTGCACAAAAATCTTGATTTTTCTTGAAAATGTCTGCGCTAGTGTTGGAACACTGAGATCGACATTACTTTCCCACCCAATCAGCGTCAGGTCTAAAATCATGAGTACAAATGATCTGAGATTTGCAGAAAAGAAGATGAGGCAGGTTATATCTGAAATATGCCGGCAGAAATTAGTTAATTAAATGGAAGGCTGATAACATTACATAAGACTTTAAGTATGAAAAGTTAAGGTGTAACAATGCATATCAATTCTTTATTGCTCTCTAATGCTCTCAACTACTGATTGTATTTTGGCTGATGTACTACAGGATATAGAACATGGATGCAAACTTCAAAAATAAATGGTTAGGAAACAAATTATTTACAAGCGCAAGTTCTTAAAATCAACCAATGTGAAGGCACACAGTCATATGCCTGACTTCAAGGTCATCTAAAACACAGTTTCTAATTGGGTTGTGCTGTGCTCTGCTTCCCTCTGAAAGAACTACAACACAAATGACATCAAAGTAGTACCTAATATATTCCTTAACTTTTTTTGTTTACTGTGTGTTGTGGTCACTGTTAAACTTGCCTCTTTGCCTTAGGTGAATGGAAATGTTTACCTGAATTTCCCTCTAATTATTATAGACAATGACTAGAACAGTTTTACCTCAGTAGCAGCATATAATTATGGCATTACATACAAATATTGGCAAATATTAAGGGTGATCGACGTTCTGTGTTTTTAAGTAGCATACACTTACTTTATTTTTTCTTCAGATCACAGCCATGCTGCATGTGAAGTTTATAGCAGTAGCAATGCTCTTGTGAAGGAGATCTGCAAAGGGTGGAAGGTGGAGTTGTGGGAAGTAGTAGTGGGGGTTTGCTTTTTTTTTTTTAAATTCTTTACAATGTATAAAGAGGGACTGAAACTGTTTTTCTCTCATGCTGGGTGAAACCTGTCCCTGAGTTCCTGAGACGGGAGTCAGGCCATGACGGCTAAGAACACTCGCTTGTTGGTTTTATTGAGACAAATGTTATGAAAGAAGCCCCAGGTCCATGCCCAAGTACATGTGCAATTGCATGCCTACTTTTAGTGCACAGGATTGAGTGTGCAATCAAGTAATTGCCCATGACTATGGTTAGCTGACAGCTGTAAATCTTTCAAATATTTGTTTTCAAGCACCTTTCATAACACCCCCGGCCAATCTTCTGTCTCTCTCTTAATAACTAGGCACTGCTGAGGACAGCACTTTTGAAGGAAAATTCTCATATATTCCTGGAATATGTAAAATCCATAATCTCTACAAATCACAGGACAGCCTGTTGTTAATTTCCCTGTCACATTCTCCCCTCTCTAATTATAGTACCAATCGGATGTCTTGGAAGAAGAACAGCTTAGATAACTTTTGGCTATGTATCAACAATAGGCTCTGCCTTACAGGAGATAGCGATATGGATTTGAGCTTTTATTTCTCAAGCGGTGCATGAGTGTCTTTTATACATCCACAAGTTAGGGAGAATCCCCTCTTATAGTCAGTGTGACTAATGAACAGGACTGGCAACAGTATTGTCAACTGAGCCAGCTACCCTGCAAGCAGGACCAGAAACTCTTCACTCTTAAAGTGGTAGCTTGTGATTTTTACATAGTATTCAATATACCACACTCTAGAACAAGGGTGGCCAAACTGTGCCTTGTGAGCCACATGCAGCTCTTTTACAGTTAAAGTGCGGCTCTCAGAGCCCTCCATTCTCCCCCTATTAGAGTGTGTGTGGGGGGTCTTGGGGCTTCTGCCGTCCAACAGGGTTCTGCCAGAGATGACTGATCCCTACTGAGAGTGGGGGGCACAATTTAAAGGTTTGGGCCCCCCAACAGCTTGAGTCCGTTCCCCCTAACCATCAGCAGCCCCTCCCTGCAGCTCCCAGGTGTTAGCTCCATGGTTTTTATTTTATCCAAAATGTATTGACAGTCAGATGGGTGAGGCTACAGGGACAGTATGAAAGTCATGTTCTCCCCTCACGTTCTAGAGACGTGTTTCTAGTCACATCTTGACACTTAATGTTCTCTGCAGCTCAATCCCATGCTCTTGAACCAGCTGTATTTGCTAAGAGGCAGCAGCAAACTGCTGGGGGCTGCAGGGAGGGGCCACTGCCTTCAGCTCTACAGGAGAGTCAGCACCAAAAGCAGCAGCTCTTCCTGCAGCTCTCAGGTGTTTGCTGCCGCCTCTCCCCATGCCTGTAGCTCCCAGCTTGCCATCTCCAACAGCTGCCATGCAGGGAGGGGCCCAGTGGAACCATGGGACTGAATGGGGCCAACAAACCCTTGAAAAAATCTAGGGAGATGTGCCCCCTGCACATTGCCTTTGGCTTCTGCCCAATGGGGCAAGGTGTCTCAGGGCTTCAGCTGAAGCCCAGAGTCCAGGCAGGCACCTCTCGCGGGGCTGAAGCCCTGAGCCAGCACTCCCTCCCTGTGAGGCTGAAGCCCTGAGCCAGCACTCCCTCCCTGTGAGGCTGAAGCCCTGAGCCCCAGTTCTTGAGCTTCTGAAGATTGTCAGATGTGGCTCAGAGGGTCAGTAAGTTTGGCCACCCCTACTCTAGAAGGAGACCACCTGTGGGCTGTACTTCTAAACAATCTTGAAAAGCAATTGTACTGTCCTTTAAAAATTCTGGCATGAAGAAATCATTTTGAAAATGAAACCCATTTGGGGCGGTGGGGGGCGTGGTCAGTTTAAAGTATCTTTCCTTGCTAGAAGATGGGTGTCATAGTTACAAGGTCAGCTGCACCTTTTGACTCTCCTTCAGTCTCTCTCTCACATTCAAGTGACAGACTTGGTGCCTTCACTCCTTTTTGACAAATCCCATGGTTCTCCCACTGAGACTGGTTAGAGTTTACCGACCGTGATCCTTTAACAGATCCTGCTAGGTTTGGCACCTGCAAGAGTCTTCCCTTTGGAAGTTGTGACCAGTAATTAAATATAGTGACTCAGAACAGCTTCTTCAAAACAAAGTTATATATTTAACCGTGGAAATGTAACAATTGGGGCTGTCAAGCGACTTTAAAAAAATCGCAATTAATCATGGGATTAAAAAAATTAATCACTGTTAATCAGACTGTTAAATAATAGAATACTATTTATATAAATATTTTTTATTTCAATTACAACACAGAATACAAAGTGTACAGTGCTCACTTTATATTTATTTTTATTATAAATACATTCACTGTAAAAATAAAAAATAGTATTTTTCAATTCACTTAATACAAGTACTGTAGTGCAATCTCTTTATCAAGAAAGTTGAACTTACAAATGTAGAATTATGTACAAAAAATAACTGCACTCAAAAACAAAACAATGTAAAACTTTAGAGCCTGCAAGTCCACTCAGTCCTACTTCTTGTTCAGCCAATTGCTCAGACAAACAAGTTTGTTTACATTTGCAGGAGTTAATGCTGCCCGCTTCTTGTTTACAATGTCACCTGAAAGTGAGAACAGGTGTTCGTATGGGACTGTTGTAGCTGGCATTGCAAGATATTTATGTGCCAGATGCGCTAAAGATTCATATGTCCCTTCATGCTTCAACCACCATTCCAGAGGACATGTGTCCACGCTGATGATGGGTTCTGCTCGATAACGATCCAAAGCAGTGCAGACCAACACAAGTTCATTTTCATCATCTGAGTCAGATGCCACCAGCAGAAGGTTGATTTTCTTTTTTGGTGGTTTGGGTTCTATAGTTTCCGTGTCAGAGTGTTGCTCTTTTAAGACTTCTGAAAGTATGCTCCACACCCCGTCCCTCTCAGATTTTGGAAGGCACTTCAGATTGTTAAATCTTGGATCGAGTGCTGTAGCTATCTTTAGAAATCTCACATTGCTACCTTCTTTGTGTTTTGCCAGATCTGCAGTGGAAGTATTCTTAAAATGAACAACATGCCGGGTCATCATCCAAGATTGCTATAACATGAAATATATGCCCAAATGTGGGTAAAATACAGACCAAGAGACATACGATTCTCCCCCAAGGAGTTCAGTGACAAATTTAATTAATGCATTATTTTTCTAATGAGCACCATCAGCATGGAAGCATGTCCTCTGGAATGGTGGCCAAAGCATGAAGGGGCATACAAGTGTTTAGCATATCTGGCATGTAAATACCTTGCAATGCTGGCAGAAAAGTGCCATGCGAACGTCTGTTCTCACTTTCAGGTGACATTGTAAATAAGAAGTGGGCAGCATTATTTCCCGTAAATGTAAACAAACTTGTTTGTCTTAGTGATTGGCTGAACAAGAAGTAGGACTCAATGGACCTGTAGATTCTAAAGTTTTACATTGTTTTGTTTTTGAGTGCAGTTATGTAACAAAAAAATCTATACATGTAAGATGCACTTTCACAATAAAGAGATTGCACTATAGTACTTGTATGAGGTGAGTTTAAAAATACTATTTTTATCATTTTTACAGTGCAAGTATTTGTAATAAAAATAATAAAGTGAGCATTGTACACTTTGTTTTGTATTGTAATTGAAATCAATATATTTGAAAATATAGAAAAAACATTAAAAATTTAATAAATTTCAATTGGTATTCTATTGTTTAACAGTGTGATTAAAACTGCAATTAATCACGATTAATTTTTTGTGAGTTAATCATGTGAGTTAACTGCAATTAATCGACAGCCCTAGAAACAATCAAAGAAAAGGGTTAAAACAACAGAGAAACCTACTTCATCTTATCTTACCTAGAGATTAACATTTTCTTTAAGCTGAGGCAGGCCCCACATATCTCAGCAACCCCCATTTTTGGGAATTGGTGTTCTGTCTGCTTCTATGAAGATACTGCCATGCCCTGAGCTCAGGGCTGTAGGTTTTTATCTACTCTTAAATTCTCTGTTTTGGGTTTCCTGACTGAAGGCCCTGTCCCAAGCTAGGGGAGTCGACCCCAGCCTGGGCAGAAGCAAAACTTCAAAGGCGTTGACACCTATATTGTAAATTGAGAACTAGTGATTGGGTTGTCTCATCCATGGGAGGGGAGACAATGGTTTAGACGTGAGCTCAGAGTTAATTAGAGTTAATCCTTTGAACCCCTGTAGCAAACAGCAATCAAACAGGTACACATAATAATCATAACAATAACTGCTGTTTTTATATTGTTCACAAAGTGTAAATTGAAAAATTCTAAAATATCTTTTTTTTATCGTGGTAGTGTTCAGAGTCTGATCAAGGTCCTATTGTGCTAGAAGCTGTACAAATGCACAAGAAGATAAGGTTCCTGCCCTGAAGAGCTCAAAAGTATTCTCTAAATTTTGGTCTGCAGATTGTTTGTGAGGAGTTTGTTGCATATACTGTCATTGCAAGTCATGCTATGTCCATTATTTTCATTGTTCACCTGGTTCTTTGACTGACTGGATTACTTTCATGACTAACCAACATAGCCTGAGTTGTGAAACTTATAGTTGAATATACAATTTGTAATTCATTTTGGGAAATATTCAAGCATAATTCAAGTTTTTTCAGTTTTTGCTGAGTTAAAGGAAGCCTTTCATCTTAAGAAAGCTTCAGTATATTCTTTCTCTTTGTACCACAGAGCTAGTGAAATTTGATAAGCCTACCCATTTACTTTACATTAGTCTAGAGTTCTGTCTTTCACAGATTCATTCATAACATCCTACATCTTGGTTCAAGCACTTAATTTATTGGAAATAAAGGTCCATGGACAGTTATGAAAGAAAAGTGTGGTTTCTTTAGTGACGTCTTTTTAAAACTACAAGTTTCTCAGCAAAAACCAAGAGCGGATCACAAGGAATATCAAGTTCAGTAGGCTTCAAGTGGGATTCACTTTAGTTATACTGGCTTGATCGTATACTTTCAAATAGTGATCAGCGCAGTACATATAGTCTCTCTGTCTAGCATGCACACACGATCATGTATGAATCAGTTAGTGGAAATGTTTGTTTGTTGGGGTGGATCCTGCGCTGTGCTGGTACAGAGTAGCACATGTGTAAGTGCAAGGTAAAAAGTGATGAAAAGGACCTGGGCTGCCAGGGAGTCTGCTGCTGTTGTAAAAAGAGTGCTGAGGCACAACTACTAAGTTATTCCTACCATGTAGCAGGAGGCAGACCTGGAAGGTGGGGGGCAGGAAGGGGGGGTAGGAGAGAAACATTGCCCAGTCAGATATGCCCACTCCCTGCCCAGATTTTACACTGTACTTTTGAGAGGGAGAGGGCATGCAAGGGCCTTGAGATTTAATGCTTCTCCCTGTGGAGAAACTCACCAAAGCCCCAACCCAAAGCACAGCACTTAAGCATGTGCTTAAACTTAATGGGACTGACTGTTGTAAATTTAATTGTGTGCATGCTCAGCCTCTGTTCACATTTGTGATGGAATGCGGTAACCTTGGGTATACTGCTGGGCAAGGGTTTGTTGGCACAAGATCTTTGCTGTTATTGATATTGTATGTCTGGTTTAGAATTTAATTTCCCATGCCTTCATTTGGTATGCCTTGTCCTTCACTCATGGTGTGTGTGTGTATATTATATAAAATACTTCTAGTTGTGACACTTATAGTTAAAGCTGCTTAACACTTTCCATTATAGCCCGTTTTTAATTGCTCATAACTTTTTGTTGAATGTTAACTGTTCATGATGAAATTTCCCATGCCAGGTGTGTGCCTCAGGCTGATTATTATTATGATGATTTTTTTTAAAGATTCAGACACTTCTTGGAACCAGTCAGAATAAAGGAAAAGGAGGAAGCAGCTGAAGATATGAGGAGGGGGCAAATGTGGACAGGCTGGGAGAAATAGGAGAAGAGGTACACAGTGACAGGAGCCTGTGAGGGCAGGGTCAGAAGCTAGATGAAGTGATGGGTGGGGGGAATAGGAGCAGGAATGGATTAGGGGGACAAGAGCAGAAGGGTTTGTGAAACAGTCAAATATTACAGTGATAAGTGCTGTAGAAAAGCCCACGAAGAAATGAATTATTATGTTTCCAGTGCAGGGTTTGGATGATATGCAGTAAATAGGCCTGGGCCACACATTGAATAATGAGGATAAAAAGGAATATTGAATAGCTACCCACTTGGTGAGCACTGCCCATGGGTGGCTTGCATCGGTGCTACCTGTATTGTATATGGTCAGTGGATAAACAGAGAACTTCTGTCATCAGTAGTGTCATTACTACTTCACACATGAGCACCATTCACAGACACACAACATAACTATAGAGACCTCACAAAATGAAACAGTTTGGCTCTTCTAAAACAATAGTATATTGATCAGGATTTCAATTATCAGTAAAATTACTCATAATTGAAATCCTGATCAATGATGTCCTCCTCCTGGTAGAAGCAGTAGAGAGGCTGATCTGATAGGGGTATGCTGCTTTGTTGACAGAAACACTTAGCTTAGTTGAAAGCATAATTTTGATAGATTTAATAGGACATTCTCATTTCCAAAAAGGACCCCATTCACACATTTTTATGGCACCGACAGCAAGCAAGACGGCAATAATTTGAGATGAAAGTAATTTTTTCCCTATTAAAATTCAGAACTGTTGGACATAAAGATTAATACTTTGGACAGAAACTGTAATCACGTATCTGCTCCAGCACAGTAAGTGAAAACAAAAGGTTCTACAAGCCTCTTTTAAAATGCAGGAAAATATTTTATTTAGATCATTAAGAGGAAAGAAATGATCAGAGAGTGAGTACTATATTGGGGAGGAGGAGTCCAATTTCCTTTTCTTTAATATGTCATGTTAGGATTATTTCCCTTGTATCTGCAATTAAATAGTGGTATAGTTCAGAAATCCATAGTTGATTCTCCATCCAGAGAATGTGTACCTTTGGGAAAAGACACATGCCATTATTGGACCGATGAGTTGGATTAACTTGCTATTATGTTTTTCCCTAGAGAAAAAGCATTTATAAGCTTTCAGTCTTATATCTTTTATTTTAGATTAAGGGTAATCACAAAACAAGAAAGACAAGAGTGACGTATGGTCCCTCTCTAACATGTTGCATCAGCTGTGCTCAGAAAATGGCAGCTACTTCTGCTGAAAGCATCATTATAATAATTTAAGGGTATAGTTCACAGAAAAGAAAGAACATTTCCATAGGTACATTGATTGCATCCATACAAATTAGGGGGGGAAACCTAAACCTGCCAGGGTGCTTAAGATTTCGGTAAGTTTAAATGAAGGAAATCTCTCTGTAGGTACTGAAGAGAAGCACTAATTTTAGACGGTAAGCTATTTGGACCAGGGACTATTTTTGGTTTTGTCTCTCCAGTGCCTACCACAATAGAGTCCTGGTCCAAGACTGGAGCTCCTAGGTGCAACTGCAATACAAATAATAAATAGTGGAATCAATGTCTGGGATGGCCTCACTGTCCTGTGCAAGTAACCACCTTGGTCAGCCAAATACCAGAGACAGCAAAATTCACTGGACCATTTTTCTGAAAAAGGAAGCCTGAAGAGTACCTGTAGAAACATATGTGATCACAATCCTTCACATCTGTGCAATTAGCGATGGCACACACCAATGACTGGGCAAGCAGTCATGATAAATGGCTGTATGAAAAAACAGAGACAAGATGGGTGCGGTCTCTCTCACCAACAGAAGTTGGTCCAGTAAAAGATATCACCTTGCCCCTCTTGTCTCGCTAATATTCTGGGTCCAACACGGCTACAACAACACAGCATACATGGCACAAGCAACAGTTCAGTGATTATGTTCTTACTTTGAGTAAGGGTCAAAAAGGGGTTGAACTGAAATTGCTGATGTTGACCAGTTTTTGAGCCAAATAAATGAGATAGTGGGAGTTGCGTCTGGGAAATTGTGACAGCCAGGTGAATAATGACCAAGGAAGAGCTCAGAAGGAGGTTTAGCAAAGAAGCAAGAATACATGTTTTTTTTCCAATGGGCAGCAGGCACATTGTGCTCGCTCATGAATTCTCTTTAGACTATGCTATTCCATTCTTTCCTATATATGGAAGGGTATGAGAGACAGCTAAAAAATACTTGAAAAAATGTCTCTGGTCCCACAATATAAAAGCAGACTTCCAAAATTTTCAGAATCTTACAAAAAGCTGCTAAAATCTGTCACTTTTAAAAACAAACAAATCCAGTAGAAGGCATCAAACATAGTGTTTGTTCAAACACCTGATTATGTTCACAGCTGCAGAAACTGTACATACAGACACAAGTGCAATTCCATTTTAATAACTCTAGAGAATGACTGTAGGCATACTGGGGTGAGCAGTTTGACTCTCTTTTCTTAGCCACCTAAAGCCTCTCTTTTCTTAGCCATTACTAGCCACCATTGGGTTTGCTATGTATGCTAAGAAAGGGACCAAAATTAATTTCCCAGCTTGACTGACTTTAGGATGAGGCAGTTGACAATTGGCAGCTACAAAGCTTGTTCTTGTGATTTGATTGGTGCCTAACACTTGGTCTCGAGACTGGGAGACGGCTGAGTTTTTACTCTACTTAAAAATTAAAGCCAGATGGAGAGTACGGACAGACAGTTATATTTCTACTCATTTAAGAACGTGGGGGTTTTTTATTAGAAGTGTTTGCTCCCAAACAAATAACTTCTATAATTAATAACAGACAGATTAGATCATGCAATTACTGGAAGTTTCACTTTAATAGAAAGTTCTTCACATAGAAGTGTAATGTTAAATGTTGTGAATTCTTTAAGTCTCTGTGGCATGTTTTCAAGTAACAGTGTCCTTTATTAGCACTCTCTTCTAACATAAACCTGTGTCAAGCTGCTGGGGAAATAAGGGTTTGTGCAACTGGCACAATTTCTTTTCTTCTAACTTGGTGATTAATATAATGTCCCGTTAGGCTATTTTTAGCATCTCTCTATTGCTTGTTATCTTTCGAGTTTTAAACTTCAAAGTGACATTAGTGATCTTATTGATTCAGTTTTTAAATTCTTTCACTCACTGGGTCTTTACACCATGTCTGAGATAATAGTTAAACCAATAATCTGCTCCGGCATTTGAAAAGTAAATCAAGAAAACAGACCCTTATTTGTCTTACCAAGGGCAAATTAAATTGAATACTGTGCCCAAGAAGAGTTCTCAGTTTCACAATAAAGCCACCCATTAAAAAATGAAATCCCTCAGAGACCAATGTTGAATCACTTTTGGCTACACACAGAGACAGCACCCAGTGTTAAAAACTGATAAATATGCTTGAGCAAAGACTGACTCAGGAGTTTCTGATGATGCTCTCAGTACTTGTAACACTGATTGACATCGGCCAGTGAGTGGGGTTTTTTTCATTTGACTCCCGGCAGATATTTTGGGTATGTTTGTAAGTCTGCTTACCAATAAAAAAGAACCCTAACAGTGCTGCCTTTTATCACCTATATCATGCATTTGAAAAGCTATGACAATATCATATACTAGTGTATGGTAATAATAGGCAAAGTGCTGATCTGTAATGGCAAACACCATTCAGTGGCAGCAGTTAAAAATAGTCACAGGCTAAGGCCATTCCTGACCACTGTGGTAATTGAGATTCACCTCCTACAGGCCATAGAATTTCAGTAACTTCTGCAGTGGAGGGGAAATCTTCTGTTCTATTCTATGTAGGTTCTTATACTGTGCTTGTCACCATATCTACTCCATTAGTGAATACTACTGAACCCAATAATTTCTGGAGGAACTAAAGAGTATATGTTAGAAAGATATCAGGCTTGGTTTAAAGATTCCAAATTATGGTGAATGTACTGCTTCTCATAATAAGCTGCTGCAAATGCAACTTCCTAACAATTCGGGTTATTTCCAATGTGGTTGCTGCCCTTTTAAAATGTATTTACATCTATTCCTACCTCCCAGTTAATCCTACTTTCCACTTTTTCCTGGGTCATTGACCATCCGGCTTCCATGGGGAATGTCTTCTACTGCATTCACTATTGATGAGTTTTAAGCATGAAGGGGAAGATCCTCAGCTGGTATAAATCTTCATAGTTCCATTAACTTCAACAGAGCTATGACAATTTTCACTAGGCGAGGATCTTCTTCAAGCAGTTTCTCTAAATCTTGCTGTACCCTCGCTCAATGCATGCAAATAACAATTAACATTGCTATTTTTAATGTTACAGGTTAAAGGAGCATGGATGTATCTGGTATTTTTCCTGTGTAACCCTTTACTACAAAAAAAACACTACTATAGTTATCATAGAATCATAGTTATCATAACTTTGTTTATCCATGCAAATTTCTGCTGCATAGAAACACTGAATCTATTTCTGCTGTTTTTTACACAGATGTGACTCAGTTGAAGTAAATGTAGTTATCAGTTTAAAAATCCATGTGAGATCAGAATTAGGTCAACTGTCTAGTCTTTGCGGCTAATTGTTAATCATCAATTTTTAAAGTGCTTCCCCCTTTAAGACAGTGGGAATTGTGCCATTGACTTAAATCTGCACCCACTAAATGGCATGAATAAATGAGTTCGCCAAACAATTCTGAATAGTTTTTCTCCTCTCCTTAATAAACAAGTGAGCTACATAGATATTACATGGCCCAGACACTTCTAAATCTATCTTCATTTTATACTGTTAAGGAAAATGCACATCTCACATAGGTGTGTGCCGCATACAATTTATAAATTTCAGCAACAGTAGTAATCAGCTGCAAAGTCTATAATACTGCTGCTATTCCTTCTCAGATCCTTATTGCATTTTTTTAGTTATTCTTTAAAGATTACTTTGATATATCTGGGAGCAGGATTCTGCCCATAATTGTAAGGCAATGAATATTCAAAAAACAGAAGGCAAACCATGGCATGAATAGATTTTTGTCTTACCTCTTGCAGAAATAGAAGCTGCTTCCTTAATACCACCATTCTTATATATTGCTAATTATTTCCTGTTATCCAAAAAGTCTGTCTTTCTGCACCATCCCACAAAGAGAGCCTTCCAATCCAATGATGATGATTTTTTGTAATTCTTATTCTATATATAAATGCAATCAAGTAATGATGATTACAAGGTACACCTTCATCCTCTCACATGCTGGCCTCTATACACGGGAATAACATCCTCAAAAAATATGTAAAGTACAACTCTGGCCTTCCTCAAATCCCTCCTTAAGGCTTTCCTCTGCCATGATGCCAAAAAATCCCTGACACTGACAGATAACCATGAACAGGCAGGTGGAAAGCTGTGAAATTTTAAGACCTGTTGTGCCTTATCACCAGCCTAAAATGTAAGTTATATTGGGCAGGGAACTGTCTTTTCATTTCATGTTGATGCAGTGTCTAGCATAACTGGGCTTTTTGCTGCTTCTATAAGACAAATAACAAGTATATATGTGCTCAAGAAAATACACACAGATTTCTAGTACCCTAATCATGAATTTAAGAAACTGGGGATCTTCTGTTCAACTGTCACCTAAGAATGGAATATAGAGGAGAACTGTGACACAACCAACAGATCTTTGAGGTGGACAGTCCTGCACTGAATTGCCAAACAGTGGAATAGAATAGACTGTCTCGCAGAACTAAGTTTTCTGTGTATTGACAATATGAAGGATGGTTTAGAAGCTAGCAATGGTCAGCCCAGAACTGATCTTATCTTTAGAACAGATTATTTATCACTCCTTTTAGTTTAAAAATTCAGCATTGTTATAAAATAGTTTGCAAGGATGAAGCCATTTCAGGGTTTAAGGATTAAAAACTTGCTTGCTGCATATGTATATGCCATGGTGCTAATTGGTTAAACACTTCTTTGTTGCTGCTAGAGCAATAACAAAGGGTTTCTAAAGAGTGCATCACCATAATTGTTCTGGAATATATTTAGGAACATAAATGGATACTTCTAGAAGAAAGCACTTAGAATGTATATTCTGAAGAAGAATTCTTTTCATTTCTCTTGGGGCCGTTGTGCTTGGCAGCATATTCTGACTACTGTTAATTTGGACTTTTGAATCAGCATTCTTGGAAGGTGTTTTTCTGATTCTCAGGCCATACACAGTTCTAAGCATTATTAATAGGAAAAAAAACTTGGCTGAAACTCCTGCATTCCTTCCATACAGAGAAGTGTACATATTTTTCTGTAAATTATTTAAACTATTCCTTAACTTTCAAATGCTCTTTCTCCCCCCGCCCCCTGCCCTCAGCGGTTAAATGTTTTCAGTGCAATCCCTTGCAAGTATACTTGCTATTATAGGAAATTCAGTGGCTACATTGAATGGCCCTGGGGCTTACTACTACAAACATGATACTGGAGAGAAGTCAGATGCTATATGCTCTAATACTCCCTAAGAGCAGATGTGCACAGGCTAAAGCTAAAAACATGCTCAGAGTCTCAAGTGGATCCTGACATCCAAGATGTTTCAGTCTTAGCTAAACTCTTATAGTATTGCCAATCACTGCAGTCCTGACTGTCTCCTACAGGAGAAAACAAAAGCACAATAGACCAAAGTTTTCTTTCCTACTTTACCTTGAGACTGAAAGAGCTGTGTTTGGGGATTTGTGTTTTAACCCTCTTAATTTTCTTTTATATCCTTTCCTACTCCTGTTCCTTCTCATCTCTTATGATTGGGATGCTGAAAGCCTGTGTGTGTGCTTTTGTTTTTGCCTGGCTGGGCCTCTTCTGCTCCCTCAAAATGCTGCATGGCTGCTGACGACAAAGCCATAGGCTGCATTGTTGTAGTGCTTCAGTGAAGATACTACCTATGCTGATGGGAGAGCTTCTCCTATTGGTGTAGGTACTCCACCTCCCCAACAGGTGGTCTCTATGTCAATGGGAGAAGTCTCCCATCGACCTTGTGCTGTCCACAACAGCGGTTAGGTTGGTTTAACTGCATCGCTGAAGGGTGTGGATTTTTCACACCCCTGCATGACCTAGTTATCCTGACCTAATTTCCAAATGTAGACCAAGTGCTAGGAAAGGAATGAGGGGTGGTGTATGATTGCACTGGGAGACGAGTAGTTGGGGAAAAACTAAAGTCCTGAGCCAAAGCCTGCTTAAGTCAATGGGAATCTTTCCATTAACTTCAATGGGCTTTGAGTAGGCTTGAAGTGAATTAAAACTGTACTGGACAAGAGGGAGGAAGAGGTTACACTGGGAAGGAAGCAGTTTCAAAGTCTGGAGAAGGGATCTGCACTAGGGAGGAGGCCTGTGTTTGCATATCTGGTTTATTGGGTAAAGAGCAAAAGACACACCAGCCTGTACATCCATGTTGTGATTTAAGGGGACATTAGGTAAAAAAGGACAAACTCATCCCTGGTATAATTCCATTGAAGTCAATAGCATTGTAGCAAGGATGAATTGGTTCCAGCTACATTATATCCTCTACAGAAAGTAGTTAATGTTTAGAATCAATAAATTACCAAACCCAAAAATAAGACACTAATACAGGAAGTTTTTAAAAAGCTATTTATTTGTACTGTAGCACCTAGGGGCTCTAGTTGTGGACCATGACCTCCTTGTGCTAGGTGCTGTAAAAACACAGAAGAAACAAATGGGTATCTGCTCCAAAGAACCTACAATCTAAGTATAAGACAGGAGGCAACAGACAGATGTAGACAGGGGAGTACAAGGAAACAATGAGACAATACTAGTCAGTGTGATAGGCCGTGGTGTCAGCACAACAGCAGCCTAACCATTGCCAAGTGTTTTTGGCATCGTGGCAGAACAGAGTTTTAAGAAGAGCTTTGAAGGAAGATAATGAGGTGGTTTTGCGGATGTTTATGGGGAGCTCCTCCAAAAGTGAGGGGCAGCTGGGGAGAAAGCACAAAGAGGCTTGTTTGAAAACTTAACAAGTGAGCGATACAGGCTGGCATCATAAGTGGGAGTCTACCTCTCGATAGCGAATGAGACATAAGTAGCATGGAGATTGACTGTGAAGGGGCTTGCAAGTGAAGCGGGTATCTCATGTTTAATACCTTACGGAAGGGTGGGGGGAGCCAGTTCTGCACAATATGAGAATGGAATTAGAGAAATTCATAAAGGGTGCAATTGTTAGTGAGTGGGTGGGTGGCTCTATTAGCTGCTTACAAGACTCTGTCCTGTTTCAAGAGCTCTATATTGCTCAGCCATCACTGTATTACTATGATGCTTTTTTCATTTAAAATTAGTGTGGTGTGGTGGGAAAGCTGCTAACATAAAAACACATTCCAGTAAGTAGCTGCCCACAGCACAACTTCTGATAGGGTTTTGCCACACCGCAATGTCCATGAAAGGAGAAATTTCCAAATGGCAAACGTTCAACTAAGATAAATGTCTGGTCTCTGTAAAGTTCTTGCTATAAAGATCTTTTATTTGCTTCTCTGGGAATGCAGCAGTATTCACTTGATGGACCCTATAAAAATGTTTAATTATTTTCAATACAGAAGGGGATTGTAGGCCAGGGAAATTCTCAGTAGATTTCACTGGAAGATATTAGTAAGACAACTGCACCTAGTTGGTTCAGCATAGATATTTTTTCCTCTTTAACCCTCATCTGTTGCCCTATGGATCTATTCTTAAGCTACAAAACGTGACTTTCGTAACACATTTTTCTTCAAAATAAAGCGAACTTTTTCTATATGCTTAGCAGCTCCCAGGCATTTGTACGGTGATTCATTTGCATTAGAAATGGTTCCAAAATCTGCTGAGAATCAGAGTACAAGTCCAGGGTATTCCTGGAAGATATGTATTTATGTGATTATAGCCTGGTCTGGTAAGGTCCTGCGTGCCCTCAACTCCTGTTGAAAAGTAAAGGAAGATGAGAGTGTGACGTTACACCCCATATTCTTCATAGAAATATGCTTATGACATAACTGAGATATACTTTACGCAAGATGGGTCTTATAAGATATCATTGGAAAGGTAGTGATATATGGAATGTGTTTATCCAATCTATATGCATGTATCATTTCTGTATCTGAAGCTGGGAATATTGACCATGTCTCTATTTCAGATGTGCTACGTTGGATGAGGCCAAACAATGTTAGTGGCTTATTGAAGAAATGCACACAAGCCTCAGGATTACCCCAGGAACTGTGGGCCATAGAAACCTCTCAGAGATAGCTCTACACAGTGGGAACTGTTTGACCCAGGCAGGGTGAAAGTAAGCCGGTACGGCGTACCGGTGAAAAAGAGAGTGCAGTGGCATACCAGTAAGAAAGTGGCCGAAGCATTCAGCACTGGCTTACTTTCACCTCTTTTGGCTGCATAACAGCCTAAACTCCGCTCCATCTGTGGTTTAACCTGCAGGATTAGGGGCCATTTCTGGCATCCTTGTTTATTTCACAGTTGTTGGTGTGACCAAGGGGCAGTTTTTTTTCTGCCCTGGATCCAATACACAAATACAATTGGAATCGGGGACCATTTCCGAGTTCAAGTCTATCCCTCCCCATCAGAGGATGGCTGTGATGCCCAAACTGCTTGCAGATCTTCATTGAAATGTTACTTTAAAAAAAATGGAGAACATGGTGGGAAGATGTCATGTTTGGGGCTTAGTTTTGGCAAAGGAATTTTGCTAAAGCAATGAAAGAATCACAGGGAAAGCAATTAGCCTGATAGACAAAACCACAAAGAGATCAGAGGGGAAAACTGGATATTTAGGAAAATTATTGTACCACCTTTGAAAGAAAAGTTTCCATTCCACCCTATTTAGATATTGAATTAAGCTCCCAGGCACATAAAGATTATTATTCTCCTAGGCGCATAAAAGGGGCACGCCAATGGGTGGCTAGTAGTAGGGTGAAGGAGAAATGAATGAAGGACAATTAGAACAGCCTTCATGAAATATACAAGATACTTAAAGAAAATTTTGTCAATTTCAGCATCCGCAGGACACTGAAACAAGACAGAAAGAGATCTCACATCGGGCCCGTATGTCCTAACAACATTTCAGGTGTCATGCACATCTCTCTTTGCATTGAGGAAGAGGGTGGATTTTGATGAGCTTGCGCTGTGCAGATTTTTCTATACAGTGCAAGACAGTATTATTTTGGATTTATCTCCCCAAAGGGGTGTGCATGTGAGTGCTGCGGGAATCCTCTCACACAGAGCTGACTTCAGTCTGTGGCTGCAGCTGTGTGTGTGTGTGCACACGCTGCAAGAGGCTAGAGAGCCTAATTCAGCAAAACAAGGAGTGGGAACTCAGGCCAGTGTAGCAGGAGAGGCTCAGTGAAATCCCAGTACATCAGGTGGCACCCCAGAAGGGGGGTCCAACCCGTCACAGAGAGTACTCAGTTGGTCATCTCTAAGGATCAACTCCTATGTATGGATGGTCTCAGAATTTTTCTGTCTGCTCCATGGAAACTGGATTTGGAATAATGGAAACTAGTTAAAGACATGCACTTTTATTTCCACATCAGGAATGAACATACATGTATGTGCAAGAGTGGTATTCTTTAAGCTCTATAGCTTAAATAAATTAATTTTTAAAAAAATCCCAAAGCTTTTCCCTTTTGTAATAGGATCAAGAACCATAACTACTGTTCCATTTCTTCATTGTATGCAGTGTTGTTGTAGCTGTGACGGTGCCAGGATATTAGAGAGACAAGGTGGGTGAGGTAATCTCTCTTATTGGAGCAACTTGTAAGAAAGACAAGCTTTCAAGCTTACACAGAGCTTTTCCTCAGGTTTAAGAAACTTAAGTGGCCTGTTAACACCCCTCCGGTCATAGGGAGGAAACAGGGGCACGGGGGGAAGGAATTGGGTGACAGGTTGTTAGTGGGTTATAGATTCACACTGCCAGAACACCAGATGCAAAACCTGCAGACATATCTCCACTGCTACAATGATCAACACCCTCACAACACACTGGTCACGATCCATGGGTTCTACATATGCCTATCAGAAAATATGGCATACTTCATGCAGTGCACTAAATGCTTCAATAGCAACTCTGTGGGTGAAACCAGATAATCACTATGATCACAAATGAACTCAGGCAGGAAACTGATAAAAGACAAAAACACCCTATCACCTGTGGGTGAAACTTTTTCACAAAGCGATCACTCTATACCTGAGCTATCAGTCCTTATCCTCAAAGGAAACTTGCACAACGCTTTCAAAAGATGAGCCTGGGAGCTTAAATTCATAACTTTGCTAGACACTAAAAATCATGGACTGAATAGAGAGACGGGATTTATGGCTTACTACACCAATTTATAACCCACTAATAAACCTCCCTCCCAGCTGCTCCCCCCACATTCCTTTCCTCCCTATAACTGGAGGGGTGTTATCAGTCCACTTCGATTTGAATGGTCCCTTGAACTATATGTTAATTACTTATGCTAAACAATCTTTTATTTAACTGTGACACTCTTGAATAAATTTCCCAGACCTGAAGAAGAGCTCTGGGTAAGTTAGAAAGTTTGGTTGGCCCACCATTTCTTCATGATTATTCAGGCAAAAATCTTGGGGACTTCGTTAACACAGACCCATAGGCATAGGCACCGACTTCCCTGCTTTCCCCAGGGTGCTCAACCCTCCTCTGCCCCCACCCCCACTCCACCCCTTCCATGAGGCCCCGCCCCTGCCTTGCCTCTTCCCACCCCTGCCCTGCCCCCATTCCAACTCCTTCCCCAAATACCCCGCCTCTTCCCCACCTCCTCCCCTGAGCATGCCATATTCCTGCTCCTCCTCCTCCCTCCCAGCACACTGCCAAACAGCTGTTTGGTGGTGGCCGGGGGAAGTGCTGGGAGGTAGGCGGAGGAGGGGGGATACGGCACGCTTGGCACGGGGAAGGGAGCTTGGCTGTCAGGGGGTGCAGAGCACCCACTAATTTTTCCCTGTGGGTGCTCCAGCCCTGGAGCATCCATGGAGTCTGTGCCTCTGACCATAGGACTTCCTAATTAACTGCTGACTGAATTAGAGCATGTCTTTTAGAAAAACATCCAATCTAGATTAAAAAACTTCTAGTGATGGAGAATCCACCACAATTTAGCAGAACCTGCTGGATCCCATATGGTAATGCTGACCCTGACGCAGCTTGTGTTGCTTTATTTAGATTTATATTTTTGCTAACACTGCTGTCACCTCTAAATATCACTAATTAAAAGATAGGATTATGTTTTGTTATATTTTGAAATTAAACTTTTCCAACAAGTTCATTATAGCAATAAAATTGTTCTTAGTTAGAACTTCTCATGCTCTCATACAAATCAATGGCTGTTTGCCAGACACTGTACATGGATGGCTTTCAACCTGTCGTCCATGGACTCCTGGGGGCAGCAGGCTATTTCTAAGGTGACTATGAAAATAAAGTTTCAGATCCCAGAATAGGCATGCTGTTTTTTCTGATTAATCAAAAGTATGTGAATATCCCCACCTACAGGTCAAAACCCAGAAGCATTGTCATTAGCATAGAAGCCCACAGTTTAGCGCCCTTTCTCATGCTGTATCAAATGCCATGCTGAGCATGGGCAACATTTATAGTTTAATTTTGTCCAGTCAGTTTGCAGTCTAAGACTTCTATGGTAGGGGTCTGTGGACCACAGGTTGAATTTCCAAAGGGGTCTGCACCTCCATTCGAAATTGTTTAGGGTTCTGCAAAGGAAAAGAGGTTGATAAACCACAGCTGTACATTTCCTTCCAAGCAGGGTACAATTGCTCTCTTTCCCAATCCCCCTCTGTTTTTTATGCAGGGAATGGGTTGAGGCTGAAGAGGTTTATTATGGGTTTTATTTTACAATTGTACTTGCTATTGGATATTTGTTTTAAGCCGCCATTTGTATGATACTCTGTTGTATGACTGTATTGTAGGATTACAATGCTCTGAAGCAGCTATAGTTAGAACCACCACAAGATTCAAAACTTGAAACCTTCAGCTCCCAAGTACTGGTATCTATCACAGAGCTACAGGAGGATCCTAGCTAACTCAACTAGTAGTCTCTCTAGAGAACATCGGTATACATGTACATAAGACAGCTAATCACAAGCAACTCATTAAATCCCATTGGCATTCAGGGGAAATATTTAGGTACTGGAATCCCAAGAAGCTTCATAGACAATATTTTTTTGCAGCTATTAAGGCCCAGATCCACAAAGGGGCCTAGGTGTTGCAACACCAACTTTGTAGATGCCTTGAAAAATCTCTGGAATTCACAGACCCTGGGCTAGGCACATAGGCTCCTATATAATGAGTGGATGGGGTAGAGAGGCACCAGAGAAAGGGATGCACAAAAGCCAGCACCCTAGTCTGGAGGCTGCCTAAACTAGCCAATAGATGCTGATGAGGGGTATGTGTCCTAAGCCCTGACTCTCATGGAGCTTTTAGACACCTAAGAGAAGGCTGCCATAGGTCAGTGGCTAGGGCACTCACTGGAGCGGTGGGAAATCCCTGTTTAAATCCCTTTTCAACAGGCAGAGGAAAGAATTGAACCAGGATGTCCCACCACTCAGGTGAATTTCCTAACCACTGGGTTAACGGTTATGAGTAAAGCCTCTTCTCCCACCACTTCCTGGTTGTTTTGTATGGAATTAGGCATACCCAGAGCACGCCTAACAGATTGGGCCATAGACAGGGCAACACCTGGTTTCACGCGGGGGCTTAGCCTGTGGGAGAGGTGCCTGGGCAGCAGTATGTGTGCCCACAGGCAGAAACGTAAGCACCTGGGGGACTCTTACAGCAAACATTTAGGTGTCTACAGGGTTAGGCAGCAGCCGAGTGGAGGTTTTGTGCATTGAAGTAGCGTCTAAATCCCAGGTTTAGGCATCAAAGTCCCTTTGTGGATCTGGCACTAAGGCCTGGATTCTGCCCCTCTTGTATGTGAGTGTAACTGGAGCTGGTCAGGATATTTTCAACTGAATGTTTTTGTCAGAAAAGGTTGATTTTTGTGGAAAGGTATTAATTTTGACTAAATTTTCACTGGGAAGGTTTCTCGGGTCCAGGATAGAATTTCTGGTCAATGAGGTAAACATCCACCCACCTCAGAATAGCCAATAGCTCAGTGGTCAGGGCCACTCACCTGGAATTGGGAGATCCAGACTCAAGACCCTGCCCTGCCTGATACCTGGGATGTGGGAGATGCAGGGTGAGCGTCCTGGCCACTGGGCTCTTGGCTATCCTGGGAGATGTTTCTCTCTTGGTTTTTTCACAAAAAAATTAGAAAGGTGTCAGCTTTGTGTGCATGCAGAGCAAAACTAAATTTCAAATCCTCCATTTTTTGTGTGAAGCAGAATTCTTGTTTTTTGGCCAGCCCTATCTGAAACTCATTTTGAAATTATTGAAAAGGGCTCCAGGACAGGGCTTTGGAGTGTTAGTTTTCAGCAAAATTGATTTTTATTTTATCCAATGGGATCATACATCTGGATTTCCCTATGCCTTGTAGTGACTCCCCTGTTACACAAAAATATAGCATTTTGCTTCAGTGATGCTTGTTACAAAACATACATTCAGTAATGAATGCCCACACTACTGAGATTACTAAATGATCTTATGTAGGCTTACAGAGTTCTGTACATGTAAATAGATATGTACCAGTAAAACCGCTTTTCAGGGCTTCTTATTTTTGTTTTTTTATAAAGAATGTGTCTGAAGTTGCAACATTAAACTGATTAAGCTGAATATCTGCAACAGGCAGTTTGAAAGGAATCTTCCCTAAGGAAAATAAACCTCCTCTCTCATTCTGTTTTCTTATCAGTATAATGCATGGTGGCCTCATAGAGCATTCTGAAACAAAGCAAAGTCTGAACGAGGCATTTTGTTTTCTCGTATTATAAATTTCTGGTTTCTAATCCCTTTAAAGCCATCAGTTACCAGCATGCCTTGATCACTGATTTTTCCATCTCTAAACATCTAGGATTCAATCAGTCTATTAGACCATTCAATCCATCTTCCTGTAAATGCAGTCCTGGTCTTTCCAGGACTGACCTGGAGCAACAGGCACAAACTGGGGGACTTGACTGCATTCTATGAGTCAGTATTGAAGAGAAAAATCAAACGCCACCTTTGCTTGTGACATACAGTAAATAAAATCAGGTTGAATTCATGCCACCAGCCTTATTACCTTATTGTAGGCTCAATTAGCATGACTAATGGCTTTAAATTTGGGGCAGAGGGCAGCCGTCTGCATACGTAAGCCAGGAATATAATCATAGTTCTATAATGCTAGGGAGAAGGGAGCACCCTGAACAGTTGCCCTTGCTACACATTTAGTAACATACGCAGCCCCCTAGCTACTTGCCAATATACAGGAGGAGGCAGGACATAGCTATATGGCACCCAACCCCAATGTGCCCCACTGGGGATTTGAGCAGTGCGAGGCAGCACTTTCAGCACCTCCCCACACTACCGATTCCAGGTAGCTGAATTATTGCTGCTTCCTGATTGGAAGTAGTGTGTGAAAGGGGTAATCCTGATAGGCGCACAGAGAGCCATAATTGGGCTTTTAACTGCCTGCTGGGTAGTGAATGCTGAGTCAAAGCTAATTACTGAGGTGATTTGGTTCCTATTTATGACCATCAGAAAGCCATAGGGCAGGGCTGGCCGAAGAGCACTCGTGAGCGACTGGCTCCGTCATACTTCTCCCCCAGCGCATCCCCACCCGGCTCCCCGGGGCCCGAGCTGGGTGTCATGTCGTGTCTGCAAATACACCAAATGAGTCCTAGAAAACTGCCTTCATCATATGTAGGGGTAGGAAGTATTTTCATTTTGGTTTCTACAACAGTTGTGACTAAGTTACTTTTATGCTATCACAACACATTCATTGCACTTAGTCATGTTTTCTTTAGCTGAATATTATCCAGATTTTTCTTTGCTTTAGAATCTACTAGTTACCACAATCTTGACAGAAAAAAAATCACTGAGAAAAACAGCATCTCTGTTCAAGACAGTACTTCTTGACTTTAGTAAGGCTTACGATACTGTCTCGCATGACCTTCTTATAAACAAACTAGGGAAATACAACCTAGATGGAGCTACTATAAGGTGGGTGCATAACTGGTTGGAAAATCATTCCCAGAGAGTAGTTATCAGTGGTCCACAGTCATGCTGGAAGGGCATAACGAGTGGGGTCTGGTTCTGTTCAATATATTCATCAGTGATTTAGATAACGGCAGAGAGAGTACACTTATAAAGTTTGCAGACAATACGAAGCTGGGAGGGGTTGCAAGTGCTTTGGAGGATAGGATTAAAATTCAAAATGATCTGCACAAACTGGAGAAATGGTCTGAAGTAAATAGGATGAAATTCAATAAGGACAAATGTGAAGTACTCCACTTAGGAAGGAATAATCAGCTGCACACATACAAAATGGGAAATGACTGCCTAGGGAGGAGTACTGCGGAAAGGGATCTGGGGGTCATAGTGGATCACAAGCTAAATATGAGTCAACAGTGTAACACTGTTGCAAAAAAAGCAAGCATCATTCTGGGATGTATTAGCATGAGTATGGAAAGCAAGACATGAGAAGTAATTCTTCCGCTCTACTCCGCGCTAATTAGGCCTCAACTGGAGTATTCAGAGTAGCAGCCGTGTTAGTCTGTATTCGCAAAAAGAAAAGGAGGACTTGTGGCACCTTAGAGACTAACCAAAATTGGTTAGTCTCTAAGGTGCCACAAGTCCTCCTTTTCTTTTAACTGGAGTATTGTGTCCAGTTCTGGGGGCCACATTTCAGGAAAGATATGGACAAATTGGAGAAAGTCCAGAGAAGAGCAACAAAATGATTAAAGGTCTAGAAAACACAACCTATGAGGGAAGAATGAAAAAATTGGCTTTATGTAGTCTGGAGAAGAGAAGACTGAGAGGGGACATACATTTTCAAGTACATAAAAGGTTGTTACAAGGAGAAAGGAGAAAAATTGTTCTTCTTAATCTCTGAGGATAGGACAAGAAGTAATGGGCTTAAATTGCAGCAAGGGCATACATTAGGAAAAACTTCCCAACTATCAGAGTGGTTAAGCACTGGAATAAATTGCCTAGGGAGGTGGTGGAATCTCCATCATTGGGGATTTTTAAGAGCAGGTTGGACAAATACCTGTCAGGGATGGTCTAGATAATACTTAGTCGTGCCTTGAGTGCAGGGGACTGGACTAGATGACTTCTCGAGGTCCCTTCCAATTCTATGGTTCTATGATTCTGCATAGGCTTAAGTCCCATTGAAAGCTATAGGACTTAAGCACATGCTAAAAGTTAAATGCTGTGAAGAATAGGGATGCACTTATGAACATAATAAAGTACTTTCATGAATTAGATCTATGGAGCGTATAGTATCAAATGGGCCTTCTGCATTCTGCTGAGTTTTACCCCTTGATAATTGAAGAATGGCAGACTTGTTTGGAGAGTACAAAAACAACCCGACTAAACTGAGGCTGTAGTAAAAGTCTCAGAAGAGAGCTTGTTTTTGTAAGGTTGCCAGTTTGATCTCTTAACCAGAAGGACTTGGTTTAAACTGAAGATAAGCATTAAAAAGTTTAGATGATTATGTGAACAGAACTTCTGAACCTCTTGAGTTTCTCCAATCATTAATCATAAATGCAATGGAGTTCTTGTGATCAAAAAATGTCTGGTTTATAGAGGATGTCTTTCTGCAGAGCATGGCTGAAAGCCTTTAGCTTAGCACTGGAGGGGAGAAATGGTGTAGCAAAATGTCAGGAGGAAGGGGAAAAGATTCGAGTTGGTTGGATGGAAGAGAGTCTCAAAGAAAGAGTTGCAAATACCTATGTGTGGGTTTGTTGGGAAATAATACTGTGTCATTGCTATAGTGGGTAGTTTTTATAATAAAACTGAACATAAAACAAGCTTAAGATGGCTAAATATAGGCAACAATTGACCAAGTCTGTACTCTGTGGGAAGTCACATCTAGAAAAGCTGAAATTCAGAGTATTTGCACATGGGAGTTGTTTGTAGGGTCACTCAATATTTTTGTACATGGTTACAAAAGTATCACTCTGCTGTAATGATGAAAAGAATGGTGACTGAAACTAATAGTGTGTGATCAGTTAATTCTTTGTATACTGCAGTCAGTCAGTAGTACATATGCAATACTCTGTGATTGGGAAGGAGGCAGCAGTAGCTTCAAGTGGCTGGTAAGGTCCTTTGACGTTTCTTCAGAGGAGGAGAAGGAAGGGTATGAATTAACTTACATCTATGCAGGCAAGCAGAAAAGCAAATAGTGTAATGTACTTCACAATGTCTTCGCCTGTTTGTTAGCTCGCAGACAGGAAAATGTACAGAACAAAGATGACTGAGTAACTGAAAAACATCCCACCCTTGCAAATGGCAACTGCTTTCTGAAAGCATAAAAAGGTCCTTCCACAGCAAGTCCAAAAAGAAGTAATTTTAAATGTACAGCCTTTGACCATGTGAATCACTCTAAGATTAAATTGTAATGTTACACTCGCTCTCCCTCCCCTCCCCCGGGGCAAAATGCAATAACTCTCTCTTTATTTGTAATGCCCCAAAATTGATAAGAACGCTGAACAAACAGCAGTATGATGACTGAAATTGAAATAGAAGTAACTTTCCTTCTGGTGCTAGGTTAGTGATGACACTTTCTAGTTTTCCACAAACTTGGAAGCCTATATTCACTGTGTTTGCTTATTTTGCTTCAAATGATGGTCTTTGTGATTCATCTCCGACTACATCTCAGAAACCTGATTTAGTTAAAATTCCAGCTTTTACACATATAGGAGTTTCAGCAAATTTGTGGCCTGATTCTGATCTCCCACCTGTTGGCATAACTCAGGAATAAGTCCATTGAAGTCTGTGGAGTTTTACACTAGTGTAAGTGACATCCGAATCAAGCCTAAGAATCAGAATGGTAATTACTTTTAGGGCATTGACAAATGCATGTGGTGATTTTGTGTGGGTTGGAGGGTGGGGTGGGGGGTTGGTTATATTGAAAAGGACACAAAGATCAGCACTTATGTATATTTAACAGTATGTCCTACAATTAACTGAGGCTTGAATAGAGACTGGGAGTGGATGGGTCATTACAAAAAGTAAAACTATTTCCCCATGTTTATCCCACCTCCCACTGTTCCTCAGACGTTCTTGTCAACTGTTGGAAATGGCCCACCTTGATTATCACTACAAAAGGTTCCGCCCCCCCACTCTCCTGCTGGTAATAGTTCACCTTAAGTGATCACTCTGGTTACAGTGTGTATGGTAACACTCATTGTTCCGTGTTCTCTATGTACATAAATCTCCCCACTGTATTTTCCACTGAATGCATCCGATGAAGTGAGCAGTAGCTCACGAAAGCTTATGCTCAAATAAATTTGTTAGTCTCTAAGGTGCCACAAGTCCTCCTTTTCTTTTAGCATAAGGTGGTGTCAGCAAGAGCCAGAGTTGACCATCTGTAATCAACCAATATTCATTTGATGCAATGCTAATAGGTTGAGGGAAAACGATGAAACAAACTAACCATAGTAGAACATCAGTGAATTAAAACACCACAATTATTCTCTTCTTACATATTTGTATACAAATTGTGCAAATACACTGTTCTTTATACATAAACCTTTTCTATTCTTTTTTCTTTTCATAAAACATTTTAGTACAAGAAAATGGATGCTTCATTAAGTTTCAACACTTAATTTCTCTAATCCTAAAAAATGTTTTAGAGGCGAATTATAAGAATGAAAATAGAAAAACAAATCCATTACCTCTGTAACACCAGACTGAATCAGGAGAGATACTGTAATTACTGTAAAGACAAATACACTACCAATGTCTTGCAAATGTAGAGGAACATATTTAAAGCAAAAGGCTTGTCTGCAGCGACAAACTATAGTACTTGCGACTTGGGTTATTTTCTCCCAAGATCTTCTGATGTTCTGTTTAAAAATTGTTGTTTGGGTGGGAAATGGGGGAAGAATGGGAAGCTTTCAAATTTTCAGACATATATTGTCATTGCAGCTTTCAAGCAGGTGGATCAAATCTTCAAAATTTGATTTATTTGCTGGCACGCTTCAAAAAAAAAAAAATCACTTGCATATGCAAATTTCCATGTGAAAAATCCATTGCATGCACTAATCCAGTCCAAATGGATTTTGTGCTGGCTATTCACACATGTCTGTGATATAGCTGAAAACTGCATGTACAAATAATCACATGTGCACAGCTAGAAGTTGGGCTGGGATCCCTCTACAAATCTGCTTCACACCAGGTCACATGTAAACCTGTTCAAAATGTAAATTTAACTCATGAGATTCACTTGACATTTGGGCTCCATTACAAATTCAAAGCAGAGGCCAGGTTGACTAGAGTTTACAAACTTTAAGAGTGAGCCTCTTTCCAGTTTTGAACTATCCTTGGCTAATGTTTGGTAAAATTCATGGTTTTGATGTGTGAAGTTAATGAGTTTAACTTTGACTTTTTGAGTTCTTTCAAACCTGAAACTCAGAGTAAAATCCAGGGAGCAAATATGTGCAAGTAACTGTGGACTAAAACCTTAAAATTTTTCACCAGTTTCATCATAATGCTTCCAATCACATACAGTACTAGTGTAAAAGAGATGGAAACAATCATAATGAATGACATATCAACCCTTACTATGTTATCTTGTTACTCACTCAACACTGTAAACCTTTTCAGAAATTGTGAACCTCGTTTCTCCATATTCCCATACTTCTTATTAATATGTTTGGATTTTATTAGCAACAAAGCAGAGAAGATGTAAGAGGGACATTGTACAATCCTAATACTGCAAATGCATACATGTGTTATGGAGGACAGGACAGGAGAGACATGCACATAGACCTCTCCACTATGTTGTATGTAAAGACAAACAGTTAAAGTTATCTAGTCTTCCTTACTGGTTTTGGAAGCATTATTTTGTTCTAATTCTATTCTGGGATTTTTCAAAAGCACCTGTCTATATCTCTTAGGCTCCTAAATACCTTTGAAAATCTGGCCATAGGGCCTCAAACTAGCAAAGAATTTAAACATGTTTGTAACTTTAAGCATTTGATTAATTTCACAGAAATCAATGGGCCAACTTAGATTTTATACATGCTTAATGTTACTTTGCTGGACCAGGTCCTAGCACTTGTGGTTGTTTGTGGTGCATATTTTGGGTTGTGTTGTTTGTTTCTTTGTACTGTCTATAAGCTTTTCTTTTAAAAAAAATTGTCCCAGTCCTTTTTGAATCATTCAGTTGTGTCTGGGGAGTATTTTCTTTGTCCAGTTTTCAATATAAAGCTAAGGAACATGACCCCAAGAAAAGCTGTATGCATCTGTGATGCTGGTAGATCAGGTGCCAGCGCTTGCCAAGGCTGTAGGCCTCAGCTGGGCACTGACAGATTCACAGCTGGAAACCAGACCAGCTCACCTGTATGTTAGTATGGTTCAAGATAGGCGTTAGACTTGTGTCAAGGTTCCTTCCCCACTCTGAACTCTAGGGTACAGATGTGGGGACCTGCATGAAAAACCCCCTAAGCTTATTTTTACCAGCTTAAGTTAAAACTTCCCCAAGGTACAAACTATTTTACCTTTTGTCCCTGGACTTTATTTCTGCCACCACCAAGCGTCTAACAAATATAACAAGGAAAGAGCCCACTTGGAAACATCTTTCCCCCCAAAATCCCCCCCAAGCCCTACACCCCCTTTCCTGGGGAAGGCTTGATAAAAATCCACATCAATTTGCATAGGTGAACACAGACCCAAACCCTTGGATCTTAAGAACAATGAAAAAGCAATCAGGTACTTAAAAGAAGAATTTTAATTCAAGAAAAAGTAAAAGAATCACCTCTGTAAAATCAGCATGGTAAATACCTTACAGGGTAATCAGATTCAAAACATAGAGAATCCCTCTAGGCTAAACCTTAAGTTACAAAAAGACACAAAAACAGGAATATACTTTCCATTCAGCACAACTTATTTTATCAGCTATTTAAACAAAACAGAATCTATCGCATATCTTACCAGATTGCTTACTAACTCTTTACAGGAGTTCTGACCTGCATTCCTGCTCTGGTCCTGGCAAAAGCAACACACAGACAGAGAGAACCCTTTGTCCCCCACCAGCTTTGAAAGCATCTTGTCTCCTCATTGGTCATTTTGGTCAGGTGCCAGCGAGGTTGTCTTAGCTTCTTAACCCTTTACAGGTGAAAGGGTTTTTCCTCTGGCCAGGAGGGATTTAAAGGTGTTTACCCTTCCCTTTATATTTATGACAACTTGTAAGAATGTGTTTAGTGTTTACACTCTATAAGATACTTGTAAGTGGCTACATGCATTAATCTTACTTGTAATGTCTATATTCCATGCTATAAGGTAATATGAAAGTTTTGCTTTATAATTGTAAAAATGCCTGCTTTGAACTCAGACAGGAGGAGAGGTTCCCCCGGCCCATCAAGGAGGATTACCAAGACTAAGTGGGCCATTGTGAAGCATCACAATACACAGTCTTTACTAATTGCCCCTACACAAGCTACATGCAGAAGGGCACATCCCCTCAGTTTGAATTCTGGAAGAGGGAAATAAAGATAGCTGACATGATGATTTTTTTCATTTCTTTGCTGTTTGAACTCTCATGGGGCTGCAGCTAGGAAACAAAAGTAGATATCCCTACGGTCAACCTGGGTTAGCCCTGAAAGACATTCAGTGGATAGATTACTACATCTCTGTCACCTTTTGGAACCATAGACTAATTCATTTGTACACATATGTTGCCTGCTTTAATCTGTAAATATCTCTCTCTCATTTCTTTTGCCTAGTTAATAATCCTTAATTAGTTTACTATATGATTGGCTACAAGTGTTGTCTTTGGTGTGAGATCTGAGGTCCAAATTGAGATGGGGTAAGTTACTGGTCTTTTGGTACTGGAAGCAACCTGCATATTTTGTGATCTTTAGCGTAAGTGACCATTTATCACTAAGTCTAGCTTGCCTGGGTGGCAAGACAGACTGGAGAGCCCAAGGGAACTGTCTGTGACTCCATGGTAAGACAGTTACAGTGTTTCAGGAGTTCACATTTGTTACTGAGTTGGTGAAATCTAATGATAGAACATACCACCAGTTTGGGGTGTCTACCCTGCTTTTTGACAGTCTGCCCTGAGGTTGGCACTCAGTCATGAGCCACTCCAGACAGCGTGACCGTATCCTCCATCTCACCCCATCTACTTCACCTAATCTATTTAGGATCTAATACTGCATTTGAATGGTTTATTAATTAATTTTACAACAAGGTGAGCTCTCTCTCTCCTTTTTAAGTGTTTTGGTGGAGTCACCCAATTCAGTATGAAAGGCCCAATTCTTTTAAGAAAGGGACTGTGAAGAGACACACCCTCACTCAGGTATGATGGAGATTAACAAGCTCCTCTGGGCCTGTTCCTCACTAACGAGATGCACCTCCAAGGTTTGTTTGGCCTGGAGGAGGAGGGGCTTAAAAGTGGGGAATTCCCTATGGGAAGGGGTGGTTAACAGGAAAAAGGCTGCCCCAACAGATGCTTCTGGTACAGAGGTAGCTCAGCAGAGGAGGAGACACCACTCCCGAAGCTGCCCTGGCTGATAGCAAGTGTCCTAGGAAGAGGGAGAGAAGGTAAACTCTACAAAGAGGCAATAGACTATAGGGGACTAAGCCCTTAGAGTTTAACATCCAGGGGATACATGAGAAACTGGTCCTCTTTCCAGAGAGATCCTCCTCTCCTGTAAGGGGAAGGGAAGTGGAGTAGCTAACCCCCTGCCCTTGACTGGTTGCCCTCAGAGAGCGTCCCAAAGGGCTGTTAACTGGAGGAGAAGAGAAGGTAAACAATGGACAGGGGACCTGGGGGAGGAGTGTCCAGGGAGCCCCTCCCTGACAAGTAGTCAAAGATCCATGTACAGGAACACCTCGCTTAAAGTCATCCTGGTTAACGTTGTTATGTTGCTGATCAATTAGGGAACATGCTCATTTAAAGTTGCACAGTGCTCCCTTCTCAGTCGTTTGGCAGCCGCCTGCTTTGTCCACTGCTTGCAGAAAGAGCAGCCCGGTGGAGCTAGCTGGTGGGGGCTTGGAATTAGGGTGGGCCGGCAGCCCCCTATCGGCTCCCTGCTCCCCTAAGTTCCCTGTGCAGCAACTGCCCAGCAGGCTACCAATTGCCTGCAGTTCAGCTGTCCCTCCCCCACTGCCATGTGCTGCTCCTGCCCTCTGCCTTGGAGCTGCTCCCCGAGCCTCCTGCTTGCTGTGTGTGGTGGGGAGGGCGCTAATGTGAGGGTGTCCCCCTGCACCCCGCTTACCCTATCTTCCATAGGGCAGGGGGGAGGGAGCTTCCTGACAGCAGCTGCTGTCTCGGCTTGCTGATTAATTTAAAAAGGCAGTGTACTTAAAGGAGCAATACATATCTCTCTCTCTCTCTCTCACACCAGGTGTGTGTCTTTGTCTGTCATGCTGTCTCCCCTCCCTCCATTCGTGCTGCCTTGAAGAGTGTGAGGCTACATCTGAGGTGGGCAAACTATGGCCCACGGGCCACATCCGGCCCACAGGACCCTCCTGCCCAGCCCCTGAGGTCCTGACCGGGGAGGATAGTCCCAGTCCCCTCCCCCACTGTTCCCCTTCCCCCGCAGCGTCAGCACACCGTGCAGCCAACACAACACTCTGGGTGGCCGAACAGTACAGTTGCAGAGCCGCAGCCTGACCCAGTGCTCTGGGCGGCGCGACTGTAGCACCGCCAGCCACCGGTGCTCCAGACAGTGCAGTAAGGGGCCGGGGGGGTTGGATAGAGGGCAGAGGAGTTTGGGGGTGGTGGTTGGAGTCGGGGGTGTGGATAGGGGTCGGGGCGGTCAGAGGACGGGGAACATAGGGGTTGGATGGGCCAGGAGTCCGGGGGGCAGTCAGAAAGGAGTGGAGGGGGTGGATGGGGGGGCAGGGAGCAGGGGTGGTGGATGGGTCAGGAGTCCTGGGGGGGCATCAGGGAATGGGGGGGTTGGATGGGGCAGGAGTCCCAGGGGAGCTGTCGGGGGCGAGAAGCGGGGAGATTAGATAGGAGGCGGGGGCTGGGCCATGCCTGGCTATTTGGGGAGACACAGGCTCCCCTAACTGGCTCTCCATACTATTTTGGAAACTTGATGTGGCCCTCAGGCCAAAAAGTTTGCTCGCCCCTGGGCTACATTAACAACAATGAGTTAACTCTTGAGGGCTCAGCTAGGGTGACCAGATGTCCCAATTTTATAGTGACAGTCCCAATTTGGGGGTCTTTCTTATATAGACTCCTATTACCACCACCCCCCAGTCCCAATTTTTCACATTTTGCTGTCGTAGGCTCAGCCAATTGCTAGTTCATCATTTAGCGGTAAGGCATCCCCTGGGAAATATCCCACCCTCTGACTTCACCACCTCAACCAAGCTTCACAATCATCATTGCTGTGTACCAGTATTACATTTTTTGTTTAAAACTTGTACTCTGTGTGTGTGTGTGTATAATGTAAGCAGAGTCAAGATGAGCTCTACCCTGACATCTGGTGGTGAGTCGTGGTGGGTTATGGAAAACAACTTCAGGGGCTGATCTCATTTGCATAGGCACACCCACCCCGCCTAGTTGGTCACTTTGGCTGCTATAGGAGCCCCAGTTTCTCTGTTGTTGGGGCAGGAAGAATAAACTGTTATCCTGCTTATGTGAATCAAGGACAGTGGAACTGTCCTTGGCCTTTTGTTATGATGGAGGGACTCACCATCAACTAAGCAGCACCCCCTAGGCAAGGATCATGGGTTCCAAAACCCATTGAATTGAGAGAGGCTGGGGATAGGTATTAATACCTCGTGCTATGGGCCCCCTGGTGAGGGTCCTACATGCCAATTGCATCCTCTCTCTCCCCCTCCCTCCCTCCATGGTGGAATATCAGAGCTAGTTTTGATTCCAGGAGGAGTCTAGTTACAGGCTGCTGAGCTGAGTTCACTTTGGGCCAATGGTGTACCAGCACTGAGGCTCCCCTAGTACAAGCTGAAATCACTAAAGAGCTGAAATCACTGAATGTTGTGTTTAGTGGTGGGGCCTGAAGATATATTGTGGAGCAGTTTGCGGGATGGCAGGAGTGGCTCATGAGATGGCTGGTGGAGCGGAGTGGAGCAGAGCCCCACGGAGAGGTTGGGCAGTCAGCTTCAGACCACATAAGGTGCCCCTTAAACCCCCCCCCCCCCATTTCCACCCAGGTTGGGAGGTAAAATTCTACAGATAAACTTTCGAACTCTGGGGCTGCACTGACCAGGGACAGAGACTTTTGTGTTGTTGGTTGCTGGACTCAAGAACCAAAGGGAAAGGACATGGCCCAGTTTGCTTGGGGTGGGTTTTGGCTCATGGGTTGTGTTATGAATTCTGTTGGTGGTGTTTCCCTAACACAATACCACATTGTTTCTCTCTGTTATTAAAAGGCTTTTGCTACACCCAGACTCTGTGCTTCTGAGAGGGGAAGTATTGCCTCTTAGAGGCGCCCAGCAGGGGTGGTATATATTTGTCCCAGGTCACTGGGCGGGGGCTCAAGTCAGTTTTGCATTGTGTTATTGGAATGAAACCCCTAGATACTGAACCCAGCCCTTGTTGCTGCCAACTCTGATGGGCAGAAGGGTTACATATCTATAGTGGCAAATTACCGGTACAATTATGATGAGTCCCGTGCTTCCTCTTCTTGGGGGTGGGGGGTAGGGTGGTTCAGGCCACAGTTTCCTGCCCCTGAACTAAGGTATCTACTGTCCCACTAGTAACCCAGAGAAGGGTAGTGGAGAGGGAGGGACCCGGGCCCACCCTTTACTCCAGGTCCCAGCCCAGGGGCCCTAGGGACAGTGGTAAAACACTTGAACTAGTGCTTCCTTCCCCTGCTACTTCCCTCTTCAGCTTGTGGGGCTTCCTGCCCCCTCTCTCTCTCTCTTCACAAGCTGGGTGTCTCTTTACCTAGAGTCTTGGTCTTCTAGCCAGCCATGGCACTTCTCCAAACTCTCCTCTGCTCCAACTCCTTTTCCGGGCTGATTGAAGCAGGAGGTTTTTATCAGGTGACTAGCTTCAGGTGCTCTAAGTGGCTTCAGGTGCTTCTAATTAATCTATAGAAACCTTTCTTCCCTCTACAGGGAATAAGGTTTCTCCTTATCCTGGGACTTACTTATCTCTCTTATATCACTCTCCTGCTGCCTTCTGGCCATGCTGTATCACAATATATAATATAGTCTTTTGTCTGGTGAAAGAAATTTCCCTGGAACCTAACTCCCCCACCCCCATTTACCTTAATTCTTATGGGGAAATTAGATTTGCTTAACATTGTTTCTCTTCAAGGCACATTTTTCAGGAACATAACTACAACGTTAAGCAAGGAGTTACTGTACAAGTATACATAATGTGTACTACATTTTCATGCATAATTCCTTAGAGGTTGTAATATGTATTCTTCCCTAATTTTTCTAAAACATGCTGCTGTTACAGAACGGCTGATGTGTTCCAACTCAGAGGTGTTACAACCCAGATAGAGTTGTATTTCAGTAGTATGATTCTATGTATATACAATTTACGAAGTTCTTTTGACTTCTTAAGGGTGATAAGGACTAAAAATGTAAATAATAATATTTTATTATGAAAATGAAACTTGATAACTAACCTGCAATTTGCCAAGTTCCAGAGGGAAACTAAACAAAGCTGAGAACAAAATGTTTGGAAGCGACACAGCAAATTAACGTACCATCTGATATGCAACATCTACAGCCTTTGCTGTTTTCTTTTATGCAGGGCAGAATTCAAAGGCTCTCCATGTGGTAAGAGAAGAGAGAGTGTGTTTTTGTAGATTGAGACAAGACAAATGAAAGCAGAAAGTACAAACAGCCCCTTTTAAAGAACTGTTTGATGTCCCCTAATTATAAATCAGGGTTTTCTGATTCTAATTCTGTGCTATCCATTGAATACATTATATCTGACATTTGAACAGCATGGGATAAATCCTGAGGTCCTGATTTGGTGTTCACTCTGCCCTTACTCAGGCAAAATCCCATGGATGTTAAGATTTGGCCCATTTTTTTTTATATTCTATGTTAGGTGCACATTTATTTCAGTGTTTGGCGTAGCAGTACAAATCTTGACTCTGAAGAATGTGCACAGAATGGCATGCTGCAGAGTTTTGTTTTATTTTTATTACTAAAAGGTCAGTACATTCCTATTTTTTTCTGTTTTTATATTTCTCTAATTTGAATACCTTTTTTGGAGAATAAGCCACTTAGCTGTCTTGCTGGTGAAGCAGAAATGGAAAACTGCACCTACTTTTGTGATCTGATTTGGCTCTTAGTTCTTGCTTTGCTATAATAGACATGCATCAATTATGCAGTAACTCTATCACAAAACAGATATGCTGTATCTGCAAAATTCTTCTATCTAGATGTTCAGACCTAGAGCTGTATTGCTTAGCATTAGGGAAAGAGAAGCAAAACAAAGGGGAGAGGTGGGAACTGGATATCCGCTAATGTGAAACCATAGGTTAAAACACATTTCCTTGTTGGGGTTAGATACAGTTTCTAAATTCCTATGTTTGAGCAATAATATGGTATGAAATAGTAGAAGAGAAATTAATCATTAATAAAAATATATAGAGATATGAAGACTGACACCTCTGTTTTAGGGTCCAAACCTGAATACCTTACAAAAGGCTAGATTGTGCCTTTTAAACACAACCCTGAGACACCCCACTGAGGTGCCATTGCTGTAGTGCGTCCCTCTTGTGTTCAGGGTAGAAATAACCCACTACAGACCTTTAACAGGACACAGCATCCAACTAGCTCCACTGACCGGGTGTGTAGGAGCCAAGGATCCACTTCCCTCCTGCCCACGGGCTGGTGATAGGAGCTGTAGGAGGGAAGGGAGCTTTTCTCTTCCGTACTCAGCCAGGAGCCATGATATGGACAGGTCTATCTTGGCCACATGCAGAGGTCTGAGTGGAGGCTTAAGCCCTGTTCTACACACCCACCTGGCACATAAGGTGAAAGCACAATCTAGCTTTGATTCCTTACTCAGGCAAAAGACCCATTGGCTTCAGTGGGCATCTTGCTTCATGATTGGACCTTTAGGGCCCAAACCTCCAAACATACATGGATGTTTGTACCTTTTGTGAGTAGTGCCACTAATGTGAAATGTCCCATAATAGAACTATTCTTATGAATAAAGTTACACATGTGCTTAAGATGTTTTCAAGACTGGGGACTTGAACATGCCAGGTGATGGATACAGGACACTGTACAGTCTAATGCATCCTTTGATAAAATACCAAAACGTAATGGCCTCTATTCAAGTCCTTGGGACACATCTTTAAAGGTGCCAAGTGATTTATCGTGATTTAACCAAGTTCTGCTCTATTGGAGTTCTTTTATTGCTTCTAAAAATAAGTATACTGAGAAAGTTCAATCACTTAATAAAAAGCAGAAGCTATTAAAATGATCCAAACTGAGAAAGGTAACACCGAGAATAGAAAATAAATAAAAAGACGTGAAATACTATTTCAAATTGATTTCATTTAAATCTAAAGTGGGGACTGAAAGCCTGACAACAAAACTTGGATAGTGAAATGAGGCCTGTTTCTCATTACCAAAGTTCTTGAAGTGTTCCAGGCAAGTCGCTTTAGCAAAATTATATTTGAACATGAATGAGGCCATTTCACATAAACCTTGGGATCTTAGATAGCACCTATGAAATATCTGAAAGCTCTTTACTAGGATAAGTACAATAAAAATTTTAGAGGCTTTCTGAATAATCTTACAGAATTGCTATGATTCTCTATTGAATTCTGTAGCACTTAAAAAAAAATTAAACTATTAGATTCTACAGGACTTCTCCATAAGGGTGTTAGACAAATAAGTAGGATGCCTGTTCTAGTTTCAACAACCAAAATGAGGCACATGGTGGACACGCAGCAGGCCAAAACTTGGGTGTCTTAAACTTAGCTTCCTAAATCTATTAGGTAATAAGTGGCTTCATTTTTCAGTGGTACTGAGCACCCACAACTACCAATGAGAACTATGGATTCTCAACAAATAACGCCACTTTGTAAGCTATCCAACCAACCTCTCAGATGTTAGCTATAAACAGTAAACCAGGGATTCATATTATGGCTTACAATATTTTTGACCAAAAATACTGGCCAAGTCTTAAAGTCAATTCAGAGGTGAAGTATAACTTATGCTCAGTTAAAGTCTTAGGGCTTTTCAACATGTGAAACAATTATAACCATAATTATTCCACTGTAGCTACTCTGGTCAATTTCCCTGTGAAGACAAGCCACCCAGTGCGCTACTTATACCTAAGCTAGCGTCTTCTGGCTCACTGAGGTATATGTTGCACCAATTCACACTCTCGAGGACACTGAAAGAAAAAGTGCGTGTGTTTTACTGTTAGCTTCTCCTCCCCAGCCAACCCTGTTTGTCTCTTCTGCACTCATTGCATGTCTTTTCATAAACCCAACATTTTAACTCTCTGGGACAGCAAGTCTTTTTGCTAGTTGTACTAGGCACTGCACAAACAATGGGGCCGATAGATGCTCCTACAATTAAAATTATTTGTAAGAAGCTCCAAGAGGTAAATGGGAAGAGAGGGTCTAAGTTATTGTAGATCAGAATTATCCACCACCTTTGAATTTTATCCTGTGAATTAGAGGGAACGTGGAGGGAGCCTAAGTTGGCATAACTTGCCTACTGAAGGGACTGGAAGAAAGAGTACAGTATATTATGATTTCCTCTAGACTTGCTTAGACAGATTGCTGAATAGGGCCCATGAAAAGCAGAAGTGCTTATCTATATTCTGTCTGCACACCCACAGACAGAAAAACCAGAGAGCAAAATACGGTATAAATCCTGTAGGGGCAAAGGGGTTGTGTGTGTTTGTTTTTTTTTTTTCTGATTAAGTGCGGTCACCTGTCAGTATTTTGTAAGTGACGCTTGTAGATCTTTGAAAGAGTTGAATTTGTTTCCAAGTTTTGTTTTCAAGAGTGTTTTGCCTCTGGAAAGAAGATTTGGGGGTCTAGATATCTTATATCAAAAGATTAAAAGAAAAATCGCAAAGGTAGATTTATAATATAATATTTTTTTATCGTTAAAGTTACCAGAAAGTAGAGAAGAGCAATTATTCATGGAATATGCAGACTCTGAAATATCATCCTTCATTTGAATTTAATCTTTGACATTTCCCTTTTGAAACAGACTGCAGCTGGATATTAACCACACGTGTTGGCAGAGGTCTGCAATAATTAATATGTAGCAGAGAAAATGCAAATAAAACAAAAAAGGAAACAGATTGCAAATATAAAATTTGAAAGTGTCTTTGATATGACTCTTGATGACTTCACCTGCTTATAGGCAGAAGTGGATCCACATTGACCCTGGTAGGGGAAAGAATTGTCACTTGATTTGTCTTAATGTGTTACTTCACGTACTGTTGCAAAACCTTCGTGAAGTGCTTTGAGATCTACAAAGGCTAAATGTTCTCTTTATTACCCCAACATTGATGCATATTAAACCAATGGATAAATAAAACTTGTACTTGATTAAGGACCTAATAGTTCTCTATGCCACATGATTACATTTGCAGGGTGGAGGAAGATGGTATAGAGCTTATTCCCTGTTTCCTTCCTAACATACCCATGTAGTAGCAGGGCTCTTGAACAGTAGGATGACAGGAGAGGGGCGATTTAGCATACTCATTGACACTCCATGGCTTCAAGGGTCTATGGCCTGTCAGTCTGGATGTATGGTTACACCTTTGGTCTACCTATACGTATGGTGGCTACACTGACTAGAAGGGGGTGCACATTGTTCCTGTTCTAAGCAGCAGTACGATGCATACCAGAGAGTATTCTCCTAGGCTGCCCTGCACTTGCAGGAAGGCTACTGGATTCTTCATTAAATCACCAGCCTTCACTTGCTCACCCCCATTTTTGTACCTTATGTAAGTAAGGGCAGAGGTTTGCTTTGAGACTGTAATAGAAGAAAGAAGTTTCTAAATTTGAGGTTGTCAGCTATGTAGCTGTTCAGATAGGTTGCATTCTGCTGAAGTTTGTGTTATCTATCTGGTTTCATGTGTCCTGCTAAATTGTGGACAGCGGATCTCACAATTCACAGGAACAAAATGCTGTTTCATTAGATTATTAGGGCACAGTCCAAAGTCTAGTGGAGTCTTTCCACTGACTTCAATGGGATTTGGATCAGGCTCAAAATTTGTATCATTTTATATATGACTCCTAACGGGCAAATCCAAGGACCTAGCCAAATACTGAATTGGGCATTTGAGTATCTTGCTGGGTACGAATTCTCTCTTCCAGGGGCATGGATCAGCTCTACAGGTTCTCAGCTGGGTCTACATTAGCTTAATGGCTGAATTAGTCTCTGTAGTCCAAGCATGCTTCTAATATGGCAGGGGAGGGGTAAAACCTGTGCAGCAGCTTCTTCTCTGAGCCCGCCCTCGGCTCCTTCCCTTTCACACTGCTAGGTAGGGGCTGCCATGGAGCTGTGTTTTGCTTAACAGAAGGCTTTGTAGCCCCTGCACAGCCTCCAAATCCAGCTCCAATAGAACCATACCAGAGGCATCTCTGCTAGCCTCAGAGAGGGGGAAAGATTTGCCCTTAAATACAAGTGATTCCCAGTTACAAATATCTACCTACAACAGCTTGACTTCTATTGATGTGCTTGAGAAACAAATAATGGACATGACTTGCTTCATGCTAATGGGAGAATTTGGGTCATTCTAGCTAGAATCATAGAATGTAGGGCTGGAAGAGATTTCAAGAGGTCATAAAGTCCAGCCCCCTTCACTGAGTCAGAACCAAGTCAATTTAAACTGTCCCTGACAGTCTAAGTCTACTCAGACTACCCCTGACAGGTTGTCTGCCTGTTAAAAACCTCCAATGATGAGGATTCCATAGCCACCCTTTGAAGCTTAGTCCGGAATTTAACTAACCTTATTAGTTACAAAGCTTTTCCTAATATCTAATCTAAAACTCCCTTGCTACAGATTAAGCCGATTACTTCTTGTTCTACCTTCAGTAGATATGGAGAACAATTGATCACCATCCTCTTTATAACAGCCCATAACCAGTGATGAGCTGCCAAAATCTTAACCGGTTCCCTCCTCACCCCACGAGGGGGTCATGGCCCGTGCCCACCCCACAGGACCCCTACCCTATCCACCCCCCTCCCCTGTCCCCCGACTCCCCCCAGAACCGGGCAGGAGGGTCTCGTGGGCCACTGTAGTGGGTGCTCGCCCCGCCCCTAAGAGCCAGAGGGACCTGCCGGGGGGCAAGGTGAGGAGTCCTGGCAGTGCTTACCTGGGGCGGCTCCTGGAAAGCTTTCAGCAGGTCCCTCTGGCTCCTAGGGGCAGGGTAGCATAGCTAGGAGGGGAGCAGGGGGAGCGCCGAATCAGCTGTTCACGTGGGAAGCCTGGTTGGGGGGAGGCTGAGAAGCAGGCAGCAGCTTTGCGCTTAGGCCCAGGGAGGCGGAGGTGAGCTGGGACGGGGAGCGGTTCCCCTGCGCACCCCCCCGGGTTACCTGCTGCGGCATGGGCAGCTCTTCTCGCGCTCCCCCCAGCTCACCTCCGCTCCCACATCCTTATCCTTGAGCCTGAGCGCGAAGCCGCCGCTTGCTTCTCAGCCCTCCCAGGCTTCCCGCGCAAATAGCTGATTCGCAGGAAGTGGGGAGGGGCGTAACTCAGGGGCGGGAGCGGAGGTGAGGTGAGTTGGGGCCAGGCGCGGGGTGGGGCAGGGAGCTGCCGGTGGATGCTCTGCACCCACCATATTTTCCCCGTGGGTGCTTCAGCCCCGGAGCACCCATGGAGTCGGCAGCCAAGCCGCCACTTTTGGCCGGTTGTTAAATTTAGAAGCCCTTTTAGAACCGGTTGTCCCGAGGGACAGCCGGTTCTAAAAGGGCTTCTAAATTTAACAACCGGTTCCAGCTCATCACTGCCCATAACATATCTGAAGACTATTATTGGGTCCCCCTTCAGTCATCTTTTCTCAAGACTGAATATGCCCCTATTTTTTTAACCTATCCTCATAGGTCAGGTTTTCTAAACCTTTTATCTTGTTCGTGTTTTTTGTGGTTCCTCTCCTCCAGACTCTCAGCAATTTATTCACATCTATCCTTAAGTGTGGTACACAGAACTTCAGCCAGGGCCTCACTAGAACCCTGTAGAGTGGAACAATTGCCTCCTGTTACATGCAACATTCCTGTTAATACATCTCAGAATTATATTAGCCTTTTTTGCACCTGCATCCCATTGTGGACTCTCATTCAATTTGTGATTTACTATAACCTACAGATCCTCTTCAGCAGTACTACCACAAGTACTACCTTGTTGTTCCCCATTTTGTAGCTGAGCTTTTCATTTTTCCTTCCTAGGTGCAGTATTTTTCACGTGTCTTCATTGAATTTCATCTTGTTGATTTCAAACCAAAACTCTAATTTATCAAGGTCATTTTTAATTCTAATCTTGTCCTCCAAACTGCTTGAACCCCTCCTCCACAAATTTTACAAGCATACTCTCCACTCCATTCTCCAAGTCATTAATGAAAACATTGACTAGTACTGGACACAGGACTAACCCCTGCAGGACCCCACTAGACATGTCCTCCCAGTCTGACAGCAAACAGTTGAGAACTAGTCTTTCTGACTCTATAAATGTCCTCTCTAGAATCTGGAGGTAGGGCAGGGATGTTAGGTGGGTACCTGAAGATTAAATAAAAGGATAGCAAAAAAAGAAGGAACAATGAAAAGAGGGGAAGGGAGAAGTGGTGTAGCTATCCCTTGGTAATGAGAGGATTAAGATGGATACCCTGTAAAACCTCCCAGGAAACAATGAATTGCTCCACTGTTTCTTGTGAGGTGCTAAGTGTTGAGGAGCTCTCTGCTTCCATTCCCATAAAGAGGCAGGATATCCGTCTACCCAGTGGTATGGGCGAGCTTTTAAAGACGCTGTTGCTGCTAAGACTTCATTTTTGAGATAATGGGAATAAGTCTTCACATAAGCCTATCAGACAGGTTGGCTGACGGGGTAAGGGAGAAGTTTAGAGCTTGAGCTGCTCTGCCCAAGAGAAGGTGAGGGAATGGGGTGAGGTAGCTTTGTATGTGTATTTGAGATACCAGAGAAATCTTACCTTGCGCTGTTCTGTTTGTTCAGTTTTGTTTAGTTTTGAGACTAAATAAGGTAACTTTTTTTGCAGTGCTTATAGCCACAAAGTGATCTGAAAAGCAGATTTTTCTGACCTTCAAATGAATAATACAATGCTAATAAAACTATAATCCTTAATAAATAAATGGCCTTATTATCCACAGTAATTAAGAATTCATCTCTAAGCTCTTTAACTTTATCCATTTTGCCTTTGTAATTATTCTGGGTGCTTTGAGTTGGTAAGATTTCTATGCTTCTCATTTTTGGAAGAGTTTTGGAGTTAGGGAATTACTCTAATACAAACACATTTCCCTGTGGAGATACAAATATAACAAGCATTTTTTTTCATGTCAGAAGTACTGCTCAGCTTTCCCAGTGCAGTGAGAGCAAAGAAACGGAGTGTGAATGCTGAGTGACACAAACTGGATGATGAGCGCTGACCTTTTCTGCAATGACTTATGCCATATTGATGGGGCCATTGAAGTGTTTGGAGCATTTGTAAATCATCGCTAGGTTTGGCTCCAAGAAGGAGCACGTGTACTGTTGAACTGCTGTAACAGGAAACTGGATAGTAATTGATAAAACTAATGGCAGCCCAAGGTAAAATAAGCATCTATTCAGTCAGCACTCAAGCACATGCTTAGCTTTAAGCATGCTTTGCTGAAACAGGGCTAGAACTGTTTGATTTAAAGCTTAATATCATTGGCTGCAATATATACTCATATTACCCTGCACCATGACCCACAGAAATGTTAAGTGACTGCAGAATATACCTATTGTTTCATTGGAATATCAAATGAATATTTGACAATTTCACAATATTGAAAAACCTTGGTTTTATTATGACTCAGCTCTATAGAACTCATACATTGCTGCAGTTTCTTTTCTACGGGGATGGCATCCTTTTGGCCTCTCTGTGACTGCAGAAAGGCCAGAATGCAGCAGATTGCAATGGTTCCACTAACGTAGGGGAGATGGACTCTGAAAATGCTGCATAAAGTGATGTAGAATCTACCTGTGTGCTGCCAAGCTCTGCACTGGCATTGCACAGAGGAGAGGGGTGTGTGTGTGTGTGTGGTGTCATGTGGGCAGGTCAGGGAAGTGATGGAGCAGTGGCCATTGGGTTCATGAATTACATCCACTAGACACAAATGCTGCAGGGTAGAGGGCAACTGTAGTAGATGGGCTGCAGCAGAATTGTCTACCTCTGTGCCAAGTTTCTATTTTAATTCACCGTACAGAGCCTGTTTACTTGAGCTTTCTACAGCGGTGTGACTTTCACCTTTACAAAACATTGTTTTCAGCTTCTGACTCAGCTCCCGTAGGCTAACATGGAGAACACATAGGAGTGAGCGATGCCACGTGGCTCACGTGGGGGGGGGGGGCGCAGAATAGGGTTTATTTTTCCTTCAAATAAAATGCAGGCTATTATTGTATGTTTTTGTTTTTTGTTTAGTTTTTCTCTCTTCTTCCTCCCACCCACCTCCGACCAAAAATGTTTGGCAATGCAAAGACAGGGCAAACAATGATAGTTTCATACAGATGTTGGTGGGCGGCAGATGGGGAAAGATGTTTCTGAGTGTACAATCTGTAAATTGCTAGCTCTTGCTTTCTTTTCCTGGAAGTGCAAATTCCTTTCATCCCAACTGGTGAAGCAGGCTCAAAAGCGAGAGAGATCGACCCATAACTGCAACCTTTGTAAAGTTTCTTTGGGGAAAACAAAATTTCTTGTACTGCTAAAGTTGACACTGCCACTTTACTCAAGTAAAATTATGAGCATAACACATGAAATGATTAAATGAAAATTGAACTATCCTTCCTTAGCCTTAGCGCCAATACCTATTATTATGTCCTGTAAAGAAACCAACTATGCTCCTGGTGAAGATTTAGGTAGTTACAAGTAGATGTCTGGTCAACTGAAATGTCCAAGAAATGTGTTGTTTCTTTAATAGGGCTCAATCCTGCATGGTGCTGAGCAATCTGGCCTCAATCCAGCAAAGCACTTAAGCACACAATTAGCTTTCAACAGTACTAAGGTGCTTAAAACCTAATTAAGTGCTTTGCTGGATCCAAGCCAGAGTACTCTGCACATCCAGGATGGAGCCCATAATGGTGTAAAAGGTTCAGAGAAGTCCTAAACTCTAAAGTGGGATGAAAAAGCATGACTGGTACTGGCAAATCCTTGGAAGAACTGATCACAAAAATGGTATGTTCTGCTGTGTAATGCTGTGGACATTGTGGCTCCCTTGTACATGCTCATAATTTACTGCTGTGGAACTCCAACCATATGAGCCTATTGCAGAAGTTATATATGTGTGTGTGTGTGTGTGTGTGTATATATATATAGAGAGAGAGATAGAGATAGAGAGAGAGAGAGAGGTAAACCCAGAACAAACAGCTACAAAGGGGGAAGGTAGTAATTAGTCCCAGGGGGTTAAAAGGCCCCTCCCTATCCACTGAGGAGAGATAACCAAGGGGCAATAAGATTCAGCTGGAAAAGGGGTTGCTAGGGAACCAGTTAGGTTCAGCTGACTCCAACTACTTGAGACCTTTTTAAACCCTCCCCTGGGGGGGAGTGAGGGGAGCAGTTGGTAGGCTGTTTGCAGCAAGACACCAGACCCTCCCAGTAGGGAGGCTGCACTCCCTACCCAGAAGGGAAGAAAAACAAGCACAAGGGACTGACTCAGGAGAGGAGTAGCAGGACCCTGTGCCACCTATAAGGATTTGCCTTGTCCAAAACCTGAGTTTCCAAGGCTAAAAAGGACTGAGCCTGCTGAGGCGAACAAGGTATTTTGCCACAATATATATATATTCATTCCTTGGTCCAAACTTTTGTTTCTAAATTTCTTGCACTAGTAACTTTATAGCTTAACCCAGTCAAAGGCACATTTTGTCACAAATGGCAAACATCAGTTGGTATTTATTCACCCCTATCTCACATTGTTTTGTGCCTTAACATCTCAGTGGGTGCAGGGATAAAGGACTGGTGGACAAGGCAGAGGTGTTGAAATCCTCTGTGATGTTGGTGCTTGAGAACTTTTTTTTTGCTTTTACTCACCCCTTATGCCACAATCCTGTAATTAAACTGTACCTATAAACTATTTAAAAAATAAAAAAGACAAAAGGTTTCTGAAAAACTATTTACCCAATGCTCTCCTTCCACTAAAACAACGCTATAGCCATTCTTCAGGCACCAGGATTCTGTGCTGCTTCAGTCATCCACCTAGAAAGATAAAACAGAGATAGAAACTTGCCATCTACAGGGTGGGATTGTGGGGGCATAGTTCAACTTGGAAAGAGGGAGGAGGAAGGCAGGCTGGGGAATGGGCTGGAGCCGTGCTGATCATGAGTGTCTGTCCCTGGCTTCTTGACATGCATAAAATGTCCTTTAACTACTCAGCAGCAGAGATTTCTTGTGACTCCACAATGAATCAGTCATTACGTTCAGAGACCTATAGGCAATGTCAAAATTAGTCCAGATACTTAGCTACAAAAATACATTTAGAAACACCTTGCATAACTTTTATACCAAGCCTTTGTAGAAGGATTACTTGCTGTGTAAAATGATAGGTCTCAGAGTAGCAGCCATGTGAGTCTGTATCTGCAAAAAGAAAAGGAGTACTTGAGGCACCTTAGAGACTAACAAATTTATTTGAGCATAAGCTTTCGTGAGCTACAGCTCACTTCATCGGATGCATGCAGTAGAAAATACAGTGGGGAGACTTATATACACAGAGAACATGAAACAATGGGTGTTACCATACACACTGTAACAAGAGTGATCAGGTAAGCTGAGCTATTACCCGGGGGGGGTGAAACCTTTTGTAATGATAATCAAGGTGGGCCATTTCCAGCAGTTGACGAGAACGTGTGAGGAACAGTTCTTGGGAGACAGACCAGTCCTTGCTTAAGCTCCCCAACCTGAAGCAAATACTCACCAGCAACCACACAACAAAACACTAACCCAGGTACCTACCCTTGTAACAAAGCCCGTTGCCAACTGTGTCCACATATCTATTCAGGGGGACACCATCATAGGGCCTAATCACATCAGCCACACTATCAGAGGCTTGTTCACTCCACGTCTACCAATGTGATCTATACCATCATGTGCCAGCAGTGCCCCTCTGCCATGTACATTGGCCAAACTGGACAGTCTCTATATAAAAGAATAAATGGACACAAATCAGACATCAAGAATTTTAACATTCAAAAACCAGTTGGAGAACACTTCAGTCTCTTTGGTCACTCAATTACAGACCTAGAAGTGGCAATTCTTCATCAAAAAAAACCCTTCAAAAACAGACTCCAATGAGAGACTGCTGAATTGGAATTAATTTGCAAACTGGATACAATTAACTTAGGCTTGAATAAAGACTGGGAATGGATGTGTCATTACACAAAGTAAAACTATTTCCCCATTTTCCCCCCCCAACCCCCGCCCCCCCCCCCCATTCCTCAGACATTCTTGTCAACTGCTGGAAATGGCCCACCTTGATTATCACTACAAAAGGTCCCGTTCCCCCGCCCCAAAGCGAACTGTTTGCTTTTGGGTTAGTCACTCACCCAGTAAAAAGTCTTATGTTCACCCAACCACACATGTCTGTATGTGTTTGTGCACATATAGGTACAAATACATCTATAGACAGGAAACAATTGGAAAGAAATCTCCCATGATCCACAGGATTCAGAAATAATACTGACAGTACCTGGTTTCATTCTCTCATTACTAGGCTCAGCCTTTTGGCCACTAGACTTTGTTTTCATGAGTTTTAGCTGCTGGACTGAGTATTTTACCTCCGAATGGTATTTTGAGACTTATGCCCCGTCTCCATCCTTCTTTTCTTGACTGACACTGTATTGTGGGCAGCAGATGGTGCAAATGGCCCACAATACATTAGTTAATGTAAAAATCCTACCAGATTGCTGACTTCCTTGGCACTGTACCTTTGGCACCAATAGCTGGTCAGGGAAAATGACAGCACTTGAAACTGATTGAGACTGAACTTTTCTGGGCTGGCTTTTGGTGACATGAGGGCATTTGTGGGATTGATGTCGGAGTCTGTGTTGGAATGGGAATGACTTACCTCTCCACATCGTTGACACTATGCCCTGGAACTCCTGGTCAGTTGCTCTTAGAATGAGATATTGTAATCATGGATTCCTCTTATACTTTTTCTTCCTTTCCACTACAGTTAAGAGCTAGGGTCTTCCTACCATTTTCCCTCTCTTTCTTTCATCTCTCCTGATCCCCAGTGCAGGATGTCTGTGTCCAGGGGAAGGAGGTATAGCTGAGAGCCTACACCAAGAAAGACCCTGTTTTCCTGACCCCACTAAGCCTGGACTGATGGGGAAACCATGGTTGATGTAGAACTAATATTGACACCACAGACCTCTTCAGAGATTATTTTTTCATATGCATTGTAACCAATAACACTGAGCAGAGCAGCAGTGGTATTGATAGTAGGATGCCCTTCTACTTCAGGCTTCTCAATGAACTACAAGAAGCAGTATAGCCTGTAAGGCCAGGCCCCATAGAAAAGGCTCTAATTTCTCTTTTTTTCCACTATATCTTACTGTGGTGGACTAGCCTATAAGAGTGAGCTCTAGAGATAATCCTTCACCAAGATACAGAACGCACAGAGTGGGGTCGGGGTGGGTGTGAAATTACATTGTGTTTATACCACTTCTGTAAAGTTCCAGTTTGGCTGCATTATGGAGGCCATAAGCAAAAGAAGTGTCTATCCTGGGCACAATGAGGGAATTCAAACTCTAACATACGCACGGTCTCTCTCAGTTCCATAGCTGGTCCCACACGCTCTCGCAAGGCCTGCAGGAGTGAAGAGGAGGGGGAAGGTTCAGACTGTTATTTTCAAGAAATTGGAGAAAGAGTTTGTTGGATTGGTAAAAATACATAAATTAATGCAATTTGCATTTCACCATTTTCCATGAAAACCAAAGGCAGACTTTTTCAGACACAGAACTGCTGTTTTGCTACAAAAAGCTGCTTTCACTGTAGAAAGAAGGAAATTTCAATTAGTAATGTCCATGTTAAGCATGTCTTGTATTCAGTGGTTTACAGCTCCTGGCTCTTAAAATGACAGCATATGGTGGTAGCTCTGCATTTTTTTTTAAATGACCTGCTGCATCAGACCCCAGCCTATCATATGGCATAATAGAAAGTAATCATAGAATATCAGGGTTGGAAGAGACTTCAGGAGGTCATCTAGTTCAATCCCCTGCTCAAAGCTGGACCAACACCAGCTAAATCATCCCAGCCACGGCTTTGTCAAGCCGGGCCTTAAAAACCTCTCCTGCTGGAGATTCCACTACCTCCCTAGGTAACCCATTCCAGTGCTTCACCACCCTCCTAGTGAAATAGTGTTTCCGAATATCCAGACCTCCTCAACTGTGACTTGAGACCATTGCTTCTTGTTCTGTCATCTGTCACCACTGAGAACAGCCTAGCTCCATCCTCTTTGGAACCCCCCCTTCAGGTAATTGAAGGCTGCTATCAAATCCCCCCTCCCAACTCTTCTCTTCTGCAGACTAATAGCCCCAGTTCCCTCAGCCTCTCCTCGTAAGTCATGTGCCCCAGGCCCCTAATAATTTTTGTTGCCCTCCGCTGGACTCTCTCCAATTTGTCCACATCTCTTCTGTAGCGGAGGGACCAAAACTGGATGCAATACTCCAGGTGTGGCTTCACCAGTGCCGAATAGGGGGGAATAATAACTTCCCTCAATCTGCTGGCAATGCTCCTACTAATACAGCCCAATATGCCATTGGCCTTCTTGGAAACAAGGGCACACTTCTGACTCATATCCAGCTTCTCATCCACTATAATCCCCAGGTCCTTTTCTGCAGAACGGCTGCTTAGCCAGTCGGTCCCCAGCCTGTAGCAGTGCATGGGATTCTTCCTTCCTAAATGCAGAACTCTGCACTTGTCCTTGTTGAACCTCATCAGATTTCTTTTGGCCCAATCCTGCAATTTGTCTAGGTCACTCTGGACCCTATCCCTACCCTCCATCATATATACCTCTCCCCCCAGTTTTGTGTCATCTGCGAACTTGCTGAGGGTGCAATTAATCTCATCATCCAGATCATTGATAAAGATGTTGAACAAAACTGGCCTCAGGACTGACCCCTAGGCCACTCCGCTTGATACCGGCTGCCAACTAGACATCGAGCCGTTGATCACTACCATTGAGCCCGACAATCTAGCCAGCTTTCTATCCAACTTGTAGTCCCTTCATCCAATCCCTACTTTTTTAAGTTGCTGGCAAGAATACTTATCAAAAGCTTTTCTAAAGTCAAGATATATCACATCCACCGCTTTCCCCATATCCACAGAGCCAGTTATCTCATCATAGAAGGCAATCAGGTTGGTCGGCATGATTTGCCCTTGGTGATAGATAAATCTAAACTGTAGTTGTTTTCACAGATTATTAACCAGCAGCAAAATGGGAAAAATCATATCTGGCATTTGATGTGAATACCTGGCTCTATTGTTTCAGTAAGGCATTGGTGCATGTTGTATACACAAGCTCTTGGGGCATAGCGCTTCCTGGGTCGTCCCACCATGCAGGGGCAATGCTTCTGTCCCTGAAGGAAATACAGTGTGTACTGCCCTCTGTGCCTGGTGTGGATGGGAGCAGAACTACGGCTTTGCCTCCTCCCCTCTCCCTCTGGGACAAAGGCTGTACTTGTGCTGTCCTGCAGCTGAGAAGTGTGGGCATGTGGGTGTGGGCTGGTCACAATCGAGCCCATTTGTAGTACAATTTTCCATTTGTCTCAATACCACAGATGCTGCTGGCTTTTTAAAAAAATGGTTTAGTACATTTGGTCTTTGAAGACACTTTGTGGCCAGAAACATTGCTGCATCTGTGGCCTTGTTCCATCCTACATGCTTGCGAGCATTGTTGTTAGCATAGTGTGACGATGCATTAGCTGCTCTCTTTTTCAAGATACCTCAGGGTACCAAACTAGTAAAAAGGAGACCATAAAGAAGGAAACAGCTGAGCCAACTATGAGTTCCAAAACTACACTGGAATAGAGTGCTACAAGCAGCAGGACATAAATAGGATTACATTCGCACTATGTTTAATTTACATGGAATATAGGAGCAGAGGAATTGCCATATCCAGTTTGACCAACCTTCATCCCATTCAGCATCCTGTCTCTGACACTGTCAATTATCACACTTCAGGGAAAATTTCAGAAACTAGACAATAGATAATTATGGAATAACCTTCTGCTTTGAAGTATAGGGGTTTATAACCATTCCAGTTTTTTACTTGATCTAATCTGGTGGTTGTCATTACCCATAAAAATGTCTAATCTTTTAAAATCTTACTAAGCTGTTGGGCTCAATGGTATCTTGCGGGAGTGAGTTCCAAAGGTTAGCTGTGTTTTGTGGAAATAAAGTAGTTTTTTTTTTAAATTGGGTTTTAAATTGTTTACCATTCATTTTAATTGAAATGTGCTTGACTTATCTTTCTACCGTTTGTTATTGTGTATACCTCTATTGTTGTCCGCTCTTATTTGTCTCCTCTCTAAATAAACAGCCCCAATTTATTTCTCTTTTTGTCATACACAAGTCTTTCCATGCCTCTAATCCATTTTGTTGCTCATCTATGGACTCCCTATACTTCTGCTGTATCCTTTTGAGATAAACTGGCTAGCTCTGAACACGGTATTCCAAGTGAGGGTGTACTATTGATTTATATTGTGTTATAAATGTTTTTTTCAGTATTTTCTTTCCCATTCTTTATACATTCGTCAGGGTGGCCTCTGCCTGGAGTACCCTCCTGCACAGACCACAGCACACTCAGTGCCCTTACTTCAGTGTCCTTCTTCAGAGTCTCCAGATACAGTCCAAACAGGCTTTCTGAGTGCAAATAGCCTTTGCTGGGCTCATTTATTACAAAAGAAAGCCCCATGCACATAAGTCATAACCAAAGTCCCAAAACTATAGTCCAGACAGTACATTAGATACAGCGTCTCTCACTGTGCCCCAGCTCTCCAGTATAGCTCCAGCATCTCTTACCTTCAGCCTTTCTGGCCCTCCAGCTTCAAGTCTCTGGCTCAGGGAGGCAATGGGCATCTCCTTTTTCTGCACTCAGCCTTCTCTGGTCATGGATTTCTGTCTCAGGAAGATCAGAAGACTAGTCCCTCCTCTTGCTCTTAGCCTTTGATCCTTTTCAGCCTCCCAGCACTGGCTGGCCCAGCAAGGTCAGCCTGCAGCCCCCTCCTCTGACAATTCCTCCATTTTTCCAGGGGTCTGCAGAGAGCTCTCACCTGCCCTTTCCCTCATGGAAACTGCTCTGACCCACTGGGTCTCTCAGATTCTCCCTAATACTTTGTAGCTCTCAGTGTAGCTGTGTCCTCTTAATTAGCCAAACTGGGAGCACCTGTTCTGGTACAAGGGCTCCACACCTGCTTCATTTACAGGGGACAGCCACCGTGTAACAATATCCTGCTTTTTTGACCTCTGTTTCACAATGAGCACAAGTTCTCATTGGTCTGTCCACTCACCTAGCTTTGTTAGTAGGGTGACCTTATGTCCCATTTTGGCCGGGAGAGTCCCTTTTTTAAGCCCTGTCCTGACTTTTTTTGGCAAAACTGGGCATTTGTCCCATATTGCTCTTGCCAACTGATCATCAGGGGCATGGAGGAACATGTAGGGGGAGGAGGGAGAGGCAATGCCAGCCCTGCATTGGAGGGAGGGCTCAGGAGAGTGGCTTGGGCCGGGCAGCAGGGGGGTTCGGCCTGTCCCATATGTAGAGAGGTGCGGGGGGCCTCAGGCTGGCCCTGTGTGGGCAGACAGCAGGGAGGGCTGGGGCAGGCCCTGCGCGGGGAGGGAGTCTTCGGTCGGCCCCTGGGGTGTTCCGTTTTCCCTTTGGGAAAATATGGTCACCTGATTTGTTAGGTCCCTCTACATTTCTTCAAACTCTTCTCCAGTCTTGGCTAGCCTAAATAATATTGTAGCAACTGCAAATTGTGTCATCTCATTGTTCATCCCCTTTTCCAGATCACTGGTAACTATATTGAACACCCCCAGTTCTGGCACAAAATCTTTTCTAACTTCGTTGTTACCCTCTTGGAATACTGAAAATTAACCATTTGTTATTTCTTTTTGTTTTCTGTTTTTAGCCAGTTGCTAATACATGACAGTACTTTAATTCTCAGATCATAGATATTTGGTTTCTTTTATACCTTCTTGTTGGATGCTTTTGACAAGAAAGCTGCATGCTTTTGACAGCAATGACTTATTGAAGGCATATGGTGATTTCATCACATAACGAACAAGAATGTCAAAAGTCAGACCAGCCAGCCTCCATGGTCTTGCCAAATGACTCAACACCAGCTCAGATGGCTTGACCATCAGCTCCATCTACTGGAGTGCATATCAGCCTGCCAGCTTTATGTATTTGATCCAACCAACGCTGGATGGAGAAGGCCTCACTGACAGCCTCATGCATACTGGAGAGAAGTTGTGGTTTCCAATCTCGCTCACTTCAGCCTTACTATAGAGCAGGCCAAGACATTTGAAGGAGACTGGGCTGTCTGGAAATGGGTAATCTGAAGCGTGCACTCCACGAGCAGGAGAATTAATGAATGAATCTCCTCTCATGAAGGACTTTGCCAAAGATTTTTGGAAAGTGTTCTCTGGGGCAAGAACAATCTTTTCTTCTGTATTGTTTCAGTGACCATTACAATGAAGCTCCAATCCTGACTGGAGTCTTCGGGCCCTTTGAAATTCAGTCAGTTGGTTCTTTTTATCCATTGTATTGCATCAAAAGCATCCAATAAGTAGATATTAAAGAAACCAAAGAATTCAAATAGACTGGAGAGGCATGATTTTCCTTTACAGAAGTCATGCTGGTTTGCTCATATAATTCCATGTTAATCTCACTATTTTATAAATTCTCAGTTATTGTTTCAATGCAATTTCCTGGTACTAAAGAAATGTTTATTGGTTCGTAATTCCCATGATCATTATCTGTAGCACTTTTCTTTTTTTTAAAAAAAAGGGTACATTTGCTACTGTTCCGGTGTTTGGATTTAGGAGCTGATTTTAATGAGACATTGCATATTTTTGTTAGTAGCTCAACTCCTTCATCCCTCAACACTCCTGGATAAATACCACCATCCAATCCTAATAATGTGTTGCTCCTTTATCAATCTTATACAGTTTTTACAAATCATTACTGTATTTATTACATTTAATTAGTCTTTTGATTAGCGCTGGGTAACTATTTTTGGTCAAATAGTAAATTTGCTGAAAAATGCAGTTTTGGAATGATCGAAACTATCTGAATTTGGAAAAACGTTTTGGCCAAATAAGAGACAAAATTGAAAAAGTTGAAGTGGTTTGTTTTTACACTTTTGAAACCAAATGTCTTGAAGCATTATTTTGAAATCAAAAGTCATCTTGAAATTTAGATACTTTTTTTTTATTAAATCTAAAAAAGCAACCAGAAACAACTAATTGAAAAAATAAAATTGACTTGTTTGACCCAAAATGAAATTTTATTTTGTTTTGACAAGAAAAAACAAAAATTTTCCATTTGAAACTAATCAAATTTTGTGTTTGGTTTTTTTTCAGTTCAGCTACCCCAAACTGACAAATCAATTATTTGCTCAGCTCTATATTGTGTGCTCAGAATCCCTCTTCTGACTTTAGATTTTTCTCATGAGATTCTAAGGAATCTTCTAAGCATAGCACTACTCCTTTCTCCCCTCTACATTTCTCTATAATATATATATCTAGTATCTATATAAATATGTCTATTAATTATTTAACTCCTTTGTATGACACTTTATTACTATTCAAGAATTTGTCTTTGTGATCTCAACCTGTCCCCACCCCCAGCTCAGTTGTAATTTATTTCCTATTCATTGCTGAATACAGAGATACCTTTGTATTATTAATAGGGCTGTCAAGCAATTGAATAAATTAATCGTGATTAATCGCGCTGTTAAACCGTAATAGAATACCATTTATTTAAATATTTTTGGATGTTTACTACATTTCCAAATATATTTATTTCAATTACAACACAGAATACAAAGTGTACAGTGCTCACTTTATATTTTTGATTACAATTTGCACTGTAAAAAATAAAACAAGTATTGTAGTGCAATCTCTTTGATCATGGAAGTTGAACTTACAAAATGTAGAATTATGTATTTAAAAAAAACCTGGATTCAAAAATAAAACAATGTTAAACGTTACAGCCTACAAGTCCACTCAATCCTACTTCAGCCAATTGCTCAGACAAACAATTTGGTTACAATTTGCAGTAGATAATGCTGCCTCCTTCTTGTATACAATGTCACCTGAAAGTGAGAACAGGCATTCACATGGCACTGTTGTAGCTGGCATTGCAAGATATTTCCATGCCAGACGTGCTAAAGTTTCGTATGTCCCTTCATGCTTCAACCACCATTCCAGAGGATATACATCCATGCTGATGACAGGTTCTGCTCGATTATGATACAAAGCAGAGCGGACCGACATAGGTTCGTTTTCATCATCTGAGTCAGATGCCATCAGCAGAAGGTTGATTTTCGTTTTTGGTGGTTCACGTTCTGTAGTTTCCGCATCTGAGTTTTGCTCTTTTAAGACTTCTGAAAGCATGCTCCACACCTCGGCCCTCTCAGATTTCGGACGGCACTTCAGATTCTTAAATGTTGGGTCAAGTGCAGTAACTATTTTTTTTAGAAATCTCACATTGGTACCCTCTTTGCATTTTGTCAGATCTGCTGTGAAAGTGTTCTTAGAACGAACATTTGCTGGGTCACCATCCAAGACTGCTATAACATGACGTACATGGCAGAATGCAGGTAAAATAGAGCAGGAGACATACAATTCTCCCCCAAGGAGTTCAGTCACAAATTTAATTCATGAATTTTTTTTTAATGAGCATCATCAGCATAGAAGCATGTCCTCTGGAAGGGTGGCCGAAGCATGAAGTGGCATATGAATGTTTTGCATATCTGGCACTTAAATACCTTGCAATGCTGGCTAAAAAAGTGCCATGAGAACACCTGTTCTCACTTTCAGGTTGTACACTTTTTGTTGTAAATAAGAAGCAGGCAGCAGTATCTCCTGTAAATGTAAACGAGCTTGTTTGTCTCAGCAATTATTTGAACAAGAAGTGGGACTGAGTGGACTTGTAGGCTCTAAAGTTTTACATTGTTTTGTTTTTTAGTGCAGTTATGTAAAAAAATAATAATTCTACATTTGTAAGTTACACTTTCATGATAAAGAGATTGCACTACAGTACTTGTATGAGGTGAATTGAAAAATACTATCTCTTTTGTTTATCATTTTGACAATGCAAATATTTATAATAAAAAATAATATAAAGTGAGCACTGTACACTTTGTATTCTGTGTTGTAATAGAGATCAATATATTTGAAAATGTAGAAGAACATCCAAAATATTTAATACATTTCAATTGGTATTCTATTTGCGATTTATTTTTTTGAGTTAATTGTGTGAGTTAACTGCAATTAATTTACAGCCCTAATTGTTAATAATCTTATATCTGATAAGAATGCTCTTTGGCAGCTTTTGGCTTTTCCTCAATTCCTACTTTAAATAATCCCCCTAAACCTGGATGACTTTCCGTACCAGCAATCTTGTTCTACTTTGGTTAAGGTAGAACCCCATTTCACACAGCCTCTCTCATTTCCAAAAAAGTCCTTAGTGTCTAATGCGCTTAAACCGTTCCTCTTTCCATCATCATCTCATCCATATCCAGAGATTTCTGAAGGCCCCTCATCATGCTAACCCTGTATGGGTAACTGGAAGCATTTTAGAATAAAGTACAATAGCAGCAGTGGCCCTAAGTCTATTCTTAGTAAACTAAATCTAGCTTGCGGGATCTCTTTCCTACTCCTTGAGTAATATCTGAATGAAGAGTAGATATTTTTCAGAAGTGCCATGTGGGAGTTTAAAAGGGTATGACTACATGTGTGAAGAGCTACTGGGGAAGTCTTAAGACAAATAAATGTATTTAGCTTTGCATCCTGTGACTTTTGAGCTTTGTAGCAATTTCCTAAGGGAAGTAGTGGAAGCCTCGTCACCTGTACCACTTAGTCTGGTCTAGATGCTAGAAAAGGCACAGATGGGAGAAAATTGTGTATTGGCAGCAGTTAGGCTGGATTATGACCTAATCGGTCTGTAATGGCTATGATAATTTAAGAACTATTTGTGACTGACTTGTTAGAGTGCTTTTGCTCTCCAAGTACAGAGCATACTTTGTCTCCTTACTGAAGGAGCAACATAGCTTATTCACTATATACTTCCCTCTTAACCACGCGGTGTGTGGGGGTGGAGAAAGCGTATTTCTCAGTCTTAGGGGTAAATGCATTTTACAGAATATAAAATAAAGGCATCATATTTTATGGAAGGGCAGGTGCATAACAGTGCATAAATAGTTCAGGTACCTATCATATCAATCAAGTGACAGGTACCAGCCACTAGAGGCTATGCTAGTCTCAAACGCTGAAGATCTCCATATACAGACAGCAATGGAACATCTAGTATAGCATATTACATATTCCTTTTCCCCCAGTTAGATTTTATTCATGCCAATTCATCTTTAACTATTTTCTTTTCCCTTTTTCATCAGCTTTCTCCCTCTTTCCTTTGGCTATTTCTCTATGGATCCAGCTTTATTTTAATTGTTTCTTGCTGTCAGCTTTTATACTGCACTGACCTATTGGTACACCACTTACTCATTTATGTGAAGCCCACTGTGAATGAACAGAGACAAAATAGGGTTTCAGAAATTAGCCTTGGTTTTTTTGAGTCAAGTCAGCCTCAAATCTTCTTAAAATCCAATGCATCAGAGAGGCAGCATGCTATGGAAAATAAAACTAGTGTATTATTTGCTGCCATAATTCAAAGGGAATTTCTTAGTCCCAGTTTGCATCAGCCTTGCATGTAACTGTGGTTCATTAGAGCTCATATTAATCCATCTGTACATGGGTATGGTTTATTACTTATACAGATTATACTCTCATCTGTTTCTAAATCACAAATCCGCTCCTCCTTATTATATTTTTCTTTTCTAAATTACTGAGCTGTTCTCTGTCAATGTTTGTGTCTTTTTATTGTCCTCTTTGTGACGATTTTTGTATTTACAATGCTTATACTTATATTTGCATTACAATATCTAACTCTGTTCATGCCATCATAAAACCCCTCAAATTAACATTTCTCAAGTCTCTTGTTATCTCTACTCTACATTTTCACTGCTCGCCTACAATGTCCCCCTCAAAATCACAAGCCAGACCATTCATTAATTCAAAAAGAGCAGTACGCCATTATACCAACTGGATGTGTACAGACATAAAATTGATTGTTATAAATGTTCAATACTCTTTCAAAGAATTGTAATGGAAAGCAATTAAGAAAAAGGAAAGGCACATAAAAATATACAAGAATAAGCTCATAACAAAAATGATTCAACTCACATGGGTACAGTCTTTGCATAATTTAAATCAAAACCAATTCGTTCTACAATTAAAAACAGAGAAAGCTGAGTTGAGTCATAACATAACCAGGAAAAAATGAATTTATGGCTTAGAGTTTGAGAAATGAAATGCTATAATTATTAAAAAAGAACCTGGGCGACCATTTGAAATCCAGACCACTTCAAATGTTGCCTGCTGAAAGTTGTTACCATCAGAAGCCTGTTCATTGGCCTATCTGAAAAAACTAGACTGTCTCAGTCCATTTCCTATTAGGTGTCCACATCACAAACACTGTCAGAATTGGCACAAATGGCATGATCCAAAGCACCCTGACGTCAGGGGAGAGATTTGCATATTTTTGTGGGCTTTGAATCAGGCCCTAATTTAGCACTCGCTTTTTAGTCTCAGCAGGGAGGTCACAGACTGAATGCATGTTGAGACAGAACTGTCCTTTCTTCTGAAGATGTCATCCACCCAAGTCAGGCTTGAGGTATGTAGATAGCTGGTGAGTGAAAGATAACACTGCTTCTGCTTTGCTGTATCTGTTCTGTGGATAAACAGTGTCCAGTCTCAAGCTGACATTTTCCTCCAGCACTAAATAAACCTTTAGAACCAGATTCTACCTCTCTTACTCTGCAGGAAGTCCCACTGATTGTTTAGCAGGCCCACTGAACTCAATGGGAACACTTACAGAGTGAGGTACTTCTCAGGGTGAATAAGGATGGCAGAATCTGGCCCTTGGCAAATAGTTTCACCTTGCATCTCTTTATTATCATATTCTAGTAGTTCATCAGTCAATGAAAGGGACAGAGATGCAGGATTGTGCCCCAGATGAGGGAGCAAAGCATGAAAGTATTTAAATAAACTAGTCTTTTATGGACATTGAAATCCTATGAAAACTCAGGTTGTCATTCCCTGTCCTATCAAATAGATGATGACATAGTAATCCTCAAATATGACAGCTGGCTGCATAGCAAAACTGTACTAGTCATGCACATTTGGTGGAGCTGGGTTGTAAGCCAAACAGAGCTCATCTTTTGAGGGTGTGATGACTGAAACTGGCTGAGTGCTATTTTGTAGTAACGTGTCTGTCTGCATGCACCATGCAGGAGGAAGACTGCACGACAAAAGGAAAAATGGCAGTCGGCTGTCAGTCACGCAAACATTTCTATAGCCTGTCCCCTCCTCTTCAGTAATCCGCCTTCCTGTCAGATGTATCTCTTTTGTAAGTACAGAAGTTCCCTTTTTTTCCCCCTCTGAGCACTAGAAGGTGACTGACTTTGAAAGAGGTTTCTTTATATCTTTGAAGGCTTTATTAACACTTCTTTTTGAACTTCTAATAAGCCTTGTTTGCGAAGGGTCATTTTCTTTCTCACCTGCAGTGGTGTAGCTTGTTGCTCTTCAGCCGCGCCTCTGCCCCCCACCCTGCCACAGAAAAAAGAAAAGCCTACAACTTGAAAGCAGAGCATAAAGTCTCAGTTGGAGATCACGAATGACTGAAGTGAACCTGCAGTTTTTTGCCCCTCTCCTACTCATTCCTATAAGGAAGCTTTTGAATTGACAAATAAGAAGGCTGTGTATGGCAGATGAGATTGCAGTCTGCAATTAGCCACCAGAATATGGGGATAGCAACCTTTGGGCTGAGCCCAAGCTGAAAAACAAAGCTGTCAGCAGAGTATACCGTTGAATCAGGATAAAGAGAGAGAACAGGTAAGCTCAAAGTATCTTTATCTGAGTATGAAAATATAACCATTGCCAATCAGGCTTTTTTTACCAGCTGCAAAGTCATTGAACAAGGCACTTTTAACAGGAGAGAACTGAGCCTACATCATTTTCATTGTATTACTCTCTCTAGGCTGACTCGAGTGCAGTTGTTTTCTTAAAACTTCTCTGACCAACAACTATTTGAAATTCATTCAATTTGCATTTGCTTCCTATGACAATGTGAATCTCTATATCTTGTACAAGGAATGGGTCCCTTTCTTTTTCCAAGTCTTTATTTCATAAGTGTGTTGGTAAGCTTACTTTGCAATAGTAATTATTATGGGCCTGATTCTGCCACCCTTTCTCACACCGGGTAATACCTTAGCTTGCAAGAAGTCTCACTGAAATCAGTGGGACTGCTTGCCTAGTGGGGCACTGTTCAACATAAATAAGGCTGGCAGTATTGAGCCTTATGGGATCAACAGAACACTTTGTGTCAGAAAGTTATTAGTTTAAGTTCCAAATAATTAATACAATGCATTTATATTGTAACTTTCCACCTGGGATACTTAGATATAGGAGATTATTGCCATCACAAGTAAATGATTCGAAGACATGAAGCTTTAAAAGGCAGTTTTTATTATCTCCTGAAGAGTATGTTGAAGTTATGCTATGCAGGTTAGGTCTTTGACTATGAGAAAATACAACCATGCAGACAGAAAATATTATCCTTTAATCTAACATTCGTCTGTGTAATTAATATGCAGTTCAAATCAGAAAAGACAGCAATCTTAGAAGGCTCTTATTTTTTGTTTTATTGATGAAGACTGAAAAGTTACCTATATTAGTAACTGCTTTGTAGAAAATAAAACACGGTTGTTTCCTCTGTGGAAAACAGCTAGGAGATAAATATTTTTTTATTACTCTAAATTCAAAATACATAATACAATAAAAAAAGACTATTCATTATCTTGGCTTATTTACAAAATGCAGGACAGGCATGCATTTCATTACATTTTATAGTGCAGATCAGCTGCTTATAAAAGACTTTTATCACTGTTGATCTTGGATCTTTCCAGCTCATTAACATATACTCCAGAAATATTCTCTTCTTTGATTTTGGGCTTTGCACTTAGCTTTATCTTGTAGTCACAGTATAAACTTTACATGAAACCAGCTCTGGGCTTGCATTCTAGATTGTCACTTTCCTATGACCCCTCATACATTTCAATTTCAAATCAAAGGCAGCCTATTACCTGAGGATTCAAACAGGATCAAAAGCTTTCACATTATATTTGTATTTATTAGCCTGCTAGAAATGCATCAGTTTCATTCATCAAAGATCACTCCCCTGATAGTCTGTTTATGTACATATAATCTTATGTGTAGACATATGTAATTGTTTTTATTTCTCACTGGTATCCTACAATCTGTTCAATCAGTGTAACCATATTATTTCTATAATCATAATATCATCAACAACTGTGCAGGTAAATCTTATGTAATTTTATTGCTCTACAGATGATTCTTTGGTATTAGTACCATGTGATACCCCTGTGAGAAGCTGATTAAAATATTTAATAACTCATGAATAGAAAATGTATGTGATTCTGCCCAATCTTACATACTTTTCATGTTTTTTGTAAAACACTACACTAATGCGGCTACAGGACATGATATTATTTAGTCAGTAACCTAAAAATGCTGAAACACAGCTATAAATTCATGAGACCGAAATACTGAAATGAATACCATGTCAGCTCTTTCTCGTGGCCCTGCTTCTCTACCTCCTCTTTTGCTACTAGACAGCAGATCGAGGGACGTGATCGTTCCCCTCTATTTGACATTGGTGAGGCCTCGTCTGGAGTATTGTGTCCAGTTTTGGGCCCCACACTACAAGAAGGATGTGGAAAAATTGGAGAGAGTCCAGCGAAGGGCAACAAAAATGATTAGGGGTCTGGAACACATGACTTATGAGGAGAGGCTGAGGGAACTGGGATTGTTTAGTCTACGGAAGAAAAGAATGGGGGGGGGGATTTGATAACTGCTTTTAACTACCTGAAAGGTGGATCCAAAGAGGATGGATCTAGGCTATTCTCAGTGATAGCAGATGACAGGACAAGGAGTAATGGTCTCAAGTTGCAGTGGGGGAGATTTAGGTTGGATATTAGGAAAAACTTTTTCACTAGGAGGGTGGTGAAACACTGGAATGCGTTACCTAGGGAGGTGGTGGAATCCCCTTCCTTAGAAGTTTTTAAGGTCAGGCTTGACAAAGCCCTGGCTGGGATGATTTAGTTGGGGATTGATCCTGCTCTGGGCAGGGGGTTGGACTAGATGACCTCCAGAGGACCCTTCCAACTCTGATATTCTATGGTTGATTCTGTGTTGCTGCCACGTCCCCCAGAAACAAACAAAAAACCCTAAATCATTTGTGTCATCATCAAATAGTTATCTTAATAAAAAAATGAAGTATACAGCTTGGGGCAAATGTGAACCAACTTGCATCAATGAAAACTGATTCCCCTATTTGCATCTTTGCATTCATAATTGGGAAGAATGGCAGAAATTGACTGAGGCCTAAGGTTGCCAGTCAAGTCCATGCATACCATATTCTATAATTCCGCAGGGGAACATGTCCTTACATTCTACCCAAATGAACATCTCACTATAGAACTAAAGGAAATAGCATACCTTTTAATCTAGAGTTGAAATCTCATTAATGTCAATGGATTGGACTCTTAAGCCCTGATCCTACAATCGATTGCTCATGGGCATACTGCCATGCCTGTAGCTGGCCCCATGGAAGTTGTTGGGGCTGCACATGAACATAATCTATTGCAGTATTGGGACCCTGGTTAGCAGTTTTCTTCTTTCTGCACCTTGAGTGTTGTATAAACATGTATGAATAGAACCTGACTGACACACACAGGTGGACCTGCTTCTGCTCCCACTGGGTACAATGGGAGTTGTACATTTGGGAGGCAACAAGGTCCAGTGAATAGGGAATGGATTGGGAATCAGGATACTATTCCTAGCTTTGCCACAGCTTTGATGTGTGACCTTGGGCAAGTCACTTAACTTCTCTGTGCTGAGCGTCAGTCTTCCTCATTCAATTATTCTCAAAGCACTTTACAGAGGAAAGTAAGAACTATGGAAGGAAAGCACCATATGAGAGCTAAGTAGTTATTATTTATTCCTGTGGTTATTGCAAGGTGCTGACAGCCCTGGATACTATATCTGCTGTCTTTTTCTAAAATGGAAATTATCTAATTTAGATCTTACAGCCGTTATGGAACATCATCCCCCCCCCCCCCCCCCCCCCCCCCCCCCCCCCCGCTTTTCAGTTAGAATTGCTATAAAAGTCTCATTGTTCTTTTCAAAAGGTTTTTCATGTAGGATGTACTGTAGGATGTATTTTCTATGAGGATGCTTGAAACTACAGGCCTCATTCCTCAAACAGAGAACCAGGACACAGTATTAGTTTTTTGAGTTTAAATGAATAAATGGCATTGCTATGCATTATACAAGAGATTATAAGACAGGAAGGAAGGTCTTGTGGATAGGGAACTGGACTGAGGATCGAGACAACTGGGTGAAATTCCCAGCTATGCCACAGACTTGCTATGTGACCTTGGGCACCACACTTGAAGTCAGTGGAAAAATACCATTGACTTGAATGGTGCGGGATCCAGGTTTTAAAATCTGGAGTTTTCCATTGACTTCAGTGGGGCCAGGATTTACAGTCTATGCTCCCCACCTGTAAGCTTCTTTTCTCCTATCCTCTGGCTGTCTCATCTAGTTAGACTATAAGCTTTCGGGCCAGGGACTCTCTCTCAGTATACTCAACACCTAGCACAATGAGAACCTGATCCCAGTTGGGTCTTTCAGGTGCTCCCATGAAATGAATAGGTGTAATTGTTCTTGTTCCTACCTGGTTATAGACCTAGTTCCCCTCCTTGAGTTGGCTTGGAACAATCCTGATCCTTGTGCTCCTGGCCCATAAGGATGGAAGAGTCCGGCAGAGACAGAGTTGCTATATTTTCTGAAGGAGGCAGAATTGGTCAAGCCTGGGGGATACTGACTCCACCTTTTATAAAGCTGCTGTGCACATTCCTGTGGCACTCCTGGATGCAGACCCTCCTTAGCTCTTTGCTCCTCACACAGGCAGTGGCTTAGACCGACAGCCTTGCCCTATTGAATTCTGAATTTTATTTGACTCATAGACATGGTGATAATTACCAATTCTATTGTTTATAGAAAGCCAGCAGCATTGCATTAATAGCACAAATCACTGTTTACCATAGGAAGTACAGCTTGTCTCAAAATGAAGAAATTTGGCAATTATCGCAAGTGAGCAATATTCAGTACAACTTTCCTATCCAGAGAAATGAGGAATAAGAATATCATTTATTTGTTAAAATTATTTTTTCTTCTCATTATCCTTTTTAATGGAGATGGCTTTATGTTGCAATTACGAAGAGCAGCGGTTCTCAAACTCTGGGTTGGGACCCCAAAGTGGGTGATGACCCTGTTCTAATGGGGTCGGCAGGGTTGGTGTTAGACTTGCTGGGGACCAGGCCCAAAGCTGAAGCCTGGGCCCCACTGCTCGGGGCCAAAGCCAAACTCAAGGGCTTCAGTCCTGGGCTACGGGGCTCAGGCTTCAGCTTCAGCCTTGGGCAGCAGGGCTCGGGTTACAGGCTCCCTGCCTGGAATTGAAGTCCTTAGCTTCAGCTTTGCCCCACCGCCTGCACAGGGTGGTGGGGCTTGAGCTTTGGCCCTTCCATCTGAGGTGCTGGGGCTCAGGTGGGCTCAGGCTTTGGTCCCCCCTTCTGGGGTTGTGACGAAGAGTAACAGTGTGTGTATATCTCTCTCTCTCTCTACAGCCTGTTATTTTGTGTAACCATCCGATGTAGTAAACATATTATCAGATAAATAATATAACTTCTGGGAACTCTTATACAGAAATCATACTGTGTTGCATTTACCTGAGTCAGAAACGTACCAGCACATGGCTGAGTCTGTGGTGACGGTTAATGTGTTAGAGATATGGAAGGCTGAACCATATGATCTCAACTTAAAATACAATTATTTTGCTCTGCATTATTATTTTTTGAATTTTGGGTGAATTACACTGCTCATCGCAGCGACAGCCTGTTGGGCGGGTTCTGAATTCCCCAGAGTGCCTTTCAGTTCTCAGTCCAGTTCTGCCCATGTACCTCCTGCAATTCTAGTCCTGGGCATTACCTCTTTGAAGCCTTCCAAATGTTCTAAATTATGTGTGTGCGTACACACACCCAAAGTTGGTCCTTTTGCATGGCTAAATACCCACTGAGTACTACCACTGGGACCACTAGACCTTTTTTACTGTTGATGTAAGCCGAACTAGAACATAAGTCTGATCCCACTCTCATGCTGGTTCTGCACTGCTGGACCTGCATTGATTCAATAGTTTCTCTTGATTGACATTGCTGTACCACGAGAGCAATTTCAGGCCCTAAGGATGAAATATGGGCCATTCTGAATTCAATGGTAGAACTCCCATCTCTAAGTTTGAACCCATTGTCTTTCTTTATTTCAGTTACCTTTCTGGTAAATAGAAAAGAAGTACTTGTGGCACCTTAGAGACTAACCAATTTATTTGAGCATAAGCATCCGATGAAGTGAGCTGTAGCTCACGAAAGCTTATGCTCAAATAAATTGGTTAGTCTCTAAGGTGCCACAAGTACTCCTTTTCTTTTTGCGAATACAGACTAACACGGCTGTTACTCTGAAACCTTTCTGGTAAATGATTCACTATATATATTGCCCTTTGAGTGACCTCCTACATCTCTTGCTTATTTCTAGTTTCCTAATTTTCACTTTGTCCCATAGATTTTGACACCCTTCCCCCATCACTGTACTCATTTTACCAACACATTATTGACTTAGTCCCTTATTCATTTTCCAGTTCTCTATTAGGTCACATCAAATTCTTCTTTTCCAAGGTGCACAAGACTAATTCCTTTAACTTTTCTTTGTTAAGAGATGGTACATCTGTGTCCTCATAACAGCACATGATGCCATTTCCAGTGGCACATTCCCTGAATAGAATTTCAGACATTGCAAAGGAGAGTCCTGTGTTTGGAGACAGAAGTGGGAGGAATAAGACAGACTGAAATGGAGGAAAAGGGAAACAAACTGGAGGGGAAGGTAAAACAGACTGAAAAGGAAGGAGGGAGGGAAGAAAACTGAAACTTCACTAAGGGTGGCACCTGGCAGCTCTAAGACTTTCACTCTTGGCACTGTGGCTCAGGTAGGACTGACTTATTCTTCAGTCCTGATATCCTCTTTCCATTCCTTTTATTGCACCCTCTCCAAAACAATAATATCATTCCTGTGATGCATTGACCAGTGTTGCATAAAACGATCCTTTTGGGGGATGAAAAATGCCTTTATAGAGTGCAGTAACATCACCAACTTGTTTTCTAGTTTGTCCCTGTGCTAGTGTAAAATACTTACCTTATTTTTTAAAAAATCAGCTGTGTAAGGCTGATGGTGTCAATGACTTTTCTGTAACAGCTCCCAAATCCTTCTTTGAATTCAGAACTCCAAAACTGTGTGCCCAGTATGCTAAGAGTACCAGCTAGACTTATTAAATAAAATGCTAACTATCATATTGTAGAAACAAAGGGCAAAAAAGGAGACATAACAGCTGTGTCCATATCTTCAACCAAACACAATTTTGTGTGAGGGGACTCAGTCATTAGCATCTTGACTCAGCTAACAAATTGCCTAACTAGTAAGGAGGCTTTGCTTCTATTTGAGGTAGGGTAATAATGAATGGCCAGTCTTAGTAAAGAAGCTTTTACTTATGCTGCACCTGCTCCACTAATTTTTTACTCATGCTGAATTTCCCTCCACTAAGCCTCATGTTCTTGAAGAAATTAACTTCATGATGAAGAGGTTTCTTCCACCTCAGTAATGTCAGGCAAAGTGGACCACTAAAGGGAGGCTACCCATGTACAATCTGGCATTCTCTCATCTTCTCCAGAAGGTGAGAGTATTACTTCTGTGGCACTCCTACACCTTGCCAGCATGACCTGTGATAGCCAGAGACCAGCCTCAAACCAGCATCATAAGTTCCCTTATGACTTCATTGAATTGTGTTTACTTGTAACAAGAAGCACAAAGAACACTTCAGCTTATTTCACAACATATTCCCAATAATACTAGCGATATGCGATTCACATAATGCCGGGGTATCCAGTCTACTTAGAGAGACCCTCTTTTGCCTATTGATCAGGCTCAACCAAATGGACAGAATACTAGCCAGTGCTGAAACTCTTTTGTTCATTGAAGCCAGGAGAGAAGACAGTGGTTCGATGTTCTTTCCTTTGAGGTAGCACCCAATAAATGTTAGGCACAGAGACAGACAGTTCCTGCCCCAAAGAGCATGCAGTCTAAAATATGCGTGTACTTGTTTATACAAATGACTTGGCTTCTTTTAGCTCTTCTGGTGTATTAATGCAGACTTAATTTTTCACTTTGAGAACATTCCTCATTTTGAACGGAAGAGACTTCCTGAAGAAATTTAAAAAATTGATACTAAAATGAATCAATTTTTCAAGATCAACTACTATGGCATATCAGTTTCATATTGGTAAAGCTTGCTGAATGAAGGTGACAGAAGGTCACCAGAAAATGACTGGTACATATCAGTTTTAATTTTACATACTTTGTTCAGAAGCTTGGCTGGAATTAATTTGTTGCTTGAGGTTTAAAATAAAATGCAGTCGTAGTAACTTTCCAATAAAACAAATACACGGGATAGGACTTCTGAGAAATTGTTTTGGTAATGCTGTAATTTCATCAAAAGAACTAACTGCACCTATCAATTCTTAATGTGGGATAAGCAAAACCGATTTTCTAAGACTAATCCTTGGATTACTTTCCTTTGTCACATTGAGATCTATTGAGAGCTTTCTTCATAATATCTATCCACTCTGTTTCATTTGCGGCAGAAAGAATCTTTCACCAGCAAATACTTCTTAATTAGTGTGTTTCAGGATAAATGGGACAGGTTTTGATAACATTAGGGCTCTGATTAATGAAACCATAATGATGCAAATCTGAGTAGGGCACATTGCACCTAGCTTATATTTCATTTATTGACCACCTGTTGTATTAATAACTAAGAATAAGATTTAATCACAGGTATTTTTAGTAAAAGTCATGAACAGGTCGCGGGCAAAAAATACATAAATCATGGCCCGTGACTTATACCATAAATACCCCTGATTGACTCTTAGGGGGAGGTGCTGTGAGGGGGGTGCTGTGGGGGAAGGCAGCTCATGGCACTAGCTGTGGGGGGGAAGCCTGGGAGGCCCCGCTGCTGCTCCAGCTGTGGTGGTGGGGGGAAACCCCAGGGGGCCAGCAGCTGCTTTGGCTGCTGCTGGGGCTGGGGGAGGAAAGCCTCAGGCAGCCAGCGGTGGCTCCGGCTGTCCCGGGATTACTGGGGGTGAGCCCCGGGGCCAGCCACTGTTCTGGCTGCCCTAGGATCGCTGCTGGGAACTCCTGAGCTATGGCTGTTCCCTCCTCCCCCGGGACTGCTGCTCAGGCGGTCCCCGGGGCCAGCTGCATCGGCTGCTGCCTGGGGCTGCCAGAGCAGCATCTGGTTCAGCTGGTTGCGGGCACCCCCGAGCGGCTGGCTATAGAGCTGCTCCAGAAGTGGCCTGGTGTGGCTGTCCCCAAGGGTCAGCCACACCATCTGCTGCAGACGTCATGGAGGTTGTAGGAAGTCACTGATTCCGTGACTTTTGCAACCTCCGTGATGAAACCAGAGCCTTATTAATAACTTCAATAATTACCACAATATTGCTTGCGAATCCACTGTGAAAATGCAGTACACATACTTTCTTATCACAGCTTCAGGACTGTCACAGCAACATGCACATGAGTGGAGAGTAGTGTATGCATTAATCTGAGGTAAGACAGTTTTATACTTGGAGAGATACCAAAATACTTAGCATATATCTTTCAGTCCCCTTCATGACACTGTATATGTAACATGGGGGCATACAGCACACTGAAGTGCATTTCATAAACCCTGCATAAACTTTCTGTTGAAGTGGCATATTTCAAACATTTTAAGCAAACAATAAAATGTTAAAACTTCTGTTATATCTAGTCACTATAGTTAACAAATTGAATAAACTTAACATTCAATAAAAACAGGTCTCCTTAAGGTCTTAACTTCCACCAGCAAAACATGGGCTAGGGACCCCCAGTGGCATAATACCTGCTTGGGCAGAATGTCAGGATGGCCTCGGATGCTCTCCATTCCCGATCAAGAGCCACCTGGTGCAATTCAGAAAGTCGGTAGAGCTGGCTGGAGGAGGATTGAGCCAGGATACCTGGGGGATACCTTGATTGAGCTCATTCCCCAGCAACTCTGATTGGTGAGGATCTGAGAGAGCCCCAAGTGAAGTATAAAGCTTTCCTCCCTGGTGGAATCCCTAGTCTTTGGAGAGTGTGCAAATTGCCCCTAAAAGTCAGATTTGAAAGTGATTTCATTTACTTAATGTTCATTTCAAAAGCAGCATAAGAAGAAACTATGATATCTTGATTACAGTAGAGTCTGGCCTGTGTTTCACATTTAGTACTGTATAATAGCAGGTAATTGTTCATTGTTCAGTATTCTCATGGTGACATAGATGAACAAATTGTTGAAAATTATAAAAGCCTTCATCTGATTGGACCCTAGATTTCGCTTAAAAACCAATACACTCAGACTGTGCAGTAGCAAAATAAATAAATAAAAGTTGTGCCTGCCTAGTGACCTCAATCTCTCTTTCCCTTGGGTCTCTTATGTCATCGGAAACATCACTGCAGATTGAAATTCAGAACATGACTCATAATCAGTTTGTACCCTTTGGTAGAGATCCTGTTGTCAATTTTCTCATAGCAACTGAAATACTACTGTGCCATCCCTGAAAGAGCAAAAATATTCAGATCAATGTCAGTGACAGGCCCACTACACCACTCACTATCGGAAGTGTGTTGGCAAAACACGACCTTTTGTAATAGTTTGAAATTGTGGTAGTGCTGCAGTTCCAGATTTTCCTTTTCTAGTTGTAAGGAGTCTGGCAGGTTCAGAGTCTTTGCTCATGCAACTGCACTTTCATCTTTTCCAGTATTAACAGTGTGAATAACCTGACAAAGAACAATAGACAGCTGCTGCTTCTTGAAGCTGGCTCTCACTCCATGGTTGCCTATAGAATCGTAGGACTTGAAGGGACCTTGAGAGGTCCTCTAGTCCAGTCCCCAACTCTCACTCTGTTACAGAACGCTAATAATTAGGCTGTGGACTAGAGTTCTCCAGGGATAGTTTCAGGGGAGTGGGAAATCCTCCACAGCCATAGAACAGCGATTCCATGGCTGCTATTGCTTCATCACAGCGACAGTAGTCTTTGCTCTTGTTGCATCTACCCCTATGCTGTGGAGAGTTGCTAGTGGAGCTTCAGATGATCTGGACTACTGCTTAGGGTCTATGATGCTGTCTTTAGAGTGTGTGGGGACAGCCCACAAGCACTAGTGCACGTGAAAGCTAGTTTTGATTATGTTAATATTTCCTCTATTTAGTATAAAATGACAAGGAGAACCTGTATCTGCATGGTAACCCCTTTGATTTCAAATTTAAGTTCATACTTACCCCCGCCCCTTTTTTTTTAAATGGTCCTATTGAAAAGTTTCATCCTTTGTGCTTTTTTCCCCTCAGGGTGAGCTATGATGCCTCTGCATTTATAATCAGACATCAATTAAAATAGCAGCCCTGATGACTACACTGCAATGGTCTCATTTAAAAAAATCAGCATTTGCAAATAGCAAGGAATTGCTCGTGCAAATACCACTGGGTGGAAACTATTGGAAAATCCTGACTTCTTCACAGTGGCCATTTATCAAGGAATGTATTTCTTTTAGAGATTCCACCAGTTTAGTTATAGAGACATAAAAGACACATCATTTCTCTTATTGAAATCACTTACAGGAGGGATAAGACTGCCTGTTTTGCCACATCCACAGGTAACTGTCTAATTTGTTCTGAACATTTTGGCATATCTTAAATAATTATTACTGCTGTAATTTAATCTTAAATCAAACTGCCTAAAATATGCATCAGCTAATCTATTTTTTCACTGAACCAAAAAATATATTGGAGGCAGGGAAAATTAATCTCTTACACAATAGCATGGCTTAATGAAGACTTTGATTATATTTTTGATGTTGGTAGAAAGAAAAAAATTGCTCAGTCATTAAACTGTATGGAAATGAGAGACAGAGAAAAATGATTAATCGATGGATGTTGATTTGTGAAAAGCTGTTATCCAAACACTCCATGATGGGGTGGAACATTGGAGTGTATTATTTGAAAGTCATAACATAACAGTAACTCTGCTTGGTTTCATTAGCATGCTGCACGTTTGAGGATGCTTGGCAAAAAGTCTGTGATGGCATCCACCCTAATAATTAACCACTCCAAGAGTCCATTATATGAGTTGTTTTTAGTTACTGATCTGTAATGACCTAAATAGGTTGCTTAATATGTTTTAAAGGCAAGATCCAGCTTCTTATTACGTTAATTAGGGATAGAAGAACTCATTCAAATAAATCTAGAATCCAGTAACAAAACTGTGCTTGTGGGATCAGAGCAAGAAGGGCTTGAACCTCCAAGATATTGAGTACTATGGTCTGATCCAGCAAGGCATTGAAACACATGATTAACTTTAAGAACGCTGACTTCAGTGGGATTATTCATGTGCTTAAAATTAAGCATGTATTCAAGGGACTTGCTGGATTGGATCAGAGTGCTCAGTATCTTGCAGGACTGAGTCCTAACTGAGCTTGACAGAAGTGTGATGAGTGGCTAGGGTTACGAGTGAAAAGAGAAGCAGTGAAGGAAGTGAGGTCAGAGGAGAAGGGTGATGCAGTTGAAGGGAAGAAAAGAGGTTTGGGAGAGCAGCCTTAAAAAAAGAAATCTATTTAAATACAGAAAAGTCTCAGAGTCAAGAGGGGCCTTTGAGATAAGGAGATAAGGAGAAGGACATGGCTCCAAAATCCAAGAGGCGAGTGGCGGAAAGTGGAGTAGATCTGGGGAGTAAAGGAATGTGGAATATAATTCTCAAATTAGGGCCCCAATAGTGCAAGTTATCTGCACAGAGGGTTCTGCATCCACATAGACCCACGCTGCCTTCAATGGGGCTCTGTCCGTGTAGAGTAATTTAGCTGTACAAATGAAATCTATTTAATTAAAGGGGAATTGCTATTATGAACAATATCACATCCAAAGTCCTTTCATCCTTTTGTCATAGAATTGTTAATTGGTTTTCTTATCATTACAATAATATTAATAAATGGACACATTACAGTAGATGGTAAGGGGGGGGGGACTGTCATTGACAAGGATGAGCAGTAAAGGAGGAAAAGATTATATTATTTCTTTACATATTGAAATGAATATTTGAAAGAGATTTCCAGAGTAGAGTAAAAGAAAATTACTCCATAAGAGCAAAGAAAACAATAGAAACTTTTTTTTTGGTAAGACTACAATAAGGAACTAAAATATAAGGTGTAATATTTTCTATTTGAAATATTTGTGTATAGTGGAATTTAATTTTTATTAATCTCTGCTACGTGTGATAGCTTGTCTATATGGATCAAACATAAATTGATTAAAAGCCAATGGATTAAATCCAGGTCCCACTGAAGTCAATTGCAAAATGTCCATTGGCTTCAGTGAGAACAGGATTTCACTCAATGTGTTTGCATTTGCTTATTCTGATCACTGGACATTTGGCTGTAAGGATAAGTCTGGGAATCACTTCTTTTGACTTTTCCTCTGCTTCCAAAGTGAGAAAAGACTTGTCCACCCTGAATGCCACTCATGTTGCATTCCCATAGGGAAGAGTTAATTCTCAACAGTAGTGGACCTCAAGTCTCCTTGCTCACTATCCATGAGGGGTAAGGGTTGAATCGAAATTTTGACGAAAAACCAGAAATGAACATTTCTGAAATTCGCTGACTTTTCCCCACATTTTCTGACCAGCTCAGCTGCTCTCTTGCATTACAATCTGGTGAATGGAATACCTTAAAGATAATGTGTGTACTTTAACCCCTCCCCCCCCCAATTAACAAAGGAACTACAACAAAAATGCTGTGAAAGAGTAGGAAGAACCTGTCAAAATGCAGTAAAAAAGGAAATCAAAGTTCAGTTGAAGCAGCAGGGAATCCACCTTGGGTACATCCCTGAATCATTCCACTGTGCACGTTATAGGACAACCTTTGTTGTGAATTTCATTAATGAGTTGTCCTTTTCTAACTAGGGTTTCTCTTGTTAAAGTTGGCCTTACTGTTTCCAGTATTACCAATTTATACAGAGGGAGACAGGTGACCCAAAGGTGAAGTAAGAAGGCCTGGAAATAATACATTGAAAATATGGAGGAGAGAGTTAAGACCACAGAAGAGAGAGAGGCTGAAGAGAGTTTACTTCTCTATTCCCGTGCTCAAGCTCTGGGGCCAGAATCAAAAGCCTGTTGAAGTCAATGGTTTCTTCAGATCTGCTTTATCCTTTGAACCAATGACACATTTTTAACATCTCTACTAAAAGATACTTTTATTAAGTTGAGAACCAAGTCCCCAAATCCAAACACCAATACACTTGAACCCAGATCTAGATACAAAATTTGTAACTGACCTCCTCCATCCCTGTAGCAAACCAAAATCTTGGATCTTGACATCCACAAACCCTGTGGTGTTTAAAATCTGGATCTGGATCCAACTTGTACAGCTTGGGCACATCTCTGTTATTCTGGGGGAAAATATTTCAAAGGGAAACACACAAGCAGCAGTTGAGAGAACATGTAAATACAGAACCAACAATTATTCTGCAGTATAGAAAAAAATATTTATATCTATAGCCCATTTTCAAGCTTTGGATCGGTGATCAAGGAGCGTGGTACACATGTCTACTCAAAATGAATCCATGCACTCTATTTTTAACTTTAAAGAATGACTCTCTATGCAGTGTAACTGAATATACTTTGGGCATAACCATGGCTCTGGCCACTCGTGCATGAACGGGAGTTTATATTGCTGATGGCAATATGGGGACAGGGGAGAACAGCTCTTCAAGGCTACTATATTTCATCCCAGATGATCAGGGGAGAAGAATAAGTGGAGCCTTGGCTTTGCCCCCCATCCCATGCTCCAGCCAACATAGAAGGCTGCTGTAGACTGCCTCCTACCTGTAACAAGAAGGGAACCAGTGACCAGATGGTGACTTCATGAGTTACATTCAAGTCATTGGTCTGCATAGTATGGTGCAGCCCATTATTCTAGGCTTATGACAAAGCCACAACTCAGCCTTTGTCTTTTAAAATTAAATTATAAAATGGCAAATTCCCATGTGCGTTCCTTATGTTCTTTATAGGGCGGTAAGGATTCATTAGTTCATGACTCTTCAGTGCTTTGAAAATCTAAAGTACAATAGAACTATTGGTCATACAGGAAAGCATTATTCATGGAGCTGGTTGGAGAAACTTTGACGGAAACACATTCCGTTAGAATATGTAGCTCTCTCAATATCCAAATGCTTTGTGAAATGGAGTCGATGTCTTTGGAATTTTGTTTCAGAAGAAAACTGGGGGGAAAGTTCTGACACTCTCAACGTGTCCTGTTTTGATGTTTTTAAAATGATTTTCATGCTGAAATTTTTTTGTTTCCAATTTTTAGTTTATTTTATTATGTTGTAATACAAATTTTTAAAAGTGGAAATAAAAAAAAAGTAGTTTTTTCAGAATTTTACTTTGTGGAGAATTTTTACATTTTTGGGGTGAGTTCCAATTTTGAATGACGTCAAATTTTTGAAATCTTGATATCCTTCACAAAACAAAATTTACATCCTCTGCACAGTCCTAGTTATTAATGTGAGATGTTCTCTTGGAGGCGGGCTGCAGTAGTCCCTTAGCCTCTAACATGGCCTCCCTCTTTCCTCTTCAGCTCCTGCTTGATACTGTTTAAGACTGACTGTGGTAATTAGAGACTTGATTCTACATTAACTTAGCAACAGTGTGCTGATGTTATGTGGGAACATTCCCCTTTGATATGCTACAGAGCTACACTGGTGTGTCATTATTTTTCAATCTGAAAAGCAGGTTGCTTTTTCACTAGGAAGGAATTGGTAAAAAAGGAGCACTTTAATGCTAGGTCATGAAATGGTCTTCCATTTTGTCATGTGATGGGATCTAAAAGTCTGGATGTAAAAAAAGACAGTGTTAGTCAAAACCAATTCTGAATTAAAGTCTTTTTAAAAATCAAAAGATATAATTCGACTGAACAAAACAAAATAAAGCCAAAAATCCCTGATTCAAGATCAGAGGTTTTATATTGTTACAACTTTAGTGGTGCAGGATGCAAACAATTTTTGTCAGATCTGAGATTTTTCTTAAAATGCTTTGAGATCAGATTACATATCTCGCACAGTCTTTTAAATTGTTTTCAAAAGTGATCCATGTTTAGTTTTATTATGAATTACTTGTATTATCTGCATTCCAGTAGCATTTGTGTTCCAGAGTGTAAAGCATTTAGACTCTACTTTCTTCTTGTTGTTTAGAGTATTTACCACACAACTCTTTTTTTTTTTTTTTTTTTTTTGTGGTCATTTCCCCCACATACAGGTCCAGAACAACAGCTGGTGTAAATCACTAAGATCACACAGGATCTACACTGAGTTACAACAGTTAAGAGTCTGGCCTTATATTTTATATTGCCTAAAGAAATTATGTAACTGTAGAGCTAGATTGTGAAATGATGGCAGGGTAGGCATTTTGCCAGATTATTAGTGAATCAGCCTTTCTCTTGGGCAATTTGTTTTACTTGTAACTGACAATGTTTCTCAAGTGGGACCCCCTCTATTTCTAAGGGAGGGAGCTGCTATCCTTTCACTTTAGAATTTGCTTTAGCAATATGCCTGCAGGAACTTGGATTTGTTAGTCTTCTAGGGATGCTGCAAATCACCCCCCGCCCCCGCCACATACCACCCACATGTTTTAACACAGACTTTTGATTTAGAGGTGGGATTGTGGCTTGAAAGTCTTAGTGTGCCTGTGACTGGGGATACTGGTGAGTTTTGCTGTAATAAGCACATAGACCTAGGCACTACAAAAGTAAAAGTCTAAATATGTGAATAAACACCAGGGACCACATTCTCTGATCTAACTGAGCTGTGTCTAATACAAGACCAGATAAGAATGGAAAGAATGTGGCTTTGTCACTTCTTGTAGCTCTCCAAACCCGGGACTGTGTGAGTTTCGGTTTCGGAGCTGCTCTAATTTTTGTGCCAAGGTGCCTATGGATCCCAATTGCTGTGCTAACAGCTGGCAATTACTGCAGGACAGGGGTACTCTCCGGCCCCCATCCCACTCAGGAGACTGGTTGAGTTGGCTTGTCAGTAGCCTGAAGGGGCTGAAGCAAGGCCAAGAGCCTGGATCCAGGTGGGCAGAGAGTCTGGCTGCCTGCATGAGCAAACTTGCACAGTTATTGAAACTGTCTGCGGAGTATTTCTTGTGCACAGAGGGCAATGTGTCCATTTCAACAGGAAAAAGTCTAAATGAATTCTTTTGACTTTCTTGTTCCATTTTGATAATGTCAAGACATTTCATTTAACTTTATCAATTCAATTTTTTTCTTTTATAGTATATTCATTTAAATGGATATAAATATTATTTTTATATTATTTTGACATTACTGAAATATTTTGACCTTATCAAAACTAAACATTTTGGTTTTTAAATCTGGCATTCCAATAATTTCAACTTCTAAAACTTGGAACAAAAGCAAATTTGGAAATGTCAGAATTACCCATAAAATGGACATTCTGTTTTATGACCAACTCTAATAAGTCTTTCCACTGACTTATTTTTATTACAGTAGCATCTAGAGGTCAGGCCCCTTTATGCTTGGCACTGGGCAAACAGTCTGTGGGTTTTGAAGCACCCTTCTAGTTTTTCATGGAAATCAGGAAAGATTTTTAGCAAGTGGGGGTTGTCCCACATACTCTCAAGCCTCAACTCTTACTCATGTGATCCATACACAGAAATTATTAACGTCGCTATTCCTCCATCCTAAGTACTGCTATAACCCTCATTACCATGGTAATAGAACTCTTCACAATCTTTTAATGCATTAGGACCCCGGTGAGGTAGGGAAGTACTGTTAGCTTCTCTGTGCCTCAGTCTCCCATCTGTAACATGAGGCTAAGTGACTTGCCCAAGGTCACACAGGAAATCTGTGACAGAGCAATGAAGTGAACCTTGATCTCCTGAGTGCCAGGTTAGTGCTCTAACCACTGGACCATTTTTCTCTGCAAGAAACCCCCTTTTTATTGCATCTCTACAGTGTGAGCAAAATATACTGGAATGAGGTGTAAGTCCCACCAGCCCAAGCTCCATTTTGCACCAGTGCAGTGTGTCTGTATGAGGGAGTCTGCACTTGTGCAACTATAATAAGAGCAATGGTGAGAAGTATGTGGGGGAAAACCCCAAACATGCTTGGCATATTTAACTGTCTAAGCCCAATACATTCCTATTGCTAACTTGTCACTTTTTGTTAATTATGGTTGGGAGACACTTGTTCAGAATAGAAATGAAGCCCATTGTAACCTATTATACAAAGAAGAAAAACATTGCGGTGATCTGAAAAACAATGCCTGATAGTGGCATGAAGTGAAAGCAGTTATTTACAGGGGGAAAATTTCCATTAAATGCCCCTCCCTGCTCTGAAATGTGCAGTAAGTGATTGATTCATAAGCATCTGAAACCTTGAAATCCCAGAATAATCTGATCCTTGAGAAATGTTGTAGGCACTTTGGCAGTCACATTTATTGCTGCTTATAATTTCTAATCAGATACAACTGGAAGTAAGAGACCCCTCTTGTTGATTGTATAGGACACCTGCTGTGTCAGCTAAAGGATAGTTTACTAATCCTAAAAGGGATTCATGAAGATTGTTGATTCACACTGTGATGTGGCGTCAGCCCCTCACTAGCCCATAAAGGGTTAATGGAACCCTAGGGAGGCTGTGCAGGAGACAGTCAATTGGAGAGGGCTCCGAGGAGCAGCCAATCAGGGCTGGGCAGGCCTGTATAAGAAGAGCCACAGGGCAGAGCAGGTCGGTCATTCCCTGGAGCTTGAGGAGGAGGAGGACTGGCTGCCTTGCAGGCAGAAGAGCAGCTAGCACCTTGGACAGAGCAGTGCTGGGCAGGCTCAGGAGAGCGAGTGTGAGCTCCTGGCTGATGACTGGCATGCTGAGGCCCTGAGACAAGGGCAGAGAAGGTGCTGGGGCTGCGGGGAAGTGGCCCAGGGAAGTAGACTGAGGGGTTGGAGGGGATGCAGTTCATGGCTGCTGTCTACAGGGTCCCTGGGCTGGGACCCAGAATAGTGGGCGGGCCTCGGTTCCCCCCTCAGTCACCACCGAGGAAGTGGCTAGACCAGGGGTGGCCAACCTGAGCCTGAGAAGGAGCCACAGTAATACGTCAGCAGCCCCCCATCAGCTCCCCATTGCTCCCAGTGCCTCCCACCCACAGGTAGCCCCGCCAATCAGCGCCTCCCCCTCCCTCCCTGTATGTCAGCTGTTTCATGGTGTGCAGGAGGCTGGGGGGGGGGAAGGGGAAAGAGCGAGTACATGGCAGGCTCAGGGGAGGGTGTGGGAAGGGGAGAGTGGGGGCAGGGCCTGTGCAGAGCCAGGGGTTGAGTAGTGAGCACCCCCCAGCATACTGGAAAGTTGGCACCTGTAGCTCCAGCCTCGGAATCGGTGCCTATACAAGGAGCCGCATATTAACTTCTGAAGAGCCGCATGTGGCTCTGGGCTAGACAGTGGACTGCCATTCCCCCCAGAAGGGGGGAGAAATGAGTGTAGTGCAGCCAGAGGGTTGTATCCTGAAGAGGACGCTGTGTTCTTTGGAACAACATGCTTCCTGGAGTAGATGTGATGGCGGCAAGAGGTCACCAGATGAGGGTGCACTGGTGAACTAAGCTGATTGCCAACAGGAGGCGCCACAGCAGTGAGTCAAACCCCATCTCTCTCACCATGTAATTAACCATTTTAAAACAAACACACACATAATAACATAGGAAAGCAGGCTAAGTGAACACAAGATGTGTTGACATGCTGTAGTAATGAAAATCTATTTCAGAGGGTGCCCATATACTTCAGCATTTCAAAAAGCACTTCCTTAATGTATTCTCACTTTCTTCAAATCCTCTGTTATCATGGATAATTTTTTATTAGGCAATTTCCACTTCAAAGGGTCTGTGTTAATTTTAGAGCTGCTGCTCCTCCCCGCTCCCCTGTGTATCTTCCAAACAACTAATTTAAAAGCTATTTTAATGCTAAAAGATAAGATGACCTAGTACCACCTTATTAAAGCACTAGCAAATGAAAGAACCAAGAAGGACCAAGTTGCATTTAGTAGAAGCGTTAATGATCACATTCATCTCTTTTTAAAAGTACTTTCTTTTAATTTCTATTCAAAACTCTGGAAGCAATTGCAGGTCTTGTTGCAATGTATTACATCATAACCACAAAATTACATAGGTGCCTACATCCCAGTTTTGGCTCCACTGCGATCCACAAAAACTGGGTTCAGCGGGAGTAGGCAGCTAAATTCATTTGGCACCTGTTTCTATCTCTGGGCATGTGCACAGCTCTCTCCCTCTAGGTATCCTGATGCTGATTTCCTAACTATGCTCCAGAACAATTCACAGTGGGGGAAGACAGCTATTAGTCTAAGTTGCATGTGGACCTGATCTGGCAGGTGGCCTCTGAGCACATCTACTGGAGCAGACCCCATTTAAAACCTGGCAGAGGCAGCAACAGCGAATGTTGCTGTCACCACCCACCCACCTTAGGACACTCACCTGAGCTATGGGGTATTCTGATGGTGGGGGGAAGGGGCTCCCTCAAACTCTCCATTGGAAGCTGTTGCACTCCGGATAAATAATGAAAGTGTGATTGGAGCAGAGGGTCTGCTCCCAGTGTCTCCCCCTCCCAGTTGGGTGCCCAAACCACTGGACTAGAGTCTCTCCCTCCCCCCACCGCCCTCAGGCTAATGACTATTCCACTGTGGGTAAATACTTCAGCAGAAGATTATCAGAATATCCCATAGCTCAGTGGTTACAGCACTCTCCTGAGATAAGATTTCAACAGGGCTTTCCCTTTTACGCCTCTGGTAGGGGGGGTGGGAACTGAACCAGGGTCTCCTACATCACAACCAAAATTATATGAGGGGCTCCGCCTTTTCCTCCTCTGGCCATTTTTGCGTGGAGCATGGTGGGTGCCTAGCTCATTCCTACATAAGCCTAAACCTGACTCTAGGCAGCTGGTTCCCATTCATGGACCACTCAGGAGGCATAGGCACTTCCCTACAACCCCCAGTTTAGTCCTTATCTCCATGGGAGGGGCAGGGCTTAGCACACATCCCTCTCATCAGCATCTCCCATTGACTAGTTTAGGTGGCTCCCATCCTAGAGTGCTAGGTTTTGTGGATCACATTCTAAGGCACCTCTTTCTCCCCATTTATTGTACAGGGAGCTTAGGCACATAACTCAGGCTTTGTGGATTGCAGGGTTGTTGCTATAATTTTCTAGGTTCCTAAAAGTTTAGGTCCTGAGATGCTCAGCATTGCAACCCTAAGTCCCTTCCTGGATCTAGTTCCCAGCCTTCCTGGACACTTTTGCCAGGCTGTCTGCCTGATTCTGATTTCACTAACAGATTCTACAGCAGGTCATTCTTGTCAGTGGAACGACTCCTGCCTTAAATGGTGCACAATGGATCAGAACCTGACCCCAAAACTTCTGCTGTACTATGCAATCACTTTCTCGGTCTGTAGCCTGTGACCTTCTCCCGACTCTGCTACAGGGAAAAGGGCTTGCTCTTTCTCATTAAACCTGCCATAGGAGGGAGACTGGATGTGTTCAGTGCTAGGCAGAAGCTGGGATGGGGTGTGGGCCGGAAACCATTTCTGCATGTGTCCCTGGATTCTGGTACTTGGGAAAGCACATACTGCATCTTTTTTGGAAAGGTGTAATAAATGCTGCGGCTGAGTACACTTCCCTTTAAAGTCTGCCTCTGCCCCCAAGGTATAGCATCATGCTCACCCTACTGCACACCTACGAGTTAGTCATATTGTTGCACAAAGATGTGCACAAGGGCAGCCTCTTAGCGCTTGATGGGATTAGAAATCACTGCCATTCTTATTTAAGGAGAAACTCCGATATAATCCCCCTCCCATAAAGCTGCTTTTGCTTTAGTCAATATGCCTTCTGTTAATAATACGGTAGCTTCTGCCTCTTCTAACTATATTTCTACTACTGAGTGTCATTTACTTGCCCTTACTATGTAACCTATTATAGCTTTCACTGTGGAGTGAGATATTTGGCAAACAAGACCTTGTCTTCACTGCTAAACAGGTACACTTTTACCTCAGGGTAACCAATATGCATCAGCTATCCTGAGGTAAAATCAGGCACTTTAAGTTTATTGTGCATAAACAGCCTTAAAACTCTTTCAAGGGCTGACCTTAGCAAGCTTGTCTCAGGGTAAAACTAAAGCTCATGAGTGTTAGTTATCCTGAGGTAAAGCACGTACCTTTTTTTAGCAGTGAAGCAAAGGCAACAGTGCACGTTTTGCTCTTAGAATGACAGTGACTCATTATAAGGGACAAGGTAACATCATAATGCCAAGTTGGATGTGCTGATGTAACTCCACTGCTAGGGATCTCAGGTACTGTATAGTCTGTCTCAGGAACAGTTATGCAACCGAAAACAACTATGCCAACAGAGAGCAGATCTGTCAGCTATTCAGCTCATTTCATCCAGCAATTTAGGGAGAGTATATATTTTGAAAACTCATAAATGCAATTTTTTATTTTATTAGGACATAAAAATGTAATGGTATTTTACACAGAAGAATCAATCTGTGATTCATCATGATGTTACCTTACAGAATAAATTGTACAGAAAGCAGTGAGTGCTATAAATAGTGGGATCAGAAGAAAATATTGCTCCTCTGTAAATGCTTATAAAATGAACTCATTTTGTCAAATGAGTGAGGTTATGCCAAATCAAAAAGGGGTTGCTGTTGCTTCATCAATATGCTGATACCAAAAGGAATGAAAGGATTAATATATATTATATATAGCTGAAGAAAAACAGAACATAACTAAGAAGTCAACATTCTTAGGAATGATCTACAGAGGAAGAGATATAAACAGGGAGAGAGAAACTGGTTTTCAGATGGAAACCAGAATTCGAGGGTTCTGTTCTAGGCTTTGTCCGTCAGTCACTGTGGGTAGGTCACTTAGGCCAGTGGCTCTCAACCTTTCCAGACTACTGTACCCCTTTCAAGAGTCTAATTTGTCTTGTGTCCCCAAGTTTCAACTCACTTAAAAACTACTTGCTTACAAAATCAGACATAAAAATACAAGTGTCACAGCACACTATTACTGAAAAATGGCTGCTTTTCTCTTTTTTACCCACTAATTTATAAAATAAATCAATTGGAATATAAATATTGTACTTACATTTTAGTGTATAATATATAGAACAGTATAAACAAGTCATTGTCTGTATAAAATGTTAGTTTGTACTGACTTCGCTAATGCTTTTTATGTAGCCTGTTGTATAATTAGGCAAATATCTAGATGTAGCCCCTGGAAGACCTCTGCATACCCACAAGGGTATGCAGACCCCTGGTGGAGAACCACTGACTTAGGCCAAAATATTCTAAGTGGCAAAGAATTTTTGAAAATGACTTGTATTTTTCACTCTATGCATCTGATGAAGTGGTTTTAGCCCATTATAGCTTATGCCCAAATAAATTTGTTAGTCTCTAAGGTGCCACAAGGACTCCTCATTGTTTTTGCTGATACAGACTAACATGGCTACCACTCTGAAAAGTATCCAACTGAAAGTCTATGGGCCAGGTCCTCCCCCCACTTGAGTCTGTGTTTAGAGCAATTAATAAAGTTACCACACAAAGCAGGGAGTAACTAGGATTAGTTAATTGATTGGTTGAAATGTTGTAAATAAAGCAATGCAGGCAATGCACTCCTGAAAAAGCATGTGTGGGTATGTGTGCGCACGCACAAACTTCCCTGTTGTACTGTAAACAATTCCAGAAAATTTTTCAACTTTTCCCCCAGACCCTTTCAAATGCTAAATCATGGCTTCTAAACCTCAGCCACAAAAGGTTGGAGTGGGCCATATCAGAGCCCCTCCGGGTCATTTCTTATGCAGATGGATCTTGCTTCTGAAATCCACTAAATCAAATGTGCTTTAATTACAGTGATTTTAATTGGACCATAATAAAAATTACAAGATAAATAAAGTAACTCCTCAGATGAATCAAGTGCGCAAAGAGAGTGGGTTCTTTTATAAGCTACAACAGACCATTCCACTTAGTGTTTCATTTAGGTTAGTGTTTAGATTAATCTCCATCCACCTTTCCAGCTGTAGCTATATCTTAGCAGCTTGCATCAGGAGTTGTGATCCTATTGGCTAGGCACTGTGGACCCACAACAAAAAGGCAGACCTTGCCCCAAAGAGCTTACAGTAATCAGACAACAGTAGGATGCAACAAACAGAGGGGGAGCATAGGCAACAGAGAGCAAATACTGATCATTAAAATAAGCAGTGGTCATAGCATGCCAGCTGCTTAGCCGTTGTTGACTTTTTTGTAAGCATCATGGCGGAGATAGTCTGAAGGAGGATAATTACTTTTGTCATGGTTTGAGGAGCTGGAAAGGAACTGACTCCAATTGTGAGTTACTGAAATAGATGTAGACACAGAATACTGTATTCCAAGGCTTTTCTATCAAAAAAGCATTTACACTTTTGAACAAGACTTCTGATTTCCAAAGCAGCAGCCAGATTTATAATTCACAAGCATAGCTCCGCTTGCAGAATGCCAGAAAAAGCAGCTGGGTTTGAATACCTTTTGTGAGCCAGCAGCTCTCCAAAGACACAATTCCCAAAGCTACTACATATGTGAATTTTACTCTTTAAACACATTTGTGGATGTCATTAAATAGAATCAATGACCTCAACCAAGTGGGCCTATGTCCAGTAAGTACCATTATTGACTCTCGTCTGGGCCTCTCCCAACATACAAGTGATCTAACTCCTACTATTTTTAATGGGAGTTGTACTTCGCCTGAAGAGAGAACCGACTCCCACCCTTCATATGTGAAAAGGATATCCGAAGAGCGATAGCTATGACAATGTGACAATGAATGTGTAAATAAGTTCCCTGATGAAGTTTGTTATGGGTTTTTGATTTGGGTATAATGGAGCTGGCAATATAAGATCACCCTTTCTAATCCCACGTCAGATATTTTACTTCACTAAGTTGTCATCTTCATCACATCTGTCCCAACAATATTAAAAAGATATTTAAGGGCCTGTTACTGATCTGTGAAAATGCACTGTATTGTCTTCTTATTTGACATAATCAGTCCCCTACATAGTGTGAACCTACTGCCAGATAAATGTCCTGGATGAAACTTCAACCATGCACATTGGCAGTATTGCAAATGCCTCTATTCTGTTATCATCATGGAATGCATACTGATTTAAAGTCTTAAAATGGCTTTGCCTTTAATGACTGGTAAACATCACCTTACAAATACTAAATGACTAAAAACAGGTGGTATACTTTTATTTCTAATTTACTGATTTTTTTTCTCATGAATCACATAAAGATCTCATTGATCTTTCAATCATTCTTTTCTCCTACAGGAAACTTCAACCACCTGAAACAAGTAGTGTTTTATTTGTTAAGAAAGATCTTAATCACTAAAATACTAAGGGACTAATGTATATCTCATTGACAGAACTCTGTGCTCTTCCTTTTTCTTGAACAATGTTATCAGAAAAATTACCAGCTACAGACATTTGTTTTTGTGCTACTTGAAACAGCCAGATTAGCAGGGGAAACTTTGTAAATTGAGGTGCATTCAGTTACACAACTTCAAGACATGGCAGTGGATCCACAGCCTAGGAAATTATCTACCTTATGTTAAATTGTACTTAATTTAAATGGGATTATACTAGAAATTGAAGCTGCTAACCATCAGGGACCATTTAAACAAAAATCTTTCTGCTTTGGCAACACATAAGCTAGTATTTGTGAGCTTTGGCTGCTTTGTATAGGTTTCCTTGCTATTATAGCCTGATAGACTTTTGGTGTTAAATTGGGTCCCAAGGGATCATTTTATCCCTAATTTTCCAGCTGCTAGCAAGTGTACCGTTTGTATGGTCTGCTGTTATGCCATCAGTCCTGTATTCATGTATATTTTGTCTCTTACCAAGTAGTCATAAGAGATTTTCTTGCTTTCTTGTAACAAGAATTTATAAGTCTCTTGAGAGTTTGTACTGTTACAATTAATACAGGTTTCGTCAAATAGAATGACCTCCCACTCCCACCTTTTCATTCAGATTCTTTACTGTAATGTTTCTCAGGTGGTAGACCATGACCTCTAGGGAGATCATAAAAGCCTACTGGAAGTAAGGGCACTTCAAGCAGTGATTAATTTGTAATGAAAGAGGTGCTGGGGATCAAGCAATTTTTTTACTTTCATAAGAGGCAGAAAGTCCAGAGGTGCCAGGGCTGTGAACTGCCATGCCTAGAGGTGTCGGGCTCTGCCCTGGCAAGCCCTGGCACAAATTAAGCATCAGCTGCAAGGCATTAAATGTTATTACAATTCTAAATCAAAGAAAATAAAATTACCATCATAATGTCAAGGTAGCTAAAACCTTCAATGTTTGTGAGGTCAAAAGTAGTGGTAGTTGTTTTATATAGGCTTATCATTGGTATGTTTTTACTCTTATTTTTATAGTAAATAGAAGAGGGGCACCAAAATTCTGGAGTTCAAATGAGGGACTGTCAATTTGGTAAGGTTCAGAAACACTGGCTCATTTATTCCATTAGGTGGTTAGCCCTAGCCAGTCATGAAAGAAATAAAAATAACTGTTCTAAATTAACACTTTTTCTGGCTCTCCTAGTGCAGGGGTGGCTAACCTATGGCTCCAGAGCCACATGTGGCTCTTCAGAGGTTAATATGGGGCGCCTTGCCTAGGTGCTGACTCTGAGGCTGGAGCTGCAGATGCCAACTTTCCAGTGTGCTGTGGGGTGCTCGCTGCTCAACCCCCTGCTCTGCCCCAGGTCCTGCCACCACTCCGCCCCTTCCCCCAGGGTCCCTGCCCCTTCCCCCGAGCCTGCCATGCCCTCCCTGCTCCCCACCACAGCCTCCTGCGCACTAAAAAAACAGCTGATTGGCGGGTGGGAGGTGTGGGGAGGGAGGGAGGGAGAGGGTGGGCGGGAGGCGCTGGAGGCGGGTAGCGGGTGGGGAGCTGCTGACGTATTACCGTGACTCTTTGGCAATGTTCATTGGTAAATTCTGGCTCCTTCTCAGGCTCAGGTTGGCCACCCCTGTCCTAGTGTGTGCCAGCTTACCTGTGTCTATCAAGTAGTTCATCATAAGCTCCTCTGGGCAGTGACAGTCATCTCTTAAATAATGACCATAACTCCTAACCACACAGCCTTCAACGGGGAGTTGCCACATGCTTGAGCTGGGGTGACACATGGGGTACAATTATTTTTTGCTCAGCTAAAGAAGGGGAATGGAGAACACAGCTGAATGAGAATTAATGGTCTGTGAGACAAGAACTCAACCCTTTACAAAGGAAAAAATGCCTAGTAAGGCAAGAATGCAGTTGCTACTTCAGTAGCAGTGAACAGGCTTCCATACTGTCACAGGTGGAAAGTTTAATTGCTCTATTGCATCTTAATGTTTGAATCAAAAATATAGTCAGGTCAGAAAATATTGTAAACTGAATGAATATAGTATGTTACGATAGACAAGCATGTTATTCACTGCAAGCGTCTACTGCAAACAAGCTGAATAATTCACTCCTTGTGATTCTCAGAGAAGTGGAATTAAAATCACAGAACAGCTCTCATGCAAGTACAGAATGAGACAGACACGTTGAGCTAACCAAGAAATAAATCAGTTTCCATAGTAACAACTGCTTGTTAACTCTCAGATTTGGCAATTTACAGGAGCCACATGAAACACCATCCTCACTACTATTCATTATTGTAATGCTGTAGGACTCAAACACCTCAGTCAGGATTGAAGCCTTTTTGTGCTGGGTGCTGTACAAATACATATGAAGACAGACATGGTCCCTGCCAAGCCAAAGAGCTTTCAATCTAACTAGATGCAATGTGTGTGATAAACAACAGGAGGGAAGGGGAGAGCAATGACAAAGGTAGCCATCATCGCACTTTGCAGTTACAATGTACTACGGGTATCATGGCTAACCATGTGCACCACTTTTAGGGTCTGAATCGTCCTTTATTATCCTCCTGCTCACACCATTCCTCCTAACAAACAATCAATCTCCCAACCCCACAAAACATTGGGGGAGATTTAGGTTGGATATTAGGAAAAACTTTTTCAGTAGGAGGGTGGTGAAACACTGGAATGCATTACCTAGGGAGGTGGTGGAATCTCCTTCCTTAGATATTTTTAAGGTCAGGCTTGACAAAGCCCTGGCTGGGATGATTTAGTTGGGGATTGGTCCTGCTTTGAGCAAGGGGTTGGACCAGATGATCTCCTGAGATCCCTTCCAACCCTGATATTCTATGATTCTATGATCTGTAACTAAACCTACAACCAACTTAAATCTCAGCCACGGTCCATAATAATTTCTGTCAGCTTCGGCCAAACTATGACCCAAATTAGGCTGAGTTTCAAGCAAATGTACGCTGATTTACGGTTTCAGGCCACAATCAAAAGAAAATCAATGAGTTTCACCAATATGCACTTATACAATATGTATTTTTAAGTAATTATAACTGATGGGGTGGTTATATAACTTTTTGTAAATATTTTTAAATTGCCTCATTGTTTACTTGACTAGTCTAATGGATCACTTGAATCTCATGAGTAAAGAATTGATATTTTACAACCTTCTACGCACTTAGCACAAACAATATCCCAAAGCTAAAATGCCCAAAACAAATGAGGACGTTAAACTCCTGATCAGAGGATGTTATGACTCTGACAAACTCTCAAAAGCCAGGAAATTCCACATTAAAGCCTTGATCCTTAATTTCTCATTTATTTGTTCATTTCACAATGGTGTGTTAAGGACAGCATGTCAGCATAACTTGGAAATACCTGGCACTGGTTGGCAGTGTTGCAGCCATAACATCAAGTAAACAACTTGTAGCAGTTAGCTGTTTTCATATGCATGCATATTTCTGCTTATCTAACTCTACTGACTGCCAAGAAAATATTAATTTAAAAAGTTCCCATCTTTCACCATGGGATCAGATTGTTCAATCCTGTTTTGCAGGCAGCCTGTTAATTTATTCCCCCAGTTGTGTGACAGTAGTTGGCTGTCTTTCCCCATCATTGTGAGCCAGCTTCTCTTCTTCTAGACTCTGTCTTTGATTAAACATTGACACATTTCACCTTTTGGTAGTGCTGGCATGGATGAAGGCCAGTATACAATGGTCGCCATTAAAATGTAATTTGCCCACAGTGACCAATACATTAAATATTACAGTGTGGTAACTGAGGTTAAACACTGATTGTTTTAAATGGTAACCAAGGTACATGGACCAGAATTTCAAATTTAGCTGTAGAAATTTTATGCCAGTCAGTTTCTATTTGTGGTTATAGCTCTTTAGGAGGAATATTAGGAAATACCCTGGCTGATTGTGGATTAATATGGACAAACAGGAGTTCTGTGCACAGAAAGACATGCTGCCATTCCCTGCAGCGCTTTTATCAATTAACATGTTCCAGCCAAAAATCTCCTGTTAAGACTTCTACTCAACAATCAGTTCAATACAATTGTACCTTCTGCCTTATTTTTCATGACTCTTGTCTTCACGCTCATGCAAAATTTGAGTGATTGAGTGGTTCTTTCCTATGCAGATTGTATTATTTTAATTCTCCATAAAACTGACATTCTCAATGTGTGTCCTCTTCAGAATCTCATCACTCGACTTCTCACATGGTTAGTGCAGCATCTGTTACATAGCAGTGCTAGGCTGAATTACCTAGCCTACGCAGAGCTTTCTTCATTAGTCCAGGGTGCGTGTCATGGGTACACATTATAAAAGTGTATTACCGTACATTCCTGTAGCTTGTTGTGTTATGATTTAGGAGCCCATAAAATGGAAAATCAAAGCAAACCCCCTGTTCTTCCCCCTCCTCCCCAAAAGCACTTTTGAGAACTGATTACTATACTGATTATCCTGGCAACCTTAATCTTCCAAGACATGTGAGTCTATTCAATTTACTACTATATAGCACTGTTATATTTATTACTGGGGAACATCTTTCTTTCATTTCACATAAGTAAGGTTTATGATAAAGCTGAGAACTACAGCAGATCAAAAATTTTCAAGTAATAATTTTTCATTGGAAAATACAACAATCAAAACAAACATAACACAGGAATGTGACTTCTGATGAAATTTTATGGGGGTAGGGAGTCTAATGAAATGTTTCAATATTGAAACATTTTGTTTTGATAAAGTAAACTTTTTTGTTTTGACTTTATGGTTACAAGTAATTGTTTACTTATATATTAAACTATTTTCAATATTCTATAATATATAACATTGACATTATCAAAGCAGAATGTTTTGATAGTTCCAATTTTAATTTTGGGGGGGATTTCCATCCTGCAGGAAATTCTGGCATTTCAAAATCTACTTTTGATCCAAGTTCTTGTTTCTGACCAGCTCTACCGAAACACAGGTTGTCACTAAATGCAACGTGCATAATAAATTACAATATTATGGGCCATATCCTTAGATGGTGTAAATCAGTGGAGCTTTTCCAATTCATTCCATCTGAGAATACAGCCCAATTTAGAAATACAGGAAATAAATTCCTTCATCTTATACTTAAAATGCCCCTGTAGATGCTCTCTATAATGCATCAGTTTAAAAAAAAACCCTCCCGATTTAAACACAAAAAAGCCAATAAAATTGAAGATAATATTGACTCACCCTTTGTCACCTCTGTCCTCTACTTTTGCCGATTTTTGCTTCCATGCATAATTTCGTTTTTGTTCCACTTCCCTACTTGTCCCCTTAGTTTAGGTATCTACAATATGCAGTACTTTGTCATCACTAGACCACAGGGCAAAATGACACTGTGTTGTTTAAATATTTTACCACTATTTACATTTTCTGTTTTTACTTATTTTTCTCAAATTCCTGGGTTTTACAAAAGCTATTATTCAGTTTTTACTGCCTTTCACCTGAATTTTGGACCCCACAAGTACATGAACGTACTGATTATGTTAAGAATATTTAATTCATTACATTAGCTAGATGCATTTATTGTAATATATTAGTCTAAGTGTGAGCGTTAGGCTGACTGTTAAAGTAAGACAATGTAGTGGAAGATATGCATACGTGTGCATATGTGTATGTACTGTTAATCTACAGTTCATGAAACAAACCACAACATTCAACTGTTATTACGTTGAATAATCTTACTTTTCTCTTTGTTGCTTTTTTCTGTCCTTCCATCCTCACATTAATATTAACCCTGATAGTTACACAAAAAACAATGAAGTTCATGTTTTGCACATAATGCCTTTTTTTACCCATTTTTAATTTAAATTTATAAATTCCTGGGAAATTTTAAACAAAATACAAACCGAAAATGAAGGGCCTTTCCAATATTTTACTAGAGTGGTGGGAAAGAAAAAATTCTCATTTTGATAGTGACGTATTAAGATTATGCAGGTAATTAACATCCAAATTTTCTTTCTTTCAGGTATTCATATGACTTAATATTTAGTGGAATCAGCCTTTACACTATTCTAGTAAGGGATCAGGGAGAAGCCTATCTTAAGCTGCAAAGCTATTACAATTAAGACTCTTTTCTATATGGAATTTCCTTCATAAGATGTAAAGATGTATTAGCATTTTAATAGTTACCAGGATCATGGTATAATGTGTGCAAATTAAAATATTCAATTGATTGAAATGATGATTTAGTAAAATAAAATATATATATAGAGAGAGAAATTTCATCCCAAAAAGTAACAGTGCATCTTATTAGTCACAAAGAGGAAGTACTATTTACTCTAAAGCCGGTTAAGGCACAATTAAGTGGTACAGGAAACAAAGTAAGAAATTAACCCGGGGGGGGGGGGGGGGGGGTGGTATGCGGAGGGAGGAAGGAAAGGATCAGGGAAGATTTTAATTCTGATTTTCAAGTATTAAAGCAGAAAATATGGACACTATTCATATAGATCTTGAGGTTTTAATCTGCTGTTGGTTTTTTGGCAAATTTTAAGCATGCAGAGAGGGATGGTGGCATGCTAGATTTGTATTATACAGATGGTAACTACTTTGCATATGAATCTTGGGTTGAACACAGTGAAAAGTTAAGAATTAAGTTTAACTTATAACCAAGGAGTCATGATATATCTTCTCATTAGTACAGACTTCTCTGCAGCAATACATTTGTAGTCTGCACAGCGCAGCAAAATTGTGTGAAGACCAGTGCATCAGTACATGGTCAGAGTTTGATTTTGTTTTTTAATGAATAAATGGACTTCCAATTTGCTACCTATTTAGGAACTTTTAAATCACCCATCATCATAGCAATTCCTTGGTAAACTAAATCTGCGAAGTGATGTTGGCTAAGATATATTTAAATTATACATGTATATCTTTTCTTTCCCCCTTCTCTGGTTTATAGGGGCAACACGGTCATTCGTGGTGAAAACAAACAGTCATTGGGCCAGGGAAAGAGTGAAAATGACAGTATAGCCTGGTGGTTAGGGCACACACCTAAGATAAGGGATACTAAAGTCCCTACTCCAGTTACTATGAAGTATACCAAGGGGAACAGATTCAACAGGAGAGGCTGAGACCCATAGCAGAAGATTCCATTGCTCAATGAGCTCTCTTGCAATGTTCAGGACTGAAGTTCAAGTACTTCTCCAGATCGGGGGGAGAGAGAGGAGAACTGAACCTGGGTCACCCACATCCCAGGTGTGTGACCTAACCCACTGGGTTTAAAGTTATAAGGAGGGCAGTGGCACCAGTACAGCCAGTGCTGGGTGAGTAATTGGGGTGGGGTTGGGTTGTTTTTTTTTGTTTAGTGGCTGAACTGGAAAAAGTGGTTTGCTTTGACCCAAAATGATTTTTTTCTTAGAGAAATGACAAGCCAAAAACATTTCATTTGGGCCAAACTGAATTGCCATTTGAAATAGCTCACTTAGATTTTTTTCAAAATGAACCATTTCAACATTTCCAAAATGTTTTTTCTTTTGCTGAAACTATTGGCCAAATGCTGCCGAAATTGTTTTTGGTTGAATGAAGTATTTTGTTTGACTCAAAATATTTTTCAGTTTGCCAATAAACTAAAAAAATCCATTATTCACCCAGTTCTAAACATAACAGCATGTTGACCCATGGATGGACTTGAAGATTGGGCAATGGAAACAAACTAGAAGCCATCGAAGGGTCCTATATAGGCTCTTACTTGACCTGCTAAAATTGAGTTAAATATGTTTAAACTATGTCTACATGAGTGTTTAAAGTGGGATTTTAAATTAAGCAAACTTAATTTAAAAAAGCACCTTGACAAGTCCTGAACTGCAGTGATCCTGTATGGAGACAATAGATGGGTGGATCAGTGTGGCCACGTTCTCATTTGAAACAAGGGAGTTTCCTAGTAAGCTTGAGGTAGATGATAGTGGTTTGCATCACGGATGTTACCTGATGTTCTAGGCTTAGTGATCCTTAAGTTTACCACCCCCTTGATAAATGAAGATGTGGTGGGAGATGTGGAGTATATCTTCAGTGGAGTGGGAGAATAATGTCCCAGTTTTTGAAGTAATCTCCCTCTTGACCAGCATCATTTTGGTCTTGCCAAGGCCATCTGAAGCCTGGTTTAAAAGATATTTCCTGTTGTTGGAGCTTAGTTGTCACTACTTTCTTAATGATTTAATCTGGAAATAGTGGTGAAAATGAGATATAGCTGGCTAACTTTGTGTCTAATATTGGTTTCTTGAGGATCAGGCAAGTTGGCAGACATCCTTCTCTGAAGGATGCATTGACAATTTTCAATAGCAGTGGGCACAGTTCTTCTCTGGCTTTGGTCAACCAAGAGAGTCATGGATCTTTCCTGCGAAGTAGGCTAGGCACTCTTCACAGCAGTTGATGCTCAGGACTAATACTTGGATTACACAGTTCATGTCAATTAGCTGATTTGCTATGCAGGATAGCTGTGCTGGGCATAACTTTGTGGTGATTTAATGGGTGGCATGGACTAGACACTAAGGATGCTGAAGTGGTTCTTTTCAGTCTCCCCACCAAGAGATGGCTCAGCTAAGGTTTCCTCCTGGACCACAGTGGGATAGGCCCAATTTTAAAATATCTGTCTCACAGCTGCTGAGCTGGTTGAGTCCCTCTTCAGCAGTACAGAGAGCAGAAGGATAAACACAGGATTTTGGTCTCTACAGATATTATCCAATCTAGCCTTTTATTATTCTAAATTAGAGACACGAGAAAAAAAATCTCTCTTCAATCCCTTAGATACATTTGGCTGAAGGGGTTATTTCCATCATCATGCAGTGCATGGGAACTGGCTGCTTTCATAGCATGCTCATTGGTGAGGCTATATCAGTAACCCCTGCATCTTGTACCATAATGCAATGGTACATTCTCTGAGTGATGGAGGGAAAACTCTGCTTTTCACATGCCTAGATGAGGAAGGTTTATTTGTGTCACCACAAGGCAGAACTGCTGAAGAAAAGATCACAATAGTGCGTTTCTAATTACTAGCTGTTCTAAACACCAACAAATCTGTGCTTGGAACAAGATCCTGTACTCCAGAAGTAAGTCTCTCAGATAATGGAAGAGAAGCACAAAGTAGTTCAGGAGATATGGGCCTTGAACTTGCATCTGTAGAGTTGAAGTCTGTGAGAAAGCAACCCTATGAGCCACTACTGGATATTGATGATCTATTAGATGAAGCATGCTGAGGGGCATTGGAGCTCCAGGCTGGTGAGCCAGTACATACCGTATGCCCAGAATATGTTAGGAGACATCATACAGCTGGCTGAGAGACTGGGAAGCCCGCATTTGTATTCACTGGATTGCATTTAAGCCCCTAAGCCCTATTTCTCTCATTCATCATGCATGCTATTTTTTTTCCTCCTGAACCATGCACAGTTCAGCAGAGGTGGGTGGAGGATTGCTCACGATGCTGAGACCTGTGCACAGCAACTACTGGGTGCTCTTTGGCTCTCTGCACTTCATAAGCCAGCCTGCAGGGTCAAGCCCACAAAGAGCTGGATTTTCTCCCATGATATGCAATAAATATTTGCTCAAGGAAAAAACAGAACAAAAATTTACTAGCTTATTACAAACAAAAAATCTGTGGGTGTGCTAGTTATTCAGAGACTGTTCATCCTTAAAAATCAAAATGATTGTATAATGAATTGAGGTAGGAGCCATCTAGGGTCATGCTTTCTGTGTGCCTGTCTTTTTGGAAAGTGTGTATTTTGTATTCCCAAATTGGGGGAACTTGCTTGTTTGCCCCACGTCCCATATTTTATATGTATTCTAGGTGGAGCTGGCAGCAATGTCTATGGTTAACGTTGCCTAACACTTTCCTTATTTATATATTAATAAAAACGATTATAAATAAAAATGATATAACTCAATATTATTTCAACATTTCTGTAAACCGTAACCCCTTGGGCAAAAAGACTTGATCTCCATAGAATCTGCCTACACCGCCTGTGGCAGCAAGCCTCCCAGCCTGGGTCGACAGACTTGGGCTGGTGGGGCTCCGGCTTGAACTCTCAGAATAGCTGGGTAGCCAGTACTTTGAAGTTGTGGCTCAGGCCTAAGGGAGGCGAGATGAGTTTCTGAGTCTGAGCTTAAGCCCAAACTGCAGCTTCAAAGCTCAGTCTCCACAGCTAGCCTAAATCTGCCAATCTGGGCTGGGAAGTTTACTGCCCTGGGCTGTGTAGACATTACTCATGTGGTGCAAAAATTGCTGTTTTGGATATAGCATTACTGAAAGTCTGCTATTTACTTCTTAGCCACACGTACACCAATCTAGTTTTCTTTCACCATTCAACTAGGAGTATAACCTGCTCCTTTCTCTGTGGGAATAAGTGACAATTCACACCTTTTGTGATACTCATCTGAGTTGTAGATTTTTATTTTTTCTTGCTTTAAGCAACATAGAATACAACATCAACCACTGTTAGGAATAATCTTTTACTCCAGGATAATTTAAATATGTGGACTTCCTTTTGTCTCCATAGGAACTTTCATACAAGCACTCAGTTCTATAGTTGAATTGATCCATCAAGAATAATTGGTGCATTTGTCCACAGTTCTTCATAATCTTGATCTTTTCAAGAGAAAAGAGCTTTTGATCCTGACTAAAATAGATTGATGGGAAAAACAATTTGTGAGCACTTGTCCTTCTAACTATAGAACTGAGTGCTTGTATGAAAGTTCCTATGGCTATGAGGGTGAACTTTCACACAAATACACCTGTTTTTAACTTATACCAGAAAATCTGTAGTTTAAAATGAAAACAATAATGTTTATACATATTTGTGAAGTGAGGTGTGCTTACTATGGAACTCATCAGATCTCAAAGCATTAGTAATATTTTAAAGCCCCACACATTTTGCATGCAGAAAGATTTATATAAATCATTCAGCATAGACATCCTAGCAAATATAACCGCACCTGCCACTGGATGGACATAGCTTGGAGAGAAATCTCTGTAGCCTGTGTTTGCAGTCTGCAGAACCTAAATTTGGGGAGCTAGAAATGTAGCTGAATCTCAGCCGTCATTTTTAAAAGAAAGTAGTAATTTTCTAGTCCTTTTCATGTAACAGAATGCAAGGCTCAAAGCTTGTCATGATCTTTTCTTAAAGCTCTCAAGTTATTCACAGTCCTCTCACAGCCACCCGAATGATTTTTGGGCAGATGGCAGATCAGATCACATTTGTTGGGGACGTTCCATCCTCACTACCACTGATGATACCAGGGATGGTACAGACTCATTAATAGTCATTCATCTGCATCTGAGTCAATTCCTCTGCTGAGCTGCAAGCGTGAACTCTGGTCATTATGAGGGGCAGCTCAATAGCAAGAGGCAGCAAGATCTAGTGGACTAATTAAGGGATTTAGGGCCAGATTAACAAGGGAGATTTAGGCTTCCACCGCAGAACCAAACTTTTAGATATCCTGCCACCAAGTTTAATTCACAAGGGTCCCTATACAATGCTTGGGGAGAGTTAGGTGCATAAAACGGAATTCACAGAAGCCAGTAAGCTGAGTGGGGAGCTGCCTAAACTAGTCCACCGAAAATGCCAAGGAGGGAGCTGTGGCCTAAATCCTCCTCCACAAAGGGTGTTAAGTGCCTAAGTCCAACCTGGAGGAAGAAGCTTCCCTCCACTCAGGATTCACAGTTGTGAACCCTCTCCTGAAAGAGACCCCAGAATACCCTGTAGCCCAGTAGTTGGAGCATTCACCTGGGAGATGGGAGACCTGGGTCAAGTCCTTGCCCCACCTCAGGCAGAGTGGGGAGTCAGATTCCAAGGACAGATGGGACCATTGTGATGAGAGGGATTTGGACATAGGTCTCCCACATCTGAGGTGAGTGCTCTAGCTCTAGGCTACTGGACACAAGGGAGAAACCACCTCCTTCTCTGGCTGGTAGACATGCTCAGCAGCTGCCTCAGAGCAGCTCCACTGCCTCAGGCCCTGCAGACAAGATAGGTGGGGGACAGTCCCTCTGAGGCTTAGATGTGAGTTTGGCATCAGGCTGCTTGGTAGTGTCAGAATTGAGGTGACTGTACACATGCCCATCAGCAGAAATGTAAGCATCTTGGGGTATTCCCCCGTGGAAATGTAGGTGTCTACAGGCGTAGGTGGCAGCTAAACAGAGGTTTTGAGAATCTAAAGCTTGGACTTAAGTGACTAAATCCCACTTGTGACTCGAGGACTAGTTCATTACAGTAAGGGCTAAACTCTGGCACTATTTCCATCTCTGTCTTTGTCAAATTACGCATAACAAAATTTTCAGCCACTAGTGCCTTAATGTAAGTAGCTGAATTCAGAGTTTGAGCACCTGAGCTTGTTGATGTCTTCTGGGATGGTGTACCTCTAAAATGCTCCCTGCTGTGGACTTTGGCTTAGAGGTACAATTGAGACTGAACATAGCAATGGAAAATATAGCAATGTGGCTTCCACTATGTCCCTTGGAAGACTATTCCAGAGATTAATAATCTTAATTTAGTGAGGCACAAGGGCCCAAAGCTGTGCACTGGCTTCTGTATTTAAAGCAAAGTGCCAGATTCTGCTCTGTTACATTGTTGTCTTTCCAGAGGAAATTCATTGGAATCCCTCTGGGATTCCTCTGGTGTAAAGAGAATAGAATCTGTCCCAAATTCTTAAATCAGTTTCTAAAAAAGTTCAGTTTTTCCAAGATTGGCATTTCCTGCCATTATGTTACTCTAGCCTTCCACTGTATTTTGGGGTAAGGAATTTTTAGAGGCAAAACTCTTTCTGGACTTTAGTTTATTGTGTGGTGAGTGTGTCCATAAAGTAAACATCTTGGATCACGCATCTGTTTTTGTCTCTCCTTTTTACTGCAGGCATCTCACCTCACTGATGGTGTTGCAATCCCTGGGAGGCAGTATAGTGACAGTGTTGAAATGGTTTCAAAGTCCCTGTGATGAATTCAGTATCAATAGGATTTATTTCAGGATCAATTTTGTTTCTGGCTTGAGCAAGACCATACTAGGGCACAGTACTCTGCAGTTCAGTAACACAAGATGACACTGGTTGCTGAGTGTTTGGGGGGTCAGCTCCCCATTTTGTGTTGGTCAGTTTCTGGAGCACACAATTCCTGGAATTCACTGGCTTTTTTCAGCTTCTTTAGGTGCTCTTTAAATGTCTTATGTAACTCCAGAGTACACTGGATGTTCATAGTGCTCAAAGATCCCCTGATATCAGGAGTTTTTGCTTGGTCTGATGGTGGTGTTTCAGGTAAAAGGTGAACACTTGTGTCTCGCCAGGGTTGAAACTCAGGGACCAAGTAAAATAGTATTTTCCAAATACAGTGAGCCAGTTAAAATTAGCTTGATGTCCTCAAATCTTTCTGAGTGGATGGTGATGGAAAGATAATCTAAATAAATGAATCTTCACATGTTGGGGAATTCTTCTTTGTAATCTGTGTAGGTGTTAAACAGCCTGGGTGACTGCCCTGAACCTGGGGGCAATCTATTCTGTTGTGTATGCCATTGACTTTTCTGACCACTCATCTTGACAAAGGTCATTTTCAAGCAGGCGGGAGATGACCTGGACCATATTGGCAAGAATTTTGAGAAATAGCAATATCAATAGAAGAGCATGATGGCTTCACAGCATCATAAGTAACTGACGGATCAACAAACACGTTCCCTGTAATTTTGCAGATTTTGAAGCCACCTTCAATGTACTGTACTGAGTTAGGTTTGCAACTTGGACGCAACTTGGACATGCTGAGGAGAAGCCAGGTTGGTGATCAGTCAGCTGCCTTCCAGTATTTGCGATATTCTACACATTAGCATCTGTTTATATAATGTTGAGCTGCTCATTGTGGACTTTGCAGTCTCTGAGGAGTGAGCAAAGTTTCCACGTCACTTGTTTCATTTTGCACTTTTTGTTTTGTGGGCTGGTTTCCCATTTAGGATGAGCTGGTATGCAACCTGGGTTGGAAAGACTGTGGTGATAAGCTTTGGTTGTTATCCATCAGGTTCAGCTTGCAAATGAGGGCACATGCTTTCTTGCTTTAGTGGCACGTTTGTTTCAACAAGCTTCCTCCCACGGTCACGCTGTTCCTTTCCAACCTCTCATAAGCATTTCCTCAAGACCGGTGGTTTCTTCACCAAAGGGATCGAGGTAAAACATTCTTGAATATCTTTTATATGGTTAGCTTGTCTGTTCTGAAAGTTCAAGTATATATAGTGTCTGACATCCTCTGGGGATGTCCTTTTGAACTGTCTTAACACCAGAGACAAATTTTCCATAGTGTTTATCAGAGTAATATTACAGAAGGATTCATCCAGTTCAAAGATAATGCCTTCCAAGTCAGCCCTTCTGAAGGTAAATGTTGGCAGACATTTGTTTTCCTGAGTTGTATGGCAGCCTCAATTGTCCCTTGCACTGGTCTATGCTGCAATCTTGGGATCTCTGCCATAACCTCCCTCTGAAGTTGACTGTGTTTTCAGAGGTGACGGAGGCTAGCTCATGATTATACTGCTTATTCTTCGAAGCTGAGGTTATATATGGGAATGAGTTTACACAATAGGAGGCAAATCTTTCTCCCAGCACCCACCCTAACCAGCTAGGCTAAATGCTGGAGAGATACAAGTGGTTGGAGAGGGGGTGAAATCAAAACAATCTTCCCCTCACTCTGTGGAGTGAATTCCTGAGGCTGCAGTAGCTCCCCTATGAATCTAACATGTCCATTTCCTGGGGTGGAGAAGGGAGGCATGGCACCATCTGTATAGCAGAGGGTTGCCCCACCTCCAGCATGCAGGGACTTTATGCCCCATACTGTGTGCGCTCCACCTGCACAGTTCCCCCAAAAACGTTCCCTCCAAGTAGCAGAACCAGAGAAATGCTGCTGCACAGGAAGACTTCCCACAGGAGCCTGAGGCAGAAATTGGCCCCAGGTACAGAAAGATAACTGACCTGTCCAAATGATGCATGTAATAGCGCAGAGAAGAGAAAATACCAAATTATGAATTTAAAACACCACATAAGAGGTCAAATATTTAGCTTTACAAAGTTCCTGGGAGCTCAAGAACGCAGAGTCAAGAAGAGTCTTTGTATGTGAATAGTAAATGAAGCTACAGTGTAAGGATTCTTCCTCGTGCAGGAACTCCATATCACAGGCTTTAGTTACTCAGGCTTTGTGCTGGGACCACCATTTGCCTCTCAGAGAATCTAGAACCAAGGGAAGCTTGCATAATTATTACTAAGTCATAAAGCATAAGAGCACAAGAGAAGCAAAACTGACATTGTTCTGAATACATCTTTGGGTTCTTTCCTTACACTGTAAGATGGTTTTATGGGAACATTAAGGATTCAGTCTCTGCTATACACCAGCATCTAGGTTATGTGGTCAAAATTCAACTCTCCATTCAAACATATATAAGTAGTTTGTATGGCTTAAATTTCTCCCAGAAGATGAATTAGAGCATAGATATTAGAAAGAGATCTAATCTCGTTTTAAAGACTCCAAGTACTTGTGAGTCCACCACCTCTGTTGGTGAGCTATTCCAATGCTTAATGACCCTCAGAAACTGCATCTTATTTCCAGGGTGAATTTATCCAGCCTCAGCTTCCAGACACTGGATCCTATTATGCCTTTGTCACAAGAGTGAAACCCTCCATCCCTGCACTATTAGATATTTTTTTCCATATGTAAATACCTCTACACGTGACCAGGTCAGCTCAGCCTACTCTTGGATAAACTGAATAGACTGAGCTCCTTAAGTCTTACATTGTAAGGTTTGTTTTCCAGTCCCTGGATCATTCTTGTGGCCCTTCTTTGAACTCTCTCAGGTATTTCCACATCCTTCTTGAAGTGTGGACACCGTCACCCTTTTCTCTCTTACTGTGGACTCAAAACAAATCCCTTTTACAAGGGTCGGTCTTGATGGACAAGAACTTCATCCCAAGAGCAAAATTCTCCTCTCAGATAACTGATATAAAGGTGAGTTTGAAGAAAGTAGATAGAAGAGAACTTTGGAGTTGAGATCTATCAGAGCTGAGAAAAGAATTTTTCCCTGAAGTACGAGTCTCTAATTTGACAATTGCATATACATGTAACAAGCGGATATGAAATATTTATATTCTGTCAAATGTCCTTTCCTTTCATTTAGAGGCAACATACAGAGGCCAGTTAAATTAATGACAGTTACAGAATCCCTATTAGATGTCCTAGAAGATAAATCCATTGAAAATTACTTCCCTTTTTTAATCAGCAACTTTTAAATCTGATGTAGAAAATCATATACATGGTCACATTGTGAAGACCCATATGGAGTGCCTGAGTAGGTCTTCAGTGAGGGCTTCAGGATGTGGCTCATGGCATATAGTTTAGCACTGTAAAACTTAATTAACTTGTTTATAAGACCACGTGTTGGATAATTAAGTTAAACTTAAAATGATACCGGATTGTCTATTCTGATAGGGCAGATATTCAGAGCAAAAGCTCTGCTCCACTACTTGAAACCTGACGGCTTCATTTTAGGGTCCTTGTTATATGTTTCTTCTTTTTGAATAAGGTCCACAAGGATAACTATATTCATCTGTACAAGAAAACGTTATTGTATTATACAGATCTGTTTAGTCACTGCAGAATCACATTGTGTCTTTGGTATGAAACTCTGACTATAAAAGTATTTTTAGAAATAATCATTTAGAATGTTAAATATTTTTCGTTAATTAACTGATTAATTTGGAATTGAAACCTGAAAGTCCAATCCTATCATCAATCTGAATTTGGAGTGTAGGTTGAACAATTCTGAAAATCTCACCCATAACTTTTATTGGCTTGAATTGAGGATTCTACACAATATTATATCCTAAGCTCTTATTTTTAAAAAAATCATCAGCTCTTAAGAGTTTTTGGGTAGCTCACTTAACACATTACCTACTTAGAAACCAACTGATACTTTGTTTGATGTTGAGGTATTTCCACTAGAGATAGGAAAGTACTAATTCCACCATACAAGGCACTGATAAGACTTCATCTATAAAACTGTGTACAGTGCTGGTCACCATGTTCAAGAAAGATTCATTCAAATTGGAAAAAGTACAGAGAAGGGCTACTGGGATGATCGGGGAATGGAGGGCCTATCTGACAAGAGGAGACTAAAACAGTTTGGCTTGTTTAGCCTAGCCTAGCAAAATGCAGCCTGAGAGGGGATGTGTGACATTCCCAGAGTACAGTCTGGACTGCTGAACAATTGTGTCCCCTCAACTTTCCAATTGGGGTGCCTTTTACATTGCTTTGCTGTGAGAACAACCACTCATAATCTGTCTACATGCAGCCTCTAGCATGCACAATCACTCCCACCTGAGTTATATGAGCACTTCTAGCCAGTCACTCTTGAATTATATTGCAGAGTGACACCAGCAAATTCAGTCACAGACTTCTCCCCAAGAATGTATGTCTTGTATTGCCCAGCTTCTGTGCAGTACCAGCTCACAGAAAATCTGTCATTTCATTAATAGAAAATGATATGCACAAACCCTGTTATCCCAAATGGAGGCTCCCAAACACTTCAATCCAAACACACAGGCTTAGATAAAACAAGTTTATTAACTACAGAAAGAGATTTTAAGTGATTACAAGTAATAAGGCATAAAAGTCAGAATTAGTTACAAAGAAATAAAATGTAAAATGCAAACTAATACCCCACTTAACAAGCTAAGTGAATTTAAAGTAAAAGGTTTCTATCACCATATGTTTACAACAGTCTGGCTGGATTCCTTCAGCCAGGACCACTCTCCCAGTTCAATGATGCTTCTTTTGTCTTTCAAATGTTGTTGATGCCATGAGTAGAGATGAGGGGAGAGAGGCAATTTGTGTCCTCTGTTCCTCATTTTTATCTTTTCCTCCTCTTTGAGAATCATCTCCTCCTGGGATTCAGGAGACAGCCAGTCTGTTTGCCAACACGTATATTTCTTGCTCACACTCTTCTTCCTGCCAAAGTATGGCTGCTTAACCAGGTGATAGTCTATTTGATTTTGTTGACACCTGGCTGAGGTGTCAGTTTGCCTTTAGTCTGAGGACCTGATCTGTACCTGCTTTTCTAAACTTGGAGCATGTCCCAGCAATGTCAGAGTAGAATCTTATAACTTTACATACAATGTTGCCATACACGTTTTACCAGGACAATCATGATCAGCAAATTATGAGTTTTTCAAATGTCTCACAAGGCATACTCTGTATAAAATTTACCATAGTTTTGTAAAAAGGATGAACATAAGGATAGTCTGTCACAATAGGATTACTTTCTATAAATACATTAGAGGGGTAGAAGAGGTATTTAATCTCAAGCACAATTTTGGCACAAGAAAAAAAACTGGTCACAAATGTATTTAGGCTGGAAATTAAAAGGTTCCTAAACATCAGAGAAGTGAGTTTCTGGAACAGTGGAATAATGGGAGCAAACAGCCTAGCTAGAACTAAAATGGAGCTTGATAAATGTATGAACAATACTACATGATTGGATTGACTTGGATAGCAGGGGACTGGACTCAATGACCAGGATGTACCTTCCAATCCTATGTTCCTATGTAACACCATTTTAATAAAATGATACCAGAACACATAGTTAAACCTTAATTAACTGGTTTTAAATAAATCTTAGGCAGGTATTTTGTATTCAATACCAATCAATTGAAAGGGATATGTTAAAGGGACACCATCAGTGGGAAATAGATTCAGTTCTGAAAAGAGTTGAAAGCAGTTTCAGCTTTAGTCATATTTTCCTTTTTAAAAAAAAATCCTCTTGCTTCTTGATATAGAAAAGAACCACATGAAGAGGGGAAACTGAGTTGTGCTCCAGTTTTGTAGGTGCTTATGCATGTGTAAAAAACCAAAAAACCAAACTTTATTCAAATAAGTAGTTTCAGTGACTTCACAACAACATAGGGAGGGGGTGTGTTTGTGTGCGTACGTGCCTGCAGCACTGGGGCCTCAGTGGGTATGTCTACACCGGGGTTCCCAAACTTGGTTCGCGGCTTGTTCGGGGTAAGCCCCTGGAGGGCCATGAGAGGCTTTGTTTACCTGAGCATCCGCAGGTACAGCCGCTCGCAGCTCCCAGTGGCCAAGCCGCTTCCTGTAGATCCCATTGGCCAGGAATGGTGAACCGTGGCCACTGGGAGCTGCGAGCAGCCGTACCTGTGGATGCTTGGGTAAACAAAACATCTCATGGCCTGCCAGGTGCTTACCCTGAACAAGCTGCGAACCAAGTCTACACTGCAGCTGGGAGTGAGCCTCCCAGTCTGGAAAGACAGACTCACGCTAGTGGGGCTTGAGCTACCATGTTAAAACTACCAGTGTGGACATTATGGCTCCGGTTAAGACTGGGGCTAGCGACCTGAGGTCAAACCCAGGGTGTTGGCAACTCGGGCTCTCACACCCACCCACCTGAGCCTCAACATCCACACTGCTATTTTTAGCACATTAACTTGAGCCCTGTTAGCATAAGTCTGCCTGCCCATGTTGGGATGCTCACTCCCAGCTGAAGTGACTGCTCAGGATAACAGTGAAAATGATTATATATAAAGTAAAAAAACTGAAAATACTAACTTTTTTTCACTAATCTCATTTGGTTATAATCTGATCTGTTTTTTATAATCTCAATATGTAAAAATATTCAGACCAGTGTGATTCTTTTTTTAAAAACTGATGATAATCCTTTAAGTTGCAAAAATTACTATATAGAAAATTACATAGTAAATTGGTTATTAAACATCAAAACACATTAATAATGACTGGTAATATATTTATCCACTACAGAGTTAATGAGCTGAAAAACCGTTCCAATAACTGGTATTTTTTCAATATTCAATAACTTTTAAAATAAATTTCAACTAAATACTTGACACCTTGAAGACATCTGAAAACATGACTGTACTCTAATTTTGACAGAGTGCAAGTTTTTTTTCCCCATGGCTTAGTTTATACTGGTAGTGTAAAAGATGTTTAAACAGGTGAACATATATAACTAGAGGACTAAAACAAAGGAAATGATCTTGCATTTATACAAATCATTTCATCTCAAAGAATACCAAAGCATCTTACAAACTAGTCTAAAAACAATACAGGAGTCACTTCACCTTGCCTTGAAATGCAACCGCTTGTAAGCGTACCACAGCATTGCATAGTTTAGGGATAACATTTTCAAGTGTGCGTAAGCACAACTGATTTTCACTGAAGTTTAATCACCTAAGCATCTGAGTCACTTTTTAAAATGAGACTTAGCTGTCTAAATCACTTGGGCCCAGATTTTTAAAGACACTGATGCACTCAGTGTTGCAATGCCTAACTGATTCAGGAGCCTAAATCTCATTTTCAAAAGGGATTTAGACACTTAGGAGCCAAAATCCCATCAACTGTCTGGTTGTACAATACTAACAATATGCTAATAATTCAGACCATATATTTGCCAGCCCGTTATTAGCATATATTTGTAATGAAAGTATTAAAATAATTAGTATGTAATTAAAATATTATTGATATATTATTTCACTGCAATAAAACTACAGAATGTTCATTTTATTTTAATGAGTCTGTGAAACTGTAACATAGCACAGCTTAGTGGGTTACAGTTTCCTGTTGATGATTCTAACTACTAATGGTCTCATACAATGATGCACTGGCACATAGGAGATACAATTTAAAAAGTGGTATTAAGCTTGCTAAATGATTATATGGATAGCTACTATCACTCTAACCGGCAAGCAACAAATTCAGTTTTTTTAGAGCATGTCCACACACTAAATTAATTCTTTCAGTACTGTGATTCCTACTAATTTAAAAGAAAGGGCAACATCACTGTAATCACTTGTCTTGATTGTTGAATTAGGTGTAATTACTAAAATCAAAGAAATAAGTTTTTTCTCTCAACTCTGACAACGTTAACTACTAAATGTATAACTATTATCTTAACCATAGTACAACTTATTTAGGAAGTGTTGCATCCACTAAATGCAGTTATAAGGATGAACACACAATATGATCCATATAATTTACCGTTTAACTGTGGGGGGTGCTATATAATTGAAGACAAATCCTGGTTTCTGTTCTCCTTCTCACTTGAATCAATGAATTTTTTTTTTACTGGTCCCTAAAGCTTTTGCTGATGAATTATAAATAAAATATTAGCAGTTCAGTTGAGCACTCTTGTCTGTTCTTGCCTATTAGAAGGCACTCAGAGGGGAGATGTAAGCAGATTCTATGTTAGTTATTCACAGCTATTGGAGGAATATGGCCATATCAAAAAACTGAAATTCAGGGTAGCACAGGGGACTGTGATTGTACCTGGCTGGTGGGCAAGAGCATGACATGAGGTGGGAAGACTTCTTGTATCTGCTACTCCTTTTGCATATCCTTAGAGCAGATGGCAAAATGTGGACCTTAATTAGGTGTAAATGTACTCTTAAGGCAAATCACTTTCCGCAAAAGATACTCTGTGTGTGTGTGTGTGCGTGTGTAAAAACAGTTCTAAAGAAGGTAGTGTACATTTTGTTATATATACACTTAGGGAGCCTGACAGAACATCCATTGAAATAAATGGAGATCTTTCCATTTACTTTCAACAGGTAATGGATCTAGTCCTTAGAGGTGAAGGAATTAGGCTTGTATTCTTTAGAAATGAGAAGAATACTTGATGAGCTCATATACACAGCTCTGAACGGATTTTAGAAAAGGGAGAGAGAAATGCTTACAACACTATTTTACCTTGCAACAAATACAACATCATGAAGCATGACATGAGATCAAGATTCTCTTAAGTCATTAATGATTTGTGGGTACTCAGTGTGAGTGTCCAACCTGATAGATCTTTGAGGGGCCTGATATTTGAGTGTATGTTCTCAACACTTTCTGAAACTCAGGCCTCTTTAAAATGTCTCAGGTTGGGCAAACAAAAGCATTAGTAACTGAAAACATTGGCCACAAAATGTGTAAGGATTAGGTTTTTTAAGCAGATTTTCTTTATACAAAGAGCACTGTACTTACCAAGGAACAGACTCCTGTGTTCAACAAAAAGAGCAGCTAGGCAAAATACCCATTGAAACAATTGTATGCAAATAGTGGGAGGAAAAAAGATACATTATTGCTTACAACTGTTGACTTGAGGGAAGGGACTATCTAGTTCTCTTCTTTCTTTGTAATTTCTCGCCCTCCTATGTAATACAAAAAGCCAAGTCTAAGCCTCTGTAGCTCATCTCCAGCAACTAGTAGTGTGCTCTGCATGGTATGGGACACTCAAAGAAAAGGGCTCTCTTTTTTACCCACACTGAATGCTGAAAAGTTGTAACTAAAACTAAAATAGATAACTTTGTCTTTGGCTTAACCACATGATGAAGTAAAATAAAGCAAGTGGCGTGCTAGACAATGGCCTACATCTCTGGAATGTAAATAGTCCAACAAACATTGGAGAAGTTCAGCTTCTGCTTTTTTCCTCTGACACTTTCAAGGTAAGATGGCAGGCACGATAGTTTCCTTGCAGATTATTAATGCACTTGTCAGATGCGAGAGAGAATTCAAAAGAAAAGTCAAGTTAAGTGGGTTTCAACTTTCATTAACTAAGCATTTCTAAGACAGAAGTGCTTCTCTTGGATAAGATCAGCATTTTCAAACACAATTCCAATTCTTACGTCTTTCCCTTGGAATCAGATCTCCCTTTTCTGTCCATAGTATTAATTTCAATGATGAGGGCTGAAACTGCCGCCCCCAACCACGCCCCACCTCCCCTCCCAAAAAGGGGGGGGGAGGAAAAAGGAGGGAAGGAGACCATCCCCCAAAAACCCTTAGGTTTTAATGTTCAAAAACTGAAACCTTTGGAAAAAAGGCCAGAGGGAGGGGGGTACTGAATGAAAAACTGACCAACTGTACAACGGACATGTATGCTTCAAGGACCCTGTTCCCCAGACCATCGCATGTTGACACTTTATCCACTCAGTCAGCCTGCCACCTCCACCTGTGTCCTTAACCTGAGGTGGACAGCTTTACAAAGGGGAAGAAATGGGCACCCTTTTCTCGCCCACTCAAAACCTCCTGTGTAAACCTCATTGACTTCCAGCAAAAACATCCCCTTTGACAGGTGCTTCCACTTTAAAATCTGGTCACTCTGTTTAATGCAAAATAAGACTGTAGTGCATTTTATTGTGTAATTTATTCACATTAAGCTAGCCTTCTCCATTTTCCATTTAATGAGTAGCACATTATATGGAACAGCGGATAACATTACCAGGGCCTACCATACATAATTTTGCTAGTTATAAGCCCGATCTTCAACTCCTACTCAAAACAAAACTCCCATTCAAATCAATGGGTTTGAAATGCTTTGCCAGGTTGTGTTCTATTTTCAGTGCTAAAAAAGATGTTGTATTTGTTTTCTTTTATCATGCAATCAAGCCACTGACAAAATGGTCTATTTTAGTTTTAGGTACAGCTATGCAACATTCCATGCTGCAGGAAAAGGAGCCCTTTTATTAGTGTGGCATGCATGCCACTGTAGTTTTTGTAGGAGATGAGCTACAGAGGCTTGGATTTGACTTTTTGACTCCTGATATTTTTTGAGCTTTGTCAGAGGAAGTTATTCAGGATTAGGCCATAATGCAGAGGATACTGGCTTTCTTGCCACAAACACACTACTACAGTAGCATACAGGAGTCATAAAGGGGCCAAAACAGGCTGAGAAAAATGCAGGTATGGCGTAAAGCTACCATATGTGGCCCTATCCTCATCCTCTCCCCCTCCCCCACATGCACACACAGATGTTGGGGCTGTACAGGTTTACAAAAACAATGAGTTCAGTTACAAATATGAATGCATTTGTACAGTAGTTTGAAGAGGTATCACTGTATACAGGTGCTAAACCTGATTAATAAAAATGAAATGGATATATTTAAGATATTTTTTTCACCCCAACACATGTTGAGCATATGACTAGTTACAAAATCAAAGGACTTCAGCCATTTGATAAGTGCATCATCATCCAAAAAGATATTTACTATTTGGATTGCAGCAATGCCTCCTCGCTCAATTTCCTAGGCACCTTCCAAATACAGAGGAAGACAGCCTCTGAATTAACACATTCAGTTTTCCTGTCATCATAATTCTACTCCTTGTTTTCCCAGCACATGAGTTCCCAGTGTCAGTTCGTGTCTATATACCCTTCCTTTCAGCATCTGACCCAATTCATTCAAAATAAGCAAAATAAATAAGTAGAAAACTTGATCAGTTGATGTAGTGCATATGTCACAGAAGCAGGAGATCGTCAGATGGTTTGAAATGAGATGGTAGAAAGACTTTGTGGCTCAAGAAGAGTTTTGTATTTAGAAGGCAGGGGAGGAAACAATATGGCGTTATTTGCCGCAGATGTGGACAAATAAGTTGGCATCATTGGCAGAGGGGAAAGGCTGGAGATGGGGTAAGATGTAACAAGAGGAAAGGACAGAGAAATAGTTAGGGTCAGAGTTAAACAGAGCCTTGAGCACTGCTGGAACAAGAAGCTCAAACTTTGTGGTGGAAGAGTGGGAGCCAGCGGAGGACTGAAAAAGGTGAACAGACGTGAGCAAAATGAGCAAAAAGCATGATCTTAGTGACTCCATTTTGTGTGCAGTAGAAGAGGGCCAGATTTATTGCCAGGAGTGTTGTGTTCTATTCCTTATAGGCCCATATATTGCTCTCATCACCACAGTATCTGAGGGTATGTCTTCACAGACTCTGACAGCGTGCCTCCCAGCCTGGGGTTGACAGACTCGGGCTTGCGCTAGCACTCTGAGAACAGCTGTGTAGACAGCTCTTTGAAGTTGTGGCTCAGACTCTGGAACCTAGGAGGGAGAGTGGGCTTCAAAGCCCAATTTCCAACCTAGGACACAACTTGAAAATGCTGTCTACGCAGTTATTTTTAGAGTGGTACCATGAGCCCTGCAACCCCAATCAATCTACCTGGGCTGGGTTGGGAGGTTGGCTTGTAGACATCCTGAGTGCTTTCAGGTAGCGCATTAACAACATGGCTAACATCTGTCATATGTGGTTTGTTCTCTCCTCTTCTCCCATTGTCTTTCTAATATCAAACGGGAAACAAGTCCCTAATTAAAAGAATGTTAAGGTTGCAAAACCAAGAACTCAAGTGTTAGGAAATGCCAGAATTAAGACTGCCTGTGCAACTTTGATTCAGCCCCCTCATACATATACATTATGATACAGTCTTTAATTATGTGATCACATACGTTTTTTCCTCAGCACACAGGATGGTCAGTGCCTGGGAATCAATCCGAGTTTTGTTGTGGAGGATATTGTTTGTAGGACCCCTGCCTCTTTGTTGCAAGGAGTGTGTAATAAATAAAGCTGGCAAAAAAAATGTGAGAAATTGTAAACATTTTTTTCAGGGAATCTAAACTATTTGCAAATTCTGATTGAATTTGGGAAACAGTTTCAGCTGGAAAAAATGAAAATTTTAAAAAAAGTTTATGGTATAGTTTGGTTGTTTTGAAACAAAACATTTTAATTTTTCATTTCCAAATAGTATATTCTTCAGAAATGTAGCAATTAAAAAAAAATAAAAAGGTTGAAAAACATCCCCAAATGACCCCAAAAAACTGAAAATATTTCATTTAAAGTCAAATGAAAGTTTAATTCTCCTTGAAAGGTATTCATTTTGGCGAGAAACTGAAAATTCAGCTTCAGCCAAACCAACATTTTTTCTGGATTTTTCAGTTTGGCCCTTGAACTGAAAAATCAATTATTCACTCTGCTCTAGTAGCAAATGCAGCAGGGGACTGCAGGAAGAGAAAGAAGAGTCTAATGGTTAATGCAATTGGATGCTGTCCTGGAGAACTCAGTTCTATTCCCACCTCTATCCCCTCACAGCATTTTTATGTGATGTCTAGTTTCAGTAATGTCCGTGTTCTTTTTCTGGGTATCCAACTTCACAGCTTGGGGCTGAGCACTTCCAGCTGAAACTGAAGTCAATGGGAGCTGTGCTTTGAACATATTACGTGCGGGTATAATGCTAAGTTCTCTGAAAAAGTCAAGCCTGGAGTGTCTCAACTTGGGTACCCAAAGTTAGTACATACTTTTGACCATAATCCCTCTATGCATCAGTTCTTCATGTGTAAAATGGGAATAATACCATCACCTCACCTTACCGAAGTGCTGTGAAAATAAATTCCATGTTTGAGAAGCACACAGATACTACAATGATGTGCATCATAAAAACCTCAAGGAAATTAATTGAATGGTATATGGTAAATAAGGCCTCGGGCTACACAGTTCAATGAGGAGACAAAATATTTAATAGCTGCTTACTCTGTATATAGTTAGATACACCTTTTGGGCCTGGGTGAATGGCATCCTAATTATTAGAGCACTATGTGTTTGCAGCTCAAAGATTCTTGCTCATTTATGTATAATTTTGCATTTCTTAAATTAATTTTTTAAAGAGGAGCATAGACTTTTAAAAGTCTATAGTTTAATCTTTGCACACATCTAAAATTGCTATGAAGTTAATCACAAAGTGTAATTGGATAAAGCACCATATTAAACTTCCATTTCTGTTTTTTGTTGAATGTATAAAATTGATTTTTTTCTCTTTAATGTGAATATGGTGATTGTAAAAAAATGCCATATAACAGATGGTAAACCTAGATCCTTTAAGTAGCCACAACAGGCACACAAGTACAGCATAAGCAGCGGCAATGTAAGCTTAGCATACAACCCACTTCATAGTCTTTTCTAAAGTTTTGCAAAATTTTCCACTTTCACCACCACCAGTTCAACTCCCCCAGTATTAGCAGTGCTAGAAGTCCTAAGGTAGGAAGGACATGGCTGCCACTGGTATTTTAAGCAGTGTCATTTAACCCTGCTCAGACCAGGGTCGAACTCACACAATGCTTAAAACACCTATGGTTGCTGTTGGACCATCCGCCCTAGGGCTCCCAATGAGGTTAACATGGCTGGAGCTGAACCATTGATAAAAATGGTGGGCAATTTCACGTATATAAATGAGATTTAAGTGCTTTAACTGTGAACTGGAGCAATAACAAGAGGGCTCATCATTCTTAATATCCGTTTCATCAATGATGTGAGCTAATTAAACTGTGATAGAGAAATCTGTCCACCAGCCAATGGCCTGGGACCACCAACTTATTTTGCATAGGCTGCTGAACAGCCATTAAATAGTAGCAAAGAAAATATGGAATTATAGACAGTCATCTAGTCCATGAAAACCTCTTTTACGGACTTGAAAGCCATTTCAAATCCGTTTCTAAAAACAAGGTAAACACAAGCTCGAATGTAAGAGCACGAGGTATATTTGAGATCCTACCCCTCAATCTCTCTCAACAGCCCCTACTCTCACCAATGGTATTCTACGCTCCACTGATCAAGTATCAGACCTCTTTTAATTTTTTATTTATGACATTTTTAATTTAGCTTGGCCATATATGTGACATCAAACTGACTTACTGAGAGAAGTAGGGAGGAGGTGGGGGGAGTTGATTGCAGACAGGCAATTTAACTTGATGCCAAAAGACCACAACAAACTCAAACAGAGAGACAGACAAGCTGCTGGAGTCCAAGGAAACTGAAGAGAAAGGAAACTGATTTAGCAATGAAAGCTAAAGAGAAACTGAATGCTAATCTTTTTACTGTCAGTGGAAAATATATTTTTTCTTAAGTCCATTGAAAAATACATGTTTAGTAATGTGAAAAAACAAACAGCATTGGAAAAAACAAACAGATATGGAAGGAAAGAGTATCAGTTTTCAGTTAAATCACTGACTGTAATTTTGTATTTATTTAATGTTAAATGGATAATACGACTAGAAGAGAAATATATTTTCAAATGAATCCAGGTCCTTATTGATGCATTGTGCTTTATATACTTAGAATGAGAGAGGTTCTCTTTCAGAGACCACCTATTTTCATCTGTTTTTCTCTAACACGGGTAATTTTTGGAACTACAAAGCTCACCTTCAAATCATGCTTTTATTCTGAGTAATTCTAAAGTGCCAGAATATGCCAGGTAGCTAAAATAAGGATCTGCTTCAAGTAAGAAATATGAAAATGCTTTCCAGTCTGAATCCCCTTGCCTATTACATTCCTGGGGGAAAAATGCACCAAAATGTATATTCAGGATCCTACTCAAGAACTTAGTTAACAATACATTAAGAGAGGGTGAAATTCCATGAATGAAGCAACACAAGAAGTGGATGTTGATGGGTGGAGCTAAAAATGAAGTTCCACAGTTCTCAGACTTCTTTAGATATATATCTGTAAGAAAAAACCCTAAAAAGATTCTTTATGCGAGCACATATTGCTACCTTATACTTCTCTCATGTCTTCACAGATTCCAAGGCTAGAAGGGACCATTGTGATCATCTAGTATGACCTATGTAACACAGGCCATAACTTCCCCCAAAATAATTTCTAGGGCATATCTTTTTAGAGAATCATACAATCTTGATTTTAAAATTGCCAATCTTGACAGTGATGAAGAATCCACTACCACTCTTGGTGAATTGTTCCAATGATAATTACACTCACTGATAAAAATATACACCTTATTTCCATTCTGACTTTGTCTTGCTTGAACTTCTGGCCATTGGATCATGTTGTACTTTTCTCTGCTAGAGTAAAGAACCCATTATCAAAAATGTGTTCCCCCTGTAGATACTTAGAGACTGTAATCAAGTCACCTCTTAACCTTCTCTTTGTTAAGCTAAACATACTGAGCTCCTTGTGACTATTAAGAATTTTAAAACTAACTCGTCTAATCCTTTAGTCATTCTTGCTTTTTTCTGAACTCTCTCCAATTTATCAACATCCTTCTTTAATTGTGGATATCAGAACGGGATATGCTATTCCAGCAGTGGTCTCACCAATGCCAAATAGTAAGTACAGTAAGTAAAATAACCTCTCTAATCATACTTGAGATACCCTTGTTTATGCATCCAAGGATCATTATTAGCATTTTGGCCACATGTCTGGGAGCTCATGTTTAGCTGATTTTTCCACCATGACCCCCAAGTATTTTCCAAAGTAACTCCTTTGCAGGATAGAGTCCCCCATCATGTAAATAGGGCTTACACTCTTTGTTCCTAGATGTATACATTTAGCTGTAGTAAAACACACACTGTTTGCTTGCATCCAGCTTACATATCATTGACCTGTCCCCTTCATTATTTACCACTCCCCCAATTTTTCTGTCATTTGCAAACTTTATCAGAGATGATTTTGTTTTCTTCCAGGTCACTGATAAAAGTGTTAGAGCATAGGACCAAGAACCAATCCCTGTGGGACCCCACTGTTTACAATTACATTTTGAGACCTTTCGTTAGCCATTTTTTAATTCATGTAAAGTGTGCCATGTTGGTTTTATATCATTGTAGTTTTTTTTTTTAACTAATAAAATTTTCTTTCTGCTCATGCACTTCTGACTTCAACAATTTATCATTTCTTTTCAACTGTTTTTGTCTCTGAATTACTATGGCTCTGGTAAGGCCTCTTTGAAAATGACTTATTGAAAAAGCATATATGTTCATTTAGTATTATAAAAGTCACTTTAACACTACCCAGAAAAAGCACTACTAGGGAAAATGTTACAGGGAAGCAATGGCCCTTGATTTCTTGCATTCAGAGGGAACTACTGGCATTTTAAAATTTTCTTCTGAAAAGCTGTGAGCACAAATGTTTATCATCCATCTTCTCTACAGCTTTATGAAGGATGTTTGAACATTTAAATCATTTCAGAAAATGGCTTAACATAAATTTAGTCCATCTTTCTAGAGCCAAGGAAGCCATTCTTACATTAACCCATATGTCTTACACTGCAGCTTCAGAGCATCCATCTGCACATTGCAGCAAGAGAAAAGCTCTGGCTAGGATTTTTTTTTTAAATGTGTGCTTAAGTTAGGCTTTTAAATGCACACTTTGGTATCTAAATAAGTGGGTTTATTTTCAAAAGTGCTAAGCACCAGTGTTTCCTACTAACAATAAAAACATTAAAGTTCCACAAGATTTGGCCCATTGCTTTAAGACTTTGCTGTAGTGTCTGTGGTTTGCTAAAACAGTTGAGCTAAATTCTTCTGTTACATCCATGAGATTAATTTGTTCTCTCATCAGGCTAGGTTTATTCCCTACTATATCCATATTACAGGGGGAAAAAAGGCTAAAACAAAGATTCAGGGGACCCAATTAAGCTCAGAATGTAGCTAAATGGGAAAGGGGTATAGCACTGTTCACTACATTCAGGTACTTGTTTATCTTTAATGGTTCTTCATTTGTTCATTCTAGAAGCATTTGATTTAACAGACTATGTAGGGAAATGTTGGGATGACAGACCATTATTACTTAATGTAGCAAGAGACGTGTGTCTTTATGAACAACTAGAGCTGGGAAATCCCTTTAGGAAAGGGACATGGGTGTCATTATAGATAGCTCAATGAAAAACTCTGCTCAGTGTGCAGCTATCGTAAACAAAATGCTAAGATGAACAAGGAATGGAGAATATTATAAAGACTTTTCAGATAAATCAGTGGTGTGGCCTCATCTGGAATACTGCATGCAGCACAGGTCACCCCATCTGAAAGGGAGTATTTCAGAATTGCAGGGGGTTGAAAGACAATTATCAAAGGCAATTATCAAAGGCATGGAAGAAAAGTTGGAGAGATTAAGATTGTTTTACCTTAGAATGGAGGTAAATAAAAGGGGACATGATAAAAGTATGTAAAATAATGAATGGTATGTAGAAGGGGTATCAGGAACTTCTGTTCTCCCTATCAAATAAGACAAGAGCAAGAAGACATACAATAAAATTTTTAAAAAATGTAACATTCAAAACTGATGAAAAAGTAATATTTTTCCACGTGTGATTAAACTGTGGAACTCATTGCCACAGTAAGTCACCGAGGCAAAGAACTCAGCAAGTTTCAAGAAAGTATGAGACATTTACATGGATGACAAGACTACCCAGAGTTGTTGTAATTAATAAACTCTTTGTAATGGACATTGGCTTAAACCCTGAATCATTCAGTTTAATCTCACAACTACTAGAGATCAGGATGTGATTTAGCGTGAGGGCGATTGTCTCAGATCTGCCAACTGTGGGGTTCTTACACCCACCTAAGCAGCATCTGGGACTTGTTACTGCCAGAGACAGGATACTGGAGTAGATGGATGTCAGGTCTGATCCAGTTTGGCAATTCTAGTAAGTTCCTATTGTCTTAAATAAATCTGAACACTTCCTGTGGTTAATGCTCTATTGTCTTTCCCCTGTTCTTGTTTGGGTCTCAGGATTTAACTAGCTAACTTGTGCATGAAGGTTCTTTGGAGGAAGCCCAGAAGCTTGACTGGCTCTGTTTCATTTAGTTTGGAAGATTTGTACATGCTATATTCCTTCATATGAGAGAGGAAAAGGGGGGAGAAGAAAAAAAATTCTGAAGTCCTTATTCAGACCTTCCTCCTGGGGAAACTCATTTCATTTCCTTTCTCTCCATGTTTTTGAATGCCCCTTGTCCTTCAAACTCTTTTTTCTTTAATTTCCCTCTCCTCACACCCTTTTTACTCCTATCTTTTTATGTACTGTTCATTCCCCTTTCTGTTTACATACTAGATTGCTGGACCAAACATTTCCTTCACACATCTGATGATTGCATCTTTTGCACTCAAGTCTTACTTCCTGGAAAGTGCTCATGGACATGTATGTTTGCACACAACTGGAGGTTGGGTTGAGATAATTTTGAAAATCTGATCCTTAGTGTTGTTGGTAATATAATTAGATCAGTGGTGCCCAAACGTTTCCTGTCACACTGCCCCTTATCAGTAATGGAATCTCTCCGTGCCTTCCTCCATTACTGCACAGGTGGCTCAGCAACTTGGGCTGAAGGCGGAGCTGGGGGCTGAACTGGGGATGGGGGAGGCACTGGGACTAGAGGGCAAGGCTGGGCTGGGGGGCAGAGTGTAATTGCGGCTGAGGCCAGAGCTGGGATGGGTGGCAGAGTGTAATTGCGGTTGAGGCCAGAGCTGGGATGGGTGGCACTCCCTGTGGAGGCTAGCCCGGGCTCCCCTGAATGTTCCTCCACACCCCCAAAGGGGGCATGGCCCACAGTTTGGGGACCACTGCATTGGAGTATTATGTATTTAAAATACAATTAGACACTTCTGATCAACGAGGTGCGTACTGAAGAACTTGGCATATTTGCTCTGTCTTCCATAGTAGTATGTTTTCATTATTTTCCAATTCAATGACAGATTCACAGGTGACTTTAGAAACACTTTTCCTGATGTCATATTGCAGCTTTTGTTTTTGTCTTGATGTGATAGGAGCCCTTACTTCTAATGCAGTATTAGGTATGTTAGCAATCATCTTTTGTTTGAGCAGGATGCAGTTATTTAAAGTCACTTTTAAATGAGCATTTGAACTGGTAAAATCATCTTCTATAAAGGGGTTTATAGACCACCAGGACAATGAGATAATCCATACTTTATCTTCCTCATTTAACTTTTTCCAATAACCTTCTAAATATCTGCACTGTCTTCTTGCAGTGCAGATGCAAAACAAGCTTGTGAATTTCTGGATACAGCAGTGTGGTTGGAATTCTTACTCCTATATAAACCTTTGAAATACCTCACTTAGGGCTCAACTGTGTCTTTAATGTACAGCTCTGCTTTGAGGGCCATGTAGAACCAAAAACACCCCAGGAGGAGCTTGCTTGCTGCTATGCTGCTTCAAAAGATGAAGCATTTCCCCTCACTCCCACTGCACAGCTGCCAATACTACAGGCTGATGTATGGAGGGATGGCTCTGCCTTCCTCCTGCCCTCTTTGGGGTGCCTCACATCTCAGGGCTGAAATGAGGGGAGCAGTCACAGTGCTATAAAGAGTGCTGTAGTTGAATCGTACTACAGGGGCACCTTTTACAAGACAGGTGGAGCAGGCACTTGTGAAGCTGCAGAACACAAGCTGGCTCTTGAAAGCGACAGGCCCATAGTCTGTTTTTATTTCTACAAAGAGCATATACCATGCCTTACCAAAATAAAATCTGTCCTAGTGTTTGCTGTTCAAGACTTGCACTATTTCAAAACACATACACTGAACCAAACACAGCACTGAGATGAAGACAAACACATGAATGGATTTTATGGAGCAGGCCACAATTTCTGTTAAACTTTAACACAGGGGAGAGGCGCTACCCACCCATCACCCATACTCTCCTATACCAGTCATTTAATTGGTTCTAGTATGGGGTACTGGGCTCTTACCGTATAACTCTGAGTAGGCTCTCCTCAGCCTACTCACCAGGACTCAGCTCGCTCTGATCCTATCCCATGAGCCCAAGGCCCAACACCAAACTTCCAGGTCTTTTACCTTTGGGAACAGTTTGGTTTTTTAATCACACTGGGTACTGACTGTAAATTGTGGCAATTTAACAACTCAACCAAGTACCTCAGCTAGGTACTAAGCATGATCCTACTTAAAAAACTGTGGCCTGAAGGTGGTGGAAGGACAGCAAAAGACTCCCAGGTCCTCTGCCAGTTGGCCCATAGGATAAAGAACTCCAGCCTGACCCCAAAATGGGCAATCAGCTTGACCCATAGCATCTGTCAGGCCTGATTCCCATTCCTAGTTCAGGGCGGGGCTGCTGGAATGGAGCTGGAAGAAGTTCCACATCGCTCTCATTCCAGATTAAATCCTGGCAGCTGTGAAATGCTGGCCAATCAGCCCCTCTCCTTCCCAGCTGGCTAGTGGGTGTCAGACTCCAAGGGGCGGGGGGGGGGGCTGGAGCTGCCTGGTATCCCTCATTGAGTGTCTGCCTACCTGATTGCTGAGACTGTCCTCTTTTCCCCAATGGGCCCATTCAGTTTCCCCCACCCATTGAGGCAGACGGGTGGCATTGCTTATTCCACAGGACTAAGTCTGTTCTCAGAATTTGCTATTGGTATGAAATACATGAGAAATATCTTTGCTTGTTGAGAATTTCAATGCTGCTGACATGTCACATTCAGACACAAATTCTTTTATCTGTCAATATATTGTATTTCTGACCAAAACATCACCTCTCATTCTCATAATTACATTTTTCAATTCCCAACTATCTTAGATGTTTTTAATATCTGTCACATCTATTTTGTGACTGCTATTTTTTATTCGTCATAACCGTTTCTTCCATCTCAAATTGTTCATCTCTATAGTTCCAATATTCTTTCAGAGTAACTGGAATATCAATTTCATTTCCAGACCAGCCACATGTCACTTTCATACTACAGATCAATGTCCCTCACTGGTGTTTACTTCAATTGTATTCATTCATAAAGAAATTATTTATACACATATGGGGAAGGGAGATATTTTCAGTTAAGGTTCAAGCCTGGCCTCATAACAGGCACAATTTATCCCCATAAAAAACCCTGCAGTTCTGAGTTCTTGTGCCTTTAACTCTCCAACTTGTGTCTGCAATCAGATAGCTAGAGGCACAAGTGTTCAGATTTATGCCTAGAGTTGAAATGTAGGAACAAAAGTGTGGGCACAAGGGAAACTATCCTTCCGAAAGAGTATCCCATTATATTTCAGCAGAAATTTTCTAACTTTTTTATTAGAGCTCTGCACATTTCACTAATTCCAGATTTACCGTCTTGATTCAGATGCTATTAGTTCTGAATTTATTTCTGACATGGGTTTTTGGGCAAAAATTTCAAATGTAGGTATTTAAACTGCACCTTCAAAATATTACATGTGCATCTTTTGCCTACATAAAATTCAGCTGTGCATGTGCAAAGAAGTATTTGTTCAAATGCTGGTAAGCTATATGCATAAATATCCATCTGTAAATGCAGTTATCCATTTGGCAGGTGACAATACTCATCTGCACATGCAAGTGACAGTTTTATGCTGGCAATGGATACATGCACAGGCAAGTGAAGGTTTTACGTTGGCAATGGGTGCATGCAAGTATGTTCAGACTGCAATTACGATACAGATATTTCACAATGTAGCCCTCTGTGTTCACACTGCACATTTATCTGGCCATTAGTCCTTTTATTGCTCAGTGTTGTTTTTAGTCATTATATAATTATCACAGAGTAATTTTCCAGTCTTCTCATCTGGACTTTTCTTGTTTCTGTTGAGACTTATGGTAACATTGATCAAACAATATGGGTATGCATAAACTACAACCTTACTTATGTATTTGTGTATTGGATAAACGTATTCACGTACTGCAAGTCTGTCATTAGATATGTCCAACTTAATGGCAGTCAAAAAGTGAAATTAGTCAAGAGAATGCAACTGAATCCCTACTCTTTGAAAAAAAACTGGAAATAACAGAAAAGGAAATATCACAATTGTCCTTGCTAAATTTCCTTTTCTTTAGCATGAAAGACTGATTATCTGGTAGTTTTCCTCCACAGCTTTAAAAGTAATTTGCTGGTAGATTTGGGAAAAAAAATCAATGCATTCATTTTGTGAATAAATTTAGAAGAAGCTTTTATATTAAGTCAACAATGTACCTTTTACATTTATATTCCAAATAGCAAATTCTTTGCTTTTATTTTCTATGCAAAAATTGGTATGAGATCACAAATTATTCAAAAGCTATTTTCCTCTTGAACCATGCAAGAGAGAACTTGCCACAGCTAAGTGACTCCACTGAATTAATAATGAGCACAAGCAAATGTTGGAAAATAGTCTTAAATGGGCAATGATTTAACAGCTGCATCTCTTGGAACTGACAGGCCTGACACTTATGTAGCATGCTACAGGTTTTGTTTCTTACTCAGACTTTAAGACCAGAAGGGAGCACTGTGATAACCTAGTGTGACGTCCTGCACATTGCAGACCACAGAACCTCACCCACTAACTCCCATAACTGACCCATAACCTCTGGCTGAGTTACTAAAGTCCTCAAATCATGGATTTAAAGATTTCCAATTACACAGAATATGCCATTTACTCTAGTTCATACCAGCAAGTGAACCATGCCCCATACTGCTGAGGAAGGCAAAAAATCCAGAGTCTCTGCCAATCTGACCCAGGGGGAAATCATAGGCCCTGACGCTGTGGGTGCTCCAGCTCCGCAGAACCCATGGGGGAAAATTGGTGGGTTCTAAGTACCCACTGGCAGTCCCCCTATCAGCTCCTGCCTATCGGCAGGTCTCGTGGATCAGCATCCTCCCTTCCCTTCCCGCGCCTCACACCCACTGCAATCAGCTGTTTCACAGCATTCAGGAGGCTCTGGGGGAAGGAGGAGGAGCAAGGACGCGCATGCTCAGGGGAGGGGGTGGAACTGGGGGGGAAGAGGCGGGGTGCGGCCTTGGGGGAAGAGGTGGAGTGGGGGCGGGGTCTGGGGCAGACCCAGGGGTTGAGCACCCCCCAGCACTTTAGAAAGTTGGTGCCTGTGAAGAAAATTCCTTCCAGACCCCCACTATGGTGATCAGTTAGACCCTGAACATGTGGGGAAGACCCACCAACCAGACACCTGGGAAAGAATTCTTTGTAGTAACAGAGAATCCTCCCCATCTAGTGCCCCATCTCTTGCCATTAGTGATATTTGTTACTAGCAGTCACAGGTGGACCACAAGCCATTGAAGGCAATCTGATCATACCACTCCCTCCATAAATTTATCAAGCTCAGTCTTGAAACCAGTTAGATTTTTTGCCCCCCCAGGGCCTGTTCCAGAACTTCACTCCCGCAGCTCCCATCGGCGGGGAACGGCAAACTGTGGCCACTGGGAGCTGCGACCAGCTGTACCTGTGGACGCTCAGGTAAACAAAGCATCTCGTGGCCCACCAGGGGCTTACCCTGAACAAGGTGCAAACCAAGTTTGGGAACCCCTGGGTTAGCTAAACAAGTCAAGCTCCCTTAAGTCTCCTCTCACAAAGTAGGTTTTCCATTCCTCTGATCATCCTAGGAACCCTTCTCTGCCCCATTCCAGTTTGAATTCATCCTTCTTAAACATCGGAAACGAGAATTACTGTATGCCAGATGGGGTCTCAGCAGTGCCTTGTATAATGGTAATAACACTTCCCTATCTCTACTGGAAATACCTCTCTTGATGCATCCTAGGATTGCAATAGCCCTTTTCATGGCTGCATCAAATTGGCATGTGCTAATGAGGTACTTCAAAGGTTTGTAGAGGAGTAAGAATTACAACCACACTGCTGTATCCTCCAGCACATCTTCTCAAACAATCTTATGTGGAACTGTTAATTAGCTAACAATACAGGAATTAATACATCCTTTCTCTGTTTATTAGTAGCATTAGCATTTCCTTTTCCTAGATACTAAACATAATAGGTGGAAAATGTTAACATTCCATATGCAAGATTACTCAATCAAATCTTTGTCATCATTTAGGGATTTGAGGATTCTTGCATAGAAGGATAAGCCTTGTTTTGTTTTTGCTTAGTAAGGAATTATGGGAAAGCAGATAGTAACTATTTGCTAGTTATTTCTTTAGCCATAATATTGGTGCCTCAAAACACCAGACAACCAGAATTCTCAAACTAAAACTTTGTTTTGGGAGTGTAATGGTGAGAGCATGTTTCAAAGTCCAGTTATCACTCAAAAACAGTACTACCTTTGCTAGAAAAAAAGTAATATTAAAAAACCCAAACACAAGAAAGTCTGGAAATAAACAATTAATGGATTCAGCCAGTTTCCCACAGCTGCCTAGCGATGAGAACTTAGAGGTTTCACTGTGTAGGTTGGATATTTGGGCTCAGCTCTTGCAAAGAGTTGTGTGAGAATGGGCCCCCTATCCCCACAAGGAGCCTCACTGAAATCGATGGGGCTCCATGTGGGTATCCTTGCCCATGCTGACCTTGCTGCAGGATTGGGTGCTTAATTACTTCACTAGTCATTTTGAAAGACCAGGACCAGGTTGCTAGTGCTGTGCTGGGATTCTAGGCCCTAATGGGCAGTTGTGCACATCAGTAGACATGCCATACGATTTAACAACTTGTAGCTATCAACAACTGTAGAGGTCTGACTCTGGAATAGCAGGGATGTTGCCACTCAGGACAGAGTGCATGGACAAAGTTTATGTCCCTTAAGTTTAACAAAATCAAAAAGGGAAAAAAAGAAAGCACATATGTAGGCATGAGAAAACCTGTTTTCTAACCTAGGTCTCCACTGGCTAAAACTGCTCTTTCTGGTTCTCTTATTGGGCCTTGTGTGGCCAAAAAAGAAGCCCACCCTGGGTTTTGCTCACATGTGAGGCACTGATGACAGAGGATGTTCACAAAACACAGCTGTCCAGAAACGAAGCTGAAAGCTGAATGGGACATGACACCCCATCTGCCTGCTGGAACTAAGATTAAAATGCTCTTCTGTGGTCAATTGTTTAATTCAAGAGAGTTCATCAAGTCAAAAACAAACATTTGTGTGACAGGAAATTTAGTAGTTGGAGAATGAATGGGGCAAAAAAGTTCCACAGTAAAAATACCTTGTTCCCATAAGTGTGGAGCATTCACTACAATACCTTAAAAACATAAGCCATTCCCTGACCACCACCTCTGCTTTAATGGCTAATGTGGGAAACACTGCAGAGCCTTGACCACCTAAATTTGTGGCTTCCTCTTAACTTCCTTCAGCTAAAAGCCTCAAAAGACAGAAGTGTTTCTTATGGACAAGAGGATCAGCCCCCAAAACCCTTTTTATATTGTGACTCAGACACCACATATCTCTGCAACCTCCGGGTTATCCTTTATCCTGAACTCATTCTCCCAGATCTCCTGGGTCTGTAAATATACTCATAACCATCTCTACAACATTGCTTGTGACTGTCACGGCCTCAGCTACACCTCTACTGAAATCCTCATCCATGCCTTTATCTCCTCTCTCCTGGACTACTGCACCTTGGTCACTGTGACCTTAAGTCCCAGCTTTGCAGATTCCAGCATATGCAGAATATTCTTTCCCACTCATTTGTATGAAGCTGCATGACAATGACTCACATATTAAACCTCCACTGGCGTCCTACACATTTCAGAATCCAGTTGAAAACTGATCGCTTTGGTTCTAAGACTCTCCATCCTACACTACTGTATGGATAGTCTTCCTTTACTTCTCTTTTCGGTCTAGCTATAGCTGTCTTTTCTTACAGTCTCACTATTGTTCGAGAGAGCCTGTTCCTCTGCAGTTCCTGTCATCTTAATAATTATCCCTGTCTCACTGTCTCTGTATCCCATTTCAAGTCTCAGTTAAACACATTTTATCCCTTGCCTAGGCATCTTATTTCCTCTCTCCCTGTGCTTGTCGTCTTCTTCTTTAGGGGTTATGTTACTTGTTTCTTCCCATTACAACTAATAATGACTCTTGATCCTTCTCATAACTACAGGGCTTAAAAAGACAGTTTTCTACACTTTTAAAGCATCATGTGTATCCTATTTAAAGGCCCAACTGTGGAACCTTTACTCATGTTGGTAAGCATTTACTCATACAAGGAAACCCAATGAAGTTAAGTGCTCACCAACATAAGAGTCACACGACCTAACTAAAAGACTACATCTGAGGTCTGAAATATCTAGGCCCAGTTATACTATAGCTATAATATACTATAGCCACCATTTTTCAAGAGAGGTAAAACAAAATATAATTATGATCTATGTGCTTTGAACATTGCACAGAAATTGAAAATATTCTTTTTTTTCAGTGACACATGACATCAAACCTGGAAAAATAACACTATTTCTTAATTTGGAGTATCATAAACAAGGCCTTAGTGTAGAGGATCTCAGTGACAATCAACATGTTAAATAATCTTAGTCACATCTTTCAATAAATTCCCAAGATATTTCAGTTGATTGAGCCCATGGAATGCATTTGTGGTAAGCTATTGCTTAGGATGTTAGTGTTGAGTTCTAGTTTTCTGCAAACAGTATAATTCTTTGTACATACCCCCATCTATGCCCACTTTAATAGCAAACACTCTTTCCTTTAGTGATTTTTAGAAACTCATGGTCTGGGGAGATATGCTTTTGAGGCCAAAAGTATTGCTGCATATTACCATCTTCAGCCTCTGTGCAACTTCTTAGCCTTTTCAACTTATTTTGTTCCCTGCCCCAACTAACAGAAGCATGCATCATGTGGTAGCTTTGGACCCTTAACTTTAGAAAAGCAAAATTCTTATTGACTTGAATAGGAGTTTTGATTTAGTAAGGACGGCAGGAGTTTGGCCAAAATAGCTATCTATAACTTCAGTTAATGTGCTCTAATACAGCAGCTGCCATTATTTGCCTCCTAAAACACTTATGGGCTAAAACAATAATGACAATGTAGAGGGCTTTTACTTAAGCCACTTAAGCTAGCTAGGCATTAGCTGTCAGGTCAGGCATTTTCCTGATCTAAGAAACCTAGTAATAATTTTTTTCTGTATCTGTTGTGCTCCACATGTTATCAATGGTACGGCTTTGCTCTACAGTATCTATCTTGTCCTAGCAATTAATGGCTGTTAGTGTAGCCAGCTGGAAAACAGGACTTTTTTCTAAACATACTATCAAACTAGATCTAAAATAAATCTCTCCCCATAACATGGCATCTTTGGCACAGCAGCATAGTGACCTAAAACAGTGTGAAGAGCAGGATTAATAGGGAAGTAAAAAATGTTTTGATGAAACAAAGAAAATCTCTAATCATTGTTCCGTAGGGGGTCTGTCATTATACCTTGGCACATGCCTTACCATACCATTTTATCAGTTTTGCATTATGTCATGGTAGTGTCCTTTTCATACAAAGGCAATTCAATTAGCATATTTTGTCTGTACTATTAAAATGCTATTACACTCACCCATTCTTACATAAAGTTTCAAAAATGCTTATTATAAGAAGCAGGATTGATTTAAATAGTGTGCCTTTCTATTCCTGCTCTTTTGCATCTTTGACAAATTGAGAGGGGGAGGGTCTATTCTTCTTGCGTTTAAAAAAGTAAGCTCTCACTAATTTTTTATTTTAGACCTTTAAAATTTGGGTAGTAAAAATAATCCCTATATAATTGAAACAAATGAAAACTTGCAGTTGATTAGTTTTATAATATGTTGAGTGTATTAGTATGCCCTCTTGTGTTAAACAGGGGAATATTCAGTTGTTTATTGTCTTAAAGAAAGATCAAGCAAGCACATAAAATATTCCAAAAGCTAGTAGCAGCAGAGTGCTTGACCTAATTTTAAGGACAGACACAATCTGTCAATGATAAATACACTAAAAATGGGATTTGCAGCTGTTCATACATTAAAAAAATAGAAAAATAAATTTTTCCTTACAGAACACAACAAGCTTTTACATATATGTGTTCTACTATTAAAAATTCATCTTATTTTTTCTGATTTTATAACTTTATTCACAATTAATTAAAACTAAGTTATCAGAATAGATGAAAACACAGAAAATATGAAGATAAACTGACATGATATGAAATCTTCAGGATAAAGAACAAATGTGGCCAGGAAGGTTAAAGGGGAAAGAAAGTATATTAAACTAACATTAAGACCATGAAATGAACAGACAAAAGTAAGGAAGTTGGAAGTTAAAACTGTCTGCATTCTTTAATTCATTCTATCATGAAGCAAATCTCTTGGTACACAATTTTATATAGAATTTCGATGAATAGATAGATTTAAAAATATAGTCCCTGAGATGTGCCACTGTGTACTAATCTGAGACCCAAATATTACCATAAGAGCCCCTTCAAGATTTAGACAAAACAGAATGACTTGAGATAGAATGCATGGCATAACTCTGGATTTTGTTTTGTCTGTTTATAATACTGTTAAATTTACTTACAATATTTTTTCTTCTTAAGAGTAAAACAATTTCCTTTTTACTCAAATATATGAGAAGTGACCCAATGGATTTATACAGTTCAAGTACACATTAATATAGTTTGAAGGTGCAGATTGATTTAACAGAATATTATAACTTAATCTGTCATTCAAATATGTATTAAGGGACTTCAAATCCAGATTATTAACCCAACAGATTGACATATTTTATGAGCGATTATGATACTGTATATCATACAAATCTATATTTACAGGCACTTATTTTATAATCATGTCTAAGCATACTTAAACACCCCAATTTGTGTGTCATTGCAATAATCCTGTGACTGGTTTTTAGAACCATAATGTTTTATTTCATAGCAGTTTCACTGATGTATTTGCAAGATCTGCGTCCTAAAAGCAATATACCACATTCTGGCTGAGAACAAAGTTATTCGTCTGCTGTAAATTTACCTTTCCTAAATTAAATAGCTTAGTTGTTCAAACACTTCACTCACTCCTCCCTGCCAAACTCACCCCCAATAAAATTACCCAAGACAGCACTGATTAAAGCATACAAAATGTCATTGGGAATCTAATTATTTTGTGAGATGGAAACACCTACTGAAAAACACAAACACACACACCTATCATTATCAACAATTATTTTTTCTGCATTTCTATAATTTACAAATGCTTGAACAAACATTTCCCCTAACTATTAGGGAAAAAAATAAAGATTTCTAGAGACTTTGACCCCTTAAAGTCAGGCCATTCAAATGAAATTTAACAGCTGAATTTCTGATTCTTGGAAGCCAGCTGCGTAATGGAAATACTGACACAGCCTTAACTCTAGCAGTGGGAGCAGCATGGCTATAATAAATGAATCACTTACCATTTTCACGATTCTTTCCTCTCTCTAAGTAAATGCAAAATAGAGCCTTTATCTGGCTCAGGCATTAAACTGTCTGAGAAGGGAACTGCTAAAATGAATTATTCACTCGAAGTCACTGGGGAAAAGAAGGTAAAATGGTAGTGGATGGCCAACATTAGAGTTGTTGCAGAATAGAATTTCAGGAAATTGGATCCAAGTCAGAAATTCAATTACTTAATGAAAGTGATCCTGTTTCACAGTAAGTCTTAGCCTTATTAGAACAGGTCTCTATCATGTAAATCTTTTTGTGGACTACTGTTGGCAGATTTTTTTAAAACACTGTGAATCTTCTAATACTGAGTGACTTCTCTCAAATTTCCAATGAAAATTTTTTTAAAAAAAAATCATATTGCAAAATCCCTCAAATTTTTTAAATTGTAGGATTTGAAAAATGTTTGGAATTTTGTTTACTGTTTTTGTTTACTATTTTTGAGTATTCTTTTATTTTAGTGGGAAAATCCAGTTACAGCTTTGCCAATTCCTGTGTCTTTTCTATCCCTTTCCCCCTACCCCTTCACTTTTAAAGGAGTATATCTAAGCCTCTGGACCCAATCATGCAAACCTGTACTCAGAAGTAATCCTTTTGCTAATAGTCCATTGACTTCACATGAATAAGATAAACTTATTCAATGAGTGCAGTTTTAGGTCCCAAGCCCGCAAACACTTATGCATGCACATGGGACTGCTCATGCATTTAGTTGCCTGAACAATAGGGCAAAATCCTGCTCCCACGGAAATCAGAGGGAATTTTTCCATGGATTTCAATGGGGTCTAGATTTCACCCTTAGAGTTTAGTGTCTCTGCATGTACATTAACACACACATACATATGACATCATCTTTCTTGAAATAGCTTGGGTCTTCTCTCTATTCTCTCATATTTATGCTTGCTCTCAGTTCATAGGTAGGCAGACAGAGAGAGAGGATGCCTGGAGTCATGAAGTCATGCTACATGTCTGTCTTTCAGGTCTCCAGGGAACCTGCTGCAGGTAGCCAGCAGGAAGAAAGAGGAAGACGAGGGGCAGAAGGACTCCGCCGCGCCTTCCCTCCAGGCTCTGCTGGGGATCGCTGGACAGCTCCCCACGGGCCACTGGCAGGGCCTCCTTTGTGCTCTTACCGCCCCGGGGCCAGGCCCCACCTACTGCCACCTTTCCCGTGCAGCCGAAGACGGGGACAGGAAGAAGCGGGGCGCAAAGCCCGATGTTTCGGAAAAAGCGTAAATGTGAGCGAATCCAACGGTCTACGCCGAGGCGGGCATTGCTAGGTCCGGGGAAATCCCCGCCTCCAGTCAGGCTTCCCCATTTCTCCCTAGTTCAGAGCTTTGGGACGTGCATGCCAATGCTTCCAGTCCACATCGGGACTGCAAATCATTTAAAAAGAAAAGGAGGACTTGTGGCACCTTAGAGACTAACAAATTTATTAGCGCATAAGCTTTCCTGAGCTACAGCTCACTTCATCGGACGCATGGTAGTCTCTAAGGTGCCACAAGTACTCCTTCTCTGTTTGCGGATACAGACTAACAGGGCTGCGACTCTGAAACAAATCATTTAAGCATCTCAGGAAGAAGGGTCTGGAGTTGGGGGGTTATTTCTCTCCCTATAACTAATTGTTTGTGAACAGGTGCAGTCCTAGTTCCCCATTAGAAACAGCCACACGTCCTGGCTCAACAATTCACTCCTCCAGCACTTCAGTGCAAAGGTTTTTATGGCTGCAGCCAGATCAGAACCACCATACACAGGCAGGGGCATGATCGCTGCCTCTGTCACTGTAATTCTGGGATTTCCTGTTATTCTGAATCAAATCGAGCAATCTGTTCCAAGCTACTCCCAAAATAATAACCCGGGCAGGGGAAAATTCCTGCATGCAGCCCTTTCCCCATGAGGTTAAATGAAATACAGCCGGTACCGCATTTGTATCCTTTTGAAACCGATACTGTTACCTGTCAAACTTTTAGTATCATAGCTGCACCTTTTGCTAACAAATAATTAGAGGCCACATTTCCCCCAGTTTTGGATACAAATTGGGTGGAATGAGAAATAATTTGCAGATTAATGTAAACAGGCACCAGCAAATCTTAACTGCAGAGATTTCTGACCCTAACAGACAAGTGCTGTGCTCGTCAGGGTTGCCGGCTGCGCTGCGCGTTGACAGCAAGTCGTCAGTGCTTTCAAAGGGTTTGAAGCAGCCACCGGGGCAGGGTCTAGGAGGGTGGAATATTGCTACGAATGGTGATTGTGGTTATTAATTGTGCCTTGCTGTTGCTCCGGCGGGACGATCCCTGGTGTAAGTGCCCCGAGGGAGAAGACGGAGGGCCCCTTACCTGCCTGAGCAGCTCTTGCAGCACGGCTCGCCGCGCCCCGCCCGGGCTGCGTTGCACTGCAGGGAAGGTGGAATTCCCCGGGCAGGGGCGGGGCAGCGCTCGCGCTGGCTGGCAGCGACAGCTGCTCCCGGGATTCTCCCCGCGCCCCCTCCCCTCCCTCGCTCCTCGCCTCACGCCGCAGCTTTCCCGTCCTCCAGGTGACGTCATGCCCGTTGTTTTGGTTCGCCCGACCAATCGGACTCGCCGGCTGGATTCTACGGGCGCCGGGATGGGCCCTTCGTGGCGGCGGCAGGACTCGCCACTGCCGACCGTAACGCATTGCGCAGGGTGCACCACCGCCTGGTCCTCCTGCAGCTTTAACAGCTCTGACATGGAAACGTCGCTGCAGTTCCAGCCGGGCTTCTGCTCAGAGCAGCAGCAGCGCCCGCGCCCGCACTGCCAGCAGCCGCCGCCGGGCCAGGACAAGCAGAGCCTGCTCCAGCAGCACAGCCCCTGCCGCCAGTGCAACAACTGCAGCTACTCCGGGGCTGCGGCGGGGGACAACCTGCCCCTGCTGCTCCGCACTTCCTCGCCCCTGTCGGGCGCTTTCAGGACCCACTCCTCGCCGCTCTCCTCCTCCGCCGCCTCCTCCAGGCAGGGCAGCCAGCTGAACGTGAGCGAGCTCACCCCCTCCAGCCATGCCGGTTCGTCCAGGCAGCCCCACCCCCACCACCAGTACCACCACCCCCACCCCCAGTACCACCAGTGCCAGAGCCTGCAGCAGCAGGCAGCCAGCCCCAGCAGCAGCGTCAGCAGCGGCAGCACCCACCACCACCACCAGCAGCAGCAGCCCCACCAGCGCCGGGAGAGCAACCCCTTCACCGAAATAGCCATGAGCAGCTGCAGGTACAACGGCGGCGTCATGCGGCCGCTCAGCCACCTGAGCTCGTCCCGCAGGAACCTGCAGGAGCTGGACTCCGAGTCCCAGCCGCTGCAGCCGCCGCTCTCCAGCCCCGCCGCCGCCGCCTCAGCCCCGGAGATCGTGGTGTCCAAGCCGGAGCACAACAACTCCAACAACCTGGCGCTGCACGGCCCCGGCCCCGGGGGCAGCGTGGGGGGCAGCAGCCAGAACAACAGCGGCAGCAAGTCCAGCAAGAAGAAGAACCAGAACATCGGCTACAAGCTGGGGCACCGCCGAGCGCTCTTCGAGAAGCGCAAGCGGCTCAGCGACTACGCGCTCATCTTCGGCATGTTCGGCATCGTGGTGATGGTCATCGAGACCGAGCTGTCCTGGGGCGCCTACACCAAGGTACTTGCCCCTCCCCGCTCGCCTCCCTTCCAGCGCGCTATAGCTGCCAGCCACGCTCTCACTCCTCCTGCTGCTGGGCTTGCTCTCTCCCGGGCCCCAGCTGCCTACCCACTCCTTCTGCCTTCCGCGCTCTCTCCAAGGTCCCAGCCGCAGTTTGATCTGTCCGCCTGTCCCCTGCGGGGAGCGACTCCCACCCAGTGCATGCCCTGCAGACACGCTCTGCATTCACTTGCACTAGGCGGCCAGACACGCCTGCCAGTGTCACCAGTGTCCGTTAGGCGCTGCTCCTTTGCGATATGCCCTACAAACCTGGGAGGGAAAGGATGAGAAGGACAGAGGAGGAGGGAGAGAAGGGATTTAAGAACAATTTGAAAAGAAAAGTGTATTTTCTAAATCAGCCGTTTAAATCGCCACGCTCAATTTTTCATTCTGCCAGCCAGGGTCAATTTCTTTGGATTTGCGTAATGCTGTAGACTTGAGAGAAACTTTTTTTTCTTCTCGGGCTAGAGCGCTCCATCCCATTGGCAGTCCCTAGAGTAAATTGGTTTCCCAGTGTTGGCTGTCCCACCTGTACTGGACCTGCTGCTGAAGCAATGACAAGTAGCCCTTTTGATTTAGGGCAGCTATTCTTCATCCTTAAAAGAGAGAAATCAAGTCAGTAGTCCTGGTCTCTGTTATGCAAGATAGATTTTCCCCCATCACAGTTCAGATGGATGAAGGACAAAAAGTCTTTTTATAAAGGTGTATATCTTTTCACGGACACTCAAATGTTTTTCTGTTGCAGGAGTCGCTGTATTCATTAGCTCTAAAATGCCTTATTAGCCTCTCCACGATTATTCTGCTTGGTCTTATTATTGTATACCACGCAAGGGAAATTCAGGTAATGTTTCACTTTATAAACTACCAAACATTGAAACTGTCGGTAATGAAAAGACTCAGTTTTCAAAAGGCATTCTTCGGTGAGTAATTACTTTTTTCCAGTATGTCAGAAAAAGTTCACTTTGTTTCTACTGAAGTTTACTGAATCTATTTCAAAGGGATCTTAAAGAGATTAAATATAATACATTGATATTCTTATTAGAAGTTATAAAAATGTCTGTAATATGCTGCATAATCACTTATTCTGAATGACTGAATAGAGTATTCTGTGTACACTTGTTGTTTTATGCTATAAGGGGAACTTTTTAGCCCAGAATTTAGAGCTATATTGTGCTGATCCATACATCCTCATTAGATCACATGATTAATTGTAGAGAGACTTCAGTCACCTCTAGATATGAAGTCTTCACCTAAATACTGAAGATAAGACAATAGTTGGAAAGAAAAAAGATAAATAAAACAAGCCATAGAATGTTTAAACTGTGAACAGATTTTTTTAATGCCACAGAAATTATAGGCAGCTAGTAAAGAAATGTGAGAAAAAAAGTGTAATGGTCAACTAAGTGTTGTCGTCTTTAGTATTTTAAAATGTACCTTTTCAGGACTTGTAGACTTCCTTCCATAAATAAACCAAATTTTCAAATGGGATTTTGCTCAGCTAAGGAGTGAAGTATTGGATTTATAATCAAATAAGGATAATCTCCACATTAATTTTTCCTTGGTGTTTTATTCCTAGATGTATATAATTCTATTGTTATTTCTGACTATAGAGAACTTGTGGCTTAAGGCAGCAGCGAATATTTCAAGGACAAAGAAACTTGTTTGTGTTGTATCAATTAACAGAAAGAAAAATGGAACACTTATAAAGGAACTATAATATAGTTGTGGTTGCAGCTGTGTTGGTCCCAGATATTAGAGAGACAAGGTCAATGGATCAACTTCTGTTGCTTCAAGAAAAGCTTGTGAGCTACAACAGAGTTGGTCCAATAAACGATATTACCTCATCCACTGTGTCGATCTAGAATATAGTTGTTATATAAGCGTAAGTACAGGCTTCTACCTGCTAATGTTAGAGTAAAAGAATACTGTTTTATCTGAGACCATTTGCAAAATAGGACCCTGATCCTGCAGTCCTTATACGTGCAAAACTCCCATTTCTGAATCGGGCTCTAGTTTCTTTGCACTGAGATCATAGAGCTGGGAAGCCTGTTAATTTAATTCTTCTTGAGTAGTTGCTGTGAAAGTGTTAATATAAACTATTGGAGGACTTAAGAAAAATAGAAAAAAATATGTTCTTTCCCCTCCACCCCAGTGTTTCTCATAATGAAGACTGTAGAAGTATGTTATGTAAAAATGTACTTAAAAATGACCTTCCTAGATATTTCAGTTGCTGTATGCAATTCTGTTAAGAAACTCTAAATAGAAAATATAAAGAAATTTTAAGATAAAATCAGTTAATTTTCCAAACTACAGTAAAATAAAAATTTTAAAAGTACTCAAACATTTGTTCATTAAATAATCGCCATGACTAGATTATTTAGATTTAGATTATTGCCCTCCCCCCAAAAAAACAACTCACAACCCTAACCAAAATAAATAATAATAATAAAAAAGCCCTAAGATTTCTGAAGTTTGGAGAAGTTAATGTTTTGTAGAGAAATGTGCCTACAATTGAATTGATAAGGGAACTCTAATCTACAACAGATCCAAAAAATATACCACTGATTTTGTCCTAGGATTTTGATTAGTACTACTTGTTTAGAAAGACTGTAGATTTACATTTGTCCTCTAAATTTTTGCAAATAATAATTGCTACAGCTGGTAATAAAGCTGGAGCTTGTGCGTCTTTCTGTATGTGTCTTCTCCAGTTGTTAACAAAATATAAAATAATCCAGGACTTCTGTTCTTCAGCTAATATATATGTATATGTATATATATGAAATCAAAGACCTTACAGTAAGGTTGCCAACAGCCCCTTATTACAAGGGATGTCCCTTATTTTTTTTATCTCTGTACAGTAAGAAATACCCCTGGTGAATGTAGGTGAGTACTGATTATTATTATTAATAATAATATCGGGGAGGGGAAGGTGCTAAGAAAACAGTCCCTTATTTTTGAAATACAGTGTTGGCAACCCTACTTTACAGTGCCTCATTTGTTTTTCTGGTCGGTAATAAACAAAAATGCAACTTTGGTTGCATTTCTGTGAGTTCTTCTGGATTTAGTGACCCTCTTAGAGAGCTTCCCAGTAAATGACATGATATAGAGTGAGTAACACCATCTACTAGCTTAATCAAAGTTAATATAGTTTAACACTGCCTGACAGCATTAAAACTAAAAACATACTTAGTTGCAAAATAGTGATACAGTTTCTTTTCATCAGGAAGGTACTATAGACTGCCAATAGACATTGTAGGGTTCTGGATAAACTGCAGATCTTCAGGGCTCAGTTTATTTACCTGGATAACGAAGAAGGAGATCAACATGGGAAAGGGCACTAACCCACCTTTAAGCTGACAACATTAAATATCCTCCTGATTTAGAGACAACCTACTTAAAACTTTTTATTCACCTTTCTGTAAAAAACAAACAAAAGCAACATAAATAGCCATATAAGTAGCAAATAATAACTGGATGTATAAGTGAATGTTACACTTCATGTCTGAATACAGTGGACACAATTTAAATATTTTGGCTTGTAACAGAAATTGTGAAATCTATTCTTCAATTATTGTTCCATGAAAAATATTGCATAATCCTACTAACAGTAGATTTAAAGAAGATCAAATTTTTAGCCATCTGTTTTCTGAAGGGACATCTATAGTATCAAATTTTTAACTTCTGTTAACTTCAATGAGAGTTTATCTTGAGGCCTGTAGGATTATATTTATAGAGCTGTGGCATACTTGACAATGAAGGTTTTATTGTTTGGTTGTTTTTTTCTGGAGGGTTGTTTCAGTTAACTATTTGTTAAAAGAAAAGGAGTACTTGTGGCACCTTAGAGACTAACTAACAAATTTATTTGAGCATAAGCTTTTGTGAGCTACAGCTCACTTCATCGGATGCATCCGATGAAGTGAGCTGTAGCTCACGAAAGCTTATGCTCAGATAAATTTGTTAGTCTCTAAGGTGCCACAAGTACTCCTTTTTGCGGATACAGACTATCACGGCTGCTACTCTGAAACCTGTCACTATTTGTTGTAAACCTAATCTGTGTTTGGGCATTGATTCCATTCTAATCCTCATCTGAGAAGTGTTGAGACTGTGCTAGTCAGTACAGTGCAAATTAACAGGAACTTGTTGAGTTAGCAAACAATATTCTGGGGATTGGAAGAATATCCATATTCTCTGTTTGTAGCGTGATACGTTTTACAATTGGAGGGAAGCAACGCTACTTGGAAATAAGAGGTATTTGTTCTACAAAACATGATGCAGAGTATTTTGTGACAAATGATGAAAGTTTACAGATTGTTTCTGCTCTCAGAAGTTCTCTTGACGGCACCTGATGGCCTAAAATGCCTACTAGCTGGAATCAAAATTTCTTCTTCATTTTCAATGACATACTTGAGCTACTGCTGATGGGAAGTCTGAACAATGTGTGGTTCAGTCCTTCACTGTATTGGAGGTGACTGTGTGCTACCAATTTAAATGTCTCTTCTGATGTATTCTGGTAGGAAAACAGTCAAATTGGCAATAAAGCTAAACTTTGCAGCTTGCCTGTCCAGACCTCACAAGGATTCTATCTTAAGGATGTTTGGTAAGCGGGTTTTAATAGAATTATGAGGTTCCTTCACAAAGTTATTTTATGGAGGAAATTTTATATTACAGCGTTGGTTGAGCTGATACATGTTAGATTATTATTTTGTTAGACCATGTACTCAATAGTGAGAATGCAGAAGGGCAGCAGTTCCTTGTGCCATAGCTTGGTTTATTCTCCTTCAGCACCGCAGACAGCGCCATATATTGGAAATTCTCTTGGCAGTGCTTGACTATGAAGCTTTACGTCATGGTGTTCTAAACAGAAGCTATATGTAAACATCATTTATAAAGAATTTTCAGTTTCCATTTAAAAATGCTCCTGGAAATGCAAGGTTTAAATACATTTTTATTGGCTTTTGATATTAACTGAATAGAAATTCATGATTTTTGAATGCACATTAAGTCTTGCATTCTAAACCCATTAGCAAAACAAATTCATTTTTATGCTCCAATAAATGTACATATATCAAGGCTTCCTGAATACTACATTTCTAGAGTATTAGGAAAAGGATGATGTTTGCATATTTTGCAACCTTTTTAAAGTGTTTTTTAAACAAATACGTTTTTGAAATAGACTTTCAGTGATTGAGTTAGTATCTTATAAAAATGTTTATTTTTAAACTCTCAATGGGTAAAGGGGGATCTATTACAATAATTTATTAAATTTCTAACTGTTATGTTAAGGCTAGCACAAATTAGCAGGATCCAGGACATTTTAAAGGTGAGGATCATACTTTATTCTTAGCTTATGTCTTTGTGAACAAGGCAAGAACATCAGGAGTCAAAGATGTAGACAGCCTTAACACTGAGTTTTTTTCATTTGTCTCATATCCATAATGCTATGAAAACATTTTAGTTGGGAGATTATGAAATATGCATTAGCATCCCTATCCAGGCTAAAGAAGGCTCAGTGACTTTTGGCCCATGAAAGATCCATAAGCCTTCTAGTTTCTTCAAAAAAACTGTTCTCTGTTTGGAGGAGAACGTATGTCTCCATGGGGAAAGCATGCTCAATGCTGTCACTAGAGTCCTGACACAGGGTAGCTGCTTCCCTGACTGCAAAAGTCTGCTATGGAAGTTTTTGAGATCGGTAGGGTGAGAATAATAAACTTTATTGGCCAGTGACAAACTAGTGGCCCATCATTCTAAAGCTTATCTAATATCCCACTGAGGAACTGGGAACCTGTGTAACGGAGACAGAAACTCTCCAGGGCTAGTGGTTTACTTTTACAATTATACATCATAATTTATGGGATAATCTTTTCTATATGGACTTTTAGTTTAAATAGAATGTTTACTTTAAAGTTATAAACCCAAGAAAACTGTGGGAGAATGAATTAATGAAAATAATGAACCTTGAGATATGCTGTACACATTAAATTATGATGATTGAGGCAATTTTGATTTCTCCTTCCTTTTTATTTTAAATAAAGCTGTGATAAGTTTAACTATAGGGTTCTAAATTTTGCCACCTTTGTACATATTGAATGAAATGAGACATAATCCCTGGTTTCTGGTATGCACTACATACCACATCATTTAGCAGTGCTTTACTTATAAAGGGTCTGCACACATAGAGGTTCTTACATTATTAATATAATGGAATGGTAATATATCATTGCTTGCTGGGTGGACAGAGCTGCACCACAAATTAATTATGTGTGTTGCTGTTGGTTTACCACAAAATGGGATTGTTGGCATTTCTTGACCTGTCATGCATGCACAGCATAAGTGTGTGTGTGGCAGGAAGGCCAATATGGGCAGAAGCCACCAACAAGAAATTGGGAAAGCTATGGGTGGAGGGAGACAGGAATTTTTATTCAACATTGATTCAGCATAAGGTAAATAAAAAGCACATTGGCTAAATTTTCTGCAGTACTTCATTTTTAGGACTAGCAGCTTCTGATTTCAGAGCTGACCTTTATAAGTCTTTAGTGACAGTATTAAATGTTTTTTCTTTCTGAGCATTTGGTTGAAAGTTTTGAGGAAAAGGAAATAGCTCAGATGAATTTCATCGTTACCGTCTCATTTGATGAATGAGACAGCTAAAAATAAAGAATACTAGAATGGCAAAAGTTGCCCTGTCAGTTGCAGTTAGTACGGTGTCAACCATGTCAAGAATGAGGAAATGTAATTGGACATTGAATCACTGTGTTTTTTTCCATTACTGAGCAGTTAGATAGTTCAGTGTGTCTGAAATAGAATTTGATTAGGGCTGTCAATTAATCACAGTTAACTCAAGCAATTAAACAAATTAACTAGATTTTAAAAAATCACAATTAATCGTGAGATAGAAAATAGTCACAATTAATTGCAGTCTTAATCACACTGTTAAACAATAAGGGAATACCAATTTAAATTTATTATACATATTTTGGATGTTTTTCTACATTTTCAATGTTATTGATTTCAATTACAACACAGAATACAGTGTACACTGCTCACTTTATATTATTATTTTTGTTTACAAATATTTGCACTGTAAAAAGGATTAACAAAAGAAATAGTATCTTTCTGTTCATTTCATACAGCTACTGTAGTGAATGAATGTGCAACTTACAAATGTAGAATTTTTTTTTATAAAACTGCACTCAAAAACAAAACAATGTACAATTTTAGAGCCTACAGGTCCACTCAGTCCTACTTCTTGTTCAGCCAATTGCTAAGACAAACAAGTTTGTTTACATTTACGGGAGATACTGCTGCCCACTTCTTATTTACAGTGTCACCTGAAGTGGGAACATGCATTCACATGGCACTGTTGTAGCGGGCGTTGCGTGGTAGTTACATGCCAGATATACTGAACATTCATATGCCTCTTCATGCTTCTACCACCATTCCAGAAGACATACTTCCATGCTGAATTAACATTGGTATTCGATTATTGTCTAACAATGTGATTAAAACTGTGATTAATCATGATTTTTTTTAATCTTGCGATTAATTATGATTTTTTTTATCATTTGACAACCTTAAATCTGATAAAGTAAGGAAAAGGCTAACATGAAAATTTTGGGTGGGTTTCCTTCTGCTGCTTTGTGGTCCTAAAATACACAAATGAATAGGATACATTAAAAAGGAATTATTGGTAGTTTTTGCTGATTCTATTTTTGGAATTAATTATTTATTGCAAAAACGTATAAGGCATCTGATATACAATGTGTAAGGCACTCATTCTATGTATACACAGCCTGTTGCCACATACTATTTACATAATTTGAACAGCAATGTGTAACATGATTAAAACTTGTTCTTCCAAGATAGAGAATATAATGTTGAATTATGTTGACTGTAATGATGTTGAAATTCATAATTTGTACAGGGAAAATTTTCATAGCAATGCATGAGAAATTAGACATGTTACTCTGATATTACTGGAGGTGGCATTGCCTTTTTTTCCTCAGAGCTAGATGCAGCTCAGATCTTATTCTCACAAAACTCACCACAAAGCAAATTTTTATTGTTAGACGGGGGTCATGGTGCAATGAAGTTTGAGAACCTCAGGTGTAGGTTGAATAGATTCTTTCCCTTAGTTTGTCAAATCAACAGTATTGAGTAATTATTTAAAGCCTGATCTGTATGTATTTTAAGTGTTCCATCCAATCTGATCATCTTCCTCTTTTTAACTGAGACCAGCTATAGCCTGATTTTTCAAAGGTATAAAGCACCCATATCTCCTATTGACTTTAATAGAAATTGTAGGTTCTCGACTCCTCTGAACATCAGATCATTGTAATCCATATATAAAAAAGAGGGACTGAGGTGATGGGAAGGAACAATGTAACCTGGTCTAGGCTTCCAACTAACGTTAATTGAATGAGAGTTCTGAGGTCTAATAAGCTTATATTCAAGAACGCTCATCTGCAATAATTTCTTTTATCAGATAAATGGACCACTGAAGAACTGAATGATTATAAAAACAACTAGCCTTGTTCATCCAAGTGCACCATTTGAGCTTCTTTCATGTATGGCTGTCATGATAATGATGGCCAAGCTAGTGTAATTACTATTTACCACAGCATGAACAACTGGCAAGAATATTAATTATTACACAAGTTGGAAGCAAAACAATTTGGAAACTGAGGGTCAGATCCTCAACTTGTATGAATTGTTCAATTGCACTCAATGGAGCTATGACAATTTACACCAGCTGACGCTGTGACCCATAAGATACAGGGTGAACAGCATAAAAATTTAAAGGTAAGTATAGACAATAGGCCTGAGTCTGCTCTCATTCACTTCCGTGCAGCTTTTTCTATTTTACATCAGTTTAAGTGAAGTCAGTGAAGTGGAGTCAGGCCCAACAAATGTGGAATACATTTCTGCAATTTGATTTATGAAATGTATGTCTGGTCTACTAACTGTGGTGTTCTGGCCTTTGAATTTGATTTGATGTATATGTGTATAATTAACTTGAGAGGGGGCCAGAACAGGAATAGCAGCTTTGACAGAGCTGTATGTGGAAGCTTCCACAGCATCCGGCCAACTTTAGTCAGTATAATTAACCCTCACTACCAATATAATCCAATCATAGGAGCTGAGTTTTTCTTTTCCCTGGGAGTTCTCCACCCCTGCTCTCTCCCAAGGCTCCACCCCCTCCCCCAGGGCCCCACCTTTGCTCTGTCCCGTCCCCCAGGGCCCTGCCCTCGCTCCACCTCTTCCCACCCCCACTCCGCTGCCTCCTTGAGGGCCCTGCCCACTCTCTGCCCTCTCCTAGCCTCCAATCAGTTTTTTGGTGGTGCCCTGATCAACTGCTTGGGGGTGCCACCAAACAGCTGTGGCTGGTGGTTGCTAAGCATTTTTCCATGAGTGCTCTAGGGCTGGAGTACCATAGAGTCAGCGCCTATGAATGCAATCCCTTTTTTTATTCTCATTCTAAAGGATGAACCATTATAATATTTTGGACTTGTGTAATTCATCTTAAATAAAATTTAAGTTACCTCTAACAGAAGAGGCATTAGAAAGGATGTGCTCTAATTAATTTTGTAGTTTGGTTTTGGATAAGCTGGATGTATTGGCTAATAACAATGCTTTCCTTATTTACCTTTTCATCTGTTTTTAATACTGTTTTGGGGTAGCAAAAATAAGAGTCAGATTTGTTTGAACCAAGTGAAATAGAACGCTAGTCTGTTGAAAAAAGAAGAGAAACAGCTCATGACTGAACAGAGAAAATCAGTATTCGATATCAAATATTGCTCCTTGTTTTAATAGTATTTAATTTTTTTGTAATTTTACAAAACCTATTACATTTGACAGGTGGATGAGAAAAGTCCAGTCTGAAAATTTGGTCTATGCAATATTTAACCATTTTACTTTTAGTAGCTTATGTATTTTCACTGTGACTAGGTAGGTCAACTTTGTCATGTTACTTTAATTTTAGAAAATTTATTGAAACAAACTTCATAGTTGCCACTGGGTCACATTTCATTTTTATAGAACATCTTTCTGGTTTAGAAAGTATTCTTGTGTTAAAGAGAATAGTAAAACATGAAGCACTTGCTGTCACTTAGGATCAGTTTGTTTTAAGCTAGACTTATGCAACTGAAGATACCAATAGTTTGTTTTATGTATCTACCCTGTGTATACCCTTTTAAATATTGCTGATGAGTATATGACACATTTCTCTTCTACTCTTCACTAGAACAATCCCTGAAATTGACCTCATTGATCAGTGTCAAACTAGACCCTCAAAAAACTAAGTTTTACATTTACCTTTTTAAAAAACTTCATTCTAAAGAAAAGAAAACAAGTTGGGTGTTCATTCAAGGCCTGATAATGAAATGTGTTGTGAGACGTACAGTGCTGAGTGCCTCGTACAATGTGCAGAGTTGTCTCAGCTCCCATTCATTTGGTGAAGTTGTGGTCACTCAGCACCTTGCAGAACTGAATTCTTATTGAAGGAGTAGCCCATTCTTCGTATGAATAACCTTCAGCACAGCTGGCTTTGCTCCATACTGATTAAGACCAGGAGCTATGGCCTACATGATTTTTTAGTTTAAAACAGCAACATGTGTTTATATTTAAAAAGCCGTTAGGTTTCTTTATTTTAAATATTTTTATTAAGAGTCCTTTATATTTTTGTGCATCTTTCTCTCTTAAAAAGTAGATATATTCTTAAAAATAACTCTATTAAAATGGCACCTTCTTATACTACAGATGTGCTTCATTCATGTGTTCAGAGCCATATCTGATGACTTAAGTGGAAAAACAGAAATTTCTACTTGTGTGAACACCTCAGAGCCCACATAGTGAGCTGAAGTTTATCCCTTGAGCATTATCAACAGAATTGTTTACTATGTTACAATCAGTTGCACCTGAGCAAACCCATTGAAGGCAATAAGACAGCACAGGTGTCACTGGAGGCATAACCAGAAAACAAAGGTGTTGCACAGGTGTAACTGAAGCTGTAATTTGGACAGGTGCAGAACATTAATTACTGGTGATAATGCTTTAGAAGGAAGAAACCCAGCTTGACTCTCAGAGCCTAGGTTTTCAGGACTGGGGAGAGTGGTAGAGATTTTGTATAATGAGCATGTTTATTATGGAAATAATTGGAAGATAAAAATATATGACCCCACAATGACATTTTTACAGAGTCACTTTTTTAAGTAAAACTATCTTCTAATTTTTTCATCTGTAGTATGTCATAAGTATTTCATCTGCTGAGATATGAAGTGTATAAGTTGTCACCTGTCAAATTGAATTTTGGTAAAGATTTTTGCTTTGAACTGTTTAAATGGTAGCTGCATGTCTTTCATGAACAGTTAAAGATGTAACCACCTTACCTCCATAGGTTGGTATAGGGTGTGTGTGTGTGTGTGTGTGTGTGAGTGTATAAAGTATGAAAAAAACTGAGTACATTGTAAATAATGTGCTTTTCGCTGTCAAAGTGACTTCAAAAAGTCAGGTTTCAGAGTAGCAGCCGTGTTAGTCTGTATCCGCAAAAAGAAAAGGAGTACTTGTGGCACCTTAGAGACTAACCAATTTATTTGAGCATAAGCTTTCGTGAGCTACAGCTCACTTCATCGGATGCATGCAGTGGAAAATACAGTGGGGAGATTTTATATGCACAGAGAACATGAAACAATGAGTGTTACCGTACACACTGTAACAAGAGTGATCAGATAAGGTGAGATGTGGGTTCTACACATCTTCTGCCCCCCCTCCCCCTCCCGATGGTCATAACTCACCTTGCCTGATCACTCTTGTTACGGTGTGTATGGTAACACCCATTGTTTCATGTTCTCTGTGTATATAAAATCTCCCCACTGTATTTTCCACTGCATGCATCCGATGAAGTGAGCTGTAGCTCACGAAAGCTGATGCTCAGATAAATTTGTTAGTCTCTAAGGTGCCACAAGTACTCCTTTTCTTTTTTCAAAAAGTCAGTTAAGCCTCTCAGTGCTTTCGTGAATTAAATAATTATAGTTATCTGCCTTTCATAGATGGGAAAACTGAGGCAAGCAGTTTGATTTTTCCAGGGCCAAAGAAGAAATTGTTGTGAGAGCTACGACTGGAACTCAGTATTTTCTGGCAGCCAGTCCTGTGCTCAGTGAGATACATGCCATTGAAATGAGAGGCATATCATACAAATACTACTTTGGCTGCAATATGACACTTAGACTGTGACATACAGTAAAATAATACTCTCATGAATGTGCCATAGTCAGGAAGCATGTCTATAGCATAACTCACTGTAACTGATATGGCATATGGCATGATGGCACACACTACATCCCCTACAACATAATGTTGCAATGCAAAAGATTCAGTGATATTGTATTACTGGGCTATGTCGGTCAGTGTTAGGAAGCATTCTAATAGTATAATGTTGAAAATCTCCATGAGTCACTAGACTGCTGTTATGAGCATCTGTTCAAGCCTCCTTGGCATTTTGATGCCTTTCACGGGACACTATCTTAGGCAGTCTTTCTTTACACACTCTTGACCAATATATGTGATATATTTGACTACAATTGTGGGCCAGTGCTTCAACTTTACTTTCTTGTGAAACACTTCAGTGTGCTTCAGATAACGAATGCTGTTGCCTGATAGGAAGACAATTATACTTTCAGGTAAGTGCGATGACGAGGAGCCTATTGTGTGATGACAGCCTGGTGTTGAGGCACCTTGTTTTAACAGCGTAGCACCAATCTTTTAAAGTGGCCTTGACAATTTCTAAAATTGTCCCCACAGATTTTGCATGTGCAGAACCCACATCTCAGACTGTAAATTGTTCAGGACAAAGTCTGTGTGTTCATATATGTCTGGACAGCACCTAACATGTTGAGTCACCTAGTGAAATATAAATAGTAAATAGAAATAATAATTTGCACTTGCAAATTTTGTAGTTAGCCATCAAACAGCTTTCACTGGTAACACTTCAGGGGCTATTTTTGAAGATCGCCCATATTAGTTTAATGCCAGATATGGGAGTTGCTATCAGCTGCACACCAACGTGAGGTGTATCATGGCAAAACATTACCACACAGTGAGGTTTGTATTTATGAAAGTGCATAAACGGGTGGGAATCATGTTGCCCTTTTATCTTACAAAGTCATCAGTTTGGGACATTAGCTCTTTCTTCTTCAAAAGGCATTATGACACAATAAGGGCCTGATTCTTTTAGTGCTCTTTTTCATTGCAGTCAGTATTTCTGTGCAAGGAGCTGATCTAACTCAAATTCTTGACTGTAGAGTGCAGCTGAAGTAACTGGGTTGTGCACAAAGGATAGGCTGATGGAGAAGAGAGCCTCTGTCATCCAAACTGCAGTATGGTAGAACAGCTTCTCTTTGGTCACTACTATAGCAATTTGTCACTCTCCTGATCCACCCACTGGGGTACTGCATTGTATTGCCTCCTGTTCAGGACTGGTCTGTAATAACACAAGATGGCACTAAGTTGTGTCTTGCATCCAGTTTGGTATGAACAATTTCCATTCTGTTGTGATCTCTCAAATGATGGTTTGAGACAGCAAAGTCAAGTGAAGGATTTCTGTACAATGAAAACCTGCATCTCACATTTGGTTGTCAGATAAGAAAAAATTGTGATTATCCTTTGGTATTTTGTAGCCATATATACTTGGACATGTGCCTACTTCCCAAAGGTAGTATGGGACACCACTGGCTGAGTAGAGCCAAAAGAGAAAATTAGCAGTCAAGGGGCAATGCTGGCAAACCACAATTTTCTACTGCCGTTTGGTAGAAAGAAACAGAAGACACTGAGCAATTTTTATTTTCAACCTCAGGTCAGATGTGTTAGTCAATGCACCTAGGAGTTTGAACTCAGATAAACACTTTGTATAGCAGGCAGTAAGTGATTTTAAATTTCACCTCCCTACCTGGTGTTTTTGTTTGGTTTTCCGTGGCTGCCAGACAATGGGCTTTTTCCTAGTCTGGGCTGCTGTGCAGAATGCAGTTTGTGGAAAGGAAGCTTCCTGAAACATTAAGAAATGAGGTTATCTCTCTATCTTGAAGGTGAGGAAAATGATGGGGTTAGTTGCTCTAACTACAGTCCAGTCTCATTTATAAACACAGATTGCAAAATTCTTGCAAAACTATTGGCTATGAGGATAGATAGAGCCTATTTTTCCTGGGATACTTCACATAAACTAGATGGGATTGGTAAAAGTGAAGCATTCTAATAATAACATTAGACTTTTTGTTGATGTCTTAAACACTAATAAAAATGTCAACAACCAGGCAATGGCAGTAACCTTTGATGCTGAGAAAGTGTTTGATAGAATAGGCTGGGATTTCCTTTTTTATGCTTGATAGATTTGGGTTTGTAAGGATTTTGTTGGTGGATGAAGCCATTTTATGCTGATACAGCAGTTTCAGTCACAACTAATGGTGCAGGGTAAAAACCATTTTTAATATGTAAAGGAATGAACCACATGTCCTCTGCTTCCTCATTCATCTGACCCTGCTGTTGAAAGTCTTGCTTTATGGCAAGATTGTAACTTGCTGTATGAAGCAGCACAATGAAGTAGGAGGTTATGAGGACCCTGTATGCTCCCCTGTGTGCTTTACCCAGATTACACTCAGGGCATACTAGGGACAGAGGGGCTGCTGTGTTTTTGCTTTTCTTGGATAGCTGGGTGGGGAGTCAGTGGAGCCTTGTGCCAGTATGCCAACCAGTGAGATGGAGATGAAGGTGGATAATCTGGGGGTAATCTGCAAGTACAATAATCATACAGTTGTGTTTAGTGCAAAATAGTGTGTGTTGTCCCAGAGTAGATTAAAAACTGATTTTTAAAGATGCATCAGATTTTTTTTCTTTTTCTAGAGGGCAGAGTTAAGGTGCGTTAATTCTGTACTTCTGTACCTTAGCATCTTTGGATATCTTTTAAGTTTAAAGTTATCTTTGGAATTTCTTGGATTTGTAATGCTTGTTTTTAAAATTAGTTACAACATCCCTGTAATGTTTTTACCCTTAAATTACTGGTTTATCCTCAACCTTAACGCCAATTAACATACTTTTATTTGGGAATTTCCTTAGATTTTTAAAAAACAAATCATATATAAACAGTAAATAAGAAACCCAAAGAGCATGTTATGTGTATTTCTAATTATTGAATATATTAGTATCAACCTTACTTTTTTCCCTTTATTTTAACTTTTAGGGTAGATTCACCAGTATGTTCTGGCTGCTTTACCTCACTCTGGACAAGTGCAAAGCACCCAAAGTGAAATGGCTAGTATCCTCCAGCTTCTGACCTCCACATTCAGATGGTCTTCTCTTAACCCCTGTCCCTCACATTCCCTTACACACACCCCTCTAGATTTCTTAGGAAGGATGCTCACTTTCAAAATGTTGACTCCATTCCATTGTTCCCAAAGGGAGAGAAGCCAGGCTGCCTTCAGGGAAGGTGGTGGGCTCCTATATTTTTGAGGCCACCATTTCCCATGAATTACAGAACCACAACTAGTGTTTCCATAACGTTACTGAGTGGGGGTGATTGGATTAGTGCACTGACAAAATTGGAGAGGGATATCCTACTGTCTGAAAGACAAGATGTTTGTTTTAAGAGATTTGGCCTTTCTTTCTGGGGTTTTATTTGTATAATCATCAGTGTAATGTAATTATGTCCCTGTATTATGTATCTCTCCAGATGTGCAAAGGGAACTTAGAGCTGCCTTAAAGGGGCAGTTGGGGATTCCACTGCCATGTCTTATAAAGCTGGCATAGGTGGCTCTATGCAACCTTCTCTCTTCTTGGTAGTAGGTGTGTTTCAGAGCAGGCCAGAGGTGGAACTGGGGGATGGGGTGTGATGGGACCAGGTGGGAGTTGGGGCCAGAATGTGTTATCCTTGTCAGTCCCTGAGGAACCATGACAATCTGGCAGAAGCTGGAGCAGCTATTAGATTGCTCCACTTGAGGTGTGGGCTGCTTTGGCCCTTGCTAGCCCCTGACATCAAGAGAGGCAGAAACATGGTTTAAAGCTATGTATGCTTCCCCTTCTGCCCATCCCTCATCAGCTGCACTGAGAATGAACTTGGTGCAGCTGAAATCAAGCCCAGTGTCTTGGTTTGTAACTTATATATAAGTGCATAAAGGGATAAATGTCTTTCCCTTCTCCTTCCCTTTTTAACACAAAAATAAAAATATTTTATTACACTGTTTATTCTCACATTAGGGAGAAAGAGGCCATGCATTTGTGTTAAATTACACTTAGATTACCTGTTAAATGAAAAATACTTTCATCAGTGGCAGTTTTAATACAAATAATTTCATTTAATATTTAATAGTATCATTTATTGAGTTATCTTAATTCAGTCACTTACTTATGGGTCCAAGGAGTGTCACAAATCCAGATCGTATTCATGAGTGGAGGATTTTATATTTGGATCTGTGATTTGGCTGAAAGATGAGTTTTACACATCTAGATAAATAGCTCCCTATTGACTACATATATGATGGTGCTTAAGATTGATGATTATTCCAGAAACAGTCCAGAAGAAATTATAGCTCATGATATACCTTTTTAATTCAGGAGAATGTAACTTTTGGGTTGTCCTAAGTCTTTCTCCTTTTGGCTGAAAAAACACCTCTTTATTAAGAATAAACTCATCTAATTTCTTTAGTCTCATGATATTTTTATAGACTTACAGGAGTCACTTAACTCACTACTGAATTGAAGTCTTTGCAAAATTTTCATCTTCCCAGCACCACGAAGACATCTTTTTTTTACTGCAAAGCCTTTGGATCGAGCACCTTGACAATTCCTCTAGCCTGGAGGAATTCTTGGGTGGCATAGAGCCACTGTTGCAGAGTCTACACTCTGCTTGATTCCTGCAGTGGGTATGTTTGAGAGGAAAGGTGGCATCACTGGGGATTCCCTATGTCCCAGTGATTGCTGGCTGCAGTATTGGCCCCTTGGGACTCTGGAAAGTGAGCAGTTAAAGCCACCTTTGTCGTCTTAGGCGTCATGTGGACAAAGGATGGAGCTAACGCTCCGGCCCATGGGCCATGTCTATACTTACGCCTAGATCGGCGCTGCTGTGATTGAGCAGCAGTGTTGATTTAGCAGGTCTGATGAAGACCTACTACATCGATGGCAGAGAAGTCTCCCATCAACTTCTGTACTCCAGCTCCCTGAGAAGCATAGAGTAAATTGACAGGAGAGCATCTCCTGTCGACACAGCACAACGTAGACACCGCTGTAAGTCGACCTAAGATACGTTGACTTCGGTTACATAACTTATGTAACTGAAGTAGCATTACTTAGGTTGACTTACATCTGTAGTGTAAACAGTACCAAACAGTGTTGTTCAACAGCTCAGGAGAGGAAGTGAAGAAGAATGCTGTCAGTATCCAGTCAAAAACAGAGGGGAAATGTGTGTGGGCAGAATGATACCTTAGCTGTAGTGTGATCAGAACATCCTGATTAATATCTGTTCTTTTGCAAAATGTGCCAAGAAATATTTGGGCTAGATTTTCAAAATGGCCAGGACCATGTATTTAAATGTATGCACAAGTCAGACAACAATACACATGTTACTTAAAACACCTGTTTAGCTATTTGCATGCACATTTGCCAGTGTGTATGCACACATAATAACTAAGCATAGAATTCTGGGTGCATTTTTATTTGCAGACCTTGGCACTCCATGTGTGGACCAGATTTCCAAAATGACCATAAGTGGTCAGACCTCAATTTTATGTCTCATCCAAATGACAGCACCTCTCTAATTCTGTGCCAGGAGAAGTGGCTTATTACTGTGTCAGATGGAAGTGTGCCACCTACTGAATCACCAGCACTGTTACTTGCCTCACAGTGAGGTTTCTTATGCATTTGCCGACCTATATAGTATTCACAGGAGAACCACAGGGTAGGATGTTGACATTCATGGAAAACTCACTTTGTATAATTTTGCTTAATAGCATCAAATTTACATAAACAGTAATATGCAGAAAATTGTTTTCATGATGACATTAAGGGACACATTTTCAAATTGTCCCCTTACTTTGACATTTTTACAAGCAAATTAGGCATTTATGCATGCAAATGATGTATTTGCTTGTCTAGTTACCCAATTTGAACAAATGATGTGTTTCATGCATACAGGTGCATCAACAAGAGTTTGTGGACCCATTTTTAGTGGCCCAGTGAAAAGTTTGTCCTTTGCCCTGTATGTAGGTAACAATCTATGATACGCCGCAAAATAAGCAAAAATATATTACAGGAGTATTTTTAAGGTGTTGTGTCACTGCTGGGTTATATGTTGATTCACCTCTTTTTGTTTTGTCATGTTTTGTTGGATTCACATTGGCCTTATACGAAATTAGACATAGTAAAAAGAAATTCCTTACTCTGTGCCATGCAGATTTGTATCCAAGACTTGTTCCTGTCAACCATGCTGGAGTCCAGCAGCCCTCAGTAATTTTGACAATCTCTCTAGGCTCAAGAGGGGAGAAGAACAGACCCTGGATGACCTACAGATCAGTGGTTCTCAAACTATGCAGTGGGCCTCTCAAGGGAGGCATGGAAATGTATCAAGGGAGGTGTGAGGTGTGTGGGGTGTCTTTTTTTTTTAAGAGCTCTGGCTGTCAGCCCTGGGTGGCTGGGGCTTGTGCAGAAAGGCCGTACACATCTGGGAGGTGGGTATAAAGGGGACAGCTGGAGCCCCACCACCCCAGGACTGACAGCTGGAGCCCAGCGTTGACAGCAGAACCCTGCCACCTGGGCTTTGGCTTTCCTTCTCCCCTCACCGATCCCTCACTGGAACGTGGCAGCAGCAGCCCAGAAGTAAGGGTGGCAGTGGGGCGCTAAGTCTGCTGTGAAAAGAGAGGACGAATATCACTTTTCACCATTGCCACCCTTACTTCTGTGCTGCTGCTGGTGCAGCGCTACCTTCAGAGCTAGGAACCTGGCCAGCAGCCGCTGCACTGCGCTCTGCCTTCAGAGCTGGGTGGCGATAAATGTACTTGTGTCTATGGGGCGTAAACAACTACAGACAGAAAGAAGGGGGGCCCGATCAAATAAGTTTGAGAACCACTGCTATAGATCATTTTCTAAAAAGACAAAGATGTATCTACTGAGGATGGGATCTTTTTCACCCCCAACTTGCAAAGTTGTGGTGAAGGTGTGTGGTTTCTGCTCTTGACCACCAAGAAGAAAGGATGTTTTCTCCTTCCAGTCACTTATACTTGGCTGTGTGTGGTGGGGAGGAGATAGGGTTGGGGATTGCAAGAGTAATATGTTTTCACTCTGGCTGGCTCTAGAATGCTTCTTTTAGTCAGAGATTAGTGATGTTTTTGGAACCATGGGCAGCCTTTTGAACTAGCTTGATGTGGTCACTTCAGAAGCAGAAATACCACTTCCAAAACTGTGGTAGCCTCTGTAGCTATAACACCAGGGTGATCCAGAGAGCTTCTGAGGACGGGCAGCCAAGAAAGTTGTGTTTTTCAATCTTGTGCCCTTAGCTTTTCCAATTATATTTTATAATAATAGAATGGTTGGATTGTCAAACAGTGAACAACAGTTTCAGTCACTTGCAGTTTGGAATCACAAGTAAGCAGCGGCTGAAATACTTTGTTGAATGGGGGTCTCTAACGCATCATGAAGCATTACAGCTGATCCACTTATTGTGTATGTGCTGCCTTTACATTTCTGTTTTGGTATGTTCTCACAGTACTGAATCAAATAGCAATAGTGTCTGAAAATTTGATCTTTTACCTTAAAACAGATTATAAAGAAGCCCTTAGTAAAGGTGTCCTTAGTTTAATTTCATTGCCCTCCATATTCACCAATATCCTGTGAAGATCCAGTATGAGTCTGCTGTGGATTTACAAGATTAACTTCTATTTGTGCACTAGATAATTTAACTTCAGGCAGTCTCCAGTATAAGAATTTTAGAGAAAATGTTTGTGTATACCTATACTGAATTTCTCTCTCTCTCTCTCTCTCTTTTTTTTTATATAATTTGGGTTGTGAAGTGCATATTTTAATGTCTTATTGTGTGAACATGGAAACAAAAGATTGTTGCAAGAATAAAAGTAGACGTGATATGTTACTTTTTACATTATTTATATCCAGTGATGGAAACCTAATATTGTCTATAAAGTTTGTTGCTTTTTAATAAATAATATAGGATTAATATTTTTCATGCCACAAGTTTGAAATGCTTCATATAGACTCAGACTCAAAGACTTGATGGCCAGAAGGGACCATTGTGATAATCTAGTCTGACCTCCTGCACATCGCAGGCCACAGAACCTCACCCACCCACCCCTGTAATAGATCCATAACCTCTGGCTGAGTTACCGAAGTCCTCAGATCATGATTTAAAGATGTCTATTTTCAGAGAATTCATCATTTACTCTAGTTCATACCAGCATGTGACCCAGGCCCCATGCCGCAGAGAAAGGTGAAAAACTCTGCCAATTTGACCTGAAGGAAAAAAATTTCCTGACTCCAAATATGGTGATCAGTTAGACCCTGAACATGTTGGCAAGACCCACTAGCCAAAAACCTGGGAAAGAATTCTCTGTAGTAACTGAGAGCCCTCCCCATCTAGTGCCCTGTCTGCGGCTGTTGGGGATATTCACTACTAAACAGTCACAAATGGGCCACATGCCACTGTATCAATCTCATCCTACCATTTCCTCCTAAATTTATCAAGCTCAGTCTTGAAGCCAGTTAGGCTTTTTGCCCCCATTGCTCCCCTTGGGAGGCTGTCCCAGAACTTCATTCCATCTAATTTCAAGTCTAAATTTGTTGATGGCCAGGTTATATCCATTTGTTCTAGTGTCAGCAATGGCGCTTAACTTAAATAACTCCTCTCCCTCACTGGTATTTATCCCTCTGATGTATTTATAGAGAGCAGCAAGCTCCTTGAGTCTCTTCTCATAAGGTACCAAGTATCAGAGGGGTAGCCATGTTAGTCTGTATCCACAAAAACAATGAGGAGTCTGGTGGCACCTTAAAGACTAATAGATTTATTTGGGCATAAGCTTCCGTGGGTTAAAAAACCCACTTCAGATGCAACTGATGCATCTGAAGAAGTGGGGTTTTTTACCCATGAAAGCTTGTGCCCAAATAAGTCTGTTAGCCTTTAAGGTGCCACCGGACTCCTCGTTGTTTCTCTCATAAGGTTTTCCATTTCTTTGATCATGCTAATAGCCCTATTCTGCCCCTGTTCCAGTTTGAATTATTCATTCTTAAACATGGGAGACCAGAATTGCAAACAATATCCCAGATGAGATCTCACCAGAGCCTTGTATAATGGTACTAGCACTTCCCTATCTCTACTGGAAATACCTCGCCTGATGCATCCTAGGATTGCATTAGCCTTTTTCACAGCCACATCACATTGGCAGCTCATAGTCATCCTGCAGTCAACCAGTCCACATTTCTTCTCTGAGTTACATGGGTGTGGTGCTGATTAACCATGTATTTAACTTAGGAGTCCTTTTAAATTAATGAGTTATGCCTGAGCAATAAGGAGAGAACAGACTCCTACCGTAGAGTAGAATCCTGAGGTCAGTACACAGGCAAAACTCCCATTAAAATCAGTGGGAGTTTTGCCACCATATGGATTTTAAATATGGTTGCATACAGACTTCTGCATGGAACTAATAATGAGAAAGTGCTTCTTCACTGCAAACCTGTTGTACTGATTTTTCTAATATAAATTACTATTTTCCTTTCATCTACATTTTTCAAGAAAACTTGAGAAATTTCCTTTATTTTCCTATGAAATTGTATGTGAGAATTGAAAGGTGGATGAGGAACTGGTAAAAGGGGAGACTACAACTGGTCATACTGAAACGTGAACTGTCAGGCTGGAGGGAGGCTACTGGTGGAGTTCCTTAGGGACTGGTTTTGGGACCAGTCTTATTTAACATTTTCATTAATGACCTTGGCATAAAAAGTATGAGTGTGCTAATAAAATTTGCAGATGAGACAAAAAGTTAGACAGTATTGCCAATACAGAGAAGGGCTGGACTGTTATACAAGAAGATCCAGATTACTTTGAAAACTGGAATAAAAGAATTGGGATGAAATTGAATAGTGCAAGGTCAGGCACTTAGGGACTAACTACAAGAATTTTTGCTATTATCTGGGGCCAAATATTAGAATTTTTGTTCTTTTTCAAATTTCGTAAAATGTGAAAAAAATATGGCAAAACCTTTGAAAATCTCGGTGGCCTTTGAAATTTCAGGTGTACCTTTATTGATAGCAACAGAAACGTAAAATCATTGAGAGGAAAAATAACATATATTCCATTAAGCACTATTGAGGGAACTAGTTCTCCTTACATAAAGTTCGAATAGGACTGATGGATTTCTTCCACTTATGACATACAGATAGACGTGTTTTCATAATATGTATTCCATACTGAGATTTTAAAGATATTAAAAATTTAATTTCCTACATTAAGTGATTCAATAACATTTTTTCTTGCATATGGAATTTTTAAGATCAAATTTTAATGTCTACTTTTACAAATGCATATCTTAAATTGAATTAGACTTAAGGTATTGTTTTTAGAAAGCCATGGCAATTCTAAGTATAGACTTTTAGCAGGAGATTTCTTATTGTCTTTATCAACAAATTCTGTAAGGTGTGTGTGTTTTTTGTTAAGTTTTAAACCACTATTGGCTTAACATTTATTTGGCTTGTTCTAAAATAACTAAACTCGTATAACTAAACATTTAAGTTGTTTATATGTTACAGAGACAGATTAAGTGACGTCTGTCTTCCTCAAATTCAAATTCAGAATGTGGGGTTTCTGTATTGTCTCTCTCTTTGGCAGACAGGCACATTATTGTTGACCTGTTGTTTCTGTACAATTGGGCTCTCCAAATAGTTGAGCCTCTGAAATAGCCATTTGATCGTTCCTTGAACTGAATACCTGATTCTGACTACATTTTTGCACACTAAATTCTATTATAGTCTTTAAGCCTCTTTACTTTTGGAAAGTTTGGCTCTTTGTATTTGCTAAATACAAAGTGGCTCAATTTTGGCAAACAAAAATTTAGAAATTTGACTTCATACCAGTATTTAATAGAGAATTTCATTTCCACATCTAGCATAAAAGGCTTGCTATTCAGAAAGTCTGTAGAGAAGGTTTTGAAATAATTTGGCAAGTGTATTTGAGCAATTTACTGACCAATATTCTGTGTATGTTGCCTATGTGAAACTTAGTCTGTGCAGTTTCTTTGGCATACCACAACTAGTTGGTGCTAGTACTGAAGTAAGCAAAGATAAGAATGATATCTATGATGAAGGTAAAGAGCATTAAAGAAAAAGTAAATATTTGCATTAAAAAATAAGGTAGATTTCATTTTTACCAAAAAAGAATTTGAAGTACAGCTAGCCAAAGACTCAAAAAGTAATAGCAAAAAAAATTATAAGTACATCAGAAGCAGGAAGCCTGCTAAACAACCAGTGGGGCCACTGGATGCTCGGGATGCTAAAGGAACTCTCAAGGACAGTAAGGCCATTATGGAGAAACTAAATGAATTCTTTGCATCGGTCTTCATGGTTGAGGATGTGAGGGATATTGCCAAACCTGAGCCGTTTTTTTTAGTTGACAAATCTGAGGAACTGTCCCAAATTGAGGTGTCATTAGAGGAGGTTTTGGAACAAATTGATAAACTAAACAGTAATAAGTCACCAGGACCAGATGGTGTTCACCCAAGAGTTCTGAAGGAACTCAAATGAGAAATTGTAGGACTACTAACTAGTCTATAACCTATTATTTAAATCAGCTTCTGTACCAAATCACTGGAAGGTAGCTAATGTGACACCAATTTTTAAAAAGGGCTCCAGAGGTGACCCCAGTAATTACCGGCCAGTAAGCCTGACTTCAGTACTGGGCAAACTGCTTGAAACTATTGTAAAGAACAAAATTGTCAGACACATAGATGAACATAATTTGTTGGGGAATAGTCAACATGGTTTTTATAAAGGGAAATCATGCCTCACCAGTCTACTAGAATTCTTTGAAGGGGTCAACAAGCATGTGGACATGGGGGATCCAGTGGATATAGTATATTTAGATTTTCAGAAAGCTTTTGACAAGGTCCCTCGCCAAAGGCTCTTATCCTATGACTGCTTACTTTGCTTAAGAGGGAAGGTTCTCTCATGGATTGGTAACTGGTTAAAAGATAGGAAACAAAGGATAGGAATAAATGGTCAGTTTTCAGAATGGAGAGTGGTGTCCCCAGGGGCCTGTACTGGGCCCAGTCCTATTTAACTTATTCATAAATGACTGGGAAAAAGGGCTAAACAGTGAGATGGCAAAATTTGCAGATGATACAAAACTACTCAAGATAGTTAAGTCCCAGGCAGACTGCGAAGAGCTACAAAAGGATCTCTTAAAAGCACCTCTCAAAAAGGTTCAGAAAAGGGCAACAAAACTGAATAGGGGTATGGAACGGCTATAGTATGAGAAGAGATTAATAAGACTGGGACTTTTCAGCTTGGAAAAGAGATGATTAAAGGGGGGTATGATAGCGGTCTATAAAATGATGGCTGGTGTGGAGAAAGTAAATAAGGAAGTGCTATTTACTCCTTCTTATAACACAAGAATTAGTGACTACCAAATGAAATTAATAGGCAGCAGGTTTAAAACAAACCATAAGGAAATATTTTTTCACACAATGCACAGTCAACTTGTGGAACTCCTTGCCAGAGGATGTTGTGAAGGCCAAGATTATAACAGAGTTCCAAAAAGTACTAGATTAATTCACGGAGGATAGGCCAATCAATGGCTATTAGCCAGGATGGGCAGGGACGGTGTTCCTAGCCTGTTTGCTAGAAGCTGGGAATGGATGACAGGGGATGGGTCACTTTATGATTACTAAACAATAGAACCCTGACTTTTGTGATTAACCAGCTACATGAACCATTTTTATTCCTTGATTAATAAGTACTTGTGTATGTACTTGAGCAGTGAGCAGAGGTCATGCACTCAGCATGTGGAAATATTGACCTTCCTATGCTCTGGTGAAATCACCATAGTATCAGATGTGTCATGCCTTGGAAGAGTTGTGTTTATGTACCCCTGTCTTCTTAAGTGTCCTTTCTCACGATTGAGAACTATAAGTGAACTGTGCTCAGTGTTGTTTTTTAAAAAGAGTTAGTTGAAAGTCAGACAGAAATGAAACAGCAAATAACTCTATGCATTTATTAGATACACTTGTTGAATGATTATTACATTAACTTATGCTCTGTACCTACTGTAATTTTGAATGTTTAAATTATGAATGTTTCAACTTTATGGACTGCTCAATCTCCAATTAGTTCATGAACTGTAGTCTTCCATTTCTTCTTTTAAAATAAATTGTGTGGCCATCACAAGTGTAATAGCATTAGTTTATAGTTCTCACTTTCTTAACCCAAAGAGCAGCGGCATTTTCTAAACTGCAAGTTGAATGAATTCTTAGGAGGATGTACAGTGTGTTTGCAGTCTGTAAGAGTTCAGGTCACCATTTAAACTCTTGATTTGTGAAGAGAGGTGAGATTGCTCGAGGACACTGCCAGTGAAGAAGAGTTTGCTAGGTACTGTACACGGTTTAGGGTACCATTCACATGTTCATAGTCCTCCTGCAGCTTCCTGTTAGAAATTTATTGTGGTATTTAAAAATCAACTTAAAAATTCTTAATAATCTGATTTTAAAAAAACTCTAACAACCTTAGTTAGGAAGGATTCTCATCTTTCAGCTATGGAAAGGAGTTTTACATACTGCCCATGTAGTGAACCGCTTGGTTCAGACTATATTTGCAGTACCAGCCATTCCTTTTTCTGCCTCATGGCAGGATGTTATCACTGATGAAACACTGCTAGTGTCATGGATTATTTTCCCTCTTGAAAAGCTGCTCATAGAACCTGTTTCTGCAGTTCTTACTTGAATAGTTCCAATTCAAATCAGTGGGAGGTCTGCCTGTGGAAGGACTTAGCCAGTTAGGATCATGAAAGAAAGGAGATGCCATAAGTTGTTTATTGTATGTGAAATATTTTAACTCAAGATGATAGTTATCATTTTTTTCCCACTCCCAGAGTGAATTTTTTGTTTGGTTTGGTGTTTATTTAGTAAAGTTTGGGAGGTGACAGTTGATAAAACATAGTGAAGTATCTGATAACCTTTTGTGCTGAATTGTGCTGAAGGCCCCCGATCCCGCGAAGGCTTACTTATGCAGCATGTGTAACTTTCAGCATGTGATCAGGCCCACTGAACTCATTGAGGCTACTCATGTGCTACAGTTAAGCATATGAGCAAGCATTGCAGGAAAGGGACCTAACATTTCATGTCATGCAGTCATAATTTAGGCCATAATCCTGATAAAGCTTTCATACATTCTAAACTTTACATACTGTGAGTAGCCCATCAATTTGAATGGGACTACTCACACTATGGAAAATTTAAGCATGTACAGAACTCTTAGCATATGCAAGGCCTTAATAAAAAATTACAATTAGAGGGTATAAGAATTTGCATAAACTTCAGTTTTATATTAACATCTTTTACGTCAATTTCTATTTTATATAAAAGTTCTTTCTAGCTTAAGTAAGATTATGTATTGAGTTGTTTAGTTATACCTTTGACTCCATAACACATTGGGTTAGGAAATGGTATTTGACATATTTAGAGTTTTCAAATGTTGTCAGTTGTAGTGCTGCTAATGACCAACTACTGCATATATTTTTTTTCTTAAAAAGACGTTTATAAACCCTTTACTAAAGTAGACCATATTTTATTATTTCAGTTGTTCATGGTGGACAATGGAGCAGATGACTGGAGAATAGCCATGACTTACGAGCGTATTTTCTTCATCTGCTTGGAAATACTGGTGTGTGCTATACATCCCATACCTGGGAACTATACGTTCACATGGACAGCACGGCTTGCCTTCTCCTATGCTCCATCCACAACAACAGCTGATGTGGATATTATTTTATCTATACCAATGTTCTTAAGACTATATCTTATTGCCAGAGTTATGCTTTTGCATAGCAAACTTTTCACAGATGCCTCATCTAGAAGCATTGGAGCACTAAATAAGATAAACTTCAATACACGTTTTGTTATGAAGACTTTAATGACAATATGTCCGGGAACTGTACTGTTGGTTTTTAGTATCTCATTATGGATAATTGCTGCATGGACTGTCCGAGCTTGTGAAAGGTAAGTCTCTTTTTCCTTTTATATATATTTAAGAAACATAAATGTCTTACAAAGTGTTTTTCTTCTAATCCCTTGGATACTATCTCATTATCTTATGTTGAATGGAGTGGGGCTTCCAGTACCTGGGGCATGTTGATTGCTAGTTGTATTGTGCTTTTTGTATCATGGCTCTCTGGAATTCTTTATTACTTGACCTCAAAGGCATTTGAAAGGGACGCTTAAATTGTCAGATTTCTGCCATAGCGTTATGTGAATTTTTTACTTCGTTCTCATTTTATCTGAGTGATTTATTATGAGTAGCCTAGAACATTAAAGTGGTAGATGAGTGGACATGAGTGCCATAAACATTACTTTTAATAATAGTCTTTAAAATTCTGCATTAATATTAGGTCTCAGTCATTTTAGGTTATGGTTTACTACAGTTATTGACAATGGTTTAAATACATCAGTAATGGGAAACGCCAGTGAAAAATTGATTCCAAAAACTCTCATAATTCTAGTGCCCTTTAATTAAAATGAAAAATCAAAGGTGTAATCCCAATATAGTCTATTGACAGATCTTTTTATTTTGGTTAGGTTGAATGCATATTGTTTATGTTTACAAATACTTGATTTACTGAGGTAGAAATACAAATATAACAATAGAGGAAAGAGGTAGGAGTTATAGTGGTTGGCACGTTTTTCTGAAGTCCAGAAAAAGTGCACTTGATAGCCTGATATTTCGTTAACTTTATGTTTCAAGCTTCAACAACCAATGGACGTTGAACAGGCATGGAACAAATCAGTATCCGTACTGACACCATAAAATCTGATTTCTCAAAAATACCGCGTACAAAAAGAAATGAGCAGGGTAACTTCCGACTACTGTGGACTCGAGTGAGTGAGTGATCGAGAACAGGTAGAACAGGACCATTTGATTGACACAGTTAAGAAGAATCTCTGAAAGATTTGATGCCTAGCATGGTTCTCAGGCCGACACTGAAATACCTTCAATTACTCATTACTTCTTCAAAATATTTCCAAGATTTCCACTATCAATTGCTGATCACTCTGTAGCCCTTTACCTATGTGCCCATTTTGAAAACAATTTTGCAGTTGCTTTCTGGCAGTCAATTGCTGTAGACATGTTGTTTTTGAAAGTTGCTTGCCACATCTCCTCTCAGTTAGATAAGGGGAAAAGTGGCAAATTTTATAAACTGAATATGGAGGTTATCTTATCACAGTCTTCCCTGTTAAAAACCTCAGCACTGAGAAACAGTGGCATAAAGTGTGATACAGTATGTTCTTTTGGATTGTCAATGATCCAAGTGCTGTGGTGAAGATGTACAGTGTATATCATGTGATGCCAGGAATAGCTCATCATCAGAGGATATTCTGAAACACCATGCTAAGGATCACATATCATGTTATTTATTGACAGAGACAAGGTAGATGAGGTAATATCTTTTATACGACCAACTTGGGTTGGTGGTATAGCTTTTGACCAATACAGAGCTCTTTTTCAGAAGACAATTGTACCTTCCACCAACAGAAGATGGTCCAATAAAAGATATTACCTCATCTACCTTGTCTGTCTCAGCTCCTGGGTCCAACAACTACAAACATTAGTTATTGTCTGACAAAATAGTCCCCTCAGCTGGGACAGGTAGAACAAATTATTATTATTATATTTTATTTATTAAAAGTCAGTTTCTCCTCCTGAATATGTTAACAATAAACGTCAAACATAATTCATTTTTCACCAATTTTGTCCCCTTTTTTTGTCATACTGCCTCCAATTTCCCTTCAGTTGGGACACCGTCCAGTAGCCTCCCAAGAGGAGCTGAGCAGATTCAACTCCTACTTAACACCATTGTTTTTGAATGTACTGTAATTTAATTATTATTGAATCACTGTATTATTTGCCCTATATCAAATGAATATTCAAAACACTGTGGTAAAGCCAGTTTCTGTTAAGAAGAAAGGTACTGAATGAGAATAGTGAGGTTCCTGAAAAGCACTTAAGCATATGAGTACTTTTGCTAATGTGATCTAGTTCCATTGCACTCAGACAAAACTGCAAATATATCATGACTGTGTCTTGTCTTAATCTCTGCAAAATCAGTGACAGAATTTGTGAATTTTGAATTGCATTTGCAGCTCTTGAATGCACTATAATGAATGGCGATACCAGGCTGGATCATTCACTGATTTTTTTTTTTATTATTTTTAAAAACACCAGATCAACATACCGTAGTCCTAGGATTAACTTTATACTTGGTGTAACTGCACTTCCTTCAATAGAGTTAAACGAGAGATTAGTTTGGCTCCTTATTGTTAGTAATTATGAATTTTAAAAGTTCTGGCCTAATGCATGGGGAATTGGATACTCATTTCCTATCATTAATGGGAGTTGCATGGCCAATTTCCTGCACATTACACTTCAGATTTCTCCTGAAGGGATTATGCTTCATAGAGGAACTGCAATGAATCAGTGTAACTGGCCCAGTTACTAATTAGTCAAATTTAAAAAATTGTGGCTCCTCACCCTATAATGAAGTACAGTAAGAAAGTGCCACAGGCACAGAATGCTAAAAGGCGTCTATATTTTTAAACCAACTTTTATCTTCTTGTATATATTCATAGATATACTAGTAGTTAGAGATAGAAAAGACAATTTAGATCATTGAATCTATTCTGAGGTTAGTGCAGTTATAATCCCCAGATGGAGGATGGATCTGAAACTGTATTTAATGGGCTTGATTCACTCCCTAGCAAAAATTTACATGTTTCATTTACTTAAGTTGATTTTTCCATCATAAGTAGAGAGAACCTGTATTCTAGTAGGTTGTTTTAAGTGTGTCAGAAAATAAACATTACAATTAGAAAGAACTTATAGTTTTACTTGTCATTATACATGGCAGTCTAACATTTTAATTGTTTTGGGGGGAGGCAGATTCTTATTCGGCAGAAATTAAAACTCTGTGAGGATTTTGATTTATTTTCCTGATGAGAGATAATGAAATAAAGGAAAAGTAACTGTTCTGTTCCACAAATATCATTAATTCTCCTACAGACAGAGTGGTAGATAAAGTTCTGTAGCAAGTTGTTTTTGTGTTTCTCTGACTGTATATCTCCATATCAATTTGCCTGACTATTCCAGTTAGTGCAAAATAGTGTGGATGGAGACAGGACTCACCAAAAATAATAAAAATCATGGAATGGATATTAGACTTTATCATCCCATTCCAAAGCACTCATGAAGGTTTATGCATAGCCAGGAATAGCTAATGGCAAACAGAAAAGGCATAACAGATTTTCATGTAAGTGCTGTAAAATCCTGAGTGCTCATGTTACAACAGAAGCAGCAGCTGAATGACAGCCTGGTAACCAGTCCTATTTGGTTTAAACTGACCAATCGGTTGTCCGATTGGGACTCTGGAGACTGTCACATCATAGACCTCATGGAAATATGATGGATAGGTTTGAGTGGGAATATTCATGGTAGGGGAGGAAACCTCTGTCTCTAGATTAGTCATTGTTTTGACTATCCTTTGGCTTCACTTAGTCTAAACACTTTTTGTGTCTCCCTCAGTGTTTTGTATGGCACTGAGCATAGTGTCAGCTCTCAGCAAATTAACAATAGTTGGTGGCGTCCTTTTGTGTTGGTGTGTGCATGAGACATTTTACAGAATGCTGCTTAAGGTCATCCTTGAGGGCATTAGGTGTGAATGAAAATAAGGGCAGGCAGGTAACATGTACTGAGTGTAGGCAGTCTAGCAACGTTCCAGGAAAATCTGGCAAAAGGAACATGGAAGATCAGCATGGTGGAGGTATTTAAGTCTTTACATATAGACTGATTGCTTGTGGTTTCTAGGGCTGCAAACGTGGCATAGTGTTGAATACCTACACCTCACCAGCAGGTATCAGTTTAATGCACAGCTGTCTGTCATGAATGTGCTCCCTAAAATATATCTTAGTTTTATCTGGCCCAACCCAAGAAATGCTTAATTTATCATTTGTCTTTTTGAGACACATGGATCTACAACACTCATGAATGCCTTTGCTTATAGGATCCATTATTCAAGTGTGAAACTAATAGTTTTTTACCATCTTCATCATAGTGATCTTTCAGTTGTTGCTGAAATGGCTCTTCATTCCGGCAGTCAGTCAGTTACAACAGGTGAAATATAAATCTCTTCAACCTCCACAAAAAAGTTAGAAACACATTAAATATTTAGTGTTTTATAATTGAAAAATGGCTTGGCAAATTTGCTTCAAACTTAAAAAAATTAAAATAAAAAACCCCTTTATTTCAGGCTGAAAAGAGATTATTTTTCCTGGCACAAAGGAGGATCAAAAAGAGAGTTTAAAATGGAATGCTGGTTACAGCCATAACTGTAATATGCTCTGCATATATTCCAGCACATCTCTGTAAAAAGATTGAGCCAAAGTTTGCCCTCATTTACACTGCTGTATGTCCAGAGTAGCTCCATTCACTTCACTGGATTTTCTCTGAATTAACAGCAGTTTAACTGAGAACAGAATTGGGTCCACTACATTTTCCTTACAAATGACAGTGGCACCTTGTTTGCTTTTGTGTGTCTCTCTTTTGACATTTTTGACGGTGAAGCCATTTCAGACAAAGAAGCTTATGTCACAATTTTTCCTCATTCAGATTCTGTCCTGTCCTGTCGTTGATTTAATTCAAATATTTGTTTGCTCTCTTTTTGTGTTCAGTTGGACTTCCTCTGTACTTGCTGTACATTCTTTCATTTTCCTACAAATACATGAACTTCTGTGTACCTTATTTTCTGGAAATCAGATGTCATCTCAAAGGTTCTACAGGAAACTTAGAAATCGTAAGTGTGAGGCAAATTCTAGAAATCTAAGAATCCCTTTTTTCATACTGACAACTCAGACATGTCAAGCCTCTAAATTCTCATTGAAGATGAAAAGTTATTTAGATATCTAATATCGTCATGACTTGTGCCCAATATCTTTTGCTGGTGTGAGAGAGAAATTTGTTCTGAAGTATACATATAAAGCAGAATGCCACTTCAGGCAGTAATGTGTACTACCAAAACTAATATCATATGGTAAACTGAGTAGATCCCTGTTTTCTGCATTGGCTATCTATCTATTTTTAAAGACTGTAATATAGATGTTTACCAAAGAGGCTGAAGTTATGTGAGTTACAGTAGCTCCCAGATGCATTAATCAGGATTGGGGCCCCCATTATATTTATAATCCTCCGGACATATATGCAGTAAAATCTATTCCCTGGCCTGCAGATCTTAGTCTAGTTGATAGTGATGTTAAGAACTGGCCTCCACCTCTTTCTGCACAGTTTCTCACAAGTTTCATCCAAATCTTCCCCCTCCCCTCAGATTTCCTTTCCTTCCCCTCCTATATCTCTCCTCCTTCTTTCCTGTCACAGAGGCAGAAGTTTCTTCACTGCTCTCCTCCTCTAACCACCCACTTGCCTCAGTAACCCTAACCCAACTCTTATGTCTGTTACACTCACTCTTATCTCATCCCTCTCTTTACTCTTCTGCTTAACCTCTCGCTCTTCTCTAGCTCTTTCCCTTCACAAAACAAACATGCTTTAGTCTCTCCTATCTTAAAACAAATCCACTCTTTGCCCCACTTGTCTCTCTAACTATTACCCTTTCTCCCTTTTCCCTTTAATGTCTAAGATCCTTGAACACACTGTCTGCAATCACTGTCTGGAGTTCCTCCAGTTCCATTCTCAACCCTCTCTAGTTTGGCTTCTGCCCTTTACACTCCACTGAAATTACTCTTGGCAAAGTCTCTTATGACCTCTTCCTACCTCAAAGCTCAGAACCAGTACTCCCTCTTCATTTTCCTTGACTTGTCAGCTGCCTCTCGGACAGTAGACCACATTCTTCTTGAAATTTTGTGCTCCCTTGGCTTCCATGGTTCTCCTTTCACCTCTCTAACCACTTTTTCAGCATGTCCTTAGGAGGATCCTTCTCATTTCCCCTCCAACTTTCTGTGTGGGGGTCCACAGAGATCTGTCCTTGGTCCCCTTCTCATCTCCCTCTACACCTGGTTTCTGGGTCATTTCATTCACAAACACAAATTCAGCTACCATTTGTGATTGGATGTTCACCCCACACAGATTTAGGAAGGTTAAAGTGGCCAAGTAGGCCAATTAACTGCCCAGGCTGCACCTGGAGGAGGAATAGGGAGTTGATTAAAGGAGGCTCAGCTGGGTGGGAATAGGCTGCACTTATAAAGCTCAGGAGCTGAGAAAAGAGAAGGTAGCTGGGAAAGGCTACAAGCAGTCAGTCCATCTAACCCTCTCTGGGAAGAGGGAGTTAGTACTCCCAGGGTGGGGGAGGCGGAAACCAGGAAGAGTAGGAAGCACTTCAGGAAGGAACAGTGAGGGCTGAGAGAATAGAGGCTAGAATTGCTGAGCTGAGGGCCCCGGTCTGGAACCCAGAGTAGAGGGCAGGCCACTGGGGAAGTGGCATCATCAGGGCACCACAGAAGAAGACTGCCTGGGACTGTTTGCATAGAAGGACTTGGGGGTTACCCTGGAATGGTGACCCGGCTGGAGAGCCGAGTCATGAAGAGGACACTGTGGTTCCTGGAGCGAGGTAGGTCTGCAGGATGAGAGGATAATGGAAGAGGCACCATAATGAAGAGGACGCACCAACTGGCAGAGCTAATCCCCAGGATGGCCAACAGGAGGTGTCATTGTGGTGAATAGCCCATGTGACACCATGTCTATGCTGACAAATCACAGATCTACCTGTTTACTCCAGATGTGTCTCCTTCTGTTCAAACTAAAATCTCAGCCTATCTCAGTGATAACATCCTTATGGATGTCTATCCATCCGCCCAGGCTCAGCAAATTGCAATCTAGCCCCACTCATATCAGGTCAGAATGCTGCTGCTGCAAATATAGTTTCCCTAGCCATCCCCTTTGGCCACCCCACCCCTCACTTTGCAACCTTCCACTGATTTCCTCCTTTTTACTGCATCAAACACGAGTTACTTGTCTTCATTTTCAAGGCCCTTTATGATCTGTTCTCACTCTACCTGTAATCTCTCATTCAGTATCCAGAGATAGACTCCCACCTTCACTCTTACCATGATGCCAGCTTCCATTGCCCAGTTTTTGAATTTTCAAACAAGCACCCGCACCCTTTCTCCCGATGCTGCCTCTCGTGCTTGGGAGCAGCTCCCCGTAAATATCTGCAAAGCTACCTCATGTGTCTTCAAATCCCACCTCAAAACTGTGCTCTGCTGAGATGTCTACAAAAAAATTGACAGTGGTCAGGCTGCTGGTGATCTGAGGCCACTGCCTATCATGCTGACCAATATTGTCATTGTTTCCCTGGACTCCCTTTTTGGTCTGTCTGTATCCATCTGTTGTCTTATACTTGGATTATAAACTCTTTGAGGTAGGGACCTTCTTCTTCTTCTGTTTGTACAGAACCTAGCACAATGGGGTCCTGATCCATGATTATGGCTTCTGGGTGCTATAGTAATACAAATGTTGCCACTACTACTACTAATAATAATAAACCAAGTTTTTCAGTTTTTTCGGCTAACCTGTCTAAACAATATCAAAAAGAATGTGAAAGAAATTGTTCTCTTATTTTTATCATCACTGTCCATTCAGTGCAGAATCTCTTATTTCCTTTTGATTTGATTGAAATTGAAACCCATTACTTGTGATCAGGTTTCTTCAATGGTTGTAAAAGTAGTCATAAAAAATTCATTACAACAGTGATCAAACATGCCCTGTTATCACCTTGATTTATGACTCTGTACCAATGCTATGAATGATCAAATATTTTTCTTTTCATTCCAACTTTAGTTTTGGATGTTGCAGAGTGAATGTTAATTACTGTAAGTGTAAGTTGTAGTGCTGTTTAAATATTTGCACTTCAAATGACTAAAAATAGATGTAACCATTTATGTAACTGTCCTTTCCATTTGCGAAAGTTACCAGTAGACACCAACGATGTTGTTTTACAAAACAACAATAAAAATGTAAGGGGTGTTATCACTGAAGCTCTACCCTTGTATGGTATACACAACCTGTTTGGGGGCAGACAAATCCTGGAAGGCCCATACACAACACAGTGTAACTGTTCCAGGGAAGAAACTGACCTTCAGTGTAATGCTAAAGGGAAATAACTATGTACCATGTTGTTGCACAGCTTGAAGCGGGAAGAATTCATGTAGCTTTAGTGGAGGCAATGGAGATGCACCAGTTCATACTAATGGTGAATTTGACTCCACTCTGTTTTAGATTCTTTACTTCATTATCTTCTGGAGCGATGGTGGTTGTGTTTTTTGCCAGAACTTAGTGGAATATGAATTAGAACACTTTGCACTGACATGTAGAATCATAGAATCATAGAATATCAGGGTTGGAAGGGACCCCAGAAGGTCATCTAGTCCAACCCCCTGCTCAAAGCAGGACCAAGTCCCAGTTAAATCATCCCAGCCAGGGCTTTGTCAAGCCTGACCTTAAAAACCTCTAAGGAAGGAGATTCTACCACCTCCCTAGGTAACGCATTCCAGTGTTTCACCACCCTCTTAGTGAAAAAGTTTTTCCTAATATCCAATCTAAACCTCCCCCATGTTCTTCTGTTAGCCTTGATTTATGGAATTACTCTCACTGTAATGGAAGATCACAAAGAAAGGAGTAATGTGTCAGTGAGTAACATTCTCTCTTTACAAAATCTCAGGGAAAGGTGTTGGTGAACCAGGGCAATGTCAGCCTTTAACCAATCCAAAAAATGGCATATCCAACACAACAGCTACCCCCCCCCAAGTTTTTCTTTCTTTCTTTAATATTTAAGTGTAGGAGATTTTATAACTGGTTAAAATGTCTGTTTTAATTTTTTATTTTAATCCAACTAAAGCTGGAAAATCTTTTGGGGCCTGAATCTCCTTTTACTTGCACTGTTTTTATGCTTGTGTAACTGTATTGATTTCAGTGACGTTACTCCTGATTAGAGCTGGACAAAACTTGTCTGATTTTTTTCCCCCTGAAAAATGCAGTTGCAAGCTGGCTGAAACATTTTGTGAATTTGTGTCAATTTTCAAGCAAATTGTCCTAAACACTGGGCTATGGGGTATTCTGCAGTAAATCACTCTCAGTGTCTCCTATTGAAGTTGTTCTACTTTGCATGAAGTACCTCAATATTTTTTGGGCCAGACTGAGTGAGAATGACTCTGACTCTATGGCTTGGTGGCTTGGGCGCTCACCTGAGGATGTGTATAGGAAAGTGGGGGACCTGGATTCTAATTTCTGCTCTAATGAATACTAATTATTTATTCAAAGTGGAATAACTTCAGCAGGAGAGATTGTGAGACCAGCCATCAAATAGCCTATGGCCCAGTGGCTAGGGTATTTTCCTGGGTTATGAGAGATCTGGGTTCAGATCCCTTCTCCACTCCAGGCCAAGGAGGGACTTGAACCCACAGCCTAGGTTAGTGCTTTAACCGCTGGGCTACAGAGTGCAAAGGGTGGCACTGCTACAACAATTTTGTAAATGTCATTTGCTTTTTGTTTTTTAAAAAAGGTTTAAAAATGCCTGAAAGCAGAACATTTTGTTAACCCAAAACAATCCCCCCCAGCTTTTTGAATAGCCAAACAAACAAACAAAAAACACCAGACACTGCCCCCTCCCCCCCATTTTGGGTTGATTTAAAATTAATTCTTTTTTTTAATTATTGTTTGGAACTGATAGTAAACAGAAAAATCAGTTATTTCCACAGTTCTACTCCTAATTTCACTTGTGTAAATTCATGTAGAATCAGGACCAAATCATCTAGAAGTTTCTGGGGCCTCAAAACAGTGGGTGAACTAAATCACAAGTGTTTCATTACCAAACCACAATAGAGTGAAACTGAAGTGCACAGCTGCTTTCAAGGATAAAAAAAAGTCTGATATAATTTGGATTCTTCAAAACATGACATATATGTTGATCTTCCTCCCATAGAAAGAATAAGAAAGGTGATCATGTTCCCAGACAGATACTGTTTTTTACAGGAGATTGGAAATTGTGTATGTTCCTATAATATCCTTATTCCATGTTCAAAGTCAATGTTCTAATCTCTGAAGTCTGCTTTCAAACAAAGACAAATTTTAGTGTCAAAGCAGAATTTTTTTCCTTCGTAATGTATAACGTAAACTGTTTTGACTGCTTTTAAAGTGAAATATTCTTAATAGTGCAGTGTCTTGCCTCAGAAGGACTCTATCCCTGAGGAAAAACTGTAGAATATACATGATAAACTGATTTATGCTTCAGTACAATCTTTCACTTTAATCTTTATTTTTTGTTGCCTCTTAATTTAGGAAAGAGTTTTACATTCAAATGGGGAGCTCTTAGGCTTTACCATCTGTTTTCTCCTGCTACTTGACCTAGTTTGTAAGCTATAAAAAATAATATAACAACATTTGTAACATAGTAATAATTTCTGTGGTACCAAATTGGAGGACTGTGGACCAACTGACATTTATACATTAACTTTAATATGAGAGTAGAATTTGACCCTGTGCCCTAACTGCACAGTTCAGCTGTAGAAGAAGCTGGGTTTTGTAGAAGAAATTTCATATGCTTCAAACACTGATACTTATACGAAGGGAATACTGAAAAAGGACATTGGATTTTTAGATAATCTTGTTTCCCTTCCCTGCCTGAGAATCACTCTTTTAAATCAAGATTGCAGTAATATGCAGTTTGCTAGTTTAATTTGATTTCTTTTCCAGCTTTGTGGACTCCTTATATGTCCTTGCTTTTGATTTTATTTTATGTACCGAAACAGCATTGCTGATTTTTTACCTTGAAAATTTCAATATCAACCAGAGATTTTAATAACCTTTGCCCTAAGTAATCTTGCGAATGTCAGTTATTTCTGTGGCTAATGTGTAAAGAAGTAACCCTAATGCCTTGTCTGCACACAAAAGTTGAATCAGTTAAATTAAGGAATCAACTTAAGCTATATCAATAAAAGGCACTTTTAAACCCATTCAAGAATGTCCACTCAATGGCAGGGACATTATTTCAGAAAACAAAAATTGGGGGTGGGAGGTGCAAAGTTGTGTTACCAAATACAATATAATCACAAATGTTTTATCTTGCAAAGTTTGGGGGGTGGGGGAGAGATGAGAATGAGGGCAAAACATGGAAGACATACTGAAGCTTATAGACCTATGAAAAGTCCAGGCTGGAGGGATGTGGGGGAGAGACCAACTGCCTCCTTTGCCCCATAGCAAATGGTGCCCCTGCACAACGGGTCTGCAACCAGTGCAGTTACAGCAGTGCAACTTGTGTGGAGACCAGTCCTAAAATAGGTTTGGAAATAAGTGTTTGATATTTGAACCTGTAATGTCACCTTTAGTTAATGTTTACCACTGAGTCTGGGGAATAAGTGTTGTCAAGCTGGATAGACTGTTAACAGCAGGGACTTGACCCCTTGTGTTTGAGGTGGGATCATTGAATTCAAGTAGGTTTCCTGTTGTACTGCAAAACAGCTATAGCTAAAGCTACATATAAATATGTAGCAAAGATAATCCATTGCCCAGACCCCAAAACCAAATGGCCAAACACATTCAGAATTTAGAACAGGAGAATCTGTGTAATAGTGAGCGGGCTATTGGAATGGGTGGTTTTACTGGCTGAGAATCTGTGCAGGTCTATGCTTAATACTTTTGCCAGTATAGTAATGTAAGTTAGGGTTGTGATATTATTTTTATGACATTTTTATCACAGCAGAAGGCCTAGTGTAGTAGTAGTAGTTGTATTGGCATAAAAGTGCTTTTACCAGCATAGCTTATTTCATTCAGGGAACTGGTATATGATATTCTGGCAAAAACATTCTTTGGCCAGTATATGTTGCATCTATACAGCACATATAGAGTAGAACCTCAGAGTTACGAACACCTCAGGAATGGAGGTTGTTCGTAACTCTGAACAAAACATTTTCGCTGATCTTTCAGAAGGTTACAATTGAATATTGACTTTGACTTTGAAACTTTACTATGCAGAAGGAAAATGCTGCTTTTTAACCATCTTAATTTAAAGTAAACAAGCACAGAAACAGTTCCTTACCTTATCAACTCTTTTTTTAAACTTTCCCTTTATTTTTTTAGTAGTTCTGTATTTGCTCCCCCCTCCCCTCCCCGCTGCTGCCTGATTGAATACTTCCAGTTCCAAATGAGGTATGTGGTTGGCCAGTCAGTTTGTAACTCTACTGTTCATAACTTTGAGGTTCTACTGTACACATTACTGGCAAACCTTTTCTGTACAAACTATGCCTCGGTTGAGACATTGTTTTTGGCAGGAAGGATCAGGTCTGGCTGAGAATTTGCTTCCATGATGGTTTGCTGAAGTTCAGAAAGTGATATGGTACATATGTAAGTTATAAGATCTGCTTTGGTTTTGCAATCTAGCACTTTTGTTCAAGCACATGCTACTTCTAAATAAATTAGACTGGTATACAGTAATCTGTGTCTTGTCAACTGATTTATATTCCGACAAAGTAGTAACCAACTTCTAGAGTCAAAAAAGACCCCTTGGAAGCCATAACTTTACTATATCTTCTTTTCTTGAATTGACATTTAAGAGCAGAGAAGAGCTCTATACTCATATATGAAAATAAATGTAAAGATGTCTGTGACAGGGTATTGTTAACAGCTTCAAATTTGGCTCAATGGAAGCCAGCACCCTGGTCACTGAGAACACCCCAGGCACTGGGTGTGGCTAAGGTAGAAGAGACCACTTACACCTGCTGGTAGCCTCATGAGTTAATGAGGTAGTTAGCTAACCAGCTGGAGAAGGAAAGGAAAGCAGGCAGTATAAAAAGCTAACCTGGGGAATAGGAAAGGGGATTTCTCATAATTGCTGTTATATGGTTGTATTGTACCTGCCGTTTAAGAAGGAGACAAACATGTTCACGTGGTGAGCATACCTTGGCGGAACTGTGCGCTGTTTAATTTACAAAGAGGGCTTACCAGCTAGGGTTTTCCTGGAGAGGAAGAGGGGACCCTGTTCATGGTGCCTTTTGCAGAAGTAAACATTTTGTTAAACTTCTACTGTGTTATTTGTAGATTTATTTTCCATTTGGGGTTGGTTTGTTGAACAAATGTAAATTGAAACGTAACAAATTTCAAGTCACTGTATTTTGACTTAGTTTTCAAAATGAAGGGCCAAGATTCCTGTGTGCAAATTGGGAGGGGGTGGGGGAAGTGTGGGTTGCCTACTTAAGAGCCCAGCTCGTGCTGTCATGTACTAACTTGCCTTGCCTATGGAGTCATGATAACTGTACACCTGATATTTCCCACATTAAAGTCAATGGAAGCTTTACCATTGACTTCAATGCATGCAGCATCATTCCCCATATGCACAAATGCAAATGTTTTCAGCTTCTGCCAGTGGCCCAGAATGTGAAAATACAACATTCTGCTCTGATTGTACAATGCTTTGCAGGTCTGTAGTGTTGATAAATTGGACTGCTTTGCATTCTGCCTTTTGCTGGCCATTTCTTTGGGCAGTAACATTAGTGCTTTGCACATACTCCTAAATTTCCATTTATCATGAAAGTGGATTCAAAAATAGTCTCCTGAACTAAGTGATTGATTCGCCTACCTCCTGAATAAGTTCTGTGATTGGGGGGGGAGCAAGTTATGGTTTGAACACATCAAAGAGTGCTATCTGCATCAAACCCCAGACTTTAGTTATCCTCCGCCTCATCCTTAAATCTTTATTATAAAGAAATAAAAGCTTTAAGGTATTCTTTCTGGATTAACCCAACACTTTATACACTGATTCCTATATGAAAATATTGTCTTCCAATGCAATGGATTTTCTCTTGCATAGAGAAGTAAATCATCTATTAGTTCTGGTAGATGCAGATTAACCTCTTAAAGCTTTACCCTACACTAGGTACTTTAGATCAAGAAGCCTTCGTAATATGTTTCATTAAACATCTTTGTTCCAAATTTTCCCACAGATGTTTTCAAGGCCCAAGATGTGCATATTTTTCTCAGTTATTCATTCTTGTTTAAAAGATATGTGGTGTTTTAGGATTATATCTCTTTAACAGTAATTATAAGGAAATGTTTGCTTTTCGCCTTATAAAGTATAATTCCTAGTCTCAAACATACAAAGACACTTTGTTTGTAATAAATATTGATGGAAAGCTGGGCTGAACCTCTAATAGCCTATTGTAATGGTGTCTCCAAGAAGTACCTCAGTAGTGTCCAATTCTGATGCTGCTGTTTTAAAAAAAACACACCAATTTTCTACCCGTAATATCTTTAACTTGTGCTTTTTGTAATCATGATATTGGTGCTAATGAGGGGTCATTGCAGCTTTTGAGCTCTGCCTGCAGGATGGAGTAGTAACAAATATATAGTCAGCTGTGAAATGTATATCCTACTGACGGTATTGCATACAAGTTCTATTATATACACTAGAAAGTGTCCTGTCTAGGTGGATGGGATCACTGTGTCCATAACAGTTCTGTCACAAAATGGGTCATATTGATTATGGCTATAGGGCCCAATCCTGCGAGGAACAGAGCATGGTGTTCCAATTAATGAGTGTTAGAGGCTCTCAACACCAAACAGGATCTGGCTCACAATCCCTCTTCATTTGACTGGGCTACTGATTTTTGTTACTTGGGGTAACATCCATTCCAACAGCATGACTGACTGCGTGAGCAGTATTACACAGCAGGTAGACAGCAGTTTTATACTAAATACGTCTGTCACAACTCTATCAAGTGATTGTTTGCTCTTGAGTACCTTTAATTTATCTTATTTGTTATGAGTTCTCTTCTGGGATTCTGGATTGCATTCTCATTTCCACTCATCTACATTCACAGTGGAAATTTTCAGCTAGGCTAAGGCTTTGCCTGTCTCTTTGCTGGTACAAATATATACATGCAGTCTTTACCCTAGCAAATGAATTGTGGACATAATCTTTAGTGCTTATATGGGTACCTCGTTTGCAAATTGCACCCGCAGATGGATGGGTGGGCCACTGAAAATTTGGCCCATGCTATTGCCTGTCTATTATGCACAGCTCAGAGGTAATTGCAGCTGATGGTACAGCTGTAGTAAAGATCTTTCATATATGAGCCACTTGATGTGGTTACACTATGCTTTTTGCTGGGTTTCCAGAAGCTGTAAATAAGGGTGCTTTTACAGCACATAAATAATATGGCATCTTTCATATATGGAACATCCACTGTGACTGAAACAACATCTAGTGGCTGCTATTAATTTTTGTTAATTTTTTATGGATTTGATGAGATGGCAGGGTGCCGAATTGATATGTTTCTGTTTTGGAGCATCATTTTTGTTTGCAAGCTTTTTATTCCAAATGAGCGGATCAGACCCTGTCTTTTTAAAAACTGCTGGATGAAGAGATTCTGAAATATCTCACCTGTAGGGACACGCGCATGAGCACATGTGCACGCATCCCACAATGTCATTTGGAAGGGCAATCGTTGGCATGTTCTTTATACACAAGAACGAAGTATATGGTGTACAGTAATGTTATGAAAATATTGCCTAACTATAATAAACAATTTTAAACTTTTATATACAAATCGTACAGTATGTTTTATTTAGTTGCTTTAAAGTAGTTGAATTGAAAGGAATACATTACATATTTGTTTTAAAAAAAACTCTTCTCCATATTTCCATATCCTCATCTATTGTGTTTGTTTCCATAGCCCGAGGGTCTCACAATCCTTGCTGATACTAGAGTCTTGGGGTATGTTAGAGGGTTGTCATGAGCCTGACAGACTTAATTTCCATTTTTAAGGTCACTTTGGGAACACTGTCTCTTTAATTGACATATTTCTTGCAGTAGCCAGATTGAGAGCGAGATCCAGTTCTGTACCAATGAATACCTTTCCCGTAGTTTCTGGAAAGTGCTGTAGGAATGTGTTCAGTTCAGCCATTTAATAGTCATATTAGTGTATGGCCTACATGGCCTCACTGTGCTGGTTATTGCACAAGCACCTATGAAGGCACAATCCCTATAGTGTTGCCAACTTTCTACATGCACAAAACTGAACACCTTGCCTCACCCCCTCCACCTGCCCTGCCCCTCCTTTGAGGCCATACCCTGCCCTGCCCTTTCTCTGAGGCCCCACCCCTGCTCACTCCATTCCCCCTCTCCCACTGTCGCTCGCTCTCCCCACCCTCACTCACTCGCTCATTTTCACCAGGCTGGTTCATGGGGTTGAGATGTAAAAAAGAATGAGGGCTCTGGTGTGGGGCTTTGAATGAGAGGTTTGGGGTGCAGGAGGGTGCTCCAGGCTGGGATTGAAGGGTTCAGATGGCAGCCGGGGGATGAGAGCTGGGGCAGGGGGTTGGGGCACAGGAGGGGGCCAAGGGTGTAGGCTCTGGGCGACGCTTACCTCAAGGAGCTCCTGGAAGCAGCGGCATGTCTCGCCTCTGGCTCCTATGTGGAGGCATGGCCAGGAGGCTCTGCACGCTGCCCTGTCCGCAGGTGCCATCCCCTCAGCTCCCATTGGCCCTGGTTCCCAGCCAATAGGTGCTGCGGATCCAGTGCCTGGGGCAGGGACAGCGTGCAGAGGCCCCTGGCTGTCTGTACACATAGGAGCTGGAGCGGGGACATGCCGCTGCTTCCGGGCGCTGCGCGGAGCCAGGGCAAGTAGGGAACCTGCCTTAGCCCTACTGCACCGCTGACTGGACTTTTAACTGCCCGATCAGCAGTGCTGACTGGAGTTGCCAGGATCCCTTTTCAACTGGGCGTTCAGTCAAAAAACAGACACCTGATATATGATGGGTGGGAGGAAATGGATACAATTTAAATATATATACATTTACAACTTTAAACATTATTATAAATAAGTCCAAGCTGTTCTTATCTGCCCTTCAGTGGTGTCATCATAAATTGGCTGACTTCTGAAAGATGTTGACCAGAAGTGAGTCTTGAAGAGAAATTAATTGCTGGTTTTCAGTTGATCTTAGTCAGCATTGGACAGTCCTTCTTTAAAATATATAAGTGTTTGCATATGTGGACAACTTGGCAGTCCAGTATAAAAAGGAAGTTTGAACAGTAGCAGATGTCCCGTATGTGGCTTTCCATGAGTGAAGGCAACATGGGAGCATTCTTCTAATGCTGTCCCAGTCCCTGCTCACTGTTTCCCCCTAGAAATCTTTACATGGAAGATCTAAATGTAAAAATGTCATGCCATATGAGGAGAAGTAATGAGCCCCCCAAAAATGCTAAATAAAATATTGTACTATGTAAATGTACATTATTGCTGAGTTTTATATTTTTGGATTCCTAAACACACACATACCTTCATCACGTCTTGTATTGATTTATATGATTTAGAATATAAGCTTCTTGGAGCATTGACCGTATTCTTGGAACATGGACCTGTTGTTTTTTTTCCTGTAAAATACCATGTCTACTCCGATGTTGTACAAATAATAAATTATTGTTATGAACAAGGCCGTGTGGATGGAAATATGTGAAAACAGAAATTAAAATGGAGTAAAATATAATTCACCATATAGATGTTTTTTCCAATTGTGGCTCATTTAGGGAATTGTTCAATATGATGTGATTATAACATCAAACCTTACAGTCTGGCATAATATTAATCATCAGGTATGAAATATAATTCCCATTTGTATACTTTTCACTTAGTTTTAAATTTTTAGTTTCTAGCATTAATTATTATATGAATCCGTAGCATCCCCAACACCAATGTTGCATTTCATAACAATGGTGAAACACACTCTTTAACAAAATATTTTGTGTTTTCTTCTGGAGTCTGTACTATGAGCTGACCTCTTATCTCCCGGCAAATATAATCAATTCAGCAATGCATTTAACAGTAAGATATTATATGGCATTTACAGTGCCACTAGAGTGGTGGTGGTGTACCGAAGACCAACAGCCCCATCACTGAAAAATGGTTACTCTTGAGGGGATGCATTCAGGGCTTCCTGTGAGATGAGCAAAATCTCAGACAGTAGACCTAATAGCATCTCTAGCATCATGGACATCAGCAATCTGATCAGGACTGGTGCAAAGATGCTGGTGTTTTTTTTTTTTTTAAAGCATTACCATTATAGTATGAGCATTAAAAACAGAAACAACCACCACCAACCCCCCATAAACCAACAACCACCACCATATCCTGTTCTAGTGTAAGTCCATGGCAAAACTCCCATTGGTTTCACTGAGAGCAGCCTTGGGCCTACACACCTCAAAAATGGATAATTCCAGATATTAGTACAGTGAAAGTTGAATAAATATTTCAGGTTACTTAGATGGTCTCTGCCCCAAACAGCTTACAATCTTTTTGACCTGTGTTTATATAGCACCTAGCATAGCCCATGACTGGGGTTACTGTGACACAAATAAGTAATACTAATAATAATAAAAAGGAGAAATGGGAACTAAACCAAACTCTTCGTCTGAAGGCCAGGCATGTTCAGATGCAGATGAGTGTGCAGAAGATTATTGATACTTGGAGTTAAACTATGTTCAGATTCTGCTGATTTAAGCTGTTGTAACAGACAGCACTGAGTGCGCTGACCAGATAGAAATAACACAGCCCTAACTAATGGTTCCCCACTCTCAAAGAGACAGTGGCATTTGAGCCAGTGAGCCCTCTCATCCACACTGGACCAGGGGGGAGAAAGGAATCCTTCATTCCCCTTAACTCCTCTGCAGCAGATGGAACATGGGAAAAAAGGGTGAGCTGTAGAGGAAGAGGAACGATCTGGGACATGGAAAAAAGGGTGAGCTGTAGCTGGTAACTTTGTTGTGGTCCCATTTATCCTTCAGCACAAGGTGTGTGTGAAAAACAGAGAGATCATTCCCTGAGAATTGGAGACAGGGGTTGAGGATAAAGGGACGCTCTACACATATACTACTGCCCCTACAGGGTGAGAAGAAGTATGGTAAAAGATTATAGCCTATCAAAACTGATTTAGGCCCAGGCTTTAGGCCCTTATTAAAAACCTTTTGAAGCTAATGGAAAGACTGCCCCTGGCCTTTGGATCAGGTCCTTGGTGACAAATGTAATTGGGACTGGTCCCAAATTCAGATGAGTGCTGTATTTGGAGCGTGCTGCATATCCCTATTAAGTAACATTCATCAATGTTAGTAAATTGCAAAGTGTAACTAAGAACAAATACTTTAATTGCTATTATTGGCATCAGCTTTCCTGAAAAGTAACAGCAGTGTGACAGTAGGGGTGTGTGTGTGTGAGAGAGAGTTGAGTGTGTCTAATGTCAGAGAAGGTAAAAAACCCCTTTATTTCACTAGGAGGGTGGTGAAGCACTGGAATGGGTTACCTAGAGAGGTGGTGGAATCTCCATCCTTAGAGGTTTTTAAGGCCCGGCTTGACAAAGCCTTGGCTGGGATGATTTAGTTAAGGGTTCTCAAACTCAAATCACCACATAAGGTCTAGTACATTGACCTGAGGGCCACATCACTGGAACCTTTTTATACAACGATACAAAAGTATAGAAAAAAAATGAAGAGTAATATTGTATGCTATTGAAAGTCAATGTATTAATTTTTTTAAAACTGTAATGCGACGAGGGGTTTTAATAAGATATAAACACTCGGTAATGCACCTCACTCAAATGACAAAACACACATTTACTTTTAGAATTACTTCGGTTAAAGCCCCCCCTCCCCAGCCCCGCCCCCACTCCATCCCTTCCATGAGGCCCTGCCCATGCCCTGCCTCTTCCCACCCCTTCCCTAAAGTCCCCGCCCCAACTCCCTGCCCCTATTCCAACCCCTTCCCCAAATCCCCACCGCGGCCCTGCCTCCTCCCATGAGCATGCTGCGTCCCCACTCCTCCCCACTCCCTCCTGGAAAGTCCTAAGTGCCGCCAAACAGCTGTTTGGCTGCAGGAAGTGCTGGGAGGTAGGCAGAGGAGCAGGGATGCGGCACCCTGGGGGGGTGGAGAAGGGAGGGGGAGGGGAGTTCGGCTGCCGGTGGAATTCGCGGCCTATGGCTGCGGGCTGTGTGTTTGAGACACCTGATTTAGTTGGTGTCGGTCCTGCTTTGAGCTGGGGATTGGACTAGATGACCTCCTGAGGTCTCTTCCAACCTTAATATTCTATGATTCTATGGACGCTTAATTGTCAAATATTGTCTTCAAACTTTTCCACTTAAATTAATTTCACTAATATAAAAACAGGTAACTTCTCTTCCTACAAAAGACTAATCCCAAGCTGAAACTCATAATAAGCATGGAGTCTGTGAATTGAATTTGTAACAATACTGCATGTTGTAATATATAACCTAAATATGGAATGGTGAAATTAACATGCTGTCTGAAATGTCTCACCACCATAAGTGGCTATCTCAGGGCAGAATGTGAAAAACAGGGCAATCACCCAAACTTCTGGTATGTTTTATACTGTAATTAGATTTCACCAACCTAGTAACAAATGTGAACTCCTGGATCGCTATAACAGTCTTACCATGAAGTCATAGAGAAGCCTCTTAGGCTCTCCAGTCTATCTTGCCACCCAAGTAAGCTGGATTTAATAATAAGTGGTCACATACCCCAAAAATCACAAAATATTCAGGTTGCTGTCAGTCCCAAGAGACCACTCACTTATCGCAGATCAATTGGTACCCTAGATCTTACATGAGAGACACTGCCTGTAGCCAATACTGTAATAAACTATCTAAAGGTTTATTAACTAGGAAAAAATAAACGAGAGTTATTTACAGGTTAAAGCAAGCAAACATATACATCCCATGGAGTGATGATCTATGGTTCCTAAATGATCTATGGATGATCTATGGTTCCTAAAAATGACACAGATGTGATAATCTGTCAATTCAAAATGTCTTTCAGGGTGGATGCAGAGGTAACCCCTGGGGATCCGTGCCTTAGTTAAATGTCTCCGGCTGTGAGATAGTTCAAACAGTAAAGAGTTGCAAAATTGTCTTGTGACCCTATTTTATCTTTTACATTTAGTCTTCCAATCTATGAGATGAGCTCCCTTGCATGTAGGTGTGATAGGGGCATTCACCAATCCTTTGTGTCCTGATGTTCCTTAATGGACTGTTTAATCTGGGTAGGGCTCCTAAATGGGCACGCAGCATCTTACAAGGGGTTAATGCATGCAGCAATTTATAAGCATTTCATAGAGTCTAAACACTAAATACATTCTTATAAATATAATACCTATTTAAAAAAACCTGACATACAGGTGAGCTGGTTTGCTCTACAGCTATGAGTTTGTCAGTTCTTAGCTAACACCTAAGACCTTGGCCAGAGCTGGCACTTCATTTACCAGCGTCATAGAAACAATTAAAAAAATTGGATGTAGTGTTATGGGAGCCAGCAGCTGCTCTTTTCCCACCCCATGATGGTGTTCGTGTATAAAGTGTAGTACAATTATAGATTTAATATAAATGAAATGAGTTGTAGTTTCATAGTCAGTAGATAGTGGTGGGTGTGGAAGGACTGCAGGGTCATTCTTTCGGAGTGCAGTAAAATGTGTGTCAGTTATTTCAAATTAATTATAATTGTTTAATAGATCAGGTAATTTTATCATAACACCATTATAAGGTAGACAATGATCAGTATTCAAATATTCTTCTGAATAGTCCCAAACCTGAGAGTAAATCTGTAGATATTGTTGCATTCAGATCTTTGTGGTATCTGACAAATTACATTCCAGACAATGTTGTCTCTTATATGTTTAGCTCTACAGAACTTGATAGGAGTCCAAAGTAAGAATTTTTTTTTAACTTTATGAACTGTAAGACTGTTGGCCTGAGCTAAAAGGAGTATTCTTTTAAATATCAGGGCTAAAATAGATCAGGGTACTACTTCTGGCTTTTTCAGAATCTTTCTGTGGGCCCTAAGAAAAGTTATATACCATCTCTCTGCTTCAGCTTCCTCATCAATAAAATGGGAATAATTCTTCCCTCGCTCTTGCGGTTGGTAGCTGGCTAAATTAATTAATGTTTATAAACCACTTTGGGATCTTCAGATGAAAAGTCCAACAGAAGCTAAACTTATTATTATTGTTCCAAACACTTTCTGCTCGGGGCTTTGCCTATCATCTGTTCCAATACACTTTTTAAAACCAGATAGGAATTACTGAAAGGCTGCCTCAGACACTGGAACATAAGAATGACCATACTGGGTCAGACCACTGGTCCATCTAGCCCAGTATCCTGTCTTCTGACAGTGGATAATGCCAGGTGCTTAAGAGGGAATGAACAATCATCGAGTGGTCCATCTGCTCCCAGCTTCTTGCAGTCAGCAGCTAGGTACTCTCACAGCGTGGGTTTGCATCCCTAGACCATCTTGGCTAATAGAAATTGATGGGCCTATCCTCCAGGAATTTATCTAATTCTTTTTTTGAACTCCATTGTAGTTTTGGCCTTTACATCATCCCCTGGCAATGAATTCCACAGGTTGATGCATTGCATGAAGAAGTATTTCCTTTTGTTTGTTTGTTTGTTTTTAAACCTGCTGCCTATTAATTTCACTGGATGACCCCTGGTTCTTGTGCTGTGTAAAGGGGAAAATTACACTTCCTTACTCACTTTCTCCACATCATTTGTGATTTATAGACCTCTGTCATATCACCGCTTCGTCATCTTTTTCCAAGCTGGAAAGTCCCAGTCTTTTTAATCTCTCCTCATATGGAAACTGTTCCATACCCTTAATCATTTTTGTTGCCCTTTTCTGTATCTTTTCTTATCCTAATATATCTTTTTTGAGATGGGGTGACCAGAATTGTACACAATATTCAAGATGTGGGCATACCATGGATTTACATAGTGGCAATATGATATGTTCTGTCCTATTATCTATCCCTTTCCTAATTGTTCCTAACAATTGCTAGCTTTTTTGACTGCTGCTGCACATTGAGCAGATGTTTTCAAGGAACTATCCACAATGACACCAAGACCTCTTTCTTGAGTGGTTAACGCTAATTTAGACCCCATCATTATGGATGTATAATTGGGATTATATTTTCTAGCGTGCATTATTTTTCATTTATCACCGTTGAATTTCATTTGCCATTTTATTGCCCATTCACACAGCTTTGTGAAATCCCCTTTTCTAAGTCTACTTTGAATGGCATGATTTGAGTAATTTTGTATCATCTGCAAATTTTACCACGTTACTTACCCCTTTTTCCAGATCATTTATGAATATGTTGAACAGAACTGGTTCCACTACAGACTTCTGGGGGTCTCTGCATTCTGAGAACTGACCATTTATTCCTACCCTTTGTTTTCCATCTTTTAACCAGTTACTGATCTATGAGAGGACTTTCCCTCTTATCCCATGACTATTTACTTTGCTTAAGGGCCTTTGGTGGGGATCTTGTGAAAAGCTTTCTGAAAGTCCAAGTATGCTAACTTCAAGACTCCCAGATGTAATGTTTTAACAAAGTACCCTTTACAATTATTTCCAGTTGTAGGTGCTAGTGTTTGTGCAGTGGGATTTTGGCTCCCACAAATAAGAGCCCCTGAAGACTGTGAGTCTGACAGTGTAAATGAAATTTGTCTGTGTCTGATTCACCTTACTCAGAGGATGTCTTAGACACATTCTTGTGAGAAATGTTCTTGTAACTACATAGAGTAAAATTTCTATAACATCATACAAGTATCAGAGTAGCAGGCGTGTTAGTCTGTATCCGCAAAAAGAAAAGGAGGACTTGTGGCACCTTAGAGACTAACAAATTTATTTGAGCATAAGGTTTCGTGAGCTACAGCTCACTTCATCGGCTGCATCTGTATCTGTAGCTCAGGAAAGCTTATGCTCAAATAAATTTGTTAGTCTCTAAGGTGCCACAAGTACTCCTTTTCATCATACAAGTAGTTTACTTACACTGCAGTCTGTAACAAGACAGGATACCACTTTTAATCAATGCTATCAGAGAAGGCGATTCTGAGTTCCTCTCTTTTAGAGATATTTTAGTGATTGGTGAAACAGAGTGATTATGGGCTAAGGCATTGCTAGCTTATGCACATCCATTTGTGAAAACATTCTTAGTTTCAGAAGAAAATATTTGCAACTTGCTTGTGTGAGCTGCTTAGCTCTAACATCCTTTTATCTTTGATTGGATGCTTTGTTCCTCATGATATAGGGCAGGGGGGTAGATCCCATAGATTTTGAAAGCAACATGCAGTGTTTTTTCAACTGTATGGCTATAAAGTTAATAGGAGCCATGTAGCTAAAATCCAGTGTTTTGAAATTTTACCCTATTAAGTGCCCAAACTTCAGCTGACGAAAGCAGAGTTTTTAAAATGTGCAGCAACACAAACCCCAGCTGTGATCTTATCTATCATAAGCTAAGGGAGCTTGAGCTAGGTCAAGACTTGTTTGGCAGGCCTCTAGGGAAAACCTAGATGCTGCAGGAAGTGATTCTGGTGTTTCAAGCGGGGGCACAGAGTCAGCTTGGAACCAGAATGCAAGCAGAGTGCTGGAGCCCAACGTGCTGCTAGAGGTGCCATCTTCAAATGAAACTTAAAGTCACTGGTCCTTAGAAAACTGATAACACTTTTCACAAGTGTAGATATGTTAACAGTGTCGGTCTAATCAAAATCCAGTACAGGTAATTGCATTTTACTTACCCACACTTCTCTTGAAACTCTAATCAGTAGTGTTATTCTGCACTGCATACTTGCCAACTCTCATTTTGGCCAAACTATGTCTGGTTGTTTTAAAATCAGTCACAAGAAATTATTTTCCTGGTCATCTCAAGGAGGTCAGACTGGATGATCACAGTGGTCCCTTCTGGCCTTGGAATCAATGAATCTGAGCTTTTTTTTTTTTTTTTTTTTTAAATTAGGTTCCTGTCCCTTGGAACTGCAGTGCTAGATAGGAGACTGGTGGTTGAATGTGCCCTCTCCTCTTCCTCTGGATCATTCACTACCTACTTTTCTTTCACATGGCCAGCATAGAACATAAGAGAGATCCAGAGGGAGAAGCCCAGCACTCCCCACTCCCCTCCACAGAGAAGGGGAAAAGTCCAAAATCTTCCTGTAAGGAGGAATATGATGGCTGATGATCAGTCAGGCCAGGTGGTCCAGCTGCTTTTCATTTCAATGCTTAATATAGTGTGTTAGGTGTGGCATAAAGGACATAAGGATCAGCAATGCTATGGGATCCTGTTGGGGAACAGGCTACCTTTGCTGCTGCAGATGGTGTCTGGCTTGTGCATTTGTGCCTCCCCTTTCTTGTTTAAACTCTGCCTCTTCACCAGCAGCAGGACTGAAAGGTTACTGCTGGATGATGGTAATCTTTGTGTTCTGCCTGCTTTGCTTAATTTCAGACACCTCGTGTCCTATGGAATAATGCAAATCTGTCAAAAATCATAGAAATGTAGGACTGGAGGTGACCTTGAGAGGTCATCAAGTCCAGCCCCTTGCTCTGAGCCAGGACGAAGTAAACCTAACCTAAACATGTTGGTACTCCGCTTGCTGCTGCTAACACTTGTTGATTTGGGTGCTATGCAAGATAATGGCCCTCATAACAGATATGTGAACTAGTGGCCAGAGCACCGATTACATATGCTTGAGTCTTCAGTAGATCAACTTTGGGGAAGAAACAGGCCAGTAGGAGGAGGAGGCAGCATTATAGTAATATTTCCTCTCTCCTCACCTATGACACACAAAAGTAACGTTTCAAAGAAGCCTTCTATTCCCTTCCCACTTGAAACTTCATTACTGCAACATTTCAAAATAAAGGTGATTTCTATTAGTGTCCCATGTTTCAAAACAAAAATTAGACACTCAGAAAATTTGGGTAATGTACCGTTTTTGGGGGTGCAAAATCATCAGTGATGGAACAGTGCAATTTCAGAAGAAATTCTCACCCTAAAATGTGTCATTTTTTCTTGGCTTTGTTTTTATTCAGTCCTCTTTTCAGAAAGCCATCAGACACCATTTTAATAGCAGGCTTCTAAAATTGTATCCCTGACTATTCAAACTCCTCTGTAAATGTAAATATTCTTTTCCAGTAGATCTTTCCTTCCCAGCAATTCAAAAGCAAATTACATGTTACATGTATATCATTTAACACTGGAGAAGCTTGTCACAGCTCACGAAATACTTGTGGCATTAATTCTGCTCCCTTTTCTCTCTCTGTAGCCCAGCATTGGAAACACATTATGCTTGGCACTTCTGAAAGCCATATACCAAACTGGAGTGTATTTGCTTACTTACAATGGCATCTGCTTCCAAGCAGGTTGCAGAGGTCACCTTCCCTGCTCTCTTGGTTGGTTTCATTACTAATTGTACTGGTAGCCACATAGCTGCTGACATAATAGGTTTGCCTCATCTGAACGTTGTGACTCTTCATTTACTGCACCTATGGTGAGATGTATGATTCCTGTTTATTTTGAGGGTAAGGTCTGGCACCAGTCAACCAAAGGGCCGAGGTGAGAAATCTGTTGTACCAATATGTGATAAATACATATGCAATATGCACCTGTAACTTCACCATTCATTTTTACTTTCTCCAGAATATAACCTAAATTCAATTAATCATATACATAGATTTTAAAGAGATCCTCCATAATAATTTCCTTCTCATCCAGTTATTCAGTATAGTTAGTACATGATAGTTTTCATGAATAATATGGTACATCATCCAGTTCTATGATTCTGTGATCAAAATGACCTTTTTAGCCAAAGTCTATTAATAAAAAAGTGCAACAAACTAATAGAACATACAGTTGGTTGTCTAACGAAATATACAGAAGATGGTCTTGTGATTAAAACGTTGGATGAGAAGTTGAGATTTGGGATTTGTTTCTGGCTATGCCACAGATTTATTGTGACCTTGAACAAGTCACTTAAGCCTGAGTTTCAGAGTGGATAATAGTACTAATGATGTTAGTCTCGGAGTAGCAGCAGGATTGTAATATTAAATTCTACAAAGTGCTTTGAGATCTTCAGATGGAAGGGTCTAGAAAAGTGTAAAGTCTGAGTTATGATTTTACAACAGTTAAAATCAGTTGCTGAATTGTAGCCCTACCTGGTAATATCCATGATGAAGGGCCAGAAACTCAGCAAAGGAGTTTCCTCTGTATCCTTCCATTGCTCCCTCTCACTCCTTGGGAAGAAAGCAAGAGCTGCAAGGGACCTGGGACATTCTATGCAGAGGCCCCGTGTCTGTGCAGCAGCTCTGTCTCTGCTTTTCGCTAAACCCACCTTAAAGGGGGAGGTCACCACCATGAGTTGGAGAGTGGAAATGTAATACAGCCAGTGTCTGTGCTACATTTCTTGGAAATTTCTGTTGGACATGAAGCGAAATGCCCACTTCTCCCTTGACCTGCCTACTGCCCTTCTACTCCACTCTGCATGGGTCCTTATGCCCATGAAGCTTCCTACACAGGGTCTGTGTGTAGATCAAAGGAACTGTCTGCCTAGTAATTTACACTTTACTCATATCTCTTTAAAACCTGTAAAAAAAGTGACATTCAAAATGTAGAGGAATTGTAACTGTCGTATTTTCAGTCTATTTAAAATGTTTCTTGTTTATCAATTTTTAAAATTAATTTTTGGTAGCTCCAGTAATGTAACTTCTGAACAAGGAAGGTGAGGGTCATGTAAGGAAAAGCAACACAAATATCTTAAATTCTCTTTAGCTCCCCCAAACCAAAAATATTCTGCACTATGGCTACGACCTGTTTTTTACTGTTAGAATCCTTCAGCTTGCTGGGTTTTTGATAATATGATAGACAGCCTTTAACCTGTAGGTTCACTGGTCATAATTAATTTAAAGTAGGAGATATGGAGTGAAAAATAGGGAAGAGGATTTCTACCACTCTCTGTCCTTTTAAAATGATAATTTCAGGGATCTTCAAGAAGCAGGATAGATGAGACTGTCGAAATACTAGAAGTCTGTAGCCCTATATTAAATGAATGATATCTTGGATTTGGTTCTTTGTAATAACTTTTTTAACCCTGGATGTTTTTGATTGATTGAATTAATTAGTTTTTCCTACTGTGTATGTGAAGTCTTGTAGGACTTGGAAGGCCAACTCTTCCAAGCAACAGTAAGATGTTTGGTTTAATTTTTCTTTTTAAGTTGAATTTGACCTTGTGAAATGAGCAGGATTGGCAGATTTGAAGACACAAGTCTTCTATCTACAGAGCTGGATGGGCAATGCAGATTCTTCTACACTGCCTCATCAGTGAGCTTCAGCCAGGCTAGATGAACCATCTCTTGGGGTAAGAGAGTACTGCAAATTAGTCTCCATGCTCATTTAATATTTGACCTCTCTGCTCAGGCTACCTGCCTTGTTGCCATTTAGTACTAATTGTATTGATAGTTTTTGTGATGTGGATCCATGTCACATAGGCTGAACAGCGTACAGTTGGCAAATGTCTGTTTTGAATTCAAACCAGTAACTTCAGCAATGAAAAGTTCAGTGTCCTGTTATCAAACCCCTGAGCACTCCCACAACGACCAAGTCCCTTTCATTTAATCTTTTATTAAGGACCCAGTTGAGCAAAACAACTAAGCACATGCTTAAGTGCTTTATAGAATCAGGACCTAAATGGCCAATTTAAATGTCAAGTCATTTGCATTGCCTCACACAAATATTGTATGGAAAATCAGTATTCGTTTACAAGGAAATTGCCAACAATGAACATCTGACAAGCTTTCCACACATATACTGGTGGACTTCTTTGAAGCTTTTGAGTTAGTAGACCATAAGGTACTGCTAACCTGCCCACATGACACAGCAGAAATAGAGGGCACAGCACTACAATGGCTCTGTCCAATTGTTCCTCTCTGGTCGAGCTCAGAGAGGGATGATATGTAATTACTTCTCCTTTCTGAAGAAGCTCACATATGGAGTCCCTCAGGGAGTCATAATATTGTCCTATATTGTCTTTCTCTTCAATATCTGTAAGCAGAGTCTGAATGAGCTCTACCCTGGCATCTGGTGGTGAGCTGTGGAAAAGGACTTCAGGGGCTGATCTCGTTTGCATGGGCACACCCACCCTGCCTAGCATGATAGTCACTTTGGATGCTGTTGGATCCCCAGTCTCTCTGTTATTGGGGCAGGAGTAATAAAGGGTTGTTATCCTGGTTATGTGAATCAAAGACAGTAGAATTGTTCTTGGCATTTGATGACGGAGGGACTCGCCCTCAACTAAGTAACACTCGCTAGGCAAGGGACACAGGTTCCAAAACCCAGGGAATTGAGAGAAGATGGGGATAGTTATATGTACCTCGTAGTGTGGGCCCCTTCTGAGGCCCTAAACACTACTTTGACCCCCTCCTCTCTCCACCGTGTAATAACAGAGCTAATTTTGGCTCCATTAGGAGTCTTGTTACATGCTACAGAGCTGAAATCACTAATACCTAGGTCTAAGCATTAGACCTACTTTGGGCTAGTGGTGCACCAGCACTGAGGCTCCCCTACTACCAGCTAAAAATGACTGAGAGCTGAAATCACTAAAGAGCTGAAGTTGCTGAGAGCTGTGTTAAATAGGGGGTGAGGACTGAAGACAAGTTGGTGAGCGGACAGCAGGATGGCTAGCGCAGATAGCGGAGTGGATAGCCGGGTGGTTGGCGGAGAGGAGCGGACAGCAGGACAGCTAACGGAGAGGCGCGGAGAGCAGAGCGGAGTGGAGCGGATAGCAGGGTGGCTGGCGGAGAGGCGCGGCTGGTGGTGAAGACTGTAGCAGTACCCCATGGAGAGGCATGGCACTTGGCCGTTGACCCGAGCAGTGGAGCATGTAAGATGCCCCCCATACCTCCCTCCACTTCCACCTAGGCTGGGAGGTAACCTCTGCAGATGAACTTCTGAACTCTGGGGGGCTGCACTGACCAAGGACAGAAACTGTGGGGGTGGGGGGGTGACTATTGGGTTGCTGGACTTAAGACCCTGAGGGGAAAAGGACACTGCCAAACTTACTTGGGGGTGGGTCTTTTGCTCATGGTCAGTGTTATGAATCCTGTTTGTGGTGTTTCCCCAACATAATGCTGCATTGTTTCCCTCCTTTATTAAAAGGCTTTTGCTACACTCAGACTCTGTGCTTGCGAGAGGGGAAGTATTGCCTCTTAGAGGTGCCCAGGGGGGTGGTATGTAATTGTCCCAGGTCACTGGGTGGGGGCTTGAGCTGGTTTTGCATTGTGTTATTGAAACGGAACGCCTAGATATTGAACCCAGCCCTTGTTGCTGCCAACTCTGATGGGCAGAAGGGTTACAATATATACGAGATCACTGGGTGAATGGACATCGCACATCACAAAGCCTAGAATGAAGTGCATGAAGGTTGACAACAAGGTTTTCTTGGTCAATCTAGCTATGAACGAACTTCCAGAGGTGATTATGTGAATGCAATGTTTCCATCTTTAGGAAACACTGCAAAATCTTCCTTTTGATAAAGCATTTCCACTACAACAAGAATGACACTTACTATATTGACACTCTTTCTATCTGCATTCCCCTGAAGCAAATCAAACAGACTTGAAATTATCAAAGAAAGAAATTGACTGACCAACAAAACCAAAACATCCCAAACTCTACCTTAAGCAGAGGTTTTTACTATGAAAAGGGAGAAGAGCCAGAGATTCATGAAGTCCACTAGCCCAGATACTATGGTGATGGGTGACAGTATAAAATCCTAATACATGACATTGTGAAAATCACTTGAGGTGCTTTCATTTTTATCAAATGCATCTGGCTGGGTAATACTTCTGGCTTCAAATCTGATATTGGAGATGTGCAATAAACTAAGCATGATATTCTTATATTACTGTCAATATAGACAGTACAAGTAGGTTATGTTTATTGATAGCAAGACAAAAGTACAGTATTTCTCCCATTGCAGCATTTGTTCTTCAACACCTGTGATGAAAGTTCTTTTCATTTTACTCTGTGCTATACAGTCATAGAAGACCTTTAAATCTTTTTCTGTGCTTCCAGTTGCTAATCTGCTAGGCATGGAACAGTGTAATAGTCTTACCAAAGAAAGCATAGACTTTTGATTTGTCTGTAGGGAAGGAGAAAAATTTCCTAATCTCCTGAAAATGAATGTCCATATTGTTATATATATTCTAAGGAATAATATATTTAATTAAAGACGTCCGTGGAAGGTTAGGAAAAATCCTGGTATCTGGCAGCTTGGAACAACCTTTTCTGGACTAGTGGAATTTAATTACCACTTGCTGTTTTCCACTTGCCCATCAGTACATCCCGGGATTGTATGTTGGAACTGAAGATAAAAATGCCCTCCTCTCTGTTTTCTAGTAAGCACTAGTGACCAGCAGAAGAAATGGGTGATTTGTTCTCTCAGCCCAATACTCTGTTAATTTTTTCCCACTTGCATAGCTCAGGCAGTTGGGCCCCAGACTGCACTTTAGGAAGATTGTACATTGCCAATTATGTCTGACTGCAAAATTGCTAGGACAACCACATGTTCTTGTTGAACAACTAAATATGAGATCCAGATCATCTTTGGACAAGTCACCTTATAAATATTTTCCAAGTCTGCCTGCAGAGGTGATAAGTGGTAAAAATTTGGGAAAGAGAAAGCAATTTTAAGAAGTGTTTGCAGTAACATGCTAAAGAGTTTCATATAAAAATATAAATAATATTTATCTCACAAATGTGCTTTCTTTGCTTTGTTTCCTGAATTACAATATGTAATAGCTGTGTTTTATACTTTCTTATATTCCATGAAATTACATTTACTAAGTAAGCAGCAAGTAAACCGTGTTCTTCTTTGGAAATCTCTTACAAATATTCAGGAAAACCTATCTAGTTTCCAACAGAAGGAATTGTTGAAGCATAAAAATTAATAAAACCTTTCCCTTTAAAAATGGTAAAAAAACAAAAACAAATAATGATCGATGCAGTAATTGTTTGGAATAATGAAATGTCCTAATAATGTAGCATGAGACCTGAGCCTGATCCAAAGCCAATGGAAATCAGTAGGAATCTTTCTATTGACTCTCAGGGGCTTTGGATCAGGCCCAAAGTTAGTTAAAAGGTTCTTCATACATAGGTTTATGTAAAATGGTTATTAACGCTGTATTATATAGGAAAGATATTTTGGGTAATAGTAGTATTTTATTTTATCAGGGAATTTTGAGGGAAATAAGATTGTTTGTCCTTCCTCCCTATTCTATATATTTTTCATTTGAAAATCTGCTCACACTAGTAAAACTATTTTTATTTTGAAGTATTGTAGCTGTTAAGATTAAATTTTACAACTGTAAGCTTCTGCTTTATTACCTTTTGTGGAATGGCATACATGGAGCTTTGCTGTTATAGTGAAGAAAACAAGGAATTAAAAAAAATAATTGCATAATGAATGATGACATGTGAAATTAGTTTCATAGCAGAAAAACACCCTGGAGACCATTCAGTTTGTCACAGTATCTTCCCAGACACCTCAGCATTAGCTCAGCAGCATGATTTCTCCGTATGGCTGAAAGGCTAGGGTAAGCTTTCCGTGGTTGTGCAGTTTTATGTCAGGGGAAAAAATATCACCAGTGGGTTTGGTTTTAAGTGAATTATGATTAATACTTTTTTCTGGTCTGCTGAGAATGAAGCAGTTATGTTTAAGTGACAGTTTTCTTTGGACCTGAATTGATTGTTTGATTTTAGCTTTGAAAAAACTTGTCCTTTTATAAAATAGTAGCAGAATATACCCAGAGAAAACATGCAATGCAAGACAAAGGAAGATGAGGAAGGAGTATATTGATCGCAAGTGAATATGCTGAAAGATTCCCAGTGGAATCCATTAAGGGACTGTTGATTGTGAAGAATCGATATCCCTAAAATGAGACATATTAAACTAATATATGGTTATAAACTTTGTGAAATTGAGGCATATTTTGCAAATAAAAGGATTCTGTTTTAATCAATACTTAATGCAAATTTTAATATTATGCTGCTCACTACAACTATGGGTGCAGAAAGTGCCACATTTTTATATATGTATATAATACACACTCATACACACACACAAATTATCTTAAAAGAACATTATTAAGGCTGCAAAGTCAATCATGCAAATGTGAGGAGATGTCAGAATTAAGGCTGCCTGTACAACCTTATTTGCCCCCTTGTGCATTGCATTGTGTGAGACAGTCTTTAATTACCCAGCATAAAATATTTCAGCCCAAATAGCTAACATTTGGCAGAGTAATTAGCAACTGAAAACAGGGTCTTGTAATGGGAAGTATTAATCATAGGCAGCACTAGCAGCCCCACCTATAATTTCTGAATAAGAGAATGATAGAGCTAGTATATGTATTTTTAAATGAAAATCCTCATTTATTTTCTTGCATGCTTTTGTTTAAATTGAACCCTGTTTAGAAACACAGAGCTTGATTCTTTCTCACTTGCTCATGATTTACATCCATGTAAATGAGAGGATAGTCAAGCCCAAGGGGGTAGATGTCTGTTTCCACATATTGAGCCATATGAAACCACCATTCAAATTGGTCCTTCATGTCACTTTGGCAAAACAATAAAAACTCCACACAGGAATTACCATATTAGATTAAATCTGTATCAGTTGCTTCAGAGGAAAGTGTAAGACACTCCATAATGGGCAATTTTGGAATAACCTGCCATTGCCTTCATCCCCTGTACTTTGTTTCTCATCTGTGGTTAGTTGGCATTTTCCATGTGTCCATTGGGCCACACCTTATGGGAGGGAACTTCTTAATCCATGCTCCTTTTGAATGATGATCCCAAAAGAGACAGGTTCCAGACTCCCTTTGCTAGGTTATTTTTTCCCTCTCTGGGTAATTCCTAAATATCAGTCTAGGAGAACAGAAATTAAAACAAAAGAAGTAGCACGTATAACAACTGCATAAAGCTCTTTGTGATAAAGGAACAAAAAAGAAGACTTAGCATTTTATAAAAATCATTTTTTCGCTGTGATCTTCTTGGCCATCCAGTCTGTAAGAGAGACATACCTCTAATTTCATTTCTTTCAAGTTCCCTTCACAGTGCAGGAATCCTTTTCAGATTTCTTTGATATGTCTGGCTAGTTATCATACCGGATGACTCCCCTCCCCACTAAGGGGTGTTCACCAGGGTCTGGTCCCACAATCATGCAGAACTATATTTAGTGCTATGCCTAAACTGTTTCAGTTTCTGTTTTCCATTCAACTTTTTCATCTTATAATTCCCTATAAGTATCCCTACCTCACAAATTGTCTATTCACAGTGCTGGTTTTTAAGGATCATGCTTTGTCATGACGATTGTCCTGACTCGAGGTGTTATCCTGAAGTTGGTTTCATCTGCTTTGAAAGCTACAGGGCATGTGTAATGCTAGAATTCATTCTTAACATTAATTCTGCTAAATCAGTTATGCTTTGAGCAGGGGGTTGGACTAGATGACCTCCTGAGGTCCCTTCCAACCCTGATATTCTATGATTCTATGAAACATGAAGAGATTAACAGATCCATTAAACTTGCCTATAGGCAAAATTCCTTCTAATCCCTGACAGTTAGTGGTTGCTTTATGCCATGAAACATCAAGATTTTTATTACTTATACATTTTAAATCTCACTAATGTAACTGTGGATGTTCTCATTACACATATAACTGTCAAATTTGTTTTGAATCCTGTTAATCTCTTGTCCTTAATGACATCTAGTGGCAATAAATTCTATAGGTTAATTATGCATTGTGTCACAGAATATCCTTTTATCCATTTTTAATTTGTTTCTTTCCAGTTTCATTGGCTCATTCTTAGTAAATGCAGGTGATATAAATGCCTTTTCCGAATCTCATACAAAATGTTCCTGAAATGGGACTTTCAAATGGTTTATAACAGAAGCCTGAACATTTAAAATATTCTAGCGAGCTCTTCAGAACCTTGAAATCTCATGAATTCTTATATAATTTTTTAACATTACCAGGGTAGCCTGTCTTTAAATAATATTTTCCTCTTCTCCTCCCTATAGGCATTAATTCTTGGGTAAATTAGCCAGACGAGTATACAGTAATGTACAAGGTCTGAATGCTGTATATGTTCACGTATTGTGATAGAATTATGGTTTCTATGAGATTTATTGTATAAATATGTAATCTGAGGCACAGACGGTGACTAAATACAATTCTGTTTGTTTTATATTGCTGCCTAGCACTGTTTTAATGAACTCAGAATTATATTGTAGCACCTCTCTTTGCTGTTTTGAAAAATCTGTAGTACTTACCACTCAAGCTATAGAAAATAAATTCTATGACATTTCTTGCAGACAGATTTTAATTTTCTTCTACAGCTTATGTCATTCTGTCCTCTGCATCCATATTTTAATGTAAGTTTAGCAATGAGTAGATTCCCCACCATACATATTTTTTTCTTTTTATTTTCTTTGTGTATTCTAACCTATTTTCTCATTCCATTTCCTCTTCTTTGTAATGTAGCGATCCTTGTAATTTCTCACACCGGACACAGTCCCACAGGCCTTATGCTTGCAAAACTTTCCATTGATGTCAACAGGATTGTGGCCATTGGTGGCAACTGTGGTGTTACACTGGCATCTTTAATTAACATTTCCAAGTCTAATACAAATCTTTATGACATGTTCTTTTAATTCCTCAAACTACACTTATTTTTATTATCATTACTGTTTCCAGCAGTGACCAAAATAAGGTAGGTGCTTTCCAAACATAAAAGGAAGCACCATCCCTGTTCCAAAGAGCTTAGCGGAAAGAGACAAACAGCCTTGAGGTATGGGAAAGAAGAACAATGAACAAGTAAGCTGAATGGCTGGTGATTGGCCACATACTGGTTATAAAAGTTTTCATGGTGAAATGTTACAGAGAAAGAGAGAGGCAGGCTGAAGAAGTCATTATGGGAGATAAAGAAAGTCTGGAGGAAAATTTTAGCTAACTGAACAATCAGAAAATATTTTGTAGGAAGCTTACTTTGGCTCTTATTAATTTTCTTTTTTTTTTAAATCAGCAGTATCCTACACAGAGAGGAGAGGATACAGAACACGGTGCATTTAGGGGAAAGTCAAGGTTGTGAATATGTGATTGGGATTATGGGGATCAATGTGAATGTAGAAGCAGTGCTGCTCTTATTCTCAAAATTTACTAATAGGCATAGAATTATGACCTCAGGAGTAGCTGCATTACAGCGCAGGAGTGGCTACATTCCTGTGGGGTAAATGTACAAAGGAAGGGACAAATAGTCATACTGTGGCCAGCACCAGGTGCTTCTGAGAAGGTGTAAGGACCCTGCAGCAGGCAGATATTGGGTAATATGCCTCCAATATTATCTCCTCCTGGGCTCTAATAGATAGAGAGTGGCTTAAACTTGAAGCAGGTTTAGTAGCCTTCCAAATTTTGATCCAGGAAAAATTATACACCAATGTTAACTAAGTTTCAGCCACAAATATCAATATATTGAAACATTATCACACTTCAGAACGTTTAAGAAGTAAAAATAAATTTTTATTTAATTTGATTAGCTTTAATTTAATTAGTTTTAATGAATGAATGTGAAATGTCTTTCAATGTATAAAATCAAACTAAAAAAGGAAGCTTTATTCAAAATTAAGAGCCAAAAACTTGAATCCAAGACAACACAAAAATAAACATTTCAGAAGTATTTGAGTGCAAATATATTTTAGGGCAGAAAAACATTTTTAAAAAACTGATTTTGCTGATGCTTCATCAAAAATGAGGGACGAAATCCTAGCACTATTGAAATCAGGGGGAATTTTCCTAGTGATCTCTTTGGAGCCAGGATTTCATCTGAGTTATCTGAATCTACTTGAAATCAACGAAGAGGGTTCTGTAGTTGTAAGAGTGTTGTTAAATTAGGGGGGACAAGCTCATTATGCGCTGTGACAAAGTCAGGTTGGACAGCTGTAAGAAAGTGGTGGAGGGCAGTATGTGAGCCCTAGAATTGTAAAGGTCTTTCCCCCAAGCTGAAAAGAGGTTACTTCAGGTCAACTAGGGACACCTGAGTCCAATTAAGGGCTGCCTGTGACCTTTAAAAAAAAAAAAAAAAAAAGAAAAACTTTTCTGGTGAGAGAGAGGGAAGAGAGACAAGGTACCTAAGGGAAAAAGGGTTTCTCTTGGCTGAAAGGCTGCTTTCCTCCCTGTAAGGGAAGTAACCATGCTACCTGCCTGTTTTGAGAAGGACTGGCATTCGAGAGCCAGCATAACAAGACAGCACCCCAGAGAGGGGGCAGGGAGAGGTACTCCCTTTTTGTGTTACAAATTTTTTTGTTTGTTTGGCTGAAGAGTACTGTTTGGGCCAACACGCAGGCCCAGCTTGTAAAATACTGAAAAATAAAACCTGAGTGAGGAATTAAAAGCTCTCTGGACTGGGACTGATTTACTCCAGAGCCCCCCACTGCCAGAGGGGGAAGTGCTGAGCCTTGCAGAGCAAAGGAGGTGCCTTTCCCCAGTGCTCTCAAGGTCAGGAAAAGAGCTGCATGAACAAACCTAGTCCAAATTTTGATTTAGCATTATATGTGAAGTGTGAAAAGATGACACTAATATTTTTGCTGTGTAAAAATGTAATGAAAGATACCATTTCATTTGTGTGTGTGAGTTCAGCATAACTTTTGTCTCTGCTGTGAAGTAGCAGAATTGTTGATAGGTGCTCTGCAAGAGATAATTATACACAGTGTAACTGAGCAATCTTGTTACATTACTGTCCTTCCAACTACTCAGAAAAGTTATCTGGGCTCAGAGAGCCCCATTTCTCCTCTTCATAAAGGAAGTGTGTGGGTGGAGTGGAGGGGATGAACTGGAAGAAGACACCTCCCATTTCTTGTTCTCAGTGAGGCAGAGGGGAAGGCTTGAGCTATTGTAAAAACCTGTTTAATTTCTTCAAGGGTTGGTCTTCAAAAAGCTAATGACATTTTTCACTTCCTCCTCCTAAGGAATGTTAAAGGTCTCGAGTCTTTTGGGGAGCAGAGCACACATGGAGCTTGCATAGTGGTGGGAGAGGTGCATTAGCAATTAGGGGAGCCTTTTTAGTGGTTGGATGTCTCATTGGGATGATAGTACATGGGAATTGTTTCACGACAGGAGTAGTCCTATATCTTGGTGGAGTGCCATAATTGGGGAGGAGGTTCTCAAGGGAATGGGTGCAGTAGAGATGAGTGAGCAGATGTCTTTACTACGGGATGTGTGGAGCACACAGAGGAGGTGGTACCTTTGTGAGAGACAGGTCTCTCCCCGGTGATCCTGCTGCTTCCAAAGGGAGAGGTCAGCAGTGTCCTTAGAACAACTCCTAGTTGTGCTTGCCACCTCTTGGGGATATTATTCTATTGTTTTCTAGAGTTGTTTAGTTTGTGGGCATGTGGAAAAGCCTGTTTTACTCTAGTGAAGTTTTCAGATCAGTTTAATTATCAGAATATTTCTTCAGCACTAAATAAAAGTCTATGGATTTTTCTTATGATATGTTTGTAGAAGGTGTGTCTTTCGTTATGCAGAACAGTTTACACTGGATTATGCAGGGGAACACATAAAAACAAATATTATCTACCTATAGAGAATTAACAGACCGATCTAGTGAGGCATCTAACTTAGTATCTGTGTCATCAAAACCCAATTATAAAATCACTCCTGAATTATTGTTTTTGAGGAATGAGTTCTTCCTATTGCTGATGAGGTGTTACATTGTGTATGTTTGGTTAAATCAATAAAGAATGGTGCTATAAAACCAAGATGAACAATTCATGTGTATCTGAAATATATTCCAGTTTGCACTAAATGACAGATTGAATTTTGCATGCTGTCATTGTTCAGCTCAAAGTCAGCTGAGATTGCAGTTCTGCTATTGTTTGTGTACATAGAAATATTTCTAAATGTTTGCTAGAGAAAGTACAATAGTAACAGTGGTTATTTAAAATGACTGAATATGATAGTGAATTAAAATACCACTATTCCTGTTTAGGGATGTTTCGGATGTTTGGACATCAGTTTCACATAGGAGGCCCAGGAGAGGGCTTGGTATTCATCATTGGCTTTAATACATGATAGTTGTGTAAGATTATCAACATTTAGTCAGTCTTCTGAGCAGCGCTATAGTGCTTCTGTGGGGAGTTCTAACTCTGTCCCAGTTAATTCAAGCAGGTATATTTAAGGCCCTACAAGATACCCAGAGGCAGATCATAAGCTGCTGTAAATTGTCATAGCTCCATTCTAATCAAGGATCTGCCTCCATGCTGTCTCAAGAATGCTCTTGGCAGCATCTACAGTTAAAGCATTTTTTGGAACACCAATTTGATCTTAGTGCTCTGGAATCACTATATGTTAAAACTACTTAAGGAAATGGTAAATATGATAGGCCTTCTGTTATAGTATATTCTTTCCTGGTGAGGGAAACAGCAATAAGCCTTGAGAAACTAGTTTCCCTGAGAGATGCACTTAACTGCATCTTAATGAAATAATATTTGTCACAAATATTAAACAGTCTTCAGTTAATGTTAGTTCAACAGAGATGCTCCTTAATGTACAGGAACACTTCTCATTTATTTAAGGCAGGGAGAGATGCTGGTGATGCAGCAAAGTCTATGATTCATCAGTATTTGTGTTCTTGGACTGCCATCATGTGAACAGTTTGTAGAAGGATGTCTGTGCCAGAACCAATTTTATTTTAGATGTGAATAATCCTGTAACATCTGGAACTTCCATATTAGGACTAACAGAGTTAAAGTTGGGTCATCCAAACTCTTAGAAATTCTGGTTCCTTCAGGCTACACATGAAGTCAAATGGCTTCTCTTGCAAAGGTGGAAATCCTGTTTGTTTCTGAAGGCTGACTACTGATATAATAATTTAGCTGAAAATTACAGCTCTTGACAGACTCCTTTATAAACAGTGGAAAGAACTGCAGAAGTTTGAGGACTCTGGCTAGATTTTGAAATCTCTGGAAGCTGCATGTGCTCCGCACCTTTGAAAACCAGGGCAGTGGCCTTTATTTCTCTTACGTACAAGCTAATCATTACCTTTATAAATATTCTCAAAAATGAATAAATGTTTAATTAAAAAAGAGAGAAATTATAGTTACTTGCAACATTTTGACCTCAGTACCTTCAGAAAAGACCACTTGCCTATACCTTTTACCTTTAGCTTAATTTATAATTGCTGTATTTTTGCATCTATGTTTGTGGGTTACAGACATCTGCTTTAGCACCTGGTGTATTTGTGAAATTATTCGTGTTGCAAGAAAAATTTTGCTGTTGTTCATAAATGTTTGTAGGAGGCCAGCAAAGATGACAGAGGGAAAAAAAGAAGGAAATCGAATATCACCTACTTGAAACCATCTCACCCCTCCAAAGCCCATTGACGGAAGTTTTTTCCATTGACTTCACAGAAGCCAACTTTGAGTCATGGTGTATGTTGCTTTAAGCACAGTTGATTTTGCTTTTTAAATGGTGGAAAAATAAAGACCTATCTGTGATCATCACTGTATTAAAAGGCGGGGGGGAACCTGCTTATGCCTACTGTCTAACTAGACCTGAAAAGGCACTTAACAGCCAAAAAGATTTAATATAGTGGGAGAACTTTAATAGCTAATTAAATAAATCAGTGTCTTATCTGAGCCTTGACAAGTTTCTGATTTAATGGGCTGAACAAACTTTCAGCTGTTATTAGTCTAAGAGTTTTAATATTTAACAAACCATACTTGACTTGGCAAGGTATTTCAAGCTAAGATTTTTTACTTATTTTTATGATTACTATACAAACAGTCTGTTATATTTTCCCCTGGCAAAAAGGATGGTCATCTCAGCTGATACCACAATAATTTTTTGCTTGGATTGTCTAGGAAAATAAAATCAAGGAATGTGAAATTTGTCAGTCAGCTGTCAGGTGAAGTAGGCTAAACTGAAACAAAGCTACTAAGAGTGAAGTAATATGTCATTGGTTAAGCTAAAATTTACATTTTGTTTCTTTTTACTCGTCATTTTTAAGATGAACGTAAGCAGTTGTCAAGGCAGAACTACTGGGTGATAAATATGTGCTGCTACAGGGAGACATAGCAGTTAAAATGAGATATCACCAAATACAAATGCAATTATGAAGGAAAATAATTTTGAATCATGATATTGATTTGAGCCGTATTAGAAAAAGAGCACTACTGTTACAATCTCTGTAGGCCTAGACTTGACATGGAATCTGGAGTATTGAATTACTGCAACTTTATTAGTTGAGGAATCTGATCCTAATACTCTTGAAGCCAATGGCAAAACTCCTTAACTTCAACGTGAGAAGGAGCACACCTACTCTTTTTTTGCAAAGGCATAATCGTTTCAGCCCTTGGCACGATCTCAGGACTACTCTAATCTCAGGACTACTCTAACTTATGTCGGTTTGTAACTGCCCCCCATTACAGTGAAATGTTTTCTGGTTGTGCCCTCTCCTTCTTTTAGGGTATCCCTACAGCAGGGAGGAAGATGATGTAAGAGAAAGCTGCCTGTGTCTGCTTTGCACCAGCCAAGGATTCCCACACACCAGGGGAATCTTCTGCTGTAGTAAGCAGCCCTTTGTGCTGCCGGAGCAGGGCAGTTGTGTCCCAGTGAGTTCCGTTCCTGTTGTGGTTCTAGTTGGGTTTAAAATGTGCTAGCTCTTATTCTCTATTTCAAATGGGTGACTGTTCTCAAGGCTTGCTTTCATTGTCCAAAAATATTGCATTATAATAAAATATTTAAATACGTCTTTTTGTTAATGAATCAAAAGATTCTGAAAAGTGTTTTGTTTAATATCCGTGACATTTGGAATGCATGTGGTAAGACCTATGGAATGTACTGCATAAGAACTTTATATTCCATACATTCAGTTTTGAAATTAGTATTTTAGGAATCCTGAATATTTCTGTTCTATTAATGGATATGCACTAGACAGAGCCTTCTGGTGGCCAAATTATTGCCTCTATATTTCCACTAAGTTAGCCAAAAGTTATAGTGGATAAAGAGCTCGTTCCTACATCCTTCTAAAGTCATTGGTAGTTCTGCCACTGACTTCCCAGGGAACAATATCAGCCCCTAATTTTCTATCTGATATTTCAAGATATTGTGTTCAAGTCTTCTTCAAGCTGTACATAAATTTTTATTGATTTCTTATTTTATTTCTGTCAAATCAGTTAGAAATGCATTGTTCCAGATCCTTAGAGGGATACAGGGAGCCAGATGCACCCCAGATCCTGGGGCTGTTTTTACCCCATCTGTATGAATCTCCATTAGGTGATAACTGATCCCAAGGAACCATCTGTCAGCTGGAGAGCTACTTCAATGCTTCTGTAATCTCGCTGATCCCACACATCAGTAACCATTTATGTCAGAGTTTTCAGGGGCTTTATGTAGGAACCACCTGTATGCTTGCCAAGAATTCCTCTAAATGGAGGAAATATCTAGCTGGGGAGACGAGGCCAGTTTCTGCCCCCTTTTGCCTCACAGAGTTTTGTAAACCAAATGGAAGACGGGCCAGGCCATTCTTATTGATATTCCCTTTAATTTTCTTTAGGAAAAAAGTAAATATCTCATCCCAGCAATAAAGGAAATAGTGTCTCATCTCAACTGATAAAGGGAAATACTGTTTTGTATACAGTACACAATCACCCTGTGAAGCTCATTGCCACAAATATCAGTGAGGCTTTGTAGGATTCAAAAAAGGCATAGACTTTTCTATGGATAGCGAGAAGATCCACAGTTACATTGATAAGGTGGTTTGTTTGTGTGAAAGGATATAGAGCTTCATGGTACAAGCCAACTGTGAATTGTTGTATATTAGGAAGAAATTCCTCTAAGGGCAATTTGTTCCATAATTATCTACTCAGGATTTCTTGCTGCTTCCTCAGAAACAGGAAGTACTGACCAGTGTCAGAGACAGGACACTGAACTAGACAGGCCACTGGTGTGATCCAGTATGGCAACTTCTACAGTATGTTTCTATTTAATTAATTTTTTTTTAAGAAATAGCCAAGCCATATCACATTAAAAATGTGATCGGTGTTTGAGTGATAAAGTTAAACAAAACAGAATTATGTCTAATGTGGCCCTCTGATCCATTTCAGAGCTCCCACCTCCGACTCATGGACCGTTAGACGGGTCCAAATTTGCCCTCATTTTATCTAGTTTAACTTGGTCATAGTGTTTTGTAATGTGGCCACTTATTTTTGTAAGTAAAATGTTTATAGAGTGTGTCTGCACACTTCTTCTTACTTGCCATTCTTGTATAAGAACAATCTGAGTCGGACACAGTTTTACTGCACATGCTTTCTGAAATGACCCAGCTTTTCGCTGTAATGATAACCTATACAAAATCTGCTATACAAAACTGTGTTAAGGCAATTTTATCTAACCATTGTTTTTTGTCTTGCTACAGTTTTATTAAACTTTTGATACGATAGCATCTAAACTGCTCACTGATGACTACACTGTCATGTGGTGGAGCTATTTCAGACATAGAAGGAATGGATAGCAGTTGGATTATGGAGTCTTTAACATCTAGGTTGCCATTCAAAATCCAGCCCAGGTTATTATTGAGCAAATGTTATTGTCAGCTGATGGCTGTTCAGTAGTCTTTCTGCAGGAGAGTTGGTGATCTCGGTAAATTGGTTCCAGCTGCTAGTGGGCAGGTGTCCTCACCACAATAATCACCAATCCAATTGGCTCCGTCACTGGTAAGCTCAGCAGAGAGACAATGGACAGAACCCATCTGCCCTCTCACTCTTAGAAGTATTCTCTGTGACAGATTTGAGGTATGTTGGTAGAACACTGTGGGAAAGTTTGAACTGCCACTATACACATTTTACTTGTTCTGTGGATAAATAGAGGGTTTATATCTCTGGGTCTGGCATAACTAAAAATGCATTTAAAACAAGTCTGAAAGGTAAAAAATAGATATTTCAAACTGAACTGATTTAATGGCTCATTTATCCTTTTGCAGTTATTGTCATTCTCATAGAGCTGGTAAATGCAACATTGCAATTTCTAGTATGCAGAAAATGTTCTTCATCTCTTCCATTTTTAATATAGATGGATTCACTCTGTAATTGATCATATATACAGTGCATGCAACATCTTAAATATAGAGATGGGGCCTGTACCTGCATGCTCCCACTGAAGTCAGAAAAATTCCTATTGACTTTCATGATGCAGGATCAAGCCCTTAGAGCCTGATCCAATAAATAAATAAAGACATACAGGTCATGAGTCAGCAAAGTACTTAAGCATGTGCTTAATTTTAAGAACATAAATAGTCTCATTAAAATCAGTAGGAGTCAAGCAAATATTTAAAGCTAGATTACTAACCTCAGGGATTCAAAAGCATGACTCAGGCCACAAAAGTCATGAAGCTGGCTTAAAAGTCATGAGATTATAAAATTTAATGCATTGTTTGGTTTTCTTTGTTTTGCCTTCTGGTTTTTGAGCAGTAGGGGGTCACAATTCCAAGCTTGTTTTCTGCAGTCATTAGGGCTGGAAACTTTTCTTTGTTTTATGAAAGCTGTTATCTCATTGCATGAGGAGTTTTTAACCACATTGCTTGAGGGGCTTTAATGAAAACACCAAATATCATGAGACTCGTGGTAAAATCACAACAGTTGGTAGCACTGTTAAGCATGTTCTTGTGTTCCTTGCTAAATCAAAGGCTAAAATAACCAGAGTGGGAAATCCCAGAGATCAGTCAGCTTGTTGCTGAGAGCTGACAAGATAAAAACATTTGAACAGGTCCTTGAAGTGGTGTGCTACTAAATATAGATGCAGACAGCTTTAGTGAATATTTCATCTAAAAGACCTTACTAATTATGATACACCTCTCAAGTGAAACCTGGAAAATTACCATTGATAATTGTGCTGTTAAAAATGTACATCCTTGCATCTCTGACATAGCATAGTGTCGTGACGGTGTCCACTCTGTGAATGAGAGAGCTTTTGATGCATTCCCTGTGCAATCCTAGCCCATCTCTGCAAGCATAGGAGACTCTTAAGGAAGCAAAGTTAAGGAAATTGCTTTTGTGGTAGGAGACAGTGTGCTCCTGCATCTCATGGAGCACAGCTCCACAAGTGGTCCTTGTGCCCAGTGAGGACAGTGGCTCAGGGTACACCATGGGGAGGGCAACACCAGAATACTCCAGCCTAAACCACTCATGTAGGACAGCCTGGCAGCTGTGGGGTTACCCTGAAGCTTCAATAGCAGAAAGGGAGAGTCTCTCTGTGTTGCTCTGTGCCTGGGAGACAAGATTTCCATTTGCCCTAATTGCCAGAAGCTTCACTGGTGAGCATTCATTTCATTCAGACTATGTATGTTGGCAACAAGTTTTGATCCTAAAGCAGGTCCCACTGGATTCACAGCTGTTTGGGCCCAAATGTAATATAAGGGCCACTATATTGTTTAACCTCTCTCTGAGACTGTTCTCTTTGGAGGCGGGGGAATAGTTGTATTGTTCTAGAGTATTTTAACAAAAATGCACATCCCCAAAAATCAATGTATAGTCAGTACTGAATTTTAACAAAAAGAAATATTTACATTTTTAACATGAACCTTTCATGGTCAAGTCGGAATGCAATGTAGCTGTTGAATGTAGTAAAGTAGAATGATGGTGCCAGACTGCTTCAGTTTAATTCAGTATCCGCATGTCAGTTTAATAATGAACCTCTGCTTACAAGGCTATACTCAGACCGGTCGCTGGGGAGATGAACGGGGTGCCCTGCCCTCAGCCCACCCATGCCTCCACCACCACCTGCAGAGACCCACTGCTACTTCCGTGTAGGCAGCAGATTGTGCTGGTCCCACTGCACAGGAGGCTTCAGCACCTGTGGAGGTGGAGAGTTTTCCCCCTAATGAAGTGATTCTGGTGGGCGGGCAGGGAATTTTTCAGCCAAAGGCTTCCACCACATTAGGTAATAATAAAAGTATATCAACTAAATAGCACAGATAAATACCTCTGCTGTTGTACCCGCTGATTTTTGTTGTTGTGTCTCAGTTTTATATAACAACTGCTTATCTCCAGAAACAAAACAAAACAAAAATACATAAATAAAAATAGCATTACATCTTTTGAGAAGAAACAGCTGAGACATCAGCTAGTGAAAGCTCCCTCTCAAAACACAGAAATTTAGTAGAAGTATTTATTATAGAGTTAATTGTTGTTTCCATCTCTTAGGTACCACGATCAACAGGATGTTACTAGCAACTTCCTTGGAGCCATGTGGTTGATTTCAATAACTTTCCTATCTATTGGATATGGTGACATGGTACCTAATACGTACTGTGGGAAAGGAGTCTGTTTACTTACTGGAATAATGGTAAGTGTCACTGATTTTCTTCACTAACTTTCTCATGTATTCAGTTAAATCAAGTCTAACACAAGATTGTTGGCTTTAAAACATCACTTCTTGGTGGTGATATAAAATGCTTATCAGTAGTTTGTACAGTACATAGGTTACTTTGGGCCACTCCCTAGATCTTTCATTCTGGCGCTAACTAAGAGCGTTCACAGGTAAATGCAGAGCTTTAGCATGAAACACGGAGAAACCAAGTCTAACCTGCTGCTGTTCTGAGAATCAGAGTCTCAATAAAGCCTGTTTCTAAAGGTTACGAAATAGCGACAACGCTTTTTTATGGATCTTGCTTTGTATTTGGGCATATGTAAGTAGATCAATAATAATAGCAAAACTATAATTCCTATACCTGTTCCTTAACATTTAAAAGTTATTTAAATATATAGAAAAGCTACTGTGACTAGTCTCCCATAACATGTTTTACTGTGCATAAGTTTTCTAAGGTAGTCCACATATATACATTGCTTTTAAGTAGGTTTATATAATGTGTCTACCATAAGTGCAATCCTAATGTGGCATTTGTTACTATACTGTTATACTGTATTACTAAGGTTGTACCTTTTGGCTAATGCACTATAACTGACCGTGGTATTTGGTTAAAGCCAAATAGTGGAGAGAGCAACAATATTTCATTTGATCTTATTTTGCTGCAGAATGTTAGTAATAAAGGGCTTGACCCTGCAATTCTTATTCATGAATAAATGTAATTTAAGCTGGCCCCAAATCAGTACCAATGGTAACCCAACTTCATATATTGGTTATATTTTTCTCTTAGTTTAATAACTTCCTATTCTTGTGTTCACACACAAAAAAAATATAGCTTGAACACCTGCCTTTCATTAAACAGGTGTTGGGATTTTGGCTCATACCTAATGATAACTAAGGGTTGTTTTCTAAAAGTTGCCTTTTCTGTACAGATATTCTGGCAGATAAATTCATCTGAAAATAATTCCTTTTTCTTTTTATAGAATGATATATACTTCTGTTTCTAAAATGTGAAGTAGACTAATACACTCTGGAAGGCTTGCAGACTTTATGCCAACTGTTCTTTTACTTATGATAGATTTCTTGTCATTGACTTAGAGTGGTTGAGATAATAAGAAAGTCTCCATGCCCTTTTAGCAAAGTGTGCTGATAGTGGCAAATACAGCTTGTTTTAAAATACAGATTGCAATTTAATCTTAAAACAAAGCCTGGAAGATTGAGGAGTGAAACAGAAAGCTTCCATAGAGTGTATCAAAGCAAGCTCAAATTTGCCATCTTCCAGGGTGCTTGACTCTCCTCCTCAGTACAAGATGGGTTCTGATACCAAAGAGGGGGGCTTGAAGAAGAACTTGCCATGGGGGAATCTGACATGAGTAGTGTAGGAAGAAGAGGGAAGAAAAGCACCCACTACTGTGGGGAGAGACTGTAAGGAAACAGTCCCCCACTCCGTTTCAGAAATGAGAAGCAACAGCAGCTGATTGGGTCATGCTACAGGTACTGAAGAAGGATAAAACATTGTCTCTCCCTATGTATCATCTTTTCCTAAGTGTTTGAAGAATTACTGAGCCAACCTTTGGTTTTAAATTAATCTGAATATGCATTCAAAGCAAATTTTGGAACATGGTTGATATTTGCAATATGAAAAATCCTTGTGTGCAAAGTAAATTTTATCCAGAACTCTTACGATGGGCTTCCTAGCCTCAAAAAGGGGTGGTAAGTGCACTGACACTGGCTCTGACGTCATGTGGGTTTCACACAGAGGTGAAAGTAAGCCGGTACACCCCGGTACGGCGTACTGGCAAAAGCTGGTGCTTCATACCAGGGTGGATCAGCTTCCTCCAGGGGCAATTTAAAGGGCCTGCGGCGCCCAGCAGTGGCTGGAGCCCCCAGCCCTTTAAATTGCTGCCAGAGCCCCGCTGCAGGACCCCTGGGGTAGCGGCGGCGGGGCTGGGGCGGAGATTTAAAGGGCCCGGGGCGGTAGCAATGGCCGAGCCCTGGGCCCTTTAAATCGTCCCCGGAGCCCCGCCACCACTTCCCCAGGGCTCTGGCAGGCTCCAGGGACGATTTAAAGGGCCCGGTGCGGTAGTGGTGGCCGGAGCCCTGGGGAAGCGGCGGCGGGACTCCGGGGACGATTTAAAGGGCCCAGGACCCCTGCCGCCGCTATCACCCAGGGCCCTTTAAACCGCTGCCAGAGCCCGTGGCTACCACTGTTACCCTGGGGAGGGGGAAGGAGGCACTTGCCGGTACAGGGTGGGCCAGGGCTGGCTCTGACCTCCCCCAGCCCCACCCCTTCCACCCGAGGCCCCGCCCCTTCCGGGGGCCAGAGCCGGCCCCAGTCCAGCCCCGTACCAGTAAGCCCCTAGACTTACTTTCACCCCTGGTTTCACACCAGTACAACTCCATTGACACCAATGCTAGCATAGCTGAGATTAGCATTAGGGCCTCTTTTTGAAGACTTTGATGGTTAAGAGTCTGCTGTATAACTGTAATGTGGTAAGAACATTGTTTTTTATTATTTTATTTTTACTGACTCCAAATTGTTGCGAGTATCTTTCTCCATACTCATGAATTAATCACACTCAAGACTGGAATGATAAGCAATAGTTATCATTTTACTTATGAGAATGTGATTCTACTGCAAGCATAAAATAGTTTACCACAGTTGGTTCTACTGTATTTGGTGAAAAATGAATTAAATTACCATTTAATGTTTAGTGTTTGCATATGCAAAGTTACACACACAGTTGGAGGCCAGGCCACGCAAGACCCTTTTTTGATAATTTGGCCCATAAAATGCAGAGAGAATATGAAGAACATAATCAAAGGCATGAAGTAAATAATTACAGATTCTCCAAATACATTAAAAGCACTAAGGCTTCAAATATGACTGACACAGTCAGTTTCCGTTAGCATGGTGATGGGTGTGATATGAACACCTAGAGCAGTGGTTCTGAACCAGGGGTCTGAGCAGGTTTCAGGGGGTCCGCCAAACATGGCTGGCATCAGACTTGCTGGGGCCCAGGGCAGAAAGCCAAAGTCCTGCTGCATGGGACTGCAGCCAAGGCCCCCCGAGTCCCACCACCAGGGGCTGAAGCTGAAGTCCGAGTAACTTAGCTTTATGGTGCCACCTGTGGTATGGGGTCTGGGCAGTTGCCCTCCTTGCTACCCCTAATGGCGGCCCTGGCTTTTATATGCAGAAAACTAGTTGTTGTGGCACAGGTGGGCTATGCAATTTTTATAGCATGTTGGGGGGGCTTCAGAAAGAAAAAGGTTGAGAACCCCTGCCCTAGAGAAATGGACAGACTGTAAACACTCTCAACCAGCGTTTCTCAAACTTCAGTGCGCTGCAACCCCCTTCTGACAACAAAAATTATTAACAACCCCCGGAAGGGGTATCAAAGCCTGAGCCCACCTGAGCCCCACCACCCAAGATGGGGGGGCAAAGCTCGAGCCCCACCACCCTGTGCATGGGGGTTGGGGGGTGCAAAGCCGAAGCCCAAGGGCTTCAGCTCCAGGCCGGGGGTCGTAACCTGAGCCCTTCTGCCCAGGGCTGAAACCAAAGCCTGAGCCCCGCAGCCCAGGGCTAAAGCCTTTGGACTTTGGCTTCACCCCTGTGCAGTGGGGCTCGGGCTTCAGCTTTGGCCCTGGACCCCAGCAAGTCTTAACACCAGCCCTGGCAATGGGGTCGTGACCCACAGTTTGAGAACTCCTACTCTAAACTCCTGAAAAGGAGAGAAGCAATGGAAAAAATGGTAAAGTTAAAATAGGATAATATAGAAATTCCCGGCCCCGGCAACACTTTTAAGGGAAGTTGGAATTTGGCTCTGACAGACTGACATCTTTAAGAAGGAGGCTATGGAGCAATTGGAGAAATTCCAGTATTGTAAATATAGATGGTTTTCCTGCTAGTGTTCTGAAGGGCATAAAATAGTGGGCACACTAATGAACATGTGATCCTTGGGACTGAACTCCAAGAGCAAAAGGCTACAAGACTTAGCCATAGCTCCTTAAAGACAGCAACTCGTTCTGAAGACTGGAAAGCTAATTTTTGGTCTATTTTGAAAAATGCAAGCTGCCAGGAATTACCATCTGGTAAACCTCACCTTGGTTCTATAGAAATGATTCGTAGTCAAATTCAAAGGTCTAATAGTACACCACTTCAATAAATATGTCCAAATAAGGTCAGTCCGTCAACATTTATATGAGGAAAATCATGACTCTAACCTTTCAAAAAAGGAAGTAAATTAGTAGATAACCATGATCTGTATCTAATTTAATTGGGTTTTCAGAAACTCTTATTAAGGGCCCTGATAAAGGAGTAGATAGGAAAATAAGTAACGATAAGTAAAAAGGGAAAATATTGTTGCTAATGGAAACCTATTTAAGTAATGGGAGGCAGTTGTAGTGAGTGGATTCAAGAGCTGTTACATAAAGTACCTAAGAGTCAATATTGGGAACAATCTAATAATGACTTGTTAGAGAAGTAGACATTGAGTGTTTACAGTTTGCCTTGACTATTAAAACTAATGATATATTGTCAGACTCCAGATAGAGTTCATTGTCTTGGGAAACTGGACTAGGTAACATCATTTAAATCCCACTAACTCCTGTTGCCAGAAAATAGCCTGAACTTCTAATATATGTTGATAGACTCTGAACTTCAAGGATAAACTGAAGGGAAAATACCTCAGGAGTCATCAAGAATAGATGCATTTAAAGGTCTGTTCTGGGTGCAGGAGCAGCTTAAACAACAACAAAAAACAAAGCAGCAGCAGCAACAAAACACAAATAGGACATTTGGATACTTTAAAAACTGGGAGAAATGATGCATAATCTGTTGTCACAACATTATGTTGAGCCGTGGTTCATTTAGAAGCACTAGACGTGTGCAGTTGTTGTGGACAAAGCCCTGATCTACACTGGGGGGTGGGGGAGATCGATCTCAGTTACGCAACTTCAGCTATGTGAATAACGTAGCTGAAGTCGATGTACTTAGACCTACTCACCCCGGTGTCTTTACTGTGGTGAGTCAACTGCTGCCGCTCCCCCATCGACTCTGCCTGCGCCTCTCATGGCAGTGGAGTACAGGAGTTGATGGGAGAGTGCTCGGGGGTCAATTTATCGTGTCTAGACTAGACGTGATAAATCGACCCCCGCTGGATCAATCGCTGCCTGCTGATCCGCTGGTAGTGTAGACATACCCAAAGAAACAATGTAACACAGACACCATAGTATGGTTAAATATGAAGGTTGCAACTTTATTGACAAGTAAAACCTAACTGGGGTAGCCATCCCGAACTACTCAGCAGGATTGTTCCAGAGTGGACTTCATGTGGGCCATTGGTGCCAGCTGAACTATAAACCTGGGTGAGTGTAAAGGCTGTGCCCCCTCTACACTCTTAGACCGGCCTGCCAGGGGACCATAATGGAAATCAGAGTCCCAGCCAGAGGGTCTCCTCCACGGCAGAGGTATTAGATATGAGGAGCCACATGCTGTACCAGGCATAGTCATACCTCCTGAATATGCCATGGGAATGCCTTCAACCAGTATGCAGGGAGCTCTGCTGGACCCTGCTTAGCCCACCAACTGAACTTGAACCCACCAGCTTTGTGACCGTTGTAAATTCACACCCACACCCAAACCAGACATCCTGGATGCTGAATGGAAGGGGAAAAATCTACATTCCAGTTTGCCGATTCATCGTAGGGGGGGAAATCCCTCTCAGCTCCCAGAACTGGCAATCTGATTAGCCCCAACCATCATAGGAGATATTGGATACTAGACTAAGGATGTGAAGGGAGGGGCTGAAACAGAATGCCCAGAATGGCTACTCCCCTGATGAGCAGACTGTATCACTGCTGTGTCCCTACCTACCACCAGACAGGAGCCTGTCACCTGAGCTTGCACCACTCCCACATCAAAGGGCAACAGTGGAGGGTAGGACAAGCCCCAGAGACTGGACAAGATGCAGCATGTCATCCGTCCCACACACACACTATAAACCCCTCCCCCCCACACACACACTTCGGCATTTTCTGTTGGCTATGTTAGGTAGCTCCCTGCTCAGTATCCCTGCTGGCTTTTGAGAGTCTCACTGTTAGGTGCCTAGCTCCCCCAATGCCTTGTACAGGGAGCCTGGGTACCTAACTTGGAACTGTGGATTCTATTCAGTGGCAGAGCACCTGAAGTTAGGCACTGCAGTGCTGAGCCTAAGTCCTCTTTGTGGATTTAGCTCAAAAGAGTCAAAGGAGAGACGTGAAAAGCATTAGTGCTGATGGGAGACTTACATCTGATGAGAGATTGGAAGATCTAGAATTACATAGTGTGGAAAGGAGAAGAGTCAGGGTGCATGACTAAGCTATTAAAAATGTATGATGGGTGCAAAGGAAATTGAACAATCCCTTCTTTTTAGACCATTTCATACAAGGGATGTATTCATCTTAATTAAGGGCCAGTAAATTTAGAACAAATAAATAGAAATATCTCTTCATGAACATATAATCTCTTTGGAATTCACTCTCACAGGTGGTCAGCAAGTCAGTGTGTCTGAGTAACTTTATAAATCTTGATAAGTAAGCTTGGCAGGATTAGATTTTTATCAGTAAATATTGATATCACCACACACAAGCCAACAAAACACTATTTCTATCAATAATAATTGAAAGGTACAGATAGGTAAAGTAAGGAAAATGCTGCTTCAGAACTTCATAGAGTTTGATTTAAGGATATTCACTTTGTCTGTTTTGATGTTATGTTGACAATTTGTACTTTAATGGTTATAAACTTTAACTTTTTGAATTTGCGTTTACTGTCATTTAATAATTATTGTCCGACCCTCCCCATAATTTTCCACAACTCTGAAAATTTAAATAGATAATCTAAAAATAATTTTATATATAATGTATACATTTTTGTATTTCTGCAAGAGAAAATAATGGCATCCAAGAATCCTGCTGCAAGGATCAGGAAGGAATATTTTCCTCTGACATGCAGCACTGCAGAATAGGATGGGACATGATGGTGGTACAGAGATAAGGATTTGCTTTCCTCTGAAGTATCATGTGTTTGTCACAGCAAGAGGCAAGATACTGGATTAGATGGATCTATTATGTCAGATCCTATGTTCCTAAAATAAATGGGAGAATGAAGATTGTGATAACTGTTATATTGTGGGATGCACACAGATGTCTGATGTAGCTTGATTGAGGGTTGCTTTTAACCAAATAATTATCTTATGGACTCTTTGAGGTGGCTAAGTTGTCAGTTATGAAACAGGGTGGCCTGCAATAGCAAGGGCCTGAACTCAGTGACACAGGAGTTCCCTTCCAGCTCTGTGTTCCTGTGTTGCTGAAACTTCTATTTTTTATCATCTGCAGTAAGATTCATTGCACAACTTGAATACCATTATTATTATTAAAGTAAATGCCTGCACTGGAGAGCTCATTAAGCTTAACGATGAAGCAAGTGAATGTAGAAGGTATTCTTAAACTGCACAGTAGAAGTGGGTGGGGGAGGGGAGTTAGCAATTTCTTTCAGAAGATCTTTAGATAGCACATTCTAAGGGCTGGATCATGAACCCCTTCCTCACAAAGGTGACCAGTTATCAGGAATAGTCACAATGAAGATAGTTGTGGCAAGCTGATGCTAACGTACTAGCTTTCACCAGTTTTACGAGCCAATTAAAAATCTCTAGTAAGGAACAAGTATTCAGGCCTGTCCTGCTGAGGTTCAACTCTCAAAGTCCAGGTGTAAATCAGGGATGCATAGGAACTAAAGGACATATCATTTTGAAAATTAAAGTCTGTATTTGCTTTAAAAGGGGCAAACCTTACCTCCTCTAACATACATGCTTAGGACCTAAAAGGTACCAGGACTGCAGTGTTTCTGCTATATGGGAAGGAGAAGGCTTTGCACAGGCTAAACCATGTTTCTGAACAGGGGGTTTGGGACAGACTAGGGAAGAGCTGGGATATGTGACTGTGAAGGGCAGTGGCCTCTACGTACCACTAAGGACCATGAGCTACGGAAGCTGGGATGGAGATGCAACATAGATGTTCCTCAGCCCTGTGGGGGAAATAATTCCATCCCCCCAAGCTCTGTGGGACTCTCCTGCACAATTTAAACATACTCAGCATTTGCATAGGTTGAAAGAATTTGCCCCCACATATCTCTTTATAACAGGTCTTCTCAATGTTAATTAGACAGTGTGCAGTTTCTGTTACAGTTAAAGAGGAACTCTTATTTGAAACTACTGTTTTCAGGTGCTCCTAACTCTCCAGAAACATTTCCCTTTGGGTTGAAAGTAAACTTGTTTATGGATTATTTATTTAATGTGATCTATTTTGAGAGAACTAACCAGGAAAAGAGACATATATACGTTAAGGTCATTATCACACTTTTGCAAACTGTTAAGATGCATTTATTCCACAATACCATGCCTTCAGAGCTGGGCACCCAGCCAGCAGCCACTGCTTTCCACTCTGCCTTCAGAGCTGGGTGTCCAGAGACCAGATTTCATGGAGGAGATCAGATTTCACGGTCTGAGACACAATTTTTACAGCTGTAAATTTGGTAGACCCCTACTTATAAAGTTTGCAGACAATATCAAACCGGGAGGGGTTGCAAGTGCTTTGGTGGACAGGAATAGAATTCAAAATGATCTTGACAAATTGGAGAAATGGTCTGAAATAAACAGGATGAAGTTTAGTAAGGACAAATGCAAAGTACTATGCTTTGGAAGGAATAATCAATTGTACAAATACAAAACGAAAATTGACTACCAGGAAAGAGTACTGCAGAAAAGGATCTGCAGGTTATAGTGGATCACAAACTAAATATGAGTCAATAGTGTCATACTGTTTAAAAAAATGGAAACTTCATTCTGGGATGTATCAGCAGGAGTGTTGTAAGCAAGACACAAGAAGTAATTCTTCTGCTTTACTCAGCATTAATAAGACCACTGAATTGCAGTGGCCAATTTTAGTCACTATGATTTAGGAATGAAGTGGATAAATTGGAGAAAGTCCAGAGGACAACAACAAAAATGATGATATGTCTACAAAACATGACCTCTGAGGAAAGATTGGTGAGGAAAAAAAGGTATGTTTTTAGTCTGGAGAAAAGAAGACTGAAGTGGAACATAACACTCTTCAAGTATTTAACAGGTTGTTAAATTGTTCTCCATTTCCACTGACGACTGGACAAGAAGTATTGAGTTTAAATTGCAGTAAGGGAGATTTAGATTAGACATTAGGAAAAACTTCCTAACTGTCAGGGTACTTAAGCACTGGAACAAATTATCTAGGGAGGTTGTGGAATCTCCATCGTTACAGGTTGTTAACAGGTAGGACAAATCACCTCTCAAGGATGGTCTAGATAATACAGGTTTCAGAGTAGCAGCCGTGTTAGTCTATATTCGCAAAAAGAAAAGCTCACAAAAGCTTATGCTCAAATACATTTGTTAGTCTCTAAGGTGCCACAGGTACTCCTTTTCTAGATAATACGTAGTCCTGCCTTGATGCCAGAGGCAGGACTAGATGACTTAACGAGGGCCCCTACAGTTCTAAGATTCTTGGCCTTACTTGCTTTTTCTTTAAAGGAAAATAAATGCAAACATCTATGGGCCCAATCCCGCTCCCATTAACTGAAGTTCCCTCATTATGGCATGCACTGCAGTTATGTAGTAAAGCAGAACAATATACTATAGTTATACAGTAACAGAAAATACTACATACAATTAGTATTGAAACAATAACTTTGAATGTCATGGTTTTCTGTGTGTGTAGCAAAATCTCAACAGTACCATCCCATTAATGTAGTTTGTGGCATTTAATATATGAGAGTAGATAGGTAATGAAGGAAAAGGAGGAGAATCTAGCTGCAGTGTTAACATTGGGAACAGATCTTCTGTTAAGAATCCAAAACAAAAAAGAGAAAATAAATATCAGTTTGCTGTGAACTGACGTTTATGCATAATGTGCACTGAAGTCATGAATTACCCTAAATCATAGTAGTTAAAAACTTGTATTTGAATTTTAGAAAAACTGAGCTTTACACAGTTTAATTTTGAAAATTCTGAATACAAAAACATAGTGCCTTGAGCCATATTCAAGGAATGTATCATTAAAACTAATGCCCAGTCCAGAGGCAGAAGTTTGACTGAACTGAACTGTAATATCAACCAGATGAAAATAGATGGCATTGTCAATTAAAGATTTACCCAAGGCTTTCCTTCATTTCAGTTGTAAGTGTTAGTGGGAATCTTTTTTATCATTTTGTAAATAGATATGATGGTACACATATAAGGTCATGGAAACAAAGTTCTAACAGCTTCATTTTCCTGTGAGTAAGGGAAAATGTCTTTCATGCACATTAGTGGCATTTTTATATACACTACTAAGATGGATGTGCTAAGAATTTAACAAGATAGGTTCTGACAATTTAATAATAAATATCAATAATGACCTCACAGTTCAGAACAACTTGTGTTTCCTCCAGTGATGTCTTTTTTCTAACCCAGTATGCTCCAAATACACTAGTATCACGCAGACGCGTAATATTGGGAAGGAAGTTAATGATGCTCAACTCGCTAGCTGAAGCCATTAGGAGTCTGAATCAAATTTCAGCAAGTTAAAAGGCCTGAAGTTATTGACTGGAATGAAGAATAGTTTGTAGCAATACTATGGGAAAACTGTTGTTTTGTGAGTTGAAAAAAATATAACTTTTATTTCCCAATAGTACACAACTTGCAATGCTTTGTAATCTACATGTGTATGTGGCTAGGTACCAGTCTGAATATTTAGCTGTGCCTGCTTGTACTGAAAACAATATATTTAAACTCAGCAGGTCATGTGACTGTCAGATACTTGCAGATCACCATCAGTAAGAATGGCTACTGTCTTGAATGAACAAAACTAACATTTCCATTTTTGCAAGGGGTGAGCTAGATACACCCCTTCTGGTCAGGAGAAGACAATTGCACCTCCTTGTTCCAGCAAAGATTTTTGCACACAGGCAGAAAGAAGTTTTCACTCTCCAAGGAGGAAAGGCAGTTTTTCCACCACCACTCTCTGCAGTGGACATTAAAGCTGCAGAACCCTTCAGAGGCTCCATAGGAGCCCCACCACTGGGCTGCATTGAATCAATGCATCTCTCAGTCAGTACCACCCACCCTTTGCAGGTTCTCTGGTACAGGGTAGAGTGCACGTGTCTTGCAAAACGTTAATCCCCTTTCTCACCTAATAGACTTTCTGCTGCAAGAGTCAGTACTATCAGAAAGTGAATCTGGCTCTCTCTTTCTCTTGTCTCTTGGATCTATTTTTAAAACTGGATCTATTCTGTACTTATCAGATAATTCCTGGGGTCCTGGAGTGTCTGTGGGTATTAAATTTACGTTATTTTGTGTCATTTTTAGAATTTCACACAATTTGTATTTTCTCTAATATTGCTGACAAACCTGAAAGACTGATGAAAAGCAAGGAAATGTGCTCAAGTGCTACACTATGAGTGGAAGAAACTTAAATGTTTCAAATACAATGGATCAAATTCAAACAGGCAGAAATGCCACTGAAGCCAGTTACTAGCTAGGCACAGCTATTGAACACATAGAAGGGCCATAATGCAAAACAATTTTAGGTAACAGTTTTGGATTGGAGGATACAATAATACAGTAATTGTGCTGTTACGTCTCCTGCACTGTTCAGCACAGCAGGGTTACTCCTCACTCCCTGTAGGCAACTCTGATAAATGCAAAAACTCAGGTGTATGAGCTGGCTGTATGACTCCCATTTCCTTAGCTTTGTGTCCATTTCATGGGTGGATTCCTCTTTCAACACTCTTACATTGCTTGTCTGGAGAGCACTGTTGCTTCAAGAAGGACTTTTTTTTTCTGGCTGGTCCAATAAGCCCACCTACTAGAGAGCCAACTGAACAGAGTATCTGTTTAAATTCTTACAGGCTTTTCATTTTATGCAGAGCAGCAGGAGGAATGTTGTGCCTTTTCTGGTGCAGAGCTAAATTTCCCACCAGAGACATATGTCTGCAAAGCGGAGCTTCTCTCTGCCTCAGTGGATCCCAAGGGAAATGAGCAAGAAAATGTGGCAGCTACCTTCTCTCAGCACCAGGCAAGTATAGCAGGACATTTTTGTGACAACTACAGCACTAAAGAACACACTTCACTCCCAGTCCAGCTAGACCAAAGCTGCCAAGAGATTTCCAGCTGAGCCACTGAGCATAAAGTTGCTTCCATTCCCTATAGTCCCCACCACAAGCATGGATAGATGTAAACAATAGGTGGTAGGCCTAGATTAAGCAATTGCTTGGTTCATTACCAACATTTAAATGCAATTCTGACACCCTGCCAAAGGCAGAATCAAAAGGAAATGCCATAGGAGTTCATTCAGTGAAATCTAGAATTTCTTCAAGTCCAAGTGCAAGATTCTAAAGCTCTGACTAAACACTGTCTTCAGTGCTGCCTTCCTGGGCATTTTATCATCTTAGATTTTTTTCAAACTTTTTATTTAAGAGATGCCAGCACCATTCTTTGGCTATCACTAAAATTGAGCCCACACTAGAACCCTAGCTCCGAACCCTCTGCGCTCGCTTTGTAAATGTCCAGATCAAAACACTGCAGTTCTGGCCTTTCTTTGTGTTGTGCCTAAGCTGAAAACATGAATCTGAACACCTCTGTATTTGAAGAAAGCTTGGAAGCTGATCCAGACTTTACATCTCAAGCCTGTCTTTAGCTATTACTGTTGTTGCCTTGGTTCCTCTGGGTGACATTTGCTTTTCTCCACTAGAGCTGCTGTTTTGCTTATTGTGCTCCACTGGGGGGCTGTTTATTAGTAGTAGTATTAATGTAGCACGTAAGTGCCCTGGTCATGGACCAGGACCCCATTATGCTAGGTGCTGTACAACAAGGCAGTCCTTGTCCCAAAAGAGCTTACAATTTAAGTATCAGACCATAGATAAGGTGGATGAGACAGACAAATGGGGGAGTACAAGGAAAAACGGGGACGACTGGTCAGTGTGTTAGGCAATGGTCTCGGAACTCGGGCAGCCTAACCATTGTCAGGTGTGGTGTTTTGTAGGTATCACTACAGAGGAAGGTTTTAAGGAGGGATTTGAAGTAGGATAATGAGGTAGCTTTGCATATATTTACAGGGAGATCCTCTGAGTATGAAGGGCAGCATAACAGAAAGCATGTAGATGCTTGTTTGAAAATTTAACAGGCCGGGGATGGATGCTGGTTTCATGGACCAGTCAGAGGCAGGAGTCAGTGTCTTGATAGTGAGAGAAAATAGGTGTGGTGGGGATGGATGGTAAAAGACCTTGAAATGTGAAGACAAGCAGCTTTTGTTTAATGCAGTAGCAATGGGGGAGGCAGTGGAGGGATACAAAGAGAGGGGCAACATGGCCAAAGCGATGAGCTAGGAAAATAATCTTTGCAGCAGCATTCTCAATAGATATGAGTGGGGCAAAATTAAATTCGTCAAGACCAGCAAAAAGGATGTTGCAGTAATAGAGACATGAGATGATGAGAGCCTGGATAAGAGTTTTAGTTCTGTGGATGGATAGGAAAGACGGTATCTTAGAGATGTTATCCAGAAAGACTCTGCAAGATCTAGAAGTAGCCTGGATGTGAGCACCTAGAGAGACGTCCAAATTGAAGATGACAGCCTGTACAACCTTTTTTTTTTCTTTTTTTTTTTTTTGGTGGGAAAGATTTCAATGCTTCACTTTTACTGTTATCTCAAAAAAAATGTTGTTGTTTTACCTCTCTTTGCTGGATTGGGAGGCTGTAGGCCTTTAAAGTTCCAGACTGGTGCCAGAAACTTATACCCAGGTAGTCGGGTATGATTCTTCTCTCACTCATGCCCATTTTTCACTGTTGCAAGTCCATTTGCTTCAGGATAGCAATTTATGATTCACATTGGTGTAATGAGTAGAGAATTAGGCTCTCAATATTTTTAACAAATACCTAAACCCAAAAATGGGTCAGATACATACACATATGTCTTCTAACAATGGGTCTTATTTCAGATTCGTGGCATTAAGCAAGATTCCTGGTAATTGATTTTGCAAGACATAGCATAGACCAACATTTGAACTAGAAATTGTATGATCTTGAAGCTCATTCATGTTTGTTCTATTAGGGAGGACTGGGTCTATAATGAAGATATGAGGAATGCTCTTTTTTGTTTTGCAAATATAACTGAAACATCATCCTACAGTACAGGTAAAATGTAGATCAATGGTCAAGGGAAAATGTCCGCTTGTGAATGACTGTCAGGCTTTTGCTTCAGAAATGAACCACTCTCTAATGTGTGCTCCATTTACATCATAGACTTTTGAGAAATGATGCCTGCAGATGTGAGAGCTATCATGCAGTCAGATCCATTCCAACATTTGTCACTCTGCATGAGTGAAGGTCTGAGAATTTGTCATACCTTGGTATTCATAGAGTTCGCTTAATGATGTAAACATGTTGTTATACATCACGCTGGCTATAGTGTACATTTACTATAAAATTCAAACTCTCCCAGTTTCTGACCATGAAAAATAGGTATTGACCAGAACCTCGGAAAACTCCTGGTCCCATTAAAGTCAATGGGAGATTTACCATTGACTTCAATGAAATGGGGTGAAATCTGCACTTGTGTCAGTAGATAGGCCAAACAGATCTGTTGACACTTTTGGAGAATAGAAGAATCTAGGCAGGTCATCATTTTACTGTCTAGTTTGCTGGAAACCCCTCTAATGCATAATTTACAGTGCTCCTGAAAAACAAATATCATGCTCCTAATTCTGCTTTTACCAACAGCTATCCACTTTCATTAAATAAAATAGATGTGTTACGTACAATTTTGCCCTGCAACTTCTGAGTTCCTAGAACACTTATGGGAAAATATTTAACTGCATATCTGCTTATAATTTATTCTATTCTATTTTGTGAACATTTATTATGAAATAAAATGGAAATAATTTACAGGGAAACCTGTATTAAGCAACCACTTGGCAAGAGGCTGAGAAAAAACAATTTCCTAAGGCAGGTGGACCTTTACTTAAGGTGTTTGTGAACTGTACTGGGAAGACTGAATAAAATCACATAATTAAATTTTATGTAATGGATACAAAATTATTTTATTATATACGTTATTGTTTAAAATACTTCAATCTACTTTACTTAAAACAGGGACTTACATGCTTTCATTTAAAATATACCATCACCCAGAATACCAGCACTGTAGTAAATACAGTGTTTTAAGAATTTGTGGTGCTGTTAGAAAAATAATGCAGGAGAGCTCATTAAAAAGAGTTTTAATGGAATGTCAGTTATAAAAATTAGCACAAAAGCCTCATTTTAAAAGGCTGTCTCTAAATTTGTGCCTATGATTTTTCAATTATTTAATGCTTATTTACCTATGCAAATCAGGTATATTTCTACATGAGAGGAGTATGTGAATTCTATTTGCACTGGACAAAGGAAGGGTTATGCACACTGTAAAATTATATACACAATTATAGGCTGTCTTTAAAAATTGGCACAGTTAGTTTATGAGCTCAGGATAGCTACAGGGGTGAAAGTAAGGCAGTCCGGACCGGTACAGCATACCAGTACAAAGTGGCCGCCAGGACCAGCCCGTACCGCTGACTTTACTGTGCTGCCCCCCCGCTGTTCCTTTTGCGCCCCCCATCAGCGGCCCTGCCACATTCCTACCAGCAGGGCCGCCGGGGGGTGGGGGGCGCAAAAGGGGCAGTGATGACCTGGCAGGGGCGCCGATGGGGGGTGCAAAAGGGGCAGTGACGTTAAAGCCCTGGGCCCTTTAAATCGCCACTGGAGGCCTGGGCGGTGCGGACCAGGGAGCGCAGATGGACTGGCTGGGGGGCGCTGACCCCCAGCCCCACCCCTTCTGCCCGAGGCTCTGCCCCTTCTGGGCGGGGGAGGCCAGAGTGGCCCCCTACCAGTAAGAGCTCCATTTTACTTTCACCCCTGGATAGCTAGAATGGGTTAGTAAATTCTCAATTTATTCTGTTCTCTGTGTGATAAATTCCTCCTTTTCTGAAATGGCTACAAGTCATCATGTTTAGATGTTCTACAAAGTCTTGGCAATTAATTAGCAGGCCTTGCTGCTCTCTAATTCTTGTAAAAAATAAAAACCTGGTTGGCAGATTCTGTTCTAAAGATAGATCAAGATGGCTGAAGACCATGATAGCATTCAAGAGTACATCCGAAAGTTACCTTTTAACTGTACTAACAGTATACTGGTTTTGTTCTGTATTAGTCCTTTCAACTTGGTCTGTGAATAATAACTGGAATTCCCAAGTGTTCTTAAAAACTTGATGTTTACCAACACAAAATATGCAATTTAAAATAAAGTATAGTCTAACAGGCAGGAGTGAGCCGAACCAAATGGTGTAAACTCCAGATAGAGTATATTACTGCTTTGAAATTCCAAAAGCTGTGTGCATTTCCCCCATTTGTTTTGTTTCTGATGAAATAAGATTCCCCTGAAGAGAGAGCAGGAGCTTGAAGCAGTAATTTAGTTTATTGTTGCCTTAGTCCTGCATAATGTTCAAAGTACAATAATTGAAATACATTTTTCAGTTTTTCAGTCTGTCATCTTAAAATACGACTTTCTTGCAACTGGAAATTGTGCTTTTATCCAGCAGATATAATTCCAACAGAAAATATTGTTGTATTTTTTTGTGCAATGTTAATTATGGAAAAAATGGGGGAGGGTATGATTATGCAACATTATGCCATCATTTAACATAACAGTATAGATTATCTATGCCTCTGTTTCCTGATCTTTAAAATGGGAATATCACATCTCAGTTCAAGTGAAAGGCCCTCTGGAAGTGCAAAGTATGATAATAATTCAATGTATTTATAATAACGATAAAACGTTAAAATCCCAATTTAAATTAATGTGCTATCTCTGTAAACTATTTATTATTAAAAGAATAAACATCATTTGTTTTCTTCCATGGTAGTGCAAAGAGGAAATCCACAAGTAATATTCTACCTTTCCTCTTTTGAACAAAGGTAAAAAGTGTGCATTTTCACGCATACCATCATGATGTGATTCTGTCATATTTCACTAGCCCAACAGAGCAGTCTAAATTAGTATTTACATGAGAGCCCTCCAACAAACACCTTGATGCTTCATGAAGCAGTTTTGATGATTCAAGAGAGAGCATTCTGTCCCGCAGGCCATTAGAAGGCATTTCCCTAGCATGCTGGTGGCAGTGTGGAGCTGCTACAGGCACATGATAATAATTCCAATTCAGGTTATTGCATTTTTTTTACCTAAATTCCCTTAATTTCAATTGGATACAGTATTCTTTTTTGCTTTTTGATTCTACACTGTGATTTGCCATTTAAACAGCTGCTTCATTCCATCATGCCAGTGGCAGGTGAACTATTCTTTGCACATTACTGCTTCAGAGGGATGGTCTCAGACTCAAGTTATTAATATTTGGGAAGAGTTTCGAGAAACGTTGATGAACGATTTAGTACAGAGGGATTATATAATAGCATTCCTGAGCTGGGGCACAGAGTTCACCACTACTGACTTTCTAGTGATTTTCATTGTGGCCTCTTTGTGATACATTTGACAGTTTAGATTTCAGGGCTATAATTTTGAGAGAACTTGGTGATCCTCAGAGCAGTTGATTTCCATTGCTGGTTAAAAGTCCTTGCTCAGATTCTGCACTGACTCCCTGTGCACTCCCACTGCCCTCCCCCTGTGTGACTTCACCCAGATTCAAAGGTGAGGCTAAGGGTTGATTAATTTACATGCTAGGGGGAGATTGGTCAGCAAATGTGTGCAGAGTATAAAGCTATGTCTACACTTCTGGTGGTATGTGGAGTGTATAAACTACACATACCCCTAGCACTGGTATAAATAGAGCCTTCTCTGCAGCTCTCAGCAATGCTCCCTTGCCAGGGCTGGGATTTGGAAGAAGTGAAGTCACTTCCTCCTGGCTCCCCCATGCCTTGAGGGCATGAGAGACTCCAGCTTCCCTTTCCTTGATTTCATCCAGCACTAGAATAGGAGTGAGGGAGCAGAGCCTCTGAAGAAGAAAAAGAAGCTTAAAGAGAGAATCAGAACAGGGAGCAGCACCAGCAACATCTGGGAAGAGACTTATTTGTGGGGTGAAATTGGTGTGGAGGTTCAGATAGGGCGGAACTAATTGGGAGAGATTAGGGCTGCATGTGTTGGTGGTGAGCAGATGAGTTTCACTGGACTGGTCTGTGCTTGGGAGGGATCCGGGACAAATGAAATGGCTGAGGGCACAAATGAATGTACTTGGTGTGTCTCAGTATATGGGGAGAAGGAGGCAGATGAATTCACTGAGGAGTCTGTGTTAATGAGGGAGTCTGTGGGGTCTTTGTATAGGGGCAAATACATTAAATGAGGGGAACTTAGAGCAAATTAATTGGGGAAATTTCCATATTTATTGGGGGTAGCAGAATTGATTGTTTTGGAGGGAAGGATGAGAGAGTGAGGGAAACAGAAGAATTTAGAATGAGGAAAAGTGGAGGCAAGCATAGGAGTGAAACCAGGGTAAACTTCAAGGTGCAAAGAGAGACTTTGCCTCTCTGTACTAGGAGTTGCACTGATACAGCTTCATTGACGGCTGTAAACAGGGCAAATCCCCAGTCTAGACAAAGTGAAACTCTGTGTGTGTGTGTGTGTGTGTGTGTGTGTATATATATATATATATATATATCAGAAAAAGACTGGGGCTAGAGAGGCTGTCTGTAGAAGTTGGCAGGTGTATTACAAAAGAGCTGATTTGGGAATTGGTGGATTAATTTGTAGTTGGGGACTGCTTTATATTACAACCTCCTCTTAGTTGTTTTACCTATTACAACCTGCTTCTACTCTCTTGGCTCATAATCTACTCCACTATATTTCTCTTCCATGGGATTTGCATCTGCTTATTCCAGACTGTACTTGGAACAGTATTTATAGTTACAAACATACATACACTTGGCACAAAACAACCTCCAGCCAAGTTACAAAGCTATTTCTGCAAGACACGTGTGTTGTTCAAAGTAGTAAAGTGGACTGGGCATAATTTGTAGAAAAAGATCACTTCTGTTTGTCAGAAGAGAACATGGAAATAGAGCTGTTCAACCAACGTTTTTTTGTTTCGGAATCCAAACCAAAAAATTGACCATAAAAAATCATTTGGGCTGACCAGAGAGGTTTAGGTAATCTGAAAAAGTGGGACAATTTTATTTTGGGTCAAACTAAATATTTCATTCTACCTGAAAGAAAATGTTTTATTTCATTTGCAGGGTTTTTTAAAATCTTTTTTTCCCTGCCTATAAAATCACAGGGCATTTCAGATTTAAAAAATTGAAAGTTTAGTTTGAAAATGTTGAAACTAAAGTTAGATTTTTCTTAATTTTTTATTTCTATTGTTCAGCCAAAACAACACAGTGAATTCAACCAGAATTCGCAAACTGTTTTAGTCAATACAAATCTGTATTAGTTTAAAAAAAAAAAAAAAAAAGGTTTTGCACAACAAATTTTGACCAGTTCTACATGAAAGTATATATAAGTGACTAAAAACAAGATTTAAGGTAACTTTATCTTTAGACTTTAAAGAAAGCCTTCAAACAGCTTCTAGTTTTATTGTGCTAGATACTAATCCAGTCTTACTTCCTTTTAGCAATTGCAGATACCATGACTATGAACGGGCCTTTCTGGATTCATTTACGGATGTATTCTAAATTTTAAACGTTGTATCTGGCTGCCCTTGTTCAGACATTAGAAACTGAATTTGTTCTAAAATCCGTTTTTTTTCCAACTCCTAGAGGGAAAAAGCATGACTTTAAAGTGATGCTCTTCAGTAAACAATTGATGATGCCTTGACAGTTTACCAGTCTATGGTAACAGACTCTTTATATAACCATGAACTAAAATAGCTGTACTATATTCATCACATTTATCAAGAATGGTGATTCATCTGATGCCTTTCATATTTCTTCAGTGAAGGAGAAACTTCTTAAAAAATGCTTTTGAAACACACAGTAGTAACTCCTTGGGGTTTGTTTTATTGTTGTTTTCAGGGTGCAGGGTGCACTGCGCTGGTGGTAGCTGTGGTTGCAAGGAAGTTAGAACTTACCAAAGCTGAAAAACATGTGCATAATTTCATGATGGATACCCAGCTAACTAAAAGAGTAAGTTATACTTGCAGATCTTTATATTCCCCACTGAAAAGGGACTGTTGTTTAATGTATTTCTGAGACGCGTTGGGGAAAAAATATAATTTTCTTTCTTCTACTTCTCTATGGGCCTTCTTCTGCAAGGTGCTGGGTGCTTTCTGGGGAGTACTGAGCACCTGAACTTCCATTGACTTCAACGGAAGTTGCAGGTTCTCACTCCTAATGAGGATTTGGTGCAATGGCAGTAGATTTGAAGATTCTCTTACAGCGGGACATATTGAAACTAGACCAAAGCTGGAAGGTAACTGAGGTAACCAGCAAAGAACAGAATATTATTCGGAAAGACGAGTTTATTATGTATTAAACTAGACTGAGTTTTGTGCAGCATATGAGAGGAAGAAACTACAGCATATAGGTAATTCTTGTAGTTCTATTAGATTATATGAATTAAAAAAGTGATATAGATTGAAATCCTGAAATCCAAACATACACAAGTAGAAAAACTGTTCTTTTGTAAAAGAACGAGAGATGCTTCCTTACATGTGAGAACATCTTGAAAAACAGGATTAAAAATATTCATAAATGATTTTTTGGTCAAGTCTTTGCTATTGCTTCATTTACTGAACACATGGGGTTATTCAATCAGCCACTTGCAATAATGTAGCAATCTCATACACCCCTTAAAGATATTTCACAGATGGAAACTAAAATTCAATAAGAAAATGTTTTTAATTAATTGATTTTAAAAATAACCATGTCAGAAAATATAAGCATAGAGAAAATAGAAGCTAAGAAGACAGTGAAGATTTACAATCCAGGAAGAATATGTTTATGTAAAGGGAACAAATAATGGAGTTTATCCTTTCTCATTTGATCAGTCTCATTCATTTCAGGGGGATTATTTATGTGAGACAAGTCTGCTCAGTCAGACCCAAAAGCAGGAAAAACAACCTGGCAGATTAGGAAGAAGGTGGTGGTAGTCACATAGGTATTAAGAAACTGAACCATGCCAACCATGAATGTGAGTAACAGGGAGGTAAAACTCTCCCTCTCTCCTCCCCCCCTCCCAATGTGGAACAAGGTGGGTGAGGTCAATATCTTTTATTGGACCAACTTCTGTTGGGGAGAGAGACAAGTTTTCACCAACAGAAGTTGGTCCAATAAAAGATATTACCTCATCTGCCTTGTCTCTTTAATATCTTTAACAACAAATGAAAATCTAGGCAGCAAAATGGATTCATGCAAATCTGCTAGCTCTTGTGAATTTAGCATTTCAGTCACCTCTCTTTAATCCCAGACTATCTAGCTATCTATTCCTCCAAATAAATCTAAACATCAGCTCAGTGTAATATTTAAATTAGCCTCAGAGCATACTTGTGCAGTAACCTCAGCTACTCAGATAATACAAAGGAAAGCAAACAATCTTCGTGTTTCTGAATATTTGTTAGATCACAAAACACAAGAGGTGGATTTTGCCATAAATCACAAACTGATGGTGTCCAAAGCTAAGGGGAGAGCAAGGACTTCAGTCCTTGAGTGAGGTCCAGTGAGTCTGATTCTGCTTCCACTGACATCAGTGGCAAAGCTCCCAGTGACTACAGTGATACATGATTGGGACTGTTGTCTCTGGGCGCTCCTGCTAGTTGCAGGATCTGCATTGTTACCTTGTGTATACTATAATTTAGCTTGATTACGGCAATGGTGGATATGATAGAAACATAGGTAGAGAGGGATAAGGAGAGAGATAAGAGCTACAATAGAATTCTCTATATTTACCTTAGGAAGTATCCTATCAATTAACATTAGTCATCAATACATTGAAATGCTTTGTCAGTATTTGTATAAGTATTGTGAGTGCCACACTGGGGACATCAGAGGGCATAGGAGAACTGAAGGTCTCCTTACATTTTATATTGTGAATATCATTTTATAGAGACCCTCATTTTAGAAAAATACAAAGCAGACATGAATCATATACCGTAAACATAGCTGTAAGGTTTTGACAATATGCTTATCTCAGAGAAAGTGGAGGGACAAAAATGGGAAAACCAGAACAAAGAAAAACAGAAACACTTATTTGAGCATCTCTTGAGTTTATCACAGAGGAAAAGACTGTTAAATCACTATTAGAAGTGAGAGGGAGAAATCCTACAAGAAGGAAGTGACCAGAAGAGACAAACTTGTAATAGGGAAATCCATTTTTGGTCCTGTACAATCTATCCAGTTAAATACTGGACATGTAACGTTTTAATGTCTGTTTCATATAATTTACACATACTGAGAACACCAAATGGGTCAAGTTCCTATCAGAAACTGATGTGATTCTCAGCCACAGAGGAAGCTGTTACAAATATCACTTTTAGAAGAAGCATAAATTTATTAGACAGGCCTCATTGTCTCTGGTCATGTCATCACATTTCCTGCATCACTGCTGTAGCTTCATACAGCATCCCTACCCCACAGATAGCTAGGACCATTGGTGCTTCTGAAAGATGGTGTACACCAGAGAAAATTCAAAGAGACATTAATGCTATTTTTGTGAGTCTGGTGTTTTCTTTTATTAAACAGGTGAAAAATGCAGCTGCCAATGTACTCAGGGAAACATGGTTAATTTATAAAAATACAAAGCTGGTTAAAAAGATAGACCATGCAAAAGTAAGGAAACATCAACGCAAATTCTTGCAAGCTATTCATCAGTAAGTACTATTTTGGTTTGGTTTTTCTGTCCAGACTTATCTATCCTCACCCCGGAACTTTGCTCTGGGTTCTGAATTTTCTCTTTCTCGTAGAATAAAGCAAAATAAGATTTTAGAGTAGTGTTTATTCACAAAAGAAACTGGGCCAGGAGTGCATAGCTATGATCTGAATTTTTGTAAACATTTTCCTGGAATTCTCTATCATGCTTCATAAATTAGCATGAAGATTTTAATGTTATGTTATTACCAGGAGTTTGTTGTTACTATTGTATGAATTGGCTTAAAAGCAGTTTACTCCTTTTATCACTGAAGAAAACAGAAATGCAGCAAGTATGTCAGTTTCATTTAAAGCAAATATTTTAATCCTTTCATGTCAGAATAATCTAATCACTTTAAAATAGAGGCTATTACTACAACTAATATTTAATGAAAAGATAATGGACCAGATTCTCTGGCCCTTAGAGCTGCTCCAACAGCTCAAAGGGAACAAAAATGTAATTGCCTGGTCTCAGCTGGGGATTTCCTTGGTATGGGAGAGTCCTCAGTGAGTGTAGTTGGCATAGCTGACTCCTACACTACCCCCTGGCATCTGGGCAGGGAAGTAGCATGGCCAGAGCATGCTGTACTCTGGCAATCCCTAGATTGCCCCTTTGGAGTTTTTACCAGCATAATTTAGATCAGCCCCTAGCCTGTCCTGATCCCCATCAGGGTATAAAACCAGTCTGAGAATCAGGAGTGATAAAGACAGAGACTGGACAAGATTCTCTGCTGGGCCCAGTCGTAGTAGTAAGCTGAATCATCATAATACAGCCCCTGAAACTCTGCTATGTTCTAAATTTGGCCTAAAATTCACAGTAAGTGTTTGTCATAAAGCAGATCCACAGCCAGGAGGATGGATCAAGACTCCTCCCAACTAGATTCCTCACATAAGTAACTTTTGGGCTTCAAAGTAAAGACGTGCAGTGCATGGGGACTAGCGTTCCTCCAACCCACAGATAGAGCATGTTAGCAGATAGTTTGCTGAGCTACATGGAATGAAAATGCAGATCCCAGGGGGTTGCTAGGACGTCTGGCAGCTTCACACCTGCTCTGGGACCTCCTGCTGACCCTTCCAGCTGCATGGCAACCCAGCTCATTGAAGCCTTTGGTACCTGCCATGAGTTGAGCTTCCACAACATAGTGAGGAAAAGTTAGCTCAGCTTCTGGTTGTACTGGGTTTTTAAATAAATTCTAAATGCAGGTTGATGTGGGCTTGTGCACATCCCATACCCACTCCCCCACCCCAAGCCCCCCAACCTCTGCCTACATGTGGTCCAAGCCACAGGAAGGGATGGTGTTGGATGGCTCACATATATTCACTCTCACTGCTCAGGAGGTGGGAGGTCTGCAGGAGGAGATTTCTCTTCCTGTGTGGATATAGGGACTGGGAGCACAATCTGGCCATTAATTTTCTCATCTATAAATTGGGGATAATATTTGCTTCACTTCAGATTAGTTAATGTTTGTGCAGTGCACTGAAGGTTTTTAAGTACTGTACAAACACTGCATGCTGGTTCACTTTAGCAAAGTTGCAAATTTTAATGTAGAATTGTTGTAAACACTTATAATAGAAATACTTTTATGTAAAAAGCCCACAAAAGATTAGGATTTGGTAGGTTAAGGTTGTGTTCTGAAATGTATTTACTCGGCTTTGTCATCCTGTGCACCATGGATGGATGGTGGGGCCGCAGGGTGTGCACGCACATTTTACATCTGTCCTTTGTCCACATAAGATATTCCTTCGTTTTAACCTTGCCATGTATTTTGTATGTGTGTATGCAAAAATGAATTTAAAATAAAAAGTCTGTCTGGCTCAATCTGCAGTCTTACACACCATTCAGACCCCGAAAGAGGTGCACAAGGGTGCAGATATTTGTTCTGCATCTGCCTTAACTATTCAGCAGTCAGTTCAGTTGGGTTGCAGTGGTCACTTTTTCTAGTTATGCCAGTCCAGGGCTCTGAGAGCTCATGCTAATGAGTTTTCCTTTGCCCTGCAGCACTTTGCTTCTGATTCAGAAGGATACTTTGCATAATACATTGTATTTTAGCAAAAGATTGGAGGGCCTCTTCTGTGCATACAATGATAACCTGTTAGGAGTATAGCTCCAGAATTCTGCTTTTTTTTTTTTTTTTCTTTTAGTTAGAGTACTGGGCACAATGAAATTTTTTGGTTTTGGTTTACTTCTCTTTTGATTCCTAGCAATATGTCCCTTATCCATCTTTATTCTGGGTTAGTTTTTAATTTTTTAAAACACATTATTCTCTTGTTCTACCACAAATTATTGGACTGGTTTCAGGAATCAATGGTTGAAGGTCTGTGGCCTGTGTCATACAAGAGGTCAGAGTAAATGATCCTTTCTGGCCCCTAAAAACTACAGAATCCATGAAATTATTGTTTCTGGCTCTGCCTTCAGCAACTCATAATCCTTTTTCCTCATGTAAATTAAATGGGGTGTGGGGAGAATCACAGGAACCACTAGACATAATTAATAAATGGTATATTCTATACGGATAAGGAAGATCCATGGGTCACAGGCTGGCATAAAGGAAAATGGGAAAGAAATGGAAGGCTTAATGATGTGTAACACTACTGCAAATCCCATCATTATTGTGCAAACAAATCAGGCTTAACCCATGGCTGTTGCTGATCCATAGAAGCCAATGGTGAAACTATGGGACCTGCTGAATTGAACCGACTGTATACCTATGAACACCACCCCCTGTGTTGGTTTGTTCTCGTATATTTTACAGATTGTTTTCTTTTGTTTTGTCTTTTTATTTCAACAAAATGAAAATAGAGCTCGGAAGTAAGTTGTATGGGCTGTTCCTTTCAAATTTGCAGAATTTACCACTGTCTGCATGCAACAAATGGATTCTTTATTTGTGAATTTAATGGTCTGATTGCTGCTGTGAAAATGTGATCCAAAATCATGATCTTTGCTGTGATAAGTGAAGTTCATAAGGAAGGAATTGAAATATCCATATTTTAAGAAAAAAATAAAATCTGCCAACTTCCTTTTAATCTGGCTGTTGCAGCTAAAGAATGATCTTTATGTAATAGCTGTACCTTTGCAGCCCCGGGCCAAATTTTGTCAGCTGGTATTTCTGCTGTTCCATTATCCATGGAATTACATGGGCTTTAAGTCAGCACAAAGATTAGTCCCATGTGCTGAAGTGTAAAGAATTGGCAATTAGGTTGTGCACGATATATAGTGTCTTCAGAAGCTAGAAAATAAAATGTATATGTATCTTTTCAATGGTTTGAATAAATTCACAACAAAATACTAAGGGTATAATTCTACAGTCAAATCTGTACGTACTTTTCAGAGATAAGCATCTTCAGTGAGTCTGTTCTGGGCTGTAATGTTTAACTCATGTTCTTCAGGAGTTTTCCATATTCCAAAAGTGCTTAGCTACAGCTCTGTGCACCAACAATGTTTCAGAAGATGAAGCTCCATCAGGTGATGAAGCTTTCGGTTTGCCCAAAAAAGGGAAGCTAGCCAGCACACTGACTGAATGTCAGCAGCACACTGCTGCTCCTACCTCAGCAACAGAAATTATTACACACCTTCAGTGGGATATTTTACTCTTTACAGCTTTCTTTTAAGCATGAGGTTGGAAGTCAATATGTTTCTACAAATGAATTGCTTAATGTAAAGATCCAAATACAAACTTCATTTGATAGCTTCTTGTGGATTTTGGAAAATTCCTGAAGTATTTTGGTTACATAAAAATTCTGACTTGAGACACAGAATAAACCTTCCAGCTCCTATATGTTTCATAGTATTTTAATGGCAACCGGAGTCACTTTCCTGAGTTCATTCTGTTGAAATTTCCAAAAAATAAGAACTGCCACTGAACAGGAATCTATTCCCTAATTATGCATACATGTCTAGCATGCTAGTTACAGTGCATGATATTTCTCCATTTATATCATGTGGTGTGACTTTTTTTGAAAATAGTGTTTTTTAAGAATATCCATTCGGCCTCTTGATGTGGTTAGGAGTCCAGTTTCTGCTTGTCAGCTAAAATGAAACACCTTAGCAAACAATTCACACTTAAATGGTTAAACTCTCATAAACCTATTGCGGATGAGTACATCTGCAAACCACTCCCATAGCTTGATCTGGAAACCTGAATTTGTGACAGGGAAGAATGTGGAAAAGTTTTGTAGCCTTGATCATATGGAGAGATCTGCTCAACAATGGAATTAATTACAAAAATCTCACTGACGGTAGAATTTTGCCCTTAGAGTTTTGATTCTCTACCTGTAAAACTGAAATTGTCCTGGCTTTAGGCCTAATTCTCCTTTCACTTATGCTGGTGTAACCCAGGAGCATTGAAGTCAGTGGCATTAAACCAGGGTAAAACCAGTATAAGTGAGAAGAGATTCAGGCCCCTAACTTCTTTTATGCGAGAAATCAGAAGTTAGAGGTGTTTTAACTCTTTTATATACTGAAATTTATATTTGTGATACAAAACTAATCTTGTATTTTGAGTAAAAGATTATAAAATGACCCATTCTGTCACACACAAAAAACATTTATCAGCTGGTGTGTTTGATCAGTTTACCATTTGCAGTAAAGCTTGGTAATATCATTAACGTTATCAAATGAATGAGGGTTTTTTTCCTTCTCACTGGTTTTGAGTTCACAAAATAGTTGATTAAAAGTGTCCATTTGTATAGGCCTTGTTGGAAATACAGGCCTTTTAACAAAGCATACTGATTTTTTTTCCTAGTACAGTGTGAGAAACTTAAAGCTTGCATTCCCTCTCTCATTGTATGTGCATAACTGTAATTAACTTAATGCAATTACTCAAGCATCCAGAGGAAAAAATACAGGAGTTTTTACAATGCTGTAGTTTAAGCAGTGCATTTGCATGCTGACATACTAACAGCAGAATTCTGAAAAACATGTTTGATATATATTTTGAAATTTAATGGTATTTAGAGGTAAGTTGAAAGTTAAATTCAGTAGGACAATAAAATTAATATAGTGACAAGTATTCTGGTTATTTAGCTGCTGGTCAGATAAAAGTTTGTTTAAAATTAAAAAGAAACTCACTTATCACTGTATTTTCATCAGGTTCAAACACCTTCTAACCCAATCCATTTCAGACTGAACAGGGCTAATATCTGTATCTAGTCATGTAGGTATAGGAAGATTCTTGACTGCTGTAACATTATTGATGAAATCTGACTTGTTTTGTTTCTCTTCCTATATCTACTTGTCATGATACTGAGGCTTTAAGGAATGTTTTGGCTTTCTTTCATACAGTATGAGTAAATCTTTACCTCCCTTTTTGAATTCAACTTTAACCATGATAAATAATAGTCTTCAGGACATCACATTTTCTTGCTCTTTCTTTTTTGCGGTGTTGAGGAAGCATGCTTCTCATTGTACCAGACACATAACCAGATCTGACTTTATACAAAGTACTCAAGGCATTGTCCATGCAGTTATTTGTTCTTGTAAGTTATATGCATGCTATTTAGAAGACCTAATATGGAAAAAAACGTATCTGACCTCAAATTCCACCTTTTTAGATTACGAAGTGTAAAAATGGAGCAAAGGAAACTGAACGATCAAGCAAACACTTTGGTGGACCTGGCAAAGGTTAGTAGGCAATTAACATTTCATTTGTTCTTTTGTAAATTAACATTTATCTTCTCAAAAGGAATAGTTCAGAATAAAAAGCTCATCTCTTCCTTGTAGTTCACAGGTACACATACACACTCTTCCTTAGTCAGTCATTATAGGAAAATAGGCCAATTGTCTTGTCTTCTGTGGTAAATTATGTTAAAGCCAGTATCATTCTGTCTGAAATGGCAAATACTTGATACTTCAGAAAAAAGGCAAAGTCCTTGTATAATGCATATAACAAGGAGCCTGATCCGATGTTTAGCCTCTTTCAGGAATGGGCCATGTTTGTGTCATGCTATATATGTGAAAGAGTAAATTCTTCCCTATATTTACATATTATGTGAGAGGGAGCATAGCCTACTGGTTACTGTGGGGGACTGGAATTCAGGAGTTCTGGGTTCATGTCCAGCACTGCTACTGTGACCTTGGGCAAGTTACATTACATCTGTGTTTCTGGTCCATATCTGTAAAATAGGGATAATACTTACCTACTTTGCTAGTGTGTTATGAAGCTTGATTAATTAAACTTCTTAAAACGCTTTGAGATCTTCAGATGAAAGGTGTCATTCAAGTACAAAGTACTGTTATATCATGTGTTTTCTGTAGAGAATAATAATCAGATTTATAGGATTGAGGCCAAAATGTACAAGGTTTCACATCTGCATATGTGTATATAGCAGCTGCTCAATCTGAACTTCATATGTCACTAAGCGAGAGTGTATATATTTTAAATAAATATCTCCGACGTCTATCCCAGATGCTTTGAATCCACATTTGTTCAGTGCTTGCCTTTATGAACAGCCTGAATCCTTCAGTATGCATCCCACTCGGGCAAAATTCCCCAACTTGCCTAAACTAAAAATAAAAGGGTACCCAGCTAACTACTGTGGAAGCATTTCACGCACTTCCTATTTATGTCAACTAATAAAGACAATAGATCTGCCCATGAGACGCATATATAGTAGCTTGCTCGCAAGAATCGTGCCAACACCCTTGAAACACCATGCAGTGAAAAAAGAATATGGATGTTGGGCTGATTCGTCACTGCCTTGCACCTTACACAGTCATTCAGTTAATTGTTCATTCCCTTTCTGTGTACTGTAAACTTAACTACACGTCAGTAAATTTGCCTACAAGGTAATAAAGGATCTGGTTATTTCACATCAGTTTAAGTGTTTAAACCCAAGGCTTAACTGAACTCCTCCCTCTTGTAGACATAGATAAACCACCTTAACTCTTATCTCTGTTTCAGACACTGCATTCCAGTCTCATAAGAAAAATACAGTACAGTAATCAAAATAACAGAAAATTATTAATGAACAAGAATATTGTTTCATAAAGAGATTTAGCAATACAACCATGCAAAGATGAATGTACTTTTACATTCTAATCCCTTTTGCTTACTCGTACAGCTAGTGAACTCTGAAAAATAAATTAAACTCTATTTTATCATTTAAGGATCATTGATTCAACAAGTCCCAGTGTAGACTCTTCATTTTTAGCAGTGAAAATGAAGTATAAAACTTGTATGCTTCACATTTACGATAGAGCACGTGGTTATTTTCAAAGCACTTTGTGTTACTAAATCGCTTGTATTATCACTTATAGTTTTGTTTTCTGGGGGGATGGATGGTTGTACCTTAAAAGTATAGTTTCTCCTTGGTTGGCATAAGGAGCTCCATTAACACTAATGAGAGCTCCATATGCTGATCAAGGGGAGAACATACTGCTTAGAAGTATGAAGATCCATTTAACGCAAATATAGAGAAGGATAAAAATTCCAGAATTTATACCATATACAGTGGAATCTTTGGACTTCCTCCACTTGTTGAATAAATCCAATATTAAGGTAGCACATTTCTAAATCTCTGTACTTCTGAAAGGTCTTCTGTTTGACCCAGTTCATCAACAGTTTGAAATTAAAACAGCTTAATGAAGGAATGAATGTTAACTTCTCATTGAATGTTGCACCAAGTGGGGATTTGTACTAAAGCCCTGAGTAAAATTACTTCATGAGACAGGTGCTTGTTGTAGTATCATCAGCCTTCCACTCATGCTGACCTTTTCTGTTAGTACCAACTTTAAAGGGCTGGGGAAAAATACAAAAACAAAACCCTTTCAGAAATCCGACTGGAATAACCCTTCATACTGAAATGTTTGCAAACCAGATATAAAGCTCTGCTTGCATCCTCTCCTTTCAGACTCAAAACATCATGTATGACCTGATTTCTGACTTAAATGAAAGAAGTGAAGATTTTGAGAAGAGGATTGTTACTCTGGAAACTAAACTGGAAACTTTAATTGGTAGCATTCAAGCTCTCCCAGGACTGATTAGCCAGACAATCAGCCAACAACAGAGGGATTTTCTTGAAGCTCAGATACAAAATTACGACAAGCATGTTGCCTACAGTGCTGAGAGATCACGATCTTTGTCGAGACGGAGATCCTCCTCCACAGCACCACCAACTTCGTCAGAGAGTAGCTAGAAGAGAATACGTTAACCACAAAATAAAGACTTTTTGCCATCATATGGTCGATATTTTAGCTTTTATTGTAAAGCCCTATGGTTCTAATCAGTGTTATCTTGGTTCTGATGTCAGAATCCTGGAAACCTGAACACAAAGTTTTAGGCCAAAATGAGTGAAAACTTTTTTTTTCCTGTCAGATGCACAGTGAATGCACCTATTATTGCTATATAGATTATTCCTCCTGTAATTTCACTAAGTTTTTATTCATGCACTTAAAACAAACTTTACTATTACAGTATATAATATAATAAAAAGATTAATTTCTGCATATACCTGCTTGGTCACTTTGGCTTGAACATTCTTAAAGATTTATTAAGCATTATTTTAAGCCCAAATACAGAAGATGATTCTAACTAAAGAAAGACAAAGTTTAAGCTTAATTAGCCTTCAGATGTGAACATTGATTTTCTAAACTCAGCCCACAGGGGAGAAAAAAAACAATTGCTGGATGAACATTAAAACAGTTTGTGTATGTATAGTCACTTGAGAGGGACAATGTTAATTTGAATTTTTTAAAAGTGATTATTTCTTTAGAAAAAAAAAACAGTTTCTGGTACACCCTTAAAAAATCATGGAACATTTTATAAAGTAGTATTGGAGGGCGGGGGGGAGTTCCGCTCACCTATTTAATAAAGGCCTTTTTCAGTAGTGGGAAACTGACTATTTAACTTCCTATACAGTGAAATTGACTATTCATAAAATGCTGCAAATGCACAAAGCACAGTAAAAACACAGAGGGGAAGTAATTCCTCCCAATTCATGCAGTTATAATCAATTTAGGAGTGACTTGTAACTATAGCAGATGAAAATCATATCTGTCTGGAAATATTGTAAGTCGATAGTGTCCCTTTAAATTACTCTGCATTTCTATTTGCATTTCAAAACGGTGTTTGTTTTGTTTTTTGTTGTTTTTGTCATATATCTCTGTATGGTGGGTACAAGCTACAGAGAAAAGCCTAAGTTACTGTGTCATAGCAGCTCAGTGCTAAATATCATGTCACATTTAGATAATCCCTTTGATTTCAACTACATAGCAAACTAACATAGAAATGAAGTGAGGATTAATCTAAGAGGCTCTTCATGATGGTCACAAAAAAGCTGTTCGAAGCTAGTGTTCCAGGTGATGGAATTGAACTGGTGGGTACTCCATTGCTTTCCTTTCATTCACTAATAATGAAGTCTCTTTGATATTTTGAAAAGGCATATGTATGCATTTGGGAAGTATTCTCTTTGGCTTTTCTACTGCATATATTCATGAGTGGCAATCCTGAGTAAATTATTTGTGCAAGGCACAAGAGTATTACATGCAGGGTTCCCATTTATAAAAACAGGATGTAGGGGGCTTTAACTCCCTTTGTTGGTATCATCTTTATCTGTCAACTGATGGAGTCTAACACAAATGAGTACTTGAAGATAATTGGTAAGTATAGCTATTTCATGTTTTCATAAAATATATTTATGAAATACATCTACATATGAACTATATGCATGTTGGAGGAAATGGAGGTTGTTATATTAAAAGATTGCAAGTTCCACTCTACAGAAATTAATTTTTGGCAACAATTTAAAGGAAATTGCTATTCTTATCTTAGAAACACAGGGACATTTCTAGGATGAATCCTTCCATGAATACCCTCGTGCTGGGAAATAGAATTTCACTGCTTTATACACCAGTACATTTAGCACATAGCACTGGGAAATCCAGACCACTTCTAAGCAGCTTCATTTTTGCCCAGTTAAGGGTGCTACCGTTACAGGGGATACACTTGTGCGGCATACATTGTGGTGGGTCTTTAGCCATGTGTTCTGCCATCACAGGGTATGTCTTAGAACAGATGGCAGAGCATTTGTTAACTGCTCCTCTGAGCAGATCACTTATGCTGGTCAGCTTGTTTGTGGCAACAAACGTATGCAGACTTCTGGGCCAGCCTCGCTGTATTCCTGATGTTAGATGGGCATACTTGCCAGAATGCTTTTGTATGCCAGTTCATGGAGTCCAGCTAACAATCCACATTGTTTCAGAGTAGCAGCCGTGTTAGTCTGTATTCGCAAAAAGAAACGGAGTACTTGTGGCACCTTAGAGACTAACCAATTTATGTGAGCATAAGCTTTCATGAGCTACAGCTCACTTCATCGGATTCAATGAAGTGAGCTGTAGCTCACGAAAGCTTATGCTCACATAAATTGGTTAGTCTCTAAGGTGCCACAAGTACTCCTTTTCTTTTTGCAAATCCACATTGTGTATGTGTGGGATTTGAGACCAACATTTTCTAAAGTGGTGTCTGATTTCAAGTGACTCTACATTTGGGTACCCAACTTAAGCCACTTTTGCCCTGATTTACAGAAACCCTGGGCACCCACATCTCCAACTGAAGTGTCTCTTTCCCCAGAAATATGAATTCTCTCTCTTGCAATATTTTCATATGTTTCTGCCTGCCTCTGATACCATATTGCATGTAGGAACTTTATCTGAAACAATTCTGCCTGAAATGCTTCTAAGGTACTCCCCTTCTCCTTAGTCCATGATCATCATAAGGAAAATGGGTTGCTGGAATTCATCTATTTATACTGTGTTCTTTGGTAGAAGCCATAATAATAATGCCTAGATCTTATATACTGCTGTCTGTCAGTAGATCTCAAAGCACTTTACAAAGGAGGCAGTATTATTATCCCCATTTTACAGATTGGGGAAATTGAGGTCACCTAGCAGGCTAGTGGTGATGTAGCCACAAATAGAACCCAAGTCTCCTGAATACCACTCCAGTGCTCTAGCAACTAGGCAATACTGCCATAAGAGAAACCAGAGTAAGGAGGACCTTAAATTGCTATCCTTGATGAGGCACACAATATTTTTTAAATCATAAGCTATATGGCTGAAGCAAGTTTTGTGAGGCCTCTGTATAATTTCCAAAAAATTATTTTCTCATAAGAACGGTCCAAATGGGTCAGACCAATGGTCCATCTAGCCCAGTGTCCTGTCTTCCAACAGTGGCAAAAGCCAGGTGCTTCAGAGGGAATGAACAAAATGAACAGGCCATCATTGAGTGATCCATCCCCTGTCGTCCACGCCCAGCTTCCCAGGCAAATAGAGACTAGGGACACTCAGAGCATGGTGTTGCATCCCTGAGCATCTTGACTAATAGCCAGGGATGGATCTTCCTCCACTAACTTATCTAGTTCTTTTTTGAACCATATTATAGTTTTGGCCTTCACAATATCTCCTGGCAAAGCATTCCACAGGTTGACTGTGTGTTGCATGAAGAAGTACTTCCTCTTGTTTATTTTAAACCTGTTGCCTATTAATTTCATTGGGTGACCCCTGGTTCTTGTGTTAGGTGAAGAGTAAATTATATTTCCTTATTCATTTTCTCCACATCAGTCAAGATTTTATAGATCTTGATCATATCCCCTCTTAGTCATCTCCTGAGCTGAAAATTCCCAGTCTTTCTTTTTAATCTCTCCTCATACAAAAGCTGTTTCATACCCCTAATCATTTTTGTTGCCATTCGCTATACCTTTTCCAATTCTAATGTATCTTTTTTGAGATGGGGTGACTAGAGCTGCATGCAGTATTCAAGATGTGGGTGTACTGTGGATTTATACAGAGCCATTATGATATTTTCTGTGTATTATTATCTATCCCTTCTTTTTATTCTCCACTTTTAGAAACCAATCGGTTAATGACATACTTAAGAACGGCCATACTGGGTCAGACTAGTGGTCCATCTAGCGAGGCATCCTGTCTTCTAGCAGTGGCCAATGCCAGGTGCTTCAGAGGGAATTAACAAAACAGGTAATCATTAAGTGATCCTGCCCTTGTTGCACATTCCCAGCTTCGGGCAAACAGAGACTAGGGACACTTCAGAGCATGGTTTTCATAGATTCATAGATATTTAGGTCAGAAGGGACCATTATGATCATCTAGTCTGACCTCCTGCACAACGCAGGCCACAGAATTTCACCCACAATTTTGCATCCCTGCCTATCCTGGCCAATAGCCATTGATGGACCTATTCTCCATGAATTTATCTAATTTTCTTTTGAACAGTTGACAGTGATGGCAAAGGGAAGCAATCATGCAAAAAGTGATGGACATAGCCAAACTGAGCAACATAGCACACACATTCTCCTCTTCCAAAAATGAAAACTCTTCTCTAATCCACAACATAGCACAAACTATAGTTTGTGATTGTATTTTTGTCTGTTTAGGGCTACATGTTTACTTTCCTGTTGGCTGTGCTTAAATGACTCTTGCTACGTATAAGCAGTCTAGAGGGATTGTTTGGTCATAACGAGAAGCAATATTCCACCTTTGTGAGGGCTGAATAATTTAGAGTTGTCTAACTTTAGGTGTAATTTATATAGCTTTTCTAAATGTCAGAATGTGGCTTTCAATACTTAGTGTGTGGTGTTTTTTGGTTGATAGTAGTGGGTAGCAGGTACAGTATTTACCATCTGGTTTATTTCAGTATACCACTTGCTCTTAGCTATATCTGGTTTGCTGACTCTGAGTTTCTCTCTTTCAAGATTCAAATGAAAAACTGGTACTCCTTTAAGTGCTCAATCAGTTATCTGCTGCTAGTGCTATATGCACTATTATTCTGAAGTCAATATTCATAGAATCACATATAGACTAGATGGGACCTCTGGAAGGTCATGTCAGCCTTGCCCCTGCTTTGTGACCATATCCTAATATTTCTTCTAATCCATGTCTAATAGCTACTTATCTTGAAAATTTTCAGTGATGTTCCTTCCTCTAATTGATTTTTTTGGATTAGAACATTTTCCCTACTATTGAATTTGAACTATCCTCTTTTGTAGTTTAAACATGTTACTTCTGGTCTTGTCATCTTGGGGAAGCAAGAATAATTACTCCTTTCTTGCTTACAACATCCTTTTTATTGGACTCATAAAATATCATCAAGTGTCTCCTTGGCTGTTTTTCTCCAAACTGTACAAACTTTGCTCTCTCAACTGTTCTTAATACTGTAGGTCTTATTTTGAAGGTGTTTATATACTTTTGGTGCATGTCTGACTCTCTCCCATTTGTCAATAGGGAGTCAATATTTGTGTGTGGTGGGGTTTTTTTATTTGTTTGTTTTTTGTAGTAAACTGACTGGAACAGCACTTGGCACTTCATTTCACTTTGCTGCTGACATAATCTCCCTATTTTACATATAGTACCTTTACTTATACAGGACAACTCATGAGTATGATCCTGAAAACTCTTGCTCCTTGTAGTACTTCTTACACAAGTAACTCCATAACTTCAACAAGATCACTCAAAAGAGCAAGAGTTGCAGGATTGAGACCAAATATTTTCAGTTTCATGGGACTGGAAATAGTCAAGGGAAACTTTTTGTCTGAAGAGGGGTTGGTGGGAGGGGGGTTGTTTGTTTGAAAAATAGCCTTTTTATGGGTTAAAAAATTACAACAGTCCAATTTTGAGATTTTTTTTCAATTTTTTTGCAAATTATTTTTTCAAAAATTTTAATTTTTTGAACCGAAACATTGATATTTTTTATTAAAATCTTTTGGGTTTTGTTTATCAGAGTTTGGGTTTTCCTTCTTTCCTTTTTTCCTCTAACATTTGTAAATATCCTTTTCCTTCCCCTCCCCCCATATTTTCTAAAATGACTGGAAAAAAGGGGTAGGGGAGAGAAAAGGAAGAAACAAACAACAAAAAATGATGTGTAATGAAAGATCTTAACTTTAAAAAATTCTATAAAATTTTTAAAAGCTGAAAAAAAAATCACATATATTTGAGTGGAATTGAGTCCATTCCAAACCCTACAAAATGAAAATCTCTTAGAAAATAAGAAATTTTTCACAAGTTTAATTGGAAATTAGAAATGAAAAATATTAGGATCTTGGGCCCCAATCCAGCAAAATACGTATGTACGTGCTTTAACATACAGTAGTCCCATTGGCTTAAGTACATACCAAAGTGCTTGTCTGAATTGGAGCTCTGAATCTGATCTCACACCTGTTTACTCAAATATAATCTCAGAATCAAGTATTATGGCTACTAATCTGTTTCCTCTGATGCATCTGCAGTCTGGAGTCAGGGAAGGGAGTCAGCCAATCTAGATTCTGTTCCTGAATATACTACTGATCATGGTGTGATCTTGGCAAGTCATTTAACTTCTTTCTGCCTCTGTAAAATAGGAATGAAGATACAAATCTTCGTACAGTGCTTTGAGATCTACGGGTGAACAGGATTCTAAAAGGCGAGGCATTGTTCTTTACTACTGCAGGATTGTTCCCTACAGCAATGCTTTGTTGTATCCAAGTTTAAGTGACTAATCATGTAGTGGGGCTTTCATCAAATGGAACCCATTTAATCATTAAAACAGTTTTTCCTGACACTGAATCTAAATGTTATTTTGCTCACTTTCACCCCATTACTTATTGTTCTCACTCACCTTCTCTGAAGAATGGACTTTTCCTATTCTCAACTGTTTGGCTGATCTCTTTGGCTGAAAAGGACCTGGCAGGTAGGGACTGGTATATTTGCTAATTGTCAGGTCACATGATTTTGATTCTACAAAGCATTCTAGATTCATTAGCTCTCTTCTGGAGCTCTGCCCATAGATGTCCTAAACAATGCTGAGTTCTCCTTTTTCCTTACGCATGCAGAACAGCACAATGTCGTGATACAGTGCACCCTTTAATGCTGTTCCTTCTGTGTATATGTAGCTGTGTCTTTTCCAGCATTCATTCACAAAATTGTAATTTTTAAATCTTCCAACCCTTTTTGTTTCACCTACATTCTCAGTGTGGACTTTCTCTGAAGCGAGTCGTTCCATTTACACATGTTCCTCTTTTTTCCCCTTTAGAAAAAAATAATACAAGGACTTACGTGCCTGTAAGTTAGCTTGATCCATCATCTGCTGGTCTGGAACGGAGGTATTGGGTTGGCAGAAAAGCTGGTGCACCTACCTCAGGATCCATGAATAGAAACCACACCTCTGATGCAGGAGCAGAGGATGGGATTGTCTCCAGGAGCAGAACAATAGGATCTGAGTGGGAAAAAAACAACATCAAGTCAATCAGGTTGCTTAGAACAGGACTGCTCTTTGTAGAAGTGGCCAGGCGAAGAAGTTTAGTGTAGGCTCTTCTAGTTCTATTTATTTGTTTTATTTTAAAAACTGTTCTTTGTGTTTGGGGAAGAGAGTCCCTCCTTGTCTTTATCTGAGGCTAAACTTTGAAATTAGGTGCCCAAACGTAGCCACGTATATCCAAATGGAGGCACCTGGTTGTCAGAGCTGCTGAGTTGCACACCTCAGCTGAAGTCAGTGGGAGCTGCAAGTGCTCAGCACTTCTGTTTAGATGCCTAAGTGTAAGCTTCAGTCCTTAATTTGAAAATATTGGCCTTCGTGCTATCCCTGAGCAGCCGCATTTTCCTCACTCACCTCAAAAACAGGTTCTCTTCCAGAGGGGCTTAATGTACAGCCCAAGAGTCAGATGCAATAGCACAGAAGCTGGCAATGCATTCAGTGGCTGCCTTTTCCTGTAACTGCCGGGTCAGGAGGAAGCCAATGGACTCTGTGTTTTTATGGGAATCCTGATTGCAATCTAAGGCCCAGATCCTGCAACTTCTTGCACACAATTGGACTGCTGAACCTGCTTTCAACTCCATTGCATTTAACAGGGCTCCCTTTGGGTGCAGCAAGCTCCTCACGTGTATGAAGTTGCAGGATTTGGGACTAGTTCAGCAATTTCTACTAATCTTTCAGGTATGATTTCCACACCATAACATCTGTTGTCACTTGAATTTATCTTTACTTTAGAGCAGTGGTTCCCAAACTTGTTCTGCCGCTTGTGCAGGGAAAGCCCCTGGTGGGCCGGGCCGGTTTGTTTACCTGCTGCGTCCGCAGGGTTTGGCCGATCGCGGCTCCCAGCGGCTGCGGTTTGTTGCTCCAGGCCAATGGGAGCTGCTGGAAGCAGTGCGGGCCGAGGGACGTACTGGCCGCTGCTTCCAGCAGCTCCCATTGGCCTGGAGCAGCGAACCGCAGCCCCTGGGAGCCGCGAACGGCCAAACCTGCGGACGCGGCAGTAAACAAACCAGCCCGGCCCGGCTGCCAGGGGCTTTCCCTGAACAAATGGCAGAACAAGTTTGGGAACCACTGCGTTAGAGGATAGGTATGGTTATATGCAAATTAGCTGTGATCCGTAGACTCATGTCAAGCACCTGTGCTGTGTTTCAGAGTTCACCCTCAACAAATTTGGACGAGAGAGTCGGGTCATTGGCTCCTGATTCCTGGGGCGTCATTAGGCAAGTTACTTAACTTTATTCTGCCTTTTTGTTCTCTAACTAATGTATGTATGAGGTGATGTATGAGGGGGTGAGAGTTCCCTGTTGGTGAGTATTTCTAACTAAAGAGCTATCAAGTAATAAAAAAATTATCTTTCCTGGCATAGCAGAATCATGCAGTTTAAAAAAAAAAAAACACACACACACACACACACTGGCTGAGGAAAGGTAAACTACTTAAAGCGGTTAACAAGTAAAACAAAACCTAACTTCAAAGTGGGTTTCTCCAAAAGCCAGAAGAGTGGAGTGTTGACGGGCAAACTTCAACAAACAGATCTTACAAGTTATTTAAGTGACACTTGTAAAGACTGAGATCTCTGAACAGACTGGAGGACAAAGTGAGGAGATGGTTGGAAAGCTAACAGAGAGCCAATTACCAGATTTAATGTATGATCTAACATATTTTAATGGTACGGTATACATGTCTGTATTTGATGTAGTATCTCACAATAGCATCTACAGGCACAGGTAAGTCTATCTTACATTTTCCTTCATCCTCCATATTAAGAATTACAAACCTCCCCACTGAGAGAGGAACATGAAGCTTCTCCTTCCTCGGGTTTGATAGCAGGAAGTCACAGACAGAAGGCATCAAAGCTGTTGTGTGCATAGCTATTGCACCAGAGCAGGTTGCACCAGTACAAACAACTCTCAGGGCCCAATGCAAAGATGATGTGTAAAATGCCTTTGATGATGTTGGCTTCCCTGCACTTGGACTCCCTTAAGTCCATTTTACATTAAAATATATGTAAGGGAGTCTAAACTGGTGTAAGTTACATACTGAGATGCCTGAAAAAGTTGTAAGCTAACATGACTTATGCCTTTTTGCACCCTAGAGTTGCTTTCTACTCTCCTCAGATCTGGCCCCTCAATATGTGTTACACTTTCTTAAACTCCTTTGGATTTCAGTGAAGCAAATTCAGTGGTGATGTATGAGGGGGTACGAGTTCCATGTTGGTGAGAAGTTCAAGTTCACAGCAATGATCCACCACATCCAACAAGTGTCGGATTAGGGGGCACAGGTAACAAAGTCTGAAGGAGTCCACTTCTAAATGGTTAAATGATAAACGCTATTTAAAGACTAAAAAGGCTCAGGTCAAACACTGCAGAAAGAAGTTAAAACCTTGTGTTAAGATGGGCATTGATTTTTGGCTGATGTACCTTAGCACTTATTGAGGTTTCTATTCACTGAGAGGCAGATTCTGATCTCAGTTACACCACAAAGTAACTATAGATTTACCCTGGTGTGCATAAATTCAGAATCTGGCCCTGAGGAGGAACTGTATTAGCAAGCGCCCTGACTTTATTAGTTCAACTCTGAGATAAAGTTTTGAGAAGTTTGACTAATACGTGTGGATTAAACTTATTGCATTAGTAATTTTAATGTGTTTTAAGGTCAGTACGTTACAACTGTGCTGATTGCTGCTGGGTTCATGGTCCCTGGAGCAATTTATCAACTCTAGATAGCTATGCTAACCTGCAGTCGGGCTCAGTCCCATGAGGTGCTGAGAAGCCTGAACTCCCATTAAAGCTAGCAGAAACTCAGGGTATTGCAGCAGCTCAAAGTGTTCAGCAACTCAACTGGAGCAAGCCCTTAGCAAGGAGAAGGAGATGCTTTCCCATGAAATCAAAAGCTTGACTGAAAGGCAATATTTAATGAGCTATCTGGTGTCGGTTCCTTCAGCCTGTTTAATTGCAGAGTGCGCACCAAGGAGGCCACATAGTCAGTTGGGTGCAGCAGTAGAAAGTGAAGGCCATGCTGATTTCAAATATAAAGGGCATGAAAAGAAACATTCACTATTTCTTTACAAAGTGGTAGAAGTTGCTTTTTATACTTTAGGTGCAGGGTCATGTTTCATAGAACCATTGAGTTAGAAGGGACCGCAGGAGTCCTCTAGACTAACCCCCTGCCAAGATGCAGGATTTGTTGTCTCTAAGCCATCCAAGACAGATGGCTATCCAGCCTCCTTCTGAAAATCTCCTGTGAAGAAGTTTCCACAACCTTCCTAGGCTGTCTGTTCCATTGTTCTAGTGTCCTTACAGTTAGGAAGTTTTTCCAGAGATTTAATCTAAATCTGCTATGCTGTACTTTGAATCTATTGCTTCTTACATAACATAAGAATGGCCATACTTCATCAGACTAAAGGTTCATCTAGCCCAGCATCCTGTCTTCTGACAGTGGCCAATGCCAGGTGCCCCAGAGGGAATGAACAGAATAGGTAATCATCAAGTGATCCATCCCCTGTCACCCATTCCCAGCTTCTGGCAAACAGAGGCTAGGGATACTGTCCCTGCCCATCCTGGCCAATAGCCATTGATGGACCTATTCTCCATGAATTTATCTAGTTCTTTTTTGAACCTTGTTATAGTCTTGGCCTTCACAACATCCTGTGGCAAAGAGTTCCACAAGTTGACTGTGTGTTGTGTGAAAAAAATACTTCCTTTTGTTTGTTTTAAACCTGCTGCCTATTAATTTCATTTGGTGACTCCTGGTTCTTGTGTTATGAGAAGGAGTAAATAACACTTAGAATCATAGATTACCAGGGTTGGAAGGAACCTCAGGAGGTCATCTAGTCCAACTGCCTGCTCAAAGCGGGACCAATCCCCAATTTTTGCCCCAGATCCCTAAATGGCCCCCTCAACGATTGAACTCAGAACCCTGGATTTAGCTGGTTAATGCTCAAACCACTGAGCTCCCCCCACTTCCTTATTTACTGTTTCCACACCAGTCATGATTTTATAGACCTCTATCATATACTCCTTAGTCGTCTCTTTTTCCAAGCTGAAAAGTCCCAGTGTTATTACTCTGTCCTCATATGGAAGCTGTCGCATACATCTAATCATTTTTGTTGCCGTTTTCTGAACCTTTTCCAATTCCAATATATCTTTTTTGAGATGGGGCAACCACATCTGCACGCAGTATTCAAGATGTGGGCGTACCATGGTTTTATATAGCGGCAATATGATATTTTCTATTATTTTTTTTATCTATCCCTTAATGATTCCCAATATTCTGTTCTGGTTATGGGGTTTTTTTTGTTTGTTTTTTTTGCTCTTGCTGCACATTGATTGGATGTTTTCAGAGAACTATCCACAATGACCCCCAAGATCTCTTTCTTGAGTGGTAACAGCTAATTTAGATCCTATCATTTTATATGTATAGTTGGGATTAGGTTTCCCAATGTGCATTACTTTGCATTTAACAACATTGAATTTCATCTGCAATTCTGTTGCCCCGTCACCCAGTTTTCATAGAATCATAGAATATCAGGGTTGGAAGGGACCCCAGAAGGTCATCTAGTCCAACCCCCTGCTCAAAGCAGGACCAAGTCCCAGTTAAATCATCCCAGCCAGGGCTTTGTCAAGCCTGACCTTAAAAACCTGTAAGGAAGGAGATTCTACCACCTCCCTAGGTAACGCATTCCAGTGTTTCACCACCCTCTTAGTGAAAAAGTTTTTCCTAATATCCAATCTAAACCTCCCCCATTGCAACTTGAGACCATTACTCCTCGTTCTGTCATCTGCTACCATTGAGAACAGTCTAGAGCCATCCTCTTTGGAACCCCCTTTCAGGTAGTTGAAAGCAGCTATCAAATCCCCCCTCGTTCTTCTCTTCTGCAGACTAAACAATCCCAGCTCCCTCAGCCTCTCCTCATAAGTCATGTGCTCTAGACCCCTAATCATTTTTGTTGCCCTTCGCTGGACTCTTTCCAATTTATCCACATCCTTCTTGTAGTGTGGGGCCCAAAACTGGACACAGTACTCCAGATGAGGCCTCACCAGTGTCGAATAGAGGGGAACGATCACGTCCCTCGATCTGCTCGCTATGCCCCTACTTATACATCCCAAAATGCCATTGGCCTTCTTGGCAACAAGGGCACACTGCTGACTCATATCCAGCTTCTCGTCTACTGTCACCCCTAGGTCCTTTTCCGCAGAACTGCTGCCTAGCCATTCGGTCCCTAGTCTGTAGCGGTGCATTGGATTCTTCCATCCTAAGTGCAGGACCCTGCACTTATCCTTATTGAACCTCATCAGATTTCTTTTGGCCCAATCCTCCAATTTGTCTAGGTCCTTCTGTATCCTATCGCTCCCCTCCAGCGTATCTACCACTCCTCCCAGTTTAGTATCATCCGCAAATTTGCTGAGTGCAATCCACACCATCCTCCAGATCATTTATGAAGATATTGAACAAAACCGGCCCCAGGACCGACCCCTGGGGCACTCCACTTGACACCGGCTGCCAACTAGACATGGAGCCATTGATCACTACCCGTTGAGCCCGACAATCTAGCCAGCTTTCTACCCACCTTATAGTGCATTCATCCAGCCCATACTTCCTTAACTTGCTGACAAGAATGCTGTGGGAGACCGTGTCAAAAGCTTTGCTAAAGTCGAGAAACAATACATCCACTGCTTTCCCTTCATCCACAGAACCAGTAATCTCATCATAAAAGGCGATTAGATTAGTCAGGCATGACCTTCCCTTGGTGAATCCATGCTGACTGTTCCTGATCACTTTCCTCTCCTCTAAGTGCTTCAGGATTGATTCTTTGAGGACCTGCTCCATGATTTTTCCAGGGACTGAGGTGAGGCTGACTGGCCTGTAGTTCCCAGGATCCTCCTTCTTCCCTTTTTTAAAGATGGGCACTACATTAGCCTTTTTCCAGTCATCCGGGACTTCCCCCGTTCGCCACGAGTTTTCAAAGATAATGGCCAAGGGCTCTGCAATCACAGCCGCCAATTCCTTCAGCACTCTCGGATGCAATTCGTCCGGCCCCATGGACTTGTGCACGTCCAGCTTTTCTAAATAGTCCCTAACCACCTCTATCTCTACAGAGGGCTGGCCATCTCTTCCCCATTTTGTGATGCCCAGCACAGCAGTCTGGGAGCTGACCTTGTTAGTGAAAACAGAGGCAAAAAAAGCATTGAGTACATTAGCTTTTTCCACATCCTCTGTCACTAGGTTGCCTCCCTCATTCAGTAAGGGGCCCACACTTTCCTTGGCTTTCTTCTTGTTGCCAACATACCTGAAGAAACCCTTCTTGTTACTCTTGACATCTCTTGCTAGCTGCAGCTCCAGGTGCGATTTGGCCCTCCTGATATCTTTCCTACATGCCCGAGCAATATTTTTATACTCTTCCCTGGTCATATGTCCAACCTTCCACTTCTTGTAAGCTTCTTTTTTATGTTTAAGATCCGCTAGGATTTCACCATTAAGCCAAGCTGGTCGCCTGCCATATTTACTATTCTTTCGACTCATCGGGATGGTTTGTCCCTGTAACCTCAACAGGGATTCCTTGAAATACAGCCAGCTCTCCTGGACTCCCTTCCCCTTCATGTTAGTCCCCCAGGGGATCCTGGCCATCTGTTCCCTGAGGGAGTCAAAGTCTGCTTTCCTGAAGTCCAGGGTCCGTATCCTGCTGCTTACCTTTCTTCCCTGCGTCAGGATCCTGAACTCAACCAACTCATGGTCACTGCCTCCCAGATTCCCAACCACTTTTGCTTCCCCCACTAATTCTACCTGGTTTGTGAGCAGCAGGTCAAGAAAAGCGCCCCCCCTAGTTGGCTCCCCTAGCACTTGCACCAGGAAATTGTCCCCTATGCTTTTTTTGAGTTTTGTGAGATCTCTTTGTAGCTCTTCGCGGTCTTCTTTGGACTACTATGACATCATCTGAAAGGAGACATCATCTTGCCCTGCCCTCTGTGGCAAAAAGAGAACAACTTTTCTCCATCTTTTTTATAGCAGCTTTTCAGGTATCTGAAGGCTGCTATCATATCGCCTCCTTCATCTCCTCTTTTCAGAGCTAAACGCACCCAGTTCCTTCAATCTTTGCTCATATAGCTTGCTCATATAACTCATATATAGTCATCTTTGTAACTCACATCTGAATCCTTTCCAGTTTGCCTACCTCCTTTTTACATATTGGTCACCAATATTGGACACAGAATGCCAGCTGAGGCCTAACCAGCACAGAGTAGAGCGGTAATATCCCATCCTGTGACTTCCATGCTATGCCTCTGTTAATGCAGCCTAAAGTTGCATTTGCTTTTTTTGCAACAGCATTGCATTGCTGACTCATGTTGAAGTGGTGATCCACCAGAACTCCCAGATCCTTTTGAGCAGTACTGCTGCCAAGCCAGTTATCTCCCATTCCGTATTTGTGCATTTGGCTTTTCTTCCTTAAGTACAGCACCTTACATTTGTCTTTGTTGGATTTCATTTTGTTGTCTGTAGCCCAGTTCTAAAATATAACAAGATCCCTCTGAATTTTAGCTCTATCCTCCAAAGAATTGGCATCTCCCCCTACATCAGCAAACTTGATCAGTATGCTCTATATTCTTACATCATCCAGGCCATCAATAAAGATGTTTAAACAACACTAGACCCAGAACAGAGCCACGTGGTACCCCATGTGTGACCTCCCTCCAGTCCACCTCATTCCATTAATAGTTACTCTTTGTTTGCAGTTGTTTAACAAATTATGTATCCATTTGATGGTAGTTCTTTGAAGCCCACATTTCTGCAGCTTACTTATCTGAGTTTCATGCTTCCCTTGCTACTATGTTTTCCATCTTGCAAATGTATTTAACTCTTCTGCTATATTTTCAGTTTAAAGCAATTATAGTACAAAGAAAAGACTAGCTCAAAAGTTTTTTCCCCTTAAAAGGTACTAACGGCTCTGAACATAGAGGACTTTCCAAAGATGTTTTGCACCCAAGTACCTCTATGATGGTCATTGTAGAACTAGTTAGATACATTAGATATACAGATGAGACAGACTGAGGGCTAGATCGTCACCTGATACCAACTAACATAGCTCCTTTCATGTCAAGGCTTTTCTGATTTATCAGATATGGATCGGACTCAGATTAGATAAGATTAAATTTGATAAAAATTACATAAGAAAATAAAAGTCTCATGTAACTTTGCATCAAAGATTTGGATCCAGTTTCTCAGCCTGGCAAATCGGCATCACTTCAGAGAAGTCAATGGCGCTGCTCTGATGTTGTTCAAGGTAAACCTCATGTTGTAGTCCAGATCCTGCGCGCACAGTGCTTTCTACTATGAGTCCCATTGGTGGTGCAATAGTAAGCACTATTTTCAGTAGTAGGTGTTTGCAGGATCAGATCTAGGCCTTAAAGAGCTGGGGAAACCCATAATCCCTTAGAAAGCTGTTGGTCTGTGTGGGGACATTGAGCAGTGGGCTGCTCAGGAGGCGGTGTGATATTGCATGGAAGTCATTCCCTCAGTATGCTACAGGCTACAGTGTGTTTCTTATTTGCCCTTCAATTTTATCTGGCAACATTTCATTGGGAAAGACTGTTAAAGTTACATTTCATACCCCCACTTTGCAATTTTATTTGCTGTTGGTTATTTGGATTTTTTTGTATATACTCAGGAAGTGGATACAATCCAAGGAATAATTCTTGGTTTCTGAGTCCCAGTTTGCCACCTGTGCAAAAGTTCCTGCTTATTCATGTCCTCAGCTCACATAGGTTCACACCCAGGCTCCATCTCCTTGTCTCTATCTAGAAAAGGAGTACTTGTGGCACCTTAGAGACTAACCAGTTTATTTGAGCATAAGCTTTCGTGAGCTACAGCTCACTTCATCGGATGCATACTGTGGAAAGTGTAGAAGATCTTTTTATACACACAAAGCATGAAAAAAATACCTCCCCCCACCCCACTCTCCTGCTGGTAATAGCTTATCTAAAGTGATCACTCTCCTTACAATGTGTATGATAATCAAGTTGGGCCATTTCCAGCACAAATGGCCCAACTTGATTATCATACACATTGTAAGGAGAGTGATCACTTTAGATAAGCTATTACCAGCAGGAGAGTGGGGTGGGGGGAGGTATTTTTTTCATGCTTTGTGTGTATAAAAAGATCTTCTACACTTTCCACAGTATGCATCCGATGAAGTGAGCTGTAGCTCACGAAAGCTTATGCTCAAATAAACTGGTTAGTCTCTAAGGTGCCACAAGTACTCCTTTTCTTTTTGCGAATACAGACTAACACCGCTGTTACTCTGAAACTTGTCTCTATCTGTGTCTTCCTCCTGTCTTGCTTGAGAGAGGCAGCCACAGAAGCCTCCATCAGCTTGGCTTTTGTCAAAGCTTTTGGGGTTTTATTTTCCTCAAGCGTGTTTGTTGCAAATATGCAGCAGAGACAGGAAAAGAAAATGCTAAAGTTTAATCACTTCTTGTTATGACTAAATATTATAACCGTAGTGTCTTGAGGTCCCAGCTGTGCTGGGCAGTGTACCAACACAGAGACAATCCCTGCCCTTAAGAGCTCACAAGCTGAATACACAAGATAAACAAAGGATGGCAAAGAAAACAGAGGAACAGATGTTGACTTAGCACTCTTCAGTCTCCTTCAACCCTGCTGCTGAGACAGTCCTGGGCCCACTCTGCCAGGGGGCAGCTTCTGCGGGGAGATTAAAGACAAGACCTGGCTTCTGGCTGGCCAGCCAGCCCATTCCATAGTGGGCAGAAAAAGTTTTGGCTCTCCAGGTCCCACTATGAAGGAGGAATCTCAGACAGTGGTGGTGGAAGAAGAAACGGAGGGCCCTGCTTTCACCAAGAATAGTGTCAGGGACCAGCTAAGCAGATACTATTGGGTTGCCTATGTTCAGCAGCTTAATGATGTATGGAATGGTTGTTGAGCAAATCTTCAAAGTTAAATGCTCTACATCCAAATCCATAGCAGCATGTGAGTCCCCCTTTTGATTGGATTTTTACAATTGTCACAGCTGCTTACTCTCCTTCTGGTACAGGGCGTTCTAAAGCGATTGATCCCCTATGCCTCAGCAGTATTTATTTCCATGCTTCAGTTGTCACCTGTCACACTAGTTTGTTTTCTGTCCAGAGATCTCAGAGAGAACCAGGCAAAACTAGAAAGATCATCTTACTACTCCCATAGAAACATTTGCTTTTAAGCATCTAACATTTGCTTTGTTTTGCCCTTGTATTGAAAAGATTAAAACTGAAGGGGGGAAGCGTGATGCAATATGCTGGGGGGTTTTCTGTAGGAACAGCTTGTTTCCATGACATTTATACAGTAAGCTTTTTCTAAATAACAGGCAGATTGGTGAAAGATGTTATTTTCTGTCATTTTTCCCTTTGATCTTTGCTTGCCTGATGTAAAAGAGCTATAGCCTTTATATGAAGACCTCTTGTAACATATTAGGTTGCTGAATAGAAAGCCTGTTTGTTTTGGGAATGATTGGATGTTAGTGAGTGAATTAGAATGCGGAATTCATGTGAAAAACATTGGGCTGGATTGTGACTCCCGCTACATGCCCATGCAAAGGACTAACGGGGAGTAAGAATTCACCTTGCACCCCTATGTGGCAGTGGCCACATACTCCCCACAGAGCAGATGGGTGGAGAATTGGCTGGGCAAGGCAGGGAATGGGAACAACTTTGGTATAGACCACCCCACTCACAGAGCAAGGAGAGAGCAGGGAGGAGCAGTGACTCAGAGGTGTCTGAGTTACAAGTCCTCCCTTAGGCACAGCAGTTTATGCACCCCTCCTCGCTCAGGGTTGTATCTTCAGTTACAGGCTAGCCCTTTGGGACTATCCCTAAGACATAGTCCCAAGATCCAGGAAAATATCTGATGCTTGATCTTTAGTCTTCTCTGGTAGAAGGGATTTTAGTGCTGATGTAGGCTGTCACATGAATATCTCTGGAAAATGGACTTCTCCACGGCAAGGATACAGCAAAGGTGGCAGCTGTGCAAGTTCCCCCGAGAGCCCTGCTACTGAGTCTCAAGCCAGCTTGAGAAGAATCACTTCTACAGGTAAGGAGCGCTGTTGTCAGTCTTTGTGCCCAGTCGGTCCTGGCTCTATTGGTACAGGCTGCCTTGTTTTGGTACATTAGGAAGCAGTTTCAGACCACTTACCAATTCATTTAATAGAAGCCTGTGACGGGCTCTGGGACTCACCACTGCTGCGCCTCCCGCTGGCATGTCTGGGAATTAGCTCTGTCCATTGCAGAGCGCCCTCTGCCGGTGGTGTCGTGTCCGTCATCTGCTGTGCCGGTATCCAGACTCACGTTGCTCCCTGCTCGGCGACGTCCACTTCAGGACAGTGCCCTCCGGCAGTGCCCCCTAGTCCATCCTTACCCCCTTCAGGGGGTGGGAAGGGGCATTAACAGCAGTCTTCCAACTTGCCCCTGCCGCAGTGGCCAACCACAACTCCCAAAGTCTAGCCCCTCTGCTCAAGGGCCAGTTGCAGTCTGCCATGGCCACTCCTCTACGGCCAGGTGCAGTACAAGGGGGAAGGGGGGGACCCAGGCCCACCCACAGCTCTGGGTCCCGAGCCAGGGACCCTCTAGCGGCAGCCTCTCTGCCCTCCTTCTCTCCCCTTATCTGTCCATCCTCCCTGGGTCACTTCCCCTCTGACCCCTTGCACCCAGTCTAGGCCCTTCTGGTGGGGGCCTGCAGTCTGACAGGTATCGGGCTGGAGCTCTCCTCTGTTCCCCCAAGCCTACCCAGCACTGCACTGTCCGAGGCACTGGTCTCCTTAGCTCAGAAGACAGACCTTCCCTGTTTCTCTCCTGGGCAGCCTTTATATAGGGCCTAGCCTGGCTCTGATTGGCTCTCCCCAGGCCTTCTCTGATTGGCTGCAGGTCTGCGCAGCCTCTCAGGCCTGGTTCAGCCTAATCTTGCCTGAGGGTGGGGCACCGCTCCACCACAAGGCCACCAGCCATCCTGAAGCTCTTTGGATATTACTACTCTAAGCTCTGGGTGGGAGTTTGGAGGTGAGAGGGGGTGCAGGGGGTGGGGGTGCAGAAGGAAATTTGGGGGCCGGAGGGTGTGTTTGGGGAGGGGGTGTGAGTGCAGGCTCTGGAAGTGGATGGGGGGTTCGGTGCTTACCTGGGGCACCCCCTCCGGCAGCATCTCCTTGGGGGGGGCAGGCCAGGGAGTCTCCGCGCGTTGTTGTCCCCAGGCACCATCCCTGCAGCTTCCCATTGGCCACAGGGGCATTCGGGGTGGAGGCAGCGCATAGCCCGCCCTCGGGCTGCAAGGACATGCCGGAATGAGCGTGCAGGAAGCCGCTCAGCCCCGCTGCTCTGCCAGGTGGCGGCGGGAGCCCTCGGGCTGTTTTAAATTGCCCGGGGCCAGGAGGCAGGGCTGGGGGACGCATGCGGGAAACTTTGCTGGAGCCAAGCCTCCGGGCCAGGAATATTCCTGGGGCCTGGGCACCACAGGCCCATAGAACTCGCTGCCCATGGTGAGAACCAGTGGTTACAGCATTCTCCCAGCATGCAGGCGACGTAGAATCAAATCCTTACTCTGATGTAGAGCAGAGATTCAGAGCCTGGTCTCGCACCCTCCAGGTGAGTGCACTAACCACTGAGCTATGGGGCATTCTAGAGAGCTGGTTTCTCAGTCTCTCCTGTTGAAGCTATTCCACTTCAAAATACAGTTTATAAAATGTATCAATGTAAAATAAACCGTATAAAATAAATTCAACAGTCATTGGAGCTTGGGCTTGAACCTGACTCTCCCATATCCCAGATACGTGTTCTGGGCATTGGGCCATAGAGACACTCAGACTTTCTCACACAAAGAAGAACAGTTCCAACAAGAGAGTGTCCCACACCACCAGGCCCCAGCCATTACGGCACTCACCTGGGCGGTGGGAGACCTTACTCCACATCAGGCAGAGGAGGGATTTGATTCCTGTATCCTGGTTGAGTGCTCTTATCACTGTGCTATAGGGTATAAGGAGGGTGGGAGAGGAGGAACCACCCCTGCCATTGTTTAGTGCAAGGCCTAATCAGCAGCAACCTCTGAATATGGCTACCAGCTCAGGCTCTGCATGTGAGACAGGCAGGGCAAGGCCTAGTCTGAGGATCCTGCTGGGGTTTAGGTATGAACAGGGCATCAGGACTCAGGTGGCTGTGCCCATGCCCAGCAGCAGTAATTTTAGTGCCACAGTGACTTTACTGGCAGACACCTAGGGTGGGATTCACAAAAGTTCCTAGGTGCCTAATTCCAATTGAAAGCAATTGGTGTGAGTTACCTAAATGCCTTTGTGTAACCCGCCTCTAAGGACTGTAGGTGCCCACAAGGTTTGGCAGCAGCTAAGCAGGGGGTTTGAGGATCTACATTTTGGACTTAAGTACCTAAAGTTTCAGTTTGTCGCTCTAGTCCTTAATCTCTCCAGGCCTCAGTTCTCTGGCTATAAAATGGGGATGATACTGCTCCCTATTTCACTACAGTGGTGTGAGGACAGTTCAGGAGTGATCGTTGGGAGCCCTGATACTATGGTGATGAGGGCCATAGAAGTACTGAGTTATATGGCATATTAAAGGAAACACTAAAATAGCATCACTGTTATTGCATCTTTACTTAAAAGACTATAAAAAATTAATGATACATGAAATGCTGTAAGTGCTTTTCTTTAGAAAGGGTGCACTATTTCAGAGGTAATTTAAGATGTGTATCCATTTGTGTGTTAACCACTCACTTTAAAAGAAGGATTACAAAGGGATTTTCAGCTGAAATATGGATGTACCCTAGTTGTTTGTGACTACTGAAGACTGTGTATGGAGTATGCTGATTCTTCTGGTGAGATGACATGCTACATTTGAGCCTCCATCAGATTTGCATTATTTGAATATGCTGTGAATTATAAAGTCACGAGAACAGAGTTGTAGTTTGAGAAGAGAACTTAATACTAAATTTTGATGTAGTTCTTTCAGAAGGATGTTCCTGTAATCTTAAACATTTTCCCACGTTACTGTAGATGACCCACTTGTTTTCAGGTGCTCATACATTTGTCATTACTTACTTTGCTTAATGACTGTCAAGTATCATACAAGTGACTAGTATCCACCAGCCTATTAAGTGGCTTGAAGATGCATTTTCCTTAGTACTGATATAAATAACTGAACTAGAATGTTGCAAATTTCATCAGCAGGTGAAATCTTTGCATTTATGGGTGAAATCTTTGCATTTACTGCCATGTGCTGTATTTAGGTCAGGCCATAGTAGCACTATAACATGAAGGCAAAAACAGAAGCATAAGGACCTCAAGTGCACCAATAATGGGGACGATGATAGAAGCATATGAGGAAAAGATGGAAGTGGTTTTGTTTTTAAAAATGAGAAAACAGGTATAGAAAAGAATGCATGTACTCCAATGTAAAATATATACATTTCAGGGGACTAAGGGTATGATGCCAAGTCAACAAGAATCTTTTCATGGATTCCAAGGGGCTTTAGGGCCTAAGGGTATGTCTACACTGCAATTAGACACCTGACTCAGGCTCATGGGTGGAGGTGCTGTTTAATTTCAGTGTAGATGGGTGGGCTTGGGCTGGAGTCCAGCCTCTAGGACCCTACAAGGTGGGAGGGTTCCAGAGCTCAGGCTGTAGGCTGATCCCAAACGCCTACATGGCAGGTAAACAGCTCCTTAGCCTGAGCCCATGTCAGCTGGGGGGTTTTAATTGCAGTGTGTAGACATACCCTCTATGGCTTAAGGGGATCAGGCATGAGATATAGTGCTCCTCACCTCAAGGTTGCTCATTGAAATCCAGCCAGCTTAGTTTGTTGCAACCAGAAGTCATTATCATCTCACGACTGTATTGGCTTATGTGAAATAGGTTGATAGTCTCAGTCCAATTCCAAGTGAACAGTATCTGCATCACACTGTCAAATACAATGGTCATTTTAATTACACACTTGTCAATCTCAACAGCATCCAAGGACCGATTGACTAGGGAGGCTGAACTACTCTGTCTGGCCGAGGGGGAGAGCGCGGATTAACTGTGCCCGTGGAAGCTTGCATTGCTGCTACTTTTGCTGCAGTGGTTCTGTATGATGGAGGATTTCAGAACTGACATCATAAATGCATATTTAACAGGGGGAGGGAACTGTAACTGAATGTATTTCTTTCTACTTACCCTTACTGTGGGCATGCCCAATTTCCTCCTGTTTGCTAATACCTCTAACTTTGACATTGTAGTTCTACAGGAGTCTTGGGCCCACCTGAAACACCACATGGAGCACAAAAAGTGTCATTAATTCAGAATTTGCGTCTGTTTGGTTGTGTGAGTCTTTCAGTTCAAGCCAGCATCTCTGAAGGACTGTTTTGATACCCCATAACAATAGAATACAGGGTGTGCTACTAAGTAATCCAATTCCAAGCCTGTAACCAGCAGTCCACCTACCATTCTGCTTTTGTATAAATTACAAAGATGCCCTGACTGTAGCTATTTAGCCAGCTCTAAATATCTTGGTATCTCAGTAGATAAACAGGATGAAAGAAAAAAATCTCTCTCATTTTCTTTTTATCTAGATGGTCCCCCTCACCATAGTACGTGAAATAAAGATTCAGTCGATTGCGGGGTGGACTGACCATAGAGAAACTCGTTTAACCTGAAAATTTAATGCATACGTCCCATTAATAAAAAATTGTCTTCTTGGCTGCATCTATTCATGTTCCTTGTGTTACCAGTACAATGCAGTTGTTTATTCTGTGACATTATGTTTCATATTTTCGGATGTATGCTCTCTCCTATGATTTCTGGTGTAACAAAACTATTTTTATATGATAAGGCACGCTCATCCTTGGTGTTCAGGAGCAGAAAGGAGAGGGATCAAATCTTTAACTGATGCAGGACTTTAAAAAGTCCAACCTCCCATAATTTGAATGATTTGTCCTCTTCCTGCTGTTGTTTTCTCTGTTTTGTATTCATCTCTTTAGCTGATGAATTGTGATGTAATTGATGGGGTTGTGTTTTTTTATAACTTTTTGAGAATGACATAATTGAATTGTATATTTAACTATGATCGTTTCTTTTTTTAATTTAAAATGGAATTTATTATAAAAATACTGTGGAACTTTATATTATAATGGACTATTCTCTATCTTCATGTAAATTTAACACTTTTAAAATAGTCTGGAACAGCTACCTAATTAGTATTATTGTTTGTCAGCATTTCCTTCATTAACTTCTACCAAAATATGCCAAAGTAAAGCTGAAACTGATGCTATATCCTCTGTTCAGGGTGTGATGTTGTTTTCCATGTGATTTAGTATCTAGGCATATGGGCCCCCACTCCCTTTGCCACTGCTGCTACAGGGAGCTGCAATAGCCCCAGCCATATCTGTACACTGCCCACACATGATAGTGAGGATAATAGATAAAATCTACTAACTCTGCACCTGCTCCAAACACTTCCTCTATGGAATGGTGCACAGGAAACTATCATATATCTAGGTATACTAACCCCATATGAGAGCACCCCTTATACTTCTCACAAGAACCACATTGTTTCTTCTTCAAGTAGGGCTCTTTATACCCATGGAGGAGACAAGAGGGATGTGTTTGTCTGACAGCTGCAATCTTTGTCTTCACCTCTGATCAAAGGAGCTTGTCCTGAGTGTCTGAGGCCCACAGCTGTTTGAATCCCAGATGTGGCCCCACTTAGGACAACTGCCATCTTGGGTAATGTACCAAAGATTGAACTGTGGACCTGAGGCGCAAAAGAGCTGTGGCTCTTTAACTGGGCCTGTAACAGACTCATCCTCTGTGGACTGGGCACCAAGAAGGACCTGTAGTACACACTCACCAGTAGGTTACACTTGCTCCTAGATACAGTTTATGTGGGAATACGACTCAGCTGTCAAATACACTTAAAAAGCTGTCTTCCCCAAAGGCATTCTTTTAGAATGCATGTCATAGTGTTAGAGGAAAAAAATAAACTAGGAATAACACTAGTACTGATCTGGTAGTGGAAAGATTCTCATATTCCATAGGATGCCCAAAAATGATGCACTGCATTTTTTTTCTCATCTGTTTAAAAAAAATTGAACACCTTATGAATATTCTTAGTCAAAATGTTATTGTTCAAAAGCTCAGAGAGGCTTTAATTCGTCTTTTTACAATAAATGCAACTTAAAAAATTTCTTAAGGGACAATGTTCTACATTTAATGGAGGTGCTTATACATTATTTATTGAATTTTCCTTCACTTCGGCAGAAGCAATGGAACAATCACTGAGTATTGCCATGGATTATCTTTGCAGTACGCAAAATTAATCAAACTGGAACAGATATGCAGATGATCTCTGTAAGTAGTTATCTAATGCACAGTTCAAGTAGTCGGCCATCTAGTGGAGCATTAAAGAAAGGTACATAAAGCCCCTACCTAGTCACTTCATGCGCTGATGTCCAGCTACGGTGTGTCTCACCATCATACAACACATAAGCCACTTTCACCGTTTTGATTCCTTTTGCTACACAGAGGGGTTGTGCTAACACTGATATCTCCCACCAGGCTTCAGAACAGAGTGAGTCATTTTGGCTTCAGGTGTGATGCATTGTCTGCACTCAACTATTGCTTGTTTCTGTCCCTGAAATTCTTCAGTACAGTACTTGCTAATCATTGTCTTGGCCAACATGTGACAGACCACCAAAAGGGAGTCCTTTATTTCCTAACAAAGCACCTTCTTTCCATGAGGTGTCTTTGTGTGGGAGTAATCCTGTATTATCACAGACTGATGAATGAGGAGAAAAGCAGGCGGTATGTACCGAAAAGAGTTCGTCAAAATTTCACTTTTTTAAAAAGAGCAACATTCATTCTTCTGCGTGTCACTGTCAGTAAAAAATAGAGCACTGCAAACAGTTTGACTCAACGTGCCAAAGTGCTTTGATGCACATTTCACTTCATCTGCAAACCAGCAACAGTCTATTTTCACTTTTAGCCAGGAAGTGATCTTATAGTTATTATTTATATTACTGTAGCACATAGAGACCTCAGCAAAGATCAGGGCCATACTGTTTTTCACAAACTTAGTGAGAGATAGTCTGTGTCCAGAAGAGATTATGATCTAAACAGATAAGATAAACAAAGGGTGTGAAGGGAGGGAAGAGGGACAGAACAAAGCAAGCAATAGAACCTAGTCTCCCTGCTCCCAGGCCAGTGCTCTGGCCAGTAGACAACAGTGCCTCTCAAGAAAGCATTTTGCAAACTGAGCATGAGCCTTTGCTCACTCAAGTCAATGCGACCTGTGCCAATAACTTGGATTATAGGCTTGCTTTTTGCTGGATCTGTTCAAGCTTCTGGTGGTGGTCCGTTTCCAGCTGAAGCCTGTTCCGTTAGGCACGTGGGGCATGTCACATGGTGGAAGGCACATGGTATTCTCTTGTTTCACTGATTGACTTAGCCTAATAAAGGAATCACGAGGTCACACCACGTCAGCAGAAGCTATTTGAAGATGGTGTCTCAAAGAGAAAAAGTTACATTTTTATCTGAGCTAATTGGAATAACCAAATGGTGTCAAAACTGCTTTCACCAGTTCTGAATTTGGTTTCAGTGTCCATTTGCTCAATGGGGTGGACCAGATCACACAGCCAAGCCCTTGTAGGTTGCCTAGCTTTGTTAGTATGATGTCAGTGTGGCATTGACGATGTAATTGTTTGTCACCACTGCGGCATGTTGTCCTCAAGGGTGCAATGACCTCACCACAGCATAAACAGTTTTGTGCTCCTATATAGTGGAGGAAAGGGCCATTTTAAAAGGTGCCTTGCTCACTTCTTGCGGTTTCCCATTAGAATGGAGCATATGTATATTTGGCATTCACTACAGCTTCTTTCTGAAAGGTCATGCCCTGAACGAACCATAAGCTGTCACTGAGCACTTCATTATGCCTTCCCTAGTCCCCATTTGCTCATAACTGGAATGTGGGCTATAGGGTAGCACCTTTCTTAGTGTAACAGGCACTCAGTTTTGAGATTGGGGGTAAGTGCACCTTCTTTGTCAAAAAGCAAGATGTGCACCAGAGGAATTCATGCACCATTAGGTCTCAAACTTGGATATTTGCCTGGATTAATAAATCATATGGGTCTGGTTCCTGTTGCCTGATTATTTTATATGATTCTGATTTCATTCCTCTTGCATTGGGTCTCTGCACAAAGATGTATTTCAAGAACCATGAACCAGCCGATTATCACATAAGCCCTGGGTGGAGGCTAAACTGCAACTTAAGTGATTCATTGCCTTTGTGCTGGGTCTCTGCAAAGAGAAGAATTTTCCTCATAGTTCTTATTGGTTGATTTGTTACCTGTTTCTGATGTTTTACAGAAATGTGGGGCTGGAGAGATTATCAAGTTCAAACCCACCCCCTAAACTCCTCCCGCCCCACCCCATGAGGCAGCACCAAATAAGTCTAGACCAGCCCTGACCCCTGTTTGTCAAACCTGTTCTTAAAAACTTCCAGTGCTGGGGCTTCCACAACCACTCTTTGAAGCCCATTCAAGAACTTAACTACCCTTACAGTTAGTTTTTTCCTAATATCTAATCTAATTTTTCACCTTTTATGTTATAGAGCTTTGTGGAATAAGAGGCTAAAATGTGTCAGTTTAGAAGTCTATTTGTTACCCCCTGAAAAAGACTTAGCTTTTCATCCTGATGTATGCAGGACTTTTGCAATCAAAACTTTGATTATCTGATCAAATGATGCAATATGATCAGTTCTGCTGGCTCAATAATACATTTTAATGGTTTGGTTATGTGCATGGGATGTCCTCCCAAACTGCACACAACTTCATCTTCACTATTGAATGTATAAATAAATAGAGAGCAACTAAATGCCTTTACTTGTGTTAGGCTATATTTTGCAATGTAGCTGCAGGCCATGGCATGTTGGAGTTTCTGCACTTCACTTAGCTGACTATTTGCCTGTTGTATTTAAAGAGGAAAAAAGTCGTTAAAATGTCTGGCTAGATTCCGCTACTGTAATTCAGGGGACCAAGAATGAAAGGTCTGTTGCAAACAGATGGCAGAGGCACATGCAACCCCCACTCCGGGGGTAGGCACATAGCCAAGTACTGCAGCCCCCACAGAGGGTCAGAGGTCTGGAGACTGGATGTAGTGATGGTGACCAAGGGGTATACGTTCGCCAAGCAGTCTTGGCTGGCTAGAATCCTGTGGAGCCTTGACTGCAATTTAAAACTGACTGATTTGTTGAAATGTCTATGAGAGAATAGCAGTTCTAGCACTGCCTGCCATCCATGCCCCAGGGATGAATGTCTCTTCAGTGACAATGCCCCAAGAGTGATGCTATTTTGCAATCTTCCTATGTGAGCAAAGGCAAATGAAGCCTGTATCTTTTAAATGAAGAGTGACAGAAATATTATGTTCACCAACTTACATGCAACAATCAGAAAAAGACTAATGCAAACCCAATCCCCCCCTGTTTTCTTTGTTAGGGTCACATCTTCAGCTGATGTAAGTTGACATAGTTCCACAAAATTCAGCTGATATCAGCCCTCAAATCCACAGAAGTCAGCTCAATGACTTCCATTGTCTGCCTTGGGCTTTGCATCTGGCCCTTAACTTGGAGGGGTATAAAAATTGTGAGGAATGTTGAACCAAAATTTATCAGCTTCAGTTCGCCTTAGCCTTCACTCCCTTCGCCTAAATTTAGAGCTTTGATCTGTTGAACTGATAATTCCAGTCATGTCTCTTTTTTACCATCCCTTTGATTTTGAATAATATTCCTGTTTTCTCTCTCCTTCTCTCACTCTCTCAATTCCTGTCAACTTCTACACCAACTGTCTTTGCTTTTCAAGCTCTTATTTGGGAATTTGAATCCTTGGAGTCTTGCAGAGCTGATATCACTTTCCATGGAGAGAAAGCAGTGCTAATTAGGGGCCCTGAATTTTAGGATAAACAATCACAACTTTGGAAAATATTTTTGTGACCTGAGACAGCATAAAAAGAACATCAAATCCACAACTATTCATAGATTATAAGATGCAGCTGTAGAGTGAAGGAAAGAAAAAGGGTCTCTGACTACTACTGCCACTTGCATATTGCCAGGCATAATCTTCTAGTAGCAGATACTGAATAATTCCCAGTGTCAACAATTTAAATATTAAAACCAGTTTCATCGTGGCAGCTTGTACAACCTCAACAGCCTGTCTGCTTACGTGCAGCTAGATTTTCACAGCTATCGACTTTTTTGTTTATAAACCTCAGAGAAAGGTGGGTTCCTCCCCCAACAACAGAGCAAACGATTAAGAGAGGGTTGGCTGGAGTGTGACAAATATAATATAGGCTTTCAAACCAGTCATGTACATGTTGGTGTTTGCTTACAAAGCAGCTGACCTTGAAACACAGAGTGCATAACATTCATACGTGTCCAGTATGGGGCCTTTAAAGACCAATTTGAAAAATGTTGTACATCTGTTTCCAATTAATAACAGAGTAAGCTATCGCATAACATCAAGTTAGGGCTTGTGTTACTATTAACAGAAGGGACAGGATAGTTCATAGCTTAACAGGTGAAGCCATGGCTTTTCACCTCTGGAATCTCTATGTACTGCACATACATATACTAAAGTACCATACACAATTTACATTTCTAGCAGCAGTTCTTTAGGAGTTACTGAGGCCTGGTCTATACTACACAGTTATGTTGACGCAAGGCAGCTTACGTTGACTTGGTAGGCACGTGCACAACTCTCAAATTGGTCTCTCTCTGCTGTAAGCGCCTCATTAAGTGGACACAGTAACACAACTTTCCTGAGTGGCGTAGAGCCATGGTTGATGCACTTAGGTCAACGCAGTGCAAGTGTAGACACTGTGTTACTTATGGTGACCCTAACTGTCCTCGAGCAGCTGTCTCACAATGCCCACACTGACTGCGCTGGTCACCATTGTGAACTGCACTGCCCAGGGGTCATGGAGACCAGAAGCTGCGGCTCCCCCCTACCCCATCCTATAAAGTCCCACAAATCTTTCAGTGCCTTTTCCTGGTTGCCCGGCTTGGCAAGCACACCTAACAGCACATTGTTGAGTGCAACTGCCCAGCTGACTATGGCGTAGGCAGGAGTGATTGGATCTCCTGGACCTGTGGAGGGAAGAGGCTGTGTAGGCACATCTCTGAACCAGCTGTACAAACAGCATCTACAAGCAGGTTGCTCAGGGTTGCAGAAGAAGTGGGAGGGCAGGGACCACCAGCAGCACCATGTGCAAGCCAAGGAGCTGCAGCGGGCATACCAGAAGACAAAGGAGGCCAACAATCAAAATGGTTCTGAGCCACAGACCTGGTACTTTTACAAAGAGCTGCATGCCATACTTGACAGAGACACCCCCACCCTCATACCTCCAAAGAGTCTGAGTAACAGGCCCCTGCTATGAACAGCAAGGAGGAGGAGGAGCGGAGACAAACAACTGGGGGATCCAGCTGCACAGTGGGCCAGGATGTGTTTTTTGACTCAACTGGAGTCCAGCAAGTTCCACCAGTTAAGGATGGGTGGGCCCGATGCAGGAGAAGGAATCTCGAGGGGGTAGAGGGTAGATACATTTTCAGTTACAGGTCTGGCCCTCCCACAAAATAGTGGGACACATCTTTTGTCTTTGCATTAAATGTACTCATGCTGGAAGAGGTAGTGGTCCAACTAAAGTTGCTGTCTGCTTTCCATTCTCCTCTAGAGTTAGGAATCCTTTGCCATAGGACACTTTCCCCCGCAACTAACCTCATCAGGCACCATTGCAGTACAGGCCCGGGTGGCTTTGGGACACCAGCAGTAGCAGGGCTCTCTCTGCCTTTGTTACCCTCAGGAGTGAGATACCAGGGAAAATCACCACAGCCTGTGGAAAACTGTGCCAGTGTTCAGTGGCACCGGCCTGCCAGTACCGGGCTTACAATGGCACCAGTGGCTCCATGGAGCCCGGCCCATGCTCAGAAAGGGCCCCGGCCTGCTCTGCTTGCACTGTGCCCTGAGACCTCACCAGGCCCTCCCCGCTTGCTCCTCGTGGCCTGCCCCCTGGCTGAGGGCTCGTCTCCACCCCTGGCCCCACCTGCCAGGTTCTTGCCAGCAAGTTAAAGAAGTATGGATTGGATGAATGGGCTATAAGGTGGATAGAAAGCTGGCTAGATCGTCGGGCTCAACAGGTAGTGATCAACTGCTCGATGTCTAGTTGGCAGCCGGTACCAAGCGGAGTGCCCCAGGGGTCAGTCCTGGGCAGTATTCCCTCTAATTTTTCCCTCCCATGTGCAGACTTAATTTTGTTATGTGCACCTATATGGAGGTGATATGTGAGGGCTGGGGTGCAGGGGTGGCGGGTGCTGGGGATGAGGGGTGTGGGGATCAGGAGGGGGCTACAGCGAGGAGAGAGGATTCCCCCTCAGCTCTCTCGCCCCGCAGCAACACCTGGACTGAGAGGGAGAGCTCCAGGGTTGGGCCTGCAGGATAGGTGCCCCCTTCCCTTTCCCCAGCAGGTGTGGGCTGGGACTGGGTTCGGGCCAGGGGAGGGGTGCTTCGCCTGGGCTGAGACTGGGGCTGGGCCGTGCCTCCCTGGCCACATCTGGGGCTGGGCTGGGCCATGCTGCCCTGGGCACGCCTGGGTCCACGCCGCGCTAGCCGCTGCTAGGGCCGGGCCAGGCCACACTGCTTCAAGCACACCTGGGTACGTACCGCCCTGTCCATGCTTGAGTGTGCGCTGGGCCGGGCCACTCCTGGGTCTGCACTGCCCCGAGACACATCTGGATCCAGGCCAGGCTGCTCCTGTGTCCAGGCCGTGGCTGGGGCTGGGCCGGGTCACCATAGCAGGGCTGGGCGCCCCGGCCATGGCAGGTTGGGGCTGGGGGAGGGGCGCCCCTCCCCCGACCAGTCCCTGGTCACGGCAGGTCCCCGGGCAGGTTCCCTGAGCACCAGCGTGGCACTAAATAGTCTGCTGCGTGGCCATGCAGCTTACAGGGAATTTAGGTCCTGGGGTCAGTTTTGTTCAACATCCTTACTAATGATCTGGATGATGGGATGGATTATACCCTCAGCAAGTTTGCAGATGACACTAAACTGGGGGAAGTGGTAGATATGCTGGAGGGTAGGGATAGGACCCAGAGTGACCGAGACGGATTGGGCCAAAAGAAATCTGAAGAAGCTCAACAAGGACAAGTGCAGAGTCCTGCACTTAGAACGGAAGAATCCCATGCACCGCTACAGGCTGGGGACCGACTGGCTAAGCAGCAGTGCTGCAGAAAAGGACCTGGGGATTACAGTGGATGAGCAGCTGGATATGAGTCAGCGATGTGCCCTTGTTGCCAAGAAGGCTAACGGCATTTTGGGCTGTATAAGTAGGAGCATTGCCAGCAGATCGAGGGATGTGATTATTCCCCTCTATTCGACACTGGTGAGACCACATCTGGAGTATTCTGTCCAGTTTTGGGGCCCCTTCCCCCCACTACAGAAATGATGTGAACAAATTGGAGAGAGTCCAGCGGAGGGCAACAAAAACTATTAGGGGACTGGGGCACATGACTTACAAGGAGAGGCTGAGGGAACTGGAGTTATTTAGTCTGCAGAAGAACAGAGTGAGGGGGGAATCTGATATCAGCCTTCAACTACCTGAAGGGGGGTTCCAAAGAGGATGGAGCGCGGCTCTTCTCAGTGGTGACAGATGACGGAACAAGGAGCAGTGGTCTCAAGTTGCAGTGGGGAAGGTCTAGATTGCATATTAGGAAACACTATTTCATTAGGAGGGTGGTGAAACACTGGAATGTGTTACTTGGAAGATGGTGGAATCTCCATCCATAGCGGTTTTTAAGGGCCAGCTTGACAAAGCCCTGACTGGGATGATTGGGGTTGGGCCTGGTTTGAGCTCTTGGGGTCTCTTCCAACTCTAATCATCTATGATTCTCTCTGCCCCCACCTTTCTCCCTGGAGCTGAGCCGCCTGGGACTGGTGTAGAAGCCTGGCCAGTCTCAGCCAGTTGATGGGGGGGAGCTTCACCTATGCTGACCCGGGAAGGGCACAGTTGGTGTATGTGTAGGTGCAATAAAATTTAATAAATTGAGAACAAAACTTACGCAATTTTTAATGTATTTGTGTAAAAGTTGTGTGGGGTTTTCTGCACTGATTTTGTTGCAGAATAAAAATTCTATTATTTGGAACAGGAATTCATCTTTATTAGTTCACAACAGATGCTGCCAGATACTCAGCAGCTCTAAAAGAAACCAATTACCTTTCACTGCACAGTGTCACACAATTCGTAGGACGATTCACAAACAAAATTAATCGGCGCATTGACAATGTTATATTCCTACATGTACAGCAATCACCACATGATTCCTGCCAGGCCACAAAAGAGCAGGGCCAGATAGAGCACACTACTATAGCTCACTGTTAAAATGGTCTTTCGAAACCTCCCTCAATTGTAGAGCTCTGTGTTGAGCTCTTCTAACAGCCTTTGTATCTGGCTGGTCAAATTCAGCAGAAAGGCACTCCACCTCCAGCCAAGGGGAAACTTTTCCCCCTTTGTGTCACAGATATCATGCAGGACATAACAGGCAGCTATAATCATTGGGTCTCAGTGAGAAAAATATCCCAATCTTGTGAGTAGCGATTCATGGCCCTGTACACTTGTATCACAATGGCGGCTGCAGTGGATTTCCCAACTCCAGATTGATTCCTGACTCACCATAATCAGGCATTGCAAGTTTCCCAAATGTGATCGCCCCTCGTTTCTCCACTGTCAGTGCAGCTCAGGTTTTGGTGTCCCTGGGCTGTAGGGAGCTTGATGCACAGATCCAGGAATGTGGCCTTGAGCATCCAAAAATTCTGCAGCCACTGCTTGTCATCCCAAACCTGCATTACAATGCAATCCCACTGGTCAATGCTTGGGTTTTGGGCCCAGAAATGGTACTCCACTATCTGCAGCGGCTCCGAGACTGCCACCAACAACATTGAATTGGTTCCTGCTAAGTCTGACAGCAATCTCACCTCCAAGAACTCATCATGTTCCCCACTCATTGGGTTCTTCTTGTGGCTCTGCAAATACTCCAGGATAGGGTTGCCAACTGTCTAATCACACAAACCAGAACACCCTTGCCCTGCCCCTTCCCCGAGGCCCTGCCCCGCTCACTCCACCCCCCTCCCTCCGTCACTTGCTCTGCCCCACCCTCACTCACTTTCACCAGGCTGGGGAAGGCTCAGGCTCTGGGTTGGGGCCGAGGGGTTCAGAGTGTGGGAGGGGGCTCTGGGCTGAGCCTGGGGCAGGAGGTTGGGGTGCGGGGTGCAAGCTCTGGGAGGGAGTTTGGGTGCAGGAGGGCGCTCAGGGATGGGGCAGGGAGTTGGGGTTCAGGAGGGGGTGAGGGGCGGCTTCTGTGTGGCTGTGCCGCAGGGCTAAGGCAGACTCCCTGTCTGCCCTGGCCCCGCTGCCGGAAGCAGGGGCATGTCCATGCAGCCCCTGGTGGGGGGGTGAGGGGTGGGGCAGGCAGCTCTGCATACTGTTTCCTCCTGCAGACACCATCCTGGGAACTCCCATTGGCTGAAGTTCCCGGCCAATAGGAGCTGTGGAGTTGGCGCTCAGGGCAAGGGCAGAGCACAAAGATCCCCTGCCCCCTCTCCCCCGCTAGCCACAGGGATGTGCTGGCTGCTTCTGGGAGCAGCGCAGAGCCAGGACAGGTAAGGAGCCTGCCTTAGCCCCGCTGCACTGCCAGACTTTTAGTGGCCTAAAATCTCCTAGTTGGGTTTCAGTAGCCTCTGGGAGATAGCGCCTGATTCTGGGAGACTCCCAGCAAAACTGGGAGGGTTGGCAGCCCTTCTCCAGAGCTGTGCACCCTGTGCTTGCAATGCTTATGACAATAGTGCAGCACTGTGCAGGCTCCGTGATTGTGTCAGAGATGGCGGACAGTGAGGATGTAACTTGAGTTGACATAATTTTGTAGTGTAGACATGGCCTGAGAACTGAGTCCATGTAGAGATCTCACAACCAAAGGTTTGCTCCCTCCACTTTCTGATGAAGCTTTTCAACCCAGATTGGGAATGTCACTGAGCTTGCTGTATACTTATTAAAGGCTCCTCAGTGTAAATACAAAATATTCCATATTCCTTTGATGCGCACATTAACCATTGACACATTTTTATTTCTCCTGATGTTGCAGAATATTAGCAAACAAAAATTATTTTTAGTGACATTTCAGTTTGCAGCAGAACACATCCCATCCACCAAAAACACCTTAAATAACTAACAATAAGAAGCTAAGGGGAAAAGACTTCTGCATTCCGTTTCTCCTTCATATTGCTTCCAACACTGTCAATAACACACTCCACATCCATGTCCATAAGATACCCAGTGTCACCAAACTTGCTGTTTAATGCAAAACATTAACAGTGACCTTATATGCTTTTTATACCAACAGATCAGCCCATCTGACCATCACACATTCCACACAGTTGGGAATGTGTGCACATGGTAGAATCTGTTTATAGTGAAGTCAAAGAGGGTGTAAAAAGCTAGGTTAGATAGCCACATTTCAAACACCAGTGTCTGTGAAGTACCCATTGCACATGCAAAGCCCAGTTTTGCACAATAAGCCTGGCAACTGCATGGGCATATAGGTTCATATAAGTACGTAAATAACTTACCTGATACTGAAAAGTGCTGGTTTAAGAGAAGCAGCCGTGTTAGTCTGTATCCACAAAAAGAACAGGAGTACTTGTGGCACCTTAGCGACTAACAAATTTATTAGAGCATAAGCTTTCATGGGCTACAGCCCACTTCATCAGATGCATAGAATGGAACATATAGTAAGAAGATATATATACAGACAGACAGGGCCATCCTTAGGATTTATGGTGCCCTAGGCAGGATTATTAAACTGGTGCCCCTATGCCTGACTTGTTCTTAGCAACACAAACATAAGCTTACAATATTGGAAAACTTGCCACATGCACTTTATTAACAACAATTTAACTTAATTAAGCACACTGTAATGCTGATGGACTAGCATGAAAAGTAGCGCTATAGAAAAAATTCTGATTTATTGAAAGAATGATGCAAATAATATAATTTTTTAAATTTGTGAACATTTTATTGGAAATTTCTATGAAGAGGCATTGAAACAAGGATTTGTTTTTAATTAAAAGCGATCTTTCTGGCTTTTTTGGCTGCAAAATCAGTAATAATGTCATCATATGACAAAGACAAAGTGATGTCTTGTTCGATTGCAAGAATAGCAAGACCAGTCAATCATTCCTGACTCATTGTAGAGCAGAGATAGTTTTTAATGAGCTTTAGTTTTGAGAAACTCCGTTCTTCTGTTGCTACTGTTACAGGAATTGTCAGTAGAATACGAGTGGCAATGTATATATTAGGATATATGTCAACAAGTTTGCTGATATGAATAAACTGTACAATGTCCATCACCGATTTTGCATGTGGCAACATTGATGACAATGTACTCAATTCTTCGTACAGTTCAAGTCCATTTAAATCAAACCAATCACTGTACTTCAGGAGGCTCTCTAGGTTCTTGCACTTCGTCATTTCTTGCTCTTGTTTTCCTATTTCGTTGAATTTAGTTATGTCATACAAAAATCCAAACTGTTCATGGTGTGCTTGTAAGGTATTAAACCTTTCATCAATGGCAGATATTGCTTTATCCATCACAACATTAAAAAATTCATCCTCAAATTTCTTTTCTGGATCGTCTATGGGCTCATCTGCGCCTTCATATTCTGCTTGCTGTTTTTTCCTTGAAACTCGTGTCACATTCGGACATGGAAATTTTGGTTCTACACCGAGTGCCTGCACAAGCTCTCTTGCTGTAACTTGTGCTTCTTTGAATCCATTTTCTCTGTATTTCACTAAAAAGTCTCGTGTGTTGTCTAGTAAGGTAAGTGTTGACTCAAACTGCATCATTGGACTCAGCATTATTTTGCTTACACTTGAGATTTTAACAAGAATGTCATACCAGATTATGACAGATGTTAGAAACTTGAAGCTGGATATTTCAGAGGCCAATGACTGTGCTTCACTTTTAGCTTTTGGATCTCTGGCTTCTTCCGAAATAGCAACCAGTGCTTCATAAACTTCCTCAGATTGATATCTCAATGTTTTTGCACTTTCTACCCTGCTTTGCCAGTGTGTCTCAGATAGAGGCTTAACAGTAATACCATTGACATGTGCTTCGAATATTTGCCATTGTTGAGTGGAAGCTGAAAAGAGCACGTAAATGCATTGCAGCAAACCAAAAAAAGAAATAGCTTCTACAGAAGACTTGGCCATATCACACAAAATCAAATTAAGCCTGTGGCATGCACACGGAACAAAAAAAGGCTCGTGGATGTTCTGCCAGCAATCTAGCTTGCATGCCAGAAATGCATCCTCTCATATTGGCACCATTATCATAGCCTTGTCCTCAAATGTTCATTACGGACAATCCTATTCATTTTAGTTCATCAAGGAGATCTTGAAGAAGTCCAAAACCTGTAGTGTCCTCTACTTCTAAAAATGTGATAAATGAGTCCTTAACTGTAATCTGTGCTGAATCACTAATGTTGACAAATCTCACTTCTGACCTCATCTGTTCTTGATGACTTATGTCCGGAGTGCAATCTAGAATTACGGCAAAATATTTTGCCACAGTAACCAACGAAACAATTTTTTCTCTCACTTTATCACTCATTAGCATGATCAGTTCATTTTGAATTCTTGGTCCCAAATACTGGTCATGTATTTCATTTTCAGTTACTCTTCAGAGATGTTCACTCATCACTGTGTCAAATTTTCCCAGCAGTTGTACAAGGCCCAAAAAATTGCCATTTTGGAGCTGGAATAATTTCTCAACACTTCCTCTAAAAGCTAGATTGTTTGTTGATAGATATTCAACAATAGATAATAGACGTTAAAGAACACAACGCCAATGCTGCTTCTCTGACTCCAGCAATCTTTGATTTTGGGCATCAAGAGTTGTCTGATTTTTTAACCTTACACTCAGCTCACACCATTTGTGCATACTTTCAATGTGGTGTTGTGCCTTTTCATGTTGCGGTAATATGTGACTAAGATTTTTCCAATCATTAATACCCATGGTCACTATCTTAAAATTGCAACTATTGAAAAGCTTGCATGGGAAACAAAATATAGCATCCTTGCATTTAGAGTACACAAGCCACTGTCTGTTCACAATTTCACCATTAGAAAGTTTTTTGTCATAATTATTTTCTGTGAATTTCCTACCTCTAATGTCTTTAGGATATTCAAGACCTTTTATTCTCCCAGGGCCTTTCTCAAGTATAATGGAATGGAATTCGTTGTTTAAAGATTGCAGCCATATGCCAATGTCATCTATATCCCATGCTAGTACAGTTTCGACTGTTGTAATTTTTTGTTTTGTGTCTGCATCTGTTTCAAATGATTGTTCTGTGTGTTGTTGCATTTCTTGAGCTTCGTTTGCATAAAAATTTTCTTCAGCAGTTACTTGATGATCTTGATCAACTTCGTTGTTTTCATGACGTACAAACTTAAGTATAGAACCCTTCTGTGATTGTACAGCTAATCCTTTTTCATCTTTCCGTTTTCTTTTTTGTGACCTGGAAAGTTGTTTTTGATATGACATAACTTATAAGGGTGTTTTTTAAAGAAATAACTGTTTAAATTATCAGATTATCAGAAATATTATTTAAAATAAGATAGTCATGAGCCTGTGACCTTGAGCTAGTGTGAAGACCCCTCACAAGGCGCTCCACCCTGACTGAGACACAGTAGAGTTGGAAACCCATGTCATTTTTACAAAGCCACTTTTTAGTTTTAAATTTATAGTGGGCATCTGTCTTAATGTTAGTTACAACTCTATATCAACCTGTAAATAGATCAATGGCATTATCCAGTTTAATAAGCTGGGTTTCCAAACAATGGCAAAATATAACCCTAGTTTTACTCCGAGGTAAAGCACAAAGTGACCAAAATGAAGTCAGCACAGAATCATCTCCTCTCGAGTAAGGCAGCACAGAAATGCGACAGAAGTCCTATTGTGCCTTATTTTTGTTTGGAAAGGCATTAGCAATAGCAGCTCATTTTGGGCACAGCCAGAAATACATGATAAATCACTGCCTCTAAAGTTCCATCAAAAACTGACATTTTCACAGCCTCTAGCATGATCTTCTACACAGATTCTTCACAAGGAAGTATCCCTGGCCTTTTAACTCATATTAACCGTGTATTTACTTTATGAAACTTGGAAAAAACATTGTGAAAACATTGGCTGCCCAACCTCTGGGCTGGCAAAAGCTATACTGACTCACTGGGGAAAAAAGCAAGAGAATCTTAGTATAACATATGGTCACTCTATACACTAGGAAGGAGAAGAGCATATTACAGTTGTTGAAGGGCTCTCTTTAGCAGTAACGGAGCTATTGGAAAGCCAGTCAATATTTTTTGTTTCGCTGATGAAAACTGGCCGACTCCCTGCCCCAAACCAAACTTGTCACAAGCTATTACCAGCAGGAGAGTAGGGTGGGAGGAGGTATTGTTTCATGGTCTCTGTGTATATAATGTCTTCTGCAGTTTCCACAGTATGCATCCGATGAAGTAAGGTTAGCTCACGAAAGCTCATGCTCAAATAAATTGGTTAGTCTCTAAGGTGCCACAAGTACTCCTTTTCTTTTTGCGAATACAGACTAACACGGCTGTTACTCTGAAATAATTGTCAACAACTTAATTTTCTGTTTTTGGCTAAGATATTGATTTTTTTTAAAAAAAATATTGAAATTGGATTCAGGATTGTTAGCAAGCATTTTTGGCAAACAAAGTTGTGAAATGACCTAAATGGCAACACAGTACTGCTTTCATGCTTGGCTCACTCACCTCCGCCCCTCCCCGCCAGCCTGCTGGTCCAACAGCTGCAGTAGAGGAGGAGATAGTTGGAAAACTGCAGTACCCCAAAATCCATCTCTTGGGGGGCAGAGTAGCAACAGCAGCAGCAAACCCTCAGGTCTGATCACAGGCCAATGGGCACCACCGCCAGCCCAACGGACCATGGTGAAGTTAGCACAGCATCTGATCTCAGGGACGGGGCACCCATGGAGTCACAGCAGCTCATGCTGCCCTGCGCAGCTCCTTCCCACCCCCCGAGATGAGATGGATCGCTGCCAGCCCGGGGGAGAGACACGCTCCCCAGCTAGGGTGACCAGATGTCCTGATTTTATAGGGCCAGTCCCGATATTTGGGGCTTTGTCTTATATAGGCACCAATTACCCCCACCGAGGGTGACCAGACAGCAAGTGTGAAAAATTGCGACAGGGGATGGACGGTAATGGAGCCTATATAAGAAAAAGACCCAAAAATTGGGACTGTCCCTATAAAAGTGGGACATCTGGTCACCCTACCCCAAACCCCATCCTGATTTTTCACACATGCTCTCTGGCCCAGCCAGCTGCGTGTGACCCTTCCAATCCTGGCTGGCTGCCGAGGAAGTGAGTTACTTTCACTTTCATTCCTCAGCATGCAGCCAGTCAGCCCCCCCTTCCCCTCACCCAACCCAGCCCTGCCGGAGGGGAGGGGGGAGAGAGGGGTGCTCCGTGGGGGGCGGGAACAGGGGGATGCTCCGTGTGGGGGGGGAGAAGAATGGACGTTATGGGGGGCAACAAAGGATACTGCAGCCTCCGAGCCTGCCTCACCTCAGCCGGGGGGAGACAGTTACACTCACAGGTGAGTTCCTCCTCGCCCCGCCCCTACCTCCTCCCCTTCCCTTCCCAGAGACCCCAGCAGCCAGTCTCCTCCCTCAGACTGTGCTGCATTCGGCTCCCTCTAGGACCCAGCAGCATCTGTCCAGACTCCCAGCATAGTGTGCCCTAAGCAGAGTGGTGCCCTACGGGGCTGCCTATGGCTAAGGACAGCCCTGCATACAGATAAGTCGGAAGTTGCCATACAAACTGTGAGAGGCTAATTAGTTAAGATGAGCTATTATCAGCAGGAGAAAAAAACTTTTGTAGTGATAATCAGGATGGCCCATTTAGACAGTTGACAAGAAGGTGTGAGGATACTTAACATGGGGAAATAGATTCAATATGTGTAATGACGCAGCCACTCCCAGTCTCTATTCAAACCCAAGTTAATGGTATCTAGTTTGCATATTAATTCAAGCTCAGCAGTTTCTCCTTGGAGTGTGTTTTTGGAATGTAAGGATGTGACCTGTCGCTTCCCAGTTTATGGCTGCCTCTGCTGCTTAGCCAAAGGCCTTAGCCTAAGAACAGGGCCTCAGACTGTCACAGTAAGAGAAGACCCTTACACCGGCAGACAGTGATTTTGATTCTTTCTTTTACACCTCTATAACTAGCTAAGTGATAAGAATACACCTAAATTCTTAGAGTATAGGCCTTGTGCTGAGCACCTACCTACTTCTATTGAATGACTGTGTGCTTAGCCTGTTAGAACATCAGGCCCCTAAATCTGTACCCCTAAACATTGACCTAGGAGCCTATTTTTGAAAACCTTTGCTGTTAAACTAGTGACTTATTTTCTAATGAATAAATAAAAATTAAAGCTGAAGTACTGATCAGCTACAAAATATCCTTTGATTTCATCGGCTCACCATTGGCCGGCCTCCCTTCTCTCTCTCTTTCAGAACCAATGTATGTTTGTTCAAATGTTTACACTTGGTCTTCTTGCCACAGCTGTTGTACCACTAAGGCCTGGTTTCCCTGGAGCGGGAACATCTCTCAGGGGCTATTTTACTTGAGAAGCTATTAGCCAGTCTAAACAGAATGTCCATATGATATGGAATTGAAACTAGGCAGCAAAAAAGATCCAGAGACAAAAAAAGGAAAAGGAGACAAAAACCACCACTTTTTTCTGAAAGTACAATAAGCAATGCAGAAAGCAGGGTTGTTTAGCACTCCAGTTTATAAGACAGACAGTATCTATCTAAGTTAACCACCTTGAAGAGCTCTTGAAAAAGAATGTTTATACTATCTGCTTACAGAAGATTAGGAGCAGAAAGAACAAATCAGCAGTCCTTCAAATGAACCTAATGTTTCCTGGATATAATAGTTGGCAGGTTTGCAGTAGGTCGGAAGAAAAGAAAAAGTGCCAGAAAATTTGATGTACCCTCATATCCATTTTACCCTCTTATCACCAGGCAGCTGAAAAGTGTCTCTTGCTAATCTGTTTGTTTGAGCGAGAAGAAGGTATATTTCAGTCTCCCTGTGGTTGCTGTGGAATTGATTCTCTTGGAATAAATTAGCATAACACTTACTGAAAAATACAAAACTCATCAAATATTATATTGCAAAATGGCACGAGCATAAAAAAGAGCAGCCTGTGTGCCTCCAATACAGAGATGTGGCCTATGGACTCAGCGTACCTTCAAGCTGAATGTGGCCGTAGCATAGGTTAGAGAAACTCCATGGGCCATTTTTGTTCTGCATTCTACACTTGAGTGACCTCTGGCATATGCTGTTACTCTGTTCCCGAGCACACAGCTTGGTTCCCCATACTTTATTCTATGCTGTTTTGTGCTTCAGCAAGAATTTCTCTTCAAACCTACTACAGGTGTGGAGTATATACAGCTTGCACTAATCATGACTTCTTTTCAGTGTACAGCATCTTCAAATGGAAAGAAATCCCCCTTCCTACTGGAGGGGCAGTTGCCATTTTGTGTCCACAGGCGGTCTGCTACTTAGTAGGCACACGCTACGTGATCTGACCCTGGGCCTTTACTTTTGTTCTTTCCTATATGGCTGTACCACAAAATAAAGGTCATTTTGATTGAAGGGGCATGGCTGGCTCTTTGTGCATGCAAAACATCCTACACTGGAAATGAAGCTCTTTCATCTTCGCGTTAGGGCTACTCATGCATCACCTTGAAAAGTGTAGGATTTTGAGTGAAGCTACTTGAAATAAAATAGAAGGCTTTGGATTAAAAATGGGTGTCAATCTAGAGGAATTCCATGTTGTTTAGTTTTGTAAACAAATAGTTCCAGATCTAACAGCTTGTCTACATGGGAAAATTTCACAGAATACCTACATCAGAGTAATTATTCCACTACAGTTCTACCAGTGTAAATCCTTTGACAAGCAGTTATTTTGGAATAAAATCTCCTATTCTGGAATCAGAGTGGTAGCCCTGTTAGTCTGTATCAGCAAAAAAACCGAGGAGTACTTGTGGCACCTTAGAGACTAACAAATTTATTTGAGCATAAGCTTTCGTGGGCTAAAATCCACTTCATCAGATGCATGCAGTGGAAAATACAGTAGGAAGATATATATACACAGAGAACATGAAAGAATGGCAACACCCATTTTTTCATGTTCTCTCTGTGTATATATATCTTCCTACTGTATTTTCCACTGCATGCAACCGATGAAGTGGGTTTTAGCCCACGAAAGCTTATGCCCAAATAAATTTGTTAGTCTCTAAGGTGCCACAAGTACTCCTTCATTTTTTTCTATTCTGGAATGGGGTTTATACTGGTATAACTGTAGTGGAATAATTATTCCTGTATAGCAATGCTGGGAAATTTCTTCATGCAGATGTGTCTAAGAATATGCCATGTGTGTGTGACTAGAGAATAAAACCTTCTTTAAGAGCCAGATCCTGCCCTCTCTTGTGCAACAGCAGAGCAAGAATCAGGTTTGGGGGCCTGATCAAAAGCTCATTGACTCTAATAAATACACCCTGATTAACTACAGTAGGTTTTGGATCAGACCGTCTATGCTCACAAAGCACTAGAGAAGATGACCTGCACCAATGCCCCAAGGAGAAACTGTGTGCCTTCTAACGGGAGGTAAGCAATAATCTCTCTGCTAGCTACCTTTCCTGCTTGTAGCTACAGCATTCATGAGTAAGGAGTATATGTTGCTCCTTTAGCCCCAGGACACATCCACCTAGGCCACCCTGTGAAATCCTGCTCTGGCTAGCAAATTTTGTGCCCAGATGATGCAGCTGCCAGTGTCCCTTCTCCCTCTCTCAATGCTGGCCCTATATTTTTAAGGACTATGCAATAAATAGCATGGCGGATGACAGAGTGAGATATCTAAAAAGTCTGGGAGTTTTACCATGAACTTTAAGATAAGCAGAGTTTGCCCAAGACCGAGCCCACTGAAAATCTCACCATTAGCTGGTATTTGACATATATTTATTGTCCTATTAAAATTGAAACATCAGATTTAAAGGGCGAGAAATTTATGTGTGTTATTTCAATAACAAGCGAGTAGTTCAAGCTTATATTTAGGATTAAGTATAAAGTGATAAATGCAGGAAATTAAGAATCTACAATAGGGCATACAAATCATGTATAACAACACTCTGTATTAATTCTAAATTTTTGGACTATTCTTCTTTTGATAATACACACATACAACTCCCACTAAGATTAATGACAGTTGTATTCATGAATTAAGGGGAGAATAGATCAATCAGTGTGTACTTGGAAACCTTAAAATGTTGTCAAAGCAAAACAGCTTTTCATTTCCACTACCCTCTTTCATGATACACCGTCCCTGAATGGGGAAGATGGTAAAGGGCAAACATTTTGGCTGCCTGAAAGAGGAGAATAACATAAGTTTACAACACTAGCTGCTGAAAGTTCACGGAAGGTATGGGAACAAGTTTTCTGCTTGTATTCTTTAGCAACTGGCATTGAACCTTTCATGAAAGAGAGTGGAATGGACACCATTAGTGTGAAAAGGTTAAAAAAGAAATGGAGAAAGGAATGGATACTAGACAAATTTGAATTCACTTTCTCTTATTTCTTGAGGATTATATTAGTTCATATTCTATCAAATATTTGTCTAGCATAACAGCCAGGCAGTGCAATTGTATTGTGCTGAAAAGCTTGCTAGTCATCATAAGCACTTCATTTTTCTGCAGACAGATCAGTTTTGCGATGTGACCAGTTGTCCAAGAGGGAAAAAAATTTAAGCAGCTGAGTAACTAAGTTCCATCAACTCCTGATACGCTCTTGATCACAGGATAGGAGATGAGCATTGTTAAATAAGCTCAAAATGTAGTCAATTTCCACCTCTGAAAATAGCAAAGGGAGATGATTTAGTCTAATTCTACAAATAGAAAATGCACGGATTTAACTAAATCAGTTTCTAAATTTATTTAATTAAATCGGTGTAACCACCATTGCGTGGTCACTAGTGGGTTCCAGACTGCCTTTTTTCAATTAAACTTAATTTCTGTAACAAACCAAATGAAATAGGTATTAGGCACTCTTAAATAGTACTACAGTCTGCAAAACTTTCTCTACTACATCTAGAAATAAAAAAGAAAGAAAATCTTGCCCAGACTAAACACTGAAGGAATTCTTTCTTCTAGGTACTATAGTAAGAACTTTTGGAGTTTAAGATACAAGTGTACACCTCTCAAGTTCATGCTGATGAACAGACTAGTCAATGTTTAACTGAAACACTAAAACCATGCAGGAATGTATGCAGTTAACTCATTGCAAAGCCTCTGTTGGCAATGCCCAATGCCATTGGTTCACAAATGGCACTCCCTTTGGCCATCAAACTGCATCACAGCCCTTGGCAAGACAGCATGTACAACAGACTCTTTTCAAAAGAAAATTGAGACTCTTGTGAGACACAAAGCACCTCCTTAAACTTAATGAACAGTATTTAGCTGAACAAGTGAAAGCTTAAATTAGGCTGCTATAAATATCGACAATCCCAATGTCAAATCTGAGTGAGATTCAATTAACTCAGATTGGTCCCACAAAAACCATATTCTGAAAATCAGATAATAAAGGAATGATACATGGGTTTTTAAATTAGGCATTTTGTTGGTAGATCGGTGGTGTGAGAAACAAAATGTCTTTTCTCTTTGAATGCAACAGCTGCTTATAAGGGCTTCTTGAAGTCACCATGAAACTTGAGCCACACTGGAGGCAACACTCAGAAACAAAATAGCCCTAAAAGAGCAGCTGTGTCTAGGAGCTCAGCACTAGTACTAGTGCTGTTAAATTTTCAACTCTGCACTCACACAGTGAGTGTTTCGATCTCAGATAAAGCTCTGTTGACTCTACAAGCTCTGTACAAGCCTGAGCAAAATTAGAGGAACTTTTAAACACTCACCTGATTGGAAAGCTCAGTTTTACTTATTTATCTATTTCTACTTTTCAAGACAAGCCCATCAGACATGCAAATGATGAGAATATCCCTCTAACAGGTGATTGACGAGAGAGGAGCCTCACTGATGAAGGCTCATCCTTTCATGTATTTATACCTGCTCCTGTATGTTTTACTTCATACATCTGATGAAGTGGGTTCTAGCCCATGAAAGCTTATGCCCAAATAAATTTGTTACTCTTTAAGACGCCACAAGGATTCCTCATTTTTTTTGCTGATACAGACTAACACGACTCCCACTGAAACCTGTCACTGATGATTAGCGAGACAGCATTTGACATTGCGGTCTCAAGAGCACTGATTAGTTTACAACACAAATGACCCATCTTTTAGCCAGTGCCTTGCCCTGCCTCAGGCAGTAAGTAGAGGCCACCAGGGAGATTTTCAGTGTGGTGCCTGCCCCTAAGTAACAGGGCAAAAATAGAAAGCAAGAGCCATTGCCAAGTTCATAGCTGGTTTTGTGAGTGTTGCTGCTGCACATGTATCATGAGAGGGATAACACATAAAAAACCTTCACCACAGTTTAAAATTAGTTATTCTCTCATTAAATATGAAAAGAGGAACTTTTTTTTTAAATGCAGATGCCCTGAAACTGGCCCCTGAAATGGCCTTAGATTACCAGCAGGCAACTTACTTCTCATTTGGTTTGTTAACTGGGATGTTAAGCATGCCTGGTTTCTGTCAGAGCTTTGTCGAAATCAAGTTCACCACAAAGTGTTTTGATTTTGACAAACTGGCAAATTCTTACAGAAAAATATTTCAGTGGAATTTTTCCAACCAGCTGTACACAAAATATGGTCAAATCAAAGCCAGTTTTCACCCTAACGTTTAAAGACACTCCTCTACAGTGAAAGTGTATTTACTGCCAAAATTCAATTTTCTACCCCCTAAGTCATTTTGGTGCTGGAGCTGGACAAAAAGTCTCATTTTTCCATAGCAGGGGAAGCATACGTTTAGCCTCTCCTCAAAATGCTGCACCATTTTTTTGTACATACATGCATACTATCCCAATGCAAAGCCCAAGCCTTGAAAATGAGCATCTGAAAACAGAGGCTTAGACTGGAAGTTATTATAAAATCTTAACTACAACAGTCCTTGCCACTCCCACTAGAAATAATATTTTCCACTTCTATAGTACTTTCCATCTGAAGCTCTCAAAACAAGTTACATTCACTAATCAACTCCCACAACACTCAGGAGACTTAAGGAAGAGTTATCCTCACATGATACACAGTGACACCAAAAGAGAGTGGTTGTTAGTTACCCATCATTATGTAGCAATTAAAGGCCACAATGATGAAGAGAACCAAGCTCTTCCAAGAAGAGAAGTATCAGTCTTGTGCTTTAACTTCCAGACCAAATTCCATCACTTTGCAATCAGAAAACGACAAAAGTGAGGCTACTAACCACAAGTTTTAGGTTAAAAATATTGGTGGCCACTGATGTCCCTTTGAAGCCTAATTTATCATCTTCTCCCAGAGAAAGGAATCTAAATACAAAACTATGTCCTGATAATCAAAAGTCAATGCACTGCGTTGCTCTCAGGTTAGCCAGGTTTATTCTAGAGTATTTCAATGACTTTCAGGTCTCAAGGGAAGGGACCGTTACCAAATGTAGAGCTATTTCCTTTTTCCTGAGCTGTCACTTTAGCACCAGCTGCAATGGTTAACATTTAGCAGCTCAGATAGTGCAGTGGCTCTGAGGTGGGAACCCTAAGAGCACAGATAGAACTAATCAAATAATGGGAGGGATAGAGAAGGACAACCACCCTTCGAAGAATCTTTGAGCTCAATTGTGCATTTAAAGCAGTTTTAATGGAAGCCCAGAAAGCATTGCACCCCAGACAGCACAATGTCTCTTGGAGTGCAAACTACCTACCTATTTAGAAATTTTGGGTACTTATATGCCCACCCCACCCCCCGCCCCACTGCAGTATCTGAGCACCTCACAATCTTTAATATATTTATTCTCACAACACTACTGTGAAGTATGGAAGTACTATTATTCCCATTTTACACCTGGGGAACTGAGGCACAGCGAGACTAAGTGACTTGTTCAGGGTCACACAGGAAGCCTGTTGCAGAGCAGAGAATGGAACCCAGGTGTTCCACAGCCCAGACTGTCACCCTAACTTCTGGACAAGCCTTTCTTCTTGATCTGGAGCAGCACATGCTCCCTCCCTTTCCACAGTGGTCAGCAGACCGCAGAGTATTCCTCAAAGACTGCATTTGTGCCCAGCTCCTGTAGAGAGGTGCAAAGAGGATGGGGAAGGGCCCTTCCTTGCCCGCTCTTCCTCCATTGTGCACCCATAAAGGAGTATGCACAATGGAGTCTTGTATTTGAGGGTGTTTTTTCCTTCAGCTGTAAGCATTCCTTCTTAAATCTGAAAAGGCCAGGACTCTTCACTATGTTTTTCTGCTAAGTGCCTGCTTTGTCTCCCCCTCTCTGTTGCTGCTGAACTTTGCTTCTTCCTGCCCCTGGCTGGGTCACTGTAAATGCTGGCAGACAGTACTTGTGGGGAGAAGCGCAGTGGAGAGCAGCACATTGCAGCCAGTTTAATTTTTGAAACCTGAGGGCTGAATCAGCTAGAAGAGAAGCAGGGAATCAAGACTCTCAGGGAACGGCTACACTTGCAGATGTAGAGTGCTTTAAGTTAAACCAGCCTTCGTTGAGCGCAGTAAGGAAAGCACTGCAGTCTGTCCACACTGACAGCTACAAGTGCACTGGTGTGGCCACATTAGCAGTTCTTGCAATGGCCACAGAGAGCAGTGCATTGTGGTAGCTATCCCAGCATGCAAGTGGCTGCAATGTGCTTTATAAATGGGGGGTGGGAGGGTGGAGTGGAATGTGACAGGGAGTGTGTTGTGTGTATGTGGGGGAAGAGCAAGTGGGTTTTTGTGGGGGGCTGAGAGCATGTCAGCATGCTGTCTTGTAAATTCAGACAGCAGCAGACCACCCCCACCTCTCTCTCTCTCACACAGCATTTCACAGTAATGGTTGCTTTGTCTCGGAGTAGATAAGCAGCCGGCTGTCAGAAACGGAGCTTTCAAAGGGCACATCCGCATTCCTACAGTGATTCCAAAACAATGAGAAGAGTGGCTACTTGACTTAAGGGAATTATGGGATGTTTCCGGAGGCTGATCAGAGCGCAGTAATGCAACACCTTGTTCACAGTGACGCCCTGGGCATTTCAGCCAAGGCGCAACAAGCGTTAATTGTAAACAATTAATTGCCCAACAAACAAGCACCAACAAACCCCAGTCCCTTCACTTTATGTAACTGGCCCATCTCCCAATCTTACGGTCTTCAGGAGGCGGCCTCGGAGCCTTCATTCACCCAGAACGCATTCACAATTTGTAAACAATTTGTTGTACCAGGAGCACTCTAGCCGTGGAGTCAGAGCGCTCTATGTGCCTTGCCAGTGTGGTCGGGTGAGCTAGGGCACCCGGGGCTACTTTAATGCGCTCTAACTCGCAAGTGTAGCCAAGCCCGCAGTGTTGGCGTACCTTGCCAACAGCAAGACAATCAGCCAGGAGGAGGCTGGAATTTTTCCACTCTGAAGGACTCAGGGTAGCTGCAGGACTGTGTCAGGAATTGCCAGAAACGCAGCACAGCATCACTGGAAGATATAAAGACTTGATTCTTGTTCTGTTATGAAACTATCTGCCTCAAATGTTTTCAAGCTATCAGCAATACACTGAGTGAGCCTGTCAATAGCAGTTGGATTGTGTTACTATTTGCATCCTGTTTTACAGGTACATAGTCTACAATGTAACTTTCATGGATTTGTTTAGATATAAAAAACCCACAAGTAATTTATGAAAAACTGTACATATTACAGTTGTAACCTTCTCATCCTTCTATGGAACTATGTCTCCCTCCTGCATCAGATCTGCTAGCACTGACCTCAGTGCCTGTGCAGAATCCCAAGCATCTGCCCTAGCAGATCTTAGACAGGATCAGATCCTTAAATAATAAACTCTTCAAGTAGAGACCATATACTTGAGATCCTTGATATATTTGCACAGGTCCTACTACAGTGGGGCCCTGACTCTGACTGGTGACCCTGGGCAGTATCGTAACAACAAGTAACAGTAATCACAATCGTAATCTTGATTCTGATTTTAGAATACACCAGGAGTAAATCCAGGGAAATATCTGAAGATGCAGCCATTTTTAAATTGGGGTAATGAGCTCTAAATGAGGCCTACTGAATTTAAATACTATTAGGAGTACTTCCACTCTTTTTAATGCTTAATACTTATATGGTCTGATCTAAACCTCATTCAGTCAATGGGAATACAATTGACTTAAATAGACTTTGGGTCAGGCCCACACAGCACTCCTCCCTTCTGTGAAACACAAAACAGGGACAGGGCTGAATGAGACAGATTATACAGTCTTTCCATATTTATTCTCTTGTTCTTTCAAAATTGCCATATTTTCATTTATTAAAAAATACTATAAAACAGAGAAAACTGTTGCATTAGGGTGCCAGAAATTGTTTCTTTAAATGATCTATGTCTATTCCTACAAAGAACGACAACAAAATGTAAAATGTTTCTTTGCAAAGATGTGTGTGGGTGTTTCTTGAGCAAGGTGCCATGTATTTCTGAAGTTCAGAAGCGTGTGAACTATATAACAAAAAAGGTTGCCATGGTAAGCAGGCTGTTTTTCTTCTTTTTCTTTTCTTTTTTTAAAATGAAACCCCATCCACAGTAATCACATAACCTTCGGTAAATTATTGGTATATAAAACACTACTGCTGTTCCTACTTGCCACTGCCACCCCCTCTAAATTGCTTTCTTTGTCTTGTTCATGGGTGTTTCCAAGGCTTCTCTCTTTTTTGGCCCCAGCTTCCCTGTGGAGCTGAACATTTCTACTATTCAAAACTGAAACTTAAAAAAAGGATATGAAGAATTACAGATATTATATAATGACAACAAATTGTGTAAATACACACACATAGACCCAAGTGTGCATATAGCGAGATAGGGATGGTGGGTGGGATATCTTTTATTGGACCAACTTCTGTTGATGATAGAGAAAGCTTGTCTTTATGATTAACAGAAGTTGGTTAGCTATAAGATATTACCTCATGCACTGTGTCTCCATTTCTCAATGGAGGCTGCTCAAAACACAAATTGCACCCAGTCTGCTTTGGAGTAACCCTAGATAAATCTCTCAGATATCTGAACCACCTGAGGAAAACTGCAGCTAAGGTGATGACGCTTAACAGACTTCTAAGCATACTGACTGGCACTTCATGGGGAACAAACATTCAAACTCTCCAATAATCCAGTTTAGGCCCTCTGTTATTTTGCAGCAGAATACTGTGGTCCGATCTGGATCCATTCGTCTCACATCAAGTTGGTTGAGACGCAACTACACTCAACCATGAGCATCAAAACTGGGACAATTTGACCCACATCAGGACCTTGGCTCCCTTTGTTCATCAAAAATCACTCCTCCGTCGTGAGGATGCTAAAGCCAGAATGGTTGAAAAGATCAGGGCAAACGTGAGCCTACCACCATATACAGACCTCTTTGACCACTGAAAAGTGTGCTTGTTGTCATGGCACCCACTGTGGGCCCACTTGTCCTGCCCAGCGTTCTCTGTGATGTTGAAGTGTAGGAATATTGGCATGAAGAATGGTCTGCAACTGATGTCAGAAACCAGTCTCTTATAACGGACCCAAACACCCTGTGTCCTTCTTTGACTTGCTACACTGCTCATGGGCCCTTCTGAATGGATTTCGAATGGGCCAGGATCAGTGTGCAACCAGCCTTCACACCTGGGGACAATGAGATGATCCCACATGTGGCTGTGGCCAAAGGCAGACAGACAATGTCACACGTTACTGACAAGTGCCCTCTGACAGATTTGATGGTGGTCTGAGGGCTCTGCACTTCAGAGATGAGGCTGCTGCAAATTGGCTTGGCAAGGTCTGCATCCAGTAAGATGACGACTTTGTATCTCTAATATCCTGGGGGAACAACATAGCTACAACAACACTGTTAGCAAAGTGTACACACACACACAAAATAATTTGAGGTGTGATTGACATGCAAGGAGCAAGGGGTTATGATTATGTAGATCCAATGAACAGTCCTTTTTTAAGGGATGGGGAAATGTGTCATATTAACAAGATAGCATTAAGGACAGGAAAATATTTGAGCATAAGCTTTCGTGAGCTACAGCTACAATCCGATGAAGTGAGCTGTAGCTCACGAAAGCTTATGCTCAAATAAATTTGTTAGTCTCTAAGGTGCCACAAGTACTCCTTTTCAAGATAACATGAATCACTTAAGGTGGTAAAAGAGACAAGCTTTTGAGCTTCACAGAGCTCTTCTTCGGGTCTGGGAAAGGTAACCAGAATGTCTGAGAAAAATACAAGATTCGTAAAGCATAAGGGGTTAACGTTGCAAGAAATCACTTAAAAAGAAATGGGCAATTAACACCTCCTCCATCATAGGACAAAGGAGGATAGTAGGTTACAGTGTTGTAATGAGCCATAAAACTAGTGTCTCTGTTGAGATCATGATTTAGTCTGTGTCACACTTCAGCTTGTTTGCACATTTTGAGCCAGATTCTGCTTTCATTTACACTGATATAAATCCAGAGTAATTCTATTGACCTCTATGGAATTATACTGTATTTACTGCAGTGTAAGAGAGCCGAACTTGGCCCTTACACTTAGAATCATAGAATCATAGAATATCAGGGTTGGAAGGGACCTCAGGAGGTCATCTAGTCCAACCCCCTGCTCAAGGCAGGACCAATGCCCAATCAAATCATCCCAGCCAGGGCTTTGTCAAGCCTGACCTTAAAAACTTCCAAGGAAGGAGATTTCTTGTCTATACCACTTGTCTTATAGTCACTGAATGCTATAGAAAATCCTTAGCTTGATATTACATGCTCACAATACTTATGTTCCTTGCTGTTGCCCTTTTCATCTTCACCCACATACCCATTATACCTGTTTTCACCCCCTTAATATGTTCCTCTGTCCGCTACTTCCCACAAACTCTACCACATTCTTTTCTCCCATCACCTCACCATGAGGTACCTCTTTTCAAAAGTGCAATATGCTGGGTGGGAAGTGAGGGAGATCATATCTCACACAACTTTTCACTGTCTTCTAGATGTTCTTTTGTCCATGGATGGAAGGCTATTGCATTGTCATGTAAAGTCCACAGTTGTACGTGGTCCCACTACTGCTCCTCTCAGCATCCTTCTTGTCCCATAATCTGACCATTTTCCAACAAAATTCAACACTGTATTATTCATACTGTTCCATACGCAAGAAACACCTCTCCCAAATAATTTACTTCAGTGTTCCCTCCCTCTCTTTCTGTAAACTGCTTCACTGACACATTCTAAGACATCTTTAAGACCTTTCAACTTTTTTCCATTTTGTTTATTTCAACTGTAAGGTTTTGGGGACAGAGAACTGTGTCTTCGTATGTGTATCTACAGTGCCTAGCACAATGGGCCTCAGTCCCAGCTGGGTCTCTAGGCACTACTACAATACAAATAATAAATATAAATCAAAGACCTCATGTCCCATGGGTGTGTTTGCATTGTTTTGTACCAAAGAGTTACAGCTCAGTTCTTAATATTGGTAGCCCTACCTCAGGCAGGGATTCTGTTACTTGTTTGGCACAACTCACCTGTTATATGGACTTAGGTACACTTCAGGTGCGCCATATAAAATAAGGAGTTATGAATTATTAAAACTGTAGAATTATTCCCTGACCACATTCAGTGGGGCAGTCATATTAACAAGATAGCATAAATTGGGTTTGTTTACTGAATTTTTGTTTACCCTTTGGTTCTATTATGTATGTTTCTCTTTGTCTTGGCCTGAAAAGATTTTTAAGTAAGTAGTTGGTGTGCCTAGCTGGAGAAAAGAAGTCAACTTTATTCCTGGAACAAAAATGTATTCCATGGATGTTCTATATGCAATATGATATATTATTACTTTTAGCATGATCAATACAAGCAAAATTTAATTGAGGGGGAGGGAGAAAGTTGTTCTTCCTATCACAAAGAATGAAAGCTTAACTTTTTGCTTTGATACTGAAACACTGGTGCACTGATCAAGTTGGCAAGAGCAAATGGGACAAATGCCCCCTTTTGCCAAAAGGGTCGGGACAGCCAGGACAGGGCTTAAAAAAAGGACTGTTGCTGCCAAAACGGGATGTATGGTCACCCTAAGCATATTGTATGCTGCTAACGTGGACACCCAGAGCTTCCCTGGAAGGCTTAGAATCTTGAGGAATATCTCAATGAAAAGTAGAGAGATACTCGGTCTGGTTTCTACCCTCTTAACAGGCAGCAAAGCACCTGACTGTTGAGAACACTGAGGCAGGAGCAAACCACAACACTCTTTTAGATTAATGGATTTCAGAAAGTTCAGACTCCTACACTTAATTTAGAGAAAGACCTCGTTACAATTGAATAGATCTTTCTTGAAATCAATGAGCAAGAGGTGAAAAGTTCTATACCCGTCCATTACCAATCATGTGAAAGATCCAAATCCCACCTCTATTACAGCACAAAATTTTACATACCAGTTTCATTTTTATTTTTTGGTAAAGTGAAGCTAAGTGCATATTACACTTTGTCTGCACAACCTCATTTTAACAAAGTATCTCCTGCTGAGATCCCCAGACGGCATGGAAGATGCCATTTTGAAGAGCAAAATGGCATCCTCCGCATGGCGTGACCTCTTACATATAGTACTTGCGAGTCATGCTGCAGGAAGGACACCATTTAGCTCTTCAAAATGGTGTCCTAAGCATAGTGTAACCTCACATGTACAGTGTGTGAGGTCTCTCTGTGTGGAGAATGCCATTTTGCAGAGCAAAATGACATCCTCCGTGCATCATGACCTCACGTGCATTGTACATGTGAGGTCATACTATGTGGAGCAAAATGGCATCCTCTACATACTAGGGAATACCATGACTTCATCTGCTGATGGTGCAGCCCCACTTGGGGGTCACCACCCACAGTTTAAGTCAGCAGTTCACAAACTAACTCAACACAATTCTCCTTTGTTGACTGAATAAGAACATCTATATTCTTAATGTTCTACATGTAGGATACATTTCTTTTATCTTTACTTGCCTTTGATTAAATACATCCCTGCAGTTTATAATGTATTACGTTAATAATTTTCTTCCATGTCTTCTGATTTAGCCGCAAGTTGTTTCCAAAGCTGTTGTATCTGTAAATTAGATATACTGAAAGATTTCAAAGCCAGAAGGGACCATTGTGTTCCTCTAGTCTGACCTCCTGTTATAACCCAGGTCATAAAACTTCCCAAAAATAATTCCTAGAGCATATCTATATATGTACACTAGTTCTTTGTCCTTAACCTCCTTTTCACCAATGCTGTACAATTGTCAGTCTTCCTTTCTCTTCCACTGTGAAATGATGCTTCTGGTTTTAATTCAGTTATTTTCAGCTTTTAGATCATGTCCTCCACTTGCCCTGTTTAATTTATGTTCTAGAAGTCTTGTGGGAGGCTCTCTTTCATATTATACTGAAATACTGTAAGTAGTGTCAGGTTCTGATTTACAGAGTAAAGGACATATACTTTAGTAGTCAGTTGATTCTATTTCGGGATGTGCAAGAGCAAAATAACCATAGGCGCAATGCTGGTGGAAGTGTAGGACTGGGAGCAGGTCTGCAGCTTGTCACAGCAAAACCATGTGAGAGGGAGCCCAGGCTGGTGAGTCAGAGCACTCAGTGGTACCCTAGTTCCAGGTGGCACCCCATAGGGACCCATCACAGGCGGGACTGTTATAAATACAAGAGTCTGAATGTTTTCAATTTACATGGTCAGGCAGTTGAATTGAGGTGCATGGTAATATTGCCATAAGTGGCAATTTCCTTGATTTCTTAAAGGGATTTTTTAAGTGAAATTCTCTTGAGCAACCTTTAGTAAGCTTTTATTATAATTACACCCACCCACCTGTGGCATGTAGCGGGTTCCAAGTCATTTCTGTTATGGAAGAAAAAGATAGAGATGTTCAGAGAACATGCAAAATGTCTGAAAAAGGCACAAGAAATCAAACTACTGAGCAGGAACTTTCAACTGTACAGAAACCCTGAGTCCAAAGAGGATGCCCCACAGGACAGGCTAGAGATAGGTTGACTTGATCCATATTTGTTGAAAATTCTGAATTTCATCAACTTTTTTCTTTAAAAAAATTAAAAATTGTCTATTAAAAATGTGTGGTATTTTTAATGGCTCTAGAGATGGATGACTAATGGAAAATATTCCTGAATTATGAACTGGTCAAATAATAGAAAACAATATTAAAATAATCTTAAAAGTACTACAAATTTCAGCAACTAATTTATTTGACCAGTTCTAGAAGAAACACAACAAGCTGAAATCACAGATGGGAAAGACAACAGAACATGAAATTAAGGAAAACCAGAAGCTCTAGGAAGAGCAAAACAAGGAAACAAATGTGAAACCATTGAACCTTGATACCTACATAAGAACTCTTACCTCAACAAGACTACGGTGAGGAGATTACTAAAAGGAGCCACACGCACACACAAAACAATAAAATAAACTAAAAAACCAACAACCCTGGAAAGCAATAATGCTGAAAGAAATGTACCGTAGGAGTGAGACTGGGTAGCAAATAGCTGTATTTGCAGGGCCATATGGCGGGGGGAATCAGCACAATTGTAGGCTGTATAAGCAGAGACATGTCAGAAAGAAATGTGGGGCTACAGGCCCTCTCTGTGAAGCTTTGATCATACCCAGAATATTTTTGTTCACTTCTGGATACCTCATTATAAGAAAGACATAGATGGGATTAAGAAAAAACGCAACAAAAGTGATTAGGGCCCTGGAGGGACTGACCTTTAAATAAATTAAATATGTACAGCTGGGCTAAGAGGGGACAAATGAGAGGGACTTGATCATCTACAAATACTGAACTGTCTAAACAAGGAGGATGGAAAGGAATTATTCAGGACAGTACGAAATACCAACCAAACAAAAAATACCAAACACCCCATAGCACAAGTAGAGCTTTCCATAACCTGATAAGGGAGATGAGACAGCGATTTCATGAAGTCCACGTGGGAACTCATTATTGCCAATCATTTTTACATGGGAAGTAGTCAGATACTATAGTGATGGGTGCAGTCCAAAACTAAGGTAGAGAGAACTGTGAAATATGTAAGATAGGATTGTACTTCCTATCTGTCGCAATGGCTGAATCGTATGTCCATGCCCTAATCACCCGCTGCCTTTATCACTGAAACTTTGCTCTCTGTGATGCCAACATTGCCCCCTCCTTTCCATATTCAAAATGCTACCCCTAAAGTAATCTTCTTTGCCACTCATTCAGGCTGTGTCACCCATCCTTCAAATCCTTCCACTCTTCTCCCTTTGTTCTACATAGCAATAGCATTCAAGGCCCTGCACCACTCCTCCCCAGCCTACATCTCTGTAACTGTCTCCTTCTGACCCCTCTGCTTTGGCAGTGATGGTAGACTGGATGACCCAACCACTTCTTTTTCCCAATCCCATCTCTTTGACTTCTTCCATGCTATACCTTGTTTACAGAATGCCTTCCTGATACCTGCTCACAAATCTAACACCTGCTCCTCATTTAAATCCCTCTTAAAATCCATATTTCCCCATGTTGTCTACAAGAAATGGATTAATTTATTATCATTTAAAAAAGATAGCAAAACCACCCAGGTGCATACATATCAAGGTAATCATGTTGTTACGACAGCCCTTGTTCTTACTTGTTTGTTACTTTCATTAGTTTTGACACAACTCAAATTAGATTGTAACCTCTTGGGGCTGGGACCATGGGCTAAAACCTAGATCGTTAAAGATATTTGGGCGCCTAAGTCCCATTGAAATTGATGGAAGCTCAGCACCTAAATACCTTTGACGATCTGAACCTAAATCCTTTGCTGGATTGACTCTATTGACTCTGTGTTATTATTAGTATTATCATAGCACCTCGGCGCCGCTGACCTAATTTTTGGTCTCTAAAGTGCCTAGCACATTTTTGGGTACTCTCTAAAGAATAAAGATATTTTTCAAACAAAAGAGCAATTATGGCTAGGAAGAAAGGGCAGAAATTTACACAGGAAAAATTCAATCAATGTTAGAACTAAACTTCCTGACAATAAAAATCTGTGAGGCTGCAAAACTGTCTCCCAGAAGACGTGTGGAATCCCACGTTTGGGACATTTTAAAAATTGGGTTGTACAAAGCACATAATAGAGAAAAATCATATGTCTGAAGGAGGATGCACTAGATGACTGCACAGGTTTTTTTCTTCTCTAATTTCTATGACTCTTTGATCTTGTTGGCCTGACATATTGATTGGCATCACTCACATTAAAAGAAACATGATGATCTGGAACTGGCTTGTCAAAGCTTTGAAATAAAACAAGCCTGTTATAACTAGCATCTTGCTGCTGTTTTGGTGCACCTCAAACCACTACAGATTTCAAAGAAGCTTGCTGTGCCCTCTTTCCCGCAATAAAATGTCTCTAATGATCTGAATTTCAGGACAATACCCGTGCACTAATAGTTTTATAAATACGAAAGGCCCTGAAGTAAGGGTTTCTTATTAGTCAGAATAAAGCTATTTGGAACTCTGGTTGTGTTGAAAGCTTGACAACTAGCATGTTGGAAATGGCTCATAAGTATAAATTGTAAAACGGGGGAGCATCCTTTCGTTCATGCTAATAGGCAGTGAGTGAAACCCTGGCCCCAGTAAAGTCAATGGGAAAACTCCCATAGACTGCAGCGAGGCCAGGATTTCACTCTGTGGTGTTCTGCAAAGATTCAGGATGGAAAAGTCATTCAATCTAAGATTTTTAATCTGTACATTTATCACTAGTTCCAGTTCTGTTTTTGTTTGTTTAAATGTCCATTTTATCGTGATATACAACTCCTGTAACCATGTTTTGAGAAAAAATATGCTATCCTTACTTTTCAGCTGATCCTTCGCATTGTGGCATGTTTCATCATGGTGTATTGTTAGGGGATAAAAAGATTTTCAAAACATTTTTTTAAAAGTGTTCCGCCATGCTAGTCACAGGACAGACAGTGCGGCTTCTATTATTTCAAGTGCAGGGCTCCAGCTAGGAGCTGATATACAAGCCCACCGTATTTGGCCACCCATTCACTATGTCCTTGTTTTAAATGCCATTCTAAAAGAGCCATTTAAAACACATGCCATGTGAATGACTTTTACTCGATACTGACTGCCAGGATCTAGTGCATAACAGCTTGAATTCAAGCAGACCTTGACAAGTTCCACCTGGGCCTTTAGGAGACTGACCAAATCATTCTAGCTAACTGCAACACAAGATGGTAAATTCATGCTTAAAGAGAGAAAAATTCACCTGTTCTTCTGTCCTGATCTACATTTTTTTCATAGATCTGAAGATAGCGCTTTAAAATAAAGCACTATAGGTGCTTACTAATTATTAATAAACTATACAAACACTGAATGGGACAAAACAAACCATTGCTTGCATATTTTAGTAACATTTTGTGGGTCGACATACAACTTGGATATTCAAAGTATAAAGCAATAACTCTTTGTGCAATCAAAATTGTAAAGAATCAGTCAGATAGCTAGCTAACATTTGGGTTACATCAGAGGTAACATGTTTTTGTTTACATTAGGTATTGGGGAGGGGCAAAGTCAGTAAACGGAGGTAAGTTGAATATGAACAACTAATCTAGGAGTTTGGAGTTTAAATCAATGAAGCACCATCACTCAGTTTTCACTACAAAGAAACCACAAGGAGGCGTTAAGGCCAAAATTTTCCCTTTTAAGCTAAATAAATAATCACAAAAGCTACTTACACCTCAGTCTCTGAGAAGACTATGTATACAAGCAACCCTAAGGCACTTGGCGTGGGATTCATAGAAGTACTTCAGCAGCTAAGGGTATGTTTACACAGCAGCAGGGAGACAGACATGTGCTAGCTCAGCTTCAGTTGCACGCTAGAAAGAGCAATGTGGCCGCAGCCACCCAGGAGGTGGCTTGGGCTAGTTGTCTGAGTGCATTCCTGCCTGACCGCCCCCTCCTGCGGCTCTATTGGTGCCTGACTGAACAAAGTTAAAGATAAAATGTCTATTGGTGCCACCGGACTCCTTGTTGTTTTAACTGAACAAACTATATTAAATTCAAAGCAAAGTTTTCTCACCATAGGCTTTCAGTAGTCTTACAGACCAAACTCTTTAGGCCAGGACCTCTTCCGCAGAAACCAATGGCTGTTTCTTTTTTGTCTCTTCAGGTGCAGTGAACACAATGGGCAGGGAGAGGGTGGTCGTGCCATGGGGTGCTTGTACCTCCTTTTCATAGTATTGAACAACATTTGCAACTGAAACCGAGGATATTAATGTGGAAGGATATTCCCTCCTGGTTTTTTTCACCTGTTTGAACTTCCTTTGTCTTCCCTTCCTGCTTGATGATTTGGTTTACTGCTTAAATGCAAATTAAAGCAAGCACTTTATTTCTGACAGACCTGTTTGCTAACTTCTGTGTGGGCAGAAGTTTGAAACCTGGGTTAATACCACCATAGAGGGGGAACTTATAACTTCACATACAAAATTGGCACATATTTTACCAGGACAGAATTGACCAGCAAATTGAGTTTTTAACTGATACGTCACAAGGCATACTTTGTACAAACATTCTTACAATGGTGTGTAGGATGTGAACACAGGTATATTCTGTCACACTGCTCAGTGCCATACATAGTGCAAGACACATTCCCTGCCCCAGGGAGATCACCATTTCAAATAAAATAACTATCCAATTTAAATTTCATCAATTTACCAGGAATTAAAGGGTTCAGTCTCAAAGCAAAGGAAATACATAAAATAAATTAGTGTCATTTAGGGGATTAAGATTCAAAGTTTCAACAGAAAAGGTGATTCCATTAGGGATTTAATGAAAAAGCTAGCTTGCTTGTTGCCTCAATGGAGGATCACCTGGTTATATTTCTCTTCTAGCCTGAGCTTGCTAGTTATCTTATACACAAAGAAAACTGTCCTAGTAGCTTAGAAGGAAGACTGGCACCTTGACCTCTTCGTATTTCTACTTCTGAAGTTTAGGAAAGGGAGAGCTTTAAACACCTCACTGGCTTTTAAATGCCCAAGTCCACTTTTATTTGATGTATTCCAGATGTAATTTTTGTTTCCATTATCCTGGCTCAAAAGATCACAACCCATCAAGGACTGAGGTGATGTTATCTGTGGGGTAAAACAACCAGAAGAAACGGCAAAGTAGATCAGCACTTCTTGCTGTAGGGGTTTGTCCATCATTATTTTCCAAGGAACATAGGTGGCGAGCTCATTAGATCCTTGCAGCTTCTAGATATTCAGGTAACTATTCAGGTGCCAAGAGCACTCTGGCATTTGCCCAGGGCAAGAAGGACATTCATTTTTTTGAGCCGTGAACCTCACTATTAGCGATCCTTGCCTTTGACACTTCAGCGTTGGATTCCTGCAATGAGCTCTGCCTCTGCCCCTGAGTTACACTCTGCCCCACTCTGCTTCTCCGCCCCCTCCCCCCAGCTTCTCGCGAATCAGCTGTTCATGCGGGAAGTCGGGGCGGGGGGCGGGAGCTGAGAAGCAAGCAGTGGCTTCGCGCTCAGGCCCAGGGACGCGGAGCGGAGGTGAGCTGGGGCGGAGGGGCTCGAGGAAGGCCGCCCGCACCGCAGCATGTAACCCGGGGGGCACGCAGGGGAAGCGCTCCCTGCCCCAGCTCACCTCTGCCTCCCTGGGCCTGAGTGTGAAGCCGCCGCTTGCTTCTCAGCCCTCCCCGGCTTCCCGTGCGAACAGCTGATTCATGGGAAGCGGGGGAGGGGGACGGAGAAGCAGAGCGGGGCAGGGCGTTCAGGGGCGGAGGCAGAGAGGAGGTGAGCTGGGGCTGGGCGCGGGGCTGGGCGGGGAGCTGCCGGTGGGGGCTCTGCACCCACCAAATTTTCCCCGTGGGTGTTCCAGCCCCGGAGCATCCACGTAGTCGGTGCCTATGGCACCACTTTTGATGTGATCAGTGGGGGGAGCAGCCGCTCCCCTGCTCCCCCCCTACCTTCACTACCCCACCCCTAGGAGCCAGAGGGACCTGCCGGATGCTTCCTGGGAGCCGCCCCAGGTAAGCACCGCCGGGACACCCCACCTCGCCCCCTGGCAGGTCCCTCTGGCTCTTAGGGGCAGGGCAGAGTGGGCACCCATTACGGTGGCCCACGAGACCCTCCTGCCCGGTTCCGGAGTCAGTCAGGGGATGGGGGTAGATGGGACAGGGGTTCCGGGGGGGCTACAACCCCCTCGTGGGGTGAGGAGGGAACCGGTTGTTAAAATTTTGGCAGCTCATCACTAAATGGATGTAACATATTTGCACTGTCCAGGAGAGGGCTGGGCACTATAGGACATACATTTGTGGGGTAGGGAGGGATTGGGAACTGGGAGTGTGCTGGAGTCACACTGCAGCATAACCAAGGTTGGTAAGAGCCAAGATGTGGCTGGCTGGCTGCAGCACACATACAGATATAGCTGGGAGTGACTTACATGCTGGAGACGATAGCAGCGAGGCATTGTAACAATCACCCCAGGTTACAGGGCAAGTGTGACACAGCTACTCAGTCTGTATTGTACCCTGGAATGCCACAAGCACACTGACTGTGTCCAGTACAATCACCGTAAATAATAATAGGCAGCATGAAATGAATGTTTGATCTAAGCGTGGGATATACAGGAGTTCTTTGCTTGGCAGACCCTGCCACAGCAATGCTGTACAATTTTACATTTCCATGTGTGGAAGCAGTTTCTCTCCCCACCCCCCCTTTAGAATTTCACACTGAATAAGAATCAACCTAAACTTTTGCCATTAACTCAAAGAATTAGTAGACTGGTTAACTTTAAAAAAAAATGTAAAGCTTTGCATGCATATACACTTCCTGATTCTAGTGTTATGCTTAAATATGGACTAATGCCACACAAAAAGCTGGAAACTGATAATTGACCGTTATGGAGCCAATAACCACATTGACTCTGCAGCCATATCCCTGCCCAGCCTTCTCCTTCAGTCTCTTGACTCCAGCTCACTTTACTCCAGGACTACTTCTACCTACCCATTTCCTTTGAGAAACCATTTTACAGCCTAGGACAGCTCACTTGGAACCTTCCCTAACATTCAGCCTTCATTTTCCTCTCCCTTGATCAGTCTATAACTCGTAGTAACAACCATATATGCCACTGTCAATATTTTATCCCTGTACTATAGGCTAGATTGTGGATGAACCTGTTCTACTCAGTAAAAGGCACCTGCCCAAGGGGCGGCCACAATCCTGGTCCTTGTACCTGCTTTTGAAGCTCCCAAATCTGGGGAGCTTCTTGGTCACCAGCCAAAATTTAGAGCAGCCTCGTTGTTGCTTTCAGTTATACCCAGCTGCTTCGTGGTCCCAAGAGACTGTTTGGACATCAGAGATTACCAAAGTGCAGAGGTGCTCTGGCAATATGTCCCTGAGCCAGGGAACACTCACTATGCCTGTAATAAAAAAAGGAGTACTTGTGGCACCTTAGAGACTAACCAATTTATTTGAGCATAAGCTTTCGTGAGCTACAGCTCACTTCATCGGATGCATAAAGTGGAAAATAGTGAGGATGTTTTTATACACAGTCCATGGAAAAAAAGTGAGGATGTTTTTATACACACAGACCATGAAAAAATGGGTGTTTATCACTACAAAAGGTTTTCTCTCCCCCCGCCCCACTCTCCTGCTGGTACTAGCTTATCTAAAGTGATCACTCTCCTTACAATGTGTATGATAATCAAGGTGGGCCATTTCCAGCACAAATCCAGGGTTTAACAAGAACGTCTGAGGAACAGTGGGGGCGGGGGAGGGGGGCGGGAAGGAATAAACAAGGGGAAATAGGTTACTTTTTATAATGACTCAACCACTCCCAGTCTCTATTCAAGCCTAAGTTAATTGTATCCAATTTGCAAATTAATTCCAATTCAGCAGTCTCTCGTTGGAGTCTGTTCCTGAAGTTTTTCTGTTGTAATATCACAACTTTCATGTCTGTAATCGTGTGACCAGAGAGATTGAAGTGTTCTCCGACTGGTTTATGAATGTTATAATTCTTGACATCTGATTTGTGTCCATTTATTCTTTTACGTAGAGACTGTCCAGTTTGACCAATGTACATGGCAAAGGGGCATTGCTGGCACATGATGGCATATATCACATTGGTAGATGTGCAGGTGAACGAGCCTCTAATAGTGTGGCTGATGTTATTAGGCCCTGTGATGGTGTCCCCTGAATAGATATGTGGGCACAGTTGGCAACGGGCTTTGTTGCAAGGATAGGTTCCTGGGTTAGTGGTTCTGTTGTGTGGTATGTGGTTGCTGGTGAGTATTTGCTTCACGTTGGGGGGCTGTCTGTAGGCAAGGACTGGCCTGTCTCCCAAGATTTGTGAGAGTGATGGGTCGTCCTTCAGGATAGGTTGTAGATCCTTGATAATGCGTTGAAGGAGTTTTAGTTGGGGGCTGAAGGTGACGGCTAGTGGCGTTCTGTTATTTTCTTCGTTAGGCCTGTCCTGTAGTAGGTGACTTCTGGGTACTCTTCTGGCTCTGTCAATCTGTTTCTTCACTTCAGCAGGTGGGTATTATAGTTGTAAGAATGCTTGATAGAGATCTTATAGGTGTTTGTCTCTGTCTGAGGGGTTGGAGCAAATGCGGTTGTATCGTAGAGCTTGGCTGTAGACAATGGATCGTGTGGTGTGGTCTGGGTGAAAGCTGGAGGCATGTAGGTAGGAATAGCGGTCAGTAGGTTTCCGGTATAGGGTGGTGTTTATGTGACCATCGCTTATTAGCACTGTAGTGTCCAGGAAGTGGATCTCTTGTGTGGACTGGTCCAGGCTGAGGTTGATAGTGGGATGGAAATTGTTGAAATCATGGTGGAATTCCTCAAGGGCTTCTTTTCCATGGGTCCAGATGATGAAGATGTCATCAATATAGCGCAAGTAGAGTAGGGGCGTTAGGGGACGAGAGCTGAGGAAGCGTTGTTCTAAGTCAGCCATAAAAATGTCGGCATACTGTGGGGCCATGCGGGTACCCATAGCCGTGCCGCTGATTTGAAGGTATACATTGTCCCCAAATGTGAAATAGTTATGGGTGAGGACAAAGTCACAAAGTTCAGCCACCAGATTAGCCGTGACATTATCGGGTATAGTGTTCCTGATGGCTTGTAGTCCATCTTTGTGTGGAATGTTGGTGTAGAGGGCTTCTACATCCATAGTGGCCAGGATGGTGTTATCAGGAAGATCACCGATGGATTGTAGTTTTCTCAGGAAGTCAGTGGTGTCTCGAAGGTAGCTGGGAGTGCTGGTAGCATAGGGCCTGAGGAGGGAATCTACATAGCCAGACAATCCTGCTGTCAGGGAGCCAATGCCTGAGATGATGGGGAGCCCAGGATTTCCAGATTTATGGATCTTGGGTAGTAGATAGAATATCCCAGGTCGGGGTTCCAGGGGTGTGTCTGTGTGGATTTGATCTTGTGCTTTTTCAGGGAGTTTCTTGAGCAAATGCTCTAGTTTCTTTTGGTAACCCTCAGTGGGATCAGAGGGTAATGGCTTGTAGAAAGTGGTGTTGGAGAGCTGCCGAGCAGCCTCTTGTTCATATTCATGATGACAACAGCACCTGTAATGGTGCTGTAATGTTTAGTATGCCTGTAATGGCATACTAAACTGCATTGTACGGTTTAAATCGCTAGGTGGCACTGTGTATAATATACCTTAATCTCACAACAGCCATTCCTGGCAGTGCATAAAGGATTTTATAGTGAACACATGAGGATCTGTCTCTCTGGGAAGGAAGCTCTGTAGCCAATCCATATCCGGTACTGAAACTTGACCTGCTAGTAGCAGCCCTGCAGCCTACTGCATACAAGGCAGTGCCAATGGGCGGGAGGGGATGGAATATGATGAAATAGATGGCTCTATGCCATCTTGGAATTCCACCACTCTAAGGAATCACCAGAAGAGCAGAGGACGATTTCTGGCAGCTTTGCGCACCAGACAAACAGGGCTGAAGATCTGATCTTCCAGATATAGGCTACGATATTTAGCTTTCTTTCCATGTGCAAACATCTAAATCTACCCATACTTTTGCAGTCAGGGTACATACGAATCAGGCACACAATTGTATATCTAGAAATGCATGCAAACCTCTGGTCTCGACTTTGTGAAAAGATGGCCCCGAATATTTACCTGTCTGGTCGTGTGGGTAAATTCCAAGATTATCCCTCTACAAAATCTAAAATCATACTGTACACTTTGTACTCAGCATAAATTACAGTTTTCTAAAGGAACATTGGAAGCACATTTAGCCAAAAAGTTATTGTAATTATGTAAGTTTTGTCATTAATACCATTAATGCACACTCAGCAGATTTGAAAAGCAATATTAACTACTACAGCCAGTTAAATTCACAACACTAAAGCAAATGAAATGTGGTCCAAAAGACCTATCTTAGGATATTAAATATCTTAAGACTATTAAAGGGATACTTCAAATAATAAATGATGGGGGGAAAGGGGGGAAAGAAATAAAAATATTAGTCAGATCCTTGTGAAGTCTCTAGTCCATATTTAAAAACAATTTCACTTTAACTATGCACTTGTCAGAGTAAAACAGTTTAAGATATGCCTGTAGCCTGCAAACTTATAGCTTGCAGCAGAGAACTATGCTCCACACAACTGGTGGCTTTCAGGTTGTGAATATGTTGTATCCTTCTGGTCTGAATGAGAAATGAGAGAAGAAAGCTGCAAACTGTAGAATATTGTCCTTGATTGTATTTTTGGATAGTTTTCATTGGACAACTAGGGTCTTCAGGACATTTTGCAGTGCTTGTGTAGTAACTGTTCCCAAAGGAAAAAAGAATTCAAGGTATTCCAAGAATGAATCATATTTATAAGGTTTTACCTTCGATGTGGGGACAGCCTACAATTCAGCACTGGCAGTGGTTTCCTGGTAATGAGGGTCAGTGGAGAGAGAGGCTGTAAAGGCAAGGTTCCTAATGCTGTATGTTTCCTGTCAGGACTAAGCCACATTTCAGCCTATCACTTGCATCTGTGGGTCTCACACTTGGCTGATTCAATCCTTCTAGAGGCCATGCTTTGGGAGCGATTTATAAGTGGTGCTGCTACCAGCAGTGCTGATTCAGGGGAGAGCGCAATCAGAACAACTGAACAGCAGCAGCAGCTGGGGTAGGTGAGAACTGGGGGGAGTATAATATTCATGGTTCAGATTGTGGATGGTGCCTCTAATACACATTTCAACTTTATTAAGCCAAATATAAAGCTTTACATTCATATCAAGGGTAAAGTTTCCTTTGTCATTAGGCTAAATGGGAATCCAGTCAACTATTATTGTCACACTGAGGTCAAATCTTGTGCCATTTGTAGTTTATGGGCCTGACTGTCAGCTGGTATAAATAAGTGGAGCTCCATTGATTTCAGTGCCTATTTACAACAGGAAAGCACCTGGCCTTATCTTTTAGTACCTTCTTAACCCTCATCTTGTGAAAGGTGCTTCTAGTGTTAAATTCCTTTTCTTTTGAAACTCAGTGTGACTGGAAGGAGCATCTTTTACAATTATGTTAAAAATCCTCCACTTTAAGCCTTTTAAAATCATTTGGAAATGATGAATCTGGATTATCTCAAAATTATTGCTTTTGGAGCAACGCTGCTGGAGGACCACCGCGCATTTACATTGCTGTTACACAATGCTGTATTGATTGTGAGGTGCTCGACTACCATAGTGATGGGGGCCATAAAAGCACCTGAGAAAATACATGAGACAGCTTGCTCTGGAGTGGCATTTTACTGTTTGCTGCTGTATGATTCTACTACCCCCCAGTCCCATTGTACATGCAATGTAGTTTGTCCAGTAGGTTTATCTTTGTGATTGAAATATAGCTAGTAATAGTACCACAATTACATTGGTTTTCTCGTCCCCAAATGTGATGAGAAAGGCAGATACAAAGAATAAATAAAAATACTCTTCTATTATTTCAGAAATGGAGGAATACTCCATTTCCATCTACAAGAGGGAATTGTTCCTGTTTTTAATGTAGTCATGTCATAGGAAATATCACATTACATACTCTATATGGAGTCTGCTCACACTGCTTTGGAGGGATTGAGAAGAACTGTACTATGTCAGCTGAGTGAATGTCCACAGAGAGCAACCATTAGCCATGTCAACGTAAGGCTATTGGAATAGGTCAGATCCAGGACAGTCAATTATGGAATACAATAGTTACAGTTTTACTAAAGAAAACATTATTCCTAAATATAGATTCAACTTTATAAGTTAGGGCTCACTTGAAGAAATTGGATCAAAGGGTTAGTTTGTCATAAAATTCTCAACACCTGATAGAATTATTGAAGCTCTGACCTTCTTACTTTCAGTTACTTTTCCCCTGTAGCAATAAGCCAGCACAAGGTGTCCCTTAGTAGGCTATTAGTGACTGCCTTGGGCATATTGAGAGACATAAAGCCTCAACCATCTGAGGAATGCACCAATAAGAGGGTTTGTGGATTAGTGCTGCTAGACTCTGGGTCAATAATGGCAAGTGACCTTAAAAAATAATGCACACAGGTGAGGGTTTGCACATTGTATTTACCCACGCTAAAAAATAGTTACTATTACTATTCTTAATAATAATTTGCATAGTGGTAATACTAAAAGCCCCAGTCATGGCCCAGGACCCCATTGTGCTCGGTGTTCTACAAACACAGAACAAAACCTGCCTCCAAAAGTGGGTTAAGATTTATTGGGGCCCTGGGCAAAAAACATTTGGGGGCCCCCCCACATCCCTGTGGGGGCCCCACCCACCCAGCTGTTAACATGGGCATAGTAGCTTCGGGCAGGCACAGGTTGAAGGTGGTGGGGTTGGTGCTTTGCAGCCAGGGCCGGCTCTGGGTTTTTTGCCACCCCAAGCAAAAAAATTGCTGCTCCAAGTGCGCAACTGCTCAAGCAAAAAAAAAAAAAAAAAAAAAAAAATGTGCGCCGCCCCAAGCACGTGCTTGCTTTGCTGGTGCCTAGAGCTGGTCCTGTCTGCAGCAAGGCCCCCCCTTGCCATGGGCACTCCCTGATCCTCCTTTTCCCCCGGAGGCCCCACCCCCTGGCCAGGCCAGAACCCAAAGCCAGGGCATAGTAAGAGCCATGACAATCTCTGCCATCAGCATCTTTTCAACCTAAACTCTGATTTTCTTTATTGTCACCACCATTGAGTGTGCCCCTCCCCATTTCACAGAATGGGCATAGGGGCTTTTTGTTCTCAGTGAAGGGGGTCTCAGCTGTGCACCATCAGGAGTTAGTGCATGGGGCAGACGCCATCGAAAGGGCCCAACTAGCCAATCAGGGCTGTCCATATCCACAGGCATAAATACATATCAGTGCAATGGAGGCATGGGGGAATGATCTTGATCTGGATCCTGAGGAGGACCCCCTTATTAATGTTAGGATATCCAGTGGGCTGGGGCTACACTGAACCTTCAGCTGTCATAAAGCATTTAATATAGAGACTCATGAAATCTTACTTAAAAATTCATTCAGATTGGTTTGGATGAGTGCCCTGGCCAGTCAGCTGGACTAAAAACTGACTCAAAGACCGTGAAGAAAGTCATGATTAAAGGCAATGTGTAAAATTGTGGGGAGTTTTCTCAGTGGAATCAGTGTTTGGTCCAGTCTTAGTTAATGTCTTCGTTAATGATACCAGCAAGGTGAGGGGTGGGGAAGGAAAACTAGGTTAACTCTCCCACTTCCATTACAGATACGTGTCAGGATATAGAAACACCACCAAGGGACCTAGACAGGGCAGAAAACAACAAAGTGCGACTCAGCCTGGGAAACTGAACACCAATTCAGCTGGGGAAAAACTGCAAAACACATTTAACTCAATGGAAAGGGGACACCTGGGAAGAGACCTGTATTCATAGTGGGCAGCAAATTACACACTGCTGAGCCAAACTCATGAAGGGCAAGATGCTATCTAGCCCAAAGTACAGGGATGAATTGACAGTGGCAGGTGGAGCTCTAACTAGGAGTTATTGCATTGACTGGAGAAGGGAAAATGTAGGCTATTAGGAAGCCTTCTTGAGAATGAGTTTCCCTTGCGAGACTATTCCACAGCCAAGACAAATTAAACTTTGAAACCAGACAGGACAAAATATTGTGTAGGGAGTGATCCAGCTCTGGCAGGGAGAGATGGAAGGGGCGATCTGACACTTTAGGTCTTTTCCACTCACAGCTTTTATGATGTTTTGATATACCTTTCAGTCCAAGAGCAGGACTCCATGGGGGGAAGTCTAAAGGCACTCAATTCAAAGCCATATTCCTGCAGTGTGTACTACACAACTACTAGGATGCTGTGAGCTTTCATGGATTTTTTCCAAAAGAATGACATCATCATTGTAGGGAAATCCTAAGCACTTAAGTGACTCATCCTCCAGCTACAGGATGAGTCATATTTAAGAAGAGATTTTAATAAAATTACTGCTTACCTATCAAAAAACATTCCTTACTGCTTACCTATCAAACAACATTATTAATGTTGCTTCATGGAGCCTGGGGTCTGTGAGTCATAGCTTTACGTTCTGACACTGGAGCCGAGTGTCCATAAACATTCCTCTTCGAGCTGATGACATAGGAATCCTGAGGGAATGAAGCTGAAAGGATACCAGAGTTCTTATGAATCTAACAAGCTCCTAGTGCATGTAGTGGTGATAATCACACATGCAAACAAAGTGCACACTTGGATGAACATTTCTGCACACTGATTATAAAATTGCACAGCTAACATTTTCAAAAGCATCCACTGATTTTGGGAGCCTCCATTTTTCAGTTCTGATTTTGAAACAACCTTCTGTGCCTCATTTTCAGAAGTGCTGACTATCTGCAGCTTGATTTCAGCTGGAGTTGTGCTTGCCCAGCACCCCGGGATGCCAGGGCGTAAGTGTTTCCAACTGGGCTCCAAAAACAGAAGCCCACAGAATAAGTGGACACATTTTGAAGATATAGGCCTAAGCCAATAAAGTCAGTGGAGAATCCAGAGAGAAACAAGATCTCCTGACGCAGTTTCAGATCGGCCTATATGCAATGTATTTATTTATTTCTGTCCAGAGCTGGCTTTACCTGTTGATCAACCTGGGCAATAACTGAGATTACCAAAATCAGAGGCATGAAAATGTGTCCTGCTGTGCATTCTGAATCTCAAAGGAATCTTTAGAGGGGTCCTGTATGGAAAACTCACACGGCCTTCCAGTGGAGAGACTCAGGGTCCAGGAGAATGGCAGAAGCAACTCACATGTAGTCTCTTTCTGTCTGTTGCTTCTCCGTGATTATTATAACTAAAATTTCTGGGGTAACCCAGACTTGCAAACTGTGGACAAAGCTATGACTTGGGAGAACTGTCTGAGCAGGGGCAGCATATGGATCTTCCAGTTAGTCAATGATGAGGGCTTTATCCCTTTTCTAATGCTAAAAGCAACATCCTTTCACCCTCAGTGGAGGAGCAGTATTTACAAGACTATTGCTAATGTATTGATTTGGTCCAGATGCCCTAGGAATTCCAGAGACCATAGAATTACAGGGAACCTTAGAAATGCTTCATAAACTCCGCACATCCATGTCCACTATGTATACTTTGTTAATGAAGAGAAACTCCATTAGTCTGGGTTTTTTGTGAAGGGGCAGGCGGGGGGAAAGGGGATTTATCACAGCCCTTAAAAGAATCCCAATGGCAGAGCATATTACAGAATGTTCAAAACGCTTCAATGGATCTCAGGCTAGGTTTGTTACAAACAAAAAGATATTAAAAAACCCAAACCACTATTGGAAGAGGATGTTGCTCAAAAGAGAGGCCTTATCCTCTGATGTTTGTTGGTGCTGCAGCACAGACAAAAGAACCCTGATGCATATGCTATGGGGCTGTCCAACAGTCAGGCCACAAGAGTTAAAATAGTTTGGCTGCTAAAGCTGAGCACTTCAGCTGAAAATTACATCCTCGGTTATTTACCAGCTAAGTTGGATGCAAGTCTGTCACAAAGACTGTTGTTTTTTAGGGCCACTGTGATCACCAAGCACATGATTTTACAACAATGGAACAATAGGCTTATGCCCAGAATAGAGAAGCGCTGTTTGGACCGGTCTGAGTTAGCAGCCAAAGAAAAAATACATCATGGCTGTAGAAAGCAATTATATGACTTCAAAGACAATTGGACCTCATTTCTAGATTTAAAAATGTTGAGAGTTCAGGTAATACCAGACATCCATGCTGTCTAAACCCTTCTCTTTTCCCCTCCTCCCTGCCAGTCCTCTCCTTTCCCTATTCATGTAGATCTTCTACTTTATTACGAACAAATGTATTTGGGCATAAGCTTTCGTGGCCTAGAACTGACTTCTAGCCCACGAAAGCTTATGCCCAAATGCATTTGTTAGTCTCTAAGGCCACAAGGATTCCTCGTTGTTTTTTGCAGATACAGACTAACAGGGCTACCCCTCTGAAACCTACTTTATTACTGTCAGGGCCGGCTCCAGCGTTTTTGCCGCCCCAAGCGGCAAAAAAAAAACAAAACAAAAAACCTTGCCACCGAACACGGAGATGGAGCGATGGTGAGACCGCCGAATTGCTGCCGGCGACCTAAAAAGAGTCGTGTCCCCGCCACTGAATTGCTGCCAAGTGCGAAATGCTCTGTGATGGAGAGGCTGCTGAATTCCCGCCACCGCCGAGGGCGGATCGCCGCCCCAGGCACCTGCTTGGTTCGCTGGTGCCTGGAGCCGGCCCTGATTACTGTTCCCCCCATCCTAACATGTTGGGTCGGTGTAATATTATCACAGCTACAAGACCAGACAAGTTGTAAAATTGCATAATTCTATTAGAGATGCCATGAAGCATGTGGTATTTGGAAACAAAAACAGAATGAAAAGTACAAAAAAGGTAAATTACTTAGTTTATCGATTTATGTATTTTTTTTTTTTAAATTGTTTAAAAAATTCCCAGCAATTTTTAAAAAACCAACCACCTGTTTTTGCCCCTATTCAGTCTCATCATTACTTACAGGAAGAGTGTCAATATACATAATATTTTTAAAACTTGGCTTTCTTTAAAAAATTGCTTTACTTCTGTTAACACCAACACTCAAAATAAAAATAAAAGCTTGCTCCCAATTATAGTGTTAGCTCAATTTTGCACTCCATTAGCTAGGGCAGTGAAACCCAGAGAGCTCGTGCACTTCTGTTCAGTAGCCCAATGTTGTTATACACTATTTGGGTTTCCAACACTAAGTAATTGGTAGGCTTTTCTTTACAACTGTAGAAGCTATAAAACTTCAGCATAAGCAACATTACAAGCACGTCTACTCATATGAGATTTTGTAAACCCTGTTTAAAAGAAAGGGGAAAAAAAAACTCCAAACAAGCAAGCGGTGACAACTAAGTTTTGGGCCAAAAGCTCTTTGAAAGTGTCCCCTTAAGAGATAAATGGGGGGAAAAGTTGTAATTGCATCTCCACACATACCAGGCACTCCTGCCCCACCCTACTCTTTTCTCACTATCTCCTTAACTTTCAAGTCTCTGTGCAAACATGCACACAAAAATATCATATTGGAAGCAAATGATGAGACTGTTTTCAGCAGCCACAGCATCTTAAAGTCTTCCCAACTGTCTCAGTAGCGCTTTACAGGAATTTTCAGTAGGGTTTTTAGGCTCTTTCATCAGTGTTGCTCTAACTGAAGCACAGCACTGCTGAGATGCTGTGTGAGACCTGTGGTTCCAGGGAATGGTGTAGAGGCAGGCTCAGCAGAAGTATTTAACAAGATCTACATGGTTTGGTAACTGATTTCAGCATGATTTTTTCTATGACTTTTTTTCCTCATCAGTCCACTACAGGTTCTCCCTCCATCTCACTTGCCTTCTTCCCCTGCCACTCAGGGTTCCCTTCCTGGGGGACTGCCATTGTATGATGGAGAGGAGCCGATGGCAGGAAGGGTGTTGATTGTCTAGCAAGGGAAGTCAGCCATCAATTCTGGCAACTAGCCAAAAGTTAGAGACTCAGCTGGGAAGTCAGATATTAGGCAAGTCTGAGTGCAATCCTCTTGTGGCCGCTGCTGAGAAGAGCCCAGCATACATTTGAGGTTCTGGGGAAGGGAAAACTGAGGGACATTGTGGAAAAAGAAGGAACACTTGCATTGCAATGTGACCAAAAAAAAAAAAAGCCAGTCAAGAAACATTGTGCCACTATCCCTCCATAATATGTTTAGCACACACCCTGTGTCTGTGGGTTTCGAGCAGCTTGAATTTGTCTGCTAATTAGCCCTAGATACATTTAGTACTGTTCATACAATGAAAGTATGATGAACAAAAGATCTGCAGAGGGTAGGTTTTATGATACAGCTGTAATAGTAGTGTACAGAAACCAAGATTATTTTTTAAGACCTCTTACTCTGCAGCATTTTATAATTCATTTAGCAAGTGCAAGCCCCACTTTGAAGTTTTAGCTACATACATGAAATGTTACAGACTTTCATTTTTGAATTCCAGCTTACTGTTGATTCTAAATGGCCTCTGCAATTTCATTAATATTAATAAGAACTATCAGTTTGGATATATCCTAATAGAAAACCCATTAGTACACTCTGGTGCATTATTATAAGCAAATGCAATATTTATTATACAAAAAGGAATTACAGTGAGCATGTTTGCAATCTGTCAAGTGGCTAGACTGCATTAAAAACAGAGAGAGGCTTAAGCTGCAAAGGCAGTATCTGGCTTCTTAACGCCAGCATAGCGGCATCCAGTTAGGAGATTTTGGTTTAGCTCTGCTCATTTTGAAGGGGGCACTATCAAAACTCTAATCCTCAAAGGTTTTCATCTGCTGTATTTTCTAGTTAGAAATAATGAAAGTCGGTGCTTTAAAAGTAAACATTTATATCTTTGCACTAGGCTGGATTCTTCTCCCCTTGAAGTCAATGAGGGTTTGGCCCAGCTCTTTGTGTCCTGCTAAAAAGGCTAGTTTCATGTTGTCAGAAGTTTATGATTTTTCTTGTAAATCTCCAATAAATTTTCAAGCACCTGCCCAAGGCACCAATTGATTAAAGAAATTGCTAGGGCCTGATGTCATGATGGGAGATTTATATTTTAGATCTTATCTTTGTAAGATACTGGGTTGCATCAAAAGGTGTAGGTTACTAGTGTATTTCTTTATCAGTTTATCAAGAGAAACTGAAGAAAGCCTAATATTGTCTATATGTAGTAAAGATTAGTTGATTATTGTTAACCCTTTCAACGACTCTGGAAATTTTCTGCTAGCGTTTACTATGGATCAGAATATTTGTGGTGCCATGTGAATTAGAGAGATCCAGGTTCCTGAGTTAAATAAAGTCATTTGTGTAATAAATGGAAAATATTGATCACCTAACTTCTCCAAGTATGGTGTACATCCTGATGCATAACAATAGTTTTTAAAAGACTCTTTCAGTAAAATCCTTGCTTTGGATCCTTGGATAGAAGCCATCTCTATTCCTGTCCAAGTAGCTACAATTGAAAAGAAATGTTGTCAGTCTCTTTTCTATGACTGGCTTCTTTAAATGTAGAGAGGAGTCTCTGCTGCAGCAAGGCAGCTGCCTTTGGTGTTTCAACATCAGAGTCAGAATGTGACAGATTAAATGGGGTGCTCTCTCACGCTCTCTCTGATGGCACCTTACACTTGTTATTTGGTTTTCCTTAGAGTAAAACAAAAGCCACATAGATGCTAAACAAGCCAACCAAGAACATGCTTTGCTCTTTGGGTATGAGAAAACATCTGCAGTGCAAGATCGATGGAAAGCTAGTGGTGAGGCATGTAACTTTTCATGTATGGGGCAGCAAACAGAAAAGTCAGGCTATAGGTAGATAGTGTCAGAGTAGCCCTGTTATCCTCCAAAATATCTAGACAACACAAGATATTTCTAATTGTTTTCATTTTGTTGTTGTTTGACTGAGTCTTCTATATTCATTCTGGTGGTTTTGAATTCTGTAATTTATCCCACCCACCCACTTTCGCCTCTTCCTTACTTGTCTCTGGAGACTAGTCTGTCTGCATCTAGACTGAACTACACCGATACTTTAAAAGGCTTCCTTCAGAGTATCAAGTACAACTGCAGCTTCTCTATTTCTAGTCAATATTCGCAGACAATGCTGCTACATCTTAAAAGTGAGACTTGTCCGCTTGGTATTCAGTCTCTCACAATAGCAGGATAATTCCACTGACAGAGCCAAATTGGCCTGAAGTATTTGTCCCATACTGGATTTTGGATTTAAAGAACATTAAGCAAGTGTGCTTTTGCTCTGGTTTTTTCCACAAGTGACCTTTCAGATCTGCTGCCTCCTAATGTGATCTTCAGATCAAAATAAACCTGTAGAATGATTTTGGTTCATCATGATAGCATGAACCAGAATGAAATCCCCATCTTGAATCTGCTTTCCCCACCCCACCCTACCCTGTTGGGAAAATACCATCTGGCAAAAATGGTGTGAAAAACATATCCACAATGGAATTTTTACTTGGCCACATGTGTTACTGTGGCACAAATATTTTGTGCTCGAAAGTGCCAACTCCAGAGGAGAAACACATGCTAGCTGCTGTGCATTACCTCATCAGGTCAGCCATTGTATGTACATCAGCCAAGGAAGACCCGCATTGGCGGCAGTTTGTGGCTGGCATGATCAGCAGCAAAATGGTTCCTATTCACATTTTGACAACCTCAAGCTAAAAGAAGGCCCAGCTCATCTCAGATGCTGCAGAGCCCTACCACATCCCAGTGGAAGCCTTAATACTGGGGCACCTAATGCTTTGCCACACTCAGGAAAGTGAGAACAGAAGATTAACGATACCATCTCATGCTCCACTTGTTTTTATTATTTCCCAACCACACATGGAACTACAGCTCTCCCTCAACAGTATGCTGCCAGAGATTCCAGAGGAACCTTGAAGGAAGATCACACCTGGGTCCCTGTTAATGGCTCACAGGGACCCTTTGCTGGCAGCTGTCATATGTGCTGTCCTACAGAGAGAAGACACCTTCACTTTGTGCATGGACAGTGGCACACTTTCTTCAGTGCTGTAGGCTGGTCTATATTCATGACAACCACTTTGGAATTCTGAGATCAGACACTGTCCCACCTCTGAGCCATCACATCCATTTGTGAGCTGAACCTCTGTTAACAACCAATTTCACCAGAGCGTTCATCTCTGGTAGGATGTTTTAAAGCTCAGGGACTTTGATCAAAAGTCTTCTGAGAGTGTGATCAGGGAGGCGAGAGTATGCACAACACAGCTGATTACAGATGATGTGGCACGGATTGGTTATTCTGATACACTTCTAAAGCATGGTATTCCAGCATGTAAGCAACCGTTCAGTGACTTCTTGATGTACAAGACTGCCTTTGAGGTCTCATTTTTGAATCCAGATGAATGAAAAAAATCAAACATGAATTTGAGTCACTGGATTTTGTAAGTGGTAAGCTGGTTTGTTTCTTAAACTGAAGGAAAGAGCTACAGTGTATGTACAGATGGGCTGGATATCTTTAATATTTGGAGGTTTTTTTAAGAATATTTGCTCTTTGAGGGATTCATATTCAACATCATAATAAAAACTCCCCTTTTCTACCCCCACCTCCCAAAAAAGTTATGCATTTCCTATTGATTTAAATTTGCAAGAGTTTTTGTGAACTTAACTGATGGGATATCTCATTGCCAGTGTTTGGGAGGAGGAGTCTACCGACTAAGGGCTATGTCCTCCAAATGAATCTACCCAGGAACCTGTATAGAGCCCCACTGAAGCTGGAATATAGCCCAAACTTATCTGGTTTCTTGAATTATTTTTGCAAGGCAATGAATTGATCCACATCTCAAATCCAACATCTTCACAAGGGAAGGGCTTCTCAGTAGTCCTGTTCCTTCCCAATCCCTGAGAAGGTTTTTTAAAGGAGACCCTGACTGCCCACCGATTTCCAATTAGCAGCAACGGTACAGGCAGCAGGAGCATTAAATATATCACTAATAATATTTTGTATGAGACATTTGGCTCAAAGGTGCCATCTACAAAGTGCATTACGAAAGTGGTTATGTATTTTGCAGATGGGGAAACTGAGGCACAGATGTTAATGAGCAATATTTTCAGACAGATGCCTTATAGTGGGCATTTTGAATAAGTGGCTCAATTTTCAGAGGTCCTGAGCTCCTACGCTCCCAGTAAAGTCACTACTCTAGCACCTGTGTTTGAACAGTGTGTCTATGTGACTTTCCTGAGCTCACACAGGCAGAGAAGAACATGTTGGTTCCACACCACAGAACTGGGGACATGGAATGCCTGTAACTGTGTACAAGCTAAGTGGATAGAAAAGCTTCCCCTGTAATTCTGATGAAGGGGGCATTAAAATGTAAATACTGCTAAGGGACACAGTGTCTCTTCCGTCTTGCAGCTCAAGCTTCATCAACTTCTGGCCAAGGACAGATTTCTGTTTGCTCCCAGATGGAGACAACAACGAGCATGCAGACTGATGGGACCTGTGGAAGAGGCTCAGCAACTGTATGTTTCATGTGAGTGAAGGGTGTCTTGGGGCCAACTCGAACCTTACAAGGAGAAACAATAAACAAGACATTTGACAGGTGTAATGGTAAACCTGGGCCTAGGAGGGGCATGGGATAGCAAACTGTTGGTGCCTTACTATGTCCCTAGCTGTAGGAGGAGTGCTGAGATGGAGAAGAAGGAGGGGTAACAGGAGGGAGTTCAGAGAGAGTAGAAGAGGGAACGGAAGAGAGAGAGACAGACAGACAGAGAAGGCCATCCATGGACAGGCAAATTGCTGCTACAAAACTACCTACTAACTGCAGATAAGCCTACATCCCATCCTTGGATCTGAAAAACCCTGGTCTGTATCCAAATCCGGAAGCTCTGTTAAAAACTACCATAAATACTTGTCAAAGTCTGAAAAGTGACACATCTGCATCGATGACAAATCACATCAAACCAAAAATGTTTTGGCAGCTCTTTTCAGTTTCACAAGTCTAAAGGCAATCACTGGAACAATGAGGCCCAGACACCAATCCATGTGCTAGATCTTGCAGCATCTTAAGTGATCAGTCAACTCCTGGCACCCAGACATTCCAAGGTGCAGCTACAGTTTCCTCATAGATGGGCTGATCAAATTTATACAGAAAGGATATTTTGTTCTAAAAAGCTTATTGTATTTGCACCTACAGAATACACCTCTTTCTTTAACCACAAGAAGTCCACATGTACTCTACACATTGCACTCTTACTGTGTTAAAACAATCATAGTATTTCTTACATTTCATACTGTCTTGAATCACGCAGAAGGTAAACAAAAGATCCATGCAACCAGTAGAATTACTACTGTCAGTACAAAAGAACAACTTAAAAACTAAGGAGATATGAATTTAAGGTTGGAGGAAATAAATATTTTTGTTTGGCAAGAGTTTGTGGGGAGGAGTAGTAGTTACAGATGTGGCAGAGGTTTTAATACTATATTGAAAGACGTTTGAGATTGGATCACGTGATGTTTCATTCCTTATTCCATTTTACACATCAGCTTTTACTTAATACCTGGCAGAGGTGCTCTCTCCATTTTACCATTTGTATTGTTATTTGTTTAACTTTTTTTTTAAATAAAAAAAAAAATCTAGATTGGGGTCCCCAATGTGGTGCCCGCAGGTGCAAATGTTTTTTTTCCTCCGAGAGGATATTTTATTTGCAATATAAACAGTTCCACATTGTCCAAGAGAGCCCCTGAAAAATCGTCTCCAAAGTTCAAATGTGTTGAGGGGAAAAGGAGAAGAAAACATGGAGCAGATTGTCTTTGTGGAATAATCTGTCAGCTAAGTGACTCCTCTGGGTATCCACCAAGGGTTTTCTGATTGCCTAATGACTCAGATTCCATATTCTGTTGCTATAAATGTATGTGTTATCTAGAGTTTAATTGTTATAATCATACAGTTTCAGAGATATCCTTCTGAATTTATTTGCATATAAAAACATTGCGTTTTCCTTCTATTCCCTTAAATGTAATTTGCCCTCTTATTTGTTTCTTACAGAGACAGTTTTATTCAAATACCTCATTCTTTTGCCTCTCAGGAAGATTCACTTAGAAAGGAAACTGGCAATATTTCAGATTGATATGGTGAAGTACTTAAAATGTTTATGAACCCTGACACCAATAATCATATTTTATGGTTACAGCTGACATCTGATCAGTTTGGTTGCAATGTAGTTTGTCAAATTTAATTAGGACAGAGATTAGACTTGTAACATTGCCAGTCATAGCCAAAGAAAGCACACTTTGGTGGTGTACTTGCTCCTGAACAGTATCAACACCTAAGTGGAGAAGATTGCACAGTAATTTGTTCTTTAATTAGAGCTGTGTTGCACTAGTAATGCTTGTATTAATCTTGGTATTCCCCAAAAGGGAAAAACAAAAGAAAGTACTAATGCTATGAAGTTTAATTGAAGCCATGCTTCCTGAATGCTTTCCAAACCACAGGATTCCCAAGTTTACGCACAATTTCATGTTCATCTCCCTGCAAACTGACTAAAACTGGACAGTTTTAGTTCTCTGCCCAGACCCATGTAGGTGCACTGAATAGTCTTTGTAGGTATCAGTTGCTGATAGTCAGCATCGTATCTGGGAAAAGAGGAAATAATTTGGTTCATGGTTACTAAAAGGGGCCAAACCCTAATAGCCGTGGAAAAACAAAACTAGGCTGATGCTGTATTCTGGTGTTCCCCACTGCTTGCTATCTGTTGAACTATCTTTGTGCTCTACCTTCTCCAAAGTCACAAGCAAGGCCTTTTTATGAAAGTAAATAAAGATATTGCTTTGCAAAAGAAATCCTATTTGTGCTCTACTTTTGTAGTAAGCAGCAGTGTCTGCATGCACTAAAAGAAGACATTTTCCTGGAACATGTTAGACTGGGAATATAGGACAATCTCAAAATGTTCCCATTTAAAAGCTTTAGGAGAAGGCAGTGAAAAGCATATGCTTATGAATGATCACCTGAGGACCTCAAAATGTTTCTAAGTGGGTCAGGAAGTAACAGGATACTGATGCTGAGAGACAGCAGAGTGTGATGACTAGACTTGAATGGGTAACTTTTGTTTCGTACTGAGTGGCTAAACCATTCAGAAAACAGAAGCCTTCTGATATCGAGCAGATAAGCGGACGAGGAAGCCTGGGGGGAAAAAAGAGCTAACTGTCTCGTGTTCCAGAAGTAGGAAAAGCTGTGGTTCATCACCTGCTGTATATTGCACAGGAGGGAGGAAATGGCTATTCCACCTGGGTGATCAGTAGAAAGGGTATTTTTGTGCTACTCATGATGACTGAAATAATTCTGATAGTTGTTTTGATGTGTGCAGAATAACTAGCCACCTGGGTAGCACAACAATGAAAAACAAAAACACCTGGGGCTGGAGTCTGCTCTCATGCATGTTTTACACTCCTGCAACATCGCTGAAGTCAGCAATTAACACTGATTTGCAGTTGATTACACCAATGTGAGAAGACAGTCAGACCCATAAATACTATAAGTAACAATGGACTGAGGCAGATGCTTTCATGGTCCTAGGAACTGTTCATATAAAGGGAGCTCCATTCCCAACCTACCTTAAGGCAAGCATCCAGTAGTGCATTTGGCAGGTAGATTATCCATGGTCAACATTAGAGCTGTGTATTTTTTTTTTCAGGTCAGCAACTAGATTTCTGTTGACGTAAATTACTCTTATTGCTAAAGTTACAGGAGGAGAGCGTCTTGACATCAGCATTGACTAAGTGATGCTTCCTTCCCAAGTTGTAATAGCTGGAACAAAGTATCTACTGAACTATGTCAATTCTTTTATTATCTGGCAGTTTGGCATGGTTGTACTGAAAGACCAGTTTGATATTCTACAAGCATCTGGGCATTCTTCCAATTGCACAATATATATTATTCAAGGTTTGTTCCCAAAATATCGATATGATTTTATAGTGGTTAAGTGTGGGATTTTCTATACGTTTCTAGCTTGTGAACTATACCCCGTATAATAATTTCTGTATTCAACAGCCCTGAACCTTATGTGTCTGTGAGAGGAAGGGCGCAGATCCTAAGTGTGGGGAGTTGTCACGGCGTCCCCGGGCAATACTCTGGAACTACTCCATATGAAGCCAGTCAGGACTCTGGGGGAGCCTCGTCTCTGTGAGCATACTGTCCCCAGGGCAAGAAGCTTACAAAGCTTTGACTTTCCTGGGGCTGTCCTCAGAGCATTCAGCATCCCCTTCCACACCGTGCGCATCCCACAGCGAGTCCGCACAGGCAGGGCTTCTGGGGAAGCCAGAGGGCCCTGCACCCCAACTCCACAGTCAGATGTGACTCTCAGCCAGCCAGTAAAACAGAAGGTTTATTAGACAACAGGAACAGGGTCTAAAACAGAGCTTGTAGGTACAGAGACCAGGACCCCTCAATCAGGTCCATCCTGGGAGGCCAAAGGTCCATCTGGCCCTCCCTCCATTTGCCCAGCCAGCTCCAAACTGAAACTCTCCAGCCCCTCCTCTGGCCTTTGTCTCTTTCCCGGGCCAGGAGGTCACCGGATCTCTTTGTTCTCCAACACCTTCAGTTGGCACCTTTGCAGGGGAGGGGCCCAGGCCATCAGTTGCCAGGAGACAGGGTGCTGGCTATTCTCTGTGCAGATACCATCACACTGGCCCTCTCGGGCTCTGCAACAATCACACACCCTTATCCCCCCACCTAGATACTTAAGAAAAGCATAGGGGAAACTGAGGCACCCACACAGTATTCAGAGAAAGCATAAAGAACATTCCCACTTCATCACAGGGGGCAATGGAAGGAACAAGTGCCCTATCCAAATCCTGTTTCTCTCTCCCCGCCCCCAGCTCCTCTTGGCTACATGGAATTCCCTCTATGGGGATCCAGATAAATTTCAGTTACACAAGTGGAGGCAGAATGGAGTCCACCTGATTCTGTGCATGAAACTTCATGGAGTTTCTACTCTCATACAATGTAGAGCAGCATGGGACTCATAAGAGTTTTACACCTGGGGCCATGTTAAGTCCTGGTCAATATCACTAATGTTACACCTGGGTTATGCCACTGCTGCTTTAGATTAGAACAATCTACAGACAGTACCAACAGCATTTCAGAATAATCCTCTCCTCAGTCTGTTCCAGTCTGGGGGCCCATCCTACCACCTCCTCTTCAGGTACCTAGCATCAAACCCTGGCCATGCGGCTTGGCCAGACCCAAGAGTTTATTATAATCACTTCATGGCTGAATGATCATTATTTAAGTCAGGGAAGGTGTATAACTAACATAGCCCTGAGGCATTTCATATTTTTTTTAAAGTTACAATAATCATTACCTTTCGTGATCTGTCAAACCCTATTTTCTACTCTTTAAATGTCATTGAGGAAGGGATGCCTTCAGATTTTTTTTTTTTTTTTTAAGAGCTGGCATTAAAGAAAGGAAACAAACTGCCCAGTGCCAAAAACCTGCAGTTCTGAGCAAAGACGACATATGGCATGCATGAATTATTCTGTCTGATGTCCTGGTGGAAGCAGTTGGTATTTCCAGCTGTAGGCTGCCCTGCACCAGCATGACAACGTTAAGGGTAAAGCTTAACTGCTTAAGTGTTTTTGGCAACAATGAAGAGACCTTTCTCAGGCTAGATTACAGACATGTAAATCACTTCATTAGATGCCCTTTCTGCCTTTTACAGAAGGGCAAGTTTGCAGCACCTGAACTTTCGAAAGTCAGCAAGTCAAACTGCTGTAGTGATTAAAAACAAAAGTTTGATTCACAGTAAAAAGGAGCATCAGGAGAACTCTCTATTCCAAGAGCTACCGGAAGATACTAGATACATTCAGTGCATGGATCAGCCTTAAAAGTTCTTTGTTATGCTCCCCTATGTTGCCCTATGAGATGGAAAAGAATAGCGTACTTTCCAAGGCTCATTAAATAAAAAGGTCTACAGCTATAACAACTCAGGGCTACTTTGTGCCATTTAGACGCAATAGCCAGGCGTCATGGATTCTGCAATTCCTCAGCTACAGATTTTACTCCTTCCCACAGAATTGTGCTTTAGGATCTTCGCTTTCATACTGTTTTTTTTTTTTAAAAAAAAATATGTTGCTAGCTCGCCTCCTTGAAGGAAACTTCAAAGACATAAGTCAAACGTAAAAAATAATGCAGTGCCCTCTTCTTGAGAAATGTGTTCTGCCCCGTTCATCTCATCAGGGCCCGGAGGATGCTGTGATTTTCTGTAGCCATAGAATACTCCCTTCCCCCACCTAAGAGACCACACAGAATTCACTATACTGCTGCAACCAATCAATTGAAATTTTGTTTTCTCTCTCCCTGCCCTGCTAGGACCCAGCCTGGAGCCATTTCTTGCTCTTTGGCTTTCCCCACAAGAATCTTACAGGCAATCAGATTCAAAAACACAGAGGATTTCCCTCTGGGCCAAACTTTAAAGTTACAAAAAGAAAACCAGGAATACACCTTCCTCTCAGCACAGAGAAAATCACAAGCCAAAACAAAAATAAGCTAACGCATTCCCTTGCTAATACTTACTAATTCTAATGGAGTTGGATTGCTTGCTTCCTTGATCTGTGTCCGGCAAGCACACAGAACAGACAGACCAAAACCTTTCCCCTTCCCCAGATTTGAAAGTATCTTGTTCCCTTATTGGTCCTTTTGGTCAGGTGCCAGCCTGGTTACCTGAGCTTCTTAACCCTTTACAGGTAAAAGGCTTTTGTGCCTCTGGCCAGGAGGGATTTTATAGTACTGTATACAGGAAGGTTGTTACCCTTCCCTTTATATTTTTGACAGACTGTTAGTCACATTACTCATTTGCATTCATAATTTCACAAGGCACCTCCAAAAGAAGCTTGTTTCTTATCTGCCCGCTTTATTCACTATGTTTGGCCTACCAGAGAGCCTTATTTCAGATAACAGGACACCTTTTGTATCAAGAGAGTTAGAAGGCTGATGAGTGTTGGTACAGTACATTTTAAGTCTGCTGTGCACCATCCCCAAGGAAGTCGGATGCTGGAGAGACTGTATGGGACTCTGAAGAAGTGTTTAGCTCACATACTGGAAGAACATCATGAAACACCCTTCCCTGTTGCATTAATGTCATGCTTTACAGAATATTTGGAGTAAACCTGGTGAAAATATTGGAGAAACACCATTCTATTGGCTCTTCAGGTCATCTGAGGACCAAGTTGGCTGTGCTGATGGAAAACATTCATCCCACCCCTTCACCAGCCTCAAAGTCATCTGATGTGATTAGAAAATATGGGCATTTCAACAAGCATACCCATGCAAGACTCCATGCATTCTAGCCTGGACAGGCAGCATATGTTAGGTGAGGGTCTGGATGCATTTTCAATACTTGTGATCTTTCAGCCTGCAGGGTACAGAACGTGGCGATTGTGTTTATCACACTGAATGCATTGTTGACAAGTGAGACATACTGCGTACTGAAAGGGGAACCAAGAGGGAAGAGGATGCTCTTTCTGCATTTAAGGGTGTTGTCATGTGGTCATTTGGGGAAGTTGCACCACAGCAACACCATCCAACCCTTGAGCTGGATCAGAGGTATAACCTATGGCCCTCAAGATCACCTCCAGCCAGGTACCACTGAACTTTGGGGAGAAGGGAAGGAAATTGTGATGACGTGTGTGTGCCCCTTCCCATTTCCTGAACTCAGCCTTAAACAGCAGCAGGAATACTGTACGCACGCAAGTGCATATCACTGGGTGCATGCAGTTACTCAGTCCCACTACTACATAGCTGCTGCTTGGACTGTTAGGTTTTGTTCAGATTTACTGACCTAATCAGTTGATGGTTATTACATGTTTTGGTTGACAACCTACCTGCATGTCTTGCTTCTTCTTGTCTTTGTGGATTACTATTCTAGGGTGCAGAGCAGAACAGAATCAAAGGATTTTCAACAACTCTAATGCACATTACAGTATCTCTTATCTTTCACTTTAACTTTACTGAGGATAACTAAGCCACTTATTTGAAAAAGTGAACAAATGCAGAACAAAAGAATTTTTAGCTAACCATAATTATTACAGTAGCCAAGCAGAAAGAGTCCTGGTGATACTGGAGAAAAGATAGCTGAGGCACTCCCAGAACATCTTTGACTCCTCAGTATGCACTAGAGTGAATGCTGCAATTGACTAGTGTCAGTGTTGCAATTATTGCAACATGGGGAGCCCAGTTTGGAAGCGTGGATGCCTAAACAAAATACCCACATTGGGTGTTCAGGCATGCGGTGCCATTTTGCATGCCTACACATTGAGTGGAATTTCCAAATGGGGGATTATGATGTCCTGGATTAAGCTGCCCATATTTGAAAGTTAAGCCTACAGTAGTTAAAAATAATAGCGCCTCCCCCCCCGACACACACACACACACTTCTATAAGGCATTAATAGAGAGGCCCTTGTAGCTGTTATTACATAGAAGTCAGTGTTTCAGCACAAATTTTAAAAAAAACGTATTTTTGAGGAGTGTGAAGCTAAAGTGTGACATACCATTGGCAAATTGACTCCAGTCCAGCAAAGCACTTAAAATATATGGCTGAGCTTTAAGCGTGTGAGTAGTCCCCAGGATGTTAATGGAACTGCTCACATGATTAATGTTAAATATGTGCTTTAGTGCTTTGTTGAATCAGGACCTCAGAAAGCCTGCAAGCTTTCCAGTGGATGGCATAGTTATAGAACATTTGCTTTTCTAAGACGTCAACACAAACCTAGCCACAGCTGAGAGAGTTAACCCACAGTGAAAGCTTTAGCACTGAATTTCCTTGCCTTTGTTAGTTTTAATATTGCTATACAGGAGTCTGGGGTATCTGATTCAGTTTGCAGTGAATCACTTAGACACACAATGAAGTATTTCCTATCCTCAGGGGAAAGTGTAAGAGTAGTTTAAGATAGATTACCAGGGAAGGAATACACATACGTCGTCCATTTCTCAGTTTGGCCTTAAATTAGGAGGACTGTCCCATTTACAAAGAAAGATTGGGACACAAACTAAAAAAAAGTTTGTCAAATTTGAGATGTGTGGGTCCAGAATCTGAAATGGCTGTTTAGAGAGATTCTCTGTAGGAACATATATTGTAGAGACAGGAGAGAAAGCACCATTGCAAGTGAACCAATATTTTACCAATCTGGTGCTTTTGTGCTAAACCAATGTTACAGAAACACCCTATGAGCTTTAGTGTGTCGAGGACACAAATGAGCAAATCTGCCCCCACAACTGCCCATGAGCATCTAGATCCCTGACAACAGCAGAAGTGTGCAAGTCCTCTGAACAGGAGGTGGAAAGTGCTGGCTGGCATGTTTTTCTGGTGGGGGGAAGAAGAGGAGTGTCAAAGGTCATCCTGGCATCTGTGATTCTACTCCATCTGCTGCCTAAAAGCAGATTAGGGGTGGGTGAGAGCAAGGTTGGTGGACCTGTGATGAAATGGATTCACTGGCTATTCCCAGGATGCAGGGGGTGGGGTGGAGTGGGGGAGAGAAACACAGGCTGTTGCTGCTCTGCCAAGCCCAGGTAATTGGGTTTGGCACAGTATAGAGGACAGGAAATTGTTGTAAGAAATTGGGCATACATCATGGTGCAGTTGATAGAGGCATCAACAAACTTGGCAGTATCCACTTAGCTCTAAATGAGATGACTAGTCACTTTGGCATCTTAATCTTTCTTAAAGAGATTTCTGTGAAGATGTAGGCCTGGTATCAGGCACATAGGCCTGGGATTGGAAGATGGAACAGAGATAAGGTGATCTTCTGAAATCCTGAGTTTTAAACTACATCAGAGAATGTGGACTGTAGTTGACAGCACATTGTCTAAACTGTACCTAACGGTGTGTTTATTCTTCCCTGAATGTGGGTGATAGGATGTGTGCATTAGCTTGCTACCATGAAGACCACAGTGACTGATTGCTGGGTCACATCTCCTTCAGTGAGATTTTGAAAACTAGACAGATTGGCCATATTGTAAAGTGGCCCAGATGTGTTGAATCTGTCTGTGGGTGGGGGAGATAGGAATAGAATTGGAGGTGGCGGGGAAGGAAGAGAATAACTTCTCCTAAACTTCTCCCCTTTGCTCTTCTACAGAATTGGGATTCTTTGATTATGTTACTTAGACTGTCCCATGATGGGGCATTTCCACATAACTTCATGTTATTTCAAAAACAGACTGGTAATGATCTCTAAAGCACAATCCATAGAACCCTTCTACATCAATTAGAAGGTAATTATGTAGCTCATGGCTTTTTAAATAAGACTGACAGATTCAAAGCACATTTAGGATCCAGGAGTCCTTTCTCTTTCAGATGCCTCATTCAAAAGTTGCGAGATCCAATGCTTTGCATACTATTTTGAAGTAAATCATTCAAGACAGAAGGCTGCTTTCCTCTGCCAAAGAGGCCTTTGGATTCTCATATGAAATAATTAAGTTTTAAAATCTTTTAGGAAAAAAATCTCATCACATACTTCAATAGTAAACCACCATGGTTATGCTTCTGAGGGCTTGTCTACATGACAAATCAGGATGTGAATCTACAGCATACTAGCCTGCTTTATCCAACCACGTGGAGCCTGTTGCCCTGCATTCAGAGTTGCCTAGCTTTGACATACAGCACAGGGCATGGTAGCAGGGTCCATGTGGCCAGTCAGTGCTTGACAAGTTAGTGCCCTGTATATTCCTACCCCAGCTTGCTGCACACTGCCTGACTGGCCATGTAGACAAGCCCTCATGGAGGTCACCAACTACAGCCCAGTCAGTTAATGGTAAGAATCAAGGTACAGTGGAGGAAGTTAATGTGAATCTGACAAGAGAATTTAGGGAAACAGAAGCATCTAGGCAGGTGTGAGCCAACTGATGAACTGTGATTACTGGTCCTGCTTTGCTAAAAATTGTTATTCCATCTCCCCTACCCTGCACTCTGACCCACTTGTTTTCTCATCCCCCTAGCCATTTAGACTCTGATCCTGCACCATTCAGGTCAGTGTGAGTTTCACCACTGACTCCATTGGTGATAGAGGCAGGCCCTTAGACTGTAAGCTCTTTAGCAAAAGAGACCATAATTCACTGTTTGTACAGCCCTTAGCAAAATGGGGCCTGACTTGTTTGGCATCTAGGAACTACCACAACAAGATCAATGTTAAATAATAGAGCAGATATTGTGCTATGTCAGTTGGACAGAACTGTCACACCACATCAAATATGGAACTGCTGGTCCTCATATAAATACACCACCATCTGTGGTGAGCCTGAATTCCTACTGAGTCCAATATTTCTTCTGTGATTTGCAAGGGATATGTAGGATCATGACCCTGAAAGCAGCTTGTCAGAAGCAATTGGGAAAAAGGATCCAAACATCTGTCACCTGCACCACCTCAAATTCACACTTCCTTTGGATTAGTCCCCTCATGTGCTGCCTACCTTGGCCTTTGGCTGCACTCCTCACTGGGAGGACACACCTCAGTCCCTTTGGCAAAGAGAGTATGGCTTTAGGCTCCAGATGCCTTTTGCCTTCCCTATGTCCCCACAGAGGTGGAAGGTCTTGGCTTTTCTCCCCCCCCCCCTTTTTTTTTTTTGGTGGGGGTGGGACGGGGAAGGGCTTTACAAACAAGAATCAAATAAAAATAAAGGCAATGGTTTGCATAACATACCTCATCTGAATAAAGAAAAGGAGTACTTGTGACACCTTAGAGACTAACCAATTTGCCAAGCCTAGAGAGCTAGGCTCCCCGAAGCTTAGTTACAGACAAGAAAGATGTTACATGACTAGAAATCAAAAACCCTTCTCCTACCCTCCCAGTGAGTGTGCTAGCTCCCTCATCCAACGTGCTAATCAAGTCCTTGGTGTTGAATTCATTACCATATGAAGGTGAAGTTAATCCTGTGGAAATGTTGAGTTATTTGATCACAAGGCCCATCTGAAAGAAAGGCAATAGTCTGCCCCTCATACAAGGACCATTGTCTTCTAGTCATCCCACCCTTTAGGTCTCCAAGTCTTAGCATTTCAAAAGCACTCTTGAGTTTCATAGAATCTCTGCACAAATCAAGGTAATTGTCCGGTGCGTTGCATTGGCATTGTTCTTTGCTATAGACATTAAACCACACCCTCTTGTTGGAGATATCCAGTTTCTCTCCCGATCCCCATTCCCTCTGTAATAATCCGTATAATAAAAATCAGCATTTTTCATGTGAGAAGCCTTTTCAGTTAGATTAAGATTAAAACATACATTTAGAAATTGGTCCAAATTAAATCCCCAAATCAGAACTGTGCAGCTCCAATCTAGTAGGTGGATTGGGCCAAATTAAATTCCTAAATGCAAGCTGTTTGGAACTTCGCCTTAGTGTTGTAAGTCAGAGGTTTTATCCCTTACCAATATAGAAAACAGCCATTGCCATGAAATAAACTCCATTTTAGCACTGTGCCTCAATACCTCATGATACGGCCAGCCATCAATTTTGTATAATAGAGAACAGTGCTTAATCAATACCAGTATCATTACATGAGCTTAAATGATAGATGTGAGAGAGACAAGATGGGTGAGGTAATTTTATTGGACCAAATTCTGTTTTAGGCTTACACAGAGCCTGGAGCTTGTCAGACTCGGAGTTCTCTCTCTCATTGCACAAATTGGCCCAATAAAAGATATTATCTCACCTACCTTGTCTCCCTAATATCCTTGGATCAACATGGCTACAACACCACTGCAAACATGTGATGGAGGTTGCCGTTACTAGGTATGATGAAGAATTTATCAAGTCACTTGTCACACAGAAAGCTCTCTTCAAAATACAGGAACAGAAAGCCTGATCAAGTAAAGATCAGACCCTGAAGTAAGAGAATAACATTGTATAAATCAAGGATAGCAGAGCCACATGACATACAGACAGTAATACTGTAACCAAAGCTAGTAAACTAATGCTTTTAATTGCCTGCAAACTAATGATAAAGATCTGAGAAGAAGAGCTACTCTATTATGGGCTATTCTTAAGAGATGAGATTAAGCTACCATCTAAGGTAGAGACTACCTACTGTATTATGCCCATTGGTTCCACAGTCCTATGATGAACAAAAAAGATTAGTGAAAGGAACTATTAATCAGATAAGCACTGGCTATCATGTTTGTCCTAAGTTTTATTCTCTTACATAATAAAGAAGGAAGCTTAAATTTCACAAGAAAAATTGGATTTGCTTTCTTTTACAAATTCAAATAGAACAGAACAGCCATTTCAGTACTTGCTACAATATACAGTATAGTACCAGAGTCACCATATAAGCAATGCATACAACGCTGCCTCTAAAAGCAAGGCAGCTATACACTTTCTTATCAACACTACCTCTAATGGGGCATCGCTAGGCTGATAGGCACAATATTAGATTTCCTGGCTTTGTGTTGGTACATAGGTATGTTTTCACATCACACCATCTATTTTCTCTAGTCTGGGGGCAGACAGACTATTGAAATATACCAGGATCCAGTTCACTGTAGCAAAACGGAGCAGTCTATGTGGTGAGCGTAGCAGCCTGCATGGAACTTGGAGGGAGGAGCACAGGTTTCAGGAGGAAGGGTTTGAAGGAGGCCCATGGAAGTTAGTCTACGTGCACATGGCTGGAATGCTAGCTGCACCTCTGTAGATTGGCTCTTTATTAAGAGAACTGTTTAGTTTTACAAGCATAGACTCCTCATATTATTATTCAGCATGCAATACATAAAACAGGGAGAAACAAAACCCTGGGGATCACTCAGCTGGTCTGTGTCCTTTGCACACAGATGTATAGATTCTTTTTCCACCTTAGTTCATGGTGTGGAGGCATTAAGGTCAAAATGGATGAGGTCATGGCTGATGGGTCATGACTGTGTGACACCACTCTCCCGAGACCTCCATGGAGGAACAGTGCAGCAGCTACAGTAATGGCTATGGAGAGATTCTGTTGACACACAACAGAACAACTTTCTAAATAAGTCCTAGTAACGGAGGGCCATATTCTATCTCCCATTGTCACACTGAGTAGTATCTACAAGTAGTCCCATTTTCTTCACAAAGGAAGGTGCCATATTTGCACTTGTAGAATTGTAGTCTGACCACCCTGTGAAAAAATGCCATGGAATGCGGTAACTGATAGTGAGTTAATAGGAAAAGCATGAGAAAACATTATAATTACAGGACACTTGTCCCAGTGCACTCACAATACGGGATTAAACTGTTCAGTGTCCTTTTCACTCACTACACTCATGGGCCATACCTGGTAAGACTCCAAACCCCTGCTCATCACAGACCTCTCTCTCCTCCTTGCTGCGGCACCTAAACCCACTGCCAGACAGGCAAGGACTGAACTGAGAACACATCCTCCCCTACTTGCTGTCTGACATCTGCTATGTCCATAAAGCAGCCACTTAAGTGACTCAAATAACTAAAGAATGCCCCACTGCTTCCTCTCCACCAGCCAATAGTAGCTACAGAGGCCTGTTCTGTGCTGCCACAGCTCTGCCATATCTTTGCCCCATTGTGAATTTTTTTTTTTTTAACTTCCCCTCATCCCATCCATAGAGTACTGCCACAACCGCATGGGGCTTAGAGAACCCTGTGGCTCCAAAGTTGTTGAGTTATCTCAGTTTCTTGTCCCTTCCCCCCCACAGGTTTTTTTCTATATCCAGGGATGATCTAGCACCCATAACAATTAATTTAGGCAGCTAATAACTATATTAAATATGTGCTGTCATGCTTACATAGCTGACCACAATCCCAGCTAGAACCATTTACTTCAGCTTCCTCATTTAGTTTGGAATAGGGCTAGCTTCCTCACCAGCCTGGGCAATTATCAGTTACTCCAAGTTAGTCTTTAGCCCTTGGTCTTGGGACCCATTTATTGTCCAAACAACCACAAATGGGAAACAAAAAACTTCTATCTAGGGCTTTCTACACAGCCACAACTCCCACAATTTACCACTAGACATCTTCCTTCCTGTAGTAATCCTGAAATAGCTTCACTCTGTAATTCCCTCCCAGTTGAGTCACTTGCTGGCTTTTAATCATTCACTTTCTCCCTTTCCACCTGGGTCTGAAATTGACCAGGGCTGGCTGGCCCCAAGCCTCTGGCCTTTAAAGAGGCAGGCCACCCTGTTACCTAGCTGAGCAGAGTTTTAAAATAACTTCTCACTGTACTGAACCTAAATGCTGATTGAGAGCCAGAGAACTGAAATGCAATAAAGGGGGCTGTGGAATTTCTTTTTCAGCTTCTTGATAACCTGTGGGGGGGATCAGAAGCACAGTTTGTGACTGGTTGGGGAGTTTAACTTCAGTGTTATCCACCAGTCTTGGGAGTATCTGCTCTCCCTTTTGCAGCCTGCCCTAACCTTAGAACTTTCAGTAAGGGCTGCCCTAGGCACGCTGGGTCACCGCAAGTTGATTTGGAAAAAAACATGACTGCAGCTTGAGGTGGCTCCGACATCTGAAATGTATTACTAAACCGCAGGGGGATGGATTAGAGAGCAGGTGAGGCAAACAGTCATGGTAAATCCATCTGTCACATGATTCTGCATTTCATTACATGATTCTGTAAGGTATCACCCGCACAAATATCAGACTGTTTGGAAATGCCTGTTCTTGTAGAGCTCTGTGGTTTCAACAACCCCAGATTTGCAACTTTGTAACATATAGCGACACATTTTAATGCTCACATCCTTATAGGCAGCCATTTGGGAATCAATTCTGATCCCATATCCGGGGATATACGGGCCTATCATAACATATGCTGTTTGGTTGAATTGTAGTGTTCTATACTTGGGAGTCTAGTCTCCTCTTGACATGCGCGTGTGTAACTCCTGTTACTGGTAACTACATTAAATTACAGACAGGATACTCATGCACTGAAAAGGGAATGTGGAGCCATTGGGATTCTCTCTGCTTTCAGCTGCAATCATGCTTTCACGTTAGGCAATTTCTAAATGGATAATTACAACATGATCTAAAAAGAATTGCTTATATTTCCTTCCTGGCAAATTATGCCGTTGCATCATGTTAAATGATGGTACAAAGCAATTAACTTTCTGAGAAGGGAGAAATAAAGCATTTGCTTTATATCAATACAGTAATGTACAGAACTCAGTCACTTCTCACTGACATCTAATTACTTATTTGAGCACTTAATATTGAACAGTCCCAGCATCCCCAAACCTTTGCAGTATTTATAATAATGGTAATTAATAAATACTTAGCGCTTACATTGCACTTTTCACCTATGGATCTCAAAGTGTTATAAAAAAGTGCAGGAGCAAGGTCACAGAATCAAACGATACTGGGAACAGAACTCATTTCTCCCAGTGCACTGGGCTACTCCACATCTGTAGGCAGGTTTTCCCTTTTGGTGGGCACTTTACAGGGCTAAGCCCATCAGTCAGTCTTGATCTTCTCAAGAATGCTGGTAGCATCAGGCCACCATCTTCATACAACCCAGTATGTATTCATGTTTTCAACTCCCTTAGTGTAACGTGATGTGTAAGTAAAGGCTTTCTCCCACCCCAAATGTCTTCCCAATCTCTATGTAATTGCTTTGTGACTTTCCTTTATGGGCTGGGAGCCATATAAACTTGTTTCTGATGGCAAGACAAGTGTATTGGTACTGTCAGGTGGAAAAAAATAAATAATAGAATCAGAGAAATGTAGGGCTGCAAGAGACATCTAGAAGTCATCAAGTCCAGCCCCCTGCACTGTGGCAGGGCCAAATAAACCTAGATCATCCCTGACCGGTGTTTCTCCAATTTATTTTTAAATGCTTCCAATGATGGGGATTCCACAACCTCCCTTGGAACTCTATTCCAGAGCTTAACTGCCCTAATAATTAGAATTTTTTCCTAATATCTAACCTAAATCTCCCTTGCTACAGAGTAAGTCCATTACTTCTTGTCCTACCTTCAGTGGACCTGGAGAACAATTCATCACCATCCTCTTTATAACAGCCCTTAACATATTAGAAGACTGCGATCAGCTCATCCCATGGTCTTCTTTTCTCAAGACTAAACATGCTCAATTTTTTCCAACCTTTCCTCATAGGTCAGGTTTTATAAACTTTTTGTCATTTTTGTTGCTGTCCTCTGGAGTTGTTCCAAATTGTCCACATCCTTCCTAAATTGTGGTGCCCAGAATTGGACACAGTATTGCACCTAGGGCCTCACCAGTGCTGAATAGAGAGGGACCATTACCTCCAGCATCTTACATACAATATTCCTGTTAGTACATACCATAATCGTATTTGCCTTTTTTGCATCTGCATCACATTGACGGCCATTATAACTCCCAGACGATTTCCAGCAGAACTACCACCTAGACAGTTATACCCCATTTAATTGCTATGTGTTTGATTTTTTTCCTTCCTAAGTGAAGTACTTAACTGAATTTCATCTTGTTGAATTTGGACCAATTCTCCAATTTGCAAGGTCATTTTGAATTTTAAACCTGTCCTCAAAAGTGTTTGCAAGCCCTCCCAGCTTGGTGTCATCCTCACATTTTATAAGCATACGCTCTACTCCATGAACCAAGTCATTAATGAAAGTATTGAGTAGTACAAGATGCAAGACTGACCCATGCAGGACCTCAGTAGATATGCCCTCCCAAAATGACAGCAAACAATTGATAACTACTCTTTGAATCTGGTCTTTCAACCAGTTGTGCACCAACCTTATAGTGATTTCATCACGACCACATTTCCCTAGTTTATTTCATAGATATTTAGGTCAGAAGGGACCATTATGATCATCTAGTCTGACCTCCTGCACAACGCAGGCCACAGAATTTCACCCACCACTCCTGCAAAAAACCTCACACCTATATCTGTGCTATTGAAGTCCTCAAATTGTAGTTTAAAGACTTCAAGGAGCAGAGAATTCTCCAGCAAGTGACCCGTGCCCCATGCTACAGAGGAAGGCGAAAAACCCCCAGGACCTCTTCCAATCTGCCCTGGAGGAAAATTCCTTCCTGACCCCAAATATGGCGATCAGCTAACCCCTGAGCATATGGGCAAGATTCATCAGCCAGATACTACAGAAAATTTATGAGAGTGTCATACAGAACTGTGTCAAAAGCCATTCTGAAATCAAGGTATATCACATCTACTGATTCCCCCTATCCCTTAGGTCAGCAATCTAATCAAAGAAGGAATGTAAGTTGGTTTGGCATGATTTGTTCTTGACAAGTCCATGCTGACTATTCCTTATAATGCCATTTTCCTTCAGGTGCTTATAAATTGATTGTTTAATAATTTTCCCCAGTATCTTTCTAGGTATTGAAGTTAGGCTGACTGGTCTATAATTCCCCAGGTCGTCTTTGTTCTCCTTTTTAAAGATAGGTACTAAGTTTGCCCTTCTCCAGGCTTCTGGGAGCTCTCCCATTCTCCAGGAGTTCTCAAAGATAATTGCTAACAGCTCTGAGATTGCTTCAGCTAGTTCTTTAAGTACTTTAGGATGAATTTCATCAGGCTCTGCTGACTTGAATACAGCTAACTTATCTACATATTCTTCAACCTGTCGGTCGGCAGATAAGGAAGAACCCTAGGCGCAGCAAAGAAGACATGTTCCGGGAGGTGCTGCAGCGCGATGAAAGACAGACCGGGAACGCAAAGAGTACTGGGAAGCCAAAAGGCAGGACAGAAAAGAGAATGCTGCATTTGCCAGGCAAGCGACAGAGCGGATGATAAAAGTGATGGAGGATCAGGCAGAGATGCTCAAGTCTTTGATACCGCTGCAGACTGAGCAGATCCGTGGCTGACCTCCCCTGCAGCACATGCACATGTACAATTCTTTGCCAACCCCAACCCCCTCCATGCCCCCACATCCCTTTTCACTTCACAGCCCTCCTGAGTTTCCCCATCACTCCACCTCTCTCACAGCTTGCACAATGGTAGCTGGAGCTACACACCGTTGTGAGGTTTTACCCTTCTTAACAATAAATAAAGGCTAAGGTATTTAATGGTATAGCGTTTTTATTCTGTGTTCTACAAAAGCGTATAGCCATCAGTTCACTCTCGGGAACAGGCTTCTAAAGCATTGTGTTGCATGGATCTTGGGCCGCAAAATTGTACATGGATGCACTAGGGAAGCAACTCCAAAGCAGACATATGTTAGTGCCCCTCATTGTCAAAATGGTTCCTCAAAGCCTCTCCGATGTTAATAGCAGCCCTCTGGGCTCCTCTGACAGCCCTAGCATCTGGCTGTTCAAACTGTGCAGCCAAGCGCTCTGCCTCAGTGCTCCACCCCTGTGCAAACAGTTCACCCTTAGATTCATGCAGTTTATGCGAAGTGCTGCACGCGGCTATGACCACGGGAATAGTATCCTCGGTAAGGTCTAGCCTGCCACTGAGACACCTCCAGCAAGCTTTCAAACGGCCAAAGGCACATTCGACTACCATGCGGCACCTGCTCAGCCTGTTGTTAAAACACTCCTTGCTGCTGTCCAGGTGCCCCGTGTAAGATTTCATGAGCCAAGGCTGTAAGGAGTAAGCTGGGTCTCCCAGGATTACTGTGGGCATTTCCACATCCCCCACTGTGATCTTGTGGTCTGGAAAGAAAGTCCCCACCTGCAGCTTTCTGTACAGGCCACTGTTCCTGAAGATGCGTGCGTCATGCACCTTTCTAGACCAGCCTGCATTGATGTCCGCGAAATGCCCCTGGTGATCTACAAGCGCCTGCAACACCATGGATAAGTATCCCTTCCTACTGACGTATTCAGAGGCAAGGTGGTCTGGAGCTAAAATTGGAATGTGCGTGCCATCAATCGCCCCGCCACAGTTAGGGAAACCCATCTCTGCAAAGCCATCCACTATTTCGTGCACATTTCCCAGAGTCACGGTCCTCCGCAGCAGGGTGCGATTTATTGCCATGCACACTTATAGTAATACAGCCCCAACAGTGGACTGCCCTACTCCAAATTGATTTGCAACTGACCAGTAGCTGTCTGGATTCACCAGCTTCCACACAGCAATTGCAACATGTTTCTCTACCGATAGGGCAGCTCTCAGTCTGGTGTCCTTGCACTGCAGGTCGGGGGCCAGCTCAGCACAGAGCTCCAGGAAGGTTGCTTTACGCATCCTAAAGTTCTGTACCCACTGGTCTTCATCCCACACCTGCATGACAATGCGATCCCACCAATCAGTGCTTGTTTCCCTAGCCCACAAGCGATGGTCTACCGTATGCAGCTGCTCTGTGAATGCACAAAGCACTGATAAGTAGCTGCTGTCCATATCACACTCGGGTGCCTGCGATTCATTCTCAGCTCTCCTGAACTCCTTTTTCCCTAAGATTTTCTTCCCATGGGACCTTACCTACCAGTTCTCGGAGTTTGTTAATGTCCGCTTTTTTGAAGTCCACCGTCCTTATTCTGCAGCTCTCACTTCTTCCTTTCCGGGAACCATGAAATCTGTCATTTCATGATCACTGTCACTCAAATTCCCTTTTACCTTCAGATTTGCTATCAATTCCTCCATGTTGGTTAGAATCAAATTTAAAGTGGCTGCCCCCTTGGTTACTTCCTCTACTTTCTGGAACAAAAAAAAATTCCTGATACAAAACCTCCAATAAATTATTGGCATGTGTTTTGCTGTATTACTTTCCCAACAGATGTGTGGGTAGTTAAAGTCCCCCATTACTACCATGAAATCAATAAAATCACCTCAAAAAACTTTACCAAAGAGATTTTCCTTAAATGCCTTCAATTGTTAAATGAAGTTCTGCATCCCTTTAAAAGTCTCATTTGAATTTGTAACAATCAGAAGATGACTGAGGTGATAATGATAGATTAGGAGAAGCAATCAGAAATGTTGGTCAAGATATTTGCGGTTTTGATTGAGTGTGTGTGCTCGAATGCTTGACTATTTGTCAAAAGTTGATTCTAATATGTGGATGTGATTGCATATTTTACAGTTTACATTCTGGTTGTTGTTTATGTGTCATCCAATCAGAGAGCAGAAACAAAATCATATGCTTTATGTGATTAACCAATACAACATGAATTTCCAAGTTTGAATATTTGCAGGGATGACTTCATGAGCTGTTCATGGAGAATGCAGAAAGCTAAGCTCCACTTAAGTGGGACTTCAGCAGTGCATAGAGCCTTTTGCCTGTTTCGTGTACAGTGTGCTATGTAATAACAGGAGAGGAATCCATATTTCTAAAACTAAACTGGCTGTTTATTAGAACTATTTACAGAAATGTTGGAACTCCAACTATCATTCCAGCCAGGTGCACACAGATTGACTTGCTGGCACCTTCTCCAAACTCTTCCCTCCTACAACCTGTGCTCCTCTCTCTCCAAATTCCATTCAGGTTGCTACAGTGCTTTATCTACAGTGGGGTAAAAAAAGAAACGTGTGAATAATTTAGAATAACAAATGCATCTGAGAATTTCACAATCCACTTGCAACTATTTCATGAGCAGCAAAAGGGAGACAATCTGATGAATATATTATTCATTCTGATTTGTGTGCTTAGCTCTCTTAGCAAAGCAATGAACCCCTCCTGTGAATCTAATACAAAACAACAAAAAAGTGATTTACAGGCATTTGTTTTCCAGTACTATTGTTTGTGACACTCAGTTGTACCTCAGAGAAAAGGTTAACTCTTTAGTTCTTCATGGCAGCCTTCATGTTTCCATTTTGAGTCTACAAGAGACTAGAAAGCACTTACAACTGTATTCTCCTCTGCTGTTAAATGCAGATAGTGTTCAAGTGACTCTTCTGTCAGCTCTCCTGGCAACAGGTCTCTAACAGGCTCTCAGTCTTGGCAGTCAGGCTCATTTCAGAACTTCTATAAAAGTGATAAACAAGTAACATCCTATGGGATCTTTGCAGTTATTCAGCAACGCATATTAGCAAATAGATCCCATCTCTATGTAAAACCCCCTGCGTGAGCCTGTGCAGTAATACACCTCTATCTGAAATAGTACCACATTGGCCCAGTTGCTCATTACAAACACTGCATGGCATCAAACTAAATACATTTGTACAGGGTTTCAAAAAGGAAATATCTTGGCCAGATTTCATAGGCCAACCTGTAAATTCCTGCCCAACCCATAGAGTTTTATAGGGCCAAATTGCCAGGTCCTGAGCTTCGTGGCAAGGATGAAAGGTCATTAAGCTTCCTTTTCTCCCCTCTTTGATCCTGGAGCCAACTGGGATCTGCCTTGGCCTAAATGTAACTCAGAGTGACCTGAAGGAGGCTCTGCTGGCTCAGGAGTACAATGCATTCTAGCCATGCCCCTAGCATACCCCTGAAATGTCTACACCCCCTGGGATTCCTCCATTCCTGAGGAACTTCTGGCTGCTAACTTAAGACATGGTGTCTTTGCTGACCAGCACAAAGCAGACGGATAGGGAGAGGCCAAAGAACTAAGCCCAGGGTTTCACACCATTCAAGTATACTGTTATATCACATCTCACCAATTCCATATTTCAGACATATACATTACTCTTTGACATCAATGTTAAATCCGGGTGTGACATAGCAGATCATATTTTTGCCCTTAATGAACTTTTGTTCTGGTCTTTTACTGTTGTACAAATTTGACCTCCAGAATGAGAACTGATTTTACTAGTGTGGGGATTTTTAGTCCCATATCTAATGAAGATCAGACTCTTTGGATGCCATAAAGATAACACATTTGCATTGTAATACTTGTTTTCCAAGCTGTCATAATTAGACATCTGAGCCTAACCCTGGTCCTTCAGTGAGCCTAACCCTGGTCCTTCAACCAACTCAGGTTATTGTTATTTATTATTACAGTAACATCTACAGGTCATATACAGACTAACACGGCTGCTACTCTGATACAGGTCTCATTGAAATCAGGGCCTGATTGTGCTTTGCACTGTTCATACATCAAGAAAGAGTCCCTCCCCTGAAAAAAGAGCTTACAATCTGAACAGACTAGACGTCAAAGGGAGTAATATTATCCTCATTTTATAGATGGGCAACAGAGGGACAAATAAGAGACGTACCCATGGTCATACAGGAAGTCTGTGGCAGAACAGGATTTTAACCCAGGTCACCTGAGCCCTAGTCAGTGCCTTAGCCACAACACCATCTTTCCTCTCAAGATAGAGTATTTCAAGAGTAAGTGAAGGGGGAAAAAGGGGTGGTAGTAAAGGTAATGCAGATGTTGTCACTAGCATGGTGTTCGTACATCCTACAAGGAAAGCAGTCGGGGGTTGTCTGTCAATGCCACTTGGCCGAAGGAACACAACAAGGGTGCAGCTATCACCTCTACTGGAGCACCTCTGTATTCCATAAGCTCTTCTCAAACTGAGCACCTTTCAGTCTCAGAATTACTCCCAAACAGAAGTCATGGGCAAGGCAAGGGAGCTCCACACCTGCCTTTGGACTTCCCCAGCTTCTGGTTTTGTAAGTCTATTTTGTTCCCCTTCTTTCCATAAAGAGTTACAAATGCTAACTGAAATCCTGTTTTGACACCTCTGAATGCGCTTGTGGTTTCAGATTCCATGTGTAGGAGAAGGCTGGTGACAACTATCACAGTTATTACAACCTTTATGGAACTGCAGAGTACAGATGAGTTGCATACTGTACAAAGAGATACCACTGTTTAATATTCTGATCCAATGCTTAAATTGCTGTTAGCAGCAGGGAGTCACTATTAACAGTTTTCACACATGTAATAAAGTGCTTTAGATTAGAGAGATATTGAAAAAATCTTTGTAATCAGCACAAAGTAATTGTAGAGTTTTTATTTCTTCTGTAGAAAGGAATCAGAAAGGGACATTTGTGAAAATATCTAGTCCTGCTGAGTTGTTCCTGCAAGAGAGTGGGTGGGCCAATTAGTGGTTGTAGAAATAGGACGGAAGCATTATTATTTAAGCCCAGAGAAAGCAGGGAGAAAAACTGGTACCCAGCAATCCTAAAGTGATGTATATAAGGATCAGTTCTTCTCTAGGTGTACATACATATAAAACAATCAGTTGCTAAACTTAAGATTCACCCATTACTAAAATGAAGTCTCATATTTAAAATTAGTGAGTTTCTGAAGAATAGCCCAATTTTTGGTGTAACCTGTCATTCAGATTTGGAGTTCAGCCCATCTGCAGTGGAAAGACTATTTATGAAGCACTGAAGTCCCATTAACCCCTGCTAGTTTTTACTTAATGCCCTACTGAGTAAAGATATGTAACTTTTATGCATTAAGTAAAGATATGTAACTCCTCTTATTCCAGTCCAATATTCCGTTAATTTGGATTGCTCTGATACTCTAGCACGGCATCAGCCATTTTGATCCTTTTGATTGACACCCTCCCAGTTCCAGGCCCAGTTACCTACTCCTGCATGCAGCTACATACTGCAGTGTATGGCTGAAAATCGTGTGGAGATCAGTGATGGTTGAATCTCAAAAGTTGGGTTTCAATAAGCAGTCAAAGATTGGACCTCTAGACTCTGTAAAATAGTACTGGAAATCTCAGAAGATCTTCATTCACTGTGTTTTAGAACTTCAGAAGAGGCTTGGTATAAATTTTGGTTGACGATTATGAACAGGTTGGGTAGGGCATTGTCCTTATTTATTTTATATGAACTATTTTGCTTCTTATTTATGAAGATCCCCATGGACATTTGAGAACCTTTGCTTCAGAATAAATGGTTTCCCTAGTAAGCCAATGCCAGTAAATTACTTGAATTTATACATACACTTGTAGCTGTGAATAATGCTGTTGGGGATTTTTCAGAATCTGGATGAAATAAAACCAATGTTCTATTGTACATATTTAGCATTACACACACACACACACACACACACACACACACACAATCTGGAGTAAAGGAGCTATACCAATTTTCATCGGTTAAGAATCTGGCCTATGATATACATAATAAAGTCCATTTAAACACATGATAAACACTGGAAAAAACATGCTGAAAATTAGACTCGACAACAGTTTCTCCAGGTGCATTTACAGGAAAAACCTCTTAAATCCGTTACATGTTATGTGAATGTACTACAGAGGCAATTGTTAAAGCTATTATAATATATTCTACCCACACAGATAATAGCAAATAACAGGAATGTCTTGATGAGCTGAGGCCCTGGGCTTGTTTCATGAACAAAGGCATGTTTAAAAGAACTCTAACAACTGGGGAAATGTAATGATTGCCGGACCAGTCAGAGAGATATAAATTAGCTTTTAATTTATTTCAGTGCTATGCTGTATTTTGATTAATTAATTTCCTCCTGAAGTCTAGCAACCTTTGGTGATATGCTTTCTCAGAATAATAGTACAAGCTCATCTAGGGAATGATGTGCTTCCTCTTTTTAATGCCAGTATTCCATTTCCCATAACCCAGAGCTGAGATTCCAAAGTCACTTCAAAACTCATAATAAAATCACTTCTGTAGACCCACTTCTGCCATGACACAAACAAGATAGTAGCCAGTGGCTAGCTTTAGGGTTATGTGGGGAAGTCAATATTTATTTGTGTAATTGCAAAGATATATACAGATTGTATGTGTGTGCGTGCGCACATGTACACACACACACACACACAGAGTTGCACAAATAAATATTGAATGGCAGAAAAGTGGGTCTTCAGAAGTGATATTATAGGAGTTTTGGAGTTACTCTGGAATCTCAGCTCTGGATTAATGGATATTATTTTATATATGAATGATAATATTAGTCTCCTCACATACTTTGAATTCACAATGTAATAGTTTTAAGGCCAGAAAGGAGCATTAGATCATCTAGTCTGATCTCCTATATAGCACAGGCCACAGAATTTCAACCTGTTCCTCCTATATTGAGCCCAATATCATGTGCTTGAGTAAAACAGATCTTCCAGAAAGGTATCCAATCTTGATATGAAGACTTCAAGAGATGAAGAATCTACCAGTTCCCTTGGTAGTTTTTTCCAGTGGTTGATCATCTTCCATGTTAAAAATTTGTGCTCTATTTCTAATTTGAATTTGTCTGTTTTTAACTTCCAGCCATTGGTTCCCATTATGCCTTTCTCCGCTAGATCAAGAAAAGCTTTAGTACTTGTTTTTATGCCACGATGTAATGAAGTCACCTCTTCAACTTCTTTTTGATAAGCTAAACAAATTGAGCTCCTTAAGTATCTTGTTGAAAGACATTTTTCCCAGCCCATGAATAATTTGTATGGCTCCTTTCTGCACCCTCTCCAATTTTTCAACATTTTTACAATGTGGACGCTAGAATTGTATGCAATATTCCAATATTGGTCTCACCAATGCCTTATACAGAGGTAAAATCACCTCCCTGCTCTTACTCATTACTACCCAATTTGTACATCCAAGGATCGCACTAGCCCTTTTTGCCACAAATTGCACTGGAAGCCAGGGTGACCAGATGTCCCGATTTTATAGGGACAGTCCCAATTTTTGGGTCTTTTTCTTATATAGGCTCTTATTATACCCCACCTCCTGTCCTGATTTTTCACACTTGCTGTCTGGTCACCCTACTGGAAGCTCATGTTCAGTTGTTTGTCCTTTATGATGACACCTAAATCCTTTTCAGAGTCACTGATTTCAAGGATATAGTCCCCCATTCTATAGGTATGGCCTGCATTCTTTGTTCCTAGATGACCTTGCATTTGGCTATATTAAAAACACATTTTGTTTGAATAGGCCCAGTTACCAAAGCAATCCAGATTGCTCTACATGACTACCTTGTCCTTATCATTATTTGTGAGTCTGCCAATCTTTGTCACCCACAAGTTTTATCAGCAGTGATTTTATACTTACTTCCAGATCATCGATAAAAATATTGAATAGAGGCTGGCCTTGAACATATCCCTTTGGAACCTGCATTAGGTGATGATTTCCTGTAGTCAACTAGTCTTCGAGTTCTGTCTGTTAGCCAGTTCTTATCTGTTTAACATATGCTCTACTGATATTGTATAGTGCTAATTTTAATATGTTACTCTTCTTATATTGTAAATTCTTTTGGACAGGGATTATGTCTATGTTTGTGATTCTTTTCAGAGTCTTATTCATTGGCTCCATGCCTGACAGAGGGCATCTGGATGCTACTGTAGTATAAATATTAATAGTTGAATAGAAAATACTCTGCATTCTGCTGAGGGTTTTTTCCCTTTTTTGAAAAGTGTGCTGTTTGATCCAGTAAAGAACCTTCTACTAAATAAGGCTCCTTGATATGTAGCCACATCATCAAGTAATAACAACTGGCATTTGTACAACGTGTATAGGACAGTGACTGGAAAATCCAATGGTTGAAAGAGTAGTCTAGCTAGAGTGACCAGATGTCCCGATTGTATAGGGACAGTCCCGATTTTTGGGTCTTTTTCTTATATAGGCTCTTATTACCCCCCACCTCCTGTCCTGATTTTTCACGCTTGCTGTTTGGTCACCCTAAGTCTAGCAAAGCTGTAGTAAATCACGTTGCCATGCGGAAGCTTTGTATTCAGGGATAACCTAAGGCTCCTGTACCCCTGGTGAAGGAGCAGAGCCAGCTATTTTCTGGAGGTAAGTAAAAGCTGAATAACCAGACACCACCACTGGCCCTCCAGAAAAATGGATTAAAAGGGTAACTCTGATGGAAAAATCTTTCTTGGGAAATTATCATTCATTCTGTCCCTTGACCGTATGGAATAACAAAAGACATGATGATCAGCAAAAAGGAGATATTAGGGGAGGGAGAGAAATTGTAACCACAAAACAGAAGGGTGTGATCTTGCCTATGCCTAGAAATAACTACAGAATACCTCCGGCAACAAATACCTCCCTCTTCCCCCCCCCCCCCCCAACCCCGCCATATATAAATATACATAGACACACTCATGTAGTGTTGCTATCCACATAATAATTGATGATAGAAGTGATAAATTAGGTTCATTGTCCACCTTTGACTGTTTCCCCTGCACACTGCCCACTAATTCATCTCCCCAGGCCTACACCTAACATTCCAAATCCCTGAGCCGCTTTGAGCAACCACCTTTAATTGTCTTTTAGTTAACTACTAGAGGAATATTTCCTTTCCCACTCAAAGGGGAATTTCTTCACTAAAAGTACATCCAGGATGAGCAACAGTATTTAGTTCAGGAACAAGTTTAAGAATCTGGATGCCACAAAACTAATACATAAGTATTACTGTTTACTCAAGCCTTCATCATACCCAGATGTTACACTACAGGCATCCTTTCAGGGAACCTCACCATGGTAATTTGACACACTAAGATTTGTATCAGGGAAGTGCCTAGAGATCTGGGATAGAAATGAAAGGGTGACTAGCTTTTAGAAAGTCAGCACTCACATGCTCAAAAAGATTTTTGTTTTTAGTTATGGTAGATGTTGAGCTATCATTTATAGGCATATTAGCAGTAATTTAGGTAAATTTGAGAGTTTCTAAAATTTATTCATCAGACATTTGATCTTCTTCAGAGGCTGGTGCAGTTGGATTCATGGTACTCACCTCCCCATTGCGGAAGAGTTGCGGGGAAATTGTGGAAACAGAAGGAGAAAGGGGTGCTGATACATTTCCATTTCAGTTCAAACAGTGAACTAAGTTTGAGCCAGTTCATTTTATGAACCATTTTATTTTATCTACTTTTTATTTCAACATGTCCTTGTTTCTTTTCTATCTTGGTGCTACACAGCAGCAAACTACTAAACACAAATGATACAGAGACACTTACAAAAGAGAAAGTTAATATCCACACTCAGCTTCTATTAGTCCTACCCCACTAGTTGCTTGACATCAGGGTTGGCAAAGAAATAGAAAGGATTAATGATACTGCTGCTGCATCCTGTTCAGTAAACTAACCACAACGGAGATTTTATATTTACTGTCTTCTTACTGCATTTCTTTTATCTTTTCTATATTTTTTCTCTGCATGTACTGGGAGTGGTGTCTAATTAGGATCATGAGACAATCATTGGAGCAAAGCTAACAGGTCAAGTGTTGTTTTCACCCTCTATAGTTAATATTGCAAAACAGTTTCCATGACATCCCATGTTTTCACATGATCATAACTTGGTGAAACAGCCATCTCTAGGGCTGTAGTCTGCCTCAAGGTGATTTTTTTTAAATGGGGAAGTGTGAGCAAAATCCCTTCAACAATTTTTGACGTATGGGAGAGTGGAAAAATATATATCTTTTCCACTGGAAAACTATTCTAGTCCCAATTTTGCACATGTCTATGGAAAAAAATATTTGAAGTTTTAAACTGGACATTAACAAAGTACTTATGTGAGGACTTATGCCCCTATAAGTGATTTGAGAGATGGCCTCTGAGCATTTTCTCAGACTTTAGCAGAGTTTAACAAAGCCCCCATTTATGACATCACTTCATGCTCTTCCTTCTTGGCCTAAGTAGGGAGCTGGATGAGTCATGGCCTGCTGGGGGAAAGTTATCAAGTGGGAATGCAAAGTCATGAATGTGACCCAAGGACCTCTTGATGCTAACTGGCAGACGGCATGGAGTACATAAGGTTTACTCATCCCTGCTCTCCCTCACTGTCCCATTGCCTTCCTCATGAACTTGCAATGATGCCTAACTCCCCTCACTCCCTAGGATCTTACAGTAGGCTTTGTCTCCATCCGTCATGAGCTATAACCTTCTCTTTAATTTTAAAGTTCTTGTTACAAGGGCTCATCATCTTTAATAGGCTCAGCCACCATTAAATTCAACATGATCCAGCAACCAGAGCACATGAGATATGAATTTAGTAGAAGCCTATAAGAGAGACAGCAGAACTACCTGTTCCTGTTGGAGTTATCAAAGACAGAAGAGGTCAAATCCTCAGTAGCTACTCCCACCAAGGAACACCAATGTGAAAAATGCATGAGATAACTATTTGACAGAGTTTTGGACACAAACTTCTAAGAATACTCAAAACTAAAAAAGAAAACCTTCCTGTCAAGGTTCCTTCCCTACTCTGAACTCTAGGGTACAGATGTGGGGACCTGCATGAAAGACCCCCTAAGCTTATTCTTACCAGCTTAGGTTAAACGCTGCCACCACCAAAGTGTTACACAAAGAACAGGGGAAATGCCCAGGGGAAACGTCTCCCCCCACAAAATACCCCCCCAAGAACTACACCCCCTTTCCTGGGGAAGGCTTGATAAAAATCCTCACCAATTTGCATAGGTGAACACAGACCCAAACCCTTGGATTTTAAGAACAATGAAAAAGCAATCAGGTTCTTAAAAGAAGAATTTTAATTAAAGAAAAAGTAAAAGAATCACCTCTGTAAAATCAGGATGGTAAATACCTTACAGGGTAATCAGATTCAAAACATAGAGAATCCCTCTAGACAAAACCTTAAGTTACAAAAAGACACAAAAACAGGAATATACATTCCATTCAGCACAGCTTATTTTATCAGTCATTTAAACAAAACAGAATCTAACTAGATTGCTTACTGACTCTTTATAGGAGTTCTGACCTGCTTTCCTGCTCTGGTCCCGGCAAAAGCATCACACAGACAGAGAGAACCCTTTGCTCCCCCACCCTCCAGCTTTGAAAGTATCTTGTCTCCTCACTGGTCATTTTGGTCAGGTGCCAGCGAGGTTGTCTTAGCTTCTTAACCCTTTACAGGTGAAAGAGTTTTTCCTCTGGCCAGGAGGGATTTAAAGGTGTTTACCCTTCCCTTTATATTTATGACACTTCTAAATAAAAGGCTTTGTACACATCATGGAAGTATTATAAATCAGTTTGAAAATATTCTCTCCCTTAGTTATAATGAAAACAATTAAAAGTAGCAGCAACTTACATTGACATATTGCTTTTGTGGGAACTCCAGAGGTGAAAACTTGATCTACTACAACTTGAGCTAAAGAGCAAAGACTCTATAGCTGGGGTGGTAACTGAGTTCCTTTGGGGTGAAAGCATGTTACTGGTCATGCTCTGGGCCTGATCCGCAGGGGACATGAGTGTGTTACAACCCCAGCCTAAAGATTTTGTATAAAAGACCCATACCAGAGCCCCTACTGGTTTGGGACCTGCCTATTTTTTGTGGGGTTCTTCTATGTTGAAAAGAGCAGAAGCACTCAAACTAGAGATGGGGCTGCTGTGAGGTTGTACATCTTTATAACTCACTTTCTTCTGGTCTGAAATAGAAATAGCCTGAATTTGTTGACTCTCAGGGCACACTATAAGTGTCATCTTTCAATAGGGTGACCAGATGTACCAATTTTATAGGGACAGTCCCGATATTTGAGGCTTTTTCTTATATAGAAGCCCATAACCCTCCACTCCTTGTCCCCATTTTTTCACACTTGCTGTCTGGTCACCCTATCTTTCAACCAGAGCTTTTGAGGAGGTGGGAAGAACATTGAGAATTGAAGTCTGGTGTGTGGGGCGTTTTCAGTCTTTGTTGTTCTAAGGATTTGGCTGATTATTTTTATTACACTATATGGCAAGGGTTGGCTGCTAGATTTTTCTTTATTATAGAATTTGTGTTCTTTCCACAGATTTCAATGCCAGAAGGGCCCATTGTGACCATCCAGTCTGACCTCCTGGGTAACACAGGCCATAGAACTTCTCAGAATGAATTCCTAGAGTTCTGTGAGGGGGCAGTGGAACAGGGGCTGAGCATTCCAGAGGGGCACTTAGAGGATTTGGGGATTGGTGTGTGCCTATCGCTAACCTGTACAGACAAAGTGAGGCCTGTGGAGGCCTGGAAGGCAGTGCTTGTGTGGCAAGTGGCTTCAGGGAGCTGATCCACAGCAGGCTAAGCCAAGACTTGCTCATGCCAAGGGCAGGTGGTCTCAAGATGCCTGACAACCCTGAGAACCCCTGGGGTCCTCACTGTGATGCTTCCCAACATTTCTGATCATTTGGGGAAGTTCTGAATACGATACAAACTTTTGGATGCTTCTCCAACCTGAACCGAGAGCTATTTAAAAGTTGACTCATAAAACCCTTTTCAGTGCGAACGTAGCTAGCAATTTGTAAACATACTGATTGATCCACTGAGCCATCTGCTTTGCTAGGTGCAGGTTTCTCTCCTGAGTTTACTTTGTTTTGTTTGATTTCAATCACATGCTTTTCCCATTCCCCTAGAAGACTTCTCACAGTCTCCTGTTTCTCTAGAAATGAAACATCTGTTCTTTGAACCAATTTATATTGAAACAATTTTTATTTTTGGATTACGAGCCTTTCCTAGTAAGGGATTGCACAGGGTTTCACCCTCTGTATGATGTAGTTCTGCCTGAGTTCCCTATTTACTCCTAGTGCCAAACACTTCAACGACATCCCCTGGTTTTTAGTTCTGTGAAAAATATCAACTTTTTTACCTACTTTAACAAATTTGGAAACTTTTATTAGGTCTCCTCAAATCTCCTATTTCAACTGAAAACAAGACTAACAACTGTTCCTTATAATTTAGTTTAAGCTCCTTGAGACTGGAGCTGTTTTTCCTTCCACGTTTTTACAGCACCCAGCACTATACGATCCCAATCCTGACTGTGGCTACTCAGAAATGTGTGATATCTGGTAAACTTTCATTACATCATCTACAAGGTTCTAAATGCCTTGAGCCTCTTGTATGACAATTAGTGCTATACACAGAATTCTAGCTGGGTTCTAACAGTTACCGTGTATAATGAAATGTTACCTCTTTTGTCTTGTAGTCTATCCTTCTGTTAATAAAGCCAAGTTTTTGGTTTGCCTAACCTTTCAAGAATTTAATGAATATGTTGGCTTCCATAAAGTCTCCTGACTCCTGTGGAAGACTGACTCTTTGCTTCCATCTCAAACCCATCTCTGTGATACCAATTATATTCATACAGTTAAAATGCCTGTCATTTCTACTCTACATTTTTCATAATGGCTGCCATATGCCAGTCTTAGATTTCCATTATTTAGCTCTCTTTTTTTTGTCTGCTGTATATATCTACAATTGGATAGATTTTTTCTTTATAAAGGCAATGTTATGCTGTTAAATTGATGACTTAGCTATTTTTGCCCTTAGATCACCCTCCTCTTACTCTGCTGCATGCTATTTTCCTATGAGACTAATTAGTGGACTAAGAAGCAGAGTGGAGAGCACAAGAAAAACAACCTGCACCGGAAACATGAGGGCTGCTGTTTATGTGGATCCTGGTCTCAAGAGTAACTCAGCCAAGCTACTTTCATGCAGCATAATATCAAGAACGTGCTGCAAGAGAGGAAGGGAAGTTAAGCCTTAACAACTAGTAGAACTCCTTACTATTACAAACAAAGCTTCCAAACAGTTTGAGGGACAAATCCTGTCTTACTAGCATGTCAGTGATGTCCAAACTTCTTTTGATTTGGTACCAGACAGCCTGCGTCTAAAGGCTAGAACCTTCCTGCTTTTAATGATCAGATAGGATGTATCTATCACACATTATTTTCCTGCTTTGGTGATAAACTTCCCTCCTTTGGCTCATAATTATAAATAGACTTTCTGTAGTTCAACCTTTATTGTCCTCCACTAAATGACATTCTTCTCTTCTGAGATGGTTTATTGCCATCTATCTGTGCTTTGACAAGTTAAGGTGTTAAAGAAATAGATCTGTAAAAATGAGGAAATCTCCCTCTCTCCTCCATTCCCAGGACTTATTTCATTAAGAGTTTTGTGGGTCTCTGATTTTGAATCTAATCTGAACTATGCAACAGGTCCTGAAACATTTATGGGACTCACTCCTTATGGCAGAGAACCTATCCATTCTCTGAAATGCTTTGGTTGATCTATACAAAAAACTCACTCTGCGGGGTGAATTCCACAGATTAACTGAAAAAAGTCACTCCTGTCCTTCAGCACAGGTGACCAGGTAAGTGACGTTAACAGGATGAAAATTCATTCTTTGTGGATTTTTTTGGTATTTATCAGTTTTCAAGCTAAGTGGTAACCACAGAAACAGCTTTGAACTTTTCCAGACATTGACCGTTAAGAATTAGTAAAAAATTGGCTTGAATTCATTATCTCTGAAAGAGAGGGAACATCAACAGTCTTGTCCTGCCTTAATTTGGCCAGTTTTAATTAGATTGCTGCAAAGAAAACTTAATTTAAAAACGTAAGCATGATAAATTCAAGAAATCATCATGCTGTGAATAGGAACAGACCTCCTTCCTTTTAAGGTCAATTGTAAAGTATTGGATGAATTCTGAGTACTCGCCTGAGGAAACAGCTTGTAATTGTGTTCAAATAGTCCTAAACTTAGGTGAGGCCAAGTGGAAGGAAAGAGCCTGAGCACTAGCTTGAAATCTTGGGGACTGCTGAGCAAACCCTGAAAATTGCTGCAAGGAATCCAGTTAAAGCTGATGCGGGCACACAAAAACTGAAGTGACTTAGTCATTGTGGGTGCCTCAGTTATAGGTGCCCAACATGACACAGCTCAAAGGGCCCTGACTTTCAGAAACTGCAGAGCCCCCACCCTCTGCTAATCAGGCCCCTTGGGGTGTCATGTTGAGCACCCAAAATTCACAAGTCACTTCTGAAAATCATCTTAACCTTATAATGGTCGTAAGGGTGCAAGACGTACTTATGATACATGTTTAAATATTCTGCATCCTCAATCGTGTGGCTATATATAGTTTTCTGATACTTCCCTTGGGTAGTGCTAGCTCTCTGCTGTAAGTGGCTGCTCCAGCACTTCTCCACCCATTTCTTACACTCCCTGCTCTTCTGCCAATCCTGAATTTCATTTTTTGTGACCACCTCTGCCAAGGGGATTAGAAAATTAGCCAGATTAATACTTGGTGAGAAGCTTGTCCGGGCCTTGCCTATTTTGTGCTTATCTCTGTAGATATACTCAGCTTTCTGTTATCCTCCAGTATATTTTGTAATATCCCCTTTGACTGGCAATGTCGTGCTTCATTTAGAACACTGCAGGCAGTTTTGTTCTCTTGTGTTTCCTGCGGAAGCTCAATCAGAATTTTCTAGCTGTGGCAGACTAGTTAAAATAGTCACATTATATATGCAACCAGTCACTTCATTCAACACAGCCCTGTGTACGTGGCCTCTAATGAGCAAACAAAGGTAAACAGTGTGCCCTACAATATGTGCGTTAGGTGCTACCCGACTGTATTCTTCTCTAGTCTGCACCGTTATCTGGTAGGACTAAATCAGAACTCAAGGATATGTAGGTAATTCACCACTTTAAAAGTTTGCAATCTGCAAATCTATTTGAATCCGCTCTGTGGTCATGTTGTCTATTGTGTGCACAAAGAGTTTCATACAACAAGCACACAGTACGTAGACATAGAATTGTATATTAGCAAATATTTTCTCAGATAACCTTTAAAGATGAACTGGTCCAGTGCTTGTCTGAGTGCAGTCTGAAACAACAGCAGTGAACAATTTGAACCACACATCTGTCTTATTGTGTGGTAACCCAGCTGCCTAAAGAGGATAGTCCTGTCACTATTAACCATTTCACGGCCAATACTAGCAGAAACATCCAGCTACTTGGGAAATATGTATGGGTTCTGAGTAGACTATTGCTACTTTATTTTCCTTCAGTTAAACCCCTGAGTCTGGGGGAATGTGGGATTCTTCAATCTTATTTTCAGGGCATTGTGTCAATTCTGTGTATTCTACCAGCTTTCCCCTGAGAAGAGATTCATGTTATGGTTGACTGCCAGATTCTGAGGAACAGTTTTTTTCAAAACTTTCCCAGACAAAATTCTGAAGTAGAGTAGCAGCTCTGAGTAACTTAAGGGTGAACATCATTACAAGAGTGTTGTAGTGAGTAATGATGCTTGGATACCTGGCTGTCACATGGATTCTCAGGGCCAGGTGCTGAGTTGGAGTTGAGGTGTTACAGTTAGCTAAGAGAGTCTAATTTTCTCAAGGCATCAGGATGGAGGCAGGTTTAAAGCAATCTGGTTTAGACACCTTAACTGCAAATGTTTGTACTTTCAAATGTTTGGGTTTCTTTCTTGTAAGTTTAATAAGGATAGTTGAATTTCTTTCCTTTCCTTGAGTCCATAGGCTCACTAGGGCTCCCCACCACACCCTTTCCTGGGAGCCTTGGAAGGATTGGTCACATTGGTCACAACCCTTCCCTTGCAGACATTAGGATGCTAATGGTTACACCCACCCACTAAGGGTAAAAGGTATGTTGATTAATATAGCCAGTTGATTTAATAACTAACCCCATGTGTAGTTAAAGTGTTCAAGAGACCAACTTAGCTAAAATTTATTATCTAAAGACAACAGTATAATATAAACAGGAGACATACATGCCCTCCTTCCAGAAAACAATTCTTATCTCACAGCATGTTCACTTGCACAGAAGATACCCACAGATATCCCCCCCAACCACTTATTATATATACTGTATCTGTTTAGTAGTTAAAAAGCCCTTTATACTTCACCAAAGCTCCAACTCATCAGTTCCTTAACTTCCTGTTCTGTATCTTTCCTCATTTCTTTGGATACCGTTGGGAGTAGAGCTACATGAATGGATTGTCCTAGCTCAGGCTGGGTTGTATCAGCAAGTTGCCCGGGAGCTATGTAGCCTTGCCACCGCCTCTGCCGCCACCACCACCCTTCTGCCCAGCAGGCTACCTCAACAAACTTGGCTCAATCTGCCCTTTATAACTCCCAGCGGGCTTGATTCTGAGTCATCTACTCCCAGCACATGACTCATTCCCTTCACTTGAGGAAATGGGCTACCCCTGGGCTAACCCACTGCACATACAGGGCCAGTTTACCCTGAGACAATAGGGAAGTTATTGAATGGCTTTGTTAATGCGTCTCCTAGGTTGTGGTAATCCACTCCTTTCTTTTAGATGTAGACAAATAGCTAATATTCACAGTACGATTTTTGAAAAATGAAAGGCAATAAATATGAAGTTTAAAAAAAAATCCACTGGCATTTTCAGAAGAGTTTCTCGTCCAAATTCTAACATGCATCACTATGTCTGATTACATAATTAGCTGAACAACTAGCAGATCCAAGCATTCTTCTTCACTTCCTAGTGCAAAAACTAGTGGATTGCATTGGTGTGCCTGTCAAACAGCTGTTATATTCCACCTTAGAGGTGGCTGTAATTCATCTGTGAAAGTGATTTCAGCTATATAAGTGCAAACACACATAATTATACTATAGGGCCAGGCTCTGGCTGGCCCTGCTCAGCTGTATAAGGGGGAGGCAATAGTGCAAAGGGCTGGACAGAGTTGCTGTCCTTATGATCCTTGACCAGGAAGGCTGCTCTTGCGGCATGGCCTCACCACTCAGTAGAAGAGAGAATCATAGATCATAGAATATCAGGGTTGGAAGGGACCTCAGGAGGTCATCTAGTCCAACCCCCTGCTCAAAGCAGGACCAATCCTGCTAAATCATCCCAACCAGGGCTTTGTCAAGCCTGACCTTAAAAACTTCCAAGGAAGGACATTCCACCACCTCCCTAGGTAACGCATTCCAGTGCTTCACCACCCTCCTAGTGAAAAAGTTTTTCCTAATAGCCAACCTAAACCTGCCCCACTGCAACTTGAGACCATTACGCCTCATTCTGTCATCTGCTACCACTGAGAACAGTCTAGATCCATCCTCTTTGGAACCCCCTTTCAGGTAGTTGAAAGCAGCTATCAAATCCCCCCTCATTCTTCTCTTCCACAGACTAAACAATCCAGGTTCCTCAGCCTCTCCTCATAAGTCATGTGTTCCAGTCCCCTAATCATTTTTGTTGCCCTCTGCTGGATGTTTTCCAGTTTTTCCACATCCTTCTTGTAGTGTGGGGCCCAAAACTGGACACAGTACTCCAGATGAGGCCTCACCAATGTCGAATAGAGGGGAACGATCACGTCCCTCGATCTGCTGGCAATGCCCCTACTTATACAGCCCAAAATGTCATTGGCCTTCTTGGCAACAAGGGCACGCTGTTGACTCATATCCAGCTTCTCGTCCAGCTTCTGTAACCCCCAGGTCCTTTTCTGCAGAACTGCTGCTTAGCCATTCGGTCCGTAGTCTGTAGCAGTGCATGGGATTCTTCCGTCCTAAGTGCAGGACTCTGTACTTGTCCTTGTTGAACCTCATCAGATTTCATTTGGCCCAATCCTCTAATTTGTCTAGGTCCCTCTGTAACCTATCCCTACCCTCCAGCATATCTACCTCTTCTCCCAGTTTAGTGTCATCTGCAAACTTGCTGAGGGTGCAATCCACACCATCCTCCAGATCATTAATGAAGATATTGAACAAAACCGGCCCCAGGACCAACCCTGGGGCACTCCACTTGACACCGGCTGCCAACTAGACATGGAGCCATTAATCACTATCCGTTGAGCCAGACAATCTAGCCAGCTTTCTATCCACCTTATAATCCTTTCATCCAGCCCATACTTCTTTAACTTGCTGGCAAGAATACTGTGGGAGATCATATCAAAAGCTTTGCTAAACTCAAGGAACAACAAATCCACTGCTTTCCCCTCATCCACAGGGCCAATTATCTCATCATAGAAGACAATTAGATTAGTCAGGCATGACTTGCCCTTGGTGAATCCATGCTGACTGTTCCTGATCACTTTCCTCTCCTCTAAGTGCTTCAGAATTGATTCCTTGAGGACCTGCTCCATGATTTTTCCAGGGACTGAGGTGAGGCTGACTGGCCTGTAGTTCCCAGGATCCTCCTTCTTCCCTTTTTTAAAGATGGGCATTACATTAGCCTTTTTCCAGTCGTCCGGGACCTCCCCCGATCACCACGAGTTTTCAAAGATAATGGCCAATGGCTCTGCAATGACATCCACCAACTCCTTTAGCACTCTCGGATGCAGCGCATCCGGCCCCATGGACTTGTGCTCGTTCAGCATTTCTAAATAGTCCCAAACCACTTCTTTCTCCACAGAGGGCTGGTCACCTCCTCCCCATGCTGTGCTGCCCAGTGCAGTAGTCTGGGAGCTGACCTTGTTTGTGAAGACAGAGGCAAAAAAACATTGAGTACATTAGCTTTTTCCACATCCTCTGTCACTAGGTTGCCTCCCTCATTCAGTAAGGGGCCCACACTTTCCTTGACTTTCTTCTTGTTGCTAACATACCTGAAGAAACCCTTCTTGTTACTCTTAACATCTCTTGCTAGCTGCAGCTCCAAGAGTGATTTGGCCTTCCTGATTTCACTCCTGCATGCCCGAGCAATATTTTTATACTCTTCCCTGGTCATTTGTCCAATCTTCCACTTCTTGTAAGATTCTTTTTTGTGTTTAAGAGCAGTAAGGATTTCACTGTTAAGCCAAGCTTGTCGCCTGCCATATTTACTATTCTTTCTACACATTGGGATGGTTTGTCCCTGTAACCTCAATAAGGATTCTTTAAAATACAGCCAGCTCTCCTGGACTCCTTTCCCCCTCATGTTATTCTCCCAGGGGATCCTGCCCATCAGTTTCCTGAGGGAGTCAAAGTCTGCTTTTCTGAAGTCCAGGGTCCGTATTCTGCTGCTCTCCTTCCTTCCTTTTGTCAGGATCCTGAACTTGACCATCTCATGGTCACTGCCTCCCAGGTTCCCATCCACTTTTACTTCCCCTACTAATTCTTCCCAGTTTGTGAGCAGCAGGTCAGGAAGACCTCTGCCCCTAGTTGCACTAGCACTAGGAAATTGTCCCCTACACTTTCCAAAAACTTCCTGGATTGTCTGTGCACCACTGTATTGCTCTCCCGGCAGATATCAGGGTGATTGAAGTCTGCCATGAGAACCAGGGCCTGCGATCTAGTAACTTCCGTTAGTTGCCGGAAGAAAGCCTCGTCCACCTCATCCCCCTGGTCTGGTGGTCGAGAGCAGACTCCCACCACCACATCACCCTTGTTGATCACACTTCTAAACTTAATCCAGAGACACTCAGGTTTTTCTGCAGTTTCATACTTCTCCCAGAGCTCATACCTTCACCCAATACAAGTCACTACCTGAAAGGTAGAATCAGTCCCCTTAGTTTGTATATAAAGTCCTTTGGGCTTTTTCAAGATGAGAAGTGCTTCATTCATTTAAAATAGGCTTGCAAGGGGCTGTGTGTGGATTATGGAAACTGGAGATAAAAATCACCTATTGTAAATTGATTCAAAGTCAGAGAGTTTAAGGTCAGAAGGGGCCATCAGATCATCTAGCCTGAGCTCCTGAATATCACAGGCCACTAAATATCATCCAGCCACCCCCATACCTAAACAACAACCAGAATTAGATCAAAGCATTACAGTCCTCAGGAGACTAAACTGTTGAATGCCACCGGCAGAGAACAAAGGGGACTGAACTGCACCCGCTGATCATATGGAAGGATATTCTGATTTGAACAACTGTTTTAAACCTCTCAGAACTTTCCTAATTACCTGCATGTTGTTTGCAGCTTAGAAGGTAGGAGCCAGTCAACATAGTCACAGGACCAACTTTCCAATTATAGTTTGATGCAGCTGAAAGAAAGAGTTCTAATGCTTATCCATCTATGATGCGAGCTGTTTTTCCAGTTTCTCAAATCAATCCTTATAACTGATTGGCAAATCTTGGCTATTCAGCAGCTGAATAAATTACCCAGTAAAGTGTCATGTTCTTGTTAAACCAAACAGAATGTGAAGTGCCTTTTCGCTGTTTTAGTACAGTGTGTGTTTGTTAAATCTCAGTTCCCCTTTTAAGATTAGCTTTTGTTCTGTTTCTGTTATAACGGATTTCATTTGCCTTTTTTTTTGTTTTTGTTTTACTCATGTCATTTTGTTTTTTTAACACCCTTTTAGCTAAGGTTTCCTCACTAAAAATTAAAGGTGGCAAGTAATATTCTAGGATTTTGCTAGCGATAAATATCACGAGTAATTCATATACCTGTAGGTGAAAGAGTGAACATGGTTAAATGAAGTCAAATGTGGGAATTTTTGACATCTGGGAAGTAGGTGGGGAGATCAGATCTCTCCAGATTGCTGATTCATTGAAGAACCTGATAACCACTACCAGAATCCTTTTCAGAGGTAAAAGGCAACATGTCAAAGTACCTGGTGTTAATGAGCAAAATAAAATAAAATAAAATAAAATTCAGATAGATCTAAATTGTGTTGAGGGGATGAGTCTGATACACAGTTTGTCCAGGACTGGGGAAGCAAGAGATGCTCCTTTTACACCTTAAACTTTCCTTTCCAGCTTTTGTAAGTTCCCTTCAGCCCAGTTAACTATCTCTGGCAGGTAGAAGGGACCCGTCCCTGCTGCAGCAGGCTACCTGTCGCTAGGTCTCAAGGTGTGCCTACGCTTGGAGCTGGGGCTGTGATTCCCAGTCTGAGAGTCATACTAGCTCTCAGTGAGCTAGCATGCTAAGACTACAATGTATCTGGGGCAGGCCAAGCAGTGGGCGGGGTTACCTGCCCCACGTGTGTGCCTGTCAGAGACACTAGGGGTGTACTTGGGGCAGCTAGAGCCTCCTGCCTCTGGTAGTGCTGCATCAACACTCTGTTTTAAGCATGCCAGCGGGATGAGAGCTAGAGTGAGTACGTCTCCTCAGGTTGGGAATTGCACCCCCAGCTCCCAGTGTTGACACGCCTTCAGTCAGTGTCAGTTTCTCTGACACACTTCCGGAAGCCTCTGACTACGCTCTCTATCCAGCCGTCCTGTTCTAGCTCTTGGAGGCTGAGGATCCCCTTTGATCCTAGGCTCAGCCTGCAGAAGAGTAAACCATTCTAGCCTGAATGGATCCCCATAGGGGCTATTCCCCAGTTGTTAGCTTCCCCCTCCGCTCCCCGTTGTTTCCTCCAGGACCTTTATCATTCCCATTGTTTCATTTCCTGTGGGTTCCTTTAATTCCGTGCATTCAGGCAGGTTCTATACCAAATATATAACCTGAAGGGCATATGATATTTAAAAAAATATATACTACTCATAACTCCCTCATTCTCCATAGCGCTCATGAACATTTGCAAATGCAGATATGCAAGAGCCAAAATAAAAAATTACTAAGATTATTGCAAATGCATCCATCTGATAAGAAATTGGATTTTATAATCTTTTAATTGGGGAAAAGGGGCAGCTGAGTGTCAGGCTAATAGTGGAAAGAGAGCTCCCATTGTTTGTCTGGAATGACGACTGCCACTCCATAATGTTGACAGTAATTGTTGAATGTCTCAGCTGAATTTCTCTCCCCTTGAAAAGAAGTGTTAAACTGTTAGATAGGCTTCCATTCGGTCATGGAAATAAAGCTTTAAATCTGTGTTAAAAATCTGTCTCCTTCTCTTTCTCCAGTACAAGACTTAGGCTATTTCCACACAGCCGCTGAGGTATGTGATTTCTAGCTTGGTCAGACATACACGTGCTAGCTCTGCTTGAGCTAGCATGCTCAAAATAGTAGTGTGGCTGTGGCAACCCAGGCTCGCCAGCTGAGTGTGTACCTAGGACAGGCTTCTACTCAAGCTGCCACCTGTGCCACCATGGGCACACTGCTATTTTTAGCATCTTAGTACATGTGTATCCACCCAAGCAGGGAAGCACACCTCCTAGCTGTTGTGTAGACATACCCTAGTGAACAAAGCATACATAAAGACAAAAGTACATTTTGTCCTCCTCACTCACTCCTGTCTTTCTTGTCGTCTTTCATGTCAACCTTGTCCAGCATGACAGATAACCACAAAGATTACTTCCACAATCTCAAACTGTCTCTGAAATAAATTCGTTGTATTTTCTTTCACAGAATTCTGACCTCAGAGCCAAACACAAATCATAACAAAATCAGCGAGTAGAGTGGAAATTTTAGGATCAAAGAGTCCTGGACAGCGGTATAATTTTAAAACCACAAGGTGATTTATTACTGAAGACAAACATAACAGAATAAAATACATACACAAATACTCATCTTTGAGTGGTTTGCTCATGTTTCCGTTCAGCCCTCAGATGGGGTTCTCATACAATCTAACCCAGACGTGATCTGTATCATGAAGCTCATTTTCCCTGATCTGCTCTGAGTTTGTCATCATCTGGGACTTTCATAGACTCATAGAATATTAGGGTTGGAAGAGACCTCAGGAGGTCATCTAGTCCAACCCCGTGCTCAAAGCAGGACCAACACCAATTTGTCAAGCTGGGCCTTAAAAACCTCTAAGGATGGAGATTCCACCACTTCCCTAGGTAACCCATTCCAGTGCTTCACGACCCTCCTAGTGAAATAGTGTTTCCTAATATCCAACCTAGACCTCCCAACACTGCAACTTGAGACCATTGCTTCTTGTTCTATCATCTGCCACCACTGAGAACAGCCAAGCTCCATCCTCTATGGAACCCTCCTTCAGGTAATTGAAGGCTGCTATCAAATCCCCCCTCACTCTTCTCTTCTGCAAACTAATTAACCCCAGTCCCCTCAGCCTTTCCTCGTAAATCATGTGCCCCAGCCCCCTAATCATTTTTGTTGCCCTCCACTGGGCTCTCTCCAATTTGTCCACATCCCTTCTGTAGTGGGGGGGAGCAAAACTGGACACAATACTCCAGGTGTGGCCTCACCGGTGCCGTATAGAGGGGAATAATCTCTTCCCTCAATCTGCTGACAATGTTCCTACAAATACAGCCCAAATATGCCATTGGCCTTCTTGGCAACAAGGGCACACTGTTGTCTCATATCCAGCTTCTCGTCCACTGTAATCCCCAGGTCCTTTTCTTTATAGTCCTGCAGAGTCCCAGAAGCCTTTGCTGCTCTCCCTCTTCCCTCTTCTGACCCCAAGTTAAGATCTGTTTAATAGTAAGTCGTTTATAGTGCATACCGACAACAACTTTATTAGAGGTACAAATTTATGAATAATACTACACATTCTTGTATGCATGTAGCTGGCACTCTTTATATTAACTGTCATCTTATTGACATTTACAAATATATACAGACCTAAGTAGCTTTTGTATAGTGCTCTCAGAACAAGGGACTTGTCTCTGTGTTTTATTTCAGGCCTCTATAGACATTCAGGATGCAGCTCCCTTAGTTGAGTTCCTCCAAGATCAGCCTCTACCTGTGACCATCCTACCTGCCTCCCAAACTTTACTCAGTCTTGGAGAATCTCCTTTATGCAGAAGAGAGCAGTCAGCCAAGAAAGAGAAACATTTAGACACACTCACATAAGGACACATTTACACATGCACATCTTAGGTATCCTCCATCTCAGGGATAATTGACCCTAGGCTGTTTCACCTTCTATCCTAAAAACTTTAAATAAAATTCATCATTTACAACAGTGCAACCAAAAGAAGAATACACACCCCTGAGCCATGTAGTTATACCAACCTAACTCCCCACGTAGACAGCACTGTGTCAACAAGAGTGCTTCTTCTGTCAACATAGCTACTGCCTCTCAGGGAAATAGATTCACTATGCTAATGGGAGACACTCTTCCCTCGGCGTAATAGTGTTGTGTAGGAAGACAAGCCCTTAAGGCTGCTTTGATTCAGCTTTAGGAATATCTCTAGATACCTAACATTTAAAAGTAAACAAAACAACGTGAATGTATATTTTTTCTGATTGTAGGGAAGGAAGCATGTTCTTCAAGACTAGAAGTTAATCAGCATTCTTGGCTCTGCCACCAATTTCCTGTATGATTTTGGGAAAGTCATTTACCCTCAGTTGCCTTATCTGTAAAATTCAGGTAATAATTCTTATTACCTCACAGTGATGTTGTGAAGCTAAAATCATTAATGTTTGGAAAGTGCTTCAGAGTCTCAGTGGGAAGGCCCTTTGCATAATTTCAAGTATTATTAGAGAATTAACATAATCTGCATAGATCATTCACTTTCAAGCACTTCACAAATAATGAAGGATTCTGTTTTGCTTCGGTGATTTTCCAAATGCACCCAGAGCCAGTGGACTTTGCACTCATATGTTGACTACGCACTAGCTTTTTTCAGTAATTACTGGAACTATTAAATCAGAACACACTTCTACAGCATTAATATGCAAACCAAGAGTGATCACCAAAGGCTCACCATCCAACTATATCATCCCCATATTATAGGGAAGCTCTGCCTGAAGTGCCCGTCTGCAGTAAGATGCTGCAAGACAAGTATGACTGCCGCAGTTTCCCCTTTATGTGGTCCAGGCAAAGGAATATTGTCCCGTGCAGTGGCAAATTCAAAAGTTTCTATTTATGTAAAGTACCACAGTCCCCCTGGTAGTACAAACAGTTCATCTCAAAACCCAAAGTCAAACAAGGTTACAGTGCAGCAGCTCCGCGATCTCATTCAGAGGTCACCATTCCCAGGTTACCCACCTGAGAGTCATTACCCACTCTGTCCCAGCTCCTTTAGCCCCACACTCCAAGCCTTCTGCCTAAGCGTTCCAAGACCCATTTCTCTCCTGAGAGTCTTCTGTAACTCCAAGTCAGGTCTCCCTTGAGAGGGCTCCCTGTGGTGTTTCACTTCTCAGGCCTCCTTACCTGTGAGTCATAACCCTGCTCCCAGGGCCCTCTCTCCCTAGTCAATTCCTTGCTTCTGGGCCCACCTTGCACTGACCACATTGGCCTTCCCCTCTCCTAGGAGCCCCCGCAGAAGCCTTCTCACAGTTTGGCAGGGTTCCCTACCTCTCGCCAATCCTTCAACAGTTTTCCTCAGAACTCATCACCAGCAGCTCATGGTTACTGTTCTCCTCCAGGTTTCCTTCAGTGCTTTCCCTTAGGCAAATTTCTGCTACTCCTTCCTGTCTTTCCCCTTCTCAAGCCCAGGTGCCTTTATGTAAGCCCAATTGGGAGGCAGCTGACAAGTCAAAGATACCCTGCTCGCTCTTGGGCTACGTCTGCACTGTGAACTAGGGGTGTGAGTTCCCCTGCTGATGTACACGTACTTGTGCTGGCTGTCATCGAGCTAGCATGCGTATAAACAGCAGTGTGGCCACAGCAGCAGAGGCACGGCTTAGCCACGCCGAGTACAACCCTGCCTGAAACCGGTGGGTACGTTCTCAGCATCGCTAAGCTGTGCTTCTGCTGCCACCGCTAGTATAGATCACCTGGGCAGGAGCACAGGAGCTTACTTGCTTCAGGGAGAAGGGCTCTGCTCACCCTAAGGGAAGAAACACGGGGACAATGGCAGCCAGCGTAGCAGCAGGGCAGAGGGAGCAGACCATCAGAGACGCTGGATAAGTTCAGACCCACCCCAGTGGCAGCAGAGCTGTTAGAGGAACTGAACCTTAAATACATGTGGTGAAGTAGGGGGTTGGCGCTCAATAGGGATTGAAAAGACATGTAGGGAAGGGTGAGACAATGGGCATTAAAGCACATTGAGTCAGCCAGGGCAGAGCAGGTTGATTGAGGCACCTTGACAGAGGGAGTGCGGGATCACAGGAAGATTTCCCCAAAGCTTTATTCGTTTTTTAAAAAACAACAAAAAATATGTACCTCTGCCATTTTGCTTATGTTCGTCTGTATTCACTGTCAGGCCCCGATCCTGGAAAGACTTATGTATGCACTTAATATGTCAACAGGATGACTCTGAGTGGGTAAAGGTGAACACATACCAGAGTCTTTGCAGGATCAGGGCCTTACAGGTAAGCTCTTTGGGGCTGGGATTGTCTTTGCACCAATGCCTAGCTTAATGAGTCCTTATCCTGATTATGGCCTTTAGGCATTACTGCAATATAATCAGTAATCATCATCATCATCATGTGATATGGTGATGTATGGCGTACTACTTCAGACTACTGCAGGGTACCTTGATCAATACCAACAAGCATTGGTGCCACATAAATGTTCCTTCAGCTGCATTGTTTTACACACCATTGAAATAAAGTGTCAGGATGGGTTAATGTATAGGGAGAAAAAACTTTATGATCATGGGGGGGCTTCAATTTGAGTGGCATATGCTGGAGATCTCATGCTGCCAGAATAAAACATCCTCAGGATTTCTAAACATTATAGATGCCAATTTCCTAACTCACAAAGTGCTGCATCCAACATGGAGGAATTCTGTATTGGACCACATCTTGACAGTTAAAGAGGAATTGATCACAGAACTAAAAATTAATGGTAGTTTAGGTACAAACTATCATGACTTGATCACACTTATAATGTGCAAACAGAATAAAGTCCAGATCAGTAATATATACACTTGATGATTTACAAGTTCTTAATTTCATAAAGTTGAAAATGTCAAATCTGCTGGCAGGAAGAATTGAATCAGAAAAAATTAAATGATAATTATGTAATTAGGAATTGTTTAAGAACACTTTACTAGATGTCCAAAAAGTCTCAATAAAAAAAGATGACCTTACAGGTTAAAAAAACTGACTGGATATAGGGTTGAAGTGAAGGCAGCTATAAAATTATATTATATGAATAAATACTCACACAAATGGAAGAAAGGGAAAGTGTAGAGTAATGAATATTGATCAGAAGCTAGGAATTGTAGAAAATTGATAAGGGAAGCAAAGGGCCACAAGGAGAGCTCTATGGCAAGCAGAGTTAAGGACAATAAGGAGTTTTCAAAATATATTAGGAACAAAAAGAATCCAAGTACTCACTAGATGGAAATGGTAGCATTAACAACAATAATAGTGGAGAAAAGGCCAGGGTGTTCTACTATATTTCTGTTCCGTATTGAGGGTGGGGAGGAGATGATTTAGTCATAGCATATGATGATAAGCACGCTTTCCAGTCCACAGATATTTAGGAGGATGTTAAACAGTAGCAACTAAAGTCAGAATTTTTAAATCACTAGCTCCAGATAACCTCTATCTAAGAATTTTAAAAGAGTTGGTTGAGGAGCTTTCTGGAATGTTAATTTTATTTTCAGTAAATCTTGGAGCACTGAGGAAGTTCCAGAAGACTGAAAGAAAGTGAAGGTTGTATCAATATTAAAAAGAGTAAATGGGATTACCCAGATAATTATAGGACTGTCAGACTGACCTCACTCCTGGACATGATATAGGAATGGCTGATATGGGACTCAGTTAATAAATAATTAAAAGAGGGTAATGTAATTAATGCAAATCCACATGGGTTTATGGAAAATAAATCCTGTCAAGCTAACTTGATATCTTTTTTTGATGAGATTAGAAGGTTGGCTGATAAAGGTAACAGTGATAATGTAATATACTTAGATTTCTGTAAGGGCTTCATCTTGGTATCATATTGCATTTTGATTAAAAAACTAGAATGATATCCAATTAATGCAACATGGATTAAAACTGGCTAACCGACAGGCCTCAAAATGAAATTGTAAACATGGAATCATTATTGAATGGCCGTGTTTCTAGTGGGGTCCCACAGGGATCAGTTGTTGGCCCTATGCTATTTAACATTTTTGTCAATGACCTGGAAGAAAACATAAAATTATCACTGATAAAGTTTGCAGATGACACAAAAATTGGAGGCATGGTAACTAATGAAGAAGACAAGTCAGTGATGCAGTGGTCTCTATTGCTTGGTAAACTGGGTGCAAGCAAACAATGTGTGTTTTAATATAGTTACATGCAAATGTATACATCTATGAACAAAGAACATAGGCCATCTGGATAGCATGGGGGGACTCAATCAGGGGAAGCAGTGATTCTGGAAAATACTTGGGGGTTGTGGTGAATAATCGGCTGAACATGAGCTCCCAGTGCAACACATTAGCTCTTTTGGCCACACAGATCCTTGGATGCAGAAACAGAAGACTCTTGAGTCGGGATAGATAGGTTATTTTACCTTTGTATTTGGCACTGATGTGAATACTGATGGAATATTGTGTACAGTTCTGTTACCCACAATTCAAGAACAATGTTGATAAATTGGAGAGGGTTCAGAGAAGAGCTGCAAGATTGATTAAAGGATTAGAAACATGCCTTATAGTGATAGACTCAAAGAGCTCAATCTATTTCGCTTAACAAAGAGATGGTTAAAAGATGATTTATTACAGTCCATAAGTACCTACAAAGGGAACAAATATTTGCTCATGGACTCTTCAGTCTAGCAGAGAAAGGTATAACACAATCCAGTCACTGGAAGTGACAAATTCAGGGCTGGAAATAAAGTGTCAATTTTTAACAGTGAGGGTAATTGTGACCCTAAAAGCCCCTCAATTTCAAATGGAAAAGAACTCACTGTTCTGTAAATACAACTATTACCAGGCATGACAAACTCATTACACCTAACACGTTGTCATAATATTGATCCAAAAAGTCTCTTGTAAGGTATCAAAAGTAAACTAGTGTCTCTCAGGTCATTAACATTATTGTGTGATGCATGTTTGGTTAGCGTGTAAAGAGTTGTATGTGTGCACTGGAAAATATTTTTAGCCCAGTCACCATATAGCAGATAAACTGGTTTGTCCTAGACAAAGGAATGTGGATTTGCCGGTCTGCCTGGGTCAAACATTGTAAACCAGAGACAATGAATGTACATTTGCATCAGAAGTAATCAAACCAACAGAAAAAGCTAATTAACAAGAGGATGAACAAGGAACATGGCACCTGCACCATGGGGAACAAGTAGCAGGGGAGAAAAACTTTGTCTGGGATTAAGTTTCAAAAGCATACGTTTCAAAATTTTTCTGAACTCTAAGAAGAGGGGGAAAGACTTTATAGTTATCCATCACCTAAGGAACAAAGAGGCCAGTGCTTCTGGAATCTATGATCCTGGCTTACAATCATTTACATCTCTGTTCTTTAATAAACTTATTTTTGGTTTTACCATAACTTCATCTCAGTGCTATGCATAGAAGTGTGGGTCCTCAGCTAAAATAACAGGCCTTTCTCTTTGAAGGCAGCAGACTTGGTCATTTCTGTGAGTGTCTAGTGATGAGGCTGGTTATTGCTGAGGGGGTTGGGAACTGGGGTTCACTGAATGTTACCTGCTAGGCAAGGTTAAGATGGCAGTTTGCTGGTGAGGCAGATTGGCTAGCAGGGAGCTGACTCACAGTTTAAGCTCCAGCAAAGCTCTCTTTTGCTGAGCCAAAGGGGTAACACAGTGGCTTACGGTTCTGGGCACCCAGAGAAAGCATCACAGTATTTAATAATTAGAACAATTTACCAAGGGTCTTTGTAGATTCGCCATCACTGGCAATTTTTAAATCAAGATGGGATGTTTTCTAAAAGATATGTTGTAGCAATCATTTTGGGGAAGTTCTAGGGCCTGTGTTATCCAGAAGGTCAGACTAGAGGATTACAGTGGTCGCTCCTGGCCTTGGAATTTATGAATGATTGTAAGTGTGTATTCCCAAGAGGGAAATCCCACTAGAAAGTGTGTTCCAGACCATGGGTCCTGTATGAAGATGGGAAAAGAATCAGAGATCAACTGCAATATTTCACTGGTATTTCATATTAGAAGCAGATCTTCAAAGTGCAGCAATCTATTTCAGACATCCTGATACTGAGGGTTTCTGAAATGTGAATTCCTCTGAATAGTTGCATTTCCTTTTGTTCTGGCTGGTAGGCAGATCCATCAGATTTCACTTTCCCTTGGCATTTCAGCACACTTTCATTTGAATATGGAGGACTGTGTTTTATGTTTGTTTTCTCCTCCTTCCCATGCAAAATTAACACTGATTTCTACGTTCATTTATCAGAAATTGTTTTGACTCTGAGACACATTCTGCTCTCTAATTCACGTGTGTGTCTTGGTGTAAAGTCAATAGAAGGTGTGTGTATATGTCTGAGGGCAGAACTCAGCCTAAATGTTCAAGACCTCAGCTTTACAAGATAAGCATCTATGGGTATGTCTACATTAGAGCTGGAGGTGTAATTTCCAGGTTGGGTAGACATGTCTGCACCAACTTGGATTGAGCTAGCATGCTAAAAATAGAAGTGTAGCTGCAGCAGCATGAGCAATGGGATAGGCTAGCCCCCTGAGTATGTACCCAGGTGGCCAGAGCTAGTGCGGGCATGTCTGCCTGAGCTAGAAATTACACCTCCCGCTCTAATGTAGACATATCCCATGAAAGACAGTATGTTCTAGTGGAGAAGACACCAGCCTGGGAGTCAGGTTCTCGTCCTGACACTGCAATTGACCTGCTAGGTGAACTTGGACAAGTCATTTCCTGTGTGTTTCAGCTCCATCAAACTTGCACTCTAATGCAAAACCTTAACATGACTTCAGCAGTTTCAGATCAAAATAATATAGAATGTGTGACAATCCACTGTGCTGATCTGCTGAGCTAAAAGCATGAGGTCACGGTTAAGGTTTCGTGTTAGAGAGCAAGTTTGGGAATGTATTGCTTATGGGAATCTTTTGGAGATGGAAGTGAAAGCCTTACAGGGTACTGGAGGGGGTAGTTGACAGTACGGTGTGCAACATGGAGGAGGAAAGGAATGCACTAGTCTTTCCCCATAACCTCTTATAGCCATGCGTTTAAGATTTTGGGTGGATGGTGTGTACTCTGCCACAATCTTATAACTGACCCACCATAGTTTTTGTTTGCTAATACACTTTGGAGCTAGCTGGATACTGGCCAAAACATATTTCAAGCTAGAAAATATTCTCAAAATCTTGCAAAACATGTATCTGGCCAGAAAACTGTGCAATTGTAAATGAATGCCTCCAGGGTCTATTATTATTAAGTTTGCTTGTGTGGCTGTTCATTATACTAAAATATGGCATTTGAAAACAACCCTAAGAGCACAGTCTTTAAACCTACATTAAGTGTGTATTTAGGAGAACAGCATAGAGAACAGCTGGTAAAGTATTCCTTTGTACCACATAAATTGTCGGGGTTTACATTCTTGCACATTCCACCTAAATGTTGTCTTTAGTCTTGCACTTCATGTTAAATATTCATATGTAACAAAAGAAGCTGCAATGCAAACCATTTAATCCTCATCTTCAGTAACCCCCAGTCAGATGCAGCAGAGGCACAGGGAAGACAGAGGGATGTGTTATGTCCCTCCTCCCCGTGCACTGAGGAAAGAAGCTTTGGCCATATGGTCCCATCTTCTCCTAGTTTACACTTCCAAGCCTATTCTTAGAGCCATTGGACCCATTCAGGGAGAAACCCATCCCCGCCTGCTCTCATTCATCAGTCATCGCCTAATTACCTATATTGTAGCTTTGAGAGAGACAAATCCACAGAAGAGATGAGGTTGGGTGACCACCTCAGAGCTAACTCCTATCCAGGTACTCCAGCATCCAGATTTGCAGATGCATCCCTGGCCCTAGAGAATGGTGGGGTCACAGAGCTGCTGAGGTTTCCATACTGCAGAGGCAAGTTAGATCAGGATTTGCCCTACAAAGGATAAGTAAGGGTACAAAAGCAGCTTGACCAAAAACTTTCCATATATTTTTGATACAGTGATTGTAATGCAGTTTTCACTCAGAACTCCAGAATAGGCACTGCTACATATTTCTTTTGTCTTGTAATTTTTAAAGTAATCTTCTCTCCATTACATGCCAACACTTCAAGCATTTTTTATGGTTAAACCTTATCTTTAGTAAAAAGAAAAGGAGTACGTGTGGCACCTTAGAGACTAACCAATTTATTTGAGCATAAGCTTTCATGAGCTACAGCTCACTTCATCGGATGCATTTAGTGGAAAATACAGTGGGGAGATTTATATACATAGAGAACATGAAACAATGGGTGTTACCATACACTGTAACCAGAGTGATCACTTAAGGTGAGCTATTACCAGCAGGAGAGCGGAGAGGGGAAAACCTTTTGTAGTAATAATCAAGGTGGGCCATTTCCAGCAGTTGACAAGAACATCTGAGGAATGGGGAGGGGGGAATAAACATGGGGAAATAGTTTTACTTTGTGTAACGACCCATCCACTCCCAGTCTTTATTCAAGCCTAAGTTAATTGTGTCCAGTTTGCAAATTAATTCCAATTCAGCAGTCTCTCGCCAGAGTCTGGTTTAGAAGTTTTTTTGTTGAAGAATTGCAACTTTTAGGTCTGTAATCGAGTGACCAAAGAGATTGAAGTGTTCTCAGACTGGTTTTTGAATGTTATAATTCTTGACGTCTGATTTGTGTCCATTTATTCTTTTACGTAGAGACTGTCCAGTTTGACCAATGTATATGGCAGAGGGGCATTGCTGGCACATGATGGCATGTATCACATTGGTAGATGTAGCGCTACATTGATGACATCTTCATCAGCTGGACCCATGGAAAAGAAGCCCTTGAGGAATTCCACCATGATTTCAACAATTTCCATCCCACCATCAACCTCAGCCTGGACCAGTCCACACAAGAGATCCACTTCCTGGACATAATGGTGCTAATAAGCGATGGTCACATAAACATCACCCTATACCGGAAACCTACAAGATCTCTATCAAGCATTCTTAAAACTACAATACCCACCTGCTGAAGTGAAGAAACAGATTGACAGAGCCAGAAGAGTACCCAGAAGTCACCTACTACAGGACAGGCCCAACAAAGAAAATAACAGAACGCCACTAGCCGTCACCTTCAGCCCCCAACTAAAACCTCTCCAACGCATCATCAAGGATCTACAACCTATCTTGAAGGACAACCCATCACTCTCACAGATCTTGGGAGACAGGCCAGTCCTTGCTTACAGACAGCCCCCGAACCTGAAGCAAATACTCACCAGCAACCACACACTGTACCACTAACCCAGGAACGTATCCTTGCAACAAAGCCCGTTGCCAACTCTGTTCACATATCTATTCAGGGGACGCCATCATAGGACCTAATCACATCATCCACACTATCAGAGTCTCATTCACCGGCACATCCACCAATGTGATATATGCCATCATGTGCCAGCAATGCCCCTCTGCCATATACATTGGTCAAACTGGACAGTCTCTACGTAAAAGAATGCTTGATAGAGATCTTGTAGGTGTTTGTCTCTGTCTGAGGGATTGGAGCAAATGCGGTTGTATCGTAGAGCTTGGCTGTAGACAATGGATCGTGTGGTGTGGTCTGGATGAAAGCTGGAGGCATGTAGGTAGGAATAGCGGTCAGTAGGTTTCCGGTATAGGGTGATGTTTATGTGACCATCGCTTATTAGCACCATTATGTCCAGGAAGTGGATCTCTTGTGTGGACTGGTCCAGGCTGAGGTTGATGGTGGGATGGAAATTGTTGAAATCATGGTGGAATTCCTCAAGGGCTTCTTTTCCATGGGTCCAGCTGATGAAGATGTCATCAATGTAGCGCTACATCTACCAATGTGATACATGCCATCATGTGCCAGCAATGCCCCTCTGCCATATACATTGGTCAAACTGGACAGTCTCTACGTAAAAGAATAAATGGACACAAATCAGACGTCAAGAATTATAACATTCAAAAACCAGTCTGAGAACACTTCAATCTCTTTGGTCACTTGATTACAGACCTAAAAGTTGCAATTCTTCAACAAAAAAAACTTCTAAACCAGACTCTGGCGAGAGACTGCTGAATTGGAATTAATTTGCAAACTGGACACAATTAACTTAGGCTTGAATAAAGACTGGGAGTGGATGGGTCGTTACACAAAGTAAAACTATTTCCCCATGTTTATTCCCCCCTCCCCGTTCCTCAGATGTTCTTGTCAACTGCTGGAAATGGCCCACCTTGATTATTACTACAAAAGGTTTTCCCCTCTCCGCTCTCCTGCTGGTAATAGCTCACCTTAAGTGATCACTCTGGTTACAGTGTGTATGGTAACACCCATTGTTTCATGTTCTCTATGTATATAAATCTCCCCACTGTATTTTCCACTGAATGCATCTGATGAAGTGAACTGTAGCTCTCGAAAGCTTATGCTCAAATAAATTGGTTAGTCTCTAAGGTGCCACAAGTACTCCTTTTCTTTTTGCGAATACAGACTAACACGGCTGCTACTCTAAACTTATCTTTAGTGTTCACTGAGTATGAAATACGCTACGTGTTTGAGTTTTCAGGTTTGATGTTGCCCAGTAGCCGTTGCTGCTCTTAGTAAAGATAAGCAGCGTATCATCCATGACAGAGATTTTTGATAATTGAAGATTTTTCTGTTTTATTTAGAGTGTAAAATATCTTGCAGCTACAACCCTTTAAAAGCTGGTGCTGGTACCTTACTACTGTTGTACCAGGTAGCATTTACTGTAGCTGTCACACTGCCTGGTGTGGGACACAGCTAAGAGCACCAATCTCAGGTGAGGCTGCCAGAATATTGGACATATACCACACACTGGTGGCGTGTTCTATCATAAGGCTTCACCACACCAGTAACAAAGGTGTGCTTCCAAAATACCGTATAGTTATTATGGAGCCACAGACAGTCCCCTTCAAGCCCCCTAGCCCCTCATGCACCACCCAGACAAACCAGACTTCTGTGATAAAGGATTAGTAAATCAGAAATCACATATATTAGGTTCTTCCAGTTCTAAAGAACCAGACATTCATCCCAGATCAATAAGTACTTCTGGATCCCACCCAAAAACCACGCTGGTAGCCAATCTTTTAGTAAACTAAGTAAAGATGTATTAATAAAAATAAAAAAAGAAGAGTTATTAAATGGTTAAAGTGAATCATATACCTTACAGCTGATTTCAGAGTTTGTAGATAAGGATAATAACAGTGATGTTAAACCTGCTAGCTTGCAGTAAGTGTTTCTGGATCACCCAAAAGATTGGGGGTCCTCCTCAATCCATTGTTCAAAGCTTCCCTTTCTTAGAAATCATAGTCCAGAGATATGGAGCAGGAAAGAGGCCAGGGGATGATCTCAGTCTCCTTTTATATCCTCAGCCCATGTGCATAGAAAGTTACTGTCTCAAACATGGAGTCAGGGATCACATGTCTTACATGCTATTGCTGAGTCATGAAGCATCCATTGTCTACATGCTTTCTGAGGCATCCTCGTGAGGGGCCCATTGGAAAAATTGATTCTCCTTAATGACCCATCAGTCATGGCTGGCTGGTGTTGATGTAAATCTGTCTTCTGGATGTTACCCAGGAACACATTTTTGAGATACAAGCACATAGCAAAGATTCATAACTTCATATACAATGATAATACACACATGTAAACATCTTTCCCAATGATACCTTACAAGGCATACTTTGTATAAGGTATATCACAATTGTGCAACAGTGGTGACACATCAGTGTAAACATGGTCAGCTTTCTTTTTCTACAGCATCACAGTAGGTATGACTTCCAAGTCAGCTCTTGAAAGAGTTTAACAATTGTACAGTATCCTTCTCAGTAGGATTCTGGAAAGCATCATGCTATTGTAGAGAGACAAGATGAGTGAGGTGACATCTTTTATTGGCCCAACTTCTGCTGGTGACAGAGACAAGCTGTCAAGTCACGTGGCTCTTCTTCAGGTCTACTCCAGCATCACAGCTAAATGCAAGGTGGAACAGATTGTTTAGGATAAATAGTTAGCACATATTGTAAGGGACCATTCAAGGTAGAGTGGCCCATTAACCCTCTGCAGTCATAGGACAAAAAGGGGAGTGGGTTGTCTCCCTCACCAACAAAAATTGGTCCAATAAAAAATATTACCTCACCCAGCTTGTTGCTCTAATATCTTGAAATTGGCATTGGTACAGCTACTCTTCATACATGCTGTTCTACACCATGTTTTGCTTCTTCATCAAAATCACAATCAGAGGAGTTAATGAATACAGTAAGTGGCTGCAACATTACTACATGAGCTAAACCTTTCTTTTTTCTTTGAGAAAACTTGAATATGGTTGTTAAGATAAAGAAAAATATTTGGAAAATGACCATCAGCAAATATGCATACACATGCAGGTTTCAATTCTGTAATTTCTGAATGAAAATTAACATCAACATTAGACCAATTGCTAGCATAGGAAGACCATTCATGGAGCTTTTCCTAAACATTACAGCAAAAACAAAGACACCATACCTCGCTTATGTATAAACCAGGACAAAGTCACATCATGAACTATGTACATCATCATTTACAAAAGTCACAGCCACCCACATCTTAATAATTAAAAACAAACATGCCACAAAACTAACAAACATGGTCAGAATTCAAGCATGCCTGATGGTTGTTTGGGATGAAGGTGGAGACATGTGGGCTGTGAGTGACGGAAGGGAAGGTTCAGAAGGGAGAACTGATGAGTACAGTATAAATGGGGCATTGATGATTTAACTACTTATTTTCTAGTTTTCTACAGCTTGCATCAGAGGGCATGCAGTCAGGCAACCTTAGCTCAAAGTTAATTATTTGGTGTTGGAGCATGTATGAGCACCTGGAAAACAACATGTTGTAAAGAATGTGTGTATAATGGGGCCTCTTTTGCAAAAAAGAGCAACAACCTGCCCCCCTTCACCGTCTGTCCCTTTTATCTTAAAAGTTCTCTATTAAAACATGTAGAGGAACTTTCTCTTCGGAGAAAGGATGCCAGGCTATAAAACCAAAGATCCTTCTAGTTCAAATCCCATAGAAATTGTGTGTAAAGTAGGCGGAAGAGTAATAACACAGGCTGTTGGTAATTACAATAAGCTGCACTGTTTTTTTAATTTCCACTGTATCAGAGCAGGCCGTTTGTTGTTTTCATTATCTTGCTTGAAATCTGATTCATTACTCAGGGCTTGTCTTCACATACAACGCTACAGCTGCACCCCGTAGCACGTTAGTGAAGGTGGTCCTATTCTGACGGGAGCGCTTCTCCTGTTGGCGTAGTTATTCCACCTCCCCGAGAGGCGGTAGCTATGTGGATGGGAGCAGCTCTCCCATTGACATAGCATGTCTACCCAGGGGGGGTTAGGTAGATGTAACCACATTGTGTGGATTTTTCACACCCCTGAGGGATGTAGTTACACTGATATAGGTGAGTAGTGTAGACCTGGCCTCATTAAGAGCTTGATCTATTGTACATTGACGTCAGTGGCAAAGCTTCCACACCTTCAATAGAGCAGGATCAGGCCCTAAAATAGGAAGAATCAAAGCCAGTATTACGACAAGACACAGGGGAACTTTCTAGTTGCATATTAATATAGGAACTACTTCATGGGAAAAAACACTTTAAGCTCTGTACATTGATGGCTTGGTATGAAGCAATTCATCTAGAAGGCAGGAAGGAATCACTTTGACCATCTAGTGTGAGATCCTGGCTAGGCTGGATGATTTTTGTAACTATTTAGTTTTAAAATTCAGATATTTGGGGGCCTCAAGTTGTGCAACAGCTAAACTACATGGTTTTATTTTCACTGTCTATGTCCTCCCTCCCTTTGATTGTCAAACTCATATTTTGCTTCAGATTTGATTATCGGCCCTTCAGGGCACAGACCCATTTCTACACAAGTTTTTGTACAGCACCCAGCCCAACAGTTCCCCAATTCTGACCGGAGCCTTTGGGAGCTACTACAATCTATTCAATAAATTGATTAATAATAATTGATGTGAAAGTTCTGGAGAGATTTAATCAGGATGCTAATGAAATTGTAAGAAACATCAAATTAGCAAACAGAATAGAAGACATGTTAATTTTTTAATGTTCCAATTTAATTATACCAATACAATTACCCAGATGGAGAAAAGCCCAGGCACCACCACATTTGACCACCAGTAACCCACTCGCACAAGACAGCAGCTTCTGTCTCCAGCACAAGATACAGACATATATTTCAAATTCTGCCAGGGTTTAAATAGAGACCGAGGAGAAATCTCCCAGCAATTATGTCATCAACAGAATGTGTTAGAAACTCCTCAGGCTCCTCTCTGGTGCTTGTTCTTCCTTCATAGCTGTTCACCACCTCTTAGTTCCTTACACTGGCCTTTTGCAACCTAAATAACTGTAAAGCACCTTTCATTCTCAGAGATTTACATGGGGGTAACAAGTTTGCAAAATCTGTTCTTTGAGACAGAATTCAGCTTTCCATGTGTTCGAAATAGATTCTCATCTATGGCTTCTCCCTTACAGAATCTAGTAGAAGATTAATATATGATGTTTCAAAATATGAGCAACATTTCATCATAGGTACGAAATGCCCGCAGAAACAAAGATACAGCTTCATTACTTAGAATGCAATTGTGTTAATATTGGTGAAATGTTTCCTTCTCTCAGGAAGAGAAAGGTTGTGGCTTAGAATAACTTAAGTATGAAGAATGAAAGGACAACATAAATGAGACAAATGAAAGGCTGTATGTTTTAGACTAGGCATAGAATGAGAAACTGAAGGCCAAATTTTCAGTGTAGTCATACAACTGAATATTCAAAATGCACATGCAATTGCATACCTAATTTACACACACGTTTACCAGAGTTATGTGCTCATAACATGCAATTGTGTTTGCAAGCAGCTAATTGGACACTTTTTTATATTAATTGATCCCATTTGCCTGAAGACAATATATGCCTAAACCAGCAGCAACAATATATACACATATTTATAATCTATGTATCTATAGTGTCCTAGGCACTACAGTTGGGAAATTCAGGCAGAGGCATGGCTGAGGGCCTAATCCTCCATTAAGATGTCTTTTGAATGGACATGTCTTTACAAATGTAACCACAGTGTTGTGGCTGATTTGGGAGTGGAAGTAATCGTACTACACTCAGCCTACATTTGGGTGGCATGCAGCATCCACCTTCAGAGGTCTGTGGTGGCTCATCTTGAATTTGGATTTTTATGATAGGTATGGTCTGATATATATACATGGCAATGGCTGGAATCAGAGGAGGAGAAGGAATGACAGAAAAAGAAAACTGTTTTAAAAATCATGGGACAGGCCCCCCAAAATCAGGAGATCAGCTTAAAAATCATAAATGTATGGGGAAATGTTATTTGCCTTCTGGGTTTTGAGCCTTTACAGAGGATATGGGTCACATTTTCAAACCTTTCTCTGGTTTCAGAGTAACAGCCGTGTTAGTCTGTATTCGTAAAAAGAAAAGGAGTACTTGTGGCACCTTAGAGACTAACCAGTTTATTTGAGCATGAGCTTTCGTGAGCTACAGCTCACTTCATCGGATGCATATGCTATGCATCCGATGAAGTGAGCTGTAGCTCACGAAAGCTCATGCTCAAGTAAACTGGTTAGTCTCTAAGGTGCCACAAGTACTCCAAACCTTTCTCTGTAACCATGAGAGCTGGAAGGTTACTTAAACAAACAAACAAAAAAAACCCCTGAGACTTTCACCTAATCGCACATCTCCTGCGGCAGAGAGTTTAAGCAATTTACCAAGTATCAGAAGACTCATGATAAAATTGCAAGAGTTGGGAACATTGATCAGGCCTGACTGAAACAGACCCGGGCTTGAATTGAGAAAAAAAGTGGTGGTGCTCTCCCAAGCTCCACCCACAAGCTGAGCTCTGCCCACTTGAGGTGCTACTTACAACAGATTGTTCAGATGTTCAAAATAGGATTATGTGGGTCATCCTGGGCTCCTCAGGATTGGGTCCCTGTCAGCGGGATTCAGCTCCCCACTAGGCATATGTCTAGAGCCCTGGATCCCAGAGTCTGGTGCTGTCAGAATGTAAGCGTTCCTAAAAACAAATAATGTTTCTAGCCCTCATAGTTGCAAAGAAAATATGTGATCTGAGTGTAACTGCCACAGTGATGTCTGGCTGAGTCTGCAAGCAGCCTCAAGCAGGGGGAGGACAGCTGCCACTGGTGCCAGGGAGGGATCCATCTGGCCTCACATCCAGCCCCAGGGCAGACATGGGCCCTGCTGCTGCAGGGGTGGGTCATCCTGGATGGATGGAGACTCAGGTGCCCTGCTCCATCTTTCTGACCTTTGGGCTCTGTAGCTGGGAAAAAAGCAGTGATCCTCTCCCAAGTGCCATCCACTCACAGCACCAAAATTAGATGCCGATTAGAATGGATTGTAGAGATATGTAACCTCCCTCTCCTTTCTACCAGCAGTGAAATAGTTCACAATGTTGACACTTAAATCACCATTATTGAGCCTGTGAGTTGCCCATCATCACATATTGAAATTCATGGGGCAGAACATCCTTCTCAAAGTTACTGTTTCAGGCTATCTGAAGAATCACACAGACATTGCTGCACTGGTTTATCCTCACTTTATGTTTTCAAAGTTCCCTCCTGTGGCAGGATTCACTCAGCCTTAGAGCGCCGCCTGACGGTGCAGTCGGATGTTGCTGCTATCTTCAGTTCTAGCAGCTACTACCAGCTTCTAGCCACAAGTCTTCTGTGGCTCCAGCCAAGTCACCTAAGTTCAGACCTCTTCCAGGATATCAGAAACGAGTCCAAACCTCTTGGGCTACTTACGTCTTTTCCTCTCTACTTACAAACTATATCTCAGGGCTTCCCTTGCAGTAGCCTACACTGCCCCTGTAGTACTCAGCCCCCATTTTCATTATGTATCCTATTCCTGGGCTTTTTTTAGCCAGAGAGATGTGACCCAGACTCCCTCCCTCAACTGAGCTGCTTCAGTCTACTTATTATGCCTTCGTTCTGCCTTCTCTGGCCAGGAGCCAATTAGCTACTCACCTCCCTAGGTGCAAGGCATGACTAATTGGGTGCCTTCGCTCGCTTTTGGGGGGGTTAAGTCCACCACATCTCCAAACCAGAAAGGCTAGAAACTTACTTATTTTTTAAATGAAAGCTGACAGTATGAAGAACAAAATGGAAGCCTCAATAAAAGTATTGGGTCATTGCTCTGATGTGACCTTTCCCAAATTGAGCCCTGGAGTGGACAAAACTCTTGCTAACTGGAGTTTTTGTTTTTGAAGCTTGGGTGCTGTAATGCCTTTCCTTCTGACCTCAGTAGGGTTACTGACCTTGCCTCTAGGTTTAAAAACTTAATTCCAGAAAGCCTTCAACTCAGCACATTGGGGCAATTCGATATTTGTATGCGAGCCTATTGTGTTTTTTATACAATGCAGCTAGAACATAATTGATGTCTGAAACCTAAATAAGTATTATTTTTATTACTCCTACTAGCACGTCCCCTAAATCTTTAGTGAAATGTTTTTGATGCCGATGGGTGGTTTATCACACAAACTACAGAAGGTGTGATTCTGATCTCCCTTACTTTGGTTTTACACTGGAGTAACTCTGCTGAATTCACTGGACTAATCTAGTCTATATATGTTCTTATACCACAAGATATTTCTGATACACAATAGTATAACTCAGATCAGAATCAGGCTCAATATCTGTAAGTATTTTTTGCGTGCATTTTGCCCTGGGTATAAACTGTGTGGGCATATGAAGAGGATCGCTGTCTCATATTTGTTTTCTATTACTAAATATTATAGACCAATGTTCCTTCTCTCCAGTAGCATATTAGCTGTCTGCAGAACCACTTTTTCTTGATAAATCATGCCAGGAAAAAAATTACACCATAAATTCACAGACCGACTGCATTCAAAATGGAAATTCCTTGTGCAGTAGAGATACAAGGTTGTCTTTCTGGGGAACAGGAGGGGCCGTGGGAGGAAGGAAAGTCCTTGCCTCTGCACTCATTATGCAAATATTATAAATTACTTGCTGTATTTTACCTTATGAATGTTTAGCTGACTATACTTCAGATCAATTTGGAACAAATAATTTGTGTTCCAAATGAAAAACTATGGCAAGTGTTACAATAATGTATTAAATATTTCCTGGAATGTTTTTGCAGTTCATTATATTTCCGTGAACAATGTCAGTCTAGGTCATTAAGAAGTTCACAGTGGGGGATTATCTAATAAGAGACTTTGGGAGATGACTGAGAATAAGGGGAAGGGAGAGGGTGATAGAGGGAGTGATGGAAGTCAGGAGGAAATAAAGTCACTGGAGAGAGAACATATTTATGGGTTGTTGGGGAATAGGTGTGATGTTCTGGAAACAGAGAAAAGGAGGGAGGGGATATAGGTAGAGGATAGATACTGATAGCAACAGGTTTTTTAATTGAAAAAATTGGCAAAAGCCTGTTCCAATAAGGAAGGGGATATGGGTTGTGGAGGAGTCACTGAGAAGTTGATAGAGACTGTGGGCACAGGAGTCAGAAAGGAGAACTAGAGTTGCTTAGCAAGGAAGGAGGTAAAGGGAGACAGCAAATTTGTAATGGAGGGAGGCAATGGGACTACTCAGGTGAGTACATGTCCAACAAACCAAGGAAGGGTTGCACAGTCAGGACCTATTGTGCTATTGTATAGAAGTTTTTCTGTTTATAATTACAGCACTTTTGATCACACTTTGTAGGGACAGTCTCAGGTAGGGCACCATTTATTTCAGTGTGATGTTAACTCTGAAACCCAGTGATGGCAGGTTTGTGTCAAGATTGCTGATTATTTCACCATGGACCCTTTTAGGAGAACACCAAGCTAAATGTACATAATAGCCATTGTTGAAGGTATTGGTGGATATTAGGGCAGAGGACAATGGGAGATTTGCTGGGGTGAAGAAAGAAATCCAGTCTTTCCCTCCCCCTTGCCCCCCACCTGCCTCTATTTTAAAATCTCCTCTTCCCCTTCCATGAGGAAAAGGGAAGGTGTATTCCCTCTCTGGAGCCTGAAGTCCCAGTTATTTTAAGAGTACCAAAACTCAGATATTCTCCCATATTTTCTCATGTGCCAAAAGCCTCAACTGTTCCTAACCCAGCTGCCAAGTCCGGCTTCCTCTCAGATAACTTCTCCAAGGCAGTTTGCACATCTTTTAAATAAAAGATGTTTAGCACATGAATTCTTTCCTCTACCTTCTGTGCAAGAGAATTGGCCTCTCCATACACCCAAGGGCTTTATGCACTTAAACTGGAAGAGGAACATGTCAGAGTGCAAGAGAGCTTGCAGGGAGGGGCAGCAGTATCTGAATCCAGGAGCCGTGCAATATAATTTAGGCCTAATATGCTGCATAGGATATAGTGCCTTGCATTTAGGCAATAACCTGGAAACTGTTCATACTTTAGTGTTTAGTTTTGAAAAAAACATTCTGGTTTGGAAGGTATCATTAGGATACAGTAAGAATCAGCTTCTTTTACCATATTTTTCATCCCCTTGTGGGAGTAAAGTATCACCCAGTTGTGGACCAGTACCAGTGGATATTTTGCATCCTCTATAGTTGAGGATCTCAAAGTGTTTTCACACATTAGTAGATGAAACTTCACAATACTCTGAGAAGTAAGTCTTAAAGATGGCGTACAGATGAGGTACAGAGAAGTTAAGTGACTTACTCAAAGTCACACTGCAACTCAGTGCTAGAACAGAAACAGAAACTCGAAATCCTGTCTTCTACTCTCCTCCTCGAGCCATTGTACAGCTCTACCTTTCATGTTGGACCCTGGGATGCCGATGCAGAAAGGCCGAACTGCTATTCGCTAGAGTTTGCAAATGTAAAGAGCAAAGTGAAGCCTGACAAAAGTAGGGTTAAGACATATTGTGGAGTTGTTTATTAATATACCTTGCATTATTTATAAGTTTCATGTCTGATAGAACTTTGTTTACATCCTCAAAATTAATCATAGATAATCCTGCTTATGCGAATTTTTTTAATGTTCATGTAGAAGTGTGAATAAAAATAATTGTCAAGAGTTTTCAAATGTCTTTGTCTCATTCTTTAATCTTAAGTACAAATAGTAACATATGTACGTGTCTGAATTTGGAAGATCAGAAATAAGACTGTGCTGAAAGTAGTTTTTGAGGGGCTATTTTTATTCTAGCTTTTTATATTTATATTTACATTTATACATTACATTTTTAACTTAGGTATAGCATTTGGAACCCACAAACCATAAATATGTAGAATATGGGGTGGTCACTATCTTACAGGCCCATGAGATTTGCCCTTCTACATAGTCCTTTATCAGGTTACATAATAAATAACGTGAAGAACATGGATTTAAAACACTAGAGGCAAGGCACTAAGTAACTGACAGCAAAGCTGGACCTAAATTCTGTGCTAAGCTTTCTGAATTCTACAGCATTCTGGTATAAGGTCTGCAACAGCTTCAGATATATTTCTGAAATTGTGGATTTTCAGAATAGATTCAATTAAAAATCTCAACACAGACAGAACAGTAGCCTCAGTGGGACTTATTTTTATTTTATATAGTTTTTCTGTAGTCTCCACATTTTGTTTATCAGTATGTTGCATGTTGCCATCTTTAGGTTTCAGAGTTGACATAACAGAAATGGACCAATTTATACTACAGAGATTTTTTTTTTTTAATGCAGACTTGGGCAGAGATCATTACATCAAGTATGCTTTCTATATTACATCAAGTTCACATTCTCAAGCTCTTTCATATGCATATGGGCTACAAACATGATTTTATTAAGATGAGAATTGAGGTTCGGGAGCATAACAGTTCTGCAGCAAGGAGAGAATTCCATGGCTTCTGAATCATGTAATACATGGCGCCCTCATGATAAGTGTCAAACACAGTCTCAGAAAATGGCAAAGAGATTTTGGATATGCATCCATCTACGCATACAAATTGAGGCTTTGCACAGCTAACTCCCCGTCTGCACTTGCAGGTGTGAGTCTGGCATTCACCAATAGATGCTAGTGCAATTACTGTGGCTATTTTGAGACTAATACACGTACAGTGACATTTTAAAATAATTTATGATTTAGCATGGAAATGGCCACGCTGATTATAGCTGCCATCTCAAGAAAAACCTGGAGCTTCATTTGCAAATTTAAATTCTATGTCATTGGAAAAAGACCAGATATCAGGTTCCTGGGTGCTGTTTCTTCCACCTTGATAATTTTGAAGATGATGAATAGATTTTAATAAGAAAAACTGTTTCTCTCCGTTCTGTTGATAGCACCAGCATTAAAAGATCCAGAAGCTACTAGTCACATGCCTTACCATCCTTCCCCACTGTTTCATTCAAATTGACTTTAATTGAAGTTATACGACAAGAGTAGGTTGCTGAGGTGAATAGAAATTATTCTGGTTCAGACAACTCTACTCACCAAAATTCTTTAGCAAAAGGTCAAGCTACAAACATTAAATCATCAAAACAAACCACCAGCTCTCACCAGCTGCTCTTGCCCTATGAGCTCTGAGTTTCATACACTTTGTGATAAATGGCTGATTGTAAGGGCAAACTTCATAGAGTGGATTAACCTTTTTGCGGCTGCGTCACGTACTGTGGCATGATCTACAACTAAACATTCAATATTGAATTAACAGAATAGCAGACTGCAGCCCTTAATTCGCAAACAGATTCCATAGAGGCCATTTTGTTTTAGCAGGTACATAATTAAAACTAGGACACTGATAACAACAGACCAAATGTTTGCTCTTTAGGGTACATTTCTCTCCCCCTTCCCCTGAGGCCACAATGCTAAATTTGTGATTTTCTGTTTAGTTTGCTTCGCTTCATGTAAACATCACAAAAAGGGGTGAACGGCTCTTCACCCCTTTGAATCAAAGCAATATTGGAATATTATCTACTGGAGGTGAATACAAGTGTACCCCATTGGTCAGTGTGTGTTGTGTTCCCCTCTGTGCCCAATCCAATGAGGATAGGAGTCGGTTACAGCCCCCGTCCAAAGAATGTATCTATTTAGGTCAAATTGTGGAGACATGCTTTTAAGCTCTGGAAGTCCTTGGTTCAACCTCTAGTGTCAGTCAAGATGTCATGTAAGTGGGGGCTTGTCTGGGATTTGAACTGCTGATCACCTCTGGTGCTCAGGTAGAGCTACCTGTCATCACAGAAGTATGTAACTCACTGGTCAGTGTGTTCTGTAAGCACCTCTTTGCTACATCCATGAGCCGGCTATAGAGCCTGTCTCGTTAGCTCAGGTTGTAGATACTTGTGCTTGTAGCTCTGGAAGTTCTCAGCTCAAGCTCTGGAGTTAACCAAGATAACAGCCTATCACATAAGGACTGCAAAAAAGTTCATTCCCTTAATAAAGCTTTCACTTAATTTTTTCTTTATAGTTAGAAATGAAAGTCCAAAAACCTATATTCAAAGTCCACGTTCAAAACCGGCATCAGCTAAGACATTCAGATGGGTGCAAAATAGTAGAAGGCCAACTAACACGACATAGCACAGAAGTAGTATGTAGATGAAATGTGTGTCAGAGTTCTAAACTCCTTTGTTGCATTTGGTAACATGACAGTGGGTAAGAGCCCTTTACAAGAACTGTTCATAGCAAGGAAATGAAGTGGATTAAGCACTGTAAGAAGGCAAACAGGGATGTATTTTTAATAAAGCAGGTCTTATAACTTCATTGTAGTCCCAGGCCAATGTTCATTCTTTCCCTTTCCAGTTATTTCGTAACAGTCATACTTACAGAATACAAACTATTTATGCCAACTTAATACACCTTCTCTTTGTGTGACATGATAATGGCAATCAGTGTTTCTGTTTCCTTAGAACTAGCTATTTAAAAAAACCTCAAATCCCTGATGTGAAAAATAGTCACACATCACGTAGGAAGAAAGGGAATAGTTGTTATTAGGGGCAATATACTTAATTATCCACTCTGTTACTTCAGTTTTACACCAGGATAGCTTCACTGAAGTCAGTGGAATTCCACAAATATTAACCTTGGTATGAGACAATAGAGAATCAATCCCGTGGGTCAAATTTGCCACTTATCTATTTTCAGTAATAGTGTGCTAAGACACTTGTGTATTTTTATGTCTGATTTTGTGAGCAGGTAGTTTTTAAATGAGGTGAAGGTTGGGGTACACAAGACAAAATCAGACTCCTGAAAGCGGTACAGTAGTCTGGAAAGTTTGAGAGCCACTGATCTATACGACTTCAATCTCACTGAAGTGACTGCAGTTGCACTGGCATAACTCAAAGGAGATTTTGGCCACACCTCTTTTATTAGACATATATATAGTGCCCTTTGTTTTCGGTTTTTATTTTATTTAATTTTTCCCCATGAATTTATCGGTGCTTATTACTACAACAACAAAAACAGGTAAAAATTGGTGGGGGAAAAAAACCAGTAATTTTTCTGAGTAAATATCAGGGTTTATTTTGGTGGATGAAAGGATGTGGGGGGGGAGAATTCAGCAGATTAATGCTTTGATGAATGAAATTTAATGTGGTTTGCTGCAGAACTAAAACAGAACTCAAAACACAATGCCACCTCTGAGTTTGAGAAAATAATATATCTCTCTAATCCCCAAATAAAACTTTTCATTTGAATAAACAGTTTATTGTTGCAGACTTGAACTATTAACCTACAAATATTTACATTTAAAAATTGGGCCACACCATTTGCAGCTTATATGCTCAACTTCATTCTTTCTCCTGTTTATGTTTTTTAAAACTTTTGAATACTCCTTTATATTCTGAAACTTATTCTGATACAGATTTTCATTTTCTTCCCCTTTTAGTGTGTCAGATCTTTAAACCGTTATCTGCTAACAGCTTGAAATGTGTAAGTAATGGGTGTGAGATTCATCACTACGTTCAGATGTGCACAAACTTCAGAGCTCGTGTGGCTGCCTCTGTTTATTGTGTGTATCTTCTTGACTAATACATAGCCTTACTTCAACAGGCAGCTTTGCATATTCACACAGACTAATGTGTTGTTGTAATACAGATAGGAAAATACAATACATTGCATGAGCTAATAAAACAAGTTATTTTTTATATATTTGAATGACACAAAAGTAGGGTGAAAAATCAGAAAAAAAAAACAAATACTACTTTTTGTAAAACTGGGGAGTTTTTTTTAAATCAGTTTAAACTGAAAATGAAGGCGCTCAGATATATAATTTGGATAACATTTACATTTGCAACCATTATATTCCCAGGAGAAACCACACAATAAAATAACCTGTCTGCCTATATTTCACCTGGATGTGGATAAATACACTGATTTCTTCTGAGCAGTTACATTCCTTGTATTTGAAGCTGCATCATGCCACACAAAAATTTCTGAAACTGAACAACATGTATATTGCGGAGCTGGCAATGAATTTTTTTAATTAAAAAAAAAAAAAGAAGAAGAAAAGGGGGCTCAGAAGAGACTGGGGACAATATTCAGAAATGATACAAATGTGGTTGTGTAAATTGCATGTTGGTGAGTCAGCATAGATGATCTTACACCAACTTCAGTGTAAACTCGTGTGACTGAAGAAGAAAGAAACAGGCTGCTTTATCTTATAACACCTTCCTGGTGGTTGCTTTTCTTGCTACAACCCCACTCTTAATCCCCCTTAACATGTAATTACTTATCAACATGCACCTAACACCGCCATCTATTTCACCTCTGAATTTGGTCTGTGCAATCGTTTTTCAAAGGTAGGTCCCTAGATGGAATGTGCGAACCCCTCATCTGGAAGCTCAAATTTGCACTAAAGCATGTAAATGCCTATTTAAGTTACTAAATTAATGTACAAAAAGAAAAGGAGTACTAGTGGCACCTTAGAGACTAACCAATTTATTTGAGCCTAAGCTTTCGTGAGCTATACTCAAATAAATTGGTTAGTCTCTAAGGTGCCACAAGTCCTCCTTTTCTTTTTGCGAACACAGACTAACACGGCTGCTACTCTGAAACCTAAATTAATGTGGGCATCCAGAGGAAGGATGTGTGTCTAAATGTCCACATGTAATAAAAGGGCTCCCTATGGAGCAAGTTCATGTGCTACAGGCTACAGACACAATTACTATTTAAATCGCACAGAAAGCAAGTACTAAAAAACTCTTGTCCTTCAGCCGCAAAAGCACAGGCCTCTATCATTTGACTTCAAACACCTTCAGCTGTTGCTAGTAGTAGGTCCCTTAGTTTGTGTCTATACCACAAGATGGGAGTGTAATTACCAGCTCATTTTGACATATTTGTGCGAGCACTCGCTGAGCGAGTGTGCTGAATAAAGTAGTGTAGCTGCCGTAGCCTGGACAGTAGGAACAGCAGCATGGAAAGTTTGCCCGTGGCAAGTTTGTATTCGGGGTGGCTCGCCCACGCCGCCACTGCCCAGGCTGCCAGACCGACACTACTATTTTTAAGTGAGCTAGCTCGCTGAGAGCTAGCACAAATATGTCTACATCAGTTGGGAAGCACACCACTAGCTTGTAGTGTCACTAGATAAGGACTCAATCCATTTCAGCACGTTACCCTGGGACCCTGCTACCTCTGTCAGTCAAAACCCTGGGCATCAGTCATTTTATTGAATTGGTCACACAAAGGAAAAAAGGGGGAGAAAGGAGGAAAAAAATATTTTTTGACAATTTTGAAAATTTAAGATTCCCCCCCAAAAACACACATTTCATGAAAAAAATTTCAAAAAATGAAAGAAAACCCAAAAAACAAAAACAGCCTCCTGTTCTATTTTCAGCTCCGTGAAACAGAAGCAACTTTGAAATTTCAAAATTTCTCCCCCAAATAATTTTTTTTACCAGCTCCCATTAAAAGAAGATTTTTTTGTTTCTGTTTGTAATTAAGAGACAGCAAGAGCACAATGCAGTTAATTTCTTCATCATAGGAACTTCAAAAACAAACCACCACCAAGAAAGACACCACCATCTCATTATGCTAGTGCCTCACATATACTCCAGCAACTTCTATCAACCCTATTCTGAATTTAACTCACATTTCAACGGTATTGTTTTACTGTTGTAATTTCAGTACCAAATACTGTGCAGTATTGGTATTATATGTATCAATAACATTAAAACATGTAATACAAGTAACAGTATATGTTCATGTACTATTTGCCTTCCAGTCCTCGATCAACAAAACGCCACATTTAGTATTTGGCTGAATGTTCAGCCAGGACATTTATTGCGAGCCAGCTGGGAAAAAATATCATTAAAAAAACAACAAACAAACAAAAGCAAAACAAAAACACTTTTGATCAACATAGGAAAATAATATTCACAAAAAGTGTTTTCCATTTTCAGAACAGGCCTATTGCTGGGTTACACTCCCCCCCACCTCAAAAAACCCCCCAACTTTCAAGGCTAAACCGACACACTTTCTTATTTTTCCCCCACTCTCCAAACAGGTCTACATTTAGTATGCCCCAAAATACTGCAACCTGTCCTGGAAGTCACAAAGGCACCAATCTAATGTTCCACTATAGATGTACCAACAGAAACAGCTTATTGTAATTTTATATATTTCTTAGGTGACTAAGCTCCTTAGGATGTGGCAGCTAGATCCACAAAGGGATTTAGGTAACTAATTGCCTGAACTCCCCTCGGCATCGACATTGCTGTTAGTGGGCTTACCCAAAGCCACCTAAGTCTTGACACCTGGCACCCAGGTCACATCTAAGCCCTGGTGAAATCCTCAAACTTGGTGTTCCAGCACCTATCTTGCCTGTGGGGCTCTGTCTGGTAGGAATTCTCAGAAGCCACCTCAGAGCATGCCTACCAGATCAGGCCCTGCAGAAAACATTGAGGAAGAGCTTACTCACACACCTACCCAATAGCCCAGTGGTTAGAGCACTCAAGGCAGTAGGTGACCCAGGGTAAAATCTTCACTCTGCCTGATTCAAAACAAGGAATTAAACCCAGGTCTGTTTTCCAGGCAAGTGCCTAATCACTGGGCTAGAGGAGGCTATTCTGGGGGTGGGTTTTATTTATTGAAGCTGTTCCACATTATGTGAAATCCTTAAATGTGCATTGGTGCAGAGACCAGAATCTGACTCTCCCAGAAGAGTGCACTAACCTCTAGACTATGGAGTCACTCTCATTCTCTATGATTTAAGCCCCCAACTACCTTTGAGAGACTGGACTTTGACCACACCCCTCTCCTCAGCATCTCCCATTGACTAGTTAGGAAGCTCCCCACTCAGCATGCTTTTGTGAAACCCATTCTTAGGCACCTGACTCTCCCCATGCATTGTTTAGGGTACCTAATTCAGGACTGAGGTTTCCAGTGGGCAGCAGGGTGCCTAAAGTTAGGTGTTGTAATGTCCCCTTTGTGGATCTAGCCCTGGGTGACCAACTTTAGGTGTAATGGATAATGTGATTGCATAAATATAAGAGGGTAACAATCTGGCCTGCAGAATATTTTTTATTGGTGATGATGGGCTGTTTGTGGGGCTTGCAGTTGGGAAAGCATTTTATATTTATAAAGTGAGGAAATCTGATATAGAATCATTGAGACAGAACATGGAACCCCCACAATATAAAGTAACAATAGAGTCACATTTCAGACTAGAACTACACTTTGGGAGTTTTGCCATTGACGTCAATGGGCCAGAATTTCACCCAAGTCTCAATTTAAAACCCTAACTGGTTAATGAAATCTGATGGTGAGAGAAATGCAAGGGAACCTCTCTTAGCTGTAAGAAAGTTGACAGAAGTGGACTTTGAAATGGTTTTGAGGGCAAGACCCATCCACAAAAATACTGTCATTTGGATTGCTGTTTAAGAAGTTGTTTGATTGTGACTCAGCCATTCACTTCCCTCAGTAACTTTGCCATAGTTAGATAGAAGTTCTGTAGCAGTGAAATTGATGATCTTCTTGATGGTAAATGATAAGCTGATTGATCTCTGTAAACTGGAGATCTGGTTGGGGAAATATATCATAATTTAACTTCTCTTCTGCAGGGAATACTCCCCCCTGTAATTTAATTTTGGATGAGATGTCATCTATCATGTATTGATCTTCTTTAGAGTGTCCTCAACCAACCCCCCAGACATGCTGAAAAATGCTTATCCTTACTGATTTAGTCAAATAAAGTCACGTGACTTAGATGGCATTTAAAAAGAGTGCAAATGTATCACTAACTACCTTAGTTACAACATCATAACAAGGAAATCAAATTCTGTCTAAAACATATCAAACAAGTGTTCACAGCTAAAGCAGTCAGAGCTCTCAGTAATGTTAAAGTATACATTTCCTACCAAAAACTTCCATTGGCTTAAAGGTGAACTTCAGAAGTTATGCTAAAGCAGTGGTTCTCACACTTATTTGCTCAGACCCCCCTCCTCCCCCATCTATGCGTCTGTAATCATTTCCACGCCCTCCCCCACCCCCAAGTACATATAACCCCCCCAGTTCTGAAGGCAGTGCCACTCCAGCAGCAGCACAGAAGTAAGGGTGGCAATGTGAAAAGTGATATTCGTCAATATCACTTTTCACAGCAGATTTAGCGGCCTATTGCCACCCTTACTCATATGCTGCTGCCCTGGCGCTGACAGCCAGAGCCCCACTGCCTCCAGGTGTGGGACTGGGGTGAGGGGGAGGAGAGCCCAAACCCTGGCTGGCTCCCGCTGAGGGATTGGGTGGGGAGAGGAGAACCCAAGCCCAGATGTGGGGCTCCGGCTTCCTCTTTTATCCCTGCCTCCCGGGTGTGCACAGCCCTTCTGCATGAGCCCCAGCCACTTGGGCTGACAGCCAGAACTCTTTCGGGGGAGGGAAAGCACACAGCTCGTACCTCTCGTGACACATTCCTTAGGAGGCCCTTCTCATAGTTTGAGAACTGATGTGCTAAAGGTTAAAAACACATTAGAGTAAGATTCCTGAAGAGACAGAAGTATACAGAAACTATTTTAAAATGCAATTAGTAGTTTTGTTTTAACTACCTCCCTAAGATCTTAAGAAATCTGAGTTATGGACTTCCTGTGTTTCTCTGAAAGTGCGAGTGACATTACAAGTGCCATTATGAAAGGGGATGGCTATCTAGGAAATACATCATAATATGGCTCACAAAAGAAACTCCACACTAAAGATGGAGCTAAATATATTGGCAGAAATTTGGGAGGTGGAACTAATCAGAGTTAGAATTGAACAATTTCAGGACCACTTTGGAGTTCAGGTAAGTATTAGCCGGTCAATTGTTGAATTATAATAGTCATTCTTTCCTTGCTGGTTCAGGCCTATTAAATATTATTTTTTATTATTACTGAAATGCAGAGACTCCAGTTCAATGGATTAGTTTGAGTTTTGATTAGTAAACTTAGATAAACAAAGTGTTCCAATGGTTTCCAAATAAATAAAGGTTTCGTGACTTAATACCTTTGCTGCCTTCTTTTGATCTCAGCAATAAGACATTACCACTAGTACCTGTAAGAACCACACAAAACAGAAATTAATTTGCCCTGCAAGTCTTTCATATACAAAATTCTTGGCTTGAAGACAGAGAAAGTGTCTGTGTAGACCTGCCACAAAGAAGCTAGAGAGGCTAACTAAGCAATACAGTTAATTAAAATAAATCCTCCATTAAAAGTACAACCATCTCTTATGGTTAAGCCATAGCAAAATAAGTATACACTTGGGAGGAGATGTGGGACTCTGAGAAAATAGAGCTGTAGATGTTGTCGTCTTATTACATTATTTACTTTTTTCCGCATAAGGAGGCACTACTCTTCATTCTTGTTCTTACAAAGGTCTGTCCAAAGACCAATGAAGCCAATGTAAAACTCCCATTGACTTCAGTAGGCTTTGGATCAGATGCCAGTTAGAAAAGCAGAAATGGAGCTTCTGTAGACAAATGGAGCTTCTGTAACCAAAACTTCCATATAAAGGATTAGCAGAAAAGAAAAAAATTGTCCATTATGCTAAAATCCCCCTCTGTGATCCCTTTTGGGGCTTGTCTATGTTAGGGGGGAAAAAAGGTGTATTTTTAATGTCTTAAATCCTTCAAGATCCTTTTCAGGATTTTTTCTTCCATAAAATATGTCTAAAATATAATGATGTAGCTTTTTGTTTTTTTCCCCCCACTGATAATTGGATACTATATCATTTTGACCTGATATCCGATATGATCTATATATAATGTCAAGTTTGCCCTTCTTTGGTTTTGCAAGAGGACTTTTTGGAAACTTGGATGTGAATGTCATGACTTTAACATCTAAATTGAGGGAGTAATTGTTATGGAACCTTTGACAAAACTATCTTTGCTCCCAAGTGTCAGTGCAGACATTGGTGCTAAATAGGTGTTGCCAAAGAGAAACTAACAAAATGTTTAACAATCTGTTTAGAAACCATTCCCATCTCAAATGTCTATCTTTAAGTCACTTGTCTCCTATGAGGTTTGCAGGTGTTGGTGTAGCCATGTTGGTCCCAGGATATTAGAGAGACAAGGTGTGTGAGGTAATATTTTTTTTACTGGACCAACTCCTGTTGGTGAGAGAGACAAGATTTCAAGCTTACACAGCGCTTGGTCTCTCTGACCAACAGAAGTTGGTCCAATAAAATATATTACCTCACCTACATTGTCTCTATGTTGTCATGATTTCTCTATTGCTCCTTTCACCATGTAGTCTACCAAGGTACACACGAGTGTGATTTCTGATGTTGGGGTAGAGGAAGCAGAAGAAAAAAAAACCAGATTTTTTTTTAAAAACAGAATACTTTCAGACTTTTTTATATGATAAAGAAGCAGAAGAGGACATCAGCCCATTTCACATACAACCCCCACCCCTTGCTCTCACCTTTATAACTGAAAAATACCCAGGCCTGACTGATACAGTATGTAAGAGTTATAGTTTATGTGATAAGATTGTAAATGAGTATTATTTGGTTGTTTGCAAATATTAAATACCTACACGTCTCTTACAAGTTTGTTTTGGAACTGGGTATCCAATACTCCTCTTGCAATGAGCTAATGCTAGATTTGTAGTGACAATTGCTAGTGTGCCAAAATCTTGCCGACAAAAATATTGATGCCCGGAAGTAACCGAACACTGAGTAGGCCAGGTAGATTAACTTCCTGCAAGAAATTCCATCCATCAACCCTGGCATCTAAACTGGGGCACATGCAAAACTTCCTATACTTTAGCGATAAGAGCTAGAGTGGAAGTGAAAGTGTGAAACACTGACACTGTAATGCCTACAGTGCCACAGCTAATTGTCATTCAGCTCAGCTGTATGAATATATTCACCTACTAGTATGATATAAACAGCAGGGTGACAGAGTAGGTATCAGTGAGCTAAGCTAAAAGGCTGAAGATACATTAGCTAGACAGAGAGATAGTATATCATTCATACAGGTAGAAGCCAGAGAGAAGCTAATTGCTTTTTCAGGAGCTGGTGTGACACAGACATGTCACTTCTAAGATAATTAGAATAGAAAAAAATAGGAGATATTGTGGGGATAGGGGAGCAATCATATGGAAGTTTAGATGAATGGGGCTTTATGTTGTCCCTTGTGAAGATATATAGAAAACATTTAGAGTGTTTTGAAGAATGATAATTTGGATAGAGAGATGTCATTTATTGGATATAATCCTGTGTTACCTCCAGTGATAGGATCGGTGGTCTACCTGCTAAAGTAATTTTGCAGTACGAGTTATACACCATTTACCTAATACTTTTGAACTGGCATTTTAATGAACCTGAGCTGGAGCACCGCCCTCAAAGTAAAGCCCATCAAGAGAACTCTGGAAGAGGACGCCCCTGTAGGGATCACCTCAGGGCTTTCCCTCTGGAAAATTCCACTGGGGATAGAGCAAGTGTGCTCCCGTAGGGAACAAAGCAAGATGGAAGACACAATGCATTCTCCCTGCCACACACCTCTCCCCCAGGACCCTGGCCCTAGACTGACCACTTCTCCCTGCTCCACCACGCTCAGCCTTCGTGGCTACATCAACCCAGAATCCATGCAGCATGCTCAGTATGGTCTGAAAGATGAAGGACAGTGCCATAGAAGCAGCTCCCCACGCTTTCTTCATGAGAGTAGGAGATGTGTGCGTGAAGGGTCCACTCCATAAATTGAGGTAGGTGGGATGATCCCAACCCACACCATTGCCTACTCAAAGGGTGAAACCCTGTCTTGGTTTTCATTCCTAGAAATTCTGCCTCTGGTATTGAATTGCTTGAACTAAAATACAGTAAGATAATTAGCAACGGGAAAATTAAGTATTACCAGGGCATTAAGTAAACATGGGTACCAGATGATAAATGCAGTCCCCATTCACTTCAAAACACGGGAGAATGTAGAATATAACAGGTAATTAGCATAATTGCACATGCACACTGGACAGATCCTCTTGCAAATGGACCCAAATACCCAGGTGCCTGCCCAAATGCCTGATTTGCATGTGCAGCCCTGTAATTTTGTATTCAACGTGGGCAGGCAGAGCGTGTATGTACAAATGTATGAGGACCTCCACTTACTGAAAGTTGTGCCCTAAGTGTTTTGGGGAAAAAGATCATAGTGAGCTCTCTCCCCCCCGCAACCTGGCCCCACACCCTTCAGCCCCCTTTGGCAGGCAGATCTTGGATTTTCAGCCAAATAGGCTTAGTTGTTTCTCTCAGACAGACAGCTCCACTATGGAGCTTTAAATTAGGAGCTCTCTCGGGGGCAGGGAGAGGGTGGAAGAAGAGGGGATATAAGATCTCTGAGCCAGTCTAGGAGAGCTTGTTCCCAATGCCCAGCAATTGGAGGTACTACATGCATAGCACCTCTTGATGTATTTCCCCAAGAGGCAGACTAGATGGCAGTCAGGACTGGGGGCAAGAGAGAATCCTAGACTCTGATCCAAGACAATGGATGGTTTGAGCAGTCAGGAAAAAGCTACAAGTCCCCTATCCCAGTGGCTCTCAACCTTTTCAGACTATTGTAACCCTTTCAGGAGTCTGGTTTGTCTTGTGTACCCCAAATTTCACCTCACTTAAAAACTACTTGCTTATAAAAATCAGACAAAAATATAAAGTGTCACAGCACACTATTATTGAAACACTGCTTACTTTCTCCTTTTTACTATAATATAAATATTGTACTTATATTTCAGTGTATAGTATTTAGAGCAGTATAAAAAAGTCATTGTCCGTATGAAGTTTTAGTTTGTACTGACTTACTTCATTAGTGCTCTTTATGTAGTCTGTTGCAAAACTTGGCAAATATCTAGATGAGCTGATGTACCCATGGACAACCTCTGCGTAGCTCCAGGAGTATGTGTACCCCTAGTTGAGAACCACTGCCCTACACTCTTCAACATCTTAGAGTCCCTGGAACCAAGATTTTTCCTTGGTTCGGCCTAGAGTTTACAGGGGAATTAGGTAACAGTAAACTACATTATACTAACTAGGATTAAATCAGCTCTTTGTTTCTATTATAAAATGTATATTTAACCAGTAATGGCACAATGTTTGAATTTATCAATGCTGCAGAATTCAAACCACTTTATTTCCCTCCCTTCTCTCTGGCTGTGTCATGTAAAGTCCTGCACTGGGCTGCTGCCCAAGGAGTCCTTAGTTAATTGAATATAATTATTCAGCATCCTACTTTCAAATGCTAGAGCAGTTTCTCCTCTTCTTGTAACCCAATATGACTGAAAGCCCCAATTGTTGTCCGAGACGTAATTCTTTCCTCTTCAGTACATTTCCTTCCATAATAATGCAGCACCTTGCAGGGTGTAGATGATCTTTAAATATAGTGCATGATGATGAGCTAAGTTAGTAATGGAAGGTGGTTAAAGGAATTCCTTTAAAATGTGAATAGATCTTCACTCAAGGATGAAGATGATGAGCATTCAGAGCTTCTCTTTCTATTGTTAGCCATAAATAAATTAACAAGGCAGTCAACTAGCATGTTCATGCTGACCTGACATTGACAAACTGGTAAAAAGCAGGAGGGTAAAGGAGGATGGTTTTCACTGAAACAGAGCCCTCAGATATAAATAATTGTCTCTCAGGGCTGAGGGAAACTCTTAGTCTGTTTGGAACATCTAGATAACCAGTTGGTGTTGCATTGCCTCTTAAGAGGTCTCCTGTCTCATTTTAAGAGATGCAGCATTTATGTAAAACAGATAAAAATAAAACATGAGGCTTTTCAAACACTTAAAATCATTAGAGACAGAGTGCTTTAGCAGACCACACCACTCACAGCTGACTGAGCCACAAACATTAACAGGCATAAGTAACTTCAACACCCCTTAATATGTTCTGTTGTGAACTAAATTGGGGGAGAGTTTCTTTAAGCATCTAGTACTTGACACTCCAGTGCAACGTCAGCAGTTAGCAGCACAACAGCTAGACCTAATTCACCTCTTCGGGAAATACTCTTTCCAAGGTAGAGATACTAAGCCACATGCAATATATAAGAGCTGACGTTTCCTGGAGCAGACATGTCACACTACAGTCTGGCAGATGTTGCTGTAAGTGCTACGAAGAGATTTAGACCTTAATCCATCTGAGCACTACAGCATATGCTCAACTTTAAGCAAGTGAGTGGTCCCATGGACTTCAATGGGAGTGCTCACTTGCTGAAAGTGAGCATGTCCTTAAGTACTCTGCTAGATCATGGCCTAAGAAATAGAAAAGGGCAACTTCCTTTGCATCTACTGGATACAGTGTATGATAGTTGGACATAGCACTAACACCATAGTGTTGCTAGGATTATCTTTATCCATTTTCCACTTCTATCTTCTTGGCCCTCCCCACTTTTTTTTTTTTTTTTTTTGGTTTTTTGACTTTGTCTGTTTCAGAAATCTCCTGTTAAATAGCCTGTCCAAATCCAGCTATCATAGCTTATTCTTACCCAAGCCAGGAGTCCCCAAGCCTCTCCCTAACAATGGGAAATTCTCCTTCAGACAGTTCCTTGTAGGTCTCCTGTGTTGATGGGAAAGAGAACGTTCCTGTTCCTACATCAATAGACGACAATTACTCAGGGCTGTTAGGGGGCTTATTCCTTCACCCACTTCCTTCCCTGGTCTTTCTCGCATGAACAGAGAGCAAGAATACCCGAAGTCCAAAGGTGCAAACAATTTGATGTTTACTGGGGTGAACTTCCGCAAGCATGATTCCAGTTTCCTTCCTTAGTGTCCCTCTTCCCAGCTCTGACACCACAGAGCCTTACACCTGTGTCCCTGTTCCCATTCCTGCACTTTAGCAAAACATGATTCCAATTTCCCCACCCCCATTCCCTGTTCCCATCTCCCCCTCACACACACAGCCACCCCCTCACCCTCCTGATTGACTGCAGACTATATAGTAAAACTTGAGTTCTGCTTTGCTATACCTTAACCAATCATTTTCCTGAAATTTAACTAACCAGTCCTAACATATTGTAACATGATTATGTAACCAATTATATCCTACCACCTTAATTAGTTTACACCCAGCAAAATTAATTATACAGCAGACAGGAACAATCACAGAACCAAACAGAGATTATACAGACAAACAATAGCAAAGTGGGAACTATAATGACAAAACAATCCAGAAGTGAGGATTTCACATCCCAGCTATTGAGAAGTGAGTTCTTGCCAGACAGGATGTTATCAAACTAAGTTACCTTTTACATTTTCTAGGCACTTCCCTTTCTCTGGAGGTGATAGGCACTATCAGGACAGGATTGTATTCCTAACAGCCCAATAGCACCTTATTTCAATGTGACTAGTTTGGAATGTGAGGATGTGACCGGTCCCTTCCCAGCTTATGGCTGCCTCTGTTGCTTAGCCAAAGGCCTTAGCCTAAGAACAGGGCCTCAGACTGTCACAGTAAGAGAAGGACCTTACACCGGCAGACAGTGATTTTGAGTCTCTCTTTTATACCTCTATAACTAGCTAAGTGATAAGAATACACCTAAATTCTTAGAGTACAGGCCCTTTACATCTATATCCTAACAAGGGCAAATGGGTTTGTCCATGGTAACAAACGATATTATTTCATAGTGTTTCTTCCTTTAATTATTGATTTGAACTGTTTTTTATCTTAAGTGTCAACGTACATCCAAAGTCCTTCCTTTAGGTTTTATTAATCTGTATCCCTCCTTTTCTGTCAGTCATTCATCTCTCTCCCACCTTCCATTCTATCTTGGAAGGAGCTTTTATTAGAGCTGTGTCTCAAGCAGAGAGCCCAGAGTAAAGGACAGTGTGTTCTTTCACCACTCCAGAGAACACCAGTGGCTCCAGGAACCACAAGTGCCTCCCTCCCTTCGGCCCCTTGTTCCTATAGGGTCGTAATTCACTGCTGTCATATACGAATGGTAAATTACTACCCCCCTTTACAATCTACTCTTGCTGGTGTGTTTTGGGTGGGAGGATGGGGGGCAAGCTAAAGCTCCATCCATCCCCCCACCCATTTTGTGCCCACCTGCTGCAGTGGGGAAGTAAGTGGGTACACAGTGCCAATTAACCCTGCACACCCAGACCCAAGGTTCAGGTAGCCAGCACTATGGTGTAAGGGATGTTCTTTGCTCTTTCTTACTCCTCTGCATGGGTGCGTGGCGTGTCTCACAATCTAGCTCTTAGTGAGTACTATATCAGCCACGAGGATGGGGGAGTTGGATTATTTTTCCTTTATCTCTTTTTCTAAATAGAAAAAAAGTTTTCCTTTGTACTCAAAGGTTTTTGTCCTTGTTCCAGTGAAAAGAGGCTATGTTTTAATCGGGCTTCTGTCCTAATTCTAGGCTAACAAACATACAAAAAAGAAGTTGGTTATACCTCTAAGCACACCAGCATGTACCAATTAACAGGAATGAACTTTTGCATTCAAGAAATCCAAATTCCTTTTGCCCTCCTGTGAAAGCCAGAAGTAAGTTTCCCTTGCATTTCGCTTTGTCTTGGCACAGTAGATGCACTCATGCATCACAAATGCACAAATGGTGGAAATGCAATGCCTCATCAAAATCATCACCCGTTTGCTTGATCAGCCTCTGCCTCTTGAATAGAAAGATGGGATGCTTCTAAAGAGCACTACAGACTTAATTCAGACTAGTGTCTTTTCCTGAGCAGATGCCTTTTTTGGTTGGCATGCCCCTCTTCCAAGTAGTGATTATGGGTGCTCATTTCCTGATTTCAGATCTGGATGAGATCTGATTTTTGGGACTTAATTTACTGAGTTGCCAGTAAATGCTCTCTCACTGAGGATTCTCATTTTCTTCTTCCCTTCCCCATATTTGTAATCTTATGAGCAATGCCATGCTTACTCCATTCGTTTGCACTCGTGGCAACCTAGGAGACGGGGGGAAAACATTTATTATCTGCTCATTTCTTTCAGTTCAGACAGTTTCCCTCTTCCTCGCCTCTTGAATTCTGTCAAGAGGTTCCCTGTATCAATGTATAAGGATGTAAATCTTCTGGGAGGGGAAGAGGGGACAGAGCTTGGCTAGCTAGAGGATGTTATAACAGCTTTTGATTGGTTACTGCCTGCCAGAAATCTGCATAAGGAGGGCTACTGTTGGTCTGCACTGATAGAAAGCAGAACTGAAAGAAAAGTACAATTTCTAAGGTCTACATAAAATGAAAATATGTACAGGGAAAATAATTAGTAGCCCGATTTTCCAAGGTGCCAAGCATGTACAATTCATTCACATTAATGGGCCTGCAGAGGTGCTCAGTACCTCTCAAAAAATCAGGCCTTGAGTGCACAATACCAGACACACTATACTGTAATTACCAACCATTTCACTGATGACTATAGATAAACTGTCACTGAGTTCTCTTCATAACTACTACAGAATCTGTATGTAATGTTTTCCATCTTCTTCAAGGGCATGATAAGAGTTACATTAATGTATATCAGATGCCCAGTATGGAAAATTTATGACCCTGATGTCAGATACTGTGTCAGAATAACAGGATGCTTCAGATACTTATCTCAAGTACATACAACTGCTGTTAAGAAGTCTGAACTAGCAACTCACATTACTTACAGTCCAGTATCCTCGACAATGAAAAAAAAGAGAGCGTCCCTGGCTTTCTTTAAAAACAGAGGTACAATCTGACTGATCAAACAGCTAGCTGAACTCAGCACAATGAACAATTCATTCACTAAGAGAAAAGGAGGACTTGTGGCACCTTAGAGACTAACCAATTTATCTGAGCATAAGCTTTCGTGAGCTACAGCTCACTTCATCGGATGCATCCAGTGGAAAATACAGTGGGGAGATTTATATACACAGAGAACACGAAACAATGGGTGTTATCATACACACTGTAAGGAGAGTGAATTTATTCATTGAATTTATACCTTTTTTCCTAGTTGTGAATTGCCTAAGAACAGACTGTATTTTCCCCAAATAAGCTCATTTTTATTATGACTGGTTTAGCTTTTTCAGCCTCTGAATGGTTACTGCCAGCATTGATAGATTATATATTTGCCATTTTAAATTCAAGCCACTCTGAATAGATGCACAGGGGCCATAATATGTTCCTTTTCCCTGACTGATGAGCACCACTCTTAGAAACAGCTTTCTGATATGAATACTTGCCATTACGATTACAGTATTATCCTGGTTCCACTTACCATCTTCTGTGCTGAGGGACCAGGCTGTCCCTTAGCACAATGCAGCAGCTCTGATTGGCTGGAGGTGGGTGATGGCAGCCAATTAGATCAGGATTTCCCTGTAAATTGGGGATTTTCCTGGTACAAAGTCAGAAATCTGTAATCTGCAGGTTTCCGCCATAGGGTTGACAGGTCTGGGAGCGAAAATTAAAAAGGGATCACATCATATTCTTATATGGAACTAGTTTTAACTGATACTCGTTAAAAAAAAATTCTAAGTTGTGAACACAGCAAACCTAAGTAATCATGTGGATCACAATACTGTTCCCCTCATTTTCCCTTCCATTGGTTGTCACATCTGGGCTTTGATTAGGTAGCCATCTTTTTGAGCCAGTCTACATATGCATTTGTACAGCACCTAGAGAAATGAAGCTCCCAACCTAACTGGGACTCTAAGTGGTGCCTTCACCATTTTCATAATAATGCAGTTTCCTTCACACAAAACTTTTACTTTGTACAGGGACTCAAGTTTTACTCAGAGCCTATGGCAAAATTTTCAGCACATACAAGTGATCAAAACTTCCAACAACGTAATTATACATGTGAAAGTGAAACAGCGCTATGCATCTCCTTGCTCAGACATTTCCAGTCTCCCCCACCTCCCAATTCCTTGCCCAGAGAATTCCAGTATCCCCTACAGCTCAACTCACAGTTCCTGTTTCTCTTTCCCTCCCTGTCAGTTCCAGTTTCAGCCCCCTAGCCCCAAATTCCTTGTCCTAATCTACATCCCCCACCCCACCCCCAACCACAGATCTGGGTCATCCCATCTGCATTCAAGTCAGGTTTCCTCCTTCATGCTGCCAGAAGGCTTGTCCACATGAATGTTTTGTTCATGACAAGATGGGGTGTGAATCTACCTGGCTCCAGCCTGGGGTGGATTAAACCTCTGTGTGTACCCTGATTCTGCACATTAATAGTTCATTAATGTGCTTTGATCTAGTCCTATTTCAAAAGTAGTCTAAATCAGTGATCTGGGCATGTGCTTAAGGATAGAAAGATTAAGGGGAAGGAAGATTACTGTTATGCTGTTAATGCATTGTAAACCTCTGTAACTGTTGTAACTCACGAAACAGGAAAAGACGCATTAAGATAAAGGGCTTCTCCTGCGTACAAGATGGCCAAGTAAAGTCAAATGGGGCATTGTGTAGTCTCAAAGGAGAGAGGCCCTGTGATTGCATTCCAAATTCCCTGCAGGAAGAAGAAACCTACGCGAACTCATTCCATCAGTTTGGGCTCTTGAGCGGAGAGGATAAAAATCCCGGACGTAGAGAAACTGAATCTCTCCTGTCGTCTGGACTCTGAGGGGCAAAAATTCTTAAACATACACAAAGAGATCCCCAGGCTGCTTGGCATGGGTCAGCCCTGAAAGGCATTTTGAATTGACAGATTACTACAACTCTGTCACTGTTTGAATCACACACAGAAACTCATTTGGGTATAAAGGCTTGCTTGCTTGAACCTGTAAATAACTTATTTCTTTTTTCTAGTTAATAAACCTTTAGATAATTACAGAATTGGCTACAGGCATTGTATTTGGTGTGAAATCCAAGGTAGAAATTGACCTGGTAGCTTCTTGGGACTGGGAGCAACCTGAATATTTTGTGATCTTCAGTATAAGTGACCACTTACCAGATAGCCCAGTATGCCTGGGTGGCAAGAGAGACTGGCATGTTCAACCGGACTGTCTGTGACTCTATTAATTATAAAACGATTGTAGTACTTTGGGAGTTCACATTTGTTACTTGGTTGGTGAAATCTAATTATAGGGATTGGAGTGTCTGTTTTTTGACAGGCTGTTCTGAGGTTGGCACTCTTGGTCATGAACTACTGCAAACAGCGTGGCAGAAACTAAATGTAAAATATTTCCTATTAGTCTTCAGGTCTTCCCATAATTATTAGAGATATTAACTCCTTTTTGTAGGGATGAATTCAGGTCCCAAAGCTCAGGAGTGTTCAAATAAGTGGCTCTGGCTTGCGCATCCCTCAAATGTTTAGGTAACTTCTAATTCTAGAAATGATGATATCTCCTTGAAGGGAATGCCTAAAGTACCAGGATGTGATCATATCAGGGCATGGTAAAGAGGAGGCAGGGCATGGCCAGTGTTTGCATGGATCCATATCTGCCACAGCAGAGTGGCATTGGGGAAGTTGAAGATATTATTCCCCCTGAACACTGAAGAATGCCACTGAACTTTATACAAGTTTGGTATCAGCCTCCATATAATTCTTTGGGTGGCCTGTGCCTACATGTCATGCAAACTGTTTGCTGAAGCACAAATATTATATGACAAACGATCTGTTTTGCAGTCATTGATCCTAACCTATTATTTGTAAAGTACTGTTTGATCTTTACTCTCAAAGTAAGAGAAATTTAAATGAATGAGTCAGTCTTTGTCATTCTTACCTCACAGGCACAGTATATAACTTGCTGCCCCATAGCCTCGGTGAAGAAGCTGAAGTGCTGCGACTGGCAAGGACACCGGAAAGTAATTTGAGAGATGTTACCTAAGACAGTGATGATGAGGTTGAATGTGAACTCAGCACACACCGTGATTCCATGTGTAAGCACCTCTCTCTCTTCTCTGATTAGGCCTTTTCAGTTAACTTACAAGGGAACAAAATACTTGGGAGCTTTGCAAAATATGCCAGATCATTTCAAAGGGGATTCTGTTTTATTTCAGATCTGCAGGTCACCTGAGATTATTTAGCATTTGTAGTGCGTGTCAAGAAAATATAGTCCTAGTTCTGAACCCCCTGTGCACACAAGTAGTCCCATCGACTTCAATAAGGCTATATAGACAAGTAAGGGTTTCCAGAATCATGCTCAAAATTTGTTGTGTATTGTTGTAATGGCATGGTACCCACCTCTTGTGAGCGCCTGTACTGGTCAGATGCATCTGCGGTCTTTAAAATAGTCCCAGCCCTGGTATCAGGCTGGGCCACTAAGTAGTTCAGTTCCGCTTCTGGGGGTTTATTGCTGTCTGATTGTAGGCCAGTTCCCCAGTGACCTATGGGGGGGACCCAGGCCCACCCATTACTCTAGTCCCCAGCCCAGTGACCCTAAGAATAGCAGTTGCATCACCATGTCCCTTTAGCAAAACCGCCTTCAATCCCTGGACCACAACCCCAGCCTTTGCCAAAGTTTCACCCTTATCTCAGGGGTTCACCCTTACTTCAGCCAGGGGCTCTTCCTCACTGCCCTGGTTCCTGCCAGCTCTGAGCTGTCCATGGTGCTGCAGTTCCCTTTAGCTAGCCAGGAGCACCATCTACAAACCTCTAGCTCCAGCAAGGACCTGAGTGCCTCTAGCTCTGCAGCTCCTTTTATATGGTCCTCCTGGGCCCAGATTGGCTGCTCCCTGCAGCCACTCTAGGCTGCTTGGAGGACTCCTCTACTGCTCCTTTCCTGGGACAGGTGTGGCAGGACCCTGAGACCTCCAGCAAGGGGCCTCTGGGCCTAGTCCACCCCATCACAATCATATTAAATGTAAACTTTATATTTCTAAATACAGTCCCCAAAGGATCAAATTCTGACTTTAAGCAACAGCCCTTTGTTGTGGGTGGGGCAAAGCTCCCCTACATCAGCAGGAGCCTGCAGAGACATTGTAGAAAGGAACTATGCCTCAGAGCATTCCTGAGGAGTGAAGCAGCCAAATCACTGTTGAAGAGAGTGGAGCATGTATTTACTTCCACCCTGGCCCACCTACTCCAGCTAATAAGGTCAAAGGCAGTGGGGCCTCAGCTCTCCACCTTGTCCTCTTTTGTAGACATATACCAAGAGCTTGTTCATTAAAGTGAACGGCCCTCACACTGAGCTCCAGCAGCAATGCTAGCTCAACAAAGTCCTTTCGCTCCTGAGCAAATGGAAACCCAACATGCCTGGGCCCAGTACAAACAGAAGTGGTGTCCTTGTGCTCACTCCTCACACACTTGTGTAGGAGCTGACCACAATCTAGCCCTAAATGTATTCATGAAATAAGAAAGGCTCCAAGTCAAGCACATTTTCCCTTATGTTATTTAAGGTCTAAGGGCCCTATATTCCTCCTGCTAAACAAATGTAACATAGGAAGGGGGGAAAACAGATTTTTCTCTTAAATGCTTCATGTCTCCACAATCTGAACAATTACTGCTTGTTGCTGGCTCCCCTGTGATTTCAACTTCTCCTCAGGGAGGAAAGAATTTCTGACAACTCAGATGCCTGGATTCTGATTCCTGTGTTTTGACAAAAGTGACACAAATGTGCAACTCAGAAACTAGGATAAAATGTGCAACTCAGAAACTAGGATGATTCTATTTAGACTGAGGAGGGCTTTCCTAATTCAGCATGTACAAGTGAACAGTGAGCTAAAAGTTTACTGAATGAAAAAGAACAGCAAGAGAGAAAGATAACTAGCCCTAGCCAGGAATGGAAAAGCCACACATGGTGAGAGTTCTCTCACACAGAACACTTCAGCTGGTGTAGCTGCAGTTCTCAAGACTACAGTTCTCACCTTCTCCTGAGCCCAATAGCACCACAAATGATCTGGTGGTTTTAGGGTAGACAAATAACTGCTCTGTCGGACACAGCTTCCTGAACTGTGGTCTTTGGACCACTGTTATTTCAAAGAATGCTGGCTGGTCACATGATTCTGGCTCCTTCCTTATTTTAAGTTCCTAAATATCATTAAAGGGTAGTGAGACATGTAACATGGTTAATGGTAGTTTCCCAGGTAAGCAATTGCTAAAGTTGTTGCAGGGATGTTATGTAATTGTAAATGGGTTAGGAAGTGATCCATACAATCACAAATGGAAAGGGAGAGGATCCTGGAATATGATAAGAATGGGTAAGGTGCTGGACTAGTACTCAGGAGATCTGGATTTACTTCCCAGCTCTGATCCACCACAGTCCACCTGGCTGACCTTGGGCAAGTCACTTAACTGCTCTCTGCCGGAATTCACCATCTGTAAAATGGAATTAATAATGCTATCTTTCTCCCATCTTTTGTTTGTCTTGTCTATTTAGATGGTAAGCTCTTTGGGGCAGGGACAGTCTTACTGTGTGTGTGTACAAAGCCTAGCACAATGGAGTCCCAATTTTTGTTGGTATCACTAGGTGATGTCATCATAGAAATTATATGTAATCTCTGGATTGATTAGTGGTTCATACTGTGAAAAGTTTGCATATACCTATGTTAGCTTGAACACTGGTATTGTATATTGTTTGTGATCTACCAGTTCCCTCAAGGAAATGAGCTGTTTATTTCATGAAACTAACCATGTTGGGTTAACATTTTAACTAATATAAATACAAAATAAAAGTATGATATCAGCTCACCTCAGCTGTGGTAAGTGCACACTCCTGGGGCAGGGGAGTAGGTGACTATGATTCTGTAGTTGTGTTAATGTTACCACACTGTTGTAACCTCAGTACCCCAGCGGCCTGGCAGTGGAATTAAGTGCAAGAATTAGTATAGTGTGAATCTGGGTTAGAGTTCTGTTAATAAGCAGTATTAAACCTATACTTGCATGTGCATGCACGTATGCCTTACATTAGACAGCTCAGGTTATGCTTCTTCCCTGCCAAGATAGATGTCTTCCCTGGGGCTGCTCATGCGGCCATTGGTTCTGTCTGAGTCTCCACTCCACAGCATTCTTCAGTGTATGGGGCTCAAAGTGGGTGAGACTTGCCCTCAATTGCTCTTATTCAACATGACTTAAGCAGGGTGGCACCAGCATAACCGAGAGCTGAATTTCCCCAGATCTTTAAAGGGGTGTTGTCATTACTGTAATGAGATCCTGTGTGAACCATGATTAAGATTTTAATTTATTCTGAATGCATTTGATATGAAGACCTCAATTCCTTTGCAAGGGTAAGGGCTACTGAAAAACACCAGTCACCAATCCTTTTGCAAATTAATTAAATGCTTCTTTATTCAAACAATTTTCCACAGCTATAATTAATTCTGGGAGAGACAGGGAAAAAAATTAACAAACAGAGAAAAAGAAAAGGAAATTAACAAGAACAAGAAACAAGAGCAATTAAAATGAGCTGTCTCCAGTTGTCGGCTGAGCTCCTTCATTCTCCCTCCATTTCTGCTTCTCTTGAATGCTGCTCTTGATAGCAGCTCTAAGTAATTTTGATTTTCTCATAAAGCAACTTTCTGGTGACATTAAATAAAGTGGGAAGGAGGCTTGTAATAAAAGTATTGTTGACTGTAGCAAAGACTGCTGCACCTTACAGTAAATTCAGGTGCTATCCCTGGTCTCCTCTCTTTAGGAAACAAACCAGACATGCCAAACCTGTGGGGAAAAAACACAGAAATTGGGCTGGTTTTTGGCTTAAATGGCTTGTGAGTTGCTTGTTGGCTAGTTTTTGGCTTGTAGCTTCTTTTTTCTGATCAGCTCCTAGCAAGCAGGGGCAAAGGAAGCGGGGGGGGGGAAGAGAGTCAGGGGTGCACAGCGGGCCCACCACAGTCCCAGACTGAACGCCGTGGTAGTCACATAGAGTGTTGGGTTCTTAGGGATTGGCTTGTTTTGACCCTGTTCTGAAATGGGATTTGCTTGATTTTTGGCTTATTGTGAAAGTCGGGGTGCTTATTTACCGCATGAAAATTGGCAACTGTGAAACAAACTCTTCATGGAATCATAAAAATTAGAGCTAGAAAACGCCAGCTGTCATCTAATCCATCCCCCACTCCCCCCAAAGCAAAAAGAAAAATGACTTTACCTGAAAATTAATACAGCCAGACTGTATTAGAGCAAAAAGATAAACCATTAATCCACTAAGAAGCAGCCCTTGATCATTTTGATGTCTTTAATATTACCCATTGATATCTGCTGTCATTGCTACAACTAAAAAAACCCTTAAAGCTATGAATAGACCCTGTCTTTGTTTTAATTAATCCCTTCTATCTATTTGATAAGATTCATAAATTTTATTGCTCCATTATCTGAATGTTCATATGGTCTGTTTGTTGACCCCAGAGGGTAGGACTTCTGGCGTAATGCTCCTGAAGATAATATAAAAGAGTTGGATCATCAAAAATTGCTATCTAAAACAATTCCTGAATAGAAGTGCTAATGGTTCCCAGGATTAAAGTTACTAAAGATCGATGTATAGCATGCCTTTGTACTTTGTTTCTATCACATTGTATAGTTCAATCCAATCACTCTTGGAGAAAAGTTCCCTTTTCTCATTAAGTCTGCATTTCACACAAATTACACAGCAGTGTAGTAATCAGAAATGGGAGGGTTTTTTTATTCTTTCCTTTTCACTAAAACAAGAATGAGTAGTGGACTCTGCTTCCCTTTTTTTTTTTTTTTTTTTTTTTAATAAAGAACAAAGGCCTTGTCATAGGATAAACTCAGCAATCTCTATAGTAAAGCAGACTAATATTTAAAAGATGTGAGAGAATTTGGGGGATCTCATTGTTTTCCCCCCTGATCTTGCAAAGGGATAGTTTTTGCCGTTGGTTTCCCCTGGCTGTTTCTCACATCTCATTGCTGAGAAATGAGAAAGTAAAAATACAGCTGAGATAACTGTGAATCAAACTTCTTGCTGAAGGGGACTTTTAACTCACGACACACCCTTTGCTTTGGTTTATGCCCACAAAACAACATATACTGACAGACCACTTAACACAGAGTGTCTAAAAGACTCCCAAGTGGGCTTTGGAGTGCACTAAAGGGAGAAGACTAAAGAGTGAATGACAATTAAAAGGGACTTTGTCAAAGCTGTCTGAGCCTTTTTATCTTAACACATGCTTTATATTAAAACCCTTGGGTGGCTTAGTGCATATATTCATTGAGGGAGGAAAAAAGAGCTTGGTTCTTGACAGGCTTCTAAATCATACGTTAGGCAAATAATTCCCCACTATGATCGACGTAGCATCGCTCTAAACTTTGCAATTAATGAAATGTAAGAAAACAATTGTAAGAAGGAAAATATTATGACTGTTGTTGAGAAAATCTCTTTTTAGTCATTTTTTGTTTTGGTATTTTCCAAATGTAACACTTCTGATCTAAGATGAATGAACCTAAAGGTTTAACTTCAAAGTACCACTATCTTCAGGACTAAAAAGCTGGTTTAAAATTAACATGACTGAAGCACTTGATTTAGCAAACTGGCTTTCCCATTGCAATCTCTGAGAGCAAACTGTGCATATTTTCTTTTTCTTGTCAATTTATGATCATTGGAATTGGCCTTTCCTCCATAGAGAGTGACATGTTGTGACTTTCTGGGATCGTTCCGGTGTCAGTGGGGTGGTAGATGAACATTGTAATTGGGGAAACTCTGATCTAAACACAATTACCTGGGATTCAGGTAATTCTCTCCTGTAGAATTCTTAGGAACTAGTTTTCACAAAGTGGCCACTTTTCTGCACATGTAGGTGGTAGGAGTTACAAATGCCAATCCCCTTTGCTCAGACGGAAGGCAGGTTGGTCTGGAGGAATAGCAGAGTTGGAGTCTGGAAGCCTCAGATTCTAATCCAGGTCCTGCCACTGACTTGCTGTGTGGCCTCTTAAAGAAGTAATGTCATCTCTCTGCCTCAGTTTCCCTCACTTTTAAAATAGGGATATTTTTATCTTCGGTACTAAGCTACCATTTAGTCATGAAGAGATGTTGTGAGCTTAGCGAGGATCTGAACCATTTAAGTGCTCCCATTGATGTTAATGGGAAAAAGCACAGACTGACTTTAATGAGATTCAAGCATATGCTTATGCATTTTGTAGACTCAAGGCCTTAACGTCTATACAACATTTTGAAGATATCAAGTTCTACACCTGTGATAAATATTGCTACTCTATTGACTATAATATTATTATTATTAAATAGTAATTTAATTTATTTATTATTATTTATATCGCCATCATAGTGCCTAAAGGCTCCAATCAGAGATCGGGGCCCCATTGTGCTGGGGGCTGTGCAGGGAGACAGTCCTTTCACAAAAGGCTTACAACCTGGGTTATTGTAGGAAGTTGGCAGTGATACAGGGCACAGTTAAAGTTGTTTAGATCACCTTGGGTGCACATTGCCATCCAAAATTTTCAAAGTTTCTTTTTTAAAAGTTGAACCTCAGCTTTGGATGTCTACATTTCCCAAAGTTTTGTTGTATTTTATTTGTTTCAAATTTCATTGTTCTTGTAAGGCATTTTCCTTAGCGTTAGGCCTGCTCAACTTTAGCTCCAGTTTAAAACAGCCTTGCTTGTTTGGCCTGGGAACTTCCTTAGGTTTTACAAATATGTAGTATTTAGGAGTTGGTCCAATATTTAAGATAATGTTGATCAGCTCAAACTGTACCTCCCCATGGAGCTTGCAAGTCATGTAGACGCTCCAGCAGAGGTGACAAGCTGCACAGAAACACTGGTCGCTATCATGGGAGTATAGTGGAGCTTCCAAGCTGAACAGGAACTTCCACGAAGTTTGTAAGCGACTACAATTCTCTCCACGCCACCTACCTCATGGGACTGAAGATTGACAAACACACACATCTGTTCTAAGTGTCCCTCCTAGACCAGAGCTGTCACAGTTCAGGACAACTGCACATGTATTTCCCTTCATGGTCCAGGAGGCTCCCAGCTCCTCAGCCATCACTTCTCTGGGGTAGAGACCCATGTCTCTCTCCCTTGTGACCAAGGTTTTTCCAGCTGCACAGTTCCCTGCCTAGAAAGGCCAGTGTTTGCACTTTGCTTTTTCCTCAGCAGCTATAAACAGCATAATTGCCCATGGTTATAGGTTACCACACAGCTCTTTCTGAGCAAGCACATTTATTCTTATAGTGAAAGCACTACAGAGAAAATATCTTTAAAAAAAAAAACAATAAAAGTTCCTGTATCCCCCTAAAACCTTAGCAGAGGTCATCCCCCACCCCAACTCCAACAAGGGCTCTGGTAGGAATAAGGTCTTCAAACCCCATCAAGAGGTTTTTCTTTGATTACAAGTTCGTAAAAATCTCCACTGGGCAGATCTGCATGTTTCTTTATACAGCTTGGGCTTTTGAGTTTCAGATTCTAGCAACAGATAATCAGTAGATAATGGTTCTCTCCTCAGAGCATAGCTACTGAAGGTTGGGTTCTTGAACAATCAGAGGAGGTCATTTGCATTCCCCCACACCCAGTATTTCCCAGGAATTTCACTTCTCACATTGTCCCAAAAGATCAGTCCACCACATTGTTCAATACAGTCCTTCGAGTCATCCAGTAATACATAACTGTTGCATTTATTACAATGGACTATAGAGCTACCTAACCTTAATTCAATAAGGACTATCAAGGAAACTGCCACATCTGTTGCAAGACCCACTTCCCTTTCCATATGGGTCCCTACTTGTCCCTTTCCGCCATATATGGGCCATGTAAAATTTATAAAGTTTATGTCAAGCCATACAGACTTTATAAAGTGTAAATAGGGCCATGTGGTCTGTGACCTTATGAGCTATAACAATTTGCTGAAATCAAGCTAGAGGTGTTAAATGTTGGACCTACCATTATGTTAAGTTAGCTCAACTGATTTAATTCATTTGGGGGAGGGGGAAGTACTTTTCCTAGCTCAAGATGGTTGAACAGGTTTACAACACAGATGATTTTTCAACATTAAGAAACAATTTTAAAGATGGCATATTTCACCTTACTACAGTTGAAGTAGAACAGCAGGAAACATGAAAACAATACTGATTGTTTTAAATAGACCACATTCATCATTTTAGTTTCTAGTTTGAGCTATAGAATGTAACAAACAGTAAGACGGCAGGTCAACTACTGAGTATTGTATTAGGTACATATACACTGAAGATTTAAAGCATTCACGATGCAGTTATGCAGTACTTCATTTTTTTCTAGTTGACACAAGAGTTTGTGGATTAGTATGAGGCTGTCAGACAGAGAAATCCAAATCCATTACCACCAGCTCTGACAATTTTTTGTTACTAGTCTCAGGATGTTTGGCATTTTTCTTAAAGCCACAGACCCGAGAGTCAAGTGATTAAATGAGAATCACAGCTTTCCTTTTCTTTCTTTAAAGTCAGTTGCTATCCCTCATGATTGCAGAGCAAATTTTGAAAATGCAACTTGAGTCCACTCTAAAGGCTCAGAAACCAGAGGACAAAAAAGGAACACAATGTTTATTGTTTTTAGAACTCATAATCTGAGGCTTTGGCTCATGATTTTTGAAACTTGGGATTGGCAACTCTGAAATCTCTTTGGACCACATGAACCTTTGGATCATATTCACTGTCTGTGCATTAACACCTTGAGGGAATGCACCAAGCAGTGACTACAATTGAGTGAAGAGACCAAACCCAAGCAAAGGGTCCTGTGCTCTGGTAAATGGCTGGGCAGGATTTGTGACTTCCTCTCTGGGAAGAATGTTCTGACAGTAGTAGGGATATTCCCCCCACACCCCAAAGTCTTTAATTTCTGTGGATGAGGCGGTGTTACCTCAGAATTGAGAGTGGTGTTACCCCAGAACTTGACCAGCACGCACACTTAAAAATCTAATAAATAGTAGTTTTTTTAAATAGTAGGTTTTTTAAAAAAGCACACTGGCTTGTATCAATCATTTATCAGTTGGATGAGCTGTGCCCCCATTGATTTATTCCTGACACTGCCTTAAAAAACAAAACAGTTAAGTTACCTCTGCTTTGGGTTCTGAGAAACCCCAGGTAACAGTGGCTCATGGAGCCTCCTTCAGCCAATAGCCATGACAGATACTGTTCTCCTGAAGAGGGGCCCTTCACTGAGCAATATGGATTTTGCTATTATATCCTTTTTTCTTTTGCTTTCACCACAAAAATCAAAGCATTTTACAGAACAGTCTACACTTATTTATTTCACTAACTCTCCTTCCCCTTGTTACTCTACCTCCTTACAGATACATTTACTTTCCACAATATTAAAAAAAAGTTGATTGTCTCACATCCGTTCGTTCCATATTTGCTTCAGCATCTGGACCTGAACACCACACATCTGTTGCTAACACATATAAACTGCAGGCTGGCACACCTGCAGCTGCTTCCAGCTGGATGGAGGCTCAGCTATCAGTTGTTCATTTAACACGAGGCAGATTGTGATGGTGAGGTTCATTATTTTTCCGCCAGGATGGGTGGCTGTCACTCCGCTGATCTGATCGGGAATGAATGGGAGGTTCTAAGAAATGGCAGAAGGCTCCATCTGTGTCCCCAGCTCTCCCACGCACAGAAAGAAAGAGAGAGAGGGACTGATTTGTTGTACATTTCTGCTCTAAAAGTCACAGGTGGGTTTGCTTGTTTTAACAAAAAGAATGTGATTACATAATATTCTGCTTCCAAAACAAGCTACAGATCCTGCATGATAAAGGGAAATGGATGTGTTCTGGGAGGTGGCCAGGGACTCTGTTTTCTTCATGTGTAGTGTCATTCATTGGTCACCAGTCTGAGCCCTGACATATGTATTCAGGAAAGGTAGGTGGCTGTGCTCAGAGACCTAGCTGTACACACACACAAACAAATTATTCCATGTTTTCCTAGGGAAGACTTTTTGTAGCTTGTTTATAATAAAGAAAAGGCGGCTTGAGAAATCACAATGTTTCTCTATCATATTTTTCCACCTACCTGGCATAACGTCACAAAGAAAAGGCTGTCAACTGCATGCTGTGAGGGCTTTTACAGCTGGCCCAATGATTGTGGCATGATTTAGAAATAACAGACCTGCATGTGAAAGGAAAGGAGTGTTGATCAGCTTCCACTTTACCTGACTTTCAACCCTCTTTTAAAATGAGTGACAAATCAGTTAGGGACAAAAATACTGCACTTTGTCTAAGAATTTCCTCATTTTGTAAGCTACACCTTGTCTAAGAATTTCCTCATTTTGTAAGCTACACCCACATGGAGTAGGTCTTGCTATCCCAATTTCACATTTGGGGAAACTGAGGCAGAGTGGTTACATGATTTACCAAAGCGACAAAGAGATTTTGTGTCAGAACCTGTACCAGAATTCTGGAGTAGTCCTCTGTCCCAAGCCAGCTTCTTAGGAGGTAAGATATGAGCTTTGATAAATCAATGCCATTATGGCTCTGAGCTCTACTGTTCCTTTCCTAATTTTGCTGGTATAGAACATCTGGATTTAGCTTCAATGACAACCTTAGATCAAATATCACGTGGTTGACTCATGTAGTATGAGCTAGTATTGCTGGCCACATGACACTGCCCCTTCCTATCCTCTGACCTCTTCTGTTGCTAAGGGATGGAGCCTGACCAAGAAAACAGAGACAACAGCTCAGTCTTGGGTGCACTTGTTTTTCTGATTCCAACTTTGTCAATGATGAATCAGTGGACACCTGTGAAGAAGCCAGGATGGGTAGGAGCTGCTGAGAGAGATTTACAGATTCGGTGTAGTGCCCTTCCATATTATGATAAAAGGTGCCAGAAGCAGCAAAATTTGGTCCAAGTTTTCAAGTTGAATAGTTAAAGAGGGATAATTTGGCAGAAACAGATCACAATGAGTTACGAATTAAGCAGACACTGTGCATTTTACTTGAAGGGAATCTACCAATTCAGAGACATAAACCCTATTTTCAAACTGGTGCTACCATCAACACAACATCTGCCTTCATCTGTCAAAGATTTACTTTCAAACAGTCATGGTTGATCCAACCATTTAATCCAACCAGTTTTACATAATTTGAGATTGATCTGGGGTGCTCAATAAGCGTTTTCAAAACCATCTTCATATTATGGAGAAAGACTGATTTAAAGATTAGCACACTGCCGGACACGTCACAAGAGATCACCTCATTTACAAATGACCATATCTAAAACCAAAATTTGTGCACTGGAGCAATGGCTCTCAACCTTTCCAGACTACTGTACCCCTTTCAGGAGTCTGGTTTGTCTTGTGTACCCCAAGTTTCACCTGACTTAAAAACTACTTGCTTACAAAATCAGACATAAAAATACACAAAATGTCACAGCACACGGTTACTGAAAAATTGCTTACTTTCTCATTTTTATTATATAATTATAAAATAAATCAATTGGTATATAAATATTGTACTTACATTTCAGTGTATAGTTTACAAAGCAGTATAAACAAGTCATTGTCCGTATGAAACTGTAGTTTGTACTGACTTCACTAGTTCTTGTTATGTAGCCTGTTGTAAAACTAAGCAAATATCTAGATGAGTTGATGTACCTCCCAGACAACATATCCCTGGTTGAGAACCACTGCACTGGAGGATACTCCTGCCCATAGCAATTCTGTCATTTATATCTTTACACCACATTTCAACAATCTGATGAACACGCCCATTATTTTTATAAACAAATTAATTCCTATAAATTTTCCTGGGAATATCAGTGTAAAGATATGCTATTTATACTCCTAATCTCAAATCATTGGTATTTTAGAAGCTAGAAAATGACTAATATCTCTAAACCAATAATAATTCTGACTGTAATTTACCTATATGCTACATCTATTCTCTGCAGTTACTTAATTGGCCCTTACACTTATCCAAATTTCAGCAAACATGATGGAAAAGTCTCACAGTCAAATAAACTGAGAGCCTTCCTGGATTCTGCAATGTAGTTTTTAGTACATCAGTTATTCTTTGCAAAAATTTAGAAAAGTAAAAAGCAGCCATTAGAAATGAACGAACATGTAAATCTGCAATGGGCATATACCTAAATCCCTCTCATCCTCCCAAAACCTATATTATATATATATATATATATATATATATATATATATAGGCATTAGAAGCTGGATAATTTCACAATGAAAACCAACTGATCTTCTAAAACATATATTCTATATAGGAGCAACACCACAATAGATACAAACATAGTAGTGACCACCATTTGGATAGACAGTATAGTAGAAGCTCATTGAAAGACAATTACCATCAGTCATCTCAGATACCACAATTATTTCCTAGTCTGGGTATATGGAAACATAGCAATATCTTGGGTACCATGGTGTGGAATGGTTGGTAAATGTAGATTCACTAATGATAATCAACATAACCCTAGCTGGTCCAGTAACTAACCACCTATCAGTGAAAAAAAAAAAAAATCCCCTACTTAATACACCCAACCAGGCACAGTGCTTCTGGTGCTTCTAGCTCATTTGCTCAAACCTTAGTCTATTTTTGCAAGTTAAGATTCATTTTCTAGCATATTTTGAAGGCCAAAACCTAGCTTAATTTTGAGTGGTTAGTGAGCTATGCAGAGGAAACCTGACTACTGTATTTCTTGAAGCATTGCATTAAAAGTATTGAAGTAGCACTGAAGGGCAAAGTATGACAGACAATGCAGGGTAATCATTTGAGTGTGATGGCATGATTGAAGTCTGTAAACATGAAATCCAAGGCTGCTGCCTCCAAGTTTTTATGTTGTAGTCATACATACACAAGAGAAAATATTTTCCCAAACACCTTTGCGTGACCCTTTCTTATACTGCCTCTAAGTTATTCATCTCAATGTAGTATGCAAGCCATTTTCAAGTACATATCACAATGCTAGAGTGCAATGAATAATTTCTGAGGTTAAAATGAATCGAGCAGAAGCTACATTTCAAGTGAGATGCAAATCTAATTTTCCTAGATACTCACACAATGGTTACAGTGTTGTCACAGAGCATTAATTCCCTTGTAATTAAAAATTAGCAAGGTTCTCTTTCTTTCACACTGTTATAAACACTGATAAGATACTGGTTTCCTGTCTCCAAAAAATATATGTCTAAAATATGAGCTACAAACTGAATTGAAAGGACACTCTTACATCCTTTGACCACCACTCAATGTCATCAATAATCTCTTTGTATCTCAAATGGGAATATAGAGCTAGATTTTTCAGAATTAGGTATGTGCAGTTCTACTATTGATCATTAATATTAATGCTGTTACTCTGGGGTTAAACTGCTATAAATCAGAGCAGAATTTGGCACACAATACAAATTCCCAAAGTGATATCTCCTAATAGCTGGTACTTTGCCATAGCCAATGCCATTTTGACATTGCTCCTTAATCTGGAGATGCAATATGCAGAAGTGGTACCCCTTATAATGAAGACTTTGTCTTAGCCAAATCCTCCTGTGATGGGTTTGGTCACAGAGACCCCCTTGGGACAGTCACCTGACGTGCTGAAACTACCTCTGAGCCCGTTTTCCCTGTCAGCTTGGGACTCCAGAACCCGGTCTTGTTGAGCCAGACACGCAAGCCTGCTGCAACACAGACCCAGGGTCTGAACTACTTCTCCAAAGCTGCAGGCTTTAACTGACAGCCACTCAGCAGGTATTCCTCTCTCCAGCACCCAGACAGCCAGCTCCCAATGGGATCCAAACCCCAAATAAATCCATTTTATTCTGTATAAAGCTTATACGGGGTAAACTCATAAATTTTCCAAACTCTATAACACGGATAGAGAGATATGCACAGCTGTTTGCTCCCCCGGGTATTAATCACTTACTCTGGGTTCAATAATAAACAAAAGTGATATTAAGAATAAAAAGTAGGATTTAAGTGGTTCCAAGTAATAACAGACAGAACAAAGTAAGTCACCAAGTAAAATAAAGCAAAAACACGCACGTCTAAGCCTAATACATTGAGAAACTGAATACAGGTAAATCTCACCCTCAGAGATGTTTCAATAAGCTTCTTTCACAGACTAGACTCCTTCTTAGTCTGGGCCCAATCCTTTCCCCGGTACAGTTCTTGTTAGTTCCAGTAGGCATCTTAGGTGAAAAGCAGGGGATTCCACATGACTGGGACCCTCTTTGTTCTGTTCCACCCCCTTTAATAGCTTTGGCACAAGGCGGGAATCCTTTGTCTCTCTCTGGGTTCCCACCCCTCCTTTTAAATGGAAAAGCACCAGGTTAAAGATAGATTCCAGTTCAGGTGACATAATCACATGTCCTGTGAGACTTCATTGCCCACTTGCTGGCACACACGTATACAAGAAATCTTACAAGTAAACAGATCCATTTACAACCAAATGTCCTGGATAATGGGAGCCATCAATATTCCAAACGACTATTAATGGCTCACACTTTGCATAAGTACAATAGGACCTCAGAGTTATATTTCATATTCCTAGTTTCAGATACAAAAATGATACATTCATACAAATAGGATGACCACACTCAGTAGATTATAAGCTTTGTAATGATACTGTACAAGAGACCTTTTGCATAAAGCATATTCCAGTTACATCATATCCACACTTATAAATACATTTTTATAAAAGTATGGAGTGCAACCTCACACCCCCACCCCAAAAATATTACCCTTGTGTGGTGTGTCCATTCAAGGAAAATGATGATGGGTTAACACCATCTGAGATTAAGAACCAAGCCATCTGCGGGTACATGGGAAATGTTCTCTCTGGAGTTCCAGTTCAGCAAGGTATTTAAGCATCCGCTAAAACTTTAGGCACATGTGTAGTCCCATTAAAATCAATAAGAATACTCATGTGCCTATAGTCACACATGTGCTTAAGTACCTTGCTCAGTAGGGACCTGGGGCACTAGGTGGGAATCCTACCCTGCTGCAGTTGGAGTATCTTGTGGGAGTATGGGCTTTCTATATACACTTCTTCCCCCTCTGCTCATTCTACACAGGAATTTGACTTCATTTGCTTTACTCTGGGTTTATCTTAGAGTCAATGAGAGCAGAATTTGGACCAGACTGATTTTTTGTTGTAGTCTCTCTTTTACTGGTCCCCTTTTCCTTCTCCCATTACATAAAATTGGCAACAAATAGTGTGAGGAGTTTCACCTACGAACTTGTAAACCAGTTTGCTTCCACCTGCCCCTGCCCCCCATGATACTGTGTTTATCTTTTCCCCACATTATTCTGCCTGGGAGAGCACTTTATCTTCAAAAATAGGATAAAATTAATTCCTATCAAAAAACTGACATAAGATTAAGGGAGAAGCTCCATGGAGCATGCTTTTCACTAGTGACATTATGTTATGCCATGGAGAAAAATGGAAAAAGAACCTAGAACTATAGAGGGCTGCATTAGAAGAATATGGCTTACGAATCAGCTGACAAAGAGATAACACAGGCAATGCTTCATTGAGAGGACAAGACGATAGTAAAACTAGCTGGCATAGAATTAAAGTCTATGCAACAACTGAAATACTTTGATTCAGTATTGAGCCACAATGGGAATGTGAATGTACATGTTAGGAGCTGCATGAAGAACAATTGGTGTAAATGGAGGGAGTTGATACGAATTCTCTGCAATAGAAATATGCCAAATAAACTAAAGAGCAAAATGTACAAGATATCATGAGGCCAGCCATGGCATATGGGTCAGAATGCTGGTCAATGAGGAAAAGAAAACAATGACATCACACTGCTGAAAGGAGACTGCTCAGGTGGATGCTGAGTAAGATGAGAGCTAATAGGCTACATGATGAAATGGTATGAACCTTGAGACAGATAACCTCCATCATGGAAAAGCTGAGGGAGTATCGACCAAAATGGCTGGGTCATGTGAGACAATGAGATGTGCGATATTTTCACCAGAGAATACAAGACTTAGTGAGGTCACAGGACAAAGAGCACAAGGAAGACCTAAAAAAGGTGGTTGAAGACACTGAAGGAGGACATGAAGGAGGTTGGGGGTCAGCTTGAAAGACTAGCTCAACAAAAACACTCGAAGATGAAGAACAAGAGCCACCGACCGCAATTGATGGACAAGGCAAAGAAGAAAAATTCTTCAGGGAAAGAAATAAAACAAAAATCAAATCAAGATGAAAGTAGAAGCAGAAAGTCAGTGGGTTAAGTACACTCCTGAGGCAAATCAATATCAAACAGCCTGCTAGACATAATGCCAATTCTTCCTTTGAACCCCATACATATTGCCCTGTGAGCAAAACTCCCCCCTCTGATCTTTACCTTGGATCTCTGTTAAACATTCTGCACTTGTTCCAGGCACTCACTCCCTGGTGAAGGTTATAGTCTGATCAGAAGGTTTTCAAAACTTCACATCTCTTGTCCATTTCATAACATATGTGTATTTTCACTGAGATGGAATTATTGTATCTTCTGGTGAGCTGAGAGCACATCCCACAATGCTGACAAATGTTATCTCATTGTTTCCTCATACTCTCCTCTCTGTATCCATCCTGTATGCTCTTATATTCATGTAGTATGGTTCTTGGGGCAGGAACCATCATTTTGTTTTGTTTTTACAATGCCAAGTATGTTGGGGTCTTGGGTCCATGACATGTCTCCTAGACACCAGAGTAATACAAATAAAAAATACTACTGCATCTGTGGGAGACAAAAATTTAAAGAATATTTAGGCAAAAAAGAAAATTTTAAAAAAAGGAAAGTCTTGGAGCCTGATTCCCCGATGCCCTGTACCTTACACAATCATTTACACTGCACAAAGAGTGAGTGTGAAATATTGCTATTGTGATTGAATAGAGCTTCACATCCACATTGCACTGGTGTAATTGATTACACAAGGGGCAGAATAATGAAAAAAGTCACTATTTTTTCCCACCTGTCTTCAATTTATGCAGACTCCTTGGCCACCCTTTGGCCACCCCACAGTATGACAGTGACAAGAGACAGCAAGAAATGGTCACCTGGGGTGTAGATAACAGGAACAGCCTGACCAAATGTTTCATACACATGTTTTAGCCAAGTTACACTCTTCCAAAGAACTTTTATCAGCAAATAGCAATTTTAAACTGAGAACTAACCATGTACTCATGTGCCAAAGAGTCCCAGATTCTGGAATGGCTTGAAAAGTCTCAGTCCCAGGCCAGTAAGGTTCAGGAACATCACGGAGGTAATATTTTGGGATGCTGAAAACCTCTAGCTTCAAAAGCAAGCAATCATGCTGTTTGGAGTCAGCTTTGAATTGGGAGCCAGCTCCCAAATCTACGGGACAGTTATATTTGGTATAAAAATGCTTATGCTGTATAACTTATGTGAGTTCCCCAACTAATATAAGCATTTTTATACCAATATAACTGATTCTACACTAGGGATTTTACCATCATAGCAATGTCAGAAAAAAAAATGCATTGCTAACCAACATAGCTATGCCAGCCAAACTTTCTGGTATAAACCTGCCCTACAAGGGAAAGGAAGTATCTAAAGGGAGTTAAGATTTCAGAGTGATGGAGGAAAAAGAAAATGGCTTTACCCAGAACGAAAAGCTGGAGTACATTTACTGCCCCAAATTGCAGCAGTCCTTCCTGCAGGGACAAGTGCAGTGAAGGCAAACACAAACTTGGATGGATCGGGATATTGGACTGTTGGGGCAGGTTACCACACTTCTCCCAAACCTACCAAAGATAGTTTGATTTTTTTAAATTTTCTTCTGTCCTGTTGATCCTTGTGATACTCCAGTACAATAAACTATACTGGATTTCATTTCCCCCTACTAACAGGGCCAGAATTGATTAACTGCACATCTTGTGATGTGCCTGCCACCCCACACTGGAACCCATACCGGGCATCATTAAACAATTAAAACCCGTACTTGGTGGGGGACCATATCCTGAAACCTGCTCTTCTGAACCCCCTCTTCTGGCTTTCAAATAACCCCCCAACCTTTTAAAGCTCATCAGACCAACTCAAGATGGAGCTAGGTCCTGCCAGAACAAATGCAGAACCTGTCGACATATCTCCACTACTGTGATAATCAACACCCCCCACAACATACTTTGAGATCGTGAGTCCTAAACATGTCTATTGCAACATGTGATGTGCCCATCCAATACACTAATTGCCCAACAACAACTATGTGGGTGAAATCAGACAATCACTATGCTCTTGAATGAACTCACACAGAAAAATGATGAGAGACAAGAACACCCTATCACCTGTGGGTGAACACTTTTCACAAAGTGATCACTCTACACCTGATCTATCGGTCCTCATCCTCCAAGGAAACCTGCACAACCTGCTTTCAAAAGATGAGCCTGGGAGCATAAATTCATAACTTGGCTAGATACTAAAAATCATGGACTGAATAAAGACACTGGATTTATAGTTTATTACAACAAGCTATAATCCGCTAACACTACCACACATACACTGTTTCCCCCTCCTGTCCCCTCTATGACTGAAGAGGTGTTAGTTAGCCACTCCACCTCGAACAGTCCCTTGAAACGTGTACAAAACAATCTGTTGCACCTTGTATTTAGCTGTGCCACTCTGAGTTCATTTCCCAGACCAGAAGAAGAGCTCTGTGTAAGCTCAAAAGCTTGTCTCTCTCAGCAACAGAAGTTGGTCCAATAAGAGAGATTCTCTCATCCATCGTGTCTCTCTAACATCCTGGTACCAACATGGCTACAACACTACATACATCTTATGATGCTGCATTCTCAAATTCTGCCTGTCTGCTCATCCTAAATGGAATAGCGTCAGTCAGTCACTGAAAGCCTTAAAAGACATAGTTCATTTGAAGAAAACACAGAGCCTGATCCAAAGGAGTGCTGCTGAGCACTTCTGGTGACGTCAGTGGTAGGTGAGGTAGTTCAGCACCTCTCCAGAGGCTTTCAGGCACCTTGTAGTATTAGGGCCCAGAGTTACCAGCACATGCATTTTTGGCATCATCATAAAAATAAAGTGAAACCTCAATTATCCAATCCTTGTTTATCTGAAAACAATCCTACTCTGAAACCTCCCCAGCATCTCCAATGCTGCATTTATGGGAACTCCTTTCACATCCCACCATTATGTTTGGATAACTGAGGGTTCAGTGAACACTGAGCCTTTAAATTTGTCTTCAGCATTTTTATTGTAATCAGGCTAGGTAGCAATCAGACAATACGGGAGTTTGGCTACCTAAAATATAAGGATACCAATGGATTTAATATGACCTTCTCCCATGAGAACTCTTCTTGTATGAGATGGCCTCAGCCACTGACTGAACCAGGTGTCTCATGTTTGAAAGTCTGCAAAAGGCCTGTCATCCCACTGTTTGTTATTCCTGTTCCATTACTAAAACCACATTTAAAATGAGTGGTGCTGCCCTATTTCATGGGTGCTTCATAGGCCCAGAATCAAAGAGAACATCTTAAAAGCTAATCTCTTATTGATTCATTCATTAGAAGAAAAAACCACATTAATACAAACAATATCTTTCTTGTTTCTCGCTTTCTCACGTAGCATGTTTTCAAGGCTTCCCCCCACCAACCCCCTGCAGATATGGTCTTAAATTATCCTCTGTGATAAAAATTTCCTTACCTCTCATTTACATTCTAGAGATCTCTCTCAATTTCTTAACAGTTTCTGAACACAATCTCATTAAAACCCCCAATTTTTAAACACCTGTTTCTAAGAGTTTAACAAGACTTGCTAAGATCATAAAGATCAATTACTGTTACCAAACCAACACTTTCCCATGTATTTTATACAACTTGATAGAGTCCCATTTCCCAAAGCAAAAGTGAATCTGTTAATTTTTAAATATAGCTGCTATTTAGTTCATATTTGTACATCACTGTGAGATTCTCAGTTGAATAATAATAATCCTCTAGCTGTTTCCGTCTACTGAGAAGTCCATGTTCTTAAGGAGTTTCTGTATCTGATGGCAGCATCTGCATCATGTTTTTCTATGCACAGAGATCAGCCATTCACGCTCACTCAGAACAACCTTTACTTTACATTAAGGGAATACCACAAAAAGGTGCACAAAAAGGGGCTCCAGGAGAGCACACAGTGTATGAGGCTTCTGAACAGCAGGCTGCTTCTGAATACAAAATGGTAGCTACCTCTGCAACAGAAGAGGGACTTCACTCCATTTAAAGGTGAACTACATGGAAAACCAAAAGCCTTCGCAGATATGTGCAGCACAAAACATTCTGGTACAGTGCCAGCAAATCACATTGCCACATGGGACACACCAGGATATAGACTTCTTCATTCTTGCTGTCCAAGCAGAGACTAGGCTTATCATAAAAGCGACATACTTCACTTCCAGAAGGGAGAGTGCTAACTGTGCTGTTTTTAAAGCAACATTATTAGCTGATCTACGGACAGCATCAGTTCCGGGCGAAACAAATTAGACCCTCTCTCATTTCAAACATTGTAGATTCATGTGTCATTTTTAAGCCTCAGACAGCAAAATCCAGAAGAAAATTCAAGAGTGGGGGAGTGGTGCATTAAGTTCATCTTCTTCAGTCCTGCAGAATGCAGTTTATTACAGACCACTTCAAAGCAGGTAATTAAATGCAGAACACAGGTTTCAGTGCTGGGTGCACAAAGTTAAGCTGCTAAATCCATAGCAAGCATCCTAAATAAAAGCAGGCTGATCCTCAGAGGTGCTGAACACCCTGCAGCTCCCCGAAAGGCAAACACACGCTTGCATACAAGAAACATGAAACCCTACCCTTCGCTTAGCCGCTGTGTCTGTACGCTCCTCAGACGGAAGAGATTTCTGGGCCAAAGTTCTGCCCTGGGTTCTTCACTGGAAAAATGATACATATGCATTCTACCAAGAGTACAGTGACTTTTTAAACTTACTTTTCTAAAGGCAATATAATAAATATTTGGCCTCCCCAACATTTGAATATTTAAAGTGCATCATAAGAATGGCCACACTGGGTCAGACCAAAGGTCCATCTAGCCCAGTGTCCTGTCTTCCGACAGTGGCCCATGCCAGGTGCCCCAGAGGGAATGAACAGAACAGGTAATCATCAAGTGATCCATCCCCTGTCACTCATTCCCAGCTTCTGGCAAACCGAGGCTAGGGCACCATCCCTGCCCATCCCGGCTAATAGCCATTGATGGACCCCATCCTCCATGAACTTATCTAGTTCTTTTTTGAACCACATTCAAATCCTGCCCTCGGGGCACTGGAAGTCAAAAATACATATGCATTCTTAACTTTAGGTATGAAGTATAAAGGGACTGCTGGGACTGAAAAGGGTTAATTAGTTGGGTAATCATTATGGAGCAATGTAATGCAGATCAATTTTATTAATGTCAGCAAATCTGCTGGTTCTGTGCCCAAAAGGCAGTAGCAATTTAGATAAACTCTTATTAATTATTAGCATCCACATATAGTTGATGGGCATTTTATTCATACAAAGGGAGGTCTCCTTGGTTTGTTGTCCATATTTGTTGTCCACTTTTTTCGCATTAAAGGTTATCTATGACTGTTTCCCAACCCATTCATCTTCATCAGAATGCCAACCTCCTACACAGATCACATCATAAAACTCAGCAGCTTCTTCCTGGGTCATAAAGAATCCTGAAAGTTTCTTGGAATAAAGAAGAGTATTTGTACAGAACTTTTACAATAAAAGCCAAACTGCTTCAGAATTCTGTGGGTGAAGAAAAATCCTCTCTACTAGAAAAAGACTAAAAACTCCAAGAACCTGAAAGTGCTACAGGTAGATTAAGGCCTGGTCCAAAGTCCAATGAACACAGTGGAGACACTATGGACTTCAGTGGGTTTTATATCAGGCACATTGTTCTGAATTCATATTGCCCTTATTATTATTGTGTTTGTTTCCAGTAGCCTCTACAACATGCTAAGCGCTATACAGATAAAAAGCACGCATGCTCCCTGCCTTGGAAAGCTCGTAATCTAAAAGGGGCGAGGGGTAAACGATATACAAAGAGAGCAGTCAAGGTGGTGTAAACACAATGCTTGGTAACATGACAGGGTTTGGTTCGGTCTTTGATAAGATGAGTAGACCAGCCCCCACACTACGTCACCTTTATTTGGGCAGGTTTTGTAAGCGGGTGTTCAGATTAATAATTCTTTGCACTTCCAGGGACACCTTCCCATGAGGAGCACACATCATGATGACATCAATGAATTTAGCCTTACAAAACCCATCTGTAGTAAACATGCTTATTTTTTATTCCCCATTTTACAGATGGGTAAACTGAGGCACAGAGCAATTCTGTGACTTGCCCAAGGTGACAGAAAATCCAAGGCAAACTCAGAAATGCAGCTTAATCCTTTTAGATTGCTTTTTCCTAAGCATGGTTCTGTAACTTTTTGTGTGGACCAGACAGTCAATAAAACACGCTAAGCAGGTATCCTCCAGTTTGGTCATTTTCTTTAAAACACTGTTAGTGTCTTGAGCACTTTGTACAGCATTTACCAAGATCACCCCTTGTGCTAAATTTTCTTGGGTTAGGCACAGACACTGCAAAGAATAACCTGCGGCAATAACGACTGTTTAATAAGCTTTCCAAACAGGTCAGCACAGAGGTCCCAGAGCTTGCAGTTTATAGCCTCTGAAGTCCAAGTCATGGTGCCATTGGCTTGGTGTGCCTATGACACAGCCCTCACAATCTTCAAAAAGCTTCTCCCTAAGGCAGTGATTAAGGACAGCATCCACAGCAACGTGTGCAATAGACCACATGACTTTTTTACACTCACGACGTGGCACAGGGTCAGTTAGTTCTATGCCAAGGGTCCTCCTTAAATCCATACAGCCATCCTTCTTGGCGTCCTCATCAGCGATTTGTACCGGCATTGAGCAAAAACAAGATGGGCCCGATTCATCTTCACAGTCTCATGCAATGCTGTCTGGGTCCTCTAGAAAGGCACTGTTAATCTGTTGAGAGATTTTAAGAAAATAACGATAAGCCCATGCCTGTTGTTTTAGATTTACACATCCCCGGCTCAGTTCCTATCCCATTACGCCCTATCCTTGACTGTCACTTCTTAATTGTTCATTTACCTGAGCAATGTCTTCTCCATTCACCTTGTCCACCAGTGATTCCCATAAGCTGCGATTGCCTTCCTCCTCCAGGGGGGTGGACGACGAGAAGCCATCATGCTAGTCGGTCTCCTCACAAGCGCTTGAGTCTCTGGTTCTGGCATATCCATCAACGGCTGGGCAAAAGCGCTCCCCTTGGCCCCTCCCTCCTCCTCCTGGGAACTGTCGCTGATGTAGCACTTTTTCTGAAGGTGGTCAAAGGCCGTTGGAGCTAAAACAAATTCTGATGTTCTCACGGTGGTGGTGGTGAAGGAGTCCAGGTTTCCTCTCAGCGTTTCCATGGTTTCTGAAACACACGTTCTTGAAATCAGATGGCCTCTTCTGCGTGGCGCTGGGACTTACAGAGGTGGTGCTGCCGGCCAGCCAATTATTGAGCTACAGAGATTGGGGGGTTCCTGCCTAGACCTGCATGCTACACCTATTCTGATTGGTACACGTTTCCCTTCTGGCACAACTTAAGGGGGCTGAAACCCACTCCAATGAGTAGAGGGCAGTGGTGGGAGTTCTTAGAGGGGTCACATGACCCTCTTTTGTGCGTGTCACCCCACCCCAGAACCTGCTCAATTTGGTCAAAACTGCTCTTGGGGATGTGCTCTGGGGCTGAAACCGTCTCAATTGGTAGAACATGATGGGATGAGTTCTTAGAGGGATCACGTCACCCCTTGCTTCCAGTCATGTGTCCATTTTGACCCCGGAAGTAATACCCCAGGGGGTGGGTCTTAGTGTGACAGATGGGCAGGACTCGATAGTCGGGGGCAGGGCTAATGTTTGATTGATGGTAAACCCCTCATACTACTCATTATGTTCTTTCCTATTTGATATTAAGGAAATTACATTCCATCTAAAAAGATAATCAGTAAAATGGTCACAATTTTTAAACAAAGAATGCAAAGTACATGTTAAATATAGACACTTCCCTTACAAAACAAACCCCATGTCCAGAACCATCTTCTTTTTCCCCTCAAAGCATTCAGCAAATCTGGTGGTTCTGAAAGTGTCAGACTCAGACTCTTCTAGACCAATGTCAACATAACAGATACAGTAAGGAAAACGTGCCTTCTCAACTCTGACCTAAAGGAACCTCCTCAGGTTCAGTTTCCATGCATACTCAATCCTTAGTCTTCATGCAGGCACAGATACCACGGGCCCCATATTGCTGCCAGTTGTGAGAGTGCCTTTGGCAATAGGGACACCATTAAGCACATGGATCTTTCAAAAGTGTCATTCTGATCTCTAAAAAGAAAAGGAGTACTTGTGGCACCTTAGAGAGTAACCAATTTATTTGAGCATAAGCTTTCGTGAGCTACAGCTACAATCCGATGAAGTGAGCTGTAGCTCACGAAAGCTTATGCTCAAATAAATTGGTTAGTCTCTAAGGTGCCACAAGTACTCCTTTTCTTTTTGCGAATATAGACTAACATGGCTGTTACTCTGAAACCTGTCATTCTGATCTCTATGAATTAAGTGTGTGAATACGGAAAACTTTTATACAGAAACAAGAACTCTCCTAGTAAACCCATGGTGTGACCTGTGTCGGATACTGTTTGTAGCTACATAAATAGAGAGATGTTATGATTCTGGTTTCTGTGCACTGCACCTCTAACTATAAGGAGCCTCCCTTCCTATGTGAGGCAGGAAAGCAGAGAGTCAATTCACAATGGGCTTTACAAAGCCAGTTACACACACTGTTCCCTTTTGCTTTCTCTTGAACACTTACGTTTCTTTCCTCGTCTTCCTAAATCTGAAAACTGACAATATTCCTACTTTCCTCTTTGTGTAGAGAAAACATAACCAATACTGCACTCAATCCGGGTGAGAACTACGATCTACAGCATAAAAATACGTGTCTAAAAAAGTGTTCCTTAGGTAGCCCATTATTCTAATAGTAAGGCCAAGCGCTGTCATGCAAGGAAGTTGGTATTCAAATCCAGATCATGGCCTTTTGCGGAAGCAGTATTTCAAGTACCAGTTCTGCTGCATGCCACTTCCATGGTAGCCATTAATTTTGGTATGTAACAGAGTTCTAAGAGACATCTAGATCTTAATCTCAGCTAAGGATGTTGCTGCCATTCAAGCCTCATGCAGGAAGAAGTGAGAGCACTCAAGGCTTCAGAGTTTCCAATAGGTGGGAGGAAACCATGGTAGGATGGGGAAGGATTTAAAGTAGAGATGGCCCAAGCTGCAAAATTCAGATATTTCTACATTTCAAATCACAAAATTTGGGGGTTTGAAATATGGGGTGGGACAAAACGGGATGGGGGCCTTTTCAAAAGTGTGGATCCAATTTTGGATGCCAGAGTTTGGGAAGCTGGATCCAGGTTTAGATTTCAAATTTCCCCTCCCTTTCAATTTCTATCACACCACTGGCCTTGCCATCCTTTCATCTCCTCCATTGGATGTTCCCAAATTTTGCTTCCAAATCTCAGCCTAATTACACCCACCGTTTCCCTAAAAATAACATAGGGATGTAATCCTTTTATAGGACATTATTCACAGAAAGGACACCTACACGACAAGATTCTTTAAGAATAATCCATAGTGCCTTTTATTCCAGGCTAGCATTTGTTCATGTCTATCATCTATTTCCTCCAGACTATTCCCAAAAGAGCTGCAGAAGTCTCAAAAGAAGCTTTGCAAACATTCTGCTTAGAAACTTCTGCTGATACTGCACGCATGTAAAAGGAATTTTTGGCTCTTTATCCTTCCTATTTATATTGCTATGGACATCTGCATTCCTTTGCTGCCTAATGGGCCTGCTCTGCTCCTGCTGCTTATTCCTCTCTCAGAGTCATAATTAAGATCTGCATATTGCACCACAATCACAGTCATATACAGTGGTCTGAACAATATGGAATATATGGAACAATAGAGGGAGACAATCCCCAAAGCCACAAAGATATTGTTTTCATGTTAATATTTTTAGTAGTAACAAATGAGAGGGGGAAAAACAAAACAGACTACAGTATGTGGTAGATCAACAGAATGTTTTCTATTGAAAATACATGTGTACGAGAATCTGTACGAGAATATTCTTCTATAAATATTTTTCATAGTTTTGTGGAGCTGTCAAGTCTTCATTATGAGGTTTTCTGAGCTCATCTAGAGTGCCTCAATTTCTATATGGTTAAGTAATGGATGATTTGTATTTAGTATATATTGTCTGTATCTGATGATGTATCCCTCCTTCCCTTTTGTTTTGTGTATAGCTGTCAATAATAAAACACACAAATCTGATTTCCCTAAGATTTCCCTCAGGAGATCGTTAACAATCAAAGTCACTAAATCATTTTTTCGCTTCCATAAACCATTTTAATGGTGTAGTTTTACTGAGCCACCTTCATTTTTTATGTGGCAGAAACAATGGGCTGTCATCCCCTGTGTATGCTGGGTCCCAAGATGCTAGCTCCCTCTCAGATATCCAGCTACGCCTGTCAGACAGGCAAATGGATTTCTCTCCCCTCAGAAAGCTAAAATGAATATGGGACCTGCATGGGGAAATTTGATCAACTGAGGCATAAGAGCGGATGGTTGAGATTCACGCACGTTTACACCAAACGTGATGAAGATTCAAAACTTTAAATGTGTTTTAAATTCTTAAAACATTTAGCTATTAAATCAATAGAGATAGGCTCAGAACAGAACATTTGGATCCAGGTCTGAATTCTGAACATGCCAGCTTTCAAGCGTGCTCAGATCTGCAGTATTGTTTGGTGGATTACAAAGACAGCGAACATTTGCAAAATTCAGATCCGGAACTTGTTTCAGATTGAAAAAAAAAAAAATCCAATACACATCCCAATCTTAGGGATGTTCAGCTCAAGTGTTTTGATTCATAGACTCATAGATATTTAGGTCAGAAGGGACCATTATGATCATCTAGTCTGACCTCCTGCACAACGCAGGCCAAAGAATTTCACCCACCATCCTACAAAAAAAACCTCACACCTGTATCTGTGCTATTGAAGTCCTCAAATCGTAGTTTAAAGACTTCAAGGAGCAGAGAATCCTCCAGCAAGTGACCCGTGCCCCATGCTACAGAGGAAGGCGAAAAACCTCCAGGGCCTCTTCCAATCTGCCCTGGAGGAAAATTCCTTCCTGACCGCAAATATGGCGATTAGCTAAACCCTGAGCATATGGGCAAGATTCATCAGCCAACTTCACTCCTCTGATGGTTAAAAACCTTCGTTTATTTCTAGTCTAAATTTTCTAGTGGCCAGTTTATATCCATTTGTTCTTGTGTCCGCACTGGTACCGAGCTTAAATAATTCCTCTCCCTCTCCGGTATTTATACCTCTGATATATTTATAGAGAGCAATCATATCTCCCCTCAACCTTCTTTTAGTTAGGCTAAACAAGCCAAGCTTCCTGAGTCTCCTTTCATAAGACAAGTTTTCCATTCCTCGGATCATCCTAGTAGCCCTTCTCTGTACCTGTTCCAGTTTGAATTAGGCATGACATCTGAAAACACCTTAAGTAAAATACCTTCAATTATTTAATCATCTGACCCCGACAGAAACAAAATGAACTAAACTTTTCCCCTGAGTGTATGTGAAAAATCTATGAGGGTTACAGACACTTGCCCCACCCCCACACACTTTCACTAGCTTTCACTTTTCTCTTCTGTTTTTTCCCTCCCTCTGTTCCCACTTACTGCCACTTAAAGGCCAGCTCAACAGAGCTTGGCACCAATGTTCCCTTTAATTTTTGACAGGCAGTGTGCACAAAAAATTTCTTCTGTGCAAATTGTTGTGGGCGTGGTGTTCCGCCATGTGCACGGGGTTTAGGATCTGTGTGTGTGTGCACATGCGCACAGCTTAGAGGGAACAGAGCTTGGCACCAGCACAAACACCAAGATAAAACTAAGCGTTAGAGATAGGAAGCTTATGAAGCCAATATTGCTCTCATTTACACTAATGCAACTGATTTCAGTAGACTTAGTCAAGATTCACCCCACTGTAAATGAGAGCAGAATGTGTCCAAAATGTGTCAGCTGAACACAGCGTCAAGAGACGTTTCAAGCAATATGACTGGCTAATTCACAGGACATTAATTCTACAGAAATGTATTATACATACAATTAAAATTGTGTCCTTCACAAAAAAACATCCAGGGGTCAAACTCAGGCCTGGTATCAGCAGTTGCACCTCTGCTGAAGTCAATGGGTTCAAACACAGTTATACCCATTGATACCAAAGCCCTGAATTTGACCCCATTGGCTTGTTTATTTTCATGTTCAGTCTATAACAGCAATAACAATCTAAGCACAGGGCATTTCCAGGGGATTAATTATCTGCTTGGGTTAATGGTTATCAGCTGTAATTTGGGACATCAGTTCCACACAGCTGGTCATTAATCCAAGGAAATGCCTTGCATGTCAATTATTGCTTAAATAACTATACTGCAGATATAAAGTTTACCTATGCTCAATAGGGATGCCCCCATTAGCCACTTATAACTACATGGCTCATGAATAACGATGCTGCCCCTTCTTCATGAAAATAATTTCCAGAGTCCAGTTCTAACCTGTTTACAGAAACTGAAGAATGTTTAACCATCTCTCCCCAAGACCCTGCTGGCAGTGGCCTACATGCAGACCTTCTATCTGCCTAAAATTCATTGACCCTCCCACCCTGCTGTGTGTCTGTAGAGAATGTGCTTTGCTTCCCCAAGGTCCTGCTCTTTGCTTGCAGAGAATATTACTCACTCTCCACTGGGGTTTTGCCAGGTAACAGAGTTTATGAAAGTATTTCTGAAATGCTACAATAGCTGCAAATATTTGAAGTTACTATGATTTTATTTACTTCAGCTGCTGACCTACCATCCCAGATGGGTCAGCTTCACTCCCCATGATAACCCTCCCACACAAGAAATGTTGAAACTGCATCCATTCTATTCTTCATTCACACAGGGCCAAATCCGGAAGTCTATATCCAGTTCCTACTATGAATGAGATTTTGCCTCTGTAATAACTGAGACTCTATTCTCCACCACCTTGTCCTTTGTGTAGTTGTCATTTACCCCTGTCCAAAGGAGAATGGCTGAATTTTACACTCCCTTTGCACAGGTGTAAGTAGCTATACAAGATGCCAGGCAGTGGAGGATCAGGTCCTGGTCAGGAATTGAGCAAGGACTTCACGATTTGTTCCCACAGTAGCAGTGCCAATCAATTTATTTTGGCTGACCTTTCAGCATCAGAGGTTTGGGTGAAATAAAGTTTCTCACCTGTCTGAACTGCTTTAGTTTAGAAGCAAGGCTGTAAAGCTTGGTGAGAAAAACCCAAATTTTCCAATAGTTCCAGTTAGAAACACGGATTTCTTTGTGAAAGTTAAGGATTTCTACTTTCTATCCCAGAAAATGCAAAGGCTCATGAAAAGTTTTTAAAAGTTAACTGACCTTTTTTTTGTAGAAGGGCCTCAAAAAGTGTGGTTCTGTTCAAGATTTGAACTGGCTCTTAATTTATCCAAATTAACTTTGCCTGTAACTAGTCTCTGTTCCTTCACAGAATTATAGAAGTCTACGCTTCCAAGGCACCCTCTTTCCATGGATTTGAAAACCCTGTTGTGACGTTGCACTCTATATTATTTTATAAAAATATGCTAATAAGTGTGAATATAATGTAACTAAAATATGCTTCATGCAAAAGGTCTCTTGTAAGGTATCATTAAAGAGCTTATTGTCTACTGAGTGTGGTCATCCTATTTGTATAAATGTACCACTCTTGTATCTAAAACTAGAAATATGAAATATAACTGAGGGCCTATTGTAATTATGCGAAGTGTGGGCCATTAATGGTGGCTTGGAATCTTGATGGCTCCCATCAGCCGGACAATTGACTGTGGATGGCTCTGTTTGCAGGCAGGCCTTCCTGTGAGTCAGGCTGGGAGGAATAAAAGCATGAAGTCTTACAGTGACATGTAATCATGTCACCTGAACTGGAATCCATCTTTAACCTGGTGTTTTTCCATTGGGAGTTGGGTATCTGAGCGTTAAAGACAGGCACACTTCTGTAAGCTGCTTTCAGTTAAGCCTACAGCTGTTAGGGGACATGGTTCAGACCTGGGTCTGGGTTTGCAGCAGGCTAGCGGGTCTGGCTCAAACCAGGCAGGGCACTGAAATCCTAAGCTGACAGGGCAGGAAAGCAGGAGCAGAAGTAGTCTTGGCACATCAGATGGCAGTCCCAAGGGGGTTTCTGTGATTCAACCCATCACACCTGTGCAAACAACATTAATAAAATTCAGCATCTCGATGTCCTTTGGGGAATTATCCTAATTTTAGTATTGGGAAAACAGACGGAGATTAAGTGACTTACCTAAAGTAATACAGAAAGTTTGTAGGAAAGCCAGGAACAAAACCCAGCTCTCCTGCTACCTAGTCCTGTGCTTCTAAATTTGGCCAATGCTTCCTTTGAACAAGGATGGGGGGGGGGAATGTATCTGAACCTTCCCTTTTGACAGGCTGATTCTTACACTGTTTCTTTTCAAGGAACTAGTTTATGATTCTAATAGACAATTTTCTGCTTTTATTAGTATTTGTGTGGCAATTTTCTATTTGTGTTTTTCCTTAATTTGCTTGTTAACCAAGTACTCTCCATTTTGCAGTTGTGTTTAAAGCCTCATTACAGGCAGATCGCCTCAATCTTCAGGGAAGTGTGACTCTACAGTTCACATTGGTAGCATTTGCAGATTAATAATATTACTGCTGTGACGTTATTGACATAATCTGGGACCACATAGATCATCATTGCAACCGAGGTCCTGTAGTGGCACCAAATCTTATGTGAAGGGGGTCAAATGAGGTGTCTAAGACAAGGTTATGGTTTGCTAATTATGATTATGCTGTCTATATGTGTGTATCATTTTGTAGTTGAAGTTATGAATATTGGCTCTATATTGCCTGTATTTCAAACTTATGCTGTGCTTCTGGGTGATGCCCCAGACAAGTTGGTGTCAGCTCTGCCTAGCCTGCTTGATGGCCCATTAAGGACCATCAGCTATACAACTGACCCATTGAGAGAAGGCAGACATGCCTTGTGACTCAGCAAGGTATGCAGGGACATGTCTATGGACAGAACTCTGAGGTTTTTCCATGCCATGTGAATCCTACATCATGGCTACAGTCTCCTCAGTCTACGCAGTTAACAGACAACTAGCAATGTTCATAATAATGAATTCCTTTTGTGAATGTCTCTTATACACAATGCTAACAAGACATACCAAAAGACAGAACGTGAAAAAAAAAATTAAGGTTGTCAATTAATTGCAGTTAACTCAAGTAATTAATGGAAAACAAAATTAAAAAAGTCAATTAGTTGCAGTTTTAATCACACTGCAAAACAATAATAGAATACCAATTTAAATTTATTCTAAATATTTTTGAATGTTTTTCTACATTTTCAAATATATTTATTTCATTTACACCAAAGAATACAAAGTGTACAGTGCTCACTATTATTTTTATTACAAATATTTGTAATGTAAAATAGATGAACAAAATAAATAGTACCAGGTGAACTGAAAAATACAAGTACTGTAGTGCAATCTCTTTGTTGTGAAAGTGCAACTTACAAATGTAGAATTTTTTTTTTACATAATTGCACTCAAACACAATGTAAAACTTTAGAACTTACAAGTTCACTCAGTCCTACTTCTTGTTTGTCTTAGCAATTGGCTGAACAAGTTTGTTTACATTTACGGGAGACAATGCTGCCCACTTCTTATTTGCAATGTCACCTGAAAGTGAGAACAGGCGGGTTCTGCTTGATAATGATCCAAAGCAGTGCAGAATGACCCACATTCATTTTCATCTTCGGAGTCAGATGCCACTAACAGAAGGTTGATTTTCTTTTTTTGGTCGTTTGGGTTATGTAGTTTCCACATCAGAATGTTGCACTTTTAAGACTTCTGACAGCATGTTCCACACCTCGTCCCTTTCAGATTTTGGAAGGCACTTCAGATTCTTAAGCCTTGGGTCAACTCCTGTAGCTTTCTTTAGAAACCTTATAATGGTATCTTCTTTACATTTTGTCAGATCTGCAGTGAAAGTATTCTAAAAAAAAACAAAACAAACAAAAACCATCCATGAACTTATGCTGGGTCGTCATCCAAGATTGCCATACCACAAAATATATGGCAGAATGCAGGTAAAACCATGGAGCAGGAGACATTGAATTACTCAGGGAAGAATTGTGTCACAAATTTAATTTTTTTTTTTTTTAAACAAGCACCATCAGCATGGAAGCATGTCCTCTGGAATGGCGGTTGAAGCACGAAGGGGCATATGAATGTTTAGCATATCTGGCATGTAAATGCCTTGCAACTCCAGCTACAACAGTGCCATGAGAATGCCTATTCTCACTTTCAGGTGACATTGTGAATAAGAAGCGGGTAGCATTATCTCCTATGAAATTAAACAAACTTGTTTATCATATTGATTGGCTGAACTAGAAGTAGGATTGGGTGGACTTATAGGCTCTATGGCAGGTGTTCTCAAACTGTGGGTTGGGATCCCAAAGTGGGTCACGACCCCATTTTAATGGGGTCACCAATGCTGGTGTTGGCTCTAGGCCCCAGCAAGTCTGAAGCCCAAGCCCCACTGCCCAGGGCTAAGGTTACATGTCCCCTGCCCAGGGCAGAAGCCCTTGGGCTTCAGCTTTGTCTCCCCCACCTGGGGCCATGGGGCTTGGGTAGGCTGAGTCTTCGGTCCCTTCTCCTGGGGTCATGTAGTAATTTTTGTTGTCAGAAGGTGGTCACAGTGCAATGAAGTTTGAGAACCACTGGATTCTAAGGTTTTCCACTGTTTTGTTTTTGAGTGCAATTACTTAAAAAAAAAGTTGCACTTTTAGGACAAAGAGATTGCACTACAGTACTTGTATGAGGTGAATTGAAAAATATGGTTTCTTTTGTTTATCTTTACAAATATTTGCTCTGTAAAAATCAAAATTATGAAGTGATCACTGTACACTTGATTTCAATTACAACTGGCTACAATATTTTGAAAAATATGGAAAAACATCCAAAAATATTTATAATCTTTAATATTTAAATATAATCTTTAATATTTAAATATAATATTTAAATTGGTATTTTATTAACGGTATGATTATTCATGACTATTTTTTTAATCTCGCAATTAATTGTGATTAATTTTTTTAATTGTTTGACCCTAAAAATAATGAACTCGCAAAGATGGCTGTGTCCGACCAGAATTATAGACTGTCCTGAAGTATTTGTCCTCCACATCTGGCAACTTTGTGGAAAGATCACTTCTGGAGGGATAGCTGCCCTCTTTCTTATTCCTGTGTAGTTAGAGTAGGTTAAAATAATAGGGGAGTTCCCTTCTGCACCAGCTGAGCAGAAGGAACAGTGAGGGATCACTGCTTACCCAAGTCAGGGGAAGAAAAGGGAGCTCCCCTGCTTTAGCAGAGGAGAGGCAGCTGAGATTCCTCCCAGCTCTCATATAAAACTTTAACCCCAGTAAGAATCAACAAAGAATAAAAGCCAAATATTCCTATGAGATGAAAGATGATCATGCTGTATAATTCTACTCCAGCTAATCTAAAGAAAAGGGGATTCTCAGGTCACTACTAGGAAGGAAAGAAATATACTGATACCAAGGAAAGGACAAATTGGCACATTTGTTGCTTTACAGCCTAATCCTACAGCCACTGAAGTCAATTGCAAAATCCTCATTCATTTCACAGAGCATAGAGCCCCTAGAGCAGTGATCCTCAGACCTCAGTGGTTCAGGATCCAAATTTGTGATCAACATTGCCCAAAAAAGCCACAGTAGTGTAAATTCATAGGTTAATAATTAAATCACATAGGGTTTTAATATGCGCTGAGAAGAGCAGCAGGAGACACATTAAAGAGCCACTTGTGGTTCCCGAGCGTCAGTTGGAGTATCACTGCCCTAGAGGGTACCATTGTACCATTAATAAAGATTGTGCATGTGCACCAAAAAACACACACAAAAAAACAAGAACAGAAAACCAAAACCAGCAAGACTGTGCTGGAAAGGCACAAGGGAATGTGATTTAGGGCAGCTCTAGCAAATTCCATTTAACCCACCCTGGACAATTCATCATTCTGGCCCAATCCAAAGCCCTAATGAAAGTTGGAAATTTGTTTTGTTTGATGTAACGGCATAAATTTGCATACCTATTGTATAAATGCCACTTCCAGGCACATGTTGCATATTTATAACATATAATTTATCTTCATGTTATATAAATTGCAAAGCCCTATGCATGATTTTGTTTGGGTTGCGATTCAGAAAAGCAACAGGTGCCAAGCCTCTTTTCATTGCTTGACCCACAGTGAATTCCGATTAGAGAGCTGCAGGCAGCTAAATATAATATTATATATAGTAAAAGTGCCAAGAGAGATTTTCATAGGCTGGCGGTACAAAGTATCAGAGTTCCAGGAGCCTTAGTTGATAAAGCATGAGCCTGAGGCAGGCCCGTGCAAAAGAGGTGAAACAAAATCTGAGAACCTCCTAATGTAAAATATTCATATATGTGTAGTGGATTCTGGACTTTAAAAGGAGTTTAAGCTATTAAATATTTCTAAAATGGCTAAAAACATTATTATGGTACAATAAAGGCTATTTATCTGATTTACTGTTAGGTTTAGTTCTACTGTGTATTTGAAAAGTTTATATGCTAAATAGACAACACAGAGAAAGAGTGGGTGTCAGGGAGCAGACACCACCAGTCTGTTAGCCACCCAAACAATCTCCTCTAGGCTATGGCAGCCCTTACTTTGCAGGTTAATAATAATAGGTGCACCAGCCCCTTATCCACTGCTCACTCACAAATACCGGGTGTTCTCTCCGCAAAGCAACAATGTATATACCAGATTGTATGATTCAACTCAGGATGAGCTCCTTGCTTAATACCAGAGCACTGAGAAATTTATTGTTGTTTTCCCTAGGAATAGAATATCAAAGATTCAAGAGATAGTAAGGCTAATGGAAACAATAGGGTTATATATAAGAGAAAATCATACCATGCTTGCTAGAGACTAAACTTAACAGGCTAACCTCCTGTCTATAAGTCTTATCTCACCCAAAAACTTCTCCGGTTTGTTTTTCCTGTTTGTGGCTGCCATGTTTAATTCACATCCCTTGTGAATTACATCATGTGGAGATGTAAAAAGAAAAGGAGTACTTGTGGCACCTTAGAGACGAACAAAGTTATTTGAGCATAAGCTTTCGTGAGCTACAGCTCATTTCATCAATTGCATTCAGTGGAAAATAGAGTGGGGAGATTTATATACATAGAGAACATGAAACAATGGGTGTTACCATACACATTGTAACAAGAGTGATCAGGTAAGGTGAGCTATTACCAGCAGGAGAGTGGGGGGGTGGGAGGGAACCTTTTGTAGTGATAATCAAGGTGGGCCATTTCCAGCAGTTGACGAGAACATCTGAGGAACAGCAGGGGGGGAATAAACATGGGGAAATAGTTTTACTTTGTGTAATGACCCATCCACTCCCAGTCTTTATTCAAGCCTAAGTTAATTGTATCCAGTTTGCAAATTAATTCCAATTCAGCAGTCTCTCGCTGGAGTCTGTTTTTGAAGTCTTTTTGTTGTAATATTGCGACTTTTAGGTCTGTAATCGAGTGACCAAAGAGATTGAAGTGTTCTCCGACTGGTTTTTGAATGTTATAATTCTTGACGTCTGATTTGTTTCCATTTATTCTTTTGCGTAGAGACTGTCCGGTTTGGCCAATGTACATGGCAGAGGGGCATTGCTGGCACATGATGGCATATATCACATTGGTAGATGTGCAGGTGAACGAGCCTCTGATGTGATCAGGCCCTATGATGGTGTCCCCTGAATAGATATGTGGACAGAGTTGGCAATGGGCTTTGTTGCAAGAACAGCTTCCTGGGTTAGTGTTTTTGTTGTGTGGTATGTGGTTGCTGGTGAGTATTTGCTTCAGGTTGCAGGGCTGTCTGTAAACAAAGACTGGCCTGTCTCCCAAGATCTGTGAGAGTGATGGGTCGTCCTTCAGAATAGGTTGTAGATCCTTGATGCGTTGGAGAGGTTTTAGTTGGGGGCTGAAGGTGATGGCTAGTAGCGTTCTGTTATTTTCTTTGTTGGGCCTGTCCTGTAGTAGGTGACTTCTGGGTACTCTTCTGGTGCTGTCAATCTGTTTCTTCACTTCAGCAGGTGGGTATTGTAGTTGTAAGAATGCTTGATAGAGATCTTGTAGGTGTTTGTCTCTATCTGAGGGGTTGGAGCAAATGCGGTTGTGTCGTAGAGCTTGGCTGTAGACAATGGATCGTGTGGTGTGGTCTGGATGAAAGCTGGAGGCATGTAGGTAGGAATAGCGGTCAGTAGGTTTCCGGTATAGGGTGGTGTTTATGTGACCATCGCTTATTAGCACTGTAGTGTCCAGGAAGTGGATCTCTTGTGTGGACTGGTCCAGGCTGAGGTTGATGGTGGGATGGAAATTGTTGAAATCATGGTGGAATTCCTCAAGGGCTTCTTTTCCATGTGTCCAGATGCTGAAAATGTCATCAATATAGCGCAAGTAGAGTAGGGGCATTAGAGGACGAGAGTTGAGGAAGCGTTATTCTAAGTCAGCCATAAAAATATTGGCATACTATGGGGCCATGCGGGTACCCATAGCAGTGCTGCTGATTTGAAGGTATACATTGTCCCCAAATGTGAAATAGTTATGGGTGAGGACAAAGTCACAAAGTTCAGCCACCAGGTTTACCGTGACATTAGGTGTTATGGCATTAGCTTCCAGTGCTTATGTTAACATGCTGACAGCCAGCCAAGTGAAAAACATCTTTTGTCTGATAGAAACCAGCTTGTCCACTCTGCCTTCATACAGACTTGAATACACATTTTTTTAACTCCTTACACAGTATCGGTATATTTCACAATGATATTAATGACCAGTATGACCTCATTTAAAACCTCTCATGGCATTCTTGGGTGAACCAGAATATACATACCAGAATAAGGATATTCTTGTCACCCCTTTGCCAGTTGGCAGTGAGGGGTTTTTGGGTCTCAAAAAAATAAATAAAAAAAAAAGGCACTGAGAGATTAAATAATTTGCCGGAGGAGGAGAAGCAGCTAGGGATAGAACCCTAGTTTTCTGATTCCCAGAACAATGTCCTAGCCGCTCATTTGCTGCTTCTAAAATTTTCTATCCCAAAGAAAAATGTCCCATAAAACTTTCCCTACAAAAAAAATCCTAAAATTATTACTCTTATTGTGCTGCTAACACCGCAATTTTATTCCATTTTTTTCATAATAAACAGGTTTGTCGATCACATACCATAAACACGGAGTCTCAGAGAACATTTCAAGAACGTCTCAGAGGATGCAAGTTATTCACATACACTGTTCGTACAATTATGAATATAGCCGTAAAAATCAACCTCCGCTTGCAAATGATCTATGAGCATTAAGACATGCTACATTCATTAGCTAATTTATTCACAATAATTCAAAGTTATGTTCATCACCATATTTTTACCTTGCAATGAAAGGCTTACCTAAACCAGAAACACCAGACACCACCAGGTTGTATAAATAGATTTGGACCCCATTTTTTGTATTTGACACTCATTTGTTTTGGGAGTGGTACATTCCACTTGATGTTACCTCACAGTTTTGATGGTGTGTTCTAATAATGGTGAAAGTCACCCCGCTGCAGAGGGCCAGCATAAGGTCCTATTTTGGACAGCTTAAATGAGACCTAAGCGGCACATAGCACTGATGTTTGGTGAAATTCTCTCCAGTGTCGAGGCCTATCTGTTAAACTGAAGTTGAAATAAAACGAGTGAAGCTCAGACCATCTGAGAGCTTCTGTTTCAAATCCAATCCGATTGGTACAAGTTAGCCACCAAAGAAAAAAACATTCCAGTTGACAATCACATTTTAACTCTTTCACAGATGCTGCACTACAGCCGTCAGAGGGTTAATGCTGCAGCTTGACAGGTTTGTTTTTATTTATCATCCAAGCTCTTTATAAGCCTTGGTAACCCTCATATGTCAGCGCTGGATTTCACATAATGGTGTGCTAATGCTTTAACCCAGGCACTTAAATATGCAGAATTGTGTAGCCAACTCTGGAGATATCTTAAGGCTCATGTAGTATTTGCAAAACTGTAGAGTAATGCAGTGTGTGCTGAACTGCATTTCCTCAAGCATCGTGGGCTAACAGATTTTCATAATCTACAGCTGAAGCGAGAGCACCCAAAGAGAAAAATGTTAAAGATATTAAACTTGAGTTTAAGAGGTAAGACGCTAACAAAGAAATACTGCAGGGTTTCTCAGTGCTGGATTTCATGTGGGCTGTTCAAGTCATTTCCCAACCATTATCCACAGTGGAACATTTACATGCAGTAATGACTATCTCTGCAAATAGGTTGTGTGTTTTCTTTCCTCTCCCATCTCACTTCAGCAATTGTTATGCAAATTTCCAATCTCTATGTTCATAAAACTCCAAAGGGGGTTTCTGGTACAAAGTAGTTTTCAAAGCTCCACTTTTATGATGCACACAATTTATGGGGTAATTTGCATGCCATCTTAATCCTGACAGCAAAAACGCTTTATAGTGTCATTATGACGAACACCCCCACAGCGGGTGAACAGAGAGCAGGATAGGAAAGTGTATGTGCCCAGTCCACAAATGGCTGATATCAGGTCTGAATCACTGTTCTCATATGGGTTCAGTGTGGCAATTAATGGGAGCTAATAGAGAAAGGAATTACAACTAATTTTAAAAGCAACTATCTTTTTTATGTTTCCTCTATTTTACTGCGTGACCCTGTTCCACATCTACCCACAATGACATCTGTGAAGAACTATAGATGTTTAACGTTTAGCTATTAGTTGCAGCATACATTATATTGATGTCACTGTAATTATGTACAAAACTTATGGTTTGGAAGAACACGATGCAACTGTCACACCATTCTTGTTTTTCCAATGACATCTTCCAAAACTCTTATCCACACACACACACACACACAGTAAAATGTAGTATAATCAGCTTGTAATTTGGTTGACTGTCTAGTCTACATCTACACACCACCTAGTCAACATGCATTTCCTAAATATGCAGGTGTACCAGTTTACCAGAATAATAGAAGATTAGGGTTGGAAGAGACCTCAGCAGGTCATGTAATCCAACCCCCTGCTCAAAGCAGGATCCTTGCTGTAAAGCTCTAGTCAAGCAATTTTCTGGCCATAAATTGGCTTTCCTGTGGGGCTTTTTCATGTAGATTGTATAATCACCCACCCAAGATTGGTTTGCCAGCATCGCTACCTCTCATGTGTTTGTGTGCAAGGACATCCCAAAGAGCACTGCACCGTGTATTAAAGGAGTGGTCTGTAATCAGCGCCTCCTCTGCCTCCCCACATCAGCTATCCAACCTGACAGGGTTGCCTAAATAGCCAAGAAGGGAAAGCCCTAACTTTTAAAAAGTTTGTTTTTGCAAGTAAAGAGGACTATGTGCCTGATCCAAAGCTTAAAGCTCAGCATGTTCTTAAGTGCTTCGTCGACCGGGGCCTAAATGAAAGTATTTTAAAAGAGCTAAATTATCTTTGGGAAATACAATTTCCTGTGTCTAGGAACCTCTAGATCAACTTCGCCACTGAACAGATTTGTAAATGCGATGGAATGCATGCTTAGTGAATGGACTCCACTCATATATATTCAGTTAGAATTTGATTGTTCAACTTCATCCCCAAATTTTACAAATGAATTGTTGTATACCTGGACTGGCAGAGCTCATTACTGTGTAAAGCTCTGAATATAAAAACAAAATCTGTTCTTTTTAGTTGTACAATATTTCCTTACAACTGCTACCCTGCAGAATACATAGAGAAAAGTTACTCTCTTGCTTTCTAGCCTTAAATTGGCTTCCATAGCACATAAGATGGATGGAGTGACTACGGAACTTAACTCAGTGAGAGGCATACTCCCAGAGCTAATCTTAATTCTACCACATTAGAAAGCAAGCTGTAATATCATGAGAAAACTGAATTGAAAGTCACAGCAAAGTTGCAACTCGTTGGAAGTTTCCTACATGCTAATATATTCATATGAATTACTTTTAGAAAGTAGACTCAAATTGAACACAAGCTATCATATTAAGAAGGTGGGAAAATACAGAATGGCAAGCAGGTGATGACACAAACAAAAAGTGATCATGGAGATAAATCATATCCTTTGGTACAATATGTGAGGTTAAGTCACTGAACAAACATGACAGGAAAAGAAAGAAAATGCCAGTTGGTCCTCAAGCAAAAGTGGAAAACGAAAATCAATTTTATTTTTCTAATAAAAATTGGCCTGAACGTTTGTGAATTTTAGAATACTACCTTACCACTTATTTTTATATGTCATCCTTTGTACAAAGAATTTACAGTGACAGGCAGAAAGAAATGCTTGAATTTAGTATTCTTTCCAACAAAACCCTTTTTGTGGGCCTGATTTTCAAGCCATCAGAAGACTATGGCTCTGCAATTGCTCCCACAATACTCAAATGCAGCTACCAGACTCAGGCTTCTAACTGGTGAAGTATGCACAATAATAACTGATTTACAAACACAATCACAGCATTTATACATGCAAATTAGACAAGCAATTGCACTCACATTTTAGTAAGCAGCCTGGAGTTTCCAATAGTCTGAAAGTCAGGTCCTGTAAGTCTGCTGATCACCTTCTCCAAAACAGTGTCAGAATTCAGCCTTATCTTGACTCTGCTTTGCTTTAACCCTTACACACACACACTTAATCACGTCTCAGTCTCTTACAATACGGTCTTTCCTTATTCCTACTGCTGTGTCTTTTCCTTTTCTACATCATAAATGTAAAAAGGAACCACGTGGGCAGTGATGTCTTAATAACCATGTTTACTAACTGCATATGACATGCAAGGCCTAGCTACGTATTTACACCAGTGCTCTAGCAGGATTCTGATGGCTTCTGGAACACAACACAGTGAGGATCACTAGAGGGCTCACAGCTATTTAAAGGAATAATAGCCAACTTCAATATATTATACTAAGCAAAACTCTCTTGGAAGTGGGCTAGAACCCTCTCAACTTCACAGGCTCTCTCTCCATCTCCAAATACAATTCAAAATGGTGTTCCTGGTTGTTGAAACACTCAGACTAATTCTTTTAGCTTATCTACACCTGCTTCTCTGTCCTACTCTGCCAATTTCTTTTTTCTTCTTTGTCTCCTTCCTAAAACATTTAAACAGTCATGGGTCCCTTTGCTCCCCCCACCCACCGCCATTGTGCTGCCTTGTCTCTAGTTATGTCTCACACTTTCACATGACAGAGTGGTTGGCAATTAAACCCCATCTTTCCACTTATAAACTGAGCACAGCTGACATGAAAATAATGAAGACAAACATGGAATCCCATGATGCCATCTTTTAACAGCATAATTTTTCATATGGGAAGCATATTTCTAAGTGTTCCAGAGGCAACAATTAGAAAGCCAGCATTCAAACTAGGGAAGAAAGAGTTGGGGACTCTGAGATTTGGGGACACCAACCACTGTAAACCAGAAGAGAACCTCTACTGAAATACTGTAAGTGGATTTAAACCAATATGAACCCAGCATGAGTGAGGCCAGAATATTTCTTGCGGATGAAGCCAGTGGACTTATAAATAAGAAGTAGGATTGGTTAGAATGAGAACAACAGGGATCCATAATCAGAGATGCCTTATTAATGGCCTTGTGGTGGGCTTACCACCCAGAGCTACTCTACTCTTGGTGGGCCCTTTAAGTTTCCTGGTGCCAGCTCTACCCTGGCCTCGCCAACATCTTTCAAAATTAAAGTTACTTTACATTCAGATTTTGATAACAAGATTCCTTCCTCCTCGTGCTTTTTCTTGGTGGAGTGGTTTCTCACTCCTCCCCCACGTCCAGGAAGGAGAATCTAGGCTCTCTCTTTCCCATCCAGGATGAAAGGTTACTGGCAGAGCACTCTGTTCTCGCTGAGAGGGAAGGTTCCTGGAAGGGGAAAAGCACCTTATGGATTGCTCTCCCCCAGGGTTTTGTTTTGATCACTTGATTGGTTGAGAGGGGTGCCTTGCTCTACCGTTCTCTATAAAGTTTCCCTGTGTCCAGGCCTTTAAAGAGATGGCCACCTCTGCTTGCTTACTGCGAGTCAGTCTTACCCTGATACCATTCTTTCTGTCCCCACACCTGCCCCTGCTGTACCCATGGATTTTGTACAGTGGGGTTTACTTGGAATAGGGTAGCCTAATCACCCCTATCACTCCCCTCCCCTCCCCGTCCTCTGTCCTTTAAGGGCCAGTATATCCCATTACAGAACTAAAGGCCAGCCACTGTTAAAGCTAAACTGAAAACCGTCAGGGAGTTAAGCTGGAAGAGATGGTTGTTGAGAGAGGGGTGAACCTTGCTGAGGGAAAGGGAGGTGAGAGATGTGACTGTAAGTGAGGAAGCGTCAAAAGAGCTTTTCCAGAAGACCATGACAGACCACCAAAATAAGGGTTTCAAAGTCAGCATTAAGTCAGATTTTAAGGAGGCAATGTCATAAGAGTAAAACAGACCATCAAAAGTAATAACTCATTCTCTACTTTCAAAAAACACTTAAAATAAACAATTTTATTGGCTTCGGGGGGGGGGGGGGGGGGGAGAAGAGGGTTGGGTTTTTTCGTTTTGTTCAATAAAGGCAAGTTGATACTTTGTTACAATTGTACAAAACTGCCACTCAGTTACTGCACCAACCTTCTAGTGTAAAATAAAAGCTCAGAACACTTAGGTAACCATGTCCTATGGAGCACCACCTTTGTTTTTCACGTTACAACATGAGGTAAACAAAAAAAAGTTAACAATTATGATTGATATGTGATTTTTAACGTCTGACTTTTCATATTAATATCCCTGAAACTATCTGACAGGAATTTCAGCTAATTAAGTTTCTGTTGATCTTGTTTCTAATTATGGTTTCTTTACAGGCCAACTGACTCAGATGAGTACATCAATAACTTGTCCTCTGGAGGAAGTAGTGTGGAAATTGCTCATGAATGGTTCTTTGATTAAGTCCAAAAATCCTTTCAATTAGCCTTTTAAAGTCCCTGGAGGTATTGATTGAATTTGTAATGCCACTTTATAATTTTAAGTAGTTGTTTGTTAAAGAGCCTCCTGTGTCAAGCTTGCATAGAAGTTAATAAGGGGTGCTCTTTATAGGTCTATGGTGAAGCAGAGTATGAAAAGTGCTGATGTGATTTCATTTAGCATTACATGGCTCTGGGCATTATGGTAACTATAGCAAGTTATGGTTTAGAAAAGAGGGTGTATTTGCAAAATATGGGCCCAGTCTTCATTTCCCTGACCATCCAAAACCTCTACTGATTGCAGCTGGGAATTCTGGGTGTGCACGGAATTCAAGACTGGTTACAATGTAGAATCATCAGTTTATATTGTCCAAGTCCCATCATTTGCTAGCTTTCAAAGTAGAAATCAAACAATGTAACTGGGACAGAAACAGCTCTGGCATCACTGTTAGTGAGCTCCTGTGGAAAAGTGCTTACAGAAAATATCAGTACCTGATCTTTTGATCTGAAAGTGGGAATGCTCAGCTAACTAAGGGAAAGGATTTCAGATCTGGTACAGATATTTACTAAAATCTGTTTATGTTTGACTGGCATACAAGCAGTTTTAGACTTCAACACAAGACGGCTGCCTTGCATTTACCTAAGCTGCATTTAGTAAATTTGAGAAATCAGGGTCTGCTAATTAGAAATGCATATCTAAGTCACATTTTCTGAATTTTAACGTGTGTCATTCAGGTGCCAGATCCCATCCCCATTTTATAGAGAAAAATGGCTGATACTCAGAGATCTGTACCAGCAGGAGCAGACCGGAGAAGAGTAATATAACAGTAGGCCATGTGAAGATCCGTGAGCCCAGACTCACCCATCTTTCTCCCCTTCCCTTCTTTTTATCCTTACTGAGCAGCTTGAACTTTAAAAAATATATACAGTAATATGGGAGCACATAGTGGTTATGGTCAAGATTTCAAAAAGGTGAATTGTGATTTTAGTTGCCTCCATTTTTGGAAGCACAACTTGAGGTATCTTACAAGGAGCAGATCTTCAGAGGAATGGCTTTCAGCATTTTCTGAAAGTCCAGGCCCTTTGTGGTATCTATCTAGGCACATAAAAATGCCAAAATCACGAATCACATCTGAAAATCCCAGCTAAAATCTTTAAGCTTCAGATATCAACCAATCTTCCTGGCATTTGTTTGGACACCAAATGCCTGTTAGTCATCTTTGTAGAATGCTGAACACAATTGTGAACAACCAGTGAAAATTTTTTACATTAAAGCTAAGCAAGTTATTTGTAATCTTGACGCATAATTAGTTTCTAATTAAAATAAAAATGAATAGCATATCTATAGCAATTAGTTATCCATACAGTTATCTCTGAGATAATATGCATATGCATATCAGCTAATACTAGAAGTTCGCAAATGTAATGCAAAGTGCTCTTTGACTAAAATACATATTGCTGCAGAAAAACATTGGAGTCACGATATGTGTAAATAATAGCAGTATTTGAAATATTTTCACACCCTGTAAGTCCCTAGCACATTGTAGGCACTACTAGAATGCAAATATTAATTAGTATGTTTCCCTCTTCCACAAAATCATATGCAGGGGCATAAAGAAGTCTTTCGCTATGAAGGGTGTTCTTTGAATTGTGTAGAATACATCCTACCAGCATTTAAGCACTAGCATTAGAGCAGAATGGTTGCAAACAAAGGCCCCAACCTTGCAATTTACAATCCACAGGCAGACTGCATGTGGCAACTGAATGGAGACCTGTGCACTGTAAAAATCACAGGGTTGAGATTTTAAACACGGACCAAACACACAGGATCCAGTTCTGATTCAACACAGAGAACTTCAGAGAAATTGTAGTCAGTATTTAAGCTTTCATATTAATCCTCACCCCCTCTCCCCAAGACCTCGATTCTTAATTGCAAATTAAATGGGCACACTATTGGCTAGAACAAAGGACATTCAGGCATTGTCAGTTTGTCACTCTTGTAAGCCATTTAAATTGTTTGAATAGACCCATTAGACTCTCAAAAACTTTTATTATAATGGATGTTGTGAAACAACAACATTTGATTCTACAGCCAAAAAAAAGAAAAAAAATCTCAACTGTTGATTTTTGATGAAGTGTCTCATGCTATAGTAATGAAAGTTCTATCTTGTGACACTGTCTTGAACTAGCTGGTTTACACTCATGCCTAGTTCTTTCTGTTTGTTGTGGTATTTGGGAAGAAGAATGCTTTAGATGGCTGAGTTTCTTGGACTGCTGACTAGTCCTAACTGGTTTTCCCATGCCATGAGAGTTTGAGATTGTGGGTTTTCATCCCAATGTGGGATGGGAAAAATTCTTAAATTATTCATTAGCAAAAACTTTCAAGATTAATTTTTTTGATTGAGTTAAATCAAAATGTTGTTTGATAGTATGGAACAGTTCATTTCAATCTTTACCTATTTTTTTAAACCTTGGGAAGGTTACTATAAACTGACATTTTGAACATACATCATTTTGAACCAGAAAACAAAAACCTTTTCATTTCAAAAGTGTCAAAAAGACAGGATATTTCAACAATTTTTGAAAACTTTTGAAATTGGGACAGTCATTGAATCTTTCCTGAAATTTGTTTCACTGAATCAACATTTTGAAAAAACAACATTTTATCCTGTTCCTGACCAGTTCCTCTGCTAGGCCTGGTCTACACTTACCAGGGGATTGACGAGTGGTCATCGATGCATCGGTGGTAAATTTAGTGGGTCTAGTGAAGACCCACTAAATCAACTGCAGATTGCTCTCCCATCGACTCCTGTACTCCACTGGATCAAGAAGAGTAGGGGGAGTTGACAGGAGAGCATCTCCCGTCAACATTGCGTACTGCGGACCCCACGGTAAGTAGACCTAAGCTACACTGATTTGAGTTACACTATTAACACAACTCAAATTGCGTAGCTTAGATCAAATTTTCCCTGTAGGGTAGACAAGGCCTGTAGCTAAAGGGTGTAGAGGCACAAAACAGCCACAGATAAAAATGTTACAAATCTCAAAGATTTTTAAATGTTTGTGGTGTTTTCCTCAAAAGGACAAAGTGGCAGCTGTCTGGCAATTTGCTATTTCTAAATCATTTTAGCCAGGTATCAGAAGTGCCAGCCCTGTGAATTTGCTATCTAAACCTAGTCAGCAGTAAATGATTGTTTTTCTGTATCAAAATCTCAGTGAAGAGACTGAGCAGTTTGTAACATCACATGCTTTGTTGTTCTTTCATAGATGTTGGGATTGCTATGTCTATGAAAATTTTGTGGAAGAGGATTGGAGAATGTGGCCCAAGACCCATGAACAAACCTTTTGTCCTATACAACAGACTAAAATGTGAACATATAGCACTGACATCTTATCCAGGGAATTATGATTCTTGTTCTCGAGAGATTCTGTTGTCCAGGATCTTCTCTAGGCCACATTGTTGCCTCTAATGTGAACTGAACAGTGCAGATACAAAGCATACATGAGAATGCCAGGAGGCTTAGCGAAAGGTTCAAGAGGACAAAAAACAAAAAAACAAAAAAACCAGGATGGCTAGAACTTTGTAGCTTGTTAAAATAAAGAAACCAGTTTCATCCTACTAGTCAGATTAGGCGAGTCTCCTTTTTTAGATATTTTGTCCAGCTCTAGACAGTCAAATATCCTTAACTGAGAACCCACAGTATCAACAATTTTCCACTCCACCACCTTTGCTCTGTGATCTTGCTTTAAATTTTCCACTGGGAATAAATTTTCTTCGGCTCATCAAAAAGAAGTGAATCACTCCTCTAAATTTGGTTTAAATCAAGACTATATAAGTTAGAGGTGCTAAGAGTCCCTTATTTCTTATTGTGATGTTTTATCACTGGGCTGAGGAAGATCATGGTCAGAAATTAGAGGCACAGTTTTTCCACGTTGCACAGATACCCATTACAGCTGAACTATAAAGAAGGGTTATCTTTGAATGTGTACCTGACCCTTCTAGGAATTCAGGGCTTTGCTTTAGGTCTAGTATCAGAGAATTTAGGAATATGGGCAATGTTCACCATCTAGTCTACAGAGATCTGTGAAGAGGTACAGAAAAGTCCTCCCTGGAGGGAAGGAGAGGGTGTGGGGTGCTTGCACTAGTGTAGTACCCTCTATTTCAAAAGTGTAGGAGACTGACTCCAGGCAGAGATAGAATTAGGTGGATAACAGCCTAAGAGGGCATGGAGTTACCCATTTGATCAGTGGTTTTCAAACTCTTTTCCTGGGGACCCAGTTGAAGAAAATTGTTGATGCCCGCGACCCACGGGAGCTGGGGATGAGTGGTTTGGGGTGTGGGAGGGGCTCAGGGCTGAAGCAGAGGGTTTGGGGGTGAGGGCTGCAGGGTGGGGCCAGAAATGAGGGGTTCAGGGTGTGGGAGGGGTCTCTGGCCTGGAGCAGGAGGTTGGGGGTCTGGAAGGGGGTCAGAGTTCTGGGGTGGGGATGAGGGGTTTGGGGTGCAGGAAGGGGTTTAGGCATGGACTTACCTCCGGCGGCTCCCAGTCAGTGGTGCAACCGGGGGTGCACTGCAGACTGTGCTGCACCCTGGAAGCAGCCACCAGCAGGTCTGGCTCCTAGGCAGAGGTGCGCAAGTGGCTCTGCATGACTCTTGCCTGCAGGCACACACACCCCCAGTTCCCATTGGCTGGTTGCTGGCCAGTGGGAGTGTGGAGCCAGTGCTCGGGGCGGGGACAGCACACAGAATCCCATGGCCCCCCTGCCTAAAAAGCCGGACCGCTGCTGGCCGCTTCTGGGGCACAGCGCGCTTCGGAAAAGGTAGGCACTAGCCTGCCTTAGCTGGGCAGCACCACCGACGGGACTTTTAATGTCGCAGTTGGTGGTGCTGACCAGAGCAAGGCCACCCAGTGCCTGACATGCTGCGACCCAGACCCATGGATTGAAAAACACTGCATGAGAGTATAGACAGTCCCAGATTCTAAAGTATCAGAGAGATTTGTCCATAATGAAGCCATTATCTGAAGAGATGCCTGCAGCAGAGTGCAGACTAAAGGTGAAACAGTACATGAGTACTCCTTCCATGCACTCAAGGAACACAGCAAGGCAGGTTTTACTGGCAGGTATTGTGTGAAAGCAATAAAAGAGAAAGCCTGAATGTTGCATTATTCTTTCCATCACGTGGCATTCCCTAAGTTCCTATACATACCACATTTATTTGAGACAGCAAAATTAAACAAATACCATAACCTGCTTATTCTGTTATATCCCCATAAAGTCTATATCACACATAATTAATTTTGAAAAAAGTAAATGTTGGGTTGTAACTTGACAACTAAGGCGTTTTCCTCTGCATTTAGAAGGATTATTTTTCAAGCTTGAGTATTGCACGAAGTCTTGTGTACCTTGCAAGTGGTTTGATGTTGGTGCAAGTGCCCCTTGCAATGACAGGAGATGCCTCACATTTAGTTCTTCTGGTGTTTTGAGAGTCTGTTCTGATATCTATTGGTCACTTGGCCTGCATTCTTTCTGTGACCTGTTGATTAAGTCTTAGCAGACTGCGTATTCTATCATCCTCCATGTTCATATTTACATATGGAGGACATATGGTCCACCACTGCTACATTAAATGTACACAGACTTATCTGTTCAACACATGTAGTTTGCTTCCAAGGGCATGACTTGTCCTGAAGAAGTAATTTGATCTTGGCAGGGTCTCCTGGCTAGTTCTGGGAGGTCTTCAGTTTATCAGTCATAATAGGCCAAAGTTTCTCGCTTCCTTTTTGTCTGTTATGCCTTCCACCACTGCCAGTCATAGTATGGTGGGGCTACAGGCACCAAGGTACGCATACCTCTTAGTATCAAGCACTTTGCTGAGCTGCTATTAAAGCTGACTGTTCAAGATCACTTGCCATATGTTTTCCTTACTTTTTAAAGCTTTCCTTAATAGAGAATTGCACTAATTGGCTGTTAACATTTCTATTTGACAGACTTTGGTGTGGTGATGTAATGTGACTGAACTAACATTCCCAGGTAAATTGCATAAATTCACTGCAAGTAAACTGGGATCTATTGTCTGAAACCACACAGTTTGGGATACCATGCCTGCTGAAATGCCTCCTTGCTTTGCCTGTGATGGTCATTGCAGTAGCATTTGAGTATTTGCCTACCTCCCAGAAGTAGGAATAGTACTCTACAAATACAGGGTAGCGTGTGTGGTTTGTAGTGAAGAGGTCCATTTGCTCTTAGATTTGTTAGGGGTATTGCATATTTTCCATTGTCTTTTTGCCATTTGGCCTGCAGTCCTCCACATGTATCACATCTGTCCACCAGGTCTCCGATATCCTTAGTCATGTTTTGCCAGTATACAGAGTCTCTGGCTTTCTGGAATAGAAGCCTATATATCTGGAATGATGCCAATGTAGTTTTGAGAATTTTTGTCCTCAGTGATCATTATGATTCAACTGCCTTTACATGATACTATTTTATATGCTCAGCTTGTCTCAATAGGTCCAGTATTCTTGAGAGGCAGATTGGGTTTCTCCCCTGGTGTCTGGTCAGTCAAAATGACAGATGTGAGCACTTGTATGGTTTGTCTTTCCAGCCCCTGCCTTGAAACTGGTACATACCTGTCTTGCCTGATGCTTTCTATACCTGTGTTTTCTGTATTTCCTCCCAGGTTGAGGAAATCACACTCTTCCTATCCATTTCTTCATATTCTTGTTCAGTTGTTGTATTTTCATACTGCAGGGATTCTCTGGTTAAGAAGTCAGTAACATCTCCCTCTCCTTATTGTAGTGTGGATCGAATGTAGCATTGCAGTTTCAGTTGTATTCAGCATAGGGGGATTCTATATTAGACCTTGTCTTGACTGATAAAAAGAAACTGATCAAGAACTAAAAATTAACGGTAACTTAGGTACAACTGACCACGACAATCATATTTATAATGTGCAAATAGAATAGAGTCCAGATCGGTGATGTATATACTAGGTGCTTGGAAAAGGGCAATTTCATAGAGCTGAAAACAATGAACCAAATCAGCTAAGGAAGAAGTGAATCAGAAATATGAATGACAATTGAGAATTGTTAAAGAACACTATACTTGATGCCTGAAAAGCCACAATTTAGGAAGGAGGCTATATTGGTTACTACTGGGGCTGTCAAGTGATTTAAAAAAATCATCATTAATCGCACTGTTAAAGAATAATAGAATACAATTTATTTAAATATTTTGGATGTTTTCTATATTTTCAAATATATTGATTTCAATTACAACACAGAATACAAAGTGTACAGTGCTCAATTTATATTATTATTATTATTACAAATATTTGCACAGTAAAAAACAAAATAGTATTTTTCAATTCACCTAATGAAAATAATGTTGTGCAATCTCTATCATGGAAGTTGAACTTACAAATGTAGAATTATGTAAAAAATATACACTGCACTCAAAAACAAGACAATGTAAAATTTTAGAGCTTACAAGTCCACTCAGTCCTACTTCTTGTTCAGCCAATCGCTCAGACAAACACGGTTGTTTACATTTGCAGGAGATAAAGCTGCCTGCTTCTTGTTTACAATGTCACCTGAAAGTGACAACAGGTGTTTGTATGGCACTGTTGTAGTCAGCATCGCAAGATATTTACATGCCAGAAGCGATAAAGATTCATATGTCCGTTCATGCTTCAACCACCATTCCAGAGGACATGCGTCCATGCCGATAACAATCCAAAGCAGTACAGACCAACGCAAATTCATTTTCATCATCTGAGTCAGATGCCACCAGCAGAAGGTTGATTTTCTTTTTTGGTGGTTCGGTTCTGTACTTTCCGCATCAGAGTGTTACTCTTTTAAGGCTTCTGAAAGCATGCTCCACAGCTCATCCCACTCAGATTTTGGAAGGCACTTCAGATTCTTAAACCTTGGGTCGAGTGCTGTAGCTATCTTTAGAAATCTCCCATTGGTATCTTCTTTGTGTTTTGCCAAATCTGCAGTAAAAGTGTTCTTAAAATGAACAACATGTGCTAGGTCATCATCTGAGACTGCTATAGCATGAAATATATCGCAGAATGCAGGTAAAACACAGCAAGAGACATAAAATTCTCCCAAAAGGAGTTCAGTCACAAATTTAAACAAACAAATTTTTTTTAATGAGCGTCATCAGCATGGTAGCATGTCCTTTGGAATGGTAGCTGAAGCAGGAAGGAGCATGCGAATGTTTAGCATATCTGGCACATAAATACCTTGCAATGCTGGTTACAAAAGTGCCATGCAAACGCCTGTTCTCACTTTCACCTGACATTGTAAATAAGAAGCGGGCAGCATTATGGCCTATAAATGTAAACAAACTTGTTTGTCTTAGTGATTGGCTGAACAAGAAGTAGGACTGAGTGGACTTGTAGGCTCTAAAATTTTACATTGCTTTGTTTTTTTGAGTGCAGTTAGGTAACAAACAAACAAAAAAAAATCTACATTTGTAAATTGTACTTTCACAATAAAGAGATTGCACTACAGTACTTGTATGAGGTGAATTGAATACTATTTCTTTTGTTTCTCATTTTTACAGTGCAAATATTTGTAATAAAAATAATATAAAGTGAGCACTGTACACTTTGTATTCTGTGTTGTAATTGAAATCAATATATTTGAAAATGTAGAAAAACATCCAGAAATATTTAATAAATTTCAATTGGTAATCTATTATTTAACAGTGTGATTAAACGTGTGATTAACTTTTTTAATCATGATTAATTTTTTTGAGTTAACTGTGATTGATAGCCCTCGTTACTACAAAAAACAAAATCAGACAACTACACTCCCAAGAGGCAACCTGGTATAGAGGGGAATTGAAGGTAGCTATAAGAAGAAAAGAAATAACATAACAAATGGAAGAAAGGGGAATCAATACTAATAAATATAATTCAGAAGCTAGGAATTGTAGAAAATTGATAAGAAAAACCAAGGGACACAAGGACAAATCTTAACTCTACTGGCCATAGAACAATAAGTATATTAGGAACAAAAAGAATCTTAACAATGGTATTGGACCATTACTGGATGGGAAAGGTAGAATTTAGAAAAGGCCAAAGTGTTTGATAAATATTTCTGTTCTACACCTTTCTTTTTTTCCTTCCCATACGCAGTCACATCATATATTATGACGACACTATCACTCTCTCCATTCCACTAGTGTTTTGGGAGGATGTTAAAAACAAATGTCTAACTTTTGTAACTACTAAGTCAGCAAATCCAAATTAATTGCCATCAAAATTTTAAAAGAGCTGATTGAGGAGCTCACTGGACCATTAATGTTGATTTTCAATAATTCTTGGAACACTGGGGAACTATAGAAAAAGTTAAAGTTGCACCAATATTTTTAGAAGGGTAAATGGGATGAGCCAGGAAATTATAGGCCTGTCATTCTGATATTAATTCTGGGCAAGATAATGCAGCAGCTGATATGGGACTCAATTAAGAATTAAAGGAAGGTAGTATAAATGAATGCCAAATCAACACAGGTTTATGGAAAATAGATCCTGTCAAACTAACTTGATATCTTTTCATGATAATAATATTACAAATTTGGTTAATAAAGGTAATAGTGTTGATGCAATATACTTAGACTTCTGTAAGGCATTTGAATTGGTACCCTGTGATTGATTAAAAAACTAGAATACAAAATTAATGTAGTGTACAATAGATTTAAAAAGATGGCTGATAGGTCTCAAAATGTAATTGTAAAGCAGGGAATCATCCACTGAACATATGTTTCTATTGGGGTGTCACAGGGATCAGTTCTTGGCCCTATACTATTTAACTTCTTTATCAGTGATCTGGAATATAACAGAATCACCACTGATAAAGTTTGTAGATGACACAAAAGGTGGGGGAGTGGTAAATAATGAAGAGGACAGGTCACCGATACAGAGTGATCTGGATTGCTTGGTAAACTGGATGCAACCCAACAATATGCATTTTAATATGGCTAAATGAAAATGTATACATCTAGGAACAAAGTAAGTAGGTCATCCTTACAATATGGAGGACTCTGTCCTGTAAAAGCAGTGATTCTGAAAAAAGATTTGGGAGTCATCGTGGATAATCAGCTGAATATGAGCTCCAAGTGAGATGACTTGGTCAAAAGGGCTAATGCAAACATTGGATGCATAAACAAGTAGAAATAGAGAGGTTATTTTACCTTTGTATTTGGCACTGGTGTAACCACTGCTGAAATACTGCGTCCAGTTCTGGTGCCCACAATTCAAGAAGGATATTGATAAAACTGGAGAAGGTCAGAGAAGAGCCAAGAGAATGATTAAAGGATTAGACGACATGCTTGATAATGGTAGACTCAAAGGGTTACTTAGCTTAACAAAAAGAAGGTTAAAGGTGACTTCACCACAGTCCATAAGTTCCTACATGGGGAACAAATATTTTATAGTGGGCTCTTCAGACTATCAAAGAAAGGTGTAACATGATACAGTAGCTGGAATTTAAAGCTAGAGACATTCAGACGGGGGAGAAGGTGTACATTTTTAAACAAAGAGGGTAATTAAACATGGGAACAGTTACCGAAAGGTCATGGTGGATTCTCCATCACTGACAATTTTTAAAATCAAGACTGGATGTTTTTCTAACAGATCTGCTCTAAGGATTATTTTGGGGAAGGTCTATGGTCTTGTTATACAGGGTTGCAGACTACATGATCACAATGGTCCCTTCAAGCCTTGGTATCTAGTTGCAGCCTAGCACATTCACAGATATCCCACTATCTATTTGCCATTCAGTTTCCTGTCTATGCTGCTGCTTTGTCTTTGCATTTGGTGTTAGTCTGAGCTTTACCAACCATTTATTTTTTGCTCATTTGCACTGTATTAGTGTCATATATACATACAAAAATCTCATCCTCAGAATCAGTTCTTGCGTCCCCTATATGGTGCATTTTATTCTTTGGTTTTTGTGCCAGCTTTGGCATAATGATTTCTCTTACCACAGTTATTGCACAACACCCTATACGCAGGACATTTGCCATCCTCACGTTTTTCACCACAGGTCTTCCTTTGCATTTTGTTTTCTATTTGTGCATTTGCTTTTGAACTAATTTGGGTTTATTTTTCCCATTGTTTTCATGCTTTCCCTTGTGCTACTTCACTTAACTCTGCATTTGGATGCAAACTTGTTTACTCGTTTTGCACATGTCTATAGCTCTTGGCAGAGTCAGTATGGGCTCTGAGTATTCTCATTTCAAGTTCCTGCACCTTTCATCCCTCCTAATAACCTATCACAATTTAGTTCATCTTTTAAGACTTGATAATCTCGTGAGTCCACCATTTGTGCAGTTTTTCCCAATATACTGATTGTTTCTCCAGATTCTTGATTACACTGGTTTTAAATGTAAGTGGGGGAATAGTCCCGCTATTGTGGGGAACTTTCCTGGCTTCTGTATTATCCCGGTGAAGTGGGCTACCGAAAGGATCTGAGTCCTCGCTCCCACTTCCTTTACCCAGTGGACTCCCTGCCCTTGAGGGCTCCCCTTCCAATCTCCTGTCTGGCAGAGTCCTCGTAACCCCAACAAGGCTGGGCCCAGGATTCGACCCCCAACCCTGCTGCGGTCACCTAGGGTAGGAGCTAGGGTGTCCCCACTCCAGGGTACTCTCTCTGCACTTGGCACTTCTCTGACCCACTGACCATTACATACAATTTAAAGCAAATGCAAGTTATTTAATCAACAATTAATTTTAAAAAGAATAAGGAAACATGGGAAAGGTTAAAGGAAACACATCAGCCCGCTCTGTGGCAGGGATCACCACAAACAGTGTCTCTGGAATGTCAGGGCAGTTCACAGTCTGTTCCTTGTAAGTCCCAGGCCTTCTTCTCAGGCCCTGGCTTTGCTGCAGGGATGCTGTGGGTTGGACACTTGCTCTGGTGGTGGCCACACGCTCTCAGGCTCTAAGTGGTAGGACCCTTCTCCTCAGTGTCGCCCCCGCCCTGTCGGGGTAATGATCCAAGCCTGGCCTGCAGAGCCTCTTGGCTGAGGCGTCTCCCTGTGCTGGGCCCCGCTGCCCAGGGTCCCCCTCGGTCTACCCAGCTGCTCACCACACCCAGCTCCGGACTGCTCCAGCCCCAGCTCCACCACTCTGTCTCTGCACTGCTGCTGCTGCTGCTCTGCCTCCAGCTCCCTGGGCTGCTCCTTTGACCCCTCTGGCTCTGGTTGCTGCAGCTCTGCTCCCAGGACAGGTCTGCTCTGCAGGCTGCTTCTGTCACTCTGCTCCCAGCACTGACCTGCTTCCTGGGCTGCTTTTCTGGCCCCTCTGGCTCCGGTTGCTGCAGCTCTCCTCCCAGGGCAAGTCTGCTCTCTCTGGCTGTGCCTCAGGCTTTGGGGCTGCAGCTCTGCTCCCAGGACAAGGTCTGCTCTCTCTGGGCTGCTTTTCTGGTCCCTCTGGATCTGGCACAGCTCTGCTCCCCAGCTTAGCTCAGGCCCCTGCTTTCTCCTTAGCTAGGCCCCACTCTGTCTGACCCAGGCAAATCCAGCTCACGCAGAGGACGGGACCTCCCTGGCCTCCTGACTCCCTGATTAGCCTGCTCGCCCTGTCATTCAGGCTGACCTGGAGCATTGGCATCTCCCCATTGTTCCTCAGGGTCCTGATTCCCCATCGGCCCTTTCCCCTTTTTAGTACTTGGAGCTAGCAACTAAAACACCCCCACTGAATGTTAGTAAGAGGGCAAAAGTCCCTACATTCCCTCTTGCTAAAATTCTGCCACAGCCACAATATTCACACCAGTACATCTGGGCCCCATAGGAACAACATATACTCACATCATATCATATATCAAAAACCCATTAACAATTATCAAAAGAACATTTAACATCTACTTTTTCATACTATGCATAACAATATTCATTAAAACACTACATAGAACCAATAACATAATCATCTCTAAGTCTAACAGGAAGTACACCCTTATTAGCCCTCTGGGACCTTCTTAAAACTGGTGGTTCGTTACTCATATTTCCCTGTTCTCGGGTAATACTGGGTCAGTTTGAGGGATCTGGCCATTCCCGTTAGGGTTTGGGTTTACCCCATTGGTTTTAGTCTCCTCCGGAAATGCTGCTCTATGCCTCCTATAGGCCCTGGTAAGACTAAAAGTCCAATGCTTTAGCTGGTCCCTATGTACTACTCTCTCAGGACCTCCTTTTTCAGGCTGGATAGCGTACACCGGCAGTTCGGGATTGTTGTGGGTGACCACAGTGTGGGGATTTGGCTCCCATTTGTCCTGTATTTTATTACGTCTCTGGCGTCTGTGGCTACGAACTGGTATGCAGTCACCAGGTCTGATGAGAGCCCCACTGGACTTGCAATCATAAGTCCTTTTCCTACTTTGGGCTATGTCTTTAGTTGTACTGAGAGCAACTTCGCTGGCTGTCTTTGGCCTATCATGGACACCTTTGACCCAAATCATCAAAATTGGTCACCTCATCCTTTGAAAAGGCTTCTTGATGCTTCTCTGGCAACACCTTTAAGCAACTAAAACACCCCCACTGAATGTTAGTAAGGGAGCAACAGTCCCCTTACATAAAGATAACTTTCATAGATGAAAAGGTTTGAAGAAACTTCAGGATTTTGCTTGGATCCTCAAGGTCTATTGCTGACCCATCCAGATGCTGCTAGAGCACCTAGTAGCCTTTACACATTTACAGCTAATTGTGTGGCTGCTCTTATTTCGTTCTCTTTTTTTATCCAGCCTTATAATAATTTCAGTTTTCCCACTGCAATCTAAAGAATGTCCAATTGCTCAACACATCCCCTTTCCTGGCCATCTGCTTGGGAACAGAATCTGGGAAGCTGCCATGATGACTGTTTTCTTGTTGGGGTGGTTTTTTTGGGAGGCGGGGGTGGGGAAGAGGAGAAAGGCAAGGCAGGGATTTTGCAACATGCTTAGTTTTGGATTTCACATCCCTGCAAGAGCCATCTCATTGCTAACACCACATTCTGTGAGCAAACAAAGAGAGAGTGCAACATTTTGGCTTTATTCCTTCCTCCACAGATAGTGGCCTCTCTCATCAAGCACTACCTGAAAGTAGAGTTCTTTAAGTTGCTACACATAATCACACTATAGCGCTCCCTACTGTGAAGCTGTTTATCCTAAGAGCAGGGAGACAGCACTGCATGTGATGGGAAGAGCAACTTCTTCATAGCTGCTTTTTTCACCTGAAGCCACTGGGAGCTGGGTATCTGGAGAGGTCTCCTGGAGCCGGGAGAGACAGGAGCACTTCTTCAGGCGTTTTCAGTTAAGCCTGCAGCTTTGGAGGCGCGGGTCAGACCTTGGGTCCGGGTAGCAGCAGGCTAGCGGGTCTGGCTCAACAAGGCAGGGTACTGAAATCCCAAGCTGGCAGGAAAAATGGGCTCAGAGGTAGTCTCAGCACATCAGGTGGCAGTCCCAAGGAGATCTCTGTGACCCAACCCGTCACACTGGGTACAATTTGCTTTTCTACTGAACAAAGTAGACCTGACCTTCTGCCCAGTCTATAATAGCCCCTCCACCACCAGCTTGTCAACTTCAGCCTACATGCCCCTAATAAGAGCAGAGATGACAGAAGAGATCAAGTTTTATCAAAACTGAACTTAGGAAGAAAACCATTCAAAAAAAAAAAAGCAAAAACTAAGAACAAATTAACAAGAAAGGAAATTAACACTTTACTTCACTGCCGGACAGAGCGGGGGATGGAGAAATGGGTAGGGTAAAGATTAAAATACTAAATCTTATTAGTATCATCATAGCACCTAGAAGCTCCAGTCATGGACCCAGACCTCATTGTGCTAAGTGCTGTACAAAACAGAACCAAAAAAAAGGTCTTTGCTCCCAAAGAGTTTACAATTAATGTGGCTCTTCATAATAAGGATATTTAGCTTTTATGCAGTGATTTACACTCAAAGGTACCATGGATGGATATGCTCTTGAAAATGTAGTCTTAGACTTGGTCTAAGGCTACTTATAGTGGGTCATTGGCAGAGCTGGGGATAAAACTTATTTCCTAACTTCTAATCCACTGCAATATTCAAAATCTGTTGCCTGAAGCTCTTCTGAAACCTTAAAATATTAAGAAAAAGGCATAGACAACCAATGGAATGCATGTAAGAGGATGTGACACACCCTTGCTGCTGGTAAGAACTAAACTTCATTTCCTGGTCCCAGTCACCTGACCTGGGTTAGATCTTTATAACTCTACACACCTGTCACATGACAGGGATCAGTATCCCCTGACTTCAGTCATCACTGTTACAGAATATACCTGAACTAAGTCATATTTGCAATTAGCTTTGCAAGTTCTGAGATCAGGGAACTGAATACAAAAAGTGAGGGGTGTCAATTCTAGATGAATATTTAGAAGATCAGAATTATGTTCAACACAAATGTGAAAGAGGAGGAAGGTGGGGGAGGGGGGGCAAGTGCCACAGGGATAGAAAAGAATTAGAATCTATCAATAGTGTGTCTACAGCACCATCTGATGTATGGTATTCAAATGTAGCGAAGAGGTGAATCAAATCTGAATGAGGAGCTTATAAGAAACTGAACAATGTACCATGAAGACTTTTTTAAAAACCCAAAAAGTTATTGACTCCTGTGTGTTGCTAGCTGTTAGTAGAAAAGGTAGAGCAGAAATGTTGGCTTCTGCCAAGAGAAACAAAATGGCAAGACAGATGCTCTGGATCAGACAGACAGCAAAACAGTGAAAACACAAGAGAAAGCAAACTAAGGTGAAGGAGAGCATAGAGAAGGCCCCATGAGACCAAAGAGTCAGCCTTTATTTTGCAACAGGCTGAACAAAATAATCCCCCCTAAGTAATCATACCTACTATGATGCTAGAAGAACCTACTCCTGCCATCCAATCAGCAAAGCAAAAGACCAGAAAAAAATGTTGGCAGTTACAAGGAAATAGCTGTGATTTATTTTGCTATTCTAATCATTAGGTAAAATAGCAGTTAGTGACTGTTTGACTTTATAATCATAAAATAATAATGCTTTGCACTTCTATAGCATCTATTGGATTAGCAGATGCTAGATCCAGGTCAGTGTTCTAATAAGACTGCCTCTTAGTACTCAAACCTTGGCATGATGGGTAGCGCCCTCCACTTAGCTAAAGTCAATCTGAATTTAGGGTTTACTGCATCTTGCAGGATCAGTGCATCACTTATGTTTACAATCCCAAACATTTTCTATTATCTAATGAGTGGGCCGTGGTTTTGGATATATTAAACTATTTTCCGCCCAAGGACAGTAGCAAGTGTGATTTCTCTTTGGTTGCATTTTAAGAAAACTGCCTCCAGCTCAAATAGCTTCCAGCGATAGCCGAATACAAAGTTAAGTCTCTTGCTCTATGTCCTCTGGATGAGTCACCTAAATTGTTAAAACCACACAGTGACATACACACGAAAGAATGATTATTTCCTTTTTGGTGATAATGCGGTTAAACAAGGAAGATTAAAAACTAATAAGTGGTTGCTAGCCTACTGTATATTTAATTTCTCAGTCAAATGTATTTCTAATGGATGGCTGTACTCCTTTCCATTTAGGCAACTCTGTTATAACTGAAAGCAAGAATTAAGAGATATTTTACCTGACAGGTCACATTTTCAGAAATCCAGGACCACATGCAAAAACATCTAATTTGCATGTGCAGTTACTGCAGTTGAATGCACCAGGTGGGGTATCTGCACATGGACACACACCCCCAAAACCAGGAAACCATGTTATTAAGATTAATTGATTGTCTATAGAAACATATACAAGTTGTCCATTGTCATCTTTGCACATGCAAGTCAGGTAGGCATTTTTACAGATGTAAGCTTCTGAGGATCTTAAGGGCGAAGTGAGTAAGAGTCACCAGCTCAAACATGTCCTGTAGGAAGAGAACCAATCTGAGTCAAGTGACCAAGGCTGATGTGGAACATTTTCCCATCTTTGAAGAGGGCTACTGACTGGTTTTTTGTCAGTCAAAGGGACTGTTTGGGCTTTTCTCTTCCTTTAGGTTGTTCTTTTCTTATGATAAGATCTGTGTGGATATGAGGGCAGAGGGACTAAGAGCTGTCTGAAGAAATCAAAGGACTTGGTGGGAACCCATCTGGATGGGAAGGGAAGCAAGGTCTAGGTTTTCTATGTGGGTACAAGACCCAAAGCTGTTTTGCTCAAAGGGGTCCTCGTCAGAGTAAAAGACTGCTAAATATAGACTTGCCTGGGGCTTCATGGTTGAGTGAGAACCTGTGGCTCTCCACTGAGAAAAGTGACAGAAGCCATGGAGAATGAGATGCAGAGCAGGAGAGGGACTGGCCAAAAACTGTCAACTTCTAGCCATAGAAGCAGAGTAAGCAGTTCCATACCTTGGGAATTTTCTTCATCTCCAACTAACCTATTCCATAGTTTTTGTGGCCATGCTTAGCCTTCTCTTGAAGAAGAGGCAGGAAGTAGACTGAATATCTCTATAGTCTGGTCCTGTTTTAAGCTAGCCCTAAATTCCAGAGACAGTAGTTATCAACACTATTCCTAAGTGGGCGAGGGGCTCAGGCAGGGGCATTGAGTGAATGCCCTAAACACCGAACTGTGCTTGAGTTACCAAGTTTGTGCTGAAGAATCACTAAAATAGGAGAAATCCACAGTTCCCCTGTAATCTGACCAAAGAAACCTTTTTGCTTCTTGAATTGGAGAGAAAAAGAGGCCAAACCACCCACCCTCCCATCCTCTACTTTCCTGGAAAGGAGAGTCCCAAAGAGACTTTAGAGGATCATCTCAGCCTTGCACAGAAGCAAAGACTGTGCTTTGAGCTTTTACTGTGGTTGCAGTACCTGAAGCATCAGCAATCAACTTGTGACCGGAATTTCACATCTATCTCTGAAGCACTAAATGCAGAAGAAAGCTCACGTTTAGCAGACACTCAGATCAGCGGAAATTGGAATTTACAAGTTCCCTACATTTAATATTATAGCTACAGATCTACATTTATTATAAGTTGATTACATTAGTTGTCACCAATCTGTGTCTGCAGGACCCTTGAATCTGATTTTCTAAGTGACAAATTTTTAAACATTACATATCCTCTTACTTTTTAATCTATCTATATGGAGACACACACACCCCTGCACAAAGTATTAGAGTAATCTGTCGTGCTAGTTTCAATTTGAGTATTCACTCTCTAGAGTGGATATGAGATATAGCCAGTGTTGCAAATATCAAGGTCTTATGTTTCACTTGTTATTATGGGCTGGGAAATGTTTCCAGATTCAAAAGTTATCTTGATTTCTGGTGAATTATTCAGCTTGTGTTAAATTGCATTCAGTGTTGATATCAGCACAGAGAAGGAATGCTGGTAGATAGTCAGAATTTGAATTTTTTTTTTATAAAATATCATTAGTTATCTTCAGAAGTGCTGTCTCTATGCTATTCTGAGGGCTGAATAATCAGATCAATTAGCAGAATATCTCAATTTGCTAAAAGGCTGTGCAGCCGGAATGTGTGTGACTTGTTCATCATTGCCAAAAAATAAACCTTTTATGTAATAAAATGTGATGTCAATGGGAAATCACATGTGTTCTGGACTAGGGGAAGAGAGTACCAGAATTTAACAATATCGTTTCCCAAAATGTTCACTAACACTTAGGTAGTGACAGAGGGACCAGCGATGACTTCAGGGTGCTATGAAGTAGGTGTTTTGTTAGCCAGTCAAAGGCCCATCTACTCATTGGGTTGTGTGTGTTTGTAAGCACATCAGGTTTTCCTCCTATTTCCTGCTTGTGCCATTCAACCATTCTTTGACCTTGGTCAGGGGAAGGGCTATAGAAGTTACTGTGCTCAGGCATAGTTGTTTTGCTTTGTAGATGAAAAGTTACTTGTGTCTGGGTAGCTGAGTTACCAGTTCTCCTAATCATCAAGTGTCTCTGCAGGAGTTGATCCCAAAGTGCATTGTAACATCTGATACAGACAGCACTCTAATGAAGTTCTCCCAGAACCCTTTGCACCCGTCTCAGCCATCCCAGAGGACATAGCTGACAAGACCTATGTAATCAGGAAATGATAGGCCACTATCAGTCTTGTTCTTTCTATAGCTCTCTATATAGTGATCACCTCAGCACCCACATCTGCTGGATGGCTGAACATTTGTGAAAAGTTGCATCATGCCCTATCTGTGCTTCCTTTTGGCCTGCAAGAGAAACCAGGAGCATATGCCTGGTCTGATATTAAGGTAGAGAGCTGCTAACAATATGGAGCAAGGAGATCATGCAAGCCAATTTCCATTCTGCATTCAGCAAGCCACAGATCACAGCCAAACTGCCCAAAGCTGGAATCACCCAGATGATCAGTTGAGCTATGAGAAATTCAGTCCCCTGAATGAGTCACTGAAATTGTTAAAACAGACTTCAGTGACCTCTTAGGTCTGCCAGAAACATTCCCTACCACCATTCGGCTATTGTGGAGACAATGGAAGTGTCACTTGTCTATATTACAGTGACTAGGCTATGATTCCATTCCCCAAGATAGGAAAGGATAGTGAAGGAAATTGGTTGTCTCACTGGGAAGCTAAGTTGGCAGAATATAGTTTTGGATAGGACTCTTTGCTTTTTTCAATCTCAGTACCTTTATCTCCAATGAGATGAGAAAAGCCTTCAAGGTTTGTGTTTTTTCTGACACCAAGATTATTAGATAACCACTGAGCTTTGGCATGGATGAAGCAGACTCTGCAATGATCTGGGAAATACTTGTCTGTCCTGATTTACAGACACGCTTCCACAGAAATCCCTTGGCAACTGCATGGTGTATCTATATTGGAAATATTCCCGCTCAGAATAGAAAATAATTAGTGCTTCTTTCTGAATCCTAATCACATTATGGTCTTGAGACAACAACATCCAAGAGGGAAGAAAAAAAAAATCACCACATGGCATGTTTATAAAACTTTATGTGCAATACACATTGTACATCACTCTTCAGACAGTCTTGTCGCTACTAATAGAATATTGGGTGAAGTGCCCGAAGAATAGTCACAGATTTGCCAGCTATCTGTCACTGTTTACAACACATGCAGATTTAGGTTCATCAGTACTCTTAGAACTGACTGATTTCTCTCTATCAGACTCTATCTACCAACATGTAGCTGGATTTAATTATAGCAACATTCAGTAAAATAAGTGCTCAGTGATAGCATTCACTTTATAGTTGTTAAGAAGAAGAAGTCTCTAGGACTGTGTCCAGACACTTGAGAGATTGCCTGTAGAATATCCATTTTGAATATACCACTTGGTTCATCCTCTCCTCAATCAGTACTAGAAACAAAGAAACCAAAAAAACACAGAAACCCACGAGTTATCTTCTTTAAGTCTCAATTTTATCTTTAAAATCATGCTTTTATCTTCTCTGAGTTAGTCTTACTTCTTTCCCCCTTCCTCCACCATCTCCTCCAACAAATATTGCATGGCTTTGGATATCAGCATGTGCACAGCTATTTATACTCGCAACCAGCATAATAAATGAGGTCTCACTACACAGACTTGCAAGTAAAATCAGTGCTACTGTAATAGAGCATTTCAGAAGGTTGCTGAAGAGCAATAGTGTTGCAGACAGGTAGTTCCCCACCCTGCTCCAAACATTTACAGAAGCTGTTTGGACATGGAATAGTACATAATCCCGCCCAAGACTTCTCCCAGGGCTTGGTGGCTTTAGGGATCCTCTCCAAGGACTACTCAGCTCACACCCTACATCTGAGAGCCACTCCCGAGTCCCACCTCTGGGTTGGATAATGAACCCCCTACAACCAGTTAGTAAAGCAGGGTTCCTGTTTTCCACCAGGAGAGCCACCTGCTAACACTAGAGTTTGGACAAACACTGCCAGCCTGTTGGTCATTTAAAATCAAAACAAGCTCTCTCTAGCCTCGTCAGAGCAGCCCAATATATTTACATAGAGGACCAGGAACAGGTAAATAGCATCACTGCAACCAAACCAAGAAAAGACTCAACACCTGACAGTCATAGAGGAAACCAAAAAACCCACATGGGATATGCTTCCAAACATGCATATATTGGGGGAGGGTGTCTGTGGTCTTTTAATAGGTCCAAGATTGGGAGGCAACAGCTTCACAACATAAAATACTGCTTGGAATATCTTTTGTCTTTTTCCTTCTTCTAAAGGCCAAACAAAACCTAATACTCAAAGGAGAAAAGGAAGAACACTTGGACCATGTATAGCAGTCTGCATTCTGGAATCTCAGAACAACTTACAAACACTGGGATAGGTTCATTCCTCTTTTCTTCACTATGGATGGATGGTTGACACTTCCGTCAGGATTTGTAAAATTTCAGATTCGACTTTTAATGATTGCCAGTCAATTTTGCTGCAGTGCATATTTCATCTTTCGATCCAGTTCTGTTGTCCTAATTTTATTATCTTAATTGATTTTTATGTATGCAGACCTGGCTTAGACAAGTAGTCTGTTATAATGCTATTAGGGGGTCACCAGACAATGCTATTACAGGAAGTCTTACAGACAGTCTGTTTAACTCAGTGTATTGGCAGTTAGATCTTGGGAAATGCTGCCTGTTAATTGTAGTGCTATTCTTTTTAAGAAATTCACCACAAAAAGTTAGTTCACTGCCCCGGGTTTGTAACTTACCATGTTTTACACATGCAGATAAAAAACAAAACACAGAAGTTTTTTTTTTTTTTAAACAGTTACCCATGAAAGGTTAAATTGCATGTCTTAAAATGGCATCTACTGAGGCAGTACATCATGTTGATGATTTATTTATTTTTTTATGGTCTATATTGCCTGAGGCTGAACTCAGTTTTGACAATTTATTTTCTTTAATAAGCTTTTTATTGCCATCTTGTATGAGCTGCAACAAAAACCGTGGTCTATTCCTATCTATTGTGAATTCAAAGGAGAACCCTCATGCACAATCCAAAATACGTTTGCTTTGGAAGCAGGGACTCATATCAGAACCCTGTATTCTAACACCACTGAACAATAGAAGAGAGATCAACCTTTCAGCCCCAGCAGGGAACAAAGTCACCACAGTGACCAATCAATGGAATTAAAGGATCTAGATTAAGGAGAGAGTCAAGCCAAAAACAAAGACCATCACATCTAAGACAGATGCTGGTCCTTCTGAATGGAAGTCTGCATGCACACTGAAATCCTTGAGGGTAATAAGTTCTTTGATATGGTGTTGGCATTATCTATGAAATTCCCCATCTAACTTCATGGTCTATACCCCAGTTGAACCTTGAAGTGTTAATGTGTACGAAAGTGATAGGAAATGGCCAGATACTCAAACATTTGTCTCAGCAGTTGGCCAGCTTATGCTTTGCAAACTGAATGAAATCATCACTGCTACGGGCCATTAATTATCTCTTGAGGAGTTTGTTGTACCAAAATATGGCCATCTGCATTGTCCAACCAGATCTCAGTAATAGACACCCAATCCATGTGACATATCCCAATAGAACTGGGAAGAATTTCAGCTTTAGTCACAAGAGAATGGGTATTATCCAGTCAAAAACTGATGCACGTCCATTAAAGATGCTATAAACAACTGGAAAACCTCAACTATATTCTTCAGAATCTATTATTACTCAACTGATATGTATGACAGTTATTACCATACATCAAAATGAAACATGCATTTAAGAATCTTAATTTTAACACCGCCCTGGTTTTTGCTTTTCATTATTATTATTATTATAATAAACTAAGTGGCCATCTCAGCTGTATTTGATCCCCACCAGCTGCATTACCAAACCGCAACACAGTTCAAACAAAGTCTCTCTAGGCTTCCAACTTAAACTGTTCATTGGTTTAGCCCCCATAGCTGAAAAAGAATGGAGATCCAGTAAAGCAGGATTCTCGGAGGCATTGGTATGGAAGCCTGCTGACTGCAACACAGAGCACAAGTGGAGTTAATAATAATCAGCGGTGGCCTTTACCCACTTTGGAAGAAGTGTTGAGAGATTGCTTTGTATTATGTTCCTTTACAATAGTGCTCTGACAGAATGAATTACATTACTTATACGTGGTGAAGGGCTGGTCTATAGGCAACCATGGCTACCATTGTGTATGGGGGGGGGGGGTGGAATCTTGTAGGCAGCTGTAAATTTTTGTTCCAGAGCTGTTCCATCACGTTACAATGGGACTTATTACAAGAAAAAACACTCTCTTCTCTAGGCTGAAGCGTGAACAATACTGATACAAAGGACACAGCTGTAAAAAAAAAAAAAAAGGAAAAAAGATGGGATTATTAAGTTTTAGTTTTCAGTTTCCAGTCAGATGCTCAAGATGAAAGCGTTTGATGGGTTTAGTCATGTTTTTATTGACTTAGTATTGTCAGCTTTGGTTTACATGATAGGTATCTGCACAGCTGGCATAAGTGATGCTCACAAAAGCTTATGCTCAAATAAATTGGTTAGTCTCTAAGGTGCCACAAGTCCTCCTTTTCTTTCAGCTGGCGTATAGGCATTTCATGAAGCTTGCTTGATAGAATATCCTCAGACTTGAGCTTCAAGGCAAGATGAAGTTGAACTCGTTCAAAAGGAAGGAAGAGGAAGCTCTTTAGCTTAATGAAGAATTATCTTCTCTACTAGGTCAGAGACGAAGACTACATTCACTCAGATTTATGCTAAATGTTTACCCTCTGTGGACACCCAAAGCAGTGGAAAGTCCATTGGGAGGATGCAATCTTTGAAAGCATCCACAACCTCTCATTCACCAAGCAGACTAGTGGAGCCCCAAAACTGGGCCTTGCAAGGAAAGGGACATGTCCAAGTAGTAGGGAATTCACTGATACAGCACATCCTCTCAGCAGCCTGACTCAATGGGAATGGCTCTAACTGAGCCCCCAGTGGAAGTTAAAGCTACTCCCCAGCCTAGTGGAAAGGCTAAGGGAAGGTGGCTGGAGTAACACTAGTAGGGTTCTGCCCTCAGGTCAAATTCTGCACCAGGACAGGTGAACCTGGTCCAGCCTCTCTGGTATGAACTGCAGAAACTGACCTTTTGCATTACCTCCCAGCTGAATAAATAGCATTCAAATGCTGTTGCTGTTTCTTCTACAAAATCTCCCACAAAAAGTAACAATAGAAGAGGGTTCATTTTATTAGATAATTTGCGGGTTCTGAATGATTGCACAATATATGAACAGTTGGACACAACCATCTCCTATACTATTTGGAACTGAAGGGCATCATGCCATACGCTACTGGAATGTTAATTCTCCCTACATATGCAATAAAGTTCTCAGATTGACATATGATTTGGAAAACAGGATAAATTTGCAAAAAGAATGAGGAGTACTTGTGGCACTTTAAAGACTAACACGTTTATTTTGGCATAAGCTTTTGTGGGTGTGTTCCTTGAATGGTATCTCCACAGTATTGATGCAGGCATCATGTTGGTAACTAGTTATACAAGATTTCTTTCAGGGCTTACGAGTTTCCAGTATGATAGAGAAGTTTACTAATCAAGGGATTATAGCTGCCTCATTGCAGCAAACAGGGAAGGAAAGCCTTTAAAAAAAATTGTCAGCATTAGAAAGTGTTTCCCAGCAGTGTGGTAACTAAGTTGTTTTGACCAGTTTGAGAGGGGGCAGGAGACATGGGGCCTGATTCACCCCCATAAGTGGAGAATCAAGACCTGTTTTATTCAGTGAAAAATAATGCAATCACCCACCCACACCCAATAATATAACAGATTTGTGGCCTCCTAGGATTACAGGGATTATGTGAAAACAATGAGGAGTCCTTGTGGCACCTTAGAGACGAACACATTTATTTGGGCATAAACTTTCATGGGCTATAACTCACTTCATCAGATGCATGGAGTGGAAAATACAGCGGGCAGGTATAAATACACAACACATGAAAAGATGGGAGTTTGTTAGTAATGTGTTCGTCTCTAAGGTGCCACAAGGACTACCCCTCTGAAACCTGTCACCATGCAAGGGATTATGTGAAAGACAGAATTTCACTATCAGAGTGGGGATAGAATTCATATCCACCTGTTTCTAAAGCACAAGCCCTGCTGCTTCAACTAATGAAGAAATGTTGTTATCAATACAGTGCCTAGGGGACACAGCATAGCAGCTGCAATTCCACCCAGTAGAGAACGGTGGTTGCATATATGCACCAGCCAGTTCGTTTCAATGGCATCCAAACAAAAGATATGAGCACCGTTTGTATAAAAGTTGTCTATGCGTATGTGCTGGTATTTCATCCTGGCAAGTTTATATTTAAAAAAAATAAATATAAAGAAAAAAATATCTTATCAACAGCTACAACAGAGAAGTGGGGTACACTCGGTATAGCGATACTTTTCACAATGGACTCTGCATACTTGAGTTGGAGTTTAAGCCCTGGTCTACACTAGGACTGGTCTACACTAGGACTTAGGTCGAATTTAACAGCGTTAAATCGATGTAAACCTGCACCCGTCCACATGATGAAGCCCTTTTTTTCGATTTTCTTAAAATCGATTTCCTTACTCCACCCCTGACAAGTGGATTAGCGCTTAAATTGGCCTTGCCGGGTCGAATTTGGAGTACTGTGGATACAATTCGACAGTATTGGCCTCTGGGAGCTATCCCAGAGTGCTCCATTGTGACTGCTCTGGACAGCACTCTCATCTCAGATACACTGGCCAGGTAGACAGGAAAAGAACCGTGAACTTTTGAATCTCATTTCCGGAGACTGCGGGAACTGTGTGATAGCTACCCACAGTGCAACACTCCAGAAGTCGACGCTTGCCTCGGTACTGTGGAAGCACTCCGCCGAGTTAATGCACTTAGAGCATTTTCTGTGGGAACACACACACACACACTCGAATATATAAAAACGATTTCTAAAAAACCAACTTCTATAAATTCGACCTAATTTCGTAGTGTAGACATACCCTTAGACTCAGCAATTTAATATTAGAATTACAGTAAGAGGTCATTCCTTACTAAACCACAGCAGAAAGACAGAAGGATTTTCCCTGAGTCATGGTTAAAAGACAACAAAAGGGCTTTCCTTGGCTACAGTCAAAAACACCGCAAGACAGAGCTTGCTTAAGCTAAGATCCCAAAAAGCCAGAATATTTTAAAAAAAGCCACAGAACTTGCTTTAGTCCTCAGCTGAAAGACAAAAATCACCCTCCTGAATCTATTAATGCCTCACTTCTCTGCAGTGCCTTTGCTGCAGGTTTATATATACCAGCCTGAGAAACTCTGGTGCCTTTTGGCAGAGACTCATTAACATTCTTACAAGGAACAGCTGATTTTACATCCATCCTTTGAAGCAGAATTCAAGGGCAGTTGGCTGCTTCGGGAGAGACTTTAACTCCATTGCTAGCGATGCACAATGGACCACAATTCACTGCATCAGAATTGACATTGTTCCAAATGAAATATGATTTTTATTATCTTACTAGCAGCCCACATTACCCACGAGCAAATGGAGAGGTTGAGAGAGCTGCACAGACAGCCAGGAAAATCCTGCAGCAGGAAGAGCCATTCCTTGCTCTGAGTTACAAATCAACATCAATAGCATTTAGTCCAGCACAGATCCAGATGGGAAGACAACTCAGAACTATTGTTCTAACTTAGGCTACTTTCCAGTCTCCAAGGTGGCCAGATACGGAGAGAGTAGCCAGATCAGATAAAAAGGCAAAAAAAAGAGCTGATGAACACTATTATAACAGAGGACTCTCAGAGAGCTGCTGAGTCTAGCACCTGGTGATTGTGTTTGTGTCATACTAGAGGGAGAAAGAGGATAGAGAACTCCAGTTGTCAAAGGAAACATTCATTACCCAGACCATGTGTGATTGAGACAGACAGTGGAGAGTTCAGACACAGTCGACATCTACTGTTCTTTTGGAGGAACAAACTATCAACCAAGCAAATTCTACAGATGGCTGATGCAGAAAAGCAAGAGGACAACTCAAAGATTCCAGACCAACCACAGCCAGTTTTTGCAGCTAATGGACAGCCAGATATTGAAATTGTTACACAGCCCAAATGTGTAATTAGAAAAATCAGTATGATTCAAACACATAACAGGCTGATCCTACTTTAAAGACAGCACGATAGGATACATTTTGTAAAATGGCTGGAATGTAAAACCTAAAGGGGGAGATGTAGTGGAATGCTAAACTACTCAACTGCTCAGCCACTAAACGGGGCTGAGTGTAACATGCCTTACATAAACTCACAACGCCCATTCATGGCAGTGCAATAAAGGATCTTATGGTGAACACATGTGGTCTCTCTCTCTTTAGGAAGGTAGCTCTATAGCCAGTCCAGCTTGACCTGCTAGTAGCAGCCTGGCAAACTACTGGCAGCTTGGCAAGGTGTACGTGACCGTTTGGTTCTTTGCTTTGCCACTGATGTGCTGGGTGATATTGAGCAGGTAATTTACTTTCCCTTTGCATTAGGATTCCCATTTCCCCCACCACCACACACACAAATCTGTAAAGCGAGGATAATGATTCTGACCTCTTTTGTAAAATGCTTTGAACTCTACTGATGAAAACCACTATAAGAGCTAGGCATATGATGTTTATTATTGTCTACTTAGTTTGTAATGTTTGGGGCAGGGGCTGTCTCTCACTCTGTATGTGGAGTTCCTAGTACGGGTCTCCCAGCTTTACTGCAATACAAATTAACAAGAGTTCAGTGGGCCCATCTACTGCTCTTTCAGGAATACAGGTCACAGTGAACACATGGAGTCTAATGGTTTGAACAGGGGACTAGGACTCTGGACTCCTGGATTCTATGACAATTAATTTACTGCTTGGGCAGGTGACCTGTGTCTGAGTTCACCCCTCTGTACAATGAATATAACAATACCTCCTCCTCAGGAACAAAGTGAGGTTTAATGAAAGCTTGTAAGTGCTCTGAGACCCTGAGACAAGAAGTGCTATAAAGATGTAAAGTATTACATGGCTACTGCTTCAGAAGGTTAGTATGACGACAGCCATAAAAGGGAGGGCATTGTGAGTCAAGGCCCTGGACTGTTAACCTGACCTCGCTGAGGTGCCAAAGGTAACAGTCACATCTAGTTCTGTATGTGGCAGTTTGAATGTCAATACTCCTCAAGCTATAAGTGGCTGCTTTTTAAATTAATCCTATTTCTTTTTGGCAGTCACCATAACTTAAGTAAGTACCATAACCCTTACTCTGATGAGTCTGCTGTTCCTTTTCATTTCCTAGCAAGGGAAACTTTCCGTTGGCATCTAGTACAGTTGCTGAGAGGTCAGTGACCTGTGATGCTCTTTATGACTGTTTGCTGCAAATCATTAGTAATCAAAATGAGCTGGGCTCTTACTATATAAACAGTGTCTAATTTGTGCCAGGGCTTGCCAGGACTGAGCCCCACCACCGCTGGGCTTGCTGCATCAGTTATGAACGTAAAAAAAATTGTTTGAGCCCCAGCACCTAGTTACTTGAGCCCTGGCACCTCTTTCATTACAAAGAAAGCATTGTATATAAGAGCCCCATATGCAGAGGGACCCCTTTGCCTGTTGAAGGGGGCAGTTATTGGTTTTACAGTGGCACTGAAAACCCCCAAAGTCACATCCCCCTTGTGCTAGACATGTACAAATGTAGTGTGACAGTCCCTTCCCAGAACATCTAGTGAGATTGCTTGCTAAGACAGACAAATGGAGGAAGGTCAAATGGAGACTCAGAAGAAAAGTTACTTGCCCAAGGTCATATGCCAAGTAAGTGACAGAGCCATAAAGAGAACCCTGGTTTCCTGACACACAATCCAATATCTTATAACTAGACCATCCTGCCTCTGCAGCATTCTCCACCCTTCTCTCAAACTAGAAGCAAGCCTAATTCATGGGGAAGCAAGGGGTTTCAGCCTCACAGAATCAGAAGGGCCAGGGGCAAGATGATGCAAGGCAGAGCAGCCAGATGGGCACTTCAGATTATCCCTACTCTCCAATAAGTAGCAAAAGCAATGCAAACAAATATAGCCTGAGGCTGTGTTAACCTGCGCTACTTTGCTTTCTAGGCTATAAAACCCCTTCTGTGGGATGGTTTGAGGGCAGGTGAAGTAAGGGGAGACCCTGAAAGTACAGCTCCTGCCAGAAGAGTGCTGTCCAGGAACAAGCAGGACACAACATGTCTAGGCTGCAAACATAAGCAAATGGTATCTAGGCAGATCCCCCAAGATCTACGCAGGTATCAGGACATTAATAGATTAAAGGCTTCTTCTATGGAACAGCAAACAGTCCCCCACACCTCACCACCCCTAGACCTTGTCTACTGAAAAGTTTTATAAGTGTTGTTAGATCCATGTAACTCCTCGTATGGACTCTTATTCCAGAATATAAAGAGAATGGCTTTTTGCACTGTAGCTTAAATCCCTTCCCCAGTGACATAAACTAAACCAAAAAGACATTCTTCCCAAAAAAAGACACTCTTCCCAGAATAAGAACATCCACATTTTGTGGGGCTTAGGGAAGTTATAATGCTTGTCATGGTGGTTCTGGCCTCCACTGTGGCCCCTCATGGTCCTGCAGGTGCATTGCACTCAGCACTCCCTCAGATTATTTCCATTATCCAGACTTGATTCAAAACAGGCGCCCGTTCAAGAGGTCGGATTTACTGAGTTGTTCTACCAAATGTAACTCATTCTGTTAGTCGCCTCAGGTCACCCCACTCTGGCTCCATATAATAGTCTTGGTTAGAAAACCATCCCAGTCCCCTTCCTGGAGGTGTGTGCTATGGGATGGGGGAGGAGATGAACTTCAAAAGGTCACTTCTCCAAATAGGACCCCCCAGCTCTCCTTCTCAGAGCTGGGTTGTAAGTGAAGTAGCTCTGGGTCCTTAGCCAGCTTCTCCTTCAGCTGGCCCCTTTTCCACAATGAATGCCAGCTCAGATGGTTCAGCAAACCAACTTTTTCAGGTCTCTCCTGCTACAACTCAGGGAGCATGCAGCATTTACACTGGTCCCCTTCCCCCTCATCCCCAGTTGGCAGGGTGAGAGAGAGAAGTCTTGTCCCAGACATACTGCAAGGCTCCGGGCCCTTAAAGGCACAATGATGGAGTCCTCACCCGCCCAAGCACCACTTCCTCTCTATCAATATCTCCTGACCTAGGTCCTTATATTTAAGGACGGGGGGAGAGAAATCAGACCTTTCAGAATCTTAAAGGGTCACACCAGAGGGATAGGCTGACCCCTAAGCAAGGGGCAGATTACCCCATCGCATTACTGTAATGGTCAGTTTAAATTCACACCTTACACTGAAAAAAAAAAAATGTTCCCATGTAGACAAGGCCTAAATGAACTGAAACTTAACAAGCTTCTGGCTTGTCATACCTTAGGGAGAATGGGGCCCTCAGTGTTAACTTGTTTGTCTGACTCTTTAAAATAGCATAAAAAGAGGTTCCATGTATTTTTTAAAGTGCTCTGTTACTACGTCTATCCTAATGGAAACACTAAAAAAAAAAAAAAAAAAAGTGTCACAGAGCACCCTGCATGAAATTTGAAAAAGTGAAGGGTCACATCCTTGTTTCAGCAAGTGTGCCTTTGGCAACTCAGATTAATTGAATAGTGCTAATGGAAGATTCACAGCTGAGGTGTAGTGAGTGACTAATACTGCTACTGTAACGTTGACAGACCCCCATCGTCGGCGGGTAGGATTGCACTTGGGGCCTCTGGAGCTTAGTGCATGAGCCTCTACAGCATGAGCTAAAAGCCAACTGTCTGTTAGCTAAGAAAGTAGAGCAGATTCATTTCACTCTCTCTAATTGGTCTCAGTGCCACGAGATGGGACAGAACACCACACCCAGAAGGTGTGTGGGTTACACTACCGGTCTTTCTGCTAGCTTCAAAATGGTTTAATCAATTTCAGTATTATAGGTTTTCAAATTATTCTCTTCCAGGTGAGAATTTATGTCTATACTATGCACCTTTTAGCAAGACAGCCATGTTGTCGCTACAGCCATGTTGCTAAAAGGTGCGCAGCGTAGCCCCTCTCTCTGTTGGCAGAAGAGCTTTTTTGCCAATGAAGCGCTGTTCACACTGGCGCTTTTCGTCGGTAAGAGTTTTGTTGTTCGGAGGTGTGTGCTTTTTTTCACACCCCTGAATGACAAAAGTTTTACCAACAAACTCCAGTGTAGACAAAGCCTTTGGGTTTCTTTACAAACTACATCTGAGTCCCTCCCACAAACAATAGAAAAATAAAATTAATTTTCTTTAGACAAGATAAAGAGCACTTGTCAGATCACAAAAAAAAGAGCGAGACTGTGGTCATTTATGGGGAAACAATCAGTTTGTTATCAATAGAATTTCAGCAATGTAAAGCAAGGTTTTTTTTCCCTTTTTTAAATGAATATTTTAATAATTAACTTTAAGCAAAGGATAGAAAGATTTGATGTCTACCATAACAGGAGTTAAAAAATGTTTACGTGGCTTAAGTAATATTTGTTTTATTCTTTTATTGGTGAAAACTGTGTCTGAATTCTGTTTATATATGTGATGCTGCATGATTGGAACATGACCATTTATATCATTAATATGCCACTATTAGACAATTGCAACAAATCTTGTACAAAGTATGTCATGTAAGGTGCCAATGGTAAAGTTATGATTTGCTAAATAAGATTATCATGTTTCTATGCATGTATCATCTTTGTATCTAAAGTTATGAATATTAACTGTGTCCTAGTATTTCAAATGTTTCTGTCCTGTGGTAACACCCACCAAGTAATTTACATCCAGTCTGGCCAGCACATTGTGAATGAACTATTCAAGTTCATGGCCCATCAAAGAATACTTAACTCTCACAATGGGTAACAGAAGAAGCTTGTCCCCACCCAGTGAGCCTTCTTGTGGAAGCTTTGGCCAGAATATGGGTAATGGTTCCTCCTGCGAGTCACCAAAAACATGTTAGGGCATGTAACCTGCTCACGTGACCCTGGATTCCATCTTGTGCCTGTACTTTTCCACAAACTGTCCCAAACAAAGCCCCCAGCACAATGAAGTTCCCTCCAGATGGGAGAAGGTATAAAAGATCCTGGAAGCATCTCCATTTTGCCTCTGCCTTGCTCTGATCTCTGGACTTACACTAAAAGGAGCATTCCAATCAATGGACTGAGGACCTTCCAATCTTTTGGAAGTTACAGTCTGCTGGCTTGTAAAGTCTCTGGTAACTTCACTGCTTCAAACTTGATACAAGAACTTTGCAATGATAGTATTATTTGATTTTCTTAACCATTTTAACTCTCTCCTTTCTCTTATAAATAAACCTTTTGATACTGAAGGATTGGACACAGCATAATTATTAGGTAAGATCTGAGTTATATATTGACCTGACTGTGTGACTGATCTCTTGGGATTAGAAGGACCCTTTGTTTGATTAAATTGGTTTTAAATAACTACTCATCATTAAGTCCAATGTCTGGGTGTGAAGCAAGGGCTGGAATGCTTAAGGAGACTGCATTTTTGACTTCTGGGTTAACCAGTGTGGTGAGACAGAAGTTTACTTTTGTTTCTGGCTTGGTATATTTTATGATAGAATAACTACCACTTTGGGGGTGAGTCTGACCTATTTCTCAGGGGTTTGTCCTGAATCTAGTGTTCTCAGCTATGGCCCAGTGACAATATATAATTGACTTTTTTTTTTTTTTTTTTTTGAGTAGTAGTTTGTGGGAAATCTGTCTCTCTTGTGGGATCTAAGCGTATGGCTACACTTGCAGCTGTAGAGTGCTGTGTGTTAAACTGGCCTTCGGAGAGTGCACTAGGGAAAGTGCCGCAGTCTGTCCACACTGACAGCTGCAAGCGCACTGGCGTGGCCACATTTGCAGCCCTTGCAGCTGCTTTGGGAATGGTGCATTATGGGCAGCTATCCCAGTGTTCAAGTGGCTGCAATGTGCTTTTCAAATGCGGTGGGTGGGATGGAGTGTGTTGTGTGTATGTGCGGGGAGAGAGAGAGAGTTTCTGGGGGTGCTGAGAGTGCGTCAGCATGCTGTCTTGTGAGTTCAGACCCCCCCCTGCCCCTCCACTTCTCACTCACTCAAAGCAAACAGTATATGTTTGCTTTGTCTCATAGCAGATAAGCAGCCATCTGTCTGAAGTGGAGATTTGAAAAGGCACTTCCGCATTCCTACAGACAATCTCAAAACAAAGAGAAGAGAGGCCAGTTGACTTAAGGGGATTATGGGACGTTTCCGGAGGTCAATCAGAACTCCTCGTTCACACTGACGCTGCGGTGCTCCATCAGACATTAATCCTCTCGCAGAGGTGGAGTACCAGGAGCACTCCAGCCAGGGAGTCAGAGTACTCTACGTGCCTTGCCAGTGTGGACAGGGAGTGAGTTAAAGCGCTCTGGGCGGCTTTACTGCGGTATAACATGCAAGTGTAGCCAAGCCCTAAGGCTTTTGCAGGTGGGAAGGGGATAAAAATGCAAGAAACAATGCGGGAGCAGAAGTGGGTATTGCAGGGTGGGACAGGAGGAGGATTTTTTTTTTTAAATCATCCCATGCAGGGGTTTAGTCTCTGATTCCTTTGAATTTGTCACATTTTCTTCCTCTGATTCTTAGGGAAAATTCTTTAGCAAAGCAACAAGGCTTGCAGAGCAGCCTGAAAATGGTGAGGTTTATGTCGCTATAAACTCAGCCAATCTAGACTAATTAAAACCACTAACATGCCTACCAAGAATGTGTGCCTGTACCCAGAAAGAGATGCTACCAAACCAGGGAAGTGCACAAGCATGAAGGACAAGAATATATGTCAGATTACATCCATGCCCTGCTCCCAGTTGCTTAAAAAAACAGCAACCGTGGGGAAAAATCAGCCCAACCATTGCCCTAAATATACGTTTTCTTGGGGGAAGAGGATGCGGAGCCGAGAACATCTCCCACCAGAATGTTCCTGGATATCTAGTAAAAAACAGTGCAGTTACATAAAAACAGTCATACTGGGTTAGACCAATGATCCATTTAGCCCAATATCCTGTCTTCCAATGATAGTCAGTGCCAGATGTTTCAGAAGGAATGAACAAAGCAAGAAAATGGAGTAATTCATCCTCTGTTGTCCAGCCCCAGCATTTGGGGGTCAGGAGCTTAGGGACACCCAGAACATGGGTTTTCATCCCTGACCTCTTGGCTAATAGCCATTGATGGACCTATCCTTCATCAACTTGTTGAATAATTTTTTGAACCCACTTATACTTTTGACCTTCACAGCAGAATTTCCAATAGCCTGCCATTCTTCCATTAAATATTGTTCCTGCTGGGAGCACAGGGGACCCTGGAACTTTTTCGTCCAAGAAGTAAATTATAGAACCATTAGGATAGGTTGGGGTGGGATGGGAGTGGAGGAAAAAAAAAATCTGAAAGACTAATCCGGCTGCCCCCACAGCACAGGAGGGCAATAGTTGTAGAAAATCTTGTTCTTGAATTAAGGGAGTTCCTGGGTTGTGCTGGGTTGCTCCCAGCATTTAGTTTCAGACAGCGAAACACAATTTCTGGACCATTTGAAGCTTGAGGGAATAGTATACTGCTTTTGCGCTTGCACCCATTTGGTGTTTTATTATGTATGACTTTCCCCATAAGCTAAATATGTAGTAGCCACTTGTAGGGTGAAACATGGACACATTCACCAGCAAAACTGTCCATCTTGCAGAACCTATCGGAAGCCTGCATCCCAAGTAAGGGGAAAAAAATCATAGGCAGGAGTTGTAGACCAAGCATCTCAGAGAGGTGATTAAGGAAAAGCAGAAAGCATATAGGGAGTGGAAGAAGGGAGGGATCAGCAAGGAAAGCTACCTTATTGAGGTCAGAACATGTAGGGATAAAGTGAGACAGGCTAAAAGTCAAGTAGAGTTGGACCTTGCAAAGGGAATTAAAACCAATAGTAAAAGGTTCTATAGTCATATAAATAAGAAGCAAACAAAGAAAGAAGAAGTGGGACCGCTAAACACTGAGAATGGAGTGGAGGTCAAGGATAATCTAGGCATGGCCCAATATCTAAACAAATACTTTGCCTCAGTCTTTAATAAGACTAAAGAGGATCTTAGGGATAATGGTAGCATGACAAATGGGAATGAGGATATGGAGGTAGACATTACCATATTTGAGGTAGAAGCGAAACTCAAACAGCTTAATGGGACTAAATCGGGGGGCCCAGATAATCTTCATCCAAGAATATTAAGGGAATTGGCACAAGAAATTGCAAGCCCATTAGCAAGAATTTTTAATGAATCTGTAAACTCAGGGGTTGTACCGTATGATTGGAGAATTGCTAACATAGTTCCTATTTTTTTTCCCTTTCTTAAAAGTGATCCGGGTAATTATAGGCCTGTTAGTCTGACATCTGTAGTATGCAAGGTCTTGGAAAAAATTTTGAAGGAGAAGGTAGTTAAGGACTTTGAAGTCAATGGTAAATGGGACAAAATACAACATGGTTTTACAAACGGTAGATCGTGCCAAACCAACCTGATCTCCTTCTTTGAGAAAGTAACAGATTTTTTTAGACAAAGGAAACGCAGTGGATCTAATTTACCTAGATTTTAGTAAGGCATTTGATACTGTGCCACATGGGGAATTATTAGTTAAATTGGATAAGATGGGGATCAATAGGAAAATTGAAAGGTGGATAAGGAATTTGTTAAAGGGGAGACTACAACGGGTCCTACTGAAAGGTGAACTGTCAGGGTGGAGGGAGGTTACCAGTGGAGTTCCTCAAGGATCGGTTTTGGGACCAATCTTATTTAATCTTTTTATTACTGACCTTGGCACAAAAAGTGGGAGTGTGCTAATAAAGTTTGCGGATGATACAAAGCTGGGAGGTATTGCCAATTTAGAGAAGGACAGGGATGACCTGTCCTGTCATCCAGATACTACAGGAGGATCTGGATGACCTTGTAAACTGGAGTAATAGTAATAGGATGAAATTTAATAGTGAGAAGTGTAAGGTCATGCATTTTAGGGATTAATAACAAGAATTTTAGTTATAAGCTAGGGACGCATCAATTAGAAGTCATGGAGGAGGAAAAGGACCTTGGAGTATTGGTTGATCATAGGTGACTATGAGCCGCCAATGTGATATTGCTGTGAAAAAAGCTAATGCGGTCTTGGGATGCATCAGGAGAGGTATTTCCAGTAGGGATAAGGAGGTTTTAGTACCGTTATACAAGGCACTGGTGAGACCTCACCTGGAGTACTGTGTGCAGTTCTGGTCTCCCATGTTTAAGAAGGATGAATTCAAACTGGAACAGGTACAGAGAAGGGCTACTAGGATGATCCGAGGAATGGAAAACTTGTCTTATGAAAGGAGACTCAGGGAGCTTGGCTTGTTTAGCCTAACTAAAAGAAGGTTGAGGGGAGATATGATTGCTCTCTATAAATATATCAGAGGGATAAATACCAGAGAGGGAGAGGAATTATTTAAGCTCAGTACCAATGTGGACACAAGAACAAATGGATATAAACTGGCCACCAGGAAATTTAGACTAGAAATTAGATGAAGGTTTCTAACCATCAGAGGAGTGAAGTTTTGGAATAGCCTTCCAAGGGAAGCAGTGGGGGCAAAAGATCTATCTGGCTTTAAGATTAAACTCGATAAGTTTATGGAGGAGATGGTATGATGGGATAACATGGTTTTGGTAATTAAATATTCATGGTAAATAGGCCCAATGGCCTGTGATGGGCTATTAGATGGGGTGAGATCCGAGTTACCCAGGAAAGAATTTTCTGTAGTATCTGGCTGATGAATCTTGCCCATATGCTCAGGGTTTAGCTGATCACCATCTTTGGGTTCGGGAAGGAATTTTCCTCCAGGGCAGATTGGAAGAGGCCCTGGAGGTTTTTTGCCTTCCTCTGTAGCATGGGGCACGGGTCACTTGCTGGAGGATTCTCTGCTCCTTGAAGTCTTTAAACTATGATTTGAAGACTTCAATAGCACAGATATAGGTGTGAGGTTTTTTTTGTAGGAGTGGGTGGGTGAAATTCTATGGCCTGCGTTGTGCAGGAGGTCAGACTAGATGATCATAATGGTCCCTTCTGACCTAAATATCTATGAATCTATGAAGATGGGAAATGAAAAATAAAAGTTTACAATTCAAATGAAAAAGGGAGTTTAGTTGGCAGAATCACTAGTTTGAATTTCAGACACAGCTTTGCGGCTACCAAGTTTTGAGAGAAAAGCTTTGTTTTTACACATCATCCATATACTGGCCAATTTAGTCCCCCTTCATGGGGCATTGGCTAAGTACTTGGAGGTAAGTGTGCCACCTACACCACTTTCTAAAGCCTCTGAGCTTTCCTTGAAAGTTTCCCTTCCAAATATTGGGCATCTGCTGTTTCATTAAGCTAGGGTACTTGATCACATCTCAAGGAGCTGTGGCTGCAGCCACACACAGTTATTTAGCAAGAGAATTTCTCTTCTGAAGCTGCCATGTGTATTTTTCTTGTAGGTTTCATTCTCTTGTAATTCCTCGAGATTCTTGACCCGCCCAGATTGTTCTACAAACAGTATCCATTATCATGGAAGGCAAGTGCTAGAAAAACGGCATTGGTGCTTTTAATCCCTAAACCTTTCCAAGACAATATAGCCTTTGCTAATTAGGTAGATTAAAGTGCCCTCTTGTGTTTTTCTCTGACTAAAGCTGGTGGAGAAAGAAAACATTTTGCACATCAACTATTAATACACAAAATGAAGAGCACTAATCCCATAAATATCCTTTTGGACAATGCTTCGACGACCCACGTTTTCATGGTAATATCACACTTCACAACTACATTTCTAAATAAATGTTAAATAATTCTCAGTGATATCTCCCACCACATCGTGTCTCCCCTGCACATTTACAGTTGGCATTTCAGTTTGAACTAAGAAAATTCCACCAAAATAAAAATATGTGAAACTTTACAAAATAATCACCAGAAGTCAACATTTCTCAGGGCTCCAATTTTAATAGTGTGGGCATTTCCTCATTAGAAAAATGGCCGGGAGGGAGGGTGGGAAATCAGGATGAAGAGGTCTACAGATGCTTTAAAAATGTGCTCAGTGATTATTACATATGGAGCCTGAGCCAACAAACCTTGGGCATAAATCTTAGTCCTATGGATATCAATGGTATTACTCATGTTAGTAAGAATTACTCAGCTGAATAAGGATTGAGGGATCCAACCCCTTATTATAGTGTTTTTATTCTTGAGAAAAGGCAGTTTCTTTTCAGAATGTTGTAGCAAGTCATATTTTAGTGTTAAATTCCATTCTTGCTGGGGTAGAGTTTGTTTTTAGTGCAAATATAAATGAAAAAACATATGGTTAATTTACAAGAGAAAAAAATGTTTAAACACTGATCTTTACTTTTCAAAAGTGAGTCAATTTGCATTAAACAAACATTGAAACCTTCATGTATATTTCACTGAGTGCACTCTTGAGATACTTTTTTTTTTTCTTCTTTTTTGCACACTCAGAAAGCAAAGGATCAGCAGCTGTAGACAAATCCCCATGCACTAGATAAAGCAGACTGAAACAGGAGTGGACACTCCCACAGCCCCAGCCAAGGAGTGGGGAATTGTAGGGGAGCTCTTCTTAACCATGCCAGAAAAAGATATTCTGCTCTCAGTATATCATTGGGAGGGGAGGTGCATTCAGTTAAATGTATTTTACTGCCCCAACATTTTCTGTAGATTTGTGTATTAACCACACAGAACTGAACTGTATAAATTGTTGGGGGTCGGGTGGGGAGGGGGGAGGAAAGCTGGAGGTTTTTGGTACCTGATTAGAGAGTAACTTGGGCTTTTGGCACCTGGGGAGAAATAGGAGGCAGTTTGGCATCATGGAATTAATCAATCAGCTGGCTGTTCCTATTAAAGCCAGCAGGAGAGTTAAACATTCATCTTCAGCATTTCAGACTCATTGAGATGAATGTGGTATTTCACCCCTCACTGAGGTGTTGTACCAGGCTGTCTGAAGCCTTAGGAAGATAACCTTGCATTGGTTTATTCTCGCAATTCATGCTTGCCAAGATTTTCTTCACCACCATAAAGACTAGCAACATACTTTCCTTAAAACAAAAACTGAAGTTGCAGGCCGCAGTCATGCGGTAAGGGGTGGATTCTATAGATGTGGACTCCCAGAATCTATGAGGCTCCGATTATAAATAAGAACACAGATGCTTTCACATGTGAAATTAAGTTATTGACATCCAATTCTGCAAACCCTTAGTCACAGGAGTAGGCCCACTGATTTCAAGAGGACCATTCAAGTGAGTTACGATAATGTCTGCAGACTCTGTCTCCCCCGCCCCAATTTCCAAAAGTTACAGTATCAAGCATCAAATGTGGCTCAGGCAACCTGAAATAGATCCCCACATACTAGTGTCTGATCCTGAGGTGCTGAGTACTTACACGCTCACTGACTCAGGAGTCACTCAGCATCTTCCAATATGAGGCCATCAAATCCTGAATATTTCACTATTGGGGATCCAATTCTGCAAGGTGTTGAGTGTCCTCAACTCCCACTGACTTTGATGAGAGGTGCAGTTGTTTAGCAGCTAGTGAGACCAGGCCCTAAATGATTCCTATCAACTTGATTGACGTTTCTGGTTTCTCTCTCTTCTGTTTAGGGCAGGGATCTCAAACTCAAATCACCATGAGGACCACATGAGGACTAGTACATTGTCCCGAGAGCCACATCACTGAAACCTTTTCATACAACCATACAAAAGTATAGTCAAAAATGAAAAAAAATGAAGAGTAATGTAGTATGCTATTAAAAGTCAATGTATTAACTTTTTTAAAACTGTAACGTGAAGAGGGGTTTTAATAAAATATAAACACCTGTAACTATTCCTTAGGTGGTCAGTAAAAGTCTATCAACATAGCTGTAATGGCAGGAACTTTTTAAAGTAACTATTCATACAAAATACGTTGCCACTTTTAACAAACATTCTTCCCAACTACTCACAGCATGCCTTGCTTCGCCTCTTAGGTGCCAGCTCAGTGCCAGGTGGAGTAGAGCATGCTGGAGGTTGTAGGCCTCTATTGAGTGAATTTACTCAGCAGTCAGCACCTGTGTTGAAGAGTCTGCATCCCCTAGGAGGGTTGGGGATTTCTTCCCACCCAGGCATTGTTGAGGGCGAGAGGCACAGGGAACAGACTTGGCTTTTGTAAACTGGAAAATCCAAGATCCCTGTTCCCTTCCCTTCCCCCCGCCTGTGACATTTCTCTCTGATGCGCCTTCCCTTTCCCTCCCGCCCAGCATTAAAGGAAAAGGGCTTTTCCCAGTGACTGACTGCTGCTGCTTTCCCAGCTCCCTTCTCCTCCAGCATTTCACACTACACCTGGGATCAATGTGGATGAATTTCAATGGTGGGTGTGTTTCGCCCTCCCTCAAGGGAGGGGAGATTTGAAGAGTGGCAAAGTGGCTGGCCAAGGGTTTGTGTGAGTCAGGGTATAGCTTGAGGGGAGGATTGGGGATGCAGGAAGAGCAGGCTCAATGGCTTGTAGGGAGTGAGGAGCTGCAAGGCTGTTTGTCAAGCTTGGGCAGTTTGACTTGGGTAAACTTCAGAGAACTGTGGAAACGGCTCATTGAAATGCACACAGCAGACATCTCCACCCCCAGCGCGAGCGTGACTGTAAACACTGCCTCAAACAGCAGCTCTGAGAGCCCGCCTGCCCTCCTCCCCAGAGCATGTGTGGGGGAGCTGGCAGCAGCAGGGCCAGAGGCGTGTTATGTTTTGCTGATCCAGCTAACAACATCTTCCCTGCCTTGCCTTTTCCCACTCCTTCCCTGCTGCCATTCCAACTCTTTCCCCAAAGTCCCCACCCCAGCTCCACCCCCTCCCTGCCCCTATTCCAACCCCTTCCCCAAATCCCTGCCCCGCCTCTTCTCCGTCTCCTCCCCTGAGCATGCCGTGTCCCTGCTCCTCCCCACCCCCTCTCCTGGAAAGTCCTAAGCGCCATCAAACAGCTGTTTGGTGGTGGGAAGCACTGGGAGGTAGGTGGAAGAGCGGGGATGTGGCACACTGAGGAGAGGCCGGGGGTGAGGGGAGCTTGGCTGCCGGTGGAGTCGGCACCTATGGCGGGCTGCAGGAAATAACTCCGTGGACCGCATGAGGCCCACATGTTTGAGACCCCTGGTTTAAGGTTAGCAGCCTTTTCTACCAAGGCCCCTCATGAAGATTTGAGATCTCAGTGGCCTTTTGCCAAGTCCATTTGTGTGGATCCAAAACCTTCATGAGTATGATGTTATTCATGACTTTCAGTGAAGAGTATGTTTTGGCTAATCACGTTAGTTGCCAATTTTACTGAAATTGTTCCACACCAGTGCTGAAGCTTTAATTAATCCAGTAATATGCACACCAAACAACCTTGAAGCTGTCTAACGGATACCTTATTTTTCCACAGCTGTTTGTGATGAGTCTCATATATGTGCTATCCTAATTTCACCCGCGACAGTGACTTTCTTTGTCCTACAGAAGTCACTTCTCAAGGGAGACATTCTCTCAGGAGAAGAAGAAATGACTATTATGCACGGATTTTTAACCGCTCTATTGAGACTTAACTTGTTAAGACCTTGATCCTGAAACCTTTGCTAAAACAAGTAGCTCTTACTCACACAAAGCATCCCATTCACTTCCATGGCAATGACGACTACTTGCATAAGCAAGGGTTGCAGAATTAGCCCCTATACAACCTCCTACTTTTTAATTCACTAAGATCAGGTTTATAAGCCAAATTCTGTAAAATTAATGTGTGTTCTATAGGTAGGGCCCTAACAAATTCATGGCTGTGAAAAACACATCATGGACAGTGAAATCTGGTCTTTTGTGTACTTTTACCCTCTTCTATACAGATTTCACCAGTGTTTCTCAAACTGGGGGGCCTGACCCAAACGGAGCTATGGGTGGGGGGGGGGAAGCAAAGTTATCATGGGGGGAGGGGGGTTACAGTATTGCCACCCTTACTTCTGCACTGCCTTCAGAGCTGGGTGGCCAGAGAGCAGCAGTTGCTGGCCAGGCACCCAACTCTGAAGGGGGTGCCCCGCCAGTAGTAGCATAGAAGTAAGAGTGGCAATACCGTCACTCTCCTACAATAACCTGGCCCAAACCCCACCAAGCCGCCTTTTGGGTCAGGACCCCAACATTTACAACACTCTGAAATTTCAGATTTAAATATCCAAAATAATGACATTTACGGTTTTTAAAATACTATGACCATAAAATTGACCAAAACGGACTGGGAATTTGATAGGGCCCTATCTATAGCCACCCAGTGCTCATTGTCTGCCTAATTCCTGGATCCTCAGGTACTCTTATTAGTTGTTTGTTTGTTTGTTTTGGGGGGGTGGGGGGGAAGAGAATGAATATACCATTGTACCAAAAATTGAATTGTATAAGAGTTGCCAACCACAACAAATGGGCAAGTGTGTGCAGGAAGATATGGGAGAAGTTGTTACCAGTGACTTTTGTAGGTGTGGAAGTGAATGAAGTTAGTGATGGCTGTTGATGGTACTATATCTTTATTAATCTAATTGGTGAAGTGACTGAGTAGAAGTTACAGCTGTTCACGTCTATTATGCTAGAGTATTAGGTACAGTTTGAGTTATGTAATTGTCCTGATGAAGATGAATATGTTCCAAAGGCAGTATTCTGGCAATCTGAACCAGACTGTATGTTGTAAAAATAAGTCTCTAGGAAAAAAATAAATTGGATAGTTCTAAAATATACATTACTTTTGTCTTCTTTGTGGTAATTTAGATTAAGCAGCTTTTTGATGCTGTAGTTATACAGAGAATTAAAATTGGGAATAAGGAAGTGTGTATATATTTTACACACACATGTAAAAAGGTACCTAAAGTTGCCTGGCTACTCAGAATTATAGGGGAGTAGAAATAAAATTTATCAAATGGATTTGACTACCTTGTATTTTGTTGTTGCAGGATCAGATTATAGATAGTAAGAGAAAATTAGGGCATTTTCAATTAAATAAATGCATTTTATAGATACCCTACAGCAGTGGTTCTCAACCAGGTGTATGTGTATGCCTGAAGGTATGCAGAGGTCTTCCAGGGGGTACCTCTACTCATCTCGATCAGTGTTTCTCAACCTGGGTGTCACAGCCCCCAAGGGCTTAAATTTTCATGTAGTATTTCCCAGACTCCCCCTATACTTCCCCCATTCAGGGCTCATGGCTTCAGCCCCACGAGTCATGCTAGGGCTCAGGGCTTCAGCCCCACGGGTTTGAAATATTCACTGGAGCTCTGCTCCAGACAGCTCTGGCTGAATTTAAGCCCTGGTCATGGGACAGGTTTAGTGGAGATGGAGTGCAGGGCTGGCAATCGGGTGTGGCAAGCAGGGCAATTGCCTCAGGCTCTGTGCCACAGGGAGCCCCGCGAAGCTAAAATTACATGCTTCAGCCCCAGGAGGTGGGGCTTGGTCTTGAGACTCCTGAAAGGGGTACACTAGCCTTGAAATGTTGAGAATCACTGCTCTATCTGTTAGAGATTTTAGTTTGTGTCTCTTGGGAATAAATTCTACAGTGGACATAAAAACTGTAATTATAGGCCAATTCAGTCATGCATCTCTATTCAGCAAAGCTTTCAAGCACATGTTAAGGGCTCATCTACACTTAAAATGCTGCAGTGGTACAGCTGTAGTGCATCAGTGAAGACATTACCTACACTGAGGGGAGGACTTCTCCCATCAGCATAGGTAATCCACCTCAGCGGCAATAGTTGGGTTGACCAGAGAATTCTCTGGTCAACCTAGCACAGTCTACACCAGGGGTGAGATCGGCTTAACTGCGTTGTTCAGGAGGGTGGATTTGTCACATCCCTGAGGGACATAGGTTTGGTCTAAACTAGAAAATTAGGTTGGTATAACTAAGTCTGTTCCTATTCAGCAGGTCACCTCAGCACATATTTAGTTCCCATTGATTCACTGCCATAGTGAAGTTTCACTCTGCTGTAATGGGCTACCATTGCACTAATCCCACTGGAATGCAGTAATTATCACCTACTAGATACATGCTATATGCTGTACTTCCAAAGGGATTATCAAATCTCCCTGATCCTCTGAGCTGGTTGATTTTTTTATTATTATTAAATACGTGCACCTCTCCTCAACTATATCAAATACTCCTTTGGTACGGCTAAAAATATGACCCCATCTGCTCATTGTTTTCATTTAATACATAAGGAATAGAGGGTTTTATCAAGAACAAGCTTATATTAACCATAAATCAAAGAGATACAATATTAAAGTGTATATGATTATTCTATTGGCCAAGGCAGCTTACCAAAGAGCACAGGAAAAAGCTGTCAAGACATTTGTTTCTTTGGGGTAAATAAAAGATGCAGAAAATCATGACTCTCAAACATGAACTTTTGGAAAGGTTCAAGCTGTATTTAGAAGTGAAGGTAAAGGCTAAAGCATTGTACATAATAAATGGAAAATACGTATTCAGTCCAGTGAAGTCAGAGAGGATTAACATGCCGGTGTGTAACAATGAACATACAAGTTCAAGGGAAAATCCCATCAGGTGAAGCACTTTACAGATGAACTAGACAATCTAAGACGTGGCTAGGAAGAGGCCTTGGAGGTTTATTGTCTAAAACAGAGGTTCTCAAACTGGGGGTCAGGACCCCTCAGGGGGTCACAAGATTATTACATGCGGGGTCATGAGCTGTCAGCCTCCACCCCAAACCCCACTTTGCCTCCAGCATTTATAATGGTGTTAAATATTAAAAAGTGGTTTTGATTTACAAGGCGGGGGTCGCACTCAGAGGCTTGCTATGTGAAAGCAGTAACCACTTTAACCATAACAAAACACGGGCGGTTGTTTTGATAGCTGTATCACAGAGCCCTGTGCCTTACCTGTTTAAAGAGATAATAGCTCAGCACAAAGCCATGACATACTTTGAGAGATTTTCCCCCACTGTGGTGCGAGCTGGGCTTCTTACTGGGTATGGTTGCTGGACCCAAGCTGTGGAAGGAGTTTTAATTAAAAAAAAAAAAAATCTGTATCAATCTGTGTATTGTCTTTAGCAAGTAGGTATCTAATCACTCATTTACCAAGTAGTTAGGAAAATGACAGAGTATTTATACTTCCCCCCCAAAAATGCACACATTCTATCACTCTGCCCTTGTGTGGTGGTGGTGTGTTCTCTGTGGACAAAAGCCTTAATAGGGGCTATTTACTATTTCTATCAAGGACTAAGTGCCCAGCAATCCTCTGGAGGCTGCTTGTCTGGGTTTTACATTTTATTTGTGTGTTGTCTTGCAGGGTTTAGTCATGTTTCTCTCTCACTCAAGGAAACCTGCACTGCACCACACCACACGCTGAAAGAGAGCGAAGGACATAGATATGCTCTTCACTGCTTATTGTCCAGTCCATGATTGCCATCTACTGGTAGTATCAAGGAAGAGTGGAAGGGAAAAATTCACAGAAGAATCCTGCTGGGGGCAGGTGCTCGGACAAAGCGAATTGTTTTTGGGGACTTTTTGTTAAAACAGCAAACACACACATGCACACACACAAACAATATCAGAGACCAAATTCAAAGGAGAAGGAGGAAAATAACTAGCAAGTGGCCTGTAACCTAACTACACCTTTTAAATGAGACAAATTCAGTGAAGAGGATATGAAGTAGTAGTTCAAAATTCTTGCCAATAGAATTGCTGCAAATTTGTTGACACACAGAGGAGAGGAAGGGAATTGTGTAAGTTTTCCTATAACTTGTACAAATGATGGTGGTTCTTGGCAACTATCTTGGCACATAGCATATATTCCAAGGGAAGATATTTAGAAGCAGAATGTACCGTGATAACATAAGAACGGCCATACTGGGTCAGACCAAAGGTCCATCTAGCTCAGTATCCCGTCTTCTGACAGTGGCCAATGCCAGGTGCCCCAGAGGGAAATGAACAGAACAGGTAATCCTCAAGTGATCCATCCCCGGTCGGCAGTGTGACTCCAAAACTGTAAATAGCTTCCAATGTGGCATTATCAGCACCCAAACCAACAGCAAGGGGCTGAAGAAGTGGGAGGACTGATTCTCATTCTGGAATGCACAGATATACCCCCTAAAAAGAAGAAATTATCCTAAAGTCATGGCTGGAACAGACCATGAATTCAAGGGGAGCTAGTGAGAAAGCCGATTAATCTGTTGCCCACCCCACTCACCCTCCCCTCCCCCAGATCATTGACATTGGAGGAGCAACTTTAACTTTTTCTTTTTTTTAAAAAAAGCTCTAGATAATGGGTTTATATATCAAGTATTAAAAAAAAACAAACCCACACAACCACACACCACTAGATTGCATGGATGCCACAATTCTACATCCCATCACTGGTGCAGCCGAACAACATATTGAATAGAAAAATTGCACTGATAGCATTCGAGTGCACTTTACTGGGCTTAGTCTATAAGCAAAAAACACATTTCCAATTTTCAGAGGGCTCAACTGAAACCATACAAGAGACTTGAAGGTTCAATGGACAGAGCCACATCCAGACTGGCAACAACAACAAACCCACACACACCTCATTGTGCATCTTCCTGCCAGGATCGCAAACAAAGGACTATGAAAGATAGAAAACTTCAAAGGGAACCTTAATCATTGAGAAATATCTCAAACTGTGCAAAACAAGTTTCAGCCTAAAAATCTCTAAGGGCTTCAGAAGGGGCCACCCCTAGCTGTAGGGTTTAAGAGCTTTTTTAAACTATTCTGGGAATTAACTTTGATCATTTGGCCATTTTTCATAGGAAAGAGTGGGTTTTGAATTACTGGGGCAGCCCCAGCTGGAGAGGGTATTACCAGGACTGTGGTCAGTGTTCCACCTTCTCTGGAGTTCTGAGAGACTATTGCTCATTTCAGTGACAAACTTCTGACACACATTTTAAAAAAAAAAGTCTTTATGGGAATGCATAATCCCTCTGTTTCCCAACCTGTCCTGCGCAGATGCAAGAAACCTGAAGTGAGAGGCAACTTGTGGTTAGAACACAGAGACAGGAGTCAGGAGACTGGATGCTAATTACAGTGCTTTGAAAAGACAGGCCAGAATTTTCAAAAGTGGCCTCTGATTGTGGGTGCTTTCATTTTTGGGCATCCACTTTAAACCCTTTGGGCCTGCTTTTTAGAAGTACCATGTTTAGGGTTGCCAACTTTCTAATCACACAAAACCGAACACCCCTGCCCTGCCACTTCCCTGAGGTCCCACCCCACTCACTCCATCCCTCCCTCTCCCCCACCATCACTCACTTGGGGCAGGAGGTTGGGGTGCAGGCTCTGACTGGGGTTGCAGGCTATGGGGTAGGACTGGGAATGAGGGGATTGGGGTGCAGGAGAGGGCTCCAGGCTGGGATGGGGTGGTATGGGCTGGGGCTCCAGGTGGGGCCAGAAATGAGGGGTTCAGGAGAGGGCTCTGAGCTGGGGCCCGGAGGGTGGGGGCTCCAGCTGGGGCCAGGGATGAGGGGTTTCAGGTGCAGGAGGGGGCTGGGGCAGGGTGTTGGGGTGGGTGCGGGCTCCGGAAGGGAGTTTGGGTGCAGAAGGGGAGGCCAGGCAGGGGCAGGGATGCAGGAGAGGGTTCGGAGCACGGGGTCCCAGCGGCGCTTACCATGGCTCCTGGGAAGCAGCCGCCAGGTCCCTGCAGTCCCTAGACACATGGGCAGCCAGGGAGGCTCTGCATGCTGCCCTTGTGCTGGCAGGCACTGCTCCCGTAGCTCCCATTGGTTGCAATTCCATGCCAATGGGAGCTGCGTAGCCAACCCGTGGGGCGTGGACAGAACCTTCCTGGCTGCCAACGTGTCATAGGGCTTCTGGGACCTGGCGGCCGCTTCCCGGGAGCCACATGGAGCTAAGGCAGGCAGGGACCCTGCCTTACCCCTGAGCCCCCACCACACCATCAAATGGACTTTTAACGGCCCGGTGGGCAGTGCCAACCAGAGCCACCAGGATCCCTTTTCAACTGGGCATTCTGGTTGAAAACTGGACGCCTGGCAACCCTAACCACGTTCCCAGTATTTCACTTGGGGTCACTGGAAACTGCAGGTGCTTGGTGTCTCAAGTGCAGACCCCCAACTTCAAGCTGGGGATAGGGCCTTTTATTTACTTCACGAGGCCAAAAGGTTTGGGGACTTTAAGATGTCATCTATCATGAATCTGAAGCAGAAAACAGTTCTTTAGATCCCTCAGTTTTAAAGAGTGCAGATATTTGTTGCCTTTAGACTTCAAAGTATGTTACATTTTCCTTTCTCACTGGAGGTTCTAAACAGTCTTCCTTTACAGTAGATAATTGATATAATCTTGTCTAGAAGTTATGTTGTTCCAAAAAGTGTTTCCTTTACATATACATACATAATATATATCTGCAACCAGAAGTACCTTAGAAAGTGACTTTAATGGTTCATTATATTGATTATAGCTGCATATTTTAAATTTGTGTCCTACTTGGGACAAGAAAAATGAAGGCCCATCTCTCCTAATTGTGGTTATCTGAGATCATGGCATATTGCGAAGGAACATAAGAATTTTTATTTTGTTACATGGTTTTGTATGACCTGTCATCTAACCAGATTTGCTTATGGGCATTCTGGTCTATAACCAGTATTCAACTTTACAAAACTTTATAAAAGTTACCATTTTTCATTAACATAAAGAGACACTATGCTGTACAGCAGTCCACAGGCAATGCTTGGTTTTACACCAGAGACACTGGCTACAGGTTCACAGTAAGAAGTAAATCCAACCCCAACCTCTGGCCATGGAGACTTCTTAGGCAGTGGAATGGGTATGGTTCTGCTGTGCTGGGGGAGGGCTCAGTACGATGGGGCAGCTGCACCCCAGTGCATGACCCCATATAGCAGAGCCCTGTGCCACATGACCTATCTGTGCAGCAGTCCCCAAGGCCAGGACATGGACAAGCCCTAGGAGGGTCATAGCTGGGGAATCTGCATTTAGGACGATCCTTTCATTCCCTCACCCTTCCTGATGAACTATTCCCATCTCCCGTCCCACCTGTCTGCCCACTCTGTATACAGCTACTTGGCCCAGGAGCCGGGCTGTGGCTTGTAGCCTATATTAGTCTCACACTCCTAGCTACTGTCTGCTGGCAAACACTGGGGCTCTCTTTTTCCTAGAAAGAGTTGCTGTAAGTTATTTGTTGGTGATTTTTCAAATAAGCAAATGCAGTGAAAATTAATTTACAGCAGCTATTTCCAGCTTTACAGTATTTTACTAGGAGATTAAGTCATCTGTACTGAAAGAATAACTTCATAGAATGAGTGGCTGGGTGCTTCTGGGTAGAAGTCATTTATGCAAAAAAAATCTGCTTTTATTATTAATCATTTTTCCAATAATCTCACAAGCTATGTTTTGAGGCTCTAACTAACCCTCACCTAGATCTGTTAATAATAGGACTTCTGGGTTTCCAGCAGTAACGTTTAATGACTGCAGCCTAGTAAAACTAAGTATAAAACTTATTGATATTAAAAGCCAGAGAGTTTCTTCTCAGCATCCCAGTTGCAGGCCACTACTAGCCAATTTTCATGTTTGGGCTGCTATGTGGGCAGTAGGCCATCAGCAAAATGCTAGAGGCGTGACTTTTCAACTAAAGATTACTTTACCCAAAACTAACCCAAAAAAAAAAAAAAAAAAGTCTTTTATGGAAATCACCAGCGATTTCACATAATCTCCCTCTCCCCCAAAAAACAAAACCAAAACCAAACCAGACTATATTAACTGCAACAAGCAATACCCTGGTAGATCAAAATTCAGCAACAGGCTTAAAAATTGGTTTGGCACCAGAGCCACCACATGGAAGGAGAAGTAAGGTATCAACAGAAGAGGTAGGGAAGTCAGAGGAACAAGTCTGATAACTCTGAGTGCTCTGATAGAAAGAACAACTGGAGACCTCAGCAACAGGATTTCAAAACAGTGACTGAAGTATCAAGAGCCCCCACTCAGTATTCCTAAAGCTATTGAATTTGACTTGATAGGGACTGTGGTTCCACAATATGATTGTGTCATAAGCTTTGCCACTAGAGCATCCCCTTGGGGCAGCATATGGGTACTTCCATTGTCCCCCAGTGCTTTCTCTTACAGCAGGGCTTGCTGTAGAGTTGATCTGAGGAGGAGCTATATCCCTCCAGTTACACCCCCTGCTAGGGGTTAACAGTAGTCTAAACCAAAAAGGCAAAATTGAACAGTCCTACAGCCTACACACAATCTGGGTTCACCCCACTCTTTGCAAGGCAACTAGGTGAGCAGTCTCCAAGCTAGAGCTAGGTTTCTAACTGCCCATCAGTCTGAGGGGCCCAGGCTGAGCTTCCTAGGCTCTAAGGAAAAGAAAAAGAAGAAAAAATAAGGTAAATATTTCTCTACTCACCCAGAAGGTCCAGGCAGCAGAGAGTTTGCTGCAGCAGCCATCCTCGCCAGCAATCCTCACCCTGGGTGTTCGGTGAGCTCTAGCTCTGCTTCTTTCAGAGTGCAATTCTTCACGGTGCTTGGATTCTCCCTTTTAAGGAGCTGCTCTTCTCCAGGTGCAGCGGGCCTCACAGGTGCACTGGGTTGGAGCTGCATGTGCCTGGATGAACTCATTAACCCCCTCCAGACTGGGGTAGGACAGAACCCCACCACAGATTGTGAAAAGGAAAACACACAAAGTATCATGAGTACTTACTGCATAACCCCTTTCCTTCAAAAGAAAAAAAAAAGAAAGGTTTGCAGAATATGAAGGCGGCTATGGAGGTTTCTTTTCAAGGGTTTAGGATTTTGTTTTAACTATGCTATGGACCACAGCTGCTACAGTATAGGAAGGCATTTATTGTCATGAGGAGACAGACCTGGATTCTTCAAAAATATCCATTTGGGCGGACACCTGCTCCCATGTGGAGAACCCCTGAACTTTATTTAGACTTGGTGGGAACATATTATTTTTGGCCTCTTTCAAGGGTCTGATCCTGCATTTATGAAACACACACAACTCCCATTGACTTCAGTGAAAGCCCCGCTCAGAAAGGGCTGGAACCTAACGCAGAGTATGAATTTAAATAACTTTCTCAAACTTTGCCTTGTCCTATTTGTTTGGCTCTGTCCCAGAAAGCTTTTGTATGGAGGATGGCAAATAATACAATCAAAGTTAATCAATACCAGCGATTCAAGTCAGTGACAAGAAGTGAATAGGTGCCTGATAAGTTATTCACCTATGAAGCTTCAGCCATCCTTAATTGCTCAACCATAAGGGAGGATGGCATGACAGTAAGCTTTAACTTTTCTCTTTTTAATCTGAGGTGTAGGAAAGTGGAGCTAGAAATATGGTGTGCTGGATGCTTCCAAATGAGACAGGTGATCTGAAATATCATTCAGACTCAAAACATACTCTCTTTTCTCCCTGCTTTTAAAGGATAGTATTGTCTTTGGCACCAAACGTGCAACATTTACGATGTGGTTCTTATTTTTTGTGCATTAAAGGGTAGCAATCACAGTATTTCTAATGTCTCCAGGTTCTGGACATAGAATATTCAGCTGAATTATCTGGTTTAGATGATATAGTGGGATATATTAGACTTTAGTTACAGATCTCCACAGAAGCATTTATCCCTTTAATGATGTCGGTTTAACCCTACGGTGATGTTTTGAATATGGTGTTAAAGCAATACTATCTTCTGCATCGTGGAAGCAGCCTCTAAGTGTTATACTAATAAAATAAAAACCAGCAGGATCTTATTAAAGGGGAAAAGGCAAAATGCCACATTTATTGTGAATACAGAAAGAATCATAGTAAGCAGTTAGTTATAGGTATAACATTCCATTCAATTTCATATTTATTCACACATTCATTCATACACACACACACAGATTCTGCTAGGTTATCATCATAGTTACCACCCTTAGAGTTGCTCACGCCACGCCACTGGCCAGGTGGCCTGGACATGAGGAGGGAGCAGGGCCTTGTCAGATGCTCATCTGATGCTCCTGGAAGTTGGTTTGCAGAATCAGACCCCAAAGTTCTCAGTTTCTAGAGTCCATTTTCATAGGAATTTATTCTTATGCCAGTCTATGGGAATTGCTTCATCATGCTGTTGCTGAATCAATCAGCAGATAGCACATTCCTGACGGCTCCGTGCTGCCAGATGTTATCTTGTTCTTTGGTTCTCCCATCCTTGAGGCTGTAGGGTGGATTCCAGTCTGCCCTCCGGGGGTCCTCTGGTTGTTTCCACTTGACGCCTTCTTTGGCCAATGGACACTGGATTCTTAGGCTGGCACCTCCCTGATCATTCAGCTATTATCCACACCAAGCATCCATCCACTTACATCCTCTGTCTCTATTTTAATCACAATTCTTCAGAGGGGTAGCCGTGTTAGTCTGGATCTGTAAAAGCGGCAAAGAGTCCTGTGGCACCTTATAGACTAACAGACGTATTGGAGCATGAGCTTTTGTGGGTGAATACCCACTTCGTCGGATGCATGTAGTGGAAATTTCCAGAGGCAGGTATAAATATGCAAGCAAGAATCAGGCTAGGGATAATGAGGTTAGTTCAATCAGGGAGGATGAGGCCCTCTTCTAGCAGTTGAGGTGTGAACACCAAGGGAGGAGAAACTGCTTTTGTAGTTGACTAGCCATTCACAGTCTTTGTTTAATCCTGAGCTGATAGTGTCAAATTTGCAAATGAACTGAAACTCAGCAGTTTCTCTTTGAAGTCTGGTCCTGAAGTTTTTTTTGCTGCAGGATAGCTACCTTTAAATCTGCTTTTGTGCGTCCAGTGAGATTGAAGTGTTCTCCTACAGGTTTTTGTATATTGCCATTCCTAATACCTGATTTGTGTCCATTTATCCTTTTACGTAGGGACTGTCCAGTTTGGCTGATGTACGTAGCAGAGGGGCATTGCTGGCACATGATGGTGTATATTACATTGGTGGACGTGCAGGTGAATGAACCAGTGATGGTGTGGCTGATCTGGTTAGGTCCTGTGATGGTGTCTCTGGTTAGATATGTAGGCAGAGTTGGCATCGAGGTTTGTTGCATGGATTGGTTCCTGAGTTAGAGTTACTATGGTATAGTGTGTAGTTGCTGGTGAGAATATGCTTCAGGTTGGCAGGTTGTCTGTGGGCGAGGACTGGCCTGCCTCCCAAGGCCTGTGAAAGTGAGGGACTGTTGTCCAGGATGGATTGTAGATCAGTGATGATGCGTTGGAGAGGTTTTAGCTGAGGACTGTATGTGATGGCCAGTGGAGTTCTGTTGGTTTCTTTCTTGGGCTTGTCTTGCAGCAGGAGGCTTCTGGGTACACGTCTGGCTCTGTTGATCTGTTTCCTTATTTCCTCATGTGGGTATCGTAGTTTTGAGAATGCTTGATAGAGATCTTGTTGGTGTTGGTCTCTGTCTGAGGGGTTGGAGCAAATGCGGTTGTACCTCAGCGCTTGGCTGTAGACAACGGATCGTGTGGTGTGTCCAGGTGGAAGCTGGAGGCATGAAGGTAGATATAGCAGTCGGTAGGTTTTCAGTATAGGGTGGTGTTAATGTGACCGTCACTTATTTGCACCGTGATGTCTAGGAAGTGGACCTCCGGTGTAGATTGGTCCAGGCTGAGGTTGATGGTGGGGTGGAAGCTGTTGAAATCGTGGTGGAATTCTTCCAGGGTTTCCTTCCCCTGGGTCCAGATGATGAAGATGTCATCAGTGTAACATAGGTAGAAAAGGGGCAAGAGTGGACAAGAGCTGAGGAAGTGTTGTTCCAGGTCAGCCATAAAAATGTTGGCATATTGGGGGTCATGCAGGTGCCCATAGCGGTTCCACTGGTCTGGAGGTATATATGGTCACCAAATTTGAAAGAATTGTGTGTGAGGATAAAGTTACAGAGCTGAGCAACCACAATTGTTAACAAAGCAAGATGAATACAACAAAAGGGCGGGGAGTCTCTGTGTGCTGTTTCTGTTCTTACAAAGTATTGCTTTGAGTCTCTCTTTGTGTGAGTAGTAGTTGTTACAAAATATTGCTTTGAGAACAGACTCTGTCTTAGGATGTACTAACACAATTAGCAGCTTGCAAGTTTCACACAGAGAAGGAGACTGAGAGACCTCTTAATTAGTAATACCCTGGAATTTAAACTATGGGGAATCAAACTCATTTGTGATTTTAACACAGAACTTCTTTAATATGATATAACATAATGACCAATTGTGTAACTCACACAGAACAATTTTGGGGAAAGCAAAAGGTTGTTAATGTTTATTGCATCATGTGTTAGCTACAGGAGAACCAACTTGCAGCAGATTAGTGCCCATGTGAAAAATAGAGCTTTCCACTTTTCTATTCAGCCAGTAACGTGGTGGCTGTCAGGCTTTAAGTTGTAACACTGTCTCTCCTTCGCATCCTGGCTGGGAGAGAAAACCCAGACTTTCAAACAAATATTGCCTGTGTGTCTGCAGACATTTATGCCTCCTAAAATAATAACAGCAATGGGGTGTGGGTATCATGGTACAGCTAACAATTCTGGTGTAAATAAAGCCAGGAGAAAAAAAGGCAAGTTTCTCTTTTACAAAGGCCATGACATTTATTCAAATGTTTCCTGTGAAAATTTCCCATTTCTTCCCTCCTCCTTGTAGCTCAACCATTTAGTGACTTTAGGCCACAGTCCATTGATGTCAATTAGGCTGAGCCCATTGACTTCACTGGACCTTGGAATAGGCCCAGTGGATATGTCCACGTAATTATAACCAAGTTGGGGGCCCTGGTTACAACATGGTTTTGTCCTCTGACCCATTTACAAACACAATTAAAATCTGTAGTGCGGATGAAACCTAACCAAACTCTGTCACTGGGTTAAAAAGCCATGTTAGAACATGGTTATGGCCTTATCCTCACTAAAAATGATACATTTGTTGTAACAGAATTGGGGGATAACCTTTAGTAACTAGTCTCTTAATTCGGTGCTAGTTGCAGTGTAGATGGGACCTTAGTGTTCATTTTGTAGTCAGCTGAGGAATTTCAACATTCTTTAGAAAAAAGAAAAAATGGTTTTGGAGATTTAAAATTTCCATTTGCTTGTTATGAAAAAGGCACCAGAAAAAAAAAGTGGTTTTACACCATTTTGGTAAAAATCAACCAAAAAGTGAAATTTGCCAGTTTTGCTGTATGCACAAAACTTCTCACAGAGCAGTTTCAAGAGCAGTTCATGGAAGTTCCACCTCATCCAAAATACAAAGAGTCATTTATGTATTCTTCTTCTTACTCCCGGACATGTCTGGGTGAGGGTTAAACCTTTTAAGGAATCTTTTATAAATCAATGACAAAATGTAGGAAGCTTGATCATTTTTAGTAACTGATCAAGCTCTCCTGATCTTCACAGGAAAGCATTTGCAATCCCTTCTGAAGTTAGCTGGCTTTAGAAGAACAGATTATTTGTCTTCATTTTTAACTACTTGATTAATTACCTATTCATTACCCTCATTATTCTCAACAGCACAGCAGCAAGAAAATCCAAGAAGTGACTTTTTTGACAAGGTAAGTTATTATTCGGTTAAAGTCTTATGGTTAAAGTCCAGTAGAATTCTCAACACTTCCAGATAGAATTTAGCAAAGCCTAATCTCTTTTCCAACACATTTGAGTCATTTAAAATACGAGAAAAACTAACATGCATGATGAAAGTTTTCTGATACTCGGAGTGGGTCATTAAACCATCAGTGCACAAACATTTGACTGATTTGTGTCCAACAAGCAGCACTGCCCTGGACAGATATGCATAGCTTAGGAAAGCGTCTTTACAACTAGCATAAAAAAGCGGAAAATAAGAATGGGTCATTTTGGTCCCCCTGCATCTCCAAATCCTTTTGATTGCCACTCCCTGCCATTCATCAGCATTGTGAATGCCATGTCAAAGAAATGGGCAGCCACAAGAGCAATGGCAATACTATTCGGTTTGCATTTCAAAGGAGAAGAAACATTTCCCAGCTTTACTTCAAAGCAATCATTCAGTGTGTCTTTGCACTCATGTATATCCTATAGTGATTAACAATGCTACCAGCAGCACTGAAACTAGATTAAAGAGAGGGTTGTCTCCATGTCAAACAACACCTTGAGCAATCTTAAATCTTGTGCCTCTCCACTCAAAACTAAATAAGTACTTGTGAAACTGCTGGATTGTATAAAATTAGACACACACCCTTACTCTACTTGGGCTTCACAGAGCAGACATACCATGTTTCCCAATACTGGGATGCTGCTACTGGCTGCTCTGACGCTACATACTCTGCTCTCTTCTACCCACTTCCATTTTTAATTCTCCCTCTGTGTCACTACACCCATATGTTTCTCTCTTTTATATGCACATTCTGAATAGCTTCAAAGTCCTGTTACACAGATTAAAATTTGTCCATTTGCATGAGGGCAAATCCTGTTCCCCACACATCATAGAGGGAGAAGGACCTGAGCCTAGCAGAACAGGTGAAGGAAGATGAGGAAGCCTGCACAGAGAACCCACACATACTGCTGACATAAGTTGGTCTACCCAGGCTGGGAGACTTGCTCCTAGCTGCAGTGTAGATATTCCCTAAGGGGACAGCCCACCCCATGCCACCTGTTTACATTCCTGTAGCTACTCTATTCCTGTACAATGCTAGAGAGAGACTCAGCTTTAAAAAAAAATTGGCTAGTATAATCTTGTGTTAAAAATATTCTTGCACATGTTCACACCCAAAGTTTGCATGATTTATGACATCACGTTTTTACTACAGCATTACCTAATGAAGATTAGGGCCCCACTGTGTTAGGTACTGTACTTACATATAATGGACTTCATCCAGCTCCTACTGACTTTAGTGAAGTTGGATCAAGCCTAATAAGAGACAGCACCTGCCTGGCAGAGTTTACAGTCTCACAGCATGATCCTACACTCACTGAGGTCAGTGGCAAAGCACCCATTGACTTTAATGGCACAGGCTCAGGTCCTTAGGCCTTGATCCTGCAAACACTTAGGTTTCAATTGTATAAAGTTGTGTAAAAACATACACAAGTCTCATTGTCTTCGATACTTTTCTTCTTTGTCATCCCCCAATTTTCAGCTCTGCAGTCTCAGCTGCACCCAGCTACTTTCTTTAAACCTTTTAATGGTCTCCTCTGCTCTGACCTGCTGACTAGGAGGGAATCAAAGGCAGCTGAGTCTGGTCTCAGCCAGCTTCCTGCTTAGTCCATGCTCCCAGCACTTTGCCTCACTGCAGAGCAGAGAACAGCTAGGCCTGGCAAGGAGGGAGCTTTACCTGGGAGACTAGCTTTCCTTCCCCTCAGCCAAGCAGCTACTAGGACTGTGTCAACTGGACAAAATGCTGGATCAGCAGCACTTAACTCATAGCTTGTCCTTTTTAAAAAAGGAAGGGTATGGAAGGGATGAAAGCAGTGAAAAGCATCATGGGAAGAGGGAGACACCTCAATTGAGGTGAGGAGGGAGCAGGACCGGAGAAACTAGCATCCCCTAGGCAAATCTTGCATTTCACGGGCAGGTACTGCCCCACCATCAGGCACAGCAAAGCTCACCAGGGAATGTTGCCAGTTCAGTCCAAGCTATGTGTATCTTTCCCACAACATTCACAGCAACAGAATGGGATATTCCGGGGGAGCTTAATTACTTTAAAAGCTTTCTTTTTCTTCCAGACACTTAATTAGCTCAGGAGACTGACTGTCTAAATAGTTCATCGACACACAGCATTGCTTTCTGCTGGCTGTACACATGCCAGCATACAAATTTCACAAGTGTGTGAAAGCAAAACAGAATCTTGTTAGCTACAAACAGTCTTCAAAATGTCATTAATAATCTAGATCTGATGTAATAAATTATCATTTTACTCTGAAATGAAACTAAAAGGGGCATCCATGGTGGTTTCCTGGATTTTCTCTTAATGTTTCCCTCCCACCCTCACCCCTGCCCCTTTTCCTACCTGGCCCTTTCTGTTTTAATAACATGTATGTGTCTAATTTAGACTTTAAGCACTTTGGGGCCAGAACAATGTTGTCTTTTTGTAAAGTGCCATACCAAGTTATGGAGCTGTAATTAATAATTTAGGGCTTGCCCGTTCCTTTCACAGACCCTAGGAAAACCATGCTAGGGATAGGATTCAATGGAAGGAGGTACAAATAAAGGGAGAAAGACATTTAGCCCTGAGAAGGTAGGCATGTCTATACAGGTATACTGAGGTCATAAGAGAATGCTTGAGTTAAATTCCCTCTCTTCCTAGATAGGTCAAGAAAGGGGATCTCCCTTAGGTAAGTCCAACCAAAGCTTGAATCCACTAGGGAGTCGGAATAGAAGCAGGTGTCTCAAAATAAAAGGACATATAGATGACCTTGAAACACAGGGACCTATATATGGAAAGGAGGCCTGATACTAGGGTTATCTGCTAGGGTTTTGCATGGGGCTCATGTTATAGCCTTAGCTGAGCATTAGCTACTATTGCAGAGCGACTGGAGGTGCTGAGCTCCGGTGAGGGAGAGAAAGAGAGGAAATCAGTCGTGTACTGGGTCAGAGGACTTGAGAGAGGTGGAGGCTAAAGGTGGCCAGGGTGGGGCATGTGACTTCCTCCATTTGCAAGGAAAAGTGAGAAAAGACTCAGAGCAAAAAGAAAGCTTAGGTAGAGGAAAAAGACTTCAGTAGAGTAAGACCCTACATGAAGCTGTTGTGGAAAACAACCTCTGCAAGCAATTTGTAGCAACTGGGATTGCTGCAAGCCTAATCCAACTCTCAGAAAAATCAATGGGATCCTTCTATTGATATCAATGGCAGTTAGATCACATCCTAAGTGAGGCTCCCAGGTTAAATGAGGTGGGGGAAGGTAAGTCACCACAAAAAGGAGGAGGAAAGAGAGGGAGGTTGTACTAATCTACCATATTGACATGTGTGGAGTAATGGAGAAAAAGGAAGAGTTTGCTACTTACCTTTTAGACCTACTGTAAACTGTTGACAATTCTCTCCCTCAGGGCCGACTTCACCAGAAGTTTTGGGTATTTAAACTGATCCCCAAGGTCTGATGCCTTGCCAAGGTAGCGAGGAAGGCCCAGATCCACAAAAGGACTTAGGGTCTGAGACACTAACACACATCTTCTGGCTGGAGCACAGGTGAACTATGGTGGTAGCGTTGGGGGAGGTAAAATGGCAGGGAGGACTCACACGGGAGGGGTAGAGAAGGCTTGGGTGGAAGAGAAGGAGCTTTAGCTGAGCAACAGGTAGCTTCAGTTCCACTTTACCATTGGTCCAAGGTTTCAGGTTGCCAGTTCCCTCTGGGACAGAGAGCCTTGCCAGCCCCGGCCTCTCTGGAATCTTTCCCACAGCATGATTCTTAGACTCACTCCTCTTGGTTAAAGGATTCCACAGCCTTCCTTCCTGGGGCTGTGCGGTGACTCAAACAGGCTTCCCCAGCCCTCCAACCTCTGCTCTGTTCTTGTTCCCATCCCAGACAGCCTCTGTCCTGACTGTATGCTCCTCTATAATTCTCCTCTCCAGGCAGTTACCTAACAGCTGGGTTTTATTGTTTAAAGGCAGTAGCTACCTGATTAAACAATTCCCCAAGCTAGGCCTCAGCTGTCCCTTAAAAGGGGACAAATGACCCTGCTAGGAGTTTACCACTACCAACAAGATCAGGTACCATCATTGCTCACTGGGCGACTGACACCTTCTTAAATCAAGGGATGCAAACAAATAGGGACCAAATAGTTTCCTCTCAAGTGCAGAGGCAGAGACAAAAGCACTGTTTTTAAACTGGAGTAGGAAGAGATATTGCATATGGGTAGGGGTTCTCAAACTGGAGGTTGGGACCCTCAGGGGATCGTCAGGTTATTATGTGGGGGGTCACGAGCTGTCAGCCTCCACCCCAAACCCCACTTTATAACATTATAAATACTGGTGGCAAATTAAAACCACTTTTTTAATATATTTAACAGGGGGTTTCACTCATAGGCTTGCTATGTGAAAGGGGTCACCAGTACAAAAGTTTGAGAAGCACTGAATTAGGGCTTGTCTACACTGGCAACGTTAAAGCACTGCCACAGCAGTGTAGTTGCATCACAGCACTCTAAACAAAACCCCACCCCCATAAGGGTGCAGCTCCCAGCGCTGGTGCACTGTCCATATGGTCATGTTACCGCGCTGAAACTTGCCGCACTCAGGGGGATGTTTTTTCACACCCCTGAGCGAGAAAGTTGCAGCGCTGTAAAGTGCCAGTGTAGACAAGCCCTTAGATTCTCACACTTCTGTCTTAAGGATTCTATCTAGCAGCGTAGAAAAGGGAGGGAGGAAGGGGTTAAGAAGTCTATAAGGACAGTCTGTCAAACTAGATAGGCCAGCGAAAACAAACGAATCCCTTCATACTCAGTTGGACTTGCTTAGTGCAATGTTTATGGTTGGTAATAAAAAGACACAAAAAAGCCTTATTGCAGTGCCAAGGAGCTAGAAATATTCCTCGGGCCACGCCAAAGCCACTTCTCTCAATTTGCACTGAAGTCTCACATTGAGTTTTCTCATACAGATAAACATTTATAGTAGTGTTTTCCTAAATCTTAAAAGTAAGATTTAATTATAAACAAGACTGTGATAGAGATTAAAAATCCAGCTCCAGTCAGAGACCACAAAGTCTTTAACTATGCCCCTCAAATTATGTGCTTCCAGGAAGTACCTGCAAGATCTACCTCAACTCAAGTGACTCTCAGAGAATGCTTACTTGTAGTCTCACAGTTGCTCTCCCCCACCCCACCACCACCATTTATTTTAAGTAGCATTTCTCATATTCAAGGTGCATCACTCAAGGCATTTTACACAAAAAGTTATAATGTATTAGTGCAGTCACTATACAAACAAGAGCACCATTTCTGCCTTTAATAGAATACAGTGTTTTGAACTTGGGTTGACTAAATCTGGACTGCCCCCTTATCTCTTTGAAAAGGTATATGGGATCATTTACTTGCACAGATGAAAGGTTGGGAAGACAGACTGTTCTTTAGTCTCTGTAGAGAGCAACGCTAAAGGCCAAGCAACTCATAAAAGTCAGCACTGCGTATGAACCCAACTCCATGGGTGAAACATGAACCAAGCCCTTCTGTCTCAGAAGTGAGAATCCAGCTGAGCCATATTGACATTTATTTGTTCACAGTTCACTAATTTGTTATATTGTAAACTTAACCATAGCTCTCAGTATGCAAAAAAAAAAAAAAAAAAAGTAGTGACCAATGCAGAAAACCCACCGCCACAAAATAGCAGAAACTTGGGAGTTGTGAAAGCAACAAATTCCATGTTTAAGAAGTTTCATATAACTTCATTTTCATGGTGCAGCATAGGTGAGGTCAATAATTATCAGAAACCGTTAAATCACAGCCGTTCCAGATAAAGTGGCATTAACTCTAAAATAGATTAATCCACTCTGAGAACTATGGAGAAGAATGCCATAAGCATTTATCTCATTTTATATGTGTAACACCGACAGATTCCAATTGTCTGCGGGCAGGATTGCACCAGGGACCTCTGGAGCTTAGTGCATGAACCTCTACTGCATGAGCTAAAAGCCAACCAGCTGTTAGCTAAGGCTGTAAAGCAGACTCCATCTCTCTCTAAGTGGTCTCAGTGCCACTAGATGGGACAGGACACCACACCCAGAAGGGGTGTGGGTTACATATCACACTTCAAAATATCTGTGCATAACTGAATAGACTTTTCTTACACTAGGAACATGAATTCAGCTACTGTAAGAAATTACCACATCTTAACAGCAAAATGCTTAAGAACTAGAATGTAATAATGTGAATGACCCAACTACATTACTTTTCAGTTTTTATTTTAAAAAAGCAAAACCAAAGTGAAGTTACATTTACACTTAAGAACAAGAAGGTCTTGTTCAAAAATATTCTTGTTAAAGCTTTAGATGTTTAAGAAAAGCATCTTCCATTATTTACGCCTATACTGTATAGAGCTTTGCAGACCACAGTAGTCATCAACAGTTTTGTTTGTTTAGCAGCTATATTGCATAATGATCCAAACATACCACACAATTCTTAGCTTTGTCTACACTGTAAAGTGCTATTTTGTAGCAAGAAATTAGTTTCAAAATATTTGGATAGGCAAGTGTCACTGAACTGTGTTTTTAGAAGATGACACTTTTTCAATTATTGTGAAAAATGGAAAACGGTTTGCCTCTGTACAGTCAAGGTAGTATGTTTTCCGTTTAATACACTGAAGGAGCAAGCACCATTTATTACTGTATTAATGTGTCCAAAGTATTCAAGTAATTCCCAGTGCAAAACAATTTTTAATTCAAATAATGAGGAGATGCATATAATAGCAATGTCAGAAGCTGGATCATAGTTCAGTTGACAGGCATGTTGGCCTTTTATAGTAGTCTATTTATTAGTCATTATCTAATAAATAAGTTCTGGCATATGTGGCAAATCTCAAATAAAACATTAACTTTACCTTGCATTCATTTAGGTTTATGATCCAGAATGATTAATACCCTCAATCTTGGATAAAAAAAAAAAAACACTGATTTTCAGGTTCCATTTAAGTATTTACTTAAATACTATATACTTAATAAATGTACTTCACATATTTACATCCATCAAGACAGACAATCACAACCAAACAAGAACAGTGAGTTATTAAATATCTTATATTTCAGGAATATTTTCAATTTTAGAGATGCATGTTTCTTATGAGCTATGGTAACAGTGCAGATATTTACACCATTTTTGCACAAACTGCTTTCAAACATATAAACACCACAACATTAGAAAATTTTAATACAACAACAAGCAAAATGTTTGAGCTAAACAGACACATTAAGGCAAAGAAAAAATGTCTCAAATGTAATCAGTTCATTTTTCTAACACATTCTTACCAAAAACAATCCTTTATTGAAGACAACATTAACTTACAAAACATGTATTAACAGAAAGACCTGATTTTTTTAATTAAAAAGTTGTTTATGTATTTTATCATTTGTGCCAGTTCATTTGTTTTTTTCCCCAGCAAAAGACCAGGAGCCATTATTTTACATGCAGATAACTGAGCTTCATAGACATTGAAGATCAATGTTTCAAGACAAATTGCACTTTTAAAAATATACTTTATACAGTCCATACTAAAAACCTGGGATAGTAAAGATATTTAAGAACCTCATTATTAACCACTTGTACAGTTATCCACCAGTTTCTGGAAGTCATAATTTTAGTTTATAGTCAATCTAAATGTATATCAGATACAATAATTTCCTCCCCCCCCCACACACCCCAAATATAACCTATTTAGTGCAGTTTTGATTTCCTACTGCTTTGCATTTTCCATTGGTGCAAACATTATTTAGCACAGAAAAATCCATCTCACTAGTGCTCATGAGTCAGTTACAAAAATGCTTGACCACTCAAATTCATTCACACAAGCTTCTTTTAAAATAAAAGGACACATAAAAGATAATCACAATAAATGCACTATTATGTGGGCCCTGACTCCATTAAAAAAAAACCAAATGTGAAACCAGCAGAGCCAGCTAAGTAAGGATATAAATTATATAACCAACAGGTTTCCAGCTCGTGAAAGACAATTAGGTTGCTAATCAAACTCTGAGGAGCAAGTTTCACCACACAATCAAAGAAAGGCAGGAGGGCGACTGGAAGAATGTCCTTATGGACAATATAAGTTGGTAAAAAGGCGGAAGAGGTTGGACAACAATTTTTGTTTCTATGATTAAAAAATGACCCAAAAGCATGAGTGCAGCAAAAGCACTTAGGAGATATGATGTAATTAATCAAGACTTAATGCTAAGGCAGATCCTTCTGCTCACATTTTTCATCTCAAAAACAGTACCAGTAGATATTTGCACTACATATCATCTCGGTATTCCAAATACTTTGCTGTGATGGCTTCCTCAAGATGAATTCCTGCACTCCCCATTAATGCAAAGGCTGGATACATCGTACTAGAGCAGTCTACCTGGCGCTCATAGAGGCATTTCATGTGGTCTGCATCATAGAATCCAACTTTGCCTCTGTCACAGTCAAGGCAGATTCCTATACAAGATGGCATTGGAAGAATTCTATTTGCAGAATCTTTGGGAGCAGTAGGTGCCTTGGGAATAAAGAATTTATTCATGCCTAAAGTAATCAACGTGAAAGGCTGTGATGAGTCAAAGCAGGTATCTTCACTCCCACTGTCATGACCACTGTCTTGTTCATATCTAGAATCAAAGAGCACAATTTTCTCAATGAACAAATCAAAGTCAGAATGCTTTCAGTTATTTTAAACTGAAGTATTTTATAAACAGATAATGCTGTATTTAACTTCTGGCTCTGCAACAGATGCACATAAAATGGATATCCAATCTCAAACTGTTTTATGAGCATTGGGAGGAAAACTTTTGAATTTGGACTTCCTCACATTGTGCACACTGCTCAGCATTCATACCAAACAATTCTGCTAGTCCTTCACTGACTCAGAGATTGGTTAGGGGTTTTCTGATTTTTGGCTTTTATAAAAGATTGATGGAGCTAGTCTCATCAGGCTGAAGGCGTTTTGCCAGAGTTGACAACTCAGAACTGGTGCATCTTATCGAAATTAGGAATTCTATTTTAAAGAGTTCCACATAGAGCTCATCAGTATAGTCTCTGACCTCACCTGAATGTTAGTGAATTTAGTTTCACAAGAACTTCATGAGGTAAAGTAGTACTATCCTTTTGTTGCAGAAAAAGAAACTGGTACCAGTGTCATGAATTGATCAAGGTTGCACACAATCTGTTGCAGAGCCAGAAGTTAGATCCATAGCTCCTGATTCCCAATCCTTTCCTTGTCCACAAGACCATTTGGAAATCTGACCAGGTAGCATGGTTCCAAGATATATTGCACAAACCTCTTGCAGTGCTCTGGTTCATACAGCATTATCTGTGAAGTTTTGATTCCTGGAGGGACCAGAGTGCCCTGAATGTATAACTTCTTCACATGGATTCTCCATCTCACGGTAGATGCATCCATGATTATTACAGTTGTGACTGAATATATTTGGAAGTCCTTCATTTGTACTTTGCCCCTTGACTGCTACCAAGCCAGAAAATCTTACTCCAGTGCAGCGCTATGCCTGCAATCAGTGAGACTGTGAGGTCCACTAAAGTAGACTATTAAAAAAACATGTCACGGGCATTATTACAGTATCTATTCCACGACCTAACAGGCCCACTGAACTCTGGGAAAGCCTTCTTACCACAGCCTATGATATCCTGGACACTTGCAATATCTGAAAAGTCATGGAAAGCTATGTAAAGTGAGACACCTATATACTTCAATTGTCTCCAGGGGACAAACTAGGGTTTTGGATAATTTAGACACCAATATTAATTGCTGGCTTCTCAGGAAGTCAATCAACTGCTGAAAACGTACAGTAATTTTTTTTTAAATCAGAAGTTCCCTGGATTGCTTCCCATCTCTTCTTTCACCCCTCCACCCCCACACACAATTGCTGAAGCTAACCTAATTGGAACCAATTAGAGGTAAGGTCAACTCTTAATTCTACCAAATGGAAAGATGTCCCTTTAATTTATTTAAAAAGATTCACTCATTTTAAAAAAAATGTTATACAAAGATCTACCACATTTACCTTGGGCTGGTTACATCACGGGGATTATGGAGCCATTCTTGTAGTTTAGTGTTAGATGCAACTCCCACTTTCACCAAGTATGAATAAGATTCCACATGAAAAGCCCAAAAGTGCTTCCCTTTTGTGATTCCAGTGTCTCCAATGATGTAGTCCAGAGTCATGTAACACCCCACTTGGATACGTTCAGCCCCTAGCAGCAAAGGAAATCCAGCCCTACTTTCCACAGAGGTTCTCCTTGGATTCAGCATGAGACGTTCACTGTTGTAGCCACATTTATCATCAAAAAGAAAGCTAAAGACTAAAAAAAACAAATACAAAAAATTCACACTAGGTCAATATTTTACCATGAGTTTTTTTGTACTTACAATTTTTCTAAGATGCGCTAACATAAAAGATAAACTACTGGTAGTGCAATACAAGACAGTGTAAAACTCTTATAGCTGACTGCCAACTAGTCTCAACCTTAATTCATGAATAAATGCAATACTTATTTATTCATTCACACACACCGCAAGGATGACAGCAGGTTGTAAATTTAAAATTTACTTGAAAATGGGCATAGGTTAAAGAGAAACTGGAGGCATTGTATATTGATTCAGTTGTCTATGGATTAACTGAAACTTGGTATACCTGGAGCTGGAGGTGTGTGTAAAATAACTTCCCTGCTCCAGGGGCTACAGATAGATCCTTTATATCCTCTGACTCTAAAGGCATAGCTGCTGTTATTTTCAAGGTCAGAGATGACTTTACTCTTGCTGCAGGCTTCAATCTCTTGCCATGTTGCATTCTCCTCTTCTCTATTAAGTTTACGGTATTCAAGGATATAGGTATCAGCTGAATCTTCCTTCACTAGATGTTCCCAACAGATCAAAGCTTTATTATACATTCTGCTCCTCTCCTCATTGATCTCTGGTACATCTAGACCTGAAATAGCCATAAGATACAAGAAAAAAAAATATTTTTGTACGTAAGCAGCTATTAGTATTAGTTTTAGAACTACATATCACTGGTGTACAAATGGCTTATGAAGTAATGGAAAGTTCTTCCTCCCATGGTGAAAGACATGTTCTCTGTACTTATTTTGAAAGTTTCCAGTATTCCTTTTCTATATATTTAAAACGTCAAGAAACTACAGAAAGTTTAAAAAAAAAAAATCTATGTATGTTGTGCAAGGCACAAAAACTTCTAGTTAGACCAAGTATTATTGCCAGTCTAAAAGATACTTCTAACCATCAAAGAACAATCCTGGTATAAGTGTATTAGCAAATAGCTACTGAAATAGTTTTTGGTATTAATACCTCTAAACACAAATGTCAATTATTGTGGTTATTTGTAAAGTAGTTCTATGTGCCAGGTTACATTACGTTTCTATGTATCTCATTTTTACCCAAAACTGAAGTTTGCTATGCACACTCTCTAATAGTACTTTTCCATTTTCTGTGTTATGACGATTCTACGTCTTAACATGCAGTGAGTTCCACTCATGCTCTCAGGCCTAGTCTATGCTTAAAAATTAGACCCAAGCTACGTCAGTCAGGACTGTGAAAAATTTTGCACCCAGGGCATCATAGTTAAGGCTAAGATTTTGTTACGGTTATTTTTAGTAAAAGTCACGGACAGGTCACGGGCAATAAACAAAAATTCATGGAGCCCGTGACCCTGTCCCTGACCTTACTAAAAAATAACTGGAGCAGGGCTAAAGGGGGGAGGAATGCAATCAGGGAGGTGGGAGTGGTGGGGGAGAACCAACAGGGGGCAGAGCCCCGGCTCCAGTGGCTGCAGCAGGTGACGCACAGCCCCCCGCCCCAAATCTGGCCGCAGCTGCAGGACAGGAGTGCACAACCCTGGCTGCAGCCCCTGCCAAGCTCTGGAGGCAGCCATGAGAGGGATACATCGCCCCTGCAGCAGCTGCAGGGCTGGGACACAGCAGCGGGCGCACAGTCCCCGCTCCGGAGTTGGCCACAGCTGTGGAACAGGGGTGCACGGCTGCACCTGCAGCCCCTACCAAGCCCCGGGTGGGGTGGAGGGGAGGAGAAGAGGAGAGACACGATGTGAGACAGCCCTGGAATGTGTGAGGGGGGTGCATGGTCCACGATGCAGTCCCCACCACAGGGCTGGGGTGCATGATCCCTGCTGCAGCCCCTGACAGAAGCCACGGGGCTAGGACGCAGCCGGGGGACTGGGGTGGAGCGCAGCCATGGGGACCACACAGCTCCTGCTATGGAGCTGGCTGCATCTCCTAAACAGGTCTCACAGCCTGCCTGCAGCTCCCCCCAAAGCCACGGGGCAGGGGCTGCAGGGTACTGGTTCCAGCCATCCAGCCCCAGTTGCAGGGTGGGGCCACACAGTCCTGCCGCCAGCTCTGGCTTCAGCTGCTGATAGTTGAAGTGGAAGAAGTCACAGAATCCATGACCTCCGTGACTAAATCACAGCCTTAATCAGCGTTAGGAGGGTCTAAATTCCTGGTGTAGACGCAGCTAGGTCAATAGGAGGATTCTTCCGTGACATAGGAACTGCTTCGCAAAGGAGGTAGCTTAACTACATTGATGCAAAAACCCCTTCCATTGATCTAGGAAGCATCTACACTATGGTGGCACAGCTGCAGCACCACAGGTGTGCTGCTATGGCAGCCATACCCTTCATAAACATGGAGCTACGAGACCGAGAAGCTTGACGTTTCAGAACATATTGTTGGGAGTGCAGAAATCTGTCTTCATAAAAAGCTTTTTTCTGATGGAAAACAGCTTTTGGGAGGCGCATCAAGGAACTCTGCAGCCATGGTCTGAAGAGCTTGGGAATCCTACCTAAACCTAGCCTCCCATCAGAGCTAGCAACACCACCAGGGCCACAACTCAGGAGAGAGGTAATAAAAACAACCCCCTTTATTGAACTTACCACTGGAGTAAAAGGACAAATCTCCAAGAACCTCTTCTTGCTTTGTTATATCCACCACATAGTCTTCAAAAGAAGTTTGAGCTGCTGGCCTGAAACTCTTCAGAGATTCAGTAGCTTTTTGAATTCTGAAATGGAGGGGAGGGGGAAGGGAGAGAAAAAAAGAAAAAAAAAAGAGATACATAGACAGATATATAATTTAGCAAAGTAGGGCTACATTCACAAGGGGCGGGGGCGGAAAATGAGACTTTGGGTATGTCTACACAGCCAAAAAGGTCCTGTGGCAAGGAGTCTGAGAACTTGGATCAACAGGTTCATGCTATGGGGCAAAAAAATAGCAGCATAGACTTTCCTGCTCAGGCTGGAGGTGGGCTCGGAGCCCCTTCCCTCTCATTGGGTTTCAGAGCCTGGATCCCAGCCCGAGTAGGAATGCCCACACTGCTATTTTTAGCCCTATGGGCAGGAGTCCAAGTCTGTAGACCCATACTCTGGGACTCACTGTTACAGGTCTTCTTTGGTTTTGCAGTGTAGACATACTCTTAGGCTCTGAGCACAGCATAACCTAACTTTTAGGCTTCCTAATAGGCACCTAGAGGAATTCACTACCCCAGACTCCCTATACAATATATGGGGACAGTTAGGTGCCTAAGAAGGGATTCAGAGAAGCCAGCATGCTAAGCAGGCAGCCACCTAAGCTAGCTGACAGCAAATGCTAAGGAGAAAGGTCTAAGCCCTGCCCCAGAAAAGGGAGTTAGATGCCTAACTCCAGGCCAGATGCAGCATGTTTACCAGACTGGGCCTTTCAAGAAGGGATAGGCAGAGGAACACCGGGACTTAAGTGTGAGCTAGGTACCGAATTTTTCAGTTCTGTCAAGATTTAGGTGGCTTTGCATATACCCACCAGCAGAAACTTAGACACAATGGGAACTTAGGCACCTACAGAAGAGGGGTTTTGTGAATGCTAGTGGTGTCAAAATGTTGGTCTTAGGCACCTAACTTTTCTTTAAAGCACCTTCATCTCTCTTGTGAATCTGACCCGGAGTATATCGAAAACAGCATTAAAATACAAAGCGTGAAGTCCTGCTGTCCTAGGCAAAACTCCCATTGACTTCAGTGGAGCCAGGATTTCACCCAAAAACTTCAAACACTGTACACCATGACAGAGAAATCTAAAAAGGTAACAGATTAAAACTGATATTTCTGTTTACACATTTCAGTTTGTGTAAACATGCCTCCACAAAAGCAGCTTAAAGAACAAGATGAATATTCATTACCACTAATGGAGATCAGCTTTTAGGATCAAAGAGGTTAGAGGCAGAAGATACTTATTAGATCATCAAGTCTATCCCTTTGCAAATTCATTACATTGTCTCCCTGCCAACAGCGGGATATATATTCATCCAACAGTGTTCCACTTTGTCGCTTTGCAAGGGATGAATTTCTGACTTTTCATCTCCATAAATTGTTTCCTATATTACGATGCAACTTAAGAATTGCCACCTCAGTAAGAATGAGCTCATTAAATTAACCTCCATACAGTGAGCATCAGCTACATCCAAAATTTTATTTAACAAACAGCACTATCTTAATACACGTGAAAAATATGATAGAAATAAGACAAAACTTTTAAAACACTCTTTATAACGTAAGATAATTAAATACCTAACATGGAGCTGTTTTGCTGTTTGAACAAAGCAAGATTGGTCTGTTTCTTTAAGTACTTCTTGAGCATATCCCACAAGACCATTGTTTTCCAGAAGTCCTTGATATTCTTCTATTTGGGTTTGGAGTTTCTCTAGTCTTAAATTCTTGGACGCCTCAATTGCCCTCAGAGCAGCTGATCTCCTCTCTTCCAAAACATCAAACAGCGTGTCAAAGTTATTAGATGCTTCTTCTTTAGCTCTTTCACCATTGCACTATTACAAAATACAAAGTGCATTTAAAAAACAAAAGAACTCATTCTGTAGTACTGTGAAATCTTATGGGAAGCAATAGGATGTTTTATGAAAAATTTTCAAAACAGCATTGCAAAGTTCTACTCATTCATGGCAAATAAGTTTTGATAGGCAAAACAGACGTCAGTATTTTCATCAAAAAGAAAAGGAGTACTTGTGGCACCTTAGAGACTAACCAATTTATTTGAGCATAAGCTTTCGTGAGCTACAGCTCACTTCATCGGATGCACATGCTTATGCTCAAATAAATTGGTTAGTCTCTAAGGTGCCACAAGTACTCCTTTTCTTTTTGCGAATACAGACTAACATGGCTGTTACTCTGAAACCAGTATTTTCATCATCAACATAAAGAGCAACGGAGTAGATTTTGTGCCTGAGTTGGGAAATTGTCATGACAATTTCACAACTCTAATGTAGTTCGATGAGTGGACAGGAAAATGCTTCTCTGCTCATCCATTGCAAACCCTTGAACCAATGCAAGGCATTTCTCCACCTACATCATCCCACAACGATTTAAACTGATTCGTGAACAACTTTTGTGATGGCAGCTCAACAAATGTACTTGAGAGTGGAATAATTTAAGTCCTGGAGAACACTAAAAAGTTTCCTTAGAGCTAATATTCACATATATTCCCCATGTAAATGGAGAGTTATTTCTATTATATGAGAGTAGAAACATGATTTTTTTAAAATTTCCTGGTGTCAGCGGCTCTTTAAGCTTATATATTTCCCCAAGACAGACACTAAAGCTGGATTTCCTAAAATATGGTAAGTGAAAACTCCTGGACCTATTATATTTTCCATTCTCTCCGAACACTCTCTCTGCTTATGTAATACCAGCTTTTTCTCAGCCCCTTATGTCTCATGTGTAAGCTTTTTTCCAGCCTGAACTTCCTACTTTCTCATTCTGTTACTTCCTTAAATTTGATTTTGACTGTATTATAGTCTAACTAAAATTTAAGATGGAAGAGACCTATTAGATCAAGTTCCTTCTCTGCAGGACAGTCATTGAATATTATTTCTATTTAGCTGTAGAACATAGCACCTATAAATTTCTAGCTCAATGCAGATTGGACCCAATGCAGATTGGAAGACATTCCCGGTCCTGAAAAATATATAGCATAAGGGGATGTTATCAGTGATGAGCGGGAGCCAGTTCGCACCGGTTTGCTAGAACCGGTTGCTAAATTTAGAAGCCCTTTTAGAACCGGTTGTTCCGCGAGGGACAACTGGTTCTAAAAGGGCTTCTAAATTTAACCGGCCAGAAGTGGCGCCTTAGGCGCTGACTCCATGGGTGCTCCAGCCCTGGAGCACCCAAGGGGAAAATTTGGTGGGTGCAGAGCAGCCACAGGCAGCTCCCTGCCCCACCCCTGGCCCCAGCTCACCTCTGCTCTGCCTCCTCCCCTGAACGCACCACCCCGCTCTGCTCCTCCGCCCCCCTAGGCTTCCTGCGAATCAGGGTGGGCTGAGAAGCAGGTGGCAGCTTCGCACTCAGGCCCAGGGAGGCGGAGGTGAGCTGGGGCGGGGGGGGAGGGGCACGAGGAGGGCCACCCACGCCACAGCAAGTAACCCGGGCGGGCGGGGCATGCAGGGGAACCCCTAGCTACGCTCCCCCACCCCTAGGAGCCAGAGGGACCTGCCAGATGCTTCCTGGGAGCTGCCCCAGGTAAGCACCTCCGGGACTCCCCACCTCGCCCCCTGGCAGGTCCCTCTGGCTCTTAGGGGCGGGATGGGCATCCACTACTGTGGCCCACGAGACCCTCCTGCTTGGTTCTGGGGGCAGTCGTCCCGGGGGGCAGGGGTGGGCAACGACCCCCTCGTTGTTAAGATTTTGGCAACTCATCACTGGATGTGATCAGATATTAATTTAGTACTTTAACTCCAGCCAAGCAACTTTTGATTATTTTGTACAATGTCACTCACACTGTAATGTTCTACTTTGAAGCATATCCCAATTTGCAGAACATATACAATTTGTATTTACAATGTAGATAGAATATGACAGTCTAGAGAAAACACATAAGAGCACAACCTTTTTTGAGAGAGAGAGAGAAAGAGAATGAGAATGAGAATGAATGTCTAACAACAAAATCTGACCAATAAGTTATTCCTACCTCTGTTTCTTTCATTAAAAGACCCAGTTCAGAAATTTGGCCTTTCACCTGGCTCTCCTTACTAATAAGGTATTCTATGTCCTTTGAAAGTTTTTCCTGTAGAAATAGAATAGTAAGTTAGAGGAAACAGGATAATATACCTGCATTGGCAGTTGGTGCACGTAAGTCATCTACAAGACAGACATCCAATACTCAGTTTGGGTGGTTCAGTTAAATTTACCTATTTACAGAAACCCAACAGCCAGCCATGGATTATATATAAGCAACAGATTACAGGAACGACAGGTCATTGATCAATTCTACCTGGTGATCTGTAGTCAGTGTCAGATGTTTCCAAAGAAGGTGAAAAATCTCTATAATGCACCTAAGTTCATGCTATACTGTACCATACACCATCGAAGGACATTTCTTCCCAACCTCAGAAACCAATTTTCTCATACCCTGAAGAGTGAAATTTAAGGTCTTTGTGATAATTACTAATAAATTTATATTTCATTTATATAAATAAGATCTTAAAAACACTACGGTAATTATGATTAGGGCTGGCAGAATTTGACTTTTTTATGTTATTTGGTAACTATCAACATTTAGTTTTAAGCATTTCTATTTTTATCTATTTAAATTTTCACAGTTGCAGGATATTACTGGGGTGGAGGGAGTGTCATATAATAATTTAATTTCAGTAAACACTAAGATTCAAAAAGTTAAATTTTTAACTGTAAAATACAAACTGTCCTTAAATTAAACTCTAGTAAGTTTCCAAGGAGCATTTTTCATTCTTTGCCTACATGTAAATTGTGATCATCATCAATGGAAATTTGTGCATTGATTTGTGTACACAGTGAATTTGACTTTAACCAAAAGTTACCAATAAAAATCTTCCAAGACTAATTAAGATTGAGCTGTTTGGAGTTTCTGAATATTTTGCTTCTGCACCTCATTATTTTTCACCAGAACCAGAAAGTTGGAAATACTGCAAGGATAGTGTGGCATAAATAGCCAGTGCTGGAAACTGAATGAAAAAAGAACCCTATCCTAGACCACATAGCTAAGATAAACAACACTCCCACTTCCCTACCCCACAAAAAAGGAAAAAAAATATTTCAAGTTTGCTCTACAGTTCTACATATATGCAGAGTAGTTCAATTTTGATTTAATTTAACTTGTGGTTCTTTTAGGCTTCTAGAACCTGCTTCTGCTATCAGACACATTTGCTTTTCACTATTTAAGAAACAATTTCATCATTTGAAATTCCATTTGCACCTTTGTTTTTTTAGGTCAGTTCCTCCCCAAGTCATAAGACAAGAGACTGTTTTACCGGAATAGCTAGAGTGGGCTGAGCTAAACAGGTCAGTAGTGCCATGTTCTTAACTTTTTTGAAGTCTGTACTTTACAGTGAGCTAAAAGAAGCATTAACTGAAACATTTTATAAAGATGAGCAGATAAGGTTTATAATTTTAAATGAGCCAGAGTATGTAGTTTATTGTTTTAGATAGACATTAACACCCACTCATATGATTGAAGAAACTAGTTACATCATCATGTTCTGTTGTGCAACAGCCACATGGTTAAGGCATTAACTACGACATCCTCTAAATGCAAAAGCCTGAGAGTGTTTATAACATGCAATACCTTACACTGCTTTCTTAGGACAAACTGAAATGACATTCAGTCTTACCTTTAGAGTTTTGTAGGCAGTGCTCATGGTTGTTACTCTATGATTTGCATGAGACCCACCCAATTTACAAAGATGACACACTGGCCTTCTGCAAATTTCACAGTACATATTTACCCTCTCCATTTCATGTTCTGGACACATCAAGATCTGCCAAAATAATAAGAATGCAACTGTATTTCAGAAAAAACATTTAACAGCTCATTAAATACAGTATAACAGTAAACCAATCCCATAGCTCATGGACTTTAGTGCAAACTCAAGTAATTTACATTCATCTTATTTATAATCCATTGCAAGTGATATCAGGAGGGGGGAAAAGAAATATTGCCCAGTGACCTGTGAATAGAAGAACAGAGGTGAAATGAGCAAGGGGTGCAGTTCTCAAATGAAGCAAACTTTTACTTTTGAATTCCAAGTATCAACTTTGATCTTCTTTAGCCTTTTCACTGAAGAGGGCAACCTGTTTACCAAGGTGCTTCTGAGACAATTTCATTAGGCTAGAAGTATGAATATTCAGGATTCTATGGTTACAGACTATTGGGCTGGCAAAAAGAAGGGAAGCCCTAATAACATTCCTTTAAAGAAACCTCAAAATATGAGGATTGAATTCATAAGGACATTAGCAGCCACTGTTTGGAAGACAAGCCATTTTTCTACAGGAATGCCCAGCCTTATAACAGACCACATTTCTACTCCTCATCTTGTCTCATACTACAATCAAATGAAAGTTACAGCCCTCTAACAAGGTGCAGATGGAAAAAACCTAGAAGATTATCTTGTCCTTCTCTCAATTCAGGAACAATCATAGTATATGCTTCTCTCATCCCCACCACACACATCACCAAATCCTATCAAGTCTGCTTTTAAATTAATCAAATAGATGACTGGGAATGTTGTTTAGAGGACTAATACTTCACACATTAAGTTATGGCCTAACAAACCATGTGATGCAAGTGCACATTTAATCTTACATAAAAGTGCTGGCATCCCTCAATAAGGCCATCACAAAAGCTTTAATGTAGCTATTTTGGTCTGTTCTGAGAGTGATGCCTGAATAATTTGACGTGTTTAAGCCATAGTCATTAAACTGAAAAAACAAACAAAAAAAAAAAAAAAACCACATTTCAAGAACGTCTATCTTCATTGTCAAAGCTTCTTCTTCTATGTCACAACCATATGCGCACACAATATACCAAAATCATTCTCTCTTCCCCATTACTGCCTCTGCCTGCAAAAGAGAGATTTGGTTTAAGCTTTAAATTCTTTAAAAAACAAAACTTAATATTTGTAAATCGTTATACTCATCAGAACATATGGAAGAATTCAGAAAGACGTCAAAGTCTTTTTTTTTTTTTTTTTTTTTTTTTTAAAAGAAATTAGAACATTTATTGAACTTAGATAAATGACAAGGATTTGCTGCAATGATATCCTGTATTAGAGGAGAGTTAAGTAACATTTGTTGATTATTGATCAGACTACTAAATCTAGAGAGCCAAAGATTATTTTTTTTAAAATGGACATCACAAGTAAAAATGTTTCTTTATCAGTAAAATGCCCCTCTCAAAAAAACCCAACAACACAACAAAAAACCACCACTTTGGCTTTAAAGAGAGTGAGATTTTCTTCCCAACATACACAAAGTCTTTACAAGTAAAAAAAAAGTATCATAAGAAACATGCAAACAACGTTTTGTTTCATTCAATTACCTATTTTACATTATTATTTGAATTATATAGTTTTGTACTGTTGGATTTTCTGTCAGATTGCAGGAATACTATTAATTTTTTCATGTAAATTAATCTTGGAGACTTTTGTTAAAAAAAAATCATATTAAGTTAATTAACCCTACAATACTAAAAACAGAATTTTTAATAATTTCACGCTTTCCATCTGCACTAAACTTGGATCAGTCTGCTTCTCTAAAGGAGAAAGATTAAATAACTATAACAAAGTAGAAGCAGCTAGAGTAGTCTGGATAGCAAGAGAATGTGAAAGAACATTAATTGGTTTCAAATTACACAAAACTTCTGCAGAACTATAACTCAGCTTCGCTGCTAAGCCTTGACTTTCTAGAATATAGAACCATGACTAGATTTTAACCTTAGAGTCCTGCTTAAGTTTAAACATATATTTTTAAAAGAGCTGCTAATAGAAAATAGGTAGCTGTTAGCATAAAACCTCCAGATGACGCAAACCTTTACATAAAAAGAAAATCCAAACCTGTAAGTCTATTTGCCTCCCTGATTTTATAAGTACTTTACATTTTCTCTAGGTCAGTTACTTGACGCATACATATTTGGACCAAATTAGTCATGCCTTTCAGCCTATAGTGAACCAAATTAAAGAAGATTAATATCTGAACTAGAAGATTAATATTTTAAGAGAGCAGTACTACATTATCTTGGGTACACAGACACAAGAGCTACACAAATTCAGCAATATTTTTGGTGTTTGTAGGGACCTAATAAGCTACAAAGATGATTGTTACGTGCTCTCCAGCTGTCTTATGTTGGAAGGACGGCAGTTGTGACCAAAGTCATCAAATGGGGACATTTACACAGTTTAGGTTTTAAGTTCAACATGGGAACCACACATTCCACCACACACCTACCACATAATTGTGCCAGGGACTCACTTTTGCTACCACTAAGAGTGCGGGAAGAAAGCAGCAGAGGAGGAGGAGAGAGAAAAAGAACTATTGCTACAAAATTATTATTATTGTGCTACTTTTCTAGAATAGACCCACTGCAATGATTTTTTTTTAAAAACACATTATTTAAGACCATGAACAGACTAAAATTATTAACACCTTGTTCTTAAAAAGCCCCATACCTTCATCTGATAGACCCACACCCAACACATTTAATTTGATGCAGTCAAAGTCTATGGTCCACTTCCAATATGTTCCCCCTGCATTTGTCAACACCTACCTCTTTGGCACCAGATTAATAACTTTAATGCAAAATCTTACAACTCATTTAATAGATGATTGTGATGGAAATCAAAATGTAAGATTATCCAATAGATAATTACTTTTTATGGGCAACATTTGCTCTGCAGCATCAGGTCAGATACAAGAAATGAAAAGATCTGCAAGGTATGCCAGATTAAAAACCACTTACCTTGGGCCTGAAGTTAGTGGTTGGTCCTACATACTCATGCTGGGCTTTTACAGTTCCCCAAGGATGATATATTTTGAAGCATTCATTGCAATAGCTTGCACTGCAGTCCATGCAACTCTTTGTAGATTCTTGAGGTGGAGGTTTGCAGACATCACACATAATAGCAGTGGCTGCCCTGGCTGCCTGCCTGTATCTTTCCACAATAGTTTCCAGGGTGAAATTTCGAAATAAGCCATTGATGCCACGTTCTCCCAGATCCACATCATGCCGGCAGCCAGGACAAGGAAAAATGGTTGTCCTAGGAGTCAGTGAATTGCGTTTCCAGCCTGTATAGATGGCAAGTCCTAGTTTAGTTACAACATAATAGGAAGAACGATTAGGACGGGAAAGGGGGAAAAGACAGCACCTAACACAGAAATCCACGAGCCTAAATTCTGAGCTACTTTAGCACACGTGTCATTGAGAGTGGCATAATACAAATTCAGGTGAATTCTGCCAAGCCAAAGACAATTTTCTTTTTAAAATTAATATCAAACAAGGCATGGCTCTGGTTGGATTCAGAAGACATAGTAAGGAAAAAATTAATTCCAAATGAAATTGTGGTAAAAATATTTAACAATTCTGACTCCAGAGCTGCAATGTTGCAATTTTGTCTCTTGCTACAGTAAAATATGTCAATAGTGCTATACTCATGCCTTTTTCTTCAAAGTAGGCACTGTATGCTCCAGTCATTTTGAAAGACAATACCAGTTAAATTCAGTGATTAATCTCAGCAGAACTATGCACGAGGGAGAAAATGGCCTAATAGGTCTGTATTCATTCCTGGTGGCAAGTCACTCTGGCACAAATGCACTCCATCCAGTTACTTAAACTGGTCTGATTTTACACGGGAAGGGCATATCTACCCTATTAAGACTGATAAATTTACATGGTAATTACGTGAATGTGACAAGCTGAAACCCAATCACTAACAGACCAAGAGTTACGATAATAAATCTAGTTTTGGATACCACAGGATTAGATTCGCCGACGCTTTCTGGAATCCACATTAGCGTTCGGGTGACTCTGTCCAAATACAGATGTGGGATCTTTTTGTAAAATGTTCGAAGTGGATATTTTATTCTCACTTTGTGAGATTAAACATAGCATTGTTCCCAGACATATATAGTTGAATTTGAGCTTTTACAAGTTTTGTTATGGCTGCAACATATCCCAAGTGGAGACAAAAATACAAAACAAGACAAGCTGGGAATTTAGAACACTAGGAAATCCCAGCCAAATCGCCCAGTCAATCACAACATGCACAGACTGATTTGGCTTTTCCCAGCTGAATCGCTCAGAATATAGCACTTTTAAACAAGGGTGTCAGAACCATCTCTGTGAAAGGAAGACTACTTCCAGTAAAGTAAAATGAAACAACAGCTCCAAGTCCCGGGGTGGAAAGAGAGAGAGAGAGAGAGAGAGCGCGCGCTAAAAGGAGTTCTTACTGGCAAGAATGTTCTCTCCTATAATGATAGAAGTTTCAATATAGCCAATCGATTGGATATTTTCATGGCTTCAGTTACCAGTCAAGGGGAACCCCAGCACCAAGAAGAGGTATCTGGTTTTTGGCAGGTTTAATATAGTTTCACCTAGTCTGTATTAAAGAAAATATCAGCTTACTTAGGCTTAAAGGAATTTCGCTCTACTTTTAGTCGGGGAATATAGTGTATGGCATCAAATAACTGTACACAAAACCCAGAATTCCCAGCTCCTTCTCTCAATATCTGTTAGTCTTCCCTTGTTCAAAGACTGGGATAAAGTGGCTAACTTCACCAAACACACACACAGACACAGACACACACACACAAAGCCGGTTTCTATTTTGAGTCTGCAAAACCTGGAGATAGCTCAACACTCCAACAAAACCTCAGACCAGAAGTACTTAATTGATTTCATTCTTGAACAAAGAAATAGGAGCATCAGTCAAAAGGAGGCAATTTAAATAAATTCAAAATTGACTAAACTGGCATTTAGGCATGGTGCATATCCTTTCCTCCTTCTCCTGCCAGTAAGCTTGAAAGTGATGCTTCTGTAACTAGAGCATGGCATTACTACCCTTTTCTCAAAAATGTTTTCAAATTCTGAGAATTGTGTTGCTATGGCTCATGCAACTGTAAATTAAGGCAATTTCCTCTTTTCTTCTTATGCATATGTTGGATGCCGTACAATCAAATTCTAAGGGAGAGTGTCTCCCACCAACATAGCTTCCTCCTCTTGCAGAGGTGGAGTAATGATGCTAATGGGACAGCACTCTCCCGACGGCATAGTACTTCACCAGATGTGCAGCTGTGCTGATGTAGCGCAGTAGAGTAGACTTGCTCCGTGTCTTGTCATTTATTAAGTTCTTTTAAAGCATTTAATTCTTTTCAAGAATAACTATTTTCTAAAAGGAAATTAGACAATATCTGTATTTTGTCAGCTGCCTTAATTCAGAAAAAATTATATAGTTTCACAGAATTTTGAAAGTTTTCCTTGAGTATTAAGATTCCATTACATGCAAAGCTATCTAGCGGTGCTGATCTCTAGCTGCCCCTACCATACCAACCAAGTCAGAATTTTCTTCGCAACTTCTAGCATTCTGTTATCTTTCTTTAAAGATATTCACACCAGGAACTTTTTATAACCGTTGCTTTAGGGTGAAGGAACTGTTTTTCAAAACATGTTCGGTATGGCAGGTATGTATATGCTTCAGGAAGTGAAAGGCCGACAAAGAGTGAGCAAGTGGGCACAAGCAGACAGTGATCTCCAATTCAGTAGGTTCTGTATTTCTGTCTAGAGAGCCTACAGAAAGATGGCCAGCTCAGATTTATGAATAAATACAACTAAACTGATTAATGTAGTTAAGGCAAACGTACAGATTTCTGGCTAAAAAGGAATCCAAAGTGTTTGGGTACTTACTTGAAGTGAATTTAATAACCCAAGCCGGATGCCCAGCAACACCTGTAACTTGGCACAGTTGAGCAACACACACATGTAATGGATGAAAACAGTACTGATTTAAAAGCCTTATTTAAATGTATGCCCAGATATACACACATAGGTTTAAATAATACACTTTCTCCAGACATTTCAAAGAGAGCCTGAAAGGCCTGAGAAGAAAGATTATTTGGCATTCAAACCATGCAGTGAAGAGCAGCCACTAAAAGTAAGATAATACTTATGTTCACTAATAAAGCAAATAAATAATGAAAAATAATGGTAGCTTGTACAAACACAGCACATGAGCAGTTTAACATGCCAGCTAAATGTGCAATGACAAAAAGCAAAATAGCAGGTGAAAGAAACATGGTGCAGTGGTCAAGTTTAAAATCAGAACAATCAAACTCTTATCCAATAGCATGCTTTTGAAGTCTGGACCAAGTGACACACAGAAGTGGGGTTAATATTTGTTTAACCCAAAAGTGAGTTAGTTGCCAACCAATTGTGGCCTTTCATTCTGTCACCTAAAACACAAAATCAGACCATGGTAATGACTACATGCTTTACACATATACTGGCGACACCATGCATAGAATACCACATTCCGTGGCCAGGAAATCCAAAAGATCTTAAAAAGATGTTTCATCCCTTTTTGTTAAATTTACTCCAATAATTTGATTTTTCTCAGACTCATAACTACATGGCATTTAAGCCCTCTCAAGAGGGGAATAAGAGAATTTTTGCTAGTTAAAATAGCACCATATGCTAAATAGTTTTAGATACATGAAGAATTAGCCTCATCACTACTAATGGCTGCTCTCTCCATTTTTTTTTAAGTCAATATAGTTGTTAAAAGATAAGATTCTGATCAATTTACTCCATCTTTGAAACAGCAATGTGTGGTGAATAACCAGGCAGATAAATATATTATAGTTAATGAGATGGGTTCTGTTGTTCTTCCACCCTCATTCACAAAAGCAAAAGGTTAAATTTTGCAGATATACAAAAGGAAGAATATGCCTAGAATAATTTCATAAAAACACTTCAACTTTTGTGGTTACTTCTTTTAAAGCAAGCCAGAATGCTCTATGCCATCTCTTACATGTTACAAATCCAGCTTCTACCCATCAATTCTACAGATACCTCCTACTAATATTCATACACTATCAAGATTATTATTTTCTACCTCTACATTTTCAGGATACTATACAAACAGAACCCTGCACTACTAATAAATAGCCTTACTTGTAAGTAGACAATATCCTACCAATTCACATGTCCCATGGCTAGAGTTTAACTTCTACAGATTCTCTAACTCATTAAAAAGATAAAAATATGGTTCTCTTGGCAAGCAGTTTAGGCCCCAATCAACAATTAAGCACATGCTTATGTTTAGTAACATGAGTAGTAAGTCAAGGCATTAAAATTGCACACATTTTATCTAAATCTTTTTTTAAAATAATGTTTTCCTCTAAGAGAGTGTGCTATTCCACAATGTGGAATAGCATAATATATGGCAGTTAAACCAGAAAAGGGATAATGCACCTTAAAAATATAAATTGCTTGTTTGTGTTTTTTAAATAAAATATGATATCACCAGCATTCTGTGATTATGGTGGATATGAAGACTGAATTTGTGGAGGGGTTAAAAAGATTAAAGGATACTTTAAAGGTCAACTGGATTCAGCTACAAACTTCTTAAATGAATTGATATTTCTACCTCCCGCCCAGGTAGCATTTTTGTAAGATTCTTAGAAAAAAGTTTTAAATTTTGACTTTCCTTTCTTTTTAGAAAACATAACTTCTCTCATATTAGGTACTGCATAAATTTAAAATCTTTCAGTTATGATTTTTGACAATGCTGCTTTCTTTTTTTTTTTTGCAGACTTGAACTGTGCAAACTGATGGTGATCTCTGTTTTGATAGATCCTTCATAATTTATTCCAGATCATTTCACTCAAATGTTTAGAAATATAAGTTATATTATTTTTTCCTCCAGTTTGATTTTTAAGATGTGTGTGTTTAATGGGACATTTGGATTCAATTCATAATTTCGTGAAATCCATTCATTTTCTCTCTTTCAACAGTACATACCCAATTTAATCTCTTACAAAAGGTGTACTATAATTTGCAAGAACAACAAATTATTTCTCCATTTTTCTGTTTACTTTGCGCATTTGACAATATTTAAATAAGTGAGTTTCAGTGCTTCCCCTGTTTGTGTGGGTCTGTCACACAGCAACAAAAAGGATTATTTAGCAAGACAGGAAAGTGCAATTGTAAAACCACAAAAATTGGCAGGGAAACTAGGGAGCAGGTTTAGTAACAAACTATATATTTTTTGTAAATTGGTTATACCTGGGGTTCACTGTGTTCCTTTAAACACTCTGAACATTTATAAAATAATACGTTGTTTGGGGGTTTTTTGGTATAGAGAAACTAAAGCAGAGCTTGATAAGGAAACTATCTAAAAACTTGAATTCCTAAATAACAATGTACTGTTACAAACAGCAATTTACAATTATCACTTACATGTAGTATCTTTAAGAAAGCTACAAGTGAATTTTCATAATTATAATGAGTACTTGTCAATGTTTCAGTGGCCCTGTGATGAGTGTTGGTATATCACAAGAAAAGCTACTATTACACTACTACTTCCCAGCATTAATTCCACTCAACATTTTGGAAGTGACAGGAATAGTCATCTCAGTATTTGAATGTCTGAAGAAGTTGTATAACCAAAGCCCTTCTAAAACAAAAAACCACAAACGAACAAAAAAAAAAAAAAGGACATACACCACCAGATATTGGTATATCATTTTGAAGTCTCCTATTTTCCTTGGCCGAGATTCATTTCCTGGGTCCCAAAACTACCTTATCAGACTGGCAAGATGGCAGCTTCCTCTTTAGTAGTTGTGTATTACATTTAAGTAGGGTTGCCACCCATGACAGTTCGGTTTTTGGCTTCTGTGTCCCGGTGCTACTGTGGGTTGCCAGGTGCCCGGTTTTCTACCAGAAAGTCTGGTCAGAAAGGGGACCTGGCAGTGTCTGGTCAGATGTGCTGACCGGACACCAAAAGTCCAGTTACCACAGGGCCGGGGGAGGCGCACGGTCATTAACCCATGCCAGCCCCTGCTCAGCCAGGGCTACTTTCTACCTGCAGGCAGGCTCCTTGTCAGGCTACAGCAGCTCTCATCCAAGCCCAGTAGCAGAGAGAGCCCAGCTGGAAGGGGAAGTAGCGGAGCAGGGGGCGGGACCTCGGGAGTCCAGTTACCAGCCATTAGAAAGGTGGAAACCCTATATATAAGAAACCTTTAAAAAACTGTTTAGTTATTCACTCTTCTTTGTGATGGATTACAAATTTATATTGCCATTATCTTCCCTTTAAAGAAAGGATTATAACTGACCATAATTTGTAGTAGATAGAAGATCAATACATTAAGTAGGTATTACTGGAAGTAAAAATACTATCAGTTTTACTGGAACCTGGTTTTGTAGCCTCTGGGGAAATGATTCCTTAGGAAAACAAAAACAATAGACAGAAATTTTTGGATGGTATAACTACAGAAATTAAGAGCAACACTGACAAAAAAATATTCTACAGGTTTTAGTCCAGTTGACCTTTAGATTAATTGCAGAACAGAATTAAAAGTTTTTCAGACAGAAATCTTCCATAACTTTGGTCAAGTCCACAAAAGTTTAGCCGATGGACACTGATATTTAAAAACTATATGCTAACCAATTCTATTTAAATTAAGATCTAAATACTACACTATCTACAGCCATACAAGAAGTGAAGCATTTCTACCTCTCCACCCAAAAGACCTCCGCTGTGTGGCTGTGAACAATGAACAGAAAGCTGTTTTTAGAAACAAAGAATAAAGTCAACATTGGTTTACAAAAGATAAAGCAGCAAATCTTTTCTTCTGCACTGCAGTTGCCAGGTGCCCGGTGCCCAGGTTGCCAGGTGAAATTAAAAAATGTTTAGTTTCCTAATAGGCATAAATGGAAAGAAAAACAAAAATCAAGTTCTCTTTTACTGTATTTCAGAATCATTCATCATCATTTACACAGCACTGGAACCTTAAACACTTTATAGGATTTTTGTAGTATAATGGCATTACACTTAAATTATAAGACACCCTATAGTCATTAAATTATCATAAATTCTCCAATCCATAAAATTAAGGCCAGAATTTTATAAAGTAAGCATTTGTGTACAGTTTAAGTTAGAGGATAAACCATTTACCAATTTCAGACATTTTTGGCATTATTACAGCAAACAGCATTTGGAAAAAGCAAGTTGTGCAGATAAGAGCTCCATAACAGAGACCAATTTGCTTTTGGTACTTAAAGAGTTAGAAGGTCAAGACAGCAACTAGTTTTTACTACTTCACATTAATTTAATTATCTATTAATCATGACTATGCCATTGTGACAAAGTTCCTGCTCTACCTTGGTGGGTCTTGCGATTATTGGCGGATTTGCTCACCTTGGAGCTTCACGGCAGCCCTCAGCTTGGCCGTTTTTCTGAATTCACAGTCCAGGTCAACTCCTCCTGTGTCTGACCAGGAGTTGGGAGGATTTGGGGGGAACCCGGGCCCACCCTCTACTCCAGGTTCCAGTCCAGGGCCCTGTGGACTGCAGCTGTCTAGAGTGTCTCCGGGAACAGCTGTGCGACAGCTACAACTCCCTGGGCTACTTCCCCATGGCCTCCTCCCAACACCTTCTTTATCCTCATCATAGGACCTTCCTCCTGGTGTCTGATAATGCTTGTACACCTCAGTCCTCCAACAGTCCACGTTCTCACTCTCAGCTCCTAGTGCCTCTTGCTCCCAGCTCCTCACACGCACACCACAAACTGAAGTGAGCTCCTTTTTAAAACCCAGGTGCCCAGATTAGCCTGCCTTAATTGATTCTAGCAGCTTCTGGATTGGCTGAAGGTGTTCTAATCAGCTTATCTTAATTGTCTCCAGAAGGTTCCTGATTGTTCTGGAACCTTCCCTGTTACCTTACCCAGGGAAAAGGGACCTACTTAGCCTGAGGCTAACATATCTGACTTCTATTACTCTCCTATAGCCATCTGGCCCGACCCTGTCACATATGCCTAGACATGTAATTTATTTGCCCTGTTGTGTTTATAATTCTGCTAGATTATCTAAGTGTCTGTATTCTTAATGTACAGGGAACTTCTGCTTAGTGCTCACAGACTAGCTCTGGTAGTTTTGTTTTGTTTAATGTAATTATCACCTACACAAACTATACTAATGCAATGTAAAGGCAGCAAGGAAACATTGAAATAAAAGTCACTGGAACTGCAAAAAAAAAACAACCTTCCCTGTTACCTTACCCAGGGAAAAGGGACCTACTTAGCCTGAGGCTAACATATCTGACTTCTATTACTCTCCTATAGCCATCTAGCCCGACCCTGTCACAGCCATATATATAGGCTTGGCAGAATTTGTTTTTTTATAGAATGGAGAGGAGTAACTAGTGGTGTTCCCCAAGGGTCAGTCCTAGGACTAATCCTATTCAACTTATTCATAAATAATCTGGAGAAAGGGGTAAACAGTGAGGTGGCAAAGTTTGCAGATGATATTAAACTGCTCAAGATAGTTAAGACCAAAGCAGATTCTGAAGAACTTCAAAAAGATCTCATAAAACTAAGTGATTGGGCAACAAAATGGCAAATGAAATTTAATGTGGATAAATGTAAAGTAATGCACACTGGGAAAAAAATAACCCCAACCATACATACAATGTGATGGGGGCTAATTTAGCTACAACTAATCAGGAAAGAGATCTCCGAGTCATCGTGGATAGTTCTCTGAAGATGTCCACACAGCGTGCAGCGGCAGTCAAAAAAGCAAACAGGAGGTTAGGAATCATTAAAAGAGGGATAGAGAATAAGACGGAGAATATCTTATTGCCCTTATATAAATCCATGGTACGCCCACATCTTGAATACTGCATACAGATGTGGTCTCCTCATCTCAAAAAAGATATGCTGGCCTTAGAAAAGATTCAGAGAAGGGCAACTAAAATGATTAGGGGTTTGGAACGGGTCCCATACGAGGAGAGATTAAAGAGGCTAGGACTTTTCAGCTTGGAAAGAGGAGACTAAGGGGGGATATGATAGAGGTATATAAAATCATGAGTGGTGTGGAGAAAGTGAATAAGGAAAAGTTATTTACTTGTTCCCATAATATAAGAACTAGGGGCCACCAAATGAAATTAATGGACAGCAGGTTTAAAACAAATAAAAGGAAGTTCTTCTTCACTCAGCGCACAGTCAACCCGTGGAACATCTTGCCTGAGGAGGTTGTGAAGGCTAGGACTATAACAGGGTTTAAAAGAGAACTGGATAAATTCATGGAGGTTAAGTCCATTAATGGCTATTAGCCAGGATGGGTAAGGAATGGTGTCCCTAGCCTCTGTTTGTGAGAGGGTGGATGGAGATGGATGGCAAGAGAGAGATCACTTGATCATTACCTGTTCGGTTCACTCCGTCTGGGGCACCTGGCACTGGCCACTTTCAGTAGACAGGATACTGGGCTGGACAGACCTTTGGTCTGACCCAGTATGGCCGTTCTTATGTTTATGTTATTTTTGAGCATTTTCTTATTTTTATTTATTTAAATTTTCACAGTTGCAGGAAATTATGGGGGAGGATCAGACAATTATTTAGTGACAGTAGATGCAGAGATTCAAAAAAGTTAAAATTTAAAGCTTTAACTCACAACATCATCAACATCATATGTCAAAATATACAAATAGCCTTATGTCAAACTCTAGTAAGTTCTCAGGCAGTATTTTTCTTACTTTGCTTATCTTTCAATTTCTATTATTGCTCACGAAAATGCTTTTTCGTTGCTTTGTGTATGCATCATGAAATTTATTGGTAAGTTAATAAATCTTCATATAGGTTATTATAGGACTGGCTACAAGTGTTGTCCTTGGTGTGAGATCCAAGGCTCAATTAACCTGGGTAAGTGACTGGTCCTTCGGGACCAGGAATTAATGTTGCTGTGATTCTTGGTCTTAAAGACCATCTATCATGGAAATACACTCACTCACCAGGGTGACAAAACAGACTGCAGTATCCGGGGGACTCTCTGTGAATCTGTTTAAGGCTGTTAATGTGCCTGAAGAGTTTGCACATGGTACAGTTGGTTGGGGAAATCTAAATTTAGAACTCACAACCAATTTAGGGTTTGTGTCCTGTTTTTTCAAGTCTGCCCTGAGCTTGGTACTCATGCTCTTGGACCACCGTTGGGAGCATTACAAAGTCAATGGGAGTTTTGCATATAAATTAGCATTTTGTACCAAGTACTCTGAAAAATCAGTTCTAGGCATCTCAAATTCGGCACCCTAAATTACTTGTCACTTTTTTACACTTTTTACAAAACTGCAATCTCTGTATTTCCAGTCTTTCATATGTAAAATGGGAATGAAAATACCATCTCACTTCAGAAGTGTTGTAAAGATTAATTAATATTTGTAAATAACTAAGATGTTTTTAAAGAACTAAGGTACTATGATGAGAGTACCACAGAAAATGTTCCAGAAGAAATTAATAATTCTGTGTTCAGTGCAGAGTTTGGATGGCATGTGGCAAATAGTGCATGGGGTTATATACTGAATAAACTACCTTTTAATGAGTACTGTTCATCCTGCACATTGAACAAGGCAGGCATCTTATGGATAAAATAGTATGTGGTCATGTAATTACAGACAGTATCATAGTACATATGCACAAGGGGGCCCAATGAAGGTTGTATGGTCAACACTGCATTCTGCCATTTCTTATCTTCCACATGCTTGATTTTGCAACCCAAGTGTTCTTTTAACAAGTTTGTTTTTGTTTGTATTTGGTGTGGATGAAATAGTACACAAAATGTGAAGATGGTAATTTACTGTATTACTATAACAAAACAGGATTGCTAGCCTCTGAAGTGCAGGATAATGTCTCACTGAAGGCAATTTTCAACAAATCTACAGTGAACACAATGTGCTAGTAATGAGGTACTATAATTCACATGTCCCTGCAAAACAAGCACCAAGGAACATCTCTGAGATTAAATATCTTAGACACTTCCCGGGCGACAGCAAGCCAAAACATAAAATATTAGAGGGTAACTAACCTCAGACTAGGATTTTTTTAATTAGCGAATCCAGGTGTGCAACATATTGCTCAAACTCCACCCTTTTTGGGGGTGGGGCAGGAAAGAGGACACAAAGAGGTATAACTAGCCATAGTCCCAATTTAAGTGTTCTTTAAAAGATGATGGTGATGTAAGTTTCTGCTCTTGAGACATGAAAGACAAGAAATTAACATTGCTAAAACCTGAGATGCAAGTTTCAGGATTTGTCTACACATGAAAGTTATTCAATAATAAGGTAGGGCTTGAATTTAAAGGGAATCCACTTTGGAAGGGGATTAAGCTAACTCAAGAAAACACACTCTGATTCCAAAATAAGAGTGTCCACACACAGAGTTATTCCAAAGCGATAGCTATTCCAGAATAGCTGAAGTGTAGCCAAGCCTTGAGCCTTTTTTCTTAAGTGTTACATAGAGTAGCTTTACACTTACTTAAATTTACATTTAATAAGGTGTATTTCTTTCACTTAATATCTATCAATATTTAATTAATTGAATAATAAGGTTAAGGTAAGTATCTTCAAGATAAAGTCAGACATGAAATAACAGTTAGAGAAACCCGAAATTAAGCATTCCTTGATACTTTACACAGAGAACTCTGGTTCAGTCTTCTTTGCAAAGTTGTCTGCTTGAAGAGTTCTGATATCACATATGGAAAGTAACCTACTAATATACCTTAGTGAAATGAATGAAGCAAACATACATAAGAATGGCCATACTGGGTCAGACCAAAGGTCCATCCAGCCCAGTATCCTATCTACTGAAAGTGGCCAATGCTAGGTGCCCCAGAGGGAGTGAACCTAACAGGTAATGATCAAGTGATCTCTCTCCTGCCATCCATCTCCATCCACCCTCTCACAAACAGAGGCTAGGGACACCATTCCTTACCCATCCTGGCTAATAGCCATTAACGGACTTAACCTCCATGAATTTATCCAGTTCTCTTTTAAACCCTGTTATAGTCCTAGCCTTCACAACCTCCTCAGGCAAGGAGTTCCACAGGTTGACTGTGCTCTAGGTGAAGAAGAACTTCTTTTATTATTACTTTTAAAGGAGATATATAGTTTAGAAAGGCTGCACCAAAGACTCCAAACAAAATCTAAGCCACCAGACTGTGAGCAGCATAAAGCCTGGAGACCAACCCAAACAAAAAAAATGGCATTTTCTAAAGATACCTAAGATTATGTCACATTAAACAGCCATAGTGACTAGGGTAACTTAGCATCAGAAAAATAATAGCTATGAACCAATTTACAGGACACTGTTTTTAAAAAACAAATTTTATATATGTCCACTAGAGTAACAACTTTACAATAGGATATTCCCATGTCCAATATTTTTTGGTGCGTGCTGTAAACAAAGACCAAAAACTAAACCATTCTGAAGTTATTCACGTGACAACATTCAACATTAAAAGTATCAAGATGAAAACCTTTACTCAGGCAAGACCATTCATATTAAATCAGTCTTTTACATGAAATTCCCAGAGCACACACAATATTCTGGTACATACCTGATCTATTAAGCCTGTCAATTCTATCCAAACTAGGAGAATGGATTCGAATACGAGGGCTACTTTGATTGGAGGATTCAGAACCTAGATCAGTGAAAGAGTCTTCAAGTGTGAAGAAGAGAATTTCTTTTACACATTTGTGACAGATACTGTGCTGACAAGGGAGGATCAGTGGATGGGTAAATAACTCCTTGCATGATGGGCAGATGAGCTCTCGTTCAATATTCTTAATGGTAACCTTGAAAAGAGAGAGGTGAGGAGGAAAGCAAAATTAAGACAAGATCAGAAGCTGAGCCAGTAAGGCTCACATTATATACAAACATTCAAAACTACCTTTACATCTTACATCAGAAAAAGAACGTGGCTTCAAAAATATAAGCACAACAAAGCTAAGCCTTGCATCTCAGATCCTCCAGTAAAAATGAGAAGTCTACTGTAAAAACAAAGCAGAGTTGTTTTTTTAAATTAATCATAAAGTTCCCCTCTGTTGGCTTTGAAGTTCATCTTCTAAAAGGGCCAAAAAGTCTCTAATACCAGATTCTCCATCTACATTGCTAACACCACAGATTAAAATTTAAAGGCTTGAAACTAATTTCTTTCACCACATGTACTGTGTTTATTATCCAAAGAGAGTGCAAAGAGTAAATATAGTAAGCAAAAGTGAAACTGTCTAGAGTCAATTTCAACTCTTTTTAGTTCTACTTCTCCTGCTTTACACAATAATCTGCATAAGAGCTGTAAATGACATTTTTTAAAAAATGAAAAATTTAACAATCCTGAAAACATGAGGTTTTGCATGGGGCTTTTTTTTTTTTTTTTAAAGTAAAAGCCATGTATTTATGCTTTAACTACCTGAAAGTATCACTTTACTATAAATAATTGTTAATCAATTGCATTATTCAGTTCATTTCAGTATATTTGGTCACAAAAACTTCTTCCCTGAGAAAGATCCAAGTTCTCAATAAGTAGCTCTGGATAAACTGTTCCTCTCACATCTACTTAAGCTTGCTTTTCTCTAGCGGGCATTCAATAGTTGGGTTTACCCTTCTTCCAAGTCCCGGACAATCACGAAGAACACACGACAGCACATTGTTTCTAAGGCGGCGGCGGGGGAGCGAGAAGATTCCTGCCCCAATTACCGTCCAGTCAAAGTAAATTATAGCCCGGTTGACTGAATTAGGAGAAACGCTCTGCAACGCCCTAGGAAGAGCGCTTTGTGAACTGGGTGGGGTGGGGGAAAGGAGAGAGCTTGGCTGCTAAAGAATCAGTGAGTAATGGGCAACCTTTCTTCGCTCCCCCAAAACAAAGGCTTCCCCTGCCACACCCCCACGGGGGATTTCTGGAGGGCGCTCTCCAGGCAGGGCTGTCAGACGGGAGCGAGGCCGGGCGGCCCTGACAGCTCCTCCCGGGGGCAGAGTCCCGGCAGAGAACTGCAGCAGGATGAGTCTGCAGAAAGCCCGCAATCCACGCGCCCAGGTTTCCGGGGAGCAGCGCCGCCGCCTGCAGCTCTCGGGCTGGGTGCGGCGCGGCAGCCGCTGCAGTTCCAGGCACACGGGGGGCTGAGCGGTGTTAAAGGCAGAAAGTTTGGGGCGTCCACGAGCCCCGCGGGCTCGGGGAATCTCCCGCCTTCACCGCGCCCGGGCACCCACCGTCCGCCCCGACCCCCACCCCGAGCCGGCAGCCAGGGCCGCCAGACGCCCCGCACTCACAGCGGGCTCCAGCCGATCGCCCTCCATCCTGGAGCCGCCTGGGCGAGGGCGGAGAGCGGGGCCGCAGGAGGCGGCGGCTGCTGCGGGCTCCCAGACAGTGCAGCAGCTGCCCGCTGGCCGGGGCGGGGCGGCCTGGCAACGGCGCCCACCGCACAATGAGGGGCGGGGCGACACCTGGCACCTTTGTCCGGGAGGAGGAAGCGCGGCCCTCGCCTCACCCAAGCCGCCCCCAGCCGAGAGGAGGGCAAGGGGCAGCGCCGCGGGCGGGTCGGCCGGCCGGGGAGCCTGAGCTGGGGGTGGGGCGGGGGGCGGCAGGGACCGGCCCCAGTGCCGCGCCCCGCAGGGCAGGCGGAGGGCAGGAGAATCTCTGCTTCACCCTGCCTCCCACACACACCCCCCCTGCAGGAGACTAAGCCTAGACTGGCTTCCCTTAAAATCCATCCTGGGTGACGGATTTTCCCCCTCCTCCCGCTGTAAATGAGAGACTTGGCAGTGGACTTAAACTCTAGCAACAAGGGAAGAAGTTAGAGGTGATCAACAGGTTGTTAAAAAGAATGAAAAGTCACACTGGAAGGGGTGGTACAGATCAGGCGACCAGACAGCAAATGTGAAAAATGGAGCCCGGCTGGTAATAGGAGCCTATATAAGAAAAAGGCCCATAAATCGGGACTGTCCCTATAAAAATCGGGACATCTGGTCACCCTAGGTACAGAATGGGACAGTCACACCTGAATATCCCAACCTCTCTGTTTACTCTTGAGTATTTGTTTTCAGTGGAGGTGGGGGAAGGGTTAAGTATTTTTCAAATATAACAATACAAACTTTAAATGTTAGTTAATGGCAGTATCAACTATTTAGATATTAACATACTCCATGTGTACACTACAATAAAGTACCTAAATCTGTGACTGTGCACACAGTTAGAAAACCCTTAATACTACCTTATGCCAGGAGGAAAAGTAAACAACATCTCCCATCTACATTTTAAAACACTCTGTGTTTCAGTGCCAAATGGTCCAGGTGGTGGTAGCAGGCTTGCAGATTTGCCAAGGTTGCAAAAGCTCCAGCTGGTGCAAAAATGCAGCTGCCTAGTACTTGTGTAGTTTATGCTGCCAGGAGCACATCCAGCCTGCACTCCAGTACCTCCCTCCTACTGCACCACCCTTGCCTGTTCAAGGCTTTGATCATAATCTTTAGAGCCAGGAATGGATCAGATTCCAGCTGCATTATTAGAATACACAGGTAACACTATCAAAAGTGCCTAACTCACTTTTGAAATCTAGCTTTAGGAATCTAAATATCAATCTCACTCTTGAAAATGGGATTTATGCACTTCCAAAAGTTTTACTCAACATCTCTATTTATGAACCATCAAGACAACAGCACTTCTCTGGGACAATGCAGATCATAAAACTGAGGGGAAATACAAGTGAGAGTTGGAGACAAGGTAAATAGAACTTGTCTACATGGGAAATTGACCAGATTAGCTCCCCATGTGGACACACTTATTCCAGTGTAAGAATGTCCACACACAGAGAGCTATTCTGGAATAGATAAAAACAATGAGGAGTCCAGTGGCACCTTAAAGACTAACAGATTTATTTGGGCATAAGCTTTCGTGGGTAAAAAAACCCCACTTCTTCAGATGCATGGAGTGAAAATTACAGGTGCAGGCATAAATATACTGACACATGAAGAGACAGGAGTTATCTTACAAGTGGAGAACCAGTGTTAACAAGGCCAATTCAGTCAGGGTGGATGTGTTCCACTCCCAATAACTGATGAGGAGGTATCAATACCAAGAGAGGGAAAATTGCTTTTGTAGTGAGCTAGCCACTCCCAGTTCCTATTCAAGCCCAAATTAATGGTGTTAAATTTGCAAATGAATTGTAGCTCTGCAGTTTCTATTTGAAGCATTCTTAAAAATAAAATACCTACCTGGGGAAGTGAGGAAACAGATTGACATAGCGAGACAGGTACCCAGAAGTCACCTACTACAGGACAGGCCCAACAAGGAAAATAACACCAGCACTGGCCATCACATACAGCCCCCAGCTAAAACCTCTCCAGCACATCATCAACGATCTACAACCTATCCTGGAAAATGATCCCCTACTCTCACAGGCCTTGGGAGGCAGGCCAGTCCTCGCTTACAGACAGCCCCCCCAACCTGAAGCAAATACTCACCAGCAACTACACACCACACCACAGAAACACTAACTCAAGAGCCAATCCCTGTAACAAACCCCGTTGCCTATTCTATTCCCATATCTACTCTAGCGACACCATCAGAAGATTGAATCACATGATCCATACCAACAGGGGCTCATTCACCTACACATCTACTAATGTGATATATGCCATCATGTGCCAGAAATGCCCCTCTGTCATGTACATTGGCCAAACCGGACAGTCTCTACCCAAAAGAATAAATGGACACAAATCAGACATCAGGAATGGTAACATACAAAAGCCAGTAGGAGAACACTTCAATCTCCCTGGACACTCAGTAACATTTAAAAGTAGCCATCCTTCAACAACAAAAATTCAAAAACAGACTTCAAAAGAGAAACTGTAGAGCTATAGTTCATTTGTCCAATTCATTCCCGTGTAAACTAGCCCATAAGCCCTGTCTATATTAAATAAATTTGCACCAGTCTAGTGATATTGATGCAGTTATACCATTAAGGGCTTGCACCATAAACATGGTGCATTGGTGTAAAGCAGTGCTTACACTAGTGCAGCTTGATCCTTTAACATACCAAACCCAACTCAATAAAGTAAAATTCCTTAGTGTAAACAGGGCCTTTACCGAAGGTATCCAGCTGTGGAGTAAAAATCAGGAGCCTAGGTGACTCTAGAGTCTGACCATCTTGAGGTAACTGCAGTTACCTCTCTCTTTGATCACATTTTTCCACCATGACCAAAATCACATTCTCAACAACCATTCTCACCTACTTTTCTCTCTCCTTCCCCATTCTTCCCCCGTTAAAAAAAAAAAAAAAATAGAACCCCACTCCAAGCAGACTTCAAGAACACCAAAAGGGAGAGTAGCCACTCTATGTGTCAATTAGAGTGACAATAGCAAAGTGCTCAGATACTGCAGGAATGGGGTGCAGAAAAAACCCCTTATGTTGATAAAATTGAGGCTCTATCAGCAACAGAGACAAATAAAGAGCATTTTCTCTCCAAGAAAATGGTATACTATATTATGAAGGAAGAGAGACAAAGGTACACTTTCTAGTGGCCATCATACATCTCAAAAGCATTTAAATAAGACTGCCTAGGATGAAACTGAAAATTCTACCAGCATAGGCATCACTGTTCTATGATCAATGTATGTCCTTGTTGTGAACCAATCACAGAACAGTGATGCTATAGTGATAGTCGGATGAAACTGAGAATTCTAACATCAATACAGAAGCACCATCTTGCGCCTATCATTGTAGCTAAAGAACAGCTAGCAATAAAGGAATGATTCTTCTTTACAGCAGGATGGGCTTTCTGTGGTCTAGTGGAAATTCAAGACTGAGTCTGAGTATTGTGCTGAAAGAATAGCTCGGCACGAACTCAGAAGTTTGTGGGGAGAAAAGCACTAGATGTCATTGTATAGTCATCTGAAAGAGCACTGCGAGGTACCTCTTCTCCGCTGGTATCCTGGAGTGAGAGACTGGAATTCAACATTGTCCCAAAAGGGAAGAGGGGCAAACAAAAAGGGAGTGGAATGAAAGGGGGGTGGAGGGGAGAGAAGAGGGAAAAAAGGAACAAATACATTAAACTGATTGTGTCCAAAACTAGAAGTCAAGAATTCCCACCTAATCCCACCTCTGCTACTAACTCCCTCTGTGACAATGGGAAAAGCACTTAACTGCTGTGTTTTCGGCCTTCTGTATACTAGAAAAGTGCATCGGTTTAAACTAAATTAATTTTTACACTGAGCTTCTTAAACCAGTGCTAAACTCTAAAGTAGAGACATGTAATCCAATTTGACCCTTGTTTGTATCAATTTATCTTAAATCAGTAGTTTAATTAATATAAGGTGGGATTGAACCTGGTTTATGTGATCTGCATTATGGATTTGCACTAGTTTAACTAGACTGATTTAAAAAAAAAAAACTAGGTCGTTTTTCTGGTATAGGCAAGGTCCTATTTCTTATCTGGATAAGGGGATGAGATTATCTGCCTCGTAGGTTGTGCCCATGCTAGACTATTTTGGGAAGTTTCCCACCATTGCTGCATTAGGATAGATTAGGAAAAAACAGAGGGTGCGCTCTGTGCCAGGTCAGCTCATCTTGCTTAGAACAGGCCTGGACAACAGTGGTAAAGAAACCTGTGTCCTGTTTTCACCTATGCTTGCTGTTGCTACTACTGGTGGGAGATTTCCCCCAAAAAGTTTAGTGCAGACAAAACCTCAGGGTGTTTAAAACATAGATCTTCAAAGTGCTGTACAAATATTAAGGTGCACTCTGTGTTAAAAATGTACTGGATGTTTTCTAGTCACCAGAAAAGGACATGCTCCTTGCCCCAAAGAGCATCAAATGTATGTCATCCAAGGCATTGGAAAAAAATGTGGAGTGTAATTTTAGAAAAGCGGGGAGGAACAGGCCAGGAGTTCTCTCTTCTTTAATGGCAGTTGGATGGATAAAAATATAAGAATGGCTGTACTGGGTCAGACCAAAGATCCATCTAGCCCAGTATCTTGTCTTCCGACAGTGACCAATGCCAGGTGCCCCAGACGAAATGAACAGAACAGGTAATCAACAAATGATCCATCCCCTGTCACTCATTCCTAGCTTCTGTCAGACAGAGGGGCTAGGGACACCATCCCAGTTCATCCTGGCTAATAGCCATTGATGGAGCTATCCTCCATGAATTTATGTAGTTCTTTTTTAACCCTGTTATAGTCTTGGCCTTCACAACATCCTCTGGCAAAGAGTTCCACAGGTTGACTATGCTTTGTGTGAAAAGATACTTCCTTTTGTTTTAAGCCTGCCACCTATTAATTTCATGTGGTGACTCCTAGTTCTTGTGTTATGAGAAGGAGTAAATAACACTTCCTAATTTACTTTCTCCACACCAGTCATGATTTTATAGACCTCGATCATATCCCCCCTTAGTCGTCTCTTTTTCCAAGCTGAAAAGTCCCAGTCTTATTAATCTCTCCTCATATGGCAGCTGTTCCATACCCCTAATCATTTTTGTTGCCTTTTTCTGAACCTTTTTCCAATTCCAATAGATCTTTTTTGAGATGAGACGACCACATCTGCACGCAGTAGTCAAGTTGTGGGCATACCAGGAATTTATATAGCAGCAATACATTTTCGGTCTTATTATCTATCTCTTTCTTAAGGATTCCCAACATGCTGTTCGCTCTTTTGACTGCCACTGCACATTGAGTGGATGATTTCAGAGAACTATCCACAATGACTCCAAGATCTCTCTCTTGAGTGGTAACAGCTAATTTATATTTATAGTTGGGATTTTATACATATAGTTGGGATTATGTTTTCCAATGTGCATTACTTTGCATTTATCAACGCTGAATTTCATCTGCCATATTGTTGCCCAGTCACCCAGTTTTGTGACATCCTTTTGTAGCTCTTCACAGTCTGCTTTGGACTTAACTATCTTGAGTAGTTTTGGATCATCTGCAAATTTTACCACCTCACTGTTTACCCCTTTTTCCAGATCTTTTATGAATATGTTGAATAGGACAGGTCCCAGTACAGATCCCTGAAGGACACCACTATTTACCTCTCTCCATTCTGAAAACGGACCATTTATTCCTACCCTTTGTTTCCTATCTTTTAACCAGTTACCACTCCATGAGAGGACCTTCCCTCTTATCCCATGACAGCATACTTTGCTTAAGAGCCTTTCAGATAAATAGCTGAAAAACCCAGAGGTTTGCGTGTGTCTCACCTTCTCCTTTTCCAACATGCTTCCATTTGAAAATATGCATCCTCTCCACCCATATCCAGGACAAAAAAAAATAAATTAAACCCCTACATAATGTGGATTAGCATCTTTAGATATTGGGGGAGGGGCAGAAACAATACCATCTGTGGTCATGTACAGTTAAGCTTGTGGGGAAAAAAAAAAAACGCATTAGCTAGGAAATTCAAAGTTAAGACATACAATGTCCTTAATTCACACAATGGAAAGAGGTTTAGCTAATTAAATAGATTGAGTTATGGCCTGAGTTTCAATGGTAAAAGGCTGTCAAGTTTGATAAGCCCTATATTTGACCTACATGTTACATACACACAAAAACACAAAGTAAAGTGAGTTTAAAAGAATGTAATCAAGATAGTCGGGTATGTTTTTTCCCAAAAATTCTTTAATGATGTTACTAATGCCACTTGAGATGATTCATTAATACCAAAAAAATTTAAAGAGTAATTTGCTTTTCATCATTATTTACTTTTTACTTTACGGAGCTTGAGCAGTGAAATTTGACTGGTAAATTGCATTTGCTGGAAATGGTGAACACAGCGGTGATCTTTTTGCATTTTCAGCTCTGCAAAGAAATGTTTACATTCAAAACAGAGGGAAATGGTTTATTTATTTAAAAGACCAATACAGCCATTTTATTTCAAGTTCACTTTGTAAACCACCCTCCTAACAAAATCCAGAATGTTGTACTTAAAGCTACTGACATTAACACTGTCACTAATTTTTATATACTTTTTTAACTGGAAAATGTCAGTTGGCCAAATCTCATGTAGCCCTGTAGCACAGACAAGGAAGGAAAAACAGGTTAGTGAGGAAATGTTTTATTGTCAAGCTTCCAAGAGGCTAATAAACCATGACTTAAGACTTAATTTGGAAATTTACGAATAACTGCATTATCCTTTCAATTTAAGAATTCCTTGACTCTATAGGCTTGTTCCATCAGAGCTTTGAAAGAATTAGTCTTTGAAAGCATCACCCAGTTTTGTCTACACTAGTAAGAGTACCTATTGCTAACAACAGACGTGACTGAATTGTTGCTGAAAACGGTTCAACTATCAGCTGCAGCCAAGAACAAAACCTGTTCAGCACTGCCATCATCTCTGAAATAGTACTGAACAGGGTTTGGCCTTGGCAACACTTGCACTTACAACATGGTCCATTCTAGTTCACAGGTACCCCTTGCCAACACCTGTTACCAACAACAGTTAATTTTGCTTGCGTAGATAAGGCTATACTCCTACCTCCCGATTGCACAGTAGTGCCAACGATTGTTATTGTCACGATTTTGTGAGTGACTATTTGTTCAATCCTATAATAGATCATTAAGGTATTAACTTGTTTGTGTGCTTGTTTACTTTGAATTCAGAGTACTCTGAGAGCAGGATTTTAATTAGCCGGGTCTCCCCAGCCTATTAAGACACTGCATGGATGAAAGGTCAGAGGCCTGGGCTCCAATTAATAGATCTGGAAAGGAGAAGCACATGTTCTCCCTTTAACCCCTCCGGACACCTAATTTACTATCTTTTTGACATCCCTTGACCCCAGAACTACTGCATTATCAGGGCAGTTTCCCCTGCACCATTTTTGTTCATATTGCTGCATCACTGAGAAGGAAAAGGAAGGGGCAAGGGAAGGGAAGGGAAGGGCCAGGCCATTAAATAAATTAGTCAGAGTAGGTGGCTTCAGTAGTTGTCTCTGCAGAAAGGCCAACCAAAAACTGGAAAGCTATCCTAATGGGAGTCCCTGGGGCTTGGGAGTCCCTATGCAGCATAGAGTTAGCTACACTGGCCCCTCAGCACAGGAGGTATAGCCAGAGTGCCTTGTATTCCCATGATGCTTGACTGGCAGAACAATTAAACTGAAATACATTTTATGATCCATTATCCTCACTCTTCCCTCCCATGTCCTTAATCTGTATTTGTTAACTTGTTCACTAATTCACAATAGGTCTCCCAGGCATGGGTCTGCACTGGCTTTCAGGTAAGATATGAGGTACTAGTTTTAAGTAAACTAAAGTATTTAGCTACGTTGTTTTTCATTTGTATTGTGATAATGCCTAAAGACCTCAGTCCATGACTAGGCACTTTACACGCAACACAAAGATGGTCCCTGCCCCAGAGAGCTTAGAACAGTTCGTGACTTGGCTACTAGAGACACACCTCTCCCTCTGTGCAATACTATGGCATTTGCAATCAGGATGGATGTGATAGAGTTTGAGCTCAGAGTTCGCTGGTTAAAAACAAGGAGGCTAGTGGCAAAGTGTTCTCTGCAAATTGTCAATTCTGCTGATTACATCCCTAGGTCCAAAAAAGTTGAGCTTCAGAATATACAGCAAGGCTCATTTGTTTTCCTGGGCTTTTCCTAACTGTAGGGGTTTCAGGATGCAGGTTAACCTAGCAAGGAAGGTTATTTAGAGTGGCTTTGCTAAAGGTGCTATTTTTAGTCTGGGAGATATAACTGGTTTGGGGAGTATGAGCTAGTATTCTAGATATTTATCCTTCGGTTGTGTTACTCTCAAGAGTGGACAAGTGCTTTGTAAAATAAGGAGAGAAGAATGAATAAGGTTTTGCTATAACATACACACACAAATATATTTAGATAAATATAATTATTTGGTTGTTAAGAGGAAAGGGAATCACTGTTCTAGAGAATGTTTGCTTAGTCTATTATTATACATACACAGCCATTGTCACATGAAGGCTGTAACTAGCTTCCCATAATAACTCAAAGTTTAACCATGCAATTTCTTTCATCTTCTCTAATTTTTTTCTCCAAATAGAGCCATTGTGCCTGCAAATTGTTATAGATGGTATTCTTAATTTAGAAGTGATTAATATATATATATGTATATTTTAATTTCCAAGCTCTTTCCAGGTGACTTTATGAACTCCACAAGGAATAGCGGCACCCACAAAGCACAGGTGCAGTGCTTAGGTCTTTATTTCTAGTTTATCAGAGTCTAAAACACCCAGCCAAAGTTCAGAGGGCCTTCACAATAACTATGTTTTGTAGAAACAACCAAACCAAACATAATCCTAGATAGTTTTTTATATTAACATTTCCCCACTCCATTCCATCCCAATTGTGGAGACCAAAGTCATTTCTTTTGCTCCTTACTTCGACCTTCTCATCCACCTACCTTTGAGTTACTTCATTGCCTCCCACAGCAATGCACCATGAGAGTCAAATACTTTGTCCTTGCTGCCAAGCCCCTACACTGGGCAGCTTCTCCCTTCAAAGTTGTTTCCATGCTGTCCCTAACACTTAGAACACGCCCAAAGTCCACTTGCCAAGCCACCTCACCGACCACATTCAATGCGATGGAGACTATGGCTAATGAGATGGAGGTCAGACAATCTTAAAAAAATTAACCATCAAAACGGCTCAAGTGTTGTGGAGTCATCCTCCTCTTCCTCACTTTATGACCCTCACTAGTTGTATCATGCTGAATTCAGTTTACATGCTCTTCAGGGCAGGGATCTTGTTTTTATGAGGCACTGCAAAATTAAAATAAATTTAAAGGCAACAATGAATTTCTGATTAATACATGCAGCCAACCACCAAAACCATCAGTTTCATCCTTTACCCACAATTGCCAGCTTCTGAAATACAAGGTGGAAAAATGTGAGATCTACAGAATGAGAGGTCTGGACTGCACATAAAACTTAGCTAACCATAGCTACACTACTCAGGGGTGTGAAAAATCCACATGCCCGCGTGGTGTAGTTAGGCCAACTTAACCCCTGGTGTAGATGCAGGTAAGCCGGTGGAAAAATACTTCCATTGCTTGGGGACGTGGTGTTCCTACAGCAATGAAAAAAACGCTTTCATCATTGTAGGTTTCATCTACACTAGGAGGTTATGCTGGGAGTTATGCTGTCATAGTTATGGCACCATATTGTAGACATGGCCAGGAAAGGTTTTAATTTCTATGGCTCTCTCAGTGTACTAAACCATTTATAGGCTCTAAACTCTCCTTGGGTCTGGCCACTCAATCTCTAGGAGCAGAGATGTGCTACAGGACCTGAACCCTATTTGGTCTTACAAACTCTGCTAGGCCAGTTTATAAATTTTCTCAGCTGAACTGCACAGGTTCAAGGTTACATTCTTAACTGGTGCAGATACAGCACCAGGGAACCAACACAGTTACAAAGGACTCTGCTTTCCAAAGTCCCAGGATGTTATGATCCTCTTCAACTGTGGGGAAAGGAATGCAGCTGGTATCAGGGCTTAATCTGTGCCAGGGATGAGCGCCAGCATCTTTAGGCTTGGCAGTTCATAGCCCCAGCACCTCTGGGTTTGCTGCATCCGTTACGAATGTAAAAAAATTGCTTGAACCCCAGCACTTAATTGTTTGAGCCCAGGCATCTCTTTCATTACAAATTAATCACTGGCTCATATGCTTCTACTACTCTGAAGAGTAAAGAGAAGTTCAGCACATCTTTTCTGCTCCAAACCTGTAGCATCCTGCTTCACATCAAGGGCAACCCAGGGAACAGCAACAGCTGCCCCGCTTTGCTGTGCCAAGTGATCCAGGGAGCAGTAGAATACAACAGGTCCGATGGACAAGAGCTTCAGATCTGCTGCGGCTGCTGCTTCTCTACACATCACCTGGAGCTTGATGTGCTCACTTGCCAAACAAATGTAGGAGATATTGGGAAAACGCAGCCACTTTTAATTTTAAGAAAACATCCAAACCAAAATACACTTCATTAAGGCAGAATTTGATCTGCCAAGAAGTAATGACACTTATATCATTGTAGTTATTTTAAAAGCTTTTTGAAGTCTGGGAAATTCATAACTAAGGTTTAACAAGCACCTTTAATCCTGACCTCATAAAACCAGACATAAAACGTGCATAAATCACCAAACAACAGATACCCACTGATTGGATTATCAGTGCTTTTCTGTTCCCACTACCTCATCCTTGTTTTGTCTTCCCGTGTCACATCATGTCCTTAGCTCCTGTAAGCTCTTCAGAACAGAACAAAAATCCATCTGGGAAGTGACTAATGCACCTTCGGGTGCTGTTTAAAAATAATATAACTTCTTCTAAAATAAAGCACCAACCCTCATCACATACAGGCCACCAACTCAAACACTCACCCACTGATAGCAAGAAACATCTGAAGTCTGATAATACATATATACATACATACATACACACACACACACACACAAAACAGTAACTCCTGTTGAATTCAAGTAAGTCAATATGTTTACACAGAATTTTGGAGCAAGCCTCCCAGACTGAGTCAACAAACTTGGGCTAGCAGGGCTGGCACTACACTCTAAAAATAGCTGTTTAAGAGAGCGCTTTGAAGTTGTGACTCCGCCTGAAGCTTGGGCTATATGGCTGCTAATAAACCCTATTATACTTCCTCTTGTCAATTCCTCACACAGCTCAGTTTTTGTACCACTGTACAGAGCCATAACTATATCTTCTCCTAAAATTAAGCAGGAACTGCACCATAAAATAGTTATCAATGTACATACAGACACTATTTAGGAATGGATCATAGACAGGACTACAGAGGCAGAGTTTAGGTTATTTGAAGAGCCTGAATTATGAGTTTCCTGATGTCCAAATGCCTTTTAAAATACTGTTTAAAAGTGATCGTGTTCTAATAAGGTTTTTGGTTGTTTTTTTAAAGTATTCTTTATTGTACAGTGTTTTGTCTAGAACCAATATTTTTAAAGCTGCTTGTTATTAATCACAGGCTCTCTGGAGAGCCAGATTAAAGAAAGAAAAAAAGTGGAGTAAAAGGAGTGAAGAAAAGAGCCTGGGGAATTGACCAAAAAGTATTATATATGTTGTGCCCCTTATATTAACAACAAAAATCTACAGTTAAAAATAGTCATGGATAAGCTAAAATATCACTTACATTTTTCATTGATTTATAGTCTCCTCTTATAGAACCAGGCAAGAAAACATTAACTGGAGCAGGGTCAGCGCTAAACACTATTTCCAGAGCTGCACAGATGTTAGTTATGCCATTACAAAAATATATTTTTTACATTACTCAGTGTTAAACATTTACGTCGCTGCCATTAGAGAACCGGCACCATGTGAACTCCAAGAGCCATTCCAAATAAGAACAAAAAACCTGATCTATAAATGGGAGACAATTTTGTGAATGGGCAGAGGAGGAGATTTGTTTTTATTAAATATTTTCACATGCCGCTGTTGCTAAGTGGTATTTCATATAATGGACAGTAACAAAAAGGAGATTTGATATATCATTAGCATATTACGTTTACTGAAGATGAGACAGGTGACAGCAAGGAAGGATGGTGTTGTGGTTAAGACACTGAGCCGGGACTCAAGAGATCTGGAGGAAGATCAACCATTTCCCCTCTGCCACAGTTCTGTTGTAAAATGAGGAGACTGCTTAGCCTCCCGACCTTACAGACATATCGTGAGGTACCCAGAGATTGTGATGATTACCATAGAAAAGCCTGTAAATCAAGAGGTCAGAGGATGCAGGAAAAGGTACCAATCTTACATTCTTCATGAATCCCAACTCCCCATGTAAGTCAAGTGGGAGTTGGGGTGTATAAGGAATGCAGAATGACTTTTTGTGAAATTAGCCATCAAATTCTATGTTGACACTCAACCCTATGCTACCCACTGAAGTACATGTTGCATAGATGTAATGGGACAATTTGGCACCAGTTACCAGCACAGAACAATAATTTGTGGAGGAGGGGATAGAAATGAAATCCTTACAGGCAGTGATTTCCCTACTCCCCCCCCCCAAGTTTTGTGAACTAGTTACATGCCAATTTAGTGACTGATTGGAAATTTGAATTGAAATTGAAGCATTAATACACACTTTAAAAGCATATACAGTGTCTGATAAAATACGTGTATATGAAAAAGTATATTAGATTTGAAAAGTATGAACATAGACTAGCTTCCTTATACAGCTGTTGTTTTTTATGACAATGTCAGTGCATTCATTTCGGTGATGTTGGCCAACCTAATAATTTCAAATTATGATTTGTAAGCAAAGTCTAAATGAGCTCTCCCTGACAGCTAGTGATGAGCTGGGGGGAAAAGGCTTCAGGACCAGATTGTATTTACATTTACACCTAATCTACCTAGGTATCCAGCAAACAGAGCTGTGTTGCCAAAGTGATAGATTTTGTCTGAGGTTGGGTTACAAATCACTTGAATGCAGGGAGGTAATGAAATTTTGTTATTGTATGAGTAAAGGGCAGAAGAACTGTACTTAGCCTGTGTTGTCCGAGGGCATCGAGAGAGGGTGGGGACAGGTGTTTTGCTTGATGGTCTACCGGAGTCACAAGTACTATTTGACCTGCCCCTCTCCACTGTTTAAAGACAGAGCTGATTAGGCTCCATAGATAATCTTTTGTTTTGTTAAGTGACCACTACAGCTAAAATCACTGATAATGAGATCAAAGTGCTTAGACTTGCCATGGGACAGTGTTTCTGTTGAAGAGATGGCCCAGACTGCACTAGCAGTGAGGTTCCCCTACTGAGAGCTCAGCTGAAATCACTGAGCGCTGGGTGGAACCTCAAGAGACCAACTTGCAGAGGTCACAGTGGCAGGTGGCAGCAGAAGGTGACTGCGCAGGGCCATTGGCAACAGAGCAATGGAGTGAACAGTGCCACAACGAACAACAGTGGCCAGAACGAACAGTGAGCAACTGGAGGAATGAGCAAGGTGCCTTCTTGCCCCCAACCTGGGAGGTGTACTCACATGAAAGCACCTCTGAACTCTGAGTCTCCACTGACCAAGGACAACACCGGTGAGTGGGGTGTGGTGGAGGGAAAAGTGAGGGGCATGTTAAATAAATATTTGTTTGTTGGACTAAATTTTAGTGACTTTGCTCCAGAATGCTAGATTTGTGACTGGGAATGGAAACTTTATATAAATAGGTTTCCTAGTAGGCCAAGGTTTTTAAAATGCATTATTTGCCAAGGTTGTTATCTCACATTGTTGCTATCTGGAAACGTCATTATGTTGGGGAGTTTCTGAACTAAACATTTTTATTATTAGAATTAATTTTTACATAAGAATTGTTGTACTGGGTCAGACCAATGGTCCATATAGCTCAGTATTCTTTCTTCTAACAGTGGTCAAGGTCAGGTGCTTCAGAGGGAATTAACAGAACAGGTAATCATCAAGTGATCCATCCCCTGTTGCCCATTCCCAGCTTCTGGCAAACAGGCTAGGGACACTCAGAGCATGGTGTTGCATCCCTCCCCATCCTGGCTCATAGCCACTGATGGACTTATTTTCCAGATATTTATCTAGTTATTTTTTTAATCCTGTTGTAGTTTTGGTCTTTACAGCATCCCCTGGCAAAGAGTTCCACGGGTTGACTTTATGTTGTGTGAAGTACTTCCTTTTGTTTTTTTAAAACCTGCTGCCTATTAATTTCATTGGGTGACTGCTAGTTCTTGTGTTATGTGAAGGATTAAATAACATTTCCTTATTCACTTTCTTCACACCAGTCAAGATTTTATAGACCTCTATCATATCCCCCCTTAGTCATCTCTTTTCTAAGTTGAAAATTCCCTGTCATTTTAATCTCTCCTCCTGTTTCATACCCCTAATCATTTTAGTTGCCCATCTCTGTACCTTTTCCAATTAATATATATATTTTTTGTGATAGGGTCACCAGATCTGCACACAGTATTCAGGTGTGCATGTACCATGGATTTATATAGACTATGATATTTTCTGTCTTATTATCTAACCCTTTCTTAATGATTCCCAACATTCTGTTTGCTTTGTTGACTGCCACTGCACATTGAGTGGATATTGTCAGAGAACCATCCACAATAACTCCAACATCTCTTTGAGTGTTAACAGTTAATTTAGACCCCATCATTTTGTATGTATAGTTGAGATTCTGTTTTCCAATGTGCATAACTTTGCATTTATCAACATTGAATTTCATCGGCCATTTTGTTGCCCAGTCACCCAGTTTTGGGACATCCTTTCGTAGCCCTTCACAGTCTGCTTTGGACTTAACTATCTTGAATAGTATTGTATCATCTGCAAATTTTGCCACCTCACTGTTTACCCCTTTTTCCAGATCATTTATGAATATGTTGAACAGTAATGGTCCCAGTATCGACCCCCCAGGGATACCACTATTTATCTCTCTCTATTCTGAAAACTGATAATTTATTCCTACCCTTTGTTTCCCATCTTTTAACCAGTTACTGATCCATGAGAGGACTTCCCTCTTATCCCATGATGGCTTACTTTTCAAAAGTCAATTTAAATTAAATACATTTTTTTAAATGTATATTTTTTTAGAAATCTAGACCTGTTATGTGTTTTGGTGTATTTTATATTATCCTTATGTTAAATTTGCATTATCCTAACAAAACATTTAGTTTATTCATATCTCTTTAAAATGTTGCAGGTCAAAGTGAAAATGAGAAGACAAAAAACAATACAACAATTTTTCCACTCAAAGACCTCAAAAACTAACCAAGGTGAAGAACACATCATGAACCAAGAATATAGCAACATGTCATCTGAAGGTTCAAGTGGCGTATCTACATCCGACCAGCCCAAAGCACAAATACAGCTACCTACTGAAGAAACAGTGTCTCCAAAACCTAAAGGCAGTTCCCGATGTTTGTCGGTCAAAGTGTTCCCATTCATTGAAGTTACAAAAGATGGCTCCTGGTGCACCTCTTGCAAAAAAGCTTACGAAGAAGGAAAGCTTCCCAATGCTATAACTGGTAAAAGTGGAGGAGCTTGGTTTGTCAGACCGATCAGCAAAGCCAATGCCGACAAGCTACATGAAAAGGCAGCAAAACACCAGGCCTCTGGAGTGCATCAACATGCAGAAAGTCTTATAAGCCCACTTTCAAAGCCCGTTTTAGAAGTACTTAATGATGCTGGTAAGAATGTTGGAAACACAACACAGTTCATGCGAACAGACATGGCTGTGGCATCATACTTTCTAGTTAAGCAAGAGATACCACACACTGCAAACTGGAGGCCAATGTTAAGTGCATTGTCACTTGTTCATCCTGTAGTTGAACACTGGTTCCGAACAAGACCAGCAAATGCTCACTATCTTTCTGCAAGAAACTCAACTGACTGGCTAGAAGCATGCGGTGCAACAGTGGAAAAACTCAACAGCTGAAAAAGTGAAGAACTCTCTCACCACATTCAAAAAAATTTGCATACATGGCTGATGATGCCTATTTGCATCGGTGCATTCAAGTCATTGTGTCCATTATCTTGATGTCAGTGGTAGGCCAGTAGATGCATTTCTAGATGTTCAAGTTATAGAAGACACATTGGCTGCATCTGTGACAACCCACATCTTAGAGTTAAATGTTTGTCAGTTGGACCCCAAATAGTTGGCTGCTTGTGCATTTGATGGAGCTGCAAACTTCTCTGGAAGACATGGTGGAGTACAAGCTTTGCTTACAGAAAAGTGTAACCCTAGTCTCTCCTAATCACACTGCAGAGGCCATCTACTCCAATTAGCACTAGTATGAGCTGCAGAATCTTCAAAAGACATTTAAAAAGCTATAAATTTAATGTCTTCATTATATTCTTTTTTTCAGCAACAGTCCAAAAAGACTATCTTGGAAAATACAGATACACTGGGACTGAAGTTCATATTAGTCCAAGCTGGAAAACCTTCTGGCTTTCTCATGAACGATCCTTGGCCGTGGTCTTAAAATTACCTCAGCCGTTATTACTGGCTTTGGAAAGTATCTACCAAGATGGGATGGATCTAAGTATTGAGGCTGGTGGATTACTTTTGCTACTACATTCAGAGAAGACTATTGCCATTCTCGCTCTCGTAAGTCTACTCTTGAAACCACTTGGGTCATTAAACAATGCCATCCAGGCATCTGCTAAAACAGTAGTAGATCTTTGTCCAGCAATAGAAGTGACATTTAGGTCAGAGAGCTATCTGTTGAAAAAGTACTGGAAGAAGCAAAGACTTCAGTCCAGAAGTTGACTAATGAAGGCATTTATATTGAATCCTTAACTGAAGAGGACAAGAAGTGTTTGTTAAGACAACTGAAAAAGTACACAGACTTGATTCTTAAAAATCTGCAACAGCGAATTCTAGATTCTACTCCACCTCTATTTACAAATACCTGTCCTATAAAACACCGACAGTTGAGTGGAGTGAGGCACTACCAGCAATGGGGCTGCCATGTGACCAGGACAGAACAGAGAATTTGAACACAGAGTGGAATATCATACAACGAATGAAGATTTGACTTCAACTTCTTCTTTATTATCATTACTAGTGGCTTGACCTGATCTTTGTGCTATGTTTCCTGGGATGAAAGAAGTAGGAATTCATCTGTTGCTACTCCCAGTCACAACAGCTACAGTTAAGCATTCTTTTTCATCCTTGAATAGAATTGTGTGTAAGAAGTCACCTTCTGCCTGATCATGTGAGTGAACTAATGAGCATATCAATTGAAGGAATGGAAGTATCGGACACACGAGAAGCCACTGAAGATGAACCCATTGCATTCAAGAAGTTCATTAAAAGAGTTGTGCAAAATTACAACAAGAAACCAAGAAGGATGTAGACGTAGTGCTTCATAGAAGGCTTGAGTAGCCAACTTTAATTTGTGTGATGATTTTAAAACAGGAGTTAAATCTAATAAAATGGTCATGAAACATTTTTCAGTGTTTACTATGGTGCCATACAGCCCACCTTAACCCTCAGTCTCACCCCTCATCAGCCCTGACGCCCCTCCCACCCCCAAATTTCAATTCCTGGGGAAACCACTGCTTACAGGACAGTTCAAGGGTAGGAGGTGATTCCTTCCCTTGGAAACAATTATTATGCACATCATTTAGCACAATCTGATCAGGCAAACATTTGTCTTCAAAATTATCTTTTTGAGCCATAGAGCACCAGGCACAAATCCCCCTAAGCTGGGCTTATAGTACTGGCCAGAGAAACAAAAAACTGTACCAGAGGCAAGGAAATTTCCCTCACCCCAAACATTTATAATTACAGCTATCGTTTTCAAATTACAGTTGCTCATAAAGAGAAGTGGAGAGAAAAAAATAATGCCATGAAGATAACTGAAACAAAACCACTTTTGAGTATGTACAAAGAGTCGATCACTCCTTAAGAATAGAAAGAGGAAGAGTGCCCAAAATCATCCCCTCCAGAGATTGAAACGCACCCAGTACTTTAGATAGTTAAACTATCACAAAATATGGCATAGCAAAATGGGAAAGCAAGTCAGACGTGATGATAATGCAAGGATCGCTCAGTCAATCACATACAAGGAGGGGTTTGTATTTTTGTTTCGTAAAATTTTAGAAGATGCAGACACTGCCATTTCCCCCAAGCCATATCTGCAAGTCCTGAATCATTTCCTGCTGCATGGCTATCTTTCCACTACAGCATTACCACACCAATTGTGGCCTTAAAAAAAAAAAAAAATCCTCATTTAAAAAAAGCATTGCCACTGTTAGTATCTACATTATCTCACACACAGCCACAATTTGACACAGGCAGATAGAATTCAAGAAGTCCAACTCCCAGCCCCCTTCCCCCCGCTATAATCATTACACAGACTTTTCTTCCAGAGATCTTTAACAACCTTTGGCTTCAGAGAAGAATTCACCAATTTTAGTGCCCCTTCCCCCAAAGGGTTGAAATGAGAACATCCCTGACAATTCCACATTCATTTTTTATTCTGTCGAGGATTACACACTGCACACACTGCAGTAAGGGAACGATGCAGCAGCAAGCTAATGTCAGAATTTTGACTAGTCCAGATAAAAGCCTAAGGCTCTGCGTACACTTAAAACACTGCAGCTGTGCCACGCTAGTGCTTCAGGGCAGACGCTTCCCATGCCCAGGGGAGGGGCTGTGCCATTGGCCATTCCCTGAGAGGCAGAAGCTAGGTCAACGGAAGAATTCAACCTGTTGCTGTCTACATGGGGATTTAGGTTGGTTTAACAATCTGCCCAGGGGTGTGGATTTTTCACACCCCTGAGCATGTAGCTGGGTCAATCAGACCTCAGAAACCAAATAATTTAGTGTGTTACTAATGACCTAGGCCCCAATCTTGAAAAGGCTTATCCACGTTTAACTGTAAGCATGTGAGTGCCCTCACAGGCCGTGTCTACATGAGGGGGAAAAGTGTGTTTTTAAGGCACGCTAAACTCTTAGCATAGACAAGGCAAGTTGCAATTTTCACACATTAGCTAGGTGAGGTGCACACTAGTGCAGAGCCTAGGGTTTACCCGCACCCAGCCAGCCTATTAAAAGGACAGCTTGCCTGGACCACACTAGAATTAGAACATGCATTAAAAACAGACCTTTCCCCCTAGTGTAGACATGGCCATTGAGTTCAATGGGACTAGTCACATGTTTAAAAAGTTAAGGATGTAGGTACATCTTTTCAGTCCTACTGCATCATCAGTAGAATAAATCAGTAATGAGGCGACACCATAGATCAGCCTTTTGAGCTTGCTGGGGTTTGAAAGATCCGGCATGCATGACACTGATCTCCTGTGAAATCAAGTGTCTAGCTGCCTCCTGCGCCCTCAAGGCGGTGGGCTGGCCGGCATCTCGCTGCCACTGTGACAGCTCCTGTAATTCCCATTTACTCCTGGGGACTAGCTCCTCCCCCTGCTCCCGACGCGTGGCTCGCAGACCCCCCAGTCCTGGGGGAGTCGGGGCGGATCAACCGCAGTTTCACCAGCGCGGCCTCGGTTTCAAAAGAAAGTCAGCCCGGGGATCCCCCTTCACCTGGCTCAGCCGGGGGCACTAGCGCCCACCCTCCCTCTAGGGAGCGCTGCTGAGCGGGGAAGCCCTGGTTCGCGGAGCGGCCGCAGGCCTGTTCGCACCCCGGCGCTCTCAGCAGGGCTGACGCCCGGTTCTGGATTCCACGGGCCGGCGGGCGGCCGAGCTCGGAGCGGGAGCGGCGGAGTGGAGGGAAAGCGCGGCTCGGGCGGACCCTGCCCCAGGCAGCAGCTGGCCGGGCGGCGCTCGCACGCACAAAGCAATGGCACGGCTGCATTTAATCGTCCGCAGCAACCGCCTGGCTCACACCACTTAGCTGCTCGATAGGTGTAAGCAATTCCGGAGTCAAGTTTGGACGGCAGCCCTGGAGGGGTCTTTTCTCCTCCCTCGCCCCCCGGTAAGGCGCCACCATGCAGCGCCCACAGAAAGCGTGGGGAAGAAAGAAAAGCATCGCGATCGCGTGAACTCTTAATGAGCATAAGCCTTGTTGCCTGTTGTGACTGCCCATTAAGAGGGTTTCACGTTGTCCGCGGGCTTTGAGGAGAACTCGGACCCGTTGCCCGAGGGACTGAGTTTCATCCCATCGGTTTCATGCTTGAGTCGCGATCTGATTGTGCTCGGACAGCTCGTTCGTTCCACTGAAGCCCCCCCGCCGTAAATCAGTCGCTCGAGTTTGATCTAATCCAGGCTTTAGCAACAGCTCAGCCGGTGAAGCGTTTTGAATGCAAATAAGCCTACCCCACACCTTGTGCTTTGCATGCTCAGCGAGCGAAGGCAAACCTACGGCTGATGAGTCTAAACCCAGCCCTGCCTACAGGTCCTGACTTTGCACCGTCAAATCTATTTGCCATCCCCAGTGGAGCTGTAATGGGGAATCAGCCGCCTCCCCCACACGCTGTGCCTTCCCAGGGTCTCACAGCAGGGGAATTAACCACGATAGTCTTCCGAGGGGTCGTGGCCGGGGCCCATTTTCCTTACCTTGCCTTTCTCTATCAACTTCATTATGTAGGCAAACTCACTCCCTGCATCTGACTCACACATGCTTAGTAATGCATGCAAACAAATAAAAACGAGGACGCAAACTCCTAAAGGCAAACGGGTTTCGACAGCATTGACTTTCGCCGCTGGTCTTGGCCGGAGTTTTGCCAAAGGGAGAAACCGCCCTGCGCGCTATCAAGGAATAAAGAAAGGAGGGAGCTGCGCTCTCTTCATTGATTCTATTTGCGCTGCGGTCCAGGAGAAGATGAGCTAACGGGGAAAACGTGAGAGGCTGCCTGATGTGAAAATGTCATTACATGAACTCTATCTCGGGACATGCAAGCTCCGCCTACAGAGACTGACTGTTTTCTCTCCCGCCTTTCCCCCCGCCCCACGGGGTATTTCTCATCAGCTGGGAACAACAAAACTCCAAGCCCGTCAATTTCCAGAGGGTGACATGAATAAATGTGTCTAATCTCGTCTTCAGATCTGGTTTATTCAAGCAGCCTTTTGATTCGTTTGGAACTTTCCGAACGTCTTCCAAGCCTTGTCCCCGAGAACAATCAGCCTATGTTTAGGTTAACAAACAAAAGAAAGGAACGATACACAGCAAAGCAAATGAAGCAGGCCAGGGCATCCGGAAAGTAGGTCCAGCAAATACTAGGACATCGCTGGAAATCAGCCTATTAGGCCTGTATAATGAACGAAGCTAGGTTTGTATTCATCGTTTACATCAAGAGTAGTATTGCTGGGAAAACTGGGAGAGGTTAATTTTTAAAAAACGGAATAGACTATGGGATTTTATAAACTCAAGTAAAGAGTTACATGCAAGAGCAGACTGAAGATTTCAAAGATATTCCTGAACTGTTTATTTTTAAATGACACTGTCAGGTTAAAAATCAATTAATTACCTGTATTACATTGGGTAATTAGAACTGAGGGTTTTTAAATGGGATTTATTTTTTACATTAATACTGTTTCTCTACTTTTAGCATTTAATTCACCTGGGACAAGGAAAATAAACTAACACCCTCAGCTTTCAAAGACATGCACCTGTTTAACTTTACACACTCTAAGCAGTCTCACCAAAGTCACAGGACTTCTCAGAGTGCATAAATTTAAGTATGTGAATAAGTTCTTGCAGGATCAGGGCCTAAAGCATATCTTAAGCTGTGTTTAGATATTAAAGTATGAGGCAGCTTTGAAAGCCCTTTGGCCCCAGTGCTGCAATTAGATCTACCAGAATGAACCTTGCTCCCTGGCGAACTACACACAAGCACAGGGGATCACCTGCATCAATCTGATTAGGGAATCAAGGCCTAATAGGTTGTTTACACAGAGAAATTGACAAGAATGATTACTGTGGAATAAACTATTCTGTAATAGCTATTCCACAGTAACTCCTTGGGTGTTTCTATGTGGACACTCATTCCATAATAAAAGTAATTTTATTCCAGATTAGTTAGTGCACTCATAAAGCCCACTAATTCTTTGGGAATAAAGTGATTTTTAGTCTGGAATAGAGTATGCACATGGGGGACTATTCTGGGAGGATCAGTTTCCCCATGTAGACAACTCCTGAAGGACAATCAGCTTTTCTTTCTGGTTCTTTTGCATTGTAGAACCCTGTTGCAATGTGGAAGCTGCAAACTCTGTAATGTTTAAATCTAAACAAAAATATTTCAGTTAAGTTAAAAAGTAGTTAACATAATTTTTTCTATTGATAAGTTTTGCAAAACATTTTTGCCTCCAAGAACAAATATTTGTGACTTTTAAAAAATATCTGATAGTGACAGTTTATAATCTCACCTGTCTTTCTTCGCCTGAGAAATTACTGATGTTCTTTCCTAGTTTGTAAGACGGATCCAGGTGTGACTTACGAAGACATAGTATATATTCCTGATGTTTATATGCCTCTTTTCAAAGGGAGTAACTTGACACTAGGTTTAAAGTGGGTCGGTATGTGGGGGTACAAAATAACAGCAGCTCTCCCACAATTCTACCTTGTTTTCCAAAATCTATGCCTTTGGGGGAAAGGGGGGAAATGAGGCAGGGGAGGACTTGATTATACCCCAAACTGAATTGGTATAGCGTATATGGATGTAATTTATACTAACTGTGTGCATGACCATACTTGTACTGGTGTAAACTATTCTATTTGAGCCATAGGCTTACACAGGGCTCTGCTGAACTAATTGCAGCATACTACAATTTGGGCACAGATCCCAGACTCGTGTCATTTTGGGCAATTTTCATGCCAGTTTATGGGATAGGTCCAGGAGGCTGGAGGAACTGTGGGTGGAGGTGTAAGATTCCCGTGATCCTCCCTGCTGTGTCCCAAAATTCAGCTGATGGCTGCACAATTTTCATATTTCTGTCACCGTGGAGGAAGCCCAGCGGGATGCTGCACTCCTGTCCATTACTGAGATGGAAAAGCAGCTCCTGTTGTAGCTGAGATCCCACCATGTTGTATTTGTGGCACCTGGGGAGCAGTGGGTGTTTTGAAGTTGCTTGAGACAGATTCTGCAAGGTCTGCTGAAATGTTCACATATGGTAAATAGGCTCATTAGAATTGCATTGGGTGTCTCACTGAGAATATCAGAACATAGGGGATTTCTTCCCTGGCTGACTGAATGTCAGTACATTAGCAAAGAAATAAATGGAAAGGAGATACATGGCTTGAAACGGCCTTAAAGATTTCCTCCACCTTGTAAAACTCATGATCCAGGGAGCAGGAAGCCAGAAGGGTGACCTTCCATAACTCAAACTGTCACAGGAGCTGCAGTACCTCTGGGAGGGTGAAGTGGGGCTTCCCCCATCACTGCTAGAGGCAGAACTGTAACCAGCAGCAGAACTGTGATGGGGCAGAAAGATCTCCCTGTATTCTCCTCACATGAAAGCTCAGAGTGCTAATCCCCTCCAAGTAGAGGAATTATTTCTGCTCTAGTATTATAGGAATTCCTCCAGTCTGTGCAACTCCAATGATGAGGTGGGGACTTATCCTAGTATAGGTAGTCACAGAAATGGGACTGGGAAATGGGAAATGGAGATTTATGAGCTGTTCTCCTCTAAGCAGAACTCTAGAACTCCTCAGTACTGGCCTGCAAGAGTTAGGGGGGGGTCAATTCTTCATCCCAAGGCTGATTTTTCTCCTGGGTAATTTAGCTTTGTTGGAAGCCAGCAGCTGTTGTGTTCTGAGGTCTGCAAAAGTCAGAAGGCCTTGGATATTTTCTGCTGAACCAGAGCCAGAGGTAATTGCAATGTCCTGGAAAGACAATGAGGAGTCCGGTGGCACCTTAAAGACTAACAGATTTATTTGAGCATAAGACTAACACGGCTACCCCTCTGATACCTGGAAGACAGCATTCCTGTCTAAAACAGGTAAGGTGCATGCGTGCCATGTTTTCAGAAGCATCCTCGGTGGCTACATGGGCTATTTCCCAGCAACCTAGTGTTGTCTTGGCTGCTAATGTGTTCAGATTGCTGCACAGCCTCAGTAACTGTAACCAAGTGACAGGTTTCAGAGTAACAGCCGTGTTAGTCTGTATTTGCAAAAAGAAAAGGAGTACTTGTGGCACCTTAGAGACTAACCAATTTATTTGAGCATAAGCTTTTGTGAGCTACAGCTCACTTCATCGGATGCATACTGTGGAAAAACCAAGTGCACATTTAACTGATTAATATCTGTGCATACATCAACATGCCATCAGCTTGGTCTCTCAGAACTTCAAGGTGATTTTTGAGTTAGATTAGCAATGGTTCCTTTCTCTCTTCCTCTCATTTGGAGGGGAATGGGAAATGAGCTGGATTGGTCATTCCTTTCTTCTTGTGCAGCGGCTGGGTAAGCTGCCTGGAAGGTCTGGAAATTTGGCTTCTTTTTTCTCTTTACCCACAGACCCAGACAGGGCCCAGGACGCACCAAAAAGAGACGTGGGGGAGCTCTCCATAAAACTTTGCGTCACTCGGTTTATTTTACTATGATAAATGGTGGAGCAGTCTCATATGTGATTAAACATGGGGGCCAGATCCTCAGCTAATATAGATTGCTGTAGCTCCAATTTGATTCCAATGGCGCTGTGTTGATTTACACCAGCTGAGGATGTGGCCCAAGATAAATAATTTGATGTCCAAATGTTCATTTTCTCAATAATATAATGCCCACCACCTTGTAATTATAGTTGAGCCAACACAGCCAGGAATTTCAGCAACAACCCAGCTGTCAGTTATATGGAACCTGGCTACACATTTTCTGTTTGTTGAAAGGTGATAGTCAAGGTTAAGAGCAGAGAAGAGTCTGTAGCATTTCCACCCGCTGCTCCAATCTAATTCTCTGCATAACTCCTCCCACCTGGAGGCAATGAACAATCCCTGCACCCATTCCATAGTTAGGAGAGTGAACAATCAGTAGCTAGGGGATACCAAAGAGTAATGGCAAAAGGAAAAGGAGGACTTGTGGCACCTTAGAGACTAACAAATGTATTTGAGCATAAGCTTTCGTGAGAGCTGTAGCTCACGAAAGCTTATGCTCAAATACATTTGTTAGTCTCTAAGGTGCCACAAGTCCTCCTTTTCTTTTTGCGAATACAGACTAACACGGCTGCTACTCTGAAACCTGTCAAAGAGTAATGTAATGTCAATCTCCCCTTCCATCAAGATTTGGATCACTACAACTGTCTTGGCCCCAAGGCATAGAAATAATGAGGTTGCTCCCAACCCAGATATCCCAATGATACCACAGTTAGGCCTATATTTTGCCCTTATAGAAGGGGAAAGAGTGATTGGAAAACTTTGCTATTACAAAGCTGCAGAAAACCCAACAGAATCTCCTTCAGGGAATATGTCCGCACAGGCAAGGTGCAGAGCCCCAGGGGCTTTTGGGAATCAGCTCCCAAAGCCCACAGGGTTTGGAGTATTCATGTAGTCAGCCAGCAATTATGTTGCCATTGTCTCCCCCTCTGCTATGGTAAGCAGGAGCCAGTGGCGATTTAATGCTAGTAAATCTGATATTTTTTTGAGAGGAGCACACTGCAGAGAGCAGTTGGCTCCACGTTTCCTTCCTCTCCAATCTTATATCCCTCCCGCCTCCAACCCCCCAAGATCACGGGGAGGAGGGCATAATAAGTAGCCAACACTTCCTTCTCTTGGCTGGTTTAAGGGCCTATTCGCTCACCTTTGCTCCCTTCCACACCAAAAGGAGCTCTTTGGCCCTTGTATACCACCGAGCCCATCCAGCCCCTCTGCGGTGCAAACACTGCACTGTTATCAGATACCGTTTAGAATGTATCTGTTCAGAGGCTGTATTTTCCACGTTTTCTGATCCTGTAGTAACATGATCTCAGCTGCTTTCTACAGGTTACTCACGGAAACAATATACCCTTTCTTTCTCAGGAACCAGGCCACATGGATAAATATCAGGTATGTCTGTTACCAGATAGTGTATATCAGATGACTCATGAAGCAAATAGCTTGTTATTTGAATATAGGCAGATACTTTCAGCACCTGATGTATTTGTTTTGTGACTGCGGTTTAGGAAGGAACAACATGGGGGAAAGGGAGGAAAGAGCTGTCATCAGTCAATACAGCTGAGAAGCACTTGATACATAATTTAACATGATGCTAGGTATTTTGTTTCTTTGATCTAACTAAGTAGCAAGTACCTTCTTTACAACTCAACAGGGGCAGCAGGTTTATATAATTTTTGGTGGTGCCCAAAATGGGTCCAAGTCCTGCCCCCCACCCACCTAAGGCTCTAGGAGGGAATTTGGGTGCGGAAGGGGGTTTGGGGTGCAGACTCTGGGAGGAAGTTTGGGTGCGGGAGGGGTGTGGGCTCTGTGACAGAGTTTGGGTGCTGGGTGGAGGCTCTGGGCTGGGGGTTGGGGTGCAGAGTGTGGGCTCTGAGAGGGAGTTTGGGTGCAGGAGGGGTGCTGGCTCTGGGAGGGAGTTTGGGTGCTGGGTGTGGGCTCTGGGCTGGGGAAGGTAGTTGGGGTGTGGGCTCTGGGAGGGAGTTTGGGTGCTGGGTGTGGGCTCTGGGCTGGGACAGGGGGTTAGAGTGCAGGAGGGGGTGTGGGGTGCTGGGTGCGGGAGGGGGGTTGGGTTCTGGGTGCGGGCTCTGGGCTGGGACAGAGGGTTGGGGTGTAAGAGGGGGTGTGAGGCCAGGGATGAGGAGTTTGGGGTGCAGCAGGCAGGCTGCGCTGGGGTGGGGGGCCAGAGAGGAGGACTTCCCCCAGCCCTCTCCCCACTGGCAGCAGTGAGCTCTGGGGGAGGAGGGGCCCTCCCCAGCCCAACACTTGCGCAAGCCCCCCCAGGCTGCTGCTCAGGAGGTCCAGCCAGGATAAGCCCCCCGGAGTCGACTTGGAGTCACCTACCGGGGGAGGGTGGGTGGCTGCCACGCACCTCCTCCCCTCCTCTCTCCACATACAACTCCCTGTCCCTGCAATTCAGTAAGTAGTAGTAAAAACCATCTCCGTGGCAAACTTCCACCTTCTGTTATAGTTCCTTTTCCTAAGCAGTACATGGAGTTAAAAACTGAGTATGTTCCTCCCAGGACAGCAAGTTGTTCAAAAGGACACCTGACGGGTAATACAACCATCATTCTGGCTCCCGCCATGGCTACGCTATGGGGATTATAGCAGCATAGCTACTGCACTGTAGCTCTGCCGGCATAGCCCCCTAGCGTAGACCTAAACAGAAGGGGCGTGTCCATCACTGTAGGAACCCCACTTCCCTGAGTGACAGTAGCTAGGTTGACAGAAGCATTCTTCCGTTGGCCTAGTTGCATCTACACTGGGGGTTAGGTTGGTATCGCTACAGTGCTCAGGGGGCGTGTGGATTTTCCACATCCCTGAGGGCTGTAGCTATGTTGACGTAAGTTTTCCAGGTAGATCAAGCCTTAGGATACTAATTTCATCCTGAGGCAAGTACTGAATAAATGCGGGGCTGTGGAAGATTATAATGTGTCGTGGCTGTCTGTGTCCAGAATGATAATCAGACACAGGCAACAAAATGCACCTTTGATCCATTTAGTAATGATAAGCACTGGGAAAAGCCAAGGAATTTACAGCTGTTTCCACTTCAGAATACTGAAGACAATAGTTTACAATCTCCTCTTACCAGTTGTTTTCTACAACAAAATACCTACTCTTACCTTGAACATTTTTCAGTTGAGCTGTAATATTTATTCAACTTGATTTCCACAATTGAATGACATTGAAAAAAGTCCCAGGAAATAAGTCAAAATATCAATACAATGAAAACAAAAGGCCTGGTTGGTTAAGGGGATCAGGGAACCGGTTAAATCAAAGGATCGTTAATGGGCTAGAGAGGCTTTCATTTCTAAGTTGCTGGTTCAAACCTGGCCCAGGTTGGTAATGACTGAAAGTTTCTATCAGCTGTCTGAAAAGACTTTGTTCCCAGGCAAGAAGTATCCACCCTTTAAAAACTACCACCATAACTGCCATTTAAGCCTTACCCATGTAGGAAATTGCCTGTGAGTCCTATCTATATTGGGAGATTGATTAGATTCAAGAACTCTCTCTGCACAAGTACAAACCATTTTCAGCGCTGATTCAAGGGAGCCAACTGTCTGCAGTAAGTCAGTCTCCTAGGGCTGGATTCGCAAAAGGACTTAGGCACTGCCACTTTAGGTGCCTAAATCCCAAATCAGGTCCCGCTGGGAGTTGCCAAACTCCCACTCGCTTGCCCCAATCTCTGTAGGTACCTAAACTTGCTCGACACCTAAACATTTGCAGTAAAATTTCCCTAGGTGCCAATGTTTCTGCCTGTGCACACTGCAGCCCCATGCCAAGTGTCCACATGCCTAAGCCCCACAGCAATGCACAAACCTGGGGAAGATAGATGTTCCTCTGCCTAAGTCACTTGTAGAGCCTGTCCTGTAAGCATGCTCAGAGCTACTGATTGGGCCCCTTTAGGTGAGCTTACGCAAAATGGAGGTTGGGAGGGAGAGACAGCCCTCCCTCATAACTTTTCACCCAGTGGTTAGGGTACTCATGTGGGGTGAGGAAAACCCCTGTTCAAATGCCTCCTCTTTCTAAGGGGGAGAAGGGATTTGAACAGGGCTCTATGATCTCTCAGGCGAGTGTCCTAACCACTGAGCTATGGGATAGTCTGATGTGGGGCTGCCTCAGTCTCTCCTGTTGAAGCTGTTCCGCTGTGAATAAATAATGAAAAAATCATTGGCCAGAGAGATTAGAGCACTCACCTGGGAGGTGGGAGACCCAGATCCAGGCTGAGTTATATTGTCAGGGCAGGTTCTGGCCAGATGGCAAGGATATATCTGGTTTCTGATTAAACAGAGACTGTCAGTGTCTTAGATTTTCAGTTCAACCCCTTTCACAAGCACTACATTGACACAAATAGACTCATACAGTAGAATACTGAAAGAGCCAAAAGTCTCCCATGCACACCTATTCATATTCAAGTGAGACCAGGGTGATGTAAGCAAATCTGTGCAGTCAAATACCCACTTGCGTGCTTCTGCACAATGGAAACATCACTCAGATATTGCAGTTACTGTATCATGCTTATTACCTGTTAAGAACACTCAGATCAGGTGTTTAGAACCTGCTGCTTGCTGGAGTGGAAAAAACACCTTCTGGCCTCTTGCACAACCTCATCCTCAGGATACCCAGCACAGCAAACAGCAGGATTTAGCTCCGTGGCTCTCTACTGGAGCTGGAGGTCTCTGGAGGCTTTTTCAATGGTGCTCACATAGTGCTGGATCGTCTCATTTCCAGCTGCTAAAAATACTGTGATTTCCTAGTATCACCTGCTCTAGCTGTTGTTTATTCCTCGGTGGGAGGGGAGGTGTCCATGAGCCAATCAGATGTGGGGCAGGGCCACCTTATGCAAATAGTTGAGGAGTCAGAACCCCAACCTAATTCCATAGAAACTGACTTGTGAGACCAGTAGGAATTTGTCTTTCAGCTTTTTCATTCTTTTGCTTCGTCCCCAGGAACTCTTCCCGTCTGTGGAACTGCCATCCTAATTTTCTTCAAAAGCTTTGTGGGTGATAATCCAGCACCTTTCATTAGCACTTGACACACACAAATTTATGTTACAAATCAACAGTGAACTGCTTCACTTTGCTTGGTGTCATTTAGACCTTGAAATGGCATGCGTACAAATAAATACCATGAGCCGGATCCTCAGCTGCGATAAACTGATTTACCTCATCTGAAGCTCTGCCTCCTTATCGTAATCTTACGAGTGTAGCATAAAATAGTAATGTGTCCAGGTGCATCAATGCGGAAATTAATGTATAAGGGGAATGTGGGAACCAGTTATATGGTTTCGGAATAGGGGCGGAAGGAATTGAGAATGAGACTGAAAGATGGATACAGACATGACAATGAGGTAGGTACTAGCTCTTCATCTCACAGCAAGAAAATGCTGTTAATGGTTCAAACACCAGGAAAAGAGAGACAACAAGAAAGATCAGATTGTGGATGGTAGAACAATATTTTAATGTACAATGGGAACAACCTCAGCATTACACTGTACTGTTAGACCAACAAACACTAGAAACCATCAAAAAAGAGCTATGCACAGCCAAGAGCCGATCCCTCCGGTGAGAAACAGAACTTGCTTTTATTCTCCTAGCTACATTCAAAGAAGGATTTTATGGGCTTGTGCCCAAATCAAGCAAAACTAAAGAGAATGAGGTAAATGGTTTATGAATTTTACATAAGCTCTTCCCTTCCACAGGGAGTGGAGTAGATGGAAACTGCCAGCAGCTGAAACAAGAGTCAATGGCACATAAAGAGCCCCCATTACACTCAGGAGAAGTTTTACAAATACAGGACGTGCTATTTGCCCAAATTCTCCATCAAAAGCTCACTGCTCAGGTGGGCAAGCCTAAAACTCCACCAGCAGTGCAGTCCCTTGGCAGTTGCTCTATACTGATCTCTTCTAAATGCCATAGACAGATATTATTTTTTTCTATCTCATCCATGCTTCTGAGAGCGGGGAAGGGGGAAGCAATACAATTAACTTGAGACTCTCAGCAAACAATCAATGCACATACATTATCTTCTGTCAGGAAGCTAAGAGTAGCAATTTGTTTACTTTAGTGTCTACTTCTTCTCCCTCCCCCCAAATCCCTTTCTTCCTGGAGCGGGGATCAGTTGGGGATATGTACAATATTTAACACTTGTGACTTTCATGTAAGGATCTTACTGTGCTTTTCACACATCAATTCCTAAAGATTCATCTCTTCGAAAAGACCTTTCCACCATAAAAATGGCACCCCCAACACTGGCACTCCCCTTCGACCCAAGCCCCTCCCACCACACTCCTCCAAAAAAGGAAATTAGTTAAAAATCTAAAAAATCCAAAGCAAGAACTCAACTCCAAGCAGAGATTTTACCCCAAAAATGGATTAAAGGAAGTCCATTGGGCACTTTGCTTTTACATGGAAGGCGCTCAGACACCTCTGAGTCATCCTGTCCTGGTTTCGATTTAATCAATTGTCTTTAGGGTGCCAGCTTCCACCTCAGGGTCGTCAATCTGCCCTTCCTCAATCATGGATGCGCATTGATGGTTCTTTGGCATCAACAAATCTCCGTAAGTGTCTTCACTCCTCCTTTCTTGACCATCTGGTTAACAATGGCCTTCACACCTTATCTTTTCCTGATGCATGCATTCCTCATTCACACAAACAGACTTTTACAGAGACCAAACAGTCTTTTACAGAGACTTTGAGAATACAAACAGTAGTACAGTATTTTATATTTAGCAAAAAGGCATTGCAAATTAAACCTTGCTAAGTTTTATAACCAATAACCAAGACAATTTACATTGAGACCCAGGCCTTCAATGTTTCTCTAATCTACTTAACATAGACACAATACAGAATCCTGTCTCTTAATAAGTAAACCTTAAAACAAAGAACTAAAGAGGGCCCAATTTTTAATGTATATGGGAAAACAGAATCTCATAGTCCCAGAGGGTTATTCCTTTTTGCTATTCAACAAGGGTGGCTAGCAGGATGAAATCAAACCGTATATTAATTCTTATAGTGCAATTATAAAATCCTGCTCCTACAAGTTTCCAGCTATACTCCCACAATAGGTCAGGAGCTGGGAGCTCTTCAGTATGCAGGAAGGCTTAGCTGGTATTTTAAGTCCCCAAATTACATTCAGTTAATGACATAAAGAAAGGTCTTTCTATACTGGAGCCATGATTAGTGTGTCAGGGAATCTCTTGCACCAACTCTACAATGCTTTAGTCTTCTCCCAGGAGTGCTTGGCACATCTTGCAATGCCTGGTTTGGGGAGTTTATCTAAAATCTGCTTATAGGCTCACTGATTGTGGATATCATATTGCTCCACAGCACAGTTAGGGTCTTTCTTTTGATCTTGGGTCAGTTGGCTCATCAGTTAAGTTCAGATCAGCTGCAAAGAGAAGTGAATGCTGACAATAAGCTACATGCTGTGTCTACTTAATAAATACCAGTAGATACTTCCTGTTTCTGCAGGTCACATGCCATCGGGTATATAGTACAGATAGGGGATACAGCTAAATCAAGTCAGTTGACATGGGTTGGACTTCCCATCCACATTGAGAAGAAAGCCAACTTGTCCCATCATCACCTAGAGCCACTTGTCCCATCACCACCCAGAGTTGAGCCTAAACCATGAGCAAGACCTGACATCAGTTGTTGAACACACTTCAAACAGCTTCTGATGGTATGTCATGTGTGGACATGAAGCAAGTTTCAACCAGAAGGATACCTGGAACCAAACTCGAACTAACCTTCAACACCAATTACCATGGAAGGCAGTAAGAGCTTATTTTGTAGGCTAGGTCTACACTTGCCATGGCGTATAGAGTACAGGCACTACAGGTATAGCTACATGCTGCAGTGAAAGGCTCCAGCAGTGTGGAAAGGCTGTGTTGGGGTGTGGCAGCTGGACACGACACTGCTAAAAATAGCAATGTAGATGTGGAAGGCACTGCTTGGGCTTGTAGATAGGTGAATGCGGGTTCCTGTGTGTTGGACACGCTACTTTACTCACCTAAGCCATGCCTCACTGTCTACTCGATTATTTACACCCAGGTTAGCTGGAAGTGGAGTGTCTGTATTCTACACATCGGCGTAAGTGTAGACCCATAATTTCACCTTGACGGGAACCGGCAAAAAGAGCAAGAACATTAAACATTGGAAATGAGGACTCCGGTTCATGTAATATTAAAGTACTGCTAATAAAATAATGCATCAGTGGTGCTTTCTACCCCCTCATATTACTGATGGCACATTATAGAAAGAAATGTTTCCTGTTTAGACATGAACATTCTGATACCTTGTCTCTGACACCTCCCCTCCCCATCCTGATTTACACATGTTCAAAAGCAAAGATGGGCTTGTGCTGCGAAACTAACAGCTGGATTGAAAATGCATAAAGTTTTGGAGCATCAGGATCCCGAATTCTGGTTCAACCTATTCTAGATAAAGGTCAGCCATGAACCTTGGATCCAGATCGTTTCGACCATCTGGATCCGCTGTTCTGATCTTGGTCCATTTCTAGGCTGCCAACCTTAGAGATGCAAAAGAAAAGGAAAATCACTGTAAAGGCTGCTCTTTCCTTCACTGAAGCATGGTCTGTGGTTTCCTCTGAGACTGTCTCATGTGACATTGCCGTGCCGTATCACATGCCCCTGGGAACAAGTTCATTTCAGAAATATGGGTTAAGTATGTAGACTGCTATTAATATTTTATGCATTATTTTCAATATGTCATTATATATTTATAAGGAACCAGCCGAAGCATGTAACCATGCATACTATGAATATGTAACCATTTTATGTGGCAGCTTTAGCTTGTAAAGTCTGATAGTATAAAGGGAAAATCAGGTATACAGGGCTTTTAAAAAATATTAATTGAATAAAACTGGGCAGACTGTATTCTTCTTATGTGGCATCTCCATTACTGGAAGTTTGCAACCATGGTAGCCCATTCTGTGCAATCCTCTGCTACACTCTTTGTGGCTGAATAATCCTTTTGTTCCACCCAGGATACCACGTTGTGCAGCCAAGATCTTTTTTTTCTTCCTCGTGTTCTTCTGCCATCAACTTTCCTTTCCAACGCCCGTACAAAAGTTTGCCTGACAAGTGAGCCGGATTTAATGGGGCTGATTTTCCTCTGACTTATCTCAGGCTGACACTAGTGTAACTCCACTAAGCTCAGCGGTGTTACGCCTGATTGTGTGCGGGTCAGACTAATTAACTGCGCCGCATGGGTTTGTTCCTTCAGGGCTCTCATAGCACCACATGAAAACAAAGGCGTTAAACAGGTTAAAGAACGGGACAAAACAACAACAACAACGTTTCTCTTGCTTGATCGTCAGTAACATTTTTACAATGTACGTTCTTTGAATAGTTGTGACAAAGTGCTGGGCTTCAAATGCATACTAAGATGAACATTAAAGGACCAGGATATTAGCGGTGTGTTCTACGCAGGCCCGGTCTGTGCTAGAAAAGGTTTTCCAGGGTAGCTGTGTTGGCAAAGCCTCCTAGTGTAGACAGCTTATATCAGAAGAAAAAAGGGAAAAAAAGAAGATTATGCTGGTATAGTTTATACCAGTTCAGTTACTGAAATAAGCTGTATTGGCTAAAGCCCTTTTATGGTGGTGTAACTGCATCCAGGGCTTTTTTCCAGAATAGCAATTTTGCAAAAAATCATAAATCAAAAGTTTCTCATGCAGACCTTCCCTAAATATCTCAGTGGAGGCTCTTGCCATTAAAGCAGAGTTTCCTATGCTATGTGACAAAGAAGCTTTTTAGCACAGCCAATGTGATCAGGCCACTTGTTTCTGATGGAAAAAAAACAACCCTTCCTTCACCTGCCCATTTGCTTCAAGTTGCCACAGAGGATGGCATCAGCCCAGACGCCTCGCAAAGCTGTTCGAGCTGCAGCGAGAGCAGACTGGCGAGAAGGAATGAGCGAGAGGGGAATCCAGGCCAGACTTGGTATCTGCTCAACAGCTGCTGTAGAATTTTGTTTCCTTTTTTAGAAGGGAAACTCTGGGAACTGTTGGGCTCCAGCAGCATTCCACAGCTTGCCGGTGCCCTTAGACAGGGCACTTTCTGGGGACCCACGCTACACACCTCTCACATGCTGGTCAGACTGCCTGCCCAGGTTTCTGCTCCACAGCCCATCTGCCTCCAGAGCCAGCAGGCCACAGACAAGAATTAATTGCCTAACTGCCCTTCCTGACTCCTTTTATGGACAGCTGCATGCTCCCTACTATGGCTTCTTGGCCTATGCACGGGGTCACCGGGTGTCACAGGTAGGCCCAAGGGCATGTCACCACCTGGAGAGGGGTTGCAGGGAGGAGGAGATTGCTAGGGAATTTTCATGGCAATGGAGAATTAGTGGCATCCAGGCATAGCAGAAGAGTGAAGTGGATAGCACCCTCTAGCCAGAGTTACGGCTGGCCCTAATGTGCCCTTGGATTCTGCGGTTTAGTAGGAACAAACTACCCAGCTCAGTATGTGGGAGTGGGCCCAGGAGAGCTCCCGTGAGGCCCCTGCCACCCCAGGATAGCCTGGTGATTAGGCCCCTCACCTGGGCTGTAGAAAGAGTAGGTTCAACACCCTGATTCTGTGACTTGAACCTAGGTCTTCCACCGCCTAGGGGAGGTCCCGCACCCCTGGGCTCCTAGCTACCTTCGGTCGCTGCGTTCTGCCACAAGGAATTCCGTCCTGGACCTGAGCCGGCTCAGTCAAAACTGACATGTTCCCACAAAGGTTTGCTTTTGACAAATCAGTGTAGAAAAATTCCCAACCAGTTCAAATGCGGGGTAATGGCGCGATGGGGGAGGGCGTGGTACACTGGCAAATTGCCACCCTAGTTGTTAGAGAACTGTACATACCTTTGTTTTGGTTTTGTTTTAAATCAGGCCACAATCACCCTACAGGTTTTGCTTGTACTTTAGCTCCCTTGCTCTGTGTCTAGAAGCGGTTTGCTAGGGGTGTTACAATGCAAACAAACCCTCAAGGCATGGAGTCATTGGAGAGGAACAGCAGGCAAAGAGGAACTTCAAGCCTGGCAATGTTAATAGTTTGCATGGTCCATATATGTCTCAATATAGCAAACTGAAAGGCAACCCTGGGCCAAATGTTACCACCACCCTGTTGTAGCTCTGTGTATAAAGGAAAGCCTTGGGACTATATTTAAAATCCTCCTACAGATTCAGCTCTTGACACAGCCTGTCTCTGGCCCCACTGGGCAGCTGCATATTTGAGAGGCTATTTAGGGAGGATGCTGCACAGCCTGCATGCCTCTGAGCCTCAGGAGATTAACTTGCTCTCAAGTCTGTACGCTCCGACTGTACACTGTAATTTCAAGATGGCTGCTTTTTTCTAAACTATCTCCCTCCCATTTGTAATACTACTCACATATTCATTCCTAGATGCTCTTTAGTTCAGTAGTGCATAACCTTACACAAGAAGAACACCCCCACCAGCAGTTAGACCAGCTTTAAAAATACCGAGTGTAGGAATAGACAGACCAAGCACCAAAAGTAAATGACAAAGATAAGATAATATGGCCTTTAAACACTGATGAGCAGCTGCAATGAGAGTTTACATTTGAAGGGTGTTTATTTTTGTTTTTTCAAATACCGTAACAGTCAACGTGGAGGTGGATTCCCCAGAGTAAGAAGTTGTTTTATTTTTGTAAAACAAAAATCACGATTGAAGGGAGGTTTTTGCTAAAATAAAGGTTATTGTGGCACACCATGTAAACACAGGGCTGTATCTAACAGAACACCTTTAAATTAGCTGAACTAAGCCTGTCATTTAAAATTTTTTCCAGTTTACTTAGTTGTCTCGGAACCACAGTCAGACATAAGAACCATTCACTTTTGCTTTCGCTAAATTTAGGACTAGGTGATTAAAAAAAACAAATCCTTCTAAAGTTCTATCCTGGCTTTATTCTGATGATCCTGGTTTTCCTTGTCACTTAAATATCAGAGTGCCCTTTTGTGAATCTCCCATAAAATTACACAGCCACATGCTGGATCCTCTTTCCTAGAAGAAAGGCTGCATTTTGCAAAACCTGCATATTATGCATGTTGTAATTGTGGGGAAGGACGGGGTGGTGTGGCGGGGACATGGATGCAAAAGGAGAACGATTGGGCTACAAGAGAAACTTAAATATAGCCTCACTGCTATGTGAAAAGAATATTTTAAAGTACGTTTGTAAAACAAAATATCGGGACATAGGGTCACCAACTGGGGAGTTTCCATTTACTGGGGCTAGCACCTGCATGCTGGCTGTGTCTCACTCATCTTGGCTGTGTTACAGGGTTCAACACGGATTAGATCTTCATGGAAAGAGACCCCAATTTATTGTTAAGCACAGGCTTCCCTTCACCATGTGCATGTTCCCTGCTCCCACCTCTTTTTTATTTAAACAAACCAATCCAGCAGCCTTAGCAATGAAAGCCCCATTCTCTACCACCAATTGATTTCCTTCTGGCCCCTCAAGGTATGTCTACACAGGGAGTGGCAGCCTAGGGATGGGAGCAGCTTCAGAGCTTCAGCTGCTGCCCAAGCCACAACGTTTATACAGCTATTTTCAGTACGCTAGCGTGAGCCTGGGGATGTCAACTGAGGCTCTGAGACTGGCTGCCAGGGGGTGTGTAGACAGACCCTCACTGCTTCAGGCAGGGCAAGAATGCAGGAGTGTGGGCCACTCACCTGGGCCCGGGTGGTTGATTCCCTTCAGAATACAGATAGAATGTAAAGAGCGGTAGCTAACCTTTGTTAGCTATCATGTAGTTCCTTACACAGGTGGCGGGAGAATTAGCTACCCCATCTTATTACGCAGCGCTCCAAAGCACACTACTATGTCAGCAACACCATAGGGATGGGACACAGGAGGAGGGAGAAGCACTGCAGCTTTAAAGGCATTAAACAGGGAGGCATTAAGAAGGAAGAAATTGTCCTATCCCTTCTTTCCCCGAACCCTAATACATTTGTGTATTACCCACTGGTAAAGGCTTAGAATGTGTGACTTGTACAGCGATTTTTGCATTGAAAATAAATCACCGTGCTCCATATATGAAAACCACATTCCAATACCCCTTTAGCTATTCCTCATGCAGGAGACCCTGTAAGTATGTTCCTTGGCCCGAATGAATCAGATGTAGCACACTTATGCCATAAAAAGGACCCCCCACAATTTAAAAGAGTTCAACACATGGCACTCAGAGTTACTGGGGCATCTTTGTGTCATTCAAATCAAATCCACCATTCTACCACCACTTCATCATCAACAGCTCAAAACCCCCCTTTCTTTCCAGTTAAGTTTTTTTGTTCCAGCGCTCACTTTTTTACACACAGCCAGCCCCCTGCCCCTCATTAACGGACTCATTAAAACCTACACTGCCTCTTCCAGTCCATACAAAGTGCTGCAATGATAGGCATTGTCTTTGCTCAGCATTCATCTGATCATGCTACTCTCCACCAGCTCCCCATTCCCACTCCTTCAAACCAACATGTGGCATAACCTATCAAAATGTGTGAGGTATGACCAAGAGGTGAAATACCTTGTTTTGTATCATGCTGTAAATGGCAGATTACACTGGTTTTTAATTGTAAAGCTGATTAAGATTATTTTCTTCCCCATGTGAAGCCAATAAATTAGTTTTCCAATGTGTTAAATGGTGGGAAGGGTTATGGGAGCTTGCTACTCAGGTTGCAGAGGAGAGGAGGGTATAAACCCCTGTGCAGGCTACTCTCAAATGCAGTTAGTGCTCCATCCCCACTCCACAGTACAGCTGATACCCCATTGCCCTCTGAGGGCTAGAAGGCCCCCAGTTGCTCTTCTAGCAACTCTGGGCTCTCAGGTTTCAGAGTGGTAGCCATGTTAGTCTGTATCAGCAAAAACAATGAGGAGTACTTGTGGCACCTTAAAGACTAACAAATTTATTTGGGCATAAGCTTTCATGGGCTAAACCCACTTCATCAGACGCATGCAGTGGAAAATACAGTAGGAAGTATACACACACACACACAGAGAGAACATGAAAAAATGGGGGTTGCCATACCAACTCTAACGAGAGTAATCAATTAAGGTGGGCTATTATCAGGAGGAGGGAAAAAAAACTTTTGTAGTGATAATCAGGATGGCCCATTTCAAACAGTTGACAAGAAGGTTTGAGTAACAGTAGGGGAAAAATTAGCATGGAGAAATAGTTTTTAGTTTGTGTAATGATTCATCCACCCCTAGTCTTTATTCAAGCCTAATTTAATGATGTCCACTTTGCAAATTAATTCCAGTTCTGCAGTTTCTCGTTGGAGTCTGTTTTTGAAGTTTTTTTGTTGAAGAATTGCAACTTTCAGGTCTGAAATTGAGTGTCCAGGGAGGTTGAAGTGTTCTCCAACTGGCTTTTGAATGTTATAATTCTTGACATCTGATTTGTGTCCATTTATTCTTTTGTGTAGAGACTGTCCTGTTTGGCCAATGTACATGGCAGAGGTGCATTGCTGGCACATGATGGCATATATCACATTGGTAGATGTGCAGGTGAATGAGCCCCTGATGGTGTGGCTGATGTAATTAGGCCCTACGATGGTGTCCCCTGAATAGATATGTGGACAGAGTTGGCAACAGGCTTTGTTGCAAGGATAGGTTCCTGGATTAGTGTTTTTGTTCTGTGGTGTACGGTTGCTGGTGAGTATTTGCTAGAGGTTGGGAGGCTGTCTGTAAGCAAGGACTGGCCTGTCTCCCAAGATCTGTGAGAGTGATGGGTCATCCTTCAGGATAGGTTGTAGATCCTTGATGATGCGTTGGAGAGGTTTTAGTTGGGGGCTGAAGGTGACGGCTAGTGACATTGTTACTTTCTTTGTTGGGCCTGTCCTGTAGTAGGTGACTTCTGGGTACTCTTCTGGCTCCGTCAATCTGTTTCTTCACTTCAGCAGGTGGGTATTGTAGTTTTAAGAATGCTTGATAGAGATCTTGTAGGTGTTTGACCCTGTCTGAGGGATTGGAGCAAATGCGGTTGTATCTTAGAGCTTGGCTGTAGACAATGGATCGTGTGGTGTGATCTGGATGAAAGCTGGAGGCATGTAGGTAAGTACAATGGTCAACTGGTTTTCAGTATAGGGTGGTGTTTATGTGACCATCGCTTATTAGCACTGTAGTGTCCAGGAAGTGGATCTCTTGTGAGGACTGGTCCAGGCTGAGGTTGATGGTGGGATGGAAATTGTTGAAATCATGGTGGAATTCCTCAAAGGCTTCTTTTCCATGGGTCCATGTCATCAATGTAGTGCAAGTAGAGTAGGGGTGTTAGAACAACACTTCCTCAGCTCTCATCCCCTAAGTCAGCCATAAAAATGTTGGCATACTGTAGGGCCATGCGGGTACCCATAGCAGTGCCGCTGACTTGAAGGTATATGTTGTCCGCAAATGTGAAATAGTTGTGGGTGAGGACAAAGTCAAAGTTCAGCGACCAGGTTTGCCATAACATACTGTTCCGGATGGCTTGTAGTCCATCTTTGTGTGGAATGTTGGTGTAGAGGGCATCTACATCCATAGTGGCCAGGATGGTGTTTTCTGGAAGATTATCAGTGGATTGTAGTTTCCTCAGGAAGTCAGTGGTGTCTCGAAGATAGGTGGGAGTGTTGGTAGCGTAGGGCCTGAGGAGAGAGTCTACATAGCCAGACAATCCTGCTGTCAGGGTGCCAATGCCTGACATGATGGGGCACCCAGGATTTCCAGGTTTATGGATCTTGGGTAGCAGATAGAACCTGGTTGGGGTTCTAGGGGTGTGTCTGTGCAGATTCGTTCCTGTGCTTTTTCGGGGAGTTTCTTGAGCAGTTGGTGTAGTTTCTTTTGGTAACCCTCAGTGGGATCAGAGGGTAATGGCCTGTAGCATGTGGTGTTAGAGAGCTGCCTAGCGGACAAAGGAGGTGCTGTCATCATCACGAATAGGTCTAGGCGCTCAGTGACAATAAGATGGCTAGATTAATTTTCATTTTTCTTTCGTAAACACTGTCAACTACAGCAACATTTGAAGAAAAAGCACAGGCAATAACTCTTTAGGAAGTCTTCCTTATTTCCTGTTGTCCATCACAGGGTTAATGAAACCATTCTCTGCAGCATCCAATACTACCTCTTTTCCAAGACAAGCTGACCAGTTCTACAGTAGACCAGTTCTACTGTAGCATAGCAATTATGTTCCTGTGTGAGTTACAGTACCCTAGTGGCCATTTAGAAATGTACCAAGATTCTTATCTTTCTTCATGGAATATGTTTCCCAATTTATATAGTGTCATGAACATTTGAATATTAATTTTGTTTTAGTTACAGTGATGGGGACCCCACAAAGTAGCTGCTTATCTGAGGGAGTCCCCTCTCTCTCCCAGCATGACTGCTACATTCCACATCATTTGGGGCACTGAAGCCAGAGCGAGCCCCCTAGGTATGTAAAAAGCAGCTTTTGGAAAGGCATTCTCCTTGAGGGTCCCTGGACTTTGGAAATCATTTTCACCACCCTTCCATCTGAAATAACCTGAAGCTTTAGGACACACTGTAATGGAAGTCTGTAGCGTTGCGGGGGGGAGGGGAAGAAAGGGTTTATAGGATCTTAGGTGGAGATATTTCAGTTTTGGGTACAATCCTCATTTGTGCAGAGAAGTGTGGATGCTTTGCTTCTGCTCTCTTGGCTTGCGTTTTAGTTTGTCAAGGCTTCCGAGAACATGGGACAGATATTCTTTGTTATCATCTAACTCGGTTAGAAATTTCCTGAGTGACCTGAAAAAATAGCTATATCAAATTTATTTGTTATTAGCCATATGTATTAGAATTGTTGTTTGGCCTGTTCATAACCCTCCAGCTGGGTAGGCCATATTTATGAACTAGCTGAAAGCTCATGCTGTCACACAGTTGTAATTTGTCAAGTCGTGTATAAAAAGTTGAAAATGCCCTTGATGGTAACAGACTGCAAATCCCAGTGATGACTGAACCTGGAGAAATTCTAAACAAGAGCTCTGAACCATACTGGTAGTTGTTCCCATAACTCCATCTTGACTCAGACATTCTAGGCTTCAGAGTGCTGTTTGGGGTTACGATGTGTGCTGGCTGTGTTGATTTGTGTCTGGGGAGATTATAGTGGTAGATTTGTGCAGGTGGCATTCGGGCCAAGTAATCCATCATATGTGCAGTCTCTCTCATTCAAACCATGAAAGTGTCACATGCAAATTAGCTATACTAGTGGTGATTGGTTGAGCAACCTCTGACATCCCAATGGTCTAGGTCGCTTAGCATGGCCTACCCTTGTGGTATACAGCTACATTAAGACATGTAATTTCATAAAGTCAAAATGGCTGAGTACTTAAAAACTCAACAGTAACAGACCGTGAATCCCAGTGACGATTGAACCTGGTGATATTCAGAACAAAAAGCTCTCAACTATGATTGTAGCTGCTTCTGCCACTTCATACTGTCCCAAAGACATTTCAGAGCGACATTCCTGGAATCCTATTATATGGATACATGTATATTTAATAGTAACATTCCGAAGTGTTATGTCATGACATCTTCCACCAACTACGTACAAATTCAAAGATTAAGGTTGCTATGGAAGCCTTAATTTTCAATTTTTCACTCCTTTAAAAGATTTTAACTTCCTTGGTCTAAGGAAGCCAATTTCAATTTCTGTAGCAGGCTGTGAAATCAGTACTTGAGGCCTTCCGTATGGCTCAGAAGTAAACTGAAATTGCTGGTAGATGAGAGCTTACAGCTACCAAGTTACTACTCTGCAACAGCAACTTTCAGCGGCTGAAGATTAGTAGATAAAACACTAATATATATAGATACATAGTGCATCATGGCGAAGAGGAGGAGTTAGAGTAGCAGGGCTGCTGTAGTTCTGTATTTAGGAAGGTAATCAAAATGTTTCTTCGGATGTGCAGAATACCAGCATTACAAAAACAATGAAAGGTCCTGGTTCAATTGTGGTAGCTCTGCATAGTAGCACTGGGCAGTTCTGCAGACATTCTCTATCAGTACTTAATAAACTGGCATCTTGGGCGAATTAACTTCTCCACACCAAAGTTTCCCCATCTATAAAGGGGGGAGAACTACACACTCTTATAAAGCAGTTTCAGTTCCTCCATCTGCAAGTGTCAAGTATTATTGCAGGTTTCCATCAGATTGGAGAAGCTATTACACTCTCAAGCCTGTATTGCACCTGTCTGCTTACTATTTATTGGATAAGTGTAATAAAGTGAATACATTCACTGCTTATTTAGCAATTTTAGCTTCACAAGTTTATAAACAGATTCTGTGAAAAGTTGAGGGTTATTATAGCTGGACAGAGTTGTTTGTCATGCTTTCAAGCTACATTTTCAGCTGCTGTCCTGGTTACATAACTGCTTTCATTAGATCTTAAGAGTTTCCAGGTGGTTTTTCTCCATTTATTAATTCAAGCATTTCATATGGACAAACATTTTCCCTAGTCAAGACACTTGCTGACCAAGGAAGACAATGCAGTAAGCAATTCACACTAATATGAAATTTAGATTTATGTCTGTCTACTAGCTTCAATAGTATTGGAAATCAGAATCAAAACGGTTGCTGTACTGGATTGTTCAGTGCCCATCGTTTGTCAAGTTTGAAGAAGATTGGGACATTAAGAATGACAAGTCATGCATGCCAAGTTGGCTGTTTGCACAGAGACAGATCTTTGTCAATTTAAAAAGATTAAGGTTTCAAACTGATCAAAGTAATTAGTCTCAATGAGAGGCAAAGGCCTGAACAGTTGAGGGACTTAAGAACAAAGCTAAAGGAGTTAATGGGGAACAAATGTGACTTTACACTATTTTTTTGATTATTCCAACTCAAGAGAAACTGAAGCCTGCTGTCAACCATGCTCACATTCAGCTTGAAAAGATCTGACTGAAGTTGTCTAGCTGGAAAAGGAGAAGAGCGAGGGAAGGAAGAGGAGGGTGTTAAATAGTTTAACTGGCATGCTGCCATAGTTTGAAATATTTACTGCTGGTTCATTAGATCTGTAGCTGGTTTTCAAAGCAAAAAAATGGCAAATGGCATATTTGCTGTGAGATGTGAGCCAGTTTTCCAAAATTTAAAAGTAGTTATGGATTTGGCCACGACTCACTGTTTTCACCAGAGTCCCATTTCTTGTAGTTTTTCACCAAGATTTTCCCTAAAGACTGCAAGGCTAGATCACAGGCACAAGGTGCGACTCTTGTCAGCCATACATTAGAGAACCCTCTAACGCATAATCCACAATGTACAGTGGCACAGTCAGTGCAGATGTCGTCACTCCCCACCCAGGCCAATAAAAGGAGTGCCATTTCATCACTTGCACCCACTTCCAGCACTAGCGCTAAGAACAACTTAAGAGTGCTGCTCTTCTCAAGTCTGCTGCTCCTACCAATAGTTGGGAAAGTGGTGGGTTCTTGCCATGAGAAACCTGACAGCTGGTTCTCCAACAAGGGAGAAACACTTTTAAGAAAAGCTAGTTCCAACAACATCCACCCCCCATTTTCATCAGCAGCTTGATGTAACCTTAGAATGCCCCACCACTGCACTTCCCCACACCATGAGGAACTAAAGATAGTCACTGCCAGTTCCCTGTGTGGAAGGAAGAGGACTACCCTCCCCATTCACTTCTAATGAGCTGGAAAGGCCAACCCCAGGGTCACTCTCGTCCATCAGCATGAAGAGGCCAAGGTTCTCTTTATTTTCTCCTCTTGGATCAGTTTTAGGCAGATGTCAGGAGCATGTCACTTATTTGGCCTCCAGCAGTGGCTCCTCAGTGAACAGTGAAGCGAAAATCTGTTTTTAAATGAGAATTTGTAGCTTTTTGATATGCAGGTCAGTGAGGTTATAGCAAGGTTAGGTGTATCATGCATTTTCCTGCTGTATGTCTGAAATTTAAGCAACTGAGATTTGTGTCAAATGCAATGGCTAGAAAGTGATTTGCTTGAACTCAGAACAGCACCTCAACTGCACCTCTCAAGTCTGATACAACTAGAGATTATATTGGCAAACGGCTGAAAATGTTCAATTTATTGGACTTTATTTGGAATAAAACTATTTAAAAAAAGAGCATCAAACAGTAATTTTAAAATACAACTTTCTGCTCTTCATATTCAGACATTTTAAAGAGAATCAGGACTTTTTTCTTTGACATTGAAGGGAAGAAATATTTTGAAAGAAATCAAGATGTAATTGAGTGGTATAACACTACCAACATTTCTGGCACTCTACTTCAGAAACCCTCTGTGATGGCACCTTGCCATAAGGTACCTATACCCCCAGGATTCTGCTGGTTACTTTCCCATCCCATTGTTAATATGCCATAAATATTTAATTAAATTCTCATTAAGGTAATAAATACTTCATATCAAGTTATTGCATCTGCCTAGTTTGAGCTATACAAGGGGATTATGGAATTAATGTAATAATGCCACACAACTTTAGGAATCCTGTCTATATTGAATAAAATAATTTTATTTTTTGTTTACAAAGGTTATGGAAGCTGACATCTACTTTCAACTGAGACCTAACATAGGGGTTTCTCTACCCAAACATTACGATCATTAAGAACTTTGTGAGGTTCAGTGCTATACTGTATAATATGTAAACAGATTTTGAAGACACTTTCCCCATTATAAACTTTGACACAGTATGCACAAATTTTAAAAAATAAAATACAAATGAAAACAAATTTGCCTCAAGGGATTTCTTAGAAGTACAAGCCATTTCAGGAGTCTGCAGTGGCAAACTTCTACACAACTGAAATTTCCTTTTATCCCAGTGAACAACAACTGGCTAAAGGCCATTCACTAAAAAAGAGATGCCAGTAACATGGATTTGATTGTATGACTCCAGCACTTAAAAAGAGCACATTGGTTATACATGGCTTTTAACCCTGGGCTACAGTTATGCTACCAAACTAAGCTTGAGTCTAAAGCAGTCATGTAGAGATGTGCACATCATCTGAACACTGTTTAGAGTCCTTAGTTTTCCAGAGCTGATGGAGGTGCTGAAGGCGCTCAGAGGTTCTTGTGCTTACATTCAGGGCCGGGTGAACTTTGCAAATGCCCGATTCCTCCATTAACGACAGGCCACAGATCCCGAAGTATGCATGCAAAGCATCTGAAAACAAAATAGCAAGGGAGTTCGTTAAAATGTAAATGCTTCCTGGTTATCATGCAGTAATAACCAACTGTTTCTGTGTTCCAAAACACCAACCAATTTCAAGCCAAGCACTGAAAGATAAATGGCAAACAGACGTTCCTAGTTATATTTGGCTTTTTCTAACTCCAAATATAAAATATAATAGTTAACCAAGCCCTACCCCACACTGAGTATGAGGAGATGATCTGGAATTTCTGTCCTAAGACTAGACTCTAGGAAGCACAACTACTTTATTCGGTAAAGAGCTCTCCCACCTAGCTGATCACATATGGGAGGTCATGAGAGAGAGATGTGGAAGAGCCTGAGAGAGTCAGGAGCTTATTTAAAGCATTCTCTCCCAGGCACACTAAAAATATTTCCTTCTAAAACAGGAGGATTTTTTTTTAGCATAGAGAAATTACTCCTGTTACAGTAGCAGCAACCTCTGTAGATGAGGGCATAGATGATAGCTGACTGTTCATTAAAACAGCAAGATGTATTTTGGTACTAGCAGCTATGAAAAGGCAGATTCTGGAAAGTACAAGAATCTGGAAAGTACAAGTACCACCATAACACCTCTACCAGCCCATCCATGGGGATTTCTCTAATACTGGGGAAGAAAGCTACCTCTTATATGGCCCTCCCAGCCATATCAAGGCTCCATAACCTTTTCAGTTTCATTGTAATTTCACAGTTACCAAACTGATCTTTTTCAAAAAGGTATCTGCACATACTCCAGCCAAATATCCAGAAGAAAGCATCCTTATAAAGCATCGTTGCTGTGCACAGAGAAACATGCTCACCACACACATCTCCTTCTGGGTGACCTCACTGAAAATGTGTCTGCCAGCAACAGCTCACCGATGGGAAAACTCCCAAAGCATGCTCACTGAAACCCCTTTACAAAGTACCACCCGACTGCCCATATATGGCAGATTTAACCCAGAGGCTCTGAAGTTGTGCAGGACAGTGCAGACTAATGCAGAATTTAATGCCAGCCAAAACATACTGACTGTGACAGAAAAAGCAGTGCACAGTTCAGGCTATTTGAAGTGATAATAAAAATCTCAAGGCATTGGAAGGTCAGGAGTTGTGGAGACAAATATTTTGTGAATAAGACACACAGGCAGAAGACAACCATGGAACACAGCAACTGGATGAAGCAAGTATCATTTGCATTGCTTCCTTGCCAAATCTCAATTTAGGCTGTTGTACTCAAATATCTTTACATTTAATGTTTCCTGCATGTGTGTTTTCAGATTATTCACTCTCCATGTTTTATCACGCTAATTCTTTATTTCCAATTTTCCTTCTGCCTCACCTGTGCTCTCTGTATGCTTCGAGATCTCAGGGTTTTTTTTTGTATTTTGTACTGCATTTTAATGTCAGCTCAGCTACTATGGTGATGGGTGTGGTATATACAAATCTAGATATTGGTCTTGGTACTGTTTTGTGCCCAATATGGGCAAGAGAAATATTTGGAACCTATTCTCCTCTGAACCTTTAAACATAATGGGATTTACACACAAGTAGTGAGGGGGAAAATGGATATTAATGGAATCATTCGTTTTTAATGAGACAGTTGTAAAAACAAAAAACAGATTTCTTATTGTTCTTGATACTTGTCGCTCAGCAGCAGCAAAATTAATGTGAGACAGGGGCAATCTTCTTAAATACCTAACAATGTGAAAGCTTTTTAAACAAAGAAAAAAGTTGGCTTTTGTTTGCCATATGTGAATACTAGGGAAAGTGTATGATTAATTAATGAACAGAACACAGGCCTATGAGTCAAGTATTCCTGGGTTTTATTTCTGCAGTGACACTGATTCACTGGACAAATCATTGTCTCAGTTTCCCCATCTGTAAAATAGGAACAATGCCACAAGGGTGTTGAAAGGCTTAATTTATTGTGCTCTGAAACAATGATAAAGATGTACTCTGCAATCCTGTATGCACATATCTGTCTAGATTACTCTCCTCACAATTTCTGAGAATCAACTTGAAGTGTTTCAGCTACAGTTGTACTTTCAGTGATTTTACACACACAGGGAACAGGGTTTCTTATTTAACAGCCCAGGGATCAAGAGTTACATTAGTCCAAACTTGCAGCTCTGCAGATCAAAACAGCACAAGCATAATGAACTGTATCTTTCCTGGCCCACACATCAACAGACTTGTTAAGTTCAGTTTGCAGGGCCACCTATGCAGTCCTCACTATCTTCAAATTCTGCTCTGTTACAATGAAAGCAACAGGGCTCTATAATTTCACTGGCAGCATGCTTTGAATTGCAGATGTAAATGAGAACAAAATTAGGTTGGGAGAACCTTTACAAGAGGAGAACATAGTCTGACTTTCAGATCCCAGGTTGATTTTGCAGGGGCTGTCTACAGTTAAAAAAAAATCATTTAAACTGTGCACATTTGATACAGAAGCCATTGACTCGCAAATGTGAAATGTTATGCCATTTCTATAGTCAGTCTCCCTTTGGAGTAGAACTGCATTTTAACAAAGGATAGTCTCTTTTCAACTATGCCACTCTAGCTTTTCTTAAAAGCAGGAACATGAACTTGTCAGCAGCTACATGGAAAAAAACAGCTGGGAAAAGGTATCACAGTAGATGTACACAGCAATTGTAATTTTGTGAAGTCTTAACATTGTTTTTTTGCCGCTGCTGAATATCAACTAAGAAAATATACTAATTTGTTATTAGGAGATATCCAGGCTTTCGGGACGCTGCCAAGGTTAGTAGAGAGTTGGGTATATCAGTGATTTTTTTCCCTAGATGCAGATCCTGCCAGAGTGATCCAGGATAAAACATTCATAATCCCTGCAGTTCCACATTCAACCTGCCTGTTCCATTTTTGTGGTCAGGAAGAATATTTATCACAAGCATGCTCTCAAAAAAGAGCAAAGGTTACAGGCACACAGCAGACATGCTTTGCAGGAAGTACATAGTGAGTATGTGCGTGCCCAATACAAAACCGAAGTAGGAAGGTTCATTTTTATCCAAATTTCAGTCTTGAGTCTTATCTTTAATACACACAGTTTTGTTGTTTAAAATATGTTTAAGAAACCTTGCATACAGTTGAGCTTTTCAACAGGCTGCTTTTTTCTAGTGTATTAATAAAGCAAGATGTGCATGTAGATAAAGAAAAGTGGGATTTCAGTCGCCTTACAATGGTAAGGATTGATCAACAAGATGCAGCAGCAAATACAGCTACACCTCACAAGACTTCAGTGTCCAAAGAATGCTGCTTTTTCCTGTACAGTTTCATCTGAACTCTTCCTTATTCAGCACAAAGTATCCTAGCTCTTCACAGAAAAAATTGGTTAGAGGATTTGCTTAAATGGCTCTTAATGCAACAGGAGCACTCTGGAGCTCCTCTTATACCACGCTATAGGTCACTAAAATAATTAAACTAGCCAACTGGCTGGTAAAGCTGCATATGGGGGCTGGGATAGAAACAATGTCAAATCTTTTGCTTCCTAGACCAGAAGAGCTTGGGCACATCACAAGAATAATGCCATTTAGAAGGGAAGGAGAAGAAAAATTAAGAGGTAACTGAGACTTAATGAAAATACTGAGGTGCTACAGCTGTTGTCTAGCCTGGGAAAAAACCCCAAACCCCTTCTTGCTGAAAGTAGTGTTCGGATAGCTACAGGATTAGCAGGGTTACAGGATGAAGGAAAGATTGCTGAAAAGCCACAAGCACTGTTTGCCGTTCCAAGCACAAACAATGATGGGCTATGAGTTTTAGCCTTTAAAGTACAGATTTACTCTAAGGACCGTATGTAAAAGTAACATCTTACTCGATACAGCTGCTCTGTATATGTATTCAATTATTTCTTCTAACTTGACTTTTTTTCTATTAGCAACGCAGACCCAGTTACCAGATTAATACTTTACTAAGGCCTTGTCTATATACATAAATTATACCACTTTAATTACACCAGAATAGTTAAAGTGATACAAAGCACCTAGCATGGACACAGTAAGGAGTACAAAGGTGCTCATACCAGTATAGCAATTCCTGTAGAGAAGGGGAATAAACTATGCTGGCATAAAGCACTTTTATACCAAATATAACAACTGTGTCCACATCATGGACTATACCCAATTTAAGTATTTTGGCAGGGAGGAGAGGGTGAGGGGAAGAAAAAAAAAAAAAAATCAACCCTCCCTCCTACCTAATATATAGTTAAACTGGTATAAAGATTGCATATAGACAAGGCCTAGGTCTCCGTAAATTACACTTGTGCAAGCCCACGGAACATGAAAACCAGTGGGACTGGCTCAGGTATAACTGGGGGCCTCATTTGAGCTGCAGACTGTTACTGGGGATCATGCACAAGAAGGAAAGAACTCAGCTTGATCCTTGAGGAGTTTCTGCAGAACGGGCAGTTATGTTGACACTAAACTGGGAGGAGTGGTAGATACGCTGGAGGGTAGGGATAGGATACAGAGGGACCTAGACAAATTAGAGGATTGGGCCAAAAGAAATCTGATGAGGTACAACAAGGACAGGTGCAGAGTCCTGCACTTAGGACGAAAGAATCCCATGCACCGCTACAGACTAGGGACCGAATGGCTAGGCAGCAGTTCTGCAGAAAAGAACCTAGGGGTTACAGTGGACGAAAAGCTGGATATGAGTCAGCAGTGTGCCTTTGTTGCCAAGAAGGCTAACAGCATTTTGGGGTGTATAAGTAGGAGCACTGCCAGCAGATCGAGGGATGTGATCATTCCCCTCTATTCAGCATTGGTGAGGCCTCATCTGGAGTACTGTGTCCAGTTTTGGGCCCCACACTACAAGAAGGATGTGGAAAGATTGGAAAACATCCAGCAGAGGGCAACAAAAATGATTAGGAGGCTGGAGCACAATGACTTATGAGGAGAGGCTGAGGGAACTAGGATTATTTAGTCTGCAGAAGAGAAGAATGAGCGGGGATTTGATAGCTGAAAGGGGGTTCCAAAGAGGATGGATCTAGACTGTTCTCAGTGGTAGCAGGTGACAGAACAAGGTGTAATGGTTTCAAGTTGCAGTGGGGGAGGTTTAGGTTGGATATTAGGAAAAACTTTTTCACTAGGAGGGTGGTGAAGCACTGGAATGGGTTACCTAGGGAGGTGGTGGAATCTCCTTCCTTCGAGGTTTTTTAAGATCAGGCTTGACAAAGCCCTGGCTGGGATGATTTAGTTGGGGATTGGTCCTGCTTTGAGCATGGGTTGGACTAGATGACCTCCTGAGGTCCCTGCCAACCCTGATATTCTATGATTTTATGTGCAAAGTGAGCTCATTTGATCTGGACACTGATATGATAAACAGACTCTCTCAATGCCATTATTATAAAAGAGTAGAACCACTCTTTCAAATTTTAAATACTGTATGTGCCCATAAATTAGCTCTACTAACTAAAATATAGCCCGGCTGAAATTTCTGTCACACGTGGATACTGAACAGTTGCTGCCTTTATTATGACTACATTTTATCTTCTTCTCGTGAGTTAGAGACGGTTTATCCTCTCTATCCTTTATCCTAAATGCTGCTACAAGAGTTATTACCAGTGCAAAGTTTGTTTTCACATTCTGCTACATCTCCATATTGTCAAATTATGTCCAAGATCTGATTACCTGAAATGCCACTAATTTTTAATATCTGGAACTGAGCTACCTCCTTCCTAAACCCAGATGAGCTCTAAAAACTACACATACAGGGGTTCTAGCTACTACACACATATCAAGCACATAATTAGGCATGAAAGGGGTTAATTTTTATTGATGTCAGTAAATGTCAATTTTACTGTACACACAAATCAATGAAAAAATATTTTCATCTATAATAACCGAAATTTACAGTTAGGTGAAGAAAGAAAAATGCTGATTAAGGAGTTTTATTTAACTCTCATCCACATTCCTGGGATAATGGTGTACCCTGTGAGTTGTGTTAGCTCACCAACTAGTAGCCCTCCAACTGTACTGTTTTTGGATCTTGTCACATGTACACAGGTCAGGAAAAAAGACTTTAGTTTAGTATGAAGAACAGTTCTTTTATAGCAAAAAATGTATATGGGATACAAATGTATCCCAAACATGTTGCACTGTTATCCTGTATTTTTAATAGTTGTGTACATGTTTGCATCTAGTGAGCATCTTGTATTGTAACTGGAAACTATGTCTCCCTCACTAAGCAAGCAATGTGGAGAACGTAGTGAATTTGTACGTGCTGACCACTGCACATCGATGTTGATGTGCAATTGCACATAGGCTCACGCTGAACGAGACTCCTGCTGGTTTTTCAATTTGCGAGTTAGATTAAGTTTTTTTCTCCTAAAACATTGAAGAATTGTTCTTAGATTCCTAATGCATTTGGAATACAAACTTTCCTTATGACACAGTCAATGTAATTTTTTTCTCGACACTGCATGAAGATTAAGCATATTGACTTTTTATATGGACATGAGATGTTGACAATTTGTGTTTGAATGCTTTAACTTTTGGAATCTCAACCTCTCATTAAATATTGTCTGACCTTCCCCACTGCCTGAAACTCACTGCATAATTTCTTTCAACAGTGTACATTTAAATGGATAATAAAAATGTTTAAAAACAAATCATCTATTGTTATGAAAAGTAAAAACTGAATTCTGCAAGCCTACGAATAGATGAAAAGTTTTAGGTACCATTTGTACTTTCCTCTAAGCTTTTTGCATTAGCTTTTTCATTCGCAATATTGTCTGATGTGCTCTTAGTATGTTTATTAAAAAGAACAAGCTCTAGAATATTTGTAAATGGGCCCTTGATAAAGATACCCATTACACAATCTATGCTCTTTAGATAAAATTATTTTAAATGCATGGAAATACTATTCAGATACTAAATAGTATGAACAGGTTGTTTGCTATTTTCTCTTTCAATAATGGGCAGTTCATTTGTGACATTTTAAAACAAGGAAAAGGGGCAGAGGGAGATGTATACTTTACATTATAAAAATATAGCTTTCCAATTATATGTTATGGCTTACTATTGCACATATTTCTGAGGGGGGGCAGAATTAAAAATATTCCTTTATTTGTGTTAAAAATGAGCCACCTCTTGGACCATTGGAATACATTTTGCAACACAACACACATCAGGATTCTGAGAAATAAATTTACCTGGGTGGCTATCTGGCCACTTGGCAAATCCACCAACAAGACGATCTTGAGTTGACAAGATGTAATTTCTGTTTTTCTCAAAATTTGTATATTGGAATATTTTCAAGAGCTGGAAAAAAGTTACAGTGTTACAGAAATACCTACTAAAAGAGAAGTTTTACCATTTTATCAGCTATAAGTGGTGCATTAGGGCATAGTTATGGTAGGTTTTAGTAACCTGTCGTCTTGCAAGAAAGCAGCAGACATATGTAGCCCAGTACATAAATGTACAGAGATCAAAATAGTTTAGTAATTCAAAGATCAAGCCTACTTGCACTGACTATAACTAACTTGAGGAGATGAAGGTTGGTTAACCGAGTCAAACAGGTTAATATAATTGCTACAATATATGTATTACCTTAAGTGTTGCTCCTACCCAAAATGAGTAGCAGGTGTCTACAGGTTTGTTGGGACGTCCATGATAGCCATTCTGTTGTCTCATTATGCACCATCTCTTTATTCTGTTCAGTTCTTTCTCTGAAAATACTTCCTCCAATTTACCCATCAAACACAGTGAGGCAATACCACAGAACGTGGAGCCACCTGTAAGAAATAATTCTGTTTCTGCAACATTTTTTCATTGAAGTTAAAACTTCTGATTAAGATAAGACAAGCTACCGAGTAGTAGTACAAAATATCAAACAAACAGAGTTGTGTAAAGGAGTTCAGAAAGGTCTGAAGTCTAAAATCCAGACAAATAAGGTGATCCTTAATCCAACACAGAGGTCAAAGTATTACACGTACTATTACAAATGGAATTTGGTGGGCCTCACTGCTGCCCCATTATGTAAATGTTCTCGCTCATTTGCCCACTGCCATAGTACCACCACTACTCACTGCTGCAGACTGGTTTCCATACGTAACATTACACAAGCAAGCTAATGGGAAGCAGGAATCTGAAGCAGTGGTGTCACATTTAAAGAGGCAGGCTGGCAGGCTCAGCAAATGAGCGAGCCACATCATTCCAGTATAAGAAAAAAGGCTTCAGTCAAAATACACCAAATTTTCCCATGCCTGATTAGATTTACTTTAGGAGTGATACGGTGGAAGTTTCTCTCCCCTTCAAAGAGGGAGGGGAAGAAAAAGTTCCTTATCCCCTCCCAACCTTTAATTCCCACAGAACATTTACTATAGCGGTTTTCTTCCTGCTGCTGCTCCAACTTGGAAATTTATTGGTTTCAGGCCCGTAAACAGCTGGCTGCTGAACCACCTCATTCATCCACCCTTCCTCATACCAAATTCCTACGTTTCATCTACAGTCCAATTGCCAGTCCTAACAAGAACAAGGCTAGACACTCCCTCTGAAGCTAATCAATGCTGATGCATCACCCAGATGAGTTGCTGCAGTTACACAATTACATAAATGTCCTTGTTAAAATGTCTCCCGTATCAGTTCAGTGACCCCACAATTATAGTAGGCTAAAAACATAGCAGTAAAGGTAGGCCTGTTATAAATGGCTCTCAGCACTTGCCTATTAAGCAGATACTAGTTCTAGGTTTCCTTTAATGGAGACACTCAGAATTGGACAAACTAGACATCTCCCAATCAGGCTACTAATCTATGAGTACAGAATATAATCTGCAGATAATTTAGTGTATTTTGCTGGTTTAGAGATTGAGCAAGTTACACGCTACTGGCAGTTCTGCACTCTTCCCATTCCCAGCTTCCACACTGCTACACATTATAGAAGCCCCTGCAAAATGCACTGTAACAGAAGTTCTTAAATTTCAGTGGTCCAGTAGGAACTGGTTGCTCACTCCGCTTAGGTTTCACTTACTGAACTGTAGTAGAGCAAACATACCCACACTATATACATCCCTAAAATCACTTTTCTATATAAGCAGTTACTGTGGGTGCCATGGGGACTTTCTGTGAAAACAGGAGGGGAGGTGGCAATAAGAAAAACCTATGTTAAGATGTGGTCCACACTATGAAAAAGTTTGAGGACCCGTGTTATAACAGCAAAGTGCTAGCACTACAATACTCAAATTGTGACTTTTACATTAAAGTGAGGTTGAAGAGAAATCTGGAACCAGAAGGGAAATCCCAGATAGCTTGGAAGTCATAAAGAAACTAACTCAACTGGCAAGATTTTCTGAAACACGTAGATCAGGGGTTCTCAAACCGGGGGTCATGACCCCTCAGGGGGTTGTGAGGTTATTGCGTGGCGGGTTGTGAGGTATCAGCCTCCACCCCAAATCCCGCTTTACCCCCAGCATTTATAATGGTGTTAAATATATTTTTAAAGGTGTTTTTAATTTATAAGGGGGGAGGGGTTGCACTCAGAGGTTTGCTGTGTGAAAGGGGGGGTCACCAGTACAAAACTTTGAGAACCACTCATGTAGATAAAACAGTGGTGAATTACCTCCAAGAATTCCATCCATTCCTTGTAATTAGATATGGACTCTGTGCCAACGCCTCTGTATAGACCAGGGGTCGGCAACCTTTCAGAAGTGGTGTGCCGAGTCTTCATTTGTTCACTTTAATTTAAGGTTTTGCGTGCCAGTAATACATTTTAACGTTTTTAGAAGGTCTCGCGCTATAAGTCTATATATTATATAACTAAACTATTGTCGTATGTAAACAAGGTTTTCAAAATGTTTAAGAAGCTTCATTTAAAATTAAATTAACATGCTGATCTTACACCGCCAGCCTGCTGCTGGCTTGTGGTTCCGTTCACCTAGGCTAGCAGTGGGCTGAGCAGGGCCCCGCTCAACCGGGGTCCCGTCCGCCAGCCCCGCTCAACCTGCTGCCGGTCTGGGGTCCCGGCCCTGTCCGCAGAGAGTAGGTACCTACCTTCTCCCTGTTTCTAGCCATTCTCTTCCTCTCTCTGCACTGAGATGAGGGTGGGAGTGCACTGAGAACAGGGCTGGGGGTTGGGGTGCAGGTTCTGGCCAGGAGCTAGAATGAAGGAGGGGGCTCAGGGTTGGGGCAGGAGGTTTGGGTGTGGAGCACTTACCTGGGCAGCTCCCATTTGGTGAGAAGGGTGCAGGTGGGAGTGTGTGAGGGAGTTTGGGAGTGGGGGGGGTGCAGGAGTTCCCATTTGGTGCTCAGGGTGGGGATGTGGGGGGTGCAAGAGTCAGGGCAGGGGGCTGGGTTTGTGTGTGTGGGATGCTGGAGTTAAGGCTGCGGTCGTGGGTGGGTGCGGTCCCAGCCCCCTGCCCTGAGCGGCTCATGGCAGGGGGCTGGAGGGGATGTGCCGATTCCACCCCCTTCCCCAAGGTCCCCAGAGCAGAGAGTGCGCTGCAGCTCCGCTTTTCCCTCTCCCCTCCGTAGCAAGGGCCGCCAGCTGATCGGCCGCAGGGAGGGAGAGGAAAAGGGGCAGGAACCCAGCATGCTGGGGGAAGAGGCGGGGGGAGGGGGAAGCTTGCTTGTTCTGCAAGGAGAGAGCGGTGGGCGGAGAAGAGCGGGCTGGGCCGGACTTTTAATGGCACGCTGCTGTCTGCTGGGGTCCCCTGCAGACAGCAGCGTGCCATTAAAAATTGGCTCGCGTGCTGTCTGACACGTGTGCCATAGGTTGCCGACCCCTGCATTAACCCCCCCCCCCCCCCCCAAAAAAAAAAAAAAGCACCCTGAGGAAGAACCTGAGTAAGCTGTAGATACAATAAGACATGGGGCCTGAGTCTCATTTAGACTAAGATCGCTTTACACCACTGGAAGCGTTAAGAGGCTTTGAAGTTGGTGCAGTGAGAATCAGGCCCATGGACTTTCATCCTAACCATTCACATGGAGAAGAGACACCAAAGTAACAAAATGGGATAGAATGCTAAAAGACCATGGATAAGTTACTAAAATGAACGTATTTAAATATGGATTCTTTTTCTGATAAGTTTGTTTTCAACTTCAACATACCATGGAAAAACATGGATGCAATTACGTAAAAACCTGTGGTAAGATTATAACTGACTAGCATTTAGTAGGCTTCAGATAAACACAATAAAGTCTCAAAATCAGGGATGGTCCAACTGCTCCAGGGTGTGCCTACCTTCCTCAGCACTGTCTGTTGCTGCAAAGGGATAAATGGAACGTTTGTGCTCCAGAAAAGCACCAAGTTAAAAATTCCTGACTTGAGTCACAATTTGCTTTTTTAATAAAAATTAACTGTAGTTTTAAAATTCAGCCCCAAGTAGACTCTGTGATTTAACACAGGAAATGATTATAGAATACACCCCAGTTCTGCCAGCTGTGGATGTATCATCAGGAAGGAGTGCTGCAACAATTGTCCCACAAAAAGAAAAAGGAGTACTTGTGGCACCTTAGAGAGACTAACCAATTTATTTGAGCATAAGCTTTCGGGAGCTACAGCTCACTTCATCGGATGCATAGAAGTGGAAAATACAGTGAGGAGATTTATATACACACAGACCATGAAAAAATGGGTGTTTATCATACACTTTGTAAGGAGCGTGATCACTTAAGATGAGCTATTACCAGCAGGAGAGTGGGATGTGGGGAGAGAACCTTTTGAAGTGATAATCAAGGTGGGCCATTTCCAGCACATTTCCAGGAGTTAACAAGAACGTCTGAGGAACAAGGGGGGCGGGGGGGGGGGGGGAGAGGGGGGGAGGAATAAACAAGGGGAAATAGTTTTACTTGTATGATGACTCAACCACTCCCAGTCTCTATTCAAGCCTAAGTTAATTGGATCCAATTTGCAAATTAATTCCAATTCAGCAGTCTCTCATTGGAGTCTATTCTTCAACAAAAAAAACTTTGAAAACAGTCACTTTTAGATCAGAAATCGAGTGACCAGAGAGATTGAAGTGTTCTCCGACTGGTTTATGAATGTTATAATTCTTGACATCTGATTTGTGTCCATTTATTCTTTTACGTTCACAAACCAGTCGGAGAACACTTCAGTCTCTCTGGTCACTCGATTTCTGATCTAAAAGTGACTATTCTTCAACAAAAAAAACTTTGAAAACAGACTCCAACGAGAGACTGCTGAATTGGAATTAATTTGCAAATTGGATCCAATTAACTTAGGCTTGAATAGAGACTGGGAGTGGTTGAGTCATCATACAAGTAAAACTATTTCCCCTTGTTTATTCCTCCCCCTCCCCCTCTCTCCCCACCCCCCCACCCCTGTTCCTCAGATGTTCTTGTTAACTCCTGGAAATGGCCCACCCTGATCATCACTTCAAAAGGTTCTCTCCCCCTACCCCACTCTCCTGCTGGTAATAGCTCATCTTAAGTGATCACGCTCCTTACAATGTGTATGATAAACACCCATTTTTTCATGGTCTGTGTGTATATAAATCTCCTCACTGCATTTTCCACTTTATGCATCCGATGAAGTGAGCTGTAGCTCACGAAAGCTTATGCTCAAATAAACTGGTTAGTCTCTCTAAGGTGCCACAAGTACTCCTTTTCTTTTTGCGAATACAGACTAACACGGCTGCTACTCTGAAACCTAATTGTCCCACAGTGAGGAATGACAACAGAGAGGGAGGAGACTGGAGAGTTGCTGAGGTAAGAATACTGGAGTAAGAAAATTCTTAGGACCCCCATTTGGTCTAGTGTTGGGGATGGAGCCAGTCATGGCAAGGAAAGAAGCCCACATGTTCTGGGAGAACCTTTTCATTGGTTCCTCTTCACCCCACTTCTCTGAAAACCCGAAATACCAACAAGGGAGGAAAGGCAGGCATGCTGAATCCACAGCAATGTTTTGAGAAGCTTCATTTAATTGCTAAGGTTTTTAAGAATGGAGAAAAATTAAGGCTCTTACCATGAGATTCAAGTCCAGCTCCCTGTGCCAGCCCATTATCATAGGACTGGAAAAGAAAAAGCCATTTCAGAAATAGATTGCTCATACATGTATTTTGATTATATGTAATTTCTCATTTTATTAGCAAGACCTGCATCACAAACCACACCAACATCTATTTGAATTAGTTTTAACTGGCCAATAGCTTTTCAAAGGCATACACTGTGGATCAAAAGTTATCAGCATCACATTGACCTGTCAGCAAAGCAGCACAGTTTGAACACATGCAGTTTTTAATAAGTATTTTCTTTAAAAAAAAATTAAAGTTTGTTTCAAAGATTATATGCTAAAATGCTAAAGTTCAGGTTCTAGAATTATGCAGTATTACGGTACCAAGTCAAGTGGCAAGGAAAAGCCACTTCTGTGGAGGTTTTAAAATACATTCTGCAGGAGCTGTGTCCCCCTTAAGGAGCCAAAGCATCTGCAAAACGCTAGACAAGATAAGAGACTATCCTATTTGTCTATGTCTGTTCCCAAATCAAGAGTCACCAAATTTAGTGTACAAGAATGTAACAGTCAGGCCACTAGTACATGTAAGCAGCACAGTGCTTAAATACAATACATTCTGCAGTGAAGACAAAGGCCTTATGTGCTAAACTGCAACAACAATCTACACTTAAGGGAAAGGAAAGAATGGGAAAGCATCAGCATTCTGCTGAACAAACTGATATTCTATAAACTATCACCTTTAAAAAAAAGTTTCTTCATTCTGATTTAAGCCTTTTAAAGCAAAGAGTAAAGGGCTGATGTTCCATCCCGGGCTCACTCCATTGTCCTAGAAATTCCAATTCACATGATCCTGTATCAATGGATGTCTGTGCAGTGGATGTTACTTACCCGTTGTGACACAATACTGAAGCAAGTTAAGGAATGACAATAGTATATACTGCAATGCTCTTTGGTTTGTGGGATTTTTAACTCAAATTTGTTTTATTTTAGTAGCAGTTAGTACTTCAGTACAATCCCCCAAATAATTTAGTTAACGAAATTAAGGTTGCTAGAGCATAACCCATTACCAGAGACCTAGGAAACAATCAGCTAAGGGTATGTCTGCACTGCAATTAAACATCCACAGCTGTCCTGTGCCAGCTGATTCGGGCTCGCAGAGCTCAGGATAAGGGGCTGTTTAACTGTAGTCTAGACATTTGGGCTAGGCTCAAGCCTGAGCTGTGGGACTCTCCCCCCTTACAGTGTCCCAGAGCCTGGTTCAAGCCTGAATTTGCACCTCAGTAAAACAGCCCCCTAACCCAAGCCTGAGTCAGCTGACACAGGCCAGCAAAAGGTTTTTAACTGCAGTGTAGACATGAGTCATTTACTCCTCCTGCCTACACTCCCACTCATCAGTTCCCCTTCTTGTCCTGAATTCCCTTGCACCCAAGCCACAGTCCAGACATCTCCATCTTCATTCTGCATGTAACAGAGACAACATGGGGGGGAAGCAACATATGGGTAGGGCACGAGAGACTTGAGTTGTGAGAGGGACTTGGGGGGAGAAGCAGGGATTGATCTGGGGGCAAGCAGTACCTTGACAAACCAACCATATGTCAAGAAACTGCAGAGTCTCGGACTGTTTAGAGGAAACCAGTAAGAGGAGACATGGCTGATGTATAATAAATAATAATATAGAGAAGTTAGATACAGCAACCTCATCAAGCCTTCCCATGCTACAAGAAAAAAAAGACAGTCAATTAAACTGAGTGGCAACACTATTTCAATGGATAACATGAAAAATGTTCACAGAAATGCATAAACCACCTGTGGACCTCTATCATTAGATACTAAGTGCTTAAAGTAAGATTGAAAAAAAGGAGTCAATATTTATAGTGAATATCCAAAGTTTGTGTGCGCGCACGCACATACAAAAATAAAGGCTATATATAGAGCCTCATACTTCAGAGAATAAATTAAATCACTAGCAGAATTAGGAAGCAAACTACCCTTTGGCTAGGTTATTCTATAACTGTCAACTATGGACAGGTTATTCCATAATTGTTGACCAGGGGTTTCTTATATCTTTCTCTGACGCAGCTAGTAGGGGCCGCCATCAGAGATGGGATATTGACAAGTCAGACCACTGGTCTGATTTCCATGTTCCTACTTCTAGGAAAACGGCAGGTGCCCAGCACTTCTCAAGATCACACGATTTCAAGCAGTGACATAGTCTTTATCACAGAGAACACATTAGCGGTTTTCTGCTTTCATGTTAAAAACTGTAACATTCCTCAATGGACATATATTCTAACCAGTGTCTTTTTTTGGAGTGGTGATGACTAAAAAGGATGAATTCTGAAAGTTCACATCTGACAAACTTTAAGCAGGAGCATGGAAAAGTTGATTCTAAGCAACCGCTATGAACATTTGAAGACTGAGCATAGGCAGCACAAAGTTCCCTTAAGCCATTATCAGTGCATTTTGAGCATGCAGTCCCTATGTGCTGCCAAGCATCAAAGGCCCATTAACTGCTGAGCAATGGCAAGCTGATTAGCACTGGAGGAAAGAAGAGCTAGGCTGGTGAAGCTAGTTAACTCTATAAACTGAATAATTGTAAAATAAGGTGGTGTGCTTTATGTACTGCAAAATAATCAGCTCTGGGGAAAAGTTAAGTGTGCAACCCAAATAGTGCATTATGTTCAGCTTCATAATTAGCCTGAAATTTTAACAGACACAGGCATTAGTTGCTTTTTGAGAATTTGATCCTGTTAAATTAATGGGGAATTTTTGTCTCTAATTTTCTACTCTTTTATTTTAAAAAGGATAATGAAAAGAATTCATCATTGCTACAGTATGAAAGTTGAATAATTAAATCCTATCCAAATCAGGAAATGTGTAAATCAATTAAGCACAATCTTAACTCCAGCCCCCTGCCATTTGCATCACAGTCAATCTGTAGAGATATCATAATTAAAGTAGTTAATTTGTCTCTCTACTCTAAAGGGTGACTAACAATGGCATTTTTTATCTTTATTGCATCAATGATTCCAAATCACCCCTGTTCAATTCACTAAATTTTCCCCCACTATCAGTGTCACAAACTCACCCCTGAATATGAAAGTCAAAATGGACTTTACACATCAATAAAAATTCTGCAGTCCAAACTTGATAGTTCTATCGATGAGGGAAAGCTGAAGAAACAGGTTCCAAACAGGAATAAAAAACCCACTTATTGCCATCAGTAAAGGCAGTAGATACAACAACGAATACACACAGAGAGCTATTATCTATAAAGATGCAATGTTTAGACAGTTACAATATTAAAGTGTAGTTCTAGTCTGAAAGGTATGTTCAATCTTAAAACTTTTGCCTTTCCTGATGTGCTTAATTCTACAACTCAAGCTGCAGCAGCAATTTTTGGAGTTAAAGTTTGTGTCTCAATTCTGACAAAACAAGAAATTTTAGAATTAGAATTTAGGAGTTCAGTTACAAATATCTATTACAGCTAATCAATCTCGCTGCTACTTAAAGTTATTTGTACCTCAGTTGCATTTCACAATTTGCATTACTAAAAAAAAATAAATTCATAAACTATGACTTGCACTCAGATATATAAAGAGGCCTCATGTACTTGCAAATGGTGACATAAGATATGGTGAAACAAAACCACATCTTTGTATGACAGCAGTTAACTAATGATGCCATCTATTTTGCCTTGTAATTAGTGGACTATCAAAACAAGATACTATTGTAGAAAAATAATAGAGCTAAGCATTCGCAAGGAAAAAAACAAAAACAAGGATATATGTAGCTTGCATTATAATTAGATAGAGTATTACACTGAAATAAAATTAACTTCAAAAATAAATTTCATAGCTACATCTGAATATAAAATATTTTTATTTTAGGTTATTTACAGCATCCTCAGAATTTAATAGCAACGTTGCAGATTTTCTTTCACAGATTCTACACTTCCTGCATTATCGACTGATTTAACTGTGGCTATTATATTTGTTTATTAAACATACAGGAAGACTTGTTTATATGGTGGGGAAAAAAATGGATCATCCTGGCAGCCTATACAATACCACACACAGCAGTCTCAGTATAATAGCAGGTTTCAGAGTAACAGCCGTGTTAGACTGTATTCGCAAAAAGAAAAGGAGTACTTGTGGCACCTTAGAGACTAACCAAATTTATTTGAGCATAAGCTTTCGTGAGCTACAACTCACTTCATCGGATGCATACTGTGGAAAATACAGAAGATGTTCTTATACATACACACCATGAAAAAATGGGTGTTTACCACTACAAAAGGTTCTCTCCCCCCACCCCACTCTCCTGCTGGTAACAGCTTATCTAAAGTGATCACTCTCCTTACAATGTGTATGATAATCAAGGTGGGCCACTTCCAGCACAAATCCAGGGTTTAACAAGAACGTCTGAGGAACAGTGCGGGGGGGGGGGGATGAGCAGGTGAACGAGCCTCTGATAGTGTGGCTGATAACTATTGCGCTCATTCACCTGCACATCTACCAATGTGATATATGCCATCATGTGCCAGCAATGCCCCTCTGCCATGTACATTGGTCAAACTGGACAACCTCTACGTAAAAGAATAAATGGACACAAATCAGATGTCAAGAATTATAACATTCAAAAACCAGTCGGAGAACACTTCAATCTCTCTGGTCACGCTATTACAGACATGAAAGTTGCGATATTACAACAGAAAAACTTCAAAACCAGACTCCAGCGAGAGACTGTTGAATTGGAATTCATTTGCAAATTGGATACAATTAACTTAGGCTTGAATAGAGACTGGGAGTGGCTAAGTCATTATGCAAGGTAACCTATTTTCCCTTGTTTTTTTCTACCCCCCCCCACCCCCCCCCCCCCCCCCCCCCCCCCCCCCCCCGTTCCTCAGACGTTCTTGTTAAACCCTGGATTTGTGCTGGAAATGGCCCACCTTGATTATCATACTGTAAGGAGAGTGATCACTTTAGATAAGCTATTACCAGCAGGAGAGTGGGGTGGGGGGAGAGAAAACCTTTTGTAGTGGTAAACACCCATTTTTTCATGCTTTGTATGTATAAGAATATCTTCTGTATTTTCCACAGTATGCGTCTGATGAAGTGAGCTGTAGCTCACGAAAGCTTATGCTAGTATAATAGCAGTGGTTAATTCTATTTTTCCTTTCCGATATAAAGCATTGGTTTCTAGCTCTACTGGTTCTTGAAATACTGGCTGCTAAAACCAGATCATAATTCAAGTGTGGGCGAAGCAAAAGTGTAATCAGGAAGATGTGCTCTTCAGGTTCCATATTTTGCAAACTGTTAGGGTTAGAAAAGCGCACTCAAAAAGTCTAGGTTCCTAACTGTGTAAGTAAATGTACCTAGCCCTGATAGTGACACTTGAACTCACCTATACCAGGCCTGTACTGGGGTCATACCACCTAGCAGCAGTTTTCTGACACTGGCCCAGAATTAAATATAGATGGCCAGGGAGCAAACACTGCTGGCAAGCAATTTGCTGGGGATTCCCCTGGCAGAAAAGAGTCCCCAGTAAGCATAGAGCTAGTAGAGTCTGTTCCTATAGCTTCCTTATTATTTGTCAAGTATCAGGGGGTAGCTGTGTTAGTCTGTATCGACAAAAACCAACAAGGAGTCTGGTGGCAGCTTAAAGACTAACGGATTTATTTGGGCATAAGCTCTGCGGGGTAAAAAACACAAAATCGGACATCAGGAATGGTAACATACAAAAGCCAGTAAGAGAATACGTCAATCTTCCTGGACATTCTATAACAGATTTAAAAGTAGCCCTACTTGAACAAAAAAACCTTCAGAAACAGACTTCAAAGAGAAACTGCAGAACTAAAATTCATTTGCCAATTTAACACCATTAATTTGGGCTTGAGAGGGACTGGGAGCGGCTGGCTCACTACAAAAGCAACATTCCCGCTCCTGGAATTGACACTTCCTCATCAATTATTGGGAGTGGACTACATTCACCCTGATTGAATTGGCCCTGTCAACACTGGTTCTCCACTTGTGAGGTAACTCCCTTCTCTTCATGTGTCAGTATAATAATGCCTGCATCTGTAATTTTCACTCCATGCATCTGAAGTGGGTTTTTTACCCACAAAAGCTTATGCCCAAATAAATCTGTTAGTCTTTAAGGTGCCACCAGACTCCTTGTTATTATTTGTATTACCATAAAGCCAAGGAGCCTTAGTTATCAAATAGGATCCCATTGTGCAAGGTGCTTTACAAACACAGAACAAAGATGGTCCCTGCCCCAAAAAAGCTCACAATCGAAGTATAAGACAAATGATAATAGATGCATATGCAGGCAGATGGGGGAAATACAAGGAAACAATGAGACAATATTGATCAGCATGACAGGCAGTGGTCTCAGCACACCAGTGGCCTAACCACTGCCAAGCTTTTTATAGAGGGAAAAGGAGAGTTTTAAAGACGACAATGCGTAATTTTGCAGATGTTTACTAGGAGCTCCTCCCAAGTGTGAGGGGAAGCCTGGGAGAAAGCACAAAGCTGTGCATTTGAAAATTTAACAAGTGGGCAATTGAGGCTTGTATCACAGGCCGATCAGAAGCAGGAGTCAATATCTTCATTGAGGATGACAAGACAAGACGTGGATAAAACATGAAGGGCCTTCAAATGAAGACAAATAGCTTATGTTTGAGGTGATAGTGGAGGGATGTAAAGAGGAATGACATGGTTAAAGTGACAGGCTAGGAAAATCATATTTGCAGCTCCATTCTGAATGGATAAGTGAGGTAAGACTGCATAGTTAAGGCCAGCGAGAAGAATACTGCAGTAAATTGAGATGATGGGAACCTGGATCAGAGCTGTAGCTGTGTGGATGGATAGGAAAAGCTGTATCTTAGAGATGTTGTGCAGAAAGAATCTGCATAATTCAGACATAGCCCAGATGTGAGGCTTTTGAAAGAGGTCCAAGCTGAAGATGACACCCAGGTTATGGGCCTGGGTGACAAGCAGGCTGGTGCTGTTGCCCACAGTTATTGACAATGGAGTAGTGGGGGGAGGGTAGTAGTGGTGGTGAGGAGATTAAGAGCTCTGTTTTAGCCATGTTGAGTTTGAGCTGACAGACATCCACAAGGAGATAGACAGACCAACCAAGATTTCAGTTTGGATGGAAGGAGACAGGTCTGGAGGAAGAGAAATATACAGACAATAGTTGAACTGGAGTTTGCAGACTAAAATAATCCAGAGATAAGGTGCAGAGAGGGAATGGGACCAAGGACAGAGGCCTGTGGAAACTCTTCAGAAAGCAGGAGATGGGGGGGCGTAGAGGGATGAGGAGAATCCTCTAAAGGTCATGCTGAGGAAGCAATGACAGCAGTAGAAGACAAGGAGAGGAGAGTCACAGAAGCCCAGAGAAGACAAGATTTCAAGACGGGTATGGACAACTGTGACAAAGGCAACTGACAAGTCCAGGAGGATGAGGCTGGAGTACCGGTTCTAAGTTCTCAGTCATTTACAAATTACACTGAGCAGTGTATAGCTACAGTAAGCCTTATATGTAAGCCTTATATGTATTATAAGTAAGGCAGGTGGGAGTGTGTGAGGGGGTTTGGGGGGGGTGCAGGAACTCCCATTTGGTGCTCAGGGTGGGAGTGGGGATGTGGAGGGTGCAAGAGTCAGGGCAGGCGGCTTTGGGGGCTGGGTATGTGTGGGAGGTGCTGGAGTCAGGGCTGGGGTTGTGGGGGGGGTGCAGGGGTCAGGGCAGAGGGCTAGGTGTGTGTGAGGAGGGTTCAGGAGTCAGGGCAGAGGGCTGGGGGTGTGGCTGGGGTCATGGGGGTGGTCCCAGCCCCCTGCCCTGAGTGGCTCACGGCAGGGGGCTGGAGGGGACATGCCCTGATTCCACCCACTTCCCCAAGGTCCCCGGAGCAGAGAGCGCGCTGCAGCTCCGCTTTTAACTCTCCCCATCCCTAGCAAGGGCTCTCAGCTGATTGGCTGCAGGGAGGTAGAGAAGGAGGGGCAGGAACCCAGCATGCCGGGGGAAGAGGGAAGCGGAAAGTTTGCCTGCCCTGCAAGGAGAGAGCAGTGGTTGGGGGTTGGAAAAGAGCGGGCTGTGCTGGGCTGGATTTTTAGTGGCACGCTGCTGCCTGCCCAGGTCCGGCAGACAGCAGCGTGCCATTAAAAATTGGCTCGCGTGCCATCTTTGGCACGTGTGCCATAGGTTGCCGACCCCTGTCCTAGACCATTCTGATAGAAGCAACTCAAGCAACCACCATTACTCTACAGCTAATTTGCATGCAACAGTTTCACTGATGGAATGTGGTAGAATGCACAGACGGTGGCTTACCTGGCCCAACGGCCACACCTATGTGACAGCACAGGCTTTCAGCTACTAGTTTTATACTATTTATAAAAAGAAAATAGGAAACGGAGGACTGCCTATTTTTCATCTGGGTGAATGTTACGAGCTGGGAACGTTCATCTTCAGTGTCTATACTATAAATCCTACCATGCTGAGGGACCTACTGATTGCAACAGAGAACAACTGAAGTCTGTCTTGCAGTACAGGGGACATGGAATGATGTTTTAACTATGATCTTAGACTTTGGAACAGCCCTGCTTCTTTAGTCCAAGGCTGTTGCAGTCTAGAAACATGGTTACATGTTATTCTGTCCAGTCTATTCAGGAAGATCAAACCACATGTTAACTGCATCAGGGAGACTACACTGGATCCTCCAAAGTTTGTGCTTTTTACACATTTATAATACTACTGTACCACTACTCTTTCAACTCAGCTTACCAGGAAAAACAAAGGACTATATGAAAGGTTATGGCTTATATTTAGTAGTGCTGGTGACTGTTTTAGCCACATGCTGCAGCACGCAGAAAACCTACAGTCTTAAGATTTGAAGAATATCATTTTTTCAAAAAACACTTATAAAAACTCACCATACTTCTTCTTATATATTCTATCGCTTTCTTCAGATCCATGCCTGACCAGTTGTTCAGCATGTAGCAGATACAGGAAGCACAGTATACAAATCTCATGTCATTCTCGCTACCTTCAAGCACAGCACAGAAACTAAAAGAAATACAGATTTCTCTCATTATGCATTGCAAGGGCTATCACATTATGAACATAAAGACAGGTTTCAGAGTAACAGCCGTGTTAGTCTGTATTCGCAAAAAGACAAGGAGTACTTGTGGTACCTTAGAGACTAACCAATTTATTTGAGCATAAGCTTTCGTGAGCTACAGCTCACTTCATCGGATGCAGTGAGCTGTAGCTCACGAAAGCTTATGCTCAAATAAATTGGTTAGTCTCTAAGGTGCCACAAGTACTCCTTTTCTTTTTATGAACATAAAAAAAACCCACACCTAGGCTTCTTTATCATATACTTCTCCTCTCAAGAGGAAGTTCCTTAAATATTTCAAACTGTACTCTTCAGAAGGACAATACTATGCCCCTACTTGGAAGGGCAACTAAGTCAACCATATATTTAAGTTTACTGAATATTCTTTTTTGGTGGTGTGTTAACAAGTGAAGTAAGGTGATATGAACCATTGACATTTAGTGGCTCAGGCAATTTTATCTAGACAGTGTCAGGGTATATGTATTAATATTTTAGTATCCGCATTCTTCGCTCTGTTATATTCCACTGTTACTGATGAGTTACCATTGTTACACCCCCCCATTTCTCTTTGCCTCTTAATTCCTCCCTAGCAATCTTGGTGCTCATTTTGGTAAGGCATGGCCCTGGTTATTTAACTCCTTTTTAATTACATCATGGAACAGATTCCAAGAATGAACATATTTAATTGGTATTAGGACTGTATATATTGTGTTGTTGTTGTCATTCATGTTCCAGTGTTCTTGTTTTTATTAAATTTTTCATTAGTCTTTCTACAATCTGAGAATATTTTAAGACTATTAGTTCGCTTGCCCTGATCAGGCTCTAGCCTTGGATTTTGTGCTTTCACAACCTCAAAAAACACCTCAAAACAAGATTATTGCAACGCTTTGTTTGCATTGGGCCATACTACAAGAGGACTGTGTCCAGCTGAGGTGCAAATCAACGTCTGCATGCACACTGGGCTATTCACGTACCTAACAAATGCACACTTGCAATTTCTTGACACAAACGTCCGAGAATTTGGTCCATTAAATATCAGTCAGTTGCTCTAGACAATAGGTCCAATTCTGGAAATATCACATACTGTTGGTTACACCCCCTTAAATTTGGAATTTTCAGTTTATGAAAGAAATTTAGCGTTGTGTTCTAATAATTTTGAGTTCTTGAAAATGGTTTAACTTTGTAGAGCCCTATCATGTGATAGCCATGCAAGTCTCACCTGACTCGTAAGTTAAAAATAAATTAAGCCAACACTTCTATTTTAATTAACACTGCTGTCTCAGTTTAATAATGAAATGGATCATAATCCCTTCAGAAATAACACCATTACACCCTACTCTTCATTATATGCTCTAAGATGTTATCTGTTAAAAATTTAACTACCCACATAGACTGTGTGACCTAAAACAAGGACTTTTCATTAGCTATAAACCCAACCTAAATTGCTAGACATTTTTTAACTTAGAAAAAATTAAGTCAAGGGATCCATGTTTTACAAATGTCTATCAGATGTGAGGATTTGAGACATTTATAATAGCAGTGCAATTTATTTTAATAAGTAAAATGTAGGCTAATTAATGTCTTTACGCTAACAGCCCATTATTCTGTCGATCCAATTTCCTTACTAAGAGAGGGATAAGAACTAGAATTTTATCCGTAGACTATTAAAATGGGCAATAAGCATTTACATAATCCTGATCTATCCATGTTAAGCGCACACACACACAAGTTGAATTGTGTAAAACAGTTAATTTGAGAGGGTAGATGTATAATATTCACCGCTGAGCAGCAATTATTCACACAGTTTAGTATAGATAGGGCTTTACAAATGACTAAGTACTTAGAAACTGGATTTTAATACTATGAATGGGAATCATAACAGCACAACTAGTTAGAACCTACCAGTTTCTAACAAATTACATGTCTCTCTCTTGTTATTGTACACTTTTTAAAGACCATTCAGGTTAAGTTTTCATTTCTAATGCTGATTTTACAGAGAAATTTGGGAGTTGAGCTGAATGTTATTTAAGTTTTAATCCCTCTGCATTAGACCAGCTCTACTTCCCTTAAGGAGCTGCTATATTTAATGGTTCCAACTCCAAAGAACCAGGAGTGTCAGTTAGGCAATATGTTATTTGCCTCTTACTATATTTTATAGCCGTCACCTTCAGCCCCCAACTAAAACCTCTCCAATGCATTATCAAGGATCTACAACCTATCCTGAAGGACGACCCATCACTCTCACAAATCTTGGGAGACAGGCCACTCCTTGCCTACAGACAGCCCCCCAATCTGAAGCAAATACTCACCAGCAACTACATACCACACAACAGAACCACTAACCCAGGAACCTATCCTTGCAACAAAGCCTGTTGCCAACTGTGCCCACATATCTATTCAGGGGACACCATCACAAGGCCTAATACCATCAGCCACACTATCAGAGGCTCGTTCACCTGCACATCTACAAATGTGATATATGCCATCATGTGCAAGCATTGCCCCTCTGCCAGGTACATTGGTCAAACTGGACAGTCTCTACGTAAAAGAATAAATGGACACAAATCAGACGTCAAGAATTATAACATTCATAAACCAGTCGGAGAACACTTCAATCTCTCTGGTCACGCGATTACAGACATGAAAGTTGCGATATTACAACAGAAAAACTTCAAAACCAGACTCCAGCGAGAGACTGCTGAATTGGAATTCATTTGCAAATTGGATACAATTAACTTAGGCCTAAATAGAGACTGGGAGTGGCTAAGTCATTATGCAAGGTAACCTATTTCCCCTTGTTTTTTCCTACCCCCCCCCCCTCACTGTTCCTCAGACGTTCTTATTAAACCCTGGATTTGTGCTGGAAATGGCCCACCTTGATTATCATACACATTGTAAGGAGAGTGATCACTTTAGATAAGCTATTACCAGCAGGAGAGTGGGGTGGGGGGAGAGAAAACCTTTTGAAGTGATAAACACCCATTTTTTCATGGTCTGTGTGTATATAAAAAATCCTCACTGCATTTTCCACTTTATGCATCCGATGAAGTGAGCTGTAGCTCACGAAAGCTTATGCTCAAATAAACTGGTTAGTCTCTAAGGTGCCACAAGTACTCCTTTTCTTTTTGCGAATACAGACTAACACGGCTGCTACTCTGAAACATAGTATAGATAGGCTCCTTTGGCTAGTATTCAACTGTCAAACCAGGGCAATTCTCTCCTCCAAAACTGATCAGATAAGAAATATTCTCACTTAGTTGCCAAGTGATTTAAAGGTCATTTGCTAACTTCCCTTACACTGCAGTCAAAACAGATTCTACTTACAGTCAGGTTTGCTGGGGTAACTAATGCAAAAACCATGGACAAACAGAGGATTCAGAAATGGAAGGGATGTTTTTACAGTTAAGATCCCTGGGCAGTTCATTCATGAAGGAACATACTCTCTTCAAAGAATGACAGCAGGACCTCTAGCGAAGTGTTAGACCTTGTAGAAATTTGTGTTTAACGATGGATTCACAGACAGAATGTAATAAAAATCACAGACCAGACCTCTACATGTAACCAGATCTGTGTTTTTTTCTATATAGTCTTCTACCCAACATTTCCTTGTGCACCCCGCAAGCCTTTCTATTCTGGCTTAAATTTAAAAAAACCTTTTTAGATAAACAGGTTTCAGAGTAGCAGCCGTGTTAGTCTGTATTCGCAAAAAGAAAAGGGAGTACTTGTGGCACCTTAGAGACTAACCAATTTATTTGAGCATAAGCTTTCGTGAGCTACAGCTCACTTCATCGGATGCATGTAGCTGTAGCTACGGAAAGCTTATGCTCAGATAAATTGGTTAGTCTCTAAGGTGCCACAAGTACTCCTTTACTTTTTAGATAAACAATTAGTTTAACATATTAAATAACATATTAACATGGATTATTAAGTCTGTCTTAAAGCAGAATGGGGGCTACCTTAAAGACAGAGTGAGCTTTCCTATTACCTCTTACATTTCTTCAATTAGTATCATACTTAACTAAGACTGTATTGAATTTCAAATACATTTTAGAGTTATTTCACCATGTGAGCTTTCAGTAAGCTATCCTGACTGAATCTGGAACAAAACACTCAGGCTCATGAAGACCTACCAACATTATGATGTCTTCAGAAAAAAATCTTGGGTATCTAAAGTATTCTTCTGGTTTGTAGAAGAAAACAGCTTAAGTTTCATGTACTAATGTAGTACAATACTTGGATTTTTGCTTTATCTTTAAAAGTTGGATCAAGGACTCCCAAATACCTGTCATAAAAAAAAGGCTCAGAAGAGAGTGTTCTGTTTTCATAAACAAATTGTTGGCTTCATTCAATCTTACAGTTGGTATTTCTGGGGGTCACAGTCTTTTGGGCTGATATATATTACTGTGGATCAACACAACTGGATCCACAGAGAGGGAATTCAGTTAATGCCTTGCATTAATTTTTAGAATTTAGCAGTTTGGGAGTGCTGGACAGAAACTGAAGGTTATGCTTTCTGTAACAGGATTAATTTTTTCTGCTCCATCTTTTCTGGAAGCAGGGGAAAAAAAGCTAGTGATTGGTTGACTTAACAGTGCCTAAGTATGGTTAGTTCTCCAGACAACCTAACAAATTATTTAAGAGCCTGAGAGCCCCACATACTGTTCAAAAATCTCAGTCTTTTGAAGAGTTTTATTAGAAAAACTTGAGTTTGTACACTGGGTCTCTTGCCTCTCTCTTCTAATTACAAAGAAAAGAGATCACTAAAACACATTAATTATGCTTTTTACTGTCTTTAAAATCAATCACTTAAAAACCTACCATAACAATTTATCATGCAAAGAAGGAATCAATCTACATTCCCACTAAAGACCAACTGGGAATCACAAAACATAGAACAAATACAAACACGGTCTTCTTAATTTGAACTATTCTTAACTCAAAAACAGACAAACAGTTTAAATATAGTGCTTACTTTAAAACAGGTTTTACACAGATATGCAGTGCTTTCTAACAGGAAAGCCAATATTTTCAGTCCTGCAGTGTGTTGGACGTATCATGTTCTCAGCTAGAAAATATCACTGAAATAGCAGCAACCACTAAGGGTTTCAGAGTAGTAGCCATGTTAGTCTGTATTCGCAAAAAGAAAAGGAGTACTTGTGGCACCTCAGAGACTAACCAATTTATTTGAGCATGTAGCTCACAAAAGCTTATGCTCAAATAAATTGGTTAGTCTAAGGTGCCACAAGTACTCCTTTTCTTTTCACTAAGGGTTTGTTTACACACAAAAAGTTGCACAGCTTTAATTACATCAGTGTAATTTAAAGCAGTACAATCCCCTTAGCTTAGATGAAGTTATATTGCTACAGAGGTGTTTTATCAATGTAGTGATTCCTGTACAGGAAGGGGAAATAACATAAATATCAGTGTCCAGGTGCCTTATACTTATAATGATCCACACTAGGGCTGTGCTGGTTAACTATTTCTATTTAAAAAAAAAAAAAATCACAACACTAACTGAACAGGTTTTGAACCAGTACAAGAACTGTTTGCAGATCAGTCTTGAGACAACAACCCCACTGGATGGGTGATGTTGAAACACTATTTTTAGTACTGAAACAAATATTGCTTTAAAAAAAATCAAAAAGGTGTTTTTAAAAAAATGCATACATACCTTTTTATATCATATACACACTTAATATAGTAACTAAGCTACAGCATTCTGATTTATAACTAGAGTCATTTTGACAGGAAGCTATTAGGTAAGGAAGTCTGATTAAAAATGAAAGTCTGATTTACTCTGCTATATTCATGTTGATGTTCCTCATTCAGACAGGACAACTAGCTGATTACACATAATTCTGTACTAAGCTACAACTTTGGGTTACACATACTGCAACAGAATAGGTCTTTAACAGTCTTATGTTTTAAAATAAAAACTACCTGCGGGGTTTTTTTTAAAAACAGACACGCACAAAGATTTTGGTCCCAATGACATCTGTATCCTTCTAAATAGGATATGACACCAGGGCATAAAGCCAGCAGTAGAGGCTGCAAATTGGATCAAAGGTGCCTAGCATGGATAGAGCTCTGAATAACTGGCATTAGCACCCAGATAAGCATATTTCCTAACGACATTTCAATCTTTTGACATTTGACTTCAGAGTTAGCTACCACTGAAGAAGACACATTCCATCTCTAGAGACTGTAAGGTATTCTGAAGAGACTGTGCAGAAAGTCAAACTTTGCTGTAGCATAGTACTGCACATATTGCACTTCTGCTATCTTTTTCCTAGCAAGTCCTAGTGTTTCCAGCACCACAGAGAGATACCCATGCTCCACATGCCACTCGCTCACTGTGTTGGAGGCAGACTGAAAAAGTTTATACTGCTTGGAGGAAATGAGTACGGAGAAATAAAGATTTGGTTTTTTTCCCCCCCAGCCTGACCAATTGCCTTTCACTGACTACAAGCAGAATCACTCAGTATCTATTATTGGATCTGAGGAATACAATAATGCTAGTTTATGCAGTAGAGTTCATCTTTATTGACTGCAGAAAAAGAATCCAGATATGGTAGGGATCCCTAGTATCCTCTTTCTCCACCCAATTATACCCCTGAATCTCAACTTCTAACTTTTCATCCGCTCTTAAGTCAGCCAGAAGTAGTCATCAGACCTAAGCAAATCTCTCTTCCCAGAAGGCACAGAAAGCTGCTTTGACAGCGCTCCACAGAGTTACACAACCAGAGAATGTGAGGGTGTGTCAAAGTTCACTTCAGCTCTCCTGAAAGGCACCACTACCATCACATTACCAGGCCAGCCAGTAACTTTCCAATAGTGAATGTGCACTGGGCTAAGAAATCAATCAGTTCTGGAATGCATCTCAAAACTCCAACAGACTACCTGGTAACTTGCCTATCTTCTAGTTTTCACACCAGCCACAGCAAACAAACTTCTGGAAGGTGGAGAAGACATAACAGATATTTTATGCGGGTGAAGTGTATATTTTGTTCCATGGTTAGGTTTTCCTCAAAATTTCCCAGAGTACCCTGTAATAAAGAATGTCCTGTACCTTCCATCTTCCAGTTGGAGAGCTCTCAGTCCTGCCAAGCAGGCATCTTTATTTACTCGACTCAGGTCATCTCCAAGAATAACCAAGCATGACAGGCCAGTGTATGTCATTGCTATGTGCCCACTGTCATAGGGATGAGATATACCAGGACCCTAAAATTAAAAGAAAATACATTTAACTTATTTTGATTTCATAAGCTCTTGAATTACAATTAAGTATTCAATGAATTACAATTAAGTAGTCAAACCTTTGACAATGTTTTAAAGGTAAATAATGTTAATCTTTGCATTAATTTTGGTCAAGTGGAAATTATCTGACTAGACATGCCTGAAGGAAACTATATAACTGTACAGCTTCATCTGACACCTTTGCTGAGGAGCTAGAGAAGTTTACAAATACTTTAAAAAAAAACTTAAACATGAAATTGCAGAACTACCAACTGTGATATGAATCTTATTGCTTAAAATCAGCCACTGTATCAGATGAGTGGAGTATTGCTAATGTAACACCCATGTTTAAAAAAGGCTCTAGAGGCAATCCTGGAAATTACAGACTGGTAAATGTAACTTCAGTACCAGGCAACTGGTTGAAACTACAGTACTTATCAAACAGACAAACACGATATGTTGCAGGAATCGTCCGCATGGCTTTTGTAGCACTCCTCACCAATCTATTAAAATTCTTTGAGGAGGTCAACAAACATGTGGACAAGAGTGATGCAATCAATGTAGTGAATTGGACTTTCAAAGCCTTTGACAAGGTCCCTCACCTAAGGCACTTATCCCATGGCTGCTGAGTTTGCTTAAGAGGGAAGGTCCTCTCATGGATCAGTAACTGGCTAAAAGATAGGAAACAAAGGGTAGGAAGAAATGATCAATTTCCACAAAAGAGGTAATTAGTGGTGTCCCCCATGGATCTATACTGTTCATCATATTCATAAAATGACCTGGAAAAGTGGGTGAGGTAGCAAAGTTTGCAGATAATACAAAATTACTCAAGATAGTTAAGTCCAAAGCTGACTGCGAAGAATTACAAAGGGATTTCACTAAATTGGGTAACCAAATGGCAGATCACATTTACAAATTGAATTTCAAGTAACGCACACTGGAAAACAATCTCAGCTATACACACAAAATGATGGGGACTAAAGTAGCTGTTACCACTCAGGAAAGATCTTGGAGTCACTGTGGATAGTTCTCTGAAAACATCCACTCAGTACACATCAGCAGTCAAAAAAAAGCTAACAATGTTAGTAACTGCTAGGAAACGGATAGATAAGACGACAGATAATATCAAAATGCCACTACATAAATCCATGATATGCCCATGCCTTGAATACAGATTGCAGGTCTGATCACCCCCATCTGAAAAAAGGTATTAGAATTGGAAAAAGTACAAAGAAGGCAACAAAATTTATTAGGGATATGGAAAAGCTTCCATACAAGGAGAGATTAAAAAGACTGGGACTGATTATCTTAGAAAAGTGATGTCGGGGGAGGGGAGGAGGGATGATAGAGGTCTATAAAATCATGAGTGATATGGGAAAAGTGAAGAGGGAAGTGTTATTTATCCTTTCACTTAACAAAAGGACCAAGGGTCACCCAATCAGGCAGCAGGTTTAAAACAAATGTAAATATGTACTTCTCCACAGAACGCACAGTCAACCTGTGGAACTCATTGCCAGGGGATGATGTGAAGGCCTAAAGTGTAACTGGGTTCAAAACAGAATTAGATAAGTTCATGAATTGTTCCTCTGTCCGTAAAATGGAGATAATGGTCTAACTTCCATTATAAAGTGCTGTGAGATCTACTGACAAAAAGCACTATATAAGAGCTAGGTATTATTATTATGACAATACATTTCATTCAGATGGATCCCCCAAGCATTTTATAAGCTACAGTGGATGCTGCTTAATAGCAATCCCAGTATCAACAACTTTTGCTTAATACCAACATTTTACTGTGAAACGATGCCACTCCAATTACTTTAATGTTAAAGGGATTTGAACTTTGCCAACAGGCATGCCATTTATTAACAACTTTGGGGGGTGGGGAAGAAGAGGTTTGTGGGGCTGCAATCAAGCAAAAAAGCGCTGGGGCTACACAGTAGCTCTCCCTGTGCTCTGTCCTACCCCGGTGCTGGGGGCACAGGCTTGGCATTGTCCCAGTGCTTCCTTCCCTGGCTGCAGCAAACCTGCTTGTGGTCAAGAACGCACAGTCCATAGAAGAGGTAACAGGCTGTGTCACCTGCCTCCTTGCCCAGTGGGAGACACCCCCCTCCCACACACACGCACCCCGGAATCCCAGTGCTGTGGGCTCTGAGAGGAGGCAGCAGGTAGGGCAGCAGCGGGGCTGCAGCCCAGATGCTGGGTCTTTCCACAGAGTGAGGGCACTGGGGACCCATGGAGCTCCACAGTGTCTCTCTTTGCGCTCTCTGGGTTGCTTCCTGACCTGGCATGCAGGACCCGGGCTCAGCAAATCCCAGCACTTCCTTCTCTGACAGCAGCCCTGTAGGCAAGTTTCGGGGGCTGCAGCCAGAGCAAGTACATCCCAGGGCTTCCTTCTCTGGCTGCAGCACTGCAAACATACTTTCAACGTTATTGGCAACTTCGAGGTAATAGCAATTTTTTGCTGGAAACAGACTGCTAATAAGCAGAATCCACTGTACATGCAAAGTCCCCTGCAGACTTTAAGAGGCTGGACTAACTCTGCTGTAAGGCCCCCAGTTTCTGTGGCAGATTCATGTTAAACTCAAGAACTGAGATTTTTCAGTGCAATATTCCATTTGTTATTTGTATTTATTATAAATTCATTTTTTTACTACCTCAATGTGCTAGAGAAATTTTGTATCATAATTCATAACTGCATCAAAAGGGAAGCTAGTGGTTTTGACAGCTAGGGCTTTTGGCACTAGGAAGGTGCCGAGAGATAAACTTCTACTGAATGATCAGTAATGAAATAATCCATGTTGAGATTTACATTGTTATACTTCAGCATAACCACTGCATTTCATGAATGGGGACAAATCAGACTCTCGGACTGCAGACTCCAAAGACAACCTAAACACGACTTCAATATAAAACGCTGTTACCTTCACAACCATAAAAGGCCAAACTCTTGTGTTTTTTTTAAATGAAAGCTTCAATTCTGCACCAAATTCCACAGCTGCGGCATAGAGTTCATTGACAATGTGGAGACTGCAAGATAGCCAAGCACACAATAGGCACAGAGAATGCTGTACAACAAGGGGAGAGGAGGAAAAGAAAACTTTGGCAGGACAAATCCCTACTCTTACAAAAACACCACCATGAATTTAATTATGGTATTACTCAAACTGTAGGCATTGTGCATCCATAAAGGGAGACAGTCCTTGCTCTTGAGCATTTACAGAGCCAATCAGAAAAAAGATCCAAGCGGTGGAAAGGGATACAACATACAAAGCTTCACTTTCTGTGAAGTAATAGGAGGGCAAAGGTGGGCTGAAGGCCAATGGTAGAAGGCAGAAAGTTAAAAAGGAGGAAGGGAAAAGGAGGGACACTGAGGAAAGGATGAAGAGGGGCACAGAAGATGGGAAATGAGACTGGCAATGGAGAGACTGTGAAGGAGAAAGGAAGGGAGATAGGTACACCAGAGTAAAAGATGTCAAGAGCTTAAATTGCAGAATACAGAGTCTGCTGTCACACCAAAAACCTGGATTTGGGCAGGTCTCTGCTGCTGGGTACTCTCCACTCACAGCATGATGCTCTTTTTCCTTCAGCATACATGGCTGAAGTGGGGTGCTCCATGGAGCCCTTGTGGACTTGCTCTCAGAGGGGATAACACCAACAGAGTCCAGGTCTAGAGTCTGTACCCACCTACATCTTACCTCCTGCTCAGCAGCTGCAGATGGTGGCAGGCTGACTAATCTCTAGGTCAGTGGATAGACTGCCCTCAACGTGTGTGATTTCCATGCTTAGCTCATATGACAAGGAGAGGTGGGTGCTACTGAGACCTCCTTATTGGGGTTATCCCTCCATTGAGGGATAACAGAGGTGCAGAACGGGAAGTCATAGTGGGCCTCACGCTATGTCCTTCTGTCACAGCTGCTCCCAAATCGGGTCTGCGGAGGGACAAGTCTCCAGTCCTGTCATTAACTCTACACCTAGGACCATGTTGCTCTTCCTCCCATGGCTCAGATGACTGGTAAAGGAAGAGGGGTCCAAAGCCCAGGCAGAGTAGATGGGATGTTGTTTTGCCATCTCCTCTGGCACATCCACCAATCAGCAAACTATATAGTACGTTATTTATCTAACTTCAAGACTGAGTTGCCCCTGCTGGGATTGGAACATGGTTTCAAGGATTCTAGGCACTTCAGCTCTGAAGGTTACAACACTACGTCCTTACCTCCAACAGACCTTCCCCTCAATTACTTTTATTCTCAGTAGCCCAGTGCCCAAGATGCTCTTCTACATTTTTGAATTCTGATCCCAAATATAAGCACCCAGGGGAGTTATCACAAATTCCTGATGTCTAGGACCATAGAATCAAGCTCCATCACAATAAATATTCAGTTTATAAATGACTGTTTAAGTCTTTTTTCCACAAAACCTACATTTGGAGCTAATATTGCCCTGATAGTGTCCTCTGTAACCTAGGAGGGTAACCCGATTTCCTTCCAAGTGTTTTACAATCTAACTTGGTCAAATAGATTAAAGTAAGGTGAAAAGAATTTGGAAAAGTTCCATGATACTTTGCAACAATTGCTTATATAACATGCAAGTAGGTCAATCTACACTGAAAGGTAAATTGAATTTCCAAAGCTTTTAATGCAATGGGATTATACAAACAAGAATAGCCAAAATCTTAAATTGTTTTACTTCACATGTCCAGGAAGAGGAGGAAAGATGCCAGCACTAACAATATACAATGACACTGAAAAAGCTGTAGTCTGCAATAAATATTGATTGCATTCCAGAGTTTTGTGTATACATGCTTCTCACTAGGGTTAAATCAATCTCCAATAAATATGGACATCTGAAATGGAAGATTAGTAAAAGTTGGAGTGAAACAGTGTTAAAATTTTACTTCACAGTGTTTAATTCTCCTGGAGAGAAAGATTATGCTTATCGGGCAGATCAGATTTAGTACAATGTAAAATAAATCAAGACAAAATATAAAGTGAGATTATAGAAATTCCATTTGAAATTAATGTCACAGTAGCAATGGTACGGTTAAGAAGGAGATTTCATTGTAAGTTAATATTCTTAGGCATTTGTAATTCTCAAAAATATTATCCTTTAGACTTTCCAAAGGTACATTTTGAAAAGTTTCGTAAAGTTTTGTTCTGGAAGAATTATAGTGAGACTGTCTGCACTATTATGTTCGCCATTTTTACAAGACTATGATAAATTTTGTTGTTTTTAAAAAAAAAAAACACAAAGGATGCCTTGTGAGATATTATTTGAAACGTCATAACCTGATGAACATTAATGTCCTGGTAATAGGTGTATCAACATTGTATGTGAAGTTATAAGATTCTACTCTGTGTATCATTGTTATAACACGCTCCAAGGTTAAGAAAAGCAGGCCTTTCAGCCCCCAGACAAGTATCGAAGTTAAGCAGGCTATCACTTACTTAAGCAGCCATTCTCCAGCAGTGGGAAGGTGTGAACAAGAAATTTACATTTCATCACAGGGACAGTTCAACTCTCATTTGGGTAATGCTCAGAAGGGAGAGTGGTATAAGAATGAGTCAGTGGCCTCCAATTCACCTCTCTCCTCCTTCATCTCTGCTCATGACATCAATGACTCCCAAAGAACTGAACAAGGGGGAGGAGTCCCAGCCTGAAAGGTGACCCAGCCTGTGGTGACACAAAACCTTTTGCTTTTAAGTTCATTTAGCAACCATGACCTGTTTCAAGAAGTTTTACAAGACAAAGGCCTTGTCTACACTGCCACTTACAGCGCTGAAACGTTCTTTGCTCAGGGATGTGAAAAAACACCCCCAAGTGATGCAAGTTTCAGCGCTGTAAAGTGCTACAGCGCAGCGCTGGTAGCTATTCCTCTCACCAAGGTGGTTTTATTACAGTGCTGGGAGAGCTCTTTCTCCCAGCACTGGAGCTGCGACTATACAGTCACGTTAAAGCGCTGTGTAGACATACCCAAAGTGTCATTGATTAGGGGTCCCCTCAGTCCACTTTACGGTCTAACAGTTTAAATTTTGAAGACTGTAAGTATGGCTACAGGTATGTCAAAGCAGGAAAAAGTCAGATAGTGTAATTCTCCCATCTGTCTGACTTTTTTGTGTCTACAACTGACCCTGCAGCAGCAGCTCCTGTCCCAGATCCCCTCTCTGGGCATTGCAGCCAGGCCCATAAGATTGCAGCACCATTCACGTTTAACTCAGCTGCCTCTCAGCCATCACCACAAGCTGGGGGGCCAAACCTGAGCCACACGGCAACCCAGCATACCAGATCACAACATCCAGAACAGGAGCCTCGGCCTAGTTCGATGGGACACAGGAGCTACCATTGCCCCTGTGTCAGAGGTGAGGAAAAAAGAAAAAGGAGTACTTGTGGCACCTTAGAGAATAACAAATTTATGGAGCTACCACTTTGCATGCCCAGTCCTGCCTCGGCACAGCGGAATGGGACTAGGGGACCTCAAGAGGTTTGTCTACCAACCCTACATTTCTATATCATTTAAAGCCAGCTTTATCCTGGCAAGGGTTCCATAATTTTTGCTCCTTTCAGTAAATCACTTTAATTTATTTGAAAAAGGAAAGAAGGTAGCATTGGCAATATTTTAAGCCTTTTTTTAATATCAATTATAACAAAGACAGATCCAATTCCTTTTTACCAAAGGCAGTAGACAATGCATTGATGCATGAATGTAAAAAAGTGTGCTGATATATGAATAGTTTTTAAACAAAGGAATGTACATTGACTTTCACAGATTATCCCCTGGCTTCTTTCTACAGGCTAAATTACAAGAGCATAGGATAGCGTATAGGGCAGCAACACATTTCCTGACAAGAGGAGATTCACGTCTTAAATTGTGTGCTGTTTGAACAGACGCATCAAAATGACAAAGCACCAGTGAAATGCTGACACCCTGTAACAATATTTAGCACATTATATCGCACTCTTCATTTTCAAGGTGCGTTACAAGACCGCAGCCAAACTCCTTTTTGCTAAGCTCAGTTCCTCAAGCTTTGTGCAGGAGAGAGGATTTGGGCATAAATGAGTCTGATTTAATGTACTGCATTAAATTGTTTAAAGTTTTATTTAAATATTATGAATGATACAGTAATTTATTAGCTACCCCTATGGTGGAGGAGTCCCCTCACTCACTGTTGCACTAGTGCTGTGGGATAGACATCAGGTTCTGATTATATGGTGATTTGAAGAGGATTGGCTTACAGTACCAGACTGAAGATGTGTTTACAACCTTATTCAGGTTTTGGATTGTCATTTACATATTTAAAGGTTAATTAGATTTTAACAAGAACTCTTAAAAATTACAGACCCTCGACTATGTTTATTTCTGTAAGAGTCTGTTACAGAGACAGATTTTTTTCCATGAGGCTGCGTAACAGTTCAGTGTGTAGTGGATTATGACTGAGGCGAATGCCACTCATAACAGGTGACAAATTCATCTGATTATTGCAATGTTAGGAGTAAAATGATGCAGACACAAGCTATGGTGTAAAAAAAAAGAGGGCAGATCCACAGCAAATCAAGACACAAAGATTACGCTGCTAATGCAGTGCCTAGTGCAGAGATGCATTAACTCCCCTTCACAATTTTTTAGCCTTGCTGAATGTTGAAGGAAAACTGTGGATGTAAATTATGAAAACAAAGGGCGCCACTCTGTGCACCCAAGCAGGAAACTGCGCTGCTGCCTTGGCTGATTTGCTATGCAAAAGGAGCAGGTAAGTTGTTGCTCCAGTGTCAATCAATTTTATATATCCTCCTGTGCATAGATGCCCACCCTCTCCTCCCAGTTTCAAACCCCCACAAAAATCCTCTGATCTTACTTCCACCCTTCTTTCCCCATTCAGATACTTGGCTGGAATCTGTCCCTACCTGAAACTACATTCCCTTTCCCACATATTAGCAGCAACTGACCTGTCTTCACCACCCTCCCACATGCTGCACAGATCCCTTGCCTTCTACTGCCTCTCCCTGTCCAGCTTACCAGTCTATTCATATCTTCGGAGCCTACCAAATCCTCCCCATCGTCTTCAGCAGCCTCTGTTCACTTCGTTTCCCACCACTAAAAGCAATGGCTCTGCTATTTCCCACGTTTCCCATCCCCTTGATCCTCAAAATCCCATGGATTCACGTACCCCCCACAACAGATGTGAGTAGGATCTCAACCATATTTGAGTAAGATTCAGCAGTCCTGAGGTTGAACACAAAGAGAAATGTTGAGAACACTGAGCACCTCCTCTGCCATGTGGAATTCTGCTTTTTCTGGACAGGATTCACGTGTAGTTCTTGGACCAGAGAATACTTTTACCCAGTAGATTGCAATTAGGAACTCCCATTTTCTAAACCAAGCACTGACAATTTGCTGTGTAGTTTTGGCAATCCACAACCTATACATCAGTTTCTCCATAACCATTTGTAAACAGAGAAACAGTACTGTATGGGGGTGCAGTGGGGATTTAAAACAAAACAAAAACAAAAAAAACACACCTATGCAAATACAAACAATTAAATATTAATTTCTTTAAAGGGTTCCTGGTTCTATATTCACTTCATGGTTATGTAGTTATTCTCTGAAGAAGCCACAAGATCATTTACTAGTTATTACAGGGGTCTTCTCTCTCTCTCTCTCGCACACACACACAGCCAACTAACCTTGGATGGATTGAATGGCACCCCCAAATATGAAGATCCTCGGAATCCACAGCGATTTAAATTTGATCCTAGGAGGGGAAAAAACACCTCATTTACTCTGTTGAAACAGCCATTTAAAATGATAACTCTTTGGATAGGATCCAGACGTGTTAATTCAACATAATTCAAAATATTACTATAGCTTTCTTTTATCTTTTCAGTACATTGGCAATCTCAGCATATTATTATTTCAGGGAACAGAAAGTTTTTTTCAGAATGATCTTAGTGCCAAGCGTAAAACAGGCTTCACCTGGCTGAAATATATTTTGTACTAGTTGAAATTTCCTCCATTGTTTTGAAAGAGGAGATTGCCTAGTTGGAAAAATGCATAGCATAAACAGGTTATATTCCTCTGGATTTCCATCCACCAAGACTGTTTAAGATCAGCTGCAAAGCACAGAGTCAACTACTATGGTTTTAAGTCGGCACTGATTTTTTAGCCATTTCATAAAGATGGTAAATAGGCTCATTATGTTAAACCACACAAGATACGATCTAACAAACTAAAATAGCCTGAAAGGTCACAAGATTTAATAACAGCATTGCTTATTTCTCTCCTCCAAAATCTAGAAGCATGAGAAGCTTTTATAAGAGGGAAAACTGCTCACTTAGCAATCATTCAAATGTGAAACTCTTATTTACAGGTTTTATATTGTGTTGATCTTCATGGTATCTGAGTACTTAGGACGTACAGTACTAATGCATACCACACACCATCAAAAATCAAGTACAGCCCAGGTCCTTTACACCAGTGCTTCTCAAACTATCTGATGTGGCGGACTGGCAATTTTTTTCCCAGTGTGCCAGGCACCGGTACCATATTTGTGCCATATTATTATCGCACTTGCATAGGCACGTAGCACATCAGATCAGAAAAACTAACAGTCTTCACTGTATTAATTGGAATGGGAGTGCGCATACCAAGTGTAGCGTACTCGTGGAGATGTTCCCATTTAAATACACTGAAGACTGACTGAAAGGCTGTGCATCTGTGTGGATGGTGTAAAATGACTACTATTAGTTTATGATCCAAGCAAATATTTGAACATTCGTAATAATATTAATTTATATCGGAAACAATGAATAAAATAAAAGTTGGCAGACATTTTTATTTTATGTTTATTTTGTAAACAAATATTACAATACAAATAAAAAAATATTAAATCAAACCAGCAGTCTCTTAACAAAGACATTATAAAAACATTATATATAAGTAATAAAATCAAAAATAATGAATAAAGTAAAGGTTAAAAAAATAAAAATAAGATGGAAAGGAATAGGTAACATTAAATTGAAGACATATTTTTGAAAATATGTCAATACTAAAATATCAAATTGATAAGCTATTTTATTAACACAATAATAGGCATGTTAAACCTTAACCTTTACTAATGTGAAAGGTGAGCCTGCTTCTTCGTCAGCTTATCCAGTCGTCGTTCAATTGAGGACAGTGCCACGCACAATGGAGAATATCCATACTATTCCTGTACTTTGTCTTAATGACACTCATGGTTGAGAAGCCAGTCTCGCAGAGGTATGTTGAAGGAAATGGGAGAAGAGTTTTCAGAGCAATTTCAGTAAGCTCAGGATATTCTGCTTTTACTTTTATCCAAAAGGAAGCTAGTGATGTTGTAGTTTCGAAACTTCATCTTCAATCCTTCGTCAGCAGCCAGCTCCAACAATTTATCCTCCATAGTGACAATTAAGTCATCTTCCAATGGAACAAAGATTTTGGATCCATCCAGTCCCTTTCCGTGGATCTTCTGTTGGAAAGTAAAACTAAACGTTCTGCCAATTCGTCAAGTGTTCACTGATGACATTTTGTAGAGATGTAACATTAAGGTCTTCGCCTGCATCGGTGTTTATTGTCACTAATTTGTGAAACATGTCATAACAATCTCTTGACACTCAACTCTTCCATGCTTCTAGCTTTAGTTTCTGTCCGTCCATCCATCTTGTCTGCCATTGTAAGACACAAAGCCATCCTTCCCTGCATGGAGGTGTGGAGATCATTAAAGATGGCAAAGATATCAGCCAAATAAGCCAGCTTGGCTATCGAATCCACATCTCGGAACAATTGTGACCAATTTGGTTTTTTGTCCTGAAGAAACTCGGCAAGCTTGTTTCAGAGCTCAAATACTCTTGACAGGACTTTTCCCCTCGATAACCAACGTACATCGGCATGCAATAGGAGCTGTTTATGATCAGCTCCAATTATCATCACATAATGCAGCGAATAGTCTCGAATTTAAAGCATTTGCCTTTACATGGTTCACAATTTTTACGACTTCGCTGAGCACTATTTAGTTCTGTTGACATTTTTGTTGTTGCAAAACTTTCTCGGTGAAGGAAGCAGCGCATCGACTTGCATTCAGGTGCAAGTGCCTTAATCTGGGTAACCACTCCAGAATGCTGTCCTGTCATTGCGGCAGCGCCATCAGAACATACGCCTACACAAAACTTGAAATCCAACCCACATGTTAACAAAGTAGTCACTCACAGTCTTGAGCACTTCAGAACTAGTTGTTTTTGTTGGTAGTAAAGCAGAAAACAAAAAAACTCTTTCTTCCAATACCCCTCATGTTCAAAGCACACATACACCATCAGAATTGCCATTTTAGCAACATCTGTACTTTCATCAAGTTGCAAAGAAAAGTACGTTGCTAATTTAATCTGTCCTATGAGCTGATCTTCCATATAGTGAGACAGATCGTGAATTCGTTGAGCTATAGTGTCATTTGAAAGTTGCACCTGAGCCACTTTCTTCACTGCCGGCTCGCCCACCATTTCCATGCAGACATCTTTAATACAGCCCTATCACTAGCATTTCACCGATTGTGTATGGCTTTTTAGCCTTAGCAACGCAGAGCACAAGTATTTATGCGTGACGCTTCAAGGATCTGTTTCTGACAGCCTTTTAAATCAACATGCTTTCTTTCAAAGAACTCTTTCGGCTTTGAACTAATTTCATTATGTTTTGTATTTAAATCCTCTTGAGCTTTGACGGCTTCTTTGCGTCGTTAGCCAACGCATCGCCACAAATAACGCACTGTGGTTTTGGCACTTCATCATCATTCATGGCTACAAAACCGAACTGAATGTATGAGGAGTCATATTTCCGAGTAAAGCTAGTATGAATTCTTTTTGTTGACAATACTTCGGTTTCATTTACATTGTCACCTGATTCAGAATTACTTGCGTGTTCAGCAACCGGATGCCTGCTAGATAAATATGTCAATTGGGCCTCGCTTCGCCATCTGTAAATTACGCATAAAAATAATGAATATAAATTCCATTACCCTGGGTATATACTTAATTTATGATATTAGGATGACAGCCGAATAAACGCAGTGGGAATGTTTTTACTGAGAAATATGTGCGGGAGAACATTGATTAATAGGGTAAGTAATATTAGGATAAGAAGATAATATACATTTTAAAATTAAATTGCAAACAGGGTAATAATTGGAAAGTTAAGATGGTTTGAACATATGGAAAGAATGAATAATGCATGTCAAAAATAAGATTTACCTGTCTGAAGGATATGGAGAAAGCAAGGAATTTAGAGAACTTCCTGGCAGAAACACGTAGGTTTGATTCTAGAAGAGGGGAAGGCCATAAGTAAGAACAATGAGAAAGTGTATGAAATGATATATGGATATAGTGGAAGTGAGGACTGTTTATTTGGCTATAGGTGTGTGGTGCTCAATCGTCTATCTACCTCGTAAGGGATACGGCGGGATAGTATAGAAAATAATTATTAAAATGTATAATATTAGTACTTACATTCTCAGATCAGTGGGCTCGGACGGGGTCCCAAATGACAAGCACACAGAGATCCGTATGATGCTCTTTATTCAACTTCTCGATAGTAACTTCCGTGGGGCGGGGTCTTTATATGTGAAGGAGTGGGGTAAGCATGCACTCGCGCATCTCATGCAAAACATGCTGTAGCACTATGGCATAATCATCAATATTATAATATGTGCTTCTGAAAATATTTAATATTGTCGACTTTATCGACTGATAATTATTCTTGGTGAAATTCCAGTGTGATTTTTAAATTTTTCTCTTTCTTTCCTGGAAACTCGCCGTGGACCGGCAGCTGATTGCTCCAATCTGCAGACCACCACTTTGAGTAGCACTGCTCTACACAGCTCAAATATGCCTCTCTGAGCTGTATTAGCATAGCTGGATTGACTCAAGGGCCTCTAGAGATAAAAGGCTAGTTAGTGTTCTAATTCCCCTCAACTAGATGCTCTTAAGCGCCCTTAATTTTGCTGTTACATCCTTTGCTCTGATCTAAAAGTCCTAGCCCCGTCTACATTAGAGAACCTAACTAGACAATGTAGTTACACGGCAAGCTCCTAATACAGATGAACTGTGCACAGATACAGAGGCATCTTACACTGGTGTGATTTACCAGTTGATGCCCCACTTTATATCTGCGTCTCATGTCTACAGTAGAAACTTGCACCAGTAACTACACTGATGCAAGTTTCTCAAACTCGATCTAGGGAGTTTTCTGTTACTCAGCGGAGCAGTGAAGGCCCCATTGTGCTGGACCCCATATAAGCACGTAGCAAGAGTCCCCTGCCCAACAAGTTTTATAATTCAATTTTAGACCAGATGCAACAAGTGTGAAACATAATGAGGGAAGAGGAGAATGAGGACATGGTTAATGACATAAGGTCATATGGCTACAGAAATTCTTCATCATCATCATCATCTTCACGTTCCCATTATGCCTCTGGCATTTAGGCAGCGACGAAGCTCCTCCACTACTGACTGTTTCTGGCAAGTCTTTCAATGGCTCCACAGCTGTGCCCCAGGTTTTTCAGCTCGGCTTCCACAGCTCTTCGCTATGTTCTTTTCAGGTGGCCTCGTTTTTGCTTGCCTTCAGGTGTCCATCTTGTTGGTACTCTGGTGATGGAATCAGTTTCCATCTGAAGCAGATGGCCAATCCATCTCCAGTACTTCCTGGAAATGATGGTGCTCAGATCCTCTTGGCTGAACTGTTTCAATACATCTTGGTTTGAGATTGTTCTGGGCCAAAAGATACGGATTTTTCTGAGAAAGGTTGTCTGGAATGAAGATAGTTTGGACAGGTCATACTTGCTCATTCCCCAGCATTCTGCACTATAAAGTACTGTTGAAATTACACAGCTCTGATATATCTTGAGTTCGGTTTTGTATGTTGATGATTTCCAGACCGTATTTAACCTCCTGAAGGTTTTCCTGGCTTTACTGATTTTGTTCCGGATGTCCTGGCTTGTTCCACCGTACTGGCTGATGGTGCTGCCCAAGAATGTGAATGTTTCTACATTGGTGAGAACATAATCCTCTAATCATACTGGTGATGGTGAGGCAATAGTAAAGGTTATGATATATGTTGTATTATGGTTGATTTTTCAGTCTAATTTGCTGGCTGAATGCGTTGTGTGATAGACCTAGGCCAGTTGGGTACAGCAGAGTCGTAGAAGGCGAACATACTGGCTACTGGATAAGCAGTTTTCTGTTCCCTGAGTGACCAGAGGAGGGGCTATGCTAGAGCAATCAGGAACCTGCTAGAACCAATTAAGACAGGCAAGCTAATTCAGACACCTGGAGCCAATTAAGAACATACTAGAATCAATTATGGCAGGCAGACTAATGAGGACACCTGGTTTAAAAAAGGACCTCTGATCAGTTAGCGGAGGGAGTGAGTGCTGCTGGAGGACTGAGGAATACAAGTGTTATCAGGCTTCAGGAGGAAGATCCTGCTGTGAGGATAAAGAAGGTGCTTGGGGGAGGCCATGGGGAAGTAGCCCAGGGAGCTGTAGCTGTCACGCAGTTGTTAAAGGAGACAATGTAGACAGCTACAATCCACAGGGCCCTGGGCTAGAACCCAGAGTAGAGGGTGGGCCCGGGTTCCCCCCCATCCTCCCCAACTCCCTATTTTATATAAGAGGAGTTGACCTGGACTGGGGGTCCCCGCAGAGGGGAAGGTCTCTGGCCTGCCCCCAACCCACTAGGTAGGCCAGCAGAGACTGCGGGGATTGTTCTCCTTTTCCCCATGCTGGCCAGTGATGAAGTTAGCTGAGCGAATGGCAGGTTTGAGCCCCCAGCAAAAGTGGCCAAACTTAGGGCTGCCATGAACCTCTGAGGCGAGCAAATCCGCCAATAAGCGCAGGATCCACCAAGGCAGAGGAGAAACTGTCAGTTGAGTCGAGTTGTTTTTTCTTGTATATGGTGTTGGATATGTGATAGGAGAGGGAGATCTGTGAAGTCCAGGTCTTCAAGGGAGAAGGGTGTCTAATGCCTCTTGCAGTTGTCCTTAGGATTTATGGGGCCCTACGCAGTATTATTAAACTGGTGCCCCTATGCCTCTATTCAGTTTTCTTACTGTATTAAGCTTAGACTTGCGTGTTTTATTTTATTTTGCTTGGTAATTCACTTTGTTCTGTTATTACTTGGAACCACTTAAATCCTACTTTTTGTGTTTTAATAAAAATTACTTTTTACTTATTAACCCTGAGTATGTATTAACATCGGGGGGTGTGGGTGGGTCAAACAGCTATGCATTTCTCTCTATCAGTGTTATAGAAGGCAAACAATTTATGAGTTTACCCTGTATAAAGCTTATACAGGGTAAAACGGATTTACTGGGGTTTGGACCCCAATGGGAGTTGGGTATCTGAGTGCTGGAGACAGAAGCACATCTTAAGCTGCTTTCAGTGAAGCCTGCAGCTTGTGGGGGATGTGGTTCAGACCTGGATCTGTGTTTGCAGCAGGCAAGCATGTCTGGCTCAAACCAGGCAGAGCACTGAAATCCCATGGTGGCAGGGAAACCAGGCTCAGAGGTAGTCTACACACATCAAGTAGCAGTCCCAAAGGGGGTTTCTGTGACCCCACCCGTCAGTGAGTATTTGCTTCAGGTTGGGGGACGGTCTGTAAGCGAGGACTGGCCTGTCTCCCAAGGTCTCTGAGAGCAAGGGACCATCCTTCAGGATAGGTTGTAGATCCTTGATGATGTACTGGAGAGGTTTTAGTTGGGGGGCTGTAGGTGACAGCTAGTGGCGCTCTGTTACTTTCTTTGTTGGGCCTGTCCTGTAGTAGGTGACTTCTGGGTACCCTTCTGGATCTGTCAATCTGTTTCTTCACTTCACCAAGTGGGTACTGTAGTTTTAAGAACACTTGATAGAGATCCTGTAGGTGTTTGTCTCTGTCTGAGAGATTGGAGCAAATGCGGTTGTATCTTAGAGCTTGGCTGTAGACAATGGATAGTGTGATGTGGTCTGGATGAAAGCTGGAGGCATGTAGGTAGGAATAGCGGTCAGTAGGTTTTCGGTATAGGGTGGTGATTATGTGACCATCGCTTATTAGCACTGTAGCGTCCAGGAAGTGGATCTCTTGCATGGACTGGTCCAGGCTGAGGTTGATGGTGGGATGGAAATCATTGAAATCCTGAAGGAATTCCTCAAGGGCCTCGTTCCCCTGGGTCCATATGATGAAGAAGTCATCAATGTAGTGCGAGTAAGAGCACTAGGGGAGGAGAGCTAAGAAAGCGTTGTTCTAAGTCAGCCATAAAAATGTTGGCATACTGTGGGGCCATGTGGGTACCCACAGCAGTCCTTCTGACTTGAAGGTATAAATTTTCCTCCTTTGATATTCACACCTTCTTGTCAACTGTTGAGAATAGGCCACTTCCACCTTAATTGAATTGGCCTTGTTAGCACTGACCCCTCACTTGGTAAGGCAACTCCCATCTTTTCATGTGCTGTAATATTTATACTGCTTACTGTATTTTTCATTCCATGCATCTGATGAAGTGGGTCTTAGCCCATGAAAGCTTATGCCCAAATAAATTTGTTAGTCTCTAAGGTGCCACAAGGACTCCTCGTTGTTTTTGCTGATACAGGCTAACACGGCTGCCACTCTAAAGTGTTAAAGGGACTTTTTGGAGAGAAGCGGGGGGCGGGGGGAGGGGGATGTGTTGTGAATGTTTTGTTCCTGGAAAAAACAGATCAAGATGGAAGAAGCAGTTGTACCCTTCCCAAAATTCCAGGGGATAAACCTTGAAGAAGCTAGCTAGACATGTCTATAGTTTATCGTTTTAAGACCTTTCCCCTCTGAGATTCTAAATAAATACTTTTCTTTAAGAAGGCTGTCTGGTCACTGGATACTACTGATCTTTGCTTCCAGAGGAGCAAGTAATGAACATTACGAGATGACATCTCAAGGTCCCTTCCAGTCCTACACTTCTATAATTACTTCAACAGCCCGGAGTTAATCAGTTAGCAGTTGGGATCACAGCCTAGGTCTCAGTCTGAGAGTGGGAAGATCGAGAGATTCCACCCTGAGACGGCTTGATGTCTGAGACCTGAATGAAGCTGCACTTAAAGAGACCAGAAGGGGTCAGTGATACAGTTACCCTGGGAACTGTGACAACTAAAACAAAGAAAACGTGGTTTTAAAAATAAATTCATTTTTAGAGTCCCCAATTTCCATCTCCCTTTCAGTACTTTTAACTGTCAGGGAATGCATTTCACAGATTCCTTTCTTACACTATTTTGGTGTTTGACATCAGAAACAGAATCCTGAACCCAGTATCTAATCAATTAAAAAAAAGTTGCTACTAGATTGACTTATTTTTGGATGTTTATTTTAGTGAGTCTTCTGGTCAACTAGACCTGTACTAGGCGAGAGTTTTGGTATTTCCTGGCTGGCAGCATAGAGGTAATGCCCTCACTCCCTGGGAAGGGAGCACAGCACTCTACTGGTCCTCACACAAGACTAAGGAACTCCAAAGGGAGACATCTTGTCATCCTAAGTAAAAGGGCTGTTTGTATTTCATGCCAATATGTGAATACTTCCAAGAGTTGCATCGCTATATTGCAGTTAGACAGTGATATTCCAAGTGGCAGTTCCAGAGTTTAAAAATAGAAGGTTTTAAGCTGACAGAGGAAGTGATAAAAAGGAAGTGAAAACAACTAACTTTTAGCTGGGCAATTCTGGCATGAAGAAGTCAGACCAAAATATTTATACGTGTTTTACATACAGACAGAGCACTGGTAGAGCTTTCCTTCTGGCTGGACGTTCCCTAGGCTGTTGTATTTGGAGCCCATCTCACAGGGCTCTGAGTGCTCTTTAAGACTCCTGAATCTGAACAGAGTCCAGGCACTGCCCCTGAATTGGTGTCTAGGCACACACTTGGGGTGCAGCCTTGGTTTAGCACCCTCTACTGAGAACCGAGACAACATGGTCCAACTGCCTAGCCCCTTGGACTAGCGCTGACCTCTCAGGTTCCCTCATAGCTTCCACACTCTCTCCCAGAACTTCAGCTGTGTGGATGCACTGGGTTTGCCGTTTAACTCATCAGGGGCATGTGACAGTAAAAGCAAACAGACACAGGCTTTGCATTCAATTCTAAAACACTATTTACTTTTTATTAAGCAGCATGAGAAATACATATATCTAGACAAAAATAAACATTTATTTTCCCTGTCTCAGTTTCCTCACCACTCTGAAAAGTTCTTTGGGCTTGGGCAGATACCTCTGGGATGTCCAGGATCCTTCTCCTGCAACTTCAGGCTTCTCTTCAGAAATAAGGAGCCTCTTTCCCTCTCTAGTTCACCTAGCTTTCTCTGACCTTGGCTGGTCTCACAGTTAGCCTGGACTCCACTGCTACCAAACTAACTCTCTGTTCCTCTCTTCTACTCCAAGCTTCCTGTGTCTTGCTCTGTGCATCCCTTGAATGTGTGCGTTCCCCTCCAAAAACCTGTTTTTTCTGTTCTGCTGGTGATTTTCCACTCTCCACTTCTCTGCATAGAATCTTGGTCAAACTGGTTTCCCCACTCAGGTAACCCTCTTACTATTCCCATTATTCGGTCAAAGCATAACTGTTAAGGGTAATGACTTTCCATTGCCCCATGTATGGTAGTACGTGCTATAGCCCACTCAGCAAATGATGGAATTCCTCTGTGGATGTGGAATCTGATACAACAATTCCACAATAATCAGAATTCAGGTAGCATACATAAGGTTAGAACTGCGTCAGCTATTTTCAGTTAAAGTCTCAGACAGATCACAGGCAACAAACAAAAATTCACGGACGCCTGTGACCTGAGACCTTTACTAAAAATAATGGGTGGTGGGAGGCTGACTGAAGCACAAATGCGGGGAAGAGAGCCCAAGCCCTGCTGCGTGGGGAGTGGAGAGAAGTGTCCAGTACCCATTGCCGTGAAGCCCAAGGAGAATCTGTGACTTCCATGAGAATCTTATAGTTAATCATACGTAGACAGATTCCTCAAACCGTCATGACCCAACAATAAATCCTTGAAAAGAGGTTCACACAGCAAATTTGACAAAGATACAAACATGAAAAACCACTTCTCTCTGAATTTCTAGCCTACTATAACTAAGGGCATGTCTAAGACAAACAAGTCAATCTAGGTTACATTGACTTACAACCACCAGAGTGATTACTGAAGTGGCTGATGGCCACACCACTCTCCTTCTCTCACTGGTGCATGTCCTCACCAAGAGTGCTTCCACCAACTGAGGCGGGGCAACATGGTGGGTTAAGAGCCAGGGCTCTTAGCTCCCTGCCAGGACCCCAGCAGCCTGCCCAGGTTCTCCGCTCCCCACTCCGGGGGGGGTGGGAAAAGAGGAGCTGCCCAGGACTTCTCACCTTCCTGAGCAGGGAGCCTCAGGGCAGCAGCCTGGCTGGGAGCGGGGAAGCCATAGGCAGCCAGGATCTAGGTGCCTGGCTTTTCTGTCAATTTCATGGCTCCAACATGGCAGCTGTGAAATTGACAACAGCTAACCGCCAAAGTAAATAACAGTACCCTGTTGCCTTAACTACATCAAGGCCTTGTCTACACTGCCTCTTTACAGCGCTGCAACTTTATCACTCAGGGGTGTGAAAAAACACCCCCCCTACCCCCCAGTCCTGCAAGTTTCAGTGCTGTGAAGTGGCAGTGTAGACAGTGCACCAGCGGTGGGAGCCAGCTGTAGGGTGCCAGTGGTGGGAGCTACTCCCCTCCTGGAGGCAGTTTTTTTTGCTTTTGTTTTTTAAAATAGTGCTGGGAGAGTGCTCTCCCATGCCTCTCGTGGAGGAGTTATGTAGATGTAGTAGGGCACTGACATTAGCAGGACAAGGCTGTAATGTGTACACTGACATAATTATGTCGATGTAAGCCTAATCGTGTAGTGTAGACCAGGCCTAAAAGTAACAAGGAGATTGCTAAACTGGAATAGACAATTTTTTTTTGTATTTTCTAGTGTATGCATATAATACTTTCTATAGAAAGACTTCTGCTATTTTGTTACTGATCAGTTGTACTTTCTTCTTATGCAGTAGCTTGGTGGTGTTCCACAAGAGCTCGACCACTCTCCCTTGATGTTAATAAAGGTGTTGGCAACAAGGAGACAGAAATATTCCCTTTTTTTAAAAAAAATGATTTTTAAAACTAAAACAAATCCAGACACTATTTAAGAGCAAGCTACCAGAAACAGGATTTCCGGGAGCTTAAATTGATAACTTTGTTAGACACTTGTAACCCTTCTGCCTGTCAGAGTTGGCAGCCCCAAGGGCCGGGTTCAGTATGTAGGGGTTCCATTCCAATAACACAATGCAAACCGGCTCGAGCCCCGACCCAGTGACCTGGGACAAATATATACCACCCCCGCTGGGCACCTCCAAGAGGCAATACTTCCCCTCTTGCAAGCACATAGTCTGAGTGTAGCAAAAAGCTTTTTAATAACAGAGAGAAACAATGTGGCATTATGTTGGGGAACCACCACCAACAGGATTCATAACACAACCCATGAGCAAAAAACCCACCCCAAGCAAATTGGGGCGTGTCCTTTCCCTTTGGTTCTTGAGTTCAGCAACCCAAAATCATCCAAAGTCTCTGTCCCTGGTCGGGGCAGCCCCAGAGTTCAAAAGTTCATCTGCAGAGCTTTACCTCCCAACCTGGGTGGAGATTGGGGGGGCGGGGGTTTAAGGGGCACCTTACTTGGTCCAAAGCTGATGGCCCCACCTCTCCATGGGGCTCCGCTCTGCCAGCCGCCCCATGAGCTGCTCTGGGGATCCAAGAAACCGCTCTGCTCCACAAGCTGCTCTGCTCACCATCCCGCAAATTGCTCTGCTCGTTGTCCCGCAAACTGCTCCACCATATATCTTCAGGCTCCCCCACTACTTAACACAACACTCAGTGATTTCAGCTTAGTAACTTTAGCTCTTTTGTGATTTCAGCTTGTAGTAGGGGAGCCTCAGTGCTGGTGCACCATTAGCCCAAAGTGAATTCAGCTCAGCAGCCTGTAACTAGACTCCTAATGGAATCAAAATTAGCTCTGATATTCCACAGTGGAGAGAGGAGGATGTATGTAAGGTCCTCACCAGGGGGCCCATGCCACCAAGTATTAATACCTGTCCCCAGCCTCTCTCAATTCACAGTTTTGGAACCCATGTCCCTTGCCTAGCAAGTGCTACTTAGTTGATGGCAAGTCCCTCCATCATAACAAAAGGCCAAGTACAGTTCCACTGTCCTTGATTCCCATAATCAGGGTAATAACAATGTATTCTTCCTGCCCCAATAACAGAGACACTGGGGATCCCACAGCAGCCAAAGTGACCATTTGGGCAGCTATGGCCTCATTCTAGGCAGGGTGGGTGTGCCTATGCAAATGAGATTGGCCCCTGAAGTTCTTTGCCACATCTCACCACCAGATGTCAGGGTGGAGCTCATCCTGACTCTGCTTACATATTAAAAATCATGGTCTTGAATAAAAAAAAAAATACACCTAGATTTATAGCTTATTACAACTGACTGTAACTCATTAATCCCTCCTTTTTGTCCTAGAAACAGGGATGTTGAAGTGACCTTCAATGGTCTAAGAATATGTGCTAACTACTTACACTAAACTATCTGTTAAATTTTGTATTTAGCTGTGACACGGAGTACCTTTCCCAGACCTGAAGAAGAGCTCTGTGCACCCTGAAAGCTTCTCTCTCTCTCAACAACAGAAGTTGGTCCAATAAAAAGATATTTCCTCATCCACCTTCTGATTTTAGTTTTTTTTTAAAAATGTGTTGACAGTGGCACAAGGAAATGCTATTACCTTGAGTCTCTAAATATGTGAAAGGACTCTAGCAAGCTGCATGTTGTCAGCTGAAACATTTAATTTAAATGTAGTTATGAAATAGCACCATCTAGTGTTAATTTTTGGTTTTAATAGTATGAATGCCTATTGAAAGTTTAAAGCATCAACAAATATGCAACAAGTCATCAAAATGAAGTTCATAACCACTCACTGTTCCAGTTATAAACAATCATAACAAAAAAGACAGCTGGAAAAAGTCTTATCCCTTTCACCTGAGCAGAAGATAAGTCAAAATTATTCCCCTCCCTGAACCAATCTCCCCTTCCCCCCCAGGGGAGTCAAACTCTTGCCTTGGAAAAGGCCAGATTGTGTTTTAAATTGTGGGCCAAGTCTACAAATGCAGGGACACACTAACCCTGAGCCACACCAGAACTCCCACCAGTGACAATGGGAGCTTTACACAAATATCTGATGAAAAAAGCCTCCGTGTAGTAACTAAACTGTTCATCATTATGCAACTGTTGCACTAAGCATCATACAGTGAAAAACTGATACAGGGCACCTTTACCACCACTTTTTCTGCCTTTTGTTGCCATTTGTGCATGCAATTACCCGGTTTGTTTGTATAACTGTGGTAACGGCACATGCTAATTAAAAACACTGAGCGCCTAACTTATCTGAAAAAGCCACACTCAACTTGGAAATCTGATACTTAACACACCCCACTGAAATGACCAGAGTAGTTCTCACTGAACTGTTTGAGACTCAGGGCACGTCTAAGCAACATCAACTATGGCGCTGCAGCTGTGCCACTCTACCGCTCCAGAGCGGACACTTCCTACAGTGACAGGAGTTTTTTCCATTTATGTAGGTAATCTGTCTCTCCGACAAGTGGTAGCTAGGTTGACCTAACTGGGTCATTGAGGGCATGCAAATTTTTCACACCTCTGAGCTATGCAGCTAAGTCGAACTAAGTTTTAGATCTAAACGAGGCCTGAGACAGCACTACACAGTCTTCCAGTTGTGAACTAATCTTTGCATGCCTAAGGCTAGAATCTGTTTAAGGTTCTGATGAACAATCATTTGTTTGAGTCAATCACGTATCTAGATATATACTTCAAGTCGGCTAGATCTAACCCTCTGTTGTGGCTTGGATGTGAGTAGTCAAAGTGACTACTGGTTAGGCAACTGAACCGTAAACATAAAAGCAGAATCCTTAGTTGTAAGTATGATTTCAAACATATTCAATTATATTTATTTTTCTATTTCTTCAGTGCCGGAACTAAAAATGTGGATGGATGAGAAATGATCGTAACAAAACTTAGGGCTACATTGGAAACTTCAAAGCGCTGTCACAGGAACACTTCCACTGCAATGCTTTGAAGTACAAGTGTGGTCATGCGTGAGTGCTGGGAGAGAGTTCTCCCAGCACTCCTGGTAATCCACCTCCATGAGGGGATTAGCTCAAAGCGCTGTCTACACTAGCGATTTAAAGAGCTCAGACTTGCTGTGCTTGGGGTGGGGGGGTGGGGGGGATTTTTCACACTCTTGAGCCAGCAACTTAGAGCACTATAAAATGTAAGTGTAGCCAAGCCCTAAATTAAAAGTATGACAGCATATAGGCTCAGAAACTGAGCTTTTACCTCACATTATAGGATCTTTATTCCCCCCTCAACAAAAAACAGAAAAAAACCCCACCCCCCAAAACACACCTTCAATGGGGAAGGAAAGTCATCTCCTCTATGGTTTAGTCTATACCAGAAAATGTTTGTTGGAATAGCTATACTCGCAAACCTGCTTAGCATAGGCTTTTGCAAGTATAGCTTACTCCGGTTCCCCGAACAAAATAATTACACCCCTAACATTATTATACCAGCAAAAAGTTTCTAGTGTATACCTGGTCTAGGTCACTTTCAAATCCAGCAGAGTTTTGAAGAGACCAAATGTTCTTACACTGGATCTGTGGCATTCATCTATGATGGATATTAACCCACCACAGGAAGGGTGAGTTTAAAATCAGGGGGCTATAAGTATACCATAGCTAGCAACAGGTGCAAAGCACCTTTCCCCACTATATATAGGGATGTGCATGGGTCTCCCTGCATCCATCCTAATTGCTTTCTTCTTCTTTTGGAAACTTCCAACATCCAACAAGATCAAGGAAGAAATTAATAAAATGGAGACTTTATTCAAGGCAATTCAGAAGCAGGTCGGACACAGTCCAGGTTCTGTCTAACTGCCCTGGGCAGTAAGAGGAAACCGAGGGAGGCCAAGGCCACTCCACTCTCACAGAGGAGGACAAGGAGGCACAGGACACAGCTGCAGCCCCACTGAACACTGCTATGCAAAAGATTCTGAGTTGGGGGAGGGGGTGTGTGGAAAGGGAGCCAGGACACACATGAACCTACAATAGGATACACATACTCAATTTCTTAAAAAAAACCCCACCACATCTGAAAGTGAAATTGGACCATTATGAGCTTCAACTTCCGTTAGTGTTTCCACAAGGCTACTGTTAACTATACATTTGCTTTTATACTAATTTCTATTAAGGAACTGAAATGTTACATAACTTTCAAGGGTGGTAGCCCTGGGTGTTGAGGCTCTCCAAACAGACACAGGACCTTTTCTTTAACAACAAGGCAGAAGGCAGAGTGAATGCCATGAACCACACAAGAAGTGCACCATTAGTCTGTAATGAACACCACAGTGTGGCTTTATTGCTACTGCAATAGAGCTAACTACACCATTAAAATATATTTTAAAATATTGGAATATTGAGATTTGTACTTCCACTATGACAAACAGTTCCAAGTAAAAGCTATAGTATATAGGGTATTCAAAAAAATCAAAACAGTAGAGAATGTTTAACTGTTTTGTGGACCATTCAAAATGCTTCTCCCACTCCATCAGCAGCCAAGCTGCCAGTTTAGCAGCAGTTTGTAACCCAAGACCATTTCATTTCACTTTTATAAAAACTAATTATTAAATAAATATGTTCACAAGAAAGCGGAATAATTACAAAGTATTGCTGAAATGGCAGCTTGGTACAGACAAGCTTAAGTGGGCACAGGAGTTCTACCTATTTTTTCCCAATAAGAAAATTCTAGTGGCACATTTTTAGAAATTGGTGCATGGATGCAACCAAAACATAACCAAAGTGAAGAGCCACAGTCCAAATTAAAATATAATACCATGATCTATTTTCACAGATCCTTCCTTCATATATAGAACCCAAACCCCTTTAATACAAAACAGAGTGCAACATAACAATGACCCCACTGGATCAGACCAAAGGGCCATCTAGCCCAGTATCCTGTCATCCAACAGTGGCCAATCCCAGATGCTTCAAAGGGAATGAACAGAACAAGTAATCAAGTGATCCATCCCAACACCCATTCCCAGCTTCTGACAAACAGAGGCTAGGGAAACCATTCCTCCTGATCCTGGCTAATAGCCATTGATGGTCCTATCCTCCATGAATTTATCTATTTCTTTTTTGAACCCTGTTCAGAGGCCCTCATTCAGGAAGGTAAAAATGGTACGTAAGCAGGAAACAGAGCTGAAATTGAAAGTAGTGAAGAGACAAACATCAAGGTCAAGACTAAGACTTAAGTCAACCTTACAGTAATGTTACCATTCCAGAAAATAGTAATGTTCATTTAGCACACAAAAATGTTTTAAAAAATTGTCTTTCCCATAAAAAGTGGGAGGCATCAATTTATTCAGTGACAAAGTCCTCGCAATGGGACATTATTTCTACGAAACCAAGCGATTGTCCGAGACGTTCTTTTATATGATGCATTTTGGTGCAGCAGCTTGATAGGTTTTCACTCTAGACAGGTGTATTTGATTGTTTTCAGAACAAATCTGCTCTGAGTTTTACTCAAAAAGTAGCTACTTCATTAAAAAGGCAGTTTAAAATTCATAAGGAAAAATATATTAGTTCATAGGGGTGCCATTACATCTGAGTTATAAGACTGGACCAACAGGGAAAAGGATGGGCCATCAAAACAGTGGTCAGAACTCTGCTAAAGGAAGAGATGGGAGCTGAGCTACACTGTATGCATCTGGGACTAAGGACCAGGAATTATTTTTATTAAGCAGCAGGAACATTAATTCCATCACAGAATTCTAGTGAACAGATCAATGAAGATAAAATAATTAGAATTCTATCCCCATTATTCAGCTACCCATTTATTCTGTATTTCATAATACAATTTGACTAGCTGAAATGTACTGAAAATTATGAGTCATTTCAAAATTTGAAGAGCTGTCAATTTAGCTGGTATTTTTAAAACTGCTCCAGTTTTTCCTTTTTGGACACTCACTGATACCAATATCCAATCTGTTACTATTATTTACAATTTTAATCCACCTACTTCATTATCCAGAAAAGTAGCCTTATAGATAAGTGTGACTTTTTACAATGTTTCCCAAAAGAGCAATATTTCATTTATAGCCATGCCTTTTATATGCCAAACACTTTTCAAATGCTCAACGACAGTCCCAGCTCCAAGCAACTCACAATCAAAGGACAAATGAAAGCAGACATAGGAAAAGACAAAAATAGGTGATCTATACACAGTTAAGACTCCTGCTCTCAGTGAATTGAAGTGAGATTTACAATGGGGGGCCCACACAGAAAAGCTCAAGAGGTTGCACTATGCAGTAGGAGGCCTCAAGGAAGAAAGTACAGAGGTGACCGTGCTAGAGGTTCGCAAATGGTGGACAAGGCCGAGAATAGGAGCAGTGTGTAGGGAACAGACAGGAAGCTTGACCAGGGAGGGGAAGAGTTCTGTAAAGCTTTGAAGGTGGCAACAGGAAGCTTAAATTTGATGTGCTAGCAGATGAGAAGTCAGTGGAGAAATTCAAAGAGGGAAGTTACAGGATCCAGTTAACAGACAAGGAAGCGGAGCTTAGCAGCTGTATTTTGTACAAATGTGCATATTTGAGATGCCAGAGAGAATGAACCGCAGTAGCCAAGGTGAAGAACAAGAGCCTGAATGGGAGATTTCATTGTGGGAACGGGAAGGACAGATGCTGGAGGTGTTGAGGGGCAGGATTTTGATAAGGCCTGGATATGTGGGGCAAAGGAAAAGGAGGAGTCAAACAATTTTGATATTTGGGATTGGGCGACAAGTTAAGATAGTAGTATTCCTGACAATCAGAGGGAAGATAAGGAATTCTGTTTTGTCAGTGTTAAAATGACAAGACATCAAGATGAGGGATTGGATGGAAATGTTACTGGTGAAGAGACAGATTCGTGACTCATCAGCATAGAAATGCATTGCTGCAGACGTGTTTTTTGCTAACTGCTCATTCCCATAGATCATTATGGGCTCTAAGTTGAAAAAGCTTTATATATTGTGTGCTACTGCATCAAAGGCAGCCTTGTTAGCAACCCTTAAAACTGAACAACTGGAGTTGGTGTCTGGCCATTCTTAGAAGGCCCCTGACTCTGGCATTCTCCTTTGACTAAAAAAGGCCAGAATCTGCAGAGCTGGAGAGCACACTACAGGTCTATCTATTCTCACGACTGTTATGAGGGGGCTGACTTTTCACCTATGAGTTTTTAGATCTAATTTAAGGGATCGACAGACTGTCAGTATGGTGTATGCTTACCGAAAGGATGTATGTGTGCTTAGTGACAAGTGATAGGAGCATTATCATCATTTTAAAAAGAAAAAGAAAAGGAGTGCTTGTGGCACCCGAAAGCTTATGCTCAAATAAATTGGTTAGTCTCTAAGGTGCCACAAGTACTCCTTTTCTTTTTGCGAACACAGACTAACACGGCTGCTACTCTGAAACCTTTAAAAATAAAATAAGCTGTTGAAGGATACACTAGATAAGAGTCTAAAAACTACTCTGCCCAAAATCCTGAATCTACTAGACAGTCCTGGAACAGGACCAAAAACACCTGCTAGACCAAATGACAACCATAGGTCAGACGGTTCATGAACTGCCAGACTGAGGAACAAATGCTTTATACCAGTGGAAAACTGGGAATCAGTTATTTTGCCTTTGTTAAGAAAGTCAATTTGTTAAAAAAAACATTCAGTACTTTTGTTAAAATTGTTTTTAGAGAAGAGAGTTAAATTTGGCTATATGAAAAGACTAGACAATACATTAGAGATAAATATTTTATTCTATTTGTAGGATGTATTCTATTCTAAAAAGAATGTAAGAAACAGCTGACATTACTGATAGTCTGGATTGATAAATAAAATCATGGAAAGATTTATCAAATAGTTTAGAAGGCAGAGTGGCAGAGTAATACTTGCAACTCATACGCTTTCTACCCAAGCAAACAAAAAAAAGTAGGTATCATCCCCCTTTTTTATGGATGGAGACACTGATCAGCAACATTAACTTGCTTGCACAAGACTACAATGTGAGCAAGTATTAGAGCCTGCAAAGGAACCTAGGTTTGCTGTCTCCCACTTTCTTGTCACTAAACCACATTGCCTCACAGGCTTGTGTCCATAGTTGTGCCTTTGGGAACTTCCAATCGAGTCTAAATATTTTCACTTTTCATACATATATGGAAGTTGATCCTGCAGATCTTAACACAAAGAGTTCAAATCTCCCTCAGTTACAAAGCTGTAATGACCAGTAGGTCAATGTGTTATAGGCATTAACTGAGGGCAGTAATAGAACCTAAGAATAACCCTGGCACTTGGGTCTCCACTATCTTGCAAACTCTGTAGTTATTTACACATGTGCAAAGTAAGCATAAGGTGAGTGTAACACTACAATTCATTTCATGCTCACTTTGCACATATACAAAATGGCTAAATATCGTAAAGCAACTGACTGGTTAACAGTCCTCATGGTCATGAAATGTAATTGGATTGCCTGCTATTCCCTGGGATACAGCAACAGTACCGTTCTAAAAATATTAAAACAGGTAATTTAGCTATCCTACCTCCAAGAACTAGACTTTTTTTTTAAGTGCAAGGTAATATGCGTGTCCCATTTTGTACCCCAACCCTCCACTCCCCATTTTCAACAGCTATCTTTCGTTTCCCATTATTGCTCCACTGCTTCCTTACCTGTAGCTACCTGACCTGTAGCTGCTTCGGTGTTGCTTACATTAATTATAACTATGTTGGCAGCTAAATCAGTACAATCACTGAGAAGTACCACCCCTGCATGTGATGTACACATCTCTTTCATAGAAGTAGCCTGCAAACTCTTTAAAGGAGATACCTGCAGTTGGTTCAAGTATGAAAAGAGCACATGATAAGCCATTATACTTTACTGATTAGGAAACCTTACAAGCCACACAGAACGAATTGTTCTGCCCCACTGTTAATGGTAGAGTTTACTAAAATTTTACTTATTCATATCTTCAAAGTCATTTCATGGCTTCAACTGAATTAGGTGAAAAAAGTTAAAACTATTGGATTCTTCTGAAAAGTCAGGTGAAAGAGGCTTTAAAAAAACCCTCAACTTTTATTTGAAGTTAATGGGAGTTGCAGGTACTCAGCACCTCTGGTTCTGAGTCACATTGGTTTTCTGTGAAAAAACTGTGCACTATTCCCAAGGGCTAGAAGCAACATAAAGGTGTTAATGTCAACAATAAAAAAAAAAAAAGAAAAGAAAAAAAAGCTAAAAACTCACTCACTGTCTTCTGTGGGGAGGACCTGCAGGGAATAAATCCATTCTATTATATCATCTTTGTTCACCACATCTAAGGAATCCAACATATCCAGACCAGAGAGTGCGAAAAATGCAATTGTCAACCTAAAAGAAAAAGATACGACTTTCACTTCCCACCATAAATTTCACACTGGAGGTTAACAAAATTTAATACAAAAAATGAAAAAAAAAAATAATCAAACCTCAACTTTCTGATCTTGAGGAGTGAGACACATTAAGTACAGTAAGCTTCTACATAAGGAACTTTACCTGCAACAGTGTTTTAAAATTTACTTATTTCTATACTCTTGAATGAGGCTCTTCATTACATGAATCACATTTCCTTTGGTATGATTAATGAAGTGCCATATATTTAAGTATTCGCACTGAAAGAAAAGTGAATCAAACATACTAGCTTGCTAGTGGCAAGCCAAGCCTCTGAGGACATGTCTCCGCTGCAATGACACCCGCAACTCAGGTTGACCTGGGCCTCTGCAAACTGACTCGGGCTTGCAGGGCTCGGGTTAAGGAGCTGTTTAATTGCAGTGTAGATGTTTGGTCTCAGGCTGCAGCCCAAGCTCTGGGACCCTCCAACTTCCCAGCATCCTAGAGCCCAGGCTCAAGCATGAGCCCAAACAGGTCTACACAGCAATTAAACAGCCCCTTAGCCTGAGCCAGCTGGCATGGGCCAGCCTTCGGGTTTTTAATTGCAGTTTAGACATACCTTTAGATCGGCGGTGTCCAATAGAAATTTGATGCTAGCCACACTTGTGGTTTTGAGTTTTTCTTATTAGCCACATTATAAAAAAGCCACATGCATTAGCCACAATTAAATAGCCCATTAGCCACATGTGGCTAGTGGCGAAGGTATTGGACACCGCTGCGTTAGAGGCTTGTCACAAGCACACGGGCTGAGAATTGTTAAGGACAGCTAATGGACATTAGGGTAAGAGGAACGGAAGGAACACAAATCAAACAAAACCATTATTCAAAAAGGTTCCTGGGAATAAGGAGGTAGAAATGAGACAAGAATGTAATGGGTACTCTTTTACCTCAAGTACAAAGCCAGCCCCTGTGAACACGCACATATATATTCTTTCTAAAGCCGCAGGAGTTTTGGTAACAGAGTGTAGCAGTGTCACACTCATATTTCTGAGTTGTGCTCAGACAAGATTTTCTTCCGTGTAATATCTTAGATAGGTCACATTGCTAAAACGTGCATTTTCTCAAAGAGTGCCGCGACAGTACTGTATCTTTGTTCTTGTCATGAAATATCAAGCACAGAATACCATACATCCACGTTAGTACAAATACATAAGATGTCTGAGGTAAATCAAGTGAAAGCTAATTTGGGAACAATGATGATTCTATGGTAGTGTCAAAGACACATCCAAATATAGAGATATAACAGCAGGCTGTCCACCGAAAACTCTTCCATGGAGCCAAATGGTCTTTTTAATTAGAGAGCTGCAAAGTTCTTTGAGTAGCACAACATTAACCCTTCAAGGCTTCTTACAGTGGTACCTTTAGATGATTATATCTGTGCCACCACTCTAGTCTTTGTGAACAGTATCACGGCAAAAACATTTTGAGTCAACAAAATGGAAAGCTGATCTATAGACTTCATTTATAGCATCCCATTTTGGCACAAATTAGCAATATTATGAAATAGTGTGTGATGGTTGTTTCACCTGCCACTTCAGGTACTGCATAAATTTCAATTTATAGTCAAGTGTCAAACAAATATTTGACACATTTGACATATTTCACACATTTGCCTCTAAACTGAAATCTATGAAGTCAGGAGGCTCGTACAAATGAAGGGGTCCAACAGATATACTGATTTGGAGTCCCCTGCTTTCTTTTTCTTTTTTAAAAAATCAAGCCTCAGTCTGAAGTTAGAGAAAAAGGTCCATACTGATTACCAAAAGACTCAGGACTCCTGGTCCTCAGGTATGGACAGAGAATATATTTTTCAAGTACAATTCAAAAACCTTTTTAAAATGACTATTTGAGATGTTGAACAAGCAACACAGGAAAAGTACCATGATGTATCACAAACTTCAAGTAGACTTGACTCAAGGGACAGAAGATCTTATGGTCTTCTCCTTGTAACAGAACGCTGCAAGCACTTACAGCACTGAGTGTGATGGTAAGAATTACATTACTAAACTATCACTAAAAAGTTACCATTGTTACCCTTGCTATTGCAGCACAGAATAGCTAGAGAGAATTAGATATTCTCTACATTTATTCTAGTTGTTCAGGATACAGCTGCTTTTAATTAAATTGAAAATTTAAACCTGAAAATACTAATAAACCCCAAAAGTTGGTAGAATACCTGAAAATATGTTACAAACTGATAATAAGTTAAATCAGTTGAAGTTATTTCAACATCATGCCCCATTATGCAGTAGGTACAAACACTACTGATGTTTAATTAAGTACACCATAGAAGCTACAGTGCAGTTAAAGATTCTCCCTACCACTAAACAGCCCGTAAATGGAGGGCTCCTAAAAGTGGTATCAGCACTCGCTTAATCAAAAATATTGCGGACAGACTCCATGCAAGTTTCAACAAAACTCCGCTAATACACCTCAAACATGGTTTACAAAACCTTGCTATTTTAGATGCCCAACTGTGCAATGTTTTGGTGACACCAATAAATGTCTAGTGAGCACTAGCTTTAAGAGCTTCAAACTCATTTTCACTTTTGACCTGCACTGGTATTTCAATGCAGAGATCAAAGACTACTTCACTAATCTATTGCACAATTTATATAATTAATGAAATGTATGGTAGGAAGGGAGAAAAAGGACAATGTCTAAATCTGTCTTCCAGATAGTTGCAAATACTGGGAAATTCAAGTGTAAAAGTATAACTAGGCAGGCCAAAAAAAGAATTTGAAGAACAACTAACAAAAGATAAAAAAAAAAGTTACTGTTAGTTAAGTACATCAGAAGCAGGAAACCTGCCAAATAGCGGGGCCACTGGATGACTGAGGTGCTGAAAAGAGCATTAAAGGAAGATAAGGCCATTGTGGAGAAGCTAAATGAATTTTTGCATCAGCCTTCACTGCAGAGGATGTGTGAGGGAGATTCCTACACCTGAGCCATTCTTTTTAGTGAACAAATCTGTGGAACTGTCCCGGATTGAGATGACAAAAGAAGAGGTTTTAGATCAATCTGATTTATTACTATTTAATTTATCACCAGCACCAGATGGTATTCGCCCACAAGCTCTGAAGGAACTCAAAAATGAAGTCACAGCACAACTGCCTATAGTATGTAACCTATCATTTAAATTAACTTCTGTTCCAGATGTCTGGAGGATGGCTAATGTGACACCAATTTTTTAAAAAGGGTTCCGAGGCAACCCTGGCAATTAAAGGCCGGTAACCCTAACTTCAGTAGCAGGCAAACTAGTTGAAACTATAGTAAAGAACAGAATTATTAGACACATCGATGAACACGATTTGTTGGGGGGGAAGAGTCAACACAGCTTTTGTAAAGGGAAATCATGACTCACCAAACCACCATAATTCTCTGAGACGGTCAAACAAACATGTGGACAAGGGTGATCCAATGCATATAGTGCACAAGCCTTTGAGAAGATCCCTCACCAAAGCCTCTTAAGCAAACTAACCAATCACGGGATAAGAGGGCAGGTCCTCTCATGGATCAGTAACTGCTTAAAAGACAGGAAAAACAAAGGGTATGTTTTCAGAATGGAGAGAGGTAAACAGCGGTGTCCCCCAGGAATCTGTACTGGGACCAGTGCTGTTCAACATACTCAAATGATCTAGAAAAAGGGATAAAGAGTGAGGTGATAAAGTTTGCACTCTTTACAAAATTACTCAAGATAGTACAAAGCAGTCTATGAAGAATTACAAAGGGATCTCACAAAACTGGGCGATGGGGCCACCAAATGGCAAATGAAACTCAATGTTGATAAATGCAAAGTAATTCTTATAGGAAAACATAATACCACCTTTACACACAAAATGATGGGGTATAAATTAGCTCTTACAACTCAAGAAAGAGATCCTGGAGTCATCATAGATAGTTTTCTGAAAACATCCACTCAATGTGCAGCAGCAGTCCAGAAAAGCTAACAATGTTAGGAATATCTATCCCTTTCCTCATGTTTATGACAGTGAGTATAATAACGCCACTATATAAATCCATGGTATGCCCACACCTTGAATACTGCGTGCAGTTCCTGTCCCCCATCTCAAAAAAGATGTTAGAAATGGAAAAGGTACAGAGAAAAGCAACAAAAATGATTAGGGGTATGGAACAGTTTCTATATAAGGAAAGATTAAAAAGACTGGAACTATTCAGCTTGGAAAAGAGACGACTAAGGGGAGATATGATAGAGGTCTATAAAATCATGAATGGTGTGGAGAAATTGAATAAGAAAGTGTTATTTACCCCTTTCACGTAACACAAAAACAAAAGATCACACAATGAAATTAATAGCAGCTTTAAAACGAACAAAAGGAACTACTTCACACAACGCACGGGTCAATCTGTGGAACTCATTGCTAGGGGATGTTGTGAAGATCAAAAGTGGTCAAAAAAGAATTACCGCAAGTTCATGGAGGATAGGTCCATCAAAGACTATTAGCCAAGACAGTCCAGGATACAACCCCCTGCTCTGGGTGTCCCTAAGCACCTGACTGCCAGATCCTGGGACTGGACAAAAGGGGATAACTGCCTTGTCCTGTTCATTCCCTCTGAAGCCTCTGGCATTGACCACCGTTGGAAGACAGAATACTGGGCACATGAACCACGGTTCTGACCCAGTATGGTCTTTCGTATATTCTTATGAAATACAATGTAAGGAATAAACCACCCTATATGGGCCCCAAAGTGACAGATGTGACCTATTACGTCTTTTCCATCTCTAGGTAGGACTTCATGCATATTTCACCCTTTTGTCACGTACCCATACATCACTGTATGTCTCGGATTAAAAAATAAAATAAAAATTCTCTTATCTGCTCTCAAGCTCCCACAGGCATTTTACCTTCCTGTCTTTTCCCTCCTATTTATTTTGGGTTTTCCCTATGAGCAGAAGTTCTGTGGATCTTCTTTGCTGCCAGAGTGGGTAAACTTTAAAAGTTTTTTTTAAAATAAACTTGTTTTAAATTTATGATAAATTACGTTACAGTCTAAACTTGCTATAATTTGTTCACATCATTTAAATAACATAAAAACTAATATGCTGAAACTCAACCTTTATGAGTTAATGGCTGCTTTTTATATTCAGAGTCAGGGAGAAACACCTTTAACTTCTGACACCAAGCCTTATAAATAGCACAGTATGTCACCTACTACATTAAACAGTTAAATAATTTCCACTCTTTATAATGGAGTGAATGATAGTATTTACCCTTCCCCCACACCCAAAATATCAGTACTTTCAGCCAGTACAGAACAACTCTTGCCTTCTTTATTTTTGATATCAGGTTAGCAAAATGCTTGAAGCCATTCATCAAAGTAACCTAGAATTGTTCAGAGTGTAATTTCTAATGTGGATTTAAACAATTAAGTAGGAAAAAAAAATCTAATAATTTTAATTAACCCAGTTAATACAAAAGTTAAAAATCTTGGCTTTGGGCATTTTAAATAGGATTCCAATTTCCATTCAAATGCAGCTTGGAATTAGTCACGATCAAAAAGTTAGGTATCTAGTAAATAAGAAATACATCATTCACCAGTTTCCACCACAGTACTTACTTTCTGCATTTTGTACCTGAATAACGTACATTGAGCTCTCCAGTTACTTTAACAGATGTACAAGTATAGTGCATTCTCCTGGTTAGCAGAAAGAATGATCAAAACTAGTGCAACGACTATATTCGGTTGTAAATAATAAAACTGACATCTTAATGGCGACATCAACCAATGAGAATTCATTTTCTCAAGATTCAAAGTACACATGAAAAACAAAACTCAGATTATAATTTAAATTATTGCTTTAAAAACAAGTGACAATTAATCCAACCTGCATGCCTGCTGACCTTAAGTACACACAGCAGGGAGGAGCTCCTTCCAGTGTGAGGAGAACAGCCACAAGGACTGGAAGGATCACCTACTTACCTTTCTCTTAGCTACTTTTGTCCCGGATGGCCTTAGGAGAATAAAAACTGCAGCCCTGACTACACTAGTATTTGCAAGTGCTCTCACATCGCTGCTCTAACACTCGTGGGAATGCTAGTTTAGAAAGAGCAATAGTATTTTACCACAGTGACATCCAAACTTTCATGATCAGAAAATATTTCGGTAGGAACAGGTATGCCCTAGGTACACCCCCCTCCCGCCCGCGATTACTACCAGCAGGGCAGCTGCACTGGCGATCGCGCAACGGCGGCCGTTTTCCCATCACAGGCTGGCGCGGCCACCCGCAGGAGGAAAAGAGCAGCTCAACGCACGCTACCCAGAGCCCCAGCACGAGCTGTCCCTGAGCAGCAGCAGCTGCGAACCGCCTGTCCGGTACCCGCGCGCTAACGGGATCAGGTGCGAGCGGCTGCGCTGAGGCCTGCCCGGAAGCTGGACGCGTGGAAACTAGATCCAGAGACCGTGTCACAGACCAGACCCCAGCGCTAGGGCCTCAGAGTGGCCGAGAGGCGAGCGGGCCGGACCCCCCGTCTGGGAGTCAGCTACGACCAGAATCCGACCTGGAGGCGCCTCGATGTGACGGGCCCTAGGACAGCTCCAACGGCCCGCCCTCAGCCCCGCACACACTCCCCCGCACTTTGCAGCCCTCTCCCCTCAGCGCCTCCCCAACCGGGCCGGTACCTGCTAGTCTCCAGGGACGAGTATCTCTCGGGCAGGATCTGCAGGCAGCGCTGGAAGAAGCGCACGTGCCGCTCCTTCAGGAAATCCAACCGCTCCTCATCCCCAATGCCCGGATCCTCCTCTGGCGCCGCCATCTTATCCGCCCTCCCCACCCTGGCAGCCACCTGGCGCGCACAAACTGCGTCACCAGCCACATCCGGCGCGAGCAACGCCCGATTGGTCACCTGATCTCGAGGGTAAAGTGTTCTTCGTGACTCAAGGACGCAACACTGGCGGCCCGGGCCGGAAGCTGGGCTAGCTGGTTTTTGGAGGCGCGGCCAGAACGTGACTTGCCACGTGGTTCCATTCAGGCGCCCAAGCGAGGTCGAGCCGCTTCTCCTGTGCTCACTGCGCGGTGGAATGAATTATGGGAGCATCAAGCTACGATGACTAATAGTGATAGCGCTCTGGTTTGTTCATAGTTTGTAGACCAATCCCTTAAATAGATTGTATTTCCAAATCATTTTTTAACTTTTATTGCTGTGATTCGTAGACTACCCAATAAATGTTTGAAAGTTTCTTTATAACCAAGGACATCACCAACTGATGTTTTCACAGATTCAAATTTGCCTCAACTAATGTAGTGGCATTAATATTTCCCCTTAAATAATGTCTGAGTAGTAAATATAGAGTGAGATGAGGCATGGGAGCATCAGCATAGCCCACAACCTTCATCCTGTCTCTATTCCATTCTCTCATCCTTTTAGAGAAGTCTTCCTTTCTCTTTCCTCATTCTCAGGTTCCCTGTTCAAACCTTGCCTCTTCCCATTCTCCTGTCCTTGCTTCCTATTCACTCCTCCCCACTTCTCAAGCTGAAGAGCCCGCTGCTAAACTCCAACTGCCTTCTGCCAAACTCCATCTTCTTTCCCTCCTACTCCCCAATCTAATCATCATAAGTCAAATCATGTGAATTTAAAAAATTTCTTACACAACAGTGTACACAAGATAAATGCCGTCTGATGCTGTTCTTCAAGCTTTTCTTCTTTTCAGAATATTGCAAATAAGATTCTCACCACAAAAGGAGAAATGTACACTAAGTCTCTGAACTAGTCTGAAAAACTGTTGTTGTGCATGTAACTGTAGATGATGCATCTGATTTGATGACATAGTATCTGCTACATCTGAGCACAGACACTGTAGTATCAGTGGTAAGCCCATAATCATTTATCCCTCTCCAGTGATATAAACCAAATGAAAAGTCAGGGTTGAAAGTGGAACACAGGAAGCCCAGCAGAGATATTTATGATGTGCCTCTCTCTAGTCTCTAGGGAGGGTACTTGTTTCATTCCTCAGTCTTGCAGTCTGTGGTAGCATTATATTCTGCCTAATTAATTAAGGTTAACATTAAGTGCTCAAAGAAAGGCACCTTCCTTCTCTCAGGTGTTCATGTTGTTGAGCTAGTTCTACATTGATTTTATGCTATTGATCAGCCTGTTTTCACTGCTGTTATTAAAGAAATCCTGGCAGTTTAGCACCTTTTTTTCTGCCCTACAAAGTATGCCAAACCATCTCGTCTAATTTTAGAGATACAGGTTCCAACCTCTGTCCTTTTGCAAGCAGACATATCAGTTGCATTGTAACTGAATTTTCTTCTCATCTGAGTACAGAATTTTAATAGAACACTTATCATATATACCTTTAGTGATCCATTGTTTCCATGTGCCCTCTAGCAAAGGTTGGAACTTTTTAATATATTTATGGAATATAGCACACCGTATTCAGAGTCAAATACCAAATATTCCTATGATGCACTGACTATCTTGGGCATGGCAGACTTAAAACACCTTCCAACACATATACTTTACTTATTTTAATAGAAGAATTGCCCTTTTCTGTCCTAATATATTGGACCATTTGATATATTGAACTGCATTTGCAAACACTCCATCAAATATACACATTCTCATGTTAACCTTAAAGTGCAGTTGCATGGAGAACAAAAATGGAAGATGTACACAACCAGTATGCAGCAAATATACGCATTTTAAAGAAAAGTGCCCAAGAAGAATATTCATGTTTAGCCACAATAGAAGGTGTAACAAAAAACAAAAGGTAATTTGAATAATACTGTCAACTTCACAAGTCAAAAAAATGTATTTGTTTTGAGTTTCTCTCTACAGTGGAAGGAAATTCTCAACTGTGTAATTTAGAATAACCAATATGAGATGACTTTGTAGATCTACACCTACTCTTGCAGGGCAGAACTGTTCCCCAGAGTACATTTCATAGTGGTTTGATCCAGTCTTTTAACAGAACCAACAAATGAAGTTATTTGTGTGAATTACTTGTAAATTAATCAACATTACTTTTTTTGTAATTTCATAATTTTAAATGAGTCATTTTTAAAAAGCATTATTCATTGTTTTAGAAAAGAGGTTCTCAAACAGGGGGTCACAAGGTTATTACATTGGGGGGGTCTCGAGCTGTCAGCTTCCACCCCAAACCCCACTTCACCTCCAGCATTAAAAAATATATATTTAACACTATTATAAAAGTGTTTTTAATTTATAAGGGGGGGGGGGGGGTTGCACTCAGAGGCTTGCAGTGTGAAAGGGGTCACCAGTACAAAAGTTTGAGAACCACTGTTTTAGAAGGCTGTTTAGAATTAATTTATATTTTCCATCGCTCTATTGCTCCTGTGAATAACACATTACGAATCAGGCCTTAGCATTATGAAAATTCCAGCTTCTAGTACCAATACTTTGAGAAATTTAGAATAAATGGCCTGATTCTCCAGCATACACATCGCCTAAACCCACCAGATCTAGTATGATGATTTCCTCTGCACAGATCCTCAAGCGGCATAGAGCCAACACAGTAACTTAAATAGCACCTTCTTCCTAACTACTGGCAAAGGGGAATGGCTGAACCATGTGATATCTACCATAACAGCTCACTGGGGCCACTCATGGCCAGTGTAATTTACACCATGGACTGGTCCAATGCCCAGAATGAAGACAGCAGACAGGTAGTTTTTACATCCTGTAGGAGGAATATAGGTCCATGTTAGAACTGGGTGAACTCTGGTTTTAAACGGAGTGTGGATTTTGATGCAAGTCAGGCCCAAAGCATGCGACCAAAAAGAATGAGATCATGAGAACGAAGAGTTGTTTGTGTCAAACTTGTAGTGATCCTGGAAATAATAGTATTATCTTATTTAAAGTTTGGGCTAAGCAATAGCAATAAAGAGAAAATGTTAACTGGGCACCAGGTGGAGTAAATAATTGGTTAGAAATGCAGAGTCCAGTAGCTACAGAAAAATAGGGCAAAGTGAGATAAGGGGAAAAAGCTTGAAGCAAGCAGAATATAGCCCCAAACTGCTTGAGTTAATTTTAGCTAAGGTCCAATAATAGCAGTGACATCATTTTATTGCAATAGCATGTAAAAAGCAAGGTTTTCTAGACATTCTTTGTCAGAGCTTTTCCTTACCCCTCTGGAGACGCACAATGGGAAGGTATCTCCCAGGCCTGACCCAGTTGTGAGTAGTCAGCCAATGCTTATAACTGCATTGTTGCTGGGTATAGAATATAAGGCAGTATATGCTTATATTGATATTTTGGATGTAACCAACACTAGCTGAGATTTCAACTAATAAAGGAATGCTTGTGTGGAAACTGAGTTGTGGTAAACCTTAAACTTAAAAGGGAAATTATTTCCAACACCGTCCGTATAGCAATCCTTGCTGTGAGATGCACTAATTTCTCCTCAAATACCACCTGGGATCTGGCTGAAAGTTTCTTTCCCAGTTGAGGAGCAAGGTATAGAGTTAATGCTGTGAAAACTCAGATTTCTCAGGATCTTTAGATGTATTGTTTTACTGCATAGTAAAAAATGGAATTTTGTGGGATTAATACATTCACGAAAAATATATATATACTAATTTGGGGGAGTGAATAAAAACTGTAGAGGCAGATTCAATTGCACAGAGCCTGACTCTTAGATAAGTTTCTCAGTGAGAAACTAGATTGACCCATAACCACCACTTTAAAAAATACTGGATCAAATATAGCACTAATGTACATTTTCTATTGGCAATAGTTTTCCTTAATTTTTGTTACTTTATAAATACCAACTCTGACCTGAAAAATAATGTTAAGAGTATTCAATGTACACACAACTCCTATAAATAAAACTGATGGAAATAAGAGTTCTTTCAAGTCTTTGTATATGGCACTGGTGATGTCATGCATGAATTAAAACTAGTAGATGAACCAGAATATCTGCACTCCAGATATTTCAGGATATTAAGAAGGCTGTAACTTAAAAAGTTATTTAAAATACAGCAATGTAGTCAGCACTACATGCTCTTTTACAATATTATCATTTTACAAATAAACCTTGGATTTAAAAAAAACAAACCTCCAAAACTTAAATTGTTTAGATCGGAAAGCAGTACTATGAAGTATAGCTTTTCAAATGTCTATATCACTTACACTGATTCAGAGTTGTGTGCTCCTGCAAAACTGCTAGCCATCAAAAGGTAATCAGTAGGCCAATGGGGAGGGAGGGGAAGCACCAGGCACACTGGATCATAGGCTGCAGTGACTTACACCCCATTTAACCAATTATTTCCATAGCACTGCGCTGAGTACAAGTTAGCATGCTGTATTTATGTGATGTTGTCTTGCCTAGTGACGTCAAGGATCTCAATGCATAGTACAACTAACATTCTTGTCCACAAGTATTACTTGTAAACTGAAATAATAGTAATAGGATGAAATTTAATAATGAGAAGCGTAAGGTCATGCATTTAGGGATTAACAACAAGAATTTTAGTTACAAGCTGGGGACGCATCAATTAGAAGTAACGGAGGAGGAGAAGGACCTTGGAGTATTGGTTGATCACAGGATGACTATGAGCTGCCAATGTGATATGTCTGTGAAAAAAGCTAATGCGGTCTTGGGATGCATCAGGCGAGGTATTAGTACCGTTATACAAGGCACTGGTGAGACCTCATCTGGAATACTGTGTGCAGTTCTGGTCTCCCATGTTTAAGAAGGATGAATTCAAACTGGAACAGGGTACAGAGAAGGGCTACTAGGATGGTCCAAGGAATGGAAAACCTGTCTTATGAAAGGAGACTCAAGGAGCTTGGCTTGTTTAGCCTAACCAAAAGAAGGTTGAGGGGGAGATATGATTGCTCTCTATAAATATATCAGAGGGATAAATACCAGAGAGGGAGAGGAATTATTTAAGCTCAGTACCAATGTGGACACAAGAACAAATGGATATAAACTGCCTGATAAGTCTATGGAAGAGATGGCATGATGGGATAACATGATTTTGGCAATTAATTGATCTTTAACTATTCATAGTAAATAGGCCCAATGGCCTGTGATGGGATGTTAGATGGAGTGGGATCCGAGTTACTACTGAGAATTCTTTCCTGGGTATCTGGCTGGTGAATCTTGCTCACATGCTCAGGGTTCAGCTGATCGCCATATTTGGGGTAGGGAAGGAATTTTCCTCCAGGGTGGATTGGAAGAGGCCCTAGAGATTTTTCACCTTCCTCTGTAGCATGGGGCACGGGTCACTTGCTGGAGGATTCTCTGCACCTTGAAGTCTTTAAACCATGATTTGAGGACTTCAATAGCTCAGACATAGGTGAGAGGTTTATTGCATGAGTGGGTGGGTGAGATTCTGTGGTCTGCATTGTGCAGGAGGTCAGACTAGATGATCATAGTGGTCCCTTCCGACCTGAATATCTATGAGTTTAAAGTCTACTCACAACCTTTTCCAGAGAAGTAAAGCTAAATCGTCATCCAGGCTCCAAATATTTGGGCATAAATTTTAGAATTTGCACCCCTTGGCTCCAGTGGGTCAGAAAAAGAGAAGCTTGAGTGTTCTTGTCATTTGAACACAACACCACAACTTCAGTACATACCATGTGTAATTTTCTTTTATACTCAGGCCCTGAAAGAATGATCTCCTATTGTGAACTTCGTTTTATTCAACTGTTTCCTAATTTATCTTTTGGAAGGAAGAAAGGGTCATCAAACTGTTGAAATAGGAGAAAACAAGGCATTTAAAAAAATCTATTTTGGTATGGTGCAGTATAAATCAAATGAAAAACAGGTTTTCAGAGGTGATTTCCAGTTTTTGTGTGAGTAAGGAATGAGTGCAGGCAGTGTCAAGGAAAAGATCTACAAGCTTGCCATCTTATAAAGGAAATTTTTAAATGTTATTGCTGAAAAATTGCAGTATAAAAGAACTTCAGCTACTAAGTGGGATATTATATTATATACATTAATTGCCTTATCTTATTTATAGGATTTGAATCACTGTAAAAGCCTATGATTTAAAAGGCTATATCAGCTACTCATGTCTTATACAGAGAATAAATTACTATGTTCCCAGTCAAATAAAGATTCTGATTCAGACTGTAGACGACTTGTGACTAATAGGAAGACCAAATAAAGGGCCAGGGTACTAAAATGAAGCTTATAAAGGTGCAGGGTATGATTTAAGGAAGAAGGAGGAAAGCCAAAAAGCAGAAGGGAATGAGAAGAAAAAGTGATTTGAGCAAGATTTTACAGTTATGAATCTAAGTTCATATGCAGGCACCTAAATAGCCTGATTCTTTTTTAAAAGAAGTGCTAAGCAATGCACAATTCCCACTGACTTCAATGGGAAACCAAAGATCTATTCCCAGCTTCAGCATTAACTAGCAGTGTGGCTCAGGTCAAGTCACTTGCCCTGCTCTTCAATTTCCCCTTCTATAAAATGGAGAGAACACCTACCATTTGTAGGGCATTTTGAGATTCTTGGATGAAAGGCACTACACATAACCAAAATAACATTACTAAAACAAGAACTAAACAAAATAAATATTTATTTTGCAAAATAGCATTGTAGTATTCTTTATCCAAGTCAAATTAACACTAGTACAAAAGTTTGCATAGATTAGTCATTCTATTATCACTCCATCCAATTGTGAGACATCTTATTTGTTCAAATATAAAAAAACCTAATCTTTTAAAAATTGCTAACTATGGACACAGCATATGTAGGAGAAAACATGAAGGAAATGAGACCCAGCATTTTTGTTCATTAAAAATACTATTTCTTCCATTGTTTCCCCAAGTGACTATATTATATATGGTCTAGGGTTTAGAATAATGTGTAAGAATGGCAATTTTGATATAATTGTTGTTCCATGACATTATCTACAGTCACCTTTTTATATTCTCTTATTTCATTTTCAAATTTATGGGATTGTGGATGATATGCCAATTATCAAATACATACCATAATGAATACACTGCTAACATGACAAAAATTAAATGGTCAGAACTTGAAACCCATGTAATAATACACAATATTCTTCATAACATAAAAAAGTTTTATGAAAATTTCTAAGGACCCAGTTGGTCACTTTATTTGTATGTAATTCATCTTCCTGTATATGCAGATGTTCAGCTATAACCCTTGCCTCCAGGTTGGGATAGCCCTATGGGAAAAAATAAGGATGAATAGCTGGTCATTAAGTCTATTTTAAAAACATATAAATCTAAGTCTTTTTCTTACCTATGTGGAATATGTAAAAGTGGCTGCACATCTGTTGGTCCAATCTCTTTTGTGCGTTCCTCCCAACCCTTGGTAGGTTTGTACAGTCTAGATGGGTCCCTGGTTACGTGAACTTCAACCTGTCAACAATACATTGTTTTGCAGGGGGAGAGGGAAGGGCAGTTGGGCAGTCACATCAACTCTTGAAGCTGTTGGGTGTGAAGCTGCCTCCCATTCAGGCTACCCTGGAAGCTGCTTTTCTGAATGAATCCCTGGTATCAACTTGCTTACTTGTCTTCTACCTCTTTTGCATAAAAATAGAGTGCAGAATGTGCAACTGCATAACCTCCTGGGCAGTATACTAGTCCAGGTGATTAGATTGAAGATTTGTACTGGGAGATATCAGAAATGCCAGTTAATAGAGCTTTCTGGTTGATAAAGTGCCGGATAACAATTTTTTTTTACTTGTATCTCACCCACCTTGTCCCTCCTCTTTTTTTTTTTTTTGCGGGGGGGGGGGGGGGTGGTGGTGGTGGAGGAGTGGGTGCCTTTCTGATAAACAATGCATGGACAGGGGATTGATTAGATTGCAGCTGTATGTCTGTGTGAGAGTAATGCAGCAAGAAACAGGAGAGCAGCACACAGATTAAACAGCAAGGAAGCCCCACACTGAGTCAGAGGAGGACTTATAATGTGACCATGAGAAAAACACAGAGCGCTTTTCGGTAAAATGCTGGCTGGAAAACAGCTTGGAACTGTGACCAAAGAAACTGTTTCCTACTGTTTGATTCCTTGTGCATTCAGGAAAACCGGACTTTGTGTACATTCTTTGTAAATAAACAGGACTGCATCAAAGAAATACCTGGACTCCATTATCAATTTCTCCTAACAGAACAAAATTTGTAAGACCCAGATTACTGGCTAACAATAGGAAAAAACAGTGCCTTTCCATTTGTCACAAGAAATAAGTACATTGGCTAGATCAACAGCATAAGGAAGGTAGGAGTGTGCCTGTATGATAGTCCTTCCAAGAAATGCAATAAATCTCATTTGTAACAGGAGTCTTTGGCCCACATGGGGCTCACTGCAGGATTGATGCTTTTGCTCCATGTGCTTATGGACAAGAGCAGGGACAGTCTGTCTAACATATTTTCCCCCTCTCTTAATTCTTAGTAAAATTTGTGCAGGAAAAAGGTGCAGGATTGGAACCCTGAAGACTGACGTCTACTATAAATTGACAGAATGAGCAGCAGCTACTGGATGCTCAACATTTGTGAAAAACAGGCAACTTATTTTAAGTGCCTAAATAAGAATTAAGGTGCTTAACTTCAGGCATCCATAATTAAAAATTTTTGGCCTTGGTTCATGTGTGTTTTGATATCTTTATCTGCTTTTAAACCACTAAAGATAGCTATTTAAACACATTTCAAAAGGAAAATAAGTGTGTTCTTTTTAACAAAAATTATGCGCTTTTTCCACTATAAAAAGCCAAGATTTTTCCCATTCTGAGGTGGGTTGTTTATTATTTCGCCATGACAAAAAAATAATCTTCAGCTGTAAGGGGTCATTTGGACAGGAAAAAATAATTGCCTTTTAGAAGAAGGCAGCCGAAAGAATAAAGCTGTTAAAAAAAAATAAATTACCAGCATGAAGATATGTTTCATCAGATTATAACAAGAAAAATCAACCAATCAATTCAGTAAATATGTTAGTCACCTTCTCTCTTAACTTTGCCAGTCTTTTTTCTTTTTCTATTTTTTCCTCTTCTTTTGCCTGCTTTTCTAGAATCTTTAGTTCAAGTTTATGAAGATCCTGGAAAATATACCATGGATGAAATATTGAGCACTTTTGGGAATCAAAAAGAAAAATATGTTAAAGTACCAATAGGCTTTTCATTGGATCAGAATTTATTTTGAATGCTTTAGAAACCAAATGTGTCCTAGATTTCACACTGTTTTAAGCACAGAAGTGACCATTTGATCATCCAGTCAGACCTGTATATCACAGGCCATTACATTTCACTCAGATACCACTGTAGGGAACCCAATTATTGTAGTTAAGACTAAAGCATTTCAGTCCTCCAGACTCCGAACTTTGTGTACCACAGGCAGAGTACAGGACAAAAAAAAAAAAAAAAAAAAAAAAACACCAAGGCACACAATTAAATTACAAGGCCAGTTTCTGAAATTTACCTTTTGGAAACAAACCCTTGATATTGTACTGTTATATATTTGCAAGATATAATTTCCATTTTTGAAAACAAATGGTAATTAAAACAAATATTGACAATGGACTGGTCCCCCACCTAGGCCCCGATTCAGGAATATACTCAAGCATATACCTAACTTTAAACAGTTAATTAGTCCCACTGAAGGCAACAGGAGTACTCTTGTACTTTAACATTTGCTCAAGTATCTTGCTGAACTGGAACACTGAGGAAAAGCAACAGAACATTATTTCAGACAAAAAGATGAGCTGTTCCCAGGACACAGACAGAGCTATCTTCATACAGATGTAGTTTGTGAATCAAAAAGAGCTCTTAAAGTTGAAATAATTGTTATTCATAATTAACTCCCTCGTCTTCCACACATTCTAATACTATGTCTGCTCTGTACCACACATCCAGAAGATTTGAAACTCAAGTGAGGGATGTGATTACTCACTCGCTCTTGAAACTTAGAAATTGCTTCTGCAGCAATTCTCTTCCTCTCTTCCCTTTCAGCCTCCTCCCTCTTCTCCTTTTCAAGTCTTTGGAGCGTCTCCTGTTCCTCCTTCTGCCGAGTGTACTTTTCTAACAGTAGCTTCAATTGGAACTGGCGCTGGCGTTCCTTCTGCTGCTTTTTCTCTCTCTCTTCTTCCTCTTTCTGTCGAGATGCTTGTTTCATTGCAAATTCTAATTCTTTATGTCTTTTCCATTCTTCAACTGCTGCTTGTTGCTTTTTCCTTTCCTCCTCTGCTTTTTGCTTCTGAGCTGCTTCGTGTTGAAGATTTTCTGTCTTGAGCATTTCCTCTGACTTCTGTTTCTGCTTTAAGATTTCTTGTTTTTCTTGTTGCTTCTTCATTTTCCACTTTTCAATAGACTGCACAAGAACAATAAGAAAAAAATTCCTGTACTTCTTATAAAAATCTTACTCTTCCAAGAGGATTATTTCCAAAGGAGAGAATCAGGGGACAGAAAGGTGCGATCTAAGGAGAAGACTAGGAGGTAAGAACTCCAGAGTAGTAATTCCATCTCTGACATAGATGTCTTTTTACCTTGGCAAGTAGCTTACTATCTCTTAGTTTCACCACATGTAAAGTGTAAACAACTATTTATCTACCTATCTTACAGTTTTTGAAGTTTAATATCTATAATAATTTGAATATATAAAGTTTTATGGCATTCACATTGCTGCAGAATAATTATTAGGCTCCTTAGTTAACTAGAATCAGATGTTTTTCACTGTGCAAACATTTTTCAATTCTTTTTATATTTTTTATAAAATATAAAAAGTAAAACCAAATTTTTTCTTAAATAAATCTATGTTTATGCCAACTTATCTATTACCATGAAGGAGACCCAGGTCCAGGACCCTCCTCCAAATGTCTGTTTTCAGAACCAGTGGAGCCAACATTTGTTGCAACTGTTCTAGTCCTTCTCTCCCCGTCCTCCCCCCATATGTCTGTCTTGTCTATTTAGTTCTTTGGGGCTGAGACTGTCTACTACTCTGTACAGTGTTTAGCACAATGGGGCCCCATTTTTGGTTGGTTCTTAGATATGCCTACAATAAACATGATTAATTGTAATATGCTCAGCTACTGCACGCGGCACTCCAACATGTGCTTAGAGCAGGGATCAGCAACCTTTGAGAAGTAGCGTGCCAAGTCTTCATTAATTTAAGGTTTCGCGTGCCAGTAATAAATTTTACATTTACAGGGGGCCCCCCTGCTGGTCTGGGGTTCCGTCTGCCGCCCATGCTACTGGTCTGGGGTCCCGGCCGCTGGCCCCGCTCATCCACTGCTGGTCTGGATAGATGGAACCCTGGAACGGCAGCGGGCTGAGTGGGGCCGGCGGCCGGGACTCCAGCTGGCAGGGGCCGGCAGACAGAACCCCAGACTGGGCAGCGCGTGCAGTACATGGAACCCCAGACCGGCAGCGCACTGAGCCGCTCAGCCCGCTGCCAGTCTGGGATCCCGTCTGCCGGCCCCGCTCAGCCCGCTGCTGACCCGGGGTTCCGTCCATCCAGGCCGGCAGCAGGCTGAGCGGGGCCGGTGGCCGGGACCGTGGTTGGCAGTACCACTAAAAATCAGCTCGCATGCCGCCTTTGGCATGCGCGCCGCAGGTTGCCGACCCCTGGCTTAGAGCATCATCTGCTGATCATTCCTTAGAACACCACCAGCAGAGTGAAAATTTTAAAGAGAACTAGTTTTCTGCAGGAAAAAAGCTATGTCTGCCATCATAGCTGGAGGTGGATTGAAGAGGGTGAAAAGCGTGTGTGGCTTTTAAGAAATACACTTCTTTAAAATACAAACATACTTTGAATCTTAGAATTCTCTTACCTCTTTTTTTCTTTCCTCTAAAATCAGAAATTCTTGATACCATGTCTCATGCTGTTGAATATCCTCTTTTGTTCTTCTAGAGAGAAACTCAAGGGCTTCTTCTATATAGGATGGCTTTCCTTTATGTTTTGTCCATACTTTCAAAAAGTGTTGATGATCATAATCATCCCAGCCTCCTTGTCGTCCTCCTGTTTGCTGAAGGAACCTTTCAAATTCTATTACTTCTTCAGGTAGATGATTTTGCAGTGTTTTGTGTACTGGAATCCTACCTGATGGCAACTTGAAAACTCTTTCTATGGCTGAACTACCCAGTGCCCATGTGTCAATTTTTTTCTGTAAGGCACTGAGCTCATTAGTAGCAGTCTTCTCCGCCTTCATAAGCTCTTCATATCTAAGTAAAAAAAAAACAAACAAACAAACACACACTGATTTTTAAATAAAAGATCAGACAATAGCCATGAGTTCACTTGAAACAGACTTTGTGATTATTCAATTCCCAGACAAACACTATGGTAAAATGGGACTAAAGTTGAGATTAAGTATCACTAATTTAGTATAAAATAAATTACTGTAGAACCTCAGTTTTACAAACACCTCGGGAATGGAGGTTGTTTGTAACAGTGAACGAAACGTTACGGTTGTTCTTTCAAAAGTTTACAACTGAACATTGATTTACTACAGCTTTGAAACTTTAGTATGCAGAAGAAAAATGCTACTTTCCCTCCTTTTTAGTAGTTTACATTTAACACAGTACTGTGCTGTATTTGCTTTTTTTGGGAGGGGGAAGGGGTTGTCTCTGTTGCTACCTGATTGTGTACCTCGGGTTCCAAATTAAGCGTATGGTTGACTGGTCAGTTTGTAACTCTGGTGTTCATAACTCTGAGGTTCTACTGTATAGGAATTTTGTAATTATCCCCAAACTAAGCATTATAAACCCAGGAAAGTCAGAGTTAAGGTTACTCTTAAAAGAGAACTAGATGGAAATGCACAGTTGGGCTCCCGAACAACCATAATCCTTTCCTATATTGATGCCATTGGGAAGGCAGGGAGATAGAAAAGAAAAAAAAATGTGCGTTTAAAAATCAGTTTAATCTAATCCAGATCCCCACTATTGGAATGCCTTTACCATATTTCATGATACTACTATAGGTAATCTAGTCTTAAAAAGAAAAGGAGTACTTGTGACACCTTAGAGACTAACAAATTTATTAGAGCATAAGCTTTTGTGAGCTACAGCTCACTTCATCGGATGCATCCAGCTGTAGCCACAAGTACTCCTTTTCTTTTTACGGATACAGACTAACACGGCTCCTACTCTGAAACTAGTCTTAAAAGTTTGCTTTGAATATATGTTTACTTAAATGATTAATTACAGAAAAAGGAAATAAAGAAACAGGATGGAAAAAAGGAAGAGAAGAGTGATTTATACCATACATTTAAGTTAAGTTTTGTTTTGGTTTTGTGCGACTGATTTCAGTTATCTCAAGAACTGAAAAGCATGTAGAAACATACATTAGTCGCTGTTCTTCTTTAAAACCATTTATTGCATTTTCAGCTTCTTCCATCATTTCCCTGAGCTTTTCAACAACTACAAAAAACAGAAAGAGGAGTAAATATCAGTTTCCCTATAGCTTAATATAGCCTTTATATGCTAGACCAGGAGTCGGCATCCTTTCAAACAAGAGCAGCTTACGGACGCGGGCAGCGCACGGAGACCCGCTGCCTCCCTCCCCCCAAGGGGCATGCAGAGACATGCCAGCAGCCAGCCACTTCTGGGAGTGGCATGGGGCCAGAGCCCTGCTGCGCCGCCGGACTGTGAGCTGCCTGTGGTAAGTGCCTCCCGGCCAGAGTCTGCACCTCGCATCCCCTCAAGAAACGGATGCCCGCAATGGGGCAGCCAAAGAGTTGCGTGTGGCTCTGGAGCCACAGGTTGCCAACCACTGTGCTAGACACAAGAAAATGTGACATTTCTTAATAAATTAACATGAAGAATAAAGATATATATCAAAGCAGGCAGTTTCTACTTAAAACATATACATCCCATACAGCCTCTACTTCATACACATCCCCAATGGGCAAAACAATCTTTTACAAAATTAGTGACAAATATGGATATAGGTAAAATTGGATTTCCTGAAATGAAACTATGCTACAATAATGAATTAATAAATAACTGATGATACAAGGGAATTCTTTATTTGTATTGTTAGAGTATTCTATTCGGAGTAGATATGCTTTTATTCCTCTTCATCCTTCTCTACCAGGAAACTTAATGCTGGTGAAAAGAATGTGACTGAGAGCCTTAGTTTCCAATCCTACAACTGGATGTGCAAGGATGGGCCCTTACAAACTCATGGAGTCCTGAAGAGTGGAAATATGTGAGTATCAGGTGAAGTCAGTGGGACTCCTAGCAGGTATACAGGTCTGCCGGCATGCTTCCCATGTGTGCATCTTGGGGTGGGGATAGGGGGGCAATTGCCCCCCAAACAGAGGTGAGGCATGGGGGGCACATGGGGTTACGTGCCACTGCCCCCCTCCCTTCTAATTTCGGAAAATGCAGAGCAGCCCAGCTCTGAGGCTGCATCTGGTCTCGGGCTCCACTGACTCTGCAGCTGAACCCAGCCTCCTCGGTCCTAGTACAAGTTGTGCTCCCCTTCTGTGTTCTGGGAGCCTTCCTATTTTCTGTGGAACAGTGAGTTCCCACAATGGGGCTGGGTAAGTGATGGTGGGGGAAATGAGGGAAGGGGGGTTAGTGGAGGAGGCAGTGGGGAGGGAAGGGAGGTGGAATAGGGCAGGGGGAGGGGAATGTGGGAATAGGGGGAGGGGGATGGAGAAGAAAAGGGGATAGGGGAATATCAGGGGGAAGGAGGATCCTGGCATGCGGCATCCCCTCGGCAGCAGCTGGGGCTCCCCCATTAAGCAGGCCCATCGAACCCTCACCCTAACATGCCCTACCCCCCTACATCCGGACCCCTCCGACAAGCCCCCCACACCCAGAGCCCCACCCCACTGAGCCCCAACCAGCTGCATCTGGACCCCCATCCCATCAAGCCCCGCTCCCCCAGCCCCCCCCTCGCCAGCCCCATCTCTCCACACCCAGACCCCCCCCCCCCCCCCCCCCCCCGCGAAGCCCAACCACCATACCTGGATCCCCTGCAGAGTCCCATTGCCCCTGCACCTGGAACCCCCACTACGAGCCCCTGTGCATCCAGATCTCCCACTGTGCTGCCCACACCCAGACTGCCTCACACAGAAACCTCTCACCCCAAACCTGGATCCCACCACACTAAGTCCCTCCACACTTGGATCCTGCTGGGCTGAGCCTGCCTACCCACACCTGGTGCACCTGGCACAGAGGGGCAGAGCCCCGGGGTGTTTCTGGGGCAGGCCCAGACTTTGCACTGTGTTAGGGTCAGATGCAGCCTCACTGCCGAGTCCCTGTACTGGGGGAGGTGGGGGCTTCGGGGTGATCTCCCAACACAGTGCAGCCAGTGGCCTGTGCTTCCCACTGCCATGCTGAAGCCACATTTATTTATTGACAAATAAAATTTGCAGAATTTTAAAATTGTGCACATAATTTTTAATTTTTTGGCACATAATTCCCTGAGGAGTAACTGATTTAATTAACCCAGTGGAAACCCTTGTGTGGACACACTTATTTCAGAGTAAGAGGAGCCCATTCTGGATTATCTTGAAATGATTCCCAACATAAGAACCAGCTTTCTCATGTTACCCTGCCAATGTGCCTCAGTCTTGATTTGGAGAGAGCATCTCTAGGGGTGAGACTCTTAGGCTTTGTCTAATAAGAAAGTTATAGGATAGTACTTCTTCACACAACACAGTCACCCTGTGGAACTCTTTGCCAGAGGATGTTGTGAAGGCCAAGATTAAAATAAGTTAATGGAGGATAGATCCATCAATGGCTATTAGCCAGGATGGGCAGGGATACAAAACCATGCTCTGACATGTCCCTAGCCTTTGTTTGCCAGAAGCTGGGAATAGGCAACAGAGGATAGATCACTTGATTATTACCTGTTCTGTTCATTCCCTTTGAAGCACCTGACATTGGCCACTGTCAGAAGACAGAATACTGGACTAGATAGACCATTGGTCTGACCCAGTATGGCTGTTCTTATGTTCTTAACTATAGTCAAACAATTAAAAAGTGATTATCCCCTGTGGTCACAAGGGAGTTCACTGATTTAACTACCTTTGTTTTTAAAACCCAGTCAGTTAAATTGGTACAATTTCTCATCAGACAAGGCCTTCATTCAGCTTCATGTTTTTTCAATCCTTGGCATCCTTGTTGATAGTTTAGCAGAGAGGCCAAGGTAGATGCAGACATTTGCAGATAGAAATTGAGTTAGATCAACAACATAATTAATGGTTTCAGAGTAGCAACCGTGTTAGTCTGTATTCACAAAAAGAAAAGGAGTACTTGTGGCACCTTAGAGACTAACAAATTTATTTGAGCATAAGCATAATACCTTTTTCCACGGAATGCATCCGATGAAGTGAGCTGTAGCTCACAAAAGCTTATGCGCAAATAAATTGGTTAGTCTCTAAGGTGCCACAAGTACTCCTTTTCTTTTAACATAATTAATGTAAGCCACAAAACCTTGAGCTGGTGACAAATCTTGGTCTCTAACCTGGGTTACATTTGTGAACTAGTAAGCTACAAATGCATGGCTCTCTGATTACCAGTGCCCCAAGTGTTTCACTTACCTAATCCCCAAAGTGTGCTTTACTCATTATCAACAGAATATTCCAGTTTATATTGGTACAGATGGCCTGAAAATGTAATTCCCTATGGCCCTTGCTCAACGTCCTCGGCCAACAGATGGAAGAGAGGCACGCGACTGTATCTAAGTCCCAAAAATATACTCATTGCACTTAGCATTACAGTACAGTTCAAGCAGAAGGACATGAACTTCAGCACAGAAGGTACCCCACCCCCAATAGGCTGCAGGGTCCCAGCCAGTAGCAACAGAAAATAAGGAGTTCCACTTAAAGATGATCTCAGGTTTTCCTGACATTTCCAGCCTTTCCTGACACTCCCCTCCCTTCTCAGATTCACAGAAGGACAGGCAGAAAGGACATCCAGAGCCTGCACTGATGGCACAAGCAGAGACTTTCCCTGCAACACAATTATCCAAGAAAATTAAACTTTTGTCTATAAAAGGCAAGTATTTCAAACTTCATCAACAAGACTTACATTCTGGTGTAGGCTTCACATCTTTCAATTGTCGTTGAAGTCTCTTAACATTATTGTGTATTTTTGCTAGTTGTTGCTGGATTTTCGCTTCTGTGGAAGAAAAATAAGTTAATTAGTCGTGTTAAAAGTTGAATTATACATCAAATTGAAATTTCTTGCCCTTACCCACAAACCTCTAAGTCATGTAGCCCCGACATATCTGGTCTGGTCACCTTTCACATCTTCTCTGACGCACCCTCCCATTCCAACAATGATGCTAGCAAAAATGTCAGTATTCATCTTCATCATCTTCTCAAAGAAGCAACTCCATCCATTCTTTCATTCTGCCCCTTGTGCTGGGAACACCAGTTCTGACTCTGTTTGAATAGCCACTTCCCTTGCCCCATTCAAATCCCTCCTACTCACCTCTGTCATAAAGCCTATAAAATGTGGAGGGGAGGATAGCTATCCTTAACAAACAAAACAGCACCATCAAACTGTGCACTAACTTTACTGAGGAATATGATCTTATTGCTATCTTTGCCCTTCTTTTCCCTGCTTTGTGTGTTTAGTTAGACCCTAACATCTTAGGTCATGTTAGTTTGTATGCTCTTCAGAATATGTAATGTGTCTACAGACGCTCCCCGACTTACGTAATCATTCCATTCCGGAACGCCTTGTGTAACTCGAATTTTGCGTAAGTCGGAAACACATACCCGACCATTACACCAAAAACAAAACAAAACAAAACAAAAAACCAACCTCTCCTATTTCTAGCTTACGGAACTTTTTCCATAAGTGCGGATTTGCGTAAGTTGGGTCTTGCATAACCCGGGGAGCATCTCTACAGGGCCGTTCTTAGGATTTATGGGGCCCTACGCAGTATTATTAAACTGGTGCCCCTATGCCCGACGGCAGCCTGAGCTCGCAGCCTGGTGGGGGCTGGGGAGGGACGAGACAGCAAAGGATAACGAGATGCCCGGCCCGTCACATGGTGGTGGAGAGTCACAGTTCCCTGCAGAGACCCCCTGTACCCTCTCCCTCATGCAGAATGGACATGCAGAAGGTACCTAATTAAAAGCAGTAAACTTGAGAATAAAAAAGGTCAGTCACAGGTTTTTTGATATGCTCTGAAGTTTATCAGACATTTATTTGCAAAAACTTTGTAGTAAGGGCGAGTCAACTGTCCTGCTGAATACAACATTAAATATTATGGAATACATGATGCAGCTCTTCTCTGTTTTACATTTTCTTAATCAGTATTTCTAAGCTGATTTTATATTTTAAATGTACTCTTAAGCCTTCATAAAGTAATCATTCCAGATGACTACATATTTAACTCACTGAAACAAAGACATTATTTTAAATTAATCAGTCACAGAGGTTTATAACAATGTTCATAACAATGTTCATTGCTTTTAGAAAAAGGGAACACTAATTTACTTTGTGTGATCTCCATAACAATAGACATGTTTATGAAATTTCACCAACTTTAAAAAATGTTTCCAAAGATTTGAGGCATAACAAAGGATTTTATATCTTACTAAGGTACTGATTTTGCTGGAGGGTTCTCTTAAAACTAGTTCATCAGATAGTCAGAAGTAATGAAAGAGAAACTCTTTGTCCAGCTATCTGGAAGAAAAGCAGTTTTGTCCCTTTAAAGGCTCTCTTCAATAGGGGGCTGGGGAAAGGGGGGGGGGGGGAGGGAGAAAGGGATGGACAGAAAGGACAGGAAGACTTTGGAAGCACTTTTTTTTTTATTTAAAAAACTATATGTCTGAAGATCCAAGCATTTAAGGCTGAAGATGATTGTGCATCTAAAAATCTATGCAAGGATTTTTTAGAGATGTGATTTTATAATCTTCACCAACTCACTAATGAAATATTTTTAAAGCAAATTTTAAACTAAGGTCCTGTAGACACATGTTCTGAGTAAATATTACAGTAATGCACAACTGTTTTTGTCAGTAAATTCAGAAACTGACAGTATATACCTGGGGTTTGGCAAATGCCTGTTAAATAGCTTCATTACCCCTTGAATGGCTCTTTAACAGTTTCATTGTTGTGCTAATAGGTCTGGCAGGCTGGAACACTTTTTCACTTTTACAAAAAGAAAGGGAGTACTTGTGGCACCTTAGAGACTAACCAATTTATTTGAGCATGAGCTTTCGTGAGCTACAGCTCACTTCTACTAGATCCCCTTCCAAGGAAGACTCACCAGGCTGCAGCAGCCAGATGCGAGAGCTTGCAGGAAGGGTCGAACAGGGATAGGAAAGCCGGGTGGGTGGACACTAAGACCCAGTGATGCCACAAATTTTCAGGTGCCCTATGCAGATGCGTATGTTGCATATGCCTACGGACAGCTCTGCGCCTGTACTTATTTTGTGAGACACCTAGCACATCTTTGGGAGTGCAAAAAATAATTTAAAGATTTTGTGTTTTGGGACTTTTTGAAAATGCCTATGTCCAGTGATGGTGTCACCTTCCCTGAATGACACATCAGGTCTTTTCTGAATATGACAGGTTTCAGAGTAGCAGCCGTGTTAATCTGTATTCGCAAAAAGAAAAGGAGTACTTGTGGCACCTTAGAGACTAACAAATGTATTTGAGCATAAGCTTTCGTGAGCTACAGCTCACTTCATTGGATGCATTCAGTGGAAAATACAGTGGGGAGATTTATATACACAGAGAACATGAAACAATGGGTGTTACCATACACACTGTAACGAGAGTGATCACTTAAGGTGAGCTATTGCTAGCAGGAGAGCGGGGAGTTGAAGGGGGGGAATAAACATGGGGAAATAGTTTTACTTTGTGTAATGACCCATCCACTCCTAGTCTCTAGTCAAGCCTAAGTTAATTGTATCCAGTTTGCAAATTAATTCCAATTCAGGAGTCTGTTTTTGAAGTTTTTCTTGTTGAAGAATTGCAACTTTTAGGTCTGAAATTGAGTGTCCAGGGAGGTTGAAGTGTTCTCCAACTGGTTTTTGAATGTTATAATTCTTGACGTCTGATTTGTGTCCATTTATTCTTTTACATTGGTCAAACTGGACAGTCTCTACGTACATGGCAGAGGGGCATTGCTGGCACATGATGGCATATATCACACTGGTAGGTGTACAGGTGAACGAGCCTCTTGATAGTGTGGCTGATGTGATTAGGCCCTATGATGGTTTCCCTCTATTTCAGGAGCATTCAATGTGTGAACCAGCTTCTGCAGGCCACTCTGCAACCAACATACCTTCTCATGCTGTTGTCTATCCTTACCAGCCCTGGAATAAATAACTGGACATTTCAGTGCCTGGATTCTCTAGGACCCACCTCCAATGCTTCAAGCTTCTGCAAATCCAGACACTGAAATATTCTAAGATCTACTTCTTTTTAAGTGATCAGTGTGGGAGACACTGAGAATCCTTGATTATTTTGTGGTGCTGTCATAAGTTTATTGTACATTAACTAAGCTAGATTAAATCTTGTTATATTTAGGTTCATACTTTTTGATTCTTCCACAATACTGTTTTTATAGTGCACTCTCTCTTATAAACAGTACATATACAGTAGCAAAAATACTTTCATGGGTCAGTATCAGAATTTGCTTTGTTCTATGAGCTAATACACCACTTAAGTGAGTGAGTGTGGACATGGAAAGGAACAAATATCCTACTTTCAGCTTTCCTGTTGTTAGTCATTTTATGTTCCAGTTCTTCCAGTGTGCTGTATTCCACCCTGAAATCACTCTTCTTGCTGTAGAGATGGCCATTTTTGTCTTTTTCTATATTCACAAGTCTGGGGAAAAAAAAGGTTGCTTGGCTTTGAAATCATATTTTAAAATCACTTGAAAATTAATTAAAAATATAAATGCACAGTCATTACCATTTAGAAATTACTTAGACTAACTAGTGGTCATTATTTTTGATTGAATAAGTTAGTTTTATACAAGTGTATCGTTACAGAATTTAAAAACTGGGCTTTAATACAGGGAATATTAATCAGAATAGCTGCTTTTAATTTATCATGTAACTAGAGTGTTATCACTTGGCAGGATTAGATTTGAAAGACCTGGAAGGATTAGATTTTTATTGGTAAATGTCAATGAATTAAAAAAAACAGGAACATCCTTTGCAAGATTTTTGCTTAGTGCAGGCCAGACTGTAAGTCTGACAGAAGCAATTAGAAATCTGGTATTCAACAAAGGCAGACTGATGTACATTTCTGCTCTTCGCTTTAAAAAGATCATGCTAAATGGTGATTTTATATCTAATGGCCTTCGGGTCCTTCACATCCTTTAAAACTGTCTCACTTTCTCCCTCAATTTATAACTACCTTCTTTACACTCAAGATTCTGCATCAGATGAGCCTTATAGACTATGTACTGTTAGATGCCACTTTCTTCCTCAGAAGTGGCCACACTTCAGTAGTAGATGAAGTGGTCCTTACTTATCCATTATCTGCCTCACAGGGGTGTGACTAAGCATTTTGAGAAATAGATGAAACTCATTACATATGTAGAGCCCAACCTGTTTCCCCCTCTCCCCTCTGACATTCCTTGCCATGATTATCCAGCGGTTAGGGCACTAGCCGAAGAACTGGGAGACCTGGGTTCAATTTACTGCTGTACCACGGATTCCCTGTGTGACCCTGGCAAATCATTTAGCTTCTCTGTTCCTCAGTTCCCAGTTTGTAAAATGGGGATACCAGTATTTCCCTACCCTACTTGAGTGTTGTGAGGATAAATATATTAAAAGTTTGTGAGGTGCTGAGCTACTACAGTGATGAGGGTTGCACAAATAGAAGAATTAGACCTAAGTCAGGGGTTTTACCAGTCCTCTCGGGGGATGGAAGGGAAGGAAACAAGTGGTTGGTTGAGAATAAGCAAATAGAAAGCTTGATTTAAGATTTAGTTAGAGGCGGGGAAGTCTATTGCCTTGAAGCTGTTGCTAAAACTGCTCCCAGACAATGCTGCAAATCCCAGGCCAGATTAATTATGTAAGTGGCTAGAGTAATATATGTTTGTTTCAAGGTTTTTATTTTTTTCAGTTGGTATCTTTAAGTTGTAGGGTTATTATTTTCTAACTTTGTTTTTCTATTTTTGTAAATAAAAGAGTCAAAGGAATCTACTCCTGTAGGGTTCTATTTATATTTTATGTTTAGTGTTTAATATTTCATTTAAAAACAATAACACAATATTATTTGTGTTCAGCATCCTATTTAGTTTTCCTGATGTTTCCCCAGCAAAACTGAAACCTGCTAAAAAAAACATTTATACTGTTCTTGGACCAACTGAAAAGGAGAGAATGGATGTTCTCTGAGGAAATGAATGGATTAAACCAAGAAAGAAGAACACAGGGGTAAACTGAAATACATTTTGGGGCATGAATTCTGGTATGCAGGAGACTAGATTAAAAACGAGTTAACATGGTTGTGATCTAGGATAGCAGTTCCCAAATTCTGTAGACAAATAAAGTCCTTGGAACACTTTCCCAGTCAGCTGCCTGGTTTCACAATGACAGTTCTTTTCACTGTCCTCCTGCTGGATCACATTAAAGGAAGCTAAAAATACATTAAATACCTCCCTATTATTACTTGTCTATGTGACAAATTGATGTAGTTGCCACAAGGTTGTTATTTGATCATCAACGGTAGTGGAGGTCTTCCAAGTAATCTTGAACGAGGGCAGAGATAATAAAGAAATTATCTTGTTGACTAAGACTGCGGTTCACACTATAAAAATGTATGAGAACTGATCTAGGTGCATAGTGCAGTGCCAGCAACCTTTACAAAGAGCTATCACTGAAAGGCTGAGCACAGCATGGTGGAAGAGAGCAGGGAGGATGAACTGCACTAATGTAGTTCCGTACATAGGTGGAGCTGTAATGTAGATGGACAGATTTGCTCCAAAGTAATGTGCTCCCAATGCCTCTACAACAACAGTGTGATTGGAATGTGGATACGAGATGTTTTAGAGATATTAAAGGTGCTTGAAATTGCTAACTTTGATAGTGGCATTTTTTTATTTTTAAATACACAGATCCATAAGTAATTTTTGTTTCTTTACTGTGGTCAATGGTGTAACAAAATATACTTACAGCCAGAGTCCGAAACCGTTACTCATAGTGGGTAGCACCATGGTACCTTGATTTCAGTGGAACGACTTGGGGAGTAATGGATTACTCAGTGTAATTAAGATGATCAGAATCTGGCCCTTGATGGATTTGAACAATGGGCAGCTCTCTCATAGTTCATGAAGGTTTTTATGTCCGTTTAGTAGCCTCATTTATCAACAAGCATTCCTAAGTATTAAACCTTCTTAATATAGCTTCTGCTAAGGTAGTTCAACTTTTAGAGTTCCAACAATAACCGCATCCCCTTATTGTTTTAGGCTACTCTAACCCTAAGAGCACCCCAAGCCCAGAGGACAAGGGGCTCCCTGGTATCTAGCAATAAGCCTCAGCTGGTGTGACCAGCTGATTCTGATTGTATTCCAATTTACTGTTGTCATAATCTGTATTTAAAAGGTGTTAGGGAAGGTATCATATGCAAACTGGTAACATGCTGGTCATTAATATTATTGCATGGTATATGTACAGTAGTATATGAAAAATTATAAATATGGATAGCAAGAAAACAGTCTACAAATGCAGTAGAAGCAAGAGGAAGCCAAAGACAGGATTAGATCCGTTACTCAATGAGGAGGGGAAAACAATACCAGAAAATGTGGAAATGGCAGAAGTGCTAAATGTCTTTTTTGTTTCAGTTTTCACCAAAAAGTTTAGTAGTAATTGGATATTAACTTAATGAATGACAGTAAAGGGAAAGAACAAGTTAAAAATTACTTAGACAAATTAGATGTTTTCTAGTCACCAGGGCCTGATGAAATACATCCTAGAGTACTCAAGGAGCTGACTGAGAAAACATCTGAGCCATCAGCAATTATCTTTGAAAAGTCATGGAAGATGGGTGAGATTCCAGAAGACTGGAAAAGGGCAAATATAGTGCCAATCTATAAAAAAGGAAATAAGGACAACCTGGAGAATTACAGACCTGTCATCTTAAATTCTGTACGCGGAAAGATAATGCAGCAAATAATTAAGCAATCAATTTGAAAACACCTAGAAAATAATAAAGTGGTAAGTAACAGCATGAATTTATCAAGAACAAATCATGTCAAACCAACCTAACAGCTTTCTTTCACAGGATAACAAGCCTTATGGATAAAGGGGAAGTGGTAGATGTGGTGTATCTTGACTTTAGTCTGTCTCCCATGACCTTCTCATAAACAAACTAGGGAAATACAACCTAGATGGAGCTACTACAAGGTGGGTGCAGAACTGGCTGGAAAACTGTTCCCAGAAAGTAGTCGTCAGTGGTTCATAGTCAAGCTGAAAGGGCATATCGAGTGGGGTTCTGCAGGGATCAATTCTGGGTCCGGTTCTGTTCAATATCTTCCTCAATGACTTAGATAATGGCATAGAGAGTACATTGATAAAGTTAGCGGACGATGCCAAGCTGGGAGGGGTTGCAAGTGTTTTGGAGTATAGCATTAAAATTCAAAATGATCTGGACAAACTGGAGAAATGGTCCAAAGTAAACAGGATGAAATTCAATCAGGACAAACGCAAAGTACAGTGGAACCTCAAAGTTACGAACACCTTGGAAATGGAGGTTGTTTTTAACTCTGAAATGTTCGTAACTCTGAACAAAACATTATGGTTGTTCTTTCAAAAGTTTACAATTGACCATTGACTTTATACAGCTTTGAAACTTTACCGTGTAGAAGAAAAATGCTACTTTCCCTTTATCCTTTAGTAGTTTTTGTTTAATACAGTACTCTACTGTATTTGCTTTTTTTCCCCATCTCTGCTGCTGTCTAATTGTGTACTTCTGGTTCCAAATGATGTGTGTGGTTGACTGGTCGGTGCGTAACTCTGGTGTTCATAACTCTGAGGTTCTACTACATTCCACGTAGGAAGGAACAATCTGTTGCACACATTCAAAATGGGAAATGACTGCCTAGGAAGGAGTACTGCGGAATGGGATCATAGTGGATCACCAGCTAAATATGGGTCAACAATGTAATACTCTTGCAAAAAAAGCAAATATCATTCTGGGATGTATTAGCAGGAGTGTTGTAAACAAGACACAAGAAGTCATTCTTCCACTCCACACTGATTAGACCTCAACTAAAGTATGTGTCCAGTTCTGGGTGCCACATTTCAGGAAAGATGTGGACAAACTGGAGAAAGTCCAGAGTAGCGCAACAAAAATTAGTAAAGGTCTAGAAAAAATGACCCATGAGTAGAGATTGAAAAAAATGGGGTTTGTTTAGTTTGGAGAAAGATGGGGGGGGGGGGGACGACGACCATGATAACAGTTTTCAAGTACAGAAAAGGTTGTTACAAGCAAGAAGGAGATAAATTGTTCTCTTTAACCTCTTACGACAAGAAGCAATGGGCTTAAATTGCAGCAAGGGCGTTTTACACTGGACATTAGGAAAAAAGTTACGGTCAGGGTAGTTAAGCACTGGAATAAATTGACTAGGGAGCCTGTGGACTCTCCATCATTGGAGATTCTTAAGAGCAGGCTAAAGAAACACCTGTCAGGGATGATCGAGATAATACTTAGTCCTGCTTGAGTGCAGGGAACTGGACTAGAAGACCTCTTGAGGTCCCTTCCAGTCCTACTATTCTATGATTCTATGTGTTGGAAATATGTTTTTAAAATGTGTTTGGCAAGTAAGGCTGAAGTCACTCCACCCTAGACAAAGGAATGTGATCCCACCTGCTTGAAAGTGTCTCCAGTATAAATTGAGCAAGGAGAGACAATGCAAGTACATTTACATAAAAGGCAAAGTCAATAAACTAGCCAGTGGAGGAGTATGACAAAACATACTTCTGTGTCCACATCCTACACTATTGTAATAATCATTGCTCAAAGTATGCCTTGTGAGGTATCATTTGAAAACTTATAATTTTCTGGTCATTACTATCCTGGTAAAATATCTGTGGAAACACTGTATGTGAAGTTACAGTAGAACCTCAAAGTTACAAACATCTTGGGAATGGAAGTTGTTCGTAAATATGAAATGGAATCATAACTCTGAACAAAACATTATGGTTATTCTTTCAAAAGTTTACAACTGAACATTGACCTAATACAGCTTTGAAGCTTTACTATGCAGAAGAAAATGCTGCTTTTAACAGTCTTAATTTAAATAAAACAAGCACAGAAACAGTTTCTTTACCTTGTTAGTTTTTTTTCCTTTTCCTTTAATTTTTTTAGTAATTTATGTTTAACGCAGTACTATACTGCATTTGCATTTTTCTTTTTTCTATGCTGCTGCCTGGCTGCATACTTACAGTTCCAAATGAGGTGCATGGTTGACCGGTTAGTTCGTAACTCTGGTGTTCGTAACTCTGAGGTTCTGCTGTATAAGATTCCACTGTATGGTTTTAACAACATTTTTTATTAACATGTTCCAAACTGCGGTTAGCAAACAGGTTTGTCTCAAACAAAGGAATGTACGCTCTGCTTAATTTGCATTTATGCAGTAAACAGTCATCAAGCAGGAAAGTGAGATAAAGGAAGTTCAAAAAGGTGAGGAAAAGCAGTAGGGAACATCCTTCCCCAGAGACTCTTTGCCTCCTGAATCTTAGCTGGAAATGTTTTTCAAGAGGGGGACTGAAACTATAAAAAGGACAGAGAAACACTCTGAGATCCCCCTGCTCCTCCACCTGCCCATTGCATTCATGCACCTGAAGCATTCTTTGGATTTTGGGAGAAGCGGTCCTGACCTAAGAAGTTTGGTCAGTACGACTGCGAAAAGCATGTGGTGAGGAAACTTTGCTCTGACTTTAACATAGTTTGTTAAGTTAGGCAGCAGTTGTATTTTATCTTTATTTTTCTTGTAACCATTTCTGATTTTTATGCCTTGTCACTTGTACTCACTCAAAATCTCTGTAGTTAATAAACTATTTTATTGTTTTATCTAATCCAGTGTGTTTAAATTGAAGTGTCTGGGAAACTCCATTTGGAGTGGCAAGTTGCGTGCATATTACAGTATTTCTACTAAAGTAGTAATGGACTTCATATAAACTGGTATTGTCCAGGAGAGGGGTGGGCAGTAGGGGACATTCTGGGAGAAAATCCAAGACTGGGAGCGTCTTGGTCACGCAGCAGTATGACCAAAACTGGTAAGAGCCAAGGTCTGGCTCGCTGGCTGCAGCACACACACACACAGACATAACTGGGAGCGACTAGCATGTTGGAGGCTGTTTGTGAGCAGACCAGGCTGGAGGCTACAGAAGCAAAGCATTGTAAAAGGTACCCCAGGTTAGAGGGCAGGGGTGACTGCTAATCATTAGGCTGGACTGTATCCTGGTATGTCACAGGGAGATATCCTCTAAACTATCTTGATGGGGGCAACAGACTTCAAAAATTAACATGGCATCAGCTGCCTGGTGGACACAGCAGGCCTCCTGGAGTCCCCAAGGAGGGCTTCCTGATTCTAAAAACAAAGATAACTTTGGAAGATATAAGCAAGGACAGAGAGCCATTCTGATATCCTTTACTGGGCAGATACAAAAGACTAAAGATCTTGTACATCTGAGAAAAGTGGAGGGTTGAAAGGGGCTTGAAAGTCTCTGGAAACTGGCTACAGCTGAGAAATCTACTTCAACCAAGACTCTAGTTAGTTAAGTTAGAATATGCTTCTAAAACTAAAACCTTACTTTTGTTTGTCTGTAACCATGTCTATCCTTATATTTGGTATCACTTAAACCTCATAGTGGATAAAGTTACTTTACTTTTACTATAATCCAACTCAGTGCTGTAACAGGATTAAGGATTTGCCAACCCCACTTAAGTTAATAACCTGCTGTGTATTGTCTCTTTAAAGGAGCAGCAAAACGGATACGATTTTGTGAGTTACAGTAAGTAGAGGCTGCACACTACAGAAAGATGTCTCTGAGGAACTTGGGAACTGGAGTTCACTGACTGTTACCTGCTATGTAAAGTTTGGACTGGCAGAGTCCTGAAGAGTTTGCTGGAAAGGTAGACAAGCTGGTGTGTCCAGAACTTGACACACAGCTTAGCAGCAGCAAAGCTCTCACTTGCTGAGGCTGAGAGGGTTAACACAGCAGCTCAGAGTTCTGGAACCCCTGCTGATAGTCACAAGTACTAATCTTAAATCACCTCAAAAGCTGTCACCCACAGCAATGCCATGCAGAATGTGTTTATAGTTATATTCTTTAACTTACTGATTTTTTAGTTTTTCTGCTGTTCTTATGAATTCAGCTTTCTTAGCTTGATCAGCTTTAATCATCCAGTTCTGAAACTGAAAGTGTTGACCGGAATCTAGAGTACTGAAAGAGCAGTCACTCTGTACAGAACACAAAAGAAGGCATTCTTTATTAAGAGAAATTAGTCTTGTATTTTTAAACAATTATTCATTATCAGTAACACAGTAGCTAAAAGACAAACACATACTGTGGACGTGATTTACCACTGTGTTACTTCAGTTTTACACTGAACTCAACTGTTCAGTTGTGTAACTCAACTGATTTTAGTGGAATTACACCAGTGTAAAGCTGGTGTAATGCAGTGGTGAATTGGGAATTGTATCTGTAATATGCTCTTAAAAAGAACAATAATACAATGTTATATCACTACAATTAAACAGTAGTTGCCTGTAATAGGAACTGCCACGCTGGATCAGACCCAGGGTCCATCTAGTATTTGACAGTGACCAATACCAGATGCTTCAGAGGAAAATGCAAGAATCTCACAGTACACAAATGTGGAATAACCCTCCCCCCGGTCTCTTCCTGGTCTTATCCCTCCAGTCATTGGGGTTTGGCTTAAATCCTGACGCATGAGGTTTAACAGCCCATCCAAATTTTTTTTTTTTTTATAACCCTGGATATTCTTGATATCATAGCTACTAGTAATTTAGTGTACAGTTTTGCAATCCTCACTCACGGCCTACAAAAAGGTTGACAACAGTTAGGCTGCTGATGTGCTAAGACCACTGTCTATCATGCTGGCCAGCATTGTCTCATTGTTTCTTGGTGCCCCCTACCCATCTGTTTCACTTGTTGTCTCTTGTTTTATACTTAGATTGTAAACTCTTTGGGGAGGGGACTATCTTTGTTCTCTGTTTGTACCTAGCACAATAGGGTCTTGGCCCATGACTGGGGCTCCTAAGCGCTACTGCAATACTAATAAATAAGAATGTTGTGAAACACTGATGTGGGTAATCCCATTTAAGTTAATAGACAACCTGACAAAGTGATACCTAAATTTGAGTAATGGCTGTAAAGATAAGGGCCTTTAGCTCTTACATAGGCAGGTTCAGTAGTATTCCAAGATCAGTGACTGAATAAGCATTTTCCCCCCCTTAGACTAAGCCTACCTAAAATCAGCACAGGGTAACAGATTAACAAGCATTAGGAGTTGTCTATAGGAAAAGTCATCCTTAGAAGTTAATGACTTCTCAATGGGAGGGTGAGGAGAATCGAACCCCCATGACCACTGCAACTGGAAGAAAACTTGACTATTTGGCTGGGAGCTTATTAAGCCATATAGAGAATAAATGTCTCCTCTGCTGCACAGTTGAATTAATCTGACTACTCCAGCTAAAGAGTTATTTATTGGAGCATCTGAACTAGCATCACATTAGTAGAAATGCCCCACATTCTGTCTATTAGGGTTGCCACATTTTTTTCTATTGGACAAATACAAACTGGAAAAAAATGGAAATAATAAGGTGTGTACTAAACAGACTGCTTACTGGCTTTGATCTGCTTGCAATCTTTCATCCCCCATTTCCTTCACCAATATTTTCTCTATTTAGAGTGTGGCTTGAAGGAGGAATGCTATCCTTATATCGATCTGTAAAGTGCTTAATGAATTGTTGATACTATAAAAATAAATATCAACAAAAACATTACATGCTGAGATGAACTTCTGCATGGAATGCTAATGCATCATCACAAGCTGAAGACAAACAAAAGTTAAAATAAATTCAGCTCCTAGATCACTATCTAACCATGTTTATTTAAAGCACCCATGCTCAAGCAAAAAGTTTACACTCTAATCAAAGGGTTTGGCCAGCCAGCATATACAAGGGCAAACTATATCATAACTGGATTTTTAAACAAAGCATTTTCTATGTCTACTTAGACTGCAGCTTTGTTTTTTAACCACTTTGAACTGTAGTTTGGCCATGTCCATGATATATTTAAAGAGGTCACTCTTCAGAAACTATAAAAAATGACATCATGGAGTACCATGTTTATTATGCCTCCGTGAGTACATATCAAATTTGATCAGTTTGGAAGACCATGAGATGGTATGGGAGTCCCAGATAGCATAATTTAGTCAGCAGTACTCTTATTACTGTGATCATGCACTGGAAGAACCCAGCTTGACTTTTATTCATCATGCCACAGTCAGTCACTCAGCAACCACTGAGATTCTGATCTCTGTAGAGTTAAAAACCTACATGACACCTGTGGGAATCCTGCAGTTCTCTCAGTTACATTATATTATCCAAATGCTGGAGTGGAGATACAGAGTTAGGATTATCAGTTGGAAGCCAACAACACAGGACATCGTACCGGAAAAGATGAAAGATGAAACCAAGAACTAACCTTCAATCAAATATTTTAGGTACTTCTAGAGATGAGGTGGGTGAAGTAATATCTTCTATTGGGCCAAACACAGAAGTTGGTCCAATAGTAGATATTGTCACCTTGTCTTTCTAATATCCTGGGACTAACACTGCTACAAGACTAAATACAACTTAGATCAGCATGGAGGCCGCCTCTCTGAAGACGTCCACACAGGGTGCAGCGGCAGTCAAAAAGCAAACAGGATGGTAGGAATCATTAAAAAAGGGATAGAGAATAAGACAGAGAATATCTTATTGCCCTTATATAAATCCATAGTACGCCCACATCTTGAATACTGTGTACAGATGTGGTCCCCTCATCTCAAAAAAGATATACTGGCATTAGAAAACGTTCAGAAAAGGGCAACTAAAATGATTAGGGGTTTGGAATGGGTCCCGTGAGAGGAGAGATTAAAGAGGCTAGGAATTTTCAGCTTGGAAAAGAGGAGACTAAGGGGGGGTATGAGAGAGGTATATAAAATCATGAGTGGTGTGGAGAAAGTGAATAAGGAAAAGTTATTTACTTGTTCCCATAATACAAGAACTAGGGGCCACCAAATGAAATTAATGGGTAGCAGGTTTAAAACAAATAAAAGGAAGTTCTTCTTCACTCAGCGCACAGTCAACCTGTGGAACTCCTTGCCTGAGGAGGTTGTGAAGGCTAGGACTATAACAGGGTTTAAAAGAGAACTGGATAAATTCATGGAGGTTAAGTCCATTAATGGCTATTAGCCAGGATGGGTAAGGAAAGGTGTCCCTAGCCTCTGTTTGTCAGAGGGTGGAGATGGATGCCAGGAGAGAGATCACTTGATCATTACCTGTTAGGATCACTCCCTCTGGGGCACCTGATATTGGCCACTGTTAGTAGACAGGATACTGGATTGGATGGACCTTTGGTCTGACCAAGTATGGCCATTCTTATGTTCTCCCTAGGGGGGCACTAAAGAACATTCAGGGTAGCCAGGCCAACCAGCCCCAGCTGTGGCTCCCAGCCTCCTCGCCCAGCTCCCCCCCCCCCGGCCTTGGCCCCTTCCTGCCCCTGACTCTGCTCCCAGCCTCAGCCCCGGCTGTGGCTCCCTTCTGGGCCCCAACCCAGCTCCCAGCTGCAGCCCCCTTACTCCTGTCTGCCCTCCCCACAAGCTACAGCTTTGCTCCTGGCCTCATGGGGGGGGGGGGGGGGCACAGACAACAGTAACGGCTGGCACAACTGTGAAAAGTTTGGGGACCACTGACCTAGGTACTTCTAAAGAGCCTATCACTGGGGCATGTAATATCAGCGTGATGAACAACAGGACAATCACGTAACAGGGCAAAAAAGTTCCAGAGCAGATTGAACTGGCTATGCAGTGTTGCTGTAGCCAAGTGGGTCCCAGGATATTGGAGGCAGGGTGCGTGAGGTAATAGCTTTTATGAGGTGGATTTCTGTTGGTGAGAGAGACAAGCTTCCCAGTGCCCCACAGGGCTCTTCTTTGGGCCCTCAGCTGGGCCAGGTACTTTGGAGGGAAAGCGCAATGGAAAGGCGCAGAGGTGCGGACTGATTTGGGGTGCAGCACTGATGGGGGGAGGGGTTCTGGCACAGCCCCGCTCCCAGCACAAAACCTGCGAGAGCCTGGATATTTTTTTTTTTTTGGGGGGGGGGGGGGAGAGTCATCTCACAATTTCCGCCACTGGCCGGCCGCTCTGGGGCCCCCGCCACGGGGCGCAGGGCGGGGACGGTGGGGGGAGGGGGTGTTACTGTGGCGGCCGCGAGCTGGGCAGGGGCCAGGACGGCAGGAGGCGCTCCCTGACGTCACAGAACGTCCGGTAACTGCTGTGACCGCAGCGCCGCCCCTCACCCCCAGGGCTGCACGCGCCCCAGCTACGGCGGGCGAGCGGGGTCCAGGGGCGGCCCCGGACACGGTCTGGGCCGCAGCAACGTTTCTCTGGCAGACACAGGGCCCGTTTGGAGCCTCCCCGCGTTAGCGGTGCCGGCCTCCCTCCCTGGGCTCTCTCCCGGCCGGGGGAAGGAGGGAACAGCCCAGAATCCCTTTGACAAGGATGAGCCGCAGCGAAGTCACTGCCCCGAGGCGCGCTCTCATCGCCGCGCGGCGGGAACGGCGCTGCCGGCCGGGCCTTTACCTGCTGCTGCCCGGACGCCGTTGCCACGGCCGCCATCTCGGAGGCCAGCACGGCTCCCTTCTTCGGGGAGGGGGGTTACGCGCGCTCCGTCGGGGTCTCAGGAACACGGACTAGGGGCAGGGCTCCACAGGGCGGGGCTTTGCTCTGGCGGGCGCGGGCGGCGCGCTCCTACCGGGGGTGGCGTGAGAGGCGAAGCTCCGCCCATCCCAAGCGCGCGGCGGGTAGCGTCCCACAACCTGAGGCAGACACGTGCCAAGTGGCTGTGTCTCACGTGTGGCGCCAGCTGGAAGCCGTGGCGCAGCCCGGGCTGCGGCCCCTTCTGACCATTGCGCGCCCGGTGCGTCTGGTTCTCTGCCCGAGCCCCAGTTACGCAGCCATAGCCAGCGCCTGGGGCCTGCGGCTCCCATCAAACGTGTGCCGTGCTCACCTGACGCCAGCGTTGACAGGTGTCGGAGGTGTGGCACGTTTTGAGCCGTTAGAAGCACAGCCTGGCTGTTTAGGGGACTGCTTAAGAAGAGTCAAATTGTACCACCTGGTTGTCCGCACGTTTAGATGCTTTTACCCAATCGGTGTGATTGGATTTTTAGCACTAGTCTTGCAGAATTTATGCAAGGGCTTCCGCGTGAGTGTAATCTAATTTATCTGGTGTTAGCCACCAGGTACTTGCATCCCAGGAGTAAGGACCAGAGATCAGATTTGTACTGGCAAAAAACTTCATTAACGTTGTATGTTAAATTTACAAATTTGGAAAATGTAATCCTTTAAATTAATGTTGTATAGCTAGTTTTAGACAAGGGGTTTGTTCAGAAAGGATTTTGCAATAAGATTTTGGGTTTTTTGAAAAAAATATATGCAGAATACTATTTTTCCAGTTGACACAGCTTTTTTTTTTCCACAGGTCAGCTGCACTTCAAAAACAAAAGTGAATCTATTTTTGAGTTCAGCTACAGCTTAGTTGTTTGTACATTTTTTTTGCCTTTGCAGTGATTAACAATAGAGAAATGTTCCTACAGAAATACAATATTAGAACCATCTGAGTCAGAGTTGCAGGCAGAATATGGTGCTGCTGTTAGTGCTCATGATGTGGAAGGAAAAAATGTATCTTTGTATGAATCTCTCTGCAGATTACAGTGCCTGTTATATTTTTCCATCTCTAATTCAACTGCTATTGATTGAAGACTACTGGCAATGGCCATACAGTCATCTGCGATTAACTTGACTGCACCAGAGCAGTAATAACCCTGTGGAGCTTTTAGACACCTGGAATAAAGGTATGCAGTGTGGCCGTGGCCATTCAGCACTACGGCCCTTTGCTGACTAAGGGCATTGGTGTTGTGTTGTTGATTGAATGCTACCTTACTCTACTTACCCCAGTAGGTAATGGACACCGATACACTTCAGGCTCTATATTTCTCCTGTCACATATAATTGTGTTGTATCATAGAAAGGAGGGATATTTTGTAGCACTTGTTTAACACACAGTTATGGAGATTGCATTATACATGTTTTCATTTCTGATACCAGTTATTTGGAATGTCAAACCAGTGGCTGGTTCAAGTAGGGCTAGTTGAGGCATCCTGCTTGAATTGCCATTGCTTCAAGGATGTCAAACCACTGTATTCCTGCTGCCAACTCCATTACAATTACTACCTTAGAGGCCTGATCCAATGCCCATTGAAATCTGTGGGAAGACTACCATTGACTTAACTCGACTGTCTGTCTTGTGTAATTTCAGTACTTCTCCAGAATGGTCACCTTTTTAGTGTGTTTCTCCAGCAGCTGAGAAAATATAGCACAGTGTAATAAAGGATTATCTGGTACAGCAACATCCTCTCCAGCTCATTGAGGAATAGAAGTTTATTGATAAACTTCACTACTTCTTGAATGGGAGGACAGTAGCTAGGTGGCCGAGCCTGAGAGGGAGGAGATTTTAATGGCGAAATAAAGGCAGTGATACAGAGGATTCTCCAAATGATTAAAAGAGGTTCTCTTGGACAGAACCTTCTCCTGGACACTGACTTCCCAATCCTGCAAGGTGTTGAGACCTCTTCTCATCCCCTTTTAGGGTTGGGCCTTGAATGCCTCACAGTCCTGGAACTTAAAACAAGAAAAAAATATCAGAAAGGAGACAGATCAGGTGACTGCACTGGGATGACTTTTAGAGTAACACTAGCAGCTTAAACCCTAACTGAAAGTCTCTGAAAGAATCCAGGGGAGATAAATGTCTCCAACCAGGAATGAAACCAGGCAAAATTCAATGGAAAATACAAGGAAGCCTCAATTTTTTACCGCTTAAACTTTAGAAAACTTGGTTCTCAAGTAGTTTATTGGACTTGCACTGTTGCAGCCATCATGTACAAGATCTCCTTTGTAACTAGTACAAAAGCCATGTAATCAGCAGTGAGGTCCCTATAAGTAGAAAACCCTGAAACGTAAGAACAGCAAGTTATGCTACTACTTTCTTCTCCCTTATAACCTCAACCCTTCATGTTAGGTTTGTGGCTGAGGTAAGTCAGGGTAAGCCCCTGCAGATTTTTGAGGGGGACCCAGAGACAAATGGCTGATATATACATATTCTCTCATGACCGAAGGAGCTGGGAGATGTTTGTTACTAGCTCAAGCTCTATTTATTTCTGGATTTAAAAGTTTTCATATTGATTTATTGATCCAGGAAAACTAGAGCATATCCTTTGTTATGCTGCAAAAATGAAGAAAATCTTTTAAAAGTACTCAGTAAATTTTGTGATCTAATGATCTAATTTTTCTGCTCACATCCTTTATTCTAGTTAAACTTTTAAATAACTGTCAACGGAATTTTTCTGCACACTGGAAATAATCTGTTCAAATTGTGGCTTTGCTAGCTAAAGAGATTTCAGGAACTGGTGCTGTTCCCAGCTGCAGAACACAAAAGCATTCACAGATGCTAACTAAATGGCCTATGCTGAAGACATTTTATTGCCTAATTGGTGTTTTTAAGAACATTTTCCTGCTGTATTTTTCCTTTTTGTTTTTTATGATTGCAATTACATTTGATTTCTTTGTGTTGGTGATTTTTATATATCAACTTCTGAATAGAAATTAGCAAGGAATAGGAAATGTTTCAAAACCTGAAAATAGCCATGCATGTAAATTGAGGATTGTTCTTACAGACTGCTACCTCCAATGGTCTGAAAAATATCTTTATTCTTTCCATTACAGTGTTTCCTAATTTTCTTTGTCTGTTTTTTGCACTACTCTGATATCAGAGAGACAAGATGTACCCTGTAGTACCTGTTTGTATTTGCTTTGCTTCATCCACTGCTGCTTTATCAACCATTCTGAGATTTCCTTTAGTGGAGTTAGCAATTGAGAGCAGTTCAGGCTTTGAGCTATGCAACATATCAGGCATTAGCAAGCAAATTTGTTGGGGGTCTCTCACTCATTTCCAGATGGCAAAGCCATATACAACAATTAACAATATATTCCCCATATGCCCCAGAATCCTTTGCATTATTTCTCACTGCACTTAGTTGGAGGTCCATGATAAACGTAGTGGTTCATAGGTATTTCTGGCATCTCCACCCATTTCCATAGTCCTTGAGACATCTGCTGGTACTCCTCTTGGGTGGTCACTATGCACAGGTTGAGAACTACTGATATAATTCCAATGGCGATCACAAGGTTGATAAGTCATTGGAGGTGGGATACAGTTCTAATTTGTGTCATTTATTTTGTTTGCAGTAACTGCTTCTAATTAACCAGTACTAACCAGCTAAACACATAGAAAAGAAAAGGAGTACTTGTGGCACCTTAGAGACTAACAAATTTATTTGAGCATAGCTCACAAAAGCTTATGCTCAAATAAATTTGTTAGTCTCTAAGGTGCCACAAGTATTCTTTTTCTTTTTGCGGATACAGACTAACACAGCTGCTACTCTGAAACATAGAAAAGAGTAAGGCTGTCAGGATTTAGCTCTTAGTTAAATCTTACTCAGGCAGACTCCCACTGATTGCTTGATTTGGCCTTCAGTGGTAACAAAGGAAAGATACGCACTTGCTGAGAATGTGAAAATATCTTATTTGCTACCCCTCTGTTTACTTTATATGTATAGTGCACGACATTGCATTCATGACACACGATGCTACTACAGTTAGTTTACATTCTTTACCAGTGGGCAGTTTTGGGGGAAGAAAGGATTTGCCAGGTAGAGGATATTTAGGCCAAAATATACTGATTTTGGGTGCCTCTATTTGTGGATGCCCAGCCTGAGATACCTTGTGCCTGACTTCCAGAAGCATTGAGTATTTGTATCTCCACATCAGGAGATGTGGGTGCTCAGCACCTCTGAAAATCAGGTCTAAGACTGTTCTCACATATGGCAGGGCACACAGCAGCTACAGGACTGGGGGAATCCAAAGGTGAGCTTTACACCACATTTGCACACCCACAGCTTCAAATCAGTGGTGTGCAATTCAGCTGGACATCAGGATCTGGTCCGGGGGGGGGCGGGGGGTTTAATAATGGCTTCTGCTAATTCATTTGTGCTGGCCAGTGTGACTTGAACAGAATTTTAATTAAAAAGTAGGTTTGTAAATAAAGTAATGATCTAGTCTGGAGACTTTTTTTTTTTAAAAAAGCAGTTTTAACAAACCTGTGCTCCAGACACACCACCCAGCACAGCCCCAGTAGCAGAAACCAGTACCAAAATCCCTGTTTTAAAATGACTTCTTATCAGGAAGTAAAGGTTTGTCTAGCTGGGAGCCCAAATATTAACATTGTTTTATTATGTGGGTAACTGGAAAAGGCCCTTGTTTAGATAGTCATGGAAACCATGCTAGCAACAACCATATTTAGTTGTTGCTAGCATGATTTCTATTGTAACGTAGGCAGAGTAATCAAAACAGGTTTGATGTGTTTTCTGTGACTCACGATATGCACTCTGCCCTGACATGCATAATATTCAGCCTAGAAAACAGACAAAAGGAATTTTAATCCTCTTCTATGATGCTTTGTACTTTACACTTTTATGACAAAACATACACACTATTGCTAGAATTGATGTAGCTCCAGAAGTAGTAGCAATGGGGGAAGTGCTAGTGCAAACAAGGAGACAAGGCTCCCTCAGCTGCCAGCATTTTTAACACTGTCATTTGGACCTTCTCTGAGCAGGCAGTTAGAGTAGTTCAAATTTCTGCAGAGTGGTCCAGATCCTGAGGTTCATTTACTCAGTCCTTACTGAGGCAAACTCCTATGGAAAACTATGTAAGTACTTCAGGATTTAGCTTTACAATGTCCTGTCATTTTGACCCCCTTTCAAATGCCTGTAACACACCTTCTATTCACATATTAAAATGTTTACAGTGGTGCACAAGCAGTGTAGAGGAGGATGGTTGTGGATAAGGTGCTAGCCTAGGACTTTGGAAACCCAAGATTCCTGGGGCAAATCAGATAGTCGCTCTGTGGCTCAGTTTCCCATCTCTAAAATGAGGATCACATAGTTCCCTCCCTCAAAGGGGTCTTGTGAGGATATATACATTACAAGACTGTAAGATGCTCAGACATTAGGGTGATGAAGGCCATTTAAGTACCTAAGATAAATATAGGGGGACATGCTCTGGGCAAGTCCAAACTCCATTCTATCCCACAGTTAATGGGTCCCTCTGTTACAGGGCCTGTGTGGGCAAGAAGTGCAAACTTTGCAGCTGCAACTGTGCAATTAGTCCTCCCTTCAGTGACAGATTTGACATTAATAGCTCTCACTTGTCAGCCCACTCAGCTATTGGCTGCACGTGGGCCTGTGAGCATCTGAAGTGGTGCTCAACTGGTCACAGCTTTGCCCCTCCCATCCTCAAGAACAAACCTCAGTGTAGTAAAGGAGGACACAAAAACACAATGAAAAAATACTTTATTAACATTGTGACATTCTATGTAACCCCCATATTCCTCATTTTTATATAATTGTGATCTGACATATAAAGCTTGCCTTGTGAGGTATCAGGGGAAAGGTTATGGTCTGCTGAAAGTCATTTCTCTGTCCGTATATGTATATCATTAATGTATATGCAGTTATGAGAATTATGTTGTACGATTGTCACTAAAACATGCTGTAAGTTGGGGAGTCAGCCAGATGTGAGCTCCCCAGAGGCAATAGCAAGGAAAGTAACCAATGCCCAGGCGGGGTGTCAAACAACCCATCGACAGCCATTGTCCAGCAAGGGAGCTACAATTCAATGACTCACCTGCATGAGGCCACACCAGGGGAATTGCTCAAACTTGCAGGGAGACTCAGCAATGCCCCCCGAGACATGCCTGGACTTGTGTTCTCCCAGCACCTGGGACTGAGTTTATAAAACAGAACACAGGGGCCCCATGCTTGGCCTTTCTCCTGCCACACCTATGCTGCCAGTAACAAAGGGCTTGTCTACACTGGCAACGTTAAAGTGGCTTGTGTGGGCATGTGGCACAGCACTAGGAGAGAATTCTCCCAGCGCTCTAAAAAAACCACCTCCATGATGGACAAAACCTGTATACTAAGGACTGTAATGTCCAGTGGGGTGAGAAAAACTGCTTAATCTAGATGTTGCCCAGTCTAATTGGGTTGAGAATTTAGACTGTGTGCTTTTATTTTATTTTATTTTGGTAACTAATTCTACTTTTTGCCTGTCATTTATAATCACTTAAAATCTATCTTTTGTAGTCAATACATTTGTTTTACTGTTTATCTTCACCAGTGAGTTTGTATGAAGTGTGTGGCAAAACTGCTCAGGTTTGCAAGACTGGTGTATTTCCATTGATGAAGCGGTAAACCAATTAATTAATTTGCGCAGCTCGTCCTGAGCAGTGCAAGAGGGTATATTCCTGAGGTACAGTGATGGGAGCTGGAGGGATTTGGCTCTGGTGCCTTTCTCTGTGTGATTCATGAGTGGCTCTGGGAGCATTCATGGAATCTAGCTGGGTGTGGGGTTCCACATGGTTTTGTGCTGAGTGATAACAGCACCTGGAGGGGTGTGTTGCTGATCACTAGTAAGGCATTGTGAGAGACAGCCCAGGCTGGAGAGAGTTAAGGGGGTACAGCGGTCCCACAGTCCCAGGCTGCACCCTGGGGTCCCGTCACAAGCATATAAAAAAATACAACACGTGCATTTTGAAAAAAATATTAAGCTGGAAACACAAAAGGGAAAAAAAAATCAAAGATTTGGTAGCAGCTACCCCACAATATACTTACTATGTTGGGATGCCAGAGCTGTCACAAGATTGCCTCAGCAGCATCTGATATCCTAAAACCAGAACAAAGAAAAGGGATTACATAGCAATGTACCCATCCACCATATCCCCAAGAAAATGCATTTATCTCAATATGCTGCCCCAGCATCCACTTACTGCCCCACTGCACCCAATGAGGGATACAACCCCTGGCAGCCCAAGTGCATTAGGCAGGAGAGGAGGAGATGAAGGAACTCTGTGGGCTGGCTTAAGGGGGCTGAGAGGGATGTCCTTCCTCAGGGACCTAGTGCCCAGACCCACTCCTATCTCTGGATGAAAGAGTGAAACCATTAGAATTGCTACAAAACAAGGACCAGAAAAGTCAACCCAAATTAAAGACACAAAGTTACTTTAAAAAAAAAAGAGAGGGGGAACTGGGCTTATTTAGTTTGCAGAAGAGAAGAGTGATGCGGGATTTGATAGCAGCCTTCAACTACATGAAGGGAGGTTCCAAAGAGGATGGAGCTAGGCTGTTCTCAGTGGTGGCAGATGACAGAACAAGGAGCAATGGTCTCAAGTTGCAGTGCGGGAGTTCTAGGTTGGACATTAGGAAACACTATTTCACTAGGAGGGTGGTGAAGCACTGGAATGGGTTACCTAGGGAGGTGGTGGACTCTCCATCCTTAGAGGTTTTTAAGGCCTGGCTTGACAAAGCCCTGTCTGGGATGATTTTGTGGGTGTTGGTCCTGCTTTGAGCAGGGGGTTGGACTAGATGACCTCCTGAGGTCTCTTCCAACCCTAATCATCTATGATTAATGAATGAAGTCAAACTCCTTACCTCCAAGAGGTAACAGCATTCACTGGAAGAGTGCCTAAGCATCCAGACAGGCTGGTGACCCTCTACCATCTACAATTGTGAAGTCAGAGCAGGGCATAACCCCTAACCCTTATGGCCCCTTGGGCAGGACAAACCCATTCAACGAATCCATTGGGATAACAAAAATGTAAACGGGCAAATATACATTATAGATTCATAGAAAAGCATTTGCTCCAAGGAGCTGTGCCAGGAATTATGGCAACAATCCACAAGCCCTGTAACACTAGCAAAAGGAAGGCATGGATGTTGAGCACCAAGTATACCTAAATCAGGATCACTAGTGTGGATGCACTGCACTGTTACAACTAGTACTGATAATGGTGCAGTTCTTTACTGTAGATGGGGCTTAAGTGCTAGTCAGTGTCACACTGAGTTAAGAGAAGAAGAGATTTACATTTCCTGGAGTTACTATTCCAACTGTCTCTGGTTTGCCCACCAGATGTCATCTGAAAAACACCTAATCACTTGTAGCAGCATTGAATTTCCTGATAATTTTTCTTTATAGAAACAAACAGCACATATGTTACAGTCTCTGATATACATAATAGAATACTGATATGTAAAACCAAATGGGATAGAAAGTTTCTGAATGGAAGTTTTCTAGGAGGGAGTTTAAAGTTTCCTTTATATGCAATACACAAAGAGGTTCTAAACCTTGTCCCTAACCTCCTTCCCTTTCTTCTCCCTCCCACCTCACCACAACCATGCCCCAGCACCACCAGATGCGTTATAAATACGTAAAATGGACAAGAGTCTGAATATAAGAGTGCAACTAACCCTTGGTAATTTGGTACGACATGCAACCATTCCAGTGTACCCCAGAAGTCTTTGAACTGGTTCCTATGGTATTTCAAAGGAAACTCCATTTTCCTAGTACTTCTTCATAGAAATCATATAGGAATCAAAGCAATGGTTTTGTGGGGTCTTCTGGAATCTATGGGGAAAAAGTTGCAAGTGCTTTTCTGTAATAAAAGAGCAAACTAAGAACTGGAACATTGCTGCAAGGCATAATGCCAGAGAAAAATCAACATGAGCTGCTTTGATGGTAACAGAAATAGCTAGTTGATTGTAAATGATGAAGGACCTTGACATACTTCCAAAATGATAGTTGAAAGAGAGAGAAGTGAAATGTCACACTGATTACTAATTGTTTGCTTGTTTTGTCCGGAATAGACCCCTCAAATGTCCATCAGCAGACACTATAACAAAGGGCATTAGTCTACTAATAAAAATTGTGTTTTTTATACAGGATTCCTAAAACTTGTTGGTCTGTCTCACATGCTGTATTAACACACTACACTTCCACACTGGAGCCAATCCAAAATTACTGTTTGTACTAATAAAGGCTGTAGATCCTGCCCTAAAACAGCTAGATCATGCAATACATATAGCCCTAAGGCCTGGATAATAGTCGGGGCAGAGAATTATATGGGCCCGTGGTGCCAGTGCTCCAGCAATATTCAGGGCCTGTGGCCCGGCTCCACCAATGTTTGGGGCCGGGTCTCTCTCCTGGCCCTGCCTGCCGCCCCCGTGCGCCTCCCCTGAGCGTCCCTGCCTGCACTCTGGGCAGCGGGCGGCTGCCCTGCCACTCCGCTCTGCCAGCTCCTGGCATCAACTGCCACCGCAGGGTCCTAGCACCTCCAAACCATAGTGCCAGGGCAGGAGGACCCTGACCCTGCCCTTCCGCCTCAAACGGACGGACCCTTCCCTTTTCCGGCAGGACCCTCCACCAGCACAGGGGGCCCCATGACCACAGTCACTGCTCCTGCTCTATGCTGGGCAAGGGGCAGCCCCATCCCCCACCCCAGTGAGGCTACAGTGAGGGGCGGCAGCAGCAGGGGAGGAGGCGCACACATGATGGCAGCCTGCAGCCCTCATCCCTGCACCCCAACCCTCTGCCCAAATCCCTCTCACATCCCAAGCCCCTCAGCCCCACCCCAGGGCCCTCTATTTTTAAAAATATATATTGGCTTACATGGGGGCTGGGGGGGACTTGGACCCGTTCTGGCCACCAGCAAAAATTATACAAACCTGTCACCCCTGATAACAGTGTTATCCATCACAGACCGATTTGTTTCATGTCCTGCGTATATGTACGGTACAGATCCTGCAACACAACAAGATTGAAATCCAGGGGAACTGAGGATGCTCAGCACTTTACAATGGTTACTCAGTCCCTTGTGAGACTGAGCCTTAGTCTGCTCATTCTCATGTTCCAATTAGTTCAGGCAGGCCAGACTACCTCCCTACAACTAGAGATACAAAGGAGGCCTTTCCTGCACTGCACCTTCATCTCAGTGTCAGAACCCAAAGTATGCCCTGTCCTGCCAGTCTCTAAACAATCTCACACTCCAATTAGCTCTAGACTACTCAGTAATTATACTGCACACATCCCTTGACTTTCTCCAGATCAACACACCCCATCCCACTGGCTCCAGAAAATGTTCACATAAAGCCAAGATAGTGCAATGGTTCCTCCTACTAAAAAGGGAATGTGTTCAGCTGCTTGTGTAATGGTGAACTTCACAGGGTTGGCTTTTTGTCTGAAACATTTTTGTACAGTTTTGCTTCAAAGACCTTCTGCAAAGAGCCCAAGTATTAAAAGAACAGAGAAAATTACTAGGGGCCTGGAGACAGTGGCCTAGTTTCAGCAAGTATTCCTGGAGAAATTAGATGGTAGATAAGATAAAACTACCATCTACTATCCTCAGGACTATCCACTAAATTAGGCCACCATTTTCAGACCTTTGTCACCCTGTCTGTTCTCATTTTTTAAAATTATTTATTTTTAAAACACAAAAGGAAGTGTCTTTCTATCAGGAAAAAAACTGCTTTTTATGCTTACCCGAAGTGAAAGTTGGATTTCCACAGTAAAAGTGAAGTGGAAGATCAAAAGTAAAGTGAAATACAGAATAAATAAATTCTTTCTAGGATCTCAAATGAATAAAGGAATCCTGAATTGAAGTGCCTCATTCGCTCCTGATTTACAGCCATGTAACTGACACCAGAATTAGGCCTTTCATTAGTTCATCCTGATTCTTCCGTTTTCCCCCCTACTCCTTTTTTGCCCTTTTCTATTCTCTAAGATTTCCTTACATCTCCTCACTTGCAAGCAATCCCAGGACTATTCTAACTCTTCTCTCTCCCCTCACTCCTCTTCCTCCAGAAAAAGAACAAGAAAGTTATTACAAATATATCTGAAGGAGAAAAACAATGGAGTATTACATATACAGTAAAACACGAGAAGTACTTTGTAACTAGCATAAATTAAATCTCCGAGTTGTAAACAAATTGTTTTCAATGTGCCAAAAGCAATGCAATGCTTCAAAGTCCAATGCACAAGGAGAGCTGCATAACAGCAGTGATTCATGTTAGAGCTAACAACAGCATGGCAACCAAGGATAAAGCACTGCTAAAGCAAAACTACAGAAAGCTTTAGGTTTAGCCAAGTCTCAACAAAGCAATAAAGCAGAGGCTCTCCCTCACACACATTTGCATACACTCTTTCACTCAGCAATCTGAGCTGCTGCAGGTAGTTAAAACTGGCACACGTCTGAGACCCTCAGTCCTGTTGGACCTTCAAACCTTCCTCAGCAGCTGTTTCCTTCAGCTCTTCTTCACCATGACTCCTATCAGCTCCGATGATTCTCTAAAAACGGTGTGTCTTCATTCCTGACTAAAGTAGTCAAACTCGGTGCACTTTGTGCCTTCTCTTTAGAAGACTTCCTTTTAAAGCACCCTAACAGGAGAGATGCCTTCTCAATTGAAAGGTTTTGGCTGCCTGGAATCCTTTCTTCCTTCTTTTATTTAAAGGGCAAGATACCACACCACCTCAAATCACCATGAGCAATACTCTAAACATAATAAACAAGAAGCCAGAGATAGATAAAATAATTCCTCAGCAACATCATGAAGATTTATTCGAGAAGTGTGCCCTGCAGAAAGAATTACTCCCAAGTTTGTGAAGAAAATGGCTTACAGGCAACAGCTGACCTTAACAAGAAGAGCAAAGAAAATGTGGCTGTTTAGGAATGTTATATCACAGACTGCAAAGAAAGATTCATCTGGTTCTGTCACTGATTTAGTACCTGATCCTACCCCCAGTACAGTCAGTGGGAGTTTTGTCATTGACTTCATTGGGGCAGAATAAGGTCTTAAGTTTTTAATCACATGCTTTTACTTTTCTATTTCCTAGAATGCATCATAATGAGCATAACAAAGTGATTACATTAGTAGAGACTGGAACTAAGGAGCCAATTTTTCATATTTGCTGTGTCCATAATTTGCATTACAATCACAGTAAATCTGCATGCAAATAACCACTTAGGCAACTCACTGATCAGTGGTGTGCACAGTTAGTGACTGCAAACCATCACAGCAACCACACCAGCAAATTGTGAGCAAACCGTTTTTGTGCATGCATTTCTGAAGATGTCTAAAAGACCCAAATCATGTGAATTTCATTTAAAATATTCTTCACAGAGACAAATCTTTGCAACTCAAAAGAAGAAACTATAAATTAAAAGTCTGCCTTTAGCAATTGTAAAGAAATATTCATACTATCCAAATCCTGGTCCAAGACTGAGCTTTAAATGGCAACAGCAATTACTAATGATCAGGGCTGTAAATGTAAAAGACGGTAAGAGAACACTTCAACCTCTCTGGCCACTCAGTAAAAGATTTAAGGGTTGCAATTTTGCAACAGAAAAGCTTCAAAAACAGACTCCAGCGAGAAACTGCTGAGCTTGAATTAATATGCAAGCTAGATAACATTAACTTGGGTTTGAATAGAGACTGGGAGTGGCTGGGTCATTACATATATTGAATCTATTTCCCCAAAGTTAAGTATCCTCACACCTTCTTGTCAAGTGTCTAAATGAGCCATCTTGATTTTCACTACAAAAGTTTTTTTCTCCTGCTGATAATAGCTCATCTTAATTAATTAGCCTCTTACAGTTTGTATGGCAACTTCCAACTTATCTGTATGTATATATATTTCTTCTTACTGTATGTTCCATTCTATGCATCTGATGAAGTGGGCTGTAGCCCATGAAAGCTTATGCTCTAATAAATTTGTTAGTCTCTAAGGTGCCACAAGTACTCCTGTTCTTTTCTCTGGAGGTGATAGGCATTATCAGGACAGGATTGTATTCCTAACAGCCCACTAGCACCTTATTTCAATGTGACTAGTTTGGAATGTGAGGATGTGACCATTCGTTTCCCAGCTTCTGGCTGCCTCTGCTGCTTAGCCAAAGATCTTAGCCTAAGAACAGGGCCTCAGACTGTCACAGTAAGAGAAGGTCCTTACACTGGCAGACAGTGATTTTGATTCTTTCTTTTATACCTCTATAACTAGCTAAGTGATAAGAATACACCTAAATTCTTAGAGTATAGGCCTTTACAGACTGGCCTGAATATCTATATCCTAACAGGTATGTCTATACTGCCATCAGAGGTGCGATTGCAGCTCAGGCAGGCATACCCATGCTAGCTTTAATCTAGCTAGAGCTGCTAAAAATAGCAATGAATGTGTGTAGCAGTGCAGGCTCTACAAGCCCACCCACAATCCTAGGTACATACTTGCATTGCTAGCTTAGTCTGAGGTCTGTGCCACCATGTCTTCACTGCTATTTATAGCCACACTAGCTAGATTAAAGCTAGCCCTGATATGCCTACCAGAGATGCAATCACATCTCTGATCGCAGTGTAGACATACTGTAAGTGTCAGACAAGCATTTCAGGTATCTGAATCGGAACTGGAAACACCAATTTTCTCCAGCATAGACAGGGATGAAAAATAGTGGGCCAGATCCTCCCTGGGTGTAAATCTGTGTCACTCTGTTGTCCTTAGTGAACCTTTGCCAATGTATAGTCCTGGAGGGTCTATTTTCTGAATTGTTTGGGTGGACTAATGCCACATTCAATGAGTATTCTTGAGCCAAATCAACTCCAATAACAAGACTATGTTCTCACTATTTTTTCCTTATGTCAGAGATGTGTCCCTTTCAAAGCAGAAAATGAACATAGGTCAACAAAGCACTTTTGACTAACCCCCAAATGTCGCCAAAAAGAGTTGTGCGTCAAGCTGATGTTTTCACTGGAAATGAAGAGAGCATCAAGATGTACCAAATACCTCAGCCTACATTGGAGGAGCATATTTCCTTGACATGCATAATATGATATCCAATACATAAGGAACTGTAGGTAGCTAGAATAGAGCAGAGGCAGCATGATACAGTGAACAGGAAATATGACTGGGAATCACAAGATTTGGATTCTGTCTCCAACTCTGCTACTGAATTGCTGTGTGACCTGGCACAAATCGCAATCTTTGTGTGCACACCTCCCCATCTTTACCATAGGGAAAATACCTTTCTTTGTGAAGTACTGTGAAAGCTATGGATGGAAAATGTTGTGTAATTACTAAGCATCATTACTGTTACATATTTATGTTGTTCTCCTTAAAATAAGAGCCTCAACTTTATTTAATTATGTGGATTGAAATATAAATACACCAAATCATTTTGAATATCGTTGGCAGTTTCCCTCTCACTTTAGTGACATTGTGTTATCTGATTAATATCTTTGTACTACTTGTCAGCCACATGTCTGAAACACATTATGCAGAAGATACATTGCCCCAGACAAACATGCAGTCTGTGGACAGTAGTCTCTCCGTTTTAACTAGCATGTATCATAAACCCTCTGTGAAACAACAGCAGTTAGTTATATAACCTGCAGAAACTTGTTGTGACTGAAAAGCCATTGTAGAACATGGCAGCGACTGTGAAGTATGCTCATTTGCCCCTGTCACAGCACTGACAGGATGTTGTAGCCGACTGAATTATTTGGTCAGCCACTAGGTATTCTGCAAAGTTGATCAAATAGTCGGGAAAGATGAGGGACTGTAAGCCTGATTCTCCTCTCACTTACACTGGTGTAAATCAGGAATAACTCCAGTGATTACACTGGCATAAGTAAGAGGAGACGCTATCTGGCTATGAAACATATCTTGGAAGATGAGTGGAGAGGGGGTATGAGCAACCATGCCATCTGTTGCATAGCTCACTGATAGCTTTAGCCAAAATGTGTTGAGCACTATACCGTACAGCTTTAGGACCTGTTAATCAGGTGAGACAGTTAATAGGGAATCACAAGGATAATAGGTCAGCAGAAACGCAGCGGATAAAAGTAATTATTTGTAGTGAGCTGAATACAAGTGTGGACTGGAATCTAAAGACTGCAACCAGAAGGCTAGCAGTTTAAATGCTGGGTAAAGCAATATACTCACAGAGCCAGCTGCTAAATAGGTCTGTGGTGATGTCCGTGACACTGCTTGATGGCGTGTACAGGTGTCAGTTTTTCACATTTCCCATTCATACTAAACACAATAGTCCTCACACCATTAATACTATGGATGATTCTAGTGGCAGGTATTATGGATCTGATTCTTCTCTCACTTATATCAATTTCCAATCAGGAGTGATTTTATTTTGCACTTGTGTGAGAGAAGAACCAGGTCCTGCAGATTTGGTCCAGGCTCACGCTATGACCCTCTTTGTGCTGTTTTGGCAGCACAAAGGGGCTTTAATGTTCTTCTACATGGATAACTGAGGACTGTCTCATGCTGGCACTATCCCACTCACTGTCATTTTCCCTAGAATAATAGGTGTGGTGAGGACATGCCAGTGGTGAAAAGAGGTATAGTTTCAATGCTCTGCCCTTGGGATCCAGCACGAGATGTCATAATTTGGAGTTACCTTCAGGCTGTTCCAAGTTACATCCAGGGCTAAACTACTCCCCGAGCAGTCCTGGGGGCATGAGAAGTACAAAGACAAATTAAAACTAACTTTGCACCAATCCTACCTTCCATCCCAAAATAGTTATCTGATATGTTCACTTCAGCTCTTGGTATCCACATACTACTGAACCAGCTGCTAGACTTCTAGGCCTTCTTTCCTTTCCAAAAGCACATGGCTGTAGAGCACCTAGACCCTTCTCGATGCTGTAGAAATAAAACGACAATAACGAATACTGAAACAAAACACCATTCAGACTGACAACTTGCATTATCAAAGCCTATGTTAAAAAAGGTATTAAACTGATAGCAGAGGACTGCAGTATTTCATTTGGTAATGTATCCTAGATTTGAAGATGATAGAATTGGAATTTGGAAAACATCTTTCAGATCATCTAATTCAAGCTGAAAAGAACCTACGCTATCAACTTATCAACATTTTCCTCTGAACCCTTTAGTGATTGTGCTGCAACGTCCTCACCATTAAACACTGTTCTACTCTGCCTTATCTTCTCAACAGAAAGCTTTTCCTAATATCCAAGCCAAATTATTTCCCGCCCCCCCAACTTGACTCGTTTTATCAATCCATTCCACTACGAATAATGCTCTCCCCTCTTCTATACCATCTCCTTTCAGTTAGTTAAGAAGAGTTATGTCCACTCCCATTAAATATAGTTTTCCTAGGAGGAGCAAATATAGATCCTTCAGTCTCTCCTTGTAAGTCAGAGTCTCAAGACCATTTATCATTTGTGTTGCCCTTCTTTGAACTTTACCTTTTGCATTGTAAGATAGTTTGTTTTGTTTCTGCAGCACCAATACATAGAGAATTTATAAAAAGTTTATCAAGTCAAACAGCCATTTGGTAGGTCCTGGGGACATCTCAAATGGTTGTATGATTGGATCCTTCATTTCTACCTATGCTCTGTATTGTTCTTTATGCTTAGAGCATCCTGATTCAGCCCAAGTTTAGTTTAGAGCCCCTTGCAGGCTTTAGAATCATGGATTCCAAGTCCAGAAGGGACTATTGTGATTATCTCGTCGGGCCACAGAACTCCCCAGAATAATTCTTAGAGCAGATCTTTTGGAAAACATCCAGTCTTGATTTTAAAATGATCAGTGATGGAGAATCTACCATTGGTTAAAAATGTTTGCATTATTTCCAGTATAAATTTCTTTAACTTCACCTTCCAACCATTGAATTGTGTTATATATTTCTCTGCTAGATTGAACAGCCCATTATTGAATATTTTTTTTCCATGTAGGTGCTTATAGACTATGATGGTTCTGAACCCACTGAGGATCTCCTATTCATGGAGAGTCCCCAGCTGGGAGGTTATGGGTGGTTTCCACTCTTTTTGCATCACTCAGCTGGCATAAAAGGAACAGAGTGTGGTGGTGGATCTGTCCCATTATCTTACACATCTTTACATTAAAGACCTGAAGTCAGAGCTTCCTGTACAGTAAGGCTGCTTTGTATCATGCCTTAAAGCTACTTGAACAGGCCCTGGAGGATTTACCCTATGTTGGGGGATCCTCAGGTGGCACAGAGCTGCCATAGTGGCTCCTATGAGTTCCTTTTTCCCTGGCTGATGATGCAGAGGATGTGGCTGGGGAAAAGCAAGCTTGTCTGGAGCATCCCTATGCACTGACTGCCAAAGTGTTGACTTAGGGATATAAGCAGCTGGTGCAAAAATGAACAGTCCTGAAGTTGATCTACTATATGATGGGAAGCAGCCTGATGGCTGGACATCCCCAGGAAGAGCACAGCTCACCTACAGCTCAGGGTTTGGGGAACTCCTTTCCATCCTAGTCTCAATCCATCCTCTTTGTGAACACAATGCATATAATTTAGACTTCCAACAACCAGGTTATTCCTGTGCACCCTGTTTCCTCCCCACCAGCTCCATTTACACATTACTACATGAGCAAAACTGTGTGGAACTGTGTGTCCCCAAATAGCAAGCCCCAAATATCCTCTCTCAAATTAGTCTGGCAAATTTTCAAACTAGAGCCATCTTTTTCCCCCTATGCTACTAGGCTTTATATCTACAAATTTAATCCTTGTCAAATTTATAGTCTGCAGGATCCAGCCCTTGGTGTAACCACTTACACACACAGGTAGCTTTACTCACTTGAGTGATCCCCATTACTAACATGAGTAAAGTTATGCACATGCAATAAATATTTGCAAGGTTGTGCCCCAATTTATTAATGTATAACACCCGTCCCAGTACAGATCCTTAACGGACCCCTCTTGGGTACATCTGTCCATTCTGATTTAATACCATTGATAATAAGCTTATCTATCATCCCTTTATTTTCTTACCTGGATGTTATACAATAAGGTTATGTCCCTATGAGCTTCCTCTGTAGTAATGTACCTTACTAAAATCCAAGTAAATTACTGTCTGCCCACCCCCTTGTTCTTATCCATCTGGTCTGTTGCTGTACCTTACAAGACCTGTTGTAGGGGATAGTTTAATTCTTTTAATCTGTATTTTTACAGAGGGTAGCTTTCAGCTATATTTTGAAGATGTGGAAAATGAATAAAAATTCAAGAAAGGTATTTTATCTTATTTCAACCTGAGTTTTACTATCCCCTGAAAGAATGACTGAGATCTTTATAAATATCCCAGAGGTGCTTCTGAAGAAAAACAAAGCCATCTGCTGGGGTCATGATTGGCAATTAGGGGAAATCAGCAGCAAAGGAATCTACGCTTATTGTCTGTGTCTCCTCAGTGCAGCTCCTGAGAATTAATACAGAAGAATTATTGCCAAACAAAATACACAAACATCAAGCTTTTCCACAGCCATTCCACTTGCCTAGCTGATGTTGTAGCAGACTGGTAACACTTAGGGTATGGTCAGAAGGTGTTCTGTAGTGATATCAAACCAGGCTATATTTCTCACTACAGTAAATCCACCTTAAGCAACCACCCAAGGGACAGAAAAAAATGTTTGCATAATTGAGGGTAGTCTTCCCAATAAAGGTGAAGTAAAATTGTACTAAATGGGTGAGATCCTGGTCTGTGCTGTGCCTGCTTTCCACAACACAGCTAACACAAAGTACTCGTAAAGTGTGCATACCTGGACCTGGGACGATCACTCCAATGGGGGTTCTTTCAGTGTGGTTGAGCTGGAATAGCAGCTCCTATTAGAACTGGTCAAAAAAAAAAATCGATAGAATGGTTTCTTAGGTCCAAGATATATATAAAGAGAGACTACCACCCCACCACCTCTCTCTCTCTCAAAATTTTTCAAAAGGTCTTGGTTTTGTTCTGATGCAGAACAAAAACATTTTGAAAACTCAAAACATTTCACAAAACAGAATTCTTATTTTCTAGCCACCCGTAGCTCCTACACCACCTGCTTCTTCCTGCAACCAGTGTAGGGGGTACGGATAGAAAAAGTAGGCACTGCTTGTGTTATTAACAGCCCGTGCAACATACAGCAGGTCTAATTGTTCCTTTCTTCTGTGTGCTGCCTGGTTTTTATGACAATCACTGGATCCTACACATCTCTATCAGCTTTTGCTGAACTCATCTAAATTACACACACAGAGTTCTCTGGGGAGGGGTCAATACTCAGCAGGCTTTGGGGAACACCAACTCAGCAGCTTGGAAGTTTGGCCCTTAAATGACAGATCATGTGACTCTTCAAATATATTTCACTCACTTAAACAGAAATTAAAAGGTACAGCGACTAGAGTGAAATCCCTGCAAGCTGCATGGACACTTTTCAAAGTCACCATAATAGAGGCTCAACTTAAATGAATACCCCAAATTAAAAAACACAGTAAAAGAACTAAAAAAGAGCCACCGTGGCTTAACCACCATATAAAAGAAGCAGTGACAGATAAAAAGGCATCTTTTAAAAAGTGGAAGTCAAATCCTAGTGAGGTAAATAGAAAGGAGAATAAACACTGCCAAATTAAATGTAAAAATGTAATAAGAAAAGCCAAAAAGGAGTTTGAAGAACAGCAAGCCAAAAACTCAAAAGGTAATAACAAAATGTTTTTTAAGAACATCAGAAGCAGGAAGCCTGCTAAACAACCAGTGGGGCCCCTGGACAATCGAGATACAAAAGGAGCACTTAAAGATGATATAGTCATCACAGAGAAACTAAATGAATTCTTTGCTTCAGTCTTCATGGCTGAGGATGTTAGGGAGATTCCCAAACCTGAGCCGTCTTTTGTACGTGACAAATCTGAGGAATTGTCACAGATTGAGGTGTCATTAGAGGAGGTTTTGGAATTAATTGATAAACTTAACAGTAACAAGTCACCGGGACCAGATGGCATTCACCCAAGAGTTCTGAAAGAACTCAAATGTGAAATTGCGGAACTATTAGCTATGGTTTGTAACCTGTCCTTTAAATCAACTACTGTACCCAATGACTGGAAGATAGCTAAGGTAATGCCAATATTTAAGAAGGACTCTAGAGGTGATCCTGGCAATTATAGACCGGTAAGTCTAACGTCAGTACCGGGCAAATTAGTTGAAACAATAGTAAAGAATAAAATTGTCAGACACATAGAAGAACATAAATTGTTGTGCAAAAGTCAACATGGTTTCTGTAAAGGGAGATCATGTCTTACTAATCTATTAGAGTTCTTTGAGGGGGACAACAAACATGTGGACAAGGGGGATCCAGTGGACATAGTTTACTTAGATTTCCAGAAAGCCTTTGACAAGGTCCCTCACCAAAGGCTGTTACGTAAATTAAGTTGTCATGGGATATGAGGGAAGATCCTTTCATGGATTGAGAACTGGTTAAAAGACAGGGAACAAAGGGTAGGAATAAATGGTAAATTTTCAGAATGGAGAGGGGTAACTAGTGGTGTTCCCCAAGGGTCAGTCCTAGGACCAATCCTATTCAACCTATTCCTAAATGAGCTGGAGAAAGGGGTAAACAGTGAGGTGGCAAAGTTTGCAGACGATACTAAACTGCTCAAGATAGTTAAGACCAAAACAGACTGTGAAGAACTTCAAAAAGATCTCGCCAAACTAAGTGATTGGGCAACAAAATGGCAAATGAAGTTTAATGTGGATAAATGTAAAGTAATGAACATTGGAAAAAATAACCCCAACTATACGTACATTATGATGGGGGCTAATTTAATGACAACCAATCAGGAGAAAGATCTTGGAGTCATCGTGGACAGTTCTCTGAAGACATCCACACAGTGTGCAGCGGCAGTCAAAAAGCAAACAGGATGTTAGGAATCATTAAAAAAGGGATAGCGAATAAGACAGAGAATATCTTATTGCCCTTATATAAATCCATGGTATGCCCACATCTTGAATACTGTGTACAGATGTGGTCCCATCATCTCAAAAAAGATATACTGGCTTTAGAAAAGGTTCAGAAAAGGGCAAGTAAAATGATTAGGGTTTTGGAACGGGTCCCATGAGAGGAGAAATTAAAGAGGCTAGGAATTTTCAGCTTGGAAAAGAGAAGACTAAGGGGGAATATGAGAGAGGTATATAAAATCATGAGTGGTGTGGAGAAAGTGAATAAGGAAAAGTTATTTACTTGTTCCCATAATATAAGAACTAGGGGCCACCAAATGAAATTAATGGGTAGCAGGTTTAAAACAAATAAAAGGAAGTTCTTCTTCACTCAGCGCACAGTCAACCTGTGGAACTCCTTGCCTGAGGAGGTTGTGAAGGCTAGGACTATAACAGGGTTTAAAAGAGAACTGGATAAATTCCTGGAGGTTAAGTCCAATAATGGCTATTAGCGAGGATGGGCAAAGAATGGTGTCCCTAGCCTCTGTTTGTCAGAGGGTGGAGATGGATGGCAGGAGAGAGATCACTTGATCATTACTTGTTCGGTTCACTCCCTCTGGGGCACCTGGCATTGGCCACTGTCGGTAGACAGGATACTGGACTGGATGGACCTTTGGTCTGACCCAGTATGGCCATATTCTTATGACATATATGACATATATTCTTATGTTCTTATGTACTATATTAAAAAAGTAGGAGCAAGCTATTCAAAGAACAAAATATGCAGGCTCTTAAGATGGCCCTTTCTGGATAAGGTTTGGATTGAAATTTTAGTCATTATGCAAGGTTTTTTGTATGTGAGCACCTGAGTGCATAACAGATATAACAAAGAACTTTACAAAACTGCACATGATTTATTCCAGTTGCATATCAGCACTTACAGTAGTGGAAAGGGGAATACAAGAAGAGACAAAATATGAAGATTAAAGTACAGAAAAGGAGAAAGGTTAATTTACAGAGCAGCCATGGAGTTCAAAGAAAGACAGTGATTATGATATACCAAATGATGAAATCAAGATCCCTTTTATTATATAGATTCTGATCTTGTGAGGAATAAAATTTTGGCTATTGCCTCAAAGAGAAGCAGCTGTTCTACATGTGTAACAGATATATTGTCCACTGAATGTCAGCTATGCAGTGCCAAGAGTTATTGAGGATTATACTGGAATAAAAGTAAGGCATTTTTCTTAAATTACTATTTTAAATCTTAGTTAGACTCAGAAATGCCAGGTTTTTTGTGGGGTGGGGCTTAGATGTTAGATATTATCATGAGCAAAAGAGTCCTTAATGGATATTTTAATTCTTGCATAGCAGCTGCTCAATTTTCCTACTACAACAAATCTGTGGCTGCACCGTAGTTGTCCCCTATTGCACAAGCCTGCACCATGGAAGGTAGAGTCAACTTAGGCTGTTTTGTTCCAAAACCAAAGGCTCTACCATTTGAATTATAAAATATTTTCCCTTGACTATCAGCAGTAGTAGTAGAGTTTATATGTTACATAGGCCAAGCTCTAGTGGGCACTAGTCCCTGTACAATAATACATTCCACTAGCATGAAGACCAGAATTAGTAGTGGACTCACCAAAACAGTCAGTGTGAAGCAGTTAAATATGCATTTTCCTTTGAAGCATCTCCTCTGAAATGTCCAAATGACAGTGACACAGCAATAGCAGTATTACAGATTTTATACATTTTCAGCAAAACTACTCCAAAAAATTATGCAGACGGGAAACATATTAATGCCATATGCAGGCTATCCTAAGTATATTTAAGCTAGTCTGCAAGCACTTTGGTACATACAGAATTAGGGGGCTTACCTCCCCTTACCTTCATAATTGCCCATGGCATATTAACAAAATAAAATCCATAATAGATTTTCTCTCCTAAAATGCAAGTCATTATAAAGACCAAAATAAACAATTTAAAGTTGCAAAATAAGTCCTTGAATCTTCAATAGCAAACAGGTGGGGTTGTTTATTAATTAATAACATCCTAATATTATATAGGACAGTGGGTCTCAACCAGAGGTCTGGAGGTCCTGGGGGGGGGCCGCAAGGAGGTTTCAGAGGGTCCGCCAAAATAAATCAGCGGGAGTTAGACTCACTGGGGCCCAGGGCAGAAAGCTGAATCCCAAGCTGTGCTCCTTGGGGCTCAAGCTGAAGCTCAAGTCCTTCCTCCCCAGGCTGAAGCCAAAGCAACTTAGCTTTGCGGGGTCCCTGTGGTGTGAGGCCCTGGGCAACTGTTCTGCTTGCTACCCCCTAATGCTGGCCCTGGCTTTTAATCTACTGAAAAACAGTTGTTGTGGCACTGGTGGGCCATGGCATTTTTATAGCATGTTGGGAGGAGGCAGAGGATCAGAAGATAAAAGGTTGAGAACCCCTGGTATAGGAGACAGTGTTCCCCAGTTTATGTGCTCACCTCTCTGAGGATATCATATACTCTACATAAGCAGCCTCCTGGAAACCCCATATCCACCCCATCATATAATTATATTTCATACAAAGCATGCCATGTAAGATCTCATATGAAAGGTTATGTTCTACTGAAACCCATTGTTCTGTCAAAATATGTATATCTTTAGTGTGTATGAAGTTATGAGATTTTGCTGTATGGTTGCTATTGAAATATATTGTAAGTTTGGGAGTCTCCCACTGCTCCTTCTCCAGTAACAACACAGGAGGTGATCCACAATCAGGAAAGTGTTAAACAACCATTAATCAGAAGGGGAGTTGTAAACTAGGGATCTACAATTCTGTAAGAGAGTTGTGCAAGCATCACACAATGGGGGATTGCTCAACTCTGTGACTCAGCAAAGCCCATCAGGACATGTCTGGGCTAGTGTTTTCCAGGCACATTGACTGAGGATATAAAATAGGTCAAAACATGATGCCACTGTCTCCTTTCTCCTACCCACCTATGCTGGAAGCAACAAGAATGCTCGGAAGACAAAGACTTGAACTGAGGAGACTGGTCCCAGGCTTAATGGGGAAGTCCATGTATTAAGAACTATAACAGCTACTAGGGTGAGAAAACTGTTTGATCCAAATACTGTCTAGTCTAATAAGGTTTAAGATTTAGACTGTGCGCTTACCTTTTATTTTCTTTAGTAACGATCTCTGAACTTTTGTGCATACTACTTGTAATCACTTAAAATCTATCTTTCTGTAGTTAATAGATCTGTTTTATATTTTATCTAAAACAGTGTGTTCTGGTTGAAATGCTAGGTAAATCTCATCTCAGTTTACAAAAGCTAGTGTGTGTCCTCTCCACATCGAGGGAAGGGCAGACTGGGTAATAAACTTATACTGGTCAGGCTTCTGACCAGGGCAAGACAATACAGTCCTAGGGTGCAAGGCTTGGGGCTAGGGAGATTTGTTGATGCTTTTCTCTGTGTGATTTGTGAGTGGCTCAGGGAGCATTCACACAATTTAGCTAGGTGTGAGACTTCACAGGCTGTTGAGCTAAGTGATAGTGCCTGGAGGGGTTTGCTGCTTGTCACTAGCAAAGCACTGAGAGAGACAGCCCAGGCTGGAAAGTTAAGGGGCACAGCAGTACCCGAGTTCCAGATTGTACCCCAGGGATCCTCTCACAGATCTCCAATATCAAGCAGGTGGGGTTTATTATTAATTGTTATACAACATCCTGATATGGTATAGGAGACAATGTTCTCCATTTTACGTGCACACCTCTCCGAGGATATCATACACTCTGCATATGGGACTAAGAATATTACAGTTGTATGAATAGTCAATGTATTATGACTAGGCAAGTTCAATGTTGTTGTCCACCTTGCCTGTTTTTGTTGGCCTGAATGTTTTAATTTTCTTGGCTTTGTTTCAAGTCCACATATTAAAAGTCTTTTTTGAAACTTTTGTTGAAGGATAATAAGATCAGAGCTTACCCATTAAACCATGATCTTACATTTGCGGTAAAAATGCACCCAGGAACTCCTAACCATGAACTATAGCAGTACATGAAAGCAGCGGAAACTATTGCTCTAACTTCTATTTTATTTTTTATAAAGTTACAACTTTAACAAACATATTAACTTCTGGCTCAAAAAAAACTAGTTTATCCCTGGTATTAAGGTCATGAAAGACAGTTTATGGGACAGACAAGGTAAGGGCTCCCACCATAGTGAAAATATAAGCACCTCTGGATACTGTGTGGAAAATCCATTAATGGTAATGCATGAGCTTTCTGAAGGGTTTCCAAAGGGAGAAAAGGAAGCCAAAGGCTAGTGGTAAGAAACTGCCCCCATGAAAGATTATAACCTACCAAAATGTAGAGGCATTGTCGCCAGCAAAAGCTAGAGCCAGAGCCTGCAAACACACACATGAGTAGTTCCATTGATTTCAAATGGAGAGTTTATGGGAGGGAGGATTTTCAGGATCAGAATCTTATGTTGGTCACAGACACTAAAGGTAGGAACAAAGCCAGTTAAAGTCATCTTGTTATTTTCAACTGCCTAGGGAATAAAATAATCAAAAATTGGGCTGTATAAGCTAAGCAATTCAAGAGTAGAATCCTTTGCGCTGCTGTTGGAATCTGATACTAGTACAATGACTGCCCAGAGACACATGACTCTGGCCAACAAATGGCCTGAAATAGTTGTCAAAACTGATAAATAGAGTGGAAACGTTCTAAGAACTTAAACTTGACAGATATATTCTTACAGGTCTATTCTTTTAACAGATGTTCATAAAAGAGGGCTCCACTGTCCTGTAATGTGTGTTGTGAATGGTATTTAGTTATTTAACACATATATGTCTTTAACAGAAAGAGATTCAGTTTCTATTTTACCATCTGGAGTCCAGTAAGTTTTATTCTTGTATCAGGTTTATTCCATTCTTGATAAACAGTAGCCTCATTATACTTCTAAGCAGCTTTCTGTTTGTGGCACAAAGCAATATGGGCCAATTTATACTTTTAACAGATATTCTTTAAATTAGCACTTACTTAAAATCACCCTTGACTATTCAGAGCCTTTCTTCCTTATCAAGTGGCCTCAATACTTCTTGGAGTGGAATAATTTGTGAAATATAAAGGCATAGGTGAATGTCAACACTTTGACCTTCACACTCATGAGGCAATGGACTCACTGGTACTCTTATTATTGTGATAATCTGCATTCCAATAGAGACTACAGACTCTAATCAGGATCAGGGCCCCATTGTGTTAGGCACTATTCAAAGGAAGACCCACTCCCTGCCCTTAGGAATTTACAATCTAACTTGTTGCATATCTGCAGCCACCTGCTTCCATGCAGACAACAGGGCTCTGCAAAGGAGCAGGAGGTCTGCCCATGCAGACAATTACAGGAGCCAAGGCAGAAAAGCAACATTAGAGGGTGAAGGAGAGGAAGACAATCAAATACATACATTTATCACTTGATTTCACCCTGGGCACTGAGATTCAAAACATCTGATCAAAAGCACTCGATGGAATCCCTATGAGTCATGACTAGCAATGGGACTTGATCCTGACATGGGGCTTGATCCTGCTTACATCGAACTCTCTAGCAAAATCCTAGACTTCAGTGGGAGCTGACTCAGGCCCACAGATAAAGAATATAGGCCCTCTGTCAAAGAACCCAATTTCTGTGTAAAAATGACTATTTCTCTAAGGGGCATTTGGGCTCTGAAATTCTAAGCAGAGCAAATCTTCCTAAAAATAAAACCTTTACTCTTTGAAGAACATTTCTTTCACAAGCACTTCTGTGGGAGGAGACTCTGAAGTGAATGTTCCTCTTTTTAAACTCTGTTCTGAACCACTACAGATTTGTCACCCTTGTTTTTTGCCAGGACTTAACTAGCTTGCTAATAAATCATAGGCACCAACTCCGTGGGTGCTATGGGGCTGGAGCACCCACAGGGGAAAAAATAGTGGGGGCTGGAGCACCCAGTGGTGACGCCACTGATCAGCTCCTCCCACCCCAGCACCTGCTACGTAGCCGATCAGCTCCTCCCCAACCCTCCTAGAGCTTCCTGCCTGCTGCAGATCAGCTGTTCAGCAGCATGCAGAAGGCACTGGGGGAAGGGGGCAGAATGGGTCGGGAAGAGGTGGGGTGGGGGTGGGGCCTGGGGAGAGAAGGGGTGGAGTGGGGCCAGGGCCTGGGGTGGAGCAGGGATTGAGCTCCCCTGGGGAAATTAGAAAGTCGGCAGTTTTGTAACAAATGATGTGTTTATCTGTTCTGAGAACAAAAGAATTGCTGCATTTCAGAAAGAGTTCTAATGGAAATAACTAGAATCCTCATTTCTCTTGCTCCTACACAATTTTCAACGTTTCCAAAGGAACCATAAAAGCCTGAAACTGTAACAACTTCTGAGCTCTTTCAAACAGCTGGAAAAAAAAGGGTGGGAGGTGGCAAGTTTCCTGCCTAGTTTTTCAGAATGAAGAGGAAGGTATTTAATCAAGGAAACAATTCCATTTACAAGAGAAAAAGGGCAGGCAAAGGTATTTTTCTGTATCCAAGGGAACTTTAGCAGAAGTTGTTCTAGTTCACTTTTAAAGGGGAGCAGCTCAAGCTGTCTCGACAAGTCTGATTATCTGAATCGTTACAGAGCAGGATACCCTGAACCTTTCCTTGGGGCAAACCAAAAAATGTTTCTAACTAAAGTCAAATTTATGACTTGCTGTGGCTCAAAGTAGGGAGAGGTTAGATTAACACAGATTGTTGTTGTTAAAAACTGGGAATATACAGGTGTATAATGCAGGTCAGGTCAATTTCATTATCTGGCATATGTAGGCACAATTCCATTGAATAGATTTTGTATTTTTACTTCAGAATTGTAATGATCACATTCCGTTCTCTCTGCCTAAGTTTCCTGTGCGGTATCAACTATATACCAGGGGCCTAATTCTGAACTAACCTAGACCAGTTTTACATTGGTGTAACTCCACTGACTGCAAAAGAGTTTGTCCTAATTTATACACTTGTATCAGTGAGCTCAGAATCAAGCCCAGTATTATTCATTTCATGTCTCAAACTGTTAGGTAGTATTGTTGTGTGCTTTTAGGTCCTGGTTCAGTGGTAGGCTAATGTGAGCTGTATCAGGCCTTTAAACACTATAGGTAGTTGGAAAATTTTTGTGAAATATTATTTTGCCGTTTTTTAAAAAAAACTACCTCAGAAATGGCTGTATTTTAGTGGGGGGTGAAGAGGTTCTTGTGGGCATGATTCTACTGCCCTGTGCAAATTGGATAGTACTTTCTCATGTGGGTAGTCCCATTCGCCTCAATGGGAGCATGCATTTAATTACTACCCGACAAGAGCAAAGGTCTCAGAATTGGGTCCTGTGTTTGTAAAGCAATTTAGAACGAAAGGCCCCTTCATAAAGTTAAATGATTATTGTTATGGTAATTTCTTTCTTGGTTTTGTATTTTTACTATTCATTCAGAATACCTGACTTTCTTTTTCACAAAATCAGCAGAAATCCCCCTTATTAGGATACCAGAAGAAAAAATAAAAATAAATGACATTTTCCTGTCCATATCTGAGCTTAAACACAAAACAACATACTGTTCTACCCTTTTGTTCCTACAGGGGATATATTGTATAATGACAGATATTTTTAGAATCAAGTAATTTGCAATTATAAAGAGGGTAACTCCATTGGGACTGGAGTCTTGTACATGCCTAAGGGTTCAATGCCAAGATCTCTGCAGAAGGGCATTTAGCACTGTGTACTTTTCAGATCATACACAGTAGAGCCAGCTGCACTAAAAAGACAATAATACTTCCTAGTTTCAGCTATTGCCTTGCAAGGACATACATAAATCTGCATAAGTACTGAATATGAAACTGTTTCTGAGCCCAAATGTCAATGATGTAGTATTATTTGGGTTTCAAAAGAACACACAGTAAAGGAACTGCAATAGCAGAACAGAAGGATGGTCCATTTAGTCCAGTATCCTCTCTCCAACAGTGGTTATTGCTGGATATCCAGAGGAGGGTGAAACCTCGCATAAGTCACAGAATGTGCAATACTACTACCCCATAGGGAAATGTCTTCCTGACACTAGACAGTGATCAGTTCGTGCTCTCAGATTTAAAGCATACATATTAGATTTTCCTTGCAAGTTTAATAATCATTCCTATGTAATTTTAAGCTATTCTTACTCATATAAATGCTTATACCTTTTCTTCCTCCATCCCCCTGTCCCCATCCTGACAGCCCACCTGCTTCCCTCTAATGAAATAAACTCTTTGTGAATTAGTGGGTTTGCATTTAAAGTCTAAATCTTAATGAATAAGTATTTAGATTATTTAACTTCTTTACAGGATATGTATGAGGTGCAATGTAGCTATGTTAATGCTGCAGAAGAAACAAAGTAATCTAAATTCACCTTTACACTAGAACAAACAAGTGAAGGTCCCATGGGGTGAAACATCTACAGGGCAGGGGAATACTGCAGACGGCTGCAACATCTCCTATCCTGGGGGAGGGATTCATGGGACTTAGTACAACCCGAAAAGTGGATGGCACTGTCTTGGCAGGGAGCGTGGCCTGAACAGCTGGGCTTGTGCTGATTAGTTCATCCCCTCAGTGGCTTCCACTATAACTATATCCACAGAGCTCCATTGAAATAAGCCACCTCTGGGATGCAGAGTAGCAGCCAAACGCACAGTGAGCCCACAGCACACTGCATAACTGTATGGAGAGACGAGACAAAAGGAAGAAGGAGGTAGAGCACATCAGGAGTTTGCTTAACACAGCTTATTCTCCCTCATGGCCTGGTCAGAGATTTTGCTGTCATTGGACGAATTTATTTTGCAGTGGAGCAGAGAGAGAGAAGTTAAAGGGGTAGACTCCTTACAAAAGAAATTCCATCCTCAGTAAAAGGTTCAAAATCCTCACTGGTATGGAATCAAAGCTTTACAGGGTCCTTTCGGCAAAAATGGGCAAAAATACTGCCTCCAAGGAGTAATGAAGCAATGCTGACTAGGGAGAACCTTCTCACTTCATGGAGAAGCCCATGAAAACAACAGATGAGTTGCCAAATGTCTGTTGAGCCATACCAAAAAGAGTTGATGGTCCTGTCTAGCAAAAAGTAACATTTAGGAAACTCATGGGAATAAGTCTGCAAATAACAAATCACCACAGAACTGATGATAGTGACAGTGAAACCAACACATACAAGCTACTGTGTGCTGGAGGCTTTGTTTAGGATTGATCACAATCTATATTGTTTTGATCAGGCCAGCCGAGTTGAGTATGTGCAGATTATATGAATGAATGCTTGTTCTTTCTTCATGGTAAAATGTCTCTATTGAGTTTTTTCCAAAATCTATATGTGAAGTATTTATGGTTTAGTATTGAAATGCTGGATGCTACTATCTGTGTGTTCCGTTGAGATCTGCTGTCTAGGGTTCCTACTCAAAATCCATTAGGGTGTCATCAGCTTGTCTGTATGGAGTGACTTTTGACTTGATTCTGACCTTGCTTACATCAATTTTACACTGATGTAATTCCACTACCATCAGTGGAGTTACTCCTTATTTACATCCATGTAAGGGAGATCAGAATCAAGTTGTCTATCTGAAGATTGAAAAGAACAGGGCTAGCTAAACTTGGGGGGAGAGGGGAGGAAATATATCTATAGTTTTCTCAGTTTTTGCTGAAAATGAGCCTGACCAAATACACCCAGGTTTATCAGATGAATGTGCATCATCAGGTATCATTTCCCAACCCACTTGCTTTGATCATATCTAAATTCATTTGTGAAGTTTATCTTGTGAATGGAACAAAGGGTTCACACAAACACTGCCTGAGCAGAAAATTGACTTTGATCAAATATCAGAGGACAAGAACTGAATTGTTGAGCTGGTTCACATCAACTTTAAAGGGCTCTTAAAATCGATTTCCTTACTCCACCCCCGACAAGGGGATTAGCGCTGAAATCAGCCTTGCCGGGTCAAATTTGGGGTACTGTGGATGCAATTAGACGGTATTGGCCTCCGGGAGCTATACCACAGTGCTCCATCGTGACTGCTCTGGACAGGACTCTCAACTCAGATGCACTGGCCAGGTAAACAGGAAAAGGCCCGCGAACTTTTGAATTTCAATTTCCTGTTTGGCCAGCGTGGCAAGCTGCAGGTGACCATGCAGAGCTCATCAGCAGAGGTGACCATGATGGAATCCCAGAATCGCAAAAGAGCTCCAGCATGGACTGAACGGGAGGTATGGGATCTGATCGCTGTATGGGGAGAGGAATCCGTGCTATCAGAACTCCGTTCCAGTTTTCGAAATGCCAAAACATTTGTCAAAATCTCCTAGGGCATGAAGGACAGAGGCCATAACAGGGACCCGAAGCAGTGCCGCGTGAAACTTAAGGAGCTGAGGCAAGCCTACCAGAAAACCAGAGAGGCGAACGGCCGCTCCGGGTCAGAGCCCCAAACATGCCGCTTCTATGATGAGCTGCATGCCATTTTAGGGGATTTCAGCCACCACTACCCCAGCCGTGTTGTTTGACTCCTTCAATGGAGATGGAGGCAACACGGAAGCAGGTTTTGGGGACGAGGAAGATGATGATGATGAGGTTGTAGATAGCTCCCAGCAAGCCAGCAGAGAAACCATTTTTCCCGACAGCCAGGAACTGTTTCTCACCCTGGACCTGGAGCCAGTACCCCCCGAACCCACCCAAGGCTGCCTCCCGGACCCGCCAGGCGGAGAAGGGACCTCTGGTGAGTATACCTTTTAAAATACTATACATGGTTTAAAAGCAAGCATGTTTAATAATTAATTTGCCCTGGCATTCGTGGCTCTCCTGGATATACTCCCAAAGCCTTTGCAAAAGGTTTCTGGGGAGGGCAGCCTTATTCCATCCACCATGGTACCACTCCAGGCCAGTAGCACATACTCGGGAATCATTGTACAACAAAGCATTGCAGTGTATGTTTGCTGGCGTTCAAACAACATCCGTTCTTTATCTCTCTGTGTTATCCTCAGGAGAGTGATATCGTTCATAGTCACCTGGTTGAAATAGGGTGCTTTTCTTAAGGGAACACTCAGAGGTGCCCATTCCTGCTGGGCTGTTTGCCTGTGGCTGAACAGAAATGTTCCCTGCTGTTAGCCACGGGGAGGGGGGAGGGGGGAGGGGCTAGCAACGTGCTGAGGGGAGGCAAAATGCAACCTTGTAACGAAAGGACATGTGCTATTTATGTAATGTTAACAGCAAGGTTTACCGTGAAAGAGTGTACCCATTGTTCTAGAAAATGTGTCTCTTTAAATACCACTGTCCCTTTTTTTCTCTCCACCAGCTGCATGTGTTTCAAGGATCACAGGATCTTCTCCTTCCCAGAGGCTAGCGAAGATTAGAAGGTGAAAAAAACACACTCACGATGAAATGTTCTCTGACCTCATGCTGTCCTCCCACACTGACAGAGCACAGACGAATGCGTGGAGGCAGACAATATCAGAGTGCAGGAAAGCACAAAATGACTGGGAGGAGAGGTGGTGGGCTGAAGAGAGGGCTGAAGCTGAAAGGTGGTGGCAGCGTGATGAGAGGAGGCAGGATTCAATGCTGAGGCTGCTGGAGGACCAAACTAATATGCTCCAGCATATGGTTGAGCTGCAGGAAAGGCAGCAGGAGCACAGACCACCGCTACAGCCCCTGTGAAACCAACTGCCCTCCTCCCCAAGTTCCATAGCCTCCTCGTGGTGGGGGGGCCTCCGGCCTCCCAGCCACTCCACCTCAGAGGATTGCCCAAGCAACAGAAGGCTAGCATTCAATAAGTTTTAAAGTTTTAAACTTTTAAAGTGCTGTGTGGCCTTGTCCTTCCCTCCTCCACCGCCCCTCCTGGACTACCTTGGTAGTTATCTCACAATTTGTGTGATGAATGAATAAAAAATGCATGAATGTAAAGCAACAATGGCTTTATTGCCTCTGCAAGTGGTGATCAGCTTACAGGGAAGTAGAGTGAAGGGGTTTCATCAAGGAGAAACAAACAGAACTTTCACACTGTAGCCTGCCCAGTCATGAAACTGGTTTTCAAAGCTTCTGTGATGCGCACCGCGCGCTCCTGTGCTCTTCTAACCGCCCTGGTGTCTGGCTGTGCGTAACCAGCAGCCAGGCGATTTGCTTCAACCTCCCACCCCACCATAAATGTCTCCCCCTTATTCTCACAGATATTGTGGAGAGCACAGCAAGCAGTAATAATAGCGGGAATATTGGTTTCGCTGAGGTCTAACCGAGTCAGTAAACTGCGCCAGCGTGCTTTTAAACATCCAAATGCACATTCTACCACCATTCTGCACTTGCTCAGCGTGTAGTTGAACAGCTCCTGACTACTGTCCAGGCTGCCTGTGTATGGCTTCATGAGCTATGGCATTAAGGGTTATATCCCCAACGATAACTATAGGCATTTCAACATCCCCAATGGTTATTTTCTGGTCTGGGAATAAAGTCCCTTCCTGCAGCTTTTGAAACAGACCAGAGTTGCTGAAGATGCGAGCATCATGTACCTTTCCCGGCCATCCCACGTTGATGTTGGGGAAACGTCCCTTGTGATCCACCAGAGCTTGCAGCACTATTGAAAAGTACCCCTTGCGGTTTATGTGCTCGCCGGCTTGGTGCTCCGGTGCCAAGATAGGGATATGGGTCCCGTCTATGGCCCCACCACAGTTAGAGAATCCCATTTCAGCAAAGCCATCCACTATGACCTGCACATTTCCCAGGGTCACTACCCTTGATATCAGCAGATCTTTGATTGTGTTGGCTACTTGCATCACAGCAGCCCCCACAGTAGATTTGCCCACTGCAAATTGATTCCCGACTGACCGGTAGCTGTCTGGCATTGCAAGCTTCCACAGGGCTATTGCCACTTGCTTCTCAACTGTGAGGGCTGTTCTCATCTTGGTATTCTTGCGCCTCAGGGCAGGGGAAAGCAAGTCACAAAGTTCCATGAAAGTGCCCTTACGCATGCGAAAGTTTCGCAACCACTGGGAATCATCCCAGACCTGCAACACTATGCGGTGTTGTGCTTGTTTCCCGAGCCCAGAATCAGCATTCCACTGCATGAACCTGCCCCAGTAGCACCATGATGCCCACATTGCAGGGCCCATGCTTTGAGAGAAGTCTGTGTCCATGTCCTCATCACTCACGTCACCGCGCTGACATCACCTATTCACCCGGTATCTCTTTGCCAGGTTCTGGTGCTGCATATACTGCTGGATAATGCGTGTGGTGTTTAATGTGCTCCTAATTGCCAAAGTGATCTGAGCGGGCTCCATGCTTGCCGTGGTATGGCGTCTGCACAGAAAAAAAGGCGCGGAACGATTGTCTGCCGTTGCCCTGACGGAGGGAGGGGCGACTGAAGACATGGCTTACAGGGAATTAAAATCAACAAAGGGGTTGGCTTTGCGAGAAACTGAATGGCCCCCTCAAGGATAGAACTCAAAACCTCAAGGATAGAACTCAAAACTGGGTTTAGCAGGCCGTTGATTTCACGGAGGGAGGGAGGAGAAAATGAATACAAAACAAATCTGGTCTATTTCTTGTTTTGAGCCACTTCATCTATCTTTATACATCTTGCTGGCAGCAGACTGTGCAGTACGACTGCTAGCCATTGTCATCTCCTGGGTGCTCGGCAGAAGACGGTGCAGTATGACTACTGGCCATCATCTTCTGCTAGCTGCAGATTAAAAGACAGTGCGGGACTGAATCGCCATGAGACGAAACAAGGGAAATGATCTGGCTGAGTCACTCCCATGTTTGCCCAGGCGCCCGGTTAAAAGAGCACCCAGGACTACGTCGATGACGGCTACCAGTCATACTGCACTGTCTGCTGCCAAAAGGCAATAAACTGCTGCTGTGTAGCAATGCAGTACCGCGTCTGCCAGCACCCAGGAGACATACGGTGTTGGTTAGCTGAGCGGGCTCCATGCTTGCCGTGGTATGGCGTCTGCACAGGTAACTCAAGAAAAAAGGCGCAAAACGATTGTCTGCCCTTGCTTTCACGGAGGGAGGGAGGGAACAGGGGCCTGACGATATGTACCCAGAACCACCCGCAACAATGCTTTAGCCCCATCAGGCACTGGGATTTCTATCCAAAGTTCAAATGGGCGGCGGAGACCGGAAGTCGACGGTTGCCTCGGTACTGTGGACACACTCCGCCAACTACATGCACTTAGAGCATTTGTGTGGGGACACACACAGTCAACTGTATAAAAACGCTTTCTACAAAACCGACTTCTATAAATTCGACCTAATTTTGTAGTGTAGACATACCCTAAGTTGAAAAAAAGGGCTTCATTGTGTGGACGGGTGCAGCGTTAAATTGATTTAACGCTGCTAAATTTGACCTCAACTCCTAGTGTAGACCAGGGCTTAAAGTGCAATGAACAGTAAAATATCTATTGTTATTGAAGGGCATTTGCACAGTTTGCATCAAATTGTAAAATTCAGGAGTTAGGAGTTATTAAAAAAAATACTTCCAACAACATTGCAAACAGATCTAAAAATCAAGAAGAACCCAGAGAACATAGGAACTTGGACTATAATAAATAGTGTGGAAAGTGTATAACATATTTGCATCCTACAAAGGCAAACAATCATTTGAAATGAAATCAACTGTGAGAGTGAGACTGGCACATACTTTTGTGAAAATTATTACTGTTTAGTTTGAGTCAACAGTTGCACCAACATATAGTAAGTATCACATGCCATTTTGTTTACTTTGTTTTATTTTACTCTTCTCCTATTTTCCCTTGCAAATGGACTCAATAATCCTAGTAGTCAATGTGCTGTTTGATGAGCCATTACACTATGTCATTGTGTCGTGTAGAATTAATGTGAACTGTACACTTTTGTTTGCTTTACTTTGTGGTGATAAATTCTTAAACAATAAAAAGAAATCTTTAAAAAAATCATTTGGGGGGAAAATGTAGTTCTATGCCACCTTTGTGATCTGCTTATCCTGGGGCTGGCTAGGGAATAGTCTGGTCCTCACCAGAGCAGCCTGAGGGTGGCTCTAAATTATGCCTGACTATCCAAGGGACCGTTCCAATGGCTGGGGGACTGCTGAGGCAGAGGGAAGCCCTAGCTATGCCCCACTCCCTGAGGAATTCCCACTGCACCAGGGAGCAGGAAGAGGGTAGCACAGAGTCACAGCACCAGCTCTATGTCACACAGTGTTTTTTTTACACCGGGGAAATCAGCGGAGAAGCAATTAAATTGGCTGGCTAGCTGTTTTATGCCACTGGAGCAGTGCAAATCAGATGGATTAGAACAGAGAATTGTACTCTGCATTTATTTACATTTTCCAGTGTTTATATTTTTGTATGAATCATTTGTTATGGATTTTGCCAAGTGCTGATAAAAAAAATACCCTTCCCATTTTCACCTGTCAGTACCAGCTGTGCAAAAATGCTTCTTCTAATCATAACTCATCCACAATGGCCTCTTTTCTCTGTTTAGTTGGGTGATGGACTGTTCTCAACCTAAAAAATTCTGATGTTAAGCTCAAGTGTCAGCAAAAACTTTGCGGAGCTCAAAAATGGACATTGTACCCACATTATTCAGGACAAGTCTGCTGCTGACTAGACAAACCAGGCATTTTGGGGGCGGGCACACACACACCAGATTATGCTCTCAGCAGAGGAGCACATTTTATCATTCTGCAGGTCATCTGAGGTATTTGGAAAGTCTGGCATTTCTTCTTAGATGTGAACACACACTGATCATTTCCATTGTCCACAGGCTAAATTAGTGCAATTTGCTCCTTCTCAGACTTCTCTTGAAGTTGCCTGAAAGGCTATTGCTACATTCCAGTATAGTTTTAATGCTGAAATCATGGATAGAATCCCTATCAATGTATTTCGTTTCATTGTTGAGGAGTCACCTTAAACACTGTCTTTGCACAAAAGAACCATGATGGTTTCTTTAGATTTGTTCTGCAACCTTGATTTGTTAGTTTCTGGCCAGGCATATTTCTGTGACTTTTTCAGAAAAGTGAGAGTTGGACGTTCATGAATAAATACAATGCTTTAGCTTGTAAATATTCCAACGCATGGCTGATCTGTATGTGCGTGTGCGGGGGTGTGTGTGTGCGGTGTGTACATGTGAGCACATGTATGCACGCGCACACGCCTCTGGACCAAGTTTATTTATGTAAAGGCTACTTGGAACGATGACATTTTCATTTGTACAAGTGCAACATGCCAAGCAGTTGAAAACCATACTGAGTTTCAGTTCTGGCACAATATCAAGGCTTCAGTTGTTTGGCAGAGTCCACAGCTCATATGAAGCATACACTGCGTAGCAAAGTCCTGTTCCAGTCTGGAACTAAAAAACCCATCAGTAGTGCAGAATCACCAGATTAGTAACACCAGAGTTGAAAGAGAAGCATGCCAATTTAGTGATCGGCCCAATTATAAGAACTCATAGAATACTCTTTGTGGGGAAATAGTCACTTCTGTTTCATTAATATAATAGCATGACACATTAAAACATTTTAAAATTTAGTAAAATTGACTAGTTTAAATACTATAAATAGAACAAAGAAATGGTCTGAAGAGAACAAAGGTCCACACAGTGGGAAACTTATGCTAGCAAACACCAATTAACACCTAAAAAGATGGAATTGCTTTGCAGAAAACACCAGGTGGGTCATTTAAATAGCCTACATTTAGTTATGAAACAAGCCCTTCAAAAGAATTACACTGGATCTATTCTCTGATTAGTAATCATCCTCCTTAAGTAAACTTCCTGATGCAGGGACAGTCTCTTACTACACATTTGTACAGCATCTAGCCCAACAGGGTCCTGACTGTGATTACAGCTTCTGGGGCATTCTGCAAAAGAGATAATAAAAAATACTCTTTCTACTGAAGTGGCCATGTTCTTTTATACAGTAATCTGTATTCTAGGACAGTGCAACCCCATGATTCATACAAACACTTGACATCTTTTAATAAAGAGGGCTTCAGAAAATCTGGCTGGTTAGCTTTTGTGATAAATAAAATCAGGGGGAGGGAGCTCCCTTTTATGAATATCCAGCCAGCCAGTTAGCTGTAAAATCCCTCTTGATGTCTGTTCTCTGCTTGCTTTACCTGTAAAGGGTTAACAAGCCCACAGGTAAAAGAAAAGGAGTGGGTACCTGACCAAAGGAGCCAATGGGAAGGTTAGAACTTTTAAATTTGGAAAAGAAACTCTCCCTTTGTCCGTTGTTCTCTGGGCTGCAGGGATGGAGCAGCAATGCTGTGTAAGGCTTGAACCAGATATGAAAATTCATCTTCCATACCTAGAAGAAATTATTTAGACAGGGAATGTTTAGTTAGACACAATCAGGTTTCTTTTTTATTTTGGCATGTGGATCTCCTCTGTGCTAACGCCAGATGCTTTTGTTTGCTTGTAACCTTTAAGCTGAACCCCCAAGAAAGCTATTTTGGGTGCTTAATTTTTGTAATAGTTTCTTTTAAGACCTAGCAAAAAGCCTAAGTTCCAGATGTAAATTTTATTAAAAACAAAAAGGGGAAAAAATACCTTTTTTAAGAACAGGATTGGATTTTTGGTGTCCTAAGAGGTTTGTGCATATTGTTTGATTAGCTGATAGCCACATCTAATTTATTTGTTTTCTTTCTCTGCTCTTCCCCAGAGGCGGGGGGAAGGGAGGGGGAAGGGCTTGAGGGTACCCCACAGGAACAATTCCCAAGTGTTCCTTCCTGGGTTCAAAGGGGTTTTTTGCATTTGGGTGGTGGCAGCATTTACCAAGCCAAGGTCAGAGAGAAGCTGTAACCTTGGGAGTTTAATACAAGCCTGGAGTGGCAAGTATTAATTTTTAAAATCCTTGCAGGCCCCCATTTCCTGCACTCGGAGTGAAAGAGTGGGGATTCAGCCTTGACAGTTTTGAAGTCAGTGCTCAGAGGGTGTGAATCATGGTTTCCCATGGCCTCTTTATGCACGCTCTGCCAGCGTAAAGGGGCTATAATGCTATCAGAACTGATTCACTAGGGAACTTCTTCCTAGTGTAACTGGATTCCCACATGGCAAAAAAGACATGTTGGTGCATTCTTGGTGGAAGAAGGGCCTTGGCTGCAAACCTACTGTGCTTTGCCTATTCCTGGCTGCTGGAATTTGAATAGTAAGTAAATAAAATCCATTTATTCATGTCTGAATATTGATGGCATCATAGCAAAATTTTTGGAAGCCTTCTCAATCCATTGCTGACTGAGCACTCAGCAGTTGACCTTCCAGTGATCTGTCACACACCATTTATCCATATCATCACTGGGTATCCCCTACTATGGTGACCCATCACCATTCCTTCTCTGGTGACTTTCTCAAGATTATTTCCATCTCTGTGCCCATTGATTTCCCACAGCAGGGTCTGCTTCTCTCCAATAATATTTCTAACATAAGCATTCATCTTCTTTTCCATCCAGGACATACACAAGAGTCTTCACCAGCAACACATCTCAAAGGTTTAAATATTCTTAACAGCAGCATTAATTTCCTACGATTCACATCCATAGTTTGCTATAGAAAAAATTAAGCTTCACAACTGAAGTGTACATTCAAGAAGCCTCAGTTTTTCCAAACATTCATAAAGGAGGCCATGGCTGAGCAAGCCATCCCTAGTCGTCTTCCAATTTCTTTGGAACAGACTCCTTGGTTGGATATGAATGATCTCAGATAATTCAATTCATCTACTGCCTCTGTAGCTTGACTGTTAATAATGATGTCCGCTTGCATCCTGTTTGTTAATCACGTCAAAGTGCATGTATTTTGTTTTCACCCCATTCAGGGATTGTCCATATTCCTCACTAATGGCTTTTACAGACTAGCATTTGCTGCATTGCATCATAGATTGTAGTAAAGAGCATGGTGGCATCAGCATATCTGAGGTCAGTTAAGAGTTGTCTACCAATGGAAATCCCTTCCAATTTATCAAAACCTTCCAGGGTTTGTCTCATAATAAATTCTATGTTCATGTTGAAAAGACTTGGGGACAGAATACATCCTTGTCTCACACCCTTCCCAGCAGGCAACATTGAGTGGTTTTCTACTGATGTTCTCACTTTGGTCCGTTGTGGATAGTAGACACTTGCTGGTTTCAGAGAGGGATGAGGCATACCTAATCAAATCATGAATATGTTCAAGGAGATGTTTTGGAATCCCCATGTTTGCCAGTATCCCCCAAAGACGGTCATGTTAGATGGTGTTGAATGCTTCTGAGTAGTTAATGAAACACATGATCAATGGGTGTTTGTCCGCCTTGCATCTTTCAACAATGTGGCGGATATTCATGATTTGATTATGTGTGCCTCATCCCTCTCTGAAACCAGCTTATTGTGGCGGTAGTTCCACTTCTATCAATCACGTTATGCGATCATGGATGATGTAGTGCAGCACTTCATTCACATGTGATATCAGGGAGATCTTATGATTGTTTACACTGTTATGTCTCCCTTCTTTGGTAAGGGTAGAAAGTTTCCTTTCAACCAGTTGTCTGGCCAATTTCTAGTCAGTCATTCATACATCGTTGCATGTTTTCCACATGAGATCAATACCACAGTCAACAATCACTTTTAGCAATTCTACTGGTACATTATCTACCCTGGTGCTTTTCCAGGCTTCATTTTCATAATAGCCTGCATCAGTTCCTCTGGCAGGTTTGATGGCTCCGGCTCCATACTCTCCTTTCTGTCTTTGTGTATTGTGAATGGCTCTTCAGATGAGGCATACAGATTGGCACAATAATCTCCCCACCAGCATTTGATATCATCACCTTCAGTGAGGACTCTGCCATCATAATCTTTTATTATGTTCGATCACAGGGAGAACTTTTTGGTAAGAAGTTTGGCCACTGTGAACATACCTTTTGTATTATTTTTCTCTTTGTAATTCTCAAGTTCTGCACAATTTCTGTATTCGCGCGTCTCATCTAGTCTGCCTTTGTATCTGTCTGCTCAGTTCTTTATATTCTCTCCTGTGTTCTTCAGTCTCCAAGTCATTCTCATTCATCCTACGTTGTTTTTCCTCCAGCTTAAACACCCTCTCAGTTAACAATCGTGCAATCTGATGCTGACTTTTCAGAATGTGTGTTTTGGTGGCTTTCAGCATGATAGTTTTCATTTCTCACCCTAAATTTTGTGGTGTACTGTTAAATAGCTGCTGCCTCCCCCCTACACACCTGTTTTTGGTAGTAAGTGAAGCCCATATTTAATTCCTAAAGCACATTGTGATCCTTTCAGATGACAGATGTTATATAAGTGTAAGAACTTATTAATTGCAATTACTTTATTCTATATTTAGATTATGATGGGGGAAAAGGATATGAAATGTAGAGACCGGGGGAAAATCTGAAAGACTAAAGAACTCCTCTTTGGAAAGCATGAAAAGTACTTACCAGATTTTTCTAGACCAGTTCTATCACTTTTACTCAGATGAAAACAAAACCACCTGAAGCTTATCCAGTGATTTCTGGAGAGACGGTGAATAAACCAGTCCTCTGCAGCTCATTACCGAAAATGTGTGACTCTTCAGTACTCTATTTTGGGAGACTATTCATAATAACTAACTAAAGAGACTCTAGGAACACTGGGACAGATTTTTCAGAACTCTGCAGGAGTAAAGGAAGAATATGCATGCATCTGTGTACTTAGGTCATGATCCTGCGAAGTCCTTCAGCTGGTCCATCAACTCTGATCTGATCCTTCCTAGGAGATTTCAGTTTGAGATTACATCAAATGCATTCTTGAACCTTCCTCAAATCACACTATTAACAAAGCAAAATGCTATTCAATTGCTGGAAAGTTTTCATTCATATACCAGTAACTATAATGAAATAGATAGTTCGTTCAGTCATAAATACACTATGATATGGACTCTCCAGTATCCAAGGAAACAGAGAACACAGACAACTTGTGTTGTAAAAAGCTAAACAAATTATCCTGTATCATTGTACTATCCAAAGTGCCTATTCTGTTGCTGAAGTGCACAGGTGTAAAAATACAAACACTCACACACAATCAAAAGTCAAGATGGACCCAAGATAAAAAATTCAGAACCCAATTTCAACCCCCTTAAAATTTACAGAGGTGTTAGATCTGGGGGTGTTATTTGGTCCATTATAGACCGAGACAAATTGCAAACCTTGAGTATGATCCTAGCAAGAGCTGATCTCAGGCTCACATCTAGAGCTACATTTGGAGTCCAAACACCCACAAAGTCTGCATATATTTTAAACTGGAGGTTTACTTCAAGCCCATCAATAATCAGAAGGAAATTGTACTTGGGTTGTTAGTCAGGAGATGAATGATATTGTAGGGAAAATATTAAAGCACTTTTCAACAATCTCAAAAACAATAAAAGAAACCCTTATACTCAGGCCTATTCCTGTTTGCATTGTAGAAACATAAATCTAAGAGACTTTCCAGCTGTTGGCAAAAGATGATGCTGAGATCCGGAATTTCTCGTGCCAATATTGGGCACGCGCACGTGTGTGTGTGTGAGAGAGAAGAGGAAATTGTTTACTCCCTTTCAGGCAGGCAGCAAGGATAATTTTGTCTTTTGCTCTGCTTTGCATAGCACAGTAAAACCTTTGTTATGCTCTTAGCTTTGTTGCTTGTTTCATATATAAACAAGCAAAGAAATGCAAATATGTAGTTTCTTGCTGTTCTTCCACATACAAAGCGTAAAAGGGTGGGAACAGTGGTTGTACAACAACCTTATGCTTTTCCAGTCACCAGGGTTGCTGGGGGCCTGTTTGGCCCTTGGAACGTGTTACGTTGGCTGGTGGTAACCCCCAGGAAGCAATTATGTCAGCTGGGGATTGCTGTGGTGCATCAGCATTCTGCCCATTTCTCTTGCCTTACGCAGTCCCCTTATTCCAGGAATGAGGGGCATAGAGCCCGGGATCTCCCCCATGGTGGAGAATTCCTGAGCTACTCATTTAGGGCTTGTCTACACTTGGAAATAGTAATTACTCCAGAATAGTTATTTCAGTGTAACCCCTGTGTGAATACACTTAGTCTGGAATCAGAGAGTGTCCACATGGAGGCTTACACTAAATAACTATTCTAGAGTAATTACTCTGGAATAGCTATTCCAGTAAGTTTCCAAGTGTAGACAAGCCCTTGGGCATGATGAAAAGGGGACAAACGGGGGCTCAGGATCTGACTGTCAGTCTTGATAACTTCCCTCATCTACAATAGGTCAAGGAAGAAAGGTCAAAAGTAAAAGCTCTGTAACCCTGCCAGGTGGGGCACCAGCAACAAGGGCCAGGTTTAATATCTAGGGGTCCCTCTTCATATTACAAAACAGAACCAGCTTGAGCCCCAACCCAGAAAACGAACCACCACTATGAGCACCTCTAAGAGACACTATATGCCCACTCACAAGCACTGAGTCTATATATAACAAAAGAAAATTAATTAAGGGGAGAGGGAAACGGTATTAATTTGGGAAAACACCCCGATGACTCAAAAGTATGCAAACACTAGGTGAACACCCTGTCCCCACACACACTATTTTGGGCAGAAGTCCTTTGCCTCAGTTTCCCACTGTAGGGGTATAAATGTCCCTTTTGTCAGGGTGTGATGTTGCCAGGGATCCTCATCTCTGGTGCCCCCTTCCTCAGCCTGACAACAACCTGTCTTTCTTGGGGTCCCCTGTAGCCTGGCACTCTGCCAAGTCACCTAAAATTTCAATCCTTTCTGGGGTAACAAATGGTCCAAAGGGAAGTCCAAAAACAGACACCCAAACTAATAATTCTTCTGCCCCTCAGGCTCCAGTGAACTTCACTGCTCCTTTGGCCCCTGTAGCGCTTCTCTTATCTTGCTTTAACCCCAGCAGGATTCCCCAAGAATTCTGACTGCTCCTTGTAGGCCTTATTTCAGGGGTTCCCCACAGAAGCCTACCCTGCTCCCTATGGGTCCCTTCTGTGCCCTGTTCCCCTTTCTGATCTCTTACCCCAGGGCTGTCTCCCTGGTTGCCTGGTCTCTTGTTCCAAAGGCCCACTACAAGAGTTAGCTCTGCTTCTGTGGCTCAGCTCTCCAGCCACAGCCAGCCCCAAACCACTGGGCCTTTCCCGAAGGAGAATCCTGCCTCCTCTGCAGCCTCTCCCCGAACTGAGTTCCCTCAGGCTCCTCATAAGGCCTAGGTGATGAACAGCTCATCCCCTAGCTCTGAACCCTCTGGTCAGGAGGCTTTTGGTCAGTCACCTCACGGTTGGAGCATGTCTCTAATGTTTTTTCCCCCACCTGTGGCAGGTGTTGGGGGTTGAGTCCATACACCCCCCTTGCAGTGTAGAAGTCCAATGGACAAATGTCCCTTTAACACACCACTCCCTTTCCCTTCCTCCATGCCCCACTCATGGTTTGTTGTCCAAGGTCAGCGAGGTCCCAGAATCCAGCAATGCATTTGGGTTGATTCACCTCCCATCCCTGGGGTTCGGGGGTAGCTGGGTGATACCTCCACCTCTGTCATCGCTCATCCCGGTCGCTATCACTGCCACTGCCACTTCTGACAACCATTGCCTTTAGCTGCAATGCTGTTTTCTGAGGTCTCACCACTTAGCCCAATGCTAGTGATTTCATCTCATTGCTGCTGTCACCTCTCTGTTTTTCACAATGCTGTCCCCACACCATGTCTAAGGCCTGGTCTACACTACAGAATTAGGTCGAAGGAAGTTGCCTTAAGTCGACCTGTTAATGTATGTGTGTACACTACTGGGTCCTTTACGCCCACCTAAATTGCCTCTGATGTCCACTTCTGTAATCCACCTTTGTGAGAGGCGTAGCTCTTAGTTTGATTTTCATGGGTCGACTGTGAGGTAGTGCAGACGCAGCGTTGTGTAATTCGACTTAATTGGCCTCCAGGTGGTGTCCCACAATGCTCATCTGTGACAGTTCTGGAGATCATTCTCAACTCTGCTGCACTGCAGTCAGGTACACAGGAAACAGCCTCTCCCCGGCTAAAGCCCCGGGAACTTTGATTTCCCATTTCCTATTTGATCAGCATTTGGAGTGTGCCAGCTTGAGCACAGCTGATCATGGAGACTACACACCCCAAACACACTCCAGCCTGGTCTGCACAGGAGGTTGTGGATCTCATCGCTGTGTGGGGAGAAGAGTCTGTGCAGGCAGAGCTCCGATCCAGCAGAAGAAACGCTGACATCTATGCAAAGATTGCTTGTGGAATGAGGGAGAAGGGCTACACGAGGGACATACAGCAGTGCTGTGTGAAAATAAAAACTTTGCCAAGCGTACCAGAAGGCAAGGGAGGCAAACAGTCGTTCTGGTGTTGAACCCCACACATGTCGGTTCTACAACGAGCTGCATACGATTCTTGGGGGTGACCCTAGCAGCACCCCCACAAGCAATGTGGATACCTCACAGGTGTGTGAGTCTGGGGACAACAAGGAAGATTAGATGGTGGATGAGGAAGAGGAGGAGGAGAACGGGAGACAGGCGAGTGGGGGATCCATTCTCCCCGAGAGCCAGGAAATATTTTTAACCCTGGAGCCCTGTGGGTCACAGGACATCACGGTGGCCAACCATGATGCCAGGGAAGGCATCTCTGGTGAGTACACCGTTACAATGAAAGTCCAGTTAAACTTTAGCGGGCACACGCATTCAGTGGTATTGCATGTTAACTGTGAAGAAGAAGCAAGGTGCTGTGGCTCTCTGCTTACAAGAGGCTGCTCCAGACGGTGGCCCCTGGAAAAGACTGTTTATGTGGACTAGGATAGCCCAGGAATCCTCCATGGATATCTCTAGAAAACTTTCATGGAGGTACTCTGCAATCCTTTGCAGAAGGTTTCTGGGCAGGGCAGTCTTATTTCTTCCACCATGGTAGGACACTTTCCGCATCTCCTTCCTTTTCACCTCTGTTACCATCAGGAGACTGATATCACATCAGATTGCTTAGGGGAAATGGGGGAAGTTCTCATTAAAAGTGCTCTTACACGGAAAAAAAGGGCAGGTAGACCCACACCCCCACCGCCAAACCACGTGGCTGCTAATGTGTCTTTATTGTACTCAGCAAGTAGTTTAAAGTGGCTGATAGGGAACTGGGGCCCCACATGAGAGATTCCGCAATTTGGGAGTGAAAATGTTCCCCCACGCCCCATTCGTAAACAGCTTCCTGTGGTGCTATGGGGAAGAGCCATTGTTCGACTAGCTACCTCTGCTCCCAACACGAGCCTGCCATAAACTTCATTAAAAGTGCGGTCACCCAGGACCTGGGGGGACCTACTCACCATGGCTGGAGCAGCAAAATGGTACATTGAACAGTTACGGATTCTGATTGTTGTGGCTTGAACCTAGTGTAATAGGGTTGGTTTTTTTTATGAAAATGGCCTTGCTATGGAAACATTTTATTTATGTACAATGGCTCCTTTATTTTTTCCCCTGACAGCTGGAAATGTGTCCTTTGGCGGGTCATCAACACCTGAAAGCAGACTTTCGCTGCTTAGAAGGAGGAGAAAGAGAATGCGGGAGGACATGTTCACCGAGATAATGAACGCCTCCAGGACAGCTGACACAGAGCTGAGAGCGTGGAGGATTTCACTGTCTGAGAAGTTAGACATGGACATGGAGAGCAGGTAAGCTTCCAATGAGCACGAGCGTGCAATGCAGGATGAGATGCTTCGGATTATGATGGACCAAGCAGACATATTGAGGCACCTGGTTGAACTGCAGGAACAGAAGCAGGAGGATAGAGTCCCTCTGCGGACCCTGGCGGACAGCCAGCCAGCATCGCCTGGTGCAGAATCCCCCTCCCCCAAGCGTTCCCTGAGGTGCTGGTGAAAAGTCCATTTTCCCTTTCACTTAGTTCAGGGGTGGGGGAGGGTACAAGGAGCAGAAGGCTCCCATACACAGACCTTTGATGATCTGGAATGCGGTGTTATGTTACACAGCTGAAAATGTTTCTCCCGTTCCAACTTTACAACCCCTTTTCCCCAAGGTTCCCTTTTCTTTCTGCTCTCCCTCTTTACTTATGTTTGTTAAATACAGTAAATGGATTCGAGAAATACATGTTCTTTATTGAGTAGAAGCAGTGGGCTTGGGCGGAGGGTTGGCTTTAAAGGGACAGTGATACAAGCCAGGTGAAGGCTTGGGAAAGCACAATGCAGACAAGCAGCTCACATTACTGTGACTCATTAATGAAACGGCTTTTCAAAGTCTTGCAGATATGCAGCCCGCCTTGTTGTGCTCTTCTTATTGCCCTGGTGTCTGGCTGCTCAAAAATGGCTGCCATGTGATATGTCTCCACTGCCCACCCCTGCGGAAAATTTCCCGTCTTTTTCCCCACAGATATTATGGAGCACACAGCAGGCAGCTATAACCCTGGGGATATTCTCCTCATTAAGGTCCAACCTTGTTAGTAGACTTCTCCAGCGCCCTTTCAAATGATCAAAGGCACATTCAACCACCATTCTTCACTTGCTGAGCCTATAGTTGAACCTGTCCAGATGGCAAGTGTATGGCTTCATGAGCCATGGGAGCAAGGGGTAGGCTGGGTCCCCCAAGATAACTATAGGCATCTCAACATCGTCAATGTTAATTTTGTGGTCTGAAAAGAAAGTCCCAGATTGCAGCTTTTTGAAGAGACCCAAGTTCCTAAAGATGCATGCATCATGAACCTTTCCCAACCATCGCACATTGATATTGGTGAAACTCCCCCTGTGATGCCCCAGCACTTGCAACACCATTGAAAAGTATCCCTTTCAGTTTATGTACTCTTTGGCAAGGTGGTCTGGTGCCAAGATGGGGATATGCATGCCATCTATCGCCCCACTGCAATTAGGGAACCCCACTGTGGAAAAACCATCCACTATGTCCTGCAAATTTCCCAGACTCACTACCCTTCATAGCAGAAGTCGATTAATGGCCCTGAACACTTGGAGCGCAGCAATTCCCATGGTTGATTTACCTACTCCAAATTGATTCCCCACTAATCTGTAACTGTCTGGCATTGCAAGCTTCCAAATAGTGATCACCACTCACTTCTCCACTGCCAGAGCAGCTCTCATTTTTGTGTTGCTGAACTGCAGGGCAGGGGAAAGCTCTGCACAAAGTTCCTGGAAGGTGACCTTCCATATTCGAAAGTTCTGCAGCCAGTGCTCGTCATCCCATACCTTCAAAACGATGTGGTCCCACCAGTCACTGCTTGTTTCACAGGACCAGAAATGGCACTCCACAGAGTGCAGCAGTTCTGTAACTGCCAGCAGCAACTGTGAATTGTTTTTTATAATGGCTTGCAGCAGGGCTGCTTGCAGTACATCGCTATGTTCCTCGCGGCAGACCCTACTTCAGCTCTGGAAACACTGCAGGAGAAGGCGTGAGGTGTTTGAGATGCTCACAGCAGGAGTGCACAACTGAGCAGGCTCCATGCTTCTGGGGTTATGGCATACACATGGCGGTTTTAAGTTGTGAAAACCACTGGGATGTTTGCCTTTGATATGAGAGAGGGAGCACAGTGCAGCATGGGATGCTAATGCAATGTTTCCATTCTCCCTTGCGACAATGTTTTGGTCCCATGAGGCATTGCACAGACTTCCCAAAACACACTGCAGGAAGTTGCACTTTGGGATAGCTACCCATGATGCACTGCTTTGTGCATCAATACAGGTGCTGCATGCTCCATCGATACAATGAGCATGGTGTGGCCATGCACAATCGACTTCATTAATTTGGGGGCTCGAGGTCAAATTAGATAAAGTTGATTTAATTTTGTAGTGTAGATAAGCCCTAAGGCTCAGTTCCCTAGACCATCTAATCAGAGATTTCTGCTCTAGTGATCTCTGAGAAGAAACAAGGACTCTCAATTGAGTTTAATCATCTCCATGCCCTAAACACTGGAGAAAGAGGATTAAATGGCGCATAGACCCCTTTAAACAGAGTCCCCTATCCCCTCTCTTTCAATTGGATTTGGCATCACTACCCCCATGCTTAGCATGTGAGGTTTAATTTAGAGTGACCCCCAGCAATTAGTTCTGCTGTCCTTTAGTCATCCAATAAGGATAATAATATTTCATTATCACTGTATCCAAGACTTAAATGAATTTTAACCCAAAACAACCAAAATTGATCACTTTGGTAAAGCAGTATGGTATGTCTGCTGACCACCTAGGCAAAGTAGGTGTGCCTATTCAAACAGGATCTGCTCCTGACGGTCTTGCCCCCCCCCGGTTCATCAAAAGATGGCAGGACAGAGATCATTCAGACCACTGGCTGAGTGAGTGAGTGTGAGAGAGAGAGAAGTTGTCTCTCTTACTCTTAAAGCCCCTCCATCGTGAATCATCTCACAGCACACATCTCCCCAGCAACCAAGGAGAGGACTCCTCACATTTAAGGTGAATTACACAAGACACAGAAGCATAACATCTCCTCAGATATAGAGCCACATTCATACCATTCCAAAGCTTCTAAAATGAGTGGTCTTTCCAGAATATTTTGGGCCTGATTCTGCTATCAGTCCATATGCAAAACCTCTGTCAGCTTCAATGAGAGTTGGCCCTGTTATTATTATTTAACATTCATATTTCAGTATTGCCAAGAGGTGTTAACAGATGAAGACCCTATTTTGTTGGCCACAGTACGAAATATATAGTAAGTCACAGTCTCTGCCCCAAGGAATCTACAGTCTAAAAGACAAGGTGTGGCAGGTGGATGAGACAAACAAGGAGGTAGAAGGGTGGGGGAAGATGAGGTAACAAAAATAATGGGGTGTTTAAGCACAGACTAGCAGTGCGTACAATTCTGAGCCAGTCAGGAGCAGTGATCACAATTCGCCATCTGTCTGGACTTGAAAGAGGATAAGGTTTATGGATTTTGACTGAAAACTTTCCCAAGTAGAAGGATTGGTGCCAGAGAAAGCACAGAAATACTTGTGGAAGAAAGACAAGTGGGCAACTGAAACTGACATCCCTGGCAAAATGAAGGTGAGAGTCAATCTCACGATAATAGGGTGGATAGGTCAGGAGGAACTAATTTAGGAGGGCTTTGAACACACCATGCTTCCCAAATCGATAAAGGGAATGATGTTTACTATTAACATACAGTTACCAGTGTTGCTAGCTCTCACAATACTAGCGTGAATCTTGTGATACGGTGTGTTTTTCTTAAAGCCCCAGAACATGGAGGACTGTGATTACATAAGACTCTCAGCTTTTATTTTAAAATAAATGTAAGTTTCTAAACCTGGCGGTTGTGGAGAAAAGCTTGAAAACAACAACCACCTCTGTGCACCTTTAAGGCTCAAAAGTTAGACGGCAAATAAAAAGAACCCAGCACTGTGCTTTTACAGCCAGCCAATCTCATGATTTGGGGGAGGGCTTAACTCATGATTTTGAAAGGTTTGGGATTGGCGATATTGCAGAAGGCTGAAACACAAAGGGCCAGTTTCTGCAACAATTATTGCCTTTGAGCACTACTTAGGTGCCACAAGTAGTTCCACTGACTTCAGCGGGACCATACACCCGCGTAAGCAATGATGAAGGTAGGAGTTGAAGAATCTGGCCTAAAAATAGATTAAGAAAATTAATAATAATCCTATGGAATTAGGTTTGTTTAAGCTCAGGCATGATGAGGTTTATGGTCAGAAAAATCCCTTTCCACCCTAGTCAAGAGCACCCTGTTAAAAACAGCTTTAATAAAATGCCCTCTTCTTTTGAGTCTAGATACCTCTGTTTTCCAGCGATACCTCTGTTTTCCAGCGACTGCATAAAGCTCTTCTTTGCTAGTCAAAATATGACAATAGTTGAGGACTAGGAAACAAGCCTTCCATAACTAATACTGAGTTCATTTTTCTTTACACTAGAGAACAAAATATTATTCAATTTTGAGGAAAGCAGCGGATAGCATGACAAGACATCATCAAAGTGGGGAAATATTTGTTTAAGATTCAAGTTAATTGAACACTCTTTACCAGTTCTGTAGTTTCAATTCCTGGCAAACAGCTCTCCCCTTCACCATTGGATATACTATAGGCAGAGCTGGCTGTGATGCCTATAGTTAAGGTTTCCTGACGCTTCCCATTATTACACCCTGTTTTCAGTTACTTATACCTTCCACTGGTCAGGCTGAACTTTTCAATTCCAGGCTTCTGCCTCAGGCTGATATTTTTTTTGAAAATTGCAGCACAAAGAGTCCTGCCATTTCTCAGGATAAGATTAGGGCAAAACACATTGCTTTCCCTATATTAAAACAATATTACACCCAGGTCATGGAGAAGGTCTAGCTCTCCCATCCTTTACAGCAGGGCCTTAAATTCAGCAGCAAAGGAGTCAGACTCCGCTAAAGAACAGTGAGGATGTTTAGTCCTGGTTTGGGAAGGGCAGAAAAGAGGAGATGGGGGAGAATTAGAACATGCCCATATCCAGAGCTGAGCAGTGCATGGTACAGGGAGGGGAGGAAGGATCTGAAGGAGAATTATAGCATGTGAGCATCCTGAGCTGGGCAGTTATTTGCTGACCTTTGCCAGGGAAGCATCACTGTAACTGAAGACACCAAGTGAGGATGTGCAATGAGGTAAAAGTATCCCAGCACTAAGAGACCAATACTTGTTTATAGCGTGACCTAAGTGCACTGATAGGTTGCTCAACACATTTAGAGCAGCAGTGATTGATTACAACCACCAAAAATAAAGCTGCTGTCATATTCCACTGTATTATATATCGTTCTAACACTCGCCAAGTTTGGGGGCCAAACGGAGACATTTCAGGTGCTCTGAAAGTTACCCTTATAGGAGAGTCCTATAGAATTCAATAAAAGCCATTTCTCTAGGCTTTTCAGCCATTCTATAGAATTGAGCAGGGCGTAGTATCCCTGCAATAGAATTCTTCAAAAACAATAGAACAGAAAGGTCCTGCATCTGGAGACTCCGGTACTACTCATGAATCTCTCCACTTAAGAATGGACGCCCCGGGGAAGTGCATTGGCACTGAAGGACTGCACTGCTCCTAAAGGAGGGGATGTTGAGGATGCCCTAGGGATTGGCCTTACTGGAACAGCCAGAGACATTTTCAGAATCCAGGAAGCTGGAACTGAGACCTCTAATCCATCCATGCACCTCTGGGTGGTGGTGTTTCTACATCCTCCCATGTGACAGCACCATATCCCCTGGGGCTGAGGCTCTTGTGGGCAGAGTAGAGTAGAACTGAGGCTCCTGCAAGCTTTGGGTCTGACTGACACCTTGGATCTGAGGGAGGCTCAGCACTGACAAAAGCATGCTGAGCCAGAGGTTTCCCCAGTGCTGAGATGATCTCTGGCACAGAGGGAATTGCACTAGCCAGTTCTAGCCCTTGGCACTGAGGATTTTCAGAGCCCTTGGCACCGAGGATATCCCAGCACTAATAGATTCAGGCAATGGATTTAGTTTCCTCCAGGGAAGCCCCAGAAATAGACTGTGTTCTGCTGGCTTGGAGGATGCCAGTCCTGCCACAAAAGTTTTCTGTTTCCCTACTTTTAGGGGATTTGAAACCACACAAAGGCCTACTCTTTTCTAGCAGGGCAATGGGGCCCTGACCCAAGGATGGGTCTGGCACATAAAGACACTTAAGGCAAGTGCCTGTCCTTTCAGGATCAAAGTGTAAAGGCCTGGGACAAAGAACAATGATCCAGAAAAAGGCCCTCTCCAAGTCACATCAACTAGTGGGAATGTGTGTCCAACTCCAGGAGGACAGAAGGGCACAAAACCCAGCTTAAACCTGGTCTTTTTCTCTCAGTCTTTGGGGTCCAGTTCAGATAGGATGAGCCTAGAACCACAGTGAGAGCCAGGAATTTAAACTGTAATGGCACAGAAATGACCTAACATTACCCAAAGCCTGTGTAAATAATCTATTCTGTGTAAAACTACAAGATAACAGGTGATTTGTGTCAATAACAAACTCACTCATCTTTGGTCATGGAATGCAGGCCCCTATGCACACAATTAGCTGCGAGGAGGAAGGAACTGGAGGAGCTGGGGACCACCTAGTCTTTTATAAACTTGTCTGTAAACTTGGGGCTGACCCATGCGGTCCCAACACACACTGCCCTTCTAGAAGGTTACCAAAACTCAGCTGCTTTAGAGGAACAAGCCCACAAGTGAGAAGATGCAGAGGCCAACTTGAAGAGGAGAAATAGTTACTGATTCTGTTAAAACAGGGCATAGCCTTCCACCTGCCATTCCACCACTCAGCAAAGCAGTTCATATTGTCCGAGGCAGCACACATTCAATTGTCGTGGACTTCCTGGGTTTTGCCTTTGCAATCCCTGCACTAAGCTTACTTCACTCATTATCACATTGTAAAGTGCCTTAAAATATTAAAGAAAAGAATCACATAAAACACAAAGCTATTTATTCCGTGGTGATCCCCACATCAGATGCAGAGGCCCACCTTCGCAAACCGTGAGGCTGTCCTTCAATTCTACAGCACACCAGTGAAAAAACACCCACCGGCAACCTACGGTGCATCGAGACCCAAGAAAGGTAGGATGGTGTACGTGCTCAGAGAGATTAAATGATTAGCTGTTCTCTCTACCACTTGTGATTCAAACATTCAAAAGCTTCATGTGCTTTGGGGGGAAAGCAACTAATAGCTAAAGAAATAGCAACCTAAAGACTCAATAATGCTGCAGAACCTTACTAAACTGAGCAATCTTTAGTCATGTAAGTAATCGTACTGAAGTGAATCAGATTCCCTACATGAATAGACTTTATGCACGATCAGATTGGCAGATCAGGTTGTAATTTAGATATTCTTTATTCTTTCAGTAAAACATCCTTTTGTTTTGGGATGAAAAACTGTACTTGTTTAAATTTCTTAGAATATACCGAAAAAAGGCTGCTATTTATTACTCTCATTGCCTTTGACATGATGCCCCTCCACCCCAAAACAAGTTAAAATACTAGTAAACCTGTCAGTAGCTACTATCAACAGTCTCAGGGAACCCAGCCAATGGCAACAAAAAACACATCTCTGAACTCTTAAAACTGAATGTGGATGATCCCATATATGCGAAGAGGGCCATGTGATAACAAGAAATAACACAATGGAGAGAAGAATCTATTATCGATACATGTGAGCAGTAGAGAAAGCTATTAGCAGACAATGCCATAGAGGCAATCATTTCACTTTCCAAGACGATAAGATATTGCTCTTCCCTGTCCCAAGTTCTATCTCACAAGCACATTGGAAAGAGTTTGTACCTTCTAAACAGGTAAATGAAGACATAGGAGTGGAAACAGCAATATTATTCCCAGCAAAATTCTGAGTAAGTTATTAATACAAAAAAAAATCGATATCTTCTGAGGCATTAGTTCAGTGAAGACTTTGCTGGCAAAGAGCCCTAGAGCCAACCATTCAGCTTCTCTGAGTTCTCAGGAGAAGAGGACTAATATTTTTCCATTTTAATTATTGTCTATTTAGCAGTATTTTGAATCCTAATCCCCCAATTTACCAGGCTCTTTAACCCCACTGAACTGCAGACACTTACTATCTACATTGTCCTGCAGTGCCTTACTTCTTCTTTCACATTTGTTTAACAGTAGCGTTAAGATGGCAGTATACAAAAGTGAGCACCATAAAGGGATCTTCTGTGGGCTTTAATAAAAAAAGACTTTATTTTTCACAGAGTGTACTTTAACATTTGACCCAATGTACTGTGAAAGATGGGTTTCCTTTCTGGGAAAAATATTTAAGTTAAGTTAGCTAGCTATTTCTATCTACAACAGAGATTTGATTTGTGTGTCTTGCTTTTATTGTATTTGCTATCTTATTCTTTATTTCAATGGGATATGTTCTACTTTGTTGCCCAAAAATCGTAAGGGAGTATTATTTTAAAAGTGTGCTAATTATTACCAGTTGTGATGGTGATTTTGTGACATAGGCCTTTGATTATTAAGAATCGGCCTGGGATTGTTGCTCATTTCACATAGGTCACCATTCAGCTACCAGATGGTGTTAGTATTCTGAATACTTTTATTTACCAAAAATACTCAAACCGTTTCATGCAACGTATAGAACTTTTGAAAAGTTTTCAAGGTTTTGCAAAAACTCAGAATGCTTTCAGTTCTTTCCTAGTCGAGTTTTACAGCAGTTACAGCTGGGTTGTACATGGGATTTATTCTGCTCAAGTTAGCATAACACAACGCATTGATACTGCTGTCAGATTTTACTGATCCAATTAAAAGAGGGGTGTTCTCAGATGGAAAGCTCTGGTTAAAACGATCAGTAATATAATATGTTCTTGTGACAACCCTGGTGGGGTTTTTTTTTTTTTTTTTTGCTTTATCTTTTTAATTTAAATTTGAAAAATGGCACGGAAAGCAAATTTGGCGCAGATTCATTGCTAAATGTTATAGCTGGATTGAGAATCTGCTTGAGTCCCAAAATGCCCTAGAGCCTTTGGGGTTCTAAACCTATGAAGAAGTTACAGGGAAAATAGCGAGTCCTGCAGTAATGCCAAGGGACCAGCAGAAATACCACTGAAACATAAATGGAACAAATAGTTTCAGGGAAAATGTTTAGTACTCAGAAAAGAGATATCAGATAAATAGAACTGGCTGTCCATATGTATACATTTTATCACAGCTCTGCAAGTCTATCAATGACAATCCACTTAACTCCAACTACTTTGAATCAATACTCTCATGTATTTGGGTAGTAGTGTCACTTGTGATCACATACAAGCCCCTTCTGCTGTTGCTCTGTGCTTTGACCACATGAGCATTTCCACAAGTTAATTTCTGTTGGGAACTGAAGAAACTCTTCTGTTTGCCAGGAATACAGAAGAAACGTAGCACACTAACCCATCTACCATGACACTGGATTTCTCCTCATGTCACCAGCTTCTGTGTCCTGAAAACATGACAAGTAAAGTCTGGTCTACACTAGAAAATTAGGTCAGTTTAACGATGTTGGTCCAGGATGTGAAAAATCCACATCCCTGATTGGTGATGGTAAACAGACGTAAGTCCCAGTGAAGACAGCAGTAGGTCGATGGAAGAATTCTTCTGTCAACCTAGCTACCGCCTCTTGGGGAGGTGAATTACATTTGCCATTGGGAGAACACCTCCTGCTGGCGTAGGTAATGTCTAAATAGAAGTGCTACTGTGATGCAGCTGTAGTGTTTCAAATGTAGACATACCTTAAGTAATGTTCTCCACTCCTGCTGTCATTTCTTTATTATAGTGACTATGGACAGGCAATCGCTAAGGGATCCCGAGTGATATGATAGCTTGTTTAAATAGGAATCCCTCATTTGGTATGTCTGCCGTCAACTTGGAGAAAAACAGTCTGTGAGCATATTGGGCTTGAGATGATGTAGAAGCCTTTTTGTTCAGTTAGTATGTGTTTTGAGAGAGAATTCATCCATGTGTATAGGGCAGCACAAGGCCAGTGCACCACTTAAGTCCTGCTTAAACTGTCAAGAATTTCTGTGATATATAGTAGAGCTGGTGAAAAGTGTTCTGTCAAAACTGTTTTTCATAGGGAAATTGAATTTTTGACAGCCAGGAACTCCCATAGAAGCATAGAAATGCAGAGCTGTAAGGGACCTCTAGAGGGTGTCTAGTCTAGTCCCCTGTGCTGAGGCAGGACCAACTACACCTAGACCCCCAGACAACAACACTGCAGCTGTTTGTCCAACCTGTTCTTAAAATTGTCCAATGATTTAATCTTATTAATTTCAGACCAATTCTCCAATTTATCATGACTGACTTTATCTATGAGGGAAGACCGTGGTGCATCATGGGAGATGTAGTCTGACCAAAGAGCTAGAGAGAAGTATGGAAGCATGAAGCATCCAAACTACATCTCCCATGAATGACTATGGCAGCATTTCCAACTTGAAATATTTCAATTTTCTGCCAAAATGTGTCAGTTTTCAGTCAAAATTTTTCAGTATTTGAATTTTTGCTGAAAAATTTAAATTTTCTGTCGAAAAAAATCCATTTTCTGACCAGCTGTTGTGCCTAGACCTTGTGCTGGCCCTCTGCACAGGGAGAATTGTACTCTTAATGCACAAATGAAGTCCCCTACCAACTCCCCACTTGTTTAGCATCTATAAAACACAGTTTCAGCACATCTGCCTTATAATGGCTCACAAATGGTACGCAGTATATGAGCATGGGAGTAATTATTATTTATCCAGCTGTGCCATGCACTGTACAAGCAGGCAAGAAGACATGGCATCTGCCCTTTTGGTTTAAGGCAGACCATCCTAGATTAAAAGTTAGCTGTGATCAAAGTACCATGACTAAGCAGTGGTGTTGGGATGTTGTGTTATTGAGTTTAGTTTTATATATTTGCATGTTGCAGTTTGGCAACACATGGCTTTGTGGGGAGAACTAGGGTTTATAAGGCCTCTTGGGGAAAGTGTGCTGTCCAATGGAGCTTGAAGGAGAAGGTGAGGAGGCATGATTGACTGGACTGGGGAGAGGGTTCCAGGCTTAAGGAGCCATGAGGGGGATGGCACAGAGAAAAGTGGCACTGAGGGCATAGTTAAGCACATGGTTTGAGCAGGGAGAAGCAGTGTGAGACAAGAACAGAGAGCTATGTTGGAGCCAGGTTGTTAGAAACAAACACAATGTAGCATAGTGTGGATACGTGCTACTGGGCATATTCATTAAACATACCAAAAAAAAAAAATTACAGTCTTGTTTCTTTTCAAAAGGCACAGGATGATTGTCAGAGGACGACACACTAGCTCTGCGAGAGCAAGTCAGTTATCGGAATGAGCTCACCCAACTGCCCCTAGAGTGAGTTGAATACACTCATGTTCTATGAAATACACATAGCTGCTCTATAACAAAAAGACAACAATGGGGACTCTTTGGGGTAGTATCTCTAAGTTGCTGTGTGTCGAAAAATTCTCTACCCACTTACTGGCTGTATACCCAGAAACCAGTACAGCAAGGGCAGCCTCAGGTAAACAAACAGCGTGTGCGCCAGCTGAAGGCCAGATGGTAGCTCAAGGCATCCCCAAGTGCTACAGGGTTCATGCTTATGCAGTTTTGACATAGAGCAACCCATGAAGTTTTAAATGTCGTGTGGAAAGCAATCTACACTTTGTCTAGGTTTCAGTTTTTAAGTTGAAAATAAGATTTAAACTACTATTGCATTGTTTTCCTTACCTTGACCCTGTAGCGGGCTGGCTGGCAGCCCCTCGGTGACTAGGGTCATGCTACAGGCAGCCTGCCTCAGTTTCCCCTCTTGGACCAGTCAAGTAACTCAAGAAACTCTTTTGTGCATCCCCATCTCTTTACAGGGTATGCTTTCTTCAACTAACAACCATTCAAAGTAAAGTTTTCAAGTCCACCCAAAGCCCACACAAACAAAGGTTTCTTCTCTTCCTGCCTGGGGTCTTTCCTGCTTTGGCAGGCCACTCCCAGGCCCACCCTGGCTGGAGTCTCAATCCTAGCTCTCGGGACTCTCTTGAGCTGCTCACTCCAAGCAGTCTTTAATCCCTGAGCATTTCCCCCTGCTGCTCTTTATAGGGCAATCACCCCAACCTCTGCTGGTGGGGCAAGCCACCCTGTTACAGACCCAAATTAAACAAAAAACAAAACCGTAAATACTGTCCCTTTCCATACCTCACTATGAGTCCCCTGCACAATACAGGCAGTATCCACTGAGTGACGCTTTAGGGACACTAGCAAATCTGTTGGAAAAGGTACAGTGCCTTCCCGTTTAACACATTATATCCAAGGAGATCAAAGTGCTGTGCCAGCATGTGTAGATCTGGAAACAGGGAGATTGGGAGATACATTGCCTCCTTCCCCCCTAAAAATAAATAAATAAATAAAGTTTTCTTCTGTAAATGCCCCCACTTTAAATACTTTCCTCTGTGGCAGCCTCCAAAAACTGAGAATATTCTGCTCTCAATGCCTGTAGCAGACACCCACTGAACTTTTATCATGCCAAGGACAAACAACTGCTCATCTTGAGCTGACACTATATAATATTCTTAACAGACAAAGCAAAGAGGAGTCCCTGTGCAGCAAGCAATTCTTATATAAACTGTGGCTATCAACATTAAGAGCAGTGCAGATCAGAAAGCAAGAATGTGTCAGGCTAGCGTGAACCCACACCTGTCATGCTGTTATCTCTGCTCCCTATCATTAATTCACCAGTGTAGCTTTTGGCTTGACTAGCTGGTAATTTGATCTCTTGTTATTTTTAATACATGTTCTTTTCTGCTTTACCAGGGAATGAAAGAGCAGACCTTCCAAATGAAGGCCATAAAAACAGACTGTCTCCTAGTAAACAGGTGTCAGCGCTGGGTGATAACTTGGAAATGAAACATTTCCTTACATGTCTGATAAAGTGTGTGAATAAAACATCAATGTCCCCCAGAGGAACCTAACATAGTAGATGATTCTGGTTTACAGGTGGGTCGCATCATACGCGCATTTAACTTATGCGAATTCAACTATATGCGCTCGGTGAAAAAAAAGAAAAACAACAAGATACCTGTAAATAGTGTGGGCGATTCCACCCACCATTCCACTCAATGAGCGTATGCTCCGGAGTGAGCGTGAGATGGGAGATGTGAATCTGCTGTTTCCTCAGTCGGTCTCAGTTCCCATGTGCCTCTCATAGTGTGAGCATCTTGCCGCGCTGAGTGTGATTCTAGTGTTTAAAGATATGTATTTTTCGTACAACACGGCCCCTAGACGCAAGCCAACTACTTCATCTGGTGCTCAACCGAAGAAACGGCGATCTGTTCCAACGCTGGAGGAAAAACTGGCTGTGTTGGACTTATTGAGAGACGGTATGTCAGTCTCCAACGTGGCGCGTAAATATGGCCACAACAAATCTAGCATATGTGCCATGAAGATTCGAGAGAGAGAAATTTGTCAAGCTGTGGCATCAAGTGCTCCAATAACTGCTAACGTGACGAGCCAGGTGCGTGATAAGACTTTAGTGAAGACTGAAAAGGCATTAAACTTATGGCTGGAAGACATGAACTGTAAATGTGTGCCTATCGATGGCAACACATTGCAAGAAAAGGCTCTTAGCCTCTACGCGCTGTTGAAACCTCCTGCCGAAGAGGGACAGCCTTCTGCTGAGAAGGAATTCAAAGCCAGCCAAGGTTGGCTTAACAGTTTTAGGAACCACTTCAGCCTCAAAAACGTGCAGATTACTGATGAAGCTGCATCTGCCAATGAAGAGGCAGCAAAAGCCTACCCCGAACAATTAAAGAAAATCATAGAAGAAAAGGGCTATCTTCCGGAACAAGTTTTTGATGCTGACGAGACTGGGCTCTTCTGGAAAAAAATGCCCAACCTCACTTACGTTTCAAAATCAGAAGGACAAGCCCCTGGCTTCAAAGCAGCTAAAGACCATGTGACTGTGTTGTTTTGTGGCAATGCGGCTGGGCATTTAATAAAGCCGGACTTGCTCTACAGGGCTGCAAATCCCCGTGCCCTAAAAGCCAAGAACAAAAATCTCCTGCCTGTGTGCTGGCAATCAAATAAAAAGGCTTGGGTGACGGCAGCATTATTTCGGGATTAGTTCCACAAGTGTTTCGTTCCGGAGGTCAAGAGGTACCTCGAAGAGAAAGGACTTGACTTTAAAGTGTTGCTGATTGTAGACAATGCTCCTGGCCACCTTGCAGCACTCTGATTTGCGTATAATGACGTTGAAGTCATCTTTCTCCCCCCACAATACCACCTCCATCCTCCAACCTCTCGACCAAGGCATGATTCACCATTTCAAGGCCATGTACACGAGGCTTATGTTCTCATGGATACGTAGCGCTATGGGTGCTGATCCCAATCTTAATGTGATGGAGTGTTGGAAGTCCTTCAACATTGCCGATTGCATCACTTATATTAAAACAGGCAATGGATGCAATCAAGCCTGAAACAGTCAATGCATGTTGGCAAAACCTATGGAAAGAATGTGTGAATGATTTTAAGGGTTTCCCTACCATTGACAAAGAAGTGAAATGTGTTGTTCAGGTGGCCTGGCAAGTGGGTGGTGACGGCTTCACTGACATCCTTGAGGAAGAATTAATTGAAAGCCATAGAGAAACATTGACTAACGAAGCGTTAGAGGAACTGATAAAATCGTCTACAGAAGACGAAGATGATGTCGATGAACAGGAAGAGCCAGCAAGTTGAAATCTTCATAAATTTGCTGAAGTGTTCCAAGAGCGAAACACTTGAGTGATTTAATTTCTGAATACGATCCCTCTATGGAAGGAAGCCTCAAAATCACATGTAGTATTACGGACCATTTGAGACCATATTAAGAAATGTTTGAGCAGTTCAAGAGACAACAGTGACAGTTGCCGATCACCATGTTTTTCAAGGAAAAACAACCAGCAGCAGATCAACTTCTTGAGTTGAACCAGAGCCAACCACTTTGTCTACGACTCGCTCTCTGTCACCTCTGTCTCCTGGATCAACATCAAGCCCTGACGCCCCCCTTTAATTTCCCCCTGTAATTAAAAATACAGTACTGTAAAATTATATTTTGCATATGTACTCTTTATTATATACTGTACATTACTGTACACATACATATTACTGTACAGAGTTGTATACACAAAACCATGTACAGTATACTGTACTTTTTGAGTGATTTAAGGGATTTTCAAGGGTAATTTTGACTATACGTGATTTTCACCTTATGCGCTGACTTTAGAACCTAACCCCTGCATAAGATGCGACTCCACTGTACACTTGATTAATTTCTTGTACGTTTTGATTTTTTTCCTCTTTTGTTAAAAACATGGGATGGCTCCTCTGCCCTTCCCACACTGAAAGTCCCATTGGATCTTTCTATTTGTTAAGACCAAACTTGGCTAAATTCTGCTCTCAGTTACATAGGTGTAGCTCTCTGGGCCATTAAGTGTATGACTGGGTAAAGCAGTTGTTCTCAAACTTTTGTATTGGTGACCCCTTTCACACAGCAAGTGTCTGAGTGCAACCCCCCCTTATAAATTAAAAACCCACTTTTTAAATATTTAACACTATTATAAATGCTGGAGGAGAAGCGGGGTTTGGGATGGAGATTGACAGTTCGTGACCCTCACATAATAACCTCAAGACCCCCTAAGGGGTCACACACCCCAGTTTGAAAATCCCTGGGGTAGAAGGACAGAGTGCGTAAGATTGCAAGCGTGGGTAAGATTGGCCTGTGAACGTACTTGTGTTTTTGGAACAATTTATCCATCTGCTTTAGCGCAATGCTAAGAAGAAAGACTTTCAAAGATGCTGAGCAGCTGCTGCTCCCATTGACTTTTGATGGGATTTATGGGTGCTCAGCACCTTTGGAAAAATCAGACCATGACTTCTGGAATCTAACGCTCAATGTTGGTTATATAATCACAGCAGTGATTTTATTTTTCTACATGCAAATAAAATATTCTCTACATTTTGTTAACCAAATATTTACATAGAACTGCAGCCATCTCTAACAAGAGAGAAAGTCCACCTCCTTTTTAATACAGCATTCACATCTCACTTGGTATGTGTCATATGGGACCAGGTCAATATTTGCATGAGTGAACTCCCAGGAACACCTACAGGCTATATAGGAAGTGGAGTATTACACACTTCCTTCCCAACCAGTACTGAATCCATAGTCCTATACCATTCTAGGAGACACTGTGATGTTAGAAAGTGCTGTCTTTCAAATAAGAGATAACACTGAGATTCTGAGTTGCATGTAGTTATCCCATGGAAATTTCCATGAACACAGGGGTGTTAACCTTGCTGTCCTAGCAAAATTCCAAATTGATGGATTACTTTCTGCCTCCCTAAACTCCCCTTGGCGTTTCAATTAGACACAGTATTCTCCCTGTCCCAAGTAATTATGTAGCATTGCTGTACGATATTAAACAGCTGCTGCGTTTCACACCAAAGATGGTTGCATTTGAGCGGCGTGCAAAGTGATTCCTCTGCAGAGTTTGCATATCAGCAAATGGTAAAGCAATTTGGAATCCTATCGGACAAAAAGTTCTCACAGAAACACACTTGTAGTGTACACATAGTGGTTTGTACCTATGAAAAATTCATGGGTTCATATACATAGATCTCCCCTTCCCGCTTTCTGCTACTTGAGAGAGTTGAGGATTTGCTGGTGATGAGTCATGCCTTTGAGCATCTGAGTTCTGGAGAGAAGGGCTGTGTTTTATCCCACTATGATCTAATAAAACTAAAATAATTCCCGTCCTGGCATCACAAAGCCTTCCCTTTTCAATGGCCTTGCACACTACATCCTTTGTTCCTGTGTTCTCTGTATTATAATTAACACCTATAGCTATAGCCACACGCGAGCAATACTTGGCATTTGGGCCCTACAGCTGCTAAAGACTAGTTCCTTGTATGGTGTCTTGGCTCTTCATGATGCTAGCTTGGTTGTTAACTAGGGAATAAAATCTGAGGCTGTTTAGGGTTGTACTGGTTACAACCCTAGGCTAGGCTGTCCTGTTCTTGTCTTTGAACATCCTATTATCTTCAGACATACTTTTCATTTTAATGCAGTTCCCTTGAATGTTAGTTGTGTCTCCGATTATACAATAAAGTACATGATTACTGGGAGTTGGGTCAGACTAGGAGAGGGACTCAAGTGATGGTTTTTTTGTTTATTAAATTTGTGTAAAATACTATTTTTGTATTTTACATTATTGATAAGGGTGGCCAAAGCACTGAATAGTTGCTCTTGTATTGAGTGTAGTAGAGCTCCAAACAAATAAAAAATACATGATATCAATACAATGCTAGCCTTCCTTGTCCTGAGGCATTTTACTTTGATGCATCTTGTTTCAGAACAGATCAGCAGCAAGATCTCAAATTTTTTGCCCTGCCAAAATAGTGAAGATTGTCTCTGTAGAGAGGACCTAGGATGTCATTGCTTTTGAGGTAATAGACCTTCTAATGCTCAGAGAAAAGTAGTCCATGAGTAATCAGGATCCATTTCTTGTGTGAAGATATAGCCGTACACTGGAGGAGAGCCAGACTCCTCAAGTTGAACTTACAACCTTCGTGTCCAGAAGTGAAACTCCAACATGTGATTAATTAATTTTGTATGTATCAGCTGTCAAATTATTTCTTTTTAAATAAACTGATTAAAATATGTCCTTCCCCCCATAGAACTAGCTATTGTATAGCACATTATAAACTGCTTTCTACTAAATGTGTAGCAGACAGATTTAATGGCAGTTAATTTTGTTTTCATAAGCATAAGAATGGTAATGAAGAAGGTAGCTTTGTGCAGGCTCACGATTGTGAAGTTATTAAAGGATCAAATTCTGACGTCCTTATACAGGCAATCTATGGGAGTCTGCCTGAGTAAGAACAAAGTAAAAACTAAAGCATAGTGAACAGTTTGTGGCAAATTATTTCGTTGATAAGTACCAGTTTTACTGTGTGAGGTCTGCCAGTGCCAGACTTTCATTGGTTCCACGGTTTGGGAGAGTCACTCAAAATGTGTGCCACAAACCTATGTATTCAAACACTTGTTTTCCAGAAGTGTTTGTGTAGCTGAGACAATGTTCTACTCAGTGAAGGAGAGCTTTTCAAAGGCATAAGTGACTTTCAGTAGAAGCCAGGTGCCCTTAGGACCTTCAAAAAACCACCTCTGCGAGTTTCCCCCCCTAGAACTTGCAAGCACAACAGTGAAAAAGTTGGATTTCAGTAATAATATGCAAAGTCGAGTTTTCAGAAAGTGAAGCCTAAGATCAGAGCACAAAAATGTTTGTGTTTGTATATAAATGTATTGTGTGCAGTGAGATTATACACAAACATAGGTGAAAAAATGTATTGTATGCAAGTCCGATATTAGCATGTGCAAATGGCTATTTAGGCGTACAGCTAGACATGTATCTGCATACCTATCTGATTTGCACATGCATGTTTCAGTGTAGCTTTCAGATTTCTCTTTCTGAAAATTTGGCCCATACTGTTTACTTCATATCCAGTATTCAATCAAGTCATGTTGTCAGTTGCACAGGTATAACTTTTTTCCTTACCCACATTTTAAAAGCGGGGTTTACATAAGGCTGTTTTTCATAGCGATACATCGACAATATAATCTCCTACAAGAACTGTGTGATTTAAACAGACTGAAGTGTTTGGTTGACTTAAACCACTAGATCCCAACAAGCTTTGTTTATACAGCTGTGACTTTCTGCAAACCTACCACATCATGCGAGTACCATATAAATATAACTTACTGAGAAGGACTTGAGGCTATAAGCCCCATAGCAACTGATGCTATATAAATAGAAAAATAGTCTTCAGGAGTCCACTCTATATTAGACTGCCATTTCTTTTCCTCCACTGGTAGCCTACAGATTACCACACTACTTCTCATAATCTGAAGTGACCCAAACTAAGGGCCACTCCCATGGAAAAATTCACTGTGGGGAGCCAAGAAGGAGGAAATATCTGTCAGCTTTATACCTGGGCAGGATGGGGGGGATGAAGGGAGAAAGGGTAGGGCATAAGAATGTCCATACTGGATCAGACCAAAGGGCCATCTAGCCCAGAATCTTCTCTTTTAACAGTGGTCAATGCCAGGTGCCCCAGAGGGAATGAACAGAACAGGTAATCATCAAGTGATCCATCCCCTATTGCCCATACCCAGCTTCTGGCAAACAGAGGCTAGGGATACATCCCTGTCCATCCTGGCTAATAGCCATTGATGGACCTATCCTCCATAAACTTATCTAGTTCTTTTTTGAACCCTAATTTCCAGAATTTCCTCTCCTCAAGGAACAAGCTCTTGAGGGCAAAACTTGGATCACTAGTTCCTCTCCTCTGCCCCCTTCAGTCTCTCTCATATGTAATACCTCTTAACATAAGCAGACTCCCATAGGTTGTTGCAGGGAAACCATGCACATAGCATACAAGGTCCTGTCCCCGCCAATGAAGAGTTCACTGACCCTAGTGGAATATTCTGCTTGCAGGAGGGAGCGGTGGAAGAGGAATGGTGCCACCGAGGCAGCCTCCCTCTGGGGCAGGGACTGTTTTCTTTGTTCGTTGCCTGTAGAGTGCCTTGCACAGTGGGGCCCTGATCCTTGACGGTGTTTCCAGGCATTACCATAGCATAAATAGCAATAGTAATCAAAATAACCAAAAGCAAGTAAGCCAGCTAATTAGCACGGTCACCTTCTGGTACTGGAATTTATAGGCAGCTTATTTAATGTGGGCCAAATCCTGAAGTCCATACTCAGGACTTCACTCTGGGAAAGTTCCACTGAAGTCAATGGGAGTTTTCCTGGCAAGATGTGACAAAATAGGTAACAAGGAGCACAGGCTGTGGCCCATGAATGTGATTGTACCTGGCAAGCAACAATCCATCCATAGTCCTCTCATGGACTGTGCTTAACCAAATCTTCCGACATTCATTCTTCATAATCAAAACACAAATTGTCAGTCAAACTCTGCGCGAGTGTTCATCTGTTCTATACTGTGTGACATTTACAGGAAGAGACTTAATGGTGTCAGGCTGAGTTTCCTTCACTGATGGTTTTACAGGAGAAGACCTGGAAAAGTCACAATCTTCTGATGTCAGTTATTTTCCCAGTAACTAATTATGTCAGAAGATCATAACTTCAGAGTGGGCTAAGAAGCAAGAGTCAACCTAGAAAGTTTTCATGGCAATGGCCTTAGTCATTCAAAATGGGGAAGAACAACTGCATTCCTTCCATCTCCTTGGAAACCACTACTTAAGCAATGTGGCTTTTACCCAAAATTCTTCACGAGACATTAGTGGATCTTTAATGCTAATGCTGCAGACAACATCATTATTCCTATGTGAGAACACATTTCTAAAGCACCCGTCACTTTAGGATCTGGATGCTAGAAATTTCCCCTGCTTTCCAAGAGAACCGCTGCCCAACGTCTAATACAGGAATGTGGAGTTCCTTAATTGCTGGATGAGAAAAGGAGACCTTTTCATGGACAACAAGGGTCCAACTGGCACTGCAAACTTTCAGGGGCCACTAGCTTCAGTCAAGGATATATTTTAATTGTCTAGAGTTCTTAGTTTTTGCAGCCCTATCCAAAAATCTTCAACCCCTTAAAACTTTGTCCTAGTAAAATACAGCATTCCAAGGCATTTTTAGAGTAAGCATAATAAGAATATGCATTGGCAAATGTGTAGTATTTTTAATCTATTTTTTCCCTCACGTAATGACACACATCCCTGTTCAATTAGATGAATCATCATCTAGTCCATCAGTAGCATGCACTAAAAACAGGGCAAAATAAATTTGTAACAATTAACTGCTTCTTCAAAAACTTATAGTCAATCAACTGTGATATAATGAAACAAGACTAAATTCCATTTATGTCATTTAAAATGATAGCTTGGCCTATTTCATTGCATTCTCCTTCTTTTAAAAATGGCAGTACGTTTTGTGATTCATATCCATACCCCCTGTCACATAATCACATGTTTAGTTCTATTTTACTGCCTACATACGACTTTTTACCTTCATTGTGTTGCTCTTTCATGCTTCGCTTAGGCTCAGGCAGGTTCCAGTGCTCTTTTAAGCAGCAGTAACAAAAACTGCTTTATTTTTAAGTTTCACATACAGAGCTGTACCTATTCTCAAAGCGGAAGCCATAGACATTTAATTGTACATTATTACTTTCCTAAAATGTTGTCAGAAAACGTAGCTGGTGTTAAAAGCACAGCACAACAAATACAATCACAGATTGCCTTGTGCAAAACTGACAGTAAACAGCGTAGAAAGGAACTCTGTGCACATGTTAACTTTTCAGCCTGTCCCCAGTAAGATGGCCTTGCAACAAAACCCCAGCTCTGACCCCCGCAGCGTGCCCCATTTGTCAGGGACACAGTTTGGAATCAAAACCAAGATTTGGATTTGAATTTAGTGCCTAGCCCCTACCTCTGTAATGGACCAAACCAAGCCCCCTTCCCCCACTCCAGATCTCAAACTTTGCAGGGAGGGGGTTAAATTTGGATCCACATTTTGCAGCACAGCTCCATCTCAAGTTCTTAGAATTTGGAGACCAACCCCTCTGCATTACAGAGTTCAGGATATGCACACTTTGGGTAATAATATGAAAATGTCACCAATATGCCTCATACATCTCACGTTGTTTCTAAAATTCACATAGCCAGTAACACCTAAAAGCTTGATTGTGCCTTGCAGACATAAGCCAGAGTATAGGGTGATATGTGAAGCCACACCACCCCTAAAGGAGCACTGGGAGCCATTCGGCCTGAACACATCTGACCTATCCCAGGAATAGACAGGCTCAGCACTCACTGCTGCACCCACTGCCACCCTGCATAAGAGGATGAAGCTTATTTCCTGCCATACTGCCAGCCAGCTCTACTGACTGATGTGTGAAAAGGGTGGGGCCATGGCCTTGCCTCCTTCCACCCCTTGCCACCTTTTTCTGGGTGCTAATCACACAAATGGGGATGAGCACAGTCTTGGCAGTCCCTTTGCACATTTCAGGTGAAGCGCCTTGTGCGGGGCTCGTGTGAAGCCCCTCATGCTGGGGGAGGAGGGGAACTCCTACATGCCAAGTGCTCTAAATATGTAGCTTTAGAACTGGAGCAGAGCTTACTGAAGTCATCAGGTGAACATTTCATCTGGTTAGACACCATTGCAAATCTAAGAGGAAAATTTACCAGCTTAGACACAAAATCTACTCACAAGCCTTACCATGATGATTGCTGATAACGAGAACACCAATACTATTTTAATTGCCCATCAAAAAAAAATTACTTACCCAGCACAAGCAGGATGTTGCAAGGCTACTGTTAGGTGTCATTAGCATGGTAAAAGATCACAGACAGACATTATTACAAATTGGGTTGCTACCATACGTTTTCAAAAGACCTTGAGGTATTAGAAGTGCTCCCAAAGATGCTGTACTTTTCTGTGCTAGGTAGTTCAGTGGGTAGCAAAGGAAGGCGCACATTTGTTGTCCTTTGGATAAGACATTAAACAGAGGTAATTTCTGATGCCTGACCAGACCGAAGTTAATGATTCACGGCAAAGTGAAAAGGAAAAGTCAGCTGAACCTACATTGCTGTGCTTCCTGTTCCTATTAACTAGGCTGCAGAACATATTCAGCGCAGAAATAAGTTTTAAATTAATTCTTTCAATTCTTCCTCCCTTCCCCCCTCTTTTTTATTTTTTAGTACTTTCTAGTTCACTGATAGTATCTTAGAACATGATGTCAAATACCATGAGTTTCACTATAACCCATGCAGTCCATATTTATGAAGGTACAGGATGATCAGTTCTACCACTTCATCAAACCTAGAAGCTGCATGAGGACTTCGCAGAAGGAAAAAATTGTTGTGAAAAACAAAAAGCAAACAAAAAGGAAAACAAAAGCTTTCCATGTCATAGAGAGTCATAGTCATAGAGTTTAAGGCCAGAAAGGACCACCCGATCACCTAGTCTATCACATATATCATAGGCCATCAACACCCAGCACCACACACTGTGTTTATTGATAGGCAAAGATTGTGTTTATCTACCCGCAAAGCTTTTGTGTACCTGTCACCATGATGTCTAGGCAGGGAGATACTTGGCACAGAAGATATGTCTTTAACTCAATTTAAATTGTTCATTTGCAGTTCTCTTTTCAAAGATTGGTCTATTTAGGCCTTTATGCGATGCCTATGACTATTGTTTGCCCTAGATGATCTAATAATTCCATAAAAAAATCTGTAAGTGCTTCATTAATTCTAAACATAGGTTCTCGCCATTATTATTTTTTTTCTTCCACCCAACCTTATACAGGTGGAGTATTTTCAATTTTTTTGTTATTAATATATTTCGGGTTGGAGAGCGATGTCAAAAAGAATGATCTTTGTTATGTCCAGAAGCATTTTGTTTTAGGTCATTCTTAATGTTTTTAAAGGATGGAGGGAATGGAGTTCCAAAGCTGCAGGTCAGCTGCTAAGCAGTCAACGTCACTGAAATCCAGTAGTTTCACTATTGTAATTAACAGTTCTGTTGCTCCCAAGGAACAAAATTGCCAGCGTATGTCTTTGTCAGGGAAGAAGTTGCAGTCCCTCAAACAACCAGAGCCAAACCAGGGCTTTGGAAATCTAAATTAGGAGCTGCAGCTTAGCTCAGTATTCAATGCTAAGCTAGTGCAGAGACTGGAATGCCAGGGGGGATGTTTCCATTATATCTTGCATAGGTGAACTGGGAGGATGTTGCATGATGCATCAGCCAGTACACGTGGTTTCAATGCAATGCAATTCAGGTGCAATGCATTGCCTTAGTGAAGCCTGGAGACCACAAAAGTATGGTCTAGTCACATGTCTGTCAGGATGGGGAGCAATCTCCTGACCAACCGTACGGTGGAAGGAGACCTTTTTCGCAGCTGTTACTGTTTGTGTATCTGGTATCACTAAGGAATACAGAAGGACATGCTTTGATGTCAGTTGGAGCTTTGCCCAAGTTAGGACTGAGTCAAAGCCAAAGAAGACTTCAGGATTTGACCCAGAGGCAGCAGCTGTATTTTTATTATTAATTATTATTATTATTTTGTATCTCAAGAGCAGCAAGTTTAACAGTCAGTTCCCCCAAATAAATGAAATAGCTCATTCTTACTTATTCCTGAGATACTCAGAATAAACCGAGTAAACTAAAGCAGTCTGCAGAAGGGTCCCATTCAAAATCTAGGTGATTGGAGGGTGGTGCCCACTTTATAAATTTTAGCTCAGTGGTGAGAGCATTCACCTGGGATGTAAAAGACCTGCCTTCAGTTCCCCTCTCAGGCAAGATGCGGAGAAAAGATTTGAACTGATCCTGTGTTCTGTGGGTTTATTCATTGTTTGGAAGCATTCTCCAGGTTGTTTATGTGTACACATTTCAATTTATGGGTTGTTCATGAACTGCTCATTTGGTCTGTTTAGTATACTGTGATTGGTTCCTTAAGTCACATGGTTTCTGCTTATCAACTGGATAGGTGAAACTTTTTAAATAGAAGCAGAATGAATGACAAACAATGAACAAAACACTTATAGTATGATTTTTCAGATAACAATCTTTGGAGCTAAAATTCATGAAATGTTCATGATCCACAGTTACTGTCAGAAATAAACTGTCATCTGAATACTTACAAACAAAAAAATAGTAGGGTCTTACCAAAACCAGACAGGACTCACCACGTTTATTCACAAAAACATTTGCAAATCACTTTGTATTAACTGACCGACTCTGCTATGCCTCACATTAGAAATATGTGTAGTGTTTTAATGAGGAGAAGCAGAGCTGAATTCTGAAGTTATCATTAATACCCAAGTTTTTAAAATGGAAATGGCACAGAATTAAAATCAATCTAATCTCTTGAGTTTTATTCTAATTCAGATTCATCTAATGCTAGTCTCACCTGCAATTTATCCTCTTGGATACAACAATATTAAATGGATAACATGACTATAGTTAGGGGCTGAGCATCTCTTTTTTTTTTTTTTTTTTCCTGTGATCCAAAATAAGATGGATTGAAATAGTCAGGCTAACTTTTTCTTTTCTTCATATTTTCCATATTTCCCACTGAATTTTTGGATATATTTTCTAATTTTTCACAACCTTAAAAAAATGCTACAACTCTGGGAAGCTTTATAACAAAGAAGGGAAGCTTGCAACTTTTTTTCTAAATTGACTGCACCCAGACTCATTCCTATCAGAGCACTTCAAACGAAACTGATCAAATCAGCCTCTTTGCCAGGTTCGTGACTGAATGGAAATGCTTTCACTTCTTACCCAGTCTATTTTGCAATTTTCACTATGAGTGAAACTAAATTGTGCATAAGTGGAGGCGGTGGGAAATCTAAAGGTCAATGTTTAAATTCAGCAGTTCTCTAATCTACTGAGCATCTAGAAACCAGCCCACCTTGTGTATGAAATGTGTCGGCAGACAGGAGAGAAAGACTGTGCAAACATGGGAACATCAACTCTGAGAGGCCACTTGAGAAATAATCAGCATTAGCACCATGCTAGGGCAATACCAGAGCCCCAACAGCTTAAAAAGGAACCTTTATTAATGTGAGGTTCCACACAGCCACCCCCACATACACCCCACTTCTTGCAAGTCAATTTCATCATAGGCGCCAGCTTACTCAGATCCAGGGGCTTGCTCGACCCCCACTCTGCCCCAAACCCCGCCCCCACTCCACCCCTTCCTCTAAGCCTCCACCCCTGCCCTGCCTCGCCTCTTTCCACCCCTTCCCCCTTCCTTGTCCCCGCTCCTCCCCCTCCCCCAGTGCCTCCTGCACACTGCGGAACAGCTGATCGTGGCAGGCAGGAGGCGCTGGGGAGGGGCTGACCCTCAGGGCTGCCAGCGGGTGCTCAGCACCCACTATATTTTTTTCGTGGGTGCTCCAGCGCAGGAGTCAGTGCCTATGAATTTCACCACGAGAGAAGCACCTGTGCACTGGGCCACTAACAAGTATTAACTATTACATTTTAAAATGCAACCTATTTTCCTCATCTCTACATGCCCCTGTTAACTCCAGGAGGCTTTAGATCAGGCTTTAGATATATGTTGGGTCAACTGTGAGCAATACATAGTCAATAGTGACTGTAGTACTTTGAAACTGATATGAAGGGTCATCTGTATGTAACACCAGCTCCTTGCAGGTTTTAAGAAACTGGATTCAGAGGGTAGTATACGAAGTGGTAAGATAGACTTGGGATTTTTTTAGTCCTTATACTTGGATTTCAACATAAGAAAGGATATAGAAAAAAAAGTTATGCACCATATACCATCCTTGTAAACTTAGTTCAGCAGTGGGGAAGGTTATGGCAATACTAATCAGAGATGGAAGAGCACGGCTATAAAGTTATCATGGATTCACAAAATAAAAATCCTACCCTAATGTGACAAAGTAACTTAAAAAAGAAACAAAAAACCACAGAGGAAAGAACTGAGGGACATCATTACCTGAACTTTAGAAAAAGATACTGGTACAATAGCAATCAAAAGATTAATAGAATCAGTATATTTTAAAAAAACAAACTAACCCTGAAAGCTTATATGCTAAATAGCACAGATTAGAAGAATCTGGTAGCTAGAATGAAACTTTCAGCACTGCAGTACAGTGCTTAAATAGTATTAAAACATACAATTCTGGAATATAAATAGAGGTGCTGTGGTGAATAAGTGAGAGAAAATGTCTGACACAGAATGAAAGACTTCTCACTAAAGAGACCACATTAGTATACAGGGTGGAGAACTGATTGCCTTATTAGATAAAGCTTACCACAGACATAGAGAAGGCGTAGTGAAGGGAAACCAGAATTGTACAAAGATTCAAAGAGCTAAGGTGTTCAAAAAGGCTAGAGAAATTAAATCATATATAAACTATTAAAAGATGGAGTAGTTGAGGGTGAAAGTACCTATCAAAGATAGGAGTGTTAAGATCCTTACAAGATGTTATAGTTATTAAAGGCTAAGCATTAAAAAGCCAAAAAAAATCAGAGGTAAGGTTAAACTTACAAGAAAAAAAAACATACATATGAAAGTATGCAAATGACCCAGACAAACTGAACTCTGCCCCTTATATGGCCCCCATCAATGTAGTGTCTGAGCACCTCACAATCTTTAATGGATTGATCGTCACAACACTCTGTGAAGTAAGGAAGTGCTGTGATCCCCATTTTGCAGATGGGGAGCTGAAGCACAGAGAGGCTAAGTGACTTGCCCAAGGTCACACAGGACGTTTGTGGTAGAGCAGCAAATTTAACCTGGCCCTAACCACTGAACCATCCTTCTTCTGCCCAGTAGCAGTGCATTCAATCAACAAGAGGACTGTTATGGGTGCTGGATGCATCTAAGGGCTGAATGTTACATAGGCACTTGCTAGTTCTATCCTTCAGGCTGCTCATTAGCCTCCTGGTAGTTGATCACCCCAGGTGGGACTCCCCCCACACTCCACACCACTATATTCAGCTTACTTACGAAGTCCCTGCTTCTCCCAGTAATGAAACTTTTGAGGTCCTCATTACTAAGTGCAGAAGTGGTACCAGGAGGTATGCAGCTTTCCCAGTAACATGAGCCTTGTTAGGTCTTGGATGTCTGAGGAAAAGGACTTGTTGGAGAAATCAGATAACCTGCAGAGCCCAGTACCTGCATAACAGAGGCTGTGCTGTAGCAGAGCTTAGGAGTTGTGCAAGCAGGCATTTTCCTCAGCAACAGACCTCCTCTTAGGGCCATAGGAGCAAACCAGAAGGCAGCCAGAGCGTGTACCTTGATCATACTGACACATAATGGACTGGTAGGAAGCTTTTGCCTCTCGGAGAACGGACTGGTCAGTGACTGTGAGCTTCCCTAACCCATACACCACTGAGGGAGGGAGAACACACAGTGAGTGTGGCTTTTCCTCTCTTTAGGCTGATTTCTCAATGAAATTTGCTGCAGTACAATATGTTCAAATAAGATCTGTAATCGTTCCACCCCAGAATCTTGTCTCTTCAGAAGGGATTGAAATTTAGAAGCCACTCAGAGATTTATTTGTAAGGAACATGGGGGAGTTAGGAGAGCATGCACACAGTACTATCCATTTCCTGGCTCTTCACAGCCAGGACATTTATTTTTCCTTGTCCTCTCAGAAGTTTTCCCATAGTTTGTGTTTTAGTTGCTAGATGTATGATGACCTCCATCTGTAGCAATGAGATCTTTGTGATCTTTACCACCCTCCTTCAAGGAAGCTCATAATTAAATCACTGAAGCTGGAACAACTTGGGTTTTTTAATGGCAGCAGAGGCCCGTTGCATTCCTCTCGGTAGTTCATACTCAGTAGTTTGATTAATGGGAAATGCTCAGTCATAAAGCAGCCAAAAAAGTGACAAACAATAAAGTAGGGACTTGAGTTATTGTGGATATCTTCCAACTGTCAGTTCAAGAGCCTTCTGATTGTCACACCAATTTGAGCAACAGAAAATCACAAATCTCCAGCCCCAGCCATCTCCCTCTGCAAATAAGGACTCTGGGTATGTCAACATTAGAGTCCATTCAAGTTCATTGCTAATTAAATCTAGTTAGATAACATGTTTGTACGTGCTAGTCTGTACACCTCACAAATGTTTGTGGTTTACCCTCTGATGAGCCCTCGGCTAAACCACAAATGTGTGTATTAGGCCTTGTCTACACTGGGAAATTTCTGCACAGTAAAGCAGCTTTTTGCGGTGTAACTCTCAAGGTGCAAACACGGCCAAGCCACTCAGTGCGCAGAAACTGCGCAGTTGCAGTGTTGTAAAAAAAAAAAACACCCCAACGAGAGGCATACAGCTTTCTGCGCCGGGGCTACAGTGCCGTGGTGCCAGTGTAGACACCCTGCTCGATTACAGTGCTGTGATTGGCCTCCGGGAGGTGTCCCATAATGCCTGTTCTCGCCTCTCTGGTCATCAGTTTGAACTCTACTGCCCTGCCCTTAGGTGACCAACCATGAGCCCCACCCCTTAAATTCTTTGGGAATTTTGAAAGTCCCCTTCCTGTTTGCTCGGTGATGGATGCAGTGGTCTTAGCACATCTTTCCAGGTGACAACGTTTGCTCCACGCACCCATTTGGAGCAATGCCGAGCTGCTGGACCGCATCAGCATTTGGGGAGAGGAGGCTGTGCAGTCCCAGCTGTGCTCCAGCCATAGGAATTATGATACCTAAAATACTCTTTACTCAAGCACAAGTTATTAGGCTCAATACAGGAGTAACTGAGTGGAATTCGCTGACCTGTATTATAAAGGAGCTCAGACTAGATGATCTAATTACCCCTCCTGACCGTAACATTTATGAATCTATGTACCTGCAAGGAACAATTGTGGAATTCCACTCTGGTACATACAAACATGTTAGCTAATTCAAGTTAATTGGCAATCAATGAACAGAAGTTTAAAAACTCTAGTATAGAACCTTGTGTGTCATCTGAAGGACACTTTAGGCTAGAAAGAAAAGTGTTTTCTAAAAGGTGTTAACACATTTTAATTAAGTGCTGTTAAAAAATGTGTTAGCACTTAGGGTATGCCTACCCTGCAGCTGGGAGGAGTAACCCAGTTTGAGTAGACATACACTTTAGCTAGCATGCTAAAAATTGCAGTGTGGTCACAACAGCAGGAACTGCTGGGGCTAGCCACCTAAGTACCTCGAATATTGGACAGAATTGTACTGTGTACATTTACCCAAGATGGGAAATACCCCTCCCAGCTGCAATGTAGATGTACCCTGAGTGTAGGCAGGGTTAGCTACTCCTGATAAACCTTTAAAAATGTATTAGCTAGTCCTGGTAAACCTTCAGCTCCCCCATAGGGCTTGTTTTGATGGGCAAAAAGGGCTTGTTTTTCCAGTTGTGCTAGCTCAATTTAGTTAGTGAGAAACCCTTGTTAACCCTTGTTAAAAAGCAGGCTAGCATGTTTGAAGCCATGTTAGCTGGCTGTGGTCTAGCGCAGGCACCCCCCTAGGCTTTAACTCTACCAATTTAGCACGTGTTAAAGGTAGCATGCCTGGTCTACACTAGACTTTTCAAACCTGTTTAACACATTATAACAATACTCATTCTAGTCTAGCCACGGCCTCCATTTGTTTCCAAGAGAAAATTTAGAGTCAAGATTTACTTGGCAATTCAAATATAACCTGCAATTATGTGGCAATTTTGGAGGCCTGCCTAGATAACTCCCATACATGCCACAGTTGGGCTCACAAGCATTCCAGTGTTGAGAAAATTATACTCCTTGCTGTTCATGCTGTCCCTGAATTGAGGGATTTCATTTGTAGTTCTATCAACTGGATATCTTCAGCGAGCACTAAAATTCACAAAGGAAACAAACAAAAGCCAAAGGCCCCCATATTCAGTCTCCCTTGCCCTTAAAAAAAAGACCCCAAACAAAGTGCAGTGCACAGAAAGGTACAACTTAAGCATGTGTTTTCTAGAATAATAATGCATCAGAAAAGCAACATGTCATCTGCTGTAGCCAATCCAGCTATTTGTACAAATAGGTTAACAGCAAAGAAGCGCTAACCTTTGCTGATGCCAAGAATTGGGAGTCAGGGTTTTCCCACGTGACAGTATTCCCAATATGGCACATGTTGGCAATATCATGCCAGCACCCAGAGACTGTTGTGAGAATGCTTTGGAATCAATCAGGCTCATATGAGCAAAACATCAGAGCTACACTTTATGAGATGATTCTCGGAACTTGAAACAGGGATGTCCCTGCTGCTAACGCCTGAAGCAGAAACTGACTTCTGTATCCCATTTGGCTAATAGAAAGCATTACCTGTGAAAACATGCAAATCAAAACAGAGTTTTAGAGATTGTTGCATTTGAGTAGCCTTGAAGGGAGAAGGGCTTTTGATACTGCAGTTTTAAAGGTTGTACCATTAGGGCCCATTAAATATGAAGACATCTTCTCTCTCTCTATAAGACCCAGAGCTCATATTAAAAAACGTCTTTCAGTGAAAGATAGAGAATTACCATTGAGGGGTATTTATGCTGTAATTGTTTTGTTAAATAGGCCACGCAGTAATAAAATGAATCCAATGAATTTGCAATTCTGATATTTGGTTAATTAAATTAGTCACCCTTTTTGAAATGATAAATTCCTGCATGCTCGGCACTGATGCTGTTTAAAGCTGTCAGAAGAAGAGTTAATAGTTGGGTTCTTAGGAATTGAGATCATTTTCTGTTCTCTGCTGTGACCTTTTCTTTGTTCTGTTAGTTGACTCTTCACTAAACATTGTGACTATATTACATCAAAGCTGAACTACATGATAGAGATAAAATAAAGTAACTTTGGCTTACAACAAAAACTGAAGAGTATTGGATTTTCTACTATATAATCTTCACTGGCACTTCCACATCAGTCTACCTTAAAAGAATCTCAGCCAGAAACATGACTCAGAGTGTGGTATATGTCACTAATCCCTTGGTGCCAGGGTAAAGAACCATGACTCCTTTATCCCTGTGGCTTCAGCCTTAATTAACAAAGCAGGAAAACAAAATCACCACTTTCAGCTTCTAGAAACGTTGACATTTTGGCATCAGAAATTAACTGAGTCCTGTAAGTATATGTAGTCGTAAAAACAATGATGCTTAAAAACAAAAGATATAACTTCAGAACAATGAGACTACACCTGCAGGAGGGCCAAAACCATTAAAGGAAATTACTACAAAATACTTTATCAGAGGCAACTCACTCCATTTCAGCTAAGGAAATATATATATAAAAAGGGAGTAAAATGCCAGAGGAGGATGGGGAAGAATGGGGCCTTTCTGCATATTTGGTGGGAATTCCTAAGATAATAGAATTTTGGATGAAAATAAATAGAATTTTCAAAACAACTGAAGTAGGTTTCCCACAGAACGCATGATGATTCTCTTAGGTTATAGTTTCAAGGAGGTCACTGACTCAGGGAAGGACCCATTGATAACACACTTACTACTAACAACTAGATGAGTGAGAGCTTGTATTGGAATAGGACTGCTCCCCCAACATTAGTGGCATGGAAAAATAAGGGATGGAAAATCATTTTAAAGGAAAACAATGACAGAGACTTATATTCGGATCAAGCAGATTTTACAAAGTATGGTTACCATCTTTGGAATTTGAACAAAATAAATATGCAGATAAGGTTAACCAAGCACAAGTAAGTACTTTAAAAGGTAACAAATATAGCAGAACAAGAAAAAATGGAGCAGGGCAAATGATTCTCATGGGAAGGGACATATACAGCAGCTGCATGGTTTATAGAGGAAACATAATAGAAAAAAAAATTCTAGACATTCTCATATGTGGAAGTTGGAATAACTTTATATTTGGACAATGTGTGCTGCAGACTATACACCAGGTCGTCTAAACTGGAATTTATGTTGTCACTGGCTAGAGGCCTGAGACCCTGAGGCCTGAGACCCTACTTTTTTTTTTTTTAGGTTAAATAAGGTGGAATTAGAAGGTGAGATGCGTGAAAATTGTTATGAACAAGATTTTAACGCATGTGGTTATTAGGTTAACTTTAATAAGGAGACAGCTGTATAATTTGAAAGATTACATTTTTTCAGTTCATTTTTGTTAATAATGACAAAATAAAAGGTTTTTAAAAAAATTAGACTTTTTGGTTGTCACTGTGCTGCACCTTTACATTTCTAAGATTTCTCCCTGTGTTCTTTGCTCAACATCCATTTTGTTCTTAGGGGAGATGCTGTCTGTCTCCCAGAGACTTTATTTTTGTTCTTTCTTGTTTTTCTATACTTTAAAACGAAAGACACTCTAGAATGGAAGTACACCTTATTGTTCTTTGGGTAAGGAAGCATACAAGGATCAATGTGTCATTGTGTGTCATAAGAAATATACAAAAGTTTGTGAAAGAAGATGTAATTTTCAACTCCTCTGCATTTTGCATCAGTTTATCTCAAGGTATAAATAATCTCTATGAATAATTATGCTCTGATTGTCTTCTGGTCAGCATCTAAAGGCAGAGTAGCAATGCTGATTTCCTAGTCTACATAATATTATAGTAAAGGAAAAACCCAGTTACTTTAAACAGGATATAGGATTAGTTTTAATGAGAAGACCTCAAAAACAAAAAAACAAAAACCCCCAACTCAGCTAGTCCCTTATCCAGCAAAACATGTAAGCATGTGCTTATCTTGAAGCACCGAAGTAGTCCCATTGACTTGGTTACATGTTCTGCTGGATCGGGGCGATAATCCCCATTATGGGCTATGCTATGATATCTTTTAATCCACACTGAGTAGCACCTGACTCCAAAAATCAGTTAGGAGACCCTCAAGGAGCAAGGTTCTCACTGTGAGTAAAGGTATCACAATCTTCCCCTATGTTAATACGCATCCAAATCTCTCCAGTTCTCCCTGTCCTTCCTCGCCCTTCTTTACAGCCTGCCTTCCCAACCAGATCATTCTTCCTTTGTCGGTCACCAGTTTCCCATTCCCCTTATCTCTCGGCTCCTTTTCCCTGATCCGCCCAAATTCTCCCACCTTTGGAATGGGCATTGGGACTGGCACTCTACTTGGCTTTGGTCAGAGGCTGATATCAATTCTTCCATACGCCAAGATTATCTCTGGTCAGAGGCAACCTCAAAACCATTGCCAAATCCCCCAATCTCCAGAATTTGGAAGGTCAAGGGGAACAGAGGTTGCTCATCCAAATCTTTTCTGAATCTAAAAGTTACTTGGAATTGAAGATTTGTGTTGCCATTCAAGATAGTTTTCAGTTTTTTTCAAAGCCAATTTACCCATGCTTAATTTTGAACTGTCCCAGCTGAATCAGCTCCTGACCAGAGCTGCATGAATTGTTCACAAGGAAAACACAAAACAGAATCTCAGCTGATTTCTGGTTTAATTCAAAACTGGAAACTCAGATATAAGAACATAAGATCGACCATATTGGGTCAGACCAAAGATCCATCTAACCCAGTATCCTGTCTTCTGACAGTAGTCAATGCCAGGTGCCCCAGAGGGAATGAACAGAACAGGTAATCATCAAGTGATCCATCCCGTCACCCATTCCCAGCTTCTGGCAGAGCCAGGATGGGCAGGGATGGTGTCCCTAGCCTAATAGCCATTGATGGACCTATCCTCCATGAATTTATCTAGTTCAGATAAGGTTGGTTCATGGGTTGTTCAAGGTTCATGATCCTCTCAAGCAAATCTGAGCACAGTTTCCAGTGAAGATGGAATGCCTTCTGGTTTTGCCATTCATGTGACACTGGTGAGTTATACAATTCACAGTTTTACATCCACAACAAAACTCAGGGATACAGAATCATGTGAACTCTCCTGTTTCTAAGAGTAGGCGAAGCACAGAACCAACCAACCAACCAATTAGTGCTATGTACTCATGAAGGAGCCACATGTTTACGGCAACAGAAGTCCACACCATCCATTAGCTGAAAACCAAACTGCTCTTCAGTGATCACAACAGCAATAAATCCCACTGAGTAGCTTGCATTGTCTTGTGTTACCTGTGAATGCTGGGTTTGAGACGGCTATCATTGCGGGCACTTGATATACACTAGACAACCACACACACACACACACACACACACACACACACACACACACACACACACACACACACACACACACACACACCAGCTATTGCAATTTACAGAACCTGTAACTTTTAGTTCCTCCCCCAGATTTTGTCTGGGAAGGGTAGGGAGTCACCGCTCTGTCACTTAGCTGACATAGTTAGTCACGGCATACACTTACTGGCTTGACAGCCCATCTCTTTTCATGGGTATTAAAAAGGGAGAGAAGACAAGAGCTTAAAAAAAGGCAGAGGAGGGACAAATTGAGAAATATATGAAAACAGAACAACACATAGTTAGACAGTGTTAATCCCACCAAATTTAACATTCCATTTTCCCCCCAAATTTTTGAACCCCCACCCTACCCTCAGATTAAGGACACAATAGTACTCACCATTTCAGTGTTTTTAATACAGATATTACACAACAGACAGCATACATTTACTTGCTATATCTGAAGGGAATTTTCTGTAAAGAAAAAGGTCCCAATCTTGTAATGAGATGAGAACCCTGCACCCACAAGAAGTCAGTCGGGCTCTCCAGAGATACAATCTCCATCCATACAGTTCTCTTTACAGGACCAGGCACAAGGTATTTTAAAATGATATTAAAATATATAGTTTATGTAACAGTATTGAAAATATAGGATACGAAAACTTGGAGTAAAATGTGACTCACAAAAGTAAAATAGTGGTCTAGAACAGTGGTTTTCAAACTTTTTTCCCAGCGGCCCAGAGAAAATTGTTGAGCTGGAGATGAAGAGCTTGGGGTGTGGGAAGGGCTCAGGGCTGGGGGTACAGGGGTGAGGGCTGCGGGATGGGGCCAGGAATGAGGCATTTGGTGTGCAGGAGGGGGCTCCAGGTTTGGGCTCAGGGCTGGGGAAGGGGGTTGGGATGTGGGAGGGGATCAGGGCTCTGGGCTGGGGGTGCAGGAAGGGGTGGCTCAGAGCTGGGGCAGGAGATTGGGGCACAGGGTTGGGGCATGGGCTTATCTCGGGTGGCTCCTGGTCAGTGGCGCAGCAGGAGTGCTAAGGCAGGCTTCCTGTCTATCCTGGCACCATGGACCGCGCTGCACCCCGGAAGTGGCCAGCAGCAGGTCTGGCTCCTAGGCAGAGGTGCACAAACGGCTTCACACAGCTCTCGCCCACAGGCATGGCCCCTGCCCAGCTCCCATTAGCCAATGCGAGTGCGGAGCCAGGGTGGGGGCAGCACACGGATCCCCATGGCCCCCCCCGCCAAGGAGCCAGACCTGCTGCTTGCCGCTTCTGGGGTGTAGCATGGTGTCAGAACAGGTAGGAACTAGCCTACCTTAGCTGGGCAGCACCGCGGACAGGACTTTTAATGGCCTGATCAGCGGAGCTGACCAGAGCCGCTGCGACCCAGTACTGTGTCGCGACCACAGACACTGACTTCCCCTCTTTCCCGTTGGTACTTGACCCCGCCTCTGCCCCTGGCCACGCCCCCATTCCACCCCTTTCATGAGGCCTTGCCCTACCCCTTCCACCCCTGCCCCACCCCCATTCCAACCCCTTCCCCAAAGTCCCCACCCCCTCCCTGCTTCTATTCCAACTCCTTCCCCAAATCCCCACCCTGGCCCCGCCTCTTGCCCACCTCCTCCCCTGAGCACGCCACGTTCCCGCTCCTCCCCCCTCCCTCCCGGAGCATGCTAATGCTGCCAAACAGCAGTTTGGCAGCAGCCAGGCAGAAAGCGCTGGAGGTAGGCAGAGGAGTAGGGACGCAGCGTGCTCAGGGGAGCGTGGCTGCTGGTGGGTGCAGAGCACCCACTAATTTTTCCCTCTGGGTGCTCCAACCCTGGACCACCCCCAGAGTTGGCGCCTATGGTCATGACCCGCAGTTTGAAAACCACTGATCTACAATACTTGCAAAAAACAAAACAGTTTTGCTATCACTCAGTGAAACCAGTAAGATGACTGATGGGAAATGCTTAATTTGAAAAAGCAGTGCATTAAATGCAACATGCCACTCATCCTTTCTGATTGCAACATTAAAAGATCTGATTTATTAAAGCAAGGTAGGTGATGGTGATGGGGGACTTCAACTACCCAGACACCTGTTGGGAAAATAATACAGCAGGGCACAGATTATCCAACAAGTTCTTGGAATGTATTGGAGACAATTTTTTAGTTCACAAAGTGGAGAAAGCTACTAGGGGAGAAGCTGTTCTAGATTTGATTTTGACAAATAGAGAGGAACTGGCTGAGAATTTGAAAGTAGAAGGCAGCTTAGGTGAAAGTGATCATGAAATGGTAGAGTTCATGATTCTAAGGAACGGTAGGAGGGAGAACAGCAGAATAAAGATAATGGATTTCAAGAAGCAAACTCAGGGAGTTGGTAGGTAAGATCCCATGGGAAGCAAGTTTAAGGGGAAGAACAGTTCAAAAGAGTTCAATGATCTGAAACTCAAAAAAGAGTCCTATAAAACTAGGAAACTAGGTCAAATTACAAAGGATGAATATAAATAAATAACAAGTATCTAGGGTCTAAATTAGAAAGGCCAAGGCACAAAACGAGATTAAACTGGCTAGAGACATAAAGGGTGACATGAAAACATTCTACAAATACATTAGAAGCAAGAGGAAGACCAAGGACAGGGTAGGCCTGTTACTGAGTGAGGGGAAAAAACAATATCAGAAAATGTGGGAATGGCAGAAGTGCCAAATGACTTTTTTATTTCAGTTTTTTCCAAAAAGGCTAGTACGTCCAATATAGTGAATGCCAGTGAAAATAAGGTAGGATCAGAGGCTAAAATAAGTAAAGAACAAGTTAAAAATTATGTAGACAAATTAGAGGTCTTCAAGTCACCAGACCCTGATGAAATACATCCTAGAATACTCAAGGAGTTGACTGAGGAGATATCTGAGCCATTAGCAATTATTTTCAAAAAATCATGGAAGACGGGTGAGATTCCAGAGAACTGGAAAAGGGCAAATATAGTGCCAATCTATAAAATGGGGAAAAAGGACAACCTGGGGAATTTCAGACCAGTCAGCTTAATTTCCGTACTGTGGAGAAACTAAATGAATTCTTTGCATCAGTCTTCACAGTTGAAACTGTGAGGGAGATTCCCAAACCTGAGCCATTCTTTTTAGGTCACAAATCTGAGGAACTGTCCCAGATTGAAGTGTCATTAGAGGTGGTTTTGGAACAAATTGATAAACTAAACAGTAATAAGTCACCAGGACCAGATGGTATTCACCCAAGAGTTCTGAAGGAACTCAAATGTGAAATTGTAGGACTATTAACTGTAGTCTGTTACCTATAATTTAAATCAGCTTATATACCAAATGACTGGAGGATAGCTAATGTGACACCAATTTTTAAAAAGGGCTCAGAGGTGACCCCAGCAACTACAAGCCGATAAGCCCAACTTCAGTACCAGGAAAACTGGTTGAAACTATAGTAAAGAACAAAATTGTCAGACACACAGATGAATATAATTTGTTGGGGAAGAGTCAACGTGTTTTTTGTAAAGGGAAGTCATGCCTCACCAATCTACTAGAATTCTTTGAATTACTTCTCGTTTCTTGTTTACAATACTCCTGCTAATATATCCCAGAATGATGTTTTCTTTTTTTTCTTTTCTATTTTTTGTTACACTGTTGACTCATATTTAGCTTGTGATCCACTATGATCCCCAGATCCCTTTCTACAGTACTCCTTCCTAGGCAGTAATTTCCCATTTTGTATTTGTGCAACTGGTTGTTCCTTCCTATGGGGAGTACTTTGCATTTGTCCTTATCAAATTTCATCCTGTTTACTTCTAACTAGGGCTGTCAAGTGATTAAAGAAATTAATCGCGATTAATTGCACTGTTAAACAATAATAGAATACCATTTATTTCAATATTTTTGGATGTTTTCTACATTTTCAAATATACTGATTTCAATTACAAAGAATACAAAGTGTACAGTGCTCACATTATATTTATTTTTGATTACAAGTATTTGCACTGTAAAAAAACAAAAGAAATAGTATTTTTCAATTCATCTAATACAAGTACTGTAGTGCAATCTCTTTATCATGAAAGTTGAATTTACAAATGTAGAATTATATACAAAAAAACTGCATTCAAAAATAAAACAATGTAAAATTTTGGAGCCTGCAAGTCCACTCAGTCCTACTTCTTGTTCAGCCAATCGCTCAGACAAACAAGTTTGTTTACATTTGCAGGATATAATGCTGCCTGCTTCTTGTTTACAATGTCACCTGAGAGTGAGAACAGGCATTCACATGGCACTGTTGTAGCCGGCGTTGCAAGATATTTATTTACATGCCAGATGCGCTAAAGACTCATATGTCTCTTCATGCTTCAACCACCATTCCAGTGGACATGCGTCCATGCTGATGACAGGTTCTGCTCAATAACAATCCAAAGCAGTGAAGACCAACGCATGTTCATTTTCATTATCTGAGTCAGATGCCACCAGCAGAAGGTTGATTTTCTTTTTTGGTGGTTCAGGTTCTGCAGTTTCTGCATCGGAGTGTTGCTCTTTTAAGACTTCTGAAAGCATGCCCCACACGTCTTCCCTCTCTGATTTTGGAAGGCACTTCAGATTCTTAAACCCTTGGGTTGCGTGCTGTAGCTATCTTTAGAAATCTCACATTGGTACCTTTGCCATAGTCAATCAACTAAAATGAACAACATGTGCTGGGTCATCATCTGAGACTGCTATATTCTATACTTAACTTCCACTATCCCACTCCTTTACTCTATACGAAGTGGGGAATTTTAGCAGCTCAGTTCCTGTCAGTTACTGCATCTCGTTTGTCATTCCCTTCTGCTGATTCCTATGTACCCATCACATTGAATTAATAACGGAAGGAGATACTACTCTTGGCGATAACAATGGTTAAAGCAGATGGATTTTCAGCCAAACCCACAGGGGAGAAGAATTGTGTTGTCAGAACAAGTATTGAGGCTGGTGATGACAAAAAGTAGCACAAATGCTTATTTTTTTCCTGACATGATCTGAACTTACCCTGTGTTGATACTTATTTATTGCCTCTTTATATGAAATCACACAGTACACACCTAAGTTCCTGATGTAAAAGATCTGTGAGGAAATCATTGTAATTATTGTTTATACAAATCAGCTCTATGCATAAGAGGCTGTATAGTGGAAAAAACTGGTTGGATCTTATTATCATAAGCTAATAGGTAAATTATTTCAAGATGTTGGAACAAAGTGTCCAGTTAAATCCCCACTGTTTTCTATTTGACATCACAACATTTTAAACAAAATGCCTATTAAAGGATTTCACAAAAACTGGAATTACCATTTCAAGAGAGTAATATGCAGGCACAGCTTGTGGGATTAATTAATGGTGTTGTTTTTACATACCTAAAGCAACCATATACCTCCTGTTAGAAATGAGGTGTCTAGGTTAGGAGCACAAACAAACAAAAGTAAAGTCTCCAGGCAAAGGCATGTTGTGCTTATCTCCTCTGAAACTGTTAGCACAAAACTCGGCCTTGTCAAAACGTCTGATTGAAGCTGCAGACAGCAGACTCCTGGAAATGTAAAGATGCAGTACACAGAAGACAAGACATAACAAATTCAAGCTTCACCACAGCCATCACTTTACAACTTTGATTGGAAATCCATTTGGAGCTCCCAACACTCCGACACAAAAGCTAAATTTTGTAGCCTTAAATTTCACTATATCATGCTAATGACTGGGACTATACCCTGTCCATTTAGGATGATGTACTCAGTGATCTGATAGGTATTTTTAATCTCTAATTACTCTGATGCTAAATAGACTTTTAAATGCAGGCCTTTGGATACATATGCATTTTTCATTTGCAAAGGAATCATCATATTGAATATAAAAAATCTTAGAGTATAGAGAATTATATCCCTGCTACAGAATTCTATGAGATGGTTAAAAACACCTCTGTCAAACAGTATATGATTTAGAGTAATTTATATAGAAACCTATTAAATTTTCATAGAATCGAATTGCTTTCATCCAGAAAACAGTTTTCTGTTATGTCCAAAATCAGGTCTACAGTGTGAGAGTAGAAAATAATTCTGTTTCATATAGTGACTGACAAACTCTTTGAAAGTCCTCATTTCAAAGTGGTTGGCAAAGGAATGTATGTTGAATATTGGCAATGCAGACTCCATAACCAAACACAGCAGTCACATGCTCAGCAATTGCTCACACATGAGCTTGGACGTTAGAACCTGGTTTATTTAGGGGACACTGAGGCCATCCCCTACTTTTCAAAATGTATCACAAAATCTTTACATTCTAGCCAGAGAGAAGTCAAAGACCTCAGTTTCGTGTATCATTTGAAGGACAGCACTTCTACCTATCTCACTAGCTCCTCCCACTCCTCCAGTGAAGTTCAGGGTCAGTGTAACCTATTGGTCAGGTGTTGTGTCCACTCTGAGATCCATCCTTCGAGGATGTAAATCTGCTACAGCCCCATAGACTGATTCTTTAGCTTAAGCTGTGGAAAGGGCTGTGTTTCGCTCTGGAGGTCCTCAGTCCAATCTTGGGTGCTGGCCAAGATGGAAGCGGTCATGTATGTGAAGGCTTGGCTGGGATTTTAGCTTCTGAGGGCTGTAAATGCTCAGGATGAGCTGCTTCTGCTCACAGGAAATATCCTGATCAGGGTCACAGTGTGTGTTATGTGTAGGGCTGCCAGGTATCCAGTTTTCAATAGGAACACCTGGTCAAAAAGGGACCCTGGGAGCTCCGGTCAGCAATGCCGACCGGGCTGTTAAAAGTGTGGTCGGCGGCACAGCTGGGCTAAGGCAGGCTCCCTGCCTGCCGTGGCTCCGCATGGCTCCTGCAAGCAGCGGTATGTCTCCCCTCCAGCTCCTACGCTTAGGGGCAACCAGGGGGCTCCTTGTGCTGCCCTCACCCCAAGTACCAGCTCTGCAGCACTCTAGTTATGTGTCCTCCTCATTGCCCAGTCCACAGGGAATGCAAGTCTGTTACTTCCCTCAGTTACAGAGGCTGGTTTTACAGCTCAAGCTGTAGAAACTCATGCTTTACAATCCAGAGATCCAAGCTGCAGCCCTTGGTGCATTGGCCAAGATGGTGGTCATCACATCAACAAGGGTTGTAAAACTATTTGCAAGACAGGATTCAGCCCTGCTGCAACAGGAGTGGAATGGCCACCACTGCTCTCCATGAAGGGTTCTGCCCAGGAAGAGGGCAGCATTAATCTCTGCCAGGGGCTCCACAGGAATCGCATCACTGCTGAACAAGCACAGCCTCATCTGTTGTGCTTTGCCACCTCCCATTGCCAGAGCCATGCATACCTCATGGGGAGGTTACAGGCACCTGGCATCCACACAATTCCACTGGAGACAGGCTTTCTACTGCCAGGAGCACTGCACTAAGCTCTGGGCTTGCAGAAGCCAACACAGACCCTGTGTGAATCTGAATTCACAGCTTTCCGACCAAGAGGAAAAGTGCAAACAAGTGAATTAGACCAAGATCTGCATGATTATATGCCAATAAACATACCAGGCACTGCAGTTATGTCTTTGAACCACGTCTACACAGAAACAAAATCCTTTGTTACTCTGTTCATTGCAGAGTATGTGAAAAGCAAGTTATGGTGCATCTCCAGCTTGAAACCTTAAGTATGAATCATTATAATTCCAGGCTATGGAACAAGTTGTCTTGTCTTTGGCTTTGACTGGCAATTTCATTGGGCACTTAATAATCAGTGCATTCTTACAGATGGTTTCATAGTTTACTGGAATAACCAGTTCTACCCTGTCATCTGCTGGCTTAGATGAACAACACATGTGACAAAAGAGAAGCCGGGGGTTATTTTTGCTGGCCTCAGTACTATTTTTAATTTTAAATTACTATAGCAATTGCAAAAGGTGTTAGATTCTCATCCTGGCAGCTTGGAGTTCTCGGTTTATTCAGGAAAGCATGGGGAGTGGCAGGCCAGACTTCCCCACCCTGGCCTGCCAACGTGCCTCACTAGTGACATGGAAGGCCCACCTCCCAGGATGACAGTGTAGTTCAGTCCCCATGTTTATTAGCCTCAACCAAAAGGATAATTCATGCCAACTGTTGTGATGGTTGGAGCGAGCTGGACACCTGCTCACTAGGACAAGGGCCTAATGCAGAACATGTTCTAAAATCAATAAAAAGAAACTGACTGACTGTGGACAGTGATTCAGAAAAACTTCACAATACACCAGCCCCCCTCCCTGCTTCCCTCCACAAGTGCCGACAATAGCCAAGTGCCCAAGCGCTAGCACAATCTCTTTCCCACAGTGAGAGGTCTATATTGTTCTTCTGCATGTGAATATGAACATGACTTTTGAGTATCACTGCACCTTGTGATAATCAATGGTCAGACGCATCCCTTTCCCTCCAAAAAGTTGGCACTCTCCCAGCCCATGCCCTTTACAGTGTTCAGGCCTGGGTCTGAACTCAGGTTTCCCACATGGGAGTGAAGAGTATGTTTTAGTCCGTGCTTCATTTGTAATGAAAGAGGTGCAGGGTTCAAGCAATTTTTTTACATTCATAACTGATGCAGCGAGCCCAAAGTGCTGGGGCTCAGTCCTGACAAGCCCTGGCACAAACTATGCACTGGTTTTAGCCTGTACCAATAAGATTTGAAACCCCAGAAGATTATTAAACAAAATGACCAGTCCACAGCATTTGACCAGACGTACACGTCTTTAAGAATCAGCACAAAACAACCAGCTTCAAAGTAGAAATGAAAAGGAACTGAACACATGATCCCTCTTTCTCTGAGCACAACACTTGCTACCACTCAGCTGTTGGTGACAGAGTTCAGAGCAGAACGTGGCAAACTCCCAGGAAGGGAACAGAATGAACATTGTCTTCTTCACACATCGTTAATGGATTCTAGCACATTCCGGATTTATGGGGTTAGTTGTATCTCCCCAGTTACTTCCTTACCTGGAATCATAGAATCATAGAATCATAGAATATCAGGGTTGGAAGGGACCCCAGAAGGTCATCTAGTCCAACCCCCTGCTCGAAGCAGGACCAATTCCCAGTTAAATCATCCCAGCCAGGGCTTTGTCAAGCCTGACCTTAAAAACCTCTAAGGAAGGAGATTCTACCACCTCCCTAGGTAACGCATTCCAGTGTTTCACCACCCTCTTAGTGAAAAAGTTTTTCCTAATATCCAATCTAAACCTCCCCCATTGCAACTTGAGACCATTACTCCTCGTTCTGTCATCTGTTACCATTGAGAACAGTCTAGAGCCATCCTCTTTGGAACCCCCTTTCAGGTAGTTGAAAGCAGCTATCAAATCCCCCCTCATTCTTCTCTTCTGCAGGCTAAACAATCCCAGCTCCCTCAGCCTCTCCTCATAAGTCATGTGCTCTAGACCCCTAATCATTTTTGTTGCCCTTCGCTGGACTCTTTCCAATTTATCCACATCCTTCTTGTAGTGTGGGGCCCAAAACTGGACACAGTACTCCAGATGAGGCCTCACCAGTGTCGAATAGAGGGGAACGATCACGTCCCTCGATCTGCTCGCTATGCCCCTACTTATACATCCCAAAATGCCATTGGCCTTCTTGGCAACAAGGGCACACTGCTGACTCATATCCAGCTTCTCGTCCACTGTCACCGCTAGGTCCTTTTCCGCAGAACTGCTGCCTAGCCATTCGGTCCCTAGTCTGTAGCGGTGCATTGGATTCTTCCATCCTAAGTGCAGGACCCTGCACTTATCCTTATTGAACCTCATCAGATTTCTTTTGGCCCAATCCTCCAATTTGTCTAGGTCCTTCTGTATCCTATCCCTCCCCTCCAGCGTATCTACCACTCCTCCCAGTTTAGTATCATCTGCAAATTTGCTGAGAGTGCAATCCACACCATCCTCCAGATCATTTATGAAGATATTGAACAAAACCGGCCCCAGGACCGACCCCTGGGGCACTCCACTCGACACCGGCTGCCAACTAGACATGGAGCCATTGATCACTACCCGTTGAGCCCGACAATCTAGCCAGCTTTCTACCCACCTTATAGTGCATTCATCCAGCCCATACTTCCTTAACTTGCTGACAAGAATACTGTGGGAGACCGTGTCAAAAGCTTTGCTAAAGTCAAGAAACAATACATCCACTGCTTTCCCTTCATCCACAGAACCAGTAATCTCATCATAAAAGGCGATTAGATTAGTCAGGCATGACCTTCCCTTGGTGAATCCATGCTGACTGTTCCTGATCACTTTCCTCTCATGTAAGTGCTTCAGGATTGATTCTTTGAGGACCTGCTCCATGATTTTTCCAGGGACTGAGGTGAGGCTGACTGGCCTGTAGTTCCCAGGATCCTCCTTCTTCCCTTTTTTAAAGATTGGCACTACATTAGCCTTTTTCCAGTCATCCGGGACTTCCCCCGTTTGCCACGAGTTTTCAAAGATAATGGCCAAGGGCTCTGCAATCACAGCCGCCAATTCCTTCAGCACTCTCGGATGCAACTCGTCCGGCCCCATGGACTTGTGCACGTCCAGCTTTTCTAAATAGTCCCTAACCACCTCTATCTCCACAGAGGGCTGGCCATCTCTTCCCCATTTTGTGATGCCCAGCGCAGCAGTCTGGGAGCTGACCCTGGAAGAATTTGCCTCCATGGCTAACCGTTGATTAAGGGTCATTGCTCAGTAAATACTTGCAAATTCACAGAAAATATAAATGGAAACTGCCAGATTGATAGTCCTGAAGCCCTCCTTTGTTCTTCCATGGAATAGGTACAACATAGTCAGCGCAATGAGAGTGTCCCCCACTTGTACCTTAGCCTGAAGCTGAAGGGACTACCTCAGAGAGAAAGTGTGATCCATTCAGTACCCATTCAGTACCACAATGTCGAGGTGCTAAATGCAGTGGTAGCTTATGATGTTAAGCCCAAGTACATTGTTGGAGTTTAAAAAACAAAACAAAAAACAGACAGTCAATCATAACGGTTCACTAGGGACTGGACTGCTCTCACAGAGGCCAAACAGCCTTCAAATGGTAAAAGCCATTGACCGCGACTGACCTTGGGCAGACTGGAGCTGGTGCTCTAGAAGTGAAAGTTTCAGAGCTTATAAGCAACTACTAAGATTTCCAACCCCTCCCCACCTTATTTCAGAATCAGTCAAGGCATATGGTATTGCTCTTTAATAGGTGCATTTGATTACTCTGGGTATAGTACGCAACCTCAGGAATGCACCAGTGTCACTGCCTTGTTTTGAACACGGAATTCTATTTTGGAACAGTTCTTGGTTTTGTCTCCTAGAATAATCCTAGTTGTATAAGTTTTTTCTTGACAAAAATTGCACACACACTGCTCACTAACAAATGGAAAAATCAGTACCAATCCTGCTTCTTAGTAGTACCGATCATTTCATTTTTTCCATCTTTGTATTATTTCATTACATCTTTTATCTCCAAGTGCGCACACACACACACACACACACACACACACACACACACACACACCCTCTGTCTAATGACACTCAGATTTATTTGCTTTGTTTAACTAATGCCTTCAAAAGTATGTTAAGCAAGAACCACAGCCTAAGAGGAGCATTTACAAGAAATTAGCTTTCTTTACACATACAAATATAGAGATCCTTACTTTGGGAGGACTTATTTTTTATGATGAACAATAACCTGGCATTTTTTGTTCAATAAGATATTCATACTGGTACTTTTCTTTGAAAATTCTTTATTGTTGCTAGTCATGAAGCAACCCAATATTACGGCGAACTAAAGAACAAAATATCCACCCCCATTATTTCTTTGTTTTATTGCCAGAGCAACCTGCACAGCACCTGATAGAAAACCAACCAGTTACACAATGCATTGCATCTCAAACTACAGTTGCACATTAGTGCAAACAAATACTTTTTAGAGTTGAAGGTTTTGTTCAATACACAACACAGCCACTGTAATTGCTATAAGCAGTGTAGAATTCCACAGCATGAGAAGGGGGTCTGCAGCATATCCTTCCAGTGGTCGCAGAGGCAGCAAAGTAGTGATATAAAAGAACTTTAGAAAATCATGTATTCTGATTTGCCAATAGCCAAAGCAATAATCAGGTGCCATATCCCAGTTCAGAACTATGACTTTGATCCTGCAAACCCTTCATCATGTAACTAATTTCTTTGTCTAGCAAAACTAGATGTTTGTTTCTGTCTGCATTTGAAACAAGCATTAGGTATACATATACTTCCACAAACAATACATTATGGATTAGTGTGGTATATAGGTTTTATTTGCATGAGTTTGGGGCGGTCACATTACTCACACATGGCGAAATCATGCCATCCCAAATAGTAAAACATTGCCCCCCAACACGCACACACACACCCTGATATAGTCTCTATATGCCACATAGGTTACAGAAAACTACTTTGGGAAAGTTTTAGAGAGAGTCCTTTAAACACACTGTGATGGGGTGGACTAGGCCTTGAGGCCCCCTCCTGGAGGCCTTGTGGCCCTGCCGTACCCCACCCCAGAAAACAGCAGTAGAGAGGTTCTCCAAGCTGCTTAGAGTGGCTGTGTGGGACACAGACAATCAGGAAAGGGGCTGCAGAAAGCAGCCAGTCAGGACCCAGCAGGCTCCTATAAAAGGAGCTGCAGGGCCAGCATGAGTTCAGTCTGCTGGCAGGGACCGGGGGAGCAAGAGGTGCTCCTGGCGCTGAAGCAAGCAGTTACTGGCAGGGAGCAAGAGAATAGCTTCTGGCTGGTTGCCAAGACTCAACTAGGATGGGCTACGGGGAAGCAGCACAGGGATACGTAGAGCGGCAATTAGTAAAGGGATGCAGCATGAGGCTGCTATACTTAAAGGGTGCCTGGGTTGGGACCAACCCCCCAGCCACTGGGGGGAAGTGGCTATGCCCTAAGGAAGGGAATTAGAACGGTGGCACTGCACAACTGGGACTGCAGGGAGCTGTGGTCAGCAAACTGAGCCCAAGAAGGGTGGCTCAGCAGGAAGGCTGGGGTCACTGAGGACTTAAGTAGAGGTAAGGAGTTCCCAGGGAAGAAACCCTCTGGACGCGGCTCAATACCAGAGTAGGAGCCTTGCAACCTAGCTGGACAAAGCGAGGGTACTGTGATGGGCCCTGCTGGACTGTTTTAGAAGACTGAGCCCAGGGATGACTGCAGAACATTGAGGACATTTTGGACTGTGTACCTCAGAAGGGGTTTATGTGTTTTGCACATGGACAGAGTGAGACTTGGCCAGAGGGCTGAGTCACCAAAGACACGCCTGATGAGCACAGCATCCAACAGGGGGCACCATAAGCAGAGGAAATTGAGAAGAAACTGCAGGCACGCACACTCAATCAAAGGGCGCTCACAAGAGGTGAGTGCACCCCATTATATTCACACACACAATTACTTGAATCTCTCAGCTTACAAAGCCAGGTGTCTTAGTCACCATGAGTCCAGATGTCCAGAGCTCAGAGGACCTCTACCAGCAACCTAAAATAGCTTTTCTAGCCACAAAATGTCAGGACTGCACTGTCTATGGCTAGTAGTGAATGCTCAGAAGCACTGAGATTTGGGAATCCTCCCATCCTAAAGGAGTAAAACTTCCATTTCTAGTCCTATAGGGAGAAGAGATTCCAGCCTTTAAAGTCATGATGTTGTTATGTATAGGAAAGCTGATACTTCTGGTTACAGGTGCAGGATCGAATCTCATCCATCCTGGGCCTCAGGCAGTGCAGCTTGGGAGAAATATCACATATCAGGGTCATATATCTAGGACTCCTAGGTACCCAGATTGCCCACTCTCCTGTTGGAATTTCAGAGGGGGCTGGAGCTCATCTCATGCTGATATGAGAAGCTCTAGCCTTCTCATCAAGTTCAGCCCTTTCAGAAGCCTCTTTCTCATGGGCGGCGGGTGGAGCCCCAATTCAGCCCCCAGCTCCACCCATTTCGCCCCCCCAGCCCCTCCTGCAGCCCAAGGCCCTCAGCTCTACCCCACGGCCTGAGACACTCTGCCCCCAGTGTCTGGAGCCCTGGGACCGCCTGGTCCCCTCCCCTGTGGCCAGCGGAGCCCTGGGCCAGCCAGAGCCCTGAGGCCCCCCGTGTAGCTGCTCCTCCCCTCCGCAGACCCCAAGCCTCTCGTCAAAATTCAAAAGCTCTTCTCTTCTTCTCTCTTCCAGAAGAAGAGCCTGAGCTTTTGCTATGTCCCATTCAGCTTCCAGGGTGGCAGAGGAGAGGGTAGGTTTTACTCGGTATCCCAGGTTCACTGGTAATCTCCCTGGACTCCAGGGAGATTACTACTGAACCCAGGAAGTTGAATAGCACATACCACCTCCTCAGCCACCACGGAACCTGAATGGGGCATAATAAAAAGCAAAAATTTCCCCCACCAAACCAGCAACCAGGGACCCACAGCAGCGGCTGCGCTACGGGAGGCAGAGCCTCCCCTGGCCTATTATACCCGCCACCCATGCTCTCTCTCCTTCACTCACTTTCTCACTGGGGGCGAGGGGGGAGAGGAGGAATCAAAGAGCCCAGCAGCTCAGGATGGCTCCACTCCCCCCACTTTCCCTGGTGAGCAACTGCAACAGGATGGTGCCTCTGCTCCTTCCCCTTCCCCCCTGCAGCACCAGGCCTCAGAAGGTGGGATGGGGGCTGAAGAGATTCTGGGGCTGCTCCCCCAGCCTGGGAAGAGGGAGAGGGGACCTCACTGCAGGCCCCCCAGGCCTGGTGGCAGGGTGTGAAGAACCCCAGGAGGAACAGAAGTGAGCTTGGGACAGGGGCAGAATTGATTGGGATGTGGAGGGCTGAACTGATGTGGGCAGTGCTGGGTAGGGATAGGATTGATTTGGAGTTTGTGTGGGGCAGAATTAGCTGCTGGGCATGGGACAGACATGCACACAAACCCTTAAGGAATCCAGCAATGGTAGGGTGGCAAAAACTGAAGCCCCCCCAACAGATGTGTAAAAGGCTGTAACAGCAGTGGGGTGAACTTAAATGGAACTCAGTGACAAACCAGCATGTTTAAATATGCATAATTGAGTATTCTCATGAGGGGAGTCTGAGAAGGAGATATGGACTACAGGGCACCCCAGGCCTGAAGCGCTTCCACTTTTGCAGGTAAGTTTTCCTCATGGCAGGTTTTCTGCTACTCAGCAGCACTGTCTGAACTGCAAGGGAGCAGAATTGCCTGAGAACCATCCAGGAGTGAGAACTTGAACTGTGATGATGAGAGGTTGGAGTGGATTATAGTGCCCAATTCCTGGGTTCGGGAAGGCAAGAAGGCAAACTGCTGAGATGTCTATGCTGTGGAAGATGCACCAATTCCATAGCTTTATCGACACTGCACATAAAGACTGGGATCTTGCTCTTCCCTGGCCACTCGGTTGTCTAGCATTACTGTGGCTGAGTGGTCCCCTGATGGTGTTTAGGAAGCGATGACAAACGTGGCAAGCTGCCCTGAGTTCCAGAATGTTGATGTGGAAGGATAACTCTCAGGGAAGTCTGGGCTGTGAAGTCCTAGAGATGAGCACCCCAACCTAGCAGTGAGGCAGCCATGGCAACTATCCATGTGGAGGATAGACATGAAAAGGAAACTCCCACACAAAGTTTGTAACTGTTCTTCCAGCAGTTGAGAGCATTGAGACGCTCGTTTGGAGAGAGAGATGGATGCATAAGTATATGAAAGTATGCATACTGGGAGATCAAGAGGTGACAAACTAGTACCCAGGATCTAAGTATGGAATTGCCATTGCTGGGGCCACCATCTTGAAATGCTGCAAAAGTATAAAGGTGTTCAGAGTCTGAGGTCCAGGATAGGTCTCCATCATCCTGTTTTCTTAGAAACCAAGAAGTACCTGGAGTACCTTTCCCTATGAAATCAGGAGAATGGGTTTGATTGTACCCCACAAGCAGGATAGATTTAATCTCCTGCCTTAAGAGACCCTCATGAGAAGGGCCTCTGGATAGGGATGGGTGTTGGGGAGGGAACTGGAGTTGAATTGGGTGGAATATCCAGTGGTAACCACTTCTAGGAACTACTTGTCTGAAGTGATAAGCTCCCAGGCAGGTAGGAAATGAGAGAGAAGGTTTCCATAGGGTGGAGGAAGCGTGGTTTCGTGCATCAGGAGATCCAAAATAAGGAATGATCTGTGACCCTCAACCACTGGGTCAAAACAGTCACTTATAGGCAGCTGTAAGTTGCATGGTCACTGTAGATGAAGGCCCCTTTTTATGAAATCTGGACCTTTTTCTGGGTGGTTCTGTTGGTCTCAGGGAGGTTTGGTATCAGACTGGGAGAGATCATTGTGCCATCTGTGATTTACTGAATCTTTTCTTTGTTGTATGTGCACATATACACTGAAGAATCACAGAGTCACCCTGGAGTCTTTTAGTGAATGAAGAGAATCATCTGTGCCATTGCTAAAGAGCTTACGTTGGTATTTTGCACCCACTAGGTAGGCAAGATGCTCGTAAACAAGAGGCTTGACACATGTCAATGGTGGTAGCCAATGAACACAAGGTTGTGTCCTCCATATCAAGAGAAGCCCGTAGCAAAGCTTTTGCAATCATCTGGCCTTCCGTAATTAGTGGTTGAAACTGCTCTTTTTGGTCCTAAGGCAAATGATCAATAAAATGTGAAAAATTACTGGAACCGGTGAATTAATATTTTGCCATCAAGGCCTGATAGTTCACAGCTCTAAATTGGAGAGCTTTCAAGGAGCAGCTTTTGTGATCAGAAAGTTCCAAGCACTTTTTATTGGAGGCAGTCGACCTGTCACAATATTGTCTATTTCTGACACTGACAGCATTGACTACTAAAGAGTGAGGGGTGGAGATGGAAGGGGGAAAAAAAATACTCCAAACCCTTAGTCGGCACATAATACTTTTTGTCAGCACTCTTGTATGTGGGGAAGATCGTAGCTGGTGTCTACCATAACAGATGGGCTGGTAAGAATAATGTTTTCCTGAGGGGAGGTATACAGAATATCCACAAAAGAGTGTTGAGTTTCTTGTATCTCCTCCAATGGAATTTGTTGAGATTCTGCTATTCTTTCCATCAGGTCTTGAAGAGCCCTGAAATCACCCACATAGGATGGTAGTGGGGGCATAATTACCTTGTCAGGTGAGGAGGAGACATGTTGGATGGTGGCATGTCCTCCTCAATCACTAGCTCCTGCTACAGGTGTCCTCCTGGCAAGAGAGTCCTGCAGTATTGGTGACTGTTAGTCTGGACAGATCATTGTGGGTGAGCGCATGCTATAATACTGGTCACCATAAGGGGCCATGAGATTTCAAAAAGTCCACTGTGGTGGAGTGTAAGGAAAGGGAGCAGGACCCCAAAGGTGTTCCTACTACAGCTGATGTGGAGGACATTGGTTTGTTCTGGGGATCTACTCCTCAAGAAATACCTCTGGAAAAGAAGGTTAGAATGGGTAGGTGGTGGACTCCTGGACAGAAATGTCCAAATCCGAGGAGGTGTCATCTCTCCTATCCGATGGAGGAGTTACTGCTATCAGTACCAGCGGTCAAGGCGAGACTGCCAACCAAGTTGGTACTGGAGGCTAAGACTTAGTATGGGGGTGCACTAGCACTGATAAGTAGAGTCCTGCGTGGATACAAAATTTGTATCCGCATCCAATCCAGGATCCACAAATATGGTCTGCAGATATCTGCATCTGGAAACCCATGGATATAAAGCAGATATCCACAGGGTTCTATCAATAGGTACTCCAGTGAGAATGTGGGTACTAGCCAGCGTTCTCTGTTGGTACCCCTTAGAAGAAGAGATTGGGGTTCCTCCACGACTTGGAGGTCCACATGGGAGAGGAATCTGGTCAGCACTAGTGAACCTGGGCGGAGCTCCACTAGGACACTGAGTGGCACCAGGAGACAATATGGGATGAACAGTCCGTACATTCTTTGTGGCCATGACCCCAAAAAGATGGTACCAAAACATGTGTCAAGGAGAATTTCTCAAAGTCTTTGCTCCTGGAGGGGTCCTGGTGCTTGAAGGGCTCTGATTCTGGTACTGATGACAGCGCCATGCAAGGTTGCTTGCCCATTATGATTTGAGGTGGAAGTCTTTTAGGAGATACCAGTATCTCAGTAGTAGGGCCAGTAGAAATCTTGGCAGTACCCACATCAGGACACAAAGTCTCCTTGTTCCCTGGCCTTGAAGGTGACTTACCCATTCTTTTAGCATCCTCTCTCTAGGGAATGGGTTTTATTTTTCTGGACACTTTTTGAAGTATTCAAATCTACCCCAGGGTCTCTGCTTGCCTAGGCCACAGAAGTCACCTGAGAACCCTAAGTGGTTAAGGCCAATGTACAGAAAGGAGATTTGAATCCCACAGGTCTCCGGGTTCACTCATGAGGAGGAGCTTTAGTCTATCCGTCCTTGAAAACAGAGCAGACCTTGTACTTAGATGGGACATGGAACTCTCTGAGGCAGCTGGAATGCCCACCGCTGAGGGGAAAAGACATGTGGCAGATCTGGCAGGGTTTGAAACCAGGGGTCTTTGGCATAACTCACTCAGAAAAGGCTTCAAACAAACCAGGGCCGACAGCAAACGAGGCCCTGTCCACAAGGAGGAGGAAACCACACAGAAGCACAACCTTGTGCCAAACAACATAAAATGATAAAAAAAAGTAAATAAATAAATAAATGAAAAAATTGAAGAAAGCTGCAACACTAATAAGTGGACACCTCAAAGCTCAGTCTCAAGCCAAAAGCTGTTGAGAAGGAACCAGAGCAACAGCAGGTCCACCTCTCCCTATATATCCACATGCCAGAGCACAGGGATACATAGGGTGCAGGTGTGGACCTGTGGACAGTAACAAATCTCTAGTCAATAATGACAGGTACACACACATCCTGTTGCAGAGCACCCATAGGGCTAACAACTCAGAGAAGAACCCCAGAGTACATTGTGAGGAACGAATCACTTCCTGAGTCTTGCAGGTGACTGACTGATTCTAAATATTGTACAGATAGTGCATGTACCATTTTATCCACTCTGTCCCCCCCCTTTAAGCAGTACTCTGCAGAATATGACAGCTGAAGGTGACCTTCTCCAGAATTTTGAAATCTCTTCCCTCGCTATCTTACACTTCTTTACACTGAATTTCATAAGCAACTTACCTTCTCATACTCGTGGTTTAAGTAGGGCATTCTGAATTTAGTTACTGTCCTCCTTTTGTAGAGATCCAATCTCCTTTTATATTTCTGCAGCTATCACTTAGCTGCACTAGTTTACTACTAGTTATTTCATGATGGTAGCACCTTGTACCTCCTGCTGGGATCCGGGCTCACTGTGCTAGGCACTGTATAAACACATGGTAAGACACAGTTCCTGTCCTGAAGAACTCAACATCTGAACAGATAAAACAGACAAAAGGAAGTGTTATCAGTGCTTAATTTGTGCCAGGCTTCTCAGGGCTGAGCCCTGGCACCTCTAGGCTTGGCAGTTCATAGCCCTGGCACCTCTGGGCTTCCTGCATCAGTTATGAATGTAACAAAATTGCTTGAGCCCTGGCGGCTTTCGTTACAGATTAAGCACTGAGTATTATCATCCCCATTTTATAGATGAGTCACGAAGAGATTAGGGGACATGCCCCAAAAATCACACAGGAAGTTCATGGCAGAGCCAGAAATTCAACCCAGATCTGTGTCCCAATCCAGTGCCTCTACCACAATGACTATCAATTCCTTTCTATTATTGCTTTTGATTTCCCAGCCATATTATTATTATTATACCATTAACTTTAAACTCTTTGGTACTATCAAAACTAGAGAAATTTGACATAACCACTTTGATCTTCAACTATGACATAATACACCACCTGTCCACACACACACACAAATGCTTCCAACAGCATACAGGCCATTGCACTACCATTTGTATAGATTTCAAGCAAGACTGAATATGATGTAGTCCTCATTCTAATGGTCTCCACTGGCACAATCCCAGTGTGAATGAGAATCAATGACCCAATAACCCTAGTGAAGCAAATAGTCTTTCTAGTCTCTTTCTGCACTGCACAGGGGCCAAGTTTGCCAGAAAGTACTTAAATAGCACGCTGCATTGTCCATGGTGGTCATTTGTGCACTTATTTCCCTGTGATAAACTACGCCAGAGACAGACTTCATTCTGCTTCAATTGCCAGCATGTTCTGGAGTGGCCTTCTGTTACAGCTGATTAGAAAAATAGGTTTTCCCAGCCCCATCTTCCACTTAAAAATGTGACTTTTCAGCAAAAAACAGAAAGCTGAAAACTCTCAACTGAAAACTTTTGGTTTAAAGCTGTGAATGCCACTGCAGTGCCTCATGTACCCCTTCTCTTCTATAACCCACACTCCATGACTAGACTACATTTCCCATGATACACCACAATCTCCCATATTGCTGAGCCACTGTATTACATCACTGTGGTCCCTGATCATTATCCATTAAGAAAGATGTGGTCCAGGTGGAGAACCCAACCCATAGAGGAGAATGAGGGCATGAGGCATTTGAACTACAGTTCCCATGAAGGACCATGGCAACATTTCAAATCGAAATATTTTGGTTTTCAGGTGTTGCCTTTTTTTTGTCAAAAAAGGCAACATTTTGCAGAAAGCAGACAATTTTTGTGAAAAATTTCATTTAGTCAAAACCTTAATTTTCCATTAAAGACACTTTGAGCCGTCCCAACTTCCTGTGAATGTGCTGCTAGCTGAACTGAGGCCAAGGTGTGAGCACAAGTGACTATTGGCGAGATCCAGGGCCAGTTGAAGTTAGTCATAAGGAATAATTTGCGATATGACAAGTTATCTGAGTAACTAGCTGAGATGGGCATTACTAGGAGTGGCAAGCAGTGTCATGAAAAGATTAGTATCCTTCAGGTCCAATAGAACAAGGCATGGGACAATAGCAGCTGGTCTGGTTCTGAAAGCAAAATTCATTTGTTCTTTGAAGAGCTAGACTGAATTCTCAGAAGCCAAACTTCCATGTAGCCCCATGAGCTACTGGATAACACAGAAAACAGTTCCAGGCAGTGCTGTGGTGAAAGATGTTGAGTAGGAGGAGAACAAAAGCAGCATTCCATGAGAGAACATTATGCTCATGTACTGCATGGATCTGGCTATTCCAGGAGTGAAAGGCACATGACCACTGAAACAAGAACTCCATCAGCTGCTGTGCTTGGTCTCTGGTTCTCCACAGATAATGCAGGAACATTCTTCCCTATCTCACCTCAGCCACCTAAGTTTCTTGTGACAAATTTTCAAAAGCCCCACCAGAAACCTTCCTTACTGAGCAAGGAGCAAGAACAGAGGGTTCATCCTGGCCTCCATTCTGAGGAAAAAAAACGTGGATATGGTGCCAGTTCCTGGAAAGTTATGAGAGTTTCCTATGGAATTAAAGAGACAAGAGACAAACTTGGGCGCTTAAATTCATATCTTTGTTAGACACTAAAAATCATAGACTTAATAAAGACCCTGGATTTATGGCTCATTGGAACAGTTTGTAACCCATTAACCCACCTTTGTCCTAGAACTTTAGAGGTATTAACTGCCCACTTCACCTTGAATGGTCTCTTATAACACGTTAATTGTTGATGCTAAACAATCTGTTCCACCTTGTACTTAGTTGTGACACTCTGAGTACCTTTCCCAAACCTGAAGAAGAGCTCTGTGTAAGCTCCAAAGCTTCACCAACAGAAATTGGTCCAATAAAAGATATTACCTCACCCACCTTGTCTTTCTAATATTCTAAGACCAACAGGGCTACAACCACCCTGTAAACAAATATGGAATTATGGGAATTGGACTTCTGCCACAATTCTGCTGAGTTGTCAAGAGGCCTTTTAAAATCTCCCAGAAGCCACTGCACTGGAGAGTTGTGCTGGAACAAGCGTAGGTACAAAGAGGGCAGTGCATCATTTACAGCAGAATACCGCGCAAGTAAGGATATGGGGCACATTACAGCCAAGGTGGCACACCTCGTGTTAACACATTGCACACCACTGGTGCTTACACCATATTCTTTAATTGGTTCATTTCTCTAACGTAGATGCAGCCTCTGTTTATCTAGCATTTGATACATGCTTTCAGCATTTTCCCCTCTACCAATTACTGACAGTAGAAGTAATAGCTCAGTCCTCTTGATAACAGTAAAAAAACCTAACAACCCAGCTCTTCAACACTTTGTACAGCACAGACATACGCTTTCCTGGAAAAATCTCAGCTCTCAAATCTTCTGGGGTATATTGTTTTTCTGACCGAGCTGACATGTTTATCTACAATTCTCGAAATAGCATGGCCCTGGAAGTCCTTTTAGTTTAAGGAATGAACCATCTGTAAACACAGAACTGGTTAATTTAATTTGAGATGAGCTGATTGTAAACCAAGCAGATTTTTGAAATAGAAACTCTTCTGCACTGATTAAATGCCCTGTTCACTGAAATATGAATGTGTTCATTTTTTAAAAAGTTATCTACAAAAATGCTATATTTGTTAGTGTTGTGAGCTAGGCTGCTCTAGCCATTTCGCCTTAGGGTGACTACATTCAGAATCAGCAGTAGTGTATTAACATGCCACAGTATTTTAACCCTTTTCATGACTCAGGTGATTTCTGCACTTCAGCTACGTGTACACTTAAAACATTACAGCAGCACGCCTGCAGCTGAGGCACTTCAGCGTAGAGACTTACTACAGCAACAGGAGAGGTTCTTCCATTCTGTAGGTAACCCACCTCTCCAAAAGGCAGTAGCTAGGTCGATGGAATTCTTCCATCTGCCCAGTGCTGTCTACACCAGGGGCTAGGTTGGCTTAACTACGCTCTGGTCTACACTACAAGTTTAGGTTGAATTTAGCAGCGTTAGATCGATTTAACCCTGCACCCGTCCACACGATGAAGCCATTTTTGTCGAATGGGCTTAAAGGGCTCTTAAAATCGATTTCTGTACTCCTCCCCAACGAGGGGATTAGCGCTGAAATTGACATTGCTGGGTCGAATTTGGGGTAGTGTGGACGCAATTCGACGGTATTGGGGTCTCCGGGAGCTACCCCAGAGTTGTCCATTGTGACCGCTCTGGACAGCACTTTCAACTCAGATGCACTAGCCAGGTACACAGGAAAATCCCTGGGAACTTTTGAATTTCATTTCCTGTTTGGCCAGCATAGTGAGCTCATCAGCACAGGTGACCATGCAGTCCCAGAATTGCAAAAGAGCTCCAGCATGGACCGAATGGGAGGTACTGGATCTGATCAGTGTATGGGGAGATGAATCAGAACTCCATTCAAAAAGACGAAATGCCAATATATTTGCCGGAATCATAGAATATCAGGGTTGGAAGGGACCTCAGGAGGTCATCTAGTCCAACCCCCTGCTCAAAGCAGGACCAATCCCCAATTAAATCATCCCAGCCAGGGCTTTGTCAAGCCTGACCTTAAAAACCTTAAAGGAAGGAGATTCCACCACCTCCCTAGGTAACGCATTCCAGTGCTTCACCACCCTTCTAGTGAAAATTTTTTCCCAATATCCAACCTAAACCTCCCCTACTGCAACTTGAGACCATTACTCCTTGTTCTGTCATCTGCTACCACTGAAAACAGTCTAGATCCATCCTCTTTGGAACCCCCTTTCAAGTAGTTGAAAGCAGCTATCAAATCCCCCCTCACTCTTCTCTTCTGCAGACTAAACAATCCCAGTTCCCTCAGCCTCTCCTCATAAGTCATGTGTTCCAGTCCCCTAACCATTTTTGTTGCCCTCCACTGGACGCTTTCCAATTTTTCCACATCCTTCTTGCAATGTGGGGCCCAAAACTGGACACAGTACTCCAGATGAGGCCTCACCAATGTCGAATAGAGGGCAACGATCACATCCCTTGATCTACTGGCAATGCCCCTACTTATACAGCCCAAAATGCCGTTAGTCTTCTTGGCAGCAAGGGCACACTGTTGACTCATATCCAGCTTCTCATCCACTGTAAACCCGAGGTCCTTTTCTGCAGAACTGCTGCCAAGCCATTCGGTCCCTAGTTTGTAGCAGTACATGGATTCTTCCGTCCTAAGTGCAGGACTCTGCACTTGTCCTTGTTGAACCTCATCAGATTTCTTTTGGCCCAATCCTCTAATTTGTCTAGGGCCCTGTGTATCCTATCCCTACCCTCCAGCATATCTACTTCTCCTCCCAGTTTAGTGTCATCTGCAAACTTGCTGAGGGTGCAGTCCACGCCATCCTCCAAATCGTTAATGAAGATATTGAACAAAACCGGCCCCAGGACCGACCCTGGGGCACGCCACTTGATACCAGCTGCCAACTAGATATGGAGCCATTGATCACTACCCGTTGAGCCGGACGATCTAGCCAGCTTTCTATCCACCTTATAGTGCATTCATCCAGCCCATACTTCTTTAACTTGCTGGCAAGAATACTGTGGGAGATCATATCAAAAGCTTTGCTAAACTCAAGGAACAACACATCCATTGCTTTCCCCTCATCCACAGGGCCAGTTATCTCATCATAGAAGGCAATTAGATTAGTCAGGCATGACTTGCCCTTGGTGAATCCATGCTGACTGTTCCTGATCACTTTCCTCTCCTCTAAGTGCTTCAGAATTGATTCCTTGAGGACCTGCTCCATGATTTTTCCAGGGACTGAGGTGAGGCTGACTGGCCTGTAGTTCCCAGGATCCTCCTCCTTCCCTTTTTTAAAGATGGGCACTACATTAGCCTTTTTCCAGTCGTCCGGGACCTCCCCCAGTTGCCATGAGTTTTCAAAGATAATGGCCAATGGCTCTGCAATCACATCCGCCAACTCCTTTAGCACTCTCGGATGCAGCCCATCCAGCCCCATGGACTTGTGCTAATCCAGCTTTTCTAAATAGTCCCAAACCACTTCCTTCTTCACAGAGGGCTGGTCACCTCCTCCCCATGCTGTGCTGCCCACTGCAGTAGTCTGGGAGCTGACCTTGTTTGTGAAGACAGAGGCAAAAAAAGCATTGAGTACATTAGCTTTTTCCATATCCTCTGTCACTATGTTGCCTCCTTCATTCAGTAAGGAGCCCACACTTTCCTTGACTTTCTTCTTGTTGCTAACATATCTGAAGAAACCCTTCTTGTTACTGTTAACATCTCTTGCTAGCTGCAACTCCAAGTGTGATTTGGCCTTCCTGATTTCACTCCTGCATGCCCGAGCAATATTATTATACTCTTCCCTGGTCATTTGTTCAATCTTCCACTTCTTGTAAGATTCTTTTTTGTGTTTAAGATCAGTAAGGATTTCACTGTTAAGCCAAGCTGGTCACCTGCCATATTTACTATTCTTTCTACACATCGGGATGGTTTGTTCCTGTAACCTCAATAAGGATTCTTTAAAATACAGCCAGCTCTCCTGGACTCCTTTCCCCCTCCCTCATGTTATTCTCCCAGGGGATCCTGCCCATCAGTTCCCTGAGGGAGTCAAAGTCTGCTTTTCTGAAGTCCAGGGTTCATATTCTGCTGCTCTCCTCTCTTCCTTGTGTCAGGATCCTGAACTTGATCATCTCATGGTCACTGCCTCCCAGGTTCCCATCCACTTTTTCTTCCCCTACTAATTCTTCCCGGTTTGTGAGCAGCAGGTCAAGAAGAGCTCTGCCCCTAGTTGGTTACTCCAGCACTTGCACGAGGAAATTGTCCCCTACACTTTCCAAAAACTTCTTGGATTTACAAAAAAATCTCCAAGGGCACGATGGACAGAGGCTACAACAGGGACCCACCACAGTGCTGCATGAAAATTAAGGAGCTCAGGCAAGCCTACCAAAAAAACAAAGAGGCAAACAGCCTCTCCGGGTCAGAGCCTCAGACATGCTGCTTCTATGATGAGCTGCATGCAATTCTAGGGAGTGCCCCTACTACTACCCAACCCCTGTCCATGGACACCTGCAAGGGGGTAGTCTCACGTAACAGGCATGAGGATTTTGGGGACGAGGAAGATGATGATGGGGAGGGATAGCTCAGTGGTTTGAGCATTGGCCTCCTAAACCTAGGTTGTGAGTTCAATCCTTGAGGGGGCCATTTAGGGATCTGGGGCAAAAATTGGGGATTGGTCCTGCTTTGAGCAGGGGGTTGGACTAGATGACCTTCTGAGGTCCCTTCCAACCCGGACAGTCTAGGATTCTATGATGAGGAGGAGGAGGAGGAGGAGGATAGTGCACAGAAGGCAAGCAGAGAAACCATTCTCCCCTACAGCCAGCAACTGTTTATCACCCTGGAGCCAATGCCCTCCCAACCCTCCCAAGGCAGGCTCCTGGACCATGAAGCCGGAGAAGGCACCTCTGGTGAGAGTACCTTTGTAAATTAATACATGGTAAAAGCAACCATGTTTAATGATTAATTTGCCCTGAAGACTTGGGATGCATTCACAGCCAGTACAGCCCCTCCTTTTAAATGGCCAACCCAATGGGTGCTTGGTATGGGAAAGGAGGGCGCTGCTGTTTGAAACCATTCCCACATGTTATGAAGGTTGAAGAAGCTGAAAGACTGTGGCTTACCATGGCTGCCTGCAAGCCGAATTCTGTTGCCCAGCCCTGCACGTGTGATCTCTCACACCAAACCGACAGGCCCTCAATATAAGAGGCAAAATGCAACCTTGTACCGAATGCACACATGCTATATAATGTTAACAGCTTGGTTCACCATGAAAGAGTCTACCCATTGTTCTCTAAAATGTGTCTTTTTAAATACTGCTCTCCCTTTTTTTCCCCTCCCGCAGCTGCAAATGTTTCAATGCTCCCCCTATCATCTCCGTCCCAGAGGCTAGCGCAGATAAGAAGGCAAAAAAACTGCACTCGTGATGAAATGTTCTCTGAGCTCATGAAGTCCTCCCTCACTGAAAGAGCTCAGCAGAATGTGTGGAGGCAAACAATGGCACAGTCCAGGAAAGCAGAAAATGAACACGAGGACAGGAGGTGGTGGGAGCAAGATGAGAGATGGCGGGAGCAAGATGAGAGGAGGCAGGATGCAATGTTGAGGCTACTGGGGGAATCAAACAGATATGCTCCGGCGTCTGGTGGAGCTGCAGAAAAGGCAGCAGGAGCACGGACCACCACTGCAGCCCCTGTGTAACTGCCCGCCCTCCTCCCCAAGTTCCATAGCCTCCACACCCAGACGCCCAAGAACGTGGGGTTCCGGGCACCCAACCACTCAAGCAACAGAAGGCTGGCATTCAATAAGTTTTGAAGTGCAGTGTGGCCTTGTCCTTCCCTCCTCCCCTCATCTACCACCCCACCCGGTGCTTCCCTCCTCCCCCACCTCTCTCGGACTACCTTGGCAGTTATCCCCGTATTTGTGTGATGAATTAATAAAGAATGTATGATTCTGAAACAACAATGACTTTATTGCCTCCGCAAGTGGTGATCGAAGGAGGGATGGCGGTTGGCTTACAGGGAAATAGAGTGAACGAAGGGGGGTCGGTTTTCATCAAGGAGAAACAAACAGAACTTTCACACCGTAACCTGGCCAGTCATGAAACTGGTTTTCAAAGCTTCTCTGATGCGCACCACGCCCTGCTGTGCTCTTCTAATTGCCCTGGTGTCTGGCTGCACGTAATCAGTGGCCAGGCTATTTGCCTCAACCTCCCACCCCAGCATAAATGTCTCCCCCTTATTCTCACAGATATTGTGGAGCACACAGCAAGCAGCAACAACAATGGGAATATTGATTTCCCTGAAGTCTAGCCAAGTCAGTAAACCGTGCCAGCGTGCTTTTAAACATCCAAATGCACATTCTACCACCATTCTGCACTTGCTCAGCCTATAGTTGAACAGCTCCTGACTACTGTCCAGGCTGCCTGTGTATGGCTTCATGAGCCATGGCATTAAGGGGTAGGCTGGGTCCCCAACGATAACTATAGGCATTTCAACATCCCCAACGGTTATTTTCTGGTCTGGGAATAAAGTCCCTTCCTGCAGCTTTTGAAACAGACCAGAGTTCCTGAAGATGCGAGCATCATGTACCTTTCCTGGCCATCCCACGTTGATGTTGGTGAAACGTCCCTTGTGATCCACTAGTGCTTGCAGCACCATTGAAAAGTACCCCTTGCGGTTTATGTACTGGCTGCCAAGGTGGTCCGGTGCCAAGATAGGGATATGGGTTCCGTCTATGGCCCCGTCACAGTTAGGGAATCCCATTGCAGCAAAGCCATCCACTATGACCTGCACATTTCCCAGAGTCACTACCCTTGATAGCAGCAGCTCAGTGATTGAGCTGGCTACTTGGATCACAGCAGTCCCCACAGTAGATTTGCCCACCCAAATTGATTCCCAACTGACTGGTAGCTCTCTAGCATTGGAATTTCCAGAGGGCTATTAATGCTCACTTCTCAGCTGTGAGGGCTGCTCTTATCTTGGTATTCTGTCACTTCAGGACAGGGGAAAGCAAGTCACAAAGTTCCATGAAAGTGCCCTTATGCATGCAAAAGTTTTGCAGCCATTGGGAATCATCCCAGACCTACAACACTATGCGGTTCCACCAGTCTGTGCTTGTTTCCCGGGCCCAGAATTGGCGTTCCACAGCATGAGCCTGCCCCATTGCCACCAGGATGTCCAAATTGCGAGGGCCCGTGCTTTGAGAGAAGTCTGTGTCCATGTCCTCATCACTCTCATCACTGTGCTGCCATCGCCTCCTTGCCTGCTTTTGCAGATTCTGGTTCTGCACATACTGCAGGATAATGCACGAGGTGTTTACAATGCTCATAACTGCCACGGAGATCTGAGCAGGCTCTATGCTTGCTGTGGTATGGCGCCTGCAGGAGAGCAGCACTGCAGAGTTGCACCGGAAGCGGTGGCTAAAGATGGATGCCACTAGAATAGATATTTATAGAGAACGATGAGAGGACCTGCGAGGTGGATTCATGAGAGCAGAGTTGCAGCGGAAGCGGTGTATGATGACAGTTAGCAGCACCCAGGAGGACCAGAACGGATCCCCCGAGCTGCAGGAGAGCAGAGTTGCAGCGGAAGCGGTGCATTTAACTCAATCGCTTCCCAGATTCCCAGCCCTATTTCTTTAAAATCTTTTAACAAAACACTTCTAGTGAATAAGAGCAAATGTATCTGCCCATTTCCTGTGAGGCCATCAGTGCTTTGTCCAATCTAAATCAATTTAAACCAGCATCATAACCTTTTTAGGGCAGATATGGACAGATTATGTTAAAACATAAAAAACATACATATCTATTTTACACTATTTTATTTTTCCATAAACAGCTAACCTCGACAAGAATTTTATGTAACACTGATATCAGGCAACTGTATATGCGTTTAGGTAGAATGTATGTTACCATGATAACATTCACACACAAGCAAATATGAAAACGCATCAAGAGTAAACAGAATGGCTATTAATCATATTAGTGCTTATGTAGCCATTTCATTTTGCAAATATTAACTCAGGCCAAAATGTTCATAATCCCAAATGAGTGGCCAGTATGCCAGTTGTTGGATGCCCAATCTGAGACACTCCAAGTACCTTCAGCTCCCATTGACTTCAGCTGAAGTTGTGAGCACTCAGCACTTCTGAGAATCAACCCTAAGATGTCAAGTTGAGCACTCAAACTAAGGCACTCGTAGTCAGTAGGCAGTTTGGAAAAAGTTGACCTAAACGACTACCTCAAGGCCCCAGCGTAAGGCATTGTCAGACCTGGGATTAGAACTCAGGAGTTCCTGGCTTCTATCTGGTGCTATTTAGCTAGACCATGGTGCCTTGATGTAAATACAGTGGTAAATGTTGATATTTTCAATAAATGTGTGGTTACATTTCATGACAGCAGCATTTACTGTTATATTAAATCAGAAGTTCTCCAATTGTGGTCCATTGAGAAGTGGCTAATTCTGGCTCTATTTTTTTCCAGTCATTAAAGATTGTTTCCTACTCTGTAAGGACTTCTTCAGCAATGCCCTTCAAATTGAGTTACCAGAACTCAGTTTAACAAGGAAGTAGAGTGACCAGATAGCAAATGTGAAAAATGAGGACACTTCTTTTTTTCCGGCGAGGGGGGTGGGTATAGTTGCATATATAAGACAAAGCCCCTAATATTGGGACGTCTTGAAGGAAGGCACCATTTCCATCTGGTTCCACTCATGTAACTAACTGGCAGAGTCCTGAGTGAAGAGTCTATGTTTCCCTGACCATTGCCAAAGCCAACCATTTCAAATACATTGTGCAGAGGGCCAGGAGGAAACGGAAGGAGGTCTGATCATTGGTCAGAGACTGGGTTAGTGAGCAGCCACTCATGCCCCAGACTGGCTCCTGAGGAAGCTATTCTGGAACTAGGTTTCCATTCATATGTTTGGAAAACAAACATTTCCATTTAAGGAAGTGATTTCATTTCAAATAGCCAGAAGAGTGGCACAGAATGATTTCAAGGAGTGGTATCTTTACCTTTGGAAAGAAAATTGCTTTTATGGTATTCGTTTGTTTTATTCTCAGTTTGTCATTAAAATTATAAGCCAATTTCTGCAGAGCACATTAGGAATCCAGTCTCCTAGCAACACCCCTCCCACAGACAACAAGAAGGCAAGACAGTATTAATTCCCTCTGAGTGTTAGGAGAGTCTGTTCACGATGCAGATCGTGCTGTACGTTTACCATGGGAAGCAGAGCTTGGAAGAAGCTGCCCTTGTTGGACAGATACCACATCAAATATTCTCTCTGTGACTAAGACAAATTCCAACCTTGTCCTAAAAACAGACTTGGGAAACTGATGTCCTTTTTTCCTCCTGTAGGGGATTCCATGCACAGAGTTCTGTGAAGAAAATGTGTATTTAATATACACAAGCCCCCACTACCCTAACATTGATTTAAATCAAAGGGTTTATTTTAAACAGCATGTTCCTTTTCTAATACACCACCATGATTTACTGGCTGACATACACAACCATGCAACAATTCTATTAATAGAGCCTGAACCCTGATGAAAACCTCTGCAGCCAGCTCTTTTCAAAAATAATTTTCTGACTCAGACAGCACAGACTTTTAATGATTGTTTGTCTTTTAATATCTAGGCAAAATAGTCCCCCCATATTTATGCCACAATCTGCTTGAGGATATGTGATATTCAATCACTAAGGCCTAAATTCAGCCCTCAGATACAGGACTCCAATTTGAAGGCAGAATTTGCCCTTAGTTCTAGGACAGTAGCAGGTATTATGTGGTCAGGTTTGCAGGGTTTAAAAAAAAACAAAAACAAAAACAAAACCCAGCTTACCTATATTTCTCCATCCATTTAAGAAAGCAAAACAACATGGTAGGGCAGTTCTCCAATTGTCTGTTGACCACTTGTGGTCTGGGGAGCATATCCAAGCTATTCATAGAGCTACTTCTGTCACATTGATGAAATCTGTGTCAGTGTTCAGGCTGTAATGACTCCAGTAGTTGTAGCCCCATCCAGGATGCTATTAGGATTTCCAGAGGCTCGTTTAATGAGCTAAATTAAAGAAACAAGCACCTCTACACACTGCGCTGGCTTCGTGCCTCGTTTCATTGGGGGTTTCTTAGTATGATTCCAACTATGATCAGATTTGAAGACAGCATCAAAACTAGAGGAGAAGACAACACTCCAGAAGCCAAAACCAAACTGCAAAGTGACCTGGAGAGATTAGACCAGAAGGAACTGCAAGCAACATGAGGAGATTTGGTACTACTAAGTATATAGATCTATATAACTACCACAGCAGGGGGCAGGCAACATAACTAAGCAGGTGTATCCATTACAATAAAACAAGTGTAATTTAACCTTGTCTCCTTTACGCTGCCCTACTAACACTATTTCATGTAACTAAGCACCACAGTAACTACACTGCTGGCAGAGGAGGTGAGCCATAAGATGATGCAGTGTCATCATATGGTGATAACATTCTTTTCATTTCACTAGTATCTCTGGAGGATGCTAAACAGAAGCTACTAAAGTTAGACATTTTTAAAATCTGTTTTAAAATAGCTGACTGTGGAGCTTGCTGGACCGCTAATGTTGATTTTCAATAAGTTTTAGAGCACTGGGCAAGTTCCAGAAGACAGGAAGAAAGCTAAAGTGCCAATTTTAAAAAAAAGGGTGGATGGGGTGACCCCGGTAATTATAGGCCTGTCAGCTTGACATCAAACCCAGGCAAGATAACAGACCAGCTGATATGGGACTCTGTGAATAAAGAATTAAAGGAGGGTAATGTAATTATTGCAAATCAGCATAGGTTTATGTAAAATAGATCCTGCCAAACTAACTTGATATCTTTTTTTATGAGATTACAAGTTTGGTTCAGAAAAGCAATAACGTTGGTGTAATATACTTAGACTTCTCTAAGGCATTTGATTTGGTACTGCACAATATTTTGATTAAAAAAAATTAGAGTGATCTAAAATTAACATGGCACACACTGAATGGATTAAAAACTAGCTAATTGATAAATCTCAAAATGTAACTGTAAATGGGGAATCATCATCAAGCTGGTGTGTTTCCAGTGGGGTCCCACCGGGATCAGTTCTTGGCCCCATGCTATTTAACATTTTTATCAATGACCTGGAAAAAAACATAAAATCATCACTGATAAAGTTTGAAGATGACACCAGAATTGGAGGAGCTGTAAATAATGAAGAAGACAGGCCACTAATACAAAGCAAGCTAAAACTACAAGCGTTTTAATATCGCTAAATATCAATCTATCTATCTAGGAACAAAGAATGAGGTCATACTTATACGATGCGGGACTCTGTCCTGGGAAGCAGTGACTCTAAAAAAGATTTGGGGATAGTAACGGATAATCAGCTGAACATGAGCTTTCAGTGAGAATCTGTGGCCAAAAGAGCTGATGTGATTCTGGGACACATTGACAGGGGAATCTCAAGTAGTAGAGAGATTACTTTACCTCTGTTTTTGGCACTGGTGCGACTGCTGCTGGAATACTTGTGTCCAGCCCTTGAGCCCACAATTCAAGGAGGATACTGACACATTGGAAAGGGTTCAGACAAGAGCCACAAGAATGATTAAAGGATTAGAAGACATGCCTTATAGTGATTGAGTTCCTTGAGTCTATCTATTTAGCTTAACAAAGAGAAGGTTAAGGGGTGACTTGATTACAGTTTGTAAGTATCTACATGGGGAACAAATATTTAATAATGGGCTCTTCAGTCCAGCTGAGAAAGATATAACAGGATCCAATGGCTGGAAGTTGAAGCTAGACAAATTCAAACTGGAACTAAGGCATACATTTTTAATAGAGAGAGTAATTAACCACTGGAACCATTTACCAAGGGTCATGATGGAGTCTCCATCACTAACACTTTTTAAAGCAATATAGGAGGTTTTTTCTAAAAGATACATTTTAGGAGTCAGTTTGGGGTCGTTCTATGGCCTCTGTTATACAGGAAATCAGAGGTCCCCAAACTTTATACCTAACCTTGCACCCCACCCCTTACCCCTGTCCGCACTCCCCCCCAGTCCCTCAGAGTTGGGAGTGCGGACTCAGGGAGCAGAGCCAGGGGTAAGGGGGCTGAGGCTGGGGCCACAGCTTGGGGCAGAGCCAGAAGCCGGGGCCCTGGGCCAGGAGTGGAGCCCCAGGTGCAGGGTTGGCAGCCAGAGACCCAGGTGCAGGGCCATTAGTGGTGTACCAGGTGGAGGGCTGGGACCCAGGGTTGGGAACAAAGCCCCAGGTGCGGGGCTAGCAGCCAGCAGTGGAGCTGGGTGGCGCTTCCTCCCCGCCTCCCCCGTGTGGGCTGGTCCAGGCCTCAGCCATGCCCCACAGATCAGGGACCTCTGGACTCGATGATCACAATGGTTCCTTCTGGCCTTGAAATCTGTGTGTATTTTAAGACGTGCTCCGTACAATGAGTAAGAGAGAGCGAGCGAGCGCCGTGCGCACTCAAGAAGCATTGTTGTCGGATTAACAATCACCCATATAACCTAATTCATCCTGTATAGCAAACATTGTAAAGATCACTATTATGTAATTACAGGATCTTGTGTAGCCACTCTGCAACTGCTAGTAGCGAATATCTCCAGTGGCTGGTGATGGGGCACTAGATGGGGAGGGCTCTGCGTTACGACAGATAATTCTTTCCCAGGTGTCTGGCTGGTGGGTCTTACCCACATCCTCGGGGTCTAACTGACTGCTATATTTGGGATCAGGAAAAATTTTCCCCTGGGTCGGATTGGCAGAGACTCTGGGGGGTTTTCACCTTCCTCTGCAGCATGGGGCACAGGTCACTTGCAGGTTTAAACTACTGTAAATGGTGAATTCTCTGTAACTTGAAGTCTTTAAATTATGATTTCAGGACTTCAGTAACTCAGCCAAAGGTTAGGGGGTCTATTACAGGAGTGGGTGGATGAGGTTCTGTGGCCTGCAATGTGCAGGAGGTCACACTAGAGGATCATGATGGTCTTTTCTGACCTTAAATTCTAGGAGTCTATTTCCCCTTGAAATGAGAGGGCTATTGCTTCTTCGTGTCCTTTGGGCCAAGATCTAGTGTCATGCAACTTTATATCAGATAATTCCTTTACTGGGGGACTATATCCCATAACTACAGGAAGGGAAGGGCTCCATTTAATATGTCTTTTCCATTAAAAGCTTGTCTATGTTAAAATACCCATATTTTATCACACAGACATATAAAATATGTTTAGGCAACATGAGGGTTTTAACACAAGCCAAATAAAGCAGAAAATGTATTGTGAAGGATTACAGACTACTGGCTAACCCTGTTAGGGCATTATGGATTTTCTTTTCTCCTCTGAATTAACATGGTGTCAACTTGAACATTCAATCCCACTCTTTATGTCAGTTCATTTCACAGCATTTGCATTTTTTAGATATACTGTCAAAGTTTCCCAGTGTATTTCCTGGGATTGTTTTAAATGTTCTGGTTTTCTCTTCACATGGGCCCTTGTAGAACTTCACTTGTACTTATCCCATCTGAAATGGTTCTTAGTCCAGGCTTTTGGTTAACTACCTTTAGAAATCATTAAAGATAATGGATACCTTATGGTACTGTTAGTTTTATTAAAAACCCTTATAACATGTTGCGACAGGATAGTTAGATTATGATTCTGATGTTAAAAAAGTACATTTGATCTGATGTGATTCTAGTGCGAAACTTTTGGACATGGCAGATTGAGCAGATCTAGTTCAGAGTGTTCACCTAGGTCTCACATTGCCTCAGTCAATTACTCTGCTGAAAGTCCTTCTGAATGTTGATAAAACTAAGGGGGAAATGCTCAACTCTATCCTACATACACAGAAGCACATCACTAGCACCACACCACATGTAGAGTCAGATGTACAGATGCAGTGGCTGGTTTCACAAGCTTCATGCTGTTGATGTTCACACTAGAAATACAGGGTAAGATGGAACTCTTGTATCTCAAGTGGCGGAGACATTCAATAGTGACATACATAACTACTGGCTTTATTGATCATGTCTGCACTGTAAGAGCATTCATATGACTAAGCTCATGAACACCTGCTCCAACATTCATTGAGCTCACTAAAATCTGGGAAGCTTTCTTTGAGGGTCAGGGGGAAATGACTCTTAGCTGGTACTTTGAAATCCTTCTCAGGATCCCAGAGTAGATGTCCCCAGATGATAGTAAATAAAGTGAAGAAAAAATATTCTTAATGATAATCTATCCAGTTGTTTGTTCCTTCAAACCAAATTCCACATGACTGATTGACTGGACAGGGAAGGTTGAGTATAATATATACTGGATTTGAGGGGGACTTAGTTGAGAAGCACAACTCCCCTCCGGCACACACACCCTTTTGAAACTAATATCCCTATTTTGGCACTTCTGTAACTTTAGCCAAATTGATTTTATTCCCAATTTTTCCACTAAACCCCACAGCTATCTAGCTGAGTTCCAATTCAGAATTATTTTATGGACAAATTATACACCTCTGAATGTAGAGTCTTATAACATCGCCATTTAGACAGCTTACACTCAGAGTAGCATACCAGACACTACTATAACATCTAGGAAAATTTAAACCTTATTCTATACTCTGTACATCAAAAGAAAAATAAAGGGAATGAAGTTTTTAACCCTACTGATGAATCCAACAGTAAAACAGGTAACTTCACATCACTTGTGTGACTGAAGTATCATAGACTACTACACAATATTTTCCTGTTGATTAAGTTGTTGAACCTGCATCAGTTAATTTACAGTAAGAAGAAGTTTGATTTGCTGCAAAAGTTTGACTACACCTAAAGCTATTTTTGTGATTAAATATTCTCATAGCAGAGCTAGAATGTAGGTCTCTCAGCAACCAGTAATCATAACAAATGTGGTCACTTGATTATTTAAAGTGTATTCTCTCCCCAAAGGATCTAGTTTTTTCTGTAGCACCTGTTACGTGACTGTTTAACACTTTTGACCTGAAATGACAGGCTTGGCATTGTGCTCGAGTAAGTTATCTCCTAACATTTACAAGGTTGTCATGCAGCATATGTACAGTCATCTGACTCATAGCACACTATAGTTATTCAAAATCACATTTCAATACATGCATTGCCAGATGGACGAGTTGTATAGCGTACACTATGTAATTACGGCTCACACACAGAACTGATAATAAAACGACATCTTTTTTCCAGATCTAAGTATAGCTGTGCTATTATTTTTCCATGCTTGAGAGTTTATTTTGTATCGCTCTACTACAGGAGTTGTAATGACACTTTAGGCCCTATTCCTACTGAACACTGCTGTTCAACAGAGCACCAGAACAGGTATGAATGATGTCGCTAAGGTAGAAAAGCCTACCTGATTCAAAAGACATACATAAGGGAGCGTGGAATGAAGGTATAGTTAATGCCTAAAAGCAGTACACGAACCATTCCAGCCAACGTAAGTGCCACTGTGAGCCAAACATTTTGCCATGCATTTGTCCTCACACAAATTCAGGGTCTATACTGGGCATCCAAAATTAGTGGAAACTTCTGACAGTTTTAGCCTTAATCTCTCTGTGCCTCAGCTATAAAATGGGGATATAATACTCACTCATCTCACAAAGGCACTGTGAAGATAAATTCATTAATATCTGTGAAGCAAGCAGGGTTAGACCCTCAAAGGTATTTAGGAGCCTAACTCCAATTGAAATCAATGGGAGTCAGGTGCCTAAATGCCTTTGAGAAGCTGAGCCTTAGATTCTCGAGAGAGAGTGCCATAGAACCACCCAGAAGGAAATTAATAAATTTAGTATTCGATAGCAAATATTGATCACCCATTTGGTGAGCACTATCCCTCCTATGCACTGTGGGGAAAAAATAGTATGTGATCATGTAATTAAAGACTGCATCAGAATATACACACAGTCAGGCCCTGAACTAAAGTAGCACAGGCAGCCTTAATTCTCCCATTACCTAACTTTGGAGTGCTTGACCTTAATTTTGTGTGTGTAATAACATACATACACACACCCACATCAAGGACCTGCTTGGTGTAGATCAAACAGGTGAAGGAAAAAATCGGAGAGATTTGATGATTCCAATGGAGGAGCATGAGATCAGAAAGGCAATAGGAAAGTAGAAGTGCATCTGAGATATGGGGAGCTGCCAAGGAGAGATTAGAGAGCCAGGAAGCGTTGGGGAAAAATGAGAGGCTCAGATGAGATCAGATTCATTAGAAAATTCTAGGGTGAAGACACTTGCAGTTTGTGACTCATCAAATAAACCTTATCAATTGAACAAAGTAGGCAACTAACAGCTTAAACCGTACACACAATTTATAATGTGATTCCAGAACTTACTCTCCAGAGCATAGCAACGAATTCCACACTAGCCAAGATGGAAGCAGAAATTACCATGCAGACTACGCTACCACAGTCTGACTCTTACAGCGCACACTCAGAATTCTGCTGCCATGTGCAGAAAACAGAATTCCCATAAAAGCCAGCAGTAGACTTGGAGGATTCCATAAAATATACATACAATTTAAAGTTTGATGAGGAATCTGCAGCTACAAAACATGCCGTGTACCACAACCATTAACTCAAGGCCTGACTCTGAAATCCTCATTCATACTGGGTATTACTCAGGTGAGTATTTCCAGCCTCCTTGATATCAACAGGCCTATTCTTGTGAGGAAGGTTTGCAGAATGAGGTTCTCAGTTACCAGACTACTAGAAAGTATAAGACAAGAGGCCAAGGTCAGTGAAGTTGCACCAGTATAGCAGAGAACAAAAGTTGGCTTAATGTACTGAGACCATCCAAAAGAGAAATCAGATGGTGCAAATTTGCTTGACAATAGCAATGCTGCAAATACCTTTTGAAAAATGTTTATGTGTCTGCAAATGCATAGCTACAAGGGGATTTTGTCTGAGCATTTTATAAGCCGCTATAGATACTGTCTTTGTACTATTAAATCACTTTATATGCTAATAGCTGGCAAGATTCCCTTTGCACAGAATATTATACGGCATTCCTAATTCTAACACAGACTGAACATGTAAAAAAATTAGGAACTATATCCTACCATCCTGTAATGAAACCCACACAAAAGTGACAGAGTTGACCATATAGAGCCTGGGAAGGATAGGCCACCAGACTTGACTAGGATCTGCAAGAAAAGGAAAACAGCTCTCCACAGCAATTGGTGCTCTTTAGTGAGGGCTTGCCTTGCCCCACCCATAGCAGCAATACTGGTTCTCCCCACCTCAGCTGTGTGGCTCCTCCCTTGCAAGCTGAGTTGGATGTGTATGAGCAGGTACAGAGCAAAGCTGATGCTTTTTCCAGCCCCCTTAACGCCTGTGTGGGTATTTGTCAGCTCAGAAGGGGAGCATGCTCTGAACTTCAGAGGATTTGGTGGCACGATCTCTGCTGACCCAGACAACCCTAATCCCACTGATTTGAGGCAGAGTACTTTTTGAAGGCTCAGGGGGAAGGGAATTTATGGCTGGAACAATTGTCTCTGCTCCCTACCTTAGCCGCTCACCAGTTCCACTAGCTTCTTCCCAGCCAGATGGAGGAAAGCACACAGCTCTGAGTGTGCAGTGAAAAGGACTTGGAGAATCACTGAAGCTCCCTTATAGCCCTGGACTTACTGTCATATGCAGCAAGATGTATATTAAGGATCTAGGAGAATCTAAACTATTTAAGGACACACCAGGAAAGCAGCTCTTCTCTCTCTCTTTCGGTTTGTAGATATGACTCTTGTTTAAAAAAAAAAAAAAAGGCATATCTTAAAGCAGGGTGCTGTCTAAGTGGCCTGTAAGGCAAGTTGCCAGACAGAATACTCCAGGAGGCTACTCTGAGGCTGTGCTCAGCTTTACTCCTATTTACAGCTAAAGGGTCTGATTCTCAACTTTTGCACCTTCTGCAGTGTAACCAACTATGACCTTCTGGGGTGAAATCCAAATCAGTGAGAAGCTGTGTCACCCTTGCCCTGCAATTTTGGGTGCCTCACAATCCTTTGCTTCTGTAGCTCCCACCTGGACTGCTCACAACCACCCTGAGTATCTGTGTACAGCCACAGCCCTTGTTCAGCAAGTCTGACCCCAGCAGCCTGTCAGCAAACACCAGCCACATTCTGACTTCTAGCAGCCTTGTTTACTACTTGCAGGGTGACCCCAACACACTCCCAGTCCTGAATTTTCCCTTCAAACCGTGTGTTCTGTACTGTGCAGCCCTCTCCTTGACAGTCTAGAGATATACTAGGTTTCTTGCCCCTCTAAGGGGATCACTATACAACAGTCTGGTATCTTAATGGAGTTACCCAAACAATCCACAACATTGGATTAGTGTTAAAGAATAAAACAATTTTATTTTACTGCAAGGCAATAGATTTTGAGCACAAGTACAAGGCATTAAAGTCAGAAATGGGTACAAGAGAAATAAAGATAAAACACTTCCTAGGACTAAAACTTAACAAGCTAGATTTGGCTCAAGATACAATTCTTACCACATGCTCCCAGCAACAGGGCTGACAAAATTTCAGGTCAGGATCTGCTTTCAAAATCCAAGGGCTGTCTCTTTTGTTTTCTTAGGTGAAAAAGAGAGAGCTGAATAGGGAGAGAGAACTTTGGGAGTTTTTGCCCCTCACTTCTATAGTTTCCTGAGGTTACCCCTAGATAAAGTTTATTCCCACTATGTGGATGGAAACAAGGAGTCTGGTAGTGAAAGAGATTCATACTTCTGTTTGCTAAGATGCAGATCTGTTTGTTCTTCCCCTCCTTCCTTGCCAAAGAATGGCCACTTGGCAGGTGATTACCCAACAGCTTTAATGACACCTGACCAGAGGCATCACCTTGTCCTTTACCTTACCCAATACCCAGACTTGTCTGGTAAACACACTTCACTCAGGATTTCAGCTTATGTTCATAACTTTACATATAATGTTGCTACATTTCACCATGATATTATTGACCAGCAAGTTATTAGTTTACAAATGATACCTTACATGGCATATTTTGTACAAAGATTATTACAATGGTGTATAGCAGTGGTGGGCAACTGGCAGGCCGTGAGACAGTTTGTTTACATTGACCGTCCACAGGCACAGCTGCCCGCAGCTCCCAATGGCCGTGGTTCACCGTTCCCAGCCCATGGAAGCTGCGGGAAGCGGCAGCCAGCACGTTCCTGCGGCCCACGCCACTTCCCACAGCTCCCATTGGCAGGGAACGGCGAACCGCGGCCACTGGGAGCTGCAGGCGGCTGTGCCATGTAAACAAACTGTATCGCGGCCCGCAAGCGGATTACCCCAGTGGGCCGCAGATTGCCCACCACTGGTGTATAGGGTGTGCATACAGGAGTGCATTCCGTCACACCAATTCTCATGATATTTGGGTTTTTCTTAAACTCTCAGTTCCTGAAGCCTAGCAATTAGGTGAGACTCTCTGAACTTTTTAATAGAAATCTTCTAGCCCTCACATTGTGTAGAAAAGCTTGGAAACCTGACCCAAGAGCACCCTAGCACCTCAGGAACCAGAAGACAAACTGAACATAACATTTATTATTTTAAAAACATTTCATAATTTTTAAGCCAATCTCATGATCTTTTGAAGTCTGACTTGTGACTGTTGAACGATTGGGGCTGGCCATATTGCTTCTACACCCATCTCCTCCTGTGTAAAGTGGATGTAAACCATTACGATTGATTTGGCAGTCTCACAGCCTCTTGCATAGGTATAAATGACTAGAAGGGGGCAAGGCAGAGAAGAATCAGGCCCAGTAAGTTTTTATATTTTATTTGTTCCTTGTTTTGCTTTAAGGAAAGCTGCTACAGCAGCTGCTGCTCCTTTAAGTGGGCTTGAGGTTAGGCAAGGGAGCTTCTTGCACTGTGGTGCTATATTACATCTCTCCTTCTCGTGATGATTCCTTGGAAGTAGCCAATAGACTTTGACCTGGTCTACACCTAAAACTTAGGTGAACCTAGCGACATCACTCAGAGGTGTGAAAAAATTCAGAGACATAGTTAAGTCAACCTAATCCCAGTATAGACTCTGTTAGGTGGAAGAATTCTTCTGTTGAGTTAGCACAGTCTACACTGGGGATTAGGTCGGTACAACTTTGTCTCTCAGGGGTGTGGATTTTTCACAACCTGAGAGACATAGCTATCCCAATGTAAGTCCCTAGTGTAGACCAGGCCTATGTTATTACAAGTCAAGCAATGATTTCTCAAATAGCAAAGCAGATAGCAGCACAGGTGCCCTGCTAGAGGAGGAGCTCGCCCCATATCTGATCCATAATAAGTGTGGAAATTATAAAAGGGTCCACAGAAATTTGGAAGAGGGAATGGTTATGAACTGAATTTATAGTGATGGGATAGTACCTCAGCACCTGGGAATTTGGAACTATCCACAACATAAGGATAATTTAAGAAGAAATAATGTTTTGCAGGAGTTATTATTAGAAGCTAGAAAGGGGGTGGGGGTGGGGGGAGTGATGGTAGTCTCCTGTGCTCTACCCACTTATGACACCCCTGGGAGCGGCTATTCTATAGTTTACACACATTTTCTAATCTTCCCTCTCCTCTCTTGAATGCTTTGGCCAGCAGCAAAATAGTTAACTGTGTTGACATAAATATTCATGATTAGGTTTCCCAGTTAACTTTCCCACTGAAAGGACTGGAAGACTGCCCACCTCTCAGAGATATTGTTTCAGGCATGCTGCAGCCAGGGCAGCATCGATTTGCCACCAATTCCCTTTTGAAAGTCGTCTTCTCAACCATAAAGGTTAGAGTTTTAAACTTACTTTTAAATTAAAGATAAGATGCAAGCAGAAGAGAAAAAGTACCAACTCTGTGAGCTGCTATCTCAATTGCTGGCTATTGTTAATTCCTGCACTTATGTGTTATCACCATTAAATCCCCATTTAGTTAAGAACCATCTTTCACCCTCTAATATTCTCCAGCCTACAATATCTCCACTGCCACATTTAATAGTAGTAATCAAACATTACAAATACCCACCAAACACAGTAGCACCTATTCTACCTATACTTTCTACTATGTGGCACGCAGATTTTACAGGTATTGAATTTTCTCAGATACTGGAGACAAACTGAAAAATTACTGACCTCACTTTCTGTGGAAAATGAAGCAAATATTCTAATGGTTGTGCTATTTTGCAAGTAAGCTATTTTACTAAGCAAACCACACTTCCACGTTTCAACAAGCGTGACCATTATGATGTAAAGACAAGGTCACATACGAGTAGTTCCTCATTTATGTACAATTACTCCACTTGAGGAAAGGAATAAAGGGCTAGATCCACAAAGGGACTAACTTTTAGGTGTTTTGCCACCCAGGGGAATCTACAGTCCTGTGTTAGGTACCTACGCACCCTGTACAATGCATAGAGACAGAGAGAGATTCACAAAAGCCAGCAAGCTGAGAAGGAAGCCACTTGAAACAGTTATTAGAAACGCTGAAGAGCAGAAGGGGGTGATGTAAGCCCTGCCCTCTCAGGGAACTAGGCACTAAATCTGGGCTGGAGGGAGGCACCTATCACTTCTTGGGATTCTCAGCCATGAACCCTTTCCTGGAGTTAGGCATTGAAACTGGTTTTTGAATGAAACACCAGAGGAAAAGAATGAGGAGTACTTGTGGCACCTTAGAGACTACCACTCTGAAACCTGTCACCAGAGGAAAAGAAGGTTATGGTGCTTCCCACCCCCCCATGTGTAACTTTTAGCCCAGTGGCTAGAACCCTCACTCAGGCTGGGGGAGACCCAGCTTTAAATTGCCCCTTTTCCTGAAGTAGAGATTTGAACTTGAGTCTCTTCTCAGGAGGAAGCTCTAACCCCTGGACTATAGGGTATTGTAGGGCAGGTTTCTCCAAATGTCTCCTGTTGAAGCTGTTCCATTGTGTATATGTAGTTAAACAGTCATAGAGCCATAGCTATGCTCTGTACAATAGCTGCTGTGTTTTACATCAGATATATCTGTACAGTAGTGATGACCAAACTCGATGCACAAGTTTTGCACATCAGTTTGTAAAGCACTGTAGAATCCTTCAGTGTGTAAGATCATGAACACAGTCTAGCAAAGGTTGAAGTTAATTTTTGTTTCCGTTATGTTCGGTCTTCACAACTAAGAGTATCCAATATCACTAGACAAAATAGTGTTTAGATGTGCAGTTTTAAGTGTCATGTTATTGAAAATGTTAATCTTTGTAAACCATTTCTACTTAAGAGGATACACCTGTCTGAACATCTGGGCTTCCTATGCAGCCAATAACTGGCAAGTAGGTGAACTAATAGGACACAGAGTTTTGATACCATTGCTTCTCCTCAGCTCTTGGTCTTTCCAGCCAGGGTGGTGGGCCTTTTTCTTTTTCTGAAGTCACCTTGTGGCTTTCAGTCATGCCACTCTTGGACTAAAGGCATATGAAAAGTGAACACCAACCCATGAATAAAACAATCCATTTTCTGGTGATTTATACAACTCAAGCCATAGGTGCTTGTCCCTCCCCTGAGGAGAGCTAAAAATAAAACTTCTTCAGAAATAATTCCTAACGGTATTAAAGACTGTTTGGTACAGACAGTTATGGCTGGTGCTAAATCCAAGAATTTAATAGTATCTTTCAGCAGACTACAGGGAGTAGTTAGAGATTGGGGAGTCCTAGAAGTTTTTAAAAAGTCTTGTAAAACTCATAAAGAATAACCTCTTCTGTTTTTCTCATTTTCAGAATCAAACACTTCCCCAGATTAGGATTACACAGGAAAATTCCAAAAACTCAGCCAGCCGATTGCCCAGCTAGCATCAAATGGTATGAGGTCCTTCTGCAGAGGAAATCTCCCTCCCAGAGGCATTGAAAAATGAATTTTAGAAAGTGCTATTTTTTATTTTGCTCCACCGGATTAGATTTTTTACAAATAGTATAAGGAAATGGTCCCTGCTGCCTATGGAATGTCCACATTGCAGGCAGAAACGAGCCTCCCAGCCCAGCTCCCTGAACTCAGGCTACCTAGCAGGACTCACAATGGTGCTCTAAAAATAGCTGCAACAGGCTGCAGCTCCAGCTCCAAAGCCTTTTTGGGGTGGGGTTCGAAAGCCCAACCCACAACATGAAATCAGCACCCACACAGCTACTTTTAGAGTGCTAGTACAAGCCCCACTAGTATACTCCCACATGCAGTTTAGACATACCCCTAAAGTTCCTGGCTGTAGGGACATTCCTCCTGAATTCCTACAGATACTGTTTTCACCATGAACTAATTTAATATTCAGTCGCTCATGTTGTAGCAGCCAGGCAAGGCATTAAACTTCAACAGGACTTTATTTTTAAAGTGGAAACCTCTTTACCAAGCTGCTGCTGCACCCTCGGTAGCTCTCACTCCGCCTCCTCAACCCCCCCCCCCCCGTTTCCTGTCCGTTCAGACTCCCAACAGCCAGTGCTCCCAGTTCTAATAATTACAAGCAGCATCTAAACACCACAAGATGCTGTTTTCATCATGAACTAATTTAATATTCAGTTGCTCTTTGGCTTTCCTATACTCGTTAGGCTAAAAGTTAGAGCCTAGAATAACTGCAGACAAATTGTCTGAGGCAGAGAATTTGTACTGCAAGGCCTTGTCCACAGAAGTCTGTATAAAAACACTTACTACCAAGATTACAGTAACTGTCAGCAACATCATCGAGGACTCGTGCAGAGAGGATTCAAGAGTTTTTAGCACCGTGTCATGCAGAGTTCCTAATGGCTAAACACTGCTGCTAAAACACTAGGGTAGAAGGATTCTTGTTTTCACCTTCCTTTTATACTGTGGAAACATCCTACCATTAGGAATATAATATTTCATGTTTTCTTTTCAAACCTAGGTATCCATGACATATCAGTAAACATACCAGAGCTCCACTGATGCAAGCAGCTTTGCACCATTGCTTGCTGCTGATTCAGTAGGGACACTCTTTTCTAGTGTAGAGGCTCCTCCACAAATAAAATGACCCCATTGCCAATAAGTGAGCCTGACATTGCAAGAGCAACACACTCTCTGTCACACAAGACTTTCTTACTGGATGTTTTCAGCTACTGGAAAAAAAAATCCATCTGCCATTGTTCATATATCTGAAAGAGAAGCAAGAAGCATGACTCAAGTGAAGGAGTGTTGGGAAATTGCATTGGGATGCTGGGTTGCTCCTTGCCCCTTGTGGTTAGAGCAGTATGCCCAGTTATCTAGATTTTCTTACAAATTGTGACACCACTTTCACTTTTTAGAAATAGGGCACTCTTCTCTTTGATAAATAAAGAAGTTAGTGTTTGGTTCAGCCTCTGAAACTGACTTCAGATAGTCAGTATTGGAGATTTTTTGCTATCCACCAGTTGGAACTGATTCTTTCACGTTATTCTGGAACCTACTGGAAAACACCTCTCAACCAGGTGAAACCTGCCCTATCAACAGCAAGGCAAAGTCAAGCACGATACACAGCAAAGGTTGGTTTTAACAAGTTCCCCACTTTTACACAGCAGACAATTTTAAAAGAAGTAGATAAATGACACATTCTTATCATCATCACATGCTTCTGCAGTACAAAAGAACAGAGGGTCACAAAATAAGGAACTGGAACTTCCCGCATAGATAAAACTAGTGAAACTTTTAAAATACATTGAAAAATGGACACGTTTAGGACAGTTCCTCAGAAGTCCCAAAGTGTGCAGTGTGTTAGAACTACCACATCACAGGCTTTTAAACAGAGGGCCAAGCTTCTAAGTACCTTCCTCCATTCAAGTACAGGAATCCACTATATGTGCTCTCCGAGTACTTTGTTTATGGATTTATAACAATTCACTAAGGGCATGATCTTGCCCAGTACCCACCCAGAGTCTTGCACAAGGTAAACCGTGATGAACAGGACAGCTAGTTAGGCAAACCCAACCCTATACTAATTCCAGTGATGTTAAGCAGCTGCCAAGTTATTTTTCTGCTCAGTAGCTGGAGAATAGCTTAAGAGAGAAAGTGTAGCTAAGTTATTCCTTAGGGTGATAAGGATCATGTTGAAGCCCATGTTTCTTCTGACACACCCTTTTCCCCAATACAGTTTTGTTTAATTTAAAAACAAACAAAAAACCTGTACACTTGTAAGGAACAAGAGTACAAAGACACTTATGATTTAGCAAGGGCCTGATCCTGCTGATGCCCTCAATTCCCATTTCAACGTCAACCAGAAGCTGTGAAAAAAGCATGGTGACAGAAGGGAGAGAGGAAGAGGAGGGAAATGTTAAAGACAGAAGGGGCAGGGAAGAGAATGTGGAGAGTGGGAAATAAGCGGCAGAAAAGCTTGGAGAAGGGAACAGAGAGGGATGGACAGAGACGGAGGGATCAGGTATAGGAGCACCTGGGCTCCCCCATTTTAAGTTTCCTTAGCGGGATTCATTCATTCCATACACAGAAAAATAAATTAAGAGGGAACATGGGTTGCAGCTCTTGGATACTGCAAACGGGCTGAGCCCTGGGTAGAGGTAGTGCTCTCCGAAGGGGCAGGAGGAGAACTTTCTGGACCAAGGATTGGGACGGAGTGTGATGGAACAGGGATTTTTCCACGTTGACTAGTATGATTAGTTTTCAGAATGGTAGGTGCCAGGTATTTTTTCTCAAGCCATAATCCTTCAAAGTCTTAACCTTTGTCAGCCACTGAGGAGTTTCCTCTCCCAAGCCCCATTTCATAACAACTTTAAGCATGTTAAAGTAAGGAAGAGTTGTCATCCTTGAGTAGGTCAGACATTTTATTTGCATCACTCCATACAAATCTGATTACATAGTGTTTCCCTGAACCTAACTCCTACTGAAGTTGTCATCGTGAGTGTCAACGGTATCAGAGCTCAGAGAGTTAAATTTGAATTCACTGTTTCTCCCCAACCTGATTAGCAGGCTTTCGCAACTTGTCTGCAACTATTAATTTCTAGACAAACTTGACATACATTGTTCTTTCACCTTATTTAGGAAAACAGGCAGATAAACCTCATGGTGTGGTTCTGGAGAGTTTGTGTTGCTGCAGATTTCATGTTTCCAATTACATTCCATGGCATAAACAGAACACACAGTTGAGCCCAGTAACTTGGGAGTCAACAGCATGAGAAAAATGATCTGTAAAAGTGCTGCTGCCCCAGTTCAGAGACCACCGTGACTGGCACAGTATAAGAACTAAACAACAACAAAATTAATACTTGTTCCTGTTTTGTTTTTTTTTTTCCAAGAGACTATGCGTGTGAAATTAATGAAAAGTAAATTTAGAGACTGAGGAAGGTTGGTCTTACAGTGAAGTCACAGGATAGACATGTTCAGTATATCTGATACATCCTCCAATCAGTAACTACATACTATTCTGGCAGAAGGAATTGACAGCATGAGCCAATTCTAATTTTTCAACTCTAACTTTGATTTGTACAAATTAGCACAGCCATCTAAAAGTCTGCTGTAGCAAGGAAGGCTGGAAGTGGCAAGTTGCTCATAAACTAAACACGGCCCAGCAGCAGCAAGGTCCCAATTCCAGATTCTTTCTACTAATATAAGTTCTCTCATTATCCATCAGACCGTAAGACTAATCATCAATCTAGCTAAGAATACAATTTATATAAACATTTGTTTTATTTTCCACTTCAATATTTCCTATTTGGCTCATGTTAAAACCATGTTTTATTTTCCCGGTGGGGTTGGGGGGTGGGGGGGGTGGAGAGGGGGAAATGCTAAAGGAAAAACATCAGAGGAGGTTGCACTTGAGTTAGATAGATGGTGCACTGAACATGGCTGAAAGCATAACAAAGACTGTTGTGCCAATGGTAAGAAATGACAACCAATCACAAGCAACAGAAAAACAAAATCTATGTTTTTACGCCAGTTTATGTTTAGGGTGCGAGATTTTGGTGACATATTATGAATTTTCCTAAAGTTTGTTCTGAAAACTGCTAATTAGGTTTGGTTATGCTGTAAACATAAGCAGATGTATTATTTAACATTTAAAGTGGCACTATTAACCGTCTGTTAATTTTGTGTACTTTCCTCCATCAGCTACAATGTCTTTTGGAAACTTGAAGTTATTTTTTCCCATGCTGCCTGTATTCTGAACTCAAACAGTTCCATTACAGACAGCAGGCATTTTTAGTTCCCTTTTGGATACAGTCATTGATAACAGCAGGAGGAAATGTCGAAAGCTGTAGCATCAGTGTTTAGCCATTCTTACCTTAATAGAAAATGCCCTCTTTCTTAGGGATGCTATAGCAGCCCTTAAAGAAAACAGATATAGACTCAGCCAGTTGTTCTCCGAAACAATTTTAATTTAATTTGCATTTTGGAGCCTAAAGAGATTAAGAGCAGAGAAAAGTTTATTCCCTTTTTACATTTCTATTAAAGCTTAATTACTTCACTTAAAAAAGAAATTGCAGTATTTCAATACACTGAGCTAGCCCTGCATAGGAAGTCTGTGACACGATGGGACGTTTATACAAAATGAGTTAAAAATCAGGTAAACAATCACTTTTCCACTTTGCCATCAGCGAAGGGTCCAAATCCATACAACAGTTATTTTCACATTTACAGAAGCCAAGTGATTTGTACAGTATAAAATAGTGTCCTTCAAACTAGATCAGATTATGTCTTCCCCTCATTTACAATGTACTGCCATCAACTCTTCTCCCACAAAATTACTTTGTAATACCAATTACCATACCATCAATTGACTTTACAGTAAAGAAGATCAACATTAGTACAATGGTCTTCATAGTCACTTGTCAAAATGACATAATCCAGTCAGCGTTCTACTCCTTACATTTGAAAAATCATTTAGTGAAATTTATAGCATAAAGTAGTCACATACACAGCCACTATTACTTTGCAATTGATATGAAAACTGAAGTGATACAGATGTTTTTCCTAATAAGGATTTTATCCTTTTGTAGAATATCTGCCATGACATTCCATTTCTTTTTTAAAAAATGGAAATAATTTATGTTCATCCAGTTTTAAAAGCAGTTCTCAACAGAGGATTGTTTTGGAAGCTAGGAAATATTTACCTATATTTTCTACCAAGAGCTGTTGCAGATTGGGTTTGGAATGAGACTGGATGGCTGAGAGACTGGGATTGATATCTCAAAACCAGGTTGGAATTTAACATCTTCAGCTATTTGGTGACCTACATGAAATGAGTCGACTGTCTCATTTAGGTGGCTAGAGAATGGATGTCTGTATCACAACAAAACCATTTAAAATGCTATCAGACACTAAGGATGGAGTAAAGATGAAGACTAAAAAAATTACCCTATCCCTCAAATATTTTGGTCCTCCAGTTCAGGAAAGATGTTTAGTGCTGGAATAGAGAGGGAAAACTTACATTAGTACTGCTGTACATAATCTGCAGATAAACAGATGGTTCTCAGTTCAGCCCCTTTCACAGACACTATATTGACTTAAAATTAGAATTTGAATGTCAGAAAGCCTACCTTTTGTATTTGCTGAAACACCACCACACTGATGCTTTAAGAAGTATCTTTACTTTGTGCACTACAGCAGTCAGAACCACCAAAGATAGCATAAATGTATGGAGAGTTCTTGCTATTAGGATGGCAACAACAGAGAGAGAAATATAAATTTCACTATAACATTCCAAGGGGGGGAAGAAGAAAGTTTCATTTTATACCACTGTAATTTTCATCTCCCTGGCTGAAGTATTCCAATGAAAACTCTGAATGGGATGAAGAACAAAAAAAATCCTTTGAGTGTGTGTGCATATATGTGTAAAAAAATCCACCTTCCCATCTCTCAACAAGCAGGCCTCTTTGGGGTATCAGTATCCCATCCTCTTAGGAACATGCTGTAGATTGTTTAAATACTTTAAAATGTGTTGTACCCCCAAAATGCATAAGATTGTATGTAATGTCCTTGACACAAATGTGGCACTGGGTTGGTACCTCTGGAACAGTACATTCCAGTTACAGAAATATGTAACAGGAAGATAACAGAGGGAAGGAGAAAGAGGGTTTTAAGTAAATAATGACAGAAAGGAGAAGAGAAAATAAATCATCATGTTCTGAAGGTCCTTTAGTTCCTTAGCATGCCTCAATTCCAGCTAACAGTGCTGCTGCATTTTTGCATCACTATGTTGCACTAGGATAACTACATTCCCAGTATTAAAGGAGTAACACGACCAAGAACAAAAAGTAATCAGAACCTTGTTTCAGCTGGTGGACAGCTAAGTTTAGAGCCTTATTTACAAGCTCAATAAAAGCCCACAGCACCCTAACTTATTACCTTCCAACGGAGTCTGGACTGCTTTAATTTGAAAGTGAAATAAAAATTAAGAAAGCTAATGTGAACGTTGGCGGCTAAGTGGCAGACAGGTTTAAATGTGCCAGCCATTACCCTCTGGAAGCCTAGGTTTAAATACCCGGAGATCATCAAAGTTCATTAGGTGGCCTCATGCAAAATTTGGAACAACAGATTTGCTGTAGGTCAGGATAGAGGTACATTGGTAGATATACAGGGAAAACATGCACAGGAGATTAGTCCCTCCCATACTTCAGGATATTTACATACATTTCTTTAAAAACAAACAGTAGAATAAACTTTCATACTAAGACTTGGCAACCTTCATTGGATCACTATAGATTAAAAAAAAAATAATGATGTGTTCCCTAAGGTTTTTATAGCAGGAAAACTCATGGGTATGTTTTCTAATGCAGAAATTTTGTTAGCACCAGAATAGCAGCACAGTATTCCTGTTTTTAAAAATCACAGTTCTGGACTCTCAAAGGTAAAACTCTTGGAGAAAATGGTCCAACCAAATAACTATAGCTATCCATTATCCCATTTAAAGTTAGAAATGTAAACTATTAATGAAGAGCAGCACAGATTCTAGAATACAAAAAACAATGTTTTAGAATCTCTTTTTGTATTATCCATGTTAGAGTTCCAACCACATTGTGGCTCATTCCTACAGCGTGGTGTTGGTTATTCATTAAATCTTCTTGAAGAATGGTAAGTGAAAGAGGAAGAATGTTGAAAATAAGAAAATGAAGTAATGAAACTTGTTCTTACGATCAACAATTGGTGTACCATGTGTTTTAATGATTATAAATCAAAGAAATTCAGATAATTGAATAGAAATGTACTACTGTATCCTTGTGAGATTAACTCAACTTTGCTTTTCATACAAACAATGCAAATGTGCCATGGGACAAAAACAGAGAAATTTGTTTCAATATATTTTAATGCAGTTTTCAAACTTTGAAATATGTATAAACTACAGTGCTTCTGACATGACTGCTGGCTGTTTAAAAGTCATCATGATCTGAGGGTGACCCAGCCACTCAGCTTCACTTTCCTTCACAAAGTAAGAGAAGGAGAGAGAGAATACCTAAACAGCCAAAAGGTAAGGAAAGCACTGCCTTTTTACTTACTGTCAAAGATGTGCTCATCACCAATGCAATTCAGAAACATCAAAGACAAAAATATTTTAAAATCAAATTAAAAAAAAAACAAAAACAAAAACCACTAAGTTCAAGTCACCTTAGTATCATTAATTTGGCTTTTGAAATTCCTCTGCTATCATCTTTGCAAGTTCATAATCTGATGAAAGTCCAGAAAAACCCACTGAATTTCTGTAGTTAAAAAAACATTAGGCATGGTTACTGACCATCACTGAAAAGAAATGCCAAGTCAAATGACGTCCACTGTGCTTGACCATTGAGCTGGCAGTAAGTTGCACTCTACTCAACCCAAAAGAATTTTTTCTCTTGAGAACAATTTAAAAACATTTGTAGGGCTAATGTGCCTGAATAAGTTTCATTCTGAATCAACAATAAAGTGCTGAATTATATTAAATTACCTGAATCTTACTCATTTAGAATCTTCACTTGCGGATTTCTAATCAAGTTGAAAAAGCCCTTTTTGCTGAGATAGCTAAGCTGTTGTGCAAATATTATAAAAATAGGTAACTTTCAATAGAAGCTATGTACACACCACAACTTCTGGTGTTTAAGTATGGCTGACAATACAAGAGATGAAAAATGCATGCAAATTATCTAAAAGGGTATATTTAAAATTAAGAAAAGGGAGGACACTGCTATGGAATTTTTGATACATTATAGTGAGTGGCTCTCTGCCAAGGTACTATAATTATACTAGATGTCTAAACCTGGTTTGACAAGCATCATGCCACCAACATGCTTTAGTTCCTTTTGTAGGTAAGGAAATTGATTTGTAATTTCAGACTACTGCATACATTCAATTAATTTCTTATTCAAGTGTATTATTAAGTTTGAGGTTAAAAATTTGAGCAAACTCTCTACATCTAGTCACACAATCAGCACAAACAAGACGTTAGTGCAGAGGGAAAGAGTCAGATGTACATGATAAGGACTCTTCCCCTTGCTGCATGATGCATCAGAATGACTTAGACTTAAATTTCAACTGGGTTACCAAGAGAACAAGAACAGGTTTTTCTCCCAAATTTAGCACATATTTCAAGAGGACTAAGAAAGCAACCTCAGATACAGCTAGAATAAAAGTCAAACCAAAAAGTTTGGACAATTGACACGTAGCTCCAAAAATTGTCATGCTGTGAAGGAAGTGTTCTCAGAAAAAGCTCCATAAAACTGCAAAAAATGCTGTTTGAGCTGAAGTTGGCCAACTGCTGCATAGAAATATGCTAACACACAACAGTCATGTTTAAGCCAGTGCATAGAGAAGATAAAGCACTTATGGTAATTGCAAATGTTAACAAGTCCATACAACTTGTTCAGTTTAGCAATGAGTTCATAGAAAAACAGAATTTGAGTAGAAATGCGCAAGCAAAAACAAAAAAGATGACCTTCCAACTGTATAAAATCCACATACCAGTAATAGTAAAAAGACACCAGTGAAAAATATTCATCTCAGTCCTAAACACCCAACAGGCAAATAAAACCAGAGTAGACAAGCCTTTGGCGGACAATTTTAAGAGAGTCTAAATATGGCATTACATTTCTAAATAATCCACAAAATATATTATATGGCATATTCATATTAAATACTGGGTAGCCAATTCTGCAGATCTGATGCTAATGATGCTTTAGCCAATGAGAACACGATAGGTCAAGCTAAATGAACGCCGGTGTATCACAACAGTGCTTGAGAAAGCAACAATTAAGGTCACCAACTCGTGCTTCAACAATTGTCATACTATCATCTATGGAGCAACACAAAGTTCTCTAGCTTTTCAGGGATGTGCCCTTTATAACATATGCTGTGATTCACTATAACACGAGCAGCAAGACACTGCAATGTAGTATGATTTATGGGCTGGATCAAATTTTTTGCCATTTCCTTCTCATCCAGCAAGTCACTAGCAGTTTGTTTATGCAAGTTTGTGGTGTCAAAGTGTGAACCTGACTTGATAAGAAGATTCATGATGTCTGGATGGTTGTTCAGTGCAGCAATGTGTAAGGGGCTGTTATCATCAGAGTCTCTGACATTTACATCAGCACCACATTCCACCAGTATAGCAGTAACTTGTAGAGAGGGGAACTTGCAAACAGGGTAACGACCCACACATGTAGTATTCTTATCAACAGCAAGATGAAGTGGGCTGAAGTTATTCTTCCCTCTAGGCTGCAGTTTAAGAAACCTGTAAATAGTCTGCTTTTTAAAATGGTCCTGTTCTGGACTGCAAGGAACTTTTTCCAGCAAGCAAATTAAATGCAAAATGATAGAAAGGGCTTTGTTCAGCTGTATTTGGTCAGGTGGACACTGAGTTTGCTTGATAGCCCGATCTATTTCGAGGACACTTTTGCACAGTATTCCCATAAGATCATCAAATGTAACGGTGGTGCCTAGGAGGCCTTTTGCCCTATCCTGTAGCATGAAGGAAAAGAGTTCAGCAAATGACAGTAAACTGCTGGCTGTCATAGGGCTCAGTGGGTCTAAATTGCTTTGCTGCATGTCCAAAGCATATTTCCATAGGTTGATGCATCGTTTAAAGTTTCCAGAGTCTGCATAGACTGCACCTCTGTACCTAATATAATAAGATGTATCTGGGTGAGAAGGACCAAGAATACGTTCTCTAATTAACAGTGCTTGCATTCTCATCTCATCAGGGTCTGCAATAAGATTTTCTAGCTCTTCTGCACTATTCACCTCCTTGGCATAGTCATAAGCCATAATTAGTGTTTGTGGCACAGGTTTGCTGAGGATATTAGTCCTGTCACTGTACCTCATGTCCATAGCTCTTTTCCAGTATTTCAAAGCACCAAGAAGATCTCTTTTTTTGTCCACAAATGTTGCTCCTAAAAGCTCCAAAGCATTGATACGTTCTGCCTTACTGGTCTGTACATGCTGCGTCAGGAAGTCCACAATATTTGTATGACCTGTCACACTGGCTGACAGAAGGGGAGTCATTCCATAGCCATCTTTTTCCATCTTTGCACAGTATTTAAGAAGCATCTTCATGATGTCCAAGCTTCCAGATTCTGCACAGTCATGTAATGCAGTATTTCCTGACAAGAAAAGAAAATCGTAAGTGCACAAAAATCATGATATATTTATAGAGCTATACTAATAGCTAAAGGAGAAATACTTCATGCATACATGTCAAAACAGGCAAGCTGCAAGTTAATACCTGGAATACGCTGGACTTGATTAAAATACCAAGGTTGTCAAGCAGCTATACAAGTGCAAAGTTACTTGATAAAATTAAAGATGTTTCAAGTAAACTTTTGTCTCATTACTCCAAAAAAAGACAAAACAAAACAAATCCTGGATCCTTCATTTGTGGTAATTTCATATTTGCTTTTAAGGATAAAACATTAGCTCTAAACATGCTACCTCTATCCTTCTAGACTCTTCATATATCCTTCCTCCTTTCCACTACCTGATTTAAAAAAACAAAACAAAAACCAACCACCCAATACATATAAACTTATGCCAACTCTTCAGCAGGTTCATTTACTTGCACACGGTACGCTCATCCCCTACCTTTCATCTGGGTCTTTAGATAGTAAGTCTTTCAGGGCAGGGATTTTTCTTTCTGTACTTGTATAACACTAGCATAATGGGGCTCCAATCCCAACGGGGGCTTTCTGATGCTGTTATAACATTTAAATGATCTAGGAAATATGGCTATTTCATTTGTCTAATCTACATAAATTCAAACACTCTCGCCTTTGTATTTGATTAAATTATTCTACGGACACTGGGTTGATGAAGTAAAATGCATACAGCATATTTTGTCCACCTAGTCTTTATCCTAAAGTCCCAAGCTTTATCCCCCTGCTATTCTGGTTAGGATTCCCAAAGCCAAGAATAAGTTAATAGAAGAAAAAAATAGTACATTGTTTCTTGAAAATATCATGGGTGTAGTCTATACAAGAGTGTAAATTGTAAAACACATCTGAAGAATGTATTTTTAACGATGGATTATTTCCCATCAGTACCACACTCCAAGTGTATCTTGTAAAATGTACTAAGTGTTCTAATGCAGTGTGTGGGAAGAATCCAGAAAAAAAGACAGCAAGCATTAATGACATTTCACCAAAAGCCATGTCTGCAGCAAAGCTGAAAGGAAACATTAGAAGCTACAGTCCACCAAATCTTTCATATACTCCGGAAGTACTGTAGCTGAATGTCTTAGTTTAAATATGTACATTTCACCAGCAAAAAAAGATAACCAAACAATGTCTAGTGCAGCTGATTTCTTTAAAAAGTCCACAATTTAATATAAGCTGTTCTTTAGCTCTTCATCTGATACTGCATTAACAAGACACTAATTAGAGAAATATCAAAGTTCACACAAAAATCCAGCTACAATTGCAGTGAAAATTCTAACAAACAGTAAATTTCCTACAGCATCAGAATTAACTGGAAGTCAATTGAGGATCATATAACCAATGAGAATTATTACTTCCTTGCTAGCTGGTCAATATTTTTGGTGGAAAACTGTCACTCCACAGGAAATTAGGTATATTATCTTATTGTCAGTCAGTTTTCCACTAGAACCTACTATTACAGCTTCTGCAGCTTTGATTATCGTTGCTCCAACCAGCCACTTCACCATGTTCTCCTGCTCCATATTGTTCATGTACTCTCTGGGCCAGATGCTCAGTTGCATTCTAATGGCTTTGTGCCACCCGAGATCACGAAGAGACTAAATCTGGCCAGCTAGGAAATTCTCTGGTGTGGGGGAGGTCCCAGCTGATACAAAGCCAATATATCTGCCCCCAGCACCACTCACTCATATTCAACCCAAATGTAGGTGGTGCGTCAGGGTCGAGAGCAGGTATAGTTGGCATATGCTATGCTCCAGCTATGCTCAATTGGTGTACAGTCTCTTAGAACTACAGCCAGCTGTCACTGTTGCACAGGCCACTCTACATTAGATTGTAGATCAATCCCAGTAATCAGAGGGTGGTGAACAATTTCTCTGACAGACCCTCCTTTTCCTTAGCACAGCAGAGAATCTGGGCCACAGTGTCTCTGGCTTTGTCTGGATTAGGAAAAGTGGTCAAAATTAGATCTGGCTCAGGTAGCATGTCTTAGCTAAACCTAAACTACCCTCAGCCTTTTTCTAATATTGATACAAGGTAACACCTTGTAGCTCAATTTAACTGGTTGAGTTGAAACTGAGGCCCAGCTGCTATATTTATTTCTTGATCAACTAATTTAGACAGCAATCTTCTTTGTCTGTAGAAGGCTTTTGTTCTAACATTCCTACATCATACCTGTTTAAGAGTAGGACATACCAAACAAAACAATGGAGTCAAATATAAATGATCAAAATGCATACAGCTGAACAAGAATGGCTGGGGATAAAGGTAAATACAGAATTACACATATTATGGTTTTATTTCCAAAAGTTCATTTCTGGTCTTCATTCTTATCAGCCATGAATGTAGTCCAAAAACTTCACAGCAATTGTATGGCCATTAGCGAACTGGTGTCTCAGATCTTGCTAAAAGAAATACCTTTAGGGACAGCAAAAAACTCTTAAAATTTACATAAACATTCAAATACAATGATTTTTCCATGGGTAGCAAAGATATATTGTGTGTTTACTAAATAGAGTCTGGTCTATGTTGGAGGTCAATACTACTATATTTAAGGATTCATTACGGATTGTTTCCCCTTCTTCCATTTTTCTGTAATATTGTGAACCATGTTAAAGGAACAATTTACATGGAAATATTTCTTCTACTGTATTGTAGCTAAGTACGTAAAACTTGTACATCTAAAAAACTTTGGGATATTCCATTAAGTCAGATCTAAGTTTTCTGAAACAGTCGCCAATGCTATTGCAGAAGTGCCTTTTAAAAAAAAACAAAAACAAAAAACCCCAGTATTCCATATATACGTAGTCAATTTGTTTCACATTTGTAAATCCTGATTATCAAATATGGCAGCAACATACTTTTTTTTTTTTTTTTAGCATTAGGGCCTCATATTATTTAAAGTAGTTTCTACCCATTTTCAAAGTAAATTTTGTCTTCTGGCTTCCCAAAAAAAAGCTAGATAAAAAAAGAGTGTTATAAGTTCTGCAAGAAAACTTTCAGGAACATTATTAGAAAACCCACCTTACTCATCTACACACTAGTAGCATGTAAGAAACTTGCCCTGGCAATAGGCCACAAATCTGTACAGAATGTAAGCTTTTTGGTTGTTTTTAATTTTCTGGTTCTTGTGGTTACAAAGATACCTTCGAAACATGAACTGGTGTAGTGAGGTTTTCTGGAGTCTGCATTAAAACAACTCAAATGCCTATGCTGACAGCTGCAGCAGCATGAAATTAATGGAACTCTGGTCAGTTTTACTGCCATTTGGAAAAGCTACTTAGTTCTTTTCATGTCAAGTTCCTTATATTACAAGAAGATATTAGTTTTCTAGGTCACCCTGTCCAAATTTATTATGCAACATGAAACAGTCTTCAGATCTAGTCAACACAGGACAACAAAAAAAGCCTTTAGTTCATACAGAGAAAAACAAAATTTGTGAATTCAAGAGAGACGAGGCAGGGGACGTAATTATCTTTTACTGGACCAACCTCTGTCGATGAGCAAGACTAGCTTTCGAGCTTACACAGAGTTCTTTTTCAGGACTAGGAAATGTACTCAGATCGTCAAGTTAAATAAAAGGTGGAGAAAACTATTTAGCATAAGTGGTTAATACATTTCAAGGAACTGTTCAAGATGAAGTGACCAGTTAACACCTCGGGGGGGGGGGGGGGGGGGGAGATAAAGAGGGCGCAGCGGAGAGTGAAATTTTGTGAATTCAAGTCATGCAATGAAGGGCTTATGTTCCTGTACAGCGCTACTGAGGCTCAGCTACACTGGTGCAGCTATGCTGCTGTAGTGCTTTAGAGAAGACGCTTCTATGCCAACCAGACAGTTTCTCTCTGAAGCTCTCCCATCAACATAGCACTGTTACATGTGGGGTTAAGTCGGTATAACTACATCAGTCAGGGGGTGTGGATTTTTCACGCCCTCCCCCCAAGCTATGCAGTTATTCCAATTAGTTTGTGTTCAGACCTGGCCTGAGATTAGTTTAAAAAGACAGCTACTGATTATGTTCAGGGTCAGAGGAGCAAGGGGAAATTAGATTTCTTGTTGTCCACTTCTTAAATGTGTTTATCTGAAGTATAGTCATACAATTTAGGCAAAAACTATGGGCCTAATGCTGGAAGATGCTGAGTGCTCTCAATTGCCACTTGATAAGTGTCCTCAATTTCTATGGACTTCACAGGATCCCATCTAATTAGTTTCATCCATAATTTGAGCAGCTCTCATGACAAACATTTTCAAATTACACCTACTTATGACATAGTATCAAATATTGTTGTATGCAGTGTTGTAGCTGCATCGGTCCCAGGATAAGAGAGCGAGAAGGTGGGTGAGGTAATATCTTTTATTGTTTCTCTCACCAACAGAAGTTAGTCCAATAAAAGATATTACCTCACCCACCTTGTCTCTATAGTTTCAGACAGTCATTTACAGAATCTATAGATTAGGAAAGTCAGGTAAAAGTATACAGTTAATCTTGAATAAACTATAGTTCACCAAGATACATTTGCAGTGTCCTAACTTGACTTCTCATCACTCTAGGAAATTAATTTAGTCACACCATCCCTACTGTCTTGAGTGTAGGGAAAATATTTTTTGTCCCTGATTAGCCTACCCAATTTGCCAGGGATTTCCAAACTCCAGTGACATGTCTCAAAAGTAAATAGGATTATAGGGCTTTTATTTTAACAGACATCTCTCTTCCACTTATTGCAACCATGTATGGGTCCAGAGGATTCCTCCTTGATGGATGCCCTAAGACTTCATTAGGAATTAACAGGGAATGACATGACAGACCAAAACAACAACTGTTATTATCCATAGCTTAGTATAAGATGTCACTTCAGAAAATAATGTAATGTTTTGTGGACCACTTGTGGTCTTCATATGCTTTCTTGGTGGTGCACAAAAAAAAATATTTTAAGAGATTAGAACATTGGGTGGGGAATATAAATAATAAAACACTCTCTCTTATACAAAAGAATCTATAAAACAAAGGATGGAAAATGCTCAAATGTTACTGATCATTTTGTAAATGGTTTAGTCCCCCCCCGCCCGCCCCCCCAAAAAAACAAAAAACCCCACAGAGGACTCTCCTGTGACAATAACTATTCTACTAGAAATTGGCAATGGCCATAAAGCTTATCAAAATGTTAATCTTTTCATGGACAAAAACAACCCAGATCCTGGTCTTGTCAGCACTTACTACCAGAAGTTGCACTATTGATTTCCAGCAGCAGAAGTACTATACTTGACGGTGTTTTCAGATTCAGGCCTGTAATTTATGAAAAACTATGAAAAAAACCTCTCTCATTTCAACACTTGTCCAGTCCAGTAAGTTGTCTTTCAAAGAGTGTTAAACATAAATTTTAATATTCATTTTGGTTGCACTGTCAACCAAATATCCACATCCTCACAACGTGTTTTTTTTTCTAGTGTTCTCTATCTATTAATTTAAAACTGATTTTACTTGTATAGTTTATAATGAAGTGTCATTCTCCCACTGTTCAAAACCTCCCCGTTTTTCTTTTTGGCAGGTTCTCAGCTGTGCCTTCTGATGGGAGCTCTGCCATAATATTTCAAACAAGCTAACTGTCCCAAAATAGGACTGAAATCGAAGTGACAGTCTCGCAACCTCCACATGAATTCAGAGACAAGGATATGTCCTGTAACTGTATGTCCTACCGGTCTAAACACATTCGATTTACCTTACAATTTTTGTTCATTTTTTCCTTAATTTTAGCCTTTTAGAATTGCAAAGCATTTATTTACTGCAACTGAAGTCAAACGCTAAGAGGTGCCAGACATATCTAGAAAATGGAACAAATATATGGGGAGGAGGTGACCAGCCCTCTGTGGAGAAAGAGGTGGTTCGGGACTATTTAGAAAAGCTGGACGAGCACAAGTCCATGGGGCTGGATGCGCTGCAACCGAGAGTGCTAAAGGAGTTGGCGGATGTGATTGCAGAGCCATTGGCCATTATCTTTGAAAACTCATGGCGATTGGGGGAAGTCCTGGATGACTGGAAAAAGGCTAATGTAGTGCCCATCTTTAAAAAAGGGAAGAAGGAGGATCCTGGGAACTACAGGCCAGTCAGCCTCACCTCAGTCCCTGGAAAAATCATGGAGCAGGTCCTCAAGGAATCAATTCCGAAGCACTTAGAGGAGAGGAAAGTGATCAGGAACAGTCATCAGGAAAAGTGATCAGGATTCACCAAGGGCAAGTCATGCCTGACTAATATAATTGCCTTCTATGACGAGACAACTGGCTCTGTGGATGAGGGGAAAGCAGTGGACGTGTTCCTTTACTTTAGCAAAGCTTTTGACATTGTCTCCCACAGTATTCTTGCCAGCAAGTTAAAGAAGTACGGGCTGGATGAATGGACTATAAGGTGGATAGAAAGCTGGCTAGATTGTCGGGCTCAACGGGTAGTGATCAATGGCTCCATGTCTAGTTGGCAGCCGGTATGAAGTGGAGTGCCCCAAGGGCTGGTCCTCGGGCCGGTTTTGTTCAATATCTTCATAAATGATCTGGAGGATGGCGTGGATTGCACCCTCAGCAAGTTTGCAGATGACACTAAACTGGGAGGAGAGTAAATACGCTGGAGGGTAAGGATAGGATACAGAGGACCCTAGACAAATTAGAGGATTGGGCCAAAAGAAATCTGATGAGGTTCAACAAGGACAAGTGCAGAGTCCTGCACTTAGGATGGAAGAATCCTATGCACCGCTACAGACTAGGGACCGAATGGCTCGGCAGCAGTTCTGCAGAAAAGGACCTAGGGGTTACAGTGGACGAGAAGCTGGATATGAGTCAACAGTGTGCCCTTGTTGCCAAGAAGGCCAATGGCATTTTGGGCTGTATAAGTAGGGGCACTGCCAGCAGATCGAGGGACGTGATCATTGCCCTCTATTCATTGGTGAGGCCTCATCTGGAGTACTGTGTCCAGTTTTGGGCCCCACACTACAAGAAGGATGTGGAAAAATTGGAGAGAGGGCAACAAAAATGATTAGGGGACTGGAACACATGACTTATGAGGAGAGGCTGAGGGAACTGGGATTGTTTAGTCTGCGGAAGAGAAGAATGAGGGGGGATTTGATAGCTGCTTTCAACTACTTGAAAGGGGGTTCCAAAGAGGATGGATCTAGACTGTTTTCAGTGGTAGCAGATGACAGAACAAGGAGTAATGGTCTCAAGTTGCAGTGGGGGAGGTTTAGGTTGGATATTAGCAAAACCTTTTTCACTAGGTACGTGGTGAAGCACTGGAATGCGTTACCTAGGGAGGTGGTGGAATCTCCTTCCTTAGAAGTTTTTAAGGTCAGGCTTGAGAAAGCCCTGGCTGGGATGATTTAGTTGGGGATTGGTCCTGCTTTGAGCAGGGGGTTGGACTAGATGACCTCCTGAGGTCCCTTCCAACTCTGATATTCTATGATTCTATGAAACTAAGACCAAGACTGAGGTATTAGCTTTGTAGTAACTCTTACTTTCTGATCATTTATTGTGTACAGACATGGAGACCAAAAAAAAAAAGGGGGGGGGGAAGAGACAGTGTTGTAGGTTTTATTATGTATAAAATATATTTGGTGTTATGTATTTATACACATACATGAAAAAAGGACTTTCATAACTTATGTTCAATTTTCAAATTTTATTTCACAAGAGGAACAAAAATCCCCCCCCCCCCCCGCCCCCCAAAGTCCACTTATGACAATTTTAATTACTTTTCCGCCCCAGGGCATCTTGTACTGGTCAAAAATGTCAAACATCCTTAGAATATCTTGTCTTTTTGCTATTTAGTTTATGTGGATAACTATGTTTACTACCAAGTTATGTCCCTTACCAGACGGGAACCCACTGGAGTCATGCCAACTTGACAGGAGTGTCCCAGGACATTACTTCCCTGCACTGCCTCCTTAGGCAAAGGGTGGCATTTCAGGTGCTCCCTCCTCAGTTTTCCGTCTCAACAACCCAGTAACTGAACCTCAAGGTCTCTTGACTCAGTAATACCCTCCCTGGGCTGGTTTATTATAAAACCTTGTGAAAACAGTCCATAACAAAAGTCGCAAATAAAAAGGTTCTTCTGGCTTTCAGGGTTTCCTCTGAAGCCCACCCTCTGAACTCTGTTCCCAATCCCCTCAGTTACCGTTCAGTCTTTGTCTCTCTCCTTACAGCAGGAGCCCCAGCCCTCTTCCTGGAGCTGGGAAATTCAACCACTTATTATCCCTCTCTTTAAACAAGAAATTCCCAGCTCTCCTGGATCTGGGTTGTAATTTAGGGCTCTGGAGGGCCTTAGCCAGTTCCTCTCTCAGCTGGCATTTTCCCTAATTAGCCCTCAGGCTCAGGGGATCAGTAGCTCATCTTCTACTACTGGTGTCTGCCTTGTTATGAGGTAGTAAAAGGCAGCATATATGCTACTCCCTATCTCCCAGCTAATTCCCAACTGGTTGATTGGGTGAGGAGGGGAGCTTTGCCACTCCATCTTTGCAAGGGTCCTCCCCTAAGCCCCTTAAAGATACAGTGGCAGGATTTCCTCCCAAGCAGCATTCATTCCCAGGACCTCTTCCTTTCTAGCCATATCCCCCTAAGGTCCTTATATTGAACCTTTCAAACCCTTAAAGGGCCATGCCTCTTGGTGAGGTTGGTTGACCTCTAGGGACTACTGCCTTTAAGGGGCAGGCTACTCTGTCACAGGCAGCACAGTTTCTCTTCCTTGTATATGTTTCCAGGAGTGGCTGCTATATGCTTAGCAGGAAGAACTTTCCTTGCATCATTAGGACCATAGCCATGGTAGTGATAACTTATGGAAGAGAGCCTTAAGTCCATACCTTTTATGACCAAGAATACCAAGCAGAGTAGATTCCCTCCAGTCGCTCTTCTTTACTACCTATTCTTAAGAGGCACGAATAAAGGTAAAAAAAAAAATATTTAATGGCTACCTGTTCAGTGAGCACCATTCAACTTGGACACTGAATGAGGCAGGGAGCCTTTAGAAAAAAATAGTATATAATCATATAATTAAAGTGTAATACATATGCATAAGGAGGCCAATTTAAGGTGGTACAAGTAACTTTAATTCTGGCATTTCCTAACTTTTCAGTACTTGACTTGGCAATTTTAACATCAGTTTATTGTAGCTTTCTTTTTTAAATTATAATTTCACAGGTTTTTTGAAAAAGCAAACTGAAAAAACAAATGTCATCATGTAGAATCATTCTCACTGTCCATATGGGTCATCAGCAGTGTTGGAAACATTCGATCCAAATCACAGATCTCTACCATTTGAGCTAATGGAGTAACCAACAGAAGTAGTAGGCTGGTATGCTCTATGTGGACCAGCCACTAGAGGAAGGATGGGCCACTTTTAGCCAGTGGGTTTTACATGTATTTGTTAGACAGCAGAGAACAAAGATACTCAGATATCCCAAGTTCTATTTCTGGAAGGAAGCGTGTCTAGGAGTTACAGACCTTTCTGCCCTGATCTCCAGAGCCTGCTCCCTCTTTAATCTCTGCTCTGGCTTCAATCTGTTCCTGCTCCTCTGCATTTAAATCAGGCTGCTGCTTCTTCTTCCAAACTGCTGGTGCACCAGCAGGAGGAGAATTGAGACCACACGTGACAGAATCTCACTGCTCAATGCCAGTGGCCAGGACCATTGTGACCCCAACAATGCGGAGGAGCAACTGCAGGGAAAATCGTGCTCAACCCTGGAGTGGGGTATGCTCACTGTAGATGGAAACTTGGGAGAATTTAGCTACCAGCCTCTAACAAAGATCTACTGAAGATGTGAAAATGTTCTTCTAGAGGCTTACAACTGAGCCAAATTCTTGTGAGTTTTCACAAGAACAGCAAAAGGCACCTCTAACCCCAAGTTGATTCCCTTCTCCAGGATTTCAAGTCCCTCCGCCAAGGAATGGAAACACTAAAGCTTCTCAATAGAACAAGTGTAAGAACGTTTGAATATTGGCAAAACAACATTTTCCCCTAACCTCTTTCTTGAAAATGGTTAAACTGTTTTCACTGATACTTTCCAAAATAAAATTCTGCCCAAGGCAGACACCCAGCATAGAATGTTTCAGCCTGAATGGTTAAAGTATGGCTAAGGTATAAGTAACTAAAAACAGGGTCTTACATTAGGGCTGCTCTTGGGTCCTCCCACCCCAGGCAGGTGAAGGGGTCCAGGCTCCCAAGGCCCCCTCCAGCTTCCAGCTTGACTGGGGGTGGGGAAGTGGAGGGGCAGGGGCACAGAGGGGGCGAGAGCACGGCTACAACATTGCAAGAGAAACTGTCATGACACATTGCAAAAACCCCAAACACTCAAAACTAAAATTAGCAGCTAGCTGAACAGATTCAACTCTAAATCAAACATCTTTACAATCTCATGAATTTACCATAAATGGACACACAGAGAACCATGAAAAAAGTAGAATATTCCAGAGAATCTCACTGCCCTCTCAAACTAGACTTCCATCTACAAACAGATAATTTTCCTTTTTACCTATGCTGAAAGAAACCACAGTTCTACCAGTTATCAGGCTGGAACTACCAGAAGTAGTTGGGTTTTGTTTTTTAATTATTTGTATTACAATAGTATTTACAGGACTCAACTGTACAGAGAACAGTATAAGCACAGTAAGAGACAGTCTCTGCCTCTAAGGCTACATCTACACTTAAAACACTAGAACAGCACAGTAGAGGCCTGCGCGGATACAAAATTTGTATCCGCAATCCACAAAAATAATCCACGGATGCGGATATCTGCAGATATTCAGCAGATATCCACGGGTTTGCAGGGCTCATGATAGTGCTTCAGTTTAGACATTCACTATAACAAGGGGAGGGGTTCTCCCATTGCTGTAGTTAGTCCACCTCCCCGAGAGTCAGTAGCTAGGTCAACCAAAGAATTCTTCCATCGACTTAGTGCTGTCTACATTGGGGTTAGGTCAGCATAGCTACGTGCCTTAGGAGTGTGGATTTTTCACACCTGAGAGACGTAGCAATGCCGAGGTAAGTTTTCAGGGTAGATCAGCCCTAAACTTTAAACTGAATTAAGATGAAATGCAACAAGTGTTCGTAACGATGAGAAGGGACACAAGGAGAGGATAGGGGAAAGATTACAAGAATACACATTTATATTGACCAGATACATGCACAGAGAGATGGCTTTGGTTTGACTACTTTTCAAAAATAATATATTATGAACTTGGTGAAACCTTGTTATGGGTTTGGTTAAAGCCTCTGAGGTTGAGAAGTATGAACTCACTCTTCAGTTAACGTAACTGTAAATGTAAGTCAAACCTAAACCAAAAGGGGTGTGTGAACCTGCCCAGGAGCTTTTGGGATGAGTACTGTTTTGGGTAGGTGTGTGTGCGGGAGTGATAGAGAACACAGATACTAAGGCCACTCACAGACAAGAACAGCAAGAAAAGGCAAGGGAAAACAAAAAGCCTAGTAGGACACAGGAGCCACTAAGAACAGTGACACCATGGAAAAAGCTAGACAGAGAACTTTTGGGTCTGGGGTTGGCTAAAGAAACTGCTCCTTTTGTTCTTGGTTCCTTCTAGATTCAGAAACACAGGACTTTGTAAATAAACAGAATTGTATAAAAGAAATACCTGATCACCACCAATTTCTACTTCCAACTGGAACATCCCCAGGGCCCCAAACTTTGACTAGCTGCTTGGGTCAAAAGGGGCAACAGTCTAACAAAGTCTATCAGTGATCTATCTAGTAATCATCAATTGTCAATTTGAGGGGGAATTTGAAAGACTGGCTATAAGGATTAGTTCTATCCTTATGGCAGATATTCCATGCGTTACCAAAGAATTTTGAAAGTATCACAAAAACACACTTATTAATAAAAAGTACAAACATTAAATATTAATTAAGAGTATAAAGTGGCTCAAATATCAATATGACAAAGTCACTAAGTGGATAATTAGCAGACTGCTCTGGTTAGCATCTGTGAAGAATTTTCACACTGAGGAGTATAGGGGTTAGAGTGGAGGAGAGGACCGTTTGTTTAGAAAAATATTAATACAAAAGGCTAGTTATATTGCTAATAATTCTCTGTCCCCTGTTATAGGTGCATGTTTAAGTAAGCATTCTTTCAGCCTGAGACTGCAGTAAAGTCACAAGCAGGACATTACTTTGTTGCCACAAAAATAATTCGTAAATTCAGCATTATAACTCTATTGCTAGATCAAATGAGGAGACAGCTGGCAAGGCAGGAAAAGCGTATGTGAAGCACCTCTCTTTTAATAAGTAGTTTCCATACACCATTTTCCCAAGGGAAACAACATACAACAGTTGTTAATGTATGTTAAAGAAACTGTGTCAAACATTTTAAAGTCTTTCTAAAAAAAATTTAGTTATGATACTATCACCTCCTTAGAAGGCTCAAAGTGAAATCTCTATTCAAATCAGTGTCTTCTCTTTTACAAGTTAGTTTTTTTTACCCCATTTCTAATTCCTTTTCCTTCTTAGAATTATGGAATCTGACCACTCATCTAGATTCTGGATATTCACGTGGATCAGTATGACAATGAACACAAGCATGTGCCATTCTGAAGGGCATATATGCTCTCCTCAAAGTACCGTAAGGAACAGAATGTAACCAGAATTGAAAATCAGAGAGAGTAAATCTCAGTTGGCTTTGGGCCTTGGCACCTTTTTCAAATAGCCAACAAAATGAAAAAGCACTACACAAATGCTACATATGTCAGTGCAACTAATTCTTTAACTCTCCAGTGCTACCGAAGTACATCTGGAGATTCACATTTATAATTAAACTATTTTTCTCCCCCCATCCAGGTCGCTATCAGAGGCAAATCATTCCAAAATAAATAATTGGCCTGTGACAGGGAAGGGAAAAGAAGAGAAGCAGTGACACACACAGTGATTTGGCTGGACTTGAATGAACGTTTTGTAAATATATTAAGTAGATTTAGTTAAAGCTTGATCATGTTTCTGGATTAGTAAAACAATATTAGAAAATTAAAAGGAAGTCATTCTTACCATTTCACATGCAAGGCCCCACTCCTGAAAATACTGGGTTCAGGTGCTTAACATCACACACTTGTAGTCACATTGAGTTCAACAGAATTATTCAAATGTGTAAAGTTAGGCACATGCATAAATCTTCACAGGTTCAGGACCCAATAAAATTACTGATCTTCTTGATTTAAAGATTAAGTGTTTATATTGCACTAACTTCAAGCAACGCACATAAAGGAAATAAGTCATCTCGTATATGTATTTATTACTTTAGTTTTAAAGACTGATTATATAAACATATTGATATGTATATAAACACTCAGGGGTAGAGCCACAAAGGGATTTTTGCCACTTTAGACACCTAAATCCAACACTGAGATCCTCCAAACCCTCTCAGCTGCCACCCAATTCTGGATGTGCCTAAGTTGCATGGTACCTAAACTTTTGCCAGTGAACAAAGCTGCTTAGGTCCCAATGCCACCAAGTGGCTTGGCACTCTAGTTCACGCCTGAACTCCAGGGGAATTCCAATCTAGGCATTCCCCCATCTATCTCACTTGCGGGGGTCAATCTAGTAGGTGTTCTCAGAGTGTGCCTAACCCCACGGATTCATAGATTCATAGATATTTAGGTCAGAAGGGACCATTATGATCATCTAATCTGACCTCCTGCACAACGCAGTCCAAAGAATTTCACCCACCACTCCTGCAAAAAACCTCACACCTATATCTGTACTATTGAAGTCCTCAAATCGTAGTTTAAAGACTTCAAGGAGCAGAGAATCCTCCAGCCAGTGACCCGTTCCCCATGCTACAGAGGAAAGCGAAAAACCTCCAGGGCCTCTTCCAATCTGCCCGGGAGGAAAATTCCTTCCCGACCCCAAATATGGCAATCAGCTAAACCCTGAGCATATGGGCAAGATTCATCAGCCAGATACTACAGAAAATTCTTTCCTGGGTAACTCAGATCCCACCCCATCTAATATCCCATCACAGGCCATTGGGCCTATCTACCATGAATATTTAATTACCAAAACCATGTTATCCCATCATACCATCTCCTCCATAAACTTATCGAGTTTAATCTTAAAGCCAGATAGATCTTTTGCCCCCACTGCTTCCCTTGGAAGGCTATTCCAAAACTTCACTCCTCTGATGGTTAGAAACCTTTGTCTAATTTCAAGTCTAAATTTCCTGGTGGCCAGTTTACACCCATTTGTTCTTGTGTCCACATTGGTACTGAGCTTAAATAATTCCTCTCCCTCTCCGGTATTTATCCCTCTGATATATTTATAGACAGCAATCATCTCCCCCCTCAACCTTCTTTTAGTTAGGCTAAACAAGCCAAGCTCCTTGAGTCTCCTTTCATAAGACAAGTTTTCCATTCCTCAGATCATCCTAGTAGCCCTTCTCTATACCTGTTCCAGTTTGAATTCATCCTTCTTAAACATGGGAGACCAGAACTGCACACAGTATTCCAGGTGGGGTCTCACCAGTGCCTTGTATAACGGTACTAAAACCTCCTTATCCCTACTGGAAATACCTCTCCTGATGCATCCCAAGACCGCATTAGCTTTTTTCACAGCCATATCACATTGGCTGCTCATAGTCATCCTAGGATCAACCAATACTCCAAGGTCCTTTTCCTCCTCCGTTACTTCTAATTGATGCGTCCCTAGCTTATAACTAAAATTCTTGTTATTAATCCCTAAATGCATGACCTTACACTTCTCACTATTAAATTTCATCCTATTACTATTACTCCAGTTTACAAGGTCATCCAGATCCTCCTGTAGAATATCCCTGTCCTTCTCTAAATTGGCAATACCTCCCAGCTTTGTACCATCCGCAAACTTTATTAGCACACTCCCACTTTTTGTGCCAAGGTCAGAAATAAAAAGATTAAATAAGACTGGTCCCAAAACCGATCCTTGAGGAACTCCACTGGTAACCTCCCTCCAGCCTGACAGTTCACCTTTCAGTAGGACCCGTTGTAGTCTCCCCTTTAACCAATTCCCTATCCACCTTTCAATTTTCCTATTGATTCCCATCTTATCCAATTTAACTAATAATTCCCCATGTGGCACGGTATCAAACGCCTTACTAAAATCTAGGTAAATTAGATCCACTGCGTTTCCTTTGTCTAAAAAATCTGGATGGCCGAGATGGTGCTCCTCTTATACCCAAGCAGCCCAGTGGTTAGGGACTCATCTGGGAGGTGGGAGCAAATATCTCCTCTGGCTGATACAAAACAGGAATCTGAACCCATCTCTCAGGAAGAGCATCCTAACTACTGGGCTGTGGGATATTTTGGGACAGGTCTCTCAGTCTCTCTTACTGAAACTCTTCCAATTGTACAAGGAAATATTAATTGAAGCAGTGGGACTGAAACATGGGTCTCCCACATACCAGGTGAATGCCCAAACCACCAGGCTAGTGCAGAGGTGGCCAAACTTACTGACGCTCCGAGCCACATACGACAATCTTCAGAAGTTCGAGATCTGGGGCGTGCCTGCCAGGGCTTCAGCCACACAGGAGGTGCCTACTGGGGCTTGGGGCTTCAGCCCTACTCCTGCTGAAGCCCCGAGCCCCAGCAGGCACACCCTGCGGGGTTGAAGCCCCAAGAATCCCTCCCTGATGGGCAAAAGCCAGAGGTGACACATGGAGGTGGGGGCACTTGACCACACACTACCTTCTCCCCTTCCCCCCCGCAATTTTTTCCAGGGTTTTCTGGCCCCACTCTGTCACATGGTGCCACCGGGCTCCCTCCCTGGAAGGCAACTGCTGGAGCTGACAAACTAGGAACTGCAGCCACACGGAGAGGCAGAGGCAAACAGCTGGGAGCTGCAGGGAGAGCTGCTGCTTTAGTGGTTTCCTCTCCTTACAAAGCTAAAGCAGTGGCCCCTTCCTGCAGCTCCAGGCTCTTTGCCATTACCTTTCCATGTGGAGCTAACACCTGGGAGCCTCAGGGAGGGGCCACTTACAGTAAGAGGGTGGGAATGCCTGGGGGATGTGAGATTCATGCTGTTGGGGGAAGCGAACCTTTAAACTGTGCCCCCCCATCTCTCAGCAGGCACCAGTCATCTCTGGCAGAAGCCCCTAGCCCCACCACAGGGCACAATCCCCAAGCGCCCCCCAATCTGGTAGGTGGAGAATGGGGAGGCACACTCAGGCCTGGTCTACACTAGGGGAGGTAAAGGGGGGGGGTGGAAATCGATCTACACAATCTACACAACTTCAGCTACGTGAATAACGTAGCTGAAGTCGACGGACTGCTGCCGCTCCCCCGTTGACTCTGCCTGCGCCTCTCGCAGCGCTGGAGTACAGAAGTTGACGGGAGAGCGCTCAGGGGGTCGATTTATCACGTCTAGACTAGACACGATAAATCAACCCCTGCTGGATCGATCGCTGCCTGCCAATCCGGCAAGTAGTATAGACATACCCTAACTGTAAAAGGGCCGCATGCAGCTCGCGAGCCACAGTTTGGCCACCCCTGCTATAGTGTATAAGGAGAAAAAACCACCACCTACTTCATGGACTGAGCCATCTTAGACCCCTAACATAGGGGAGTGTTCACAGCTGTGAATCCCAATGAAGGGAGGTACCTCCCTGCAGCCCAGAATTAGGCACCTAAGCTCCTCACTTCTACATATTCTATTGGCTATCCTAGGTGGCTCCCAGCTCAGCTGCCTGACTCCCAGGAAGCTCATTCTCAAGCACCTAACTATCCCCAAGCATTGTATAGTGAGTCTGAACACCTGACTTGGGTCTGTGGATTACGTTATGTGGCTGGGCATTTATGGCTATATCTACATTTAAACTGCTACACCGGTACAGCTACAGTGCTGCAATTGGGCCACTGTAATACTGCAGTGTAGGCACTTACTACAGCGAGGGGAAGGGTTCTCCCATCACTGTAGTTAATCCACCTCCCCAAGAGGTGGCACCTAGGTTAAGGAAATAATTATTCCAATCAACCCAGCAATGTTTACACGGGGTGGGGGTGGCTTAGCTAATCTTAGCTACATCGTTCAGGTTTGTGGATTTTTCATAGCCCTGAGCAACGCAGCTGAGTCCAGCCTATCTTTTTAGTGCAGACCTGGCCTAAAAATTAAGCGTTACAATGCCTAAGTCCCTTTGTGGATCTAGACCTCAGTTTTATTGAGGTGTACTTATCCTCTACGCTTACTGCCTTATATACAGAATTATAAAAATAAATATAAATATAAACAAATAAAATAATGCAACCACCTAAGTAATTGGTACCCCCATTCATTACTGATTATGGCTTTATCTGGAAGATACTCAACTGAACCACCATAAGTAAACTTTAAGAATTTTTACAGTATGGTATTGCAGGAAGAAAACTAAAGCTGTGCCCTCATGAATAAGCTTAAAAAAATCAAATGGGGGTAATGAAATAGACAAGTTACTAATATCAACAAGTCTTCATGATTATGTTTTAATCTAATTTCTCAGACCACTAAAAGAAATGCTATGGAACAAATATCTCCCTGTTCACAGATTCAGCTCTCTCTAAATTGTATTTTCAAGATTGATGTCTCAACATTTATGAAAGATAAAAGTATTTGAATCACTTAGTTTCAACATTATTCCCCCCCCCCCCCCCCCCCAATGCAAATTAAAACATTTTCCCTCTTTTAACTGCATCTTCTTTCACTATTTAATTTATTAGGCTGGGTAATATGCATTCCTGCTATGGTTTAGTTTCACATAGCCTTCATGCTCAAAATATCCTCACAAATGTAATGCAGTGCGTCATGTAACACAACCAGGAAAAAGAAACAGAACACATTTAGAGCAAGACCTTTATTCCCAGGAAGCAGAGCCTTGTTTTTCAAAATGAAGCTTGGCAAGCAGGCAAGATAGAAAACCCAGAAGAGAAACAAACCTGTCAGACTTCTTGATGTTTACTATTAGGTTAATTATTTTTAATATACAATATACCACATGCTGATTTTGAAAAGAGCAGAGTGGCTCTACCCTAGTTCATCATTTCTGGAACTAACAGGTATTTAGAGGCAGCGATTTTGCTTTTTCCCCCAGGTTAGTGAATGTTAAACACATTTCAGTCTCCATCTAAATTAAAGCCTTAATATAGTCTTCATACTTAGCCAAAGATTCAAGTCTGTATACATATCCATAGGAGAAAATAAATTGAACAAGGTCTGCAGCTCTGTTAATTTAGAGAGTTGCTATATTGGATTTTACATCATTGATATCTTGTGGATTTTGCCAGAAGCTGGGAATGGGCAACAGGGGATGATCGCTTGATGATTACCTGTTCTGTTCATTCCCTCTGGGGCACCTAGCATTGGCACTGTTGGAACACGGGATATTGGGCTAGATGGACCTTTGATCTGACCTAGTAGGTCCATTCTTATGCTACAGGTCTTATTCACAGCCATAATAGAATTTACAGCTTGCAAAACGTGATTTTCCCCAAAAATCTCTCATGTTGGCAGACCCACTACACCTTTCTTCTATGCTCCTTCCCAGTAAGCCGGGAAAAATTTGCCAAACACCTTTTCGCCAGAGATTAAAGGGTGTGAAGGAAAAGAGGAGACAGGGAAAGGAAGGCCATCAATAAGGTACAGGAACAATGCCTTAGTTAAAGAGACTCCTTACTCCCAGCTGTTGAGAAATGTAAGAATGCTGTTCCTGGACACCTCTCAGCCTACCTTTCATATCCTTTGGAAGAAGCAGCTCTCTCCCTCCCAACCCAACCACCATACAGAGCCTCATGGCTGTTAGACAGGGTCTATCAATTGTACCCCAATATCCTGACCAATGAAAAGGGGTGGTGGAATTTCCACTACCCTACCCCCGCATCCTTTATCCGTGTCAATCTGTAACATTTTCAAATGACCAAAATATAACACCTGTATTTTGCTGAGTGTTCTTATAATTGACCAATTATAATATTTTTAACATTAAAAACATTTTACAGAAGGTTTTCTTATGGTGAGAATTAAATAAACTAGTGTTTTAAAAAGAACCCACATGGATCATCAACAGGATTTGAATCCTCAGCCTTCAGAGATCAGCACAGACCACTACCACTTCAACAGAAAAAATGTTTACTCCTGTAGTTAATCAGCCACTAGAAAGGCATGCCACACACATTTTGCCAAGGGGTTACACAACTATTCAATACCAAAATGTTTGGATCAAGATTTTTGAGTCCTGTTTCTGACTCCGGAAAGGGAGTGCTGCCTAGTGTGTACATAACACTGCCAGTCTTCCCAGTGGAGTGGGAAAGTCAGCTGAATTCATCCAAAATTCCTGAAAAATCCAGTACACTTGAGAGATCTGTCCTTCACTTAGGGCCTGGTTTTGTGGTCCTCACCACGAAAACTCCAGTGCTACTACTCATAGCTTACCCAAGCAACAGAATGCAAGCAACATGATTCTTGACAGTTCCTCTACCATCCAGGAGCTTCTATGTAACACCAGTGAAACTTACCACAGTATTATTAATTTCAACCTGTTGCTGCTAAAGCAAAGAGTAGTTATGCTGGAACAGTCTACAGCATTAGGAAGACAGTGCTGAATTGGTTCACATTTGGAAGTTTTGCTTTTCAAATTAAAACTTCAGTTGTACAGAAAGTGTAGATATTCCTTCATCCATACACAATACTGAGTGAGCAAAAAGGTTTTTCAAGTCCTATTTGTCATTTTTTCCCTCATCTATACTTTGTGTGTGACCTAAATAAAATATTTTAAAATAGTCCCTTACTTTCTAAACAAGTTCCTTTGTGACCATTTGAACTCTTGCCTCTACTCTCCGTAAGAATCTGTAGAAACTGTAGAAGAGGATTCTGGAAAATGGTGGTAAGAAGTGAAAGCTGAATACATCTTGAACCAAGATGATTCAATACTCAGATAATTTCAATTTCAGAGTTATAGGCCATCTTCCATAGTACAGCACTGTCATGCATTTTAAACTTTTTCCTCTCACCCATTGCCATCACCACCTATGAGGCACTGTTATTTTCTCTTATCTTGATTCAGCTGAAATCCTCACGTCTTAATCACTTACTATCTTTACTACTGCACTTCATCATATGCTCTTCCCAAATCTTTACTTTCTAAGCTTCAGTAGTCCAGAATGCTGTTGCTAGACTACTCACGCATTCCAGTGAAATCCATCATTTTTAACTGCTTCTGTATCCATCTTTACATTGCAACTTTTTGCCATCCTGATTTGTGGAGCTCTAAGAACCTATCCTATAACCCACCCTATCTTCCCCAGCCCTAAAATACTCTTCTCTAACAAGTGCACAGTCATTTTTCTAGATGTGAGGGCCTAGGGGTAAATGGACAATCATGCATGGTACATTATAACTCACAATTATATATTTAAATTATTTAAATATTTAAATGCCCCCCACCTTCCTGTTATGAAGAAAATATCTGAAAGATAGCCTCTGGTGCTCCTTATAACAGCAGCTTTCTAGAGGTACCCCATTTAATGAAGATATAATATTTAGTAGTCTTAGGCTACATCTACACTATAGCCAGGATCAACACTCTGAGATCGATTCACCAGCAATCGATTTAGCGGCTCTAGTGAAGTCCCACTAAATTGACCATCGATCACTCTCCCATCAACTCCTGTACTCCACCTGAACAAGAAGCACAAGGGGAGTCGATGGGAGAGCGTCTCCAATCGGCATCGGGTAGTGTGGACCCCGCAGTAAGTAGATCTAAGTATGTCGACTTCAGCTATGTTATTCATGTAGCTGACATTGCGTAACTTAGATTGATCTCCCCCCCGTAGTAGATCTCCCCCCATAGACAAGGCCCTCATAGGTACACTCCCTTAAACATCTCCCTCCTGTGAGCAGAGACAAGTAAACATTAACATATCCAAAGAACATAGTAGTTGTAAGAAGAGCAACAGGGACGTCTATAGTAACTGGTTTCTTTGTCCATAAAAAGCAGCAACCTGGACTTTTCTTTCCCTCCCTCCCACTATGAGGCCTCTCTACCCACCATCAAGCTGACCCTTTCTTATATAATCAGAGGAGAAGGAACTGAAGATGTGCCTGACCAGATTCTCTCTTCCCCCCAGCCCTACTCAGAATAAGGAATTTCAGGAAGCTAGAAAATTCTGTGGACTCATCTACACAGCATGGCATTGAGCACTAGAGGGGTGTGAATTCTAAAGCTCACCAACAGTTTGGTCAAAAACTGGCCCATGTAGACCCTTTCGTTGCACACTAAAAATTCCCTAATGCATGTTAATGTAATACTGTTTCAACAACAGACATATTAAACAGTGTAGACAGCTGAGAGCGGAGTCTCCATCTGATGTCATCAGCAATGAGTAGAGTATTTCCAAAGAGCAAGAAAAGGCAGGGCATACTCCATAAAAATACACTATACATGTATACACGGACTTTTTTAAAAAAAAATGTAATAGCCTTCACTGGGCAATAACAAGTCCAATCTAACACTCACTTTTTTCATAACACAAGGATCAGCTATGCTGTAGCACTTTAAAAATCTCACCTTAAAAGCGCTCATCTTTAGATTATGGTTGTGAGACAATACTATAGGAAAAGTGAATGCTTGGCATAATAGAGAGGTGTACAGTTCTGATACCAAGTGCCTTTGCCAGTAGTGTGCTTCTGCTGTTCACAAAATATTCTCTCTCTTAGGTATTGCTGAATGGGTGAGACTTGTACTGTTGTGCTTAAGTCATGAGTCATGCAAGAATTGAATAAAGTGAAGAAGAGAAGAAATTAAAATAAGAGGAGCTGAGACCAGAGAGATAAAAAAACGCTTATAGGCAGGTGTCTGTATGATGGTTGTTTAAATAGAGCAAAGAACAAATTATATCTGCATACTGGTAAAAAAAAAAGATATTAAGGATCAGTAAATTTGAGAACATTAACAGTCCACGGGCAGAGAGAGAAAAAGGGGTGGCCTAAATAGGTGCTTTTATGATACATGAGGCCTTTACGCAGCTGTGTGGTAATCACTCCCAGTAAATAGTTGGAACAATATACAAGTCCGTGGTGACTCACGAGTGACTTTATGGCTTGGAAGTTATTCTTCTTGGAAGCAGAAGTAAGTTATTACATTCTGCCCACTGTGTATTGTAGCTTTCTTTATATTACTCCCTACATATTTTCATTTGTTCGTTGACTTAAAGACATGCTGTACATTTGCAGTGCTCTTGTATCCATGTTGGTCCCAGGATACGAGAGACAAGGTAGTGAGGTAATACCTTTTAGTGCATCAACTTCTGTTGGCAGAACAGATAAGCAGAGGTGTTAATTCCCACTTCATTTGAAGTGGTTTCTTGCAACATGTGTTAAGTCATTATGCTTAACAACCTGTCCCACCTTATATTTAGCTGTGACACTCTGGTTACCTTCTCCAGATCTGAAGAAGAGCTCTGGGAAGCTTGAAAACTTGTTTCCTTCACGAACAGAAGTTGGTCCAATAAAAGATATTACGATGAAGTGAGCTGTAGCTCATGAAAGCTTATGCTCAAATAAACTGGTTAGTCTCTAAGGTGCCACAAGTACTCCTTTTCTTTTTGTGAATACAGACTAACACGGCTACTACTCTGAAACCTCACCCACATTGTTTCAGTCAGTAAAAGTGTTATTTAGGTGTTCATCTTTTTTTCTGCTAACAAGTACTAAAGATATCATACCATAAACGATATACTAGAAAGGTATAAATTGTCAAATTATATTTCATGTTTGGGAAACTGTTAACAATAAACGTAGCCAGAAACAGGAATTAGAAGTACTATGTCATACACAGGCTTTGAGGGAAATACCCTTGACATATCTCAGAATGTCCAAATACAGACCATCTTTCCAGGGTTAAAAATGTGTGGTAGTCTGCACTAACCAATACACCTTGTGAGTCAATACAACATTAGTATGTGCGCTGGTGATGCAATTAAAAAGCAGCAACATGCCCACAGTTAGAACAAGAGGTCCATGCAACTATGATCAAAGCAAAAAGGCAGAAGTCTTCACTTTGAACAATAGTGCCAGGACCATTGTAAACAGAAGCAAAAAAACATCTGTTGTGATAACAGCACCACTGTTTACTGAAACTCTCTTTTTTGGCATGATCACACTCACCCTGGTCCTTATTTTTTACCCTAATTTCCATTTCTTAGTTACTGTAGCTAATAGATCAACTGAAGAATTGAAGAATCGGGGTGGAAATTTTAAAATACAGAAAAGACTTCCTCCATTTCCCTATTCTATCTTAACAGTGCAGACCAGTGAATTTTATTCAATGCACAATATATTTGTTTTGCCAATATAAGTTTATCGATTTAAAAAAGTTATCACATGACCCACTACATTTTCAGCAAAAAGCCAATTAGTTTTTTTACATACACACTTTAGCCAGGAGTATGACTCTATGTAGCAAAATCTTTTAACAACTGGGGTTTATAAATTAAAACTTGCTGATTTAGAATGAAATTTAGTAACTGGTTCTTTTTAAGTAGCGAACTAGCAGGTATGCTGGAAGATCAAACTGAAAAACTTTCAAAACTACATACAAACTATAAACATAACACTATAATTTAAACTTCTTGATAGCACTTTGAACAATTTACATTATCAAGTCAGATAAACATTTTTGGTCTCCTACAAAAAAAAAGGTAACAACTAGATAGTCTCAGGAACTTCGCTACAAGAAAAATAGGATATTGATCTTACCTTTAACACTTTTTCTATTAACATCAGCACCTTTTTCAAGTAAATACTGAGCAATTTCTTTGTGTCCTTTGTAACATGAGATCATCAGGCATGTGTGCCCATGTCGGTTTGATACTTCCAAATCAGCTTTATGCTCCACAAGGTATTTTACTATTTCCAGGTGCCCATCAAAACAGGCTGCCCTAAGTGGGGTTGAATTTGTCAGTGTTGTGTTGTTGACAGATGCGCCATGATCTAACAGACATTGGACTACCTTCAAATGACCAGCAGCAGAAGCTGCCCATAATGGAGGAGCCCCCTCAATGGTCTCACCATCAAAATTCACCGAGCCACCAACTTCTATAGAAGCACAGCAATGCTCCAGCAAGTATTCCACCATATCAAGGTGTCCATAACGGGCTGCCATCAAAAGTGGTGTAGCACCACTAGTTTTTTCAGACATCAGCAAGGCCACCTCTTCTTTGGTTTTGTTTGCCAGTAACTTTGCAAGGAGCCGCAGTTTGCCATCACGAGCTGCATTGAACACTGCTGTCTTTAGATCCATTTAGTCTGTGCCGCTTTTATCCTTCAGTGTCACAGATAATGGGACTACTGGAACTACAGAGTCCAAACAGAAGACCCACACGCTTTTCTTAGATCTGCGTTATCTCTGTGAACAAACATGAAGACTCTGATCTTAGGTCCTAACAATTCAGAGCACAGACTGTGCTCAACAATCTGAAAGATAAAAGAAAATTGAAATGGTTGAATTTTTTTTTTTAACCTCTTTAATACACTAAATCAGTGGGTTTCAACCTGGGGACGGGGTGGGGGGTCCCGTGGACTATGACTAAGGGGGGCCGAGAAAAGAGGTCGAACAACGATTTCCAATCTGTGCTCCGCAGGCCCCTGGGGGTCCCCAGACCGTTTAAGATTCCCAAAGGGGCCCATGCCTCCATTCGAATTTTTTAGTAATCCGCAAATGAAAAAAGCTTGAAAACCACCGCACTAAATGACCGCCCACTGCTTGTGCTGTACACGGCACCAATTCTCCCGAGAGGAAAGGAAGTGCCACCTTCGGGGGCTTCCCCGGGCTTTGGGGAGCGCCCCCTCTCGGGAGGCTGGCGGGAGTGAGCGCCGATCCTCCCCCTGTCTCATTCACACGGGTTGCAGGAAAACCCCCCGTCTGCGCCGGCTGTATAAGGAGCCGCGGCAGCTCCACCAACTTCTGCCGGACCCAGCCCGGGCAAGGAGCCGCCGACCTCTCTCTCTGGCCTGGCTCCTCCGCCAAGCAGCGCCCGGACCGAGCCGATGCAGCCGGCTCACCGCCCGCGGGGGCACTGCTGGGACCAGGCAAGGGGAACGAGACTGACCTTGGTTCCGCACCCGCCCGGAGGAGCTAGTCCCGCCGCCCCCCGTCCTGGCCCCGCGTCGCCCCTTCCCAGGCAGGTTCCCAGCCCCGCGCCAGCCCCCCGGACCTGCCTCCCTGTCGGCTGTGGCCCGGGGACCCCGCACCGCCGCCCGCCCAGAGCAGGCTCCGAGCTACCTTCCCCAGCGCGGGCGCCCCGCCGGCTCCCTCTCCCCGGAGCCGCCTTCACCGGGAAGCCTCCGCCGCGCCCCGCGCCCCATCCAGCTCCTCCATGACAGGCGAGTCCCCACAGCAACGAGCCTCGGCAAGCGCCCAGCCCAGCGCCCAGGCGCAGCCGAACGAGCTGTCTCGTGTCCTCTGTCAGGAGCCCCAATAGGGAAGGGGCTACCGCCCAGCCAGCCACTAAGAGCGGCGGACTGCCGCTTGGGGGGCGGGGCTTAGCCTGGCTCAAGCTAGGCTGAGAGCGCGCAGAGAGGAGGGGGGAGTTGCTTCGCTGTGGGAGGCGGGTGCTTAGGGTTAGGGCTAATGGGCGTTCAGTGGAGACGCGTGTGCTGCCTCCCTCGCTGGAATACAAACGCCGACCTGTGGTAGCAGAGGTGCTAGAGCCAGGCGAGCGGGGGCTGCAGCACCCCCCGCTTGAAGTGGTGACCATCATACACAGGGTTTACAGTTTGAGTCAATGGCTCTCAGCACCCCTGCTATACAAATTGTTCCAGCACCCCTGTGTGGTGAGGACGAGAGGGGTCTGGCAAGGCCATGCTCCATCCGAAGCCAGGTTTCAGAGTAACAGCCGTGTTAGTCTGTATTCGCAAAAAGAAAAGGAGTACTTGTGGCACCTTAGAGACTAACCAATTTATTTGAGCATAAGCTTTCGTGAGCTACAGTTCACTGCATCGGATGCATACTGTGGAAACTGCAGAAGACATTATATACACAGAGATCATGAAACAATACCTCCTCCCACCCCACTCTCCGGCTGCTAATAGCTAAAGTGATCACTCTCCTTACAATGTGTATGATAATCAAGTTGGGCCATTTAACGCCCCCAATCTACTTGCGCTATATTGATGACATCTTCATCATCTGGACCCATGGAAAAGAAGCGCTTGAGGAATTCCACCATGATTTCAACAGTTTCCATCCCACCATCAACCTCAGCCTGGTCCAGTCCACACAAGAGATCCACTTCCTGGACACTTGAGCTATTACCAGCAGGAGAGTGAGTTTGTGTGTGTATGGGGGTGGAGGGGTGAGAAAACCTGGATGTGTGCTGGAAATGGCCCACCTTGATTATCATGCACATTGTAGGGAGAGTGGTCACTTTGGATAAGCTATTACCAGCAGGAGAGTGAGTTTGTGTGTGTGTGTTTTGGGGGGGGAGGGGGAGAAAACCTGGATTTGTGCTGGAAATGGCCCACCTTGATTTTCATACACATTGTAAGGAGAGTGGTCACTTTGGATAAGCTATTACCAGTAGGAGAGTGAGTTTGTGTGTGTGGTTTTTGGAAAATAAAAAGGGGGGGGGGTGAGAAAACCTGGATCTGTGCTGGAAATGGCCCAACTTGATTATCATACACATTGTAAGGAGAGTGATCACTTTAGATAAGCTATTATCAGCAGGAGAGTGGGGTGGGAGGAGGTGTTGTTTCATGATCTCTGTGTATATAATGTCTCCTGCAGTTTCCACAGTATGCATCCGATGAAGTGAGCTGTAGCTCACGAAAGCTTATGCTCAAATAAATTGGTTAGTCTCTAAGATGCCACAAGTACTCCTTTTCTTCATCCTAAGCCAGTCACTGCACCTCTCTGCCTCGATTTCCCCCTTCTGAAAAATGATGATTCCCCACCTTTGTAAAGTGCTTTGAGAGCTACAGAGGCAACAGAAATGTCAGAGCTGAGCATTGTGTTTAGGGTGACCATATTTTCCCAAAGGAAAAACAGAACACTGCACAGGGCTGGCCCAAGGCCCCCCCCCCCCCCCACCTCCTGCATTCACAGGGCCAGCCTGAGGCCTCCCTTTCCCCCCTCCCCCCGGCTCTGCATGCTGGAATCAAGGTCCAAGATCCCCCGCCACCTGCCTGTGTATTTGTCGTTTGCTCTTGCCAACTGAACATCAGTTGGCAAGCACAAATGGGACAAATGCCAGTTTTGCCAAAAAAGTCAGGACAGCCGGTACAGGCCTTTAAAAAGGGACTGTCTCAGCCAAAATGGGATGTATGGTCACCCTAATCGTGGTGGACTGTTCCCCTGGAGTTTTTCGTAGTGACTATCAGTGTGTTCAGCCACTATGTGAATCCAGGATTGCACTCAAGCAAGCCTGCATGCAGTGAAGGGACTGGATGGCTCACGGAACTGGGGAGGTGCTGACTGTCAGCTTTGTTAGCAGCCTTTGCAGGAGGCTGGATTTGAAAGAGCATAGAAAGTAAACTCTCTTCTTAGCCCTAGAAGTGGTCTTTTCACATTATGATTGGAGAATGTTAGTGTGGGGCAACATAGGGAAGTTTGCACTGCTGCTATCCATACTACTTGCCTCTGCAGCTTCTGGGGCTATCAATCTGGCACCTTTCATAGAATTAACTACACTTTAAAAAGTAAAAAGAAAAGGAGTACTTGTGGCACCTTAGAGACTAACAAATTTATTTAAAAAGTGAGGCTCTATTGTAATTCCAAGTGGATGCTACAATGCCAGCCTTGTTCTGAGACTTAGGGATATTTATGAAAAAAGTAGGGAGGGACTTGGAGGCTGCTTGGACCCCTCCCACCCCTTTCCTCCCCTCTTCCCACGGAGACCAGGACCTCCCCGCATCCCTGTCTATGGCCAAGTGGGGCCTTGGCTCCCTCCCAGCTGCCCCCTTGTGTGCACCTGACCCCCACCCCCAAACAGGGAGAAGGGGAGAATCAGCGCTAGGAAAGCTGCTTTTTTATGCTGCCTAGAGCCCTTAATTACCTTGACCAGTCACAGGCTTGGACCCCCTTCCTGGGATGATTCTCTGTTCTTCCTATCATGTTCCCTCTTTCCTCCTGCGCCCCAGCTTCTCCTGTTGGCATGCTCTAGCTACCTAGAGCGTGTTAACATAGTTCAGCAGGGTCTACATGAGGTAGTTAGAGAGCAGCCTGTGGCTTGGATGGTGAATCAAGCAGTGCCCCAACCCATTTGGCACAGCTTGCCTCCCATCAGACCCACACTGCACAGTCTGTGCATGTGCCACAGGGGCGGCAGAGAAGAACAACCTTGCAGCTGCAGCGCTGTTTGCTGCGTTCATTGGACCTGAGTGGAGACGAGTGACCAATACACATATTACATATATAAAATGTGTGTGCTTGCAAAATTAGTAGATTTAATCCTGTTAGTAATTTTATAATAACGTAAAAAAATTGAGAGGATTACTAAAAATAAAGGAGGGTTGGCATCTCTGATAGATGTAGAAACATTTGCATTTATACGTTCTCTTTCTCAATATTGTCTGTTTTGTTGATAGGCTACTACCTGTTCTGAATTGTGCAGGTCTGTCCCATATCTTGGAAGATGCACTTGAAGGACATTTACAAATTCTGAATTTATTGTGGATAGGGAATCACCCAGGATGAGGTAACCATCATGAGGTAATGCTATGACACAGTGGAATTTGTTCCACACGATAAATCCCTAAAAATGGCAAACTTGGATCCTCAGAATTCAGAAATGCTTTTTAGCCCTGAGGACAATGGCAAGCCTGATTTGTTTGCTCCATCAGAAATGGCCAGCTAACCTGGGACTTCTGAAAAATGCAATCCTAGGTAAGAAAGAGATGGTCATCTCTCTCGTGAACACACTGAGAACCTCCCCTCCTGCCAATCTCACCCTGTTGCATTTTCTCACACCAAGAAGCAGCAGGGGATTGTGTCAAGCCGTTGGGTGGATCAGAAGTAGAAGAGAGGCCACAATGGCTCCATGTAGATTGTCCAGCAATTGGGCGAGGTAGAGTGGGCAGGGAACAAGATACTCTTTCCTCACTCAAGCTGTGGAAGTACTTTCTTTTGAGGGCATTGAGAAAGGTAGGATTAGGGTGGCAGGTTGATTCCCTTTAAGAATCTGAGAGGGACATGGGGCTAGGGCAGAGGTGAGGAAACAGAAGAGGGACAGGAGCAGATACAGGACCAATGCTGCTTCCATTAGCTTCAGTGGGAACAGAATTAGGCCTATTCAAGATACAAGGTTGCATTTGAACAAGGGAATAGGGGCAACCCAGGTAATAACCCAATGTGTTATCTGTAAGCCACAGAAGGGATGGGATAGATACATAGTAGTGGAACCAAAAAAAGACCTATGGGAGACAATGGACGGTAATGTAGCTATCAGTTTGTAATTCAATATAGTGGCAATTAAAAAGGCAACATATCACAGACCAGGCTGACGTTAGTTCCTTTGTATACAGCACTTGTGAGACCACACCTAGAATTCTGATTACATTTCTGTGAACCCTGGAACCAGAAAGATTAAAACAAGTTGGAGGGAATTCAGAGAAGAGCAATTAAAATTATTAAGGGCCTGGTTGTATTAATGTATGAGGCAAGATTAAAAGAAGTAAATATCTATAGCTTGGCTAATTGCTAAATTAGGCCTAAGTAGGAGTACGGGGAATATAGAACTGCCTACAATACTGAAAGAGAGGGAAGGAATATTTAAGGTGGTTCAGGGGTTTTCATGAGCAGTAATGGGATGAAATTAAGCAAAGGAAAATATATGCTTAATATCAACAACGATCTTTTGGTGATGAGGTTCTATTGAATTGGAATAGTCACCTAAGAGTTTGTGGAAGCCTACAGCTTTATTCATTTAAAGTTAGACTGTATACTCTACAGTCTAGATTGTAGATTGTGTATACAAAGAATATACTGTAGGGAACAGTTCTATGCTGGCAGGGAGATAGATAAGATAACCTAATAGGTCTCGTCTTCTAATTTTTAGAGTATTCCACATGATCATCTGGAGAAAATGTAGGACATGATCTTTCACACACTTCCTGCTCCTCAGAGGCCCTGATCCAGTAATGAGCCCTGCTTGGGAAGACCTCTGTGCTTGCATGAAACTCACTGTAGGACTGGGCCATTGTACACTGCTTTAAGTAGTCCCATTGACATCCAAGAGAATATTAATGGTAGTAAGTACTACACCTAGCATTGCTTCACTGGATTGTAAGAAACTGTAGACACAGAACTGTCGTTGTATAAATAAGACTGGAGGAACGTTGTGGCATGTTTCTGAGGGAAATAATGTATTTGTCTTGACAATTTAGAAAAGTAATTGAAAAATCCTGAGTGCAGGCTTCAATGAAGGAAAGAAAGAAAGAAAGAAAATGGCAGTGGCAACCTGTGTGGAGTCCTTCTACTATCCTTTTCTCCCATGCATAGTTCCTTTCCATAGGTAGGCATCCATATATCTTTTTAAATTCTTTCAATACCTTTATAAATGTAGTACTCATGAAAGTGAAGAATTTACAGGGCTGTAGGTATATTTCTGACAATCCTGCTAAATCCTGACCTGTATCATCCCCTGATATTATATTCCTGAGCTTCCACACTATTCTATTGAGATTGTACCTGACTTGCAATGCGTGGCCTTCTATTTCTAGAAAACAGAGACCAGTAATCACACCAAATTGTATTAAAGTTACTGTGATCTGGATCCACTAGAACCTAGAATGGATCCACCAAAGCCATTTTCCTGTATCTAATGTATTTTGTTGTTCTCCAGACTAATGTACTAGTCTATTGTACCTCAAGCCCTCCTACAAACAGATTCAGGGGTTACCACTTCACCCTTCAAGACCTCAGTTTAAAGTTTTATGAGGCACACTGTGTTCTTTCCTCTGACATGCTCCCAGTATTTTGGCTGTAGATAGGTGTTAGCAACAGCACATGAAGTGATAATTTCCATCACTGCCACTGGGTTCCTTCTCACCCTGAGTTATTCTTGGTCTTGCATTTATTCATTCTCTAAATCAGGGGGTCCCTGATAACGTGTCCTACATATTAATAGAGAGTGTGCCTTGTGGATACGTACTGTTCTGTTTTCAGTTGCCAGACATCTTGTCTACCATTTATGATTGTATATTATCGCTGTGGCAACTACAGCAATCGGTTACATGAAAAGTAATGAGAAAATACTTAAGGTATTTTTAGCTTCTTTTAATGTGAGTTAGCAGCTGGAAGTAAGTTTGTACCTATAACCTTAATTCCAGCTTAAAGAAGGTGGAGGTTTTTTATTTTTTTATTGTTTGTTTCCCCAGAAATACTAATAATGTAAGAACAAAAACTTAGGCCATAGTACTACAACTGATGAGGTGTCAGGCTCTGAAATGCATGAATCTGTGGGAGAGCTCTTCAAGAGTGTATTTTTGAAAACTTTTTGGGAGAGCAATTGTGATGGCAGGGGGGCAGAAACTGGAATTTAATATCCTTTCTTATTTGCTGCCATTTCTTCAGACCTAGTGGGTGCTAGTCAGAGCCCAAGGGACACAGAGACCTGGGTGAAGCAATCCTCCTTGTCCCAGGAGACTAAGAGAGTTAGTTCCATGTCCAGCTACTGGAGATTGTAACTTCGCTAATTAACACACTCACCTGTGAAAACCATGGGTAAATTACAGACTATATATTTTGTGCCACCACCACCTGAAGTAGATGCTGGATATGTCCTAGCTACAGCAAGCAGAATCTTCTATTCTCTTATCTGTTTGTGCTTGAAGTAATTTTCAAAGCAGATCAAAAAATGCAAACACTGTTAGGTTTGGGCACACGTGAAACGTAAAAGAAGCTATATGTTTTTATACCACCTATATTATTAAACAGTTGCCCCCAGCGGTGAGGGCACAAATAACACAGGAGACAGTGGAGTCCTCTCTGCTAGTTTTATAACAGCTGAGAGTTCCTCTGCATAAGGGAAATTCTTCACTGGCTCTCTTTGACCACTTTCTGCCCAAATTCTTCCAGCCTGCTTGGAAGTTATAACAATATTTTGCTGTCTGATTTCATGCTGTTGTATGTTATATTTAAAATGGGTGGGGGGAGGTTGGGAGAAAACCTACAATCTGTTTGTTTCATGCTACAATTTTACACATTATACCAGTTTTACAGATAAGTATGATTAACTTAGAAACAATGACCAACAATTTCAATGCTGTAATGAATGAGGCAACAATGGACATGCTTGGGAAACACCGTAAGAAGACAAAATCTTGGGTCACAAATGAAACACTACAAATGTGTGACATTAGAAGAGAACTCAAGAAAGACAAGAACAGCACTGAGCGAGCTGATAAATACTGAGCAATTGGCAGAAAGATCAAGAAAGGAATGAAGGTGGCCAAGGAGATATGGATCAAAAAACAATCTCTAAAATTGAAGAGTGTATCAATAATAAAAATAGCAAACGAGCCTTCCACGTTGTAAAAGATCTGACAAAGGAAAGATGGACCAAAGCTAACGCAATTGATGACAAGGAAGGGAACAGTCTTACAGAAGAAAGGGACATCATCAATAGGTGGACAAACTACTGCTCTGATCTATACAACTACCAGACAAATGGAGATCCTAGTGTCCTAGACAGCCCAGATTCAACAGAGGAGGAGGGTTTTCCAATACTGCGTGAAGAAGTGGAGACAGATGTCAGATCACTCAAGAACGGAAAGGCAACAGGTATTGACAACATCCTAGCCAAACTGATGAAATTTGGAGGATAATTATTAATAGATGTACTCACCAAGATCTGCAACAAGATCTGGCAGACTGGTGAGTGGCCCTCCACGTGGACACAGTCACTAATCATCACTCTGCCAAAGAAAGGCAACCTGCAATTGTGTCAAAATTACCAGACCATAAGCTTGATTAGCCATCCCAGCAAAGTGATGTTGAAAATCATATTGAACAGATTGAAGCCACAAGCGGAGAATATCATCACTGAAGAACAGGCTGGCTTTCATGCTGGAAGAAGTATCACAGAACAGATTTTTCAACCTCCGTGTTCTATGTGAGAAGTACTTACAACACCAGCAGGACATCTACCACATCTTTGTTGACTTCAAGAAAGCATTTGACAGAGTAAGGCATGAAGCTCTCTGGACAACCATGAAGAAGTACAATGTTGGTCATAAGCTTATTCTTACCTTTAAACAACTGTATGCCAAGGCCAGCAGTGCAGTTCTCATCAATGACACAATAGGAGAGTGGTTTCGCACCACTGTTGCAGTCCAGCAAGTCTGCCTTCTTTCGTTTGCACTGTTCAACATTTATTTGGAGTGCCTAGTGACTGATGCCCTAGAAGATCACATATTCACAGTCAGCATTGGGGGGGCGAACAATCTCAAATGTTTGGTTTGCTGATGACATTGACGGCTTGGCAGGTAGCAAAGATGAACTTGCCAACCTTGTGAAATGATTGGATGAAACCTCCGCAAAATACGGCGTGGAAATCAGTGCAGAGAAAACCAACCTGATGACAAACAAACGTGACAGGATCAGCTCACATATCACTGTCAGTGGACGAGAACTGGAGACAGTTCAAGTATTTGGGGGCAATCACCACTGATGAAGGATCAAAGGCAGAAATTCTGGCAAGAACTGCGCAAACAACAGCAACAGTGGCAAAGCTAAAGCCTATTTGGAGGAACAATAACATCTCCCTGGAATCCAAACTGAAACTGCTGCATGCACGAGTCAGCTCCATTTTTCTGTATGCGTGTGAGACATGGACCCTTACAGTAGAATTTGAATGGAAAATACAGATAGTAGAGATGAGATACTTCCGTAAAATCCTGAGCATCTCCTACTTCGACCACGTCACTAATGAAGAGGTCCGCAACATCATCACCCAATGAGCTGGGTCATATGAAGACCTCCTGACGACCATGAAGAAGCGCAAGCTGAAGTGGTACGGCCATATAACAAGATCATCTGGCCTATTCAAGATCATTCTCCAAGGGACAGTATAGGTGAAGAGAAGAAGAGGTAGACAGAAGAAGACATGAATTGACAACATAAAAGAGTGGACAGGAATGGACTTCACGGACACGCAATCGTCAGGGATGGAGACAATTGGTTGATTGCTCATCAATGATGGTGCCCCAACGACCAATGCAGTTGTGGGAGTGATGATGAACTTCCCCAAAAGGCATACACTTGTTTAGTAGCAGAAGGCTTGTGTAATACACATTGTTGGGTTGTTCAAATATACCATATGAAACTGATGCTGCTCCATGTAAAATGGATGTTTCTGTGAAGGTACAAATAGGGCAGGTACATTGATACTCTGAAAGGGAAACTTCAGAGTGTTGAAATTGTCTAATTAATCTACATTTCTGCTTATTATTCTGATGGTCTTTAGTCAAACTGCATAAGATCAGTATTTTTTTTTCAGGAGTAATTATTCAAAATCCTGGAAGGTTTATTAACATAAATTGAGATTTTCAAAGCAAGCTAGGGGATTTAGACATATATCTACCTGTAAAATTAATGGCTTCTCTAGACCAGGACTTGTCTTTTGAAAGCTGAGCCCCCACTGTGATAAAATGAAAGCAATTCTCCACCTCCCCCCACCTAGTAACCCTAAACATGTGATGTAAAAGGCTTACTCATCTTAATTTATACATTTTCGATACCCCCTGAACTACTCCTTTGCAGTCCCATTCTTTGAGAAATGCTGCCATAGATTGCTATGAAAATCTCAACTATAGTATACGTTTAGCAACTCAACGTGCAGTTTTAATGCCGCAAATTTTAATATTGAAAAAGTAATTTTTTAAAATAAAATAGTGCCCTTATTGGAGGCAGACAGCAGCACAGGGTGATATTTTCATGTTGCTTGCCACATCAAGTACAAGAGGTATTTTGCCTTAGTAAGGCAGGATTGTTTATGGTGGACTACCAAACCGTCTTGTTTGGCATGTGTTGCTGCTTCTCTAAGCAGGAACCACGTAAATTGTTTGCATAGGCACTGGAACTAGGGTGCTGCTGCACTGCCTGGCTTGAAGTGGTTTTTATTATATACCGGGTTCACGGTTGGTTCAAAGGCTTTTGGCACCCCACTATATAAATTGTTCCAGCACCCCTGGTTGTTTGACTAATTTTCTGCTATGTTTGCATCCTAGACACATCCTTTTACCTTCAAAAGACTCTCCTACTGACTGTGATATGGTCCTTGGTGAATTACAGAAGTGTAGCTGTCTGAGCAGTCTTGTACACCATGTCAGATTCCCTCTGCCTCCCACCACTTACTTCATATGCAACACCCTCCTACACCTTCTCCCCTCCTTGCTCTCCAGCACAGTGAAGGGATATACCCCATAACGTAAATATAGATATACAAAGCTCTAGGCATTAAATCTTCATGTTACATATAAGATTTTCATAGTGGGTAAAGAATCACACCCAACACCTCCTGCTTTCTAAATACAGAACAGACATTTCACTTACAGTAGAATCTACCAGACTAGTTGTGATGCATGTGAATATACATACCTAACCCCCTTGGCATCGGCACAGACCCCTAAATTAGTTCCTCCGCAGAGAGTAATTACATAGCTGATTATTCAGGGAGCACAGTAAACTGGTAAAGAGCTTTAAAGGCTCTATAGGGTACATTGTGGTTGAAAGCTAGCACCCATGCAGTGTTATTCTGTTTCAGTTTAATTTTCCTGAAATAAACATCATTCGAAGAAGAAAAAAGCTGGGGGAGGATGGCAATATCAAAGAAATGTTCCATTTAGCATAAGAACCACATAGTATGAACATAATGAGCAAAGAAAACAGAATACAACTGCTAGGCAACGATCTGGATTGAAACACTGCAGTTCCTGTAGAAGCTAATAACTGACTGAGAACATTGTGATAGTATTTCAGTCCTTGGCTTCAGATGCAGATTGCTGTAAGTGTCTTTATATTTTAGACATCTGCAGCTGTAACTGTCATTGGAAGTTTGCAAAAGTACAAGTGCTGAGTAATTTATACTAGTCATGACCTCTCAAACTGTCATACTTACTAGTGTGTCTCATATTCTTAGCGAAAAATTAAAATTCACAGCAGTTGGTTGTGTGTGTGGGTGTGTGTGCACGTGCGTGCACCAAGGTGGGTAATAGTATATATGGAAATGCAGTGTGTGTTCAGAGCTCACATGCAATGGGCTGTTTTGGCTCATTTCTGTTTACTGTTTAGTTTTCTGCTCATATTTCCTGTTTTGAATCATCTGGAGTAGCTAGCTGGAAGTGAGCATGTGACCAGTTAGCCCATGAACCTGTCTGGGAGTAGCTTCCTGTTAAATTATTAATAAAAGCTTGCCTGTAAATCTGCTCTGACTGTGTGATGACTTAAACCTGTCTCTAGAGCAGCGTTTCTCAAAATGGGTGTTCTGACCCAGAAGGGGGTTGCAAGGCTATTGTGGTGGATGGGGGTGGTGGTCATGAGATGGTATGGTATTGCCACCCTTACTTTTGCACTGCTGCTCATGGTGGCACTGCCTTCAGAGCTGGGTGGGCGGAGAGCTCTGAAAGCAGCACCGACACCAGCAGCTGCATAGAAGTAAGGGTAATATGGCATGGAATTTTTGAGGGGTGGGGCTCATCACAGCCTGAAATATTTTCAGAGGGGGGTCCCAGCAAAAAAGTTTGAGAACCCCTGCCCTAGAGAAACAGAGTAGGGGCAGATAGGATAGCTTTGTTCAGAAGCATAGCTGCATTTTGGCTTGAGAAGCATCAGCAACCCCAATGTTTGTAGGTGTCATGTGGTCCAAACACTGATGTTCTGTTGATTCTCTGAGGCCGAATATGCTGCTGTAGAGCAGGGAGAATGAGAGTTGGATCTTCTCACCATAGAGGAAGTTGTGCTGGCATCAGTTTGTCAAAAGCCCAACAGGCCATCTGGAATGAGTGAAGGAATATAGAGAGGACTTTCAACATCCTGTTTGTACATTCCTCTCTCTCTCCCAGTTTCTATCCCACCCTTCTGTCTCACCTATCTGGGTGCCTGAGGCAGGTTGGCCCAGTTTCTTCTCCAGCAGTAGGAATCATCAGAGATGCTGATGTCATTCTCATTCTGACTTAACTGCCTATTGAGGAGTTGTGCCTATCTTTTGTCAAAGAGAGTTGTACTCTGGGAAATTCTCCTGGATCTCTATCTTCTCTAGCATTCTTGGGTGGCAGTGGTGTCCATAAATACCTTTTGCTAGCTACATTTGACTAAGGAGTTACAACTTTTACTCTTATTTAGGCCTTGCAGTAGTTATTTATTTAGTCAACTTCTCCCTTTATCTAGGTTACGCCCCCATTGATGTAGTACGTGAATGCCTACTCTGTGCTCTCCAAATTGGATTACTAAAATGAACTCTATATAAGGCTACTCACGAAGACCCCTCAGAAGCTTTAGTTACAGCAGATTGCAGCTGTTTGCTTGCTTTGTAGTGCTACCTGTAGGGAGCTTATTAGCCCCATAGATTACATTGGCTCTCATTTTATATCTATAAATCCCTTGGGTGCTGGCTATTTAGAGATTACGTCTTTCCTTATGTATCATTCTGACGATATACATCAGATGAGGTGCTCCTACTAACAGGCTCAGAGTTGAGTTCTGAGGGACCAGTGCAGGGGCAGGCAAACTTTTTGGCCTGAGGGCCACATCGGGTTTTGGAAATTGTATGGAGGGCCGGTTAGGGGAGGCTGTAGGGTGTGCCTCTGCCCCCTATCCGCCCCCCCCCTTGCTTCTCGCCCCCTGATGCCCCCCCAGGACTCCTGCCCTATCCAACCCCCCCGTTCCCTGACAGCCCCCGCAGGACCCCTGCCCCATCCACCCCCTCCCTGTCCCCTGACTGCCCCCCACTGCCCCATCCAACCCCCCCTCCTTCCTGACTGCCCCCCGGAACCCCTGCCCCGATTGCCCCCCGCTGCCCCATCCAACCCCCCCTTCCTTCCTGACTGCCCCCCTGGGACCTCTGCCCCCATTCAACCCCCCTGTTCCATGCCCTCTGACCGCTCCAACCTCTATCCACACTCCCGCTCCCAGACCACCACGCCGAACTCCCCTGCCCTCTATCCAATCCCCCCTGCTCCCTGGCCCCTTACCACGCTGCCTGGAGCACCAGTAAGGGGGCAGGGGAGGTTGGATAGAAGGCAGGGGAGTTTGGGGTGGTGGTCAGGGAGCGGGGGTGTGGCTCGGGTTGGGGCAGTCAGAGGACAGCGAACGGGGGGAGGGGTGTTGAATGGGGGCGGGGTCCTGGGGGGGGGCAGTCAGGAAGGGGGGGGGGGTTGGATGGGACAGTGGGGGGCAGTCAGGGGACAGGGAAGGGGGGTGGATGGGACAGGGGTCCTGGGGGGGCCATCATGGAACAGGGGGGTTAGATGGGGCAGGAGACCCGGAGGAGGGCATCAGGGGCAAGAAGCAAGTGGGGGGCAGATAGGGGGAACAGCCTCCCATAACCGGCCCTCCATACAATTTCCAAAACCCGATGTGGCCCTCTAGCCAAAAAGTTTGCCAGTCCCTGCTCTAACCTATGTCTGAGCTTGTGAAGTCCTCAAATCGTGGTTTAAAGACTTCGAGGTGCAGAGAATCCTCCAGCAAGTGACTTGTGCCCAACGCTGCAGAGGAAGGCAAAAAACCCCCAGGGCCTCTGTCAATCTGCCCTGGAGGAAAATTCCTTCCTGACCTCAAATATGGCAATCAGCTAAACCCTGAGCACGTGGGCAAGACTCACCGGCCAGACACCCAGGAAAGAATTCTCTGTAGTAACTCAGATCCCACCCCATCTAACATCCCATCACAGGCCATTGGGCCTATTTACCATGAATAGTTAAAGATCAATTAATTGCCAAAATTAGGCTATTCCATCATATCATCCCTTCCATAAACATATCAAGCTTAGTCTTGAAGCCAATATGTCTTTTACCCCCACGGCTTCACTTGGAAGGCTGTTCCAGAACTTCAGTCCTCTGATAGTTAGAAACCTTCGTCTAATTTCAAGTCTAAACTTCCTGATGGCCAGTTTATATCCATTTGTTCTTGTGTCCACATTGGTACTGAGTTTAAATAATTCCTCTCCCTCCGTGGTATTTATCCCTCTGGTATATTTATAGAGAGCAATCATATCTCCCCTCAGCCTTCTTTTGGTTAGACTAAACAAGCCAAGCTCTTTGAGTCTCCTTTCATAAGACAGGTTTTCCATTCCTCGGATCATCCTAGTAGCCCTTCTCTGTACCTGTTCCAGTTTGAATTCATCCTTCTTAAACATGGGAGACCAGAACTGCACACAGTATTCCACATGAGGTCTCACCAGTGCCTTGTATAAGGTATTAACACCTCCTTATCTCTCCTGGAAATACCTCTCCTGATGCATCCCAAGACCGCATTAGCTTTTTTCACAGCAATATCACATTGGCGGCTCATAGTCATCCTATGATCAACCAATACTCTGAGGTCCTTCTCCTCCCCTGTTACTTCCAAGTGATGCGTCCCCAGTTTATAACAAAAATTCTTGTTATTAATCCCTAAATGCACGACCTTGCACTTTTCACGATTAAATTTCATCCAATTACTATTACTCCAGTTTACAAGGTCATCCAGATCTTCCTGTATGATATCTCGGTCCTTCTCTGTATTGGCAATTCCTCCCGGCTTTGGGTCATCCGCAAACTTTATTAGCACACTCCCACTTTTTGTGCCAAAGTCAGTAATTAAAAGATTAAATAAGATTGGTCCCAAAACCGATCCCTGAGGAACTCCACTAGTAACCTCCTTCCAGCCTGACAGTTCACCCTTCAGTGTGACCTGTTGTAGTCTCCCCTTTAACCAGTTCCTTATCCACCTTTCAATTTTCATATTGATTCCCATCTTTTCCAATTTAGCTAATAATTCCCCATGTGGAACTGTATCACATGCCTCACTGAAATCGAGGTAAATTAGATCCACTGCGTTTCCTTTGTCTAAAAAATCTGTTACCTTCTCAAAGAAGATCAGGTTGGTTTGACACGATCTACCTTTTGTAAAACCATGTTGTATTTTGTCCCAATTACCATTGACCTCAATGTCCTTAACTACTTTCTCCTTCAAAAATTTTTCCAAGACCTTGCATACTACAGATGTCAAACTAACAGGCCTGTAGTTACCCAGAACACTTTTTTTCCCTTTCTTAAAGATAGGAACTATGTTAGCAATTCTCCAGTCATACGGTACAACCCCTGAGTTTAGAGATTCATTAAAAATTTTTGCTAATGGGCTTGAAATGTCATGTGCCAGCTCCTTTAATATTCTTGAATGAAGATTATCTGGGCCCCCCGATTTAGTCCCATTAAGCTGTTCAAGTTTGGCTTCTACCTCGGATGTGGTAATATCTACCTCCATATCCTCCTTCCCATTTGTCGTCCTACCATTATCCATAAGCTCTTCATTAGCCTCATTAAAGACTGAGGCAAAGTATTTGTTTAGATATTGAGCCATGCCTAGATTATCCTTAACCTCCACTCCATCCTCAGTGTTTAGCGGTCCCACTTCTTCTTTTTTTGTTTTCTTCCTATTTATATGGCTATAGAACCTTTTACTATTGGTTTTAATTCCCTTTGCAAGGTCCAACTCTACATGGCTTTTGGCCTTTCTCACTTTATCCCTACATGTTCTGACTTCAATAGGGTAGCTTTCCTTGCTAATCCCTCCCATCTTTCACTCCTTGTAGGCTTTCTGCTTTTTCTTAATCACCTCTCTAAGGTGCTTGCTTATACAGCTTGGTCTACAACTCCTGCCTATGAATTTTTTCCTCTTTCTTGGGATGCAGGCTTCCGATAGTTTCTGCAACTTTGACTTGAAGTAATTCCAGGCCTCCTCCGCCTTTAGGTCCACAAGTTCTTCAGTCCAATCCACTTCCCAAACTAATTTCCTTAATTTATTAAAGTTAGCTCTTTTGAAATCAAAAACCCTAGTCACAGATCTATTTTTGTTTATGCTTCCATTTAGTTTGAACTGAATTAGCTCATGATAGGTCGAACCAAGGTTGTCCCCTATAACCATTTCTTCTATGAGGTCCTCACTACTCACGAAAATCAAATCTAAAATGGCATCCCCTCTTGTTGGTTCAGCAACTACTTGGTGAAGGAATTCATCAGCTATCATATCCAGGAAAATCTGAGCCCTATTATTATTACTAGCACTTGTCCTCCAGTCTATGTCTGGGAAGTTAACATCTCCCATGATCATGCAGTTTCCATTAGTATTTACTTCATTAAAAACATTAAAGAGGTCTCTATCCATATCCACATCGGATCCTGGCGGTCTATAGCACACCCCAACCACTATCCCAAGGGAGGCTCTAGTAGCTTTCTTCCCCAATGTGATTTTTGCCCAGACAGACTCTCTTATCCATTCCGTCACTTTTAATTTCTTTACAGTCTACCTCAGCATTGATATACAATGTTACTCCACCACCTTTGCCTTTATTTCTGTCTTTCCTAAACAACACATACCCTTCAATACCTGTAGTTCAGTCATGACTACTATTCCACCATGTTTCTGTTATCCCTATAATATCTGGTTTCACTTCCTGCACCAGTAGCTCTAGTTCCTCCATTTTGTTACCTAGGCTCCTCGCATTAGTGTACGAACATCTTAATTTCTGCTGTTTGGCCTCGCTCACATTCTTTACCCAATAAGGCACAGACATTCTACCACCAGTATCACCTATTAGACTGGTATGTACACTACCCTTCCTCCTTATGTCCATTTTCTTCCCTCTCAATGTAAAAATCCAGCATGGAGATTACCTGGACATCTCCCAACCATCTTCCCCAGATTCCTAGTTTAAAGCTCTCTTGATCAGTTGTGCCATCCTCCATCCTAGAAGTTCCCTCCTTACTCAGGTGAAGTCCATCCCGAGAGCAGTCCTCTGTCCATGAATGCTTCCCAGTTGTCATACATCCCAAAGCCCTCCTTATAGCACCAGTGCCCGGGCCATCTGTTGAGCATCATAATCTTGTCACACCTTTGTTGCCCTTTTCTAGGAACAGGTAGAATCCCACTGAAGATCACCTGAGCCTTGATTTCCTTAAGCGTCTTCCCCAGCCTGGCATAGTCTCCCTTGATACGTTCCAGCGAGAATCTAGCTGTATCATTTGTTCCCACATGAAGGACAATCAGTGGATTCTTTCCTGTTCCCGTTAGGATCCTCTTCAGAGCTAGAGTCTGTTGATATTCAGGGAGCAATGGAAGGCTTATGTATTTACTCTGCCCTTTGTCTTAGTGATGACTGGGGTATGGGGTGAGATAGTAATGAGGACAGTTCATGTTATGCCATTTGTTGGTTTGGTTGATAGGTATTTTCTACATGCTCCCAGAAGTTTTGTAATGGGTACATTTTTAGAAAAGAAACAACCAACTAAATAGCCTAGTCATGTTAATTATAGCCTTAGCACTTTGTTAGGCCTTTAGGAAAATTAAAATGCATCACTTATAATCTATAGTGTAGTCAGTCAAAATATATAATTATACATACAATATAATTACAGTTGGATAATATGGGTCTTTGTTGGGCTTGTCTTCATAGAGATACTACTTTCATCTCCCTGCCATAAAAATCTCTATGTACCTTTCTAATACCACACTCATCACTAGGGTATCTGAGCAGCTTATGCTCAAATAAATTTGTTAGTCTCTAAGGTGCTACAAGTACTCCTTTTCTTTTTGAGAATCTTATGGCATTAGAATGTGTCCAACCCGAAAGTGGTGCTGAACAGGAATCATGACAGAGTTTCAGCTTATGACAGACAACAGAAGTTTGATTTGGCTGAAGTCAGTAACACTAACTCCCAGCCAGACATTCATTTAATTGTCAGGAACAAGGTGGGTGAAGTAGTATCTTCTATTGGACCAACTTCTGTTAGTGAGAGACAAGCTTTTGAGCCACACACAGCTCTTCCTGAGGTCTGGAAAAGGTATTCCAGCATCACAGCTAAATGCAAGGTGGAACAGATTGTTTAGCATAAGTAGTTAGTACATATTCTAAGGGACCATTCAAGGTAGAGTGGCCTGTTACCACCTCTGTAGTCAGAAGACATTCTCTCACCAACAGAAGTTGGTCCAGTAAAAGGTATTACTTCATTCACCTTGTCTTTCTAATATTCAGAGACTGATACGGCTACAACTACCCTGTTTCATGGAATGCTGGTATTGGCTAGACTCCACTGATCGCTGCCTTCAGTCCCCCGAAGTATCCATGGGGCCACTGCCCAGGATGGTGTGCAGCTCCTCGTAGAAGCAGCGTATCTTTAGTGCTGCACCAGAACAATGGTTGATGTCCCTTTCCTTCTGGTACGCTCACCTCAGCTCCTTGATCTTAGCGTGTCCCTCTCATGTCCCTTCTCCTACAAACCATGAGCAATCTGCCCGCAGATATCAAAGTTCCTACAGCTTGAGCAAAGCTGCAACTGCATAGCCTCCTCTCCCCACAGACCCAGCAGATCCAACAGCTCCAGTGTACTCCAGGAAGGAGTGCGTCTGTTGCAGAAAGCCAGCAGGATCAGCTGTGAAGATGTTGTACGAACAGTCCAGGCCGAGCAAATGGAAAGAGGAATTTCAAAATTTGTGGGCCTTTAAACGGGGGAGAAGTGCATGCAGGGCAGCAGAGTTCAAGCTGCTCACCAGAGAAGTCAAGATGGGCATTGTGGGACACCATCTGAAGGCCAATTAGGGTGACATAAACAAGCATAGGGTCTACACTGTTACTGTGTCGCTCAAACTACATTGCAAAAAGATCTGTGCCTCTTATCAAGGTGGTTTTATTTTGTCGGCAGAGCAGGGAAGTTACGTGGTCAGATGAGCATTTCAATGTGTACACCACTGTTTTATTGATGAAAGCTGACTTTTTTGTCGACAAAATTGTAGTGTAGACAAGGCCTGAGTAGAACCTGGTAGGATGGCAGACTGTGATCAGCTACATGCTCCCTTTGGGCTACAAAGGAACTGCAGGATTTAGGAGTCTCCACAAATTTGGCAGGGCATGGAATGGTAGGGTATAAGTTGCCCCATGGAAGCTTGCAGATGTAGCGAGAGGGTCATTTTTATTTCGGGTCACTATCTAGTTTTCTTTTCATTCTTTTAAAAACACATGACTGTACCACATGTTGTGGGAATGTCTTCTGGTTAAACATGTAGAAAGAAGTTGGTACTAGAATTAAAATAATTTTGCGCTTTAGCAATCAAACATCAGCCAAGAACTACATATTAGGATATTTACTGTTGAATTTGGGCCTCTCTCCAGCATATTGTTCATGGTTTCTGAGAGCAGCCACAAAGCGAATGATTTTACAGATGAAAATAAATCATGGCACAGAGTAGAACAATAATGTTCTGACTTCTTTGACCTAGTGGCCAAAGGGTTACTTTCTCCACAGGGACCAACTACCTGAGTTTAAAGAAATCGGAGCTCCATTTTTAGAAACATTTGACTAAGGAACTCCAAGGCCCAGGGGCCAGTCCAGACCTCCTTCCCCTTGCTTCACCCCCTTAACTCTTTCTCCACCTTCTTTTTCCCCCTGCTTTCATACCTTCCTTCCTTCCTTGTGTGTGTTTCCACCCGTAAGTTGCAAAGCATTTAATTATTTGATTTCACAGTTAATATTAAGGTTGTTGCATATACATATTAATGGTATGTTGTACAATACAGATGGTAACTTTAATTTTAGAAAAGAACCACCCCCCCAAATTATTTTTCTATTGAAAAGTAAAAAATTTAAAAAAATTAATAAAAACCAGACAGTAATTAAATCAAATGGATCAACGTACACAAAAGAGCTCTACTAACCTTCAGAATTAAAATCCTCCTTCCTTGATCCACCCACCCCTTTAAGGAAAGTAGATAGGACTTGTACCCTGCACTGTAAGGCAACAGAACAAGGTTCTGTTCATGCTGATCACAGTTTTGTTTTATAATCCTAAATCCAGTCTTTACATACTCTCCTCTTAGCTGTCTATCTGATGCTGCCAGCTGCTCTAGTAGTTGCTGAGCAGTTGTAGTCAACATTGTCTGCGCTGGACACTGTACTAGGTCACTAAGGAATTTCAGGGGTTCTTCAGTGGCTAGGAAAATCCCAAGGGGACTGGAGCAAGACTTGTTCTGGAGACCTTACCAGACCTTAGAGAGGCCTGACTGACAACATTTCAACCTTAGACAATAGTATTTATTCATTTCTGAATGTTCGGCAAAGCTGAGTATCAGCCTTCATACAGATTTAGTACCTGGTCAGTCAGCAGGGGTCTCCCAGCAGGTGTTTGTTTTGGTAGACAATATAAATGAGAAGAGATTCATAGCCAATAAGAAGTTTCACTCTGTTGTCAGAGTCCCTGACATCATAAATATCACAATGAATAAATAGGCCCTGATCCTCAGCTGTACTAGGGGCACCTTGTGTAACTCTATTGATGCAAAGCAGCCCAAAGCTAGTGTGCTACAAAACCACTGTAGCAGCTCCTACATCACAGCCTGCTAGTTGGTTGGTGTAGGGTGCATGGCCAGAGCTTCCCATTGTCTTGGTGATTCCTAGCTGCCATAACAGCCCCTGAAGGCTATTGTATTGGCTGTATTGTAGAGCAAACCGAAGGCTGCTTTAATATAGGTGCACTTGGTCTGTCTGTGGCAAAGGCCTAGGATCGGGGAAGTATAAAACTAGCTAATGGGGCCACCAGAACTACAGGTGGTGTAGAGGCAGAGGGCCCTATGGGGATCTGATGGGTTTAGAGTGGATATACCTCCTCCTCCCCATGGGGGCAAATCCCCTTCTCAGCAAGATGATGTTGCAAGGAAGCTACGTGAGGGAATGCATATGGAGATTTCCTCCCCAATTTCACCTCTCTTTGGTTTTACCACGATAGGCTGATGTGGCCTGATTGTGCATAGCATTTATATATATTATGTTCAAAGCACTGTACAGACATAACTAATTCCATAACACCTTTGTCAGGAAAGTGTGAAAGTATTATTCTCATTTTAGAGAGAAGGAAATGGAGGCAGCAGGAGAAATTGCTTCTCTGAGGTCACGCAGCAAGCCAGGATTAGAACACAGGATCTCCTAATGTCCAACCGCTATTGAACAGATATTGTGCCAAGGATCAAATCCTACTGTCTTTTCTCCTCAGCGAGGGATAACTGGTTTTGATCAGAAATTCACGGTCACCACTTGCACAGAACAAGTGATTTCAGAGAATGAAACACTGACACAGAAATGGGTATTAAAAAATATTAAAATACCCAAATGTTATGCTTCCCCTTTCATTAGAAACAGCAAAGACTTTACTACTGGATTAATACTTCCTTCGCTCCCCATCAACATTACACAAGTGCACTTAAATCTGACTTAAACAATTGAATCATAGGCGTTAATCCTATCATGTACAGGAAAAACACATACCAGTGTAGATCCATTTTAATAAATCTGGGGAAATATGCCTAAGCAGGTCCTCAAAGAATCAACCCTGAAGCACTTACATGAGAGGAAAGTGATCAGGAACAGTCAGCATGGATTCACCAAGGTAAGGCCATGCCTGACTAATCTAATCGCCTTCTATGATGAGATTACTGGCTCTGTGGATGAAGGGAAAGCAGTGGATGTATTGTTTCTTGACTTTAGCAAAGCTTTTGACACGGTCTCCCACGGTATTCTTGTCAGCAAGTTAAAGAAGTATGGGCTCGATGAATGCACTATAAGGTGGGTAGAAAGTTGGCTAGATTGTCGGGCTCAACGGGTAGTGATCAATGGCTCCATGTCTAGTTGGCAGCCGGTGTCAAGTGGAGTGCCCCAGGGGTCGGTCCTGGGGCCGGTTTTGTTCAATATCTTCATAAATGATCTGGAGGATGGTGTGGATTGCACCCTCAGCAAATTTGCGGATGATACTAAACTAGGAGGAGTGGTAGATACGCTGGAGGGCAGGGATAGGATACAGAGGGACCTAGACAAATTGGAGGATTGGGCCAAAAGAAATCTGATGAGGTTCAATAAGGATAAGTGCAGGGTCCTGCACTTAGGACGGAAGAACCCAATGCACCGCTACAGACTAGGGACCGAATGGCTAGGCAGCAGTTCTGCGGAAAAGGACCTAGGGGTGACAGTGGACGAGAAGCTGGATATGAGTCAGCAGTGTGCCCTTGTTGCCAAGAAGGCCAATGGCATTTTGGGATGTATAAGTAGGGGCATAGCGAGCAGATCGAGGGACGTGATCGTTGCCCTCTATTCGACATTGGTGAGGCCTCATCTGGAGTACTGTGTCCAGTTTTGGGCCCCACACTACAAGAAGGATGTGGAAAAATTGGAGAGAGTCCAGCAAAGGGCAACAAAAATGATTAGGGGTCTAGAACACATGACTTATGAGGAGAGGCTGAGGGAACTGGGATTGTTTAGTCTGCAGAAGAGAAGAATGAGGGGGGATTTGATAGCTACTTTCAACTACCTGAGAGGTGGTTCCAGATAGGATGGTTCTAGACTATTCTCAGTGGTAGAAGAGGACAGGACAAGGAGTAATAGTCTCAAGTTGCAGTGGAGGAGGTTTAGGTTGGATATTAGGAAAAACTTTTTCACCAAGAGGGTGGTGAAACACTGGAATGGTAGAATCTCCTTCCTTAGAAGTTTTTAAGGTCAGGCTTGACAAAGCCCTGGCTGGGATGATTTAATTGGGGATTGGTCCTGCTTTGAGTAGGGGGTTGGACTAGATGACCTCCTGAGGTCCCTTCCAACCCTGATATTCTATGATTCTATGATAAGAACTGGGATACTGAAAGTGTTTTAAATTTAAATAACTCAAAATGATTTAACTTCTAAAATTTCTCCCTTCCTTCTTTTCCAACATGAATGCATGACTCTTATCTTTAAGAGAGACCAGGTGGGTGAGGTAATATCTTTTCGCTAACTTCTGTTGATGAAAGAGACAAGCTTTTGAGCTACAGAGAGCTCTTCTTCAGGTACATCTTATCTCTAAGATCTTCACAGTTTCCCAAGTTCCATCTCTCTATGCATCACTTTGTCAGTTTCTTCTTTAAGATTTGAACAAAAAACAAGTTTAGTCAAAAGAAACTGAGAGTGTTTGTTTATTTTAATTTGTAAAATGCACCTACCCATTTGGTCAAGATGCATAATTAGAAAATATATGCTTTTTAACAATTGCAAACATGACAAAAGTAGTGCACACATATTTTGAGATTCTTATTTCTTAAAATAGCAGCATATATTTTGTAGGGCGCCGAATGTATTTCCCTGGTTTTGTAACACTCGTAAGTATTTTTAATATATTTATATTTCTGATCTAAAGACTGTTATTAATAGAATAGCTTCCTTACAGGATGTCATCCTGTGCCACTTTTGTTGGCTCTCAGTAGCAGCCACTGTTAGTACTACCCTATTTATTATTTGTTTCCAGTAGCAGCTACAACAACATGTGAGGAGCTGTACAAACTTAAAGGAAGACACGGTATCTGCCCAGTAGAGCGTACAATATAAAGAGAAGCCAAATAGATACGGGTAGGGGAAGTGGCATATCATAAATAAAGGGGTCAAGGTGATGATTGGCCACATCTTGATAATACTGCTGAAAACATACAGATGTTAAGTAATAAAAACAATGACAGCTTTCACAGTAGCAGCTGTGTTAGTCTGCATTCGCAAAAAGAAAAGGAGTACTTGTGGCACCTTAGAGACTAACCAATTTATTTGAGCATAAGCTTTCGTGAGCTAAAGCTCACTTCATCGGATGCTTAAATTTGAGCTTATGCTCAAATAAATTGGTTAGTCTCTAAGGTGCCACAAGTACTCCTTTTCTTTTTGCGAATAAAAACAATGTCTTTATGGGAAACTCTTTCCACCATCTTTTCTGTGGGTTAGTTTCTCAAAAGAAGGTGTTTCCCTCGTACTTGAGATGAGTAAGTAAAATGAGTAAACTAATTTACCTCCTTCAATTTAATTGTCGATTTAACTGTCTTTATGCATGTCTTTCATCATTCCAATAGCTCTAGTGTGTCTCATTTATTCTTTCTTTCTTCCACATTGCTTGCTGTTGCCTATATTTAGACTCCTGGAAAATCTTCTCCACTTGTTTAGCAAAGCCAGGACTATCTTCTTCCAGTGCATTAATGGCTTGCAGGACACAAGGAGTCTTTTCTCTTGGAAGTGGATTATTCAGTGGCCTCAGTGGTATGACAGAGTTATATTTATGCTGTTTGTTAAGAGCGTTCATCAGGGAGGCATAAGACTGAAACTCACACCAAGCCTCATTCAAGAAATGTTCTGTCAACAGAATAATAGTCCATGCTGACCTATTCACAGCATCATTTAAGTTTTGTAAGAAATGTCTACCACTAGGCATTTCAGCAAAGATTATTCCAGGTTTAATACAAAAATTATTTTGTAGCAGATGCCGGAGTCGGCTGGCTTCATCTGCATCATTCTGAGCATGCAGAATCACAAACTTGTAAAACACATCCTCAGGATCCTCATCACTGCTGAGAATTTCTGGAACATTTGTAGAGATCCCTTCTATGTCAAGAGACAGGCCACACAATTCATGATTTTGCTTGAAGTGTCTCTCGCCTGCACTCACATTGGTATCCTTTTCTGTGTTATTTGGTAGAGGGGGAGGATTTCTTTTGGACTTAGTGTTGCCCATTATGATAAACATACACGTCAGAAGATGTGTTCACGTGGTTAACATCTACTCATTTCACTCTAAAACACAAAAAGGAAAAAGCTGTTGAATCTTATGACAACCTAAAAAAGGCATTCATAGCAATCTAGAAATAACCTGAACTGTCTGAATTGGGCTATTATGCATCTTAATGAAAGATAGCAAAAATGCTGAAAGGTACCTGGTGGCAAAAGTGGACAATAAATTATATGAGCGAGCAATACGATATTTCAGCAAAGAAGAAAGTGTTGTTAGGCTACAGCAGCAGCATGTCATGGAACAGAGAGTTAACTGTCCAACTATATAGATCTCTGGTAAGATTACACCTTGTATACTGTGTTCACCTTAAAGATGTTCACCAAAAAGATGTCAGCAAATTGGAGTAAATTCATAGAAGAGCAAGAGCCCATGTATTATACAGTATGTTAGATCTAAATTATGCAACAAGGCTCCCCCCATAAATGCACTGAATTCTGCAGAAAACCAGGAATTATATGTGACAATGGTTAGTTGATTATAAAGCCATTTGATAACCTTCAATTTTATTGAAATTCCAAAAATATTCCCACAAAGTTCTATTTCTGTAGATTCATACAACGCAAATAGAGATTTAGAGTCTGATTCCCTTCCCACAGAAGTCAATGAAAAGCTTCCAATAGACTTCTATGGAAATTGGATTAGACCCACATAGCCACATACTTGTATTATACATATGGCCTTATAGAAGAGCTATAAAAATGTTTAAAGAACTAGAAATGACCGAGGAGGAAAGATGCAAGTATGCATAGACTGGTGAAACAATAATTGAAGGAGACATCATAACACAATTTATAAACATATGACGATAAGTGTAAAAAACAAGGAGGGATTGGAATTGTTTTTAGAATGGGTAAAAATGGTATGATGCCCAGTGATTAAATGAAATTAAGAAAAGAACAATTTAGGCTGGATATCAGAAAAAAACCCTTCTGGTTGTGGAAACTATTAAGTTATGAAATAGTCTCTGCAAGGAAGTGATGGTGGACTCTTTGCTAGTCTCACTTTGAAACTGAATTAGATAAAGCACTATAAATTGTTTGGGATCCATCCTGTATTGGCTAGCATTTTACTATTTAATGTAATAGATCTTCCCCATCTCTAACCTATATGAAATGGCACAATGAAAGCAAAGGGAAACTGGTAACCTTTTTGTACTTTTAAAAAAGATTAAGTTTTCATCATTGACGCAAGTGAATAAATAATTTAAAAAAACAGGTTATATTATGCAGAATATTTTTAGTTAAAATGTTGTACAAAGGGTTAGCTATTCATTTGGAACATGACAAGGACTGTGATTCAATTTCTGTGTGCTCCAATAAAGGGGCATCCATATTTCTTGAGTGACATATAAGTCATGATGTTCTACTAACGATAGAGCGACTGCTTTGACAGAGCCCTAGCAGAATGACACTGAAGGAGATCAAGAAATCTATACATACACTGAAGAAAACAGATGAACGATTTTGTAATTCCTCATGAAATGATGACCTGAGCTAACAAACCAAATCATTGTAGTGGGATTTTAGTATCTGGTTTTTTTCACATGCAGTTCTTTCCCAAAAGAGAACTTTGCTAACTTTCTATTTTAGTGCATCACTCCAAGATGATTTGTGTTTCCCATTAAAACCACTGACCCATGATAGCAGCATACTTTTAACTAAAACTTGGTCTGCTTTATCATGTAACCAGAATTCAATCAGCTATTAAAAATGTCACAGCCATAAGCTATAGACTTGCTTCTACTTTAAAGTGATTATTATCTGTTAATAATACAGCACTAATGAAAATTAAGGGGTATATGGCAATTATTGAATTGTTCTGTAACACTTCTCTTTACATGTAGATTAGTGTCTAAAAACCTTGATACCTTTTCTGGGATTTTAATAAAATTAAATTCATCCAAGGTGGACTACTGGTTTGTATATCTATTGATTAAAATGCTTTCCTATTTATTTTGACAAGTCGTATTGACAACAGCATCATAAAGCACACACATTTCTGCAATAATACAACACTACCTTGTATTAAATAGATGAGCTATATTGTCATCTTATGTTTGCTTTTTAGAAAGTAATATTGTGAAATGGATCATTTCACCAAGGACCATATGGCTCCAATCCTATAAACATTTACCATGTGAATAGCCCCACTGATTTCAAATTAATGAAAAATATTCTTAAAAAAACCTGACATTTCAAAGGATATTTATTCCTGTTTATTAACATGCCCTAGAAGCTTTAACCTAGCTTTTGTTGCCATAACAATTTATTTGTCCTCCACAGCACACATACAGACTTGTTAACGTTGCTCAGTGCTGAGTAAAGAAATTGTTTTTGAAAAGTTGCATGAAAATTGCACAAATTTTGCAAACAGATACAGTATAAGAAAAAAAGTTAAACCAATATTTTGGCCGATCCACCATGCAAATACCTAAATGAAAAGCAGTTTGCTCTTGCATTGCACGTACCTGCTGTATTTTTTTTTTTTTAAAGTGCTGAAATTCAGTTTCTTTTCTTTGCAATATTGGAACAGATTTTATTTTAGTTGGAACAGCGCCACCTTGTGACACATACTTACAACACAGCATCAGCATGTACATCACCCTTTATATTAAATGTATGTCAACATGTTTTACAGAATTAATATTTGGCCAAAATGATCCATTCCATTTCAATGAGCAGAAGAGTCTGAGATCCAGCAGATCCTCACCTAAGACATAAGGGCCTGATTCTGTTTTAATACTGTTTTTACAGTGGTATAATTCCACTGACCTCAGTGCAGTTTCTCCTGATTTACACTGGTATTAGCAGAATCAGGTCCAGATGATGTGAGGCTACAGCTCTGGGTATTTTCTTCTTCCCTTGGACCAGAAGGAAACTACTGTCCTGGAGTTCTGGACGGGGCAGTGCTCCACTGAGCAAGAGTGGGAAGAGGTAAGGCTGAGACTTAGCCAGCAGTATCCCTTGAGGAGAGGATGATTTTGTCCAGATTCTTATAACATGAAGGGTCAGATTATTACTAGTCACTCTTTGGCAAATATGTATTTTTGTTGGCAGAGCCCAATAACGAGTGTTTCTTCATAGGGAGAATGTATCTATGTAATTTCTTATTCTCCCAAATGATTTTTTTTAAAACTTTAAGTAAGAACACAGTGCCAATTTGGCCCCAATTTCTGTAATTTAACTTTTGCCAGAATAACATTTTATCTTTTTAACTACAGAATGGAGAAGCATTTGGGGAAGGTTTACACAATGCTGTCATACTTTTTTCAGTAACAGGAAGGGGAAAAAAAGCAAGTTACATATTACAAAATATATCTAGGCTCAGAAGGATTTGTGCATATCTTCTCTGAATTTCACCAGATATCAATATTTAGTTTTTAATGCTGATTAATAATTTGTTAATTATTTTAATAGAATAAAAAAGAGTCATTCCACTCTCACCGCAACTCACACACACTGGGTTGAGTGTCCAGAACAAACCCCCTTTCAGGGTTTCCTTTAGTTTCAATAAAAATGAACTATAGCCAGGCTTGACAGAATATTTTTTTCCTAATGTCAGTGGATAATATCAATGTTTATTTGTAAGCATTTTAAAATATTTAACTTTTCACAGCTGCAAGAAATTACAGGGATCAGTTATTTATTTAATGACAGTAGACGTTGAGATTCAAATAGTTAAAGCTTTATAAACTGCTATAACACAAACTGTCAGCATCATGTCCAGTTATACAAAGTAAATCATACCCATTTTTACTTCATACCTGTTTGAATTCATTCACTAATCTATTTGTAACAACCCTAATTTAAAAGTCTAAATCACTGGATTTTTTAATCTAATAAAGTTCTCATGCAGTATTTTCCTTATTTTGCCTATCTGTAAATTTCAGTTATCAATGGAAATGTATTTTCATCCATTTGAGAGCGTATGATGAAATCAATGTTTACTGACATTTACCAACAAAAATCTAATCCTTCCAAGCCTTACTATACTCTGAGCTCCCCCCGAGAAAGCTGTTTCTAGGTGTTTTCTCCCCAAGAATTCCCCTCTCACTTCCAAGTCCCTCCTTTCCCAGAGGAGAAGTTTTTAATGCTGTAGACTGGAACTAAGGAGACTATGCCCTAGCTCAGGGGCGGGCAAACTTTTCGGCTTGAGGGCCACATTGGGTTTCTGAAATTGTATGGAGGGACGGTTGGGGAGGCTGTGCCTCCCCAAACAGCCAGGTGTGGCCCGGCCCCCTATCCGACCCTGCCCTGCTTCTTGCCCCCTGATGGCCACCCGGGACTCCTGCCCCATCCAACCCCCCCCTGTTCCCTGACCGCCCCTGGACCTCCCACCACCCCATCCAACCCCTCCTCTCAATCCTGACTGCCCCCCACCCCTGGAATCCCTGCCCCACCCAACCACCCCTTCTCCCTGTCCCCTACTGCCCCCGGAACCCCTGCCCCTGATTGCCCCCCGCTGCCCCATCCAACCCCCCCTCCTTCCTGACTGCCCCCCGGGACCTCTGCCCCCATTCAATCCCCCTGTTCCACGCCCTCTGACCGCTCCAACCTCTATCTACACCCCCGCTCCCAGACCATCACCCCAAACTCCCCTGCCCTCTATCCAACCCCCCCTGCCCCCTTACTGCGCTGCCTGGAGCACCGGTGGCTGGCGGCGCTACAGCTGCGCTGACCAGAGCGCCCGGATAGGTAGCCGCGCCGCCCTGCTGGAGCCAGCCATGCCACCGCGCAGCACAGAGCACCGGGTCAGGCTGGGCTCTGCAGCTGTGGTGCCCCAGGAGCTTGCAGCCCCACCGCCCAGAGCATTGTGCCAGCGGCACAGTGAGCTGAGGCTGCAGGGGAGGGGGAACTGCAGAGGAGGGGTCGGGGGTGAGCCTCCCAGGCCAGGAGCTCAGGGGCCGGGTAGGAGGGTCCCGCAGGCCGGACGTGGCCCGCGGGCCGTAGGTTGCCCACCTCTTCCCTAGCTTCTAGTTTGATTCTACAGAATGGTGCTACCTCTGCTTTCATGTATCTTACATTCCTCAGAGTAAACTTGAAAAATCACACTTCGATCTGAAAATTTGTACCTACTACTGTTACAAGTAACACCAAAAAGAGCTATTTTGGGAGAAAAAAAATATTTAAGTTAAATTTCAAAAGACTGTCAAATGCTCAAAGTAACCCATGGGAATACATGAACCTGGGAAGGGTGACATGACCCTTTGTGACCCTACCACCAGTCACCGTTCCTGACTGTCAAATTTATACCCGCGGATGTGGATATCCACGGATAGAAATCTGTATCTGCTGAACCGCAGGGCTCTCCCGGGAACTGCATCAGCAAAAGGAACAGAACGTGGGGCTGCCCAGTGGCCCCATGCCGGCAGCTCCTCCAGCTCCTCCACCACCCCCAGCCCTGCCCGCAGGCCTTCCACACAGCTGTATCTCCTGTCTGGGTGGCCCCACATTCTGCTTCTTTCGGCGGTGTGGTTCCCGGGAGAGCCCTGCGGTGTTCAGCGGATACAGAATATGTCTTTCCGGTATGGTGTGCCAGCAATAAATGACCGCACCGGTTTATTTGCACCACTGCTTATGCCCACCTGGACTCTTGTTTAATCTCAAGTGTAAATAAATGATGGGGATGGGGGACTTCAACTACCCAGACATCTGTTGGGAAAATAACACAACAGGGCCCAGATTATCCAACAAGTTCTTGGAATGTATTGGAGACAATTTTTTATTTCAGAAGGTGAAGAAAGCTACGAGGGGAGAGGCTGTTCTAGATTTGATTTTGACAAATACGGAGGAACTGGTTGAGATTTTGAAAGTGGAAGGCAGCTTGGGGAAAAGTGATCATGAAATGATAGCGTTTATGATTCTAAGAAATGGTAGGAGGGAGAACAGCAAAATAAAAATAATGGATTTCAAGAAGGCAGATTTTAGCAAACTCAGGAAGTTGGTAGGTAAGATCCGATGGGAAGCAAGTCTAAAGAGAAAAACAATTGAAGACAGTTGGCAGTTTTTCAAAGAGACATTATTAAGGGTGCAAGAGCAAACTATAGCACTGCATAGAAAAGATAGAAAAAGACCACTCTGGCTTAACCAGGTGATTGTCAATGATCTTAAAAAAAAAAAAAAAAAAAAGTCCTACAAAAAGTGGAAACTAGGTAAAATTACAAAGGATGAATATAAACAAATAACACAAGTATGTAGGAACAAAATTAGAAAGGCCAAGGCACAAAATTAGATCAAACTAGCTAGAGCAGTGGTTCCCCAACTTGTTCCGCTGCTTGTGCAGGGAAAGCCCCTGGCGGGCCGGGCCGGTTTGTTTACCTGCTGCGTCCACACGTTTGGCCGATCGCGGCTCCCAGTGGCCGCAGTTTGCTGCTCCAGGCCAATGGGAGCTGCTGGAAGTGGCGCGGACCGATGAAGTGAGCTTTAGCTCACAAAAGCTTATGCTCAAATAAATTGGTTAGTCTCTAAGGTGCCACAAGTACTCCTTTTCTTTTTAATGAGTTCTTTGTTTCGGTTTTCACCAAGAAGGTTGGTGGTGATTGGATGTCTAATATAGTGAATGCCAGTGAAAGAGAGGTAGGATCAGAAGAAGCTAAAATAGGGAAAGAACAAGTTAAAAATTACTTCGACAAGTTAGATGTCTTCAAGTCACCAGAGCCTGATGAAATGCATCCTAGAATACTCACGGAGCTGACTGAGGAGATATCTGAGCCTTTAGCTATTATCTTTGAAAAGTCATGGAAGACGGGGAAAAGAAGAGGAGTCCAGTGGCATCTTAAAGACTAACAGATTTATTTGGGCATAAGCTTTCGTAGGTAAAAAACCCACTTCTTAGATTTCAGAAGACTAGAAAAGGACAATTATAGTGCCAATGTACAAAAAGGAAAATAAGGATAACCCGGGGAATTACTTACCATTCAGCTTAACTTGTGTACCCAGAAAGATAATGGAGCAAATAATTAAGCAATCAATTTGCAAACATCTAGAAGAAAATAAGGTGATAAGTAACAGGCAGCATGGATTTGTCAACAACAAATCTGTCAAACCAACCTGATAGCTTTCTTTGACAGGGTAACAAGCCTTGTTGATGGGGAGGAAGTGGACGAAATGGTATATCTTCTTATATAGAAACTGTGTCACACAACCTTCTTATAAACAAACTAGGGAAATGCAACCTAGATGGAGCTACTATAAGGTGGGTGCAAAACTGGTTGGAAAACCATTCCCAGAGAGTAATTATCAATGGTTCACAGTCATGCTGGAAGGGCATAATGAATGGGGTCCCCAAGAGATCAGTTCTGGATAAGTTTCTGTTCAATATCTTCATCAATGATTTAGATAATGGCATAAAGAGTACACTTATAAAGTTTGCAGATGAAACCAAGCTGGGAGGGGTTAGAAGTGCTTTGGAGGATAGGGTTAAAATTCAAAATGATCTGGATAAACTGGAGAAATGGTCTGAAGTAAATAGGATGAAATTCAATAAGGACAAATGCAAAGTACTCCATTTAGGAAGGAACAATCAGTTGCATACATATAAAATAGGATACGACTTCCTAGGAAAGAGTACTGTGGAAAGGGATCTGGAGGTCATAGTGGACCACAAGCTAAATATGAGTCAACAGTGTGACACTGCTGCAAAAAAAGGAAACATAATTCCGGCATGTATTCACAGGAGTGTCATAAACAAGATACGAGAAGTAATTCATCTGAAGTAATTAATCTGCTGTACTCCGTGCTGATTAGGCCTCAACTGAAATATTGTGTCCAGTTCTGGGTGCCACATTTCAGGAAAGATGTGGAGAAACAGGAGGAAGTCCAGAGAAGAGCAACAAAAATGATTAAAGGGCTAGAAAACATGCCCTATGAGGGAAGACTGAAACATGATAACCGTTCTCAAGTACATAAAAGTTTGTTACAAAGAGAAGTGAGAAGAATTGCTCTTCTTAACCTCTGAGGATAGCAAAGAAGCAATGGGCTTAAATTGCAGCAAGGGAGGTTTAGGTTGGACAACAGGAAAAACTTCCCGTCAGGGTGGTTAAGCCCTGGAATAAATTGCCTAGGGAAGAGAATCTCCATCAGTGGAGATTTTTAAAAGCGAGTTGGACAAACACGTGTCAGGAGGAAAGGTCTGGATAATACTTTGTCCTGCCAGGAGCGCAGAGGGCACTTGCTACATCAGGTAGCAGTTTCTTACAATAGCCGTTTCTTACTCCACCACATGCCGGTAACTGCAACCACTAGCACATTCCTACAGGGAGCAGTTTAAGACACGACACCGGCTCGTGTCTGAGCGCAGGGAACGGGGTGGGGCAGGGAGGCAGCCGCAGGGCAGGCGGCGCGGGACGCGCGCAGGGGAGGAGCGGCGGGGCCGCGCGCTGCGCAGGGTCTGGCCGGGGCGTCGCGTGGGCCTGTAGCTCAGGGGAAGCGGCTGGGGCCCAGGCTCTCGGCGGGTCTCCCCCCAGGAAGGGAAGCGCCGCGGGTGGAGTCTGGGGCGCCCCGCCGGAGTCACTTACCGGGCGAAGGGGCCGGGGCCGGGGCCGCTGGTCCTTTCCCCCATGCGGAAGCAGCGGCACTGGCGGCCGAGGGGCCAGGGCGGGGCCCGGCCACCGCGCGTGTGACGGGCAGGACCCCGCCCCCTCACGCCGAGCGCCGCCAGGAGCGCCCGGGGTGGCCTGCCTCCTCCAGGGAGCCGACTCGCCGCGCCTGACTCGGGGCCCGCGCTGGGCTGGCTGAGCCGCGAGGGCTGGCTGACGCAGTGCGGGCACCATGGGAGCCGGCCCCCCGCCTCCCTTTTCTGTTCTTCGTAAACGGTGAATTGGAAAGCGGCTGGAACATAGGTGCGCACAAGAGCATCCACTGGTCACGTGAGAGATTAAAATGTCCCGTCCCCCAGTTTGGAAAAGCGACAAACCCGAAGAAGAGCTCGGTGTATTGGAAGCGTGTCTCTTTCACCCCCCTTAGTTGGGCCAATAAACGGTATCACCTCACCCTCCTTTGCTCTTCATGCGCCAAGGCGTAAGCCAGCCGCCCTTGGGAGGCATTCGGAAGTTTTCGTGGTGTGGCACGTTACTGCATCAGTTCCCATTTCAGGGGTTCTTTCACCTTCCTCTGTAGCGCCCGGTACTGGGCACCGCCCTACCCGAATGAGAGAACACTGGGCGCAATGAACCTCTGGGCGCAGTGGCAGTAGTTACAGAGGAGGCTCCAAAAAGTGATTTAGGCCTTGTTCCATTTTAAGGCACCGCTGTGACTCACAAAACTCCCACTGGGCTGCGGCATAACCCCATGGGCTCCTAAAGTCACTCAGCTCCTGTGGTTTTGCCTCTGGGCGTGCACTCTGCAGCCCCACTTGAGGTGGCTGAGTACCTGTCTGCTGCCTGAGGACGAATACTGCTGCCTCACTTTAGATGTTCAGATGCCTATCTCCCGCTAAGCCCCAGAGCAATTCACAAACTGGGAAAGAGGCATTCAGCCCCTTAAATCATATGGAGGGACCTAATCCAGTAGGCCACTTGTGAATATGCTACTAGATTGGATCCCTCATGGAAGTTTCACACAGAACAGCCAGGACTCATCCGCAGAGGAGGTTTTAATCTTGTGGCTCAAGTACTTGCCTAGAATGTAGGAGGCCCCTGGTTCAAGACCCCTTTTGCCAGCTGAAGAGGAATTTGAAAGGGCATGTGGTATCTCTCAGATCAAGTTGAATAGTTAAATATTGATTGGGGTAGACAAAGAATGATTCTATAGCATAGTGCTTAGGGTACTTACACAGGGGGTACCAGGCCGGATATTAGGAAAAACTTTTTCACTAGGAGGGTGGTGAAGCACTGGAATGCGTTACCTAGGGAGGTGATGGAATCTCCTTCCTTAGAGGTTTTTAAGGTCAGGCTTGACAAAGCCCTGGCTGGGATGATTTGTTGGGAATTGATCCTGCTTTGAGCAGGGGGTTGGACTAGACGACCTCCTGAGGTCCCTTCCAACCCTGGTATTCTATGATTTCTCCCCCATTGATGGATCTCTAGCAGACCAAGGGACTTATCTCAGAGAGGGATGGGGCTTAGGACACAGCTGTAGCATCAGCACCTCCCATGGGCTAATTTAGGCAGTTCTCTTCTTAGCATATTAGCTTTGAGGATTGTGTTCTTGGGTGCCTGCCTCTCCCTATTCATTTTTTTTTTAACCTTATGCCCAAAGCAAGAATTTATGTAGTTACAGGTGAAAGCACTGGTGAACACAGGAGATCTAACAGCAGGGATAGGATAGGGGCATCAGGTTCAGCTGTGGTTAGAGAGGGGAGAATGGGATGGGCAGAAGTTATCCCCCCTCACGTCTCCAGGACATGCACAAACGGAGCTCAGGGCCCAATTCATAGTTGCCCTGAGCCTTGTGGCATCATTTCTACCAGGCCCAAGTGTGAGCACAGGGTTGGAGTGGCAACGTCTATGCACTGGGGTTTATGCACAGGGACAATGAAGAACTGGGCCCCTGCAGGAGGTCTGGAGTGGGTTTAGCAGGTGACATGACTCATGCCTGTTTGCTCCAGGAGTCACAGACCTCTGTGGCTAGCTTGGTATCAGTGGGCAGGACTGTACAGTGGGGGACCTGAGAATGCAGGCCCCTGGATTGCCAGGGCTCTGGGCTGTTGGGTGGTTACAGTGTTGGGTGAGCAGGGGCTGTTAGAGCTGGAGTTTCCCTTGCAGCTTCTCCACCAGGGCCTGTAACTGGGCACTGACATCCTGCAGGAGGGGTGCAAACCACTGGCAGACCTGCTCAGCAGCCTGGTCTAGGGAGCCCAGCACCTCCTCAGCCTTCTCCATATTCACTGTTAGGCATGTGTTCCTATAACCAAGCTTTGTGGCTCATAGTCTTATACTGGTGGGAGAGTGGCACTCTATGGGAAAGAAAGCATAGAAACAAATATAGTAAAAATATTAAATGAATCAAACAGTACCATGGTTTCTCCATGGATAGAAATGCCATGCTTGCATAATAAATAATAATAGAAGTAGGAACATACTACTGACCACTTGCCCTGGATGAGGATAGTGACTATGAAATGCTCAGGGAGATTAGAGGCTACATAAAACAGAAAACCCAATAATAATGGGGGATTTCAACTATCCCCATTATTTTCTGGGAACAAGTCACCTCTGGACAGGATGCAGAGAGAAAATTTCTAGACACCATGAATGACTGCTTCTTGGAGCAACTACTGGGATTCCCTCTGAGATCTTTTCCACTCAGCTTATTTAGAATACTTTTTCCGGTTTGGGATCCAAAAAACTCAGACTGCACATTTAGTCACTCAGGTTCCTTTATTTGGCATACAGCAAAGCTCTACTGAGCTGAGCAGACTCATGCATAGGTGGTGGGTATGGGATATATCACACATGCAAAGTTATACAGCAAACCTCTTCCTTTATATGTATTTGCAAGTTGTATAGCTTTTACTACATATTGCATCACAAGTTTTTGGACGGGCATGGTAACTTTGCAGGAACTAATCTCTGGGCAGCATGCTCTGTCCATGCTCAATTTACGCTTTACCTCTTATCTACATTCCTAACTTATTTTGGCCATTGTGAGTAAATGGTGAACTGGATGTTCTCCCTTTTATCTTAGCTGGCTCAGACATTTGGTCTTTTTAGCCTACTGACCTATTTACTTACCTTATTTAGCACAAATGTTCTGTTTTCAACCTAATCATCTGTTTACCTCCCTAATTCTATCCTCCAAGAAATGAGGCCTCTCCCCAAGTGTGAATTAGACAGCCCAGCCTCAGCTACAGCAGCTAGTCCTGGAATCCTTTAGGAGAGAGGCAGTTCTTGATTTAGTCCGAAGTGGAACACAGGATCTGGTTCAAGAGGTGAATTATAGCTGAACTACTCAGTAATAGCGACTATAATGTAATTAAATTAGGGCTGTCAAGCAATAAAAAAAATTGTGAGTAATCACGCTGTTAAAAATAAATATAAAGTGAGCACTGTACACTTTGTATTCTGTGTTGTAATTGAAATCAATATGTTTGAAAATGTGGAAAACATCCCAAAATATTTATATAAATGGTATTCTATTGTTTATTATAAATATTTGCACTGTAAAAAATAGTAATTTTCAATTCACTTAGTACAAGTACTTAGTGCAATCTCTTTATCATGAAAGTTGAACTTACAAATGTAGAATTATGTACAAAAAATAACTGCATTCAAAAATAAAAGTGTAAAACTTTAGAGCCTACAGATCCACTCAGTCCTACTTCTTGTTCAGCAAATGGCTCAGACAAAAGTTTGTTTACATTTGTAGGAGATAATGCTGCCCGCATCTTGTTTAAAATGTCACCTGAAAGTGAGAGCAGGCGTTCGCATGGCACTGTTGTAGCCGGTGTTGCAAGAAATTTACGTGCCAGATGCGCTAAATATTTGTCTGTCCCTTCATGCCTCAATCACCATTCGAGGGGACATGCATCCATGCTGATGATGGGTTCTGCTCGATAACGATCCAAAGCAGCGCAGACCAATGCATGTTCATTTTCATCATCTGAGTCAGATGTCACCAACAGAAGGTTGATTTTCTTTTTTTGGTGGTTTGGGTTCTGTAGTTTTTGCATCAGAGTGTTGCTCTTTTAAGACTTCTGAAAGCATGTACCACACCTCATCCCTCTCAGGCCTGTGGGGGAGCGAGCTGAGTCTATCTAAGTTATGCAACTTCAGCTAAGAAAATAGCATAGCTGAAGTTGACACTACTTACTATGGTGTCTCCACTGCGGGGGGTTGACTGCTGATGCTCCCCCATTGAGTCCGCCTACGCTTCTTGCTCTGGTGGCATACCGGAGTTGATGGGAGAGCGCTCAGCAGTAGATTTATTGCGTCTTCACTACATGCGATAAATCGACCCCCACTGGATCGATTGCTCCAGAGATAAGTGTAGACATGCCCTCAGATTTTGAAAGGCACTTCAGATTCTTAAATCTTGAGTCATGTGCTGTAGCTATCTTTAAAAAATACCACATTGGTACCTTCTTTGCGTTTTCTCAAATCTGCAGTGAAAGTGTTCTTAAAACAAACAACATGGTGGGTCATCATCCGAGACTGCTATAATATGAAATATATGGCAGAATGCGGGCAAAACACAGAGCAGGAGACACATGATTCTTCCCCAGGGAGTTTAGTCATAAATTTAATTAACACATTTTTTTAATGAGTGTCATCAGCATGGAGCACATCCTCTGGAATGGTAGCCAAAGCATGAAGGGGATACGAATGTTTAGCATATCTGGCACGTAAATTTCTTGCAATGCCGGCTACAAAAGTGCAATGTGAACATCTGTTCTCACTTTCTGGTGACATTGTAAATAAGAAGTGGGCAGCATTATCTCCTGTAAATGTAATTGGCTGCACAAGAAATAGGACTGAGTGGATCTGTAGGCTCTAAAGTTTTACATTGTTTTGTTTTTTTGTGCAGTTATATAACAAAAAAAAATCTACATTTATAAGCTGCGCTTTCACAATAAAGAGATTGCATGGTACTTGTATGAGGTGAATTGAAAAATAGTATATCATTTTTACAGTGCAAATATTCATAATAATATGAAGTGAGCACTGTATACTTTATATTCTTCGTTGTAATTGAAATGAGTACATTTGAAAATGTAGAAAAACATCCAAAATATTTAATAAATTTCAGTTGGTATTCTACTGTTTAACAGTGTGATTAAAACAGCGATTAATCCCCGTTTATTTTTTAAATAGAGATTAATATTTTTGAGTTAATCGCGTGAGTTAACTGCTGTTAATCAACAGCCCTAAATTAAATTTAACATCTTTTGGGCGGCGGGGGAATACCAAAGAAACACACCACAGTAGCATTTAACTTCAAAAAGGGAACGACACAAAAATGAGAAAGCTAGTTATGGGGAAATTAAAAGGAAAAGTCACAAGAGTGAAATGTCTGCATGGAAATTTTTTTAAAACACCATAATGGAGGTTCAAACTATATGAATAAATAAAAAAAGAACCAAAAAAATAGTACCATGGCTAAACAGAATAAAAATGGCAGGTAGACACAAAATGGCATCTTTTAAAAATTGGAAGTCAAATCTTACTGAGGAAAATAGAAAGGAACAAACTCTGGCAAGTCAAGTATAAAAGTATAACTAGGCAGGCCAAAAAAGAATGTGAAGAGCACCTAGCTACAGATATAAAAACTAACAGCAAATATTTTTTAATTACAACAGAAGCAGGAAGCCTGCCAAACAATCAGTGGGGCCACCTTGGACAATCAAGGTGCAAAAAGAGCACTTAAGGAAGACAAGGCCACTGCAGACAAACTAAATGAATTCTTTGCATCTGTCCTCACTGCACAGGATGAGGGGGAGATTCCCAAAGCTGAGCCATTCTTTTTAGGGGACACATCTGAGGAACTGTCCCAGTCTGAGATGTGAATGGAGGAGTTTTGGAACAAGTTGATAAATTAAACAGCAATAAGTCACTAGGACCAGATGATATTCACTCAAGAATTCTGAAGGAACTCAAATATGAAATTGCAGAACTACTAACTCTGGTATGTAACCTATCACTTAAATCAGATTCTGTGCCAGATAATGGGGGATAGCCAATGTGACACCTATTAAAAAAAAAAAAAAAAAAAAAAAAGATTCCAAAGATGCTCCCAGCAATTACAGGCCAGTAAGCCTAACTTCAGTATCAGGCAAATTTGTTGAAACTATCATCAAGAACAGAATTACCAGACACACGATTTGTTGGGGAAGAGTCAACATGGTTTTGTAAAGGGAAATCATGCCTCACCAATCTATTAGAATTCTCTGAGGAGGTCAACAGCTATATGGACAAGGGTGATCCAATTGATACAGTCTGATGTACTGTGATGTTGTGAAGGCCATGACTATAACATGATTCAATAAAGAAGCAGATAAGTTCATGGAAGATAGGGTCCATCAATGGCTATCAGCCAGGATGGGCAGGGATGGTGTCCCTAACCTCTGTTTGCCAGAAGCTGGGAATGGGCAACAGGGGATGGATCACTTGATGATTACCTGTTCTGTTCATTCCCTCTGGGGCACCTGGCATTGGCCACTGTCGGAAGACAAGATACTGGGCTAGATAGACCTTTGGTCTGACCTAGTATGGCCGTTCTTATGTAGTGTACTTGGACTTCCAGAAAGCCTTTAACAAGATTCCTCACCAAGGCTCTTAAGCAAGTAAGAAGTTGTGGGATAAGAAGGAAGGTCTTCTCTTGGATCAGTAACTGGTTAAAAGATAGGAAACAAAGGGTAGGAATAAATGGTCAGTTTTCAGAATGGAGAGAGGTAAATAGCATCTCCCAAGGATCTGTACTGGGATCGGTGCTGTTCAACATTTTCATAAATGATCTAGAAAAAGGAATAAACAGTGAGGTGGCAATGTTTGCAGAGGATACAAAATTACTCAAGATGGTTAAGTCCAAAGCGGACTGTAAAGAGTTACAAAGGAATGGGCACCAAATGGCAGACTAAATTCAGTGTTGATAAATGCAAAGTAATGCAAAATGGAAAACAATCTTAGCTGTACATACAAAATGGCAGGGTCTAAATTAGCTGTTATCACTCAAGAACGACTGTGGAGTCATGCATAGTTCTCTGAAAACATCTGATCAACATGCAGCAGAAGTAAAAAAGCTAACAATGTTAGGAACCATTAGGAAAGGGATAGCTAAGACAGAAAATATCATAACGCCACTATATAAATTCATGGTACACCCACACCTTGAATCTTGGATGCAGTTCTGGCCGCCCCAACTGAAAAAAAAAAAAAAAAGTTATACCAGAACTGGAAAGAGAAGGGCAACAACAGAACAGCTTCCATACGAGGAGAAATTAAAAAGACGGGGACTGTTAAACTTGGAAAGGAGACAATTAAGGGGAGGATCTGAGAGAGATCTATAAAATCATGAATGATGTGGAGAAAGTGAATAAGAAAGTGTTACTTACCCCCTTTATACAACACACAAACCAGGGGTTACCCAATGAAATTAATAGGCAACAGGTTTTAAAACAAACAAAGGCAGTGCTTCTTCACACAACACACAGCCTGTGGAAGTTGTTCCCAGGGATGTTGTGAAGTCCAAAGGTATAACTGGGTTAAAAAAAGAATTAGACAAGTTCATGGAGGATGGGTTCATCAATGGCTATTAGCCATGGGGTTGCATCCATGGTCCGGGATGGAACCCCATGTTCTGAGTGTGCCTAAACCTCTGTCAGATGCTCTGACTGGATGACAGGGGTGGATCACTTTATAAATTGCCCTGTTCTGCTCACTCCCTCTGAAGCATCTGACACCAGTCACTGTTGAAAGACAGGATACTGGGCTAGAAGAACCATAGGTTTGACCCAGTATAGCTATTCTTATGTTCAGGTTACACTGTGAAGAATACTATGATACAGAAAAGGAAGGTTACTCTTGGAAATAAGAGAAGTTCCATGATGACCTGAAAAATCTCCAATACCTTTAATAAAAAACAAGACTATAGACATCCCTGACTATTATAACAGTACATTCAAAGAATTATTAGTAAGAAGTTTATGTAGTGCTTTATGTAGTGTTTATGGCCAATGCTATTTTTTTTATTTATTCTACTGTAAAAGAGAAATGAGTTTAGGTATCATCCAGCTTTTAAACAGAGGTTTTGTTTTGGGTGTGCATGGATTTTTTTTGAGTGAGAAGGAAAAGTGAATTACAAAGAACAATTTATTTTGGAGCAGGGCAGATAAAGCTGACAGGCTGAAAAAACCTTTTGTAATAAATTAGAGTGAGAATTCTCAAAAAATCTAATTTCCTCAGAATACTGGGAGACATTTGAAATGAAAATAAGCTCTGATTCCTGCCACCTTTTCTTTGATTTCTCATGACGACTGGAGTAAGGTGGTATGTTATTCCAAAATGATCTTTGGACTTAGTAGTTCAGCTTTTCACACAACAGAAATTCAATACCAAAGAAAATCAGCCCCTCCCAGATGGTGAAAGTGAGTCAAGAATAAATAGGACCTCCTTCCTTAAGTGAGCGCCACCTCAGAGAAGGAATTCAGCATTCCTTGTTACTGAGCACTCTGAACTGGCCAATCCTAGCCAACCCTTCACTGGTTGCACTGGAATTTGCCAGCTATCACTTAGTGTCAAATCCCCCATTCCTAAGTAAACTGCTAGTTAAAAAAAGCTAGTTAACTGGTAGGCATAATGAAATAGTGAAGAGATGGCTACTATCCTGCTCTCTCCAAATTATCTAAGCAGTCTATTTTAGATTCCTGATGGAGTCATAGCATCAGTTTGTTGGAAAGGATGGGATGAAGTCTAACAACCACCTGACTGATCACAGATACCATTTGTTACCTCCAGATGGGATTACTGCAATGCCTTGAACTGAAGCACTGGTTCTGAAAAGACTAACTGGTGCAGGAAAAGAGCAGCTTCACACTTTCAGCAGCAAATACCACCAAAGATATATTACTCATATATGCTACTATTGTAATGACTCACTTATTCAACATCAGGTTAAATTTAATGTCTCGGTCCTTCAACAACCTCAACAGACAGGGACCAAAGGGCTACCTCACCCTACCACCAACTCTTCTCCTTAGATGATTCCATTGGTCCTATCTCAAAGCCAATACTTATGTATACAGGAAACAACTTTCTTGACAGCTGGGTTGAGTCTGCGGAATTCATTCCATGAACAAAGAATAACCACAAACCACCTCTTGAATCTTGTTTTTCCCTAAAAGCATTTCAACTGATTACTTGCTGGACAAAAATATGTAACAAACTCCTAAAGGGATATGGTGGCAATGAGCACAGTATAAAAACCAATACAGAATACTATATAGATGGGGAAGAGGAAGAAATGGAAGGGCATAAATTTTATTTATTTTTAAACACAATTCTGGAAGGTGTCCACATACCAAAGGGAATGGTAACATAAAATACCGAATAAAGTAGTTTTCAAAGTATTTTTGATTTGCTTCATTTACTAAATATTTATCTCTTGTCAGTTACTCTTCTCAGCAGCAGTCTGGTATAATAATCAGAACTCCACGTACTGTATAAGAAAAGAAAATTTGTAAAAATTCTGATCCTACAGCCTTAGGCACTTAGGCTATGTCTACTGTACGCAACTTTAGCGACACAGCTGTGCCACTAAAAGACACGCAGTATAGCCGCTGTTTGTCAGCAGGAGGGAGCTCTCCCGCCAACAAAAAACTTTCACTCCCAATGAGCAGCAGCAGCTTTGTCAGCAGGAGAGCTCTGTTCACACTAGCGCTTTTTGTCAGTAAAACTTTTGTTGTTTGGGGTGGGGTTTGTTTTTTCCCCACACTCCTGAACAAAACTTGTGTCGTTCAGGTTCCAGTGTAGACAAAGCCTTAGACTCAGACACATAGGGCTGAAAGGGACCTAAAGAGTCACCTAGTTAGTCCTTCTTTTCCCCATGGCTCCTCTGAGTAAGGATTACGTGTACCTAGACCATCCCTGACAGATGTTTGTTTATCTGGTTCTTAAAAACCACCAGCGATGGTGATTCACAGCCTCCCTAGGTAACCTGTTCCAGTGCTTAACTATCCTTATAGTTAATTTAAAAAAAAAAATCTAACCTAAATCTCCCCCTTTCTGCAAACTAAGTCCTTTACTTCTTTTCCTACCCTTGAAGATGAACAACTGATCGCCATCCTCTTTATAACAACCTATTATATATTTTAAGACTGTTGTCCCCCCTCAGCCTTCTCTTCTCTAGACTAAATATGCCAAATTCTTTCCACCTTTTTTTGTGGGTCATTTTCTAAACAATTACCTCCCATTTCCTTATATAAGACACTCCTGTTAGAGCTTCCCAAAATGACACTTGTCTGTTTCGTAACAGTATCACATTGTTCTCATTCAATTTGGGACCCACTATAACTCCCAGATCCTATTTGATATGTACAGTTTAAATATATAACTAGATAATTACATTTAGATAACTATACTATTCTCTAACAACCTCATACTTGTGGCAGTATCACAAAAAGGGCAGTCTCTTTGTAAGCCAAAACTACACCTTAAGCTCCACTCAATCCAATAGGTGCATGTTACAAAGCACTGGTGCAGTGCACTCATTATGATGCATTGCTTAACAAACAGGAAAACTTATTACATTAACTCAAGTCTCTAAATGGCCTTAAAGTATAGCCTCATATGGAGTGCCTTGCAGTAATCCCATCTCAAATGTAAAGAAATGTGGATGATGAGCAATCAAGTGGCATCTAATGAATGGATAAGTACTTTAAAAAATACTTATTCTAAAAATATAGGTTAAGGCTCAATCTCATTTGTTTTCCTTTGAGAAAACTCCTTTCCCATCTAGTCTCAAAATAAAAATCCATTCAGACCATGTTCATATATTAATTTTTATTTTCCCATACAATATTCACAGGGTCTGCCTTTTGTCTTATTCAAAACTAACGAATGTTTTCAAACTAAAACAGGAATTGACATTTCAGGCCACAAGAAGAGGTTCCATAAACAAACATCCAAAGAATAGTAAAAAACTGGTGTCTTTTGCAGTACATAATAAAACTGTATTTTATCAAACACTGGGTGATTTAGCTGTGTACCATACACCTCTTATTTGAACCATGTCCTTAATATAAAAAGATGAAGCTTTAATTGTAACACACCTTAAAATGTTTTTTCACCCACTGTTGATTTGTTAGCATGTGTCTATTATATCCTATTCATTTTATTCAATCACTTATTCTAAAAAATATATACAGCTATGTTTAAACATGTGGTTTTGTGCCATGTTTTTAGAACAGAAAAATAAAGGCTTTTTTTAAGCTATTGCTGCATAATGCAGCAAGATACAGGAGGACTGGTTTGAATACCCAACTTCAATTTAACAGTCAATTCCACAAGACCTCTGCAGTGGGAGGTATACTGAGCTAAACGGTTCCACTTTACACATTCAAACAGGAAAAAATAAAAAGACACAAAAGAAACAGAGAGAGAGTGTATCTGTGACGATATAAACCAATATTTGGCCTATACTATTTAGCAATTTTGACAGTAACATGAAGCAACTGATGTAGGAAAAAAAACTTATTTCACATCTTTAAAACAAATGTTTTCATTGCAATTAAAGCTACTCATTAACTGATCTACTTACAAGTGATAGCTCAAGCTTCAGAAGATTACAATGGGACACTGCCAAAATCAAATCACATTTTCATCAAATTGTTATAATGGCAAAGGTGCAACACTTGCCCTAACTCCACCCATTTGCTTTATTATTGCATGTAATTAAGTTTGTAAGAATCCTGCATAAAATCAGCTTGTTGCCACACAAGAATAAAGCAGCCAAGCACAATTGGGGAAGAGTAGCACATACAGGTGCAGGCTTGTGGTGTTCAGGAAAAGTCTGTGCTCTAATTTATTTTTGAAAAGTTGTAACCAGCACTGGCATTGTTTTTACCCCTCTAAATAAAGGAAGTTGTAGGTGCTTTAAAAAAAATTCAATATAAGGTATGAGAATATCAACTAGATTCCTTAAACTAAGATCCTATTTTTCACCTACCAACCTCAGTGACCCCTAAAATAGGAATTAGCTCAAATTTTTCTTGGATGTCCCAGACTACAGGTAATTGATTTAATCACAGTAAGAATAAATCTAGAACCTCCTTTTAGTACAACCACTGCATTTTAAACTGTTTTAAGTTGATGGCCCTGAGTTTTTTGTCATGTGCCCAAGTATGACTTTTTATATAAACAAACTTTTTAGTTTCTCCAGAGTTGGAAATGTCTGATCAACACTAGCAACAAATCAGAACTACAGTCCTTTTACTGTGTGCTAGCTTAACAGTTTAAGTTAACAACCTCTTCTGAATTAAGAGGAAAATCGTGAAAAACCCTACATTTTCTTGTGTCTTTACATTAGTTGTTTCTCCTGTGCACGTGAGAATTGGTTAATTACCTTAGTCCTTCCAGACTAGTCTGTACTAGCTTTTAACCTTATTTTGAATACCTTAGTTCAAACAATTTATGTACGTTTGCCAACTTCCACATCCTAATAAAACAAAACTTTTCAGAGTACACAATACAGCATCTTTTAAAGACATGAGGAATGACAACAATGTGGACTACAAAGCTACCAAAAAAAGACACCCTGAAACTTTTGAAACATTGCAGGACCACTAGCAAACCAGAAGTGGCAGTTAGATGCACAAGGCAACAATGTATCACAACCATGGAGATACAATGCAGTAAAAATAACAAATTGGACTTGATAATGATTTACTAGAAAGCTTTGTATGTGCCTCTCACAGATGGCATACAACCATGTCCAGTGTCAGTGCTGTGCTGCCTAACAAGCCAGTTTACCTCTGTTGTCCTAATTTTGAAGAGCCATAGCAGCACACATAACTACAGAGACTACACAACTTCAGTGACAAAGTTACAGGATTCTCCCTATCTTATTGCATTTTTTTTTTTTAAAAAAAAAGCGCGCCTTGGAAATTTTGATTTTAATAGAGTATAGAAAATTGGTTTCCTGAGTAATCTCAGTTTACAATTTGTTCAATAAAAAAAATATTGTGAAACAGGAAATTCATTATATTTTAATATAGGAAGAATGTCTGTCTTTTTTTTTTTTTTAAACAAACTTGTTTAAATATAAAACTTAACAATTGTGAAAGGTGGAGACTTACCATTCTATAGAACCATATTTGTGCCATAATGTAGTGTTAATTTGCAACAGTTTTACAGCAAAGAAAGATATATTGATTGGATTTTTCAGAGCAAATCAAAACAATGCAGTTCAATGGTTTGTGACTACAGTTCATCACATTTGCTTTTGTTTTTCATCCAATACCTTCAGCCTGAAAAGCTAAAATATCATCAATTTTTCACATGTACTGTCTTCCATATCAACTATTTGGGGTTTTTTCAAAGCATACCACAGATTAATCAGTGAATACAAATAATGGAAAAACAGATCACTGCTGGATGCTTAACACAAACATAAAAAAATAGTAAGTTCTCAACTTTTCCAAATATTTCAAATAAAAAGGTGTCCCTTTCATAACTTTGACTACTTTTTGTAATTTTTAATGAATGGGAAGGGGTAAAAAGGTATTAAAAATGTTGCCCATCTTTAGTTCTTTTGTATCTACAATTAACTGGAGAACAGTAAGTTTACAGATGCACAGTGTACAGTGGATCTGAAGCATCATTTCACACTGGTTATGATCCAACACGGGTTGTGGTGGTTCTTTTATCGGAGAAGAAGCTTTTGAGGAGAAATACCTGCCCAATACTAACTACTAGAAGAATGATGGCTTCCCCTATTGACCAATAGGCTACTCTGGTGTTTAGATCCTCTGCTCTGCTGCGACCTTGTGCTTCTCTCAAGCGGAAGTGCGTCTGATAATCGATAACAGACTTCAAAGCTTCATGAATTGAAACACAAGCAGACTCCATCTAGACAAAAAAAATTTCTGAGTTAGAAAAGCATTGGAAGAATTCTCTCTTTGTGCTGTATCTGAGCATATATAGCCAGGACTTCTGTAATTTTAGATGTGAGTATATTTATTCTCTCAACTAATATGTTTTAAGCTCGGTCACATCTAACCCACATTAACCAATATACTAAATATTCCCCCCCCAACCGCACAAATATATCATTAAAGTTGCCTCACATTTCCCATTATATGGCCTCATTTTCAGTTACTTAGAACTTGGCCAAACTAACCGTTCAGGCTGAAATGTTCTATGCCAAGTGTCTGCCTCAGGTTTTTTTTTGTTTTGTTTCAGCTAAAATGGGTCAGCCGTTTCAGAGAACAAGATTAGGGAAACATACATTGTTTTGCCCATATTTAAAAAAAAATTATTTCAGTGGTTTGTTGAGAAACCCTCGAGCCTTTGAAGCAGGGACTTAAAATTCGATAGGGGCCACCTAGGTGTTAGGGATATGCCTTTTGCTATTCCTGTGAAAATCTGTCCAAGTTGGCCATGCACTTAGAAAAAATCGCAATTCATACATGCTCAGATCCCTAAATTCTCTGAAGAGTCTGCCTGCGCTGAATAGGACTTCCCCTGTAGTTGCTCCTTCCAGCAGCAAAGGGACATTATGGTGCAGGACAAGAACCCAGTGTTCTCAATGCTCCCACCGCTGGTGCCCAGGCAGCATGGACGAAGCAACCACACTGGAATGCACAGGGATGAGGAGAAAGAGAGCACAGCAGCATTAGATGGGTCAGGAGGAGAGGGAGTTGCAGGAGCCAGAGAATATGAAAAACAGAGAGGAAGGGTGGAGGACAGGAACCAGAAAGAGGCAGGGTAGATAGGAGCAGAAGGGGGACAGCGACAGACAACTCTTTAATTACTAGAGCAAACTGCCCTACAAAATCTGGAATTGAACTGAGGAGTCCTCAAGTTCCTACATTCATTTACCAACAGCAAATAATTGTGAAATGCACTGGAAGAGAGAGATCTTTGGGTCCACTCAGGCCAGTAGAAAGATAGCTAAGGGATGGTGTTTATATCCTTGGTTCCAAAGTACTGAAATGGTGAGCACACTCACCTAAATAGCAATTTTGGAGTGAGTTTGCTGCCAGTTGGCAGCACACAAGGTGTCTGTGGATAATGTACTGAACACATTTAAATGGATTTGTGTTTAGGAGAAACGAAGTGAGGCTCACAGAAAGACATGTAAAAAACAAAAACAGAAATAAGACCTAAGGTTTAAGAATAAAACTTCACACAGTTGAAGCCTTTTTTGTGGGGAAGCAGTGTTCCTGTCCTACTGTACATAAATAAAAAAACTAAACATCTATAACAATACTAACCAACTAGATGTGAAACATGTTTTATTTTCAATTTGTTTTGCTAGACTTTTCTTTGCTTCTCATAATTTTGACTTATTGGACAGATACCTAACCTAAATATTAAGTTGGGCATTTACTAATTATCTTATTCAGTTTTACTTTCCTTAAAAAGAGGCATGAAATGTAAAAGCCTATTTTCACTTTTTTTCAATTACTTGATATTTCTACAGAAAGGTAGAATTTAGAAACAACTGTTCAAAAAGTTCAAAGCACCAACACTTCAACTTTCAGACATGAGTGCAGTCACAGCACTGAAATGCAGCTTCCTTAGGAAAATATACCTGTCTGTGATATAAACAATTCAGAGAATTATTAGTCTCATCATATGCAGCTATTTTTAGTTAAACAGTTAGTATGGTCAAGGAAAAGCAGATGAGCTTTTAGTATAAAATCTCAATATTTTGCCATGATGGTATAAAAAGATGACTTGCCATTACTAAAATATTGTGAATTCAGATATATTTACTCTGTAACCTTTCAAGTGCATTTCATTCACCCACTATACATTTCTTTCCCGCAATCCCATTCATCTCCACAAATCATGCTGAGACTGGGACCTTTTGTGGCTACAGACAGATGCATGTATCATTGTTGACAAAACAGCTGATTGTACAAAATTCAATAACACCAGGGTCCAATTAAACTCTACTTTGACCCACAGCCTATAAGAAAGAGGCACAAAAATAGTGGAAGAGGCCTCCTTGCCTACCTGCCACTTCCTTCCAGAACAATGTCTAGAAACTATGTCTGCTGTTGAATTCCTTCCTGAAGCTGCGACATAGTATTCCTCCAACATCTTCTCATCCTAATCATTTCCTTAAACAATGTCCTGTTGTGAGGAGCTTTGCTCTTTGCTAACTGGGATGTAAATCCCTAAAATCTTAGTTCTACTTCTGTGACTAATGACTGCTACTCCAGTTTGTACAAGCTCAGTTTTACATCCAAACTTTAAGTAGACAAAAGTTCATTGTTAACAACATTAAGTCTTTGAGTTAGAGCTCCCTAGTTAACTCGGGCTGGGATTTTCAAAGAAGTCTGAGGAAGTTAGATGTCCAATTTTATTGGCTTTCAATGCAATATAAGTACCTACACCCCTTAGGCGCCTTTGAAAATCCAAGCCTCATCTGCTCCATTTTTTATTTGGCTATCAAGTCACTTTAAATCAGCCCTTTACCTGGGTAAGTGCAGTGACTCTGTTCTCACTAGGAAACAGAGGTGGATCTTCTCCAACCTGGAAGTCGAAGTACACAGTTTTGTGCGTGAAAGTAGAAAATTCATTGCTGAAGCAGAATTTGTATGTTCCATTCCTAGATGCAGTGAAGGTAAAGCTATCATATTGTTTTTTCATCTCTTTGTACAACACATTGCCATCAGGATCTTCCAGTCGACAATCAACATCATAATGCCCTCCAGTGATCACCTGTGGAGTGTGAAAGATTATTGGCACTTTAACAGAGTAGAACCTTATTCCTAGTACTACAGTTATCTAAGCACCTCTACAAGTCATTCGATCTGACTTATTTAATTTAATTTAACTAATTCACTAAATCAAGAATAGAGAAGACACAGAGAGCTGTAATAAACCGAGTTCACCAGTGAAGTTGTTCAAGAGTATCAATTTATATTAGCCTACAGCAATGAACTTGGGTTTTACACACTAACAGAACAAGAATAACTCAGAATAAAAAAGATTGATATGTTTTCTTCAAACATTAATTCATACAAATACATGAGAGAAAGTTTCATTTCAATTAAGTTATTTTACTTAAGTTTCTCAGATATTTCTGTGATAGGTACAGTACAAGAACCTGACAACGAGACAATAAAATTAAAGTAATACTGTGTTAGAACAGTAAGATTTACTGTATTTTAGGCCCACTTTTCAAGTCCAGAAAAAACCAATACAGTATTAAAGGTTTCAGAGTAGCAGTTGTGTTAGTCTGTGTTCACAAAAAGAAAAGGAGTACTCGTCTTTAAGGTGTCACAAGTACTCCTTTTCTTTTTACAGTATTAAACAGGCTGGAGCTGTTCGGCAGGTTGGAATTGCCAGAATGCAACAATGTCCCAGCTACTTCTGCTTCTGACATGACAGGAAGGGTGTTACACACAGACAGCCTGTTACGCCAGCTTTCTTCCTGCTTTGTGCTGCAGAGTGGCATAAGAATGGGAACTGGATATGGCCCCTTGCTTTTACAAACCTTTATCAGCATAGTTTTGGAAGTGAGAGAAAAGAATACCAGGTTTAAATAAAAAAGATGTATCCTTATGAAACAGATACTATGCATTTAAGAATTCTTTATAGGTTTTATAGACAGAGTCTTCATAGTAAACCTAGTTTCTAAATTTCACTGGAAACAAGTCAGATAGGTTTGATTTCAGCACAACTTTATAGAAAACTTTGTTGCAGTAGCATTTAGGGATTTTGCTCCAGACTTAGGAATTCTATTGCCTCCCTCGAACAGAGCTTGTGTCTTCTCCCAACACTGAATGAAGTTAGCCAAAGCTTATAAGTGTCCCAAACCCTCATGTGATTAAGTAAAAATATATAAAACAAAATATTTTCACAGCACCTGAAATCACACTGACAAACCTATAGACAATGTAAAAGAAAGCCTTTGGCAAATTTAGAAAACAATGAGGTACATCTGGATAAACAATGAGGTACAAATTTAAATATGAGCAAGCATTTTACCCCCTTTTAATATGAACATTTTGAGTACATCCATAGACACTAACTGAAATAAAAACAAGCTCATCTGACTAGCAATGTCGATAACAGATTGTTCAAAAGCCTATGACTGGAGAAGATAGAAACACCACAAATTTTAAAACAGATTAAACAAAGCACTAGAAAACAACAATCCTGCAGAGGACAGATTAGCCCCAACAGGTTTTATCTCCAACTTCCACAATTCAGATAGAAATGGGTGCATCAGTTTGAAAGGTTTGTCCCAAAGATATTACATTTAGACATAAATTAAAGAAAAATGTTTTAGGACAGACTTCTACCCATACAAATTAAAATAGCTCAGATAGCGGAAAGAAGCCCAGTTTTTGTGGAAAATTCTTCTGAACAAAATACAGATGACTGAAATATTTGGATATCTGTAGTCAAAGAAATCTTTTAGCCTCAGAAAGTGCATGTTAGATTAGCAATCTTTAATTACAAGTGGGAGACTCAATTACTACCAAAGAGCTACAATTAATTTGGCTAAGTATCGGATGATTAGGACTTGTTTTAATGCTAGATTTGAAAGACAAAACTGATAGAAATAGAAAACCACCAGAGTGATTTTTCTATGGGTGCAGAACATGCGGAAAGATATTTGGGGCAGAATTCACTGATGCAAAATTCCTCCAGAAAGCACGGGCACATGTTAAACACTGAAAAGCAACTGCATTAATTCATTATTATTTATGATGTATTCTATTTAGTCTTGGCAGAATTCGCTTTTTTATATATAATTTTGATGGATAATATCAATGTTTATTTTTAAGCAGTTTTTTCTATTTTTATTGATTTAAACTTTCATCGTTTTGGAAAATTATGTGGATGACAGCAGACCATGTGTTAAAAAAAGTTAAAGCTGTGTGAATGCTGCATAATTTTGTTTAGTTTCAACTTTGTGAACACTAGAGCTGGCTGTTTTATCAGAGCTGTAAATATGTGCTTTATGCAGCATGTATTACAACATGTTTTATACACATTGAGGTGGGACTCAAGTTCTCAAGCAGCATTTTTCTTACTTTGCCTATCTGTAAATTTCTATTATCAACAGAAGTATTTTGTCAGTTTGTATGTGTATGGTGAAATACACATCTACGGATAAAGACATAATTCTTCCAATGTCAGGTATATTAAGCGTAGCAATCTAACTGCAAAATTTACCTTCTCCAACAAGTCTCAAAACACAAGATAAAACAAGAAAGTTAAGTGCCTTTCACAAATGAAAATGTTGTACAGTTAACAGTGATTCACTTATTAGGCTGGCAAACAGTCTCACCAATTAAATGAATACGGCTCCAAGTAGTACAATCCCTAAGAAGCTCAAAGAATATCCTGTTTCAGAGTAGCAGCCGTGTTAGTCTGTATTCGCAAAAAGAAATGAGCTGTAGCTCATGAAAGCTTATGCTCAAATAAATTTGTTAGTCTCTAAGGTGCCACAAATACTCCTTTTCTTTTTAAGGAATATCCTGTTATAGCAACATCATTTTGGCAAATTGCCCATTTTACAAGGCTGATGTGAGTTTCACAGATACACACAGGTGATGTCTGCATAAATACATAAAATGGTTCAATTCTGGGAAGTTTTCCAAGAAGCTTACAACGAACACATGCTTTTACTGTAGATCAAGAACACAGCACTTTTACATCTTTGCCTCCCACATAACAATTGCACAGCCTTGCATACATTTTATTGGGCAATAATATTCCAGGATCACAACTGGTTAATATTTAATCACTCAAAACCTAATACTGAAGTACGATTTAGGGTTTGAACTCAATCACAATGAAATTCAGGGACAGCTTTGTTTAGCTCACATGGGTTAGAAATATCAATCAGCTGCAAACCAGATAATCACATAGTGAAAGGGAAGACAGGGAAAGTGAGGGTGAGCCCAACAGGTGTGTGGTGAAGGGTGGTGTGGGTTATCTTAGTAGAACAGCTGGCTTTACACAGAAATGGGATACTAGTTGGCTGGTTGTGTGGGTGAGGCAGTGTTGGCAAACAGGCATATATTAAGCTGATTTAAGGACAGTTTTATCTGGAATAGTAAGGTGCACCTGGTGCCCTATAAGATCACTTTATAAGAGCATTACTTATTGCTAAACTAGAATTATGAAGCAATGCTGGTTGGTGAGAGTGTATTGGGGGGCTGTTTTAAGTATCTCTAACTGGCTAGAGGAAACAGAACATATACCCAAAACTCCAGGGGGCACCTGATCCCCTGTGCAAACTGCTCATGGAAACACGATTAAGCTGGGGGTACCTCTAATTTGGCGAGGTGTGGGTACAGGTGCCTCAGGCCTAAGACAAGACGTGGTCTTGACCCAAGCCAGGTGTCTGACTCTGGATGTAAAGAGTGCATGAGGGGGTTGTGTATCGGGCACCCTAGGGTGCCCTGCACGATCCCCCATCGAAGCACCGCTTGGCGCTGCCCGGGGGAGCCCCTGGGACGGGTTATTACCTGGAACTCCAGGGTGCACTTGGTGCCCTGCGCGATCTCCTCGTAGAAGCACTGCTTGGCGTTGTCAGGCAGCTCGAAGGTGATCTCGGAGGCCTGCACAGCGCCCCGCAGGCACAGCAGCAGCAGCACCAGCCCTCGCAGCCCCGAGATCGCGGACCAGGCCGCGGCACCAGGGCCCAGCAAGCCCCGCAGCAGCATCTCCCCAGTGGGGCGGGGAGGGGCAGCAGCTAAAGGGGTAAAGGAGGAGAATGAGTCGGAGCAGGTCCGGGAGCGGCTCTCGCTCGGCGGGGGGAGCAGCGGAGGCCGGGGGGAGCAGGCCGAGCGCACAGCCCGTCACCGTGACCAAGGGCAGGGGCCCGCGAGCTAGACTGCGCCACGGGGAGGAGGTGCAGCGGGCGCAGAGCGGGGGAACTCACTGCGAGAGGCCCGGATGTAGCAGACGGCGGCAGCCGGTGTCTGTGCGGCGTGGCGAAGGGAGCGAACGATCCGGGAACCCGGAAGTAGCTACGCCGGTAGCGCGCCCCTGAACCGGAAGTGCTTCTCATGGTTTTGTCGACGTGGTGGTTGGGGAGGCGAGGGCGCGGCGGCGGCCGGGGACAGTGGGGCGGGGCGGCAGGAAGGACAATGGCGGCGGGGGAAAGGTGGGGCGGGCGGGACGACCCGCAGCCGCGGCAAGGTGTCTGGGCCCCGGGGCGGGGTGCTGGCAGCAGCTCTGGTGGTAACGTGCGGAGCTGTGTCCTGAAGCGCTGGTCCCGCTGCCCCCCGCAGTTCAGCCTGTGCCCCAGCCCCGCCTGCGGCTTGTTTCGCTTCCGTCCCGGTCACAGCAGATCGCATGGCAATTGCACGGTGTATATGCCACCTGGTCACTAATCAGGACTTTAAATTCACCACTATGAGCCTGTTCGCCTCCAGCTGTCTGGTCTGCGGCTGGCAGCGTCTTTCATTCAAATTGCTCCCCTGTCACTCCGGCGTCAGGTGAAACAGTGAAGGATAACAAGACCAGAAGGAAAGAGAAGTTAAGCGATGAAAGAAGACCTCCACCCCCCCCCTTTTACCACTTAAAATCTGCCTTTTATAGTTAATAAAATGTTTTGTTTATTATTAAACCCAGTTTCTGTAATTTCTGAAGGGGGGGGGGGTAAAGAAGTGTGCACACTCTCCACATTGAGGGAGGGGGCATATTTCATAATGAATCTTTGGGTCCAAGGGAGCTGGACATCTGAGTGCTGGAGCAAGTCCCTTAAACTGAGTCTTCCCAGAGCTGATCTGCTGCTGGCTGTGGCTCTGCCTGTGTGTGTTAGAGGAGGTTTTAAGAGCCTGTATCAGCAAGACAGGTTAAAGAGGGCCCATGCTGGCAGAACAGGTAGACTCAGTGGTATCTCAGCACATCAGGTGACTTCCCAAGGGGCCCAACCCCTGACAGTTGGGTCTTTTGTTCTTCACGCAACAAAAATAATATGAAGATACCACATGGGCACATTTGGGTCCTAAATAATCATGGTTAATGTACAAAACCTATAGAAATATGCAAGGCCTAGTCTAGGTACATACACACTGCTGATCTGGTTGTGTTCTGGCGGACTTTACAATAATAGAACACTGAGTCCCGCTAGAGGGGTATTACCCTGTTCCTATTTGTTATATAAGGAGAGAGAGGTGACGATTTTCTACTTCCTTGTTTTTTCTAAATTTCTGTCCTGAAGTCTTTCCTTTTGTTCAGAGACATAGAAACCCCAAAACGTTATTAGTTTTATCCATATCTCCTTATTCCCACTGCAGATTTTCCATTCCATTTTTACACTCAATGCCACATAAAGTAAGCGTTAATGTATTTAGATTTTTCTCTACCATGGAACCCAATCTGATAAGGTTGAAGCAAGTGTATTGCAAATTCTGCAGGCACAAACCTTTATAAGCTGACCGTTCTGTTGCAACCACATGCTATGTTTATTGTTAATATAAAAAAGACACTGCTTACAGACCCCTCAGAACCCAGTGGAGGGATGTACTGCTAATACTACCCAGCTTAGCTTCAGTGCTTAGAAACCTAGGCATAGGTTAATTATATGAGCACTGGCTACCTAGAAAAGAAAGTCAATACATATCTCAAAATGCTAAACTGTACTAATGCTGGGGTTGTCCTTTTTCTGATTATAGAGTGCTGGAGCTGCAGGAAAATGGAGCTGGATGGAGGTCATTCATACTCAGGAGATATTGGAAGTAAGAATATGGCTCTCAGTCGATGAGTAGAAAAAGACTCTATTTTATTGTTACATTAGCTTGACATCAACTTTTGCACATGTATAGGTAGGTGACATTGTGAGGGGCTGGAAAGGGGATTAAAATACCTTCACAAAACAGGAAACCTCTTTTGCACAGTGATGAATGGATTAGAACATGTTCTGTCTAGGAATGCTGACAAACTTTGGCAGCACAGGCAGTTCATTCCCTGAGGGGTAGGACATATAAAGTTGAAGGAATGGAAAGTGGAGAGAAAAACTAAAGAAAGCTAGAAGCAAGAAGAAAAGCAGGAATACATGTTCCTTTTTATCTTGCTCTCAGTCTGGGTAATAGCTGTGTCAAGCTTCAAATCTGTTGCTTTGAAACAATTAGCAGAGGGAACCTTTGATGATACCTAGAAACTATGGACTTGGGTTTGATTTTAGATACAGTTTTATACCAATAACAGTTTCTTTGACTTGTGTGGAATTGGTCCCAGTTTAACCAGAGTCAGTGAGATCAGAATGAGAGCTTAGGACTGAAGCAAGGTTTCTTTTTGTTTGGGTGTTAAAGTGGAAAGACCTCAATAAGTTCGATCCTGAAGTCCTTACTCATGCAAATGTCCCATTGAAGATTTCATAGGTTTATAGAAATTGGCAGCAGAAAAGATTTGATAAATCATTCAGTTTCCCTACCAATGCACTTGTACGAGTGCAGCTAAGATGATCAAGTCTATTCTTTGCATACAGTTCTCTTTTAAAATATATTGCACTGTACATGCAGTCTACCAAGATGTACAGGTTCTTGCCTGAGTTGACTACTGCCACTCTGACCAGCATATCAAAGTACAGTTACCATTTATATACCCATCAAAATCTTGGCTACCAGATAATAAATTAATAATCTGACTTTGATATCTAAATAATGTCTGTCTTTCTTTCACCTTGGTAAGATTTTGTAAAATTAAAAGGGCTGTCAATAGCACATTGCCCTTCATACTTGAAGAACTGACCCTGAGCATCCCTGGCACCTGTAAAACACTCTTGTATTTATTACCATTGCGATTTGTGCTAAGTCATAGTGTAGAGGAAAAACTCCCAAACTTTAAAACCACCTCTGTTTAAGGTTCAGTACATTTACTCACCTGAAGTCTCATTCTTTCCTAAAGTTCAGTGACCCTGGAATGAGTTATTCACCTCTAGGAATCCAACAAATTGCACTGCTCCCATCAGGCCCCAACAAAGGCGAGGATATCCTCCTACCCCTGTTAACATCTAAAATAAGAAGTGAAGGTTCTAGTGCTCATTGGTTGAGGCAAAGGGAAGCTTTGGATGTTTGAAATCACTGTGAAGCTGCAGAGTTTAGTTCTCTTCCAGTCCCCACAAACCAAGTTGCAGGGTTCATTGCAGGGTGTATTAAACCCACTGCAAACCCTGCGAAATTTGCATATCTCCAACTGCGCACATGTGCAGACATATATGCAGAAACTCATTGCTGATTAGGTTTTGTTGCTGTTGCTTTTTTTGCTACCTACCATAATTTCTTAAACACACTTGGGGGAGCTATTTAGTTAGAACAGTTTTCAAGTTCCTTTCCCCATTTTATGTTCAAAGTACCATGTGCTTAAACTCTTTGTATGCTCAGATGTGTTTCTTCCATTGAACTAAAGTGTAATATTACAATATTAAAACAATACAGAGAACACCCACATTCCCAATTTTAGGTAACATAGACCTACTTCCTAAAGCTCCCAGAATGAGACCCTTAGCTTTCAAGCTTCTAAGGGATTGTGTGGAGATGATGCAGGACTACCTGTCCCATGGTATAGGAGGGATTCAGCTGGGTGCAAAATCTGGAATGAGGACATATCTAAGAAGATAAATGCCATTTTCAATACACCTTTCCTTTCCAGGTAACTGGTTTATAGAAAATGCCATATTGGATCAGACTAGTAGTCCATCTAATCTAGCATCCTGTCACTGACAGTGGCCAGCACCAGCTGCTTCAGAAAGTACTGGAAGGTACTCTGCATTAGGCAGTTATATGATAAACTGTACCCAAAGAATGTTTCTTCCTAACCTCTAGTGCAGTGGTTCCCAAACTTGTTCCGCCGCTTGTGCAGGGAAAGCCCCTGGCGGGCCAGGCCAGTTTGTTTACCTGCCGCGTCCACAGGTTTGGCCGATCACGGCTCCCAGTGGCCGTGGTTCGCTGCTCCAGGTCAATGGGAGCTGCTGGAAGCGGTGTGGGCCGAGGGACGTACTGGATATTTTGACTATCCCTATGACTGTCCAATCTTTTTTGAACTCTGCTTAGTTCTTGTCCTCAATGTTATCCTATAGCAATGAATTCTATATGCTAGTTGTGCACTGTGAAAGAATCCTTTCTTTCATTGCTTTGAATTTGCTACCTTTCATTTCCATTTGATGTCCCCTTGTTCTTGAATTATAAAAAGGGTGAATGAAGAAGGTAAATTGGGAACGTCTGTGTGGCTCATGATTTTGTACTCGTTTGTCATGTCCCCCTCTTACTCACCTCCCTTCTAAGGTAAACAAATGAAATCAGGACTTCACTTGAGCTCTGGATCTCAAACAAGCAGGTTTATTCTCTGAGTTTGGAGCTGGACACGGTCTGGTCTACACTAGTGGGGGGGGGAATTGATCTAAGTTACGCAACTTGAATAATGTAGCTGAAGTCAACATACTTAGACCTACTCACCACGGTGTCTTCACTGCGGTGAGTTGATGGCTGCTGCTCCCCCGTTGACTCTGCCTGCACCTCTCATGGCAGTGGAGTACAGCAGTCGACAGGAGAGCACTTGGGGGTCGATTTATCGCATCTAGACTAGCTGCGATAAATCAACCCCCGCTGGATTGATGCTGCCCGCCAATCTGGTGGGTAGTATAGACATACCCTTAGGATATGGCTACACTGCAGCGAGGAGTGTCTCCCAGCCCAGGTGGATAAACTTGTGTTAGCAGGGCTTTCACTTGCACACTAAAAATCGCTGTGTGGACACTGCTGTACTGATAGAGAATTGGGCTAGCCACCCAAACTCAGACCCAAGGAGTAGGATGGACTTGAGTTCAGGTGGTTAGTGTTCCATTAATGCTGCAACAGCCACACAGCTATTTTTAGCTAGCACGAGCTCTGCTACCAGAAGTCTCTCTACCTGGACTCATAGGCGCCGACTCCTCTGCACCCACCGGCAGCCAAGTTCCCCTCCCGGCCCCCCCCCCGCTTCACCTCTGCCTCCTCCCTGAGCGCACTGCGTCCCTGCTTCTCTTCCTACCTCCCAGCACTTGCCACCACAAAACAGCTGTTATGCGGCATAACAAGCTCTGGGAGGGAGGAGCAGGAATGCGGCACACTCAGGGGAGGAGGTAGGGAAGAGGCGGGGCTGGGGCAGGGATTTGGGGAAGGGGTTGAAATTGGGGCAGGGAGGGGGCGGAATTGGGTTGGGAACTTTGGGGAAGCGGTTGGAATGGGGGTGGGGTGGAGTCAGGGCAGGGCTGGGGGCAGAGGTAGGGATCGAGCACGCACCAGCAGCAGCAGAAGTCAGAGTCTATGTCTGAACTGGGACACTCACTCCCAGCTGCAGTGCTCTTATGTCCGCTGAGTTTGGGAGAAGGTGTGCTCCAGCTCACTGGGTGCAGTGGAAGAAAGGGGGGTTCCCCAAATGGATCATGTACACAGTAGGAAATGTCCCAGGTGATCCAAGAGACTGTCTAAGGACTTTTGTTACATTCCATTCTTTTCCCTCCATTTCTAAGTTACCTATTTAGATTTCAAGAACTTTGGAGCAGGGATCTTTTCATGTGTGTAATGCATCTAGGGCATTGATGAGACTATATAAGTAATAAGGAAGTTTAGAAAGGGAAAAGCAAGCATCTTTGTACAGAGAATTATTTTTCTATACATAATTTTCCTTTCTTTTACATATGAGTATATTTCTGCTTCTTTTATAGTAAACCCTGCTGGTCATTCGCAGTCTGTAGTTAAATGTTAAAAATAAGAATGCATTTGTCTGTTACTTTCCCTCATCTTATGACTGCTGTTTAAAGTTATAAGGAACAGTAATTAGGGAAGGAAGAACCTTAATATGACCAACTCTCAAATAAACATGCTACTATTATATTTCCAGAGAGATGAAGGAGGCAATACAGAACTTCACACAAGTAAATAAGGAGAGTCTGGTGGTAGTGTGAACAAATTTTGTTTCCTCTCTACTTTCCCATTTGCAGTCAACTTTGGGGTCCAACAATATCAGCTGTGCCAACATTTGGTAAAGGAGAAGTGGGAATTGAGTTTAAAAAGAAAGATGAGACAAAGAAGTGGACCTACACAAAAGGTATGAGAGCTGAAGCTTCAATGTTTAAAACCACAGATTGGAATTTAGGTTTTGATACAATAAAAAGGAAAATTAGCAGGGTTTTGCTGTGAATAACTGGTGGATTAAAAAAAAAAAAAAAAACTGGTCAGGATAGGGTGACCAGATAGCAAGTGTAAAAAATCGGGTCGAGGGTACAGGGGTAATAGGAGCCTATATAAGAAAAATCCCCCAAAATCGGGACTGTCCCTATAAAATCGGGACATCTGATCACCCTAGGTCAGGAGAGCTAGGTATTCCTTGAGAAAACACACATGCACCTGGAAAAGCAATGCATTGGGTTGTAGAAGAGGGCATTAATCACTGAGGAGAGTTGGAACAGATATGTATGGAATAGTGTCAAGAAGTTATTTTATTCCTTTGGAGAGTGTGATATAAATTCACATATATGTGCATTTTAGGAACTGTATGTTATCAATTAGAGGACAATGTATGGACCCCTTCAGTTGTCCCCTTCCTCTCAAAATGGTAAAAGCTTTTTTTCCTTCCAACCCCTGAATGAGAGGACCTCAAAGGGTATGTTGATGTGAAAGGCAAGCTTTTAAAAAGAATCAGATCAGGTGCTGAAGTAAACACCCCTAGCAGGCCAAGGAAGGGTCTGATGAAAGTTACTCTGAAACTTAGGTGATAGCTGATGACTAAGTCTAATAAATGGATGAAGAGAGTGCACGCCAGTATCATGGAGAAAATAAAATGTGAATGGCACCTCAAACAGTTACAGAGTGTGCCACAAAGGCTTAACAGTGGTATTAGCTGATTGAAAACCCTTGTCCCACAAAACTCCTGAGCCGGCAGACTCATAAGTGACCATGATCCTTTGGTGCTTGAAAGCAGGGGGGTGGGAAAGACCATAGGTGCAATAAGATGAACAATATGCCAGCTATGTTAGAGCCCATACCAATTTCAGATTCCCCACTTAAACTCAAAAGGGATCTTAAAGAAACTGTGGTTGTGCCAAATGGTTGGTCATACAATCATTCAACTTCCTCATTCAGAAAGCAAAGCAACAAGGCAAAGCCTGAGACCAGGACCATTTGTGGCAAGTTACTAGGTTATTGCCATGATGTGGAGATCATCCATACTTGAAAAAGAAACCTCTTAAGTCAGTAAGCATTATTAATGGGAACTAGGTGCTAACACAATGCATCTCTTTGTCCCCTAAGGCCACATGTAAAGGTATAAGGAGACTCATTACTTGAGCTAAACGACGTCTTTCAGCCTTAGCAGTAAAGGCCAAGCAGTTTTAAACTAATTAAACCTCTGTGCAAGGTCCAGTCAGAGGAGGACAGTGAGCCATGTTCATTATGGGGTAACACAAGGACTACAGATCACTCCGGGTGGCTGGTAACATCCGGGATAAAATTCCACCAACTGAGGGGGGAGGTGGCCCAGAAGCAGACCCCCTATTACATGGGTTCATCAAGTCATTTCCGATGTTGGGCTCTCAGGCCATCAAGCCTTTGCGGTTTCTCAGAAATGGACCAAATGGCGAACGATCACTATGGCCAACTATCTGGCTAAGCATTGAAGAAGAAGACAGATCACAGGTGTTAAACAATTTATGGTACACAGTAACTGCATCCAGCCAAAGCAAGAGCTATGTTAAATTATTCCAACTACAGGCTTAACTAGATCTCTAATGCATGCAGAATCCCTCAGTTTGGGTATTATTGGGCTGAAAAGTCAAGGGGAACATGAAGTGGATATACTCAATGATCTCCATTTGCCATAATGGGATACAATTTAAAGGAACAAAATAAGAATTTTTAGACTGTAAGTTCTTTGGGGATGAGACTATGTCTTGGTGTGTGTTTGCACAGTGCTTAGTACAGTGGGGCCCTGACCCTGTTTTGGTCTTTGGACACTAATACAATATGTGTTAAATAAAATAATAAGATTGCCTATGTTATTACCCAGAATCAGAGTAAATAGTAGATGGGAGTAGACTGCTATGATACCAGTGGTCTTGAAAGCTGTTAAGATGGTACCCATAAATGTGTTCAGAATAGAGGTAACTGAAGGAAGAAACGTTTTAGAATGACTGGAACAAAAGTGAAGATGGAAGGATAATTGATGATGCCACCAAATCCAAGGAGAAGTTTAAGGAGAATCTAAATACTAATATTTTCTGAAACGTCGCAGGGAGTTTACTAGTTAGGAGGCTGCTGGTGAAGATCTAACAAGACATGGGTACTCTGGGAAAACGGGTGGCTTTATCACAGGTAGGTATTACAGACAGAGGGAAGATGGAGGGATTAGCCGGAAGTAACCATGTCTCAGCAATACAGAACACTTACTGCAAAACACCCATGGCATTTATCTGGACTCCAAGAGTTAAAAAGAACAAAAGCTTGTTTGCCTTAGAAGTACTTCTGGCCAATAATCTATTCCACAGTTGGCAGAGTTGTACTAGCTATGTGAGGCATGGCAGCCAGGAGGATAGAGGTCAAGAGGAAAGTCAAAAGAGAAAGTTGCCCATACTTACACCTATAGCAAACATTCTCTTTCAACATGATTCAACTATCACTTCTGTGGAATACTCATAGTTTGATAGAGGTACAGAAACAGCAGCTGTAAATTGTGGTATCGCAATGAGCAACTGCTGGATTCTCTGCAAAGTGTGGAGTATCTCTAGCTGAACATGTTAGAAACCCTATTATTAAAGAAAACACATGAGGATGAGTAAGGATATCCAACAGCTTTAGACTGGTGAAGCAATTCAACAACAACAACGCAACAAAAAACACATGGGTCAACCAGTCATATTAAATGTCCCTTTGCGCAGGCTTTCTAATCCAGACCCACAGGCTCAGGTTCAGAGCCCAGCCTTCCCTTGGTAGTCTCTCCTTCTGTTCCTGGAACAGCCACTTTCATGGGTCCCTCTTTGGAAAACTTGTGTACGATTGAATTGTTGTTAATCTGTCATTTGTAAGGGACACGGTAATGCCTTTGGACCCCGTCACAGTGAACAAGAGTGAAAGAGCATATTTAAAATAGCTAGGTGTCATTAGGTCTTCAGAAAGACCATGGACTTCACCTGTCCTAATAATGAAACCAAACAGGTCCTTTTGCTTGTGTGTTGAACTGGTGCAAGCTGAATGCTGTGATGGTGGCTGATGCCTAACCAAAGCAACAAGCGGATGCTTTTCTGGAGTTCAGGCACACAATCACAGTGAGCATCTGTGACTGGGAGTCCCAGGGAGCAGCATTGAGGCTACTCAGTTATGGTCAACTGCAAAGAATGGGGCAGACAATCTCCAAAGCTGGTGGATATTCCAATACTTAGATTTACCAAGCCAGTATAAAACAGCTTCTGTAATACCTTACTGGTTACCCAGAAGCCAACAACACAGTTCCCTTAAAGCAACCCAGCCTTAGGCCTCCACCCAGAAGTCCAAGTCACATATGATGAGGATTACTGAAAATCTTATCAATCATATAAGAAAGTTCTACCAATCCCAAAGGATCAGACATATTACCTCTCAGGTTAATGAATATTTCAGATCTTACCCAAATACACACTTACAGCCAATTCTTATTAACTAAACTAAAATTTATTAAAAAAGGAGAGAGAGAGAGTATTGGTTAAAAGATCAGTATACATACAGACATGAACACAGTTTCTGAGATCAGATTCATAGTAGAGATGGTGAGATTTGTAGTTGCAAACAGTTCTTTCAGAATTAGTCCATAGGTTATAGTCCAATGTTCATATTCAGGATGATCCAGATAGGACTGGAGATCTCAGTCTTATGACTTAAGCTTCTCCTGCATGAAGCATCAATCAGATCTGAGATAAAAAGGATCAGGACCAAGGGTTTTACACAGTTCCAGGCCTTCTTTTGACAGCTCAGAGTCCTTAGGCGAACAATAGACAATCATGGAGACTTTGAAGTGGACCTATTTCCTAAGCATCTTTGGAAATTACCTTATGTTAATCCGTGTAGCTAATTTATCCATTCTTTTTCAGTTAGGAGGTGTCCTTGTTTGTTCCTGATGAGAGTGTTTGTTGGTGCCTGCCGTTTACCACTGATCAGCTGCATCATTCTGTAGACAGTTCCTTGTTCACCACGAGCAGCTGTATCCTCTGTTCATGTTGCCAGATATCAATATAATACCATTTGTCCACTCTCACAAGGCGTTTGACCTCCAGCTGTGCCTTGCTATACTGTATTTGTCCTTTAGCTTCTGGAATTCTGTGTCTAAAACTTTTTTCTTCAGGGCTTGTCTGGTTTCTATGGTGTTCCATGTGCTGGATGTAATCCATTCCTTCCTTTAGTCTAGACAGGCTTCACTGCTCTGTTTATAAATTGCTGTTACTTTATCCCACTTCATGTTGATCTCCTCATCTGCATTCCTCTCTTCTTCACCAAAGTCTGCCAGTGCTTGAAACCTGTTCTTTAACTGCAGAATGAAGGCTTTCTGTATTTCAAGGGACTTGAGCTTGTCAATATCATAACGTCTATCTCCCTTGTTTGGTGGACCCACACAAATACTCCTGTTCTTTTTGCAGATACAGACTAACACAGCTGCTACTCTGAAACCACACTTCTCAGTTTTAGCTTGATGGAGGCTGTCACAAGGTGCTGGTCACTGCCAACATCTGCACCGCATCTCACTTTCACATCTGTCAGTGAGTGTCGCCATTTGCCATTGATCATGATATTGTCAATCTGGTTCTTATCTCCGCCATTTGGAGAACACCATGTCAGCTTGTGAATTTCACGATGTTCAAATAGGGTTCAGCCAATGACTATGTCATTCATATTACAGAAATCAAGAAGCCTTTCTCCATTTTCATTCATAGTGCCACACCCACGTCTTCCCATTGCTCTGTCATTGTTTGTGTTGTTCTTACCGACCTTGGCATTCAGGTCTCCCATGACGATAGTTAGGCCGTGGCGTGGTACTCTCTCTAACTCAGCCTGTAGTGTAAGGTAGAATTCACTGTCGTTTGTCAGAGCATAACATGGAATCTGGGTGATATTTATATGTTTCCCTTTCAGTCTGGCTCTCATAAGTCTGCTGCTGATGGATTTCCATTCAAGCAGGGAATGCTCCACTCCCTTCTTCAAAAGGATGGCAACACCCTCATGGTGTTGTCCATCATCCTGTCCAGAAAACAGCAAAGTTTCTCCCAAGGCTGTTGTTAATCTTCCTGATGCCATCTATCTGCTGTCGCTAACTCCCAGGATGTGTAAGTTGTAGCCTCTCATCTCTGCTGTGACCTGAGCTAGCTTCCCTGCTTCGTACATTGTCCATACGTTCCAAAAGCCAAGTTTAGTTTTTGTCTTGGTGTTGAGCACTTCAGTCTTCATGCCAGTGGCTTCATTTCCGAAAAAGAACAAGGAATTGCTGAACAGGGAACCACCTAAAGAGGAAACAAACATCCAGGAGGCAGAAAAAGATCTTGATATCAACACAGACACCCCAACTAAGGAAGAGATCATTCAAGCCATCAAATCCTTAAAAAATGGGGACGCTCCTGGCAAGGATAACTTGAATGCAGAATTGTTCAAGGTAAATCCTAAATTAACAGCATCTATTCCGGCCCCCCTATTTACATCAGTCTGGGAAAGGGAAAAAGTGCCAGATGGGTGGACCAATGGGATTATAGTGAAGACATCAAAGAAAGGAACTCTCAGTGATTGTAATAACTGGCGTGGTATCACACTTTTATCTGTGCCAAGCAAAGTATTGTGTAAGATCATAGTCCAGTGTATATCAGAGGCAGTTGATAACGTTCGCAGAAAAGAGCAAGCTGGTTTTTGGAAAGGGGGTGGATGCACACACCAGATCTTCACTCTACAAAACATAATAGAACAGTTGGCAATGGCAACTCTACATAAATTTCAAAGTCTTTGAGTAGGCGTTTGATAGCATTCACAGAACCAGCCTGTGGCGCGTTCTGTGGATGTATGGAATTGCTTTCCATATAATCAACATCATCAAAAACTTCTATTTCAACTTTACACGTAGTGTTGATCACAGTGAGCTCAGTTTTGAAGTCAAAACAGGAGTACGTCAGGGGTGTGTCATGTCTGCAATCCTCTTCAACATTGCCATTGACTGGGTAATGTGACGTACAACAGAAGACATGCCAAGAGGCATTAAATGGACACTCTTCTCATCCCTTGAAGACCTGGACTTTGCAGATGATGTTGCTCTCCTATCACATACCCAACACCATATACAAGAAAAAACAACTCGACTCAGCACATTCAGCCAGCAAATTGGACTGAAAATCAACCGCAATAAGACAGATATAATGACCTTTAATATTGCCTCACCATCACCAGTATGGATCGAGTATTATGTTCTCACCAATGTAGAAACATTCACATACTTGGGCAGCACCATGAGCCAGGATGGTAGAACAAGACAGGACATCCTGAATAAAATCAATAAAGCCAGGAACACCTTTAAGAGCTTAAATACAGTCTGGAAATCATCAAAATACAACACCAAAACCAAACTCAAGATTTATCAGAGCTGCATACTTTCAACACTACTTTATAGTGCAGAATGCTGGGGAATGAGCAAGTATAACATGTCCAAACTGTCTGCATTCCATACAACTTGCCTCAGAAAAATCCTCCATATCTTTTGGCCCAGAACAATCTCAAACCAAGATCTACTGACACAGTGCAGCCAAGAGGATCTGAGCACCATCATTGCCCGGAGGCCTTGGAGATGGATCGGTCATGTGCTTCAGATGGAAACTGATTCCATCACCAGAGTAGCAATAAGATGGACACCTGAAGGCAAGCAGAAACGAGGCTGCCCAAAATCAACATGACAAAGAGCTGTGGAAGCCGAGCTGAAAAACCTGTGGCACAGCTGGGGAACCATTGAAAGACTTGCCAGAAACAGACAGGAGTGGAGCAACTTCTTCACTGCCCTAAACGCAAGAGGTGTAATAGGAACATGATGATGATGAATTTATTCATTAAGCAGTTTATCACAGACTTTAGAGAGACATATAGACAATGACATTATTTCACCGAAGAATTCATTTAAATGTTAATATTCCCTTTTGATCTCAGAATCAATAGCTACAGTGACAGACAGGAACTGTTTACATGGCTAACATCTAACAAGATATAAGTAAACAACATAAAATTAGCATCACCTCTAATTTCCTAACAATATAGGTTTGCATTTCAAAGTTCTAGCCTATCTAGCATGGAATGGCCCGAATTCACATACTTTTCTAACATGTCTCTAAAGGTTGACTCTGGGCCATTTAGCCTGCAAGCCACTTAACCCTTTCTATTGACACCTTCTTGGTACACTTTGTATAAGATTCGTTGCAATTACATAACAGTGGTCGCAACAATGATTTGCATGGTCATATTTTAATCTAATAATGTCACAGCATCCTGTGTATCCTTTGTAGGAGTTGCTATCTAAATGTGGTCATCAGTAAAGCTCGTTATGTTCTTGCAATTTATACCCGTAGGGTCACAATACCAAAAATGACATTATTCATCAATAATTCAGCAGAGTAACCTGTCTGGAGCATCAAGCTGAGCACTTCTGATGACAAACCAGATAAATGACTTCACACATTTACTGATACTTGATCCTCTGAATACTCTAGAGCAGTGGTTCTCAAAGCTGGTCCGCCGCTTATTCAGGGAAAGCCCCTGGCGGGCCAAGCCGGTTTGTTTACATGCTGCGTCTGCAGGTTCGGCCGATTGCGGCTCCCACTGGCCGTGGTTCACTGCTCCAGGCCAATGGGGGCTGCGGGAAGCGGCGCGGGCCGAGGGATGTGCTGGCCACCCTTCCTGCAGCCCCCATTGGCCTGGAGCGGCGAGCTGCGATCGGCCAAATCTGCGGACGTGGCAGGTAAACCAACCGGCCCAGCCCTCTAGGGGCTTTCCCTGAACAAGCAGCGGACCAGCTTTCGAGAACCACTGCTCTAGAGGTCCCCAAAAGCTGGAATACTGCAGGAGATACAAATAATGTTCACCTTTCTGGACATTGAGCATATGGTTTCACTCAGCATTCTTGAAGCAGCATTAGGTTTTATATGAGTAATGATGATAATGCTCTGAGTCTGCTGACGATACTTTTTATAAAAGTAGGTTTATATCTAGAGGAGTAAACATTTTTATAAAATAAGTTGAAAAATGTTTTTTCCTGTATATAAATATTTTTCCTTATGTAAAATAGTTATATAATTCCACTGCTGTTTATTATCTCCTGCTGCTGTTCATTCTTAGCCTGTTGTATTTAAGCTTTAAAAATACATTTATATTTTCATTTTTGTTTTCTTGTGACTATTCATAGTACTGTGGAACTGTCAATTGGAGAGGGAAGAAGCCTAATAGGACTGTACTCAAATTATACTCTACTGTTTCATCTGCAGCGTACAGTGAGTGGGGAAATAATCCTTAGTCCTGAGCAATTTATCCAAGAATATAAGGGATGTTAATAGCAGTATAAACACATTCTGTTTTACCTTCTAGAAATAATTATTAATTCCCGCATTGTGGACATTTGGAGCAGGTTCTCTTGACCACAAGACATTACCCAGTTGAACTTCTGTTGATCCAAACCCTATTAAGTATCAATATATTCTTCAAAGTATGATATATATACACTCATATTCTTTACTTTTTTTTTCTTTTTTTTCCCTTTGCAAATAGACACCAGGAGGACCAAATTCTGCCTTCAATCACAACCTTGCACCTTTGTGATTTTACTGTAATTGAAAATAAATTTTTGCTTAGAATTTTTAATACTTACCTATAAATGAAATCTGAATATGTCTAGCTACTGTCCTTCATAGGGTAGGATTCAAAGCGATTTGCTATCATCCACTTTCTCTTGTTGGTTCTTTTAGTCTCCCCTCCCACATTTTCCCCTTTTCATAGCTTTGGTTGGTTGAAGTTTGTTATGTGTAAAATTCACTGATGAACTTGCAGAAAGTAAGTTGTTATGAGCTAGCAGCTCAGCTGGTGTAAATAAGTGGAACTCCATGGAAACCAGTGGAGCTATGCTCATTCACACTAGTTGAAGAGCTAGCCCTGAATGCTTTTCTCAGATATATATTCTACACAAGAAAACCATATTAAAAATGTTAAGATGGCAAAGTAAAGCAAGTTAAAGTCAGGAAATACCAAAGTTAAGGCTGACTGTACTCTGCTCTCTGGTGGGTATGCCTCGCAATACAGTCCTATTACATGATTGTGTACTATTTTATCTACAAAAATAAAGTTTTAAACAGTATGAACATGTTCAACATCACCATACTTGCCACCTATGCTGCAGCAGATGTCTGGTGCAGTGATACAGGATGTGTCCGGGGACCGTAACTTCTTCTCACCCCTTTGGGAACTGCATCTTACAAAGAATTGTGAAATGATGTCTTGTGGCTCTGCAAAGAAGTTCTCTTCTCCTTTGTAAAGCTTAACAGGCAAATCAACTAACCATGTGGGGTATCAGTAAGGGCCAAAGTTCTTTTTCAGGGGGGACATGAAAGTAAGAGAGATCTCAATCTTTTTCTGTTTCAATAGGTTCTGAAACGCAGGAGTTCATTTGTTCCAGTTCTTCAAATATATGATGCAAACAAACCAGTGAGTTTTTTCCCTCTGAGGTCTGAGTTTAAAAGGTTTGGCTGTAAAACATTCATCAGAAAAATACCATGCTACCACTTGGGAGGCTTTCACTCGAAAGCATTTTGAAAGTGAAATTTTAGAGCTTGCAAGAGGTGCTTAATTTAGGGTTTTAGAGACTGAGGTCTTCTACCTACAGAAGAGCTTACATTCGGGCAATACGTGTTAGCTTCTGCACACCACTCGGTCTCAGTCCTCTCCTGGAGGGGAACCAGATTGAGGTGGTAAGATGGTAGTTCAGTTTCCAAGCCAGTTCATTCAACCTTTGGTCTCTCTGAAGAGACTGCCAGCCAGGGTTCCACTAACTCACAATTGTGGCTTTGGTTTAGTTCTAAATTTAGAATATATGGCTAACATTTACATTTCAGATGTTTCCCCATCAGGAAAGATAGATAATTCAGGCCACAATCCTGCACGTGACTGTGGGCAGTCACGCTCTTCTGCCCTATTAGGTTGTACTGTATGTTGCAATTATTTTTACATATCTACCAAAGATCTACAAACCAGTTCTTTTTCTTTTAAGTTTTTAAAAACTTTCTGTTTACTTCTGTTGCCCTTTTTAGCCTGCGCAGTTCGTTGATATTCGGGGCCTTGCTGGATTGTTTCTGTTAGGAGGAAAAATTGATTATGAGTTGGGTATTTCTTTGGTGCAATCCTATTTATTTACAATGAATGTACACAAAGTCCTGTTTCCTGGAACACAGTAGGAACAAACAACAGGAGGAAGTTTCCTTTCTCACAATTCCAAGCCTGCCTTTCCAGCCAGCACTCTGCCAAAGGAAGCTCTATCTTTTCACTTCCTCTCAAGGCCACACTATCAGTACTTCTCTGGTTTTCTTTTGGTTTTTTTGGCTGCTTTCTCTTGATTCTCTGCTTGCTTGCTGCTTCTGACACACACAGCTACAATTCAGTCAATGTCCCAGTCCCTGTTTTACCAGTCAGTTCCTTGGGAATCCCCTCTTGGTCTCCCTGAGTTAGTTCTTGTTTAGGTTTTCTATGTAGTTTGGGTGGTGGCTTCTATTGTTTCAGTTTTCTTACTTCATAAGGGAGCTTAATTTGCTACTTCCATTTAGCCAGAATGAAGGGTGGCTACCATACATGTCAGCTTCAGCCAGTTCTGTGATTGCCCATAGATCAAAGACTTGCTGGCAACCACCAACATCCCCCAACATAAGTCCTTACTTCTATTTTTTTTAGCTTCTTCAAGGAAAACAGTAAAAATGTTATTTATTTAGATTAAGGAAAAGCACTGGCACTGAAAACATACTCAATCTCTTTATCATACCATGTCCACTGATACACTGTGTATTTCAGAAAACTCAGTAAAAATGAAACATTGATTCAGTATCCTATGGGAGAAATGCTGGCCCCATTAAAGCCAATGACATTGATTCCAAGGTGCGGGTGTGTGTAAGTGAGGACTTCATTCCATATATGCAGCAGATACTTCAGAAATGACCTCAGCCATTTACTGCAATAACAAAGATGTGGTAATAGTATTTAAGTAACAGGCTGATGCATGACATTGAAACACAGGTTAGTTAAGAGCCTTGACTTAAACTTTTACTTTATCTCTGTATACAAGTGAAAAGTTAGCCACATGGCCATATCTGTGCCAGACAGTTAAAAACAAAGAAAAAGTTCTTAAAAATGTTCTTATCAATTAGATTATTTGCTCTGCTTTATATTATTAGTGAAGAATAAATGCAGTTCCTTTCAGGAGATCTGGTCCAACAATGAGACAAGCTATAAATGGGTATTCCTTTCACACATCACAAACAGTATAATATTTACCTTTTTATCTTCCATCCATGTATTGTTATACTGTTACCATTCCCACATACTCTGTTCTAATACAAAATGGAATGAAATTTATCAGCAAAGTTCAGTTCTGATACAAGATTGAGACTGTCCATCTTTCTTAAAGGTGACCTGCAAGGGAAAAAGAAAATTGGGTTTCAATCATTTTTGGCTTTTTTGTTACATATATAGAAGCCCCAAAAGTTATTTTAAATTCTGCTTTGGGTTTTTTTTCTTCGTTTTACTTTACCTCAGAAATTCAGATCCTAGGCTGGAAGACTATATGGGTATGTCTACACTACGAAATTAAGTCGAATTTATAGAAGTCGGTTTTGTAGAAAGCATTTTTATACAGTCGATTGTGTGTATCCCCACACAAATACTCTAAGTGCATGTAGTCGGCGGAGCGTGTCCACAGTACCAAGGCAACCGTCGACTTCCGGAGCGTTGCACTGTGGGTAGCTATCCCACAGTTCCCGCAGTCTCCGCCGCCCATTTGAATTCTGGGTAGAAATCCCAGTGCCTGATGGGGCTAAAACATTGTCGCGGGTGGTTCTGGGTACATATTGTCAGGCCCCCGTTCCCTCCCTCCCTCCCTCCGTGAAAGCAAGGGCAGACAATCGTTTTGTGCCTTTTTTCTTGAGTTACCTGTGCAGACGCCATACCACCGCAAGCATGGAGCCCGCTTGAGTGACTCAGCCTGGTCATTTCCCTTTTAAGTTTCGTCTCATGGCGACTGAGTCCTACCGGCAGTGCACTGTCTTTTAATCAACAGCCAGCAGAAGATGATGGCCAGCAGTCATACTGCACCGTCTTCTGCCGAGCACCCAGGAGATGACGATGGCTAGCGGTCATACTGCACAGTCTGCTGCCAGCAAGATGTATAAAGAGAGACGAAGTGGCTCAAAACAAGAAATAGTCAAGATTTGTTTTGTATTCATTTTCTCCTCCCTCCCTGAAATCAACGGCCTGCTCAACCCAGTTTTGAGTTGTGTCCTTGAGGTTTTGAGTTCTATCCTTGAGGGGGCCATTCTGTTTCTCGCAAAGCCACCCCCTTTGTTGATTTTAATTCCCTGTAAGCCATGTCGTCAGTCGCCCCTCCCTCCGTCAGGGCAACGGCAGACAATCGTTCCGTGCCTTTTTTCTGTGCAGACGCCATACCACGGCAAGCATGGAGCCCGCTCAGATCACTTTGGCAATTAGGAGCACATGAAACACCACATGCATGCCAGGAATGGAAGGGACAGGACCAGCCCTTTCTAGCCATTGAGACGCTGCTGGCAGTCCTGCTTGGCGGCCCAGGCCAGGACTTGGCTTCAGGATGGCTCGGGCAGGTGGGCCTAGGCCAACTCAGGGCAGGCCAGGGCTCAGGGCAGCTCTGACGGGCAGGTTGGTGCGCAGGGCAGCTTGGGCGGGCAGGCCAGGCCAGGCCTAGGGGCTGCTCAGCTGGGCTGGCTGGGGATTCTCTGGCTGCGGTGTGGGGCTTGGGGCTCCTCTAGCCCTGGCAGAGGAGGAGGGGCAGGGCGGGTGGGGCCTCAGACAGAAGAAGCAGGGCAGGGGGCTAGCCTCCTCGAATGGGGGTTCAGGCGCCGCCCATGCCAGCCACATTGCCAGCATTGAGGGGGCACGTGACCTGCCCTTTAGATTGTGCCCCCCACTATGGGAAGGCACCAGTTGTATATGGGGTGCCCTCGGAGGAGGGGGCGGAACAGGAGTGGGAAGAGGTTGGGCGGGAGTGGGGCATTGGGGCAAGGGGCCTAGGACTGAGCAGGGGGAAATGTGGAAGTCAGCGCCTGTGCTCCTCGGCGTGGGCGGGGTGGTACTGGTGGCAGCAAAGGCATCTGGGCGGGCATGTGGAAGCCCTGGCCCTGCCAGAAGAGTGCGCCCAGCAGCGCAGCTGGCAGCTCGCTGGGCACATGCGGGAGCCCATTGACTGTTCTGCCCTGGGGCCCAGAATTGCTGTCAGTGGGTCTAGGTGCACTGACAGTGTTATATGCAATTATGTACACCAGAGCACCACACAATTCCTAACGGCCCCAAAACACCAGGGCCAAGTAGAGCACAGTACACCACAATGCATTAGTGTGGCACACTGTTAAAGTGCTCTTTCAAAGCCTGCCTGAGCCAGATAGTTCCACTTTGAGCTCTTCTAATAGCCCTAGTGTCTGGCTGTTCAAACTCAGCGAACAGCCACTCTACCTCCAGCCCAGCTGCAACTTTTCCCCCTTTGCTTCACAGATATTATGCAGGATAAACACTGGGATTTTTTTCACTGAGATCCAGTCTCATGAGTAAACAATTCCAGCGTCCCTTCAATCAACCAAAAGTGCATTCAGCTGTCATTCTGCACCTGCTGAGCCAGTAGTTGAATCTTTCCTCAGTGCTGCCAATGTGGCTGGCATGGACGGGGCGTGAACCCCCATTCAAGGAGGCTAGCCCCCTGCCCTGCCCTGCCCCTTCTGCCTGAGGCCCCATCCTCCCTGCCCCTCCTCACACCGTGGCCAGAGGATCCCCAGCCAGCCCAGCTGAGCAGCCCCTAGCTCCAGCCTGCCCACCCGAGCCACCCTATGCACCAACCCACCCACTAGAGCTGCCCTGAGCCCTGGCCTGCCCAAGCCACCCTGAGTTGGTCTTGGCCCCCCTGGCCAAGCCTCCCCGAGTTCCACCCCGCCCGAGTCGCCCTGAGCCCCAGCCCGCCCCGAGTCTCAGCTGTCCAAAGGAACTCTGAGCTCTGCTGTGGCCCAGCCCCGGGGTGGGGAGCATTAGTGGAGGTTTGGGTAGGCTTAGCCCCCCCCAGCCTCCATTACGCACCACCCATGGTGGCTGACATACGGCTTCAAGAGCCAGGAGAGCAAGATAGGCTTGGTCCCCCTGGATCACTGTTGGCATTTCAACATTCCCAATGGCAGTTCACCGGTTGGGAAAGAAAGTCTCTGCTTGTAGCTTTCTGAACAGTCTTGTATTCTTAAAGATGTGAGCATCACGCACCTTTCCTGACTAGCCAACATTCATGTCCATGAAGCATCCCCAGTGATCCACCAGCACTTGTAGAACCATAGAACAGTAGCCCGTTTGGTTGATGTATTCTGTGGCAAGGTGGTCTGGTGCCAAAAGAGGGATATGCATGTTATCTATCACTCCCCTGCAGTTCAGGACCCCCATTGCTGCAAAACCATCCACTATGTCCTGCATATTGTCAAGAGTCACAGTCCTTCATATCAGGACATGATTAATGGTAATGCACACTTGCATCGCAACAACCACCACAGTGGATTTCCCAATTACAAATTGATTCCTGACTGACCAGTAGCAATCCGGTGTTGCAAGCTTCCACAGAGCGATCTCCACTCGCTTCTCCACTGTCAGTGCAGCTCTCATTTTGGTGATGCTGCGCCGAAGGGCTGGGGCAAACTCTGCACACACTTCCGGAAATGTGGCCTTGCACATCCAAAAGTTCTGCAACCACTGCTCATCATCCCAGACCTGCATAGCAATGCGATCCCACCATTCAGTGCTTGTTTCTCGGGCTTAGAACTGGCACTCCACCATCTGCAGCTGCTCCATGAATGCCAACAATAACTGAATTGTTTCTTTCTATGTCCCACAGCAAGCTAGCCTCCAAGGAATTGTCTTGTTCCCTACGGCTCCGCAAATACTGCAGGATCAGTCACGTTGCACTTGCAATGCTCATCACAATAGTGCAGAGCTGTGCAGGATACATGCTTCTCACAGAGATGGCAGGTGCACAGGTTTAAGGGGCTTTTAAAAAGAGGCGCAAAACATGGGCTGTAGATAAAATTATGGGCAGGAGAAAACTGCATCATGGGACACTGAAATCATGTTCTCAGTCACCCTTGCGTGACGTGTTTGCCCACAAGAGGCTTGCAAACCCTTCCCAAAACACCCAGCACTAAATGGTGGCAAGTTGCACAGCAGGATAGCTACCCGCAGTGCACTGCTTTCTCTGCATTGATGTATGCGCTGCTAGTGAGGACATGCACCGCTGACACAAGGAGCGTAGTGCAGACATGCAAAAGTGATGTAATTACTGTGGCGGCTGTACGTCGATGTAACTCAGGTCGACATAATTTTGTAGCGTAGACTTGCCTTTTGCAAATCATTGATTTTAGTGTGTGTGCCTTTTATTGTTTTTGAGGTTCACACAGGAAGACAGGGATTAAATACTTCCCCTTAACGCTGCTGCTGTTTCTTCTTGATACATTAGTTAAATTTATGTCAGTCCCGGGAGGATCCTGTCCTTTTACATTAGTTACTACTATTTATTAGCCATCCCAACAGAAAAAAAGGAAGGAAGGAAGGAAGGAAGGCAAAGCTTTCAGCAGCCAGAATTCTCACTTTTACTATAAAACAGAAACGTTAGCCCAAAATACTGTGCAGGATGAAGTCAAGTCTAGGAAGAGCATCAGCAGAAAATGGGGAAAGAAAATGCGGATATGGGGCAGAAGTGACAAAAAAGGTAAGAGGGTGTAGGAAGGAAGGGAATGAAATATGTTGGGATAGGAAGCCTTTTTAAAGCTTAAAACAGCCTAAAAAATCCACAGGATTAATATTTTCTACAGTTGCCTTTATATCAAGTATAAAATGTTTAATACATATGGAGGTAATGACTACAGGCTTCAACCAGGTTGGGGCCCCATTGTACTATGCGCTGCGGGACTGATCCAGTGATGTACTTAAGCACATTAGTAGTCCCACTGAGGGACAAAAGTTATAAAGACTTAACAGCATAAAGAAGAATAATTATAGATCCCCAGCTATCTCACTGCACTGAAATATAAATATCTACAAAGCCAATACAAACAACAGGTATTTGTATAGCACCACAGCACACAGAACTCTATAGTGAGGTGGAGAATGGCAACCCTTAGACACGAGGACAAAAGGAGTTGCAAGAAGAGAACAGAAATTGTTTTTTCAAGTACTTTGAAGACATGCTTCAACGATAAGTAGGTCTTTGTGGCATAAGACTTGATACAGTGGGTCAAATTTTGTTCTCAATAACACTCCTCCAACCTCATTGAAATCTAAGGAGTTTCATGAAAATACAATTTGGCCCTTTCTTTAAACTATTGAAAAGCTTATAAAATGGGGTGCTGCTGAATGCTTACACTCCATTTTCTCTCTCTTATCATCCTACAGCATTTGACAATATACAAGCACCATTATTCCATCAGTTAGCTAAATGTTTCATGCTGTTTAGTTATACTGATACATAATGGCTAGTCTTCTTAAATTTCAAAAAATCATTACCTTGAAAACTGTCAGACCTTTGATTTATTCCAGAACTCCCTCTTCAATCTGATCCTTCCTTTGGCCTTTTTATCCTTCTCTGACCTTGCCTAGAAGGTGACCTGGTAGATGTTGAAATTCTCAAATCCTGTTACTGTAAGGCATTAGCAGGCTCATAGGTGGTTGATTAGGTGACAAATCCTTGTCGGCCTATTGCTATCACAATACCCCGTGGTAGCAAGATCCACTAAGAAGAAGATTTGAGTGGCACAGTAAGTGTTTGCAATAGGATCATCATGATATTCTAGAAAGTCACAGCAAGTCCCCCCTCTCTCTGTGCATTGGAATCTGTAGGTTCTTAGCAACACATTTATCATCCACAAAAACATGGCATTTACAAAAGAATCACAGCAGAAACTACTCCCACATCTGAAAATGGCTGAAAGGGTTGCAAATTCATGAAGCCTCATTAAAGTGCCAGGAGAATTTGTTACCTTTGATATATTTTCATATTTTGTCTGGGGTTTTTTTTTAGAAAAGGAACATTTCAGATTTACTGCAGCCATTCCTCGCAGTCAGAGGTGTTTGAAATTTAAAACCAATTTGATCCATCTTTCATTTCAAGAATTTGTCATAATCGCTTAAAGGTTTCTACTGTGAAATTCTGGGATCTGCTGAGAGGTCATTTTAGAGGAGACTGCAGTGGGGACGCTGGGGACCTCAACTAAAATCTTTTTAGACTCCAGAATTACTTTTCTAATTCACCAGGCTAATCTCCTTTGTATTTGCAGAACTGAGGTGACCCAAATCTGCTGCAAATATTACATAAAACCAGAAGCCCTCTATCTAATTAAATAAACCCCCTTTACAAAAAGGGGATTATAAAAGCAAAGTATCTTTAAGACTCAGAAAATTGTGGGAATTCCTCAAACATCTTTCATCTGTCCACTAACAATTTAGAGTTATAGCTTCCCCTTCAGTCAGAAATGTGCACAGAGGGCAAATACCCACCTCAAAAGGTGTGCTGCTGTGGGTACATTCTGGTCTGCAGCACCACCCCTTCTAGGAGGCAGCAGAGTCTGTAGGAATAAGGATCTGAAAGAGGTGTGGTCTGGGGAAGGGCTGGCTGCCTAGAATCTTCAGGATTAGCAGAGGACAAACCTGCAACTCTTGGGCCATAGGCACTCAAAGGATTCTGTAAATCCTTTCTAATCTACTATACTGATATACATTTAGAGTAACTCCACTGATTTCAATGGATTTATATCAGTGCAAATGAGATCAGATTCTGGTTCCATTCCCTTTCTGTTCCCAAGTCCAGGCAGCACGCTTTGCACAGTTGCTGTATGACAGTTGACTGTCCCACCAACACCTGTTGTCATGTGAGCCTTTTAGTGGTGTTAACATGGCATCAAGGATGTCGCTGTTCAAAGTAGCACTACTGCGGGCAGATCTTTATGCTGAGTCCTACAGGAGCCACAGAACAGTTGCACATTCCATAGCCTCACCTCTTCTGCTGCAAATACCTATTTCCCCCATACTGCCTGTCAGGATGGAGCTGAACAGAGGGGACCGTTGATCACTACACATTGGTGGTAGTGAACATAGCCCAACTGATTTTGTCCTAGTTGCACCATTTGTTTCCTCTGTTATGGCTCGGAGGGGATCATTTGGGATTTCACAAATAGAGATGTTTCTTTAAACTCTGCTGAAATTTGATTATAAGATACACAGTAGTTTCCTGAGAAGTTTTTAAGTAGTTTCTCACTGAGGGGACTAAACCCCACTATAACTTCTTGTTTTAGCACACATGATGGTATGCCCAGTGACAACTCCAGCTGTAGATCATTATTGGGTAAAGTGACATATTAACTTTCAAGGAATCCTGCAGGATGTATTTGCTATCACAAATCTCTTTAAATATTGATCTCTTTACAAATTAAATGTTCCAGGCAAACACTCCTAAATCTATGATGCATGTCTTGCAAAATAAATTACTGTTTAAACCATGGAATGTGCAGTATAATTCAGACTATTACTCCACCTGTCAGGGCCACCTCCAACCACTCTCTGAGAAATCCTATCACCTTCTGCACTGTCCAAGGGAAAATAGTTTCAGATCAGCCTTGTTACTCCAGAAAGTGTTATCATCAAACAAGCCTAATCACTGAATTGTGTTAGTTGTAATGCCAGCAATTCCATTTCTTACCTCTTCCGTCATCCGTGGAATTTATTCCACAGTCCATGGTGATTTAGAGAAAGAAAAAGAGAGTTGTGTGTGATCCCAGGGACTTTCAGTCTAAGTAGTAGGAGTTACCTCTTGTAAACTGCTGTGTCTTGTCCCAATAAGCTTTTAGTGGCCAGATCATCAGCTGGTCTAAATCAGAGGAACATCATTGAGTCAACAGAGCCTTTTTCCTCCAGTGGAGGATTGGGCCCTTTATTTTTTTTTATACTTTAAAAAATACAAAGAAACAACTATATACTGGCAAGCACGGACTGCATGTAAATGCGGTAGCTGGTAGAGGATACAATATGCTTGTTATTTTACAGCAAAAACATCCCTTTGGAAGGCAAGGATGACACTTAATAAGGGAAGGCTCTAAAGCAGGGAAGAATTGTCAAGACCACTTCAAAGCCGCACACATGTTGTATCATATACTCCTGCTTATCTGCCCTATCCTGGATAGTGAGGATGACTGAATTACTGGCTGAGCCTGTTTGATCTGATAAATTGGTGCGCCTGCACTCTTGGCCTAAGTTTGCCATCTATCAGGTTATCAACTTGAATGTCAGGTTTTGTAAGTTTTGAGCAATTTATAATGAAAAAAAAACCAACAAAAAAACGCCCAAGCATTTTAGAAGTCCCTGGGACTTGCCACTCCAGATAGATTTGTCTATGGTGTCAAAGCTATCCTGAGCTACTGGGCTCTTTCAGCTCCTGAGAGCATAGGAGGTTTAAAGCTCTTTTTTTATAGTTTACCAGATTGCTGGGGAGCCTATAACAACAACAATATGGGGGCGGGAAATTCCCTTCCTATTCCCTTCCCTCTACTACCTTAAGGCATATGTTGGAGGGGAGAAGAACCTGGGCTCACAGCCTGTCTACAAATAGATGGGACAGATCCTCAGCTGATGTAGATTGCCATTGCTTCATTGACTGCAGTGGAGTAATGCCAATCACATGTGACTATAGCAGATTGCTAGCCCCATTTACCTACCTTCCTATAATAAAGGTAGAAGCTTCACTACCACAGATACTAGATTTCCTATTTCTGTGCATGTGCTGACTCTGGGTATTCCAAGTCTTTTAGCAATTTTATGTCTGTTTGAATAATGGACTGATTTCAAAGTTTTCTACCATATGTAAGTTGATGCCTTTATGCACAAAGAGAACATTCAATACAAAGACACTATACAAACCAAATAAAGTGAAAGAAGTGAATGTTGTTTAATGAAAGGTCCTGTGGTAGGTGGATTACTGTTTTCTCTCTCTGATTGTCTTGGGTGCCATTACATTAAAAAAAATTTTTTTTGAGACGTAGACACCATGGAAATTGTCTTGTGCCCAGTCAGCCATGCAATTATGTCAATATTGCTTAGTAGGCAATGCTTTTGCTTCTAGGGCCTTCTCTACCCTGGAAAGTTTTTTCAGAATATGTTTTTACATTATAACTAATGAAAGGGTCCATTCAAATGCTTTGTTTATGCCACTTTAAGCTACTTCCCTTGTGAATCATTGCATCCACACAGCTCTGCACTTTCCCCAAATAATCGCACAGCATTCTGGAGAGATATCCCATGGTGCAATATTCTGCCCCTAGGCTCTGTGCACTCTGAGATTTTTCTCAGGTGAATTGTGGGGTGCCTACCAGAACTTATTGTAATTCTGGGATTTGGGGTCAAACTCAACAACTCCCATGATTTCTCTTCTGGCATCCCATAATTAATCTGTTTTTTGTGGGCCAGTGCCACTTTCAAATTGTTGTCAGTAAGAATGGAGGGAACACTGCTGAGTACCATGATCCCGAACATCATTAATATGAACAAGTTGCTCACTATGTATTGGTGGTCATGCAGCTTTGGATGTCTTTGGCTTTGGATGATTATCAGAGACAGCCACAGTGATTCTGCAGCAATGCACGTAGAGGAGAATGTGGATAAAATCAAGTAGTTACTTCAGCAGAACATTATCCTGGAACAGCTTCACTTGGTGGAGCGACACTTCTGGGTTTGGCCAACTAGCACTGACTCATGAAACAAGATAGTGATGCAGGCCTGGGATGACAGGCAATGAGAACTTGAGGATAATGAATGCTCCTTTCATAGAAATCTGTGCAGCACTCCTCCAGAACTGCAGTGGCAGAACTCCAGCATGATAGTTCCCCTCAGAATGGAGAAATAGATGGCCATTGCTATCTGGACTAACCAGTGTGGTGTGAGTAGACCAACCGTTGGGCCTGTTGTGCACTGCTATTGAAAGAGTGCTGCTGGACCAGGTCAGAAAGGTTGTCATTGCACAGGAGGTTACTGTCATGGCTGAGATGTGGGTGGCCAGGCTAGGAGGTAGGACCTGGAGCAGGAACAGGGCCGGGTGGCTGCAGCAGAAATCAGAGCCCGGAGTCAAGCTAGGAGGCAGAGCCAGTTAGAAACCAGGAACCAGGCCTAAGATCAGAGCCACAGTCAGGAATCAGGAATCTAGCCAAGTCTCAGAGTCGGGGGTCAATCCAGGAATCAGAAGCGGAGTTCAAACCGGGAATGAGCACTAGGGTCTGTTTTAGAAGTAGGCCATTTACAGACAGATTACACAAATAGAATTCCTTCTTAGAAATTGATATGCTAGATATGCTAGATATTGATATGCTAGAACCCATAACGTTTAGTAGTTTAGGTCCCAATTCAGCAAGGTACTTAACCATGTACCTAACTTTAAGCATAAGGTAGTCCCAATTATTCAGCTACTTGAAGTTAGATATACTGTATCTTAAGTGACTTGCAGAAATGGGACATTATACTGGAAAGTTACTGCAGCCCAAGGCATGACAGAAATAGTGCTAGACTCAAAGAGCTCATATAATGATAGACTTAAAGAGCTCAATCTATTTATCTTACCAAAGAGAATGTTAAGGGGTGACTTGATCACAGTCTATAAGTATCTACATGGAGAACAAATATTTAATAATGGGCTCTTCAGTGCAGCAGAGAAAGGTATAATACGATCCAATGGCTGGAGGTTAAAGCTAGAGCAGGGTTTCCCAAACTTGGTTCGCGTCTTGTTCAGGGTAAGCCCCTGGCAGGCCAGGAGATACTTTCTTTACCTGAGCATCCACAGGTACGGCTGCTCGCAGCTTCCAGTGGCCACAGTTCGCAGTTCCTGGCCAATGGGAGCTGTGGGAAGCGGTGCAGGCTGGGCCACTGCTTCCCGCAGCTCCCATTGGCCGGGAACGGCAAACCACGGTCACTGGGAGCTGCGAGCAGCCATACCTGTGGACACTCAGGTAAACAAAGCATCTTGCGGCCCGCCAGGGGCTTACCCTGAACAAGCCACGAACCGAATTTGGGAACCCCTGAGCTAGATAAATTCAGACTGGAAATAAGGTGTACATTTTTGACAATGAAGGTAATTAACCATTGGACCAATTTACCAAGAGTCATGGTGGATTCTCCATCACTGACAATTTTTAAATCAAGATTGGATGTTTTTCTGAAAGATCTGCTCTGGAAATTATTTTGGGGAAGTGCTCTGGCCTGGGTTATACAGGTGGTCAGACTAGATGATCACAATGGTCTCTTCTGGCCTTGGAGTCTGGAATCTATGAAATAGTCACAAAAGCACCATTCATGTCAGTGTGTAATTATGAGCAATGCCTCTGCTCCTGCACTCTGAATGCTTGCAGAATTGTAGTCTTGCCCTTAAGGAGCTGTTAGTGAAACAAAACTCTCATTCCTAATTCCTGAATATCTATTACTTCCAGAAAATATGATGGGCCATTGGAAGGGTATTAAGTTATAGGGAGCCAGGTGGGAGTGAGGTTCATTTTCTATTTGGTCTTCCGTACTGTATTATTATAGGACCCAGTCCTAAAGTCTGTACTTTAAGTATTTTTACTACACTCATCAGAAGAGGAAGTTAGTTCCTGAGCGATTCACTCTGCCTCCTCCCCCTCAGTGGCAAAGAGCATTGTTTGGTTTTGGCTGTTCAGGAGTTTAAAATATATATTACTGTCGGAAAGTGAGGGTAAAGGAATAAGTCTTTTGGGTGATGATGAGATTTATAATAATTCTGATCTCCCACTTAGGTTACTGGGAGCTTTGTTTGGATAAGGGATTGATTTTAAAAAACTCAGGATTAGGCTCTGACATTTTGGGTTTCATATATTTTAACAATAATTTGGTTTCAGTATTTTTAACCATAGAAGACGCGTCTCTACTAAGCAACCACCAGTAAGGCTAGTATAAAACACAACAATCCATTTTTGCCCCATTCTCTTATTTGGAACACACATCTCTTTCTCTCTTTTTAAATGTCCTGTAGATCTAAGTGGCACAAAAGATTCATGCTGTTCCCTACCCTCCAGATAGATGGAGATGCTGGCACTTGCTGGTGTGGGGCAAGATATTTCAGAGGCTGGGTATGTCATATATGGACTTTTTAAAAAAATGGCTACACAAAGAATAATGCAGAATTGATCATAACTTATTCCACAACATGGAAGGAAAATACACTGGAAGTAGGGATCTTATGTATTGTCTTTCTCTCTGGCAAGCAACCAAGAGTGAGACTTAAATAATTTAATGTTCAGCACAACTTGTCCATGTTAAATACACCTGAAAGAGTTGGCAGCAGCACCAAGACAAAATAGCGAGACAGTGGAAAGAGGAAGATGTGCAGTCCCCTAGCCCCAATATCCCTAGTCCTAAACGTCAACAGACCATCAACTGTTGTATTCTCGCTGGGAGTTTTGCCATTGACTTCTCTGGAGCCAGACTTTCACACCCTGGATACAGGATCCATTTCTCAACCTCCTGAGTAGATAAGCTCTGGTACAGAACCATTTGTATACCTACTGTCACAAGAATTATGGCTCCTAAGTATTCACCTATTGCTTACTTAATGCAGTGTTTTACTCTTTGCATTAATTTGCCCTGTGGCACTTTATTAAACAGCAGAAGACTGTGGAGGTCAGAGAGAGGTGCCTTGGTTCAGGGGCTCAGAGCATCAATATTACAGAATAAGCAGATAGCAGGTGTCTCCTCCCACTACAGTAATATTGATATACAATATCTTTGATCCACATAGCATTTCAGTCTAGTAGTAAATATAATGTAGTAATTTTCTGGAGTTGGTTTTAGGAATGAGATGATAGAAGAAAATCATTCTTAAAACAGGTTTCAGAGTAACAGCCATGTTAGTCTGTATTCGCAAAAAGAAAAGGAGTATTTGTGGCACCTTAGAGACTAACCAATTTATTTGAGCATAAGCTTTTGTGAGCTACAGCTCACTTCATCGGATGCATACTGTGGAAACTGCAGAAGACATTATATACACAGAAACCATGATGCAGTTTCCACAGTATGCATCCGATGAAGTGAGCTGTAGCTCACAAAAGTTTATGCTCAAATAAATTGGTTAGTCTCTAAGGTGCCACAAGTACTCCTTTTCTTTATTCTTAAAACAGTTTCCAATAAAAGGAACAGAGGTGTATATATGCCAATCTCTTAGTCCCTCTTCTACCCTTGGCTTCCCATAAACCTAAGCCACAGAACAAAGCTCCTAAATGAGAACTATTACAAATGTTTCAATCATAACTGGGAGACTGATCCTACCAAAAGAGTAAGAATTCTGCTCAGGCAACACATCACCTTAGTGAGACATCTGCAAATAAGATCCCCCCAAGGATTACAGTGAAACCACATGAAGGGTTAACAGAGAACACCTTCAAGTATTTTGAATTTCCGTCCATTTCCTAATCCCATGATTGTTCTAGAATGCTAAAGCGGAGAAGTATTCTGCACTAAATGGACACTGCAAGGCTCTGTAACCGGAGACACTTAAGATTCATAAAAACTTGTGTTACAAAATAGCACTGGACATGCATCCACATTCTGTTTGGACTGTGTATAGGCTTTGTCATGCCAATCAGAGTGCTTGAAACACTAGCACGTCCCCACAGTGACTGCAGTCAAGCAGGGATTCCAGACAGGTGAGCAAGTGTGCCAATAAGTCTTCACCATCTGACCTAAAGCCAATGCAAAGCTTCTCATTGACTTCAATGGACTTTGGACTGAGCCCACAAAGGGCAGTTCTGCTCTAAAAACTGCTTCTCTGAAAGTGGCAGTTGGGGTTCCTGGTTTAGTGTTTATCTGTGTTGTCCATATCAAACAGCCTCAGTTTCCAGGTAACGTAATTTCCCCTTCCTCCCGACTGCTACCCCTAAGAATTCTGTGTTCTATTCCAGCATCATCACCAGAAGAGCTTGCTGGAAAATTGCATCCCATGTTTGCCTTCCTGGCCAACTTTTCCCCCACATGCGTGAAAGAGCAAGTCAGGATTTGAGCATAGATGGCCAAGTTGCTGATCTTAAACATTTCAGTTAATTTTCGTATGTATTTACTGTCACAGTTCCGGGCAACTGCTCCTGTATTTTCTTTCAGTGGCCCTCCAAGGACGCTCACTATCAAGCTTCCAGCTCCCCTGGCCATCGCCTCTCTTGGGTGCAGACATGGGTCTCTCTCCCTTCTTACTGGGGTATCTCCTGGCTGCACAGTTCCCTGCCTTCACTGTGTTATTCCCCAGCACAGACAGGTTGCCCAGGGACACCTGCTTGATTTCTCTGCAAAGACAGTTAACAGTAATTGCTGCAGTTATAAGTTACCACATAGCTCTTTTAAGAAAGCCTACTTTATTCTTAAGGTACAAAGCATTACAGAGAAAACATATTAAACACAATAAAAGAACCCACATGCATGCTAATAAGCTTGCCAGAGTTCACTCCAACTGGCAGGAGCAGTCCTTCAAGGCCCCATCCCAGGGAGATTCCCTGTGGGTACAAGTTTACCACAGCTTCAGCTCAGAATGAGCGCACAGTCCTACCTGGCCTCAGCAGGCCCAGCCCTTCCAAACCTACCGTATGGATTGGTGTCCTCCATGGATAAGGCATCCTGTCTGTTACTGGATCAGGAAGAAGGCCCTGAGCCAGTTTAAAACCAACCTACTTAACAAAAAACCATTTCTTTGTCTGTTGGTCCCCCAATCTGAAGTAGTATTTGCATACCTCTCCAGGGGGCGGCTTCTCTGGAGGTGTTACAATCTGAGTGAATTTGCCTTATCAGCCCTTGTTGTTCTCCTACTTACCCTTCCCATGGAAATACTTACAATTCCACAGTAACACACACACAACTTCATTTTCAATACAATGAATCCCAAAGACGTTAAACCTAATTCCATAATGTTTAACTTAATTCAGTAAATTTCATTCAGCATATGGCAGGAAATTGTCAGTCGGTCACGTTTACATCTCACCACCTTTTCACAATGCATTATGTGAAAATTTTGCCCCATAGTATCAAAATGGAGAGGCAGGATGGTCTTGCAGTTGTGGCACTGGACTGGAACACAGATTTGTGTTCAGTTCCTTGATCTGCCTCAGTCTCCCTGTGTAGCTTTAAGCAAGTCACTTAATTTCTCTGTGCCTCACTTCCTCATTTGCAAAACAGAATGGTAATACATCCTTTCTCCTACCCTTTGCCTGTCTTGTCTGTGTAGGTTGTAAGCTCTTTGGGGCCGGAATGGTCTGTCACTACATGTCTGCACAATGCCTAGCTTAATGGGAACTCCATCTCAGCTGGAGCTTCTAAGCAGTACTGTAATGCTAATAATAGTAGTAATATAAAAGTTTGGTTGTTTTTCAAATTAGCATTTGTTTGGGCTGTTACTTTTTCTCATCACCTGAGTGAGTTTAAACGGTAAGGAATAAAACGAGGAATAGATTAGCTCTGGGGTTGAGGGACAAACAAAAACCAACAACCACAAGCCAATTTTTTCACAAGGTGCCTTATTACAGGGAATTTACAGCAAGACTGGATGTACCATCTGTGCTTGTGTAATGAAAAGAGGGGTCACAACTCTCCTCAATCTTTGGTATATAAGCAAATCTTTCTGTGTGTCGAAGTCAGATTCAGGACTCACATAATTTGTCAGACCACTCTGTTTATTAGCAAAGCGCTTTGCTAATGCACCCAGATGTGAGCCCCTCTCTGAGGCTCAAGATAACTTATTTATACAGCTAAGCTAAAGCCAATTTAACATAAGAGACAAAAGAAGGCAGAAACTGACAAATATACATACATATCTTATTTGCATACTAACGTTTACCAATCTCCTAGCTCAGTAGAAGCTCTAAGTTAATTAGTTTGAGGACCCATTGTCTCACACTCCTTAATGTTTCTCTTCCTGACAACTATATTTCAACAAACCCTTCAAGCAGCATTTCTTTAATGAATTAAATTTCAATATAATTCATTCTACTTTCACAATCCCTCCTTTTGTCAAGCTATGCAATGACCAACAATGACTGGGTTCCACATATCAATCGTTCTTTATCTCTTTGTTCATCAGGGATATTTAAAATCATCAAATTAGCACTCTGGTTTGGGGCAGCTATCTGTGTAGCATGCCTGACACAATTTTGGATACAACAGGAAAGTAACTGAAAACATACAAAAATTATGAGGATTCCAGACAGGAGAGTTAGGGCTTCCTGAAACAACCAGTTTCCTATGCCAGAGAAATTGAAAAGGTTACTTAGCCACTTCCATAAAGATTGTGGCTCTTCGTGGGGAAGATATGTGATTTGTTCTAAGTGGCTAGAACGATCTATTACCTCATTGGTGTTGTCTGGTATATATGCACAGCAGTCTTTTCCAATGAGAGCACAAGTCCCTCCTTTTGCCGCCAGCACTATGTCCAATGCCTGACGGTTTTGGAGGGCCATCTGTCGGATTGCCCCTGTTTCTTTGGCCAGGGCTCTTAAACTTTCTCCGGTTTCATTTGCCATTATTTCAACTACTGCTTGTAACCTTAGGAGCCTTTTTGCATGGTGTATTACTCCCCCTAAAGGTATGAAGGAACTGCCAATGGCCTCTTCCCAGGTTAAGGGGCTTATGTTATTTACATACCATTGGGCATCTGTTAAGTCCCTTCTTTTTCGCCTGAAATTGTGGAGGCGTTCTTGAGGGAAGGTTCCTAGCACTTGGAATTGTGGGAAGAGTCAGGCGGGATAACAGATTCCTGACCAATTAGCTGGTAGTGCGGTATAAGCTCTGGTCCCACACACCCAGTGATGGCCTATTAAGGCCGGGAAGGGTCGGTTGCACCCATTTGTCATATAGGTGTTTGCAAAGGAGGAGTAGTATCCCCCAAAGGGTACAGGATAATTCTCCTTATGAGGAGTGGTGTTATTTGCATGACATTGAAAGTTTGTATTGTTTTCACTAAAGTTACTGTAGGGGGAACATGAGATTGATTTCTCTGTTTGATCCCAGGTTGAGAAAAAATTCATATCTCCATACCCAGCCCGCCACTTTTTAGTTTTGTTTGAATAATCCCATACACCATTGGCCACAATATGCTGAAGACAACGGCTTTTCCCCAGATCCAGCCCTGTCCCATTACACACCCAACACCGATGACCTTTTCCCTCCACCACACTTATCCATTTAGATGCATTTATTCCCACTGCTTCCCAAGTGTCATTGCTGTTCCATATTTTGCTAAACGGACGGGGCCCTCCAGTGAGGTCTGAGGACTTGAGTGGGATAGCCAGGACAGGAACACCAGTTTGAGAGTGGGCTGGGATGTGGCTGCAGACTCAGCAATTAGAAATATTAAGGGTCTGAGCTATCCACACCTGCTGCTGGATAAAAGAATTGTCATCGTGGTCTCCCGAGATCGTAAGATACCAGCAGCCGAGGAACAGGCAGAGGCGCATGTTGGAGGCAAGGCTCTTCTGGTTCTGACAACCTCAACTGAGGGAACCGCAGTCATGGTTTTACGCCCACCAGGCAGTAGGCGCTAGGCTCGCTACTGCCTTTTTTTTTGTGTGTGTGTGTGTTCGTCGTCTGCTTCTGGCAACCCTTACGAGAGCATATAGATTGTAAGGTATTGCAGACTGTTCCTCTACGTCTTCTTCTGGAGTCAAAATTGACTCTGCGTTGTCCTGAGGTGATGATTGGTTCTCTGGGGATGGTGCCGTCTTACACTGTGAAGCATGTATGCACGCTGCGATGCCAGATAGTTTAACAGCCGTCTGTGTAGTAAGCAGTACCTGATGAGGACCCTTCCACTGGGGCTCCAAGGCGTGCTTTCGATGATGGCGCCGTACGTAGACCCAATCACCTGGCTCGAGGTTGTGGCTAGCATTGGAGGTGGGTTCCGTGGGCTAGGCGACTCGAACCTGTGATTGGAAGTGACTTACAGCTTGCATTAGTCCCTTGCAATACCGAAGGAGCGCACTGTGAGTCAAGTTCAAATCTGGAACGGGAGTAATGGTAGTCATAGCTCGCATAGGGCTTCCCATAACAATTTCAAAGGGACTTAATTTATGCCTTTGGGATGGAGTGGATCTCATGTCCATAAGGGCTAATGGTAAGGCTACTGGCCAGCTTAATCCTGTAGAGTCACAAATTTTAGCAAGCTTATTCTTAAGTACACCATTTCGTCTTTCAACTGCACCTGCACGCTGTGGGTGGTAGGGACAGTGCAACAGGTGTTTGATATGCAATATACGGCCCAGGTGTTGAACAAGTTGTCCAGTAAAATGTGTACCCCGATCACTGGACAGAGTAGCAGGAATTCCCTTGGCAGGCATAATATGATTTAACAAACATTTGGCAACAGACAGTGAGTCAGCCTTGCGACAAGGAAAGGCTTCAATCCAACCGGAGAATAAACATACCATAACAATATAAATTCATATTGTTGACACTTAGGCATTTGTGCAAGAACGGTGCTTGAGGCAGGCCCCAGAACCCCTGGGCCACTTTTACAGGTTTACCAATATTATGGCTTTGGCAAATGGTACAGGCTGCACAGTGGCAGGCTGCAAAAGAGCTAAAATGGGGGTGCCCACCATCCTGTCTTAGTTACAGCAGAGACCATCCCCTCCTTTCCGACATGCGAAACACCGTGTAGCAGGGCGGCCAGAGGCAGGTAGAGTGAAAAGGGGACTACAAAGGTGCCAGTAGGCGAGCGCCAAAAGGAATCGGGATGTAGAGAGCAACCTTGGGCAACCCAGGATTCTTTCTCAGTTTCTGGGGCAGAGTCTTGGAGCAGGGTGAGGTCAGTGAGGGACCAGGAGGGTAAGAGGAGAGCAGAGAACAAGGGAATCAGACATTTTGACTAGGCATGCTGCAGCAGCCACAGCGCGCAGGGGGGTAAGCCTTGGGCATCAGGGTCTAAAGTGGCAGAGAAATAAGCCACTGGGCGGTTCTTTTCTCCGTGCATCTGAGTGAGAACTCCAAGTGCACACCTAGATTGTTCGTGGCAGAAAAGGGTAAAAGGCTTAGAATAGTCAGGTAGCCCTAAGGCAGGGGCAGAAGCCAAATCCTGTTTGAGGGAAACAAAGGCAGAATTGGCCTCAGGGGGCCACGGCATGGGGTCAGGCACAGAGAATCGAGTGAGTTCCTGGAGAGGTTTTGCAAGGGAGGCATATTGGGGAATCCATTGTCTGCAAAATCCAGTCATGCCAAAAAACTTCCAGACCTGGCATGGGGAGCGGGGTCGGGGAAAGCTAAGGATAGCTTGGACGCGGGTGGGAGAAAGTGCACGGGAACCCTGGGAGAAGAGAAAGCCAAGGTATGTGACAGAAGCTTGACAGAGTTGTAGTTTAGAGCGAGAAGCTTTGTGACCCTTATTTGCTAGGGCAGTAAGGAGCACTAAAGAGTCAGGTTCAGAGGCAGACAATGAAGGGGAACAGAGGAGTAGATCATCTACATATTGGACTAGTGTGGACCTGGACGGGAAAACAAGGTCAGCAAGGTCTCGGGCTAATGCTTGGGAAAAATACGACGGGATTTCAGCGTACCCCCGGGCAGTGTGGTCCATGTGTACTGTTGCCCCTTATAAGAAAAGGCAAACAGGAACTGGGAGTCAGGGTGAACCGGGACAGAAAAGAAAGCAGAGCACAAATCAACAACAGTAAAATGAGTTGCATCTGGTGGGATAGAAGCCAGAATCTTTGAGAGAGGCAAGTTTTGATTCTATCCACCTATGATTTGCCTCTTCCCACCACTGCATGAAACAATCAACCTCTCCTTTTGCCAATTTAGTTTTAGGTTGGCCGAGTTTGTCTTTTAAGACGTCTACTCGGTCTTTGTCCCAAGATCCTAACAGTGGCCACTGAATTTTGGGATTCTCCTGAGTTAGCCTTTTGCATTCCCATACACATCTTCCCCCTCCCCCCCACCCCAAGGTCAGCCTTTTGAAGCCACCCCCCACCCATGTCATGAGGTTTTCTGTTCATTAAAACACAACAATGCTAGCAACAAGACAAACACCACAGACAAACAACACAAAACATAGATCCATGGTATTCTGAGTTATTCTTCTGCTGGTGCCAGCTTGCTTGTAGAGTCTAAAAACAAAAGAAACAATTTCCACCCCCTTGGTGGGGACAGATTATTGCTTAATAATAATACCACTTTCTTTTACAAATTTCCTTGCTAATTGCAGGAAAAACAGAAGAATTACCTCCAGGCTGTACTTATTTTGTTCTATAGTCAGGCTGTTCTATAGTCAGGCTAGTGAATTACCCCACTCACTGGTCATTTATGAAATTCATGAGGTGGTGTACAAGAAGTTTCCCCTCTTGTGCAACAGACCATGTTTGCAATAGTTTCTCTGCTGTACCAAGCTATAAGTTTATTCTCAGGTAATAGCTGAGACACAGCTTCAGATTTTAGCACTATACACACACACAAAATTCTCTTTTGCCTAACATCCCTTGCACTGTGATTACTCTTTTACACAACTGTACCCCGATTACACTTCCATCTTGTACAACTAGACACAACCAGGAGCAGCCAAGTTAAGTTCCCGTAGAAACCCCTTACATCCTTTAGTGATTTTGATTACATTACCCAATAGTCAAATAATTTTGATCAGATTCTCTCTCTGCCTGCTGCCCGCAGCAGTCCCTTATAGACCATTTCTGTGGGAAAAGGGCCCATTTTCCCTCAGAATAGCTGTAAAGGCTTCTGGGGACAGAAGCGAAGTGGTGGTAGTAGCCACTCTACTTGACCCCCTTAGCCTAGACCATTTTTCCAGAAATTTACAGGAGTCTGGACTCTTCCTAAAATACATAAAATGAGCCAGCGTTCCTTTAGGGAACTGTCCCGACTTAGACGTCTGGTTACCCATACAGGAGGACTTTACACACTAATCACACAAGAAGGAAAGTCGGGTTCGTCAGAGCGATGCCCGGTGCAACACACAAAAGGAGCCCACAGGCTACTGCCTCAATCGCCCTTGCTTTCACACCAAGGGTTTTACCCAAGGCGCGGTGTGGCTGCGATTGTGCAGATTTCACTCACTCAGACCGTGGGGACAGGAACCCTTTGGTCAGCCGATCCCCGGACGGAGACGGCGCCCAGACTCAAACACACCACAGGGAGGACGGATAGACACAGAGACAAGACAGTCCTCAGTCCGGACAAAACACAGAATAATTACCTGACCAGATTCCTGATGTCAGATCCCGGGATCCCTACCAGAACAGAGTGAGAACCAACAGGTTCGATGGCGTAGACTTCACTGTGGTCATGCACCCTTCCGTTCTGGCAGAGGACCGCTCGGGCCAAATGCCCAGGTGCCGGCTTGCCACGGCCATCCTAAGAACAGTCAGGAGTCACACAGCCCCAGAGAAGACGGTTGCCATCTCGGTGGGACCTCCAAATTGTCAAAGTCAGATTCAGGACTCACATAATTTGTCAGACCACTCTGTTTATTAGCAAAGCGCTTTGCTAATGCACCCAGATGTGAGCCTCTCTCTGAGGCTCAAGATAACTTATTTATACAGCTAAGCCAAAGCCAATTTAACATAAGAGACAAAAGAAAGCAGAAACTGACAAATATACTTACATATCTTATTTGCATACTAACGTTTACCAATCTCCTAGCTCGGTAGGAGCTCTAAGTTAATTAGTTTGAGGACCCATTGTCTCACACTCCTTAATATTTCTCTTTCTGACAACTATACTTCAACAAACCCTTCAAGTAGCATTTCTTTAATGGATTATAATTTCAATATAATTCATTCTACTTTCACATGTGTCAACAGAGGGATGAGACCTGTCCTCATCCTTTGATGCAAAAGTTCTGGTAGGTTTACTGCCCTCCAGCTCGCAGAGCTGGAAGTTAGCTTTGTTTTAGTTCAGAGTCAGATGCCTGGCCTGAGCAGGAACCTATCATCAACTCAGTTTGCTAATTCTCTTCATTTTCCATCAGTTTCTTCAATTGTGTTTGAAAAAGCACCGCAGCACAGAGGGCAAAATCTCTTCTTGAAAGAACTGGCTCTAGAAGTTTAAAAGGGAAATGTTTTAGAGATGCACTAGTCATCTTGGCAAAGCAAAGACTTGAAGATATGCTGGCCACAGGCCAAATTCTGAACCTTGTCTCCATATGTTTAGTCCCCATTATAATCAGCGGGAGTCACACATTCATACATTCAACGATGGAATTTAAACTGGATGGCCAAATCTGTCCTCAGTTATAACCAAATTATTTCAATGGGGTTGCAAGAGTATAAGTTAAGACAGAACTTGGACTTAAGTGTTTTGATTCATGGACTTCATATTTAGATTGAGAGATGTGGGTCCAAATTCAGAAATGAGTCTAAGGAAATTTAAGTTGGTGTAATTTACACCTGATTCCAGCCTCTTCAGTGGCTAACTGAGAATCACTGCCATTTACCAAAGTGTAACTAACACTTTCCCTCTGAACTCAACACTCCAAGGCTAAGGGAGTTTAAGCTGGTGTAATGTACATGTTAAGAGACCAGAATAGTCAGCTGCAACAGGAAAAGCAGCTAACAAGTGGGTCTAAGTTAATGCAGACCACCTCCATTTTAATTTACAACTTCTACTGGTAAACTAATCCTGCCATCTTGCAGTCATAGAGTCATAGACTTTAAGGTCAGAAGGGACCGTTATGATCATCTAATCTGACCCCCCGCACAACGCAGGCCACAGAATCTCACCCACCCACTCCTGCAATAAACCTCTCACCTATGTCTGAGCTATTGAAGTCCTCAAATCATGGTTTAAAGACTTCAAGGTGCAGAGAATCGTCCAGCAAGTGACCCGTGCTCCATGCTGCAGAGGAAGGTGAAAAACCCCCAGGGCCTCTGCTAATCTGCCCTGGAGGAAAATTCCTTCCCGACCCCAAATATGGTGATCAGCTAAACCCTGAGCATATGGGCAAGACTCACCAGCCAGACATCCAGGAAAGAATTCTCTGTAGTAACTCAGATCCCACTCCATCTAACATCCCATCACAGGCCATTGGGCATATTTACCGCTAATAGTCAAAGATCAATTAATTGCCAAAATTAGGCTATCCCATCGTACCATCCCCTCCATAAACTTATCAAGCTTAGTCTTGAAGCCAGATATGTCTTTTGCCCCCATTGCTCCCCTTGGAAGGCTGTTCCAGAACTTTACTCCTCTGATGGTTAGAAATCTTCTTCTAATTTTAAGTCTAAACTTCCTGATGGCCAGTTTATATCCATTTGTTCTTGTGTCCACATTGGTACTGAGCTGATGTAAGCAGTGTCAGGATGAGCTCCACCCTGACATCTGGTGGTGAGGTGTGGCAAGTTGTGGAAAAAAACTTCAGGGGCCGATCTCATTTGCATAGGCACACCCACCCCGCCTAGACTGAGGCCATAGCTGCCCAAATGGTCACTTTGGCTTCTGTGGGATCCCCAGTGTCTCTGTTATTGGGGCAGGAAGAATAAATTGTTATTACCCTGATTATGGGAACTGTGCTTGGAACTGTACTTGGCCTTTTGTTATGATGGAGGGACTCACCATCAACTAAGTAGCACTCGCTAGGCAAGGGTCATGGGTTCCAAAACTGTGTGAATTGAGAGAGGCTGGGGACAAGTATTAATACTTGGTGGCATGGGCCCCTTGGTGAGGGCCTTACATGCTAATTGCACTTCCTCCTCTCTCCACTGTGGAATATCAGAGCTAATTTTGATTTCATTAGAAGTCTAGTTACAGGCTGCTGAGCTCACTTTGGGCTAATAGTGCACCAGCACTGAGGCTCCCCTACTACAAGCTGAATTCACCGAAGAGCTGAACTGACTAAGAGCTGAAATCACTGGGCATTGTGTTAAGTGGTGGGGGAGCCTGAAGATATATTGTGGAGCAGTTTGCGGGACGGCTGGAGTGCCTTGTGGACAGGCTGGCGGAGCAGTTCGTAGGATGGCAGGAGCTGTTGGTGGGACGCGGAGCAGTTTGTGGACCGGCTGGTGGAGCAGTTCGTGGGACGGCGGGAGCTGCTTGTGGGCTGCGGAGCGGAGCGGAGCTAAGCGAAGGAGTTCGTGGGGCGGCTGGCGGAGCGGAGTGAAGGCCTATGGAGCTGTGGGGCGGTCAGCTTCAGATCGTGTAAGGTGCCTCTTACCTCCGTTCCATCTCTACCCAGGGTGGGAGGTAAAGCTCCGCAGATAAACTTTCTAACTCTGGGGCTGCCCTGACCAGGGACAGAGACTTTTGGGACTTTGGGTGATTTGGGGTTGCTGGACTCAAGAACCAAAGGGAAAGGGGCATGCCCCAATCTGCTTGGGGTGGGTTTTTTTTTTTTGCTCATGGGTTGTGTTATGAATCCTGTTGGTGGTGTTTCCCCAACATAATGCCACATTGTTTCTCTCTGTTATTAAAAGGCTTTTTGCTACACTCAGACTATGTGCTTGCGAGAGGGGAAGTATTGCCTCTTGGAGGCGCCCAGCGGGGGTGGTATATATTTGTCCCAGGTCACTGGGTGAGGGCTCGAGCCGGTTTGCATTGTGTTATTGGAATGGATCCCCTAGATATTGAACCCGGCCCTTGTTGCTGCCAACTCTGACGGGCAGAAGGGTTACACTTAAATAATTCCTCTCCCTCCCTGGTATTTATCCCTCTGATATATTTATAGAGAGCAATCATATCTCCCCTCAGCCTTCTTTTGGTTAGGCTAAACAAGCCAAGCTCTTTGAGTCTCCTTTCATAAGACGGGTTTTCCATTCCTCTGATCATCCTAGTAGCCCATCTCTGTAGCTGTTCCAGTTTGAATTCATCCTTCTTAAACATGGGAGACCAGAACTGCACACAATATTCCAGATTAGGTCTCACCGGTGCCTTATATAATGGTACCAACACCGTCTTATCTCTACTGGAAATATCTTGCCTGATGCATCCCAAGACCACATTAGCTTTTTTCGTGGCCATATCACATTGGCGGCTCATCGTCATCCTGTGATCAACCAATACTCCGAGGTCCTTCTCCTCCTCTGTTACTTCCAACTGATGCGTCCCCAGCTTATAACAAAAATTCTTGTTATTAATCCCTAAATGCATGACCTTGCACTTTTCACTATTAAATTTCATCCTATTACTATTACTCCAGTTTACAAGGTCATCCAGATCTTCCTGTATGATATCGCGGTCCTTCTCTGTATTGGCAATTCCTCCCGGCTTTGGGTCATCCGCAAACTTTATTAGCACACTCCCACTTTTTGTGCCAAGGTCATTAATTAAAAGATTAAATAAGATTGGTCCCAAAACCGATCCCTGAGGAACTCCACTAGTAACCTCCCTCCAGCCTGACAGTTCACCTTTCAATGTGACCTGTTGTAGTCTCCCCTTTAACCAGTTCCTTATCCACCTTTCAATTTTCATATTGATTCCCATCTTTTCCAATTTAACTAATAATTCCCCATGTGGAACCGTTTCAAATGCCTTACTGAAATCGAGGTAAATTAGATCCACTGTGTTTAGACCTTATGCTCACCTGCCAATATGCACATTTATGCCTCCAGATTAGACCTACAGATATCCAAAGATAAGGTGTAAAGGTGTAAAAATCAATACTTCAGTCCTGCTCCCACTGAAATCAACTGGAGTTTTTTTCCATTGTGACTCCCCTGGACTAAATCAGCTTTTGGGTCTGGCCCACTGTTCTCACACCTTAGTGTAGACAGTGTGTCACTAAACTACAAAAAAGTCAAGTTCCAGACAGCAGAAAGGGGCCATGTTTCCATTTGAACAGGTACAGTATTTCTTAATAGAGAATTTAAAACTTTCATATGATGCATTTATACCAGTTATATGCTATTTGAGTGTTAAACAAAGTATTGCTTATTTGTACATAACAGCAACTCTGTTTCCCTCTTTGGTAGATAATATTGTAGGATTTCACATCTAGGACCTAAGTTTTCATTATATAGCATATTCTGGCCATTCGGAACTTTATAATGACATTAGGAGAACTCAGATCCTTCTGCTCCAAAAGCACACACTGCTACCATGTGAGCTAAAAATGATTTTCTATTAGAATTAATCAATGGTGTGTCATAGACTGTCCTGCTAATTCTGTCCCATTAGAGGGCAATGGTATACACACTAGCCAGGTCATTACATAATACCTTGTCCTGCATCAAAACACATGATTTAGCTGTAGTTACACTCCCATTTAACTTTACACAGCCAGTGAAGCTAGAATTATTATTTAAACATAGCTCCTTTAGATTAGAAAATGATTCATATTGCTTAATATATTCAACCAATTCATCTTTAATTACTGCTGGCAAATTGTCCACAAACAGATTGTAACTTTCACCACTGTATTTGTTGTTCAAAATGGTATGCAAAATTTCTGCGAACAGTTCTTGAACTATGGCTTGTTTGTGAGCATTGAAAATCCAAACTGCTTCCCAACTGGCTGAATACAACTCTTAGAATCTGATTCTTGTGCAAATAACAGTGATTAGGAAATCACAATTCACTTTCTCAAAATAGTGACCCAAATACACTCTTCAGAAAATATTTCCACTCTCAAACTAATCTGTTGGAAAAGTGGAAAATGAAGACAGTCAAACAAAATGAGTTTAGCATTCTGAATACATATTTTATTTATTTATTTATTTACTTATTGCACCAGTTATATTGAAATTTACAGATGAATTTTTAAAATGTTTCTATCCTCCAAAGTGAAGATATAATATTTGTATTTAATGTGTGCACTATTTTTTATGATATTCTGAATTAAAAGATTTGCCTACTAAAGGAAGAGTTCTCAGACCTGGCACCAAAGACTCAAAGTGTGAGCTAGTAGAGGCATTAGAAACTTCATCCAGCTATTGTACCACACACCTCAGCTGGCCTTTCTCAGAAGCCAGGTGGAGTTTATATGGACTTTAGCCGTTAATGATGTTGGTGTTTGTATGGAAAGGTTCGATTCCCTTTCTGTTCCCTCAAGATCACCTTGGTATATGTGATGTGTCAGACACTTGGCACAGCACTGGGTCACTTTACTTGGCATGTTGGGTAGCAGATAAGCTTACATTTTACAGTGCTAGGGATTGACCCTGAACAACTCCCCTTGAAGGCAATGGGGATTTTTATCTTACTAAGGACATCAGGATCTGGCCTCTAGCTTTAAAATAACTGCTTATTTCTATCATTTCTTGGGTTGCACATCTTGCATGTGGAAGAATAAATATATAATAATCCCTGTAGGCTCTCCCTCCCCTTGCTCTACTCAGCTATGGTGTCTCTCTTGAGGATCCTCACTGTAGTAAGGAAGGGACCTAGCCTTCAAAATGAGTCCAAGAGAGGGACTTGTAGATTTCATTAATGCTTCATTCTACAGTGCAATTTCTTGCCCTTTTTAATGTCAGCCCTCCTCTGTATATACACAAGCCACAGCTGAACCGCAGCATCAAGACTGGCTGAAGGCAGGAAGTCAGTTTCCCCCAACACATGAACAGAACTGTAAACTGGTGTTAGGGTTCCTTATGATGCAGGCACTCACCCCCCCACCCTCATCCCAGGAACAGACAGTTTCCCTCTGCGTTTTTCTCACAGCCTCTGTCACAAAATGATTTTGAGATGCTGGTTAGTCTTTCACCCAAGCATCTTGTGTAGCACATGGCAATGTGCTAGCTTTTCTCTACTTTCCAGCATATGAAAGCTATAAATAGGCGCGCATTAAACTCCACTGAAATACATTTTACTTGGAAATGCACTCCAACATTTCAGATACATAAATACACATCAAACTGCGAATGCTGCATATACCCAAGACAAGACCCGTAAGAAGGGTCTGGCAGGGGAAAAGAAGGCAAAGAAATCTTTGTCAGGGGAAGACAGCGGACATTGGGAACTCAGTACATTTACTTACCTGGTATCAGCGTTGAAAAACAGAATAGGTACGGCTAGAAGCTGGAGAGAAGGACACTGTAGACCAATCTATATACCATCACAGAAAGTGTGTCTCTGTCCATCCTCCACTACATGAAGAATCACTATCAGAGGTGCTCCAGTGTATGCAATTAGGTTCCCCTCTACTGGTTGCAGCCTAAAGGGGACATAAACCCAAAGCAAGGAGAGATGTGGATGAAGAAGGGGAGGAAGAGAAATTGAGAGACAAAAGAGGGTGAGGGAAGAGGGGAGAGAATAAGATAGAATGGAGGATTAGGAGGGGAAGAGTGTGAGTTAATGCCACAATCCACAGGCACAAGCCAGTGGCAAGTAAGTTGCTAAAAATATAAAGACAACTCTTTTGAAATGGTTTGGCATGTTTGTACTGTCTGAGGCATTTCTGGACAAATAAGGATTGGTTTCACCGCAGAGTATGAAAACCTTCCTGGTTCTGCTGCTGCAAGAGTTTTATGATATATAGGGATCACTCCACCCATAACTGAAATGTCACCTCTGGAATGAAACACAAGAGCTGCTTGTCAATTAAAGTAACACTACTCAGCAGCTTAGGACAGGAAGTGAAGAGCACTGAATACAGCTGAAGCTACATGGGAATTGCATATAGGCAGGCAGTAACAGCCAGAGTTGAAATTTGGCCAGAACAGAGGCTTGAGTTTGTGGGAAGCAGGAAACAGATTCCTGCATGATGATCATAAATTTTGCTCCATGAAGACAAAGTGGCCGTGAAGCAACACCCATCTTATGGACATGGATACCAAGAATTTAAAATCAGGAGCATAACAAAATCATCCATGTGCTTGGGATCCTGGCTAAGACAGAGGGTATTGACCTATTCACTTACTGGAAGAACATTTTGTCTCCTGTGCTGTGCATGAAAGTTAATGGGTAACGATGAATGAACACTAAATGGAGAAGAGTTACTGCATCCCTGCCAGCCCAATGGGTGCTACACAGGTGCACTGGATATTGTACAAGCTGCTCAGTTGTCAAAGGGAGAGAAAAGGGTCAACTTCCATTGAATCCAGTGCTACTCCCATTCACATGGGAGTAGTAACTCATAATGGCAAAACCCACAGTGATTTCAGTAGGAGCAGGATCAGATTTGATGGCAGTTACAGATGTTCAGCACATCTTGAGAGATGTCAGATAATCTTACAAAACACCCTCAGTCCCTAGTCAAGAGGCCAGTCGCATGACCTCAGATTTTCTTTTCAGATATAATTTCACTCCCTTTTGGAATCCTCACAAACTGGATTATTGTTTATCTAGTGCCATAAGTGGACAAAGGATTGTACAATGGGTTAACACGGCCAGTCAACAAAGTTGCTGATGCAGCAGTAACCTTTACTGTCCCCATTTTATATATAGGAAAAAGAGCGAGGTTAAGAAACTTGCTCAAACAAGGTCATAGAGCAAATCGTAGAGATAGGAATATAAGGCAGATCTCTGAACTTTCAATAGTAGAGAACACTACCATAAAAACACTGGCTAGTAACTCATAATTCTATCTAGCTGTGATCCACAATTACTAAAGAGTCAGTTCTGTTAGAATCCAAAAGTTGGACCCCTTCATGGTGAAATTTCTGTTGGTTGACACAGAAGTATTTGCCCACTATCTTATCTATGAGGCTCCTGTCCTACTCACACTCCATTGCTTACTTCCTTTTTGCTGTTATCACTGTACTCCTCAGGAAGAACCTCATCTTCATTATGAACCTTCTTATATACTAGTTTATTCTCATCTTAGTCATCATATTACTTCTGAAATATGATCTATCCATCTTGGGCATCAGTCTGCAGAGAGAGAACACTGGCTCCAGCTCAGGGTCAGTGTCTCCAAGCAGTAAATACCATAAGCTTCTGACTTTTGATAACTTGTGGTTAAGGAGGATGGCTTGGAATCAGGAGGGCCGGGTCGTGTTCTAAGGTCCACCAAAAACTTCTTCTGCGACCTGGGGCAAGCCACTTAACCTTTTTGTGCCTCGTTTCTTCATCAGAAATGCAGATTTACTTACCTCACAGGGATTTGTGAGGCTGAATTCATTAATGTTTGTGAGAAGAGCTGAGATTCTACAACAAAGGTGCTGTGTAAATGCAAAGTATCATTACCCTTATCAGTCTACAATACAGTTAAATGCTCTTGGACCACCTAGAGTAGAAAAGATGTGGTATTTCCCTCTGATATTTGGAGTTTACCTGGTGGCTCATTATGGTTTATCTGTTAAAAAAATGTCTGTGAATATTATTAACCAGCCTCCTCCAACACACCTTGTTCATGCAGATGAGCTCTCAGTGAATGTGGGAGATCTTTGATTTCATTGCCTGGTTACAAACCACTTAGAAATGTAAAAGTTGCAAATGGAGAATTTGGGGTGCAACCACCATTCTTGACTTTTTAATACAGTGGAGATTTTACTGATTTTAATCTCATCCAATACAGACCAAGTACTGTATCCAATCCATTAGCTCTAAATCCAGTATTTTAGATTGTAAACTCTTTGGAGCAGGGATTATAATTTACTATATAATTTATATAGTGCGTAGCGCAATGGGGCTTTATCTAGATGAGGCCTAATAACTACCACAGTATCAATCACAGAATAGAATAATAGACATGTAGGAGTGGAAGGGATCTTGATAAGTTTTCTAGTCCAGTCCCCTGCACTGAGGCAGGACTAAGTATTATCTTTCTAGACCATCCCTGACAGGTGTTTGTCTAACCTGTTCTTAAAAACGTCCAATGATGGAGATTCCACAACCTCCCTTGGTAATTTGTTCTAGTGCTTAACTACCCTGACAGGAAGTTTTTCCTAATGTCTAAACTAAATCTCCCTTGCTGCAATTTAAGACCTTTACTTCTGGTCCTGTCCTCTGTGAATAAGGAGAACTATTTATCACCTTCTCTTTATACAACCTTTTACATACTTGAAGACTGCTACCAGTCTCCACCTCAGTCTTCTCTTCTCCAGATGAAACAAACCCATTTATTTCAATCTTTCATCATAGGTCATATTTTCTAGATCTTTAATAATTTTTGTTGCTCTCCTCTGGACTTTCTCCAATTTATCCACAGATTTCCTGAAGTGTGGTGCCCAGAACTGGACACAGTACTCCAGTTGAGGCCTAATCAGTGCTGAGTAGAGTAGAAAAATTACTTCTTGTGTGTTGCTTACAACACTCCTGCTAATACATACCAGTATGATGTTTGCTCTTTTTGCAATAGTTTTACATTGTTGACTCATATTTAGTTTGAGATACACTATGACCCCCAGATCCTTTTCTGCACTACTCTTTTCTAGGCAGTCATTTTCCATTTTGTGTTTGTGCAGTTGATTATTCATTCCAAAGTGGAGTACTTTGCATTTGTCCTTATGAATTTCATCCTATTTATTTCAGACCATTTCTCCAATTTGTCAAGATCATTTTGAATTTTAATCCTTATCCTCCAAAGCGCTTGCAACCCCTCCCAGCTTGCTATCGTTCGCAAACTTTATAAGTGTGCTCTCTATGCCATTATCCAAATCATTTATGAAGATATTTAACAGAACTGGATCCAGGACAGATCCCTGTGGGATCCCACTCAATAATCCCTTCCAGCTTGACTGTGAACCATTGATAACTACTCTGAGTATGGTTCTCTAACCAGTTGCGTACCCATCTCATAGTAGGCTTGTCTAGACTATATTTCCTTGTTTGCTTATGAGAAGGTCATGTGAGACAGTATCAAAAGCCTTACAAAAGTGAAGATATATCACATCTACTATTTACTCCCTATTCACAAGGCTTGTTGCCCTGTCAAAGGAGGATATTAGATTGGTTTGACATGATTTGTTCTTCACTGTTTCTTATTACCTTCTTATCTTCTAGGTTCTTACAAAATGATTGATTGATCATTTGCTCCATTACCTTTCCGAGTATCGAAGTTAAGCTGAGTGATCTATTATTCCCTGGGTTATCCTTATTCCCCTTTTTATAAATAGGTACTATATTTGCCCTTTTCCAGCCCTCTGGGATCTCTTCCATTTTCCATGAGTTCTCTTCAGCCAGTTCCGTAAGTATTCTAGGAAGTATTTCATCAGGCCCTGCCCACTTGAAGACATGTAACTTGTCTAAATAATTCTTAACTTGTTCCTTCCATATTTTAGCCGCAGATCCTACCCCATTTACATTGGTGTTCACTGTTAGTCATTTGATCACTGCTAACCTTTCTGGTGAAAACTGAAACAAAATGTCATTTAGCATGTCTGCCATTTCCACATTTGCTGTTATTGCCTTTGTGTAAAGGGCCTACCCCTGTCCTCAGTCTTCCTCTTGCTTCTAATGTATTTGTAAAATGTTTTCTTGTTAATCTTTGTGTCCTTAGCTCATTTTATGCCTTGGCCTTTCTAATTTTGTCCCTACAAGCTTATGTTTGTTTATATTCATCCATTGTAATTTGACCTTGTTTCCAATTTTTGTAGGACTCTTTCTGGTCAATATTTATTTATTATGATGATTATTAATGATCTTTATAAGGGCTTCATTTTTCCTTTTCATATGTATGAAGAGAAACCAAGCAAAAACTATGCAGAAAATTCAAAAGGCATAAAAACAAACAGGGTGCAAAATTTAACCCTCATTGGCAACCTATTTTAGAAAAAAATTTGGAAATTATATCCCATTTTAGAACACAGCCCTAACTACGAAGTCGCTACTAGGTGCCTCCGTAATACTACGAGCTTCTATAACACATCTGTCAAAAACCTGAAAGCGCTTCATTAAATCAGGGGTGGGCAAACTTTTTGGCCCGAGGGCCACATCTGGGTATGGAAATTGTATGGCGGGCCATGAATGCTCACGAAATTGGGGTTGGGGTGCAGGAGGGGGTGAGGACTCAGGCTGGGGGAGTTGGCTCTGGGGTGGGACCAGAAATGAGGAGTTCAGGGTGTGGGAGGGGGCTCCAGGTTGGGGCAGGGGGTTGGGGTGTGGGAGGGGGGTGAGGGCTCCAGCTGGGGGTGCCGGCTCTGGGGTGGGGCTGCGGATGAGGGGTTTGGGGTGCAGGAGGGTGCTCTGGCCTGGGATCGAGGGGTTTGGAGGCCGGGAGGGGGATCAGGGCTGGGGCAGGAGGTTGGAACGCAGGAGGGGCTCAGAGGTGCAGGTTTCGGCCGGCGCTTACCTCAGGCAGCTCCCGGAAGCAGCGCCATGTCCCCACTCGGCGCATGGGGCGGGGGCAGTACGCAGAGCCCCCTGGATGCCACTAAGCATAGGAACTGGAGGGGGGACATGCCGCTGTTTCCGGGAGCCGCGTGGAGTCACGGCATGTGTGCACAGACGGGCTCCCGACCCTGCTCCTTGGCTGGAGCCAGATTAAATCGGCTGGTGGTCCAGATGTGGCCCCTGAGCCATAGTTTGCCCACCCCTGCATTAAATGAATGTATCCCTGTGAGGTAGGGAAGAAATACATTCCCTTATTACATGTGGGCAAACTGAAGCACAAATGCAGGAGGTGGGAGACCCCAGCTCCAACCCCTTGCTCCAGTGGCTCTCATTATTCACCCAGAGTGGAACAGCTTGAATAGGAGACACTGAGGGAGCCCCACACTGAATATCCCATCGCTCAGTGGTTGGAGCACTCTCCTGAGAGATGGGAGCCCCCTGCTCAAATAGTCTCCCCCCATGGCAAGGGGTGGGGAGAGTGAATTTGGCTCTCCGACATCTCAGGTCAATTTTCTAACCCCTGGGTTTAAATGCTATAGGTTGGCGCCTCCTCCAATAACATTTGATTCGAGGACTTACCCCTGCTGTATGGCTTTGTGCCCCTTGGATGTTATTATACAGTTATTGTGCCCACCTTTGCTTAGATCTAGATATGTTACTGGAAACAAAAGGAAGGCATTATGTACATGTATATTCTTGTCACAGTTACAATAAAGAGTTTAAAAAACTCAAAAACTTATTTTCTCAACTACTTATTCCTAATTAGGTTATCCCTGAGCTAAGACAATCCTGAAGTTTTAGAATGAGTGTGTTTTCATTATCCACGCTCACATGGGTGGATCTAAAAATTATCTTAATGCATGCAAAAATACAATTCCCAGGTTAAAAGGCTACCCAAGTGGAAGTTTTTCTGTTTACTCACTATGTGATCTAATCTGGCCAACAAACAAACAAAGCAAAAACAAAACAAAAAAATCTATTGGACCAGATCTCTGTCTGACCACACTATACTTGGCACAGGACCCAGAGGTAAGAGAAAGATAACTTCATACCACCAGTGTGGTCATTGGCTCTTGGGACAGGCCAGGAATGATTTGGCCCTTGCCATGAGTTACAGCAGGGATCTCAAACTCAAATCACCATGAGGGTCGCATGAGGACTAGTACATTGGCCCGAGGGCCGCATCACTGAAACCTTTTCATACAACGATACAAAAGTATAGTGAAAAATGAAAAAAATGAAGAATAATATAGTATGCTATTAAAAGTCAATGTATTAACTTTTTTTAAACTGTAATGCAAAGAGGAGTTTTAATAAAATATAAACTCAGTCATGCACCTCACTCAAATGACAAAACACGCATTTACTTTAGAATTACTTCGGTTAAAGCCCTCCCCCTGCCCCTCGCCTCGCCCCGCCCCCCACTCCACCCCTTCCATGAGGCCCCACCCCTGCCCCGCCTCTTCCCACCCCTTCCCCACCCCCATTCCAACCCCTTCCCCAAAGTCTCTGCCCCCTCCCTGCCCCTATTCCAACCCCTTCCCCAAATCCCCGCCCCAGCCCCGCCTCTTCTCCATCTCCTCCCCTGAGCTTGCTGCGTCCCCGGTCCTCCCCCCTCCCTCCAGGAAAGTCCTATGCGCCGCCAAACAGCTGTTTGGTGGCAGGAAGTGTTGGGAGATAGGCAGAGGAGCGGGGACATGGTGTGCTCGGGAAGGGCTGGGGTGAGGGGAGCTTGGTTGCCAGTGGAGTTGGCGCCTATGGCGGGCCACAGGAAATAACTCTGCGGGCCGCATGCGGCCCGTGGGCCGTGTCTTTGAGACCCCTGAGTTACAGCAACCCAAAGACTGGCTACCCATAGTCCCAGAAGGCCTTGCAGCAGCTGGGGATTGCCATAACACAGACATGCCCACGTGTGCCTCCTTTGTCTCAGGAACATCCTGTACACTAGAGTCTAGGAGGGAATGTTGGTTGCTATATCAGCTCTAGGACACCTGGGAATTCCCCTTCCCTAGTGAGAACCTCCAGGTAGCCAGTTAAGCTGATTTTCCAGAGTGGGGTCCAGAATCAGAGTTAAACCCAAGGTTTAATTTTCCCAGTAGATTATAAAAATCTGAAAATAGATTCAAATGAAAGTGCATCCTTAATCAGATCTCTAATGTGATGACGATGGCATACTTGAATTCATCAAGGGCTGAAGCAATGATATGAAAAAGCTGGAAATGAAGAGGAAGTGGGGTGGTAAAGGCTAGAGGAGCGCACAATTTCTTTTCACTTTCATAGTGGTATGGTAGAGGTTTCTCTCACACTCACGCCATCCTCAGTGATTCTAATGCTTCTTATTGATGGAATGTAGACAATTCTAGACTTGGAAGTTTCTCTTAAACAGTAGATAGACTTCCCTTGCTACAACAGCGTAAACAGCTGGTTGTGACAGCTTAAGGGAAGACTAGATTTACCATAATCTGAGGTTTAAACTAAGGGCCAGATCCTCAGCTGGTGTAAAATGGCAATAGCTCAACTGAAAGCAATGGAATGACACCAATTTACATCAGCTGAGGAACTGGAACCTAGGAGCTCACACTCTTCCTGCTGCCTCGTTTCTAAATGAATGTACTCCAAAGTGGCTTTGTACACCACCCTCAAGAAGAGGGCACTTTCAAATGGCATTTTCCCACCAGGAATGGTCTGACTCTTAATGCCAGCAAACCCAGACTCTTCAGCCCTCTTTTCTCCAAGGTCCTGTCTGCACTGCAAAAATAACCAGTGCCAAGGAATCCAAAGACAACCCAACCATTTCCTCAGTACTCAGTAGCCTTGCAATGCAGATGGTTAAAACATGGTTTAGTCCTATGTCTTCACACTGAACTTCATCTTTTTATTTGTAAACCTGAGATCAACTCCGGGAATGGCCCCTCACCTTCATTTACTCTAACAGTGTCTCACAGATATCTGCATTCTAGTGATTGTTCTCCAGCTGGGACTGAAAATGCAGCTTTCCAAAGAAGATAATCAGATCTAGGACCTCTGAAGGGATCTATGCGGATGCACAGGGGGCATGGCTGCTTTCATGAGTATATGAACTCCCTCCTACCTAGTATCAAAAAAAGGGGCACGCCTGGCTGCCTGCCAGCATTATAAATGGAGATGTGACAGCTAGTTAAGATGACCCTGGAGCTGTTGAGTGGCACACAGATACTAAAACAGTTTAAGCCAGCTGTGAAGCAATGCACATCTTGACTAGATGAAGGTGTGAAGCAATGCAGTGTGGGATAGTAACTGGAGGCCTATCAGCAGCAAAGTAGTTAGTAATTCGGCTACATGAACTTTAAAGGAACAAACTCACTGTGACATGGAGTTACTCCTGTCCCAAGGAGGACTACTGTGATCTAAAACAGTGGTTCTCAACCTTTCCAGACTACTGTACCCCTTTCAGGAGTCTGACTTGTCTTGCGTACCCCAAATTTCACCTCACTTAAAAACTAGTTGCTTACAAAATCAGACATAAAAATACTAAAGTGTCACAGCACGCTATTACTGAAAAACTGCTTACTTTCTCATTTTTACCATATAATTATAAATCAAGTGGAATCTAAATATTGTACTTACATTTCAGTGTGATATTTGAACCTGTTTTTCACTTGTGAGCCTTCTTTGAAGCTCAAGCCCCAGGCAGGAGGGCTGAAGCATGTAACTTAGCTTCGCAGGGCCCCCAGTGGCATAGGGCCCCAGGCAATTGTCCTGCTTGCCACCCCCAATATTGGCCCTGCACTTGCAATCCCGCTAAACCCATCCCGTGACCGTCCTGGGGGCTGCAAGCCCCAGGTTGAGAAACACTGAGCTAGACGAGTTGAGTAGCCCCTGGAAGACTTCTGCATAATCCACTGACCTAAGACACCAAATAATTCACTTTTAAAAAAGGTGGTGTATGGTGGACACAAGACACCTTCAGGGCAAACTAAATCCAAACTAAGTTAAAATTCCAGTATTGACAAGCCTTCAGTTAAGTATAAAGCCATGTCCTTGGATGCAGAAAGACACAGTGGCAGAAACCCACTTCCTTGGCACATTTAATTAGTTGGATTGCTGACAGTAAATATGTGGTTTGTGTTGAGGCACGTGTTTGGGGAGTGAAGGGAAGGTTTAATTTTCTGGCTTCTGCTCTGAGGGCTTCCTAAAAAAACACATGAGTTAGAAGGCCAACACGTGGCACTCAAAGTGAGATTAAAAAATTGCACTACTCAGGGGCTGAACCTGAAAGTTGAGCGGGGGCAGCTCAGCAAGATGTGGCTTGTTTTCATAGCAGAGGGAAACCTTCTTCCCACCCAGAGAACATGTTATGCTCATGGTAATTGCATGTACTTTCCCATGCGTCTTACTGAAACACAGGGAGAATCACCGGAGGAAAATAAAATTTTCCACAGAATTTCCATTCTGATGTTGTTTTTTAGGGCTAGAGCAATTACAGTTTTATAATCCTGCAGGGAACAGGTTGGGATAGCTGCGTGTTGGAGAATGGAAAATTTTCTACAATGGGAAAAATTATTCCTGTTAGCAAATGCTGCATTAACTTACATTTTAAGTAACACATTATTAACATGTAACCAGCTGGCTTTTTAAACATGTCTTTCTCTACAGTAGGTGCTTAACAACATGTTAAATAAGATGTGTGAGTAAAACATGTTTCCTAATACACCTCATTTTTGAGGGTCTACCAGTAGGAAGAGGTAGAACAGTAAATAAGCAGTAGCAGAGACAGACTGAGTACCACAGATGGCTCAGAAGATTAGTAATAATGGGAAACAGCTTTTTGCCATCAGGGCACTGGTTCACATCTGATTTTGAATTGGTAGTGACAAAAAAATCAGTGCTATCTAATGACTGTAAAATAAGTTGGTGGTCTCAGCCAATTTCTTAGTGGATAGTATCCGTAACTTCAGGACTGTTGTCAACTTTATTTGCAATCTCACCAGAAAGCCCAAGTATTGAACAGGCATGGGGCCTGACCCTAGAGGTGATCAGCACTGATGAAACAACAGAAGTCTCAGAGTAACTGCAGGCAGATCTGCCTGCTTTAAGCTCAGGAAGGCTACACCCTGGCAGTACAAACAACTCTTTCCCAGGCTTGGGAGGAATGTGAAAAAACAATTTAAGACTAAGCTCACGAACAACATGTACCATTTGTATCCTTGCAGCTCAGGTACAGGCTTTTTTAATAACAAAAAACAAATTGCAGATAATACAGATCTTGGCATTGCTGTTCTGTTGTTTCTCTACTTCTATGGCAAGCGCAGTGAAAAAACCCAAGTCTTGCTGGAGCGCACAGTTTCATCTGGCACACGTTGTTATTTAGAAATTGAAAACAGAAAAGCAAACGAACAAGTTAAACAGTGCAGAGATTACAACAACTGGTGGAAAGTTACAGTGTTGGCATTTCTGCTTCTCATGGAGGCCAAAGTTGTTGGACTTGTGTCCACAAAAATCACACTATTTTTCCTTTTATTTTGTGATTCACCATTTTACTGATCTTCAGCAAATATAAAAATGAAGGTGCAAAGCCACTGAGAAGAAAACAAACAGCAAGATGCCAAGTTATTGGGGACTAGGGGATATCATAATACTTTGCACTGTGTAGTGTTTTTCATCCATAGGTTTCACAGTGCTTCACAAGGTGAATATTATTAACCCCATTTTACAGCTGGGGACACGAAGGTACTGAGAGATTATGTTGTTTGCTCAAGGTTCTACAATGAGTCAGTGGCAGAATTCTGTTCTCTGGACTCTCAGGCTAGTGCCCTATGTACCACTAGAGCCTTCTGTAAAGTGGAGAATTTGCACCAGTTTAACTAAATCAGTTTTAAACTCCTTACTAAATGCAATGAAACCAGTTTAAACCTTGCTCAGGTAAGTCTTACTTGCATTAGTAAATTGCCAAATTAAGCTAAACCAATTTAGGCAAGGGTTTAACTGATTCAAATGTATTTACATAATAAGTTTGCCTTGGCTTAACTAGATTGATTTTAAAAAATGTAGTTAAACCAGGGCAACTTCTCCTATATAATAGACAAGACCTAGAAAAGACGACAGCAAAAGGGCAAGAGGGGAAGACACCCATGAGACATGATGAAGTCAATCTTTTTTAAAAAGCACAAATGAGCTGGCTCTGCACAGAGGTTACTCTATTGGGCCAGGGTGAAAAGAATCTTTGACCTCCAGTTACTCAGCACACAAACAAATCCTCCTTGTATCTGCAGCTCCTGAGCCGCATTTATTTCCATGACTGCAATATCCCCTCGGTAGGAGAGGAAGGACGGACAGTGGAGCCACATAGATGAACATCCACTGTTAGCACCCACTCCAAAGACTTTTCTGTGTTTCTGAAGACGAGTTTAAACACTCCTGTTGGAGAGGTGAGGTGATGTGGCTCATTTCTCTAGGAAGAGGCAGAAAGTGCTGCCACCATGTGATTTCAGTCCTAGCTCAGGACCACCATTCAGGTTGCAGATACTTTTGGGAATTTCAGCAGTAATATATCAGGACAGGATACACTTTGAAATCTATTGGAGTCCAGAAAAGTATCAGTAAAACTCAGCATTTGAAGTGCCTTTTGCCAGCAGGATCTGCTGCTCCTTTCCCTTCCAATTTTGGACTCAGCATGTTCCTTTAACTTCCTAATGGGTTTCCAAAAGAGGATTCCCTATGTAGACATTCTCCCTGGACTCCTGATTCCCTTTGCTAACATCTTGCAATTCTCTCTGATTTGTTTATTCCATTGGAAACCTCAGATTCACTCCCTCACACCCCTAAGAGATTTACCTGTGTTGAATTTACCTGGTGTAATATTTGGTTAGGACTTTCATAAGCACCTGTGGAAATTAGGCACTAAATTCCCATTGATTTATGAAGGGAATTATTGCCTAACTCTTATCTGTTTTTGAAACTCCTTCCCAAAGTTTCTCCCATCAGACTTTTTTTTTTTACTCCTGGAAACTTGAAAAAGAGCCAAAGACAGAAAACAGTTTTTATGCCTATCACAGAGCACATGGTAAATGGCTGCTACTGAGATTCTAAAAATCTCTGTAGTGTTTACTTCCAATAAGGAGGAAGATGTGAAACTCATTAGAAAAAAGTACTGTTAAAATTTTAAAAACATAACTACATTACTGCCCAGTGGAACATAGTCACTTAAGAAGAGAGTGAAGAGTGCAGTAGGATCTTTATTCAGCCCCATTTTCTACTTTTGTTTTTATAAGGAAATGTGTATTTTCACTTAGTGTATCTCATCTTCTCATGTACATGTTAGGTCAGATAAATAAAGAGAGTCTTTTATGGAGGAAGAAAAAAACCAGACCTCACTGATTTTTGGTGCATTTCTGTTTTTATTATAATTATGTTTTGAAAAAACTCCTGTGTATTGTAACTCAGGGTTAAGGATGAAATCTTGGAGCCACTGAAATCTATCAAAAAAATCCCATTGGCTTTAATGGGGTCAGGATTTCACAGTAAATTTTAAATGCTTTTGTCTTTTTAACTCCTCTTCTAATAATGGTATCACCTAGGTAAGATTTAAGAGATATTCATGAGAGATCTACAGAGGATGGAATTAATCATGAGTAATGAGCATTATATATATGACAGGTTTCAGAGTAACAGCCGTGTTAGTCTGTATTCGCAAAAAGAAAAGGAGTACTTGTGGCACCTTAGAGACTAACCAATTTATTTGAGCATGAGCTTTCGTGAGCTACAGCTCACTTCATCTTCATCAGCTGTAGCTCACGAAAGCTCATGCTCAAATAAATTGGTTAGTCTCTAAGGTGCCACAAGTACTCCTTTTCTTTTTGCATTATATATATGTTAGTTATCAGGAAAGAGGCTGCAATCTTTGGAAATTTGTGCTCAAATCCAGTTTTATTTAGGTTTCCCTAAAAGCATTCAGTAGCTACACAACAGAACTCTGGAAACTGGATGTTAGCCATATTAAACATAATTAGTCTGGTTAAAAACCCAGACCTTTGCCCAACTCAGTTAACTTTTCAAACATTATTGTACATGAAGTGCATTATTGCTCCTGTTTAAAAACAGATCTGACAAATGAAATTTAACAAAAATAAAATAAAAAATGCACAACTACCAAAATGTTCCAGAGCATTAAAACATAAAAGGCTTAATTAAAAAAAAAAAAAAAAAAAAGACAACTGCTCTTACTAGTATCCAATACATTACAAATGGGTACAAATGGTGACTTGAGGCTACAAAGTTTAGATTACTAAATACACTGAGCACGCATACCATATAAAAAGACCTATAAAAAGTGTCAAATGGTGTTTAAAACACCTACTACTGATATTCCCAGTACAGTTTCAAAAGTGGAATTTAAAAGAGGCTAGGATCAGAAAAACAAAGTACTTGATTCTGACTTTACAACAGCCTATGTAAAGGCATCTAACCCCTGCAGCAGCTTATAGCACTAGTCACCTTAGGGTCCCATAATCAGTATTCATTCAACATAACTACATATTGCCAGGAAGCTTCCCTACTGTATTTCTATGTACGGGTTATTCAACTATAGCTAGCATCAGCTAGACAATTCTTCTGTCCCTGGTCAAACATTCAGCAGGCCTTAACACATTAATTCTGGTGCTTCTCAGTTGTTCTCTTGTGACACTGCTGTTGCCTAAAAGAAAGAGGAGAGATTCTTTTAAAAGAAAAGACTTGAGTAGATTATGATGCCCCATCTACTTAAGGTACGTATATGGCCCCCATTACCATAGTAGCTGGGTGCCTCAATCTTTAATGTATTTATTCTCACAACACCTCTGTGAGAGAGGGAAGTGCTCTTATCCCCATTTTACAGCTAGGGAAGTGAGGCAGAGAAAGACCATATAATTTGGTGTGACCTTGGGTATGTCCGTGGCAGAACAGGGAATTTAACTCTGGTCTCCTGAACCCCTGACTCGTGCCCTATCCACACCAGACCATCCTTCCTCTCAGACCTGTTGAATCAAGCTTGATCCTGTCAGCAAAATTAGACCCCCAGTTTAGTGGGGATGGGGGGTGAGAATCATCTAACTGCACTTGCACATGAATGCCTACTAGCAAAAAACATGATGATGTACTACACCTATCAGAGGGCAGGATCAAGCTTATGGGATTTTTCTTGGCAAGCAAATTCTCTATATTAATACTCTGGTATAAATACACAGTAGCACTCAAAGTGCACTCTAGATCCATATAGTTTTCTTTGACTAAGCACATAGCAGGCTACTTTCTGGGGGAAAGTCACTGGTAAGTTAACTGATTAACACTGAAAAAACCAGGCTTTCAGTGTTTGGCATGTTATTCTATTATTCTATGATATTCTATGATTCTGTGTACAAGTGGGTGCAGCTGCACACAGAATTTCTGAATAATTGACCAATTAGCTTTAAAAACCCTCCAGCACAGCTAGATTCCTCTATTAAACCCTAGCTAAACATTTAATGACAACTAATTGAAAAGTACATCAGGAGTTTACTTGCACATTTTGTTTAGTTTGAATGAAAAGGAAAGCTAACAGAAAGTGTTGCATGTTTATAATATTTAGATTTTCAGGTAGATTTTCTTGTTCCTAAGAAAACGTACATACACTTTGCACTATCCTTTGTATTTTTAACCTCTCCTCCCATCTTGCACTTTCCTGCCTCCCCATGTTCCTTTGAGACCTGGTAAACTGCAAAAGACTGTCCGTTTCCAATGAGCTTTCCAGAAACCCTCACTGAAGCCAAAAGTTTTCTGCAACATGAGGTCATTTGAGACAGCTGTATGGCCAAACCCAGGTTCCATCCAGCCCCTGTTTACCAGTTGCAGTTACTGGAACTAAGTGGAGACATCCAATGACTAAGATTTTTCCCACTCAAAAATCAGATAAAACTTCCCATCATAGGTACAAAAGTTGCCAGTTGCTACAGAACAAGAACAGGAAAATATTTGAAGTTCAAATAGCTAGTTTCCAAATATTTCACTTGTTATCTTACACACACAAACCAACCAAGACTTCCTCTCAGGTAAATTTTTTTTAAAGAAAGAGAAAACACAAGCAGCAAAAATCTTGAATTTTTATTCTCATGTGACTGTGCTATTCAAAATTTATCTTATTTCTTCTGGATGATAAGGACTGGAAGGAGTTTAGTTGTCTGGAGGACTTTCACACGTGTAAAGTTTACAGTTTGGGTGCTTTAATGTGAAAAGCTGCAAAGAAGCACAGCTATTTGCATTGTGCTTGTTGGACTGGAGGGATTTTGCCCATTATACATAAAACCTTAGCTGAACTTCACCTACTAAAGGCTTGATCACTCATTTCCTGCTAGTCCATCAGTGAGAGTTAAGAGTGCTCAGTACCTCTCAGCATCAAGCCCTCTGTGAACATCCAGTCCAGCCATGGGCTATCCTAAACAAGGTCCTGAAGATCTGCCTCATTTCTTTACCATTAAGCAGCTTTCCTCCTATAAAGGTCCTAAATTGTGGCCAGGTTTAGACACACTAAAGAGTTCCAAAGGGAAGCCCATCAACCACCACTCCCAGTCCTGGTACTGAGAGCTCCAGACAGAGGCGAACACGGCATTGGTGCTATGCCAGTAAGCAGACCAACCTTGCTCGGGGAGTCTGCATTTCACAGTTTGTTTTTTAAAAATGTCATGACACTGTGTCAGTTTTTGTTGCCAACAAATTACAGGGAGAAAACAATTTGGACTTGAAATGTGAAACTGCTTAGCCCAGCAGCACCCTCAACTCCTTTTGCTATCAAGGGGAGCTGATGGCTCCTCTGTACTTCATAAAATTGGACCTTTTTTTACTGTGGAGCAGGGGGCAGATGGATGAGCAGAGCCAGTAATACCTAAATCCAATTGCAGTTTGGACAAATGACACTGCCTCATCTGTGAAATGAAGATAATCCTTCCTCCCTCCTAGGGATGCTGTGAGAATAATATTTGTACCATGCTTTGAAGAGGCAAAGGAAGAACTTCAGTGTAAGTGCAAAGTAGCATTTTAAAAACTGTGTGTAAAGGGAAACTTAAAGTTGACACCAAAACTGAGCTTCCTTTCGAAACATGTTTCATCTCTATCCTAAAAATGACCAGACAGTCCATAATAAGAACTGTGCTTGTGCTGGACAGCCCACCAAGAGAGCCAAGGGCTGGTTTGCAATGATGGGCAGCAACACAGCAAGCTAGGTCTCTGCTCTGTTCACATGAGGACACAGGATAGTTGAACATAAAGGGTATTCATTAGCTTGTACTTACACCTGGAGTCCTTTCTCCAAACTGGCTATAGAATGTCATTTTGACTTTATGCTTGTGTCCGGTTCTTTGATCAAAGGTGTTACAGCTGTCAAAGGATGGGCTGTACAAGTGCAGACTAATAGCAGACTCTGTGTGGCTTGTGTTCTCCACACGGTGCAGGCCAATGGAGTCTAGACAAGTGAGGACATAAGAGGAAAGGCTACATTAACAGACAGATCTAATTAAATCTGATACGTGCCTGGAAAAGCACCATCTCTAAACCAACAAGACAGCTGGATATACCCACGCTTTCAGGATGAATTTTTAACTCAAAAAAGAGAATTTGGGTTTTACTCTTTAGGACAGATCCCCAAACTCATTGGGACTTCAGAATGTCTTCCTCTCTAACTTTCCATATATAGAATTTTTTGTTATCTACTATGGTATAAAGTTTAACAGGAATCTACAGAAGCTTTAGGAAGAGCAAATGGTTGGTAATTTATTATCAGCTGCCATCCCCAAATGATATTTTCTTTCCTAGGAGACACTGGTGCTCTGAAGATGTTGGATGGAAGATTTGTTTTTCTAAAGAATAAACAAGATATTTCAGAGGAAAACAGGGTTTTGCATTGCTAGTCTTCAGTCTGATAACAAGGACATCAACCATGTTAAGACTGAACTATTTGAATTTCAAGTGTAAATTCCCGGGCAAGGAGACAGTTGCTTTCTTTTACAGTTGTCCATCTTCCAATTACCCTTTCCCATTTGTCTGGGCTTTTATTTAAAGTGACAAATTACCAGAGCATGGCAAACATCCAATCTTCACTGAAACAGCAAATATAATTGAACAGGTAATAAAACAAGCCACTGCCCACAGTGTGGCTATTAATAAGTTGACAGCACTTTCAGAGAACCAGAGGGCAGAAACAGAGTTCTATAAAATACCCAAAGTCCGAACATTAAATCTACCAAAACTTATGTTGATTGAGCACTATGGAAGAATTTTAAAAACTGCTCAAGAGTTCAAGAATTAAAGTTTATGATTCCCAGAGCAAATGCAACTCAGCCCTTTATGCTTATGTAATATCTTATATAATACTCAGCCCTTAATTGTACAATGTAGCCCAGATACTATTACTGTGGGAAGCACTGGTGCATTCCAACTTTGGCTCATTTAAACTATACACCTGTACATTTCATTTACACTATTTCATTTAATGAGGGTAAAAATCCCTAAGTTTATATTCATGTACTGAGAGATTAAAATCAACTCTCTCCTGTGAGTTGTCTTATAAGCAAAGTGGAAACACCAAGTAATAGGCAACTAGCACAAAAAGGAACTGCCATGCTACATGGGATATTCTTTCTGCATCAGCACCATTTATTTGAATGTGCAGATATCCGGATAGAAACACTAATACCTTAGGGCTTTGTTAAAGAGTTAAGGCAACAAATTGTGAATGCACAGCATTTAATTTTCTGTTACTTTTAAGTTGAAATATCCAGCCAGGAAACACAGCAGAGGAGCTAGGCATACAGTTCTCTCAGAGGACTAGTTAGAGGCTTTTAAAAAGATTGCTTTAAAAACAAACAACAACCCAAACAATTTGTTTTTGGAGCATACACACACATAAAGTGCAAATGTTTTCTGAACCAGTAAAAAAGACTGACGTCCCAATGTACTGATTGTATTATAAAAAAAAACCACCCCTTTGACCCCCAATAAAAACCCTGAGCACTTGAACAGATTTCTCTCTCCTTCCACTTCAGAAAGTTTGGTTAATGAAAATCCACCTCTGGGGTGAGAGCAAGCATAGAAAATAATCAGAAGAAAAAGTTTTCAGGAAGTTTTCAAAGGCACTGGCCTCTGGCTGGCTAGCCAAAAGACTAGCTGTACAGGGGTCAAGTAAATTGTTCAAGCCTTTGGTTTTATTTGCAAGCTTCTCACAACAGAAGTAAATATAGAAAACAGCATACAGTGCCTACCGAGAGTTGTACAGAAGCAGTTACACATATTACAATGTGTCAGAAGTAGTCAAGAAGTCCACCATTTTCATACAATATTGTGCACTACTTCACTACTTGTGCTGAGCACTGCAGGACTGGGCTTTAGTGTACTTTTGTACATAGTGAACAACATTGTTCAACAAAAAAGACCCCTCCACTCTCTACCCCAAGTCAAGATAGGTATGAGCTACTGTGCATCCTAAAAAGTGTAAATACAGAATTCTAAAAGACCAGAGCAATGTTCATTTCAATCATTATCCATTCTATTGCTGGCTGTTAGATGTACTGATTGTGTGGGCAATTACTGTTCTACTACGGTTTTGTTCTTAGGCTTTCCATTGTAACCCAAAATGACCTTATACACCCAAGAGATATTTTCTTCATAAATCCAAACAGAGACCTGCAGGACCGGCTCTAGGTACCAGCTAAGGAAGCTGGTGCCTGGGGCGGCACTCCTTTCTCGGTGGCACTTCCGCGGCTGCTTTTTTGTTTTGGTTTGGTTTTTTTGCTTCGCTGCTTGGGGTGGCAAAAAAGGTAGAGCCAGCCCTGGAGACATGTATGAATTTTGGATTTTCATACATGTGATTTGCCTTTTGCTTTACATTTTCAACTTCACATCCACATGCATTTTCAGTTAGTGATTTGGAGCTCAATCCTGCAAGGCTCTGAGCATTCAGGAGCTGTTGAAGGATCTTAGCCTTTACTGCAGTATCTTAATCATGAACTTAGATGAATGGGGTTTTTTTAGACTGTTTAAGTTTAAACACAAGTTTGAGGAGAGTCTGAGTCTGCACAGGTGCTGTATACAAAAGGTTTAGATGAAATACAAGAACCTATAGCTAGACCAGTTTATTAAAGAGTGAACTTTTCAGTTAAGAGTTATAATCATTGATGGGCAGCAATGAAATGGTCATATATGAGACATTAAAAAGAAGCTTACCGTTGATATAGGCACATTGATTTTCCCCCAAAACTCGTTCTGATTTCTTCGTCATTGCTCCAGTCCCTTTTTTCCCAGGCCACTCAAACAGAGTCTCTTTTAGATTCCCCTGAAGGATCTTCATAAAGCAGTGTGAGTCAGTGTGATCATGAATACTGCTATAGAAACACAGAATAGCTGAACTCAGTGTGATGTATACATTTAATACCACCTACTACAAATTTAACAGACTACTCCTGGGGGAATTCTGTGCCAAAAAATTAAAAATTCTATGCACAATATTTTTAAAATATGCATATTTTATTTGTCAAAATAACACAATATAGTCATGCTATTTTCAAGTATTTTGGTAATTTATTTCAAAATACCTGTAAGCAAGTATGTCTGTAACAAACAAAAAAGATTCCAGAAATGTTTTTTGACAAATAGATTCCTTATTAGGCATATTAATACAGAACTTTGACTCATAATTCATATAAATTACAAAACAGAAACATATTTCCCATACCCCTCAGAAACAGTGCAAAGGCTTGGGGGAATCTGGGGCAACAGAGGAGCTGAGGGATAGGGAAGTAATTGCTAGGAAGGAGCCTAGGAGTGAACCTGGAAGGTTGCTGGGTCTGGGTGGGAAAAGTATGGAACAGGGTTTTTCTTGGGGGGGTGATTTTTAGGGAGGTGGGGAGCATCTCCCATGCAGAGCCTGGATGACTCCTAGCTTCTCCCATTCAGTCAGGCACATCTTCTCCTGTCCCCATGTGTCCCTACACCTGCCCCCCATCCCCTCTGTTCCCCATCCCCATGTGGTCCAGCACCCCTACTCCCATTTAGCCCCTGCCCCAGTCTGTTCCCCGCACTAGCCCTTCTGAACCCTCATCTATGTGACCCTCCCAGAAGCTCCCTGTTCCTTGCTCTATCCATCCCCCCATATCCCGGACCTCCTCACCTGGCCCTGTGGGCAGGGTGCTGTGAGGAAAGCTGCCCCTCATCCTCCCTATCCGCAGCTGGCTGCGAGCCAACTGCCCTCTGTTCTGGCGCCACAGCAGCCCTGATGGGCGAAAGGCGTGATTGCAGCGCCTCTCCGGCAGAATGTATTTTCTGCTGAGAAAAACATCTGCGGGGGACATGAATTCTACACGTGCGCAGTGGCAAAGAATTCCCTCAGAAGAAACAGACACTATGGTGTATTGTAGCGGTATAACAGTATGTGCAGGACATGAATGTTATTGCACACTTGTCACATTATCAGAACACCAGCAAATCTCAAAGAAATATTTACTGTGACTGAAAGATACTCAATAAAGGCTGATGTATTAGAAAGCTATTACAATAACTTAACAACAAATACAGGTGTTGGAAAATTTAGCAGATAACTACTAGCTGAAGGATTAACCATACTAGCCAGAAGTAAACACAAAAGAAAAGTCTAGGTAACACATGCTGGCTGTTGAGAAACAACAAGGCACTTTCCATGGACTTTGCTTGGGGGTTCTATCTTTCCTATCAGTTACAGTCTAGGAATAAACTTGAAACTCCACCCCACTATTTGGGAGAGGGAGCTTTCTACTTCTTCTCCATCTTCAGGGCTTCTTTGCTGCTGTGATGGATGTGAGGTACATAGGAGAAAGGAAAGGAGTACTTGTGGCACCTTAGAGACTAACCAATTTATTTGAGCATAAGCTTTCGTGAGCTACAGCTCACTTCATCGGATGAAGTTTCACTGCTTCCCACTGGATTTAATAGCAACAATTAAACTGACCAGACAGAGCTGTTCATTTCACTTTGCTGTTGTTTGGCAAAGCTGTGAGCAGCAGCAGGAGCACTGGTGCAGGCTGGCTACCTACTCAGGAATACAGTTGAATTGCTATATTTGCAGCCGTAAGGGCTAGAAGTATAGTTAAAAAGAAATTAAAGCTTCACTGCTGCAGAAGTTGAAGGCTTCGTCCTCACTCAGGCAAGTGGATTTTTTGACCCCAATGTACAAGGCTAATCAAGCTTCAATCTAGAATATGATGGATTTAAGTGTTATACACAGCAAATGTTCCAATCCAAACAGAAGTTATATTGCTGTTGACTTGCAAAAAGCAGGGTTTTTTTAAGTAGGCAAGTTCATGAATGTCATGTAGTCACTCCCTCAACAGTTTCTCTTCCAATTAATCATGTTAACTATTTTATCCTGCTTACATAGGGAGTGAAAACAAGTCGTGGTATCACTTTAGTCACCAGCAGATGCTTGTCCAAATCATAAACCAGGACACCATTTGACAATAATTTTAGTCTCTGCTCAGAAAAGACCCTATGCTAAAGAGCTGGTGGGCTGCAGATCTAGACTGCCCTCTTACATCTATTTGGGGAAGCATGGCACCATCCCAAATTAGACCTGACAGTGTTAATTCATTTTCACATCTAAAGCAAACAATTATAGTTTTTCTGCTTAAATGCAGGGTCAGTGATTATGTGACAAAAAATTACAGGCTAGAACTTTTTTTGGTTAGCCAACGAAGTTGTGAAAGAACCTCAGAGAGACAGATCCTGCCCCCATGTCCGCAGGCACATAAAACCACCCAATAAGCAACAGTCCTGGCATGGTTCAGCACTGCAGAAGATGCAGGCTATACAGAATATATATAGGAAGTCTGAAACTCCTGCATACCATAGAAGAAAGCTCTGCAGGGAGCTTCAGAGGCACTATGACAGTGATTCTCAAACTTTTGTACTGGTGACCCCTTTCACACAGAAAGCCTCTGACTGCGACCCCCCCTTATAAATAAAAAACACCTTTTTTATATATTTAACACCATTATAAATGCTGGAGGCAAAGCAGGGTTTGGGGTGGAGGCTAACAGCTCGCGACCCCCCACATAACCTCCTGACTCCCTGAGGGGTCCCGACCCCCAGTTTGAGAACCCGTGCACTATGACTATGCAGATCCACCAGTCGATGCCCCCATACATCCCATGTAGACTGGTCACAGCAGTTGTTGTCCCTTTATCATTGTGATAGCAACCACAAAGTGGCCTTGTTATACAGTAGCGTGGGGTGGGGAGAGTCCATTCCTTCCCACACTCCAAACTGCCTAATCCAACCTCGTTTTCTCAGGCTGGCCACACAGACCAGGATTTAAACTATATAGGTGTAATAGAAGCAAAAGCTTTTATAGCCTCTAATACATGGGCCTGATCCTGCAGTTCTGATCAGGCAGAACTCCTATAAAGCAGTTCTTTAGTTTTACTAAAGAATGCAAGATCCAGCTCTGTAACTATAAGGTTAAAAAAGCTCAATGGACAAAACAGAAGCTTAGATTTGGTGGAAGACTGAAAACCGCAGAAATGCCCTAAAATCATGAGATACACAGTTTTCAAAATTACCCCTTTGGCAGAGTCATCCTGATTATTACTACTTATTTTGTTTGTAGTTATCAGTTAACCACCCTCTACCCATTAATGTTTGTGAGGAAGATGGTTTGTCTCTTATTACAGGACAATGACACACAGTAGTACACAGACCAAATGAAAAATACTGTAGCTTTATTTCTGTCTGCAGGTATCAAGCTGTTTGGATACAAACCTGCCATGTCCTTCACCCCAGCATAAGATCATCAAGTTGAACTTTCCATTTCCTTTATCCACAAGATTTCTTGTGTACCTGAAATTGAAAACATCTGTGGTTTTTAAAAATATATGTGTGTGCATATAAAGAAACAACAGGGAATATAAACATGGTTAGTGGCAGCCTATATTACAAGGTTTCTTAGCTTTGGAAAGCAAATTATATGCAGAGAAAGTGAAATGGAATTTTTAAGTGGTTTTTGTCACTGCACTTTTTCAGGTTGGAAAAAAAACGGACATACAACTAGCGCTTGATAGCATCAGGAAAGCTTTTAAATTAAATCCAGGACTGAGGGTTGGATGTATATATCTGAAACTGAAGGAGAAGAGAAAATCTAATATAAATAGTTGCTGAATGAGATCATTTCAACAGCAGGCTTTCTAATTAGAAACAGAGTACTGCAACAAAGAAAAGAAATGTGTACATTTTTCTACAATTCACTTTCAAATATTCTTGGTTTTCCTTTCGGTGACTGCATTCTTTTGCACTGGGCAAAGATTTTTGAAGTATGGGGGTTACCACATATGGTAAAACTGTTGCTTTTCTGGACTATTCTGGTTTTTTGTACTTGTAATTTTTTTGTACGTCTGAAACCCAATACCAACACAGTAATTTCTGTCAAACAGCTACACCCAAAACAAAGCTCGGAAGAGCAGAAGATACGAAAAAAGTTTCCTATATTAAATCAAACAAAAAGAAAAGCAGAAAAGGCTTGCTTTTTACATACATGTTATTCATGTGGTTAATCAAGGGTATGTTCCATTCTCATGGCTTGAGGGCCTCCTGTCCCTAAACAATACAGGTGATTTCATCCTCTGATTCCTAACTGAAGGCCCAATCCTGCAAGCTCGCACATGAGTAGCCTCATTGATTTCAATGGGGTTACTGACAGTGTGAAAAGTGAGGCATATGCTTATACCTTTGCAGGCCCGGGGTCTTAAGCAGTATGAGAGTCCCTAACAAAAAGTGTCCCTCTGCCGCAGCCACTAGTAACTGGTGGGAGATTCTCACCTGGCACACAGAAGAAGTTTTTCTGTTTGTGTTAACTGGCTGTTTGTTTTGCCTAATCTGCTATTTTCCCACAAGATATCCCTTTGTTATATTCTGTCAAAACAGCATGGTGGTAACAAATTATTTTCAGTTCATCCCACATATTTTGCCTTAACTGAATCATAAAGTTAGTTTCTGCATTTCATCTCATTCCATCTTTAGTTTCATCACTATTTTTTATTTTAATTTTTATATAAAAGTTCTCTTCTGTATGACATCACAATACAAGTTTTGTCTGATTAAACAGGTCACAATCTGTCATTTCTGCACAGCTGGCTACACATACATCTAGTGTTACAATGCTTATATCAGAACACAAGTTTTGAGGTTTGTTCTGAATGGGAAAAAAGTCAAACTGAGAAGAAAGGAGTTTATTTTTTAATCCAGTATAATGCATCCACGATAAAGAGAAAAATAAGATTTTTTTTAGAAGTGTAGAAATAATGTATGTTTGAGTTACAATGGAAAGACACCAGCTGCAAGGGGCAAATCAATATTTAGAAAAGTAACAATTACTGTTAAGCCTGAACTGATATTGTACTTTCTTCTCTGCTAAAGCAAGAATATGATAGAAGAAAAACCTAGTCTGATGATATCAGAGGGGGCTGAGGGAAAGGAATCAAACAAACAAAGAAAGTGAAGAAGGGACAACATGGTACTTCTCACTGCCTGATGACAGGATATTGTGCACACCCCCAAGCGTTCAATGAAACTAGATCCCACACTTTAAGGTGATGTGTTTTCCCCCCATCCAAGATTTAGCAACCCTCCTGACACACTTAAATGTAGAGGTGGGCAGGAAATGGTTTTCCCGTCCGACAAATATTTTCAAGAATGCAAGTTTTCCGGTTCCGCATCAAGATGAAACTGAGTGAGAGACATACCCACTCCAAAACAGCCAAAAGCCAGCTGATTAGGGCACTCACCTAAGACAGAATCAGTCAAGTTCTCTCTGGTCATCATATTAAAGGGAAGGATGTTCTTGAGGTTAAGGTACGGGAGTGGGACACAGATGATGTAGAGTCTATTCCAGGTTCTGACAGAGACTGCCTCTGTGAATCTGGAGAAATCACTCAGGGTAGGTTTATCTTGGGAATTTTCATTACTCTTTTCCCACTGTCTAGCCCTAGTCCATGTCCTTCCAATGGTAATAGTGTTTAGTATAAACAATGTATGGGTGCCAGCTGACACAGTGGTAGAAACCCCTGTACTCTGTCTACACCTGCCCTTCCACTAGTGGAGCTCAAGGATGCTGGGCTGAGTGCTAGTGTAGCTGAGTCTGTAACTCAGTTCCTCACCTGCAAACTGTGGATAATACTTGCCCTACCTTGCAGGGGTGGCATGAGGACAACTTCATGAATGTCCGGAGGGGGGTGGGGCACTGATGAACACTGCAGAAAATCCTATAAACTAGGGTGACCATATTTCCCAAAGGGAAAATGGGACACCACATCGCGCTAGCCCAAGGCCTCCTGTTGCCCCCCCATGTGGGGCTGGCCCGAGCCGATAGCCTGAGCCCTGCTTCCCCCACCCCTCGGCTGGTGTCGCTGTTCACTCAAGCCCTGCCCACATCTGAGCCCTGCCTCTCCCTCCCACACCCATGAAGCTGGCGTTGCCACTCACCCCCTGCACCCCACTTTTGGACAAAAGTGGCATTTGTCCCGCTTGCTCTTGACAAATGTCTAATTTACTTTTGCCAGAAAAGTCAGGACAGCCAGGACAGCCCTGTCCCGGCCCAAACAGGATGTCTGGGCACCCCCTACCCTAAACAGATAGTCATACATAAGCACAGCTCTAATGTTTGTCTATTATCTTGGTAATTAGCCCGGATGGGAGAAATTGAGAGGGGTGGGGGAATCAATCTAAGCTCCTGCATTAGGACACTGCCCATGCACTCAGGTCTGCCCATTGACTTCATACTCTTCTACACAAGGGGAGCCCAGGCTAATGCCTATGAGCTTTCCGCTCAACCCTCCCCCCATTTCTTAGACTGGAGAGCAGCTGCACAGGGTAACTTTGGAGCCACAGTCCATGTCCTTCCCATGGTAATAGCGTTTAGTATAAACAGTGTCCGGTTGCCAGCTGCAGCACAGGGCAAACAATCATAGAATACCAGGGTTGGAAAGGACCTCAGAAGGTCATCTAGTCCAACCCCCTGCTCAAAGCAGGACCAATCCCCAATTTTTGGCTCAGATCCCTAAATGGCCCCCTCAAGGACTGAACTCACAACCCTAGCTTTAGCAGGCCAATGCTCAAACCACTGACCTACCCCTCCCCCCAACAATCCGTGCCAGGTCCCGGCAAGTGATGCCCAGGAGCCCATGGGGCAGAGACTGCCCTTGGTCCTGACGCCTTCCAGCTTCATCAGGCTAGACAGCAAGCCCCGGCCAACCAGGCAGCCACGTAGTTCACTGACGTGGGCCGGCTCTGATTTGGGCGTCGCTGAGGGACAGCTCTGATTGGCTGCCGGAGCCCCGCCCCTGGCCCTATCTCTGAACAGCCCTTTGCCAGCCAGCGCGGAAACCTGCAAAGCTACTGGTGGGGAAGGGCGGGAGAAGGGGATAGCGCAGCGGGGATGCGCAGCCCGCGGAGCACAAGGAGCAGAGGGAAAGGCGGAGGGCTGCACGCGCGCCGCCGCACCCTCCGGGGGAGCACGGCGTGGGGGAAGGGCCCCAGGAGGATTGCAAGGGAGCTCCCCCGCGCGCACCGTGTGCAGGGTCGAAAGGAGGCGCGCAAAAGAAGTGGAGCGCGGGAGCACGGAGGGAGCAGGAGGCGGGGGCAGAGGAAGAGCGGAAGGGCACGGGAAATGCCACCCCAGACCCCTGCAGGGCGGGAGAGGAGGAGTGCCTGGCAAACGCAGCGGGAGGTGGCAGGATGGTGTTGAGAGATTTCAGAGTAACAGCCCTTAGTCTGTACTTGCAAAAAGAAAAGGAGGACTTGTGGCACCTTAGAGACTAACCAATGTATTTGAGCGTAAGCTTTCCTGAGCTACAACTCACTTCATATCATACACATTGTAAGGAGAGTGGTCACTTTAGATAAGCTATTACCAGCAGGAGAGTGAGTTTGTGTGTGTGTGTGGGGGGGGGAGTAAGAAAACCTGGATTTGTGCTGGAAATGGCCCAACTTGACTATCATACACATTGTAAAGTGAGTGATCACTTTAGATAAGCTATTACCAGCAGGAGAGTGGGGTGGGAGGAGGTATTTTTTCATGCTTTGTGTGTCTATAAAAAGATCTTCTACACTTTCCACAGTATGCAGCCGATGAAATGAAAAATGAAAAAGCTTATGCTCAAATAAATTGGTTAGTCTCTAAGGTGCCACAAGTCCTCCTTTTCTTTTAGTGTTGAGAGAGGGGTTTTTACTGCCGTGACCCGTTGGTTGGGGCTGGGGGGCGGAGGGAGAAGAAGAGTTTTTGCAGAACAAAAGCCGAGGCAGATGACTGGTGCTGAGTAGACTTTATTTCAGACCACTCCATGCACAACCAAGGCTTCCTGACCTCCGCCAGCCCGCCCCCGGAACTTTGGCTGGGGACTGGGTGGGTTTGAGCAAGCGCTTTCGCTGACCTGTCCCTAACGAGTCACCGCAGCAGTCAACAGTAAATAGCTGGCGCTGCGGTCACCGTTACCGAACAAGAGAGGTGAGCCGCGGCCCCCCTTCCCACAGCGCGGCGCGCACCAGCCCTGAAGACTGGCTTTGTGGAGCGTGGCGATGCGGAGCGAAAGTACCGAGCTGAGCTGAATTAGTCTCCTACTGCTGATCAGTCTGGGAAACTTGCCAAGATATTTTCTCTGGGTTCGTAGTTTCTGAGTTGTTTCCAGGAGACTGGCTTCGTTCTGAATTTGCAAACGGTTCCACACTTGGGGAGGTGCCTCCTCCCATCCGTCACCTCCTAAAACATCTTTGCTATTCGCATGAAAACCACGCATCTGGAGAACAGTTAGAACTGAAGGGAGCAGTCTAGGAAAAGCACTGAGTGTACTAGCTTTAGCAGACAATAAAATAAAGAATAAAAGCCACGTGCATCTAGATCAGATTCTTACCCACAGCTGTACTTAACTGAAATGATCGCAACAGTATAAGCAGTGGCGAGGATACAGTCCTGTTATCCGGCCCTTACAGTGACTCTTCATCATTGTTGTGTATTCCAACCATGTTCTTTATTTTACACTCTATTACAATTAAGTTTACACCGAGATGCCAGTTGCCTCCTTCAGCCAGATGTCACGTTATGTAGATCCCAACTATTAGAACACCAGATGATTGCAAAGACTCTTCCTCCTCTAATTCCTCAAACCGATTCTAAAAGATATTTGGAGTGAATGCTTCCATAGCTCCATGTATGCATGCACACATGAACTACTTCAGTTTAATTCAGGCTTCGTGGAAACTGGTCATACCTAGACTTTACATTCTACTCCTCCGAGCTCTGTTAATTTCACTTTATTTAACTCCCCCCCCACACACAAAAATAGCACAAACGACGTCCCTCAATTCCCACCAGGTGTGTTTGTCTGTCTTGCTTGCTGCGCTGTTCATTTACTATTTAGACAGACTCCTTTTTGCGTTACCACCCTTTGCTCTGAAATAAGAAGTGCTGACTTTACCTGTATTGGTCAAATTGGGCATATTTCATCCACTCCACAGGGTTGCTCTCATACGATTCCATTAAGGCGTGCACTTCTTCTATACTGACTTTATCACTAGAAAATAAGTGATGCAGGATCTGGATCAGTTCCTGTAAAGTCTGCGCTTTCCACACTTCTGTTTGCACCGGCTGCTCCATGATACACCTTCCACACAACCGGCTGCAAGCAGCAAAATTGCTTGTGCTTGGACAAGCAGATTCACCTTCCCCTTCCTAGCAAACAACAAATTTTCTCGCAGCTTGGTGCTGCCTGTATTTATGCTCCTGAAGTTACAGTGGGAATGTACCAACTACCCAAGGAGGGTGGGAGGGAAGTTCACAAAACTGGTTAGTGAGCTATGGGATCCTGGGTTATGCAAACAGAAAGAACCTCCTCCCCCCTCCTGACAAAGAGTTCAGGTATGGCTTCTTAAAGTCCCCCCTCCTTTTGTATGGGAAGGTTGCACTTCTTCATTCTAATGTTTTGCCCCACTCCCAGCCATTTTTTAAAGTGCATTTGAATCTCTTCTTTAAGTGCCAGACTCTGTAGCAGCTAGAAAGCCCCAGCCCTGCATGCTCAAGGGAAAAAGCAGGAACATTAAAAAATAAATCATGAATGGTCCCCACTCTAATCCATCTAATCTGTCTGCTTAGTGTAGTAAAGTATCCATCACCATATTATCTATCCCAGAGGTTTGCATTGCTTCACCTCATGCAGTACCGAAGTATCCCTCCTTCTCACACAACACAGCTTCAGAATGACCCCTTCTCTCCCCACAGCATACTCACCAACCCGGTTCAGCCCCTCCCCCTGCCCCTTAATAGAGGACTCCTCTTCCCAAGCTCATAGCAGTTACTTAGCCCTGCCTTGGCTGCATCAGCTCTGCAGAGCAGGGATCACTGTGTCCCCATCCTTGTCTGAGAGGAAGGGATAAAGTTTCCTAGCCAGCTGGAGGTGAAAAAGCATCAACTCTGCAGATCTCAGCTCATTTGCAATTGTCTCTGAGGATCTGAATTCCTTGATCCTCCTTCTGCAGCAACACCTAGTTTATAATATAATAAATACACTGCCCTTCAATACTTCCTTCCCTCCCAGCACCTCAAAGCACTTTACAAACATTAATGAATTTAGGGAGACAGTTTCAAAAACACTTACGTGACCTAGGAGCACATGCCTGAGGAATTCTTGCTCCTAAAGTCACTGAGGCACTTTTGAATATCCCACCCTTAGTCCCAGAACAACCTAGTTAGGTAGGAAAATACGCCCATTTCACAGTGAGGGACACTGAGGCACCAAGCAGCAATATCTGAGGCCACATAGGAATTCTGTGGCAGAACCAGGAATAAAACCCAGGTTTTCTGACTTCTAAGATGGTCCCCTAAACATATCATCCTTCTCCTTTTCTAGTTCTGCACTTACCTTTGTGCATACCCCTGGCTTCATCAAGCACCAGGTCCTCCTTTTACCATCTCCCTATGCTGCGGGGGAAAGGGGTTACAGCACCAAGACCTCTTCTATGGGCTAGCTGCAGGCCATTAAAGTCAATCTCTTCCCTCAAACCTAGCTGCTTACAAAGGGAGAGGGGAACTGTTAAATAACAGGGGCAGGTTGTCATAGACACTCCTGAAAAGTGCAGAAGCGGAGGAGGAGCAACAGACAGCACAGGCTTAGGAGACAACCACCAAACCAACAGCCAAATGAGAGCTCCCCAGTCATTCAAACTAGAGCTGTCAAGCAATTAAAAAAAAATCATGAATAATCGTGTGATTAAATGCACTTTTAAACAATCATAGAATACCATTTATTTAAATATTTTGGGATGTTTTCTACATTTTCAGATATATTTATTTCAATTACAACACAGAATACAAAGTAAAGAACAAAAGAAATAGTATTTTTCAATTCACCTGATACAAGTACTGTAGTGCAATCTCTTTATCATGAAAGTTGAACTTACAAATGTAGAATTATGTACAAAAAAACCCTGCATTCAAAAATAAAACAATGAAAACTTCAGAGCCTACAAGTCCACTCAGTCCTACTTCTTGTTCAGCCAATCGCTCAGACAAACAAGTTTGTTTACATTTGCAGGAGATAATGCTGCCTGCTTCTTAATTACAATGTTACCTGAAAGTAAGAACAGACATTAACATGGCACTATTGTAGCCTGTGTTGCAAGATGTTTACATGCCAGATGCGCTAAAGATTCATATATTCCTTGACGCTTCAACCACCATTCCAGAGGATGTCTCCATGCTGATGACAGGTTCTGCTTGATAGCGATCCAAATCAGTGCAGACCAACGCATGTTAATTTTCATCATCTGAGTCAGATACCACCAGCAGAAAGTTGATTTTTTTTTTTGATTCGGGTTCTCTAGTTTCCGCATCAGTGTTGCTCTTTTAAGACTTCTGAAAGCATGCTTCACACCTCATCCCTGTCAGATTTTGGAAGGCACTTCAGATTCTTAAATCTTGGGTTGAGTGCTGTAGCTATCTTTAGAAATTTCACATTGGTACCTTCTTTGCATTTTGTTAAATTTGCAGTGAAAGTGTTCATAAAACGAACATGTGCTGGGTCATCATCCGAGACTTTTATAACATGAAATATATGGCAGAATGCGGGTAAAACAGAGCAGGAGAGATACAATTCTCCCCCAGGGAGTTCAGTCACAAATTTAATTAACACATTTTTTTTTAACAAGCGCCATCAGCATGGAAGCATGTCCTCTGGAACAATGGCCAAAGCGTGAAGAGGCATATGAATCTTTAGCACATCTGGCACGTAAATATCTTGCGACGCCAGCTACAACAGTGCCATGCGAATGCCTGTTCTTTCAGGTGACACTTTCAGGTGACATTGTAATTAAGTAGTGGGAAGCATTATCTCCTGTAAATGTAAACAAACTTGTTTCTCTTAGTGATTGGCTGAACAAGATGTAGGACTGAATGGACTTGTAGGCTCTAAAGTTTTACATTGTTTTGTTTTTGAGTGCAGTTATGTAACAAACAAAAAAAACAAATTGCACTTTCATGATAGAGAGATTGCACTACAGTACTTGTATGAGGGGACTTGAAAAATACTATTTCTTTTCTTTATTTGTGCAAATATATTTTGTTTATTTGTAATCAAAAATATAAAGTGAGCTCTGTACACTTTGTGTTATAATTGAAATTGATATATTTGAAAATGTAGAAAAACATCCAAAAATATTTAATACATTTCAATTGGTATGCTATTGTTTAGCAGTGCGGTTAATCACGATTAATTTTTTAAATTGCAATTCATTTTTTGTAGTTAATCATGTGAGTTAACTGTGATTAAGCAACAGCCCTAATTCAAACCAGTTGGACGCATTTAGGAAGGGCAGACCCTATGCTTTTTAGCAAAAAGATTTATAATTTTCCTCATTCTGTCCCTCCAGAAATAATCCCTCTTACTTCCATGTAGTTTAGTGGAGAAAAAAAGATTTCTTCCCCATCTCCCCAAACAAACCTATTCCTAGATTTTAAATATGGCAGGTATGCAATAGAGGGCTGGGGTGGGAGAGAACAGGTGGCTGCTGCTGAGAAAAGGGGAGAAACTAAGAGCAACACCATCTTCAGCAACTCTCTTCCACTTGTGTGAGGCCTCTCCATGTGGCTTCTCTTCCCTTTTGACAAAGCGCAGTACATGCAGTCACCATGGGGACAGGGTCATCATTTATGAACAAAATTGACATGCAATGAATCTTTCACCTTTCTGTTTATGCTATGGACATAAGAAGGAGGTAGACACTTCAAAAAGTCTTCAAGCAGGAAAGCTGTAATGAAGAAATGTAAAGGTTGACATGAGATTGATTAAAAAAAAAAGCCATAAACATGTATATATTTTTTATAAAATGTAGGTAAAAGACATGATAAGGATATTTAGTTCAAATACAGTTTACAGTATCAGAGCACATTAAGGCCATGCTCCTGCACAGCATTTGCATCTGAGCAGTACCAGTTAGTTAAATGGGACTGCTCACATCCATTAGCACCTAGCCATGGTGACTGGCATTCTATAAAGAGGACCCAGGTATACCACATTTTATTTCGGGGTCACAGACTAACACAGAATTCACACCTTGCCAGAAAACTGTGCTTTTGAGTCTAGATTCAGAAGGGGGACTTAGGCACCTAAGCATAGGTGCTGGAACTAGCGGTGCTGGGGCTGCTGCCGTACCCCCTGGCTTGAAGTGGTTTCCATTATATGTAGGGTTTACAATTTGGTTCAATGGCTCACAGCACCCCGTCCCCCCATAAAAATTGTTCCAGCACCCCTGCACCTAAGTGCCTATTAAGTCCAACATTGGCACTTACACAACCAGCCCTCAGACCCCAAGGGACTTTAGAAGCCTACAGGGTTAGGTGCCAACTATGTTTTCACCTTAAAATCCCAGAAGTGCCTAAATTTCAGTGGCTGGGCACAAACACTGTCACCTAAGTCCTGATGATGTCCAGCAGCTCACTACCTAGCTCATGGCTAAATCTTGGTGGGATTCACAAACCAGGTTCTCCCTCCATCTCTTGCTTTGGGACCCAATCCAGTAGGCATGCTCTGAATAAGCCTACATTTGCTGGAAGAGGTGGTGATGGCCCCCTTGTACCCAATGTGGGATATGGGGGTTTGAATCCCCACTCTGTCTGATAGGGAGCAAGGACTTGAACCCAGGTCTCTCACATAAGTGCCCTAACCACTGGGCTGTTGAGTATTCCAGAGTGGATCTCTCTGTCTCCCCTGTTGAAACTGTTCCATTGTGTATGTACGGCTAGTCATTTCACCAAAGAGAGAGAATAGCTCCACACACACACAATTGACACTTCCCTCAATCTGCCCCTCCCCCCCCGCTCAATTTATCCTGGAGAAATACCTTTAAAATTAATCTAGCAGAATAGAAATAACCCCCCACGCCCCCATTTCAAATAGAAATGGTGAAAGCTCTATAAACGTAAATAGTGCTTCATTTTATGTATTTGCACAGGAAGCTATATAAAGAACAATGGACACTTAAAATTTTTGCAGATTTATCTTTGCAAAAAATTAACATTAGTATGATATTCCCATGCTATTTCACAGGCAGAATTGTGTTGATTTTAGTAATGGTGATGGCCACTGCACACAGATAGCCAAGTTATAAAAGATCTTGTGCAGTATTGTTGTAGTCGTGTTGGTCCCAGAATATTAAAGAAACGAGATGGGTGAGGTAATATCTTTTACTGAGCGAACTGCTGTTGGTGAGAGAGAGAACCTTTCAGAGCTGAAGAGTTCGGTATAGTTTGAAAGCCTCTATCACCGTTAGAAGTTGGCCCAACAAAAGCTATTAACTCACTCACCTTGTCTCTTTTGTTGGTATCATAACCACAAGAGCAAAGCTTGAAAGATATCTCCAGCCGTATTCACAGTTTTCCTGTGAAAAGACCCCACTGAAGTCAATAGGAAAATGGTTTATTTGGAGATATTACTAAGCACTCTAGTCAGCACTGTGGTAAAGTCAATGGACTCCATGCAGGCACAGGGTCCTGACTGCATGGAACTATTTAGGATCCAGGTCTTATATAGTCCCAGTCAACATAGGATTTACCCAATGAAAACAATAAAAAAAAGTGTGGTAGGGGGATTTAATCCCAATATAAATGGGAACCATTTTCAAATTCAGAGTTCAATTTATTGTGAATGAATGCCTTACATTTTTAAACACTTCCTTAAATCCCTGAAAGGTGTGTACTTATACTCCTGTAGAAGATGAGCCATTATACATATTCAAGATAATTCATTGTAATGACGGAATATAAGGTTACAGGACACCTTATTCCAACAAAAAAGAGTGAATTCACTAGAGATATTGTAAATGGCAACATTTCAAAACAGAGTTAAATAGGTTTGTATAAAACTGATTACTTAAAACATACTTAAAGAAAAGCTACATGTTGAGGCAAGTGGTCCCATGTATTAAATCTAAATGTTTCTAAATATGGGACTCAGTCCTATACCACTATGCCCAAGATACATGTGGGCCTCTGCAGGATGTGCAACAGACTCTTGAATGAAGTAACAGTGGACAATTTCTTTCTTACTTCGATTTAAAAAAAAAATCACGAAACCAATAGCAATAGTTGAATTGCACAATACCAAACATTTGGGTATTTCAGAGGCCAGCAATTAAACAACTTACCATGAAATTTCTTTTTATTTACGTTAGTTCTCGTATGGTTTCTGTTTTCATGAGTGCCTCATTTACCCTCGCACAATATTCCGTGAGGTAGGGAAGTACTATTATTCCTATTCTACAGGTTGACAACCAAGTCACTGAGAGACTAAGTAACTTGTCCAAGCTCACACAAGAAGCCTGTGGTGCAGCAAGAAATTGAAGCCATTTATTAATTCCCAGGCTAATTCCCTAACTACTTGATCCCCCTACCTCCCCTCTATGCTGCTAACCTGAGAGAAAAGAATGCTGGCACTTCACCCCCTTGGTATGAGTCTTCACTGCTCATTCATAGATCCCCATACTGCTCATTATTTACCAATAATATTAAGTGTCTAAATTCACTCAAGATTCTATATATTTGCAAAAGAGGATTGACCCTTCTGCCCAGTCAAGTGCAATATGTGGGTTCTTATCAGTTTAAGGTAATGTGTCTTAAAGATTCTGGGACGACCACAGAATTCACTGTAAATAAGAAAACAGGTATATACAGCATAAAACATTTTGTCAAACAGATAATAAAAATGAAAATAATGTAAATAATATGCTACAAAGAATATTCCTTTATAAGTAGATGGTATTCTACAGGTTTCAGAGTAGCAGCTGTGTTAGTTTGTATTCGCAAAAAGAAAAGGAGTACTTGTGGCACCTTAGAGACTACCAAATTTATTGGAGCATAAGCTTTCGTGAGCTACAGCTCACCTCATCAGATGCATTCAGTGGAAAATACAGTGGGGAGATTTATATACATAGAGAACATGAAACAATGGGTGTTACCATACACATTGTAACGAGAGTGATCACTTAAGGTGAGCTATTACCAGCAGGAGAGCGGGGCGCGGGGGGGTCCTTTTGTAGTGATAATCAAGGTGGGCCGTTTCCAGCAGTTGACAAGAACCTCTGAGGAACAGTGGGGGGTGGGGGGGAATAAACATGGGGAAATAGTTTTACTTTGTGTAATGACCCATCCACTCCCAGTCTCTTTTCAAGCCTAAGTTAATTGTATTCAGTTTGCAAATTAATTCCAATTCAGCAGTCTCTCGTTAGAGTCTGTTTTTGAAGATTTTTGTTGAAGAATTGCAACTTTTAGATCTGTAATCAAGTGACCAAAGAGATTGAAGTGTTCTCCGACTGGTTTTTGAATGTTATAATTCTTGACGTCTGATTTGTGTCCATTTATTCTTTTATGTAGAGACTGTCCAGTTTGGCCAATGTACATGGCAGAGGGGCATTGCTGGCACATGATGGCATATATCACATTGGTGGATGTGCAGGTGAACAAGCCTCTGATAGTGTGGCTGATGTGATTAGACCCTATGTTGGTGTCCCCTGAATAGATATGTGGACACAGTTGGCAACGGGCTTTGTTGCGAGGATAGGTTCCTGGGTTAGTGGTTCTGTTGTGTGGTTGCTGGTGAGTATTTGCTTCAGGTTGGGGGGCTGTCTGTAAGCAAGGACTGGCCTGTCTCCCACGATCTGTGAGAGTGATGGGTCTTCCTTCAGGATAGGTTGTAGATCCCTGATGATGTGTTGGAGAGGTTTTAGTTGGGGGCTGAAGGTGATGGCTAGTGGCGTTCTGTTATTTTCTTTGTTGGGCTTATTCTACAGTAAGGCTCCAAAGCACTACATCTTACAATGTTGTTGTGGTGTTTTGGACCCTTAATGGAGAATACTTTTTTATAAAATAGGGGCTGTACCAATAAAATTGAAAGTGGTTTGATTTACACCACACAAAATTCTGTGCCTTTTATCTCACATAAAGGTTTGCTCTAAATTCCTGTGGATGTAATTATTTACATAATGTATGATCTTTTCGGTGAGAACCAGAAGCATGTCAGGAGCTGTTGCAAGCGTAATTAAAACTCTACTATTCAGAAATATATAACAAACATCACAAGCATACATCACATCATACTATGAAACATATACCTCACAATGTGTGTGATATACGCATTTCACTAAGTCAGGCTATATGTTGAATAACGTATTGCCCACTGACACAGATACATTCACATTGATGTATGAACTGCTGGGCGAAGCAAATACTATTCATCAGAGAGTTGTGATTTTCAGCCCCAGCCCTGCCCCCAGTTTGGCCCCCTTAGCCATCGGTTTGTGCTCAGTCTGGGGATACATTAGCCTGCTGGAAGTATGTGGTAAGTCTTAGGTTTTCACTTATGTTTTTTGTTTAATGTACATTGCGAGAAAACACGTTTTTAACTAAGATGTTCCACTCTCTCAATTTGCAACAGTTAAATAATGAGAAAATCAAATCTCCCTAAGCCTTCTCTCTAGAATAGTTATTGTGGGGTCTTCTATTTGGAGCCCCTCTTCTCTGCTTTGCAATTGTGCTGTTTTAGAAATAGACGTCCTTTTGTGCATTCCACTTCCCAGAGAAGGCAGGGATTATTAGCTCCAAAACTAAGCCAAGAATGCGTCAGACTTTTTTGCCCATTTTAACATCCCATATTGATTTTTTATGTTTATGTAGGAGTTGCAACTTTGATCTATTGTTTTGATATTTTTATGCTACAGCACACCACACAATCTTTTGGTACAGATATTTAGCAATAACATTATATTATATATATAAAGTTTAATTAAATCAAGTTGACAGTTGTGAATGGGTATTCCATAAGAGCATATGAAGCAGACAAACTAATGTTAACTCACTTCTACCTCGATCCAGTAGGTCAAACTCATCTGCTTCATCAATTTACATGGAGATTGCCACAGGACCATGGTAAATTTAACTCTGGAAATTATGTTATTTTATATTATGTGTACTGTACCTTTAAATAGCTAAAGACTACTTATAGACAAGCAGCCATCTCGTGTTCTGGCAGAGGAGACACACAAACATATCGTGCTCTCTAATGGGGACTTTACTTTTGTTCCTGCTTTGTGGTCTTTGATTAATATAAAAGTCACTTATGCTGAAAGTATATCTTTGTATATGGAAAAACATATAAAGATTAACACTGACTATCTTGCAGCTCATGCTGTTTTATGCAAGGCTGATAACTTTGTTAGCTATCCCCATCAATGATCCATGGACAAGGAGCATTCTTTTCTTCTCTTGCATTATCACCAATAACAAAAATGCTACAGGCCCAATTATACCCTCAGTAACATCCATACAAGCCCAAAAGGTAATGAGGCCTCAGATGGCTAGCTGAGAACACAAAGGTTTCTACAGCCATTAAAGACAAAACTTAATTTGTAGGATCATTAGTGCTAGCAATGATGCATGGGAATAACCTACTGGTCTCTCAGAGCAAAAGCTCCATTTGCAGAGGTGACAGATAGCTAATGATATCTGAGCTGGTGTTATTGGGATGACAAAGATAGAAACATCCCCATTTTGGGGGGTCATTTTTCAGACTAGAACCACACTTTAAACAGGGTTGAGAAGGTCTTTGCTAAAGTTGGCACTGAGCTGACATTGATACTTATACCCGTTGATTCAATACCTCCCTATTAAGCAGGTTCCAATTGAGGCAACTCCAGTTTCATTCAGTACCTCTGATTACCTGGCTTACTATTTATTTCAATTATTAGTTTATATTTAATTTAAAAAACTGAACAGTACAAGTTAATTTCTTATATAAGAAAATATTTATGGAATATTCATTCATATCCGTTGATAAAAGGCAGGTGGCTTTTGGATAAAAGGCAGGTGGTCATACTGATTTTCTTAGGATACAGGAGCTGGTAGAGGATGTATAGGGCTGATCATGGAGCTCTAAGAGGGTGACAGGAAATTACCCCTTCACCTAGTCTGAGAGGGGGGGAGATACTGCTTTTGTCACTGCTTTTTTTTTTTTTTTTTTTTAAAAAGATGTGAGAGGCTGTAAGGCACAATCATCAGATGATTGGAGTTCCAGTAGCATCAACAAGCTGAAAAAGAGGTTCTAGACTTTGTTAGCTGGAAAGTGAAATTATTTAGGCGTTGTAAGGAACAGGTTAGGTCCTTGGAGTCTGCATAGGGAGGAAGCAGTTGCTAGGCACAGAGTGAAATGTAGCATTTCTGTTAATTTGGAAATAATGAGAGGAAATATAAAAATACTTTTACACCTTTAATAACACATTCAGAATATACTAAACCAAATGAAGTAGTTTAGACATTCACATCAACATTACCATCTGTGCAGATAGTGCAGTATTTCAGCTATATCAAACACTATTCCTGTAAGAAGTGACAAGGGGGAAAATGTTAGAGAGACTGTCGCAGCAAGGCAAGATCATGATTATATTATCCTGCTGCTGTATACCAAGTAAACTTCCAGTTTAAAGAAAAACAAACTGACGAGGAAACAGTGAAAGTCAAATTTGATTTGACACTTGTCACACTTACTTTTTTAAACTTTTCATAGATTCTAAGATCCGAAGGAACTATTATGATCATCTTGTCTGACTTCCTGCATAATACATTTCATTCTGTAACTCACCCCATAATTCTACATCAAGCCCATAATTCCTAATTGAGCTGGAGCATCTTTTAGAAAGACATCCAGTCTTGACTCAGAAACTTCAAGTGATGGAGAATCCACCACATTCCTAAATAAGTTGTTCCAATGGATAATTTACACCTTATTTTTAGTCTGAGTTTGTCTAGCTTCAGCTTCCAGCCACTGGATCTGGTTATACTTTTGCCTGCTAGACTGGATTGAAGAGCCTTCTACTATCAGAACCTTTTCCCCATAGACCACAATGAAGTCACCACTTAGCCTGCTCTTGAATAAACTAAATAGAATGGCTTCTCACTGTGAGGCAGGTTCTCCAGACCATTCACGTAGAACTCTTTTCTGAACTCTGTCCAATTTGTATTTTTAAAGTGTCGACACCTGAACTGAAAACAGTATTCCAGTAACTGTCTCACTAATAAAAAGAACCTTAGAGACTAACACATTTATTTGGGCATAAGCTTTCGTGGGCTAAAACCCACTTCATCAGATGCATGGAGTGGAAAATACAGTAGGAAGATATTACACACACACACACACACACAGAGCGAGCATGAAAAGATGAAGGTTGCATACCAACTCAAACAGTGGTGTCAACTGTTTAAAACGCGCCACCCTGATTACCACTACAAAAGTGATTTTTCCTCCTGCTGTTAATAGCCCACTTTAATTGATTTGTCTCTTTAGAGTTGGTAAGGCAACCCCCATCTTTTCATGTTCTCTGTATATCTGCCTATCTTCCTACTGTATTTTCTACTCCAGGCATTTGATGAAGTGGGTTTTAGCCCACAAAAGCTTATGCCCAAATAAATTTGTTAGTCTCTAAGGTGCCACAAGTACTCCTCATTGTTTTTGCTGATACAGACTAACACGGCTACCACTCTGAAACATGTCTCACTGTTATACACAGTGGTAATACCACCTCTTCCTTACTTCTACTCTATATTCCTCTGCTTATACATTCAAGGATCACACTAGCTAGTAGCCACCACTTCGCATTGACACATTATGTTCAGTTGATTACTTACTGTGGCCCCAAGCATTTTTTCTGAATTACTGCTTTCCAAAATACAATTCCCCATCCTGTGAGACCTACATTTTTTGTTCATAATGTTATTTATGACCTTACATACCTTTGGCTCCCCTTTAGCTGTGTAAAAAACAGCAAACAAAAACACCATGTTTTTTCAAGGTTCAAGTGAACCCAGTTTACCAAACAATCCAGATTGCTCTGTAGAACTGAGCTGTCATTATTTACCACTTCACAAATTTGTCACCTGAAAACTTTACCAGAAATGATTTTATAATTTTCTTGCTGATCACTGATAGAAATATTAAATAGCACCAGATCAAGAACGCATTCCTGGATGCGCCCCACTAGAAACACCCCCTTAGATGCCTCCCTATTTACAATTAATAGCTGATAGATATTAAAAAATAAGTTTTTAATCCACTAATAGATCTATGGATTTTGTATAGTGGTATTCATTAATATCAGAATATACATGAGATAGTCATTTGACTTACAGGAATCTATGTAGAACATGTCAGTATAGTTACTATATTAATAGTTACCGCTATCAATTAAATTTCGAAGGTCATAAAAAATAGTTTGTTTGTCAAGACGTATTTGACATAAAACCAGCGTGATTGCATCAGTTATACTACCATTCTTTATTATTATTTTTTCTTTTACTGATTGCATCCCATATCAGCCTTTCCATGGTTTTGCCTTGGATCAAATGTCAAGATAATGTAGGCTTTTTTTAACTATTGGCACAACATTAGCTTTTTTCCAGTCTCTAGAACTTCCCCAATGTTCCAAGATTTGTCAAGAATTAACATTAATTACTCAGACAGTTCTTCAGCCAATTTTTTAAACTCTTGAATGCGGGTTATCTAGTTCTGTAGATTTAAAAATGTGTAGCTTTACACATTAAATATTAAATTCATATCAGTTTCCAAATTATTTTGTCAGTTTTTCTGATATTTTTAGCAATAGTTGAGACTAGAAGTCATTTCTGCACACAACCTAGTACTTCTTGGTCCAGATACACCAAACAGTACAGTAATGCCATGACGCCCATAAATTGCTCTGGCAGTCACATGACTATTGTATTTTCCTTCCATGCATTAAATGAACTTGGGAGTTTGAGAAGCTGTATCACCACAGATACAGTTCTAGTTAATATCGTTTATGAAATGTATTTAAATAAAAAAATGAAAATATGCATATTTTCTCTTAATTGTTTTAGTTTATCTTTTTGCACTCATCCTACAACTCAAATGGATTCTAAAGTTTAAATTTACCCACACTGGTCAACACTCTGAATAGTGAAGATTACCCTTAACAAGGAAAGGTGCATAGTCAAGATCCATGTGATTAAAAGCTTTAGGACTGGGCCCAGGATGTGTAAGACTTCCCTTAATTCCCCCACAGATTAAGTCTGCAACCTCATCCTCGTGTGAAGTCAGTGGTCCCAGTCATCAACCTTCATGATTTAATTTTATAATAAATCCTATCTAGTTTTAAAATATTTCAGTTTGTCACCTCTCACTCATCATGTTTCATGATCAAGAAACTTTATCACTATTCTTATTTCCTTTACCATCTGTTGCCCTAGATGGCACTCCCTCCAATTTAGCTATGTATTTCTTCAGCTGTACTGCATTAATTAACTCAGCGTCATTTAAACTATACATAGCTCAGATATTATTTTACACTTCCATTATTTTACACTTCATATTTCGCCTCTTGACTTGATGCCTGATCTATCAAAATTATCCTGCAATACAGCTACCTCCCGTGTTTCTTAACCATTTCCTCCATTTTAGGCTCATCTGCAAATTGAGATATTACACATTATAGCTTTGACTAAATCAATTTATTTACTGTGGGGCTTCATTCTTTGCCAGATTCCACAGACCACACACTTCTGACTCAAAAAAACCTGCTAGCCATTTATTCACTCACTTTAATAAGCTACGTGACTCACCTTTAGAAAGTTTATACAATAATCCATAATTTCAGACAGACACATATAAAGAATTTCCACTTTTAGGGAGGAGTTGCTATCAGTGGTTCCTGAATGGTGGCATATGGATCACTGGTGGTCTTCCAAGTGCTTTATTGTGGTCAATGGAGAGATGGCCACTTGATCACTGCTAGAAGCAGCTGAAAACAGGACCACCGAGAAGCCTCCTGTAACTCTGAGGCAAAATCTTGGTATGTGTTAAACGCTTTACTGAAAGGAGATTAAAAGACTAGCACTCCCTCTCAATGCCAGAAAGGCAGAATAAGAATGAATTCATAGCAGAGGAACCAAAGTGAATAAGGAAATCTCCCTAGACCCTCCCTCCCCCCCAGTTAGGAGTCTGAAAGAACAAAACATTTTTTAGCTAACAAGTGTGGGAGGAAAAGAACAACTGTCTTTAAGTCTATAAAAAGTGAAAATGCAAGGACAAACAGGAATGATTTAGTGTGGTTGAATGCACCTGCCAAGTCCCAAGGAAAAGCACATTTTATACCTCTAAATAAATAAGAGGTAGGTGCTGCACCTTGGCAGGGGGGTAGACTAGATGATCCTCATAGTCCCTTTTAACCCTATGATTCTAAGTTTGAAATAGGACAAAACTGAGCAAATTAATACATATGTTGAATGCAAGGAAACAGACACCTAACAATGAGGTCTATTACCACTGTAAAATAGCCCCCAAGGGAGCATGAGAAGCCCTTGCTTCATTTAAAAACTCAAACGGATGAAAATGATAATGCAGCAAGACGAACAATCCTGCAGTGGAAGGTGGATGGATAAGATGACTTACATCTCTTCCACCTCTCATTTCTATTCTTTCCTTTTCTGCTTCTCGCATCATTCCAAATGGCCATATGCACCACACCAGTAGTTTGATTAACTAAGACAACTAAGATTTACAGTCTCCGTCTAAAACTAATTAAAGAGAGCCACGGTTGTGGTTTCTCTCTTAGCCAAACAGATTGCCACGTAGGAGCCACAAGCTTGAGAGCAACCTCAATGCACATGTGTTTAGCAGGCAAAACGGGAATTCCATATCACTTTCAAAATCTATTGAAAAATATGCAAGTCTTTTTATCTTCAAGTACCCTCTAGTGGCTGTTGAAGGTTACAATTGCTTCAGAGCAACCCAATAGTTGGCTCTGAAAGAATAACAGGTATTTATTTTTCTGGTTTTGAATTTTAATCAAAGGAGTACTCGTTTAACTGTTCTAGAATGTTTTTGTATTTATTGGAAGACATCATTCCATAAATAAGGAGTTATAACCTTGGGTATTATACCAGTTTTCTAAAAATGTAGTAATTATCACTAAAATAATTCATTTGGAAACAGATTTAGAACACACCTATTCATAAACCTTCAGAATTCCGATCATCTAAATACAGACAGACACTTAATTAATCAACACATTTACATAAATTAGAGTTGGTTGCAACTTGATTAGCTGAAATCAAAGAATTTTGATTTAGCTTTCAACATGAAAAAAAAATACCGAGTTTATTAAAACATCCTAAATAGAACAAAAATTATGCATGCAGAGGATGTAGCCGCACTTTTGGGTAGCATATATTAGCAAGCAGCCAAATTTACAATCACATATTAATAGATCAGCAGGCTGCAGATAATTCTTTAGTATTCCTTCATGTTAATAACAGGAGAAGTTATTTGGTAGAGGAACTTGATTAAGCCTTTGCCCATCCCTAAACAGCTGTTTGGCAAACCTCCTTTCCCACATAGGGCAGATGTCAGTGCATGGGTGGGATGGAGACTCAGTATCCTTCTTCCCATTATTGTGATAGTAAGTCCTCTTCAGGAGAGCCACTTCCTGTGATTACTTTGTGACAGTTGTAAAAATGTCCCGAAGTGGTGTTGCATTTCTTTTGATGGAACAGTGACGATACAGCAGATGAAGCAGGGGACCAGGAGCACAAGTGGAAGTAGGCTTACAGTAGGCTTTAGCCATCCAACATCTATTTCCATGGAACTGAAAGTCAATAGCTGGGTCACTCTCTTTCTGCTGTTACTGGTGGGTGAGAGCTGCCAGGGACATTTTTCCAAGCATATTATAGCTTTCGTGAAAATATGAAACAATTAAGAAAAAGCTGAGAAGCATGTGTCCTGCTATTGCTAAAGGAAAAAATTAGACATTTTATTAAAAAAAAATAGTTCAAGAAATGCAGTTGTATCAGATACTCACATAGCTTAAGGTGTGAGAGACTATATGGTATGACAATACATCTTTTACCTTGTGTGCAACTGTTTATATAGGTTACTTATGAGACAAACACTATAAAATACTTGCCTGAAGTGAGGCATAAGAGAGAGACTACGCATTCAAAGTAAAGACTTCACAACATGTAAGAGTAAACTGCACATAATAGAGATGAACATTATGTCAGACGTAAACTAAATCCCTGTGCACATGTGCAATAAATATCCCTCCTAATAAAGTGAAGCTAAATCCTCAATACAGCATTCAGAGCAATGGAGAGTTATGCAGTTCACAAGGCATGAAATAATGTCCTTTCATATGTGGCAACCAAGGAGCTCTGCAGCAGGAAAGATGGCTCTATTCTACAGATGGCACATGCAAAATTATTTCCATACAACAAATGACACAAGGAAGAAAGAATTACGTGGCTGAAAAGCGTATGTAGCTCTTCTTTTATGCAAGTCATCTGCATCATTTTGTACATAAATGCACAGAATAAAATAAATTCATAGGCAGTAATGTACAATTCTCTTCAGCATGTCCATGGGCATGGTTTCTGAAGATTATCAGAGCCCTTTTCCTTTCTGAAGGCCAGCAGTCCTACGCATCAGTGGCTGCTTACCATTCATCCCCACGCTTGAGATTTGCAGTAATGCAGTACAAGTTTGCCATCACTTCCAAAACACTACAGGGGGAAAGAAAAGGGAGTGGAGAAAGAGAAAAGCAACAAGGGGTTAGATTACCAATGAAGCAGTCCATTCGTGAATTAAACTATTACTATTGGACAAATGCATCATGAAACAGTGTCACCTGTTATTAATATATTTATGTGATGTTATCAATGATGTGACACAAATTTATGATGTCACCACTTTGGGCATGACAGGCATATAGCAGATTTAAAAAGGCAGACAAGAGTACAGACAGATTCTACTAAACAAATATTAAGACAGAATAACACTCAAAACTAAAGTCACCTCATAGAGTGTCCCAACTTCCTGGTCTGGAGAAGGAGCAAAGGATTGATTCACATATATAAACTGTGAGGGAAGAAAACAGAAAGTGAAAAAATCTGCCTGGGGAGTTATCTTCCTACCTATGAGGAGCACTTTTTCGAACCTGTGCCCCTGGCAGGGATAGGGTGAAGGCTACCTTCTGTTCACCGTATTTACCTCTCTTTACACCTTGAAAATTCTGCATCAGAGCCACCATTATTTAGGGAGAGAGGTACTGCATGGAACCTAGCAATTCTGTTCTTTAACTGGCCAACAGGGTCTTTGCTGGAACAATGTGAGACACTCCCGTTTCCCCAGAGTCTGAGCATCCTACCCATTTGTACTAGGACCTGCAATCAAGCACTTGTCTTGCACACTGCCATCAAGCCAATGGTCTTGTCCTCACTCTTTTGCTTTGAATATCCAACACCAAGACCTCCTGTCTAGTGCAAAATTTCTTGCAACAAACATACCCATGGAAACTTTTATCTAGGGGTGAAAGTAACATAAAAGTGTTACAGTAATTTCAGGGCCTCGGGTGGAAGGGGTGGGGCTGGGGATCAGCCTGCCCCAGCCAGCCCTTCTGCGCTGCCCAGCCCTCAGTGCCCAGGGCTCCGGAGGTGATTTAAAAGACCCAGGGCTCCAGCTGCTGCTGCGGTAGCGGCGGCCAGGAGCCCCAGGCCATTTTAAATCGCTGGGCCCTGGGGCAGCTGCCCCTTCTAGTGAAGGCCTGCTAAATCAACAGCAGAGCGCTCTCCAGTTGACTTCCTTACTCCACCTCTCTGAGAAGAGTAAGGTAAGTTGACGGAAGAGCATCTCCCATTGACGCAGCGCAGTGAAGACACTGCGGTAAGTCGACCTAAGCTACGTTGACTCCTTTTACATGATTCATGTAGCTGGAGTAGTGTAACTTAGGTCGATTTACCCCGCTAGTGTAGACAAGACCTAAGTGCTGAAAACTTCTAAGTTTATTAAAAGAAAACCAGGAACTGGCCTCCAGGGGAACAGGAGTGTCTGAGACTGATGGTAAGACCATAGATGTATGTATCTATATTATTATTAATCATTTTTATTACCGTAGTGCCTGGGAGCCCTAGGACCTTGGTGTGCTAGGCACTATACAATTGCATAAGGAAAATGCAATAGCTTTTATTTAATATAAGGGTTTTGAGATTTTTTCCTGTATGCACTACAATGATTTGTGTTTTCCTTACGTTTTATTATATATGTATTTCACTTCCTTCACTTATTTAGACAGCTGAATTTGTGCTTAGCCTAGCTAGGCTAACCTCATCCTAGGGCAGTGGTCCCCAACCTTTCTGTGGGAATAGCATATTCCTATTCCCAGAAGACTGTGGCGGGCGCCAGACACCCTGCTGCTGAAATGCCGCCGAGAAACGGCAATGCTTCTCGGCAGCATTTCGGTGGGCGGTTCTCTGGCGGCCACGATCGGCGGCGGCATTTCAGTGGCGTGGCGTCCTGAAGGCACACACAACTGCCCCGGCGGATGCCATTGCACCCACAGGCACTATGTTGGGGACCCCTGTCCTAGGGTGACCAGACAGCAAGTGTGAAAAATCGCGACGCAGGTGGTGGTGGTGGGGGGGGAATAATAGGTGCCTATATAAGACAAAGCCCCAAATATCAGGACTATCCCTATAAAATCGGGACATCTGGTCACCCTACCTCACCCCAATGTAGACCCATCTAGGTCAATGGAAAAATGCTTTTGGTGAGGTAGCTAACTTTGTTTTTGGAGCTGGTGTTCCTACACTGATGGAAAAACCCCTTCCCTAGTGCAGGCTGGAGCTGCATTCTGGGGCGATGCTAACATAGCTTTGCAACAGTACGGGCTCCATAGTCAGGAAGTACTACCAGCCCCTTTTGTTCTCAGTTTCCCCGTGGAGAGTTACCCTGTCACCATACAAAGCAACTTACACAATTAAGAAGCAGGCAACATGATGCCATCACGGCCTGCAGCCTTGCCAGCTCCACACGCCCCGCGCTTCAACACCCTTTTATTACCTGGCAAGCCTACAGGACACCAAGCAGCCCCAGTGCCCACCGCATCTTTCCCTGGCTCAGAGACTAAACAAGGCAAGGCACGTACCAGCTGCTCCGAGGCCACCAGCTTGAGGAACTTTTTGATGAAGTCAATGAGCCCCTGGATGGTGCGGGTCCTCTCCACGGCCCACTTCTTGTTCTTCATGATCGGCGTGTCCCCCACAGCCTTCAGCAGGACGTCAACTAGGGCGAAAGCAGAGACTGAGCGAAGGAAACCAGCCCCCGCGCACCTGCCTGCCGCAGAGGCAGAGCCCCGCCCCAAGGCACAGGCAGCCGGCCGCACCGACAGCGCAACAGCGACAGACAAGCTATTGGCCGCTGTCCTGCCGGCCCACCCGCGGCCGGGAGATACCAACGCGCCCGTACGACGGGGCTGGAGCATTTTCTCCTCTTCTCTCCCCCCCGCCCCGATCGTATCCTCTGCCTTTTCCTAATTGGTTAAACTAGCTGAAGTAGGCGGCTCATTCTTTCACCCGATTGGCCAATGCGCCTGGCAATCAGAGCAAACCCAGGATCTCGCCCCGCCCCGGAGCAATAATTCCTTTTTCCTATTACTTTTCTTCTTGGTATCCTCGGCGGGTTCCTCGGTCACCGGGGAGCCGGCTGAAGGGGGAGCCGGCTCGGCAACCCCCACCGCAGTTCCCCCATTCGGGGGCTCTTCTCCACACTCGCCTCGGCTACCATCCTGAGGAGAGAGCGGTAGCTGCTTCTCCACTTCCGCCATATTGCTTACAGGCAAGTAAGGGCGGACGTGACGTCACCCATATTAACTCCTGGCCACTGAGATCACGTGACCGAAGGGCACCATTCCCGGCGAATGTTGACAATCGCGATGAGCCGCACTGCCTTGTCAGGTGACTTCGTGTCACGTGGGCAGCGGGAGCTGTTCTGTTTCCGCTCTGGGCCCGAGTCGTGGGGGAGCTGCTGCTGCTCGGGTGAAGGGGGAGGGGCAGAGCTCGCAGTGACCCGGCCGGCTGGAGCGGCCTCCTCCCGCCGCCTCACCATGATCAAAGCGATCCTCATCTTCAACAACCACGGCAAACCCCGGCTCTCCAAGTTCTACCAGCGCTATGTACGGGGGCGGGCGCTGGGCGCGGCGGGGGGGGGGGGTCTCTGTCTCTCTGAGGTTGTCCCGCCCTCGGAGTGTGGCCAGACCGGGGCCTCAGGAGGCTGTTGAGAGGCGGGGTCGGGATAGGGGCAGTAGCGAGGAGTGGGAAGGGCCGGGCAGTGGGTCTGTGCAGTGGGCTGCCTTCCCCATCAGGGTGCAGCCCCTGCTCTGGGGGACGGTGCAGATCTTAGCCCGCAGGAGCGCAGCTCAGAGGTGACCCTTGTCACTCTGCCCGCTTCCCAGCACCCGCCGGCCTGAGCCATGGGTCCCGGCGACTCGTGTGCAGGGCGGCGGATGCAGGCTCCCTGTAGGCGGGGCGGCGACTTCTCGCTGGTAGGTGGTTGGGTGTTGGCGGGTCTTGGTGTCAGCAGGCAGTTGATGTGATCTGGGTCTCTTTGGGGTTGGTGGCCCATGTCTGACTTTAGGGCTTGTCTGCACTAGGAAGACTTATTGTTTGAACTATACGAGTATAATTAAAGCAGTAACCCCCTAGTGTAGATGCAGTTAAACTGGTATAAAAGTGCTTATACAAGTATGGTTTATTCTAGATTAGAAAGGGAAATAAATTATACCAGTGTTAGGTACCTTTGTACTGGTATAACTGCATCCGTAGTGGGCTTAAAATGGTATCAGTATAACAATAAAAATCACAACTGTATCTGACATACCCATATGGTAGTCCAGAGCTTAGAACTGTATCTACAATACAGTAGTTGATTATGGCACAGGCACTTCCAGTGCAAATTAGCCAAAATCATGCGCCACCAATACTGAGGCTCCCAGTAACAGTGATTGATACTGAATATGTGATAAGCGAAGATGATTTTCCAGTACATTGCTTAGATGCAGACCTGGAACTGAGCTAAATACCTGATTCTGACCACCTTTTAATTTTTTTGGGCGTGTGTGTGTGTCTAATTCATATCCAAACTTGGTAACTCAGGATCTCTTATAATTTGGGGTAAAAGGCAATGTTCCCTCTAATTTTTTACATCCATGTGCCGAATGAATTTTATTATGTGCACCAATATGGAGGTGATGTGTGGTGGGGGCGGGGCCGAGGGGTTTGGAGTGTGGGAGGATGCTCAGGTCTAGGGCAGAGGGTTGGGCTTGGGGTACAGGGGGGCGAGGGCTCTGGCTGGAGGTGTGGGCTCTGAGGATGAGGGTTTTGGGGTGCATACTGCCCTGGGGCTGCGGTGGAGAGAGAGGACTTAAAGGGAACTTAGGTGAGAGGATGTTGGACAGACAGAGGATGGACACTGATAATAGGTTTCATGTTAAGGTTTGTAGTGAAACTATGGGTTTCTAGTATTTCAGAAATTAAAACAATAGTCTTAAATATTCATTTTAAATAGTTATATCTGTTTAATGTGTTTGAATCATAATTCTTTTAAAAATTTAAAATTAATTTAAAAATCATGATAGGTGATAGCGTGGTTTATATGGTTTTCTTCTGATATGCCATACTGTCTTAAAATTAGAGATGCGATGTAGAGACATTATACATTCTTCTTTTGAAATACAAGAAAATATAATCAAATCAATTACTTTTCCCAAAGTACTTTTTTAACCTCTTATAACCTAATTGATTCATAGCTGACCAAATTTATAGAGACAGAGACCTCAGCCATCTGCTGTTCCTTTTTGCTCACCATTCCAAAATATTGCACCAGCCTGTATATGAAATAATAAGTGACCATTAATTATGTCTGTTAATAATACTGTCCAGGACTGTTAAATAATTATTCTAAACCAAGTGGTTTTTTTTGAGAGATGATTTTACAAGAAAAAACAGAAGCTCTCAAGCTTTCCCACCCAACTGACAATTTTGTTTGAGCAAAAATCATTCATGCACTATTTCCGTCATAAACAGTTTAATTTCAAAACAAAATTTATTTTGAAGGTGAAAGAATATAGAATTCTGACTTCCAGTAAAAATGATTTACAGCTTTAACTGTGGAGCCGTTACTGCAGATTCATAGTAATTGTCTAAAATATTGGAAAAAAGAATTAAAATCTTAGACAATATGCTTTGGAGAGTTCTTTTACACTCCTTTCTATATCTCTTGTGCACCATTACGTGCCTCTGTAGTTACAGAGATGCTAGCGTTGAGAACATGAGAAAAAGGCTTACAGCCTTTGGTAGAGGTCAGTCAGCAAACTTTTTTTCTGTAAACTCCTATAGTATTAGAAAAGTGATGATTCTCATACAAAGGAAAAAAATTAATGAACAGCAGCAGATGCTGAACAGTGAAATCTTCAGTGAGCTTAAACTCAAAAAGGAAGCTTACAAGAAGTGGAAATTTGGACAGATGACTAGGGAGGAGTATAAAAATATTGCTAGAGCACGTGGGGTGTTATCAGGAAGGCCAACGCACAAACGCAGCTAGCAAGGGATGTGAAGGGTAACAAGAAGGGTTTCTACAGGTATGTTAGCAACAAGAAGAAGGTCAGGGAAAGTGTGGGACCCTTACTGAATGGGGGAGGCAACATAGTGACAGATGATGTGGAAAAAGCTGAAGTACTCAATGCTTTTTTTTGCCTCGATCTTCACAGACAAGGTCAGCTCTCAGAATGCTGCATGGGGCAACACAGTATGGGGAGGAGGTGAGCAGCCATCAGTGGTGAAAGAACAGGTTAAGGACTGTTTAGAAAAGCTGGACGAGCATAAGTCCATGGGTCCTGATCTAATGTATCCAAGGGTGCTGAGGGAGTTGGCTGATGTGATTGCAGAGCCATTGGCCATTATCTTTGAAAATTCGTGGCGATTGTGGGAGGTCCCGGACAATGGAAAAAAGGCAAATATAGTGCCCATATTTTAAAAAGGAAAGAAAGGGAACCTGGGGAACCACAGACTTCCAATACAGCCTCACTTCAGTCCCCAGCAAAATCAGGGAGCAGGTCCTCAAGGAATCCATTTTGAAGCACTTGGAGGAGAGGAAGGTGATCAGGAACAGTCAGCATGGATTCACCAAGGGCAAGTCATGCCTGACCAACCTGATTGCCTTCTATGATGAGATAACTGGCACTGTGAATATGGGGAAAGCAGTGGATGTGATATATCTTGACTTTAGCAAAGCTTTTGATACAGTCTCCCACAGTATTCTTGCCAGCAAGTTAAAAAAGTATGGACTGGATGAACAGACTATAAGGTGGATAGAAAGCTGGTTAGAGTGTTGGGCTCAACGGTAGTGATCAGCAGCTCGATGTCTAGTTGGCAGCCGATATCAAGTGGAGTGCCCCAGGGGTTGGTCCTGGGGCCGGTTTTGTTCAAAATCTTTATTAATGATCTGGATGATGGGATTAATTGCACCCTCAGCAAGTTTGCAGACGATACTAAGCTGGTGGGAGAGATAGATACACTGGAGGGTAGGGATAGGATCCAGAATGACTTAAACAAATTGGAGGGTTGAGCTAAAAGAAATCTGATGAGGTTTAACAAGGACAAGTGCAGAGTCCTGCACTTAGGAAGGAAGAATCCCATGCACCGCTACAGGCTGGGGACTGACTGGATAAGCAGCAGAAAAGGACCTGGGGATTACAGTGGATGAGAAGCTGGATATGAGTCAACAGTGTGCCCTTGTTGTCAAGAAAGCTAACGGCATACTGGGCTGCATTAATAGGAGCATTGCCGGCAGATCGAGGGAAGTGATTATTCCCCTCTATTCGGCACTGGTGAGGCCACAGCTGGAGTATTGCATCCAGTTTTGGTCCCCCCACTATAGAAGGGATGTGGACAAATTAGAGAGAGTCCATTAGAGGGCAAAGAAAATGATTGGGGGCTGAGGCACATGATTTACGAGGAGGGGCTGAGGGACTGGGGTTAGTTAGTCTACAGAAGAGAAGAGTGAGGGGAGATTTGACGGCAGCCTTCAACTACCTGAAGGGGGTTTCCAAAGAGGATGGAGCTCGGCTGTTCTCAGTGGTGGCAGATGACCGAACAAGGAGCAATGGTCTCAAGTTGCAGTTGGGGAGGTCTAGGCTGGATATTAGGAAACACTCTTTCATTAGGAGGGTGGTGAAACACTGGAATGGGTTACTTGGGAGGTGGTGGAATCTCCATCCTTAGAGGTTTTTAAGGCCCGGCTTGACAAAGCCCTGGCTGGGATGATTTAGTGGGTGTTGGTCCTGCTTTGAGCAGGGGATTGGACTAGAGGTCTCTTCCAACCCTAATATTCTATGATTCTATGCACGTGTTTGTTTGTTTTTTAACCTGTGGGAAAGTGAAGTTTGTGCAAAATTCTATGTAAATATGTGCTTTGGAGTCAGGAATTACCACCGCAGGCTTGATCGGGGAATGAACAAAACAAAAGAGTTAACCCAGAATAAAACTGAAGTATAATCTTTTAAGCTGTGTGCTGTATTTCCCAGCTGTGGAGTTACCATTGGGAGTAGAAAAATACACAAAAACACTTGTCTTCAGCAAAATTAATACATCTAGATATTAAAAGTAGTACCAATGGAAAGAATTTCACCTTTGGTGTCTGTGGCTAGTCAGTCAAATACACAAAGGTTGCATTGTTCAGAATTATATAACTTCACAACTTTTACTGTTAAAAATATGTTTGATCAAGGACGTACCTTTGCAGAAATGATGACTGTGGCTCATTGGGTGGCACTGCCAGTGTTTAATAAATGAGTACATTGCTGGCAGAAAACCACTCTCTCTGAGTGAGAGAATTTCATCCACTCCCCTGGGAAAGAGAACCTGGAGAAACTATAACACAGGTCAAAAATCCCACTACCTCTTCTTAGCACTTATCAGCCAGCAAACTGATTATCTTGATTTACCATTTCAAAATTAAAATTTATGTGAAGAGTTTCAGGCTGGCTATGTCTGTAAGACTTCAATTTCATTTTTTATGTGTGTGAATCTCCCCTTCTTCTTCCCAATTTCAAAGGGGGGATTTCAGAAATTTCAGGGAAGGGATTTTGTTATTTTCCTTTGTCTGTTAATTTTACAGTGTTTGTTACTTGGATTGGTAGCAGAAAGGGACTTGACTATAGGAAACTCTTACTAAAATGAATCAGTTCACTTCTATTTTCTCTTTCCTATCCTAAGATTTATTTCATCACTGATTTGTTTTTTTGTATGTCTCTTTGCTATTGTCCATGCCTGTTGCAGCTGCAGCAGCTCTGGGAAAAGTAGGGGGATGGCTTTGTGGTTGCCCACTTTTTTCTGAGCTGCATTTGTCCAAAGAACTGAAGGACAGTGGGGTTGCTCCCACTTGACATAGACTTGTTGCTGTCCCTTCCTGTTAAGCAGGATTATTTTGCCTGAGGAGCAGTAAAATTGTGGGAACATTTAAAAGCTTCACAATTCCAATAATCTTGCAGCAACCGTAAAACACTAATTAGTTTGATCCATAGTTTAGTGACAGTAGAATGTACAGTAAAACCTCAGAGTTACAAACACCTCGGGAATGGAGGTTGTTTGTAACTCTGAACAAAACGTTATGGTAGTTCTTTCAAAAGTTTACAACTGAACATCAACTTAATACAGTTTTGAAACTTTACTATGTGGAAGAAAAATGCTAAGTTCCTTTTTTTTTAGTAGTTGACATTTAACACTACTGTACTGTATTTCCTTTTTTTTTTTTTTGGGGGGGGGGGGGTGTCTCCGCTGCTGCCTGATTGTGTATTTCCAGTTCCAAATGAGGCGTGTGGTTGACTGGTCACTTCATATCTCTGGTGTTCATAACTCTGAGGTTGTACTGTAGTTACTGTTACTTTGAATAAATATTTGTGTATGATCATTGCTTTGTTTACAGTTTCCTTCTACACATCTACAACTCGTTTAGTATGCCCTAGGCACCGTGATAAATCTTTTTGTTTGTTTGTTTTAGTTTACCTAACAGTATGTCCACAATACAGTATTTAATTTTGGCCCAGAATGTAGCCGCACTTTGCACCAATGCAGCTCACCCTGTGCTTGAAACTGGGGTGAGCTGCACTGTGCAAATCCAGCTTTCCTTGTCTACACTAGTGTTTTGCACCACCCATTACTGGAATTAGGACAAAAAACCACAGTTCAGTAGAACAACAGGTTCTGCGTCTGGGTGAACAATTACAGATATATGAATGAAACTAAGCAATTTAAATGAAAATATTTTCTGAAGTGCAAGTCCTCTACAGTGTTTAAAACCGGACACTTCTGAATTGTGCTAGAAAACTGCCCTTGCCTAAAGTCTTGCGAAGGCAGAGGATATATCTACAGAGCAAAGAACCACCTGCGGCTGGCCTGTGCCAGCCGACTCAGGCTCGGGTTGTGAGGCTGTTTCATTGCTGTGTAGACTTCTGAGTTTGGGATGGAACCTGGGTTCTGGGACCCTCCTACCCTGTAGGGCTCTAGAGCCCAGACTCCAGCCTGAGCCCAGAAGTCTACACAGCAGTGAAACAGCCCGAGCCCTGTGAGCCCAAGTCAGCTGTCATGGGCCAGCCACAGGTTTTTCTTTGCTGTGTACAGATACCCTGGGAGGAGGAGGAAAACTTTACATTTTGTGTAATTATGACTTTAATTGAATGGAATGTTTTGACAGAAATGTGTTCTGCATACAATTGTGGGTGATACCTACGATTTCCCCCTCTTTCTTGAAATCCATATTTGAGAACTTGTAATATGGTACAATTTCAGAGGAAACTTCTAGTATTTAGTGAATCTAATTTACATTTAGCACACGGACTGACTTTGTTATGTTGCTAACCAATAAGAAAGAGATTCTTCTTAAATGAAGTAATCCAGTTTCTGTGTTTGGGAGGTGGGGGACTATCTGAAATTCAAAAAGCGCAGCTATGCTAAGAAATGTAAAAGAAAAAGAACATGAAGATTACATGTTAATTTGAAGAACAGCCTCCCTCCCCATCCACCACCAGTTACATAATTGTACCATGTAACAATTGTGGAACTTAATGCCTATGTATCATTGATTTCCCCAGCTTCACTTGAATTTAAAAACTACCTGGTTCATTGAATAAGTACTTCATAATAGCTACTGGAAAATGCTTGTTAGTTACCAATCTGAATTCCAGTGCTTGTATTTTAAGTCTTTTTAATTACACACTTTTTTCCCTTCTAAAAGGCAGAACCATTTGTGTGTTCTAGTCAGTGAAAATTAGGCTTGCACTCTAAGAGGATTTTGCAGATTTAGATCTAAGTGGAACAAAACCCAGTTCTGGAGACAAACCTCTCTTGTCTCTGCTAGGTATCCGATGCACTGCACTGAGCATAATGTGTCATCTTTTGTCAAGCTTATAAAATAAGACACTCATAGATTCCAAGCCAGAAGGGACCAGATGTTCATCTAGTCTGACTTCCTGTATACATAGGCCATAGAACTTCCCCCAAATGCTTCCTACAGCAGATTATTTCGAAAACCATCCAATCTTGATTAAAAATTGTCAGTGATAGAGAGTCCATGACTCTTGGTAAATTGTTCTCATGGTTAATTACTCTCACCATTTAAAAATTTATGCCATTTCCAGTTTGAATTTGTCTCCTTCAACTTCCAGCCATTGGATAATGTTATACCTTTCTTTGCTACACTGAAGAGCCCATTATTAAATATTTGTTCCCCATGTTGGTACTTTCAGATTTTAATCATGTTACTGCTTACTCGTCTCTTTAAGATAAATAGATAGACTCAAAAAGCTCAATCACTATGAGGCATATATTTTAATCGTTTAATCATTCTTGTGGCTCTTCTCCGAACCCGCTCTAATTTGTCAACATCCTTCTTGAATTGTGTGCACCAAAAGTGGACACAGTATTCCAAGAAGCGGTCATTTCAGTGCCAAATGTAGAAGTAAAATAACTTCTCTGCTCCTACTTGAGATTCCCCTGTTTGTCCATTTAGGATCGCATTAGCTCTTTTAACTACAGCACCCCTCTGGCAGCGCATGTTCAACTGGTTATCTGCCAGGACACCCACATCTTTTTCAGAGTCACTGCTTTCCAGGGTAGAATCAGCCGTCATAGAAGTATGGACTACATTTTTTGTTCCTACACGTATACATTTACATTGAGCTGTATTAAAGTGCAACTTAGTTGCTTGTGCACAGCTTACCAAGTGATCTAGATTGTTCTGTATCACTGACCGATCCTCTTTGTTATTTACCACTCCACCAATTTTTGTTTCATGTGCAGACTTTATTAGTGATGATTTTTATGTCGTCTTCCAGGTCATTGATAAAAATGTTGAATAGTGTAGGGCCCAAGAACCAATATCTGCAGGATCCCACTAGAAACACACCTGCTGTGTGATGATTCCCCATTTTACAATTACCTTTTGAGAACTATTAATTAGCTGATTGTTTTATCCAATTAATGTGTGACATGTTAATTGTATGTTCAGTTTCATTAATCAAAAGCCATGTGGCACCAAGTCAACTGCCTTACAGAAGTCTGAACATATTATGTCAACACTATTGCCTTTATCAACCACACTTATAATCTCATCAAAAAATATGTTAATTTGATAGGATCTGTTTTCCATAAACCCATGTTTATTTACCTTAATTACACTACCCTCCTTTAATTCTTTATCACATCCTCCATTATCTTGACTGGAATTGATGTGAGACTGACGGAGCTATAATTACTCTGGTCATCATGTTTACCTATTTTGAAAAATTGCCACAATATTAGCTTTCTTCCAGTTTTCTGGAGATTTTTGGAATGTGTAGCTTTGTTGATAGCAAAACTGACAGATCCCTTCCATAACTAAATTAAGGTCTAATCTGGTAGATTAATCTGGTAGATTTTCTAATCTGGTAGATTAGAAAATTTGGGTGATTTTTCTATTGGAAAGTTGTACTCATGGTGGTTCTAGAATGTAGGCCCATTGTCGTAATTTAAAAGTGTGAAATAGTTTCCTGAACAACTCTTGGATAAGGTCCTGTTTACCCAGACTTGTACTGGTGTACTGAAGATACTTTAAAAAAAAATCATTTTCGGTAATGCACTGCAAACCCCTGTGTGGATTATCTTAAATAGGTTTTGAAATGGTAAATCTTAGGCTGAATCGATATAAACCAAATCAATACACAGTCTTCAAACTGGTTTAAGAGCATCAATTCAGGGGTTTGTATTGCTTTAACTAAAAACATATATTCAGTTAAACTGGTGGAAATTTGTTTGTAGACAAGATCTAAAATGCAAAATAACATTTTGTTCAGTCTACAGTACAGTTATCAGGGATGGTTCTGGGAATGTTTCTACTCAAAATAACTTGTCCTAAAGTTTATGTTAAATCAATGTAGGTTTTTTGAGAGCAGTAAAACTTATTTACTGTTGCAACTTGTTTAACAGCTTTGTTCAGTCTAGTTTAGAAAAGTGTCACCCTATAGCTTAATAACGGACCTCAAAGATAATGAAATAGTGTTACAATAAATTGAGGGTTGACTGATTAGAAGGCAGCAAAGATGATTGTCTTGCTAGTGCTGTTAATAAACGGAGTGCAAACTATATGACCTATAAATATAAACTACTGTTAACTAATCCACTTTAGTCTGATAGTAAAATACATTTTTTTTTTTCACAGAGTGAAGATACACAGCAACAAATTATCAGAGAAACTTTCCATTTGGTATCCAAACGTGATGAAAATGTTTGTAATTTCCTAGAAGGAGGCTTGTAAGTATTGAAATTTAACAGAAATTTCTAGTATTAATGAATAGCAAGGGATGTCACAAAAACCTTGAAGAGTACCATATTTTAGAGCAGGTTTCAGAGTAACAGCCGTGTTAGTCTGTATTCACAAAAAGAAAAGGAGTACTTGTGGCACCTTAGAGACTAACCAATTTATTTGAGCATAAGCTTTCGTGAGCTACAGCAGTAATTTAGTTAAAATTTCTGTCTAAATATTTCTGATGCACCCATGAGAAAGACCATCTACCCGTCTCCATTGTATCTTGGTAATAAATACGCTGTTACAGTTAAGTAGCTATAACTATCTTCTGTTATAAAGTGTTCTCTGACTTTAACAAAATATTTCTTCTAGGGCCCTGTCTGTTGTACAGCTGTAACTGAATTAGGGGATATGGTTACAACACAGCTGTCGCTGATCCAGAGACAATACAGAAACAAATATATAGTAGCCTAGATGGCACCTAACTATATTCCCAAAGCCCAGCTAAAGCTTTGAGGTCAACCTAAGAGACTGTTTCACTACACCATTGCAAAACTTGAAATCAGTGGCAACTTGTCTACTGGGTACATAGGCCTGAGCTCCTAATATTTGGATGCTGTGTGCTCTTGGTAGAGGGTTCCTGGCCTAAAGATTCCATGGATTTCTGCCAGAGTCCAAGTTTGCTGGTTTGTAGAGCAGTGGTTTTCAAACTTTTTTTCTGGGGACCCAATTGAAGAAAACTGTTGATGCCTTTGACCCAACAGAGCTGGGGATGAGAGGTTTGGGGTGTGGGAGGGGCTCTGGGCTGGAGCCGGGGATGAGGGGTTTGGGATGCAAGAGGGGCTCTGGGTTGGGGGGAGGCTCAAGGCTGGGGCAGGGGGTTGGGGTGCGGGAGGGGGTCAGGGCTCTGGGCTGGGGGTGCAGGCCCTGGGGGCGTCAGAGATGAGGGGCTTGGAGTTCAGGAAGGGGTTCCAGGTTTGGGGGGGGATTAGGGCTGGGCCAGGGGATTGGGGCATGGATTTACCTCCGGTGGCTCCCGGTCAGCAGCGCAGCCGGGGTGAAGAGGCAGGCTTCCCGGAAGCGGCCAGCAGCAGGTCCGGCTCCTAGGCAGAGGCGCGCAAGCGGCTTCGCGCTACTCTCGCCCGCAGGCACCACCTTCCCCCTGGTTCCCATTGGCTGGGAACTGGCCAATGGGAATGTGGAGCTGGTGCTCAGGGTGGAGGCAGTGCGCGGAGCCCCGTGGGCCCCCTGCCTAGAAGCCGGACCCACTGCTGGCTGCTTCTGGGTTGCAGTGCGGTGTTGGAAAAGGTAGGCACTAGCCTGCCTTAGCTGGGAAACACCGCCGACGGGACTTTTAACATCCCAGTCGGTGGTGCTGACCAGAGCAAGGCGACCCAGTGCCTGACATGCCGTGACCCAGTACTAGGTCACGACCCACGGTTTGAAAAACACAGCTGCAGAGCAAGTCTGGATTAAGAAAAATGATTGTTTTAAAAACTGTGTTAGCAAACGCATTTTTAAAAGTGGGTCTTTTGCACAGTGTAGACAGCAAGTTGTGTTGCTGGCCATGATCAACCCTAGGCTTCTCCCATGTAGCAGGTTTTTGAACTTGACTTTCCCCGTCTACACTAGGTACAAAATCCTGTTTACAATGTGTTTAGCTAATGTGTTTCAAAACATGTCTGTTTTTCCTAGTTTAGTTGTGCCCTCTGAGCCTGGTATTTAAATAAAGCATATTTGTTTGACCTTTGGTTAAAACTGTGGAGTGTTTTCCTCTGATGTATTGGGGTGGCTGATAAGGAGGCAGATATTTTTGATGACAGGTGTTGTCAGTGCTGAAGTGATGATTGGATTTTTAAGGTAAAAATGTCAAGTTTTTTTACTCCTTGCGATCTTAGAGCATGTTTGTTGTGAGTTCTCACACCTTAACAGAGGGCAGAAGTGCTGAAATAAGAGACGCGTTCATTCAAAATTTTAGTAATTGAAGTTACATAGGTATTAACAAAAAACACAATTTTTGGGAAAAGAGGTCATGATTGACTTTGTTTTAGCTGCCATGATTTTGGTCTCTTTGTAGATCACTGTTGACACTTAACATGAGTTAACTAGCTGCATTCCTCTGTGGGGGGAACCTAGGGTTGACTAAAGCCAGTTAACATGTTAAAAGCTGTGTCTACGCTTGGAACACAATCATGATCAAAGTTGTGGTAGCTACCATGATACCAACCCTGACCTGTTTTCCTAGTCAAGACAAGGCCTGACATTTGACGAACAATCCTTTCTCCTCTTAATTATTCCACTTTTGCTTTCTTCACTCTTGGAAGTATCATTGCAGTAGTTCTCCAGTTAGCATAGTCTTCCAGGCTGGACAGGACCTGAATTTCTAATGTTAAAAAAAAAAGCCACAGAGCAAAAGCCCACCCTTTCAGGCATTTTTTTTATACATCATAAAGAAGTGCGCAAAAAAAAAAAAAGTGGGGGGGGTGGGTGGCACTAGCTCAACTTTTGTTTCCTTTCTTCAAGTCCCCATTTGATATAGCTCTTCAAGCAGGGACAGTCTTCCTGTGTCTCTGTAGAGCAATTTGCACATTTTGGGCATAATTGTAATATAATACTTGTAAGGTACTTGGAGGTTCTAGCAGTAAGTGTGGAACAACTTCACATGCACTGCAATATCTAGATAATTGTCATAAATTAAGGACACAGTATCAACCTTTACTTCGCTTTTTTTTTTTTTTTTTTTTTAGTTTTCAAATCACGAAAACTCTGTATATTTTTTGTTTTTGTTTAGTATTTGGGAGCATGGGACTTGTCTCTTCAAGCATTAATGTGAAGCTGTGTGGAAAGTGCAGGTGTTCTAAAGGTTCTTAATAGTTTTAACTTACAAATAAAGAATAGAAAATTAGAGGGATCATTTCTTTGTGCAGATTTGTGATCTATTAGACTCTGGTGATTTCTTCTGTAAATCCAGTTTAGGAGGGGTTTTTAATGGCTTATTCCCCAATGTTCAGAATCATCAGCTTAATACCTGTATACCCATGTGTCACAAAATGTTTTCATTTATACATGAACCATGTTGTTGCTTAACATAGAATTTTTAGCCACCTAAAGAAGAGAGATACATGCCTTCTGATATTTACAGTTAAAATTTTCTCTCAGGGGGAGGCTATAGAGGATGGGCTGAAGCATATCACTGTTGATTCACTTAAGATAACTCTTCCTTTTGTAGTTCACTAACTTGATGATTAAGGAGAAATATAAGGAATTTAAATTTCTGCATCTCTTTTAACATTGTAATACAACCAGTTGAGTGCAATGTACTCATACTTTCTGTAATGTCAAATATTCTGTAGCACAACTGTTGTATTAATTCAGTTTATCACTAAGATCATAAATTTTGTTTAAGTGAATATCCGTGCAATCCATGTGTACTAATCACTGACTTCAGTGCATGTGTACTTAAATTTTTTCAACTCCTCTCCATGGCTCCCCTGAGCGGGACTGGGAAAGATGCTTGGGCATGTGATCGACCCCCTTCTGAGTAATATTCCTTACTCTCTGCTCAGTGCCTGCTAGAATGTCAGAGTGACACTTGCACACATGTGGAAGAGTGTATTTATTGATCTGTTTGCCATAGTTCTGATGTGCAGGTGCATATATCGGTGTGCTTACTACTGTCTATGAGGATATTTACTAACAGTAATTACAATTCAGAGTTAAGATGTCATGTTGGTTTGGCTTGGTTTTTTCCAGAGCACCTTTACATTAAATTATGAGGTTCTGTATTATGCTGTTAATGGCTGAAGTATTTTCAACATATACTTATTTCATGATGTAATTTAAATTTAAACTGTATCCTGAAAAGTATATAATTTGCTGTTAATGAGTTTTTGCTCATCTTGTCTTGACACTGACCTAGCTTCTCTTTATTTAGACTAATAGGTGGATCTGATAACAAACTAATCTACCGACACTATGCCACGTTGTACTTTGTCTTCTGTGTGGATTCTTCAGAAAGTGAACTTGGCATTTTAGACCTAATACAAGTAAGTGTTGTTTTTAAAGGAAATGCCATATTTTTAGAGATACTTGGTGTTTCTGCCTTCTGGCTTACCTTTTTCTGAATTGCTTGAAAATAAAGATGACTTCCATTATAGTGTAAAGTACAACATACTTGTGTTAATCGTTGTACAGTTTCCTACCATTACTAGAGAAAGTTCTTTTTTCACAAATTAATGTTTAGGTAAGAAAACAGTTCATTTGACAGGTAATGAGCCTAAATTATAATCTGCCATATTTTGTTGCATCTTTGCAGAGAATTGGAGTCTAGTTTTGGTAACAGATTCATTCAGTTCAAATGGCTGTTTTCCTGGATTTTTGTTTCCTCTTTGCTCACTTTGGCATTTTGTAGTGTCTGAACAGTGCAAGATATTGGATATCACATACAATGAATCATCTTTTCACAGCTGTTTGCTCTACAGAGTAGAGTTGCTTTGTTTTGTAGCATATCTTCTTACTCAAATGTGTTAAAATATTTACAAAGTGAGAAGAGCAGCGCATTAATATTTAATGCAACTTCTCAGGTATTTCTGAATATTCACTCTATCTACAAAATATACATCTTCATTCTTAATTAGAAACAATAGGATCAGAAAAGACCACTTGAGTTATCCAGTCTGATCCCTTGCATTTTGCAGGGCCACTTATGCAACTCCAACTGATTTCTTTCTTGCTGTGCTCTGATATGTACAATGCTGATACTTCAGCAACCTCCCAATAATTCCACTATCCAATGGCACTGTCTAGCCTGTGTTTCCTTTTCATGTCTTTAGGACAATGGCTTTATGCGTACTGAAGCCTCTAGGTAGGTGTGCAATCATCATAAAAACATCAAAATTAAATCTTTGTTCTCAAACTTCTTCACAAAAGCACCTCTATCACAAGAAGTAATTCAACCTATGAACACCATTTCATCTCCCAATACCAGTCTGACATCTTCCCTGTGGAAGCTATAATGCTTGGAAACATAAACAACTGCGGGAAGGAAACAATATATTTATAAATGCTTTCTAGGTCACCTTTAGCAGATCAAGGTGTTCCATGGATATTAATCTTTGACTTTCACTCAGAGGATATACTGTACATGTTTGTCCAGCTTCCGGTCTCTGCCTCAGAGGATTCTCATGTCAGGACAGACTAGTGAAACCTTTCACCTTAATACTGCAGACTTCTTGTATATAATCACTTTTAAGGCTGTATACAAATTGTTTAAAGGCTCTTTGTATTGGTGTTTGTGATTAACTAGAAAAGGGAGAGTGCTATGGGTTAGCATCATTATCAGTGGGTATGTAAAGTCTACAGGGTTAAATGTGAGTTATTCTTAAATCTCCCTTGAAGTGTTACAAGAGGAAATCAAGGCCTTGGTTCATCTTTTTTCTCTCAGTAGAGTTTATGATATTATAGCCACAGTAAGCAAAATGAAACTAGAACCTTGATGAACAGCCAGAGCCATGGCAATGCGAGGGAGAGTCACATCAAACTTTCAAAAGAACCTAACTAACTTAGGTGCCAAGTCCCTTTGACTTTCAGTGAGACTTAAGCTTCTGAATTGCTTTAGCACTTTTGAAAATTTTACCCCTTATGTATAGTCTTGACTTCTAAGGCTCACTTCCCCATGAAGTACCCACAAAGAATACTGAGATCTCAGTGGTTAAAATCTGTACAGAGCCTTGCAAGTTGCATTTGTGCAATCAGACAGTTTTATGGGAGGCATAATGCAGTTTGGTCTGAAAGATGGATTTCTTAATTTCTTAACCTTAAGTCATTATGACCATAGATGCATCCAAGTAGAGCGAGGTAAATCACATGCAAATATTGCAATCTTTAGAGGCACACTAAACCTAGAGGTCCTGGGGCAACAGACTACTGTAATCTTTAACAAGTCTGGGGTCCAAAAAGCCTAATATTAATTCAAACAGGTATGTAAGATACAAGGTAGAACTGGGTGGGAAATGATTTTCCTGTTATGGAAGAAGTTTTGAGATTTCCAAAAATTTTCCTGTCCCAACTTGGGACAAAAAGTCCGTCTAAAATTTTCACAAACCAGAAATCCGGGGAAAAATTCAGATTGGCTCAGTTGAAACATTTGATAACTTCAAAATATTTCACTTACGTTTTTCCTTTACGTTTTTTTTTTACTTTACTGTAAATTAACTTCAATCTTGAACTGAAATTCAGGGGACATGTCAGCAATTTCAAAACTTTTTTCAAATCTTTTTTTCGCACAGGATGTTCATCAGAACCAACCTTATCCTGCAGACAGATTTGATTTCAACAAATAGGCATTTACCAATGAAAATGTTTAGTTGAAAAATTCCTGACTGGCTCTAGTACGAGGTCAGCCCTTTTAGTTTAGGTTAGAGCTGGGCAGAAATCCAAAAAACTTTCTTCTGGTTGATGAAATTGAAAACTTAAAAAAATCAATGGTAGTTAAGGTCCATTTGACAGATTTGCCTGAAAACTGACAGATTTGTGCTTTGGCTGACCACCAGAGGGAGTGATTTCCACAGTCTGACCTCCCTCTTATGTACTGGAGGCTGGAAATGCTCAAAATTTTTTTTTAACTTTTGTAAAAAGAAAAGGAGTACTTGTGGCACCTTAGAGACTAACCAATTTATTTGAGCATAAGCTTTCGTGAGCTACAGCTCACTTCATCGGACGTATTCAGTGGAAATCATCCGATGAAGTGAGCTGTAGCTCACGAAAGCTTATGCTCAAATAAATTGGTTAGTCTCTAAGGTGCAACAAGTACTCCTTTTCTTTTTGCGAATACAGACTAACACGGCTGCTACTCTGAAACTTAACTTTTGTAGTGCTTCAAGTGCAGTAGTTCCCAGATGTCAGTACCCAAGTCCTGTTGTGCAGGACCTGGCACAAACGTAAGAAGAGATGGACCCTGTCCCAAGGAGCTTGTGATCAAAAAGACTCTCAGCAAAAGCATCTCAGCTGACTTGAGCAGTTTTTATAGTGCACAGGGAATTCTGTGATCCCTAAAGCAGCCACCTGCTAAACCATATAAGGTTTTATAGAGTAAACCAGATACTTCAGATTGCACCCAGAAGCAGCGGGGAAGTCAGTATAGTTTATGTAGAACAAGTGTAATGTGCTCATGCTGACCAGCTCCACTAGGAACATGTATTGTTATACTCAGCACTATTAAAGCTTCCAAGTTTCATTGAAAGTCAGCCCCATGTGTGGTGGTGCTGCATTTATTTACTGCTATAACTACTAATGTCCAACCATTTAGGTATTAAATGCCTGGATGATTGTCCCATGCGTCTATCAGAGATCACTTTGAGCCAGTTGTCTGAATGATGACATTACAGCTTGCACTGTAGTAAAAACACTTTCACAGGCAGACTGGATTAATCTCTCTTGAGGTTTGCTAGTGCTCTCTAGATTTGGTGACACACAAAAACCTGAGTTAAGAAAGTAGGTCTATTGACACCAAATACAAACAGGATTTTCTAGATCTGAAATAGACATTCCATAATATTTCTTATTTAGATTTATCGTTTTATAGTATCTGTGTTTTAGATGCATTTGATTAGTTATCTGTTTTTTTCAGCCGTTAATGCTGTAGTAGAATCTGAGTACTTAATGCAAGAGGAGAAGGGATGGTCTTGTCTTGTGGCTAAACACTGGACTTCAGAGATCTGAGTTTAATTCCCTTCTCTGCTACGGACTTCCTGTGTGATCTTGGGCAAGTCATTTAGTCGTTTTGTCCCTCAGTTCCCAATCTTCTGCTTGTGTGTTGTGTCCTTTTTCTCCCACTTTGTCTGTATAGAATGGAAGTTTTTCAGGACAAGGACTGTGTTGTTATGTTGCTGAGCACAGTGGGCCCTGATGCTGACAATGGACTTTTAATTTGTCTTACCATAACACTAAGAACAAACTGAGGTTTTGATTATGTATGCTATACTTAGTATTGTATGTATTTAGGTTTATTAATATTTGAGTAAAATTAAAACAAAAAATAAAATACAGCTTTATTGTAATAGTTCATGTAATTCTAAAAGTAAAGCACAAGGGGGTGCTAAAAATTCACTTTGGAGCATAGTTAGTTACGGAAAACACACTATTTCTACATCTCTAGTCACCAGGTCTTGGCTTGAGATTTATTTGCCTCCAGAATTCATTTTTAATTCTCTGTTCTGTGACTCACATTGTTCCTGCATTGTTGCTCAATCTTTTTTATGAAGTTGCTTTGTGAAAGTCAGTAGGTAGCCAGCAATTCCTTGGATGTCAGTTTCATGATTAATTTAATGTCCTATAGTTAGGCTCAGCTGCAGTGGCATCCCAATAGTACATTTGAACTAGTTTTTCTCTTAAGGAGAAAAAAACCCCTGGTTCTCATGACCCATAAGTGCTAACGCATCTGAAGCAATTACTGCCTTGTTTGAGATCTGTGTGCTTTTATCTCTTGGTGCACGTGTTTGACACTAAAATAAATTTTGTGTTGTAAGCATGTTGGCTCTTATTTTATCCACTGATGCAGTTATTCTGAGACTTTTTAAAAATACTTAATTTTAATTAATCTCCCTTCTTATAACTTGTATTCTAGAGTAATACTTTTTAAAATGAATGTGACATAAAAGGTTATAAACCTGTTTACAGTCTGATTCTGGGCTTCTGCCCTACCAGTGTCACACATAATCCCAGCTGTCACCAGTAGAAGACTGAGAAATTTCAAATATTTTATTAATAGAAATCTTTATCTTGTGAAAATTCCAACTGTGGGGCTCTGCAAAACTAATAGTTTTCTCTTAATTTACCAGTGTATTTAGTGCTTAATGATCATGCTGTGTAGACAGAGGTTTTTGGGCTTCAGTGGTTATCTTCCAAAACTTTCCTGTATTGTCTTAGATAACTAATTATGCTACCTTGATATTTGCATTAATTTAAATAAATTTTTTTAAGGGCAGTCACTGAAGTTATGGATCTAAGGCTGTTGTGAGGAGTGAGGAGAGGTCCTAGTTGTTGGGACAGTGTAAGAGTGAAATACCGTTCAGTTGCTCCTTTCCTGTTCCCCTGTCTGTGAACATAAATATCGCTAGTGAAGACACTTCGCTTCTTATGCCTTATTTTAAAATGTCATTTTGTATAAAGGAACATTTTTCAAGGTACTAAATGAGTGTCTTAAGGTCAGAATTTATAAATATCTTTGTTGTCTGTGCTTTGGAAAACTGTGCTTTTTCCCACCCCCAACCTCTAAACATAAATAGCATCAGGATAACTTCCTCTAGATAGAGGATACACTTATTTTTGTGGCTAAATGCTAGACAAAACTGCCCTTATATATACATCCCCCTTGAGGCACACAGAAGTTAAGAGAATTTCCCCTGGGCAATCATGGCTTCTCTGAGCCACATTGTAAACATCATTTAAGCAGTTTAACATATGAACTAATCATTTGTAAACGTGCCCTGTTTCTAGAAGACATTTGGTGTCTTAACAGTTAGCTATATGAAGAAAATTAGTACTTTTTAAGCATGAAGAAAAGAGGCAGCTTGTTGGGGTTAGTATTCAATTAAATTTAAGATATTTATTTGTAAGGTTAATTATCATAGTAACTCTTGTATTGAATCCATTTAAGAAATAACACAGGTCTAGATCCACAAAGAGGCAGAGGCACCTAAATCCATTTACATTACAAAAACATTTAGGCACCATTGAGATCTTCAACCCCTGCTCGCTGCCGTCTAATCCTGTAGTTGCCTAAATTCATTAGGCATCAATATTTCCGCTGGTGGGAATGCACAGTGGATGGATATAAAGAGAGGTGCAACATGGTCAAATCAATGGGGTAGGAAAATGGTCCATTCAGCAGCATATTGAATGGATATGAGTGGGGCAAGATTGCATTTGTCAAGACCAGATAAAAGGATCTTGCAGTAATTGCAACGTGGTATGATGAGAGCCTGGATGAGAATTTTATTTGTATGGATGGAAAGGAAAGTCTGTATCTTAAGATATTATGCAGAAAGAATCTGCGAGACTTGGACATAAAGAGATGTTCACTTTGAAGATGACACCGAGGTGACTGTCAGGATGGTGGTGTTGTCCAGTGATTGAGAAAGAAGGTAACGGGAAAGACATGGGGGAAGATTAAGATCTGCTTTAGCTGTGTTGAGCTTGAGCTGACAGCTAGACATCCACAAGGAGATGTCAGAGAGACCAGCTGAGATTTTAGTTTGGACAGAAGGAGACAGGTCTTGAGCAGAGAGGTGGGTTTATGAGTGCTCAGCAGAGATATGGTAATTGAATTTGTGTTTGCAGATGAAATTACCCAGAGATAGGATGCAAAGGGAGAAGTGAAGGGGCGCAAGGACAGAGCCTTGTGGAACCCTCACAGAAAGATGGAAGAGGGATGAGGAAGATCTGCTGAAGGAGCGATTAGGAGAACAAGGAGAGGGGAGAGTGATGTAAGCCAAAGAAGGACAGCATTTCAAGGAGAGCATGGTTGACTGTGTAGAAGGTGGGTGACAGATAGAGGATGAGGATGGAGAACAAGTTCTTAGCTTAGGTTAGGACATGGTCATTAGAGAATTTGGCAGAAGTGATTTCAGTGGAGTGCTGGGGCTGAAACCAGTCTGTGATGGATTTTGAGGAGAGGCACTTCAGACAATAGTTATAGACAGCTCATTCCGTGATCTTAGAGTTGAAAGGGAGAAGGGAAATGGGCAGGAGTTGAAGCAAGTGGGGTCAAGGATGGGTGTTGTTTAAGATGGGAGAGACTAAGTCATGCTTGAGTTATGGGGGTGGGAGGAAGAACCAGAGGAGCATGAGAGGTTAAGAAGAAGAAGAAGGGAGGGGATGAAATGATGGGATGGGATCACTGAGGCAAATGGAGAGGATAGAGCAGGAAAGTAGATGAGAAACTTCTGCCTCTGTGACAGGGGACGAAGAAGAGAGGGTTGTAGGAGGGGAAGAGAAGGCAAGCCAAGGGAAGTGTGAGGGTCACGTCACATTTTAGCAATTTTCTCTTGGAAGAAATCGGCGAGATTCTGTGAGGAGAGAAGTGGAAGCAGGCTACTGGAATATAAATAATAAATTGGTAAAAATAAACAGCTGAAATTCATTTTTACTAGATAGTTGGCATCCCAATAAAATTAGAAGAAACAGTTCAGATCACAACTGCATAAAATTGCAGTATAGATTTTCTTGGAATGTTCTTTCAATGTGTGACTATTCTTTAACTTTTGTATATGTGTAATCCCTTGGCCATGTTGCAGAGCTGTATTAAAAGCTGTCTTACTTTACATACCCTTTTGCCTGAGGCCTGCCAGCATTACAGGATCCCAATAATAGTGTTAACCACACATGTTTTTCAGATACAGTAGGCCTTGTAAAATCTACATGATCTCTATTTTCCATATGTGCCACGTTTGAAGTTCATAAATATTGGAATGATTGCGTTGCTCTTAAACCTTGACCTTTTGCTTTGTTTTTTCTTCCACAGGTATTCGTGGAAACACTAGACAAATGTTTTGAAAATGTCTGTGAACTGGATTTAATTTTCCATGTAGACAAGGTACTGTGCTGAGCTACTATAATATCAGTTGAACCAAACATTCTTCTTGACAAGAAACATTTGGTCCTGAATCTGACAGAGTGTATAACAAGCCTATCCTTGTTGTTGGTGAAATCTTGTCAGTTTCTATCAAGTTATTTTTAAAGTGCAAAAAGTGTGCTGGAACATGTCTTTAGTGAAATTCATTAGTACATTTACTTAGGAGATGTCTGCAATGTAACTGTGTGTATAAATGCAAAACCTGAGACACCAGAATATTGTTCTTCTGATGAGGGAAGCTGATGGTTCCAAGAAATATTTTCGCCCAGGTTTCTTTTTTAATGATATGTTACTCAGAATTGACATTAACTTTGGATTTTAGCATTCCAAATCCAGCAATTGCCTTTCACATATTTTATTATGAACATATAACTCAGAAATGAAGTTAGTATACTGGGGGTGGGATGGATTCTGTACTGAACCCCCTAATACATATTAATGTCTTTTCTCGTGTTTAAATAGAAGGTTCTGTGTGAACTCCCAGCTAGATGGTATAATTGACTTATTTATTGGTCTGGTATAGGGACATGCTGTTACTAATGCAGTCTGTCATTTACAAGGACACTGTCAACTTCTGACTACAAGTAACATCTAAAATGACTGTAGTTGAGAGAGATTGGAGGAAAATGGTTATTCCTCTCAATTTTTTCATTGTGTTTACTTTGTGCATATATCTGTTCTGTGTGTGCAGTCATATCCCCCTCTTTGTGAGAGTTTTTCACATCTCAACAGAGCAAGAAAAACATTAAAGGGAAATGTGATATTGATGCAGCAAAAACTGGAAAGAGGAAGAAGGGCAAGTGTACTACCTGAAACTCACCTTTTGAAGCTGAATAGCTGATTGCAAGCTGACTGCATCCTTCTTAAAGAAAGAATGCTTACCTGTTGACACTGATCACTGAAAATTTCAGTAGATCTGTGTTGGTGTTTGAACTGATTTGATACTCCTGAAAAGTTCATTAAAATTTCACAGTAATAAATTAATTGTGCTTTCCCCATCCCAAAAGAGAAGTTGGTTTTGCTCCTAAAATTTAATTTTTTTGATTATGCTGATAATATTGAGATTGCAAACAGTGATAGACAAATATTTTATTATAACCTTGTGGGTTTCTCTTTATGACAAAACAGTTTTTTCATCAAATAAAGTAACTGAATCTAGACAGAATCCACTAATGGCTTAGGCCAATATTTTCAAACCTGCAGCCTAAAATTAGGCCCTTAATTCCATAGTTAAGCAAAAGTGGCCTTATTTATTTTTTTCCGAAGATGAAAAATCAGGACACGTCTGCTAAATGGCCTAACTTAAGGCCTGCAGGTTTGAAAATACTGGCATTAATCTCTACAGTTCTTGGATTGTATTGTGACCGTTTTCAAGATAGTGCAATGAACAAGGTTACCAGGATTATAACCGTCTCATTTGAGCTACTCTGGCTATTAGGTTTTTTTCAGTGGATTTGTAACTGGTCCATAAAGACATATTAAAGGAACTGGCACATGAAATTACAAGTCCAATAGCAAGGATTTTTAATGAATCTGTAAACATGGAGGTCATACTCTATGACTGAAGAATTGCTAATATGGTTTTTAAGAAAGGGGAAAAAATGTGATCCAGGAAACTGCAGGCCTGTTATTTTGTATGCAAGGTCTTGGAACAAATTTTGAAAAAGAAAGTAGTTAAAGACATAGAGGTTAATGATAATTGGAATAAAACACAACGTGGTTTTACAAAAAGGCAGATCGTGTCAGACCAACCTGATATCTTTCTTTGAGACGATAACTGATTTTTTTAGACAAAGGAAATGCAGTAGATCTAATCTACCAGGATTTCTGCAAGGCATTTGATACAGTTCCACATGGGAAATTATTAGTTAAATTGGAGAGCTAGGGATTAAGAATTGAAATATGAGAATATGAATGCAAAATGAAGTATGAGAATTGAAAGGTGGATAAGGAACGGGTTAACGGGGAGACTACAGTTGTCATACTTAAAGGTCAACTGTCAGGCTGGAGGGAGGTTACAAGTGGAGTTCCTCAGGGATCGGTCTTGCAACCATTCTTATTTAACATTTTTATTACTGACATTGGCACAAAAAGTGGGAGTGTGCTAATACCATTTGCAGATGACACAGAGTTGGGCAGTGTTGCCAATATGGAGGAGTACCAGAATATCATAGAAGAAGATCTGGATGACCTTGTAAACTGGAGGAATAGAAATGGGATGAAATTTAACAATGCAAAGTGCAAGGTCATGCATTCAGGGACTAACAACAAGAATTTTTGCTGTCAGCTGGAGACTTAGCAGTTGGAAGTGACAGAGAAGAAGAAATTCCTGGGTGTATTGGTTGATCACAGGATGACTTTAAGCCACCATTGTGATGTGGCTGTGACAAAGGCTAATGCAGTCCTAGGATGCATCAGGAGAGGTATTTCCAGTAGAGACATGGAAATATTACTATCATTATACAAAGCACTGGTGAGACCTCATCTGGAATACTGTGTGCAATTCTGGTCTCCCATATTTAAGAAAGAAGAATTCAAACTGATACAGGGTGCAGAGAAGGGCTGCTAGAATTATTCAAGGAATGGAAACCTTCCCTTGAGAGGAGGCTCAAGGAGCGTGGCTTGTTTAGCCTAGCAAAAAGAAGACTGAGGGGCGATACGATTGCTCTCTATAAATAGATCAGAGTAATAAATACCAGGGAGGGAGGGAGAGGAGTTATTTAAGTTAAGCGCCAATATGGAGACACGAACAAATGGATATAAACAGCCATCAATAAATTTAGGCTTGAAATTACGCGAAAGTTTCTAACCATCAGAGGAGTGAAGTTTTGGAACAGCCTCCTAAGAGGATTAGTGGGGGCAAAAAACCTAACTGGCTTCAAGACTGAGCTTGATAAATATATGGAGGGGATGGTATGATGTGACTGCCTACAATGGCATGTGGCCCACTGGCGACTGCCAGTATCAAAAATCCCCAATGGCTGGAAATGGGACACTAGATGGGGAGGGCTCAGAATTATTTCCCAGGTATCTGCCTTGTGGATCTTGCCCATGTGCTCAGGATCTAACTGATTGCCATATTTGGGGTTGGGAAGGAATTTTCTCCCAGGTCAGATTGGCAGAGACCCTGGGGTTTTTTCGCCGCCTTCTGCATCGTAGGGCATGGGTCACTTGCAGGTTTAAACTAGTGTACATGGTGAATTCTCTGTAACTTAAAGTCTTTAAACCATGATTTGAAGACTTCAGTAACTCAGCCAGAGGTTAGGGGTCTATTACAGGAGTTGGGTGGGTGAGGTTCTGTGGCCTGCAATGTGCAGGAGGTTAGGCTAGATGATCACAATGCTCCTTTCTGATCTTACAGTGAATGAGTTTGAGACTCATTTTCAACTGTAATGTGGCATCCAGAGCTTCTGTCTAAGTGTAGATAAAGTCTATTCAGGCATTTGTAATTTATGAACCGTAGGCTATGTCTACACTACAAGTGCTGCAGCTTTGCCACTGTAGTGTAGATGCTTCCTACACCAACGAAGGGGTTTCTTCCATTGATGATGTAATTAATCCACCTCTCTGAGAGGTAGTAGCTAGGTCAAAAGAAGAATTCTGCCAGAGCAAAGTGGAAGTATTTTCCCAAAGCTGGATTTGCACTTGGCATTTATGCTAGTGCTGACTGATTTCTCTCTTTTTTTAGTTTGATTTTTAAAATAACAGACTCTGATGCATGGCAGGCAAGATGGTGACAGTAATATTTGTAAAGAGAAAATACAATAGTGCAAATCTACAAGTGGCAATGGAAAACGGTAATATTTGTACTTAAGAGCCTTGGTGAAGGATGGAAGAAATATTCCATAATTTATTTCTTCATTATATAAGATTGGTCTGAAAATTTTACTCCTTACTCATTGAGGAAAAGGAGCCAGATTACCATTTATCGCCCACCATATTGTGTGTGTACTATACATAGAGAAACCAGAAAAGCAGTGATCAAGTCTCATAGAATTTCACAAAAATCTGATATATAAACTACTTTTGCTTATTAAATGTTTGTTAAACAATGTAAAAATATAGCTTTTATGCATAAACTATATTTTAGTTTATTCAGGCTCTAATTTGAATAATGTACAGTTTTAAACTTTTATCTTACAATTATTGTGCATATTTTTAAAATTAAGGACCTTCTACATCCTTGTTTGGACAGCTTTTTCCTCCCCCAATTGGCATATCTGATGTGAGATAGGGTGAGAAAGGAATGTAAACTTGTCTGCAAGGTATTTTATGATCACAACTCTGCAAAAGAACCTTTTGTTTCTTGGTTAATGAAGGATGATTGGCGTTTACATATTGCAGAGCGTCTGCCTACTGTTGAGATAAAAACACATTCATCATGTACTGTCTCCTCCTCCAAGGCTAACCAAATTCAACATTGCTCTTGTTGCCTCTCACACTGTAGCTCTTCAGTCGTCTGAGCCATAGCTCTAGGAACTGTAGCATTTTTTTGAGGCCTTTATTAGTAATGAATATGCTACGATTTCCCCATAATGTTTTTTGCCTTTATGAAAATGACCATCACTTACTTTTTGGTGCAAAAACATTGTTCAGAGCTACTTTTGTAACTAAGAAATTTTCACTTTTTGAGCAATGGCTAACAGTGTCTAAATTCAAAAAACTCCTTTCCATCTGAATGAAATTGCATTGTTTGAAAAAAAATTAATTTTCATTCCCGGTTGATCCTATTTAATAAAGTGACATGTTATGTTGTGGGAGAGGGAGGGGGGAAAGGAGTCCTATGAGAAAGAGAAATCAGTTTTTGCAGATTTTCAGCAAAATGTTCAGAATATCTAATTTTGTGGTAAATATTTCACAGTGTTAGGCGATGGATCAGTTTTCTCTCCTCATTTTGGTATTAGCCTTTTTAGTCATGTGCTTCTCTTACTGAAATTGTGCATTTATATAGTGCAATAAACTATTTCCTTGTCTAAATGAATAAAAACTACTGGGGGAGGTGGGGGGATTGTTCTTTTTCTTTCTTCCGCTTTAATTAGTTTGAATGATCTAGATAATATATTAAAGCCAAAAATAACACTTTCCCCCCTTTTTTAATTCTGAATTTGGAAGGTGCTGAATTCATCTAGGTACAAGCCAGTATTGGAGGAGTGACACCTCTTTTTCTCCACCCTTAGTTTACTCTTTCTAGGCCGGTTCTGTTGGCTGTGTTACAAGGCATATGTACAGTGTGCACATCCTCTCCAGGGGAAATAATCCACCCTAATAAGGATTTTTTTTAATCATTTCCCTTGATGTTTGATAGTCTGACTCTTAAAACTCTGCAGCAGAGGCACGTGAGGGAAGAGAGCTGTTCATTCTTCTCTGAATGTGTTTATCATGTTTCAATTGAAATAGACTAACAAACTAGTTTTCAATACTGTTCTTTAGACTATTCCTTCAAAGTTGTAGCACAAAAACAGGAATTGTGGTGGTTCTTTTTAGGTCAGTACATAAGTGCCTCACACTTTGCTATCTCATTATACTTTGTCTCTGTTTGCTTCTTTCTTTGATCTGTCGCCATAACTGGGAAATGTTACAAATAGCCAAAATGATGAAAGAAGCATGCTTTGATGTGCCAGATTGCTTGCACATCACACTCTTTAACTCTCTACAAATGTTATCAAATGTTGGTTGTCTTTACAGTTACTATGGCGTTGAAATACTGCACATTACTAAATATATAGCCAAGATTAATTCACGTATGGAAACTATTTTTCCTGAAACCAGGACATAAGCATAGAATACATCTGAATCAATGTGGATAACTCAAAGAATTGTTAATGTAGTAATAGTGGGCTGATTCCACAATTTAGGGCTTAGAGATTTAAATGTTTTTCATCAGCACTTTCATCTTCAAAATGGCTTTTATTTTTGAACTATCAAGATGATTTTGTTGGCAATTTTACTCTTTTTGAAACTGCCTCCTGCATCTTTGCAGCTACATATATGGTAAATGTTTTAAATACATATTCTGGAACGTTTTCACCATGTGAATTTTCTAAATTGGAGCAAAGAAAAGCAATGAATAGGGCAGGTTTTCCCCCCTGGGTCTTCCCTCGTCTTTTAAACATCCCACGTAGTTACAATTTTTTATGGTTCAAGTTCATTGAACCTACATCTGTTATATTACTTATCCGTTTCTGAGAATGTAATCAAATTTTCATGAGAACTTAGAGGTAGTTAGAATAGCTTTGCCATAAGTTGGTGAAGAGAGTAGGCCACATTACTTAGATGGTGTGTGTTACTGTTTGAAACACAGTTTAAGTGTGTATCTTAAAAAACAATTTGTCTAATTTTGAAAATGCTTACTGGAGAGGCACAAAATTATTTGATTTATAATACCTGGGACAATCTGAAAATTCAGACTCTCTTGGGAATTAGCAATGTTAACTGTAAATACGTATAATTTATTTAAAAAATTAAATTATTAGTAAATGTAGCATTGTAGCAATTGCAAACCACAAAAATTTAATATTCTGCATGAGTCGTTTTGGAGGATGTCATGTTGAGAAATGTAGCTTTTGACCTAGAAGTTGTTAAAGCATCTGCAATGGACAATGTTCTCTTAAGTACGTGTTTCACATAAATGAAAGACTTCAGGAAACAAATGCCATAAGATGGATTTAAAGGTGAACAGAATACAGCAATGGGACTGAACTTCATTTTGATAGATTTATTTCCATAAGTTTTCATTTCTAAAGAAGCTTGATCAGTTTTCCATTTAATTATCACCCAAACCAACTCTTGTGGCAAAGTAATGGTTTAGCAATCTCTCAAGAAGAAAAGAGTAACCTTGAATCCAGTAATAAACTATTTTCGGGGGTTAGGAGGGCAAGAACAATCTTAGTCAGATATTTTCTAGGATTAGACTGAACATCTAAAGTCTGCAGGCGCAGTTGTAGCTGTTTCAGTCCCAGGATATTAGAGAGAAAAGATGGTTCAGGAAAAAAATTAACCACGAAATCCTTAACAAACTTCAGATCCACCATAATCTCTCCACTGCTGAGAGGACAGCCATGCAGTCCTTGAGATCTAACCACCAGATAATGATCAAACTAGCAGACAAAGGGAGTGCCATTGTAGTCCTCGACCGTGATGACAAAATAAACAAGGCCAACAGACTACTCTCTGGCACAGCCTATGATAAAGAACTTAAAAAAGACCCCACACTACAGTTTACCCAGGAGCTTTAGGATACCATCAAAACCTTCCCCAGACAACACCAAGAGAGAGTCTACAAACTCATCCCCCACAAACCCATTCTAGAGATCTTCTGCTTCCCAAGGTACCCAAAGAAGGGAACCCGGATAAATCCATCATATCTGGCCATGGCACTCTTACTAATGGAATATCAGGGCTCATAGAAACTGACCTCACACCACTCACCCCACAAAGGGCCAGCTTCCTCCAGGACACAACTGACTTCCTTCACAAATTCAGCAATATTAACCTTGATAAGAATACCGTCCTTGCCACCATGGATGTCATTTGCCCATACACAATGATGGAATCGCTGTCTGCCTCAGATATTTACAAGACAATGGGCAATCCTCATATCTACCCCCAAATACATTGCCAAACTCATCCATTTCACCTCACTCATGACAATTTTATATACAGCAACATACACTTTTTTTTCAAACCATGGGAACAGCCATGGGTACTAGGATGATTCCCCAATATGCCAGCCTCTTCATGGGCCTCTTTGAAGAAGATATTCTGCACCGATACACCATGAAACCAATGATATACCTGAAATATATCACTGATATTTTCATCCTCTGCACAGATTGGTTAAACTCCCTCATAGATTTCCAGCACAACTTCAACAACCACCATTCATCCATTAAACTCTCTCTGGAACACTCCCACACTATCATCAACTTCCTGGACACCACAATTGACTTCAGCAGTAGAGCCCTGCAGACAACCGTATACAAAAAACCCACAGAACACAATGTCTACCTTCATGGATGCAGTAGCCACCCCAAGAAATCTGTGATGCCACAGTGTGTGCTACAGGATGTAAATCTTGGCACATTATGGCTGCCTTTGTCTGATGGGGACACTCCACCAGAGAAGTAGATCATGTCATGGAATGGGCCACCCAAATGCCCTGAGAGAGCCTGCTTCAATACAGAGATAAGACCCCCTCTGACCACATGCCCCTGTTTGTCGCCTGCCACCCCACACTTGAGCCCATGCAGGGTTACAGCCCTTACTCAGTGGGTACCGCATCCTGTGGGAGGCCTTTCCTGAACTCCCACTTCTGGATTTCAGGCAGCCCCCTGGCCTTTCCGCACTCATCATCAAAAGCAGGCTCCCCACAGACTGGGACATATCAGTTCAAAGTGGCTTCAGGCCCTGTCAGAACAACAGATGCAAAACCTGCAGAAATATCTCCACTGCTACAATGATCGGCACCCCCACACACACACACAACACACCTTCCACACATTCTACATGTGCCTATCACAACATGTGATATACCTCATCCAGTCCATTGAATGCCCCAATAACGATTATCTGGGTGAAACCAGACAATCACTGCGTGCTTGAGCGAGCTCACACAGGAAAATCATGAAAGACAACAAAACCTTATCACTTGTGGGCAAACACTTTTCACAAAGCGATCACTCTGTATCTGACCTATCAGTCCTCATCTTCAAAGGAAACATGCACAACACTATCAAAAGACAAGCCTGGGAGCTTAAATTCATTATTTTGCTAGACTCTAAAAATCATGTACTGAACAAAGACACTGGATGTATGGTTTACTACAATAATCTATAACCCACTAACCCCCTCTTTTTGTTTTATGACTGCAGAGGTGTTAAAGGGCCACTTTACAGTGTGTGCTAACTGCTTATGCTAAACAATCTGTTCCACCTTGCATTTTGCTTTTTTGTTTCCCAGACCTGAAGAAGAGCTCTGTGTGGCTCAAAATCTTGTCTCTCTCACCAACAGAAATTGATCCAATAAAAGATATTAACTCAACTTCCTTGTCTAGCTGAAGTCTACTTCCCTTAATCCTGCCTGGTTTGTTACGGAATGAAAGTTATCTGGTTATTTTAGCTTAAACTGATATATTTTTTTATTTCATACCAAAAAACTGCCTGTCCAAGGTGCTCATTGCTCTTATGTATGTTTCTGAACAATGTTTTTAATCCCATAAATGCTCCCTTCTTAAAAACATTAGTGTACCTGGTATTAATTGGCACCCTTGTTGGCAGTCTCTGCAGAAAAGACTAAAAAGGGAATGGAGACTAGTGTTCCCACTTATTCCGATGTTAGTCATCGAACAGGCAGTGCTGATGATCTCGCTGTGTGGACTTTGGACTATGTCAACTTTTTCTGGACCCTACAATTTTTAAAAGGCTGTTTAGATATTACCCAGAAATATAAATTTTCTGTAAGTGGTGTAGTTGGCACCTTAACACTCAGACAGTATTTTGCTGATTAAAATAAATATTGTTTTGTGATCTTTCTTAGGTCCATAACATTCTCGCTGAGATGGTCATGGGTGGAATGGTTTTGGAGACCAACATGAATGAAATTGTCACTCAAATTGATGCACAAAATAAACTGGAGAAGTCTGAGGTAAGGCTGAGAGACTCTATAATGACCTTTAATTTAAAGCATGATCATAATATCTGCATGATATGCAACCTGTGCTGTTTGTCCTTCAGTACCATACGAGATACAGCTGCTTGCTTATAGTGCTAAAAATTGACACTGCACATTTAGTATGTGGTATGTTTCATCTTCTGTGATAACTGCATAGAATAGTAGCTAATTATTCTTTTGTTACTTTTATCAAACAAAGCCACATCTGCCATTGGTGTCAGTGTGCATTGATAGTCCTTTAAATTTCTTTCACTCAAGACCTCTGGCTTCTTGTTTTTTGTTTGTTTGTTTTTTCATGATGGAACCCAATACTGGCTGTAGAACTTAAGGGAAAAAATATTTATACCTATCTCCAAACAAGATTGTAAAGTGTTAAATAAGTGGTAGTGTATTCGGTGTCATAGTAATACTGCAACACAAAATGATAAACTGGGGTGGAAGTGGGAGGGTAGCTATGCATTTAAAGCCCAATCCTGGTCCCATTTAACAGATGGGAGTTCTGCCATTATTTGCAGCGATAAGAGTTTGTCTGCATGAACAATTTGACTGCAGAACTTGGGATCTGAAGCTACCCCACACAACCCTGCCATAGTCTCAGTATTTTTGTGCATCCTGCTGATGCGCACAGTTTGTTAGAGCACTTTGAGCTTGTCCCATTTCAAAGAGGAATATAGATTAAAGCGCAGTAATGAACTGTTCAGGCATGTCAGCAGGCTGCACATGGACAGCGAGACTGCAGTAGGCAAGTGCTGGCTAGATTCTACTTTTCAGTTTGCCACAGTCTAACTGTTCATGCAGACAAACCCTAAGATTTGGTCTTCAGTGTACCTTCAAATAGGAAGATTGCATTCTGTATGTACAATGGCCAGATAAATTTGAGTAGGCAAACGTGCTCAAATTTATACTTATGGCTATCACCAATTCACTGGCAGGATATAACTGTAGTTTAAATAAATTCAGTGCCAAGTGTTTGATTCTGCAGAACTTGATATCTAATTGGCTTAGTTTAGTACTGCTGAATTTAATTTGCAGTGGGGAGAATGCTAGAAGTAATATAACTGTGACATAAAATGTTATGATCTTTATATATTGTGTCACTTGCAGCGTAAACCAGCAATATGTTAGCTAAACCTCCTTGGCTGATCCTTGTTTGTGAGAGGTGATAATCCTGTGTCTGACCAATTTATCTTTTTCTGGAAGCTCATTGCTATCGTTCAAATTGGGAAAACACTGCAAATTTAATAGTTTACATTTTAACAAATATTTTTATTACATCTACCAAATTAAGTGAGAAATGAGCTCTGAAGCTATGTTATGTCCAGCCATTTATACTGTTACTCCTAATTCGTAATCTGGCATAGCAACCGTTTCAGTCTGTCTGTGCCTCTGATTTTCCATTTTGCACCACTTCTTAGTCGCTTCAAGAAGCAGCACAGCACTGACTGAGAAACACACAAGTTGACAATGATATGATACTGTTTATGCCAATGTATGCCCAATAATAAATTATAGAATTTTAATAAGATGCCCAAAATGCCGTTTAACTTTCTGACAAAGTATTGATCTTGCCCAAGTAAATGTTGTTTGTTTTTTCCCCCTTATAAAATAAGGTAAGGTCTATCTGAGTAACTTCTTTACATATTTTTCTATGATGGGTACAGCAAGACAATAACCTAAGGTTTAAGAGGCATAATTTCTTAAGATTACTATGTCATGGTGTTTGAAGAACTTCTTTAAGCTCTGCCTAAAAACACTAGTTAAGGTATTTATTCACTAACTTGTTAATTCTGTTGCTAAATCAGCCAGAGAACAGTCTTTTGATTACTCATCTCAAATCTGTCAGTTGAGTGCAGTGAGCCCTATTAATTATTGTTTCCCACTACCTCATCTGCAAGTTAACTACCTTTTTCTTAATATGATGCCTGAAATACAAAACTAATTGATAGAAAAATACAAACAAAGTAATTAATTTGGCTCATAGGAAGTTTGGCTCCATATTTTAGCCACATAGCAGTTTTGCCTGTTGTATAGAGCAATGAATTATAGAAGGTAAAATTATAGTAGTAGTAAACTGAAATACTTGGTGACTGGGATGGAGTGGATAGCTTCACAATCTGCTCTTCATTAATGCAGATTTTGAGTACAGTTACTGTTTCTTTTTCAGCTCTGACAGTTAATGTAATATTATGATACTCTAGAGTCCATGGTGAATGTTTACTCAGTCAATTCATTAGTCATTTGTTACATGTATACCTAATCTTCATTTCTTCCCAGATCACTATTTCTTCTCCTGTTTCCTTTTTGACTAAAGGTATTGTGTCTCAGCTCATTTTCCCAAAGGTGAACTGACAAGATACAAACCTTAAACTGAAACATATATCTACATGGTATATATTAAAGTTCTTTTGTAGCAGACAACTTTTAGAAACCAGTGGATCTTGTCATTTTGATAATCTTTGATTGAAACAACGTTAGAAATAAATGAACAAAAGCTCTCCAGAGGCTGTTTTCAATGGGATCTTGTACTTCATACTCGTAAAATTACCAAGGCTTCCAAACACTTTACAGCTCTTGACTTTTAGTATGGTTTCCATCTATTAGAAATGCTTGGGTCCAGAAAGTAGTTGTATGAAAGATAAGCTGCTTTTCCTTTTGCAGCTAAAATGGCAAATTTCATGAAATATATTTAGCCTATATCTTCAGAAATTACTTACATTTTACTTAAATTTTAATATAAAGTGGGTGGATAGGTGTGGGTTTCAGTTTTGGGTTCAGTTTCAATAGAATAAAATGCAAAATGATTATATGTAGATTTTGTCTGCCTTACTGTTGTATGTCATAAACATTTGAACAGTTAAGCTGCTCCAATTTTTTTTTATTGGATTTCAGTTGAAATTTAACATGAAGAGTTAAACATGTGTTTATTGCATTCACAAATGTGAGTAACAAACTCCTTTATCAAACCAAAGACTGCTTAGCCAGGGCCCTTGGCAGAATAGTAGCACTTTGCATTGTTGTGATGGAGTCTCAGGTTTGATTTCTGGCTATAATCCTTTGTCACCTGGACTATGAGAATATGAGGCAATATGCCCTTTTCTGGAGGGAGGGGAAGTGTGTCGCGTGCGCTTCATCGCTGACACATGTGACTACGGAGCAGCATTGTTGGTCCCTGAATGGATTCCTGGTCAATCCCTCTGAACCAAAAACATTACTGTGATTTGGGATTAAGGGAGGGAAGCTTGGGAGAAGATCATTGGGATGCTATCAGGTCCACAGCTAAAACTGGGCTACTTATGTTCTATTTGGGGTGTTAAGATGGGTGTGAATTTAGTCTTACTTTTAAGTCGGACCTCATTTTTCCAAACCTCCTGATCTTTTCTAGCTCTTTCCATTCTTCTCTCTTACAGACCTTTATCTTTCAGTCTCCCAGACAGGACAGGTAGACACAGGTATTGCTGACTTTGAGAAAAAATGTATTTTTAACAAAAAGGGAAAGCAAAATGATGTCAAAGGCAATAAATTATTTAGGCCAGACTCAAAAATTATGTGTTAATATACCCATGCCAGTCCTTGTAGCCTACTTTTTGTGCTAGTTTCTTCTTGTAGTTCCCTCATCTTTTATTGGCCAGAGTGTATTTTACTAGCTTGTCATTTACTTCATATGTTCTTTATTTTATTTTATTTTTCTTCCTACATTGTAGAATTTAACTTTGGGTTTTTTTATGTCAGCATGTAAATTACAAAAATTGTGGATCTTTTTTTAATTAAAAAATATTAATCTGAATAACAGTTGAGCACACAAATAGCTGACATTACTAGTGCAGTGTCACGTGGTTGAAAAACTTAAACTCTAAGTGTATGGTCAGGAACATTCTACCGATGAGAGCCTTAACATAGTTAGTGTTAGCTCTAATGGTACAGCTTCCAAACTCAGTATTTCAAATTAAAAATCAGAACCTTTATGCTCTTGGAGTGAAATTTTAGAAAAAGTTGCACATAAACAACAAAGCATTTTTGTTTTAAAAGTTTAATCCCAAATAAATACTGAATAATCCATAGAATTTAAAATTATAGAGGTGAAATGTAAAGATGACCTACAGATGTTATAATTGGCTTTTTAAGGTTGAAGTTATTGTGCTGAATGTCACTAATGAATAGGGTCAAAGGACAGTCGGCACATAATGAACTTCAAATGTATATTTTTCTCCTTTTGCAAGTGCTGATGTCCAGAGAAGTTGTGGATCATTGGCTTCTTCTTCAGGAGACACTCTGGTATTTTCACAGGGAGTCTTATGGAGCAACAGCCAGCGATCCAAGTCAGATATGAACAAAAGAATTTGGAAAAGGACAAGGAAGTGTACATTTTAAGTTCAGAATGTGCCGACTGCCCCTTTGACCCTGATTATTTGAAACATTAAGTACAACACAGTAATTTAAGTGTCAATGTGCATTAGTTGAAGAATACCTTTGAAATAAATCTGCTTTTTAAAATGATTTTTTAAAGAATATTTCAACAAGTATAGCTTATCTGAAGTCAGGTTTTACTATTCTGCATTTTAAGGCTTAGTGTAAAAATATTTTATATGGTAAGAACATATTTTACTTGAATTTGAAACTTCTTGTATTATATGAAGGAAGTAATCTAAACAAATAACCATCCTCATCCTCAAGTCACTGAAAATAAGCCATATTTCACTATGTAAGAAAGAGGAGCTAATTTTTCAATAGTTTTTGGCATATTGCTACTTTTTTTGTTTTCTGTTGTGTTCGCAGGTTCTGTTTTTTATTTTTGGGTCTGGCAATTTAAAGAAAAAACAATCAAACAAAAAATCATTCCCATCCATTACTATCTTTGTGATTCAAGTGCTTGAAATTTCTAAGAGTATGTCTAAGTCTTCTATCTGTTTGGCCTCATTTTGATATACCTGCAGACTTCATTTTGTTTTTTCTCTAATTCTGTTCATTTATCTAACCTCATGAGCAGAGAACATGATCATTCCTTTTTATTCTGTATTGCATCCTTTCATCCTATTCATAACCCTGCTGCTTTGAAATCATACTTCCTCTGGGAAGAGGAGTTGGTATAAAACACCAGCAGCAGTGATATCCAAGTACATTCCAATACATATGGAAAAGACCAGTTTCTCTAGCAGGGTTTCAGCCTTCATTAATTCATTTTCAAGTAAGCTTCATATTTTTGTCCCTCCTTTTTACTATAACAGTTAGCTTGTGGAGCTGTTGGAAGGGCAGCCTAAATATTTATCCATTTGTCTAGTAAGAAGCATACATGAATATTACCTAAACTTTCAAAAGCACCAGTAATCTGTTCCTGTGTACTTGAGATCTTTTAAAAAATGTGAATAAAATCAACATTTCTAGGGTTATCTTCATGTAACACATTATACCAGGATTATCAGGAAAGAATATTGTGACATATAATTACCATATTAACAAAATAATGACCTCAAATTATACCTAACATATTTAGTATTTAAGTGAATTGAAATTTCTCATTTGATAAATAGAAGAACATTTTCTGTTCATCCTACTCAACGGAATGTGCTAGCTTTGATCTCAAGCAAAACAGCCATATTATTTAAAGTTCCTTATGTGGCATTGATAATTCATGTTGAAGCCACAAGCCTTTAAGTATACTGTCAGATTTACAAACATTCTTGCAGTGGCTGTGAATAAAGTATTAACATGTCAGGTGTTTCAGGATTAGTGTACAACATTTTTTAACAGTGAAATGGAGAATACAAAGCAGCTAGGGGGAAAATACGGTGTTTGGTTCATTGTAATAACAGCTATATGCAAGTTCATACCGTACTTCTAAAACTTCATGAACATGCTTGAAAAATGTCATTTTCACTTGCTTAGGTCATTTTGCTTGCTGTGAACCTTCATAATTCACTGCATGATCAAGGCTTGCCACTTAGTTTTTTAAAGTGTTATAATTTTTCCTTCGCCACCCTAACTTTTCTTCTAAAGTATTGAATAATAAAAGTAGTTGAAAGCTATACTGTGCAATATTACAGTAACTACTTTCTCATCAGGTACCTGCCACAAACCTTTTATGAACAAATTGAATTTGAAGTATTTCTTGTGATTCCTTTTTTCCTTCATAAATTAAATTTTCTCTTGGCAGCAGGAATTACAGAAAAATAGCAGAATTGCTCACCAGTTTACTACTTGACATACTAAACATTGATAAGTCTGCTGATGCATTCAATATATAATAACTTAATACAAACACAAACTACTTTTACTGTGGATTACTTTTTTTTGTTACTGTAATACCTTTTGTCAGATATTTTTTATTAGACCTCTTAATCTAAAAATCTGTTCAGTGTGTCTTAGAAGTACTGTATGACTTTGTCTTGTGCTTATAAAATTGTGAGAATGGTTGTGCTAAAAGGGCATTGCAGTATGTAAATGCGACATATGTCAAATCACAAATCCATTTAATAAAGAGGAGGACTTTAGGAGAAAAGGGAGTGGTGGCTTGAGAATGTCTACGCTCTAGTGTGTGAAGATGAATCCTTATCTTTCACTGTGGAAACTGTTTCACTTGCAGGCAGAAAAGAGGCAATCTGAAATGCCATAGTCCTTCTATCATGGATATTCTTTGATCTTAAACCAAAATTGTCATAGATGAAGTTTAGTTAAAAGTGTGGTGTTGTATTTTTGATTTTATTTTAATTATTTTATTTTTTGGGTGTCAATTATGGTATTTTAAATAATTCTCAATTATGTCTTCATTTTCTTGGGGTGGGAGTCAGGGACTGTAAGTCTATGTAAAGAGGATAGCTGCAGGTAGGTAAAAATAATGGCCAGTTATGTTCAAGTTTTTATTTGTCCATTCAAAAAAGAAAAATTATCCTTCATTAAATTAGAGTAAATTTTTGCCTGAACCCTAATCTGCATTAAATTAGGGTACGGGATCTCCATCCTAGTCACCTAGAAAGACATCTGTGTTTTAAATTGCCACCCATGTCTGTCTATGTGGACCACGTGCATTATTTATAGTATTTTGCTCGTTTCCCATTGTTTAAGTTTTGAATTGTATAATTCATTGCTTTTGTTGTTGCTTTAACAGTATTTACATCTTCTGTATGGAAAACAGTTTACATTGTCCTATTCTTGGAATTGCTCAAAGGATTTTTCTCCGGCAACTCAATATTGTATTTAAAAGAGAGAGAAATCAAGTTAGAGGAGGAAATTCACATTTTCTTTGGTATCTTGTAAAACTTTCTGAACAGTTATTTGTGTATTAATAGAGATGTTGCAAGACTCTCAAATCAAAACGGAGGTTTTACAATCAATTTCTTGTTGCATTATCTCATTGCATTATGTTTTTTTAAAGGCAAACCACAATAAAAAAGGTAGTACTGTGCTTGGCAGTGCTCTTGTGGGATGTATAAAGTGAGCCTCAAGGATTTTTTTTTTAAAATTTCTACTTGTGAGTTTTTATATTAGTAATACCAGCTCTTGACTTCCGCTCTCATGGAGTTGAGATGATGGTGACAGTTTTCCAGATACAAGAGGGAAGTCAGGGTACAGTACTTCTGGTATTCTTTTTAGGTGAGGGTCTGTACTATGCCTCAGCCCATGAAGTGGCTTCAAGCTTTCCCAGTTCTGGTGTACTTAATGTTCCCCAGCACCATTTAGACAGCCAGGGTGGGGATGGGGCACCAATTAAGTTACGGCAGCATGGCCTGGCTTCCTGTGTGCTGCAGCACTGCCTGGAATCTCTAGTGTTACAGTGCCACCCCTGATATGCCCTTCTCAACCTGGCATGCCTCTTATGCCAGTGTTTGTGAGGGGTCCACAGAAGACACTCACAGCTATCTGCCTCAACCCTGATCCTCCTGTGGCTGGATCCGAAAGTTTGAGCCCGTTTGCACTGCACTAACCCTTCCACGGGGCATAAAAAGTCCAAAGAAGTGAGAATTTCATCTTAGGTTTTTCTGTCTTTGGTATAAAAACAAAATTGTATAGGGTTGGGGAAAATCTTAGATCAACTTTAGTCCTTGTAAAAGAGCGGTAGAGAGAAAAAATACTGTTCCACTTTGTAGTCCGTCTTTAAATCTGGATATTGCGTATATCTAATGAATTGTTGCATATCTGTGGGGTTTTTGTTCACCACTGCAAGCTGATACCACAGATGTCATATGCACCTTAGCCCAATTACTGTAAATACTACAAACTATCTTTTAAAAACATTATACATTACATGTAGAGACTGTACTTTGAGCAGTAATTAATTACAGAAAATACTATTATGAACAAGTATGAATCAGATGTCTCCAGAAAACCACCATTCTTTTTTGCCATGTTGCTCACTCAGAATTCAGGGTCCTTACCCAGTTTAGAATAAAATCTTAGATATCTTCCATCTCCAAATGTTTAATCTTTTGTTTATTGGAATAGCTTTTACATTTTTTTTCTTGCCGTTTGTTTATATTAGCTCATTACTTAAATCCCCCAAGTATAAATATTGTACAGGAATATTGCTTTCTAAGATCGTTAGTTCTGAGAATTGCCTATGTAAATTTAATTTTAAAAAATTGTTAATGTATTAAGCACTATGTTAAGCCTCGATAGATAAGTTTTAATGTTCTTAATCTAGAGAATATTAAATTTAAATCTCTATCTTTCCAAATACCCTTTGCTTTTTAAAACCATTTTGCAGACTTTTAAAAAAGTAATATTAGTGAGAGTAGCCAGCAGCCTATCTAACACTCTAGCTGCTTTTGGGTCTCTTTCCTGTGTTGTAAACCTGAAATACTGACACAGGTAAATTCTACATATGTTTCAGCAAGATAGTCAGTCTTGTTTTCACATTCTACATCTGACCATACATGTGCAATGAGTTGTTTTATTGAGGGGGAAAGTTATGGTGTTTAAAATAAGTTTTAGCTTTTCTGCACACTAGTAAATACAATGGTGATTTGATTCTAGTTTCTATCTTTAAATAATTCTTTATGCTTTTCAATTAGGAACACCTGTATTTAGAAACTAATAATGGAGAGAGGTTCTCTGTATCCCATAGGGCTCTGAGTTGGAAATTAGTCAGTATTTCTACTACAAATCCTTGTTTTCAGGGGATACAACTTGTCATTTGGCCATACAAAAAATCTACAGGGTAATAATGCTTGGCATAAAAAACTTAACTCATGAGCATTTTTCCCCCTTAAATATTAAAGGGGAAAAAATCAGCATCGTTAGTAAGTGGGCAGAAGAAATCAAATGATTCATGCTTTGTTTTGCATTCCATTGAAAATGTTAGGCCCAGCTTTTCAGAATTGCATGCACGTAATTACTGTGATTGTGTGCAGTTGTGTACATTCCAGTACTACATTTTTGTTGGTGGTGGTGCAGTTCTAAAAATATGGGCCTTTGATCCTAAATGTATTTTATGTATTTTTCAAGTCATTACTTTTTAAAAGAAATACTAGAATAAATCGTTAGAAAACCAGCTACTGTGCAAAAAACATTTCAAATAAAGAGTTGTATGGGTTTTTTGCCCCTTGTACAGACTTGGGATCAGATCATTAGTTCGCTGTAAATTGGTATAGCTGCATAGAAGTTTGCAGAGCTATGTCAGTGTACACCAGCTGAGGATCTAGCCCGTGGAACTTAGGCAGGGCAGCAACTTTGTCTAAATGGCAGTACTAGAATAAAATTAGTTGTAAAATGTTCTTTTATTTTACAAATTAATGAGTGACTTTAACTGATTAAAGAGCAGAGGAAATTAACACTAAATACAATTGTTTAATGTTTGACTTGACTCAAGCCAATAAAATTAAGCTATGACTGTTAATGTCTCGGTATTCTTAGGAATTGCAGGTGTCTCGAATGATTTGAGATTATGGATCATGTAAGTGGCTTTAGGATCAGTACAAGTTAAAGACAGTATGTTAGCTTCAGCTATATCTCAGTGTGGTGGTTTTATTACTTAGCCTGGTTTCCTCTGGTCCTTCCCTACTCCCATATACTTTTCATCAAATTGACACAGCGTGTTTCCATAATATTTTAGACGTTGTGTGAACTGTTTTCTCTTTCTGGTTTAGTATTTCCAAATAACCCATTTCATTCCAACGCAAACTACCATCTGGTCTTTCTAATCTCATAACCGTGCGAACAATTTAAATGTTAGTGTTGTCTGCCTATCCCACTTGTAGTAATAGGCTTCACCTGTGTTGTATTTTTTTCTTTACTTCTATATACAGGCTGGTTTAGCAGGAGCCCCAGCCCGGGCTGTGTCAGCTGTAAAGAATATGAATCTTCCAGAGATCCCAAGAAATATTAATATTGGTGACATCAGTATAAAAGTGCCAAACCTGCCCTCTTTTAAATAAAATGGCTACTACAGGTAAAATCAAGGAAAAATGTAATTGAGGTTTACCAAACAAAGACATTTCTAACTTTTGTTATTTGGATAAAAAGTAAAGGTGCTTCATAGAAATTCTGTGTAAAATCAGTATGTGAAGTTGAATGTTGCTTTTGTCTTGCGCAATGATTTTAAAGGAAATGGGTAGTTCCTGTGTGATTTTCTAAATTCCATTCCTATGCCCTTGTAAGGCATATCACTGTCTTGGCTGCTGCAGTATTTTGGAAAAGTATTTAAGATATTCTTTACTTTATATAACCTATAATATTGAGTCTTTTTGTATATCCACTAAGGTCTATGATTAGTGCAGCATTCCTTATCTACTTCTGCTGTTTGTCATGATTATTTAAGATCAGAGTGTGTGTGTTGCATGAAAACATTAAACTGTCTTTTGTTTTTGTTTAAATAAAGTCATAATTAACTGGACTTCTAAACATGTTTTTGTCTGAAATCTACTCTTAGCAACAAATCACTTGCTTCCTGTTTGTTGAGCAAAGCGTGTGTATAAAAAAATTGTGTTAGTGTTAATGTATCATTTTGATGTCCAAATGTTAAAAGAATTATACTAAAATATTGTGTGAATGTTCTGGAACTATGAATTTCACACACAGATTATTCAAGATTGTTTTGAAGAAGAAATTTGCCTCTATTAAAAATGGGTAGAAATGTGTAGACTTCTGTTACAAAAAGATGTTTTCAAAAGTGGCACACGTGTGTTCTTAATTCTGAAAATCTTTTCATGTTGACCTATGTCAAAGTCAGATTCAAGGCTCACAGAATTTGTCAGACCACTCTGTTTATTAGCAAAGCGCTTTGCCAGTGCACCCATGTGATTGTGAGCCCCCTGCAAAAGCTCAAGCTAGCTTATTTATACAGGTCAGCCAAAGCCAATTTAACATAAGAGACAAAAGGAAGTAGAAACTGACAAATATACATACATATCTTATTTGCATACTAACATTTACCAATTTCCTAGCTCAGTAGAAGCTCTAAGTTAATTAGTTTGAGGACCCATTGTCTCACACTCCTTAATGTTTCTCTTCCTGACAACTGTATTTCAGCAAACCCACCAGATGCATTTCTTTAATGAATTATAATTTCAATATAATTCATTCTACTTTCACAATCCCTCCTTTTGGTCAAGCTACGCAATGACCAACAATGACTGGGTTCCACATATCAATCGTTCTTTATCTCTTTGTTCATCAGGGATATTTAAAATCATCAAATTAGTATTCTGGTTTGGGGCAGCTATCTGTGTAGCATGCCTGACACAATTTTGGATACAACAGGAAAGTAACTGAAAACATACAAAAATTAAGGATTCCAGACAGGAGAGTTAGGGCTCCCTGAAACAACCAGTTTCCTATGCCAGAGAAATTGAAAAGGTTACTTAGCCACTTCCATAAAGATCGTGGCTCTTCGTGGGGAAGATATGTGATTTGTTCTAAGTGGCTAGAACGATCTATTACCTCATTGGTGTTGTCTGGTATATATGCACAGCAGTCTTTTCCAATGAGAGCACAAGTCCCTCCTTTTGCCGCCAGCACTATATCCAATGCCTGACGGTTTTGGAGGGCCATCTGTCGGATTGCCCCTGTTTCTTTGGCCAGGGCTCTTAAACTTTCTCCGGTTTCATTTGCCATTATTTCAACTACTGCTTGTAACCTTAGGAGCCTTTTTGCATGGTGTATTACTCCCCCTAATGGTATGACGGAACCGCCAGTGGCCTCTTCCCAGGTTAAGGGGCTTATGTTATTTACATACCATTGGGCATCTGTTAAGTCCCTTCTTTTTCACCTGAAATTGCGGAGGCGTTCTCGAGGGAAGGTTCCTAGCACTCGGAATTGTGGGAGGAGTCAGGCGGGATAACAGATTTCTGACCAGTTAGCTGGTAGTGTGGTATAAGCTCTGGTCCCACACACTCAGTGATGGCCTATTAAGGCCGGGAAGGGTCGGTTGCACCCATTTGTCATATAGGTGTTTGCAAAGGAGGAGTAGTATCCCCCAAAGGGTACAGGGTAATTCTCCTTACGAGGAGTGGTGTTATTTGCATGACATTGAAAGATTGTATTGTTTTCACTAAAGTTACTGTAGGGGGAACATGAGATTGATTTCCCTGTTTGATCCCAGGTTGAGAAAAAAATTCATATCTCCATACCCGGCCCGCCACTTTTTAGTTTTGTTTGAATAATCCCATACACCATTGGCCACAATATGCTGAAGGCAACGGCATTTCCCCAGATCCAGCCCTGTCCCATTACACACCCAACACTGATGACCTTTTCCCTCCACCACACTTATCCATTTAGATGCATTTATTCCCACTGCTTCCCAAGTGTCATTGCTGTTCCATAATTTGATAAACAGACGAGGCCCTCCAGTGAGGTCTGGGGACTTGAGTGGGATAGCCAGGACAGGAACACCAGTTTGAGAGTGGGCTGGGATGTGGCTGCGGCTGCAGACCCAGCAATTAGAAATATTAAGGGTCTGAGCTATCCACACCTGCTGCTGGATAAAAGAATTGTCATCATGGTCTCCCCAGACAGTAAGATACCAGCAGCCGAGGAACAGCGTCTGCTTCTGGCAGCCCTTCCGAGAGCATAGATTGTAAGGTATTGCAGACTGTTCCTCTACGTCTTCTTCTAGAGTCAAAATTGACTCTGCGTTGTCCTGAAGTGATGATTGGTTCTCTGGGGATGGTGCCTTCTTACACTGTGAAGCATGTATTCACGCTGTGATACCAGATAGTTTTACAGCCGTCTGTGTAGTAAGCAGTACCTGATGAAGACCCTTCCACCGGGGCTCCAAGGCGTGCTTTCGATGATGGCGCCGTACGTAGACCCAATCACCTGGCTCGAGGTTGTGGCAAGCATTGGAGGTGGGTTCCGTGGACCAGGCGGCTCGAACCTGTGAATGGAAGTGACTTACAGCTTGCATTAGTCCCTTGCAATACCGAAGGAGCGCACTGTGAGTCAAGTTCAAATCTGGAACGGGAGTAATGGTAGTCATAGCTCACATAGGGCGTCCCATAACAATTTCAAAGGGACTTAATTTATGCCTTTGGGATGGAGTGGATCTCATGACCATAAGGGCTAATGGTAAGGCTACTGGCCAGCTTAATCCTGTAGAGTCACAAATTTTAGCAAGCTTATTCTTAAGTACACCATTTCGTCTTTCAACTGCACCTGCACGCTGTGGGTGGTAGGGACAGTGCAACAGGTGTTTGATATGCAATGTACGGCCCAGGTGTTGAACAAGTTGTCCAGTAAAATGTGTACCCCGATCACTGGACAGAGTAGCAGGAATTCCCTTGGCAGGCATAATATGATTTAACAAACATTTGGCAACAGACAGTGAGTCAGCCTTGCAACAAGGAAAGGCTTCAATCCAACCGGAGAATAAACATACCATAACAATATAAATTCATATTGTTGACACTTAGGCATTTGTACAAAATCAAGTTGCCAATGCAAGAACGGTGCTTGAGGCAGGCCCCAGAACCCCTGGGCCACTTTTACAGGTTTACCAATATTATGGCTTTGGCAAATGGTACAGGCTGCACAGTGCGGGCTGCAAAAGAGCTAAAATGGGGGTGCCCACCATCCTGTCTTAGTTACAGCAGAGACCATCCCCTCCTTTCCGACATGCGAAACACCGTGTAGCAGGGCGGCCAGAGGCAGGTAGAGTGAAAAGGGGACTACAAAGGTGCCAGTAGGCGAGCGCCAAAAAGAATCGGGATGTAGAGAGCAACCTTGGGCAACCCAGGATTCTTTCTCAGTTTCTGGGGCAGAGTCTTGGAGCAGGGTGAGGTCAGTGAGGGACCAGGAGGGTAAGAGGAGAGCAGAGAACAAGGGAATCAGACATTTTGACTAGGCACACTGCAGCAGCCACAGCACGCAGGGGGGTAAGCCTTGGGCAACAGGGTCTAAAGTGGCAGAGAAATAAGCCACTGGGCGGTTCTTTTCTCCGTGCATCTGAGTGAGAACTCCAAGTGCACACCTAGATTGTTCGTGGCAGAAAAGGGTAAAAGGCTTAGAATAGTCAGGCAGCCCTAAGGCAGGGGCAGAAGCCAAACCCTGTTTGAGGGAAACAAAGGCAGAATTGGCCTCAGGGGGCCACGGCATGGGGTCAGGCACAGAGGATCGAGTGAGTTCCTGGAGAGGTTTTGCAAGGGAGGCATATTAGGGAATCCATTGACTGCAAAATCCAGTCATGCCTAAAAACTTCCAGACCTGGCGTGGGGAGCGGGGTCGGGGAAAGCTAAGGATAGCTTGGACGCGGGTGGGAGAAAGTGCACGGGAACCCTGGGAGAAGAGAAAGCCAAGGTATGTGACAGAAGCTTGACAGAGTTGTAGTTTTGAGCGAGAAGCTTTGTGACCCTTATTTGCTAGGGCAGTAAGGAGCACTGAAGAGTCAGTTTCAGAGGCAGACAATGAAGGGGAACAGAGGAGTAGATCATCTACATATTGGACTAGTGTGGACCTGGACGGGAAAACAAGGTCAGCAAGGTCTCGGGCTAATGCTTGGGAAAAATACAACAGGATTTCAGTGTACCCCTGGGGCAGTGTGGTCCATGTGTACTGTTGCCCCTTGTAAGAAAAGGCAAACAGGAACTGAGAGTCAGGATGAACCAGGACAGAAAAGAAAGCAGAGCACAAATCAACAACAGTAAAATGAGTTGCATCTGGTGGGATAGAAGCCAGAATCTTTCAGAGGCATGTTTTGATTCTGTCCACCTATGATTTGCCTCTTCCCACCACTGCATGAAAAATCAACCTCTCCTTTTGCCAATTTAGTTTTAGGTTGGCCGAGTTTGTCTTTTAAGACGTCTACTCGGTCTTTGTCCCAGGATCCTAACAGTGGCCACTGAATTTTGGGATTCTCCTGAGTTAGCCTAGACCATTTTTCCAGAAATTTATGAGAGTCTGGACCCTTCCTAAAATACATAAAATGAGCCAGCGTTCCTTTAGGGAACTGTCCCGACTTAGACATTTGGTTACCCATACAGGAGGACTTTACACGCCAATCACACAAGAAGGAAAGTCGGGTTCGTCAGAGCGATGCCCAGTGCAACACACAAAAGGAGCCCACAGGCTACTGCCTCAATCGCCCTTGCTTTCACACCAAGGGTTTTACCCAAGGCGCGGTGAGGCTGCGATTGTGCAGCTTTCACTCACTCAGACCGTGGGGACAGGAACCCTTTGGTCAGCCGATCCCCAGACGGAGACGGTGCCCAGACTCAAACACACCACAGAGAGGATGGATAGACACAGAGACAAGACAGTCCTCAGTCTGGACAAAACACAGAAATAATTACCTGACCAGATTCCTGATGTCAGATCCCGGGATCCCTACCAGAACAGAGTGGGAACCAACAGGTTCGATGGCATAGACTTCACTGTGGTCATGCACCCTCCCATTCTGGCGGAGGACCGCTTGGGCCAAATGCCCAGGTGCCGGCTTGCCACGGCTGTCCTAAGAACAGTCAGGAGTCACACGGCCCCAGTGAAGACAGTTGCCATCTTGGTGGGACCTCCAAATCGTCAAAGTCAGATTCAAGGCTCACAGAATCTGTCAGACCACTCTGTTTATTAGCAAAGCGCTTTGCCAATGCACCCATGTGATTGTGAGCCCCCTGCAAAAGCTCAAGCTAGCTTATTTATACAGGTCAGCCAAAGCCAATTTAACATAAGAGACAAAAGGAAGCAGAAACTGACAAATATACATACATATCTTATTTGCATACTAACATTTACCAATCTCCTAGCTCAGTAGGAGCTTTAAGTTAATTAGTTTGAGGACCCTTTGTCTCACACTCCTTAATGTTTCTCTTCCTGACAACTATATTTCAAGAAACCCACCAGATGCATTTCTTTAATGAATTATAATTTCAATATAATTCATTCTACTTTCACACCTATATGTGCTGATGATAAAGGATGGTGGCATAGTGGGTTGTGTTTTCCGGAGGGTTGTATAGTTGTGTGAGAGGAGGAAGAGAAGAAGGTTATGGGAACAGTGGGCAGCTGGGAACACAGGGTCTAGGAAGAAGTTGCTCTTTAAGGGAAAAAAATGGAGAATTAGAGGTAAACTGGGCAGCCAAAAGGGAATATCATGCTGGTGTACCGCTGCTATGGAAGGGTATGGTGTGGTGGGAAGGAAGCTGGTTAAAAAGACCTGGCAGCTGGGATAAAATGTTTGTTTAGGAGAATTGGGGGAGGGAAAATATCCAGCCCAAAGACTCTTTATTAGATTCAGGAACTGATGAGCTAGCCTCATGTTAAATTTTTGAAAGGACCAAGGTTTCAAATATTAGTTGGATTTCTATGAGTTAAAATATAAAGTGTATCAGCAATTCAACGGCTCCCTTGTTTGAAAATTGAGTAGTCGTGGAAATTGTAACAAATTATAGTACTTAAACTGTTATTATGATATGTTCATTTTTGAATTTGAAGTTGAATTCAGCTCTGTCTGCAAACAGCTTTTATTCACTCACCTCTTGAAGAGCATGGTGTGGTGCCCATATTTGCTATCAAAAGTACATATCTGAAAATTTAAATTTCTTTCTGAATCATTGTCTGCCAAGACCAGCTGTAATGTTTCTAGTGTAGTGTGTGTGCGCTTCTGCCATGAAATTTTAAAGAGCTGTAAGTATAACAACTTTAATAGTTTGGAAGCAGAAAAATATCATGTTAATTAAATCTGCAGGTTAAATGTGGGGAGAGAAGGGTTGAATTAGATATGTAGAGACAGATATAAAACAAGATAAGTTAGAAACATGACTAGGAAGTAACACAATGAGATTCAGCTACAAAAATGCAAGCTTATATAACTGGATATAATAATCAAAAACAGATATTCAATTGGCTTGAGATACTTGGAAAGCAGTAATGTTTTAAAGGCCCGTGGGTGGTAATGGGCAGGAAATCGGTATGCTGTTGAGTTTGCAAAGTGATAGGGTAGTCAGATAAAAAACGTCAAAACAAATTACAGGGCAGATTATCGGCTGACGTAAACTGTCATACTTCCAGTGGAAGGAGGGAGTTGCCATTAGAATGATGACAATTTACATCAGCTAAGAATCTGCCTCTTTGATTTTGGGCTGGGTCCACTGATGCATTCCTTCATGGATCACTGAATGAAAAGTACTGCTCTGGGTAGCACTGGCAAGACTGCATCTAGAATAAAGCACGTAAGGGGAAACTGCAAAGAATGGAGGAAGTATCCACTGGGAGAAGGTCCACTCTCACAGGCATTCCACGTATTTTGTCTTATTACCGGCAAGCATTGGGCCAAAGTTTTAGAGTTCTGCTGACTAATGACCAAAGTGTTGCATTTGTTTTGTTCAGTGTTTTGTTTTGTTTTTTAGCATAGGGCCAGTGAGAATATTTACTGGTTGTTTGTTCTGTCCCTAACTACATAATAATACCTTTATATTTCCTTTACGTTAACTTGACCAAATCTGCTTTTTTAAAGGAGCTATGTTTCAGGGCCAAAATCCAGCCTTTGTTTCCAGGGATTCAGAAGTTCCACAAACACTGGGAAAGGGGGCATTCTTGTGTGCAAGAGTGTTGGGGGGCCTGGTGGTGAGGGTGGTGAACAGCTCAATGAAGGGCTGGGCCTTAGGTATCCTGTGGTAGGGATGAGTTCAGGGCTAGGGTTCCACCATCTTCGAGATCTTTGTATCTTCAGGCCCTCGGTGCACACTGGGGTTGCAGAGCCTAATTCAGCTGGAGGCAGTCTGGCCTGGCCACCTGGGGTGGATGCTGGACCAAGGATCTTAGCAGTAGTACATCTGAATCACTGAATTATGTTTTTTTCATTATAGATTCACTGACCCTTTCCTATTGAACCACAGGCACTTCTGGTGTCTGCCTTCTATTCTCCTTTGTGAACATAAAGAATTCAGAGAGTATTTCAGTAATAGTACATAACATATTCTGTTGCTAAATTATTATTGTCATATCATGGAGTCTGTGCTTGCATCTACACAGGTTTCTGCTCCCCCTTATAGGCAGAGATAGTAGCAATGCCCATAATTAATGCTGCCTAACACTTCATTATAAGTTTCCATTTTCAGTTGTTTATAACATTGCCAGAATTTAATCAATTGAGGTGAAACTTTCTATGTTTTTGTTTTTATTTTTATTTATTTGTATTATGGAAGTGCCTAAGGTGAGAACAGGGCCGCATTGTTCTAGGCAGTGTACAAATAGAGTAACTCAGTCCCTGTCTAAAGAGCTTAATAGACAAGACAGACATGGGGGTAGGGAAAATGGATAGAACAGAGGGATGGTTTGCAAATGGTGTGTTATTGGCACAAAATTTAAAAAAAACCTCTGCAGTGGGTTCTTGTTAGGGGAGTGGATTAGCGAAGCTGACAGACAAAACAAGGGACAGAAGGGACAGCATAAGGAGGATAAGGACAGTGTTAAAAAGGGAGGGAAGAATGTAGGGGGACCACACAGGGCAGATGGAATGAGGCTGAGGTGAATGGACTGAGCAAGGGGGCAGACCAGTCAGCACAAGGGAGAGAATGGCCAGATTCAAATTGTAGAAAGCAGTCTGATGACATCCATGATTGACAGTCCCTGCAATGGTAGTAACTATTGAGGATGCTCCTTGCCTTTACCCCTGCAGGCTTGAGTTTCTCTTGCCCCTGGGCTGTGTCTTCCCTCTAATTTCGGTTCAGTGTGAATTTTTTTGGAACATTTCAATGAAAACGATTTAGCCATTTCTAAGGATGGAATTAGGGAAGAGTAGGTGGTAAACTTCTGCTGCTGGCAGTAGCGCTGGCTTTAGACCAGGGTGCCCAGTCAGCAGCCTTCCTCTCTGGCTGCCCAGCTCTGAAGGCGGTGCCCTTGCCAGCAGTAGGGCAGAAGTAAGAATAGTGATCCCACGACCCCCTGCAATAGCCCCATACATCCCCCTACAATAGCCTTGCCACCTCCCCTTTCCCCCTCCCGACTCTTGTGTTGGGACTCCCATGATTACACCACCTTGAAATTTCAGATGTAAACATCTGAAAATATGAAACTGGCTAATTTTAAAAAATCCTGACCATGAAATGGTCCTGCTTTCCACTGATCTGCCTGTAAGCCAGCAGTTTCGAAACTTTTGAGGGTCTCGCCCCCTCTTCATTTGCACACCACAGTCTGAGGACAGCTCAAGAAGATTTTCTTGCTGACTGATAGAGGTTACTGCTGCTAACGTGACAAAATGAATGCATTTCTGACCCAGTTGAGCTGAGTTACGTTGAATGTTGGGGAAATATGACTTGAACTCAGGTGGCAAGTGGGCTAAATGATCTACTGTTATTTCTTTAATTTTGCTCTGCTCAGTTTCCCCTGTGCAGACAGCAGTGACAGGCACGAAGTAGTGGAAAACAGGTAAAGTCTTTGTCTCCATATTTGTGGACTCCCAGAATTCAGTTTTCATGATGAAAGCATTCACTTTGTCATAGCGATTTAGAATGTTAGTGCCACGGCCTTGCATGGACAAATTTAGATCATTCAGCTTGCTAAATATATCCGTGGGGGAGGCCAGTTGAGCTAACCACACAGTATTGTTAAACACAGAGGCAAGAGGGAAATGAATGATCTGGAAGAAACTTCTGTGCGTAACAGCCTGTCAAATACTTCCCCTTTTGAAAGTCAGTGAACCTTTATGTGAAGCAACAGTTGCTGATGTTCTGACCCCATCTCTTCACAAACAATGCGAAACAGGCAAGCACCGATTGGCCTGGACTTGATAATGATGACAATTTTGACAGACTCATCTAAAACTTCAAGGAGCTCAGAACTCGTTTTTTGAAGCAAGTGCCTAGAGGGTATGATACAGTGCACCCACTGCAAGGAAGGATTTTCTTTTCTGATCCTAGCTACAAGTCCATTCACTCTCCCAGTCATTGCAGCAGCCCTGTCAGTGCAGATGAATTTGCATAAAATCGAACTCAAATGGTGTTCAGAAAAAAAGTCAATTAGTTTAAAAATGGCGCCTTTGGTTGAGTTTGCCATTATACTTTTGCAAAACAGTATGTGCTTTTTGACATCCGTAGTTGCTTACGTTCAATACCGTGAAATCGGCTGAGCTTCTCCACTAATATCTATGGACTCCTCAAGCTGAAAGACAAATGTTTTTGCCATTTGGTTTCTCTGCAAGTTGAGAGAGACTATCCTCAGCCATTTTTTCAGTTCTACAACACAGTGTCATTAGATAAGGGTACTTTCTTGAGAATATCAACTGTTTTTTGTCAAGCGTGTTTTCTGCAAGTGCTACAACAACAGACAATCAGATCTTCTACAGTTGTGTACGGCTTCTTTTATTTTGCTACAAGAAAGGAGACAGCATACGAAGCTTCAAGTGCTTTGGTAGAAAAAGTGAAGCTTTTTTCCATTTTGAGCTGGTAAGTCTGGACTTGGATTTATTAGAAAAAATTCTACTGGCTTACCCACATGCACAAGGTGTTTTGGCTTCAAATGTCGTTGCAAACACACCAGCTTCATACTGTTATTTGATAGTTTCTGTGCAAAGGAAACGCAAATCTTGAGGAGGATTGCTATTTGTAGATGTGAATCGAAAAGCAATATAGTCTTCGCAGAACTGACTATGTTTTTTTTCCAGGTCATTTCAACTTCTTTACAAATTTAGTGTCACCACTACCGCTGCTTCCAGCTCCTCGTTTTAAAAATCTAGCCATTTTTACATCACAGCAGCATACACACCATGACAACTTCACCTCATTAACATGCTTGCACAATCAGTAAATGACATAACGCATGTCTAATAGTTCATATATGCATGTTACGTTACCATTTAATATAGTATATAGAGCAGTATAAACAAGTCATCGTATGAAATTTTAGTTTGTACTAACTTCGTTAGTGTTTTATGTAGCCTGTTGTAAAACGAGGCAAATGTCTAGATGAGTTGATGTACCTCTTGGAAGAACTCTGCGTACCCCCAGGGATACACCTATCCCTGGTGGAGAACCACTGATCTAGACTGACCTCCTGCACATTGAAGGCCACAGATCTCACTCCTCTATTCCTGGAATAGGCTCATAATCTCTGGCTGAGTTACTGAAGTCCTCAAATCATAGTTTAAAGACTTCAAATTACAGAGAATCCACCATTTACACTAGTTCAAACCAGCAAGTGATCCGACCCATGCAGAAGAAGGCAAAAAATCCCCAGGGTTTCTGCCAATGTGTCCTGGTGGAAAATCCCTTCCTGACACTAAATATGGTGATCAGTTAGACCCTGAGGATGTTGGCCAGACACCGGGGAAGGAATTCACTGTAGTAACTCAGAGTCTTCCCTGTCTACTATCCTGTCTCTGGCCATTGGAGATATTAGCTACTAGCAGTCGCAGACGTACCACGTGCCATTGAAGGCAATCATACCATTCCCTTCATAAACTTATCAAACTCCGTCTCAAAACCAGTTAGGCCTTTTGACACCAGTTAGGCCTCCCTTCCCCTGGGAAGGCTGTTCCAGAACTTCACTCCTCTGAGGGTTAGAAATCTTCTAATTTCAAGCCTAAACTTGGCCAGTTTGTTCTTGTAATGGGGCTGAATTAAGATTGCATGGGCTATCTTAATTTGGGCATTTCCCAATTTTGGAGTGCTTTATTTTGCAATCAGTATATAGTTTTAGCATCATATTATAATTGCTATAATTTCATTCTGTTTTCTTTTGCATCTTTCCATATTTGGATGCCTTTGTGTATTCATTTGCCTTTCAGGGTTTGTACCTTCCTGTTACACACTTTAGCTAAAGGCATTTGTCACATTGTTACATTAAAAGTTACACTTTTAAACAGGAGGAGAATATTTAAGAAGTAGCTTGATCTTGGATACAAAATCAAAAGGCTAAACTAGTCTAAATCTGTTAAATCAGATGGCAAGTGGGCTAAATGATCTACTGTTATTTCTTTAATTTTGCTCTGCTCAGTTTCCCCTGTGCAGACAGCAGTGACAGGCACGAAGTAGTGGAAAACAGGTAAAGTCTTTATCTCCATATTTGTGGACTTCCAGAATTCAGTTTTCATGATGAAAGCATTCACTTTGTCATAGCGATTTAGAATGTTAGTGCCACAGCCTTGCGTGGACAAATTTAGATCGTTCAGTTTTTTCCTGTCAGTGCTAGTGTGTGAGCAGCTGCTTTTTTTTTGGCTTGGATGACATAGCTTATAAATAAAATGCTAATATCTCTAGATGACTAAAATATACATCTGTTAATGTGAGGGGAAAAAATTACTGGCACAGTGTTGAAGTTCTAGTACGAAAGCCACTACAAAAGTAATTATTAGGCCTCCCCAAGAAGTCATGGTCATGCCCTGCAGGGACATAAAAAGAGGATTCTCTGACTGATTAACTTCAATTTTTTTCTGTGCTCAACCTTCCTAAGCTTCCCAATGAAGACAGGTTTGATTTTCCTGCTATCCTATTTTCTGTAGCAGATAACTTTATCAAAGAAATGTAACCCAAGAGCAAGCTTCCAGCCTTGTTGAGTTTATATCTCATTTCTGCAAACAAACAAACAAAACCCTTAATATGCTTAGAACATGCACTTTCTTTCTTTCTGTTTCTAACAGTGCATGAATTATATGAAAGCAAAATAAATTAACCTCTGAAAACTATGCTTTCCTAAGAACATAAAAAAACCCAGACTGGGTCAGATCAGTAGTTCATCTAGCCCAGTATCCTGTCTTCAGACAGTGGCCAATGCCAGGTGCCCCAGAGAGAATGAACAGAAGAAGTAATCATCAAGTGATCCATCCCTTTTTGCCCATTAATGATTCCCAACAATCTGTTTGCTTTTTTTCCTTTTTTGAGTAGTGTCTCTATGCATGCTCCACTGTAGGTGTATCTAATCAAAGATTAAGTAGCAGTGTCCATTTGGCTCGCACTTGGGTTGATAGCCTGGGAGCTGTTGCCAGCCTGAAGGGTAGTACTTTGTACAGGTACAGGTAATTGCCTAGCATGAAACTCAGGTATTTTCTGTGCCTTTACCAACCCAGCCCTGAAAGCTGAGAGCAGTGATTATGCTCCCCAGAGGAACCAGGTGGAATTTGATTTCCCTTTAGAATCTGTTAAATTTGTAGAATTCTAGAAAAGAACGCAGACCGCAGCCTATTTTAGGAGTAGGAAAAGTTTCTGGTGAGAACGATCTTTCTACCAGAGTGAACTTTGACCAGACTATTATTTCCTGAGCGGCATCAGCTTGTCTTTTTGAGCTTTCTAAAAAGAGCTTATAGACATCATAGCCTTTTCAATCAAAGGCTTTCTTCCTGCCCCTAACCAGCAGTTATAATTCCTGTCAGAAGTGGGGCGTTTAGCATGGCAAGAAGATAACCCAAACCCACAGTTTTACAAGGTGGGTTTTTCACTGGATGTGGCAGTGTGGGAAGGGCCCCCAGTTATACAAACGCAGGAAGAAAATATATGGAAACTTTAGATTTTTTTTTTTTAAGACTATCGACCAATTATCCAATCCAGTAAAGAACTATTTACAGAACTTCATCTACTGCTCTTGCAGTGGAAGAAGGGAGGGAATTGGTTCTGAGACTGCTCCAGCAGTTGGGCTTGGAATGTTGGGATTCAGAACGCATGCGTGGCCCACATGCGCCAACTACTACACAAAAATGGTTCCATGGCTGTGTGGCTAGACACCCAGCACTGCCATGGGGCTGTGTGGTAGTGGTGGTTTGAAGAAGGTTATATTTTGATATTGGACTTGTTCCTGGTGAGTGGAGATACAAGGCTCCCTTTATTTGCCTTTACCAGGAAACCACTTTCAAAATGTTGGCTAAAGTAACCACATTTTAGAAAACGTTTTAAATGGCCAGTAAAACTCAACCGGTCAGTGTAATTTATTAAATCAGACAGACTTCTTAATTCACAAGTGGTTTGCATCAATATCGTATCCATGCTAGGACATTTATTACAGTTCATTTGCTACCAAAGGAAATAACTCTTGAAAATAAGAAAGTAAAGTGGAAAATAAAGTTTGCTCATAATAGTCAAAAGAAGAATGGACTAAAGCTATTTCCAATATTTAGGTGGTTTCTTTCTGTAACAAGTTTTGCAACTCAGAGAGTAGTTATCACTGGTTCACTTTCAAACTGGGAGGATGTGTGTAGTGGGGTCTTCCAGGAGTCTGTCCTGGAGCCAGTACTAGTCAATATTTTCATTAATGACCTGGATAATGGAGTGGATGACAACAAGCTGGGAGAAGTTGCAAGCATTTTGGAGGACAGGATTGGAATTTAAAATGTCCTTGATAAATTGGAGAACTGGTCTGAAATCAAAATGAAATTCAATGAAGATAAGTGTAAAGTACTAGGGAAGGAGAAATCAAATACACAAATATAGAACAGAAAATAATTGGGGCTAGGTAGTAGTGCTGCTGAAAAGCATCTGGGGACTGTAGTGGGTCACAAATTGAATGAGAGTCAGTGTGATGAAACGGCAAAAAAAAAAAAAAAAAGGCTAGTATTCTGGGATGAATTAACAGGAGTGTTGTATGTAAGAGAGGAGTGGTAATTGTTCTGCTGTACTCGGTCCTGGTGAGGCTTCAGCTGGAATATTGTGTCCAGTTTGGGGCAGAATGCTTTAAGACAAATGGGAGAGTCCAGAGAAGAGCAACAAAAATGATAAAAGATTTAGAAGACCTGATGTGTGAAGAAAGGTTGGGGAAAAATTGACATGTTTAGTCTGAGAAAAGAAGACTGAGGGGGGACCTGATAAGTTTTCAAATGTATTAAAGGCTGTTATAAAAAGGATGGCGATCAATTGTTTTCCATGTCCACCAAGGATAGGATAAGAAGTAATGGGCTAAATCTGCCGCAAGGGAGGCTAGATATTAGGAAAAGTGTTCTAAAAAGAAGGATAGTTAAGTACTGGAATAGGTTCCAGAGGGAGGTTATGGAATCCCTGTCACTGGAGGATTTTTTAAGAACAGGTTAGACAGGGATGGTTTAGGTCTGTGTTCCACTTGATCCTCCTGGTAAGACCCAAGCAGAGTCATTCAAAAATATTAAATAGTAATTAACATGAACTGCTACTAAAATAAGCTTTATTAGAAACTACAAAATCTCTCACACTGTGCTGCACGAACCCACCACTTTCTGGAGGACACACTGTATATATTACTTTTGCCAAACTTTTAAGGATAATTTCAAAGTGTGTTAGTTATTTCAATGATGCAAAATAATGCAGGGTTTGAAGGGCATCCAGACTCAATTGTATACTACATTATGCAGTAATTCAACTTGTGTCTGCCACGCACAAGCTGGCATACATAGAGCCGAAGGTTCGGGAAGTGGAGAGGGGTAGGAAGGGTGGAAAGTAAATGGGTGATACGGAGTGGTGAGACCAGTTACAAATTCCCGCAATTACTACATCTTTCCTTCACCCAATCTTTCCCCAGTTTTATAAACTCACCAGTTAAAAAGGGACTACCTCAACTAACCTCTCTCCTTGCTTTTATACTTTCCTGTGCCCTCTTTTGAGATGCTCCCTCACCCTAATCCTGCCTGCTAAACTTTTTCATACCCGATAGTAATCAAAGCCTCCCAGCCTCCTTACCTGATAAAATAACCCCCTTATCTCCTGTGAGCAGCACTCCTAGCAGACCTCTCCATTCCTTCACTCATCCTGGGACAAATGCTCTGATCCCCTTCCAGCTGCCAGGCTATCTTGTCCCCATTCAGTTTTTGTCTTTAAAATTTCCCACCCATGGCAGCAAGGACAGTGGGTAGCACTGGTCTGAACAAGACTGTCATGGACCTGGGTGTTTGTGGCACAGGTTGTGCCTGAGTAGGTTTGGGTAAGCATAGTGGCAGCAGTTTGTGACCACCTGCAACCCTGTGTGCTCCAACATGGCAACCAGTGGACGTGCGCCAGGTTGAGCAGCGATGCAAGCGTTTTCAGAAAAAACGGCTAGTGTCGATGCACTCTAGTGTTGCTGGAGCCAACAGTGAAGGAGACAGACACACAGATGCAGAGGGAGCTGATGGACCCATAGCTGTGTGCTGTGCTGGCTGCAAAATCAAAACTAATATAAAAGTGAGGTTTTGCACAGGGGAGGTGGGAGAGGAGAGCACAAAGATCCCTGAACACATAAAAGGACAGGACAGCACAGTGACAAAACCCTGCTGTATCCCACCTCCTCATTATTTCAACTATGGCTAGTATTACAAGAAAATACTTGTCCCCTGCACAGGTCAGTCTTGTATATCAGTCCTGATATAGCCAGCCCATGAATATTTTATCATAGTGTAGGGAGGTGGTCACCCTGCTCTGGCCCTGAAGGGGTTAAAACAGCCCTGGGAGAGGGCTGCCTGCAGGGCCAATAGTAAAAGCAGCCCTGGAGAGGGCTGCTGCTGGGGGAAGAGGAGTGAGAACAACTGGGGGAAGCAGGGTGAGGCCAGCTCAATCAGGGCCCAGCTGGCCCTTATAAGAGGGCCGCAGGCCAGAAGCTGGAGGCATCTCACTCTAGCCCTGGAGTGGGAAAGGCTAGCTGCCTGGGAGCAAGGTACCTGAGCTGGAGCAGTGCTGGGGAAGGGCAAAGAGAGCTGGGGTGCTCCAGCTTGGTAAAGGCCCAGAAAGGTACTAGGGCTGCAGAGGGACAGTCTGGGAATAGGCAGAGGTAGCTGGTCCTAACCCTTGCCAATGATGAGCAGCCATTACACTGCAGTCTGTCCCAGTGAGCAGGGGCTAGATGATGACTGGCAGTAGCCACTGAGGCGAGGTGGGTTTAGAGGGTTGGGGGTTCCAGTTTTGTAAGCTCCTGCTGGGGCAGAACCCCAAAGTTAAAGGGCACCAGGGTCTGGGAGGAACACAGGGGTCAGTGGTAGGTGAGACACCGGCCGGCAGAGGGCACTCCAGGCTGGAAGAGCTAATTCCCAAGACAACCAGCAGGAGGTGCCACTCCAGTGAGTCCTTGCTTCGCTACACATAGGTTTTGAAAATGTCCCAAATTCACAGAGTTGTGGAATGAAATTAAGAAATGAAAGAGTGCCCATACCAAAAATTCAGCTCAATTATTTTAAATGTCCTGTTTAATATAGGCTTAGTTGAATTGTTTGGATAGAACACACAACAACTGATTTGTAATCTGTTGTTTTGGTCCAGGAAAGCGTTTCTCTTTGAGTGAATAAACAGCCTGGATCCTATGAAGCAGCTGTGGAGGAGACAGAAAGGGGATATTTTCTTGTGAATGCACTCACATATTTGTATAGATGAACTACCATGCATGATCCTTATGTAAACACACACTTTATCCACATGAAGGATATATCCTGGTTATCTTTAATTTCCTCCTACTCAATGCTTCAAAGACTGAAATCCTCCTCTTGGATAAAACATCCTTTGTGTGCCATGTGACACTCTGTTATTACTTTCCTTAAGTTGGGTCTCAGTTCCAGAGGTCTTAGAGGAAATCCAGATTTAGCAATGACCCTTTCTTTTCCCATCTCCTGTATACAAGTTTGCCTACCTCAGTATTGCCAGAATTCATCCATATTCTTGACTTTTCTGTTTCAGAACTTTAATTATTTTCTGCCTTGCCTACTGCAGTTCCTTCTTTTATTGTCTTCTTATATTCCTTATCTAAAGATCAGGAGGTCTAGTATGCTACGGGTAGTCCATGTTCCTTCTTGGAATAAGCACATAATACCCGCATTCTTTGTCACCTTTACTGATTTCCTATTCACTTCTATCAAATTCAAAACTCTTATTTTCAGAACTCCTCATAAACTTGCATAACATTACTGTAATAGGGCAGCCTGCCTGGAGTGCCCTACAGTGGTAGGCTCTGGTAGAATAGGCACACCTGCCTCAGTTTCCCTTCTCAGTCGCACCAAGGACACTAGGACATTTTCTCTTGACTCAATTATACTCATACTGGGGCCAGTGTCTGACACAAACATAGTCTAAACAGTACACAACACAAGTCACAGACCTAGACCATGTCTCACACCCAGTATGTAGAGTCCTTAAACTGACATATTCTCTGGTCCATTGACATAGTACATACCACATTTTGATGTCTTCCACGGTAACTGGGATCTTCTTAGTTTCACTCTAGTCCTAGAGCCCTCCCAGCTCTTCCACTTGGAGTGTGACCCTACTCCTCCACGCGGGAACCCCCACAGTTTCTCTGGTGAGAGTTCATCCCAGTCAGGGGGGCATCTTTCACGCTCACTGGCCGTCAGCCTTCTCCAGCCTTCTGGCTCCAGCAAGGAGACAACAGTGGGTAAGCTCCTCCACTGCTCCCCTGCCTACAGCCCTCTTCTTTGGCTTTCTGGCTTGGGGAATTCAACCAGAAAATCCCTCTTGCTGCTCTCCAGCCTTAAGCTTCCCGCAGGGAACCACCTACAGCTTCCTTCAGGGATCTCCTGCAGTCTCCTGGCTCTGGGAGCTCTCAATTGCCGATCTCTCACTCCCCGCTGTTCTCAGGTGGTCCTTTTCGGCTCTTAGATTCCCCCAGTCTCCTTCTTTCTAAGGCCCAGGTGCCATCTTAGGCCTAATTGGAGGTCAGCTGGCCAGTCAGAGGTGTACTGGCCTCTTTCCTCTGAAAGGGCCAGTGTTAGACTTGTGAATTTCCTGGAACACTCTCCCTCCAGATACAAAGCTGTAGAGCTATCTGCCTTCTTCAAATATTATCTCAAGACCTTTTTCTTTTTAACTTATGACTGACCCATTGTCAAGCATTTTGTAATACTTGGATGGGTGATAGCTATAGATGTATGTATTCCTTGTATTTGGAATAATGGCCTGAATTCATCCTGGTGACATTCCAATGAAGTCAGTGAAGTTAAATCAGAGATGCATTTGGATCATGATTTCAACCGGAATTCTCACGAAGTAAGAAACTGTTCAACATGGTACTAAGCACCAAGGGCTGGATCCTGCTCCATTAAAGTCAGTAGGAGCAGGATGATACCATAAGTCCCCAAAGAACTGGATTTTCAAAGGTTACAAACACCCAGAATGTCATTTGAAATCCGTGGGAGCTGCAGGTGCTCAACACCACTGAAAATCAGGTTTCATATTTTTAGTGTGTTTACATAATGACTAAGTGTTAGCAACCTCACATTGATTATATTTTCCTTTTCCAGTGTTGGTTCAGGAAGGAGAGCAGTATGTAAAACCAAGGAGAGAAATCTATGGCACAGATTAAGATTCCTTAAGAGCAAAGAATGTACCCACTGAGCAATGAGAGAAGAGAAAGTAGAGGAAAGATGGGTAAACTATGAGGTTGTAGTGACCCAGATTGAAAAAGCGTTTTGTGATGGGGTGTACCAGGCCCAGAGGCCATACTGGAGGCCTTGTGGCCCTTTCACACCCTGCCCCAGGAAAGGGCGCAGTAGAGGTGGGTCTTCCACGCTCCCTAGAGAGGCTTGCAGGGGGAGCAGCCAATCAGAGCCCATCAGGCTCTCAAGAGTTGCTGCTGAACAGAGCAGTCATTGACAGGAGCCAGAAGAGCAAGGGTCGTGCTCCTAGCGAGGTGCAGGAGCTGCAGTACATGGACAGAGCAGTTGCTGTCTGGAACCAGAGGAACAAGAAAGGTGCTTTGCTGGCTGCTGGAACTCAAATGATATCTTCAGCCCTGGGGTAAGGGTGAAGCAGAGGGGCTGCATGGGAAGTGGCCTGAGGAATAGCAGCAGCAACTATTACACAAAGCACAAGTGGCTGCTATTTATAGAGTGCTTGGGTCAGGACTTTGAGTAATGGGTGGGCCTGGGTCCCCCGCACTGGCAGAATGGCCTAAGCTCTGTGAAGGGGACAAGTGGTGTTTAGAGGGACACAACTCCTTCTCCATGGAGAAAGCCCTGGGGGCACTGCTCTATAAAAGGGCAGGGACAGATTGAAAACTAGCCCAGAAGGGGCTGAAGACTGAGCCCTGAGACAGCGCCTATAGAAATTACTGAGGGCACTGTGACAAGTCCTGTTGGACTTTTCACCTCAGAAGGGGTTTGTGTGTTCAGGGATCTAGACTATGCATGGCTTAGCCGGAGGGCTGAGCCCCTGAAGACCCATTTAATTCCAGAAAAGTCTGAGAGAGTTTGTGGAAACCATTAGGGAAGTCCTGTACAATTCTGTACTTGAGTGAGTGCTCATCCCAGTCCAATAACTGAAGCATGAACATCTTTTTTACAGAACAGCACAAGGCTGATTTGCTTGTTCATCCATTCATTCATCATACTAGGCTTAGTATCGTGGTATCTGACTGCCTTTCTTCTGGAGCACATGCATGGCTGGACTCTGTAGGGAAAAGGGACCACTGTGCAGAATAGCTCTGTCCCTTATCAAAAGAATCTTCTGAAAATTAAAGGTCAAGTCCACTTCCAAAGAAGACTAGACTCAAGCATGTCTGTACATGGCTGGGAGGGATTCATGGAGAAGACCGAGAGGTAAATGTGAAAGCAAGGTGAGTCCAAATTATTGTAAAAGAGCGAGTTTGTTAGTTTTAAAACAACTCAAAAACTGAATTTATAGCTAAAGAAAGGGTGTTTCCAGAATAAGCCATAATACTGGAGTTCAGATCAGGCAAGATTTACGTGCCCTGAGACAAGAACCATTTATTATACTTTTGTGTTTGAGGTGTGGTGGGATGGATCAGACACAGCAGAAACCTTTGAATTTCAGCTTTTGTTTTGTAGTTTGAAACTCCCGGTGGGGTTTCTGCAGCTGGACTGAGTAATTCTGAGATGTATTCATCTCCACAAAGCTTTAATAACTCATATTGCACAACACTACAGTCTATTACTAGTCTTCTGATATCTGTAGTCACTGTCAGAATACTTAGGGGCCCCTGCATTTTGTACATGCAAATCTGAACCACCTCAGTTTGACTATAATTATCTGGCTGAGACTGTAGGGGAAAATATTTGAATTTACTTTTTTGTTGTTGCATTCTTTGAATTTACATTCTTTTCATTCCCCTTATTTACCCACCTGACCATAATCTACTCTGAGTGGTGCTGCTATACCATGCTTAATGGATGTAATCTTGTGGATAATGTATTCTTTTACCTAAGAGAATGAGAGATTAGAGCACCTTGAGAAAGATGAGAGCTGTGGCCAAACTGGGAGTTGGGGAGAGGTAAAGAGAATAATCTTTATCCAACAGCATAAACAGATGTAGTTTAGTGGTTGGGTGAAAATCTAGCCAGGTTTTCAATTTTCCAACTGCTTCTCTCAACTCTAGGGATGGGCATGAAAAGCCAAGCCCAGCACAACTTGTACCGTATTGTACCCATGAGGATTGTATTTTGGAAATGGCCTCAAGTCAGATGATAATTGGTGGAATAACCTCCGCTATTATAATCCTACCACATTTACCATGTCTCGTCTGCAGTCCTGTTCTGACATCCTGAAATATCTATAATTTAAAAACAAAACACAAACACACACAAAAATACCACCCCAAGGGTTTTCTCCTGTTTTAATTTTTTCCTGTGCTTTTCTAACAAACATAGTCTTTAAATAAATAGATGCAGAACAAAATGACACAATGAAATTGTTTTTAAAGTGCAGTTCTAGTAAAAGTTACAGTAAAAATAACAATGGGGGTTCCCATATTTATTGTTTCTCAACAGGTTTCAGATCAATCTTGTTTAGCTGACAAATAAAAATGTAAATTTTCTAACTGCTAGCCCTGCAAACTCAACTTGGGATCTGAGAATCAAGCTGAAGCTTGAATTTGCATTGGCCCATCAATCAACATCATTAATAAAGATTCTGCTACTGCAAGTTAGTTACCAAGTCTGCTGATGTTACATGAGCCAGATAGAATCCAGCTCACTCTACATAGTCCTTCAGAGCCAATACTACTATTAGGAGTAAAAAACAGTAAAAGATTATTTTGTATCAGAAACGCTAAGTGGGTCTGACACTGTGAAGACTGTCACAATAAGCCCCCTGTTTTGTAGAAAAGAGAATCTCAGCTTTTGTTTAAATAATAACTTTCAAGTTTCTAACCCTTGAAAACCTAAACTAGTTTAAACTAATTCCTAAAGCTGAAAGGAACAAATAGGATACTTGGGAAATGACCTGAAGATCTCTGTGGCACACACAGCTGTCTTATTGTAAATAAAGAGGGAGTACGTTTTGAGTATATTGCAAAGATCACTTTGAGGAAATAGGGCTGGGTCCAATGTTCATCAAAGTCAATGGAAAGACTCCCAGGATAGGATCTACAAAGGTACTTAGGCATCTAAGTCCCATTTTTAACCACCATTGCAATCCACAAAACATCTGCTTGGCTTCTGCTGAGCACTGTAGGCTTCCGCAGTTGGTCAGCACCTATGTTTTACTGTCTTCCCCCCCGCCCAAAAAGAGTTCACTAGCCACCTACGTTTCTGTAGCTCAGCATGTGCACTGCTGTCTCATTCTAGGCACTCACGTGCCTGTCTCTAGCCAGAATGATTCACAAACCAGGGGAAACCATAGGTGTTTGGCCACCTAAGATGCATGCAGGGCCTGGTCCGGTAGCTATGCTCAGGGGCTGCTTAACTCCATGCAAAGTAGCGGGAGTGGTCCTCCTTTATAACCTTTACCTTCGTGGTTATGGTACTCACCCTGGATGTGGAAAACTCCTGGTTCAAGTCTCCTTCTCCTCATTAGGCAGAGGGGGATTTGAACAGTGATCTCCTACCTTTTAGGTAATGGCTCTAACCACTGGGCTATGGGCTATCCTGATGTGGGTCTTCCTCAATCTCTCCTATTGAAGTTGTTCCACTTTAAGTAAATATTAATCGAGCCAGTGGAGTTGTTAGACTGACTCTTCAGCCAAGTGATTAGGCCACTCACCTGAGAGGTGGCAGATACCTGTTGAAAGCCCTTCTCCTCATCAGGTGCAGAGGGGACTTAAGTGCAGGGCTCTCCCCCTGTCGAAAGTGAGTACCCTACCCACAAGGTTATAAGGGAGGTCTTCCAGCCCTTCCCAGCGCCAGATTGTTATGTGTGGAATTAGGTGGCCTCTGAGCATGCATGTTGGATTAGGCCCTGCACACAATTTAGGCACCAAATGCCTATCTTCCTTGGTTCATGGACCACTAGCGGAGATAGATTCCTCCCCGCAGCCCAGACTTAAGCTCTGAGCTCCAGGGATTGGGCTTAGTACACCACCCTGTCCTCAACATCTCCTATTAGTCAGCTTAGGCAGCTCCCCACCAAGTATGCTGGCTTTTGGATCACATTCTAAAGCATCTGTCTCTCTCCGTTCATTGTGTAGGAGCCTACGCACCTAATGCAACTTTGTGGATAATAGTGTTGGTCATGTGATTTTTTTTTTTCTGAGCTGTTGTCAAATAGTTGAAAGAAAGAATCTGACAGACTTGAGGAACACACCAGTAACCTACTGATTTGCACCAATTGTGGCTTAGTGCTATAATCAGAAATACATTGTTTATTTGTAACATAAAAACTCACCATCTATGTGGTATTATATCCTTTCCTCATAAACATTCTCAAGAAATATGCCTTCTGGTCAAAAGATGGTCTGAATAAGGGTAAAGATCATAAAGAGTTAGTTTTCCTACACAACATACTTGTTTCTTAAGAACTTATGTATTCCTTATTGCACATTTAATTCACTAAATGCAGCTATTCATGATTCAAAACAGAATAATCTAATCAAGAAATGAGTCATTGACCTCATGAACTGTTATTGTCTTTTAATAGGTTTCAGAGTAGCAGCTGTGTTAGTCTGTATTTGCAAAAAGGAAAAGGAGGACTTGTGGCACCTTAGAGACTAACCAGTTTGAGCATAAGCTTTCGTGAGCTACAGCTCACTTCATCGGATGCATTCAGTGGAAAATACAGTGGGGAGATTTATATACACACAGAACATGGAAAAAATGGATGTTATCATACACACTGTAAGGAGAGGTTTCAGAGTAACAGCCGTGTTAGTCCGTATTTGCAAAAAGAAAAGGAGTACTTGTGGCAGCTTAGAGACTAACCAATTTATTTGAGCATAAGCTTTCGTGAGCCACAGCTCACTACCCATGTTTATTTTCCACCCCCCCCCCCCCCCCCCCCCCCCCCCCGTTCCTCAGATGTTCTTGTTAACTGTTCGAAATGGCCCACCTTGATTATCACTACAAAATGTTTTCTCTCCCTGCCTCCCGCCACCCCCAGCCCCGGCTCTCCTGCTGGTAATAGCTCATCTTAAGTGATCACTCTCCTTACAGTGTGTATGGTAACACCCATTTTTTCCATGTTCTGTGTGTATATAAATCTCCCCACTTTATTTTCCACTGAATGCATCCGATGAAGTGAGCTCTAGCTCACGAAAGCTTATGCTCAAATAAATTGGTTAGTCTCTAAGATGCCACAAGTACTCCTTTTCTTTTTGTCTTTTAATACCATCTCTGTTTTTTTTATTCAAAAAGCTTCTGAAATAAACCTTGATTTATTTATTTTTTTTAAAAAGACCAGACAGTCTGAATAAAAATGAAATGTAATCTTTATTTTCTGTAGTGTTCTCATTAACTAAACCATCAGTGTCTTAGCATGGCAATGTATTTCAATACATGTTTCAATTATGCACATTTTAAAAATACCAGTTGGAAATGTCCCATACTAGAATTTCATTTATAACGAACTGATTTACTGTTAGAATTTGTGATATTAATTTTCACATCCACATCATAAGCAGGTTTTCTGATAGATATTTCTCCTCTCTTGTGAGTTAAAAAATACAACTGATATTTTCGACATATCATTTTCAGTTGTCAGGATGAGATTAGTTATGGTTGGATGACAACATGCTGTTTCTTTTATAAGTACAATATGTAACAATGAAATGTGATACATAATGATGCTTGTTTTTCTGTAATATGACTTAAATGTCATAAAAACAGTTTGAAAAAAATTTTTTTTTTTGGTAACAAACACACACAATGTTCTCTATTTTCTTTGTGGGATCTACCACAGGAAAATTGACCTTAATTTAATTTGCGTGTTCTTGCCATCAGCTTAAAATGTATAACATCCATCACATTCATGTATATTGTGTTAGTCACAACAGCAGAAACTCTATTTTCTCTATAACATAGCAAGTAAATATTTTCCAAAAGTAGATAAAGATTTTAATTTCAAGTGATGTCCCCCTCATGCAGAGCTCAAGAAGTAGTCATGACAGGATATTGGCTGTTGTTGACAAATCTAGTTGTCAAACTAACAGTTTTATTAATAATGGGAACGGATGTGACAATGCCAGAATATCAACCAAATAAGCAGTTATTCACAACCAACCACAGCAACAAAGCAATGGGGTATTAGGACCAAATAATAAGGACACAAAAGGTGAGTCAATAAATTTAAATCCACAGATTTATATTAATCTCGCTTGCATATACTCTAATTACAAGCTTCTTAAATTTATAAACAACATAATCAAATCAATAATAGTTTGCACAGTATATCATAGACAGAGTGTCATACCATCTAATTGACAAGCCAGGGAATACAGGAAAGGACCCTAAATTAATTGCACAATGTTGTATTAAAGAATATGTGGAGAACAATAGTGCACCTATCCTGCAACTATATGTGTTCAGATGGATATCTGTATTCAGGCAGAGCCCCACTAAAGTTCTGTTGAAGTTGAGGGGGCTCCATGTAGGGGTGCAGGAATTCCCATATGCTTATTTAACTGCAGGATTGGGACCGACGGTTGCAAAGTAGTTAAAAGCCAAGAAATGCCAGAGTTAAGGTTGGGTACACAACTCTTTGTGCCAGTGATTTTTCGCCTAATCTTATGAGAGTGTTCTGGTTGCACATTATGCAAAGTAGAAAAAAATGTAAATAACATAGCCAAAGCAGCAACATGCGTTGTCAAGATGATCACCCTAAAGAACCTGAGCATCAGAGATAAAGAGGAAGAGGCAGAGTACATTATCTGCGTTGGCTGCTTCTCTTTCTCTCTCTCTCTTCAGATTTATACTGCGATAGGCATTGCTGGTTACCCAAAGGCCTTAAAGGCATGATCCAAACCCTACTGGAGTCAATGGGAGGCTTTTAATTGACTTCAGCAAAATTTGGATCAGGCCCTACGTCCCCTTTTGGACAGGTCCCTTGTGTTCACCTAGTCTCTAAACTATTTGGTAACTTTGTTCTGTGTTCCAGTTGTTCAAGGCTAAGAGATCTTGGGAGCAACTCCTTCTTCTTTGAAAATGCAGGTATCTTTTATAAATGCTTGTAATGGCTGATGTGGCTTGCTCTGATAAAATGAACTCTTTCACTATACACCAAAAATGTTTGGCCTGTAAGTGTTAACTTGCATGTTGCTTTTCATAGCCCTGCTCTTGGGTCTGAGCAAGGTGTAGTGCAGGGATCGGCAACTTTTGGCCTGCGACTCGCCAGGGTAAGCCCCCTGGCAGGCCAGGCCGGTTTGTTTTCCTGCCACATCTGCATGTTCAGCCGATCGCGGCTCCCACTGGCTGCGGTTTGCCACTGCAGGCTAGTGGGGGCTGCAGGAAGCGGTGGCCAGCACATCGCTCGGCCAGTACTGCTTCCCGCAGCCCCCATTGGCCTGGAGCAGCGAACTGCAGCCAGTGGGAGTCACGATTGGCCGAACCTGTGGACGCACCAGGTAAACAAAGTGGGCTTACCCTGGTGGGCCACGTGCCAAAGGTTGACGATCCCTGGTGTAGTGTGATATCCTTAAGTTAACATAAGAACGGTCATAGTAGGTCAGACCAATGGTCCATCTAGCCCAGTATCCTGTCTTCCGTCCATGGCCAATGCCAGGTGCTTCAGAGGGAATAAACAGAACAGGTAATCATCAAGTGATGAATCCTCTCTCGCCCATTCCCAGCTTCCGGCAAACAGAGGCTAGGGATACCATCCCTGTGCATCCTGGCTAATAGCCATTGATGGACCTATCCTCCATGAATTTATCTAGTTCTTTTTTGACTCCTGTAATAGTCTTGGCCTTGACAACATCCTCTGGTCCACATGTTGACTGTGTGTTGTGTGAAGGAATACTTCCTTTTGTTTGTTTTAAACCTGCTGCCTATTAATTTCATTTGATGACTCCTAATTCTTGTGATATGAGACAGAGTAAATAACACTTCCTTATTTACTTCACATCAGTCATTATTTTCTAGACCTCTATCATCTCCCCCCCCCTTAGTTGTCTCTTTTTTCAAGCTGAAAAGTCCCAGTTTTATTAATCTCTACTTATATGGAAGCTGTTCCATACCCTTACTAATTTTTGTTGCCCTTTTCTGAACTTTTTCCAATTCCAAAAAACCTTTTTTGAGATGGGGCAACCACATCTGCATGCAGTATTCAAGATGTGGGCATACCATGGATTTATATATAGGCAATATGATATTTTCTGTCTTTTTCTCTATCCCTTTACTAATGATTCTCAACATTCTGGTCACTTTTTTGACTGCCGCTGCATGTTGAGTGGATGTTTTCGGAGAACTATCCCCAATGACTCCAAGATCTCTTTCTTGAGTGGTAACAGTTAATTTAGACCCCATCATTTTATATGTGTAGTTGGGAATGTGCTTTCCAATGTGCATTACTTTGCATTTATCAACATTGAATTTCATCTGCCATTTTGTTTGCCCAGTTACCCAGTTTTGTGAGATCCCTTTGTAACTCTTTTGCAGTCTGTTTTGGACTTAACTATCTTGAGTAGTTTTGTGTCACTTGCAAATTTTGCCATCTCGCTGTTTACCCCTTTTTCCAGATCATTTATGAATATGTTGAATAGGACTGGTCCTAGTACAGATCCCTGGGGGGTGCCACTATTTACTCATTCTGAAAACTGACCATTTATTCCTAACCTTTGTTTCCTATCTTTTAACCGGTTACTGACCCAAAAGACCTTCCCTCTTATCCCATGACAGCTCACTTTGCTTAAGAGCCTTTGTAGAGGGACCTTGGCAAAGGCTTTCTGAAAATCTAAATACACTATATCCACTGGATCCCCCTTGTCCACATGCTTGTTGACCCCTTCAAAGCATTCTAGTAGACTGGTGAGGCATGATTTCCCTTTACAAAAACATGTTGACTCTTCCCCAAATCATGTTCATCTGTGTCTGACAGTTTTATTCTTTACTATAGTTTCAACCAGTTTGCCTGGTACTGAAGTTAGGCTTACCAGCCTGTAATTGTCAGCATCACCTCTGAGCCTTTTTTAAAAATTGGCATCACATTAGCTATCCTCCAGTCATCTGGTACAGAAGCTGATTTAAATAATAGGTTACATACCACAGCTAGTATTTCTGCAATTTTAAATTGGAATTCCTTCAGAACGCTTGGGTGAATACCATCTGGTTCTGGTGACTTATTACTGTTTAGTTTATCAATTTGTTCCAAAATCTCCCCTAATGACACCTAAATCTGAGGAACTGTCCCAGACTGGTGACCTAAAAAGAATGGCTCAGGTTTGGGAATTTCCCTCACATCCTCTGCAGTAAAGACTGATGCAAAGAATTCATTTAGTTTCTCCACAATGGCCTTATCGTTCCTGAGTGCTCCTTTAGCATCTCGATCGTCCAATGGTTCCACTGGTTGTTTAGCAGGCTTCCTGCTTCTGATGTAGTTAAATTTTTGCTATGACTTTTTGAGTCTTTGGTTAGCTGTTCTTCAAATTCTTTTTTTGGCCTTCCTAATTATATTTTTACACTTTATTTGCCAGAGTTCTCCTTTTTATTTTCCTCACCAGGATTTAACTGGGACTGTCAATTAATTGCAGTTAACTCACACGATTAACTCAGAAAAATTTATCAAGATGAATCGCACTGTTAAACAATAGAATACCAACTGAAAATTATTAAATATTTTGGATGTTTTTCCACATTTTCATATATATTCTCTGTTGTAATTGAAATCCAAGTGTATATTTTTGATTACAGATATTTGCACTGTAAAAATGATAAACAGAAGAAATAGTATTTTTCAATTCACCTCATACAAGTAGTAGTGCAATTTACAAATGTAGATGTTTGTTTGTTACATAACTGCACTCAAAAACAAAACAATGTAAAATTTCAGCGCCTACAAGTCCACTCAGTCCTACTTCTCATTCAGCCAATTGCTTAGACTAACACGTTTGTTTACCTTTACAGGAGATAATGCTACCCGCTTCTTATTTACAATGTCACCAGAAAGTGAGAACAGGCATCCACATGGCACTTTTGTAGCCAGCATTGCAAGGTATTTAGGTGCCAGATATGCTAAACATTTGTATGCCTCTTCATGCTTTGGCCACCATTCCAGAGAACATGCTTCTATGATGATGATGCATGTTTAAAAAAAAAATGCGTTAATTAAATTTGTGACTGAACTCCCCGGGGGATGAATTGTATGTCCTCTGCTCTGTTTTACCATCATTCTGCTGTATATTTCATGTTATAGCAGTTATAGAAGTAGGACTGAGTGGACTTGCAGGCTCTGAAGTTTTACATTGTGTTTTTGAGTGCAGTTTTTTGTACATAATTCTACTTTTGTAAGTTCAAATTTCATGATAAAGAGATTGCACTATAGTACTTGTATTAGGTGAATTGAAAAATACTATTCTTTTGCTTTTTTTAACAGGGCAAATACTTGTAATCAAAAATATAAAGTGAGCACTGTACACTTTGTATTTGGTGTTGAAACTGAAATGAATATTTGAAAACATAGAAAAGATCCAAAATATTTAAATAAATGGTATTCTATTATTGTTTAACAGCACGATAAATCGCGATTAATTTTTTTAATCGCTTGACACTCCTAGATTTAACTTCCACTTATTTAAAGGATTCCTTTTTGCCTCTCATTGTTTCTTTTACTTTGCTGTTTAGTCACTGTGGCCCTTTTTTGGTTCTCTTACTATGTGTTTTTTAATTTGGGGTATACATTTAAGTTGAGCCTCTATTATGGTGTCTTTAAAAAGTTTGCATGCAGCTTGCAGGGATTTCGCTTTGGCACTGTACCTTTTTAATTTCTGTTTAACTAACTTCCTCATTTTTTGTGTAGTTCCTCTTTCTGAAATTAAATGCTACCGTGTTGGGCTGCTGTGGGGTTTCCCTGCCACAGGGATGTTAAATTTAATTATATTATGGTCACTATTACCAAGTGGTTCAGCCATAGTTGATACAGCAGCTGTGCTGTGGAAGAAACACAAAAACTCAACAACATCCCCACCCACCCTCACATATATATTTATAGTTGCATTTGCATAGAGAAATGTTTAACCTCAAAATTATCCACACCAATACACAACATTTTATGGTAGTTGGCTCCAAACCTGTGTTAACAGCCATCACATCTTCCAGTGTTGACCAGTCTAGAATAAAACTTTCAACATGCTTTGATAGCTTCCCACTGCTCATCCTGTGCATCCTTTATTTGTATTGTTTTGGCTCCTTATTCAGATTATAAGGTCACTACTGGGAGAGACTGTGGGCCTCACTGATTTTTTGCCCATTTACACCACCTGAAGTTCTGGCCCATTGTCAGAATTGACAGTGTCCAAAAACCTAGAGATCCAGAGTCCTGGAGCTGAAACTAATCTGGGGAAACTTTGTATCCAAATATCAGGTCTAGCTCTATAAAAATATAGGGCTAACATTTTTCTGAAGTACAGAGCATCCAAAACTCTATTTGAAACCAGTGAGAGCTGCTGTACCCAGCCCCTCTTAAAAATCAGGCCTGTAGTGATCAGACTGGAGCTTGCTGCAGAATACCCCTGGGAAAGCAGAGACATTGATAGAACCAACTGCCTTGAAACAGGTACCAGAATCTGAATATTATATCTAGTTTTGAGCCCTAAAAAGACCATTCACAGTGCAGACTTTATTTAACTGCTTTGTTGACTTGGTCCAAGTCCCATCAAAGTCAGTGGAACTTGGATGAGAGTTGGATTGGGCCCTATTACTGTATTTGATAAGTTTGTACCATGAACTTTTGTATTCTTTTGTGACCCTGTGTAACTCAGGTCCATGATTAAGGCTGTTTGGATGTTAAAGGTTGAGTATGACTGCTCTAAAGAGTGGCAATGATTAACAAAGAACTGAGGGAGAGTCCCAAAGAATTCAGACTGTCTCCTTTTAGATAAAAGCCTCTACAACAACTAACCCATCATCATTTGCTGAATTTGGTTCCAAGGTCTTAGGAAAATAAAAAGCTTCATTCTTAATGGAAAATAGCATGGCTCTTGCAGGCATCAGCACGTATGTACTGTCTGTGCATTTGGAAAGGAAGCGTGGCTAGGGGTTAGTGCATCAGACGGCAATCAGCATTCTGTTCCCTGCTCTGCATTGTCTTGACCTTGGGTAAGCCACTTGGTCTCTGCTTCATTTTCATATAAAGGTGTTATGAAACTTACTGCATATACACACCATGCTTTGAAATCTTTGGATGAAAGGTCCTACATAAATGCAATGTGTTCTTTGCAGAGAATAGTGTTCAAGTCTGCCTCTTGGATAACAGCATGTGCGGGCTTACAAAAGAATTGTCAGCCAACCAGGACAAGGGCAATCAAGCCTAGTGGTCAGAGTGGGCGTCAAGCCTAGTGGCTAGGGTCAGAGCTGTAGTCAGAAGCTAAAGCCAAGGGTCAAACTGGAAAGCAGGAACTGGATACCAGAACCGAGGGTTGAGCAGGAGTCAGAGACAAGGGTCAAGCCAGAGGTCAGGAATTGGAGCAAGCAAGGTATCAGGCAAGAGCAGGGGTTCAAGGAAGGGGCAGAAGGCTGGGTGCAAGACAGGAGCAGCCAGAGCCAGGTAATACAGGAGTAGGTGCAGTGATGAGTATGAGCATTGAGAAGCCAGCAAGCTGCTGCTTCTGGCTTCAGAACCACCCTACTGGCTTCTGCAACCCATCAGGTGGCGTGGCTAATCAGGCAGCCTGTTGTGGGCCAGCTGTACTGATGAGGCTGCCTGGAGACTAGCTCTGCAGCAGGTCCTGATTCCTGACAGTATCCCCCCCTTCCAAGGCAGCTTGGGACCTAGTTTCTCAGGGTAAGTGTGGTGGAAGGCACACAGGAGATCCGAGGCATGGATGTCTTCTGCAGGCTCCCCTGAACATTTGTCCCAGTCATCCATACCCATCCCAGTCAACTAGATATTGAAGTTTTTCCTCAGACCCAACGAGAGTCTAGAATCTGCAGAACCATGTATTCTTGCACCTGAAGAGTTATAGGCAAAGGAAGGGGAGTGGGAAGGGGTTTTAGAAGGGAGACCTGGAAGATGAGATAAATTTTCAGGGAATCTGGTAGTTGTTACTTGAAAGTAACTTGACTAATCTGCTTTGTGATCGGAGAAGGTCCCAGGGTACTTATGGCCCAGCTTTGCAGAGGAGCAAGTCGATCATTGATTCTGGACAGACAACCACATCTTATGCCCTACCCCAAAGCCGGGTGTTGGCTGGCGGGACTGGTCAGCATACTGTTTGTAGGTGGCCTTGGTGACTTCCAACTGACTCTGGAGTTCTTGGTGTGCCTACTGCATGTGAGTTTGGTAACAGCAGCCATCGATGATTAGGAGGGGATCTCTGGATGAGCATGAAGATGGAAACCATAGTTAGCAAAGAAGGGAGTCTTCTTGGTGAAGGTGTGTATGGCATTGTTGTAAGCAAACTCAGCATGAGGGATCAGGGACAGCCAATCATCTTGATGATAGTTTAGGACGCAATATAGATACTGGTCAAGGACCTGCTCTGCCTGCCTGTAGGTGCTGGGGTGACCAGCTGTTGAGGTTAGGGTCTCGATACTCTGGCTGCACAGAAATTCTCACCAGAAGTGGGAAATAAACTGAAATCCTCGGTCAGCCCATAAGCAAGCTGTCGAGATGAAAGATGTCGCTTACAAACAGGTGGGCTTTTTCCTGAATAGAGGGGAGCGCTTGACATGGAACAAAATACACTATCTTGGTTAAATGGTTCACCACCACTAGAACGGTAGTGTGGCCTTGGACTTGATCATGGAATTACCACCTTCCCATGGTAATGATGGCCCCAGGCCAAGGTGAAGTGGGTAAGGGCTGGAGAAGACCCAGCAGTCTTGAACAGGGAATCTTCGTTCAGGCACAAAGATCACAGGATTCAACCTAGGGTGCAACAGAGGTGCATACGGCAGGCTACCAAAAGTTCCTGGAAGCCAGGTCTCAGAATGGCCAAAGTGATTGCTAGGGGAGCATTATGGCAGAGTTGTAGGATTCAAAACTGAGTGGCGCCTTTAGGCACATAGACATGTTCCTCATGGTATAGGATCCTCTCCTGGCATGTGAAGCCTGTGGTGGTCTGCTCCTGGTAATGGTCTTAGGGTTGGATGGCAAAGAGATCAGTGGGGAACAGAGAAGATTGAGGATAGCAGGTCAGAGGCTGTGGTGCCAGAAATGAAGTCTGAGGGCTTGAGAACCGTGGATGTAATATCCTCATCAGGTTTGTAGTACTTCTCCTTTATCTCCTCGTTTAATCCCAGGCAGAAATGGTGGTGCTTTGCTCCTCATTCCACCTGGTATCAGGAGCCAGACAACAAAATTCAGCAGTGTACTTGGCTATGAGCTGGCCCCCCGGCCAAAAGGCCTGCAGGGTTTGCCTCAGTAGTCTGCACGTGGTCGGGGTCACCAATGATAATGGACGTAGCTTGAATGAATTCCTCTAATGGTTGCAAGAGGGAGCTGAACTGTTCCAGGGACAGGAAAGCCCAGGCCCTGCAGTCAACAAACCTAAGATGAACCCCACATGGGCCTGATCCATGGAGAATGATCAGGGGCATAGGAGGAACAGGAGCCAACATTGGTTCAGGAACCCCCCAGACTTGTCCCGATCACCATCAGATTTGTCGGGCAGCAGAATCTTTGGCTCCAAGAGGGGTAGAATAGGAGCAACCTACGCCTTCAGTGCTGTATTTTGTGATTGCGGGGCAGTTACTTGGAACTGCAGGTTCTGGACAGCATCTACCAGTTTCACTGGGGCCTTAGTAGGGTCCATGCTAGTGCCAAGAGCCCCTGGCCCCAATTTTAAGGACTTCTCATTCTGTTAGCTGACTGAGATCAGAGTGGTCTAGCCTAGTGGTCCCAGCAGGCCTAGTGGTTAGGGTCAGGCGCCAAAGCCAAGGGCCAAACTGGAGGTCAGGAACTAGAGTGAGTTGGGTATCAGACAAGGAGGGGTTCAAGGCAAGGGCAGGACAAAGGCAAGGCTGGGTGCAAGGCAGGAGCAGAGGAACATGATAACACAGGAGGAGGTACAGTGGTAGGCATGAGCACTGAGAAGCAGCAAGCTGCTGCTGCTGGCTTAAGAGCCAGCTTGCTGGTCCCTGCAGCCAGTCAGGTAGCATGGCTAATCAGGCAGCTTGCTGCAGATCAGCTGTACTGATGAGATTTCTGGGAGACTAGCTGCAGGCCCTGATTCCTGACAAGAACACTCATTACCTTTTGCAATGTTTGTTATTTTTCAGTAATAAAGAGATTTTATGAAATATGGACTTGTGCCCCATCCGATATAAAGAAGGCCTGAAAAGATATATATCATGAAGCAAAGAAAGGCAAAGCCTGTTTCCCCCTCTTTGTAAATCACTGGCATTTTGATAAAGTCTGCACTGTGATTATTATTATTATTATTATTTTTTTAAGAATACTGGTTGATAGTTTATACAAAAGGGCACAAAATCTTAGGATTAGCAGGATGATTATTGCTTCACATACTAAATATATTTGGTACCGGTAGTTTGTTTGTATCCAAAATTATTTACTCATGCACCAAGGGGAATGCAGACAGCTGCACATTGCTCTTGGATTTTCTGTTAGTTAGAGGTAGAGGTTAACTGAAGAGAGAAAGTTGATCTCTTTTGGGGGGATTAAGTACTGCTATATTGTCTATTTTACAAATGAAGGCCTATTCTGGTCTTGTGTACTTGTACAGATTGTTTTGTAAACATATTCTTCACTTCCCTACACAGTTGGACAGGAACACTGTATCCTGGCTGCAAATTTGAATTTAATAGGGTCACCTACTTGATTGTTGCATTTGAATAACACCATATGTGTAACCCTAACAGATGCCTATTGTGCAGCAGTACTGTAAATAAGGGAAAACTTGAATTCTGTATGGATGATATCTTGAAAGACAAGAGAGAGAGCCAGTTTGAAGTCCAGTTTCTAAATATTTTCATACTTCAGGGAATGCTACTGAAATATTTAAATTCCATGAGCTCTTTGAAATGCAATGTACCAGTAAAACAAAAGAGAAAATATGAATTAGGAATATATCACGGATTTAATATTGGTTATTTACTTGCTTAACCCATTTAAAGCACTTTATAGACACTGATATCATGGTGATGGGTGTGATATAAGAACCTAGAGAGACTAGAATAAGAATAAAATGAATAATTTACTAGTTAATAGACATGATATTTAGTCTAAAGGATGTCCGTTTCATTAAACTTCAGTGTCACTTTGAATTTTGTAGGTATTTTTATATAATATTTTTATTTAACCTATTGGACATATGGGGTCAGATTCTACTCATTGACATCTTAAATTATTTGTTTTAACAGAGAGTAGAATCTGGCCATTGATGTGCAGATATAATTTTTGGTAACACTCACCATTAATGGTGTGATAAAAAAATTTCTTCTTGGATGCTATTCTTATCTTCTAGCTAAATGTTTTATTTAGGATTGTGTAAATATGTATTTAGGCTTTTGAGTTAAATGAGCATTTTGGAATTATTCACCCACTAGACCATTGCACCTCTGATACGTACATAGATAGATTGGCGCACATAGTGATTTGCAGGGAGGGGGGAAGGCTTTAATAAATAGTGTTTACAGAAGCCATGATGGCACATAGACTATGCTGATGCCAGGAGTTGCCTATCTAAGTTAACTCCAATGCAGAAAAAGAGAGGAGGGTTCCTGTGATGGTGTATATAAACCTGGGACTGAAGAGATTAAGGAGCAGTTTGGGGCCTATGTGGCTCCACCCCACTGCACCTGTAGAGCCTGTTCCAGTTGGAGGAGGAGCTTAAAAAAGGAGTCAGACAGACAGCTCCAAAGGGGGCAGGTGAGGGCTGAGCTCGGCTGAATTGGCAGGTGTGGGGGAAATGGAAGTAATAGCTAATGATACTAAAACCTGGCTAGAAAATGTGGACAGGGAAAGCATTGAGGAAGATTGGATGCAAACGAGGAAGAAGAGAAGGGTAGATTCTTTGGAACCAGCAGAAGGAGCAGCAAGCGGGAAGGCAGGAATGGGACACGGGGGAAAATGACATAATAGTAAAATCGCTAGCTAAGGACATAAAGAGAGGGGATGTCAACCCCTGGACGATTGCAGAGTAATTCAAAAAAATTGTTGGAGATATAGAAAGGGCTAGGAAACTACCTGATGGAGACTTGTTAATAGAATGCAAAAACAAAGAACTAGTAGGAAAGCTCCTAAGACACTGCTGCTAGGAAAGCTAAAAATAAGCTGTTATCACCCAGGTTCCTAACTGACGTGAGAGGGGCCGTATATGGTGTGGCACTTGAAATGTCAGTAGAGACAATAAAGCCAGAATAGGTGAAGATAAAGTGAAATATCTGAAGAGGCTAATTAGCAGAAGAGGAGGTGCTGGTCACCTTTAAGGGAAGGCCATTTCCAGAGAGTAACTTTAGAGTATTAGATATTCTGGACTAAGCTGTATATACCTCCTCCAGTGAGATGCTACCAATGTCAAAGATTTAGTCAGGTAGCAAATGATTGCAAAGGGAAATTTAAGGTGCAGCAAGTGGGGAGGTGACCATTCATACAGCAATTGTGAGGAAGGGACAGAACAACAATGTTGTAACTGTGGAGTGAAGACACAGCTCAGCATATGGAGAATGTACTGTGGGAAAGTAAATGACAGAAATACAACCCCCCCAAATCATTTATAACATCTCCTATGCAAAAGCTCCTAGGAGACACCTAAAAGGAGGGGGGAAAGAAAACCCATATTGGGACAGGGATCAAAAGCAACAAAATATTGGGAAGGAAGTAATGAGTGATATCAGGGTAAAAGGAGATGACATGCTATTTATAGAAAAAGAGAGAGTCATTGCACTTATGATTGAAGTAATATATGTCTCAGACAGGAAAGAAAACAGAAAAAAAAGAGAACTGTAGTTGACAATGCTGAAAAATATCTACGAGCTAGCAACCTGTCATTGGAATGACACCAAGCTTTCCTAAGTGAAAGAAGTATTGAAAGTGATAAGTGGGGGGTGACTATTTTTAGCTGGCATGCATATGGGCAGGATTTAAAGAAACATATAATTGATAAGAAAATCAAGCCTGATTATAATATGCCTACAAGAGACTCGGCTAATTAAAAGAAAACAAACCTAGACTAAAAAATCCCTGGATGTAGCATATATAAACACGATAGAGAAATAAGAAAAGATAGGGGTGTCTGTACCTTCATTAAGAAGAGCCTAAACTATCTCAAAGTAGAGATTACAAAGCTAAGTATTGACTATAATGCTGTTCAGAAATGGATACAAAACACTCTGTCTCTCAGACCATATAATATTTATAACTTGCAAAGAAAACTAGAGGCTATGGAACTGAATTAATTGCAGATGTCACACGCCCATACATTATCTGCAGTGATCTGCACAGTCAGATTGTGGAGAAGTAGGACAAATGATAATGGAAAATGGCTAGAGCAATTTTTTTGAAAATAATCTAGGAATACTAAATGATGGAGCACCTACCAGCTTCAATGCAGTGGACAGAAACCTCTCTTGCCTAGACCTGGGAATAGCTTCTAGTAATGTAGCAACAAAAGGTAGCTGAGCAATTTACAGAGAAGAGAGAATGGGTAGTGACCACTTCCTGAGGTTAATTATCAAGGAAAAGGAAATATCCCTACCTGAAACCTTAAAAAAAAGCAAATTGGAATCTCCTCAGACATAAAAGTGAGGAATATGTGGGCAAGCAATGTATAAACAAGACTATTGAGGAATTCTGTAGTAATATTACTAAGGGAATTATAAAGACAGACATCTTAGATATGCCGACGATACCAGCTCTAATTAGAGATAGGAAAAGTATACCATGGAACAAGGAATGTGACAAGATAATTAAGGGAAAGGAACAAGGCATATAAGAAAGGAAAAACTACACTAAACGGTAAGGAGTTAATGACGTGAAAAAAGTAAGGGAGTTGCACAGAGGGCAATAAAAAGGGCAAAAAGAGAAAGCTGGAGTAAATATTGTGGGGAAAGTCAGTAAAGATACCAATACATTGGAACCTTGCAGTGGAAGGCCATGAAGTAATGATCTCCAACAAAAAGATATCAGAAATTCTGGCTGCCATGTTTCACTTCACCTTGAATGGTCCCTTGAAATATGGGTTAACTACTCATGCTAAACAATCTGTTCCACCTTGTATTACTGTGACACTATGATGTTTCCCAGACGTGAAGAAGAGCAATGTGTAAGCTCATAAGCTTCTCTTTCACCAGCAGAAGTTGGTCCAATATAAGATATTACCTCACCTCCTATATTTCAAAAATGATGAGGATCAGAGGATAGAAACTAGGAAAAGGAAAAGAATCATCCTTAGTAGTAATTATGAAATGATGAAGAGGTGGGAGGAGGATGTGGATCTTATTTTAAATGAAAACTTCAGTAGGAGGAAACTCCAAAAAAGTGGTGATGAGGAGCAAAAAACAACACACCAGGCAAGGAGACAAAATAAGTTTTGAAATGCTCAAAAACCTAGGTGATGAAAGCCTGGGGGATTATACAATAGTATATTATACAATAGCATATGGGAAAATACCTAGAGACTTGAAATGTGTGATTATTGTTCCAGTGAGGAAACCAGGCAACCAGGCACTCTAAGTCTGAGGCATACAGATCAATTGCCCTCACAGCATGTTTAGGTAAAACTCTGGAAAAACTGGTGACTGTGAGATTAGTAGCACACTTGGAAAGAAATAGGCTCATGGATGGAACACAAAGTGGGTCAGAAATGGTATGTGTGTGCAACTGACCACACTGTAGGGATAGAGATAGATGCACCAAAAAAAGTGTGAGAACCAAAGAATACGTGTTAGTAGCATTCCTGGACCTAGAAAAAGCCTGTAATGTGCTCTGGTGAGAGGGATTGTTATATAAAGTGACAACCTTGAGTATGGTGGGAAGAACATACAGATGGATAAGGGATTTCCTTAGCGAAAGAATTATACAAAGTGTGGGTAAGGAAAACCTTTTCCACCATCTATTCCATTACAAATGGAATTCCATAGGGGAGTGTCATTAGTTCAGCCATTTCTAATACGATGATAAATGGCCTGTCAAAGATGAAGAGAGCAGGAATAGGCTTCACATTGTTTTTTTTTCTGATGACTGTGCCATATGGCCCAAAAGCAGAAACCTTAAAAGTGCCACCAAAAGAATCAGTGATGCACTTTAGAGGCATACAGAATGGGGAAATGGGTGGGGCTTCAGATTCTCGCTTGCAAAAAATATGGGAATGATCTTCACAACACAGAAGATTCAAAAAGAGGTAAAACGTGTATATATAAAATGACCATCAGAAAAGTATAGCAAAAAAATACAAATTCTTAGGTGTGGAATTTGACACCAAGCTCACCTGGAAGGACCATAATAAAAATATTATCGATAAGTAAAAAGTAAGAATCAGCTTAGTATATCTGGATCCTCTTGGGGAGCAGATAAGAAAATGATGACGTTATACAGAGCACTAATCAGACTTCTTATTATTGATATGACTGCCAGGACTTTAGGTCAGAATCGAAATAAAATCTCAGAAAACTAGACTGTATCCAAGCTGGCACTGCATATAGCATGTGGTGCCTTCATTAATACTCTTCTGTGTGTAATGCAGATAGCAGCTGGAAAAATGCCTCTCACTCTTATAATGAAGCGCCAACAGGTTAAGTCTAGGAGCAAAGTTCTAGATAATAGTGAAGATGATAATAATGAGCTAATATATACTGATTGTTGGGAATTAAGTGGAAACTGGGTTGGACAAAAACTCAAAATTTCTCATGTAAGTAGGGTAAGGAGGTGGATAAAGGATCCCGGTGAAAAGAGAGGCTTAAAAGACGCTAAAATCTATAGCTAAGGGAAAATACTCTGATCGCTGGGAAGTCATTCCCCCTGAGATAGACATGGAATTATACAATAAAAGGAGAATGATAAATATACAAGATATTGCAAATCACTATATCTGTGCTAAATGAGGACATTATTCTCAATTATATAGTGATGGCTCCAAAGAGGAGGGAAGAGTGCAAATAGCTTGTGTCCTCACATTCAGACTCAAGAAAGCCATAAAGCTAACTAACTTTATCTCTGTCTTTAAGGCAGAGCTAACAGGAATATTTCTGGCACTAATTTAGGCCTTAGATGTGTGACCAGCTGCTGTGGCCATCCTGTCTGATTCCTTATCAGGGTTGTAGTCACTATACAATGGCAAGTCAGACAGTAAAAATGGTATACTTCATGAAATAATACTGCTAACAACAGAACTGGCCCAATTGGATGTGAACGTAGCATAGATCCTGGCATATGTAAGGATAGCCGGCAATGAATTGGCAGACTAAGAGGCAAAAAAATGCTATTAAGCACAAACATCTTGACCTAGAGATCCTCTTAAGCAAACTGGAATTTAAACACTTAATCAAAAGTGACCTACGGAAGGAATGGCAGGAACTGTGGGCACATGAAACAAAGGGGAAAAAATTCTGTGAAGAATGCCCAAGAGTTGAAAATGTTGATATAATCCAAGGCTCTGAGAGGAGGAGTGAAGTGGCTCTAGTCAGAATTTTAACAAGTCATTGTGGATTAAACAGTAATATATTTCTAATAAACAAACATAAGGGTGGTGTATGCAAAACACATACGGTCCAGAAAACTGATAGATCATTTTTTATAGAACTGTAGAGATAGTACCAGTGAAAGGACATTATAACTCAGAAGCCTTAGAGTAACATTTTCTTTGGAACATCTCTCCAAAATACAAGGGAAATGGGACTCAATTAAAAAAAAAAAAGTTCTGCAATTCTTTAAGAATACAGGGAAAGGAACAGGTTATGATTTAAAATCGATCTGCTGCACCACAAAATAAATGAAGAAGAAGGGGGCAGACAGGATAGGAGGAGACACCTATCCTGGCAGCTCCTGAGTATAGGTCTAGCTGGAGTCTTGGCTGCAGGGGAGAGGTCTGCAAGTAGCAGCAGTTATCAACAGCCCTAGAGAAGGGACTAGCCTTTTCCTAGGACTAGGGAACCTAGTTCACACCATCTTCTGATGAATCATTTGCAAGGCTTTTGACCATGCTCTGGACTGGGAGGGTAAGCGGCAGGAGGTGGCCCAGGGAGGTAGTCCTGAAGCACTCCTGGCTGTTTGACATCACTGCCCCTCAGAGGGCCCTGGTTTGGAGCACAGTGGACAGGGAGGACTGGGCTCCCCAACCAACTCCCTCCCTCTCCACCTCCCCTCTTCTTCCCCCCCCCAGAGATAAGAGGGAATAGAAACATTGTAAGCCTTGAGGCAAGGGTGTGCAACCTATGAGGGCCTGAATATGGGGTGAAGACTCTTTTGAGAGGGAGTTTGACACTAGCACCTCTTAGCAAAGGGTTCCCTGTTCTTTGCAAACAATGCTCACCTCAGACCTGACAAACTCACTATACCAAACACGTCTTACTGGATATTAATCCATAAAGAGTAACACACAAGGTATCTCCAGAAAGCTCATAACTTGTCAACATTCATAATCATTATGAGATGTATGCATAGATAATATTTAAGGAATCATGTATTTATACATGAAAGTATGTTTTATGGACTTGGAGTAGAAATTAATCACCAGGGGATAATATGGTTCAGTGAGGGCCTATTCAGGCAGCAAAGAGTTGTCACCCCACCCTGTTTAGCTGGTGAGGTAATGCAAAGCTCAATTGCTTAGCCTTGCACAATGCTAAAACTTTGAAATGGAAACCATCAGAGGCAACTGCAAACAATCAAAACTACTTAACGGTAAAAAAGAAAGTTCACAACAAGGCAAGAGTTCATCCTATCTGTGAATAGAAACCAAAGGCTGTTTCCAGGGGTACTGGAACAATTTGTGTAGTGGGGGTGCTGTGAGCCATTGAACCAAATTGTAAACCCTGTATATAATGAAAACCACTTCAAGCCAGGGGGTGCTGCAGCACCCCTTGCACCTGTAGTTCCAGCCCCCATGGCTGTTTCAGTGTAACAGAGGAGGGAGAAGCAGTCTGTATCCATTCAAAGAAGAAACCACTGGCAGGGGATGCTACAGATGGGAGAGAGTTGTGACCCAGGTATGTAACCCACTAAGTGGCACCACCAGTAAGTGCTGCCTGTCACAGTTCCTTTAAACTTTTATACCGATTCAACTTCCCAACCTCTTTGTCATTTTTGTGTTAATTCTCTGTCATTTTCCATTCCTATGGCATCACTATGAAAACTCCCCTAGAGAAAATGGTTTATGTGAAGTACTGGCTACCTGCTTATTGCTAGGGTTTTATAATTCAACTCATATGTTTTTTATAACCCAGGTCAACACGAGAGCTGTAACATGACAGCTCTGTACAGGTTTGTTTAAGGTCAGCTTAATTTGAAAAGCTCTGTTTTCTCTGGCTGTGGCAATTAGATTAAAACACTGTCAAGGAATAAGATTGTATCTGAAAAGAGTGTCTATTTTTAACTGCCTGGGAAAACATGTGTGTTCTGTAGAAATAAATGTCATGAAATGGAAACAAATTAGATTAATTTGGAAAATTCAAAATTGCTCAAGTATTTCTTAAAGCTTATAAAAGGAGAATTTATTGTAATTACTACAAATGATGTGTATAGATGGAATCACTCTCAAATTTAGACTAATCATCTGTTCATGTCAGACTCCATTAATTGATATCCACAAGGGAGTTAAAAATATAGGGAAGAAATAAGAGTAAATTACTGGGGCTACTCCTTTGAGGAGTTCTGGTGATATCATAAACCACGAGAATGCAGAGTGGGTGTGTAGTGACAAAAATATGTACCACACTAGAGGGTGATGAGACATGCATTTTCCCAGTGGGTTTCCCAGCTATTGACTAATAGCAGAGGAATGGTGAGACTCACGAATCTCAGGTTCCATTACAGGCCCTCTAGGGTAAGATGCTCTGGGCCCAGACTCTTCTGCCTATTCCCCGACCACCCCCTGCCCAGAAACTTTAACCCTTCTTGTCAGTCCCCTCCAACATGTCCTCCATCCCAACTCTGTCTCTTTCCCACCCCAAGCTCCACATCCCAGTCCCAGTCTCTGCCCTTGCCAGTCCCAGTCTATTTGCCCAGCCAGTCTCTCCTCCAACTCCTCCTCTGAACCCAGTTGCAGCCCACCCTCTGGCTTCCAATTCCCCTCCAGCATTTCCCTCCCCGGCTCCCAGTTCCTGGCTTCTTGCCCAGATAGTTCCAGTCTCTGTAGCCTGGTTCCTAGTCCCAATCTCCTGGACCAGCCAATCCTAGTGTCCCTGTCTGCCCCAACTCCCAGTTCACCTCTTCCTCCACTTTCCAGTCCCAGTTCCCCCCCAACACAAGCTCCTTGTCCCAATTTATTCCACCTGCCCTCTCCCACCGTGTCTGGCTCTTGTCCCTGCTGCATTTAAATTAGGCAGCTTCCTCCTCCATGCTTCCTAACCTGGTGGGAAAGTTCTGCTCAGCCCTGGGCTGAAGCATGCCCAATCAGACAGAAACGTCAGAATTTTAGCTGCAATGCTCTATCTAGTCTCTACTGATCACGTGTGAACTATGGTGTTATCCTTGCCAAATTTGGGCTGATTTTCACAGTATTGTCAAAAAGCCTTCCCTGACCCAAAGGCCACCCCATGCCATATTTTAAGTCCCTGCTTGAAAGCATGTGGGCACTAGAGTGTCTCAAAGGAAAGGTTGCCAGAATTTTTTAACATGGGCAAAGCTATTTATTTTTATTAGCCTTGTTTTCAGAATGAATGTGCCTGTTTGGCTGACATAAAAAAATCAGCCTTGGGAAGACACCGAGCATGAACAATTTCAGTCCAAATAGTTAGTTTGGCAAAGTTATAAACAATGGTAAACAGGGTCTTATAATAGGAAGTGTTGGGCAACCTTAATAATAGGTAAGGTTAAGATTCTGTCACAGGTATTTTTAGTAAAAGCCAGAGACAGGTCATGGGCTTCTGTGAGTTTTTGTTTTTTTGCCCATGTCCTGTGTCTGACTTTTACTAAAAATACCTGGGAGGTGGGGGGTGGGAAACAGCACTGCCAAAGGCTTGCAGCTGCTCCAGTCGCACTCCTGTGGCACCGGCTGACCACTGCTGCTCCAGCCCCAGGGAGGCTGATCCAAACCTAGCTGTTGCTCCAGCAGCCTGGGGACCGCTGCTCTGGTGGCTCCGGTGGCCCTGGGGCTGGCCGGTGGTTCCCATGGCCCTGGGACTGTTGCTCCTGCGGCAGAGTCTGACCCAATCGTAGCCGCTGCTTCAGTCCTAGGGCCACTGCTCCAGCCCTGCCACAGAAGTCCTGGAGGTCCCAGAAAGTCCAGGAATCTGTGACCTCCATGACAGAATCATATTGCCTTCCTCTGTAGCATGGGGCACGGGTCACTTGCTGGAGAATTCTCTGCTCCTTGAAGTCTTTAAACCACGATTTGAGGACTTCAGTAGCTCAGACATAGGTGAGAGGTTTTTCACGGGAGTGGGTGGGTGAGATTCTGTGGCCTGCGTTGTGCAGGTCAGACTAGATGATTATAATGGTCCCTTCTGACCTTAGTATCTATGAATCTATATCCTTAATAATATCATTTCGTCTATTTATAGCCCTAACAAAATTAAGAATAGGATGAGGAGGAGGTTTACAATGCAGTGTGGACACCCAAGCCCGGGCTTGGAACCACTGAGTCAAAAAGCCCATGTCCCACAGACCCAGATTAACAATGCATACAATTACTGTTAGCTGACAAAGAACACTGATTTAAAGGTGCCTTTTGAAGAGTTCATTGGTAGGCATAATAACCCACTAGCCTTCATGAATTTTGATATTATAACTCTAGGGCTTAATAATGCAGAGGTGAGAGTGAAGGGAGTTGCATATGAACAAAAGAAAGGGAGGAGATGTCAAGCTACTTTGCAAGTAAGGCCATTTCTCACTATTTTTAAGATTGGTTTTGTTCTCCGTTATATATCAGTGTAAAGGAGTGCCTCCAGTGAAGTCAATGGAAATATGTAAGGGAAAACTAGTGGCACAGGAGAATCGGGCACGTGAAATTAGGGTGCCTGAATGTGGATGCAGTCAATCTAAGAGACAGACCAGTAGTCTGTCCTTTTCATTTATGGAAAACTCCTCTACTTCCAGATGGAACCTGGCTGAGATTTAGTACAATCTCTGAGTGGCATCCCTGTACCAAGCATTGTTTCCTTAGGAAGATCCATAGTATAGCTAGATATTGCAGAGAAGTGTGGAGGAGAAAACCACAGGATCTGTCTGGTCCGCTTTGGAATGACCACAAGAATAGGAACAGTGGCATTTCCCATCCCCAATTGTACTACCACAGAGCATGGAGCTTTGAACTGTTTCCCAGCACATACACTTTTTTCTTAGCGTGTGAGTGTATTGTTTGCTTCAGGATTTCTCTGCCTGCTAGGCATCCCTGTTCTGCTGCACAGCTATTGGATCTGCTAATCCTAGTGCAGGGTGGGAAGGGGAGGGAAGAGACTATTCCGATCCTCTGCTGACATCATTCTTGTCTTAGTGGTTGATAAATAATGTGAGTCTGGACCTGCCTAAATCTCCTCATGCTGAACATGGCTAAACCAGAAATCCTTTCATTAGCGTCTCAAAGGATGGGGACCTCTTCTCACTCTCCTGAGGCCAGTTCTGCTGCAATCACTCATGTAGTGGTGGTGAAGAACTTGGGATTCCTCTTCCTCCCCATATAGAATTGATGATCTGACCCTGCAAGCTTCAGTTAGTCATTATAAGACTGATAAACTCATTCTAATTTCCCCTTCCCCAGCCTGACTTTCACCCTGTCAAATGTGTACATTGTTGTATTTTGGGAGTGATCCATGACAAAATATTAGTTGCATAAACTCACAGCATTAGCTGTCTTCTGAGGGGTAAGCCTAGTGGCCTCCTGCCATTTTACTCACTTCTGTGATTAGCTTGCACTCTCCTTCTCATGGATCTTCATGGGGGCAGCCATTGGCCTGCTCCTTCCTCCCAAATATAACAGCCTGGTCAGTTTCCCCTGCTGTCTGTTTAGGGGAATAGCCAGTAGGCTCGCTTCCTGTTCAAACCCAAGTTATTTTCTTCAGGAGGTTATGCCGCCTGCTTATCCCAGTCCTTGTTCTGAAGCAGCAAGGCTAGTAAGATTTCTTTGGGTCCTACTACTGCCACTCCATTGTCCCTTTCACTGCACTGGAGGCTGAGATGCCCCAGAATGCACTACAGTACATGATATTCAGGCATATAACTATTGTTTTCAAAACACAGGCAGATCCTCAGAGGTTTGTTTTTACTAGATTAAGAGTTTCCCTGAGACTTATCCACAGTTTTTTGTTAATTTGGAGCCCTATCTGCACCAAAGATTGGTTCTCCTGTTCAGTCTCGACAACCTGGCTCTTTATGCTGCTTGCACACTAGTTCTTGGTAAGAATTTTAACCTATCCTTAGTCTCATTTATAAGGATCCCCCTTCCCTTCAATCCTGCCTAAAGAAACCCCAACTACTCTGCACCTGCAGCAGTAAGGAAGAGAGACGGGTGGGTGTGGGGTTGTGTGTGTACATGTGGTGTTTGGGTTTTTTTTTTACACACAAGTCCAGTGATGTTAAAGGTATATGGATTCATATCATGACTTCTATAGCACACCATAGCTTTTTATTTATTTATCTTTTGCCATGAGGCATGTTACTAAGTGCAGGGACTGGCCAGCCAGTGTCCAAAATTAGCCAATCATGCAAGATTTGGCAGGAATCCTCCTCCTTGTCTCTTTTTGTGTCAGAATGGGGGGGTGGGAAAGGAACCTTCCTTGGGAATTCATTAGTGTGTGAACTGAATCCTGGCAATGGTAAGTTCAGAACATGAATAAGTAGAGAGAGTGCTCCTGCTGGCTATACTATGACAATGATAAAATATGTCCAAGTAAAGCAGGGGTGGCCAACCTGAGCCTGAGAAGGAGCCATAATTTACCAATGTACATTGCCAACGAGCCACAGTAATACATCAGCAGCCCTGCATCAGCTCCCCCGCCGCTCCCGCCCAGCTCCCAGCATCTCCTGCCCAAGGGTAGCTCCGCCGATCAGCGCTTCTCCGTCCCTCCCTGCACCTCCCGATCAGCTGTTTCATGGCGTGCAAGAGGCTCTGGTGGAGAGCAGGAGGAGTGAGGGCATGGCAGGCTCAGGGGGCGGGAAGGGGTGAAATGGGGGCAGGGCCTGTGGCAGAGCCAGGTGTTGACCAGTGAGCACCCCCCGGCACATAGGAAAGTTGGCACCTGTAGCTCCATCCCTGGAGTCGGTGCCTATACAAGGAGCCGCATATTAACTTCTGAAGAGCCACATGTGGCTCCGGAGCCACAGGTTGGCCACCCCTGATGTAAAGCAACCCCAGTCCTGAGACTGACACATAAAAGGGCTCAATCAGAGACCTGTTAATCCATTTGCATGAGCCCAAAGCATCAACACGTTTCCAATAAACTATGGCTGAACGTTCTGCCAGGAAGAGGCCCTAGAAAGTGGACTCTCTAGAGTCTGTAAAACACAAAGCTCTGCCCAATTTGATCACAGGTGATATACAGCCATCATCTGTGGTAAAACACAAATGGTTTGTCTGATTGACAAAGGTTCTGTAACATTGCTGTGAACTCTCCTGGAAGCTTATCTTGTAAAATGATACCAGAAATCTGGGGGAGGAGGGAGAAGTCCACCTCTGAGCTTTAGAGACCCTTAAATCATAACTTTTCATTTAATTCACTGCCAACATGGATCCAAACTCACATCTCTCAGGCATTGCTTAGTCTGTGTGATTTATGATGACTTTAATAGGAAATCAGTTCTGCATTGCAAGGCCTTCCAGATGAAGATATAGATGCCTTAACTTTAGGTTTGGAAGGATTAGATTTGATATAGGTAAATGTCAGTCAATATCAGTTTCACTGTACACACACACACACGCACACACACACACAAAGCAACAAATATTTCTGTTGATAATCAAAATTTACAGATAGGCAAAATAAGAAAAATGCTGCTTGAGAATGTAATTTTGATTTAAAGATATTTACTTTATATATTTTTGACATGATGTTGATTCTGTGTTTTAACAGTTAAAGCCTTAAATGTTAAAACACAGTATCTTGCTGTCACTAAGTAAGTGTCTGATAATTGACTGGCACTGCCCATATGTCACCTGTGAAAATGTATATTGATCTAAAAAAGCTTAAAAATAAATCTTCTCCACTGAGGTTATAAAAAAAATAAAAACTGAATTACTAAAATCACTCTGGACTACTTGGCATATTGTCAAAACTAGAATCCATCTTGATTTACAAGATAATGGACAGATGTTAAAAATGCTGTCAGCAAAAGAAGTTTGTATTATTTTGGGCTGTTTTGTGCACACACCCTGCAGCTGTCATTAATTATGTTCTGCTGAAACAGCTGCCCATGGGCAAAGTGAGCAATATGAGCCAAGGCTCTGGTAAACGTTTCATGCCATCCAAAAACCTTGGCCTTCTTCAAAAACAGATAAAACTAGAGGAGACAAATTCCTCCCTGGTCTAACTCATTGAGTAGAGTTATACACCAGGATCGATATGGCCCAGTGTACCCACTGTATGGCATTTGACCTGCTGTGGTGGATAGAGAATTCATGGACAGGCCTGCCAAGAGCAATGATGAGCACCAGGGCAGAACAGTCAATGGGCGCTCTTCCGGTACAGCCAGGGCTTCTACATGCTTGCCCGGCTGCCTTTGCCGCCACCGGTACCACCCCACGCGCACCTAGGAGCCCTGCGGCCCACCCAGGCAATTTAAAAGGCCCCCCGGACCCTTTTAAATCACCCAGGCCCCTGGGCAATTGCCCCTTTTCTTCCCCTCCCCCCGCCCCACCCATCGGCGGGCCTGTTCATGGATTCTAAGTGTGTTTTGCACTGAGACAACAAATACCACCTTCCTGACTCCATTACAAATGTGGAGTTGGCTGGAGAGGGTGTCAGCCCTTTATGCAGTTAAAAGGGAAAATCAGCCCTGGACAAATTCTTATTTCTTATGGCTTATCTGCAGCTTGCATTTGCTGGGCCAGAGTCTAACTGGCTTCTTTTCCTTGAGCCTTAGGGCCAGATTTTTAAAGGTATTTAGGCATTGCTGTACTCAGTATTGTAATGCCTAACTGATTTAGGAGCCTGGCTCACTTTTAAAAAGGGATTTAGGCACTTGGGAGGCAAAATCCCATTGACACCTGATGTCATTTAGGCTCCCAAGTACCTAAATCCCTTTTGAAAGTGAGACTAAGGCACCTAAATCAGTTAGGCATTGCAATACTAAGTGCAGGAACATCTAAATACCTTTAAAAATCTGGGTTTAAGTGATGTTTGAAAATAGTACTTAGGCTCTCAAGTCACTTAGGGTATGTCTACACAGCAAAGAAAACCCCCATGGCTGGCCAGTGCTTGGACTGTGGAGCTGTTGCATTGGTGTCTAGACGTCTAGGCTTGGGCTGGAATCTGGGCCCTGGGATCCTCCAACCCTGCAGGGTCCCAGAGCTCAAGCCCGAGCCCAGAAGTCTAGACAGTAATGAAACAGCTCCACAGCCTGAGTGCCGCAAGCCTGAGTTGGCTGGTACTGGCCAGCCGCAGGGTTTTCTTTGCTGTGTAGACATACAATTAGATACTTTTTTGAAAAATTTATCCTTTATCTAACTAGCTAACATCAACTTAATTTACTTTAATGCCGACTTAACAAAAATTGTCTTTACATATTAATTCTTGGCCAACCATTTGCTCACTTCACACGGTCTCACAAACCGAACTCCTAAAATGTATAACAATTTAATTGAGTTAATTTGATTTATGGTGAATCAAATCTTTCTTTTATGTCTTGAGGTATGTATTTAATGCAATTACATATATGGTACATAGAATATTTTTTCAGTAACTAAACTTCAAATTAAATTGCTGGCATTTTTTAGAGAATACAGTTTTATAGCTGCTTAAATGCAGTAAAAATCATAATCAAGTGAAACTTTTCTTTATAAAAAAGCATAATAAATTCCATCTGGACTAGATTTTCAAGATTGAGGACAGTTCTTGCACTCACACATTCTTTTTGTCTCAAATTGTAACAATACGATTTTCAAAACTCGGTTCCAGTTAACAGTGTGATATTTTCTATTCACACCAAAACTAACGGAAGGAAATATAACTGACTTATTTACTGTATATCCTTCTTTGCAAAGGTGTCAGTTTTCCCAATCCTGGAAATTAGGGGCTTTTCCAGGCATATCTGCTTCCAGCTGATCTAGCCTAATTGACTTTTGAACCCACCATTGATACAACCACAGCCTTTTTTAGTCCAAGTAAGGCAGACTGATGACATCCTCTCTTGCTCATATCCTGGGTTGTTGCTCTTGCACACATACGCAAGTAACCACGCAGCTATGATTAATTGTCCAGCCGTTAGTTTAGAGCTTTACAGTGAATCTCTGGGGGGAAAATCTTTCATCAATTTCCTCAGTAATCACCATGTCGTAATAATCTTTTCCAAGTCAATAGAGATATCTGTACAAAAGGCCAATGTGAATTTTAGTCTGCAAAAATTAAGGCATTAGTTCAAAGCATGGAGGCAACATGCTCCTTAGAATATTGCATTTATATGCCAGAAAGATACTGATAGGGTTGGAGGGAGTTTAGAGATGAACAACAAACCTAATCAGAAGATTGGAGAAACTACCTAAAAGGAAATTGAGATATGGCTAGCTTTGGCTCAGTGATGGCTATGGGGTGACATCATAGGCTACAAATGTTATTACTTTACAAAGAAGAGAGAAGAATTAGTGTAATATATGGGAGTATAGCGAGAGGTAATGAAATGAACTAAGTAAGAGAAACTAAGACATAGGGTGTGGAATAGTCTCCAAGAATAAATAGTGGAAGCTTGGAACTTTTTAAAATTAGACTGAACAAAATGACGTTATTAGAACTGGGTACAACTTTTCAACTTAACATTTTTGGCAAAAAATGCAGATTTGGTGACATTGTAACATTTAGCGGCTTTATGTTGGTCTCACCAAATTGTTCAAGTGGAAAAACAGCCTCCCACCCCCAAAATCCAAAATAGTTAATGCTCCACTTAAACATTTATAAAACAAAGCATTTGGGTTTTTTTAATTCAAAATGACATATTCAGGATTGTCCTTCACATTTATTTTTTAAAAATTCAAAAACATTAAAAAATGCTTAATCTAAATTAAATGAAGTTTTTACTTTTTTGATTCACTGAAAAATTTTCTTTTTAGGTTGACCCAAAATGATTTTTTCCCGCAGTTTTTCAGAATTGCCCCAGCAAACTGTGAAATCTATTATTTGTACGGCTCTAAATGTAATTTAGGGAACAATCCTGCAATCTAAAAGGTGATTTCCATTTCTAGAATTATTAACTTTATTTGTGTGGTTTTAGAACTATGCCATGGTGCTTTTTCACAAGATTAAAGCTGCTAATTAAATGTCCTGATGAAATTTCAGTGTGAGTTGGTCTAATATTCTGCTTATTAAAATTTAATTGAAAATTTCAGTTGTAGATAGTTTAGATCAGGAAGTGAGACTATCAAGTGCACTATGGATTACCATATTTCACTTTAAAGGATGGTGGGTGAAGTGATCCCATCAGGTCATATTTTACCTTTGTCTTTTTTTGTTTAAAAATCTCCTTGACATCAGTAGGACATTTGCATAAAGAACAAGGATGAAATCATGTCTGTAATCTGTAAATCAAATAGTAAAGTTTGAAACATTTTTCGTGTCCTTAAGAATGCAAGATGTCTGAGTACTTTTATATTATGTGATTTAATTCTACATTCAGATGTGTAATTTACTTATATGGAAGCCACCTCTGTGCATCCAAGGTCAGAATTTGGCCTGATGTAGGATATGAGTGTAAAACATACCTGATGTATAGTGCCTAATTGGGTGTGTCCAGATCATATGCTTCATATAATTTCCATCCCAAACCCATATAACCCAGGTACCCTAAATGTAGTAATTCTGTCATATGTTCAGCAAAATGGTGACCTGAACTATTTATAATGTACTGTATACTAATCTTTTTAAAATGTCAAATTGAATATTTGTATTACTGCCAAGGTGGGTAATCCATAACATAGACTAATTTCAGTCCTCACCCTTAATTTACACATGTGCACAATTAGAACAACAAACCCCATTCAAAATAATGGAATTAACAAGACGTTTAACTCCACCATGCAGTTATGCTGCTTTTTATTTCTCCGAACACTCTATTACTTACTGTTCTGTGTTAAGATTACAATTTATTTGTTTGAGACGTTCTCTTTATTTCTGTCTGAAAAACACCTAGAAAACTATTGATACTATACATAAAATAATAATTTAGTTATTTTTATTGTAGTATGCAGGTGGCAAATTGCTTTGATCAACTTCACTTTTTTTAAAAAAAGCACTTTTGACAAGCTGAATGTTAGAACTGTGAAACTGCAATCATTTTCCGAAAAAATTCATCACAATTTCATTTGAGGTGATTTTGTATGTGTAAAATGTTTTTGTTGCTTTTTTCATAAAATTTCACAAAATGGAGTCTTCTAATGGAAACATAGAATCTGATCGTCTTCACACTGCATTTCAAAAACTTTGGAATTTTCACTCAAAATAGTTATTTTTAAAGCAAAAAAAAAATCCACAATCTTTTCCATGATTTTTCACAATGTTGACCATTTTCACAAAATCATAATTAAATGAACAAACGTCAATTCTGATGTTTTGAAATATTGTGCATAGTCCTACTATATATTATAGGTGGTGCAGGTTGCCTGACACTTTCCGTTATATAACCCTGTTTTCAGTTGCTTATAACTCTGCCAGATGTAAAGTTTGAGGCTGAAACTTTCTATGCTAAGGGTCTGCTTAAAGCTGAATACTTTTGGACAATTTCAAGTGAAACAGTATGTCTATTTTCAAGAATAATATTAGAGGAAAATACATTGGCAAAACAATGTTAAAAATATTCTTACAGCTGTTTCATTGATAAGGACTAGTGTCTCCATGCTTTGGAGCAAAGGCTTGAAATCTGACAGGAAAAATTGCCCCATTGTTGGAGAAGTGCCATTTCTCACCCCATGAAAAACTGATCACATTATAAGTCTCTGAAAAAAAATCAGTTTGCACATGCTCAGTAGAGGCTTGTTAGACTTTGGCTGCTAAATTCTCTGAAGAATTCATCTCCACCGAGCATGCTCCAGTCTCTCAGATTTTATATGCTAACCAGATTGCACATTTGCCACCCCTACAGAGTGAGTGAGCATACTCCCTTCCAGGGCTGCAGAGGCCACGCAGGACTTTCAGTGTCACTGCTCCTCCTGGCAGCTGGGGGGCTGCTGTGGTGCTAGGCACTAGAACTGAGAGCAAGCAGAGAGGCTGTCCCTCTTGTGCTTTCAGTGTTCCCCAGCTGGCTCCCAGGTGAGGAGGAGAAAGAAGCTGCCTGATTTGAATGCAGTGGGGGTAGGGGGATAGAGGTTGGGCTTGATGGAGGGAGTATAGGAGCTTGAGGGGGAGGAGAGGTGTTAGGAGCAGGAGCTGGGTGGGTGGGACAGGAGCAGAGGGCAGAACAGAAAACAGAGGAAATAGGAACAAAGGAGGGGAGTGGAGAGAGGGACGGGGTGAGAGATAGAGTCAGAAGCTGGGGAAGATAGGGACAGGCAGCAGCTGGGAAGATGCCAACAGAGAAAGGGACTAGGACTGGAGCTGAGGAGGGGGGAAATAGGAGCAGAAGGTGACAGGAAGATACTCAGCAGGACAGGAATGGAAGAGTCTGTAACCACTACACCACACTCCCCTCCAGAACTTGGAATGGAATACATTATTCCTGAGTCTTAGTACTCCTTTGTTTCTAACAAATAGGTGTGAAACTCGCTGGCTAAGTGTGTGTGACTCTATCCCCCTCTAATGCCAGTCAATATGGAAGATAACAGTCTTCTACTGCCACTACTTGCTCCATTAGTTTAAGTGGTAGAGGACTGTGCTGTGAATCTAATGATCCCAACTCTGCTGATGATCCATGTGAAAAAAAAATGTAATCATCATGCAATTAAAGACTGTGTCATAATGCATACACACAAGGAGGCTGCATTAAGGTTTGACAGGCAAGCTTAATTTTGGCTTTCCTACCTTTTGAGTACTTGTCTGTGTGACCGTAACTTTCCCTTAATGTAGGTTGCTTAGATGTAATTTTAAAACAAGTTACGCATTTTGGCTCATGATACCATGATGCAATGGTATGGTTACATATTTAAATTAATTGTGTTCAGTATACAGCACTAATGTTTTTGCTAACTAAAGGGTATAACTTACTGGTAGTGTTATCCAGGGAAAGCTATTAATTAATGAAATCAGGCCAGAATTTGAAAACTATACAGAATGTGTGACATGGCTACAGCCAAGAACACAATTTTTACATTTTTGTGAGACTCTACTAAAAGATGTGGAAGAAACTAGATATTGAAATTTGATCTGGGGAGAGATCTCTTTTTGTGCCCGAGTGTAAAAGGCTTAACAGATGGCCTTATAAAAGTTGTTCAGGCAATTAGAAAGTTAGTTATGTGTAGTACCTTCTCTATATGCAGTTTTCAGTCTTCAGTGATTGGGAGTTTGTGGCATTTCCACTTCCTGGGCACTATGTTTTTTGGCTGCTGATCTGAGAATGCAGATCTTATAATGATTTAAGAGAAGAGTTGAGAATAAGATCTGTGGAGCTTTGAACAAGACCCCAACACCAATACTAAGGTGCCAGAGGCTCAGTCCAACAGTCTTCTTAACATTTTGGCCCCAGTCCCTCAAAGCATTTAAGCATATGCTTAACTTTACCATGTCTTTAATGGGATTACCCACATCAATAAAGTTATGCACATTTTAAAGTGTCTGCAGGATCAGGCCCTAAAGATTTAATTTGGGTTTCTCTAAGTGAGTACTATTTTACATAACCCCGGTCCTTATTTTTTCAATGTCAGATTTCAGAATTAGTATCCTTTTCTCAAGCTTCATAAATATTTAGGCTTTTCTTGACTGTAATAGTCAATTCCACTTTGAAAATAATATACTGTAAATTTGTAACTAGTGAATTTTTATCTGCTCTTAAGATTGGAGAAGGTATATTCATTTTATTAATTATTATTATTTGGGTCTCTTGTTGCTATTTTACTTCTCTAAAAAATCTTTTCTTTTAACGCTCAACTGGATCTTTGGTAAAATCAGCTAAACAGAGAAAGAATCCCTCTCTTCCTAATGCTTTGTAATACTAATTTCATTACTTCTGCAAGCTTGTCATTATTTTTATAAACCTACCACTTCATGATAATAATTCATATAGATTTGTGTCCTTCCCTTATATTGTTTTTGTTGCACAAAAATGCAGAATCCTACAAAAACAGAAGAATGAGCTCTCCTGTGACTTGTGGTAAATCTATAGAAGTGATGCCAAAAAATACAGCATGAAAAGATTTGAATCCTTGCAATCATTGTTATTGCATTAAAGTTAATACTGGCTAGTTGTTCTCTGATCTGACAAACAGTAATTTCCTTTACTGTTTAGCACAGTCTGAGGGGAAACAAGTGTAAAAACTGAAAAACACTGAAATTCTCCTGTGACAGTGGGAGAATCGCTGGAGAACTTATTGAACTACTAGGAAGGACACTAATGTTTTCTTCAGTCCTGTGTTCCTGCAGTATCTGGACTGTACTTTTCAAACAACTACAAAAGAGTACATTACAGGATGTGTGACACACATCCGCTTTTTGAAATCAGTTCAGATTCTTACTACTAGCTATGCTTAATCCAGTGCAATTATTTTTTTAAAAAAGGCCATTTGTTGTTTCATTTGTGCACCACACTGCACTAATTTTCCTATATAATGGCTTTTATTTATGACTCCCTCATCTGATTTTTTTGTATTTAATGGGCTTGCTGGGAATGCAGCTGCCCAAGACACACATACTTTGCACATTCTTTACTTAAAAACCTGGCCCAAAGACACTAGACTAATCTTGCTTCTGCAGTATAATTGTCTCAGTAGTGACTTGCCATAATTTTCCCTTAAACAGAAGTTGGATTAGCAAATGGATATTTAGCCTTCCTGACCCAAATTCATCTTTATTTTTATTTCTGGACCTCAACTCTTTGATCCCCTTGCACGTGACACATTCTTTTGCCTATATTTTGATTCAAAGCTAAGGAATACTGAGAAGTGAATGTATTAGTTTGAAACATCTATAAGCATTGTAGAAAGTATCAGTGCATCTAAATGCCTTTTGGGATCCCTGTTTTGAGCTATCTGTTTTACATCTGGAGTAGATCTGAGGAGTGCTTCCAGAGACTTTGGAAATAAAATATTAAAGTCCCATTAGTTTTCCTCCCATGTGAACAACAAAAAGATGCATTCAGAAGAGTTTCTGGTTTCCTCCAGTGAATTACTCCAAGATATAATCTTCCCAGGAAAAGTAGTTTTTAAAGTCTCAAGGGGGGAGAAACTTCCCTTTGCATGGGGATTACACAGTCGAAGCAAACGAGTGCTATCTTTTTTCGACCAGAGCGGTTCGTCAAAATTCAGGGTCCTGCAGGTTGTTTCAGTTAGGAGGGGAAATTGATGATGGAGTCCAGGTATTTCTTTGATGTAATCTTGTTTATTTACAAAGAATGTATGCAAAAATGGTTACTTACCTGTACTGTAATTGCTGCTCTTCAAGATATGGGTGCAGACAAATATTCCATTCACGTGTGCATGTGCCCAGCATATTGAAGACAGAGAACTTTGCTTAAATGTACCTACTGGGCAGCACCTCCTAATGGCCCCTCCCTAGGGTGTTTAAGGGCAGTGCCGCCCTGACCCTCCCCTCAGTGCCTTTGTACGAGAAAGCATGAGTGGGGACTCTGATGCAGAAGAGACAGAGGGTGGGTTATGGAATACATCTGCACCCACATCTCGAAGCACAACAAGTACAGTACAGGTAAATAATTTTTCCCCCTTCTTTGAATGGTTGCAGGTGTGTATTTCACTCCGGTGACTCACAAGCAGTAACAGAAGGAGGTAGGACGTAGACTCTACTTAAAGAACATCTGCAGAATTGCCTTTCCAAAGTTTGCATCTGATCCAGACGTAGTCATACTAGCATAATGTTTGGTAAAAGTATGCACTGAAGACCAGTCAGCAGCCCTGCAAATGTCCAATATAGAAACATCACTGAGGATTGTGATTTGAAGCCGCTTGGGCCTTCATCGAATCAGTGACAAGTCTCTGTGGCAATGTGATGTGAGCTATCCATATGCTGTCATCATGTAGGAAGTGATCCATCTGGAAATCATTTGTGTGGAGACTGCCTGATCGTTCATCTGATCCGCATATGAGACCAATACTTAAGGAGTGACCAAAATGGTTTAATTTTCTCCAGACAAATGCCAAGCATCATCTCACATCCAACATATGAACACACTGTTCATTTGCATTTTTGTGCGACTTAGGAAAGAATACAGGTAAGTATATTGTTTGATTAAGGTGAAACTGTGAACTCACCTTAGACAAACATTTTGGATGTGGCTTTAGGGCCACTTTGTTTTTGAAAACCTGCACATATGAAGGCCCTGACATTAGGGCCTGCAGTTCACTTACTCTCCTTGCAGAGGTTATGGCAATCAAAAAAGCTGTCATTTGGCAAAGGAGGGACAGAGAACAAGTTAGTAGGCGATCAAACAGAGGTCCCATATGAGTGGGCAATACAGTCCTAAGAGCCCACAATGGACAGGGTGGATTTGATTTAAATCAAATTGATTTAAATCACTAGACAGGAAGACTCGATTTAATCATAGATTTCTAATAAAAGTGCATTCTTGTTGGTTGTTATAACCTTAATACATATTCTTCACAACTCAGAGATAGATGTAGGTTTCATTTTTAGAAGGTACACACTATACATTTTTTTTAAGTGATTTATTTTGAAAACTTTTCAGATTAGTTTTACAGCTATATCAGAAAACAAATGATTGTTTGGTTATTTCATTTGCCAAAGGTAATTGAAGCAGATATTTATGAAGTCATTGGGAGGTTCAATTCCAATTCAACAGGTTAATCATTAATATTTGGAGATTTTCTTGCTATACTGTATTAGGAGGAGAACGTCACCAGACACACACTTATATTGTTTTATTTAACTAAAACAACAACGTTATGTATTCTGGATTTTTTTCTTCAACAGCAAACATATAATATGTTAACAAAACAAGCATATGAATTTTTGAATTTAGTTACACATTCAAGTTTTTTAAAATCAGGTTTGTTTTTGTTAAAATTGTTTTTTACTAAAATAGTAAAATGAAATATTAAAAAAAAAATTAAATCTACTATGTCAGCCAGGTCAACATGAGAAACTTTAAAATATTGGCTTCTGCAGCTAATTCAGTCATCTTCACCTTCATTTTCCTGTTTGTTCGTAATCTGGAAAAGAAAAACAAGCTTTCCTGCTTTTTCAGGTCCCAAATGAAGATGGATCCCTGGATGTTGCTCTTCAGAGACCACTCATGATTCTGGGAGAAATTCCTGTGAGGTGATCAGCCACGTGGTTCTAAACAATCGGTAAATCATTGGCTGTTGGAATAATGCCTTCCTTGATACAGAAAAACCACAACTTTGTTTCTTCCTGACAGAGTTGGTTGGAGTAGACCACCCCTTGCGTGTTCATATAAATGTGGTGGTATTGTCAGCAAGTATGTGGACAGCAGTACCTTTGATTTGAGTCCAAAAGGCCATGCACACCTTTTAAATTGCTCGGAGTTGAAGTTCCAGCATGTTGATATGAAGTAAGCTTTCTGTTCTATCCACATGACCTGAACTTCCACCGTCTGTAGATAGCAATCCTTCCACAATAGGTTGGGGAGTACAACTATAATCCTGGTGGGTGAAGAACGGATGAAGGGCACACCCTCACAAACATTGTTTTGAAATGCCAACCATTGTAGGGTGGCCAGGATTGCTGATGGCATTCGTAGTAGAGTGTCCAACAACTGACAATTTAGGAGATAGACCAACTTTGAAGATTGTGAAGATGCAGTCTCGCATGCTGGACTATGTAAGTGCATGCGGCTATATGACCTAACAACTTCAGGTATATACAGATCATGGTTGAAGGCTGTTAGACTAAAGGCAGAGACATAAGTGCGAACTCTTTGAAATCATTCTTTTGGCAGAAGAGCCCTCAAACTCAGAATCTAGCAGGAGCCTCAATGAACTCAACTTTTTTGTGTTGGAATTAATGTTGACTTTTCCTTGTTCAGAATTAGGCCCAGTCGATCAGAGACCTAGTGTAAACTGAATGTGGCAGAGGATCTGAACTTCAGACTTGCCCCTCACTAGTCAATCCTCCAGGTAAAGAAAGACATGAATCTCCATTTTCCTGAGAGAGGCTGCCAATACAATCATATATTTGGTAGATACATGTGGGGTGTACTGTGTATTAATGATGTTGACATGCCACTACAAATCTCAGAAACCTTGTGTGACTTGGGAAAATTGCTACATGAACACAGGCATTAAGAAGATTGAGTGCAGCAAATCAGTCATTGTGGTCCAATACGGGGAGAATTGTAGCTAGGGTTACTGTCTTGAATCTCATAGTTGATGTACTTGTTGAGAACTTGGAGGTCAAGAATAGGTTCCACCTCTCCCTTAGAGTTGGGATCAAGAAAAAAACAAGAATAGAATCCCTTTCCCCAGTCCTGAAGGGGAACTTCTTCTGTGACTTCCAAAACACAAAGTCTGGATCTGCTGAAGTGACTTGTGAAAGGGGTCCCTGCAAAGAGATGGAGTGGGATGGTAAGGAGAATAGATGGACAGGAATTGGATGGCATAACCCAATTCCCACAGTGCTTAGGACCCATTTGTCTGTGGTTATCATTTCCCAAACCCTGTAGAAGTGGGATAGCTTGTCCTCAAACAGAGGAGAAATGGCCTGGCTGTTGACAACTGGCATGCTGTCCTCTAAAGGAGAGTCAAATTTACTGCTTGCCCAAAGCTGGTGGAGGTGTGACTTTTTTCTCCTTCTGGAGAAGTTTTTCTGCCTAGTGGACCAAATCAGCTGTCTAACATACTGCTGGGAGTATTGGCAGAATTGCTGTTGCTGACCTCAATAATGATACCTCTTAACTGCTAGGGTATAAACCTCCAGTGACTTTAAAGTGGCCCTAGAGTCTCTAAAAGAATGCAGCATCTGATTAGTTTTCTCAAAAAAACAAGAACTGACCATGAAGAAGGAGGTCTTCTGTAGTCTGAACATCAGGAGCAATCCCAGAGTTCAGCAACCAAGACACTCTTCTGATTGTTACAGCTAAAGCCATACTCCTGGAGGAGGTGTCCACTGCACTGAATACTGTTTTCAGTGATGTCTTAGCCACTAGAATGATACAGTAGTCTGGAAAGGTTGAGAACCGCTACACTAGACAACCCTCAGTAGGAAAGCCTTAAATTCTTTCCTGGCATCTTGAGGAACTTATCAGTAAATGTAGACGTTGTGTTCCAGTTCACAAAGTCACACTTTGTAAAAGTGCCTGCTGATTAGCAATACACATACGTAATGATGATGGAGAATACATTTTTCTCCCCCATAAAATCCAATCTCTTGGCCTCTTTCTTTAGGTGTCGACTTATCTCTCACCTTTCTCATTAGCAACAGTTACCAAAAGAGAGTTAGGGGCTTATGAGTGTAGAAACATTCAAACCCTTGCCTGGGGACATAGTGTCACTTGTTGGTACATTTTGGAGTAGAGACAAAGAAGCTGGCATTGCCACAAGGACTTTGCAGGTCCAAACAAATGTCATTTATATGGAGGGGTATCTGATAGGGAAGTTGAAGAATGTCCACTAATTTATGGGCATTCTCTTGGACAAACGCAGCTTGAATGACCAAGGCTGCAGCTTAGAAGGTCCTGGTAAGACTTAACATCTTCCAAAACTGGAGAGGATGAGCCTAGGATTGTGGAATCATCCTGTGAAGAAGACAACAAAGGAGAGCATGGAGCAAAACACCTTCTTGAGGAAAACCTTGTTCCTGCTGCAGTGTCAGAGAGTGAGTGGGAGCAATATCAGTTTGTGTCTCCAGAGCAAGTGGGGCAGGAGGTGAAATAACTGGAGGGTCTGGTGATCTTGGTCAGGAACTAGCAGATGACTGAGATCTGGAAGAATGTGGCTATCCCACGGATTCCACGGAAGCCAGTGTGGAAATGAGTATGGCACAGGAGCAAATAAGCATTGGCCTAAATACTCCTGTCCCTAGAGTGGTTTTGGTACCGATGATGATCTTCTATAGGGGATCTGGGGGACTTCTGAGACCAGCACCTGGAAGGAAAACTATGACTCTAAGCTTGAGTGTAAGGAGCTCCTCCAATAGTCTGCAAGCAGCAGAGGGGCCAAACCTGTTGGGATCCCCAAATGCCACGATCTGGCAGACCTTCAGTGAGCAAACTGTATCTACACCACAGATGGTGCAATAGTTACTGCTGACAGCAGGTGTAAAATTGAAGCTGCACTAACATTCAGAAAGGGTATCTGTACCAGGGCTGAGGTCAGTACTGGGGCCAAGGTTGATCTTGCAGTGCAGATGTCAGGATTGGTACCGAGGGAAGGATGTCTTGATGCTGATAGTAGAAGCAGATTCACCTCTCTGGCAGGTATTCTCAGCGGTACCAAAGAAGGCAACTGTTCTTAATCTGAAGCAACCAATCTGGACTGTGTTGGTACGACCAGAAGTGTGGCCACCACTGAGAACTCTTAGGAGAGGAGAGTTGGGACTGGAAAGGCAGAGTAGATCAGTTGCTGCCTGATATGCCACTTGGGCTGATACCATCAGGGCATAAACAGATGTTGGTACCTGACTCAATGGACATCTGACAGATGGTGCTGGAGTCACAGTATGGTGTTGCTCTGATCCTGTTTGGGTACTGGGGAGTAGGTAGATGGCCCTGCTCTATCATGAGTACCTGAGAAGATGCTGCACCATCCCACACTCCTCACTGAAGATGAAGAATCTCTCTGAGCCCTGGAGTGGCTCTGATTAGACTTGAGCTCTCTTCCTCAGGGGGCCAGAGGAATGAGAATATTCTCATCTTCTGCATGGAGAAGAGTCCAAATTTGGCAGTCTGTCCAAACACCATACCAGCTCTGAAATCTGAGGGGCAGGGCAGTCAGAGAAAGGTCCCAGAGTTGAAGCCAGCCTCATAGCTTGTTCCATGACTCCCTTCAGATATTCCTTCAAGCATAAGTCCCTGGTATCCTCTGTCCTCTTCTTGAAGAAACCGCAAATGAAGCACTTTTCTTTAATGTGCTCCCCTCCTAAACACAACAAACAGCAAGTGTGGGAGTCACAATTCAGGATAGCCACTCCACACAAAAGTGTCTAAATCCTGGGTAGGCATTTTATCAGATAATCACTAAAACAGCAACTAACCACTTAACTAACAACTACAAGGGTACTACTAAGTAAACTAACTCATTACAAAAAATCACAGAGAATTTGTGCAGTAACTGTGAGATAACAACCCCCAAGGAAGCTCTGACTTAGGCCACAGATGGTGAGAAGGAACTGAGGAGTGGCAGTTGGGGTGCCACTGTCCTTAAATGGCCTCCAGAGGGTCCACAAGGAGGTATGAGGGTGCATGCGCTGCCCAAGTAGTTCTAAGCAAAGTTGTCTAGCTTTGGTGCCCTGGGAGCATGCTCCTGGAAGTGAAATACATATCTGCAACTGGTCAAAAAATAACTCCTATATCCCTGAACACAACAGGAATCAAACAGGAGTTTGCTATCAGATCACAGTGGAAACCTCCTTCAGCTTCATGTGGCTTTGTTTTGGGCAAGGGACCCTATAGTTTCGGCTCTCTCTTCCATACAGGAGCTTAATTCTCTTTTACATTTATCCTCCATGAAAGGCAGCTGTAACACCCACCATCTTACATAAGGTTTAACGCAACACCTAAGAAAAGTAAGAATGTTCAGCTAGATCCAGATGCCAGATCTGGGCTTATAGGCTGAGATGCATCTGGGTTTGGAGTTATTTATTTATTTATTTTTGGTGCATTAGGGGCAACTACACTTGTTCTCTGTTGATGCCATAGAATTTCAAGGGTGGGGGCCAAAAATTGACTGGGTATGGCCAGATTCAGATAGTGGATCTAGGTTTTTGTGGTGCTGGTATGCGAGGATGTGCCAGGATCAAGTATTTTTTGGTGTTGTAGGAAGGGCTAGACTTGTCCTCTATTTAGGAGTTTAGAATTTGAGGAATCGGGGGCTAAAATGTGCCTGACTCACCCACTATTGTGCTGAAATGCATCAGGAACCAATTCGTGTGTGTGTGTGGGTGTGAGTAATCGGAGCGTCTAGATTCGTTCTCAGTTTTTGATGATACACTTTGAGGGCTTGGGGCCAAAGATGGGCAGGATCCAAGTGGATCCGCCTCTTACCTTTTCCCATCTCCAGAGCAAGGGAGCGTGGGGACCTCTCCCCTTCCTCCTGCCTTGCCCCTCGCCGGAGGGGCTCCACCTCCACCCGCGCTCCCAGGGTATTTGTTGGTTGCGCGCCGCCCAGCCCCAGCCGCACTCGCTGCCTGGCTCGGAGAGTACCGGGGCGCCCCTCGGCCGTGCTGTGCTCCCGGCGCCTGCTGCCATGGGACCCAAGGCCGCCTCCGGCTTCTACCTGGGCAGGAAGCCCGCCGCCCTGCTCGCGCTGCTGCTGGCCGCGCTGCTGCTGGCCCTGGCCGTGCTGGGGGCTCTGTACGGGCGCTGCCTGCAGGAGGTGGAGGCGCTGCGGGCGGCAGCGGCTCCCCCCTCGCCCACAGCCGGCCCGAAGGAGGAGGACGCCGGCTGCTGCCCCCCCAGCCCCAGCCCCAGCCCCGGCAGCACGCGCCCGCCGGGGGCCTGGGACAACTCCCGCCTGCCCCGCGCTCTGCTGCCCCTGCACTACGAGCTGCGGCTCTGGCCCCGCGTGAGCCCCGGCCAGCCCGGCCCCTTTGCCTTCTCCGGGCAGGTGAACATCACGGTGCGCTGCGCCCAGGACACGGCCACCGTCCTGCTGCACAGCGCCGAGCTGGAGCTGTGGGGCGCGGCCGTGCGGGGGCCCCTGCCCGAGGGGCCGGCCGGTGGCGGCAGCATCGAGGTGGCGGAGCTGTGGCTGGAGGAGCGGCAGGAGTACGCGGTGCTGGCGCTGCGGCGGAGCCTGCGGGCCGGCGGGCGCTACGTGCTGCAGCTCAGCTTCAGGGGGCCCCTGAGCGAGGATCTGGACGGGCTCTTCCTCACCCGCTACACGGACCAGGGACAGAGCAGGTGAGAGCGCGGGGGACAGGATAGCTCAGTGGTTGGAGCATTGGCCTGCTAACGCCAGGGTTGTGAGTTCAATCCTTGAGGGGGCCATTTCGGGATATGGGGCAAAAATTGGGTATCGGCCCTGCTTTGAGCAGGGAGTTGGACTAGATGACCTCCTGAGGTCCCTTCCAACCCTGATATTCTATGATTCTATGACATGCCGCGCCAGCTGGGCGCCCGGGCAAGCGGGCAGCTAAGCGCTGCCTGGGGTTTAGTGTAGGGCAGGTGCCGGACTTCAGCGCCCGGCTCCGAGGATGTGGCCCCGAAGGGCGCTGTGCTCCGGCCAGCCCCAGAAGAGTTGCTGGCTAATTCCCGAGCCAGTTTCTGAGATGACCGCCCAGGAAAGGGCGTGGGCACTTCTGTTCCGGTCAAAGGGTGGGACACCAGCTCCTCCTGGCTTTAGAGGCCCTTCTTTTTATAGTGCCATCATATGAGGATCAGAGGGCCCGATCCAAACCCATGTAGGTCAATGGAAAGATTGCCCTTGACTTCAGTAGGCTTTGGCTAATCCCCTAAATCAGTGGTTTTCAACCTGTGGTCTGGGAACCCATGGGGGTCTGCAGGCTGACTTCCACTTGAAAATTTTTAGGGGGTCCGCAAATGAAAAAAGGCTGAAAACCACTGCCCTAAGTGCTTGTTTTGGTGGGTTTTTTGGGGGGGTGAGGTGTGGGGGGGGGGGCACACAGCCAGTTGTCTCTCTTCTTTCCTCTTTTCCCAAAAAGGAATTATAAGCTTTTTAGAGATGGAGCAAGCTGAAACCGAAAGCTCAGATCTGATCACATCTTGCATTTTAGGAAAATCAATACAAATTTGCAATCACACACACATCTACTTAGTAATGTCCTCTAGTGGTATCTCTATTTTTGTATCTGATCTTAGCTGAAGAAAATTTCTCCTTTGCCGATAACTTAAGTTCTCTCTTTGTCTGTTATGTGGAGTTAAACAACAAAAGCACTTTTGTAGCTATAGAACATATAAAAGACACTATAAAAATAATGTAGTCTTGTCTGACAACAGGAATATCCCTCCCCTAACCTCTGCCTTTCAGGTTTACACAACCATACAGTTTGTTATTCATATATTTGTGATAATGTGTTAGCAGATCCTCTATGAAGGAAAAAAGTCACAGCAACATACATTCATTCACATCCTTAACCTGTTCCATGCTTTTTATTTACCAAGGTCACAAAGCTATTAAACAAGACTCTGTAGGTTCCCTCTGCTGGCTTGCAATCTGTAGGTCTGGTTCTAGAGTCCTTATTCTTGCTGAGTAAGGTAGCACTTATGCAAGTAGTTCCGTTGACCTCAGTGTGAGAAAGTGCAACTCAATACAGTAAAGGTTGCAGGATTGGGGCCTTTGGGCCCTATATATTAGCTGTGTTTTATGGTATGTCTCTTCCTTTCTCTCCCTCCACAATTACATTGTGACTCATTATGAAAAACAGATTTGGCAAAAGCTTGTGTCTGTTAAAGTTAGCTGTTGCTGGATTATTGGCACTGGTATCCTCTCAAAAGAGAACTAAATGGTCAGCACTGTTGCAGTTATATAGAAGCTATAGTTGCCTTTCCTGTGATTATCTGATGTTACAAATAAGACCAACTAGTTGATGGCTTGCAAAAAGATGCTGGAGCCCCTTATTTATATTAGCCCAGGTGTCCACCATAGAACCAATTATGTGGCCAAAACTATAGTGCAAAATGCAGCTCAGACATCTTTCAGCATCCTGTAGCTAAAGAACTACAGTCCCCATAAAGTACAAGTTTCTCGCACAAATTAGCATAACAGCTCAGAGGAAGTCAATATTCAAATTTTAAAGTGAAATAGATGGGGAGCTGTTTTTCTAGTGTTCATCAATACCTACTCTAGGTCTGCAAAGACAAATCTGAACAGCACAGATCTGCTGGCCACTTCTATTCTCCCAGGCTGCTTCCCCGGTCTCATCTCCCTCCCTAGTTTACTGTTACAGCCTGTACCCTAGTTGCCACAATGCCTTCCCACTCCGTCATCCATGATTCTTGTCATTCATGCCTCCTCCCCAGGCTCTGAGTTGTGTTGCCAAGCTCTCCCTTGGCAGCACTATTCCTAGTCTCAAGGAATTCCACAGGCTTGTCAGAGCAGCCCCCCCCCCCTTCTGGCGAATCACAGGAGGCTCATCCTAGACAGAAGAGCTCTGTAGGGGAGCAACAAGCTCGACATCACTGATGCAATTAGCTTCCCTGATCTAACCCCATCACATGAACAAGTGGTACAGACACATGCTTTGTGCTAAAGATGACAAATGTGGACCTTGTCGGTCTGCTTCCAGTTTTGCTCCCCAGCCTTCTTACCATTCTGCATGTCTCCTTCTCCCCAACCTCTCACACTTGCTAAGCTTCCCAACGCTACTTCTAGTCCAGTAGACTTTCTTAGGTCTCCCAGAGTGGGGCTCCACTCTGGCAAACCATAAAAGGTTTGTCCAATGGAGCAGCTGCCTCAACAGAGGCAAGCTATGCTGCTCTGTGCTCTGACTGCTTCAAATCTCCCCTTCCATTAATGTTAATATGAGGGACTAGGACAGCTCACACATCCAATGTATCATCGTCAGACTCAAATGCAAAACCTTAACTCTGACCTCAGATGTTTTCATGCACATATGACACATTATGCACTTCACCTGTATGTCTGTCTGTAGAGAATATATCTTAATTGAGCTAAGGTTAGAGTTCAGGCTGTGTGTTCGAGTGGGGTTTTTTTGTTTTTGGGTTTTTGTTGTTGAGGAATTAGATGCATGAACTGCAGGTGTATGTTGGAATAAAATGGTACTTAGGTGTAGAGTGGAGGAGTCTGTGACTGTTGTTGTTAGGTGGTATGAATGTTAGTGTTTGCTTAATTGCAACTATAAGAGTCAAATCACCAATGACAGTACTTTACACTTTCAAAATTGTACACACAATATAGAGACACTATCAACTTCAACTTGGCCCAGTACAAGTTAAATAAACAGAGTCATTTTAAATAAATTAACCAGCAAAATTGCAATTATGTGCTTACATGTTTCATAGACTTTGTGCTGGCAAATTTCATCCTAAGAATCTGGAAACAAAACTCATTAAACAAAAGTGAAACTTAATTAATTGATTTTCATTGTCCAAACTGAGATGCACGAGGTAAACAAAACACATCAGTAAATGGGATTTTTAATTTTTTTCACCTTTAATAGTTTAAGGAGTAGTGAATTGTTCAAGGTTAATAGAGCTAGAATTAGAATTCTGGCATTCTTGGGTCCTAACCGACTGATTAGTTCACTAGATTAAGTTGTCTATCAGCGGGTTGGATATTACGAGAATGTGCCAACTAGATAATATTCATTTTGCTAAAAAAAAATCCATTCATGCATGAACACACACCAATAATAAAAAAACCTTAATTTTTTTGTTTTATTGAAACAAAAAGTGTCATGTGACTTTCATATAACCAACTCCACTGATACCAAATCTGGAGATTTAACTTCCACTGACTGCTTTTTTCCTTGTTTTTTATTTATTTATTTTATTTTGAGAAGTTGGTTGGCATGAGAGAAGAACAGTAAGAGCTTTTATTTGGACAAATTTCTTCTATTTTTTCCTGCAATCTTCATCCGTTCTTTCATGGATCTCTTTATACAATGGTATTTGTCTAATTACGGAGTTTGAGGAAAACTAGAAGGTCATAGTGGATGGCTTTGTTGCAATGGGATTCCTTAACTGTGACGGGGCCATAGACGGAACCCATATCCCTATCTCGGCACCGGAGCACCAAGCCGGCGAGTACATAAACCGCAAGGGGTACTTTTCAATAGTGCTGCAAGCACTAGTGGATCACAGGGGACATTTCACCAACATCAACATGGGATGGCCGGGAAAGGTACATGATGCTCGCATCTTCAGGAACTCTGGTCTGTTTCAAAAGCTGCAGGAAGGGACTTTATTCCCAGACCAGAAAATAACCGTTGGGGATGTTGAAATGCCTATAGTTATCGTTGGGGACCCAGCCTACCCCTTAATGCCATGGCTCAGGAAGCCATACACAGGCAGCTGGACAGTAGTCAGGAGCTGTTCAACTACAGGCTGAGCAAGTGCAGAATGGTGGTAGAATGTGCATTTGGACATTTAAAAGTGTGCTGGCGCAGTTTAGACTCGGTTAGACCTCAGCGAAACCAATATTCCCACTGTTATTACTGCTTGCTGTGCGCTCCACAATATCTGTGAGAGTAAGGGGGAGACGTTTATGGTGGGGTGGGAGGTTGAGGCAAATCGCCTGGCCGCTGGTTACGCGCAACTAGACACCAGGGCGGTTAGAAGAGCACAGGAGGGCGCGGTGCGCATCAGAGAAGCTTTGAAAACCAGTTTCATGACTGGCCAGGCTACGGTGTGAAAGTTCTGTTTGTTTCTCCTTGATGAACCCCCGCCCCACACACACACTTGGTTCACTCTACTTCCCTGTAAGCTAACCACCCTCCCCTCCTCCCTTCAATCACCGCTTGCAGAGGCAATAAAGTTATTGTTGCTTCACATTCATGTATTCTTTATTTATTCATCACAAAAATAGGGGGATAACTGCCAAAGTAGCCCAGGAGGGGTAGTAGAGGAGGGAAGCACCGGGAGGGGTGGTGGAGGAGGGAAGGACAAGGCCACACAGCACTTTAAAACTTTAAAACTTATTGAATGCCAGCCTTCTGTTGCTTGGGCAATCCTCTGGGGTGGAGTGGCGTGGTGGGGGTCCTCCGACCACCCAGTTTCTGGGCATCTGGGTGAGGAGGCTATGGAACTTGGGGAGGAGGGAGGTTGGTTACACAGGGGCTGTAGCGGCAGTCTGTGCTCCTGCTGCCTTTCCTGCAGCTCAACCATACGCTGGAGCATATTAGTTTGATCCTCCAGCAGCCTCAGCATTGAATCCTGCCTCATCTCATCATGCTGTCGGCACCTTTCAGCTTCAGCCCTCTCTTCAGCCCGCCACCTCTCCTCCCGGTCATTTTGTGCTTTCCTGCACTCTGACATTGTCTGCCTCCACGCATTTGTCTGTGCTCTGTCAGTGTGGGAGGACAGCATGAGGTCAGAGAACATTTCATCGCTAGTGCGGTTTTTTTTTTCGCCTTCTAATCTTCACTAGCCTCTGGGAAGGAGAAGATCCTGTGATCCTTGAAACACATGCAGCTGGTGGAGGAAAAAAAAGGGACAGTGGTATTTAAAAAGACACATTTTCTAGAACAATGGGTACACTCTTTCACGGTAAACCTTGCTGTTAACATTACATACATAGCACATGTGCTTTCGTTCCAAGGTCGCATTTTGCCTCCCCCCACCACGTGGCTAACCCTTCCCCCTGCCCCCTCCCCATGGCTAACAGCGGGGAACATTTCTGTTCAGCCACAGGCAAACAGCCCAGCAGGAGCGGGCAACTCTGAATGTCCCCTTAAGAAACCACCCTATTTCAACCAGGTGACCATGAATGGTATCGCTCTCCTGAGGATAACACAGAGATAAAGAACGGTTGGTTGTTTGAACGCCAGCAAACATACGCTGCAATGCTTTGTTCTGCAATGATTCCCGACTACGTGCTACTGTCCTGGCGTGGTAAAGTGTCTTACCATGGTGGACGGAATAAGGCTGCCCTCCCCAGCAACCTTTTGCAAAGCTTTTGGGAGTACATCCAGGAGAGCTTTATGGAGATGTCCCTGGAGGATTTCTGCTCCATCCCCAGACACCTTAACAGACTTTTCCAGTATCTGTACTGGCCGCGAATGCCAGGGCAAATTAATCATTAAACACACTTGCTTTTAAACCATGTATACTATTTAAAAAGGTACACTCACCAGAAGTCCCTTCTCTGCCTGGTGGGTCCGGGAGGCAGCCTTGGGTGGGTTCGGGGGGTATTGGCTCCAGGTCCAGGACAGACAGTTCCTGGCTGTCAGGAAAACCGGTTTCTCCGCTTGCTTACTGTGAGCTATCTACAACCTCATCATCATCATTTTCCTCGTCCCCAGGACCTGCTTCCGTGTTGCCTCCATCTTCATTGAAGGAGTCAAACAACAGGGTTGGGGTAGTGGTGGCTAAATCCCCTAAAATGGCATGCAGCTCATCATAGAAGCGGTATGTTTTGGGCTCTGACCCGGAGCGGCCATTTGCCTCTCTGGTTTTCTGGTAGGCTTGCCTCCTCTCCTTAAGTTTCACGTGGCACTGCTTCAGGTCACTGTTATGGCCTCTGTCCTTCATGCCCTGGAAGATTTTTTCAAATGTTTGGGCATTTCGTCTTTTGGAACGGAGTTCTGATAGCACAGATTCTTCTCCCCATACAGCGATCAGATCCTGTACCTCCCGTTGGGTACACGCTGGAGCTTTTTTACGATTCTGGGACTCCAACATGGTCACCTCTGCGGATGAGCTCTGCACTCACCTGCAGCTTGCCACGCTGGCCAAACAGGAAATGAAATTCAAAAGTTTGCTGGTCTTTTCCTGTCTACCTGGCCAGTGCATCTGAGTTGAGAGTGCTGTCCAGAGCAGTCACAATGGAGCACTCTGGGATAGCTCCCAGAGGCCAATACCGTCTAATTGCGTCCACAGTATCCCAAATTCGACCCAGCAAGGCCGATTTCAGCACTAATCCCCTTGTCGGGGGTGGAGTAAAGAAATCAATTTTAAGAGCCCTTTAAGTCGAAAAAAAGGGCTTTGTCGTGTGGACGGGTGCAGGGTTAAATTGATTTAACACTGCTAAATTCGACCTCAACTCCTAGTGTAGACCAGGGCTAAGTATATAAATGAATACCCTGTGTATGTATTCTTAGTACTCATTTACGTTCTGTTCTTTATGTTGTGACTTCATTTTATGGTACAACCTCCCTAAATAGCTTAGCAAAGTGGCAAAAAGATTTATATGAATTGTTCCATTCTATCCTTGATTTACCCTGAAGTAACTATGGTATGTAAGATTGCAGTCTGGTGAAAAGAATCCAGACAGTAGATTAAATCAAAGGAAGTCTATGGGTTGCAGATTTAACATGTTGCTTTGCTTTTCTGCTCTTGTCTGCATTCTTGATGTTCTTAAGTCAATTTTTTGCATATCTTTTCTTATTTTAAATGACTTTCTCTGAACTTGATCCATGCAACACTATTTTGTAACTTCTCCTTCTTTGAGAGTGAAGTCTTCAATCTCGCCATAGTAGCAGTTTCCTAGCTCTGAGTCTCTTGCAGCTGTGCTGCCGAAACTCAAACCTCCTCCTGCAGTATGCATGTATTTTGGGGACATCATTTGTCAGGTCTAATAAGGTACCTGACAAGGTTATTTTAATTATTTTAGAAGACTAATTCTAGTGGATGATTGGATAGCTCAGGCACTATGTAATAGGGCACCTTTCGTCTCTAGGTCTTCAGTTCAAATCTAGGTTGATAGTTGTTTTGGTAAAGCCACTGTACAACTTGCAGAAGATAATGGTTTTCTATCACTTGTGCTAACAGTTTCTCCTGCTCAGATGTCCACATAGCTGTTGGCAGCTTAACAGAGGCGAAAGGCTTAATTGGCATTGAGAATGAACTTCTCTCTCCCTTTGTCAAATCAGAGTTGAAGCACATCGGTGAACTGGTTTGGAAAACCTGTGTCCATCTGTGCTATAATTCTTATAGAGCGAGAGCTCTCTAGTCCTCTCACAAACACTAAACTCACAAATAAGAAAAAAAGCAATATGAATAACAACACAATAACCATTAATGGTCTGTTTGATTATAGATAATGGCAAGTGATCTAAGTTACACACTTAATCAGGTCTTGAAGTTTGTGTAGGGGCGAGGGGGGAAAGGAAATGAAAAACGAAGGCACTATTTGTAGCCACTATGGAGTACATTTTTGCAGTACTTACAGCACCAAAAGGAATCAAATATAAGCCTGGCCCCACTTCTGGATGCTTTGCACTGGTCAGACAGTACAAAGTAGCTCAAAAGCTATCCTTATGGGGGTCAAGCTGTGGAATCCATGGGTGGCATGTAGCTAAGAGAGTCATTGTCAGGATCGGGTGGGGGGGGGGAGAGAAAGGTGTTTTAAAGACACTCTTATCTTCCTTCTTCCTACTTCAGTTGTATTGGATTAACTCCGTGGAATTTGGGAGGCATGTTTTACCGTCAGACTACATGCAGAACTTTCACTGCTGTGAATTGAGTGCTGTGTGCTCAGATCAAGAGTAGTATATGTCCCCATAGAATTTGTACTAAAGTACTGGCTTAATTTCATGTAAATCTTAGGATTTTTGAATACTATCCTAATCAGTGCAATTTTTCTTAGTACCCATTCTGTACACAATACAGTCTTGCCCTCTGATAGCAAATGTAGCTGATTCTTGAAGACTCACAAGTTATTTACTCCTTCTCATAACACAAGAACTAGGGGTCACCAAATGAAATTAATAGGCAGCAGGCTTAAAACAAACAAAAGGAAGTATTTCTTAACCAGCGCACAGTCAACCTGTAGAACTCTTTGTCAGAGGATGTTGTGAAGGCCAAGTCTATAACAGGGTTCAAAAAAGAACTAGATAAATTCATGGAGGATAGCTCTATCAATGGCTATTACCCAGGATGGGCAGGGATGGTATCCGTAGCCTCGTTTTGCCAGAAGCTGGGAATGAGTGAGAGGGAATGGATCACTTGATGATTACCTGTTCATTCACTCTGGGGCATCTGGCATTGGCCACTGTCGGAAGACAGGATACTGAGCCAGATGGATCTTTGATCTGATCCAGTATGGCCATTCTTATGTTTTTATGTTTTAGATGAACACTGGTAGGTGTAAATGGGCAATCCACTACCTGTTCTGGTGTTTTTTTTTTAAATTGTCTGTATTATGTCAATTGATAAGGACTAGAAACAGGACCAATATGGATTACCGAGTACTAACAGTTACATACTAAAACCTGTTGTCTACCCTAAAACTAAGATGGTTTACACTAAGCTATCTTCAAGATTCAGTCGCCATACATGGTTTAAATGAGTTCAATGTGGTTGTAAGCTTTTTAAAATTTGTAGTTGTGTGTAAACAGTGTTAATGATTTCAAAAATGTTACTTCCCTAAACAGTTGGGACATGGGGAGAAGGTGGAAACTGTTGTAGTACTTCCGGTGTCATCCTAATACTATTATGTTCTAGCAAGAAGGCTGTTAATAGGAGTTATTGGAGAAATGCCAGCTTATCCCCTATAAACATGAAGTCTTTATACATGATGAAAAAGATTTCCAGTGTTTTAAACTTAGTTCATTTCATATGAGGTGAAATACAACTTGGAATAGCTGAAGTAATCATGCCTTATTCTTAAAGAGCCTGTTAATGGTCAGGTTGCCCTTATTTGGGAATACTCTAATTCTGATTTTATTTTGCTAACCTCTGGCATTGTTATACAACAGGGATTGGCAACTTTTGGCATGCGGCCCAGCAGAGTAAGCCCCCTGGTGGGCCAGGCCGGTTTGTTTACCTGCCGTATCCACAGGTTCCGCCGATCGTGGCTTCCACTGGCCGCTGTTCGCCACTCCAAGCCAATGGGGGCTGCGGAAAGCGGTGCGGGCGAAGGGATGTGCTGGCCGCTGGTTCCCGCAGCCCCCATTGGCCTGCAGCGGCGAACCGTGGCCAGTGGGAGCTGCGATTGGCCAAACCTGCAGACACGTCAGGTAAACAAACTGGCCCGGCCCACCAGGGGGCTTACCCTGGCGGGCTGCGTGCCAAAGGTTGCCGATCCCTGCTATACAACATTTCTTAAAATAGTTCATAAAAAGGTTCATTTTCTACAAATTTCTTTGAGCAAAAGAGGAATAGTGGGGGGAGTTAATTTGGCTGCTTATACAATGCTGGGCCTTAGGAAAATAAAATTCCATTTGGACTGATTTGTGTCAAATGTGGTAGATTTGCAATGCGGAATAAAGTTTACTAGCAATTCAGTCACATTAGGATCTTTTAAAAATAAGCAAACAAACAGTGACTCATACAACTGCCTGATCTGAGGTACTAGGGGTGAAACACCCACTGTTTATGTACAGTAGATGAAGCATTTTCATATATTTTTTTTCATGTGGAAATCTGCTGGAAAAACAACCTTTAATTCATTTTGTAATAATGCCTTGGCTAACATGTGTTGTGCTTTGTAATGAAAATTATTTGCTGGCAGTGTGCCAAATTCATGCAGGCTCTCTGCTAGCTTCTACTGGCACAGATTCTGGCATGGCGGGGAGGGGGAAGAGGAGGAGGGGAATAGAAATTCCACTGGGGTTGGGGAGGTTGCAGTGATGCAAGGTGCCCACAATATCTCCTAAGACCAACAGCAAGTTCTACCCCAATACTGGGCATTGCTGGTTGGGGAGGGTTATGGTTAGGGTGGCAGATTTATGCATTGATATACTCATTAAGTCCACCCCCGACATAGCCTATGCCATTGCAGCTCCTATGGAATCCATAGAGATTAAAGGTGCTCTCTAACTCTGTGGAAACTCTAAGGGAGGGCTATCATAGTTTGAGTGTAACTGCCCCTGTATTCCTCCTCCGCGCTCTCTTGAGGGCACCCATTTAAAGATTTCTGGCTCCCAGTCCTTACCTCTTGGGCAGAGACCCATGTCTCACTCCACCCTGACTGGGGTTCTTTAAGGCTGCACAGCTCCCTGCATTTACACTGTGATATCCCCAGTAAGCCAGACTGCCTAAAGGGCCACCAGCTGTACTTTGTTTTCTCTCTAGAGAGGCTGTGTGTTGCTTGTAATTATAGGTTACCACAGAGCTCTTTCTAAGCAAGCACTTGTATTCTAACAGGGAGAACATTAAAAACAATAGAAGATCTTTAGGTGAGCAAAAATGCTTACCAGAGATCACCACCAACTCCACCCTCAAGCTCTGGTCAGTCCTTCAAAACCCACAACTGGGTTTGCCCTGTTACATGTTCATGACAATCTCAGATTCAGAACCAGACCCCTGGCTGGGCAGTTGAGCTGTTTCTTTATACAAGCCCTTAATCTCCAGTCTCCTAGAAGAGGTAATCAGCAGACAATGACTCTTTTTCCTCAGGGCTTAGTTTCAAAAGGCTGAGTTTTTGCATAACTCGGGATGGGGATTTTGCATTAACCTCTCCCTAAGTATTCCTCAGGAACTCCACTTCACACTTATTGTCAAAAAGTTTATTCTTTTCTGGCACATTTGCAATATAGTCCTTTGAACTACCAGACTTCACATCACATCTCCCCTCTAGAGGGGTTACATATAATCCCAGCTCAAAATAATACATAAACTTAATACTATAAAGATTTTCAAGGATAGTGCAGGAAATTGCCATCTGTTGCATCTCCCCTGCCAAAGTGGGTGTAACTAGGGCTATGTCTACACTACAGCTGTCTGAAAAATTTATGTCATTCATAATATTCCACTCCCCTGACATAAATTACACCGACATAAGCATTTGTGCGCACAGCGCTGTGTTGGTGGGAGAGCTTCTCATGCCGACTTGTGGAGGTGGTTTTTTATGCTGACAGGAGAGCTCTCTCCTGTTGGCATAGAGCATCTTCAGCTCATGCGCTGCAGTGGCGCAGCTGTATCAGTACAGATGCAGCACTGAACATAGAGATATGGCTTAGGATGGTTGACCTGCATCCTAGGGGAACCTATTGTCTTATTTCCTGGACAGGGCATCAGCAACCAAATTTGCATTCCCTTTAACACAAGTCATTTCCATCTTAATCTTGGCGCACTAATCTCTATTTTAGCAATGTGGCATTTGTCCTTTTCATTTGTTGTAGTCAGGTGAGTGGGGAATGGTCACTGCATGCAATGGTCACATGTCATCCAAAAGAGTACTCTGTAGTTTGCTGAGGGCCCACACCATAACCAAGCATTCTTTTCCCATTGTTGCATAGTTTTTTCTCAGGGATGCAATTTCTTGGTCCCACACACTGTGGGATGCCTCTCCTCTTTTCATCAGCTTGCATCAGCACAACCCTGAGCCTGTGTCAGAGGCATCTCTGAATACCATGGAAGCCTTTTCAAAGTTTGGATGTACCAGAACTGGATCTGTACTTATGGCTTCTTTCAGTTCACAGAAGTGGCATTGACTCTGTTTGGACCAGATAACCTTGTCTGACTTACCCTTCTTACACACAGATCAGTGAGGGACAACCTCTGCTAATATCTGGCCATCCCAGTAAAGAACTGTACCTGATTTTTGTGTCTGGGGAGTGGGGCAATTCTTAAACTCCACTCTTGCAGGCTCTGGTTTTATGCAGCCCCTTTCCACTCCATGGTCAGAATAGCCCACTTCGGCCACCCCCATTTTGCATTTTTCCACCTTTACAATCAGGCCTACTGTCTGAATGCTATAAAGCATCTTCCTTAAATGGGTCACATGCTCTTCCCAAATCTGACTGAAAATACAAATGTTATATTTTTTTGCTGGAGAAAGATTGTGACATTTTCCACAATGTCAAACCACTATATGCTCAGGATTTGGCACTGACAGCAAATGTGAATTGCCTCTAACACTGGAATGAGCATCATAACTTGGTCCCCTGTACCTATGTCAGAGCACATGTGGTGTGATCCTGCCAGACTTTCTGTTTCTTCTAAGCTCTAGATAGGTTCTCTCAGAGAAAACCCAGAAGGTCAGTGAGTTGGTTTTTTCCCCCAGAAACCCAACAAGGACTCCACCATGGACATTCCCTTGGGAGAAGCTGTACCTTCCCACTCTGCCCTCGTTAGGTCCAGGGAGCCCTGTACCCTCCTCCGATAGAGAAGTTCAAAAGGGGAGAATCCTGTGGATTTCCAGAGAACCTCCTAATAGGCAAATAACAGGTCAGGTAAATATTTATCCCAATAACCAGGCTGTTGGTCCACAAAGTTTTCAATATAATTTTAAGGATTCCATTAAATCTCTCAACCAGTCTGGCAGTGTGGGGGTAGTAGGGAGACGACCAAAATTGTGGAACCGCACATTTCTCCCATAGCCCTTCATGTAGGGCAGACATAAGTTTGCCCTGCAATCAATTAAAACCTCAGGGATAACCGCCCTTGTCCCTGGATGAATGTTGTTAGCAAGGTATCAGCCAACTTGTCTGACTCTATGGAGGACAGAGCTACTGCTTATTGATGGCGGTACTACCACCAGAATATACTTTTTCTCCATATGGGTAGTTTTGCTAAGGGGTTCCACAATGTCCATAGCAATCCTCGGAAAGCATTCCTCTATAATGGGAGGAGGAATCAGGACAGCCTTGCCCTTATTCCAACCATTTTCCACCCTCTGACGGGGTCACAGCTCTTTTGGCACTGCCTCAAAAACCCCAGCCCAGTAGAAATTCTGGAGTAAGTGCTGTTTGCTGAGCTGTATTCCCTAGTGTCCCAACTAGCCTGAGTAGTCTAAGATGGTACTTTTGTGATACCACCAATTGTCTCTGTATACTCCATGGCTCAACATTGTTAGGGAGCATCCACTCTTTATAAAGCTACCTCTGATCCCAGAGAAACCTTTCCACGCACCATCCTGTCAGGAAGTTGCCTGGGGAGTCTGCTGCAGCCCTAGGTTTTCCTTGAGGGGTCAGTTAATTGTTCCTGCATGATTTCCAAAGCAGAAACTGGGAGAGCTTAGGCTGATCACTGGGGCCCACTTACACAGACCTCAGAGGGGGAATCAGGAGGACTCTGCCTAGCCCCAGGCCATGCACTCACACTGTCAGGCAGCAGCTCAGAGCTGTGTGCCAGCTTTCAGCTTGGTCTGAGGCAGGGGCTCTGGCTTTCTGCTTTTGGCTCCAAGTAACCCTACAAGTGGCGCAGGCCCAGGACTGCAGGTCATTTCCCAACAAGACCTCTACTGGTAGTTCGGATGGTACCCCAGCAGTGCTAGGGCCCTGATTGCCACCCCATTTCAGGTGGATCTGAGCCACAGGGACATGGAAATGGGGACCTATTATTCTCTGAATGGTCATGAGTCTATCTGGAATGATCCATGAGGGGTCCACTGCTCATGGGCATACCAGTTACTTGGGTTCCAGTATCCCGCCATCGTTGGGCCATTTCCCATCCACCTCCACTGGGAAACAGTGTTTAATTGATTCCCATTTGGAGTCTGACAGAGTCATATTCACTGATGGGACTAATTTTGGTTCCACTGATGGTGGAGTCATTGCCACCTGGACCTGCTGTGTGCTACAACTAGCCTCTGATCACCCTAGCACCAGGCAGTATTTTGTCTTATGACCACTTTTATGGCAATAAAAACGCATCAGCTCCCCAGGTTCCCTTTTTGGGCCCTTGTTATGGTTTGCCTCCTAGCCATGTCTGGATTTAGCCCATTCTCCCTTGCGGGGGGGAGTGGGAGGGGGAGAGCTTGATTGGGTGGTCAGATTTGTGCTATCTCCCTTGATTTTTTTTTTTTTTAACTGCCAATGGACTGTCTGCATGTTGGTTGGCCATTTCCCAGATACGGTCATGCCTCTAGGATCTTTGTCTATTAGCCATTATTTCAGGTTGGGGTGGAAGAGTTTAAGGAATTGTTCTAAGCCCATTAATTCATAGACCTCATCGACCATGGAAACCCTCCAACCAGTTCCCCATTTTCTTACATAGCCCCTAATTTGAGTTGAAACCACAGATCATGTCCCTTTTTTTCTGAACTCCCCAAATCTTCTATATGCAGGGAGAAGTTTAAACTTTGGTAAGAAAGCTTGTTTATGTTGCCCATGATCTTTATATTTCTCTCTGTCCATAAGGGGGAAAATGTCTAAGTCCTTTGTGATAGTAATGCAGCCAGGCACCAGACCATGTCCTCCTGCCCTATCTTATTCAATTCACACCTCATTTTAAAAGCATTTAGAAACACATCAATGTCATCCCCTTCCTTAAAGCAAGGAAATAATTTGGAATCTCTGCCACTCACTGGGACAGGTACGTGGGTGTCTGGTTTCACGTACTGGATTAGGGTTTTGTGGGTGCACTCTGTCATTTTCAAGATGATGTCGACATTCCACGTCCTCCTCTCTTTCCTCATGCTGTCAGTGGCACTCCTTGTCTTCTCTCTCACCTTGGTGATACCCATCTTCAAGCATCTGGTTTTCAAAACACAGGTGGTTCATCTCCAGCTGTATCCTCTCATGGTCTACCTGTAGATCTGCCTCCAATCCCTGTTATGTGATGCATTTGGTTTGTACAGAGAATGGAAATTGCCTCTGTCAGCATCTTCCCTGCTTCTCTCCAGTAAGGATTTTCCTCAACTGTCTCAAGTTGGGCACCCAAAACCAGTGGACGCTTTTGAAAATTTGTCCATTGGATCCACTGGCTTCTCCCCTGGCCCGCTGCACTCTGCCCCAAAGCCCTCATCCAAACTACCACAAGCAGCATCTTGGAGCAGAGTTCTGCAGCATGCAGGTGCTACAGGGTCCCCATAAGCATTCTCTCCATGGTGTTCCCCAGTGCCATGGAACTGCTGCTGTAGGGTTCTTCTGTGCCTGGTTTGGGTGGAGATGAGGGGCACGTTTTACACATAAACACTTCCTATAATTCTTAATCCTTTAATAAACTCTACCTTTTTTAAAATAAGAAAGTTTGGATTAGAGAGAAAAGCAAGCATCCGCATCGAATCTACTTCTGATAAAATATGGGTGGCTACATAATTTCTGAGCACTTGACTGCTGTAAGTGGTCTGAACTATGCGTGAGACTTTAACACCATATTAGAAATCAAATAAGAAAAACAAAACCAAATATATAAAAATGTGAACTCTTCAGTTAGAAAAGAAAGACATGGAAGAAAGGTATTAGCCATTAAAATGGTTAAATTAAACAAGGCGCAAATCTGCACATGGATCTCTGCGGGGGACAACAGAGTCATAAATTTCTCTAAATAATGACTAACCCTTTTCTAAATCCACATATGTATATGATTTACCTTTTCTTTTTCTAACTTGGCAGATTTTGTGCACTATATAATGGTTTTGATCAGCTACAACACGCTGGATTAACCATATCTGTATTTCCAATTTAGTATGCTGATTGCATCACAGCTTGAACCAACATATGCCAGGACTGTTTATCCCTGCTTTGATGAACCTGCCATGAAGGCAACCTTTAATATCATAATTGTCCATCATCCCAGTTACGTGGCCCTTTCCAACATGCCTGCTATAGGTAGGTTAAAAAATGGACATCTGTATTTCTCCAAGTTACCTTAATAAAGGTTTGAATTTACTTGAACAGTGTATAATCATAGCACATTATTATACTGTATCATCCTGTACTATAGTGGTCTGTTATTGATGGGCTAAAGTCTCAAATATATGAAAATTCTGTTCAATTAACATGTTCTGTCCTAGCAATACAGAGCAATAATACAGAGCATTGACGGGAGGTTAACTGTAAAAAAAGAAATGTAAGTGGAAGGAGGTTAGCAGAACATGACGTTGCAGAGACCAGGTTCTTAGGTATGTGTGGGAAGACTTTGAATGGTCCTATGGCAGTCCTTGCTGGTCAAAAGAGTAATTTTGATACATTACTGGAGGGAGACTCCTTCTCCCAAAAGGAGGCGGTTGCTGCTCCTGTTTGGGGACAGAAAGGGTTAGGGTTTGTCTACATGGGGTGTAGGGTGAGGAACACTGCTCCCTGGAGTGCCCCCCTTGCATAATGTGACTGGTCTCCTCATTTCCAGTGCCTTTTGCAGGCATCTGACTCTAACAAGATCTTCCATGGCTCAGCCTTCCGGCCACGACACAAAGTTCAAACCCTTTCTGAGCTAACCGAAAGGTCCAAATGAAAATCAAAACAAGTCTGAATAGATTTTTTGCCCCCTTGGGCTACTTAAGTCTTCTGCTTCCACTTACAAACCCTATCTCAGGGTTCCCTGACACAGCAACCTACTCTACTCCCTGTGGGCTTTTCTCCAAAGAAGAGTCCTGTCACCTCTGCAGTCTCTCCCTGGATCTTGCCCCCATTTCAGGCCCACCACAGGGATTAATTCTATTTCTTCTGCCTTCCTAGTGAGAGCGAACTCCCTAACTCCCCTCTCCCAGGTCTTCTTCCCTCAGCTGAGCTCAGCTCCATTTAAGTTGTCCTCTGTGGCTGGGGTCAGTCATTCTAACTCCATTACAACCAGCTGGGATCACTAATTATCCCTACCTGGCTAGATCAGAGGAAAGGTTGAAGGGTAACTGCTAGGTCATGAGCAAGGCTCAGTCCAGCTTGCCTTAAAGGGCCAACCAGCCTGAGAGAGGGACTTATTTTGGAATAACTATTCCTGATTAACTCCATGTGCAAACTCCCCCCAGTCCCCAGAATATGAGTGCCTTGTTTTGGAATGAGCATCTGCACATTGGGTTAATCAGGAATACTTAATCTGCTTTGAATTCATACCCTACTGTTGTTCCAGATTAACTTTTGTGTGGTAGGCAAGCCATAAGAGACAAGGGTTGTTGAGGCAGGAACATTATCTAATAGGTCTGAAAAAAAAGTCAGAGAGAGTTAGTAAAAATCTATAAATTCACAGGCAAATATGCACAGTCACAGTTTTGAAAGGTGGGTGGTGGTGGTATTGGGTCACCTTTCAATGGTGACATATCCATGTCTGGTAGCTGTGATTGATTGCACAACAGTTCATGTTCTGAGTCTTACTATACAGTGTTTACTCAGTATATTTTACTACATGACTTTTACTTACTTCTGAAGTTGTGGTGTTGTATGTGTGAGAGCTATACTTCTGTTATTTAAGGACAGGGGTGGGGGAGATTGTGTGTATCTTAAAAAAAATTCTTGGGTGCTTATGAAAACTGCCTTAACAGTCACATAATTGAAATCTTCTGTTAATCCACAGAATAGACATGACAGGGTCAGCAGCCATGCAAGCTATTATATACTGCCCTGGCAATGTTTCTCACCACTGATTCTCACCTGATGTGGGATGCTGTGTGTGACAAAGACGCCACATGAGGGACAGATAGTATTCATGCAGGAACCCTAAAAAGCTGTGGGATTCCTTCCTTTCGCGTGTAAATATCTCCTTTTAATATCCTTATTGTCATGATTCTTTATTTCTCAAGTACATAATTTTAAGTAGTAAAAGTCAATGGTTACCAAATCTGTGAGGCATGTAATGTAACTTTGGGACTAAAACAGGGGAATATCTGTGAAGGTAGTCTGCAAATATTTCCTCTCTCAGAACCTCCTTCCATGGGTTTTTCTCTGGAGGGTCTGATTGGGCCCTTTATTTGAAGCATGTGAGATTTAAGCATTTGATAACTCTCAGGCATGTTCGATATTTACTTGAGTGATATTATGAACATACATATTATAGAAGTGTAGCATGGGAGAATATTTATGATGCTTGTCCACATCCCAAAACCAATTCACAGTTTGATGTGCTTCATAGATTTTGATGAAGAAGCTGAGGAGTGGAATAGTAGAGTCTTTGTATTTTAGGTAATAATTCAAGTACATGGAATGAGCTAAGTGGGAAAGTTGGCATGGTGCTATTGCCAAAATATATGTAGCCAGTGCTGTCATACAGAGTATAAAAGACTGGTTTTAAAACACAAACTCTTGTTTTATTGTATAGTAGTGATAGTTTGTTTCTATACTAAAATTGTGTTTGTTCTAGATACATCTGAAATGAAAGATGAGAATGGAAGCCTATGGACTGTTACCACATTTAATACGACACTGAAAATGTCAACTTATCTAACTGCTTTTGTGGTTTGTGACTTTGATTACATCACCAGGACTGAAAGGGGCAATGAGGTAAATAAGAGTACTCATAACTCATTAGAACAGCTAACAGAATAAATTGGTTCTATGGTGCACCATATGTTTGATAAGATGTAACTTGTATTGAATATATGTCCTATTTTGAAAGTATTTGATTACATGGCAAAACTGTTAACATTTATCCAATAAATACATGTGCAGAAAAATCTCCTTCATAATAATTAGTTTATATACGCTGTACAGATCACTACATAAATAAATTCTGCTGTGAATGATGAGCAGAGTAAAACCTTCTGAGAAGTTACTACCCAGAAAGTATTTTTTGTAATTCAAGATCTCCTTAGCCCTTTTCATTTAAAAAGTGTAAGTCTGTTCCTGCTCCCACTGAAATTGGTGACAAGACAATGGGAGCTAGGTGAAAATATATCCATGAGAGTCTGCCATACATCAGGGTATTTAAAGTTAAAGCTGTCACTATTATTTTAACTCTATCCTTTGTGTCTGGGTATTAAAGAACACAATGGTGTGCTGATTTGAGACTCTTACAATACATTGGCAGAAAAGGGGAACTCAAGGTTGGAGAGACCATGTTAACTGAATACCTGTACCTTTTCACTTTAAATTAAAACCTGGAGATCAAATGCCTCTAAAACTGTGCCCATAAATTTTGCATTTACAACCACTTGCATGTGCAGAACTCACATCTGGGTTCAATTTTGCAAACTGCTATGTATTCAAAACTTGCTGGCTAAATTTTCAAAGGGTCTCAGATTAATGCGTGCACCCAAGTGGACATATCGATGGGGTAACAGTATATTTAATTTATCCATTTATTCATGCAAATACCTAAATTTTCTGTCCAAAAGCTCATTTCTGACCACAGACAGGTGCACATGCATTTTGCTGGTACAAGTTAAGATATCAGTTTTAAAAATGTGGTCTTCAATGTTATTATGTTTTAAGGTGGTGTTTCATATTTAATAAAAGAACAACTAGGAAACTATCTATATACATTTAGACTCAAATCTTGGTCCCTTTGAAGTCAGTGCCAAAACTCTCAATGACTTCAATGGGATTAGGATTTGCCCATTAGTTTGTTCGGACAAATGATAAATTGATTTTTTTTTTCTTGTATGAAAAGTTTAATTGCAGGATCTGATACGGACAGACAGCATTTCCAAAAAAGCTATTCAGAAATGTTACCCTCACAGAAGAGAGGTGAAGAAAGTGAAAATTTAAGTAGTCTAAAGTAACATTTCCTTGCTTTATTATAGATACGTATTTGGGGTCGGAAAGAAGCAATTAAAAATGGGTATGCTGAATATGCTTTAAATATCACAGGCCCACTCTTTTCATTTCTGGAAGATTTATTTAACGTCAGCTACCCGCTTTCAAAAACAGGTGAGGTACCTTCCTTTCATTAAACACAAATGGTTGCTGATGATGTAATATCTACAGAAATACTGGGTCCTGTCTTGCCAGATTCTTACTTTAATCAGTGCAGGATTCAGAGAATACTAGCCCTAGGGTTGCCAACTTTCTAATTGCACAAAACCGAACACCCCTGCCCCACCCCTTCTCCAAGGCCCCACCCCTCCACTCGCTCCATCACCCCTCCCTCCATTGCTCGCTCACTCTCCTGCACCCTCACTCACTTTCACTGGGCTGGGGCACGGGGTTGGGTGTAGGGAGGGGGGGAGTGAGGGTTCTGGCTGGGGTTGTGGGTTCTGGGGTGGGGACAGGGATGAAGGGTTTGGGGTGCAGGAGGGGGTTCAGGGCTGGGGCAGGGGGTTGGGATGTGTGTGGGGGGGTGTGGGCTCTGGGAGGGAGTTTGGGTGTGGGAGGGGACTCTGTGCTGGGGCAGGGGGTTGATGTGTGGGAGGGGACTCTGTGCTGGGGCAGGGGGTTAGGGTATGGGGAGCGGGTTTGGGGTGTGGGGTCCTGGTGGTGCTTATCATGGCTCCCAGGAAGTGGCCACCAGGTCCCTGCGGCCCCTAATCCCATGGGCAGCCAGGGAGGCTTCACATACTGCCCTCACGCCAGCAGGTGCCGCCCCTGCAGCTCCCATTGGTCGCGGTTCACAGCCAATGGGAGCTGCGAAGCCGGCACTTGGGCGGGGGCAGCGCACAGCGCCTCCTTGGCCGCCCATGCCCCTAGGGGCCGCAGGGACCTGGCAACTGCTTCCGGGAGCTGTGCACAGCCAGGGCAGGTTGGGAGCCTGCCTTAGCCCCGTGCCCATGCTGCGCCGCCGGCCGGACTTTTAATGGCCCAATCGGCAATGCCGACCAGAGCTGCCAGGGTCCCGTTTCAACCAGGCATTCCAGTCGAAAACCAGATCCCTTCTTTCTGTGCAGCGTCTTTCATTAATCTGTAAGTCAGTGACCTCTCCCCACACTGACCTTGCTTTCTCTGAAATATCGTTCCTAACGTAATTAACCCACACCTCCCCAAAATTTCCTTGCTTCCTGTACTATGTCCCCATCTAACTTGTAAATTACCAGCATCTCTTTGCACCTTATTAGCTTTTGGTGCAATGTCTTATCCTAATTTGTAACTCACCAACATCTCCCTGTATCTTCCTTCCTGGAAAAAAGTCCCCTGTAGGCAAACTCTATTTCTGCTTAGAAGGAAACGTGCAATAGCCATTTCTTAAACCTCATTATCTTAGTTTTATGTATACCCTGTGCAAAGGTTGTAGACATCATTATGGGTCCTGATTCACCACTGAATTTTTCCAGTTTTACACCAGTATAACTTAATTGATTTCAACAGAGTGACACAGATATAAACTAGATCAATGGAGTGGTGACATAGGCCTCTTAGTAAAAATTTCAGCCTTGTGATGACATTGGTTACTAAGCAGACTTCCTTTAGACTTCATTTGAGAGTTTGGCTTAAAAATCCATGGCATGATGTGACCCATTGTGAATGGTTTCATGTAAATACTGAGCACATTTATTATGAGCTCAAAAACAGAAAGTTAAAAATCAATGCATTTCAGTTTAAAAAATTGGGCTCTTCTTAATATATAAGAGCTAAAGAAATCATTTTTAACCACCAGTTTCCTTTTATTTTGTACTCTGACAATTTAAAATACCTAAATAATTTTTTAATAGTCTGGGAGATGAAATTTGCTCATTAGTTACCACCTATATAGTTTTAAATTAAATATCCCTTGTTGATATCCTTGATGTCCATTCAAAATCTTTCTTCATTTTCTTCAATGTCCAAATCCAGGGTGGATAAAAATTAAAGATCTTTTTTTTAAAAAAAATTGAAATTGGATTTTTTATTTAAATTTTTATTTAAACTTTTTTATTTTTAAATTTTATCTAAATTATACTGTTTTTCTTTTTAAAAATAAACCTGTTTAAAATGACACCTGAATTTAATACAAAGGCCTAAACTTACTGTAATTTAGTTGTAAATGTGAAACATCTTTTCATAAGAGATGTTTATGTATCCAAAATATTTTGTTTAATAAACATTTTATATGCTGTGTTTTGTGTTTAATTAAATCCCAGTTACCATCCTAGACACAAATCAGGAGCAAAAAGTTAATTAACTAGTAAATAAACAATATATTATTCACCATTTTCTAACATACAAAAATATACAATTAATAAGAATCTGAAAATATTAAGCTATATAATTCCTTAAATAAATGTTTATAATTATAGTGTACCTCCTAGGTAGCAAAAAGATACCAAATCTAGTGTAAAGGCTGTATTTAGTTGTAAATCAACATATTCTTCAGATAGTGTCTCTGTGCTCCATTTTGCGTTTGAGCTCTGTGCCTTCAATCTAAGATTTTTTCGTAGGGGTGGTCATCTGGCCTACACATGTGCCCCACACATCCTCGTGTCTAGCACCGAGACTATATGAGGCTGCATGGGTGAACCACCCTCAGTTCCTTCACAACCGCCATTGGCTTGAGACAGTGTCTACTGTGTGCCTGTTCTCTGATATTTAGCTTTTTTTTCTCAGATAGTTAGTTACCTTATGTTTGGTTACCCTATAGTGTTATAGTTATTGGAAAAATTATTCCATTTGTTTTGCTTTTCTTTCTCAAAAAAAGCAAAAGCAAACAAAAATCTCTTTTTATTCATATAGTTGTGTAGTTAGGAGATTTCCTCTCCTAGGGGTTAAATTTTCATTAGTTTTGCTCACGAATGCTGGGATCCCCAAGATTCAAGAGGTGTCTCTCCTGTCATGAGGCTATTCCAAAAAGTGACAGACACTCTCAGTGCCTCCACTGCCTGTGTGGTACTCATATCCCCAGTATGTGCAAGATCAGCACTTCCTTCAAGGGTAGATCCTGAAAAAATAAAAAAATTAAGTTTAAACTCCTAATGATGGAGCAAACTTTATGTTGAGCTTCAGATCCGGGGGTACATAGACCTCCCAGTACAGCTAGTACCCCATCCACACTGAGATCTTGGTCACCAGAGACGGGTAGCAAGGCAGGCAGCACCATGGAACTGAGTACATCTATGGTGCTGAAGTTCTCATTCATATCTGCCTATAAGCAGAAGGAGGTAAGGAGTAAATCTCCAAGAATCTCTCGGTCACCATCTCACAAGAAGACTACAGGAAACCTCAGGTCCCAAGGGTAGTTCCATGTAGGCTCCCAGCGAGGCTGGTACTGCAAAGGCAAAGAGAAGTCAGTCCTCTAAGACAGACTCCATATCAAGTTCAGATTCCCATACCCAGAGAGCAGAGATATGGTTGAAAAGACCAAGCCGATCCTGGAACAATACTTGGTACCGATAACAAGAAGATAAATAATACCAAAGACTGCTTGCCTACCTGTGGTACTGAGGGAATCAGAACCAACTCACTCCCATACTAAGTACTTGGTACCAGCTGCATCGGTACCAAACCCATCCTCCACAGGTTCTCACTCAGCCCAGTCTTTGATACTGTTGGTACTGCAAGAGTTTAGGTACCCTAAGGATCTGATAATATCTTGTGAGCTGGAGTATTTTCTGTGAATGAGTGGAGGTTTGTCACTGTCAAGATGCTTTCAGTGACCAACCCCTCTATCACCTAAAGCACCACACTCACCTTCATCTACTCTGCAAGTGGAACAACTGTTTCCCCCCCACCCCTTACAGTATATGGAAGAGAACTCATCAGATTCTCAAATTTTGGTGCAGGTTCCCCTATCTATTCTGGGACACATCACTCTCCCTGCTATACTAACATATTACAGGAGGATAGACTTCAAAGGATGCCCACATGGCAGGAACACAGATGGCTGCCTCCACTTTTGCCATTTGGGCCCCTTCAGTGGCCTTGCTGAGATCTGTGGGCCTTCTATCACTAACAATTTACATCAAGGTCTTTGTAACATCGGAGGGAACAGAGAGGGACCCATTCTTCTCAACCCCTTTACCACCACATATGCCAGAGGAAGAGACCTTTGAGGAACAAGAGGCAAGGGCTGATAAGGAAGTGACACCTCTTACTAATATTTCCTCCACATCTCATGATGAAGTTGTCATGCCTCCATCACCTTCTGTGGCAGATGACTTCAGGCAATTTCAGGAACCAAGGAAGTGGATTTCTGACATGCTGCAGATTCCCTTAGTGGAGGTTCAGTAGTCCTACCATAAACTCCTATATTTTACACACTTGATATCTATGAAGATTGCCATTCTGATCAATGAAACTTTTATGGAGCCTGCTAAGATGGTTTGGCAAACTCCAGCTACCACACCGCCTACCTGCAAGAGGGTGGATAAAAAGTATTATGTTCCAGTTAGGGAATTGGAGTATCAATTTTCTCACCAAGTTCCAAATTCCCTAGTAGTGGAGGCCATTGATGAAGGCAGACAAACATAGCTCAAAGTCTACCCTGTACATGAACAACCACAAGAGGCTTGATCTTTTTGGTCCATAAATCCTATGCTTCAGTCACACTTCAGTTCAGAATACCAAACCATCTGGTGATCATGACCAAATCCAACAATTCTTTTATTGAGCATTGAGCACCCATAGTTCTTTATTTTCTAAAGAAAAGTGCCTTTTCATTGGTTGATATAAGGAGAAGTTACTCACCTTGTGCTGTAACTGGAGTTCTTTGAGATGTGTGTCCCTGCAGCTATTCCACTACCCATCCTCCTTCCCCTCTGCTTTGGAGTCTCCCTTGTGGGTCTTTGCAGTGGAGAAAGAACTGAGGGCAGTTTACTCATGCAGCCCCACGTAACCTCGGTGCAGGGCGCAAGCATGTGTGGGGCACATGTGTGGGCTGAACAGGCACTGCTACCAAAAACCTCCCTTCATAGGCACAGGTGTCCCTGAAGTGGAGCACCCACAGGGACACCCATCTTGAAGAACTCCAGTTACTGCACAAGGCGAGTATTCTCTCCTTTTAATGGTTATATCAACCAATGAGAATGGACCTTCCTTTAGAAAATAACTGACGCACAAATGGTGAAGTTGATTAAAATCAAAGATTTAAATCAAGGCTTTCCACTTGGTGATTTAAATTGCCTTGATTTAAATCAACCCATCCCGCCAAAATTTATCTGAATCGTAGATGTGATGAGCTCACTGCTTATCAGGCACAATGGGGAATACAGGGAAAACAGTCATGGTGGAGTGAGACTTGCTGTGAGGCGAGAGAGAAGGTGTTTCTGGGGCAACTTGATCCATACAAAAGAGTGGAAATGAGCCTCTCTGCTCACCCAGGGATACAGAGTTTGAGAAGGAGCCTTTCTTATCAGTAGCCAGGATGCAAAAAGCGGGGGAAATTACACGCCTAGAAGCCATGAGAGAGAGAGAGAGAGAGAGAAAGAAAGAGGAAAGATGTCTTTTTCTGCTCCCTCCCTCCTGCATGCTCCCATAACTGGGGCAAAAGCAAGACAGAGAGAATGGAGAGCCAGAAGTACTCAGGAGTGAGGACAGTTGAATCTACTCTCTCTCAGCAGCTGGGAGGAAAATCCCTTTATCAAATATTTTAGTTCAGAGTGTACTTTGGTACATGAAACTGTTGAGGGGTTTGGCTTGGACTTAGTTGATTTTTGTTTTTCTGACTGAAAGGGCGGCATCCCTAGAGAGGCATAGCAGTCTCATAAGCAGTTAAAGACATGAAAGAGAACAATTCCAAAAAGAGTTTTTAGTTTATTGCAATGGTACAGCAGAGAACCACTAAAATATATATCTTGTAATTGCACATTGGGTAAACATAGAACAGTCATGTAAGCCTCTTACTCTTGAAAATTTTAAAGATTTTTTTTTCTGTTTAAATCAATTTAGATCTGGTTGCACTGCCTGATTTTGGAGCAGGTGCTATGGAAAACTGGGGGCTAATTACTTTCCAAGAATCATCCTTGATGTACATCCCAAGTGATCAATCCGGAGGCAAAAAGGCTATGATTTGCCTAATTGTTTCACATGAGCTAGGACACCAGGCATGTGGTAAAACATTCTGTATATGTGTTTATCTATGAAGTTGCTCTTTTCCAGTTTATATAGATGCAAAGTCACTATTTAATATGGGAAAATAGCGACTTACATGTAGGGGTGTAACAGTTTTGATGGTAACTAGAGGAAGGAATGCTACAATAATAACCAAAGCCGTTGTTTCAGTTGGTTGGAAGGCACTTTGGTTATAAATTAACTTGGCAGATCAATATAAAAAACAAATTTCAGCATGACACAGGAACTTCCACCCAATATCTGTTTATCTTGAATGAAATGCTGATTTTGGAAATACTGATGACACTATTACCATTATTTGAAAAGTTGACTCAAAGGGGTCATGGACATACATGTCTACTAATGAACCATTTGTTTATTTTCTTACAAGATACTTGGCTACCTTCCAAGAAAATACTCTACCCTAGCAATGAACATGGTATGCATATCGAGATAGAATAATAATTCCCACAATGCATTGATGGGAGAACAGACTCCATAAACAATGTTAATTTTTAATGGGGATAGATGTATCTATCGAAGAAGGTAAATAGTGAATGGGCTATGGAACTATAGAATGAAGGCAAAGTAAACACATTTTTATCTGTAGCTGGAACTGTTTACATAATGACCTTCAGAATTTAAAATTATTTGGTTTGGAATGATAAAATAGTTTCACTTCATTTTTTACTATACTTCATTTAATAGTACTTTTGTCAAGAGAAAGTATTTTAAACAATAAAGTTAGCAAAAAGAGTTTAACTTGGCTAGTCCACATGTACACCCTCCTGACTATGTCTGTTCATCTGACGGTCTGAAAAGTTAATGTGTTTATTGAGGGCCAGTAAAATAAATATTACTTATTAAACATAGTTTTTACATAAGGTAACAGAGCTTAAGGATCAACAAATAACGTATAATGAAATCACAAATCCCCAAATGATATATCAGATTTTTGTTAAATATAAACTGCCAACTATTAGTACATCACAGCTGTTGTGGAAGTTTTATTGCTCATCAGGATATGGATTTGCTGATTTTGGAAGTGGCTGTTTCCCCAGTTCTGTTTATCATCTACTTGACAATTTCCTTTTGTTAAGAACAAGGAAAAACAAAATAATATTATTTAATTGGAAAGAAGCTATTTTGAAAATACTTTTGTGTATTATTTGAGAAATGTCATATTTTCAAATTGTAGTCTGGCTTTCTCTGCTAGATTTACAAATGTATAAGTGACTGCTTTAATTTAAATAGAATGGCGAACTGTTTAAAATCACTGTATGTGCTTATGTTATGAAATCTGAGACCAAGGAATTAAAAAATGTACAACCACTGACCTGCATCTGTGTGGCTTTTCTCAAGTTGTATCTTTGCACTACTGAATTTCCACCAACTGGAAAAAATTATAGCATTTGATTTGTGAAAATATATACACATTAAATAAAGTCACACTGTTCTCTTGATCATTCATGTCTGTTTAACATATAGGAATGAAAGCAGCAGTTCAAAGAAATGCAATCTGAGACATTTTTTCTTTTCTATTTAAGTGGTTTGGAAATCTGGTTACCATGAGTTGGTGGAATGATCTATGGCTTAATGAAGGATTTGCATCTTACTTTGAATACGTTGGTGCTAGCTACATGGAACCCAGACTACCACTGGTAAGTACCAAAGCTGAATGTTAATGCTTTCCCCTTACAACCTATATTATTGTCCTGATCCTACACCAGGGAGGTGCAGTCAATGGGAGCTTTCCTATTTTCTTTAATGGGCTCGTGGTCAGTTCCAGTATAACTTTAAATGAAAATAATATAGATATTGTGTATAGAGTGGTGTGAATAACTGATTTTTCGGTTCTCTGGCTGTTCCAAAAAGTAAAAATAAAATTCATTTAGGATCAAACAAAATATTTAATTTGACCTGAAACCTAATGTTTCATTTCATTTTAGTTTTTAAAACATTTTAAAATAAAATTGAAAAATTTTTGAATGAAAAGTCATTTTGAATCAAAAAATCAACGTTTCATTTCAACATTTGCTAAATGAAACCTTTCAATTTTTTCAGATTTTTTTTTTTTAACCAAAATAATTTGGCACATTCAGCATGAATGCACAAAATGTTTCTGCTGACCCAAATCTGCATTTTTTTTGTTTGGGGGAAAAAAAGTTTCAGCCAAAACATTTCACCTATCTCTAATGGTTTGTGCATATAATATAGAGACAAATGTTGGCTCACAATTGCATCTGCTCTTTCAGCAGCACAGAGATAACATTTCAGTATCTGCTTTGAATCTGTCTGTTACTGTACATTCATTTTGAAATGATATTCACTATACCTAATTGATATAGGTGGGTTTGGTTTTATGTACTCTGTTTGTACATATCTATGCAGCTTGTAATAATCTTTCTTGCACTCATGTTATATTAAGTCAGATAATAGGACATAACTTTTTAGAACGTGTCTCATATATTCACAATAATCCAATGTGATTAATCATGATTGTCAAAAATGCAAAGCTGTAAATGTAATGTAAATTTGTAAAATGTAAATTTTTCTTTACTGTGTGAGGTGGGGGTACTCCACATACATGATTCCTGAGAAGCTGTTGCTTGTTTAGGTTAACTATGTGATACAATGAATGTAATTCTCTCTCTCTCTCTCTCTCCTAGTTTAGTATTCTGTATGTAAATGACTCCACAGCTGATAATGTAAATGTAAACTTCTTATGTTTGAGACTATGGAGACATTGATGACAACTCCATAGTTAAGCTTGTGTTGAGTTTTTCTTTTTAAAACAGGATTTCATTCTCTGCTAGGGATGAAAATTAGTGTTTGTGATCATCAAAATTACCACTTGCTCTTTAAGCTTGTGCTTAAATTAATTCACCACTTAAGTACTTTGCTGAATTGGAAACTACTACATGCATGTCAAATACATTCTTGGGAGGATCAAATCTGATTTTTAGGCCATGGAATCTACTAGTGTGCAACTTTGGACGTCCAGAACAGTTTACTGGTTCTATATAAAGCAGAACTTAATACCACAGGAACGTATAAAGGACTAAAATTTAAGAATGAAGCCTTTGCCTCTTTTTTTGTAGCTGCAGTTTGCCCTTGTAAAAGTCTGCACCTGTAACTTCATGACACAAAATGTATTGCAAATCAAAGCACTTAACATCATTAGTTATATGTACAGCTACAGATTTGTGTCTGGAATCCGGTAATTGCAGGTATCTGCACTAAGGGTTTTCACCTATAATTTAAATGCAGTTAAAATACAAATTGCATCTGCAACATTTCAAAATTTGGCTCCCAAAATTGTTTGCAAAATACAAAATAATCTGCAACTAAATAAGTTGACTACTCTTAAAAGCCTGTCTCCTCCCCTTTGGTAGTGCAGGTGTTCAAAGACACCTGCAGTGTTTTAAAAACACATTAAATAAAAGAACACCTACTTGCAGACCCACATTAGTAGCTGAACCTCCAGGTAGACTTAAAATGACAAATACATGTTCAAAGAAAACAGATGAACGTAAGTTTCTTCTTTACATTCCTGAGTATGAGACTTGGCTTCAGGTCTCTGGGGTGACAGCTGTAAATTGTCACAATTTCATTAAAATTAAGGGAACTAAGCTGATTTACACCAGCTGAGGATCTGTCTCTCCACATTTGCTATCCAGGGACATCTGAAGCACCTAAAACTGCACTCCTTTGGATGGCTATTGTGTTATTTAGTCTTTCAACATAGGAAACAGAGAACACTGAATGTGTCTTGCCAGATAAGTGAAGCAAGAACTGATTGTACTCGAAATGTAAATATATAATTCATTTTTACATTTTGCAATTTTTGTTGCATTTAATAATTTTTAAATTTTTTCTTAAATCGTAAAACTTTAGTGCTCTTCTTGAGACCCAAACCTGCCATCCTTCTGTGTGCAGAACTCCCACTGCTTTCAATGGTAGTTCCACCTGTGGAGGATATGCAGGATCAGGCCCCTGATGCCCTTTATTCGGGGGGGAAAGTTGCTTCCTTTTGAGGGGAAAAAATGAGCGGAAAGGAAAATGTTAGCTTGTATGTAGTCTGTGTGGTTTATACAATTGGAATTAATTGAAATGAGAGTCTATCTTTTAATTTTCAGAATAAAATCTTTTATTATCACATGTTACAACCTGTCTTAAGGGAAGATAAAGAAATAGCAGCTCGGTCATTATCAACAAGAGAAGAAAAAATCAAAGGAACCTTTTCACTAGTTGGCCTATTTGATATCTTCACTTACAGCAAGGTAAAAAAGAAAATCAAATATTTTGCTTTTATGTACTTTCCAACAATTTTGTAAAACACAGATTTAAAAAGAACCAGCAAAATATTTTATTGCAAAACTTACAATCGTTTAGTTATCTTTTCTTATAAGATTTAATTTCCATAGTTCCATTTTTCGTTTAGTTATAAACACAGGTACATTGGGTGTTGCAAAAGTATTCATCTACAGGAAAGCATGAATATGAATGCATTTGCTATCTATCCTAAGTATTCAAAGTCAAAATAGAAATGATCACTGTCACTTATGAAAAATATGGCTTGAATATCAGTCATTGAATGGTTAAAGTTTATTTAAATAAATTCATGTGTTCAAACATCTTTTTTGTTCCATAGGGGGCCTCCATTGTCTGGATGCTTTCCAGCTTTCTGACTGAGAGACTGTTTAACAAAGCACTCAATGTGAGTTTAGAAAACTAAACTTCTTCATCTGGGTTTATCAGTTTGAAAATAACAATGAGCATGAATGAGTTTCTCTTTTTCTGATTTTTTAATTAAAGCTTAATGAACTCTGATGTTTATATTTGTTTCTTTGCAGTCATACCTGAAAGCATTTTCCTTTTCAAGTGTTAACCAAGATGATCTGTGGACTCACATACAAATGGTACTTACCATGTCTTGTTAGTACTTTTGCTTTAATGGTTGGAATGGGCCAAATTAGGCTCATATACCAACTGTGGAACTTTGAAGTGGAATTTCTCTACTCCTAACCTAGTTCCTACACCCCACCCCCATCCCCTGAACTCACTTTGCAGGCCTTTTGTGGCAGGAGATTTGATGGGAGAGATGAGGGACGAAGGGTATGTCTACACTGAAATTAAAAACCCGCAGCTGGCCCGTGCCAGTTGACTTGGGCTTGTGGGGCTTGAGCTAAGGGGCTGTTTAATTGTGGTGTAGACATTTGGGCTCATGTTTCAGCCTGAGCTCTGAGACCCTCCCACCTTGCAGGGTCCTAGAGCCTGGGCTCCAGGCTGAGCCTGAACGTCTACACTGCAATTAAACAGCCCCTTAGCTTGAGCCCCACAAGCCCAAGTCAGCTGGCACGGGCCAGCTGCGGGTTTTTAATTGCAGAATAGACATACTCTGAAGGGCCAGAGAGGAGGTCTGTGCACTTGCCTCTGCCTACACAAACCCACATAGATTATTCTTGCTCTGAATACATTTTGTCATCTTTCACTTGGCCATTTAATTGGATAATGTTTTCTTACAGAGAGACAAGGTGGGTGTGGTAATATATTTTATTGGACCTTGTGTTGGTGAGAGAGACAAGCTTTCAGGTTTACATGGGGCTCTTCTTCAGGTCTAGGAAATGTACTTAGAGTATCACAGCTAAATACCAGGTAGAGCAGATTTTTTATCATAAGTAGTAAACATATTTTAAGGGACCATTCAAGGTGAAGTGGCTCATTAACAGCTCTCCAGTCATAAAGGGGAAATAAAAGTTTGGCAGTGGGGGTTTAAATGGGTTATAAATTGTTGTAATAACCACCCCCTCTGCTTTTTTCTCTCTCCAACAGAAGTTGGTCCAATAAAAGATATTACCTCAGCCACTTTGTCTCTTTCATAGAATAGAAGGGTCGGAAGGGACCACAGGAAGTCATCTAGCCCAACCCCCTGCTCAAAGCAGGACCAATCCCCAATTTTTGCCCCAGATCCCTAAAGGGCCTCCTCAAGGATTGAACTCACAACCCTGGGTTTAGCAGGCCAATGCTCAAACACTGAGCTATCCTTCCCTGGGTCCAACATGGCTACAACAGCACTGCATATAAGCTGTTCTGATCTTTATTTCTGTGTAACTTTAAAATCTTTGTCTTTTATACCTTCACTTTTATACATAGTAAATATTTTGGCTTGGACAATATTTTAAATTTAGTTTATTTATCATAAGTCACTAAAGGGTCAGGATTTATCCATGGATATTACTATGAGGGCCCAACACTTCAGGGAAACTCCCCACCGTCAGCACCTTTAATATTTGATAAAAGTCTGAATAAAACTGGACCCTAAAAAAACAAATATTAATAATGGATTTTTATTATAATGTCTGTACCAAAATTACTGTGGAGAATGATTCCATCATGCTACAACAGAGTCTTACCTTAAGAACAGAGGGTATTATTCTCATATGGCATAAATTGTTGTAGGAGTATTGAAATCAATGGAGCTATGCCAGTTCCCACTAGTTGAGAATCCAGCCCAGAATCAGTTGTCAGGTGTTACATTATTTATTTAATTAGTTAGTTAGTTTTCATAGTGTCTATCTTATATTCTAGGTGCTTTACATGAATTGAATAAACATCCCATACCACAAATTGTGTCCATCATTAACCACCCAAAGGTGCGGATATATTGAAATGAACAAGAGAAAGGTAAAGAATCAAGTTACAAGAATTAGAAATGTCATTGCAATACTTTAGATTTCCCTAAAGAGTTGGGTCCTCTATAGGTTAGGGACAATAATGCTTTTTTTTGGTTAGTTACAATGATTCTCAATATAAAATATACATGAATGAAGATAAAATCGTTATAATTTCTCAAATACGTTACTACATCCCCCAGCGTGTTGCTGGGATCAGTATAAGTAAACGTTTCATAAATGTTTCTAATTCAGCCCTTTCTTGAAGGTTGTAGATGCACAGAATGAAGTTCAGTTGCCTGCATCAGTAAAAAATATAATGGACTCCTGGACATGCCAAAATGGGTTTCCAGTTTTAACATTGAATCTGTCCACCGGCATTATCAGTCAGGAACAATTTTATAATAAAAGGACAGAAAACAATACTACTTACAAGTATGTTTAGTTCATATTTTTAGCATTTAGCATACGTTTACCTTTTATTGCAGAAAAATATTGCATTAGTACATTATGTTTTGAACAGCTGTTTGTTTTTTCCCCTAGAATTGTCAAATGAAATCCATTTGAGACATGAGTTTGAAGTGGTATTGCATGCAATTCCCTTTTCCAAGGGATTACTTCCCCCCCGGGTAGCAACTGTGCAAGGCCATTATGTGGCTGCAAAAGACAGACACGGAGACCAAGATCTTCCAAAATGGGTGACTAACTTTAGTAGCAGTAGCTTTGGTGCCCTTTGGCAGAAGGCTGGTGTGCTGCTCAGTGAGCACCCGGGGTCTCTTGTCTGCACAGAACTCTTTTTAGCAAACATGTTTCTGAAAAAAGGAGTTTTACAGGTGCCGGGAAGGGAATGAAGAGTAATGAAAGGAGAGAATGTAGGAGGATAAAATCACTGTTAGAAGAAGGAAAGTAATCCACAGAGAAAGATTCTACTATCTGAGGATCTGCCAAAGGACTATAGGCTAAATCTTGGCCTTATTGAATTTAAAGCCAAAACTCCCTTTTATCTTCAGTTAGACCAGGAGTTGATCCAACTTGAGTACTAACATCAGCAAAGATATAGTGCATCAGAGAGGGGAAAGGAGCAGCTGGAATTTTAAGAAATTACTTGCAATCTTATTCAACATCAGTTTAGAGCTTGTTTCCTTAACTATAAGAATTAATTAAATTGTCCAATTTTGTTTTTTGTTAAGTAACACATGGATTGTTCCTATTTCTTGGATAAGAAATGGATCTGCACAACCCTTAGTCTGGCTAGATAAAAGTAGCAGTAAGTAATGTTTTTGTTCATACATGTAAAAAAAAAAAGCCTATAAGCTTTTATAAACATGAGCTATATTTGAATTAGATAAGAAAGGATAAAAAACTCAATAAAAAACTCCACATTAATCTGCTTTAGTTATATCGCATGTTAAAATAAGTACATTTTCAAATAAAGAAAAATGATGTGCAAAAATCTGTTGTAACTGTAAAAGTACTATTTTAATCACACAATAGAATGGACATTGTGAGATAAGATTTCCATAACAACTTGAAGTCTGCTGTTTTGTACAGAGGGACAAACTCTGAGGTCCTATTCAGGTTTTACTCATTCCTTACTTAGGCTGCTTCCACTGACTTCAGTGGGAGTTTTTCTCCTGGACTGAGGAAGGACTTCAGGATTTGGCCATTATCAAAGGGTCATAATCATATAATACCTAAATACTGTAAATAACTCGATGATGTAACTCAAAATGCCACATTTGTACATCTAAGCAAACTGAAAAGGTGCAGTTTCAACAGTACTTAATTTAATTTGTTTATATAATTTTAAAGGAGGAGCAGAATTAAAATTAATCTTAAAAAATGAAACTGCACATGCATCCTCAGTCATAAAAAGGTGCAATTCCTTTTCATTTTACTATTCTGCGATAAACAGGTCCACTTAGCCAGAGATAAGGGTTCAGAGTGACAGCCGTGTTAGTCTGTATTCGCAAAAAGAAAAGGAGGACTTGTGGCACCTTAGAGACTAACCAATTTATTTGAGCATGAGCTTTCGTGAGCTACAGCTCACTCGAAGTGAGCTGTAGCTCACGAAAGCTCATGCTCAAATAAACTGGTTAGTCTCTAAGGTGCCACAAGTCCTCCTTTTCTTTTTTAGAGATAAGGGTGTAATCACTGCTACTTTAAACAAAAAGAAGCTTCATTAGATTACTGCCATTCTAAAAACCTAAATATTTGAAAGGTTGGACATTTTGAATTAAGGTTCTAGAAACAGCCTTCATTCTAACCTTTACTCCACCACACTATGAACCATCTATATGAGGCAGACACATCCTTCTTCAAATATTTTTTTCAGTTCCTCAGTACATAATAATGATAATGTAATACACTGTATACCTATGTCAACTCTCCTCTGTCCTGTCTTTGGAGTGGGTGTGGTAAGGTCAAAAGCTGTTAATCTATTTTGTATAATGAGAGATAGGGCTATCATAGAATATCAGGGTTGGAAGGGACCTCAGGAGGTCATCTCATCCAACCCCCTGCTCAAAGCAGGACCAATCCCCAATTTTTGCCCCAGATCCCTAAATGGCCCCCTCAAGGATTGAACTCACAACCCTGGCTTTAGCAAGCCAATGCTCAAACCACTGAGCTATCAAAATGAGTATCTAGCCACAGGTGGGTGGAGGAAGCAGATAAACAAAACAGTATTTATTCACCCCAGAGAACACTTGTACTTTTCAATTTAAAATTCAATAAGCCACTGCATGAGTGACAAGTTAGCAAATTAGGGCTGTTGCAGGAAAGGGGTGTTAAGCAGTGGTCACTTTGAAGGTGCTATACTAAGTTCAGTGCTATGGATTAAACTTGTTGTAGGGTTAAAGAAAGGCTCCACTCCCCCACCCATCAACCTGTCACACATTCTCCTATGTGCAGCTCTTAGAATGACCAAACATCCCAATGAATTAGCATTTGGAGCATCTGTCTGAAGAAAATAAAATACTGCACATATTCAGTAGTTCCTTTAAAAATATTGTAACTTGTACTTGAAAACCAAATGTCTTCAAATCTATCAAAGTCAATAGGCCTCATTCAAGGCTACTGACACACCAAGTCTAAAGTTTTAAAACAAAGCCAATTCTGATTTGCTGTGCCAAAGTACAAAAGAAAGTGATGAATGTTTTCTTAAAAGATTTTCTTAAAAACACTTTTTCACACAAATCACTCAGATAGCTAAATTAATTATTATGAAACTTATCCCACACTCACTCACCTAAAATAGAAATCACTTCTGGGTGACACCAACTATAAAAATTTCAGCTCAAAAGTGTTTTGTGGAAATAGTTTAGGCAGAGGCCACTCAATACAATCTGCTACTCTAGGTAACACTTCTGTGTGCTGCCCCCCACACTACTTAAATTTGGCCCAGCCACCTCCCCATCATGACAGGGGGTGGGGAAAATTTGAGCAAGTGGTGTTACAACCTGCCACATGGAGTCACAGTGCTGCTCAAATTTGGCTCAGACACCACTTCATCATGATAGAGGAGCTACGGCCCTAGGCAGCTGCCCAGAAATCTGCCACCCTACGCATGGTGGTCTATAGCTAGAGTGGCCTCTGGGTTTACACATGTGACAGTAAGGGTTTAGGATGGAAGTGAAGTTTCAACTATAATTGTAGCACTGTTTACTGTAATGGCATAACTATGTATTAGGAGTAAACTTTTAAAAAGCACTTACTTGACTTAGGAACCTGTTCTAAAATCTTTCACATGCTTCTTCCCATCCTTTGTGTTTTGTTTAGTGACAGTGTTTAGGGCCCCATCCTGTATTCCCCACTCACTCAAAACACCCATTTAAAACCTGATTCTGCCGTCCTTATTCCCGTACTTACTCTCATACCACTTGCATCAGTACTACTCCATGATCTTATCTAGACTAGGGGAAAAGATTGGATTTTTTGTTTTGTTTTTGTTTCTTTTAAATCAGGTTAGCTTAACTGCAGTTGAAACATTTGAGGCACCTTGTGTAAGTGCAGTTTTAACACCTTTTAAAATTGTTTTAGCTGCTTAAGGTCTACCCTAGACTCCAGCTAGGTAACTAGTTAGGTAACTCAATTTTTTAAACCACACTTTTTTCCTAGTCTGGGAAGACCCAGATGAGTACCACTGGCAGAATCAGGCCCTTGATGAGTGATCAGACTGTGTAAGAACTGAAAGATTGGGCCTTGTATTTACAACAAAACTATTTAGTTGGATGTTTGCTATGGCTGCATAAGTTTACCCATTCTGATGCCCCCACAATTGTTTGGATTTATATTTGAACGCTGATAGGGAGGCAATTCTAATCTAAGATAACTGTGAGCCCTGTTATGGCTTGAAGATAGAGACCCACAGTGGGAGTAGTGTGGAAGCACGCTGCTCCAGGGAAAAGTCCAGAATGTATTGAGCCTCAGGTGGACAGAGTTTCTCCCAGAGATCTCAGCACACAGGCAGAACAAGTGTCCATCCATTAGGAGGATGAATCATTAAGTCCACAACACTGCCAGCCAGCCAGCTCCTTTAGTCAGTGAAGGAGCAAGGTGGGTCCATGGCTCTGCCTCCTCCCTGCCTCCTTTGTGAAATTCCTTAAAGGGATAAGTTCTTGTGTTCTGTAGAGCACAGAGAGTGCAATTGGGCCTGGTGCATGTGGGGGTCTCCTTGTGCCCCCGCCCTCCGCCACTGTACCAAATCAAGGGACGGGCACAATCTGGCTCCACATGTGAGCTTGTAACTCATAAAATCTTGAGAAACTGGCTCAGCTTTTTTGCCTCATGTATAGTAGCAATATAGTTTAATGATGTGGTGATGCACATACACATATATCAGATTAAAACTGAGCCCATATTTCATAGCAGTGTATAACATTCTGCATACCTGCATTAGTGATTGGTAAAATGATACAGCCTTTCCATTTTCAAATGTCCCCACAGAAATGTTTCCTGAAATGCAAATATCAGATTCAGAACATGACTGGATTTTGTTAAATATGAATATGACTGGGTACTACAGAGTTAATTATGATCCATTACATTTGAAGAGATTAGCAGAACTGCTTGAAAAAGACCCAAAGGTAAGATAACTTGTTTATCAATGATGTAAACAAATTCTATACAATCAATTTCTTATTGCAATCATTACCAGTAGTTACTTTAACTGATAATTGAAAACTAGTGCATCACATGCAAAGGGGCCAAATCTGTGCCCATTAAAGTTACTGACAAAATTCTCTTTGACTTTAGTGGGAACAAAAGTGGGACTAAAATAGCTTTTCATTTCAAGTGTGTGCTGAACATTTTTTCATTAACCTAGGACCAGATTCTACCTGTAAAGCTGTCTTAATCAGTCCTGGAAGGATCTCCCAGTGTAGGGAGGTTCTTCCATGACTTCAAGCCATTGCAAAGCCTACCATTGTATGGGTGTTGCTGGGATTTAGCTGCACTTAGAGCTGATGGAAAACATTCGGACAGAACACTTTTCCCATCAGAAAATGCTGATTTGATGGAACTGAATCATTCCACCAGAATGTATTGATTTCATCAAAACTTCTGATGAAACTCTCCCTGACTCCCTAGTCAGTGGTCTCTGAGTCTGCTCAGTTCACTGTGGACTTGGGCAGACCTGAGAGGCAGCAGCCTGGGGAGTTGGGTCGCCAGGAACAAGCTGAAAAATTTCCATTGGGGTTCTCCCAAAATGGAATTATTTTCAGAGTTTTTCCTCCCATGAAAAATTTCAGTTTTTTTGTAGGAGGAAAATTCCGTTTTCCAGTCACTTCTACCAGTGTTCTGCTAATCCCTGGTTCTCGTTTCAGCACCTTGTGACCAATGACAGCCAATATAACTCAGAGAAGTTTCATGCTGCTCTAACTTACATCAGAGAACTGGCTGAGCACAGCTTGGGCTCAGGATAAAGGGAGCATAGAGATGAGCTTTAAGCCACCTTTACATTCTGCATGGTGTAGCCCAACCCAAATGGATTGCTTTTTAATTACACAGTTTTGAAAATGTGAAGACCAAGGCCACTTAAAATAGTTCAGTAGGGCCAAATCAACCCCTCTGCTTCTGCTACAAAGTATAGGAAACAATGGCCAATATTGGCATGGAAAGGGGAAATGCCTCCTATTGGTATTTGCTTTCTTGACTTTATGGAAACTGCTCTGGAGGAGTTGCAATCCAGAGGTGTGGCAAGATTGGTGACAGCATGGCTGAGAGTACAGCCGTTCTAAGCTGCATACTTTTCCTTTCCTTCAAACCTGTATGGATTTCCTGATGAAGCAAATTCTGAAAGTCAGCATAAATTTATGTGGGCTCCCAATCCATGCTTTGAATCCTCTGTTGGCAGTCATCATTGAGAGAAGCCATGGGAACACGAAAGAACCATATTGCTATGCAGGCAGGAGAGAGATAAGCAGGGGCCAGGAGTTTTTGACACAAATGGACCTGGACTCTGGTAAATGCTAGATTCACCTGGATTTCAGAGAATTCAGATTCCTTGGAACAATCCCCCACCCCCACACAAGTTCCTTTGAGGCTGTTGGAGAAACTCTACCAAAGGAACAGCGTGAAAGAAATTTGCAATTTAATTCCATTATACAGGCAGATATTGCCCAATGACGTTTATGCTAAGAGATATAATAGGCTTTAAATATCTAGACGCTACTCCTGTAACTAGAAATAGGGAGGAAAAATGCATGTGTAGAGGAGAATCATATAGTAAGAGGGTGGGCAGGTTGTGCTCCTACTCTGCTTCCTGGTTGCATAATTTGCATAATATGCATAAATGATGGTGGGATAGGTGTCTTTTCCACAGCTGCTGGGTGCATAGTCTGTTTTGCACCAGAATGAGGAGCCTGTAGTTCTTTTTACATATTCTGGTTACAGCATAAATAATCTTTGCACTCCACATAATCCAGTACAGGATAAGACCAAAGATTTATTCAATGGAGAACAAAATTACTAACTGCTTATGGTCTCCTGTAGCCAGAACAACTCAGAATTCAGAACAAATGTAAGACACTCTAGTCTGGACTGGTGTGAGTACTTGATTATGAATTGGAGTCTCAAAAAGGAAAAAACTCATTGTCAAGCTGAAGAAATCAGGAATTATTTTAGATACTGTAGAGCTTCGTTACTTTAATTTGCAATATTGCACATACTTAAGAGGATTTTTCATGCTTAGCAGTTCATTAGCTGTTGCAAATGGGTACCAGATGTAGAATTTTTTAAATCTACATACACAGAAAAAATTTTTCTTAAAGGCACATCGAGTAAATTATTTCAGCTCAAAATATGGGACCAAATCCTGCCATCCTTACTCGGGCAAAGCTTCCATTGAAGTCTATAAAGTTTGGCTTGAGAAAAGACTGCAGTGTTTGTCCCAGACTTTCAAAATGTAACTAAGTATGCTTTTCCTCAAAATGATATGTTTAATCTACTAATACCACATGAGTGCTTTCTGCAGGCTATTCCAGTTGTCAACAGGTTACATTTGATAGACGATGCTTTTACATTGGCACAGTGAGTATATTTTGAGTCTATGATAGAAAATTATTATTAATGCACTATTACATGACACTATTATACTTCACATTCCTATTTTGACTTCACTCCTTTGTCTCCATAAGTACCCTGTAAAGAAGACACACTTCACCAGGGAACAGTTAAAAAAAACCATTAGGTCATCGTCCATCCCCTGGCCAGTGCAGAGTAGTTCCTTGTGGTATCTTTTCTAACCATTTGTCCCAGCTCATATGTTTCAAGCAGTGCCACAACTTCCGTCAGGAGACTTTTCTACAAGCTAATATAGATCCCCATTAGGAAAATTTCTTGATGTTATGCCTAAATTTCCTTTTTCTTACTTCATCTCATTGTTCCTAGCTATTCCTCACTGTATTCAACAATTCCTTTCTGTTCCTGATAAGTAATCTTCCAATTACTTGTAGATGTCCCTCTTTCATTATTACACTGATAGAAACAGTTCGGGGGGTGTGATTGCCCTGACAAGGATTCTGCAAAAAAAATAATAAAACTTAACTTACCTGCACAGCTCCCTACTCTCCCACTCCCCGTGGGAAAACTCCTTTAAGGGATATCCAGGTCCTGCTGCAGGTGGGGGCATAACAGTTTCATTGGAGCCATGCTGCCAGGGAGCTAGGGAAACCAGTAGGGAGCCCAGGAGTCAATGGTTGTCCCTGTGCCTCCAGCAGATACCTGAGATCCACAAAGGTATCAGAGTCACTGTGGTCTATAGGTGGGCAAAACACCCCCACAACACTGGAGGAGTTTGGAGGGAACCCTGCGAGGGGAACCTTAGAGTTCCCCCCCCCACTTTCTGTAAGTTTTCCCACCAGAGGGTACAGTCTGGCCTGTAGTAAGGAATCTGTAAAATGTGCTCCTCATATGTAATTACAGACAGGGCTTCCCATGGAGGGTCTTGGATGGGCCCTCTGCAAAAGAGTGAAGTTTAGCCTAGTGTATATTGGTGACATTCTAATGAATGAATAATTAATTAATTAATAATTAAAAAATATATCTCTGAATTACCATTTAATTGTTTATGCTTTTTGGATAATGGTTATTCCCCAAAGCATTTTTTAATGAAAATCTGTTCGAATATTTTAAAAAGACTATAAATAATGTATCTCCAAAATGTTATTACATAAAAATATAGAGGGAATCTTCACTTTATCCTGGTGAGGATGTTAAGTGGCGCGATCCTGCCAACACACCTTAGTGTAGTGTGCTTAATGTTTTGAGTTAGTTGAGTAGTCCCATTGGCTCTTGATAATAACACTTGGCTCAGCAATATGTGTTTGCAGGATCAGACTCTTAAACTGGCCACTATTGTATTATATTTATTCTTTCATAGACCCCATGGTATCTAGATGTTTATTCATCCGTTATCTAAATATACTGCTGTTCAAATGTGTGTTTAACTTGAATACCTATGCTCAGTTCTGTATTTTTTTTTTTTAAATAGGGCTGGATATATTGAGATTGAGTCTGTATTTGAACTAACAAAGTACCTTGCCAAAGAAGATGAAATGTTTGTGTGGTATACAGTACTGTCAAACCTAATACCTGACAATTTGGAAAATATTCTGAACAAATATGAATTATATCCATTTTTAAAGGTATCATCTTTCTTTGTTAAATATCGAACACTTTAGACCAGTGGTTCCCAGACTTGTTCCGCTGCTTGTGCAGGGAAAGCCACTGGCGGGCCGGGCCGGTTTGTTTACCTGCCGCATCCGCAGGTTCGGCCGATCGCGACTCCCAGTGGCCGCGGTTCGCTGTTCCAGGCCAATGGGAGCTGCTGGAAGCGGCGGCCAGTACGTCCCTCAGCCCGCACCGCTTTCCAGCGGCTCCCATTGGCCTGGAGCAGCGAACCGTGGCCACTGGGAGCCGCAATCGGCCGAACCTGCGGATACGGCAGGTAAACAAACCGGCCTGGCCCGCCAGGGGCTTTCCCCGCACAAGTGGCGGAACAAGTTTGGGAACCACTGCTTTAGACCATTTAAATGACAGGATCCCACAAATCCTTTATAAGTGTTTAAGGATACACAAGGTACATTAATTTTAGGGAAATTTTATTCAGCCTTTTTTTTTGTTTTAAGAAATGGAAGCTAATTATTTGATTTGTCTATTAATCAGTCAAAAGTACATGCACATGCCCCAGTTTTTACAAAATGGGGGCCTAACAGCTGTCACTAGTCGTATAGAATGCAACTGTTCGCTTGCAAAGCAGTGCTTCTCCTAGGCGCTCACTCTGTGGGTGCTCCGGGGCGGGAGCATCCACGGGGAAAAATTGGTGGGTGCTCTGCACCCACCAGCATCCAAGCTCCCCCCCAGCTCACCTCCGCCTCTTCCCCTGAGCATGCCGCATCCCCACTTCTCCTCCCAGGCTCGCTGCCGCAAAACAAGCTGTAGAAGGGAGGCGGGAGGAGCGGGAACATGGCACGCTCAAGGGAGGAGGCGGGGAAGAGGCGGGGCCGGGGTGGGGATTTGGGTAAGGGGTCCAATAGGGGCAGGGAGGGGGCGGAGTTGGGGCGGGGACTTTGGGGAAGAGGTTGGAATGGGAGCAGGGAGGGGCATGAGCACCCACTGGCGCCAGGAGAACTTGGCGCCTATGAGCAGAGGTTTTCAAACTATGGTCCATGAACCACTAGTGGTCTGTGAGCTCCATCAGGTGGTCCGTGGATAGTTCCCTCTAAGGTGCACTCCTGGGTAGCTGCACACAAGAGCGTGAAGGGCCACCCACTTAATTAGGCATGGCATATTTTATTCATATTTTAACTGATATTAAAATATGAGTTATGTGCTTTTATTTGTAGAACAAAAAACCATTAATTATTTTTAAGGGTTTTTTTTAATATAGCGCTTTTATCCAAAGCGCTTTACAGTAGTTAGCTAACGGTACAAACAACATTTGGAAATATCATTAAGTAGTCTGCCGAGACCCTCAGCAATTTTCAAGTGGTCCGTGAAAAAAGAAGTTTGAGAAGCTCTGTTCTAGAGAACACACTACACCTGTGATTTGTAACGGCTTCCAGTTTCTTGTAACCCGTCATGTCCTATATAGTTTAGGTACAAAATACTTCAGGCTGCCACTCGCCCTGTATGGTAACCAGGTGAGATCATTTGAGGAAATTGAGCTAACAGTTCCCTTATTTAATCTGCAATTCAGCAAGCACTTAGGCATATGCTTAACTTTAAGCACTTGAGTAGTGCCATTGACTTCAATGGGTCAAATTACATGCTTAAAGAGAAATGTGATTTAGTACTTTGCTGAATTTTTAATATGGAGGAGGCAGGGAATTTTTCCAGTATCCTCCTTCTCTGGGACTTGCTTTCTTAGTTGTTCTTCCAGAGTCTGAGTTTAACCTTCATGTCAAGTTCCAAAACTCATCTTTTCTTCCAGGGCTAAGGGAGCTGTAATGGGAACACCTCTGTGTGAGTGGTTCAGGGAGAATTTTGTATTTTGGACATTGATTCCAATTTTTATGTTTTATTTAAATTTTACACCTGTACCCAGAGTTCCAATTTTAAAATGATGAAAATAAATAAATAAGTAGAGAAACATACAGCAATATATCTAAATGCAAGTAATTTCTCTTTCTCTTCTTTTAAAAGAAATATCTGTTAAAGAGAATGTTGCCAATATACCATTATTATGCAAGTATTATTCGTCAAAATGTTGATGCTTTGGCAGATGACTATTCTGATCAGTAAGTATTTTTTTAAAAAATTCAAATTTGAAGTGAATTGATTTGATAAAGACTATAATGCAAATTGAAAACAGTATACAGGAAATATTTTAATGAATTTCAGTGTAACTGAAACATTATTACTAATAATGCAGTACCATAAACGTGCATGATATGTGAATTTTAAATGAAATAGCAGCAGCAAGATGGGCTGCCTGTTTTGTTATCAGGATTGGGGGAGGGGGTTAGTAAATTTAGTACTAGAGAATGATAGTGATTTAACACCCTGGAGCATGATATCCCTGATTTATCCATAGAACTTTTGCACCATAGCTATTAGCAGGGCAAGTAGGTCCTCCTGCTCCTTTGTACCTCAGACCTGACCTAAAGGAACGACTTCTAAAGATTAAAGATAATTCAGTTTGCATGGCCACTGAATCCTTAACATCTCTGCTGAGACATGACTGTTACGGCAATAGGGTCAGATCTCACAGTGGCAAGTGCAGTGTAAGAACATGGATAGATAGGTTTGTGGTGGGACTAGAATATATTTAAACCTTGCTAATCCCTACAAACATCTCTGTGCCATCTCTGAGACTGCTATTTGGTTATGTTTTTATTATTGAACCTGCTGTTATTAGCAGAAGACTTCCTGAGATATAATGTCATTTGATAAAATTATGTTTATAGTTAAAAATTATTCATTGGGATAATGCAAAATGTGTAATGTGTGTCCTTTTTTACTTCCCTTCAAGAATTTATTTGGAAAAACTTATTAATACAGCATGTTGGCTGGGTCTCCAAGACTGTTTAAACCTATCTTCTGAACTTTACACTAAGTGGATGGAGAACCCTGACAATGAGTAAGAATGACAATGTAATATTATAGATATGTATATATGGATGTGTAAGTCAGATTTAAATTTAACAGGCCATTACATGGGCAGGTAGTGTAGGGGAGGTTCCTTGTGCACTTCTCTTCTTCCTCTACAGATTGGTAAGACCTAAATTGTAAAAACGTAAATTGATATAATATTTAGTGCTTTTTCAGGTAAACTTGACTTTCATGAAGGATGCAGTTTGACGGCCCTGGAAATTGAACTCTGTCTAAGCACCAAAGAGGCAAAGTGCAGATAAGGCTGTGGAAGTATCCTCAGCACTCTCTCAATTCGCCTCAATTCTAACCTCTGGGTATTGTCTATACCCATTTAATCTTTAGCTGAGCCAAACACTGCTAGTTGTGATGGTGGTTTGTGACGTGGGCACTTGCCCATATCAAATCATTTCATATGTGCTACTTAACAACTATTCATTGTAAATAGCTTTTAGCCATTACAAACCCAGGGCCTGATCAGGCAAAGGTTACTCTAAATTGAAGTGTCATTGATTTCAGTGAGTCTCTAAGAGGGCGTGTAAGCAGCACATGACAGCTGTTGGCAGGACCAAGGTTCTAGGCAGGATTTTAATAAGCAGTGCAGAAGTACCAGTCTGCCATGACATCCATTGCCCTATACAACATTAAGGTTGAAAATGTAAATGAATAAAAAGGCAGGCAATTCAAAAAGCAGGTTCCCACAGAGACGTTAACTTTGTTACATTGCATATACTGTATATGTTACCGTATGACTTTCACAGCTTCAACAGTAGTCTAAACTGTGACATACAGCATCACTGTGGGAAATTTTACAGTTACATATGGCATTGTTGTGGGGGGAGCTTGACAGTTACAATGTTTTATTTTTGGTAGGTTTTTATTAAGGCTGTATAATATGGTAAAAACAAATAAATCCACAATTAGAACATATCCAAAAGCACCCTAAATGGATTTCACAAACTGAAATCAAAAGTGCATGCTGGACTTTTATGTAACTGAAGATGGCCTATATTTGTCAACAAAACCATGTTAGAGTATTCCATTGCAAGAAAAGCCCATATGGCATATTGTAATTCTCACTTCTCTTTTCCTCCCTCTTTTCTTGTTTTTCTATGCAATTATGATAGTTTTGGCACCGGTGAGTCTATGTTCTGTTTATTATTCTTATCCTTTTCATATTTGTATTTTACCTGTTGTAGTATAGTTACTAAATGTGAACAAAAATGTTGTTGGCTCTTATTTGAATCTATGTTCATAAAATTGATGGCTAAGTCAGCTGAACTTGTAGTATTTATAATAAAGTTTGGGGGGGGGCTTAGTAGCTTTGTAATGACTGAACTCATAAAAACTTCTTTTAAAGGTAAACTGAAAAGCTTTAAAATGTTAATCACTATTTAGTATCCAAAATAGAATATTCTTATTATTGTGTAATGTCAGCTGTAAATACTGCAGTTAAGGAAGCAAGATGATTTTCATCATAATCTTCTATTTTCAGTTGTTCATAATTAAGGCTATAATTTTGGCTCAGACATTTTTAGTAAATTTAACAGCAGAGGTATGTGTGTGGGGGGGAATAAATTATGGAAGGATGAGGATCACCAGTAATGTATTTCTTGCTACATGCACCTACACAAAAGCTTTTAAGTAGCAAAAGCAACTGTTGTTATTAATAAGGGTGAGGCTAAGGTTGGGGATAAGCTGTAGAGTGAGCCTGCCCCACCCTTAACCTGGAGTGGAACTCCTGTCCCACTGGGCTGGTCCTGGCTCCCCACTTCAGGCATTGCAATCTGGTGCCCCTTGAACCCTTCATAGATGGAGACAGAAATTGGATGGCTCAAACCTAGTGGCACTGCAACCCATATATCTGGTCACAATGCCACTCAGTTGGGGGAGCGGGGAAGGAATCAAATCTGTTTTAATAAACATTGCCAAGATTTCACAGACTTTATTCAAATTCATGGTTGCCATGACCTCTCTAACAAAATCAATGTCTTATTCATAATTTTTTTGAAATATTCATCTTCCAGGCTGAAACTTTCCATGCTTAGTCTGAGTCCAAAATTGCACTTTTTCAAAAGTTTGAGTTTCTGTTTTTGAGTTAGGTGGAAAAAAATATACTTGTTCTGATTTCATAATGAATAAGACCATTCTTTCTTTGCATACAGTTAATTCACACAACAACTAGTCTTTAAAACTTCACATGTGGCCAGTCCTCACTAAGGAATGGCTGCCATCTATATTTGAAAAACAAGTGCAATTCTGAAGCTATAAGTGATTCAAATATGTTCACTACTAAGTTTTTAATGAGAAAAAATAGCACAGGGGCAAGGAGGCTCTCTATATTTCAGTTCATGGATTTTTTTTCCCCACAGATTGATCAATATATAGGGAGGCACAATTTTTCTACACACTGAACTGGAAAACACACCAAACCTGTAACAGACACAAGATCTGCAGAGAAATCCTTTTGGGTGCTGACACAGTGCATTCATGCTACCCCCCAAGTTCCTTTTCTCCCTCCTGACAGCACAGTTCACAATGCAGTCATTCTGTCATAGGCTGACAATGTCATTATCTTCCATAGTGACATCCCCACAGGCTTGAAAGGGGATATTGCTATGGAGAGCAACCACCCCCCGATGGTTACTGCCTACGTGCACTTACTGCCTAGGTACACTTCCTCCTGACCCATGAAGCTCCAATCAAGTGGACTTGGGGTAATGGGTTTTTATAGGATCTGTGGAAAGAACATGCTGTGGAGCCCCTGCTCCCCTTTTCCCACACACACCAGCCAATATCTTCCAGGTTTTTCTTCCTTTTACTCATGGGAGCAATATGGGCCTAACCTGTTCCGTGTGGCATTGGGAAACTGTGTCACACTACAGCTCTACAGGCTGTGTGTTGCACATGTGTATAGTGCTTTAGATAGACTCCCCTCTCCCCCTGCATTTTCAGAATGGTTGAGGTGCAAAGCCATGGAGCTTGTGTAAAACAAAATGATATAACTCTATCATGCCAGAACTAGGTTTCCTGCCCCATTGTTTCTCCTCAGTTATTTTCCTGTCCATGGTGTTCCTTTTTTCTGTTTTGCCCTATTCTTTTAGAACAAGGAAATGAAATTTTAAAAAGCCTATGCTAGTTTTAATGGTAAGTAATTTAGTACAGAGACATTAGGAAAATAGAACGTTCAGAGTCTTATAGCAGTGGGCCCCTTCCTGCCATAGGGAATCAACCAAAAAATCCAGTTGATGTAAAATGTTTGTAAAGTGCATAGAGATCTTCACACGTATGATATGTTATTATTTCAGTAGAATAGTTAATATTGCTAACAACAAGAAGATTTAGCACCCTGTGCTGTTTTAGTGTTAATGACACTTTTGACTGTTGCAGAAGAAACAAACATTTTCACTCTGGTCTTAGCATGTAAAATGTAGCAGTAGATGAGCCTGAAGGTGTTTTGGATTTGGGTTTTGTTGCAAAATACATCACTTTGTAGGTACCATCCTCTGAAGTGTGAGTAGTGGGAGACAACCTGCTGCATGGAGAGGCAACCATTCTCTTTCTTCATCTTGCATTCTCAAAACATATGGCTCTCTTCTTGAAATGGATAGTGTTTTCCTATCACCTGCACTGCTGGGATAGGCCCTTCTCAGAAAGACCTTTTGGGTGGTGTTTTCATGCAAATGTCATCACACTAGGATGTGATATCACCATATTGTGATGTGACACAAGGATGTTAATTATGTTGGCTAATATGAACTGTTTGCCCAGCCATATTAAAAAAGCTATTCAGTTCACCTTCAAGCATCTCTGTTGTGGTAATGCTTGAATAATAAATGTAAAAATGCAGTCCTCAAATCTAGTTGCTTTTCAGATTTTTGTTCTGTGTTTAGTGCTCTTTTGTGATTATTTTATATTGTAATTGGTGAACATAATATATAATTTTCTGCCATATTTTAGCTGCTTGTTTTCATTTTATAGCAATATGGTGTCAACAACTATTATTCTATTTTACAGGATTCCCTTTACTATTAAAAGAACAATCTGTTGTTATGGTGTTGCAATGGGAAGTGATAAAGAATGGGACTTTGCATGGAAAATGTATAATCATAATAATTCCAAAGAAATAGATAAGGATATAATGCTCTTTGCCATGAGTTGCACCAGAGAGTCCTGGTTGCTTTACAGGTGACTTTGCTCAAATCATATTTTTAATGTATTTAACAGTAAATCATTAATTTCTTAGTTAAGGGTAAAAATAGATATTAATTCAATAATAAGTTATCCATTGTTTAAAGTGCAGTCCTACTCCTAAAAATAGCTTTATAAACATTGCATTATTGAGTCCATAATTACCATAATTATCATTTCTCAATGGCTTCAAAGAAAATCTGCTTAGCTTATAAGTAAAAATATAGTGAAGCTGGATTCTATGATTGTTTATGTCCACTTTGCACCACTGAGAAGCACAAGATAGACAGGCAAGCAGAGCATCTCTCTCTTATTGGGGTAAACTCCATTGGTATAAAGCTTGCAGAGGCAGCATAGCTGCCTCCTGTGGCAGCCACTCCTCTGCCATGGGGGGCATGTCAGGAGATGGAAGGAGTATATCGAGGGTGAGGGTGGGAACAGAAAAGACATGATAGAGCAGAGCACTGCTATGCTGATGCTCCATTGTTCTGTGGTCATTTAAGGACCTTATGCCACTTTTTATAAGTTAGAGCTTGTCCTTACCAGCTCTAACCAGTTCCGGGAACTTCCCCTGGCTCCCTGATGGCCCTCTCCTCCCTGTGCCTGAGAGAGTGAGAATCCAATGCATTTTTCCAAATGGCAGTCTGCAAAGTCACTTAGGAAGAGGAAAGTCAAGATGGGCTAGTTCTGTCTCACAAACAGTAAATATTCTACAATTAGAAATTAGTTAACAATCCTGTCTCTGTTGCTCAGCCAGAGAAAATTCAGGTGACCTGCACCTGCCTTATGCATGTGGCAACTACCAGTGGGGAGCCTCTGAGAACACAGCTCCTTTGGCAGCCATGTTGCTCTGGAGGGTGGGAAGCATTCCTTAGGCATTAGGGACTTACCCAGGAGATCTGTGGCATTTCTGTTATCTTGACATACCCCATTGTGGCATGAAGGATCCTGCTTCCTGCTCACTCTGCAGGAGGGCAAACCCCAACCTTGCTCCTGACAGGATGAGACCATAGAAACTAAGAATCTATGGATTTTTTTTCTGTGGAAGGGATAATTTGCCCCTAACATTTTCTGAGTAGTGCAAACATAAGGAAAATGAATATGCCCATACCCTGTGCAATGCTTTTTCTACATTGAGAACGTAAACCCAGTAAGTAATGAATGGTTAATGTTTATATTAAACATAAAAAGAAAAGGAGGACTTGTGGCACCTTAGAGACTAACAAATTTATTTGAGCATAAGCTTTCGTGAGCTACAGCTCACTTCATCGGATGCATTCAGTGGAAAATACAGTGGGGAGATTTATATACACAGAGAACATGAAAGAATGGGTGTTATCATACACACTGTAAGGAGAGTGATCACTTAAGTTGAGCTATTACCAGCAGGAGAGCGGGGGGCTACAAAAGGGTTTCTCCCCCTCCCCCGCTCTCCTGCTGGTAATAGCTCACCTTACCTGATCACTCTCCTAACAGTGTGTATGGTAACACCCATTGTTTCATGTTCTCTGTGTATATAAATCTCCCCACTGTATTTTCCACTGAATGCATCCGATGAAGTGAGCTGTAGCTCACGAAAGCTTATGCTCAAATAAATTTGTTAGTCTCTAAGGTGCCACAAGTACTCCTTTTCTTTTTGCGGATACAGACTAACACGGCTGCTACTCTGCTATATTAAACATGGTACTCTAATGATACAGGCAGCTCATAAGGTCAATGTTTGTATTCTAAATAGTTATATTTTCAATGAATTTTTCCAACAGATATTTGCAGTACTCACTCAACAGTTCATTATTGTCTTCTAATAATACGGCCATAGTCATTTCAAATGTGGCATCTACTGAGATTGGCCAACGCATAGCTTGGGAATTTGTAACAGAAAATTGGCTACTTTTAAATGAAAGGTATGGTGAGCAACTAAATGATGTAATTCATCTTTATTTCTACAGTTGTTTCTCTGACTCTCTTCTCTACCTTAAGTTTGAGCTGTAGAGCCCAATTGCAGATGTTCTACTCCAGAAGTGCCTGCATTTCCATGGTGGTCTAAGTTATTCCTACATAGAAAGGCTAGAATTATCAGAAGGGCTCAGCTTTCATTAAGGCACCAAAATAAGTGGCTGGAAGAGCTCAACAGAAGTATGCTTGTGTCCCCGTAAATGTTTCAATGGGAGCTAAGGGGTGCTGACCCGCTTTGAAAAATCTGGACCCCTTTTTGGTGACTAAATGGGAGCTGAGCTTTTCTGAAAATCTGGCCCCAACTGTAAGACGGTGAGCATTTAAAAATCTGACTCATAGTGCTACCTTTTAAAGTGCTTTGTGGCGAAAAACATTTTAAAAATGTGAGGGTTTACTGTTTGTTAAATAACATGAAAACTGGTGTACTCCAGAGTTCCATACACTCCATACAGCACAAATATTTAAACTGGAAGCACTGGAAGGTAGTTGGATCCTATAACTCATTGGTAAGAATAGGAAAGGGTATGACCCAAATATTGTGGCAGGAGAATGGCTGGTCATCTAGGAATGAGATGTTGGGGGCAGATAAAAAAGGAAGGACTGGTATGTGTGTGGTATGATTCTGGAAGCAAGGAGAATGAACAGAGGAGGTTTAAAGAGTGGTCAGACATGGTGGGGGGAAGGGTGAGTGGGCAGGAACGCTCTTGGATCAGATGGGCATCCAAACTTTCAGATGGAAAATGCTATTGCTCTTTCATTTTATCCATCATGAGTTTATCAAGGCTATCAATATAATGGTTTAAGACAATACAGGCTTCTTGTATATAAATATGAAACTTTCCAGTTCAGCCTCTTTACCGAGTAAAGCCTGGGACAAATTGTATGGCAAACATGCAGTCAGCTTTTATATAGTAGGAAAATGCATTCTTATTTGGAAATGTTAGATGCTTGCATAGGGGAGTCCTGCATGGCATAAAGCTGGGATACATCATTTACACCATGTGCTACTAGCCTCCCGAGCACAGGAGATGGAACAAAAGTGGGATGGGATGTGGTTGTATCCTTTTGCACTCCTGCTATCCCTGGCTGGCAGAATGGTCCCAAGAGGACCATTACTGGTGGTATAACGTAGAGCAGCCATTTGATTTTGTGTGTGTGCAACATAACTTAGCCCCTAACGATAACCCAGTGTAGGGCCAGTTGTGGCAGCTTTTGCCACCACAACCTGTCCCCTGGCAGAATTTTTGTGCCACTGTGGAACGCTGCACAATTATACTGATGTGAAATCTATTGTGAATCTTGTCCCCCACTTTCAAATGAAAACCCTGCCAATAGGAATATACTGAGATATCTGAAACTACATTTTAATCCTACTAGGGCAAATGATGAAAGGGGCATAACTCCCATTGAATTAAATGATTATTTAACCTGCTTACTCCAGGGCTGGATATAGTCCCTAGTATCTTTTATATCAGAATATGCCATGGCTCTGATTCAATACACTGATATTTCTCTTCCTCCTTCAAACTCTTGTACCTGATTATTTGCATGTGACTGACAATGGATGAGCATATTATTCTAGTCTCTTCTAACTTGATTATGATTTTTAACTGTGTATAAATGGCAGAGTTTACCCGATTAGAAAAGTCAGATGATTCCTGTCTATTTACCCTAGAGTGAGAGCAAATCTTTTACAGAAAGGAAAATTATTTGTAAACTGCACTCTGCATCCGGCATACATATTTGCCTCACAAATTTAAACTCTGAGAATATTTCTTTAAATAATGGGGGGGAGGAGAGAACTCAGACTACTAAATTTCAGTTTCAAAGTTTCAACATAATAATAGATTAGGCTTGGCGAATATGCTTACAGAAGAGGAACTCAGGCTGATGGCATATTTACCAACATATTATCAAAATGCTTCTCTTCCTGACTGATATTTATATTACTTTATAGGCATGGGAATGGAATACTACAGAGATTATTGAGAATTATGGAAAACTTTGTCAATACAGACTTACAGATCCAAGAGGTAAGTTACTTATATGCCATTGGATAAATAACTAATTTAAATCTTGCTGTCAATTTGTAAATAGTTTTTTTTAAAATTACATATTTCTTAAAAAGAAATGGAAAACATGAATTGTATTGAATAAATATATGGAAACTCATTGTGGTTTTTGTTGAGACATAGAGATAGGGGTGCAACCAGAATTTTGCTAAGGATGGGGCACAGAGCTCTCCCTCCCATGCCATGTACCCAGACCAAATCCCCCACTGCCTCTTCACCCAGACCTGTTTCTCCCCCGTGCACCTAGCTCTACACACGGACCCCTCCTGCTGCCCCACACCCAGCCCTGTGCTTTCCCCCCATATTGCCATGTCCCCAGCTCCAAGTTCTCTCCCCTGCACCCAGCCCCATGCTCTTACTCAGTGAGACATAATCCTCATCAGGAGGCAAACTGTCATGGGAGCCCTTGTCCCCATCCTCTTCCTTCATATCAGCTTCTCAAGGAAGCACCAAAAGCCCAGATTTAACCCGCCAACATTCCTCCCTCTGGCCCCCAGTCCCAGTCTCCTTGCCTTGCTTCTGCTCCCCTGCCCACCCCCCAGCTCCCAATCCGAGCCTCCCTGCCTAACCAATCTCCAGCTCCCAGTCTCATTGCCCAACCAATCACAGCATCCTCCCCTGGGCTCCCAGGCTCCCCGGCTCCCCATCCAACCTGTCCTTGCCTCTTCCAGCTCCTAGACCCAGTCCCTTTGTCCAACCTCTTCCAGTCCCCCCACCAATTCCCAATCACAGTTTCTTTTCCTATTCCAGTCCCAGTCTCACCAGACTCCTTGTGCCAGTCTACTCCCTTTCCTTCCTTGGGTCTGCATTTTGTCCCCTGTGCATTTGGATAAGATGGCTTCCTGGCCCAGTGGAGGTCCATTGATACCAAAAGAGAGACAGGTTTCAGAGTAGCAGCCGTTTAAGTCTGTATTCGCAAAAAGAAAAGGAGTACTTGTGGCACCTTAGAGACTAACAAATTTATTTGAGCATAAGCTTTCGTGAGCTACAGCTCACTTCATCAGATGCATTCAGTGGAAAATACAATGGGGAGATTTATATACACAGAGAACATGAAACAATGGGTGTTACCATACACACTGTAAGGAGAGTGATCACTTAAGATGAGCTAATACCAGCAGGAGAGCGGGGGCGGAGGGGAACCTTTTGTAGTGATAATCAAGGTGGGCCATTTCCAGCAGTTGATAAGAACGTCTGATGAACGGGGGGGGGGAGGGGGAATAAACATGGGGAATAGTTTTACTTTGTGTAATGACCCATCCACTCCCAGTCTCTATTCAAGCCTAAGTTAATTGTATCCAGGTTGCAAATTAATTCCAATTCAGCAGTCTCTCGTTGGAGTCTGTTTTTGAAGTTTTTTTGTTGAAGAATTGTCACTTTTAGGTCTCTAATTGAGTGACCAGAGAGATTGAAGTGTTCTCCGATTGGTTTTTGAATGTTATAATTCTTGACGTCTGATTTGTGTCCATTTATTCTTTTACGTAGAGATTGTCCAGTTTGACCAATGTACATGGCAGAGGGGCATTGCTGGCACATGATGGCATATATCACATTGGTGGATGTGCAGGTGAACAAGCCTCTGATAGTGTGGCTGATGTGATTAGGCCCTATGATGGTGTCCCCTGAATAGATATGTGGACACAGTTGGCAACGGGCTTTGTTGCAAGGATAGGTTCCTGGTTTAGTGGTTCTGTTGTGCAACGAGAGACTGCTGAATTGGAATTAATTTGCAAACTGGATACAATTAACTTAGGCTTGAATAGAGACTGGGATGGGTCATTACACAAAGTAAAACTATTTCCCCATGTTTATTCCCCTCCCCCCTCCCCCACTGTTCCTCAGACGTTCTTGTCAACTGCTGGAAATGGCCCACCTTGATTATCACTACAAAAGGTTCCCCCCGTCCCCGTCCCCCCCGCCCCGCTCTCCTGCTGGTATTAGCTCATCTTAAGTGATCACTCTCCGTACAGTGTGTATGGTAACACCCATTGTTTCATGTTCTCTGTGTATATAAATCTCCCCACTGTATTTTCCACTGAATGCATCTGATGAAGTGAGCTGTAGCTCACGAAAGCTTATGCTCAAATAAAATTGTTAGTCTCTAAGGTGCCACAAGTACTCCTTTTTTAAAAGAGAGACAGGTTCCCTGCTCTCAGTTGTGGTGCCTGATCATTAGAGGGAAAGGTTGGCTTGGCCCCTGTAGCCCTGGGCTGGAGCATGCTCATTAACTCTGTGGGATGGCACATGCTCAGTTTGGTTACAGGTAGGAGATGTGAGAGGCTCGAGCAGGCTCAATGAGGATGAAATATTTGGAGAGTTAACTGTTATAATCAAAGTAGTATCTACTGAGCAAATGCCAACTGATTCCCTCCTCCCCCAAAGGCTTATAACTTGGCCTTATCTAAGTGGATTTTCATGGGGACAGCAAAAGGCACATCCCTGATACAAAGACCCCTAGAAATTTTTAACATGGGCAAAATAATGTATTTTTTCCTAACCTCGTTCTTTGAAATGGCTAAACGATTTTGGACGAAATTTTCCAAATAATTCAGTCTGAGGCAGACTCAGAACATGGAAATTTTCAGCCTAAACTGTTGAAGTTTTACCAAGTTGTAAGCAACTGAAAACAGACACAGGGAACCTTTTTTAATAGGTGGCACTAGGAACCTCCCCTATAATGTATTTACCTGTACACACAATACGATTTCACTACGGAGGAATTTTAAGATTGCAGTTAGCTTTTCAGTTAAAACAGAGTTTAAATCTTTTGTTAGGCATAAAAACAAATATTGATTATTACAAAAATGGCAGCATTTACTCCCAATCCTTGTCTACTGTAGGATTCCCCCAAAATTTCCACCAATGCTAACACCAGTGCAGCTCGGTTGGTAGGAACAATTCTGGGAGCAATTGTGATAGGGTGACCAGACAGCAAGTGTGAAAAATCAGGACTTTTTTTTTCAAGGGGTATAGTTGCGTATATAAGACAAAGCCCCTAACATCAAGACGTCTGGTCACCCTAAATTGCGTAGTCAGGGCACTGGTAGCTGCTGATATTTTTAACAACATGTTGTGTAGACCTGCTGTGAACAGACTGAGATGACACGATGGTTAAAGTGTCAGTGGCTGCCAGAAGCCGAATCTAGGATTGTGCGGCCCGTGTTACTGCCACCACTGGAGCTTCTGTAATGGTGGGAAATTATTCCAGGAAAAAATCCTAGAGTGGACAAACTCAGAGTAAAGATTGTATTTTCCAGAAATGTACAAGTAAATCCATTCAGGAAATTAGTAGTTCAAAGAAATTGACTCCATCTTACATTCATGGCTGCAGACTAAAGCCTTTTCAGATCTTTCTAGCCTACAAATGCCTCTCTCTCTCTCTTTTTTGCAACATTTCCATCACTCTTTAGGTAGATGTCCATAGAACTTGTGCATAGGCTAGTCTGAAAAAAACAACCCAAGTTATTAATCATAGCTGTTTCTAGTTGTACCCTGGGAGCAATTATTCATCAAAAGCTGATGTCTAAAATTTTATACATCTGGGTAGAGCTCCTTGCTCTGGCTCCTTCATGCTGAGAAGTGGTTGTGTGGTGTGAAGGGGACCCCAAAGACATGTCTACACTGCAGCTGGGAGCATGCCTCCCAGCCCAGGTAGACAGACTTGCACTACAGTGGCTGGAGGTAGCTAAAAATAGCAGTGTGGATGTTGCGGCTTCAGTGGAGACCCGAGCTCAGACCCAAGGACTCCAAACTACAATGTCCACACTGCTATTTTTAGAGCATTAGCTCAAGCTGAGCTAGCATAGGTCTGTCTATCCATGCTGGAAGGCTTGCTCCCAGATGCAGTGTAGACATACCCTGAAAGTTCTGGTTCCAGCATGGGGGCAGATTTCCCCCAGAGCAAGCACTGTGAAGACAGCCATAAAGCTGTTTCCGAGGATCCCCTCACAAACCATACTGTAGAGGGCATGTTGGGCTGAAAAGGGCATGTGCGGGATGAGACTACAGCCTGCACCAGGGAGGAGTTTGGGGGCAGTGTGTGGCCCAAAGGACAGCCCTTGGAGGCTACCATAACTTAGGCCAGATGTTCTCACAACAAATTTTTGGTGGCCTCAAAATGCGGCCACCAACTCTTGCTGGTTGCTGGCTGCTCTGACAATTTTTCCTAAAATACTTAATTAACTTTAGGAAAAACAAATAAATATGCACATATTCATGTCCAAAGCATTGTAATTTATCTATGTAGGGGTTTTTTTTTTGCAGACTCGGTAATAAAAATAATGTACAGCTGTCTATTCTTTACTGGACCTAAACAGAATAGAAACACAAATAAGGTCCTTTGAACATGCTTGTCTTTTTTTTTTTTTTTTAAAGACTTGCTAGCTAAAAGTAAGTCTGCCCTGAAAAGTGATATTTGTATGTTTGTTAATTTCACTTTTCACAGCAGACTTACTCAGCCCCAGCAGGCCCGGGGACAAAGTAAGCCCTGGATGGGGAGGTGGCAACAGAGGCAATGGGGCCAAGGGCAATGGGGCACTGGAGGAGGCAGCTGGGGCCAGAGGTAATGGGGGTGGGGGGTGAGCTCAGGGCCAGAGCCCGCCACTGTGCAGCCAGGGAACGGAGCCCAAAGCCCCACACCCAGGGGACAGAGCCTCAAGTCCCACAGCTGGAGCCTGCTGTCTGCCACCCCAGGGCTGAAGCCCAACTCCACCATCCTCAGGAACATGGAGAACTCACTGACTGCCTGCTCTTCCAGCTTGTGTGTCTCCAGAGAGGGGTGGGGCCCAACCACTGCTGGTAGCCCCTGGGGAGGGGCTGCTGCTCCCCCCCAATCACTGTCCAGGAGGCTGTGGCTGCAAGAAAAGCCCCTGGTGGCCACATTTGAGAAACACTGACTTAGGCTATGTCTTTCCTGCAACAAAGGTGTGTGTGTGGGTTTTTTTTTTTACAGCAAGATGACTAATGCTCTTTAGCTATCCCACTGTAAAATCCTAGTGGGGACAAGGCACTGACATTTTTACCATGAGGAGCTAGGCAAGATCAACACTATGCCCCTGCCTCTGGTGGACTTCACCGAGTTTACCGAGCGGTAAGACTACAGCACCTTGTCTGTGCTAGGATTTTACAGCAGGATAGCTAACATGCATTAGTTATCCTGCAGTAAAGTCATGCCTTTTTTGGCAAGCCTATAAGTTACACTGGGTGCCTCTCCAGCCCTCAGATTTACCCAAGACCAGGAGGGCATAAAAGTGCTTTAAAGCCATCTTAACCCCCTTCCTCCTGGGCTATGTTCTATGCTGTGCCTCTAAGAGGCACAGCACACAATCTCACCCCAGAACTCTGCTGTCTGTAACTATAGGTGTGAACTACTTTGAAAAAGAAAAGGTGCCAGGCCAGTGAAGCCTCAAAGCTCTGCAGACGCAGAGTTCCTGCTTTCATCTTTAAGGGGCTCAATTTTCAGCAGTGCAGGGCACTCCCACTCTGAAAATCATCCCCTTTAAGGTATCCCAATCTGGGCCCCCAAAATCACTTTTGAACATTTAAGCCACAGTATAGGAGCTTTGCAGAGCAAGCACCTTCCTAAGCTAAAGTTTTAAGTGTCAAATTCTGGCTCCATTGATGTCAAATGCAAAACTCCCATTGATTTCAGTGAGATTAGTATTGTACCTTTAAATGTAAATTTAAACCCTAAATGTAAAAAACAAGCTCTTATCTAGACAGTTATAAGATATCTGTCGAAAGTGCATTCAATTTTTCAACTCAAAGTACTCTGTAGACTAACTTTATGTATCTATATTTTTTTAGTTGCAGCTTTTTTACAATACTACACTGGACGAGGATCTACGGACTGCTACTACTGAAACATTGCAGTTTGCAAAGTTTGCAAATAAGGAAAGGAGAAAACTCATAGCCAGATTTACTGATTGGTTACGGAAAAATATAGATGACTGACTTCTGAAATCTGTTTCTCACATATATTCTATTAGAATATAGCTTGCTAGCATTTTTATACTATTTTATGATTTAATAAAGAGATGAAGCACATGATTTATATTCGAAACCAAAGATTCTAACCACAAAGCCAGACCAACCTGATTCACAATGGAAGCATAAAATTCTACAGAAAACATGCAAGAAAACTATCTGCATATTACATCTATCTTATTTCCCTACGGGATGATGCTTGAGAGACTTATTCTTAAATAAAGTCAAGAAAAATCTGCAGAAACATTTTTAAAATATGTCAGCACTTTGGGGGAATGAGCCCTGTGGTTAAAACACAGGACTGGAAGTTAAAAGACTTGGGTTTTATTCTCTGTTCTGACACTGGCTTGCTGTGTGACCTTTAGGCAAGTCATTTAATCACACTGAGCCTCAGTTTTTGTATTTGTGAAAAGGTAATGGGGACGATAATACGTAAGTTAGAGCAGCGTTATGGAACTTTAACTCTTGAATGTTTGTTTGTGAAGTGCCTCTTGATCCTCAGAGGGAAAGCACTACAGGAATCCAAAGCTTACGTTTTTATATATTGCGTGCTTTTTCATCTACACTAAATTTCATTAGAGAATTTGTAGAAGTTTTACTTTCTTCCGGCCTGTTATTAGACTTAATGGAGATGACTGACAGCCAAATAAAACTCAGGCCATTAGTATTAAAGCAAGTCTATTAGCTTTTGGTTAAAGTGTATTAGTTTGTGGGTTTGTTTATTTGCACAGTTAACAAATTATGAAAAAATGAAGTTGCACCAGTACCCCAATAAACAAAGAAAGTAATATTACATTACCCTAGGGAAACCCAGTGAGGAAGTAACAGGCAGTGTTATAAAGGAAATAAAGAGCACAAAACAGAGCAATATCCAGGATTTCAAAATCAGAGTTTTCAATGTGGAAAATTCGTTGTTGGGTTCCCAGTGCGCATACGAGGATGCTGACAGCCACATCCTTAGCCCCAACTAAGGGTATGTCTAAACTTGGAGCTGGGGGTGCGATTCCCAGCCTGAGGAGATATGTAGCTGTGGCAGCACGGGCAGCAGGAAAGGCTGACCACCCTGAGTATGTGCCTATGGTCTTGGATGGGTACGTACGCCGGGTGGGTAGCCCCTCCCACTGCTCCTATGGCTGTGGCTACGCTCTATTTTTAGCACACCCGCTTGATCAAAACTAGTGCAGGAGTGTCTCCTGGAGCTTGGAATCACACCCCCAGCTCAAAGGGTAGTTACACCCTTAGTCTCCTCTGCACCTCTCCAATGGTGCAAAGTATAATTAAAGCTGCCTTTAGGCAGTACTGGAGGATTCTGTCAGCACAAGGGACATATCTGCTGATGTAGCCAGCTCTATGCTAAACACTCCTGGTCTCCCCAGCACCCATTCCAGGATGGGGAGGGTTTGGGGGCGGAATGCAATATGTTCCACTGATCATGGATCGCAAAGGAGCTGCTCCCTGCTAGCATGACTTAGAGCTTCTTCAGATAGATGCATGACTGATTTGTCCCCCTGCAGGACTGGTGCGAGGTGGAAAGGAATGGAATGACACCTAGGCTACCCCAGGTGGGCACCACTCTACACAATCTCACTGCAGGATTTATCTACCTAACTTTCAGCACCCAGCCTATCCAAACCATTGTCTTTCCCAGCTATCTGTAAACATTCTCCCCTTTTCTTGTGTACAGAAATGTCAGGTTTTTTCCTGAATAAAAATATGTTAATAATTTAATCACCAATCTGTAAATATTTACAAAAGCAATTGTAAATAAGAAAATATTTCAAAATCACTATTGATTAATTGTGTGCTTCTTTAATAACATACCCTTTATATCCTTACAGCAACAATATAGTGATTGATTTTCCTAGAGTGTATGCCATATTGTATGTCTCTTTTCAAGCCTGAGACTAAATAGCAGGAAGAAACCCAGAATTACTTGGTGCCTAATGTTGGCAGCCACTCAAAGAAAAGGAAGGCAAAACTTTTACCTCTTGATACTGCTTCTTGCTCTGCTGAGAATAGACAGTTGAAAACATGTCTAAGAACGTATCCCTTTTCCAGGTAATTCTGTCTGAAATAACTGCAGAGGCAGAATAGCAGGGAGAGAATTACTTAGATTTGTTCAAGGATGAAAATAACAATATGGTATCTCTAGTACTAGCCCTGCCCTTTCAGCCTGCTGTCATAAGCAAAATTTTCTGTGAGAGAAAGAGAGCCTCAATTACTGATCCCATTATGGACCCAGGCATGCTAAAATTCGACCAGAACAAAGACAATTGATTTAAAAATATAATTGTATATAAACATTAGAGGCTGATCCACAATTAATGTCAGATCTCTCTCATACTATAGCTGTCAAGAAAAACTACTTCAGCCTGCTTGGTGTAATTCTTTTTTGATGCTAACTTGCCCTTAGTTTGTAGCAAGACAAGTCATCATGGAACTAATCTCTTTGGTCTGTTCGGGTCAAGAGAGAAGCAGCAACTGGGCAATCAATATGTAAAAAGCAATTAATATGAATTTCCTCTGTTATCTTTCTGAGGGCATGTCAATAACACTTATATAGTTTGTAGTATTTATTATTTCCTCATTTATTACGGTTCTCAATTCAGTTCAGCTAAAACCTAATTTATGTTAAGTGCATTAGAGAAAACAAAACAGATCACAATCAATGTATCAATTCTCTTTATGGAAAAGGATATGTGTTATGAGACGTAAGTTTTGGACTAGAAAAATAATGACCCTTCACCCACACTTTACATTCAGTTTCTGTGAGAATGACGTCTACAAAACACATTTTACTGCATTCACTTAAATAGAGGCTGAATCCTGCTCAGAGTGTTCTTTTGCCAGGCCCAGCATGAAGAACTGTGTGCTCCTTGTAGGCTGCAGGGAGCAACAGCTAGTTAAGGGAGGTGGATGGGGAAGGAATGCCAAGCTTTGACTGGCATGGGTGATTCGTTGGCAAGCTGCTTAAGAGTAGGAAGTAGAGCTGAGTAAAAATTTTTGACCAAAGCTTTTTTTCCAGCAAAAAATGCAGATTAGCGACACCAAAACATTTTGCAAATGTGTCAATTTTGCAGAATTGTTTCAGTAAAAACAAACCCAAAACCAAAACAAACAAAAACCCTAAAAAACTTCCAAAAAATCAAAATGTTTTGGTTCTCATTTTCTAAACGAAACATTTCAATTTTTCAGGTTGAAATGAATTTTCATTTTGAAGTTTCCTTTCATTTTAGTTTTAAAAATTTTTTAAGTTTTTTTTGTGTGTGTGGTTTTTTTTAAAAATTCAAAATCAAAAGAAAACATTTTGTTTCAGGTCAAATGAAATATTTTGTTTGACCCACAAAGTGATTTTTGTAATATATATATATTAATTCACCAAATTTTGTAACAAATGTTTATGGTTTGATGCAAAGTTATTTTATTTCTACTCAAATTTTTTTGGAATTTTCAGCAAACTGCACAGCTCTACTTGGAAGTGCCAGGGAAGTAAGAGGTTGAGAGGGAGCCCAACCAGAATGGACTCTCTCACACTGCTAGTGGCCCTGCACTCAGACTCCGTGGCCAATAGTAGGGTAACAAGTAGGCAGGAGTGACTATGAAGAGTAAAGGCTCAGAACAGGGAAATAGATGATGCAGCCAGGGGAAGAGAAGTGACTGGGAGAAGTTGCTGTTACTCCAGGGGGACTGTGGCTGGCTGGAGCATGGTGGAGGTGAAGGGAAGGCTGCTGACTGGCAGCTTGGTGCTGAAAGTGACTTTAGTGTGAAGTATTCAGGACTAGGAAATTATGGGGTTTGGTGAGCAAATCACAGGGTGTATGTAGGAGTTGAGGTGCATATAGCTGTCAGTGTGTATGTGTGGGGAAGATGGGTGAGGAAAGGAGGTTGTAGATGACAAGGTGTGAAGAGCGGAGGTTGTAGATAATGGGAATGGACAGAGAGGAAAAGTGTTGGGTAGGAAAAAAGGTCAGGGACTTCAACTGGCATAATTAGTGTAGCTCCACTGAGAGAAGCAGTTATAGTTGCTGGGCTGTGATGGGGGAGGCGGTAGGTGGTGGGCTGTGAGGACAAATTGTAGCTATCGTGATGCAACGTTTGAGATAAGGCTCGTCATTGCCTCCCCACCTGCTCTTTACAGTTGTCCCAAACTCAGCTCCTTGCCCCACGCACATTTCTCTGATTTACTGCTATGCTGTCTTGCAAACAGAGGTTACTGTGCTGCTGCAGGGGACTGTCTCTGGAGGGCAGAGTCAGAGAAGAGCTGCTGTGGGTGTGCTAAGGGTGAGGTGGCCATGGGGGCAGGAAGGAGTTGCTGAGGTCAGAAGTGAACTGGCAGAAACTGCAAGGAGAGAGAGAGAGAGATGCAGGGATGTTAGTGGTAAGGGAGGCGCAGAAGAGAAGGTATATTAGGGGAGGGAGGGCAGAAAAGAGGCATGATGGAGGAGAAGCATGAGGAACCGGACTCAAGGGGGGGAGACTGGGGAAGAAAGTGAGAGGAACTGCAGGAGAAAGGGGAGACCTAAGAGAATGGGAGGAGAATGGGTCAAAGAACTAGGAAGGAAGATGTGATGGGGTGTACAAACGCCACACTAGGCAATAAAGGGGTAAGGAACTACTCTGGGCTCAGCCAGCCCTGCCCTGCCACTAGAAAATGCACCAGCTGGAGGAGGAGTTAAAAGGCAGGAGAACAGCTCACTTGGTGGTAGACCGGGAAAGAAAGCAGACCTGTAACTCCAGCAGAGGAGAGCTGAAGGAACGGCAGAATTTCTTCCTAAACAATTGCCCAAAGATCCTTCCCTGAGAGAAGGGAGGTCCTGCTACACAGAGAGCCTGACAGGGAAGCATCCCCTACTCCCTCTCATATGAACTCTGGGTTGTGCTAATTCCCTTTGTTTTGTTTGGACTACCCTGGCAGGGGAAAGCTCTAAACCTGGTCTGGTTCAGGAGGGAGGCCCACACCACAGAGGAAACAGTTGCCGTCCCGAGAGAAAGGAAGCTCCCATGTTGCACAGCTGCTGGAAGACCTCTTCTGGTGAACGGACACCCTTCACACCATCTTACCCTTGGGACAATTGCAGGGAGGTGGTAGGAAGTGGCCCAGGGAGGGCAGCCTTAAGTGCCCCTGGCTGTCCGATCACTGATTGCCCTCAAAGGGCTCTGGGTTAGAGCCTGATGGAATGGGAGTGCCTGGGCTCCCCTATCATCCTTACTACACATTCTACTATGCCAGGGGACCAGGGCCGGCCCACAACATTTTGGCACCTGAGGCAGGGAGCAAAAATGACATCCCCATGCCCCCTCGCTTGGGCCAAAACTTTGAAAGGTCTCAATTCTGCCTTCTTCCTGTTCTACTTCTCTCATGGTACTGCTCTGCCACCTACCCCAATAAAGGAGAACTAACAACTTAAAATGCCTTGTTCAAAAATTCTAAGTAACATTTAACTTTCAGATGCCTGAACAGCACATGTAACTTTTCTTGTCTGCATAGTAAACACTGGCATTTTTATCTGTTTGAATAATCAAAGTGGTGCCTTCCGTGCCTCCTTGGTTGCAAAGATGTGAACTGCTCCCTGCTGAAGGTGCACAGTCTGGGCCAGCTCAGTCTCTGTTGAGATGGTTGCAAGGCCGACCAGCCTCTCCTGAGTCATTGTGGAGCGTAGATGTGTTTTTATTAACTTCAGCTTGGAGAAGCTGCGTTCTCCACTGGCAACGGTTACAGGAAGTGTTAAAAGTATGTGCAGAGCAACAAAAGCATTTGGAAAGAGGGTGGTCATCTTATTTGTGCACATATATTCCAGAACAGCCTTTGGAGTTGATCCTGCTGAAATGTATCTTGAAAGTTCATCACCTAAATCACCTTTCAGTTCATCGCCTAAATCACTCGCATCAATATCGCGCATGTCATCATGTGTCAACACTGTCTCTAGTGTCCTGCATTGCTGGTGAAGGTCTTCTTCAGGTATAATGAGGAGTTTTGGAATATCATACAACATCCCAAATATACTGCTGTGTTCCTTGAGCTGCAGGAAACGTTCAACTGACTGTATTACACAATCTAGCGCCTGGTTAAAGAATTAACTTTGAATTGTTGTTTGGGATCTCTTATGGGATTAACCCATGCCTCGTAATCAAAATGTCGTCTTCTTCGGTGACTCCTGTATTCTTGAATGGGTGGGAAAATAGCTTCAGCGTGAAGTTCCTCTGCCAACTTCTGTGCACTCTTCAGAATGTTTTGAAATCCCTCATCTGATCAGTAAGACTGTAGGTATGACTTTGCTTTGTCCAGTTATTCCATTGGTCCAGATATATCAAGGTCAACACCTTGGAGTCTCTTGCTTACAACATTTATTTCAAACAGTAAGTCATGCCACAACACTAAGCCACAGAGAAATTTGAAGTTATGTATGTTTCTGGTGATTCCATTTCCCTCTGCCACTGTTCTCCCATGAACAGTTCCTGTCATAGCATTATCCTCCATAATGGCAATTATGGCATTATCTATCTTCCCAATTTGGTGTTTGATAGGCTTTATCGCCTCCACTCGGCTTTCCCATCGTGTGGCACTCAGTGGTTTCAGTATCAGAGAGGATGTTCCCAGGTGCTGCTTCAAAATTTGCCATTGATGAGTTGATGCAGAGAAAGATACATAGATGCTTTGAATTACATTAAAAAAAATCAGCAGCCTCACTAGGAGCTGATGCTGCATCACTGACCACCAAGTTCAATGAATGAGAACTGCATGGGACAAAAAAAGCTCAAGGGTTTAACTCTCGGATTCGTGTCTGCACTCCTCTGTTCTTTCCTCTCATGTTGGCACCATTATCGTAGCCCTGACCTCCCATGTCAGCTATCGCAATTCCTGTATCTTCCAGCTGTTTAAGAAGCACATTTCTCATACCAGCTCCTGTAGTGTCATCAATGTCAATAAATTCTAGAAAATTCTCTGACAGTCACCATTGCAGGGACATTTTCACTAGGTTCTGTTGTTGTTACAAACCACACCATTAAAGTCATTTGATCCATATGGCTGATGTCAGGTGTGCAGTCCAGAATAACAGAGTAATATCTTGCTGACTTCAGATCTGCAACAATCTTCTGTTTGACTTTTGTTGCCAGTAACTGTATGACCTCATTTTGAATTGTTTTTCAAAGGTAGTGGTGTGTGTACATTTCTTGGGTGGTGACTCTTCTTAGATGCTCCTGGAGTACAGCATCAAACTCAGCCATCAGCTCCACAATTTTAAGGAAGTTTCCATTGTCTGGCACGTACAGCTGATCTGAAGTGCCACGCAGTGCTAGGTTTTGGGTAGCAAACATTCTCAGAATGACAATGAACTTTTCAGAACATTTTGCCAGTAAAGAGACTCTGAGGCAATCTTCTCTTGATGCTGATCATCTGTGGTAGCCTTTAACCTCAGTCTCATCACAAGCTCTTTCCACCTATGGAATGCTGTCTGCTGATTTGCTGCCTTCTCATGGCATGCCAGATTTCTAGCCAGATTTTTCTAGTCATTTATTCCTGTAGAACACAATGTGGCTGGAACATTAGACTGGAAGAGTTTGCAACAAAAACAGTATGCAGCATTTTGGGTTTTTGAGTACATAAGCCATGGCCTCTCCACTTTGTCACCATTGGGGATTTCATGCCAGTAATGTGTTGGATGGAACTTCTATTTTCATTGTCTTTGGGGAACATGAAGTTTTTGACTTGCTGTGGTCCATGCAGTACAAGGAAGTCCCTCAGGCTACTGCTCAAGTGGGTCCACAGTGCTGGATCATCTAGACTTAAGGAACTAAACTCAGCAGCAGCTGTTTCTTGCGCCTCCACCACACGCTTCTCTGAACTACACTTTTCTTCAGGAATGTGCAAGGTTACATCCATTTGAGATGGAGATAGAAAAGCTTCCTTTGCTTGCTTTCTTTTTCTGAATGCTGCCCTAGAGGGGCATTTTCTTCTTTCACTCATAACTGCTGTTCTGTGCCAGCTATAGTGGCTCTCAACGCTCATTTGAAGGGGACAAATAAGCAGGCTGGTAGCAGGGCCTGAGCGAGGGAAGATATCAGCATCTTAAGGGCCTAACTGGCTCCTACTACTTCAGATGACTGCCTGTTCTCCCCAAGTGGGTTCAGGGAAGCAGCAGGAAACAGGAAGCTCCCTGAGAAGCTGGTGTTAATCAGTCCAGGCTGCTGGGGGTGCTAGAGAGGTGCATAAGAGGCTCCTCTTCCTCTCTCTCCCTGCAGCTCCTGCTGCTTTCTGTTATTCCCTCTCACCTTTTCTCCTGCTGCCTGTTATGTCTCTTGTGCCCGCCTTCCTCCAGCACAGCACTCCACCCTCTCTGTGCATCTAGAGCAGAGCGAATACATATGCACCAGCAGCAGACACAATTTTCTACACTCTGGGTCCTAGTGGCGCCCCCCCCCCCCAGTCTGGCACCTCAGGCAGCCGCCTCAGTTCGCCTCATGGTAAGGCCAGCCCTGCAGGGGACCCAATTACAGCACAGCATTACCGGCTTGCCAGTCCCAAAGGTGCAAAACTCATGAGTCAGACCATGAAAAGCATGAGATGGTGTGTTTTGGTTTTTGATCTTTGAACGCCCCCTGCTCACCCCCAGTACTTGTGTGGCTCTCTCCCATGTTTATAGAGGAAGCTGATTCTGGCCCCCACTTCAGGTGCTCATGCTGGCAGCCTGGTGATGTGGAGCTTCCAGCTTCTTCCAAAACTCTAATTAATTAATTCTGTATCCCCCAGCCCAGCAATTAATTTGCACCTTCCCAGCCCCCACGGTTGTAAGTGAAAGAAGAAATTGTAGGCATCACAGTGTGAGTGAAGAGGCTATAGGTACTGGGGTGTGCGTATGGAGGGGACTGTAAGTATAGAGGTAGCAGGATGCTGTGTGGGGAAGGGATTGCTTGCAGCTAAAGGTTGGGGAAGTTTAGCTTTTCATCACAGAGGGGCAGTAGGGAGTGTTATCTTCCTTTTTACTCCTCACAGCACTTGGTTAAAGCGAGCAAGCTTTACAAAAATACATATCTACTATTCTGGCCTCTCATGACCATGGGTTGCTGGGCAGTTGCTTCCCCCACACTATAGGCACAGCAGCAGGCTCTTCTGTTTACCATCCTGGTTACCTCCTCTCCCTGTTCTCAGTGCAAAGAGAGATGAGCAAACACCAGGAAGAGACAGCTCTTGACTGGCTGAGTGTGTGCCAAGGAGGAGCTGCCTGGGGGTGCAGGTTGCAGAGGCAGATGGGAAAAGGCTGTATGTATTTGTGTGTGTGCGTGCATGTGGACTACAAGGGGACAGGTAGCTATTTGGGGTCTCTGTGGGCCGAAGAGTAGGTAGTTGTGGATACAAGAAGGAAAAGTAGTGGGGAGAAAGGGGAACAGTTCCATAAAGGAGAAACGAAATGGGATATTTATTGAGAAAGGGACCTGAAAAGGGCAGAAAGACAGAGATTGAGATCAAGGAGAATAAAGACCCAAGGGAAGTGAGTCCAGGAAGAAAGTGAAAGGGAGGGTGCTCAGGCTACTGAGAGTGAAAGATTGCAGAAGAAAGAAGAGATCCAAAAGGGAAGAAAGCTTTGAAAGTATCTTGTCTCCTCATTGGTCATTTTGGTCAGGTGCCAGCGAGGTTATCCTAGCTTCTTAATCCTTTACAGGTGAAAGGGTTTTTCCTCTGGCCAGGAGGGATTTTAAAGGTGTTTACCCTTCCCTTTATATTTATGACAACCCCTGCTTTAGATTGTCACCCCTCACCATGTAAAAACACCCCTACTCCTCTCACACGCACATACACATGGCTGCCTCTCCTCCTACTTGATGTGGCCTCTTTCTGCCTCTCCACCAGGTCTGAGGCCACCATGTGCTCTCTCTTATGAGTCACTGCCTACCCACACTCACCTGACAGCCGCAAACAAGGCGCGCCTGGGGCTGCGCTGACTGCTGACTGACAAGCAGGAGGAGTGGAAAATATGGGACAATTTGCCCGTTTTTTTTTTTTTTAAAAGGCAGGACACCTGCAAGAGGGCTTAAATACGGGACTGTCCTGTTAAAAATGGGACGGATGTCACCCTATCCCAGTGCAAAGTTTATCTTTTAAATGTCATACTTACATGCATGAACAAGACGAGTAAGGTGGTAGCAATCTAGTTTCTCATCAGAATGATGTTTAGGTTATAGCTCTAAATAAAATAAAATAGAAGAGGATATCCTGTATCCTTTAGCTTAGCTTGGTAGTTAGTGAGCCTGCAAAACTCCCACCTACCGTTGCTGAAATGGCCCCAGGAAGACTTGTTAGACCATGGGTCATCCAAGAAGGTAGGGAATTTGACCAGTGATCTGGCCAACAGAAGGCCTTGGAGCACTTTGGCAGTTAGACTGTGCCAGCACTAGCCAGGAAAGGGAAGCTGCCTCCTCATCCTGTCTGAGTTACCTGAAAGCCTAAGCTTCATTCAAAGATCCAGGAGATATGGGGTGTCGTTGTGTGGAACGCGGGACTGGAAATAGGTAGATTGGAGTGGAGAAAAGTAGTCCCGTGGCTGTTGGAGGAAAGCCAAGAAGCTTAAAAGAAGCTTAAACCTTTAAAGCCAAGAAGCTTAAAACTTTAAAGAACCTGGTATTTAGAAATATAGCTGCTTATGTATTAAATAGTTTCTGTACTTTCCTCCCTTGTTCTTTATTATTATGGACATCTGTATCACATCATGCAAGACATGTTCATAATCCTGCATGCTCTTGCACAGGGGGGAAAATCCTGGCCCCCTGAATTTAAAGGGAGTTTTGTCATTGGCCTCAATGGGGCTAGGATTTTACCCAGGATTTTACTTTGTGCGCACCCATACCTACAGGCTGACGCAGACACAAAGAAAGTACTTGTGTTATTTTCAGTGGATTGCAGGTTGCTACTTAACATGATTCGCGTGTCATAATTCATGATCACTCACAGTCATGCAAAAAGTTAAGACTCGTGTGCTGACTGGCACTGTGTACTTAGCAGTAAGGGAGTGGAAGAGGCTGAATGAGAGGAAAATGATCAATCTGAGATTTTACACATAAAACACTAAATTCAGTTTTAATTGTTGCACTAATAGACATGATAACTATTGTTTCTCCTTACTTTACATCCACAGAGAAACCTTCATTTTCAGATTCAGGCAACTTGAGATGTATTGTGAAAAATGAGAGAATAAAACCAACAGGTTCCCATTGTAATTCTTTTTCTCTCCTGCTATTGTAGAAAGGATTAAATTACAGTCAGGATTGCCTTGGAGATTTAATAATTTTTCCCCTAGAGAGATTTGTGGTTTATTTTTCAAGACAAAGGAACCTGAATGCAATACACTATGACTATCCACACAGTGTCTTTTAAATGTGTTTAGTAAACTATTTACTCTAAATTTTATGTCAGCATTTGATTTTAATAATGGTCAGAGGAAAAGAAAATAATATAATCAGGAATTTACAATGGGTTAAATTAGCTTGTTCTAAGGCTGAGCTGTAGCAAATGCCTTAAAGAGGGAAATGATTGAGCTAATGAAGATTCCAAGATTTGTGCTGGACTTACCAGAAGTATTTGTTTGCACACAGAGGAGAATTTAGTGTGATGTCAGTACACTGACTAATTGCCAATATTTAAAATTTACGGGTTTTTGATCATCTTAAACTTGTTCTTTCAAAGTGACAGGAAAAAGTGATAGGAAAAGTCATCGATGATCTTAATATACTGGAGATTTGAAAAACTCCCCAGTGTCAGAATCAGTGTGAATTGTTTCTTTTGGTCTCATTGTAAACTAAACTACAAATCAAAGGCAATCAATGAAAGTGTGACGGAGTTGCAACATTTTAGAGACTTGGGAAAAGTCTGTTTATTTAATTGATGACTTTAAGCTGCAAGGAGTGGCTGTTAGTTTGTATGATATTTTATGTAACTTATTTCGTGTGGTAAAATATTGTCCTATTATTACCATGTTGTTTTCTTTATAGCAACGTTTTTTAAAAGTGTAAAAATTATTGTGGTCTTATTGGTTATTTTCAGTTTTAAAAAAGGCCTAAAAGAGTTTTGCATGGTATATATACCATAAAGAAGATACATGCACACAAGAAATGAAGTTTTAACAGATTTCTCAGTTTTATGTGTTGTATTCTAAGTATTTAAAACGACTATAAATAACGAGGTGAGGATGAGGTCCTTTAAGACTTTTACCTGGCATTGTCTTCAGCGCTGTCCTCCTGGGACCATTATTTTGATGCTTGGTCTTCTGTTTCAGTCACTCTGGGGCTGATGTCAGGATCTCACTATCAGAGCACTTTTGCAGCAGTAAACCTAGAGTAATCTTTCTTCTGTGTGCCAGGCTGTTTGGTTGGTAAGTACAATTTTAAAATTTTGGAAAACCCTTTTTTCCTCAATAACTGATTTGAGTTGGAAATATAACCCTTCAAACTGCAGTTTTTCATAGGAAGAATTTAGCACGCCTCTCCTATTTGTTAGATGAAGCCCAGAATGAAAAAATGATTGTATGGATCATCCTGTAGAATTCAAACCCAATGAAAAGGCCTATCATGTCCTGTTATGGCAGAAATAACCAAGAAAAAGATGTGTGGGGGACAAAATCTCCACAAGGAGTCTATTGCAGAATGTCTGTTTTGTTGTTCTGTTGGGAGATGGTGAGTGTTGCTTTCCCCACTCCTCCCATAGAATGGGCCATTGTTCTGTCTCTACATCTTATTGATTCTCCAGGATACTGGCAGAACCTCAGGAGGCAGGGGCTATTCCTGCATATGTTCTCTGCTTCCATGCTGGCTCTGGAGTCTCCTCCTGCTCCCAGAAAGCACAACTCCATTTGGAACTATGCTGCCAGGGAATCACTAAATGGTGGCTCACCCCCAGAACATCATCCCCCGTCACATTCACATAAAGCATTTCCAAGTGCAAAGAAGGGCTGCGGAAAAGTTCATTCATTCTCATGCTGGATTAAATTTATGACCAGTTTCCTGCAGAGTTTTAGAGAGGCGTGATGTATGTGTCATAACATCAGCTGCTGATCCCTGGGCCCACAGAGCTCTCTGCAGGTTTGGGGCCAGGAGGAAGATGGTACTATAGAAACAGCTGAGCCCAATCTACCTTTGTGGGGGATGGGGGTAGATCTGTGAGGAGAGTCTTCTCTGTACTGGTTCAATGAAAGGAGTGATCAGGCTTAAATAGTTTAGGCTAAATTCAGCCCCTGTTTACACCAGTGCGACTCTAATGGAGTGTACTAATATTATTAAGAATCTTGTAATTATGTAAAAGTAATTTAAAATTAATAGGTACTTTCACTGTGAAGTTACCAAGCAGCCTGTAACGATGAAGAACTCTGTTCACTATATCTTCTACCAGCTGAAGTATTTAGACAGCACAGGCTGCAAGACCCATGAATAACAAGAACAATAATAAACCCTTGAAATAACAAAGAAGAACATTTGCCTTTGTAAAAATCATAAATTAATGTTATGCCTTCCAACTCCAAACATTTCCTGATGCAATGCTCTTTCTGATCAGAAACATCTGCCTCTTTGACAACATCTCCAGATCGCTTTTTACATTACTTCTCCCATTCTGTCTTCGGTCAGGTTAGCGCTGTCTTCCGTCTATGTTTAAGTTAGCAAACATTATATCCTTTACAGAGGTCACGTTGTCTGGTAACATTGAGAAATGCATGTTCACAGGAATGAAATACTTATTCACATCAAGTTGTGTGCAAGGTCAGTGTTTCGAGAGGGAGGTGGAATGGGAGGAGGTGGAATAGAACTGACTGCTTTCCTTGTACACGCAGATTTCAAAATGGAAATCCAAAGGGATGTTAATGCTGCTTGAAGGCCTGGCTAGATTGGAGGGACATCGTGAGGGAGGGAAAAGAAGGGCCTGGTATGGAAAAAATTGAGATTAGAACCATTGAATTAGAGATCTGGCTAAGGAGCAGATGCTTTTGTTCTTCTTTCCTCCCTTTCACTTCACTGCAAGGCAGCTTATTAAGTGCTTTTCCTGCTATGCCTCAACTTCTTCCTCTTGCCCTGCAGGGGTGCTATAAGCAGGGAGTCTGAAGGCATTCGCCTTCTTAGCTGGTTCTTTCAGCTCCCTTCCTCTCTGCACTCACTTATAGGAGAAAAATAAGGCAGATAAAGTAGAGAGCGCCCCCTGCCGCCCACCCCAAGGGTCCCAAGAGAGATCCCTGAAGGTGAGGGACTTAAGCAGTGTGGAGACAACCACCCCACAGAGATGGGGTCCTTGAGAGACCATTGCCGCAGGATTGCGGGAAATCTGAGACACTGTCCACCACCAGGAGGAAATGACCAGAGAGACCCCAAATAGAGGACTTAAAAAACCCTCCATGTCAAAGTGTCAGAGACCCCAAGTATCAGAGGGGTAGCCATGTTAGTCTGTAGCCACAAAAACAACAAGGAGTCTGGTGGCACCTTAAAGACTAACAGATTTATTTGGGCATAAGCTTTTGTGGGTAAAAAACCCTACTTCTTGTATCTGTAATTTTCACTCCATGCATCTGAAGAAGTGGGTTTTTTTACCCATAAAACATATGCACAAATAAATCTGTTAATCTTTAAGGTGCCACTACAGACCCTAAGTGTGGGACACTCCGAGAGATCCACGAGCAGATGGGGAAGGCTCGAAGCTCCTCAACATGGAGGAGGCCCTTGGAGATGCCCCTAGGGGGAAGTGAGGGGCAGAGAGATCCTCAGCCGACTGGGGAGAGCACTGAGATGTTCCCCAGCAGGCAGAGGATGGAGGAATGAATGGGTGATTGGTGGGGAATGGTGGGTGCGAACTGTGTGTGCCGCACGGGTGATTCTACTGTATTCAGATTTTTATATTGTGCCCATCACCCGGATTTCTCAGCACTTTCCAAAGGTGCCGTAAGTGACAAGGCCAGCATCTGTCACCTGCAAGTCTCTCTCCCTTTATCCTTCTGGGGGAGAGCTGCGTGACAGTGAGCGATGGAGGAGTGGGGAGAGAATGAGTGAGTGAGTGTGTTGGTTGGCTGATTATGTGAGTGAGTCCGTAGGTGTTTTATTAGCAGAGGGAGTGATGTGTTTTTTATGTTAATCATAAAAGTAGACTCCAAGTATAAGCAAAAATAGTGCAAAATGAAAAAGTGTGGGTTTAACAAGCAGAGTTTTCACCTCAGCTATCGTTTAGAGCCTCCAGTACGTTGGTGAATTGTTACGCTGCTGTCTGGAATGATAGAAATGCAGCATATATTATTGCGACACATCTTTTGGAGGTCCATAAAATATGACAAACTATAGCACCCATACCAGTTAATTTGCTTACACAGTGAAAGCTTTTAAAAAATTGCTTGACCATGACCTTATATTACCTGTGTAGAACAACAGTGACACCGAATGGCAAGTTAAGTTAACGACCTGTACATGTATTCTCCACATCTGTAGGATATCACTGATGCCTCCTATTTGCTTTGTGAAAATGTTGGTCTGTATTTTTATATTCCAGAGAGTAATTTACTGTTTCAATAGCTTAGTGACAATTCCTTAAAATGGTTACTCTTTGATGTCTTCATGTAATGATTTACCCAAAATGTGTTGGAGTGTCTGGAGATCATCATTTTGCGCTTGAAAATATGTAGTTTGGCTGTACTGTAACATTCCTGCTCCTGAATAGCAAAAGATGAAACTTAAGACTTAAGTATTTATTAAAATTATACAGCAGAGACCCTGGATTTATGCAGCACTGCCCTCAAGTTCTCTCTTCCTCATCGCCCGTTCAGCAGTCGTCCAACCAGTACAATATGCCCTGATGTTATTTATTTATTTAAGTTGATACTGAACTAAACTTATTTTAAGGGGACACGTGGAGCTTTTGACACACAGGAATATATGGGAAGCAGTTTTGGTTTTTGGCATCCAGGAGGCAGTTGAGGCTTTTGGTACTGCAAATGGAAAGTATCTCTTCTTACTTTCCTCCTTTTGGGCACAAGGGAGATGACTTTAAATTTGGGAGAGGGGTTTGAATTCCTTGTTCCTCATCTCTTCAGCTAGTTGCCACTCTATACTCTGCCCCAAAATCTGCCACTACTTTCTGCAACAATGGATGAGCACATCAGCTTGATCCTTCTGCTTTAAAGATTAACAGGAAATAGTTAACAGTGTTATCATTTAAATTGTGGTCACTGGGCTTCAGAATCAACACCCCATTGTGATGAAGTGGAATCTTCTTTCAAAGTTATTGTTTCTGGCTGTCTTTAGCAGAAGGCACTACATCTGTAGCACCTGGTTCACATCTTGAAGGTTTTCTTCACAACCATATTGAGCGACAGACTTTTTATGATTTTAAGTGAAAGGTTCAGCTGTGGAGCTCAATTCATCTGAAATTTCAAAAGAATGCAGAATTATGTGATTATTTATTCAGCTGCATAAACATATTAAACTTAGGGTCCTGCTTAAACATTTCAGATAGCAAAAATGTAAATGACCATTCGTAGTTCAGGAATCATTTTAAAAATGTGAGCCCAGAAAAATGGCCTAAGTATCTTTTGAGGAATATTATTCTTGCCCTGCAAAATAGCCTTCTTAGTTTATTTCAGTAAATAAAAGGTAAAGGAACTAAGGTCAAACTGTTCAAATGTTGGTGCCTAAAATCAAGCACTTACAGCCATATTTAGTTAACTAGATAAAATAGAAATAACAAGTAATTTATAATAAAATTTAATTAACAGCTGATGGGTGCTCAGCACCTCTGAACTTCTGACCGTTTATTTTTGTGCTTAAACATTGATTTAGGTATCTAACTTGAGGCACCCAAGTTTGAAAAGTTTGGCCAAAATTTTAGAATAAAACTAATGTACTACAATTACAGTTCATCATATATACCCTATATGAGATGACTAGCTTGTATGAGTAACAAACCTTATACAACATTAAAAATTCCTTATTTTAAATGGATTCTATCTTAATGAGCAATAGAGTAACTTTTCTGTATCAGGAATTAAGATTTTAGAAGATAAATCGTCTCACCTGTAGCCCAGTTCCAAAATAGGAAGATTGCAGCAATTGCTTTGTTTCCAAAAGAATAAGAACAATTGTCTGTTTTGAGATCAGATGAGGAAAAAGTGGAATTGATGACATTTATTGTAAATTTGAATTTATTTTTTGCTGATGGACTGTTGAGTAACTCCATTTTGTTGTGTCAGGGTTTTTCCCATTTGCTGTGTTTATAGGAGGTTTGTAATGAATTTTCCAGTTTCCATAATGTCCTTTTGAGACACTGAATCCAGATAAGACCATGCCAGTTTCCTCAATAGTGGTCTTATGTGCCTGAATTTTTGATATTATGCGGGAGGGTCACAGACCAACAGTCTCTGTAATATGGAAAATACAAAATATTTTTAAATTGCTGGCTTAAGCAAGACTTTTCCAAGTTGGTGCTTACTAACAGTAACCCAATACAAAGTTGATTGGTTCAAGTTGCATAGCACCAAGGTAGGCTTTGCATCTGTTTTGTCTAAAGACCTTGGACGGAAAGTTTCAAGGCAGAGTGATTAACACTATAAATGGTTTGAATTAAGGGTTAGGCTGAGAAGCCTCTGGTTTTTTGGGGGTCAGCAAGACATCAGAGGCAGACTGTCATTCCAGAATCTTCAGGGCTTGGGAGAGCAAGTCACGGCATCAACAAACAGACCAGCTCAGCCTTTGACCAATCTCTGCCAGCACCCAAAGAAGTTCTGTTAGTGAGAAGTGTTTTGCCAGCAGAATATCATTGTCTGCACTCCTGCTCAATAAAAGCCCAGAAGACTGAGAGAGCTGAAGAGTTTGCGAACATTTTAAATACCTTATTTTTCCCTTTTCTGTTCTTTGTCTTTTGCTTTTATTAAGTGGGAGAGGTCTTAGCCTTTTTATTTTCTTTATTTTTAGAGTGTGGAAGTGAAAGTGTGGCTGTGTGCATGCACATCCAGAAACCCCACATGGGGAAAACACCAAAAAGAAAAGTTTCCCAGGTTTAAACAGCCCTAAATTTTTTGATAAAGACACTCGTTTTCTGATAAAGACGCTCATTACAGTGTGCTCTGTATTTAACAGTCTTGAGAGACTTTAGATTGTCACCTGCAATTTCTAGTACATAAACTTCTGCTTAAGGAGAGTGTTCTGTTACAGGTTTGTATTATAATATTGGTGTTGGGGACAGGGAAGGAAAAGGTTAGCTTCCACATGAGAACTGAAGTCTAAAAACAGGAGTACTTGTGGCACCTTAGAGACTAACAAATTTATTAGAGCACAAGCTTTCGTGGGCTACAGCCCACTTCATCGGGTGCATTGAATGGAACATATAGTAAGAAGATATATATATATAAATATATATATATATATATATAAATATACACATACAGAGAAGGTGGAATTTGCCATACAAACTGTAAGAGGCTAATTAATTAAGATGAGCAGGAGAAAAAAACTTTTGTAGTGATAATCAAGATGGCCCATTTAGACAGTTGACAAGAAGGTGTGAGGATACTTAACATGTGGAAATTGATTCAATATGTGTAATGACTTTGTTGGACCTGTAAGGACAGGTCCAACAAAGAAAATAACAGAACACCGCTAGCTGTCACCTTCAGCCCCCAACTAAAACCCCTCCAGCGCATCATCAAAGATCTACAATCTATCCTGAAAAATGATCCCTCACTCTCACAGATCTTGGGAGACAGACCAGTCCTCGCTTACAGACAGCCCCCCAACCTGAAGCAAATACTCTCCAGCAACCACACACCACACAACATAAACACTAACCAAGGAACCTATCCTTGCAACAAAGCCCGATGCCAACTCTGCCCACATATTTATTCAAGTGACACCATCATAGGACCTAATCACATTAGCCACACCATCAGGGGCTCATTCACCTGCACATCTACCAATGTGATATATGCCATCATATGCCAGCAATGCCCCTCTGCCATGTATATTGGCCAAACCGGACAGTCTCTATGCAAAAGAATAAATGGACACAAATCTGACATCAGATTTTGAATCATAACATTCAAAAACCGGTAGGAGAACACTTCAACCTCTGGCCACTCAGTACAAGACTTAAGGGTGGCAATTCTGCAACAGAAAAGCTTCAAAAACAGACTCCAATGAGAAACTGCTGAGCCTGAATTAATATGCAAACTAGATACCATTAACTTGGGTTTGAATAGAGACTGGGAGTGACTGGGTCATTACACATATTGAATCTATTTCCACATGTTAAGTATCCTCACACCTTCTTGTCAACTGTCTAAATGGGCCATCTTGATTATCATTACAAAAGTTTTTTTTCTCCTGCTGATAATAGCTCATCTTAATTAATTTGCCTCTTACAGTTTGTATGGCAAATTCCACCTTCTCTGTATATGTATATATCTATATCTATATCTATATCTTCTTACTATATGTTCCATTCAATGCATCTGATGAAGTGGGCTGTAGCCCATGAAAGCTTATGCTCTAATAAATTTGTTAGTCTCTAAGGTGCCACAAGTACTCCTGGGTTTTTTTTGTGGATACAGACTAACGCGGCTGCCACTCTGAAACCTGAATTCTAAAAGGAAGCTGGGTAATAGCTCTGAGATTGAGATTCACACATTAGGTAATAGTTTACTTTCAATATTAGGCTTTTTAACCAGATTCAAATTACACATTTGATTGACCATGGTAAAATTATTTAACTGGGATATATACCCAGCTGCACAGCCACATTCTTAGGCTCCTTAGAATTTATATGAGGATCAATTATTTTTTATATTAATTTGATGATCTAACTCCAATCCAATATTTGATTTGTTGATTTGATCTTTATTTAATTCTGATTTGGCAGTGTTTTATTTTTAGTTAGTTTATTAATACCAGCTTACCTTTGGTGATAGGTTTCTAGGTTTTATATTAGTTTGTTTCAGAATTTTAATAACATTTCTAAAATAGAACCTGATACTGACACACTTTTTTCAGTAAGCAATGTGGGTCCAGAACCTTTGAGGGTCTGAGATGGATACCAGCTGGTCAATTTAAAAGTTTGACCAGCTCCCTGTCATAAGTCTGTGGTTCTCACACCTGTATATATCTCTTTAAAGTGCTCAGTTTTTGATGTTTCATTTTTTTAGTGTCTTGAAATGAGCGATCATTTGGAAGAAAATTGTACTGAGAAAAGCAATTCTGCCCATGAGGAACCTGCAGAAGCACATGCCCCTCCTGCTAAGGATTGTCAAATAGCACAGAAGCAACTGGTATGACTTCTGAAGTACTGTGTTACTGATCAGGGCATTGGAACAAATGTGCAAGTATAAGTAAAGGCAAAATAGTGAAATGACAGCAGTACATGTGCAGGTACTTAACAGAGTGTTTAGAGCCATTCAGAGTTCTAGCATTAGCAAGGGAGGATGCAGGAAAGTGGGACAGTCCTCTCAACAGGAAGTAATCTTTGTAATTAATTTTACCCTGAGTTCTGGAAGGGATTCCTTGTGTTTGGCATTTCAGCCTCCATTGTTGTCTGTTATTTGCTTCCAGTTGGAACGTTTGTAACCTATGAGTAGGGACTGCATATTAACAGTAAAACCCAATTTCTACCCACAAAATTTAAATGTCTACATGTGGCCAGCCGATGAGGTTGTCCCACTGCTTATCAGAAGGCCAGTGGCTTTAATTTTCAGTACTTGATGTTAGCCAGCTTGCAAATAGAAGACCATCAGTTGGCTATTGGACATGTGCCACAACAACAGAGAATCTGCTTAAGCTCCCACTGCTACCACCAGTGTGGAGTGACTGGAACCCGTCCCTGGGAGCACATTGTTGTTAAAAAAATTAATATAGACTGTGATCGAAACAATATGGTGGAATCTGAAATGAAGATGATGGAAGCTGATTCACATAAATTTATGTTTGAGAAGATAAGATCAATTTATAAATAAAATAATCTACTATTACAGAAATCTTGAGAATCCCAAATAAATGTTACCTCCTTGCACCTTGTGTCATCATTTACGACATCATGTGTGTAGTGAGTGAAAAGTAGGTGTAGAATGCTACTGTTCTGACTGGTAACATTTTATGCTTACTCGCAATTGCATTGTACTGGTGTAAATGACAAACCAAGTTGTAGGACATTGGAGAATAAGGCCCATTCTTAACCCCCCAAAACAGTTTAATCCAATTGTAAATCCAGATTTCCAGCAAAAATACCATAAAATAACCCCGCTAAAGTACTGTCAATCTCTATGAATTGTTTGCTTTGGTTCCTCCACTCTTCTCCTTTTTTCATACACTTCAGTCCTGCGAGTTGTTCTTTCCTGCCCTAATGATCTTCCATACCTTCTCCTTGCCCCCAGATTCTTCTTGGAGAGATAGGCCATGGAGAGCTGAGGGAACAGAGGCGGGTAAGAGAACAGAAAGAATGATCCAGCTCAGATTAGGACAGTGACAGTATTTTCTTTTACATTGTAGGCTACTGAATTACTACCTTAAAGGCACATTGTGTACTTTAGTGGACCTTCATTTTATTGTTTAATGTTGCAATAATGCTTTCCTAATTATTGCAACATTAATAATTACTTTCAGAATAATTGCAAATGATGCAATATCCTTATTAAAGGGTTTTTTTCAGATGTTGAGTAAGAACTGTCCAAGAAACTGTAACTTGAAGAATGCAAAATTAGGTTCACAGGGGAGAATTTGGAGAAGAGCTAATATAACATAGATGAGGGCCTAGACCAGTCAGAAAGATCTTATGGGTAATTGGTAGGGATCAGGCAACATAGATATAAACAAGGGATAGGGCAGAAAGGCTCCAAACAGCATTGTGAATGAGCTATGAAAGTTTGAAAGGGTGTATTACTGAGCAGCAGAAATCAAACAATCTTTCAGCAACTCTATTTCTGTTAGAACTTCTGTTTTGAAACTCATTCTGATTCAAAGGAAAACACACAATGGCAACAGTATCTAACTGCAAAATATTTTAGAAAATGCAATGTCTGCTTTCTTAGATGGCATTTTTGAAGGTGTCCAATCTCTCTGACAGAAAGTGAACAACACAAGTGCTAAGCTCCCTCTTTCCTGTTCTTGAATTCACTCTAGCTAGGCCTTTACAAGAAGGGAGTGTTTCTGTCCACGGTGATAATTTTTCAAAAACCAAGAGAAAAACAACCAATATAATCTTTGTGGTGAGGTACTACAACCTGAGCTCTCTGGGTGTGTCTACACTGCAGCTGGGAGAGAACCTCCCAGGTCTGGCAGACAGACCTGCACTAGTGAGGTTTGATCCAGCACACTAAAAATAGCAGTGTGGATATTGCAGCTTGGGCTGTCATGTCATGCTTACCCACCTTCTTTCTCTGCATTCATACCTGCATAAAATTGGCTATGCCCTCCTCTGTTAGCTGACAAAATGGGCCTTGGGCATAATTGGTTAAAAAATTAATAGATGGGTGAACGGTTTTTAAATGGGACTATTGCTACAGTAGGTCAGATTTTTGCCTTACATGCCAATCACTGTGTCCTTTTTATATTTTTATTATGAAGATTAAAACTAGCAAACATATATGGCAGTAAATAAAAAAATTCTGGTTAGCTTTGGTGTTTATAATCTTTCCTTTGTTTGTTCATTCATAGCAGCAAATAGAGCGGCAACTAAAATGCTTAGCGTTTCAAAACCCAGGACCTCAGGTAGCCGACTTCAACCCTGAAACTAGAGAGCAGCAGAAGAAAGAGCGTATGGCAAAGATGAACCAAGATTTTTTTTATAAACACAAGTAAGACGGTATCTTTGATTTATTATATGTCTTTTGAAATTGAGGTGTTTACTCAATATACAGAAAATTTAAAAAACAAATATTTTCATCGACCTTGTTTAAAATGTGAATGTTTAGCAGAGTAAATAGACTTTCTCTATTTAGTTTAATAGAAGTTTGACTTATTTTTGTGGCACACATTACTTAACATTTAATAACTGTCTATTATTATCAGAATCTTATATTGGCATTTCGCTATGTTGCAAGAGTGTTCAGAAGAAAGTACTTGCTCCTGTGTAGATTTTTCCTCATTAGCTTACTTCAGTCATTGAGCGTGTTTGAAATATTCTCTGAAGGTCACTGTTTTTCTCTAACAGAACTATGAAGAAGTATGACAAACATGGCAGGCTGCTTTGTAATAACATGGATTTGTGTGACTGCCTGGAGAAGAACTGCCTGGGTTGCTTCTATCCGTGCCCTAAGTGCAATTCGAACAAATGTGGACCAGAGTGTCGCTGTAATAGAAAATGGGTTTATGAGAGAATTGAGACTGAAGCTGGTGAAGTGATCAGCATGTTACCATTTTTTGTCCCTGAATGATGTTTTTCTGCTAGCTTTTGTAACTGAGCAATGTTTTTCTTTTCATTCTTTTTTATTTTTTAACCTTTAATAAAAGTGAATTTTGGTTTTGTGAAAGGGGCTGGATTGACTTGGCTAAAGTACCTGCTGGTGGTGCTCATGCGCCTTTCTCTGCCTCACCAATGTGCCTTAATCCTCACCATTAGGGATAAGTATATATTTCATTCTCCTTAATCCTTGGCAACTTTGCTGAGGCAGCTAACAAGGTCTTCCTAAGTCTTTACTTTCTAAAATTACAGGTGTCAGGAATGCTGTGGTCAGACAACATCCTTACTCTGGAAAACAGGATCACATTGCTTTGATTTTTTTCCTCATTAATTTTTTTCACATATGCACATATACAACGTATGCCAAATCCATTCTTCTTCGAGTGATTCCGCTTGTATTCTGCTTCTCCTGGTGTGCATGCACTGCATGCGGGCAGGTAGCAATGTCTATTGGGGCTGCACTTGCACCCTGCATGTCCTCTGGTGCCCCATAGCTGAGGGCATAAATGGCAGTACAGCCACAACTGCCCTCCAGTTCCTGCTTACCGTTCATGTCTGTGAGACAGAACCCCTGTAGTGTCCGTGTCTCTGCTCACTGTGTGATTCTTTCCTTGTTTATTTGTTAGTTAGTTGTAGTTAGTGTTCTCAGCATAGAACACTATTTAGGTCAGTACAGTTAAATTTCTACTTCTAAGCCTGTTGCAAAAAAGAAAACTAGAAAGAAGGCTTCATGTCTAGAAGGTGATCCGGCACTGGACACCTTGGGATGTGGCGGATTCGAAATCTCCAGTATTCAAATCATGTCCTTCCTGTGAGGCAGCTATTCTCATCCGTGATGGACACTCTTCATCTTCTGCCTTGGTGAAGCACATGTACTGCACAAGTGCTCTATATGTTGTGCCTTTTGGAAAAGGCCCCCCAAAATGAGGGAATCCCACCCAAAGCTCTTTCTCTTAGGGTATGTCTTCACTACCCACCGGATCGGCGGGTGGGGATCAATTCATCGCATCTAGTCTAGATGCGATAAATCAACACCCAAGCACTCTCCTGTCGACTCCTGTACTCCAGCGCCGTGAGAGGCACAGGCAGAGTCGATGGGGGAGCGGCAGCAGTCGACTCACCACAGTGAAGACACCATGGTAAGTCGCAAAAAGAAAAGGAGTACTTGTGGCACCTTAGAGACTAACCAATTTATCTGAGCATAAGCTTTCGTGAGCTACAGCTCACTTCATTGGATGCATAAAGTGGAAAATACAGTAAAGTCGATCTAAGTACGTCGACTTCAGCTACGTTACTCATGTAGCTGAAGTTGCATAACTTCGATTGATCCCCCCAGTGTAGACCAGGGCTTAGAGAGATCTACAAAGACCTCTTTGGTTCCCAAAGAAGAGAAGACCACCTAACCTGACCAGACCATCTCAGTGATTGATTTGGTAAGCTGGGGAACGACCCAGTGCTCCAGGGCTCATTTGGTGGCAAGAAAGTCTCAGTCCTCCAACTCCTTGACTACGGAGTCAGTAAGAGATTCCCTCCCCTTGCCGACCCTCTCCTCTGAAGATAGAGGAAGGAAGGAGCACCGCTCTTGGGGTGATTGGAGTCACAGATCTCCCTCACTTTCAGGTGACACTGTAAACAAGCACCGGGCAGCATTATCTCTTGCAAATGTAAACAAACCTGTTCGAGCAATTGCCTGAACAAGAAGTAGGACTGAGTGGACTTGCAGTGTAGGGACAGGATTTTATAATTGTACTATAAAAATTGATGTAAACTTTGAATTAATTCTGCCAGCCACCCTTTTTGAATAACAGAAAGGAACGATAGATTTCAGAGCGATAGCCGTGTTAGTTTGTATCAGCAAAAAGAACCAGGAGTACTTGTGGCACCTTAGAGACTAACAAATTTATTTGAGCATAAGCTTTCATGGGCTAAAACCCACTTCATCGGATGCACGCAGTGGAGAATACACTAGGAAGATATATATATACACAGAGAACATGGAAAAATGGGTGTTGCCATACACACACTAACGAGAGTGATTAATTAAGGTGAGTTATTATCAGCAGGAGGAAAAAAACCACCGTTTGTAGTGATAATCAGGATGGCCCATTTCCAACAGTTGACAAGAAGGTGTGAGTAACAGTAGGGGGCGAAAATAAGCATGGGGAAATAGTTTTACTTTGTGGAATGATCATCTGAGACTGGGATCTTGTTTCCTATATGCATTAGAAACTTCCCTCTAGTCATTTCTTTGGTTTAAGGTTTAGTGAGTAAAAGACAGGATCTTATATTGTGTCTGTGTTAATTAGATTAAAGGAATGTTAAAGGCCTGAGCCACAATGTAAACTGTTTGGACCACAAGATTTAGTGAAGTTTAATTTACAATGTATTCTGCTGAATATAAAATACTGCTGTCTTCTCTGTGAGAGATTGTTTGTGTGAATGAGGAATGCATCCATCACGAAAAGATAAGGTGTGAAAGCCATCACAAATGTCCAGATGGTCAAAAAAAAGTAAAAGACTTGGAAACACCAGGAGACAATCAAAAAACATCCATTGTATCCTATGCTAAACATGTTAGCAGCATTGACTGCCTCAGAGGTGAGGCAACCACCCTCGAAGGCAAGACAACAAATAGGAGACAACGATGGGAAGCCCGACAATAACCATCAAATGATAACAGCGGAAAACCCCAAGATTACCACCACTTAAGGACTAATAATTACAGGATGACATTGCAAAATGCATGGACTCAAATGGGAATTTACAAGAATAAAGCTGGGGTGTTTTGCCATAAAACTCTGGGTTCAGTCCTGCCAAAACATTGGAGCATCGGATCGCAACCGACAGAGCCCAGCTCCTAACTTGTGTTCAATCTAACTGGCCATTAGATTGACTCGCGCTACAACAGACTGGGAACTATAAAAGCATCAACTGGCAGGACTGTGTGCGTGATGTGTATGTGTGTGTGACTGAAAAGCATATGCTAACTGTTGTATTCTCAATAAATGCAGCGTGCTGCCTTCCCCCCATAAAGATCCCGTGTGCTTTGTATAGCAGAACAACAGGCCCTAAAATTTTACATTATTTTATTTTTGAATGCAATATTTTTTGTACATTATCATGAAACTGAATTTGCAAGTGTAGAATAAAGAGATTGCGCTACAGCACTTGAATTAGGTGAATTGAAAAATATTATTTCTTTTGTTTTTTTACAGTGAAAATACTTGTAATCAAAAATAAATATAAAGTGAGCACTGTACACTTTGCATTTTGTGTTGTAATTGAAATCAATATATTTGAAAATGTAGAAAACACCTAAAATATTTAAATAGAATACCATTTATTATTGTTTAACGGTGCAATTAATCGTGTGATTAATCACGATTAATTTTTTAAATCACTTGACAGCCCTAATTGACGTGATTTATGGTAGTTTCACTGCTGCTATTAGTCCCTGTGGCTGGGTTGCCCCTGAGCGGGGGACCCTGGAAACCTGGGATTTTCAGCCCTGAGGTAGTCTACATGGCAGTGCTGCCCCAAAGCCATGGAAGAAAATGAACATTCTCTTGGACAGATTCAGCTAGACACAGATTAACCTTCATAAATAAATCCCTGAAGCAAGTGATTAAAAACCAGAATAATGTAAATCTACAAAGAAATCCATTTACAGGCCCATTATTTGTCTTCTAGTAGCACTTTGAAATCCTAAAATGGCTTTTGACTCCATTCTGCTGGGCATATACAAACACTGAGTGAAAGACAGCTCTTGCTCTGAAGAGCTGCAGTCTAATCTGAATATACAACAAGCGGTTGTAAGAAATAAAAAGGAAGGGGGAGGGAGGAAAAGGGCAATAAAAATAATATCATGGTACATAGGGAACTACGACACAATTTGAAGATGGTTCTTCCTGTTTCCAAACAATGTTCCCTCTACTGTTTCCTGTATGCAGAATGAGCAGCAGTCAGTGCACAAGTTTAATTCACATAAGCGCAGCTGCAGAAAACAAAACCACACAATGTCAAGCATATATTATTTATTGATAATGAAACTCAGTGACAGGTAAGAAACAAGTAGTAACAAAAGTGAAACAAAACCTAGGCACTTGCCTATTGGGCTTTGTGTAGTTAAATGTCAAATATTCAGTACTATGTTAGAGGGGACTTGCAGGTGATCTTTAGTTAAAATCTGTCAGCAACTTAAAGGGAAGGTTTGGATGATTTTCCTGCCTCCTACAAAACCACCCCCTCTCATAATAGTACAAAATCATTTTTTGCCTTATAAAAATACTTTTAAAGAGCAAATATTTTGCTCTTTGGAATAACTTTGCTCTAGAAGGCTAATTAAAAAAAATACAGGGGGGAGAAGACCTCTGGACCACCCCACAAGGTCTGTCCACACATACACACTTTCTGTCTCTCTCTTTCACTGACACGCTTCAAATTATAGAAGTTAAACAGGGTCATTATACTTAGCATATCTATTCCATACACACACAGCTTCTTTTCTGACAGTTCTAGTGCCTCAGAGTTCTCGCTATGGCTAAAATAAGATGAAAACTCAGATACATTAAAAATATAGACTGATTAAGATAAGATACCATCACACAATCTTCTTATCCCATCACCTACGGTTGGGTCATCATGCAAGCATCCACCATCTTGTCTGTCTGAGACAGTACTAAGGTCCTTCTGCTTACCATCTTTTTTGATGCAATCCAACCAGCTGTCCATTGCTTCCCAGCCGTCCATTGCTTCCTTGGCTTTCCGTAGGTTCTCCTTACTACCATCCCTTCCTGCCATGCTGTCTTTATCAGGTCCTCTTCATTCGTCCACTGCATGTGTCTGAACTAGCAAACTCTTGGTTCCTGAATTTTTTCAGCCACATCACAGACTTTTCTCCCCTAAATTCTCATTTGCGTGGTCATTGTGTTGTCTAGACTCTATATGACCACAAAGACCAGCTAAGTAAATTCTACCCTTTATGTTCTTGACAACTGGGAGAATAAAATAGAGCCACTGTGTGATTCAGTTTCTGTTTGAGTCTCAGCTGCATATTTTCATCGTACTCCATCAGATTTAGTAGAGGATAGTTAGCAATTGAAGATCACTGCTATTTAATCACATGTCCAGATCTGTAGCATAGATCATTGTAACTCCACTATAATCAATGGAGCTATGACTTACACCAGCTGAAGATCTGGCACATTATAGCTCATGTAAAAACACCACTGACACACTATATGACCTTGGGCAATCTCTTCACCTCTCTGTGCTTCAGTTTTCCCACATATAAAATTGAGCTATTCATATTTATCTTTCTTTGTTAAACACTTTGAGATCTCTGGGTAAAAAGTTATTTATTGGAGCTTAGTATTATTATTTAGGTAATTCCTTCCACCCAAAGGATCCAAAAGTACTTTAAATTACAGTTTGTACATACACCAGTACCTCTGGAGTGGAGGGTAGCAGCCAAATGGTCTATGGCATTCTGTAAAACAGCAGGTGATGGAGACCCCCCTATTTATATGAAAAGTGTCATATGATCTTGTCCACATGGAGCCTAATTTTACAGTCTTGTCCAAAAGATCCTCACCCAGTAAATTATATGGTACTTAATTTATTTATAGTGCTTAAGAAGGATGAAGGATTGTCGGCTTTGAGAGAATTCAAATCTGTGGCTCCAGAGAGTCTAGATATTTCAATCCTATGCTTAGACCACTAACCCATTCCTTCTGGTTTTAAAATAAACTTCTGTGTATTGGCTAGAAGCCAGTCAGATCCACTCCATCATTTAGAGGAAAATTAATCCGTCCTGTTATTGAACTTATACACGTCAGCATCTGTTGAGGAACGAACTCTATAGTTAATGTTCACCAGACTCTGCAGTAAAAAAAAATTGCTTTGAAGCCTTTTTCAGGCAACTCTCTTGATCCCTTTAACACCCTCTAACAAAGCAAAACTGAGCTCAAGCACTATTTCGAAACCAGATTAAGGACTCTAGCCCCAAACCAGTAGAATTTGAGACATTCCCCAGATAAATAGTTTCACCAGAATCATAATATCCTAGTTCTGTTGAATTTCTTATCTTGTAACAAAGACAATGCTTAGTCTGTAGATTCTCACTTTGGCACATTAGACATAATCTTTAGCATTTAGCATATCTGATCTCATTCCACTTGGAAAGCAGATGTGTGGAATTTGGACTAACAGCACCCTTTGTACATTTGTTACAATGTAATACTGGCACTTCATCAACTCTGATTTTGACCTTGGCATGAAACATGCAAAGGCTTTTCCCCTTTCTTTCCATCCATAAAAGTAATTTTATTAAAAAAAAAAAAAAAGGAGTACTAGTGGCACCTTAGAGACTAACCAATTTATTTGAGCATAAGCTTTCGTGAGCTACAGCTCACTTCATCGGATGCGTTCAGTGGAAAATACAGTGAGGAGATTTATATACACACAGAACATGAAAAAATGGGTGTTATCATACACACTGTAAGGAGAGTGATCACTTAAGATTGTAATGGATTTTTTACCTTCAGTCCTTTTGGTACGATGTCCATCTGTTTGCATTTGGAAAGGAAGATGATGTCTGTCTGTATCTGTACGAGTTTTTTCATGAAGTTGATAGATTTCTACTCCATACGGCTAAATGCAGTGCCTATGGAGTGGAAATCTATCAACTTCATGAAAAAACTCGTACAGATACAGACAGACATCATCTTCCTTTCCAAATGCAAACAGATGGACATCGTACCAAAAGGACTGAAGGTAAAAAATCCATTACAATCTTAAGTGATCACTCTCCTTACAGTGTGTATGATAACACCCATTTTTTCATGTTCTGTGTGTATATAAATCTCCTCACTGTATTTTCCACTGAACGCATCTGATGAAGTGAGCTGTAGCTCACGAAAGCTTATGCTCAAATAAATTGGTTAGTCTCTAAGGTTCCACTAGTACTCCTTTTCTTTTTGCGAATACAGACTAACACGGCTTGCTACTCTGAAACCAGTAATTTTATTGTTCTCTTAGGGCCAGATCCTGTATGATACTGAGCTCCCTCCATCTCTATTCAAGTGGGAGTGTATGGACCTTGGTCCCTCATAAGATCATGTCTTACATGTAGGTTCACATTATGAACAAATTATTGTCTGCAGATGCTGCTCTTGATTATAGAAGTTAGATTATGTAACCCTTACATTGTGAAGCACTGACTACTCATGTAAGTGCGCACCTGCATGAGTAAAAGATGCACAACGTAGTCCTAGAAATCCACAGTGATTATTTACATAAGGCCACGTTCTAGCACCCTTGTACATGTTGAGTGCGTAGTATCTTACTCTGTAAGTAGTCTCATTGAGTTGAGTGGAATTATTCAAAGAGAAGGGTATAACTCAGCATAAGGGTAGTAGAATCTAGCCCATAAAAATATACATAATATATAGTTCATCAACAGAAACCAACAATGGCAATGCTTGTTTATGATGTACACAGCCAAAATGAGGATATATTTAAGATGTATTTTACTAGAGGGGTTTTTTTTCAGTTAGATTTTGAACTCCAAATATATAAGGCTGGATGTGTTCCATAACAACATAGTAATCCTAGTAGTTATTTTCAGTCCCATCTCTTGCTTCACAACTTTATAGTTTGCTAGATGCTTTTGCATAAACCATTTGCTACATAATTAGTTGCAGTAAGAGAAAGTTCATGTGAAACATTATTTTTATTTAGTAGCAGGATGATTACACAGTCAACTTTTAGGGCCAGGTGCATTGTACAAACAGCATACTGAAAACAATTTTTAAGTAGTTCAATAAATTCATGGGTGTACATTCGGAACTATAGAGACACATAGTGTGTTCAAGATAGGGATACAAGAGTGTGCTTCAGAAATAAGGACAAATGCCAGAAGAGGGCAAGTGATGAAACATAAATGAGGGGGTAGGAAAAGAGAAGGAGTGAGGGAGTACAGAATGACAATGAGAAGAACAAATTGTGGGAGGGGCAGATCCAAAAGATACTTTGGAGTTGGAAATAGGGATGAATATGGACATTTTCAAAGCATTCTTTAGTTATTCATATTTCCTCTGTCTCCTGTAGGAGTATTTTAAAAATTAAAAATCACAAAGGAAATTCCTGCATGAATCCTAACTGAAAAGTTGAGTGATGAGAACAGGCTGTAAAACATTTCTGTGCAAATGATATGAAAACAGTATTTAAGGGTCTATTGGTACTTGTGCATCACAGCCTACAATAGAACAGAATATATGATTCTACACCTGAGAAGGGTAAGGCATAGATGGTCATGGAGACTGAGATTTAAAAAGCTGTTCAAGGGATTTAGAAGCCCAATGTTCATTAGCTAAATTCAGCTAAATTCCCTAAAATCTCAGCCATAATGCCTAGGTCCCTGATCCTGCAAAAGATTTCTGTAGATGGATTAAAGCACCTCACCACAGCCCATTCACTTCAAGGTCTACAGCAGTATGTCTAGAGCAACAAAGCTGGGCAATTTATGGTATTGATATACTATTAAATGGTGGAACATGCCTTTGAACCGTTTTGAAAAGATCTGTTAATCACACTGCATGAATAAATCACTTGAATAGGGGTGCAATTTTTTATCATGTTTTTCAACCCCCATATTCAAAGGACACTGTACATTTAAAAAATTCCACTTATGTCTGAACTTTTTAACCTATTATTGTTACAAGAAACACCTAAAATGAGTATAAATGAAAGACATGAGGAAAAAAGAGATTTTTTTTCTCTTTTCAGTTTTACTTTGTGCATTTGACAGCCCTTTGTGTACAGTTTCACCGCTTACTCCTTCTAATCAGTTTCCTTTGTTATTTCTGTTGGTCTTTCATACAGTAGTAGGTGAGATAAAAACATTTTAAACATAGGAAAATATAACTGTAAACCCAGAACTGGCAGGGAGATTGTGGGGCATATGCAATACCTGAACTAGATTGAAATCCTTTTTAAAAAAATTATCTGATTTCTAGTCTACCTAGTCCTTTTAAAGGGCTGATTTTTGAGAGATTCTCCAGGCATGTAGAGCTTCCCAAGCATCAGGCTATACACTGTTAAAATTCTTTTACCCTAGTGTGAAATGTTAACTTTTTGGCCAACTTTAATTTCTTTTTACTCTATTCATGGGTTGTATGTCTTCTGGTGGTTGCATGAAAATGTGTAAAAATAAATGCAACATTTGTATTTAATTATCTTTTATAGGATAGCTTGAAAAAATAGTTGACTTTCATAAAAGAGATTGCGGATTTAAATCCTGCTAATATATTTGGTGGGAATTCTGTTATTCCCTCACTCTGGAGACCTCCACTTTAGAATTCAATTCCTCTGTTGGAGTAAAGTCAGTGGTTTTACTCAGACTTTTTTTTCTGGGGTGCCATATATACTGAATTCTGTTCTGAACAAAGGATTTACTTAAATAACTACTATCCTTTAAAAAATAATGGATAAAATCCTGGCCCCACTGAAGTCAATGGCAAAATTCCTGTTGACTTCAACATGACTAGGATTTCACTCTATATGTTTAACACGTTTCTTTACATAAATTATTAATAATTCCTTCGATCAAGGATTCTCAACTTCTCTCCATCTGATTCCAGCGCCTGCCATGGTTTCTTGCCATGACTCCCGTTCCATAATCCTTTGTTATTATATATTAGATGCTCTTGTGCCTTCTGACACAAGGCAACCCAGGCTTTCCACCTCCCTTTGTCTAATGCAATGTTCTTTGCTCTGTTATAGTCTGTTTCCATGACAGCAGTATCTTTCTCAGTTGTTTTCTTATGTGTCATGTGTTGTCCTCCTCTTTTCTGCCTCCCACAAGGGGCGTCCAATCAGGGGCTTGTCTAGTAGTACAGTTTCTTGACATCCATACAGCATATCCAAACAACTTCAGTCTTCTTTCTGAAATCACTGTCTCAGCAATCTGCTGGCAAGTCCTTTCTGGTAATATCTCACAAACCTTTCAACCACATTTAACTGTTCTTTCCAGCTTTTTCATTTTTTTATTATAATAAATGCACCCATGCTTTACAAATGCCTATTTTATAAATCTAAAATAAAAATACATCCATTTAGTGCTAGTGTGTTGGGAAGTATTGCTTCAATGGTTGCATGTATGCTTCTGGGTGGGGGGTAAAATGGTAGTTAGGTCAGGGGTGGGGAAATTATATACAGGGCCATGAATGTAGGGCTAGGGCAAGGGGTGTGGGAGGGGGTGTGGTGTGCAGGAAGGGACTCAGGGCAAGGGGTTGGGGTGCAGGAAGGGGCTCAGGGCAGGGGGTTAGGGTTTGGGGTGCAGGGGGCAGGCTCTGGGGTGGCAGCAGGGCTAAAGCAGGCTCCCTGCTGCCCTGGCCCCGCGCTCCTCCTGGAAGTGGCCAGCATGTCCGGCAGTGGCTCGGTGGGGTGGGGCAGGCAGCTCTGCTGCACGCTGCCCTCACCTGTGGGTACCACTGCCGAATCTCCCATTGGCCATGGTGCCTCTTCCCGGCCAATGGGAGCTGAAGTGGCTGGTGCCTGCAGGCGAGGTCTGCGCATGGGACCCTCTGCTCCGCCCCAGGGGCCTTAGGGATATGGTGCTGGCCACTTCTGGGAGCGACGTGGGGCCAGGGAGCCTGCCTTAGCCCTGCGCCACCAATCCCGCGGGCTGGATTGTAAGCCCCAACGGGACAGATCCGGCCCACGGGCCATAGTTTGCCCTCCCCTGTGTTAAGCAGTGCTACAGGGCTTGTTGCTAATGAAAGGTGTTGAAATTGCTCCTGTTGGGAGGGGTGCTGGGTGAGGTGATGCAATGGAGATCGTAGGGTGGAAAGTACTAGATTCATTGACGCTGATCTCCCTACTGCCTTGAGCTCTGGAGAAAGGTGCTGTCTGAAAATGGTGTGGAACTGGTGTGATCAATCGGACTTGGAGGCCCTGAGCAGCCATCACACAGAAAGTTCCACACCAGCCTCAAATTTCAAGAGTTGAGCATGGTTCAGATGTGAACAGTGAAGAGATGAAGTTGGGACAGGATTGTCGTTACCAAAGGAGAAGAGAATGATCTTCTCTTTCGCTCCTCTTATGTCCTCAAAGCTGCCTTCTAGGGAGCACTTAAAAAAAAATTAAGTATGACGACTCAGACACTTCCTCACACCCACATGGGGGTAGTGAATTTGATTGTATCTAGACTAGAATAAAAAGGTGTGTTAAAATGTTTTAGTTTAACGCATTTGAAAAGTTAAGCATAGACAAGATAGCGTGTGCTGAACATGAAGCTGGTTGAGATAAAGTCAAGAGGGGGTCTATCCTTTTCAAGTGTGTTTAATTAGAACGTGTCAACTAACATGTTCTAGCAACACACCTTTAAATCCTAATCTAAACAAGGCCTTAGATGATACCAATGTAAAGAATTTTTAGAATGCAATTGCCTTTTAAAATGTAGGGCTGTGTTTTCATTTCCCCCAGACTGGACAATGAAAACCTCTGGAGTCAATTTCCCTCTGGTTGATAGTCAGTTTCCCCTTCAGTGGCGGGGCTGGTGTCAAGACTTGAGAACAGCGTGGAGCTGTACAAATGCCAGATTTCCGTCGGATTTTTAAACCTCCTGGGTCGGTTCCTTCTGCTCTCAGGTTCTGTAACAGCTGTTACCTCACACTTCGCACTGGCTCTGCGACGCCGGACTGCCAGGTTTCGGTGCGGACTCCGAAATCCAGCACCCACCACGCGCGCAGGACGCTGAGCTCCCAGACCCGCCTGTTGGAGGAGGAGACCGCAGCGCGGGCCCCGGAGCGGGCAAACCCGCTGCAGGCCCCGTTCTCCCCACGCCGGGGTGAGGCTGGGCTGGGCAAGGGCCCTGCTCCGTGCCCACTCGCTCCCGCGCTTCCCCCCGAGAGCCGGCGGCCTGGAGAAACCGCCGCCAGGCCCAGCGCCCCTAGGGGCGGACGGGTGAGGCCGCCGGGCAGCGAGTGAGGGGGCCGGCCAGCAAGGGCCGCCCATAGCACCGCCCGGCACTGGGGGCGGGGCTGGCTGAGCCTGCCGGGCTCCCGTCCGCCCCGCCTACCCCCCCTCTTGCCGGGAGCTGGCGGCGGAACCAGGCAGCGGCGGTCAGGATGGCAGCGCCCATCATCCCCGAGAGCGGCAGGTACAGACCGCCCGGCAGAGCGGCGCCTGCGGAGCCCAGGCCCGGCGGGGAGGGTGGAGCTGGGAGCGCCTGCGTCACTGGCTCGCCCCAGCCTGACACCCGGGCTGGGACCCCCCCCACCCCCCAACTCCGCAGCGCTCCGGGGGCACCCGGGCTGGGACCCCCCAACTCCGCAGCGCTCCGGGGGCACCCGGGCTGGGACCCCCCAACTCCGCAGCGCGCCGGGGGCACCCGGGCTGGGACCCCCCAACTCCGCAGCGCGCCGGGGGCACCCGGGCTGGGACCCCCCAACTCCGCAGCGCTCCGGGGGCACCCGGGCTGGGACCCCCAACTCCGCAGCGCGCCGGGGGCACCCGGACTGGGACCCCCCCACCCCCCACTCCGCAGTGCGCCGGGGGCACTGGGCCTGTGTCCCCAGTGGGTCAGTACTGCGCCTCTGGAGGTTTCTAGCATGTGGGTTTCCCCACTAACGGGGCAGTGTGACCATATCAGTATGATACAGTGGGCTGGGCTACGGCACCCAGCGTGTCAGCTCCGCTTGGTTTAATTGGAGGGTGGGACTATTTCTATTTTCATCCTTACTCTCACCTTGAATTTTTATAATTTTTATAATTTGTGTTTAAAGTATCAAACATTTAGATTAGAAGCCAGTAGCGCTAGTGTGCTTGGTTTGTGAAACACTGGAAAACAAAAATATTTGCACTACATTGTTTAAAGGCAATATGTTTATGTTGGGAAACTTACCTGATCTCTTTCATTTAATTTAGCATAAAAAAAGCAGTGTTGCTCATTAACATGATAGACACAGGCAAATTTCCTCGATTGCTCTCCCGCATCCTTCAAAAGCTTCATCTAAAGGTTTGTATAGTATGACAATAACTCCTTAGCTCTCACCTTTTAATACATTTTTAAACTCTATAATGAATATGTCATACCAGTTACTGTGTATTTTATGCTTTTTAAAATCTTGTCATAAGATACTGTTTTCTTAAATCTTTAGGTTTTGTCTTGCATGTTTAACATACACATTATTTCAAATTACAGAAAAAGTATACCCTTCTTTCTCCAGAGAAGTATATCTTGTTCTGAGTGGCAAATAGTATGGAAGGGTGGAGCTGGCTCTCCTCTCTTATACCCTTGCGGAGTTAGAAGTGAGAATAAAACCTATAATTAATTAATTCACCATAAATCATTTATGCTGGCTGCCCGTATTTCATTTCTTGCAGTTTGGGCAATGAAAATAGAATGAACAGTCAGTAGTAATCACTTTTGTTTATATCTGATGTTAGGTTGACTTTCTGGCACCAATGAATCAGAAAAGTGCTCCAGTGGAAAGCTAGAGGAAATGTTTAAATCTAAACAAACACTGTTTTTGCTGGAAGTTTTCTTTTGGCTTTATGAAATATTTCTCTTGATCCTAAATTAGGTTTTGTATAATATTTAGTCAAAAAATGTGCCTCTGTGTGCATGCTAGGAATGGATGAATCTAGATGGGTCAGATTGAATAGAATCAAGCCTATGCACAATCTGCATTTGTGCCCTATATACAATGGAAAAGGAAGACTAGTAGCTAGATTAATTAGATTAGATGCAAGTCTTTTATTAATTTTTGTTGTAAGAGAACAGAAAAGCAGAATATATAATAGTGAGAACAATAGTAACGGAAACTTGGTCTTGCCCTTCAGAGGCATGGGTACATATTTGTTCATTTGTTTCCAACTTCCCGTAGTCATTGTATCAGTGTTTGATAGATGCAAACTTGTATTTATTTTTTAAAAAGAATTTAGAATGATAGAAGGTGCCAAATTGATAGCATTGGAAATTGAAGTCTAGACACAGGACAGGTACAGCGTGGCTGAAAAAAAAAATACAAATTTACCTTTATTGTTCCAACTGTGCTCTAGTGGGACCAGGAATGTGAGGGTTGTTTCATTGCTTTGATTCAATTATTGATTTTTCTGCTGAAATTACTAACAAGAGTCTGGTAATAGTAACTGTGATTTATTTATGAATGAATGAAGATATTTGCCCACTAGCAGGTGGAAAGAGCCATTAACTTAATGTCACCTAAATTACTAAATGACCATTATATAGCATAATAATTTTTGGTGACTATTGTTCTGCACTGGATTTGAATGACTGAATTGGGTTGAAGACTCTGTATTATATTACTAGTTTCATGAGCCATGAGTTATCTAACTGTAGGGAGCATGGAATTGGTGGAAATTTTAAATAAAAACTTCCTTGTATTAGCAAAGATACTTAAAGTTGCATATTTCCTTCTAAAAGCTAAAAATTAAACAGACAAGCTTACACAGAGCTCTTGTTCAGGACTGAAGAAGAGTTCTGTGTAAACTTGAAAGCTTGTCTATCTCACCGACAGAAGTTGGTCCAATGCAAGGTATTATCTCACCCACCTTGTCTCTATAATATCCTGGGACCAGTGTGGCTACAACAATACTATATACAAAGATTAAACTAACAATTTCATTTTTGCATTCTTGTTAGAGATTCAAATGTTTTGACCATCTAGGTCTCCTTGTAATTACATCATCTTTGGTCTGACAGCCCAATTGCTTGTTTTGAGTAGCTGTGCACTTACAGCATTGCTAATTGGCCTGACTGTGTTGTTTGAAGTCTAGAACATAGAATATTTTGTTTTAAAAGATGACAATATTTGCATTATGCTTAAACATTCAGTACATTAGTTCAGTAAGATTTTCCATTCAATGATCTTTTAATACGACATGTTGTAGATTTTTGACTTTTTGTATGTGGTTTTCTAAATTTCCCCAAATAGACTTTTATTATTGTGTCTTTTAGAAGAAAATAGACTGTGTTCAGACCAGAGGAATGTCAATAGTAAACCAAGAGAAGCATATATATATGCACTATAACTTTGCCTTCTTTTTGGTGCTTTTATTTCTAGTCCAGCTGGTGTGCATTACACTGTTGTCACTGGTTTGTATTGTCAAGTATAAATATGTAACTTTTTCCACATAATGCATATTATCAAATGTGGTCAAAAGATGAGTTTTTTACATAGTAATTTCAAACATGTTTTTTATATACAGAGAGAAGTGTGCACTTGTATGCATATTTCATAAAGGCCTGATCTTAAGGCCATTAAAAGCAATGGGGAGGTTCACTGAAATCAGTGGGGTTTTGGTCAGGCCCTTGGTATCCTGATATATTTTTTCCTCTGACAACGTTTCTTTTTCCTCTCCCATTTAAAAACAAACAAACAAAACCCCTGACTCTTTAATGTTTTAACTAAACTTGCCTTCTGGATAATGAGTTCTGGATGGCAGATGGAATACCAGGAATAAACTCATTTTTGTACTTCAGGCTGAGAGCAGTTTCAGTGAAGAGGAGGAAGAAAAACTTCAAGCTGCGTTTTCAGTGGAGAAGCAAGATCTTCATTTAGTCCTTGAAACTATATCATTTATTTTGGAACAGGTACCATTTTTATCAGTATGAATTGTTAAATATTTGAAACATAATGCTTGTTTGGTAGAAAAATTATTATACAGAGCAAGTTAAAATAGACGCTTCCTGAAAACAAATATCACAGTCATGCTATTTATTTGTTCAAGGTTTGAGTCTACCTCCTTTACTAATGTTCCATAGTATCTTACTTGGCAAGTAGTCTCATTGAGGTCAGGGTTGTACTTGAGGAGCAAGGTTCTACTTAATGTGAGTAAAGGGGGGTAGAAGCTTGCCCTCAGTCTGTATCCTGTGCTTATCTAAATATGTCTGAGCACCAGCTTGTGATCCTCTCTCTCACACTGAGCAGAATCAAACTTCACAGATACAAACCCGTTTCTGTTGAAGTCAATGGGAGAACTCATGGAGTAAGGTGCTATGTATCAAGAGTATCAGAATCTGTCATTAAGTACCAGAGCCAGCCTTAGGGGCCGTGGGCCCCAACTTCCTGGGGCATGCCACATCACTTCGAGCTATTTTTCTTAATTTTATTTTATTTTATTTTTTTTTTGGGAAACTCAGCTGCTTGTGGCGGCGCCAGCAACATTTGCTGTTGTGGGTGGCAAAAAATCTAAGCCACTAAATACATTGACATACTTTAAAATGGTGCATACGATATTTAAACAACAACACTTGCAAAACTGTGAGAAACATTTCCTCCCTGATGATGTTTTAGATAAATATTTCATAATATTGTACAAAGTAATACAAAGCAATAGCTTTATTATTTAAGATATCAATCATGTAAGCCTCTACTTAAAAAGTAGAAGTTAAATCCAAGTGAGGAAAATAGAAAGGAGCATAAACTCTGGCAAATGAAGTGTAAAAATATAATTAGGAAGACCAAAAAAGAATTTTAAGACTAGCTAGCCAAGGACTCAAAAAGTAATAGCAAACATTTTTTTACGTACATCAGAAGTAGGAAGCCTGTTAAACAACCAGTGGGGCCACTGGATGATCCAGATGCTAAAGGAGCACTCAAGGATGATAAGGCCATTGTGGAGAAACTAAAAGAATTCTTTGCATCGGTCTTCACGGCTGAGGATGTGAGGGAGATTCCCAAACCTGAACCATTCTTTTTAGGTGAAAAATCTGAGGAGCTGTCCCATATTCAGGTGTCATTAGAGGAGGTTTTGGAACAAATTGATAAACTAAATAGAAATAAGTCACTTGGAATTGGAAAAGGTTCAGAAAAGGCAACAAAAATCAATAGGGGTATGGTACAGCTTCCGTATGAGGAGAGATTAAAAAGACTGGGACTTTGGAAAAGAGATGACTAATGGGAGATATGATAGAGGTCTATAAAATCATGACTGGTGTGGAGAAAGTAAATAAGGAAGTGTTATTTACTACTTCTCATAACACAAGAACTAGGGGTCACCAAATGAAATTAATAGGCAGCAGGTTTAAAACAAACAAAATACAGTATTTTTTCATACAACGCACAGTGAACCTGTGGAACTCCTTGCCAGAGGATGTTGTGAAGGCCAAGACTATAACAGGGTTCAAAAAAGAACTAGATAAGTTCATGGAGGATAGATCCATCAATGGCTATTAGCCAGGATGGGCAGGGATGGTGTCCCTAGCCTCTGTTTGCCAGAAGCTGGGAATAGGTGACAGGGAACAGATCACTTGATGATAACCTGGTCTGTTCATTCCCTCTATGCCACTTGGCATTGGCCACTGTCAGAAGACAGAATACTGGGCTAGATGGACCTTTGATCTGACCCAGTATGGCCATTCTTGTGTTCTTATGTACTTATGTAAGCAGTCTTTATCCCATTTAAGTGGGACTACTTTTATGAGTAAAAATTTGCAGGCTTGGGCCTGCAGTTTGGTTCAGTGTTGTTTTGCATACATTTTGGCTAAATTACATCTCTAATCTAAATTTTTAATATTGTTCTTCTAGAAAATGTGAATATTTTTGTCAGTAAATAAACTCAGTCAAAATGCTTCTGTGCTGAATTGTACTTTACTCTTATAAAAAATAATAAAATCTTAGGAAAAGGTCAGTTTGGGAAAGAAAGACAGAAAATGTTAAAAACGGTTTGTGGCTTCACTTTCTTTTTTTCCATGAAGAAGTGCCAAGGTGATATAGTAGGCCATAAAGAATAGAACACTTATTTTTAATGGATGGAAAGATATGTTGGCCATTGTAACTTTTGCTTTGCATAATAATACCTACCTGTGGAAAATAATAGTTTTGAAAAAATGTAATTGTGACATTCCGCTCAAGACAACCAGAACTGAGGTCTACTGTGTTATCCCTCTGCCCCAGAAAGAGTGAGAGCTTTGCTACTGCCAAGCTGTGTGTCAGCTGCCTGGCACACCAGCCTGTCTGCTTAGCCAGCAAACTCTTCAAGATTCTGCCAGGCCAAACCTTGCCTTGCAGGTAACAATCAGTGAACCTGAATTCCCCCAGAGATGTCTCCCTGCAGTGTCCATTCCCTCTCACTGAACACTCATAGCAATTAAGTTTTCTGCCTCCAAAGAAACAGAACGCATCACCTGGTTAGGTTAGCTGTAGACTCACACTTCACTTTAATACACAGCAATGAGATGGTTTTGTAGTAAAACAAGAATAAGTTTATTAACAAAGAACAGAATTTTAAGTGATGCTAAACAACAGAAAAAGAGACAGGTCTGGTTACAAGCAAAATAAAACTTGTTTTCTAGTGACTAAAACTTAATTTTAACAAGTTACAATCTTTGCCTAAGCAGTTTTCTTACTTACTTCAAGTTACCAACATCCTTAGCCTCTGGAGTAGGCGATCCAATTTTCACAGGCTCAGAGGGTGCTGTACCTTATGTCCCCAAAGTGATAGATAACTCCAATGGCTTTTTGCTCTCCTTATATTTTCCAATGTCCGTTTTCTCTGTCTCAAGAGCCAGGAAGGCTTCCTGGGGTGCAGATTCTGTCCCCCAGATGTGATTACTACACCGTCTTCTCCCCTGCTTGTTAGCTTGACGGCTTTATTGTAAAGGTAAATATACATTTTGTAATGTATATTTGTAAATATACACTTTAATGTAAATATACTTCTGTTGTCCTCTGCCTGGAAGCAAGCCAGTCAGACAGGTAAATACACATTCCTTTGTCTAGGACAAGCTGGATTTATGCACTGCCTCCCAAATACAGCATACACACAACTTTGTACACAACATGTATATATACCACATAATGATTTTTGGTACCTGCATGTCATCAGTTTACATAAGACACCTTACATGACACCTTTTAGATAATATTATGACAACAATGTGTAGGATGTAATGAGTGGGTCAGGCCTGGTGTCAGATACAGTATGGTGGGTCCTTTGTCAACTGGCATTGAGGGGCTCCCAGGCTCATAGTGATCATGTAACACGTTTTTGTTTTGCATTAATAGAATACTTTATTTTAGGCTGAAAAAATGAACCATTTAGACCTCTATAGAGAAGAGCATCCCGATTTAGAAAAGTGCTTTTCTAAATAAAGTACTAAAGTTGCATGTACCAAAATGGATTTAACTCTTTTTTTCTGCTATACAGGCAGTCTATCATAACCTGAAACCAGCTATTCTGCAACAGCAGCTGGAGAGCATTCACCTTGATCAAGACAAAGCAGAAGCATTTGTCAGTGCGTGGACTGCTGCAGGTCAAGATACAATTGAAAAGTTCAGGCAGAGGATTTTGGCCCCTCAAAAGGTAGCAATTGTTCTAGTTTTAAGTGGAACTAGTAGTTAAAACAAAAATTATTAGGACACAAATATTACAATATTCCTTTTTTTGTTCTGTAAGGACAAATTCTATTGACCAGCCAAGAAATTAAAAAACCAATAAGGAAATTTTATATATAAAGTATGTCATAGGTTTGACACTTTAAAATCCTGTACTCTACTTAAATTACACAAAGTATGTTGTAAACTGTTGTAAAGCAGTATAACTCCATTGAAGATAATGCAGCTCACCAACCAAGAATCTGGTTGTGTGCATCCTGTAAAAATGTATATGAAGCAATGAATGAATGACATGTGACAGTAGATAAAATGCACAGTATATGGGTCCTTACATATTGTGTAATTTAAGTAGAGTATAGGACATTAGCTTTAAACATGTTTGCTTCTTCCCTCCTATTAAAAAAGTGAGCTTTTTAAGTGCTGTGTGTGTTACCTATTGTTCCGCTATCTGTATGTTAGGGCCTGAACCTACAAATGACTTTGATCAGGTGTAATTCATACTCCCATTGACTTTAAAAGAACTTCTTACGATTGTAAACATTTTGCCTGTGGGACTGGCCCTTATATTACAAGATGCCATGATTAGTACTGTAAAATGGTTGGACAGCATTGGAGAAAACTAGTTTTGCTTCTGTGCTTTGTCTGAGGATAACAGTTGATTATTTAATAATTTTATTGTGTTTTTATGGTATAGAAGTAAACAATATATAGTACACAAAACTAATAGATAAACAATATTTAATACACTGACAGGAAATGAATGTATTTGTTTATGGTCACAAATTTTAAACTTCCTGCCACAGTTAAATCCTGATTTTGGGACAAAAGAATTGGGGCATGGAAGAGATCTGAGAAACTTAGAGCTGTATTAAGGGCCTAATTTTCTAAAAGGCAGAAGCTCAGGCTTGTGCACAGTTGTGTACTTCATTAAGGGATGCAGTTACTGTGACTGTATGTTCAAATCAAATATTTGTGCACTCAGATATCCAGTGAGGGAAATAATTGATAGAGAACACAAATACTAGATTTGCACATGGGGTTTCCCTTCTTTTGAAAAGATTTGTTAACAAACACCTAGATGTTCAGGTTTCGTACACTGAAATGCCAGAAGTTAGTTAAGAATCTAGAGTAGTGTCACTCTGACTTTAACAGCAAATGAGTCACTTGTGTATTAAATGAATGAGTTACCAAAATACCTTTCTTAGAATACACAAACTGCATGTAAAAATGAAGTGTGATCTAACAAAGAGAATAAAGCCAGAATGAAAAGGCTTTGTTGGTCTTAAAATATGCAGTGGAACAGCATGACCGTGAGTTCTCTTCATCCACAGCATGCAACTACATACTGGGAACTGGCTTGCTGTTGGCTACTGTTGGACATACGTGAATTTACCAGACGTGACCTTTTGGCCCTCCACTGTTTTTGGGGTTGTGGCCATCCTGAATCTTGCTCTGTGTGTGCTAAGCATGTTTGTGCATTATATGCCTTTGCTTCCCTCCTTTGTGTTTGCCTTTGGAGACTTGCATCAGATATTTCATCTTGAGTCCCTTTCTGGAGATTCTTCATGTCTTTGTCTTCATCTCATGTAGTGGAACCACATTGTGCCCAGTGTATTAGACTCAAGCCTCCGAATATAAGCAAACTCTGAATATGGTTCATAATAATCTTCCAGTAGAACAATCTTCTAGTGCAATAATGGAATGTTGCACTCACCTTAGTTGTTTACCAAAACAAATATAGGCTTAACCTGTGTGCCTAGACATGTTTAAATTACCATTTTTCTGTGGGGCAACTTCTGGGTTGTCCAGATGTTATATGATACTTTACTCAAACTTGAGAGCTGAGCATAGGAATGTAAGGAACCAGATGTAACTCTCTAAGTTGAATATAGGGATAGTGTTATGAATTTATTTTGGCTGCTTGCTTCAGAAATCTTTTAAGGACTCAGTCATGCAGATCTTACTCAGGAAAAATCTCCCCCTGAAGTTAATGGGAGGTTTCCCTTACTAAGAACTTAGAAATGCAGAACTAGTCACTATCTTCTCAGCTGTCTAATCAGCTCCAAATAGAAATAATTTTAAAATCAAAATAGGATAAGCCTGCAAGACTTTATTTATGGTTTCTCTATATTATTGGTTTCCCATGTGTTCAGCATATATGTGTAAATTCTTTCATCTAACCTTTCAATGTTTATTGATGTATTCTTAAAGTAATTGCATAGTACTGCATTTTGGTAACCATTGTGTACTCAGTCTTAAAGTCCAGAAATATTTAACCATCATCAAAGTTATAAAAGATTATTTGGTGTCATCACTTAGTTTTTATTTTCACAAAATGGGTTTTTTTGTGTACCTTTGGCAATATTGGAAAAATATACTTTGTGTTCGTATTTGGAATATGTTGTTTTAGTTCTAGCAGTAACCTCACTGTAATATTTTCATCCACCCCTATTGACAGAAAATCAAATATATTGGAGTCCTGAACATCCTTTGAAACAATTAAAGAGATGTTTTCACTGAGACTGGAATAGCATCTACATAGAAAGTAGAGATGTAAAATCCATCTAAAAATACTCTTTGACAACACTATCCTCATATATGTATATAAAACGTGGAAGATCTTTGAGGTAACATTTTTCAAAATAGTTGGAAATGTTTAAATACTCCTTTAGTTGTACTTGTGTGTGTATGTATTTGCATACGTATACTGTATTTATGTGGCCAAGTATTCAACATGTGGTATCTGTTTGCATGTGCAGTTTTCACATGTTGTCACTTATGTGTACAAATGATAGAATATATTTGTGGGATTTTTAGAGGAGTCTAATGTGACCAAATCCATAGACGTTTAATGGAAGCTCAGCAACTAACTTCCGTAGGCTCCTTTAAAAAGCTTAGCCCACGTATGCAAAATATTTGTGCTGCCCTATACCTGCAGATGAAGTCGGCCATTTGTACATTAATCATCTTTGTGTGCAAAAAAAATGACAAAGCCTCTTTGAAAACTTGTCCTATAACATTCATCAACTTCTGTTTTCCATATGAAGCTCCATTATTGTTAAGATGTACCTTTTTTTGTCACTTTCCAGTGTATTAGTGTTTTAATCTAATCAGATGCTGTTCTTTTAATGAGAGACACACACAATATTAGAGTGGTCCTAGCAAAGGTAAAGTACCAAATTTCAGTAACTTTACCAATGCATTCTAAGTTTCTCTAATAGTCAGACTGACGCGATGACTGCACTACCCTGGAGTTTGGACTATGGGGGCGTAAATAGCAGTGTGCACCAAAGTGCTGCAGTGTAACTCCCCGGGGTGGATTCTGTGGGTGCAAACTAAAAGATACCTAGTTTGCATTAGTATAGTCCTCTTCCTTTCAGTTAGTGCCTGCAGTTTCCACATGGGGGAGTTATAACACAGTACTGGTGCATGCTGCTATTCACACCTGCATAGGCCAAACTGTGTGTCAGTGTAGACAAGCCCAAAGAGGTGCATTCAGCACTTTCTCGCACAAAAGCTTATGCCACAAATTTCAAACTTGGATGCCCAGATCCTGATTAAGGGATCAGATGTTAATAGATGCCGAGTACCAGCAATTCCCATTGACTTCCAGTCAATAGGGTGCTCCTCTGAAAATCTGGCCACGTTTATTTAGCTGCCTAACTTGAGACACCCTACGGAAATGTTGGCCATGCTTTTATTTTTCTTTTAGTTTTGGGGATGTTTCAGCTCATACCGATCTAAAGATGCTGGAATTTACACTATATATTTGCAGGTCACTTTTTAAGATCCTTTTTGGCCGAGCAAAGCAGGACATTGCACTCACCTTGATGTCATTTTTCTGTGTGTCTGGATGTAATCCTTTTAAACGCTGCATCTAATCAACTGCTAAAGTTTCAGGGAATGTTCTAAGCATCAATAGGCAGAACTGCCTATTGATTTTGGTAAGCACAGGAAAAGCCATTTGCACTTAAAAAGTTGTTCCTTACTCTTTGTGCTGGAATCTGCCTAACAGCTGTGGGGCAGATGCTCAGCCAGCAGGGTGAACCAGAAGGAGAAGAGAGTGAAGTAGGTTTCATTCTTTCCACCCTCCTACTGATGCCTCCCCAAAGTCTGCTCCATGATGGGGGGGAAAGGAGGAGAAGGGGGCACCAGCTGGCTGCTGTCCCTTCCATTCTGGGGGTAAGAAAGGTATTTTGGAAGGAGGAGGAAAAAGGAGACACACAACCCCGGGAATGGGTGGCGGGGGGGACACAGAGCCCCTGGCATGGGTGAGGAGGTAGGGGGAGGGCTTCAGGTTGCTCTTGAAATAGAGGGGGATGGGACGGGTGGCACACAGGGAGCTTGTGTGTGTGTGGGGGGGGGGGGGGGGGGGGGGGGGGGAGCAGTAATTCACAAACTTTATTGGTTCAAAGAAAAGGAGTACTTGTGGCACCTTAGAGACTAACAGATTTATTTGCGTATAAGCTTTCGTGAGCTACAGCTATCTCCCCACTGTATTTTCCACTGAATGCATCCGATGAAGTGAGCTGTAGCTCACGAAAGCTTACGCTCAAATAAATTTGTTAGTCTCTAAGGTGCCACAAGTACTCCTTTTCTTTTTGCGAATACAGACTAACACGGCTGCTACTCTGAAACCTGTCTTTATTGGTTCAGATATTGATGTTTGATATACCACATGCAAATTTATCCTTTTTGTACACATTTATTTTAGGCCTTAATAAGCTGAACTTGAGTATTTACAGACTTATAGTAAAATAAGTTTTGAATATGGCTGGGCGATTCTAGGTGGGAGGGTTAGAGGACATGAGGTATAGAGCTGTGATGGGAATTTTTCAGCAAAACTTTTTTTCCTGGAAAATGGTGATTTGTCAAAACTGACCTTTTTTGGGGGGTGTGAGGGGGAAGCATCAGGAAAAGTTTCTTAAGTTCAGGATGGAATTTTTGGTTAAAACCAGAGATAGACCCTCCCCAGAATAGCCTCATGGCTAGGACACACAGATGGGCTGTGAGAGATCCGGATTCAGTTCATTAGTCTACCTGATTTAGACCAGGGACTTGAACCTGCATCTCCCACATCCCAGAGGTTTTCCCTGACCACCAGGCTACTGGTTGTCTTAGGGTGGATAAGCGCGCGCACGCTCCTCTCGCTCTCTGTGTGTGTTGGCTTCTACCTCGGATGTGGTGATATCTACCTCCATATCCTCCTTCCCATTTGTCATCCTACCATTAGCCCTAAGCTCCTCATTAAAGACTGAGGCAAAGTATTTGTTTAGATATTGGGCCGTGCCTAGATTATTCTTAACCTCCACTCCATCCTCAGTGTTTAGTGGTCCCACTTCTTTCTTTCTTTGTTTTTTTTCTTATTTATATGGCTATAGAACCTTTTACTGTTGGTTTTAATTCCCTTTGCAAGGTCCAACTCTACATGGCTTTTGGCCTTTCTCACTTTACTCCAATCACTTGCCTCAGTGGCAAACTGCAGTCCCGATTCTAGCCGCTCATCTCAGTGGCAAACTGCATTCCATTCACCAGCCACTGCCTTAGGTGGCAAGTGGGGGGAACCTGGCCCACCCGCTACTCTGAGTCTCGACTCAGGGACCCTACAGCTGACAGCCACGTACTGCCCCTCCTCCAACTCCGCTGTCTCCTTCCCTTGGCCACTTTCCCGTAGCCCTAGCATCTTCTTCACCCTTGTATCAGGGCCGCAGTCTGGCAGCTGTCAGCCTGGAGCTTTCTCCTACTCTACTGACCCTGCCCAGCACTGGTCTGTCCATGGTCCTCCAGCATTCTAAGCAGCCAGTCCTCCTCCCTCACCTTTCAGGGAGTGACTGCCGCCTCCTCTGCTCAGCATTCCCTTCTTATATGGGCCAGCCTGGCCCTGATTGGATGTTCCAATAAAGCTACTCTTGATTGGCTGGCACTATGAGCCTTTTCCTCATTGGCTGCCTCCTGCGCAGCCTCCCCAGGCTGGCTTTAACTCCTTAGCTATCAGTGAGGGGCAGCTGCCCCATGACAGTGGGTGTTTTTCTGAAGTTTCTCTTCCTTCATCAGAGTTAAAAAGTTACAGGAGAAACGGGACTATGAAGTTTTGCACTTAAAATATCAGAACTTCTTTGTGTGCTCCACCTTGCAAAATTAATAGATTTTAAAGCTAGAAAGGAGTATTAGGATCATTACATCTGATTTCTTACACAACACAGGACATGGATCCTTAACCAGTAATTTCTATTTTGTCAATAGCATATCCTTTAAAATGATGTCCAAACTTTATTTAAGCTTAAAGTGACAAAGAATCCCTAGATTAAGTCATTCCAGTTCTTTATTACCGTCAATGTTAAAAATGTGTGTCATATTTCTAGTCTAAATTTGTCTAACTTCAGCTTCCAACCATCGGATCTCATTATGTCTTTTTTCATTACCTTAAAGAGCCATCTAACTATCAGAAATCTCTTCCCCACGGGCAACCCTAATTCTGGAATTTCCTAACTTCAGAGTGTTTGCATATATGTGTATGCATATATATTAGGGCTTACGATTAATTGCATTTAACTCACGTGATTAACTCAAAAAAACAATCGCTTTTAATCGTACTGTTAAACAATAGAATACCAATTGAAATTTATTAAATATTTTGGATGCTTTTGTACATTTTCATATATATTCTATATTGTAATTGAAATCAAAGTGTATATTATTTTTGATTACAAATATTTACACTGTAAAAAACAAAACAAAAGAAATAGTATTTTTCAAGTCACCTCATACAAGTATCGTAATGCAATCTCTTTATTGTGAAAGTGCAACTTAAAGATTGTAGATTTTTTTTGTTTGTTACGTAACTGCACTCAAAAACAAAACAATGTAAAACTTCAAAGCCTACAAGTCCGCTCAGTCCTGCTTCTTGTTCAGCTAATCGCTAAGACAAACAAGTTTGTTTACATTTACAGGAGATAATGCTGCCCACTTCTTATTTACAATGTCACCAGAAAGTGAGAACAGGTATTTGCATGGCACTTTTGTAGCCATCATTGCAAGGTATTTGTGTCAGATATGCTAAGCATTCATATGCCCCCTCATACTTTGGCCACCATTCCAGAGGACATGCTTCCATGCTGATGGGACATTAGACATGCAATTTTCTTTCTATAGGTCTAAAAACTGTAGATTGGTGTGGATGGTTAGCTCAGGCTAGATAGTTCTGGATGCTTTGTATTTGTGATGAGATCACTACCACTGTCTGTAAAGTTGGTTTGGTAAGCCCAATGATTTTAAAACTTTGCATGGTGTGGTAAAGTTTTCTTCTTTAATCTTGTGTTATGTATGGTATAAGTGTTGGAAACGTTACAAAACTGTAATATTTTTAATAGTAATTTTGGAGTTACCTCACTCCTCTAGATAGGCTTCAGTTTCCAGCATACTCTGATACTGGTTGTCACCTCAGCAGACTGCTTGCTGCAATATCTCACCTAGTGGGAGCTGGTCATTCATCGTCAATGGATTGGCATTGCAATGTCTTGCAATATGATAATGAGGAAAAGCAAGTTTTTCAGGATTACTCTGGGTCAGTCAGTACATGAAGTACTGACACTGCTATATATTTTTAAAAAAATTTGTGGATACTTTCTAAATGACTTCTTACCTTAATTTTAAGACCTCTGTTCCATTGCTGACTGTCATTGTTTCTTACATATACATCAGAATAATTGGCTCCAGTTCAGCTTCTGCCAAGAGTTTGTCCAGTTATGATAGTGTCTCCTCCAGAGGGAATAAAACATAAGGGTTTATGTGTCTGCTACACATCCCCATTCACCTTGCATGTTTCTGAAAATTAAATCTCCTAGTCACTACCATCTGCCTTCTTTGTTATGTTTTCCCCATCTTCCTAGATAGTGTTCTCTTGATAGACGTACTGCCGTTGCATTACTTAACTATGCTTTCGTTTAACATGGTTTTTTTTCCGCTTTTGGGTTTGTTCATATTCATGAATCTTTTTTATACAATCTGTTTATGGATTGCTTTTAAAAATGAAAAACTCATACACTCAGCACTGGATATAGCTTAATTAGATTCAACAGTGTCCAGGTGCTTGACAGGGAATTTCTTCAATTACCCAAACAATCCACTTAATCAAAAACTCTTGGGATTTGCATACTCCTCTTTAGTCCTAAATTGTGTAAACTTTTTTTTTATAATAGATGGCACAGATAGTGATGCCTGTAGTTAAGATTGCCTGACACTTTCCATGATAAACCATGTTTTCAGTTGAGAAAATCTTTGCCAAACTTAAACTGTTTGGGCTGAAATTTTCCATGCTGTGGGTCTGCTTTGTTTTCAACCCCCACTGAAGTTTTAATTAAAACAGCTCAGCTGTTTCTGGGAATGAGTTTGGGGGAAATATGTTGTCCTGTCCATATTAGAAAAAAAAATTATCTGTTTCGCTGAGAAGCTCTAGTTCTTCCGTGAGCAGGAACTTGAAATTTGGGAGGGGGGTGGCCTTTGTGTCGGGGTGTACTTTTGCCATCCTAGCGAAAATTTGCCCAATTTTGGCCAAGTTATAAGCCCCTGAAAAATCTGTTTTTATATGCTCAATAGAGGTTTCCCAGAGTTTGGGCAGCTATCTCTTCCGAAGATTTCAGCTACACTGATTACGCTCCATGCCCTCCTAACTCCTACATACCAACTGAATTGCAGATGTTCCATCCCCCCAGAGTGAGCATGCTCCTCCAGGGGGCTGCAGAGCCTGAGAAGGACTCTTCCTGCAATTGCTCCTCCTGGCCCTGATGGTCTGCTATTACTTTGGGCAACAGAACTGAGAGTGGCGGGGCAGGGGAGAGACTCTCCTGTAGACTCTCAATGTCCCTATAGCTGGCACCAAGGCAACATGGAGGAGGAAACAGCCAGACTCATAGGCTGTGTATACACTGGAGCAGAAGGTGTGATTTTTCAGTTTAGGCAGACATACCTGAACCAGACTGACTAAGTTGGAGCACTAAAAATAGAAGTGTAGCTGCTGCTGCTGTGGGGTTTCACAACATGTGAAAGAGTACTGGCACAGGAGTCTGTGCTTTGGGAGTGTGCCTGAAAGACTAGACACAAAGCCAATGTCAGTCTCAGTAAGTTTAAAAATATATGGGATCCAAGGTTAGGTCTAATACAGCAGTCTGGTGACTATCCAAATGGGGAGCTTAGCCAAGATTGTAACATCAGAATTTTTTTTTTTTTTAAATTGGTCTATAAACAGTTAGGAATTAGGTAACACAGGTTGTGTTGTCTTTGGGATTGAGCAAATAACACTTTTACATATTAGTTAACTTATAAATAACCTGGGTTGGGTTGGGTTTTTTTAAATTTTTTTTGAGTCAGGACAATCAGTTTATTGTTCCTTCTAAATAACTTTCTCCTTTAATGTCATGAATAGTTGCTGTTCTGTCTCTTCTTTCTGTCACAAACAAATACTATAATAGCTTTTTCTGTAACCATCACTAGCCTTTCTTTTTCTCAGTCAGTTTCTCATTGTATTTATTCACCATTTTTATTCATGTGGTTTTATCTGCCTGTGTACGTGCATGCACGTGTATAATCATTACTGTTGAGGCTTACCAGCTGTCTCTTTTTTTTCAGTTGCTTTATAAACCTGCATATAAATTCCTTGTCTTTTTTTTTTCTTGAACATATATTTTTAATGTCTAGCTCAAAGGCATTTGTCATTTCACTGTGTAATGATCAAGAGGAAAACTGACCAGGAAAAGAGGTGTTTATAGCACTCAATAGAGAATCTCATGAAACATATGAGAAAGGTTTTAAAACCTATCTTTTATACAATAGGCAGCCGCTGCATATCCCCTAGGATTGGTAATGTGGCATGATATCCTCTCCAGTAAACTAAAGAGGTTATAAAACTGCAGGTTCTCTTTTAGTCTATAGAAGGAAGACTTATTTTAATGAGACCTGCTAAAAGAAGTTACAATATCTTGGCGTGTGCTACATAACTTCCGTCTCCTGGTTCTTAATCCTGTTTCCTGCCTGCAGTTTTCCAGCAATGACCCATCTTCCCACACCAGCCTAATAAAATATAAATCAATAATAGCAATTTAGAAAACAAACAGTTTTTATTTCAGATATTTTTTGTGAGAAATGCTTATCTTTGAACTGTCATACACTTGGGTTGAGTAAAATGGATATACTGGTATGTTCCTTTAAAGAAACATAGCTAAAACAAAAACTAACCTTTTTTTAAGCCGAGAAACTGAATGTTTCTCATTTCATTTTTGAAAACCCTGCTTTAAAGGATTGGGATTTTTTTTGTCAGCGCTTGTAGCCATTGGGAGGACTAAGCCTTTTCTAAGTTAATCAGGAACAAATTCATTCAATAGTCTGTAGGAAAGAGTGTGCAGAGCTGTCCCACTGAGTGGGCAGTGCAGATAGTGCTAGACAACTCTGTGTTAGTCTCTACTGCATGCAGCTTACTACACTGGTTTCTTTAGAGGGCTACTGTCCAGGAGATAGTTGTGGCTCCCTGATGCTGCCTCAGCTCTGTTGCAGTTTACAGCTGCTTAGTTAGGGCAGTTTAGTTGTCAGATACTATTCTGCCTGGTATTCACATAACTTTTTAATACTCACTTCTTCCATGACACCACCAAGAAGTGAGTCAACCAAGACATTTTTGACATTTATTTCAAATGCATAGTTTTTAAAAGCTATACAAAAATGTGTTCAACTATACTGTACGCATGTCCCTGCTGTTTTGTGTGATGTTATTGCTGTAACCCTTGTCTTCCTCCCCATGTTCACCCTATTGTTGGTTGCCCTGTCACTGTGGCATATATGAAACAATATTGCACACATTTTGGTGCAACTCATCTGTGTTGTGATGTGTCTAGCACACTTTTGAGTACTCTAAAATTTATATCTTATATAGTTTAGTTTAGTTAATATAGCATCTTAGCCATATACCATTGCGCGTAATACTTTCTATTGTTAGTTTTTTGGCCCTAGGAACTTTAAAATTAATAGATTGATTTAAGCAAAGGCTATTTTTCAAGTCTATGATTGAGGAAAAAGGGATTATTAATATGCTGATGCCAAAGTAGAAACACATTTATACTGTATGGTTAAACTAAAGTTGTTGTTTTTACTCATGGAGACTTGGCCAATGTAATTTGATTGTGATCTTTGCAAAGTTACTGTAGGTCCTGAGTTTACAAGAAAGTACTGTCCTGCCGCTTATTACTTAATACCTTCAGCCTCTGCAGTATCACCACAGAGGTACTGAAGTATGCATAATTTCTATCATCAAACATAGATAATAGTAACAATAACCTGTTGTCTCACCGGCCTGGACTTTCTTGATCTATGAAATGTTTCCAGCTTGTGGTCCAACAAAGAAGGTAGGAATCTAATTAGATTCCAAGAACTTGACCTAGCCAACATGCTCTAAAACCTTACCAACTGTTATATAATAATTATAATAAATATAAGCCAAATCCTGGATTCAGTGCATAGCCTGTGTTAAGCTTGATGCTAAGAAGAGTCACGTAGGGAAGTATCTTCCATTCCCTTGTCCTCCAGGATGTACTCAAATCACTGCTGCAGCTTCAAGGTAGTACATGGGTGGGGAAAATAGCTGATGGAGCCACATAGGTTTGTCTGCACTGCAGTCAAGGTATGTGATTGCAGCACATGTAGGCACACCCAAACTAGCTTTAATCTGGCCAGTTTGAGTACCAATAGTAGTGAAGCTGTGGCAGCATGGACTTCATCTGGGCCTCTGGGTATTTGCTCAGGATGGCTAACCCGTACTGAAGTCTTTGCTGCCAGAGCTCCATTGCTGGATCAGAGCTTGCTTGTATGTGTGTACACATGCTGCAATCACACCTCTAATTGCAGCGTACACATACCTGTAATTGCATGTTCTCCAGATCTGCCCTTATGTGTCCCTCCCACAAACCTCCTCCATTCTGGAACACAGGACTCTCCCAGTGGAACATTGCTTCCAGACACAGTAGGTGTGGACCCTTTAGTAGGGATGACCCATATGTTGCCTACCACGTGCCTTGGAATCACACTATTTATGCTCCCAGTTATGCCTTGTATACTCACTAGGGGAAAGGCAAAATATGTCCCTTATGAAGAGTCAGAGACACACTGCTCCAGCACATCTTCAAATTGTTAAACTAGCTGTAGAGAAAAGTAACTATAAATGTGAGTAATTGACTTAAAATGGCGGTTGCATCAATAGTTAAGGAGCTTTGGATTTTACATATCTTCTATACAAATGTGAATCAATGATTTCTTTACTAACAGCCTAGTAAGTAACTGGCTGAAACTGAAAGCATGAAGGTCCATCTTAGTGGCTTGAGTAGACATTGCTAATACCAGAAAGGTCACTACTGTTAGAAAGTAGCCTCAGATCTGTGCCAAGATTTAAATTTATAAAATGGATATTTATTTTCAGTCATGCTAAAATCAGTGACTGTATCACTGGAAGCTGATTTGACGCGATTGATGGGCTCATTATAAGCTAGATCAGGAGTCGGCAACCTTTCAGAAGTGGTGTGCCGAGTCTTCATTTATTCACTCTAATTTAAGGTTTCGCGTGCTGGTAATGCATTTTAACATTTTAGAAGATCTCTCTCTATAAATCTATATTATATAACTAAACTATTGTTGTATGTAAAGTAAGCAAGATTTTTAAAATGTTTAAGAAGCTTCATTTAAAATTAAATTAAAATGCAGATCTTATCAGTTTAGTGTAGTGGTTCTTAAGCTGGGGTGCACGCACCCCCTGGGGGTGTGAGATGCCCTTTCTAGGGGTGCGAGACATGCAAGATTTTTTTAGAAGGTAAATCATCAAAAACACGAATTAAGCACAGGCACATAAGTACAACTACTTTGTTTCATCAAACCTATGTATTTATTAACATTATACATTTTTTAACGATTACTGTAATATACAAAGTTTTTAAGTTTTCAAGTTTTAAAGCTAATTGTAGTGTAATTTTTGATAAGGGCTGCAGAACACTGGGCCCAGGCCAGGAGCAGAGCCCTGGGCTGGCTGCTGGTACCCTAAGCCGGCACGAGGGCTTAGCAGGGCCGGAGGCCTGGACTCCAGCTGGAACCCCAGACCAGCAGCAGAGTGAGCGGGGCCAGGGACTGGTATCCCAGGCCAGCAGCAGGCTGGGCGGGGAAGATGGCTGGGATGCTGGCTGGCAAGGGGCCGGCAGCCGGAACCTCAGACTGTCAGTGGGCTGAGCTGGGTGGCGGACAGAACCCCAGATCGGTAGCGGCTCACCCGCTGCTGGTCTGGGGTTCCACCCGCTCCTGCCAGCCGGGGTCCCGGCCCCACTCAGTCCACTGCCGGCCGGGGATTCCGTTCACTCAGGCTGGCAGTGGGCTGAGCTGGGCCGGCGGCCGGAACTCCAGACTGTCAGTGGGCTGAGCCGGGGGTGGCCAGAACTCCAGACTGGCGGTGGGCTGAGTGGCTCAGCCCGCCGCCGGTCTGGGGTTCCGTCCGTTGGCTCCTGCCAGCTGGGGTCCCGGCTGCTGGCCCCGCTCAGCCTGCTGCCGGTCTAGGGTTCCGTTCACCCAGGCAGGCAGTGGGCTGAGCGGGGCTGGCGGCCGGGACCCCGGCTGGCAGCAGCATGCCGGTAAAAATTGGCTCATGTGCTGCAGGTTGCCAACCCCTGAGCTAGATCAATAAGAGATTTAATACTGTACCATAATTTCCTTGGTATACACTTTTCTTCTCAGTAGTTGCAGTAGTACTGTGTAATCTAGCTGTTTCAAAGGAGGCTACAAAAGATGCCTATGGTTTTGTCCTTTGTCACAAACTTAGTTTACTTTAAGTTTCTGACCAACCAGTATTACATTCCATGCTAAATTTAAGTACCATTCTGTCCTACTCCCACTAGATAGCTAACTTGTCCAAAAACTTATACTGATTTAATATGAGCCAGATCCATGTGTAAGTAATCCTCTGGACTTTGTTGGGAGTATATATGCGTGTATGCTTTAAGCATGGTAGTGTTTGTGCGATCTAAAGGTTACCTTCTTAAACTTACTGTTCCAGGTACAGAAAATTATAGAACACTCACTCTCAATTTAGCACTACTGCTGCCTGCTCACAAGTATTCTGTCCAGAAGGCTATGCTTTTCTGATTTTGTAATTAGGATGAATTTGCAATGTATTTATCTGAGATAAATGTAAATTATTTTTCTACTTTGTCACACCAGGACAAAGCCAGTCAGCATTCAAATCCTTTTATATGAAAACAGGAGTAGTGTTTGTTTGTGCAGAGATCTAATGATGTATATGACAAGGTATTCAACACCATTCCTGTGTCTAGGTTTTCTATGAATATAAAGCAGTGTTATAGGCTTAATATGGTTTAATTGTGCTTGCATATATGTATTCTAATCCGAATCAGAAAATATCAAAATCTTGAATTTATTAGATATTACAATAAATTTATTTTAACAGTTATTACATAGTTTACAGTTTGTAATCATGCACAAATGAAAGGTGTAATTTGTATTACCTTTAGTGAAAAGCTAGTAATTTTAAATGCCGAACATCTGGGAATCTTGCACAAATGGGAGATGCAATTTGTATTATATTTTAGTGAAAAGCTAGTAATTTTAAATGTAGTACATTTTTTCAAAAAATCACAAGGATCTGAATGTAATAATCAAGGTATTCATAATATGTTGATACTAAAGCTTTAGCTGATTGGTTGTCACGTAATTATCTAAGCTGCTTCTTTTGTAGAAATTCTGATAATGTTGATTTCAGTACCTCTTAAAATGTGCAGCCTTTGTTACAGTTTAAGCAGTACTGCTTATTTATTGTCACTACTATCTCCACTGCTTTCTCTGGGGTAAATGCTGCTGGCACCCTCTACTCTGCAGATATGTGCTAAAGTGTGGAAAATCCGTGGAGGAGAAACAATGGGTGGTTTAGCTGATACTTCAGCATCCTGTTCATGCTGCAGAAATGTATAAACTTTCTGCTTGACCTCAGCTTGATTTTATCACAAGACTCATCATTAAAGCCCTACCAAATTCACGGTCCATTTTGGTCAATTTCACTGTCATATGATTTTAAAAATGGTAAATGTTATGATTTTAGCTATTTAAATCTGAAATTTCATGATGGTCTAATTGTAGGGGTCCTAACCCAAAAGGAGGTGTGTGTGTGTGTGTGTGGGGGGGGGGGGGGTCACAAGGTTATTATAGTGGGGTTGCGATACTGCTACTCTTACTTCTGCGCTGCTGATTGTAGTGGCACTGCCGTCAGAGCTGAGCAGCTGGAGAGTGGCGGCTGCTGGCTGGGAGCCCAGCTCTGAAGGCAGAACTACTGCCGGCAGCAGCCCAGAAGTAAGGGTAGCATGGTATGGTATGCTGCACAGCTCTGAAGTCAACACAGAAGTGAGGGTGGCAATACCGTGATCCCCTAAAATACCTCCGCCCCTCGCAGCTCCTTTTTGGTCAGGACCCCAATTTGAGAAATGCTGGTCTCCCCTGTGAAATCTGTATAGTATAGGGTAAAAGCACACAAATGACCAGATTTCTTGCGGGGCATGGGCGGGAGACACACTAGATTTCATGGTTCGTGATGTGTTTTTTCATTGCTGTGAATTTAGTAAGGCCCTACTCATAATATGTAATCCCTAGCTCTTGGAGACAGGTGATTTGGTGATAAACCCAGATTTCATGTTGTAGTTTTTTTTTTTTAAGTAAATTTTTAGTCTTCATGGTGATGGAGAAAAGCTTGAACATGTGACCAGAATGGACTCTAAAAGCTCATAAATGAGAAGACAACAAGGAGTCTGGTGGCACCTTAAAGACTAACGGATTTATTTGAGCATAAGCTTTCATAGGTAAAAATTCCACTTCTTCAGATGCATCTTCTGCATCTGAAGAAGTGGGGTTTTTACCCACGAAAGCTTATGCTCAAATAAATCTGTTAGTCTTTAAGGTGCCACCAGACTTGTTGTTTATGTGGATACAGACTAACATGGCTACCCCCGATACATAAACGAGAAGGCAACACTCCTCACTCCAACACTTCTATTTTCAAATTGCATGATTTTTAAGCCTGTCTCAGGTCCCAGAATTTTGCCTCAATTTTTTTGACCTCTTGGAGTTGAAAATTGTGACTACCCAGGTTACAGTCTGGGCTATGTCCCCTCAATTCTCCAATCTGGGTGCTTTTTACCTTGCTTTACTATGTGGGCAACCACTCCTGTGGTCTGCTCTCACACAGCCTCCAGTTTGTAAATCACTCCCAGTTATACTATATGAATGCTATAGCCAGCCACTCATGATCACATTACAGGGCAACATCAGCAAACTCCCAGTCTCAGACTTTCTCCCAGAAATGTGCGTCTTGTACTGCCCAGCACCCTCCTGTACATTACAAGCTCATATAAAGTCTGTCATTTATTAATGGAAAATAATATGCACAAATCTGGTTTCCCAAACACTTCAGTCCAAACAACAAAACAAATTTGTTAACTATGGAAAGATAGATTTTAAGTGCTTACATGTAATGAGGTAGGTATGTATGTCAGAATTGGTTACAAGGAGATAAAAGATAAAACACAACTAACACCTAACTTAACAAGCTAAGTGAATACAAAGCAAAGGTCTCTCTCACTCACCACATATTCCAGTGGTCCTGCTGCCTGAACCTCTTTCAATCAGGATTTCCCCCCTCCTTCCCCAGTACAATGCTGCTGCTTTTGTTCTTCAGGTGTTGCAGCTGGGTAGACAGCAAGGGAGAGATGATTCTCTTGTGCAAAAATCATCTCCAGGTGATGTTCAGGAGACAGAGTTTAAGCTGCTGCTTTGACAAATTGTAGCTTTTTGCCCACCCCCTCTCTCCTGCCGAAGAATGGCCACTTAATTAGGTGGTGATGGTCCATTTGATCTTGTTGACCCTGGCTGAGGGGTTGGCTAGCGTTTTGTTTCTGGGGGACTTGTTTGTGACTGCCCTCCAGAATACGTTGGAACATGTCTTGCTAACATTATTCAGTGGAATTTTATATCCTTACATACAATGTTGCCACACACATTTTACCAGGATACTAATGATCAGCAAATCATGAGTTTTCATATATCTTACACAATATGCTTTGTATAGAATTTAACATAGTCTTGTAGAAAGGGTGAACAGAGGGGTACAGACTGTCACAGCAATACGGGGAAGTGACATAAGATGTTTCACTGCCCGCTTTGAGTGTCTGCTCACATACCCAGTTCTCTCTTCGGCTGTAACGCCCCTTCTCTTCCTCTCAAATTGCACTTCTTACCAAGAATTTACCCTGATTTCATCTCCAGCTCAGTTTCTGATTGGCACATCTGACCCTGCTCTCCACACACTCAGCTGCAACCCTAAGTGTGTCTCTGTCATGGACATCCAGTGTTCCACCACTCTCAAGTTGAGCATCCTTCACAGTCCTTTCTTGCTCCTTCCCTGGCAGATGTTCCATAAATGCTAACTTGTATTGGTGATATTGATTGCCTTCCCCCCATCTTCTAGTTATACCTCCTTAGTTTACAGACACCTGAAAATGTGATTTTTTTTTTTTTAAATAAAAATGTTGAGCTAAAACTAGATAAATGTTAGTGCTATCAGTAAGACATTATGTAGCAAAATAACACGTCCACCATATTTATCTTCAAATTAGAGAGAGAGGAGCTAGCTTTTCTTCATATAAATGTGTGTGTGTGTGTAGAATATCTATCTATAGATGTGTATATTATATATATAAATGTATAAAGTATGCTGATGAGGAACTGTGAAAAGATGCCAAAAGTCTACAGTAACTGAACGCATGTATTTATTTTCATAAATTAAGAGGACTATTTTTTTTTTTTTTTAAATCCAAGGAATTACCTCTGAGATTACATTAAAACATCACAGTAGATTGTGGATACTGGAAAATCGTTCAAACCTTTTTGGGTCATTATAGTAAATATTATATTAGAAATGAAAAAATTGAAATGTCTTTTTATCCTTTGGAAAAATAATCCTAAAAGTTGTACCACTTAATTGTTGGCAAGTACTGTGAAATAAAGTATTTCGGAAATAAATATTGTACAGAAACCTTGTTACCACTCACAAAAGGTTAGTTACTATTTCAGAATTTTGAACATCTTCCAAATAAGCAAAGCCACGGCAAAATATATGTTCTATCTCCCTTTCAAGAAAATAAATAGGCAAACCATTTGAAGCTTCAGATAGCATAGAGTATATTAATCAAATATTGTTCTCATACAGCTATATTAAAATAAAAAAACCCCATGAATCTTACCAAAAACAAAGTAATTTTAAAGTAAACCAATATAAGAAAAGTTAGGGCTTTTATTGCATTGTTTAGACTATTGTGTTGCAGTATTTATTGTGTGTGTTCTAAGATGTCTGCAATATTCCAGAATAAGTGTGAATTAAGAGTGAAGTAAAAACCATAAATCTGCATTTCTAACACAACATGATATTTAGTTTACTGCTAGAGGTCCCTTTCAAAATAAAACAAACATTTGGCTCAAGCCCCCCCCTAAAACCCTATTGACACTTACAGTTCTAAGAAATTTAAACGAAAACGTTGGACTCCCTTAATGTTGTTCCATCTGGGGGCAGGTAGTGGGAGTGAGGAGTCCAGCTAAATGTGCAGCTGAGGCTACTTAACCAAGGTAGCATGCAGCCACCAGTCGTCTCTCACACACTTAAAGTTACTGAAACAATCCTGTAGTAAAACTGTCAAGGTTTTGGGGCCTAGACCATGGATGAGAGTTCTCTCAACAGCCCTGTTAGCAAATACACATTGCAAGCATGTCAAAGCATAACCACTATCCCCATTCCACTGTAACAAAATGTACAGGAGACATGAGGAAAACTCAGGAGTCGCATAGCAACCATGTGGTCTACTGAAATCACTACTGTATTGGGATTATTCCTAGCTCTGCCAGTGGCCTGCCAGGTGACCTTAGGCAAATGACTTGCCTTCTCTGTGCCTTAGTTTCCCGTCTTTAAAATGGGGATGATGAAGTAAAATACTTTGAGATGAAAAGCCCTGTATAAAAGCTGGGTCTTTTCATTATTACCTAGCCACAGTAGTATATCAGCTGCAAACCTAGGTGAGAAATAGAACTATCTAAATGACTATTAGCTCCTACCAACAAACATTTCTCTTTCTTTTTTAAAAAGCTAGGAAATTAAATGGCAAAAAACTTGATTAATGCAGCGTTAAGGTTGCTGAGTGACAGCTCATGCCTTTCCAGAATATCAAATTCAGCAAAACTCAAACTTTTGAAAATTAGGAAATACAGAGTTAAGGTAACTCCTATGCAACCTTAATGCTGCCCTCTTTGAGCAATGTCCCATAGTGCCTATAACACACACATTCCCACTGTGCTTTTTCACTTTAATTGATGGACGGTAACTTCACTTACTGTACACAATCACAGTTCTTCTTAGGAGCTCCAACTTATTCCTCTCCCATCCAATACAGTTACACGTAAATGTGAATGTGTCTGGACTATATGGAGACCATTCCCAGTGGCTACTGGAGGCTCTGGGGGCAGAGCTAAGGTTGTGTGGGCGTTTACCTTAATTCTGTATTTCCTGTTTTCAGAAGTTTTAGTTTTGCTGAATTTGACATTCTGGAAGGGCAGAAGCTATCACTGGACAACCTTAACTCTGCATTAACTAAGATTTATGTCATTTAATATATTTAGTTCCATAACCAATTTAAAATGCATTTCTATGAACAAAACATAAAGAAATTCCAAATAGAGTTAAAAATCTTTATAAGACTAACTTGAAGCAGGTGATAATTATGCTAATTAAACCTCAGCAGGTAACTGCCCTTCAGTTTTCTTCTCTTCTCCTATAGCCAGAGACATTGGTTCCTGAAAGCCCCCTAGTTCTGTGGCTTATGTAGTAATACCTCCCTTACAATGGGATATTGTGATGCATAATTTGCTAATGTTTGTAAATCACTTTAGGTCCTTGACTTAAAAGTGATATAGAGTGTATTTTGTGTGTGGTTTCCTTTTATGTGCATTTTGTTTGTTACTGAAGAAGGAACAGACTTTGCAGGTCACACTATTAGCTGTTTTGGTTCTGCAGTGTTAACAGGAGTGGAAAGCAACACAGAATAATTTTTGTCATAAATATTGGCAGGCATGATGGAATGCACCCAGGGTGTGGACCTGCTGATTAAGAATTTGCCATTTTTATTTAGTCACTTTCCAAAGCAGACCACATTTGCCATTAAGATTCTATTTTTGGAAAGGAAATTTAAGCATAAAACAGAATGTAAATGGGAACCTCAGGGGGTCAGCACTTTTGAAAATCATTTATTTTTAGATTTGATTTATAAATTGCTTCCCAAGAGTGCGGAAATCAGTGTAAGTCACTGTCCTCTTTAATTTTAGGAATACAATGATTTACTTGAACATATCAGACCTTTACCCTCAAGGCTATCACAATTACCATAGAATAAACAATATTTAAAGGGTGTTTTTGCAGATTAATTTAAAACAAGCCACATTATATAGTTGAGAGAGAATTTGCAGAATGTGCTTTGCATAGGAACCCTAATGCCTACGTAGAGCCTGGCCATCCATCTTCATTGACACAGACTACTGAGAAACGTTGAAAGCTTACCTCCTTATTGCTTCTGCAGCAACTGATTCTAATTTGAACTTGTGTTTTATAGCTTGAGACAATTGGATGGCAGCTTAACCTTCAGATGGCTCAGTCCACCCAAGCTAAACTGAAATCTCCTCAAGCTGTATTAGAACTTGGAATGAGCAATGAAGATTCAAAGGTAGGAAAGCCACTGCCTGGCAGAGTGAACTTAGGAATTTTTGTAAGTATTATTATTTTAAGGTTCTAAGACTATAACTAGCTCTACTGATGGTCATTAATCTCACAGCAGTGTTTACATTTATTTTTTTAAAGGTAATTTAATTTAAACAACTGGAATTAATAAAGAATTGCCTTATTGTTATTTGCATTAAATAGGTTTTGGGGCTGAATGCCATATAAGCAGTTCTTTGTGCTATGGGGTATGGTTATTGTATATGATGTACCTCATGATAGATAATGCTTAGATATTTTGCATATGGTTTTCCACTGCCTTCTATTTTATACTTTTTCAAAGTAGGGCTGAGATTTTATCAAATCATTATGCATGTGTTCTAAGACCACTATACAGGTGTAAATGACAGTGGAGAGCCAGGGTCTTTACATTTTTAATCGTACAGCCTTATCTACCATGTGGTTTTTAGCCATTGGTTTAGCTACACTGAGACAGCCACTGATGTAAACATACTGCACCAATGTAAACCTTGGGTTGTGTTGGTGATCTTACTTCAGTTTGAAATGGACATGCTACGTCAATGGAAGCCACTTTTTACATTTATGTTGTATATTTTGCTACTGGTTTGAATTGATTCAATTGCATTGACTTATCCACAGTGGTGGGTAAACCTTAATATCGGCAAAGTCTGACTAATAGGGAAAGTAAATTTACAAAATCCCGAAGTAATATAAATAATGTTTTGTTTATGCTTGAATAGTAAGATCTACTGGTTTAGCATATTTTAGGATAGGATTATCTCACCTTGCCAGTGGAAAGTAACCTCTCCCCAACTTTTGTGGTCTCTACCTTAATCTGTGTTAGTGAAAAAGATTTAAAAAAAGGGGGAAAAATTTAATTCAAGGGACCTGATTCTGCTCTCAGACCTACGTTAAACCACAATAACTCCACTAACTTAAGAACATAAGAATGGCCATACTGGGTCAGACCAAAGGTCCATCCAGCCCAGTATCCTGTCTACTGACAGTGACCAATGCCAGGTGCCCCAAAGGGAATGAACCTAACAGGTAATGATCTAGCGATCTCTCTCCTGCCATCCATCTCCACCCTCTGACAAACAGAGGCTAGGGACACCATTCCTTACCCATCCTGGCTAATAGCCATTAATGGACTCAACCTCCATGAATTTATCCAGTTCTCTTTTAAACCCTGTTATAGTCCTAGCCTTCACAACCTCCTCAGGCAAGATGTTCCACGGGTTGACTGTGCGCCGAGTGAAGAAGAACTTCCTTTTATTTGTTTTAAACCTGCTACCCATTAATTTCATTTGGTGGCCCCTAGTTCTTATATTATGGGAACAAGTAAATAACTTTTCCTTATTCACTTTCTCCACACCACTCATGATTTTATATACCTCTATCATATCCCCCCTTAGTCTCCTCTTTTCCAAGCTGAAAATTCCTAGCCTCTTTAATTTCTCCTCTCATGGGACCCGTTCCAAAACCCTAATCATTTCAGTTGCCCTTTTCTGAACCTTTTCTAATGCCAGTATATCTTTTTTGAGATGAGGGGACCACATCTGTACACAGTATTCAAGATGTGGGCGTACCATGGATTTATATGAGGGCAATAAGATATTCTCTGTCTTATTCTCTATCCCTTTTTTAATGATTCCTAACATCCTGTTTGCTTTTTTGACTGCCGCTGCACACTGCGTGGATGTCTTCAGAGAACTGTCCACGATGACTCCAAGATCTTTCTCCTGATTAGTTGTCGTTAAATTAGCCCCCATCATAATGTATGTATAGTTGGGGTTATTTTTTCCAATGTGCATTACTTTACATTTATTCACATTAAACTTCATTTGCCATTTTGTTGCCCAATCACTTATTTTGGCGAGATCTTTTTGAAGTTCTTCACAGTCTGCTTTGGTCTTAACTATCTTGAGCAGTTTAGTATCATCTGTAAACTTTGCAACTTCACAGTTTACCCCTTTCTCCAAATCATTTAGGAGTAGGTTGAATAGGATTGGTCCTAGGACTGACCCTTGGGGAACACCACTAGTTACCCCTCTCCATTCTGAAAATTTACCATTTATTCCTACCCTTTGTTCCCTGTCTTTTAACCAGTTCTCAAACCATGAAAGGATCTTCCCTCTTATCCCATGACAACTTAATTTACATAAGAGCTTTTGGTGAGGGACCTTGTCAAAGGCTTTCTGGAAATCTAAGTACACTATATCCACTGGATCCCCTTTGTCCACATGTTTGTTTACCCCCTCAAAGAACTCTAATAGATTAGTAAGACATGATCTCCCTTTACAGAAACCATGTTGACTTTTGCGCAACAATTTATGTTCTTCTATGTGTCTGACAATTTTATACTTTACTGTTGTTTCAACTAATTTGCCTGGTACTGATGTTAGACTTACCAGTCTGTAATTGCCAGGATCACCTCTAGAGCCCTTCTTAAATATTGGCGTTACCTTAGCTATCTTCCAGTCATTGGGTACAGTAGCTGATTTAAAGGACAGGTTACAAACCATAGCTAATAGTTCCGCAATTTCACATTTGAGTTCTTTCAGAACTCTTGGGTGAATGCCATCTGGTCCCGGTGACTTGTTACTGTTAAGTTTCTCAATTAATTCCAAAACCTCCTCTAGTGATACTTCAATCTGTGACAATTCCTCAGATTTGTCACCTACAAAAAACGGCTTAGGTTTGGGAATCTCCCTAACATCCTCAGCCATGAAGACTGAAGCAAAGAATTCATTTAGTTTCTCTGTGATGACTTTGTCTTTAAGTGCTCCTTTTGTAGCTCGATTGTCCAGGGGCCCCACTGGTTGTTTAGCAGGCTTCTGATGTACTTAAAAAACATTTTGTTATTATCTTTTGAGGTGTTGGCTCGCTGTTCTTCAAACTCCTTTTTGGCTTTTCTTATTACATTTTTACATTTAATTTGGCAGTTTATGCTCCTTCCTATTTACCTCACTAGGATTTGACTTCCACTTTCTGAAAGATGCCTTTTTATCTCTCACTGCTTCTTTTACGTGGTTGCTAAGCCACGGTGGCTCTTTTTTAGTTCTTTTACTGTGTTTTTTAATTTGGGATATACATTTAAATTGAGCCTCTATTATGGTGTCTTTGAAAAGTGTCCATGCAGCTTGCAGGAATTTTTCACTCTAGTCACTGTACCTTTTAATTTCTGTTTAACTAACTGCCTCATTTTTGCATAGTTCCCCTTTCTGAAATTAAATGCCACAGTGTTGGGCTGTTGAAGTGTTCTTCCCACCACAGGAATGTTAAATGTTATTATATTATGGTCACTATTTCCAAGCAGTCCTGTTATAGTTATCTCTTGGACCAGATCCTGTGCTCAGGACTAGATAGAGAGTTGCCTCTCCCCTTGTGGGTTCCTGAACCAGCTGCTCCAAGAAGCAGTCATTTAAAGTATCGAGAAATTTTGTCTCTGCATTTCGTCCTGAGGTGACCTGTACCCAGTCAATATGGGGATAATTGAAATCCCCCACTATTATTGAGTTCTTTATTTTGATGGCCTCTCTAATCTCCCTTAGCATTTTATCGTCACTATCACTGTCCTGGTCAGGTGGTCGATAATAGATCCCTACTGTTATTTTCTTATTACAGCATGGAATTACTATCCATAGATATTCTATGCAACATGATTCATTTAAGATTTTTATTTCATTTGATTCTACATTTTCTTTCACATATAGTGCCATTCCCCCCCCCAATGACCTGTTCTGTCCTTCCAATATATTTTGTACCCCGGAATGATTGAATAGAGTTACTCCTGACTGACACTGGAGTAAATAAGGAGACTTAGGCCCTTGGTCTTTTTGGTGCCTTAAACTGGTGCCTGTAACAGAGTTTTTTGTTGTTAGAAAAAACAGTAGATTGCCTGAGGGTGAATTTTAAAAATCTTAATACAGAAAACAGATAGCATTTTGTATACAAGTTGTAATGAGCAACATATGTAAAATGCAGCTACAAAAAATGACTAAAAGAAAACACTGGAAAAACATGCACATGCTGCTATAAAGGAATATTCCCTCTTAATAAATAGTTTCTCTTGAAGTTTTGTTGTAGTTTTGATGATAAGAGTAAGTAACCCTTTTAAAAAAAAGTGAATTTATTAAGATTTCGTACATTTATGGCAGAGAGACAGAATGGATCCTAATGCATCCAACCATGCCACCTTGAGCTATGGTTTGTCCTATATTAAAGTCACATGGGGTCAGGCTTGGTCATTACTTAGATGGGAGATCGCTAAGTGAAATGCAGGTGCTGCAGGTACTTGTATTAGTGAATCAAGTGAAGATCTTTTTGAGGAGGTGCAGAACCAATGCATATGCTTTATTTTAGTGGAGCACTGTACTGTTGGATATGCTGATTTTTGGTTGAGATGTAAAACCAGGGTCATGTTTGTAGTTATTAAAGACCCCGTAGCACTTATAACAAGAATAGGGTGATAAGGCTATGTCCTGGCCAAATTCAGACCTGCATAATTATATTCTTCTTGTTTAAATTCTTCCAGAAGAAACTGGATATTGTATTCTTTTTCACTTTTTGTCCTAAAACGTTTTGTAGCTAATGTTATCAGCTGCAGGATTGCTCCGGGCTGGGACCAAGGGGTTCGGAGGGCAGGAGGGGGATCAGGGCTGGGGCAAGGGGGTGGGGCGCGGGAGGGTGTCAGGGGTGCAGGCTCTGAGCGGCGCTTACCTCAAGCAGCTCCTGGAAGTAGCGGCATGTCCCCCCTCTGGCTCTTATGTGGAGGCACGGCCAGGAATCTCTGCGCATTGCCCCGTTTGCAGGTGCCACCCCCGCAGCTCCCATTGGCTGCAGTTCCCAGCCAATGGGAGCTGTGGAGCTGGCACTTGGGGAGGGGACAGCATGCGGAGCCCCTGGCTGCCCCTACACGTAGGAACCAGAGGACATGCCGCTGCTTCCAGGAGCCACGCAAAGCCACAGCAGCCAGGGAGCCTGCCTTAGCCCCGCTGTGCTGCCAACCGGACTTTTAACGGCCCAGTCAGCAGTGCTGACTGGAGCTGCCAGAGTCCCTTTTCAACGAGGTGTTCCGGTCAAAAACTGGACACCTTGCAACCCTAGATCCATTCCTTGTCACCCATTCCAAGCTTCTGGCAAACAGAGGCTAGGGACACCATCCCTGCCCATCCTAGCTAATAGCCACTGATGGACCTATCCTCCATGAATTTATCTAGTTCTTTTTTGAACCCTGCTATAGTCAACCTCCCAACTTAACTAGGTACAGCCTCCTTCCTTATTCGCAATGTAAACTCACAAGCCCCAGTAGTCAGAGCTCCATACCACTCTGGGCAGCAGTGATACTGTGTCCAGCTCCAGTTTGTCCTTCTTGGGAGATTTCTCCCTACCACAGTACTCTTCCTGGCTCCTGTCCTGGGATGTCCCCCGTTGGCCGCTCTGTCCCTCCCAGGCTTCGGGTAGGTTCTCGGCTTTTTCACTCTGGGAAGTCCTGCTTGCTGCTGCCCTTCTGTCTGGAGCCCCAGACACACATCCTTTTGCTCTCCCGCTCTCTCCTTACATCTCCCCCTCAAAAACAAGCAAGCAAGCAAAAGTAATAATTAATTAAAAAAAAAAAAAAAGCACTCCCTCTTCCTGGAACAATTAGCAGTTCCCCCCTTAGTACAAAGATTTAAAAGGGCTGTGCTCTCTAAACCCCAAAGGGGCTACATTTGTTTTTCTGGTACCATGATGTACGTTTTCTTATCTTTGTTGTGGATACTATATTCCACCCCAGGGTACTTCTACCCTGTGTTAGGACACAGAACCAATGGCTCTTGCCTTTGAGAGGTATTTTATTCACTAATGCCAAAAGCTACATTTAGTTTTGCAGAGTATTGTGGAATATATATTACTTGACATAAGTGAGCAAAGTGAACAGAACTGTAGGAAAGACCTAATATAATTTGGTTAACATATCTGCCCATATGCTGGGTATAATACGTTATTAATATAGCGTGCCTTACCCCTAACATACATGTATTGGCTAATAGTTAAGACTGTTAAAAGTGTGTATGCAGATGTTCATATCTTTGCAGTGTTGTGCCCACTATTTCCACCTGTGACGTGTAGGACCAAGTATATATATGTGTGTGTGTGTGCATGCGCACGCAATTATATGCATGGACACACAGCAGTTGAGTAGAGGCCCAGCTGAAAGTTTTTTCCCTTGTGTTTAGTGGATTCATTTTGGCTTGTTTTGTAATCTGTATACAGTATTTTCAGGGTTTAAAATAGAGAATTCAGGCTCTAATTCTGGCTTTCATATATTTGGCGTTAGACAAGTCACTCAATTCCTTTGCATCAGTTTCCAGCTATAAAAATATAAAGACAAAATCCTTACCCACTGGGTTGGGTTGGCATTAGATTCCTGTGGAACCAGTCTGCCTGTGTGATGTAGCTGTTGAAACCTCAATCAATATATCTCAAAAGTGGTTTTTTCCCACCCAGCCTGGCCACATAGTGACATATTAGTATTTACCAATAGATCATGTGGCTTTTTTTTAATTCAAAAGACAGTTTATTTTGTTCAACCCACCGGCACACATTTCCTTTATAAACACAACTCCAGTTCCTAAACTCTTTCTGTTGATTCTTTGTTTCTTTTTATTGATGCAATCAGATGGAATTAGATTTTCTTGCAATTTCTACAAGCCTTGAACAACTACTCTGAAATTGGTGCTTAGTAGATGGAATGGTGCAACAACAAAAACATACAAATGCTGTAGTGTTTTGGACACTGAAATTTAGAAATCTGGTTTGACCTGAAGAATAACTGCAACTGGCTTGCGGCTTATTGATCACATAGGACACGTTTTAAGACAGAAAGGCACTCATCTACCTGATTCATAAAAGTGTTGAGGCTTAATTAGTTAATGTTTGTAAAGTACTTTTCATCATCAAAGTTCTGTATATGAAAATGCTAAGTACTTATCTCAGCATCCTAAATGTTCTACAGCTTCTCATTTTCTCCCTAAACTTATACGTAGAGGTAATTGCAGCTTCTTACACAGAATTTTGATATGCATCCCAGTTACTATTCAAAATGGCTAATTGTTTATATATGCTATTTATCCTCCATGCTTGAAAGTAATGGCCTGTTGTTGCTCCATGAAGGAGAGAGATGGAAATGATTTACAGAAATTTCTTTCTAGATTAGCTCATTAGGGGGCAGTAGTGCTCTTTCACTTCATTACACTTCTCTGGCACTTGACTGTTTTTTGAAATAAAATTCAAAATCAATTGTGAAGTCAGTAGTTGTGGGAAATGCTAAGTGTTTACATTTCTAATCTGTATATAACAATAGAGTTCTGTTGCACCAGTTTACAAAATTAATGCCTATTAATCAAAAATATGCAGAGCAAAGTAAATGAAATTTGTCTTTATTTTCATTTTTGCTAATTGTACTAGTATAAGCACATTCATTTAGGTTTACTACAGCTAACTAAATTAAAGATCACTCAAACATGAGCTCCTTTGTCAGAATCTAACATTCAAAATTGGTACTTGATTTTCCTCTCTGGAGAAATAATTTTAAACCCTTGGATGTTTCTATGGTATTGTTCCACAGCTATGATTTAAAGTAGTTCAAAGGTGATCTGTGTTGAAGGGTACACAATACCTCAGATTAGTATTCCATGCAATAATTTTTGGCAGGTATAAAATGACTTTCAGAGTTATAATACTTAAAGTATTATACCAGAAAAAAACCTGAAGGAAATATTCTATTTGTATTATTAGTTGCAGAATTTTAATTGCCAAGGAAATATGCTGTCTAAAACTCTAAAATTAAACTAGGATTATCTGAATTTTGGTAAATTTGTATTCTCATTTGCTACAAGATTCATTGTTCACTTATCCTCAGTCCTTTTGTTTCGTCTGTCTTTTCCTGGGGAGCTGGTATGAAATCACCTTGACAACAAAAACATCATTTAGCTTATGGTAAATTGGATTGGAGTCTGATTACAGATGGTGCTTTATTTATGGAAAGGAAATTTTAACTTGGAGTCAAAGTGAGACCTGCTGATACATTTTGAGGATCGAAAATGTTAATTTCTGAATCTTAAACAAGGATCTAAAAAGGATTTCTTACATAGGTTTACTATAACATTTCTTAATCATAGTGCTGTTAAAAATGTCTTGTGTAATTTTAATATTTTTTTTCTTGTTAAAGAGGCACTGAAAGAAATTTGTTTGGGAATATTTTATTGGTTTTTAAAATGTTGCTACTTTTTCCCTACTGTAAATAGTTACCATTCTGACTTTTTTCAGAAATTGTAGAAAACTGATAATTTATCTAGGACCTAATGGGTATTACTGTCTTTATGGTTGAAGAGCCAGTTGACCAGTGGAAGGAATACAAGTTAATAATTCTTGTTCCGATATCTGTGCTGCCAAGTATGATACTAGTTTGCAAACAAAGAAGTAATCAAAAGAAAGAGCCCTGAGGTGTAAAAATAAATAATCTAGACAAATGCATTTTCATAATAATTTATGTATGTAGAAAATGAGGTGATACAGTATTATTATACTTTCAGACTATGGCATCAGTTGTGCCTAAATTGCAGATGACAAATCTCCATAAACCATCTCGGCCTAATCTCTATAATAGCTCAAGATTATCCTCTGTATCCCCTGGGGCCATCTCAGACACTTGTGTTGTGAAGCTCATAGAAAAAAAAAGTTTAAGAGATCTTCAGGATATCGCCTTAATGTTTGTACCGAGCGCTTCCCAAAGAGGGATGAGTGTGTTTGAGCTCCTGGAAAGGTTTAGAGGCCTGGTTGATCTGTCCCCCTTTTTACTCTCCAGGGATCATGGCTTGTTTAGTGCCATTGGCCATTCCTGCCACACCATTCCATTAGGAGCAGACAACACAAAATGGAAGAAAAGGACACATATGATTTATTGTAAGATTGGACATATATATTGCCTGAATTATACCTGAAAATCCTCATTTCCTATCTACCATTCTTCCATTTTGTATTCTGCTTAGTATTATTTTCTCCAAATATATTACCTTGTAGTTATCTAAATGAAATCTTATTCCACTGACTTCTTTTCTCCCCTTTCTTGTTGCTTTCCCCCCCTTCTCCATTTCACATACAAACTTCTTTTTAACCTTTGGTTCTTTAGGTATTTCTTTATGTGGCCACACTGGGCTTCTTTCTTTTTGCTCATATTTTTCTTTTCTACTAGAATTGCTATTTGTAGTGTTCATGTGATAATATCTCTGAGTATATTGCAGTTTTCAGGTATCCTGTTACTTCCCAAAACTTGTCACAGGTGATCCTGTCAGAGTTGCCAATATAATACGAAACAAAACTAACAAGATGCCAATTTTTTGTAAATACCCAATTTTTTCCTGACAGATCTTATTAAAATATAATTTTACCATAGTAGGTTTATGTTCATGCTTATGTCATTTTTATCAGACAACTTTAATAACACCATTGACCTTTCTAAAGGAAAGATGATAGCATTAGAAATATTTTAAACAGATTTTCTTTAATAATTTCTTTAAAATCAGTAAAGCAGTCTTACTATACTTGGCAGAAATGCAATGCATCATCACACAGGAACTATTTTAGATCTATAAAGGTCTAAAATTAGTATTTGGAGCAGACTCTTTTACTGACCGCCCAATTGCTCCCCCCATCCCTGATCTTAACAGAGTTTCTGCGAGTGTATGGACTTTGACAAGCTCAGATCCTGTCTACTTCTCTTATCTTCACAAAGTATGCTTTTTTTGTTCATTAGGTTCACCATTCTGGGCATTTCCTTCCATCTTTAACAGCAAGGCAGAGCAGACCAAGAGAAATAGTGCTTTCCTTCTCATTGAGCTATGCTATCTGCTGACTTCAGCTGAAAATGTAGTTTCTGGTCTGCATGCCACCTAGGCAGAAATGACCTGCCGTCCAGTGCACTATGGATCTTTAAGGAAAAATGTACGAAACTTTATCAAGTTTCCCTTTTCATTCTTCCTCTGAAGGGGTTTTTTTCTGTAGCTTGGGCTTAACAGTTTGAAACAGTGGCCAGTGGTGATAGCCTTTGAAGCAAGGATGGCTCTTCTTTCCCCTTCAGAGAGTAAAGCAAGTGGGGTTCAGGTTCAGGAGGCAGGGCTGAACAAATCTAAGGCTGAGGTAACCTCCCATTCCTCTTAAGAGCCTGGTGCTTCCACAGTTCAGGGATCAGGGCTTATCTGGATATTGTTTTCTCAAAAACCCCTTAATAAGTGTAGTAGGACGAGAGCCTGAAACATAAGCCCTTGTATTAGAGGCCTGGTATGAGGCAGAACCTGCTCACAAAATTTGGCAAGAACAGGGCTAATATTGCAAAAATACATATTCTTAAGGAGTGCTAGTCACAGTGCTCACGCAAACACATGCCAATATCAAGTGGTACCAAAACATCCCGATATCAAGGATGGTACAAAAATATTCCCCAAGGATAACAGGAACACACTGACCCACTCCTAAAAGATAAGGTCAGGATAACAGTACGAATAAAGATGTTTTAATCAAACCAAGATGTACAAGAATAAGTAATAACTAGCCATGTCAGGGGGAAGTAACTACAGTAACTATGTCAGAGGGGCAGTACTAACTTGTTTGTATCAGGGTATAAAAATGTATCTCAGAGGGAATATTTTTGTCTGGCCTAGGGAGGAACGGGAAGTCCTGCTGTCTGAGCTGGTCCATTGTTATGGGCATACATGTATGAGCAGTCCGGTAAAGTCTGTGGAATACTAGTACTGTGCTTCGTCAACAAGAAACCTGTCTGGGTGCCTTCATCCCTCAATGGATCTTGTGGTCATTGGGTGGTTTGCTCGAGGTCTCCTGTGCCAGCTGTCAGCGCAGGGCTGGGGCGGCACACAGAGGGAACACACACATGCAGCCAAACATCTAACCACACTAAGAAGAGTAAATTGTGCTTCCAGCTCCTTCAAAAAGAGGGCAATTAAAACAGAAACCCCTTACTTTCAGATGTTGGAGGAGTTCTCATCAGGAGCAAACAGAATGCAAAGGTAAACTGCCCCCCACAGCCTGCACCCTACCTGTGCATTCTACCCTGGCCCTTTCCCTCCTAGATAGGAAGATAAATGCTCGTTTTCCTTAGAAAACGTGTTATAGTTTTGCCTCTGTAGTACAGAGGTGAATTGAGCGCTGTACATAATTTTTCCACGGTTAATTTCAGTAATTGGAAAAATAGTTGAATTACTTAGATTACGTTAGTCAGTGATTCAGTGTGTGGTGATGTGTGGACAGAGTTAAACTTGTTCCTGGAAATTTAAGACTTTTAATGCTTAGTATCTCTAGATTTCCTGATTTTCAAATGTCCTGATATTTTTGAAATACCATGTTCTGATTGAAGGTGTATATATATTTTAGCTTTTTCTTTCTTTTATAGTTTGTTTGAAAATTTTCCTCTTAGCTATGTGACAAAGCTCTGTCCTTGCCTCTGTGGGTCCCACGTTTCCTGGCAGATTTCGCTAGCCTCAGAGGCTCACTGTGACCCTGCACGTAACCCTTCTCTCTCTAGAGATAAGGGTCACGGTCTGAGCTATTTTCATCATAAGCCAGCGAGGGAGGTGAGGAGAAGTTATCCTTGCGCAGTCTCTGTTGTCTCCCAGTCTCAGTGATTAATCAGGGGGCAAAGGTGGGGTGGGGGGAGCCTGGGCCCACCCTCTACTCTGGGCTCCAGCCCAGAGACCCTAATAGTATCAGCTATGGTAGCTGACCTTTTAGAAACATGACATGTACAATTCCCTGGGCTACTTCCCCCCCAGGAGCCCTCACTTCCTCAAGCTCCACTTCATCCTTACCTCAGGGCCTCCTTCCTTGTGCCTGATATGGTGTGTACTACACAGCCTCTCTAACAGCACCACTTCCTCCCACAGCTCCTGACATGCACACCCACCTGACTAACTGGGAGGCTTTTAACTAGTTTCAGCCAGCCCCTGATTGGCTTCAGGTGTCCCAATCAACTTAGCCTTCTCCCTGCCTTCTGGAAAGTTCTTAATTGGCCCCAGGTGTCTTAATTGACCTGGAGCAGCTGCCATTTCACTTATCCTGGTACCAGGGATTTGTTTAGCCTGGAGCTAATATATCTATCTCCCACTACTTTTCTATAGCCATCTGGCCTTGCCCCGTCACAGCTAATACTGTGGGCTTGACTCTGCAGTCTTTACTCTGGTAAAACTGCTATTAACTTCAAAATAAATTAATAGGAATTTTGTCTGGGAAAGGACTGCAGGATCGTGCTTTACATCCGAAACAAGACTCATTATAAATAACTTTTGAATCACGGGCAGCAATGTTCAACACACTCCAAGAACTGTGTTGCTGTATTAGTCTTAGAATAATATCTGGGCAGGTAAGATTATTGCCCATGAGGTCTAGCTCCTGTGAGTTTTATTTTTTTGGGACAGCCTTTCAATCAGTTTCTAAACAAAATTACTGTTACCTTCATTCTAAATTAGTGGTATATTGCAGGCTTTTACTGAAAATTCCCGTTTATTCCTTCTTTTATGTTAGCCCATAAAACTTTTTTACTTGTCATTGATGATAACTCTAGAGTCTAATTTACTGTTATAGAAATTATATATTGTACTACTCTGTTATAAGGTTTTATGAAATTGCTAAAATGCTAATTCTGTCTGGCTCCCATGGAAATTGATGGGAATTTTGCTGTTGATTTCAATAGAAACAGGATCTGGTGAACCAAAGTAATAGTTTCATAAGGAGGGAAAATGTAGTTCAGAATTAAATCAACATAGATAGTATTTTGAGAAGTCTTCATAAAAAAGTACAAGAAGTGTGTATTACTAAAAAAAGCCCTCCCTTTCTCTCGCTCTCCAGTGTCAAAACTCACCAGTGGCTACACATTATCATATCGTGTGTACCGGAATAAAACTATGCTGTCAAGTGAAATCAAGATTCAGTTTCCAATTGTATGAGCAGTATGAAATGTAATAGAACTGGAAACCCAAATAGGTTTTTTTTGTCATGTCAGCATATCAAGTTCTTTTAAATTCTGTTTGACATACCATGTGCAGCATAATTGAGAATTGCTTCACCTTTAGAATCTAAATTAAATTTTAATGGTACTCTCACTATTCTATTTTCCTGTCATTGTATGCAAATTCTTGTTAACAGAAATGGGGTAGGTAAATACATGTATGTTGAGAGGTGAATTTACACTTTTTGCTGTTTTTATCTGTTTTTAATTATGCTTTCAATTTATAAAAAAGATGTTGCGCCCATTTACTAGTATTCATTCAGTGGTCTGAACCAATGCATGTATCTTGCCCCATTGATAATATTGGAGTAGGTAAAGCTAGTTTGGTAACAAGTGTTTAAATACTACTCCTCATTTTTTTCTTTGACCCATGATATTTTATCCTTGAATATTGGAGGCATGGGAATGGGGGTGCACAAGACCAGCAGTCATATTTGGAATGGGGAACAGAGCCTAAAAACTCCTTGCTGAGGGAGTTGAAAATTAGCTGCCTACTGAAACTGTGAGTGATAGGAGATGTAGAGCGGGGGAGGATAACTACTGACTAGCTGGTGCTGGCAACTTCTCAGGAACTGCACAGAGTGATGGGAGAGGAGGTTTTTGTCCCCAGCCTGGATCCATTGCCAGGAGCTCTTCCACTCTCCCCGCCCCCTAATTCTCACCAGGACTTTAGCTTGCTACCTCCCCTTGCCTGTCAATAATCATAGAATCATAGAATGTCAGGGTTGGAAGGGACCTCAGGAGGTCATCTAGTCCAACCCCCTGCTCAAAGCAGGACCAATGCCCAACTAAATCATCCCAGCCAGGGCTTTGTTAATCCTGACCTTAAAAACTCAAAGGAAGGAGATACCTCCCTAGGTAACGCATTCCAGTGCTTCACCAACCTCCTAATGAAAAAGTTTTTACTAATATCCAACCTAAACCTCCCCCACTGCAACTTCAGACCATTACACCATAATACCTTTCTCTGTCTCAGCACTCTCCTCCTTCCTTTCTCTCATTTACCTTGTTGGCTTGGTTCCCCTTCAGTTAGCAAGCAAGTTATGTGCTCCTCTTGCAGGTCTATTAGGACTGTGGAAATTTCCCCTCACCTTGTCCTGTGTCGACTCCTTAAAGAAGAAGGAAAGAGTAGGAGTGTGGATAGGGAGGAAGAGAGAAAATGTTGTTTCTGTGTCCTATTCTAACAGCAATGTTGTGAGTTGAGCTCTGCTACATACATCAGCTCTCTCTTTCAGAAAGTGGAGGAAAGAACTAAGAAACACAAAATATGGTTTCAAACTAAATACTAATTTTTTAAAAATACCATTAGCCGTGCCCATATTTTAAAAGTGTGGAGGCATGGTGTAAACCACCCTTTAATTACCAATAAATATGAGCATTATTCTTGTTTCACAGAAGATTACAATAAATTTAACAGCAGCAGGAGTCAAGGAAGAATGGCTGTCATAAATACAATATGATTTTGTGATCCAGAAGCAACTGGAGAAGAAATGGAATATGCTTTTTATAAAATAGGAGATGAAATCACAGATGTCTTATATTGTGCATTTTGCTAGCATCAACACAATTTACAGAATTGCTGTGTGTGTGTTTGTGTACACAATCCACTGAAATGCACAGTTCCCTCTGAGATATGCTGCAGGTATTCAGCTGTGCACACAAACACCACACAGTAGTTTCATGATAGGAAGTGAAGAATATAGATTCATCCCCTGTGCATCTGTCCTAATAATGGAATACAGTTCTATGGTATCTGAGCACCTCTCAATGGATGATATCCAAAATCACGGTAGACCAGCAGTCTTAATTTTGATCCCCACTTCCCTTAAGGCAGTTTGAGCTAGATGATCTGGTTGTCCCTTCTGGCCTTAAACGCTGTGACTTTGTGACTATGAATCTGTGTGCTATTGTTTGGTTCTTTAATTTATTTTCTCCTCCCCTCTCTTTACTGTGTACCTTCTCTTGTGTCTCTTCTTTATTGTCTGTCTTCTTAGCTTTCCCATAATGTCAGGTAAAAACAGCAAAGTTGAAGTGTATTTTACATTTTGTTCTGGAGATTTGTGCTCAAATAGTACCTACTCTGCAGGTACAGTCTGCCCCTCTTTGTCCCATTTCAGATACCAGGTGTATTGTTACCAGGTATATTGGCACTCATGGCTGCTGGCTGCACATCACAGAAGTGCTTGGCACTATCTGTATTTTTTCTCTTTTTGTTTAATATTTGCCTAGAAACTTATTTGGTTCTTTAGTCTTAATTTTGTCCCTCCATTTGGCAAACATAATTTCTTTCCATATTTTTGTTGGAGTTGAATTCAGCGAGGCTGTCTTTGTTTATTAAACTGTTGTAGTTACATAGCACTGTGTTATACCAAAACTACTTGGTGTGTCTTCTACCATTCTCTAAGTGTATTTCTTTCTCTTTTGTTATTTTGGTAGTTTAGGTCCTGATTCTGGACCCATTGAAGTCAGTGGCAAAACTTCCATTGGTGTAAGTGGGAGCAGGTTCAAGTTTTTAGGGGACAAACCTTCAGGGTGCTTGCTCAGCATTTCCATGAGGTGCTGAGTACCCTCTAGCCCCTATTGTAACTCCACTCTTCTCATAATTGAGCTGTCATTGATGAAGAGTCATCAGGAGCACAAAATTGTTTTTATATGTCCAAAAAAGTATAAGTTCCTCAGCAATATTTGTTGTGATTTGTTTATTTTTGTTTTTAAGGAAGTTAGAATTTGTGGGATTTTTCCACTGCAAAGGGCAATTGGTTGTCAAAGTTTTAGTCTTAACATTTGACTTATGTTTCTTTATGTGTTATTAGTTACTCTGTGGTACACTGGCAGCAGCACATATGGTTTCTGTTTGTTTTTTAGAAGTTCATGGAATATTGATATTAATTCCTTCTATTGGATGACAACTGAATGTTTTTTGTATTGACAAATATCTCAGCAACTACGTGCAATTACAGAAGTGTGTGTGTGTGTAATTTATTTAACAGAGGGGGTAACTGAGCCATAAAGATGTTAAATGACATGCTCATATCATTCGTGTGTGTATATATATATCTGTACACGCCCATGTATAAATATACACTCACAGTTCAACTGATCCTAGAGTTTATTAGCTAGGCTATCATTTTTATGGGTAGCTTTGAGCAACTTACTATATATATTATACTGTAATTCCATAAAATCCCATTTGCAAGACCCAGGCTGTTGTGCCTTGAAGTCCATCAGCTCTGTCTCTGATGACCCATCGAAGGGAGCAGCTTTGCTACGTGACAGTCTTCAACTGAAAATAGTCCACTGCCAGTCTTATAGAGTACTGCTCAAGAACTAACAGTAGGAGCGACACACATGTCCTGTTCTTTCTAATCTGATATTAGCTACCATGATGAGATATATAGTAGGAGAGTAGACTTCTCAGGTAACTGGAACCTTTAGACCATTATATATATCCACACAAGATAAAAGATGTTGTGAAGAGGCCAGTTTGATCTAGTAGTTAGTCCAGAAGACTGGAAATCAGGAGACTGGGATTGTCTTCTTGACTGTGCTAATAATTTGCTTAGCCTCTTTGACTCAATTTTCCCATCTGTAAATGGAGATTTTTATACATTTTTGTAAAGTGATTCTTCAGTAAAAAGCACTAAATAAATACTAAGTAGTATTTTAGATCATACATATCTTCGATGAGTATCTACAGCATACCTACAAGTTAACATGCACTAATTGAAAAAAAAATTGCATTTTTTGCAAACTCTGCTAGTCTCTTAAATCCTGATCCTGCACCGCTGAAGTCAAGGGAGACTTTGCTTTGGCTTGAGTGGGTATTGGAGTAGGGTCTTAATGAGGTAAACTGTTGCAAGTGTCATAATGTCTGTTTCATGTTCACAATGAAAGAGATGATTTTGAACATTTTAAAGCAGCGGAATTTGATACTGCCGTATGCATATACATGACAATCAAAGAAACAACTTTCTCCCAGCAGGCAACTGGCCTACCACAACACATCTGTACCTATTGCCGACGGAGCTGCAGTTCCAGGATCAGACTCCTGAATCATCTCAGGACTCATATGTAAATTTGTGGTAGTTCATCCTTGAATTGAGAGATCGCTAATGAATGAATGATACATGACAGTTATTCTGTGACATGGTGTAAGCATGATTTGTAATAACTGTAAGACTTGTATGACTTCTTGGTGTCTGCCATTCTCACTTTAAAGGGATTCACTCATACTGTGCGTTGTAGGGTCCATTAATCTGTTATCTCTCTGCTTGGTTTTAATAAGATGGGCCCTTTGGGATTTGGATTTTTAAAGTGTCTTTCTTTCAAAAATATTTTTATTATTCATAATTCTAAAAATAAAATATGAATTTCTTCCCTAGTAGATTCTGGCTTGCAGTTGCGTTAAATCTTTAAGAGCTGATTCATTAATATTTTATCTACAGGAACATAACTTCCTTTCTGTAAAGTGTGGCACATTCTAGATCCTCACTTGTGATTGTCCGTCTTATTAAGGGGTGATGTGATTGCTTTCCGTGATGGAGTGTCCACCCCACACAAGCCCTGAGTGAGTTAATGTGGGCCAGGAGGGGCTAACTAATCGTAGATGCTGCACCTGGAGCGGGGAACCAAGGATTGATAAGGCCTAAAAGCAGATGAAATCCAGTGGTGGGGAGGAGCTGGTATAGGAGTATAAAGCCAAGAAGTGAGAGCATGAAAGGGGCTGCAGGGAGGAGGTCTGCAGTCACTGCCTAGAGGAAAAGGGAGTTGTCCATGGACAAGTAGGAGATCTGGGGGAAAGTAAGCCCTGGGGTCCGGTCCTGTCATGGACCAGAGTCTTACAAGAGGCACAGAGGAGTAAAGTAGCCGTGGGGAACCGAGGAAGCTCTGATGGTAAACCGACAGATAGGTAAGGAGGTGGAATAGGAAGGAACCCAGGGAAATAGCAACAGGGTCTGAAACTGAGCTGATCTAGGTTGCTAGCCATAGGGTCCCTGGGCTGGAACCTGGAATAGGAGGCAGGCCTGGGTTCCCCACCAGCTGCTGGGGAAAGTGGCACAGGACCTGAAGTTGAAATGGAAGACTACCTGAAACGGCATTCAGACAGCTAGTTCCATGGAACTTTGTTACCCTGGAAGGGAAGGACTTTATAGTGACCTGGCTGGAAGGCTGAGTCATGAAGAGGGAGTACTGAGTCCTGGCAAGAGAGAGACAGGGGCTACAGCGCAAGCAAGCAAGCAAAGGAAGGTGGCACCCGACAGGGAAAGAGCTAATTCCCAGACCTAGTTCCAATTAGGTGCACCTGTAGTGATTGGAACCGCTTCACACTTTTGTGTAGGCTATTGTGATGTAGTGCTGCTTCCAGTTGCCATTCTTTATAGTGGATCTGGAGTGGGATATGACGATGAAATACTTTCTTCCTTCCACCTAAGAAGTCAGCAATGGCCATATTTTCTTCCACCCAGTCCCCTTGTTAGGACATGATGCCATGGTATCATGGCATAGATAACAGTCTCATCTAGAACCTGTATTGTGGGGAAAGGCAGCTGCTTGAGATCCAGCTGTTGAGCTTCTCATTACTCCAGTAGTAACCACTGCAGGTTTGGTTCGGAGCAGTCGGAGCTTTGTCTTGCAGCTTTCTACCCTGTCTCTATGGCAGAAACAAGTGTTAGAAACAAGGACAGGAAGAGGAACATTCATAGTGAGTTTTTATTCCTGTTTGTTTGTATTCTGTAGCACTCACAAGGTGCTAGGTGCTGTCCAAAATGTATGTGAAAACACAGTCCCTGTCCCCAGTTAGTCTAAGAAGATGAGCAACTTATGAAAGGGGAGGGATAAAAACAGTCTCCCAAATTAGTGATCCACCTCTATAATTAGTTCACTAGCTTCTTGTAGATGTCACAGTAGAAATAAGTTTCAAGGAAGGACTTCCAGGAGAACAGGGTAATGGCCTACCTTGAACTCAAAGAGCCCCCCATGTGTATGGAGCCCCATACAGTGGAAGAAGGCACAAAGTCAGTTGTGGGAGAGCAGACAAAACGGAAATTAAGTCTACTAAAAATTCACAGAATTGGAAGTGTGGAAGGGGCGGGGAAAGTTGACTCTCAGACCCTAGTCTTTGCACAACTTTCTTGCTTTCTGGCTGCCTGCAAGATTTTTTAAAAAAAATCTTCTATACCTTCTTCCCTTGTCTGCCACTAGGTTCTGCTTCTGCAGCTTCTGCAGGGTGGTCAGGAAATACAATCAGGATCTGCAGAGAGTATTTTCTGCCTTTTGGCTTTGAGTTGTGCTGATGAGTCAAATACCAACCCTTAATGGTGTTCGTCAACAGCTCTTTGATAGGCTCTGCTGGATTCTGGGCTGTCTCCCCACCTAAACAGAACTAACAAAATTGTTGTTATGACGGAAAAGAAATGTAAACAAACACAAAGAGCTGGGGAGGAGGACCCTGCCTACCTGAGCACAGATGGTCTCCCAGGGGAAGGGTGAGCTAAAGAGTGGTATTGTGATTAGGATGTTTATTTTCTTTGTGATCTGTACTCTGTATTTCTTGTACTTAAGGAAAGAGCAATAATGTGTTAGACTTCCATGTAAAGCACATGTGTTTATTATGTGCTACACCAACCATGCAACCCCCGAGAGAATTAAAATGTAACCTAGAAGGTGGGATTTTGATAGTGAGTGTGTTTAAGATACTGGGGTATCTTGTGGGTCAACACAGGTCCTGGGGGCATAAGGTAGAAGGATTGTGGGGCTCCATTTCCATGAAGAGGTAGCAGACAGAGTCAGGATCCTGGAAATATGCCAGAGGTGCCAGGGAAGAAACAGTACTATAGCTTTCTGAGACCCAGGGAAGCTTAGCATACATGAAAAGAAAAGGAGTACTTGTGGCACCTTAGAGACTAACAAATTATTTGAGCATAAGCTTTCGTGAGCTACAGCTCACTTCGCTGGACTCTTTTGCAGCAGTCTAGTGGGCTACTTGTAAGGCAAGCCCAAGCAGAACTGTCTCCTCTCAGTTTGGCATCTCATGGACAGATCATAGCCTGTGGGTAGAGTCTGTAGAAAAGTATATTCACTATTTTTTTTTTTTTTTTTGCCTTGTCTGTGATCTGTATCTAGCACCTTAGAGTTATCGTCTGGGAACTGTGGCACTCCTGGTGATTCAGTTTCTTTTAAAAGGCAGATAGTTTTCTAACCAGTTGCATGGGAGAGGGTAAGATGTATAAGAAATGTAGCTTTCCTTTTCACTGGTAAGTATGAATGGTTGAGGGTGTTTTGTGCATGTCATTGTGCTATTTAAAAAGAACTCTGCCTCTCAAGTTAATGTTTCTGTGTAAAGCTACTGCAGGACCCTATAGCTACCAGTTAACTTATTTTTTAAGTAGATTCAGACCCTGATGTGACCCTCACTTCATGATGTCTGGGTTTTTTTTAGTCTTCAACTGCAGTGTAGAGTAGGAGTCCAACATGACTCTCATTAATGAATTATAAAATATAGTACATTTGGTTTCTTTTGCGTAAGTATTCAAGTAAAGTAGAAAAGATTCATGCAGGAAAATTGGCTGAAAACATTGTTAACCATCATTAAAAATATTCCATTAAATGCAGCATAGCCATGTCCCCACTCGCCATGTCAGCTTGGCCTGAATAACTGTTGGCTTATAACTGCCTCTTGCACATCAGCTACCTTTTTGGACACTATCCTTAAAGTGGGTCATATTGCTTGGATATTTTTTTTTCTTAATATTTAAGAGAGTACCAGCAAGACTTAGTTGGACAGAAGCCAACTATTGTGGTGGACCTAGTTGTTCAGATTTGTTTTTTGTACTTTTGAGGTTTAATAAATGTTGAAGTTGAGTGTTATCCATTTCCATGAAAATTTAGTTGTGTTGTCTGACACGACAAAATCTGAACTGTACCACTTTGGACACAGTCAACTGCATGCTGGGAGATTTCCACTAAATTCCTGAAAGGGTTAAAATTGTGTGTGCTATCTGCCTACGCAAATTGAGACTGACATGATAAACTGCAAAACTCCATTAAAAGTATGTGTTTTTATACCATTATATTGTGTGTCTGTCTGTAATAACTGTTTCTGAAATCTGTTGCAGTTTGGAATACTGGATACTAAGTAGGAGACAAGAATGTAAAATAAATACCATCTTAGAAAAGAATTTGTATGACATTGTACAAAAGTTGGCCAAAAGAGAGGAGTGAAGAAGGCAAAGGTATTTTAATAATACTCTGGTAAAAACTTGTTCAGTCCTTGTGAAACTCAAAGGTTTCCCTCAAGATTTTAGGAAAGGGCTTAGGGAGAAGATGTCATAATATTGTAGGGCTTCGTTCTACCCTTAATAACGTGATCTTTAACTGCAATTGACCTCAAAACTGGTGAGTACAAAATGTTAGGTCTCTCACTACTACTAGACTAGAGTGATGTGAATGGGAGCTGCACCTGTGAAACTGATGGAATAGTTGGGTTCTTTGTGCGTAGAGAAGAAAGTATTAATCAGGTTTTTTTGCACATTTTTAAACAAGCCCAAATTAGATTTTCTTAGTTTTAAGATCTCAAAATAAAATTAGGAGAGGCAGAGAACAAATACAAGTGTGGTGGGTTCACTATCTTTATATTGTTTGAAGAAAATGCTAGGTCAACACTAACATTTGAGCACTACAGATAACATTCTGAAAAAGCCAAACTAAATTTTGGGGGCATTTCTTTCTATTTCATGGCACCGTATTGACAGTGTTCTATCTTCTAAATGTAATTAGAAAATGTAAAGAAGCAGCCTGATTGGAGAATGACTTTTTATCTCATAAAATATTTGTACTTTCATGTTTTACCTTATGAAATCATTGTATACTCTGATGGAAACATGGGGAAATAGCCATTCAGTTTTTAATAGCAAAATATTTTGACTGAACTGGTGTATCTAAGTGGTCACCAGCCTTTTCACTAGCTTGGTCACCTCATCTTTGGAATGCTGCACAGCAAAATTTTGAAATGCACTTTCACTGTGTACTCAGCGTTTTCTCTGAAACAGTATTTTCATATTTAGTAGGAAAAAATGTTAATACAGCATTAGGGTAGTAAACTGTCTCCAGCTCTTGTCCACTGACAGTGATATGTGAGCTGATCCCATCACGTTTGTTTGTCATCAGCTTGGTTTTCTTTGCACTGATTTCCATGCCGTATTTTGCGGAGGTTTCGTCCAATTATTTCACAAGGTTGACAAGTTCATTTTCGCTGCCTGCCAGGCCATCAATGTCATCAGCGAACCGAAGATTTGAGATTGTTCGCCCCCCCAATGCTGACTGTGCATATGTGATCTTCCAGGGATTCAGTCATTTATATGTTAAGTTTAGTAAATGCTGTGGGTGCCTTTCCTATCCTTGATGTCCCTTCCTTCTTGAGGTCTCTGTTGGCCAATGTGTGCTGCCCAGGTAGGTGAATTGTTCTATTTTCTTGATATTTTTCCTTCTAATGTAATACTGCTTGACATCTGGGCTTCAAGGATGTTTGTTTTAGCATACCTAATTTTGAACCCTGCTTGGCCTACTGTTTTTGCCATGTTTTCTGTCTTTCTTTGTAACTTTTCAGGTGTGTTGCTAAGTAGCATGTTATCAGCAAAGTCGAGATCTTCTTGGCATTTGCCATCAACTCATGCTATGCCAGTGTTTGCGTTGCTAATACACTTCTTCATTATCCAGTCTGTAGCATGCCAAACAAAAGCGGAGATAAAATGCAGCCCTGTTTCATGTCAGTGTCTGTATTGAGCTACTCTGGAGTGTATGGAGCACTTTGCATCTCTGTGCATGACCTTGAAGATGTTGATGACTTTAACTGGGATTCCATAGAGTTGAAGAATATTCCATAATGTATGTCTGTGCAGGCTGCCAAATGCCTTTTGAAAAATCAATACAATTGATGGTGAGGGGAGCTTGCCATTATATACATTCTTCTATAGTGGTCCTTAATGTGAATATCTGATCTACACGAGATCTCTTGGGCCTGAGTCCAGCCTGTTCTTCTCTAAGCTTTGCATCCACTGTCTCTTTTTTTTGGTGTAGTGTCTCACTGTGGAAGGCTTTCTCTACAACAGAAAGTAATACAACTTCTCTCCAGTTATTAACGTCAGTAAGATCACCCTTTTTGGGTTTTCTGACGATAATTCCATGTTCCCACTGGTCAAGAGGGATGTTTTCCCAAACTTCATAGAACAACTCTGTCTGTTTTGTGAGGATGCTGAGGTAACGTGTGTTCAGCATTTCTGCTGTGATTTAATCCTCTCCTGCCCCTTTATTGTTTTACTGTTACTTGATTGCAGCCTGTACTTCTGACACCTCTATTGGACAGATGTTAATGTCAAGTTGATCAGGTTCACATGTTTCATCTGCAATGGGTCTGGGTCTGTTGAGGATGACTTTGAAATGCTCTGCCCATCTGTTCTGTTCTACCCCAGTTGTAAGCATTTTTCCATCATTGCTTTTTATTGGCCTGTTTCCTGTTTTGGAATGTACAGACTGGATTTTAGTCACATTGTGAATGGCTCTGTGGTTTTCTAGCATAGCAGCAGCTTCAGTTGCTAGGTCTTCAATATATCTCTGTTTCTCTTTCCTTGCATTGCTTTTCATTGCCTTTTCTGCTTTCTTGTACTTCTCCTTTGCTTTTTCCAGTATGTTGTTGGTCTTAGCATTCAGGAGTTTTCCTTTCAGTACTTTTCTGTCCTCAGTGAAACGCCACATCTTTTGACTTACCCAATTCTTGCTTTATGTTGATATCCAACTGTGACTGCTGCAGCTTGACTCACGTGCTCAGGCCAACGAACACTGCCCATTTTTCTTCAGTCCCAGTGTGTGTGTCTTGCCTTCGGCACTGCCTCAAACCTGTTCCTTAGTTCAGGTTGTAATTTCTTGCAGTACTTTTTTGTATCCAGTTTTGTACTGGTGCTATTCTTTACCACTTTCTGTTTAAAGATCTTTCTCAATTTTAGTTTCAGGTTTAGCAATGAAAAGATTGTGCTTTCTGCTGATATTTGCTGTTCGATATGCCCTGGCCTCTTGGACAGATGACCTGAATCTCAGGCTAATGCAGATGTAGTTAATGTAGTTTTTCATTTTGCCATCTGGCAAATGCCATGTTTTTTTATGTACATCTTTGTGAGGGAATCGAGGGCTTGGAAGAACTAGATTGACTACCAAGTACAGTCCAATGAGTCTCTCGTCATTTTGGTTAATGATTCCCAGCCTATGCTTCATCATTGATTTTTTCCATTTCTTGGTTGTCACATCCTATTTTAGCTTGAAAGTCACTCATCATAAGGAGTAAGTCACTTTTCCTCAACTGTTATTTTACCAAATTATACATATTTAGTCCATTCAATATGTCCTCTTAAATTAACTCTTACAGCAAAGTAATCAACTTTGTTGCTCTCCTTTGAACTCCTAGTTTACCAATCAGTTCTGGAATGTAGTGCCTGTATTGGTGGTCTCCCCCTAGAAATTCTCCAGTGCCTTTACTCACCTAGGGTACATGACATAATATTCATTTAATTCAATAAGTAATCTCTTCACATGGAAGGAGAAGTTGGGAGGGTCTTAAGTGTATTAATGGGATGTAGAATCTAGGATAGTTTCTACAACTTGCTGATTGGGGCCAGGACCTATGGAGACACCCCTCTCCTTGGGGGATCTCAGTCAGGAGCAGATAGGACAGTGCAACACACCCTTCTTTGGCTCCTTCTCCCGATGAAGTGCAGCATGGGTGTATGTGTATGCATCTTTCCTTTACCTTCCCCTCTTTCTCTGTACTGTGTTGAGGGGGTGCAGGCCATTTCACACTGCCTCTGGGCATTGGAGCTCATCCCATTCACTCCTGCTGCCATTAGCCTGGGACACTGGGGCAGCTACTTGATTTTCGCCTTCTGGAGTAAGAGGGGTGGGATGGGATGGCTACCATTTGCTGTTAAGCCAAGTAGCCATTTTGGGCTCTCTGTTCCAGTCCTACTTTTTTCCCACCTTACCTAGTATTCTAGAGTCCTGTGACACTGGGGACTAGGTTGATCTCATCAATCTTTTGTTTGGAGGTCTGGAAGGGATTTTTTTCCCATATGGCAAAATTGGCAAACTGCGGTGTGGGTTTTTTCACCTTCCATCTGACATCTTTGAGTTCCAGTTTTGGGATTTAAATTACATTTGTCACAACTTTGGTGGGTTCAAAAAGGATCTGAGATGAGATCCCTGTAACCCAGTGAGATGCCCCCAAGCACATTACTTGGTGAGGGGATATGCCCTCATGTCTCATCTAGTGTGGCTCCCCTCATCTCACATTTGCTACCTCCTGTGTGGAGGAGGGGAACGGGTTGGAATTCTGGCTTCTAGATGGGTCCCTAGGTAGGCCTGAGGGTGTAGAGGGTACATTGCTCTCATACCCACCCTCATATATGTAGAAACTGGAGCCATTGGTGCCCAGTTGAATTCCACAATGCACCAGTCATTCAGAATGGTTTGAGGGGGAAGGTTAATAATAATTGTAATAACAATAATAATTGTTGGTTAATAATCTCAAAGTTTGATTTCTCCATTTAACCATACTACGGCTGTGCGTGTCATTGTTTCCGTGTCCACATCAATGAGAGGACGGTTAATTTCAAACATGTTATAGAAAATTGGGGAGTGTTTGCCATCAAATTTTCTTTTATTTTAAATTTTACTCATTCTTTCAAATTCAGCAAAGCAACTATGCCTGAGTGATGACTAGCCACATGCTAAGAAATTTCTAAAATCAACTGTTTGAGGAATTTGAGCAGAACAAGTGTTCTTTCTCACTTGACTTCCTCAGAAATAGCTGAATAGATTTGTTTTTTGTTCAGACTTCTTGAAAGAATTCACCTTTAAGGTAAGACCAAACGTGAAGTTTCAACCCCCAAAGTATTATTTTTAGAAAGATATTAACAATTGAAAATGGGGAGCTTAGCAAGGAATGCTATTTTTAACCTCGCTATGTTTCTGTTGTGAGCCTAAAGTACAAGTCATTGATCTATATTACCAGTGCTATTATAGACTAATTGGATATTATGTATGAGCCAAAGTGCATTAAGACTGGTTAGAATAATTAATCTAGAATGCCCACATAACCTGCAGTTTATCATTACTTTTGTGAAATGTCAATTTGTGCTATTCCTTTGTCACTAATTCTTCTTTTCTTTATGTGCTTTGGACAAATCATTGTCATTTCAATGCAGAATTATAAGTGAAAGGGTAATCTTCCCAGAGATTAAAAAATTCAAACCTAAAACAGCATGCAGGGTAATTGTATGTTTCTGAATCCTCAAAAGAATTCTGACTACTCTGTATTTTTTCTGGCCATTTTACAAAATCACTAGACTTGCTTTCTTGGCAGTTTCTCCTGATGAGAACTTTTGAGTTTTTATCCACATGGAACTTTTCAGACTCACGAAACCAGGTTTCCTGAAGAATTAATACATATTCTTGAAAGATTACAAATGAAATATTGTCTTTCATCTTGTTAACATCTGTCCTGCTTGAGGCACAGAGTATATGGTACTTGCTGCCTTATCAATATTGTGTGCATTTGACACTGAGGAGGTGTCAATGGTAACAATGCTGTGGCACCCTTTACATTCATGCTTGAGGAAGAAGGTGGTATAGGTGATCACCTCAATCAGTTGCAAGCCCAGCAGTTTTCATCCATCCTGTTTCCTGTGATTTATAGCAGTCAAGGACTTGTAATCTGCAGTTATAGTGGCATTGAAGTTTGTGCCACTTGGTTTCATTAACACTTAGCTAAGTTTAACAGCAGCAATGACAAACAACCTTTTCCAGTGGTAAAATACATGAAAAATGATCTCTCTTACAGTGCAAAGAACACCACCAATGTAGCATAGTGTACAGGCCCTGAGCAAATCTTGCAGAAGTAGTACGATTGTGTAAAATCACTACTAATAAAATAACATATACATCTTTCTAAGAATGGCCTGCCAAGACACTAATAGAGACTTCAAGTAAAAGAAAACATGCATTTTTTCTCTTTTGCCTAATGAGACAGATAGTGTTACTAAGAATACACTCTGAAACCTTTTGTTACTACAAGGGCAATACAGAAACAATATAAGAACAAAAGCCATTTAATGGAAACAGTCTCCTATATTGTTGTGTTTATGTAGGAGGAAGCTACCATAACAGTTTCTTTTTCTGACCTCTTGAGAAACTTATTTCAGGACTCCTGCCATCTTCAGAATATGACTTTGTAGTCAAAGAGTTAAAGCTATTGCTCTCCAGTGTGAGAAGGAAGCATGCAAATGGGCTGAGATGAAAAATAAATTGCAGCACAGTGCTGTCTTGTTGAGGTTTCTGTTGCCTTTTCCTAAAGGAACAAAACACAGTGCAGTGCACTAAGTATAATAAAAGTAGTACAAGAATGGCTTTGTAAATGCAGGTCTCCAAATGGTTCTTTGCTTAGGGGTATGTGGGTTAGTGTGGGGTTCTTCAGTGGTGTCTGATGAAGACTTGTTAGAGAACTCCCAGTCAGCAGCTGCAAGAAATGCCATGAAATTCATGAGTGGCTGCAGCCATGTTTAAAAAGGGGTAGCAATGTTATACTGTTTCTCTTTCCTCCCTCTGCTCTCCTCCCCCCCCCCCCAACAGAGCAAAAAGAAAAAAAGCATGGAGTGAGTGAAGGGGAAGGGAGGGGAGGGCAAGACAAACTGTGCTAAAGCAGAATTTTAAAAGGAGGAAAAAAGATGAGAATGATGGGAGTGGACAGGTACACAATTGTTAAGGGCCAGATTCTGGTCCATGAGAGCTACTCTGGTGATGTACAGGGGCCTTAAAGAGGCTGTTTTGGTCCCCATGGATATTCCCTTGGTGCAGGAGCAGTGTAGGGTCAACATAAACGGTCCTGTGCTTTCCCAACCTGGAACCCATGGCATACGAGTATTCCATGGGAGGGAAAGTGGCTGTAGCTCTTTGCGCTACAGCTATTCTGGATTTTGGAGCTGTGCTGGGTTTTGAAGCTGCCCATTGGCAGCTGTAAGGAGGCTGCCATAAGTTAGAATAGCCCCAGAATGCATTGGTTCCACTGGAATGCATTGGTTTTGCCAAAGGTACTCTAGCAAGACAAATTCATTTAAGCTGCGTAGTGATTTTTGATTGAGAACATCATAACAAGGAATAGAAGCGCATGAAACTAAACCAGGAAGAAGTCAGTAAGGGCAACTAACAGCAAATAAAAGTCAATACAATGTTCTACACAGTTGAGACTTTTCCACTAGAGATATTTAAATTGTATGCTGGGGGAAAAATTGAAATTAATATATAGGAAGATAATTGTTATGCAGGATTACCCACTGGGTCTCTTTCAGCCTGACAGCTAACTCTGTCAGAGCTTGGGAGTCATTCTGAAAAATTCCTCAAACTCTTGTGAGTTCAAGTGTAGCACAATCTTGAAGCTATAAAACTCTGGTAGGCACTAGTGGGGTTATTTTAAAATTCACTTTAGCATTTTTTAAGCCACAGTGTAAACTGCTGTAGCCTTGAGGGAGTTATAAAGAACTTGGAGCCATCATTTACTTTAAAATGCTGCTAATTTTAATATAAGATGTCTGGGACAAAGAACACTTGTTGCTTTAGTGCTCTTTGAAGAGGAGACCTTGACAAATGTCAACTTGAGGCAAGCAATCAGAGTGAACCAAACACCTACAGCATATACTTCAAAGATATCTGTGGGAGGAAAAATGGAATGGTTTTCATTAAAAAAACAAAAACAAATCATACATAAATTTTGCATCTTGGTTTCTATAAGGTGTAAAGACAAAATATTTCTGCCAGTGTGTGGAGAATCATATTATCATAGACATGTAGGACTGAAAGGGACTTCAGTAGGTCATCTTGTCCAGTTCCCTGCATTGACGCAGGACTGAATGTTATCTAGACTATCCCTAACAGGTGTTGGTCTAATCTGTTCGTAAAAGCCTCCAGTGACGGAGATTTGCACAGCTTCCATAGGTAATTTGTTCCAGTGCTTAACTACCCTTACAGTTAGGAAGCTTTTCATAATGTCTAACCTAAATCTTCCTTGCTCCAATTTAAGCCCATTACTACTTGTCCTGCTCTCAGTGGTTAAGGAGAATAATTTGTCATCCTTCTCTTTATAACAATTTATTATATAGTTGAAGACTCTTTTCATGTCCCCCTCTCAGTATTCTCTTCTTCAGATTAAATAAACCCATTTTTTCCCAATCTTTCCTCATAGGTCATGTTTTCTAGACCTTTTATCATTTTTTTGTTGCTCTCCCCTGGGCTTTCTCCAATTTGTCCTCATCTTTTCTGAAGTGTAGTGCTCAGAACTGGACACAGTACTCCAGCTGAGGCCTTATCAGTGCTGAGTTCAGTGGAAGATTTACTTCTCGTGTCTTGCTTATGACTGTCCTGCTAATACATCCCAGAATGATGTTTGCTTTTTTTGCAACAGTATTAGATTGTCGATTCATATTTGGTTTGTGATCCACTGTAACCTCTATATCCTTTTTTGCAGTACTCCTTCTTCATCAGTCATTTCCCATTTTGTATTTGTGCAATTGATTATTCCTTCCTCAGGGTAGTACTTTCATTTGTCCTTATTGAATACCATCCTATTTAGTTCAGACTATTTCTCCAGTTTGTCAAGATCATTTTGAATTCTAATTCTGTTCTCCAAAGCTATTGCAACCTCTCCCAGCTTGGTATCATCTGCAAACTTTGTAAGTGTGTACTGTATGCCGTTATCCTGTCATTTATGAAGATATTGAATAGAACTGGACCCAGGACAGATCGTTGCAGAACCCCACTTGATATGTCCTTCCAGCTTGATTGTGAACCATTGATAACTACTCTGAGTACTCTTTTCTAACCAGTTGTGCACCTATGTTATAGCACGTTCATTTAGGCTATGTTTCTGTAATTTGTTTATGAGAAGGTCATGTGCAACAGTATCAAAAGCCTTACTAACGTCAAGATACACCACATCGTCTGCTTCCCCCCCATCCACAAGGTTTGTTAACCTGTCAAAGGAGGATACGAGGTTGGTTTGACGTGATTTGTTCTTGATAAATCTATATTGACTGTTACTTACCACCTTATTTTCTTTTAGGTGCTTACAAATTAATTGATTATTTGCATCATTATCTTTCCAAATACCAAAGTTAAGCTGTTTGGTCTCTAGTTTCCTGAATGATGCTTATTCTCCTTTTTATAGATAGGTACTATATTTACCCTTTTCCTGTCCTCTGGGATCTCTCCCATCCTCCATGAGCACTCAAAGATAATTGCTAATGGCTCAGAGATCTCTTCAGCCAGCTCCTTAAGTATTCTAGGGACATATTTTGTCAGGCCCTCCAGACATGAAGTCATTTAACTTGTCTAAATAATTCTTAACTTGTTGTTCTCCTATTTTAACCTTAGATCCTACTCATTTACACTAACGTTCACTATGTTAGTTGTCCAGTCACTGCGTTCTTTTTTGTTTAAAACTGAAACAAAAAAGGCATTTAACACTTCGGCCATTGCTGCATTTTTTATTATTGTCTTTCTCTTCTCATTGAGTAATGGGCCTACCCTGTCCACATTGTAAAATGTTGTTACCCTTTATGTCCCTAGCTAATTTAATCTTTTTTGCCTTGGCATTTTTAATTTTGTGCCTACATGCTTGTGTTGTTTTGTTGTGTATTCATCCTTTATAATTTGACCTAGTTTCCACTTTTTGTACGACTCTTTTGAGTTTCAGTTCATTGACGATCTCCTGGTTAATCCACACTCTTACCACTGCCTTTCTTTCCTACGCATTGGGATAGTTTGCTCTTGTGCGCTTAATAATGTTTCTTTAAAAAACTACCAATTCTCCTGAACTTTATTTCCCTTAGACTTGCTTCCCAAGGGATCTTACCTGAGTTTGTTTGCTAAAGCCTGCCTTTTTGAAGTCCATTGTCTTTATTCTGCTGTTTCCCCTCCTGCCTTTTCTTAGAATTATGAACTGTGTCATGTCCTGATCACTTCCATCTTCAAATTCTCAGCTAGTTCCTCCCTGTTCGTCAGAATGAAATTTAGAATAGCCTCTCCCCTAGTCACTTTTTCTGCCAGCTATAATAAAAAGTTGTCTCTGATTCATTCCAAGAATGTGTTGGATAGTCTGTGCCCTGCTGTATTATTTTCCCAACACATTTCTGGGTAGTTGAAGTCTCCCATTACTAGCAAATCCTGTGTTTTGGATGATTTTGTTAGTTTAAAAAAAGTTTGATCCATCTCTCTTTCTTGTCAGGTGATCTGCAGTAGACACCTATCATGACATCACCCTTGGTTTTTAGCCCTTTAGAAGAGGTGGACTTTCTCTGGCTAAAGCAGGGATCGGCAACCTTCGGCACACGGTCTGTCAGGGTAAGCCCCTGGCAGGCCGGGCCATTTGTTTACCTGCAGTGTCCACAGGTTCAGCTGATCGCAGCTCCGCCTGGCTGCGGTTCACCGTCCCAGGCCAATGGGGGCTGCAGGAAGCGGTGCGGGCCAAGGGATGTGCCTGCCACCCTTCCTGCAGCCCCCATTGGCCTGGAACGGCTAACCGCAGCCAGTGGAAGCTGCGATCAGCTGAACCTGCGGACGCAGCAGGTAAACGAATCGGCCTGGCCTGCCAGGGCTTACCCTGATGGGCTGTGTACCAAAGGTTGCCGATCCCTGGGCTAAAGTATTACAATGAAACATTTAGATCTTTAATCAAGACACATTCTGGTCTCATTCTGAATTTTTTTTCAGTAAAATATAAGATTAAAAAAGCTTCCAAGCCAACACAGAACAGCAGTTTGAATGTGTTATAAGTAGTTCACATTTTTTGTTTAATAGGACTATTTTTAGAATGCTGCAAATATTTGAAAACATGAAAGACTATTACTGGCTTTTTTTATTGCCAATGCAGCTTCAAAAATTGTCCCTTGGTATTTTTTATTATTGCTTTGAGCACTAAGGTTTTTCCAGTATTTTCTGAAGAACTTCAGTTCTTTACTTTTAGCTTTTAGTGCATCTTCAAAAAAAAAAAGGGGGGGGGGGTCGGGGGAGGGGGGAATAAAGGACCAAACTGAGTTAACTTATGAACTTGCAGAGAGAGCATTGCAACTGAGAAAAAAAATCTAGTACTAATTTCATACATCTTGTGAACTATAAAAATGTTGTAAATGCTTCACAATTCAAGAATGATATATAGCTGTGGCATGGATTTGTTTAAATCCTTCAAAACACCTTGTAAATGGGGTATTGCTACAATGGCTGCAGGTTATTATTACTCCTGGAAAAATATCCAGTAATCTATTGTTCCATCAAGAGATCTGGAACAGTTTTAAATTAATCTTTTGTTACTGAATCAATGTAACATTGTTGTCTTCATACTACTTCATAGGTAGGAAGAATAATTTACTTTTGGATTTGGTTCTGTGGAAGAAAAGTAAAGAAATTTCCAGCAGCCTGAAATAATTCAAAATATAGTTATATATGGTTGCCCCCCGGTCCATCTCTGATTTTTTTGTGTGTCTAAACTTTACAGTTACTCCTAGGTTAATCATAGGGAGAACTGGTAGTGACACCTATATTTATTTGCCCTAATACTTTCCACTATAAAAGATTCTTGTGACAGTTTTTGGGGAACAGTTCTAACCTCTGCATTGTATGCGGAAGTTGTTAAAAATTTGGCAGGGGGAAAGTCCTTGGGCTAAAGAAGTACCTTGTTTTTGACCCATAAAATTTCATTCAAGTTTAGCTGAAATTTAAACTGTTAAATATCATCATTTCCTTTTTGCTAGTCACTTTGTTGGCAATATTTTGGCAGTATGCCAAAATAAATCAATATGCACATTCTGCTCTAAGGCCCTTGTATTTTCTAAAGCAGCAGCAGATGGCATTGCACTGGGAACCCTGGGAAGCACATAGCATGGTTGCTGCTGGAGCAGATCATGTAGCTCCGGGAGGGAGAGGGCTGGGCTGGGTTCCTCCTGACAACCTCTTGGATCCAGCACATTGAACCAGCTGCCCACCTTCCCTTCCACCCCAGGGATACCTCATAAGGTGGGAGCATGCCATCTCATGTAGAGCTGGGCTGTGCTCCCCCGACCAATTCCAGACCCAGCATATGGCTTCAGCAGCTCATACTCCTCTCAAATGGGATAATGTCCTTCTGCTGCTGCCAGCTAGTGTAGTTAATCCTATAACTCAAGCTGTGCTGCATTGCTAAATGTTTAGGGTTCAAATCCTGCTGATGTTGCATGATGGGGGCTTGTTATAGTTGCACATGATAGAATTTTTGTACCATTTCTCTTAGGTTTTTTTTCCATATAATATCCTTTATTAAAAGAATATTTAGATTGCAAGGTCAAGCAGTAGGAAGTGAGGAAATAACAGAATTTATTACCCCTGAAGCCTTAAGTATATCCCACTGAGTATATGTATTATGATACATTCTTTAAGCAGATGATTACATATTTTGCCAGGTACCCCACCTTATTCAATGCATACAATGGATGGTGTTAAAAGAATAAATCAAGTGTATTGAATAATACTCTTTGTAGGACCCTGGTCTCATTTGCTGTAGAAGTTACAAGGTGTGTAGAGAAGAAAGCAATGGATTTCAAAGAACTGGCCTGTGGCAGTCGAATACTACATAGGAGAACTCTATTCTGTCCCTGTCTCTGCTTTGTGTTGCTGATCAGGGCACTTAAACCAAAATTATGGCAGGTGGCCACTAATTGTGAGACTGAGGTCTGATATTCTGAAAAGCTGACCGCTCACAGTTGCAGTAAATGAGAGCTGTGGATGCTCCACACCTCTGACAGTAATGCAGTGTGGTGTACAGGAATGAGCATGCGGCTAAGAGTTAGAAGGTCCTGAGTTCTAAGACTGACTGTCACTGATTTAATGTATGGCCCAAACAAGTCTCTGTCTTTTTTCCATTTCACAAATGGGGATGATGATGCCCTTATCTCACAGGGGAGATAAATTCATTAATAGTTGACAGTCACTCAAGTAGTGCAGAGCTGAGCTCCTTAGAAAAGATCATGAAGAAATGAATAATTCAATAGTCAGTGTAGTGTTTGGAGTGTGTGCAGTAAATAAGGCAGGGTTCTCACATTGAATGATGGGGGTAAAAAGAAATAGTGAACATCTGTCTCTTTACCTGAACACCGTTTATCCTATCACTAAATAAGACAGGTTACTGTGGGGAGAATAATATGAGATCACATAATTAAAGAGTGGGTAAAATTTTCTAAATTGGCTAAGTGGCTTAGCAGCCTAAACTCAGTTTTCAGAAGTGACTTAGGCACTTTGAAAATAATTGGGACTGACACTACTAAGTCACTTAGGTACTTCTGATAATTTTATCCTATAATCATAATGCATACACACAAGGGAGCAGAATAAAGGTTGTACTGGCAACCTGAATGCTTGTCTTTCCTAATTTATAGGGTTTAATGAGACGCTGTCAAAGTTAAGTTTCAAAACTTGAAAAAGTGGAGTGGACAGAGTATTAGAAAATATAAGTTGGGGAGCAATCATGCACTGGTGAAGGGATGGACCAGATGATCAGTAGGACTTTTCTAACAAGTTTCTGTGATTATCTGAAGATTAGTAAAACCCTAACTTTAACCCAATAAAAATAACCATAAAAAAATTCTAGGGAGGGGTACACATGTGACTAGTAAGTACAGTAACCTGTTTCTCTTAAAATGCCATTATCATGGTTGCTGATTGCATGGAGCTTGGGAGTCAATGAAGAAAGGTATGTGGAATATTCAAGCAGAATGGAGGCCAGTGCCAAAGGCAGTAATTGGGGCGATGAAGCAGGCTGTACTTGTGTAGAGTTATATGGGATTGAATTTCATGGTTTTTTTTAATAGTGTGTGTGTTTCTGTTAAACTAAGTACAGCATTTTAAAGAATTTTTACCCTTAAGTCACTGATACATAGTATCAATCTTAATGTCAATCAACTTCTAAGTTTTTGTCTGTGAAAGAATATATGTATTTCAATCCTTTGACATACCCTTTATATATATATATAGATATAGATATAAATAAATACAGGGACTATATATTTTAACCGTTTGACAAATTCTTTTTTTAATATATATATTAAATGTATATAGCTATATATCTACATATCTATCTATATAAAAAAACCAAGAATTTGTCAAAGGGTTGAAATGTCACAGAGAGACTTCTGTAATGAGACAAAACTGAAATTCAAGATAAACCACAAAAACAATAAATCAGTCAATGACTACATTAACAGATATCTTGGGCGGGGGAACCCCACCACTTACTGTTGTTCAGGCATGTATTTAAATCTAGATTGCTAATCTGAAAGATGCCAGTTACTTTTTATAAAGTACTGCATTCATGCTTTCAAGGATTGCAGCTCTCTTTTCTCTGTAGATTCTAGTGAAAGTCTCAAGAGAAGCATATTGGTCTTAAGAGAACATAAGAAAAAGCAGGGATCTCCTATATAAACATCTGGGCCCTTTAGAAGAATTGATGTCATCAGCTAATAATAAATTCATATGGATTATAGTAAGGTTATGAACATAAAATGAGTGTTCAGAGGCGGAGAGAAAAGTGCCCCTTACAATCAATAAAGTATAAATCTCTTGTTAATGGAGTCTACAGGAGGGAGAGAAAGAATAAGTTGAGAATTAAATGTTTTAGGAATTCCTTAAAGTTTTGAAAGCAGGAGATTTGTCTGCAATTTTTTTATGATGTGCTTATGAGATATTTGATTAGGTTCAGCTTCAGCCTATTATGATTATTTACTGAATGTCATCAGCATGCTTAACCTTACAGAAACATAAAGGAATATATAGTCTCTGTCCCAACAAGCTCTCACTCTTGATCAGACACACAGTACAGTTCAGACACATAGGTACGCAGATTGAAGAATCAATCTCATAGTAGTGTAGCTATTTTAAAAATCTATTTATATTATATCTTATTTTGGGGGGGAATTATGGTCCACAAAAGCACGTGATGAAGGAGGAGGAATAAAATATATAACAAATCTTAAGTAATAGAGGGAACTGATGACCCAATCATAGACTGTGGGACGTCATCAAAGGGAACACTCAAGGAAATTGTGATTTATAGATGTGGTACATAGAGCCAGCTTCTGGGACACCATATTTAAAAGGACTAAACTAGAATAGAAGAAATAACTTGTCTGATTTAAATCACCCTGGATCCTCAAAGGAAAAAATGGGGAGGGGGGAGGAAGTAAGCAATGGAAATTGCTATATGAACCATTTTCTGGTGTAAATATTATGTATATTAATAAAGGAAAAGATGAAATCACCAAATATAACAGGAAAACTGAAAAACTAAGGGTGAGTTTAAAAAGGTCAACAGGAATACAGAATGCGTGATACTCACTGAGAAAGGAAATGAAAGGCTACAGAAGAAAACCTAGCCCAAGCTGGGGGAATTAGTGTAACACTTAAAAATATTAATAGAAGGTAAGAAAAACAATGTGGCTAACTAAGGAAGTCATAGGAATAAAAGAAGTTGTGTGAAGCATGTGTAATGATGCAAAATGAAAAAGGGATAAAGAAAGTTATGAAAGAAAGCTGAAAGGGGAATAAAACTGCTTGTCAGCCAAAACAGAGATTGAAAGGAAGATTGTCCAGGTAGAACAAAAACAATACAACATTAAATACAGAAATGTTACAGACTGATGTGGAGAAAAGGAACAGCATCACTAAGTACTAGTGAAAGGAAATTTGCAGAGGAACAGGATACATGGTTTTGTAGCTGAAAAGTTTTTAAATGAGTTCTAAGTGTTCCCACAGGGTTAGACCGGGGTAGTTTCCAGATTAAAGTAAAATGTATGTGCTTTAAATTATGAAAAGATTCTAGGGTTAGTTAGATTACACCCCAGAATCCTGAGGGGGGAAAAAAGGCTTAATAGCCTAAGTACAAACTATGTGTATGTGGTTTATTCTGATTTTTTTTTTAAACACTACACCACCTTAGGGCACAAGGAAATTCCAACATCCTTTAAGAAAGGAAAGAGGAAGGCAACTATAAAATCACAGAAATTAAAGACAGAAAAGAACATTTTTTAGACAGAATTGCACTTACATTTTCTGCTAGAATCTTAATTTAGTACAGCACTTTCCACAAACACTGCACATTTAAGCAAATTTAGCCAGTTTGGCACACTTTTTTCTTCTGGGCATTAGTGAGTAATCATCAGTATTACTGCTAACATTAGACGCCAAAAAAAAAGAAAAAAAAAAAAAGTACAGCACTGGAAGCACGATATGGAACTAAACAACTCTGGTTAAAGACGCTTAGTACCTCCACAAGGTAACGTAAAATAACAACTTGTTTAGCACTTTGCAGGATATAGACCTATGTAGGATGTTAAAAAGAATTACAATACTTTGTGTAACCTGGAATTATATTCATTATGTGATGCCTACAAAATAAGAAGAAACTATTTGAGAGAGATGTACAAGTAAAAGCACTAAAGCCAGGTAATTTTAATGAGCAGTACAAAGGACCAGATGGCAATAATATCACTGGTCATGGCATATTCGTTTTGTGGAATTCCACTTTTACACCGGTTGTTAAAATAGCATGTGCACATAAATTAGAGTTTTTGGTCTTCTTATATTTGCATGGATTTACTGTGTAGATGAGTACTACAATGGACCTGGGTTCTGATCCTTTACCAGTTTCATAGTTGGTAGTGCCATTTACTTTAATAGAGATACTCTTGATTTATACCCATGTAAGTCAAATGAGAATCAGGCCTAGTGAACAGAATAGAATTCCAAAGAGACTTTTTTATATATATAATTCAGCTTCTTCTACTATTCACTAATCTATCCCTCCTCCATTTTATTGGTTCACAAAGTTCGACATTTGGGTAAACCAAAGAAGATAAATGCTGTATATTGAATTCAATTAATAGTGCATCTCTTTGAAAAGTTTTCTTATTTTACGTGCTGAATTTAATTTTTTACAATGACTGAAAGGAATGTGCAATATCTTACTCCTGAGGGAATTCTGCACCAAACTATTAAAAATTTGGCAGCAAAAATTGAAAATTCTGTGCACAACATTTTAAAATTGTACAAAATTCTGCATATTTTATTTGTCAAAATAACACAATATTGATTATTTTGGTAATTTATTTAAACTATAATACAAGATATGGAGAATAGGAGTGGGGAGCACTGGAGGAAATCCCCGGACCCTCTCTGTCTAATAGTAATATAGCTAGTATTGATCCTTTTCTTCTAGTTATTAGTCAACAAATATATGCAGCCATATGCTCAGTGTTATATCATAGGCAACTGAAGAGCAAGTGAAGACTGGGGAATCAAACTCACAGATTATATTGGCTATTGACCATCTCCAGAAAGGTCAGTAGTAAACTGTTCATGGAGCACATTTTGATATGAAAATTCTTCAGTCCAAAAATGTAGACTAATCACAAAAGCGCCATAAGCATTCATAAGGCCATACTGTCCTTTACACCACTCTGGCAATGTAAAGGAGCCTTACAACTTTTACACCTGTTTTACACTCCTGGGGGAATTCACAAAGACAATGGGAACAATTCACTAGGCAAGCAGGGCTGCTACATTCTGCTCTGCCTGAGGGGCCAGAGCCGGCCCCATGTCTATCTCCTCAGAAACACCCCGAAACGCTGCTTCTCCATGCTGAGTGTGCCACAACAGCAAGCAAGAGGGAGAGCGTGTCTCTCTCTCACGGATGACGGCCCAGCTCCTGCCCCCGGTGGTGATTTACATCTCTACCAGCTGCTCTGGGTCCCCAAATCAACCTGCCTGTGCTGCTGGGGAGGGGCTCTTGACTGCTCTTGTGGCCTCCCTTTGCTTCCCTGTCATAAGTCATTTTTCTGCAGGGAAACAAAGGAATCTGCGGGGGCCATGAATTCTGTGCACGTGCAGTGATGCACAGTTCCCCCAGGAGTAATATCTGTGTTTGTGATAATAGGAAAATGTTATAAATTTCCCCTAAGAAGAAATGAAATCAGTAGAGGAGAGAATTTCTCTGACTTGTTGCTTCAAATAGCTAATATTTGAACAAGGGTACAAAGTATAAATTCCCTGCAGCCAAAATCCATTTTGCTTTATTGAAGAAGTGCACTTCCCCACCACAATTGCAAACTGCTACCCGAAACTATTTATTACAGTGTCAAAGCTGCAATTCTTGTCTTTGACTTTCATACCACAATCATATTAATACTCTAGTCTGTTACTGAAAATGTTCTGTAATTTTGTAATGCTTTCCTTAGCTATTAGTCTCAATGTAGTGCTTATACTTCATGGAGGAGAACTGCAGTTCTATTTATGTAAACGGTACTGGACAACTCTGCAGTTTGCTTGGACTCTCTGCACCTCTGCCACTCTTAAGAAGGCAGCACACCACGCTTTTTAAGGACCCTCTTTGCCAAGAGTGCACTCTGTTTGTCTCCTCCTCCCCTCCATCTCTCTCACATAGTGTCTCCCCATCCACTACATGCAGTTTTTTTCCTCATCCCACTAGATGGGTGGAGAGACCATGAGTGTGGAATGGAGGGAGAAGCAGAGGGGCTCTGCAAGGGAGAGATGCAGCAGTGGCTGGGAGGTAGAATCGGGGCGACAGTGGAGGGAGGGGAACCATAAGGGCACTAAATGAGGAAGTAGAAGCTCGGGGGGATAAAGGAGGGAAGGAAAAGAAGTGGAAGTGTTTTAGGGTTAGAGAGAGACTGAGAGATCAGGGAATCTCTGCGATCTAGGTGAGGAGTGAGGTGGGGAGGAGTGGCTACAGTTGTTGGGAAGGTTGGAGATGTTGAAAGAGGTACAGCTGGTGACCAGGGGAGGGTTGGGAGGTGAGGCATTCAGAGAGTATGGTTACAAGAGTGCAATAAGAATCTATATAGAGTAGAATTGAGTGCCAGGACAAGCTGAAGTAGTAGGATGGCTGCACTTCTGGGAGTCATGCAGCATTGTTTCTTGAAGCTGTTGCTGGCTAATTTGGCTGACGAGGAAGAAGGTGGCAGTTGGAGAAAGTATTGTGTGCCTGTGGGGATGGTGTTTTTAAAATGTTCAGAATATGAAGATCTTATAAAAATCCAAATAGAGATACAGTATTGCACTGGAATCTTATTTAGTTCTTAATATGTTTGAGGAATAAAAAGAAAATATCTGGGAGATAAAATAACATTTTATAAATGTTTAAAAAATTGAAATCTGTATTAACCATTTACTAGAAAACCACACCTGGCAACTGAGCTTTGCTGACAAAGTGGTGTTTTACAGAGCTGCATTCTTCCAGTGCTAAGCACTGCCCAGTTTCATGCAAAACTGCATCCTTACCAACAGCATTGGTATAACTAACTGCATTATGATCATTGCAGAATATAACTGTAATAGTAACACTTGAATTCTTCCTCATTTGTAGATCATTTAGCTTCAAAAGTATGCTTTTTTTATTTAAAAAAAATCATGCTGTGGAGTGTCCTCTTCCTGATCCAGTACTCTTTTTTTTAAAGGGAGTCAGGTTTATTTCCCACACACTCACATTCTGATTAAGCCTTTGGAAAAATCTGAAAATCTTCCTTTTCCTTATCATATTGTGGTAGTAGTATTGCCCTGAAGCAGAGACCTCAAAAGAACCTTTTGTTTTTATCTGATCTCAAAGACAAGATGAGTTTATCAGGACAAACAATGTATACAAAAGGAAGGAGCTCTGATTTAGTACGTGAAAGTAACCTTTTTACAGATAAATTTGTTGGACTAATAACCATTCTTAGTTAGATGTTTCATCTGTAGATTGCAAAGTGCTTTACGAAGGAAGAGAAGTATATTTTACCTGCTTTATAGATAGAGAAACTGATTCACCTGGGAGTGAATTGACTTGCTTAAGGTGATGCAGAAAGCAAGTGGTGGACCTAGGAATTAGAGCCAAGCCCTGCCCACTGGACCATTACACAAAATATCTTAATTCTGGAATAATTGGAATAATGACACAGTCTGTTATAAGCAAATATTGTACTATTTTAATGTGCATGTGAATATTTATTTTGTTTGGTTGTTGCCTTTTTATAAGGGAGAGGGGAGAGAAGCAATAAGTGGCAAAACGTTCATTCCTCTTCTAATTTTCCACCTAACAATGTTAACATTTTTTGGCCTTCATACTGATGTTGGAATAGGTGACATAGTTGGAGCTACAATTTTTATTGATTTTGTTTTGTGGTATTGTACAGTATTCCTCTTGCTGACGTAAGTCTGAAACTTCACCATTCACTCTCACAGCCAGAAATCTACCGTGATGTCTTTCATTTTTTTCATACTGGCTTAAATCAGTTATATATTTCTATATTGAACTTTTGTTCTTTGTTTGTTAATGTTTTACTTTTAAGTATGTCATAACTTGTAGGCTTTTTAATGGGCAGGCTGAGTGATTACAAAAAATGAGAGGATGTGGATATAAAAAGAAGGCAAATAAACCTAAAATGTTGAAACCACAGACTGTAATGAAAAATGATCTGAATGGAAGGCATACGGCAATACTTATTCTGACACAAAAGGCACATACAACAAACTGGTGGGCGGGCAAGTGGCGTTTGGGTTATGATATTATCTATGGTGCACAATAAAACTGAGCTTAAAAAACAGTATAAATGAAACCATATAAGATTTGCATCTGTCCATTCATTTATTATTTTAAAATGAGGTTACAGTGAAAACTGATTTAAGTGGGCCCAAACAGAATACATTTCAGGAATGAATTATCATAGATCTTGTATGCTAAAGGTTGATATAATCAACAAAACATGATTTTGCTGTAATGCAGACAAACAAGTAGACATAATTCACCATCTGTATTTTACAAAGTATAATACTCCTGCCTTTCAAGTATCTCTCATTTAACACTAAATATCTGTTTCATAAATCTGGAAATGTCTCACTTATTATTGTAAATTACTTCAAAAGAGTGAATCAGGATATCTAGGCTATAGAAAGAAAAGGAGTACTTGTGGCACCTTAGAGACTAACCAATTTATTTGAGCATAAGCTTTCGTGAGCTACAGCTCGCTTCATCGGATGCATAAAAATGGAAAATGCAGTGAGGATATTTTTATACACACAGACCATGAAAGTAGGCTGAAGGTAGGCTATAGAAGTATTTGTGAAATAAATCCTACCTAGTAGGTAGCTTCCTGCAGTAGCTTTATTTTTATATCCTCAGTTTTAGTAGTTTATACATTTGCCAAGGACCCAAAATGGACTCTTACCCTTAACATGCTCAGTACAATCAGGTTTTTATATGCCTTTTGGCAGCTTTCTTCGGAAGGCAACATTATCCTGTTCCTGTTCATTGCCACCAAAAGGCTGCTGATTTTTTTTTTTTTTTTTTTTTAGCTAATAACATTTATATAATAAATGGCCTGATTCATCTCCAGTGTTTAACCACGCCTACTTTGGGCCATTTTATTAAAGCAAGTTAATGATATCCACATCCTTGACATAGTCATAAACGTCTCATGCCCTCTTCTATCCTCTGAAATTACTTTAAAGAAAGATTTTCATATGCAAATGGTCAACAGGAACAGATAGAGAACCTTAGTATTGTTAACCAAAAATTTTGTTTTCCTCTTGCTGTTGTAGATATTTGATATTTTTTAATCATGCTTTTATCCTCACAGCTCAGCTGCTTTATTTATATTCCAATGTGATGTGGTCATCCCGTGATTGTGACATCAGTGTTTGATAATGGAAATGGATATAACGTCAAAAATTTAGTTTGATTTTTCTGTAGGATTGTGATGGCGATGCAAATGGTCCAGAGTTGGTTTATATAATGGACTATCCTACAGGAGTCTGCAACTGTCCTAAAATATTTTTAGACCTGACATAGTGCTACCTTGTGAAACTCTACCTTTCCTCTACCTTGGAGGACAAATTTATAAATTTTAAAATGTTATTGTAAAGTGAGGGCGCAAATGCTTGTTTTAATCAGTACTTCTGAAAATTTGCCTAAATGGTTAAGGAAAACTATGAAAAACATAACAGACCATTGGATTAAACTTTCAAGTCTGATGGATTTGAAAGTTTTCTGTGTACAAAAGTCCTTTCTGATTTTCATTATCAAAAGACAATGAAACACATCTAGGCAAGAATAGGATTTATCTACACACTGGACATACCCAAAGATAAAACTTTCCTCTCAGACATTGAGCAGAATAAATTACAAGCACCACTGACTCAAAATAAAACAGTTGTCTCTTGTTTACCCTTTCACTATGGCCTTTCCTTTTCAGCTACAATTACAGAATGTGTTAAAATCAACTGAAATGCAATACCAAAGAACACATGTAAAGACTTGCTTTCCTTAATCAAATGCTGCAACTTAGAGACAAAGACTACATCAAATATTTTTTCATGCTACTGTTTCCCAATTGGTGTTTTGTTTTACTGGTTCTGGGCACACACAGCACACCACCTGTTTTTCCTTGAGATGGTAGCATAAAAGGTTAAAGAACAAATTCACCTAGAACTACGTTTCTGATGAGCTCACATAGTAATTGTAGTAACCACATGCTGTTTTACTGGAAGGGTGAATTTAGGATATTGTCTGATCTCTCTCTACCTCCCATGGTAGACCTTCTGTTAGCTTTGTGAATTTGGTAGTCGAAGGTGAACGATAAAACGTGCCATCTCTTATTTAATGAACCTTCACAGGCTGTGAGGCTGCCAAACTGCTGCAGATTTTAATTTTTTTTTACTTCATTAAGCCACACAGAGGGACAGGTCATGACAATTATCTATTCAGTCCGAACTCCATATTGACTAAAACCTTTAAATCTATAAACCAATATGTATAATAAAACAAAGAGCTTGAGTGAAGGAAGGGACATCCTCCTTGCTCCAATTGGACTGAAGAATAACTCCAGGAAAATCAAATCAAAACAATTGAATTTTTTGGATGAGTGAAGTGAAGGAAGAAAAAAGGTTAAACTGGCCTTGTTGCAATGAATTATTTTAATATTGTTTCAATAGAATAAAAGAAACTTTTCCACCATTCTTCAACTACAAGAACACACTATGTGATAGCTGTCTCCACTTTCTGTATTGGCAATAGCTTGTTCTTAGTGACACTTTGTGGTGCCTAGTGCTTCATTCTCCAAACAGCAGTATTATATTGTCTGTCGAACATTCTTTAATAATAGGCTGACCTGTATCTGCTGCTTTTATGGATTAAGACTAAGAGAATGCTAGTTTGACACCCTGCTACTCCTCCACCCCCACCAAAATGATTTACAATATAAATTGTTTTCTTTCAGTTATGAAGTCCATGTTTTCCCCAGTGTGTCTGTTTTCATGAATATTTGGCAAACATTAAAAAATATTCTCGCACCCCCCACCCCCCCCAAGTAAACAAACTATACCAGTTGGATTATACTTCTAAGCAATCTTTTAATTTATAATAGCATGATTGGAACATCATAGTTATTTTTTTTTAAGTTTTAAGATAAGGAAATTCAGTGAAACTTTTAAAAAAATCTTATGTAAACCAAAACCAGAGAAATGGAAAGCGGCAGGTCTAGTGCAAATTATAATGGCCTGATTCAAAGACCATTAAACTCAATGAAAAGATTTCCATTGACTTAAGTGGACTTTCGATCAGGTCCATACCAAGAGGATGGAGGAAAGCTAGGTCTCCAGCCCCATCTAATAGATGGAAGTCTCAATTTACATGCTGGCATGTAGAGTCTTCCTTGGGATAATGATTGAGGGTAGTGGTCTGTGGCACCTGGTTGAAAATTGAATGATACTCAGGTTGATGTTGGTACCTTAATGAGTGTTTCCAAACTGGTGGACAGAATTTCTTTGAACTTCTTGAAATTATTAGATGAGTATGTTGCTAGATGAAACTTTGGCTTTCCAATAGTTGCTGCCATGTTCGAGCCCTGCAGTGCGCACATAAACATCTAAGGCCAGCGCACAAAAAAAGTGTCTGCTGTGTAGTTTACCAAATCTGGTATCTTGTTGTATTGTTAGAGGGAAAATATGCTCTTTTAAAAAATAAAGGGGGAACATTTCCTGGCAGTTCCTTGCGTAGGTATTTTTAGTAAAATTGATTCAGGGGCCCTAGGCTCATGCTTTTTTATTAATCTTGCACCCACTATAGAACAAAAGTGAAGATTGAATTAATTCCAGATTTACATATTGAATGCCCACCTTAAACATGCTGGCAGAGGTGGTGGGTAGAAAATGAATTTTATAAACTTGCATTTAAAAAAGAAATCCTTTGTGAAATATCCCTGGAACCTCCTGGTGTGCTGGAAATATCCCAGAAAAGCTTTATTCTGGTATGGAATTTGCACAAATATACTCTCTTACGACTTTGAGGCTAAACAATTTACATTATTCTGTCCTTGAGGTTAAGCAAAACATGATGATGACATAGTAAATCTGATTCTATTGAGAAAATAATTATGAATTCCATTCTTATGGATATTCAGTATTTGGCTTGCTTTTTTATATTTTTGACTTGAACTAGTTATTTGTTCAGGTTTTGATGGTGGTTTGTTGAATGGCATTTGGTTTGTCAGACTTAATTATGACTTCTTTATAAAATGAGCTTTATTTTGCAAGCTTAATGTTTTGTCTTCTGAGATTGTTTTCTCCCTTCTGGATGTATAAAAGTTATCTGGGACTCTCAAATCACTTCAAATGCTTCTTCCCATGCAAACCCAAAATAACTGGGCTTTGTGCAGACGGCTTAGCAGGAATAGGAATGAAATTCACCTGAGATCTATGAGAAGGTACACTTCGACCCCGATATAACGCGACCCGATATAACACAAATTCGGATATAACGCGGTAAAGCAGCGCTCTGGGGGGCGAGGCGGGGCTGCGCGGTCCAGTGGATCAGCGCGTCAGCGTGTTTGGCTCCGACACGCTGCTCTGAGCGGCATGTTAAGGGTGCCGGGCCGGGGCTGAGTGGTTGGATAAGGGGCAGAGAATCTTGGGGAGTGGTCAGGGGACGGGGGGGTTGGATGGTTTGGAGGTTCTGGGGGCGGGGCGGTCAGGGGACGGGGGCGTTGGATAGGGCGTGGGAGTCCGGGGGGGCTTGTCAGGGGGTGAGGGTGTGATAGGGGGATAGGAGTTCGGGGGGGCAGTCAGGGGACAGGGAGGTGGGGGGGTTGGATGGGTCGGGGCTTCTGAGGGGGCAGGAAGTGACTATTAATAACGGAAATGCTCAAGGCCAAAGCAAGTTCGATACAACGCGGTTTCACCTGTAACGCAGTAAGATTTTTTGGCTACTGAGGACCGCATTATATCAGGGTAGAGGTGTACTTCCATTAACTGGAAGCCAATAGGAATTCCCCTTCATGCCATGCACGGGGTACAGAGATTCCCCCCCTACATGATTGTTGGTTCAGTGGGCCTACTACACAAGACTGCTGTGGACCTTAATCGGTTAAGAGAACCTTATGCAGGCTTCTAAGCAAAGGTGAGCTTTGACCATTAAGAAGGAGGATCATATTCTTTAGGACTGCCAAAAGAAAAGAACAGGAAACTTGAATTGTGATTCTAGAAAGAAAAAGTTGAGGTGGGGATATGCAAAACAGAAGTTATTCAGATGATGAAAAATTGATTGTGCCCTCATCTTTGGGACAACCTTTTCTGCATGTGGAACATTTTAGTTATGCTTTTGTATCTGTCAGGGCTAGCAAGTCTATCAGATGAAACCAAAGACTATCTGGTGTAGCCAAAGGAACTTTAGTATATGCTACAGAAGATGTGGTAAGAACTCAGGCTATAAAACACATCAGGCTCTTTGTCTGGGTAGGGGTTCCATCAAGATTCTTACATTAAAATGTCACTTATGAGTTTGCCTGCAAGTTGATTCACTGATAGCATAATTACCCAAAAATGCGAAGTCTTTGATTGTGTGAAGTATGGCACTTCTATGTAATTCCTTTAAAAGAAATCAGGATTTTGATTTTTTTGTTCGTCTCCTGTTAGATAAGATCAAATTTTCTAAAAAATCAGTTATGCTTGCCTTCACATCTGCAAGGGAAACCAACTTAAGCAAATGATTTTGTGTGTGTGCTTGATGAACCAGGTTGACTGTGCTCCTTTAATAAGAGTCCATTACAAATTCCTAATAGTCTAGAGATACCAAACTGAAAATGTTAAAAATAGGACTTCTATTGTCCCATTACTGGGTTTCTAAATCAGAGGTTGTCTTTAATTACCACTGGGGTTTTTAAATTTTTGTTCTAGGAAGTATGTAAACTAATACCTTATTAACAATGTGGTGGCAGTCAATAGATCTGCTAGCACTAAAGCTGCATTGTAGAACACCATTCATTATTGAACACCATCATTTAAGGTAATAAGACACTAACCCCCCTATCATTTTCCCTCGTCATAAATGTTAAATGTGCCCATAGTGCACACTTTAGAAGTTCCTTCGTTGTAATTACCTGAACCTAAAGAAGCAAGGAATTTCAAGATAAAGGGACCAAATGCACAAGTGGATTCTTCACAGTTACTGATTTTATTAAAGGCAATAAAACTTACTTGAGTATTGTTTGGAAGAAGAAAAAAAAAGTGAAACAAAGTTTAAAAACCCAGCAAATAGACTGTGTTTACATATAACTGTGAATTAAGTTGAAAAGTCTCAGCTTTAAATTCATTATGCTCAGCTGAATAAATACTTTAGTCTTCTTACTAGATTTAAGTAAGTTTTACATGGCAAAATTTAAGAATATTAAATTTTAGCACATAAATATATCAGTACTATTAATTAAAAAATGAAAGAGACCTCTGCTTTGCTTTGGGCCTGAGAGATGCTTTGTATTGCATTGCCCTATGGGGAAGAGTTTGAGCCTCGTATCCTATTTGAGATTCACAGGGGAACCAAGCCTGCATTGCTTCCTGCACCTCCAAAGGAAAGACAAGATGAGGGGAAAAACAAGCTGAGCACACCTCAGAGAATTTGAAAAGGGGCCAACCAGTTGCAAAGTAAAGACAGTAGTTCATTAAGACCCTGATCCAGCACAGCAGTCAAGAACAGTGTTGCCGACTTTTGCAATTTTACTGCAAGTTTCACATTTTGTGTTTTTTCTAGAAGCTCCTCAGCCGTCGTTCCGCCCCACCACCACCAAAAAAAGTGTCTAGCCCATATGGCAGTGGAGAAAAGCTTTAGAATATGTAAGTGCCCTATAAAGGCTCAGAAACCAGAATACAAATAAAAAGAACCAAATTTTATTAATTTATAAAAATCATGATTTTTTTTTTTAAGCCAGTGGGGGCACTACAAGTAGTGTCATAATTTTTTGCAGGTCTGATTCATGGTTTTTAAATGTTTGGGGTTGGCAATACTGTACTTATTTAATTTTATATGCATGAATATTCCCGTTGGCTTCAGACAGCTCATGGTTATAATTAAGCATATGCTTAAGAGATTTGCTGGATTGGGCCTCAGATGCCCCTCATTAACTGTCAGTAAAAAATGACAAGACTTGCTCTGGCTATTAGACCAAAATGGGAGAATCTGCTTGGATGTCTCAGGTGTCTGCCTAATTGAGGTCCAGATTGGTAAACACTGAAGAGGTCACTAAGAAACCGTGCTATGCCAGAGACTAATAAAACGCTTTTGCGTTAAGATACAGGATCTAATGGGTATGAACTATGAAATCTGGTCCAGAGTCCAGTTCACCTTATCCAAAGATAGTAAAGCTCAGATCTGGCGTTCTCATCCTGGAGCCATCTACAGTACCTGTAGAGACAGGTTTTTAGAAATACGTGTGTGTATGAGAAGTGAAGTAAAGTTTTCACGTCTATGATGTTTGAAAACTGGGGAAGATACTTATTAAAATATAGTTTGGGCATCATTGATAGCCTGAAACTGTTTCATACAGACCTGACATGAAATTACATAATCATTAATTTACTTTAATTTCCAGCTTCAAAGAAAATATTTTATGGTGTAAATATTCCATGCATAAAAATATGTTGCATTAGGATAGTGCTATCATTTAAAAAGAAACACGTTACTTTTAAAATGGACAAATCAAACTTCCAATGTCAAATTAATAATAATGAAAAAAATCCCAGAAGTATTAACATTTTAAAAAGCAGAAAGAGGTATTAAAAAATCACCCTCCTACAAGAGTATACGTAGCTATCCATTCTAACCCAAGAAACATATTAGCTATCCTCATCCCTTTCCTTCGTAGTGTTTGTTAGTACTCTGATTTTGTCTTTATTAGGCCTCAGTCTTGCAAAGACTTAGCATATGATATGTTTAACGTCAGCAGGACTACACATGCTTGAAGTTAAGGGCTTGTCTTCACTACCATGCCACATTGGCTCAGCTGCATCCGATGTAACACATCTGGTGAAGACATACTATTTCAACAAGAGAGCACACTCCTGTTGGTGTAATTACTCCACCACTTCAAGTCGATATAACTTATGTCACTCGGGGGTGTTTTTTCACACCCCTGAGCAACATAAGTTACATCGACTTAAGTGTTAGTGCAGACAAGCCCTAAGTCTTTGCAGGAAGTCTAGGCAGATTGCTGCATTTACGCAGAGCTCTACTGACTTCAGTTGGGCCCTGCTGCAGAGGCCTCGGTCCGTTTGCACGTTGTATATTGCAGAATTGGGGCCTAGGTTTGCAAACTGTTCTGGGCAGGGACTGTCTCTGCCTGTGTGTTTGTATAATACCAAGTTCAAAGGGGCCCAGAATTCACTGGAGCCCTTTGAGCTATTGGGATACAAATGATAATACTGTACTACACTATACCTCCATCTCTCAATATAGTAACTTAAAGAAGGATAAAATGTTGAATTTTAAAATGTTCCTGTTTTAAAATCTGTTCAACCTAATTAAAAATTGCTTATTATCACAGTGCAAGCCTTCAGCATGTGGAAAAAAATCACCTACTGTAGAAAAAGCAAAATATGAAGAAAACTCCCTTTCAGATAGTTTTATCAACACGCTTTAGCTTCTTACCTCTGTGGCTGCCACAAGTATGTGCAGCCGTGGCCTACTTAATTCTTCCAATTACTTTAACAATTTTTCTAAAAGGCCTTAAGCATTGGTTGCTATGTGAAAAATTGTTCTTTCACACTGTACTCAGTAAAAACATAGCTCTTGGTTCATCTAGTTTCCTCTGTTGTAGCATCTTCTACTGTATCTTGACTTGATTAGTTTCAGCAATCTGTTTTAAAAGGCAGGTTTGTTTCCTTGCCATCTAAGTGTTTGCTCTGCTTTAAATTTTCACAGCATCTGCAGAATGGAAATGGAAGTGTTTCATACAGTTTTGTCAATGCTTTTTTTAGTTTTATAAATTCAACAATCAAGATAAAACTTGGTGCCTTCTGCTTACTGTTTTGGCAGCGTTCGTAATATTGTACCTTTTGACTTCTACAATCTCTCTACTTTCCTGGCAAATGGATTTTTTTCTCGGCTATTATTAAACAAAATCTTCTCTTCAGAATAACTCTATCAAGTAATTTTATTGTATTTTCTAATGCCACTACTTTACTTTACATTTTATTCTAGTTTGGTTTCCTATTGATGCTCTGTTTATTGCAACACTTTAGCTTTCTTACCAATTTTGTGGGAAACTTTGAGTAGTCACACTAATGAATTCTTAGGGAAAAAAGTCTCTCAGTTACTGGTCAAATTTCAGAGCCTTCAAAACTAACTTATCCAATTTTTACAGAATGTCTCCATTTAAATTTTGGAAAGTTTAGGGGTTGAGAACAATGCTTTTGTTTTCAAGTGAAATAGTCCTGAAGACTGAAGTCCTTTCTCTATTGTATCCACAGCTAAAGGGACATTCTGGGCACTAATTAGCAGTACAGGTTACCTCACAACTCCCTCCCAATGTGCTTCAAACTTGTCATCGAGGGACCGCCTAGTGGGTCTCAATTCTGTTCAACCCCTGAGTCTGCTGCAACTACTAACAAGGTTACCAGTTGTGATGGCCATCTTGATGTGGACACCTGCCCACTAGAAACTGGACTGAGACTAATTCACTTCTCATAAGCCATCCAGGAATCAGATGGTTACAGTTTGGGTTGTTACTAAATGTAGTATGTCCCTGTGAAGCCATCTTATATTTGTAATGTAAAACTCCCACAACACTATGAAATTGAGTCACATACACAAACTTTTCGAGAGTCAAGCAGACAGAGGGTGCTCTACAATTCAAGAATGTTAACCTGGTCCCTGTATGTGCTCCTGGATTTAGTTCTACAGGGCTCTGAACCAGTTTATGCTGTATTTTAACAATTTTACTTTGTTCCCATAGGTAGGATTTTCTAAAGCCCTTAAGTGATTTAAAAACACAGATATCATAGTTTTTTAGGTGCCTTTGAAAATTCTACCGTTAGCCTTGTGGCATCTCTTCCTTCGTAAATTATCAACTTTGGATTTATTTCCTCATATCAGTAATTTTTTGCTGTCCATAGTATCTGCCTAAAAACCTGTTGCCATTGGAATTGAAGAAACAGTTACCCTAATATGTTTAATATTTTCTAATTATGTCACATTGAATTTAGAAAATTAGGATTAGATTAACTTTTTTAGTTATTTAGTTAATCTTTCTATATTCATAAAACACAAGGACAGTATACTGTCATTTTGTCAAACTTATATGATATCCTTCCTCCCCAGCCCAACTCTGGCAAACAAAATCTTTCAGTAAAAAGAAAATCAATGCTGTCATCTAAAGGTTTCTATAATTTTAAAATTTTTATGTTTAGAAATAAAATTACTTGAAATTGCCGTTGATTTTTTTTTTGTAAATTCTCAGTTGCTGTCACAAAACCCCTCATGATGCCACTTTTATCAAATAAACCCAATAATTAGCAGATTTTTTGTAAGAATAATGATTCTGTGAATTAGTTAAAACATTACAAGGACTAAAGAGATTATTCCCTCCAACTTTTAAAGGGAAACTGAAGACATGTTTAAGCAAAGAATAGAATTTCACTTTTTATGGTAGGAGAAAAGGTGAAATCACTAGGTGAAAAAGTGTGAGATCACTGTTGTAGACATCAAATGTGTAAATTGTATATGGAGAGTTGTGTACCTGTAGAATCCAAAACAATGCCTCTCGATATAATTGTAGCATCACATGTGGCTATTACATAAAGAATGACTCTAATCAATACAATCCATGCATATAGTTGCAACTGTACCTATTCCTAGAATAGCAACTATAAAACCATTTTTCAGGAAGATGCTTTCACTTTTAAGAAATGTAGCAGTTCTTTACTATGCAATCACCTTGCATTTATATAGTGCCTTTCATCCTGAAGGATCCCAAAGGGATTTACAGTGAGGTTTTTTTTCTCTCTCTGTCTCTCATACTCATTTAATGTGCCTTTATTTATGCTGTACACACACACTTCATCCACTCCTGAAATGAATATTAATTGTAACCTGGTACAAATTTTATTCAAGAAGTGTGAAATTCACCTTACTAAAGCCCTTTTTGCTGGACCAACTAAGACGCAAATGGTGCAGAGGGCAAGGTTTGATTTACCAGCATTTGAATGAATTTAATTACAAGTGAATAACCAGGGAATTTAAGTACACAGACTGTAATTACCCAAGTCAGAATTTGGCCAGAATACTTGTGAAAAATGCCATGGGATCTTTCATAAATACGAATGGTTAGGACCTCTGTGTTTCTCTTCTCATTTGAAAGATGACACCTCCAGCAGTACCTCACTCCCAAATACAAAGCCTAGTCATTAGTTCAGTACTGACTTGAAGGGAGAAACGTCACATACTCCAGTCCTAACTGTGTTAATACACCAATACAACAATGGAAGAGGATAAAATAAATTTAGATTCTATGATTAAATGAACTGGATAATTCAGAAATAAGGTAGCACAGCATTCTAGCCATTCATCATTTGATAAATCCAGATTAGTCATATCTGCTTATTGAGTGGTAAAAAGGAATTGAGGTGGGGAGCCATGCTCCCTTTTGTAGCCTCATATTGCATGTTTGAAGGGGCTTGTGCCTCTAACAGTGACTTCTTGTAGAGTGTTCTGGGTTTACTAGCTGATGAGCTTCCTACATTCTGTAGGGCTACATCACAGGAAACAACTTTTGTGTAGGAAACAACCGTTTGGTATGTTCACTGCCCCTTGTGTCATCACAATGTCTGATGGTAGTGGCTGCACTTGTGGGACATCAGTGCTGGCTTCTCTTAAATATTGCAAATTTGCCATATTCGCTAGCAGTCAATGAGAAAATGTGCTTTGGTAAAATAAAAAAAAAAAGGTAAGAAAATTCAAAGCCTTTTAAAATGACATACTGTGTGTGTTGCGTATTTTTTATTTCCTTTAGCAGATAGTATGTGTGTGCCAAATTAACCATTCTGTTTATATGTACATATAAATGTGTGTGTATTTGGAGGTGTGCACACTAGAAATAACTACAGTTGAATTTTTCAGTGATTGGATATGAAATTAACATGTTGTAAGAGCCCATTCTTACAAGGGATTAATCATCACAGCAATTACAAGAAATAGAACTTCACTTTACTACCATGTAGTATAGAAGCTGTGAAAAACAGGATCTTCCATATTTGATCTACAACTGGTCCAGAATTCCATAAACAAGCCTAGTGAGTAGGTCTTACTGTCAAGAGGCCCTGCTCTGCACAGCTTCATAGGGTAATAAAATTAGATTATATTTCTTCCAATTCCCTTTCTAGAGCATAATCTCAGGTTTTTGATGTCAAATAATCAGTAAAACTGAGAGAGCTGAGCATTTGAGATGTACCTCCTTCTCTCTTTTTTTCAGGACTTGTTATTTAAGTGTTGCATTTTTTTTTAAATCATGATTAGACATTCAAATATAGCACTTAATTTAATTAATTCAGTGTGAGACTAGTTCCATGCCAATGATTGTTTCAGTGCTTACATGCTGAAATAAGAGCAAAGGAAATCAAATGGGCATTTTTTTCATTACAAAAATAACAAAAACACAGGATGGTTCGATGAGGAAAACAAAATATTAAAGCATAAATTTAAAATTAATCAAAATTACTATATTATACATGTATAATTTAGCTAAATTTACATTTCAGTGGGAATCTTAGTTTTTGAGTTTCCTGACTTTTGATAATTAAAATTTTCAACCTAATTGGTGTATTGGAGTTTTTATTTAATAAGCAGTATTTAATAAAGTGTTAGTCATCTGCAGCTTTTTCCGTGATTATTATGGCCTGTATATAAGTAAAATATTGGTGCTTTTGGGTGGAATTTATATTATATATTATGATAAAAATGCTGGATTAGTTGCTTTAGTTTGTTTCAGAATGCAGCAGGAAACAGCTGTTAGTTTATTACCAACTTTCTTTGGGATTATATGGTAGGGACAGGGGAAAAGAGTGAGCATTTGAAGACTGATTAATTATGTGGAGCAGTGTAATATATGTTAAGCCTTCATTTGATCTCTTCACAAGGAGATGAATTGTACAAATTGAAAGGATTCACCCCCCCCCCCCACTCCCCCACCCCCCAAAAAAGGAGAATCTGAGGGAATTACTGTTAGAGCTCCACGGTCAAATTCTTCTAGTGATGATGCTGGCTAATGTCAGTGTTGTAAATGCTGTCTGAGGACCCTGAGGTAGGCAGTTCCTCAGGGTGGGGAAGCTACAGGGAAAGTGATCACCACCTCTCCTGTACCTTAGGAGGAAGGGAAAGAGGCAGTGGAACATATGGTATGTCTACACAACGGCTGGGATTGTTCTTCCCAACACGAGTAGACAGACATGCATTAGCTCTGCTTGAGCTAGTCTACTAAAATAGCAATATAACCACAGTGGGATGAGCTAGCTGCCCAAGTACGTACGCACGCAAATAATTGAATGGGATTGTATTTGGGCAGCTAGCTTGGTCTGCCTGTGCTGCTGCAGCCATACTGCTATTTTTAGCATGCTAGCTTGAGCAGAGCTGGCGCATGTCTGTCTTCCTGCACTGGAAAGCACCCTTCTAGCTGCTGTGTACAGATACCCATAGAGGGAAGGGCAGCTGAAAAAGTGTGTGTTGCTAGCTGAAAATGGGATGTGGACAAGATGTGGTTTTATTTAGTGCATCCCTTCAGCAGCCCTGGTCGTCAAGTAAAGCTGCATGACCTAACAGGATCCCCAAAGGAAGGTGGCTTTGGAAACAATTCCTTCAGGATGAATTCCTCCAGTGTCATGAGGAGTTTTGGTTGGCTTATAAAGATGCATGTGAATCTGGCCCCTGAATTTCTCTGATTAAAAATGTGCTCCTTTATAAGCTACCGTTGTGAAGAAAAAATCTAGCTGTGCTTTTTAAAGATTTAAGCAAATGACTGAAAACTTGCAATTCAATTTTTAAATGTATTTGATTTTTATATGAATTTAGAGATTGTTAGAATTAAGTTAGGTTCAGTCAGGTGTTACATGCTGTGGGAGAAAAGGAATAAAGGTTGTGGGTTTTTTTGTTTTTTGTTTTGGTTAAATTTATGTCAGAAGGACATAATGTTTTTTCTTGAAATGAGAACAAAACTCAAAAGCATTTAAAACCGAAACTGATGATATTCTTCCAACAAGATAGCTTTGGGACTGCAGTATATCCTAACGGAATGGAGGATTGAAATGTGTTTTCCTTACAAGAGAGACATATGCTCCAATCTGCTGAGAATTCTCCTCAGTCAAGCGTTGCTTCTTTAACTAGCATGGTTGTTAGACATAGATCCTCTCTGTCTTTCTTGCTAGCCTTCATCACTGTGGTAGCAGAGTGCCTCCCATCTATATAAAAGTAGGAATAGCAATCTCGTTCTACCTTCCTAGCTTGTTGGAGGTGTAGTTACATGTTTGTGATACTTAGAGGGAAAGCTAAGTTGAGGGACTGGTGCTTGCCTCTAGTTCTGAATGTAGTTGAGATCCATTGTCATTCTTATCTTTTCTAGTAGTGAGTTCTGCAATCTTTGTTCAGCTCAGGCGAAAGTTCCGTCCCCTGCACTTTTGAGCCTTCTCTTATTGGTTGACAATTTCACTGTTATGATGAAGCATAACTGTGTATAATCACAGAGTGGTGGTGGTTGTGAATGGAGTGGTGCTCTTTAGGATCAGTCCCATAGAAAGTTTTGAATAGTAGAACAGAGACTTTGAATAGTGCTCTGAATGCAACAAAAAGCCAGTGCAGGCAGTGGAGTACTGAGATGATGAGCTCATTGTGACCTGGGGTGGCTGAGTAGGTGGGCTGCAGCAATTTATATGAATTGGACTTTTTTCAAGATGTATGGATTCATTCCTGGATTAGATGAATTACAGTAATCAAGCATGGAGGTCATGTATGCATAAATAACCACGTCCAGCTCTTGGTCTGAGAAGATGGGGTGAAAATGTCAGATTAATTGTAGATGGATGTGCCTGTCTTCTGATCCAGTGGTAATCAGGAGACCAACAGGACTCTTGCAGAAAGTGTGAGGTAATATAGTGAATATCTGTTTGTTAGTGATAATTCCTGTACCCTGCGGAAGAATCTCTTTCCTGGTTTTGGTTGTTCCACAGCTGTTAAATGACAGTAGTGCTATTATGCTAACAGTGTCTAGTATTGTATTCCTTTTTCAGTGAATACTTCCACTGAAGTCAATAGGGATTTTGCTTGGGCAAGAAGTGTGGGGGATCTGGTCCCAACTAGACACTGCTTATGATGGTACAGTATTGAAGTAAAAGGAGAAGAAATACGGTTTTGTGGTGGAGCCATTTCTTTCCGTCCCAATTGCAAGTTCACCTCATGTATTCTGCTTTTCCTTCCAGGAGTAAAAAGGTGTCTACATTCTGCTTGCCTGTGGTATTCTTTTCTTTTCCTTAGAGGCATGTTAATATCTCATGGATCGCTTTTGAAAACCATTCAGTATAGGAAACAATTCTTCAGATATAATTTTTATTTTCTTTATTTCTCCTCTCCTGCTCTTAATATTGAAAACAAACATCCTGTTTTCATGGATGTCCCTAATGGTTCATTTATCCCTGATGTGTTTTCTTCAGTTAATGTAATTGCTATTTTTTGTGACCTCATAATTGGTTGCTCTGGAAAGGACTTTGATGTAGCAAAAGGCACATTCTTTCTTTAGATGAATATCTGGGAGCAGAAAATTCCTGATAAATATTTTGTTATTAAAAAAATGTTTAAAATTGTAAATGTTACAATATACATGTTCATAACACTTTTCAATAACATATCTGAGAGTGACTTTATATTCGTATAATATCAAATAAATATAAAACCATATGGGGCAGGAATTAAATTTGTATGCGATTTCTCCACGAAAAACTAGGGCAGAAAATATAGAAAAGCAAAAAGCTCTCTCCAAGCAAAGTGTTTTTCCTGGTGTTGGAAGGTCTTTAAGAAGCTGAGCATTACAGCGCTGTGCTGTGAATCTTCTCCATGCACCAGGACTAAACTGTGATACCTCAGTGCAGTAGTCAGTGAGTATAAAACACAATCCAAAGAGAGCTGAAATAAAAGAGAACTCCTAATTCTCTCATGGGATGTTGGGCTCAGCACACAATAGGGAAGGCATTGTGATGACGCCAAATGCTCTTCTGGGGCATTCAAGCTCAATTTAACTTCCACTACTAACCCTGCTTTCATGAAAATACTGCCAAGTGCGGAAGGGAGTGAGACAACTCAACCATATCTTAGGACAAGTTAGTTTTAGCCATTTGAATTAAATTTTAATAGATTAATTTGGAAATCTACTCAACCTGAAATTTCATTTAATAGGAACATGCAGAATTGTAATATGAATTAGACTGGAAATATTTATTTCAATAAACTTTTATAGTCAACGGGCCTTAATAGGCCTCAAAGTGGCATATTCAAGCCGTTGTATGTTACTGTCCTTTTCAGTGGTGAGCACTGTGGTGTTAGAAACCAAAGTTAGAGGACAAAATGATATTCCAGTTCCCATAGCAGAAGTGTCATGTCTGTGCTGTCTTTTGTACAGGGTTGGAGATCAGGAAGCACTGAAAATTGATCAGTATTGTTGTGCTGTTTTTCTAGCAACCTTGCACCCTGATTTTGAGCTGGAAAAGAAAAGAGAAATCTAGTAGCGGCATTAGGCATAGGTGCCTTAGGAAGTCACCTAGGCCTAGGATACAATGCTATAGAGAGTGCCAAAATAATCCTGTAAAGGCTTTATTTGACCTTTTTTCCTTGTTTTGATGTTCATGAAGCAAATTTCAATTTTGCTGTGTCTGGCCAACAAAAGACACTGTCACAGATTTTCACAAGGATTTAGGCATTGCTGTGCTCAGTGCTGCAACACCTAAGCCTCATTTTCAAAAGGAATTTAAACACTTAGGAAACAAAATCCAATGGAGTCAATGGGGTTTAGGTTCCTAAGTGCCTAAATCCCTTTTGAAAAAGGAGGCTTAGGCTCCTAAATCATTTAGCTGGGACAATGATGGGCGCAGCAATGCCTAATTACCCTTTAAAAATCTGGGTCACTGTGCTCCAAAGAGAGATGAAATAAAAGAAAACTCCTAATGCTCTCATGGGATGTTAGCAGCCAGTAGCCACCACTCACTTGCAGTAGAGAACAGAAGTTGTGTGTACTGCCTTCTGGGAGAATGCAGCAGCAACAGCTGCTGTCGTCCTTCTCTCTTCTCCCCCTCCCACAACCTGAGACCTTATAAAAAGACATTTCAGGCTAATCACAGACCAGGCAATGAATGAAAGGAGAAGACCCATGGATAAATGAAAGTGTGTCAGTGTGTGTGTGTGTGGGGGGGGGGGAGGAACAGCGTGATTTGCATGTGGGAAAGATCAGGAACAAAGGAACAAAGAAGTAGAAACTGTCTCTAGAAGGTGAAGGGCATGAAGAAACTGCATGAGCCCATCTCAAGAGGCATTCGACTAAACAAATGGACTGACCAGTTTGAACTCCCAGGAGTTCATCTCTGGAGATGGAGGGTAGAAGGTCTTGGAATACATCTACCATTTAATGGGTCTGTGTGTGATATTTGGAGGAGGGAAAAAAGAATGAATTTAGGGAGGGAAATGGGTGTGAGGGAACAAGGAGTGTGCCAGAGAGCAAATAGGAGGAATGTAAAATATGCTAAATACAGAAAAAGAGGAAAAGAAATGAGACCCAATGGAAGAGGGAAATAGATGGGATGAGAATGGAGAGAGATGTGGGAAGAGAGAAGAAAATAACATAAAGGAATAAGTAAAATGAGAGAGAGAAAGGAGATAGACCAAATATAGGAGAGAAAATCTAAGAAAGAAAGATGGAAGAAGGGGAAAAATAGAAAAGAGAGTAAGGAAGGGAAACCACTTGAAGGTTGATACATTCTTATTTGATTTATTAATGTACCTGCATTTTAGGGATACTTCTTGAAGATATGATTTGAGATGTGATTTATTCTATCTGTTACTTAAAATCAAATATCAACATCTCTTCATTTTGGTAAGAAATGAAAAAAAATCTTCTGTTAGAGTATCAGTGCACCTAAAACTGACACTGAAAAAGTTAAAGAAAATCTTATCCTTATCCCATGTAAAGTGCCTATGTACAGTTTGATGCTTATTGTTTAGTTGTTGGTGATTTTTAAACTAGATTTATCATTAGAGGCTGAATAAAGAGATCACGTTTGTTTGTTTGGGTGGGGGACACACCATATACCAGATGAGGACAAGTTACATTTTCCACCCCAGCCTTATAACCTCTTCTGGCTCTCTTCCCACTGCAACTTCAGCGCCCTTCCCTCCTCCTACTTTTTTGCCGTAGTTGGCCACAGCAGCTGCACCTATCCTCATCTAACCTTTTGTTCACCAACCCACATTTCTTTCTGATCCACTTCCTGATCCCCTCTTGTTCGGACGGGATACCATTTCATCTTGTGGTTCAGATTTCCTCTCAGGAGTGCAACCGCATCAAAGCAGAGGAAAAGGAAAATGAGGCTGATGGGTGAAATATCAGGCTGCTGGGCCTGACTTCAGTGGTAAAGGTCCAGTCCCACAAGGTGTTGCGTATTCTGAACTCCCGTTGGTTTTACTAGGAGTTGCAGACACCTGGCACCTTACAGGAAAGGGTGCCAAGGCCGGAGGCAAGAAGAGAATAGAGCAGGAGACATCAAAGTGGCCTTTTAGACAGAGGTGGCTGAACATCTTTCTAGATGGTTCTACTGAAATAGGGACAAAATTGGTTTTATGGAGCTGATTAGGGCACTGTGGCAGTAATTCCAAACAGTGACAACATGGTAAACTAGGACATGTGATTACCCAAACTTAAAGATCCATTTTTCCTCTCACGTGAGTTTCGCATGGGTGGAACTCCATTGACTGAGGTCTTGTCTGCACTTCGGGGGCTACAGCAGCATAGATGCAGCTATCCTGCTGTAACCCCACGGTATTGATGCAGACTACAGCAATGGAAGGAATTTTTCCATCACTGTAGGAACTCTGCCTCCCTGAGCGATGGTAGTTAGCTCCACGGATAGTCTTCCGTTGACCACAGGTGTTATGTCAGCACAATTACGTCACTTGCGGGTGAAAAATTGGGCATAGCTGGGGCACTCAAGGCGGAGAATTTTTTATCCTCCTGAGCAATGTCAATCTAAGTTTTTAGTGTAGATCAGGCCTTATTGGATTTAGTTTTGATTTGCACTGTTATAAATGAAAGAAGACTCGGGCCCAATGTGTAATTTTTCTACAAGATAAAAATTCCATTTGAAAAACTAACTCACTATCATTCGTACAGAGATAAGGAAAATTGAATTAATTATATTCCTGTCTAATCCATCTTGGTATCAGAGCACAATATTTAAGATTGACCATAATAACTGTAGACATAAAATCTAGTAGAAGGAAATGGCATTAAACAGTGTAATGCCTGTCTTTTTTTTGTTTTTGCACTCCAGATCAGCACATCTGTGTGTCTCATTTGGTGTACAGATGACATTTAATATTTTCTCTTTTTACAGGATATTTAAGAATGTAAATTGCTGTTAAAATTGTTTGAATCTAGTCTTTTAAGTGTTAAGAATGTAAGCTTCATGGTTGGATCATGACTTTGTGTTTGTGTGTGTGTTTAAATTCATCCAAGTTTAATAGTCGCTAAATTTAATCCAGTATTGAGAAGACAAACACTCAATAGAGCGGAGAAGGATTTAAAGGGAAAAGAGTCTAGCTGTAATGCATTTCATATTTAGTTACTGCTGATGTGCTGTAGTTACATTTACACATGAATTTTGAACTGACTGTATGGTTCAAGCATTCATTAGTACAGTAGATTTTTAGACACTTTGCTACTACTTACAGACATTGTTAAATATTCCTATATGAACATCTTGCTTGCAAAATCTGCTCACTAAATTATTGAAATGAATCTAGTTATGTGTTCTTTACTAATCCCACAGTATACTGTAAAATTAGTCACGGATTACTGTCTGCATCTGGTTGGTGCTACTGGTAGTGATGTAATTTCATCCTTTTGTCACAAGAATAGATACAGTTAATGACTTTAATTGGGTTCATTGCTTAGTATACCTGAAAATAGTTCCATGTTTGACTTCAGGGGGGTTTTAAGGCTTTGTTTTAGTTAGCCCATTTTGAAAGTATATGTTTTAAAATTATTTTTTGGGAAATGGGACCGTTTAGTTATGCATAGCGAGACAATAGTCAGTGGTATTTTTTTTAATTGATCACTTTATGAAGTAACTTTATCTTATCTATTTTATTTCACATATACTAGCTGTTACATTTTTCTTTAAATCGTCTTTTTTTAAAATGTTTTAAAAGTTGGCTTAAAAGATTTGTTGTGATTCCTTTAAAAAAAGAAAAGGAGTACTTGTGGCACCTTAGAGACTAACCAATTTATTTGAGCATAAGCTTTCGTGAGCTACAGCTCACTTCATCGGATGCATACTGTGGAAAATACAGAAGATGTTTCTTTAAGGCTTAAAAGTCTCTTACTATTTATCTGTATACTTTATGCATAAAATGGGTATCTTTATATAATGTCCACATGTCTCTTCTTTAAAACAGCTTCCATGGCTATCGGTTTTTTAATAATCATTTTTTTTTACCCTGAATGAAATAGACTTGATAAAACTGTCTTGTTTTTTTAATGCAACAACAGATTTTTGTTGTGGTTAAATACAGCTCTAGAGAAATAACTTGAGAGTCTAAACATGTCTGGAAAATTTAGGCTCAGGGATACTATATTACTTATCAAATAAGGGTGTGACAGGTTTAAAGGTGAAAGAGATTTGTCATATTTATATTAATGTGTGTAAACTAATTTGTCCTGTATTTTGTAGCCTCATTTGTGACATTTTGTATCGCATTATGATGCACATCAAAGCATGTTGGCACATATTTCAATAGGCTGGTGATGCAGAGCCTTCACTACTATTACTGCTTTTCAATTTAGAAATGAAGGGTTTTTGTCCAGTGTTGGATATCTCTTCTCTCAAAAACACAAGAAGAAAGAATTGGGTTTTTTCACCCAACAGCACTGGTGCTTGCATATCATTGGGAGCCAGAAATCATATCTGGGCAAAATTACATATCAAACTCAATATACTTTATCACCATGGTAATTTCAGCCAAACTAGTTCTTTCTATAAATGTTAATAAGGGAGGAGAGAAGGTAATACACCAAACCCTTGCTAGAACGTAGGGTTCGGGATCCATGCGCGGTACTGCGTTAATGCGGGGACCGTGTTATAGCGGGGGCCACGATACCATAGATCCCAAGTTAAATATTTAAATTTGGGATCCATCGCCGCGACCGCGCTATATGTGAATCCACGCTATAGTGATGCACGCTCTAGCAAGGGTCCGCTGTATGTCATCTGAAAGAGGCACATATGCATAAATGTACTTTAAAAGTTTTTATAGGTAACAAAATTATAGATTTGTTTTCCTATAGGTATAAGAAGTTTTCTTTTATATTTTTAAATATATATACACTCACCACACATACACGAGAGAGAGAGAGAGATGGGGAACTTAGGCACAGGGAGATGAAGATCAGAAATATCCACTCCTTTTGGGTGCCCAATTTGAGATATCTAGGACCTGATTTTTCAAAGTACATACCACTATATAGCACTTTATACATTCAAAGCACAGCTCTCATTGATTGATTTCAGTTGCAGTTGTGAGCACTCAGCATGTCTGCACATCAGACACCAGTGACTCAGTTCAGGCCCCAAGAAAATGAGGAATTCAAAATTAGTGACTCCCTGTGAAAAATTGAATTTAAGAGCCCACCACATACAAACTCTGTGGCAGAGGCAGAGATATACAATCCATTTCTCAGGGCATCACTCAACTGCCTTAACCCTGAGACCATCATTTCTCTTCCTGCAATCTCTTGCCTCGTTCACCCTTTCCAATTTCTGCAACAAATAAAGCATGGGTTATACCGGAGTCTCCTTCACTACAAACAGTGATTCATCCCCAGAGCAAGTCCATTCTGTCCGCTGCAAGCCATAGGGGTTCTGTGGAAAAAACAGTATGTGATCATGTAATTAAAGACTGTATGCATTATGATATACACGGGCAACCTTAATTCTGTCATTTTCTAACTTTTGAGTTCTTGACTTTGAAAACTTAATATTGCTCTTTAAACATAGGGGTGTGTGTGTGTCTGTCTAGTTACCTATATTTTTAAAAAAAGCAAAATGATTTTTTCCCCATCATACAGTATCATATTGATACCCACATGGATCATCAGCAGGGTTTGGAAATTTTAGATCCACTGCACAGATCTCTGCCACTTGAGCTAATGGATAATTGATAGCAGTCACAGGTTGTCATCTTCTATGGATACTTTGCCTCTTGGTTTCACAAATATTTGCTGGCAGCATGGGAATGATGAGACTCGGGGATTTTCGGTTCTATCCCAGGCTCTGGAGGGGAGTGTGCTATAGTGGTCACGGTCTGTTCTGCCCTATCCTCTTCTTGTCCCAGGCTGCTCGCTCCTCCCCACCCCTGGCTTCTTGTCTCTGGCCTAGTCTCCTTAACTACCTAGACCCAGTCTTCATTTCTCAGGATTCTTACCCCAGTTCCAGTCTACTTGCCTGCCAAGTGTGAGGCCCATCACCCTGGATTCCCAGTCCCAATCTCCTTGCCCAGACATTCTCAGCCCTGCCTATAATAAAGGCTGTGTATGTTAAGATGTATATGAAAATTATAGACATGTAATGTATCTCTCTCTTCCATTATTGGTATGTTGCTTGTTAGCTTAGACTGTAAGATCTTTGGAACAGGGACTGTGCTCTTCTGTGGATGAGAACCCATTGTGGATGCTGCTTAATACAAGTAATGATAAATAGTGAAGAAAACTGTGTAGATTCACTGGAATGTGTAATCCATGACTCATAAGTCTTTTTTCATGGTTTGTAAAAGCCTCAGTCTTCATGTTTAAATACAAATAAATTGTGCTTTTTTGCCAAGAGAACAATATATTTATTACAAATTCCAAGTAATTCAGGTTGATTTAGTTAAATGTCCACTCACATAAACTAGAGCCCCGCTATTGCAGTGATTGTCACCTTTATAAATACAGAAAATAGTAAGAAAAGATCTCCTATTTAATGAATCTTTTAAGATGCACCTAATTTTTTTAAAGTGAAAATAGGAAGTTGGATAAAATGATACAGAATTCATGGAAGGCTTAAATTAAAAGGTGCCATGAATGGCTAATATAAGTGGAAGTAACCTTACAGAAGATGGTTTAATAGGCCATTGTTTGATTTATTTTTTTTTAATTCTAAGCTTCAGTGAAACCTACAGATAAAGGCATGGTTCTTTTTTAATGAATGGCTTCTTAGGAGTAGCAGAGAGTCCTGTGGCACCTTATAGACTAACAGACTTATTGGAGCATAAGCTTTCGTGGGTGAATACCCACTTCGTCGGATGCGTGTGGTCTTCTTCTTAGGAGTAGAAGTCCTTGTTTGAATGTGAGTGAAGATCTGGTACGTTTTTATGTTTTTTCTCTTGGGCTTATTATAGCATTGACTGTTATGCACCATGCCTCTCTGTGACCATTTGCTTGTCAGTTAATATAACATAACTCTGATTGTGTTTTTGTGAAACGCATATTCAGAAGCATGGTAAGCATTTTTTCATAATAATTTTGTATTAATGAATGTGCCTTGTTTAAAATAGTATGTTCAGGTGTAATGATAGATAATAAGGCTTTTTTACATTGTATTCAATATGTTTCATTGTATTGACTCTACATCATTGGATGACTTCAGTGAGAGCTATTGGCTGATCAACACTTTCGAAAATCAGGCCACTTATTTATCTTTTCATTTAAATATGGATTTAAGAGCCTAACTTTAGACACCCATTTTGGAAATCTTGGTCTGTTTTTGATGTATGTTTGTTTATACCTTTTTATTTCAGTGACTAACAGGATGTCATTGTTAAAACTCGGCACTTTCGCAGTGGCATAAGAAGGTCCCAGAAGTCCCTAGTGCAAGAATAGGTTGGTGCCCCCTTCCTGATTCTGAAATCTGAGCCCCCGAACCTACCCCACTGTCTCCCAGCACCTCTCATTCCTCCAACAGCTCACTGCACTGCACCATAACATATCCTGTGTGCTCCCAACCCCTGACCCGCAGATCCCCAGCACTTCCTGCTCACCCCTAGCACAGCAACAACTCATCACCCAGCTTTGTTTCCTGACCACTCCCTGGCACCACTTGAGCTATGCAGCTCCAGCCAGTAGTTTTGCACAGCAACTCAGCTCCATCCATCAACTGCCCTGCCCTCACATAGTGCCGGCCAAATCTGAGTAATGAGTGGTGTTGCGACCTGGCACATGGGGTTGCAGCACTGCTTAGGTTCAGCCCAACCGCCTCTCTGTCATGACAGAGGGGCAGCTGGGTAAACCTGAGTGGCACTGTGACCCTGCATATACTGTTTCACTGCCATTCAAATTTGACCCAGCTGCCCTTCCATCCAACAGAGATGCAGTAGAACCAAATTTGAGTGAGTGGTGTTGAGCCACTCTGTCTAGTTGGGTCCCATAACCTTGTGGACCTTGACATGACTGCAGCACTTTGCACTATTGTAGCTACCTTATTGCACTCTCACCCCTTAAAATACGTTGTGTGGGCTAACAATGGACATCCTCCAAGATCGGCACATCCTCCACAAAAAATACAAGCAAGAATAGAATTGACATTCCTGAGATTCCACTATAAAAAACAAAACAAACAAAACCAAGCAGTGTAAAATAAATAAATAAAAAAATAAAAATAAAAACCCCACCATTTCAACTCTCTTTATACATCATAAGGAAGAGCTTTGAAAAAAAATGTGTAGAACACTCTTACGGGCAGAATTGACTAGATTTTTCATTCATTTCACAGGAAAAACTATAATCCATTGGGTTGACAGAGTGACCTCCAGTGGACAGTAATGCTATCATCCTGCAGCTGAGTGTTATTTTTCTGCAGATCACTTTTATACCCATTGGGCAATATTTTTTTGCCAATAACCTCAGAAAAAATGTCTAAAATGCCTAAATCACATTTTCAAAGGAGACATAGGCACTTAAGAGTCTTAGGTGCTTAACTAATTTTTGAAAATGGTACCTACACTCCTAATGTATTTAGATCCTTTAAAATTTTTTACCCCTACACTTCAATTAGAATTTTGTCTTTTATTAATTTTTTTGTCTCAATTTCTCTAAGCAGTTTATTTACTATGGAAATAATGTTATTAAAATGAGAGGGGTTAAATGGCAATCCATAAATTCTGCATGAAGTCATTCTGTACAGTAGTTTGCAGTTTGTACCATGACTAGATTTGGGGGTACACAGAGTAAAATATTGCCTGAGTATAAAATCAGTTCTTAATAAACACCTCCTGATATATATATTTGCTTTTCATTTCATTTCTTGCATGACTATTCATTTTAATAACTTTTATAGAATCATAAATAACTAAACCAAAGTGTACAGATGAAGCAATTTAATTTCTCTAAAATTATATCTCTGCACATTTGTGATAAAATGCTAGTGTAACTCTTCTCCCCTTCACTCCACAGTTTCACTGTTTGAGTGTTCATAACACCATTTGTTTTTTGAGAATCAAGGCTGCATTTAGGATTGTTTGAGTCACAAGTATAAAGTAGGATTTGAGGTTCCTGGCTGCATATATAAAAAGGCATAAATATGTTATGGGTAACTTACCCTGTCTCATACTATTATCTGTACTGCTGCACTCTGTACCTTGGCATTTGCAGTGCTCTGCCTTTCTTGGGTACTCCAGACCACTACTTTGAGGTAATTTGTTTTCTGTGACTTCACAAGTACATTTTACTTTGTAAAGACATCTGAAATACAATTACTGACAGTGGAAACCTGCATAGAGTTTTGTCAGACACACAGGTTTATAGGTTTTGGAAAGAGCATTTATTTAATCACTGTGGTGCAGCAGATAGGTCCCACCCTGGCAACAAGGGCATTAATGAGGCAGATAGGCCCCACGCCAGCAAAGAGAGGATTAAGGGGAGCCTGGGGATCCAGATGGCTCCAAGCCACTACACCTGCAGCAAATGTCAGGCATGGAGAGGGGAGTTAAAAGAAGCCCAGTCCAGGGCTTCAGCTGAACAAAGAAGCAGAGCTCTGCTGCTCTTAATCAGAGAGAAGTCTGGTTGCTGCCTAGAGACTGAAGTAGCTTGCTAGCTGGATAACCCCTGCTAAGGGATGACCAAACCCTGGGGATGAATCAGTGGAAGCACAGACTGCTTGTAGATAAGCCCTGCATAGGGGTTTGTTGGATGGTGTCAGTTGTGGTTGTTTTGGTTCCTAATATCCTTTGGACCTTAACACCTCAGAAGGGGTAGGACTGAAGTATGCCTGGGCGAGAAGAAATACCTTTGTACTACCTTCACTATGCATTATATTTTTCTGTAATTATAAATCGAACTGCATGACTGCTGCCTCTTGGAGTTGAAATCAGATGTGGATTATATGTTGGATGTTTCTGAATTTATCTCAGTGAGGAAAAAGTGTGAGAGGGTTGTATACCTTGTGGTAGTGCTGCCTGTTGGATTTTTGTGTGGAGAGGAAAGTTTTATTATTGAAAATTGTATCTACCTTTTAAAAAATTGCATTCTTGTGACAGTATATTTTCTGTTTTTTACCAACTGGTGGTACTTGTGATAAGAGTGTGGCCTGAAATTATGGTATATCAAGTACGATGTAATATGGGGAAAACTTTCAGCTATAATTTAAATTAATCCAGTCATTCTTCTTCACAGGGAAAGAACACAGATCCATTACAATGGGTCTTACCCCTACTTGCAGCTCCTAGGAGGCAGAACCAGACCTGTCGGTCCTGGCAGACTGGGAGTAATCATACCTGAGAAGACCCATCTGCCTCCAGCAGCTGCAAGGAGGATTTACCAGAGCTTCTGCTTAGCACAATGAGAAAAACAAATGGGGAGGGATAGCTCAGTGGTTTGAGCATTGGCCTGCTAAACCCAGGGTTGTGAGTTCAATCCTTGAGGGGGCCATTTAGGGATCTGGGGCAAAAATTGGGGATTGGTCCTGCTTTGAGCAGGGGGTTGGACAAGATGACCTCCTGAGGTCCCTTTCAACCCTTATATTCTATGATTCTATGAAAAGCACCAGAAAGGGATCCTCCTTATTCTTAATAGTCATCTTATGGGAATCTAAGCATTACTGAGCTCTTATTTAATCTCAGGAGCTCGGCGACAAGCTTGCTGGAAATACCACTTCTGATACTGAGGTAATGGGCTTTTGCAGCTTGCAGTACAGCATGTCCATGTGGGCTTCTCTGACAGGGACACCTCATTGGCAACCAGAAGAATAGAGAAGCAGGCAGGAAAGAGTGCAAAAATGCGTGGGCTAACCATATCTTGCTCATATATTGTAGGCTGGCCACGCCCAATCTGCTGGGCCAACAGGACTCTGCACATTCTGCAGGTGCAAATTTTCTTTCAGATTCCCTCTTCAGTAATATCTTGTCTCAAAAATAGAAAGGCACTCCCCCTGTGCCCTACAAAGATGCGGGGGGGGGGGCGACTTGTAAGGTAAGGGTACTGTCAGTATCCGAGTCTTCAGAGATTGATTTCTCTCTTCTTTCCCCATCCTTTCTTCCCTGACCACTTTCTCCCATCAAAATCTGAGAAATTGGGAAAGGCATCAGGGAAGGATGCTACAGATTCTGATTGCAGGGGTCACTCCTGCAGAGAGAGGAATTTCTAAAGTTCAGTTTTCCCAGTAAAACAAGTAACAAGGGGTGTAGGGAAGTTCACCATAATACATTTTTTTCTGCAGCTCAGCATCTCCCACAATGTGATATGTATGGGCATTTCCCCTCCTGTCTGCAGTTTCTGGAGGCAGTTCATATCTATAGCACAGCCCATGCCAGCCATGTCCCCCTCTCTGGCTTGCTGCCTGATCTTCTGCCGCAATGGCAGCAGTCAAGTAATGGTTTACTTTGCTCCCGACTTTTCTTTGCCAGCGTTTTTTTGTTGTCTTTTTTTTGAGCATTGGTGAGTGATTTTTCTTTAGTCTTTCTTCTCTCCCCCATCTTGGCTTAGGTGTTGAGTACTGGAGTGGTCTCAGTCACCCAGAGCCAGCACTGCAGTGCCTCTCTTCCAGATTTCTCTGTCACCTCTCAGGCAGGGCAGAGCTGTCTTGCAGCTAACCAGGCAGGGAGGCAGCTTTCACCGGCTCTTTAGAGGGCAAATTATGCCCTTTCTATCCTCAGTGAGCTTACCCTGGCATGTTGGTACAGGCTAAGTCAGGCTGGTATGTTGTGGGCCCCACGGAGCTGCGACTCCAACATGGAAAAGCTCAAGCAGGAACTACAAAACAGAACAGGAAGAGACTCCAAAGATGAGGAGCACTTCAGCCAGACAGCCCAAGGAATAAGTCCTGGGACAGAACAGAACCAGAAAGACAAAGCCTTAAGGGGCACTAGGGCATGTTTGTGTCCCCTCATGTTATACCAATAAATTAAAAACCAGCAGGATCTTATTAAAGGGAAAAAGGCAAAATACCACATTTATTGTGAATACAGAAAGAATCATAGTAAGCAGTTAGTTATAGCTATAACATTCCATTCAATCTCATATTTGTACACACACACACACACACACACACACACACACACACACACACACACAGGTTCTGCAAGGTTATCATAATAGTTACCAGCCTTAGAGTTGTTCATGCCAAGCCACTGGCCAGGTGGCCTGGACATGAGGAGGGAGCAGGGCCTTGTCAGATGCTCATCTGATGCACCTGGAAGTTGGTTTGCAGAATTAGACCCCCAGAGTTCTCACTTTCTAGAGTCCGTTTTTATAGGAGTTTCTTCCTATGCCAGTCTATGGAAATTGCTTCATCATGCTGTTGCTAAATCAATCAGCAGATGGCACATTCCTGACGGCTCCGTGCTGCTAGATGTTATCTTGTTCTTTGGTTCTCCCATTCTTAAGGCTGTTGGGTGGATTCCAGTCTGCCCTCCGGGGGTCCTCTGGTTATTTCCACTTGACGTCTTCTTCAGCCGATGGACACTGGATTCTTAGGCTGGCACCTCCCTGATCATTCAGTTATTATCCACACCAAGCATCCATCCACATACATCCTCTATCTCTATTTTAATCACAATTGTTAATACAACAAAAGGGCGGGGAGTCTCTGGGTGCTGTTTCTGTTGTTACAGAGTATTGCTTTGAGTCTCTCTGTGTGAATTGCTTTGAGAACAGACTCTGTCTTAGAATGTACTAATGCAATTAGCAGCTTGCAAGTTTCACACATAGAGGGAGAGAAACAGTACCAAAAACCAAGAGACCTCTTAATTAGTAATACCCTGGAATTTAAACTATGGGGAATCAAACTCATTTGTGATTTTAGTACAGAACTTCTTTAATATGATCCAACACTCACCCCCAAAGTACTAAAATGGATCCTAAATTGCCCTGGGAGAGAAGCAGGGCTCATACTTGGCTCCCCTTTTCCCCCAAATTGATTTAGGGAGCTCTGACAACGAAACCACATAACCCAGTCAAAGGGAGATGGACCCCAAAGGGGAGGACAGTGCGGGAGGCATATTCAGAGGGCTAACAGTGCTGCATAAAGCAAGCCACAAAAGACTGCAGCCAGGGAATGACTCCTGCAAAGTGAGCCCAAAAATCCAAAAAGATTAAAAAGGAAAAGAAAAGTACAAAAAGTCTAAGGTATTTGTCCTCTGACTCAACCCTTCCGAGGAAGGGTTGCTCTAGGATACAGGCTTTGAGCAGGACATAGTAAAAATGCAGCAAAGATTTTCTCTCTTTCAGATGTTTGAAACCATGTGCATTACAAAGATGCTGGTGGTAAACACCAAGAAGAACTCCTTGACTCTCTCCAGAGAGAGATTTCACTTGGGAGTGAACCTGAAAAAGGAGTAAATTTTTCCTGGTTTATATTCCCCAAAAGTCTTTGTTTAACATATAGTGCATCTGCTGCTTTCATGTCTTGTGCTAGAGCCACATATGCATGGTCATACTCCCTGTTGCCTTCTGTACCATTCAAGATCAGAAGAATCTCCTGGACTGGCTGTCTTTTTTTAAGAGAGATTTTTATTGGCAGTGGCTGTCATGGGAGATGTTTTGTTTCCTCAGCCCTTAACAGTCTAAGATTTACAGTAAGAGCAATGATTATATATATACATTGTGGTGTCATGACAGAGTTGAATAATAATAATATATATAAACTCTGTGTCACAATACTAGCTCCACCTAAGGCCCTGGAAAGCTAATTTGCAGGCAAAGCAGGTACTATTTACTACTAAATATCCAAGGGGGCAGGCTTTTTGGTGACGTAGTAGGTTGTGCTGCCCTGGAAACCTCCTTTCAGTTAGATTTTTTTAAAAAAATTAACTAAGGAGGCTTTTTAGCTCAAATGGAAATATAGACTCTACTGTGGGTCTTGGCACTCTTTGATCCAAATAACAATTATATGAGGAGTTTCAGAGTAGCCCCCGTGTTAGTCTGTATTCGCAAAAAGAAAAGGAGTACTTGTGGCACCTTAGAGACTAACAAATTTATTTGAGCATAAGCTTTCGTGAGCTACAGCTCGCTTCATCGGATGCATTCAGTGGAAAACACAGTGAGGAGATTTATATATACACAGAACATGAAAAAATGGGTGTTATCATACACACTGTAAGGAGAGTGATCACTTAAGATGAGCTATTACCAACAGGAGTGCAGGGGTGGGTGGGTGGAAGGGGGAAGAAAACCTTTTGTAGTGATAATCAAGGTGGGCCATTTCCAGCAATTAACAAGAATGTCTGAGGAACAGTGTGTGTGGGGGGGGGAGGGGGGGGAATAAAATGGGGAAATAGTTTTACTTTGTGTAATGACCCATCCACTCCCAGTCTCTATTCAAGCCTACGTTAATTGTATCCAGTTTGCAAATTAATTCCAATTCAGCAGTCGCTCATTGGAGTCTGTTTTTGAAATCTTTTTGTTGTAATATTGCGACTTTTAGGTGTGTAATCGAGTGACCAGAGAGATTGAAGTGTTCTCTGATTGGTTTATGAATGTTATAATTCTTGACGTCTGATTTGTGTCCATTTATTCTTTTACATAGAGACTGTCCAGTTTGGCCAATGTACATGGCAGAGGGGCATTGCTGGCACATGATGGCATATATCACATTGGTAGATGTGCAGTTGAAACAGCCTCTGATAGTGTGGCTGATGTGATTAGGCCCTATGATGGTGTCCCCTGAATAGATATGTGGACACAGTTGGCAATGGGCTTTGTTGCAAGGATAGGTTCCTGGGTTAGTGGTTCTGTAAAACCACTTTTCTTTTTAATTATATGAGGGACATCCATTAGATGAGAGACAGAAGGGATACTGCAGAAAAACCTTCTTCATTCTTCAAGCATACATGACTACAGTCTGACTACATAGTGTAGTTCCTTGAATAGGGGACAAGTGGCAGAAGATGTTGAAGTGTGGGATCACTACTACATTAGAAAAATGAATCTGAGGCAGAGAGATCCTTAGGGTTAAATGTAACCCCTAAACCAAGGTTAATGATGTCCTATTCTTCTTCCAATCAGCTGAAACTTCAGAGTATGAAGACTGCAATATATCATCTTAAAACTGCAGTAATTGATCTCCCAGGCAACAAGAAGACTTAGAAATTTACTCCATCTTCTTTTTAGAGCACAAATCATTCCAAAGACAGAGGGTGCCTAACCTCAGCTTCTTAAACTGATTCCTCTGGAAGCCATGGTTCAGGATGGAAACCCTAAATTTCACTTTAGCAACCATTTCTAAAGGAGAATTATTTTCCCCCCTCTGTCAATCAATTTGAAGAATACCTATCTGCACATCATAATATGAACCTCCCATAGGAGACATCTCATCTTCGCATGCAACAGACAACATTTGTAGTATGTTGACTTACTTTTTGGCCCACCTGCCTTTCTGAGTGCTTCTCAACATACTAGTTAACATATTGTTTTCCTTGGACAGAAAAGAATTCATGTATACTCACTCTAAAATGACCTGTTCTACAGAGTACCCTCCCTGCAAAAGGCCACATAACAGCCTAGGTTGTATTCTGGATTTGTCAACACTACCAAGAGTCAAATGATTCCACACATTTGATATTATTTACAAGAGTTATCATAGCTATCAACCTCCACAGAAGTATTTCTATCAAGAGAGGATTCAGAAGCTGGTGGCCGAAAGGCACAATATAATTTGTTATTCAGGCACAGCTATGAGCGCTCTGATGTCTCAGATTAGAACAATGGTGTTGCAGAGTGGGCTGCACGATAGCGCCCCGGCTGGCTGATCATGGCACTGTAGGCTCTCTCAACCTCAGTTTCCCCTCACCCAGGTTTTGTGTCTCTCGCAGATTCATGTGGCTCAGTTCCCTTTTGGGATAACAAAAGACCAGACTTTAATACTATAATAGGGTGGAAAGCCCTGAAGTAGGGTAAAGAGGACTCTAGGAAAATAGACTGGGAGTCAGCACTCTATCCCAGAGCAGAGAGAGTGAAAGGTTGCCCAGAGGGGCTGAGACTGTGAGAGGGACTCCAGGGAAGAATTCTGGGAATCAGCACTTTTTACCCCACTTGAGCCTCCCCTGAGCCTACCTTCTGCTCTTTTAAGTCTCTCCACTCTGTTATAGAGAACTGAGTCCCCATGTTGTTTCCCTTGGAATACACAGCTTTCTGCAGACCCTGGCTCAGGGCCTTCCACAGAAGCCTGCCCACTCCCCGTGGTTACCTATCTCTCTCAGCCTTTTTATAAGGCCCAGCTGTCCATTAAACTATCACCTAACCCTACTTAATCTTGCCCCCTCAGGCTGGGAGGCAGCAAATCAATTTTGATACAGGTAGGGCTGGCTCTGTCTCTCCTTAAAGAGGACAGTCAACCTGTGACAGTTGGTCCATTACACCAATATGCTATTGAGTGAGGTTCCATATGAATCCACTCTAGAAGCTTCCTGATTTCTTGAGTCCACAGGACCCATCATCTGTGTCCTTCCTTGTCATGTTGCAAAGGGGTACTCAGAGGGCCAGAGTATATAAAAATTGAAGAGGGTTGATGAAGCAAATTGATGTCACCTTCAAGTGCAGGGAAGCTAATTCAGGGAACAGTTTCATCCAAGGTTAATGGAGGAACAGACGTCCAGAACAGTATCAGTTGGATCAAACTCAGAGTAATCAGTTATGCCCTAAGACTTTTAATCCCAATTCTGATCAGCCAAGATGTACTTACATCTAACAACATCTTTTTTTCATCAAGAGAAGGTACCAGATCGTCAATCCTGTTATGAGCATTTAAACTTCTCTTTTCTTGGGTGAAGGGAGAAGGGATAGGAAAGGGAAGGGGGGAGAGAGCGAAAGAGAAATCTGTATTCTCAAGCACCACATGTAAATAGATTATAAACACCATACCAGCTGGTTAAGCAGGCAAAGGATAAATCCAGGAGAGAGGAGTACACACCTCTCAAGGTCTTCAAATGGGGAAACAGACCCTGTGTTGCTGCCCTTTGTCAACAGACCTTTTGCATCCAAGATCCACAAAGATACTGAAGTCGTATTCCAGATAAAGAAATTAATAGTCAGGGCATGATCATGGCTACGTTCTTCCCTGGCAAAAAGCATGACTGTCTTTTTCTGTTCATAATGTTCTCCAGGACATCTTTTTTTTTAAAAAAAGGGCAAAAGTAGGCCCCTCGTTGTCCAAAGAAATCCTGTTTCTTGAACCCAATTCAGGTACCACTAGTTGGTTATGCCACCTTTACAAGAAGACTCTTCTCTCAAGGACCAAAATCCACACCCAGGACCAGAGTAAATAATATAACTACAGAATCCTGAAGAAGTATCAATTAAAATAAGTTATTCAGATGTGTTTGTTGTACCTTTAACTTTGAGCAAGTATTCCACAAAAAGGACATATTCAGGGCCCTGCCAATATGTAAGGCATTAGTATGGATGGATCCATTCAAGACAAGTGCAAAGCCTGTCCTTTTTTGGAGTTCTTACAGTAAAGTCTTAATACAGGCCTAAAACCTCAAACTGTAATATCCAAGTGGTAACTATTTCCAGCTTGCTAGAGATAGCAAGCAGGTTTTGGATTGCCCTCTTATCCAGACATATGATTTCTTATAGCTGTGCTTCTCAGCTCTTCACAAATGAGGAGAAGTCCCTCTAGGGATCTAAATCTTGTTGTAAACACCCTGGTTAAGCATTCTTTTGATCTCTTGTCAGAAGTGCCGTTAGATTTTCTATCTTTAAAGATTGTCATCTTGGTTGCAATCACTTTGGAAAGGAGTGTTTTTGGAGGTTTTGGAGTGTTTTACTGAGGAACAGCAGTACTGAGCCTCTCATGAAGGCAAAGATGTTCTAAGAGCTAATGCAGTCTTTAGTCCAAAAATAATTTGGTTACAAGATCCTTTTTTGTGCAAAAACACCTTTTAAAATAAATAAATTTAAGGAAACCAAACAAACGTCTCACTCACCTCTGATATACTCTTGATGGGAGGAAAGCTCTAAAAATCAACATTGAATACAGTACCCAATTCAGAAAATCTCTAACTCTGTTGGGCTCTAACTTATTTATCATAAATTTTAAAAAGGCTGGTAAGTCTTTAGTTATTACATGGCTAAAGTGGTAGTTTTCAGAAACTATAGAAGGGAAAAGCTGTTTTTTCCCTTGAACATTCATGCTCATTCATTTGGGGTCATGAAAGCCTCCTAGTGTGAAGCGGTAGATGAAACACACACAAAGAATTGTGGGGTGGCCACCTGGTCATTTTTCCGCTCCATTGTGTGTGTGTGTGTGTACACGCAGACATTGCCCCCTCCTTTAAGAAACTCCCTCATATAATTTATTTTTTAAGAGGGAGTTTCTTAAAGGAGGGGGCAATGTCTGTGATTGTACATACACATATATTTATATGTATTTTAATTTTTGGAATTCAAACTGTAATTCATTACTCGTTGAGATGACTGGTTTCCTGTGTGCCAACATCTAAAACAGTAAACCACATTATCAAACTTTGAGACTTATTATGATTTTATTGCTAGTAATGTTACAGTTCTATAGTTACTTTTTTTATATATATATACATGCCAACAGTCAGTTTGGAAAACAAGAGAAAAGGATTGCATCACATCACTAATGCTAGCAAAAGAGTGAAATTTTGGCCATTTTATTTTTGTTCTGAAATACAAATGTGGTATATAATGCAGTGTCTTAAAATTGTAAGGAACACCTCATATGGAACTTCATCATAGGAGAGATCTTTTGGAGGCTTGAGCGTAGCTCTGAAACCAGTAATTTTGATTAGAAATTCAGCATTCTACATTAATTTAGCCAGAGAGACACGCTGAAAGAAAAGGTATAATACTGTTATCCATTTACCAGTAATTGATATATCTCATAATATTTATTTGTCCTCCTTTGATTGTAATATAGAATAGCATACAGTGCTCCATCATATATGATGTGTACAAATGATGTACAACAAATTTAACTTTCATCTTCCGTTTACTGGTTACCGATTATTTTGTTACCAGCTACTACATGGCCAAATGTATGCAAATAAATAAAATCATTGTTATAAAATAGTGAAACTTTCAGACAAAGTAAAGAAAGGGAGTAATTGGAAGTGTGTAATAGGATCCATGAGATTACTATCCAAACATTGGACACTTGAAAGCTTGTAATTCTCCTCGGAAACAGACCGCTAAGGGATTTCATGTTCAGTTTTATTATGACAGCTGCTACTCCTGTGAAGCTCGTTTTTGTGAAGCTTTGCCATTTTGTTGAAAATCTTATTTTTTTAGTTCTCAAAGTTTACAGTAGCTTATTCAATAGCGGATGTGTAGGAACTAGTCCAGCTTTTCTGTGTAAATGACATAATTCCCAATGGGGGAGAATTGGATGATATACAGATACTGGATATGTAACTTACATGCACTGATTCACTAGGCTTAAAATAGTTCATAAATTTCAGGAACATTGTTCAATGCCATGTGTAAGTGCTCTGAAGCCTGGTTTTAAAGAGAGATGCATGGAAAAACTAAGTTTTATTTTGCTTCTGGATGTGAGCAAACCTCTAATTTTCCCCCTTGACCACAAAAAAGCAATACTGTGTGTGCTTTTTCTCATCACTAGCTAAAGTCAGAATTTGCTTTTTAAAGGTCCAGTCCAACAACTCCCACTGAGGTTATTGCAACTCTAACTTAGCATTCAGGCTTACTAGTTGACAAATCAGATAATGAAATTATAGTTTCTTCCAGTTCATGTTTTAGGGTAGTGATGGAATATTTAAACTTTTTATTAAAAAAAAACCTATTGTAATTAATGATAACAATAAATTAGTATGTTTACAACTAAAGTTTTTTCATGGTTATACATTTGGTTAACAATTTTAGTAATTTTTCTGCACACATTGGCATGATGAATGCAAAAAGTCTGTTAATCAAAAAATGCAATAAAAATGTTTTTATATACTTGTGCTGTGGTTAAGAATGAGTTTAACTTTAAGCATGAGAGTAGTCTCATTGACTTCAGTGGGACTCGTCACATGTTTAAAGTTAGGCATGTTTCTGAATGTTTTGTTGAATCAGGGCCACCTGGAACAAAAGGTACAGTGTTCTGCTTTTGACTGGAAATTTGTCTGAGAATTTAAGTTTACTGTTAAACAATTTTAGTCTTCTGTAGTCCCTTCATTAAACACCCAAGAGTTAAGTAACTCATTGATCACTTCTAGGGAAGAATTATGTATTTATTTTTTTAAAAAATTTGTTTCTTCATGCCATATGTTGGTACTTACAATGGTATTATTTTTATACCTGAGAGAGATTTGAACAGCTAAGTTCATAAACTTCAGAGCAATTTAAGATCAGCCAAATTATTCGTCTAAACAATTGACAGTGTTAAAAAGATCTGTATTTGTAAATGACAAAAGCGATTTACTAACTGTATTGTTACACAGTGATACATTGTTAAGGGTTGTTGTGGCTTCTTCATAATGGCATTGCTGAAACAGAAATTATGTCTATAGAACCCTTGCATAGCACTTATGGCATATTTCAGAGAAATCTTCTAGAAAACACTAATAGTACACACTGTGCCTTCAAAGTTTACCTTAAAGTTAAGTTTTTATACACAACAAACCTCCTGCCCTTTAAGCTGTGGGAGTGTGTTGGCTCATAAGATCCACAAGTCACTGCTTTTCCCACTGAAACTTATGAATGAATGAGTGATACAGATGAATTTGTTTTAGAATTATAAACAGATTAGAATGTAAAAGATCCACTTAAAATATATCAGAAGACCAGTCTAATGAAAACAGAACTATTAATAAGATATGACTAAAGCTATTTCCTTGAAGAACAGACAAAGGAGGCTATTTTCTGTGTTAAGAAAATATGTACAGTAAGTGGTGTTGGCAGTACTGCACAGGTGAAAATGTCAAACAAGACAAGAATGTTACAAGAATTCTATTTCAGTGATCAGCATACACACACACCAGGAACTGTGACATGGTGAGATATTGCCATGGTTGGGGTCTGTTTGTTAATCATGAGAGTGCTGCAGCTGCTATACAGTAGCACGGTCTCAGGACATGTGCCTTCTCTTACTGGGGGGAAAAAGCGGGACACAAATGTAGTACAGTTATTTAAAAGGAAAGAAAATGGTGAAATATTTGTAATAAAAAGTATTCTGAAACCACTTAAAGTAGCTTCACCCATTAAGAAGGCATTAGAAAACTATAAATGAGGTTAAAACAATTAACGGTCAAATGTAAATCATCATAACTTCATTTGAAGTCAATGGAGCTAAAGCATTTTATGACAACTGAGAATCTGGCTAAGTGACTACAAATAAAGCATCATTTGATTAAGCTACTTTTGTTTCTGATGGCTGAAGTTAGGTGCCCCTGACCTCTGACACTAGCTGCTTCTGCTTCTGCTTCTCAGCAAGCTTAGGCCACCCAGTGCCCATAGTGAGAAGTTTCATTTTATTTAAATTAAGTGTAAAGCTGAATTGAGAATCCGGTGGATTCCCTTACACAGCTGTGTTTTGTAATATCATAGGAACCAGAACCAGAGCAGTGGATAAAGTTCACTAAAATATATTGCTGAAAAATACGTCCTGTTGATTCTGGAGGCAAAAAAGGAGAATGGTTGCAGATCATCCACTCTTTATACCAGTGTAGGGGAATCTACCTGGGTAGAAGGAATGATGTGTATGGTTCAGTCCTCTTCTGGAGCCCATGGATGTCCCTCCACAGATGCTCTGTGAGAGAGGAGCTCCAGGTGGGTTTCAGGAGACAAAATAAAAGTGGAAGAGAGAGCCAGACACTCTTAACAGGAGCATCTCCTGCCTAGCATGGAAATTTCAATGTGGAAAAGGCATGCGTTAATGCCTGCTTTGTTCAGCATAAAGTGGAGTTCACTCTGTGGCTTTTACTGACCAGCTGAAAAAGGACTTCACTAATTGCAGCAGGAAACCTGCTGGAGCAGTACTGACTAGAAATATGGCAGGGCTGGTAGAGCAGTGTGGAGGAGCAGAATATCATGCATGCAAGACAGTTCCTGCCTCTGCATATTTGTGGGGGGAACCCCCAGTGACTAGTCACTATCCTCTGCTCACACTGCAGCTCCCAAGCCCTTACCATGAGTGTCAGTGAAGTAAGGGACTGGGTTGAGCCTTCTAAAGATCACAGGACATTGAGAGATGATAGAGGGTTCAAAGGGTTGCAGGTAGGACAGTAAGGAAAGGTGGATTGGAGATAGATGATATATATGTATATATCAAGATAGATCTGGGGAATAAGAGAAGCAGTAAGGTGGAAGAGAAACATGAGTGGAGTAGAAAATCTCCTAAAATTGTATGAAAGTTAAAGGGAAGTGGAGAATGTAATTACATTTAAAAAAATGCATTGCAATACATCTTTAGACCAATCTGTGTTTTTCACTAATAAATAGGTACTGTATAACTGGTGGAAGCTCAGTGACATTCGCTAAAAAATATGACTCAGAAAACAAAAATTAAGTCCCTTCCTGTAGTTTTAATTGCCAGGGTAGTATTGCTTGTATAGACCAACTGGAGTGCAGGATTTCCCAATGTCATTTTATAATGGTAAGTATAAATATGTTATGGAAACAGTACTAAAGTAGTAGTTTGTACAGAAGTGCCAAATTTTACAGGAAAAATCCTTTCATGTGAGGCTCTATAGAAAGTTCAAGGATGTTGCATCCTGCTGAGCCATTGGGTGTTACTATTTTCAGTACTTGTTTATTACTTGAGTCATATTGATTTCCAAACATTATAAATCCATACAAAACAGGAAGAATATAATATCCTCACACAGTAGCTGAGTTAGTTTTAGATTTTTTTTGTCTTTTGGTTTTTAACCTTAGTTGGATTATTTGTTAAAATTGAGCAAGATTAGCTTGATGCAATAAATTGTTTGCGACTCATGCTGCCATTTGGTCTGAGTCACATTGTTTCTGCTGGTATCTGGAGGTAAAGCAGCAGCAAAAAATCTTTAATCTCTCTCCTTCAACCCTAAGTGGGTTGATCATATGATAGGTGCAAAGTCAGATGTGATGAGACCTAACAGTAATGTGAATTATGAAACAAAGAATGTATTTCTTGTATTTGTCTTCAAGTGATCTAATCTACTTGTCTATACCTCATTGCAGTAATTCATATAGGAGAACACCAGCTCTGCTATAGGTAAGGTTGAGCATCACTTTCTGTCTAAAGGTCAACTATTCTAAGGGTTCGTCTACACATACATTTAGTTCCCAGCAAGATGGAATGCAAATCCACCCCACACTAGCCTGCTGTGCGCAAAGTGTCCATGTGGATCCTGCTACCTTGCACCGAAAGTTCTCTAGTGCACTTTGATTTACCTCGCTTTGAAATGGAACTACAGAAGAACCTCAGAGTTACGAACACCAGAGTTACAAACTGACCAGTCAACCACGCACCTCATTTTGAACCAAAAGTACATAATCAGGTAGCAGCAGAGACAAAATAATAATAATAAAGCAAATACAATACAGTATTTTAAAAAAATATGACAAGGTAAGGGAACAGGCCAGTCCTTGCTTACAGACAGCCCCCCAACCTGAAGCAAATACTCAACAGCAACCACACAACAAAACCACTAACCAAGAACCTATTCTTGTAACAAAGCCTGTTGCCAACTGTGTCCACATATCTATTCAGGGGACACCATCATAGGGCCTAATCACATCAGCCACACTGTCAGAGGATCGTTCACCTGCATGCACATCTACCAATGTGATATATGCCATCATGTGCCAGCAATGCCCCTGTGCCATGTACATTGGCCAAACTGGACAGTCTCTACGTAAAAGAATAAATGGACACAAATCAGACATCAAGAATTATAACATTCAAAAACCAGTCGGAGAACACTTCAGTCTCTTTGGTCACTCGATTACAGACCTAAAAGTTGCAATTCTTCACCAAAAAAACTTCAAAAACAGACTCCAACGAGAGACTGCTGAATTGGAATTAATTTGCAAACTGGATACAATTAACTTAGGCTTGAATAAAGACTGGGAGTGGATGTGTCATTACACAAAGTAAAACTATTTCCCCATGTTTATTTCTCTCCCCCCCCCCGCCCTCCCACTGTTACTCACACATTCTTGTCAACTGCTGGAAATGGCCCACCTTGATTATCACTACAAAAGGTTCCCTCCCACCCCCCGCTCTCCTGCTGGTAATAGCTCACCTTACCTGATCACTCTCCTTACGGTGTGTATAAAAACACCCATTGTTTCATGTTCTCTGTGTATATAAATCTCCTCACTGTATTTTCCACTGCATGCATCCGATGAAGTGAGCTGTAGCTCATGAAAGCTTATGCTTACATAAATTTGTTAGTCTCTAAGGTGCCACAAGTACTCCTTTTCTTGTTTCTGTCCTAGTTTCATTCAAATTAAGATGGTTAAAAGCAGCATTTTCTTCTGCAAAGTAAAGTTTCAAAGCTGTATTAAGTCAATGTTCAGCTGTAAACTTTTGAAAGAACAACCAAAATGTTTTGTTCAGAGTTACGAACAGTTCAGAGTTACAACCTCCATTCCTGAGGTGTTCATAACTCTGCTGTTCTACTGTATATCAAAGTACACTAGGGAACTGTAAGTGAGCAATAAGAGGATCCATTTGGATGCTTATTGGGTGGCAGGCTAGAGTCGGGTAAATTTACACACTAGTTTTCTTGCGGGATAAATGTTCGTGTAGACAAGCCCTAAGTGCTCTAAAATCTGCATGCATTTGCTGGGAGTGAAATTCGCTGTGCCCTCTAGGTTTTTTTGATAGTGTTAGTGGTCCAAATTCAGAGTCTTAGGAGCAAGGGATTCTCAAGATACCAGCATTTTACAAAATCAACTCTCTTTTTTTTAAAACCTGTTTTTGCCCACATCTGGGGCTCAAACCAAGTTTGGCAAGAACTCAAGAGTATCATTAGCTGAAGCGAATGAAGTGCACATGTGCAGCAAGATGAGGGATCTGTTGAAGCAAGAAGGCTTCCAGGCAAGCTGTTGTCAGAGTAACTGGGTGGCTCAAAGGGTCATGTTGTGTTCATTGAAGCTGAGTTGCTTGAGTTCAAGCTCTGCCTTTGGCAGAAATCTGAGAATGATTGGTGAGCATATTGCTGCTATCTGTCTCTGCTTCAGAGAAATGTCCCCTGATCAGTACAGCTACTTTAGAAAGGACTGTATTTCCTTAAAGATAATAAATTACACATTCTTTACTCAGCTATGTGAGAGTGATTGTTGGGCAAGCTGCTATTTTTCCATCTGTGGGATAAAGGTTTTACACTGGTAGGAAAGTAGCCTTGAAAGCACAGCTAATTTAGAGGGCCCTATAATTATTTCTAACTATACTACTGCTCTGCATAGTGTCCTTGGCATGTGCCTTGTGAGTATTCCTTGCTCTCTGCCTGCATTCTGTTCCTGTTGAAAATTTTGCCTAAAACCAACATTTCTGGGTTAAGAGTGAAATTGTAAAGTGCCCTATAATCTGCATGCGCACTCTGATTTTACTTTAGAAGTATTATCAAAGAAGTTAGCAATGACTACATAGGGAGAAGATAAAAAACTGAATTGTGCACTCATGTTTCCTGCACAATGGAACTAAGTATGATCAAAGGCAAGTAAGTTGCAGGTTCACTTGATCAGGGATTCCTGATAGAGAGCCCCCTAATGTGAGCAAAACTCTGCTTTAGGTCAGATATAGCTACCACATCAGGCTACACTCAAACACTGAGCCTGCTCCACACCAACCACCCTAGACTTGCAAAAAATAACCAATCACTCCCCCCCCCCCCCCCGCCACAATACAACACACTCATTTATCTTTGACCTGTGGATTCTTTATGATGCACTGAATAAGACAACATCCTATCTACATCCCATTTTCAACCAGAACCACTCACTTTTTTGGCTGACCTTCCTTACACAGGTACACCTACACAACAGCTGGGAGGGTGCTTACCAGTGCAAACAGACAGATGTGCTAGCACTGCGCAAGCTAGCATGTTAAAAATAGCAGTGTGGCTACTGTGGCATGGGTGCCAGCCCATGGTGTTGGGTGGGTTTGTACTTGGGCAGCTAGCCCAAGCCATACCCATGCCGTGGTGGCCATACTGATATTTTTAGCCTTCTAGCTCTAATAGAGCTAGCATATGTCTGTCCAGCTGTGCTGGGAAACACCTTCCCCATTGCTGTGTACACATGCCCTAAATCCGAGAGATTACTGTTATGTATGCCGTCAGTCCCCATGGCAAGAAGGCACACTTATGCTCTTCTGTTGAAACAATCTACAAAATTCAGTGCTGAAAATGAGCCATACTTGATCCGTCAAGGTACACGTGCAATACTTTTCATATCACATTCACAACTCTGCCAAGCTGCTCCAAGTAATCCTGTCACTGTTCAATGCAGGTATACCTGGCACAGTGAATGCAGCCAGAGTGCATGCAGATAAATTCTGGAATTCAGATCTGTGGAACATATCACAAGCACATAGCACTAAAAGCAAGTTCTCATAGTCCTTCCTCATATCTGCTTATTATAGATTCATAACTTTTAAGGTGAGAAGGGACCATTTAGATCATCTAGTCTAACCTCTCTTGCCTGTGTTATCCATCCGGTTACTCCTTTATTGAACCTAATGACTTATTTTTGACTTAAACATCTTCCAGAAAAGCATGCAGTTGGATTTGAAGACATCAAGAGTTGGAGAATCCACCACTTCTGTTGAGAGTTTAATCTTTGTACTTTCATTACTGAATCATTTCCAGTCACTATGGCCAGCTCCCTGGGGGCAGAGTGTTGTGTTGCTGAGGTGGTGCGAGCCTTAACTCTTCATTTAAGTCTCTGAAAACCAGGAAGTTTTGCTACTCTCCACATTCTGGAAGGGCACGAGACACTACTGGAAAACCTTGACTCTGTGTTAACAAAGTGATGGAGCATTTAATACACATTAGGCTCAATATCTGGAGAAATAATTTGTCTTCAGTAACACCTGCAGCCACGCTGTTTTAAGGTGTGCTGTGTGGCTGCTCTTTATCACCGGGAGAGAACTCTCCTGGTGACAAAATAAAACCACCCCCAAAGAGGGGTGGTAGCTTCGTCTCTGGGAGCATGGATCCCCCCAGACGAAGCGCTGTCCACATCGTCGCTAAAACTTTCCTTGTTCAGAAGGGTGTTTTTTCACATGCCTGAGCAACAAAGGTTTTAGCAATGAAAGTGCCAGTGTAGACATAGCCTAAGGCAGGAGTTCCCAAACTTGGTTCGCAGCTTGTTCAGGGTAAGCCCCTGGCAGGCCATGAGACACTTTATCTGAGCTCGCAGCTCCCAGTGGCTGCGGTTTGCTGTTCCCTGAACAAGCCACGAACCAAGTTTGGAAACCCCTGGCCTAAGGGGAACCAACCTCAGGAAGAAAATTTAGGCTGAGGTTTCTGTTAGGATTTGTCAGTGATCAGTAAAGCCAAACCCCAGGAAAGGGGTGAAGTTTGGACACTTACGCCATGTCTACATTACCACTTATGTTGGCAAAACTTATGTCACTTGGGTGTGAAAAAACACACCTCTGAGTGACATAAGTTTCACCAGCATAAGTGGTAGTGTGCACAGCACTATGTCGACGGGAGAGCTCAGAGCAGCTACACAAGAGATCTTACTGCAGCACAGCTGCATCGGTACAGCTGTGCCGTTGTAAGGTCTCTAGTGTAGAAATAGCCTAATTCATGCTCTGCGTACTTCCCTGAGGTTGAAATATACTTTCTCTGTTTACTTTTTCTTACATGATTGAACCCTCTTCTGAGAAAACTGTGGAGGGCAAACTTTTCATAATCTGTTACTTTATCTACATTATTTTGCTAGGTTATAATATGAGAATAGAGCCATGATATTGCTATTATCTCTTTGTTCCAGTATTCTTAGTCAGACCTATTTACAAGAATTGATCTAATGGTGAATTTTAAATATCCTTTTTTCAAATGTGTGCTGGAATATCTGTCCTCTGACCCAGAAATAATCTTCTTTATTATGTTTACTTTTAAGAAATATACACGGTTTCTCAGCTAATGAAATTCTGAAAATTTTGTTTAATAGATATGTTTTTTTCCTTTAATGTCCTCCCTTCACCTGAGAAATTTCAGAAAAAGAAATAATATGAAACAGCCGCAGAAATTTTTTTTCTGACCTGGTTTAGACACTTTTAATTGATGCTCAAGCCTCAAGTGAAAATATGAAAGAGAGTTTAATTCACTTAACAAGGATGACGAAGGAAGTCTGCATTCAGTGTTATACTTCATTTTGACACAATTCTGTTCACATTTTTAATGGAATTAACTCATGATGTATGTACCCAATACTTCATATTGTATTAATTTCTATTTCCTTTTTTGGTCTTCACACTCTTTTTTAAATACAGCATTTTAATACCAGCAGTGGAGAGACACTGTGACATGAGATGATTCTGGTGTTTTGAACATTCTCCCTTGTTATGTTGTCCATTCTAAACTGACATATAAATAGTATTAGAATTTAGTTAAACCAGGTTTTTAAAAATGGTGCCTGAAAATATTCTTTGCTTCTAATAATGTGGATATGCTTAAGAACATAATTTTAAACACACTTTTAAAATTATTACGCTTGTCTGGCCAGGCGCAAGCCACATGTAAACCATTTGAGCATGAACTGTTTTCAGACTGTTTCTGTCTTGCCTTGGGATTAGCTCAGACGCTTTTGCTGAGACTGTCTTGCCCTGTTTCCTTTCTGACCAGACAAAGCATTATATACCGGTTAGGCTGCAGTTGATTTGAAAAATGGGGACAGCTATCATTGATTCTTTCGAGTACAAGCATTGCCTGAGTCTCACCAACTTCAGCACTATTACAAGGATCAAGTTTCACAAGACAAACTGTTCTGAACAGTTTTGGCCGCATGTGAGCCAATTTTTTTTCATTATCTGGACTACAGATTTCTTCTCCATTTGCTTTATTTCTCTTTAATAAATAGTTGTTTTTTCAGAATAATGAAAGGGAAATCCCAGACTATTTGTTCTCAACAGTATAAGACATGTTCCTTATAGGATGTGGTACATTCCTCACAAGATCTTATGTTGTACTGTGGTCACGTGAAATCATTCAGACATGTTAAGGGCAGTATTTAGCGTTCTTTAACTTGGTACCTTTAACCTATTTCGTTGCCCACTTCTCGTTTTACTGTATCCCAGCCCTATATATTGGTGGACTCTCAAGGCACAATTAGTATTGTAAGTAGAGGTAGTTGGGAATTTTTCATAGGAATGATTTTCCAGTGGAAAATGCCCTATTGGGAAAAATCAAAATTTTCTGTGGGAAAACTGCAATTTTGCCAAAAATAAATAAATAAATAAAAATTCCATTTTCCATTGGAAAAATATAAATAATGGTTCCCCTGCTGCCCTCCTGGAAGGCTTTTTTGTCAATTTCTCTTTCACTACATGAAATTGAGAAAAGCCTTAAAGGCAGGCAGCCAGGAAACTGAAAAATTCTATTTCAGTTCTGCTGGAAAAGGATTTTTTTTCCCCCTTTGAGTGGGATTAGGATTGATTCTTCTCATCTTGGCAATTGAAGATTCCCAAATGTGCCCTCTTCCAGTTTCCCAAGAGTGTAAGTTGGTAGCAGCAGAGAAGACAAATAGGTTTCAGCCCTCAAGAGTTCTGCGGGTTCAGTATGTGAAGGCTGCATTATGGGAGCTGCTGTCTGTTTGCTCTGAATTCTAATATGTAGTGTGCATTGGTCACTGGTGGAGATTGTATATATGGCAGAATACTGTATGAAGTCTACATTATGCTTTACCACTTGTACTATTTCTGTTTTGCTCAAAAGAGAGAAATACCCCTATGCACTGATCTAGTGTTATGGACTTAAGGTATGTGGACTGAATGGTGGGGAGAGATTAAAGTCAGATTTGGACCTTTGGGTTTTACCACTACCAAAATATTCAGTTTAGCTTTTAGGCAACTCACACTTTTGAGGCTGCTTTCCTAAATCTGATGCATTATTTACAGATGAGTGCAGATTCCTGCCAAATGGCTTATTTAAATGCATCATTAATGGACACCTCATCAGCTTCATCCATTTCAGCACTGTGTATCTTTACTTCATTTCAAAGCTTATTTTACTTAAGAAGCCACTACACCTTTGCTGATTTACTGGTTGTGCTCAGATAAGGATTTTACTGGTGTTTGTAGCCATTTACAGTATACTGTTATTACCATAGGATGTAATGCTTGTACCATTAATGCTTTTTTCTGTTTATGAACTATCCTATGAAATAGGATATCTAAATGAGTCATTTGTTTAATAGGTCATGTTCGTTTATTGTTATTTTTTAATCCAGAACTGTTGCTAAATATTTTATGCAGAATGGTTCAGAATTTCTATTTACATTGTCTCTTGACATATACCTTATTACATAAGTCCATTTGAATTTTGCTGCTTCAAATGTGTGTTAACAACAGTGTGAATGTGGTTCTGATCTGAAAACTGATTGTTCAAAGCCAGATTTTGATTGAACAGTAAGTTCTCTTTTGGTGATGTCACAATAATGAAACTGTGAACCTAGAATGTTGCATAGATAGGATTTCAGGTCCAGGTAGAAAGAGGAAAATCCCTAAATCTGTCATGTTGAATGGATTTTAGTACAAAGAAAATTAGAAGGAGGGAACACTTTACCATACTTTCGTCCACTTAATATTTCCCTATTGAAATGAATAAAATAACTATTCATCTTAACTCATGTTAGGGTGTTTATATTGCCTTTGCAGCAAAAGCCTCTAGATTACATCTCCCCTGCATCGGGTAGTGCAAGGACTGTGATTGGAGCTAGTCCTTGTTCAGGCATAACAGGGAAAGCATGGAGGAAAGCAAAGTCCTGGACTGAGGATCTTACTGTGGTGTGGGAAAAGCTGGTTCAGGTCTTGTTCCCTTAATGCTTTTATTTTTTCCACTTAATAAGCTCTTTGAGTCAGGAACCCTCTTTTTGTTCTGTTTTTGTGCAGTGCCTAGCACACTGGGGTCCTGATTCATGACTAGATTTTACGAAAATACAAATAGTGTTTAGCTGTACCACACCTAGCGTGACTGTAATGGAGGGGCAAGAGGGTTTCAGAATGCATTACCCTGCCCTGACGTTGCCCAACCAAAGCAGCTGACTAGTGTAGGAGTCCACTTCCTGAGAGATCCTAGTCATCAGCCAAAGTGAGAGAGTATGACCCATAGCAGTTCAAATATTGGGTGACACAGATGGCAGGAGACGATGAGTTTTGGGGGGATGTATCCATTTATGTTGAATGCAGGAGAGAATCACTTGGATGAGCTCCTGGAAGGGCCTGTCAGTAGTTTGGGAATATGAGTTTGTCATCCCAATTATATGACTCAATATGAGACAGTGGGTTTATAGATTGAGTGATTTGCTAATATTCTTTGGCATAGAGGTTGCCATGGAAGTAATCTGTGAGATTAGGTTTTGAGGCCTATGTTGATTCCATGGGAAGGCAATTAAGGTGCAGAAGTGCACCACTGAGAGTAGTTGTAGAACCCAGGAAAAGCAAAGATGTTAGCTGTAGGAGGAGCAGACAGCTAAAGTGTTGAGAGAGAGCTGCAGCTATCCATGCGCTTAAAAAGTTACATTGCAGTTTGATTTTGCTAGGAGTAACGCCAGTGCGTTGCTGTTAGTGGAGAAACAAGAAATGTCACTAGTGACATATTAGCAAGTATGTTGTTCCTTGTTTTTTGGGGGGGTTCATCTTTGTAAGTAGAGCAGAAAACAGTCTTTCCCTCCCATGAAACATTTCAAATTTTTGAGGAAAAAAAATCACCCTGAATTGGGATGAAAGATCAAAAAGTCAAAATTTGTCATGGGAGGGAAAGATTGAAAAAATTCCATTTCTGGAATACCAGAGTGGAATTTTTCAGCTTCCTCCCCATTCTGCCCAGTTCTGCGGATGGGTGACCATGTCAGCCATGGAAGTCCCCCCCCCCCCCGCCCCTCCAGCCCATCCCTAATTGTATGGGTAGGTTAGGGGGGAAAGGAAGTGGAGGGGCAAAAAGCCACCATTGTTGAGTTTATGTATCCATGATATTCTGGTGTGGTCCGTAATAGCTGAGATAATTAAAAGTAAACTTTGAAGCAAAATATTCAGAAAAGAATCTAGAGTTAGTGTTGCATTCCTGTGAGAGGGGTTAAAACCTTGTAAGAAGTTTTACGACTCTTCCTTGTGGAGAGTAGGAACTTGGAAGTTGTCAGTTTGTGCATTTTCCCCCCAGTCTATTCAAATTGTAATGCAAATTTATATTGGACTCCAAAATGTTTACTTATGTCATCAAGCAACTTGACTTGTACCTCTATTCAGTTTGGGTCATGGTGTGCCCCCAAGACCTATTCTACTATGGTGGTGGATAGTTCAGGTCTAAAGCATTATTCGTGATTATGCTTTTAATCATAGGTGTTGTCATTAGAGACATATTTAAAATGGATATTTAAAAATATAGAGGTGCAGGGCTAGTCACAATCTAACCACTATCATTTTCCACTCTTGATTGAATTTTTGTCAGTGGCTACCTTGAGTTCTCTTTCAGATATTAACTGCTTGTCCCAAAGATAATCAACAATGGGTTTGTAAAGGTCAAATGAAAGTTTACTAATCCCCCTTTTGAAGATTCCATCGGAGTTGAAAACTAAGCTTGGGATCCTTAGATCCTAATGTGAGTATTTATTGAGCTGCTGTAAAGTAGATTCTACATTCAAAGCGGGAAGGACAGTATAGTGGTAAAAACAGGGGACTGGAAGTGAGGAAAGCAGGATCCTATCCTCTGGTCTCCCACATTTCTGTAAATGTTTGGTTATAATACTGTGTAATTCACTGCAGTATGTAATACATATTTGAGTTTTAAATAAATGTATGCAAACAGTGAATAAGGGCCTAGCAGAGTTGGAATTAATTTTTGGATACTGTACCTCACACTTCTTTAAATGTCCAGTTAATGTACAAGCTTACTAATACCAGCTTTCTCATCTATTATATTTTGTAAACCTTTCAGTAGAACTGCAATATCAAAGCAGGAGGTAATTATTGTTTGGTTATTTTGAGACCTCCTCAAGAGTTCATGCAGCTTTAAATTGAGGTCATATGTTGATAATTTTGAAGTCCTGTGTGAAAAATAAGAATTTACTGCAGGGGTGCTTTCTCTTCCCCATTATTAGAGAATCCATGTTCTCAGAATTGAACTCTGTTTCTACTTTATATCTTTTGTAATCAATTTTAATCAAAGCTGAATAATTAGACATTTCATCTTCTCTTGCAAATTTCACTGTCTTTTGGTGGTGGCTGAGGACTTATGTCATATTCAAAAGGGCTCTAAGCCATTGTGGTTAGAAGAATCTCCCTCTTTTTCATTCCTTTTAAAAACATTTTTTGGCTGAATCCTATGCTGTGGCTTCATTAAACTGCTAGGCTTAGCTTCGTGTGTTGCCTTATTAGCTTCATATTTGATTATACTCTTTATATGAACAGTGCACCAGGAACAGAAAAGTAAATCTTAATTATCTGAATGTTTTTATTGTGTTACATTTTTACATAGTGTACATCCTTCTTGATATATTTAATTATAATGTGAATTTTGCCACATCCTTACACTCAGACATCAGGACATGACCATGCAAATGTATTTCCCACAGGAAATCTACAAAAAGCACTGTCACTGATTTGTTTATTACTCCCTTCCTTCTCTCTTCTAACTTGCAACTGGACGTCATCACATGCTAGCTTTTAAAATCCATTTCTTTTTTTAGAAATCAGAATTAGCTTTCATATCCCTCTAAAATTACTTAATCAATTAAGAGATTAACTACCATTTCTGAATGACCTAAGAAGTATTGTTTTTTTACTGAGTGCTGTCAGTGTGTTCGTACTATGCCTAAAGGGAGACATACTCTAAAATAGAGAGACAATACAGTCCAGATAAGGTTGGCAGTTCTGGGTGCCACATTTCAGGAAAAATGTGGACAAATTGGAGAAAGTGCAGAGAAGAGCAACAAAAATGATCAAAGGTCTAGAAAGCATGACCTATGAGGGAAGATTGAAAAAATTGGGTTTGTTTAGTCTGGAGAAGAGAAGAGTGAGGGGGGACATAAGTTTTCAAGTACATAAAAGGTTGTTACAAGGAAGAGGGGGAAAAAGTGTTCTCCTTAATCTCTGAGGATAGGACAAGAAGCAATGGGCTTAAATTGCGGCAATCTTAGGTTGCAGTTTAGGTTAGACATTAGAAATAACTTCCTGTTAGGGTGGGTAAGCACTGGAATAAATTACCTAAGGAGGTTGTGGAATCTCTGTCATTGGGGATTTTTAAGAGCTGTGCAGATTTTTAGACAAACACCTGTAAGGAATGGTCTAGATCAGTGGTTCTTAACCTGGGGCGCATGCACCCCCTGGGGGTGCAAGATGCCCTTTCTGGGGGTGCGAGACATGCCAGATTTTTTTAGAAGGTAAATCATCAAAAACACAAATTAAGCACAGGCATGTAAGTACAACTACTTTGTTTCATTAAACTTATGTATTTATTAACATTATACATTTTTAATGATTACTGTAATATACAAACAAAAATATATCTAGTTTAAAGAACTGACCTACTTGAACAATTTTTGTTAAGAGGTGCGAGAACATATTTTGAGAACCAAAGGGGTTCAGGCTGCAGTAAAGGTTAAGAACCACTGGTCTAGATAATACTTAGTCCCCTGCACTCAAGGCAAGACTGGGCTTGAGACTTCTCGAGGTCCCTTCCAGTCCTACTATTCTATGATTCTGTGACACAAAATGTCTTCTGGGGAGAATTTCTGTCATCACTTAGTCTCACAAGGCTTTGGATATTTGATAGAGGAGTGAGACAAAGAGGCAGACTCACACCATACTCTACACCAGGCATGGCCAAACTGGCTTGTGAGCCACATGCAGCTCTTTTACAGTTAAAGTGCAGCTCACGGACCCCGCATTCTCTACCTTATGGACGGGGAGTGTGGGGTGGGAGGGAGCCCAGGGCTTCTGCCCTGTGGCGGGGAGGGTGGGGACGGGTGGGACTAGGGGCTTCTGCCCTGCAGGGAGAGGGGGTCTAAGGGCTTTAGCCTTGAGGTGGCATGTTGGGGCAGAAGCCACACACCCTGGCAGGCACTGCCCCATGGGGCAGGTTGTGCATGTCTTGCAGCTCTTGAACTTCTGAAGATTATTGTATGCCGCTCGGCTGGTCAATAAGTTTGGCCACTCCTGCTCTACCCAATACTCTGTAGACTAGGAGAAACAACATTGAGCTGAGATCCCAGACACCATGAGTTCTAATCTCTCCACGTCACAAATATTAGAGCAAAATAGCTTCCCAAATAGATGGACTGTGATATTAAAAAGTGCTGATATGTTGATGCAAGAGAATATGAAATTGCCTTTAAGGAAGAGTGAGAGTTTGACTTTAGCGTCCACATTACTTTTCAGTTTCTGCTGGAGATGGAAACAAAATCCTTATGCAGCATGAGAGTGTTATTGATAGCATTGTAGGCAATGAGAAAACACAAGGGAATGTAGGAAACTCTTCCTTTAAGTTCTGATCTTGTTTTTAGTGTTGATAGGTTGTGTGACTTTGTGACCTTCACTGTCCCTAAACAAAGTTCTTGGTTATGTTAATTATGTCTACAGTGTTGGAGAAATGTAACTTGTGTGGTACTCTTGTGGATATTGCTGTACGATGGTATCGTGGCCTAAGTTTCAAAAGTAACTAGGGACTTTGAGTTCTTCTGTCTTTGGCTGCCAACTTGAGATACCCTAAAGGAATCTGATTTTTAGAAAATGCTGAACAAGGCATCTTCAGAAAACCAGGCTAATTTAAGGTGTCTCAAATCACTGATACAGTTTGTAGATGACACAAAAATTGCGGAAGTGGTTACTAATGAATAGGACAGGTCTCTAATTCAGAGTGATTCGATCACTTGGTAAATTGGGTGCACACAAACAATATGTATTGTAATATGGCTAAATGTAAATGTATACATCTAGGAACAAAGAAGGCAGGCCATGCTTATAGGGTGGGAAGTTTGGTACTGGGAAGCAATGGCTCTGAAAAAAGATTTTGGGGTTATGGTGGTTAATCAGCTGAACATGAGCTTCCAGTCTGATGCTTTGGCCAAAAGAGCTAATGTGATTCTGGGCTACATGAACAGGGGAATCTTGAGGAGAAGTAGAGAAGTTATTTTACCTCTATATCTGGCATTGGTCTGACTGCTGCTGGAATACTGTGTCCAGTTCTGGTGCCCACAATTCAAGAAGAATGCTGATAAATTGGAGAGGGTTCAGAGAAGAGCCATGAGAATGCTTAAAGGATTAGAAAACATGCCCTATAGTGATAGACACAGAACTCAAAATCTATTTATCTGAACAAAGAGAAGGTTAAAGGGTGACTTGGTTATAGGCTAGAAGTACATACATGGGGAACAAATATTTAATAATGGGCCCGTCAATCTAGCAGAGAAACATATAACACAATCCAATGGCTGGAAGTTGAAGCTAGACAAATTCAGACCGGAAATAAGGCATACATTTTCAATGATCAGAGTAATTAACCATTGGAACAATGTACAAGGCTCATGGTGGATTCTCCATCATTTACAATTTTAAAATGAAGATTGAATGTTTTCTAAAAAATATAATCTAGGAATTATTTTCGGGAAGTTCTGTGGCCTGTTATACAAGAGATCAGACTGGACAATCACAATAGTCACTTTTGGCCTTGGAATCTATGAAGTTGGGCACTGCAGATCACTAATCACATGTGATAATTTAGACCTTTATATCTTTCATCCTGTTGTTATACACAGTGCATCTTGAATATGTAAGCTACACATACAAGTTTATACCAATCAGATAGTATTACATATAGTGTGGTCAACATTTTGCAGGATCAGGCCTTTATCCAATATGGGTAGAATGCACCCAAGTGCAAAGGGCCCATGCTAGGGTTCTCTGCACAACTTCTGCTTTACACAGTAGCTGTACAAAGGTTATATGTCTCCCTCTGTGTATACGGGATCTGGAGATAAACTAGATAAAATATTTTAAATAGTTATTACAATGGAATTCTGCAGCAGAATGCAGTGCAGCAGTAAGACCACATACTTCTACTTTGCAGAGAGTGCTAAATTTTCCTAGAAAGATGTGGTATGCTATCAGTACCAATTGCTGTATGTTCAGGGCTTTTATTGGGATGAAGTCTCAGAAAAAAGTATTATGCTTGAACTCTGCAGACAAGCTATAATATCATAAACCGTCCAACTTCAGGCAGTTCTGCACTAAACAAATGCCAGTAAATTTTCAGAACGAGTTACCTAATATTAAACTACTCGCGTACACAGGGTCTAAGCCATGAGTATATTCAGCAAAGTCTTTGTTTTGTTTATTAATAGGTTTATGAAGGTCTCTCTTTTTTAGAAACTTTTCTTCACACTGGCAACTATTCCATTGATGTCTCTGCAACCTATAACTAGAGTTGCTGCAGTTGAATCTAATGGGATATAACAAGGTCTCTAGCTAATACTATGCAGCCATTTGATAGAATTTTAAAACAGTGCAGATAGGCACAATCAGGAAGGCCAATATTAATATACAGATTTTTTTTTCTAAATTTAGTAATTGGATAAGTATAATTTTTGACTCTGAAAGCTCAGTATCATGTATTGATTTCCCATTCTATATAGATTTTTATATCCTTTAACTCTTTTTCTCTGTGTAGTGTCTATATTCCATGCTCTTTCTTCTCCTTTCTCTCCCAGCCACACAATCTGCTGCTGTTGAGCAAAAATCAGACTTAAATATCAGACATTATTTTGTGACACAAGATCTTATGAGACTGCACTTTCTTAGACTATTATCAGCATATTGATGATGGAAAGACCACAAATGGAACATTATCATGGTATTTCTGTTTATTCACATATGGGACATACTATGAGTATTGCCTGTGACGATATTAATTTCCACAAAAACTCATTACAAAAAAGTTTTGTGGACCTACTTTATTAACATTACAACTCAGTTGCTATCAGCACAGTCACATACTGCAAGCTGTAAGCACTGTATTAAAGACAAAGAAAATTTCTCTGTTCTTAATTAGATTAACATTTCTGGATGTTTTAAATAATATGCATCATATCTCTTAGGAGAGGGAAAGAGGTGCAGCGGAAGAGTAAATCTGGGTTTACATAGTTAATGTGTGTATGGTTAAATACTGGTTTTTTTTCTGAGCCTGCCATTAAATTCAAACTAAGAGTATGAAATGTAAATAGACTATCCAATTGTCCTTAAATTGCACTGAGCTAAAAATCTGGCAAATGGTAAGGTCAGGGGGGAAGGGCCACACCACTATGCATAGCATTGAAGTAAATTTGATCACAAACTGGTTGTCAGTAATAGTAGATAATCTATAGCACCCTACTTTTTATAAATACTTATTACTTTGGACTTATTAATACCATGTTAAAATCACTGTCTTTTAGAACAGAGAAAATCACTTTATCTTACAGAATCTGTACTTTCAGGGTTGGTAGAGGAAAACTCACAAGGGAAAGCATTGTACCTCAGGTTGCCTTTTTTTTTTTCTTCTCCCCCCTTCGTTTAAATGCCTAGATGAGAGGACATAACTCTCTTCCTGACACTTAGCAATATACAGACATTGTAATGATTAGCCAAGACTAAATTATTATGATAAGTCAACATCTACCTTTAAGCAATACTAGAAACTTATTTCAACTACTATTCCATTTTTTTCTCAGCATTCCGCAGGTATTAAAAAAAAAAAAAAGTTTTGTTTTAAAAAGCCTGCCTTAACATGTGAGATGGACAGGATCTATTTAGATTGCAATTCTACATTTACAGAAGACTATTCTGAGATACTCAGTTTTGGGACAAGAAGGTTTTTTCAGCCTCCATTCCAGTGCAGTCCTTGGTCTTAACTGAGACTACCAACAGAGAGTGCCATTTGTTATGGTGTTGTTTTTCAGGTGTGTATACCTGACAGCTTGGAAATAGACTGAAATCACCCACTCATTTAACATAAGCCATTGAACAGATGGCAGCCATTTTCAGTCATTACCAGGCTTGTCCGGATTCTAACCCTTTGGACATTAATGTAGTGTACTATTAACTAGAGATGTATAAACCTTCTGAAGCATATTTTGAAACATTTGTTTCAATAAAGTCTATTGTAGCTGCTTGTAGCAGGCTCCAAGGAGACCCCTGGCTGGAAAGATGCTGCAGGGCACCCTACTAAATTACTAGGAAATTGGGGACAAAACCAGTACATTTTAAAAAAAAAACCCAAAAAACATTTTCTTTGGGCCTCCATTCTTGCATTGGGATTTTGCATAGAGAAGGCTAGCACAGGGGACTTTGAGTAAATTCTATTACCTGGTCTGTCACTGTCTGAAACTCTGATCCCTAGCCATGTCAATTAGGCCAATTCCTTCTGCCATTTTATTTAATTAGAAAATTCACCTTAACTTCACTGGGAACAGGATTGGATACATAAACTCTTTTGTGCTCCATTTTACTAAATGGGTAGAATAACACTAACATATCTCACCAGTTGTTGATAGGCTCAGTTAATTTATTGCTTTTAAAGTGCTTTGAGATTCTCAAATGCAAGCAATGAAATGTAATTTTTCAGTGGGGAAAACACATTTTGACTATGAAAACTTCCTTTCTTCATGAAAAATCAGCATGAAAAGAACCAAAATATTTTCCTTCTGTAAATCTTGCAAAAAAATGTTTTTTCTCTGGTTTAGCCACTAGTGCTAACTTATTTAGGTTACAAACACCTAAAGGCAGGGACTGGATTTCCTTGTCTTATACAGAACCAGTTGGTGATTTTAATTATTATATATTAATGATAATAATGATTAATGATATTCATACCACAGGGAAAATATTTTTAAACATGTCTTTCCCCTAATCCGGATTCACCTGTTGCTCAACCAAGTGTTCGCTACTTTATGAAAGGAAGTAAAATTCTCTCTCAAATTATTACTCTTACATATAGAGGGGAAATTGATTTCAGCAGTAAAGAGATGCAGAAGAGAAGGTGGAGAGAAGCTGCGCTAGCAGGCAAGATAGTTTGAGTGGTAACTGGGAATTAGGATAGAGAAAATTCCTTACTATTACATTGTAAAATATATCTGTTCTAAGTCAGAGCAAATAAAGTTCAGTATAACCCTTTTAATAGTGTTCTAACATCTTCCTCTGAACCTGACACTGGAACTGTTTGGCAGTTTCAGGCAGAAAAAAAACTTACTGGGATTAGTAACATGACTGTATTAAAATCACACCAGGTTTTAAAGTAACCCAGAATGCCAGTAAGTAGCTTTTATCAAAACTAAGGTATTACACAAATACCCAGGAGATCAGCAATTTCAGAATCACAGAGAAATGGAAGAAAGTTACAAAGACATTTTACAAATCTGTTTAGATTTCTATGTTAAATTTTCTCCAGCTGAAATTAAGTCTGTCCTCAAAAGGAAGAGACATGAACTTTGAAGAAACAAGCTCCTTGGTATAATATGCTCCTCCTACTTAATCTTTTTGTCCTCTTCATATTAAATATCTTGAACATGGCAGGTCTGGATAAATAAATGTATCTTCAAGAAAACTTTGTCTATTCATCTTTTTTTCCTGTCCCAGTTCTTTGTTCCACAATGACTGTGTTTTTCTCTGCCTATTCCTATATCTCTAAATCCAACAATGGGGAGAGAGTATTTAACCTTGACTAAATAAATTAAAGACTTCAATAACAACAAAGAAGATATTCCCAACCATATTATTTTACTAGTTCAGTAACAGACACACAATTAAGTGTGTTTGATGTGTTGTGGTTTTAATTTTTTAAAATGGGGTCTTTGTTGATGCCTTCTGAAAACCGACCACCCTGTTTCAGTAGAGGAAATGCCCGGGAACTGAAACAATGATACCAACCCACTCTAAATACAAAACAGTTGGAATACTTAAATATAAACAAATAAGTGGAGACAACAAGCTTGAACAAAAATGCTACAGATAAGACATTAAGTGCATCTGTATAGGACTAAGTGTTTCAGTTTGCAGTGGGTGTGACGTTGCACCCCATGATGCTTTATGGAAATATACTTATGACACAACTGGAATATGTTTTATGCTAGATATGCCATGTAACATATCTCTGCAAAGTTTATGATCTACTGGATCTATTCATCCTATTTGTATGCATGTATCATTTTTGTATTCGAAGTTATGAATATTGGCTAGGTACTTGTTTAATTTTAAGTAGCCTCAGTGAAGCAGTTGGTCAGCTTCCTGAGAAAAGACTATTCTCAGTAAGTGCCCAGTCAAGAAACACTTAAGCTAACAATGAACTTGGAGATGCCAATCCACATCTGAGCTTTCCCGGGAATGTGGCCTGGCTGGTAAACAACTCAGTCATGCATGGCCTTGTGACTTGCCCATGTGACTCCAAAAATCCAACTTGGAGCTGGATTCTGAATAGGAGAGAGGAGGGAGTCTCCATCCACAAGAGAAAGTCCATTTAAGCCCCTGGGAGACCCCTCAATTTTGTTTTCAGCTGGCTCAAGAGAGAGCCTCTCCACCCCCAAAGGATACCTGAAAGAAACTGGAACAAAGGACAGTAACCACAAGGGTGTGAGTGATTGCTGGACCCAGACTAGAAGGATACCAGTCTGTAAAAGAAGGCATGCTCATTCAAAACGCCCCCGATTTTCCTTAATCTCTTAGGCCAAGTTCATGAACATTACCAAATGTCACTGAGGACTTCATTTTTGGTTTTTATTCCCTTCCCCACCCCAACCTCCCTAATTAGATGATCTTGGGCACTGAGCTTAGTGAAGGATGGGGGAATGGAATCTATCACCAAAGCTGCTGCTGTTGTTGTCCCTTGTGTGTGCCATGGAGGCAGGTCTCCATCCTGGCTCCAAATAGATCTGAACTGAGGGTTGAGTGAACATAAGGGGAAGGATTATATGAATTCAGTATCCCCACATCTCTTTGTAGATAGGAAGCAGTCAGGAGCTGCAGCAGTTATCCAACCTATAACCAGTCAGGAACACTGAATATACCATAAACATGAGCACTGTCAGATTCTGAGAGAAAGAAGGCAGGTAGTTTTCCAGCACGGAAATCTACCTCTCCTACGCTTCAAAGGGAAATTCTTACTGGCATGATAGAACTGAAGGCAATTTGAAGTTTAGGCACCAAGGACCTCTGTGACAAGTGCACTGACTGTACTCATATGAGTCACACAATTGAGGAAGACATGTTTTCATTTCACTTGACCATAATTGGTTTTGTTTTTATATGTTCTTTTCCTGCTTTGCTGGTCCTCGGTTTTTGCATTATTATCCGAGCTGGTCAGAAAAATTGTGGCAAACCATTTTGTCAGATTTCAGAGTAGCAGCCGTGTTAGTCTCTATTCGCAAAAAGAAAAGGAGTACTTGTGGCACCTTAGAGACTAACAAATTTATTTGAGCATAAGCTTTCGTGAGCTACAGCTCACTTCATCGGATGCATTCAGTGGAAAATACAGTGGGGAGATTTGTATACACAGAGAACAGGAAACAATGGGTGTTTTTATACACACTGTAAGGAGAGTGATCACTTAAGATGAGCTAATACCAGCAGGAGAGCACGGGACGGGGGGGGGCGGGGGGGAGGGAAGAAAACCTTTTGTAGTGATAATCAAGGTGGGCCATTTCCAGTAGTTGACAAGAACGTCTGAGGAACAATGGGGCGGGGGGCGGAAATAAACATGGGGAAATAGTTTTACTTTGTGTAATGACCCATCCACTCCCAGTCTCTATTCAAGACTAAGTTAATTGTATCCAGTTTGCAAGTTAATTCCAATTCAGCAGTCTCTCACTGGAGTCGGTTTTTGAAGTCTTTTTGTTGTAATATTGCGACTTTTAGGTCTGTAATCGAGTGACCAGAGAGATTGAAGTGTTCTCTGATTGGTTTATGAATGTTATAATTCTTGACATCTGATTTGTGTCCATTTATTCTTTTACGTAGAGACTGTCCAGTTTGACCAATGTACATGGCAGAGGGGCATTGCTGGCACATGATGGCATATATAACATTGGTAGATGTGCAGGTGAGCGAGCCTCTGATAGTGTGGCTGATGTGATTAGGCCCTATGATGGTGTCCCCTGAATAGATATGTGGACACAGTTGGCAACGGGCTTTGTTGCAAGGATAGGTTCCTGGGTTAGTGGTTCTGTTGTGTGGTATGTGGTTGCTGGTGAGTATTTGCTTCAGGTTGGGGGGGCTGTCTGTAAGCAAGGACTGGTCTGTCTCCCATGATCTCTGAGAGTGACGGGTCGTCCTTCAGGATAGGTTGTAGATCCTTGATGATGCGTTGGAGAGGTTTTAGTTGGGGGCTGAAGGTGATGGCTAGAGGCGTTCTGTCCCCGCTCTCCTGCTGGTAGTAGCTCATCTTAAGTGATCACTCTCCTTACAGTGTGTATGATAACACCCATTGTTTCATGTTCTCCATGTATATAAATCTCCCCACTGTATTTTCCACTGAATGCATCCGATGAAGTGAGCTGTAGCTCACGAAAGCTCATGCTCAGATAAATTTGTTAGTCTCTAAGGTGCCACAAGTACTCCTTTTCATTTTGTCAGAATTTACCTATTTGTCAAAATCAAAGCATTCCGCAGGACCATGTCAATTTTAACAAAATTCTGATAGAAACCATATAGGATTCCGATGGAAGCTTACCTGGTTTTTTCCCTGCTTGCTCACTCTGCTCTTCAGCAGCCCACCTGATGGGCTAACAAGGGAGCCTGGGCTTCCTGGCTCTCAGCTCCGTGGCAGGCTACCTGGTGGGTTGACTGGCAGCCGGGAACCTGGAAGCCTAGAGAGTTCCAAGCATCTCAGCAGCCTGGGATTCCTGGCTCTGGGGTAGCCCATCAGATGGGAATAGAAACCAAATTTCATATTGCTGAAAGCTCTTATCACTTGTGATGTATTTGTTTGTACTGTGGTCCTACCCAGTCAGTTTTTGCGTACCATTGTGCTAGGTTCCGTACAAGCACATAGAAAGATAGGAACTCATCCTGAGAAGGTTGCAATCTAAAAAGACAAAGCAAATAATAGGCATCAAATATACAAAATATGCAAGGTATATTTCTTATTAATTATATTTTGTTTTAGTGTTTTCCTCAAAGTATAACTCCTCACCTAGGTGTCCCAGACAGTCAGCACCACCATCACTGGCCTAATGTGCTTTTTCTGTTCACAATAAATTCTGGTCCAGTGTCAGAGGGCATGTTTATAAATGGTTGCCACCTCAGAAGTACAAAAACCTGGGACATCTGGGATGATCCTGTGCCCACAAAACTGGACAACTGGCTGTGTGTACTGAGCGCCCTTACATATTTCTGTGATGGCTACCTCAGCAAAAACAATGAGGAGTACTTTTGGTACCTTAGAGACTAACACATTTATTTGGGCATAAGCTTTCGTGGGCTAAAACCCACTTCATCAGATGCATGAAGTGGTTTGCATCTGATGAAGTGGGGTTTAGCCCACGAAAGCTTATGCCCAGATAAATTTGTTAGTCTCTAAGGTGCCACAAGTACTCCTCATTGTTTTTGCTGATACAGACTAACATGGCTACCCTCTGAAACCTACCTCAGAAAAGGGATGATCCTGGGGAAATCTGGACAGGTGGCAACCCTATGTTTATGAAAACAAAAGCAAACTGAGTCAGATGGTGCTGAAGTTACTGATTACTGAAATGTCAAAGACAATCCTTTCTGGCAGCTCCAGCTGCTCTTCACCTCAAAAAGGAGGTGAGTGGAGAGGCTCTTCAACTCTGGAGGCTTTCTGTGTCAGCAGCAGGGTCCAGCATAACCTCTTTACAACCCTTTCTGGCAGCTCTGTGTTTTCCATGTGTGTCTAATTAGAAATAAGTAAGTGTTTGGAACCCTTTGATTTTGTTGTTATTGTAACAGACTTGCCATTGACAGGTTGTTCTCCCATAGGGTTCCAGAGTTGTACAAAGCAAGCATACATTTTTTGCATAATATGTTTGTTTTAAAATGTCTTTACAAATCTTCTAAGATGCAAGTAATTCCAGCTGGCATTTCAACATTTTATGGACTCCCTGCCCTTCTCATCTTTGTTTGTTTGACTGCCAGAAATTCTCCCTCCTGGTCAATGACAAAAAAGAGTGTGTGTGTGTGTAGAGTAATGTCATTTATTTGCTTTATCATGACACACTATGTAAAGATATACCCACAGTTAGTGTGGAAAAGTCTGAAGGTAGGAGTTTGGCATGTAAAGAAAATTCAGATTGTCAGTCAACTAGCTTTGCAAGCATGTTCAGACCTGCATTCTGATTCCATGCTAATAGACTGATTACTATTAATGTATGCTGTCTGGTACTGACCTATTTTGTTTGGAATGCATGTTGGTTTATAAAGTGCCATGACACTTAAGGGTTATGAATTAAAAAAAATTAAATTTTCCAAAATAAAAAAAATTCTCATACATTTTAATAGGGTTTACAAAAGAACTCCTCTACGTCTTGCCCATAGCAGGATGGTACAGAGTGAATTAAGTGTCAGTCCTTCTGTGTCCATGAAGAGGAATTGCTAATCTGGGCAAAGAAATTAATTGTCTGTTGGAATGGACAGATGGATTTGTTTAAAACCTTCTTGTTAATTGGATTTTTGAAAAATGAATACCTTTTCAAATGAGATTTCAGGCTTCAATTTTTTGTAATACCATTTACATTCTGTAAATGTTACTTGGTTTTCCGAGGGGAGGTATGTGTGAAAGTATAAGAAAATTTGTCTTCAGTGAGATTCACACTTTCTTTCTATGGGAGTATAAAACTAGCTCTGATATAATATATAAAAACTTAAACAAGCTCGCATGCATGGGCTCTCTTATATCCATCTTTGGTTAAAAAAAAATTATCCTAATAGCCTAGTGGTTAGTGCCCCTCCCTGCCTTTTCACAAACCGACCCTACTCTTTATAAACTAAAATAATATAAAACACAGTGAAGACATTATCTGCTCATCCAGGACAAGTTAATACTTTTAAATTCTCTTCACCTTTTTCAGCAACAGAAATTTTTAAAATTTTACCTTTATTATTGTGGCTAAAAAGGAAATTAAAAAGCAACAAGAAAACATTGGAATACATTTTGTGTTTCAAGGGGGAAAAAATGGAATATATCAACTGTGGCTGGGAAGTGGTTAAGAAAGTATTACTATTACTTTATAGTATAGTGAATATACTATAAAGCCAGCCTATTCTCAGAGGTAATAAGTATTTGGTGAATTCTTCAGTGTGTCAGCTCAACTGCATCTTTTTTTATAAACTACCATTTCATTTATCACCATGGACCTTTTATTCTACTGCAACTAAGATTCTGTCAGCACTTGCATTATAAACCCTTTTTTTCCCCCCTCCAGGGACTAAAAACTTGGCCATAATAAACTTGCTCTGAGCTAAACTCTGGCATGAATGGTATCTACCCAGGAAGGTTTTTTTGTTGTAAAAAACAAACCACTTACTACCCATTTAAAGAGCAGTTTACTTATTTGAAATACCTGTTTCCTATAAGAATGTCTAAAAAACAACTTCAATTTAAACAAGAGTTTAAAAGGCCAGGATACAGTAGCTTAAATAATGGATGCTGCAAATGTGCCCCAGGTATTTCACCACAACATTTTACAAGGGTTTTTACTATGGATATTAGGTTTTCCAAGCACATCATAAGAGTATAGAGGACATTAGTTTCTGAAATTGGATAAATAGGCTGATCTCTAGAAAAACAAACAAATGAAATCACTCAGAATGTACAAATAAGTACAAATTCATTGTAGTTGGCTGAAATGTAGCTGTATTTGGAAGAAAATCTGACATTTTGAGAAAACTATGCATTCCTACAAGTCTTTTAGTGGAAGGCATTCAATGGAATTATCTGACTCAGAGAGCAGAATGGCTTTTACCATTCCAGAAGCATTCTTTTTTTAAAATCTCAACTTTTTTCCTCATGTATACTTGATTAATGTAGCACTTGGGCCCAAGGCTTTGCGCCATGCACAGAGCCTGAGTAACCTGGCTTTACATAGGGATTCTCTTCGGGGTTGTGGGAGAAAATCTTTTCCCCTTCTATTTCATAGCCACAGACTGTCTCCCTCTCCACTATGTTTACTGGCTACACCCTACTTTCTGTCTTGCCCACATTCCCACCCTCGTGTTACTGTGGGGAGAGCTGCTCCGAGAGTACTCTAAGGTGTGCCTGCAACCTCCCTTTCCTGTAAAGTAGAACCACTGCAGTTCTACTGTGCTTAGTATCCCCCACTCCCATGTGGCGGTGGGAGCATGTGGCTATGGAGGATTTTACCTTATGGTAGTTTATGGATCGATAGCTCTAAAGGACTTTGCACAATATTAACAGAACAGGCACAGTGAATGGAACAGCAGTACTCATATCTCTGTCCAGGACTCTGGAATGATTATCTCTAGGAGTGAGAGGGTAGTTCATTCTCTGTGCTGATTCATATCTTGATCTTTACACGTAGACTACCAAAAATATGCTAACTTTGATTGTGCCTTTGATATTGTTTATACCTCTTTACTGGAACTGGACTGAGGCTCCCAACTCATATTACCTGCATTACCAAAGACATAATTTACACAGGGCCAAACCTCTATCACAGGTCACAGACCAAATAACTGAGCTGTGCAGTGTGAATTTGACAGGGGTCAGTAGGGAAGGAATGCACGTCTTTCCCAGCTCCTAGGTTGTGGAGCAATAGCAGAACTGTTCTTCAGGCACTACTCAGCCTCTTCTCCTTTTGTGTTCCTCTGTCAGGTCCAGGATGAATGCCTAGTGGATATTGATAGTTGTGGATCAATCATCTTATCAGCCCTATCATCTTCCATAATATCCCTGTTCACTCCATGGCACAATGTGGGTGCAGGCTAACTGAACGTCGACTCCTCTTACCCTCCATGCAGTGGAACCACCCCAATTGTGCTGCCATCTTAGGCCCTTACTGGTTATAGTGAAGGTAGTAGGATTTACTCTGTGGTCATTTTTCATTTTAAAAAATGCTTAACATTGTCCGCTCTGTAGGTGTTCACTGGAGAGGTAAATGCGTTGGGCAACCATGAACCTGAGGCACACAGAAAAATACAGGATTATTCTCTCCTTTAAAAGTTTCATTGACTTTGGCAGATTAACAATAACATATTGTTAAATACTGTAACTTTACATCATGGACCACTAGCACTTTTTCTCTCTCTAGATATTTTCAGTAAAATGTGCAGCAATATAAAGGTAAGTGTTAAGGAGATGGTATGATGCTGTATTTCCACATTTTACCCATGTTTTCTAGTAAATATTGTTAATGTCAAAATACCCTTTCTGCAGTCCTCTATGGTATTGCTTCGGGGAGGTGAAATGTTCCAAGGAGCCCCTTGGTATGTAATGGCTTTCAGCAAAGTGATTTGCAGATCAGTTTCAGTTTTTGTCTCCAGCTCTTCAGTCAGTTGTTTGCCTGGTAACATTATCATATACCAGTCTGTAAACAGTTCTTTCAGTTAATCTATAAACACTTTAAAGCAGGTCAGTACACTAAGATGAAACTAAATCCAGCAGCAAAACTTCACTTTCAAGTGTGTGCCATGCAGTCATGATGACTGGTGCTCCGAAATGTTGTTATAGTCATAAGTGACTAGAAATGGCATCTTCTTATCCAACAGATCTTTTGCTTGTGGGTACTCAGTCCCATCTTCTTGTAAATTTTCACTCTTCTAAAACTCAGAGCTCGTATGGCTATAGGAGAATGAGCTGGAATATTTCTGACTTGTGCATGTGCAAAAAATTAAGTTCCAATATCACAAAACTGTTGGTGATATGTGAGCCAGTGAGAGCTCAGCATTAGAGCTGGTTGGAAACTTTCCAATTAAACTTTTTTTGTTGAAATACATTGAATTGTCAAAAAGCTACGCTTTTTTCAGGGGAAAATACCAGTTTTCCTCAGGACAGGTTTCTCAAGTCCAGGATGGAATTTCTGGTCAAAACCAGGAGGGAGGAAGAGAGACTGACTCTGTAGCCCATTCGTCAGGGCACTTATCTGGGAGACCCAGTCCCTGCTCTGCCGTTCTCACTGGGCTATTTTGGGGTGGATGTCTCTCTTGTTTTTCATGGACAATTTCAAAGGGTCTCCGTTTCATCCTAATACAGAACGAGAAAAATTTTGAAATACTGAAAAAATTTGCAGGATAGGAAAAATGGTTTTCCTCCCCACTCTACTAAGCATAGGTTTTAGATCCTAGTGTGAATTTGCAGTGTTAGCTGTTCAATAACAATCTTTTTATTTGTCATAAGCAATGTTCCCTCTAATTTTTGACAGGCCGTGTGCGCAAAAAATTTCTTCTGTGCAAATTGTTGTGCTTCTATGCAAATTTTTGTGTGCATGATGTTTCGCACTGTGCGCAGGGTTTAGGATCTGTATGTACGCGAACAGCTTAGAGGGAACAGTGGTCATAAGAACGGCCATGCTGGATCAGACCAAAGGTCCATTTAGCCCAGTATCCTGTCTTCCATCAGTGGCCAATGCCAGGTGCTTCAGAGGGAATGAACATTCCCATTCCCAATTAAGTCAGTTGAGCAATCTGCTATGGAGTCATAAAGTTTTGATCTATTAAAGAACAGAAATAGTCCAGTAAACTGGAGAGTCTCACATTGACTAATGATACATTATTATCAATTATAATGTATCAGAATTCTGATCATGATACTGCTCCAGATTATCTACATTTGCTATGTTGTTGCTGGGGGTGGGGGGAAGATGAGGGTCGGGGATGGGGACAATTTGATGATATAGGGCTGATCTCTGAGTGGCACAATACCAGAATGACTTGCCTTGACAATGTCTTTGCAGTAGAAGAAAGTGGCATGATAAATGAGGAGGTAGAATTACAGATGTTCAGGCAATGCTTTCAATCTCTGGTTCCTAATCTATCTTGTCTGAATTGAATTTAATCAGTTTGATGTCATTTATTTCCCTACTTCTGTCAGGCACTGGAAAACACAGAACCGCAGAATCTCATCTCATTAAAAAGGAAATGTAGATCTAAGTGTCATTTTGTGGATTGGTGATGCTTCAGGCCAAAAAGTCTCTTACCTAGAAGATGTATGTGCTAATTGAACAAAAGGGGTGACAAAATAGAATCCTGCAGAAGTAGACACAAATGTCCTTTCAGAAAATTTGATTCATGATAACTGTATCTTCCTAAAGGAATGCTTGACTTCAGTCCTGCTAACCATTCTGAAGCCAGTCATACGCTCTTTCATTCATTACCTTATTGTCTATTAACCAGTAACAAATTTTCTTCTAATGTTTGTTTAACAAGGACAAAAAAGTAAAAAACAACCATAATATACATAAAAATAGGCACTGCACATGCAGCATGTTATGTGTACAGTTAGTCATTTCAGGATAGAAATTCGTAATATTACCAACATTCTGATAACTTCCCCTTCTGTTCCTTCTTCTATCCCATCACTTTACATTATATATTGTTTACTTGAAATGGGAAAAAATGTAATAATTTTGGAGTTAAATAGATTCATTGTTGGAAGTTGTATAAAACCATTTTTGGTATTAACTGACACAGTTCTAACCTGCCAAAATATTGTATTCTTGTCATCTGTAGAATAATCCAAATCTAATTCTATGTTCAACTCATCTGTCGCTCTTTTAGTCCTACATGACCTGTAAATAAAAACAACCTATAATGTATTTCATACCCTTTCTTAGTATTAATGTTTCCCTTCCAAATGTCTAAATTCTATTAATTCCTTTCCAATTATAGCACTTAAATAATGTTTTAAAAGTAAACATTTAAATATACTTGGTATAATTTTATATTTTCCTTTTGAATGGAAAAATACATTAATACCTTTACTTCTCTTCTCCCATAAATAAAAAAGGACCTTTAAAAATCTCTAGAATTATTATTGAATCCATAATGGGGACATTTGTTATATTGTTTTTTTTTTTAAGTTTCTAACTTCTTGCCAGGTTACAGAACTAATATTAGCGACTGACTTGTTCATTACACTTTTAATATTTTTAATAATCAGTGTAGACAAAACGTTAAACAAATTACATGGATTCAATATTGGTTGAGCCACTTCAGGCAGAGAAGCAATTTAGTATCTCCCTATATCCAAGATATAATAAAGTGAAGCTGAGCAGCCTCGTAATTCCATAAAGCTGGTACCACATTTCCTCCTCTCCCATAAAGATGAAATAGATTTTTGCAAAATGACCTCGTAAACCCTTATTTTTCCATTAAAAATACAAGCCTGACATATAAATATGTTTCTTAAACTTTTTTTCATTTGAAAATGTTAATCTTCCTATAAGGACAGGGACAAGATTGACCATGTAATGTCATTTTTAAAAGTTAATTTCCCAAATTGCCTGCATTAGCCAAAAAAATATTTTTTTCTCTCCCAGGTAGATATTAGCTACACATCTTTATTTATCCTCTCTGTTAATAGTAAGATTCCCCATGAATTGTGTGATTATTTTTTCTTTGTGTGAGAAAACAATACAACGCTTGGAATATTTTCCATATTTCCTCACTCTGTCTAGTTCAAGTATTATGGGACTGAACCTATATCATATTAATCAATTATAAAATGTCCATGGACATGAGATGTTAGGTCCTTATATTAGGCTTTGCAGGATATCTGGTATTTACAAGAATATAATACAGTAATATGCTGCTTTGTTACAAATAAAGATACCAAACGTTTATTTCTCTAAATATTTCCAGTTGGTTTCTGCTGAATGGGCTTTTGACCGTGTCACTCAATGAGTAGGCAGAAACATCCATGAAACTGAAGTGGGTTTTTTGGTCCCATCCCTTCTTTTCCAAGCTTTCCAAATTCATTCTGCCATGGGGAAAATCCTACTCACTTCTCTGTGTGCAGAGAGTCTTCTGGCACAAGGCCAAGCATAATTTTGCTACACAAAGGGAGGGGGAAATACATAGGGAAGCCACATAGAGAGAATGTGCGCCGCCTACATGAGGCAGTGCAGAAGCACATTCCAGAGGATGTATAGAAATGCACAGAAGGTGGCAAGAACAGCACAACATGAATCCTCTGATCCTTTCCCTCCATTAAATATGGACCCTCGGGCCCCAATCCTGCAAACATCCTGTGCAGGTGGATTCCTGTGCCCAGTACAAAGCTCCATGGACTTCAGGGCTCTGCCTGCACACAACAGAGCTTGTAGAAATGAGACCTAAATCTGCAAATATTTCTCTAGTTACCAGGCTGGCGTAACATCTGCAGAATAGCCTCCTTTGTCACTTGGCATACTGAGGGGTGAAGAGTCTTCTTCCTGATTCTGTGTAGTTCTCCAGTGCTCAGCTCTAGTTGTTCCAATTGTCTTTAAAATTTCCTATTTCAAATCCAGGTATTTCAAAGTAGCCAGAAGGATACCTTATGCTCAAGTATAGTTTTGCTAAACAAAATAACTAGTTTTTAAATGATCACCATATCATGTCACTGCTGCCATTTTTATGGTTAATATTTTTATTGTTTGTTTTCATAAAGAAAACAATACCATACACTGTACAGGATACCCAATAAAATTATACAATTACGCCACTTTACAGCTTGTCAAAGCTGCAAGAATAGACAATTTCCCCACGGATATTATTGTAGTCTGCAAAATCTAAGCTATTGCTAAAAATATCTTTCAAGCTCTTCTGGTTGCAAAGAATGCTGGCCTCTGTGCTGTGATGTAATACACAATATCAATATCTTGTTGAACGTGAGGGACTCTTAATATTAATGCCACAAAAGATCTAAACTTTCTCCATTCATCTAAGTCTGCTGTAGTTTTCAGACATGTCCTGATGTTCCATTTATTTGGATGGCTGTCCCATATAAAACTACTGCCAAAGCAGATGTGCTAGAAAGAGACCCAACCCACCATGTTCTGATCAGATCCAAATTTCCTTCATAAAAGTTTGACTTTTAGTGCAGCCAGATAGATTGGCAGCCACAAGGTTTGGATCAGGATCTGAGCTTCCTCAAAGTTCAGGGATGGGGTCAGGCTCATATCTGATTTGTGCACACCAGCAACGGAAGTATTTGTAATACATTGTTAACCAGGTCAGCTCTAAGCCTGCTTTTCAGAGAGGTTCTTTGTGAGATTCTGTAGGAGCAGAATTTTCCCTACTAGGTAGCTGAAGAACCAGGGGAGCCCCTTACACTCCCTTTGATAGGGAGTTTTGGCCACTGGATCTACATCATACCTCTGCCATCCTGTTTTATGGTTCTTGGGAAATGAACCTCCACATCTTTGTCTTTCATGACACTTCTGCAAGCTGTAATATTTGCCCTTTAATAATTAATAGCTTAATGTGCTATGAATTTTCAGATTCCAGATATTAGGCTAAATTCACCCTGGCATTTATGCTGGCTTCTGCCAGTCCTAGACTCAAAGGCACCAGGAACAGAAAACTGACTGGAGTAAGATGACAGAAAGTTGCCAAAACTCAAGAAACTGTAGGGGGCTATCAAAGCCTAAAAAATATACAGTGTTAGTTGCGGAGAGGCTATGACCATGAAAGCCATGTTTCAGAGAATCCCCTCGGCATCTTTCAGCAGCACGATTCCTAGGAAACTACTGTAGACAGGTTTTAAAACTGCCTTCTTCTAGCCAGTATGATAACAGCTTTTCCTTTCCAGTGCACAGATGTAATTTAACATCCCTGTGCCAGCTTTAGTGAATCTCTGCTTCAGAAAGATAAGTAAAGTGTGTAGCTTCCCCATGTTTTACAGGAAGAGGAATTCCAATTAGCTGTAGTAATCCAAAGTGTAAATTGTAACTGAATTGTGAAATTAACACTCATTTGGGTATACATATTGATTTCCTTGATTTTTGAAGACTGGCATGACAGCACATGGTGGAAAGAAATTAAACATACACTTACATTTGTAACGGCCTTTTCCCTGTGCATTGCAAATAACTTAATTATTGTGCAAAATATGTACTGCCATAGTCTGAAAGAACATAAAAAGTTAATTTTTATCTATTAATAAAATGCTTTAGTGGCTGAAGTAGAGAGATCCTGATTGAAGAAGGAAGAAGAGACGTTTACATTCTTATTGTCTTCGTCTACATGGAGTGTGAGCAATTTGGAGTGATAAAGGTGTGCATCCCTCCCCAGGGACCCTTTAGCTGTGTGTGATACAGTGCATTTTGCCAGGAAGAGGAATACAGCTGTTTTAAATCTGTAACCAGGTTGATGAGCCTTAAGAGAATTTACTGCACCAATAGGAATAAGATATAATTTGCAGAATAAATTAACTGATAATGCAGGAGAAATGTTATTGGTTCCTGCGAGATGGCTCCTGGAGGCCTCGTGGTCCTGCCACATCCTACCCCAGGAAAAGGAGCAGTGAAGGCCTGCCTCTGGGCCTGCCTTGAAAGGCTGCAGTGAAGCAGACAATCAGAGCCCAAAGGCTTAGTTAAAAGGAGCCACAGGGCCTGAGCAGATCAGTTGCTGGCTGGGACCAGAAGGATGAAGAAGGACAGGAAGGCTGTGAGACTCTCCAGGTGAGGAGGCCTGGGAGAGACCCTGCTCAGGCAGGGAACAGACAGAGAACTTAGCCCCTTCCTCTTCACCCTTATCTCAGGGCTGATGTGGGAAGTAGCCCAGGGAATAGCAGCAATGGAGTTAAAGGAAGCACATGGGGCTGTTATTTGTAGGGTCTCTGGGTTGGGACCCGGAGTAGTGGGCCGGGCCCTGGTTCCCCTGCTGGCAGAGTGGCCAAGTCCCAAGAAGGGGACAAGTATTGTTTAAAAGCTCAAGAAAGGGGATAGAATTTAAAGGGCTCAAGGACTTGGCTGAAGACACTAGAGGGCCAACCATTTGTTGAACTTTTTTACCCCTGGAAGGGGACTGAATGTGAGAAGTGACCTGCCTGGAGGGCTGGGTCAGTGAGAACCACTGAGGACAAAGAATTTCCAAGGAAGAAGCCCTGTGGGCACTGCTCTATCACAGGGCAGGAACGGACTTAGAGAGAGCCCAGAAGGGGCTGAGAACTGAGCCCAGAGACAGGGCTGCAGATACAGATACTGACAAGGGCACTGTGATAGGGCCAGTGGTGAGCTGGAGCCGATTCATACTGGTTCACACGAACCAGTTGTTAAATTTTGAAGTCGGTTTAGAACTGGTTGTTAAAGGGATGGGCAAACTCCAGCCCACGGGACTGTCCTGTCTGGCCCGCCTGAGCTCTCGGCTGCGGAGGCTCCCCTGAGAATCCCTTTTTAATTTTTATTCACCCAGTGGCACGGTCCTTCAGTGCTGCCGAAGACCCAAAGCAACTGAAGGAACCGGTTCTTCAGCTTTTGGCAGCTCATCACTGGTAGGCCCTGGCGGACTTTTAAGAACTGAGCTCAGAGACAGGGTTAACGACTTTACCAGGACACAGGAACAGGCCTTTTACCCTGGGTGGGGTTTTTGCGTTCATGCATATTGACTGTATGTGACTTGGCCAGAGGGCTGTGCCACTGAAAATCCACCTGACGAGATTAATAGCCGACAGGGGGGCGGGAGCAAGAGAGAGGTAGGTTCACACCTGACTGACTGGAGGTGTTCACGAGAGACGAGTGGCCCCTGCCACAACTTGGTACCAGAAGTTGGATCTTTTCGGACCAGCCCCTGAAAACAAGGGGACAATGGAGGAGTTAATAAGCACAGCTGGGCTGAAACCCAGTGGATACTAGCACAAGGGCAACAAGAGGCCCAGGTGGCTCCCCAACAACAGCAGGATGTACTCTTGGAGGTACTTCAGCTGCAGCAGCAATAACAACTCCAACATCATCGCTCTCGGGCTTGGCAGGGAGCCCAGCAGCCACAACAGCATCCAAATAAACCTGGCTGTCGCGCTTGCCAAAGGGAAAGGGGTCAGAGAGGCCCACTAAGCGGATGCAGGTATTGTGGACAAGGGGGGCATGCAAGTTCAGTTTGCTCCTGGAGTAACAGAGATAAGGGGGATTACTGGCATGTGCAGAGCACTGAGACACCTGGGGAGGTTTGGGTCACAAAGGATGTGTGCGCTCAGATGCCAGAGGCGCCAATGGTGGTGAAAAGGCATGATAAGACAGCCTGGGGCCAAGAAGACTGATGTCCCGGGGTAAGGTGTTTTAAGTGTGGGGAACCGGAGTGGGGTGTGGCAGGACTGCAAGGCCTCCAGCAGGGGGCCTCAAAGGGCCTGATACACCCTGTCAGTTCCTTAGCTTAATCAGTGGAGTACGATGAAATGGTGAAAAGTAATATGGGAAAGTGATACTAATGATTTTCGAAGACCTCTCTTATATATTACATTTGGCAGCCACAGCTAAGCTGTCCTCTGTTGAGGCTTAAAATTATAGTGACATCTCTGCACACGCGCACACTTCCTATTACATTTAGTGAATGCTGTATTGCAACTGGCAGGGAGTCAATAACCGATTTGTACAGTACATATTGTTCAAAAAAGGGAAGAACATGAAGGGCGGGGTAGGGAGCTGGCATGGAAAGAAGCCCTACTTGACTATCACAGTAAGCCTTCAGTGGACTTCTTTCCAGCAGCTGGCAGGGGGAGGGAAAGGCATGCAGCAAGACACTTTACCTGCTACTAAAGCTGTTTCAGTTCAAAATATTTCACGTATTAACTCATACAGTTAGTAATTCATTGAACAGCTTATTTGTTTGTTGTTAAACACTTTTTTTTACAAAATCATATACATTACAATAGATGTTTTTTTTCACAAACCTGAAAACTCTTGATTTCTTCATCTTCTAATCTAGGCTATATCTCCACTGCAAAAAGGTGTGTTTTTACTTTGAGATAGTTCTCTCAAGGCAAATTCCTAGTGAAGATAAGGGACAGATAATTTGTACCTCAGTATAACTATTTGAGGACAACACTGTGTCCCTCACCTGGGGTTTACCTCAGCTAGCTACATTGAAATAAAGCCTACAGTGCCTTGTCTGCACTAGGATTTTACATCAGAATAGTTATCTCAATGTGAAGAATGACCTATCCTGCCCGTAGTGCCCTGTTAACTTCATCAGTCTGTAGATATTCATACCGTTTGTCACTATGATAGCTGAACATCTATTCAATTTTTAATTTTCAAAATAAAAGCTATCAAAAATCGAACTCTTCATAAACACAGAAGTCATCGTTTCAAAGTAGACTTGTTAAAGAGAAAGCAACTCTTACAGGTGGATAGAAAGCCCTACTAGTGCATTGCAGAGTGGAACAAAAACACCATTGTGTTTCAGCTGACTCTGACATCTTTTTAAAGACTATAAAGAATTCTACTTCATTAACAATTAAAATTGCCCAAATGGGAACATACCTTAAAACTCAGGAATTTTATATACTTACAAACTAAACATAAAAATAGATATGAGAGAAATGAGTTATTTTAGACTGAAAAATGTTCTTTCCATTTCACATTCCAGATTCTGTTTTAAAATGATCACATATTAGGATCTTAAGAGTCTGGGTACAGTATTAATACAAGTGGCTTGGGCAATGAAAGTCATGAATTTTTCTAAGAAAATGGTTATTTGGTATCACAAGGACATACAAGATTGGGAAAAGGCTGAAGAGTAACTATCAGATTTTGTGGTGAGGTGTAAGGTTGGGTTAATTATAAACTTTTGCATTCAATCTGGACTCCATTATGCTCAGTTCACTCCGTTTAACCTACTTCCACCCACTTTCTGATGTCTGAATATAAGTGAGTCTTAGTGGGTGTCACTTACCCTCTTAGAGATTGGTCTATTTTACCTTACACATCCGTATGCCCTCCTGCTTTTCTTGCTATGCTGCAGTTCTCTTCTATGTACTCCCAGAATATGAGGTGCATGAACTTAAACTCACCTAGACTCAGTGGGCCAATTTCAGTGACAATATGTAAAGGGTGAGGGGCATAAGCTATATGTTGATAAGAGGGTGTGAGTCCAAAGTAGTGGTCCAACTCTGAGTTGGTGCAACACATATGCTGAGAGGTCCAAAGGGAGGTGAAGATTACTGAGCACCAATGTTGACTTATTTAAAATTGCATCTGAATTTGGCCCTAAATTTCTTGATTTGGTTATCCTAACCCTTTCAATCTATTAAAGATTTTAATAGAACTTATTAGGAGTAAACTGGAGCTTGAAAAGTAGCTGTGGAAAAAATCATATATATTAAATATGCATAATTTTGAATTGGCTCAAGGTAGCATTAAAATCTGGGACTGTGAAGAATATATTGGGTTTTTGTTGGCTCTACTTATTTGCTCTTAGCAAATTGCACTGAATATACTGAATGTTTTACATGAATTAAAAGCTACACAGCATTATTACAGAGACATGGTGGGTGAGGTAGTATTTTTATTGGACTAGTTTCTGTTGTTGGATTTCTTGCATGATTTCTAAGTAAGTTTCCTGATTCTTTTTTTTCCTTCCAGTGTGTGGGTGCATGTGATGATTATTTTGTTTGAGGTGTTCCCTTCTGGAGTATATGAGGGGCAGTAAGTGGTTCCTTAGCTTTTGTTTGTTTGTTTTTAAGTTCTTCTGCAGAGCTGTTCATCATATTTGGAGTTGTATGCAGTGATCAGAAGGTTATAGATGGTGAGACCTATGAGGAGGATGATTTGTTTCTTGCAGTTGCTCAGGAAGAAGATGTTGCTCTTAAGTTTCGCTTCCTTTTTCTTCATGTTGCGGAGCTTCCATTTCAGATGGCAAAATTTGATATATTCCCCCATTGTTGTAGCTGTGTTGGCCCCAGTATATTAGAGTGACAATGTGGGTGAGGTAATATATTTTTATTGGACCACCTGAAGCAATAAAGATATTACCTCACCCACCTTGTCTCTCTAATATCCTGGGACCAACACAGCTACAACAACACTGCATACATACAGCATTATTGTCATCAGTGATTTATAAATACAAGCCAACCTGTCTCTCCATCTGTTTGCTTTGAAGTACTTAGCATTAATTGACCAAAGCCATATCTACACAAGAAACTTGTGTCGACTGAAGTAACATTGGCATACAGCTCCTGCAGTTAATATGTTGTTTGTGCATACTTGGCTCCTTATGTTGTTGATGCGCATACTCAGCGGGAGTGCTTGTATCAATGCACAGTGCAGTGCACCATGAGCAGTTATCCCAGTGTGCAACTTGTTACCATCCAGTGCACTGTCTTTTGGGAAGTTTTGGCAGTGCATGATAGAGCCGAAACAAATTGCACAGAGGTGACTGGGAGGATGGAGTCAACTTCCCAGTTTGCAACTGTCTCCATCCTGTAATGTCATCTGTATCCCATAATTTTCATACCCACAAATCCGCGTGGCCCTACTTGCTGTCCACTATCTCCAACAGAAGCATGGAGCCTGCACAGCTCCATGTCATTAGCATTGTTATCATTGGGTGCATAATCCTATAGTATTTGCAGAGCTGCAAGAAGAGCCACAGGGAACATGATGATTCCTTGGAGGACAGATTACTATGAGACATAGCGAGAACCAATTCAAGATTATTGGTGGTGTTCACTGAGCAGCTACAGTTGGTGGAGCGCCTCTTCTGGGCCTGAGAGACAAGCACTGACTGGTGGGATTGCATCGTAATGTAGGTTTGGAATGATGAGCAGTGGCTGCAGAACTGTCAGATGTGCAAGGCCACATTCCTGGGTCTGTGTGCCAAGCTCACCCCAGTCCTCCAGCAGAGGCACACCAAATGAGAGCCATACTGACACTGGAGAAAAAAGTGGTGATCTCACTGTGGAAATGTGCAACACCAGATTGCTGACGGCTAGTTGGGAATCAGTTTGGAGTTGGGAAATTACTGTGGGGACCATTGTCATGCAAGTGCACAAGGGCATTAATCACCTGTGGACTCTCATCGACATGCAGGATGTAGTGGATGGATTTGCAGTAATGAGGTTTCTGAGCTGCAGGGGAGCGATAGATGATGCACATACCCCTCTTTTGGCACCAGACCACCTTACCTCAGAGTACATCAACAGAAAGGGCTGCTTTTCTAAGGTTATGCAAATACCGGTAGATCTCTGGGGACACTTCACTGACATCAGTGTGGGCTAGTCAGGGGATGTGCATGACGCTCACATCTTTAAGAACATAGAACTGTTAAGAAAGTTGCAAGCAGAGAATTTCTTTCCCAACTTGCAGATTACCATTGGCAATGCTGAAATGCCAGTAATGATCCTGGGCAATCCAGCCTACTCGTTGCTCCCTGGCTCATGAAGCCGTACATCAGCCACCTTAAGAAGATCAAGGAATGCTTCAACTACTGGCTCAGCAGGTGCAGAATGACAGCTGAATGTGCCTTTGGTCATTTGAAGGGATGCTGGAATTGTTTATTCACAAGATTGGACCTCAGTGAGAACTATCCCAATGGTTATAGCTGCCTGCTGTGTCCTACATAATATCTGTGAAGCAAAGGGGGAAACATTTCTACTGGAGTGGAGGTCAGAGTTGAAGCAGATGTCTGCTAAATTTGAACAGCCAGATACAAGGGCTGTTAGCAGAGCTCAAAGTGGAGCTCTACAGCTCAGGGAGGCTTTGAAAGACCATTTTAATAGTGAGATAGAGTAGGTAATGTGCTCTACATGGCCCTGCTCTTTTGCAGCCTGGTATGAATTATGTGGTGATTGCTGTACAGGTAGGGATATAACATTGCCCATTCACCTGTTAATTTTTTTGTGAATGATTTTATGAGTTGAGTGACACGGTGCAGTAATAGGTAGTTGGTCACTTTCAGAACTGATGAGCACCAGCCAGCATATGTTGTGAACTGATAAAGATGAATTATGTTCCCAATAATAGAATTTTATTCTGTAACAAAACCAGTACAAAAAAACCCATGTCAGAAACTGGGCAGAATTTAGTTGCTATAAAAATGAGAGTAGAGAATAATGGGGAAATTAAAGTGGGGGAATCAATCCTAATCAATTAGACTTATTTAAATTGTCCAGTAGTTCTCAAACTGGTACATTATTGGCATGGGAGGAAAGTGAGGATGAAACTAGATTTCATGGAGATGTATGAAGAAAGGCAAAATAGCATTAGGGTTAAAATTAACCAGTTAAATATATATTCAGTAATATTGGGTGGCTAACTATGTTAATTCACTCATTTCATAATATTTAGTCAGGTATTGGCACCCTTCCTTTTGCACTGCCTGATGGCTGCGCTGCCTTCAGAACTGGGTGGCCGGAGAGGGTGGCTGATGGCCAGGCGCCCAGCTCAGAAGGGAGCGCCACTGCCAACAGCAGTGCAGAAGTAAGGAAGATTCATAGAATCATAAAATATCAGGGTTGGAAGGGACCTCAGGAGCTCATCTAGTCCAACCCGCTGCTCAAAGTAGGACCAATCCCCAACTAAATCATCCCAGCCAGGGCTTTGTCAAGCCTGACCTTAAAAATATCTAAGGAAGGAGATTCCACCACCTCCCTAGGTAACGCATTCCAGTGTTTCACCACCCTCCTAGTGAAAAAGTTTTTCCTAATATCCAACCTAAACCTCCTCCACTGCAGACCAAACAAGACTATATACTCTACAATGGCAACTGAGTAAGTAGGTTGTGGCTACAATGTTTTTGTCCCATGACTCAATTGCAAAATATATAGATATTTTAGTGTAGACAGGACCTAATTGTAATCCTGTACCTGAGCAAAAGCCTTGGATGAGCCAAGATTTTAACCTAATTTTTGGGTCCCATCCATTCTACAGATTTTAATTATATTCTGCCGGATCATTAGACAGCTGGGTAGTAACCTGATCCCCTCACTCCATTATAGTTTAATTGTGGTTGGCTCTCAACATAGTTTTTGTTCACCAGAATATGGATAATAAATAGTAATTGTGGCAACCATTAATATTTCATTGTTGACAGAAGCCTAGGCTGGCATAGAATTATATTCCTATGAGCTGGTTATGACACTTATTCTGCAGTGCAGACAGACCTCTAACCATGTTGTTCTAACCAGACTGGTTGCTGTTTCTTCTTCTCAGTACTCTGTAATGGGGCATCATATTGAGCCTTGTCCAGTGTTTTGCTGGTGTCACCTTGTATGCTGGTCACACTATCCTCTGCTAAGGCAATATGACATAGTTGCCTGCATTTTCCCAGAATGCTCTAATCCAAGTATGCTTAGGCAGAGTAGTTGGTAGAGATACACACAATGGTTGATATGGGCTCTGATTGTGTTGTGTTTAACACCCTTTTTCCCTCCATCCCTGCAAAAAAAATATTCCCACCAGACATAACTAAAGTGTGTTAGATTTCTTAGACTGCATGCTTGCTTTTAGATTGTTAAGCCTTTGGGGTCTTCACAGATATTTGTACATTACCTAGCACAGTGAAACCTAATTCTTACTGAGCTTTCTGCGTGCTATCAGAATGTAAATATTAAATAATAATGAGGAGGAGGTCCCAGCCAGCTCTCAAAAACATGTTGAGGTTTTGTAGTGTAAATCAAAACGAAGTTAAGCAGATTTGCAGCTCAGCTCAGAATTGTTTTCTTTTCACTGGTTTGTGTCTCAGTTGTAACATTTTATTCACATGTGTACTTAAAGAAGAGTAATAAAGAAAATATTTTCAGTGTAACTTTTGTGTGTGAAGCTGCCCATAACTTGGTTATTTATGAGCAGTAGCGGAAATTGCCAAATCTTCATTGATGCTTACACAAGCTGACCCAAACTGTATTTAATATGACTAATAAACTGTAAGTAATATAATATCTTTCTTTTACTTTGCTCCTTTACTTTTCAGAGTTTCTATGTTACGTTCTTTTTTTTTTTTAAAGCACTGAAACTGCAAATGCCAAACCTGAAGTCTTGAATGACGGATCCATTTCGTACTGTGTGGGGTTTCTTTTCTTTTTCTCTTCTGCAGAAACCACTTGTTTGCTTTCTTTTGGTTTCTTAGCTGATAGAATTTCTTACAAACACTTTTACTTTCCTGTCAATGTATTATGTTCTCTGGAGAGAGGATCAGCTGGAATCATGGCAAAAAGAACCACTGTTTCTTTGATTTTTTGATTCACCATCCCGTTCCCAGAATTGCCTTGTTCCGTCTCACAGGCAGAAGACTTGTCTCTCATACAAATTACTGGTCCATTTCTTTGTAACCTTCCTGAAATCGTTGGAAAGAAGCCCTCTCTCTGGAGAAGAGGAGACGGCATTGGAGCAACAGGCTGGCCCCAGTAATTCATTGGCTTTTAATATCTCATTTTAGGAGAAACTATTAGGCATTATGTCAGGTTTCAGAGTAGCAGCCGTGTTAGTCTGTATTCTCAAAAAGAAAAGGAGTACTTGTGGCACCTTAGAGATTAACAAATTTATTTGAGCATAAGCTTTCGTGAGATGAAGTGAGCTGTAGTCTCTAAATTTGTTAATCTCTAAGGTGCCACAAGTACTCCTTTTCTTATTAGGCATTACTTACCTTGAGTACTCAGTTCTCCAGCTACTTCTGTGACATAATTGGGCCAGTGTAAATTGAGTTAATTCCAGATTGACACCATTGTAACTCAGAACAAAATCTGGCCCATAGTCCTTGGTAAATGCAAAATTTCCTTACTAACTTAAGATACACTGTTATAAGGCACTTGTAAACAAATTAAAGAGAGTACACACAAGGAGTTGGCACCATTTGAACTAGATCAGTTTCTAAACTTAATTTTGTTGAATTGGTGCAAATTTTGTGTATTGACAAGACCGTAGACACAGTTTGTATACAGAGCCTTAGGAGGCTTTTTTGAAAATGCCGTTGTTATCATGAAGAAATGTACAAGTCCTGGAAAGTCAAACACTGACATATAATATATGGAGTAATGATTATAGATTCAGTGACAAGAAAATAATAAAGTGACACGGTAAACTAAGAAAAATAGATGTGGAAAAATAACAGAAACATAAGAAGCTATAGAGCCTGTGGGAAGACAAATGAACTCATTTTTCCTCCTTTTTATATTTCCCTCTTTATTATGGCTCTCTTCAATGTAAACAGTGGTAGCAGGAGAAACGTAGTGATGTATTGAGATGCATTAATATCTGGTTTTTTTAAGAAGTGCAAGCGCGCACACACACCCTCCCCCCATGTTTAAATCTAGATGTAAACGCTTCAGGGCAGCAACTTCTTACTCTAATTCATGGTTGTACATCCCTTAGCACATTGGGATCTAATCCTGATTAGTACCCGCGGATGCAGCGGTAATGCAAATAGTTAATAATACTGTGCGGTCAAATTTGTTATTTCTTCATACAGCCTCCCGCCATTTTTCTCTGAAACACCAAAATAACATTATATGAAGTGGGAACACATTTGCCAGATCAGTAATATAATTGAAATCAGTGACAAGCATTAAATTACCTGTTTTGTGTAAGTAAGTAAAGCGGGATAGAATTTTTTATTTAACCCCCTTCCCAACCCACATAAGCATATGCGTGCAGAGGGTTATTATCTGCCATCTGTTTTATCCACAGTAGTTTCTATCAATTGGGTTATTTTGGGTTTTAAGCACTACTTTGAAGCTGTTGTGTTGTTAACTTTGGCTGAGACTGTGCGTAAATGACGATAGCAATCTCAGCATGTTAAGATCATAACTGTTAGATTAATGATGGAGGTATTAGCTCTGTGCTGGTGTATTGCATTAATGGATATGTAAGTTCAATCAAATACACTGCCTCCAGTGTCTCTGCATAACGGCATTTACTAGGTCTCAAATGGACTGCTGAGAAAAGTGAAATACAATCTTCTATTTTATCTGCGATTTAAAAAAAATAGATAATGAAATCATTCTCTTCCTAGCATATATTTTATTGTGGTTTGTGGAATCACCTCCAGAAGAACAGAGGTAATTGTAGGCCTAAGTTCTTTGCTAAAATGGAATGTGTATTTATTAGGGACATTGTGATCTCTAGAAACAATTAGAGTTGCTGGTGCAGGTATTGTACATTCCACCTAAACTTGAACCCAAAAGTCAATGACAAATTAACATTCTGTTATAAATGAAGAGTAAGAAAATAAAAGAGAAATTCACTGAACACACTAATTCCCTCCTTTTTCTTTTTTCTTCATAGAACCTGGAGAAAGTGTTTGTGGAATTCAGTCATCAGGAGCTGTTTGAGTTCTATAACAAGGTCTAGCTTTTACAGTTACCATTTCCTAATATAGTTTAATAACTTCTATTTCACACTGATAAATCTCATATTAAATACTCCTGCACCGCTGTTTTCCCCATATTACAGAAGTTAAGCTTCCACTTAACTTCCTTTGTAAACACCTTGTGCTCCTCAGCAGGAATCATTTACCTATATGAATACAATCTGATGAAACTAGAACAAAAATGGAAATAATTTTATTAAACCATTGAATTTGTTAGTTCGCATATAAAGCATTTTCAAAAGTCGTGATTGCAGTCAATGTTAGAATAAATTTAATACAGTGGTTTGGTCATTCTTAAATGTATCTTGCTGTTAAATATAGAAGAGGCGCTGAGGACTGACAGTGAGGAGCAATCTGGAAGGAGTGTCTTTGAATGTGTGTTGTCTTCAGCCCAAAATGCTATGCTCATAATCCAGTCAAAATAAACTCTATTATTTTTTTACTTTGTTATTATGCATTGGAAATTCACAGTAAAACAGCTGTGCATGCAAAAAAGGAAGTACTTAGACAACTGTTTCTTTAAAATTTGAATATTTAAACTGCAGCAATGAATTCTAATAGCTTCATGTAAAAACAAATATTCATGAGTAGGAATTTTGTATTGCCATATGAATAGATTTAATATCCATAGTTGCAGATGCAGTTATTTCTTGTCTGTTTGCATGTTTCTACACAACATTTTATGTGAATTCTTTTGTTGTTGTTGTTGTTGTTCCTTTAAATAGCTGGAGACTATACAAGCACAGCTGGATTCCCTTACGTGATGTTTTTGAAGACTTGTTTCTCCATCGCACTCCTGCCACCTCATTATTTTGAATTGAAGATAGATTGCCAAGCTGTGTTCGCTGATGAATTCAATGGGTTGCTTCCTGTAAAATTATATGGCTTATCTCCTCTTAGACCAGTAACATTAGCCAAGGGAGATCATTGTTAAAAGTTCTGAGCTTCTAATTGACTTTCTCTTGTTTTCTGAACCAACAGAATTTGTTAAGAACAGTGTTACTTGAGAAAAAAATGTAATATCATACTGCTGGTTTATAGTTCTTTTATGCTTTATTACCTGTGTTGTTTGATTCATTACATGGCTGATGGCAATTCACATACTAGTGAGGGGCAGGAGTAAAATCTGTATCAAAGTTGTTAGAAGAATTATAAAACTTAAGGAGTAACATTAGTAGAAGTAGTCAAAAAATAGACAGAATTGTCTCCATCCTTTTGAATTCCTACCTTCCCTCCCCTCACATACAGTGGCTAATGTTGATTGCAAATTAGCCAAAATACATAAATAAAAAATGAAAAAAGTGGGCTGTCTTATTTTGGGTCATTTAATTTGATTTAATTGCATTTATATTCATTTTTGGTTTCTTTTTGTTCTTGATGATGATGTCACTGCTTTGAATGTTTGCTCTTGACATTGAGATTAACTAGGGCTCCTAGGCACTGCAGTAGTACAGATAAGAAGTTAATAATAATCACTGAGTATAAAAAGGAAGGATGAAGTACTGAGAGTAGATTATCAAGAATACTGAACTAGTCATGTGACCAGATTCCTGAAAGCCATTCATTGATCCTTCCTAATATTATCTGTTTTTATTAATGTAAGTAAAGATATTCATAATCCAAGTTAATAATATTTTCACATTATTGTGGGATGAACTCAAGTCCAGGAGCACTTGATCCTGTTAGAGGGCTAGATGTAGTCTTCTTGCCTGTCACTGCAGAAAACAAATATGCGCTCTCAATACTTTATCTTAATAATAGGAAAGGTGGGCTAATAGGAGGTGAAAAGAAATAGAAATTCAAGATGTTATCATGCCTTTTTTCAGCTAAAAGACTCTGTGAACAAGGCTTTGCACTTTCACTTCCAAATCCTCCAGTGGGCCTGGTTAACACCCAGTGCAGCATTTGGTAGGAGTTCTCTTGAGATCTCAGTTTGGGGATGACATGAGTTTTAACTATCACCAAAAACATACTTTGAATATCTGGGATTTGGGTCCCCTTGTGCCTAATTTGTGGCATATATTGTATAACAGATCAACAACTCACTTTGTTTTTAGGAAGGATGTTGTCAGTTCCAAAATTTCAAACTAGAGAAGTGAGCTCTTCAGTGGCTGTAAGATTAGAGGAAAGGTTTTGAGGACAGCAGCTTACACAGAAGAAAGAGTGAGTAAAGGGCATCAAAGAGATCACAACCAATAGGCCCAGTGTCTTTGGTCAAACATATCTACTGAAGGAATATTTTAATTGCTGATAACATACCATCACACTTGCAGTATAGTGTGATACCATCAATGCAGTGATCCCACTGGGCAGACGCAATAAAGAAAAAGATTGTACACTTGAAGCATATTGAATCAATATTGTTTTTCATGGGGCAGAAAGCAAAACTGTTGAACAAGATTGACATAAAACACCAAAATTAAATTGGTAGATTGACCTGTCTTAATCTGACATAATATCCTCAGTTGTATCTAACTGAATCTTAAAACAAAATTAATGTCTCTGCTGCAACTGAGTGCATTGTTTGCTAGCACTTCCATTTGCCTCATAATCAGTTTTGACTCCAGCAGGCTGCAAGGAGCCTCTTGGCTTGCCATTTTTTTTCTACTTTCCCTTCCTGCCAGTCTCCATTCTATAAGGCCAATAAGTTCTCAGTGTGCACCAGTCAAAATTTAACGTCGTATCACTACCGAAGATAAACATAACCTATTTTTTTGCCTGGTAATAAGGGCCTCAGCATTTATACCTAGGGGACATTTTTACCCGAAAGAGTAGCTTTCTCACACGGGCAGCTCCAGGCAGGCATAGTCTCAGTGCCCTCCTCTGGACATGAAAACTCTCAGGTGGCATCAGACCAAAAAAATAAACACGCAATCCAATATGAATTGTTATATGACATCCTCAGTGTCCCTGCATGCTTTCACAAGCAATACTAACATGGATGAGCAATATTGCAAGTATGGTCCTTCGCAGTCTGAAAATCATACGGCCTAATGGCTTCTCCCTGGGAGAGAGTGAAATAAAGGAATGGTATTCAAATCTGTTTCATGCACGTATATGGGGCTTTGGTCTTTCTGATCAGATGCTCAGACAAATCAGTTCCCAGCTATCTTAGTGATACAGTGGGAAACTTTATGGACAACTGAGACTATTCAGTCATCAGAAAAGTTGACTTACATTCCTGGCTTCTGCCAGATTGTATAGAAAGCAATACAGGTTATGGGGCAAGCTGAAGCAGACTGTGAAATACAACAGGAGACAATACGTCCATACAAGTGCTAGCTAGAATAAGTGCAGGGTCAGTAGCTGCCTTTTGTTGCCTCAGAGCTATCTGTGGGTTTCCCAACCAGCCCTATCTGGAATTAGACCCTGATTGGTGCCAGGCACTTTGAATTTGGAACTAAAAGGGCTACCTGTAGCTGTGATCAAATAAGGTCACATGCCATTGTCCGTAGCGGGTACCCTATGGAGCTGTGAAATAGAAGAACAGCTTTTTCCCATTCCCAACAGATCAGAGCTTCTACAACATGCTCCCCATCCTATTTCTAGCCTCAGAGAACTGGGGACAAATGGAGCAGGGCCCTGTCTGAAGCATCTAAATAAGTTCCTGGAAGAGGCTTGTCTTCAAAGCATTCCCATTTTACCATCCTCAGACTGTTCTTACATTTGGGAAAAAAAAAAGATCCCATCCATTTGCCCCTATTTTGATCACTATCATGGTAACAATAATATTGCTTTAGAGAAGAAGGAAATTCATCTCAGCTCTTCCCAGACCATTTTTCTGTTCAGGGTTCTGTATGCAGAGAAAGCTTAAGCAAACATACAGGGTGATACAGTTCCAGGAGTACCTTGGATTCATGATAAACACAGACTCGTAATGCCAAGGAAGGCCAGAACTGAGGATGAATGCTATCAGATGCAAGAAAAATATTATCAGAAAATGAAAATATTATCTCATCCCAGAAAAATATTAACAGAAAATGAAAATGCAAAACAAGTGTCACAGAACCAAAAATCCCATTCTTATTGGAACCTGTTGGAAACTCTGATCTCATACATAGGAATGTTTCAGTGATCCAGAGCTCACGACATATATCCAGGTTTCAGAGTAATAGCCATGTTAGTCTGTATTCGCAAAAAGAAAAGGAGTACTTGTGGCACCTTAGAGACTAACCAATTTATTTGAGCATAAGCTTTCGTGAGCTACAGCTCACTTCATCAGATGCATACCATGGAAAGTGTAGAAGATCTTTTCATACACACAAAGCATGAAAAAATACCTCCCCCCACTCCACTCTCCTGCTGATCACTCTCCTTACAATGTGTATGATAATCAAGTTGGGCCATTTCCAGCACAAATCCAGGTGCTGGAAATGGCCCAACTTGATTATCATACACATTGTAAGGAGAGTGATCACTTTAGATAAGCTAGTACCAGCAGGAGAGTGGGGTGGGGGGAGAGAAAACCTTTTGTAGTGGTAAACACCCATTTTTTCATGGTTTGTGTGTATAAAAAGATCTTCTGTACTTTCCACAGTATGCATCCAATGAAGTGAGCTGTAGCTCACGAAAGCTTATGCTCAAATAAATTGGTTAGTCTCTAAGGTGCCACAAGTACTCCTTTTCTTTTTGACATATATCCAGTATCCCCTCTGCATCTCACCCTCTGGTAGAGATCTAGTTCCAACTGTATGTTCTTCACTCCCTCAACTGATGAATTCTGAGAATCAGATTTTATTTTGAAAGGATCTTTCCAATTCAGCTCAGGGAATGGGTACTAGAAAGAGAGAGCATGGCATCCACCATCTGGACCATAGTGATTCATTAATGTCTCAGAGCTCTGCTCCTTCCATGGATAACAGTAATTGTGTCTGATAGGCTTCTCAAAATAACTGGGGAAAAGATGACTGGATTTGGCTCTACCCCAGAGAGACATCTCCTGTTCTGGATGGAACAGTTTCCTATCTCTGTGCACTGCCCACTAACGAGGAAATGAACACTAAGACTTACATAGCAGAAATCAGTTAGCAGAGTGGCTCCTTCATTCAAAAATATCTCATTCATCTTAAGTCAATTTGGTTGTCTGGTGTCTTTGCCTCTGGAAGCAGTTAAATAAAGTGTCCTGTGGCTTTTGTGTGTCAGGACCCAGGATGTAAGGTGGTGAATAATAGTTTGCAAAGTTGGGCAGTGTCTCCGCTATATGCCTTCCTATCTTTTCCAATGCTCCTCAGTACAATACAGAAGATAGGAATGTAAGAGTGGCAATGATACTGCTTATGCCTTTCTGACTGAAAGGACTATAGTACGTGAGCTTGCTTGACTTCCTGTTGCCTCCTCAGATGTTTCTACCTCACAGAAGAGGTCTGCTGTTGCAAAACCAATCCTCCATCTGGGTCCAGCACGTTCAAAATGAATACTTGGATGAAGTCATTATTGTGTTCATGGACCTCAAAAGTGAAGTGAATAAATACAGTTTATTCTACTGGCTGGTGCAAAGTCCACAGTTTAATTGCAATGATAAACAAGTGAAACATAGCCTTGAGTTCCTCCAGGAGGGCCTTAGTGTGGATGTATGAGTCTCCAAGCAAAGAGATCAGGTGTCTGTGTTATAAATGCCTTCAGCATGTTCAAAAAAAAAGGAAGCACTAAATTATTCCTTATGTGATCAGCTTTAATCCAGCCCTGTAGGTCATGGAGCATGACCTTGGAATCTCATTCTGCTCCCTACACTAATACCCAGATTGAATGCCTGCAGGGGGTGTTATTACATTTCCTGTCCATTAGAGTAGACCTGCTGGCTGCTATCTCCAATCAGATGAGTACTTTATTTGAAGTTGCAAGCTTCCTGTAATACAATCCATATTGTACTTTTAATTCAGACAGGTAGGCCTTACAACTGTCATAACATTCATTCCCTAATAAATTCAAGAAATATTCCTTCCTGGGTTAAGCATCAAAATCCAGTCCTTGGAACTGATGGCTATCTCAAGGCAGGGAGTCATGTTTCCTGTATTGAGATTTGGTAGGCCATCAATACATAGATTCACCAAATTCTGCATATTGGTCATTCAATCTTAGCTAATGCCATTTTGACAGAAGTCTTTGCCACACCTTAGTGCCCAGGGGAAGACTGACGAGATATTTTATATAATCTATCCCATTTTGGATGTCCACATTTAAAAAGAACGATTCCACCCTGGAGGTGGAATCCCATATGCTCCCATAAAAATCCCATCATAACAGATCTGTTGACTTTAGCAGGAAGAATAGGTTAAATTTTCTGTGTTTACCTGAGAATGTCCTTTATTAAGGTAATAAGATCTGCAGATCTGACCCACACTAGAGAAAATGGATCATCCAGAATAGGAATGGAAATTAACATGCAAGGATTTGGGTTTATTGTCTTTTCCATGGAATTTACCATGCTCTGTAATTGTAGAAATTGGCTTCTTCTCTTAATACAAACTACAATTTAGAAAAGTAGATCTGAATCAACCTGTCTCTAGAGGTTATCTCACTGAAGGGAACTTCAGAAGTTGGGGCATTTCCCCATATGTCTGGTTCAGTCTGCAAGCTGGCTGGCATACCCATTGTAAGGTGTCTGTGGACCTTATTTTCAAGTAAGCATAGATAAATCTTCCCATTCTTCATGTGAAGGTTCACAGAATGAAAAAGTTTAACATTTTGTTATGCTTCCTTCTTTGGACTCACTTGTCCCATTAGTTTTCATCAGGATCAGGAGATTATGCTGCCTTTTGTTCTTTTTCTGCTAATTATACTGAAAATTGATGTCCAAAGATTCCTTAAATGTTTACTGTATATTAATGAAACGGGGGTTCTGTGTTGGTAAGTATTTGTTTATTTCGAAGGGCTCAAGAAAGGTCACAAGCCAAGGAAAAACTATTTTCTAAATGGATTCAGGTGTCTACACATGCATTATTCATACCTATGTTGCCCAGAGTCATTCCTGCCTGATCTTACATGCAGGCCTAGAAAAAGGAAAGAATAAATAAACTAACAAGACAAGGAAACAATAATACAGTGAAACCTGTTCAAGAGACTGACCTTATTTGGAAACCTCCTAGCTTGTGAGAACATTGCCAAAGTATCCACAAAAATAGTAACATTTCTGCTCCACCTATATTAGAAGACCACATCTATTAAGAAACCAATTTGTTACTGGTTCCTTGATCACATAAGAATTTTTTTTCTTTTTGTTCGTTAGCAGTGAATGTGGTCCATTTATCTACATATTGGTTTACAGTAATTCTCAGTTATCTGGCTGAAAAGTAATGGGTCTGGGTTACCCCAAGTAACATGGTACTATTTTATAAACTCATTCTTCCTCTTTTTAAGGATTAATATGAGCAAAGTTGTCTAGACAAATATAATGTTGAAAACATAGTGCTTAAAAGTTCCCCTTAATTTAACCAGATTATCATAATAAGTAAATAGTTAATGTGTAATGTCGGATTAAATAAAGAGTATAAAATGTTTACCTCACAGCAATATGGGGATTTATGATAGCCAGTGGTGCTGACCCAGACTTTCTTGTGGAACTGAAAAAGTAAACACAAGGTTTGCATATACTGAAAAATAATTGAGTCATTTCGATACTTCAGAGGTGATTAATGCAACACGGTCAAGTTAAATCCTCTGAAGAGACATTAACAGGATTTTTATTGATATTTTTGTAAGCATGAATTTGGTCTTATTACATGATAAATTTTAATTTCCTGCTAAGGTATGGTTGATGATCAGAACAAAGATACACATAAATTCTAGTTGCTGAGTATGCGATATTGATACGGTTTCCCTCAGCAGCAAATTATAAGGGTACAAAATGTGTTGAGTCATATGGTGCAAACTATTCCATGTTATAATAAATGTACAAAATTGAACTACAATATTCATACTGAGAGTACTGCCAAGCTACTGATAGTAGTATATAAAGCTGCTAAATAATCTTTTCTAATGCAAACTTGGGTTTGTTATCCAGAGTATTGTTTAATATTTTAAACAAAAAAAAGTTATAATTAACATTTTAAATGGCTTGATTTTCTCCAGGGATTTGTGGGTGCTCTGCACTCTGAATGTTGGACCATTAGTCTCTTGATATTCTGTTGTTTATGTTTTTGTAATATAAAGACTTTCAACCATGTTGAGTCTTGAGCTCTGTTTGCCATTGTTTTGAAGCTTTTTACTTCATGTACATTATCGTGTTAACTGTCAGAATGCAAAACAGTTGGAGCAGTAAGAAATCAGCAAGCCGTAGTACATCACTTTTGTAGTCTACTGGCTAAACTTGCCATTAATTTACAGTAATACTACTACATAGATCTTATATAGTGTTTTTCATCCAGAGAGCTTCAAATGCAAAGAAGTCATTATCATTATCCGCATTATAATGTAATTAATCTCCATTATAGTCACTCTCACCACAGAGGACATGCATGGGATGCTCTTTTCAGACTGTATGTACTGTATACTGTACCCCCCTGTATATTAAGATAAACTTTAAATTAATACAGTACTTTGGGTGGTGATTTACATATGATGGTCTATTTGTTTGGCTAAGGATCCAATGAAGCATAGCTACTATCTGTAGAATTTTCAGTGAACACCTCTAAATCAGAACACTGTCATCTAGGATAGATAAGTCCTAGTTTCCCACTTCTTGGGGGACAGTACTCAGAGTAAAGTGACTTCCTTAATCTACTGTCTCTTTACAAGCTTGCTCCATACAGCTGGAAGCTCAGTCCTGCTGCTTATAATACAAATACTTAGAATCATAGAATATCAGGGTTGGAAGGGACCTCAGGAGCTCATCTAGTCCAACCCCCTGCTCAAAGCAGGACTGATCCCCAATTAAATCATCCCAGCCAGGGCTTTGTCAAGCCTGACCTTAAAAACTTCTAAGGAAGGAGATTCCACCACCTCCCTAGGTAACACATTCCAGTGTTTCACCACCCTCCTAGTGAAAAAGTTTTTCCTAATATACAACCTAAATCTCCCCCACTGCAACTTGAGACCATTACTCCTTGTCCTGTCATCTGCTACCACTGAGAATAGTCTAGATCCATCCTCTTTGGAACCACCTTTCAGATAGTTGAAAGCAGCTATCAAATCCCCCCTCATTCTTCTCTTCTGTAGACTAAACAATCCCAGTTCCCTCAGCCTCTCCTCATAAGTCATGTGTTCCAGTCCCCTAATCATTTTTGTTGCCCTCCACTGGAGTCTCTCCAATTTTTCCACATCCTTCTTGTAGTGTGGGGCCCAAAACTGGACACAGTACTCCAGATGAGGCATCACCAATGTCGAATAGAGGGGAACGATCACGTCCCTCGATCTGCTGGCAGTGTCCCTACTTATACACCCCAAAATGCCATTGGCCTTCTTGGCAACAAGGGCACACTGTTGACTCATATCCAGCTTCTCGTCCACTGTAACGCCTAGGTCCTTTTCTGTAGAACTGCTGCCTAGCCATTCGGTCCCTAGTCTGTAGCGGTGCATGGGATTCTTCCGTCCTAAGTGCAGGACTCTGCACTTGTCCTTGTTGAACCTCATCAGATTTCTTTTGGCCCAATCCTCCAATTTGTCTAGGTCCCTCTGTATCCTATCCCTACCCTCCAGCGTATCTACCACTCCTCCCAGTTTAGTGTCGTCTGCAAACTTGCTGAGGGTGCAATCCACACCATCCTCCAGATCATTTATGAAGATATTGAACAAATCCGGCCCCAGACCGACCCTTGGGGCACTCCGCTTGATACTGGCTGCCAACTAGACATGGAGCCATTGATCACTACCCATTGAGCCCGACAATCTTGCCAACTTTCTATCCACCTTATAGTGCGTTCATCCAGCCCATACTTCTTTAACCTACTGACAAGAATACTGTGGGAGACAGTGTCAAAAGCTTTGCTAAAGTCAAGGAACAACACGTCCACTGCTTTCCCTTCATCCACAGAACCAGTTATCATGTCATAGAAGACAATTAGATTAGTCAGGCATGACTTGCCCTTGGTGAATCCATGCTGACTGTTCCTGATCACTTTCCTCTCATCTAAGTGCTTCAGAATTGATTCCTTGAGGACCTGCCCCATGATTTTCCCGGGGACTGAGGTGAGGCTGACTGGCCTATAGTTCCCAGGATCCTCCTTCTTCCCTTTTTAAAAGATGGGCACTACATTAGTCTTTTTCCAGTCGTCTGGGACTTCCCTGGATCACCATGAGTTTTCAAAGATAATGGACAATGGCTCCGCAATCACATCTGCCAACTCCTTTAGCGCTCTCGGATGCAACGCATCCGGCCCCAGGGACTTGTGCAGGTCTTGTGGATTGTGCTTTATTCTCCTATGCATTAGATAGTGCATACATTTAAGAGACAGAATGTTTCAGTATGGTAGTTTATCATCTTTGAGAAGTAAGTTGCACTAGGAACAAATCGCCTCTGGCTATAATAGCTAGAATTCATACGGTTTCATAGACATTCAGGTGCTGCTGCTTCCAAGTGTTTTGTCATCCTAAGGTAGGACTTTATTTGTACTAACTGAAATCTAAAGAGTTAACCTCTGGCTGAAGGATTTAACAAATTATAAATTAATGACCTAAATATTATACATAAAGTATGAGTTCTGAATATTTACATGATGTATAACTAACTGCTTGTTGAGCACAGTAGTTTGTCCCTTTAAGCTTTCTGCACAGAAAAAGCAAATCTGCTGTGAATTGGGGATGTCACCTGCTTCCACCTTCTACCCTCTCCTCTCAAGCAGCCAGTAAAAGAAGTGTTGGCTGTCAGTAGAAGAAAGGAGAAGCTATATGGGGAAGTAAGAAAGGATGGAGCTGAAGAATTGACTGGGAAATCAGCTACTTTCCAGCTGTCTTCCAGCCTGAGCACTGCTGACACCCTTTAGTTTGTGCAGTGGCCTGTCACCACCCCGTCACCTACTGAAAGTTCTGTTTTCACTTTGAGAGCAGTTTACATTTTAGAGCACTCTCACTTGAAGCATATACTTTAGTATATTAGTTTTTCTTTTTCTTTATTATTTCTTTGTTGTGTATTTATTTATATGGATATTTCAAATTTTCTGACAGAATTTCTTCTCAGGAAACTACAACATGGTTGATCTCTGTCAGATTTCTCTAGTATGGAAGGAAAATGCAGGATAGCCTTCACTAAGTCTTGGCATTGTGCGGCCTGTAGCATAGTACTCCAACTTTGAGTTGTAAAAATGTATCTGCTAACCAGGGTACATTGATTTGTCTCTGAATATTGTCCATGTAGAGTCAGCTTCTAGAGTGCGCACATCCCTTGGCCCAGAAGTTCTCTATGCTTTGGAAAGCAATGAGTATGCGCCCTCTCAGATCTGAACATTCTTCTAACCATCTGTCATCATAGTTCTTTTTAAACATTAAAGCTGTGAAATTGGAACTTTTTCTTTCTTGATTTCTCTTTGTCAACATTTGGCATTTTTCTCGGACTGGTTCCTAGCTTTAGCATTAAACTGATTTTTATTCTTAGTGTTTCAGAAAGCGGATAGTTGGTTTTTTAGCTTTTCAGGGTCCCAAAGGGTCAGCTCCTTCATCCATAGCCCTCCTTTCAGTTTGTGTCAACATCTCATATTAGAATGGACGACACTAAGAAGAAGGATGACTTCAAATGCTCTGCGTACTGCCAAGACAGATGTTTTTTGGGCCAACACGTCTGTTGGGTCTTATGTCTCAGCAAGAAATATCTGCCGGGATACTGCACAGCTTGTGCCAACTATTGCTGGGGCACAAAATGACAGGCGGGTTATTTTAAGAGAGGGGTTAGAGGCTAGTAGAGCTACGGAGGTGGGCCAGGCCAAGTCTCAGCCTCAAAAACATTTGACTCCTTCACCACAGAAGCCTGGAGAGAAATCAAAGAATGGATCTGCAAGCTGCCTGGATTTGAACCTGCAGAGAGCCCAGAGATCTCTGTCACTGAGGGAGAAGAAAAAGAGGAAGTAGACATCACTGATCACTATCTTCAGCCCCTTTTCAGCTTGAAGACATGCAGGAAGCATTTGTCTGCTGGAGTGTCAGTGTGGGAGAAGTCTTATTTCTTCAAGTGGTGGCCCCTGTGTGTATACGTCTCCCTAGTGGAGGTACAGGACTCTCAACGCAAATTCGTGGATATACTGCAAACTACTGGATCCAGTCGAATAGCACTTCCAGTTAATTAAGCTGTTCTGGAACCTGCTAGAGCAGTCTGACATACACCAGATATATGTGTCCCTGCCCCTAATAGAGCAGAGAAATGCTATTTTGTTCCAGTCAAGAAAGTGAAATTTCTTTTTACCCATTCCACACCTAATTCTCTGGTCATCCAGGCTGCCATGGAGAGATCTAGACAACAACATCCAAAAGCCACTCCGTCTGACAAGGAGGCTAAATGTCTAGACTTCACATCCCCTAGCCTTCAGTTCAGAATAGCAAACTATCCAGCACTGTTGGCAAAGTACAACTGTCTGAACTACTCCAAATTCACAGACTTTGTAGACAATTTGCCACAGCAAGACAGAGCTCCATTCTAAGCCCTTATTGAAGAAGGTAAGCTGGTGGTCAGAACTGCACTTCAATCAGCAGCAGACACATCATCAAGGTCAGTGGCAACATCCATTGTAATGTGCCCTGAGTCATGGCTACACGTCTTGATTTCCCGGTGAGGCCCAAAACACTGTAGAGGACTTGCCCTTCAATAAAGCCCATCTTTCCAATGAGAAGACAGATGCGTCCTTACATACTCTGAAAGACTCCAGGAGCACTGTCCGCTCCCTGGGAATATATATGCTGCCCCAAAGAGAAAGTATCACAGGCAGCCATACAAACCTAGATCAGTGACTCAACAGCTTTATTATCAGCGATTTTACAACCCTCCTTTTAAGATGCAAAGGTCTCATATCCCTGCAACTCCCATGTCAGCACCATCTTACACTGTTCCCTGGCTAAAAGATATTTTTTGAAGGGAGTTCAAGAGCTGCAAACGATGCCACCACATATCCTTCTGTGAATCTTTTGTTTAGCACTCTTCTTCCACAACCGGAGTACTGTTACAGTGGACAAGTGAGTATTGGACATCATCCAATCTAGCTATGAGATAGAGTTTACTTCCCTTCCTCCTCTAATGACCCTCTTCAGAGACCATTCTCACAGGGGCTTTTTCAGGCAGGAAGTGGAGTCCTTTCTCCAGCGAGGAACAATAGAGCAGATACCTCTCCAACACCAGGAAAAAGGCTTTTATGCAACATACTTCCTTGTACCCCCAAAAGAAGGGGTAGTTGGAGACCCATTCTCAGTCTCCACAATCTCAACCGCTTTATTCACAAACTGAAATTTCACATGGTCACATTGGCATCCATAATCCCATCCTTGGAAAAGGACATTTGGTTTGCAGCTCTGGATATAAAGTATGCATATTTCCATGTGGGCATTCACCCCATCCACAGGCACTTTCTCAGATTCATGGTGGGCCCTGACCACTTCCTATATAGGGTGCTTCCATTCAGCCTTGCCAGAGCCCTTGGAACTTTACCAAAGTCTTCTGGTAGTAGCATTTTCTAGTTGCCAGGATATGTTGAGAGGCCAACGTGTTGACCTCATTAATGCTTCAGCTCCTATCCTCTCTAGGATCAGTGTAAACGTGGAAAAGTCTATCCTCACTCTGACAGAGACCACCGATTTCATAGGGCCGACCTTGGACTCAGTCACGGCAAGAGCTTTTCTACCAGTGGATAGGTTTCAGGCCATGACCAACTTGATAGACCAGGCTAAGTGCAATCCTCAAGCATCAGCCAGAAACTTGTCTTTCCATTCTGGGACACATGGCTTCATGCACGTATATTACTCCATTCACCAGGCTCCACGTACGTTGCCTACAGGGGTGGCTGCAAAAAGTGTGTTCGCCAACCAAACACAGCATGAATACTACAGTAACAATTCCTTCCAGAGTAATGTAATTGCTAATGGGGTGGAATATCTCCACTAAGTATGCATGGGCATTCCCTTCCTGTCCCCCTCACTGGACAAGGCACATGCCTCCTTCCTGGGCTTCGGGAGCTAGGATGGGGTGGGGTGGGGGCACATAACACAGCCATACAGCACCTGGCACTTGGATGCCCAGAAGCCAGGCTGCACATCAATCTTCTGGAAGTTCAGGCAGTCAGAGAAGCTCGCAAATCCCTTCTGCAATTATCAAGTTCTACTATGTCTTCATAATGGCACACAATATGATAACTATCTTTTACATAAACCAACAAAGGGGTGAGAGCTGTTCCTGTACATAAAAGCGGTCACCCTATGGAATTGGTGTATCAGGAGTTGAATCATCCTGTCAGCAGCTTACCTTCCGGGAATGCAGAATGTGTTGGGAGACACCCTCAGCAGGCATTTCACCATATATCACAAGTGGGATCTGCACAATTTGATAGAGAACAGTATCTTTCTTCAATGGTGAATTCCCACCTGGGATCAGTTCGCCTCTCAAACAAACAGCAAATGCAACATGTATGGCTCTAGCGGAGCACTAGGTCTATGTGCTCAGGGTGATGCTCTCCTTCTCCTCAGGTCAGGACATCTGAGCTATACTGCCATCACTTAATGCTCCTACCTCAAATCCTATGGAAAATTCAACAGGCTGGCATGAGTCATCCTCATTGCCCCCACTTGGCCCAGACAGTTTTGGTTCCCAAATCTCCTCCTGATGTTACCTCATCCTCAGATCGGCATCCAGTCCTTTCCTGATATCTTGATCCAGGAGAAGGACAGGATCAAACACCCAACTCCGAAGCACTCCATCTCATGGCTTAGTTTTTGGATGGGTGTCAACCCTAGAACATTCCTTCTTTGAAGCCATACAAACCATATTAATAAAACCATAAAAAAGTCCCCTAGGAAATGCTATTCAGCCAAGTGGAAGCATTTTTCCATCTGCACATGCTTGAAACAAGTATCTCCTGTATCGGCAGATAGTCCCCTTATTTTGGACTATCTTATTTCTCTCAAAACAACTGGGCTCTCCTTCAGCGCTATATGAGTCCACCTAGCAGCCATCAGTGCTTGCCAGCCACCATCAGATGGTTACTCAATTTTCACTCATGCATCGACGAACAGATTCTTGAAAGGCCTAATCAGAATCTTCCTGACAGTTAAGAAACCTGCCCCTCACTGGAACTTGAACCTTGTACTTTCAGCACTCACTAAGCCTCCCTTTGAACTGCTAGCCGTGTGATCCATAGATCACCTATCAGTGAAAGTTGTATTCCTTGTGATCATCACCTTAGCCAGGGTAGGTGAGCCCTAATGTCAGATCCACTGTACACTATATTTAAGGCTAAGATTTTGTTATGGTTATTTTTAGTAAAAGTCATGGTCAGCTCTCAGGCAACGAACAAAAAGTCACGAAAGCCCCTTTTACTAGAAATGGGGGACAAACGGAGTGCTGCCAGGGCTTGCAGCTGCTCCAGCCCTGCCACTGCTCTGATGGGGAATCTGTGACCTGTGTGACAGAATCATACCCTTAACTATATTCCATAAGGACAAAGTCTCATTATGACTACATCTGACGTTCACCTCAAGGTACTTTCAGAGTTCCACTTAAACCAGTCAATCCAGTTACCTGGGTTTTTTTCTGAAACCACATGCATCTGAGGCAGAGAGAAGAGTTTATTCCCTCGATGTGTAATGAGCCTTGGTCCTTTACCTACAAAGGACAAAAACAATTAAAACATCACCTAGACAGTTTCTTGCCATAGCAAAATGACTCCAAGATCAAGGTATATCTTCCCAGAAGCTCTCTCAATGGATCTTTGTTGTATCATACTCTGCTACCAGCTGTCACATCATCTTCCCCTTCATGAGTAGGGCCCTACCAAATTCAGGGTCCATTTTGGTCAATTTCACGGCCATAGGATTTTAAAAATCATAAATGTCATGATTTCAGCTATTTGAAATCTGAAATGTCATGGTGTTGTAATTGCAGGGGTCCTAACCCAAAAGGAGTTGTGGGGGGTCACAAGGTTATTGTAGGGCGGGTTGCAGTACTGCTACCCTTACTTCTGCTGCTGGGGGCGGCGCTGCCTTCAGAGCTGGGCAGCTGGAGAGCGGCAGTTGCTGGCCGGGAGCCCAGCTCTGAAGGCAGAGCTGACGCCAGCAGCAGCGCAGAAGTAAGGGTGGTATAGTATGGTATTGCCACTCTTACTTCTGCACTGCTGCCTTCAGAGCTTGGCCCTCAGTCAGCAGCCACCATTCTCTGGCTGCCCAGCTCTGAAGGCAGCAACACAGAAGTAAGGGTGGCATGGTATGGTATTGCCACTCTTACTTCTGTGCTGCTGCATGCAGGGCGCTGCCTTCAGAGCTGGCACCCGGCCAACAGTTGCTGCTCTCCGGCCGCCCAGGCAGCGCGGAAGTAAGGGTGGCAATACCGCAACCCCGCTAAAATAACCTTGTGACCATCCTGCAACTCCCTTTTGGGTCAGGACCCCCAATTTGAGAAACACTAGTCTCCCCCGTGAGACCAGATTTCACAGTCCATGACATTTTTCATGGCTGTGAATTTGGTAGGGCCCTATTCATGAGATAAGGGCTCATTCTACATGAGCGCAAGCCATATAAATGGCATCTCTTCAGAAAGTATCTCCACTTGACATTTTCTCAGCAGCTATGTGACATTTCAACCGCACGTTCACCAGACATTATGCTGTAGTCCAGGACTCCACCGCTGACGCATCCTTTGGAACAGCTCTGCCACCTTCAGCCTTGCCTATTTAGTACTGGTCATCAGTTACCCACAGTGGAATACACTTAGGGACCAGCACTCAAAGAAGAGGAGTAAGTTACTTACCTTATAGTAACTGGAGGTTCTTCAAGATATGTGGTCCCTATCTGTATTTCATTACCCACTCTCCTTCCCCTCTGCTTCAGCTCATTCCTAGATTCACAGAAGAGAAGGAACTAGAGAGACACTTGGTCCACTCCTTCCTTTATATTCTCAGGTTGAGGCATGAGGGGAACAAGGGTGCACGTGTGAATTAATGTGTCCTGCTTGAAAAATTTCTCAAAGCCAGGGTGCATGAGCACATGCTCACCCACAGTGGAATACAGACAGGGACCACACACCTCAAAGAACCTCCAATTACTATAAGGTAAATAACTTACTCACGTGAAGGAGGGTCTGGATGCGCTTTGGATGCAGATCTCAGTTTTTCATATCCTAGTGTTCAGATGTTCTTGGTTCTGGGGTTTTTTGGTCTTTTTTATTTTTTTTAATTTTGCGTGTTCAAGTAAGGTTCCCCACCCCTTTAAGTCAAGTCTGTACAACCTCAGTTCTAGTTTTAACTGTTTTTTTCCCCTTGGAATAGAGATTTTTATTTGGGCCAAATTTACCCCTGCAAACACTGTAAAGTTATCTGGTGGACAACTAGGTGCAGACAGCACCAAGAAGAGACTTCCTGTGTCAGCAGGTGTTTGGTAATCTCTAAAATGGCAACAGAAAAACAATTGGTTGGACAGAAAACTAAATTCTTTAGGGATCTTTTTTATTGACATTGTCAGGATCCAAAGTGAAGGTATTATGTCAATTCAAATGGATGAGACACTCAGGTCCCCTATCAGATCAAGGAAAAACCCTTATCAGAGGATAGCAGCAGAAGGAAAAAAATGTTTCCTAGAGTTGGGTGCCCTCAGAGTAGCTATATTAATATATCAAAATGCCTTTCAAATGCCTTTGCCACAACATAGGCAAAGTGGAACAATTCTATTCTCTATTCACAGCACTATTCTCAGTCTTAAAGCAATAAAACAGTGCACCCGCTAACTTTATTGCTTTCAGACAGAGACTAGTACATTGAGCAATGCTTGCTCTTTGTTCTGTGGAGCCATTTAAGTAAATGACCACTTCACTATCTGGTTTAGCAGATAAATCAACAGGTTTCCAAGTGGATAATCTCTATTAGCAAAATAAACCTGTTTGCATTTGCACACACATGAACTGCTTCACTTCTATAGTAGAGCATGAAATCGAACAGCAATAGCCCCAAATACACTTGCTACTTGCTACAGAGCCTTTCCTTCAATGCCATTAATTTCTCTGACTCTTAAAAAAAAGTAGATCTGCAATATGAGAGTAATCGCTACAAAATTACCATGAAGACTGTTGGTACAGTATGTGAACTCAGCTGAGACTGAAATCCCCAGTTGTTTCATTGAACTTAGCAATATAAAAGGATCTATTTCTCTAGTGATCATTATGCTAGTCAGATACAATTAGCCTAACAAGGGGGGCTTAAATGCTGAAAGGCAGAGCTTCATAGGGAAGGGATATTCAGACAATGATGTGGTGCACATATATTTGTTGACACATCAATGTTAAAAACAGAAACCTTATACCATTAAATTGACAGATGAAGTGATTGTAAGGTGATGGAATATACAACAACAGTGCTGAATAAAGTCTAATAATCTTGATAGACTGGAATCCCCTGTTTGTAAGAGTGTAAGTAATTTGTTTTAGCCATGGTAGATTGAAAGATATTGGACCTTAAAACTGCAACATTATCCTGGATAGTAAAGCTGTTTTAGATTACTTTTAGAGGTTTACAAATTTTGTTAGTAATTTTCTCTCACTGAGGCTAGTTGAAATCATCATTCAAAGTTAGCTTGGCTTTTCAGTCATCGGAAAAACAAAACATCAATACTTTTTTAAAATACTCTAGAACATTTCCAAATTAGGGTTTTTTTCCTGTAAAATATATAGCATATTTTGATGGGATATCCACCCCACACAAGGCCTGAAGGGATTAAGGTGGCTAGGGTGGGCAACTAACTTCCCAGGCTGCACCTGAAGGATGAGAAGCCAGGCAGCAAGTATTAATTAGATGAGGCTCAGCTGGACAGAAACTGGAGGGGCCGTGTAAAGTCCAGGAACTGAGAGAAGCTGAGGGCTGCAGTCCCTTCCTGGGAAAGGAAGGTGTATTTGGAGGTATAGAGGCAAGTACCCTACAGTTACTCCCTGGAATGAGGGAACTTGAGCTGGCAAATTGGGAGGAAAAGCTCTGGGGAAAAGCAGCAAGGCATGAGATAGTGCAGACCTTGGCTGCTGAAAAGAGGGCCCCTGAGTTGGAACCTGGAGTAGAGAGTAGGCCCAGTTCCCCTACCAGCCAATGGTGAAGTGGTACAGACCAGGTCATGAAAAGTGAACTTCCTTGGGCAGTTTTCCTCGAAAGACTTTGATACTCCGGAAGGGGAAGACCATAGTGACCTGGCTGGAGGTACATGCCTTGAAGAGGAAGCTGCTGCTCCTGGAGCAAGAGGGGCTGCAGGGCGAGAGAGGATGACGGGTGGAGAGACTGCTAGAGGAGCGCTCAGCCCCTGGAAGGAGCTAATCCCCAGAGTAGCCAGAAGGAGGTGCCCTAACGGTGAGTGACACACAGAATTCAGGATAGTATGGAGTAACATTTGCTTGGGATAACCAACATAAGTCATTCAGGGCTTCTCCATTTGTGAGTAATGCAATCGCCCAAAGCTCATGCTGATAAAAAGCTTTATACCACTTCTCACCATCATATATGCTCTTTGGGTCAGATCCTGGGATGCAATGTGGCTGATGTTAGCCATCCTCTCAATGGATTCTGCTATAAAGCCAAGTGTAGCCAGCCTTGGGAGGATCAGCCGGTGTAGTGGGATCCTGCAATGGCATATAGGCAGCGTAAAGGCTCCTACACCACCATAACTTCACTTTTACCAGAGGGGGCATGGCTAAAGGAAAGGAGGCAGAGTCAGGAAAGCCTTTTGCTATGTCTTATCCCCAGCTCAGCTTTCAGTTCTTTGGGCCCTTTAGCAGCCCTGCTGTAACCTAAGTTTGGAGACTGGCCATTCCCAAGGAATCAATATGTCTGAAGGAATGCAAAGTTGAGTTTTACACCACCTTTGCAACAACCCTCCCCTTTCAACCTGTATTTATACCTACTCTTTCTATGTAACAATAGTCCTGTGGACCATCAATTTACTTAACTCTTGGAGTACCATCTTATAGGATCTACACCAGTGGTGGACAACCTGTGGCCCACGGGCCGCATGCAACCCATCAGGGTAATCTGATTGCAGGCCGTGAGACTTTTTGCTGATGCTGACCATCCATAGACATGACCTCCCGCAGCTCCCCGTGGCCGCAGTTCTCTGTCCACTAAGCAATGTAATGGTAAAATTTCTAAACCTGCTGCACTCTGTCTATTTAAAATAATAAAAATACAAGTGTCTGTAAAAATTGTATATGCTTCATAGATTCCAAGGCCAGACGGAACCATTGTGATAATCTAGTCTGACCTCCTGTGTAACGCAGGCCATAGAACTTCCCAAAAATAATTTCTAGTGTGTATTTTTTTGCTTGATTGTATCTGTTTCCTTACACCTTTCATATGGCACTTGTCTTCTCAAACTATATTTTTGTGGGCAGGGATCATTTGTACAGTGCCTGGTTCAATGAAGTCCACATCCAGTTATGGGCCTCTGGGTGCTATTACAACATAAATGATGAAAGAATTCCTTATATTTCATTTCAGTCAAGTTAGAACTTCGTGAAGGAAAATATCAGAAGAGCTGTGACCATTGAAATTCAGTTCTTCAGCATTCATCAGGATAGTGTAATATGAAGAACTGCTTCAGAGTTTACTCTCAAGGTGAATTCTGTTTTTCATAGATCAAGTCATAATGGTATAATTCTGTCCAGAACCTAAACATAGCAAAGAAAAGCTATGGCATAGATTTAGTGTCAGAAGGCCCTGCGGAGAGCATTAATAATTTACCTAAAAAGAACTAGATTTCAGACTTTCACAAGCTCTGTTTGTACATCTCCACACTAGATACAAGGTTAAGAAAATGTTTAAAACCACACTAACTAGTTGACTTAAAAAGCTGCATATCTGAAGCCTGCAAATCTCCACCAGATGTGATCAAAGCACACACTACTAGTTCAGTTTCAGCCTCCTGGGCAAACAGAGCAAGCTCTTTTACAGAGGGAATCTGAAAGTCAGTTACCTATTTTAATATCCATACTTTTATAAAGCATTATAAGGTAAACCTCCAAGATTTAGGGATGTAGCTTTTGGAAATAAAGGATTCCATGCTGCTGTTTCTAGTTAGTCACTGTACATTTAGCCCAAGCTCTTTATAGTTCGTTCTCTAATGTATTTATGCTTATCTTTAATAGGAGGAATAGTAGCTTAATTTCTTCCCATTCTTACTTGACTCTTAACTCTACTCTGTCTATAGCTATAGCCAGTATTCCTCTGAGGTGGGTGTTGAACTTGAGTGAAGTAATGCAGAAGCATATGTCTTGTAAATTATGTTGAATTCAGTCAAACAATGGGGCTGATTCTTGCAATAACTTTTATTAGTGACATGCATCATCAATACATGTTCCATCATTCAGCTTTGTCCAGCAGTCTGAACCTGACACCAATGGGAAAAAGAGCATTAATCTATTCTGCTTACACCAGTAGTAAGATGGAGTAGAACTACCTTGGCCATGAGGGGAAATGGCACAGCTTGTTTAGTATTACTCCTGGATGGATGGCAATGTTAAAAGATGTTTGGGTTTATCCTAATAAGCTAATTTACAGATTTGATTGTCATTTATTCAAGTTTATTAGTTTATAAATCAGTAGTTTTAGAAGAACTATTCTAGCTCCCATGGACATGCCCTTCAAACTTGCAGTGCAGACTGAGAGTTTAACCAAGAAGGATGTTACTCTTTTGTTTGAATTAACTACACTTCTATGTTCATTTTGATGCTATACATACATACTGTTCTATAAAAACACTTTTGATTCTATTTTAACTGTTTTTCGAACATAAAGATCTTAAAGTTGCTTTGTGGTTAGAGTTCTTTATTGGACTCAAATTGGCCTGGCAATACCAGAATTACCAGACGGCAGATTCATTCCATCCTGTTTCTTTCCAAATCAGATTCTGGACTAGATTAAGCACCATTCTTAACTGGAAAAAAAAATTATGGTGGAAAAAACAAAAGGGAGGCTGAAGCCAAACTTTCATATGCTTTTCTGCTGATCCACATCTTTTGTATTCAGATGAACAATTTATAAGACCCAGCTTTTAGATTTGTTTCTATTATTCAAATCATTTATAAAATCAGATGGGAAAAATCTGGAATACTATATATTTCACTAGATACATTAATGGATACTCATAAAAGATTATCCTCTTCCCCTCTCTGACTTGAGTTCACATCCAATTTAATAAGCCAGATTTCTGCTTGGTGCGTTTCCTCTGAAGTCAGTGGAGATACTATAGGGATTAATTTGCCCAATATCTACGATGAATTGAGTGTATTGGTATAACCGGGTGCACTCACTTCACGCGAGCACCCCCAGGTCGAGTGCATGTGTGCCTGCAGTTTTTTCTTCACTCACAGTGCCCCAGTCAGCCATTACGCTTGTCAGTTGGTGCATCTTTCTGTAGTCCTCCCTGGACTCAGTCATTAACCAGTCCATCTAGATTGCAAAGTTCCTATTCTGGTATTGAGCAGCACCCCGAAGGCTTCTTCCCTGGTGACTCTTTGCCTCTACTTGAGTCCTCAGTGACCCCAGCCTTCCTGCTGAGCCACTCTTCTTGAACTCAGTTTGCTAACCACAGCTCCCCGCTGAGTGAGTCCCAGAAGTGCGGCCCTCTTCCCTGGGGTGTCACAGTTCTAATTCCCTTCCTTAGCGTGTAGACACTTCCCCTACCAGCACCAGCCACTGTGGGAACCAGGTCCTACCCTGCTTCTTTTAAGTATAGTGGCCTCATGCTGCGTCCCTTTAGTAATTGGTGCTCTGTGTTTCCATGGGCCACTTCCCCATACCCTGTCTTAGTTGAGTCCCAGCAGGAGCTATTCTCAGGCTTCCCCTGTACCTGCCAGCAACTGATCTATCCAGCCCCTTTCGCCTCTGCACCCAACCAGTAACACCTCTTGTTCACTTGGTCCCTGCCAGCAGACTGAACTCACTCTAGCCCTGCAGTTCCTTTTATACAAGACTGCTGGGACCTGATTGGCTGCTCCCTGCAGCCTCTTTCCTCATTGGCTGTGTCCCATGCAACCGCTATAGGGAGTTTGGAAGATCCTCTCCACTGCCCTTTTCTGGGGTGGGTTGCAGCAGAGCCGCCATGCCTCCAGCAGGGGGCCTCAGGGGCTAGCCCACCCCTTCACAATTGAATTTATTGTGGTGCCTGAAGACAGCAGTCCTCTTCACAAAGCCATTAGCACCATATAATACTATACAACTGATTGAAAACCGAGGACCTAATTCTGATCTCAGAATGCTTTTACATTGACTTCAGTGTAGTTACTCTTGATTTTTCACCAGTGTATTAATTGGCAGTGGCGGATTAATGATTTTGCCCTCCCTAGGCCCAGAAATAATTGCTGCCCGCCCCAGCTCACCTCCGCTCCGCCTCTGCCTCCGCCTCCGCCTCCTCCCCTGAGCGCGCCACCGGGTCCTGCTTCTCCCCGCTCCCTGCCAGTGCTTGTGCGCGAAACAGTTTTGCGAAGGAGGGGGGAAAGGGGGGAACACGGCGCGCTCAGGAGAGGAGGCAGGGCTGGGAAGGGGACCAATAGGGGCAGGGAGGGGGCGGGGAATGGGGGCTGGAGAAGGGGTGGAGTTGGGGCAGGGCCGGGGGCGGAGGGCGCGAACCGGCACCGGGGGAAGCAGCCTCTGACTGCTGTTATAAATTTGCTGCCCCTGCAAATTTGCCGCCCTAGCCCTAGGCCTTGTCGGCCTAGGCGTTAACACTCTGCTGTTAATTGGTTGCACAGGGTCAGAGATGAGGCTAATAGTAAGATCTAAAGAAATTTATAAGCACAGAATATCTGAGGAAACACAAGTTTTATTCTCTACTCTAGGGAGTTGTAAATCCCTATATAAAATGCTATTGAACCCTAAATTCTTTTCTCTTTCTAGTGTTGGCTTTCTTTGTGACTGGGATTCTTGGTATCCGGTGTTGCAGTAGATGATGCTCATGCGTTCGCTGCAAAATGCCCAGCAGGGATAGAAGAGAATGATATATTCCCACTGAACTGTTCTGTCACGAATATGAGGAGTCAAAAATGCACCACTTCAAAATAGACATAGGTGAAATGTTTTCCTCCGTACACTAAACCATTAAGCGTGTTTATTTATCTGGCTGTTATTTTTGCTGTACTGAGTTGCTCCTCTTAGTGTACCATGCACAAAGGCTGCATAAAGTTCAATACAGGGAATGTGTTCCCAGGCTGAGAAGGTTACAAGAAACCCAGCAAATTAGCCAAGCTATTTTTCTATAGGTCCCTTCTAAATATGTTGCAGGTGGACTCTGGAGCATGGGTTGTGCCAAATGTTCTTTGTCTGCTTAGTGCTTTGTTTTTTTCTTTGCCTTCTTTGTTGTGTTTTCTTTGCTCATTAAGGGCCAAATTCTGATATCCCTACTCCCACCAAAATAGTACCTTATTCCCAGTGATGAGCTGCCAAAAGCTGAAGAACTGGTTCCTTCAGTCGCTCCGGGTCTTTGGTGGCACTTCAGCAGCGGGTCCTTCAGTCGCTCCGGGTCTTTGGCGGCACTGAAGGACCCGCCGCCGAAGACCCAGAGCAAGTGAAGGACCTGCCGCTGAAGTGCCACCGAAGACCCGGAGCACCGCTGGGTGAGTAAAAATTAAAAAGGGATTCTCAGGGGAGCCTCCCTAGCCGAGAGCTCAGACGGGCCGGATAGGACGGTTCCATGGGCCAGATGTGGCTCGCAGGCTGGAGTTTGCCCACCCCTTTAACAACCAGTTCTAAACCGGCTTCAAAATTTAACACCCGATTTGCGTGAACCGGTGCGAACTGGCTCCAGCTCACCACTGCTTATTTCACAAATGAAGTCAGTAGGGCTACTCACGCTAGAAGGTGTCGTTCAATGCGAGACTGTCAGAATCTAGGCCCTGGTAGCATTTATTTTTCTCCATTTGTTCTGTCTTTGTTTCTTCCTGTACTTTTAAATTGTGCTTCTTCATCATGTAAGTACTGGGGGGACAGTTGTTAAATATACGTTTGTATAATTGTTGTAGAGAGTAAGCAGTCTTAAGAAGAAGGTTTCGAAAATCAATAAGCTTTTGGGGCCACTTTCAGCAAAGTAGTTAAAACAAGTGCCTAAATATACGTATGTGAATAGCCCAACTGACTTGAGTGGGATTACTCATATATTTAAAATTAGGCATATGCTTAAATACCTTCCTGAACTGGGGCCTAGTCAGAATTTTGACAAAACTTCTTGATTTACTATAAAAAAAAAATGTTTAAAGTCTTCCTTGGATCCTGTCTACAGATCTAGCATATTAAGAATGCTGAAGTGTGTGCTGTTCTTTTCTCTCTTCTGCAGTGCGAATGACAGGAAACTTCGGTGCTTTCTAAAATTATAGATATCAGGCCTCATGTTAATACACAACAGGCAGCACCAGACAAGAAAATGAACAAATGTGACACAATAATTTTGTATCAGTGCCTCCCATATTTATTTTGGATGAGCAGCAGTGAAGTTGACTAGAATCCTGACCTATGAAGTTCTAGCAGACAGCGCCTTGATGGTTTGCAATTTTAGTTTGTTACATTTGTCCTTTTGGTGATTTGTGGCAATGAAGTAAAGCTGAATTAGAACAGTAAACTATTAAGCAATGTTTACAGCAGCGTCAGGGATCACAGTTTTGGTCAGTTTTATTTTGCTGCCATCTGGAATGTAGAGTAGAATAAAAAAGAGAGAAAATGCATTAGGAGAATGTGGAGCAGTGAAAAGAGGGAGAAAAGGGGAAGGCAGAACACAAGGAAGGGAGATATCAAGACTATAATTTAAGGCAGAGGTGGGCAAACTACAGCCCGCAGGCCACATCTGGCTCGCAGAACCACCCTGCCCGGCCCTTGAGCTCCTGGCTGGGGAGGCTAGCCCCCAGCCCCTCCCCAGCTGTCCTCCCTCCCCTGCAGCCTCAGCTCACCATGCCACCAGCGCTCTGGGTGGCGAGGCTGCGGGCTCCTGCCAGGCAGTATGGCAGCGTGGCTGATTCCGGTCGGGCGGCGCGGCTGCCAGTCCTGCTGCTCTGAGTGGCATGGTAAGGGGGTAGGGAGTGGATAAGGGGCAGGGGGACTCCCAGGGCAGTCAGGGGACAGGGAGATGTTGGATGGGGTGGAGGTTGGGGGGGGAAGTCAGAGGACTGGTAAAAGTGGGGGTTAGATAGGCATGGGAGTCCCGGAGGGGCCTGTCAGGGGGCGGGGTGTGGATAGGAGTCGGGGCAGTCAGGGGCAGGGAGGTGGGGTTTGGGAGGGGCAGTTAGGGGTGGGGGGTCCTGGGAGGGGGGTAGTCAGGAGACAAGGAGCAGAGGGGATTGGATGGGTTGGGGGTTCTGAGGGGGCAGTCAGGGGGCGGGAAGTGGGGGGAGGCGCGGATAGGGGGCGGGTGCCAGGCTGTTTGGGGAGGCACAACCTTCCCTACTCGGCCCTCCATACAGTTTCGGAATCCCGATGTGGCCCTCAGGCCAAAAAGTTTGCCCACCCCTTATTTAACGTAACTAAAGAGACATCACAATTCACAAACGAAAGGGGTAGGAAGAAAAGCACATATTATTCAGTTCCACCTGTTGCATCACACACAATTTTCCACCACCCACCCAGATCCCTCTAGATGTGTATCAGGCCCGTTTTTGAACATGTAATGATACAGCCTCAATTGCCATAGTAGGCAGTCTGTTGTAACATTACATATACTGTTAAGCATTTAGATAAGATGTTAGGAAAGTTTCTTATCTTACCACTCATCTAAAATACCACGCAGTACACAAAAATGTAGCGGGCATTTGTGGGATCCTGCAAATGTTCCTACGTGCTCCTGTTGCTTTTTGTTGAGTCTCTCTATTTGTTCACAGACCCTCCTCCTCCTCCAGCACTGATTTCCCCAACTTCATACGGATGTGTTTGTCATGAATCCTCATAGTCTTAGACTAGGAATGCTTTCAAGTCAAGGAGAAAGAATAGCCTAGGTTGTGAAATCTGGAACTTTTTGACAGAGAGCCTAGAAGGAACTATATCTGCAATTTCACTCAGCCTTATTGCGTCCTCTTACAAGTCCCAATCCAATGCCCACTGGAGTCAGTGGGTGTCATTCCATAGATTTCAGTTGGCATTGGATCAAACTTATATGCATAGGCTATATGCTGATTGGCCACATGAGCAACTTGAGGCTCATCTTTTCCATTGGATCTGAGAATACCATCTTTGTAGTGCTTCTGTCTATTGCTCCTTTGGCCATGGGAGATCATTTCTGATAGTTCAAATCCAAGTGTCTTGGTTGGTCATTTTAACTCTCTCGAAATCAAGGAGACAGTCCCACCTGCTACTTTTGAAATCAGTGACTGGAATTTCAATGTTCATATAATAATAATTAATAATAATAAAATAATAATCACTTTTACAGATCACTTTATCAGAAAATCTCAAAGCACTTTATGAAAGTGGGTAAGCACAATGAACTCCATTTTACAGATGAAGGAAGTGAGGTAGAAGTGAAATTATAGGCTTTGCCCATGGTTGCAGAGCAAGTTAATGGACTAATTATTAATCCAGAACCCTACCCCCTGGACCACACTGCCAGATTTTATTTCCTAAATTTAAAACATTTTAAATTCTTGAAAACATTGAGTAATCAAATTAAGAACATAATTACTTTACAACTCAACTAATGCTCTAATTTAAATTAAGTTTACAAAATTAAAGTAAATGTAGTTGATTTGCTTCTTAAAAATCCCCTTGTTTAATTTGACCCAAATAATTTCTGCCTATGCCTTTACTTTAAAAGAAGTATGTCAGTTTGCTTCAGCATAAGGTTTTTGGTAGATAGTGTATTTAGCACATAATGTATTGGCAAAGTGTTTCATTTTATTTTTTTTAACACTCCACTAGTCTGTAAATACAACTGGGAGAGAAAGCTGTGTTATAGTGCAGCATTATTTCTGAGTTGTTTTATCAAATATCAATAATACTTAAAGGAAGGATACAAGTGGAAAACCATGTTTATACAAACCTGATGTTCCCTGGCTTCACTATATTTTGCTCAAGAGGTTAGCAACCTTATATTTCATAACAGGAAAGAAACTAAATCATAGGGAGTTCACCTACACACACATTTTGTTAGATAATTATTCAGCTGACATCACAGAGCTTAAAAGACTCCTAGTCTTCATGGTCTCTGAAGAATGAATTCATTACGTCTTAAACAAGATAAGGTTTCCCTTTGGGATTTTGATCTGGATGCTTTCTTTATATAAATTACCAGTTTAGGAACTAGGCAAAGAGAATAGATCAACTCTTATAAGTCGGTACATATCAGATATTAAAAGATATTTTCTTGCTGTTCCAGACTTAACAATGCTTTTTATTTTTTTTTAACGTAGGCAGGCACATATTTTTGCCCTGAGTTGAGACATGAGGCCTATTCTTTGTGCCACTTTCATTTACAGTTTGCCATAAGGCAAGATGCATGGGATGTAAAGCTCTCTAGTTATGATTCTATTAAGGATACATGAAAAGAAGGTATAAATTGAACATAGGAATCCTGTCCAAAGAAGTATAACTTGCTTAAGCAATAAAGTAACAGTGGTAGTCTCTGGAAAATTTGGACATTTTTGGAAAAGTTAGTCACAGAAGTGGATATGCATCAAGAATCCTTTTGCTTCTTTTTGGCAACTGACAATTGAAAAAAATCCCTAAAATTAAAGGGGCAGATCCTTAGTATCATTCCACTGAAATTGATTTATACTGGCTGAGAATCTGGCCCAAATCGCCATTAAAATCTCCTTCTTACAGCTGAGTGGCTTAAAGCTGAGTACACAGGGACTGGTCCTAAGGATCATGTTTTCCTTGTGGAAAATGATGGTTTTTATCAATATCTGGGAAATTTCATGCTTGTGATACTCTCCTTTCTCAGTGAATAACTGAGTTCTTGTGGAATTTTCATTTTAAATGCTTGTAATTGAATCAATGGTGCCTTGAAAAGGAAGAACAACTCTGATTTAAAGTCACTAGCCCTCATGAGTTTCATAATTCACAATGGCTTCTCATTTATTCTGAAACATATAAAATAATTGCTTTTCTGCCTTAGCACAGTTTGTTACTTGCATTAGCACATGTGAAACATAGTTTTAGTTCTCAGTCCCTTTCTCCTTTTTTCCACTGGGCCTGGAATCTGTTGACTGGTCATGTAGGCTTTGGAGAAAGGAGGTAGTTTAACATTGCTGAACTGTGGTTCGTTCCACCTGCTTAAGGAGCAGCAGTGTCTGGCTTTGAAGGGTGCTGGCTGATTTTAAGCTTAAAGAGGGTGGCATGATGTGGGGTCTTGAGCACTATCTCTACACATGACCCCACTCCTCCATCAGCCTAGTATCTAAGCATTCTGGGAAACAAAGAATCCTACCAAGGGAAAAAATGCTCATCTCACTAGCAGCTGGAGCCAGGAGTAGTGGAGACACCACTGGGGAGTAGTGGGGAGGAATAAAATGTCAACCAGGAGCAGTTAGGGCAGTGCTCCACATGCTCTTCTCCCACCCCCCAACTTGCTGGGGGGGGGGGCTGCTTCTTTCTATTTCCTCTCCTCCTTCCCTTCCTTGTGTTGCAGTACAGGCATGGGGTTTTTTGGGGGTGGGGGGAAGGAAGGATGTCACATGCTGCCGCCAGGCACTGGAGCCTGTCTCTCCCACCACAGATGCCACTGGGGAGTGGTAATGGGACTGCCTGGAGAAGCTGGGGACGAGAGAGGTTGCTACTGTATGCTGCCGAGGCAAGTAGCCCTTTTGGGCTTCCCGTTTCAGCCAGTCCTTCCCATCCTTAATCTAATTTGCTGGATCTTTGGTGATGCCAGGGGCTAGGTTCATTACCAGTGTTGCAGTCTGGAAGGATTCTTTCCATATGGCAAAACTGTTTCCACCTTCCATCTGGCATCCTAGAGTTCTAGTTTTGGGTGTTTTCAATTACAATCATCAAAACTTTCATAGAGTCATAGATTCCAAGGTCATTAGGGACAATTCTGATAATCTAATCTGACTTCCTGTGTAACACAGACCATAGAACTTCCCCAAAACAATTCCTAGAGCAGATCTTTTAGAAAAACAACCCATCTTGATTTAAAAATTGTTAGTGATTGAGAATCCACCATGATCCTTAATAAGTTATTCCAATGGGTAATTACTCTCACTATTAAAAATTTAAACCTTATACCCAGCCTGAATTTGTCTAGTTTAAACTTCCAGCCATTGGATCATGTCATACCTTTCTCCACGAGCTTGAAAAACCCATTATTAAATGTTTGTTCCCCATAGGTAGGTACTGACTGTTATCAAGTCACCCTTTAACTTTTTCTTTATTAAGCTAAATAGATTGACTCAAGTAGCTCAGTCACTATAAGGCATGTTTTTTAATCCTTTAATCATTTTCATGGCTCTTCTCTGAACCTTCTCCAATTTATCAACATCCTTCTCGTATTCTGGATGCCAGAACTGGACACAATATTCCAGCAGCAGTCACACCAGTAACAAATACAGAGGTAATATAACCTCCCTACTCCTACTGATATTCTTCTATTCTATACCCAAAGATCCATATAAGCTGCCTTGGCCACAGCGCTGCACCAGGAGCTCATGTTCTGGTGATAATCCACCACGATCCTCAACTGTTTTCCAGAGTCAGTGATTCCCAGGACAGGAATAAGGATTCCCCCTTATTGTAATTATGGCCTACATTCTTTGTTCCCAGATGTATAAACTCATATTTGGCCACATTAAAACGCATATTGTTATTTTGTGCTCATTTTACCAAGCAATCCAGATTGCTCTGTAACAGTCTCCTGTCCTATTCGTTATTTACCACTCCCCCAATTTTTGTATCATCTGTAAACTTTATCAGTGATGATTTTATGTTTTCTTCCAGGTCACTGATAAACAAGTTAAATAGCGTAGGGCCAAGAATCAATCCCTATAGGTCCTTACTAGAAACATACCCATTCGATGATGATTTCCTGTTTACAATTAAATTTAGAGTCCTAGCATTACCCAGCTTTTAATGCATTTAATGTGTGCCCTGTTAATTTTGCATCTTTTTAGTTTGTTAATCAAAATGTCATGCGGTACCAAGTTGATCGCCTTGGAGAAGTCTAGGTATATTACATCAACACTGTTATCAACCAAATTTATAATCTAATCCAAAAATATATCAGATTAGTTTGAAGGGATCTAGTTTCCATAAACCCATGTTGATTGGCATTAATTATATTACAACTTTGCCAGATTCCAGTGTGATTTGTAGGTTAAAACTGGTCCCTGTAACTTGGTGGCTGCCTGGGCTTTGGTCCTGAGCACAACAGCAGTGCATGGTGACTGGAGGTGTGTCTATGTCTCAGGCATTTTATATCTTCCCTTATCTCATCTCTCCTGTGTAGAGGAAGGGAGTGGGTAGGGAACCTGACTTCAAGTTAGGGGCCCAGGGCCAACCTGAGGTTCCAAGAGGACATGGTCTTCATACCCATCCTCAAGTTTATAATACCTATGGCCGTCAGTGACAGTTGAGGTCCACACAGGAACAACCCTGCTAGGTAGTTTGTAGTTGTTACTCCAGTTGTGTAATAGTTTAAAATAAAGTTGCAGCCTTTGTAATTAACTATACTATGCCCTATGTGTCTCATTGTTTCTGTCATCACATCAGTGTTTCTTTGCACAATAGAAAGTGATGATCTTTAATCTCTTTGATGTTTATACTGTAGAATCTAAATATCTATACTGAACAAACCAGTCACTCAAGAGTGACAGTGTTATAGCTCACTTTCCTGGAATTTCTCTCTTTTGCCCAATCCCTATTAGTTAAGCATTCAAGCTTCTCTCATTCTCCCTCTGAGCTCAGTACCCCAATAGCCATCCCACCTAGAGCCGTTGTGTTAAATGTCATAAGCTAACCATGAACTGGTCGAGTCAGTACTTGAATGAAAAACCGCCAAAGAAAACTTGGGTACTGTGGAAAGTGATGTTCGTGATTCAGTAGGTGGCAGGCACTCTTCCCTCTACATCGTCGCTGAGCCAATGCTACTATATGGGGAACTGTGGTCCTGAAAATGATATATATCCTGACCACTCATGCAAATAGAAAGATTCTATAGCGGTGCAATTGAACTGTGGACTTTTTTCATATATAGCAACCATGGGTCCACATGTTCAAGAATCTTTGTGGAGGAAGATTTGAGAATCGGTTTTGGACATTGCAGAGTATGCTCTGCCATACAAAACCCTGGTACCAGTTTTGGGGTTATCAGTATTATAAACCATCTTTAAACTTCATAAAAGCATTACAATGTGTTGTACTCTGTATGGAAAAATGGCATTGTAAGGTTCCATGTTTCTTGTGTCTCATTGATTACCTGGGATCTAAATGTTAAGCTGGGCTTTTCATTTTCCTGTTTTATCACCCAGTTACTTAAGGTTCTGCAATGCAAATTATGCCCTCAGTGGCACATGTGAAATTCATTGTCTTCAACTTTGGAAGTTAGTAAGCAATTCTGTTGGTGTCTAAGAAGGCATAGAATCCAGCTCTCTGGGCTGTGTTGGTTCCTCGGGGCTAACACGTAAAAGCAGTAAAAATGTATTTTAGTCATTAAAGTCAGCAACCGTGACTGAATACACAGAGGGAGCAGAGCTGTTATGTGAGAAGGTGTCATTTCTGCAGTCAATTTTCAGAGTAGAGCTGCACTTCAATTTCGCACCACCTAGTAGCTGCTAAATATTTAGAGGAAAGGACCCATACTTCTTCCCCCAGGTTTAACAACTGTCTGGTTATGTCCCTAATTTTTGCTATAGTACTAATGGAATAGTTAATGGTAGAACAAAAAGAAGACATCTGCTAAGGAATCTGGCTGCTATTTAATGTTTTTTCGGATACAGCACATTCACCACCTGTTAATCCAAAGCATCTAGGGCTCAGTCCTTGTGTGTGTACAAGCTGTCAGGGAAGGAGAGGAAAAATGTGGTTATATGCCAGCCTTGCACTTGAACTGATATAGGTCAGTTAATGGCCTTCAGGTGACTTTTATGTCAGCTAGAGATCACTGGAGCACAGCAACTCTCTCATACAATACTTCCCCCTTCATGGCCCACTCCCAACACAATCCCTATGCTGGTGGTAGGTCCTACACCTGCTCTATATCAAATAGGAATTTGTACATACCAGGGACACGCTTATCTGTCCAGTTAGGGCAGCTTTGTGACCCCTTTGTGCCATAGGGACCACACAAAGGGGCTGTATGCTCTTTGTGAGTAGTAACTGGGATACACCTGGGTCATAAAGGATATGGCAAGATCCAGGAGTCAGCCCCTGTCCCTTACTCCAATACATTCTGTTTACAATATATATCCAGTAATGTAAGAAGCCAATGTAGCTATTACTATGAAAGTCTTAGCACATGCTGCTATCTTGGTTTCTTGTTACTATAAGCACTATATCCTCTTTAGACAAACAGCACATTTTATCAGATTCTGCCATCCCTTCACATGTTTAGTACCTGTCTCCTTGAACAGTTCAATTCATTTCAGTGGTCCTCCTCAAGAAGTAAGGTACTACTCAGTGTGGGTTAGGGTGGCAGAATATGGTGTATAGTAGGGTTATTAGTCCTGCCACATCAAATAGTAGGCTAAGCTCAGGTTCTAGCCAAACTGTGATCAATCAGTCCTGCTCCACACACAACTACACCAGTTGCTAGTGACGTCAATGGGTTTTCTAAGCTACTGCACTGTGGTTATGGAGACTTTACCCTCAATCTAATACCAGCTGGAGTTGGAGTGTTTTGCCTATGAATACACTTTGCTGGCTGGGGCAATGGTCCTAGCCGGTGGCTCTATCAAAGATGTGGGAATAGTCAACCTTTCTGAAAACTGGTAACTCCAAGATTATCCAAATACTTGGAAATTTATCCGTGATGCACTATAAATCACTTATTTTCTGTTACCCAAAGAGAATTATTTTAAACTACAAATAGAATCTCAACACTGAAATTAGTTACTTTCATTGATCTAAAATACATATATTTTAAACCAGTATAAACATTAATGCTGATGACAAATATGATGGCATTTTGAACTGTCACATTTTATAATGTGGAGTAACATTCACTGGAGGGGATTTTATTAACTATGTCACATGCAAATGCATCTATCTAAAGGCTGATGACTTCTTTTTGAAGATAATTTTGATCTGTCTCTATCACACCTGCATCTACCATTCTTTACTTCTGTCTTTAATCATCCTCTTTAGGTGCTCAGATACTGCCACGATAAGCAAAGTGTAAAAGACCTGATAGATAAATGCGAACTGTATGCCACAAACACGTAGACAAAAAAAGTAACAAAAGATCCCAGCTGAGAAATAGTTCATTACCCTTCTCCTCCTTCACTAAAAACTCTGTAAAATGACTGCTTTACCATGGCCAATAATTAGTACCCTTATTTGGAGCAATGCCCGTTGTGCTCTCTGTACAGCGTCTTCCCCCAAAGATGAGTAAGTAAAGCAGAGGATGAATCTGAGAGTAAATAACCCCATACTGGGAAATGTACTTTAGCCTGAGAAACAATTGAAAGGAATCTGTCATAGCTGCACAGTTAAAGGTGCAATATTAGTTTCTGTCTATCTGTCATGTCTATAGAAAAAATAAAATCTTTACTGTTACTGATGGTTCACTGGTCTATTTAAAATAACTGCACAGTACTCAGACCAAAAATAAATGCCTCTTGAAGGGAAGCTGAGGCAAATTTACCACTTATTTTCCACAGAGCAGCTTGACATCACTTCATTTCAAATTTCAAACTGACTATCCACGCAGCAGGAGGGATATTCATTTTAAAAACATGCCAGGAATTGGACTTCAAAGGAAGCAAGGCGAATTTGTTGTTTCCTCACTGGAAATTCTCTATGTCTGTACCAGTGAATTTTGGCTCACTATTTTTCCTGTTAAAATTAATTGCTATCCATGCTAAGCTAGAGCAATTAGATCTCACAGTGGCTCATGACGGGGAGAGGATGAGGGGCGCAAAGAAGGAGACGTAGTTATCAAAGTACTGGTACCAATTGCTATCGGAGCTTAAAAAAATACAGGAGAGGGCGCTTAGGAAAGCAAGATCTGAAGTTTTTATCAACTAACTTTTGGCTTGAACCAAAATCTTGTCTGACAAGGGCTAACCCCTTAAAGCACCTTTTAAAAAGAATCATCAATGTTTAAATTGCAGCAGGAGTGCAACAAATGTGCATATTTGCTGAATCTGGCCTTTTTCTAACTTAGGGTTACCAGATGTCCCAATTTTATAGGGACAGTCTCGATTTTTGGGTCTTTCTCTTATATAGGCTCCTATTACCCCTCACCCCCTATCCTGGTTTTTCACATTTGCTGTCTGGTCGCCCTATTCTAATTGCAGTTCTATAACTCACCATGTTTCTTTTCTTTAAAATAAAATGTTGCTTGTCATTAATATGGAGTGTGATTAATATATACGAGAGAGGTATGAGTGTATCTGTACAGTTAAATGAAATCAATGATTGTTTCAGAATAAACTTTAAGGAATATGCAGCCATATTTTGTAATGTCTTATACTGTATGCAAGTTACAGCGCATTATTGATGTAAATGTTGCATACTAATGCCCAGATGGATTTGATCAGGAATTACTGTGTGAAATTCTATGACGTGTGTTATGTAGGAGGTCAGATTAAATTATCAAAATGGTCTCATCTGAGCTCTGCTTGTGAGTATAAACTGAGATGGCGACTATAAACTAAGGATTATGATTCAATCATCCAAATACTTGAATTCTAAAATATTCTCATGAACTGGTCTTGAGCTGTGTGTACACATGTACTACCGTCCTTTTCCGGATGGAGTCAGAACTGCTATACTATAGTTCATAGTCCCTATACAGCTAATAACTAAAAGAGTCTCACTTAGCTCAAGTGACAGGGGGCTGTAGTTTTTGAACAGATGGTTCTGTATTCCATTCCCTTTGTCACCATGAAACTCTGAGAAGCCATGGCTTGCAGCATAATAGCAACAATAAAGTTCCTAGGGGACCACAAATTTGTTATAGTAATAAGGGTCACATGATAACAAAAAAGTGGGGAAAATCTGGTGCTTGAAATAAAGCTAATATTTTCTCTAATGGTTACTTTGGGGCTTTCTGCAGTGTGCAGAGAATGACAGCATCAAATTAACAGAAAGGAAACATAGCAACAGCATGCCTTGTCACTTAGTAACTAGATGGAAGTACGGTGAGTAAGGAATGAACATATATATAAGTAAAATATTCAAAAATATAGATATTTATTCAAATAATAGATGGAAAACCAGAGAGAAGAAAAATGGAAATAATTAAGATTCTCGAAGTACACTTCAGTGAAGTGCTAAAAAGAATCCTAACTGTCTGTCACCATTCAATGTGCCATAATTTTATTATCTTTCCACATGAAGCGGTGCTATTGCAATGTTGTTATATTCTCTCCCCCCACCTCTGGGTGCCAAAGAAGTTTGACAGATGAACCTTCAAGGAAATACTTTATTTTGCAGACACGGGTTGATATTTTATTATACAAACCACATCTACATAAGTGATGTTCCCTATGTGCTGTCATGCCCAATGCTGATGAATATACAGTGATATATTTCAGCTAAAAGCAGAATCCCAATTAATTTCCCTGTTACGTTCTTTCACCCTGGGACTGAAAGAGTGTTCCTTATCATTAGGATTCCTTCCTTTACCCACTGATCCAAGTAAAGCATAGAAGAAAAAAGAGAAGCAGGCTGATGGGGAACGAAAACTCTTCCTTTTCGACCCACCCCCTGACCATTAAATTTCTGCCAAAGATGTCAGCTTTTTAATGAAAAAAATCACCCTAAAACACAATTCAAAACTCTTTTTAAGGGATAGGGAATGAGATTTTGGGAAAGTGGCAGGACATGATTTTATGTTTAGATTTTGTTCTCCTAGTTTGGGTATTTAATTGAGTATGCAATCCAGATCTTGTACAATGCTAGAGATTAATTATTGCACTTATGAACCATTTCCCCCTTTCACTGCCATTGCTTCAACAGCTCTTCATTTTCAGTGGAGTACAAGTGCAGCTCCTTATCTACAAGTTCTCATTTTTATAGGCTCAAGGTAGAATTGTAAGCAAATGTTAGGAACATACCTTTATCGCTTATTTCATAGAAGACATGATGCAAGGGTGATCTCTCTTTTACACTGCACCATCTTTTAATGGTTTTGTCTCAAAATATTGATGCATTAGTTATGAATTTGCATAAGCAACATCACATAAATCTTCTCTACGCTCTTTGCAGAAAAGAAAGCTTTACTGAAACTGTGCTTGACTAGGGAGGTGTCACATTGTGTTTGGTAACTCTTTCTGTTACTGAGTAGCTTCCGGGATTGAATGAGTGTTTAACACAAAGAAAGGTACTATTCCTAACTTCATTCATCTTAGGGACAAATATTTTATGTGACTAGTGGCTATATACTGTGGTTGTGGACTAAGTTACCAGTTAAATTTAGTACATATCTCTGATAATGTTATTCTTGTTCATGGTGCTTTCAAAACAATTACCATTTAAATTTGGTTCATAGAGTATGTTTTTAATTAAAAATATTCTTCCTATTTGAAAATTTTCATAATAAACTTAGCAAAATACTTGAGTACATTTTAAAGATACAAATATTAACATCATCATTTTCCCTGTGTAGCATTAGTCAGTAAAGTTGATTGGTGGATGACAATTCTGTTTTGCAGAATTCTGTTAAGAAGCCTTGGTTGTGTGTTTGTTGACGTTTCCTCTTTTCTTCTGCAGATATGAATTCCATATTTTTATGGCCTCTTTTCAATTAAAAGGAACTCTGTCAAAAAGGTATAAGTCCAACAACTATGTTGCCTAACACAACAAACAGTGGGGTCCCAGTCCATGACTGGGAGTCCAAAGTGCTACCACAATACTACTAATAAATAATATTAACAATAAAAAGTTTCATAAAATTTTATGGGCCAGATTCTGCCTGACATACTCCTGTTGAGAAAGATTTACTGCAAAAGCTAGTATTCTGTATTATTCCATTGAATAATATGAGACTGCTCTCAGAATAAGGTACCACTCAATGGGATTAAGAGTGGTAGAATGTAACCCAAATGAATAAAAATATTTTCATTACAAAATTTTAAACATTTAAATTGAAATATAAACATTCCCCAGCAGTGTTGTGAACCCAAACATCATAACATTGTCCTAGTCTGTGGGAAACTGGCCAGTTTTCTGTAGTTTCATCATCCAAGCCAAGTAAAATGCAAAAGTGAACGATGACCATACATCTAAATTAGACTTTTTTACAATTATGTTCTTTTACTAATTTGTCATATAATTTGTGTCATAAATAAGGATTTTTGTTATTACAATATATTCGTTTTATCCTAGCAGCTTCCCTTTAAGGTCAAGGCAGAAAAGCAGTGGGTTTAAATGTAACAGAAATTATGAACTTTTTCAACCCTTGTTGAGCTGCTGTCCCCATGCAGTGTGATCCAAACTAAACAAAAAGTAGCATCAGCGCCACCTGGTTGCCATACTGAAGCCAGGTGTAAACAGGTAGCATATTTCTGTTAAAGCAAGTATGATTTTTAAATAAAGAATTGAAGAGCCAACCGTCTCACTTCCAAAGTTGCTTGTGATTTTTTAGCTGGCAGTTAATTGCATTCAGAGATCAAAAGCAAAATTGTGTCCGACAGAAATTGCTCTATCCGAGCCTAGTGTTGCTTCCACTGTACTTTAACTGATCATGATCAGGCATTTTCCGTGGATTTTTGTTGTTGAAGGTAAAACAGCAGTCTTTCCTGTCTCTGCTGCTGCACGCAAAAGAAGGGGAAAGGATCAAATGCCAACAGACTTTTCCTTAAAGCTTCAAAAGCCCAGGTTTTACGGTGCTAGGTTTTTCGCAGTGGTGTAAAATGATAGGACTTGCCATTTCCTATGGTGTTAGAATCCAGAAAGGAGTTCCTTGTTAGAAATACAGAATATGATCTTACGTTCTGTTAATTCAGCAGGGCTGCCCCTATATTCATGCATATGAATACCCATTGTATACCTTTCTGAGGCAACTGCTGGATATGGTGTTCTTTATGAGAGCTAGTTTGTGACATTGCATTAGCCTTACTATGGTCCATCAAGCTAATTTAATTGCATCAGGAAATGAGAGCAAGGGCACCATGATGGTGCAGCTTTTCTCTCCCAGACCCAATCAGGAATCCCCAGACATGGCAGAAGTCTCAAAGAGGGACCTGCTCTGCTCAGTATGCTAATTGGGAGCAGGCTTTGAAGGATATAAAAATGTGGTGCTCACAAAGCTGTTTTTCAGTCAGCTGGAGCGAGGTCACTGCTACCACTTGCCCTTGCTCCAGCAGTAGAGTACATCATCTCACTCCAGAGGGGTTTTCTGCAGGAAGGGAATACACTCTAATTGAGTATGGTTGACTAGGAGACCAAAAACTATTGTCAGCTTAGTATTTTTATGTTTTAAATTGAACTATCACATTGATTAATTAGCATCGACTCCTATCACTTGTAATTTGATAATTTGCCGGTGCATTAGAATAAGAAGGATTTGCATAATAGTTTTCACTTGTCTGTTTAGAAACAAAATAGTTTGATATTTATGTGGACTAAATGGGATCAAGCTACCAACTGCCAGGAGACCAATTTGATTTTAAAAAGACACCACTGGGATTAAACTGACTTTGCTACTGCTGGGCAGCAGCTGCTTCTGCCCCATCCCTGGAGGTTTCTGCTTTTTCCCCCAATTATTTTGCCTTCCCACTCCAGACTGACCATTTGTATCAAGTTAATCTTAAATGCAATTTTTCTTTTCAAAATCCAGAACCATCCTGCAAACAAATTGCAAAGCCTCCATTAGCAAGTCCAGCCTTCTTTGGGATGGTAGCCAAAGAGGCGGTGATCCTCTGTCTATGTACTTCCGTGGGCCCCAACACACTAGTATCCCCAAAACATCCCTGAGAGTAGGGAACTGAGTCACAGGTTAGATAATGAACTTGCTGTAGCGCACACATGAAGGCCATAGCTGAGCTGTGGTTTGAAGCCAGGTCTCCTGAGTCCCAGTCCAGCACCCAATCCACTAATGCACATTTCTGACCTATTGCAAGTTTCAGTATCATACCTCTTTAAAAAAGTCAAGCATCCAAAGGCTCTCTCCTTCCAGCATCCTCTTACATCTCTTTAAAATTCTGCAATTGTCATCCTTCCAACTCTGAATTCTTTAGGTTGCCTCTAGTGGGTATTTTAAACATCTTTTAATTTATAACTAGATTTATACATAAAGTGGAATACTCAATGGAGATTTTACATTTTTTTCCTGGGGCTACTTGATAACATTTTTTTTGATCTATTACAGCACCCAACTCCTTTCAAAGATAGGTCTACAATATGATGTGCCGTATCTGACTTCAGGCACCTTCAAAACTTGCAGTCTTTCCTGGGAGATCACTCACTGCAGATCAATTAGAACATCATGTTTCCTCCCTTTTTGTTGTATATTTATTTTTTTGTGTGTCTAAATGTTTCTGGTGAAGGCATTTCCAGGGAGCTGTCGGTCTTCTAGCACAAAAGTGTATTATCAAAGTATTTCTGCAGGTAATACCAGGAGAATGCTAAAATCATCCACGAGTCCAGAGAATGACAGGAAAAGCCTGATACCTAATGGTAAAATTCTTCAAGCTTTCCATTTAAAATGCCAGTGTTTTTTCTAGGAAATGCTGGGGTGATAGAGAATTATTTCTAGAAAAAAATAGATGAAAATTAAAAAAAATTAAACAAAACTTCTGGGCCATATTCTGATCTCATGTCAGTTTTACACCAATGTAGTTCCATTGATTTCAGTGGAGTTACTCCTGATTTACACCCATGTCAGGGAGAATAGACTGTCCTTGGGTATCTACATCTGTGTTCATGAGATTTATCTGTATTTAAATATTTATGTCTTGTCTGGGCATGTTTGAGAGCCTTGTGTATTTATATATCAAAATTAATACACATATTTATGAAAGAAAAACAATACTTGTAGAAGTTTCAATATTTCTGTAGTTGTGGACACCCTTGAGCTTACTTCATAGAAAAACCTATTTCAAAGTAATCTCTCTTTCTGTCTCTCCATCTAGTTATATCTTATATGAACTCCATCACCATATTATCTTAGCATTTCCCAAGTATTTCAAAACAAATACAATAACAGTATATCGTTCCTTCTTCCTTACCAGCATGTTGGTGGAATAGTTGGATTGGAGGTTGTGTGTAGTTGGATTGGAGGGTGTGTAACACACGAGAGAGAGAGAGAGAGAGAGAGAGAGAGAGGATGATATTGAAGAAGAAAAACAAAGTCAAAGAGACGAGGGGGCAACCAGGATCCAGTCTGATCCTTGCATGATTTAGAGCAGCCTGCCGGCCCAATATACTGGAACATGGCATGCTTCTGCTGTGCCCTTCATAGGCTCCCCCATAATTCTGCCTGTGCTGGGGAATTGGTGGTGTACAGCTGGCTACGCCATCTTCACACCACCCAGAGATTTCCCTCTGCAAGGAGGTTCTATGTATTGAGGTCAACTGTCGACCCATTTATGCCACATGACATAAAAGAGAGAGCAGTGCAAAGGATCTGGTCTGAAGTTTTTAGGTAGTATTTCCTTAATTTTTGTAAATATAATTTAGTTTTATATTTATGTTTGATACCTTGTAGGTAGAGAGGGTCCAGGAGCTTGTAGATCTGCTACCGTTTCCCCAGAGGACAGATGTCCCTCTGATCTCCTTCTCTACTTTTTTTATGAAACACCATGCACCATCCCACGTTTTCTCCTTTCTTGTGTGCTTCATTATATTATAGCCTGGATCTCAGTGATGAAGGGTTTCAGTATATATTCTACTGCTTCCAAGAGACTTTTAAAAAAAAATTCAAAAATCTATCTCATTCAAATTGTCACAACTTCATGGCTCTGTTACTGATTGTCTCCCATTTAGTTAAAAGCACTAATTACATGTTTAAATAACAGCTGTGGAAGTTTTTCTTCTTCTGGAACCTTGCAGTCAAATTTTGGAATTTTGTTGTTTTTTAAGCCTTCATGTCCTTTTACATTTAGGAAAACTGAGAGTCTGAAAATATTATAGCTCAAGTTCATCCCGCTGAATGCTGCAGAGGTGTGGCCACATTAAAAAGTGAGTAGCCACTGGAATATGTGGAATTCCCTGTCATGTGACATGGGTATTGTTCTTTGTAACCCTGACCCAGGTCACGTGACTGGGGCCAGGAAATCGAATGCTGTTTCTACCTGCACTCTGATGTGTCACAAATTTATTATAGTTGGAAGTGTGCAGGAGACCAGAAATGAAAATACAGGAGTCCTGTATCCTCATTTTGGTTTGACATCACAAGAATAGATTAAAAAAAGTCTGCTTTCACCCCTTGGCTTCCATGATTGCCTCTTTGCAATGGAATCATACCAGGAAGGAATTTGGTTTTATCTTCAAGTATGATTTACCCTGACTTGCCTCAAAGTTGAAAAAGAATAGCTATAATGTTAGTTAACATAATTATTTACTGCAAAATAGTCACTACTTATGTGTATATAATACACAAAATGTCTGAGTCTTGAGAAGTACTAAGCACTAGCCACTCCCATTGGACCTGTCAGGACTAAGCCCTTTAGAAATGTGTAATAAGTAAATCATTGTCTATGAATTAAAAGAAAACTGAATGCCTTTTTCCCCCTGGAACTTTGCATTTTTCTGATCCAATATAAAAATACAACACAATCTTTCTGGTAGAAAAAGAGTTAAGATTATTATTCCTTGTTCTAGATGGTGTTTACATAGGTTTAGGCAATAATATAAATCCCCCAAATCACTGATAATATTTAGTGAGATAACTCTACAGTGAGGTGATCTGCATATCAGGTTAAGCTGATCTTAAACTTACAAGTACTCATTGGAACATTAGACCTCATTGCTGATAAGGTTTTGGCATGAAATACAACCTTTATATATTTATTTATTTTTTCTTTTTAGATAGTACTTTTCATTGTGAGAGGACTAGAACTACACTGGAGTGCTCTTGGTACTCTGAAAAGCACGTCTGGACTATAGCTCAACTTCTTTCTCCATTAGTCCACATTTGTGTGTGTATTTTCCTAGTTTTGTCTCTGTCTCCTTTCTCAGCTACCCTGGCTCTTGGTCCATTTCTATCTAGGGGGCCGTGGGCATTCCTGGTGTAATTCTGAGTTATAACAGGGATACGTTTGGCCCAATACGTTTTCTGTGACTCTTGCTAATTTAACCTGCATTCGCTGATTTCAGAATTCCCTTCCATAGTAAATGTTTCCTTTTGTGTGAAGTGTCTTCTTAACTACAAAGTTGTACATTCAGAGGGTTAGTAGAATCACACTGACACCGTACAAATTCATGACCTGTTGGCAGCATAGTTAGTTTCATGTTGTGAAGATGTCGGATAGATAAATGCAGGTTCATATTTAGTCTGAGATGTTGTCAGGATGTTTCCATAACAGATTTTGGGGGATAGACTGAGGGGTCTTAGAAATCGGTGAACAATAACATTACAAAAGGTAGCTTTCCGATGGGTTCCAAACATTTCGCAACTGCAGAGACTGACGGTATCTTTATGGCTGATAATGTGAATGGATGGTATCAAGCAATGTGCCGTTGGTTTCATTTCAGCTTAGGTCAGTAGCGACCAGCCATCATTACCATTTAAATGAAATTAGTTGGTAGACTTAGCTCACGCCCAAGTTGACCCAGGTGACCACATCCCAAACAATATCATCGTGTCTGGCAATTTCAGGAGAGGCCAAAGACTGAATGAGCGCTGAGGGGGGAATTGCTGGATTCTTTTGCTCTGCATGTGGTCCCTAGAGAGCATGATTTTGGAAATACTGGCAAAACAAGATGAGGAAATTATTCTGCCAAACTCAGTGGTACTTGTTCTGAGCAGAGAGAATTCAGTTCTAGTGCTCTTTCTGGAGCACTAAAATCAGCTTACGTAGCAACAAATACAGCTAGTAACAAAAATTATCATCCTAAGTACTTAGTCATATTTATTTTTATTTTATTTACTAGTATCCATTTAACTTATGGAAAGATTAACCCACTGCTTTGTGCTCGTAAATCTGGAATAGTGGTAATACCAACTGTAAATGGCAGTAAATGGAACGTGTGCAAATTTTCACAGATGGGCTGAGATGTGGGGAGTGCATTTGTAGAAGTGTGTGACAGGAATCACTGTGGTCTGTGCTGCTGCAGCATTACTAGAGTCATTGGGTCTATTTCTGATTGTAGTTACAACAGTGTAAAAGTTTTAAAGCAGAACTGGACTCATTACGCTTGCCTCAGGAATGGCACCTAGGGGAGTGGCCCCTCCTCAAGGCCTTATAATGCAGATAATGGCTTAAAAAACAGTCTTGCCTCTCTGTAGACACAGGCATGCAGAGGGCTAGCCCATCACACCATCTAGGCATCTGGAATCATGTTGTTTATTGTTCTGTCATCAAGAAGCAGCCCCGACAGTACATAATGTATTGGAATAATTTGCACTTATGGGAGAGGTGGAGGGCTAGAAATTTCTCAGTGCAGTTCAGTCGGGTAGAGCCTGCCACCTTTGATTTCTCAAAGAGCACGGTCTCCTTTTCATCTGCATGACAAAATAATAATATGGATTTTTGTGTGAGAGGATGAAGGTAAATCAATATCAAACCTCTGCACAGGTGCCTTTGTGATACTGGAGTGTTAACAAAGGCAAGATCAAGCTCCTATACTTCATCTCTGCCCCCCAAGCTATTCTAAGATGAACCCAAACAAATATTAATGAACTGAGAAACTTTCTCTGCTATGACCACAATGTAGAGATTGCAAGGGAAGTTTCTCTTGAAGCAAAACGAGTGGGCAGAGAAGACCTGCTCGGTTAATATGAAAGAAAGGCCTGTTTAGATTGAATATATTGGAGAAATTGTTCAGGAACGGTTATTCCTGTTTAAAAAAAAAATCCCTGTAATATTGCCAAGGTCAGTGAGGTCTGCAGTGATTTCCTGTCTGAGTGCCAGTCAGGCAAATTAAAGCTACTGACTGCTTTATGTTACACATCCAGTATGTTTTCTACCCCAAAGGATGCAGGCAATTTGTAAAATACAAATATGTGCAACTTCTTTGGGCCAGTTCCTCTATTTGGATATTCCTATTGCTACCAACCCCGATTCCCACCTGGCCAAGATTTCTGAGATCTGCCGCAATTTCTGGTAGCAATAAGGCTGACATTGAATAATAAAACGAGAAGGCTACTTACTACCTACATATTTTGTCTACATTTTTCAAAATCCAAGAGTGTTTTGTGCAGCATGAGCGGGTTCAGAATCTGAGTGTTTGAGCCTGCTGGTGTGGTGGAGTAACTAAGCCCAAAGCTCCTGGAGGAAAAACTCCTGGTTTCCTAAGGCTGCCACAATTTACAGTGAGGAGGAGAAAAATCTTTGTAATATCTTCTTCAATTTGATGATGGTTTAAAAAATAAAACATAGAATAGTCATCTTGTGGTGGTGAGCTCTGCTGCTCTGTCACAATAAAGAAATGAAACTAAAATACCTCAAACATTTATCTTAAACATTCTCTAGTCAGAGATATCAACCAGTTCTTCAACCACACAAACACTATTAAGCTCTTTTTCCTTTTGGAATTAATTGTGATAAGTTGACAGAGCTCTAGAGATCTTTGAAGAATAAATCGAACATGTCAGTTTGCTCTGAATTTTCCACACCTCTCCAGTGCATATTAAATTGGAGACCTTTTAAGTACGTTGTAATCCAGTAGTAGGCATTTGTCAAATTAGAATTTTCTGTGGCATCAGTATAAATTAAAGCTCAATTGATATTTATTTTTATAACTAAGCTGATAGTTATATTTTACTGTTGGGGCATGCAATTATGTTCACTTGCATGGATTTATTTTCAGCATCTACAGTATATGGGATTTTAAAAGGTTTTGCTTTATGCTTACGTGCAGCTTGGCATACCTAGCTGCAAAGCGGGGAGGGTGTTTCCTCATTTTAATGTGTTATTCTTTTGGCAGGTCTTAATTTGATAGGGTTTTACTGTGTACACAAGATTTTAATAAATCTCAAATTAGTTCTTTCACCAATCAAAACCTTGTCACTGTGTAAAACTGCATAATGAAATAATAGTAGTTTCATGTTAAATTTAGTACTAATGTTTCCAGAATGTCTTCACATCTCCAGCTCTGCGTGGGTGTTAACCTCAGAGTCCTTGCTTTACCCATTTTTCCCTTCAGCACATATAGTTGTTTTAGAGAACTTAACACACACATCACAAAAAGCTCAGTGCCCCATGTTCCATGTATTGTGTGCTAGGCAAATAATGTTAAAGGATTTCATATTTGTAAAACTAAACTGGCTTTTTATTAAGAAAAATATGTAGAGAGATGATGCAACTGCAGCTAGCATTCCAGCTATGTGCATATAGCCCTCCAAACTCTTCTCTCCAACAAACTTCAAGTTTCATGCAGGTCGCTATATCTTTCCTTTTAACAGTTTTGTTGTTGTTGCCTTTTGTGCAAGCATTTGCTGATTTGCTGGGGCCAGAGTGTTTACCACCATACCATTGCAGGCCTCATAGCATTCCAGTTTTTGTTTGTGTTATTGCTGTTGGTGGGGGACTTGCTTCCACCTTGTTGCTGTCTTCATTCAATTGGGTGGGCCTCTGCATTGCTCATGTACCTCATTTCTTCTGACTTTCCCGTATCTGGCCAGCTGATAGTTGAAGCTCTTTCTATGTCCCCCTCCTCCTTGGCCCTGTCTGTCTGGGTGTGCCGGCTGTCTGCTGCTTCTCCACTGTTCTTTGGTGTCATTTCTACCACTGACCAGCGTCTGTAGCTATCTCATATGACCTATGTCCCACTGCAGCTTGGACTGTTACTGTTTGCTATCGCTTTGTGTGGTTATTCGGTGTTTAGACCCAGACTGGCACACCTGTGTAGTAGCCTTGGGTTCTTAGCTCTTTTTCTAATAGGCTGCCTGCTTATCTTGGTGTTCTCTCAACTACTTCTGTGTTATGTCTATCATTCCTCTGCTGGGCTGCAGCAGGCTCTCCCCTCATGGTTCTCCAAGCCATCAGTCCCATGCTGGGCTAGTGCCTGGGAAGGTGTGACAGTCTGCACTCCTGCGTTCACCCCTTCTACAAGACTATGTTAAATTTTGTACCAAGCATACTATGTAAGGCAGAGGTGGGCAAACTATGGCCAGCGGGCTACATCCAGCCCACAGGACTGTCCTGCCCAGCCCCTGAGCTCCTGGCCGGGGAGGCTAGCCCCTGGCTCCTCCCCTGCTGTCCCCTCTCCCCCGCAGCCTCAGCATCTGCGCCGCTGGCACTCTGGCCCACTGCTCCTGCCGGGCAGGGCAGTGGCATGGCTGTGAGCTCCTGCCGCTCTGAGCAGTGTGGTAAGGAGGCGGAGAGGGGCTGGATAAGGGGCAAGAGGTCCCGGGGGGCAGTCAGGGGACACGGAGCAGGGGGTGGTTGGATGGGGTGGAGGTTTGGGGGGGCAGTCAGGGGTTGGGGAGCAGGGGGGTTGGATAGGGGGTGGAGTCCTGGGGGGTGGTTAGGGGCTGGGGTGTGGCTAGGGGTCGGGGCAGTCAGGGGACAGGGAGCAGGGGGGTTGGATAGGGGGTGGGGTCCTGGGGGAGTGGTTCGGGGCAGGGGTCCCGGGAGGGGGCAGTGAGGGGACAAGGAGCATGTGGAGGGGGAGTTGGATAGGTCGGGAGTCCTGAGGAGGGCAGTCAGAGGGCAGGAAATGGGAGGGGGCGGATAGGGGCAGGGTCCAGGCTGTTTGGGGAGCCACAGCCTTCCCTACCTGGCCCTCCATAAAGTTTTGCAACCCCGATGTGGCCCTTGGGCCAAAAAGTTTGCCCACCCCTGATGTAAGGTATCATTTGAAAACTCATAATCTGCTGACCATTGTTGTCCTGGTAAAATATGTTTAGCAACATTATGTGTAAAGATATAAGATTCCACAGTATAATATTGCCAAAACATGTTCCAACATATTGTCAAGGGCTGTCACAAACAAGTTCCCCAGAGACAAAAGGCTAGCCAATGCCTCAGTCTGGTGTTAACTAGATCAAATGGACCATCAGCTGATTAAGAGGCAGGAGAGAGGGTGTGAGCAAAAAAAATCTACATTTTGACAAAGTAGTAGCTTAAGATTCCTGACCACACAGACTTTGTCTCCTGAACATCAGCTGGAGATGGTTCTTGTGCACAATAAAGGGCTATAAGAGGAGAGGGCAGATGCCCCCAAATCATCTCTCTCTTGCTTTCTACCCATGGCATCATCAGCCCCCTGAAGAACAAAGGAAGCAACATTGGACAGGGGGAGAGATCCTGACTGAAAGAGGTTTAGCCAATGCTGGAACATGTGGAGAGAGAGAGAAACCCTTCCTTTGTGTTAGTTGTGTTTTACCTTTTATTTTCTTGTAACTAATTCTGACGTACATATGCCTCATTACTTGTAGGCACTTAAAATCTATCTTTCTGTAGTTAATAAACTTGTTTAGTTGTTTTATCTAAACCAGTGTGTTTGGTAAAATCCATTTGGGAGAACAAGATTTGTGCATATTTCCTATTAATAAGTGATGGACTTTATATGAGCTTATATTGTCGAGAAGGGTGCAGGGCAGTACAAGACACGCATTTCTGGGGGGAAACATGTGGGACTGGGAGTTTGCTGGTGTTGCACTGCATGGGCGACAAGTTCTACGGGACCGTGGTGCTGGGGCACCAGGAATATTCCTGGACTGGGGGCCCGGCTCCAGAAAAGTTTCCCGACTGCCCCCTCTGTGTGTCCCCTGGCCCCGCCTGCCACTACCTGGCAATTTAAAACAGCCTGGGTGCTCCCGCCACCACCCGGCAGCGCAGCGGGGCTGAGCAGCTTCCTGCGTGCTTGTTCCACGTGGCTGCCGGCACGTCCTGGCAGCCAGTGCAGGCGGGGAGAGGGGCTGTGCCACTGCACGCTGCCCCTACCCCGAACGCCCCTGCAGCCTATGGGAACCTGCAGGGGTGGTGCCTGGGGACAGCAGCGTATGGAGACCTCCTGACCTGCCTACCTAGGAGCTGCTGCCAGAGGGGGTGCCCCAGGTAAGCACCGAACCCCGCATCCACTTCCAGAGCCTGCACCTACACCCCTCCCTACACACACCTTTTGCCTCCCAAATTTCCTCCTGCACCCCCACCCCCTGCACCCCCTCTCACTCCCAAACTCCCTCCCAGAGCTTGCACCCCTCATCCCCCTCCTCCATTCTCACCTCCTGCCCCAGCCCAGAGCCTGCACCCGGCACCCAAACTCCCTCCCAGAGCCTGTCTCCTGTCCCACAGAGCCATCTGCATTATACTCTGGAATATATGCACTATTCAGTGTATCTGCCATCAATAGTGATTTTCCTTAGCAGATCCTGAGCCTTTCCCTCAGATCGTAGCACTGGAATCCAAATCACTGGCATTTTAGTCACTTGTGTACATTCAGCAGCAACTCCTTCATGATGCTTTGTAATTCCTTGTGATCTGACTGTACATCCATCTCCTGCCCAAAGGTGAACTGATGGAATCCGTCCATTCCAAAGAGCACAGGCAATAGCCCTGACTGTGCATATCCCCCATCTGTGTCTGTCAGAGCCCGAGTAACCATTGCTATGGGATGCTGGCTTTGCGTGAATGTTCCTCCGAGACCTCTTCCTGAGGCATCATGCTGTAGCTCTAGCTGCTCTGAAGGCTGTAGTATTTTAAGTCTGGTGCCTCACTTATGATTTTCTTTACTCTTTTCCAAATACCTGTTTTTGGGTCTCTGACCATTCCCATACTGTGTCATTGAGAGCTAACTGTCGCAAGGGTTCACAGGCTTCTGACTGGTGTTTTCAGAATCTGGAAAGAGAGTTGGCCATTCTTCCTTATACAACTGTGGACTCCCTTCACATCGTTTGGTCTGGGCATTTCCTTAATGGCTCTCAATTTCTCAGGGTCTGTGCGACATCTCTCAGAAGTCAGATGTCCGATGTAGGGAACCTCAGTTCTCCTCAGCTTCAGCTTGTTCCATTCAGCCTAATAATATTCCATATCTGGCTCCTGTTTAGGAGTTGTCACAGCTTGGTATCCTGGCCCTGAATTGCCTCTTCCTTGATCTCTCCTACCCCTACACTAGAACGTCATCAGCTACAATGTCAATGTCTGTTTGGGAGCGCCTGGTTCAGTTTACACTGGAACACCTTTGGAGCCAGGCTGATGCCTATAGGCATTAGTATCCAGTGGAACCTGCCAAAAAGTGGGGCACAGATCACAGGCGCTGGCTTCCTCCTTGCTCCAGGGGTGCTCAATCCCCCTCCACCTCAGGCCCCGCTCCCACCCCACCCCCACCCCTCCTCTTCCTGCCCCCACTCCACTCCACCCCTTCCCTTCCCCCAAGTCCCCGCCCCACATCTTTCCACCCCCTCCCCCGAGAACACCCCGTCTCCACTCCTCCCCCTCCCCCAGCGCCTCCTGCCACGGAACAGCTGATTGTGGTGGGCAGAAGGTGCTGGGAGGGAGGAGGAGGAGTTGATTGGCAGGGCTGCTGTTGGGCAGGAGGCACTGGGGGGAGGGGGAGGAGCTGGCTGCTGGTGGGTGCTAAGCACCCATTAATTTTTTTTCCATGGATGCTCCAGCCCTGGAGCACCCTCGGAATCGGCGCCTATCACAGAGTTTGCCAGGAGGCTGGATTGCTCATCAAGCTCAACATGCAGAAATCCATTCTTGACATCCCAAACAGTGAACGGTTTTTCTCTGGATAAATCATGTAGTATGTCCTCAACCATTGGTAAAGGGTAGCGACTTCTTGTCAATGTTCTGTGCGATGGTTTTGGATCAATGCATATCCTCAGTTTACCCAAAGGTTTTCTCACAATTATGAGTCTGCTGTTCCACTCTGTGCTAGTTTCCACAGGTGTAATGATAACTCTTCTTTACAGGCTTGCCAGTTCCTTCTTCAACAGCTCCCCCAGGGCTAAGGGTACCCGTGTTTCAATATTGTCACAGATGGCATGTTGGGGGTGGGGCGGGGTCTGTTTTTACATTTGCTTTGCCCTATAGGTGTCCATCGCCTTAAAATATGTCTTTATATTCTGTTAGAATGCTGGTCAGGGCCAAGGTGTCTGTTCTTCCTCCTCTCCCACATTGAGAATATGCTATGATCGAATCCATGGTTTACTCCGCCCTGCTTCCTAGCAGGGAGTGGGACTCCAGTGTGTCTGCTATTATCAACTCCTAGTGAGAATGTCTTTTGTTTTGTGGGTTTCTGATCAGCAGCCTGCATTTGCCCACTGGCCGCAGGATGGTTTTACTGTACGTCACCAGCACCTGGTCACATTTCTCCAATTGAATATTGCTGTTTATCAGTGTTGCTGTGATACCATGACAGCTGACTCTATAATCCAGTTGAAATCTAATTGGTCATGAAACGAATATCATAGTTACAAATATGGCATTTGAATGGCTAGCAGGCCTTCTTCTATAGTGTTCATATATTGAGAGTCTTTGGATCTGCTGAAGTCACACTGCTGCTCTCCTCCTCTTCCTTGTAAGTCTGTACATTCTCAGTCTCTGCAGGCATGACTGCTTTTTTCTTCCTGTCGTAGGTGCAGCATTGGGACATGAAGAGGTTCTGTCTCCCAGACTCCTCGCCCAGTTGCCCAGGGGGCATTTTTCTTTCTCCCTTTTCCGTTGCTTTCCATTCTGCATTCTGTGTTGGCCTGTCTCTGTCCTACTTCCTGGGTTGCTTTAGGCTGAGCCCGTGTATTTGTTTTGCACTAGAGGTTGTTGTTGTTTTGCTCCTTTCCCTGGACAGTCCAGATGCCCTTGATATTTGGAGCCATTTCTCTCAGATTAGATCTGCTTCTGTCAACAATCTCTGTAAACTGGAGTCATGTAGCCACAAATGGTCCTGTCTCTAATTAGGGAATCTGTAATGTCTACAAAATTACATATGGATGCCAGAGTTCTCAATTCTGTAACATATCTATTTCCTTTTCTGCTTCTCAGTTCCAGGTAAAAACCAGTATCTCGCTAGTGTCTCAGTGTGTCTGTGATCACAGTAGTCATCAGATACCTTTATCAGCTGTGGAAGTATTTTGGGTCTTATTCCTCGCAATAGAATCTCACTCATTACTTGTCTTCTCCCACACACCCAATGCAATAATGGAAAAGCTTTACCTTCATTTTCACATCTTTATCCCCCATGCTCAACTCTGTTTATAGATATAGTCCTTGCTTCTACTTCCATTCTTATGCAATCGTTTTTTTTGGTCTGGAAATCCAGCACTCCTCTTGGTTTGAGTCCCTCCATGCTACCTGTTTGCTCTGCTTCTAGGTGCCGCTATGTTTGCCTCTTAATCACACTCTCTTACCTTGCTGGGTAATAACATGAGCGGTTTCCATGCTTGTAAAACTAAACTGGTAGTATTCTGAGGTTTACAGAGATGGTAGAAACGCAGCTGTCATTCTAGCCATGTACATAGAAACTGAGCTGCTCGTGCCTTCTCTAAACGATTCCCTCGGCAATCTGTGCTCCTCCCTCCAATTTCCATACAGTTTACTACACACCTGAGCAGCTCAGTGAGAAACAGGGCCTGCTCTGTGGATCCACTTGCAAGACTGGGATCTTAGGGATCAATTCTGTCCTCATTGAAATCAATGGCAAAACTCCCATTGCAGTAAGTGGGAGTCGGGACAGGCCTGTATTTTGGTAAGAGAGAGAGTCTGATCATTTGACCTTAAATTAATATATCCTAATACAATATTTGGTTTGCATCACCCAACCCAATGTTTGCTAAATCTATGAGGCCAAGGTATACACACAATTATTCATCTGATTGTATAAACTGACAATACTGGTTCCGAAAGAAATATGAAGGGTATAGTGTATTAAGTAACGCAGGGAAAGTCCTAAGTACAGGTGTCACTCCAGATGGGTAAGATGAACAAGTGTTCAGTCCTGTTCATTTGTGGTCCCAAGGCATGATGGCACCAGAATCTGTTGCTTTATAAACATTGTCCCATAAATAAGGATTCCTTGTGGAGATTCTCTCTCAACCTCTTGCTGTTACTACAGCCGTGTCAGCATCTTTCTCTGCTGCTGATGATAGTGCTGCTGGGTGACTTGCTGTTGCTTCCACATCTGCTGTTAGGATAGCCACACCAGCGGGGGTCAATGAAAGACCACATACTGTTTCCTCTGCTTCCAAGAGGAGACAACCTTTGGCAGGAAAATACAGAAAGGGTGATTAGTGCAGAAAGTGACCAAATGTTACAGCCTCATTTAGGCCCCAATTAAGCAAGGTGCTTAAAGTTACCCAGATGCTTAAAAACTTTGCTGAATAAGGGTTTTGTAGGACAGGCCCAATGAAGACAGATGCTGAAAAGAAAACAAATGTATAAGAAAGCCCAGCTGCCATCAGTCCTTGAATAAGCCGGGTACACGGCATGGCATCACTAACACATTGTAAATAAGTAATTAAGATGCCTAATGTAACTGAATAACATGGGAAATAGTGGCAATAAAAGTTAATTGCAAAATATTTCTGTTCTTCAGAGAAATGCACAGGTATGCAAAAAGGACTTACTGGTATATATTACTGCATTTATGAGAGACTGTAGTCATCACAGAGACAGAAAGAACTCTTGGGTAATCTAATTGAACTTTCTCCCAATGCGGATTTGTTTCCTACAATACATTTCCAAGTGTTTTGTTACAAGGGCTATGGGAAGCATATGGAATAGATACTTTATAGACATATGGCCCAGATCCTCAGCTTGTTTAAACTGACATAGCTTCACTGAAGTCAGTGGATTTATAACAACTGAAGATCTGGCCCCTGTGTAGTAGTAATCATGTAGGGCCAGATTCTGCCACTTTTACTCATGATGAATAATACCCTACTTCATGAATAGCCCCATAGACTTTGGAGGGTGTTTGAGTGGACAGGGCAGATCATCTCATGGTTACTTGCTAGCTTGGGATTTGGGATTTCCTGCTCTGCCCCAGTCTTCTGTGTGGCCTCAGGCACCATGTTTAGTCTCTCCAGGCCTCTGTTCCCCATCTGGGTAAAATGGGGATAATAGAACCACTCTGCCCCACAACTCTGTTGTGAAGATTGTGAGCTACCCAGATATTAGTGACGGAGGTTATATAATTACCTAAGATGGACAGACTTGAAATCAAAGGGCTACTCATGGAGTAAAGTACTGTAAGGGTGCCAGAATCTGGCCCATAGTGTTCAGTTATGTTTATATGAGTATTTTAATAATATCTTTCTTATAAATTTTAGATTTACTGTTCATGTGTAACATGAACTCAGTGCATACATATTGTGATACAAGGAAAAATGTAGAGCACGTGCAAAACTGCACAGCTCTTCTCTGATAAAAATGTGCTTGTTCGCCTTAATATTTGTTTGATATAGCCACAGTGGGCCTGATTCTGCCACTCTTAGTCACACTGAGTGGTACCTTACTGCTTGAATAGTTGGGAGTTAACTACTGCTCAGTAGGAACAAGTGTGGCAGAATCTTGCCCTGTGGTTGTATTCACACTGTAAAATCCAGAAACTACCCACTACCATTCTTACCTGAAGTCTGAGTTCAGTGCTCATTGTACTCTGGCCTAACTGCATCCTTTTGTACCACCTCCAGAAATTCTCTTCAACCCGATGTCTTCTACCATAGCTTCAGAGACCAAGACAAGGATTAAAAGCAATTTCAAGTAAGAAACTATACAGTACAATTTGATGCACATATTACATGATCATTTTTAACATAATGTCTTAGAGTAATATATACAATATGACTTTATTGTGTATAGCTTCTTTCATTCAAACGGCATCTCATATTTCTCTACAGTTGAATAATACAGCTGCAGGGTGAAATAATAATATCAGAGGGAGTGGGAAATGAAGAGGCATAGCTGAAGACAAAAAAAAGATACGTTTTCAGATGAGATTTGAAGAGAGACTGAGACTCAATGAGGCATGTAAATGTATTCTTTAATCTTTATAAAGCATCTTTTGCTTCAGAAGAATCTTTTCCAGTTAGCAGCTTTTTCATTTAGGCCACAGAGAATCAGAACCACATGGTGTCACTGAGCCCTTGCCAAGCTGCATGACTTACCAGCAGTCAAAGCACATCATTCTACATTGTGTGGTTGGATAATATCAGGAATCGGTGAAGGTATCTCGATGCCGAGTGAAAGAGAGAAGGACATCCTTGAGGAGGCAGAAAAAACCTGATATACCTTAGACTAGAAACCTTTTTTCCCCAAAGACTTCCTTTTTTAGCCAGCACATCACCGTCTCATTCAGAGAGGTCTGCTATTTAACATCCTTCTCCCCAATCTCTTCGGAGGACAGATCTCCCTGAAAGATGAATACTGCATCCCAACCATGGAAAAATTGAGTAGAAATACTCAAGTGCTATAGGGAGGGACAATTTGCAAGCTTACTGCTGAAGCAGTGAGGAGATGCCTTCAACTTAACCATTTTATGCCTCTGAGACAAATTTAGGCTTTCTTTATTTTCAAATCTGTGTTAATTGCAGAGGGAAGAGAAATAAGTCAGAATAGTTAGTAGAAGACAGTTTTTTGTCACTTCCACTTAAGCAAAGTTTTGCAGGTATGTCTATATCTATACCCTACATATTCTGGCTGGAGAAAGGCAAGAATCAGAATATCTGGATTACGGATACCTACACCACATTTGGTTTGCATATGAATTCAGGCTACTTGAGGTTATGTCAAACCCATTTGAAAAAATTAAGGCAGCCACATGCTGTTTTTGACAAGACACTGGCATTTTTTCTGCAGTCTTTAATATTGAATGGGGTAGTTGGTTTACAAAAAAGATGAGCATCTCTTTACTGCATAGCTTTTGGTCTAACAAATGTGGGTTATGTAATCATTCAAGGTACTTGCCTGGAGTAGAGAGCTGGTCAAAAAAAGGTGTTTCACTGAATTTTTGAAGGAAATAAAGTTTTTAATTTTATTCAAAAACTTTTGTGAAAATTTGTTTTTTGATGATTTTTCAAGTATTTTGAAAAGTTTCATTTGGAGAGAGAAAACGCCTTTTAAAAATGTTTCCATCTTTTTTCCACTGAGAAAAAGTGTTATTTCCCCATTGAAATGAAAGAAAAGTTTTTGAAATGTTTTGGGAAAAAAAATTGAAAAATGTCTAATCCTATTGAAAAGGTATTTTTCATTGAAAAAATATTTTTAGACCAAATGTTTTCTTCCAGCTCTAGTCTGGAGCCACCTAGTCCTCCATCTTCTAAATAATCTTTGAGATTGTGTGTGGAAGGCCTCAGAGATGCATTGATTTTAAGCCCAGAAGAGACCTTTATATCATCTGGTCTGATGTCCTATATAACACAGGCCTGAGAATTTAATCCAGTCACCCCTGCATTGAGCCCAATAACTTGTTTGACTACAGCAAAACCAATGGATTCTCTTTGCTCCATTGTCCTTTCAGGCTCTGATGGGATGGGAGTGCCATGGAAATGCTGAGTTGTGCCAGGGATAATTAGTTGCATTTGGCTTTGAGCACTGCAGCTGCTTGTGTTCTGGACATTTCCTCAACAGCCTATCCTCAGTTTAGTCTTTTCAGTAGGATGGAGGTTGCCTCAAAACAAGATAAAGTATTTGCCTACTTCATATCTATAGCTGTTATTGTTGTTTCCCCTTCATTTACCTCACCTGATTTGCAGTCTTACAGTGGAAACTACAGGAGGGTCATCTTAGAAGATGAGCTATTCTGATCTGTGGGGTTTTGTAATGTTTATAGCTCAGGAATGATTGGATATATTTCCCCACTCCCCCCAAACACAAAGGTACTTGCTTCCAGTGACTGCTTTATTCCTTTGTTATAGTACAGGCTGGGTGTGGCAGGGAAGAAGCCTGTCTCTAAATCAGAGATCAGTTTACAAGAAAGCAGGCCAACAATTAATTCTTTTGCATTGAATACTCCCCAGGTTTTCATTTCGGGGAGTACAGATGCAGATTCTTGTGTCCTCTGTCTCTCTTCCCAATCCCTGGAAATGTAAGGGCGAAAGGGAAAAGTACAGTGAGTACAAAATCCATTAACAGCATTGCCCTAGTGCAGAGAGCTTGCTTCCAGAATAATTAAGTACAGATATAGCTATTCTAAACAGAGAATAGTTGCTTCTGTAATAGGAATTTTTCCAGAAAGGCTTTGCATGGTTAAAGGGACTTTGCACCCTTTTACATGACCTTGTGGGTCCTTCGCTTATCAGTCGAATTGCCTGCTGTGCACTGGCATCCCCATTTACTGCTGTCTCCAGATCTTGTATTATGTGAAAGGCATAATTTTAGCATGAACTCTTGCTATTCTATGAGACACTATGATGTCACTGGTTATCCTGATGCGTACCCACTATTTAATGGGGGAAGAGCAGCTAGTGCTTGGGAGCTGCCAATTCTTTTCCCCTCACCCCTAAAATTCCAAACACTCAAACCCTGAATTCATCTGATTTCCAATGTCAAGGACAACTGGTTCCATAACATGCCAGGACCACCAAAGTGAACTAATTCATGGTTTTCAGGTGGCCCCTGATGGCCTCTGTCATCAGACAGTAATTTGGTAGGTTGGCTCAAACCAATGAACAAAAAAGTTAGGCAGTGTAGGACAAGCACTCTCTGCAATTCTGCATAGAGTATAAGAGGTATAAAGAAATCTTCCTCTGCTGTCCGATCTCAAGAAATTTTCAATCCTTTATGTTTACTTCCAGATCCTTTTTTCCAGAGGATCTGAAAGGATTTGTGAATCTGTCAAGAAAATGGAATAATTCCTGTGAGCCTTACTTGATTTTTATTTAATCTTTACCCAGGCAAACACCAGCTGGTCTCAATGTAACTGGCCCAATATGCTGATCGTATGTGTATCATCCGACTTTTTTCTTTTAAATGCTGTCATATTTATATCTTGCCTAGCTCTATGGAGTCTATCCTGGCTGTGGCCTTTAAGGGTTACTGCAATCCCAATTTTAAAAAATATAATTCATTAATAATATTCCCCTTGTTCCTCCTGTTATAAACAACACAATCATTTGAAAAGAGAAAAGACAAATAACAGCCTTTTTATGTGTGAAATGCACTTGAGAAAGAAGAATGATTGAATCTGGATGACAAAGTGGACTGTGGTCGTGTAGGTAAGCCTGAAAAAGTGATCCATCATAGTTTTAAAATATTTTAGGTATTATTTAGTTGGGTATAATGAGCAATCCAACATATGGATCCCTACAATCATGTTTACTGCCAGTTTATTATGGTTTTACACAATTACAAGATGTCAATGATAAATTAAAATACTGTCAGTTTGAAAACAAGTGAGAACAATTTTTTTCTCTTTTGAGAAAGGGCTGAGAATGACAGTTTGCTTCGGTATGCACAATGGATGCAATAGGATTTCAAAGAAGAAGTTTGTCATTAACAGTAACTGGTATAGGGACCCATATTACTCATTCTTTTGGATTCCTTTACTGTCACTACTCACACAGCGCTTCCCCTATCCTATTTGAATTCTGTTCCCCTCCTGGATTCTTTTAATGATCTAAGTTTTAGTGTGTGCCTGATGTTTGGCAGTATATCTTAGTGCTTCCTTCAAGGATGTCACACTCGTCTCATTTCAGAGCCATGTAATGTTAATATTCTGCGGAAGAAGGCATAAGTGACTGATGTAGAAAAAAAAAGTGTTCATGTAACAATGTAGTTTATTAACTTATGTTTATGCGAAAAATCTAAGGCCAAGGTTAACCTGTACATTAAAGCTGTCTAGAATCACTTCTAACTGATGCCTCTAGTTTGTTGTTGTTGTTGTAGGCTTTGGGGAGGGGGTTGGGGGGGGGGAGAGGGAGTTGTTTGTTTTGGAAAGAGGATAACATGAATAATTTTGCTCCCTTGCGACAGTAACTTTTTATGTTCTCTTAGCCCTTTTAGCTGGATGCTCATTGTTCCGTTTTGTAAGTTCAACATATCCTGCTGTGGGCTTTACAGGAGATGGATGGCAATAAGTATAGAACATTTATTATGTGTAGCTTAAACGCGAGGTGTAAAGAAGTGCATTACATGCGTAAGGGGAAAGTGACGGGCACCAAACAACATGGAGCACAATTGGATGTGCAATGCAAATTTAAAAATGTATATTGAATTATTAGCAGTATCTGCAGATCTTTAGAAAGTTATCAGAACACTGTCTATCTGCCTGGAAGCCAAGTTCAACTGCTTACTTAAGTTGCTGAGCTGTATCTGCCTAGTGTTGGCATTTCCAGCTGCCTCTTTTCTATATCAACCATGCAGCAGAGCTGTAACTGTTGCTGAGGCAATCCTGCTGGATAGAGTCTGAGAGATAGCATTGACTCACTGGGGTTAGTGCTCCTCTTCTCTCCTGCTCCCCCACACCTGATTTGGAGCTGAATCTTTACTGCTGCTCTCTATTTCCTACCTGTAGACTTGCCATAGCCTGAATCAATAACTGGGAGTTCATGTTCAATGGTGCTTCTGTTTTTTGTTTGTTTTTGAATGCCCTGAGAAGAGTAGGGCCCTATTTTCTCTTTTAAATGAGAGTTGCTTGTTAATAGCTATCCCTTCTGTAAATCAGACAATCTTTAAAAGGCCATGGCCTGGCACAGTAGGCACGTGGGGTGGCAGAAAAGTCATGAATTCCCAAAGTCTTCTCACAGATTTCCATTGGCTTGTTCTTGGGTTCTGCAGTTTCAAAGCTTTCATTTAAAATAAAATTTCTAACCCTCCTTTTTGCAAGATAACCTTGGAGTATTGTCTAACTAGTAGCTAAAAGCTACCAGTGGGTTTTGGTTACCATTGAACTATGTTAAATGAAATCTTATTCAAAGTTGGCTTAGCATTAACAGACAGTGCTGGTCTGCAACAAGGTCAAATGCACTAAACTGTTACAAGTGGAAGGCAGCATGGTCTAGCGGATAGGGCACTAGACTGGGTGATGTGGGTTCAATTCTCAGTTTGGCCATTGACTTGAGGTGAGACCTTGGGCAAGTCACTTCATTTCTGTTTCCTCTCTCGCCCTTTTGGGGTCCTGATCCTGGTGGATGCTACTGTGATACAAACAATAACAATCGATGAGAGCCATGGTCAGGTCTGCTCCATTAGCAGCGTTTGAATATTGTTCTGTGGCATTGCTCTTAGCATGTTGTAATGAGGTGTGGACACAAAATATATTATGCTCATTTGTGGACAGGGTTAGCAAGACAACACTGCATCATTTTATAATTAATAGGGTATCTTTGCAGGCAGAATAGATAGAAGCTATTTTTAAATGAATCTGAAGAATGCCTGGAAATAACCCCCATGGAAACCTGCAGACAACATGAAAGAATAGAACTAAAAAGTACGAACCTTTCCCGTTTATCTTAAATTTGAAGCATAGTTGCCAGTGTTGTTAACAACTTCCCTGTGATAATTGTACCAGAAACATGCCACACGTTTGATTGTCTGGTATATCTGTGCTTATGTATCACACTCCATTAAAGTGTTCTCTAGATCTGTCATTGCCAGGCCTGTCATAGCTAGATGATGGAATTAATTAGTTTGTACCAAATTTTTAGATCTTAGACTGACAGCTTGTTGATATACATTTAAAATGCCCATCGGCAGCAACAGACTTGCCTGGACCCCACCACAGCCCTCTTTATTGTTTGGTCTGGCCTGGTTTTTATGTGACCTAATGCCCACTTTAATCTTTAATTTCCTCACTTTCCATTTATGTGCGAGGGCATTCCAAAGGAGTGAAGCTGCAAGTGTTTTAACTATGCAAATCAACTCTTTTCCCCCCATTTTTGATCTTTCAGATGACTTTGATGTTTGCAACTTTCCTTAACGAGCTGGAGTTTTCATATGAGCTGAAAAGCTCCTACACTGCAGCTTGCAGAATTAGGTATGTTTTCCTATAGAGGTTTTCCATACAATCACCTCCATGAGCAAGACAGACAAAATAATAAGCCAATGCAAATTTGTTCGTGACCTTCCATGCATCTTGTATTAAGATCTGGTATCAATGGATAAAATGAAGGTCGAGTAAACACACAAAATTGAAAGAACTATTGTTAATAATTAATACTTTGCACTCCCATAGCACTTTTATCCATAATTCTTAAAGCGCTTTAGAGATGTGAATACATTATTATTAATAATAAAGCTACTTTGTATTTCTACAATGCCTTCCACTTAAGGCTCTTGAAGTATTTCACAAGCATTAATGAATTAAGCCTCAGAACAACTCTATTAGGTAGAGACTTTAAGATTTCCCCATTTTTAAGATGAGGAAACAGAGGTACACAGAGCTAAAGTAATTTGCCTAACACCAAAGAGTGACTGGAATAGAACCCAAGAATCCTGATTTTCACTCTCCCATTCTATGCAAGGCAACACCTCTTCCCAGAAACCATCCTGCAGATTTGGACGGAAAAACACTGTGTACTTTACCAAAATACCTGACAGATTTACACTATTCATGAAAGTTGCTAAGGGCCCTAAACCTCATAGACACAGTTGGTTTCTGCCATGCTGTTGGCTGTTCTGCCAACAGGCTGGTTTTTTTAATCTCTTTGTAAGGCAGAAATATGGAACCTTTACTTCTGTGATTAGTTTCATCTGCAAATATTTTATTTTATATGTTACCAGTAAGTAGCATTTTCAGTGACCTCTTTATTCCTCAAATATAAAGCAAGTGATAGTTGCAAATATCACAGCCAGTATATCCTCAGTTCTCTCTGAAATTTCAATTTGTTTTAAAGAGCCCATTGTCTAAAATATATTTTAAAAAGTGGCTTCTTTAATTGAAGCCAACATTTGTTCCAACTATATAGTGTACGGATTTATGCTTCAATATAACATAAACCAATACAGAGGGATGAGGTTGAAGGCTGATGCTTACAAAGATCACTGGAAAGCGGCATATGCAGCACATAGCTGTCAAATTTGTTCACTCAGTGCCTTTGAACCCTATAAAAATGTGCTTTAACTGATGGCAGCTACAGTAGCAGTTCATCATGTTGCCCTGCAAAATCCACCCTGCTATGTGTGTGGACTCATGATTTAAAAAGCAAATCCTAATGCCCATTTGTACAATCCTGAGGCTGCTTTACACCATTCTTTGCTTCCTAGAAGGATAAAAGCAATCTCTGTACATCTTTCACCATGTATTAACTAGCAAGGTTGAAAACACAGACACGAAATGAAAGAGGGAAAATCATTCCACACACACAGAGCAGCAAATCAGAATGCTTGGAGTCCTCATCATTTTAAAAAAGCACGGTTTGCTAATGCTTACCGCAGAGTGGCAACTGAGACATTTCAGTTATATCCTGTTCTAAATACAGGGGGAAACTGGGGTATGTCAGATGCCATTCTGTAATAGCTATTGGTGAATGGTAGCTTTCTGACTGTGATTATATCACTTGGATTGATGGAAGGTCAGGCTTGACAAAGCCCTGGCTGGGATAATTTAGTCGGGGATCGGTCCTGCTTTGAGCAGGGGGTTGGACTAGATGACCTCCTGAGGTCCCTTCCAACCCTGATATTCTATGATTCTATGATAAGATGGTAACGTGTCTGTACAGCTACAGTGATAGGTAAGGTTGTTTAACATTTCCATTATAAGAACCTATTTACAAGTACTTATAATTTAGACAAACTTTTTATTGTGTTGGGACTGAAATTACCTATGCCAGGTATTTACCTCAGGCTCAATTTTTTTTGAAAGTTTCAGAAAAATGGATTGGGCTTTTCTGTGAGCAAAGTCAGGAAACAGGTTCATTTGCCACTTAAAAAATTCGTACAACTCCGTCATTGAGAATCTCTAGTGCTTCCTTATTTTGATACCTGGCAGGAGGATCACCCTGCCGTCAGGGAGGTGCCTTTGGCTGTGCCTATGAAAATCCACCCAAATTTGGCTTCAATATAATCTTCTGAAAATCACTGTTTGCACATGCTCAGTAGAGGTACATTCTCCAAGGAGTCCTTTGTGCATCATGCCCACAAAGCCCTGTGCTATACACACTGAATGTGTTCCGCCACCCACAGAGCTCACTGAGCATTTTTCCAGCCTGAAACTTATCTGGCCTTTTTCTGAAATTGCTTTTCCTGACAGCTGGAGACAGTTGGTCTGGGAACACAGAGACTTTTTTCCTGTGCTTCCAGTGCTTTCCCTGCTGGCACCCAGGTAGTGTTGGTAAGAAGGAGGAAACAGCTGAACTAGAATGTTGGAATGTAAGGAGCAAAAGGCAGGAACAGAGTCAGGCATGGTGCTCAGGCTGGGACAGGAGTGACAAGGGCAGGTGTGTGTTCCAGGATAGTAGCAGAGGTGGATAGAAGCAGGAAGGACAGGGACAGTAGAGGACAGGGCAGATGGCATCTGGCTGGGGGCAGGAGTCTGTAAGGACTAGAGCACACTCCTCTCCAGAATCTTGAATTGAACCCAGGATTCCTGAGTCACAACATTCCTCTGCTGTCAACTAATAACCATGAAACCCACTCGCAAAATGTCTTATTTAGTGGAAGGTTTGGATGATATGTGTTGTATAAGTAATGGAGCCACAAACTGAATGATGAGGGTAAAAAAGTATGAAATCGCTACCCATCCAGTGAACGTCATCCACCCGATGCACTGAGTGTTGCAGGGATCTTGTGGGGAAAAGAATATGTTATCGTGTAATTAAGGACTGTATCATAAAGCACAAGGGGGCTGATTAAAGTTGCATGGGCAACTTTAATTCTGACCTCTCTTAACTTTTGAGTGATAGACTTTGCAACCTTAATGTTCTTTCAACATAGCTTCTGTAAGTAATAGATATATAAAGGGTGTGTGTGTGTGTGTGTGTGTATATCTATATATAGTGCCAAAGTATATATAGTATGATGCCTTTTGATGGGTTGCCGCCAGCAGGGATTGAATCCAGCACCTCTAAATCTACAAGCATGAATGTCTGCTGCCTGAGCTAAATTTCACAATACTGTTGTAGCAGACTCTTAAATCTGTACATGTGGAGTAAAACTAGAGGGTCATCAGAGAGCCACACCATGCAAGCATGGGTTGCACATACAGAGGGAAGCAAAGGAACACATACATATTCTTACTATATAACCTCATGTTCTCCTTTCTCTTACCCCTTCTCCTATTGTCTTGCTGCTTTACTTGTGTTATTTAGGCAAGTAACATCTTTGGGAGGAATCTCATCTTTTCTTTCCCTGTAATGCATGGAGCACATTTGGACTCTGTAGAAATATTAATAAGAATTAATAATAAAATGATGTGGAGCAGAAGACTATGCTTTGGAATTACCTTCAGTACACTTGCCCTTCTGACTGGGGAAGGCAGTGCAAGGCTCAGGTTCTTGACCATGGATGAGCAAGGGAAGTAAGGTGGACTTGGATGAGGGCAGGGATATGCTGTAATCAACCATGCTACAGCTTTTCTTCTTCTCCTTTTTAGCATAGCAGGTCTGCTGAATGGGAAGGGAAGGAGTAGGGGATTACAATAGGGGGATAAAGAGAACCTAGAATGAAGGGAGTGAAGAAAATATTTTGACCCTACTTAAGACTATCCATGATGTTCTGGTATTCAGGAGCTGTCTCTCTCAGGGTCAACAGGACACAGTTAAGCCAGGTACTACCTGCTGCTTAAATCTAAAGTAACGAGAAAAGAAAGCAATGTGTAAAATGAATATATTGCCACCAGCTGTCTGACACTTTATCTGACAAGTTCCAGTGTGAAGGACCCTCCTCCTGAACTCTTGGGAGCAAGCAAGCAAGTACAGAAGAGAATTGGAAATGAGGTGGCACTAGTAATAATAATTGTATTTAATAGCCTTTCTCCACCCCTGAGATAAACACTAATGGAAACACACAATACTTAAAAATAAATTAATATAAACCCCTTGATTAATGTGTAAATAGAAGCTAAATCAAGACAATAACGTATCATCACTAGATCTGATGACTGTGATAAAAGACTTAGTTCACTGAAGTGAACTATTATACCTGACTCATGCCCAGTCCTGGTCCCAGTGGATGTGAGTGGAATTGGGAGAAAGCTGCACTTTTTGGAACTCTGCTGCAGCATTTCGCTGACTGCAGTATGTCAAGTCAACAAGCAGGTGGGGAAATAGTCTGAGCTCGATCTGCAGATTTCTCTGTTTTGCCTGAGTGGAGTCTATAATTATTTTTATTTTTATGGCAGTGAATGTTGTGCTTGTAATATAGGAGAGAACTTTAATTAGCTGCGTAAGTTCCCTTTGTAACTCTGAGCTTACCTTCAGTTACCCTATACATAGGAACCCTAAACCAATTCCAAGTACCCTACTCATAGAAACCCAAACCCTAGCTCCAAGTACACTACTTATTGGAAACCTAATCCTGGATCTGGAACTTGTACCCATTGCATCCCTAACTGTATATCTCAGTACTCTACCCTTAGAAACCATAACCCTAGGTCACGAAGTCCTATACATAGCAACCCTATCCCGAGCTCCAAGTGCCCTACCCATACAAACCCTAACCCTAGCTCTGGGACCCCTACCCATGGGAACCCTAACCCTTACTTGGAGCGCCTACCCATAGGAACCGTAACCCAAGAGCTCTACCCATAGGAACCATAACTCTAGCTTGGAGCACCCTACCTATAGGAACCCTAACCCCAGCTCTGGGTTCCCCTCCCATAGAAACCCTTACCTGAGCTCCAGGAGCCCTACTCATAGGCACCCTAACCCTAGCCCCCAGTGTCCTACTTATAGGAACCCTAACCCTAGTTGCGAGCTCTCTACCCATAGGAACCCTAATCCTATCTCAGAGTGCCCTACCCATTGGAACACTCACCCTATTTCGGTGCACTCTACTCATAGGAACCCTAGCCCTAGCTCCAACAGCTCTACCCATTGGAACTGTAACCCTAGCTCCAGGAGTCTTACCCATAGGTACTCTAACCCTAACTCCGAGCACCCTACCCATAGGAATCCTAACCCTAGCTCATAGCATACTACATATAGGAACTCTAACCCTAGCTATGGGCACTCTGCCCATAGGACTCCAAACCCAGCTCGGGGAGTCCTGCCCTTAGGAACCCCAACCATATCTCCAGGAGCCCTGCCTATAGCAGCCCCAACCCCTGCTCCGGGTGCCTTGCCCATAGGAACCCCAACCCTACCTCCAGGCACCCTATCCATAGGAACCCTAATCCTAGCTCCAGGTGCCCTATACGTATGAACCCTAGCCCTCGCTGTGGGCATCCTACCCATAGGATTCCTAATGCTAGGGCTGAAAGCTCTACCACTGGAACCCAAACCCTAGCTCCTAGTGCTCCCATAGCTAGGGTTTGGGTTCCTATGGGTAGGGTTTCTGGAGCTAGGGTTAGGGTTCCTATGGCTAGGGCTCCCCGCCCTTGGGTTAGGGATCCTATTGTTAGGCTACTTGGAGCTAGGGTTAGGGATCCTATAGGTAGGGCTTTTGGAGCTAGGGTTAGGGTTTCTATGGGTAGGGCTCCCGAAGCAAGGGTTGGGGCTTCTATGGGCAGGGCACTCGGAGTTAGGGTTGGGCTTCCCATGGGCATGGGGCATAGAGTTAGGGTTGGGCTTTCTATGGGGAGAGCGCATGGAGGTAGGGTTATGGTTCCTATAGATAGGGCACTTGTATTATGTTATACAAAGCACACAGGATCTTTTATAAGAGAGAAGGCAAATATGCCATATTTATTGAAAATACAACAGTTAGCACATGCTTTTTAGTTACACACACATACACATCATGCAGACGGTTTTGCAAGTTGATGTTTTTATAGTTACCAGTCTGTTGTAGCTCAGGTCAATCCAATGGCCAGTTAGATTGAACACGAGTGAGGAGCTGGGTTCTGTTGGTCGCAATCTGATTCTCCGACGTTTTGCAGGACTGAACCCAGAGTTCCATGGCAAAATACCCCATCTTTATAGTTGTAAATTTCCATTTGAGTCCATGCATTTTGCAATGTCATCCTGTAATTATTAGTCCTTAAGTAGTGTTAATCTTGGGGTTTTCTGCTGTTATTATTTGAGGGTTATTGTCGGGCTTCCCATCGTTATCTTTTATTCTTTTCCTGATGCATGCATTCCTCATTCACACAAACAATCTCTCAAAGAGAAGACAGCAGTATTTTATATTCAGCAGAATACATTATAAATTAAACTTCACTAAGTCTTGTGGTCAAAACAATTTACATTGTGGCTCAGGCCTTTAACATTCCTTTAATCTAATGAACATAGACACAATACAAGATCCTGTCTTTTACTCACTAAACCTTAAAACAAAGAAATGTATATTTAACTAGAGTGCCTAATTTGTAATACATATAGGAAACCATAGTAGACATTATAACTTATTCTAAAACAAAAGAGTGACCAAGTCATAAGGATTGTTCTGGTATGTCCCTGCCTTAACATCAGTACAGACACTGGCAGTCAGTTAGATGCATTCCTACCAGTGTCCGAGAGAGTCATTGCTCTCTGCTATTCAAAAAGGGTGGCTGGTAAAATGAAATCAAGACCTACATTAGTACCTCTATTCTTATAGTACAATTATAAAATCCTGTCCCTACACTTGGAGCTGGGGTTATGGTTCCTATGGGTAGGGCTCCCTGCCCTAGGGTTAGGGTTCCTATGGGCATGGCACTTGGAGCTAGAGTTAGGGTGCCTCTTAATAGAGCTTCTGAAGCTAGGGTTAGGTTTCCTGTGGGTAGAGCTCCCTGCCCTAGGGTTAGGGTTCCTGTGGGCAGGGCACTTGCAGCTAGAGTTATGGTGTCTATGGATAGGGCTTCCAGAGCTAGGGTTAGGTTTGCTATGGGTAGAACACTTGGAGATAGGGTTAGGGTTCCTACAGGTAGGGCTCTTGGAGCTAGGGTTAGGGTTTCTATGGGTAGAGTGCTCCGAAATAGGGTGAATGTTCTAATGGGTAGGGCACTCTGAGATAGGATTAGGGTTCTTGTGTGTATGGCTCTGTGATATAGGGTTATGGTTCCTATAGTTAGTGCTCCTGGATCTAGGTTTAGTGTTCCTGTAGTTAGTGCTCGCAGATCTAGGATTAGTGTTCATATGGGTAGGCCTTTCAAAGGTAGGATGAAGTTTCCTGTGGGCAGGGTCCTCTGAGATAGGGTTAGGGTTCCTATAGGTATGGGACTCCAATCTACTGTTAGGGTTCCTATGGGTAGGGCACCTGGACCTAGGGTTAGGGTTTCTATGGATCGGGCGCCTTGAGCTATGGTTACGGTTCGTATGGGTAGTGTGCTTGGAGCTAGAGAGAAGCGCATCTGGGAGAAGCAGTTTACGACCAAACCATCAGGACCCACCTCATCACAATCACATTGTCTCTGGCAGGAGACAGTAGGTCATCTGAACCTGATGTCTCTGCTAACCACAGCCTTCCTTTGACACTTCAGCTGTAGCAGTCTGCCTCACACCGCCCCATAGCTTGCTAGCGCTTGAGTCCGATGATACCAGGGTTCCTATGGGTAGGCTCTCGGGGCTAGGTTTAGGGTTCCTAGGGGTAGGGCTCCCTGAGCTACGGTTAGGGTTCATATGATTAGGGCACTTGGAACTAGAGTTGGGGTTCTCGTGGGTAGTGTATTTGGAGCTTGGGTTAGGGTAGAGTACTTGGAGCTAGGGTTGGTGTTCATGTGGATAGGGCTTCCAGCCTAGGGACAGGGTTCTTATGGATAGTGTACTTGGAGTTAGGTTTATGGTTATTACAGTTAGGGCACTTGGATCTAGGGTTAGGTTTCCTCTGGGAAGGGCTCTCTGCCCTATGGTTAGAGTTCCTATGGGTAGGGTACTTAGAGCTAGAGTTAGGGTTCCTGTAGGAAGGCTTCCAGCTCTAGGGTCAGGGTTCTTATGGGAAGTGTACTGGGAGCTAGGATTGGTGTTCCTGTGGGTAGGGCTTCCAGCCTAGTCTTCGGGTTCCTACGGGTAGGGTACTTGGAGCTCGGTTGATGGTTCCATTGGGTGTGGTATTTGAAGCTAGTGTTAGGGCTCCTTTGGGCAATGGTCCCCACCCTTTGTTAGGGTTCCTATGGGTTAGGTACTTGGAGCTAGGGTTAGGGTTCCTATGGGTAGGGTTCTTACAGCGAGAGGTAGGGTTCTTACGGGTATGGTAGAATGCCAACTATAGCAGAGAACTTACAGTACACTACCCTGCAGATTTAAATTATTTATAATGTAATAGTAAAATAGTTGTGGTTTGGGGGACCTCCTGCTCATTAATTTGATAAACTGTCACTGTTTATTCTTTCTCTTATTTGCCCTGTATTTACCTAAATATAAATTAATCATAGACTCTAAATATGTTTTTTCAAACCATCTACCATAGGGATTAAGATGTGTGCCATCCCTCACGTCATTTTAAAATCTGGTGGTTTAATCCTTGGATAGACTGCTGTATATTCTTGATTTGTATTGAAAGGTAAAAAAATAAAGATGAACGAAGAATCTATTGAGTTGCATTAGTTATGTTAAATGCCATGTTTGTTTAAAAGGAAATACCCAAGAGACTACTTAAGTGCTCTGTTATTCAACCTAATGCATTTTGCACTCTGGTTTTGAATAGTAGAGAAGATCCTGCAAAAAGTGTGTTTATGGTCAAGATCTGCTTCTGGAAATGCTAATATAAAACATGTAAATGGATCGTATTTGAATTTAGAAAGCAGTGCAAGCGGCAACTCAGGTGTCACTCTCCTGATCTGCATTTCTACCAACTCCTCATCATTACAGAGATCTAAAGATAATTCCTCATCTTAAAATCAGATTTAACTTTGTTGACATATTTTTATTATTTCCATCAGCAATGTACTTTTAATGTTCTTTTTAAAAAATTAAATACAAATTCAATATAGTTCCAAGACATTTAGATATAAAGACTGAGTTTGTGGGGATATAAATGTGAATGATTAATACCAGATCTGTTTAATTTTCCTGGAATCCAGTGAAATATACTAAATACTATGGAACTCAAAGTTTTTACTCTGAAAAGATGACTGTGTAATAGTAGCACTTGGTTGTTGTGCGTATTTATTTGCTGACATTAATGATTAAAATATGTCTAATACGTCTTGTTCCTATTAGCACAGCAGAACTAATACAGAAAAGGAAGAACAAACTAGATTCACATATCATCAGCATCGTTAACCCAATTCCAGTCACAGAATCGTTATTTTTGATGCATTAAGCCAGAAAGCACTCAACTTGTTTTTCTGATTACAGGTTGATTTGAAGCACTAACCATTTTAAAAACCCATAATTTTACCTGTAAGATAAGTAGGATTTTGCCATTTGGGCCCAACCCTATTTCTCTATCCGGTAGTTGTAATGTACAGTAATTAATATTCCCGTATAAAATTAATGAGACTACTTATGTGAGCAAAGGCTGCAGGATTGAGTGCCTGAATCTTTTTTAGAGATAAGTAGTTTTCCTTCTTTGGCACAGAGTTGTTTTCGGCATGTTTAATGCTGTCAGATAATTCCTTGATGTTTGTTTGCTTTAGCGATGACTACTGTTACTGAGGATTCATGGCAATCTGCTGTAAAATGGTTTATAAGGAGGACAGCACTGTTCTTAGTTTTGCTATTTCTGTTCATTATGGCCCCAGTTCAGAAAAGCATCAAAGTTTTTGCCTAACTTTAAGAATGGATCAGTCTTATTGAAGTCATGCTTAAAATTAAATATTCTTAAATATTTTGCAGGATTGCAGCCTAACTGTGCTGCCAGCAGCAATTCTTTCCATTTCTTCCAGGTTAACTGGACACTTTGGGCCAAATGCTGCTCTCATTTACTGTGCGCTTACTCCAGTTCACTCCCTGGAATTCAGTAGTTATTCCAGAGTATTTACATGTGAAAGCAAAACTTGGTCCATAGTCTTTTGGCTTTTCAATGAGTTTTGCACAGATATAAATAAGGGCTAAGATTTGAGGACTTCATTTTGTGTTTTTTCCTGATACCAGCAGGTTATTTTAATTCCATTTGCAGTTGTATGTTTGGTTTGTATCACGCTAGTGAATGCATCTGATTCATATTAATTATAATGAACTTTACAGCTTGCTACCATCATAGGACTCCCTAAATCAGAAATGATGGATTGTCAGATTTGCCAAGTTGGAATAATTTACCCAGAGTTGTGGTGGATACTCCATCACTGGAACTTTAAAAATCAAGATTGGATGGTTTTCTAAAAGACACACACTAGTTCAAACAGGAATTCAGGGAAGTCCAGTGGCCTGTGTTATACAGGATGTAAAACTAGAAGACAACAAATGGTCCCTACTAGCCTTATAATCTATTAATCAAATTGAGGTTATGTGAAATATTTTTTACTAGGGCTGTCAAACGATTAAACAAATAATAACAATTAATTGCGAGATTAAAAAATAGACATGTTTCATCACAGTTTTAATTGCACATTTAAACAATAAAAAATACCAATTTAAATTTATTATAAATATTTGTGGATATTTTTCTACATTTTCAAATACATTGATTTCAGTTATAACACAGAATACAAAGTGTACAGTGCTCACTCTATATTATTATTTTTTATTACAAATATTTGTACTGTAAAAAAAGATGAGAGTGCATTCTACGAGTCAAAACATGAATGGGCATATGAACTTTTCACATATCTGGCATGAAAATACTTTGCAACATCGACTGCAACAGAGCCATGTGAACCCCTGTTCTCAGTTTCAGGTGTCCTTGTAAATAGGAAGCAGGAAGCATTATCTCCTGTAAATATAAACAAACTTTTTTGTCTTAGCGATTGGCTGCACAAGAAGTAGGACTGAGCGGACTTGTAGGTTCTAAAGTTTTACATTCTTTTCTTTTTGAGTGCACTTAAAAAATTGAAAAAAAATTCTACGTTTGTAAATTACACTTTCATGATAAAGAGATTGCACTACAGTACTTTTATGAGGTGAATTGAAAAATGCTATTTCTTTTGTTTACCTTTTTTTACAATGCAAACATTTGTAATAAAAATAATATCAAATGAGCACTGTACACTTTGCATACTATGTTATAACTGAAATCAATATATTTGAAAATGTAGAAAAAAATCCAAAAATATTTATAATAGATTTAAATTGGTATTTTATTATTGTTTAATGGTGTGATTAAAACTGTGATTAATCGGAACTATTTTTTAAATCTAGTTAATTTGTTTTGTTTTAATTGCTTGAGTTAACTGCAATTAATTGACAGCCGTCATTTTTACTAACAAAATGGATGCCGCATTGTTATTTTTCATATCCTTCAGTTTACTGGGGATAGCATCACCAGTATACTCCAGCTGCTTTGTGCCAACACAGCAGTGTAAAGCAACCATAAAACCAGTTTAAGTGGCCACTTACCCTGTATTTACAGGGGTTTAGCATCAGTAGAGTCAAACTAAGGAGGCAGAGCATATCTGTGAATCGAGTTCTAGGTCTTTAACCCATATATGGGCCCTGGCATGGTGAGAGACATGTTGATGTATTTAAAGTCTTTTAGCATTAATTTTGATAATGCACCTCATACTCCTGTATTGCTGTTAACTACTGAAAATATATAATTATTCAAATGCATTAATAATATTCTTAAAAGAAACATGCACTCAGATAGACTCGGTCAAGTACTTATTTGGTTAGAGGCATAGCAGACTTTTTCTGAATTACAACTTATATTTTCTTGGGTCTCATTAATTGTACATAGGAGAAGGGCAAAGTTCTTCCCTCAGGTCAGAATATAGAACGATGTTCTGATCTCCTTACAGTACATGACTAGGTCTCTAATTGACATTGGGCAGTCAGTACTTATAGATAGGGTGACCAGATGTCCTGATTTTATAGGGCCAGTCCTGATATTTGGGGCTTTTTCTTATATAGGCTCCTATTACCCCCCACCCTCTCTCCTGATCTTTCACACTTGCTGTTTGCACACCCTACTCATAGAGAGAGCCCTTACCTTCCATTGACTTGTGGTGTAGCACTGAGCCCATACAGATGGCAAAATAACCAAGGTCAGCCGTGAGGATCATTCTAAGACTGAAATTTTGCTCTAAGAGCTTTCAGTCCCTGGCTTTCCTGATTGTGGATCCAAACTGCTAAAAATGAAGAAGTCTTGGAGTGGCTCAAAGTTTTTCTTTTCTATTCAGAACAGGCACATGGTTATCAGGGAGAAGGATGTCCTTCAGATTCAGTGCTGCAGTATTACAAAACTTGTTCTGTCCTTGTGGGTTTCCTCTTAAGAGAAAGTTAGAGGCAGATATTATATACTACAAAAGCCCCAAAACAAACAAACAAACAAACAAAAACAGAGTGTGAGAGAGACACACACATGCTGGTCCTTGAACTACCGCAAAGAGATATTGTATTACATTTTTCAGTGTTTCCTAGGAAACCAGTTCAGTGTAAAACAAATTCTTTGTCCCGCTTGCAAAATTGTCTGAACCATCACATCTCATAAAAGGTTGCTTCACAAGCAATTTACGCAGCATTAAAAAAAGCTTAATCTGCAGTTTGTGGCACCAGCGAAGGTGATACTTTTATCAGAAGCTTACATGCATTAGATTATATTTGTTGAAAATTGATAAGATTATGCCATTATTTCTGATGAGTCTCTGAAATAAAATCTTTGGTGTGTGTGTGTGTGTTTTTTTTTGTTTTGTTTTTGTAGATAAGTCTTTTCTGTGCACCAGGGCAGCATTAAAAAACCATGAAATTATTTCTAGGGGTTCTTATCAGCATGTCCATGCTAGACTATTGTTTGAGAGAGAAATACACATTTATTTCTTGCTGAGCATTCAAGAGGCTTGAACAAGATTTCCATAGACATTGGGTTTTACTCACTGTTTTTATTTCAAGGAGCAATGCATGTGCTGATTTATGGGTTCCCATCTGCGATAAAGGGTTCAGAAGGTAGGAATGAAAGAATATTCTTCTGACTTGAGTTGTTTGTGACATCTATTACAGCAGGATGAGCTTCCCTCCAGTGCAGGAAGCTTGCATTAAGGGGCAGATCCTCAGCTGGTGTAAATTCTCCCAGCTTCTTTGCAGTCAAAGGAACTACGACAATTTACACCAGACGAGGATCTGTCCCTTCTGGTTTAAAGTGGTATTGTCCACAGGTATCTGTAGGCTCGCTGCACTGGCATGAATTTCACCAGTAATGCTGAATAGTGATGAGCTTGCAGGGTTCTCTGACCCTGAAGGATGTAGGGTCCGGGGATCCTACATTTCTGAGGTTCACAGTTTTAATTTTTTTGTTGTTTTAATTTTAAAGTTAGTTGAAAGTCAGCTTTAGAATTTCCATTTTATAGACTGTCAGTTCTGAGCAATTTGATGACTTACTGCTGCAGATGGATTGGCCTTTGCTTAGATGTGACCTAATGGATATGTTCTAGTCCCATATTCTGTCATATATAATTGTTACAATTTCCCATCACGCTCATTGTGATTTTTTTTTCTTCTTGTAGTCCAGAGTTCAGCTACATTTCTGATGATCTCTGACAATATTTTATTATTCTATTACTTACGATGCTATTATTCTGTGCAATGGACTGCTAGCCACATTATGCACACAGTTGTGGAACTTCCAAATGCATCATGGCCAGCAAACGAAAACCCTGATCTAACGGAATTAACAGTGGTGCTGTTATGCTGAATAGAGTTTGTCATGAAACACGAAGCAGATGTGACAACGATCTTGGTTAGGCATATTTCTGTCCTTACTCCCAGACATGTTAACTGTTAGCCAGACCATTTTGAAGGATAGCTCTCCTTTGCTGATCAGTACTCTCACCTACCTAGACATGTGACAATCCCTTTAGAACTGGTAGTTAGAAAAAGCCAAAGACTTGAATAACAGAAAGTTTTAAATACAGATAATAAACTTGCCTAATTAAAAGGAGATGCAGATGGCACTGCCACCTAGCAATTTTCACCTCACGTACTTTAACTCCAATTATAGCCCTTCCCTACTGACTTACACTGTTTAAATTACAAAGTCAGAAGGATGGATGACTATTTACCTGTTTCTATTCATACAGATAAGTCTAACACATTGTCCTTTTTCTGTTCCAGGCATGTGATGATGGTCTTAGTGTTTATTTGGGAAATAGAATTAACTTCATTCTTTAAAAAAAGAAAAAGAAAAACTCCTAAGAGACTCATTAGCAGACCTACTCATCAGCATGAAGCACATGACTGTTACACAACACAATTTGTTCTTTTGACACTTGTTGGTTGGAGCAGTACCATACTTCTGCGAAATACATGTTAGTAGATAGATAGCTATTGTTTATCTGCTGCTTTTCAAGTCAGTTTCCTATTGCATTTTGCCTTTTGGCACACTATAGGAAGACTGGTCTGGTTCCCACTGCGTGAAATTTGCTCCTCCCTACTAAAAGCCAGAGTAAATGGGTTTTGTGGGGTGAATAAAGTAGGATTTGTGGGGATAGACTCCACCCCAACCCACGGACAGGCTACAGAGATGAAATAGCAGCTACTGTTCCTTTGCATGTGGTGATACCCAGGGATTGTGGCCATTGTTCCTTCTGACCTGCCCCTTAAGTTCCACACCACGCTAACGTTCCTCTCTGACACTCTGCGTTCAGGAGGTGCTTAACCCTGTGTCCACTGAAGTCAATGGTAAAGCTGTCAGTGGTGCAGAAGCTCCTTGGTGTGGCTGCTCTGCTTGCACCATCAGTGCTGCGAGGCTTCTGTAGTTCAGAGTCTATTCAGGCCACGCACGGGAATTTCGTTCACCTTGTTGAACAAAAATATGAGTATTGACAAAAACTGGATGGTTGCATTTCCAGGCCAGCTTAGCTAAGCTCTTTGCCTGGCCAGAACCACCCAACTTCAAGCTGTGTTGGCTCCCTTTTGGCAATAGAGAAGAGATGACAGCCCTGGTGGACTTGCTCGTGTTAGAGGTCCTTGTGTCTGGACCTAGGCCCACAGCGGGAGTGAATGTGGTCTTTAACGTTTCATGGATTTTAGAGTTCGAGGTGGTACAAAGCCTGGATCTTCTCAGATAGAAATGTTTTGGTGTCTCCATCTGCATTGTGAGGTTAGGCTCCTTTGTATGAATTGAACATAATGTGTCTGGCAGTGCAACCCCTCACGATGGTGAGCACTTCCTCATGAAAGTAGTTCCATTGACTTTAGTGGAGCAGCTTAGGTGAGTGTGACACTCTCTCTACACCAGAGCAACACCCTGGCACCCCCATATTTGCCATGGTGATATGATTATAATATGTTTTGTACAAAGTATGGCTTGTGAGGTATCATTTTAAAAGTCTTGACCTGTTTACCATTGATATCCTGTTAAATTGTATGGGCTGTTATTGTATGTGCAGTTATGAAGTTTTTCTGTGTGCATGTTACTGAAATGTGTTGTGAAGTTGGAAACATCCACAGCAGCCTTTCAGGTACAACCATGGAGAAGCCAGACATCACTGATGGACCATTAAGGGGACTCCACGCTAACAAGGACTATCACAGAATCTGTATATAATGAAGACTTCTCAGAGGGAGCACATAGACAATGGACACTGCTTGACTCACATCATAGCAAAAGATCTTTCCAGGAAGCTGAAGAACCTATAAAGGAAGGGAAGTGACATCATCATTTGTCCTCACTCCCCTCACAACTCAACACCTGAAAACACATCTGGAGAGCAAAGACTTTGAACTGGGGAGGTGCTCCCACGCTGAAAAGAGGAATCCCAGCCTGTGTATGAACTATACCACCAGGGTGAGATACTACTTGATTCAAATCCTTTCTAGTTTATAGAACTCAGATTGTGATTCTACTTTTATTTCTTAGGTGACCAGCTTTGAGCTGTACACTTACTGCTTATAATCTTTTAAAATGTATCTTTCTGTAGTTAATAAATCTGTTTTATATTTTACCTAAAACAGTGGGTTTTGCTTGAAGTACTTGGGAAATCTGCTCCTGAACAAGAGCCAGTGCATGTCCTCTCCACACTGAGGGAGGGGTGGACTGGGTAATAAACTTACACTGGTCAGGCTTTTGACCAGGGCAAGGCAGTACAGCTCCGGGGTCCTAGGCTGGGGAGCTGTGGGGAATTGGCTGGAGCTTCTCTATTGTTGGTTCATGAGTTGCTGACGAAAGCATTCATGTAACTCAGTTGGATGTGTCCCTGCCTGTACAAGTGCAGTACCTGGAGGGGTTTGCAGCTTGCCACAGCATCACAGTGTGAGAGGGAGCCCAGGTTGGTAAGACAGAGGGCTCAGCAGTACCTCAGGTCCAGGCCCCACCCTGGGAAACCCATCACAGTAAGTGCTAACCACTAGGTAAAAATTGCCTAAATGGAGCCAGTGAACAAGGATCCACTCTACAAAATCCACTTTTTGGATTCATTTAGCAGAGTATCTTTCATTTTGTGCAAAATATTTATGCAAATTAATGCTAATTTGCAATGAGCTTTCACACATCATAACAACATGCTAAATGAGGTCATCATGAGTAACAATATTAACAATGAATACTGTGTCATTAAATTGATTAAACTGCTCAAAAGCTCCATTGCTTTTTCCTGACCCATCCAGATCAGAGTAATTTCTGCAATATGGTACCCAATAACTAATTTTTTTTCAATGATACCTTCAATTTTTTTAAAACAGCAAATGAAAAATGCCTCTTATTTCATGATGCACATTTTTCTTCCTCATCTATTCCTTCTCTACTAGGCCATTACTGCAGCACATTAGCAGGATGGATGACTGCCTCTACAGACTGTTAATGCTTCTGTAGAGACTGCCTTGAAGAAGGTGATTGGGAGGAAGAGTGGCTTTGAGGCTTGCACCTTATCCCAGAGAGAGATGCTTTGTCATGCAGGCAGATTATTTACAGATCCCCCAAGGGTCCTCCACAGAGGATCTCTACTTTTGCACCCTCTACATCACGACCGTGGTTTGCAATGACCGTCCTTCTGCTGAAAACAGCTGGGTGGGATTCCCAAAAAAGTCCTTCAGTCCTACTCTTAGATCTACCAGGGTCTGAAGTGTTCTCTGTCGTCAGGTACTCAGCAGTCTAAGAACTCAGCAAAAGAATTCTTACATGGCAGCACAAGGCTTTCCAGCTGGCCTCCACTTTTTATCCCCTAAATCTAATTTTCACTTGCAGAAAGGTTCTGTATGAAACAGTATTCTGAAGCAAACCAGGACAGAAAATGCTCAGTCTTCCTCTCATTCTGTTCCAAAGGCTAATGGGGCTAGGGCTAGCATAGAATTATTTAAGTGGAATACATGCTAATGCTAATGTCTGGAGAAAACAATCCAAATGTGATTAGTCAAATGGGAAGTAGAAACATGGAAAATAGTAATGTTGAAAGAGACTTAGGAGTGACAGTGGACAACAAATTAGACATGAGTTTGAATGTGTTACAGCAGCAAGAAAGGTAAATGCCATTTCGGATTGTGTATACCAATGTGCCATGTCATGGAACTAGGAAGTAAGGGCACACAGGTAGTGTTGGGAAGAGCACAGTATACGTACCTAGCTAGACAACAGTCCCTCCCTATATGCAGTAATGCAACCTTACCTAGAATTTTGTGTTCAGTTTTGGGTGTTGTCTCATAGCTGGAAAGCTATTCACAACTGGAGGCAGTTGAGAAAACAACAGAGCTGGTTAGGGGGCTGGAACAACTGAGGATGAGAAAAGAGTTAAATATGTCTAACCTAGCTAAGCAGCAACTAGTGAGGGTAGGACAGAATGTGATTACAGTTTAAAGCTGCTGTAGCTGAATGGGAAAACACTAAGGGGAGGAATTATTTAATATGAACAATAACCAGGAATAATAGAAGGAACGGGAAGCCTTAGACTAAATATCAGGGAAAAGTTCTTGATAGTGAGATATTTTAGCTTGTTGACTAATTTCTCAAGGGAACTGGCAGATGCTCCATTATTTGGCACATTTAAGACTAGGCTGGAGAAAACATAGCATGAGAGAATATTCATGCATTAGCAGGAGATGGATACTTTGTACCCTTATAGACCTTTTCCATTTCTATGCTCTGTGATTTTTATGAAACTTCTAGGAGCTGATCATGCAAGATGTTGAACACTTCTTGAGAGGTGCTGAGTGCCCTGAGCTCCCAGTGAGGGAAAGCAACCTCTGGTGGAATCAGACTCAGGGTTGGAGCAAATGCAAATGAATGTAGTGGACTCACCTTTATCATCAGTAAGTGTGCATCCATGCCCCATCTAAAATTCAGTATGATTTGCAAATTCTGTTCAGGAAAACCCTAGGTCTGACAGAAAAAGGCAAGGATAGTTTTGTGGGTGAGGCACTAGACAGAGGGTCAAGAGACTTGAGTTCATGGCTCTGCCACAGACTTCCTGTGTGAACTTGGGCAAGTCACTTAAAGGATGATTCAAAACGTTCCCATTGATTTCAATGGACAGTGGATCAGATCTTTAAGCTATAGGCCCATGCCCCATATGTAAAATGGGTGTGTGTGGGGAGGGGGAGAGCGGGGGGTTAACGGTTGTAAGGGACTGCAGAAGACCTTGTTACGGCCTAGCTAGGGAACTTCTGCTTTCTCGAGGCCGTCCGGTCACTGTAGGACATGGGAAACCAGCTATAACCAGCTTTAGGCTGGTTCCATCTGCCCTGCATGGCCCTTTGCCAGGTAGCAGAAAGCCCCTTTAGGAAAGTACCTAATTATATATTCATGAGCCGTTTCTGTGTAATGCTTATTATGGCTTGCTGGTCACCCCTGCATCGGACTCCGTCCCAGGCAAAGCTCCGGTGTGCTGTGTTCTCCGCCTCCGTGACACCAACGCTTGGAGTCCCCGTTGCGGGTGTGTCACTAACCTTCAATAAAGCCAATAACTCGCTGCTTAGCTGCGTCTGAGTGTGGGTCTCGTTTTCCAGAGTACCTCTGCTGGCCTGCGGTGCTTCGAACACCTTGGCCCAGAACAACGGTAGTTCCCTACCTTACTGGGATGTTGTGAGGATTAACTGATGTGTGCTAGATGTGAGAGCTAGTAATGGGGACAGATAGGTATATGGGGATCTATCTAGACAGTGTTGCAGGTCAGGAGTCAGTTACATTCCAAGAGCTATTTAGGAAAGCGTGCGCATGGCCTGCACGATGACTAACATCGATTATTACAGTGTAGCCCTCACTTCCATTAGCTTTAAACTCATATTATAAAACTGTTAAAATAACGTGTATTTGAAAGTTTAATAGCTTTTTTTTTAAAGTGGTCCACATTTATGGAATTCTGTTACACAATATAGAGTATGCAGGTAATTTTTAATAACATCCAGGAATGGATAAATAAACTACTTTAGTCTTTAACTGTTTAGTTGTATTTTCTTGAAAAATTAAAATTTAATATGATGTTATAACATCCTGTAAATCATGCCCAGGAAATTTAATAGTTTTATACCTGCCATGCGAAACTTGTGACCCCCCCCCCCATATTTACTAATACATAAAAAAGGAACTGAAGTGCCATCTGTATAATGATCTATTTTTGGTGGACCACGCATGATAAAATCCCAGCTTTGATCTCTTAAACTATCAAGTCTGCCATAAATATTTGATGATGAACAAGCCCATAAAAAGAAAATGCGGAATATGAATAGAGGGAGAGCAAATATGTAATTCAATTTTTAATTACCAGTGTCTCATGCTAAAGTCAAGTTCATCTTCCATAAGAGCAGAAAATAACCTACAATTCCCTCTCTTATTGTAAGCTTCTCTAAACATTCAGCATCACATCTCAGGTTAGAGCTTTAAGGGGGGAGAGAAATCATCACCAAAACAAAAGAACAGGACACACAGACTAAGGTAGAACAGTCTAGTTTTATTACCTTATGCAATCAAGAGCTTTTTTCCTTTCCTTTTCTTTTTTTCCCCGTTCTTTCTGGGTTTTCAGTTTTTTTTTTGTTTTGTTTTGTTTTTTTTACAACATACATTAAGTTGTGAATCAGATGTTAGGGGGATGTGGAGATGAAGGAAAATCAGTGACATCACAATATTTTACAACTTTACAACAAATGAGAGTCTGAATTTGTTGCATGTACCAGTGTATATCAAGGGTGGAAAGCAAAGGCACACTTAGGTTTATGTACCCCTCCAAGTGAGGGGTGCAGGGAGATTGGGGTGAGGGAGGATTAAAACAAAAGACCCACTGAGTACAAAATGAGCATTTCAAGGTCAACCCAGTAACTGATGTGATGTATATTACAAAGGCATATCTCTGTACAAGGCTGTTGCAGTGATTATTCATTTCTACATGATGTCAGAATGCCTTGCTTAACAATAGCAATGGGCACTGCACATTTGGTACTCGAGGGATTGAAGTTTGGGGGGGGAAAAGGTTGCAAGTTGCTGCTGCTGCTACTTTTCTGTTTTTTGAAAGAAAAAAAAGACTTTCCTGCTACATACTGTTCTGAAAGGGTTTAATTACAAAAAGCATTGCTTTGGATACAGTCTATCTACAGCAGTCTGCATAGTTCACTAACAGTGAACAAGTCAGTTTCATAAAAGAAGCAATGATGGAATGAAAGAACATGCAAGCACCCTTGTTACACACTTTGGTCTAGACCATCCAGACTTTGTAAATACCATCTACACGCTAGCTGACTTGAACTCTTTTTTTTTTTTTGATTGTTCGGAAACAAAACCAAAACCCTGCAAAACAAATTAGGTATAAAATTTAAAAAACAATCAAAACCACAACCCTCCCCAAATATACTGCCCCGTAGATAAAAAAAAAAAAATGGCCCTCCCTTATTTTCTACAGTATGTTGACACAGTTGTTAGAACAGATTAAAAACAAATCTACCTTTGTGCATGAATAACTGAAAAGACCTTATACATGGGCATGGGCACACTCAGGCCACATGCAAAGTCACATGAAAGGAAAAAATGAAAATGAAAATTAATTCCCCCCAAAAGGTTTTTTGCAGCATTGTTCTGGATGGCCTTATTCGGTTACAGCAGGAACCAGCCTGCCTCATCCTACTTCCATTTCATTTCATTTTGTATACTGTGCATGCACACGGCTGCATGTGTCATTGAGGCTTGCTTCCAGTGGCTGGCCAGTCACACACAGTGCTTGTCTCTATCTAGTGGGCAAACCAGACTTGGAGACAGTACATTACTCATTTCTCTGCTGGCTAATGAGAATATCACCATACTGAAATGATATGAAAGTATAAGGGGAAGGAAATTGCCAACCACAATACGGTGTCTATGCTGCCAGCATAGCCTAGGGGTGGTTTGAGGGCAGAATTGGCACAACTAGAAAGTCAAACTGAATTGGAGGGTATAGTACTACTCTAGTTTCTTGATGGATATGGTGTTATTACAATAACCACTACATTCGTCTTTGAACTTCTTTACTCCAATTCTCCAGGGGGCTTAGGAGAGGGAAGGTAAATAAATATTTGCATTTATTCAAAGGGCCGGGGGGAAGGGGAAGGTTTTACATACTACAGCTCACAAATATACACAACTGAGGGTGTAAGGCACAAATTTACATGTGGAAGAAAACAGGCTATTCACAGATGTATTCCCAAGAAAAACCCGTGTGATAAGACCATAATTTATGCATGGTAACAGCCGGCATATTAATTAGTTCACACTGTTTGTGGATTTTGTTTGCCGTCTCACATGCAAGGTGAAATGAGATGGCACATCACAAGCTGGTGCCTTCACAGAAAGTATTAACGACTGACAAAGCCATGTTGACAGCAATGGTGCACAAATGTGCAGTTTTTAAAGAGTTTCTTTTGCAGTTGCTTTAGGAGTTATAAATTCGGGGGATTTTGTTTGTTGCCTGTCATAGATCAGAGGCCCAGCAAGCAAATTAACTAACAGGTTTAAATAAATATTCCCCTTTTTTCAGCTAGAGATCAAACAGTCCAAACACAAAGTTCAGAATTCCAGCTCCAACTTATTTAACTCAGTGAATTTATTGGAAAAATAAAAGAGTTTTAATCACTCCAGTTAATGGGTTTCACGTTAAATAGGTATAATTTTCAATGTATTTCTGAAGAGCTGCTCATAGGATGATATGCAGAAGTCATTTCCTTAGGAAAAACAAAAGATGAACAATAAATAATAGGAGTTATTTGCGTTAACAGTCACATGTTATTCATTAAAAGAGAAGAGTAGCAGAAACCTATGACATAGTTTTGCCCAACGTGGCATTTATCTGCTATAACCAAACGGCTGTAACACTGATGGGCATTTCACAGTACCTGCACATAGTAAACTTCTGCCATTGTTAAGTCAGAGTTAGCTTTATCAATGAATTTTTTATTTTGTATTTATTTTTATTTTTTTTTAAGTTCTTTTATTTGCTTTGCTTTTCAGAGCATTCTTTCCCAGTTCAGGAATGCACTGTGCAATTGGGGGTGAAATGTCACAGTCATCATTCACCTGTGTGCTTTTGGCTCAATGTTTGTGATGTTAAGTTAGTGTTTTGAGTAAAGAACTGTCAGGTAGTGGGGGTGAGTCCTGCAGTTTGAAACCTTCACCATGGATCAGATGGCTCGGTTTAAAAAATATTCCACTTTTCCCAGAGAGCAGGATCAACACATCCTCCGCTTAACAACAGCCTTCTTGTCAATTGGAACTAGGGATGCAGTTGCAGAACACTGGCTTTGAAGGGCAAACTCTGTTTGATTGCTGTCTTCCCTCCCCCCCACCCACTGTGATTATGTACACGCATCATTGGGCTTCATGGATGTTGAAAGTGGGGTAAAGGAAGGTTTGGGGGGTACATCCGGTTTTAGCGAAGGTGTACGTTTCAACCCGGACCTTGTCAGCGAGTTGTATGCAGTGAGACTAGGCTGCCTCGATACAGTCACAGCTGGTGCTTGAGCAGCATGGACTTGTATAGAGTCCACTCTCTGTGGGGCAGGCGGAGGGTTGTCTCCCCTGCCGAAGCTCTGATTTCGAGAGAGGTGGGAGGAATTAGAGGAGTTAGTATTGTTTCTTTTGAGAGTTGATGTCTGATGATTTCTCGTGAGTGAGTTCGTAGGGTAGTTTCTCTTGTAGTCCACATTATAAGCAGAAGAATGCATTTCTAATCGCTTGCCCAGACCACTCTGAGCCAGAGAGGAGCCAGGAGGACCCAACGAGGCTTCCCTCTGGGGTACTTTTGGTGGCATGTTATCCAGATTTTCCACCAGATTAACCCCATGGTTGGGACTTTTGCTGCTGAGATGCTCCTTTATGGTTTTGTACTCGAGTGTGGCATTCTGGTCCTCCATAGCCATCTGTGCCATGTCGCTCATTTTTGGCTGATCAACATACTCATGCTGATAGCCTTGCTGAGAGATTGGCAAGACTACAACGCTTGGGATGTGGCTGGGAGAAGCCCTGAGAGGCAGGTCAGTTGGAATCACAGGCGATGCCATTGGGGGGATATCTTTTGTGCAGGCATTGATAAGGTTCTGGTTTCTTTCCCATTCCCTGCTGCCACGGCTGGGCTTCCTCTTTTGTTGCAGGGTTGGGGTGGACTCGGGGGTTGGCAGAGCAGCCAAGTCCAGATGGTGCTGGTCAGCTTTGATTAACATTTTGGCAGTGCTGCCCGGGGTAGTGAGTTTGCCGTTGTGCATCAAAGGTGTGAGGATAGCTTCTGGTTTTGGCTCCTTGGACTGTGTGTCTCCAAAGAGACCGCTGAGCTTGGTAACACTACTCATGGAGCCGCGGCGGGAGTGGGCCAGCTCCTTCTCCTTCCTCTGGACAACGGCCACATCTCTGCGGCGATGGTCACAGATGCAGTAAACTATGATTCCCGAGAAGACAGCTCCCATGACAAAAGCAAGAATGACTGCAATGGCCAGGAGGGTGACCGGCACCAGCTGATCGTGGCCTTTGAGATAGCTCTCACGAATCACTCCTGCAACAAACATCATACAGTGGTAAGCAAAAATCTAACAGGAAAAGCTTCTTAACGTATGTAGTCCATTCAAAGGCATTAACTGTGGATTTTATTTATTCTCAGCTTTTCATTAACTATCCCAAGTTCACATCCATACTGTACCTGCTGGCTGGAACTCACTTTGTGCAAAGTTAAGCTCAAGATGTTGAATTAAGATCCAGGGGTGGGTGTTCAGGGTGTCAGTTCATTCTTTATAAAGACAGGGCCCATTTGCAGAATTTGGATCTGTCTCAGAGATCAGCTTTCAAAATACCCCGAAATTCCAGGGTATTTAGATCAGCAAGTGACATTCTGGCCCTACTGAAGTCAATTGCAAAATTCCCAGTGACCTGGAATTTCACCCAGGGTTTTTAGTTAGGACTATCTCTCAGGCTGAGAAATAGCATGTATTTCTTCACCCAATCCTCAACTCCATCTCTCCTCCCACCTAATGTTATCTCACATTTTATTTCTGTAAATCACTGACACTGAAAAAGCTGAGGAGTCAGAAGCTTTATGTATGTTACATAAATGAATCTCACATCCTTTCAAGCTTTCTCCCCTGCTATTTCTTTGTTGTCTCTGTCACAAGGTTTGGAAGCCAGTGTCATATGTTTGGGCTGCAGCAGGGATGTTATAGAGTATTTATATCCTGAGTAACTATGAGAGAGAAGAGAGCGCCCAACACTGAAATACGTTGAGACAGAACAGGTTTAAAAATACCCTCCAGATTTCAAGTGTCACTGCTAATTTTTAAAAAAGTTCTAGATAAGTAAATATGCTGGATTCTCTTTGCTGCTTCAGCTAAAAGCACACACAGTGAGAAGCCTATTTTGTGGCATTGCACTGTGCTTAGAGATGCTGCCAGGTCTTATTATTGCTCCTAAGGCTTGCTGTCATAGTAGGCTTCTTCAGTAGAGTTAATATTCTCAACTTAATAAAAGTGATGTGAATGCACCAGTCAATAAACCTACAGAACATTAACCAAGATATTGCATATATAAAGAACATTGCTTTTCCTTTCCCTACTTAGTTGTGCACCAAGCCAGCACATGCTAATCAAATGCAAGTGCGGAGCCTGTTGGACTCTTTTAATGCTACGTGAGAAGGAATCGCAACTGTCGGATCATAAGTGCCTGACAAAGTAGTTAAAAAAACACAAGTCAAATACCCCATTCCCTTCTCTGGAGAGTGTGCAAATGCAAGTGCATTAAAAGCATACTCTGAGGAAATATAAACAATGTTCTTATTATGAGAGATAGTGAGAGAGAAAATGTACCTCGAAGGGCCTCACAAGACTTTGTGAAGATACCAATCTTTCATGTCATAAATCAACGGTGTCAGGAATCCTATCTTTTATGTATTTGGTGGGCAGATAGCTGTGGTCCAGAATTAGAACCAAGTGCCAAAAATCCCAGCACACTTTTCCAAAATAACATTGAAATACTGCTGTTGCCTCATGGAAAGCATTGATAAGCATTCTGTCTAGATTCAGTTCTACTTCTGTAGCATACTTGTCCCCATTTTAATTACAGTGTGTAAGTGGACAAATCAGGAATTTTAAAAGCTGAACTGCTCTTGAAATCATAATATCCTGCTTGTGACATCACAGTTGGTTGCCATGGAAATTACTTGTGTTGTGACAGAGGATTGTGATTTCAAGTGCGGAACAAAATAGCAGGAGTAGCTGATCCCTTAAGAAACAAAGATCCTGAATTCATGTAAATGTCCTTAGTAATAAAAGAACAAGGGAAGTAAAATAACGCCCAAAGGGAAAACAATGTGTCACTAGAAACAATCGTCAAATTAAATGCTTTTCAGACTCTTCCAAGAAGCCCCAGAATCTTTTTAAGGGTCAGATTTTGCCACCCTTTTACCACAAGGAATACTTAATGTGAATATATACGGTACAATCTGACCGTATAGTTGAGCTTAGATCAACAATAGCATGAAAGTTCACAGTTTCAAAGTTTCAGCCAAAATGCAAATCCTTTTGTGCCTTACTGACAGGAAGCATGGTCTAGTGATTAAGGCATGGGATATGAAATGAGGACACCTGGATTCTATTCCTTGCTCTGCTACACTCTTCCTGTTGTGACCCTGGAGAAGTCACTTAAACTCTCTGGGCCTCAGTTTCCTCAACTGTAAAACAGGGATATTTACTTACCCCAGAAGGATGTTTCAGACCAAACTCATTTATATTTGTAAAGTGCATTGACATCCTCAGAGGGAGGCTCAGAAATAGAAAGTATTTTATATGCAAAATATTACTTTGGTGTTGCAAGGATGCTCAGAAATGGGTTAGGTCATATCCACGTATATACTGTTAGGCACAATTGGGTGAGCTAAGGCCAGCTTCAGCCCTCAGGATCCAATTTCACAGGTGCCTCATGTAGATCAGACCATTGGAACTCAGTGCACAAAGCAGCTACAGAACTGGGCCTATAATTTACATTTCCTTTTGTCAGCTAAAGTTAAAACTTTGATATTCGCAAAAAGAAAAGGAGTACTTGTGGCACCTTAGAGACTAACCAATTTATTTGAGCATAAGCTTTCGTGAGCTATAGCTCACTGCATCCGATGAAGTGAGCTGTAGCTCACGAAAGCTTATGCTCAAATAAATTGGCTAGTCTTTAAGGTGCCACAAGTCCTCCTTTTCTTTTTGCGAATACAGACTAACACGGCTGTTACTCTGAAACTTTGATATTGAGTTACTGGGCTTCTTATTTCACTTGAGTTTGCTCAAAAATATTTTTAAAAGAGGATAAGAAATGGAATAAACAGATTAAATAAAAATGAAACAATTATGTTTCAAATTCTTCCACTGATCTAACAGTTTTGCTGCTGTTTGGATTGGTAGCACCTCTGGATACTGTGTGATATAGTGAGCCCTTGCTATTGTATCCAAAAACTGTATGAGACCCTGCTATCACTATCATATTACAAATGAAGTCTGAAGCATTATAACTCGCGTTACAAAACCACCCCACAATTCGGAATGAGTGGCCATGTGAATTCCAGAGAGCTGTGTGGAATAATAATGGTGCTGGAGGTCAGTTTTTCTTCACTGGCAGAATTTCATGAGGAAGCTTGACTTGAGCCAGTGCCATTTGAGCCTCGCTTTCATGAGTTCTAAATTCTGCCCAAACCTTCATAAACTCTAAAAGAGAGCTTTGTCATAACAGACTGAAAGGTCAGTTTCTGTGGCTTTGCTCTAGGTGTAGCTCAGTAGCTCTTCACTGATTATACCTTTCTAAATATGAACATTAATTGCTTATTTTATTTGATATGGTTATAAGTGTATTAGAAGGGTTTTTCTTTTGTTTCAAACTCAACCTTATCTTTAGATAAACTTGAAACATCTTCCTACAAACATGTTCATATTATTTCCAGATAGCATGTGCAGGTTGATCTCCATAAATGACAACAAACCATTCCCTGGACAGGTTTATGTTATTTACAGAATACATTCAAATAAATCTTAGGAGAAAGCATGTTGGATAACTGCGGTAGTAAACCTCAAAAGCGTCCGAGGTCATAGGCTTGAAGATATGAGTGCTCAGCATTTCTAGGAATCAGGCCCTACATGTAGTTAAGGATCTAATCATATTGATACTTAACAAAACCTCTTGGGGTCCTCAAACCAGCCTAGCACTCTCCCTCCCGAATACATCCCTTTTCCCATATAGGCTATGCTATCCTCTTGAGAGACCGAGGGACAGTTTAGTCATCTGATGTCCTCACTTTTTTGGTGGGTGTTCCTCTTCATGGAGACAGTAATCAACCTGATCTCTTCCTTCTTCTCCTGCTGTTCAAGGGAACCGCTTCCACTGAACCAATGCAATTGTGTCTGGTATTCATTTTCCTGGGCAATTTAATTTAATCAATTTAAAATATGAAAATAATTCTGTGTGTCCTCAGAATTTATGCCCAGTACTTTCTGAGACTGTAAAATCCTGGAGCATGCAAGATCATCTCTTCCTACTTTTCCATCAAAGCTGCTCATCCAATGAAAGGGGAGTGATTTCACATCCTCTGGGATTTATCATTCTACTGTATATACAGTCATGCATAAATTGTGAGGAAACCCCAGAGTGCCATTTAAATGTAAAGGGATGAGATTTAGAGGTCTAGAAGAAGGATAACTTGGTTCTGTCACTCCACACCATGATAGCAAGTTGCATTCAGGAGAGGAGACCCAGTGTTGGAGGACAGAAACGGGCATCATGGCCCATCTTCACCCCCCAAGAGAACATGCTATTAAGATAGTGAGTGGGTGGTTGGTTTTTGATGGGGACCTAAGAAAAATGTTTCATAAACTTCAAAATGTTTCAGCTCTGACATGAGGGATGGACAAAGCTCAGATGAATTATTATTTATCTGCACTGGTTCATTACTGGCCTGGTAATAATTATCCATAGGTTTAATGTCTTCAACACTAAAATGCAGTTGTACTGTGTGACCTTGGTCTCTGAAAACTGTCTTCTGAAGCCCAACTAACCATTCCTACATTATATAAAAGAACATATAAGTTACCTTAGCTAAGCTGTGTTTAAAGGGCTTGATCCCACTGAAGTCAACAGAAACACCTCTTAAGAAACAATCAATGTCATATATCAGACTGTTCAAGTATGATGTATTAAGAACTAAAGCAAAATACCAGAGAGGGAGAGGAATTATTTAAGATCAGTACCAATGTGGGCACAAGAACAAATGGATATAAACTGGTCATTGGGAAGTTTAGACTTGAAATTAGACAAAGGTTTCTAACCATCAGAGGAGTAAAGTTTTGGAATAGCCTTCCAAGGGAAGCAGTGGGGGCAAAAGACCTATCTGGCTTTAAGATTAAACTCGATAAGTTTCTGGAGGAGATGGTATGATGGGATAACATGATTTTGGTAATTAATTGATCTTTAAATATTCATGGTAAATAGGCCCAATGGTCTGTGATGGGATGTTAGATGGGGTGGGATCTGAGTTACTACTGAGAATTCTTTCCTGGGTATCTGGCTGGTGAATCTTGCTCACATGCTCAGGGTTCAGCTGATCGCCATATTTGGGGTCAGGAAGGAATTTTCCTTCAGGGCAGATTGGAAGAGGCCCTAGAGGTTTTTCGCATTCCTCTGTAGCATGGGGCACGGGTCACTTGCTGGAGGATTCTCTGCTCCTTGAAGTCTTTAAACCACGATTTGAGGACTTCAATAGCTCAGACATAGGTGAGAGGTTTTTCGCAGGAGTGGGTGGGTGAGATTTTGTGGCCTGCATTTTGCAGAAGGTCAGACTAGATGATCATAATGGTCCCTTCTGACCTTAGTATCTATGAATCTATGAAAATCATAACTTTGAACAAGGAAAGCCCAAGTCATAATATAAAATGTGGTGGTTCTTCCATATTTTTGTCTTCCTATCAGTTTACCAGCTTTCTTGTTTCTAGGCTGTTATGATATGATGGATGTGTCTGTCTCCATAGTGAAGTGATTAATAGGCATCTGTGGAGAGCAGACCCAGTGACCACAGATCCAACAAAAACTCTCTGTATTCTTTTTGTTACATGCAGTCAAAAAAAGTCTCCCATGTACAAGCCCGAGTTTGTTTGTCTTGTCTGTGATCACAGATAGAGATGGCAAAACATCAAGAAAAGCCCTAGAGTCAGAGTCCTCTAAAAATAGATTCTGGAGTTTGCTTTATGGTGAAGGCAAGTCTGATATTTCAGTGAACTCATCACAACTGCTTTGGTGAACGAAAACGAACTAGCTCAGTTTTCTGGTTTGAATAGCTTATTGAAAAGACATTCCAGAAATACAAGGGGCTGAATTCTGACCTCATCTCCTCACATACAATGCCACTGAAGTCAATGGAGGTCACACATGTAACTGAAAGCAGAATCTGCTCCCGTCACTAGAACACATGAATAAGCTAGCTACCTGTCACCACAAACAATGTATTTTCATTTCAATACTGTTGTTAGCTGTAGTCTGTATTAAAAGACATCTCTATACTCTGATCTGCACCCACGACAAACAGGATGACCACACCAAAAGTGAAATGAGAGTGCTATGTGGTTATCTCAGTAAGAAGCTGTCGTCTTCTTGTTTTCCAGTATAATGTGAACCAGATGGTGAAGTACTAAACCTAACCGCTGGCAATGGCATACACGGAAATGGAACTTAGAGATGGTAAATGATATATGATATTTAGGCAGGGATAAAGGGAAACTACTAATTGGGTATAAAGTTTCAATGACTAAATACATCATGGCAAGGAGGCAGCCAAGGAGTTGTACACGTTGTAGCTATTTTGAGCTTCACATCTTGACATGATATAGTCAGTGGTTGAATGGGATTCAGGCCACTTCCATTCCCCCCCACCTTTTGAATCACTTAAGGTTTAATTGGGAGCTAGGCATAGATGCACATTGGGCAAGGTGAGCCTGAATAAAGAGGAAAACCTGCTGTTCGCATTTTTTGTTTAGTACCAGCTTTTTGTTTGTTGTTTGTGTACCTCTCTCTCTGCATTAGACTTAATTAGCACGACAAAGTGTGGTGGTATTGGCTCAATATGAATGTTTGTGTTTATGGACTTTAAAATATAATTTCTGGATGCAAAAGAATGGGTTTTCAATATGTGTATTCAAGTGTTAGTGCTGTATTTACATACATTCACATACTGATAAATTCTATTTCAGGTCTGGAGAGCTCCTCAAGGTATTTTTAAGCTTTTTTTCGCTTCCCTAAATACATGTGTCACAAAATAATCAGCTGAAGTTAAACCACACATCCAGATCTGAGTTGATAGCAGGTATGGGAATACCCATGGTCTCCAATTTTTTTTTTCTTTTTGATATAATTACTTTGCTTGAAGGAACACTTTCAAGGTCAGGAAGCTCACAATCTCACCCACAACACCAATCATCTGATATCTCCTACTCTGCTGGGAGCCCCTCATCATGGAGACAAGTAAGCAACCTGCTTCCCCCCTCCTTCTACTCCTTCTGTTCCACTGGCCCAGTGCAGTTTTACTCAGTATCCCTTCTGCTGGACCTGCCAATCTCACCATTTAAAAATATAAAAAGTCACTATTTGCCAACAGTTAAACACTCCTGTTAAAACCGCTGGTAAAGGATAAATTTTTAATGGGGACCATTGCCCTGTTGTTTTCATACAGCTCTACAAATACAAGTTTCATGTGATTGATTGCATTTCTCTTGCTCTGAACAATCTATACCAGCAGCCCAGCATTTCTCAGGAAATTCTGCAATATCAAAACAGTGTGCACATATGCTAGAGGGAAGAATGAGGTTAGTTTGCAGTTATAAAGGTTCATATATATTTCATAGCTTTGTAGATTTCAAGGCCAGAAGGGACTGCAAAACTATGAAAAAAATCCTGTGACTATGTGTCTTTAATAACATGCAGTGCAACCTGAAAAGCATTGGAGTTTCTCATCAAGCATAAAGGAGAGACAGTGATTACTGGTCCCTAATCTCAATAGTGGTCCCTCCAAGAAGGGCTTGTCTACTGGTTTTTGAAGGTATTTTTTCCCTTCTTCCAATTGATCCAAATTAAATTACCCCTGCCCCTCCTGATGAATGACTTTCAGCCTAACTCTCTCCATAAAAAAAAAAAAAAAGTGATTGTGTTCTACAAGAGGAGAAGATGTACACGCACGGCTTTGCTTATAATGAGAAGGAAAAAAATCTAATGAATGATAGTCTTAAATGTAAGGGTCAAATGTAAAAAAATTCCTCTCCACCATGAGTGTTCTAAAGGTTCCAGGTCAAAGAGCTGGCATGGTGACCTAAAAAAAACTTCTTTAGGAGCGATGTACAGTCTTTAGTTCAATGGGAGGCAGGCAATCCATTTTTAGTGTGCATTATAGCAACCACAGAAATCCTAATGCACGGGTTGGCTCTATTGACTGTACAATACTGAAGATCTAGCATTAAGGAGAAATATTTTTATAAATAATTTCTCTCTTAAAAAGCTTGTAATGTAGTTATGAATTAAAGGCCCAATGCTGAAGTTCTTATTCAGGCAAACCTTCCACTGAAATCAAAGGGATGTGTGTCTGAGTAAAGATTGGAGGCCTGGCCTGTCTGATGTTTTTATAATCTGTTTTGTGAGTGGTACCTCCACAAATGAACTAATTTACTGAATTTTTAAAACATGACATTAGGTTCCAAGTACATATTCCACTGGATCTATTATTTATGAGAGAGAAACTACAGCTCTGAAATCTGCATACTTTAATTTGTCCCAAAGGTTAGACATAAGGTAAGTCCTTACAGTAAAAATTGCCTGACACCATTTCCCCCAATGACTAATGGTATTCAATGGCTGTTCATTGTGAACTTTACTGATTTTAATACTGTACGTACTTCTCCCCTTTCACCCTTCACAATGAGCAAAGGTAATTTTAGATGCGTGTGTGAGATAAGGCATAACAATTGTGTTTCCTATGGAAAAAAAATATGGGCGCTTGCAAAAGATAAAACAAAATGTACAATAAAATCCATATCCCCAGGAAAATTAATTCCTTTGTAGCTTTTTCTTTGAAGAGAGAAACTTTATGCTGCCTTGCATCTTACAATTTCTTCTGATGTAAAAGAATCTCTGAGCACATTTTAGGATCTTTCTACAGTGCTTGGGATGAGCTTAAAGATATTTAGCTGCTCTTTATTAGTTTACTTCAGGGGATCGTCTCACAGCTGTATTGAACTAGATTTACATATGCTCCTGTGAATATGTATGATTTCAGGGGTCCAGAGTAATTGTTGTAGCATGCAACATGCATCGCTCATCTTAGCTGTTCCCATTTCCCTGCATGTTAACTCCTCTCAGGGCACAGAACAAATTGAGCATTTTTTCCTATATGAAGGCAGCAGTAGGCATTATGTATTCAGGGCGGCCTTGTGCTGCTCCCAAGGCAGTTCTTATATGCAGTGTCAAGAAAAGAGAAGCCGTCATTGAGAAATTCTCTGGCACTGCTTCTCTTTCCACACAGCCGATTCTGATCTATGACCTCTCTGCCCAGGGGGGAAAACTCAAGTTTGCTGAATGTCAGCATAAGCAGCTGTGCATAGCTCTATGAAACTGCAAGCTTCTCTGACTAGCAGACTTGAGGAAGAATTGGGGTTAATTTTTCATCATTATGTGTGTGACCCAAAATCATAAATTGGATTTCTCATCCACTCCAATCCTTTTTTCAAGACAAAACATGAAAGTAACATTTTTAAGGGAAGGTACTAGTCTGAATCAAGAGGGTACAGCTGAACTAATTAATGAAGTATCTATTGAGTACCCAGATGTATGTTTAATAAGATTGTGCCCTGTATATCATATCCTCTGAGGTCCATCAAGAGTGCTATTAAGCTGTCAAAAAACTAAAGGACTGATCCTGCAACCTTTTCTCGTGCAAGTGGTCCTTAGTTCATGGGGATGGTCCTTGTGCCTTCAACTGGACCGTGTCTGTGTGTAGGGGTTGCAGAATCACGCCTTAAGTTAGCTCTGCTCTTGCACAAAGAAAGGGCGAAAGGGAAAACTGTTTGAAAATCTGTGAGACTTCTGTGAATCCTTCATATAATTAAAATCACAATATTTATTGTGTATTTTGTGACAAAAAGCAAATATGGTTGTTGACATTTTAGTTGCTTCTACACTAATGGTAAAGGAACGGACCTCAAAGCTTTACTCTAACACCTTGAATGTGTTAATCAAAACATATTTTCCTATTTATTGTTCAGTAAAAGGAAAGATTGGATGACTGTGTCTTAGAAATAATCAGAGGACAGAAGCAAGCAGGTGGAGAGGAGAAAATAGTTGGTACATAGGTGATATCACGCTTGTTATTTTTCTCTCCTTATCGCACTCCCTATGACCTTGAATAAATTCAGTGAGTGTTCGATCATTTTGAATTTGAGGCAATGCCCACGCTACAGAAACCCCTCTTTATATCTACACTTCCATTCCCACCTCAAAATAGAAGACCAGGAGCTGAATTCTACGCTCAGTTACACCAGTTCAAATCTGGAGTAACTCCAGACAATGGAGTAACAGAAATCATTACAGGTATGCTCTCTCTCGCACATGAGTGGCACAGGTACACTATTGAACATTTTCTCTGTTAGACATCCTGTCATGGTACTACTCCCATCTATCTCACACTTTGTTCTCCAACTGGGCTGGTGGTTCCATCTGCATACTGAAACCCTTCCACCTATGGAACTCCATTAAGTCAAATTCTTGGTCCTCTGCATTTTTCTACCTTCACTCTCTCATTCATATTATTGCTACCTTTAAAATTGTCCACCATATTTACCCGGATGATACTTGCTTATGCCTCTCTTTTAACACTTTCAGAGATCCTACACTCTCTACCCTGTCTTGATCAGGTAAGCTTTCGCCTTTGATCTCAAATACAGCAATACAGCAATATTTCTGTTGGGTAAGAGGCCCAAACAGAAGCACAACTTGATGGCCTTGATCTTATGCCATGATTCAGACTTGTTTTTTCCCTCTATTGGTTATAATGTTGATTCTTGACTCTATTTTCCTAGATCTCCCATGTCTGCAAATCTGTTTTCACCACTGTATGTCACGGCTTAACTGCTTTGTCTGTACCTCTAATGAAATTCTCATGTATGCCTTTCACTCCTCTCACCTTAACTCTTGCACTTCCCTTCTCTATGGCTTCCTGCCCAGTCCTAGGTCTCCAGACTCTATTATGTACAGTATGCTCCCAATCTTCATCCTCAAACAACTTCCCTGGCTTCCCGTTCATTTCAGGATCCAGTTCAAATTTTCCTCTTTGGATTTGTTGTTGTTTTTGTAAAGTTTCTGTTTCTGTTCATTTTTTAAAATCAACATCTTCCTGTCCGGGAGGAAAACCTGGCAGTCTGCATGCCATGGAAGTCAATGAGAATTATGGTGTTATACCAAGGTACCTGATAGGCTTCTTGCATATTTGTAGAATGTTCCTTAGGACAGGATGTTGTCTGATCTACTATAGAATTTTCCATGGACAGGATTTTTTTTTGTCTTTGGAGCTTCAACAAGCTGCTTATTGGTCTCCTTCCATGCCATATAAAATTGCTGCAGATTCTGTTTAGGTCTTTTTAATGCCATGTAGGTGGAAGTACGGGGTGGACATGTAGGCAATACCTCACTTGGGGATAGGCATTCATTTTTATCAAGTTCTCTCAGCCAAACATAGATAATGCTAAGTTATTTCATCTTTAAAGGTCTTGATGTCAGATATTTACAAGGGGTTGCAGATTTAGCAATATTATCTTAGTTAAACTATAGATCTGTACCCTGTGGCATATGAATCCCTCAGAGGACCTCTGGCATGGAAAATTAATTAGTGTCTTGTTGAATGGGTGCCTTAGTGCATCACCTTTGACTTGGCCATATTTAGCAAAAAATATACAGAGTACTGCAGGCTTTCAAGCCTTATTTAAGGCACTGAATGGAGACTAGTGTTTTGTGATGATAAAGCAGGATGTCATCTGCAAAAACAGCTATGTTCTTTATTATGGATTCTGATTCCCTAAATCTCTGCAGAGTGTCTGTAGTGCTTGCAAGCGGCTCAATGGTGAGAGCATACCAAATAAGTTACAGAGGTCACACTTGCTTTGTGCCCCTCTTGAGAGAGTCTGATTGGGTGCCAGTCAAATACACATGAAGAACTGTAGAACATGACGGAGGCTGTAAAATGATGTTAGAAATTCGATTTCTCCAGTACTACAAACAGATGGGTTCTGTGGGACTATGTAATATTAGAGCATCTAATGTGACAAGGCCACTTTTGTTAGTTTAATGTGATGAATGATGTTTATTGTTTACCAAATATTATGACTTGTGGCCATCCCTGGACTATAGTCAGATTGGTCAGTTTGAATTAGTAGTGGTAGGACTAGACAAAGCCTTAAAAAAAAAAAAAGACTCTTTACCAGTACTTTATTATTAAATTAATTGATGTGAATGATAGTATTCTGAATTTTTATCTTCTTCCTCCCACCCTCCCAGGAGTGCAGTTATACTGGCTTCCAAACTGGAACTGGGTAAGATTCCCTGGTCTGGAGAGGGATAGACCACCTGTAGTATTTGACAGTTGATGCTCCAGAACGGACTTATAGAACTTGTCACTGAAGCTGTTGGACTTGGGACAGTTGCCATGTGTGAGGTCCCTTACACTTTCTTATGCACATTGATAGCACTGCTTCAAATGATACCACTTGCTCTTCAGTAATGGCAGGATTTTACGACGTCTTTGTCTTTTTGTAGGAGTATATGGGAGAGAATAACATAGGGCTTGGGGGGGGGGGGGGGGGTTAATAGAATTTTAAAAATACGCCATTTGTTTTCTGCTGTCACAATTGTAAGTATCATAGACAAATCATTAGTGGGATGGCATATTTTTGGAAGCATTCAAGGGTCTTTACATTCAAAAAATGATTGTTGGGCATAAAAAAGAACCGCCTGGGCCCTAGATGTGATAATGTTGTCAAGCTGCGTTTCCAGTTGAGCTTTTGTTTCATGGAAAATACCAATCCTCAGTTGTCCTTAAAAGGAGTACAGTTTCTTATCCAGGCTTGACTGTTCTGCTAAAATAGCTGTGCCGTATATGAAACAGTAATCCCACCAAGGTATGCTTTAAATACATCTCAAAATCTCATGAGGAGACTGCTGTCACCTGCCAATTATTTTAAAATATAGCTCCATATGACAATTTACACCAGCAGAGGATCTGCTCTGATATACTGAGTGAAAAAATACTTTATTTTTTAAATATGTGTAAAGAGGAGTCTCCATTTGGATTTCTGGTCGTTGAGATCCTATGCTTCTAGCAAGGTATATATTGGTGTGTTAGCTGAGATGAGTATTACACTTATCTTAGAAGCTAAATACTTCATGTTTATTTTAGATGAGGAATTGTGGTCTTTGGAATGGGAAGAAAAGTCTTTACAATTTGTGCTTAGCAGCCTGTAGACATTGCTAAGGTCTTCTTTAAGTCTTTCCTAAGGATAATATTGAAGATTTTAGATTTTTTTTTTGTTTATCTGGAAGTTGGGGAGGGATTTAACTTTAATACAGCATTAAAATCCTCAGCTGGTATAAACTGCAATGTAAATCAGCTGAGGATCTGCCCCATTACCTTTAGAGACATTTTGATGTATAGCCTCAATTTAGAGTGCAGAGAACGTACTTACATTTTATTAGGTGGTTAATGCCTTTAATAGTCCAAATACAGAATTTTAGCAACTGCAGAAGAGTTGTGGTGGGAGGTTGTATTTTGTTTCATGGCTGTAGCAAAGGAATTCTTGGGTAAGTAATCGCCACTATGTACAATGTTGCTTCCATAGGTGAGCTAGTGGATGGTTAATCTATTGTAAACTTATTAAATTACATGTCTAAATTTAACAATATTCTTAAACATAATTACTATCATAGTGCATTTGCACAAGATGGCTGAATGAAACTGCACAGGCTCCTCATCCCTCTACATTTCAGTCAGGCTGCTGCTGCTTTTTTCTCCTCCATGGGAGGGATGGTGGGGGGAGGGGAAGGGGCATTGAGATCACAGGAGAGATTATCTCAGATATGCTATCCAGTGCCACAGCGCCTGATACCCACCACGAGCAACTGCAGGGAAAATCCTGTTCAGGCCCTGCAGCCTGAAGTACTTTGCTGAATCAAGGACATTTGTAGGAGAGATTGCTTATCAGATGCAATGCAATTGACTTACTGTGTTTAATATTAAATAAAATAAACCTTGGTAAAATCTGAATTATGCTACTTAAACTTTCGTAATTAAGTGTGTTAGTCATTAATCAGTAAACTAAGCTACATCCTTGAGTGAAAGAAGACATCTCAATTTATCTCTTTTTTCATAATCCTAAACAAGTGTAAGGATCAATATATGCTCGGAATATCAGCAGAGAAAGGATATTGAAAATGGTCAGGGGAAGTTTATCGACATAAAAAGAATGGAAGTGGTATTTCATATAGGATCATGCAATTAGTAAATAATCTGTAGGCTACTTGGAAAGTGTCGGCTGCTCTCAATCAACACTTGGGTTGTCATAAAATTATTACAGAAGATGTTCCCTATTAATTAATATAATCACTGAATCTAAGCACATACTATATAACTAATAAGAAAAATGAATTATTCAAATAGCTTTAATTTAACAGAGTATTGCCATTTTAATTATATACTGGCATTAATTTAACACAAAAAGGTGCTTTAAGACTGTTTTTAGAGTTATGTTACTTGCTCTAAAGTGTCTTTGACTTTCAGAGGCTTTTCAGTTGGAAAGGCCAGATTCTCTCCTGGAGACCTGACCTCTTTGTGCTGCCTGATAACCCTCCAATTAGCATAGAGCCACTATAATTATCATAGAGCTGGTGTAGCCAGCACTTACATCATTGCCTCCAACTGTTCTCTGGCTATTTTCTGATATTGTGAGGACTGTGTGGGGCCAAAGCCCGGCTAATGTACTTTACAGCTGTTCCCCATCTGAAAATATTTCAGGATTAGTATAGAACTGGCCCCAGAATCAGAAAGTCAAATCCTTTGTGCTTCATCATGCAGCTGCCCCGATAGGAGAGTGCAGCTGTGAACGTAGTCCTTGAGGAAATATATCTGATACCCTGATTCTTGCTGAATGGGATGCAGCATCTTTTGCTGCAAAGATGGAGAAAAGTCCTGTGGCAATTGCAGTTTTTCCCTGTTAGAGGGACATCTTTCTTTCTTGCTACCTGAAAGAGGGGAAAACTCTAATTCAAAGAGCTTTTTTTTTGAATGGACCCCCCCCCTCCAGCTACTAGATCTACAAGTAAAAAGGCAAAACATTAAAAATAGAGCTTGTCAGTTGTCAAATGTGGCTATGATGGATTGCAGGCTTTTAAAGTTATGTAAGTGGATAATTACAGGTTGGGGGTGAACTCGTCTCCTGAAGCCACTTTTGACACCTGATGAGCTCCGTTTTTAATGTATTCCCTTTTTACTTGTAGATCCAGTAGTTTGGATGTTCTTTCAGATAAAAAGCTCTTTGGATCAGGGTTTTCTACTCTTCCAGGGAGACCCAGAAGTCATATGTTAAGTTGGCAGCTTCTGTTTTCAGTATCTTCATCTTTATCCTTGGAGTAGGCTGACAGGTTTCTGTTGCTATTTGAGTTGATTCATACATTGTTACTGATGGTTCCTCAGCTGTTAGCTAATTATGAAATCCATCTACCCTTCCAGCTAGTTGGTCTAAGAAAGATTGTAGAGCTGTTTTGATTTAAAATTAATTTTCTGTGGTCAAGTGTAAGGCAATCCCGTGTGTGATCTTGGTTACCAGACTCAGCATTTTGCAGAAAGCATGGTTCTCTCCTCTCGACTGTCTTCCTGATCTTCTCCTATCTTTTAGTGCTGCGAGTTTTGCTTTCTTTCTTACAACTCCAAAAGGAGTCCACATATTGTTTAGAAAGCTTTGTGATTGTATCAGTTGGGGAGTCAATTATTTTGTGATTCAAATGAAGATCTAAAAGAGATTCAGCCAGGAGCTAATGGAGATGCTACTAAATTGTTATTCTGCATTACATGACCTCCTCTCTCTTTGTTTTAAAACTTATTCATGGACCTCCTATCTCTTATCTCCTCTGCTTACCTTGCAGTAGTTGCTTCTCTTTCCCTTCACCATCTGTCAGCTACAGTCTTGAGAACGTTTCACTGAAATAAAGTCTTAAGACAGTCTATTGTCTAGAACAGCCTTTCTTCATCTCTCTCTTGCATCAGTTCCCATCTCATTTCCACTTTCAGCTGAAAATGTTTCTTTACCTCTCTCACCCATACCCCTTAATTTCTGTCTCTTGCTATTAATTATTACCTTTCTGTGACTACTGTTATTCTACCATGTTTTGGTCTAGAGTTGCGATGAAATATGCAATAGGCAAAAAAGTTGTATTGTATAGTTCTGGAGACACAGCAGAAGTGTCATCAGTAAAAGCCTCTTCACACCGCTCTGCTAATGTGCCTAAATCTGAACTACAGGGACCACTTCTCGAGGTGTCAGAATAATTCTGCTTCCAACTCCATTTAGCTGTCAACCTTTTTGCTGAGGCTGCCGGTTATGATGGTAGCTTTTGCAAGGAGGACACCTGTCCATTAGGAACTGCACTGAGACCACTAACTCCATTTCTATGGTGTTGATATTGTTAGTACTGACCTGGTCTGCAATCAGACTGGAGTCCTAGAGTTGAAAAGCTCTGAATCCCATTGCCAAATCCCCAAGCCATCCAATTCCCCAAGAGAAGCCACTTATTAGGACTATTCCAGACAAGCATTTGATTATTTTAAAAGAAAATTTCTTACAGCTCCAGTGAAGACCCATTATGTGACAAACATGTAAACATCCATGTTATAAAAGGAACAGTATTCAACAATTTGATGATAATTCACCTAAGAACATTTTAAAGAAAAAAAACCTATCGGGTTTTGTTAGGAATAGTTCATCTAAACAACCTCTACTTAAATTAATCTACATAGAGATACATAAAAGATTTAAACAGACTAAATCCTGCACCATCTCAAGTCACTTTACTGAAATCCCAGTATGAAATAGAGTATTACTTGGATTATAACTAACTTCACTTCAAACCTGTCTCTATGAACTGCTGATAGATGCTAGAGAAGCAATGGAGATACAGATAGTCAGGGCTGATTCTCCACTCTGTCACATTTTTTATATCTCTGTTTTAATTGGATTGCCCTCTAGGAATAGAGTTCCACCAGCAGAGTAACAAATCAAAGGGTCAGCCCTGACTGTCTCTAGTTTCACTGCTTCTCCAGCATTTAGGTTCTGTTCTTAGTAGTTGGAAATGTTGTGAAACTGAAGTAGCTGACCGTGCACTTCATACTGTATGGACAAGGATTTGGTTTTGATCAGGGATACTGAAGGTATCTAGAGCAACAGGTGTAATTGTAGTGCTTACTTCAGTCATGTACATCTTGGGTACAAGTCTCCTTCCTGGCCTCCTAACAATGGAATTGATTGTGCATGCAGCTACTTCTTTGATTAAACTGACAATTTTTAGCAAGGGTCAGTCCCTTCTGATATTCCCATAACTATGACTGGCTAAGGAATATTTGCTGACCTTGGAAATTGAAAAGATAACACTGAACTCAAAGGATGATCTGGACAAATTCTGTGCTACACAGAATCCGCTTCTGAGTTATTACAAAATGGCAGCAGGATAATAAGGAATTCCCCTACTGCTCTTCTGTAAACATGCTTGGAATCCTTCCATACCTTAAATAAATCAAAATAAATTCATGTAAAAATAGATAGAGCAAATTTAAATGTACTCTCTGGACCAAATTCACCCATGCCACAATTTATACAAAATGAAGCTGAGCCTCCATCTTTACTGTAGGTTCTTATTGTTTTCATTTTAGTTCAATGTGAACAGGATTTCAGTAAATAACCATTAAAACTCCAGCTGAATTTCTACCTTCTCAATCCCCTCTATCATGATAGTACTGGAAATCTCACATAATTTTGGCTCTATGGCTTTATTTTTGTGAACTCCCCATGCTAGGTATAGTGCCAACATTCAGCAAATTATTCAAATAGTAGTAATAATAATAATAATAATAATAATAACAACACTACCTTATTCCTGCAAAAGGAAATGTTTTATTTTAGACAAACTCCTGAAATGTAAAATCTTTGCCCGCCCTGTGTCTATTAGTTGACTACTTCATAATGGTGCACAGAAAATTGTGTGACAGAGACAGGTTTGCAAATATTGTTAAGAGAAGCTGAAAAAAGGAGGTTCCAACATATATAATATCTACACTTGCATCCATGACATTCTAATTAATGTACTGGCTACTCTTGTCATTTGTACACCTCACCTCTTATTTTGAATCAGTGTTGTACCATTATTGTGTTGTAGACACTGAACAAAAAGTTTGTTCAGAGAGGAAGGGTGTCAGGGTCACCTAACCATGCAAGAGACAAATATTAAAACTGCTAAAAATAACCCCTAGACTTTAATCCGTCAGTGGAATAAGCAGCCAACCTCTCTATTGCTTGAATTAGACAGAATAAAAACTGGCAAAACCAAGAAAGTGGAAGCCACGGCTGCTGCATCTAATTTATCAATGTGATTAAAGGGCAGGCTCCAGCCATCTAGCGAGTGAGAGAGAAAAGAGTGGTTGCTGTGTTTGTGTTAATGAATCTAGGACTTGAAAGATATTTCTAAAGAAAGGCAGCAAGGACAGAAGACAGCAGACAAGGGCCAGGAGGGTAATGAAGGGCAAGGTCAGTTATGGTTGAAGAAAATTACTTCATTTATACCCTCTTGTAGATTTATGTAGCTACTCCCCATTTTGTTAGTAGGACCATACATAGATACAGCACTGTCATACTATTCAAAGTGTACAGGGTAAAGCCTTGGAATATCCCACACAAGGAGCTTGGTTTTATGACTTGAGGGAGGGAGACTAAGTACAATGGCAGCAGAAGGGAAGGTTAGACTGCAAGGTGAGGAGCTACTGTTTTGACAAAGGTGAGAAACACAAAGAATTAAATTAAAACACAGCAAGAAAAAACAAACAAAAGCACACTCTGGAAATGTGTTCTTTTTGGAGAGGGCTGGGAGAAGAAAAAATGGTGGCGTTTGCCAATCGCAATTAATTTTTCATTCTGCAATATCAATGACAGATTATTCAGTGGCCAAAATGAAAAGGCCAGTGGGATGGCAACAAACAGCTCCTACTCTATGAAGTGCGCTACACATTTTCATTTTGGCAAGAAATGTGAGGTATCTCAGAAACAACAATTCCAGAGTATATTTAGCTACGGAAGCGGCACACAAATGTCACATTCCCATGAGTCAATCCATTTACAGAAGCCCCTCTTTGCACCCCCACAGATATTCCCCAAGATGCCTGTGCTGAATTAAAAGCTGAACATATGGATGTGACATCATCAAGGCACCAATGTCACAGAAAATAAAGTAGCAAGTGGTTTCAGTAGAATTAGAGTGAAGTCGTTTGTGAGTGCAGGAAAAGAAAGAAAACACCTTCCAAAGGAATAAACACAACCACTAAAGAACACCACACAGCACTTTGCAAAACAAAAGGAAAATGTTAAAAACATAAAAGAGATTTTGGTTTTTTGTAAACATGTGAAGGGAAAAAAATACACAGCGAAAGTGAAAACAAAAAACTTTATAAACGAATATTAAGCATAACCTTGTTTGGTTTAATTTTGCATAACAACTCATTCCTTTGCCCTTTAAAATATTGGATCAATAGCAATTTTGGCACCAACTGGGGTCTGAGTGGGCAAGGCAAGGAGTAACAGCACACAAGTACATGGTAATGGTAAACAACCATGCAGTCACCTCTGCCACCATTGTCTGTGTGTAGACTACTTCCAGCTTTGTCAATATTCATAATTAAGCCCCAACGAATGCATGATATTTAAATGACCCTGTCAAGTGCTAATAAGACTCTTTGGTAACTGTCACTCCCTGGGGAGGTAACTATACAGTGCAAGCTACCTCATCAGTCAGTGACTAGAAGCAAAAAGGCTTACAACCCAGCAGCTATACATTTATTAATATTTTCACTATGTGCTCTTCTCAAAGCTGCTCCTGGCATACAAGATGCTTTTAAGAAGTAGCCTTCTGTCCATTAAGAGAACTGCTGTGCAATTAACAGTTGTGACGCATGGAACCACACATAACAAATGCCATTAAAATTCACATACACCTCTGCATTCCTCCCTGCCACATTAATGACCAGATTCTCCACTGGTGTAATTCATCATATCTCCATAGCTATCAATGGAGCTATACCAATGACTACCAGCTGAGGAGCTGGCTAGCCCCCAGGCGTTATCCTTTCCCCATTACAGATACAGACCTAGTTAAGGGTAAACACATCTGTCTAAGTGGATGGGAGGAGGCCAATGCTTTCTCTTGGGGATAGTGCAGTGGAGAAGGAACAGAAGCACTTGCTCAAAATGGTGTGTATTATCAAGAGAGATGAACAAAAACAAGCCAATTACTTATCTGCCATTTGCAGTGTGGCAGATTTATTGACCAGCGGAATTAAGGATTCCAGGTAAATCACGCATTATCATTTTGAGTCATTTTGTTTTGCTTTCTTTAAGTACATGACAGACAGAAAAGCAAACATTTCTGCAGCTGTTACCATAGCAAGAGCTAATTGCTTTTACAATAAAGGCCCACAAAGGCACGGTGGCTCAGGAGCAAAGTAGCAGAAGCTTGAAGGCTCAAGAAGGATTACTACTGTCACTTGTCAAGGGTTTCACTTCAGAATAATCCCACACGCTGACGTTCTGACTGATGTTTGCTACCATAATATTGGAGTGAGAAGAGATGGGCCAATCACAGAACTAAGACAAAGAAATGAATGTGAAGATGGGGTCTGCAGGAACCAGCAATTACTTATTGGAGGAAGCATGCTCTTATATTTAAGGCACAGGATGAGGAATCAGAAGTCCCAGAGTTATATTTCATTCTGCAGGCTTCTTGCATGATGGGCAAGTTCCTTAGATCTAGATTTGTAAAGGTATTCAGGGGCCTAAAGATGCAGACAGGCCCTAGTGGGGTTTTAAAAAGCATTGCTTTCAGGGGGTATTAAGCACCAAGAGCTAAATTCACAAAGGGACTTATATATCTTACTGCCACTTTAGGTGCTAAAGTCAAACATTTAGCAGCCACTGAGATTATCAAAACCTCCATTCAGCTGCTGCCTAATCCTGCAGGCGCCTATGTTTCTGTCAGTAATGCTTCCTCAACACCTAAGTTCCCACTAGTTCATGAGCAAAATTGCCCAAGTCCTGATGCCAACTAGATGCCCGGTGCCCTTGCTCATGCCTGAGCCATGGTGGGATGCGCAAGTGAGGCATTCCCTCTCTCTCTCAACTGCAGGGCATTCTCAGAGTATGCTTATCTGATCAGGCCTCATATAGAAGACAGCTGGGGGTTACCTGATCAAGACTGTTTGGGGCAGGCTGGCTGGTGTGAGTGTTCTAGAATACCAAGGCACTCACCTGTGACTTAGGAGACTTGTTTTCAAATTCCCACTCTGCCTGATTTGAAACAGGGACTTGGACTCAGGTCTCGGTGAGTGCTCTAATCACTGGGCTATTGGTATAAAGGTGTGGGGATCTTTCTCGCTGGTTTTTCATGAGAAAATGGCGAGCCTGGCTTAGGTTCCTAACTTCAAGAGAGGGTTTATCTGGAATCCCAAATGGAGAGAGGTGCTTCCGTCTGGCCCAGCATTAGATGCCTAACTAACTTGGAGCGGCAGGGCCTAAATTGCACCCCCCTTCTCACCATTTCCATAGGCAGCTCTCCACTCACCTTGCTGGCTTCTGAGAATATTTTAGGTGCCTAACACTCCCTATGCATTGTATAAGAAGCCTGGGCACCTAACTCAGGACAGAGGATTCCACTAAGTAGCAAAGCACCTAATGCCTAAGTCCCTTTATGGATCTAGCTCTAGGTGATTTTGAAAATCTGACCTGGCACCTCTCTGCATCTTTTGGAGCATACATACATTTACAAACATGGCCACTAAAAATCTCCACATGCCTCAGTTTCCCTATCTAATTTACAGGAAGATGAGGCTAAATTAATTACAGTATGCTGAGTCATTTTCAACCCTTGAATGGAAGGCACCATAGACGCGCCACGTGTTAATGATAATATAAAGCAGTGGAAGTGGCTCATCGTTAACTCATGAAGATCAAGCTTAAACAGGGTTAAATCCACACTTCTCCAGTCTCACTCATATTTGTTTTGTGTGGTTTCCTTAGTCAGTGAATATCAAGAACTAAGTCTAAAATTGGTTATTTTGTTTCTGCCTTTCCAATAAGCTTTTAATTACAGTGCAGGAGTTTGGTTACAGGCTACCATGAACCAGCTGGAAGCAGTTACACCGTAGTCACGCCTCCCCCCCTCCCCCCACCACGTGGATTCATTTCCAAGGCCTTACCCTTCTTGTCTTGGTGATTATGGGATGAGACTGCCGCATATGGATCTGTGTTTTCAGATGAGCCAACCGGATCCTTCCAATCCAGCATACGTCCCCTAGTATCATAACCCTCTTGAGCTGGAGAGTCAGAAGTGGTGGTGCTTGGAACTAGTGAACTGGAGTGGCCTGTGTTTACATTACAAATACAGTTAGGGAAGACACCACACATTAGTCACTCACCATGCTAGCTCACGCTCAGGAGCATAAAATAAGCATTGTTATTTGTGAATGCTGGAAGGATTTCTTGAGACCAAGCAATGTTTCAAAAGCCTTTCACAATATTGCCCAAAGGAAATGTAGCATCTGAATCTTTTGGAGCTGTGAGAAAAACTACCTTCTGAGTAGTCAGAGTGGGCATGTGTGCGCCTGTGTCAGTGGGAGTCATGGGCCTTGGCTATAGTCAAAGCTTCACTGGTTTACCTAAAAATTTTAGTTTAAACTGATTGAGTTGAACTGGTGCCAAACATGGTGTGGGCACTCTTTCTACAATTTCAGTCCAGTTAGCTTAATTCAGTAAGGTGTTGAGCTAAATCAATATGAGCCTGGTTTACACTGAATTAAGCGTGTCCACACTGTTTTGCACTGGTTTAAGTTAATTGATTTTGTAAACCAACTTAAAGTGAAACTGGTGAATCTTTACTATAGACAAGGCTGCTGTTCTTAAGGAGAATGACAGATTAATTGTGGCAGGGATAGGTCAGCTGATCCCTGCCTTGTGCTCTCAGGGGCAGGACAGAGTGTCCAGGGCCTGACCATGTTCTCATGATGGCATCAATTTTCTGAAAAGCCATAAACTCTGTGATTTGCTAACACTACTTTAATGATCTGGAGTGGTCTCTGCCTGAATGGACACATTAGTGTGATCAAAAGGGGTCCCTGTAATGGGAGTAGGAGTGCTGGCAAAAAGAAGGATTATTAGGTCCTGGCTCCACTCATCTGATCTAGATCAGGAACACAAGTGTCAATACCCCTATCTCTTGACCATGATCTACTGACTCTAGAGGCCCCTGCAGCAGTCTCCAGGTGAGATTTACCCACCAATCCCCTTAGGATAAATCATGATTTTAAAAAAATCAGTCCAGGCTCCTTCAAACCTTAATTTGTTCCTGCTTAAGAAAAGCTTTTTTTAGGCTGTTTATGTGGCTCCAAATCACTTTGTGTTTTCTATGCAGGCTATTGCAATTTACTGAGCACTACAGGAGACATAATCTTAAAGCTTATAGTTCTGTTCCATGGAGTTTTATAATGATTCTGCGATCGTTATTGATGTTTTTAACTATACAGGTTGTGGCAATCACCTTTGACATGGTTCAGATTAACAAATGTTTTCATGAGACATGGCCAGCCAGGCACAAAGTAATTTTCACATGAAGTGGGATTTAGCTGGGATATGGTGGAGAACTGATCTGTGTGGGTTAAATAGTCCTTTAACCACCTCACATGGTTGAGTTGCAAATGAATTCAGTGAAAAGGCAGCAGCTTCTATTAAGTTGCTGCTATGATTTAAAGGCGCTCTACTTAATATTAATTATTGCGGAGAGACAGAAAATGACTCTGTGCCTATATTTTTGAGGAGGTCCTTTGAGTCATCACATAGGGTTACACACAGCAGCACTTTGAACAATATTTAACACAAGACATGCATGTAACTAACGCCTGTATTTAACTGATACAATTTGCAGGAAAGGAGGTCAGCTCCAGTGTTTTTACCATGGATCCAGTCTTGAGATGCTACAGCTAATCATTAACAAGATTAATTTAGCAGTGTACCCCAGGCTGAAGGATGATACTGACAAGGGCACTGTATTATTCTTTAATCTATCATGACAGGAAGTGTGGTTCCACTATCAGTCTTTCTAAAATACTGCAAATTAGAGGCTTCATTTTGTTTAAATAGAACGTTTTTTAATTTTGCTTAAATAAAAAAAGAGAAGCCAAGTGGTTATCCACTTCTAAAGATTTCTGTAAAGCCAAGAGCACTGTTGGAAATATTGGTAACAGTTACGTGGATGGATTCTGAACCAAATTTGCTGCCTTATCTCCAAGAATTCCAAACAGCTGCCTCTGTCCAAAGGGACTAGTACAGAGCCAGCTACTGAAAACTTGTGCCTTCTTAAACTAGGAATATGCTGGAACTGTAAGGCTTTTCTACCATACCATTTTATGCCTATAGCACTCTTGTGCTCATCCCAAAGAAATAACAGAAGCAAAAGGACAGAAACAACCTAGAAAGTGGAAGTTATGAGATTCCATGCCTTCTTGTCTCTAAATACAAAACCATAGTGCCAGTATTCATGGGGTTCCAAGCCTCAAGTTGACACCCCATTCAACCACTGCAATACTGTACAATATTTGATCAGCCCTACAAATAATGCTGCACTCAACATAAGAAAACAGTTAGTCCTAGCTCGATAAGAAATTAGGAGAAAGCACTGCCAAATAGCAGTCATAATTTATACCTGTATTTGATATGCATTTTGTGCCCCCATCTCCATGCAGACACTTTCAATTTAGCTGTGTTCAAGGGGCAATTTTATGGTAATGCAATAAGTATAGTTAAAGAAAAAACATTTCTTAATACGGTAATCTAGGGGAAAGATATGCCTAAGGGACACATTCTTTACAAAAAGTGTTCCTGAACCATATGCTACAAATACATGGAGAACTCCTTGGTAATGGAAAGCTATAGCTATATGATGATATTAATGTGTACCAGATGGCAGTTAGGTAGAGAAATGTTTCACACAAGTGCAAGAAATCAGTCTACTCACTCTGTTACTAAAATGGTAGTATAGTACGCATTGAGAAATGATTTTCTACATGTAGCTGAGATACATTTGCTTCCATCTGAGCGAGGGGCAGCAGCAGATTAGAATATAATAACCTTTCCAACTTGGGTTCAGACTGGATCCTGCAAACACTTACTGCTGGGCACAGAGTTTGCTCCCCTGAGTAGTGTCATTGTGCCCCGTGAGTGTTGAGACAATCAGTCCCTTGTGAAATTCAAATTTATGAAGGCGCACTGCATAGGCATATGTGTTACTTGAGCACTGAAAGTAAGGGTTAAAAGTGCTGCCTAGGCTTAGTGCTGCCCCTCTGTGCAGAGGTGACTCACCCATAGTGATGACTGTTCCTCAGCAGTGACTGTCATATGTCATGTAATATGCCTTCTTCTCAAGTACACTAAGACTACTTTATACCACGCTGCCTGCATAAAGTGGCCTTTAAGTTATATTTACACCCACTTTAAAGTCTTTTTACACAACTACAGCAATGCAAAGTGGCTTTAGCATAAATGGGAACCAGGCCCAATAGCTCTATTTTAACATGGCGTACATTTAAAACATGTCTACAGTTACTTCCTCATTAAGATTCTGCTGTTGTTTTAAACTACCCCCATCTGAACAACTGCAGATTTATGGTGCTCCTCAAGCACTGATTTCGAAAGCAGAAGTTTAAGGACACATGCTCTTTGAAAAAAAGTGACTTTGTGATTAATTTGTAAAGCTTTTTGTTTGCAAGTATGTAATCGCAATAATACAGCAAGAACAAGAAATCAGATGTAACTAGAGCAGTGCATATTGAGGAATTTGGAAGCTGTAACATGGTTAGTGTCTGTGAGCACTGATGATGCATCAGAAGAACTGTATTTCTGTAACTACTATTCTAACCATGTTTTTATGAAACAAAGAGATGTGATAGTTTTTTTAGCTTTAACACAAAGTCAGGGATGCAATATGGATGTGATAGTTGGTCTAATATGCACAAGGTGATAAGACTCCAGAGATTAAGATGCTCCACACACTATCCTATTAACAACTATAGCAACCTAATTAGACAATTAGAGGGAAAGGCTAAATCAATACTACAGAGGGAGAAAGGAATGTGGCTAGGGGTAAAATAAGGGCCCAATTCACTAAAAATTGATGTTTCCAAAAGTAATTAAGTTGCATACAATTTTGCACAGGGGAAAGCTTGCTTTAAGCGAAGAGTCTTAGCCTTTTGTCTAAATATGTGTTTTTTGTTCCATATGTATCTGACCTTCATTGAGTGGCCTTCTGCATGGGTGTGGAAAAATGAATGTGCATGAACAGTCATCGATGCGGGCTTTGCACTTCATCACTGGTTTATAGATGATCATGCGAGGCTGCCCTATCTGCCAAATACAGGAGGATGCTAACGCCAAGAATACAAAGATTAAGGGCTTGACTCTCTTCTCAATTACAGTGGCATAAACTAGGAGTAACTCCAGTAACGCCAGTGGAGTAACAGTGGTGTAAAACAATTATCAGAAGAAGCAGCCCTAAGCCTTCTTGTGAATCTGGAGATAGATAGATATCCTACAAGCTCCAAACGCATCCTACGCATTCATTTGATTGGCATGCTGATATATACCAGCATTCTAAGGTTCTAGCCATAATGAAATGCCATTTAATTTTACATTTAATTATGTTCAATAACAGTAAAATGCACTGTTTATATAATTTTAGTTAAAGTAAGTATACTTTTCTTCTCATGCTAAAATGACTTCTTTGCATCAGTTAAAATACTAAACATTAGTGTGTCTATACAGTGAATTGTTAACATGAGGCTGTTTTTTTACTGTATGTTGTGGAGAGATTGTGAGTTTTCTCTCTTCATGTACGAGATTTTTGTAACCCCCTTTTCTTTGGTAGGTTGTCTGAGCACAAAGCAGGAGAGAAGGAGGACTGTCAACTGCATCATAATGTCACCTCTTGTATTTTAACTACGACAACAATAAGAGAAATTCACTGATCTAATGACTGCATATCAGAATTTGCCTCAGGCATGTCATTAGTATTAGATGACAGATAGGGTGTGATTGGGACTTAAAGTTAGCACTGGGTAGCATTTCTCCATAGTACCAGATAAATAAGATCCTTTTTTGAAATGTTAATGCAATAAATCAGTTTGGGAGAGGGAGATACAGACATTAGCGTGTTTTTTTTTTTTTTATACACACACCCTTTGGGGCTGTGATGTTTCTCACTGAGGGCCATCTTCATGACTCTTTGGTGGAGGCTGCTTTTTTCACCTGACCAAAGTCCATAACCAATAAGGTGTCTCTCCACAGCCCTGCTGTAAAGCTGTGTTTCATATGAGTGGGAGTACCAATGCACTTGGCAATCAAAACCTTTTTGAACATCAGTGCTATACACAGGGCAATTTTCTTTTCTTCAGACTCAGAAACATTACTTTTAATCAATTACTGCTATATGCTTTGGAAGAATAACACTGAAAACACTCTACACTTGCAGATGCTGAGCATGTGCTAATTTTGTCCCAATTCTGATCTACTTTGTTAGTCCAGGGCTTGTTAGTCCCATGCTGCCTGACAGGAGTCTGATCACTAAGCCCCAACTCTGCCCCACTGAAGTCAATGGTAATATGCCATTGCCTTAACCAGGAGTAATACCATACGTCACGCATAGCCTATGGATATCGGCCATTGGAGGAAGATCTGTTGTGGAAGCAATGACCCTAACTCTTTGGCTCTGGAAGTTAGAACTTTCTGGTGTGAAGCCCTTTGTTTTCAGATGGATTGCTGGGATCTGGCAACACCAGGAAGTTAGGGAGTTACATAGAACATGGAAGAACCAGCAGGAATAAGGCAGCCCAAAAGTTTGGAAGCAATTGAAACCTTCGTGTTTTAGGGCATGAGCCAACCTCTAACTAATGAGGCTTGCAAAGAAATTTTCCTTATGGGTAGGTTATTCCATAACTGCCTGAGGCAGGGTTTCTTATTCCTTTCCCTACAGCATCTGGTACTGGCTGATGTCAGAGACAGGATACTTGGCTAGATGGACCTATTTTCCTACCTTTTTTTCCGCAATGAAAAGACAAAATGTATTCATTGTACCATGTACACTTGCTAGATGCTCTGGTGAAGCATGCTTGGGTCAGCTTGGTTAAAAGTTCTGAATTTGGAGTGCCATTAAGACTGGCCATAAATTGTTTTAGCTCAATTAAGTAGTTTTGGTGCAAGATGGAAAATTGTATGTCAAAAAGGACAAATAATCCTAAAATCAGTGAATCAGGCCCCAATAAAACAAAACAAAAAAGACAATTTCTATTGGGGAATGGGATCTACCAGCTAACACAAGGACCTGGGGGAGAATTTTTTAAAATATCAATAAACTGACCATACACTGTGTTGTAAGACATTTCATGAGCTGGTGAAGCAGTTGAAATGGCTATGGAAAAAAATAAATTAGGAAAAACATTATAGAAAAATCAAGGCATTACAATATTTAAAAGGTTAGTAAGATGATCCCTCCAAAATTGAGCAGCACAGATAGGAAATGATGTGACTAAGAGCGTCCTTACCATTCAGTGCTACAAAGGAATCTGAAAGAAAAACAAAAACAAGAGGTAAAATTCATTATTTCTCCCACAGTGCTAAGTTCTTGCTACTAACAAAACCTCTTATGCTTCTGTTGTTATTTAATTGTACTGTGTCAGTGCCCAAGTGCCCCAATCAAAATCGGCATGTCAATGTGCTAGATGCTACACAAACATAGAAGAAGACCACAGTGTCTGCCCCAAAGAGCTTACAAGCTAAAGCCTCACTCCTTCAAAGACAACAGTGCAAGCAGACCCTAGCCACCACATAGCTCTCTTTGCAGGATCAAGTCCCAAGGAGTGAATTTCACCCAATGTGCACAGATTGATTCTGAATCATTTCTCACCCTTCTTTGATAGTTAACTGATGTCAGATATCCCCCACTGCCATTCAACCTGGCCAACTGTTATATGGCCAATTTCTTGTAACCATCGCAGCAGAAATGGGTCTTGAGGAGGGACAGGAAGAGGGCAGTTGCCGCACAGACCATTAGTTATCAGACATTTAAATAGTTAAAGCCTCAACTTATTCTTACATTCAAAATCTGCAAGTGCTGATTGTCTGATTGTGGTCATTAAGTGTTTGCTTAAGGAGAAATTTGGAGAAATCCCCACTCTAATTTTTCCACTGCTCAAGCTGAATTGTGGCGGTATTTGGTATTATGAGGAGGACCAAATCTACAGTGAGATCATTCTTGATATCTCTATGTATATGGCACGGGTATGCAGTGAAGGGTACCATGGAATTCTCTGCTTCAAATATGAAACTCTTTACAGAGTAAATATAAAAACAGGCTTTATCCTGTTGCCATTGTAGTTAATGACAAAAATCATATGGACTTTAAGAAAAGTGGGACTGAACTCATACACAATAAGGGCCATTTAGATATTGTCCTGAGATAGGTGCCATGTCACCCCATGAGGAAGCACTGCAGGGACTGTGCATATATCTCTCAAACAACCCAGAGTACAGGCTACCCTATACTCCTAGCCCATGAAGCAGACTGACGTGGAAGTAGGAGGGGTGCATATGTAACCTACACACCTCCAGGGTGTGGTGTTCTGTCCCCTCTAGTGGCACTGAGACCACTTAGAGATGAATGAATCTGCTACAGCCCTTAGCTAAGGACCGTGTGGCTTTTAGCTCATGCAGTAGAGGCTCATAGGCTAAGCTCCAGAAGTCCCAGGTTTGACTAGGTTCTGTCGGTGTTACACATACATAAGAACGGCCATACTGGGTCAGACCAAAGGTCCATCTAGCCCAGTATCCTGTCTTCTGACAGTGGCTGATACCAGGTGCTCCAGAAGCAATAAACAGAACAGGTAATCATCAAGTGATCCATCCCCTGTCGTCCATTCCTAGCTTCTGGCAAACGGAGGCTAGGGACACCATCCCTGCCCATCCTGGCTAACAGCCATTGATGGACCTATCCTCCATGAACTTATCTAGTTCTTTTTTGAACTCTGTTATATCTTGGCCTCCACAAGATCCTCTGGCAAAGAGTTCCACATGTTGTCTGTGCGAAGAAATACTTCCTTTTGTTTGTTTTAAATCTGCTGCCTATTAATTACATTTGGTGACCCCTAGTTCATGTGTTATGAGAAGGAGTAAATACTTTATTACTTTTTCCACACTAGTCATGATTTTATAGACCTCTATCATAGTCCCCCTAAGTTGTCTCTATTCCAAGCTGAAAAGTCCCACTCTTTTTAATCTCTCCTCATATAGAAACTGTTCCATACCCCTAGTCACTTTTGTTGCCCTTTTCCAATATATCTTTTTTGAGATGGGGAGACCACATCTGCACGCAGGATTCAAGATGTTGGCGTACCATGGATTTATATAGGAGCAATATGAAATTTTCGGTCTTATTATCTATCCCTTTCTTAACGATTCCCAACATTCTGTTTGCTTTTTTGACTGCTGCTGCACATTGAGTGGATGTTTTCAGAGAACTATCCACAATGACTCCAAGATCTCTTTCTTGAGTGGTAACAGCCAATTTAGACCCCATCATTTTATATGTATAGTTAGGATTATGTTTTCCAATGTGCATTACTTTGCATTTATCAACATTGAATTTCATCTGCCATTTTCTTGCCCAGTCACCCAGTTTTGTGAGATCACTTTGTAGCTTATCTTGAATAGTTTTGTACCATCTACAAATTTTTCCACCTCACTGTTTACCCCTTTTTCCAGATCATTTATGAATATGTTGTATCGTACTCATTCCAGTACAGACCCCTTGGGGGACACTGCTATTTACCTCTCTCCAGGCTGAAAACTGACCATTTATTCCTACCCTTGTTTCCTATCTTTTAACCAATTACCAATCCATGAGAGGCCCTTCCCTCCTATGCCATGACAGCTTACATTGCTTCAGAGCCTTTGGTGAGGAACCTTGTCAACGGCTTTCTGAAAATCTAAGTACATCTGATACAAAAGATTAAATCCTTAAGCTCTCCCAAGCAGAGGGACTGCAATAAGAAATGGCTATGTAAGGAGTGGGAGGCTTCTGGCATTCTCCCCAGCAGTGCGTCTGTGCAGGAGCCAGGCACACTCTGGCCTTCAGTCTACATGCTCCATTACTCTATATTCCATAAGTGTTGGCTCACTGTACATTAACTCCTCAGCTTCAGCGGTTTTATTGTGGCCACAGGCAGCGGAAATTGTTCTATGAAGAATTGGGTTCTTGGTTGCATGGGTTTAAAGTAATGTCCAGGTTCTGAATTAAACCGACATAGGCAAGAACATTAAGAACGATGGCTATCTTGAACGCAGCCCTAGGTATTTCTGGGGTCGCCAATCAGCACATAAGGTTTCACTGTATGCGACGTGCTGCAGTCCCTTGGCACCAGGCACTGTAAAGACTGAGTGACAGCTTTCACTCTGAATTTCTGAGGTATAAAGAGACATATTATCCAAAGTTTTATACATGGATTAAGCTGCAGGATTCCACTGCTGGTAATGATGGGGTGAAATCGGCACTCTGCCGCACGAGAAATTTACCTTGTAAAGTTACATGTGGTATTTTTGTATTAAATCTCTCTCCATTTAAAAATGCTGAAGCTCTTTAAGTATATTAAGGTACGTTAAAGTATGTCAAATGCAGCTCAACATAACCTTAAGCACTGCTGAACAAATTTTGACATAGATCTTTTGCGTAAAGCCATGCCATGGGAGTGATTATTAAAAGGATTTTTGGCATGTGTTTTCTAAACGCTTCCCATGGAGTTAGCACAGATAGGCAGCGTTAAAGGGTCATTAAAAAAAAAAACACTTCATATGTACAGCCCATGAGTTTGAAGGTTAAATGTTTGGCCATATAACGTGTGTCATTTCTTTCACTCCAAAGGCCACATTCTCCTAGCCTTGTTCATCATGTTGTCTAGCACCTTATTTGACCAGAGTGCCCTGGACTTCAAAGTGAATACTCTAGGCCCTGCTCATGATAACTCAGATTATCAGAATTTGGTCCCAAGTGATTAGTCTGCATTCCAAACTCCTTGTCTACATTGTCCCAGTTAGTAAATGTACATAATTCAAGGAAATCAGAAAAAAGTCCATAACATAAACAAGCCCAATTCTGTAGGCAACAAGGATGAAATCCTGACACCATTACTGACAAGGGCAAAACTCCCACTGACTTATGTCGGGCCTGGATTTCACCCCCTAGGGTTTTGGATGCACAAAGAAATAAAAGATTAGGCTTATTATGCACACACTTGTATTTTTCCTAAAGTCTCAATTTAAATATGCTTAATCTGAAAGAGCTATATTTTGGCACACAACACAGTTCATAAAAGGGGTGATGGGTAGCTGCACTGCCTCAGGAGCATCCCAAGTCCGCAACTGCCTCTCAGGGAGTCACACTTCCCTCCATGTTGCCCCTTACTCCTGAGGGGTTACTGCTGGTCACACCAGTTGCAAATTACTACCCCCCACAACATGCTGGCACAGCTGTGCTGACCAGTGAGTAGGGAGTGGAGACAAGGCTATGCACACTCCTCATCCCTCCTCAAGTCACTGCTGCCCATCTGTTCCAGAGAGGGACTAAGGGTAGCCTTGCTTACCCTTGCGGGCCACGACTCAAGGTCTGAGTAAAGGGAACAGAGGTGCTCTCATGTACGGGTACATAGACCAAGTCACGATCTCACCCAATATTTGTAAAGCAACAAATGTTCATTTTGCACTGCGCAGCTGAGACCCTGCATGCAAGATCACACACATAATCCAACCCACCCACTCACCCACCCTTGAGTTTACAATGGCAACGAAGATACAGTGTATACAGCTGCTATAATTAATATCCTTCAGAGCTGGATTTGTCCCACAACACAATTGCCATTAACACAAGTGCCATTGTTTGTATAAACCAAAATTATATGTTTTCTTTAAACAGGCACACAAATGCTTTTCTTGTACTGGTTACTTTAAGTGTGGTTGCTGTTGTTATGTTTTTCATTGCTAACAATAGAGCTCTGGGCAGGTAATGGTGATTCTGGGCAGTCAAAAAGTTTCTCTGACACAAGATAAACAGGGAGTAAAAGCTTTGCTTACTTTGGCAGTCACCCAGGCCATCTGTATTGCCATGCTCTATATCCTGCTCAAATGCCAGCCTAAATAACAAAAAGAAACATAATGGTGTGAGTAACAACATTCACAGGCATCACCGGAAAGAAATCATACCATCTAAAAATGAAATAAAGATACAGAGAGAAATTGGTCATTTCTTTAATACACCACTGGGAAACTTGCAAAATGCAAACATAGACAAATTGAGTTATTTTCACCTCTTAATGGTTCTTTTGGGTGCAGATGATGCTTTGACATATTTTTCTGCAAAATTTTTCTACTACGTCTTGTATTGTTAAATCAGGCAAACAGATACATATCTTTATGAAAAATGGGAGAACATCTGTGAATAAAGTGATAAGTCTAAAACAAACAATGAAGTTATCAGAAAGCAATTATGATTCTATCTGAACTTGCTTGTACTCTGCAGAAGGTGCATTGGTATTTTGACAAGAAAAATACACTAAACCAATATGTAGGTACTGAGCCTAGGAACTATGATAATAAACACTTCAGAAATGCTCATAGATGCAGAAATAGATGTCAATGCTATATGCTTTAATTCTCTTCTACCTCTACCAAATGGCCCATCTGAGGCACAGTCCACTTTGTTGTAATGAAGAGAATGCAACAGGGCACTTACAGTTAACAAAGATCTACAGTGAATCTTTAAAAAAACATTCTAAAGTAATAGAGAGAATAAAATGGCTGATCTAGGAATAAGAATGATAATGCAGCTGTTATATATTTATTGAGGACCTGTAAGGAAGCAGGGGGCTTCCTGTCGGCAGGAATACAGAGGTTATCTGATGTTAACAATACACCTGTACCAAGATTCGGAAGTACAGCCAAGGCGTAAAGTGAGTGAGCTTGGGCTGTGTCAGACCTGGCCAAAATATGAGACCTTTCAGATGGATCTGTTGCCTGCAAGGAGGCATTTTTAAATGCATTTAAAAAAAGCTTTCAGAGTCCTAAAATGTTGTTATGAAGTACTGAAATTCCACTGTTAAGCAATTAGAGATCCAACAAATCTTTCGGTGTACTTTAGTGATCTGTGATTCATCTCAGTAATACACAGAGGGCTGGTTTTGTTTGTTTGTTTGTTTGTCAAACTGCTTCAGTAATCTAATTTGGATTCTATTGCCTCTTTTAATCTGCTTTCATGGCACCAGTGCCAGACTTGCTCATACAGTTCTCCCTCTTTGAGCAATGCATGGGACTTAATGTGTATCTATCTTCTTTTCTTTTTCCTAAGGGTAAATAATCAGTGGAGAGTTTGCATCAAATCATACTCTGGAATTCCAGAGAATGCAAATGAGATGAAAGCAAACATTTTGCACATTCTTTTCCCAAGAGCTCCTTCTGGGCTTTTTCAAACAGTTCTGTCCAAAATTATATCTGATTGGCATCACTGCTAAAGCCCCCAATTTTCACTCTGTCTATCCAGAACCAATGGTTACTTACTTTATACCAGGTAACAGCTGTGTGCATACCCCACCTTCCTTCACCCAGCCACAGTATGGGTCTCTGGAGGCTATGCAGGCCCTTAAGAAAGAAGAAGATCATAAAGCTTTCTGGAATTTTTTCTTCTTCAGTTCTCTAATGCTCAATATGGCTTGCAAAAGGGTTTGTAAATGTGGGGAGAAACCGTGACACAAAACACCTACTTTTTGCACTTGCCATGACGCTCACATCGTCCCAGGGGAATCTTTATCACACAGGTAGAGAATGCTACGTATAGAGAACTGCTGTGTTTGTCAAGCTGCATTCCCATAATCCTCTTGTCTTCTACCCCATCATAGCTGCACCTGATTTAACAGAGCAGGATAATGTTATAAATGGGTGTTCTTGGCAAATTTAATTATAACATAATGATTTCTTAATCTGAGAGAATTCCAGAGAGGAGAAATTATCAAGCCAGGGGAAAAGAATACATGAGCTCCATTAAAATAATTGTTACTAAGATATATAAACAACTGTTAAAAAGGATATATACAAGCGGGGAGCTGCCAGTAGGGAAGACTCCATGTGGCTCCTTGACTTTCAAATTCATTCCCCTCCTTAACCTTTATGGTATGCTGCAAAACTAATCTATTTACATTTGAGGAGGGCTGAAGGTCAGGAGGTCTTATCTTGGGGGTGGGTTTTTGAGGGGAATCAGCATTTTGAGGGTGGGGGAGTTCATTTTTGTGGGCAAGTTGTCGGTTAGCTACTGCTGTTTTTGTCTTTGTTGGATTGCATTGTCAGGGGTGCGTAAGAGCTGACTGTGATGGGCAATTGTCTATACGTGTTGAAATTAAAATACATGAAATAAAATGTAGAAACAGAGGGAAGCAAACACAAAAGAAACATTCAAAATTACTCTAAAACTCTGAATTCTGTGGCCATTCCCTTTTCATGGGACTACCTGCACCATGGAAATTCAGACGTCTCAATGCTGTCCCGTAAATGAGTACAAAGAACCAGATACGCACTTTTCGGGATTGTAAACATTCATCTCCTCCAGGAAAAGGCTATCATTTAGGAAACCGCTGTTTCCTGTCCGGGCCAAGAACTTCAATATGATTCCCTTCTCTGATCCCAGGAAAACCACCGTGTGATTCTGATGTGGTCCAGCAGCAGTGTCTACTGCAATTTTGGTCAGACGGTATCTGGCATGACAACATAGCATTTGTGATTATTTGAGTTAGTCTATCATTTATTTTCTCACTTTTCAAATAATAGTTGATAGCTTTCTAGTAATCATATAAGAAATACAAACTATTTCTTTCAGTTGAACTGACCCTATAAGTTCACACAGAGAGTAGTAGTTGGGCACCAAACTGATGCTGTTTTGTGTGTGAATATGTATGTTATACAGCTAGCAAAAGTGTTTGCAGCAGCAAAGCTCAAGCAGCCGGCTGAAGAGGTGCATAAGTGTCTGAAACCACTTAGCAATTACCCTTCTAATCAGAAGCAAAGTGCTAGTCTGATGACTTCTATGAGCAGGGAAAGAAAATGAGTGCACGGAAATGTTTAAAATGTCATATTCTGTCATAGAAAGCAATAGTGATGGCATATCCGTATTCATCTTTTTGGTAGTAAAAGCTGTGTAAGCACAATACTGAAAAGCTAAAAGCTAAATCAGCTGAACTTATACTTCACCACATATGACCATAGTACTACCACCAAGATAGCTCAGGGATTGGACAACATCAGCTCATGATGAAGAACAGCTTTGTTGAAGCTGAACCTGAGCAAGACGAAGGTGATGCTAGTGGGCAGAAGAAAATATTAGATGAGTTTGCAGCCACGGTGTGGTCTCTTGTCATTGAAGGCACACACACACAATAGTTCAATTTGGTTCATAGTTTAGGAGTGTGCCTTGTTTCCTTGCTGATTCTAAGTTCTCACATAGCAGCTTTCTGTCTTCCCTAGTGGGCTGGGAAATGCCAATAACTCTAGTCCTTCGTTATTCCTTACACAGACTTTCATCACTTTCATCTGGACAATAGCACTGCAATATACCTGGGCATGAAGCCTCCGTCCCTTAGGAAACTCCACCTAAAACAAGCATGTTGCAGCACATCTCCTCAACAACATGGGCTACCAAGAGAAGCCATTTATAACATTAAATACATTACATCTGTCCTCCCCTCTCTACACTGGCTTCCAATAGAATACTGACTCAAGTTCCAGCTCTCGATCTTTGTCTTCAAAGCTGTCAATGGCCTGGGCCCACGGTATCTAAAGACCACCTAAAGCTCCCATGGTTGACACTTCTGCTCCTCTAGCACAATGGAATTTTCTACAATAAGGATAAAGCTCATCTATATGGGAGACAAAACTTTCTTGAGGCCAGTCTGAGACTGTGGAATGAACTTTCACAGACCACAACAAAACTCATCACCTTCTTCTCCAAGTGCTAGGTGCATTTGTTTGACCTTGTCTTCTCCAACATAAACACATAAAACCTGTACATTAAAAAAACCTCCTCCAAAACAAAACGCAACCCAAACTAAACACTACACTGCACACACAATTCTCCCCCTGGGGAGAGAATGAGCGCAAGAGAATAAACTACATGAGGCAGATGTTAGTCACTTCGCTTAATGCGCTACCGGAGGGTGCTTAGATATTATCATGATGAAAGCAGCGTTAGAACCTTTACAGAATAGAATAAAAATGTGTTTCCCAATGTGTGGTGGTGACATTCTGAGGATTGTTGATTTATGTGTCTTTGTACAAAATCTCTGTATTATTATTTCTTTTCTCATTGTCATAGAACAGATGGGGGTTATGTGATTATTTCTGTTTGTACACTTGTGCAAACACTGAAACAAACCAGCACATATCCTGACAGACATCTTTGTATCCTGTGAACATATCCTGACAGGCATCTTTATTTCCTGTGGACATACCCCCTGGCTATCTGTAGAACTTTACCCAAAGTTTTCTACAGAGCTGTTTCAAATACTGACCCATAAGCTAATATGCAGGGCAATGTTCCCTGCTCTACATTCCCTCTGCAATCTGGTTTCAGTGCAGCATGGTCGGAAAGGACTGAAATCATTTCCAGTCTTGAAAGCTGCTCTGGGTGTTCTGTGGCCTCTACTCAGTACTGTCATAATTCATAGCTGGATTCATGCCCAGCACAGCAGAAATGGTTATTAGAATTTCAAAGTATTTCATTAACACATCCTGACAGCGTGTTAAGAGGGTTAGGAAAGTTAGTTATTTACCTGACCATCGTCCTCAGGAACCAGGGCCTGCTGACAATTGAAGGAACAGCCTCATCCATGAGAGGATGTGTTTTGATGAAATTTAGAGTATCGTCTGGGAACTCATTGGAGGTTATGTACTTTTCTAATGACACAGAGCCAGCACAGCAACCTGGCCTAAATAAAACAAGGGGGGAAAGTACTTATTTAGTGCCTGAGGGCAAATCTTCTAAGTGAATTGCTTTTCTAAGCATCTGGCACTAGGCAAGAATGTGCCAAAGATTCTGTGTTGAACAATTCAGAATGCCACCAAATGAAGTACTGTTAGATTTCCTTTGGGCCTGCTGAGACCTTAGTGGGAGTCCAGGACTCTGTTCTGCCTATCTTAGGAATACTTTGATTTATTGCCATCCAAAAAAGAAGATCATGAAGTTTTAAATAGATTCATAGATACTAAGGTCAGAAGGGACCATTATGATCATCTAGTCTGACCTCCTGCACTATGCAAGCCACAGAATTTCACGTGAGTCTGCAGTCCATCCACCCACATGGAGTCTAATAAATGTACAGACTTATTTGGCAAGATACTGTTCATGGATAAGGCACTCTCCTGGTTTTAACTGGCCCCATTACTGTGGCACTTTCTCATGGAATAAGTGCACTCTATTTAATTTACAAGGGGATAGTTGGTTTTTTACAGTGTGAAATAAAATGTTCAAAATACAGCCCAGTGTGGGTGGGGGAACCCAGCATCAGTGTGAACACCTTACTGTGGTTTCACTTTATTTCTGACGAGCATGAGAACTCCAGTGTGGCAGAATGACAGTATTCAATGACAATATCCTGAACAAACCTCCCTGAATAAAGATAAACTTTAGTGAATTAAGTTAAACCTTTTCGAAATAGATTTAATATCTTTGGGGTCCATTGTATTACAATTGCAACTGTTTACATGTTACTGTGGGATTGTATGTAACTTTTCTAGGGACTTGACTAATGTAAATGTTAGGAACTTCAAATAACTGTTTGGGAGAATATGTGTGAAGTTGCATCCGATGAAGTGAGTTGTAGCTCACGAAAGATTATGCTCAAATAAATTGGTTAGTCTCTAAGGTGCCACAAGTACTCCTTTTCTTTTTGCGAATACAGACTAACACGGCTGTTACTCTGAAACATGTGTGAAGTGGGTTTCCTAGTAGGTAGTTGGGAGGACATTAGCAGCTATGGAGAAAGACCCATTGTCTCCTAATTAGCTACTCCTGGAAACCCCAGATCAAAGACCTCTGTATAAAGGACTGACTAAACTTTTCATGACTATGCTTGTTCTGAGCTGAAGCTGTAATCAACGTAAGCATAAGAACGGCCATACTGGGTCAGACCAAATGTCCATCTAGCCCAGCATCCTGTCTTCTGACTGGGACTAATGCCAGGTGCTTTAGAAGCAATAAACAGAACAGGTAATCATCAAGTGATCCATCCCCTGTCACTCATTCCCACCTTTTGGCAAACAGAGGCTAGGGACACCATCCCTGCCCATCCTGGCTAATAGCCATTGATGGACCTATCCTCCATGAATTTATCTAGCTCTTTTTTTAACCCTGTTATAATCTTGGCCTTTACAACATCTTCTGGCAAAGAGTTCTACAAACTGACCGTGCGTTGTGTGAAGAAATACTTCCTTTTGTTTGTTTTAAACCTGCTGCCTATTAATTACATTTGGTGACCTCTAGTTCTTGTGTTATGAGGAGTAAATACTTCCTTATTTACTTTTTCCACACTAGTCATGATTTTATAGACCTCTATCATATCTCGCCTAAGTTATCTCTTTTCCAAGCTGAAAAGTCCCAGTCTTATTAATCTCTCCTCATATGGAAGCCGTTCCATACCCCTAGTCACTTTTGTTGCCCTTTTCTGAACCTTTTCCAAGGCCAATATATCTTTGTTGAGATGGGGCGACCACATCTGCAAGGAAACCTCTTGGGTGAAGATATGAAGGTTGGGGTGAACCATGGTAAGCTTACTAGCATGAGTTTAGATTCTTTTATTGTTTTAACGTTTTCTCTGTAGTGCTTTTTCCTTACAAATAAAGTAAGCCTGCATAGGAAGTACTGGGTGATAACTCATAACTGTTGGCAATTACATTGTGTGCCATCTCCGAGAGGAGAAGCAAGCAGGCCTGTTTAGGCGGACTGTGTTTTGCTGGGAAAATCACAGTATAAATCTGGAACTGGGCAGCCTAGAAATACCCTGGTCAGGCGGGAGGGAGACACTTGGCTCCACCCAAGAGCGGTAACTTCTAGGGAGCTAGAAGCCTAAGACTGGGTGTCCTTGCTGTGCCATAGAGAGGAATACAGGTGTAGTTGCCCTGAACTGTGACACCCAGTACTGTAGGCATGAGTAAGGCTAAGATTTAGTCACGGGAATTTTTAGTAAAAGTCATGGACAAGTCATGGTCACTAAACAAAAAATCCACACAAAAAAAGTCCACGACTTTTACTATATAAATACCCGACTAAAACTTAGCTCTTGGGGCTCTGGGCGCTGCTGCTCTGGGGGGCCCCCAGGACACCGCTGCTGTGGGGGCCCGCCTGTGGCTAGCCCCTGCACTGGCCGCAGGGGCTGCCTGCCCCCAGCCATCCCTGCTCTGAGGTTCCAGGGGCCCTCCCGCTGCTCAGGGGCTCCCTGGGGCTGTCCCCGGGAGAGTAGACATAACATATACATGATGTTCCATGGGCATTTCAAAGTTCCTGTCCAGGGAACAACTTACAAATAAAGTTGAAGATAGATAATCTCAGGCCTAATGAAGGAATTGAACTGCTAGGTTCAGTAAGTCTCTAAAACATAATGGGCCAAATTCAGACTTGGTGTAACTGGGTGCAACCCCCATGGAAGTCTTTTGGACCAAATTAAATGATGGATTTGGGGCCAGATTCTACTAATGGTTACAGTGGTATAACTCTATTGACATAAATGGAATTATTCCAGATTTACACCAGTATACCATTAAGTGGAATCTGGCCCTGAGTGTGAGTGAGTCAACAAATGGGTGTAGGTGGCAAGGTAGTGTAACTTGCACTGAACTGGTATTCAATGTGCATACAAAATGAGTGCAATGAACATGCCAAAAGGAGTGGAAAGGAAGTGGACTTAGGGGAAGCAAGTAATAGGTGGTATTAGATAAAGCAGATCCTCTTTTTTATCTTACTCCCTCTAGTTAGTTGCTTTTCCTTCTTCCCCCTTATTTCCTCCTACTTGGCACATCAGTTATATTTGTTATGTTACTCACTGAATGGCAAATTAGTGCCAGTCGTTTCCTGACAATGTGTAATTTATACCGTCTTAAGCAACCCCTGATTTTGATCTAATGGGTATGATCCTGATCTGACTTATCCTGTATCAAAGGTGATTTCAATGGCCTACTCCTGATTTACACCACAACAACTTAGATCAGAATCAGGCTGAATTCTTATTTCAGTTAAAATATGGATTTCCCATTACATCTGTATCTCACATTGCTGCTCAAACTGTCAAACAGATTGTACTGTGTACACTAAGACACAAACCATTATTACACAGCATATGAACGCATACCTGGGTTTGGGCACTCGCTCATCAGGAACTGGTGTCCATGTAGAATCTGGAGATTTTTGTTCTTTGAATCTCCCAGTAAATACATTGGCAATGTCAAGCATGTCATAGGCACAGACTGCAGAGCCAGGGATGCTGCAACGTGACATTTCCCAGAAATTGTTACTCATTATGCAGTTATGCATAACATTTTGACTGAAAAACATGCTGCATAGAAGTCTTCCTGTCACAGGCTACTTAGTCCTGAACTTTCTAACCTCCGGGTATTGACAGTAAAAGGCTGCCCCATGCAAAAGTTTGAAATGTACCAATGGGTAGTCAGTCCCTGTCAGCACAACTTTTTTCAAAAGCCCCTAAAGAAAGAACGAATTTCAGTAATCTTGAAGAAGGAAAAGAATCTGGAAAACTCTGCTTGCCACTGGTGATGTATGAAGAGTGACAGGCGATTCATTTAGTGCCCAGTACTTGGAAATTCAAGTTCCTGTAATTCATAATACACTCTCAGTACTGATTCTCACAGCCCCTGCTGTGCCCCAAAAATACAATCTAGAGATAATTCAGAAGTTGGAGCTGATGCAACTCTTTGCTGAAGGATCCCATTAAGACTAAGAGTTGAACACTATCACACCAGCCTTTCAGGTTCAGATCTCCATCAGGTTTTCCCGTACATTTCTAACTGACTTCCTATACACAGTTAACTCAATCAACTGTAAAGAGTTTGCAGAAACAAACACAGTGTTGCTTACAGCCACTAAAAATTTCAATTAGGACGTTGATTATTTGCATGTAACCGGATAGTAACCATGTCCAAATATAATTACATTCTTATATAAACACTATTGGAAGGGCTTAGAGGTTTCCCTTGGTCCGTGACTTTAAGTTATGAATTATTCATTTATCTACCTTTATTGTTTACACATGAACTCTTGCATTTGTGTCTGACTTCCGCTGCTTGATTTTGACCAGAGCACCAGCTGGCCAAGATTTCTAATCAGGCTTTTGGCTAGTGGACTTTGGCCTTTGAAAGTGGGAACTATGGGAGGGATACAACAAGACTTAGAAGGGAACGTAAATTGTTATAAAATAGTTTTATAAATATTAATGAGAGTTTGTCATTTTAATTTCAAAATGCAACATCCAGAGGGCAAGCAAATGAAACAGAAATAGGGGAACCTCACTAGCCCTGTTTGAAACAAAGGGAGGTGGTTAGCTCTCCAAAGGCTGGGCTGTCTCCTGGAAGGAGACCTAGTGAAAGGTTGCTAATGTGAGTCTACAGTCTGAAAGGTTTTAAAGAGAGAGAGAGCCAAGTTCATCTTGTTGTAGCTTTGATGTAGCTACACCAGGGTGAATTTGGTCCTGAGAGTCTAACTGAGGGTGTCCTAAGTATCTAGGGCTCAATCCTGAAAGGTGAAGAGCAATTCCTGCATGTGCTGAGCACCTTCATGTCCCAGTGAAGTCCCATTGGAGATGGACGAATTCAGCACTTTAAAGGATTAAGCCCCTAATGAAGGGCCAAAAGCAATTTAACAGTGGGAGGTTTGGTATGGAGAACAAAAACACCTGCAGAGTTCAACTCCACACTCCCGGCATACTGAAGAGATCCCTGTGGAGGTGGATATGGGCAGGCCAAAGGTCTGGCTATTGAGGATCGCAGCAGGTGTATCCACTTAGCTACCTACTAGCACAGTGGGGGAACAGCAAGCCATATCCAATATTCCCCATAACCCAGTAACAGCTGGACCCAGACCCATGGCCTACTTCTGGCAGGGAGTGAGGACTCCCTTCCTACTAGCCCCTTCTAGTTCCTGTGAACAAAGACATTTTACAAGGCCCTGCTCAGTTGATAAGAAATTAGCTTTAGCCACTCCATGCATAGACCTGATGTTGCAGTGTCTCCAGCTGCAATGTACATCCTCCCATCCCCTGCAAAAAAGACTTTGCCCACAAGAATAATACTTCACATATTATATGATGGTTTTCAAGTATTATATTCTCATAGATTATTTCCCAGAGCCCACCAAACCTCCCCAACATGCTATAAAATCTCCAGGGCCCAGTGGAGGGGAGGGGCTTTGGACTCTGGGCTTCAGCTGCTGGGCTGGCGGGGAAGGGGAGTTTCAGGGCTTTTGCCCTGCAGCAGGGTAGTGGGGCTAGGGCAGAGGTGGGCAAACTATGGCCCGCGGGCCACATCCAGCCCGTGGGACTGTCCTGCCTGGCCCTGGAGCTCCTGGCTGGGGAGGCTAGCCCCCGGCCCCTCCCCCTCCCCTTATGTCCCCCCTCCCCAACAGCTTCTGTGCCGCGCTGTGGCTGGCTCCGGCCAGGAGGCGGGGTTGTGAGCTCCTGCTGCTCTGAGCGACATGGAAAGGGGGCGGGGAGGGTTGGATAAGGGGCAGGGGGTCCCAGGGGGCAGTCAGGGGACAGGGAGCAGGGGCGGGGTTGATTGGGGCGGGGGGTCCTGCCAGGGGGCAGTCAGGGCACAAGGAGCAGGAGGGGTTGGATGGGTCAGGGGATGAGGAGGGGCGGTCAGGGGACAGGGAATGGGGGGGGTTGGATAGGCGTGGGAGTCCCGGGGGGGCCTGTTGGGGGGTAGATAGGGTCAGGGCAGTTAGGAGGCAGGGAGTAGGGGGGCTTGGATAGGGGGTGGGGTCCTGGGGGGCAGTCAGGGGACAGGGAGCAGGGGGGGTTGGTTAGGGGTGGGGAGTCCTGGGAGGGGGCGGTCAGGGGACAGGGAATGGGGGGGTGGATAGGTGTGGGAGTCCCGGGGGGTCGGTTGGGGAGGTGGATAGGGTTGGGGCAGTCAGGAGGCAGGGAGCAAGGGGGGTTGGATGGGGGTGGGGTCCTGGGGGGCAGTTAGGGGCGGGGGGGTCTCGGGAGGGGGCAGTCAGGGGACAAGGAGGAGCGGGGGTTGGATGGTTCTGAGGGGGGCAGTCAGGGGTGGGAAGTGCCAGGGGGTGGATAGAGGGTGGGGGCCAGGCTGTTTGGGGAGCCACAACCTGACCTTCCATACAGTTTCACAACCCCGATGTGGCCCTCGGGCCAAAAAGTTTAGCCACTCCTGGGCTAGGGGCGTCTGCCCTGCAGGGTGGCAGGGCTCTGTTCTTTGGCTGCGAGGAAGTGAGTTTCAGGGCTGACGGTTGCAGTAGTAGACACCTTAATGATTACTAATAGCACAACATGGAAAACACTGGAAAACTTTCAGTTTAGAGACTATTCTGATGATACAGCCCACTTACTGGTGCATTCTTTTGATTTTTTATTAATTATTATTTTATTTAGGTGATTTGCATGAAAACAAAATCACCTGCTTCTGTTGCTTAGTTTTTATTTGAAGTCATGTCATTCCACAGCAGCTACTCTAATTTTGTTGTCAGAAGTAGTAATTATACATTGGACGCCTGATCTTGCTCCCATTTGAAATCAGTGGGAGTTTTGTCATTGACCTAAGAGGGGTCACCCTTTTACTCTAGGTGGGAAATGTACGGCAAGAGCAGATAAACTCCAGCAATAAAGTTAATGTTGCAGCCCCAGTGTCTCTTGTAATATAGAACAGGGAAAAAGAAACAGACCCTCTGGGGCCCTGCAGGAATTTTTCTTTAATTAGAACATTTTTTAACTTTTCCTGAGACCTCAGTAATTAGATGCAGTTACATGTTTTAATAACTCACCGAGCAGCATGTTATAATATACGCTGGTAGCAAATTCTAAACAGATGCCATGGAAAGCCTTTATATGCTGAACTATAAAATGCAGGTGTTAGAACAACGGGTCCCATTATTATTTATTGTTTGTGTTGTGGCAGTGCCATTACCAAGAACAGGCCTCTATTGTGCTAGGTTCTGTACAAACACACAGGAAGACATGTCTATGCACAGAGGGGATCCTGCACCCATGAAATGGGAGAGTTCCTCTCACTTGGCATGCCCGGTGCTTTCCTCTCAGAATCCCCTTTAATGGAGCATCATGTGGTTACAGCTCCATTGGCTTAGAAGGGACAGGAAGGTGGCAAGCTAGATCTGGAGTTTTCCAGTTTCTCCCCTACAAACTCATGGTGAGAGCTACAGCAATTAACACAAGATGAGGATCTGTTAACTTCCACTACTATCCTGTCCACACTTTGGAGCCCTTTTCTGTGAATGTGTGGGCAGCCAGGTGGAGACCTTAAGAGAACAGCTGTTCCAGAAGACAGACTGCCAGGGACTAGCAGGAGTTGGTGGGGTATGGTGGCAGGGTGGAGGCAAGCGATATCTATATGGATCTTGAAGAACCCAGGGCTTCTTCTAGGGATCTGGGAGGGGCAAACCACACTCTGCCAATAGAAGAACGAGTAGAAAACTCTGCTAGTTGGACATTGCAGAGTTTCCTGTCCCCTATGTAAAATTATTCCAGCATAAAGGACAATGAGCTTAATGTATGTGCCCATGTAGCACATGATTTAAAACTTATCTCAAGCATCATATAATGTAATAAACAGTACTAATGTATTTAAAATTGGAAAAATGAGTGCCCATATGTGCATGCTAAATAAAAATTATATTTTAATAGCTACTGCTTCTTGTAGTTTTAAAGTGTAAGTAGAAACTGCAATGAAAAGGCAAAACACATGGTACATATTAAGCACAAGCCAAAAGACTGCTGCATTGGGGTTACCTGTTATAAGGGGTGGAGAAGGTTGCCAAGACAATATTATGGCCATTGATATGGATAACATCCGTAACTGCCTGCAGTATGTTAAAGTAGAAGTGTGAATCGCCAGGAACTGAGCAGTTCAGGCGAGCCTTGAGAAAGGAAGTCCACTGTTTTTCCAGAACTCTCTGAGATCCTCCCATGTCATTCTTGCAAACCTGAGCCACTCTTGGGAAAACTACCTGCAGCAAAGGAAAAAAAAATAGAGAAAATGAAATATTTCTTTGATCAGAGAAACTTTATTGGAAATCTGCCTTAAAAAAAAAATAAAAATGACACAGCGAGGTGCTTAATTTAATCCCATGTTTCCATAATCTGTGATAAATAACAAACAGAGGAAAATTCAGCTTTGGAAGAGTGTGCTATAAAAGATAAGGCTGTGGCATTTAATACCCAGCCATAAATCCTCCAGGAGATCAGTTCTCAGCCCATATAACCTCATTTCCATACAGACTGCTTAGCTTTCTATTTCCCCAAACAAAAGCACTTTATATTCACAATCCCTGCAACCCACGCTGCCAGCCTCTGGGTTTTGTATCTTCAGCGTTCAAAACTATGCAAACCTCGCTGGGCTTGTATTCATACCCTGCACCTTTGTGACTCTGGTCAGCTTTTCTATCTGCTTAGTAGGAAGTCTATTGTGGAAATATCAAAAAATGTTAATCAGAAAGTGTTCAATTGTTCTTTACAATAAGGCAAAGAACAAAATTCCTGTCTTGTTTACTTAGTGCTCCTGACTCTCATCTCCTAAGTAAGCTGCCTCTTTCAAGTAAAAATTTTAACTATTACCTGATACAATGAATTAAATGAATTTGTCATTTACTTTGCAGAGTTAGGAAAATAAAAGAGCTTCCAGCATATATTGCCACCATCATGTTGTGTATCCAGACAGTGCAATGTTTCACTGCAACCAACCTTTTGGCTCGAGCAGCAGGATCCTCTCAAAACGATGACCTTGTCATTGTGATTTATGGTTCTCATTTCAAGGTCATTCCTAACAGCACTGGTCCAAGAGCAGTTTTTTCTGAATATTACAAAAGAATCCAAGGCAATTCTCTTACCTTTCCCATACTGTTGTACTCCACTGCTATTTCCCGAAAGAAGAAGTAGATGTAGTCGCCATAATCTACTGCCTGGACAAAGTATGGCTCTGTAAACAGACAACACATTCTGTCTATGTGTACACCATATATAAAATAAAAATGAATCAAAGGCCCAGATAAGAGCAAAACATATCATTGCATACCCAAAGAGACAAATTTTTTTGGAGGGGAGGGCGGAGCTTAATTTTCAGCCCTTTCACCCAGACCATGGCTTATCAGATGGGAAACAATGCATTTTGGATGGCTGCAGTGGTTGAAGGCAACGCTGTGGAGAACCAATGCAAGGAAATTACAGACTTGCATGCATGCCACTGAAATGATCCCCACTGTGGATTTCTGCAGGAGAATTAGGAAAGGTGAAGATAGTGACACTTTCAAATATGGGCATGGGTAGCTGGTACAAGGGTAGATCCTTATGGACAAAAACCTCACGCGTGGAGAGAATAGCAAAGCATTCAATTTGCTGTTCCCTAGACTTAGTGATAACAGTAGCACATATAGACTAGCTCCATGGGTACCTGGTATTAACACACACACACACACACACACACACTGGGCTAATGGTTTCTTCCCTCAACCCCATTATGTTTCAGCATTTTTGCATACAAGCCAAGCCCTTATACCTGAGCTTGGCTCACTGTCTCACTGCCATTCATGATGCGTTTGTGAGGGTAAGCAGTAACTTTCTTAACAACGAAAGTATTTAGAAATTGCCTAATTCAGCAGCAAAGCCATACAGCACCTACAAACTACAAATTGAAGGCTTTGTGTAATATCCCCAGAATTTTATTTATATTGATGAATCATAATGTTGCAGAACAAATTCTCTGTATCTCATAAAACCCTGATTGTTACCTACCACACTCCTAGGAAAGGAGTTGGTTCAGGCACAGCCCAAGAACATTTGTCTCCTATCCCAATCCTGAAAATTACATCTTTTTTACACAATAGAAAGATTCAGGCTTGGAAAGTTGGATGTAATGTATTTGACTGTGGTGGTACTTGTAGTTTCTTTCAGCATCCAGTAACGGGGAGTGGGAAGGAGGAGGGGAGGGAAGAAGGGGAAGGAAGGTAAGTAAATTAGAGTAGGTAAAAGATGTAATTTAGTTTCTTCTATCTGATAGAAAGCATTGCTGAAATGAAACTGCAGTGAGGTCTGTCAGCAATCCAAGACTCTCATCAGAGATGCAGCTCCCTTTTTTTTCGTTTGTGTACTCACCTTTTAACCATTTTGAGTCATGTTTGACTGTCCGCAGGGTTGGGCTGTCTCCAAGGCTCCGGTAAATGACTGCGTCAATTGCAAGGAAGTCAGTCACTGTGGCAGAATACAGCTTTCCCTCTTGGGGAGTGGGAAAGAAAAAAATGGGAGGGAGGAGAAATAATGTAATTATTTTCCTTCATCAATCAAATGAGATGGGACAAATGAAATCATCTCAATCTCTTTGGAATGAAAATTCTGAGTGGGTAACTGGAATCACAGGCAAACTGAAATGTTCCTCATTTTAAAAATGAAATGGCAATTTCAGACAGATGCACTGGAAAAAGGGCATTCCTAGAAAATGTCCTCTGTTTTACTATATTCGATAAATTGGGACTAGAATGCCCGGCTTCATTGTGGACACCACTACCACAACACCACAGGTAATCTAATGTGACTGGAACAATGGCTGGAAAAGATGGGGTTGTTATCCACAGAACCCAGCAAAATAAATGGATATGAGGGAGACCAATAGAACTGCTGGTTTTTAAACAAGTTTGTCAAACTATGTACTTCTGGAGAGCATTGTTCCTTGATTTTGTTGTGTTAGCTAATTGACACTTAGTATTTCTTCCTTTTTGGTCTTTAATGTGCAAAAAGCTCCCCTCCTTTAAGAGCTCTAGTACAAAAATCATCAGTGTATGGGATGGCAAAGCAAATATATAACTGTGAAGAGACTGATGAAGGTTCCCTATCCTTTTGGATATCTGATCTATGCTTAGGCAACTTTACCTCTTAAAGAGCATTAGAGGAGGAAAGCTAAGAATGTGCTGTAAACAAGGCACAGCAAGGACAAGAGAGTGAGGCAAAACATCACAAGTTAAAGGAAAGCACTGACAAAGTTTAATTTGATAGCAATTGCAAAATCTGGTCATTGTACCATAGGGCTATTTTAGGTTATAAGAAATGTCTTTCACCCATGATAATTCACAGTAACACAAACAATAGAACATTATGCAGATCCAGTAACTCAAATCTCAGTTGTGTCTAAATGAAATGGGTATGGGCTGAAACCAACTCATTGGGAGCTATAATGGGTATTAGGCTGGAACTTATCCACGCTGGATATATGATAAAGTGGGTGCCCCCTTGTTCAGAGGTTTCTGAACCCTTTTGGCCTACACCTCTGCTTATTTCTAGCTAACAACAGCAGACAGCATTTCATTTCCCTTCAAGGTTTAAAAACCAGATCAAATCTTTTCATTACCAGGGCAGTAATCTTACTTCTGCACCACGCAACCCCTATCAGATTTTGGCTGTTTAAAAATAGGTCTACTTTCTTAGGCGAAAATAAGTAAGTGTTTTAAAAGCAGACACTAAAACCAATAAAAAGGCTGAACTTTTCATCTGTGGATGTCAGAGCTCAACATTAATATAATCACTCTCCTTCCTGCCACATCCCAGTAGGTCTTGTGACCAATCACACTTCAAACACACTAACTATAATAGCTGCAAGAAGGGTCATATACACATAAGAGCATCCTACAGATTAAAGTCAGCTGGGCTAGCTCCCTAAACTGCTGGCTACTACAAAAGCTTTTCCCAGGGGATCAGACTTTATACCCTATCAAACACAGAATGCTTTTACTAAAGCTGGGCGAATTTACTGGATCCATTCTGTAACAATTTATTTGACAAACTTTACCTCTTATACTGAAAGGTAATAGTCCTGATACACAAAACCTCATTATTCAACTGACTAATTTGTGATAACTTGCACTGTATCTTGCTCCTAGGAACATATCTAAAATGAGTGTACTGTAAGAATGTGTGATATGTGCCTATGGCATGGGAATGGTGCCTAATATACAGCAGCTGCTTATATAATACACTTATATTAGTGGAGGCTGTTTCTTTAAAACCCTCTTCCTCTGGAAGCATTTAACTTATTCTGGATTAAAAAAGAGAAGTCAGTAAAAAGAAGGTCACTCCCCAACACCCAGAAAAATCTCTCTAGTTTTGTCCTTACAAAAAGTAATGAACAATTCATTAGTATTTTTAAATTAGATGGCACCATTAATTTATACTATGCTGAGTGAGGGCACGCTGCATCCTGCTAGAGAATCTCTCCTTTGTAAAAGACAGCATATCTGTTCAGACACTGTAGGTGGTACTATGTCTTTTTGGTTACAGCAATGATCTCCACTTAATAGTGCTGATCTGTTTATGAACTTCTACACTCTCAAGTGAATTTCTAACATGTTTTCTAAGAAATAGCTAGTCATTATTTTCTATGAAATAGCAAGATACCTGCTCAAAAAACAGCAGTAATGTTATCCTAGGTTGCCAACACACTTTACCATCTACGTTACAGCCAAACCTGAGATGTGGTCACCAGAATTCAAAATAACAGAAGTGCAAAAATGAAACAATATAATTAGAAATCTATAAAAGGTACCAAAATATCATTTTATAACCAATGGCCCAAATTAAAACCATTAATATGCACTCACTTTTTAAATTACTGTGACAAACAATAGTTAACTGTATTCTGTTACATGCAGCATAAATCATCATTAAAACGAGATTTCTCTCCTTCTTCTGCCACAGCTGGGAATGATCTGTCAAGATGTTTCTAGTTAAAAAAAACAAAAACCCAGCACTTCTGCTTTCCTTGTTGATGCAGAGAGGAGTGCACTCACAGATATTTTAAAACATCTCTGAACTTTGACCTTCATTATGAAGGGTACCTTAGTTTTAACCAAATATAGGACCATAGCCTGCTCCCGCTAAAGTCATTATGAGTTTTGTCCTTGGCTTTCATAGAAGCAGAATAAGGTCAGTATTTCTGTCTCACACTGATCTGGCATTATATTATCTCCCTTCTTTTACCATGAACCCAGTAAACATGAATCAGGAAACTGAGGCTTTAGACAATGTTGATTATGGTACCGACGTTAATATAGCAGCTTGTGAAGTTTCCTGCACTAATGATTCCATGTGGCCTCTATTTGAAGTCATTATTCACTTACTGTGCCACATTTTAAATGAGACCTGAAGAAGAGCTCTGTGTAAGCTCGAAAGATTGTCTCTCTCACTAATAGAGGTTTGTCCAATAAAAGATATTACCTCACCCATCTTGTCTCTCACATTCTAAAAGTGTCATTTTGTGTGGGAGGGATACTGTATCATGGCAAGCAGGACCTGGAAGAAGGGAAGGAATGGGTTATTTCACTTTTCCTTATTTACCTGCGAACAGTGCAACATTGGCATGTTTTGCATCATAAGGGCACCTGGCCATTCCACTGAACTCATCTCCTAGGAACTCCAGAGTCTCCATCTGAAAAAAAACAATGGAATCTCTTCAGAATAAAAAATGAAACTAATTACCCAGGACAAAACCTATGACACTATTCATTTCAGGGCAGGGAAGAAGTTCCTTTTTATAGCAGTGGTTCGGGCTGTGAGTTAAGAACAGTACAAAATTATAGCATTACATAAAATCAATCTATGAAAGAGTATCCAGTAAGTCAGACATCCTTTAAAGCTTCTCGTTCTTATACCCACTACATTTTACAAAAGTCTTCAGCTGATAATTTCTCTGTACATGGGTTTCCTGTTGAACTGTAATGGGCTATATGGTCTGTGGTTCTGGAAAATATTCAAATGTTATCCTCAAAATGATGCAACAGAAGTGCTATTATCCAGAGCAATAGGCTGCAACCCATACAAGTGAAAAGAAAAGCAGAAGGTAATTTTGTATGTGTGCATTTTTTCCCCTTCTTAAACTGGTGCACAATCTGGGGTAGTCAAAACTGTGCTATTCTCTTTTCTGATTTGCATGTTGGAAAGGACCACTCTCCAGGTGTTCCTGCATACACTGAGCCTGTGTCATATAGCAACCCTCTTACCATCAAGCAAGAATTAATCTGTGTGGTAGTTCTAAAATCTTAGGCTTAAGTATAACCCCTGGGAAATTAATTCACCACCAGGTACAGGTGATTATACAAATAACCAGTTCAACCTTATGCAGAAGTTCAAGGGGTTGTAGTAAACTACAGGGAAAGGTGCAGATCCCACATGTTTAAGACTCATATATTACAGTTGGCAAGATTACTCAGCAGTGTAGCCCAGAGAGCTAGCTTAGCCTTTTATTTTACTTTTCAGTAATGCAAGGAACCTACAGGCCTGTATTCTGTAAGACATTGGCATAAGTAAGTTAGAATAAGTAAAATAGGCCTATGACCCTTAGCATAGATAAAATGGCCTGATAGTTACCCTAGATTTTGGGGAATAGCTTGCTCAAGAGAGGGAGTTGGTACATAATACCAGGCAACTGCAGGAACACTGAACTGATACTGGACCTGGATATTTTAGGATACAATTGTTGGCAGATGTCTAACCAACAACTTGCTTGAGCAATAGGTGATGTATATGATAAAGAGGTAAATGGCATTAATATGTTAACCTATAGGGTAAGTGCACCCCAATATTATGAGGATGAGGAAGTTAGATTTGGACATGGAAGGCTGAGCATCAGAGTAAATATCTGTGTCGTACCCAGGTCCTATAATAGGCTAAGCCACCATGTAGTGGGGGCTAGATTTCCATCCTTTAGCTCTTCATTGTTATCTACCACTGACCTTTGGGTGTTGAGGTTCTGGACCATCAGACTCAGCTGGCATGCCAAGGACTGGGCTAGTCCTTTGTCTCTCACCCCCAGAACCCCCAGGAAGGGTTGAGTAAAGAATGTGAGCATATGCAGGGAATGACACCAAAGATATCCCTAATACTGTATTACAGCTATTTGTTTATGTGGTTTGGAGCTTTTTTGTCTTTACTGATTGTTTTAATAAAGCTAGCTAAGGCTTTGCTTTATCCTCAGTATGTGTCTTTGCCATTCACCCTGAGGTTCCCTACAAGATATTGAACTTGTCAGTTTTAATTCTGTGGAGCCTGATTCTGGGACGTGAACACTATCACCTCTCCCCCGCCAGCTCATTCATTAGTATTAATTGGCAATCAATACAATTATTATTAACCATTAAAAAGGATCAGGTTACATCAATAACTTGTATGTAGGGGTAAAATCCTTCTAACATGTTTAAATCACTTCAACAGTACATACTGTATAAATCAAATGCAGAGTTCAGAATCATAGACCATGAAAAATAATCCATCTAGCACCATCAGGCTACCCCAATCAACTTTAAGCTCATATGTTAGGAAACCTAACTCATTCAGTGGATGATTTGTCATCATTTGTTTTCTGTCATGTATCTTTTCTGTTAAGACCTTCTGAAGGGAATCAGTTGTGTTTACTCTAGGATGGAAAAGCATTTAAAGTAATGGTGAAAGGAAATGAGCTATGCTCCAGAGCTCCTTCCCTCTGCAAGGAGCACAACATTCCAGGGTCATCTGTACTTTCACTTTACAGTGCTGTGGGATGGCCTTATCTTCCATTTGGCATGTCTCAAGTGCCCTGGTGCCATCTGTAATCCCTGAAATACAGTCAGGGAAAGTCAGTGCAGGTGTCAGAGTGACCTTCTGTAGGCCCCAAGAGACATCACCATGCAGGCTCTCAGAGCATAGCAACAGCTGAGGGAATCAGCATGGGCCATATATCATGGGGAATGAAACATCTGCAGAAAGGATCCTCACATTAGGATGCCAAGAAAATCTGTATTTGTATTAAAATATAGCTTTCCAGCAAAGGGACTCCTAAGAATTTGTTAGCAACATTAATTGTACTGAGCACTAAGCAATGACAAACAGAAAACTAAACTCAGGACTGGAAACAGGAAACCTGTCTATATGATGTGGATGGGAGGTTAGGGACAAGGGAAGGGGAAAAAAAAAGAGACTTTTTTTTACTAGACCCATTGTTCTAATTTCAGTACTCCTTATATCAGGTAGCTGCACTATATAATTAACTGGAAATGAGCTTGTCTCTGAAGGAGAAATTTCTTTCACAGAGCTATAGAGAAGACTGTGCTGTTGCTCTGCACATGTGTTGATGTACCTTCCAGGCTAAAGCCACTGAAGGTGCTAAACCAGCATGGCAGAGGAAGGATGGTGAGAAGTAGGGTAATACTGTGTATCACTGCTGTAGTTGCTTTCCTGACAGTTGAGATCTTCAGTTTGTTTTCAGGACACTTCTTACAATAATTCTGGGCCTGATCCTGTACCTTGAAGTAATGGGAGGTTTGCCATTGACTACTAAATGAGCAAGAGTAGGCTTTTTATCAGTAGTAACTGAATCTTCTTCCTCTCCAAAGAAAGGTTAGAAATGCACCTTGCGACAAAGGCAGATTCTAAAAGAGTGCACTGCTCTTAGGCTGAATACTAAGGCCCTGATCTAACTCCCATTAAAGAAATTGGAAAAACACCTATTGATTTCAGTAGGGTCTGGATCAGGGCCTAAAACCCTACTCCTCAGACAGTGGACAAAGGTTGAATAAATGGCTTTGCATGCATGCAGAAACACTGGCACAGAATTGGGCTGAGGGAAGGAATCTTCAGCTCCAACATGTGTTTTATTAGCAGGGCTGATGGGTAGCTGTTTACTGCAGCCTGCTCCTAATCTCTATATGATGTTTTGACCTTGTAAATGCCCCATTTCTTTTCCCCCTCTGCATTTCCCTGTAGCAGTCTGCTACTGAAATCACTTTCACAGAATGAAGGAGTGTGTAGAGTCCTGCACAGGTTCCCTACTAATTGGGTCCCCAAATACCAGTACAGCAAAAAATGCATAGTTTCCACTATACTAAGCCTGTAAGTGTCTAGGCAAGTATCTTTAGGATTGGGCACAACACAACAGCCAGATTCAAAATGTTTTATGGATAAGAAATCCTCAGCATCAGGCCTGTACTTTGAGATGCGTAGTAAACTTTTTACTTAAGAAAGTTCAGGGGACTAGCCCATATTTTTGCAGTGAGCTGTAAGTTATTGTTCAAGACAACTGTGAAGGATAAGCTCAAGTAGCAATATACTTTTATGTGTAGGGGTTGCAAAGAGGTGTCTATGTCAATCCAGGCAAATCGTAGATTCCACATGTAAAATGCTGAAGAAGTCAAACAAGTGAAGATAAACTCTGTAATGCTGAATGATACATTTTGTGCTGCAACTACACAGTCAAAATAAATTGCTAAATTTCTCAGAGCACAGCTGCAATCTCCTAAACACAACACCTACCTTATAATTCCTGCAAGAAGGGTTGAAGGCATTTGTTCCACAGATAAATAAGGTATCATCATTTCGTTTCAGGAGGACTTTAATAAAATTATGACACTCATCCTGAAGAAAAATAATAAAAAGTATTTTACCCAATATATTACAAATGTTTGGCTTTATTCTTGTGCCATGATCTTTCATTGTCAGGGCTCAAATGAAGCTGGCTAGTAGCCTCTGTGACATTCTGGGCTTTAGTTTCACAATTTTTTGACTGATAGTGAACAAGACAATGACTTTTCATTCTATTTGTTTCAACATAGTTGCTAGGAACTGAGGACATTTTATTTACATTACAGTTCAGACTTCATTATTGTTCATGAATTTTGTTTGAATTTTGTTGCTTTAATCAAGACAGAGGACCTTTCCGATATATTGCTGTAAGACAACAGTAACACTAATTAATTCAGTGCAGTGCACTAAAGTAAAACTGATGGAAATCAGGTCCAGAAACTCTGGGCCTGATTGTGAGCTGACTAATGTTAGTCAGTGTTTGCACTAGTGTAAAATTGGGGTGAGATCAGCATCAGTTCTTCTGCATCTACAAACACACACTTTGTATTATGGCTTTTTATGAGCTCTTCAGTACACTCCCAGTGGAGAATGGACAACAGTGTTTAGCTATAGGAGGCCGCATTAAGCAATGTCACCTAGCACTGTGTCCATAATTCCCACTGCTTCTAAGTATTTCATGATGTTACTGCAGCTGCTGTCGTAATGTTTCATCACATTAAAAGCAAACTATTTTTGCAAATTAAAGACTTCAGTAAGTTGATGGAAAAAGCAATTACTAGCAAAGAAGTGAATGGCATGATCCATTCCACATCACAGAGAGCAGTCTGAGATAATAGTTAAGAAACTAAACTAAAGTGGCAGCTGCAGGAGAAATGAAAATTGCCTACCTTATGTTTTCCCTTCATTCTGCATGTGTCTACATCAGCCTGTCTAGATTTCCATGTCAGTTTCTGCAAGGATCAAGAAAGAAATCAATTAGAGCCCAGAGGTTGTTGCATTTGATTTCAGAAGTAAGAGTTCCCTAGGGGAGACTAGCTGCTGAACATATATTTATTGAAAACTTTCTGCACCCTTTTGCCATGATTAATTCACCAGAACAATGAAAGATCAGTGATGTGGAACATTCACTTAATTTTCTGTTGCTATCTATTCATTAAACAAGAAACCCATCTCACCTTCTAAAGCCTGCAAACATGTGAATTTAGCAATCTGCCAACTTTTTAAAATATATGCACTTTAAAAAAAGACTTTTCTTTTCTCATCATTTCTTTTAATTTGATGTTGTTTTGCAAAGCAAATTGTTGCAAATGGACTATAAACTCATTAGTTATCAAGCCAAATAATATGCATTGGCACAGTCCAGTTCAGATGAGCAAAGAAATCCAATTCAGGTTATTCTTCTTACTTCATATTAGCTAATAAGTTCAGAGATCCTCTATCTATCAAAGCACTAAAGGTTTTATTTTCTAACATTGTTTCCCTGGAATGGTTATAGGTAAATCCCAGACTGGATTTTCGTTCCTCTATGAATGGGAATCTAGATACACCACGTTATGAAGTTAGCAAATGTTAAACTTTCCAAGTAGCTGAGTTATAGAGTCATAGAGTTTAAGGCCAGAAGGGACCACCAAATCATTTAATCTGACTACCTGTATATCACAGGCCACCAATACCACCCAGCACCTGCACACTAACCCAACAACTGAAATTAAAGCAAAGTATTACAGCCCACAGGAGACTAGACTATTATGTGCCAGAGGCAGAGAATGAGGGGCTTGGGAGGTGCACCAATGCCTTAGGCCCCATGCCAGGGCAGGGAATTAAGTGTGATACACCTGGGTGATCTCTGCAGGTGACCCACACCTTCCACTGCAGAGGAAGACAAAAATACCCAAAGATCATGGACAAGCTGACCTGGGGGAAAATTTCTTCCCTACCCCACATACGGCCACCAGTTAGACCAGAGGTGGGCAAACTATGGCCTGCGGGCCGCATCCAGCCCGTGGGACCATCCTGCCCGGCCCCTGAGCTCCTGGCCAGGGAGGCTAGTCCCCGGCCCTCCCTTGCTGTTCCCCCTGCCCCGCAGGCTTACCTTGCCACGCCGCCAGCGCAATGCTCTGGGCAGCACAGCTGCAGAGACCAGCCTGACCCGGTGCGCTGTGCTCCACGGTGTGGCTGCCTGTCCTGGTGCAGCCGCGCTGCCAGCCACCGGTGCCCCAGGCAGCACAGTAAGGGGGTATGGAGCAGGGGAGTTCATGAGGGGGATGGTCAGGGGCTGGGGGTGTGGATGGGGTCAGGGCGGTCAGAGGGCGGGGAACAGAGGGGTTGAATGGGGCAGGGGTTCAAGGGGGGCAGTCAGGAAGGAGAGGAGGGGTTGGATGGGGTGGCGGGGGGCAGTCAGGGGTGAGGGTTTTGGGGGCAGTCAGGGGACAGGGAGCCAGGGGGGTGGATGGGGCAGGGGTCCCGCGGGAGGGGGGCAGTCAGGAAGGAGGGGGGGTTGCATGGGGTGGTGGGGGGCAGTTAGGGTCGGGGGGCAGTTAGGGGCAGAGAGTCCGGGGGCAGTCAGGGAGAAGGGGTGGTTGGATGGGTCAGGGGTCCCGGGGGGCATTCAGGAAGGAGAGGTGGGGGCTGGATGGGGCGGCAGGGGGGGTCCAGGGACCAAGAGTGGGGGGGTGGATGGGGCAAGGGTCCCCAGGGGGCTGCCAGGGAACAGGGGGCACTGGATGGGGCAGGAGTCTGGGGGGGGCATCAAGGGGGCAAGAAGCAGGGGGGGAGTCGGATACGGGGCAGGGGCCAGGTCACGTCTGGCTGTTTGGGGAGGCACAGCCTCCCCTAACCGGCCCTCCATACAATTTCAGAAACCCGATGCGGCCCTCAGGCCAAAAAGTTTGCCCGCCCCTGAGTTAGGCCTTGGACTGAGTGTATTAGATTTGAATAATAATAGTAAAATGTCATTAAAAAGTCCCTAGCTTAAAATACTAACACCCTTATAACTATAATCATGGCTTCGACCCAACATCTCCATTTAATGAATTGAGTTAGTGCTCATTCATTAAACAGTCCTTCGCTAAAACATTTTTCATGGATGTAAGCATGAGCGGCGGGTATAATGGCTGGGGAAGGCTGTGCTTCCCGAAACAGCCCCACGTGGCCTTGCCCATGCTCCACCCTGAGGTTCCCTCCTTCTTGCCCTTCCCTCTTGGCCCCAGCCCAGCCCAAGGCTGGAGGCACTCAGGCGGCTCGGGCTTGGTAGGGGAGGCTGGTGGCCGCTGGCAGGAGCTCTGGGCTTCAGCAGGGGAAGGAGGGTGGGAGAGGTGGGGCCTCAGGCAGAAGGGGTGGGCCGGGTCAGGGGCTAGCATCCCAAGCCCGTTGTTCACCTACTGCCCATGGATGTAACGCTAGTTTTTCTTTCCTTTGCTGCTCTGTGACCTCATTTTAGTATGAGTATCATGTCATAAGTTCATCTATGGCATCATTCATGGATTTAACATGCCCATTTTTCCTTTCCTGGGGTGAAATTCACCCCGGTGAACTATGAATACTATATATTGCATATAGGGTATGCCATGTGCCAATCAGTATGACGAAACTGGTGGGAGGTCATCTCTAGAAACATTCACACAATACAGAGGAGAGCAATGCAAGAAAAACTATTCCCATTTTGGATATAATTTCCCATAAATGTAATGTGGTTTTTCTTACAACACTTTATAGCATGATGTTATAATAAGATTTTATTTACTGCATACTTGCTTGACTGACTAAAAATTATGTATATGAAAATACATAAGTAGACTTCTCCTTTTATGATGAGAGTTTTAGTATTCTTAATTGGTATAGTATAGCAATTATAAAAAGCTACATAATATCAATGAATAGATGTTTGATGGATTCCAGGGAGCTCAGTATATTTCGGTACTAGCTGCTTATCAAGCTAGCTAAATCGCTCATAAGAAATTCACAGAGGTCATGACTGCTATTCCAGCTTTCCCCATACATGACTAGCAATTCCACCTTACTTGATTAGTACAATTTTTACAGCAATGCTGGAAAGCTGTTTGAAACAATGCCCACTTCCTATTTATTCTCTGTTCTTCCTTGTTTCTTTAGTTTCAAGATGATAAAAAGCAACTTACTTTGCTAAAATAAATTTCTTCTGTATGTGATGTGTCCATATCAACAGTATAAATATGGTCCCTGTAAACAAAGGTAAATCAATGCAAAGTCAAAAGCACTAGTCAGTTTATTTTATATAATAAAAAAAAAAGAACAGACACTACACAAGAGAACACTACTGATTGCTTGGTCTGCTTCTACTGAGAATGCACCACTGTACATAAACTGCTTTGCTTTTCAATAAGAAAGAAGAGAAATTCTAAAAACTAATTCAAGTTTCTTCCCAGTAACAGCTTATTTGTATGAATGAGATTTAAGAAAGGGGGCTAGTTCCACATCCTCTGGGGGCTGGTGGGCAGATGTTTTTGTGCATCTTTATATCAGCTGCAATCCTATTTAGGCAACCGTTACCAGCTTCCTGGGATGGTTTTCAGTATGCCATTCTTAGTCAGCCAGGGTTAAAAAAAGGTTAATGCGTTTTTTTTTTTAAATTATACCTCCAACCTCAGCTGTAATGATTTGATTGACAATCTGGAAGGGAAAAAATTGACAGCAACAAAATTGTTTCCAGAAATTATTCTTCTCTTCACACGCTGATGGCCAAATTAAACTCTAAAATTCACCCTCAAAAAAAGTTTACATCTCGCCTATGCTCACCTTCCTATTTTGCTGAGAACCTGGTTTTCTCTACAATTAGCTACCAATCTTCCCTGCGCAAGGGGAAACAGACTCAGAAAGTCAGGTGGGGGGACATTTTTAAGCAGTCCCCTTCTGTGTGAGTGGCGCACAGAGACATTTTTGACTGGGGCACAGAATTAAAAAAGAAAACAAAACACCTGAAAGAGCCACACCAAATTGTGCAGGAGGGGTGAAAAACACCCAACATCTCATTTTTCCTTGAAATAACAATGACTTTTTCAAAAATGCGGGAAGTCTTGTGGCTAGAAAACGATTCATAGCTTTAAAAGGGGGCTATATAGGAGTCTGTTGAAAGTAGGATACAGACTGTTTCCATTTTAGAAGCCTCTGCTGTCAAGACTAGCTCCATTTTATCGAGTTTGAGGGAAACAATATTAGCTTCTAACTAAAGCAGACAGAAAACAGTCTTTGCTGTAAAATGAAAATAAGAAACACGTCTCTCACATGGAGAAAAGGGGCAGCATTGTTAATAGAAACTGGCTTTAAAAAAAAATTTGTCTGCCACTGCAGTTGAGGCAGTTTGCTTTGTAAGATGCCAAACTGAAGAGGTTTTTTTTCTCCCTCAGTCTTCAATACAAACCAGAACTGTCATTTATTTTCAAGACGGGTTTAATGCCTTATTATTTGCTTGTCTTTACTGGCGGAGCTATGGTCAGGGTCAGTGGCAGAATAAAATTACATATTAGCATATCAGCTTTATAGACGGTGATGTTACTTCCTTTTTTATATATACATATTCAAAGTTGCAGTTGGTGGAAACCAAGAATCTGAATTGTAAATTGACTGATTATTATGCATTGGCAACACCTGAAAAAGTGTTCTGATTGGCCCCCTTCTGGCACAGCTCTTTACATTAATTATCATTTTAGTGTTGAGGATTTCTTTTTAAAAAGACAAACTAGCAACAACAAAAACCCAGTAAAAATAAATGGGTGAAATTCAGAGAGAGGCTTGTGTCACTTAACATCACTCACATCATGGCTCTTCTGAGCGACTTAAGTGACTAAGCAACTTACTTTCTGGCTTGCCAAAGTGTCCTAGGAGAAGTCAGACACCAAGTTGTGGAATTATGTCAATGAAATCTGATTTCAGGATAACTAAAACCATTTCCACATGCTGTATCTAATGCACAGTTGCCCACAGTGTTGGCAAAAATTAAAAGAACTGTCTATAGATACTATAGATACTAATGGACTGTTTTGCCCTCTCTTCCGCAATACTGCCTACTGGCTGTGGTATGTGTATAGTTCTCTGCTAATTAAATTATTCTAACACAAACTGACTTAATCCTACTGCTTCCGTTTTCCCACCTCCAGTCAGCAGAACTGAATTTTGTTGCCATGGTATAATCTTGTGGAGGAAGGGAATTTAAATAATGCTGCTGGCTGTGCATGACCCTTGGCCATGTCAGTGCAATGTCTGGAAATGTGTAAATGCACTCTGGTACTGCTGGGGCTCAATGAACCATTCTGTGCATACATATGGGAGGTGACAGATCATGGGAACAAAAGCAACCACCAAACAAGTCAGCAGGAAGAGATGACACAGTGAACTCCAGGAAAGGTGTGTGCAAACCTGTACCCTCTGAGGGAAGAAGAAAATGCTGCTATTCTGTTACATATCCAGAGGGACAGCTCAGGGGCAACATTTCAGAAAAACTCAGCTGGGGGTAAGAGACGGTAAAAGTTGTGACAGCATAGAACATAATTTATGATTGTATTGTACTCTGCAAAGTTGGGGGAGGGGCAAAAAGTGGAAGATATTCTGGAGCATATAGGCCTAGGAAAAGTCTGAGGGGAGCAAACTAAGGTCTGGATGGGCAACTGCCCCGCTTGTCCCATAGCAAATGATGCCCCGGGACAGATGCTCAGCTGATGTAAATTGGTGTACTACTCTAGTCTCATTAACTTCAGTGAAGCTATGCTAATTTACATCAGCTGAATATCCAGCCCATAATTTGCACTGAAATCTTTCCAAACCCATAAAAAGTGTTTAATAATAGTTAGTACAAAATTCTTATATACATCCCCATATCTTATTTGACAAAACAGGCAATTGACAAACAGATTTTGTTCTATGCCAGACATGCAGTAATAAATTGTTAGTTGTCGCTGAAATCAGTTTGTCCTTTTTTCCAAGGAAATTAACTGCAAAACGAACAGTGAGTGCTGGATTTTCTCAAAAACCTCAGTGTTTAATCATGTGTTTTGATTGCTTTTCAGATAATTGGGTACAAATGTAAACTTAGTATCACTATATTTAGACACCTACAAAACAACTTAAAAGAAGTATCTGATATGGTAGCTAAGGGATTTATGCTAAATACAGTTTCAATTAATCCTGTTATGAAGCTCTTTGATAAACACTTTTGATTGTGTTCACATTTGCTTCAGTCTCTCAGTTTATTGCCCCCATTAGTGTTACAGATATAAACTTTCACTCACACTAATTCTGGAAAGATTACTCATTTTTGAAAGTTTCTCACTTGAAGATAAAAATGACCTTGTGAATTTTAACTTTTATCACATAGGCTTCTCAACCTAGCAGGCATTTTTTTCCAGTAATATTCTGAGGAGGAAAATAATCTACGTAACAGTTTTTCAGTTACTGGGGCAAAGAAAAGTTTAAGAAGATTTTTTGTGCTCGTGTAAGTAAAAATGGATTACATCTTTCTGTTCTTTTTGCAGGTCATTTGTCCCCAATAATGTCAAAGCATTTCTCTATTTGAATATAATATTTTATCTATACACATTCACATACACTCATACACAAATATGGAATATATTACACATACACAGACTAAGGAGATAATTCATTTTTTAAAATGAGCTGTGATTTGTGAATGGTAATTTGCCATCACGAAAAGTTCAAATTCTTTTTCAAACTGTAGCATCAGAGTGCAGCGGAGGCATGTAGCTTGCTGATTACAAGTTAATATTTTCATCAACATTTTAGTCTGGGAATAATGTTTGGATATTTTAATCCACCAAGCAGATTTGCCTTAGTGCGTGTCAGTTCTAATTGTCACACTGAAAATAACCTGCCAATTTAAAAAAGAAAACAAACACACACAAAAAGAAAAAAAAATAAGGGAATTCCCCCACGAAAAATTACATTAAGGAGTAAATCCTGCCATCCCTCTGGCTCCCCCACATGCACATAACCACACAAGTACTATGTTTTCATGGGAAGGTGAAGAGTGGAGCATTCTCCCTGAGAGACTCTGCACAGTCTCTGTGTCATCGAGCCAAGTTCCACACTTCTCTGAAGAATAATTGAAGGTGAAGTTATACGGTGGGAGACATGGCCAGTGGGTGCATGCATAACATGGATCCTGTTGCCCAAAATACTACATGGGGCAGCATAAAGCACATCCATTGCACCCACGGCAAAATGTAGAGTAGAAACTGTCCCCGGTTTGGGCAGTGTAGGAGGTGCTATAGCAATGCTATAGAGGCTGACGCTGAGGATTCTAGTCCTCTGCCTGGGCTGTACTACCATCTATTTATTTGGGCTGGGCACTCTTTCCCCGGATTTGTCCTCTAATGACAATTAAAGGCTGGCCTGGCTATCTAGTCCTTTATTGAGTGCAACAGGCTGCTATGCAGAATATCTGAGTTTGAGACTTAGTAATCTTTTAATGACTTGTGGACAGGAATTGGGAATGTTACAGAAGCATGGCGTGCAATACTTCGTAATAGGCTGGAGCACGCATGAGGAGCAGCACAATGATGTACGGGAAGGGTCTGAGGAAAGGGTAAGGGGGAAAAAGACAAAATGGTCTTGTTTTGAAAATATATGCTCTTAACTTAAAACACTACTTCCCACTTTGTCACAGCTCTAAGATTGTGCATCTTTTTCTAGGGACAGCTGGCCTTGGAGAGTACTTGCTGTGAAAAGGAAAGGAAAGAGCATAGGAAACCAGCAGAGAATTGGGGACTCAAAATCTCCAGGACATGTGAGAAATGCAAGCCTATATATGAAGAGTTTGTCAGAAACCGAGCTTTGCAATGAAATCTTAAGATTCCTCCAATGTCTAGGCATAATGAGAAGCAACTTGAAAGTGCAGTTATGGTGTAAAAATGGCACCTTCTTACTCAACAATTCTGTTCCTTGGCATATCAATCGATCCATCAATCAATAACTCTAACCCATCTGCTCCCTGAATATATTCTTTCTGATGTGCCAATCAGCATGGTATTTAGGTACCATTCTGTGACACTTATGTAATAATAATAAGTTTTGACCTCCTGTTAGCATTGGAAAGCCAAAAACTTATGGGAGAATGAGTATTTACTTATAATATGCACCAGGTCTGCAGCTGTTAAAAATCGATGTAGTTCCACTGAAACTGCCAGAGCTATGCCAATTTACACCTACTAAGGAGCTGGCCTTATAAGCCTTCTCATATAAATGCATGTGTTTGTGTATATAAAAATATATCTGCAAAAAGATGCAGAAAAGACATTCAATTAACCTCATGGAGTACATCAAAAGAAAAGCAGTAAACATATTTCTTCTGCTTTTTTGTTGTTGTTTTACTATAAAATATGCCTAGAACAGCAACACTAAAGTTTAATTACTCTTATTCAAATATGTACTTATGCACACAGTGGCTCTTTTGTGTTTGTTCTCCAAAATACGTAATTAATTGTGTGCGCAAAAAAATCACAAACTCCTTTAAGGAAATAATTATTCTGTCTCTATCCTCCAACTTCCATTGGCTTTAATGGGGGGCTGCAGATGCCCAGCACCCCCAGAAGTTGCTCAGCACCTTGACGGATTGAGCCCAAGATGACAAACTAATGTAGCTTTTAAGATGTATCACAGACAGACTATAAAGACCAATGTGCGTGATAAAATCCTAAAATAAATGTCTGGCAGAGATAAACTCAGAATATCAATTTTTTCTAGGAATAGCAAGAAGGGAATTAGGAAAACACTACAGACCTAGCAGCAATGTACAGGGTTCTGTTCATTATCATGATCAGCTGGATGTCCAGCCTGTGCCTTTGTGTGGCGTTCCGTCCTGGCTTGTGCCCCACAAACACCGGATACTGTTTTGTATCTGTGAGAAGGGAAAAGGATTGGGAGAAAGAAAGCAAAAAGACAGAGAGACACTCACATTACGAAGTCATATTAACATGGAATATCCCATCACCAAACCCACTGCCAGTATCTATAGTTCCTGCTCTTGCTGTCTCTCCCCACAACACAGCCTGGGGTACTGAAGTAATAGCACAGTGGATTGCATAGCTCATCATGGTTATAATCTTTGTTTGCAATTGTCAAGGAGAAAGCCATTATGTTTTTAGAAATGAAGAACTGTGATTTCTGAGAGCAGAACTGGTATGAAACTGCTCTGAGAGCTCTTGGGATAAAGGTACTTAGCACTTCCACACAGTTTTCCTTTCATCCCCTGCAGCGCTTTAAATGCTGTATGCTGCCTGCCAAAGTTTATCTTTCAGGACAAAGCTATTTTACGGCATAGTATGCAATTGTTTTCAATCTGTGGTCCCTGGACATCTGGAGGCCCGCAGACTATGTCTAAGGGGTCTGTGAAAGGTTGTCATTACCATAGTACAGTGGTTTTCAACATGTGATCCATGGACCCGGGGGGTCCGCAGACTATGTCTAAGATTTCCAAAGGGGGCGGCATCTCCATTTGAAATTTTTTAGGGGTCTGCAAATAAAAGGTCAACCCCCCTATTTTATAGTATCCCATCTGTCACTGCAATGGCTATGCTGGCTAGTGGTTAGAGCAAAGGACTTGGCACAACTAGGTACAAAACTGCCAGCTTCACAGGTTTCCTACAGGATTGGGCTGCCAGTGCAGGGCAGCTGTATTTTTTGTAGAAACTGTGGGTAGCCATTAATTGACCTTCATTTATTTATTTAACGTGATCGGTTTTGGTTGTATTTATTTATTTTTGGCAACCTGTCTGATACATCAGTTTTCCTGGCAGCCAGATGATAATGCTGATTGGAAGTCTGTACTGGTAGCCACTCAGCCTTTTCCCCAACTCTGACGGTCAGTGAGAGCACTTATTCATTATATTCCAGAGCTCTCGTTGCTGGGAAGTCAACATGCACTGATGGGATCTACATACAATCTGTATTTAGATCCTATAAGAGACACCCAGAAAACATTTCTGACAGAGTTTCTGTCTGTCTGATGCATTTGCAATGCATGTCTCGAGACATAAGAGCCAGTCAACTAGCCAGCTCCCAGGAAGGCAATCAGAAAGACGCCCAGAAGACAGAAAGAAAAGGAGACTATGAGTAGGAGCAGCATCAGAAGGCAGAATTCCTGCACATTCACATAATGCAGTTAACTGGCATCCAATCAAGCATTAAGCCCTTTCTCCCCAAATCTGTTTGCTCCAAACAAACAGCGCTACCTTGGGGGGCTATTAGTGTAGATATTCTGCTTAATTTTCTCTGTGAACTCTCTCTAGGAGGATCTTCAGTGCTAATCTTGGTTGAGCTACTGACTCACTGTGCAGGCTTGGGCAAATCACTTTGTGTCTTCGTCAGCCCAGCTGTAAACTTGGGTACAAACAGGAACTTCCCTGCAAACCAGATGCTGCATCTGAGCGGAGCATTCCTGGGTAAATAAATTAACCAAACTCACAGAGGATTGAAGTTCATAAGGTTAATCTTCCTGACCAAGATTTACTTGAGAAGTACTAATTTTTAACATTCCAGCTTTCCTCTGTCCAACACTGGTTCCTTTGTAACTGACTGCCCTTGTGTGAATTGGGGCCTGTATGTTTGCAGCCATTTGACATTCATAACATAGAAATAGAAGTTTCCCATGTTTTCCTCTGCAGAGGGGTTAAGATTGCTGACTTGCCATTCCTTACCACACTTTTACAAATGCAGGTGCCAATCCTGACAAGTGCTGAACACCAGGGCTAGAGTCACAAGGGGGATTTAGTTGTTGCAGTGTCTAACTTCGAGGTGCCCTGGCACCTCGTAGAATTCACAACCCCAAGTGAGGTTCCCAGGCTTCCTATACAATGTGTGGGGAGAGTTAGGCACCTAAAAATGGGATTCACAGAAGCCAGCAAGCTAAGCAGGCTGCCAGCTAAGCTAGCCAGTAGCAGGGGTGAAAGGAGGCCGGTACGGTGTACCGGTAAGACGTGGCCGCCGGTACCAGCCCGTACGCAGCCAATGTTAAAGCACTATCGCGGCAGTGCTTTAACATCGCCGCCCCTTTTGTCCCCCACTCCCTCCCCGGCGGTCAGTGGGGCAAAAGGGGCAGCTGCCCCAGGCCTGGAGATTTAAAAGACCCCGGGGCTCCTGGCCGCCGCTGTGGCTACTGCGGCAGCAGCCGAAGCCCCGGGTGGCGTGGGCCAGGCAGTGTGGATGGGCTGGCTGGGGAAGGCTGACCCCCTCCAGCCCCGCCCCTTCCACCCGAGGCCCCGCCTCTTCTGGGGGCCCGGAGCCAGGCTCCCGTACTGGTAAGTGCTTAATGTTACTTTCAGCCCTGGCCAATAGGAAATGCTGAGGAGAGAGGCCTAAGCCCTGCCCCTCAAAAGGAGTTAGGTGCCTAAGTCTGGGCCAGAGGGAAATGCCTATCTCCCCTCAGGATTCATGGCTGTGAACCCTCTCATGGACTTAGGTCAGCCCTTTCCCAAGAAAAACTGAGTTGCAGATGGTATCTCACCCTTTTATTCAATAGTCCAGGGGTTAGAGCATTCACCTTAGAGATGGGAGACATTTGTTCAAATCAGGCAGAAGGGAATTTGAATACAGGTCTCGCACCTTCCAGGAGAGTGCCCTAACCACTGAGTATTCTGGGGTGGGTCTCTCACAGTCTCTCCTGTTGATGCTGTTACATTTTGTATAAAATAATTAAATACTCCTGGGCCAGAGTGGCAATGACTCCACAGCCTGGAAAGTACTCACCTGGGAAGGGGGAGACTCAAGTTCAAGTCTCTACACTAATGAATATCGAATTATTTATACAAAGTGGAATAGCTCCAACAGGAGAGAGAGCCCAGAAATTACAGCACTCACTTGCAAGGAGGAGCTCTGTGTTCAAATCCCTGTCTGGGCTATGTGTATACCTAATGGATCGGGCCACACAGGCGGGGAGGATGCCTACTTTATAAACTTACTGGGGCACAGATGTGAATTGGATGCCAAGCTGCTCGGCAGTGTAAGATTTCGTGGCATAAATTTATGCACCTCATACATTTCACAAGTGGAAACTTTGATGCCTAGGTACCTCCAGAGTTAAGAGGCAGCTGAGTGGGGATTGTGTGAATCCCAATGGCACCTGTTTGTTGCATTTCGGCTACTAAAGTGGCTGCGAGATGCCTAAGTCTCCCTTGTGAATTTAGCCCTCGGAAGGCCTTTTCGGAAAAATTGTGATTGAACTGTGATAACCGTGATAAAGAGGAACTTAGTAATACTGAGGGTCTGAGCTAGGTGATCAAATGCAGTGCATGCTTTCCCACCTAGTCCAGCCAGTCCATCTTGATCCTGACTTGCAGCACCGTGTGCTAGCCTAGTCTCAGAGAGACTCCCCATTAAAGCAGGTCAGAAAAATGGAGAATATTTGTTGCAAAAATGTTGGCTTTTCACCAAAATGTTTTTTGTCAAAATCTTACAAACAGTTTTACTGCCCAAAATGCCAAATGGTAAAGTGGGACAAAGATACATCAAAGGCTGAGCAAACAAATCTGGTTATTTGTATAGTTCTAGAAAATAATTTCAATGATATGTTCTCAACACAGCTACATTAGTGAGCTACACCTGATATATGGACTTGGTTGGTTCCCCAGAACTTTGCTTCTGGGGAGACAGGTAAGAAACCCTCTGCTCATGAAAAACAAGCTTTCTTCATTTGTTGTTGGGTAGGATGGGAAACTGGACTGACTGCACTGCAGAAACTCCCGTTTGAAGAGTATTCTAGGTTATGGTTTTGGAGGAGCAAGCAGCTCATCAGTTCTTAAAACACAAATCAGGGCAGAAGTGCTCTGCTCTAGTTTTATCATCTGGGAATGTAATCTGGCTGATCTGAAGAGCTATCAAGAAATAAGAAACATTCAGTGATCAATACATTCCTTCTTGGAGCTTGGGGGAGAAAAAAAGCACCAGGCCTTTCATACTTACAGTTGCCATGCGAAATACTGATTGGCTCAGAATCTTCTGGGAAACCAGCCCCAGCAAAGTGTAGCAGTGTGAAATATAGCAGCAAGGCTTCTGACCTCATAGTAGTTCAGCGGGGAGACTTTACTTCTTCACTTCACCCTGTGGAAAACAAACAAGGGCATAAGAGCTTCCTGTCCATTCTATTTTAACTACTGCACACAGAAAGTAGGGCTTGAATGGTCAACAGATAACAAAGGGGATTCTCACTATAAAGTAACAAATAAGTGTAATTTTTAAAAGGGCCTGCCCTGCTGGGCCACTTTTCTTTCATTTCTCAAGCCTCACTTGCCCGTATCAGTCGGGCGCCTCAATTTGGCTTTGAACAGATTTAAATATGCTGTGAGCTACCTGTGAATTTTCTGTCTCAGCTGATTGGACCCAATAAAGAAACTTTGTCTTCTGAGTCAATCGATAGCTGACAAGAGTTTTTAGGGAAATACTCCATCTGCTGTTTCTTTGGGTAGGTTTACAGAATTAGATGATGACACAGGGCATAAATAAAAACCATACTACATTATTTAGGTTAAAAAAAGTGATTAAGGGTTATACTGGAAGACTGATTCATATCCTGCAGAGTTGTGAATCAAACACAGAAACACAGACAGTTTGATGGAGCATACTGAACATGTCATTGGGCTTTACCATAAAAATAGATACCCATAAATTTAAGTACCACAAAACCAACACTCCAACTTGCAATAAAATAAAGGTGACTAGAACTGTCTAACATTAGGGTTTTTCCCCCTCACGTTTCACCAATGTATTCACTCATTAATATTTCATGTGCCAAATAAATAAATAAATAAATCCCCAAAATCTTGGAGATAAAAAGAACAAAAGGTGCCTGTGCATACAGTGAAAGAAAACATCATAATACAGTAAATAGCTCATAACTCCCAGGCAAATTTCACAGATCTGCTGATCTGCAGGGGAAATCAGTCTAAAAGTAGGGTTTTCTTTTCATCCCTTCCAGGGTTTCAAACCTTTAATGCTGAGTGCCAAAGATTATCTTTCTGAACAAAGCTATTTTACAGTAGTATGCCAATCATTCAAGATTTATGTGCAGAAAGTCAAACTTTGTAACCTAGATAGTCTTTGAAAGTTACTTTGGCAAATAAAGTGCTAACTTGCCCTTTTGCAACACCATTTAATATTAGATACCTATGTCTCCTTTTTCCATGCCAAAAAAAGCATTAACAAGTTCTGAGTGTTGCATTTTTACTTGCAATTTCACAGACACAGCTGGTTCCCAATCATTTATTCAATTGGAAACGTCACACTAATTAATTTGCCTTTTCTGATATGTGCTTTGAAATAAAATCCCAGCTCCTATAACTGAACTTCAGATGGAAACTCTGTTGAAGGGCACCGTGATCCCTCAGGGCTATAACTAGATGATTTATTATACTCCATGTTTGCCTATTATTGTTCACACACACACTTGAAAACTTGGCTGCTTCTGTATTTTTATTAACAAAAGTTTGAACCCACAGAAAATAAACTCTGATGTGAGCCACTCTGTGATTAACTGACTCCTCGACCGCCACACGGCATTAAAAGAACGGCAAAGGTACCACAGCAAGAGCAAGTAACACATAAAACAGAAACTGGCTGGCTATTATATTTTACATGAGGAGACATATGGGGAGAGCATAATGCGCAGGAGTCTCGAGAGAAACAGTTCTGTCTGGCATTGGTTAGGCTAGTGGCCACCTGTGACTACTGAGGCAACTGTGCCTCCCCATAGCTACCTTCTTTTCTCCCTTCCTACATTTGTCTCATTCATCACCTGTTTCCTAGTGTCTAGATTGTGAGCTCTCTGGGGCAGGGACTATATCCATGTTTGTATAGTGCCTACTATAATAATCCTTGTTTGAGGTCCTTAGGTGCTACCACAACAGAAATAACAAATAAGGAGAATACTCAAAACCACAGATTCCTCAGGGTTTGCATTCAAGGCAGGATTTAAAAAGAAAAAAGAATTAAGGGGGTGATTTTTGTCCCTTTTGAAATACAGTTTTGCCTTTACCTTTAAAGACTCATTTTTCATATTTGGTATGAAGTGCCTATTTTGTGTCGACAAGTGCATTAGAAGGTGACAAAACAAAGCATACTGCTTTACTATAACAACAAATTTCAGTCCCTTCCTTCTTGCAAATGCTTTGGTCAAATGCAAAGCTCTTTTCTGAAGTACAAGAGAGGAACAGTAATTTATCTAGAAGAAATTTAACCAGCAATTCAGTTTCTCAATTTAAACCCTTTTCACCCACAATATCAGTCTGCAGGCTGATAATTCAAACTTAACATGGCTTACAGTGGGACTGCAACAGAAGAATAGCTGCTTTATGTTACTCCCTATCAGCACATCATCAGCTAGCTAACAATGTATGTATTATATGTGGAAAAGCATTAAGGCAGCATTGATAAATCTTGCCCATTCCACTTTAGAGCTTTAAAAACTTTTTTCAGGAGAGGTTGTGATATATCACTCCCTTCTTCTCACTCAACCTTCTGAACCGTCCCATGTAAACATGTAGACAAGCGGGTCTCCAGTCAGATTAATTACCTCTGTTATATTACCCAGTCATTTTAAGTAGAGTTTAACTGACAGGATTTTTTCTTCACATGAACACAAAGAGAAGACTAAGGAGTTTTCAGTTCTGCCATCTAACAGCTTAATAGTGCAAAGCTGTTTCTACACACAAAGACCTGAGTCCACAAAAAAAAGTGAGGCGTTGTGATGCTCAGCATCACAACGCCTAACTTTTTTAGGTGTCTGGAGAATCACTGTGATTCACAAAGCCTCAGTTAGGCACCTAAGCTCCCATACAATGAATAGGCATCTTATACTGTGATTCACAAAAGCCAGCATGCTACGCAGGGAGCCACCTAAACTAGCCAATGGGAGATGCTAATGATAGGAATGTGTGCTAAGCCCCACTCATGTTTCAGAGATAAGTGCCTAAGTGCAGGCTGCAGGGAGGCCCTATCGCTCTTTGCAATGCCCATATGCAAACCCTCTCTTGGCATTAGGTGCCTACACCATTTTAGCAAGAAGCTGGAGCGGAGGAGGTGCTTCCCCCATAGTTTTAGCCTAGTGGTTAGGGATGTGGGAGACCCCCCGGTTCAATTCCCCCTCCCACTGAGGGGAGAAGGGATTTACCACCTCTCAGATGAGTGCTCTAACCATTGGGCTATAGGATATTTGGAGGTGGGAGCAGGGTCTCCCTCAGTCTCTCCCGTTGAAGCTGCTGCACTCTAGATAACTAATTAAAGATCATTGGAGCAGGGGGACCTGATTTTCCATCTCCCACCTCCCAGCTGCGTGCTCTAACCACTTAATCTAAGTTCCCTCTAAGCTGCGCAGCAGGCTGTCAAGGGCCGTGTAGACAGGAGAGGAGCCTCATCCCTGGCCCCAGCCCAAGAGCTGCCCCAGTGCCGGGCTGTTGTGGCGAGAGAGGGCTGGGGAGAGTCCTCTCTCCCCGTTACAGCCGCGGGGCAGCCTGCACCCCAAACCCCTCATCCCCGGCCCCACCTCAGAGCCTGCACCCCACAGCCAGAGACCTCCTCCCCCCGCCCTGAGCCCCCTTGCACACTCTGAATTCCTCGGCCCACCTCCACCACACATCACCTCTATATTGGTGCACATAACAAAATTCATGGATGTACAAAATTAGAGGGAACATTGCACTTGGCTATAGAGTCATGTTCGCTTGCTTGCACTCTCTGCCCCGAAATGTCCCCTTAACTGAGAGCAAGAGCACGAGCATGTGAATGACTCTAGAGCTTTGAGCACTCAACTGCGAGGTGGGAAACCCAGGATCCAGTCTCCCTGCTCCAATGACTCTTTAATTATTTATGCACAGTGCAAAATTTTCAACAAGAGAAACTAAGGGAGCCCCACATCATGAGTGGTTAGAGCACTCACCTAAGAGGGAGTGAATCCCTGTTCAAATCCCTTCTCCCCTCAGGTGAAGGAAGGGACTTGAACTGCGGGACTCCCATATTCCAGGTGAGTTCCCTAATCACTGAGCTAAATGCTATGAGGGAACACCTCCTCTTTCCCAGGTATTTTGTGAGAACTCATCTGAAGGGCGCAATCTAGTAAACATGCTCACAAGGCCCCTACCAGATTGGGCCCTGCACCCAACTTAGGCAGCAGAATGCCTGTGTTCCCTGGTTTGTGAATTGCTCTAGGGTTTTAGCAGGAGATAGCTGCTCGGGTGCCAGTTGGGAGGCAAAAGTGCACATGCTTGGAGGCTGAAGCATAGGTGCCCACGGAAAACGTAGGTGTCACGTGAGTTTATATGCCTACAGGGTTCAGCGGGAGTTTTGTGCATCGTAGTGGTTCCAAAACTGGGACTTCGGCACCTAACTCGTTTCAGGCCAAAATCCTCCATCATTCTTAAGGATATTTTTATTTGTTTCTAATAAACATGGAGGCTGATTATGTACTACCCTAAACTTTGTGTAGTCATTAGCATTAGTACAAAGTAAGTTGCTCCCATTCTGCTCTGTTAATACATTACATCCACTCTTCGCTGGGGTAAATGCCTACAGAGCAATGGAGAACTGGGTCCAAGGTGAGTCTATCAGCCAATGTCAGCTTTTTCTGGAAGGTAATTATACTAATTTAATATGAATTTTGGCATCCTTTCTGTGGAGCAAGATTTTTGTCCAGTTTCAGTGAAATTTTAGAAAGATGCTTGTTAGAAATAGTTACATTCCTTTCTAGTATAAATTCCCTTTTCAGCAAGTTCTCTGTTCTAGTTGGGCTCCTTTGAATGATGCAAGTGTTTTGACTTACAAGTGTGATGGAACTACTTCCTAACCAAATGTCCTTCCATATGCAGCATGTGATGAAGCACAAGTAGCCAGATGGTGATGCCCAGAGAGTACAGGTACCATCTCCAAATAATGGCTTTGTAAACATCAAGGTTTAGATCCTCAGCTGGTGTAAATCAGTGTAGCTCCATTGACTTCAATAAAGCTATGCCCGTTTATATCAGCTGAGGCTCTGGCTCCAAGAACTTCCATTCTTCCTATTCAAAAGCGCACATTGCTCCAACAGAAAAAGTATTAATTTTGGTAAGTGGGTTTTTGTTTGCTTGGTTTTTTTACTTGTAAATTCCGGAGACACAGCATGATAAATGCTTTAAAGTACTTGAATGAAAGATTCTATATCAATTCACAGTATTATTAGTCATTGAGCTAGTGAGGTTTTACGAAAGGGTATGGCTTGCTTTTGAGTTCTGAAGAACACAAACAAGCAGTCTGTTTTCTTGAATTCCTAGGACTAATGCAAGCATACATTGATGCAAGAGTATCTTGCCTTGAACTGTCTTCTTGAAGTTAATGGAGTTGCACAGATATTAGTGAGACGAGACTTCTCCTTAGTAAATATATATTTCCCCCCTCTTTGTTGTTGTAGTGATTAGGTATAAAGAAATCACATAATCTTTTGTCTTATATGCAAATCTGAGTCCCCTATGGGAGAAAACAGGGAAGTGTTGGGGGCAAGAGTTCAGCACAGCGTGGCACTGATCCTGATAAGGGCACTGAGGTGCTACTTCAATAAAAATAAATCAATAAAGTTTCTATATCTATTAGTCTCTAATTTATACATTGGAAAAAAACAGATTACTGGCCTCACGGAGTATTTGAAGATAGGAGGTAATAGTGTCCCTGGCTCAATATGGCTTGTGATATAAGGAGAATGGTTTGATTTTTTGAGCCAAATGCAATATATAACTTCTAGAAACCATGACTCTCGGAGCCAAAGAGAAAGACACCAGCATGACATCAGCCTTCTGCTCTCTGATCTTTTTTAGTGTTTAGTGAGTGATGGTTCAAGGCAGAAATGCTTGCAGAATAACCCTTTGGCTAAGGAAATGAATATATTGCTACTGCCATAATATCCTATTACCTTGTTGTGAGTGTGTCTGCACTGTATAAGAAGGATTTGCCTTACTCTGCCCATATTACAAGTAAAATGTAAAAATGAAGTGCCAATTTCTTGATAAGTTCTGTGAAAAGGTCAGTTTGGATCCTGAGAACAGAGGGATAGTTTCTGTTAAATCAGTAGCAGCTGCAAATATAGCTTAGCCCTTAAGAGCTACAATCTTCCATGTCAGAGAAACTCTGATTTAACTTTTCCATTCAGCTATACCCTCAGTTAATCAGGTATAATTCCAAGTAAAGTCAGAAAGCAGAACAATACCACCAGGGTTTTAATGTGGGTCTCCAATCATTTAAATGAAGACAAGATGTCTTTCCAAAAGATATGCTGTAATTCAACCCACAAACTATTGGACTCAATGCAGGGATTACTTGGTGAAATCCAGTGGCCTGTGTTAGGCAGGAAGTGAGACTAAATGACCTTAATGACCATAAAAATCCATGACTCTATTAATGAGAAGAATACATATATATTTAAACAAATTAAAGGCGACAAGCTACCATCCTGCAAACAAGACTTGGAGTGTGTGTGAAATAAAATGTGCTGAAGAATCTGTGAGTAAGAAATCCAAGAGTTCAAGTCATACCTTCCCTCCAGGGAAAAGAATTTGAACCACTATATGAGGAAAGGAGACAGGGCCAGTAAAACCAGCAGAATCCATGGATCAACAATCCAGGGGGATACCCATAAATATCTGGAGAACAGGCTCTCTCATCACATTCAGGGGCCCAGCAAACATGAAAAATAATGAAGGGATGGGAGGAGGAATTAGACAACTTAAAAACATCTAAAAAGTTCTAAAAGGCAGGTTCATCTAAATTTGTTTGTTCATCTCTAGGTATAAAATTTCGAAAAGTGACTTAGGAACCTAAGTCCCATTTTCAAAAGTGATTTAGACACTTGGGAGACTAACTCTCATTGAAAGGTGTGTGTGTGTGTATGTATATATGTCCCACTTGCTTTATATAAGGAGAATGCTTCCTAGTGGTAAAAGCAGGGTATGTGACTCAGTCACATAGTCTGCATTCTGCTCCCCACTCTACCACAGGCTTGCTATGTGTTGATGGGCAACTCACTTACGCCCCCCTGCCTCCAGTTGGAGAAACCTTTGGAAATCCTTTGAAAAGGCACTATTATAAATGCAGAGTATCATTATTATTATTGTTTACTACCTTCTAAATTCACAGTTCCTAGACAGAGAAAGACATGGCTCTATATAAGACAGAAAAGGAGGCTAGAAATAAAACAGCAATAACAGGAATGTAGCTTGCAAACCACAGTCCCTGTGAAAAGAGGAAAGCTAGGCAGGTGCAAGCAGCTAAGGAAGGTGTCCAGGAGAATATGCTATTGCTATATGTGATTTTTGGGTAGCAGTTCTGTTTTGTCAAAATGAGATCTCTATGACCCAGGTACCACTCCCAGGTGTGGTTGAGTGTGGCAGTGAAAAAGATCATACAAAGTGTCCTGATGCTCACTGGGGAATGGAATGGTGCCACAGGCAGCAGACAAAAAGGAATGAACAGAAGCCATGAAAGCTCAAGGGCTGCTTGCAGAGATCAACAAGCACTACAGTGCAGATGACACAGTGGTAATCATCAGGAAACTGCTTTGAATGCCGGACATTAGCACTGAACTGGCACACAGCAAGATGATGTCTGGGATGGCCAATTCTTTTTTCCTGTGATGATAATCAGTCACCTGAGTGCAGGTGGCTGTAACTACTCATGCCAGGTTCCTCTTCCTCTATAGCTACTAACCATCAACATCTCTCTATGATCCACTGTGCATCCATCATTCATCTTTCCCTCTCTTGTCCTGCTCCTGTTGTCTCTACAGCTGCCCACCCGATTCCTGTGGCCAAACATGTCTCAAACACTCCAGGTATCTGGCCAGTAAAAGAGAACCACTGATGTGTATAAAGTATAGCAGCCACCTGGGATGCTTTAATTTGCACACTGATTAGGGCCTCTCCCACATGCACATTACTAGAGGGCAGAGAATGCCACATGGTCCAGGTTTGTGCAGAGAAGCCCATATCCCTCCCACTTTCCATTGAACATGCCCTCTATTAACTGTAAGCTCATTGGGGCAAGGTCTGACCATTTTGTAGGTGTTTATATAGTGCCTGGTACAATGGCCTCCTTGTCTATGACCTGGCTCCATAGGGGCTACCAAAATCAATCAATCAATCAATCAATCAATAAAATAAAATGTGCACATAAATTCTATGCACATCAATTATACACTCACCAAAGCACTCCTCACAATTTGGGGGAATATATGGGCATCCTGTGATATATGCACTTTAGTACCATTTTAACTAGATTTAGCATTGCTTACTCATTTCCCTGCTGCAGGCTGCATCCCAGATATAACAATTGGACCTGGGGGATATACAGTGGTGGAACATAGGATATATTTTTCCTTATATAGCAAGTGACAGCATACACCTTTATTGAAGAGAGTAATAAAAATCTACCTAACAAGTATGACCAGATACTACGTAATCATCTATTCAAGGATGTGTGCAACTTTCCAGTAAAGCTAGAGCAAACTTAAGGCTAAAATTGAGTTTCAAATCAAAATGCAAATATTTCTCAAAAACGTTTCAAGAGGATTTGGTTCTATTGTAGCATGCTGATGTTTGTGTAAATGTGAGTACTCATTTGCAGTGTTACACAGGCAGTAAATCATATACTGCAATGTCAGCTCTGGGTGTTATATCACTACCCCCCTGATTCAGTGACTGATAAGCTGAACAGATTTGCAAAACCCCCAGTCAGAACTGATAAACCTCTTCCTGAAGAAGGTGTCATGTCAGTAGATAATGCTGGCAACCTATCTTGTAGAGATCATCATTACTGATCACCCCAGTGTAGTACAAAAGGAAAATGTAAAGAACAAATGAAGGCTTTAATAGGAAGAAACTTCCTTTGACCTGAGTGACACAGTTCCAGTGATTACAGCTTTAATAGGATGCTGTTGTTCAGAGAGGGAACAGTCAGATGGAAGATGAACATCTCCCAGATGGAATTAGAAGTATCTCAGGCCTATCGATTCTGGTTGTAACCTTTACTGTAAACAATCTACAGGGACCTCATCAGCCACCTGTTCAGTGATATTTGCATTGAAATACGGAGCCAACACAAATGAGAAAATGGCCACAGTTCCTTGCTAAAGCATCTGCTCCTCTCTACTCCTCTGGTTATCTGCTTGTCAGGATATAAGAGGTACATGTTTTAGTGGAATGGATAATGCAATGGCAATAACCTGCTCACATGGCAAAAGACACAATGAACATGTTGTTTGTCTTGATGCTGATGGTAGTATTATATCATGCAATATATCACTTTCTATAATTGCTCAGTTTTATACTGAAAACAGGCTTGCCAAAACTAGCAAGAAAGCCATTTGTGCTTGCAGAACTATTGCCAGAAACATTTTCAATTTTATTTTTGGGGCAATAGGCCTGCCTTAAAGAACAAAGGCAGTTGCCAAATTATTCCTGTTCCTTACCACCAGAAATACATACAGCAACAGATCTAACTTTAGAACGGCTTGTTCAGTCATTACAATGATGTCTTTATTATTTTAAATACACCTCACTTCTTTAAGAGATAAAAATAGCTATATTGATTGTATGTGGGCTTCAATAAACCACCCTCAAGATTTGAACTGATGTAAGAGCTAAACGTAACACTGCCTTTTGACAAGAAAGAACACTATCTCTCATATATACTTTGCTGTTTAATCTCAGCAATCTTAACAGAAAACAGATACACTACCAGCAATACCATTAGTCTTCTCAACCCTAAATTTGCTTGGGAAATATCAGTGCTAGTCAATACACGTTCTATTCTCTCTTTCGGTATATGGAATAAAAATTACACTGCAGCCTGTGATCCACAGGTATATAGAGAGAATGAAATATGTTCTTCCTTTTTTTTTATTATCGATAACAGCAAAGGTGAAACATGAAACCGTGTCTGTTTTCACAACAGTATTGCCAATTGCCACTGATTAAAAGTTTGACAAAGCCCTGCAGACATCGTCTGAGCTGCTACATGTCTGCGGTAAACATAACTTCAGGATCAGGCAGTAATCCTAAAATAATCCCTCTAGTGCATTAAACTCTTCAGGCCAGATTCCCTCAGTTGCTCAGCATATGCCTCCTTTCATTATTGTGGGCGCATATTTAAATAGATTCCAGTCCTTTCTTCAATCTCCTCCCCTACCCAGGAAAACAAAAAAGTAATTTACAGTTGATATATGTCTGCACAACAGATCAAATCATATGAAAAGCATAGCATTATTCTAGACCAAAATCAGGATCCCACATAACAGATCCATTGTGTGTTAGAGTGGCTGACTGCTGCTTAACATAATCATAAATAAATATTTTTTATTTTGCATATTTGTTTAAAGTTCAAAACAAATATTATCTTTTGATTTGTGGCATTTGACTGCTTTAAGAAACACATTTTATTTGTTTGAAATGAAAATGTCCACCTTTTAATTTCCCGAAACAGCAGAGAACACATTTAAGTCAACTGTTAAGTAATCAGAGCACATCATCTAGCTTTTGTGCAATTACTGATATGTAATGTTGGTCACATTAATGCAATTTAATCAGAAAAAAAGAGTCACTAACCTGGTTGGATTTTCATTCAGTAGAATAACAACTTTCTACAGTATATGTTTCAAAAGGTACTAATCAACTTTAGCTCAAAAGTGACTGAAACTCCACAGTCCAAAAAATATGGATTAAATTTACTGTAACCATCCCACAATGCTAATCAATTTTAAAAATTTAAATCATGGCTCAATTAAACCAATCACTTGTGCCATGCCCCCATGAAAGTGCATTACTTCCACAGCAACAATGGCAACTTTAAGATAATCCAGTACCCATTACATACCAGAATAGTCTAGTCCTGTCAATAACAGGATTTAGGCCAAATTTCAAGATCATAGTCTATGAAAGGTTGCTCAGTGAAATACAGCAATATTCCACTCAGGCAAGAAGACTTTTATAAATGTACATCACAACTTCTGAAGGAGAATGAGAAGGTAAAGGCAAGACTTTCCCCCTGGAAAGCAACCAATTCATCATGATAATTTATGTATGTCCCTGACAGATAAAAACTTCAGGTAAGCAAAGAGTTCTTGAAGACTTGTGTTTATACATTTATTCCCTTATTTGTTTATGAAATCAATTTTCTCTGGTTTCTTTCCATCTTTCAGAATGGCAAGAGGGAGACTGCTGCAAAAATAAGTAATGGACGAAAAACAGATGGAATCCCTAAGACAAATTTTAAAAGCACCTTGTAGGTAAGCATAAGTTGATGGTGATAACAAAACTGAGAGCACTACAGCAAGAATGAGACTGGATGCCTCCATCATTCCACACACACTTTATCTCAGGTGCTCACATATCAAGGTGATGGGCATGTAAAATTTAGATAGATTGTCTAGATCTTTATTTGTCTTTAATTATTTCTTTTTACTGGTAATTTGTGGAATCATATACTTTTCAGACCTTTTCATTAGTGTGTATGGCCATAAAGAAACAAACAAAAACCCTAAAGGACTCTGGACATCTATCTAGTTTTGCTTTTCTAAAATGGGATGATCTCCAGGCTTGCAGTTACCAATCATCCAGTTCCTGCAGTCTGCTGGTAATTGCTAGTTGCAAGTGGCAGTCTCTGAGCTCTACTCTGCCTGAATTTATGCCCAGAAAATTACCAAATTATACATCATCTATAATCTTAACAGCTTTATGGAGAGGTTGATACAAGAAATAATCCTATCCTTGAGAATTTTTTTGTGGAAAAAGGATCACTCATGTGACAACATAGCATATTTTTCATCCATAGCTTCATTTCACCTACTTTGGTAATATGAAAAAAGTCAATGAAAGGAGCCAATAGCTATATTAAATGATCCTACTTCCAGGATACTCTTAAGACAAACGCTTATTGTCTGCTATGCTGGACACAAGGTTAATTACTGTAATCTAATTTATCTTAGGAAAATGTTATATGCAGATATCACCAATTAACCCCTAAATATAAAATCACAATTTCTTTAATTAATAGAACACTGCACAGTCACTCTAATTACCAAGAGACCAGTATCAAGAGGAAATGTGAAATTATCTGATGTGAAGGGATTTGAAAAGCAGGCACAAAACTGAGATACTGATGGTCAGACAAAGAAAGGTGGTAATTCAGGAAGAGCTCAGACATTGCACTAAACAGGCACACTACATTTCTATGCAGGCATACATTCAGCACTGGTCTACACTACAAACTTATGTCAGGATAACTACGTCGTTCACGGGTGTGGACCTAATCCCTGGTGTAGACAGCACTATGATGATGGGAGGACTTGTCTCGTCGACATAACTACCGCCTCTCGGGAAGGCAGAGTATCTATGTTGATGAGAAAAGCTCTTCTGTAGGCATAGGTAGCGTCTTCACTAAGCACTACAGTGGCACAGCCGCACTGGTGCAGCTGCGTTGCTGCAACACTGTTAATGTAGACATGCCCTCACCCATTTACTCTAGAGTACAAGCATCCATGTGCATTCATTCACACCTGTTTCTTGGGAGATTGAAAATAGTATAGAAAGGGAGCCAGAGCGACTCTGATAGCTGCCGAGAGTGCAAGTTATAGGAGTAATAATTCTGTTATTATGTACTTTACATCTTTGGAAAGGTTGAGGAAAAGATCCAGTCCAGTGCAGTGAGAGAAAAGGGGTCTACAGAGTATGAAAGCATGAACTGAAATGATGGGTTAGCTTTCTTGCCGACAGGGGAAACCTCTAATCCAGTCTCTGGATAATTGGTAGAACAAAGCAAAGTCATTCTCCTCTCCTGCAGGAAATATTCTCTGCCCTTTCAATAACCTATACAGGGTCTTTGCAAAGGAAACAAAGAATGTCACATGGATGAGTCAGCAGTCTGTTTCCAGGTAGCATGCTAGGACAGGCTAAACTATTCAGCCCGCCACTGTAACAACAAGACAAAAAGACTTCTGTATCATTGATGGTTTCTACAGTTATTTTAGGAATGATTGATTGCACTCGTGTTCCAACAAACAATAATGAGATATATTGGAAAGGAAAAAACTTCAACGGCTCAGACACACAATTAAGTCTGATGCTGAAAACATTATTACAAATATTCTAGCTAATTTTGTAGAGTTAAAAAAATGCATATAGCACCAGACATCAGCACTCTGCCAAACTATGAAATTATACCCACCAATTCACTGCTAGGACAGGGTACTCACTAACTTTAGGGATTGATGTATGTTTGGATAATTTATTTGGTTTGTCTGTCATTGAAACTTAGTGCTTTTTCGGATGACTGAAGAGTTTTTCTCCTCCCCAGCCATAAACTTCACCCTTTGAAGCAGGCAAGGGGTGCCTGACAAGAAAAATTCATGAACATTTGTGATCTCTCTGGCGTGGCTGTGTATCTTCTGGGCTTGCATGAATACTTCATGAATTGCCTGACAAAAGTATAATTCCTGTGTAGGAACAGGAACATTGTAGCTGCTGCTCTGTTGTTTCTCCCTCCTCACCTCTGCCGGTTATGTAATCTATATCAAGTAGGGCAGAGAGCGATTTCCTATGACTTTTGATGGGCCTCAATAACCTGGATGTTCAGTTGGTCAGTTGCCAGTGTTTGTTGATCTACAGCCAAGACAAGGATCTCTGCCAGCAGAGAGAGAACAGATTTTTTTTAAAAAGCACAAAAGGAATTAGATCAGATACTCAAATAGCTTTTTAATGAGACTGCAGGCTGTATGTTTTTACTGTGGTAACTTGAAAAGCCTGGAGAGATCTTTGCTGGCATGATGGTTTCATGTTCTTGCCATAGACTCAGTCCTCCAGCCCTTTCTTATGTGAATAATACCATTGGCATCTATAGGAATAAACACATGATTACGGGCTGAAGGACTGATGTTTTCTCATTACTTCAGAGCAATGATTCTTTGGCTTGCCAGAGAAATGCCAAATATCAGTTACAAATAAAGGGCCTGGACCTGCTTCTGTTGAAATCAGTGGAAATTTTGACATTGACGTCCATGGGATTAAGCATCCACAACTCCTACTTGCTTCAGCAGAAGTCATAGGTGCTCAACAGCTCTGAGCATTTGTCTCATGGAATGGATGATTTTGCAACACCTCTTTCATAAATCCCGTAGGAATCAACTACCTTCTCCTGGCCTTGTACAGCTTTATTGACCAATGTCCTGACTCCCATTCTCTCTGCTGAAATGAGGAAAGGCACATATTGCCGTTCAGCTGCCCATGAAATATAACAGAATTCTCCCTTCTAACCAGCCTTCAGAGAGTTTCTGATGTCCTGAACAACAGGATCAATATCACCTATGTGATGATATATGGTTGCTCAGTTCAGAGGCTTTTAACTCTAAATGCAGCACAGCCAACACATTATTCACAAGAGTTTAAGATTCACACTAAAAGAGGGATGTGTGTGCATATGTACAAAATTCTAGGACACGGTATCCCCTCTAGAACAGATTTTCAGAGAACCTTTCTCTCAGATATGGGATTAAGATAGTGTGAAGGGCCGGCATTATTTTCTCTTTCCGGCAGTTTTTGTGTGTGTGTTCACCAGTTCTGTTAGAAAAAAATTTTTTAATTAAAAATCTTATTGTCTAAATCCTTTGTTCTGGAAGTATTGAGCATCTCTACTCCTGATCTCTACACTTTGCTCCTATCTCCTGACCCTCAGGACTGACTTTTCGTGGATATCCATCACAAAGCTGAATCAGTCAATGAAGCAGCTGCAGAATGACATAATACTCGTAAATAGTTGTGGAAAGCAAATTCTGAATTCAGTTTTGAAAACATTCCCACCAGGAACTTGATTGCAAGAGTCAGGCTCATCCCAGAAAGACCACTACTTGGCCAATCACAGCTAAGCAACACAGCTAAAAGAATCATCCACAGAATAAATGAAATTGCAAAAATTTTGATGAATTATTTTGAATAACAAATACATTTTTAAAAACTTGAATCTACAAATAGAGAGAAGGTTGAAATTCACCCAGTACTTCATTATCACCTCTGCTGAGGACCTGAGTATACCTCCAATCTCAGGATCCAAGCCCTCTGTTCCTCGTTCCAGCCCTAGAACTGAGCATGTTTCCCCCAGCAAGCAAGTGTGCACCTTTTGCTAAGGTTCTGGGCAAGCTACCTCCTCCGATAGAAGCTGAGTACTGCGACTTGAATGGAATCTGGAGGGATGAGCAAGGGTTGCAGGAGAGAAGTATTTGGAAAAGGCTCCAGGAAGTCAGAGTTTGCACATAGTTAGGAAGACTAAGCTGCACGTGGAGCAGCCATAAATTGCTTTAATAAACAGCCAGTTCAGTTTAATAAGAATGGGGAGTCCTCTAAAGTTATTACTGAGTACATGGTACAGGAAAACACTGAGCATGCTTTCTGCCCTAACCTCAAAAAGCTCCCCAGAGTCTCCTCTCCATCAGAAGAGCTAGATACAATGACTCCCTCACCTACAAAAGCTAAGGATGCTGCCTCCCTTACACCAGGAATTGAATAGCCCCCCACCTCACACCCAGATACCTCTTGAAGTTCCGAGCTCTTCCAACCTCTCCCAAGAACTGATATATCCAAATTGTCTTGTCTGCCTATTTAGACTGCAAGTTCTGAGGGACAGAAACAGTCTCTTCCCCTGCCATTCAGACACTGCCAAGTACACGGTCAGTGCTTCAAATAACTAGGATGCTCTGGATGGCCAGAAAATGGTCTTATTTTATTTCACAATGCTGGAAGATACTTTTTGATTTGCATTTGTGTAAATCAGGACTGTAACATTCACTTAGGGGAAAACAATGGTAGGTTTTGCAGAAGAGGTGTGTTTTAAGGAGAGACTACAATGGAAATATGTGATTATCTTTTGCACTGAGGTGTATAGAAAGCTGCCTTCCCCTTTCTGGGAGCTGAGTGCGCTTCCTCCCCTCACCTCTTTCTTCCCAAAGAATGAAGTTCACTGCCTGCTCCCCCATGGAAGTGGGTAACCTGCCTCCCCTTCCCCTTGGAGTGGAATGTGCTGCTTCTCTCCCCCTGGGAACAGCTGAGTAATATGAGGCCCCCCCTGCTACAGGAGAGAGGGGCAGTACCACAGCAGCATTCTGCCTGACTGAATATGCAAATGGTGACAAAAATCTAATTTGTAACATTTTCCACTTCAGTTTCTTCAAGTCACAATCTTTGTTTGATTGTTATGCATGTTTAGAAATGAACAGAATTAATCATATAAGAAAAAATGCTGGCCTAATATAAACTGCATAGTGTGGCTTAAAAAATGCAAGCATTTGCCAGCATTCTCCTTCTCTCTGGATTTTTTTTAAACAGGATTTATTATAACTTTGAAAAAAAAATACGTAGAGCCATATAAAACCTTTCATTTCTAATATGCTGCTTTCAAGGTATTTCTAATGTAAACACAGACAAAAGGTATGTTCTCCTTTATGACAGGCCTGAAATAAAGCAGCTCTAATTAGCAAAACCAGATGCTACTTAGAGTTAAGGCAGTGTGACTGCTGGGATAGGAAACCTATCCCCTCAGTTTACCAACAACAGCCTCCCCCATCCCTGGCTCATCCTCTCTCTTTGACTCCAGTGACCTGTACATTAGAAATTTGATTACTGATTTACTCCTAACCAACCGCACACCATTATCCAGGGGTTACCAGTGTCCTAAAAGGCTTTAGTGACACTGTGTCAGTTGAAGGAAAGATTGCAGTATGAGGCCCTGTTCACACCAGTGCTTGTAACTGGGTTGGGAACCATTTTCACACATAAAGTGATGGTTGTAACCCAATTTGTGTCTACCATACATACAAATTACAAACCTTGTGCAACATCCCAGTGCCAGTACACTGCTGGGAATTAATCTGTGCCCTGGGATCAACCAGATTGCTTAACTGGAGAAAAAAATAAATAAATAGCCTTGGCCACACTGGACTAAACCAGCCAGGATGTAACCCTTAATTGCTATTTATATATCTCCCGAAAGAGTGGTAGAGGTCTACAGATCATAAGAAAACAGGTTCCTGCCCTGTAAAACTTACAATCCATATAAACAGACAAAGAGGAAAAGAGGGATAAGAGGTGAAATACAGGATTTTTTTTTTCATTAAAGCATGTTGAAAGTGGTCCTCACTTGCAATTCTGCCGGTTTAAACCGGGTAATTTTATTTAGTCGTTTTGATTTTTAAATCACCAGTTTTAACCCTGAGCCATGCCTCGCCACCCAAGGCCAACACTCTGACAAATATATAAAACCACTGCTCCTCAGTCCTGTAACAAGGCCTTCAAAACCCTCAGCATACACATGGAAATGTTCACTAAAAAAGATGAGTTACTGCTAGCACAGTTTGTGTTCCAGCAGGGACATGGCTTGAAAGTACAGTTTCCAGTTCAAGAAGCACAAACATGATGATTCATCTCTCTGGTAACAGTCAACTCATAATCATGTTTTTGTTTTGTGTTTTCCTCATTACTGAATGGTCACTCAGAGATGCACTTTTTAGGTGCATTGACAAGAGCTACATAAATACCAAGAGGACTGCTGTGAGATCTTTATCCTGAAAAGTTGCCATCAAAAATAGAGCAACAATTGGATAAACAATGAAATCATTATTAGCGAAGCTGGAACAGGTTTAGAAACCTTTGAAGATGGGTCAGATAGCTGAACCCCATCCTTGATCCAATAACAATGGAAGTGCTTTCCGGACATATTTTTAAATCCAACACAGGAGTTTTCATTTGTCATGTAAAATGAATTAGGTTTAATTGATTTTAATTAATGGTTTCTGGCACCTGTATTTAAGAAGGATATGCCAGTGATCACTACAAATTCACAGTTAAAAACAAAACTCAGAAACAACTCCTTTAGATAAGATTAAGATTTAACATACGAACAATTACTAGCTGATCCAACTGATGGAATAAGGTTTCACTCAGGAGTCATTAATTTTTTAAGCCTCAGTTCTAGCAATGATGAAAAGAACGATACTAAATATTGTAATGATTTTTTTTAAAAGTCAGATTACAAAAAGATGGTGTGCTGATGACCAGGGGAAAGAAATAAACCATTGCAGTACATTACAGCTTTCTGTTAAAGTAACAGCTGGTTCTTGTATGATATAAATAGCAGCCACGACTCCCCTAGGATCTCATTGTTGTGTAAGTCTATATACAAACGTCACTGATGTCTCTCAGGGACCACGGGAGCTTTGAAGGTCTGTTTGAGCAAACTATTCTAACCCTCAGATCCCCTTCTCTGAAAACAACACTTACCTTCATTTCTAATCTGAGGAGTGGCTAAAGCCTTCATGCATATCTTGCACTGAAGAACTTAGGCCAAGTCTACAATTTCAACTTTGGCAATTTCTTCCTTCTAAGTCAGTTCCCTGTAATGAAAGTGACTAAAATTAAGCTTTTCAAAGCTTACTGGTACATATCTCTGGTTTCTAAATGCAATGGGGACTTATGAAAGACTAGAGGGTATCTGATTAAAGAAATACGTACATCCATAGGCCTTGCCTTATGGCCTCCTCCTCCCCATCCCCTTATTTTCCTTAATAGGAAGACTTACACTACATGAAAATTTGATTCTTGGGTAAGCCGAGTCATGTAAATTAGCTTAATGAAATAGATGACTTTGTGGACATCCCTTTGATACTGATTAGGCTCAAGTATCCACTCAGCTAATGACTAGCGCAATAGTATGATAGCACTTGTGGAAGTGTCACAGCTATACCATTTACAGCCATTTACTCATCACTGGCTCATATCTTATATCCCCCTAGTCATAATCGTAAAAACAGGCAGGCTTCCAAAAGCAAACAGCAGCAGTTAACAGCCTAAGACATGATTGACACAACATAAAAAAATCCGTGGGTACTTTACTCACAGCCCAGAACTCAACATGTAAAGGAGATAAGCCTTTGTGTCCTCAGCTTTCAAAGCAGATAACCTGCTGGCACTGTGAATGTAATTATACCCACCCTAATAACAATCTGTTCAATGGCTGCCTACTGCTGGTGCCCAGACAGGTTAATCACATTGCGTCCTACTGAAGAGAAAAACCTACCTTCCTTGTCACTTGAAACATGGGACATATTGTGCGAAGGGAAAGTCTCAATGAGTGTTCCCTCTATAGGCTGGATGACATTCTTCAAAGTTTGGAGGAAATTATAAAATTTGCCAATATAATGCATCGCTCTTGATTATACAAGGATATTTAATCTACAAGAGCATCATTATTAAGGCTGCAATTTAGTCACGGAGGTCACGGAATATGTGACTTCCAAAGACCTCCGTGACTTCAGCCAGCATTGGCTGAGAGCTGCAGGGTCCCCTGCCTCCTGCCTGTGGCCCCAGGCGGTGGGAGCCCCTCACTGCTCCCGGCAGCCCCAGGTGGCGGGGGGGCCCCCGCAGCTGGGAGCTGCCAGCAGAGGGGGACCCTGAAGTTCCGAGCCCCCATGGGTGGTGGGGACCCCTGAAGCTCCCAGCCCACCGGCAGTTGCCGAGGCTCCCCATTTTATCATGGATATTTTTAGTAAAAGTAATGGACATGTCACAGGCGTCTGTGAATTTTTCATTATTTGCCGTGACATGTCTGTGACTTTTACTAAAAATATCCATGACAAAAACTTAGCCTTATTCATTATTATTCCTATGTATCTGTTATTTACTGGGCCCCAGCTGTGTGCTCAGCACTGTACGAGGGGATGTATTCCCTGCTCCCAGTGAGTTTATTTCATCTAGAATAGCCCAGTTTGGCAGCCATTCCCCATGTGGAACTCCCACTGACTACACTAAGAATTCTCTGTGGGAAGCTGTTGCAAAAGCAAGCACTAAGTGATACAAACAATACAGTACAGACTCAGCTACATGGTGAAGTTAATTTGTTTTATGTATACGTAATACTATTAGGTGGATTAATATTGCTAGGCCTCGTGGAAACACCTGTAAAGAAGGGTATGAAAAAGTTGTAGTGGTGAGCATATGTGTAGACCCAAGCGGGTGTCACAATGCAAGAGTTCCAAAAAATCCTCTCTGCAGACTCTGGCTGCTCCTCTCTTCCATGCACTGTTGCTAGGCTAGTCTGCTCCATAGCAATACAACTTCTCATTGAACACAGTAACTCTTGGGATTTTGTGGGACAACTAATAAAATAACAGGAACAGGAGTGCGGTCAAAGGGTCAAACAAAGGGAGCCTGATGGGGACACCGAGCAGAGAACCCCAGACAGCGCCCACTGCTTCTCGAAGGCGTCAAGGGAGTCAGTGGATGCTACCCAGAGGAACTCTGCCCGGATCCGTGAACGGACGGAGGATCGGAAATAGGCCCCACAGTCACAGGAGTCTCCATCGGCCAACCTCCTCAACCTGGTTTTATAGATGGCCATTTTAGCCAGGGCCAGGAGGAGGTTGACCAGGAGGTCCTGTGGCTTTGTGGGGCCACGGATAGGGAGTGCATAGATAAGGAGGTGAGGGGAAAAGCGTAGCCATGCAAGGCAACAGCTGCTCATTCTGCCCCCTGCTGACTGGACAGTAGTCAGACTCCCTGCTTCCTAACAACAGGAAACAAAGGAGTGGGGTGTGCTAATGGAAAGCTCAAGATGATTCCTGCCCTGCTCTGGCAATCTTAGGCCCAGGAGTGAAGTTCTGCCCTCAGACTTGTACAAGCATTTCCCATTGTAGTCAACAGACATTACATGGAAATATCTGAAGGTAGAATTTATTCTGAGGTGAGGGCAAAGAGAACCTGGAAAAGGAAGAGAGAAAAGAGAGATTGTCCTTGAAACAATCGCTGTATTCATATGTGGGTTCAAACTGAAAAAGTTTGAGAACTACCATGCTTAAAGAATTCTCTAGCTGTGTGGTTTTAGAGGCAAAGGACTTGGATGCTAGTCCCAGCATCCTAGATGGGTTCATGTGTGCACATGGACTTGTTACAGAAGCACCAAAAAAAATTCTTCCTTATGAACACAAGTACAAATAAAACAGTGCCTGGAAAGAAGAGGATTAAGCAATGGTCCACAAGGAGAGAGAAAGGCTTCCAAGTATCAGGGCAACATGAAAGAAGGAGGAAGATGAGAGTGGGATAAGGACATAAATAAGAGTTTGGGGAGAAGCCTAGGGAGCAGGAGTGGGATCAGGAAGAAGAAATGAGAGAAGGTAGGAAGTTGCACACAAACTTGTGTTGCACACAAACCTGACACACATTAGCTTAATTTTAATAGATTGTGGGAATCCTTGTTGTGAAATTTAAATAAATTCCATTTTATACAGCTGCAAAGATAAACATGCATCCCCATGTTTCTACCATAAATCCATTATGTTCAAGAGGTTTTAAAATTGTAAATCAGCTCTTCCAAATGCAATGGACAGCAATCCCAGATATCAATTCAGTTAAGAAAAAACACCACAAAAAACAAAGAACCCAGAATCTGTTAAACTCTTTTTTGCACTCTGATATTGTATTTTTAAAGGGGTTTAGACCCTTGGTACACAGATCCTAAGAAAAGGAAAGGACAGTTTAATTTTAAAAAATAGAAACGCTTATAAACTTATAGGACCCAGTTCAACTTCATATTAGAGTCAATGGAAAGATTCTCATTGAATTTAGGAGCTAGATCAGTAACACACACAAAGTTTGGGCATTTTCTGGGGAAAAAAAATCAGACAAAACACAACTATTTAAGTTTGAAAAATATCTCCTGAGCATGTAAAATAGTTCTTTGAACTTGGTTTAGAGCACACACTAGAATCCATTAGTTCTCATGTTATGCAACACTGTCATGATTGTTAGAGTGAAGACATTGATTTTTCCACGGCTTTTTACTAAAATGCCATTTTATTTTATTGGGGTTGCTTTTACTGCACAAACTTTTAGCATTCTATGTAGTGAAAAGGTCAGGGCTTTAGATGCTACCACAGCATCAGTTGTACGTTGCCACTTCAAACGACTGGCCTGATCCTGCAAACCTGCCATTGAATTTAATGAAGTGAATGGGAGGGTAGCCAGCTAGAGGATGGCAACATGGAGCCCTATGAAATCAGTATTCTGTACTAACTAGTTTGTGTCTTGTTATAGACTATATTATGCACTGTGAATCATCATACACAAATTCAGCCCCGCACTATCCTGTGACAGGAAACGCTCCATTCATGTATGGGAAAAAGTTTCTGCTAAAAAAAATGTGGCTATTTGCATTAGTGAGACAAGAAGTATTTGGGCCACGGACTGCAGTGAGAATCCCCTCTCCCTCCCCGCCCCCACACCACCAAAAGTAGGATGTAGTCTATCAGCTATATGAGGCTGAAGTGATCTCTGTATTTCCTGCATTCGTGGGTTTAAATCAGCCCCTCAGTGTTATTTTAACACAGTTGTTTGTATTTAATTTTAATTAGGAACAGTTGAATCTCCTGTTAACTTGTAAGCAAACAAAGAGACCTCTCCACAAGCACTGGGATTCCTGCTTGGCTGACTTTAAATAGATGAGACTGACCAGATATTGACTGTCGGTTTAGTGAAGAAAGGGACATTGTCCCAGGAATTCACACTCATGGGAACTCAGTCAACACAATGATGTATTGCAAACTCTGAGTGGACTATGACCAATCAAAATCTCACTGTAAGTTTTGGTGAGGTGGGTTTAAAACACAAACTGTGACTGCCAACGGGTTGAGAAGACGTCACTGTGAAAAAATCTTGGCGCAAATGCTGGCAAACAAGCAAAAAAGTGTAACTTATTTCCAAAGATTTTAGGGTGGTGAAAAAAAGAAAAGAAAAAGCCTGAACCTTCCAGAGAGTGAACTGGCAGAATCCCAATCCCAGCTCCTCCTGAAAAGCTCAGTGTGCGAGTGTTTCCTTCAGGTACGACATTGTCGACAGCAAGATGTTCTCAGCGGTAAAATAACAGCTTCACAATACTAGCAGCAACTGAATGGTTGAACAGCTTTTTTTATACAGGCATAGTGTGATAAAATCCTGGTGTTCTTTTGTGCATCACAAAGCCTGTACTTTGCTGACTCCAAGTTCAAATCTCACGGGCTATTAGAAGAAGGAAGAAGGACAATGCATTAACATGCGTGAGAAAAAGGAATATGCTTTATTCTGGAAGCCAGACCTCTGCTAAGAGCAGCGTTACATCCTAAATACCAAGCCAGGAGCAGCTTTTATGTCAATTATAAGGCAGTTATTTTGGCATACAGTGATCAAACACTCTATCACAGTGCCACTCATGCCCATTGCACACAGTGAGGTAAAAATGGAGCATTTTCCTCTGAATGGTTATGTCTTCCAGCAGAGATAAGAATAAAGGACACAACGCTGTCATTATATGTTAGCCCTGTGGCAGATGAAAAAAAGGCTGGATTCCTCCGCCCCACAAAAAACCTAGTTCCTTCCCCCACAAAATAAATCATAGTCATAGAAATTAGAGATGGAAAATTCCTTTTAGATCACTGAGTCCATCCCTGTGCTGATGCTGATTAGAGGGTATTAACTACTGACATAAATTCACCAAACTGTAAATATTTATTACGGGCTCCTGATTATCTGATTTTAACTGAAATAATAATACGAGAAACAGCATAAGAAGACATCAAGAGGACAATGTGCCAAAAGGCAGGGCAGGGCCGTTGATAGTGGCAACCTAAATGGAACAAATTCTAAGGAACTGAAATACATGAGTTCCTGATTTTACCTTTTCTCAAGTATCTCTGCCTTCATTTCCCCATCTGTTCTTAATGCACTTTTTTTTTGTTTTCTCTTAAGTGTTTCAAGTCTATGTATTCTTGGTGACAGATGTCCAGTAGTCCTACAGATTGAGCCTTCTATTCCTCCAAAGACCAGTACAGTATGGATAGTTTATTTATCATTTTCACTCCATTGTCTTCCAGGAAAAGTGTAGACTAGCCACTCCTTGCTCCCCTTCCCATCTCTTCCACTGACTTTCTTTATGTCCTTGTGCCTCAGTTTATCCATCTGCAAAATTTGTATAGTGATAGCTACCTCACAGTGGTGTTAGGGGCTTAATTAATGTCTGTAGTGCACTTTAAGATCCTCAAATAAAAGACGCAATACGGTACATGATAATATTATTCCTTGGCAGTTCCCCTTTTTCCAGTTGGCACAGTTCCCTCTTTTCCCTGGTTCATTTTTAATCTCTCTCAGTCCTGGGGCTACATCTTATTGCTTTGTCTCTAAATTCAGGCCAGAAACCCTTGGCAAATATAATTTCCACTAGCAAAGTTAAGTCAATGTCAGAGTTTTCTGTGTAAACTATAGGAATTAAAACAAGTCATACTGACAGTGACATATAATTTAGTTCTCTTATCCCTGATGCAGTGGTTCTTTATAGAGATCTCTAAAAGAAGGCAAAGTAGCTGAAGGTCAACAACTGGATTTGTTCCCTACATACTCAAGGCTGAATATCCTTATGAACATTTATGCACATTATTCTGTGAGAGAAAAAGTCCAGTCTTTGTCGAATGCTTGAGTTACATGCTGGCTTTGCTGAGGCAAACTGCTAACTGGCAATAATCAATTCGTAGTCTAAAAATTCTGATTTTGTAGAAATGAAATTAATGCCACAATTGTTCTTTCCATTAGTTTTTGGAAACTAAAATGATTAATTTAAGGAAGAAAAGAAAAGATACTTTTAAACTGTACAATGATTTCTCACCGCTAAAGGTGATGATGGTTCACAGACTTTGAATGGAAAATTATATAATAATAATATAATTGCACATAACTCTGCTAGAAACTCAGGAATACCATGGACAGAGCAAAGGATTAATTACTACATACTGCTGCTAATAGTCCACCCACACAACTTTTGTCTGTCGATACTGAGCTCACATTATTTTCATTATTGTTCAAATGCTAATTCCAGAGCACACATTAATAATTCCAGTGTGCTTAGTCGTATCTTACACATGAATGGATATTCAGGGCAGGAGCAAACCCTAAATTCTGCAAGCCTTAAAGAAAAATTGATCCATGAAGATGTGAAGTCTCATGTTCTAATATATTACATCTTAATTTGCATCTTTGCTTTCTTGCATTAATCTTCACCTCTACATTAGTCCCATCTTCTTTCAGTGAGTTATGTCACTGCAGCCAGGTCTTATAAAACACAGTTCTATTTAAAAAGGGAAATAACAATTAAAGATGCACAACTGGCTCTTCTTTAGACTCAGAGCACTACAGAACATGCTGATGGAATGCTAATCAGAAATTCAGATGTACTGAAGACAATCTCCAGCTTCACAAACATTTGCTTTGTGGTGCTATTTGCTCTTAGTAGCCAACAAACCAAACTACTTATCTTATTTACACCAACTTGAAGTTTATCATACTAGTACTGGTAAAGAATACCATACATGTAATGTTGAGGGTCTTACATGAAGTTTAGCAGATTGAGGTACGCTTTGCAGAAAAATTCCAGACAACGTTCAATTTAAAGAAAAGATTCTGATCTTAGTTACACCAGGTTTACTCGTACTCAATGACAGAATTGCTGATTGGCTTTAATGGAGTTACTCTTGATTTACAGCAGTGTCAGAGCAGAATGAGGCACAATATTCTTTTTACAAAAATGGAGTTGGTTGCTGCACAGATCATGTAATACTCTAAGGCTATAATTAAAATTACACACTGTTAGCCTTTGAAGTCTTTAATAATATGTTTGTCTAATTCAGAGGTGTGGGCCATTCTCACTGAAATAGCTTCCGAAGAGTAATCAGCATTTGTCTTCCTGCCCATCGCATTTCTGCTTCTTTTCCATTTTTTCTCTTTAGATATAAGCATACACTGAAAAGCCCAGTTTATAAATGCCCAGGAAGGATGCATAGTTTAAAATGTAAAGACACTTTCTAAGAATCACAACATTAAAATAGGGGCATTTCCCCATTTATGGAATTTCCAGAGTAGATGGATTTTCACTTTCATTCCTTTGTTTTTGATCTTTATACTATGCTACTTAAAAGGTTTATAGTAACCACAGACACAAGACACTCCACCCTTTTCTCTTTCACATTTGTTGTCTCTGCTTGTAATTAATGATCGGCATGTTAAAACAAGCTAATAAACATGAGCTTCCGTAAGTTAAGATGTTGTGAATGGAGATCAGTTTGTATGTAGGCAGCATTTCTTGTGGCTGAAGATCAAAAAAAGTTTTGTAGACAAAACAAGAGGGGAGACGTACTTCTCTATCTTTTACTGAAACGTCTTTTAAATTGTCCTCGTTCAAAGGCAACGGAGGTGATGACAGTTTTGACTAAGTGCCAGCTGCAACTAGAACACCTTTAAATGTAAAAGGACCTGTGCTGGGTTTTGTTTTACTTGGCCAGAGCCCATCAACTGGTTCTCAGATTTATTCCTTCTTAATGTATAGAAAAAACGTCCAGTCTTTGGGGATATGGAATGAAACACCCATATAATCTGTAGAAAAACTGAACATGATACAAGAAAGGTGATCTCTGTTTTCCCATTTCTTTACCTCTTTTCTCCCCTTTTTTTCTTTCTCTCCTTTTTGAGAGATTACTTTCAATCAAAGGATTACACTTCCCCCTGGTTCTTAACTAAACTCAACAGGATCCATTTCCAGCTATTTGCCCACTAAAGTCACTACAAAAATGTTATAACTATTATGCAGACTTTCCAACCTGACAACCACTACATAATGTCCTTGCAGATAAACACATCTAGTCTAGTCAATATTATCTTTCCAGAATTCCAGCTTTCTGAAAAGAGAATCTGGAGTTAACTTGTGGCCCATGGAAGTCGATGGGAGTTTTGCCATTGACTTCAATGCAGCTAGGATTTCATCCCTGAACTCCAAGGGCCCTATTCTGCTCCTATTTAAGTCAGCAGGGAAACTACCTTTTTTTAAAAGATGAACACTGTATTTAAATGCATTTGACAGATAATTTTTCCACCTCTTTTGGACACAGGTTCATTATCTGATAGTTGCAACTAAACAAAAAGATTTTAAAAAATGATGTTCAATGCAGTTATTCATGTACAGGACACACATCTGCGGTCCACTGATTCTCTATAATATCCATTCCAAAGCACACTAAAACTAGCACTTTGCACAGCCCCAGTTACAGTAATGAATAAAAATGATTTAACTTTCACAAAGAGCTTTAATAGCAATGACTTGATTTGTATTAGCAGGGGATTCATGTTGATCAAGGTATTATCAACAATACATAAAAGCAGACTCGAGTCTCCTTTAATATAACACTAAATTGCTGAATGTACTTAGGGATGGCTGCATTTGTTTGGGGACAAGTAACTACCAGCTGGAATCTCAGCCTATACATTGAATGAAATCTGAATCTTTCTAAAGATTTGGATAAATAATTTCTGATGTCACTTATGGACCCCCTGGTTACTAGGATAATATCAGTCTCTATCATATGGGACTCAGCAGGTATAGAAGTCTCTGCTGGGTTGACTGCTATCTCCAGATCACAGGTAATCCAGGGTTTCCTCAGGAATGCAGTGTGCGGTGCTGCTGGATGCCTATGAATTGGGAAAGCCCTGAAATGCAAGTGACTTGAAGACCAGACCTGCTGAGATGTTGCTAGGGATTTGGGGCAATAATAAAGATAAGAAAATAAGACTGGGGACTAGGGAGACAAAAAATGGAAGAAAGAAAGAAAAATATGGAAGAAAAGGCATAATCAGAATCAACTTGTAGGGCTGGGAGAATCATTAAGAGAGTTGATGCATGCAAAAGGAGGGAAGGAGAAAGAATCTGGATCTGGATAGTGTAATTTGGGAGAAAGGAAGGATCAGGTTGAGTTGGGAAGAATGTTAGGGACTTGTCTACATGAAGACACTCAGGAAAGTTGTCACTTTATCTAAATATATGAATTTAAAGTATATTAGTTAAAGTACATTAAACTTCCAAAGTGAATTTAGCTAAAGCAAACTAAGGCCACTTTGCTTCTGAATAAGAGTGTCCACACAGGGCTTTAATGAGTTTTAAAAACTGCAATTGAAATTCACACTTTTAGTTAACTCTGCTTAACTTTCCTGAGCATTCCCTGATAGACATGTCCCAGGATAAGATGTGGAGAAAGGTGGAAGGTTCAGATGACATTAAGATCTATGAGGATTTATGGTTTATAAAAGCTTGATCTTTGAGATTTGACCTTCACTATTTATAGCCAGTTTTTCCCCAGCAGTATACGTAGGATTTAACATTTAGAGTTGCTTGTGGGGTCTTAAATGATTCTCCTGAGTGCATAGCAAGGTATTACCCAACTCAGTCCCTCACAGAAATTTTCCATGTAAAGCACGACATGCAGTTTGATGCATTTAATCAGTTGAATACCCCATGCACTACTATTGGAAATACTGTAAGTAGAAATGTATTTCAAACAAAAGCACAGCACGTTCTGCCCTTGCTGTTCCTGTTATTTAATAATTATCAAGGCTGCAGCTAAGATAGCAGAACTTTGCCATGAACTGACCTATTCCTTCTCATGCAAACACGTTTCCCTATTCACCTTGTCGCTTGATCACGAGGGTGATTTACAGACTATTGTTTTACAGTCAGCCATATAATATGACACATCTACATATGCAAGCTGTTTGCTCCCCTTGTTCATTTCATACAAAGGCATTCTGTATTTGTCCTCAACTATAAACTACAGTCAGTCACTGAATAAATAAAATAAAGGCCCTTTCCCAAGTAAGTGTTGTTGAATACTGTGATAAGGATAAAACTATTCCAAACAACAGTCTAATCTAGGGTAATTCTTCCTAGCAAATCCAGTCAGTAAAATCTACAGTCTCTGTTTACCCTGATAGAATATGGCTCCAGTCATATCAGCTAAGAATTCTATCCTCTATAGTGCAGGTGTTGCATTCCATAAGGCATGCAAAATGTTGAGGTCTAGTTTAATTAGTTTTCTGACAAAGTTTGGCAGTTTTATATGTTTAAAGTATGACTAACAAAAATATAATCATGTTCTACAATTAAAAGGAGTTGCTAGGCTAAACAAAGAAACATTTCTAAGCCTCTCCTTGTTTTATGACAAAGAGCTGCGGTGTCATATTCTTTGTGTTTTCATTCTTTGTGGGTGTTTTTTGGACTTTGTAAATACCATAGTTTTTCAAACAAGTAACACGAAATGGTTTTCTGGCTCTCATTCTGCAGCATCTTATTTGCTCCATTCCCCCAGTGCAAAACTGACATAAGCCTATCAGATCCAACCACTTGAGGATGCCCTTTGGTAAGGGTGGGAGGGATAGTTCAGTGGTTTGAGCATTGGCCTGCTAAACTGAGGGTTGTGAGTTCAATCCTTGAGGGGGCCATTTAGGGACCTGGGGCAAAAACTGTGTCCCCCTTTGAGCAGGGGGTTGGACTAGATGACCTTCTGAGGTCCTTGCCAACCCTATGAAGGGGATCTTCTGCTGGCATAGATCTGATACAGCCATGCCTGCACTCCAAGCCATCAACATAAGGGAAGTGGCCAGAAGAAAGAGAATATAACCAAAGTGCCTTTTTGCTCTGTTGATTTCCACCTACTGAGATGGCCCCTTGGATCACCAGGCACCTGACAGAACTTCCCCATGAGCTGTGCTCTACTATGTACTCTTCGTCACAGCCCAGAATAAGACACTCTATGTAAAAGTGATGACTAATCTATAGGCTCAGTACATAATGCGTATATGTCCTGAAATTATCACTTATTTTACAGACCATTAAAGTCAAGGGGAGCTTTTCTTGAATACAGAATATATGATCAGGGTCTATGAATTTTTCTTTCAAAACATGAAAATTACAGTATTGTAGTTCCTCTAAAGCACAGAATTCCCATGAGCAGAACATTAAAAATGTGGAAGAAGTAAGTGAATAATACTTTGTAGTCTCCAGGAAATCCAACAGGAACTTCACTGCTACTAATTGATTTTATGTGGAAGGTGCTAAGAAACTATAACAGGCAGAGTAGTCTAAAACTCCTTAGAACCTTCTAATGAATAAGAGATCAAGCACACAACGTTCACCTTAACATATCATTTCTCTTTCTGAATTAGTTTTATTTCTTTCACAAACTTTTTTATGCTGCTTATTGGTTCCCATCTGAATTGCAAATGGGGTTTTCTATCTATAAGTACTCGATAAATATTCTCTTGGTCTTTTGGCTAAGAACAAATGTCATGTCAGTTTAACATCTGGTGTTTGCTCTGCCTGCAGACTATATCCTGTTTTTGTAGGGGATGTGCTCAATAATCTAGTATGTCTTCTTCATCCTTAACTTTCAGGAGTCTGTTTGATTCATTTATCACTAGAGCTGAGCATATCCTGCAAAATATACCTATGAATTTTTAAATAAACCCTCTTACTGTTTTCATGTCCCTGTTTTGCTTGTTCCTGTAGATACTCCAATAAATTAGTTTATTGGCGGCAACTTTCAGCAGAAACAGTGAATATTAAATGCTATCGGAGAAATATTCCTGCCATGGGAAATTATGCAGGTTTCATGAATAATGCTGAAAGGGATGCTTGCTAAAGTAAATCATCATGTATCTTCTACTCTAGCTTTGGAACGACCACAAGTAGCAGTTGAGAATTGTCTTCTTTTGTTTATCTTATCCTTCTGTAGCTGCTGTAACACAGAAGCTAGCTCCTGCAGCTACAGGTTATTTTTGCCAACTACAGAACCCAGATATCCAGCCATGGAATACATTTTTAACAGAGATATTGGACCTCTTCCCTGCTTTTTGGCACATTCCTCCATTGTGGGTGTAGCTGGTGACTATGAAACTGCGCCTGGCCAATTTAGAGTGACCTTGCCCACTTGAACATTGGGATTTATTTTTCTGTTTCAAGCCTTGATTAAAGGGATTTAATTCCTGTTTTTAAACAAAATTGGTGTGCCAATCCAATACCGATCATTAGATTCAGGTGCTGAAGCTTTGGGGGTTAATAAAATAGCTTTCACTGCACATGGCATTTTTTTTTAATAAAATCTCACTGGTCATGAAAGGGTAAACTTTCTGTGTAAAGCTCAAGTTCAACATACTTGTGCATCATATTCACATACAATGCTGAACACCTATCCCCTGAGAGTCACCTTTATCTGGATTTGTATCACACACTAGATTGTTATTGATACAGTTCTAAAATTATTCTCATCTTTCTCTCATACAAAAATATATACATTTTCAGCCTGTGAAAATTTAAGACTTAAATGCTATTTTTTTAACTGTACATATTAAGAACTATCAGTCTGCCTGGCTGTTTCTCCCACGCTAATGTTTCTTCTGCATTAATCACCATGTGCCAGATTCTGCCATACTTACTCATGCTGACTAGTCCCTTATTGTGTGAGAAATCCCGTTTAAACCATGTTGTATATCCAACAATTGAGTAACAAACAATCCATTCCCACACCAATGCAATCCCGAAACCCACAGGAATAGCATTAGTTTCACAAACTGCTTTACTGTGGTGCATTATCTTGTTTACACTATGGTGACTGACAATGAGTGAATGATGTAACCACTTAGCAAACCTTCATTTCTTTATTACTCAAGGTATCTTTTGTGCTAAGTGACAGGTGACAAAAATAAATATTGTTTGCAAACGGAATGACCCAGAGGAACAGTTGTCAGGAAATGCAATGTACCCATTTTACATTTTTTAAGCAATGTTTTTATAGTTCCATTGTTCCTAACTCTTGCCATTTTATTAGGAGTCACATGATATTTGGTGTTTCTCTTAAAGCTTCAGTTTCTGGAATCATGTAATTATATGAGAATATAAATCTCTTTTTAAAAAAAACCTCCTCTGTTCTAGCCTGTATAGTTAAGGAGAAAAGACTGAAAATGTGAATTTCAAAGACACAAAAAACAGAAGGCAATAAAAAGATCTCAACATTAAGTATTTTTAAAAATCTCATGATTTAGAAGTCAACCTCCTTATGGGTTTTGGAGTCTTGACTCATGATTTTAAAATAGGCAATACTATATTTATTTGGAATTCTGAGGAACTCAAAAAGCTAAAAACTTTCCTGAAAACTATTGTCTTGTTTTAATTTTAAACAGACATAGGTTATGCAGTGACACATTTTAGTGCCTCTTGTGAGACCTGCATTTGGGAATGGACTCTGCTAATGAAAACTTGGTGTGTTGCAATGTTATTCTTCATAATCTTTCTGGGAAAATGGCAAGGGGATCTGGTTGCTTTTGTTATGTACCTTCCATGTCAGCTAATCCAGTAAGGGCCCAATCCTGAAGTCCTTATGCATGTGCGACACATACAGACGATGGTTTCAGAGTGGTAGCCGTGTTAGTCTGTATCAGCAAAAAGAACGAGGAGTACTTGTGGCACCTTAGAGACTAACAAATTTATTTGAGTATAAGCTTTTGTGGGCTAAAGCCCACTTCATCAGATGCATGCAATGGAAGATTTGAGATTTTGAGATGCATGTGAGATTTGCGTAAAAAGAACTGTGTGATCTGGCTCAAGTTGATACCAATGTTACTTACCCTGTGGGCTGAAAGTAAAGACCTAGTGACCTGATCTGCAGAGGGAGGGAGCCCCTGCAGCTGTCATTGCTGGGTATCCAGCAAGTCTGGAAGTCAGACTAAACGACTTTCTTAACAGCTGCAAAAAATGAATGAGGAAGATAAAACATGAAGCCAAAACTCTGGAGAAAAAAATCCCTTCATTTGTAATAAATGGAAAATTGTCGTGAATTTGTAATAAGACATTCATTTTAATAATATTAGCCATTATTATTAAATAAGTGAATAAACTGCACTTCTACAGCATCTTCCACAATCGTTAATTAATTTAACATTGCAATACACCCGCCAGATAAATTTAACCTATCCCCATTTTACAGATGGGGGAAACTAAGAGAGAAAAAGGTTTAGTGACTTCCCCAAGGTCATATAAAAGTCTGAATCTGAGTGGGGATTAGAATAAAAATAGTTTAACTCCACAGCCTGTGTTTCGACTATGAGGCCATCCGTCCTTTCTCTCACATGCAGCATGTAAATAGGTCTCTGGTAATTAAGTCAAATACCTCTTCTATATATCCATACAAAGAGAGATTATCTATCCATATTTCCATTTTACTTTACAAGGCCTGTACCAGTTCTGGTACATACTGAATGTTAATGAGCTACTGAGCAGTACTCTGAAAGATCATATTGTATAACACGCATCCATCCTTTATTAATACCTTTCTTGCATATATTTTCAGAGGCCTGCAGATTTCTGTCATCCGCTTAATGCAATCTACTCCCAATGCCAATTCCCTAAACCTGTGATTCTCTCATACAAGAGACAAAACCCTAAGTAACACTTGTTTTCCATGGTGAGTGAAACTGAACTTCACTTTTAGACTGAAGGTCTGCTACAAATTTTACAATGTCAGCAATGTTTATATGGATTGCAAAAAAGGTTACAGAAAGAATTATCTCAAATGTTACTTGATACTGGCAGAGCTTCAGTGCTCCAGTTCTGGGGTTTGAAATCAGCACTGTGAAATAACCTAGCAAATTTGCTAATGCTAACAATATTTTGCTGTACAGAAGCTCTCTGATAGCGGTATTCTGTTACCAGGGTGGCTCCATAGTTCTCTCATCCTTTACCTCCACTGGTTGTGTGAGTCTGAGAAGTGCTGCAGAAAGCCGGAATATCATTTCTATCATTTGAATCAGCATTCAAAACCTCCTCTATTTCTTATTAAAAAATCTGTTCTACATAATATTTCAAAATAAGACTGTAGCAGCGAAAGGGTGTGGGACTATGGTGTGAAATGAAGGCTTTGTCCATGCTATTGTTGAAAACTGTGAGCAATAACAATGGTAAAGCACACTTAGCACTTGGAACTATTTTTGTATCCCTTCGTTAGCATCTGAGCTTACTGTTTCAGCTACTTAGCATCCAAGTTTACAGAAATCCGAAGGGGGAAAATTATGAACAAGACAACAATGGAAACCTCAGAATGACCCAAATTAGCCTTTCTCTACATCATAATGTCAACATTTTAAATTCTGGTACCTAAAAATGTCCCTAGAAGAAAGTGCCTTGTGGTTTGGTTGGCAGTATACAGATCTCCTTTTTCCAATAGTTTAGAGATATGGGGTTTGATACTCAGCGGTATGCTTCTCTAACCCTGAAGATAGGTCAGAAGATATCAACCCCTAAACCTCTCACTGTGGGCAGGACTGAATAATGTCCTTGACCTTGGGCAAAGTGTAGTTTCGGGCACATAATTCTTCATTTCCTGGGCAAAAGAGGGCAGCTGTTTGAAGATGCTTCTAAGTTTGGAATGTTGTAAGTAATCCCAGGAGGGATATATTCGTGGGCAAAATGCCGGTGAGGTGGCCAAAGGTACATAACAAATGCTATTTAATGTCTGGCTCTGCCATTCATCACACAGACACCACATATAGGTGGCATATATAGAAATTTTGAAAAATTTCAAACAAATATGTTTGTTTCCCTATTTTTATCTGTATCATAATGTTGATCTAACTGTATTTTTTACATTTCTAACTTTGTGGTGTCAAAATGAATGAATAATTTAATAACATTTTATTTCAATGTTAACAAATGTTAAGACACACACAAAAAATGCTTATCAAAACTCTTCCCCCAAGACCACCCTGAAACTCCAAACAAGACCGAAAAGCTATACTAAGAATAAGTATCAGAGACACTGCCATCTTTGTCTCTTCATCTCATTAGTATACAAGATCATTAGTATACAAATGATATAGTACATGGTGCCTGTATTCCCTGATAATATTAGGGACCAAATTTTCAGAGAAGTAGATTACAATCACACTTGCAGAAAACAGTACAGTACTGTCAGCAGTAGCAATAAATGGGAAAAATAGAGACATAGGGAAGCCTGTTGTCCTAATGAAGTGAAAATTCTACAACACATTGTGCTATAAAATGAGATTTGGCTTCTTACTGGAAGAATAAAACAATGGATTCAATAGCACACAGCACTACCGATTGAGTATGTTCTGGCTCCTTTAATCAGGGCTACTTCCCATGCAGACGGGGGGATGGGTAGGAGGGAGGGAAGACAATCAAGGTCCTTACATTCTGAATGCTGTCACGTTCCATGGAGCAATGCACCATGAATAAACCAATTCAAACATGGGTCATAAACAAATACTACCATGAGAAAATATGTATGGTATACATATATGTGTAACTTAATTTATAATGTAGCTATGACAGGTTTCTGGTGAGTTCAAACAGTTTGGCACAAAATAGCATCATTTATAATAAAGCCAGGTTTTAGCACTTGTTCTCAAAACACACAGGCAACCAATACTAAAAACATTCACAAAGCGCTCCAGGAACTGAAAAGACAGTTTGTCTGTTTGAACCAAAGACAGTTAATTGCAGCCTATCCAAGTAGGAGCAAGTCCATCTAATTATTAATGGGACATTGTCAAGCACGTTTAGCTTTGAAAAGCTCAGTATAAAATAATTTAGGACTTTTTCAAATCTGTCCTTTTAAAAAAAACCCAAAATATTTGAAAAAAATCACAGCTGTTACTAATGAATTACATTCAAAAGAATAACACGAACAAGCTCCTCTAGCGAGGTTCATAATCAAGGTAGGGATTAATCATTTTTATAAAGCACTCATTTGAAAAGTCCAGTACTTCTGTATTTTGAATTGGTCAGGGAAAATTTCCATTGCAGTTTGGGTTTTGGAAATTCACTGCAATATATTCTTTACAATAAGCAGTGAATTATGAAAAATGCCAGCTTGATAGTCCCCAGCCCATCACAGAAGAGGTAGAGCATGGACTACAGCAATGCAAGCCCTGCCAAATGCTGCAACCCTGGTCTGACCCTCCATGGATGAGTGGGTAGTTCAGCAAGGATCAACATGTTTTCTTTGTTATAACTGCTTCAGGATCAAAGCTTGGAAAAGCCTCCTTCCACCTATTGTAGATTTAAGGTTAAAACAGAGTTTCCATTAGAGGCCCCAAATTGATCCCTTTCCATAAAATCCATTAAAAGGGTCTGAAAGGCAGTGCTTGATAGATTAGGGATGAGGTCAAAGCAGCAATTTTCTATCAAGATCCAAAGCTTGAAGTGAATTGGCTTCCTAATTTTGGACACCCTAAAAATAGAGGTGTTCACCAGAGTTCAAAATGTCTTCTAATTTTTTTGCCACTTTGTTACAAAGCAAACAAGCAAGCAGGAGAGCAATAAAACTTACCTTACTGCCCTTTAGCTGTTCAGAACCAGAATTTCAATTCTAATTTAAAAACCTATTTGCTTTGAATCAAGAGTGTCAACGTTGGCTTTGGTGAACCTCAGAGGGAATGTCAAATGACTGTTGGAGGGCAAAGCTTCTCCTTTCTCTACAAGTAAGTATGAAGCTCTTGTTCTTGAGAGCTAGACCTCCAGTCCTAACCCAATCACTTGTTAATGGTGAAAAGATAATTTTTCCACCAAAGGCTTCCAAGAGCGGTCAGCCAGTCTTCTAAGACTTTAGGAAAGAGAAGTCAGGTGGGGGACTTCTATTTTTTCCCCAACTACAAATCTCAGGAGTTCTATGGGAAGATGATCTCCTGTTCCCTAAACCTTCTGTTTTCTCTGACTGTCCCCCTCCCCACCCTCAACACACACTGTGGATCTCCTGAGGTACTTTGATGGAAGGGTTCATCAGAAAGAAATCTTTTTGGTGCAAATCACAGATTTGTAAGGTGAAGAAGACAGGAACAGTGTTACTGCTTCCTCCCCACTTCTGCTCCTGAACCTCTGAGCTTCCCGCCAGTACACACCCTCCCCACCTCAAGTCCTGGAAGTCCCCCTGTGGCCCACCCAGAGACCTGTTCCTCCCAGCTCCCTATAACCCCTCTCCCTCAAATGTTCCCTGAATGTCTCCTGTTACAACCTGTACCCTTTTATAAGGTTAAGATATATTTTGTACAAAATATGCCTTGTGAGATATCATTTGAAAGGTCATAATCTGCTGAACATTATTGTACTGATAAAATATGTGTGGCAACATTGTATATAAAGTTACAACACTCCACTGTATAATATTGTTATAATATGCTCCAAGGTTAAGAACAGCAGGCCCAAACCAGTTTCACAGAGATAAAGACAAACGGACACCTCAGCCAGGTGCTAAAAGGCTATCAACTACTTAAAAGCCATTCTCCAGCAGAGGGGAAGGGGTAAACAAGAAATCTGCATTCCATCACAGGGATGATTCAAACCTCACAGCCAAAAGAGTCTGTTTTGTCACCATTACTCAGCAAGGATGTTTCTAGTACAAGAGATTGAATTATACAGAAGGGAGGAGAATGCTTGACTTCACTCATCTTGCTCCCATCTCTGCTCATGACATCAATGAATATCTGAAGGACCCTGAACTAAGGGGGAAGGGTCCCAGGCCGGAAAGAGACCCAGCCTCTGAAATTTACTGCAGAGTGTGGTAAGAGAAATGCCTTTGCTTTGAATTCTGTTAGTTTGTTAAGTTAGCCATCAGTTCACATATTATCTTGTATTTCTTTGCTAACCAATCCTGACTTTTATGCCTCATTGCTTGTAGTCACTTAAAATCTTTCTTATCTTTCTGTACTTAATAAACTTTTTAAACTGTTTTATCTTAACCAGTGTGTTTGGATTAAAGTGTGTGGGAAGCTCCATTTGAGATAACAAGGTTGGTGCATATCATTTTCCATTGATGAAATGACAGGCTTTACATGAGCTTGCATTATTCAGCAGTATGGTAGACAGTGCAAGACGCACATTTCTGGGGTAAAGTCTGGGACTAGAGAGCTTGCTGGTGTTGTTCTGTGGTTTAATTCATGAATGGCTAGTTAGGGTCATGCAATACTGGGAGCAAGTTACACGCTGGACACTGTGTGTTAACTGGCCAGGAGTGACTGTTCTCACAGTAAAGCAGTGTAAGAGGTACCCTAGGTTGGAGAACTAGGGAGACACAGCTGTTCAACAGTCCAGATTGTACCATGGGTAATGTCAGACTCTCACTCCCCTGGATGTCTATATTCTCCCTCCACCAGTGTCCCAAGAGTTAGGATGGCAGGGCACCTGCCAAGAACCGATGGCTACCATCACTGCAACTGCCTATCCTTTTAGAGAACGTCTAGTGAGCTTGGCTTTAAGTCTGAATTTACTGGGTTTCAACTTTATTTAATTTATTTATTTTTACTCTTGAAAGGTAATATACATGCAAACCACTGATGTGTTCTTGCAGTCTTCATTTCAGCTTAATGAAGGGTTTTTTGTGCGGGAGATTTACAATCAATACAATACCGTCCATTTAATTCAAATGGGGTGAAGCTCCATCCAAAGAAAATGTAGATGGGTAGATAATCTGATACCTTGTACTGGACCGCCTTAGAAGTTCTGCTGTGCAAAAGGCTATCTGGAATGATTTTTTTTCAGCTTGGAAACTTTTGTACTGAACATACACAGTAGGTATCAGCTTGTCATATAAACTATTTTTCAAACATTATTTACTTTCCAAAGATGTCTCTAAAACCTCTCTTGAGAAACTGACAAGTGTTACCCCTAGGTAACTAATGTATTATTTATTGCTCTAAGATGTATGCTGAACCAGGAGGACACATCTCCCTATAGCTCCTTAAGCCAACGGAGGGTTAACGGAACTAAAAATGTGTATTAGAGACAAAATACTTGGTTAAAGAATGTTAAGGATTTCATTTCAGTCAAGGAAAGCAAAGAAAATGTAGTTAAAGGAGCCATTTCATCCTTAACTTTCCATTTAGTACTACAGGCTTCCAGAACCATGTTTGATCTGTTACATTGTGTACAGTAGAGGCAGAATAGAGTGACAGTCTTAACTCTGAATATTCTTGCTTTTGTTAGATTAAATTAAAGCTGTAGCCAAAAATACTGCTCTTGTTTTGTATGCTGAACCCCCACTGACGTTAATGGAAGTACTGTGCACAGTTCTAGGAAATCATACGTTCTACGACTGTGTTTCAACACAATTTTTTCTGTGTTAGAGGTAGTAGGCTACCCCAGGCATTTGAGCTTGTCCACTATTTTGTGGTTCCTACCTCCAACTGAAAGCCAGTTCAGACATTATCCTCAGTGTGGTCCTCCCCTTTATTAAACAGATGTTCTTCTTCCTAGCCAGACCCATCATAATCTAGGCATCATCACAGAGACAACCTCTCTTATTGTTTGACTCTGTGTCAGTTGCACAAAGGAGCTAGAGTTAACATCCTGGTTTAAGAGATGGGATTGGAAAGCTGGTGTTCTTAGTGAGAGGTCTTTGCCTTTGGAACTCCTTTCCCCCAACTCCCATCTATGTCAGCCAGACTCCATCTTTGGTGACCTTCAGGATGTACTGCAAGGCCCACTTATTTTCCCACGCTCTTTAATGGGCAGAGCGATGTTGATTAGGGTTTTAGAATAGATGGCTGGAGAGTCTTTAGTTGACACTGAGATAAGTTATAGACAGTTTAATTATTGTTTTTAAATTTTTACATATGCTAAAAGATTATCCAAATAAATAAATGGCTTGACCGGAAAAGTTGGTTTACTGGCAGGTAGGAGGCACCAGTGAAGCAATCAGGCATCATCCATCTTCTCATTCACACATCTGAGTGTAAGTAGCTCACTTCCATGACACACCCAGGGAGAGAAACACTTTAGATTTGCCATATTCCCTCATTTATTCACATGTGAATTTTATGCAATTTACATTGTTAGTCCCTCGCCATTTGGGGCTGAAACATATTATAAACATTCACAAAAATGTAAACAAAAAAACAAGACCTAATTATTCCCGCTCAGATCGGAGTGCTGAGGGAATCCTTTGTGCATTGCTCCTCTCCTCTTCCCAGGGAAAAAGAGGTTAACTGCCTCCTGAAAGGACTTGTGTAAGGCTATAGATCTGTGACTGAGGAGTGGGCAGAGAAGAGGTGAAGGGTATGGGCCTGGGGCAAAAGCAAGAGAGCTGAGAATGCTTTCTGAGAATCCACACAAATATCAATGCAACCTACGGTCACATTAACTTTTCTACCACTCCTCTCCTAAATGGGTAATCCCCCTCCACGGAGTGGTCCAGGGACAAGTACAAGATGAATATGCCCTGGCAGGAGGGACTCTATGGTGACACACTGCCCTGAGGCAAAAGAGGGTTAGGAAGCCCCTGTCACAGGGCCTCTGAGGCGATGGCCTTGCTCTTCTCCACATTTCTTGGGATCTTCATGGATCTCAAAGGGTCTGCATGGCCCTTCATTCACTCCATGCACATAAACCTCATCCCCAAGCAGAATGATATGGAGAAAAGTCTGATGTCAGTAGGACTTGAGCACACTCAGAATTAGGCCCTAAATGCTGATAATCAGGCAGTGGTTAAAAAAAACACTACAAAATTATCTTTTGCCTGTTCCAGGTCTAAAAGTTGATAAGTTTTAAAGGAAAAAAATGTGTAAAGGCTGACAGCTTTTGTGCCCTGTTTCAACACAAATGCAAATTAAATGTTATAAACCCACTGAGTTTTGCAATGGACCTGAACCAAAATCCTAGATCCAAAAAGACACCAAGCTTTGAGGAAGTCAGATCTGGATGCTGAGGCTCGGGATCCATCAGGATCCGGATATGTACGGGAGGCCCACCACCAGTTGAACTATGAACACAGTTTATAATAAAAACAGCAACTGACCTTAATTTTCTTTTTGCTGCAGAGTACTCGCTTAATACAGAACTGTGGCAGCCTCTTTTTCTGCATCCTCCAAAAACTTTTTTACATTTCAAAATGCTTATATTTCTTTAAAGGATAAAATCAGGGATAAATACTCCCGTGAGAAGGAAAAATATACTTCATCTGAGTAAGGGGGACGGTTGGGACTATTGCCAGAAACTATCTAATAATTTGAAGCAATTTTTACTCTCTTGTTTCACCGGAGGGGGGGGAGACTGTTTAAAGGCCATGAAATCTTTCTTGCTTGCTTCCTTCCTCTCTTTGTAGGAAAATCCAACTAATTTGTTTGAACTTAATCTGCCATTTTAGGAATCCCCTTTGCATGGATAATCAGAAAACCAAATAATTTAGAGCTAAAGCTAGACCACACTATTTTAATATTAACCTGAGATGGAGTATTGCCAAAATGAACAGCTATGGCCTCGATGCAGGAAAAATTGTATTATTTCATATCTAAGTCGTTAACACTTGCATATCCTGACATTCCTATTTATCCCAGAGTGTTAGGGCAAGACCGTGCTACCCCTAAAATTAAACAGGAATTTTACACCAGTCCTTTCATTAGAAGCAGGATTGGGCCCTAAAAGTGTATGTTAATCCTAGCGGCAGTTCTCAGGGCAGGCAGTGAATCTCATTTGAATCAGACACATTACGGCTTTTACCCACTGCTGTAAATTGGCTCTGAGTGCATGTCTGTGAGTCAGTTTCACTAATCCACTTTGAGATATCACCAGTCTCCACTGCAAAAAGCTATCAACTGCATTGCTTCTTATATTACTTATAAACAGCAAGACAACACATGAACATAGAAGCTACAGGGCATTTCAAAAGCGCTGCTTGGGTCTGTCTTTTCCTATTTCTCTTCAGTGTTTTCACTACCGTTACTAAAATCTGGCTGACAAGAGTGTCTGCACTGAGATTTATAAACACAAGAGGGCAGACTATATGTAACATGAAAGGAAACACAAAAAGAAAGAAATGCATATTTTCCTATTAGTTTTCACAACTTAAATAGCTGAGGTGAAAAAAATCAACACTTAAGACAAATATTTTTCATTTTCAACGCAAAAATATCTATCTAAGCCCTTCCCTTAGGCACTTTATTGTTAGTGGTAGTTTTACAGAAGACTTGATTTTAAAACTAGCTTTGTGATAAAGTGACAAGTTTTTTCTCTTGAAATTTCAGGCATTTTCTGAAGCTACTATATAACACTAAGGAAAGCTGCTTGTTTTGTGCCAATTTTTGCTGTCCCAACTAATGAAAATGCAACATATACTCTCCAAGTAAATTCTACCTGCAGAACTCTCTAGAAAGACACAGTCTTAGGGTGTAAGTGTATTTCACTCATCTTTGCAGAATTCTTTGTTTATCTCCTAAGGAATTAATACAGCAGCTCATTTTTGGCTATTTACTCCAGAAGAAGTAAACAAAATTCTGACTTGGAAGTGAGGTTCAGTCTTGCTACACTAAATAACAAGATTTTCCAGGTTTAACTTTTGGAAAAAGTTCACTTCTAAACTCCTTCAACCACATGGACTCTAAAAGATATTATTTCTTCAATACAACTACTAACTCAGACTCACACCTTTATATACTTAGAGAAATAAAGCACTTCTTCATGAATTGAATGTCACAGAATTTTCTCATTTGTTTCTTTAGAGAGTTGAAAATCTCCCATATTGAGGGCTCAGTTCACCTCCCATTGAAAAGTGTGGGAGTCCTTCCACTGATTTGAGTGGGAATCAGATTGGGCCCTTATAGACCGATGCGTTTAAATAAATAGGGATTTTGCCATTTGGAGTAGGATTGGCCCTTAGTTTTGTCAATTAGGTGTAAGTAGATTGAGCGTTAGATCCTCCTAACCCTTACTCTTGTGAGTAGTCTCAAAAACTTCACGAGTAGTCATTCAATTCGTTCTTACTCACATGAGCAGTCTAATTGGCTTTGATTAGATGATTCACATAGGTAAAGACTACTTGCCCGAAAAAGAATTGCAGGATTGGGCCCCAAGAGTTGCATCCTGGAATTCAGCATGAATCAGGACTGCAGAATTAGGCCCTGTTTTCAGAAAATACTACAGGGAAGATTTAGATACAGAAAAGTTCTTAAGATTCGTGGATTGCAATGACAATAAAGTGTTTCCATCTGCTTTAAAATAACACTGATTACCGACCATTTTTGAAAAATGTCTAAAAGAATTGATTTGCTATTCAAGGTGAATCAATGCATGTATTCTTACAGATCCCTTCTTTGACATTAACAATCATTACACATTCTACATTTTCCTTCCCTCCTCAGAACATCAGCAGCACTTACTTGCAGCATAACGTTACAAACAACACTTGCTAGCTGCTATTTATGATTTTGCAAGTGATGTCATCTCCAGCATTTCAGTTACACAAGATATCTGAAGACATAAACACAGATAAATATAACTATTGCATAAACATATATCTGTTAAAAATGTAAAGCACTTGCTACAAAGGAAATAGAATACCTGTGTCTGAGAACATGGTCTAATTATTACATAGACTATATTTTTATTTTTAAAGTTTTTCCAATTATAGTCAAACTTTTATTATAAACATATTTGAGTTATATACTGTACTGGGAAACATATCTTGTCAGTGAAAGAACTGTGTTATTCCAGTGATCAGTCATCCATCCATCCACCTTCTATCCCACATTTTCAGACTATTAGCTCCAGGTTGGTTAACTGTCCCTTTGGACTCTTAAACAAGAACAGGACCTTTTTTTTTCTTCCTTGGGAAAGGAAATGCTCTGGCAAGATCTCTGGGTCTTATGTTCAGAACAGGATAAAAGGCGAAAAAAGACGACACCACCCTACGGTATATGCTTCTGGTAAGGAAGTTAATCAGTATTTGAACACAGTGAACTTCCCTTCCTCAGAACTAAAAGGAAACACCTTGAAGATCATTTAAAAAGTGTAATAGCTTATGCAAAAGTCTGTCCCATTCCCAGAATATCTCTTTAAGGGCCAGATTCTGCAGGTCTTACTCAGGAAAAACTCCCCTGGAATGCAGGGTGTGTCCCTGAACTACAGTATTGGGACTCAAAGAAGCCACTAAAAATGGTCTTATTATTTGTTTGCAAAAAATGAAATTACTTTCCTCTCTCCGCTCTAGTTACTGCCCCAAGAAAAAATCCATACAAATCTATTGCGTGAATTTATTTCTATTAGAGGAAATCTTGTTAGATGGATACAGTTCTGAAAAGTTGTTATGTAATCACTTTCCTAGAACACGTTACAGCAAATATTAAAAACCAATTTAATTTAGGTCCTTTCTCAGTAAGATAGCTAAAGATCTGTAAGTCATAAATGCAAAAACTGAGCATTTATAATTAATGAGTACAAATTATTCTAAAATTGATGGGTCGAATGCTACTAGAAGTTTATGTAAGCTACACATTTATTGTTCACGTGCAGAAATTTAATTTAAAACTCTAATGTATTATACCTTATGTTCAGTAGAAAGCTATTCTTAGAAGCTAAGTACTATGAAAGATAACCAGGCTTTAATGAGCTGATTCATCAACCGGGCTTGAAGATTGTAATGAACAGGTTGAGGTCTGCTCTGAGATACCTGATAATGAAAAAGAATGTTTCAAAACAAATACTGGGCCAGATTTTGCCATGCTGACGTCGGGTAGTACCTCACTCCATGGAGAGGCTCCTGGGACTAGATCATTACTTTGGAACAAGACTTGTGTATGGAGTGACACATAGCTGTACCCCAGGAGTAGTACAGAGAATGAATCGTGCCTCTTGGCAGCACAAATCCCACTCTGCTTCCCCACTCCTCTGGCATGTGTCTATGGAAGGTAGTACTTTGCTGCTGGCCTGTTCCAGCACCACCTTACAACATTGCCCACAATGGCTCAGTTGTACCAGAGCCCTGCGGAAGCAGAGCCAAGGCTCTAACTACTCTCCCCATCACTTCTCTCCATCCCCCTTTTCTAGGAGGGAAGCAGTTGGTGCATAGCACACATTTACGGAAGCTGCCTAGACCTAAGGTCCAGGGAATCAGTCATGAGATAATAGGGAAGGACCTTTCATGGATCAGTAACTGGTTAAGAGATGGGAAATAAAGGGTAGGAATAAATGGTCAGTTGACAGAATGGAGAGTGGTGTCTCGCAGAGGTCTATACTGGGACTAGTGCTGTACAGCATATTCATAAATGATCTGGGAAAAGGGGTAAACAGTGAGATGGCAAAATTTGCAGATGATGCAAAATTACTCAAGATAGATAAGTCCAAAGCAGACTGCAAAGAGTTACAAAGGGATCTAACAAAACAGGGTGCCTGGGCAACAAAATGGCAGATGAAATTCAATGCTGATAAATGCAAAACAATACACATTGAAAAACAAAATCCTGATTATATATACAAAATGATGGGGTCTAAATTAGTCGTTACCACTCAAGAAAGAGATCTTGGAGTCATTGGGGATAGTTCTCTGAAAACATCCACTCAATGTGCAGTGGCAGTCAAAAAAGCTAAGAGAATGTTAGGAACCATTAGGAAAGGGATACATAATAAGACAGAAAATATCATAATGCCTCTAGATAAATCCATAGTGCGTGCACATCTTGAATACTGTGTGCAGATCTGGTCGACCCATCTCAAAAAAGATCTATTGGAATTGGAAAAGGTACAGAGAAGGGCAACAAAAATGATTAGGAGAATGGATCAGCTTTCATATGAGAGATTAAAAAGACTGGGACTTTTCAGCTTGGAAAGGATATGATAGAGGATGGTTGTGAAGAAACTGAATAAGGAAATGTTATGTACTCTTTCACATAACACAAGAATTAGGGGTCATCCAATGAAATTAATAGGCAGCAAGTCTAAAACAAACAAAAGGAGGTATATTTTTTCACACAACAAACAGTCAACCCGTGGAACTCTTTGCCAAGGGATGTAGTGATGGTCAAAACTATAATGGGGTTCAAAAAAGAACTACATAAGTTCATGGAGGATAGGTCCATCAATGGCTATTAGCCAGGATGGGCCGAGATGCAACACCATGCTCTGAATGCCCCTAGCCTGTTTGCCAGAAGCTGGGAGTGGACGACGGGATGGATCACTTGATGATTGCCTGATCTGTTCATTCGCCCTGAAGCACCTGGCATTGACCACGGTCAGAAGACAGGATACTGGACTAGATGGACCAATGGTCTGACCCAGTGTGGCCATTCTTATGTAGTTGTGGAGAAGAAGTGGGGAGAAGTTACTTCTTCTTAAGCCTCTGCACAGGGCCACAGTCCAAATCAGAATTTAGCCCATTAGGACTACTCACGGAATAAGAGACTACTCAATATGAATAAGAGTGGCAGAACATGCTGCATAATGTTGTTGAAACCCAGCACATATTAGGAAATATTATACTTTAATTCTCTTCATGCAGTGTGTTTCTTTGCTTGATGAGATCCACAGATTCAATGTTACAATATTACAATTTCGCTACAAAGAGATGTGTACACATTCTTCAGTTGCCCAGCCTCAAATCAACCATATGTTTTATTAAATTGAAAATATACTCAGGGACCAATCCTGGGGAGTTTTGCCTGACTTCAATAGGAACAGTATTGGGCACAACGTATATACAATTGTAGTTAACTTGCTGCTTAAAAGAATGCTTTGAAGTAACATAACTGCAGATATGACTATGCCTTGGAGGCACAAAAATATGTAATCAAAAATAGTTAATTAAGGTTAATTAAACTCCACATTATATATGACTATCATCCCCACAAAAGAGCTGCTTTCTTTTCTTAAAGCTACATCAGCAATACCTTGTCTAACCTGAGCCTAATTGGAATACTACAAGTTCTGGTGCCAGAAAGCACAACTAGTGCAAACTGTCTTTACTGCCTTTGATCTGAAGTATTTTTTCATTAATATCAGTTTGCTTTTGAAACCACCTACTCCCATCCATAAGGGAACTGTAAAGTGACCAGGGCATATCCGTTTACAGTGTTAGATCATCAAGGTACCACAATGCTGGATACACTAACACGTTTTCTCTGGTTAATGGAAAAGATTTGGGGGGCTAATTTCAGCATAGGGGAAAGTCACACCACAGGATCAAAAACTTCTGTCACTTGAAAGTACAAAACTTCACTATATTGATTTCTGGGCCCAGAAATCTGTGGAAGCTAACAGCAATTAAAGCCTTGTTATCCCCTCTAATTTACTTTAAATTGTTGGACTTTGAAATCAGTCATTTGGTATAATTCATGAAGGAGGGTTACGTACAGTAGGCACATGTACTAAAACTATTTGTTGATCTTGGAAAACTGATAAACTGGTGTAGTGAAATCCCAAACTGAAGCTCTGAAGCCCATCCTTGAATGAAAGCTAGCCATTTTACAGTAAAAAGGGGCTAATTTTTCAGATTAGTTCCATTTATAATGAAGTCAAGCTTTCTTTAATCTCACTGCACAGCTTTTAGTATGATGCTTTGCTTGATATGAATTTTACAGGTTTCTTTCTTGAAAGGAAAATACTGGTCAAGTTTATCTTTATGGGAATCAAATTGCATTATTAAAACTGGAGGGAAGCAGCACTTGATCCCTATTTAAGAAACTGGAAATCAAATCTAACAGAAATGGGATTTAAGAATCCGCTAAAAACAAATGGTTCATTCCTTCTCATGCTGAAGTCAATGGAAATCTTGCTTCAATGGGAAGAGAGGCAGATCCATAATTTTCTTACCAAAAGAAAGCTGTGCAGTATTTTACATCATATATCACAGACACAAATAATTAAATAGAGTGAGAAATGCATACTGTGCTATAGTTAGTGTGTTTCTTACTATACCAGTTTACCAGTCTATCACTTTTCCCTCCTACTGTCCAACAAGAGACCATTTTACAGGTGAGCTACTAGTATTTGCTTCTAGTTCTGCCTGTACAAAGGTACAAATGTTTTAATATTACCATTAAAAACAGATATTACAACCTTAAAGAAAAGTAAATGTTTGTTCTCATATAGTGCTGAAAGAGCACTAGTTCTGAATGCCAAAAGTTTACTTCCTTTTTTCTCTGCTGAATAACTCAAATGTCCACTGTAGCCAGTAAAATGCTCCTTCCTCACTGTGGACAGAGACCTCCCTCCCCAAAAAGGAAAGGTTAAATTAAGCTAATAATGGAAACTAAACAAATGTTTACTCTGTCAGAAACATGATGTCAGGTACCTAGGCCCAAGAGATTCTAAAACAAATTACCTGGACTGCTTAGTAAGCCCTAAATGCCCTAATTTACCCAACCATTTATCAACAGTCCTAATGAAAAGCCTTTCCTGCTCTTACAATAGATAAAAGTAGCCATTAGTCTCTGAACTGTAAATTTTTAGCAGCAAGACTTAGCAAGAAGCAAATCTTGGAAGTAAAAAATCAGCTGGATGTTCACATAACAAGGTCCAGAGAGACATATCTAGGAGTTGCCTCTTTTAATCCAACACTGAATTATGTTGGAAGCTGTTTTCTATTCTTTTAGAGCTCTACTACTGCCAAAATAACTGCAAGGTTTGCAAGTCCTAGTATATCTCAAGCCTTTCCCAAGGCACCCCAACACTATCTGAGACATTGAAACTATGGCAACCGAATAAGAAAGCAGCTTCCATGATTAATAGATGAAGATCCCAGCGACAGTGTCTAGGTAGGCCATAATTCAAGAATGCAGGAAAAATTAGCATAGAATCCATCTCAAACTACATTTTGATAGGCATCAACAAAACTGGGCTTTTGTTCTCCTAAGTCCAAAGTGCTGAACATTGTTTAGATACTTATTTATTTCACACTGAAAAGATGGGTGTCTCCCATACAAGTGACCGATAAAAATCCACCAGAATGATGAAGGGAACAATACAGTCAATTTCCTACCTGGACATTTCAAAGCCAAATGCAAACATATCTAATATTGGAATCATCCAACTGAGGCTGCATAGCTGGGTATAAAGATATGGGGGCAATGTTTGCTGGGGTCGGGAATATTTTGGGATACAGGTTTCCCCATTGTGTTTGGGATTCAGAAGAGGTACATTCCTTTTCGTCAGCAGCATCAGGACACGCTCATTTTCACTGCTGGAGGCCAGTGGTCACTACAACATTGATGGAAGGCCTGGAACACTTATAAAAATGCATAATCAAGAAGTAAGTCAGAATTCCACTATCCCCTCCAGGAAAACTTCTGATACATACCCTCTATTCATTGGTCTCAGGCTACCCTAAAAGCCCCATAACAAAAAACACTCTTCACTTCCTTCTGCTTCCATAAACATTTGGTTTCCACTGAAGGCAATTAGATATAGAAACCACAGATGTATTGGAACATACTTTCTTTTTAACCTACCACTAAGGGCCCAATTTTACAATCCTTCACGCAGGCAAAACTCCTATTAATTTCAATATGGCATGAACATTTAACAAATATTTTTGCAGAAATCCTCTCAGTAGCAGATTTGTTTGATAACCACAGAAAAGAAATAGGAGAAGGCAGCATATTAAACATGAATTCCAAGTATCTGCTCTATCTGTATATAGAAATAGCTATTACTGTACTAACAATACTTTTTTAAAAAAAGGTCATCATGAATGCAGTGAATTACCATATGTCTTCACTCTTGAGATACAGCAACTGGCAGTTCTGTTAATAGCTAGTTTATCTACTTCATTTTACATCTCTGTTTCAACCACTACAGATATACTTTGGGAACTGAAAAAAATCCTTTCATACAAGAAAATCTCTGTATTTCACACACAGCATTACCTACCCCTCTTTTAGCTGATAAATAACTATAATTCCAAACTGTGGAAGGCTCCTGGAAGACTGAACTGTCATGGGGTTTCACAGTTGAATTATGGGATAATGTGGTTGTGGTTCTTTTCTCCTTGTTCCTGCTTTTTAAAAGTTGTTTTCATAAAGTGGTATCTATTTCAAATTGTAAAATTATACCTTGAGTCAAACTCTAAATTTCAAAAGACATTAGGTTAGCAGCCTTATTTCTGTTCATTTGGTGCACAAAAGCCAAAAATTTGCTGTTTTTCTGTGGGGGGAGGAAGTGGGATATTTCCTATGTGTCTCTTCCCTTCTCTATTTCCTGTGGCCCCTTCATTAACCATTAGCTTTTCTGCTTTTGAAATGTCAAAAATAATGAGTCTTTCTACAGATATATTTTTAAAATAAACTATGACTTTCTGAACAATTGATTTCTTAGCTGTACGTCTTTCCTTTTAAAGTTATTTTCATTTCCCCTGTTGCTTTGACCCCTTTCAGAGCTCACTATTGCTAAAAAGCGACAGGCAAGATCAGTTTGTGGTTTGGAGATCTTCAGAAGAAATTTAGGATCTGCAATAAATGGCAATTTAATAAGGGCACTCTTCCCTCCAAGTACTATATCAATACCCCAGTTTTGTGCTTGGAGGCACTAAACATCTCCCAGTGCCATTCTTTGGATGAGCCCTAAGCAAAGTTCTTGACCACTTGTGATAATCAAAGATCCCAAATAACTATAAATTTTAGTGCTCAATTATTTCCACCAGTTGGAATATTGATTTAGTTGATAAAAAATAGATTTGTGCATCATAAGAAAAGGAGAGATGTTAATTCTGGTGCCAGACCAAATTCCAACTGGAAATTAAGTTCTGCTTGCCCAATGCTGCAAGTACCTTGGGGTAATCAATTATTTGTTGTCATGGTCCAAATTTCTTGGTCTAGGTATAGTCAAGGTCCAGACTCCAGAGAAAGTAATACAAAAATAATAACAATGATGATAATAGTAAGTAAATACTTTAAAAAGATTTGGTGATCTATTCAAAAGTGTCTGGTGGTCCGGATTTGGCCCCGGTTCTGCCTATTGACTGCCGAGTGACTTTACTCACATGAGTGGCCCCACTGAGATCAAGTAAAGTTACTCACCAGCCTAAGAGTTCACAGATCAGGACCCAATTTTCTCTGCTTCCTATCCTAACAGTTGTGTACTGCTGCTGTGTGCTATTGAACAACAATTCCACTCTGTACCAGAGGTAGCCACATTTCACTGTCAAAGTGATCTCCATATATCCCTTACCCACCTCATTGTAATACTATGGGGGATAATTGGTTAATGGTTGTAAAATGCTTTAAGAATCACCAGGTGTGCTGGTAGGTGTAAGAGGGAATTGAAAGACATGGAGTTCAGCACAATTTATTACGGACCTGACTCTGACATCAATCATAGAAGACCTTTGATACAGAACTTTAGGGCCAAATTTGCATTAAGGGTTTCATACTGCAAGGATGTGCTCAGCACCTCACTATATCAGTCCCTGACTATGGACCATTTCTTACCATAGGATAGAATTTCCAGTGTAGGGACTTAATCCTGCAAACTCTTGCTCACCAGAGTAATTCCTGTTTACATGATCCCATTTTACTTTAATGAAACTACTCAGAGGAGTAAGGATTATTCATGTGAGTGAGCTTTTGAAGATCCGGCTCTGGAATTGACATTACTAGTGAGGTCACATGGAAAAAAACAAAGGAAAAAGAGAAGCAGCATCTGTACCTATTTAGGAATATAAGATTTCTATTTTAGTACCATTAGCCTTTCTTCCTACATATGGTTTGCCAAAATATATAAAAAATATATCAGAATGAATATTACTTTCCAGATTTTACTCTGTAGTTTGTTTTAAGCATTTTATTATAATGTGGTAGCCATGTACTATACACAAAACATTTGTTTGGGTAGCATAACAATGTGTTCCTGCAAACAAGTAGGTTGCAACCCACGTGTTATCTCAGGCCAATTTAATCCTAAAACATTTTATGTCTTCCCTCTGTAAACCGTGTGAACTCCTTTCAGATGTATTTATGTATGGATCTTCTCGCTCTTCAAAACAAGATGACAAATTTCCCCTTTCCTTACAAAAACACACACACAAACAGGTTCACAATCGCCTATTTCCTTTTTAATGCAAACAGTTCTATTTTGGATTTATCACAGGTCATTAATTTGCTCCTTTTTTAAAAATCAATGAAAGCAGCTCCTTGTCTATACTCCCTGCTACCTATTTCTTCTGACTCCAATTACAATAGCTGCCCTCCTCAAATTACAAACATTAAAAAAGGGGCCATAGCTACCATCTACTTTTATCTTCACGTAGTTAAGAGATGTTAAATACACATGTTCCTTGTAAATTTTAGTGCCCAATTATTCCCCCCTTCAGGAGTACTGGTTTAGCTGATAAAGAAGATTTTGCCATCATAAGAAAAATATACAGTTCTAATGTAAACTAATTGAGAGAATATGCAGAATATCTGTGACCATATGATTCTTTTCACTCAAACTATTCACTCATGTTTCATATATTCTTTGACTCCTATTATATGAAAAGCAAATGTAGCAAATATCTTGTATTGCATGAAATTAATTATTCGTTAAAAAACATCAGTTTATCATTTATAGAGGTAAGGCTGGATCCTGTAGTCCCTTGACTAAACTTCTATTGAAGTCAGTGGAAGGTTTTCCTGAACAAGGAGTATAGAATTGCACCCATATTTTTTATATTTAGGATGTGTTTGGTTTTATACAAGAAGAATACTCCCTTTGTCTTAGTGTCTTTGGGTCTTTTATAACTGGTTACCAATATAAAAATGGTATGTTTCATATTCTAAAGAAAACTGTATAAACCAAGAAACACATTGGCACCGTAGGTGGTTTGGGGGGTTTATTTTATTACTCATGCCAGTAGTTCCATTCAAAGTCATGTGGGATTACTACTGTAAGGAAGGACTTGCTGGCAATGGTCCACTTTTCTTCAGAATATGCTGGCCAGCCCCATTAAACAAGAGAAGTTAACCAAAGCAAGGTCATTTGTCTTTTTCATTATTTATTCTGAAATCCACAAACCAATCTCTAAAAACAGTAATATCTGAGCACATCTTAAACCAGTCGAATAATCTGGGCAAGAGCTGCATAAAGGGCCTGATCCTGCAAGCCTTCCTTCTGCGAGTAATTTTTACTCACTGGAAGAGTCCTATTGAAGTCAATGAATTTACTCCTGTGAGTAAGGATTACTCGCATGAGGAATGATTGCAGGATGGGGCCCAAAGTAAATAAGAACGTGTAAACCAAACTCACACAGTCATTGAAATAGTTTTTACAAAGACAGGATAATAGCTGGAGACACGATTTTGCCACTATATTTAAGGTTGGGTTAATAACTAACGTTAGTGATCGATTATATTAAATAGGAGTTATCAGGGTGTATTTCAAATAATACCATACTATATGTAGACCAGAGACAGAAAGTGTTAGGGATGATTTAACCCTCCTGTTATGTATTTACAGACCCAAACATGCCCCCCATTGGGAATTTGCATTTTTTATTTATAGCCAAGTTAATTAAAGCCACTATTTCTGTATCTGCAATGAACTTCATGATCTTCATTCTGCATCAGTTTTAAAGAGGTCTGAAATGCATAAACATTGGCATAAGTATGTAGGTTTACAAACATACTTAAAGAACAGCAATTATCTTAGGAAAGAAAAAAGAGAAGAACAAATTCCTTCTAAACAAGCGGTCAAGCAGACACGTCGGAAAACCCCAATAATTACTATATTACAACTAGCCATTGAATAGTCACTCATGAGAAATTCTTTGACTATGGTTAAAAAAAAGCCCTACTCCCTCAACTTTGTCAAAGCTGCTGGGAACCCAGCTTCAAAGGAACAGGGAAAGCTGTGGTTTTTACATTTAACCCTTCCTCTGGCTGTCAGTCAACAGCACCAGTTTCCCCTCCTCTCATCACAAGCAAAACTAGTTGGAAGCAAAGCAAAAATCTTTGGCACAGAGCGCTCCGTGCAGCCCAGACCAGATGCCTTTTCACACTTTCAAACTTTCACTAACATTTCCCGGGCCACGAGAAAGCCCCAAATGGCTTCACTGGCCCCGGAGCCAACAATCCCCTGACCCAGGCTGATTTATCTAATAATTGTTACTTCTGTAATTGCTTGTAGGAGGCCAGCAGCCACCAGCTCTCAACCTTCCCCTTTGCCCCAGGCTGTCTCAGTTCTGCTCCACTTTTCCAGTACACCAGCAGGCAGGAAAACAACTCATGGGGATTTGCAGGCTCAGGCTCCCACTTTCGCTCATGCAAATTCACAGCCAGAGCACTTAATGCACATTACTCTCAACTGAGAGCTTTTCATGCTTCTGCACACACACACAAAAATCCCTCCCACCAGCAGCATCCTCCCTGCCACCATCATCCCCCTCCGCCCCCTGCTGCTGGCTGGGATTTCGGTGGTGAGAGTGGCGGAAAGCCCTCTGGCCCCTTCAGATCTAACACCCTCTGTAGGAAGTAGTCCGGAGGGCGAGGGGGCTTACCGCCACCCCAGGACGGTTCCTTCCCTTCTTACTCCCCACGGCAGGGAGCCCCCCTCGCCTCCCCTCCCCTCCCTTCCCCCCGCCTTGTATTTTTCACCCAGGCAGCACTTTTAGGAGGCAGCTCGGAACAAACCCTCCATTGTGCGATCCAGCCCTGTTATTTCCTTTTAGACAAACTTTGCCCTGGGGTTGCCTGGTTCCCCGCGGTCTGAAGGGCCGGGGCGGGGAGAAGCAGCAGGGCAAGGGCGCTCAGGGGAGGGAAAGGGCGAGGAGTTTGCTTTCCTAAAGGACCTTTGTCGCTCCTTCAGGATCGGGCCAGCACGGACAGTTAGCAAGCGGGGGTCAGCCCAGTGGCCCCTCCAGTGCGGGTGGCAGGACCATGGGGGAGGGATCGCCTGAGCCGCCCCCACCCCAGTGCCAGAGAGAGGGGCTGACAGCAGCAGCTAGAGGGGGCGGGGAACCGTCCTGCCCGAGAGCCACCCTTCGCTCGGAGCCGACTGGCTCTGCGGGGAGTCAGCCCGTGGTGGCCCCCGACACATACACACACCCCAGCTAGGAGTGGGGGGAAGGGGGCAGCGCCAGAGCCTCCCCCTCGCCCTGCTGCAAGGCAATGACAGGAGCCCGCGGCTGGGAGGGGGAGATCAGCCCAGAGCGCCAGCCCCATGCTAGCGAACAAAGCCAGCCAGGCAGCAGCGCACATCCACACCCAGGGACCGGCATGGGCACGGGGGGCGCGGGGCAGAGCGCGCGGGGCTCCCAGCCGGCTCCTTTGTTCCACACCCAGCGCCCCTGTCAATAACAACAGCGTCAATACCCGGGTTAAAGAGCAGCGCCCAGGGATTACGCACGTGCAAGGCGCCCACATTGTCCCCGTAACAAAGACGCCCCAGCTCCCTCCGGGACGCTCTGCAGCCCCGGGATGAGCAGCTAAAGGCGCAGGTGGGAGCCCCGCATCGCAGGCAGCGCGCACGCCCAGCGGCTGGGGCAAAGCAGCCGGCTCCGCGTCCGCTGCGAACAAGTGGGCTGAGTGAGGTGCAAGGACCAGCGCGTTCAGCCCCGCTACCGCCCGAGCCCGGGGGGGACGCCCCTGTTTGCCAGCGGGCTGAGCAGCCAGACTGATTAAAAAAAGGCAGCCCAAGCCGCAAGCTGCCCGGGCAGGGGCAGCCGCACAACGTGTGCGAGGGCAGGCGGCTCTCCCCCGCCTTCCCGAAGCGCTGCAAACGCTGCCGAGCTAGAGACCAGCAGACAACCTTAACCGCACACCGAACACGCTCCTCCCGGACCCGCCAGTGCAAGCCAGGAGGAGCCTTCCTTTGCAAGCAACCCAAAGGATTAGATATAGATATGGAGAGGGGAGTACTGTACCTTTTCGGTGCATGTATCTAGGCAGCTAGAGGACAAGAACTAGCTGATGTAGTGTCCCATTTAGTAATCCATTTAAAGGGATCTCTCTGGGAAACTGGATCCACTCTCTCCTTTGCAATCCTTTGTCAGTACTACATGTGTGCTTCTTTGGGGGATGGGATATTTAATATTGCTACTTTCTGGAATGCAAATGCAATTTGCTCATTTCCAATGACGGGAGAGAAAAGGGGGAAGAGGAAAAAAGGTTTAGCAACTCCTTTCCAAACCCAAATTCCACTAGGATCCTACTCCAGGAAGTCCCCTTCAGTCGAATCTTAGGAGATAAGTCATTTCAGGGTCTTGTCCTGCTCCCTTTCTACCAAAAGTGCGCCAGGTGTAGAGGCTGCTTCAGGAAAACTCCTAGGCAGGCGGCACTCTGTGCGCCGCGGCAGGAAAGCGCGGTTGCTTTAGCCCAAAGCTCCTGGTCATTGAACTGTGTTTGTAGAGGAGTTCAGAGTAACCTCTCTCCCTGTGCCCTGCTAGTCTCTGAGTCCCAACTCCTCTGTCAAAGGAAGGCTGCTACGCTGCGGGTGGAGTCAAATCCCGGACTGGATCTCTCCAGATGGACTCACTTGATTCCACCCACCCTTCCTCTCCAGTCCCTTGCTATAACGAACAAGGATGAGCATGTGCAATGGGTAGGGGATAGGGTGAGAGCATGGCAAGTTTCCAAGTGGATATTCCCCCTCCTCCTCCCCCTCCCCCCCGACATGTACAAACAAGGCGATAACGAAAGTGAAGAGCTGAAAAAGCCCTTACCCCATATACAGTATTGATGTACAGTGCTGTGTTTGTAATCAGGACGGGGGGTGAAGCAGCGATGAGAGAAGTATTACTGATTGTTGACGCAAAAAAGGCAAGGAAGAAGTGCTCCAGGAGAGGAGATACAAGACAGGATTTGCTCATCGATTTTCTGAAATGGAAAAGTTTTAAAGGATATGGGTAAGTGAATTGTTAAGACTTTCTAATTCTGAGAACTGTGCCGGTGCTCACATCGGAGCAATGAACAGCCTACACACAAAGCGAGTTGCCTATAAGATACGTAAAATAACTGCTCAGTACATAGTATTCTTGTACAAATATGTAGATTAACAGCTCTTGAAAGAAAATGTATGCCAAGAATAAACAATAAACTAACAGAACTGCTATGATAGTCTGAATATTGTGCTTGAACTTTTGTATTTACATGCAGTGAGAATTTTTTTATTTAAATTCTTAATAAAGTGAATGCAGTGCCAATAAAAAATCCCCAATAAAAATTCCTACACAAGCACATTTTAAATATCTGATTTATTTTATACAGGTGCATGAAGAGAGGAAAAGGGATAACCTTTCTTCTAAAAACATCAAATTGCCAAGACACAGCCTCCATCCATCCCGCATGTTAAAAAAGACTTTTTTAAGGGGAAACTTGCCAAAGGCCAATAGATCCTCACTTCTCTCCCTTCCCAAGGCATATCCTTCTTTCTATTCCACATGTATCTGTTTATGTCTGCCTCAGATTTGTACTGAGTGAGGCAACCAGAAATGCTGGCAATCGAAATTTTCCACCATCGCGATTGTTCCGGGTCCACTAAAACTATTTCCAGTAGCAATGTTTCGTTTTAAGAGACAGAACCAGCAAAACAGCAGGGAGCTATACTTGTGTATCAAGATCTGCAGAAGGAAAGAGCTGAAAAGATGGCAATGAAAAAGCGCCCGGAGACAAAAACAAATCAGAAGCCTCAGGTGGTCTAACTTGGACCTCTGAAACCGAAGTACCACTGTGTGTGTACACAAGGTACCCAGCATATGCCTATACATAAGTACAGTCTGTGTGTGTATCTCAGAGTATATGATTAAGAACATGCACGCACACAATAGCTCTACCTAGCTTAGAGGGGTTTAGCCTTGGGAGAAAGACGTCTCAGAGCTGTCCCTCGCTGTTTTCCCTGTGTGCCAGAAGGGGCCGCTGCACTAATTCGCCAGGGCAAACAATGCGAGGATTGATTACATTTGCAAAGTTGCTGCCTGATCCGGCTTCCTCCGAAGGCGACGGCAAACCACCCCCCCCCCCCCCCAACTTCAGTGGCAGCAGGCTCGGACGCCTGAGTTGCGCAGGGATTAGCAGGGCGGGAGCTCCCCTGCCTCCTGTCACGCTAGTAGGGTACCGTGGCGCGTTTCTCAGCGGCGCGGTCAGCGGGTGTGCGCAGAGACGCAGACACAGCTCCTCCCGCTCCAGGCTCCGCTCTGCACAGACAGACCCAGGCTACGTACAGCTCTCGCTACCTCTCTGGTTTCCAGGACGCATGTTCTCTGGAGGAGTGTCACAGTCTATTGTGTAACCCCCTCATCGCGTTTTACTGACATTACCCATTCGCCGAGGGCCCGAATCTGAAGTACCATGATGCCACCCCGTCCGATAGCCCTCCAGGGAAACAGGGCTGGGCCCGGGCGGCAGATCAGGTCGCAGTTGTGTCTCCCCCACCCCACCGATCCCAGTTTGCGAGCGGCTGGCTGGGTTAATCCGTCCGTGTCTCAGAGCCAGCGAGGCGCAAGAACACAGCTAATAAATTAATCCGCCGCTTTCCCACCCCCCGAGCGGGAACCCCGCTGCCGCTCAGCGCCGCGCCTCCGGCGAGTGGCAGCACGCGCGCCCCCCAGGCTCAGGTGCGGCGCAGGAAGAGCCCAGCCTGTCTTTCGCGCTTGCCTCCAGCAGCAGCCCCAGCCCCACACTCCGGGGCTGATTTACATGTTAATTGTGCCTGGGAAAACTTCTGTAATTGCCGGAATTAGGCAGAGCAAACGGATTGTTTCACAGGCTGAACCAAATTAATTCCAGGTTTAGCTCCTTCCCTTAGAGAAACAAACAATTAAGCTGTCTTGTTTGCTTTATGGATATCGTTGAAATGGGAGACACGTTGCTTTTCTAGAGAGGGCGGGGTGGGGTTTTCTTTCGCAGGATGTATTGTTGTTTTGAATATTAATGTTTATTTACTTATTTTATTTCACAGAGTCGCTACATGGAGAGGCTATTTCTATTGACTTTTTTTGCACAATCCAATCAGTAACACACTGATTTATAATTGCTTACCTTTTCATAGCATATCACTAAAGAAAGCTGTGTCCCTCCTCTCTGATTTTCCAAATCCGCTGCATTACGATCCAGTTAGACAGCTATCTTTTTAAACCGTTTGGATTTCGATTATGAGATGAAACCGCAGTGGAAGCCACGTGTAAATCCGCTCGCTTGGAGCTCTAAGACTCTTTTTTACCAGTGCCTTTGTGACAGCAAGCGAAGGAGCAGGGGGAATAAAAGCAAAAGATCCCCCATCCCCCTTTTGCTGATTTCAGCCTGTTCCTTCTCTGACTGCTGCAGCTAAAACCTCGGGGCTATATGGTCAAAACCTGACGCTCAGAGACAGGACTGACGTTCAGAGTGCTCAATCCCACTTCAATCAGTTGGTCTCCAGTTTGAAACAAAGCACTGCTTGGGACGTGGGAGGGATGCAAACCACAGTGGATTCTCTTTACAGTGAATGAAGTGCAATTCAGTGCAGCACATGGAGACTTCTCAACGATCTTAAATCTGGATATAAAACATAACCTTTAAAGTCCTGGGAAGGAGCTAAACTATAACCTGAATTCATTTGGGGGATGCAAGACCTCCTCTTGTCTTGATCTAACTAGTGTGCAAATGTTTCCTAACAGTACTTTTACTGTATCTGCCCCATGAATAGATCCACAGGGCTGCTGTCCTTTCCCTTTCAACAATAATTCTACTGTACTGCATTGAATCTTTAGCTCCATTCACTTTTTATATTAAATTATTGTTTGGGAAATTTAAAAAGATACTGGAGCGGAATAAGAGAAAATATCAAAGATTAAACAACCTAGATCTGTAACTTAAAAATAAACAATAAAAAATTGCATATTTTCTCAAGGTCTTCAATTGTGTGGTATGGACCTTAATGTCTTCAATAGTAATTTCCATCTTCCAGGTCTCAACTGACCCATGTTACAATAACAGCCTCAAGTAATACATTTTAGAACCAGATAAGTGAAATGATGGAGTGCAGTCTACAGCTAGGGGATTTACTAGCTGGCCATAAGAAGCATGGCATTAAAATAATTACTTGTTTATGACAACTGTTTTTCTGCCTTTTACTTTTAGATAATGAAAGGACTGCTAGAAATTGGCTTTGCTGCGGTATTTGTTTTAGGATCTAAAGTTACACACAAATACATTCAATTTCTAGCGGTTAGATTACAAGGAAAAAGACTTTTCTGGTATCAAGCAAATTCCCCCAACCCCAGCCCTTGACAGTTTAAATGGAATATGTACTTAGAGTAATTTTCTAACCAAAGGAACAGAGACGTTATATATTTTCTTTCTTTTCACTGGAAATTTAAAACAAGACAGCTCTGCACCAAGCAGAATAATTGCTGAGGATGGATACATGTTAACTAAACAATGTTACCCTAAATCTGAAATTAGAGCAACTGAACTGAACTAGTACAGTACCCATTATTTGGGTACCAAATCCAGTGTCAGGGATGAAGCCAGATGAATGGGATTTGATTTAACAAGAGCCCTTGCCCCACACCCCTAAAGTGGCACCATACTGATATTATGCTTCTTCTATAACTCACCAGAAATAGAAACACTGAAAAAATCTCTCCCCCACAGACTGAGGCCATCGTTTCAACAATATGCAACATTTACATTAGATTCTGTATTGCTTGGGAACCCAAAATTCTATTGACTTTCCTGGAAATTTGAAGGGGAAGCAAAACAAGATCCAGCCCAGACCGTTCACTTCATATTCTCCCAAAATTTCAGAAATACTCTCACACTTGCTCTCCTCTGTTCAGAGTAAAAAAGACTCTCAAATGGATGGGTTTTTTTAAAACTTAGGTTCTCATGAATATAGACCAGATTTTTATATTTCAAAAGGCTTTGCAAGAAGAGGCAGCTGAGAAAACCTATTTCCTTATTTACCAAACAACATTATTAGTAGTGAGAAGTTATATTGTTTGAGCTCTTTTTCAAAGCTCTTTTTCTGTTTCCTATCCAACGGCTTTCTAGCTGTTCCTTTCTGCACTGATTCATTTCTCCTCTTCAAATCTCACATTCGAAACTCCCTTTCTGCTTCAGCCTCTGAAACTCACTTTTCCTTTCTCCCCTTACTGCACCTTCCATTCTCAGCTGACTAGAACCAGTCTGCAAAATTACCCATTTGCATCTTCACGGCTTCAAACATTGTAGCTCTTTCCTTTTACTTAACTCCATCTCTACTTCATTTTCACTTTCTCTCGGTATCCAACTCAGTGAAGTGTTCTTTCTTCTTTTCTCTTCTACCTCCCTCTGCAAAGTATTTTGTTCTATTTTTAATAGTGTTGTAACATCAGCCTTCACACTATCTTTATTTTGTGGTGGGGTCTGATCTTCTGAAAACTGAGCAACAAATCCTGCTCACCTTAATACATGAACTTGCTGGGCCTATGCACGTGAATATGACGAGAAGAATTTGGCCCCATTAGCCTACTTTTTATTCAGGGCCGGCTCCAGGCACCAGCGTTCCAAGCAGGTGCTTGGGGCGGCAGTTCGGAAGGGGCAGCAGTTCCTCCGGCCCCGGCGGCAATTCGGCGGCAGCTTCTTCCTTTTGCCGTCCGCGGCGACAGTTTTTTTCAGTGCTTGGGGCGGCAAAAACTGTAGAGCCGGCCCTGTTTTTATTGAAGGGTAAAGGTACTGGCTAAACTCTTAAATGCCTAACTGCCACTTCACATGCCTAAATCCCAGAATCAGACCACTAAGAGTCACCAAACCCCAGCTCTGTTGCCCCAGAACCCTGTAGGTGCCTAAACTTGCTCAGAACCTACATTTTTGCAGTAACAGTTCCCTAGGTGCGTATGTTACTGCCTCTGAGCATAAGCCGTCCGCGAGGCATCCGGACACTTAAGACCCAGTGCGATGCATAAACTGGGGGAAGATAGATATTCCTCCATGTAAATTGCCTGCAGGACCTAATCCTGTAAGCGTACTCAGACCTTGCCTACTGGATCAGACCTCTATAGGTGAGCTTTGCACAAAATGGGGAGAGGAGGAGCTCCTTCCTAACTTTTAGCCCAGTGGTTAGGGTACTCACCTGGGATGTGGGAGATGCCCAGGTCAAGTACCGCCTCCACCTGAGGAGATGGGATTGTGAACTACGCTCTACCACCTCTCAGGTGTGTACCCAAACCACTGGGCTATGGGATATTCTGATGTGGGGGCACCCTAAATCTCTCCTGTTGAAATTGTTACACTGTGGCTAACAAATAAAAAGAGTCACTGGAGCAGGGGGACTGGATCCTGGGTCTCCCACCTCCCAGTTCAGGCTAAAGAGTCAGCATCATTCTCATCCTCTCTCTCTCACTCTCTCACCCAATAACTTGAGGTGGCTAGAGTACCGAGTTGGGAGACTCAGGATCCAGTCCCTCTGCTCCAATAACTTTTTGTATCTATTATCCACAGTACAACAGCTTCAACAGGAGAGTGTGAGGGAGCCCTACATCAGAACATCCGTAGCCCAACTGTTAGGGCATTCAACTGCAAGATGGCAGATCCCTGTTCAAATCCCTTCTCCCTCTTAGATGGAGGGGGAACTTGAACACGGGGTTCTCCCACATCCCAGGTAAGTGCCCTAACCACTGGGCCAAAAGGGAGCTCCTAAATACCAAGGCCAAAAGGGACCATTGTGATCATCTAGTCTAAACTTCCGTATAACACAGGTCATGGAACTTCCCCAAAATAAGTCCTACAGCAGATCTTTTAGAAAAACATTCAATCTTGATTTTAAAATTTTAAAATTTAAAATTGTAAGTGATTCCACCATGATCCTGGTAAATTGCTCCAATGGTTAATTACCCTCAGTGTCAAAAATGTACACCTTATTTCCAGTCTGAATTTGTTTATCTTCAACTTCCAGCCATTGGATAGTGTTATACCTTTCTCTGCTGCACTGAAGAGCCCATTATGAAATATTTGTTCTCCATGTAGATGTTTATAGAGTGTAATCAAGTCACCCCTTAACCTTCTCTTTGTTAAGCTAAATCAGGGGTGGGCAAACTACGGCCCGGAGGCCGCATCCGGCCCTTCAGATGTTTTAAGCTGGTCCTCGAGCTCCTGCCAGGGAGCGGGGTCTAGGGCTTGCTCCGCTCCACGCATGCCGTGGCTCTGCACAGCTCCCAGAAGCAGCAGCATGTCCCCTCTCTGGCTCCTTCATGTAGCGGCAGCCAGGGGGCTCTGCACGCTGCCCCCACCCCAAGTGCCGCCCTGCAGCTCCCATTGGCCGGGAACCAAGGCCAATGGGGGCTGCAGGTGTGGCGCCTGTGGACGGGGCGGTGCCTGTGAATTGTGCAGGATGCAGAGCTGCCTGGCCATGCCTCCACGTAGGAGCCAGAGCGGGGACATGCCGCTGCTTTCGGGAGCTGCTTGAGGTAAGAACCATCCGGAGCTGGTGCCCCTGACCCCCTCCAGTGCCCCAATCCTCTGCCCCAGTCCTGATCCCCCTCCTGCCCTCCGAACCCCTCAGTCTCACCCTCCAGCACCTCAGAGCCCACCCTGCTAGCTGCAGCCCTCACTCCCCCACCCACATGCCAACCCCCTGCCCCAGCCCGGAGCCCCCTCCCTCACTCTGAACTCCTCATTTCTGGCCCCGCCCCAGAGCCCTCACCCCCAGCCGGAGCCCTCACCCCTTCCCACACCCCAACCCCCAATTTCGTGAGTATTCATGGTCTGCCATACAATTTCCATACCCAGATGTGTCCCTAGGGCCAAAAAGTTTGCCCACCCCTGAGCTACATAGATTGAGCTCTTTTGGTATGTCTACACAGCAATTAGTGCCAGCTGACTCCAACTTACAGGGCTCAGGGACTGTTTAATTGTGGTGTAGACATTCAGGTTTGGCTAGAACCCAGGCTCTAGGACCCTGCAAGGTTCCAGAGCCTAGGCTCTAGCGAAGCCTGAACATCTACACTGCAATTAAACAGATCCTTAGTCTGAGCCCCATGAGCCCGAGTCAGCTGGTCTAGGCCAGCCGCAGGTGCCTAATTGTAGTATAGACATACCCTTTGAGTCTATCACTATAGACATGTTTTTTAAGGCATGTTTTCTAATACTTTAAGCATTCTTGTGGCTCTTCTCTGAATCCTCTCCAAGTTATTGACATCCTTCTTGAATTGTGGGGACCAGAACTGGACCTAATATTCCAGCAGCAGTTGCACCAGAGCCAAATACAGAGATAAAATAACCTCTCTACTCACGATTCCCCAGTCTATGCATTCCAGGGTCACGTTAATTCTTTTGGCCACAGCCTTACATTGGGAGCTCATGTTCAGCTGGTTATCTACCCTGACCCCCAAATCTTTTTCACGGTCACTGTTTCCCAGAACAGAGTCCCCCATATCATAAGTATGGCCTACATTCTTTGTTCCTAGGTGTATACATTTACACTGAGCCATATTAAAATGTATAATGTTTGCTTGTGCCTTCTTTACCAAGTGAACCAGATCACTCTGAATTACCACTCCCCCAGGTTTGTGTCATCTCCAATGTGATGATTTTATGTTTTCTTCCAGGTCACTGATAAAAATGTTAAATAGGGCCAAGAATCAATCCCTGTGGAACCCGACTAGAAACAAACCTGCCTGATGAGGTTTCTCCGTTTACAATTACAGTTTGAGATCTATTTGTTAGCCAGTTGTTCATCCATTTTAATATGTGTATGTTAATTTTATATTGCTCCTTCTTCTTCCAAAAATGGCATAGGAACCTAGCTCCAAAGAGGATTCCTGGCTGTGAATTGCTAGCAGAGGTAGGTGCCTATCTCCCTGATAAGTGTGGGGCTTAACACACACCTCTGTTAAGTGTGGGGCTTAACACACACCTCTGGCATCTCCAAGTGGCTAGTTTAGGAGGGTCCCTGCCTAGCATGCTAGCTTTTGTGAACTGTAGTCTAAGGCACCTGTCTCTCCCCACTCATTTTACAGACGCTTAGGCGCCTAACTCAGGCTGTATGAATTGCAGTGATTTTCCAGGTGCCATTCTTTTGTGCATCCAAGCCAAGATGATGTTACAGTTGGGAGATACATCTCTGTTAAAATGAAAGAATAGAGCACGGATTAAAAAAACCATCTTAATATAGATATGTTTTTGTTCCTTTTCTTAATCTTACTGCAACAAGGAAAACCCAAACTGTAAATATGATTTCTGTCAAGACAACATTGTTGAATGCCTAGCAAAGTAATTACTCCTACACAGAGAAGATAAGATCCTTCTGTTAATCACAGCCGAGGAATTCTCAAAATTCAGATGTATTTCAAGTATGTTTAAAAGCAGTTTGACATTAGATCAGTATATAACCATTCCTGATCTTACCATTGCTGGCCGGAAGAAGAAGCTGGATAAATAGTTAACTTATGGGGGCCCAATCTTGAACTCATTACTTGGGCAAGGAGTCAATGGACATTTTGCCTGAATAAGGGCTATAGAATGAAGCCCATGATTTAGGAGTTGTAAGCTTTCAACATATTTCAGATATATTACAAGTGAACTGAAATCAGGGTAAGAGCAGGATGACCCTGTGCAATGTGCTCGAGGGAGAAATGTGGTTAGAAAGGCCACATAATCCACACTAGGGAGAGCAGTGGCTCCACAGCATGAGATGTCCCTCCCTGAGAGCCCACAGAGAACCCCTCTGTGCCAACACCATGCAACAGGGTCTGCACAGCTGTGGGGAATGACGGAAGGGAAATAGGGCCAGGGAGCAGCTGTTTTATGAAAGATGCTGCCCTGGTCAGCCAATTGTATTTCTGCCAGAAAAATCAGCAGAAATTCATGCTATTGTAGGAGCAACAATAACTTCTCATCTGTGTCATTGGCTTCCCATAGAGGGGGAGTGGTGCACAGGCCTGGCCAAAGTAGGTAGTGGCAGCAGAGGTCCTGAGAAAGTCATGGATGGGGTCAGGAGAACAGAGTGACTTGTCCTCTATACAGAGACTCCAGGTATGAGGAGCACAATATGGAAAAGAACTGTAGAATTTAATAGATGTTAAACCAATAGAGTTCTATAGCTATTTAATAGGGTTCTGCTATGAAATAACTCTAAAATATGTGGGTAAGATCCTCATTTGATATAAAGTGGCATCATATTGACATCAGTGCAGCTTCCAAAATGACAGCCTTCACATGGTACTCCTGTTACATGTTATCCCGGCCCTTCCTTTTCAGTTTTTATTTTGTTTCAATTTTCTCAGGAATTTATTAGTGTTTATGAAAAATAATTGAAAAATCAGTGAAAACATTAACTTTACATTTTCCTGGATAAATATTGGGGGATGCGAGGACAAAAGAAAAGTAACAAATAGAGAAAAGTAAGAATATCGAAAGTAAAAACAGGTTAATGCTGGGCTACTGCCCATGCATCTCTCCTTCTAGGGAAGGGGGCGTTCTGGCTCTTCTTTTTTTAGGACTTGAGCACTGATTGTACACATATGCATATGCATGCTTGTATGTGTGTGTGTGTGTCTTCTACACAATGAATGTAATCAAATTTTAGCTATGTGAAATGTGTTAAAGTCCTTTTCTGGGGCAGCGCAGAAGAATTGTAGGACCAGTTCTATGTGTCTGGCAACTTAATGTAGAAGGTCTGTCATATGTCAAGTGTGAGTGTCTTTAAAGAGTTCTCAAAGTGCATAAAACTGATGTTGTAGCTCTATAAGAAAGTCATGCTGCAGAGAATGAGCAAGCTGCAAGATATTAAATTCAGGACTATGATCTAATTGCCACTGTGAATTATGGGAAGTATGGCCTTGCCAGGTACACCAGGCATGGTCTTATAGATGTCTCAGTCCTGGAGGAATCTACGACTACAGGAATCTCTGCAATAGTAATAATTGCTGCAATAAGAATCAGACAATTGGCCATAATGAATGTTTACAAACCTCCAAATATTGAATGGCCAAAGCCCGCATTACCATCTTTTCTCCATCCTGCCATGTACCTTGGTGACCTTAATAGCCACCACTCACAACAGGATTATAGCAGAAATGATGCAGCTAGTGAGAAACTCACAGACTGGGCCTCATTTTTGACCCCAAACAATCAGCGAGTTTTCGCTTGGCCAGATGGAACACGGAACACAATTCAGACTTGTGTTTTCTGATGAAAGACAGTAGTGGTGTTCCTCTGTAAGCTTCATAAACAGTATTGGAAAACTTCCTTTATGGAGCACACCACATTCTGCATTTTGACTTTGGAATTTTGCTGATTGAATCAACACCAAAACCGCACTGGAATTTCCACAAAGTGAACTGGGTTGCATATACTGCTGGTATTGAAAAAGGGATACTGTACCAAGTTGATCGCAGAAAACTATGACCACTTTGTTCACCTTCTTATCAAAGTTGCCGTGAAACACATTCTCTGCAGCTATTGCAAGCCTTGCTGGCAGCCAGAGATAAGCACTCTTCAAACAGTATGAGAAGAGCAGTGATCCGGACACAGCAAAAGCACTAATAGAGTCATTGAACTCTGCCCTCCCAAAGAGATGGAATGAGACTGTGGAGGGTCTTGACTTCACTCTTTCCAATTGCAAAGCCTAGGCACTCCTCCATAAGCCGTAAGTCACTGACCCGGAAAAACCGCACCAACCAAAAGTGGTGGCCAATGCTGTTGCCTCACACCTTCTCTGTCACTCAAAGACCTAAATTAACAAAATGACTGGACACAAAGTTCAGAAAGAGTTCTTTCTATCTGACAAAGCACCACCACTTCACTGCTCTCATCTCTATATTCTATAGAAGATAGGAACAAAGCCCTCATGGCCACTAAAAGTGGAAAAGCTGCTGGCCAGGATGGTATTGTAACCAATTATTTTAGTTTATTATTCATTTATTGTGTGATGCTATGATTAATTAACATGTCATGTTATATATAACATATATGCTAAATAGAATTAAGATGTAAGATTATAGAAATATAAGACTGATTAGTATTTAGAAAGAAATATTATGCATTAGCTATCTAAGAAAGGAAGGCTGAAACACAAAAATGCAGAAACAAATGAACTCCATGATATTGGATGGCCAACGCACCCGATCTCAATCCATTGCCGTAATTACAGAACCATTGTCCTGGACATCAACTCCATACATCGAGTATAAAAGCCAGGAAGGAAGGGGACAGTATGGACTCACAAGGACAGAGTGCATGATTCCAAGAGGCCCCATTCACAGTTGTAGCCCCTTTGGGAAGAGATGTAAATGGGAGACCCACAGTATCAGCAATGGTGAGGGGACACCATTTTTGATTTATTATTGATACTGGGACATCAATTAGCATAATCAATTATAAAAATCCAGAATTATCCTCTTTATCATCAGGACGACCTAGGGTGCTAGCAACATTTGGAAGTAACCAGGCCATAATAATCACTCTGGATCATAATATGCACTGTGGCTGATCTAAAAGAGTGGTGATACAAATAGGAGACATGAAGAGGACACATGTATTTGCACTTGCTAATCTGAACGAACCCTACAATTTACTGGGAGTAGATTTTTTGCGAAAACATGAGTACATTATAGATTTGACCAATTGCTCACTATGTGTAACTACAGCACAGACATTAGACAATCAGCCTGCTGTCATTCCCATATGTGACATTATTTCAACAATAACAAAACCAGGCATGTGTACCCTAGAAAACATTGCAGAAGGGAGAGCTGATATACAGGCATTAGTGGCTAAACATGTTGATGCTTTTGCTAAACACAAGCATGAGTGTGAAAGGATGGAAGTAACTGTTGAAATTTCAGGAGGCGATTTCCCCCCACAGAAGCAGTATCCTTTTCCAGATCAGGTAAGAACTCATATTGCTAAGACCATTGAATCTTTGCTGCTACAAGGAATCATTCATAAGTGTACTTCAGTATGAAATTCTCCAGTTTGGCCAGTACAAAAACCAGATAGGTCATGGCATCTTACTATTGATTACTGAATATTAAATCAAGTGATTCCAGCTTGTACAGCTGTTGTAGCCAAAATGCCTGACCTAAATAAATCTAAATCCCAAAGCAAAATGGTTTTCTACCATTGATATTGCCAATGGCTACTGGTCAGCGCCTGTTTTAAGGAAAGTCAACACCATCTGGCTTTCATGGTGGAAGGGGTTCAGTACCCTTTCCAAGTCTTACTCCAAGGATTCTGTAACAGTCCATCTATCTTTCATGGACAAATAAAGCAAATTCTGCCTAGGTTTTCCAAGTCATCTGTTTTATTTCAGTATGTAGATGACATTTGTTTCGCAACAGAGACTCAAGAGGAACATCTGGAGTGCCTGGATGAGCTTTTACAAATCATCAAGGAAGCAGGACTGAAGTGTAACCCAACAAAGGTACAACTAGTAGTCCCAAAAGTGGTTGTTTTTTTTTTGTTTTTGTTTTTAGGTCTCACATTGTCTCAAGGAGGTCGAACAGCAGCCCACCAGAAGGTGGATGCAATTCAGGAATTGCCTATGCCCACTGACAAACTTCTTTACCCTGTTTTCTATGTGCACAGAATGCACATATATAGGCATATAGGTATAGGCAGAATCCCCTTTAAAAAAAAAGGTGCCCTGAGTGGGAAAATTGAGCTTCCTATGGGAAAACTCCAGCAGGAGCCATCCGTCTGCTGATAATCAATCCAGGAGTGACCTGTCAGACCCTAACACTATCTAGGAGGATGTGGGTATGTCTATAATTATAACTGGTGCATGGCTCCATCTAGGAGTTATATATGCTGTGACATTCATAACTTTGTTGGTAACTTTAATAAAATTGGTAAGAGACAGTGGACCTTGTTCTAGTGATTGTATGTGTTACTCGCCTATGGTTTCATGTTTTGCTATGAGCTCTAGATCTAAACCAGGCAGACATAACTGTTGAACTTGAAACTGTAACTGCCAAAGCCGAACCCTCCATGGTGTAATAGAACATCATTAAAATTAACTTTAAATAACAATAAAGGCTATAGCATGTATTCCAAATTCCGTGAGAGTTTAGCCAAAGGGACAAGCATGGTTGGCAGACCTATTTATTTGCGGGGAATATCCTACAAATCTGGTGTGAGGAGGAAGTCACTGTCCTTCTCAAACATGGGAAACCATCTACTGATGTCACTAGCTAATGCCCAATATCACTACTCTCCACAACTTTCAAGTCAATGAAGATGGCCTGCTACACCCCTATCTTTGAGGCCATCCTCAAAGAATAGGCCAATTTTAGACTGGTATGAAGCTGCTGCAACCAGATACTCACTATTACTAATCTCATTGAGGCAGGCTTCCAGCAGAATCTAAAATCCAGAACAGCACTTATAAATTTATTTGCCAACTACAACACAGTATGGGGATATGAACTATTGTTCAAGGCACGAAGGGCATCAAATGTAGTAGCACTATGCAACTCTTGGTCACAGTATTGAGTAATCATAGATACCATGTCCTTTTGAATTGGCAGATAAGGGAAGCATGCAACCTCAATGAAGGTCTGCCTCAGAAGTTCATGCTGGCTCCTTCACTATTCAACATCTATATTAGTGACTTACCTGACAAAACTTTTCAGAAATTCATTTATGCTAACGACATTGCTCTTGCAGCACAAAGCAAAGATCTTGCCACCATCAGCAACAGCTTCTCCACCAACTTGAAGATAATGGCAGAATACTTTCAATATTGGAAGGTCCTCCCCAGTGCCTTCAAATCCTTAGTAATAGCCTATTACCTAAACAAAAAGGCCTCAAGGAACCACTCAGTGCCACCTTTTGTGGTCTGAAATGAGACCTATCTGAAGTGCCTGGGGGCAACTTTGGAGAGAAGTTTGATTTTTAAGGCTCACCTGGAAAAAAGATATGAAGAAAAGTAAAAGCAAGAACTAGCCTCACCTGAAAACTTGTGGGCACAACATAGGGTGCCAATGCACACATATTTCAAACAGCGACTCTAACCCTGGTATACTCGACCACTGAATGTTGTGCACCAATCTGGGCGAGCAGGTCACATATCAGATCTCTGGATGCTCAACTTAATGGTGCAATGAGAATCCTAAATTGAACATTAATGTCAACCCCTGTTCAATGGTTGCCCATTCTGGCACATATAACTCCATCCAAAATCTGAAAATACTCACACAGAGCTCACGAGAACAACTTGATCTTACCAGTTCATGGCCAACTTGGTCTTATCAATTTATGAGGACTTCTAGAACCTTCCAAAGACATGCCTGAAATCTTGCAAGCCCTTTGGGGATCAGGCTAAAGCTCTCAAAGCATCCTCCATGAATCCTGGCTGGCGCACATTTGGAATAATTCTGGGATAATGCTAATGTCCCATACAATACCTGATTGCTGACCTCACAAAAGACCTTCCACACTTCAGAAACAATGGTCTGCATTGAACTATCTCACAACATTATATATCAGATGCTGTCATCTTTGGAATATAACAAACAATGCACAATGTGAGCGTGGACACTAGTTGCAAACTGCAGACCACATTGCTTGCTTCAGTCCTTTGCTGATGGAATCTCAGATGAAACCTAGCCACTTCCAAAGGTATTCACTGGCTCACTAATCTGGACTTGGTTGAATGTTGCTAACATCTCTTGCCATATGAAAGAAGAATCAGCTTCTCCCACTGCAGTTGATTTACATCACTTGAGGATCTGGCTTAATTGAGAATGGTTCGCTTTGTACAGAGTTTTTTAACCATCCTACAGAATTCTACAGCAAGGATATAATTCTCTATTGAATTCTATAAAACAGTCCCAAAAATCTATAGAAAAGCAATCATTTGCTATTAAATTCTACAGGATTTTCCATAAGGGAAAGCTTCTTTTCTTCACATATTCCCAGGCTTTTTGGATTTTGAAGGTTGCACATTGGTCTCCTACAAGGCCAAAACCCCATCCCCCTTGAGGGGAGAATTTAGCAGAAACTGTACGAGGTGAATTGTGTGGAGTTTTTAGACTGTCTTTCCCAAGGGTTTTACTGTGGGAAGGTATGATATGCTTCTTAGTTAGTAATTACACAGTAGCTTAGTTAGTAGTATTGTACTGTATGTTTTTTATTCGCCATTTCTGAAGTTCTTTTTTTCTTTATCTCTTTCTGCATTGTTCATTGACACTACATCCTTTCTGAGTACAGCTAAGAACTAAAGATAATAAAATTCATAGATTCTCAGTTGCTGGCCCTGTTTATACGACCAAGGTTTGAAGCTAACCCGATGGTGTTGTTTAGGGGTGAAAAAAAAGCACTCTGAGAATGTGCAAAAGATATCTGGACTGGAGAGTCAAGCCAGTTTAAGCATTTTTCATGGTGTTCTCAGCAGGACTTGATAAAATCAGGGCATCAATCAAGATCTTAGGGAAGGTGCTGAGGGAAGAGTAGATTTATTTTGGCTTTGTATGTGTTCTTACTGCGGATGAATGTGTCCCAAAGCAGACCATTACTGCGATTCTCAAAATAGCAATGAACAGTTCAGATCAGGTGGGTTGAGGGGGAGCAAGAAAAGGACAAAATTATCATACTTGTAAAAGACAGTGTTGAAGATCGATATTATAATAAAATGTTTTAAATACAATTATAGCATCAAACTGAGAGCAAATCCAATTTTAAATAATAAAAATTAGTTAGTTAAATAAGTAAAAATCATTGCTTTCAGTGTCCTTTCAGCTGACCTGAGCCCTTAGGAACACTCAGTGTGTGGAATTGCTAGGCAATACAATATTACCAAAAGAGAAACCTTTAATGGTTTCAGTAGCTGAAAGAAAGAAGCTTTATTTCCCTCCCACCACACACACACACTTTAATTCACAACATTAAATCTCATACAGCTAACTTTTTAAAAACCCTTCTAGCTGATGACTGTGGAAGAAAGAAAAGGATTTGTAAGGGATGAGAGAAGAGGAGAGAGAGAATAGATAGGAGAAAATGGAAGAGCTGAGAGAAAGGCTCCAGCTGAGAAGACTTTGCTGAGATTAGAACAGACTGAGAAAACAGCAGAGGTGTGGGTGTGTGTGTGTGTGTGTGTGTAAAACAGAAAGAACTAAGGAGAAAGAAAGGTACGAGAGAGAGAGTGAGAGAGAGAGAGAGGAAGCTAACAAAGAAAAACGCTGAGAAAAATGATTATGCCTAGCAAAGTATTAGCTGGTTATAGGATGAGAATGTAGGAAAAATGTGACTGGCCAATCATTGATGGTCCCTGAAAAATGATAGTGACTGATGAAAACTGATCGTGTGAAACAGATTTCCTCCTCTCATCTTGTGGGAGCATAGAATTAAAAATTATAAGGGGAACTTGGGGTACGGGAGCCTAAGTTGCGCTGTGTTTGCATGGGTTCTGAAGCCGCATAATACTTTTGCATATTAAAGGAGAAATTAAAGGCAAACACGTTATGGCTGCTAAGAAAGAAAGGAGTGACTGAAAGCATAAAAGAAATGACAAAATAATTGGAAAGAAAAGAGTATGTCTCCATTTTGATTGATCAACATTCATCTGTCAGTCAACTCACAAAGAGGTCTGATGAGTTATTTTGACCTTATTTTGGGTGCGGGAAAAGTTATGTATGATATGCAGGAGGTGAACAACAGATCCCGTGAATTGAAGTCCAGAGTATGGCCAAGACTAATGCAGCAAAAAAGAGGTGTGAGGTTGCATCACTCTGTACATGGCCTACCCAGATTGCAACTCCAGGTGCAAGAGGAAAGCAGGTTTTACCTGACTGTTACTCCTGGGCAGGGAGGAAATTGAGAATGAGTGAGCTTGAGCTCCACCCTCTCCTATTGCACCAGCTAGTGCAGCCAAGCTGAACATAAGAGGGTTAGTATTCTACACCTTGTAAGGGGATGCTGAAAATTTACTCCTGCTCCTCAGATCATGAGAGGAATTGTGACTGCAGCCCAATCTAGTTTTTAAGGAGTACAAGCAAACTACAGAGAAATCAGTAAAAAAGGATAATTGATGCAGTTCTTTCCCAGTGATTTTTGAGTATTTCTTTGTGTTACAGAGATGGTACATAAGCACCACAAGAACAAAAATGATATTTTAATAGTTCTGCTTGTTCATTTTTTTTAAACATTCTTTTTTAAAGGCTAAAATCTACAGGTACGGCGTTCCACACCCAGTTCAACATATCTGAATATGGAGGTTTTTCCTTCCCATTTTTCTGATCTCTCGTGCTGTCAGGAAGTAAGTGGTGAGACTTTAAAAGACAAAAAACAAACAAACAAAAAAACGATGAGTCCAGAGTTTGCCAACTTTACCTGTATTTAGTAGTACTTTATTCCACACATAGTTCCATTGAAGTCAATGGGGCTAGTCATGGACTAAGGTACTACTCAATATGAGTAAAGCTGGTAGAATCTGGCCCTGTATCATAATGATGACAACCCTGCCACTTAAACACCCTGCTTCTGTGTTGATTCTGATCTTTGTTAGAAACCAGTTTATTTCCATTGATGTCAGGAGTTACTCCTGTTTTACAGTGGTGTGAGATCAGAATCATGTTCTCTGTCTTATGATGTCCTTTGATACACTGTGAGGAGAAAATATGCTGCCCCAACTTTGGAGATCATTTCCCAACCATAGCTCAACCAGGGTAGAGAATTCTGGGGTTCAGAAGAGGTTAATAAACTGGGGTAACATATGTGATGTAGAAATAGATGTGTGTGTATTCTATATATTATATCTAAGGGATTTATTCTTCTGGCACTACAGAATGGGTACCAATGCATGATATGATTAGAGGGAAAATTGTTTATATGGTGAGTTCAGAAAATATAATGCTGAATAAGTTATGGTAAAATAAAGCTGCTGGAGAACATAATTGTTGTTTTATTGAATAATCCTTCACATTTTCTTCAAAGTGAACCTTTTGCTCAAATAAGGACTGCAAAATTTGGCCCTAATTAAGTGACCTTCACAAGACTCCTATGAGGTAGGAGAGTATTGTGATGGAACTAATTGCCCAGGGAACTAATGGGCAAATTGAGTTACGATGTAACTTGTCTTGCAGCATGAATCAGTGGCAGAGTCTAGAAGAGTGTCAGAAGTCCTGACTCCTGGAGTGAAATCCTGGCCTCACTGAAATAAATGGGAATTTTGCCATTCACTTAACTGGAATCAAGATTTCACTACTGGTGACCTGCTACACTGAATAGACAACTCTCTGCCTTATTCTAACTGAAAAATGATATTATCTTGGTGGAAGTTAAATGCCAGTGATGGACATTAAATTCCCCTCAGACTAATTATGAGAAATTAGTATTGCAATCTACAAACTAAATTTTAGTATCTAGGGCTAGCTAGGGAAGTAACTAGATTACATTTACACGAGAGGAAATTCTAGTCTTGGACTTACCGGTGATTATTAAAACTGAAAAGCATTTGCTAATGAAGCCTGCCCTGTTACCAGACAGAGAAGATGGTGTGTGGCTGCTCATTTCCTTGGAATCATCTGCAAGCTAATCTCTCTCACTTGTGACATGCTCAGGTAAATCCCAGCTGGAAAATTCCAGGGTTGTTTAAGCAGGTTCTGTCACAGTTCAGGGCAACTGCACTTGTATTCCCCCTCTATGGTTCACCAAGGGAACCCTCTCTCAGGCTTCTGGCTCCCCAGCCTTGACCTCTCTCGGGTGGAGACATCTCTCTTCTCTTCTCCTGAGGTAGGTATTATCAGGCTGCACAGTTTCCTGCCTACACTGTAAATTCTTCAGCAAGTCAATCTGCCTGGGCAGGCCTGCTTTACCTTCTCCCCAGACATTATGAACAGCATAATTGCCCACAGTTAATTACTGCACAGTTCTTTCTAAGCAAGCACATTTATTTTTCAGGTGAAACCATTACAGAAAAAACATAACAGAACAATACACACATGCTAAAAAACCTGGCGGAGTTCACCCCCAACTCCAACCTTGGGCTCTGGCAGGTGTCAGATCTTCCAATCCTTCTCTAAGGATTGTGCCCTTACCCAGTGCATAATTTGTAATGAAAGAGTTGCCAGGGCTCAAGCAATTGTTTTACTTTCATAACTGATGCAACAAGTCCAGAGGTGCTGGGGCTATAAACTGCCAAGCCTAGAGGTGCCGGGGCTCTGCCATGGCAAGCCTTGGCACAAATTAAGCACTGCCCGGTGGTCGTCCCCCACCCCCCCAAGATAGAATGTCCTGTCCATTTGCTAGATCAGAAAGAAGGCCCTGAATCATTTAAAACTCAGGCTATTTATCCAAAGGTCCTTTTTTGCCTGCTGGCCTCTGGAGAATCCAGTTTGAACTAGTATATGTGAGCCTCCCCAGGAGGTGGTACATCTCTGGAGGTACGAAAGCTTATGCTCAAATAAATTGGTTAGTCTCTAAGGTGCCACAAGTACTCCTTTTCTTTTTGTGAACCTGAGTAAATTTACCTAATCACTTTCCATTGTTCCTAGCTCCTGGAGGGGCTGTGGTTACCCTCCCCCATACAATTGCATACAATCACTGGCCTACAATGATACATAAAATTAATTCAGTAAGATCTCCCAAAGATATTGCAGGAAATTGCCTTATCTGTCACAGTTTCTAGTTACTCCCCTGAGGCCAACACTGATAGAACAAAATGGGAAGGAAGTGAAATACACTGGAGAGACCAGCCAGTTTGAAGATTTTTCATTAAATCAACAAAGTGGTCAGGAAACCATGTAGGAACAGAAGTTTGTTTGAGTCTTTATACAAATGGGAATTTTCCAGCTACTAACGGACACAAACTTTGATTTCTGAATTAAAACTTTGCCCTTTTCCTAATCCATATCACCAAACATAAACATAAGAATGCATCCTCTATTGATAAATATTGACATTATTGCTTAGGTTAAAGCATATAAATATATATACACAAACAACAATAGAATTGAACAGATTATCATAAGAGGGAAATTGTGGAAAAACATTAAATTGCATGAAATAAACATCACACTAGATTTATGTGTTATCATTTATGAAACTCCAGTCTCAGAAAATAAACTCACATATTATTCTCAACAGCATCATTTATAACATTCTTGGTGACTGGCTCTTTTACTTGTGATATATTTGAAATCAGTATCCTTCCTTTACTGCTGTGACTTCCTGTGGTGGCTGTTTGGATTTCGCATAGAATATGCATTAGAGCTCACACATAGCCAACACAAGGGCCTACACACCACTTTAGCCCTGAAGGTATAAGTGGATTTAAGCAGTGCATAGGCATTGTATGGGCCCTCTTTCCAGTAGTGAATTTTCACTGTCAGAGTTAAGTCTTTTTCTTTTTAACTGTATAAAGGCCAAATCTGGTTATAAATTACCTATATTTTCTATGGGCTAGAACACCTGGGGTAAAATCATGGCCCCCAATAAAGTAATTGGGGCCTGGATACACACAGGTATGTAAGCACCTAAGTCCCATTTCTAGGTACCACTGTAATCTGCAAAAGCCTAGCTTGGTTGCTGCCTAACCCTGTGAGCAGCTAAACTCACTCAGCGCATAAGTTTTTGCAATAAAAGATTATTAAGCACCTACGCTTCCACCTCTGGGCACGCACACTGCAGACTCACTGTAGGTGCCTAGATGCCTATCCTGCGCATGCCCCGCAAAGCACAAAGTTTGCTCACTTATTTCACATATGGAGTCCAATCTGGCAGGTGTGCCCAGAGGCTGTCTACAGATTAGGTCACATTCAAAATCCATCCAGAGGAGATGCTGATGCCCATCTTATAACTTTTAGCCCAGCGGCTAGAGCACTCACTTGGGATGTGGGGGACTCAGGGTCAAATCCCCCCTTTTGCCAGTGGTCTCCCACACCCCTCAGGAAATGCTCTGGCTACTGGGCTATGGGGTATTCTGGTGTGAGTCTCTCTGTCTGTCGAAGCTATTCCATTTTGTACAAATACTTAAATGGTCACTGGGACAGAGAGCGACTATACAGACCAGTAGTTAGGGCACCTGCCCAGGCAGGAGGGAAATTTAAGCTGGGTCTCCCATATCCTGGGTGAGTGCTTTAACCACTAGTCTAAAAATTCTAACCTGGGCAGGCTCCTCCTCCTCTGGCTGTTTTGTTAGGTATCTTGTTTGTGGTTGTGGCTCCCTACAAAAAACAGGCACCTCTCTGCGGCCCGGACTTAGGACACAACCCTCTAGTCAGTATCTCTCATTGGTTAGCTCACATGCTGGCTTTTGTGGATTGCATTCTAAGGCACCCCTCTTTCCTTATTCACTGTATAGGGACCCTTGGCACCTAACTCAGGCTTTGTGTATCCCATTGCTGTTCCAGTGATTTTCTAAAGGACGAAAGTAACACTTAAGGGTATATCTACACTGTGATAAAAAACAAACCATGGCAGCGAGTCTCAGCGCCCAGGTCAGCTGACTTGGGCTCATGAGGGCTGTGAGGTTAAAAATAGCAGAGACATTTGGGCTTGACTTGAGTGTAACAAGGAATTGGCCCTTAGGTGCAAATCCAGACCCCGGCACCAAGCACTCAGGCCAGGCACAGGGTATACATACAGAGGGACAGACAGGGAGGAATTTTCTCTCCTTTTCTCCCACAGCCTACTTCATCTAATGAGATGCATAGCCTACTCCAGCCCATTGGAACCTTGTGTGATCCTCCAGGCTCCATACTGTCCATTCTGCAGAAGGTAGTCAATGCCACAAAGGGAGTACATACACTTATAAGCCCCTCCCCACCCCCCACAACCAGTCGCCCAGGTGGAGCAGAACTGCACAGGTTTCAGTGCTTGGGGAACCTCCACATGTGAGGAGACAGGGGTTTGGTTAATGAACTTTTGACATTTTTGTAAAAGAAGTGGCTGTTCATGTTCATTAGTCACTACACAAATAGCGGTAAGTAGGCATTTTCAGTGTCCCCCCTCAAGACTTTGCAAGACACGTGGCCAGATTAGGTAGGAGTGGCCTACAAGATCAGGTTTAAAAATTCATCGCATGGGCTCAAATCTACATCTGAAACCAATAACTATGGTGAGCGGTGTCTCCCCTCCCTATTGGTGTTTTCTGCCTGTCTAGAATTTTAAAATAGTCATGGTACTATTTCTGCAAAGACTGCATTTAAAAAAATGTTCCTTAGCAGTCCACCTTCATCCTTAATTTTCCAGCAGAGCTATAAACCCCTGCAAAGTAGGGGGCTTGTAATAAAAACTTTGCTGCCACCTTAATGATGGTAGCACATTATAATATGCAGGTTGCTGAAAGGTCTGGTTAATGAATTTCAGTAGGATAAGAAAACGATGAGGGCACTTTTTAAGGTCTCCATGCTGTGATAGATTTATATCACTAATTACAATGAAAGGTGCACAGGAATCTTATGGACATTGCCTCTTTCCTCCACAAATCTGTGCTGCCTCTTATTAATTAAATTGCATACAGAACAATATAAATCTCCCCGTGCTTATTCCACTCATTTCATACATACTAATGAGGATGAGCTTCTGAAGGTAGTGATAGGAATCATTTATTCAGTGGTGGGAAAAATAACATCAGGATTCAGACCCCCTGCTGACTTTGCACACAGTTCTGCAAGATTTATGTTGGTCTATTAATAAGTAACTGAATACATTAAACAAGGTACTTGTCATTGCAAGGGTTACAAGGGACTCCTTGTTGTTCTTCCTTGAGTATTCTTTGGTGAGGAGATTAGGGGGAGATGGGCCCATTATCTAAGTCTCTTCCTTTCGCATTTCATCCATCAGTTCAAAGCTATCCTTTCCAAATAGAAACTATGCCAAAGTTCTCATCAATCATTAAAAGTCCCAGCAGCTACAAACTGGCTGATTTTGATGTGAAGTGCAACAGTACTGCCTCTTTTTCGCATAAGAAAGTGAACTACACTATATATAAAGTTCAAACTCTATGTTACACAGTATGCATGATTAGTGAAGACAGAAGATATAGGATATTCAGCCAAAAAACAACAACAACAACAAAGGTCCCTTTAGAGCTCATCTTTGGAAGCAAATACAAGAGAACCAGAAGGTTAGAGTTTTCTGCTGCATACAATGCTGCACACATGATCAAAATGGAAAAAAACAAAACAAAACAAAACCCCAACCCCCTGGCTGAGTTCTATAGACACTCATTTAAGCTTGAACTGAGAAAGGAAACTTTTACTTACCTTTGAGATTCGGAAACAGATAGTAGTATTCATTATACTGACACAGATGAGTGACTGCTATTAAAATGTTAAAATATGTCAACAATTACCCATGCAACCATCAATATAGAGCGGGTGGTGGGGGCAGGAGGAGAAGTAGGGGAGGTTTGGTTGTCATCATAAATGGCACTTTATAGCAACTGATGGTAATGATGACTTTTTAAAACAGTGACCAATTTATTCTGCCTCCAGCAGTTCTCAGAAGGCAGCCAAAATCCCTGTAATGCACTAAAAACACACTTGGGAGAAATGTTCTTTCTGGACTCCTGCAGCAGACCAGTTTACATTGTGACACAGGAGATGTGATTAGCTTTAGTATCTCAGCTTGCATATCTGAGCGTGTTATTAATGGTGATAAAAATATCCATCTCTTTCAAAACTCCAGCTGCAGTATTTGACTCTACTTGAAAAGGGAGGAGCAAATCAACTTTTTTGTGCAAGTCAGTTCCAAGAATGTAGATAGCCAGGGTACTAGGTACTACATCCTTTAGGAGGCATGGGTACCACCATGCTGGGTGCAGGTTTTAGAGCAAACACTGCTAATATATGTATGGCTAGTACCTCCTTACTGGCTAAACAACTGTTTTATATTTAGTCTGCAAACTCATTGAGGTAGGGATCTTCTTTTTGGTCTGTGTTTGTACAGCACCTAGCATAATAGGGCCATGCTCCATGATTCTAGGACTTTTAGGTGCTATGGTAATACAAGTAAAATAAATAAAATAATAATACAAACAATAATTTTGTGGGGGCATGTGCATTGCACTTGTAAGGGGTCAAATTCACGTCAGAATAGTAGGCTGAAAATGAATCATGTGGAGGAGCTGAGTCAATCAGGGTGAATGGGAAAATAAAAGAATGGAATTTGGAGGTGAATTGCTTCCCATCTCTTAGCCTTCTGTTCCATAATGCAAACATAAAGGGTAGGATTTGTATGGGAGTTAGGTGCTGCACTGATTGAAGTTCAATAGAGTAGGATGCCTATCTCTGTTAGGTCCTTTTGAAGATTCCAGCCAAAACTTCCTGGAAAATTCAAAAATTAAAGAGAAAACCAAACCTGCCGTTTTCTCAAGGTTTTGTTCATGGTTACAGAAGTTTGAATATTCTGTGTTAGAAAAAGCAAGGCAGATAAAAACTGTTCCCAGCAGAGAACAAGAATAGGCTAAGGATCTCCTTTATATAATGGGAAGGAAACTTCAGTAAATTAACTTCCCACTTCTTCATATTTCCTTGCTTGTTACAGTTTCCTTCCACCCTAAAGCTCGAGTGACCCATTTTGTCAATGGGGATGCTTTTTCTTTGAAGTCATAATTTATCTAGAAAAAACTACTTTAAAAACATTCTTTTTTGTTAGACCTGGGAGCAGGGTGGGGATAGTAAGTCACCTCTAAGCATTTGGGTAAATTGAAAATAATATTTTTACCTCAAGGACTCAATTTTAAATTATGGCTTTTTCCTTCGAAGATTTTTTCTTAAACACATTTTCCCATTTCTTTAACATCAGATTTGGATTTAGATTATACAAATTAGCTGTGGCTGATGGATTTATGACACACAGTCTGTCAAATGCCAAAATGTGGCTACTTAAATCATTAGCTATCAAGTGAGTCATGACTGTTGCCTGTTAAGAACATAAGGAGAACCATACTGGGTCAGACCAAAGATCCAGCTAGCCCAATATCCTGTCTTCCGACAACAGTGGCCAATGCCATGTGCTTCAGAGGGACTGAACAGAACAGGTAATCACTGAGTGATCTATCCCCTGTCTCCCGTTCCCAGCTTGTGGCAAACAGAGGCTATTTCACTTTGCACTCTGAAGCACTCCTCCCTCAGCCGCTGTGGTACCCTCACAACAATCATCTACCCCTTGGAAATGTGAACTATGGTGTCCTTCTGAAGCCCTTATTCTTGACTGTGTATGCAGGCAGCAGTATGTGTCATCAATACAACACCTAGGAGATCATGTGTTTCATCTTCATGATGTACCTGGCTTCTAGGGGCCCTGAGAGTAGGAACTCTGAGGTTGTTTCCAAACCTGGGCCATTTTGATGGCATTACAAGGTAATCATGCTGCACTAGTGGGCTGGCCTACAGTAATTCACAAGTAGTAGCAAATTATAGTCAAACTTTCAACAGAGTCAGTAACATTTCTGTAGGAAACATTAAAAGGATCAGATTCATGTGGTTGTCAGATGAAACAATCCCATCTAGTTCCAGAGATTCCCATGTTCCAGCTGGGCAATGTTTGGTTACCCTTTTGCCTTTTGATGCAGAAGCTTAGATCTTGGATTTAATATTCAACTCAGATTTCACTGAGACAATGGCAGGATCTGCTCAACAGTTTGGCACCTTGTGAAACTGAGATAAATCTTAACCTTTGCCAAATACAAAGGCTGATAAAAACACAAGTCAGTCTTTCCAGCTGAATTAAAATAAACTGCCAATGACTTTGTAGTACTCATCTACTTTGCTGTGTTAATGTGCTAACCTCCAATGGCATTGCATGGTGTCTACAAAACACCCCTGCAGAATTAATAAATAGAACTGCAGCAGCAAGCTGTTTGCCAGAGATTTGAACAGGTCCTCTCCTCAACCAATTTTCATCCATTAAACTCAGAAGAAAAATATTTGTTACCTGATTTCTCTGTGCTATCATAGCAGACAGTTTAAAGTCCCGTCCTGTGAAGACTTACCTCATGTGACTAACTTTATTCACATGAGTAAGCTCTTTGGGTGAAATCCTGGCCCCACTGAAATCAATGGCAAAACTCCCATGGACTTCAATGGGGTAAGATTTTATCCTTTGTGTTTGATGGGACAACTCATGGGAGTAAAGTTGTGTTATGCATGTAAATCTCCTAACATGCATAAATCAGGGCCACAGTTTGTTTCTTCAGCATTTCTAAAACATATTTCCCAGTAATACTGTTGTTTGAAAATTATATTAAAAGGTTCTGATTTTGAGGGCAAGGTTATCAAAAAAGGAGATTGTTCCATGGAGAATGGTTTTCTCCACAGGCTTCAGATCATTTTTTACGTGGGACGCATGGAAATGGAAAGAAAAAAAAGTTCAAAAATATGTTTGCATAGTTTTGTTGCTCATCTTTGGAAAACTTTTGTGTGGGGGCAGATTTTGTGACTGGGTCTCTGGAAGAGGAATATTGTACATCTCTTGCTATATCAAATAGAACATCAGATTTGACATTACTCAACTCTCGCTATATTCTCTGTTCACTGGGCAGGGGATTTTCCATTTTATTTTCCATCATGCCATTCAATGGCCATTGTAGCCATTTCACAAAGTTCCAAAATCATCTACATTCACACTGACTAGTATAATATTTTTTTTCTATTTTGAAAGGTTGTCAAGGAAGATGGATGTGAAAAACTCCCCCATCTATGCTTGTTTTAGATGCAGTTCCACCTATGCAGGTTTCTAATGTGATTTGGCCAACCAACGTGGATATGGGATCAAAAGTGATAGAATCATGTTTAAAACATATTCAAGTGTTGTTTAACCCCATCTAATCTAACCATGTCAGAAATCATCTTAACTGGAAACATGCTTTAGCATACAGTAGCTTCCCCAGAGTAAAATAAATATTCCTTTCACTGAAGGGAGATACTGAAACAGAGGCAGGTATTTCTTGAAAATTGAAAATTAACTTTTTATAGGTAATATAAATATTTACTAAATAACAATGTGCATAATGCTACTGGGGACTGTGCCCCTAAGGGCTTTGCTTCCCAGACAGAGACTCTGAGTGAGATGCTGCAAAGGTCTAGTTTATTGCTATGCATAGCAAGTTGGAACCTACATAGAATAAAGCAGAGCTTAAGGAAGCAGCTTAAACACTGAGTGATCACTGAACACCCCAAAGAGTGCTAGAGAAAAATCAATAGAGTGTCCAACAGTGCAATATAGCTCCTCATCGCAGGCCTGGTCTACAGTACGTGGTTATTGCAGAATTAGCCGAGTTACTTCGAAATAAAACTGATTCCGTCCACACGACCAAACCAGTTTTTTTTATTTAAAGGGCTCTTTAATCAGATTTCTGTACTCCATCTAGGCAAGTGGTGTAGTGCTAAAATCGAGATCGCAGTTCCGGGTTATAGGTACTGTGGACGCAATTCAACGTTATTGGCCTCCGGGAGCTATCCCATAATGCTCTCTTGTGACTGCTCTGGACAACACTCTCAACTCCGATGCACTAGCCAGGTAGGCAGTAAAAGCCCCGGGAACTTTTGAATTTCCTGTTTGGTCACCATCAGCACAGGTGACCATCAGCACAGTCCACCATCACAGGCAACCATGCAGAGTCCACCATCACAAGAGACCACGCAGTCCTGGATTCACAGACGAACTCTAGCATGGTCCGAACGGGAGGTACTGGATCTCATCGCATGTTGGGGAGACAAATCTGTTATGGCAGAACTACGTTCCAAAAAAAGAAACACAAATACGCACGCTAAAGTCTCCTGGGCCATGCCGGAAAGAGGTTACTCCAGGGACACAGAGCAGTGTCGTACATAAATCAAGGAGCTCAGGCAAGTGTACCAAAAAGCCAGGGAGGCGAACTGGCGGTCTGGGTCACAGCCCCATACATGCCGCTTCTACCATGAGCTGCATGCAGTTATGGGGGGGTGATACCACCACTACCCCTCCACTGTCCAGGGACACCTGCAAGGGGGGAGAAGCATGGAGAGAGGAGGATGAGTTTTGGGAGGAGGAGGACAGTGCACAGGCGGCAAGTGGGGAATCCGTTTTCCCCCCTAGCCAGGAACTATTCTTAACGCTGGAGCCAATAGCCTCCCCCAACTCCCCAGGCATGCTCCCGGACCATGACCCTGGAGAAGGCACTTCTGGTGAGTGAGAGCTTGATCGGAGCCACGCCGTGGGGGGGTGGGGGAAACCGAGCCGCACTGGGCTGTTCGCGTTTTGTTTAAAGGGCTCATCCCTGCTCAGAGCCTCATCAGAGCCACACGGTGGGTATGTGTGTGTGTGGCGGGGGGAGGGTGTTGCATGAAGCGATCATCCCAGAGAGCCCGCAGGCCCTCCTTTTATATGGCAAACCCACCAGGCATTGCTTGCTATGGGAAAGGGGGCCTGGCAGTTTGAAAGCATTGAAATGAATGTGGAAGAAGCAGAACCCCGCGTGCCCCTAGGGCTTACCATGGCTGCCTGCAAGCTGAATTCTGTTGCCCGGCCGCATGTGGTGGCTTACTCACCCCAAAGTGGCAGGCACTTCAGTATAAGAGGCAAAATGCAACACATGTGCTGTGTACTATGAATTGCCTGTTTCACTGAGAAAGAGTGTCCCCTTTGTTCTCTAAAATGTATCTTTTAAAATACTGCCCTCCCTTTTTCTCCTCGCACAGCAGGTGCAAATGTTTCAACGCAGCCCCTATCTACTCCATCCCAGAAGCTGGTCCAGATTAGAAGGCGGAAAAAACGAATTTGGGATGACATGCAGTTCTCCCGCACTGATAGGGCCCAGCTGAATGCATGGAGGCAAACAATTGCGGAGTCGCGTAAAACGTTACATGAATACGAAGAGAGGAGGGACATACGCGATGAGAGCAGGCAGGATGCTATGGTCAGGCTCATGGTGGAGCAAACTGACATGCTCCGCTGTATGGTGGATCTAATGCAGGAAAGGCAGCAAGACCACAGACTGCCGCTGCAGCCTCTGTATAACTGCCCTCGCTCCTCCCCAAGTTCCATAGCCTCCTCACCCAGACGCCCAACAACACGGGGACGGGGGAAGGCTACGGGGACCCACACAGTCAACCCCAGAGGATTGCACAAGCAGCAGAAAGCTGGCATATCCTACATTTTTATTTGGTTTCTGGATTTGTCCTTCCCTCCTCCTCCACCCTCCTAACCCAATACCCCTCTCCCCCGTCTAGCTTCTGATTTCTCTCAATGTTTTGTGCAACAAATAATAAAGGATGTTTTTTAAACAATTGTGACTTTATTTCCTTTCGTATATATAGGAGGCGGGTAACTTTAAGAGAAACAAACATAACGGTCACAGCGTACCCTGGCCAGTCATGAAACTGGCTTTCAAAGCTTCTCTGATGTGCAGTGCACCCTGCTGCGCTCTTCTAATCGCCCTGTTGTCTGGCTGTGCAAAACTGGCCACCAGACGAGTTGCCTCAACCTCCCACCCCACCATAAATGTCTCCCCCTTACTCTCACAGATATTGTGGAGCGCACAGCAAGCAGCAATTACAATTGGAATATTGGTTGTGCTGAGATCTTACCAAGTCAGTAAACTGCGCCAGCACATTCTACACTTGCTCAGCCTATAGTTGAACTGCTCCTTACTACTGTCCAGGGTGCCTGTGTATGACTTCATGAGCCATGGCATTAAGGGGTAGGCTGGGTCCCTGAGGATAACTATAGGCAATTCAACATCCCCAACATAATTTTCTGGTCTGGGAAGTAAGTTCCTTCCTGCAGCTGTTCAAACAGACCAGAGTTCCTGAAGATGCGAGCATCATGCACCTTTCCCGGCCATCCCACGTTGATGTCGGTGAAACATCCCTTGTGATCCACCAGCGCTTGCAGCATCATGGAAAAGTACCCCTTGTGGTTTACATACTGGCTGCCCCAGTGTTCCGGGGCCAAGATAGGGATATGAGTTCCGTCTATCGCCCCGCCGCAGTTAGGGAACCACAGCACATTAAGGCCATCTACAATGGTCTGCACATTTCCCAAAGTCACTACCCTTGATAGAAGCTGGTCAATGATTGCGTTGGGTACTTGCAGCACAGCAGCCCCCACAGTAGATTTGCCCACTCCAAACTGATTCCGACTGACAGGTAGCTGTCGGGCATTGCAAGCTTCCACAGGGCTATGGCCACTCGCTTCTCAACTGTGAGGGCTGCTCTCATTTTGGTGTCTTTGCACTTCAGGGCTGGGGACACAAGTCACAAAGTTCCATGAAAGTGGCCCTACGCATACGAAAGTTTCTCAGCCACTCGGAATCATCCCATACCAGCAACACTATGCGGTCCCACCAGTCTGTGCTTGTTTCCGGGCCCAGAATCGGCATTCCATGGCATGAACCTGGCCCAACACCACCATGATCTTCCAATCGCCACATGCCGTGCTTCTAGGAACGTCTGTGTTGATGTCCTCATCACTATCGTAATCGCTCTGTCATCGCTTCCTCGCCCGGTTTTGCAGGTACTGCACATACTGCTGGATAATGCGTGAGGTATTTACAATGGTCAAAACTACAGCGGAGATCTGAGCGGGCGCCATGGCTATGGTGCCTGAACAGGTAATCCTGGAAAAAGTAGGAGAGCAGAGTGGCAGCAGAAGAGGTGCTGTTCGGTTCATGACAGCCAAAAAAAAAGGCAGGAAATGGTTGTCTTCTGTAGCTTTCATGGAGGCGGGAACCCAGGACAGACAACCTGGAGAAGCTCGGAAGTGTGGCAATAGCAGGAGAGCAGAGTTGGCGGCGGAAGCTGTGCTGCTCGGTTCACAATGGCTGAGCAGAGTTGGCAGCGGAAGTGTTCGATGAGGAAGAGAAAGAGTAGATAGTAGAGATTACATAGGAAGATGAGAGGAAATGCGAGGTGGATTCATAGTAGCAGGAGAGCAGCGGTGCACCGTCTGCTGAAAGGAGTATGGCGTCTGCATGCCAAAAAGGCGCGAAATGATTGTCTGCCGTAGCTTTCACAATGGGAAGAGCGACTGATGACACACACCCAGAAACACCCGTGAGAATGTTTTGCCCCATCATGCACTGGGAGCTTAACCCAGAATTTCAATGGGTGGCGGGGACTGCGGGAACTGCTCCGACATTCGATGCTAGCCTTGGTACTGTGGATTCACTCTGCCAAATTCACGCACTTTAGTGGGGACACAGAAGACCGAATGTATAAAATCGCTTCCGAAAATTCAAATAGAATAATTTTGAAATAATTTCGTACTGTAGACGTACCCTTAGTTTGTGTAAAAGTCTAAAATAAATCTCACCCAACTCAGGTCTCTCGTGTCATAGCTGAGCCATGAGTCTAGGGAAATTCTTCTATTCCTTCCTTAGAAGTTTTTAAGGTCAGGCTTGACAAAGCCCTGGCTGGGATGATTTAATTGGGGATTGGTCCTGCTTTGAGCAGGGGGTTGGACTAGATGACCTCCTGAGGTCCCTTCCAACCCTGATATTCTATGATTCTATGATTCTAAATGAGAAAGATTTCCCCCATTGGCAAGCTCAGCTAATAGGTGTGGTGACTGCCAAGACACTAGCACAGGATCTACAAGTGGTAGAATATCAGCCACTGCTCCTGCGTACACTTTGAGTGGGGGTGTAAATTCCAGTTGGAGGATACATACTTGTTTTAGCTCTGATTGAGCTAGTGTGCTAAAAATAGAAATGTAGCTGTAGCAGCACAAGCCATGGCAGGGGCTAGCTGCCCCAAGTACGTACTCATCCGAGACATGAGGCACCTGCTCAGGGCAGCCAAGGCTACGTTCTATTTTTAGCACTTTAACTCAATCAAAGCTAGCACCGAGCTTGAATTTATACCTCCAGCTCAAAGTGTAGACATACCCTTAGAAAAGTAAAATATTGCTGACCCTATTTTGATACTTGCTAAGTTGTTAGTGTGTCCAGTATGACTGGGGAGTTGTTTTGCCACAGATAATTTCCTGAAGCACAACAAAATATTAGTGATGTTATTCTAAGAGATCCCCTGCCTTTGATTAAACAGCTAAAATATTCAGGATTTTTTTTTTTTGGTAGACATGTCAAGGAATAAAGAACATGCAGCAAGTGTTATACATGGAAGCACTACGTGTAGTGGTGAACCCATGATAGCTAGACCCAATGAAAGCCATCTGCTAGGGAGCTGGGGAAAAGGATTGCGGAAGAGATTCTGGTAGAAACCGAGTTGGGAGATGTTCAGGACATCCATATACCCATATACCATTTATCTATCCAGATTAATCTACATATACTTTGAGAAATCTCAGGACAGTTCACGGTGTGTAAAGTTAAACAAATGTGCCTTTGTAGGATTGGGGCCAAAATTTGTAGAATATATACACTTAAGGTACTGGAAGTAGGTCTAAGTTGCATCAAGTGGGCTTTCTATACATGAACTGAGATTTGCCTAGCGTGATATCTGAATTTGACCCATCATGTTTTTTTAATTCTCTGTGCTATCCTTTTCTCTGTGTTTTGCTGCATTAATTTTTCAGACTTTTGATTTCACTAGTGATTTTAAAGAAGCTCTTCTTAAGCTTGAAAGCTCGACAAACTTTTTTAAAGGTGAGTTTGTTTACCAGAAGAGTCTTGTGGTAAATCCAGTGGAACAATGCATTTTGTCTAAGTGAATGTTGTTATAGGTGGGAGTCTACAGAAGACTTAAAGAGAATTGGGAAAATGATTCAAGTAGCTATGTTATTTTTCACATGACAACATATAATCAAGAAAGAGCATATGGGGTTATAAGGACACAACACAAATGGAAAAAACAATTGATTTGAGTTATCGTCACAATTAACTTGACTCCTTCCTGTTTGTCATTTACACGTAACTAGTAAGGCACACTTGGGTTACTGCTGCTTTGATATAAGCAGCAGAAGAAATTAATTTATAGCAGTGATTTCACCTACATAATAATTGCAACACCAGAAAAGAAAAAATGAAACCTATGAAGTCTTGAACAATTAGTAGAATAATTCATGTGGGACAAACAAGAAGATAGTGTTGGTTAACTGACATGAAATGTGCTTTATTTCCACTGAGAATTATTTTCCCTTTCCTTTCTTTTATTCTACAGCATCTGAAATTGAGTCACTGAACGCAATCCACCCAGGTTTCTTCTTAAGAAAATGTACAGTATGAAAATACAATAATAAAACTGTGAAAGCTCAGATGTAAAACCTTTCCTATAGAACTGCCAAAGGTCTTCTTGGTTCAAAGTTACGGCCCTTTGTTGATGACTATGTCTTTTTCACACCTAGATACCCAAGAGACAACATCTACCACTGTATAATACTGGGCAATATCACTGGGATGATTGGAGGTGCACAACTGGGTGCTCCAGTGATGTAAATGAATGAGATTTCCAAAGGGAGCATAGTCTGTGAGAGCTCACAGACTTGAGAATTTGCTTCTCCACTTGTTGGTCCACCAGAGTCTGAATGTGTTAGTCTTCCAGAAATACGGCAAATCTCATCTTTTTTCCCTCAGGCATCTGAGAGTGAGGGTGGATGGATTGTGAGCAGCAGCAGTGATGGACAGAAGCACATCAGAGACTCCTGACATCAGAGCCAACATTTTTTAAACTGACACCTAGCTTCAGGGTTAGACTCTTTGTGGTTGTTAAGGCTGTATTCCCACGCTGTCACTCCAAGTGCAGAAGATAGGGGCCTGCAAAGATTTAAAAAATTAACACTTGCCACTCCAGGCTTGTATTACATTCCCAAGGTTACAGCTTTTCTCTGAGGTTGGCTTGGTAAATGCTGCCACCAGCCAAATGCAAAAAACCCCCTTTGAACCAAGGAAAGAGCACCTGGGAATTTCTCCCTGTGGGGTACTCTCAAGCCCTTTCATCCCTGCTCCCCTCCGGGGAAGAGCTGAGAAAGAAAACAAAGGAAATTAGCTGTGGCTATCAGCTAATCAAACAACATGCACAAACCTCTTAGGACACCAAAAATCCAATTCTGTTCTTAAAAAAGGTAAATTTTATTAAAAATAAAAAGGAAAAAAATACACCTGGAACTTAGGCTTTTTGCCTGATCTTAAAAGAAACAATTACAAAAATTAACCACCCAAACTAGCTTTCTTGGGGGTTCAGCTTAAAGGTTACAAGCAAACAAAAGCATCAGTGGTTAGCACAGAGGAGATCCACAAGCCAAAATAAAAAGTAAACCTGATTGTGTGTAACTAAACATTCCCTATCCAAATAATTTTTTCTAGGTATGGAAGATGATTTAGTTGAGGATTGGTCCTGATTTGAGCAGGGGGTTGGACTAGATGACCTCCTGAGGTCCCTTCCAACCCTGATATTCTATGATTCTATGAATTTTCATAGCTGGTTCAAACCTTACACAGCACTCCTGCTTATAGAATTGCTGCTCTGTCCCTGCTTCTCCGGAGAACAACAGACAAAGGGAAAGTTTCTTTCCCAAATTTAAAAGTTCTAGCCTTCCCATAGGCTCTTTTGGTCAGGTGGCCACTCCTTTTCTTTTACTTGTGGGCTTGTTAACCCTTTACAGGTAAAGCAAGCAGAGAACAGACACCAAGAGGGATTTTACAGCTAACTGGCTGGCTGGGTGTTCATAAATGGGGGCTGCTTCCCCTTCATTTATCACAGTGGTCATTTACAGTTAATACATTGTTTCTCCTTCCCCCTCCCACCCCCACTGTTCCTCCTGCACTCACCAAATGCCCTGTCCCACCCTCGACAATTTCCCTACTTCCTCTTCTTCCCCTTGCCTAAATCCATCCTAACATCTCACTTTCCCACTGCTGACCTTCTCACCTCTCCACTGCTCTATTGTGTCCCATCCAAAGCTGTCAAAAATCACACAAAAATACCAATAGGCAGAGTTTATTTACCAAAGTCGGAAATGGAGAGATTTGTATAATATATTCCACACTATTTTTTAACAGACTATTCACAGATTATGAGGCCCAAAGGGACCCCTGTGATCATTTGGTCTGACCACTAGAACAACATAGGCCATGAAATTCCCTGAATTAATTCCTGTTTGAACTAGAGCGGGAATTGGCAACCTTTGGCATGCAACCCATCAGTGAAAGCCGCTGTCAGTCCGGGACAGTTTATTTACCTGCAGCTCAGTTCGGCCGATTGCAGCTCCCACTGACCACGGTTCGCTATCTCAGGCCAATGTGGAGCTGCAATTGGCCGAACCCACAGCCCCCATTGGCCTGGAGCGGTGAACTGTGGCCAGTGGGAGCTGCGATTGGCCGAACCAGCAGACGCTGCCGGTAAACAAACCGTCCCGGCCGGTCAGCGGATTTTCCTGACAGGCCATGTGCCAAAGGTTGCCGATCCCTGAAGTAGAGCATATCTTTTAGAAAAACATCCAAACTTGATTTAAAAATTGTGAATAATAGGAAATCCACCATAAAACTTACTGTTCCAATGGTTAACTACCCTTCTCTGTTAAAAATATATACTTTTTTTCTAGTCTGAATTTGTCCGGCTTCAGCTTCCAGCCTTTGGATTTTTTTAGACCTTGGTCTGCTAGACAAAGGAATCCCTTATCAAATTTTTGTTCCCCATGTACATACTTATAAAGTGTGTAAATACATTATTGTACTAGGGCTTCCCTCATTTACCTTTATACTGCCTTCCTGTTGTTTCCTCTGGTCTTAAAGTAAATTGTGAATTATTAGGGGCAGGGATTGTATTTTAGTTCTGTATTTGTACATCATCTAGCACAAAGAGGCCCTAATCTGTATTGATTAGGACCATCAGAGTAACAACAATAATCTGTGTATTATTCAGTTTAAAATTGTGGTATGTTATATCTACAAATGTGTATTGAGTTATACTTCCTATTGTGAAATTTTAAAATTAGGTGAAATTCCCAGTACTTAAGATTGGAAATTTTGTGGTTTTGTAAAAGAAAGAAAAATTAATACACTTTAATGGACTTGGAATCCTTGTGTTTTCTGCATGTAGGCCATGGCAGAGTTGGTTGCTCCTGTCCCCATTTCAGTCTTCTCATCTAAAAAATGTTCACCATTTCTACCAGGTATAATTACATATTTTTCTGTTACTTTGATCTCTCAGGAAAACGCCTAGGATTCACTGGGCCAGATCCTCAGCCATTGTAAAGCTGTGGCTCTGCCCCATTAGCCCTCTCTCTTTCTCTATTCCTTGATCTATAGATATACGACATACCATATACGGATCATGAACCCTTTGTACAATATAAAACCATTCTCAGGAGCCAAGTTGTTTGTGTTTTCTCAAGAGGTACTGTGATAACAAGGGTAATAATGATAAGACTACCTAGTACATTAAACTTTATAGGACTCTTTTATGATGTCAAAATCTCTGATAGAGAGAGATGCACTGTGAGGGGATACTAATAATGTTTAGCTGTTAGGTGTTTATACTGGGTAGGTTGGAGCAGAGAACTTCCTGAATAGGTGCAGTCTTTGGAAAGTCTAAAATCTGGAGCTGATTTTATGGATGGAGAGACACCTTTTATAAATCTTTGGAGCATGAGCTGGCTACACTCAGAGTAAGTTTAGAAGAGATTGAATACGAGTTGAGAATAAACCTACAAATAGCTTCAATAATAAAGAAAAATATAATTAGCCAATGTAGCTTAATCTCTGATTTATGGATATTTTATCTCATCTCCAAAAGCTAATGGCAGAATCTCTTATTATGATCTGCAGTGTTCTTGGATACAAAGGGTAATATTGTCAAGAAATACTTATTGTTGGGGGTAATTGCCAAAAAGAGGAAAGTAGAACAGAAGGATAGAGATGAAGAGAGAAGGTACTGGTAAACCTTATACTTATGAGAAACATTATACTTCAGAATAAGTGTTTGTAACACAATAGCCTAGTGATTCAAGATACAAGATTCAGTCATTTTAAACCCTCTTATTCATGAGATAAGCAGTATCTTTAGGCTTGAAACATATGTTAACAGAGACAGTTTTAACATGAGATATTGTCATTGTAAGGTAGTGATTTTTATGTCAAAAAAGTCATTATCCTCCAAAGATATATAGACCTTTGAGGGAGGACTCAAATATTGAATGAACTTAAAAGCTTTCTTGTACTACTCTGTGTTTTTGCATGCATTGCTTTATCTTAGAAATTCATTGCCAGTAAAAAAGCCCTTCATTTTGTATTAGATTAAAAAATCATCATTACAATTTTAGTTGTTGTTTCTGCTGTGTTTTTTAAAAAAATGTAATCAGTAATGCATAAATACATAAAAATTATAAGTGGTGAAGGTAGCAATGCCTGTGGTAAAGGCTGCCTGACACTTCCCATTATAAGACCCTTTTTCAGTTGTTTATAACTTTGTCAAACTTAAACCATCTGGGCTGAAATTTTCAGTGATGTGCCTCAGGCTGATTTTTTTAAAAAAATATTTCAGTAAAAATAGTTCAGCCATATCCAAGAACAAGATTGGGGAAAAAGTGTTATTTTGTTCATCTTAAAAATAATAATAATAATAATAATAATAATAATAATAATAATAATAATAAAATCTTACAACTGTTTTGCTGAGAAGCTCTAGTGACTCCATACTTTGGAGCAAAGGTTTTGAAATTTGGCTCACCTTACTGCTGGGAAACCATCTTTTGCCAACCTTATGAAAATTTGCCCACATTAAAAAAGCTTTTAAAAATAAAATTAATCATAGTTTGTACATGATTAGTAAAGACTTGTTAGAATTTGTCACCTAAATTGTCTGAAGCTTCCAGCTGTGATGAACATGCTCCTTCCCCTCACAGCCCTGCTGACCAGACTGCACATATGCCATCTCCACAGCGTGACTCAGCATGCTCTGTCCTCGGACTGCAGGGCTGAGCTGGACTTCCCCTGAAATTGCTGCTGCTAGACTCCAGGGGCACGGGGTAGCTGAATTAAGGGTTGCACCTTAATTTTGGCATTTTCTAACTTTCAAGTGCTTGACAATGTTCTTTTAACATATTTTTGGATATAATAATAATAGAAAATATACAATGAGAAAATACTGGTAATTTGAGGATTGAAATACTTCAGAAATAAGTAATTGTCATAAACCATTATCATGTTTATATGGGGCTCTGGATATCATGACAGAGTCTAAAAGGACAATACTTTTAGGCTTTCATCCCCCAAAGATTTAAGCACGTGCATAAATCTTTTCAGGATCTTGGCCTTAGTTAATTCCATGTGCTGACATTAGAAGAAAATGTTTCTTTTAGAGGTGGGGGAACATAGAGAAAGGATGAGAGGAATTTGGTGCATTAGATACTGAATATCAATTCAACATGAGTGGCATGACTTTCTGTATTTTTTTTTTTTTTGTGAACATGCATTTGAGCAAGGTTTCTTCACATGAATGCTCATGGAAAACACATTTTAGGCCACTGCCCATGATAATACAACTTTTGTTTCAGAGAGAAGGGGAAGTAGCACAGAAGCCATCTAGATGAGGGCCCATAAATTAAATTACATAAATATATAAAGCAGATGAGGAAGGAGAAGCAATGTCATTCCCCTTATACCATATACAGGACATCACAATCTTCTGTTTTTCATATGCTACATCCTCCTTAGCTGCTATTCCAATGTGGCCAGCCTGGTAAGGTAGACTAACAAATTGTCCTAATCCCAGCATAGTGCAGACATTCAAAGGAATGGTCATACAATCTGATTACCTACAGCTCATCTGTGCTATAAAATACATGGAAAATAAACTAAATCTGCTAAATAGATGTGAAATGTGGCTACTCCTAGGCGCCCGTTAACCGATTCTATACACATACAAAGAAAGAATAAAAGAGACAGACAGACGGACACAGATTTGCAAAGTGTGCAAAGTAGAAAGGTCAGGTTGTGAGGATGAAGCTGTGTTGAAATAATTCTTGTTCGTCTTGTCCCCTGGTATATGCACAGAGCTCAGATACAAATTTCTTACTCCCCTTTTCCTGCCTCTCTTGTTTACTGTGCATGCTGATGACAGCAAAGACACCTACAAATAGAACAAAGGTTAATTAACACAAAAGAAGGACAAAAACTTATTCAAATGTTCTGCCAGACTAGGACATGGAGATATTATGAGAATTTGATTGCACCCTTCCTGACTATGACAATGTACATACATTCATGCTGAAATTACTAATTTTTTGTGAGAATTACTGTGGGAAATAATGGCATGAGAAGTAACTGAAGACCAGTAAATACACTAGATAATATGCGTGAAATGTTTAAAAAACTAAACAGGATAGGGAGAGAATATGTTGCCAATTCCCCAGACGTAGAGCTAGCTAATTTAAATGCGAGGCAATGTATATGAGGCACTCTTTACAATAGGACCACACAACTCCCCCAACCAGAGTCCTGACACACAGATAATTAAATAAGTCGAGCTAGAACCTGCTCACAGACTTCATAGCCAGGACTCTGCATGAATAGTTATGCTCAGTTACTTTTTATAAATATGCTGAGACAAAATTAAATTTTAATTCTGACTGACACAAACCAATAATATTACAATAGCCTAATTTTTCTAGCAGTGATTTCTCAGGCAAGGCCTATTCAGGTAACCTAGAAAGAAAATTCCTAATCTGGCTGGCCAAAGGCTTCCCAATTTCAGAAACTCCAGCTCTTTCTGAGACAGTGAATGACCCAGTGAATTGTCCTCTTGCTCTTTTTTAGTGTCACACGGCCAGCCAGGGACCAGAAACAATACCACATGATTAAAGTGACTAACCACATAGTGGAAATGAATGAGTAGCAAATAATATAATGAACACAAAATACACGAATAATGTAAAAGCAGAAAAAGGCCCAGATTCATTGTGTAACTTATTCACTATGAATAGTTTGCTTTGTTTTGTCTCTTGTTCTTTTTCTTTGTTGTGAAATTAATGGTGGACAAACTGATTTGGATGAAATAGGATTGACGCCAAACCAGAGCTGGGCAAATAACTGATTTTTCTCTTCAGTGGCAGTTCCAAAAAACTGGAAAAAAAAAAAAGAAAAAAAAATTGTTTGGGTTGAACTGAACATGAAGTTTTCCAGAATTTTTGGTGAATTGAAAAAGTCTGTTTGGGGACTGTTCCACAGTGGGAATTCAAACCTGAGTCTCCCACTTTCTCATTGAGCATCCTAACAGCTGGGCTAAATGTTGTGGCGAGGGGGCAGTATCATCATCATCACCATCCCCATGATCTTCCTCTCTGGTCATTTTGTGAATGGTTGAAACTATTTTTGTCAAATTTGCAAATAGTTTTGGGCCAACCGAAGGAGCTATTTTTAAACCATTTGTTCAAAAATTTTTGTCAGCTTTTCTCCAAACACTTCACTCAGTTTTAGAACCAACCCCAAATTGAATAAAAGTTTCTGAAATGTGCAGAAAAGTGATTTTTTTCACTTGTAGTTTATGGTGGGGTCTGGAAACAGAAGCATCAACATATCATGAAAAATGATGTTCTCTCAATTCTGCCAACCAGGGCCAGAAGTGCCAGAAATCTTGCAAGAAAGCCTGTTGTCTTGAAATTTCCAGCCTTGTTTTGCAGACTCAAGAGTTGCTTTGAACAAACATCAGAACTTTTAGTTGCTCAACCCAGGTATGCCTGGACTATGGACTCATTGAGATTTACCCATCCCTTCAGTAAACATGTTCCTGTTTTTCAGAAGAAAAGTACAGCACCCTTTAAATGTGAGAAATAAATTGGTTTTCATGGTATAAACTGATACTATAGCTAAGTGGTAGGTATTTCTTTAAGCAAATAAATATGTTAAGTACAAGCCACCCAGCACAATACATATTACCAATTAACTGCATAGTTAGACTGTGCCAAAGGAACTCATTGATTGCTCTGTAATTTGCAATATTACTCTGGTGTATTTACTGATGGGCAGACTAGAAAACCCATAAATTCCCACACATATGGGATTATGCTGTTCAATCCTACTCACAGAAAATAAAATAGAAACCCAAACCATTTATATAAATGAACCTGCAAAGGGATTTCACTGCAAAAGAAAAAATAATAAGGGGTTTTGTTTTTTCATTTTAGATTTGAGTTTTCAAAGCTAGCACATGAAGCCTGGTTGATTTGATACCTGTAATATTAGTAAAGAGGGGGGATGACCAGGTGCTAAAACGGTTTACGTGGCTTTGTCAGCTGCCTTCCTGAAGGATGCAGCTGTTGACCTGTTCTTCAGCTCAAACAGCTGGAAATTGATGCAGCTAATTGGTTCACTGACACAGGAGTCAAATACTTTTTTTTTAAGTTCTGTTTTAAGTTCGCCCTTCCCATTCTTAATGCACATTATTAACTTTACAGATGGGGAACATTAAATTATGTTGCATTTCAAACAGAAAATCTTTAAAGTTGATGAAAAATATCCTTAAAATAAATAAAGGAGGCTGAAGGGAAGACACATTATCTGTTTCTTCAATTAGCAGCAAAGTCCTGGTAGAATTCTTAAGGAAGGGTGGGAGTTCTGATTGAAACATTCACTATTTTCTAGGATACCATGGTTGGCTAAAATGCCCTGACTGAGCCTTGGTAAAACACCTCTTTGCAGAGTTTCTGAGAATGAAGTTTTAAGAGATTATTCTAATCTGCTAGGTTAAAAGAAGGTCAGATCACTCAATTTCACTTTCAGAGAAAATGTGGATTATTAAAATAAATAATGAAACAAAACAAAAAACCCAAACAACATAATTATATTTTGCCTAGGGTTTACTTGTAATGCCTTAGTCAACTGTAGCAATATTACTAATAGTTCTAAGAATAAAAGGAATTAAAGTATCTAGTTTCCTAAATTATCTAAATATTGAAAAACTGTTCATAGATTTTCTTTTGTCATGAGTTCCTAGATATTCCTGAAGTCTGAAATAAAAATTTGTGGACAACTTGAAGACACAACATAGGCTGCTGACAACAAAACTAAAACAATACATTTCAGTCTTTAAGTGCTGCCTTAGCTAAGAAGACTGGGAATTGACAGACAGCTGAGATTTTCAGTTTTTAATAGAACTAACAATCCTTTCTAGTTTCACCTCTGGCTCAGAAGAGTATATTTCATTGTGTCGAGTACACTGATGGAGAATGGGGTGCTCAGTACCTCTCTGACTGTCTTTCTAGGACAGCCAGGAGAAAGTTGAATGGGACTCAGTCACAACAGAAATCCCCAATTTTGTCTAGTATTTCCCCTTCAGTTGAGCAAGAAGAAAATTACAAAGGGTAGGAATAAATGGCCATTTTTCACAGTGGAGAAAGGTAAATGGCAGGATCCCTCAAGGGTCTTTACTGGGACCAGTGCTGGTCATAAGTGATCTGCAAAAAGGGATAAACAGTGAGGTGACAAAATGCAAATGATACAAAATTACTCAAGATAGTTAATATCAAAATGCCACTATAAATCCATGAATATTGTGTGCAGTTCTGGTCACCTCATCTCAAAAAAGATATAGTGAAGGTACAGAGAAGAGCAACAAAAAAGATTAGGGGAATGGAACAAGTTTTCTATGAGAGATTAAAAAGGCCGAGACTGTTCAGCATAGAAAAGAGGTGACTAAGAGTGGCTATGCACTGCTACAGGCTGGGGGCCAAATGGCTAAGCAGCAGTTCTTCAGTAAAGGACCTGGAGATTACAGCAGATGAGAAGCTGGATATGAGTCACTGTGTCCTTGTTGCCAAGAAGGCTAGTGGCATATTGGGCTGCATTAGTAGGAGCATTGCCAGCGGATCAAAGGAAGTGATTATTCCCCTCAGATGGTGAGGTCACATCTGAAGTACTGTGTCCAGTTTTGGGCCCCCCACTACAGAAAGATGTGGACAAATTGGAGAGAGTCCAGCAGAGGGCAACGAAAATTATTGGGGGGCTGGGGCACATGACTTATGAGGAGAGGTTGAGGGAACTGGGTTTATTTAGTCTGCAGAAGAGTGAGGGGGGATTTGATAGCAGCCTTCAACTACCTTAAGTGGGGTTCCAAAGAGGATGGAGCTCGGTTGTTCTCAGTAGTGGCAGATGACAGAACAAGGAGTGATGGTCTCAAGTTGCAGTGGGGGAGGTCTATGTTGGGTATTAGGAAAAACTATTTCACTAGTAGGGTGGTGAAGTACTGAAATGGATTACCCTAGGGAGGTGGTGGAATCTCCATCCTTAGAAGTTTTTAAGGCCTGACTTGACAAAGCCCTGGCTGGGATGATTTAGTTGGAGCTGGTCCTGCTTTGAGCAGGGAATTGGGCTAGATGACCTCCTAAGGTCTCTTCCAACTCTAATCTTCTTTGATTCTGTGATACAATAGAGATATATAAAATCATGAATGGTATTGAGAAAGTGTTATTTACCCCTTCACATAACACAAGGACCAGAGGTCACTCAATGATATTAATACACAGAGGTTTAAAACAAACATAGAATCATAGACTGGCAGGGACCTTAATAGATCATCTTGTCCAGGCCCCTGCTCTCTTGTCAGGACTAAGTATTATCTAGACCATCCCTGAGAGGTGTTTGTCTAAAAATCTCCAATGATGGAGATTCTACAACCTCCCTAGGCAATTTATTCTAGTGCTAAGCCATCCTGACAGTTAGCAAGTTTTTCTAATGTCCATCCTAAACTGCCTTTGCTGCAATTTAAGCCCACTGCTTCTTGTCCTATCCTCAGAAGCTAAGGGGAACAATTTTTCTCCCTCCTCCTTTTAACAACTTTTATGTACTTGAAAATGGTTATCATATCCCCTCTCAGTCTCTCTTCTCCAGACTAAACAAAACAAGTTTTTTCAATCTTCCCTCATAGGTCATGTTTTCTAGACCTTTAATAATTTTTGTTGCTTTTCTCTGGACTTTCTCCAATTTGTCCACATCTTTCCTGAAATGTGGCTCCCAGAATTGGACACAATACTCCAGTTGAGGCCTAATCAGTGCAGAGTAAAGCAGAAGAATTACTTCTTGTGTCTTGCTTACAACACTCCTGCTAATACATCCCAGAATGATGTTTGCTTTTTTTTTTTTGCAATAGTATTACACTGTTCAGTCATATTTAACTTGTGATCAATATAATTAACATAAGGAAGTGCTACTCCATACAATACAACACAAGTCAACCCATGGAACTTGTTGCCTGGGGATGTTGTGAAGACCAAAATAACAACTTGGTTAAAAAAAAGAATTACACAAATTCTTAGAGGTTAGGTCCCTCACTGGCTATTAGCTAAGATGCTCAGGGATGCAACCCCATGCTCTGGGTGTCCCTGAACTTCTGACTGCCAGAACCTGGAGCTGGATGAAAGGGATAGATCGCTCTATAATTGCCATGTTCTTTTCATTCCCTCTGAAGCATCTGGCACTGGGCACTGTTGAAAGACAGGATACTGGGATAGACGGACCATTGGTCTGACACAGTATGGCCATTCTTTTGTTCTTATGCACATAGCCTCATTTATCAAAGAAGCAACTGGTAACACTTAACAGTTATTTGGCTTTCCTAACATTTTGCTCATTTCTTTGAATTACTTGGAACTTCATCAAAAACCTTACACATTTTAGCAAAAATAATGAGGAGTCCTTTTGGCATCTTAGAGACTACCAAATTTATTTGGGCATAAGCTTTTGTGGGCTAAAACCCACTTCATCAGATGCATGGAGTGAAAAATACAGTAGGCCTATATACCATTAAATTTATATATAAACCATTAAAATTACATTCCACTATCCTTCCCCATATCTTTCAAAGTATACCAATTAGATTTTAGAGTGGAAAGATCATCTTGTTCATCGTGCATTTAAGGAAGAAGTTAGGTGCTTTGCTGACTCAGGTCCTAAGGCACTGTTCTGGGGCTCAGGACTTGTAGGTTCAATTCCCACCTATGCCACAGACTTTCTGTATGACATCAACAAATCACTTTAAAATGGGGATAATAAAAAATGTCCATTCTCCCACCCTTTGCCTCTTTAGACTGTAAGCTCATCAGATCAGAGACTCTCTTACAATGTGTAAATACATACAGAGTGCAGGGCAATGGGACTGTATTGGTATCACGGTCATCCCTCCCACTCTAGGTCAGAGGGAGGCCACACTGCCTCTCTATGTCATCAGGATCATGGCCTAGTGTCAGGGAAATTAGCAGAGTAGGCATTATTGTCCCGACCTTCGTAACAAGGTGGAACCCTAAACAGTCAATAGGCCCTGGACCTTCAGGCAGGGCTGGGCTAACAAGTAGTCTATCGGCTCTAGTCCTCAGGGGTGGGGTGCCAGGGGTAGGGGGACGCAGGCCCAGCCCACTCCACTGCATCCCAGCCCAAGGCCCTAAAAGGGGGGGGTGTCCGGCCACTGGGTCAGTGGGGATCCTCCCGCAACACACTGATCAGCTGTTAAGCCACAACCCCACCAAACTGAAGTCTGGTTTCCCTAGGCTACTTCCTACCAGAGTTCCAGATCAGGCTCCGTGGTCTCAGGATCCTCTGCTTCGTCCAGTACTCAGCCGCCGGCAGTCCCACCAGCCCCTGCCCAGCCTCAGTCCTCTCTGAGTCCAGGGTGCCACCCGGTTTGGCCGCAGATTTGGCGGGGCTGCAGCCAGCAAGGCACGTCTGTCTCCTTTTTGTACTTTCTGCCCCGCCTCTCAACTTCCAGTGGGAAGGCTAAGCCCGGCTTGACTCTGCCCACCTTGGCAGAGAGAGTGGTTCCTCCACCTATGGCTCAGAGGCCACACCACCTCACTACAGGGCCCCTAATCTGAGCTAGGGATATTAGATACTACTGTTATGCAACTAAATAATATTTTCTAGTTGTCTGTTGTCAATAGTGATACTTTCAGGCCTTTTTATTTTTTTTTTCTATTCAGGATAAATTGTTTCTTTATTTTTTCTGAAAAAGGGGAAACCACAAAGAACACCTAGGCCAAATGATGGCTTGCAATACCACATCCATTCTTCACAGTAGTAATGTTTTAATTGTTAGAGAACTTCTTGTTAGAGAACTGACTGAACTTCTAGAGGCTAGCTATAAATGAAGTTCAGTCAGTCATAAAACTACATGCCAGCTCACAAAGTAAATTATGCTGAGATGATTTTTATCCAGTTTGCCTTTAGTACCATAGGAGGGTATTATAGTGGGGATTACTGTTGTAGTAAGGTTTTGTTGTGGAGATTTAGAGACGGTCTTGTTTTATTAAAATTTGTTAATGGCTCTCTCTTATTGGGGGCTGAGCTATATTTGATATTCCTGAATAATTTAATGTTACACATTTATATTTTTAAGATCCGATAAAGGGACCCTTGATTGCTCATACTGAGTAACACTTACCCCTCTAGTACTCCAAATGAATAAGGGCTTCAGAATTGGGTCCAATATATGTCATACCCCATGCACACCACTACTTAAAAAGTAAAGAAAGACTCCACATGTAATCATTGTGACTTTCACAATTTAGAAAGCCTGGACATGAGGGTGTTGAAGCACAGAAGACTTCCAGGGAATCAAGAAGAATGTAATAACCTGATCCAGTAAGTAGCATTGATTAAACTCCTCTTTGAATGACGCAGAGATAATTTCAAGGTAGTTTTAAGGAGAATCTTCCAAGTGGGTTAGTTTGAGGTAAAAGTAAATAGTGTTACTTAGTACTGCTTTTCCCATTTTATAGTTATTAGAGGCCAGTTAGCCCTCCTTTTGGCCTCTGAAATGTCATGCATGCACATGGTACAGTAGAGATAAAACAGGAGTATGGTCAATTATACTTTTAGTAATAATATGTGATTATATTACCTCTTACAATACGTATGATATTTCTGCTTAAACATATATCTTCAAATTGGAGGGATTACTAGTAGTTCATCATTAGCTTTTTGGAAGAGCAATGCTCTTGGAGTAGAAGGTATATCATCATCATCATCATCATCAATAAAGATGCTACCATTTGCTGCCTCTGTAGTTTTCTACATTTGGGGACTCCTCAAAATTTAATCTCGAGTCAGTGAGATAACCTTTATTTGCAGTGACAGCTGCTCTTAAATCTCACAGAGCATGTGACCTCCGAGGGAAGATTGAAAAAATTGGGTTTGTTTAGTCTGGAGCAGAGAAGACTGGGAGGGGACATGATAACAGTTTTCAAGTATATAAAAGGTTGTTATAAGGAGGAGGAAGAAAAATTGTTGTTCTGAACCTCTGAGCATAGGCGCCGACTCCATGGGTGCTCCGGGGCTGGAGCACCCATGGGGAAAAATTGGTGGGTGCTCTGCACCCACCGGCAGCTCCTCGCCCCGCCCCAGCTCACCTCCACCTCCGCCTCCTCCCCTGAGCACACCGCAGCATCCTGCTTCTCCCCCGTCCCTCCCAGCGCTTGCTGCGCAAAACAGCTGTTTTGCTGCGCAAGCGCTGGAAGGGAGGCGGGAGGAGGAGGAACACGGTGCGCGGAGGGAAAGAGGCAGGGCTGGGGCGCGGATTTGGGGAGGGGTCCAATTGGGCACAGAGGGGGTGGAGTCGGGGCGGGGCGGGGGTGCGGGAGCCTGTGCCTCTGAGAATAGGACAAGAAGCAATGAGCTTACATTGCAGCAAGGGAGGTTTACGTTGGACATTAGGAAAAACTTCCTAACTGTGAGGGTGGTTAAGCACTGGAATAAATTGCCTAGGGAGGTTGTGGAATCTCCATCATTGGAGATTTTTAAGAGCAGGTTAGACAAACACCTGTCAGGAATGGTCTAGATAATGCTTAGTCCTGACACAAGTGCAGGGGACTGGACTACATGAGGGGGGATTTGATAGCTGCTTTCAACTACCTGAAAGGGGGTTCCAAAGAGGATAGATCTAGACTGTTCTCAGTAGTAGCAGATGACAGAACAAGGAGTAATGGTCTCAAGTTGCAGTGGGGGAAGGTTTAGGTTGGATATTAGGAAAAACTTTTTCACTAGGAGAGTGGTGAAACACTGGAATGCGTTACCTAGGGAGGTGGTGGAATCTTCTTCCTTAGCAGTTTTTAAGGTCAGGCTTGACAAAGCCGTGGCTGGGATGATTTAGTTGGGGACTGGTCCTGCTTTGAGCAGGGAGTTGGACTAGATGACCTCCTGCGGTCCCTTCCAACCTTGATATTCTATGATTCTATGATTCTATGATACATGAACTATCAAGGTCCCTTCCAGTTCTGTGATTCTATGAGTGCTGTTGAACAACAGAAACATCATTGGAAGTAGAATTCTAAAACCTTTCTTGGAAGTTTCTAGAATATTTAAGAGGAGAAACCTAGCCTGTCCTTGGATGCATAAATAACAAACTGCATAAAAACTGTTGAAAATATCATTAAGCAACTATCATTTTGCTCGTATAGGACATATTGGCCTCAGAACCTAGATGAAGTTGGTATGGCAAAGTTGCCTCCATGGCAAAGGGGGTCTAACTGTAGGAATGGGTCCACTAAAATAAAAGGGGTTGGGGGATTCTCTCTATCTTCCAACCTAAATCTTTGTCCAGAACCCACATCCAGCCTGAACAGAAATTTTTGCAAGATTCAAAAAGGTACCTTAGTTAGGATTTTCCCCCTGTTGGCTTTTGTTTTTAAATGTTACTGCTTTTAAAAACTTGCTACCTTTCTGAGCCTAGGTAATTTAACAGAATCTCATATAGATGTCTGTTTTTATGAGATTTCCAGCACAAGTTCAATTTCACAATTTGCATTTTCCAAAGGAAATTGTAGTAGAATATAACATAACAATATTAACATAATAACCATTTCCAAAACAATATGGTTCAGTTATTTTCAGTTAAATAAGTGACTATTTGGATGCTTATCGCAATCAGTCTGACTTCCTGAGGTCACCCACCACTTGCTTTTATTAGGGTGAATAGAATTGTGCTGATTTTGCAAACTGATCTGTGTATACAATTTGGAAAGTAAATAATTTCAGAAAAAAAAGTATGTCCACATTCAGACAGTGCACTGACTTGCTGATGCACCTCATGATTACTGTGCATGTGGGTTTTTAAAATGCCAATATCCATTTTTAGAAGTACAATGCTGTCATAAATATAAAGGGAAGGGTAAACACTTTTAAATCCCTCCTGGCCAGAGGAAAAATCCTTTCACGTGTAAAGGGTTAAGAAGCTAGGATAACCTCGCTGGCACCTGACCAAAATGACCAATGAGGAGACAGGTCAGAACTCCTGTAAAGGGTTAATAAGCAATCTAGTTAGATATGCGTTAGATTCTGTTTTGTTTAAATGGCTGATAAAATAAGTTGTGGTGAATGGAATGTATATTCCTGTTTTTGTGTCTTTTTGTAACTTAAGGTTTTGCCTAGAGGGATTCTCTATGTTTTGAATCTGATTAGTCTGTAAGGTATTTACCATCCTGATTTTACAGACGTGATTCTTTTACTTTTTCTTTAATCAAAATTCTTTTAAGAACCTGATTGCTTTTTCCTTGTTCTTAAGATCCAAGGGTTTGGGTCTGTGTTCACCTATGCAAATTGGTGAGGATTTTTATCAAGCCTTCCCCAGGAAAGGGGGTGTAGGGTTTGGGAGGATTTTGTGGGGAAAGACGTTTCCAAGCAGGCTCTTACCCTGTTATATATCTGTTAGACGCTTGGTGGTGGCAGCAATAAAGTCCAAGGGCAAAAGGTAAAATAGTTTGTACCTTGGGGAAGTTTTAACCTAAGCTGGTAAAAATAAGCTTAGAGGGTTTTTCATGCAGGTCCCCACATCTGTACCCTAGAGTTCAGAGAGGGGAAGGAACCTTGACAAATGCACTTATTTCATTTCAGAACATGATTTATCATAAGAAAAAATAAACATGAAAAAAAGACATCCCTTCTTAAAAATCTGTTTTAGTTGATGAGTCCTGTCATTCTGAAGTCATATAAGCTGATTTTTCACCCTTCCAATACACAGATATTTGGGGGCAGGGGACACAGCCAGAACGTACAGTTTTAGCCTGGCTTTCAGAGAGTTTTTACAAAGGTTTGCTCTTTCCAGGGAGGGGTAAATGCTAATTCCTTTTTAGGGTGGTCTCTAAACTGGATTTCAATTTGTGGTTAGTGCAAAAATACAGTGTCTCTCACAGGTGGCTTGCAGTTGCCTATGTATATGCCTTTATTGCAAAACCATTAAGACCACCAATAGAGAAGACATATACAGGCCTTCCCCTGGGAAGCTGTCAGCATAATTGCTGTGTTGGCATATGCTGAAGACTCAGCTGTCTTTCCATTCACCTATATCAATATATTCCTCTCAGGCTCCTGGACCCCCTGGCTACTAACTTGCAGCTTCCCTTGCAGTCTATCCTTCGGGGGCTGATACTGAAAATCAACCCTGCTGCTTTTAAAGATAGCATCTCTCCTGAAGGCAAATGATCACCATGAGCTGCATCCGATACTGGAGAAACGAAAGAAAAAAACTCTCCAAAATGAGTTCATCTATTTGCAGGCTCCAATCACCTCCGCAGATCCTGAGATCAAATGTACACAGCTTTTTATGCCTGCAAATCAATCTCTTTTCAGGGAGATTCAAATTAGAGTCCATGAACAGTCAGGGAGACCAGGCAGAAGCATCTGAGCATTCAGTTCTTATTGCTTATCTCTTTTCTGTCATTTGAATTTCTCAGCCTTTACTTGGCTGTGAAGCTGAACCCCAAATACTCTGCTTGTTTGTTTTCAAACAGCAGAAAAGGCACCTTAGTAGTGGTACAGTGCCTCCATTTCATTTTGGGTTAATACGTTCCCTATTATACTTATTGTTCTACATTTACTCTATTGCCTGGTACTGTAATACACTGCTCTCACTATTCTAATGGGATTTCATGGGGCTGCCATCACTAACTTGATTTGTAACAGGAAGCTAGGACAATAAAGGCTTTGAGAAGATTAATGTGAGAAATGCATGCCTCTGTAGAGGGGCATCAATGCAAAATGAAAAACAACACTGTCTCCCATTGCTTGTTACTGCCATCTCATTTTCACCAGTAAATAACTAGTGCATTTCGCTCCACAATGAACACAAACAAAGGGAAGACAGCCTCTATCAACAATGAATGCACTATAAGAGGAGAGAGAGAGGGCAGCATTCCTTTGGGGCATTTAATATTCACCTATCAACTCTACCCTCTCCCTAGACTTATATGTTTAAAGAAATGTCCTAATTTTGTATCCAAGGAAACACCCTTCTCCCCGTAAAAATCAGCAACTTTCTATCAGAAAATGCACAGCATGTTGTAATTGGTCTAACAAAAGATTGGGCAATTTAGCAGCAGGTTACAATTGTAAGCTCATGTACATACTCTGCTGAAACCACTTTGTCTCCCAACATAGCTTGGATGAGAAATTGCATTTGGTAGCACAGCGTGCACAACTGTGTTGTTGACCTGAAAGCAAATAGCCAGCCCCAGAACAAGGTGGCCCCGAGAAAGCAGCCTCTTGTCTTTCACCGGGTATAAATTATGGTTATGCATGATGCACACTAATAGAAAATCATTGGGTGTTTTTAGGGTTTCTTAGTTAGTGTCTCTGAAGGTCTTTGAAAATGTAAAGTGCTATATAATTTCCAAGAATTATTAATTATTATCAATTAGAATTTCAGCTATGGTATTACTTCTGGACAAAAAGAGAGGGTGGGGGACAGAGAAAGGGCAGAGATGATACATTTAATGTTGTTTTATAGGGAAAGTCTCTGTGGGTATGCAGAAATCATCATGATTACAGTTCAGATCATCGCCTGCAGTGTCACACCAACCCCAGGGTGACCTTCTGTAACTTCTCCTTGAGAAACAAGAAAAAAAAGTTTTCACACCAACAGAATAGTTGACTGGTAACAGACTGATCAATCTGGGCTACCATTGAGCCAGCTCAGAACAGAGCTGATTACTTCTCTGTGGAAGCAGCCACGCCCTTGTTACCTCCAGGTTAGACTACTGCAATACAATTCACTTGGAGCAACCCTGGAAAAAACTGGGAATTTTCAGCTAATGAAGCCCACCTGCTCAGCAGTGTAAGTTGTACTGAACATATTGCTCCACTTACTTTTTATCTGCTTCTGAGTGCATTTCCAAGTGCTGGCTTTAATCTATAAAAGCCTGTGGGTATGTCTATATTACAAGTGCTAGAGTGGCAAAGGGCTTTTCTTTCACTATAGTAAAACCACCTCTCAGAGGCCATAGCTAGGTCAACAAAAGAGTTCTTCCATTGATCTAGCTTAATCTACACCAGGGGTTAGGTTGACCAAATTATGTTGCATATTTTTCCACTGCCCTGAGCTAGGTGAACCTATGGCTAGGTGAACTTAAATTTTAGGTTTACACAAGGCTTCCAGAATTTGGGTTCAGGCTAATAAGAAGGTCACACCTTTTCCTGTGTGCCATTTCTACCACTGAGATATGTATGGATGCTTCTGTTGATCATCCTTGAATCAGACTCTGGGAATCTGGAGGCAAGACATACTCAATAGAGAATCCTCTTGCTTTCCACTGGTTCACCAAAGTCGGAGTTTATTAACCCATGGTACAAGAGTCATGTTTGCTCAAGTATTTGTTTGAGGGTGGGTTGGAATACGTATCAATTAGATCCTCTGAAAAGTTTTTATGATGGCTGTATGCTCATAAATTTCAGTGTAAATAAATAAATGATGGGGAATTCAGAGAGCAGAGAAACTTTTGCCTTCTGAATGCCAGATGGCAATGGATGCTGGGAAAAGCATTGTAGGTCCACTCACTAATTACACCAACACTGAGGTATGTGAGATACTATATTTCTTACGCACCCTGTACAAGTGTTCCCCATCACCACACCCATAATATCTTGTTATGAAAGCAACAACAAACAAGCTGCTTTGTGATACATTCCTTTCCTGAAGTCAGCTAGAGGGATCCTAAATTGATTTAGGTATAACTTGGTCTTTAACTGGATTAAAGTCTGCACTCCATTAAAAACCAATCAACTGATATGCCTTGCAGGAATTTTACCTTATGAACTGTACTCTGCTTTAAAGCCCGCATTTTCCAAAAGACTGATTTTGTCCCGTTTTTTTCCTCATCAGTTTCCTACCATCGAATGAGGGCATCAGTAAATTACAGAAATCCTCTTGGCTATTTCATTGTTTTTCTGTGTGGAGCAGAATTCACTGCATATTGCACAGGTGTGCTAATGCAAATTGCAGTTGATTGGTATCGTCCTAGGAAAGTTTTGGTTAATAGAACATCATCAATAACCCTTTGAGGGCCTGACCCTGAACCCAATGAAGTCAGTGGAAAAACTCCTGATGACTTCAGTGGACTATGGCTCAGCCTCTTAAATGCCTTGCTTCTGATACAAATTTGGGGGAGGGGGACAAAAACAAACAAACAAACAACAACAACAAACAAACAAAACAACAAAAAAGCCTATAGCAAAACAGAACCCAAAATAGACTGAATTTTAAAGGACATTTAGAACTGTTTGTTGATTGGAAACCTATAACAATAGTTGATTTTGTAAAGCAGAAGGTTCTTTGAGGGGTCAGTGTTTGTACAAGCTTAAAATACAACTGAATTCAGAAATGCAGCTCCTCGGTGAACTCTGAGTGTATATACTTGAAAGTGTTAAGTAGAGCATTCCAGAGGAATCAGAAATTGAAAAATTGTCATATACCTGATTTTTTGTGTGTGGGGGAGGACGGACCAAGATAAATAAATAACCATCTAGTCCTTTCATTAGCAGGTGGTTTTTACCAAGCAGCAGTTAGAATGAATTTAAGGCTGCATTAATTGCACTGTCATGTGCTTTAGATTGTTCTGGTCGGTTGCCAATTTGTTGCCAAGTGATACTTTGAAGTATGCCTAGCCCGGAAATGATAACAAATATAACTCCAATGTTTCCCTGTTCCTTTTTTACAGTGTTTTTATTGGAAAGTTATTTTTAATTTATTAGTTTTTATTTCTGTAGTTTCTATTTTGCTTGGTAAATAAAGTACATCTTCCAGAATTGAAAAAATTTAAATACAAAAGCCTTGGAAAGAATAAATGGTTTGCATACAATTTCAGGGAGACAATTTCAGGAATTCTCTGTTGAAGGGGAGCACTTCTCTACTACCTTTCATTTTCTACATGGAATAAGATCTTTGTACACCTAACTGTACCTTTGTTTACAGCACTTTTCTTGATTACATTGTTTTAATGGAGGAAAAGAAATTTGTATCCAGAAAACCTTCTTCTGCAGTTAAAAAGAGTGGTCAGAAACATATCACATTACAAAGGGAAGAAGACGACTCTGTGTGTTGCTTTGGACCAAAATCCTCCAGGTTGCATATACCTATCTACCTAGGTCCACGTGTGGCCCCCCAACACCACAGCATCTGAGTGCCTCACAGACATTCATGAATGTATCCTCACAAGATGCCTTTGAGGCAGCAAACTGAGGAACAGACACATTAAAGGCAACATTTTCTAAAAGACCTATGTGATTTAGGAGCCTAGGGCCCCATTTTTGAAAGAGATTTACGCAACTAAGATTCTATATCCTACTGAAAGTCAGGCCAAGTGCCTAAGTCACCTTTGAAAATAGGATGTAGGCTCCTAAGTCGTGTGTGTGCTTTTGAAAATGTTACCTAAGTGACTTACCCAAGGTCACATAGGAAGTCTGCCGAGGAGCCAGAAGAGCTGGGTTCTGTTCCTGAGTGCCAGTCCAGTTCCTTTCTAACTAAGTAATTCATTGTATTGCACAGGTGTTATAACGCTGCCATGCATCCCCTTCTCCCATTTATCCTTTCCTATATGAATAACCCTATGTACTTGTGTATACAGGGGTTCTCACTATTCTGGAAGGGTACAGGCCTCAGCATGAATATCAAACATACCCATAGGGATTTCTGGAGCAGAGGCTGTGTGCGAGCCTGGTTATACAGCACACTCCCAAACGGCCTGGAGGACATCTTAAAGTTTTGGATAATTGGATGTTCGGATAAATGGAAGTGCTATTAACTATCATAGGGTTACATGTGGGACACACTGGATCTGGATAACTAGGATTTTTGGATCAAGGGAATTTGGATAACTGGAATTATACTATATATGCAAAGTAGATTTTCATCTGATATTTCACCCCCACCCCCCTTTTTTTTCTCAGTCTCAGACTTTAAATAGTGACCTCCAGAGGCGGTGCTAGCCTATTTGGGGCCCTAAGCAGGAATATTTTTTGGCCCACAATACATCGTAAAAAAAGCAAATGGGGGTGGGGGAAGGGGGTGGCCTTGAGTGGCTCAGGGCCCTGAGCAATTGCTCTGATGACCTCTTGTCTGGTCAGGCAGCACCTGGAACATCAGTGGTAAGAACGAAGCACTGTTCTATTTGGAGAGCCTAAGTAAAATCCTTTGTGCCAAGAAGGGATCATATGTCTTTCCTGGGTATATTGAACAGTGCTCTAATTACTATACATTTTGCATAAATTCACAAGTTCTGAAAAGCCTTAATTGGTTTCTCAGGATAGTTCTCAAACTGAAAGCAACTTCATATTGAGAGAGCCTGGCCCTGTCATACAGACAATCTGTTATCATTTTTTTACATGCCTCACAAATCTGGGGGATTAATTTTTTTAAACTCTGTGATACAGCAGTTTTAATGAACATGAACTAAAAAAATAAATAAATTAAACCACTAAAAGCCATTGGCATTCTCATGTACTCAGAATGCTTTGATAGTGCCTCTGATCTACCAAGGGGATTATATATACCAAGAGTGTATGGTCTAACTGCACTTTTAAGAGTGCACGGATTATTCATATCTATAGACTTGAGTCTCCTTTCACAATGCTGACATAAATCAGCAGTTACTCCACTGATGTCAATCAAGGTACACAGATGTAAAACCCATTTTAAATGAGAGGAAAACAACGCTCATATACATCTGCATACCTACAAATATATTAGGTCTGATTCTCCTTTCACTTATTCTGGTTTTATGCTAGAGCAAGTCCATTGGCTTCAGTGGAATTTCTCCTCATTTACACTGGGATAAATTAGGGGAGAATCAGGCCTCTTTTGTTAAACTCACAAGAACAGATTCTTTGCCATTGCTCCGCTCCATTTGTACTGCTCACGTGGTGCAACCAGGAGTGCAGACTGACTGCAGCCCTCCAGCTGGGGATACCCTTGGCACGAGGATGACTCCTGTACATAGTGATCCAGCATAACTAGCTCCTATGTCTCCCTTCCTACTTCCCCATTACCAGGGTAATTAGGGGTGTGTGAAGGGGCATGCTGGGGGCAGGAAGGAGGAATGGCTAGCGTGATGTGGTCCATCAGTCCCAGCCATGGGGACCATAGACAGCTGCCACAGGCTACAGTAAACCCCAAGCTACTCAAGCCTGTGTCTGGGGCTAAGGAGAGAATCAAGGGGTAATAGTTAGTTCCCTCATGGTCTCTCTTCACTGTTTCACTAAATATAAGCCAGAGGCCAGAGAGACTCTGACCTATACTCTCTGAAAATATGGCTTTATAACTGGAAATATTGGCCCTATTTTAACTATAGCAGTGTGTAGTGTGAACAGTATCACTGCAATATATAAGGTTAAATATCTCATTAATGCACAGCTCAAGTTTTGTCACTTTTAATAATAGAGGACCTAAATTGGGACCTTGTAGCACTACCGTGCTAAAATGATCAGATTTTTGTTCTTCTTGACTGTTTTCGGCCTTGCTGTGTGTCCAGAGTATAACTGTTTCTCTGAGATACTCTACCTGTTCAACTGATGGAATTGAGCAGTTGCGAGATCAGTATATACTAGCTAGGCTTCAGATGCCTGAGAATGTGGCAGTGCATTACTTTAACTGCTCCTTTTGTTAATTAGCATTCTTCAGGGAACGATTGCTGGGTGTGTTGTGAAAGAATCAGAGATTTTGTAATTAAAAAATACCAACAACTAAACCAGCTCTTTCATTTCTGTGAAAGGCTGGAGCTAAGAAGTCAGCTAGCTATGGGCAAGTGAATGTCCTTCACTTAAGTTAATCACACAGGGACAGATTCTGATAGTTTTACTCACATTAAATTGTACCCTGTTCTGGGACACACACCACTGGTTGCAACCAGACTGCTTGAGGAGAAGGGAAACAGTCTGAGTAAGGATATCAGAATCTGTCCCTTAATACTTCTTTGTGGTATATAAACATATTGGGCCTGGTTCACCCTTGGGTTACTTGAGTTTTATGTCAGAATAACTCCACTGAAGTCAATGGAATTACACCAGCATAAAACTTGGGTAACATAGGGCTGAATCAGGCCTAGTAAATCTGGAAGTTGGTTTCTTTCTTTCCTTTTAAATGTAGTGGCTTGTGAAAGCAACCAGCCTGACAGCTTTGGACACTGTGGATTAGATCCTCCACTTGTGTATATTGGCCTAAGTCCATTGACTCCAACAGAGCTAGGCTGATTTACCCCAGCTGAGGCTCTGGTTGCCTGAAATTCTGATTATCCAGCATGGACTCTGGAGGGACCACCTTTGATGCTGAGGGTTCAGCCTCAATCTCATTTCTGTCCTTACTTTCTGCCAAGAGTGTAAAGAAGAGTGCACCAAAGCTACCACCTCGTTTCCCATACTGTAAGCCACCAGACAGCCACTGATACTATCTGAAAGTTAGTTCTATCAGGTAAAAGGCTCTGTATCCCATTACCCATTCCTGGAGCCATCCAGTCCCTCCATCATGCAGTTTTCTCTAAACTCATGTTTGCACATACATGCCACTATATAATGTATATTCCACATTAGCTTTTAGTTTAATCCATCAAACATGTCTCAAGGTCTGATGCTTTTTGCCTCTCTGTAAAATTGTGAATATATTAGAGACATATCCCTAGGTTCAAATCATGCTTTTTCAAGAACTCTAGCAAGTTTTGTTTTCAGACTATCACGTTTCTGTCCTACTTTCTTCCTGCCTAATTTCACCTAATTAACATCACTACCAAACTTACAAATAATGTAGAAAGCTTAGCAACATGAGGGGTCAGATTTCTTCTTGGTCTTCAGTTTCTGAATTTTTAATACTCAGTTCCTGCTTGAACAGAAAGCTTTAATCTTTCCAGTCCAATAGTAAAGTGACTTATTTTTTTCTTTTCAGGTACATAATTTGAGAAAAGGATCATTCCCACTGCTGATGACTAGCACATAATCTAGAACTAGGAGAATTAAAACATGTATTATGATAAATTTACCTAGTAGTTTGAGTACTGTTTTATTTCAGGCCTTGTCTATGCAAAGTTTTTGTAGGAATGTAAATAGTTAAGTTAAGGGTGCGATTTTCTATCAAACTAGCTGAATCAGTACATCCCCTAGTATGGGCACAGTTACATGAGTCTAAAGGTGCTTTATGCTGGTATAGTTTATTCTCCTTCCATTATGAGAATAACCCATACAGGTATAAGTACTGTCATCGTAGTACAACAGCCAGTCGAGTTAAAGCAGCATGATTTTTGTGTGTAGACAAAGCCTTAGTTTTCTCTTGGTCTCTTTTTCTCTCACATACACAATACTAACTAAAATGATATATGGCATACATATAAGCTTAATTAAAATGCAGCGGTATCCTGTTAAAAGGAATTTTTAAAAGAAAAAAAAATAAAATGGAAGTTTAATTTTAAATCAACTAGCAAACAGGAGCTGCTAATGGGAGATTTGCGAAGGACTTCTCCAGGTGAAGGAGGAGCGATTATGTGATCCTTGGGGTAAGTTTGTTGTCTGTTGTGTGTGTGTTTGTTTGTGTTGTGGTGTGCTTGCTGCTGGACTGAAATATACCATGTGGTCTGTTTGTTTGGGGGAACTGTGTGCTGACTGTGTGGGTGCTGAGCCTAGCGGCCTGCTAGGCAAGGCTGAGAGCTTCTTAATGAGGCTTGGATCCCGATGCCCTTTAGCACCCATCAACCCTTAACAAGGGGGTGGAGCTACTCAGGAAGACCAGGGATTTAAAAAGCCTGCTCCTAAGCGACCAGAGAAGTTAATGAACAGGGGAGTTTTGTGAGGGGGAGGGCCTACATACACTTAACATTCCTTGAACTTCTTTAAACTTAAGTAAAAAACACCCCCTGATAGAAACAAAACAACAAAGGAATCAGCTGCAGGAGTAAAAAGAGAATGCAGGCAGAAGTCCAGCAACAGAGTGGGGGCTACCCAGTTTATTGCACCCAATGCAGCATGTATGATTACCTGCCCTGTGGGCAGGTGGCGTATGTGTGCATTCAGTGCAAGGAGCTCCTGGCCCTCAGAGACTGTGTATGGGTTTTTGGAGGCCAGGACGGCTGAGCTGGAGGAGCTAAGGGGGATAGAGAGGTACATAGATGAGACTTTCTGGGACACAGTAAAATGGTCCCACCCCTGGTCTGAGAGCCTCTGTGCTGTTGAGGAGGATGAAAGTCTTAGGGAAGGAGAACATCAGCTAGAGATGAGGGAAACGATACCACAGTTGGGACCCTCCTTCCAGATGATGTTGTGGTATCCTCTCGCACTGAGGATACCTCTCCAGGGGAGGGAACTCCATTTATTGGGAAGAAACAGGTAATAGTAATGGGGGATTCGATCATTTGAAACATAGATAGCTGGGTTTGTGATGACTGGGAGAACCTCATGGTGACTTGCCTGCCTGGTGCAAAGGTTGTGGATCTCTTGAGACATCTAGATAGGCTTATGTGGAGTGCTGGGGAGTAGTCGGTGGTCGTGGTACATGTAGGTAACAATGACATAGGGAAGAATAGGAGAGAGGTCCTGGAGACCAAATTTAGGCTGCTAGGTAAGAGTTTGACGTCCATAACCTCCATGGTAGCATTCTCTGAAATACGTCCAGTTCCATGCGCAGGGCCAGTTAGACTGAGCTGCAGGGTCTCAATGCGTGGATGAGACGATGATGTAGGGAGGAGGGATTTAGATTTATTAGGAACTGGGGAAACTTTGGGGAAAGGGGGAGCCTATACAGAAAGGATGGGCTCCACCTAAACCAAAATGGAACCAGATTGCTGGCGCTTAACATTAAAAAGGTTGTAGAGCAGTTTTTAAACTAAGGGCTGGGGGGAAAGCTGACAGGTGTGGAGGAGCACGTGGTTTGGAAATCCCTTAGGGGAGGATCTATAAATGGAGATTCCCTATGTCCTAATAAGGAGGAGAGGATGGAAGATGATAAAATACAGGTAGAATCTGATGAGATACAGTCAAATGAAAAAAAATCCCATTCAATTACATCATGTAATGGCAGGCAGCTAAAAAGTGACAAGTTTTTAAAATGCTTATATACCAATGCTAGAAAGCTAAATAATAAGATGGGTGAACTAAAATGCCTCATATTAAATCAGGATATTGATATAATAGGCATCACAGAAATTTGGTGGAATGGGGATACATCAATGGGACACAGTAATATCAGGGTACAAAATATATCAGAAGGACAGAACAGGTCGTACTGGTGGGGGAGTGGCACTGTATGTGCAAGAAAGCATAGAATCAAACAAAGTAAAAATCTGAAATGAACCAAACTGTATCATGGAATCTCTATGGATAGTAATTCCATGCTTTAATAAGAAGAATATAGCAGTAGGGATATATTACAGACCACCTGACCAGGATGGTGCTAGTGACTATGAAATGCTCAGGGAGATTAGAGAGGCTACTAAAATAAAAAAAACTCAATAATAATGGGGGATTTCAATTATCCCCATATTGACTGGGGTACATGTCACCTCAGAAAGGCATGCAGAGATAAAGTTTCTTGACACCTTAAATGACTGCTTCTTGGAGCAGCTAGTCCTGGAACCCATAAGAGGAGAGGCAATTTTTGATTTAGTCCTAAATGGAGCACAGGATCAGGTCCAAGAGGTGAATATAGCTGGACTGCTTGGTAATAGTGACCATAATATAATTAAATGTAACATCCCTGTAGTGGGGAAACCACCACAGCAGCCCAACACTGTATCATTTAATTTCGGAAAGGGGGACTACACAAAAATGAAGTGGTTAATTAAACAGAAATTAAAAGGTACAGCATCAAAAGTAAAATCCCTGCAAGCTGCATGGAAACTTTTAAAAGACACCATAATAGAGGCTCAACTTAAACGTATACCCCAAATTAAAAAACATAGTAAGAGAACCAAAAAAGAGCCACTGTGGCTAAACAATGAAGTAAAAGAAACAGTGAGAGGCAAAAAGGCATCCTTTAAAAAGTGGAATTTAAATCCTAATGAGGAAAATAGAAAGGAGCATAAACTCTGGCAAGTGAAGTGTAAAAATATAATTAGGAAGGCCAAAAAAGAATTTGAAGAACAGCTAGCCAAAGACTCAAAAAGTAATAGCAAAAAAATTTTTAAGTACAACAGAAGCAGGAAGCCTGCTAAACAACCAGTGGGACCGCTGGACGATTGAGATGCTAAAGAGCACTCAAGGATGATAAGGCCATTGTGGAGAAACTAAATGAATTCTTTGCATTGGACTTCACGGCTGAGGATGTGAGGAAGATTCCCAAACCAGAGCCATTCTTTTTAGGTGACAAATCTGAGTAACTGTCCCAGATTGAGGGGTCAGAGGAGGTTTTGGAACAAATTGATAAACTAAACAGTAATAAGTCACCAGGACCAGATGGTTTTCACCCAAGAGTTCTGAAGGAACTCAAATGTGAAACTGCAGGACTACTAATGTCGTCTGTAACCTATCCTTTAAATCAGTTTCTGTACCAGATGACTGGAGGATAGCTAATGTGACACCAATTTTTAAAAAGGGCTCCAGAGATGATCCCGGCAATTACAGGCCAGTAAGCCTGACTTCAATACTGGGCAAACTGGTTGAAATTATAGTAAAGAACAGAACTGTCAGACACATAGATGAACATAATTTGTTGGGGAAGAGTCAATATGGTTTTTGTAAAGGGAAATCATGCCTCACCAATCTACTAGAATTCTTTGACGGGGTCAACAAGCATGTGGACAAGGGGGATCCAGTGGATATAGCATATTTAGATTTTCAGAAAGCCTTTGACGAGGTCCCTCACCAAAGGGTCTTAAGCAAAGTAAGCAGTTATAAGGATAAGAGGGAAGGTTCTCTCACGGATTGGTAACTGGTTTAAAGATAGGAAACAAAGGGTAGGAATAAATGGTCAGTTTTCAGAATGGAGAGAGGTAAAGAGTGGTGTCCCCCAGGGGTCTGTACCGGGCCCAGTCCTATTTAACATATTCATAAATGATCTGGAAAAAGGGGTACACAGTGAGATGGCAACATTTGCAGATGATAACTATCTTGAGTAGTTTTGTAAGTCTTAGGCAGATTGCGAAGAGCTACCAAAGGATCTCTCAAAACTGGGTGACTGGGCAACAAAATGGCAGATGAAATTCAATGTTGATAAATGCAAGGTAATGCACTTTGGAAAAAATAATCCCAATTATACATATAAAATGATGGGGTCTAAATTAGCTATTACCACTCAAGAAAGATCTTGGAGTCATTGTGCATAGTTCTCTGAAAACATCCACTCACAATGCAGCAGCAGTCAAAAAAGCAAACAGAATGTTGGGAATCATTAAGAAAGGGCTAGATAATAAGACAGAAAATATATTGCCTCTATATAAACCCTTGATACGCCCGCACAATGAATACTGTGTGCAGATATGGTCGCCCCGTCTCAAAAAAGATATATTGGACTTGGAAAAGGTTCAGAAAAGGGCAACAAAAATTATTAGGTATATGGAACGGCTGCCATATGAGGAGAGATTAATAAGACTGGGACTTTTCAGCTTGGAAAAGAGACAACTATGGGTCGATATGATAGAGGTCTATAAAATCAAGATGGGTGTGGAGAAAGTAAATAAGGAAGTGTTATTTACTCCTTCTCATAACACAAGAACTAGGGGTCATCAAATGAAATTAATAGGCAGCAGATTTAAAACAAACAAAAGGAATTATTTTTTCATACAACGCACAGTCAACCTGTGGAACTCCTTGCCAGAGATGTTGTGAAGGCCAAGACTACAACAGGGTTCAAAAAAGAGCTAGATAAGTTCTTGGAGGATAGGTCCATCAATGGCTATTAGCCAGGATGGGCAGCAATGGTGTCCCTAGTGTCTGTTTGCCACCAGCTGGGAATGGGCGACAGGGGATGGATCACTTGATGATTACCTGTTCTTTTCATTCCGTCTGGGGCACCTGGCATTGGCCACTGTCAGAAGACAGGATACTGGGCTGGATGGACCTTTGATCTGACTCAGTATGGCCATTCTTATGTAGTTTATTGATTTAAAAAAAATACTTCAGCCAGCTTTGTACTCCAGATCTGAGGTGCACAGCAGCTAAAAGGATATGGGCGATAAGACTTTAACCTATATTTTTGGCATGGGCAATAGACCAGCTCCCAATGACCTCATACTGTGACAAGACTCATACAGAGAAACACATAGGCCCCAAACTGTTCCCCAACTGTATAAGTCATCAAAGCAATTTAAAAATCAATTTGATGTTTGACAAAGAGCCAATGCAGCTCCTTCAAGATTAGTGACCGCAGCATTTTGACAGTGCTGGAAGCTATGCAGCGTTTTCTCAGGAAAGCCATAAAGTAAAGCAGTATAATAGTCTATTTTTTAAGAGATCAGAGACACATGCACTACATCAGTCTGTGATGATAGCATTGGCTAAATTCCAGCTGTGTTCTGTGAGTGACAAACCAGACAGATAGAACAGTCTGTAGCACAACCTTGCCCACATTTTAAACAGCAGAAGGAAGAATATGATCAATTTCAACAAATTGTTTATATTGGGGACCTCCATTTAGTCACGCTATTTGTAGGGAGCTGGAAAAATAAGAATAATTTTGATCACCAATTCAAGCCCAAATCCTTTTCCATATTCTTACTGGATTGGTAGTTTGGATAAATATAACTCTATGCTAGCAAAGCACAATTCTTTCCATAATGACTCTGTACTTATGCCAATACCCTGCAGTTTCCATTGCAGCATCTGAGCAAATCTGATATCAGCTAGTCCAGTAGAGATTACATCATGTGATAATATTACAGAATCACCAAAAGCTGCTCCCTTCTAACACTGAAGAAGGAATTTTTATTAGAATAAGGAAACAAAAAGCAGTGTAATTGCTCTGTCTGCTTTACTGTACACACAGCATCTGCTTAGAACCTTCCCCAGCTTCTTCCTCATTAGCTTTGTGTTACAGTTTTAAATGAACAGTACACATCCTCACTGCTATTTTCAGATCTCACAGGCTCAGAGTTTTCTGCAGTAAAAGCTATGTCAGAATCATTATGCACCTCTGACCAGGGAGACAGCTCAGAGAATGAGTGTTTAGAAATACAAGGGTCACATACTTGTGCTGGCCAGCTGCATATGAAATAAACAAGGGAAGGCCAGTAAAAGAAATTTCCTCTCCATTAAACCTAGGCAAATAACTGCAGACACGTTTTTGTGAATATCTGCTTGACTTTCTTCAATGAACTCAGCCTTGGCCATGTTTGTAGCCCATTCTGAATTTGCTTTTCATGAACATTCATGCAAAATTTTTTGTCTGTTGAGACCAGACAATAAAGTATTTTTAAAAAATTGTAAAAAATATTGTGAACTATTAATACTGTTGAGAAAATCATGATATTCTCACCAATAATCCAGAAGCTAAAAAAAAAAAAAAAATTGAAGCTGCAAATTATTTCTCTGCTCACATATATGTTCTAGACTTCCCAGGAGGATTCTATAATCAACTGTGTTAAATGCCGCTGACACCACTCAAACCAATACGAGTCAGAGATAACAGCACTTCCTCAGTATTTTGTGCTCATTGCTATTGTACACTTCTGAGAATTCAGTTCAGAATTTTCCAGCCTGGATTTAATCAGATGAACCTCATTTTTAAAAGAGCATTACTTTTTCTTCCACCCTTGTTCCCATATTTATAAATTCAGATATTCTGCAATACTAAAGCTTTATGAGACACATTCATATGGATTCTCCAAACAGTATGATGGCTTGTTCAGAATATGAAAAATGCAGTTTTGAGAGTTAATTATCAGTGTTATTCAGAGAATGTTTGAAAGCATTATTCTAGGCTGGCATCGTGGTAAAGAGGTAGAGCTGGTTGAGATCCATAGTCAGAACTGCCAATTATTTTTAAGCATTAAGAAGATGGATAGCAGGAGACTAACTAAATTGAAGCATAAAACAGTAAGAGTGAAGTAAACACGATAAGAAAGTGATCAGCAGATCTATACGCAACACAAATTAATAGAAGCAGAACCAAATATCAAAAGCATTTCAAGACTATCCAGCGTGTAGCGTGTAAGGCGAATGGGGAACATCATGTGAAATCAAGCCATTTCATAAATAAAGTGAAGTATTTTGACAACAAAGTTGTGTTATGTGTCAACATGAAAGATGCAATATTTTAGTACTGAAAGAGTAGAAGACTTCATAGCATTCATGGGAATAAAATCTGATTATTTTTATATGACTCCTAAAGGACTTTAGAGGGTGTGTCATGGAAGGTTAAAGGCGACAGGAAGTTATTAAATATTCAAAGAGCATGTGAGGAAGATGCACAGTAGAAATAATAATTGTAATAACTTTACAATAAAAACAATCACAATCGATGCAAAAAATACAGGCAAGTAGAACATGTCAGATAAAAGGAAGATCATTAAACGACAGTGTAGTTGTTTGAGTGTAATCATTTATCAGTAAAAAAAAATTTTGATCTAGTGCTAGGCAATATCAGACTAGTCTTAATGGTGATTAAACAGGAGGATGAAACTCCATGGCCAGGCAGGGCTCTATGGTGAACTCTCAAGTACTCAAAGGACAAGCAGTATAAATTATTGCAGAGAGAATCTTCCTTCTACGTGTCATAGAATCATAGAATAACAGAGTTGGAAGGGACCTCTGGAAGCCATCTAGTCCAACCCCCTGCCCAGAGCAGGACCAATCCCAACTAAATCACCCCAGCCAGGGCTTTGTCAAGCCTGACCTTAAAAACTTCTAAGGAAGGGGATTTCACCACCTCCCTAGGTAACGCATTCCAGTGTTTCACCACCCTCCTAGTGAAAAAGTTTTTCCTAATATCCAACCTAAATCTCCCCCACTGCAACTTGAGACCATTACTCCTTGTCCTGTCATCTGCTATCACTGAGAATAGTCTAGATCCATCCTCTTTGGATCCACCTTTCAGGTAGTTAAAAGCAGCTATCAAATCCCCCCTCATTCTTCTCTTCCATAGACTAAACAATCCCAGTTCCCTCAGCCTCTCCTCATAAGTCATGTGTTCCAGACCCCTAATCATTTTTGTTGCCCTTCGCTGGACTCTCTCCAATTTCTCCACATCCTTCTTGTAGTGTGGGGCCCAAAACTGGACACAGTACTCCAGATGAGGCCTCACCAGTGTCGAATAGAGGGGAATGATCACGTCCCTCGATCTGCTGGCACGAATAGAGGGGAACGATCACGTCATGTCATGTTTTCCCCCTTGAGGATTCTTCCCAAGTCAGGTTGGAGAGCTCCCGACAACGTGTCTTCTGGGAGAACCGTGCTCTCTTTGGCAGCCAAGGCCAGGCGGCAATGCAGAGGTAAAGGGTCCAGTTCAGAAACCCGTTGCCTCTTGGGGTTCTGCAGCCGGGGTGGGGGGGAGAAACTGCCCCAGTACTTCTGCTAGATGAGAGAGAAGGCAAAAGCACCTCTCCCAAATGAAGGAATCCCCATGATTTGAAACCAGGGAAGGTTGGGGCCTTAAATTACTAGAAATATCTATTAGAAATATTACTGTAGCCTTTCCTAAGGAGAAAGGCTGGGGTGGAGGAATAGCATCATATGTAAATCCATAGAATCTGAATAAGATTCTGAATCTGGAACTATGTCTCTGCCCATCTACACCAGAAAAATGGGTAAAGCACAATGATAAACTGTGTATGTCAGCCCTTGCCTTCAGAGAGTTGCTGGATGTCTGCTTTGTAGGGTTGGGGGAGGGGTGGGGGGAGAACCAACAACCCACCAAGCCCACAGAAAGGCCCCAGGGTTGGGGGCGGAAAGATGTTGGAATTTGATATTTAGTATGGAAACCCAAGGAAACTTAGCTAACATGTGTGTCAGAACAAGAAATCCTCCACTCATTTCAATTACTCAAAATCTTGGTTAGCCATTGAAAGTGCATTTTTGAAACTTATGTAATTAAAAGGAGAGCAAGAGCCAAAAGGGAAATTACAAAAACTTGTAAGCCGAATTGAGAAACTAAAATCATGATTCCTTTACATATCTTGCCACCATCTTATACAGATTTAGACAATAAGAAGAGAGCTTTTGATGGGCCAGATTTAGACCAATGTAAAACTGCACTAATTCTATTGGTTTCAGAAAACTTTACTTTGCACTTACACTACATACCTCACATCATAATCTGCCCCATTGTTAGTAGAGTGCTTTGAACATGTAAAGCATTATATAAATGCTCAGTTTTACTAAACTGGAAACACAGATCAGGCCTGTTGAAAGGTTTGTTAAGGTTTACAAACTTTTAGGGGTGAATCTGTAGAGCACATTGGGAAATGCGGAGACAGTAAGACAGGGCTTACCACACGCCTTTCTGCCCTCTCCAATATTGGGAGCAGCTGCGTGTCCTGTTAGCCATGTCAGAGTTGCTCTGAATTGTGCCATCTTGTATCATTCCCTCAAGGACTATCAAGCTGGTGGAGTCTCCTTGAGCACAACGCACTGCATCTGTGCTTTGACCCCTTTCCAACACTGCCACTATGTTGGGGGGCTGGGAGAAATCTTCAGCATCTCACTAAGAGCAGTTTTGATTCCTCTGTCTGACAAAAGGGACTCCGCGGGGCCTAGTATCTCGTGAACCTCTGGGAAGGTTGAGTGAATCTGGGCTGAGTTATAGTTTTATGGAAAGTTGCCACTGTGACAGTATTTAGCCTTGAAACTTTGGGTTAGTTTGAAACCCGCCTGAATTGAAAGGGAAGAAACAATTCTGCTGACACTCTGCAAACAGAACCACAGAACTTCACTCATAAGTTTACCTAGAAGTCACACTTACGGGCAAAACTACAGTGTTCCCACAAGGAAGAATATTCTTTATATTCTTCTACTAAAAGTGCAAGAGAAAAACTGTACCAAGTTCTTCACATAAGACTGTCACCCTTTATGCACTGATAATTATATCAGCTGAAAATTAAAAATCTAGATTACTAAAAGCATGTTTTCCTCTTCTGTTTTCAGTGGAAGGGTTTGATTTCTTTCTGGCTTTGCAGCATTTCATATTTGTTTATAGAATTAGTAGAAATGACAGACCTCTCTCTTTTTCCATAAATAAAATTAATTAGTAAATGTAACTTGCAGAACAAACAAACAAAGACTCATTTTGGGTAAATATGAGAAGAATGGGGGAGAGAGAGCTAAGTGGTCTCACCAAGCACTGTGTACAAGCAGAAATGATAACATGCATTTTATATCACACAATGAAAGCTCTCCAGTTACACACAGTATTTATTGTTTGAGTTTCTGTTGGTGAAATGGACTGCTATTTTTTTTTCTAGTTCATATCTATTTGATTGCTATTTTGTTTAGTTGCAGTTTCAGTGCATTTGGTGATTAAATCTTCCTGTAGGATGTGTTTTCCAAATGCAAACAGGCTAGCGAGGCTATCTTTGTGTGTTAATTTAGATTTCGTATATTTTGGCAGGTGGCAGTTTTATGTATTATTACTATATATAATGAAAAGAATGTCTGGACTGTAGATTGGGAGAATTACTGGGTCAAGTTGTCTGCTGCTATAAATAATGAATAGAATTACGCCCAAGGGAGAATATGGTCTGTTGAGTCCGAAGGCCTTATTCTATCTCACTTACCCTTCAGTCTGCAGAAACTTAGCTGAGTCAAAAGAGTTACACTGGGTAAAACTGAGGAAAATGAGATCAGATTCAGGCCCTGAGTGCAGTAAAATCAACTTCCAATTATGGAGCGCACCCATTCACAAAAGAGCAAAATTTAGCTTTTACAATGTGGAGTCAGAGATGGGAGGAATGGATCAGTGTTGACTAGTTGTTAGACCTCAGAACCATCTTTCCTGTGCAGAGCACTCATTATATGTCACTGAGCATGGGGATGGGAATTAGGAGGGCAAGGGGGAAACGAGGCAGTCAACATGATGTGAAGTACAGCTTACCTTTTAAAATAATCAGTGTGTACAACTGCCTGGTGTTTGCTGCACACTATAGCATGCATGCAGGGGAGCGGATCCTTCACCCTCTCAAACACCTGGCTTCACCAGCCAGGCAGTAGCCACTCTCTCCCCCTAGTGTTTGATGGTAAACCTGATACGTTCCTGAATAGGGTTGGTGGAGGTGGAAAGTGGCTCCCTTCACCCTCTTCCTCAATTAGGGCACCCATGCATCAGAGGACTGGGACGTGCCATTACTGTTAGGAGAATTACAAAGAGCTCCTTCATAATTCAGGTATATTATAATATACAATTATATATCATTAAAATGGTATCATTTCATTTTAAAGTGCAGGAGTTATCATGTAATTAAGCTGGGATAATATGGAATAAATTGTAGGTTAATATCCTAGGGCTTTATTGACCAGGACATTTTTCCATTCTTTCTTGGACTGATACCTGTACAGTATGACACCATTTCAGGAAATAATGGGCTTTCTTTAGGGTGAGCACAGAGGTCTTGCCTTTTCTACCCTCCCTTCTCGCTCAGGTTGGCTGTGCAAATCTGCTTCTAGCTGTTAGGTTTTCCAGACAAAAGAGCTACTATGTACTTTCAGTCCGAATGCCACTTATCTTAAAGAGGAACAACAAAACAAGATGGACCAAGTGGAGCTGCACCACCGTATATCAGCTGAGGATCTGGGCTAAAGTCTCTTTGTATGGGTCCTCTCTGCAACTGGGCGCATATGAGCTGAACACAAAATGGCAGAAAATCATAACAATTACAAAGCTATCTACATCACACTCATTAATTAAAAAAAACTTACAGAGCCAGTAGCAATGCATTATTGAGTGATTTGCAATTAATTTTACAATATACTTCTCTATACATGCAGCCAGATATACCTCTCAAGCTTGAGTGTTGTCAGGTTTCAACCCATGCAGACTCAGGCCAGGTAAATGTTTGCATAGGGACAACTTCTAGGAGAAACACAGTGGCTGGAGGAAGTGGTGGTAGTGACTCAGTGGGAAGTACTCTTCCCTACAAGGTGGGGCATTAGTTAAAAGCTTTTGTGGTGGTTGGAGGTATCAGGGATGGCTACAGCAAATGGGTCAACCAAACATTCAATAACTATTTTAATTTATTAACTTTTTAGTACCTGTTTGTAGGTGTTACATACTGTGGGCTCAGTTCTCAGCTGTCCCTAATCAGATCTGACACAGATGAGGAAGGGAAGCTGTGAAGGTGACTGTGCTGTTCCCTGATCTTGCAGCTGGTTCTACTCTGTCCACATGCCCAGCATATTTTTACCAGCCTCAAGGCTGATCTCATCAGGTGGGGTTTGCCAGAGAGCAGTGGTGCTCCTGCTACAATTCCTTTCTTCCTGGTTATATGCCCAACACATGCCATAGGGGGATTACTGAAAAATGCTTGATTGTGCAGGATGATTTTCTGACCCTGTTGTGTTACTGGAGCAGTGAAATGGGTGGGAGCAGGACCCTGAGGATCTGACCTAGCATTTGCCAGTTTGCCTAGAACATAGAACCCCTGCAGCTGACACAATGGTGTTTGTTTTTGTATGAGTCATAAAACTGTGACCCTGACTACTTGTGGTAATTAAAATCCAATGATTGAAGAGCCCAAAGATCCTTACAAACTTCTTCTTTCTGAAGGAAGCACTTAAATGTAGACATCTCTGGAGCAAAATGCACCAGCCCGTCGAAGGTCGGCTCTGACTCCCATTGACTGGGTTTTGGATCAGGTCCAAAGCAATGCTGTTCCTCAGTTGTGGACAGGAAATGAAGAACACCATATCCTATTAAAATTTCAGGGGAAATTTACTGGAAGTGGGCAGAACATAATTACCCAAACTGGAATTCGACTACGGCACTAGGATGAAAGCCTCTCCTTTTGTCAAAAATGCCACGGGATTTTAAGTAACCACAAGTGTTCAAGACCTCTGTTTTACCTCTCATCCAAAAAACAGCACCACTATGCCAGCTATAGCAATTCTGCTTCCCTAGGCAGTGTGGCAAACACGTAGCTACCACAACTGGCCAACAGTCTCCCACAGCATTAGTGAATGCTCCAATGATTCCGAGAGTCAGCATCCCACCCCTTTAGTTACCATCTGAGGGGGGGAGAGCCATAGCTCAGGTTACAGCTTTATGTGACATCACTATGGACAGTTCCAAGAGATTCCCAGAATACCTCCAGCAGAGAGAGAAATACAGATCAAATATTTCTCACGGAAAATGCAAACAGAAATGTTTTTTAAAAAAACATACTTTGCCCAGCCTCTATACATGTTAAAGAAATAACAAAGGAAAAAGGAAAAACCTTATTTTGCATTGCATTTCACTCTTAAAACTTGAAAGCTGCAGAGAACCTTAAAGTTTATATGAAGCCTTTTATAGTGACAGTATATTTATTATGAGTGAGCCAGATTCTTTGTTGGTGTAAACTAATGTAGCTTCATTAAAGCCAATGAACTATGCCAATTTGCACTAGCTGAGGATCTGGCCTATTATTTGTTGATAATGCTCAAAATGGACATGGTACTGTCCACCTGCACCAGAAGACACAATCCATGGCCCAAACAGTTTACAATCTAAGGCCCCAGTCTACACTCTGAGCTGCATGAATGGACTTTTGCATCTGTGGGTAGGGTCCTTGACTTCCGTGGAACTCTGTCTGTGCACAATGGTCTGACCGTATGGATCAGATTGTGGAACTGGGGTCTAAGAAGAGAGAGAACATATGGAGATTGGTGGGAAAGATAAAGTCAAAATATATATCCATATTTTATATGCATTAAATACGTTTTATATACGTTGTTGGCCTGATTTTCAGAGGTGCTAAACACCACAGTTCCCATTGACTTCACTTGGAGTTTTGGGTAGTCAGCACCTTTGACAGTCAGGCTCTACATAAAGTTTTTTGGCTAAATCAATTTGCATGAGCTATATCTTACAGCCTCCCACCAAGATAATTATTACAGCATTACAATTTTGTGTACCCCTCACAGAAAGAGTGGATCTGAAAAAGCTGTTAATTTACATACACCAGTAAAAATAGAAACATACCAAATAAACAGTCATCCTGATTAGCAGAGGTTCACAGACTGCATTGTGCTGTTAGATGCTCACTCTTATTTCATTAATTGTTTTAAAGATACACATAGTTGAAATCAATTAAAAATAAATGTTTATGTAAAATCAGCAACAAGTCAGTCAGAGCATGATTTAGCAGCCACAACTGAACTAAAAAGCAGCATAGAATCATAAACCCTAATTCACCACTGAGTAACTCATTTCATGCTACTGTAACTCCACTGACTGAAGTCAAGAGGGTTACACCGGCACAAAAGTAGACTAAGAGAGTGGTGAATAAGGCCCATAGAATCATTTAGGATACAAAGAGACCTCTAAAAGACTAGTTCATTCCCTACCTTGTTGCAGGATCCTAATATCCCTTAAATCATCTGGATCAGCTGATCAGAAGGGTCTTGATATGAAGACTTCCACTGATGATTATTTCAACATTTCTTTTTCAACCCTTCCATACCCTAACTAATCCTCTGGTCCTAAAGCAATGACGTGCTGAAGAGGTGGGGAGAGGAGTGTCCTCAGGGCCCCTTGCTAAAATGTTACCACCAAATAAAAGGTGAAATTTCCCTGCGTAATTTCCTGATTCTAATAGAGTTTATCTTCAGTTACTACTAAATTATCCTTGATAAGGAGAGAACATTGTGATATTGCACCACATATTCTTCACAGTGATATTATGATATGATTATAGCATAATTATGATATATTTTATGCAAGATGGGTTGTGTGAGGTGTCATTGGAAAAGTTATGATTTGCTGAATATGATTTTCCTATTTGTATGCATGTATCATTTTTGTATCTGAAGTTATGATATTGACTAGGGATCTGTAATTCAAATGGTCTTACTCTGGAAAACACCCACAGCCAGCCTTTCAGGTACACCATTGAAGCCAGATGGAGCTGATGGCCCATCAGCAAAGACAATGGACTGTGGAATAGCTTAATCTGCCTGTGAGCATTTTGACCAGCCTGTAAGGAATGGCTGCTATAACTCTACAAGGATACGTGGCCAGGTCACATGATGCTGCACTCCATCTTGGAATGTCAGTATTTTTTCACAAACTGGTCTGGGAACCAAAGGGTTCCCGCCATATGGTAAAGCTGTATAAGGCAGGGAGTGACATCATCTGTTGTTCTTCACTTCACCCACAAGAGGACTCCTGGAAACACCTGACGAATAAAGACTGAACTAGGGAAAGTGCTGGGCCCAGGCTAAAGGAATTTCTAGCCTGTGTATGAAGACCTGAGAAACCCAAGCTGTAACGCTAATGCAGCTTGTGCCTTAAGAATCTACAAGTCTGCCCGTACCATCAATTAGGGTGAAAATCTGCTAATTCATATCCAATCTATCTAGTATATTAAGCTTAGTTTGCATTTTTGTTTATTTGCTAGGTAATCTGCTTTGATCTGTCTATCACTTATAATCACTTAAGATCTATTCTTTGTAGTTAATAAATTTATTTTATGTTTTAATCTAGATCAGGGAGTTTGGAGTCAAGTGTGTGGGAGTCTTAGCTCAGAGGGGCGGTTGCACTTCCTCTCCACATTGAGGGGGGTGAACTCTAGGAGCTTGCGCTGTACAGTTGTGCAGTGCGCGACAGCATTGTGACATTCTGTACCTTGGGGGAACACCTAGCACCCCCATGTTCATCCTTATAATATGATTGTGTGGTATCTAATGCAAAGTTTGTCATGTAGGGTGTCTTCAGAAGGCTCATGATTCACTGAACATTGTTGTTATAGTAATGTTATAGGTTGTAATTTCATGTATATAGTTATGAGGCGATATACATAAGGGGCAGTTCACACCTCATCAGGGCATGTATGGGACAAACCCACCCCAGCCTCACAGAAACAAAGGACACTGGCCTAGGCAACAATAAAGGATCTATTGGACTCTTGAGTGAGTCACCCCCCTTCCTTTGGTCAGTTTGGGACTGTGATGAGGTAATGCTCACCTGACTCTGAAGGGGGGAGAGAGGGCAGAGCCAAGAGTGAAGAAAGGACATGATAAAACGGAGAGATGTTTGCCATGCTCTTGCTCTCTCTTCCACCTACATCTACAGACATCACCACCAAGCAACTGAAGCACTGATCAAAGGGGAGAGCCTGGCTGAAGGGGCAATCAGCTATCTTGTGGTGAGAAGCATCTAAGTTTGTAAGGGCATTGAAAGTCTTAAGATCAGCTTAGAATGCATTTTGCTTTTATTTCATTTGACCAAATCTGACTTGTTATGCTTTGACTTAAAATCTATCTTTGTAGTTAATAAATTTGTTTGTTTATTCTACCTGAAGCAGTGCGTTTGGTTTAAAGCATGTCAGAGACTCCCCTTGGGATAAAAAGCCTGGTGCATATCAATTTCTTTGTTAAATTGACAAACTCATATAAGCTTGCAGTGTCCAGTGGGCATAACTGGACACTGCAAGATAGAGGTTCCTAGGGTTGTGTCTGTGACCAGAGATATTGGCTAGTGTCATTTGGTTGCACAATCCAAGGAGCAGCTTACATGCCAGAGGCTGTGCGTGAACAGCCCAGGAGTGGGGGTTCTCACAGCAGAGCAGGGTAAGGCTGGCTCCCAGAGTCAAGGATTGGAGTGACCTAGCAGATCACTGGCCCAGATAACACCAGGGGAACATCACAAGTATAATTTTGGGTTTATGCTCCAGAGAGGGTGCATGCTTGAGGAGCTGAGAGTTACCTTGGCTTTAACCTTTCTGCTGTTAGTCCTAGGCTGGAAATCTGGTGGTTATTTTGGCAGTAGCCTCTCTATTGTTGGTTCGTGCAGAGGCTGGTCAGAGAGCCTGCTTGTAACTCCACCTGGGTGTGTCCCTACCTGTGTGTATGCTGGTGAAAGTGTAAGAGTATGTCTACACTATGCAATTAAGTTGAATTTATAGAAGTCAATTTTTAGGAAGGGATTTTATACAGTCGATTGTGTATGTCCCCACTAAGCACATTAAGTTGGCGGAGTGCGTCCACAGTACTGTGGCTAGCATTGAAGTTCGTAGTGTTGCACTGCGGGTAGCTATCCCACAGGTCCCGCAGTCTCCGCTGCCCATTGGAATTCTGGGTTGAGCTCCCAATACCTGATGGGGCAAAAACATTGTCGCGGGTGGTTTTGGGTACATGTCATCAGTCGCCCCTCCCTCCATGAAAGCAAGGGCAGACAATCGTTTTGTGCCTTTTTTCTGTGCAGATGCCATACTGCTGTCAGCAGACGGTGCCGTAAGACTACTAACCGTCATCATCCACCGCTTTCACTGCAACTCTGCTCTCCTGGTGCCATGAATCCACCTTGCAGGTCCTCTCGTTGTTCTGTATAAATATCTATTCTCATGGCATCCTTCGTCATCCACTGCTTCTGCTGCAACTCTGCTCTCCTGCAGACGCCATACCATGGCAAGCCTGGAGCCTGCTCAGCTCACCACTGCTGTTGTGAGCATTGTAAACACCTAGCACGTTATCCTCCAGTATGTGCAGAACCTGCAAAAGCAGGCGAGGAGGCGACGTCAGCGCGATTACGATAGTGATGAGGACATGGACACAGACTTCTCTCAAAGCATGGGCCCTGGCAATTTGGACATCATGGTGGTAATGGGGCAGGTTCATGCCGTGGAACGCTGATTCTGGGCCCGGGAAACAAGCACAGATTGGTGGGACTGCATAGTGTTGCAGGTATGGGATGAGTCACAGTGGCTGCAAAACTTTCATATGCATAAGGGTACTTTCAGGGGACCTTATGACTTGCTTTCCCCTGCCCTGAAGTGCAAGAATACCAAGATGAGAGCAGCCCTCACAGTTGAAAAGTGAGTGGCAAGAGCCCTCTGGAAGCTTGCAACGCCAGACAGCTACCGGTCAGTCAGGAATCAATTTGGAGTGGGTAAATCTACTGTGGGGGCTGCTCTGGTGCAAGTCACCAACGTACTCACTGAGCTGCTGCTATCAAGGGTAGTGACTCTGGGAAATGTGAAGGTCATAGTGGATGACTTTGCTGCAATGGGGTTCCCTAACTGTGGTGGGGCGATAAACGGAATGCATATCCCTATCTTGGGACCGGACCACCTTGGCAGCCAGTATGTAAAATGCCAGGGGTATTTTTCAATGGTGCTGCAAGCACTGGTGGATCACAAGGGACATTTCACAGACATCAACGTGGGATGGCTGGGAAAGGTGCATGAGGCTCGCATCTTCAGGAACTCTGGTCTGTTTGAACAGCTGCAGGAAGGAACTTACTTCCCAGACCAGAAAATAACCGTTGTAGATGTTGAAATGCCTATAGTTATCCTTCAGGACCCAGCCTACGCTTTAATGCCATACACAGGCACCTGGACAGTAGTAAGGAGCAGTTCAACTATAGGCTTAGCAAGTGCAGAATGATGGTAGAATGTCCATTTGGACGTTTAAAAGCTCGCTGGCGCAGTTTACTGACTAGGTTAGACCTCAGCGAAACCAATATTCCCATTGTTATTGCTGCTTGCTGTGTGCTCCACAATATCTGTGAGAGTAAGGGGGAGACGTTTATGGTGGGGTAGGAGGTTGAGACAAATTGCCTGGTGGCCGATTATGTGCAGCCAGATACCAGGGCGATTAGAAGAGCACAGCTGGGCGCCCTGCGCATCAGAGAAGCTTTGAAGTTTCATGACTGGCCAGGCTACAGTGTGACAGTTCTGTTTGTATCTCCTTGATGAAAACCTGCCTGCTTGGTTGACTCTACATCCCTGTAAGCCAACCGACCTCCCCTCTTCGATCACCACTTTCAGAGGCAATAAAGTCATTATTGTTTCAAAATCACGCATTCCTTTATTAATTCATCACACACATAGGTGGAAAACTAGCAAGGTAGCTTGGGAAGGGTGGGTGAGGAGGGAAGCACCAGGTGAGGTGGTGAATGAGGGGAGGAGAGAAGGACAAGGCCACACTACAGTTCAAAACTTATTGAATGCCAGCATTCTATTGCTTGGGCAATCCTCTGGGGTGGAGTGGCTGGGTGCCTGTAGCCTCCCACCCAGTGTTCTTGGGCGTCTGGGCGAGGAGGATAGGGAACTTGGGGAGGAGGGCAGGGAGTTGTACAGTGGATGCAGTGGTGGTCTGTGCTCCTGCTGCCTTTCCTGCAGCTCCACCAGACACCTGAGCATGTCAGTTTTCTCCCCCATTAGCTCAGCATTGCATCCTGCCTCCTCTAAGTGTGCTCCTCCCTCCTCTCATTGTGTTCATTTAACGCTTTCCTGGATTCTGCCATTGTTTGCCTCCACTCATTCTGATGAGCTCTTTCAGTGAGGGAGGACTGCATGAGCTCTGAGAACATGTCATCGCGAGTGCGTTTTTTTTGCCTTCCAATCTGTGCTAGCCTCTGGGACGGAGATGATAGGGGGAGCGTAGAAACATTTGCAGCTGTGGGAGGAAAAAAAGGGAGAGTAGTATTTAAAAAGATACATTTTAGAGAACAAAGGGAAGACTATTTCACACTGAATCAAGTGATTCACATTACATAGCATATGTGCTTTTGCTACAAGGTCGCATTTTGCTTCTTATATTGAGTGCCTGCCGGTTTGGTGTGAGACATCACACATGCTCAGCTGGGCAACAGAATTCAGCTTGCAGGCAGCCATGGTAAGGCAAAGGTTTTCGGCTTCAACCTTCATAACATGTGGGAATGGTTTCAAACAGCAGAGCCCTCCTTTCCCATACCAAGCAAAGCCCGTTGGGTTGACCATTTAAAAGGAGGGATTGCGGTTTTAGGGTGAATGTGCAGCACAATCCAAACCGCCTCCCCCGCAATTCTCTGGGATGATTGCCTCCCCGCCCCTCCCCCCCCCCCCCCCGTGTGGCTAGTATCATGGAAGATCCCTGTCAGCCAAATGCAAACAGCTCAGCATGAACGGGCCTCTCCCCACCTCGTGTCTAACAGCGGGGATGATTTCTTTTCAGCCAAAGGCAAACAGCCCAGCAGGAACGGGCACCTCTGAATGTCCCCTTAAACAAATTTCCCATATTTTAACCAGGTGACCATGAATGATATCACTCTCCTGAGGCTAACACAGAGAGATAAAGGACGGATGTTGCTTGAATGCCCGGGCCCATTCGCTGCAATGCTTTGTTCTGCAGTGATTCCAGACTACTTGCTACTGGCTTGGCGTGGAGGACGGAATAAGGCTGCCCTCCCCAGAAACCTTCTGCAAAAGCTTTTAGAGTACCTCCAGGAGAGCTTCATGGAGATGACCCTGGGGGATTTCCACTCCATCCCCAGACACGTTAACAGACTTTTCCAGTAGCTGTACTGGCTGCAAATGCATCCCAAGTCTTTAGGGCAAATCAATCATTAAACACGCTTGCTTTTAAACCCTGTATTATATTTACAAAGGTACACTCACCAAAGGTGCCTTCTCTGGCTTCATGGTCTGGGAGCTTGCCTTGGGACGGTTGGGAGGGTATTGGCTCCAGTCTGATGAACAGTTCCTGGCTGCTGGGGAGAAGGGATTCGCCGCTTGCCTGCTGTGCACTATCCTCAACCTCCTCCTCCTCCTCATTTTCCTCCTCCAAAAAATCATCGTCCCTGTTGTGTGAGATTCCCCCCTTGCAAGTGTCCATGGATAGTGGTGGGGAAGTGGTAGAGGTCCCCCCGAGAATTGCATGCAGCTCATCATAGAACTTATGATCTCATCCTTAACTTTCATGCGGCACTGCTGTGTGTCCCTGTTGTAGCCTCTGTCCATCATGCCCTTGGAGATTTTGGTAAATATACTGGCATTTCGTCTTTTGGAACGGAGTTCTGCCTGCACGGATTCTTCTCCCCATACAGCGATCAGATCCAGTACCTCCCGTTTGGTCCATGCTGGAGCTCTTTTGCAATTCTGGGACTCCATGATTACCTGTGCTGATGAGCTCTGCATGGTCACCTGAACTGATCAGCTCGCCACGCTGGGCAAACAGGAAACGAAATTCAAAAGTTCCAGGGGCTTTTCCTGTCTACCTGGCCAGTGCATCTGAGTTGAGAGTGCTGTCAGAGCGGTCACACACTACCCCAAATTTGAGTCAGCAAGGTCAAATTTAGATTTTAGCGCTAAACCCCTCGCCAGGGAGGAGTACAGAAATCGATTTTAAGAGCCCTTTATGTCAACAGAACAGGCTTGGTCATGTGGACGGGTGCAGGGTTAAATTGACCTAACGCTGCTAAATTCGACCTAAACTCATAGTGTAGACCAGGACTGAGAGTGGGTCTGCAGCTTGAACAGCAGCAGAGTGAGAAAGGGATCCCAGGCTGGTAGGTCAGACGGCTCAGCAGTACCCCAGTTCCAGGTGGCACCCTGGGGGAATCCATCACAAACATCTCTGGAATTAAAGTATATCTGGATAACAAGTTTCTTGCAGTTGGGATGATCAGCTTTGGTCAAATGGAAGATCTATTTCCAAGTATTTCAAGTCCCTCTTATAATACACTCAGTCCCTCCTATAAGCTCTTCATTCAACCCATTCTCTTAATTTCACAAGTTGAACGCTGTGCAATATCCTCAGTATATCATTCAGGAATAAAGTATAACCTTTTCCAGGATGTGATGTTCAGGGTTAAATTTTCAAAAAAAGTTTTTTTTGGTGTGACAAGCAACTGTCCCTTAGGACACCTTCTTGTGATATGTTGTGGCCCTTCTGATGCACTGCCCTCTACTCCCCCATTTGGATTTTGTAAAATAACTCACAGGAGGAATTCTGCTCTGGAAGTGCTCTCATTTATTAAGTCTCTTACACCATAACAATTAATCTTTTGCCCTTCAAATTCAGCCCTTGCTCCTCTCTGGACTCAGGGCTCCCATAGCCCTCCTTCTGGGTCTGTGTGATACTCAGAGAAAATTCCCTTCCCCTTAAGCAAGAGCCCCACCACCCTGCTTCATTGGCCTTCATTGTAACTGAGGCTGGCTGCAGCCTTGGATCAGCTTCTCTGAGCTGGTCCCTTTTAATTCTGTCCTTCTCCCTAGGCAGCCCTCTTTCAAGCTATCTGCTCACTCTCTCCTGGTTGGCTTTCTAGGGGCTCCTTTATTACCAGGCCTGGACTACCTGTCATGTGGCTGTGATAACTTTCATCACTCCAGGGAGGAGAGCTGAGTGAGGTACAGTGGGGCTGGACCCACTACCTTTCAAAGGGGCCAGTCACCCTGTGACAAGGTGTGAAAATTGTTAATTGCAAAACTAAGTAGCAATCAGAACACTCCTACCTCTCAGTACCTGAGCCATGCCTTTAGTTAGGTAGACAAAGGGCAGTTCCTCTGATTTGCTCTTGCATTTGAAGTGCAGGTCCAAATTCCTCTCACAATTCAAAATGTGGGAGAAAACAGTGGGCTCAAATTAGGCAAAGTCAAATTGCTCCCATAAAGGAAGGCTGGGGCTTTTGAAAATTGGCACTTGAATGTGTTTATTTGCCAAGTGGTGTTGTCTTAGTTATGAGAAAGCATTTCTCCATGGCCAAATTGAGACAAGATTTTCATGAGAGTTCATGTCAGAGGCTGAGTTTTTTTTCCAAAATGTGACTATAAGTATTACAAATGCACTGCTGGCTACTGGGCGGTTTTGAAAAACTGACCATTTTTTTGGTGCTTCATTGATAGCTGAGCTCTTTTGAAAATCTGGGCTTGATTGTAGAGGCTGAGCTCTCGTAAAAATCTAATACTGTGCTTCTTTGAAAATCTAGTGCCCATCAGCAGTATCAAAGCTTCAGAAATTTGATACCAATGTGCACTCCTCAAGTTCACTTGGAGGCATCGTGAGGTTATTTTGCTCTGAGCTAGTGACAATGTAAGCTTCTGTAATGGCATGAGGGTATTTGTATTTGCAATACAACAATTGTACCCAGTTATGTTAGCCTAGAAGTATTGGATTTTGGTCCTGCACCTCTCTAACTACTTAAATATTTGCATAAGAAAACCAAAAAAGTATTTTCTGAGAGATTTGAAGGCCCATTGTTGTCATCCTTACTCATGAGTAGTCAGTTGGAAGTCAATAGAACTACAGGCATTGTAAGTTACTACGCAATTTTAGTAAGGCTGGCAGAATTGGGCCCAGAGAGATTATATGGTTAATTGTAGTCTGTAATCAAGTATTATCCACCTTCTGCAAGATTAGGATTGCACAGAATTTACATAGAATTCTGCAGTAATCCCCAATAAATTGTCAATTTTACAGGAATTGCAGATATATGTCAGTTACTGGCTAATTAAAGAGAAGGGGCATCTGTGTATAGTACTATAATGCCATATCACATATTCATTGAAGTTCAATGATGTGCTGTCTGACTTGTTTCCCATAAGACTCTTAAAGAGAGAAGATATTGTGGAAAACATTTTCCGTGCATTTTCATTGTCAGCTAATTTATAACATATGGGGTGAGGGAGCTACATATATGGCGAGTAGGATCTCTTCCCTGCCCCCTCTCCCCCCAGCTGCATTTTCAGCCTATTGAAAAAAAATCAAGCCCACAGCAGGGTTTAAGTCATTAATACATTTATTAGAATATATCTCCTATTTGAATGGTTATAAATCAAACCTTGGAAAAAACAGGGAAACTGAAAATGGGCACATAGAGTTTCATTCTTTCTGTATTCACAACTAAATGTATACTGTAATCTAAGTCAGGATTTAAATAGCTGATTGTTGCTGGGTGTGTTTCCTTTTGCTATCACTATCTATATGGATTTCAGAACTATATAGTGTTTTCAGCCCCATAAATTTCACAATCAATAGCTGTTTGTTTTAGAAAAGACCAATATACAATAAAAAGAGCTTCCTCGTTGAACGTTAACCACTTCTGTCCAATGGAGGAGAACTAATACAGTCCTACATATACACACTAATCCAACATCACCCTAATTTTGAAAGGTATGGATTGGTGCTAAGGGCAGAAGAAAGGGTTTAAGATGAAATAACTATTAATTTATTTTTACCATTGTGAAAGTGGCCACCAGACTTCTAGGAACTGAGCAAAAAACAAAACAAAATTCTGTGATCCATTTATTAGAGGAGTAGCAAGGGCATGTGAAAGACATCCTAGAAACACTCCATACCATAGTTCTGACTCCTAATAAAATGTGTTACCCTCACCGTAGCTGGCACAGCATTTAACAATACATGAGGAGAAAGATGCAGAAACAGGTTTCTTGGCTGATTTCTCAGTTTTTCATTCATTCACTGTGGTCCGAACAATGGCCTTGTCACTTCATGCAACTGTATGGCCCACACAGCCTATGCCATGTGCTTTGGATTGCAGGAAGGATTTAAGACTAGAATGTGCTGTGTGTGTGGCAAGCATAGCAGTTTACAATTCATGAGCGGTTGAAAATCTCTTGCTTGCCAAAAATGCCGTGCCTTTGTCTGAGACTGCCAAAGGGGATACTACTGATTCAAGGGTCACTAGCTCAGCAAGGAGCAAATACTTGCTTCAACAATAAAATAAATACATGATTATAAAATGTATTATCTTTACTGCACACTGTGTTGTAATGTTGCAGCCTGCCAATAATTTGTGGTCCCTTACCTCATATTCATAGGAGATGTAGCAGCTGAGTGGTTCAGGTGCTTGGGGACAATCCTGGATGTTGTAGGTTCAAGTCTTGCTGATCTCATGCAGAAGGACAGACAGTCTCCTTTGTGTACTTGTGGCTTTAGAAGCCAGCATGCCTTAACGTTATCAGCCCCGTGAACTGCATGGGACAGACTGACTTTATGACCTCATGTTCCTGTCACTTCATGAGGTACCATGTATTACAGGGTGTAAAGGCATGCCTTTCGGGTGGCTCAGTGAGGAAGTGTCTGCGTTGCTTGTATTCTAAAAAGCATCAGAGTACTGCTGCCACAAGTCATCTGTTCCTACATGACATTTGTTTCACTAAATAAAAGCTGTTGATGAGCAGTAGGGCATTATTGATACCTGAAACAACATGGTAACAAGTAAACCCCCCCCCCCCACTTAAGAAAAAAACACCCACCCCATTATTCTCCATGAAGTGCCTTGCCAGAACTCACTGAAGTCAATAGGAATCTTCCCATTGACTTAATGGCTTTGAATCAGGTCCTATTTGCACAAAACATTACAGTGAAATACAGCTTTACTTTGTCAAGTGTAATTCCTATGAATTATATCCCACAAATGATTACAGATTCAATAAATCAATTACAGAGATAAATATTACCAAAGGGGGAGAGAAATGAAGAGTTACAGGCAAAGGAGGAAAGAGACTTTCAAATCTCAGCTAAAACTAAGGCCTTGTCTACATGCAAGTTTGTGAGTGGCAGGTTAAGAACAAAAAACGGCCATACTGGGTCAGACCAAAGGTCCATCTAGCCTAATATCCTGTCTTCCAACAGTGGCCAATACCAGGTGCCCCAGAGGGAATGAACAGAACAGGTAATCATCAAGTGATCCATCCCCTTTCGCCCATTCCCAGCTGGTGGCAAACAGAGGCTAGAGACACCATCCCTGCCCATCCTGGCTAACAGCCATTGATGGACCTATCCTCCAAGAACTTATCTAGTTCTTTTTTTAACCCATTTTGGAGTTTGGGGGGGTGGGGAGAAAACCTGGATTTGTGCTGGAAATGGCCCACCTTGATTATCATACACATTGTAAGGAGAGTGATCACTTTAGATAAGCTATTACCAGCAGGAGAGTGGGGTGGGGGGAGAGAAAACTTTTTGTAGTGATAAACACCCATTTTTTCATGGTCTGTGTGTATAAAAACATCTTCTATATTTTCTACAGTATGCATCCGATGAAGTGAGCTGTAGCTCACAAAAGCTTATGCTCAAATAAATTGGTTAGTCTCTAAGGTGCCACAAGTACTCCTTTTCTTATTAGGTACCTAGGTACTTTTGAAAATAGCACTAGGTACCTCTCTGTCCCTTTAGGCACAGTCATCAAGCTATTGCCTGGTGGGACAGGATGACCTGACCACTGTAGGGAAAAAAAAAAAAAAAAAAAAAAAAAAAAAAAAGAGATAGGAGGAAGTAGAAATAAGGTAGATACTTATAAAAGGGTATATCAATTTTTAGTTTGTCATCTACACCCAAAGTCTTTAGTCATTTCCCCACAAACTCTCTTTCCTCTCAGGCAAGTCCACACTTTTCTAGGGAAGCAGGCCCCACTTGATGTCCCAACCTCCCTAAACTCAGTACCTTCATCCCAAGACAATGAGCTCTCCCAGCGCTCTAAGAAAACCACCTCCACAAGGGGTGTAGCTCCCAGCGCTGGAGTACGGTCTACACTGGCTCTTCACAGCGCTGAAACTTGCTGTGCGCGGGGGTGGGGGCTTCATACTCCTGAGTGAGAAAGTTGCAGTGCTATAAAGTGCCAGTGTAGACAAATAGTCTTGGTTATAGTTATCACATGGCTGCCTTCTGGGAGGTTCTACACCCTCCTGATACATCTAGTGCTTTCTACTGTCAGAAACAAGATACTGGACTCAATGGCATTTGAGTCTGGACCAGTATGACAATTCCTAAATTAAACTGATTTAATTAATCTGGCACTAGTTTGTGTGTAAACACCCTTATTTCAGTTTAAGAAGAGTATATTTTGGTTTAGCTTAATTAGTACAGGAACCAATTTAAAAGTGACACCCTTGATCAAAAACACTCACAGACCTTAATTTATGTTAATTTAAACCACACAAACTCAAATAATAATGTCCACACACAAACTTGCACTGGCTTAACTAAATCAGTTTAAAAATATACCTTTAGTTTGTATGTCAACAGCCCTTGGGGTTAATGAGGTTGAGATGTACTTAGATTGTGAGCTCCTTGTGGCAGGACCTATCTTTTTTGTTACACTTGTTTAGTGCCTTGCTAAATCGGGTCACAGTCAGTCAATGATTGGGGTCCCTATGTGCTTCTGCAATACAAATAAATTCTTCTTCATAATAAAAATATTAAAGGGATTCTCAGATGACAAGAAATGCAGAAGCAAAGGCTCTTGCACTGCCAGTGGCCAGATTACACAGTGACAGAGAGGAAGCCAATGGTAAACGTATAGTGGGATGTGGAAGGGAAGTAGAGAGAAGGACTGGGAATTCCCCCCACCCTTTAAATTAAGAAGGGATATATTAAATTGGATCCTGCAATCAATGAGAAGCCAGTAAAAGTGTCAGGGGATGGGAGTCATATGGTCATGCTTACTTGCATGTGTGAAAATGCCACTAGAAGCAATTCACCACATGCTGGTCAGTGGAAATATGAGAGAAGAGAGATTTTTAATAGCTAAGGTAAAATCATATGGTTTTACTAAGTGTTCTACCTCAGTTCCTTAACCTGTAAAATCGGGATAATAATACTTACTCCCCTATGTGACAGCGATTAATTAATATATGGAGTGTTGTTGCTTCCAGACTATTAAAGAAATAAGGTGGATGAGGTAATAGCTTTTATTGGACCAACGTCTTCTGGAGAGGGAGGGAGGGAGCGAGAGAAACAAGCTTTTGAGCTTACATAGAGCTCTTCAGGTCTGTGAAGAGCAGCTCTGTATAACCTCAAAAATATGTCTCTCACCAGCAGAAGGTGGTCCAATAACAGGGATTAATGAGTGATTCAAAAGTGCTTTTAAAAGGAAAAGATGATGCTATAAAGTGGTAAGGATTATTATAGCTTTATTAAGTATTATTTTTAAAAACAAGTGAATCTTTTTGTGAGCCAGAGCTTCCAAAAGCCTGAAATCTCTACATTAAGAGTGAACCAAATGGAATCAGCTTGAAAGTACAACAGTTAAATAAGCAAAATTTCTACCCCCATAAAAATGCCTTGTAACAAACAGTAAAAGTCTTATGTAAGCATAAAGCATCAGCTGTATGTCTTGTTTAAAAGGAGGCAGTTGCCAAGGCAAATACTCTGCATTTGTGTGTTGACGTTCATTTTCCACGTCAGCTCTAGCCCATAAAAAAGTATGTTGACTACTATTTGTGAGCAGCTCATTAAAAAAAAAAATAGTTCTCAACTCAATAAGGAGGAGCTTGTAAAGTTTACAGAGTCCAAAAAGCCTTCATGCGCCAAGCTGAATGTTGGGAAAGTAATTAATTGCAGGGCAGCTTGAATACCCTGTCCCTTTTGTCCAGACAGTTTGGTTGTGTTCTGTCCCAGAAGGCGGAATGGTACAATCATCATCTATGGCCTGATGCTTCTGTGCCTTCTTGACTCTTGAATGTTTTACATTGCTAACACAACTTTAATGCAATATAATTAATTGGACAAGGACCACCGGAGTGAGTGGTTACAGCAGCTCAGGTGGAGGAGTGACTTCCCCTCTCCTTCCCCACCATCCCTCTCACTTTCACTCCTGGATTTTAATTATGCTACAACACCTTGCACAGAGATGTGAAAATGCTATAAAACCCCTATGCTTGCAAATAAAGTTAACCAGACACAGTAATTAAGGAGAGGAGAATAGCTGCAATGTGTGTGTTTTCCAGGGGTTAGGGCTAATGTGTGGGGAAAAAAGAAAAAAAGACACCCCCCCCCCAAAAAAAACAAAAAAAAAAAACAAAAAAAAACAAAAACACACCTCACACACCCAACCAGGATTGCATTTAATTATCCTGTTATCCCAGGTGGCCTTCACTTTTCCATGCCTGTTAGCCACTGAGTGCTATCAGAACTGCTTAGCTGAAAGCTCCCTTTTGCATGTTTGATGGGCATTGCAAATCCTCCTGCAGAGTTCCTTTTCATGTCAAGACAATAGCAAGCACGGTGAAACATCACCGTACGTCCTTAACTCTACTTCCCCCTTTGCTTTGCAGATTATAGTCATCACTCTTAACTATGACCAATGATCGATTTGCTTGATTTGGCTTATGCCCAGCAGCTTCCTTGGTGAACTCTGCATGTGTGTAAAAAGAACAAGGAGTACTTATGGCATCTTAGAGACTAACAAATTTATTTGAGCATAAGCTTCCATGGACTAAAACCCACTTCATTAGATGCATGCAGTGTAAAATACAGTAGGAACTATATATATAGATATATATAGATATATAATGACAGGGTTGGGAAGATGACTACAGGAGAGTAATAGAAGGCAGATATATTAGCCCCGGGATAAGTAGGTCCCTTTTCCCTGGGTAAGGTAACAGGGAAGATTAAGGGTAAGGGAACAGAACAATCAGGAACCTTCTGGAGACAATTAAGACAGGCTGATTAGAACATCTGCAGCCAATCAAGCAGCAGCTAGAATCAATTAAGGCAGGCTAATCAGGGCACCTGGGTTTTAAAAATCAGCTCACTTCAGCTTGTGCTGTGCGTGTGAGGAGCTGGGAGCAAGAGGCACTAGGAACTGAGAGTGAGAATGCAGACTGTTGGAGGACTGAGGTGTACAAGCATTATCACACACCAGGAGGAAGGTCCTATGGTGAGGATAAAGAAGGTGTTGGGAGGAGGCCATGGGGAAGTAGCCCAGGGAGTTGTAGCTCTCGCATAGCTGTTCCCGGAGACACTCTAGACAGCTGCATTCCACAGGGCCCTGGGCTGGAACCCGGAGTAGAGGGCGGGCCCGGGTTCCCCCCAAATCCTCCCAACTCCTGGTCAGACACAGGAGGAGTCGACCTGGACTGTGGGTTCAGAAAAAACGGCCAAGCTGAGGGCTGCTGTGAAGCTCCAAGGTGAGCAAATCCGCCACTAAGCGCAAGACCCACCAAGGTAGAGCAGGAACTTTGTGTATATATATACACACATATACACACACACATATATATACATACACACACACATAGAAAACATGAAAAAATGGGTGTTGCCATACATACGATAATGAGAGTGATCAATTAAGGCGAGCTATTATCAGCAGGAGAAAAAAAACCTTTTGTAGTGATAATAAGGATGGCCCATTTCCAACAGTTGACAAGAAGGTGAGAGTAACAGTGCGGGGGGGGGGGGGGGAGATAAGGGGGCTTCCCCCCCCCCACTGTCAGAGGCTCGTTCACCTGCACATCTACCAATGGGATATATGCCATCATGTGCCAGCAATGCCCCTCTGTCATGTACATCGGCCAAATTGGACAGTCTCTACGTAAAAGACTAAATGGACACAAGTCAGACGTCAAGAATTAGAACATTCAAAAACCAGTCAGAGAACATTACAGACCTAAAAGTCGCAATATTACAACAGAAAAACTTCAAAAACAGACTCCAACAAGAGACTGCTGAATTGGAATTAATTTGCAAACTGGACACCATTAAATTAGGCTTGAATAAAGACGGGGAGTGGATGGGTCATTACACAAAGTAAAACTAAACTATTTCCCCATGCTTATTTCCCCCATCCCCCCCGCAGTGTTACTCTCACCTTCTTGTCAACTGTTGGAAATGGGCCATCCTGATTCTCACTACAGAAGTTTTTTCTCTAAGGTGCCACAAGTACTCCTCGTTCTTTTTGCTGATACAGACTAACACAGCTACCACTCTGAACTCTGTATGTGTGTGTTTGTCCACTGAGTGCCTACTCTAATTTTCAAAGTAGCAGATGTTGCTATCCTCTTCTGATAAAAAGAAGGATCTTGAATTAAGGCTGTGAGCAGCCCCACCCCCACTCGCTATTTCATGTGTAGACAATCTCATTCCTTTCTACTTTATTAATATTTATATCTTTAGATACAAAAAAAAGTGATCTCAAAGCAAAACAGCTATTTTCCATCTTATTTTTCTTTTACTTCTGGTTATCATGTGTCATCATCATCTTGTTTCATGACAACAAGAATTATTGTATTATCATCCCATATACCCTGACTCCTTTGGGGGTGGGATACCTATATTCACCAAGCAAAAGGCAAATTAAAACAACTTACAATCCATGATTTATAGTCCAATTCTTATTAACCTGATCTAATTTTGGACTGTGAAAATCTTCTACAAACTATAATTTTGTGTTAATACTGGTTTTATAAAGATTAGGGGGAGAAAAATCCACTTGGGAGCAGTTACTACTGCCACTGGAATTGTGCTGAATTTCTCATTTCTGTCCATTTGATTGGAAATTTAAATCATCTTGCATTTCAGGATATTGGTAGCTTCATAAGATACAGAATCTGACAGTTTATGGCCTCAGTCTATATCTTGCTGTCTTTAAAGGAAAGGTAGTAAAAAATGAAATTACAGAAAACAGATAAATGCCAAAATCCTTTGATGGTGTATCTTGTAATTATCACATCTGCTGCAAAGCATCTGAAAAATGGCTCTGGAAGCCTGCCATGCTCCAAAACAACTCACACAATGAAGGGGAGCAGGACAGTAAAGGACAACTGATAATGAGTTTTTTAAATGAAAGTTTAACCTTGTAGCAGTAGGTCTTGCTTGCTCCCTCTTTTGTTGGATTTTCAACTAAAATCCATGATTCGCCCCCTCCTCCCCCACACACACACTTTGCAATGCCATCTGATGGCATGTTTAGGAAATGTAGCATGGGAACAAATTCATCCTTGAAGAGGATGATGGGCTGGCGGGGGAAAGAGAATGAGCTTTGTCTTTTCATTCCCCTAAGCTGCATTTTTCAATATTATAAACTCATCTGTAAAGCTGGAATCTGGCTGAAACTTCTCTGCAGTAATTTTTTAAATTTTTTGTTAGATGTAGTTTAGATTGGCTAAGCGTGTGTGTGTGTGTGTGTGTATGTATGTATGGGGGGGGACGGGACGATGATTTAAACATTGTGTGATTTAGAGTCTGCAATAAGAACAGCCATTTTGGGTCAGACCAGTGGTCCATCTAGCCCAGTGTCCTGTCTTCCAACAATGGCCACTGCCAGATACTTCAGAGGAAATGAACAGAATAGAGTAATTATTGAGTGAAGCCATTATTAGTGTATATGCTGTTTCAATAAGCAGATTTTGGAGAAAGATTTGGAACATTCTACTTTTGTGTTCTTGTGTTTTGTCTCCATTTGCATATTTGCTTGTTTTATTACATTTCAAAATATGACAAATATTAATATGCAGATTAAACACTAGGTGTGACACTCTGTACTTCAAAGTAGCACCCTGGAATCCCCATATTCACCGTGGTCATATAATTACGATGTTTTGTACAAAGTATGCCTCGTGAGGTATCATTTTAAAAGTATTTATCTGTTAAACATTAATATCCTGGTAGATTTTATGTGCTATCATTATATGTGGACTTATGAAACATTACTATATGTGCTACTGATATATGTGAGAGGCTGGGAGATGTCCACAGCCAACCTTTCAATTGCAACAAAGGAGCAGCCAGACACGTGCTGATGGCTCATGCAAGGGAAGCCACTCTCCTAATGGCCATTCCAGAGACTTCTCAGAGAAAGCATGTATGCAATGGAGACTGCTTGACCAATGGGGACTGCCTGATCCCCACATCACAGCAGAGACCTTTCCAGCAAGCTGGAAGAAAATATGAAAGAGGGGAAGTAATATCATCACTTGGTTTCACTCCCCTCTGGAAGAAAGAGACTTTGAACTGGTACCAAGCTGGAAAAAGAGTCCCAGTCTATGTACTGAGGAACTGCAACCTACTTGTGCCATCTGTCAGGGTGAGACAATGCTTGATTCAAATTCTGTTTGGTTTGAAGAAATAAAAATAAATTCACAGTCTAAGTTCTAAAGTAACCAACTTTGATCTCTATGCTTGCTTATAATGGCTTAAAATCTTTCTATAGTTAATAAATCTGCTTTATATTTTACCTAAAAACTGTGTTTTGATGGAAGTGCTTGGGAAATCTCAGCTTACAAAGGCTGGTGCATCTCCACTTTCCTTTGAAGGAGTGGCAATCTAGGTAATGAGCTTACACTGGCAAGGTTTCTGACCAATGCAAGACAGTACAGTTCTGGGGTGCAAGGCTGGGGAGCTCAGAGGAATTAGCTGGAGCTTCTCTATTGATTATTCATGAGTGACTGGGAGATCATTCATATAACACAGTTGGGTGTGTCCCTGCCTTTGGATGTCTGTGTAAGTGCAGTGCCCATCAGAGGTTTGTAGCTTGACATCCGCATCACAGTGTGAGAGGCAGGCCAGGTTGGCGGGTTTGGAGGGCTCAGCAGTCCTACAGTCCAGGTTGCACCCTGGGGGCCCATCACACGAGTGGGTCTGATTTTGAACTCATTATACTGATGTAAATCTGGAATAAGTGCACTAATGACAGTGGAGTTACTCTGTATTTACACCAATAAAACAGATAGAAGTGTATGACAGCTGGACAGATCCTTTGAAATTGAAGCCATTGCATTCTCAATGGGGGAATAATGTTGTTCATAATAAGGTGCCATACACTATCTCAAAGACAATTTTCCTCCCTATTTCTTTTGTACAACTCTTTCTCCTCTCCCAAATGAGATTAGACACAAAAGACCAGGTAATGCTATCCTTATAATGGGAACTTGCAGAGCTGAATGCTATCGAGCATGCTACTGGGCTCAGAATCTTCCCCAAAACAGAGTGGTGAAATAGCCTTACAGGCATTCTGTGAAAGGCAGGAAGCTTATGTTTACAGGGTCTTTCTATTTCCTAGCCTTTCATGCAGAGGTGCTACAGGAATCAAAGAAAACACTGTTCTTCCATACCGTATGTTACAGCACAACACCTTCTGCTGTGCCACGGCTGCAATGGTGTGAGCACAAGAAGGCAGGAGAGCCATAACTGTGAATTAATTGGCTGTGTGCAGAGGTAAACCAGACAACATTCAGCAGCTTTTCCCATGCTTAATTATAGATACAGAATAGGCATGGCAACATCAAGCAGCATAGCTCAACACAAGGGAAAGAGAGTGTGTGTTATCAACTGTGTGTGGCAATTTGGGGGTCAGGGACTGTTTATATTTCATGTGTGAAGTGCTTAGCACAGCGCGGCCCCGCTCATTCACTGAGGCCTCTAAGCATTACAATACAAATAAATGATAATGCTAATTGGAGCTGGGCAGTAACATTAATGCTGTTTTAGTAGAGGCCAAAGTTGAATAGTAAAATCAGGATGTTCCAGGGCTGGTAGTGTAGGAGGGTTTATTTTCTGCAGTAACGGTTGTGGTAAAAGTGTATTTTTGCTGCTCCTTCAACTTTTTATGAGAAATCCTAAAAGCCACATCTCCAAAACTAGAGACTTGGCAGCAAGACAAGAGAGAATGTTGCCCCATTCTCATCCAAGTGGTTTCTGAGAAGATGGCCAAGGGAATCATTGTGCATGATAAAGGAGTCAACCTTCTGATTTTAATGTAGTAAGTAAAAATCCTAGAATGAAATAAAGATGTCTGTATCTCTCTCCCACCATTTGCTTTCGGGAAACACTGAGCACCTGCTTGTAAACGATCCTGAGTTTATACAGCTGACAAAGGAAAAAAAAGAAAAAAAAAAAAAAAAAAAAAAAAGGTGTTCAACTAATTCTTTTAATTGATGCAGTACAGACAGCACAGGCACCCTTTATGAAGCCTGAAGTGAATAGTCAGGATGTTTTTAGAACCTATTCTCCCCCCTTGTTTTTCACCCGAGAGGCTTGGTGAAGATGCATCTAGTGACATCAGAATGCTCTCAGAAAAGCTGATAGTGTTGTAGCAATGAAAACCTGCTTGAAATCATTCCTTGATAGGTCCACTCGGGCTTCAGAGTTCCCATTGTAACATTAATCATAGTGGTGTTTTCTTTAGCGTACCAAACAAAGCCAATCTGATAGGAAAGCAACACTGATGTTGTATTTGGTTGCAAAACAATAATCAAGGTAGAAATAGAAAATAAATCACTTCCTCCCCACAAATATGTGGCAAGCTTTGTACTTTTACCATTTTGCATTTAAGTTGTTTGTCTGTCATCTATCTAGATTGAGAGATCTTTGGGAAGGACTCAAGGGGCTAGATTTTTAGATGCCTAAAAATGCAGATAGGCATTTAGTGGAATTTTCAACAGGAGAGTGGGTTTTGGGGGTGGGGAGAAAACCTGGATTTGTGCTGGAAATGGCCCACCTTGATTATCATACATATTGTAAGGAGAGTGATCACTTTAGATAAGCTATTACCAGCAGGAGAGCGGGGTGGGGGGAGAGAAAACCTTTTGTAGTAGTAAACACCCATTTTTTCATGGTTTGTATGTATAAGAACATCTTCTGTATTTTCCACAGTATGCATCCGATGAAGTGAGCTGTAGCTCACGAAAGCTTATGCTCAAATAAATTGGTTAGTCTCTAAGGTGCCACAAGTACTCCTTTTCTTATTAGGTACCTAGGTACTTTTGAAAATAGCACTAGGTACCTCTCTGTCCCTTTAGGCACAGTCATCAAGCTATTGCCTAGTGGGACAGGATGACCTGACCACTGTAGGGAAAAAAAAAAAAAAAAGGTAGATACTTATAAAAGAGTATATCAATTTTTAGTTTGTCATCTACACCCAAAGTCTTTAGTCATTTCCCCACAAATTCTCTTGCCTCTCAGGCAAGTCCACACTTTTTTAGGGAAGCAGGCCCCACTTGATGTCCCACCCTCCCTAAACTCAGTACCTTCATCCCAAGACAATGAGCTCTTCTCCTTCCTCTTTCTGGAGCTACCTACCTTCACACTTCTTAGGGCTCCCAGTTTTCTTGAGTATCACTCATCTTGCTCTCTCCCTTTGAAATGAGCTGGATCTTATTTATTTGGGTTCAGACCCTTCTCATTCCCAGCAGCCTCGGTGAGGACTGGCTAATTGAAATCAGCTGCTTAGGGACTGGTTTTCTCTCCCCCACCCTCATGTGACAGTTCACTGAGTCATACCTTTAGCAGTCTGGCCCCTACCTGACAATCGGTCCTGAGTGCATAGTTGCACTTCCCCCCAAGCAAAACAGATTTAGTCATGCTTCAACCCCAGCTTCTCCCATACTCCAGAAGAGAAGTAAACTACATGAGCTCTTTTCCTGGCACAGCTCACTTCCTCCTGTTGCTTGTCTCAGCTGCATAAGGTAGTGTGGTAGGGGTCGAGCTAAGTCTCAGCTCTCTACCACCCCTGCTCTCCCACTCATTGCACACCTGTTCAGGGCAGTGCTTAGCAGCCCAGTGGCAGCTCCCCCATAATAACTGCTACCCCATAATATTGATCAGAGACTATGTGTAATAGTTTGATTACTAGAGTTTCCTGTAGATGAGAATGTTGTATCTCTTCAGGCATGGCTACACTGGACACTTTAAAGCGTTGTCGCGGGCGCGCTCCCACGGCAGCACTTTGAAGTGCGGGTGTGGTCACGCTTGAGCGCTGGGAGAGAGCTCCTGGTAGCCCACCCGCACTAGGGAGTCAGCTCCGAGCACTGGGAGCCTGGCTCCCACTGCTCGGAGCCTGTCTACACTAGCACTTTAAAGTGCTCTGACTTGATACACTCAGGGGGGTGATTTTTCACCCCCCTGAGCCAGCAAGTTAGAGCGCTATAAAATGTAAGTGTAGCCAAGCCCTTAATATCAGTTAACTAACCTATGACTCTTCTGAGAAGGAATTTGCAAATGAACTTTAGAAATTTCAGAGGAGGTGATAACAAGCAAGATGTGAGCACAGTGGCATTTACTGTATATTTGTATAATCAGCATTTAAAGAGCACATCTAATTGCACAGCTTCACCTACTAGGCAGGTCTGATCAGAAGGCGAACAGATGGATTTTTCCAGATTGTGGGTGCACCCTGGAGTGGCATGGAGTGGGGTTATTGCAAAGAGACATCTGCCCCCTTACACACTGTGCAAGAAGCAAGCAGAATTGCACTCTCTGAGCTGAGGAGAGTGGCATCTCACAGCCAGGAGACAAACACTGAGTGTAGGGGGATGCAAAGGTGCTGGGGAGAGATCTCCTTTTCCCAAGAAGCCAGGAGATATGGCCAGGTTCTGCCCCCTTTTACATCCTTGAGAAGTGAGAAAGAGAGTTGTGGGCCGGGGAAAGGTGGTGTGTACAGCCCATGCTTAAAGTGGTCTGTAAGGAGTGATTGTGTGTGTGTGTGTGTGTTTGTATGGAGGCCGGGGGGAGGGGGGAAGGAGAGGGGTTCTCTCATAATCTAGGAGCAGTGACATTGGTAAAACAATGCTTAAAGTACACTCCCAGCTCAATTAATAAGGTTCCTTTGCCCCATGTCTGCAACCCCCTGTGACACCCTCTTTTACTATTTCCTCACCCCTCACAAACTGTAAGTGCTGGGAACAGCAGCCATGCACCAGAAAGTTGAGAGGATCAGACTTCTGCCTTCCTGCAGGGGACAAGGAGTGACAAAGTTCATCGTCCTTGCAGGCAGCCAAGGAAACATGGGGGAAGACAGAAAAAGTGATCAGACATTTATTCATTAAAACCGATACATTAGATGGAGTCTCTGGGCAAAGTCAGGACAGCCCCCCCGGTGGGAATCCCAGTGTTTCTCTCCCAGAAACTGGAATTTTTCACCAGAGCTCTGCCCCTGAACTCAACTGGTGGAGCTCCCATCTTTCATATCTGCTAGGCTACTAGGCTTGGGGTCCAAGTGTGTAAGCCTGAGTTCCAGGGTTATTCCTTACTTACATGAGTAGTTGCATTGAGATGGAGTCCCATTGGGGCTACTCATGTGAGTAAGGGTACCAGGACTTGCACCAGGAAAGTTTCTCAGGCCCTGTCAATAGGAAATATAAATGCCTTTTCTTTGTAAAAATTAGGAAGGTGAAAAATGTCTTCTTACTAATTTACTCACCTTATATATCCTTTTCACAATATTTCATAATTAAACTCTCCAGTAAGGAACAATGTTCCAACATTTAAGCAAACACTTTGCAAACCAATGTATTTCTCCAGAAAATGGACAAGAGAGGTGTTGTGAGATGCTGTGAATAAGAAACAACCTTCATGACAGTGGCAATAGAGTGGACATTTAAGAGGACTGGATGGCTCAGGAGACTGGTAATAGACCGTACAGCCTTTCAGCTTCAAGACTGGGATTCAAATTCAAGCTAAATTAGAAGTGACTGAGCTTGGTTGTTTGCTAACCTTTATGAAATGAGTTCTGTGGTCTCAAGCCAATTTCCAGTAGTCAATGGCCTGGTCCAAAATACCTAAAAGATCCTCACCGACTTCTTTGGGCTTGACTAACAAATAATATTGTGTCCTGTTCCCTAGTTAGGTGAACTAACATTATCAGAAAGGTGGCAGCATGCTCAGCTCAGCAGGCCTTTGAGGGGGGAAGTTGGGAGGACTTCAGGAAGATAGAGAAAGGAGGAGGAGATGAGACTTGGGGATTTTAGGAAATTTTAAAATCTTCATCATCCACCTTGAAGCCTTAACATTTTGTTGCTTATTTGAACCCTTCATTTTAATATACTTGGATTCCTTCCTTACCCTGGGAGATATAAACCTCTTTATACTGACTGGTAAGCAGGTAGAGTTTTAATATTCAATTTTTCTCTTGTCACACATCAAGTGGTTGCACTGTGTTTATGTGTGCATAATCTCATTTGCAAGAGTGCTCTGCAGCTCACTATAGCTCTCTCTGAGTTGATACATTGTCCCAGGAACTGTTTCTGGGGGCAGAACTGGTGTGTTGTGTTCTATCCCCATCCTACAACAATGGAGTATTCCTGTGAAGTTCAGTGACTGAAAGACTGATCTCCATTTCCTGTCACCACTCACTGCCATCATTTTTATGTAGTGTAGTAGTCACATGTATGAGTGTGGTCCTATCTGCAAAAAGCATGGGGATCAAATGAATTTATAGGGTTTATTTTTTAAAAATACCTTTTTTGCGGTGTTTGTTCAAGTTTATCCAATGGAGACAAAGAACTTAGCAGGCTTCAAAAAAGTAGACATTTATATGTATAAAAATAATATCCACACTTACACTAGTGGGGGGGGGCGGGCAAAAATTATAAAGTAGAATCAGTCCTCTTGCTTTAGGAGATCAAACATAAGAGATTAGGCTTAGAAATAATAGATTTCCCCTCTGGCACATTATTGCCCAACTGTCTCTTACACCTTCCCCTAAAGTATCTGGTACCAACCTCTCTTGGACACAGGCTACCAGATAAGATAAATCATTGGCCTCATCTGGCATGGAAACTCTTATGTTCTTAGCTCCGGACAGGCTGAAGTCCAAGGTGAAAGGAAGAGTGGAGCAGGGGTGCTGGAACAATTTGTATAGTGGGGGTGCTGAGAGCTATTGACCTAAACTTTAAACCCCTTATATGATGGAAACCACTTCAAGCCAGGGTTGTGTGGCACTTTTCACCAGTGCTAAGTTTACACCATTGAAAAAAAATAAATGAAGAGTTGACATACTACACAGGGAACATTTAATATGGTGCAGTTAAGTGAACACTGTCATTTGGGATTTGTGCACAGGACACACAAGCCTACATTTTCAAAAGTGACTCGTAATTTTGCAGGCTCAGATTGAGACACATTAAAGAGACTTAATTTTCAGAAAGTGCTGAACACCTATACACTGAAAAACATCTGGCCTTTTTTATGATGTCTCAAATCGAGCACAGAAAAACAGGAGCACCCAAAATTACTGTTCACTTTTGAAACTGTAGACCTTTAATATGCTTGCATTCCTAGGGACTTCATCTGTCACTATAGCTGAATCATGACAATGAAATCTCCTCATAAAGGAAACAATTTCAAGAGGATAACCAGGAACAGTTTATTGTGTTCTGAAGCTGATGCTCCTGCACTTACATCAAAAGCCCCTAATGAGCATGCTGGCTGGAGGGTATCCTCTCATGGCCACCTGTGAAAGATTAATGGAATCAACTGATGCAGCAAAAATGTCATCACCAAACCTTATGCTTTTACTACTCAGTATCATTTAACCCCCCCAAAAATGTGAATGAATAAACAAACCCTTCTTCCTCTGCCTAACTTAACACAACAGTTTGAACCAAATCCCTTATCCCTTATTTTAAATATTCAAAAATCTGATTTTCAGGCTTATTTTCTTCATTATAGCAAAAGAAAATAATTGCTTATTTGATTCGTAAACTGTTTGTGTCACTGCTCCAGTTTTATTTTTATATATTATATATATGAAAAAATAAATTAGTGCAGTAGTGCACACAAATCAAATAAGCAATTATTTTCCTTTGCTATAATGAGGAAAAGGTAGTGTATAGATGGCGAGAGTTTAGGAAACAGATATGTGTGCATGTCCTATGCTCTGCCATCTATACAATCAATCAAAATACATACAGGCATTGTCAGAACAAAAGAGAAATGGTTTGACATGCTAGATTCCAGAGTCAGGATCCGTTCATTAATTTTAGGAATACTTTTAAAAACCTCCCTTCACACAAAACCAGCACATCATGGCTGGCAGACACTTTAACCCTTTTTGTTGTTGAAAGTGTATTTCACACTAAAGGTCACTTAACCCCATGCCCCCAGGTTCTTTATGTTTAGATGTTGACTCTCTCTTTACTAAGAGGAGTTCTTCATTAACCTGTTTCTCATCTTGAGTTAAATCTCCAAATGAGAAAGCCAAGAAAAAAAGGCTAAAAACCCCATGATGACCTCTATGTTGGTCAGAGTGTGCACAGTCTGTCTTTGGTGATCCTATTTCTTCCTCGTGTTGGAAAGAGGCTATGAGAGTGCACTCAGCAATAAACATCCACATAAACTTGTGTATCAGCACAACGCAAAAGCTCTGACTCCCTTTCCCATTTTGCTGCACTGTGTATCCTGTATGGCAATTTAATTTTGTCACTCAGTACTATATTTAATATGTAATCCCTTTCTGTGGAAGTTTATCAACCTTGGCAGACTTATATGAGAAGCCTTTTGGCAACTTTTGGTCCTATGCTAGCTCTGAAGACATGTCAATATTGTACAAAGCATTTCTCAGGATATGTCGTGACCAGCCATACCCAATTAGCTACCAGCTGAAAAGCCTCAGAGTAATGAATTGGCTAATCAAGATGAAACTTCAAAGAAACTCTCACTTAGGTTAATTGTCATCAATATAACTCTTTCAAATGACTTGTTCATTGTCCTGCTTCACATTGATTAATGCATCCCCAAATGAATTAGTCTGAGACACCTTTTACTTGGATTTTCTCCCATGTACTGTACCCATTCTCTAATATGTCTCTGTTTACACACTAGGAATAACTGGTTGATGTTCTACTTGCTACACTTTCAACACATTTCCATTTAAATGTAAACCCAGCTGCCTAAATACATTAATTAACTTGAAAGCAAACTGGAAACCCAAAAGCTAGAAGTCAATTAATGAACATCAGTTTCATTCAATACATGGGAATATTAGAAAAGCACTTAAAGACATCATGGTCTGCCAAAACAAACCCTTTGAATCCATATACATGTTCTTCTTCATGACAAGCAGACCTATTGTTAATGGGTACTATCCCCTCAATTTATAAATGCAGCAAAAGATTCTTTTCAAAGCATTCGCCTTTGTAAGATGAATATTCCATCCCCTTTTCACATTAGGTATAATTATCTTAGGGAATGTTTACTACTAACTCTCAGAACACATTTTTAAAAGGAATGGAAGGCAAACAGTTAAATGTCTTAACTTCTCCAGTTTCACTCATATCACCCCACTTATACATATACTTCTTGAACAAAAGGAGCGCCCAAAGGTATCCCTACAGAGAGTCAATCTGTCCCAGCTTCTCTAAGCAGACAGGGGACTGGAACAATGAAAAGGTTACCATAAGTCAACATATGGGATAGAAAATAAATAATTAAAAGACCTTTTGAGCTTCATAGTACTTTAGTGTGAATAAGCCAGTGGACCAACAAAGCAGGCCCCACAGCATCTGGAAAAAGGAAATCCCTCTGGGACGGTCTACTATGGCCAGTTTAATGTCTCCTTCAAAGTGAAAAAAATCTGCTCACTGTGAAAAAACATTTAATATGCAGTTGTGCTTCCTTAAAAGTGCATGATGAATAAACTTTAAAACAGTTTCCATTAGTTGATTTCTTTCACCTTACTTTAGAGGATATATACAGACAGCTTAATACAAATCAGCAATCAATGCATTTTGCTAAAATGTGGGTGCACTACCATATATTTAATTTACAAGTAGCTCTTAAAAGCATGATTAGTAGTTAGATTATTTTTTGTTGGCAGTACAGAATAGGTGTTAGCATGACTCTGTATGCTTTCTGCCCCTGGATGTCATAGGTTCCTGTTGCATAACAGGATTTGGGTTCATATCCAGAGTTTATGCTGCCCTACAGTACTAGAGGGGTGCCAAGCTCTTTGTTGAGAAAAGACAAAGTTTACTGAAGAAACCACCCATGCATTTATGACAGTCAGCGTGATCTGGGGAAGCTAGAAATGCACTGAAGTCAATAGCAATGGTAGTTGATAATTTATTCAGGTGCCTAAACATTGGTTTAGGAGCCTAACTTTAGGCATCCAAGTTCAGAAATTCTGGACCTCACCATTTCTTTGCAAAGATAACCTGGAAAATGCAAACCAGATTAAAATGATATATATCAATTACAAGGTCTGAAAGAACAGTATCTTGTCTCCACTTTTTGATGAGGAGGAAGAGGGGGACCTAAGGATCCCATGCACATGCACACTGTCTTTAAGACGGATCAGTTAACTTTGGTATCTATCCCCTAATAATCATCTCACTGATTCTCTGCATAATTCTTAGTCTAGTTTTATGCATAGCAATATGATGATGGTGGACAGGCAGGGGTGACATCTGGAGATGGACAACAAAAATACGGTTTCACAGGCTGTCCAAAAATGCTAAGGGGAGCTCTGTAGATTAGCATATCTAATTACCACAATAGCATGCACAAAACATATATTTATATTGCACATTGGGATTTAAGTGTTTAAAAACCCTTTGAACATGTAAATACCCAATGAGCATATTCAGTTATGTTAACTATATGTGAAAATATAAGTGCAAATGCACCTTTCACCTCTATAGTACATTAAAAATACCAGCCCTTAACTTCTCTGTCCCAGCTTCCCCATTGGTAAAACAGAGATAAAACGTACTTTATCACAAAGGTTTGGGGCCTGACTGGGAACCTTTTACTTTCATGCCCATAAGTAGTCCTATTGGAGGTAAAATGACTCATTGTGGGAATAATTGTTCACTTTAGGGAGTAGGGGTTTCACAGTCTTTGTGAGGATTAATGCATTGTTTGTAAAGTGTTTTAGAGATATTCAGCTTTGCATAAGTGCTTTATTACTGACGATGATATGCCCTGCAGTTTCCCCTGGCTCTGCCACACAATTAATTGCATGCATACTTTAAGCCCCTGTCCCCTCATCCGTGGTGCTTGTCAGTTGAAAGACAAAGATCCAATTGCTATTTTCTAAATGGACTGGTGACAGCACCACAACCCTGGCCAATGTTCTTTCTCTCAATAAAAGCAGTTTCTAATGTCAGTGTCTAATGTGTGAGCTATTGTTGAGTACATAATGACTGCTGCGTTTTGCTTGCATAGTCACCGCACTTTTAAGGCCTAATTCTGATCTCACTTTCAGCAGTACACAGTGACTTAATTCCATAGAAGTAATCTGTGGTACACCTGATTTACATACCAGTAAACAAGGAAAAAGGCCTCTAATATTTAACTCCTCATTTTGGAAAGCAGTATATAAAACCTGTCTATTTTCTTCTCTTCTACTATGTCACTGCGTGATATCTATTAGTATTTTAGATGAGAATGAAAATTTTAATGGTCAATAAAGGTGCCCAGAACATGAAATGAGTTTTATTGATTGAATGCATTGTTTACAAATCAAAATAACTAACTCAATAATTCAGTAGAAACTGATAAATATTTAAAGGTAATTTTTTAATTTGATTTATGGAGGAGATTTACATGAATAAATCCACAAGCAACCACATCAGATTATATACTGCACAGGTCTGTGCAAAACTTTGGTAAAGAAACTTCTGCTTTTCATTGTGAAAGTGGATTTTGCTGAGGTTCAACAAAAGGCCTATTGAACTTGTACTAACTATTAAGCAAACTTTATGGAGCTTCACACCAGGCCCATACAGAAAAATAGGTGAGTTTTACCTGGTTAGATTTAGACCTAGCCAGCCTGGGATCCCAGCATACGTTTGTTTCTCAGCTCTAACAGTTAGCAGGCAACTAAGCCTGCCTACTCAGAAAATGGGAAAAGGTAAGAGGAAAAGTCAAGGCCTGTTACGTGTAAGGAATAAGACTTGTGACTCAAGTCTTCTTACCCCATATTGTGGACTGGGATATAGGTGGTCAACAGCAGTGGTCAAAGTAGGATTTGGGAGCCAGCAGTCTCCCACTGGAGTCAGGGATCAAGACCAGGGGTGGGACATAGGAGCACAGATATGGAACAAATCAGAAGGGCAGGACGCATGAACCAGGAAGAGAACAGAACTGGAAGGCAGAAATCAGGAACAAGGCAGGTCTCGAGAGTCAGGCAAGAAAACAGGATCCAATGTAGCAGCCAGACAGGAATTTAACTAGTTGCTCAGACAACTTCCTGTGCCTCCTTCTGGCACAAATAGTGAATCTGAGCCAGAGAGGCTGGGTGTCTCCCCAAATTATGAGCTTCATGGGTGGTGTCTCTTGTGAGCTAGGGTCTACCAGCTGACACTCCCTGCTGGTACCAGCAAGCTGCCAGGTGGTGGCTGCAATTTGAGGACTGCCTAGGGACCTGTGATCCCTCACTCCCCAGCCCCTTTGTGGGTCGTCTTCTCTGTTCCTATTGATGGCTGATCAGGGCTGTTGTGGATGATACAAACCAAGAAAAACATGGTGGTTTTGGTTAATTAATACAATGCAATAAGAATAATGGGAATGAAGATCATATTAACAGTGGGGATAATCAAATATTGCAACAATTTACAGAGGGATATGGTAGATTCTCCATTGCTTGAATTCTTTAAATCAAGACCTGATTTCTTTCTAAAAAATATGCTGTAGCTCAAACAGAAGTTATTGGCTAGATGCAGAAATTACTAGGTGAGGTTCTTTGGCTTGTTTTATGAAGAGGGTCAGACTAGATGTCAAAATAGTCCCTTCTGGCTTTAAATGCTATGAATTGCAATTTAAAAATGTTGGGTACTTTTGAACTGGAAAAAAAAATAATGAATTGAACCCAATATAAAGGAAACAACATCATTTTCCCCAGCTGTAATTCTATCCATCAAGGTTCTGTCTATGGACAACTCAAGAACTTTACACAATGGGTTTCTAGTATAATGTGACCATAAGAAATGTAATATCCACAAATACATCCAGATCTGCTATTCCTAGTCACCATCCCTATGAGCTCTGTCTAACTTTGCTCCTGATGAATGAGAGTACACACTTTAAGAGGAGAAACAGGTTGTAAATGTGACTCTCCCTGCTCTCATGAACATGGGATGCTTGGCGAACAACCACCCTTACCTTCTTTCTCCTTTGAGTCCCATGCTGATCTCTGCTCTGTAGGACCTGAGGATTGGTCCCAGATTGCTCATTAGCATTATCCTTGTTCCCATGTCATATTCTGAAATTCATAAGCCGAATAATCATAGAGAAACTGCTTAGATACTGACACTGTTTTGGAATAATGGTGCCATATATCCCACATAAAAGGAGATTTGTGTTTTACTAATTAATTCATCAGTGGAAGTGTGCTTTGATGACAGATTTTTTAGATGAGGTTCAATGGCTCACTAGCATTAACCATATTAACCTAGTGCATTTATTTATTTCAGGCAGAATAAAGTGTGACACTAGATCACAGGAAAGTCTTCAGGAAGGAGGACATCATTTAGGAGGAAAATGAACCTGGACTTCTCTGATATTGCCTCTTCTTGCTAGTTAAATAGCATGATGCAATAAACAAACCAAGAAGAAATCACCATCCATGCCTCTTAGGGTTTGTCAAGAAGCAGCTACATAAAACCAGTATTGAGGCTGAGAGTTCTGACCTCCCACTTTCTGAAAGATAATAGTTAAACCTTATTGGATTACCTTAAAAGTAGACACTCACATATTTAATTTTGGTCTAGATACAGCGTACAGCTGACATCAGGGTTCTGGACCTCAGCATCTAAGGGTCAGTACTCACAAGCCAAATCCAGGGTGCTTATGAATTTTGCCCACACCCCCAATAGGTCCAGTAAATCATCTACTTGGGGTATGGAGTAAGGATGAGGCTGGGTGATAGCACTTAGCTTCCTGTAATCTACACAAAAGGTTTTGTCCTTTTTAGGTGCCATCACAATAGGAGACATCCAGGGGCTTTTTGACTTAGTGATTAGCCCCATTTTCAGCATGCTTTCAGCCTCCTCCTGGATCTGCTTCTGCATTTCCCCTTTGGCCCACTATGCTCTGCTAGGAGCAGGGGCAGGGCCCAGTGGTTTGAATGGAGTGTAGAATCCTGTTAGTCAAATCTGGCCAATTGGAAAATACCTCTGCGTTGTGCTTTAAAGGGGCCAGCATTTCCTGCTTTTGGGTTAGGGTTAATCCCTTCCCAAACTCAATGCTTTCCAGAGGAGTTTCTCCCCTGCTCTCTTTGACTAAATAAATTAAAGGTGTGGAGAGGTTTCCTCATCAGCACAACATATCATGTTTACAGCTATCTCCCTTTAGTGGTAAGCTTTTAATCTATTGAGATGCACTGTTTGCACAGATACTCTGGCAATAATCGACAAACGCTTCTGATGTAAATCACAACTTTTGCAGTAATTTTTTACTGTTTCAAACATAGGAGGTCAATAGAATTCTGCTTCAGCCTGTCTCAGGTTTTTTTCACTACCAGCTGTCCTGTGAATGGGCTATTTGGGCCAATTCTCTCCTATATGCCTCAGGCACAACTACTTGCTTGCAAATCTCACTCTTCTTCCCCACAGGGGCTTCTCAATACAACAAACCTTCTTGCATAGAAAGAAAAAATCTACCCTTTCCTTCCCCAGCTGGGGTATCATTCTGCTCTGCACATCTCTCATGTTCCAAAGTAGGATGAGTTTGCTGAGCAGACACAAATTCCCTTTGTGCTTCACTTAAGTCCAGAGCTGATTCTGGCACAACAGAAGAACTTTACAATTCCTTCTCAGCAGGAAACTGCTATTCTCAACAGACAAAGGCTTGAGGGGATTTTGCTCCCCTTCACAGCCTTCTTCGCTGACCACAGAGAAAGCAGGTGTTTCCCTGGGACCTGGTTATAAAAATTAATATGCTTAGACATTGCTAAAATGTTATTACCTAAGATAGCAAATTCCTAATGCCAACCACAACATCACCCTTAAAATCTTCCCACTCAACATGGCTTTAGCTGGAGGAACAGTCACAGAAAATTCAGCCAAAGCTAAAATATTCTGACTTGCCAGGTAGTCTGTCTTCTTCCCTCACAAAACTTTTCTTAATTAAAGTGACTTGAGAGGCAGTGTCCCTCCACCCAGTACACTCCATGCCATTTACTCTCACGCTCTTAATAAATTCTTCACTACCACCCCAAGACTCAGTTCTAATATAGTTTATGAGGTCACCCTGCTACTCCACAATTTCCTCTGGGATCAAGGTGGTAGCATTGCACTTATGGTGAGGGTTGGGGGTGCAGACTGTGGGGTCATTAAGTTTGAGGCAATTTGGTTTTATATGGCCAGGAACCCCAGAATGATGGCCGATTGTCTGTTTTCCCTTAGAATAAGAGGTTCTAAAAAAATCTGGATTTCCTTGAGGTTTTTTAACAGAGTTGGGGTTTGAGAATAAACCTTTCATCCCTTCTAATCTGGAGAACAGAGGGATTACCCTTCCCCTTAGGTTTGCAGCCCTCCCAAGTTCTTGAATCAACATTCACAAGCAATTTCTGCTGCCACCAAAACCCTGGAAGGTTTTTTTGTCACAGGGTATGTCTATACTGGCAGAGTTACATTGCTGCCAGTTACAGCGCCACTCAGAGCGTGCTGAAGGGAAACCACTGTTGTGGGTTCACACTATCAGCTGCCTGCGCAATAACGTCTCACTTGCGGCACTAATCGGAGCAGTGCACTATGGGCAACTATCCTACAGAGCACCGCTTTCTCTTCTGCCGCTAAGACTTGTGGGAAGGCGGAGGGGGTGGCGGGGCATCCTTGGTCCTGTCCCAACGACCCGTGATGCATTGCTTTGCATTCCAGCAATCCCTGTGCTTCCGGCTGCATTTGGTGCCATATTTCAACGATTTGTGTACTGCATGCCCTGCCTCTTCTGGCTGCAGGAATGGATCCCAAACTGCTGACCAGTATGCTGCTCGCTCTGACCAACACGTCACGGGCGGCAGTGGAGTTATTCCTTAAGCTACAAAGGCAAGAGGAGTGCGACATTGATCTCGCTATGCATAGTAGCTATGACATGAGATTGCTTGTGGCATTCACGGAGGTGCTGATCACAGTGGAATGCCGCTTTTGGGCTCGGGAAACAAGCACTGAGTGGCGCGATCACATCATGATGTACGTCTGGGACTACGAGTGTGGCTGCAGAACTTTCAGATGAGGAAAGCCACATTCATGGGACTGTGTGATGAGGTCGCCCCAGCCCTGCGGTGCAAGGATGTGAGAATGAGAGCAGCCCTGCCTTTGGAATCAACCAGGGGCCGTTCTCCTTTTGACCTGCTGCTTACAAACAGGGAAGAATTGGTAGGGGAAGTAGAAGTGAGTGGCAATCTGGGCAGCAGTGACCATGAGATGGTTAAGTTCAGGATCCTCACAAAAAGAAGAAAGGAGAGTAGCAAAATACAGACCCTGGACTTCAGAAAAGCAGACTGACTCCCTTAGGGAGCTGATGAGAGGCTAATATGAGGGGGAAAAGGAGACCAGGAAAGCTGGCTGTATTTTAAAGAAGCCTTATTGAGGGCACAGGAACAAACCATACCGATGTGCAGAAAGAACAAGTATGGCAGGTGACCAGCTTGCTTAACAGTAAAAGTTTTGGTTAGCTTAAACTCAAAAAGGAAGCTTACAAGAAGTGGAAAACTTGGTTAGATGACTAGGGAGGAGTACAAAGATATTGCTCAAGCATGCAAGGGTGTAATCAGGAAGGCCAAAACACAACTGGAGTTACAGCTAGCAAGGGATTGGAAGGGTAACAAGAACTGTTTCTACAGGTATGTTAGCAACAACAACAACAAAAAACGGTCAGGAAAAGTGTGGGACCCTTTATGAATGGGGGAGACAACCTAGTGACAGATGATGTGGAAAAAGCTGAAGTACTCAATGCTTTTTTTTGCCTCTGTCTTCACAGACAAGGTCAGCTCCCACACTGCTGTCCTGGGAAACACAGTATGGGAAGGAGGTGAGCAGCCCTCGGTGGTGAAAGAACAGATTAAGGACTATTTAGAAAAGCTGGACATGCACAAGTCCATGGGTGCAGATCAAATGCATCCAAGGGTGCTGAGGGAATTGACTGATATTTATTGCTATGCTCAGGAATGCAGTACTTGTAATGCTAGGAGGTGATTGTGATTGGTGCAGATGATGCACTATGAAGGTTTAAGAAAATTGCCTGTTGCTTTGCAGGGGTCTGTTTGCTTTCAAACCAAAACAATTTTATTAAAAATGCCACAACCGACAACTGGAAGAGAGAGAGAGAGAAAAACAAAAACAAAAACCACATCAGCACTGTGGGGAATGGGGGAAGGGAGGGTCCCAGGAGGAGGTGGGGGTCTCGGGATGGTTAAAGATTTGTATATGTCCAGTACCATATGCAACCTTCTCCTTTGGAGTACAGTACAGCGGGTACTGTACTTCAGCAGGGCTAAACTGCAGTGGGTGCTGGGAGTCCGCAGGGCTGGAGTGTGATGGGGCAGGAGTGGAATGCAGCGGGTACAGACTGGAGCCAGGAGGTTGATAAGAGTATGTTGGTGGTGTCTGGTGGGTGCATGAGAAAGAGTTTTGCGACAGCAGCTGCACGGGAAGGCAGGCGCGGAGCTGCTCGGTTTGCAGTGCTAGTAGCGCCTGGAGCATGTCCACTCGGCGCTCCATAATATTTAAGAGCTGCTGTGTGGCTTTGTTCTGGTGTGCCGCATTCTCCTTTTGGTCCCTCTTCTTACTGTCCCGCAGTTCCTTCAATTATTGTTTTTCGGATGCGGAGTGCATCATGACATCATGCAGAAAGTCCTCTTTAATTCTTCGTGGCCACTTTCTAATTCTGCACAGCCGTTCAGCCGGCAACAACAAAGATGGAGGCTGGGCTCCCAAGGTCATATCTGTAAAGCCAAAATGCAACATTTTACAGAAGCAGTATCGTTTGCAGCAGACAGACCACTGGTTCAGTGATTTAAAACACAGCCACTATTCACACACACCTGTCACTAACTGGCTGACCCCAAGCAAGCACGCATGAGCCACAAGACCCCAAAATGGTGAGTAACTGCAGGGGCAGGGGAAATCAGTGTTCCAGGACTGCACTGTACACGTGGCTCTTAGAGAGAGCCAACACTGTAGGATGGGCCTGATAATCATAACTGTTCCCATATTTTCCACAGGCTGTGTTCATTATGGAAGATATGTTGCTGCTGAGGGTGAGCAGGGAATCCAAGGAGGGTCTTCTCCAAGACTACAGCTTCTGCCCTGGCCCTTATAAAGCTTGCTTGTGTGCTGCAATGGTTTCCCCCCTTCCCCACACAGTGATGGCAGAGCAGTGCGGGAAAGTCATCCTTAATGGGGCAAGAAACAAAACATCTCTGCCAAAGAACCTGTGGCAGCAAATTGCCCAGTATCTCCATGAGAGTTTTGTGGAGATCTGAGGCAGGTTCCCGTGAAGCAAGGGAGTAAAAACACCCTGTTCTGCCACTCAGACTAGACATGTGGTTGTACGTGCATCATATAGATACAAGCCTGCTTTCTGCAACCCTCTTGCCCCCCAAAAACTTGCTTCAACTTGCTTCCCAAATTCAAAGCTACTTACCAGGAGCCTCCTCTCCTGTTTAAGCTTCGCTAAGCTCCGACAGCTGTGACTGGCTAGACTCCTCCGGGATAGAGAAGAGCTCCTGGATGCATGCATCTCTGACCTCCGAGTCATCCTCTGCCTCTGGTCCCCCTCCACATCCTCATCCAAGATTTCCTCCTCCTGGCTTGGTCCACTCTCGATTGGCACACAAGCCACTGAAGTATCCACAGTGGCCCTTCCAGTGGAGGTGGGGTTGTCACCAAGTATCACTTCCAGCTCTTTGTAGAACCAGCAGCTCATGGGCACAGCACTGGAGCAGTGGTTTGCCTCCTGCACTTTGTGGTAGGCGTTCCGCAGATCCTTCACTTTGACACTGGACTGCAATGTGTCCCAGTCATGGCCCCTTTCTGTCATGCATCATGAAATCTGTCCTTAGGTATCATAATTCCTATGGCTGGAGCGCAGCTGGGACTGCACAGCCTCCTCTCCCCAAATGCTGATGAGGTCCAGCAGCTTGGCATTACTCCAAGTGGGGGAATCACCTGGTGCTTGGAGCAGGCATCACCACCTGCAAAGATGCACTGAGACCACTGCACACGTCACCGAGCAAACAGGAAGGGGACTTTCAAAATTCCCAAGGAATTCAAGGGGGGCTCATGGTTGGTCACCTGAGGGCAAGGCAGTAGAGTTCAAACTGATGACCAGAGAGGCGAGAACAGGCATTGTGGGACACCTGCCGGAGGCCAATTGCAGCGCTGTAGTCGACCAGGGTGTCTACACTGGCACCATGGCACTGTAGCCCTGGCGCAGAAAGCTGTATGCCTCTCATCAGGGTGGTTTTTTTACAGTGCTGCAACTGTGCAGTTTCTGCGCACTGAGTGGCTTGGCAGCGTGTGCACCTCGGGAGTTACACTGCAGAAAGCTGCTTTACTGCACAGAAACTTACCAGTGTAGACAAGACCATAGATGGCCACTTTTACTTCATCAGTGACCACCAATAATAATTGCTGTCTCACTAAATCTAACAGCTTGTCAAAGCTACCATCAGCCCCTGTCTGAATCATCCATTTTTTTTAAACATAACTACACACTTAATGCACATATTCCATTAGTATGTGAAGTTATGAGATTTTGCTGTATGGTTGTTTACTGAAATATGTTGTAAGTTTGAGAGTCTATTACTAGGTAGTGATTCACTCCCAGGAGGGTGTTAAGTGACCATTAATCAGCAGGGGAGCTGTAAAAAGGGATTTTCAAAACTTTAAGAGGGCTGCACAAGCACCACACAATGGGGGATTGCTCAACTGTGACTCGGTAAAGTCACAGTAAAGTCAGTAAAGACATGTCTGGGCTACAGTCTTCCAGACTAAAGCTATAGAATAGGGGACAGTGGCATCATGCGTTGGGCTTTCTCCTCCCCCACCTACAATGGAAGCAACAACAATGCTGGGAAGACAAAGACTTGAACTGAGGACACTGACCTGTTCACTTCATTCTAAAAGTAGCAGCACTGTGACCATACATTCCACATTCTGCACCTGTTACATGTTTGGAATGCAAAGGGGAAGGTATGTGTACAGAAGGTGAGATCATGACTGGCCCTTAAGTGGCCATGTAAGGGGGGCGGGACTGAATAAGGAGCTTCTCACCCCACTAGCATGGTCTATGTGAAGGTCAGCTAGAATTGCAGCCCCTATGCTCAAGGGAGGCCTGGGGTTGCTGTCTAGATATTCCCACCAAAGGGCAACTCAGCTGGAAGGTAGCAGGAAGGAATGGAGAATGGAGAGCAGTAGGCAGAGCAATGGCTCTGTTCCCCCCATGCAAGCAGTATCATAATGTAACCCTTAAAGACGTGTAGTCATCTGTGTACTCCGCTCACACAGTGGGAAAGTTCTCAGAGACTAGGGTTACCATACGTCCATGTTTTTAGTTCTTAAACCACCACCTGGGAGGAATTTTTAAATATCTCAAACGTCCGGGATTTTGCCACATTGGTCGGGACGCCCTTTGTCCTGATATCGGGGACCGCTCACCTCACCGCATACACCAAAGTCCGGGACTGGCGGCACTTCGTGGGGCAGCTCCTGGCACCCGCCCACCGGCAAGAGCCTGCAGTATGGGTGACCCCTAGGCAGAGAGTGTTTCTGCATGCTGCACCGGTTCCCTCCTGCCCAATCAGAGCTGCGGGGGCGGCGCCGGCAGTTCACAGAGAGCCCTACACCCCCCTGCCACAACCCAACCCTAGGAGGAGCCGGAGGGACCTGCCAGATGCTTCCTGGGAGCTGCCCCAGGTAAGCACTGCCAGGACTCCCCACCTTGCCCCCCGGCAGGTCCCTCTGGCTGTTAGGGTCAGGTCAGATGTGGGGGGCGGGGCGGAGGGCTCTCTGCGCACTGCCGGTGCCTGCAAGCCCTGCTCCGCGGCTCTGGCAGCTCCCATTGGTGCTTTCCCCAGCCAATGGGAGCATGGAGCTCACACTTTTGGTGGGAGCAGCACATGGAGACCCCTTGGATGCCCCTGATCCTAGGAGCCAGAGGGACCTGCGGCAGGAGGGGTGAGTAGGTGAGTGGGGTGGGGTGAAGAGGCGAGCGATGAGCCAGCAGTGAGCCGGGGGCGGTGGGGTGGAGAAGAGGCAAGCGGCAAGAGAGCCAGTGGCTGCCTGGCAGACAGGCGGGGAGGCAAGTGGCGTGGGTGAAGAGGCGAGCGGCGAAGGAGCCAGCAGTGGGTAGGGTCCAATGGGGCAGGGAGGGGGTGGGGACTTTGGGGAAGGAGTTGGAATGGGGGCAGGGAAGGGGCAGGGGCATGTGAGAAAATACCACCCCCCTGGAGTGTCCTCTTTTTTGAATGTTCAAATATGGTGAGAGACAAAATGCCTCATGGTGCTCCTCCCATGCACTTTCTGCAAGGCAGAGCAGTGGCTAAATGCTACAATATTACCCCAAACAATACAAAATATGCCACAGACCTCTGCAGTGTATTTGAGAGGGGACTAAGGACTTGAGTTTACCAGACTTGCTCATACGGAGAAGTCCCCTATTCTGTGAAAGGTCACATTGAATTAGGTACTATTCATGCATCGGGGCAGCAGAGTGAGACCTAACATTTGAATTGTTTAGTTATCCAACATTAAGCATTAGTCTGCAGGGTAGCAGTGTTCAATGACCTTTATAATCAGTTCTTCATTCCTCTGAGCGCTAAAGTTGGGCTTCTTTATGTTTGGGCTGCAAAGACCCAAACAGAGACAAATGTTTTGCAGGCCTGCACTGAGGGAGAGCAAAAACAGCAGGAAGCTTAGAAACAATGGAAAGCAATAGCTAGAACAGGCTGCAGAACTGAATTCTTATGTGAGAATGCTTTGAGCAGTGCCAGTTCAAGTGCTCTAAAAGGGTAACTAAATAAGAGAAAAGATATTTCATAGAAAGATTTGTGCCCAGTATTATAAGTTTACCTTACTGATGCTTTGTCTTACCTATATTTTATTGATTTGGCACAATCACTAGTTAACTGCTTTCAGCTTTACATGTCTCCCTCAGCAGCAGAAATGTCAAGGAATTCTGAAAAAATGGGCATGGCAAGAAACAAACCAGTTTTCTCCAATACACTCAAGCATGATCTGCTTTTCTTCCCTGCAAATCTTACCCCTCACGGCATACGAAGGGCCTGATTCTCACCTTCTGTATGTTGGTGTAGGCCAGTCGTGACTCTGTCGAGGTAAAACTAGGGTACACGTTGGGAGTTTCTCAGTGGTATTGATTCTAAGTAGATACAGGTGTGGTAAGTTTTGACATGTTAAAATGCAAAGAAAAAATCCTTTACAAAAAAATGTGAGGCTCTTTCATGATATTCCGTCATTCCTTGTTTAGATCCTAACGGCAGTGCACAGTCCTCAAAGGAGAGGGGCTGGAAAGGGCAAGAGTGCATCTAAAACTACCTCTACACCTCCCCCAGTCCTGGTGCTGGTGGTGATTGAAGCTGGTGGTGATGCAAGCCACAGGGCCATTCTAAGATAGAATAGATAGAAAAGCCTCCTAGAGACGGTTTCACTGGCCATGGTTGGGTGGAACACATTGTGATTCAGCTCTGCCTCTTTTCACGTCCAGAAAATACCCACTTGGTCCTGAGTGGCCCTGACATCTCAACAGCGGTGGAGGCAGTAGGGACTACATATATAGTCAGCTCTACCAGCTTTTGACAGCTTCCTTAGGAGGAGACAAGCATAGTGAGGGATGGCACTCAGAGGGAAATGGACCTGCCCAACATTGTTTGGGGGTGTCCTCAGCTGCCCTTTGAGAGCAGCTTTAGCTGAGTAGAGAATCTGACTTGGCGTTTTTGTCCGTTACGACGGCTTACAAGTGAGTTTCTTTTCATCCTCATGAACGGTCAATGGGCCACCGGTCTGTAGTGTCTGAGCAGCAGTCACTCTCTCCCACACACAATAGGTCCTATAAAGGTCTTGTCTTCACTTCTAAAAAAAGGTTTGTAATAGTTACCCTGAGGTAAAAAAATACACGAGACAATGAAAACCAGGCAGTTTAGTTTTACCATGAGGTAAATTCATTGAGGTCAACCCCTGGAGGAGTAACCAAACAATTAGTAAGCCTAAATGTGAAATTTCAACAACAAATTAATGAATTAATGGCACAGCATCTATCAGCTGTTGCCACAGGGTGGAGGACAGCAGTAGAGGTAAACTTGCAGTTAACTCATTGGGCAGGGGACCTGGTGACATGGGTAGAGGATGGCTTCAGAAGACTAACATGGGGAGAAGTGTGCGTAGGTATTCAAAATGCTCAGTTAATAATGTTAATGGATATTATGAGAGATGCTTGGTCAGAACAATGGCCTTCAGTATTAAATTGGGAGGCTAGCCCATATCTATCCACAATTGCAAAAACATACCCATCTACCTGGAAAATAACATCCCCGACCTGTGGGGAGAGTTCTTGTGTAATTGTTACTATGATACCATGGGAAGGAAATGCAAATAAGGTGGTTCCCTTGAACCCTATGGGAGTAAGTAGGGAAGGGGGAGCACGTTGGGAGCCACTAGGGAATAGGTGGGGGGGATGGAATGGGGTAAACTGGACTGTCATCACATTAAGCAGTTGTATATCCAGAGGAGGAATATGGATGTGCCCCTCTCCTATGACTATGGAGGAGCAGGATCAATGGCCTATTGCAAAGGGGGGGCATTTAGGGGTAATGTATATGGGGTACGGTGTATTCTGTTGGGAATGTATGCAATCCTGCAATATGACACTAGGAGGCAAAATCCTTCCAGTGTATGACAAAATTATGAGCTTCTATACACTGCCACCTGGACTATGGTGCACCAATGGATCAGTGGACTTAATCGTTGTAAACATTCGAACCAGCACCTACTACCCCATACCGTACCAAGTAGTTGAATTGGTTTGGACAATACCAAATTTCACTGTGGATATTCAATGGACACACAATATGGACAAAAGTACACAAAGATTACAAGAGCAACTTGCTGCAAGTGCCAACAGTTGGACACACTTACAATCCACACTACAGGATGGCGCTGACAAAATTTTAACCTTATCAAAGGAGGAGAAGCAGTGTTTTTGGTGGTGGCCAGGATGTTGGACCATACTGCAGTGGTCATGACTCTCGGTGTTGCTGTGGATTATCATAGCAGCTGGTATATTGTTAACTATATGTGTGTTACATTGCATATGGAAATGATCAAGGGGGGCACAACCCCCTAGAGAACAGCCACTAATTATAACCTATAAGTAATGTAGTAAGCCCCCCCAAGTGTACTAGACAACCCGGACCCAACCTTCTCGGGCCCACTATACTGGGAAGTCTGGAACACTAATTGGAATAGGTGTGGTATGCCCGTACGAGAGAAGGTGCAGGGCATGGTACTACACAAGGGGCAGTGGGACAGATGGAGCATCGACACCTTCCACCTTGATGCCTGGCCCTATCAGGAAATGTGTCGCCATATGTCCTATGCTTTTCCAGGGATACCTGGGCAGGAGGATCCCAAAAGAAAAAGAAAAAAAAAAAAAAAAGGGGGTGGAGTGTTAGGATATAGATATTCAGGCCTGTCTGTAAAGGCCTGTACTTTAAGAATTTAGGGGTATTCTTATCACTTGGCTAGTTCTAGAGGTATAAAAGAAAGAATCAAAATCACTGTCTGCTGGTGTAAGGGCCTTCTCTTACTGTGACAGTTTGAGGCCCTGTTCTTAGGCTAAGGCCTTTGGCTAAGCAGCAGAGGCAGCCATAAGCCAGGAAGCGAACAGTCACATCCTCACATTCCAAACTAGTCACATTGAAAGAAGATGCTAGTGGGCTGTTAGGAATACAATCCTGTCCTGAATACAATCCTGTCCTGATAATTCCTATCACCTCCAGAGAAAGGGAAGTGCCTAGAAAATGTAAAAGGAAACTTAGTTTGATAGCATCCTGTCTGGCAAGAACTCACTTATCAATAGCTGGGATGTGAAATCCTCACTTCTGGATTGTTTTGTCATTATAGTTCCCACTTTGCTATTGTTCGTCTGTATAATCTCTGTCTGGTTCTGTGATTGCTTCAGTCTGCTGTATAATTAATTTTGCTGGGTGTAATCTAATTAAGGTGGTGGGATATAATTGGTTAGCTACTCATGTTACAATATGTTAGGATTGGTTAGTTAAATTTAGTAGAATGATTGGTTAAGGTATAGCTAAGAATATTACTATATAAATTAGGGGCAAACAGGAAGTAAGTTGGGATTCGAAAATAAGGAAAAAGGAACTTGTATTTAAGCTTGCTGGAAGTTCACCCCAATAAATATCGAATTGTTTGCACCTTCGGACTTCGGGTATTGTTGCTCTCTGTTCATGCGAGAAGGACCAGGGAAGTGGGAGAGTGAAGGAATAAGCTCTCTAACATCGGGCTTTTTACCTCAACATAAAACTAAAGTGCCTGGTCTTCATTGTATTTTTTTAATGTCTGGATAGCTCATACAGGTTAGTTGTCCCAAGATGTGGGGTGGGGGAGAAGAAGAGAAAAATCACACCTTTTTAATCAGTGAAGACAAGGCCTAAGACTTTGACCTGGTGGGACCTATTTTAGTGAAATTTCTCTTTCTAGCAGAGAGAGAGAGAGAGAGAGAGAGAGAGAGAGAGAGAGAGTTTACTGAGACTGAAGATGTTCCATACACCCAAAAGCTCAAAGAATTTGGCATGTGCAGCACAATTATTAAAATGCCCAGAATAATCATAAAGACAACCATTATCACCCCTAACTGTGAAACCTGAATCTCCTACTGGTTCACCAGCATAGCCATTTTCTGCGGGCAGTTGCTCTTTTCCAACTTGCGTCCTTATAACAGGGTGGGCTGTTTAATCCGGGGGCCTAGTGTTCCAGGCCTGACTCCAGTCTGTCATATTGTCACAGGGTGCTTTAGTCAGCTGGCAGGCCCGCTGGCCTTGGCGTCCGACTCCAGCCCTTCTATTAGTCTGAAGCAGGGTTGCTTGGGTGGTCAGCAGGCCCTTTGGTCTGGGCCTCCAACTCCAGCCTTTAGTTCATGGTATCCCCATCCACTGCATGAAATCTTAGGTGGACTGGCCTCTTTGATGGGAACCCCCAGCCCTTTCCTCCTTGGGATCAGAGCTGTAGTTCTAGGCTGGGTAGGGGGACCTGGGCCCTTCCTCTCCACCAGGTCCTGGCCCAGCGCCCCGAAAGTCAATCTGCATGCACCAGCCTAAGTTCAGATGGTCCACTTAGTCACCTTCCCCTGGGCCACTTCCAACCACCCCTGCATCTCAGTTTTGGGGGGTGGTCACAGTGCACTTCCAACCCTCCCAAACTATGGGAGAAGGCTGCAGACATCAGCAACTCCTGCCCTTGACTCTTCCTCCCTCTTGAGGAATGTCTAGAAGGATGTGGGAAACTCACAGTCAGGTCCCCACGATAGAAGCTTACTCTCCTGTTGCTACAGAGCAGAACTCCTCCAGGAAAGGGCCACCACTACCTGGGAAAAAGATTTGGGGGTCACGGTGGATAATCAGCTGAACAGAAGCTCCCCATGTGACACCAGCCAAATGAGCTAATGTGATCCTGGTTGCATAAAGAGGGGTGTCTCAGTTAGAAGTTAAGATCTTCTTTTACCTCTGCATTTGGCACTGATGTGATTGCTGCTGAAATACTGTGTCCAATTGTGCTGTCCAGAGTTCAAGAAGGATGATGATGATGAGTTGGAGAGTGTTCAGAGAAGAGCCATGAGAATGATAGATGGTATAGAAAAAACATACCTTCTACTGATAGACGCAAGGAGCAATCTATTTAGCTTAACAAAGAGATGGCTTGGGCTGACTTGATTAAAGTCCATCAATATCTACATGGGGAACAATTTGATAATGGGCTTTTCAATCTAGGATTATGTTGTTACACCTTTCTTTACAATGGTTGGAAGCTGAAACTACACAAATTCACCCTGGAGATAAGGCCTAAATTTTTAAGTGCGGGTAATTTACTCTTGGAGCAATCTCCATCACTGACAATTTTTAAACCAAGATTGGATGTGTTTCTAAAAGATCTGCTCAAGGAATTATTTGGGGGAAATTCTATGGCCTTGGTTATACAGGAGGTCAGACTAGATGATTACAGTGGTCCCATCTGGCCTTGGAACCTGTGAAGAGGTTAGAATTGTATTAGGGATAACGCCTCATGCTTCAAGGCATGTTCAAGCAGGCTTCTAAACTTGCTCCACCAAATGTTGTGTGCTTATTCAGGCAAACAGGCGGTATATGAGTTTAGAGGCTCATCTGAAAATCTGGTACTTACTGTCTATTTTAGTATATTTCACTAAAGCACTCAGCAGCTTTCATGATGGGTTTCACAGCTTCTGTCTCAGAATGTGATCAACAGTCCAGATGCTACCTCCAAGCAGAGAGAAAAGGTAATTGTTCTTAGGGTAGGCTGGGAGCAGGTTCTGATTTGCATGAATATAACTGCAATCAGAGTCTAGCCTTGTGTTTGATAGATGGGGCCTGATCCTAAAATGTGCTGAGGAACTGTAAAATTTGAGAGAGCTCAGAACCAGTCTGGATTGGTCTTCATATGACTACAGAGTCACTCCCTCACAGATGTTGGCAAGGAAGTTTCTTTTTAAATCCATCCTCTTTACCATCCTAACAGGCACATTCAAGCTTTGTGAAAGATGTTTTCTTCATGGGAAAATAGCATTTAATTTGTGAACTTTGACAGGATTGTTTTCCACAGTTTGCTGTAGAGGTGAACAGTTCACTGAAGCTTTGATGCTCACCCAAACGCAATTATGCGGATTACTAACAGCAATTCTTAATTTTTAATTGTGTGCACACAAACCGTGCATTCATGTTTCACCATAGATCCAAGACAGAGAATAACAGAAATTTTTCAGATCCATGAAGCCCATGCAGGGTTGGAAAGGTCAGAAAAAGCTAGATTTTTTTTCCCCACACAGCAGATTCAGATTGACTGTAAAAGAGGTGGATTTACTACAATGACAAAAGGACCCCTTCCACTGATGTAGTGTTTTACACTACAACGGCACAGCTACAATGCAGCTGCTGTAGCATTTCTAGTGTAGACATGCCCAAGAAATTTACAGTCTAAGATGCCCAAACTTGCACTTTGATCCCTGTGTCTAGATCCCTTTGTCTACATAGAATCCCACTGTGGTCAATGGGGCTGCAGGGGTCAGGCTTTTTGGATTAGATTGCAGAATTGGGAAGTGTGTCAGACAAGAGGCAGTGGAGGGGTACAAAAAATGATGTGAAGCAGTTATGGGAGAAAGTATAAGAGCTAAAGCAATGAGGTTAACAGAAGCTAGCGTGGTGGGACACAATTTAAAAAAAAAAAAAAAAGATCTAAAATGCCTTTGTTGACTCATTTCTTGCGGGTATCCTGGCAAACAAACGTGAGACATACTTGAATGAGGAGTGCATAGTGGGAAGAGGGCAGGGAGGCTAGTTAACAGATAACTTTTGCTCCTTGTATTGGACTACAGTGCAGAATGAAGAGTCACTACATACTTTCTGGGAAACACCCTTTTCCTTACAGATTGTAATTGAATAAAATACTTTTATTGCTTCATCTTAAACTATCCATGATTGAAACTGACTGCATAAGTATCCATTTTAATCCAAACAATTACCTTTTTCAAATTAAAAATTGCCAATATATTTAGCAATATCTTCATACTAAGAATATCTATGTGGCTAAAGTGATCTGCCACATCAATGTTTAATATGTGTGTGTTTATCAGAAGCACAGAAGTACATCTTTTGGTTTACAGTATCTTTCCTTATTATTAGTATATTGCCTAATTGCATATGATTGATTTTATTGTCCTAGGTTATGCAAGGCATCAAGGGCAGGAAGACAGGCTGTGACTCTAAACTACTCCCATAACTATGCATGGACAGACAGCTGTAGCTCAGTTACAGCTCAATTGGATACCATTAATTGAAACTGAGAAATCAGATTATCAGCAGAAACAATTATAAATAGAGAGACTTAACATAAAGTCCTTAAATATTTTGTGTTATACTACACAAACTAATTGGCAGGAGCACACACACACACACACACACACACAACTAAATTTAGAAAAGCACAGAAACCAAGTGATTTACAGCTTGTGTGTGTGCACAAACAAGTCCCAGATTCTGCCCAGAGTTATAATATTAGGTTTCAGAGTAACAGCCATGTTAGTCTGTATTCGCAAAAAGAAAAGGAGTACTTGTGGCACCTTAGAGACTAACCAATTTATTTATGCTCAGATAAATTGGTTAGTCTCTAAGGTGCCACAAGTACTCCTTTTCTAGTTATAATATTGTGATTCCTTGACTTCAGTGGAGCTCACTTTCTCTCCCTTTCCTCCTGGGTCTCAGACGCACTCTTTCTCCTTGCAATCACAAGTTGGTCAGCTCCCCACTCCCTTTGCCTCTGCTTTCTCCCAGTTGAACCCCACTGCTGCTCCAGAGGTGTGGGCAGAGAACTATACTGGGGCTGTGCTTGCACCATCACTCCTTGGGGATACCCCCTGATTCTGCCCCAAAGAGGAATGAGAAGGCAGCCAATGTGCATGTGCCACTCTTAGCACTGCTGTATACTTTCAATGGAGGGAGGAGCTCTCAGGGACTGGAGTGTACTAGTCCTACTTGCTCCTCCATTCATGGACTGCATTTTATGGTACTAGTATATTGGATATGCTAGGAGAAGAAGTCAGCCCCTCCTTCTCCAACTGCATTCTATGGGACATATTGAAGGGGCTAGAATCTGTCATTCCTCCTTCCACCCTTTGTTGTACTGCTGGTGAGGAGAAAGGAGCAAATTGTCACCAAGGGGTTTTCTTTAAAGAAATAAAAGGGACTGGATTTAACAAGTGGGGCTTAGCTCCTTGTTACAAACCACCACCACCACTGAAAGGGGTGAATTTCACCCTTTAAGGTGTATTGTGGTGATGCAACCATGTTGGTAAAAATATCAGAATATTTTTTGCAGACCGAATGACACTGAAAAGCCCCTCACCAGGTTTCTTACACCATAGTGGTCACAGTAGACTCAAAGCAGTGAAAAAATATTTCAGTCAAAACAATTCATTAAAGTCACTTATGAAAAACATCCAGTTATTAGGCTCAATATAAGGCAAGTGAGTGCTATTCTATGGCCTATATCAGAGTAGATGATCTAACAGTCCCTTCTGGACTCAGGTATAGGCATCTCTTAATCTCTTCATTGACTATGATGTTTTACACCAGCTGATGATTTGCCCCTTTGCCTTTGGTAGAGCTGAGCAAATAATTTCTTGGTTTCATTTCCCCTTTGTTTGTGAAGAGTCGAGAAGCACCTTATGATTGTCTCAGATTGATTTGCTAGTCAGTCAGATCAGAGCTAAGTTTATTCTTGAACTGGTACGCTGTACTGTGAGCATTTAATATTCAGGAGCAGAGCTGAGTGGCTGGTCACCTACATCACATGGCAGGCACCTGATCAGAATTTAAGATTTGCCTTTTGTGATCATTTTCCAATAATTGTTTAGTTGTCTATTTCCAAGAATATTCCTGCCAGCAGACTTATTCACTAGAATATTTTCAGAAAATGAACATAAAAGGGATGTGTACACCCCCAAAGTGAATCTCTTGAAAAATATGAATATATGCTTAGCTCTAACTTTATGCTAACAATGGTCTCATGTTAAGGTACTAGTAGCTGAAAGCCTGTGCTGTTGCTTGGTTGTGGTAGTTGGGCCAAGTAATCCACCATTTCCCTCATACAACCAATGAAATTATTGCATGCAAGTTAGCTATAGAGTAAGGGTGGTGATTGATTGAGTTACCTCTGATATCAGAAGGGTCTAGAACTCTTGGCATGGAATAGATTCCTGCGTTACAGAAGTACACCATGGTGGTGTAATTTGAAAGCAAAAATGAGAGTGTTAAAATTGGATGGCAATAGATAAATCCCAGTAATGATCGAACCCGGTGATATGCTGAACAAAGAGCTCTTAACCATGCTTATACCCGTTTCCCTTACTTCACAGACTCTGACATTCTAGGCTTCAGAGTGACACACAGACAGGTATAGAGTCTATTAGGAATATTTCTCCTTTTATTATAGGCAGAACTAATAGAGACACCTGTAATGAAGGCTGCCCTACACTTCCATCATAAGACACTTTTCAATTGCTTACAACTTTTGCCAGAATGTAACCATTTGGGCTGCATAAGGGGCACCATCCTCAAGTGTGCCCTCTTATGGCCCTGAAGGCTTGCAGCTCTCAGCTCCCTCTGGCACCTGCAATCCTTTACTCAGAACCCAGAACAAGAGGCCCCCTTTGTGAGTGCTAATTTATTAGCTCCTTTCACAGAATACAAAAGACCTCCTTGTTAGCCCCCCAAGTCCCTTTTTCTGTCCCTAGGCAAGTGACAAGTTCAGGAATCTCTAGATTTCTGCCTGGAACTAGGTTATTATCCAAAGTCTCAGTCTCCATAATAATCATGAGTGCCCAGAACTGAATGATGCTTCAGACCAGCTATAGCACCCAGTCAGCTGCTTCCTAACCAACCTCTTTTTACTCACTCTTTTTGCCTGTCAGCTTGGCAAGGGGCAGGGGAATAAGCCTCCAGATTCTCTGCGAGCTCCTGTCCTTAAGAGCACTTCTCTCTTAACCGAGCACTGGTGCTCTTGAATAGGTCCAGGTGCTTGTTAATCAATTAACTGCCAATCAGCCACTTAGTCAATAAGTTGTTTACAAGTGGACCAAGATGCACTTGTTCCTCTTAATTTAGCCCACCACAAGTAGACTGGGCCCTCGCTTCTCTTAAGGGGGTCAGCTACCTGGTGGCAGGCTGAAATTGTCCATGCTGATGTCTACTTAGGCTGGGGTTTTCTGGAAAGTTTCAGAAAAAAAATCCAGACATTTCTGAGTGAGAATGGTGGGAAAAAATTTTGTTTTGCCCATGTTAACATTTTGTTTTTATAATACTTTGATTGATAAACTCTAGCAACTCTGTGCTTTGGAGCAAGGATTTGAAATTTGGCAGAATGGTCCCCCTGGTGCCTTTTGCTGTTTCTATGAAAAACTGCCTAAATAGAGACAAGTTAAAAGCCTTTGAAAAATCACAGTTCACATATGCTCAGCAGAGACTGTTTAGGGTTTGGCAGTTAAATTCTTGGAAAATTCCATCTGTACTGAACATACTCCAGCCCAGGGCTGTAGGAGCTAAGCAGAACTCTGTGCCATTGCTGTTCCTAGCAGCCATTGTGGCATTGGGCACCAGGACACAGAGCAGTGAGGCTGTTTCTCCATACTCCCACTGCTGGCATCCAGGCAGTGAGGAGGAGGAAACACCCTGATTCAGCTCTTGACCTGATGTAGGGGAGAAACTGGGACTGAGAGCTGGTGGGTTGGGGGTGGAGTCTGGGACTGGGAGCCAAGAGGTGAGAAAACAGGGGAAAGGAAGGCTAAGATCGGAGGAGGACTCCTCTAGGGTCAGAGGAGGAGAGTGGGACTGGCTGTGCTAAGAGACTGGGAGAAGGATCCTGGTGAGGAGACAGGGACAAAGAGTTGGGGCACGGAGACAGGATGAGGAGCCTGGGTGGAGGGAGGGAAGAGACTTGGACTGGCTGGGCAAGGAAACTGGAACATCGAGTTTTTTTGGGGGCAGACTGTGATGAGGATCTTGAGGAAGTGGGGGGGGAGGGGTGGAAGGATAGCTCAGTAGTTTGAGCATTGGCCCGCTAAACCCAGGGTTGAGAGTTCAATCCTTGAGGGGGCCATTTAGGGATCCGGGGAAAAAAATTGGTGATTGGTCCTGCTTTGAGCAGGGGGTTGAACTCGATGATCTCCTGAGGTCCCTTCAAACCCTGATATTCTATGATGTAGACAGGAATAAGAAGCCAGGGTGAAAAGAGATTGGGATTCAGATGGAGAGCACTGGAGGGAGAATGGGACTGGCTGGGCAAGGAGGCCAAAAGTGGAACAAGAAGTCTGTGGGATGGAGACTGGGACTGGCTAGGTGAGGGTACAGGGACTTGGAGCCACGTGGGTAGGGGGAAAGAGACAGGAATGGGACATGAACAGGTTGGAGGGAACAGGGACAGAAGGGTCTGTGGTCATGAAAGAACACTTCCTTCCTGAACCTGGAATGGAAACCAAGATTCCTGACTCTCACCATTTCTCTGCTGTGAGCAAATATTGATGAAATACACTGGCAAACAGTGGGTCTCATGCCCATCTAATGGCTGGTCCACACAGAGGATGACAATCTACTACTGCTATCAATTACTTTGTTAAAGTGCTTCCAACTGGTGATTTTATCTTGTGTTGTGATACTTGTTTTTGTTAAAGCCTCAGATATAGTAGTCATGGCATTACCTAAGAATCTCAGCTTTCACTTAAAAAAAAAAAAAAGTTTGTGGTTTTCCCTCCCAGTTATATAGAAAAGCTTGGAAACATGACCTGAGTGCCCTGCAAAGGCTCAGAAAACAGAAGTCAAATGAAAAGAACCCCAAATGCATTTAAAAAAAAACAAACACAAAACGTGATTTTAGGACAATCTCTTGATTTTTTGGGGCCCTGACTCATGCATTTTGAACACTTGAGGATGGCAATTCTGCCATTAGCTTGGTACCAGAGGTCTGACCTGTGGATCTAAAATTCCAGTCCTGCTGATGACCAGTGTGGGTATCATGCCACATAATGGCATTTCTATTTGCTTTTCTAAAAACCTAGAAAAGCATGTCCAAAAAAGCTACATTGAAAGAATTGTAAAGTTTCTAAGTCAAGCATTCAAAAGTGAGGAAATGCCAGCATTAAAGGTTGTCCATGCATATGCATTAACATACAGTCTTTAATTACATGATCATAGTTTATTTTCATAGGACTCTGCCTAGCTCAGGATGGACCAGCTGTGGGGACGAATCAGAGTTATGTAGTGAAGGAGGCTGTTGTCTGTAGGACTTCTGCCTCCTTTGTTGCATAAGTTGGAAGGTTTCTAGTGAATGAGCCAGGAGAATGCAGGAAGGGAAAGGATGGTCCCCTGGTTAAAGCAAATGATGGCACCTGGATAATTGCCCAGGAAATGCCAGAACTAGTTGCCCATCTTTGAAACATTGACTTTGCAACCTTACTATTTTAACATAGTTTTCTGGGTGTAATTGAGATATACACTGGGGCTGATTCTGCTCTCACACTGATATAAAATACTCTTAAAGTTACAGTATGTTATTCCACAGTGAGAATGGAGTAAATTAGATTAAGATTATATTATACAAACATCTCATAGACCCAGTTCTTCCTTGCAGCTTGTTCCAAGTGAATGCAGGGTAAATGGAAAACACTAACACTGGTGTGAGGTGAAAATTTTGGTTTGGTAGATTTACACCCAGATGCAAATGACTACATAGTGTGTGGGGCAGTGAAGATTCGAGGCCAGAAAGAGCATTTGGTTAGGATAGCATGCTCCTTCTTCTTCGAATGATTCATGTCAATGTTTTTCTTGCTAGTGTCAGTAAAAAGCTGTTTGTTTTTACCCTAGTTTCTGCCAAACTTCTTTTCCTGTCTCCTGCCTTGACTTTAGTTCAATGTTTTGCTTCTGTCTGCTGTTCCAGCTGGTAGGCTGCAGTTACCTCAATGAAAGAGGCTCTCTTCATACGCACATTACCTACACCCACAGCACTTTCCATGCACACACATGCTGTGGAACACAATAGTTTTACGTACAGGATGCTCTGCATCAAGAGGGCAGGTCACACAACCAAGGGCCTGGCAGAATCAAGTGTATTGCATGTTTTAAGGAGTAAGTTAGTTGCTATCAGTAAAAATCAGTATCCTGGAAAAGGAAACCATAGTCCCTACTTCAGCAGCAGGAAGGAATCTCCCATCCTGAGGAAGAAAGATTACATTCTCTCTGTGTATGATGCCCTGGAACAACTTCCCAAATTACAACGCATGAAAAGTTCCCAATTTAGTATGTTATCAGGGTAAGACTATTGAGCTGCATGCAGAATAAAGAACTCACATTCATTATTATTAAGAAGTCTAATTTTAGTAACAACTATTCTACTTGACTCAAAGGCAGAGCTATGTTAAAATTGGATAGAAAACTGAAGAAAGGTCATACCTACCTATGCTTCTTTAGATATAATACACTGTAATAACAATGTGATTAAATAAAATGGCCTGTGTTGATGGAACTGGGAGTTGAGTACATTTCTCTCTCTATATATATATAGATGTACACACTAATATGCACGTGTGTTTATGATTGAATTTTACAGGATATTTTGATGACTCTCAGTCTTGTCGATGATTAAGTCATGTATGAGGAAGGTAGAGACACCAGCCTCCTCTTTGGTAGATAAGTGTCAGAAACCCCAGCTGTCCAGGCTGTGGAGGTTGTTGAGAGAATAATCATGGAGAATAATCTTGGGAGAATTGTTCTGGACAGGCACCGAAAATAAAAATATAGAAACAAAGGACCACATGATATGAAACTCAATGGCGCTTCTGAGAAGATATTTAGGGGGATGTAATCTGGTCACCATTTTTAAAGGTGTCTTCCCAGGTTTTGTATTGTCATTAGGCCTAAGTAAAACAAAGAATCCCCCCCCCCCCCCGCTGTTCCTCAGACGTTCTTGTCAACTGCTGGAAATGGCCCACCTTGATTATCCCTACAAAAGGTTCCCCCCCGCCCTCCTGCTGGTAATAGCTCACCTTACCTGATCAGCCTCCTTACAGTGTGTATGGTAACTCCCATTGTTACATGTTCTCTGTGTATATAAATCTCCCCACTGTATTTTCCACTGAATGCATACGATGAAGTGAGCTGTAGCTCACGAAAGCTTATGCTCAAATAAATGTGTTAGTCCCTAAGGTGCCACAAGGCCTCCTTTTCTTTTTTCTGCTACAAGAGCTCAAAGTCTTTCATATAGTCTTTCCTTCATTACAGAAATTGTCTACTCTTTCTGCCTAATTTGAGAATGTTAAGTCAAGCACTTGAAGATGGAAGGTATATACCTACGGCTTGTAACAAAGCCAATGACTATTAAGGTTGGCTGATTAAAGCCATGGTTCTTGATGATAAATGGCTTGGAGTGTAAGATAAAGCAAAGGTACTTCCAGTGAAATCTTTCATGCCATAGAAGAGGAAGCAAGATTGGCAAATTTCAGAGAGGACATAAATGATAGTTATTGGATGCTATTTATAACCAATGGCACAGGAAGCTAATTAGTTGCTTTTCATTTGCACTCAGTAAGCTGAATCTGATAAGACATACGTTCATACAAGGTTTTCTCAAAAGATAAATAGAAAAAGGAAGCATCATCATCACCGACATGTACACTACCTCTAATGTCAATACTGAGTGAAGTCAGAAAGGGAAATTAATTCAGTTGCCACAAACTATACAAATATCTATTGGAAAAATCACTGCATTTCATTACCTTCGGAAAAGAAATGTGTTCTATGTAGGAAAAAAAAAATCATATATTGGATTCAAGGTACCCTGCAATATCAAATGAAAAAAAATTGGACTTTCCAGAAGAAGCAGTGATTATACACTGTTGTAGGAGAAGAAAAAATAGATTCAAAATTTTTACTTATGATATGAAATGAGAGACTGGAATAGAAATGCTATAGCAAGATGAATGAGAAGAGGTGCAAAAAGCTTAGATAGGAGACTTTCTTCTTACAGTTTTCATGCATCAAATTACTTTTTACAAGAGAAACTGGTAGGAAATACATTTTCTGCTTATATATTATGTATGAAGGTAACATACATCTGTTGAGTATATTTGATTCTTCACTGCCTGGTGCCATGCATTGTCATTTACATCTATGCAGAGTTTGCATAAAATGCTATCTAGTGCAAATTCTCCACTCACTCCCATCATCAGTAGCATTTTGTACCTACTATGAGTAGGTGTAAATGACTACACAGGATTCAAGGTGGTAGATAATCAAGCCCACATCTTCTCTTGTCCTTCTTGTTTAATATTAGACTAGTGCTTAGGAAGAATTTTCATTACTGGAAAATGGAGGCGAGTTGGTCTATGCTCCTGAAGTAGTTCTGTTCTTTATGAGAGAGTGGGTCACAAGCCCTGGTCAAGATTTTCACTGAATATGGAATGCATCTCTACAGAGAATTTCAGTCTTATTTCTCTAGGCAGCTGTCAAGAGAAATGCAGCCACAGCGTGTCCCAAACAAATGAATGCAAAGCATTTTCCTCAAATTTCAACTGATTTATGAATGCATCAGTGAATTTTTAATGTCATTAAAGATTTCAGATGAGAGAAGTCATTCAATAAATCAGAACAACAAAACGATTCAAATGAGAACATTTTGGCTCAAAAAAATGTTATTGCTTTTGATGAGATTACATTTTAGCCTTTCACTTCAGCTAACATTACATTTTATTCACCAGGATTCTATAAACAAAATGCATTCAGTTAGGATGATGACTAAAATGTAATATTTAAATCAGCACAATCTATAACAGATCCCCCATAATAAAATATATTATCCATCTCCTTTAGCAATATGCAGAAGCCAACATAAAGCAGCTGCAAGAATTAATTTTCTGAGTTGGTTGACATTTCTGAGCTGACTGCCTCTTAGAGAAAATGATCTCATTCTCCAGCAGACTAATGACAATTGCCAGACTGACAAAACACACTCTGGTAAGATTCATTGCCCACCCAGCCCTTCCCTTTTTGTTGCAGTTAGAAACTGACCCAAACAAAATCCTGTATCAGAATATCAAAATCTGTGAAAATTCATATTTGGACTTACATTTTGGGACTATTTCTAGTGATAGTCAGTGGAGATACTGGTAGATTTCAGTGGAACGCATTAGCATTTTTGTGTTGCTTTTTTACAGGAGAGAATTTCACTATGTAGAGGGCCCACACCACGGCTATGCACTATTTAAGGGCTTGTCTACACAGTCAGTTAGAGCACAACATCCAGGGTGCATATCTACAGTGCTCGAGCCTGCCACGGCCTAACTAGTCATGTGAAACCTGCTAATGTGCACTAAAAGTTCTGTAGCGTGCTTGGACTTACTGCTGTTTCAAAGAGCAGGACGTCAAAATGCACTACAGAATTTTTATTGCATCATAGCAAGGACACAGACTTACTGTATGGCAAGCTAGTCTGCTATGCAGTTCAAAGGAAGCTACAGTGTGACTAAGTCTCCATGTGGAGAAGCCCTCTGTGCCGTTTACATCCTCAAAAAGGGGCTTGTGTAGGAAATAAAGTGGCGCATAGGCCACTTTATTAACAGGAGTGGATTGCATTCTTACTGCACCATGAAAGGGACAACAATTTTTGTGGGGAATCAGCATAAAATATTTTTCTTGTGTTCCAGACAATTTAATTCCCCTAAAATTTTGCTTTTCTGCAAATTTTGAGGAGGTTACTCTTTTGCTTGGTAACAGGCAAAAAGCTATTTTCCACTGAATTTTGTGCTTGTGTAATTTTGTGTGAAAGTGGCTTATTTTTTAGTTCTCTTTTTATAGGGATTCATGAAAACAAGTTTACAATGAGCACACAGGACACTAGGTAGACAAAGCCCCCATCAGACACCACACTGTTTCTTAAGGCATGTGTACACTACAAATTTAAGTCGGCTTGTGTTAGGTCTACTTACAGCCACCACAGTTGTTCATGTCCATGCTGCCTTCCTTTTGTCAGTGGTGCATGTCCTCATGAGGAGCACTTCCACTGAATTAAGAAGGGCAATGTGGGGGGATTGAGGGCCCAGGCCCTCAGCTCTGTGCAGCTCCCTGCCGGCAGCCAGGTTCCCTCTCCTCCCCACAGGCTCTTGGCTCCCTGCAGGAGCCCAGCAGCTGCCTGGGTTCCCGATGGGAAGCTCCGAGTCTGGGCACAGGGAATCAGGAGCCTGAGGGGCAGCTGGTCTCTAGCTGGAGCCTACCCCAGGGTGACAGCCCAAGCTGTAAGTGGCTTTCTTGTTAATTTCATGGCTCCAGCATGAAGGTATGAAATTGATAGCTACCAGCAGTTGTAAGTAACCCACAGTGTCTACATGGGCACTGTGTCGCCCTAACTACATCGACAGAAGCCCTACACCTCTCATGGAAATGGAGTTATGTCAGTGTAGTACGGCACTTACATCAGCAGGAGCATGGCTGTAGTGTGTACACTGACATAATTAAGTCTACGTAAACTGCCTTATGTTGACCTAACTGTAGTGTAGACCAGGCCTTACTTTGTGGCCTAAGGTCACAAACTCAGGGAACAGTGAGTAACTGGTCAACCATGCATCTGTTGTCTCACTCAGCTCATACAACAGATTACATGAAATGGGCCAGATTGTCCCTAATCAGAGGCCTGCATTAGGGATTGTGTGGATCGGTACAATCCCAGTAGGAGCTGGGCAGGGTTGTGTTTTAGGAGACAATAATCCCTCCCTGACATGGGTGGCGCAGAGAGCACTATCTCAGAGAATGGTGTGAATTGTACCCCTCACTTTGAAGCCAGCCAGATCCACTGACCGATCCGGAGGATAATCAGAGATGTAAGGCTGGAAGTGACCTTGAGAAGTCATCAAGTCCAGGCCCCTCTGCTGTGGCAGGACTAAGTAAACCTAGACCATCCCTGACAGGTGTTTGTTTAGCTGGTTATTGAAAACCTCTAGTGTTGGGGATTCCACAGCTTCCCTTGGAATCCTTTTCCAGAACTCTACCACCCTTGAGGTTAGAAAGTTTTTCTAATATCTAATCTAAATGGCCCTTGCTGCAGATTACACCCATTACTTGTCCTTCCTTCAGTGAACATGGAAAACAATTGATTACCAATCTCTTTATAACAGCCTTTAACATATTTGGAGACTTATCAGGTCCCTCTCTGCTGTTATACTCAGCTGGCTAACTCCCTTAGTCTCCCAGCTGCCTTTGTCTCACCAGCCACCTGTCTGGTGGCTCCAATTCCTCTCATCTCCCTGTTTTCCTTGAGTTGGAGTATGTCCTCTGTGGGACAAGTGAAATCTTTGCACTCCCATGAGTGCAGTAACTGATCATGCACCCTGCCAGGCAAGGTCCAGGTGTATAAAGTGGAATGGGTTCCTTGTGCCATACTCTTCTCCCTCCTTTGCCCTACAATGAGTGGCCAAGCATAATCACATAGAAAATGTGCAGTGCGGCCTTGTGACAGGGTTGGGGCTCACCACCACGGCACCTTCCGTTGATAACTCTGGGAATTAACTCAGTCCATGTGGAGCGCCCTCCACTGGTGGTGTGCAGTCTCTCGCCCTCTGTTGGCATCCAGACCCACGTTGCTCCCTTCTTGCGGCATCCTCTTCATCTCACTGCCCTCCGGTAGTGCCCCCTAGTCCACGCTCACCCCCTTCCGGGGGCAGGGTTAACAGCAGACTTTTTGCTTTACCCCAGCCGCAGTGGTCAACCACATCCCCAAAGTCTAACCCCTCCTATCAGGGGTCGGGTGCAGTCTGCTATGGCCACTTCTAACAGACAGGTGTAGTACAAGGGGGTAGGGGGGAAGACCCAGACCCACTCTCTACTCAGGGTCCCAGCCCAGGGACCCTCTGGCAGCAGCCTCCCTGCCCTCCTTCGCTCCCCTTGTCCGCCTCTCCTCCCTGGACCACTTCCCCTTCAGCCCCCTTGCGGGCCCCAGCCCCTTCACTCAGGAGACAGACCTTCTCCCTTGAAGGTGTAAGAGAGACTGCCTGCCTCTTGCCTGGGCAGCCTTTATATAGGGCCTAGCCTGGCCCTGACTGGCTGCCTCTTGCTCAGCCCTGATTGGCTCCCCACAGGCCCTCTCTGATTGACTGCCTGCGCAGCTGCTCTGGCCTGCTGTAGCACAATCTGGCCTGGGCGTGGGCACCGCCCCACCACAGGCCTCCTGCTGAATATTGCTGCTGTTGCACTATGGCAGTAGTACCCCTTCTCCCTGTTCAAATTTCAGCTCTGAAATCTGGCCCTGTGGCTGCTGACACATACAAGATTAGAAATCATCCAACAACCAGCCCATATGCTAGGGTTGTGAAGTGAATTTCCCCCCACCCCCCACACAATCCTTCCTACATCAACAAATAAAGATGGCAGTAAATTGAATACCAGCATTCCTGTTGGTCTGCCAATAAACACAGGGTCCTGCACAGGGTCCTGAGTGGGTATAATGGAATTAAGATCAGGCAAGACATAGTGATCAACAGGATAACTCTGCTGCAGACAGCAGCTCCAGAAGGATGAAAAGAGCATGCAGAGATTACATGAGAAGACATAAGTACAGTTTCACAGACTGAACCAGAGCAGCTCTTCAGGGAAGTGGCTATGTCTTCATATATGTTTGTACAGTGGGGCTGTAGGCTGCTGGCATGTATCTCTAGCCCAGGAAGGATTAAAAGCTCCTCCTAGATCTCTTTCAGGCCCTTCCTGGAGGATACAATTCAAACAAAAAACCCTCACAAAGTAACACAGAGCAAAGCTATTCTGTCCTGACCCACACAGGCTCCAAGGGCCCAGAGGCCTTTCACTCTGTGCCTATCTCTCTACTCGTTGGGCAACCTCCCTCCTGCAGCTCTCTTCCCACTGTCTTCTTTCAGTCCCTTATAGGGATGTTGTGAGCCCTACCTACCTGGATCTGACAACTGGATAGGGCTCACTGGCCCCCAGCCCTTAAGGGGCATACCACTCTGTTACAGGGTGCTGTTCCTGAATGGGGCCTTTGGGCATTATTGCAATAACTATAAGTACCAGGAGGGTTGGACCCTCCCAGCATTGTCCTCATGAAAGATTGCACTCTTAATGGAAGCATCAGTGACCTGTGCTTGGCACTCGGTGAGTGGAATGAACAGCTGCCACTACATCAGCAATGATTCTGAGAATGAAAAGCAGAGAAAGAGAAATGGCAGCAGTAATGTCATCAACACGTGTTTGAAGGATGTGATGCTGCTGGTGCAGTTTTTGCTCTACCTTCTCAGTAATGGACGTGTCTGCTGTGACATACAACAACATCTGGGTAAGATAGATTCAGCTCTACACCACCGTTATGGGTCCCAACTCCTCACTGTCTCCCTCCTCCTCCATCTGAACAGCCCTTGCACCCCCATTTTTCCATATTAGTCCTGAATCCTCAAAGGAGATACTATCCAGCTTTCCAAGGAAGGAGACTGGAAAAAAGACACCATGAAGACCTATCAATCAGTATTGCTCTAGAGTTGGCCACATGGGTATTCTCTATTCCTCAGGAGCAGAGTGCATTGCCAGAGTACTCCAAACCACTATCAGCCAGTCAGAGAGCAACCAAACTCAGATCTCCTGAGCCATAACTAGACCACCAGACTGACAAAATGGTATGGGCCTTTAAGAAAAAAATAAGAGGAACTCACTTGCACATTTGGGGTAGAGGAAAACAAGGTTGTTTATAGCAATTGTGTCAGAGAAGATATTAGACTAACTGTTTCAGTTGGAAGTCCCATTGTGCACCAGGAAACCCTCATGTATGATGAATACTGAACATTTGCACTCCTGAATCCTTTACACAAAATCAGTAATTTTCCTTGTAACTTACTTAAAAGTCAAGCTGTTTATAAATGTTGATATAGCGCCTTTCACAAGCATCAAGGCCCTTTACAGAATGACAAAATGTATCTGTCTATGCAGTTTTTACTATGCTCATCACCTTGGTATCTGAACAGCTTATAAATCCAAAAGATGCTATGAATGATCTCTTAAACAGGGACTGTGGTACTCATTTCATCCACTGCTAATGCCACTAGCATGGCGGGAGGCAGGGTGGCTAGGTGTCCGGTTTTTGACTAGAAAGGATGGTCAAAAAGGGGAACTGACAGAGTCTAGTCAGATCGACTCACCAGACAGGCAGGCATCACCTGCGCCAGCCTCTGCTAAGCTGGGGCAACCTCTTACCTGTGTCAGGCAGCTGCAGCTCACAGCCCTGGCTCCGCAGGCAAATCCCTCCTGACCCAGACAGAGGGGAGGGAGCGGGAGAAGAGAAAAGCAGTGAGCGAATGGGGGGCGGGGGGGGGGGGAAGAGAAAGAAAGGAGAGAGAAGAATGAATGGGGGCAGGGACTTCGGGGTGGGGGGGGGGAGGGGAGAGGTGGCCTGCTGGAGTGGCAGGTTTTTGAATATTACAAAGTTGGCAACTCTAGAGGGGGCAGCCATTATAACAGCTTCAGCAATACTACATAAATTAAGGACAGGAAGTGAAGAAATATCTTCTCCAGTTAATGTGACAGAGGAATTTAGGTTGGCAGAATGTATTTATTCATAAAGGGGGCAGAAGTCATTCACCCCTCTCCTTCTGCCCCATACGGTTGCACCTCCACTGTCCACACGCTTCTCATTTCCCAGGAGACCTATAAGTATTGGATGGACAGCCTTCATTGAGAAAGATTTCTTTGGTGCAAGAAAGTCTAGCACACAAGAACAGGAAAACTTGAAGCTGTTTCAAGGACAGGTGGAAATTCTGATCTTATAGTATTCAGTAACTCTAAGAATATCCTTCACTCAATAAAACAGCAGAGCTTCCTTTCTCTCTGATTAAAGGAAAGGTTTTAAATTGCTCAGGTAAAAAGAACTATAGTGATGCCTTCCTAATCATAGATAAGTATCAGCTACTTCTGATCTGCTATATTGTCAGCTAAGTAATGACTCATTTTGTGCATTGTTCTCCCAGTACTGAAGACAACAGAAGAGTAAACCTTATCCACAGGCTCCTGTTACACTTAGACATTCCTCTCAATCAGAGGCAGGCATTACGAAACCACAGTTACTGCATTCACAAATTAAAAGGAGAGAAACAGTGAACATTTACATAGGCTCTTGATATACCTATCTGATTGTCCCATTAAACTTCAAGGCTGTAATGGAACATTTGGTTGGCTTTAAAAAAAAAAAAAAAAAAAAGGCAAACCTAGGAGACAGATGTATTAAGTGGGCCTGCAAGCCACATTAGTGACTGGAAACTATTTTTCATTTTAAGCCTGGTCCCATCCCCTTTTTTTATAGATATAACCTGCACCTTTTTTTAGGGTGGGCAGGATATAATTTTTTGCAACCTCATGTTGCTAATGCCATTCATATGCTGCTGAAAGATCAGAGAGGTCAATAGCAGGTGAACCTTCTTGTATACCATAGACCACTCAGACTGCATACATCACTTTTATGCTACTCAGACAGAATCCCCACCAGCCAGAGAAATGGGAGCACAAATTGTGGCTCAGTCACCATGATTTCCCAGTACCCATGGCCACAATGGTCACTATTAAAGAGTCAGCATTAGCCACCGGTTACCACACACTTCCATCTGAGATACCACAATTCCCCTCTGCACTTAGAATGGGAAATCTCATCATCCCCCCAAAAGGGCTATACACAAGATCCTCCTCATGGCTCTTCCCTGTCCCAGAGAGATGAAGTAGGAGCGGTCCAATAAACTGGTGATCTGTGGCTAGGGAGAGGGAGGCTGAGGAATTAGATGGGTAACCAGAATTCCACTCTGCTTCGGAGACTCCTTAGAAGGGGGCTTTTGGGACAGCCACTGGTTTAGAAGCCCCTAAAAATGGTGTTTGAATGGACTTGTGGTGCCCAGGAGCAGGAGGGCCCTGGAAGTACTGCAAGAAGCAGCACCTCTAGGTATATGGCTCTGAGCTCCTGGAGAAGCCATTGGACCTGTGAGCCTTGAGGGCTGAACTGCTCCCCATTTGGAGAGGGCAAATCTCTCTTCCAAAATGGAATGATTCAGTGAAAATTCCATGTGGAATGCCTGAAGAGCCCCTCCCCCACAGTTCTATTGCAGGGATATTTCCTCAGGAAGGGGTGATTTAAGTCTATGGTAACTGTGTGGGAGTTATTGGCAAATGCCAAGTTTTTAATAGCTACTGTATATATAGAAGCACTGGTTCAGCCTCCTCTACACAAACTCCTTGTATTTTGAAGCATGCTCAAACATGAGCTCTTCCTAACTGGAAAAGAGTGGTTCATAGTTCTACCCAATCCTTTAATTTCTTACATTTGAAACCAGAACTGATGTCACATCATCTGCTAAATTACAGGATTAGATTTCAGGTTTCCCACTGCTCAACTTCATTTCCACTCTCTGCACTGGAATAACATAGGAACCAGATATGCCAGATTACAAAAATCTGTATGTGTGTCATTCTCACTTTGCTGTCACATTGCATTTTACCCCCGGGTTATAATACATATCCTGTTTAAGATGAATTGGTTCCTTAGTGTGTTCATTTTCAGAGATTCACAGCTAACTAAACAAACTGCTGAAACTTGTTCTGCAAGTTTAACATGGTAACTGCTATCTCTTGCTTATACTGCATAAAAAAAGTTTTTAAATGTCTTGTTCCACAGGATAAAAAAAAAAGAGGCAGAGCAGTTTTGAAGCTACTGTGTTACTAGTGCTCTCTATGCCGCCAACTAGAGTATGCTTTACTGGCAAGAAAACAGGTTATGGTTATTTATATGCAAACATTCATTTATTTTCATTTCAGAACTGCAAACAATTATTTAGATAACCAGTAGTGAAAGCAAGTAAATTTCCACCTCAATAGTTTGCTTCTACCTGAGAAGAAACTCAAGCAATTTTGATAATGCATTATGTGTCTACTGAAGTAATTTCTCTGTTCCTGGCTTTCAAAGAAGATTTGTAATTAAATAACTGTGGAGGAAAGTATTGAAGGGAAAACATAGCAAAGAGTAGAACATGTGTTTGGTATATGAATGCCAGTATGGATGGTCACTCAGGCAGCAATGCCTAATCCTGCTTTATAACATGGCATCTGTACACTGTCCAGGTTTTGCATGCATACATCAGAGTTGGCAACACAATGGCTTTGTAGACCTTCAGTTTTGTTTGACAACTAATGCCTCTGCACTCTCACATTTGCACGTAGTCTGCCATAGGCCACACTTGCTTTGGCAATTCTGGAATTGGTTTAATCGTCGGTCTGAACTGCACCTGACAGCATACTGCCAAGGTAAGTGAACTTGTCCACTGCTTGGAGGGTTTGACCATTCACTGTGATAGGCTCTACATAAGGCTTTCCTGGTTCAAGCTGGTACATCGCTTCTGTCTTCTTGATGTTGATTGTGAGACCAAAAAACGTGTCACAAGCTGAAGAGAAATAGTCCATGCTCCTCTGCATGTCAAACTCTACTCCTTGGACCTTTATCTTGTTATGGTGGAGAGGCGTGTGTATCCCAATGACCCTCAGAACTTAGTCATCTGGAGTCTTGTACTCCTGGTAGGTCCACCCTTGATGAACAGGTCTGAGGTGTGATTCCAGATGAAGCACAGTTCAAACTTCTCAAGACAGGTCAGGCTACGCCTGCTACCATAAGTAACAGTAGACGGTACTACCTGCGACTTTTGACCAGAGTGGACAGCTACACCTGGCTCCCTCTAGAAAGATTTCTCTGATGGACCAAGCAATCAAGCAGATATGCTTATCTCCCCAGCTATGAAAGTGGATGGTAAGAACTGTGTAGCCAGCCTAGGGCATCAGTTCAGGTGCAGTAGGACTTGATGGCCTCCTACCGCATCCAGACCTGTCTCCAGCCGTCTTGACATTGTTGTGCCAATGGATTCAGACAGGCCTGGATGAGAGAGAGGGCAAGACTGTACAACTTTGTCACTTAAATCCAATTCACGTGCTAGTCATGACATCAAACTACTAGACACCTACAAGTCTCTTTGACTTCAGGATTGGGTCCTAAAACAGCTAAACAATCAGACTTCAGTTTCTGAAGGTGATATTACCAGATAGTAGTAGTAGCACTGTGTGGGGTTACACAATCTGCTATTTTTCCCATGAGTGGCCTGATCCTATAGCCCTTAATCATGTGAGTAATCCCATTTAAGCTATTCACCATTTGAATGAGAGCCGCGGAAAATTGTTTATGGAAGCAAAACTCCTATGCATGTATTTATGCAGGCAAAACATCCCATGGGAGTTCCTTGGGTGCCATTCACCTCTGTGCAGAGGCTCAGCACAAGCCTTATGCAATACTTAAGGACTCAATTGGGATTTGAACAGTGCAGAGGCTGTGTGTTCAGAGATGAACTGCACCCAGTATGCCCATGGACTGCAGGATTGGTTCCGTCTGATTAAACAATGTACAAAACCAAATCAGAAAGATCAAGGAAAAATATTTTTTTAAAAAGAAAAGTGCTCCATTGTTTTCTCCTTTTTTGGGGGGAGGGGAGCTACAATGTAGTTGTAAAGATTAAAAATAAAGCAGTCATAAAATTATTTTACTTAAAAAAGATTTTGATTAGATTTTAAGAAAAGTTTCCTTTGAACAAACAAATCAGGGGAGGGAAATACATTAAACATTTGAAAAATAGGCACCTAAAATTCCACTTCCTTCTGACTTTGTTTTGCATGTATCATTAAGAAAAGGGCTATAAATGAATAGGAGACTCATTCATAATGAAATATGATCAAAACTAGATTTATTACAAACGATGCAAAAGTTCAGGAAGCCATCATTAGGGTGTGCAAATTGAGGCCTGCCATTCTATTGAACTGGTGAGGAGTGTTCCATTCAGCAGAAAGGTAGGGAGGCAGAACTCTGTCTAGCACACCAACAATCATTCTTATCCTCATTATAACATGACCCAAGGCTTAGCACAAAACTTTTTTTGCCCCAGAACATAATGAGCTTTGTACCATAATGTAAGTGCTTGAAATTGATTTGACCGCAAATGTTATAAAAGTATCAGATCAAAGAAATCAGCAAACACCCCAAAATGGGATTAAAATGTACTTTCAAAATGGGAAGTTGTGGTGCTATTAAAAAAAAGTAGGAAATATATCCCATCAGGCATGTTGATCCTATCGTGTTTATTGTGGCTAACTGTATATCACTCACAAACTACCAGAGAGTGCCAGATGAATCCAAGGATCATTAGTGAGAGGAATATTCTGAATCCTGATTCCATTTCAATCTCATTCCGTAGTGCTTTTGCATTGGTCCTCTATCCATGTCATGGGGTGCACCCCTCCTCCCTGCCATGCTAATTTGTAAAACAAATTTTACTGAATGCCATCTAATCGTATTGCCATAGTTACAACCAAGAAATCGAAGATTGCTGCACTGAGCTGAAAATAGCTGACTTTATACAAGAAAAAGGACTAATTCTTATGCAAAGCTCTGTACTCAAATACAATCTCTTATTCAAAGAACAATGGGAAGTTTGCTCTTTGGAAGCACGACCTTCTAATGTCTTTTCTTTCTCCAACACTATGCTGCAAAAAGGGCTGAATGAAATGTGTAAAAATGATGGGAGGTGTGTATCTCTGAAGCCCAATGTTCAGAATACATATTATTCAATCATGAAAAAAATTAAAGCAACAGTAGCACCTACCTTTATAAAGGACAGAGTTTAACCATTCAACTCCTAGTGACTTTAATGGGTGTCAGATAGCTAAAAACCTTGCACGATGCTTTAAACAACTAAGGATAAGGGGCTGATTTAAGCCTATAAAAGTCCAGAAATTCAGCATTTAGGCTGAAGTTCAGTTCTTATTCCATTTCTTCAGACTTTTGTATTGCAGTAGTTTTAGTACATTATGAAGAGGATGGAAAAATGGTGCTGCATATTATTCAAATTATCCTTGATTCCAGTGGTTGAAGTTCCAGAGAAGAAAGGGCCAAATTACCCCACTCTGTGCAAAGCTTGTTTTGAAAGCTCTGTGTGTAGAGATTCTTTGGGGAGACAGATGTGGGAGAAGAAGTACTCTCCCCCAGGCTATGAAGTGCTAGTGGAGTACCTGGGACTGCAGCCAAGGGACTATTGTAGTTTCTGCAGTCACTGTAGCCCCCCACTAAGTAGGGGATTTGGTCCATGGATCCAACCCCTGAATGCAACCAAAAGCTTGCATATAATAAGGGAGGAAAAAATAATGAAAGGAAACTGAGCAGAGAGGAAAAGAAGCGGCTGAAGGGCAAGGCCAAACTCAGAGAATAAAATATATGTCTTGAAGAGAAGAGAGAGGAATAAATACTCTTAAAGAAAAAAAGATTTAAACAATTCCTTTAACATTAAACATTTTAGATAGATAATAAAATAAGTAAAAAATACCTAGCATTTATTTAAATCTTTTAGACCCCAAAGTGCTTTACAAAGGTGGTCAGTATTTGTGAGTAAAGCGAGCCACCAAAAGAAGGAGCCTTCCCTCACCTGAGGATAAGATAGACAGATCTAGGAGTAAAGAAAACAGATAGTACTGTTGCCTATATAAGTGTAAGATTTTAAAATCCCCTTTATATTTTATTATCATAAACAATACTATTTTCTTGTCGGAAGAAATCTGGTTACACTATGTGGAATAATCTAACAGCTAACTGAAATGTTACTGTAGCCAGTTTAGAAAATTATGGGTTCAATTCAGCAAGAGGCTGAGCACTTCCTGAAGACAATAGGAGTTGAGGGCTCTGGGAAGGAGATCAGTACCTCACAGGATCAAGCCCAAAGCTAGAAAATTGTCTCAGTTTTATTCAGTGCAGTAGCACATCACCACCCTCAAGTTCTATATTTTTGTGCTAATAGCACCACACTTCACGTTTTAAATCTCTTTCATAGTTCCAAGAATCCCACACAGCAAAAGGAAAAGAGACCAAAAGTTGTGAGGCGCAGGCATTCCTTTAAATGTGTGACGCAGTACGCCAAACTTTCAAACTAAATTGCTTTGTGCCCAGCCTGAGTGTGTGTCCCTAAAGGGGTATTTCTGAGTATAAAAGGAGTTGATTGTGCCCCTATGGGTTACTTTGGCCATACAAATCCCTTTTAATGTGCACCAATGTATATTTTTGAGTACAAATGTAAGATATCAGAGTGGAATTATGGGTAGCTTGGACTCAGTAGATCAAGAAAAAAAAATCATAAAATCATGCAGTAGTGATAGTAAAATCATAGGCATAAAGCTATTTTTAATGAAAATGGTGCACTGCACCGAAATGATTATTTGGTGAGAATATATAGTACCATTCTGTACATTCCTTGGGAAACTATTGCATGGTATGTATTAGACTGTGTTTATATGGGAAAGTTATACTGCTTTAACTTAAATTGGTTTTTAAACTGGTTTAGTTAAACTGAAATAAAAGTATCCACAGAGGGATTTAAGAGTGGTTTACTTAATGCTTTAGCTTAAACGGATTCCTACTTGGTTAAGCTAACCTGAAATAAACCTGTTTTAAACTGAAATAAGAGTGGGTCAGTTTAAATCAGTTCAAAAACAATGCCACTTTGTCAGGCAGAAAAGGCCTTAGAAATCTGTCTGTAGTTACACGTAATATGAAATGCTACATAACATGAAATTCCAAGGCAATGACAAAGGTTATAACAGTTATTGCCATTGTAGGCAGTATCAACCAGTGTTTGGATAGCTGTGCCTTGCATATTCACATCGAGATAACATAATGACTAGCCAGGTGTTGACTTCAATTTCCCAGGTCTAAATGAAGTCATCCCCATGATATTGATTTCAAGTAGCTTTGGTTTGTTGATGACTGCTGTCATTAATTTATTCACAGGGGTGAAATTCTTCCTCACACGGAACCCAACCAAATGAGTTTTGTGCTGGGAATTAAGCAGGTGACGGGAGAGGAATAAATGGAATCCCACCTTCTCCACCCCCAGCCCACCTCCCAGTCTGCTGCATGGTGCAGGGCTGCAGCACAACACACTGACTTAGTTTCAGACTTTTGGCAAGAATTGTGGCTGCTGCCCTTCAGAACTCCCAATAGGGGATTTCACTGTAAGCATAAATCCAGTGGCCTGTTTGCAACCTCCATCCATGTTGGCCAACTTCAAGCCTTCAGAACACAAGGGCTGCGGAAACTCCTTTGTGCATCTACTTCATTTTTGCCATTTCAATTAAGGCAGCTGGGGGGCTCCCATGGCATAAGGATAATGTGGAAGGGGGTGAAGTTTCCTCAGGAGGTATTAGTGAAAGCCCCTAAAACAAATAAGAGCTGCTTAGAAATGTTGTTGCATTTGATGGATGGATTAAAAATGGACTAAGATTGCTTTAATTTCATGAAAAATTAGCTGGAAGCTCTAATTCCACAGATGTTTACATTTATGAAGATAAAACAAACTATAATATGACATTCAAAGCATTGGGTGGGGGGGGGGAACAGTGAGTTTCTTTATATTTTATTAGTCAAAACAAAAATTATGAAACTAATCTTTGAGAATGTGATAAGATTTATCACATTATGTAGCTCACCCCTTCAGGATAATTAAATAGCTTCATTTAGGTTTTACATATCAGAGCTATGGGAGAGAGTGAAACAGATGTTTGGATAACAACGGGTAGCTATGCAGGCTCTTCAAACATTGAGCCAATTATTCATGAATTTTTAGTAGCACTTTGTATTGTAGAGACTTTAATTACACTGTTACTGCTCTGACTAGCATTACATACACATGTATATGAAGGAAGGGAGAAGGGGCATTAAACTGAGGAATAAGACAGAGTGAAGATTAATTCTTTACCACAATATTCTGTCCTGAATCACATAGTTAGAAATAAATCTTATCCTCCCCTCTCCCCATCTTGGCTCAAAAAGGAAGGAAATCTCTATTTTAGACATTGTGTTCTCTGTATTTACATAGTTTTTATTTAGAAACTGAGAGATTACTTTTTTTTAAATACAGACTCCCCTAAGACACCAATCCTGAAAACATTTAATCACGTGTTTAACTTTTCACAGCTGAGTACTCCTGTTGAAGTCAATGGGATATTCATATGTTTATAATTAAGCACATACAAGAATGTGTGCAGGATCAGATCTAAGGGCCTATTAATAACTAGCTCGTATGAGGGGTAAGCTTAGTTTTCATTATGTGTGGACAAAGCTGCCTCTGACAAGTAATAGGTGGATTTTCACTTAACGGCTTTCTTCCTTTGCATGCTCTGTGTCTTCTACTGTAAATGACAGGCATTCTATACTTGCAGTCAAAATAGACTTTTTAAAGATTACGAGTCTTCAATAGGTCCAGATATGCAGTTCTAAAACCTGCTGATTGCTGCCATTTTAATATGGGGTCTATGTAATCCTACTAATAATAAACCTCTTGACTCTTAAAGACTTAAGGAGCTATATGTCTGGTCTCATAACCATTGTGAAAATGCTTGGAGCAACCATTAGCAATATCATTGCACTCCATTGTTACAGGAGTCATTTCAGAGAGAATGTTAGGAATCACTTGTAACTGAGTGCATGGAGACGCTGAGGAAGGCTTTACTTGAGTCCATATTTGCTAGGAAAGTCCTTTTGCAAATAGTACTGCAGGCCTGGTTCTCATTTACACTAAAGCCTCTTTATATGTTGCAGCAGTATAAAGTAGCTTAGTGTAAGTGAGACCCAGATCCAGGGACTTAGATCTTTGGGATTCCCCATGAAAAACAGCTGGGTAGTTTTGAATTAGTTTGGAGGTTTTATGTTTAAAAGAGGTGAAAGCCCTCAGTGGACTTGCAAACTATTAAACTGGTGTTTATCAACTTCTCTGAGGGCTTGTCTACACTGCGAAGTTGTCGACAAAACTTTTGGCTTTCCCGGGTACTTAAAAAAGCTCCCCCATGAAAGACAAAAAAGTTTTGCCAACGCAAGTGGCAGTGTGAACGTGGCTTTGTCGGCAGGAGCACTCTCCTGCTGACAAAGCTAACACTGCTCGCAGGGTTGGAAGTATTTGGTCGGCAAAAGTACCAACAAAGTATTTACACACGCTGACGTTTAGTGACAAGGCTGTGTCGACACAGCCTTGTCGCTAAAAGCCGCATGGTGTAGAGAAGCCCTGAGTATCGCTTTTGAGTTTCAACTCACCATGTCTACACTTACAGCACTTCAGTGGCATAGATGTACCAATAGTGGTGAAGATACTATGCTGATGGGAGAGAGTGTCAGCATAAGAAAAAAAAACACATTCCCGTGAGCGGCATAAGCTATGTCGGCGAGAGAAGCTCTCCTGCTGACATAGCACTGTGCACACTAGCACTTATGTTGGTGTAACTTATGTTGCTCAGGGGGTGGAATATTCACACCCCTGACTGACATAAGTTTTGCCAAAATAGGTGGTAGTGTAGACATAGTCTCAGTCTCTGAAGATATTCTCCTGTAGAAGGTTGTGTGTGTCTTAGTTTATTTGAGAAAGCAGGAATTTGCAGGGCCAGAGACTCAAAATTGGGCCAGTATATGGAAGCAAAACAGGCAAATTAAGCTATTGCACTGCCCTCATAACCAGGGAGTTCTTCAAAACAGAACTGGTCTCAATTGAATGTTTCTTTTTTGTTCATGCTTAAAGAGTTGCAATATCATAATCTGATTAGATATTTGACATTGGTTGTTTGAGATGTGCTGGCCAGACAAATCACATGGTATTTGCTTCTGTTCTGAGCATAAAGTGACTTCAAATCTGAATATCCATGTGTGTGATTTTTAAATTCAGTTTCTATAAATACTAACATGTGACTGAAATTTCCTTTTCACAAATATCCAGGTCAGTAAAACTTCAGTGTTTGAATGTTTGCAGAGAACAAACACAAAGGGTATGTCTTCACTGCAATTAAACATCTGTGGCTAGCTCTTGTCAGCTGAATTGGGTTTGTGAGGTTAAGGAGCTGTTTATTGCAGTGTAGACATTCGGGCTTGGGCTGGAGCACAAGCTCTGGAACCCTCCCCCCTCACAGGGTCCCAGAGCCTGGGGTCCAGTCGGACCCCAAACATCTACACTTCCAATTAAGCAGCCCCTGAGCTCAAGCTCAAGTCAGCTAACACCAGCCAGCCACAGGTTTTTAATTGCAGCATAAACATACCCTAAAGTAGCATTATTGATGTGATTTATTTTTAAAATTTGAATCAAGATTTGTGAGAAACTGCTTGCATAATATAGGTATGTGGGAACAGGGACTTTATCTTCCTTCATGTTTGTCCTGAGCGAGCAGATTGTGGCACAAATGTATTGTAAATTATTATTATTCCCCCAACTGTAAACATCAGCACAAAGTGGTTTGACAGTGATATGAAGCATAGATGTTTTATCTAGCACTATTGGAGAGCGGATGAACTATTTTTGGGTCCTGAGCCAATGCCCATTGAAATTAATGGACAAACTCCCATGGAGTTAAATGGACTTTGGATCAGCCCCTTCATAATTAATAAACTATACAATCTGTTAAGATTTGCTTTGCTTCCTTATATGATCAAAAGGAGATTCCTTCTGCCAGCATTATAAATGCCTAAGTATAGGGTCAGGCAAAGCCAGCCCTGTTGCTGCTATGGTGCCACATATTTTGGGACTTCAGGGGATGAATATAGTGTTGCCAACACATCCATCTGTCCAAACTGAAGAATCATGTAAAAATGAAGATCCACCCACATAAGTGATATGTTGATGAGCAGGGTCCTAAGTGTTGTTGAAACAGAATTTCACAGGGCAATTGAAAGAGGGAATTATTTATACAAAGCGGCTTGTATTTGCAATAAAAATATTTGTGCTCTCTTGTCGCATTGCCCACTTCCTGTAAATGTGTGTTTACTGCTGTTATTTCACACTGAAGGAAAAAGGTCACACAATGCATGCTGTGCTTTTTATCCTATTAGTTCTGTCATGGAGATGCAATAGACTAAAACAAATCAAAGATGTACAGCCCAAGCATTTGAAGGGTATTCAGTGAATTTAGGAGTGAGCAGGTGTTAGTTACAGTGATGTCGCGGGCACATTAAAAACCTTTTGTTAAGCAATTAACTTGACATCCTCTAGTAGCATGAAATATGGACAGGTTTCCAGTATTTTGTAATGGTTCCTTTGTAGGGAGGCAGAATTATCTGAACAGTAGTGCAGTCACTCAACTCTAATGATTACAAGGGATATTACATCTCATGCTTCAGGGCCTAAGCCAATCTCTATTAGAGATCAGAATAAAGACTGGATGTGGGAGGCAGATTACCCCACACCTGCCTACCACTGGGTAGTTACATCTTCCTCTGAAGTATAGGATACTTGCCACAGTCAGAGACAGGGTACTGTGTAGATGCATTTCTGATCTCATTCAGGATTGCATGTCTGATGTTCCTATGTTTCTATATTATATGGAAAAATAGACCTAAGAATAAGATATTTATGTTATCACGAGGCAAATATTGGAAAGATATCCTGAAAATATTCCTTTCCCTTTTTAAAGGAATTCACTTTGACTATGTTCATGCCCTTGTTGTGACTATTGGAGGCTATTAGTGAGAAGCACATTTGAAATGATCTTTTTGAAGAGAATTCAAACAGGAAATCAGACTCAGAGTCAAGCTCATCCAATCAAGGAGCAGAAACCTGATGCAGGTGACCAATCATACAGCTCACATTTTAAATATCAAATTCTTTTAACAAAGGGCTTGCAAATGAATTATAGACCAAAAATTATTCACAGAAATTTGGTGAACAATTTCAAATAATGAATAAGTGAGGGGAAAAAGAAATCACTCTCCACTCATGGTCAATTTGCAACTGCAACTTCAAAACTTGCATTTTTTTTTCTTGATTACATTATTGTGAACTATTCATTTAGCTCAAATTCAGATATGCGGTAGGCACACACTATTTTTATCTATGCATATGCACATGGGTAAAGAGAATGAAAGTGCCCCTTCTTAAATGAATTTATGACAAAGGAATAAAAGAACCCTAGGAATTTGTTCACTCAGGTAAGTGCTCAAATCATATGGACTTGCTCAAGCAATAAACTTGATAAATGTTGCCTTTTACTGACCATGAAAGTTCTTTTTCAGCATCTGTGTTACAGATAGAAGAGCTTTCAGCTTTGAAACATATATGCTTGCTGGCTGGCTGGTTTAAAAACAGACAAAACACTAAAGTTTAAGATTTTTATGAATGAATTTCCCACAGCAGATAAAAGCAAGAGTCCTGACAGTGATCTACACCAACAGAAACAGACACAGAAGGATGAAAAAAAGGGATCAACTTCTATCACATGAAGATTGAGTAGCTGCAGCCTGATGATTGCACAATATGAAGTTTACCAAGCCGTATTGGAGCAAATAATGCAACCAGAGACCAGTGCTGCTTGGAAGAAATTATGCCAGGAGCATACTACTGGCTCAAGGAAGTCAGGGTTTTCTTGATGACCCACTGGTGATGGTAAAAAGATAAAAGCATTTGGGTTCAGCTGGAAAGTCTAGAGTCCTGACAGCTAGATTACCCAAATTCAAAAAGAGTGCTCTGCAGATACCCCAGGAAGAACCAGTTTATTCTCTGATCAGTACAGGAGGAAACAATGCTTTGAAGTCACTACCAAGATGGTAAGAGTTCAAGGGCTATTAGGAGAAAACTTTTAGGACTGACTTTGGGGTGTGTGTGTGTGGGGGGTGTTAGGTTTTTGGGGCGTGCCATCTTCAGGAGTTGCGCTTTAGATAAAAATATTTTAGGAACCATCATTGTCCTCTCTTCCCCAACACTTCTAATTCAAATGTCTGAGTTGCTTATCGCTACATATTATCATGGTATAGTTGTAAAATACAGTACAGAAAATTTGTCCCCTGCATTTCCCTAGCAGGGATACTTGGTGGTATATTTTTTAAGTCTTTGTGTGAATGTGTGTGTGTTTTTAAAATCAAGAATAAAGTGCTCCATGATGCAAAGAATGATTTCTTCCTCTACTTCCTCCCCTCTTGCTCTTGGGCTGCAGAGCCAAAGGAGAGCTATATATCTTGAGGAACTTAAGGAATTGATGCCTTAAATAAAGGGAAAAGAAGAAATGTGTTTGTGAACTTGATTTCACTGAAAAATTGAGAGACAATTTAATTTAAGAGAGCCATCATTATAGATTCATTGGCTATACTGCTGGTCATAATGAATTTGTTTAGTATTCATGAGATGCTGTATTCATTTCCACAGATTATACGCTTGTGAGACATAGCCTCACTTAACTATTGGCTATTCCTAGCTAGAATGTTAGAGTAAACAGTTTCATCAAATGGTGAATTCCATCTATTGCCAAGTGTTTAGAGTGCAATTGTTCTGTTCAGATAGCCAGAAATTTAGCTTCTTTCTGCTATGGAAGTGAGTGACCTCCCACACAAACATACGATTAACCTAAGGCTATCAACAAATGAGCAGGGTTGACCTTTTTAAAAAAACAAAAAACAAACAAACAAACACAAAAACAAAAAAAACCCCTCAATTATTTAAGAATTTTGGCTATATTTAAAATCACTGTGATTACTGTCATCCTGACAACCTAGAATGCACAGATGCTAGAGCTGGATTGCTTAATGCTGTTACTGAGGAAGTCAAGTGGTGGCCCCAGTCTTCTCACGTGCAACATAGCGATGTTGACACTTTTCTCTATCACTGTGATAGTACTGCCCCACCATGTGAGTTTCTCTGGAGTTGGAGGATTTTTTCCATGAGACAGGGAACTTGTACTGTGTGTCTTACTTGCTTGACAGATTTGTATACCAGTCCAATCAGCTAGGGCTCACTCCCCACTCCTGGACGTAGTGCACAGAAGCTGGAAAGCTGCCCTTAAAGAGTAGCAGATGATTCCTCAAGTCTTGACAAAGAGGAATTCTCAGGCAAAGTAGAGCTGATGTTATTTATAGCAACCCGTGAAGGACTGTTCTGTCCCCTGGCCAGGCCACAGGTGGCTTAAAGCCCCTTTCCCCACACCAATTCTCTTCAGCAGCACCAAGAATCAAGTCAACCCAACTGAGGACTGTGTGCCTAGAGTAGCAAAAGAATGAAAGCACCAAGGGTAATTGTAAGCTAGACCTTGACAACTGTCAGGAACAAGGGCTTGCACATTAACCTGGGACTAGCTAGCTTAGTCTCCAGCAGCAGATGATCACAAGTTCCTTGATGATGACACCTGCAGTTGAAATCATTCCTATGCTTGCCTTGTTTCCAGCCTTGCTCCAGGCATTCTCCTGATTCCAGCTATGAGCCATGGCTCCAGTTACTGGCTTCTGATTCTGGCTCTGACCTTTGGCTCCAATTTCTGGTTCCTGGCCCTGGCTCTGGCTCTAACCTCTAGGCAGGACTCCAGCTCTAATCACTAGTGCAGACAATCCACATCCTGCTTGTGAACAGCATCTGAATATGCTGATGCCCCATCCTGTGAAGGCAAGCCCCCTCCATTCTCATTGACTTCACTAGGAGCAGAGAGCATTTAGCATTTCTCAGAAAGTTCTCAGCACCTCACAGGATCAGGCCCATCATGAGTATTTTGAATGCCTCTTCTTCCTAAGTCTTTGCAATAGACCACCTGCTATAACTACATCCTTGTTTTCTTTCTTAATGCTCAATGTTCACAGTTGGGTTGCAAGTTCAGATATGCTGTTGAAAGTACACTTTTGTGGAAGTACTGGTTTGTTCTCATTGTGTTTGTCCCTTATCTGTAGGCTATTTTCTCCACCCAGTCACCCTTAAATTCACCAAGAATATTCCACTGATTGATAGGCTTCCTGTCTTTGAAAGGAAGCCTATCAGTAGTTTACTAGTAGGAAATGGAGCATAGGTGTCTTACTGCTTAAGGGCCAGTTCCTGAGACTGAGAAGTCATTAGACTCATGAGCTCAACTGAACTACTTATGTGAGTAAGTACTACTTAAACGCAGCAAAGGCTACAGCATCAGGCCCTGAAACTTTAAACTTAATTTCATGTGCGTTAATGAATAAAAGTCTAATCCTCTATGGACCAGATGTCTTAAATCCCCTACTCCTTATTTTAAATACTGCTGCATGAATGACTGTTGTTTAGGTAGTGCTTGTCTACCTACCTATGTATTTATCACTGCCCTATATGAGCATCCTACAGAAGACACAGGAAGGTAACAGGAATTCCGCCACTAAGTGCTGATGGCCCAGTGATTTATGTTTGGGAGGTGATCAGCCATCATGCTACTCTCACACTGCACTAGTACCCTAGTTTAGACATTTGTATGTGAGCAACCATCGTAATTTCAGTCCTGAGTAGTGGCATCATAGTAATTACCTTGGGTGAAATTCATTCCACCGGCATAAGGTCAGAATAATCAGGCTCACTCTGTATGAGAGTGAAGTGAGAAGATTTAGGGTGGTGAAATCCACACTTCAGGACAGTTTCAGTGAGAAGCCCTGGCCTGGAATAGCAGTCATAACATCTCTGTGCCAGCTGCATGGGGTACTGGGGTCTTAGAATCCATGTTTACATGGATCCTGCAGCCCCTTCCCTACGAAAAGGTAACTCACCTCCATCATGGCCTTGTACTTCCTGCCCCTTTCCGTTGCATGTGCAGGAGGAGCACCCCTTACTGCTGCCTAGCTACTCCTCATATATGCCACTGAATAGCCCCTCTTTGGGATTAAGTGATGTGTAGGGCTTTGCTCTGGCCTTTTACATCACAGAGATATTTCACTTCTTGATTTTATGCTTATTAATGAAAATATAAAATACTGGAGTCCAGTCTCCTGCCCTCCACACTTTCCCGTGTTTGTGTACAGAGACTGGTGTATATTTAGAGAAAGTTACATTAACCCTATCTTTAGGCAACTTAAAGAAACTGGTTGCTTAAAACAGATTCTCTAATACAGTTGGAACAAACTTTGTCCAGCAGCAGCCTCTTCCTCCCCAGTTTTAGCAGAGCAAGACTGGAAGTTTTAATACATTCACCTACTGTCACCATGCTTCTCTAAAGAAGATTAGTGTGACCAGTTATTGGTTTAACTACGACAGCATCTCTCTGCCAATAAGATCAACTGGCAAAACAAAGGGGATACCTTTGATGGCAGCTGTGAGGCTGGTAGACCACGTGCCAGCTCTTGCCAAATCTGTAGGTTTCAGCTGAGCACTGACAGATTCATAGCTGGAAACCAGACCAGCTCACCTATATGCTAGTATTGTTTAAGATAGGTGTTAGATTTATAAGGATGTGTTTAGACTCTATAAAATGCCTGTAAGTTGCTGCATGCATTAATTTTCCTTGTAATGTCTGTACCCTTTGATAAATTAATATGTAAATTTTGCTTTATAACTAAATATGGCTGCTCTGACCTGGCGAACCCATTCAGGAAGAGGGGTTCCCCCACCCCTCAAGAAGGGCTATCAAAATTAAATGGGCCATTGTGGAACATCATGATACAAAGTCTTGGTTAATGGCCCTTTCACATGCATCAAGGTGCTACTTGCAAGAGAGCCCATCCCATCAACTTGAATACTGGAGGAAGGGGATAAAACGTGGACACAAGAAAATCCCCTCTCTCTTTTGATGTTTGGACTGTGACAGGGCCAGAGACACTAAACTGAAGCATATATCCCCAGGGTTTCCTTGGGTCTGCCCTGAAAGACATTTTGAATTGGCAGATTACAACTGTCACTTTTTAAAACAATAGATTAACTTGTTTGCGTATAGATGTTGCCTTCTTTAACCTGTAAATAAGATTTCTTTTTCCTAGTTAATAAATCCTTAATTTACTATAGGATTGGCTACAAGCGTTTTTGATGAGACATCTGACATACAAATTGACCTGGGGGAGGTAACTAGTCTCTTGGGACTGGAAGCAACCTGAATCTTTTGTGATCTTTACAGACATGCCAAACCCATGGGGAAACACCCCCCCACCCCCCCACACACACACAGAATTTGGGCTTGTTTTTGGTTTATGAGTTGCTTGTTGGCTAGTTTGTAGCTTGTAGCATGTTTGGTTTGCAGCTCGTTGCAGGTTCTGTTTTTTGGATCAGCTCCCAAAAGCAAGGGCAAGGCAGGGGAGTCAGGGGTGCACAGCAGGCCCATCGCAGTCCCAGACTGCACACTGGGGGGGGTGGGGGGAGATCTAGTCACACAGAGTGTTGGGGTTCTTAGAGATTGGCTTGTTTTGAAATGGGATTAGCTTGATTTTTGGCTTATTGTGAAAGTCAGGATGCTTATTGACTACATTAAAGGTGGCAACTGTGGCTCTTTGGTGTATGCCAACCAACTATTACTAAGTGCAGCTTGCTTGGATAACAAGATAGACGGGAGTGCCCAATGAGACTGTGTGACACCATGGTAAAACTGTTACAGTGCTTCAGGAGTTCACATTTGTTACTGGGTTGGTGCAAATCTAATTATAGAACATAAAACCAGTTTGCCCTGCTTTTTGACAGTCTGCCGTGAGGTTGGTACTCATGGTTGTGAGCCACTCCAGACATCGTGACAGTGACTTCTGGCAGGTAGTCACAAGCTAACAGTGGTCCATATTACGAGTCTGTCTATTCATGTTAATGATTGATCCACATTAGAAAGAGCTTTATTACTACTCTGTTGTATTGCCAACTGGTGGGCATGGCTTTTAGTCCAATTCTCAGTTTATAGAAAAGCCCGGACACCATGGCACTATTCGCTCAACCCTTCATTTTTCCAAGGTAGACTGTGTTGTGCCTTACAATCTTTTTGGGGGGTGGAGGGAGAAGTCTTTCAGATGAGACTTTAACGGCCAGGCTCAGTTCTCTGTTTCTGGACATTAAGATTGCCCATGACACTTTTCATAAGGATAAGTTTATCCTGATATGTTTGGGCAACTTCAGGGATGTTGCTGAAAAACTCAGGCAAGTAAGAGCCCATTTTATCCCTGCAGGTAGATTACTCACCATATAAACCTTAAACAATAAGTCCTTAAACTTTATCCTTTAATGATTTTGCACAGACCCAATTACTCTCAATTCCACAGTCATTTTAATTGGTGCCACCTTTTAGCTATAAATATCTCCAGAAATGTTGGGAAATCATTCTTCATCTCAATTTTTCTAATTAAATAAAACACAGATTAATTCAATTTATTAAATTTTGTACACACAGAAGAACAAACTAAGGAATATTCTTTATTTGAATGCAGCACTTATTTGATTTATTAAATTTCCCTATAATTTTCAATATTCTCTTTAGGATGATACCTCTATATATCCCTATGGCTGTTAGCTGTGCAATACTGAGCAGCCTAGTGGATAAAGCGACCCTATATATTACAGTGCTCTTACAACTGGGGCAGCTGCATTTTTATTAGACTTTTCGTTATCAAACTATACTTCATTATGCCAAAATAGGCTGTTAAGGGCCAAATCTTGCTCCCATTGAAGTCAGTAGCTAAATTTCCATTGGCTTAAATTGGACTAAGATTTGTCCCTTAATAAAAATCTTCAAACATTTTTCTTCAGGCAAAACTGACTATTCTTGCAAGTTTAACTTTCATGACATTTTCTATGCACTTAGATCTTTATATGAATTAGGGAATAGGCTTTGTTTGAACTGTGTCGTTCTTATATTTGATTTCTTAATGATTTTTAACTTGTTATACTCTAAAGATTGGTTATAATGAGGGAATGTAGGTGCAGCTAGCATACCACCCAAAAGCTCTTCGAGATAGGATAAAAGACTATGTAGCCATGTGGATAACATACCTGTTTCCTATTTCTAAGGGTGGAAGTTCAGAATTGCAGTTGTACTTTTATTAAATCTTGTATGAATTTTGTTTCCATCTAGGCCGTTGTAGATTAGTCTCTGCCACTCCTGAAAAATTGCTCATTTGCATTTAGGGTTGGGTAAGAGTTTTTGTACATAAATTAGAAGAAAAGAAATAGAAGCAGGCAGTATATAGAATCATAGAATCATAGAATATCAGGGTTGGAAGGGACCCCAGAAGGTCATCTAGTCCAACCCCCTGCTCAAAGCATTTGTAGCAATCTACATTTGGATCCAAGCATAAAACAATGCAATTATTTAACAGAAAGAATAAAGCAACAAACTGATTTCAAGGTGTTGTAGATTTTAGTACAACAGCCTGAAAAGTAGAAATTCATCATAGCTGAGTATTCATGGACTTGCTGCTCCCCTTCTCTTTATGCTCATATAGGGAACTAATATGTAATGTATAGTAGGGGTGGTAGCAGCAGATCTGCAGGGAAAGGAATCTGCGATTCTCCATCATACTCTGTCCCCTTATCTGTAGCAGCCCCTTGACATTAAAGACCTGATTTTCAGGGATGCTGAGCACCCCTACCTCCACTTGTATTGGAGCTGTAGCTGCACAGCACCTCTGAAAATCAGTCCCTAATGGTTGGTGGTGTTTGAGCCTGGAGCATAGTCAGTAGAAAGTCAGAGCTAGATAGTGTAAGCAGCTTGCCCTCCTGGGAAAAATGCTATATCTGTGGAAGATTGTAGCAGACAATGCTGGTTGGGCTGGAATTAACGCTTTTGCTGTGTCATTAATTTACCGCAATGGGGACTGCATTATACAACTGCAACAGGGGAGCATATGGCAGCATAGCTTGGGAGCTGGACCCGTGGGGCCCAGGGTTGTCTGACACAGCTGCAGGAGTCATCAAGCATTTGCTGTTTGAGCCTGATTTTACAGCAGATTCCCCACCTAAGCCTCCCTACCTCTAGCCTGAGGCTATCATCAACTCATATCTGAAGGAATGGTGCAGAAGACAAGACATGATGAAGCACTCATTTTTAGGGTGACTAGATGTCCCGATTTTGGGGGGCTTTGTCTTATATAGGTGCCTATTACCCCCACACCCCCACCCCAATTTTTCACACTTGCTGTCTAGTCACCCTACTCATTTTAAAAAATATCCCCACCCCACATTCTGTGGTAGTTGTTTTAGGGGCAGCGCTATTCTACTTAACAAAGGTATTAAGATGCAAATACAGATATATACTGCTGGAGAATACACTACATAATCCCACTAAAAATAAAAATTAAGTTCTTTTGCAGAGCAGAACATGCTGTATCAATGATCAGAAGTTATAGAGCACAGACATGCTTTGCTATCCAGTATTCTCCAAGAGACAGATGTTTTCCAAGGGTTCAAGACTTAGTCTCAGTGGAGAAAATTGCCTGTCAAAAACAATAGACACAATACACTTTGCTACTCTGTATGGAATCCATGTGTTTTTGATGAAGACTATTTTCATGTTGTACAACCTACTTTGAGTTCACATGACCAGGACTGATATGCAATATAAACCCAGGGTAAGGTTTAGTGTTAATATGTCTAGTACATGTACCATTTTTCCTAAATAAAAGCAGACCCAGAATATTTAATATGCAAAACAGATTCAAATTAGAAGTAGATCAGTTCAGTTATATCAATATGTGATCATTGCGACAGCCCCTTGCAAGAGTAAATGGTCAAGTTAATGTGACAAAGTTAGAGATAAGAGAATTAAATAAGTTAAGGACAGTGCCAAAGCCCCTGGAAGTTAATGGGAGTTTTGCTACTGATTTCTAGGACAGTTGGGCTGAGTCTTGAGGCCCTGATCCAAATATTACTGAAGTCAATGGGAACCTAGTCATTAACTTTTAGGGGAGTTGGACTGGATCCGTAGAGTTTAAAAGCCCACATGTTAGAGGGAAACACATTAGCATGAACGGTGTTTTGATTACGGAGCTTGTAAAGTGTACCTGTTTTTAACCAGTTAGATGTTTACCTTCTAATTTCTATACATAGTGCTCTATTAAAGATCACTTAGTTTAAAATGCCTCCAGTTCTTATGATTTAAGTATAAGACAATATAAATGCCCCATTTTGCTAATTTACACTTGTGTGTGTGAAATATTTTAAATGTTTTATTGAATATATAATTTTCTCTTACACACATTCAGAAATTAGATAATACCTAAGATAGTATAACTAGTAATCAGCTTTGAGAGATCTTGTGAAAGGACTAGTCTTTTTCTTATGTCGTCCTATATTTTCAGCCCACTGGAAACCTACAGGGTTTTTTGTGATTCCCCCCCATTTTGGCTGGCTAATAAGAGGCAGTTCTCTTAGTGGTATTGATTGAATGTCACTTTTATAGCATTTAAGAATTTGAACTCAATCTTTGATCCAATTCCATCTATATTTAACTTGGTTGTTCTAACCATGAAGGAGTCCTCCCCTACCAGCTATTGGCCTGGTATGTGCTACCACAGTCTCTCAAACAGGTTTATTCTCTTTCACAAGCACATAAAACAAACAGAAACTCACTCTTTGCTGTCAGGACCACCCATCCCAGGGGTCCCCAGCGTCCTGCTCCTGGAACCTTCCCAGTTCTGCTCCCTTCCTGGAGCAGTTGTACTAGGGCTGTCTCCCTAGACACCTAGCCCTTGCTTTAGGATCTCTCCCTTATGGCTTTTTCCTTTTCCAGATATAGATTAGCCCTATCACTTACTGCCTCTAATGCCCTTTATAGGCTCAGGTGTAGCCCCTTTTAATTGGTTGGATTGGTCTCACCTGCTCTGACACAGGATGTGAGTCCAGTCTACTCACAGGGGCTAGCTACCCTGTGAAAGTTGCACAAAAGTATAACCACAGCTTAGTCAACGCTTGTTGTCCATTTTTCTTCAAGAACTGTAATGACATCCTGGTGCATGACTGCAATACAAATAATACATAATGCTGTTTCATATGATTCTTAAGATGTGCTTATCAGTTAAGTCTATCTATTTCTGGGGTCTTTGTAGTACTCTGTATAGTTTACTCTTGAAAGAACTTTCATTTTGAATGCTTGTCTGCTACCTAGTAAAATTAAGAAAAGAACATCCTGTCTATTTGAATCATTGTTTATTTTTAGGGATAATTTACTGTAATTTTGCTCACTGTGAATGCCTTTAGACTCTTTTAATTGGCTCATAATATAAATATCCTCTGGATTCCTGCCACTTAGAACCATACATTGTCTTTGTTTAATTTATCTTCCTGTCTATCCAGAAATGTAGCCATAGCTTTATTGTTTTTAACAGTCCTGGGTCTCCGCAGAAGCAGGCAACTCCCTCCTAAAAGGGATCTTCCTTCCCAATGGAGTCTTAGTTCGTGGGGGATAGGCTGAGTCACAACCAAGTAGCAGCTCTTGGCCTAACTACTGGATTTTTGGGGTCTTTTATTTTTATCATCACTCCGTGTATTTGTTGCTTCTTAAGAATGATGCAAAATGATGGACTTCAATAGGAGTTGGGGATGCTCAGTACTTTTGAGAATTGGGTTATATATCATCTCACATTGTCATATTCAAAATATGCACCTGTCCCAGTCCACTGAACAGCTCAGACATGGTAAACAAAGATAGTGGCCAATCCTGCAGTGTAGTCTCTTATGCACCTAACTAAACCTTACTCAAGCAAGTGATTTCACTGACCTCCAGGAATGACGAGGATAATGTGAAATAAGAGTGTTAGGGTTGGGCCCTATCTTTACTTAGCCTGTCCGAGTTGTTTAGTTTTTAATACTAAGAAAATCAGTTGACTCTGAAGGGACACCCTTCTTTCTCCCTAAGTATGTGCTGCTGCGGTTAGGTTCACACCTTGTTGAGCTGCACACTTGCAGTGGCTTGAGTGTCAGATTGCTGCATCAAGCCCATAAATCTTCACATTTGTCTTTCTATAAAAAAACCTGGACACAATCTGCAGGGACAAAAGGATGAAAGTTAGCTGAAAACAAACTACAAAGTCTTCTACTTTTTCTGCAGCACTCATTGAAGTGCACAATGAATTTACTTTCATCCTATTTTGAGCCAATTCCTGACAAAAATATCAGCCTCCAGTTTCTTTAATAGGCTTTATTTATGGTTTTTTAATGTTAAATAAAATAGAATTATTTTTAAAGTGCCAGTTTATAGTTGTGTTTAAAACAAAGTAAAGTGATTCTGGAGTAGCTGAAAAACATTGGCATTTTCTTTTAAATGTTTCAAGACTAAATGTTCAGGAGTGACAGGAGATACAGAAATGTTCACAACCCTCAGATATTCCCTCTCTCTTTTTAAGTTGTTCAAGTACAGTAGTTGACACAATTTCATATAACATGTCTTGAAGACACTTTGGATACATGTGACTGTGTACTGCAAATAGGAAGATTTCACAATAAGGGAGGCAAATATTTGGCTGGAATACAGCTATCCTTGCTTTCTCTGACTCAATTAGGAGACAACCAATGAGCTTTGTTTCAGTGTAGCCATACATTTTCTTACTCGCTTCCTGCCTGAATTAATATTACATTAAAAACTGTTTGTTCCCTGGATAGGAAATTTACTCACATTGGGCTTAGAAGTACAAATTGGTTGTTGGATCTGGAGACAAAGATGAAGAACACTTCAGTTAGCTCCAGGAAAATATGAAGGAAACTAATTTTGTCATATGATGAGTACAACGGATACCACAGTGAACATTGAAGAGTTAATGCAGAACTCTTCACGAGCCAAGGCTGCAATGCCACAAGGCTGGTTAGAACCAGCTCTGCTAAGTAAAACCATAAAGGCTATCTCTTCCCATCTGTTTACTTTTACTTATCACACAGAACTTTAAGAAAGGGAAGAGACTAGCAGGCACAGCACAGATTGTGACAGAAGAGCGAAAGAGGCTAGAAGCATAAAAATACTGAAAAGAGCTTCATCAAAATAGTTGGAAAATGCCACTTTGATGAAAATGAATTTTTCCCATGAACTTGTACAGATTTTGACATTTTGTTTTGAAAAAAAAATGGAAAAAATATTTTGAACTCATCAAAAAAGTCTCATTTCAACATTTCAGAATGAAATGTTTTGATTTTCTGTTTCAAAAGTTTTATATAATCTTGAGATAGATGCTTTGCGGGAGGAAAAAACATTTTTCCAACCAGCTCTACTTAAGATGCTCCTGAGCACTTATCGGCTGAGCATAAATGCACTGTGCCTTCCATGTCTTCTCAGTCCTATTTATCCTTATGTAGTCATGTACAGCCGAACTGTGTCATGCTGTTCTGCAGGTGCCCAGGACAAGGGAAGGGCACAAAGCGATTCTGTCAGGTTGCACTGACTGGCAGCAGGGCACATTAACAGTCCCCGTGCTTCCTGGAACGCAGGGAGTACTCCCTCTGTGTACTCCTTGGGGTTCAAGATGTCTCAGGAGTGGAGGAGCCATTGCTCCAACCCCTACACATCAGCCAGAAAAGCTAGGCAGTCACACAAGAAGGAGTGTTTTGCACCTGCTGACTGGGTTTAAGAGAGTGCCTCCTCCCTCTGTGCACCAGAAGCTCAGGAATCAACCTCCTTGAGAAATAATTCCTGCAAGAGCTCCCCCTGAGATGGCACATCTCTCTACCAACCCCAAGTGCTGAGCACTGGAAAATTTGATCCTGAATGCTCTTGAAAATCTTGCCCCCAAGGTACAATTAGGCCCTTAATTATTATTATTAATCATAATTAATTGTTTCTCCCCATAATCTAAAATGGTACTAATTATTTATAGGGTTTCAACATATTGAGGACAAACCAGAGAATTAAGCACAGTGAAGTCTCCTAAAAATATGTTTTTTAAAAAATTATACACCATAATACCAGAGGGTTTAACTTCCACAGCTCTTAGTAATAGGACTATTTTTATAACCCAGAAGCTGCTCCAAGGATTAGAAATGAAAGAAACTGCAGTGACACAAAGACTTGCCGTGAATTTTTTTTTCCAAAAATGTGCATTGATTTTTTTCATGAACCATCCAAACTATGGGCTATTAAACAAAGTCCTGAATTTCTCAGGGAGTCTGCCTAGGACTTGCACTACATTCTGTATTCCAGGCCATAGCTTTTTTTTAGAATTTGTTAGACCCTGAAATGTTGAGAGTCACTTTTACTAACATTTGTTTTTAAAAGAGCAAGGATCATCCATCTACTTCAGGGTTCGTTTGGTGAACTTTTAAGTAGTGATGGATGAAGCTACAACAGATTTAGAGGTTTTGGTATGAATTGGAGGAACCCCTGAAAAATTTAGGTACTTTCTATGGATGTGAGATAGTATTTACTATCCTGAATTTAGGATGATTGTAATACTCACAAAAGCTGAAGCTGTGACTGAGTTATGAAGGTCGTTCAAATTGGTATTGATAAATTATTTCTCTCACAGCATTATTTTTTGTCATACTTTAAAAAAGAAGTTATTTTTGAAATGTTTAGGGAATTAAAATATATTGGGTTTAGGTTTTTTTTATCCCTCCACTTGTAAAGCAAATACCTTAGCACTCAGTATAAAAGAATTGTAGAAACAGAGGGAGGAAAAGTGAATAATAATATTTAAATTCTAAAAGTGATATAAAATAGCTGAATTATCTCATGACTGATGAGGGCTAGAAACCAATCACTGCTCAGCATGGAATTTCAGCTCCCAAATAGGATAATTAGGTAGATGTTTCTAGCTGGAACGGTTTACAAGATGTCAGACCCGTTTCAAATTTCAGTAGGTCTATGGCTGAGTTTTTTCAAAATCAGCCTTGGGAAGAAGGGATATTCCAATCTTGGGAGAAAGGAAAATTTTGCTTGGTTCTTTTTATCAAACACAGTAGCAGCTGTTTTAAGTTGTCCAGAGGTTTGAATTTTAGTATCATAGAAATGTATGTCTGGAAAATACCTCATGATGTCATCTAGTCCATCCCTCTGCACTGAGGCAGGACCAAGTATACCTAGATCATCTCTGACAGGTGTTTGTCTAACCCGTTCTAAAACACCTTTAGTGATGGAAATTCCACAGCCTCCCTTGGTAACTTATTCTGGTACTTAACTATCCTTATCGTTAGAAAGTTTTTCCTAATATCTAATCTAAATCTCCCTTGCTGTAGGTTAAGCCCATTACTTCTTGTCCTACTTTCGGTGGACATAGAGAACAATTGATCATCATCCTCTTTATAACAGCACCTAATATATTTGAAAACTGTTACCAGGTCCCCCCATGTCTTCTTTTTCCTGGATTAAACATGCCCAGTTTTTCTTAATCTTTCTTGATACGTCAGGTTTTCTAAATCTTTTATCATTTTTCTTGTTGTCCTCTTGACTTTCTCCAATTTGTCCACGTCTTTCTTAGAGTGTGGCACCTAAAACTGAACACAATACTCCATCTGAGGCCTCGCCAGGGCTGAGTAGAGTGGAATAATTACGTCACCTGTCCCCCATACTCCTCCTCCTCTTCCTTGTCCAACACCTCCTCACTGATCACTTCGGGGGCATGATTCCAGCTCACCTGAAGTATCCATGGGGCTCTTTGGGGTAGTGGTGGGGTCGCCGAGGAGGATGGCATGAAGCTCTTTATAAAAGCAGCATGTCTTTGGCTCTGCACCAGAGCAACTGTTAGCTTTCCTTACCTTCTGGTATGCATGCTGCAGCTCCTTCATTTTGATGTGGCACTACTGCATGTCCCTCTTGTAGCCCTTCTCCATCATGCCACAAGCTAGCTGTTTATAGATATCTACGTTTCTGTGGCTGGATCGGTGGTGTCTGCACAGCCTCTTCTCCCCACAGACCCAGGAGATCTACCACCTCCTGTGTACTCCAGGCAGAGCACGTCTTCAGTGTGGAGCCAGCACGGTCAGTTGGGCAGTTGCTAGGTGAGTGCTCCACGTCAAGCAAACAGGAAATGGAATTTCAAAAAATTGCAGTGCTTTAAAAGGGGAGGGGCATGTACCTGTGTACCTGGCCATTGGGCAGCGGAGTTCAAAATGGTAACCAGAGTGGTCACGGTGGGGCATTGTGGGACACCTCCTGGAGGTCACAAAAGTCGATGCAAGAAACACAGTGTCTACACCAGGGGTGGGCAAACTTTTTGGCCCAAGGGCCACATCAGGGTGCAAAACTGTATGGAGGGCTGGGTATGGAAGGCTGTGCCCCCCAAACAGCTTGGCCCCCTGCCCCCTATCTGCCCCCTCCCACTTCCCACACCCTGACTGCTCCCCTCAGAAGCCCCGACCCATCCAACGCCCCCCTGATCCTTGTCCCCTGACCACACCCTCCCAGGGCCCCCTGTCCCAAACTGCCCCCCCAGGATCCCATCCCCTATCCAACCGCCCCTTCTCCCTGTCCCTTGACTGCCTTGACCCCTATCCACACCCCCGCCCCCTGACAGGCCCCCCCCCGGGACTCCCACACCCTATCCAACCCCCCTGTTCCCTGTCCCCTGACTGCCCCACCCGAACCTCCGCCCCATCCAACCGCCCATGGCTCCCTGTCCCCTGACTGCCCCCTGGGACCCCCTGCCCCTTATCCAACCACCGCCACCTCCGCCCCCTTACCATGCTGCTCAGAGCAACAGGACCTCGCAGTCCCACTGCCCGGACAGAGCAAGCTGTGCTGCCTGTGCAGGAGTGCGGCTGTGGTGGGGAGGGGGAGGGAGGCTAGCCTCCCCGGCCGGGAGCTCAAGGGCTGGGCAGGACGGTCCCGCAGGCCATAGTTTGCCCACCTCTGGTCTACACTGACACTGAGTCACCCTGACTGTGTCAACCTAAGTGCAATGCCTTTTGTGTAGATGGAATATTAAGTCAGTGTAGTGGGCAAGTTACATCAGTGGGAGCAACATTTTAGAGTTGACGCTTACGGAGTTAGGTCAACGTAAACTGCTTTGTGTTGACCTAACTCTGTAGTGTAGACCAGAGATCTGACTTTCCTGTTAATGAAACCCAAAAGGTCATTTGCCTTTTTTGCAGCTTAATCACACTGTTGGCTCAATTTGTGATCCACTATAACCACAAGATTATATTCTTTCAAAGTGCTTGAATCCCCAGACTCCGAAGCATGGTGTCATCTAAAAATTTTATAAGTATACTCTTCATTCTATTATCCGAGCCACTAATGAAAATATATAATGGTACCAGATACATGTGGGAGTCTATTAGAAATCTCCTCCGATTTGGACAGTGAAATATCGATACATACTCTCTAAGTATGTTTTTTCAACCAGTTGTGCATCCACTTTATAGTAGTTTTAACTTGACCACATTTCCCTAATTTGCTTATGAGAATGTCATGAGGCACTGCATCCAAATCTTTACTAAAATCAGGAGAAATCATGAAGAAACTCCAGTTGATGAATAGACAGAGTGCAGGTGAGGAGGTGCAAAACAAATGGAATTTAGCTCATGATATCATGAGCACGTGTGCAGTGTGTACAGTATAGTTAATCGGTGCAGTTGTGTGATATATAGGCTGCATTGTATGTGAACTTACAAGTTTTACCTGCTCACCAGCTGTACTAATTTTTGTAAAGACAGAAACCCTCTGTGTGCTCCTGTAGATTTAGTGATAAATACATTGAGAGGCAGCAAAGAATAGCGAACAGAGCATGGGACTGGGAGTCAGGAACCCTTGAGTTGTAATGACTGCACTGGCATTGACTTGCTGTGTGGTCTTGGGTAAACTCACCTGTCAGTGACTCTGTCTCCCTCTCTGTAAAACTGGGACAAATATACCTCACAGGGCTACTTTGTTTGAAAGTGCCAAGCCCTATATCACTGGATAGTAATTCCATGCTCTAATAAGAATATAACAGTAGGGATCTATTATCAACCACCTGACCAGGACAGTGATAGTGACTATGAAATGCTAAGGGAGATTAGAGAGGCTATCAAAATAAAAAACTCAATAATAGTGGGGGATTTCAAAAAGGCATTAGAAAAGGTTCAGAAAAGGGCAACTAAAATGATTAGGGGTTTGGAACGGGTCCCATATGAGGACAGATTAGTCCTACAGAGGCTAGGACTTTTCAGTTTGGAAAAGAGGAGACTAAGGGAGGTGATAGAGGAATATAAAATCTTGAGTGGTGTGGAGAAAGTGAATAAGGAAAAGTTATTTACTTGTTCCCATAATATGAGAACTAGGGGCCACCAAATTAAATTAATGGGTAGCAGGTTTAAAACAAATAAAAGGAAGTTCTTCACTTAACGCACAGTCAACTTGTGGAACTCCTTGCCTGAGGAGGTTGTGAAGGCTAGGACTATAACAGGGTTTAAAAGAGAAATGGATAAATTCATGGAGGTTAAGTCCATTAATGGCTATTAGCCAGGATGGGTAAGGAATGGTGTCCTTAGCCTCCGTTTGTCAGAGGGTGGAGATGGATGGCAGGAGAGGGATCACTAGATCATTACCTGTTAGGTTCACTCCCTCTGGGGCACCTGGCATTGGCTACTGTCGGTAGACTGGATAGTGGGCTGGATGGACCTTTGGTCTGACCCAGTATGGCCATTCTTATGTTCTTATGGCCTAGTATAATTAGTCATCAGTATTATTAATGGAGTATTTGTCTCCTTGCCTGTCCTCTTCCCCTCTGGCAGCAGCACTGATGGCAGATTTGAGGGGGATCCTTTAGAGATTTGCTTTTTCCACTCTGTTCTCATAATACTGCCAATATCTACTACTTTTATTTTTTCTTCACCGTCACAAGGTCCTCTTACCCTGCTCCCACACCATCCGCACTCTCACTGTTTCTACAACCACCCAGCATCTTAGGCTCTCCAATTACCGACCCCACAGACCATTCCTTGCTTGGTTGGTTTACTGGACTCATTATGAAGGACCAGAACTTCAGAAGACATTATTTTCTTTTAAGTGAAGACTTTCACAAGCCTGACAGGAGTTCAGCGGGTACATGGATGTCCGGACCCTGGATATTTTTTTTAGGAGAGGGCTGTTCAGAGTTTGAAGGAAATCTCACTGCAGCTTTACATTTAAATCAAATTACCCCTTTGTTATTTATAGTTTGCACCAATTAGGGCAAACCTAATTGCAGCTTGCAGAGACAGGTACTTTTGTGAAAAAAAAGTAATGTGCTAAACTATGCTTAATATATACAACTGCATGTGAAAACATTTAGTAAAATAGAGGCCACAGGCCACATTAGTTCGTAATTGGATCAGTCATACTGTAAACATGAGCTTAATTTAAAAATGTACCAAAAGCCACAGATGGAGACCCAGATTCTTGGCTGTGCTGTGGCTGCTTCATGCTGACAGACCAGCACAGGGGAGCCATAAGCCCAGCAGATCCCACCAGTGGAGAGTTCCTTCCTGAAAGGGCAATCCTCAGGCGATATGGGGCTGCCATAACAACTCCTATGGTGCCCCTTCTCCCACTCTCTGGTATAAAAATGTATAGTGAGGGGAAAAAGGCCTGCCTGGGTTGCCTGAATGGGTTATGGAAGCCACTGGAAGCTGGCATAAAGTAAAGAGCTGTGAAGCTGCTTTTCCCTGCTCTCAGTACTGGACCAGCAGTCAGTCAGCACCAGTATTGCGTGGTGTTGAGCACAGACTGGACTCAGCCCAGAATCTGGACCAGACTCTTTATTTTATAGAGTAAATAAGATTTTCTCCTTAATATAAGCTATTGGCAATCATTCCCCATCATAAAATCAGAGTCACAGGAATTAAAATAGCTGATTACATCTCAGCTAAGTGATATCAGTCAAAACCCTCAAAGAGATCTGTACTAATTATTGTGCTCACTGTCCTCCCACAACAAAATGAGAATAATCAGACCAAGCATCCCCCAGATTCAATCAACTTACTGATTTATTTATTTATTTTTGGTCATGGCTTAATATGTTCCTACAGGACACACATGTAGGTGCTTCATTGATGTCTTTCATTTCCTTCACTGAATTTAAGACCTTAAAAACCAACTTATTTAATGAGGCCTTCAGTAAGTAATTTTATAATTAAAAACCACATCTATATCTCCCTGACCTCTGGATATCCTCGAGTCCCTTCCTTTTAGATTGTAAGTGCTTTGGGAAGGGACAGTATTTTCGTGTAGCGTATAATGCTAAACATGTTGTCCTAACAAGTAATAAAGAATAAGTAACTTGCTGTTTTGAGATTACATTTTTGACATTTTATGACCTATAAAATGTAAAACAAAGAACAGAAATGAGTGACTCAGTACAAGCGAGCAGAGAAGGAAGCTTGCAATTAGGTGGGATTCTTTTTTCAAAGTGCAAGAATATTTCTATAATTTGGCATTTGTTCTCCATTTACAGCGATAGATAGTCAGACAAGACTAGTTGGGAGGGGTGAAGAGAAATTTCAGTCTAAAATGAATCATTGTTAGATGTTCAGCAGTATGTCCACACATGCCAGTTGTAAGGAAAAGGTGTACACAGGATTAGATACATTTTTGTACAGTACTCTTTATTTCTAAGTTAGAATCTACTAGTGAAATGCATTTATTGGCAAAACACTATCCAATAGATGTTCATACAGAGGTGTGCACATTAATAGGTGCATTGTGTCTTGTACTACACATCTGCTCAGGGGAATACCCCCCAACCTCACCCATACCTCTTAGGCCCCAGTATAGGCTACCTGGACTTTAGTTCTGGTGGCATGCGGTAAAAAAGAGTGCCAGATATCTGCTTACTCCCTCCATCGGGCAAGCAGAGCAGTAGGTTGATGGTCAGGCAATGAGCGAAGCCAGGACTCCACCCTCCTGTACTTGCTGGCCAGTGCAACTGCGTTGGCACAGTAATGGTCATAATGTGCTCAGGGTTGTGCCTAAAGTCACATCTAGCTCTTAGAACTTGACCTGAAGGAGGACAGATGTTGGTTAGCAGAGACAAGCATTGAGCCACTAGAAGAGTTGCTACTGTGCATGGACTAGGCTCTTTAGAACCATCAGTGAAGAAAGATCGTGTGTATCCATATAGTGTGTGAAGTTTCAGCAAGAATATTGCAGACCTGCCCAATGTGGCAGATGCCATAAAGCTTTCCAGTGTTTTGAGACATTCACTACCAAAGTTGCTAAAAGCTGCTGGATAGTATTTTGCACATTTTGAAATAAAGTGTTCAGCAGAGCTGAAATTTACAAATGTTGAATACTTAGCCATCTGGAGCATTAGATACTTAATTACAGCAGAAAGAGTTGTGAATGAACAATAGGAGACAGTTTCCACTTTACATTGCAGGTTACTGATTAGTTTTGAGCCTTTTATGCCTTATTAAAAAAACAAACTATGCAAGTGATCATGTTTTGCTACTCTTAAGACTTTTGTGCTTCTTTTTCTTTTCACGAAAGCTTAGGTTAAAAAAACCTACCTAACAGTGCTAAAATGCTCTCTTTTTACAAAGCAGTGAAGACTAACAATCACATATAGATGGATTTGGAACAATAGTCAAAGAAAGGTATTTTGTTTCTTGGTTGTAATTACACTTCATGTAATTCTTCCGCCCACCCCACACTCCCACCCCCATTGTAAATTACTTGCTTTTTTGTGCTTTCACCATTTTCAACTATGGGCTTGTCTTCACTACCTAAGGGTAAGTCAATCTAAGTTACAGTGCTTCAGCTACATGAATAATGTAGCTGGAATCGATGTAGCCTAGGTTGACTTACCATGGTGTCCTCACTGCCCTGCGTCAATGGCAGACACTCTCCGGTCAACTTACCTTCCTCTTCTTGGAGAACTGGAGTACCAAGGTCGACAGGAGAGCATTCCGTCGTCGATTGAGTGGGTCTTCACTAGACCTGCTAAATTGACCCCTGTTGCATTGATTGCAGCAGCGTCGATCTTCCCGTAGTAGTGTAGACAAGCTCTATTTTTCATCCCTGGGCCAAACTCTTGAAACAATATCAAATTAATGAGTTTACTCTGATTGAAATAAGGAAGACTTTGTCCCATATACCCTAGGCAAGTCAAAGTATCATACCCTTCCCTTGTTTGTCCATGTCGGACAACAATTAGGCCTAATGCATTCAAACATGACATTTGAAATAGAAGGAGCATTGAGGTGTATGAACTATGCACTGTAACTATAGATAGTTCTTTACAATACAGAGATAAATTTACAAGTTGTTGCTTCAACCAAGCACTTGTCGTTGTTTTTCTTTTGTCATTATTTTGTAATAAAGAATGAAACCTACAAGTTGCTTACAGCAATTTTTAGTGTTTAGTATGGGTGAGTGAAATTTACAAGTTGCTTATTCAGGACTGCCATACAAAGCATACTTGCTTTTCTTGGTTTTCAGAAAGTGAATTTTACTAAATATCTTACAAACCTCTTTTGTTTTCAGTGTGATCATACAGTGCCGATTATTGGACTCTCCCACAGTGGCCCAGGGCATATCTTGGGACTATGAAACAGTCCCCTGCCTGCATTTTGATAAATGGGGAACACTGCTAAAACAAAAAGAAAAGGAGTACTTGTGGCACCTTAGAGACTAACCAATTTATTTGAGCATAAGCTTTCGTGAGCTTCATCGGATGAAGTGAGCCGTAGCTCATGAAAGCTTATGCTCAAATAAATTGGTTAGTCTCTAAGGTGCCACAAGTACTTCTTTTCTTTTTGCGAATACAGACTACCACGGCTGTTACTCTGGAACACTGCTAAAACAGGTTTTTCCCGAAGAAAAGTTGTCTGATAAAGCAGATTCCTCTAACCTTCAGTGCAGAGTTTCAATCCAAGAGTCCCAAAATGGTGATGCATTTATTTTGTGGTGTCCAAAACACAGTATTTGAAGTGGCATAAGCTGCCCACAACCCCCACTGTACTGGGGCATCAGGAACCGGCAGACCCAATCCAAAATAAACTGAGGCCACACTGGCTAGATGATGCACTGATTCTGCACATCTATTGGGGAACACTGAACATAAATTAAGCTCCCTTGGAAGAATATGAGGGAAAGGTTTGGTAGTACTGCCATCTGGCCTCTCCCAAGCATGAATATCCCCACTAGGCAGCTGCTTCATCTGTTGGCAGACCTCCCATCTATGCTACTAGGAGTGCCATAATCTGGATCAGTGGAACTGTGTAGACTATAATAATATTAGCAGGGAAGTGATAGTTCAGTATGGTAAGGACATCTAGTTGACAAAAATGAAGCATATAACAAAATACTCTTTTTATGTATCGGAAATGGTCCACAGGCCATTTTTCCCCCTTCAAGAGACAAAACCACATATATTTTTTAAAAAGCAGTGCAAGTATTCCAGTGGTACACAGAGAAACATACTTTTGCTCTAGTTTTTGGCCATTCACTGATAGAGAGGGGGGTCTGGGGGTAATACTTAACTTTGTAAATCACTCTACAAATAGGGAAAAGTAAGAGATGTAAAGTGACCAATCTTATTCAAACCACTCAGCTGGTCACTGGCAGAAGCAGAGGTATAATTTAGATGTTTCCTATTCTCCGTCCTGTGCACAAACTACTAGTCCAGGCTGACTCATATCTCGCTATCTAACAAATCTCACAGAATCTTCTGTGTTCTCTTCTGTGACAAAAGGTTCTTACTGGATTAAAAAAGCTATATGGTGTGAGATATTAGGTTACACTTTTTTGTTAGCTATTAGGTATTAGTACAAAGGCAGTGTCTTCTGATAATGGTAAAATGGTTTTGTTATATTTGCACATTGCACAAATTGAGGGAATATATTTTTTACTGCCGTCACCCTAAATCCTGAGATACAAATTGTGTGCTAACTGCCGTGGGCAGGATAGTGCAAAAATTTAATTTGCACTCACTAGCCTGAAACAAGGGGAGTGCAAAATATACTTGTCACACCAATTTCACATTTTACAGTAATTCACCCAGCATGACTTCCTGGAGTTGAACCAATTGTCTTAAAACATTCAGAACTAATGCCACAGCATACAGTAACAGACAAACTCCCTAGCAACACAAGAGACCTCCAAGAGAAGACAAGAGTTTCTTAAAGGCCACTGAAGAGTTCTCTAACAGATCTCTGAAATAAAACATTGTAACAGGCATATGACATGTTATGACAAATATTTAACAGATACAAACATTTTAGGTGCCAGATATCCAGCAACAATCTGAGTTTTGCCGGGCATCCTGAAGGTATGGTTGGGAGTATGGTGGGGAGAGAGAAAGAAACCTGACATTTAATTGACTGACTATTAGCCACATTCAGGGCATGAGCCCCCTTCCCTCACTTTATCCCCTTTTCATTTGCTACCCTTCCCTACAACTGCCTTCAAGTTGAATCATATGATCAAATATTCAAAAATGGAGGCGCAAAGTCCATGTACAACAAAACTGCCCCTGTAATTGCATGCGTGGCTTCTGTCAGTATAAGTGCAAATGGGGCAAACAAGCATGTAAAATGCTAGTTCAGCACTTCTCACCCAGTGAAGCATTTAAGCACATGCTTATTTTTAAGCATGTGAGAAATCCTGAAGTCAAGCGATATTAAAGTCAATGGGACTACTCTCATATCTAAAGTTAAGCACATGCTTAAGTGTTTACTGGATTAAGTACCTAACCAGCAATTTGTCCCACTTGCTTAATCAACCACATTTTTTTTTTTTTGCACACTGATTTTGTGTTTATGAAAGATGTAACCATAGTGCTTAATGCTGCCACTTTGTAATACCTGAGAGTTCTTTAGCTCTTGAATTTCCTCAGTGTGGTTTTGGTCTATTTTTTAAAACTAGTTCATTTGGTTCTGCAGGAGAGGAAAAAGAAAGGGAGAGTGTTTGTATTACTCAGCAGTCTCTTTGGTTTTTTTAGACTGGCAAACAATGTGACTGCTAAGCTTTTCTTCAGCATGTGTCATTTTGCTGGATATTGCCCAAGTGAGAGTGGAAATAGCAGTAACAGCAGGAGAGGTTTAGCAGCAATAGGATTACCAGATTTTCCATGACAGTTTTTGGGGGCTGATCTTTCCATTGTGTTCCAGGAGAAGAGAGCTGTGACCTGCTCAGGAAAGTCTCAATTTCAATTTCTCTTCATCAGTGTCCTGGTTTTTCTTTCAGTGTGGCACAGATTGCCATGTTTTCCTTCCCACCTGCTTCACTCTTGCATGACTCATTTCCCTTATTCTGGTGCTGGCACACACATTGTTTGATCTCTTGGATTATTATGCTGTGTTCTCTCACTCTCCATTTAGAATATGTTGCTGAGTGCTTAAAGTAGTCTGAAACGTGACATGTCTATCATCACTCCCACATCTCCCAGTCCCTCTGGCCAGCAATTAACTCCTGCCTTCCAAAGCCCAAATCAGTCCCTGAATCAGTGCTGCTCCCTCATCAATTCTGTTCCTCTAGCCTCACTTCTGCTCATTCTTAGATTCTTCATTTCCCTTTCCCAGGCCTGGGGTGGTTGCAGCAGGATCTCTCTCCCCTCCCAGGCTGCGTGTTGCAGGGAGGGAGGAACAGAGGAGTTGTCCTAGTGCTAACAAGTAGGGACAGGGAGAAGGGAGGGAGCCACCTTCTTTCTGCTTCTCCTCCACTCCTGTGAGAATGGTGTCCATTCCAGAAGGAAGGGAGAGAGAGCACTGTCTAGTATCAGAGGGGTAGCCATGTTAGTCTGTATCCACAAAAACAATGAGGAGTCCAGTGGCACCTTAAAGACTAACAGATTTATTTGGACCAAGAAGTCACTGACTACAGAACAGGCCCAACAAGGAAAATAACAAACCACCACTGGCCATCACGTACAGCTTCCAGCTAAAACCTCTCCAGCACATCATCAATGATCTACAATCTATTCTGGAAAATGATCTCTCACTCTCACAGACCTTGGGAGGCAGGCCAGTCCTCGCTTACAGACAGCCCCCCAACCTGAAGCAAATACCAGCAACTACACACCACACCACAGAAACACTAACCCAGGAACCAAACCCTGTAACAAACCTCGTTACCTACTCTGTCCCCATATCTACTCTAGTGACACCATCAGAGGACCCAACCACATGAGCCACACCATCAGGGGCTCGTTCACCTGCACATCTACTAATGGGATATATGCCATCATGTGCCAGCAATGCCCCTCTGCTGTGTACATTGGCCAAACCGGACAGTCGCTACATAAAAGAATAAATGGACACAAATCAGACACCAGGAATGGTAACATACAAAAGCCCGTAGGAGAACACGTCAATCTCCCTGGAAATTCTATAACAGATTTAAAAGTAGCCATACTTCAACAAAAAAACTTCAAAAACAGACTTCAAAGAGAAACTGCTGAGCTACAATTCATTTGCAAATTTAACACCATTAATTTGGGCTTGAATAGGGACTGGGAGTGGCTGGCTCACTACAAAAGCAATTTTCCCTCTCTTGGTATTGACAGCTCCTCATCAACTATTGGGAGTGGACCACATCCACCCTGATTGAATTGGCCCTGTCAACACTGTGAGGTAACTCCCGTCTCTTCATGTGTCACTATAGTTATGCCTGCATCTGTAATTTTCACTCCATGCATCTGAAGAAATGGGTTTTTTTTTACCCACGAACGCTTATGCCCAAATAAAACTGTTAGTCTTTAAGGTGCCACTGGAGAGCTCTGTCAGTTTTCTACAGCACCTCTTATTAGTTGCTCTTCTCCAGGAGGCTGGCAGGTGTGGAAAGCAGCCAATCAGAGGGGTTTTTCCTCCAAGTGATGCTAAAAATGGGTGCCTCTCAATGACCTGGCTCCAGTGGCACCCACAGCTATATGCAAGTTACACACAGTGTATAGAATAGGCAGGGGCAGAGCTAGGGAGGGCAGCAGCTTTTCCTGCTCTCTCGAGCATACTTAGTGGCTGCAGAGTTGCTCAGGGACAGAACACTTGGGTAGGCAGGGCTGGAAGGAGGGGCTGACTGTGGCATGGACTCAGGTGGTAAGGTGCTGGGGCTAGCAGTTGCAGCAGGGATGGCTCCACAGGGATTGGCTCTCATTCCTGGGATCTCCCCGGCTCCCCCATGCAAGGCTTGGGAACTGCTCAGTGGGTGGGTGACTCCATTTTGTTTCCTTGCTCTGGTTGGGAGTTTTGTGGGAGAAGAAACTTTGGGCTATAACCCCTGGAAGTTCCATGTGTTGTGCGTACCATATGAAAAATTTCTGGACAAGGCCTTGCCAGGCTTACTACTTGGACATTTGATTTCCCAGGTCAGTGGCACTGACATTTCCACATCTGCCATCTTGCTGAAAAGTGACATCATGTGAACAGCCAATGCCCTTGACTACCATATTTTCTTTCCCACCAAGAGAACGTCTTTATGTGGAAATTGTCTTACTGGTCTCATCCAAGTTCTGTTTCCAGATTTTCCAAACTACCTATTCTACTAATGGCTGATCAGTGAATAGCAACATGCCCCCAAATACCCCAATTAAACATCACCTTACCTAAACTTTTCTAAACTTGTTCCACCTGCCTATTTTTGCTTAGACAACTCAGACTGCTTGGTGTCTTTTTCAGCATTATCAGTTCTGAAACATTACCCTTCCTGTTTTTTGGAGTGATATCTGAATTGGAGTTTTGACATTTGAAGCATAAACACAGTTTTAAGCCTTTGGCATCTGGAGAAAAAACTTCCCATGCAATATGCTAATGTAAAGGGAATGACTAGTGCACTAGCAGTGGAAATGAACTTCCGTTTGACTCAACCGTTGCCACTTCCAATGTGATTTTATTTAATAGCAAACTATAATTTGGCATTAAAACCTAAAATTAGAGGCACAGGGAAAGGAAGTCATGCTTTAATTCTGAGCAACGTCCAAGACTACATAATCCTGATATCACCCCCGAAACAGTGGAACAAAAAGGCTGATCCCTATATTGACTTAATCTCCATGGGTCTGTGGCTAAGAATTCCATATCCATGCTATTCCACTTACTATGACAGATTATTCGGATTTTTTTTAAAAATTGCTGTTGTTAAAAACAGTCTCTGGATGATTGCCTCAAGAGGTTACTCAATTATTTATGATGCTGATGCAGAAAAGCAATATATCCTGAAGATGACATACCATTAATTAATGTATCTTTGTGCTTATCACTGCCTTTTTCACATTTTAATCCCATTGTCAAGCCTGTTCTAATTCAATAACAATATGTTTTACCTCATTCCAGAACAGCAACATTTATTGTCTGGTATAAAAATAAAAGTGACTGGTAAATTATCTCAGTTTGAGGAAGAGTCATCGCTTTAACTTGATGGCATATGCCATTACATCCTCTGCAGTCTTTCTTCCTGTTAGTTGGGTATTTATCTTGACATACAGTGGTAGGCTAGACTTAAGCAGTGGTTCCATGACATTGTACATGCTGGAGAGAAATAAGGCTGGAATAAGTCCTCTGCCTATATTCTAACTTTTTTTTCTTTAGGGAATTGCATTATTGATGGCCCTCTCTTTCCCTAAGTCACAAATCACTCATTTCATTCAGATCTGCAATCGTATTGCCCAGACTAATCAGTCCCAAACCGCCAATTCAATCAGTGATGCTGAGATAAACTCATTGCCCTTGTGTGCTGAGCCAACCGTTTCACCAGCTTGCATTTGATTTGTGGCTCCCTAAAATGTTTAGAAAGTTGAAAATGTAACGTTTCCACTTGACATTTTATATATTAAGAAAATGTCAATTGTCCCTTTTAGCTACTTAATCTGTGTTAATTTAAATGGGGATAAAAAGCCGCCAGCCACCTGAGGGCAATAACAGACTCTATGCAGAGATGTCTTCATCCTATTCCATAAACAATGCACAGTGGACTCAGACCCAAATGAAACAGCATTTAGGACATTAAAATGAAAAGAGACAGCATGTTTTGGGCCAAACTTTTTGCAGTGCGCCAGAGGATGAATAAGGATGGCAGAATCTGGCCTTTTCATTTTTTTTTATTCATCCAGATAATCCCTAAGACTGTACAAAAATTTTTACTTGGAAAAATAAAATGCTCCAGATACAATGGGTCAAATTCTGTTCCCCACTGCAACCCCTTCAAATCCCCCCCTTCATAATGGAATACAGGAGAATATTATGGTATATTTTCTGGTGCTAAGACTTCTACAAAAAAAAACAATTTCCCCACACAGAGTTTCTATTCTCTTTCAGGATAGAGCCACAGGATCTATGCTGCACAGAGAAGAGGAAGCAGATAAAAGAGTCCTGAGGTAGTGCAGAAACACAGGGCTTCTCTCCAGATCCTGAGGGGGCAAACTACTTATTCATGCCATGCTAATGCAGACCCTGTTCATTAAGGAAATAATCCGAAGGAAACTCTGCAAGTGGAAGCTCATGGAGTTCTCTGTCAAATATGTCATTCCTGCCTAGGGAATGATCTAGATCAGTGTTCCCTGAACTCATTTTTTAAATGGACGGAGAATAACACAGGTTTAAATGTTTAGTTTGTAGACAAGACAGCAAATGTACATTAAACCTATTTTGATATCATCAGGATAGCACCCAGCAAAACACCATATGCCGAAGAATAGCCTGATTGAAAGACCCTGCTTTCACTGATACCAGTCCTTTAAATTTATTCAGGCCACAGTATTATAACCTCCTCACACACAATTTCTTCCCTGAGCTTTCCTTTGGCCTCAGGGTCCTAAGGGCCCAAACAATCTGCTGATCATTCTGGCACAGTGCAATATAACGGCCCCATTGGAACAGTTACAGTCTAGCATATCAAGGCCTTGTTGGGGACATTTTAATTCCGGTATTAATGACACAATCGGTTGTAACTGTTCTTATGGAGCCATTAAGATCTACTGTGTCAGACTGTCATGTATTAGCCTTAACTCTGTGTACTCAGGAGCCATTTTATGTTCCCAATTAAAATAAATAAATAAATAAATAAATAACATTACTGTGCATGAAGTGTAGCTGCTTTTCCAAATGAAGTAACCTGATCAATTTTAATTTATTTCCCAAAGTAGGAAAACCAATTAGTTTCCCATGGAACCAATCACCTGCAAAATTCCATTAAAAAAACCCCAAACAAACCCATTCCCCCCCAACTGTTTTCAAGTTTTCTCAGCACAAAAAGCACCTGAAACCATAAAACTTTCACACAGTTCAAAAATAGGCCAAAGAGATTTAAACTCAGTTCATAAAAGAATATTTCATTCACCTATAGAAACCATGCGTTCAATTGTCTGCTCAGTGATGTTTAGTATGACTTGATCACAAATATAAATGGGAGGAGATGCATAACTACAACAATCCTTTCAGAAATGCACAGAGTTAACCTGATTTTCAAATTTGGGATTGGAAAGAAATTTCTCTCCCAGCCACATTGGCATGGGCTTTATTTTTTCTCTATTCTCCTTTGGAGCAAAAGGTAGAGATTAGGTCAATATATCCCTCAGAGTCAATTTCCTGCATTTACAGGGGGATGTGAACACTCCTGGCCCTTGGTCCTTCCTGTTTTTCTTCTTCTATATCTCCAGTGAGAGTCATGTGTACATATCAAAGGGATCATATTTTAATATGCACTTTTGCATGCCAAAGCTGAGCCTCAAGCAAATTTTTATGATTGTAACCCCTGAAAATAAGCAATTCTGATGGAAATGCTGACAGACCCTTACTTGTAGCATCATGAAAGGGTGGGGTTTATGGCAATATTTTTAGCACAGTGCTTGGGAAATAATTAGACCATTTCTCCCATAATCACTTCTGATACTTTCAACTGAGACACACCTTTCTTTCCTCTAGGGGTGAGAATGGTATATTAACATCTCTTCTAATACAGGGATTACAGGAGTTTTGAATACAATAGTAAAATCATCTGGGTCTGTTTCCTGTATTTATTCCCTGTTAAAGACCAGGTGGCTAAACTATAAACTGGATAGCATGAAAATCCAAGATGATGATTGAAAAATAATTATAATATAGGTTAGTACAGTCTCACTAAATACAAACTGCAGACTTTCTCTCTTTTGATTCAGTTTGTCTTACAGCTCACCTATGCTTTTCATATTCTATGCTCAAACAGTCCCAGCATGCATGCAATGCAGTTAATCCTTGGCTACTATCAAATGTATTTCTGGAACATTTCACTTCTACTCAAAACATATAGTTTTTTTTTGTTGTTGTTGTTTAAATCTTGAGTGCTTTTTAAAGTTTGCAGCTTGGTGTTAGTACTGGAGTTTTAATTAGCTGCATTTTTTTGGCACTTATTAAATGAGTCTTTTTACTCATCACAGCATGATGGGCTGCTGCACCATCTCTCCGGCATATGCAAAACCATGCATCACAAGAGATTGTAAATTGCTTTTCCCAACTACCCTAACAGAATTGCAGCTTGACATTTTCTGTTATCAGAAAGGCAGCTCCATTGAGCTAGAGGTCAGGAGAAAGTATGTACATAGACTTGGGATCCTGTCCTATCTACCTCAACCCATTGCTCTTCCAGTAGTTGCTTATTTAAATGTATATTTGGAGCATCAGACTCATATGTGCATGTATCTATGACTTAGTATTGCTAGAAATAGAATTTTCCTCAGTTGTTTCGTTCTGATCTAAGAGGGATGACTGCTTTTTTCTCTATAATCTTTGGACTTAATCTATGACTGTCTGTGTTTGGCAATGCAAGAGGGAACAATATCAGCTAAAACACCTCCAAACCACCCCAAATATCTTGTAATTTGAGCATTTTGAGCTATTTACAGTAGTAGTCATATCACTCCCACTCAGACAGCATCGATATGTCCCTCAAAAGGCAAGAAAACATGTTAAAGTTTCTCTATATGGTTTGTTTTCCCTATTTTCAATGTGTATAAAACACTGGCACCCAGGCCTATCCATTTAGTGACAGCAGATTGTGCTTTCATATGATGTGAATTTGGATTCTGAGCGTGGTCCCTTATTCCTGATGCTATAAAGAAGCTCTGTGGAAGCAAAGTGATTAGCCCTGAGGATGAGGCAGGCTCTCTGTCTGGATGCTCTCAAGTGACCCTTTCTGACTGATCCAGGAGCAGTTTAACAGGCTATGAAGACACACAATTAGTGGCCAATTATCCCTATTGTTTCCCCACAGGATCACTGCCTCATTCAGAGCACAGGATGGACTGTGATCACGATGTGTAACTATTCAATATTACTTTTTGTATTCATCAATGTGGGCTCCATCTCTAGAGTACTTAAGGCATATCATCCAAACCCTGCACTGAATACAGAATTGTTATTTTCCTCATGGGCTTTCCTATGGTGCTTATCGCTCTAGAGCATCTGAGTGATTCACAAACATTAATAACTTTATCTTCGCAACACCTGGTACAGGATGTGGTTTTATTTCCCTCATTTTACACCCAGGAAACTAAGGCACAGTGATATTAAGGCGAAAGTTGTCAAAAATGTTCACTAATTTTGGGTGCCCATTTTGAGATGCAAGGGGCCTGATTTTTCAGAGTACTTAGCATCATTAGCACTTTACATTTCAGAGCTGAGCTTCCATTGACTTTGCTGGCAGTTGTGAGTGCTCAGCACTTCTTAAAATCTGACCCTACATATTTCAAGTCAGGCACCCATTAAAACAAGGAATACACAATTAGTGGCTACCCGTGAAAAGTTTTGATTTATGAGACTTGCCCAGCATCACATAAGGACTTTCTGTGTCAGAGGCAGGGATGGATTCCAGTTCTCTAGAACAGCATTCCACTTGAATGGGACAGGAACTAGCTTTTCCATTTTGCAAGAAATTCCAGAGTTTGAATCCCCTCCTCCCCAATTTTGTGTGAAAAGAAATTCTGGAAAAATATTCATTTGGGGTTGATCAAAGCATTTTGTTTCAATAAAAGCACCGAATATTGTTCAATCATCCCTGTAAGAGAAGCCTTATCCCTGAGGCTCATTAAAATAATTCTTCAGAACATACAAGTATTGGCAGGTATTTAAAAAAAAATAAAGTGGGAGAATACATTTAAACCCACAGATCCATCGTTAAAGTTCACAAATTAAATGCTGTGCTAGAATGTCAATACAGTCAGTCGATTTTTCAAGAACAAGATATAAACATTTTCAGCATGTGGCACTTAATGTTTTCCAAGTGGCACTTTTGACTTCTTTTGTAATGAGATAGGAGTTTTGTTTAAATTAACAGATACGCACTACTGGTCACAGGGAAAATGTATGGTAACCCTTGTTAAAATACCTGCACTTCATCTCTGCAGTACTGGTGCACTAAGGAGAAGTGGTAATGACATCTTAAGGTTGCACACTGGAAAGTGTAGGATCCAGAATAATATTTTTGGATTTTTCCCCCTGAAGCAGTGTTTACTCTGAGCCCAGAGATAAATTAAATGATTCCAAGATACCTCCAGAAGTTCTCATAACAAATTTCAAAGATGAATGAAAAATATGAAAAATATGGATACTAAAAACAAAATCATCCCTCCCAAAGAGAAACAAATATTTGCTTAAGACTGTGTCTCAAAAGAGCATCTGGGGAATTTGGATGATCTTTGATGAGAAAAGTCGGGCACACTAAAGATTTTAGCCATCTTAGTGCCAGAGTTTTTTCTTACCACTCTCAAATCCCTCTTTAATACAAAATCCGCCACACACTAATCCTGGAACCAGAAAAAGCAGTAGATTGGATGGATTTTCCTAGGAGAAAGGGATAAAAAGCAGTAAGTAGCCTATTGGGGGAAAAGCCATAGACTTGGGAGGTCTGTGTAACAGTAACACTATCCACTAGAATCAGTGGATGCTGACCTCTGCCATATAGCAGTGGTATAAACTTGTCATGTGATTGGGGTTAGCGAAATAAAGACTAGTCTCTTACCAGCACTCCTGTCTCTTTCACTCTTACAGGGGCGGCAAGTTATATGGGCCCATGGTGCCCGTGCTCCAGCAATATTCAGGGCATGGGGGCTCTGCTCCGCCAATGTTCGGCGCTGGGTCTCTCCCCCGGCCCTGCCTGCTGCCCCTGCGCGCCACCCCCAAGCATCCCTGCCTGCACCCTGGGTAGCTGGCAGCTGTCCTTGCGCTCCACACTGAGCTCTATTCTGCCGGCTCCTGGCATCAACTGCTGCCGCAGGGTCCTAGCGCTTCCCAACCACTCGTGCCAGGGCAGGCTGCCCCGGGCTGCCCCTGCCCCTGCCCCTGCCCTTCTGCCTCGGACAGACGGGCCCTTCCATTTTCTGGCGGGACCCTATCAGCACACGGGCCCCCCCCACTTGTAGTCACCACTGCCCCACACTAGGCAAGGGGCAGCCCCATCCTCTACCCCCAGTGAGGCTACAGTGAGGGGCAGCAGCAAGGGAGGAGGCGCACACATGATGGCAGCCCCCCCCCCCACTCACCACAGGGGAGTTGAGGGGGCTTCCTGGACCTGAGAGGGGCTCTAGGAGCACACGCAGTGATAGTGGTGTGAGGTGAGTGTGTTGCCGGGCGGAGAGGGGGGTCCCTCCCCCGGAGCTCGCTGCTGCCGACAGGAGAGTGCTGGGGGTAGTCCTCCTCTCTGACCCCAGCTGGGGACAGCCTGCCTGCACCCCAAACTCCTCATGCCAGGCTCCGCCCCACCCCACAGCCCGCACTCCCACCCGCTGCCCCAGCCCTGAGCCCTCTCCTGCACCATGAACCCCTCATATCTGGCCCCACCCCGCAGCCCTCATCCCCACACCCCAACCCTCTGATCGAGCCCCTTCTGCACTCTAAAACTAAAGCCCACCCCAGAGCCCTCACATTTTTACATTATTTTAAAAAATATATATTGGCTTACAAGGCAGGTGTGTGGGGGCAGGACTTGGACCTTACACCCTTATAATGGATGGAATACCTCTGGAATCATTGAAACCCAAAACTTAAAGCAAAATGTGAAGGTGAAAGAGACGGGTGCTGCAAATCCACAAGCATAAGAAAGGAAGAAAACACTGGCAAGTTTACAATGCTGGACTCAGAAGGACCCTGAGGTTCTTATAGCTGTCAGTAGCTTGCTGAACTTGCTTCTGGTACATGCCACAAGCTAAGCTACTGTTTCCTTAATATATCTTTGAAAATAACTCAGCTACGAATGAAGATTCTCTTAAAAAAATTAATAGTAATGCTGTTTTTTTCTTTCATCCTATAAAAGCTTCCTCCCTTTACTTATTGCTCAGTTTAACTTCGATAGTTACTTACTTTTAAATAAGAAAAGAACAATGGTTCTGGTATGTAGCCAAGTTTACTGGAGGCTTTAGGATCCTCAGGGTCCTGTGGCCTCCAGTGCATTTAAATTAATTTTAAATATTTAAATACCATTAAAAATTCAAATATATGAACATATGTGTTCTCATTAAACCAGATCATTTTATAAAATATACAAATGTTCAGAACATTTTTAAAGCAGATATTTTACGTTTTCAGAGACCTACTCTATATTAAAAACAAAACATAGCAAACAAACAGCATTATTCAAGATATGAGGCACTGGGTTTTTATCTTGTACTTTTCAGTACACTCAAGGAATATTTATACTATATTCAAACTTCATTTATCTCAAAATGTAATGTGTAGGGTTAATCTGTAATATGATGTATATGAATGCCCTTAACTCAAAGGCCACTGAAATTAATGGAAAGGCTCACATCAATTTCAATTCAATGTTGGGTCAGGTCCTAAAGACTTACAAAGTCCTATGCTTACCTGAAGTCTTATTTATCTGAATTAGTGTGAACTCAATTTTTGTTTCATGTACTGCATGATAGTTATAATATGAAATAACTCCACACTGGTAAAACTAAACTGGCTCTTTATTAAGAGAACTGTTTACAGAAGTGCTGGAAATACAGCTAACATTCCAACCGTGTGTACACAGACTGACTTTCTGTTGTCTTCTCCAAACTCTTCCCTTCTGCAGTCTGTGCTTCTCCCTTCAAGTTCCATGCAGCTTGCTACATCTTTCCCTTTAACAATGTTTGTTGTTATGTCTTTTGCGCAATGAATTGCTGACTTTCTGGGGCCTGCAGTTACTATTATATAGCCCACCACACTATGACTTTTTAGACCTTATATTCCTTCAACACAATACTGCTCTTCGAACCAGTCTCCCACTTCCTGTCTGTGTTACTGCCATTCATGGGGGACTTGCTTCCACCCAGTTACTGCCTTTTTTCTGTTGGATGGTGTCCTGTTGGTCCTCTGTGTTACTCATACCTTGTTTTAATTACTCTACTACATCAAGCCAGCTGATGGCTGAGGCTCTTTCTATGTCCTCTTGGTCCTGGCCTTGACCCTGACCCCATCTGTCTGGATGTGCCAACTGTCTGACACTACTCCACAGCTGTCCTCAGTTTAATCTATACTGCTGTCCTGAATCTGTAGCTACCTCATATGCCCCATGTCCCACTGCAGCCTAGACTGTTGCCTTTTGTTATTACTTTGTGTGGCTATTTGGTAGTTGGACCTAGACCTGCTCACCTGGGTTTAGCAGCCTCAGGTCTTTGGTTCCCTTTGTTGTAGCAGACCGCCTGCTTAGCTTGGCGCCTTTGCTTCTGTGTACTACCTGTCCTTCCACCAGTGGGCTGCAGCAGACTACCCCTCATGGGAAATAGAGTCTTGGTTCTCAAACCAAACAGTGTCTGTGTTGGGCTACTTTCTAGTCCCTGGGAGGGCATATTGCAATGGTCTTAGAGCTTACCCTCCAGTCTGTTTCATCTTTGTCATCAGTCTCTTGGCTGTCATTACTGCCAGCTCTGCCCTCCCATTGTTTTGTGGGTACCCAGGGGAAACCACCTTGTGCTCAAATTTCCATGTGGTGCTGGATCATTTGAATTCTGCAGCAGTGCACTTTGCACAGCATGTCAGGTTTGTCAGACCTTGCAAAATATGCATTCAGTTTTCTGATCATAATTCTTACCTGAGTTTCCTGCAGATAGTCCATCTTCCAGAAACTGGAGCAATAATCTACTGAGACCATGTAGTTCCAGTTAATTAAAAGTGAACAGTTCTGTTCTGATATTTTCCAAGGATTGGGTAGGTATTTAATGAGGTCATAGAGTATCCTGTCACTATACTCTTTGCACACCTCACACTGCTCCATGTATGCTCTCAACTGGGCCTGGCCAGCAGATACACTTTCTGGTTTATCTCAAGCATGCCACTGTAGCCAGGTGTGATGTGTGTATTCATCTCATAATGTCAGCTCTTAAATCTGTTTGGATTACTGTTTAGTTCCCTTTAAACAAGATTATATCTTGCCCATACAGTTCATCCCTTACCTGGTAATAGGGGGTAAATGCATATGGCATTTGCTTCTTGAGATCTGGCCAGCCTGGGGTATGAACTACCTTGTATCACTTCATCCTGTTTGGTAATTTGTTGGATTTCCTGGAGCCTCCCATCAGAGCTATAAAAGTATTGTAGCATACTGATAGACTAGCTTTTGTCCCACAGAACCATCTGTGTAGGACTCTGGAAGGTATGCACAGTTCAGTGTAACTGTTACCAGTATTGACTTTCCTTGGCAATACCATACCCTCACCTCAGAGTGATGGCATCTCAATAACGTGTTGTGGTCACTTGTGTGCTCTCAGCAGGGGCTCCTTCATGATGCTTTCCAATGGCTTGTGATATGACTGCACGTCCGCCTCCTACCCAAAGATGAGCTGATGGAATTGTTCCATTCCAAAGAGCACAGCCAGTAGCTTGTTTTCCTATCTGCGCATATCCCCTTTCTTTGTCTGTCAGGGACCTAGTAAGAAATGCTACGGGCTGCCAACTTTTACATGTGTGTTGCTCTGAGGCATCATGCTGTAGCTCTAGCTGCTCTGCAGGGCTGTAGTATTTTATATCTGGTGCCTCACTTATGATTTTCTTTACTCTTCCAATACCTGTTTTTGGATCTCTGACCATTCCCATACTATATCATTGTGTTTTAACTGTATCAAGGATTCACAGGCTTCTGACAGGTGTTTGAAGAATCTGGAAAGATAGTTGGCTATCCCTATAAATTGTTGGACTTCATTCATATCCTTTGGTCTGGGCACTTTCTTAATAGCTTTCAGGTTCTCTGGGTCCATCCAAAGTCCCACAGAAATCAGACGTCTGATGTAGGGAACCTCAGTTCTCCTCAGCTTCAGCTTGTTGCATTCAGCCTAATATTCCACACGCAGCACCTGTTTAGGAGTTGCCACTTGATAACCTGCCCCTTGCATTGCTCTTCTGTGAAATCACCTTCTCCTACAGTAGATCATCCTACAGTATCGTCAGCTACAATGTTGATGTCACTCAGGGAGGCCCTATTGTCCCCGGTTCAGTTTACACTGGAACACCTCTGGGGCCAGAGTAATGCCCATAGACATTTGCATCCAGTGGTACCAGCATAAAGGTGTGGCAAAGATTGTCATGTGGTTAGATGGATCATCTAGCTCAATTTACTAGAACCTATCCTTGCCATCAAACCTATCCTTGCCCTGCAAAATCATGTAGTATGTTCTCAATCAATAGTGACAGGTAGTGACTTCTTGTCAATGCTCTCTTCAGTGGTTTGGATCAATGCATATCCCAAGTTTAACTGAAGGTTTTCTCACCATTACTAGGCTGCTGATCCACTCCACACTAGTTTCCACAGGTGCAACGATGCCTCTTCATTGCAGACTTGCAAGTTCCTTCTTTAACAGCTCCCCCAGGGCTAATAGAACTCTACTTTTCACTAATCACACAGGCTGTATGTGGAGATCTGCTTCTAAGTTCAGTTTCCCCTGTAGGTGTCCTCTCCTTGGACTATGTCCATATATTCTGTTATAATGCTGGTCAGGACCACATTGACTGTCCTCCCTGCTCTCTCACTTTGGGGATATTCTGCAGTTGTACTGTCATGTAATTCATGACTTGTACTGTCCCACTGCCCGGGTTGCCATAAGTACTGATAAAAAGGACTTAAGTTCCAAGCACACCATTGCAGACATACTTAAAAGTATAAGTATGCTATGGAAATAGTACTTATGTATTTATAAGTAAAAGTACAAGCACAAGTACTTCCCACTCCTGTATTCCCTGCAATTGTCTGGTGAATATATGGACAACTACTTAAATAATATAAGCACATAGTGGAAGAGAAAGAAAAAGAGCAACAATGAAAGGCAGCAGGAGACTAAGCAATTCCTTAGGCCCTGATTTCCCAACAGCCCCTTTAGCACTGGAGTGTGTCTAGTGACTGATAGGTATTTCTTATCCTACCCTGCAGAGGGTGCAGCTGCTGAACTTATTCCCTCAATGCTGGACACAGAGTTATGGGCTGGGCTGGGCAACAAGCCTCCCTGCTGCCAGTTGCAGTGACCAATCAGAACTGAAGGGGGCGGGGCGACCAGTCTCCCTTGCTGGTGCAACCACAGGGCCAACAGAAAATAACTCTAGCAGCCAGAATCATAGAAATGTAGGACTGGAAGGGACCTAGAGAAGTCATCAAGTCCACCTTCCCATGCTGTGGCATGACCAAGTAAACCTAAACCATCCATGAGAGGTGCTTGTCCAGCTTGCTTTTAAATGCTTCCAATGATGGGGACTCCATAACCTCCCTTGGTAGCCTATTCCGGAGTTTCATTACCTTATAGCTAGAAAGTTTTTCCTAATATCTAACCTAAATCTTCCTTGCTGCAGATTAAGCCCATTACTTCTTGTCCTACCTTCAGTGGATGTGGAGAACAATTGATCGCCATTCTGTTTATAACAGCACTTAACATATTGGAAGACGTATCAGGTCCCCACTCAGTCTTCTTTTCTCAAGACTGAACAGGTCCAGTGTTTTCAACCTTTCCTCTGAGGTCAGGTTTTCTAAACCTGTATAATTTTTGTTGCTCTCCTCTAGACTCTTCAATTTGTCCACATCTTTCCTAACTTGTGGTGCTCAGAAGTGGACACAGAACTCTAGCTAGGGCCTCACCAGTCGTGAGTAGCCTGTGACAATTACCTCCTGTGTCTTACATACAACACTCCTGTTAATACACCCCAGAATCATATTAGCCTTTTTGCAGCTGAATCACATTGATGACTCATATTCAGTTTGTGATCCATTATAACCCCCAGATCCTTTTCAGCAGTACTACCACCTAGACCAGGGGTCTCCAAACTTTACTAGATTTTAAAAGGGGCTTTGCCGGCCAAAGTAACTATGAAAGAAATTAAATATATGCAAAATATATGCAAAACCGTTAAAAAAACAACACTATTCTGTGTCAGTGTCGCATTAAATTAGGTAGAAAAGTTAATCGATGCAGGTACTGTGAAATCACACAAAGTATTTGTCAATACATTAAAAATCATTTCACATTATTATTATTTTTATTTTATTGCTAAAAACTCACACATTTGTGAGTTACTACGAATACTGCCCGTTTGCTTCTCCCTGTACCTGCTCGGCTGCAGCAGTAACTCCCCTAAGTTGGCTCCCCTTTTGGGGGGACACTGGCTCCTGGGGGCACTCACCCCTCCACACAACTCAGCTGAGCTACCCCCCTCCCCCCCCCCCAGGCACGAGCTGCTGCCGGCAGCCACTCCCCGTGCCTGCTTGGCGTGCCTACTCAGCTGCAGCCTGCCTGCTTTGTGCTGATGGGTATCTATGCCTGCCTGTATGCTTCTCCTGCTCAGCTGCAGCAATGACTCTCCCCTAAGTTGGCTCCCCTTTTGCGGGGACACTGGCTCCAAGAGGCACTCACCCCTCCGCACAGCTCAGCTGTGCTGCCACCCCGCATGAGCTGCTGCCGGCGGCCCCTCCCACTGCCTGCTCGGCGTGCCTACTCAGCGGTTTGCCGCTTCTCCCCTGTTGGTTGGAGGGCCGGACAAATGGAAGCCCTGGGCCAGATCCGGCCCGCAGGCCGTAATTTGGAGACCCCTGACCTAGACAGTTATTCTCCATTTTGTAGGTGTACATTTTATTTTTCCTTCCTAAGTGAACTACTTTGCACATGTCTTTACTGAATTTCAACTTGTTGAATTCAGATCAATTCTTCAATTTGTCAGGGTCATTCAAAGTGCTTGCAATCCCTCCCAGTTTGGCATCATCTGCAACTTTTATAAGCCGACTCACTATTCTATTATCCAAGTCATTAATGAAAATATTGAAGAGTACCAGACCCAGACTGATTCCTGTGGGACCGCACTAGATTCGCCCTCCCAATTTGACAGCGAATCATTGACAATTACTTTTTGAGTACGGTCTTTGAACCAGTGTGCACCCACCTTGAAGACCACATTTCCCTAGTTTACTTATGAGAAAGTCATGTGGAACTGTGTCAAAAGCCTTACTAAAATTAAGGTTTCCCCCTATGCAGTAGGTCTACTGTTTCCCCACTATGCAGTAGGTCACCCTATTATCCTCTAGGTGTTTACAAATCGATTGTTTAATAATTTGCTCCAGTATCTTTCCAGGTATTGAACTTCAGCTGACTGGTCTATAATTCCCCAGGTCTTCCTTTTTCCCTGAAGCCTTTAAGCTGGTACAGAGGGTTCTGGGGGATGTACCAGAATCCAGGACAGTTAGGAGGGATGTGAAAAAGCTTTTGCAGATAAACTTATGTACTTAAGGTAAACAAATGTACTTAAGTTCATGGGAACACAGCCTGCTGCCCAGCAGTGCATGGTACTCATGTGTCAACAACTATAAACACCAAGCAATAATGTCTCATTTCATGGTTTTCTTATTAACAGCCGGCATTTGCCCACTGGCCTCAGAGTGGGGTTTTTTTTGTATATCACTGGCCCCTAGTCACATTTCTCTAGTCTAATATTGCTGTTTATCAGTGTTACTGTAGTCCAGCTGGAATTTAATTAGTCTCTAATATCATAGCTGTGAATATGGCAGTTTAATGGGTGGCAGCCTTCTTTTGCAGTGTGTGCACATTAAGCATCTTTGGATCTGCTGAAGTCACACTGCAGGGATCCTCTATACTAGAAGTCTCTATATCGTCAATTATTGCAGATACTACTGCTTTTTATTTTCTGGGATAGTTAAAGCACTGGGACAAATTCCCACAATCCTTGTACCTGTGCCCATAGGCTGGGCATTTTTCTTTCTGCCTTTCATGCTGCTTTTCACAGTATACACACTGGACCAGGATGCCTGCTTTCTCAGTAAGTCTCTCGCTGTCCTGCTGCCTGGGTTCCTTTAGGTTATCCATATGTATTTGTTATGCGCTAGTGGCTGTTTTTATCTTTACCCTCTCCCTTTACCAGTTCACCTGCCCTTGCTATTTGGAGGGGTTTCTCTCAGTTTCTCCTGTAAGCAAGAATCAGCCTTTCATCTTTCATACTTCTAAAGCTGCATGTGAATTCCAGAGTTCTAAGCTCTGTAATGTAAGTATTTATTCCCTCTTTCTATTCTTTGTTTTGGTAACACTCCCCACCTCCCCAAAACAGTATCTCGCTACAGTACCATTCTGTCTTGTGGGTAACAGTCTTCAAACACCTTTATCAGCTATTGCAATGTCTAGGGTATTATTCTTGGCCCTAGAGTCTCACTCACTTTTCATTTTTTTATGCAATAAGATAATAAAACAGTTTTATCTTCATTGTCTCATATTTATCCCATTTTGTTATCTCTGTTTAGACTACATTCTTGCTTCCACGTTTATGTAATGTCTTGTCTGGAAATCCAGTATTCCTGGTGATCTCTGTCCCTCATGCTACCTGTTTGCTCTGTTTCTGGGGGTGCTTTGTTTGCCTATTAATCACATTCTCTTCCTTGCTGCGAGTCTCACTACACTGACTGCTGCAACCATATTTCAGGTGCTGCATAAAAACATGACAGGTGTCTCTGCTTCCAAAACTAAACTGGCCCTTTATTAAGAGAACTATTGACAAAAATAGTACAACTACAGCTAATATTCAAGTCATGTCCCAATAGAGTTCTTGGTACCTCCTTGAAACTCTTCCATCCTGCTACCTATGCTCTTCCCTTCAACTGCCATGAAAGTTCTCTCAGTCTGGGGCTTATCGACAGGGTTTTCAGTTGAGTTTTCGGTTTTCAGTTGCATTGAGAAATGCAATGGTATTCATTCAACAGATGTCACTTGCCATGCCAACATTCCCAGAATTGCCTAGGTTTGACACCCTCTCTTCTCATCTACCCACTGCTGATATGAAAAGAAGGGAGCTTTGTATTCTCTTGGCTACTGTTTGTAGCTGGAGGAGGAAGTGGGAGATTTTCCTCATTTCTCCTGCAGTTTTGAGTGCTGGGAGATGAGGAAGCAGTTTCTTTCTCCATCTTCTTTCTCCTTGCTGTCTGCCTGTGTGTGGCATCTCTCTCTCCCCCCACCCCACTTCACTTCTTGAGCTGTTCATGGCTCTGAGGGTGGGAGGTGCACATGGGTACTCCATCCTACAGGTGGGAGTGGAGTGAATGATTCTCATATGTTTAAATCAATGCTATGCACAGTGTGCCTGAAAGGAAAGGGGTTGTTCTAGTGATAGGTATTGTGCTTGTGACCGATCAGCAGAGCTCTCCCCTGTACTGCATTAGGAGGTACATGCTGCACTGGAGCCAGTCCAGCTTCCCTGCACTGTTCTGAACAGATGGGAAGCTGCTGTCTGGGAGTAGATGGCTCTGCTGCTGCAGCTTTTCTGAACTCCCTCCTACTCTCTCCCCCTTAAGAGGAGTGGGAAGAAGCCTGGGGGCTGACAATATTTCAGGTAAGGCAAAGGAGGGGCCAGCCAACATTCATCAGGGGGAATGTGGAGAAGGAAGCAAGATGGCTCTGAGCTCTTATTAATCCCCCTTTGCAAAAGTCAGCCCAGCAGACATGCTCTCTTCCTCACCTTAAATTTCCTGTTGGTTCCTGAGCACCTCCCCTCTTTTTCTGCCAGGTCTCTCTCTGCTTGCAGGAGGGAGATGGGCAGGTAGCCAAGAGTTACTGCAGCAGCAGCTCCTTCTTCCTGGAGAGGGACAGGATCCCTGAGCTGCGGGCTGTAGTAGAAAGAGCGGCAGCTGCAATATGGGGCCCCAGTCTGCCCTACAGCAAGCCTAAGACGGGGGATAGAGGCAACCAGTATTTACTGTGTGTATGCAATGTGCGGGAGGGGAGAGGGATTGTGGATAGAGGCAGCCCATTTTCATGAAAGGCTGCAGGGAGGACTGGGGCCAGCAGCTATTATTCATTCGGGGATGGGGTAGTTAATAGTATTAGTTGTACTGGGTGTCAGAGACATTTCATGGGGTAGGCCTGCATGAAGTGAGGTTGAGGGAAACTGTATCAGGGCCCATCCTTCTCACCCCTTGCACGCTCTCTCCAGTGTACCAGCAGAAGCATGGGCATGGACCCTCCCTCACCCATCTTCCTTAGTGGCCGAACTGGGGGAGAGGAATATTTTGTTGCACATCAGGCTATGAATGACGGTGTAATAGATATTAAATGATACAACCTCATTTATAAGGATGGCCTCACTAGGTGTATGAAAGAAATCAGTTTAGCAATCAGTAACAGGCACCCTACCCCATAAATAACCTGGCCCAGTTTACAAAACTGCTTTCTTTCATTCATACATGGAAAAAACATTTAGAAACAGGTTTTATACTTGCATTGCACCATAACTGGCAGATTAAAATGCTTTTTAATAGACACGTTCCACATTTGGGTAATTTGTCACGTTGCAATGTTTTCTGTTACACAGTGGCAGGTTTGAAAGTTAAGAGGTATGCTTGTCAGTATTCACCCAACAGCTCACGAAGAAATGCCCAGGCCTTGGGAGAGAGGCAGGGAGTACTTATTTAAATCCACAAATTAAACCTATTAACTCAAAGGGCAGTTTCTGGGATGGCAGGTGGGTATCAGTATTTTATTGCTAAACTACCGACGGTGCTCAACAGAATAGAAACATCTAACCAGGAGTGTTCTAGGGACTTAGCTAGGATACCTTGCTTCTGACCAGCTCCAGTTATTAAAAGTAGGTCTACTCTACAATGCTACATGCTGTTGTAGCATAGACATTTCCTACAATCGATAGAAGAGGTTTTTCCATCAGTGTAGGTAATCCCCTGCTCCAAGAGGCGGTACCAGGCTGCTAGAAGAGTCCTTCCATTGGCCGAGTTGCGTCTACACCTACTGTGCTTAGGACACATTTTTTAACAGCTCTGAGTAATGAGTGACATTGACATACGTTTTAGGTATAGCCCAGACCTATGAAGGTAACTTCTAGAGCTGGTCAAAAGTCTTGTCAATTTGTTTCAAACACAAAATGGCTTTTTTTCTTAAAAACAAAAACAAAAACAAAAAACCAACAACCCACACCTGACATTTTTGCAGTGAAAGGCAGTTATTGAAAAATTTTGGGTTTTCAATTAATTCACCCCTCCTTTCCCCCTCAAAAAAAATGAATACTAATTCTTTGCCAACATTTTTCATGGGGAATTTTTTTCTAAATAGTTCTACTAATTTATCAATTTATGGTAATACAATACATATTTATAGAGCTGTACAATGACAGCACTTTACAAACCCAAAGTAATATGCTTTCTACCGCTAAGACTCTAGAATATAAAGATGGAATACCGCTGTCTTTCAAATCTTCATCTACTTTAAAGCCTAGAGGGGAAATTAGCACGTGTTAAAGGCAGTGTGCATTGTCTACCCATGACTTTTCAAGGATGTTCGCTAACACCACACCTTTTTTCCCGAAGCCAGACAAAGCCATTTACATAAGCCTTATAGTGGGGAACTATATATAATAAATAATTTGCGCTCATACATTTGTCACAATGCCACTGAGAGATAGGTTTGTTTTTCCATCTTTTGGCAGATGAAGTGGGGGCAAGCAAAGTAAAACCCACCCTCTTGAAAGAGCCTACACCAATCCTACTATACGCCACTTGGGTCCCATGCACAGCCTGTGTGTGGCTCTGCAAACCAGCCAGAGTTCACTACATGAAAGCAGGAATTAAATGCACATCTCCTGCCTCCCAGTCCTCGGCTTGAACCACTAACATGCTCTAATCTCTACCATACTCTCTGCTGTTTAGTACGGAGATCTGAGGATCAGCCTTGCCAACTAGGGAGGGAATGTAATGTTTACAATGCGTACTGTCATATCTGATGAATCTGAATGGTATTTGTACATCAAGCAATCAAAAATATAATTGTTTATTCATTCCACTATTCTGTAAAAATAGTCAATTTAACTTAAAGAGCTGAGATAAATGACATTAACTGTGACATGTGTGTGACTACGTGTGGATCATAGAAGGCATATGGCAGAAGCTAGAAGTTTGGCTCGCAGTTCAAAGGTTAGAAATCCTTGTGCAGACTCACAGAGCATTCACATTAATTACTTTTCAAACATCTGAATGTTAGTTGGAAATTTACTTGTGGGACTGAAACTTTTTTTTAAAAAAAAATTGTTTTATGACCACAGCTCATTGAAATGTCAGAAGAGTTTTAATATGAGCGCTAACTTGTACTAAACTCCAATGAAAGCATGGGTAGTTCCCTGAGAACAAAAAATAACCCCAAACCACTCCTTTCTCTCTTCCCCCCACCCCTTCTGGAGCACATACCCATTGTGGAGTTACCAGGATCAGCATGGGAGATTTTATGGCACATAATAAGGTGGAGTGATTAGCTCTGCTGTAGGGAAGGAGAATGGTGAGGATAGAATTGGTTTTGTGGAGGACAAAGAAAACGACCTGGATATGTGAGAGTGAGGAAAGAAGGAGATAAAGGAATGTCATAGATGGGAAGGAAAGTTAGAAAGAGGGGGGCTCTAAATCCAATGGGAAGGGTCTCTGGAAGTAGGGCTCATACTGAGCCATGGACATGACAATTGAAATGAATATTTATTAATTTTGGCCTGATCCTGATTTCACTTCCTGTGGTTTTCTACTGGAGTCTATTGATTTCAATGGGATTACTCCTTATTTATAGCAGTTAAGTGAAATTAAAGTCATTTATCTCAGACATATGAAAATATGGTCCTTGTCCCAAAGAACTTACAAAATCCACAAAGAAGCACGCATGAAACTAAGATCAATTTACCTTGGTACCTCAAAGTCCTTAATGGTGGGTATTTTCAATAATCAACCCAAGAAATATTTTGGGAGTACAAAGTGAAAATAAGCGGCATTAAAGACAAATAACTTGCTTGCGGTAGATTTGGTTTTAGATACTAATTTGAACCAGAATATTAATGATCTGAATGTCCTTCTAGAAACTTAGTATCCCTCCATAGCACTAGACTGTTTCAGTAAGAAGTGAAAAATTGAATTAGGGGCTTCTAGAGGACAGTACAGAATGTCACCCCAATTAGCAGGGAGCAGAAGTTGGTCCACAATAAATATTTGGATATCAGTTTAAACAGTCTAAGCAGTAACAGGGGTTACTGTATATGCTGTGTTGGTGAGTTAATAGTCAGGGCCTGCCTGGGCCTGCAAAATATTTCCACCATTCCCCACCAAAAAATGTAACTTATTCCTGTCCACAGTTCCCGTACTCCCCCACAAAAATGTGACGTATTCCAGTTCATACAGCATATGGCCAGCCTAAGGATTTGGAGAGGTTCTTGGGAAGATTCTTTGGGATGCACTCCAGATTTAACTAACTCCTCTTTAAAAAGTGTGTTTATTCTATAGGACCCTATCCACCCACCTGCTATAAAAATAGATTCCAAACAGCTTGTTTCTTTCAATTCTAGTTATAAGGGTGGTATTTAACTGGTTTACATTTCTGAATATCTGAGCAAGGAAAAGGGCTAGGGCTGTATTTTTTTCATGACAGCAGAGATGTCTCTTTTTGTTTCTAGGCCTCTATTCCACAAAGGAAACTGTGCAGGCAGACCCTTTGCAGCATCAGTGTCCCTATTACTCCCAAAATTAGAGGGTTCCACCACCATAGGTTTCATGGTGTAATAGTGTTTAATGGTAGTACATTATTCATCTGCTAGATGCTATGTGCTGTATAGAATTCCAGGTAGGCCATGGTCTCTGGTAAACAGCAGAAACAAAACTGTGTGAAATCTGTAGCTGTTTTCTTTAATACACTTTCTGTTTAAGATTAGTGATTCCATATACAATTAGAAGGCAAGCTGTGGTGTTCGTCTTAATTTTTTCTTCATTTCTTGAAATGTATGTTTAAAGTTGTATCCCTCATGTTGCATTAATATTGTCTCTGTATTATCCCAGATTCAGGATTGTGCAGAAATACATTCCGTTATCACTGCTGTATCACAGTTCTGATAATCTGGAACATTGCAAAAATGAAAATTTTATACCACATCCTATATGATCCAAAGGGACTGACTTTTAAAAAGGAAACAAATCATTCATTTAGAAATTAGAGACCAAAATCATTGTCTATTTTTCTAAGTATTACTTAAGATCTTTTATAAACCCGAGTCATTTGTTTTTCTTGCTGGCTTCCTGTTGCTTTGGTCTTTGTTTAGGTTCACCATATGTACTTCATTATTACACTTCCAAACCCCCTGCAAGATTCCTGATACAAAGGGTTGCCAGCCCTCCAGGATTGTCCTGCAGTCTTCAGGAATTAAAGATTAGTCTTTAATTAAAGTTTGTCATGTGATGAAACCTCCAGGAATATGTCCAATCTAAACTGACAACTCTACTGATAGAGTCTACGTTAAATATACTCAGTTTCTCTGTTTTATGAGAGCAAGCTTTCTGTTTTACCCTGCGGGGTGGGGAAGATAGTTATCACCATTTTGTGAAATTCAGAAAACTTGAACTGTTCATTGTGGAATATGCAATAAGCAAAGACATACCAAGGGGAAAGGGATTAAGTTTTGAAACAATAAATCCAAGAAATAATCCTACATTTTAAAGAGTTGTCTGAGATTTATCATCATCAGCCAGTCTAGTCTGCACAGTGCAAGCTTTCTTAGTCTATTTGCATCCTCAGAATACACTGAAAGTAGGATGACAAAAGAAATCAAGGGTAATATTTTTATCTTTAAGAAACCATATGGCAATGTTTGCAACATGAAGTATTCAAGCTGAGAAAGCAAGAGAGTGGCATGAGAGAAAACATTGCATAGTTGAGATAACTGCTACATAAAGTAGGTGGGTATAAACCCCTATGTTTAGAGAAGTGTGATTTAGAGACCAGCTCTGCGTCATTGAAGTAAAAGGAGAGTTTTTTCATGGAGCTCAGGGAATCATGATCAGGTCTTTGCTGTGGGTATGTTTGTGATCAGTCAGGATTACCAACTGCATAAATCACCACTCTACATAACACAGTTATATAGTTCTCCCCCCATATATTTGTTCTAGGTTTGATCAGATACATTTTATCTAAATGTGTGTATACATTCTATGGCATATCCAGCTAATCATGGCAGAGTGTTTAAAATATATAGTAACTGTACATTTTCTAATCAATAATATGCCTCTTTATATTCAGAAATGATTGGCCTGAGTCTCTATTTGCTTTCTAACCACCCCGCACTCTTGTGGAATGAATTGAAAGACTGTGTATATTTTCTAATTAAAAACCCCATTAGATCATTACCATTTATTTTCATTAAAACTTGAAATTAATCTTGCAGTAAAATGCCTAGGGACAGCTTGGAAACCATTGGACGTTTGCTTTTCCCAATCACTCATTTAGCCTCTGATCCTGGCAGATGCTGAGCACCTCCCATGAAGTGCTGAGCACTCTCCATTCCCTTTGACTTTCCTGGGAGTTGATGGAGCATAGCACCATTGAGGAGGCCCTCAGCACCTGGCAAAATTGTACCCTAAATAGTAAATTTGCATTTGAGTTTTTATCCACAGCAGATTTTTTTTTAATCTCCATGTGGCTGCAAATATGATTTACTTCACATCCAAACTACAGCATAACCAGATACCAGAGGAACAGAATTTTGCCTCTCAATGAGAATGTGCACATACCCTAGGGCAGTGTCTGGATTTAAAAACAAAAGCAAACAGCAAGCTTTGTTTTCTAGTGGTTATAAATATTTTCTTGCATTAGACCAAGTTCTGTTCACCTTACTCATGTTGAAAGCAATGGGGTCAAATCAGTCGAGGAGGGTTTGGTTTTATGACGACACAATCAGTTTTTAAAATCAAAGATCATGGGGGGAAAAACATGGGCTATCTTTGGAAGATCTAGTCCCATACCCAGCAATCTGACAATCGGATTTCCCTTTGCTAAAATTCCTCCCCCAAACAGGAAGAAGGCTGGGGTAATTTCCCTGGCTCTGACTGAGTTGACTCCACTCTGGCTACTAGATAATTCCTGCAAGAGGCGAATTATCTTTGGAGTTTATTATAATACTTCTGAAGAGCATATTCTCTAGTTTGGAATCAGTTTTCACCAAATTATTGATCAAGCATCCAAACGTGCAATAGGCAATTGACAAGTATAAATACAGACAGACTGTTGCCCTGAAGATAGAGCAGATGGTATTATTCAGGGGGGAATTGTACCTTTTCACCTCACTCCATCCTCCTCCAGTGTTTGCAAATCTACAGAATAAGCTAGATGGTCAACATATCTAGTGTACCTTTTTAGGAACAAAGTCTGAATGTTTCCAGTAAGTGGCACCTAAGGTATGGGTATGCCCAGAATGCAGTCTGCTTCCTTGGTTGTAAGCCAGTGAATGTTTTGTATATGAATAGATTCTCCAGTCATGCATCCAAGTAAATGGGACTTGTCAGAGTCTTAGAGGAAGGAGTGGTGGGAACCACTTGCAAAGCGAGTGCTATTTGATCAGATGATTTAAGATCAAAATTCTTTGCTCCATATTGTGGGGGGTCACATTACAAACATTGAAAGATTCCATTCTTTAAAAAAATAAAGTTAATTTATTGTTAAAAAAGAATTGGAAGGAGATTGACCTTTTGATTGTGCCATGAGTGAGGTAGGATTTGCCGCCTCCCCACTTACAGTACAAGAAGTGGCTTTACCCCCTAAAGAGCTATGAAATCAGCACTACCATGGGGCGGGGGGAATCTGCTTGAGGCACAAGACTGTGCACAAGGAAGCCCTGTTCTTCCACATCAGCTCAGGGCTTCCCAGCGTCTCTTCTTGCTCCCTGGCAATACAACTCCACTGGATCAGCCAGTGAATATTCCAGGAAACACTCTCAATGGTGTCAGAAGCCCCTCCCGCACCAAAGTTAGTGTCCTCTCAAAGTGGTTTCTGAAGGGGATATAGGGAATAATTTACATATTGCCCCATCCCTTGTCTCCTTTTCCAGTGTGCATCTCCAGGCCTATAGAAGTTGTTGATGGACTTCCCTTTATACCACAAGTGAAGGCAGGGGTGGGAAAGGAGATCTACACATACAGGGTCATTTCCACATAGAGATTCTTGGGAATAAATCTCCCCTTTCCCCCCAAAACACTCTGTTTAAGGGACCTGTTATTTATTTCATGCAATTAGGGGCAATTTCAGGATTGGCAAGTAAAAGATGAATGTGCTATAAAGGTGAAATACTTAGTCTTTGGGTTAATGCCAGCTTTATCTCTGTAGAAATCCTTCACTGATTTTGCTCGGATTTTGAGTCCTTTGAAAGGTCTGTAAAAACAGGCAACATCAAGGCAAGACACAGGTAATAAATATGGGTAAAAGATGACATAGGCACATGAATATTTTATGTAAGAAGTGGAATATGTTTTAGACATGTTCATATAATTAATACAATCAAGTACAGTGTTTATGCCATTGCTTTGTTTGTAACATTGCAAAAATCTGTTCTACTTAAAAATAGAATTATGATGATGTGTTCCTGTCTTATAAAGGTATCAACCATAAACATTTTGGCACTATATGTAGGAGCACTTCTGAAGCTGCTGTTACCAAAAACCAGACTGGCACATTTGTCAAGATGCATGAGAGAGAAGCAAATGAGCAAAGTGAAACAGCACTTTTTTAATGTTTACACTGACTATTCAAAGTGATCCAAGATAGTTTGCTCAGCATGGAAGACAATTAGAATCTCTGTCTTTAAAATCGAGTAAAGTAAGCTCTCAACAAAGACGAGAAAGATTGCTATTTTTCAAAGTATGTATAACCCATTCATCAAAATTAAGCCCCAACAATGACTGAGCCCAATCAAATAGAAGGGGTGAGCAAAACCACGAATCTTTTCAATCTCCAAGTCAAATGTATATAAATACAGCACATGCTATCTTTGATGCTTTTGAAATATAACTAAAGATTATTGTAGGCCTGCAGTATATACTTTGCAATTCTACAGCATCGGTTCGTAACAGTGAACCCATCTAAAAATATATATACATAATGCTCACATATTCTATTTTTATTTTATATTTTTGCCTCTGCTGATAGTGTGAACACTAATGCACAGCCAAGCATGAAGCCTTTGTTTTCAGGAGAATCAGGATCCTCTGAAGTCTCATCATGACTAACTATTTGTCCTGTGACAGCACTCCAACCCGGCCATTCAAGATTGGAGCCCCATCATACTAGGTGCTGTATACACAGCAAGACATGGTACCTGCTCCAAAGAGTTTACAATCTAACAGCTGTGTCCCAGAATAGGACTTTTACATTTGAAGTCGTGGACTAGAGTAGCCAAGCCAAGTCATGTAGAGACATTGCCTCATATCACTCTGCCGTAACCCCACAAGCTGATTCACAGGCTCCAGGGGGAACTGCATTCAACACTCCTCTTCAATAGTAAAGATGGTCACTATGATCTGGGGTCACAAGAAGGGGAATCAAAGCAAACTCGGGTGTGATCCTTGAGCGTGCAAGATAAAGTGGAGTATTTAGGGAAGAGGAGACTGGTTAGAAAACAGGTAGAGGAAAGAGCTGTATAATGCCCATCCCTTGATATGATCTCACTGTTACCTTGTTACTGTACTCTCCCAGTTTGTTGTATCCACACATCTTTTATTAGATTTTTAGATAGTCCTAGTGCCCAGAATGATTAATCTTATATGTATGAACAGCACCTAGTACAATGGGGCCCCAGTCTCTGACTGGGCCACTGAGGAGCTACTGTAGTAATACAATAATAAAAATAATTGCTTTTATCTAGCCTTCATAGTTTAAAAATAATTTTATTTAAAACCTATTGCTGAAAGGAGTAGCCAGTCTTCCCTTTAAAAGTAAATCATGTGGAGTATGGTTACCACCAGCAGAGCGGATCTTTTGGGGCTACCCATGAAATAAGGCTTTTTAATACCTATCAATTTTTAATGCTGATGGATATTGCTTTAATACACAATATATCAAACTAGTAATTGCCCAATACTTGACTGACAATCTGGCAGGTGAGGACTAATTTGTTCAACTCGAAACACCTGACAACTTTTATGGTTGTTGAGACATTGCATTTGTTTGGCTAGAGCGCCAAACACACAGTATGAATTATGCCAAAAGCCAAATGTGAGACAAAAGAACCACCCTGCAAAGAAAAACATTGAAGAGGAATGTTTGTAATCTCTACTGTTTGAATAATTTTAAGGTCTTGATAATACCACAGGCTATGAATGCTTTTCAACTGAAGTATATGTAACAAAAGGTTATAGATATGCAAGTTATCTCTGCTGGATCTCTATACTAATTCCTTATGAAAGATAAAGTATTGTGGGATCACTCAAGCTATTTTTAATCAGTGAACTTGGATATTATGACAATATTCAAATTATGTAGTTTTATTAAAGGGTTTATCCCAGCACAAGGGGCCTGCTCAAGACTTAAAAACACCAAATAAGCTGTTCAAGAAATATCTTTCTTCCCATCTCTCCTAGTATACAGAGTTATATCGCTTATACTGTGCATAATTGAAATGGCTAGTACATACATGTCAGATATCATACAACTAATTAGACTGAGATTTTTGGACCAGATCCTCAGCTAGTGTAGTTAGGCATAAATTGAGGTCAATGGAGCTATGCTGCTTTTCACCAGCTAATGAGCTGCCATTCTATTTCCACTGTGATTTCACAAAAATCTTGTTATATCTAAGCTTCCTGACAACTTCACTTACACTTCAGAATTGTAGTACTTTGTTCCAAGCCTGGTTTTGATTTCACAGCATTCTGTTCCCTTCAAGGTTTAAGTCCAGCGTTGTAGATGTTGACACCAGAAGGTTACTCTCTCGTGCACTAAAACTAGTCTTTATCTCCTTGACATGTGACGACCCCAAGGTTGCACCTTGAAACTCGTGCCTAAATACATTCAATGGCAATGGCAGCACCAGATGTGGCAGCAGCTGGCGAAGCCTTTGTTCATATTTGAAACTGATGTTCAAGTACATGTTCAGCCAGACACCTTGAGACAAACGTGAATTTTTGATGATGCCTTTGACTGTGCACTAAAATAATCTTTCTATCTATCATTGATGCCTGCCATTGATGTAAGCACCCACTGCAAAGAAGAATTTGATAAAAAATGAAAACATACAATTGTATACAGATGTTTTGATCTACCATGACCTGGAACCACTAAGTGTGTCATATTGTGCTAGTGCAAATTAGCTGGTATAAAAGGCTACCAAAGCGTTCCCTTAACATAAAAGGACTTCACTTCCAAGATGATATAGAACCAGCATAATGGCTCTTTGTCATCATCCCCCACACAACCCTTGGTGGAGGGTGGGAAAAAGGGATCCCCAGCTCACTGCTGAAATGGCTCTTTGGGGGACACTACAGCTGGACAGAACAGAGCAGCTCTAAGTAGTGCCAAACTAGACCCTGGCCAGCCCCAGGATGAGGTATACACAAAGGCAGCCCAAATAAAGATTTAGCCCAAGGAGTTCAAGGCTTTATTTATCCCCCCCCCCCTTTTTTTAAAGTATAAAGGTTTTATACTTAAACATACAGTGGTACACAATTTTACTGACTGAGCAAGTTGGGCAAAACCTGTATGATGAAGCCTCATTTTACATGAGCAAACAAAATGGTTGGAAAACAAAGGACAAAAAAACCCCAACCCTTTAACAGCTGGCACTGACACAGACCCCCAGGGAATGGACAAAAATGCCATCATGCTTTTATGCATCAAGGATCTGTATGCTCCCCCACACCCAATCCTAGAAGTAGCTAAGGGCTAGTTCTATTTTTTGGCCAGCTGCAATGCACTTAGAGCTAATTTTGGTAGCATGGCTCCCCTTTCCCAGCTGTGCACCATACACTTTGGGATCCCTTTAGCTGGTGAAATTCTAATGGTTTCTGTTTTTGCTGCAAATCCCTAAGCTAGGCAAAGATTTCTGGAAGGCCGCCATGTTTTGAGTAGCACTGGGGTAGGACCAAACAAACCATGTATGATAGTGAGGTTACATGAGAGGCTGCCCTTTGAGCAGGCAGGAGATTCTGAAGGTGGTGTCTGATAGAATTGGTTTAATATTTTGTTCTGAGATTGAGATAGGTTGGTCAAAGAATCCTGTAAAAAAAAAATCTCATAAAATGCTTGTCTGCTAAGATCCAGCATTTGAGAATTCAGGAAGCAAGATATTTGAGCACATTCTACTTTCTGGTAGAGATTTTACATTTGTTTATTCCTCCCTATTTTCTTTTTTAAAAAGCAACAATTATGAGAGATTAGACTTACTGCTGGAACACCTCCTTGTAGCCACGGGTAGTATAACAACTGTCTTCCTATCTGGTGCCACCTGCCAATGGCTGCCCTGGTCCTCCAATAGTCCACCTCTTCTCCTGATTCAGCCCTCCAGCCAGGTCACGATTTAAATGTACCCTTCCAGGATAACACAGAGTCCAACAGAAAATAGTCCAACCATCCTCACACAACATCTGTGGCTCCAGCTCTGGGCCCCATGGATCTCAGCTTTCTAACATTCTTATCTCCTCTCAGGATAGCTGCATGCCACCTTCTCTGGTGGTTACTAGAGGAACCTGGACCCTCCCACTACAGTGGGTTCCAGCCCAGGGACCCTATAATCAGCAACGAAGTCAGTTCCTTTCAACTCCTTGCTGCTACCTCCCTGGGCATCTTCCTACAGTGGCCTATCTGAGGCCTTCTCCCACACGACCTTTCTAGTTTCACGCTTCCCTCAAGGCCCTCTCCTAGAATCCCCCCCAACAAAGTCCCAAACTAAAAGTACAAACCACAACCAACCTTTGCTCTCCTCTGGCTTGCTCTTTTAATCATCTGTACTACTTTGTTTTACCCAGCTTTGTTTCTCAACCAAACTCCTATGACTCCTTGGAAAGCCCTAAGTCTCTCCCAGCCTCTTAATAGACTTCCCTACTGAGGATAGGATCTCAGGGCTAACTCTCTTCCCCCGCAGGGCTTCCTCCTCAGAGCCTCTTTAATCCCAGAAAATAATTACAGAATTTCTCTGCTCCCTACAGCCCCCTCCTGTTCTCATTTTCCTTATCTTATAGTCCTCTCCCAGCCTCTCCTCATCTGAGCTTCATTGTCTGTTAAGGCTGGCCCATCCTTTAGGAGCAGCCTTGTATGTTAATTGGCCTCTCAGGCCCATATTAATTGATTCAGGGCACGTGCAGGTACGCACCCCATCACAGTAATCTTAACTGAAAATCTATGGTTTGTTCTCTATTTATGGGAAACACAGAAGATACCTACTTTCTTAAAAATATGTTTTTTTAACTTTTGTATATTTGCAACACTACTAGATCCTTAAGTATAGCAATTGTGACTACAAGTTTACGGCTGTAATAATTACAGATTAAATCTTGGTTCCAATGAATTCAATTGCAAAACTCCCACTGACTTCAATGGGGCTGGGATTTCACTGTGCCTTCTCTGATCCCCAGACTTTCATGGTCATAGTCGGTGTAAGAGGCGAGACAGTGCAGCAATTAGTCACATTAGGAATGAAGCCAGCACATAACTTTTGGCAGCTCAACGCCTAACAAATCGGAAAGCCCTTCCCAAAGCTTAGAGTCTACACAGAAACAATCCATGCTGTCTTTCGTCCTCCTCCTCCTGCTGCTGCTGCAGCGGTGGTGGTGGTGTTATATTACCCTGGGACTTCAGATACCTGGGGCCAATTAGACGTGTCCACATTTCCAAAGGCTGCCCTGATATCCTATTAAGATGAAGTGATTCATTGCATCTACAGCTGCACATGCAGCTACAGGTCTTCTGGCTGTTAATGACATGTAATTAACACCTTCCTTTCCAGATATCATGCCAGAGTACTCCACCCCATTGAATCAAGTTAAAAAAAATGAGAGTCAGAGACTTGGTTTTATATCCAGTGTTGCCACTGACTTGCTGTGTGACCAAGGACAAGTTACCTAATCTTTCTGTGCTTCAGTTTCTTCATCTATAAAATGGTGCTAGTGGTGCTTACCATACTTCGTAAAACACTTTGAGGTCCTAGGAATAAAAGTGCTGTAAAAGAGCCAAGGGTGAAATCCTGGTCCAATAGAAGTCAATGGGATTTTGGCCACTGACTGCCACAGAACCAGGATTTCAACCCAGTTGGTTTCATTAGTGTATTATAACAGGGATACTCAACTCATGGTTGTCACAGTCTGTATGCAGGTTTTATGCGTGAAACATCTCTACATGTGCAGAATTCTGGAATCATGCATTTTACGCCTTCAAAATAAACAAAATCAGTGATGGAACCACAGCCTACTCAACAACTTTTGCCTTCCCCTCTGGGATTCTAAAGCCATCTTTAGAAGTGTTCAGCTTTCTTCGTTCAAGATGGATGCTTACAACAGAGGAAATCTTTCCCAAGGGTGAAACAACAGAGTCATTCATATGAAAGGCAGCTTTCCATTTCATTTGGTCAGCTTTCTGAGTTTTCATAGTGGAATCTGTGACAAAGCTCTGTCCTTGCCTCCGTGGGTCCCACATTTCCTGGCGGATTTCGCTAGACTCAGAGGCTCACTGTGACCCTCCACATAACCCTTCTTTCTCTAGAGACAAGGGCCACAGTCTACTGAGCCATTTTCATCATAAGCCAGCAAGGGAGGTGAGGAGAAATTATCCTTCCTTGCACAGTCTCTGTTGTCTCCCAGTCTCAGTGATTAATTAGGGGGGCAAAAGTAGGGAGGGGGAGCCCGGGCCCACCCTCTACTCCAGGCTCCAGCCCAGGGACCCTAATAGTATCAGCTATGGTAGCTAGCCTTTTAGAAACATGACATGTACTATTCCCTGGGCTACTTCCCCCACAGCAGCCCTCACTTCCTCAAGCTCCGCTTCACCCTTACCTCAGGGCCTCCTTCCTTGTGCCTGATATGATGTGTACTACTCAGCCTCTCCAATAGCACAACTTCCTCCCACAGCTCCTGACATGCACACCCACCTGACTAACTGGGAGGCTTTTAACTAGTTTCAGCCAGCCCCTGATTGGCTTCAGATGTCCCAATCAACCTAGTATCCTCCCTGTCTTCTGGAAAGTTCTTAATTGGCCCCAAGTGTCTTAATTGACCTGAAGCAGCTTCCATTTCACTTAACCTGGTACCAGGGATTTGTTTAGCCTGGAGCTAATATATCTATCTCCCACTACTTTTCTATAGCCATCTGGCCCTGCACCGTCACAAATCTTAAACCTGGTTAAATGGTGCTGGTTTCCATTTTTGTTGCAAACTCCCCAAATCAAGCAGAGATCTGAGTTACACTGGGTCAAACTTAAAGCACATCTGGGCTGAGTTTCTAGTCAACTTGGCACTACGTATGGTTTATGGTAGAAATAAAACTAAGGCATTTTGCACAGGTCAGACTCCAAATCAGACAGGATACAGCATTTTTGGCTGTTTGGAATTGTATATTAATGCATTACTTTAAATTTCTAGCATTTAAGAAAAATTGGTCCTTGCAAAGCCTTTGTGAGGCAGAGAAGTATTATTCTTATCAATTATTATTCCTATCTTGCCAATCAGGAAACTGAGGCACATAGAGGTTGTGACTTAACCACAGGCCATATGACAAGGCAGTCTTCTTAGGATATGCGCAATGTGCCTTGGGTGGCACATGACCAGGATTCACCACTGAATTTGATCTGCTGGTTGGATTATTAGCTTTTCCAGCTTGGGCCGGCTGCTGATGGGGAGTGCATCATGAATGCTAATCCATGCCTGAGGGTGGTGCCTTAAATAAAACCCAGAACTCCTAATTTATTGTCCCCTATTCTAATCCTTTGATTATATTCCCTTCTTTTTCATTTGACCTTCCTCTTAAAATCCAAAGTGAAACTCATGTACATACCTATGAAGACAAAAAGCAAACAAATGTTCATGCAAGCCCTGTGTCAGCTAAGAGTTCCACACAAATCTTTACTCCTGTATGCAAGGATTTCTCACATAAATAAGGATTTACACAATCTGCCTCTTAGTATTTCCCCACTCCCCTGATATAACATAGACAATGAGCCTTTTGATCAAGAAATAAAGTTTAAATCTTTGAGTAAAAAAAGGCCCAACACTGGACACTGGCATCCATGTTCCAAATGTAATATAAATTAGACGTAATAGATACAAAAGCTATTGTGTGATACACTTCAGTAAGGTAGTCATCAGTGCAGTCAATGGGGTATTGCAGTGCCAGGATTCATTATCACTCTTTCCAACAAGCAGAGGCTTTTTCGAAGATGCATGTTTTTATTTCTGTAGGAAAATGGGGGGCAAAACACATCTCTCAAGGGAGAAACATCTCTGCGGAGAACTGCATAGGATATGCAAAGATAAAAGAGTTCAGATAAACTCTGTGTAAGCGGTTCAACAAGAATGCTGTTTTAGTGCTGTAAACTCATTTGTCAAGTGGAGGAGGAGATGCAAGTTTATTTCCTCCATGAGTGACCCCTATGTCCTCTCATTATCCCTGAGTGATTAAACAGCAAAAAGTTTAGCATATGCCAAGGAAATATCTGAACACGTTATGGGTCATACATATATACATGTGGCGATTCCAGATCTTTCGGTCACATTGTTTTCATAGTTGTTACTATAATAATTTCTGATGTCTGAACTGCTGGGGGGAAAAGAAATTCAAAGAATTATCTTCAGTCATGTTTGTGCTGTGATCTCAACTACTTATCTATATATAGCAGATAAAATGGGTTAACAATGGATATGCAAATAAGCTGATTCTACTCTGGCATAAATCCATTGACTTCACTGGAATTATTTCTGATTTACATGGATGGAAGTGAGAAAAGTATCAGGCCCAGTGTAATCATTTATACAAATACAAAGGGATTTACAGAGAAGAAAGAAGAGCTCATAATCCCATGTGTGCTGGGGTTCTCTGATTCTGGAACTTTCTGGGAACTGAATTGGTTCCTGCCATATATCGGAACAAGCTAACAGCTGTTCTAATTTATGCTGGATGTCAGCAGCCAGTGATGACCGGAGATCATATGACATGTTTACTTTGTGAAGCAACAGCAATAATGTTGACCATGTGTCATACTTCTTACCTCTAATTTTTTGTGGTGTCCATACTATATTATGTAGCAACATACATTACCTCCTGCATTATTGTGATAATGTAAGCCCACAGTCCAGCAGGCTAGCTTCATTTGTCATTGCTATGATTTCCTATAAATACAATACCTTTCCATGGAGGTGCTGCTGGATATGACTGGCATACTATTGGCACCAGTGCTACAGGGGTCATTTTGGAAGCACAGACTCTCCAAAGCTACATATTGAAAGAGTTTAAATGGGAGCCCATTGCAGGTGACAGGGCTGGAGACAGCTTCGTCTCACTGGGGTCCAATATTGGAATATCCCAAAGGAGAAGGACAAGACATGTGATTGTTCTAGCCTAGTACAAACCTAGGAGGTACCTTCATGCCCCTTTGGTACTTGCAATGCAGTTCAGAACAAAGAGATAAGGGGTACACCATGGTACCAGAAAAACAAGGTAGAAAGCTGATTGGTTAAATCTAGTTTCAGATGACGTACTCAGTACCTTTTACTTGTAAAGAGTAGAGTATACAGAGATAGCTTTAGGGGTGTAACTTTGAGAGCACACCTACTACTTAAGGGGAATGTAATAATGCTGCAAGAGACGGCTTCCTGGAGACTGGTGTCATATAGAACCCTTTTTCCTGTAGTCTATTGTTGGCTTACAGCAATCAACCTGACTGACAGTGGTTACTTGGTCTCTTGAATATATTTCATGATGAATCAAAATGTGGTAAAGCAATTGACTATACAATATATCAACATGTGTATACATAAAACCTACTGCTGTTTAAGGGACGAACTGCACAGTTGAGGGGAGGACTGAGTCCTGCATTGGCAGTTTATTTTGTTCAACACTTTTGCTATTTTTAATTATAGTTTTAATTATTGGAAAACAGTACAAAGACAAAATAAATTAAATTAACTTTTTTATTTTGCACATTCTATTACATTCTATTTCTATTACCTAAGAGTTATCAAATAGGAGATGATAGCTCTAATTACCTTTTCAATGTATTTGTCACATTGGATTTAGTTTTCTTGGCGGTTTTGCCCTTAATACAATGGATCAAGAAAATGAGGCGACTCTGGCTACTTTAACATGCCTCTGAATCCTATGGGTAACTGAAACATTGTTTGGGTGCCTGTAATGGTAATTACAGATAAAGTGATGATATATGCAAAACTTGTGTAAGAGAAATTATAGGTCAATGTTGTTTATGTCATGCCATTTCCACAGTGATGAAAGAAATTGCAGTTAATTACCAGATTATTAGCATATTTACTTCTGATAATTCTAGGCTATCAAAACAATATTTGGAAACACAAATCATTATTTTGTTCTTCCAGCAAGGTGGCAGTACTGTTCCTATATCACTAGCTCTAAGAGTGCTGTCATTTTTGTTAATGAATTAATTTTTCTTCCTTATAGCTGCTATTCACAGATTAAAAATTTGCCTTGAGAAGTTAAACAGTCCCCATCTGAGTGATTTACTGATTCGCATATGCCTATTTTCTCTTGAAAGCATCACTTCTAAGTTTCAGTGTAGTTATTGCTCTTCTGGCTACATTCTTTGGGATTGATACTGCAGAGTGGGAGTTGGCAATATTCATCAACTATCAGGCAGAATTAGGCTTCTATCGCTACCAAGAGGTATAGCTCCAAGTCTAGAAATAGAAAATTTCCTTCACGCTGTTGTTGGGAAGACAGAGCTATGACACAAGAGTAGTACTGGGAAATGGATCAAAATAACTCATTTTTCATTATGACCTAATTCAAGAAAGCATCTCTATTCAGCAAAGCACATACTTAACTTCAAGCACCTGCAGCCAGACAGGGGGAAGTTGTACTCAGGAGTGGGAGGGGGCAGGCCGGGGGAGCTGGAGATAGGAGAGAGTATGCCAGAGGTGTGTTGAGTGTTAAAAAGATTTTGCAAGGCTCCAGACTGTCAACCAGCCCATAGACAGCCCAGTAGAGGAAGGGAGAGAGATGCGTCTGTAAATACTATTTTTGCTACATGAACCACAATGGCAGAAAAGCTTGAACATTGGTAGAGAAATTTGCCCCAAATAATTCATTAAATGTGAAAGTGAAATAAAAGATATTAAATACTTTTTGCCCAAAGTGAGATGTGACATAAGCATTACCCTGTGCTGGGGATTCAGTATTTTATGTTGAATGATCATGTGGCTCTGACTCAGGTAAGGAGGACATATTCAAGAGTACCTAAGAGATTTAGGAACACAAGGAACTTTGTATCCCTAATGTACTTTTGAAAGTCTCATCTGAGACAGGGCCCAAACTCAGAAGGTGAGATTCTGAGGAGATTTAGAGCCATAGAGTTTAAGACCAGAAGGGACCATCAGATCATCTAGTCTGTCTTTCTATATAACACAGGCCACCAGCACCACCCACACACTAAACCCAACAACCAAACTTAGGCCACCAGAGACTAGACTATTATGTGCCACAGGCAGAGGCCCCTGCAGTTTCAGGAGGTGCAGCACAGAATGCGCAACCCAGTGGGAGTGGGGCAGGGGGATTTCAAGCCAGAATCTCAACCTGCATGTTTGGGGTTTCTTTACCTAGGGGATTTAGGAGCATAAATTCCAGTGACTTTCAAAAGTGGAAACAACCCAGCGTGCTACAATTAAAAGGAACAATTTTAAACTTGTCAGGTGTTGCCAAAGAATGTTTTGAGCCACAATTTCAAATTGATTACGAGGACCTACTGTATAGCAGGTGACAGAAACCAAAACTTTCTCTAATATGTATCTGTGGTGGTTGTGTCTATTATTAGTTCTTCTATTACTATTACTTTGCACTTATATGGTCTTTTAATCTGAAGGTCAGGAAGTTCTTCACTGTAAATATTATTATCTCTGCTATGCTGATGGGAAAACTGAAACACAGGGACGTTAGGCAGTGACCTTGTCCAGGTCACACCGGAAGGCTGGAGCAAAGCTGGATGTAGAACCCTGATCTCCTATTTGAATATCGACACTGCAAGTGAGAAGTGTGGTTGTAGCACACAGACATATCAACATTAGGTTTAGAGTAGCCAGTGGAGGTAACAATAGAAGTTCAGATATGGGGCAAGAGCTTCAGCATTGGCTTGCAACCTGGGTACATACCCAGGATCTCAGGGCTTTTACTTGGGTTGCTAGCCCATGCTGAATCCCTCACCACTATGTCTACACTGCTATTGATATCCATGTTAGCTAGAGTAAAACTGGCATGGCTATGCCTATGCGTGCTACAGTCACACCTTTCACTTGACATAGACATAATCAGTTCAGTCTATTGACGTCAATGGGAGTCTTTCCATTACTTTTGTTGGGTTTTAAATTAAGTCTGAATGGGGTAGGCTGCCTCAGATAGAGAATCTACAGCAGAATGTAAACGTTAGTTAGAGAATCCTCCGCAGAATATAAATGAAGCTTCTGTTCACAGATACGTTTTAAAGGCAATAATAAAACACAGAAAATACAGTTTTTAGTTTGTGGAAAGTTAGTGCAAGGCACAATAATTCCCTTAGTTTACTACTTCTGGAATAATATCTTATTGTTGATCTTTTTTTTTTTTTTCAAAAACCAAGAGTTTTCTACTATAAACCCCACTCACATGTCACATTAGAAAATAAAGTGATTGACGCTTCCTTAAATACTGCCATAAACCCGAGCTCTACCCACTCATGATGCCAACATGAGATGCCACTAACAGGATGATTCTGGTATTAGAAGAATAAAAAAATTGCCCCTCTTCTGTCTTCTATGCTTTGATCATCAGTGAAGCGAGTTAACAGTGATGACATCTGAATTTATCCATTAGGTTTCAGAGTTAACATGTAGTTGACTTACACATGGAAAGTTCACACTTCTCAGAGCTATTTTTACAGGTTGACATCACACTCAAGCAAACATCATTGCACCAGTTTTCATCCAGTTCAGATTTTTCTCCCAGCATAAAGCTGAAATATCATTTTTTAAATTATAGTTTAGATTCTGGATCATAAAATGAATCCTGCAGAGGAAACTTAGGCACCACTAACCGGCCAACTCACCCCTCAATTTATTCCAAACATTCTATATAGGTGGTGATTTTTACTGTATTATACAGAAGAAAATTTTAAACACTTAACAAGGACTGAAAAAAATTATTAGCTGACAAGAAAAAGCAAACTTAGATAAATAATTAATCACTGAGAATTTTTTGTGTATGTGTGGTAGTAGCAGAAAAGTTAAAAGCTGGCTAACATACAGTGAAAATACTTCAGAATAAAATTTCCATCATTAGAGATGATTTTTGTACCCTTCTTGCATCTCATCAGAAAATCGTGAGAGATGTGAGTTATATCCCTTGAGTAAAATATTAAAATTATATATTCCATCTTCTGGTGGGTTTGAAACAGACGCGTGAAATCCTCTATTATTGTTTGAAAGGAGTAAGGGATAACTACCAGAGTGCCCTTGTTTATATTCCCTCTGAGTTAATAGCATTATAGATTAATGTAGATTGCACTAAAACAAATGATCCTCACTATAAGTGGGCACTTGCTGAATATGCATTGGTTGCTGCATGGGTTTCCATGCAATCAATTCATATCAGACTAAAAATACCCACAAAGTGCTTTGAGATGCAGTATATGAAAAGCACTATAATACTGCAAGCCAGAACCATATATTATACTTTCCAGTCTTTAATTCTTGAATGATTGAGATCAGTCCAGTACCTCACAGTGAAAACACACAAGCTTAAGGCCACTCTTGTTTCAATGTGCCATGCATGCAAGCTCCTTGCAAAGTTGTCATTGTTACACCTCTGCTAACAGAATGATGAATTGACTTACATGAGGTGGAAATCAGTTTCTTCAAGTGTCAGTGCTCCAACAGCCAGTATAGTTATTTTTCATCATTTTGCTAGAAGTTTAATTCAATTCTAAGATATTTTGTCATGGTTTACAGTTGGGTCTTAACTCTTAGTTGCATCTTTTTGCTGACTCTCTCTCTTCTATTCATTTGTGATTTCCATTTATTTTCATTCTGTATTCTTTCTAGTAATTATCCAGCATGCACATGAATTAGAGTTCTTTGGGTGCACAGGCTTAATAAAAAGGTCATGAAAATTACACAGATGATTTGTTGATTGTCCATAACTGAATTTTTGTACAAATCAGCATTTACACTATCCAGATAATCTGGTCTCTTCTGGAAATACAGTTTTCCATCTGTGTTACAAGATTATAACTATGATTAAATGTATTGAGCCCAGTCTACCTGCAGTTCACATGAGAAGGGGACCCTCCATGGATGTTTTCCCCCGCAAAACAAAAGTGCAAACGTCTGTTCATCACTTTCCAGAATCTTGTGAGATCAATTGCAGTTGGACCATAAAGGGTGAGGGGGATTGGGCAAACTGCGGGTGCATGGCCCTATATGAAGTGGTGATAGAATGTCCCATGCTATGTTTCCCACAGCTTCCATCTACAGTGGGTGGTCCCCATAGTAGCCTTAGCTTTCTATTACAAGGTCTATATAAGAAGCTAATTAGATTGATAGCCCATGACAGTGCTCAGTGCATGGATGGCGGGTGGAGGGGTAGCACTGGAAGTAAAGATCTGGTGTAGAGACAGAAATTCTACCTGGAGGACCTGACTTCCCAGCATCTGTAGCATTTAGGGGTGATCCCTGTGGTCTATTTCACAAGGCATACTTCACAGTAATTTCCTGTCCCTGTGCTCCATCCAGGACATGGATTTTAATAACAATCAAAAGTAAGTTCCCAGAATGATGTATAAATTGTAAAAAAAAATTATTTCATCTGATATTAACAAAATTACTAAAGAAACCCATAGGGTTATAACAGGTTACAACTGTTACATGTTCTCAGTGGTAACTACATAATTAATAATAAATAGAACTATAGAATTGTAGAACGGTAAGGGACCTCGAGAGGTTATTTAGTCCAGTCCCCTGCACTCAAGGCAGGACTAATATTATCTAGACCATCCCTGACAGGTGTTTGTCCAAACTGCTCTTAAAAATCCCCAATGATGGAGATTCCAAAACCTCCCTAGGCAATTTATTCCAGTGCTTAACCACTCTGACAGTGAGGAAGTTTTTCCTAATGTCCAGCCTAAACCTCTCTTGCTGCAATTTAAGCCCATTGCTTCTTGTCCTATCCTCTGAGGTTAAGAAGAACAATTTTTCTCTCTCCTCCTTGTAGCAACCTTTTATGTACTTGAAAACTGTTATCATGTCCCCTGTCAGTCTTCTCTTCTCCTGACTAAACAAACCCATTTTTTTTCAATCTTCCCTCAGAAGTCATGTTTTCTAGACCTTTAATCATTTTTGTTGCTCTTCTCTGGAATTTCTCCAATTTGTCCACATCTTTCCTGAAATGTGGTGCCAAGAACTGGACATAATACTCCAGTTGATGCATAATCAGCACGGAGTAGAGTGGAAGAATTACTTCTTGTGTCTTCTAACAATACTCCTGCTAATACATCCCAGAAGATGTTTGGTTTTTTTTGCAAGTGTTACACTGTTGACTCATATTTAGCTTGTAATATACTATGACCCCCAGATCCCTTTCTGCAGTACTCCTTCCTAGGCAGTCATTTCCCATTTTGTATGTATGCAACTGATTGTTCCTTCCTAAGTGAAGTACTTTGCATTTGTCCTTACTAAATTTCATCCTATTTACTTCATACCATTTCTCCAGATCATTCTGAATTTTAATCCTATCCTCCAGAGCGCTTGCAACCCCTTCCAGCTTGGTATCATCCACAAACTTTATAAGTGTACTCTCTATGCCATTATCTAAATCATTGATGAAAATATTGAACAGAACCGGACCCAGAACCGATCCCTGAGGGACCCCACTTGTTATATCCTTCCAGCATGACTGTGAACCACTGATAACTACTCTCTGGGAACAATTTTCCAAATACATAATAAATAAGTAATATTTCCTAACAGAGTGCTCTACTTTCCATTTTCAAACTGCTTTAAAAACATTAGGCGCCCTACTCCACTTAGAGATGTTGGGTGGGAGGAAAGGAGAACTAAACCCAAGAATGTATGAAGACCGGGCTAACCAGAGCTCTCTCTTCAGGAAGGAAAGGTTTGTAGCTTCACAGAAGAGGCACAGTGATGTTTTTCCAAGGCATTGAGCTTAAAGCTATGCATCATTCTTGTGCATCTCTGACTATTAGCATAGAAAATCAGTGTCTTCATGCAGTGTCCTGCTGCCTAGATCGTCAGCATGTCTGGCTCTGTGGCAAGCTGCAGTTGGCTCCACAATCTGCAGCTACATGCTATCCTTTCTCTGTGAAAGGTGAAGCATTACCACCCACTGGAAATTCCAACAGAAAAGCCTCACCTCTCTTCTAGCCAACCCAAACCTGCGGTGCTCATTTATTTTAAGAATATAAATAGTCGGGCTTTGTGAAATATTTGCATTGGAACATGAAGTGCTCAGCATTTGAGATTTTCACATTTTATTTTGTGTTCACAAAAATAATCCATTTTTAATGTATATCAGACATGCTTCCTAAGTTTTACTCAAAAATAGAAGTAACCATTTTTGAATGCTAATGAACTATTGGTTCTCAAAAATGGCCCTGTACTAGACCAAAATCCTAATTTCAAAATTTTGTTTTGAGAAAGGCTAATTTTTATATTGAAATGCAAAGCCTTTCTAAATCTTGCATGTTTTGACATGAAACTACTATTTTGAAAAACAAAAACCAAAAAAAACAAAAGTGAAATCTTTGAGCTGCAAAATGGTCTAGAATAAAACACTGAGGGGGAGGGGCAGGGAAAAGAGGGGCCATGCCATTTTGCTGTTCCCGTGTAGGTTTGATTAATGTATGTTATCTGGAAAGGAGTGAGGCCCACAACCTTCCCAACACACACATTGGGTTAAATCCTGGCCCAGCCAAAGTGAAGGGCAAAGCTCCAATTGCCTTCAGTGGTACCAGGATTTCACCCATTAACTTTATGCATGCGAGTAGTGCCACTGAATTCTTATAACTTCAAGGCTTTACTGTTTTCTCGTTCTTTGCAAATATATTTTGTAACTTGACAGCGATATAAAACCTCAGATATCTGATGTATGTGTAACTAATGGGAAAACCTCAGAAAGATACTGTCCTGAAGCCAGGCAGAGCTTTTGACTTAATTAATTAAATTAATTTTAAAGCCAATGACATGAACAAATTCATTACAGAACTTCTAAAGGAATAGAAGTGGAATTTATGGCCCTCACTGGTCAAAGACCTAAACGAGTGCTTAATTTTACACTTATGGTTAGTCTCATTGGTTTCAATGAGCCTGCTCACATGCACAAAGTAAGCACATGCATAAATCATTGCAGGATTGAGGCCTACTATTTTTACAGGCCTACTGTAAAAGATGTTATGAAGAATCTTAGCTCATTGGATATATACTGGAAATAAGGTGCACATTTTTAAAACCAAGACTGGATGTTTTTGTAAAAGATATGCTCTAGTCCAAATAGGAGTTATTCTGGGGAAGTTGTATGGCCTGTGTTATATAGGACATCAGACAGATGATCACAGTGTTCCCTTTGGCCTTAGAATCTATGACTCTGTGAATTATTACATGATGGCAGAGAGTGTAACTAAACACATATGTCAAAAAACAATTTTTTTGAAGTTGTTGGGTTAAAATCTCGGCACCACTGAAGTCAATGGCAAAACTCCTATGGACTTCAGTGAGGACAGAATTTCAAACTTTGAAAAAACAGTCCCCCAATCCTGTTTCTATTGAAGGCAATGAACTCTAAAAGCTTGATCCAGACAGTTTGTGTCAAATTATATCGCTCAATTTAGTCACATGGGTAGTCCCAGTTGAAATCAGTGCGACAACTCACATGAGTAAGGGTATGTCTACACTACGAAATAAGGTCGATTTTATAGAAGTTGATTTTTAGTAATCGATTTTATACAGTTGATTGTGCATGTCCCCACTAAGCGCATTAAGTCGGTGGAGTGTGTCCTCAGTACCGTGGCCAGCATCAACTTATGGAGTGGTGCACTATGGGTAGCTATCCCGCAGTTCCCACAATCTCCGCCACCCATTGGAATTCTGGGTTCAGCTCCCAATGCCTGATGGGGCAAAAACATTGCCGAGGGTGGTTTTGGGTACATGTCGTCAGTTGCCCCTCCTTCTTTCCCTCCGTGAAAGCAATGGCGGACAATCATTTCACGCCTTTTTTCCTGGGTTACCAGTGCAGATGCCATCCACAGCAAATATGGAGCCCGCTCAGCTCACCGCTGCTGTTGTGAGCATTGTAAACACATCACGCATTATCCTGGAGTATGTGCAGAACCGGGCTAAGAGACGCCAGGATGAGGATGATTGCGATGAGGACATGGACACAGACGTTCCTGAAAGCACGGGCTGTGGCCATTGGGACATCATGGCAGCAGTAGGACTTGTTGATACAGTGGAACGCTGATTCTGAGCCCGGCAAACAAGCACAGGCTGGTGGGACTGCATAGTGTTGCAGGTATGGGATGATTCACAGTGGCTGCGAAACTTTCGCATGTGTAAGGGCACTTTCCTTGAACTTTGTGAGTTGCTTTCCCCCTCCCTGAAGCACAGGAATACCAAGATGAGAGTACCTTGACAGTTGAGAAACGAGGGGCAATAGGCCTGTGGAAGCTTGCCATGCCTGACTGCTACTGGTCAGTCAGGAATCAATTTGGAGTGGGCAAGTCTACCATGGGGACTGTTGTGATCCAAGTAGCCAGCGCAATCACTGACATTTGCTATCAAGGGTAGTGACTCTGGGAAATGTGCAGGTCATACTGGATGGCTTTGCTGCAGTGGAACTCCCTAACTGTGGTGGGGCAATAGACAGAACACATATCCCTATCTTGGCAGCAGACCACCTTGCCAACCAATATATAAACCACAAGAGGTACTTCTCAATGGTGCTGCAAACACTGGTGGATCACAAGGGACGTTTCACTGACATCAACGTGGGATGGCTGCTTGCTGTGTGCTCCATCATATCTGTGAGAGTAAGGGGGAGGCGTTTATGGCGGAGTAGGAGGTTGAGGCAAATCGCCTGGTGGCCGATTTTGAGCAGCCAGACACCAGGGCTATTAGAAGAGCACAGCTAGGCACACTGCACATCAGAGAGGCTTTGAAAACCAGTTTCATGACTGGCCAGGCTATGGTGTGACAGCTGTGTGTGTTTCTCCTTGCTGCAAACCTGCCCCCTTTGTTGATTTTAATTCCCTGTAAGCCAACCACCCTTCCCCCTTCGATCACAGTTGGCAAAGGAAATAAAGTCACTATTGTTTTGAAACCATGCATTCTTTCTTTATTAATTAAAAAAAAAGTGAGATAACTGACAAGGTAGCCTGGGTGGGGTGGGAGGAGGGAAGGACAAGGCCACATTGCTTATTGCAGACACACTACAAATCAAAACTGTTTGAATGACGGCCTTCTGTTGTTTGGGCCATCCTCTGGAGTGGAGTGGCTGGGTGGCCAGAGCCTCCCCCACTGTGTTCTTGGGCATCTGGATGAGGAGGATATGGAACTTGGGGAGGAGGGCAGACGGTTATACAACGGATGCAGCGGTGGTCTGTGCTCTTGTTGGCTTCCTGCAGCTCCAACAGATGCTTCATCATGTCCGTTTGCTCCCCCATCAACGTCAGCATCGCCTCCTGCCTCTGCTCTTCATGCTCACTTCATACTTTCCTGGCCTCTGCCACTGAATGCCTCCATGCATTAAGCTGAGCCCTATCAGTGTGGCAGGACTGCATGAGCTCAGAAAACATGTCATCGCGAGTAAGTTTTTTTTTGCCTTCTAATCTGCGATAACCTCAGGGACGGAGATGATAGGGAGAGCATAGACACATTTGCACCTGGGGGGAGACAAAAAGGGAGAGTAAAATTTAAGATGATACATTTCTGAGAACAAAAGGGAGACTATTTCACAGTCAATCAAGCAATTCACAGCACACAGCCCATGTGCTTTAGGTACAAGGTTGCATTTTGCCTTTTACATTGAGCACCTGATGGTATGGTGACACATCACACACGGCTGGGCAACAGAATTCAGTTTCCAGGCAGCCATGGTAAGCCTTTTGGTACGTGGGGTTGGCTTCTTCCACCTTCATAACATGTAGGAATGGTTTTAAACTTCAGCGTCATCCTTTCCCATAGCAAGCAATGCCGGTTGGGTTTCACATTTAAAAGGAGGGGCTGCGGTTTTCGGGTGGATGTGCAGCACACACCTCCCCACACCCCACCGCATGGCTATTCTCTGGGAAGATCCCTTCACCCCTCCACCCCGCTGCGTCGCTATTCTCCGGGATGATCCCTTTTAGCCAAGCACAAACAACCCAGCATGAACGGGGTCCTTTTACTGCTCCCTTACAAAAATTCCCCTATTTCAAACAGGTGCCCATGAATGATATCACTCTCCTGAGGCTAACACAGAAAGATAAAGACCGAATGTTGCTTGACTGCGACCAAAACCCAGGACCATTCGCTGCCATGCTTTGTGCTGCAATGATTCCAGACTACGTGCTACTGGCTTGGCGTGGTAAAGTGTCCTACCGTGGAGGACGAAATAAGGCAGCCCTCCCCAGAAACCTTCTGCAAAGGCTTTCAGAGTACCTCCAGGAGAGCTTCATGGAGATGTCCCTGGAGGATTCCCGCTCCATCCCCAGACAAGTTAACAGACTTTTCCGGTAGCTGTACTGGCCGCGAATGCATCCCAATTCTTCAGGGCAAATCAAACATGAAACACTATTGCTTTTAAACCCTGTACTGTAGTTACAAAAGTGCACTCACCGGACCTGCCTTCTCCGGCTTCAGGGTCGGGGATCCCGCCTTGGGAGGGTATTGGCTCCAGGGTGAGGAAAAGGTCCTGGCTGCTGGGGAGAATGGATACACCGCTTGTCTGCTGTGTATTCTCCTCCTCCTCCTCTTCCTCATCCTCAAAATCCTCCCCCCTTGCAGATGTCCACGGACAATGGTGGTGTAGTGATAGGGTCTCCCCCTAGAATGGCATGCAGCTGATCATAGAAGCGGCGTGTATGGGGCTCTGACCTGGAGCGACCATTTGCCTCCTTTGTCTTTTGGTAGGCTTGCCTGAGCTCCTTAACTTTAACGCGGCACTGCTGTGTGTCCCTGTTGTAGCCTCTCTCCACCATGTCCTGTGCGATTTTGACATATATATTAGCATTTCTTCTTTTTGATCGGAGTTCGGTCTCCACAGATTCTTCTCCCCCTACAGCAATCAGATCCAGTGTCTCCCTTTTGGTCCATGCTGGAGCTCGTTTGTGATTCTAGGGGGACTGCATGGTCACCTGTGCTGCTGAGCTGGCCACGTTGACCAAACAGGAAATGAAATTCAAAATTTCCTGGTGCTTTTCCTGTGTACCTGGCTAGTGCATCAGAGTTCAAAGTGCTGTCCAGAGTGGTCACATTGGAGCACTCTGGGATAGCTCCCGGAGGCCAATACTATCGAATTGCGTTTGCACTACCCCAAATTCGACCCAGCAAAGTCAATTTTAGCGCTACTCCCCTCGCCGGGGAGGAGTACAGAAGTCGATTTTAAGAGCCCTTTAGGTTGACGGAACAAGGTTGGTTGTGTAGACGCATTCATTTTAAAATCAACCTAACGCAGGTAAATTTGACCTAACTCCATAGTTTAGACCAGGGCTAAGAGAAGTAGGGTTTGGGTCTTTGTTTCTAAAACTCTATTGCCAAGCAGTGAAAGAGAAACTGTCAAAAATATTAAAAATTGAAAATCTGGTTAAAAATGATCTATACTTTTCCTTTACTGGAAAAGTCTGAAAAAATACTGCTAGTGTTTTATGTTTCCATTATCTGGCTAAAAAGTTCATTTTATTGCATACCAAATGGCCACCGTTTACCTTTCCATACATTCACAAGTTATTTTTCAGCTTTTATGTCTGATTTATAATCATTTCCATGTGCTTAGATAAAATTAACTATTTTTCTAGCTCTGACCAATTTGCAAAAAAAAAAATCTATACAGTCACACAGAAATACTTTGATTGTGTCTTTTAGGGAAGATAAAAAGAGTCTGAGCCAAATGGCTGTCAATGACTGTGCAATTACATCACCTGTTATGGCTAATTTGTCTCCAGAACTGACAGTGAATATTTTCAAAAACTGAGCTTTTTGTTCATTACAATGATGACAATGTATCTTGACACAAAGACCATAATTTCAGGAGAGACGGCCCCATCAGGCAAAGCACTACTCCTACAAGTAATGCAATGGGCTTCAATGGGAGTATTTGCATGAATAAGGACTACTCCTTACATGAATAATGATAGCACAATGAGACCCATAACCTCTCCAACTACTGACATATTGAATAGGGATTTTCATAAGAGAGAGTTTTGTTTCATCCTCCTACTAATACATTAAACATAATTTAGTGGCCTGTAATTCCACAAGTAGACAACTGTAGGGGTGAGATCTTCACCCCCTACTCAGGCCCTTTAAGCTGGGTAAAAAGGGCCAGAGTGGCATAAATGGCCCTAAAAGCTCCCTGTCCAGGTGAAGGAAGATTCCCCTAGTGCAGGCACTGTGGAAGACAGCTATAAGGCTGATTCCTGAGGACACTTCTGTAATCCACAACATAGAGGGCATGCTCCGTGGTCTGGAGGCAAGAGTGGTGTGACAGCACTGCAGCGCACAGGGCATTTATATATTAGACAACCTAATTAGGGGTGTTTAAGTTATGCCAGAGCCTTCTGAGCAGCCCAGGATTGGGAGGGTGCAAAAGTGGTTTAAAGCCAATTTAGTGCCTCCTCCCTCCCTCGGCTGCGAGTTCTGTGCTGCACATCTAGGAGGCACAACACAGAATCTCACCCTTGAGAAATGCATCCTGGAAACTATTTAATTCAGGTTCACCTAACTGAAAAACAACAGCAGTAAAAATTAATAACTATTTCATTGAAATAGAAAAAACTATGGCCTTATATATTCAGAAAATATTACAACTGCACACTTAAACATTTAAGAAATGGAAAAGTTAAGCTCAGGTTTCTTGCCTCAGGAGGTCTACAGGAAAAGTGCAACCTCTGCTTATTCTGTGGAGCTTAGATGCTCTGCAGGAGCCCTCTCTTATCTCCTTACGCAGTGCATATGGGCTGAAGCAAGAGCTCCTAAAGAGCCAAGCACACCTTCAAATCTCTCTTTGAGATGCCACTAAATAACCCATCTATGGATTTGCCCTGCAACCTTTCGTAGCAGGTGAATTTACAGGCTTAGCAAGAAATTCCATTCAGAACCTACTGCACAAGTGCCAAGTGCAATTTTCAGTGGCTTATTGCTCACTGATATCCAAACTAATTTTCATGTAAGCACTTAAAGACACTTCTCCCCAGTGAGCGCTATTTTCGGTCTGTCCATACAGCCCCACGCTGGCTGCTGCAGGCTCTACCTCACCACACCTACAAGGCATTCGGATAAGGCGTTTAAATGGGGAGCACAACAGCTCACTTATGGGACAAGGAGGGAACAGAACAGACCTTCAGCTCTCAGATTCCGAGGAAAGGGCTGACTGAAGGCAGGAGCTTCCCAGGCAACTACTGCCTGAGGTAAGGGGGGGACCTGATTCTGAGAGGGTGGCCTTTGCCTGCCACTCCGCCCCTTCATTAACTCAGTTTGCGTGTGTTAATCCACCTTCCCTTTTATTTCTGGATGGCCCTGGAAGGGGAGAGACTTTGAAGTGACCTGGCCAGAGGGCCAAGTCATAGGAAGAGGCAGGCCACTGCAGAGGCACAACAGCCAGCAGCAGCAAACCTCAGTGAAGAGAGAGCTGCCATATTGTGACCACCCATGAGGAAGTGCCAGAAGTGAGTCACCCCCTTCACACCACCCCAATGATCCATATTGAGCAATTCATTAGATATGTGAGTTCCCACCTACTGGATGTGGATGGATACAGAAACAAAGGAAAGAATGATAGAGCCCTGAGTTATTAGCTCTTGAAGCTTGCCTACTACGTTTTAATTTACCTGCCTTTGCAGTGTCTGTACAAGCAAACCTACAAAACAATGGGATTTTGTACCTATGTTACGATGGCAGGTTATTCATATGTTTCTTGTCACAGCGGAAGTGTCACAGTACATTTTCTCAATAGTGAAATAGTTACATGTTACAAAAACATTAATTCCTGGATATTGTGCCCTGTGGTGTATGTCCTGACAATCCTGGAATATTGCATTCAGTTCTGGGCACTACATTGTCAGAAAAGTATTGACAAACTGCAGGGAATTCAGAAAAGAGGGGGGAGGGGGGTGGGAAATGGATCAAGTGGCTGGAGAGAATGCCTGATGGGAAGAAATTAAAGAGCTACATATCTAGTTTTATTAAATGGTGATTAAGAGCAGTAGGAGGCAGAATAATAGACTACACATATTTGAAGGATATATGCACCAAGGAAGGTCCTGATTGTTTCCTCCCTCAGATCTACATGTAAAAAAGTACATTTATAGATTGGATTGGGGCCTAAGGCTTTAAAACAATTCCCCAGGGGGCTGTGGTGGACACCCTGGTGCTTGTGGCTTTTAGGACTACCCTAGACAAAATGATAGAAAATGAACCATAGGTAAAACCCTAGTACCAGCATGCAGTGCAGGGTAGTCTAATGCGTCTTTGCGATCTCTTACTTCTGTGCTTCTACAGAGTGATGTGATTCTAATTAGCAATCATCACAGTATAGAAAATATGGTATACGTCACAGTGAAATGTCATTGAAATAATTGGAAACATACCAGCTGTGATCATTATGGTCCACAGAGGATATTTCTAACATTTCCACTGAAATCATGTTTCACTGTTAATGCATATTAGTTTGAGTATGCAAAACCATTACATAATAAATCAGTAAAACCATACTAAAAGTACCAAAAACTAAAATCTACATGTACTTACGTCCCTGCACACACTGACGTCAATGTGGTTGCACAGGCTGTAAATCAGTGAACATTTTGGGCTTACAATGTGGCAAAAGATTAAAATGACAACTGACTGTACCTCATTAATCTGATAAATAAGAAAGTGAGATTTTTTTCTTTATTTTAACATTGGAAATTAAAATTAAGCACTAAAAGCAAAATAAAATCAATATGAAGGTTCATGACCTTATTGCAAAGAAAGACCTGTCTAGAATAAGAAAGATCAGTAAATTAACAATAGTTGAGAAAAGATTTTGAGCCTGATCCGGAAGTCAATGGTAGTCTTTCATTGGGCTTTGGATCAGACATGGCATGTGTACACTGCAATAAAACAGCTGTGGCTGGCCCAGGTCAGCTGACTTGGGCTCATTGAGCTATAAATTGAAGCATAGCTGTTCGGGCTCAAACTGGAGCCCAAACTCTGTGATCCTGCCCACTCATGGGGTCTCAGAGCCCAAGCTCCAGGAGAAACCCAAACATCTACCCTGCAATTTTATAGCTCCATAGCTCAAGCCCTGCAAGCCTGAGTCAACTGACCAAGGCCAGCTGTGGGTATTTTATTGCAATGTAGACATATCCTCACACACTCCAAACTCTGCTTCCATTGAAGTCAAATGCAAAACCCCCTTTGACTACAGTGGCCACAGGATTGGGTCCTTATTGACAAATAACTCTTAGACTATTGTGGGAGTAAACTCATACTTGTTGATTTGGGCTGAACAGATTTTTGGGGACAGTCGGGGGGGTTGAGGGAAAGATTTTATTTGATATTTTGGGGCATTAACAATAAGACATTACAATTACATTGTCTTGACACATATAGGGACAGATCATACAGCATTAACAATATTAAGCAACATATTGTATATTGACCATATTTTGTTATGTCATTAATGTTTCCCTTTTTTCCTCTCCAAAATTATTTAGACCTTAACAAGGGGTAGGGTTAGTGTGTGTGATATAACCTTTTCAGGTGTTTTGCAGTAAGCTGAATGTTATCTGGGCCCGATAGGGGAGAGGAAGTCCAGAGAATAAAATGAAAGGAAAGCTAAGGGAAGGAGGGGGGGATGTAATTCAGTTATTTTCCTCTGTGTAAAAACAACAAGGAGTCGTTGTGGCACCTTTGAGACTAACAAATTTATTTGGGCATAAGCTTTCGTGGGCTAAAACCCTTTGCCACAAGGACTCCTGGTTGTTTTTGCTGATACAGACTAACACAGCTACCACTCCGAAACCTATCCTCTGTGAGTATCCTTCTTGACTATACTGTAATATGGGATAACTGTGTCTAAATCAAAGATTCTCAATTATTTTAGTATTTCTACTGTATTGTTTTCCTGTGCAACGTATGCTATTACATTTATCCTTGTGTGTGTGTGTGTGCGCGCGCGCGCGTGACCTTCTTTAGCATTGTTCTTACAAAATGTGTTAAGTCTTCCATTACAAAGATATTCTATTAATAGCTTTCTCCAGTAGGATTTGTTGTCTGTGTCCACAATTTAAGACTGTAGCATAAAAGCAAAGAGCGCAATCCTTATTCTTGGTTTGAATCATTTTAAGAGGCCAACACCCAATACATTTCTTTCAATCCTGTTCAAGTTCTCCTTCTTTATTTCTTTCATTCAGGCTGGTTTAAAAAAAAAAAAAAAAAAAACGATCCAGCAATCCCATATCATGTGTATAAAAGAGGGCCTGACTGTTTTGCATTTGTATTTTGTTATATAGAGATGGAGAAACGTACATTCTGCAAACTAAAAAGTATGGAAATTGTACTACTTGTGTAATATTAGAGCCAATATAAATCAACTGCATTATCTGATTCCATTCATTGGCTGTTATTTCATATTTACAGTCTGCTCTCCATCACTTAATAACTTTGTCCTTTAAAACACAGTCATGAGATCACACATTCTAGACATAACCTTGATTGCTGAAATTTAAAGCAGTTTTCAAATACAGACGGGAACCAACTAAACATTCTTCTCTGAAAGTGTTTTTTTTTTTTAAATAAAGTAAGCAATTTGTATTAGCTTATATTGTGCATGCTTTCTCTTTTTAAATACATAAGCTACATCTGTTTGTTTTAAAGGGTTGACCACCCCTAAATAAATCCTTCCACTTATTTTATTGATATTTACCTTGTTGTAGGGCAGGGTTCCCTCACCTTGCTCCGAACAGTCATGCACATCAGTGGCAAGTTCAACAACACCATGTGCTTGATTTTCAATGGGCTTTACAAGTGTTTGTTCCTCACAGCATATGGCTTTTCTCCAAGTAGTAGGCTTTTATCTAATACCAGAGCACAGGGCAGGAGAGGGAGCAAAATCTCACCTGTCTGAGATCCCCCCAATCTTTTGTCTTTTCTTGTCTCTTACCCGTCAGCAGCTGAGGGAGTTGAATCCCATTGTTGAGTGGTTAATCACTTGTTACTTAAACAATTATCATAATTTTGGCTCATTTGGGGACACTTAGCAAGTGCAGTCAGCCTTAGGCTACTCACACTCTGGCACATGCCCCAACATCTAAAATCTTCCTTACTCAGTCTCAAAGCACTATTACTTCTGATTTTTGATATCACTAAGCTATGTTCTTTTTATTTGGGTGCCGGAATGTTGGACTATGAGCATTCAATTATATAGTGAGATCAGGTTTGCCACTTTCTGTTTTATCAGTATCCATGATGGATTCTCTCTATTAGAAATGCATTGCAGTACCAGTCTAATTTGTGCCACCCTATAGTATCTCCGGAAGTCTGGTAGGTCTCCCATCTCAACTGGATGTTCCATTCATTCCATTTTGATTCTCAGTTTCTGATTTGATTATAGGAATCTTTGAATAGTTTTTTTAAAATTTCTTCAAGAAATTTTTGGGGGGTGTAAAGGAAATCATGGAAAAAAGATACAAGACCCTGGGCAGGACATTCATTCTCCAGCCATGCTGGATGAAAGACAAGAGGCAATGGATGTGGTTTAATTAGGATGCAACTTTATTCACTTAAAATTTCTGGGAGTCCCCGGCAATAAATTGCACAGTACAGGTCATCATCTTTTCCCTAATAATTTCCACATAATACCCAACCTGGTCCCAGCCAACCCATTGCTGGGATGCCACCAACCTTTTCTTGTATGAGGATTAAAGGTGGCTGGATAAGGAGATGGGATTGGCTCACCACTGTGCCAGGTGCAGGAGACCTGGAACCCACTTCCTTAGTACACTTAAGGGATGCTTTCCTTTAAATCCTTCTCTGAGCCATTTTATCCGATAACCTTATCGCAGCCATGAGTACCTGTACTGGACACCTGCCATGAGTTTTACATACTAAGTTGCAACATTATAACCTAGAGGTGGGCAAACTATGGCCCGCAGGACCATCCTGCCTGGCCCTGGAGCTCCTGGCCAGGGAGGCTAGCCCCCAGCCCCTTCCCTGCTGTCCCCCCTCCTCTGCAGCCACGCCGCCAGTGCTCTGGGCGGTGGGGCTGCGCACTCCTGCAGGGCAGCACGGCAGTGTGTCTGGCTCCGGCCAGCCACGCAGCTCCAGACAGGCTGCTCTGAGCCGCATGGTAAGGGGGCCAGGGCCAGCAGGTCCTGGGGGGCAGTCAGGGGGCAGGGAGCAGTTAGATAGGTGTGGGAGTCCCGGGGGACCTGTCAGGGGATGGTTGGATGAGGTAGAGGTTCTGAGGGGGCGGTCAGGGGACAGGGAACAAGGGAGGTTGGATAAGCATGGGAGTCCCAGGGGGCCTGTCAGCAGGCGGGGGTGTGGATAGGGGTCATGGCAGTTAGGGAGCGAGTGGGTTGGTTAGGGGGTGGGAGTCCCGGGGTGGCCTGTCAGGGGCCGGTGGGTCCCGGGATGGGGCAGTCAGGGGACAAGAAGCAGAGGGGATTGGATGGGTTGGGGATTCTAAGGGGGGTAGTCAGGGGGCGGGAAGTGGGAGGGGGCGGATAGGGGGCGGGGGCCAAGCTGTTTGGGGAGGCACAGCCTTCCCTACCCAGCCCTCCATACAGTTTTGCACCCCAATGTGGCCCTCGGGCCAGAACGTTTGCCCACCCCTGTTATAACCCCTGATATAACCTAACTCCCACCCCTCCTCACTGATTTCAGGCAGGTTTGTACTTGGCATAGCTCAGCCATGCCTCCACTGCTGCTATCTGTGCTACTGTGGCTACGCTATTTGTTCTCGTACTAGCTTGGTGAGACCTAGTGTAAGTTTGTGTACACAAGCAGGGAAACCACACCCCTAGCTCATAGTGAAGACATAGCCTTAGAGTAGTTTCGTCTTTACCTTGATTCCTGACCAAACACTTCAATTATTTCTTGAAATATGGGGAACTTTTATTTACATCTTGTATAAAAAGCATAAAGGTGTCAGCATATAATGAAGGCTGAATAGAATTACTTGATCAGATGGATAATGTTTGTTATGATGATGCTTCATATAATCTAATATTGTCCTTAAAAACAAACCTGTGCTACGAAGCCTTCCAGTTAGAATGACCATGAGGTGCTTGTTCAATTCAGTATTGTTTCCACACATGTCTTCAGAAAAGAGGTTCTCAGGATAAATTGTTCGTTTGCCTCAGAGTGCGGCCCCCCAACTCTTGCTGGTGACCACTCCCCCACTTTTCCCTAAAATACTTAATTAGCTTTAGGAAAATCATTCATGTACACACATCCAAATCACTGTAATTTATTTATTGCTAACTAGAAAGTCTGTTGTGAAAAGTGATATTAACAAACATGCAAGTATCACTTTTTACCGCAGACTTACTCAGCCCTGCTAAGCCTGGGGACAAATTAAGCCCTGGATTGGGGGTCGGGGGAGGCAGCTGGGGCCAGGGGCAATGGAGGTTGGTCGGTGGGGAGTTGGGGGAGGCATTGGGGGGCTGGAGCCCGAAGACCTACAGCCAGATCCCAAAGCCCCGTGGCTGGAGCCTGGGGTCTGCCACCGTACAGCCAGAGCCTGGGGCTGGAGCCCTAAGTCCCTTGGCCAGAACCTGCCACCCTGCCATGCCAGGGCGGAAACCCGAAGCCTGAGCCCCACTTCCCCGGGAAGGTGGAGAATTCACTTGCTGCCTGCTCCTCCAGAGTTGTGCCCTAGGTGTCTCTAAACCGGGGCGGCCCCGGCAATCAACACTAAGGCTGTGCATCCAGGAGCAACAGGGAGGGAGGGGGCCAATATTTTGCCATTCATCCCCACCCCATCACAGCCCATGAGGCTGAGGCTGCAAGAAAAGCCCCTAGTGGCCACATGCAGACATGGTGGCCGCATTTGAGAAATGCTGCTTTAGACTGTAATCTGTGTGGGCAGGGACCCACTATTTTACAGCACCATCTATATGTTTGGGGCTACTTAAGGTCCATATGTGGTAGGGGTATCGATGGGAAGGGGTGGGTGATAGGCAGCGGCTAGCATATCAGGGAACATACGTTGCATCAGATAAAAGGCTGGAGCAGTGCATGTTCCTATTCTGTTGCAGAGAGGTAGGACTGTGAAATTATGCACTGCCTCATACACAAGTCTTCTGTCAAAGCTACATTTTATCTCCAAATAAAGAAAAATGATACTCCTGAATCATCATTGGCATTTTAAAATATTAGTGTGTTTTTTATAATACACTACAATGTATACAGGGAATTTGAAGCAAAGTATCATTTGATTCTGTATGCTTCAGTGAGACAGAGGAAGGTGAAAAAACAGATGACAGTGCAGCACAAAGTATTAGAAAGATTATTACACTTTTAAGACTCTTGTAGTATCTAGAAACAAGTGAATGAAGTAAAGACGGGGCCTGATTCTGATCTCATATATAATAGTGTGGATCCTAACTATAGCCATTGACTTCCATGGAGTTACTCTGGGACTGAACTGGTGGAGCTGAGATCAGAATTTGGTCTTAGGTGTTCATTGCTAATTGTTTTTAAATTAAGAAAGTCACATTTAATTTTTTTGAGCAGCCATCTCTGTAACTTCTATTTTTCCTCACGATTTGATGAGCTAAGAAACAGCCTCATGTGTCCTTGAAAATAGAAATGCTGACATTGTGTTTTTCTTTTTCTGTTTTTTTTAAAATGAAGATTGTTATGATCATCATTGCTGAAATGTCAGGATGTATTTAACCAAGTGCAAACATGTAGCCTGGGACACCCTAGCAGATAAAAATATTTTAAATTGGAATACACACACACACACACACACACACACACACACACACACTTAACCACACTTTTAACTGTGACACTGGGAACTTTGCTTCTAAGTCAATAGAAGTTCTTACAGAAATAAGAAGTCTGTGATTTTAATACCATTTGAAACAAAGGGGACAAGGAACGAAGGGTCATAGCAAAAACTAATAACAAAATTTAAAATTTTTGTCAGATGCTGGAGTTTTGACTGAACCCCTTTGGCGTTTCCTTTGAAAGTTTAATTTTGACATTCCACTGATATGGATTTTTTTTAAAGTACTCCATAGCTGAGTAAAGCTCACATGAACATCTGTTCACCGTCGTAGAAGTTTATAGTGACCCGTGAATCTGAATTTTAAATCAGATACCATTTCAGGCTATAACTTTTAGATTAGAAAGAAACAGCATTACATTTTAAATGAACCAATGTTGGCAGAACAATTTTTAACATAACTACCTTTTTACCTTAAAACAAAAAGCATATGGGCTTGATGTTAGCCAATGTCACTTTCTTTTTGATACAATTATATACATCTGTTATTGCAATAAAGAAAATGGTCTTTCAGCAATACACATCTGCTGGCAGGAAATTTGCCAAACTACTATTAAACATGTAAGACCTGCTCTTCTGCTAATATTTTTCAAAAGTCATGTATTTTTTTTCAAAAGAGGATGTCCTCTTCATATTTCAAATGTCCTCTTCGTATTTTCCTCCATTTTACTGCTGCTGATTTCTCTAAGTGTGAACTATACAGCACTAACTCCTGCTCACTTCACTCACACAAATAGTCCCATTTGGCGTCCAATATAGACTGAGGCCATGTCTTCACTGCCCCCCCAAAAAGCGAGTTTTACAGTGAGATAACTATTCACGATAGCTATCTCACAGTAAAATCCTAGTAGAGACCAGGCAGAGGGAGTTTTTACCAAAATGTAAGTAGGTGAGCTCAGGATATACTGTTGACCTTGCCTAGCTACCTAAATGGAAAAACTGCCTATGCCTTTTCTCCAGTAGAATTCAAAGTGGGAAAACTAATTCATGGTAGTTATCCCAATGTAAAAACCACACTTTTTTTTGGCAGTGAAGGCATAAGTTATACTTCCATTTCCCAGGCTGATATACAATAGTGATTCTTTTACCATGTCAAATCACTGAGTGTCACATAGTCCTGAATCTCCGGGCCTCTCAATGAGGGGCATCATTCATTTTAGTCCTGAAGTTACTTATATGCCATACAGATTAGGGGTTCCCTCTCTTTTATGGTTCATAATAATATGGGAGATAGAGAATCATGAGACTGAAGGTATAGAAAAAGCCATTTACACCAAAGGAAGGAAACCCACATCATTTTAAGTCTTCTGCACAGATACACTTTCTGTGCCCCTCATTTGGGGTTTTTGCCGCATATTGAGTCCCACGTTTGGGCCTTGGCAGGTTGGGGAGAGGAGAGTCTGCATTGCTTCGAAGCTGCTGCTGTAAATGCTGACCCATGATTTCATTAGTTTATGCTCTACAGTTTGGCATTGTTTCATCTGGACCACTGACAAACTTTATTGCCCACATATATCATTTTCATGTAGCCTTCGTTAGTGTAAAACTTTTCAACAAACCAGGAAGCACCCATCTTATAACAGATAATTCTAGGTATTTCATATCTGGAATAAATCATGGCATTTTCTTTGTCATTTAAGTTATTATTACACAATTTGTTAAATAATCTTCAGCCCTAACATTTTTACAGCTAGTCTTTCACTCCACTACAAAATAAACCCTGTTTATCTAATGGCATTTTTATAAGACATGTATTTTGCACCTTCAAATGTACCATTGATTTTTATATATATATATATATATGGTTAAAAAGTGGATACAATTATTTACTGAAAAATATATTTAATATGTTTTTCAATGGACATTTTTCATCCAGCTCTTCAGCTAGTCAAAAAACCCCAAAACTTATTTATCCAATATATTTCTTGACAAGTAGTATTCAGCCTGATTTAATTCTGTGTGACAGTCTGTCATTTGGCATCACATGATTTTGTAAGTGTGCATCAGTGAAACATTATTCTGAAGCCTGTGAAATGTAGATCTGCCTTTTAAGTTGCACTGCAATTGTTTTTTCTAACTTTTAAAAACATCTTTTTATATTTTCAATGGGTTTAACTTTTCCATTTAGGATCCACTGCTCAGTATGTGTACGTGTGCATACAGAGTGGTAGCAGTGCTGAGGTGTTCGGGTAGTGGGGGAAGGGCGGTGTGGCTATTCCTGGAAATAATCTATTTTCCTGTAATTTTCGTATAATAATGAGTGCGCACATCTTCACAATCAATGTTCTGGAACAACAGGATTTCACTGTGCCTGGTTCCACATATAGCTAGTCTTGAACAAACTAAGCTTGGGGCTGTCTAGGTACTCTTCAAGCATCCAAGATTTTTGCACTATGGGGAATATGCACTAAAATAGTTGTTTTCCTATTACTAATTCTCAAAAGCTGAAATTCACCCCTTCCCTGAACAGAACCCAAATAAGAAGGTTTTGTACATAGAAAACATCAGTACTGAGATGGACAGATCTACCCCTGAAAACTCACAGACAGTGTATGAGGATACTGTGCAGCTTTGCTGATTGTTAATTTTTTCATGACTTGTCACGACATCCTAGGATTTGCTGGAGATTCTGTTGTCCTAATTATGTGCTACTCAAACCTATGTAACCCAAAGAAAATAGAAGCAAACTTTAGGGCAAAATGGAAGTGTGTAGTGCCGTATGTGAAATTATTTGGCCTATATATCTGAGGTTGATTCAGAGGGCTCATCAGAACCTAGAGGGGCATTTGTAAAAAAGGAGTTATAAAAAACAATCATATTTTATGTTATTCCAGGAATGCTACTGGTTCCTTATCAGACATAAAACCATTACATCATTTGTAATTGGGGGCTTGATGTATAAGGGTGGAGAGCTCCAGCACATAATTACTGCAATAGTACTTTCAAGTCATCTGATCTTGTCTGAAGATTTATTTGACCTTGTTTAGACTCTGCATTAATTCTGTTTGTTTACTTTTAGCATTAGCAGCCTAATCTTCCATTAACACCTGTATGCTGCACCAAAACCCACAAAGTTGTACATTGACAGTGCATTGTAATAAGGTACAGAGCTTCTTACTATATAAATCCTGACAAATGGAACTATTAAGACTTCTGTACAGAGCAAATTGTTAGGGAATAACAAATAATAATGATGAAATGAAAAAAATGTAATGAAAAAATAAATTTTAACTTTCTTTGTCATTATTATTTATGTGCAAATAACAAATCTTCCTTCAAAATGGAAGGACATATGAAAATAAAGTTCACAGATAATCACTCATGCAGACACATGATAAGAAGTCCTGAAACAACAAATAGAAAATATAGTTATCTACATATGACAGAGTTCCTAGCTTTCAATTGGAACATAATTTGTCTTCTTGTAAACCTTTTCAAAAAATGGTAGACTATATTTTTGGAAGCTTTCCAGAAATAGTAGACTTTTTCAATAATAAAAGGAGCAGCCAAAGGATTATAAGATGCACCACCAGTATTTCAGCAGAGATAAATCAAGCATCCCATCAATGCGCTCTAACTAACTTTCTGTGAAGAAACAAATAGTCTTGCAATTCTGATCAATCCATTTTTAGTGATCTGTGAGCCGTACAAATACTCATTATGTATATTATATATACTCACACATACACGCTATAGGAACACTGCACTGTATATCTATCTATAGATATACATGGCTATGATATAGTGAATTTGTCTCACTATATTAAATAATAAATGAATGCATAATTTACACTGGCTGCCATGTCAATGCTAAAATTTATGATAAAGTTCAGATGGACTCTAAAGATTCATGACAGTAAAATATAAACTATGGAAAATTTATTTCAACCCGAGGGAGCAAGCCCTGGTAAAGTGCCTTGAAGAAGATTGTTCAGGCTTTTTTTTTAAGTGAATGAGTGTTTGCACATTTGACAGATAAGGCAATAGCCCTACAGTCTCCCTTCCCAGAGCATTGCATGTGACTTCAATGTGATCTTCAGGAAATACAGTCCTTCCAGTCATCTCATCCCTTAGTTTCTGCCATGAAAAGACCATTGTTGCTAAATTGTGCAGTATTGTATTTGAATATTTTGTAAGGTGGATATTTAACATACCGTATATAGGCCAAATGCTGCTCCTATTTACACAAGTGTAAAGCCTAAGAAACTCAAAAGTAGAATGTTTCCATGTAGCCTTTTCAGTACTGCTTAACAAAAACTGATGGTCCAAATTCAGCTCTGATGTAACTTCATCCCACTCCCTAGTCAATAATAAAATCACGTTGAGTTAAAAAAAATGTGATGATCCTGTTGTTTCTATGAGAAAATAAAGTTTAGGGGAAAAAAGGCTATAAAACTCCAGCAACAGGAATTGTGATGTTTTAAGTGGTCTTATTGACGTTTGAAATTCAGTAGGCTGTGTAAAATCAGTTTACATAATTTGTAAGTGACTGGTTTCAATTTCTTTCACAAAAATAACCCAAGAATACAGTTTGGTTACATTTCCACTGTATAAACTTGAAAAAGAAAAAGAAAGGAAATAATTTGCTGAGTACTTTCCCCTATGAAAGCATATAGGAAAACAGAAACTTATATAAAGGTTGGGGAGAGTATGTGGAAAAGCTAGACCATCCCTTTTTTGATGAAAATAAGAGGGAAAGCCATTGGCTAAATCTTAGGCCCTTTTCTGACGGCAGCACAAAGTCACTAGAAAACTGCTGTAAAGGAGCAGCTAAGGATTCACCAAGACCTAGGGGACTCCTCAGGGGCAGCAAAGATGGCATGGAAGGGAGTTTGAGGGGTGGGAGTGGGGGTGGAGGGGCAGGAAAGCACACAGTGTTCCACAGATACTCAGATTGGGAAACTGCTGGTTGTAGCTGGGGTAATTTAGAGCAGCCTCAGAGCCACTTCAGCTCCCAGTCAGACTGGGATTGGGAGAGTGGAAAGGTGTTTTAGAGCTACTTTTCCACTTCCACCTTCTCAACTGCACTGAGTATGACAACACCCTGTGCCATGTGTTATAAAGAATAGGAGCGTCAACTCGCAGCAGCTGAGGAGTGAGCCCCACATTTCTAGATTGGAGGTGAATGGAGGCATATACCTGTGCGTATTTGGTGCAAGATGCTGAGCACCTTCAGTGTCATGGAGTTGAGGGAACTTGCAGATTCAAGCCTTTATAACCCACATCTGCACTCTGAATGCACATGCCATTAGTGTCCTAAGAGTTTCAACATAAAAAAAAGAAGAAATGTGTGCTTTGGTTAAAATACGCCTAGCTACAAAGCCAATGAGCTCTGAAAGATGTTCGTGACAGCAAAGGAAACCAAACAAGGTGATTGTTATTCCTGTTGTTAACAGAGCTAAGATAAATGACTGAGTATTACCACTTTGAACAATCATTAGAGGAGCTATAGAAAACTCTGCAGGATAAATCCATATTAAAAACAAAGGAAGCTTCTAGCCCAAGAAAAATTAACAAAAGAGTTTGGATGTTTATGAGCTGTGAGACTGTAGAGAATCAGGCTAATGATTTAAAATGTACAGTGCCTAATTCATGAGGTAAACTAACACAAGTAAAATGTTGTCACTGAAGCAAACAAAAATACCCATGTAATGTATGTTGTTATACAAATGCAAAATGTCATGGGATTGGACACTTTAGGTGAACACACAAAAAAAGCAAATCAGCACCTAAAATAAATAAATGTCAGCTAGGAAGAAAGAAACAAAGCAAGTTTATAAAACAAACAAAAAACAAACAAACAAACAAAAACATCAAGGTATCCAAACTTAAACAAGTACAGACTAATAGCAAGAGTAAAGAAACTTGCTGAGAAAAGGGATTCAGTGAATTGTCTACTCCCATTTTGAAGACTGTAAAATCAAAAGGTTACACAAGTTATTACTGAAGATAGAACAGAGAGCCAGCCCACTATTATGGAATTGGACACAGGAACATTTGCATCAATCCTTCCTGAAAAACTGTATAAGAAAAGTTTAAGAAAATGCCACTTCAAGACTTGAATGACAAGCTAAAAATGTTTATAGTTCCAGCAGTGTCTGAGATTGGAAAACTAGAGGTGGCAGTGACCTTCCACACTTATAGGACAAGGTTGCCATGACAAATAATGCATTGGCCCTGTTAGAGCCAATTTCTGCCTGTCTTCTAGTTATATCATCAGAAGGTTAAATCTCTATATAGAAAATATTGCGCGGCAGATACTATTGGAGAAATCTTGGCCCTACAGAAATTAATGTAAGCTTTGTCATTGACTTCATTGGGTCCATGATTTCACCCCATGTTTTGTATAATAAATTGAATACTGTTAGTACATTTCAGTATGTAAAATACTGCAGAAGTACATCAAGGAAATATTCCAAATTGTTTAAAACCATACTCTGTGCCATATGTTCTAAAAAATAATAGAGCAAAACAGCTGAGAAGGCTGAAAAAGTTCAGCTGTCACAGGGAAAGCAGGTTATTCAGAGTGGGCTATACAAACAGTACTAGTCCATACTACACTGGTCCACTCATTTATGTAGTGACTATAAAGTGCATCAGCCTGGACCTGGAAGTGCATCAAAATCTATATCCACACCAGAGAAAGGGTTTATGGGGGACAGAAGTCCCCTGATTTAAACTCTCATGTTTTTTTTTTATATATATAAAATCAATAATGATTGAAAAAATCCACAGATACTGGTGACATAAACATTCATATAGCTCTATATCACTGTTTATATCACAGACTACCCTATGGTGTGGTTTTGTTTTCCTGTTTTCTAGGATCTTATTAATCTTATTAATAGATAAGATTCTGAAAGGTCTTCCAGTGAGATGCTACACTGGTCATTTTAATGGTTGCTGAACAAAATGAACAAAATGGTTGCTGAACAAAAGCACTTCAAAAATTTGGAGGTAGCTTAAAAACATTTACGTAAGTATGAAAATAATTATTTTAAAAGTCCAACTGCCTTTCTACAAAACCGTTGAATATCCTTGATTCATTGGCAGTTCACAAGAAAACCACCCAGCATCATCTTCCTCAGAGGTTGTTGCAAACCCCAGTCATTGTGAAATATTGAGGGCTGTGAGAATGCAGGGCTGAGCCACTCGTAGTGCTATGGAACATAATGCTTTGTTCCTCATGAACCAATAAGATGAAGTAAACTGAGGGAAAATGGCACTGAAGTCTGGTAAGACAAATGGAGTATTGTACTGGCTTACGTCATGAGTCACTGAGCTGCTGGATGTGAGAAGTTCTGTGATGCAACAATGGTCAATTTTAAATGCAGTGTTTAGGCTAGTTGTCAGTGCTTTTGAAAATCCCACCCCATGGCTTTTTAAAAAAAAAATATGGCATTTAGTTCTGACAAGAGAGTGGATTTTGATATATTACAGAAACCAAGATTTGGGGAGGAAGAAGTTAAACGTTAGGAGAATCAGCAGCGGTTTTGGCACTGCAGGTTGACTTTGGTAAAAGAAAACAGTTAAATAGAATTCAATTCAATTGAAACAGACAGTTCTGACATTTAAATGAAATTTCCAAAGCATGTACTGTAGCTAAACAAGCAGGGTGGCTAGTTTCCAGATACATATGGTAATTGTGAGGAAGCAGTTTTATTGATGACAATCTAAGCTGGCAGGAGAATTGCTGGGCCCAGGAAGAAAAAGAAGAAAAAGCCAGGACCCCTGTACATAATCTACGTCCTCTGCCTTTCTCCTTCAATATCTTCCCCTTCCCCTTACTTTTCATCCCTATCCTTCCTGTAACACTCCCATGCTCTTCTTTCTATTGCTTCCCTCTCCCATTCCTTGCATTTTGCTTACTCCACATCATTCTCTGTCCCTCACTCGTTCCACTATTCCCCCTGACATTTCTCCAGCCCTGCTGGAAATGCTGATAGACCTGGAATGCATTAGCACAATATGTAGGAAAGATCATCTGAATCTTAATGGGATCACCATACTTGATGAAGACGGAGGTAAAAAAAAATCACATGTTTAACAGCGGCAATCAATCAGACATATGTCACCAGGAGCAGATTGATTTTATTTCTACCTGCAGCCCTGAGCCTTTTCTTCAAGCACACATGGGTCAGGAAAGTGTCATGTGACACAACTGCTTAAAGATCAGTGTTGCCACACAAAGAGCAAATGTAACGAGCAATGTTAGACTGCATTTGGAAACTCATTTGTAACTAGTTATTTTACTCTATTATGTATTTCTTTTCCTCCTATTCCTTTCTGTGATGGCAATCAGCGTAGCATGTGGGCTTCCTGTCTATGATACTGAAACACAGAAATTCTCCACCATGGTGGAACGTGAGCACTTCCTCCTAATCTTTGTTTAAAACTGCTTATGTGGAAAACAGAACAAAACATGATAGCATCTGATAGCATTGGCAGGGCCACTCTAAAATGCAAGAAGGGGAAAGATAGAGCAAAGAGATGAGTCTTTTATTCTGTCCTACACTTCTGCTCAGATGGATCTCCAGCTGGAGTGAATTCTAGTCAGTGGGGTGCATGTGCATCCTGCCCCTGCAAATACTGCCTTCAGAATCAAAGCCAAATCCTCCTTAGGAGAGTGGAAGGAGACAGGCAGGGCCAGATTTAGGGGCAGGCGACCCAGGCAACTGCCTGGGGTGCTGTAAGATATTCAAAAGTTAAACAAATGGAAGGAGGGGCACCAAAGACACTTCTCACCTGGGGCACCATTTGATCTAGGGCCAGCCCTGGAGACAATCATTGTGAGACAGTCATCTGTATAGCCCTAAAGACCTAACACCAGAACTTAGAATTAAACACTGAATTGAACTGGCAGTCAGTGGAGAGTACAGAGCACTGGAAAGATGTGGTCTCATTGATCTGCCCTGACTAGAAGGAAAGCTGCTGTATTCTGAAACTGCAACAGTTTCTAGCAGACTTACAGGTAGCACTGGCTAGGATGTTGTACTGTGGTGTAGTCTGGAAGTGAAAAGGGTATGGATCTTTGTTGCTAGATTTCAAGTAGAGAGCCAGTCTTTTTGCTATCTGAAGTTGGGAAGAGCGGTAGTGGGGGGAGGCATTCTTAGCCCATGTTGCTACCTGTGAATTCCAGGAGCAGAAGGGAGTCTAATAGCACCTTGAGCTTACTCACCATCCTGACAAGGGGAAAACAAATACCCTAAAGCTGAGTGTGAAGCCAGAATTCCTGTCAGTTCTTCAAAATGCTTCCCCATGCTGGCCAGCATCACTTCAGTCATACCTAGACCAAATCTGAACCAACTGTCCAATCCCTTCGTCACTCAGATACTGAGACAGAAAGCAAGCAGGGATACCATTGCTTGGCAAGGATCACCATATTATATAAAATAAAAATGTGTGTATCTTATTACCTAATTGTGACTTTTTTCCAGATAACATTTGGTAACAAGTAAAGTGATATATAATTTCAATCTCCTCTTGGAACATTGATGCCTGTACCAAACTGGATTCTGATAAAGAGAGGATACAGCTTCAATGAAACGGAAGCAGATTCAGCTGGGAGAGACTATTATGAATGAAGTAGAAATAGATGCACACAATTCAATGAACTCTGAATACTTCTGTAACTGGGGAAATAGAGGAGTCTGTGAGAAGGACAGGTATTTAGCTACCAAGCAAACAGGTCAAACTTGCCATGAAATGATTACAGAAAAGACGAACTTTACATATCCCCCCTTATTTCTGCATCTGTGGAGTTTTTCTGTGATGTCCTGGCAACTCTTGCTAAGTTTGTCTATGATTGTGAGACAAGTAATCATATTACGCTTATGTTGATGTGTTAAACATGGCCAGGCCATCCTGACCCAAATCCAATCTCAAGCTGATCTCCTTGGAAAGCTACATGTCAAGATTGAAATCTCTGATCAGGCAGAAGCAGAATTTAGAACCTCTAGCCCTGGTAGTCTATGGCTTTACCTACAAACCCAATAGCTCTCTCCAGAAAATTAAATCCAGGCTTCAGTCTGCATTGCCACATGAGACTAGAGAATATCTTCCAAATATCATTTTATCTTTTACCCATATTCACAATTAGAATGTTACTTTCAGGAAAGATTGTCTGGGCACTGCTGTCTATTGAATGTAATCTACACTCATAAACCATGGTCATCACAGTGTCTGTGTGCTTCAAAAAATTATAACGTGAAGACCTGCTCAGATGTGTCTCTGCAAACTCTCATGCCACTTCAAATGAAGGAAGAGATTCTCTTACTTATCCTTTACCTCTGTTCATTTGGGGAAGTAATAGCTGAGCTGTATCTTTGCTTGTGACTGAAAAATCCCAAGTGACCCTGTTGTAGAGTAAAATGATGACTATCAAGTCTTAGGCAACAGGGGGAGGGGGGGAATCAATTAAATAAGGTACATAAAAGTACTGATAGCAAATAAGCATGCTCTGATAATCTGATATTTAAAACTATGGTCTGATATTTAAATATAAGGCATCAACTGAAATAAAATTGCTGCAACTCTCCTTATCTTTTCCTAAACCTGTCCTGCCCGGTTTATATGGATGACAACCAATACTGTAAAACTGCACAAACCTTGTGTGAGGCAGATAGGCCTGCATATAAAAACTGAATCCTGATATAGAGTGGTTAGGAGGAAAAGACTTTTTACTCCGATAAGGTGTAGTCTAACATTTCACCCAGACTTTTGGTTTAAAAATTGTGTTCAAAATTGAGTCAAAGTTGGTATTTGGGTATCAAAATATAAAAGAAAGTTTTATGTATTGATTATGTATTGATGTATTATGTATTGATTATATGTATCAATTTATTTAGTTTACCAAAGAGAAGGTCTTCACCTTCTTAACCTCCTTTAGGGTGACAATTACAATCTTTAAGTACCTACATGGGCAATAAATATTTGCTAGTGGGCTCTTCAGTCTCAATATTTGCTAGTGGGCTAGCAGAGTAAGGTATAACAAAATCCAATGGCTAGAAGTTGGAGTTAGACAGATTCAGACTGGAAATGAGGCATAAATTTTGTTTTAATAGTGAGAGTAATTACCCACTGGAACATATCAATGGCTGTGGTGTCAAGATTGGATTTTTTTTAAAAGATCTGCTCTAGGAATTATATCGGGGAAGTTCTATGGCCTTTGCTATACAGGAGGTCAGGCTAGATGATCACACTATCCCTTCTGGCCTTGGAACCTATGAAACTGGTGCCCGAATGGAAACACAGTTTGTTTTGGCAGGAAAGTTGATTTATGAATCAATCAGTTTGTTCAAAAAACAACATGGGTTGCATAATCTCAGAGGGACTGGGCTGAAGGAGACTAGCTAATCAATCCAAAGGCTTACTAGTTCCCTATAATAAGACTATGCTTCTCACAGTTGGAGTATTTATCTTCCTGGTGGGTCTTCTGCTCCTTTTTTCTGGCAACAGAAGATGGTGATATCCTGATAAAACATCCTCATTGTTTCTTTTTAAAACATACATTATTATGCTATGTGCTCAAAGTGATATGAAATTGCACTTAACTTGCCCTCCAGAGCCATGCATTTTCTTTATGATGATGACCATCTCATGAAGGCTAATAGGCCAAAATGTTGATTATAGCCATTATCTCCACAGAGAGCAGAGTTCATGCTAATTACCTTTCTTCCTCCTGTTTGAAGGATTCTCATTGTTAATATGTTAAATCTTTAATTGCCCACAGCTGGAAGTTCCCTTAGGTAATTATGGGACTTTTTCTTGCTTTGTCTGGTTGATTGTCTTCTCTGCAAACATAGTACTCTAACATATTTCTCAACCTTCTAAAGCTCAAATGTGTGACAAAGACCCACAATGTAAGCACAAAAATGTATTCACATAGAAAACGTAAAAATAGAATCCTATCTATACCTATTCTTATAGCCACATTTTCTGATGTAAATATTTTTCAGCAATGAACAAGAGGGGTCATCAGATTTCTGTGTGATGCAGGTAACTTTGGGACTAAAGTGTGTGATGATGTCCCTTGAAATGAGGCACAGTTGAGAGTTATGCATCCTAACATACACATTCATGAGTAGAGCTGACCCATGTCACTATATTCTTCCTCAGACTATCTTCTCCATAAAAACTAAGTAAGTTTATGGAGCTGCATGGAAGAAAGCAACACCATTACGTTCTCATCACCACAGGTATGTGAACTAGCTCTTAAACAGTCAGTATCTTTCTCTGCTGTAGTACAGAGGACAAGATGCCCTGCATAGTTTTTAAAAAGCAAAGTTTCAAGAAATATATAGCAGGGTGAATTAAATATTTTTCAGGGTTGGGGATTCACAGAAATGAAATTAATGCCAGGATTGGTACATTAGTTGTATTCGATCCTCAGGTTTCCGATGTTGTCCTTTATTTTCAAAGGCAATAATGTCAATGTAATACAATATACAGTAAGTAATGGTGGCTATGTATTAAAAGGATGGAACTAGACAACACAGCAAATTGTCTACCCTACATCCAGATGCCTCCAAACTAACACTTGGTAGTAATTAGTTACCCAAATGGCACAACAATAGACGTGGGATGGGTGTTCAATAATAGAAATTAATATAGAAGCACAAAAATCCTTCAGCTGACATGAATAATTCTTTCTTACGTAGCTTCTATTACAGTAAGAGAGAAAACATCCTCCTAACCTCTCCAAGTGGTCCTAGTTCAATATTTGACCTCTTTCACTACTCAGCACTTGTACTTTTTATGGGAAACATGTGCATGAATTGGGAGCTTCTTCAAAGGTTAGTAAAAGCCTTGTTCTCTCACGCTCTTTCCACCTCTTAAATATGCATACAAAATCCCATCAAAATGAATGAGGCCATTATTCTGTGTATCGGGTCACGTAGCATTGTACCAGCCAACCCTAAAGGGAACACCAGACTCAAGCCATGTGCTTGGAGTTTAGTGTTCTGCCATCATTCCAGAAAGAGAAATTAATCATAAGTAATGCCTATGCATATTTTACTCGAAAGCCCCCTTCTCCTCTCCTGATAGGTTAATTTGATTATACTTGTCACATCTCGATCGGATATGGAGATAGACGGGCTGACTCATTTACTTAATTTTTTTATATAGTTTTATAAATATTTTAATGTGTCATTTTCTCATGTGGGTCATTTTGATATTTTGCTAGAAGAAGAAAAATTGAAAAATACAAATTTGAATTTGCATGGTTACTTGAAGTACATAGTATAAGGCAGAGCTATCAAACTATTCATTATGAATGATATTCGCTATGGATGTTGCACCTTAATATAGTTAAATCATTTCACAGGTGATCTTGATGTTCTTTGAATATATTTTTTATTTGTGAGTATTCAGCAAAGTTTGGGTGACTAATTTCCCATTAGGATAAGTCTGTGGACTGGTCATGTTGGCTGGTCACTATTTATTTGGTGTGCATGATTGGTTGCCCAAGTTACATGACACTATTTCTTCTCTGTAGGTGAATGACACATTTTTGAAAGAAGAACAGCAAATAAAACACTACTAGTACGAATTTTGGAGAGAATAGTCATTAGTGCTAAACTTTGCAAAACTTTCAGGGTTTGCTAACATTTTTACAGCTAGCTGATTGCTGTCCAAGTACTCCCAATTAATGAATAATGTGATCCCACCAATCACAAAAGGCTGGTTGTTACTATCCAGATGAGATATTTAGTTAGTATTTAGGAGTATTATTAAATGTCTCTTTACTTAAGATGGGTCCAAATCAAAACCACAGACTGGAACACCTCTGAAATTTGGAAAAGTTTAGATCTGGTTCAAATTTTGCACCTCAGAACTACCTCTGGTATTGACAGAGCTGTTGGTTAATAATATGATAAACAATTTAAAATACAAGACACTATTTTCTCTATTAGCTAGACTCCTGTTCCCATTGGGTTGAATTTCAGACAGATGGCATTAACAGCTGGGAAGTTAGCCAGTGAGGAAATATTACAGACCCTGCAGCTATGTTTTCAATAACTTATGGTCATTTCAGTGGTAAAGCATGCATGGATAGATTCCTGATGGTGAGTTAAAAGGCACCACTTTAAAAAAAAATCATATATGAGAGGACAGTCTGCAATGGAAACTACTGATTGATATGAGAGGAATGGCAAATTTCTTCTTTATTCCATTTAAAAGAGCTAGATGACATATTGTTTTCTTTCTTTCTTTTCCTTCTTTTTAAAGAAGAGCTATTGCTGACCTCATTATCAGTGCTCTTGAAGCATAACAGACAGTCACTACTCAATCTGCTGTTCATAATACTTGTGCTTTCCCCTTTCACTTGATCCTGTAATCCAAATTCTCATGTTGCATAGCACTTTACTCCAAGGGTAGTCACATTGAACTTGCTGCTTGAAAAGTGAAGTATTACTCAATCTGAGTATGGACATCAGAATCCAGCCCTTAGACAAAACTATAGAATTGATTCCTTTAGAGGTTTTCTAAAGTAAAATGTAATATACTAAAGAAATTATATCTATATGACAAAGAAAACATCAAAATGTGACAGAGAGTATTGCATAGAACCACAAACCCAGCACCCAAGAATTTGTTTAACCTAACAGACCATGGAAAATTTATTCATGAATAGATCTGCAAGGATACTCAGGTAAACAATCCAAAATAGTCATGAGGCATTTATTAACTCTGCAATTCTGATGGAATGTCTTAGAGTCAGTAAACAGTATAATGAAGAAATGCTGTATACAAGATACATGAGACAGTGAGATATGGAAGTGTGGTGAGAAAGAGGGCCCCTTTAAATAGCTCAAGCATGATTTACATCTTTAGAGCTGTGTGTGTAGTAATAGAAGGTGTCGAGCAGTCATTAGTCAATTCCATGATAGTTCAGTACAGGCCTAGACGTAAGGGGAGCTTGCATGGTGATCCTAGGAACCACACATATTTACTCAACTTGAGAGCCAGAGAAAATTGCAGAGTTTCAGGCGGTGTGCATTAGCCTAAAGAGTCACAATCACATTCACTATAATGGAGTCCTATTTTTCTTCTCTGCCACAAGGTGTGCATGTGTGGTGGGGGTATGGGAAGGAGGGAAGATGCACAGCTGTATTTTGAGTGTGTATATATTAAAAATAGCATAGTCATCATTAATCATTAAAGGTAAAAAGCAAGACTTAATTATATGACTGAGTAGTGAGAGACCTTCCTAAAGGAACAGAGAACCATTCCAAAAATGTAAAAAGAAAAGTTCAATTAGGAATTACACCTGACAGGTAAATAAGCCAAAAATACCCATTAACTATTTTATCTGTGTAGCCTTTTCCCAAGTGAGCTCATTAAAGATAACACATTTTCAGCCCATGCTTTGGCAGTACAATTAAACTTTTAACTCTAAATATTTAATTTAATATAATGTTTATGAAAGGTGCCTAACTGATAGTGTTGACAAGTAAAGTCCTTTATATATGCACAAAACAGGTACAATATTGCTGGCATTGGGACAAGCTTTCCCACATCACCTTACCAATGTACCACAGTCCTAACTGACAGGCAACAGAATATTTGAGTTTCCAATGCCCATTTGATCCTTCACTTCTTCACAGAGAATGCCAATAAAGTTGCCATTTGTGATGTGGATTCCTGTCTCCTAAAAACTGGACTGAGACTAAAATATTATGCTACTCAGGTCACTAATCAGCCATCATATGTATCATCAAAAAATGGTAACAAGTTTGTCGTTATTGACTGTGCCCTCATTTTGGCAAATTGACTTGTAGGGGAAAGGTTTTTGTTTGTTCGTTTTTGTTGTCTCTCCCCCCCATCTCTTTAGCAATTCCCTGAGCCATAAATTAAATTTATCAACTAGCCCAAATACTGCAGTATATGTGCCACTGCATTAATGCCACAGTTGAACCAGCTTCTTAAGGATATAAAGGTCATAAGTTGGTGTTCTCTCTTTTTTCTTATGTAATCACTTTGATTTTTGGATCTAAAATTTAAAACCAAGAGACTGTACAAAGAAGCATAAGGCTCTGTAAAATTCACGAGTGACTAGTTTGTTCAGTTCTACAGGGAAAATGTATCAAAATAGTTTTTCAAAAGTCTAGGGAGCGCCTCAGAGCAAATGTTAAAAACAAAAGTGGGGAGGAGTCTTTGAAAATACTAAAGTCAATACAGAAGAGACTGAACTCTTTTTTTTATTTTATTTTTTCAATTTTTTCCCTCCAGGGTCAAGAGCAAGTGGTTCTTTTGATCACACAAAATTAAGCTCTCTTTTCTTTTACCACTGAATATAGGCGAGGAAATAATCTTCAACAAAGCTTGTACCTTGCTAGATTAGGTATTAGACATTTGGGTGTGTGTTTTCACTTTTGTTTGCTTGTAACCCTTTCTAACTTTATTTCTTATACTTGAATTCACTTAAAACCCTATATTCTTTTGTTAATAAATTTGTTTTACTATTAATCTAAACCACCAGCACTGCATTTGAATTGAAGTAAATGTTAACTCCAGTTAATGTGGCAAGCTGGTGGGTTGTGTGTCTTTAGAGGAACAAACAAATCTTATTATTTCTCAGAACTTCCTAGGAGAGGGCTGGAAACTACAGAGCTCACAGCTTAGGGAAAATTCAGGACCGGGAGTGTGCAGGGGTCACCCTACAAGTAGTCACCAAGGGTGGTGGAAGTCAGATTGGGGCTGTAGGGTTGTAGACAGGCTGCTGGGGTCAGGGCTGCCTAGCCTCACAGACACTCAGGCCTGCATGCTTGTAGGCTGGCTGAGAGCATCTCAGGTTGGAAGCTACAGCAGCAAGGTATTGTGAGGCACCCAGGGCTGTGGAATAGGTGGTGATTCAACCCCTCACTGGTCTGGAGTGTTCCACTGAATACTGTGACAAGCTCACAAAAGGAGAGATAGGAAAAAAGTCAAAGAGAAATTATTAACTTGAGCATTGTTTTGCTGAAAACATTTTTTTCAGGTGAAACTTTCCAAATTGATAGTGATTTTCAACAGCTCCCACATTTTAAAATGCACAGAGATCACTTGGCTTGTGTTTATTTCTAATAATAAGAGATACAATTCCCAATATGTGGAGATAATTTTTCAATTCTACAGTACCCATAGCTTTTTCATAGCTATTAAGGAACAAGGAACATCTGTTTCCTGGTATAAATCTGTCATGCAACCAGTAAATCCCAACAAGATGACATTACCAGTTTATAACTCAAAACACTGCAGTTGCATAGATAAAAACAATATATCCTGCTGAACAACTACCATGTCGCCTCTAGTTTATTTGAAAATATGACAGCTGAATAAAACACTTACCTTTCTCATTTGCAAGAGTTAAATTCTACTGCAGATACTGTATATAAGCAGATTTCAGAGTAGCAGCCGTGTTAGTCTGTATTCGCAATGCATCCGATGAAGTGAGCTGTAGCTCACGAAAGCTTATGCTCAAATAAATTTGTTAGTCTCTAAGGTGCCACAAGTACTCCTTTTCTTTTTGTATATAAGCAGGCGGTCTTATAGCATAGTTAAGAGGCTATAGCTACTACAATTCCAGCTAGCTACTACAATTCCAATATTTTAAAGGGAGCTATCAGTTTAATGCAGTCATGTATTACTATCAGTTTACTTGTCAAAGATGGAGGTGACCAGATGTCCTGATTATAGGGATAGTCCTGATATTCGGGCCTTTTTATTCTATAGGCTCCTATTAATCCTCACCCCATCCCAATTTTTCACACTTGCTATCTGGTCACCATATTTCTGCTTGCACAACTGGGGGCCTAGGTTTTGTTGTTTTATTATTTATTTTGTTATTTTTGTTATTATTTATGTCTATTACTGGCATCATTTTTAATGCAACCTATTCATAACCTCTGAAAAATACTATGAAAATGCTCTCCAGGATCTCTAAGACATTTGCTTCCAAAAATTACATAAAATTGGACAAAACCAAGATTTTCCGTGTAGGCAGTTCAGTATATTCTCCCTTACATGAAAAAGAGCAAAAGAAAATTTGTTTGGTGGTCAGAACAAAGTAAGAACTGTCTTTCATAATCTCTTATTCCTTGATTTATCTTCTCATATGGTACCACATACAGTGCTTGAATCGTATTTAATTACAACAATATATGAGTAGTCTGTGGCCTTAATCACTGGTTAGTATGGGGGATGCAGTGGAAAAATGGTTCTGCCTAACATATCTGATTCACAGTTGTAATGTCACATGAAAAACATAAATTAAAGTAGGACTGTAGCTGGGTGGTCACCTGCTCCTGCCCCGAAGGGCTTGAAATCAGCCCAGGGAGAGGGCTGATGCTGGGAGCAAGCAATTCCCAGGCTGACTGGGGGAAGCAGGCTCAGCTGTGGCCGCCTCAATCAGGGCTCAGCTGGCCCTTATAAGACGGCAATGAGCCAGGAGCAGACAGAGTCTCTTCTAGCTGTGAAGGGAGATGGTCCTGGCTTCTGGGGAGCTTGAGAAGGTACCTGGAGTGGAGCAGGGCTGGGGAAGGTCAGTAGGAGCTGGGAGGCTCCAGACTGGAAGAGCCCCAGGCTGCAGGCCTGGCAGATGGCCTAAAAAAGGGTACTGGAGTTGCAGGGGGCAGCCCACGGGTAGGCAGAGGCAGCAGGTCCAAACCCTCCTTGCCTGTGATGATTGGCTTATACACTGCAGTCTGCCCCAGTGTGCAGGGGCTCAGTGGTGACTGGCAGTAGCCAAAGACTGAGGGGAGGTGGGGATAGTGGGTGGGGGTTCCCTGGGGAGGGGAGATCCAGAGACTGGGGGGCGGGTACTGCCAGGGGGCAGCACCGTGGGTAAAAGGGGCACCATGGTCCAGGAGGGACACGGGGGCCAGCGGCAAGTGGGACACCGGCCTGCAGAGGATGCTCCGGAGGCTGGAACACTAATTCCCTGGATGACCAGCAAGAGGAGCTGCAAGGGTGAGTCCTGCTCCGTGACATTGACTAACGAAGTTTAAGCAATCTTTAACACATCATTTGGATGAGTGGTGTTATATTTACCTGAATGTTGCGGAAATACATATTGGAAATACTCATTGGGCTAAACCATCTCTTACTCATTTTTCTGGCTAGACTCATGGTAAACTCTCCTCTCAGGAAGATCAAAAAGTGTACTCAGAAATAAAAATGCTATTTAGAGAAACCTGTATTTGTAGCAAGTTTTCATGAACTGGATGGGAGGGAGAATTTATCTGATGAGAAACATCCAGGAACTTAATGTGGGTATTTGTTTACTCTTTAATTTGGGAGTACTTCTATACCTCTCTCTTTCTTTTTTTTCTTGGATGAACCAATGAAATTCAAGAGAACTGGGGACATTTATTCCAGTGGAACTGTTTATTCCATTAATTCTAGTGGTGGCTTCAGCACGGGATTGCTAAATTGCCAAAAGATTGCACAAACAAGCTCTTGTCTGTGCTCTGGATTTGTTTATGTTAAGTTTTAAAATTTATGGTTATTTTCAGCTGTGACAATTAGATCTATCGCTGATTGATTACTTAAGATGTTTCTGAGGTTAGTAAGTATAGAACTCTCTCTGGTATTGTAACATGCTGCCTCTGGAAACCATTTGTCCTTGAAGCACCATTCATAGTAGAGAATATATTCTCTGTTGCACGTGTGAGAATAAGGAAATAGACAATGTCTGAGATTCCAGTACACAGAAGTCAAATTTATCTTTTACATAGATATTGCGATTGTGAATGCTGACAGTCAAATTAGCAATTTGTTCATGCTTCTACATTTCTTGTATGTTTATGTACAAAGAGAACAACAGGAAAAATAAATCAAGAATGCCATTTACTACCCATTGTTGTTTTCTCATTTTCACTGTACTAAATTTACAAAGTATTTAATATAACCAAGTAGCAATATAACTTTGCTCCCTTCCCACCCCACCCCGCAACAAAAATGTAGCAAAAGTACAAAGTGGTTCCCGAGCCACTGTTGATCAAACACAAGGTATGATTAACTTTATTCAGCTCAATGATAATCATAAATATTAACATTTTTACCATTCTACAGGAATTCAGCTTGAATTATTGAAATTGACCTACCAAGTACTTAAAGTACTTACTTTTGCTAAGCCTATCGATGCAACCAGAGGTAGTCAGAGTGTACTTGAAAGCATGGGGTTCCTCAACTGTGTAGAGAAAGGGCTGCTGTTTGTCACAGCAGCTTGAAACATCACTGTTCAGATTCTTCAAACATCATGCCAATTTCCACACACAATAACAGAAATTTGCTTTCTTCTTATTGCACATGTAATGGAAGAAAAGAAAATGATTAATGATGTTGAAATCTCTCTTTATACATCATAACTGATAAGTAATGGACAGAAACAAAGAACTCTTGCATTCTAGTTTATTTTATTAAGGAAAAACAAACCAGGTCACTTTTTTGTGTGTATTATTTCTTTTATACAAACATTTAGAATGTTAACAACTTTCAATGTTAATGAATTTCAAACATATACAGATTTTTTTTTAGAAGTGAACATGGAAAGTACTTAATACATAACTTTGTGGTATCTTCTCCCCATTTTGTACATGCACCATAGTACTTACTCAACAGAGTAGGTATGACACTATTCTTCTCATGCTCTGGAGGTTCTAAGGGAAGACAATGTTACATATCAGCTACGCTACAATATTTCAGTTGCTGTGAGAAGATTTCTGGTGATGGAGGTGAAGTATTAACAACATAACCATATTCCATCCTCAGTAGATACACAGAATGCATCACTGTCTCAGAAGAGAAAGTTCTCTTCTTCCCACTAGTCCTCTACCTCTTTGAGGCACTAAATTCTTTGACTTGTTAGTACGTTGCTCACGTTAATGGTTTAAAATGGCTTGAGCTGGACTCTTTAGTACACGAAGGCCACCACTCATGATATAGCAGCATACAGCAGCCTTAAACCAGCTGAAGAGCCAGTGGAAAATTCTTCTTCACAGGAGAACTCTCAAGGCAGAATGATTTCTGTCTAGATGTGTTCTCTCTCTAAACCAGGAAGGGCCAGGCCTTCCTGTCACAGTCTGTTAGGATTTCTTCTGCCTTGCCCTGGTGATTGGGAAGCTATTGTAATGAGTATTAATTAGGGGAATTCCCTTATTTTTTTTCTCTAACATTGGGAATAGATGTTCTGATTTTACCTAATACAAAGCACACAGTAGTATTTTTTCAGACTTTTTTTATTGTTTTGAATTGGGATATAGTTTCTTAATGGAAAGTTTGAGAAAGCCTTGAGTGCAAAAAGAAACAAAACTTTTCATTCAGATATGACAATGTAATAAGATTATAAACATTCAACAACCCATACTTCAAGTTGTTTTTTCCTGAATTCCCTTACTAAAAAATGGGATGGGAGGCCGTTAAGATAAACAATAGTTATCTTCTCCTGTCCTTCACTAACAACTTCCACATGTACCATGCTGACATATGTATTTGTACCTTAGAACAAGGTTGGCTGCTAGATGGCTTTAGGGAACATTCCCCACTGCTGGAAATTGAACAATAGAATTGGAAGGACTGCAAGTTTTGAAATATATATTTTTTTCTCAGGTGCCAATATACATAATGCTACAAAGTTAAATTAATCAGATTTGGACAGAGCTTCAATATAATAGTCAACAATTCATAATCTATATTTTCCTTATTAGATGACTGGCAAGCCAGAGACAACAGTTGCAAATGAAATAGCTTGTAGCCAGCAGGCTGGCATATGGTATGATCTAAGTTAGCCAAGCTCTTGTAACCACTGAGTGTGCCAAAGCAATAAGTAGTGCTTAGTCAATGGAGATAGGGGATATTAATGGCCCTGATCTAATCAATCACTGTTTTATTCACCAGAAGTCTCAATACTACCAGTCTCTCTGGGTTTATTTTTCTTTTGCAATGTGTGTTTTTTGTTTTTTTTGTTTGTTTCTTTTTGGTAATGTAAGACCTACCATGTGGCAGGGTCTGACACACAGGCCTCTGCACCTGCTTGAACAAAAGATTTCTCTACAGGAATAACAGCATCTCACCACGGGCATAGGTCATTGGCTGACATCAAGGATAAAGGTGGGCCTTTTCTCAGTTATTAAGTTTAGTGATACCATGGTGCTTCAAATATCACTGTGCTGACATTTAAAGGTTCAAATTAAAAGTGTGGAAAAAGCTAGATGCTCTGAGATCTAAGCATCCCTTAACACGGGACATCATTAAGGAAAGTATGCTTACTACATCAAGGGGTTGCTGGCAATTCTCTATACTGTATGCAAGAGGGATCTAAACTCCAATCATCCCAAAACAACTCAATGAAATAACAATCAGATCTACTGCAATCTAACAAGAAAATTGTAAAACAAGAAAAGGCATAGTAAGTTCATACAAGAAATTGCAATTTTGAACTTTAAAACAAGAAAAATTAGATCACTTCACTAGCAAGCTATGTGTATTATAACTGCTTCAATCTCTATCAATAATAACCCCTTAAAGCTTACATTTTTTGGTGTGCAACTGACTGGTTTTGATATTATTCATATTAGAATGAGAAATACAACAAATATATGGTAAATGTAATTCATAGAGCTGGTAAATGTCCATTTTGGACAGGCAACTGTAAATGCTCTCTACTCAATATAGCGTTTATGTCTTGTTAATAGTAATGAGAAACATCTTAGTGACTAGTGGAAAGCAGGCTTCTGTGTTTTTGTGTGATTATATCCTGTTCTGACACACCAGATCCTGGGGTACTAAAAATTTGTTAAAATCACCATAAAGTTTGATGCATAGCAGAAATACTGTACATACAGACACATGGTGACACTTTTGTGATATTTATCAGTAGAAATAGACTTAATAAAGGATTTGTCTTCAGAAATAACAGTTTAATTACTGGTATCCTGATATTAATACATTAAGGAATATAAAAATTTAAAAGTTTAAATGCAAAGGCTTTATCTCCAAACTACAGAATGAAATGGGATCCCTAAATCAACAAACATGTATCAGGCTTGCTATTATTTGCATGACTTCACAATGTGTGAGAGAGAAGAAAATAGGAACAACTGTTAACATGACTCTCAGTAGCTTTCAAGATGTAAGCATGATAGACATGGTAAGGTAGAAAACCACATGGTTGATTCTGCTTTTGTTATGCCAGTGTTTCTCCACTGGGCTTCAGTTTCTTAAGTCTCTCTATTGTCATATGAGCTTAATGTAGTGGAGACTCAGACCCAAGAAAAGTCAGGATACAAATTAAAATTATTTGGCAATATAGTTGCCAAATTGAGACATCTGAAAAGCCTTTGAGTTTCTTTCTACCTGTGAAGATTTGTTCCCTGCAAAGTGAAAAGCCAAAACACGTTTGCGGTCCTCGAACAGGACACTACCACAATGTTCTCCGTCTGCATGGAACACAGCAGTAGCAGTTAGCAAGAAGAGGGGAGAGAACACTGATGAAAATTTGGTGTTTATGAAGGAATCCTTAAAGAGAAATGTCACAGAGCCAAAGAAACACAGGGCCAGATCCTCACCATTTATACCATTTGAGGATCTGCTTCACACTGTTAAAAAATACAACAACAAATAAATGTGAATAAAAACCAGGGTTGAAGAGAGGTAGATGGTGATGTATGTAGGAGGAAAAATTTGGGGAGGAGAAGGATCGTACCAGAAATAGACCTAGAGAAAACATCTGCAACAAGCTGTGCCAGTTTAAAGGACTGAAAGGAATGCGGCAGAGGATATAGGAAAATGGTTTTTTTCTCTTTAAATCATTACTACAACAGAAACACAATCTCTTTAGTTCTGTAGAAAACGTGCCAGAAAAGTGAAGGAGGGCCTGCTACACACGGGAACACTGTCTGCTCCAAGAAGTCATTCAAATGAGAACCCCCATATGGGGGGGGGGTGTATGAGAGAGAGACAAACAGCTATAGAGTACATAATCAGAAGCAGGAATAATGGGGTTGGAACATAAAGAGGGTGAAAATGAGACTAGAAGTATCTCAGAAGGGAGCAAGCTGCATATGCCTTCTTGAGCTCCTACATTTGCAATACGCCAAACTTACTTTTCCATTAAAGAGATGTCAGAATTCTACAAAAGCCCTGCCAGCAGGGCTTAGAACATTTCCGAGGCTCATGTATGCACTGGCACAGTTGCTTTAAGAGGTTCGTAGAGCCATGGCTCTCAGGAAATTCTGCAACACAGGAAAAGAGGTACTTACAGTACATGGCCATTACTAGAGGGTGCAAATCATTTCACGAGGGTGCTTCACCTCTGGTACAGCAAAAGGTGATGGCAGTTCCTCGGGTCATATCAAAATACTACCACATGAGGCAGAACCTCATGGCATTTTGTCCCTCACAGCTGGGTACAATGCTTATCTGTCAAATGATAAGGCAAATTTTGTTCTATGTATATTAAAATACATATTTAAATATAGATCACAGGACATGCCATGCATGATAAATGGCACAAAAGAAGTGCAAAGATGGTTGTAGGAGAGACAGACAAAGACCACTGAGGATGGCAACATCAGCTGAGTTAAAGGGGCACTGCTGTTTTTATATTTTTTGATGTTGTTCAAATATTTACCTTTATTGGCAAGATCCTTGGCCCTTGATCCAGATGCTCCATGCTATTGATGTATAGCCAGCTCTATGCCACCTGTTCTGACCCTCAGTGTAGGAGTTACGGAAAGTACATGGAGAAGGTGAGAGGAAGCCATTGTCACAGACATAACTCAGAATAACCTAAAGATCCAGACCTACCCCAGGATTGTGTGAGGAAATGGGTGGATCTAAGCAACCTTCCTCCAACCCTTCCTCAGCTGCTGTCCAGTGTAAGCATGACTGAGCTGAGAACTGAGGCCTGTGGGAATGTATTTTCACATAGTTTTTCTGTTTAAATCTTTGTGAATATAAACTTTGGAGTCTGCCTTCTCCTAGGCCCCATCCTATAAGATTTGTGAACAGGCATTTAGGAAAAAGTAAACACCTGTTTTTGATCTTTGCAGAGACTTATTTTAAAATTCGCCTACAGATGGTAAAACCCACTGCCAAGTCTGAGTGCAGATAATTTTATGGGATAATTACCAACCTTACTAAAGTTTTTAGAGGCTAGTTATGAGGAGATTAAAGAAGTGTGAATTATAACTAACCACCTAAAATGGACAGGTAACTCCTTTCGACATTGGATCAGATTCTGGGCTGCATCTGAACTGTGCTTGGCTCAGCTTAAAAGGAGCAAGAGGAAGGAAACATTTTCCCCTACCTCAGTCCTTGGATGAGCCAGATGCTGGGTTGCTCTCCTGTCCTCTCTAAAGTAGAGCAGCATCAAGGTTGAGCTGTTTTATGCCAGTTGCTAGAGATCCCTGAAGGGCCATTCCAGCAGCTGATGATCACTGGGGGCAGGGATACCCCAGCCACACCTATTTCCCCATAGGTGCTCTCTTCACAGGGGAGCTGGAAGAGAAGGTGCAGGAAGGGTAGTTGAGGGGAGAGTCACTATGGCAGTCCTATGCTACAGCAAGATTTCCATATACAGGGGAGATCTTTCACTGGCTGGGTTTGCAAGTTTACAGATGTCTTGCTCTGGTAGACAGGCACAAAATGGCCCCACTGCAGCTGGGAATCTGAGCTTTTATTCTGATCTGCAAATTCATCATCATCATTATCACTCCAATAACTGTATTGGTCATTGGGGCATCATCACTGATGAGCAATCATCCAATTGTCTCCACTCCTGATGATGTCTCAGTGCTTGAGTCTCTGAAGTCCATTCCTATGCACTCTTTTATTTTTGCAATCCATCTCTTCTGCCTACCTCTTCTTCTCTTCCCCTGTACTGTCCCTTGGATGATCTTGGATAGGCCAGATCTTGTTACATGGCCATACCACTTCAGCTTGCGCTTCTTCACGATTGTCAGAACGTCTTCATATGACCCCGAGCATGGGGTGATAATGTTGTGGACCTCTTCATTAGTGATGTGGTCAAAGTAATAGATGCCAAGGATTTTTACGGAAGCATTCATCTCTACTATCTGTATTTTCCATTCAAGTTATGCTGTAAGGGTCCATGTCTCACATGCATACAGAAAAATGGAGATGAACAATGCGTGCAGCAGTTTCAGTTTGGATTCCAGGGAGATATTCTTATTCCTCCAAATTGGCTTTAGCTTTGCCACTGCTGCTGTTTGTGCAGTTCTTGCCCGAATTTCTGCCTTGGATCCTTCATCAGTGATTGCTCCCAAATACTTGAACTGTTTCACTGTCTCCAGCTCTTATCCATTGATAGTGATATGTGAGCTGATCCCATCATGTTTGTCATCAGCTTGGTTTTCTCTGCACTGATTTCCACACCATATTTTGCGGCTAAAAGGCAAATTATTTTGACAATTGCAGGCTGCCTTTCTTTGACAGAGTGATGATTAGTGACTGTGTCCACGTGGAGGGACACTCACCGGTCTGCCAGATCTTGTTGCAGATCTTGGTGAGTACATCTATTAATAATTATCCTCCAAATGTCATCAGTTTGGCTGGGATTGTTGGAAATACCTGTAGCCTTTCTGTTCTTGAGTGATTTCACAGCTGTCTCCACTTCTTCATGTAGTATTGCAAAGTCATCCTCTGTTGAATCTGGGCTGTCTAAGACACTAGGATCTCCATTTGTCTGGTGGTTATATAGATCAGAGCAGTAGTTTATCCACCTATTGATGATATCCCTTTCTTCTGTAAGACTGTTCCCTTCTTTGTCTTGAATTGCATTAGTTTTGGTCCATCTTTCCTTTGTCAGATCTTTTACAACCTCGAAGGCTCATTTGCTATTTTTATTATTGATGCACTGTCTTTCAAGCCATATCTCCTTGGCCACCTTCATACCTTTTTTGATTTTTCTGCCAATAACACTGTATTTATCAGCTCCCTCATTGCTGTTCTTGTCTCAAGTTCTCTTATGTCACACATTTGTAATATTTCATTTGTGACCCATGGTTCTGTTGTCTTACCATGTTTCCAAGGATGTCCATTGCTACCTCATTCATTACAGCATTGAAATCGTTGGTCATTGTTTCTATGACTTCCTCTAGAGCAAGCAGCAGGGCAAATTTTCCGCCGATCATTGCTTGGAATGTCTCTGCAACGTTTCGGTCTCTGAGTCTTTCTAAGTCAAACTTGATTCTGGTGGACTTTGGCCTGACGATTTTCCTTAGTCGCAGCCAAAAATTTTGCATCACAAGGTCATGAACACTTCCAATATCAGCACCCTGGAAGCTCCTTAGCTCTGTTAATCCCAGAACGAAATTGACTACATCGTGGTGCAAAACCAATCTGGTTGTGATGTAGACCATTAGGTACGTGCCATGTTGATCATCTGGATGCTTTATGTGCTCCTAATGTGTTTGCAAGAACCAGATCTTTATAGCAGGCAAACTCAAAGTCTCAATCCTCTCTCATTGGTTACCGCATTACAGAAAGGGCCACAATAATCTCGCCAATCTGCCTGTGCATTGGTACCCACTTTAACACTCCAATCTCCTTGTACAATCAGGATATCTTTCTTGTGTACCGTATCGATGATGTCTTGGAGCTGATTGTAAAAGTCTTCAATTTGCTCATCAGTCTGTTGTAGGGGCGTAGACTTGTACCACAGTGATATTAAATGGTACTGCCTTTAGACAGATGGAAATAAGCCTGCTGGACATTGGGCAGCATCCTAATACTGAATTCTTGATATCTTTATGCACAAGAAATCCTACACGATTGACATGTTTGTCCTCTCCATTGTAATAGAGTACATGGCCTTCTTCTGTTAGTGCCTCTCCAAAGTTCTTTCATCTGACTTCAGAGATTCCTAGGAGATGCCAGGTGTATTTTTTCATTTCGTACGTGAGTTCTTTCAACCTCCCTATTTGTCTCAATGTCCTTACATTCCATGTGGCTATGGCGATATCTCTTCCATGGATCCTCTGTGTTGAGGTTACACCAGTAGTATACTTGTCGTGTCAGCCCTGGTGGGAGATTAACCCAGGCTGCGATCAATCCGGTATGGACATCCTTGAATTGCTCATCACATGGTGTGTCTTTCTAACCTGGAAAGAGCCCATCCCTCTCCAGGTGGCCCCCTTTTAGTCACAATAATTTGCAAATTATTTCCTTGTTAAGAAGAGAAAACTTCAGAAAGGATCAAGTCACACATTCATTTACAACAGTTAAAACCATTTCCTTTTTGGACACAACAAGCTGTTTCTACAGTTAAGTTTACTTGTTACTGTGAACAGTTCTTATCTCTGAACAGTTTTGAAGTATTCAGTTCTCTAAATAAAACATGCTTTTTTAAATATAGCAAACAATCATTTGCAAGTGCATTTGTTCCATTAAGTGAATCAAAAATATTTTCCCTTCTCTCTTCCTCAGGCTTAAAACCTTTGGTGCAATATACAGGAAGCATCTTAAACTAGTCCTATGATTCTAACCATTTAAAACCATTACAAAGTCTGCCTCTGACTTAATTATTTATCTGATTTAGATTATTTCAGAATAGGTGACTAATTCTCAGCTATTAACATTAATAACTCTTCCAAACTAATTAACATTGAAACTGCCTGGTTATCCCCAAATAATCCAACTCTCCATTAGAATCCTTCCAAAATAATCTGCACTGACTTTGACAGGGCTTTTTGTTATTTTGAAAATATAATGTGAGGCAAGATTTCTTTTCAGAAGTATTGACAATAAGGACTTCAGTTCTTTCACTGAAGGTTGATACAAAGGCTGAGATTGAAAGCAGTCTCCAAAACAGTACAGAACGTTGTTTTTTTACAAATTAAGTGGTCATTCTGCTTTGCAAAGTCTTCTGATGGAGACGTTCAGCTGACATTTAAGGGTCAGCTGGCAACTAGAGCCGCAGATTTGTGTAGCAGATATGAGATTGGAGCTATATAATTTCTAGTTGTCCCCCTGATTTCTCAGTCTGAACACTTAACTCTGTCCCTCTCAAAGATTGTCTGGGATGATCTCTGGCACTCCATATTCTGGCTTTCTTCTCATCCTCAGACATTTTGAGTCTTTGTCATGCCAAGGATATGCCTCCCAGAACTCAGACCACCTCTTTGCCAGTCACATCTGACTACACATCTGCCTCTTGTACCATACTCCACCACTGGAGTCCACGCTGAAACTACACTCTTAGAATGTCTCATGCCACAAGAGGCTAATCTTTGATTCACTCAGAACTCCTCAGGTTCACATGTGCATGTTTAGGAGTTTTTCTTTGCAATTTCTGGCAATTTCTCAGAAGCATACACTGTTTTTCTTGCTACACCTATATTCCTCTTAAGTTTATTTACATGTTCAGTCAATCAAATTTCTTTGCCATTTTCTCAAATATCCTTTAACCGTTTTCCCTTTATGTATTAAAATGTTAACCGGGCTCCTAGGAGCCCTAGTCATGGACCAGAATCCCACTGTGCTAGGTGCTGTACAAAGACAGAACAAAAAGACAGGCTCTGCCTCAGAGCTGACAATGCAAGTATAAGACAACGGGTGGATACAGAGACCAGGGAGTACAAAGAAACAACAAGACAACATTAGACTGCACGATAGGCAGTGGTATCTGTACACCAGCAGCCTAATCGTAATTTTTGTAGGACTTATGGCGAAGAAGAATTTTAAGGAGGGCTTTGAAGGAGAAAAATGAAGTGGCTTTGCAGATATTTATAGGGTGCTTCTGCCAAATATGAGGGGCAGCAGGAGAGAAACCACAAAAGTGCTTTTTTGAAAACGTAACCAATAGGCAATAGAAGTTGGCATTATTGGCCAGTCAAAGACTGGGAACTGCTTTCTCAATAGAGAATGAGAAATGATAGGTAGGGTGGGACTGGGGATAGGACATGAAGGCCTTTGAACTTGAAGACAAGGGGGCAGTGGAGGGATGCAGAGAGGGTGACATGGTCAAAGGAATGGTCTAGGAAAATAATCTTGGCAGCAGCACTCTGAAAGGATATGGGAGGGGGGGAATGCATTTGTCAAGGCTAGAGAAAAGGATGTTGCATTAATCAAGGTGATGGTAGCCTGACGAGAGTTTCAGCTGTGTAAATGGATAGGAAAAGCCGTATCTTTGAGGTGTTATGCAGATGGAATCTGCAATATTTAGTCATAGCCTCAATGTGAGGAGTTGAAGATGATGTCTAGGTTACAGACCTGAGTGACTGGCAGGATGGTGGTGTTGTCTTTTAGTCTTTAAATCCAGCCCAAGTCATCACACTACCATTTACATAAACTCTTATAGAGCAAGATGTTACTGATGACAATGATTTGAGCATCTCTCTTTTCTTCACTGGTCACCTCTGGTTTGCTGCTAACCTTAGCTGAGTCCATTTTAGCCTCCTCTCTGTGAAGAGATGGGCTGACAAACAAGACTCTTGCTGCTGACCTTCTCTTTCTTTCTTTCATTTTGTTCCTTTCTTCTCTACCTAGTGTACCATAACACATACTTTCTCCAGGCTTCCATATATTACAATTTATTTGTATTAGAGTAGCACCCAGAGGTCCAATGAGGTTGGGGACTATGCGTTAGGCACAGTAGAAATAGTGAGTGCCTCTGGTCTGTATTTCCTTCTGTAGCCGATATCTATAGGGTCAAATTCTGCCTTCATGTATGTACATATAAGCCCTTTTGTATAGAAGGGAAGCTGAATGCTTAACTAGGGCAGGGTTTCACCCATAGTACATATTTCATGGCATAATGTCTGTATTTCATTATTAAAAGTAAGTATTATAATGTCACTATAATTTCCATATGCTATCTATGAATTCCCCAAAAGCATCTCAGACTTTTCTCAGCTGAAATATCATACTCTACCAAAATAACTAGAAATTCAGAGCAGCTGGCTTGTTTGCAGAGAAAGATGCTTCATGTTGAATTTTTTGAATGAAACACAGCCTCAGAAACGTGTAAAGTGTTTCACTTGCATTTTAATACTGTGGCTAATATACAGCTGTGATGTGTCTCAACTCCAATCTCACCGCAAAATTCCTGAAAACAGTTTTACAGAAATTTTAACACCTTCTAGCACATGTACAATTTTCCGGTGATTTGGAAAAGTATCAAATACTCTCTCAAGCCTCTGAAGCATTCCAGAGGAACTCCGAATACAGTATGAAGAAAAGTATATTTCAGCCATTGTGTCCACCAAAGAAGGACAAAACACTGAATATGGATTTTCCCCCTAAACCAGAGCTCATAGGGACATACGCTAAACACATGGGGCCAGATTTTGGCCCCCACTATGCTTTCTGTATGCTGCTCTAAGGCTGGCAGAAAGCTAGCTTAACCAACTCCTTGGAGATTTCCTCACTGTAGGGAATAGAATGTAGCCAATGAATTGCAGGTGAAGGAGGCATGACCGGAGCACTAATCTCCAGCTGCTGGAATGGTCTCTTGGACTGCTTTAAATGACACTGGGAGGTGAACTGGCTTCTGCCAAGATTTGGGGGTGGGGGAAATCAGTGGGATGTAAAGGTATCCTTAAACCACATTTTGCCCTCACTCTTCAGCTGAATGACAGGTTTCAGAGTAACAGCCATGTTAGTCTGTATTCGCAAAAAGAAAAGGAGTACTTGTGGCACCTTAGAGACTAACCAATTTATTTGAGCATAAGCTTTCGTGAGCTACAGCTCACTTCATCGGATGCATACTGTGGAAAGTGTAGAACTTTTACACACAAAGCATGAAAAAATGGGTGTTTACCACTACAAAAGGTTTTCTCTCCCCCCACCCCACTCTCCTGCTGGTAATACCTTGATTATCATACACATTGTAAGGAGAGTGATCACTTTAGATAAGCTATTACCAGCAGGAGAGTGGGGTGGGGGGAGAGAGAACCTTTTGTAGTGGCAAACATCCATTTTTTTCATGCTTTGTGTGTAAAAAAGATCTTCTACACTTTCCACAGTATGCATCCGATGAAGTGAGCTGTAGCTCACAAAAGCTTATGCTCAAATTGGTTAGTCTCTAAGGTGCCACAAGTACTCCTTTTCTTTCTTAGGCTGAATCCTCAGCTTCAGCCTATTATTCAGATTTAATTTAAAACAGGGTGCATAACTCCTCTTAGCAACACAATATCTCGTTGCTGTTATCTCAGGTCCACTGTAAAGTCATATTTTCTTCTGCCTTCTAGTTTTCTCTGCTAGTCCTTGACTCTATACGTGATTTCTAAGGATTCTCCCAGGACTTTTATGAGTCATTCTAGTTGTGGTCTTATGCAGAGGACACTGAAGAAATCTCTCTAGGTGATAGGATCTGAATGGGGTCCAAACCAAAACTTCAGATCAGAACAGCCCTAAGCTTTGGGGAAGCTTACATCTGAAGCCTATGACTGAAACTCGGGTGACTTGCTGTAAACAGTGAGCACACAGACCCAGCTGAACATCCAGATTTACAGACTTTTGAACTGTTCTAGAAATTGTTAATGAGTTCCAGTGGAGTTAACCCAACACACAAGTAGGAAAGTCAATGACCTAGTATCAAAGCCTATGTGCTTCTTGTATCTCTAAATTGTTTAGACTACTAATATGTTTACATGGAAAAATATTTTTTACTTTATCAGGACTATACACATGTGCTTGTATGGAATGGGCCCTGGATTAATCAGAAATATACTATTCCTTAATGCCCAAGGCTACAGTATGTAGGAACTACAGTGAGCAAGATTAGCACTCATATATGATGTGTATCAATATGAAATATTCATATTTTAATACCTTACCAGTGTCTTAGCAACTTTTCTGGCCCCTTTATTAGCTGATACAATGCCAGTATGATATAGATCTTTTCCCTGTCACTTTCACCATACTGCTGCACTAGACAGGTATAGTAGTAAGCAATTTATACAAGTAAAGAGCCATATCATGCTAATATTTTGATAGTAAATTAGTAAAGCTTTATGCAACTGATTCAATAGTGAGGAAAAAATGGTAATTCAATAATTTATTTGATTGATCAAAACCACCCAACTGTGCTGCTGTTAGCATAAGGGTTGTTTGTTGAAAAGATGTTGGAAGAAATCTGGCTGGGGAGTAGCTTAATTACCTTGAATGGCAAGACAAATTTTTTTCCCTGGCTGGCTCTCTGAAACTGCCAACACCTTGGAGTGAATGCACTAACTTGTCACCAGTGGTGACCTGGTTTTAAATCTGTTTCAAGTGAAATGGTTTGGGAGGTCTCAATCTATCCCCTCCTGTCATATTTATCCACATCCTAAAACCACATACCAATCTGGAACAGTAGACAGGACCTGCTGTAGGTAAGGTGCACTTACAGAGATGTGGGGGGAAAGTTGCACAATGCCATAACCTGCTCTCTGCCTCTGATTTTCAATAACACCACAATATAGTTTAATAATATTAAGGAGATTCTGGACATAGCGCTCTATCATATCTACAAGCATTTCATTGTATTCTGTTATACTACTGAATCATGTTCGTAATAAATACAGCTTGGAAAATGACTGTTGTATTTTACAAAAATATGTATCTACAAGAAGTAGTACAGGAGCCACTTGGATAATTAAAGTACAGATGTTCTTTTGCTGTTACTTTAGCAACTGTCATATTTTGCTGATAAAGTTAATCTTATTGTCCCTTTAGCAAGTTATTTTTTTTTAAATAACAGACTTCAATCTTCCTTTCCTACTGTGTTAAAATGGAAGTTTCCTTTTGTGCATACAATCATGTAGTCAAACAGCTTGGCTCACACTTGGATGTGCGAGAAGAATATACATACAATCCTTGAGTGTAGAGACAAAAATAGCTTCTTGAATCCAATATGCTTCCCACACCTACTGCTGAACCAGTCCCAGCGCAGGCAGGCCTTTCTGGGGCTGTGGAGAAAGTGGCAGGCTCCTTCTCAGAGGAAGTAGGGCTAGAAAATACCACTTTGATTAACCTGGATTTTACACGCTTGCTCACTCCATCATTCCCACTAGCAGTACATTTAAGGTTTTTTTGTTTTTTTTTCTTGAAAATTTCCATTGAAGGTGTCTTTCCCCCCTTCCTTAGTCAGTCTGTTCTGTTGCCCAGTTGTGCTGAAAATATCCTTAATATCTGGGGTGCTCATATTTTCCCAAAGGGAAAACAACACTGCAAAGGGCTCGTCTGAGGACCTCTCTCCCCGCCATGCTCGGCGTTTGCCCTAGCCCCTCTGCCGCCCACCTGCATGGCGCCAGCCTGAGGTTCCCTTCTCCCCCCGCCCCTCTCCATGCTTGGGCCTGGCCTGAGCCCCCCATGCTGCCCCATCCACATGGGGCTGGCGTTGTTGCTTCCCCCAGCATGTTCCTTCGCACCCTGCTAAGGGTTGCGCTCCACTTTTTTGACAAAATTGTGCATTTCTCCAGTTTGCTTTTGCCAACTGATGATCAACTGGCAAGAGTAAATGGGACAAATGCCCAGTTTTGCCAAGGAATTTAGGCTGAATTTAACCTTGAAGGAATTTAAGCTGTGATCACATGGACCCTGGGCCTTCTTTTTTCTAGACTATAAAAATTTAGTGTCTTCGGTCTTTCATCTTATGACATTCTTTGAGCACTATAACATCTTTGTTGCCTTTCCTTGTATTTTTCTTGTTACTTTTATAGCTCCATTCAGACTAATGCAGATCTGGACAGCAGTGTCTCGTCTGGCCAGTTCTTGGATGCTAATTCTCCAAGGAAAGCACAGGTGGGATCCTTTAAGATGAATGGCAATATATAAATGTAAACTATAATTATCTCCTCATTTTTATTCATGGTGATCCCCTATTGATACTTTTGAGAGCAACACTGGCCCTTTTTTTTTTTTTTTTTTGCAATGATTTTTGCATTGCAAGATTGTTAATCCGAGTCCTCAAAGTCAATGCATTCACTCCATGATAACTTTTTATAGTATTTCTAACTGGCAGCAGAAGCCCAAATTCTAAGGCTATGTCTAGACTACAAAGATAAGTCGAACTATGGTAGGTCAACTTATGGTCACCACATTAATTAGTGGAGTAGCTGATGTCTACATTACCCTCCTGTCAGTGATGTGCATCCTCAACGGAAGAGGGCAGTGTGGGGGGCTGAAAGCCAGGCGTTTCAGCTCCACACAGCTCCCCACCGGGAGCCCAGCTTCCCCTCAGGGTTTCTTACTTCTGGGGTGGAGCTCCATACCGGGAGTCAGGTCCACTGCTGTGCTCCAAGCAGGGAGGCGGGACCTCAGGAGCAGCAGGGCTCCCAGTGGGGAGCCCAGGTGGCAGCTCAAACTTGGAGATTGGACGGCCGCCCGGCTTGAGGCAGACAGCGGGTGGCAGCCCGGGAGCCGGCTTTCTTGTCAATTTCACGGCTCCAATGGAACTCTTAAATTGACAAGAATGACAGCCAACAGCCCATGTAAGTAACAGTGTCTACACAGATACTGCATCACCCTAACTACACCGACATAAGCCCTACACCTCTCATCGAGGTGGTTTTATTATGTCAGCATAATAGGGAGTTACATCAGCAGGAGGAGGGTTTCAGCATGTACACCTTCGCTGCTCAGTGGACAAAACCTTTTGTTAACAAAGCCCACCTTTCCTCTCCCCTCTCCTTTTCTGATGGGCTTTTTATTACATTGCCCAGTTTGCTGACTGATGTATGAGGCTTTGAGTTATTTCCTTCCTCCAGAAGCAAAATACATTGAAAACAGACTCTGTAACAAAATGATCCCCCCCCCCCCGCCCCACTACTCAGTCCTTGATGTATGTAGGTGTTGGGGCTGAGTTCTGAATGGTTAACTAGATCTTGCCTAACTAGCCTGTACAGCCTCACACTCTCAGCTTCCAGATGCAAAAAGCCAATTTACGTGTCGTGGCTTTGTCCTGAACCCCCTGTAAGTGCCTTCTAATGACAGCTTGACAGTTTTAGTAGTATTTTTAAATTGCTAAAAACAGGCCAAGTCTGTCTAAACATAGCCTATTCACCAGCTCGCGTCAAAACAATTCCGTTTTTTTTCTACATGGCGATCCAGCAGACCATGGAAACCGGCTACACAGATTCTATTTATTTTAGTCCAAAACTGGGCCCTCAGGCTAAGAGCAAGTCTACCAGGCAGTGGTCACATTAAATACTGTTTCACTGTCTCATACAGAAACAGGGCCTCTCTTTGAGAGGGAAATTGTCAGCAAAAGCAACACAGTCAGATGCCATGGAGCAGACTATAAAAAACATTACAAGCCAGATCTCCTACTATAGCTGAGGATTGCTTGTGTAGCCAAGTATGGAGGGGTGCCAAGGTGTCTGTAATCTATTTTTGCCCCCTCCCACAATCCTCCTGTAGCCTGTCTGCACCGCACTAATGTTCTGGTGCAAGTTAGAGCAGCCTAAAAGGCAGTTGCCCACAAGAGTTGTATACACTTTAGTTCAAGCTATTTCTTCTAGTCTCCCTGCTAAGTAAAGGAAAGGGAATGAAAAAGGAGACCTCTATTAAGAAAAGTGGAATAGAACATATAAATAATGTATTATTGCGTTAGTGCTGGTCAGGAGAACCTCATGTAACCAGGACCCTCCTTTGTGCAGGGGAATGGAATCATGGTTTAATATTAAGAACTAAATTGTCAGATGTTCTGTACATGTGGGAAGCACAACAACAGGCTGCCCTCAGGAGCAGCCTTGCCTCCCTGTTCCTTCCCTGTTCTGGAGAGTTGACATATGCTGGGCCAACCCTATAGCTATCTCAGTGTGTACCCCCACACTCACTATGGGGTGAAGTCAAGGCTCTGCCTATTCCTCACTCCTTCCTCTCACTCCCCAAGCATGGGGGTGAGATGAAGTAGTAGAACTCTATGGAAGCTGTTTCCCCCATGCGTCTCTCTGCAATGGTAGTAGCTGGCATAACACAGTAAGGAAGCACCATATGCCCCTATACTATCCAGCTTGGGCACCCAGCACAGGCCATGATCTGGCCCTAAGGGAACATCTGGGTTATTTTCTTACTCACTGCAGCTTTTAATAGTATATGTTAGTAGCTCCAAGTGGCAACAATGGACATATGTTGAGGAAAAAAATAAGGCCTGAGGTCTAGATGAAAGACCATGTGCACAATTGCATACTTATATATTTTAGGCAAATACCACAAATGTGCATGCAAATACATCTTAGATATCTGATAGGTATGGGAGGCTTTGAGCAATTTCTTCTAAAAGGATACTGTTATTTTATGGATTATGATATACCCCTTTTATGAAGCACCAAGAGTTGAAGACCAATTTTCTAAATAAATCAATTAATAGCAAAGACCAGTTTTCCTGTCTGCATTCAAACTGAGCAACTCTTCCTCACGGTATCTGATGCACATGGTTATATATAACCACCTGAGAGCTCACCAATCCAGCACCAATAAAATAAAGGAAGCTTTGTCTTTGAATTGCATGGGAGCAGGATCAAATATAAAATGTCCATGTGTGAGTACTTTGTCTAATCCATAATAATTGGCTATGCAATTATTAGGTGTAAAATTGTGTGCATATCACAGATTTTTTCCCCAAAATGGCTAGAAATGATTACAAAACCTCCTATTATTAGTAAGTAAAAATGAATGCTCGAAGTTAGAGATAAAATAGACATGCTTGGCCATTGCCTTCTTCCCTTTGCCAATTCATTTTGTTGGTGGAGGATAAGGAAATGATAACATTTGCCAGGAGAAATAACTTCCAACCCAGACTGGAAAGCATGCTTGCTGTTTCACGAGGTTCTAGAAGAGAATCAAGGAGAAGCCTCTCAAAAATCATAAGGAAAAGCATGAGATCCCAAAGGAAGTGACTCCCAGGAAAAGTTGAAGAGTCTGCACATAAATATAGTGGAAGGGTAGACTAGACTGAAGTCTAATACAGCACAATACAATATTAATTTTATACAGATGAAAAGCACTAATATAAGAGATATTGGAATCATACCTGTCAGAGAATAAGTAAACAAAGCCAAAATGTAAACGAATTTCATTGTTTTAATTATTTCAAATTACTTTCACGACAATGGAGACCCATTAAAATTAGTGGAGCAGTTGACCCATTGTACAAAGCATTTTTGTGAACATCTTGTGGTTTTACAATGAAACTAATATGGGAGTTGGTAGCAATAAATACAATAGACACATTGATTATATCCACTCTAACTGAAGGACATAGGTGGGATTGGCTGCATATTTCTCTGTGTAGAAATCAGCTCGAGGCACAGATGAAAACATTCCCCACTCTTGACTGGAATTTTATTTACCATTTTTCCATGCTCTCCTGCCAAATAACAGGACAAAACTGGAGGAATGGCTGACTCATATGTGGGTTGCATGCTGCCCTTGTCAAAGACCACTGAAGCAGTGCAGGGTAATTAGAAGTAAAATAAAGCAAAAAACTATTTCCAGAGGAGGACTCAGTTTTCAATGAATTGGCTTTATCTTTTACACCCTCTGTGCAGGGAACTCCTTTTGACATCAGTTGGAATTCTGCATGTGCACACATTCCGAGACCCCAGTCCCAATGCCTACTATGTGCATTCCTCCCAAAAAATCTTATTTCCTTAAACACAACTAAAATGACTAATGCAGCTGAAAATAATAGGCCAGTCCTGCTTTAACTGCTCTTGTCCCTGTTCTGATGAATACCCAGGTGGCATAAAGCTGCTGTAGCAATTCACTAATGTCTGACTGACGCATTGTATTGTACTTGTGTGTAAGTAAAATTGAGAATATGCCATTCTCTATAGATTACTGTTGCTTTTATTCTGACCTCAGATGAGTTACTTTCATCATTCAGATACAGTGACCAGAGGATGTGAAAACACACACACACGCTTCCTTATAAGGAACAACAGTTAGGGGCTGCACATTGTTTAGGTGCACAGTTTTGTTCAATATCATACTCTCCTTAATCCTGAAAAATGTAACCCAAGAATTCTTAGTAAAAACTTGAATAGAATTTTTTTCTCTTAAAAATACTTTTGATCTTTTCCTTTCCCATATCCACGTATCTGGATTCCATACAATAGACATTCAACTTTTATACTATAGATGCTTTAAAAAACAAACAAACCCTGGGAAATACATGATTTTCAAATACGGTTGTGGGGGCACAGGTCCATAAAGCAAGAAGTGTGCAAAATCCAGATGGTGATCATGTTACAAGGAATGAAAGGAAAGCATAAAAAGCAAATGCTAATATTTTCTCCCTCCTCCCTCCCCATTCAGAAGAACAGGTACATTGTGCTGTGAAAAGGCTTACTGAAGCATGCAACTTGATAATGCTTTAGGCAATACACCAAGTTCATTGAGAATTCTTTATAAAGCACAGCATTCAAAAATACTTCCTTTTTTTGTCTTCAATGTTTTTGCTTTGAGACAGATTTAAAAATAAAACCAACTAGAGATGGGTTCAGGTTGCTGGAGATCCAAAATATTCCCCAGTTCCCCCAGACTTTGGGAAAGTTTGCATCTGCATCCAAACTTGGCAGTTTGGGCACATCTTTAAAATTAAGATTTCTAAAATAGTTACTAAATTCCAACAAAACGTTACATTTTATGTCATGTGTTTAATTGTCTCAATCCTTCAAGACCCTGGCCTATTCTGTCCCCAGTCCAGCAAAACACTTAAGTTCATGCATAACTTTAAGCACATCTCAGCACCTTGTAGAAACAAGCCCTGTGACTCCAAAAGTCTCTCAATAATTTGTCAGAAGAGATTACTTCCATCAGTTTGTCTTCTTGATGATCTAGGGCTATATTCTCCGATGCATACTTACACTGAAACCAATAAACCTAGTAGTGGTGGAGTAAGATAGACTCAAGAAGCAGTAAAGGTAGTAGATTCTGGCCCTTAAGAAAAGTACTGTTGCTATATCCCTGTTGCTATTGAAGTGTTTCCTTCACAACTAGTTTGTGAGCTCACTGCTGTTAGCTGATTAGGCTTGCTCTTTTCTTTATTAGTTAGATTGTGGAAGCAGCCAAAAATATGCTGTCACTTTCCAAACACAGATGTTGACAGAGTCCCCGCCCTGATGAGCATTGTGTCCAAAATGACAAGACACAGAAGGCTGGGAAAAAGGGATACATCATCTAAGCAAGGTGATCAGGGTGCAGAAACTGGTAGGAACACATGATCTCAATTATGAGTGGGATTTTCAAAAATACCTGAAAGAATTATGTGTCCTGCAAGACAATGGGAGTTGGATGACTAACTTCCTTAGCTGATTTTGAAAATCTCTCCTTATGTGATTGCTTGTTGTTTTTATTTTCAAATAGATACAGGAAATTCCCTTCTACATCTGAAGTCTAAAAGTACCAATGTGGCTTACCATTAAATTTGGATTGTCAGGAAATTCAGACTGACACCACTCTGGTTTATCTCATAATTTTTCTTTTTAAAGAGTATCTGGCCTTGCTGGACCTCATTAGAAAGAGTGCAGGTCATTTAGGGTCCAAACCAGCTTCACCTAGAGTTAATGGAAAGGACTCCTATTGATTTCAAGGAGAGTCTGACCCAAATGCAGCCCCTGGAATTTGAAAATCCAGCCCAATCCTTTGGGACTGGAGCAAAGACACAGAAATACACAAGGCTGAATCACACGAATCTAGCATAGAGGGAGTCAGGCTCATAGAATCACTGAAATTGGAGAGAGAAACAAACAGTCATCTTGTCCATTCCCTGCCTATATAGGATTGTTCCCTCGAACATATGTTTGAGCGCTTGTCTGTTCCAGTTTTTAAAATGTTTCAGGTAATGTCACTTCCACCAAATCTCTCGGAAAACTACTACAGTTTCATACAGCTCACTATTTTGAAACATTTCCTCATAGCCTAACTTTTGCTCAGATTCTTTCAATTATTCCTAAGCAACTTCTTTACTATCTTGGCATTTTCACCCTTCAAATTACTTGTACACACTTAAAAGCTGAAATTATCTTGCTCTTTCTTACTTTCCTCAAGAGTTCCCCCCACACACAGTGACTATTATTTCTTTTGCCTGAATTCCCCAAAGGTTGAACATACCTTGCTGGTGCCCTGGACTGCTGTATTCTAGGTACAGTGACACCTGCTGGATCCACCTCTGACAAATCGGTAGGGAAGAGCAAGCAGGGGGGACCAAGTGGAATCTTTTCAAGTCTTTCCAAAAGGGTTCTGGGTGGGTGAGAAATTGACAGGTGAGGACTGAACCTCAACTCAGCATTTTTAATGCTTTTTTGACATGGTAATTTCTTTGCAAAGAAGATACCAGGCAGGGAGAGAAAAGGATTGAACTATTTAACACAGTTTGTAGAAGCACCACATACAACTACTTCCCTCCCTCCCCTGGTCAGGGGGTTAGTTTTGTTATATCCATCGTTAATCAAGGAGAGGAAAGACTTATGGAAGCCTAATAAACAATATTTATATTTATTTACCTACCTGATTTTCTTTATTCTTGTCCTAGCCCATTCCCTATCTCCATGAGCAAGGTGATGGTCAGAAACCACTTAGATGTTAGAGTACAGCCAGGATTTGCATAAACACCAAGCCTCACTGTTGAAATTCCCTGTTCCTCAGTGGGTGATTTGTTAGGGTTTCATAATACATGTACATGGAGAGTCTTCTCTAGTCTGGCCTATAGATTCCAAGTCTTTTCCAGGATTCTTACTTTTATCACAAGATTGAAGGATGAAGCTCTCTATGCACAATCACTGCCCTGACTCCACATGTACCTTGCTTAACATAAATGCTGTTCACAGTGCTACTGTGGCTAACTTCCCACAAAGGGCCAAATCTTTCCTCTGGCAGACTCCCACTGAAGTCACTGGGAACTTGCCTGAGTAAGGACTCAGGAAAACCTGAAAGAGAACCTCAGAGTCTGGTCCAACAGGAAGGGATGGTCCTTAGCTTCCTAAAAGGCACAATAATTGATAGAAATTAATTGTCACAAATGCCAACTGGCACCTGACCCTTCTGGACTTATTACAAACAGGCTGATTTTTTGTACACATATAGATTATTTCTTGCTGTCCTAGTGTTTTCTCACTTTTAATTTTTAGTCTGATTTTAATAAAACTCACTAAGCAGGCTTTCCCAAGTTACCATAGCGGTAGTAATAACTTTCCTCAGTCTACAAGGCAAATCTATACTATGCTTCCTATGGCACTCCTGGGGAATGAGACTATTTGGATAGAAGCTGGTTCACAGCATCATTGAATTGAAGGTCTCTGATTTCAGTTGCCACAAGTACAGAAAAAGGTACCAATTTCCCTTAAAGTTTAGTTCATGACCTAACCTATTTTTACTTGTTATACCAGTACATCCACATAAAAAACATTCACCTCCAAAATGGTTGGTCAGCAAATAATATAAGATTATATTACATTATATACATTAATAAAGAGTATTTAATCAACCCCTGATGTGGGTTTACATTTGGATAAATAATTGGGATATTCAGCTGAACACAAATTAACATTCTTGCCTTTCATAGTTTTAGCTGTAATGTGCATATTGATATTATAATTTTGTCTTTTTATATTTGAGATCTTTCAAACCATTGCTAAGTTGGATAAATCAAATGTATACGTATACCGCAGGGTCTCAGTGTTTCTTTCATAGGGGAATGTTCTTTCCAAAGTTCCCTTTTTAGATGCTGAAAAGTTACCCCAATGTTTTGCTCTGCTTTACTGCCACCCATCCGCTAACATCCTGCATCATAACCATTGTCTTTCTAGTCCAAGAAAAGTCACCAGATCCCCTTTGAAACCTGTAAACTAGGCACTATACCTAAACAATAGCAACATGAGGGTTTCCTTCCACACAACAAAACTGTATCACATCAGAATTTAGCTATAAAGAGTCAAGATAACTTACATGATGCTGACCAGGACTTAGTGCTCATTGCAGTGAAGGATAAACTGGGTTCAACAAGCATCATGTCAACTAGATTAAACCTGAGTTTTACCATGACTAGCTGACACAGTGTTGTACGTGACTAGTCCTTGTTGGCACTAAACATAAATTCATGTTAGTTAATTCATCTCTTCACAGTTGTGTTCTAACATTGAGGTCCCAAAGGGCTGGAGAAGGGTAAACATAGTTCCTATCTTTAAAAAAAGGGAACATACAGGACCCAGAGAATTGTAGACCAGTCAGCCTAACACCAATACTCAGAAAGATACTGGAGCAAAATTAAACAATCATTTGCAATACCTAGAGGATAGCAGGATGATCAGTAATAGCCAACATGAATTTGTCAAGAGTAAATCATGCCATACCAAACTAATTTGTTTCTTGACAGGGTTACTGGCCTAGTTGGGTGGGGGAGAAGCAGGATACATGATGTATCTTAATTTTAGTAAGGCTTTTGAAACATGATATTCTCAACCAAACTAGGGAAATGTGGTCTAGATGAATTGGGGGTGCATTACTGGTTGACAAACACACACAGAATAATTATCAATAGTTTGCTGTCAAAATTGGAGGACGTTTCTAGCAGAGATCCATGTGGGTCTGGTACCATGCAATATTTTCATTAACGGATCTTGGAGTGGAGAGCGTGCTTGAAAAATCTGTGGATGACACTAAGTTGGGAGGAGTTATAAGCACTTTGCGGGATAGGATTAGAATTTAAAATAACCTTGACCAGTTATCCAAGAAGAATTCAGTGAAAACAATTGCACAGTACTACACTTAGAAAGGAAAAAAAAAATGCACAAATACAAAATGGGGAATAACTGGCAAGGTAGTAGTTCTGCTGAAAATGATCTAAGGGTTACAGCGGATCACAAATTGAGTTTGAGTCAGAAATGTTATGCTGTTGCAAAAAAGGCAAAATACACTCTAGTATAATAGGAGTGCTGTATGTAGGGCATGGGAGGTAATTCTTCTAGTCTACTCAGCACTTCTGAGGCCTCAGCTAGAGTATTGCAGTTTGAGTGTTGCACTTCAGGAAAGACATCACTATTGGGAGGCTGCCTCCAAAGTGACCCCTCATGATCTCAGAGTGGCCCAGCAAGTGGCCCCCGCCTTGATTTCCCTCTTCTAGGGCACTCAGTTCCCCTCTTCTTAACTCGGGATCACCTACCTGAATTTTCCACCATATGTGAAAACGCGACCCCTCCTGGAACAGCCTCTAGCATCTGGCTGTGGCAGAACAGTTCTGCCTCAGTTTCCCTGCACGTGGAGTCCCCAGTAAATCTGTGTAAGCTTCCTAAATATAAATAGCTTGTTGTGGGGTTAATTTATTACAAAAATCCTAGAACCACAATTCATAATTCTCAGTAAAGTCCAAACAGTACATTCAATCTTTCCAGTCTCAAAAGTCCATCAACATCACGTACAGCTCTGGCATCTCATGCCTCACTTCTCACATACAGCTCTAGTATCTGTCACTATGCATCACCTCAAGCCCCGTAGCTGGGGTGCATCTTTGCCCCCTTTCATTCTCAGGTCTGGCGCTAGCCCTCACCTGGAGACATCAGTGGGTTCACCACTCTATCATTCAACCCCCTCTGGCCCTCTGACTTCAGCTCTTTGGCTCAGAGAAACAGCATGGATCCACCTCTACTGCTTTCAGCCCTCAACCCTCTTTGGCCATGGCTGTCTGGCCTGGGAAAGTTTGTAGGTGACGCCCTGACTACCTTCTGCTTTCACCAGCCTGACCTGGATCCACTGTTTAGCTAGGGAACTCTCACCTCTCCCTCCTTCAGGGACATCCCTTTCCTGAAGCTCTCGGCCCAGCTCTGCTCCTGAGCGCTCTCTCTCTCTCTCACTCTCTGCTTCTCTAGATATCCACATCTCTTCTCTTGCCCTCTCTGGACTCTTGCTTCTGGGTGGTCTCTCACTGATAATTCCCAGGGACAGCCCTGTCCTCCTCTTTATACCAAACTAAGGCACACCTGGATTGCAACAAGAGAGCCGAACCCAATTTTGTTTCAAGGGCCAGTTACGCTGTTGCTAAGGGGACAAATTGGAGAGAGGCCAAAGGACAGCAACAATATGATAAAAGGTTTAGAAAACCTGACATATGAGGAAAGGTTTAAAAAAATTGTACATGTGTGGTCTTGAGAAAAGAAGACTGCCATCAGGTCCCCACTCAATCTTTAAATATGTTAAGGGCTGTTATAAAGAGAAAGGTGATCATTGTCTCTGTCCATTGAAGATATTACTTCTTGTCCTTGGCTTAATCTGCAGCAAGGGAGATTTAGATTAAATGTTAGGAAAAACTTTCTAACTATAAGAATAGTTGGCCCTGGAATAGGTTATGGAGGGAGGTTGTGGAATCTCTGTCATTGGAGGGTTTTAAGAACAGGTTGGATAAACACCTGTCAGGGATGGTCAAGGTTTAGTGGTCCTGCCTCAGTGCAGGAGGATGGACTAGGTTATCTCTTGAGGTCCATTCTAGCTTTACATTTCTATGATTCTGTGCTGCACTTTGTAGTAGGAAAGAGGTCCCAGTAACTGAATTATATTTCTCCACTTGTGAAACTTGCAGTCCCACCCAGCCCAGAGAACAAGAGATGGGGACTGGGCAAGTAACTGACCTACATCAAATTGTTTTCAATGTTTAAACAATAATCCCTGTTGTTGGGGATTCTAGTTTCTATAATCTTTTAAAGTCCCTCAGAAGAAACGGAGACCTTATTTTATCAAGTGGGGAGAAAGAATCTAAGGGATTGAAGTTTTGTCATCTTCAGTCCCTTCGTACACAAAATGGAAAATGAGTATATGCATTCTAGTAATCATCCTTTGAAAACTAGGCATCTTTAAGATGTCTCAAACTGGGCCCCCCGAGCTGAGACTCCCCAAATCATTAGTTACTTTTGAAAATGTGGAGGCCTCTCAGTCTGATATGGGTTAATACTGAACTTTTCCCTTTGAAGCAAACTATAATGAAGCAAAATCCCAATTACCCAAAGATCTCGGGGGAACCCAAAAGCTTCAGATTGGCTATTCTGATTATTCAAACCTCAGTCTGTGTTAGTGGCCTGCTCCCTCAATTATTTATGATGGAAGGTGCCCAGAAAGATGAGTTTGGGAAACAGGGCCTTACTAAATCACACTTGGTGCTCAGACTCCTTCTCTGCTTCCCAGCCCTTTTTCCTTGGGAATCTCTCCTGGCAGATAATTGGAAATTGGCCAGTAGGATTTCCTGGTTATTCGGATTTAACTTATCCAAAGCCCCCGTTGTCCAAAACAATGTCACATCCTCAGCTAACCCAAGAGAGAATGGCTCTGCTTCAGAGAACAAGTGTTACATGTGTGATTCACATAATCATGTTTGCGCTGTAACTAAACCGTTGCTTATGTGTACATAAGAGGGGGAGGATGAGGCAATACCAACTTTCAATTTCTATTGCAGCCTTAATTCCTCCACCCTGCGAGTGATAAGTCACAAAGTACTTCCTCTAAATCCAGCTTCTAACATGAACTAGCATTGACTAGATATGCACAGGGCCAAGTGGGTTTGGTTTCATTCCCAGAAGATGGAAGCATGAATCCTGCGAGAATCGAAGCAGTTCCCAAACTAATCCCTCTTCCCCTCTCTGCAGCCCATTGTGTGGTCCATCTGGTAGATATCAAGCTTTGGCAGATTTTTCACATTTTTAAAATATTAAACAAGCATTTCTGCAATAAATTGAATTTGATAATATGTGAGTACATTGGTGTATTTTGCAATGATGTTTTGGATGCATTCAATGACTAAAAATACATTGTGTACAATGCAGTTACATTTATTTTGTTCCTTTTGGGAGTCACCCCCCTTGGAACAGCTCACCTTAACCACAGTTTTTCCATCACTTTCATTTAATGTACAGTCTTTAATTTTATCTCATTTTGGCTAACCAGTGAGTATCTGGCATTCAAAAATGTTACCCACTATAAATAGAACATACATTTAATCTGCCATTTCTATTAAAGATGCTATTCTGTGCAGTGAATTACCAGTGAAGTATTACATCATAAACTTGAACCAGATGAAATATTTACTGCTTTCCTTAAACTTAAATGTTAGATCTCAATAGCAAATTAAGTTTGGGTTTTGCCAGATTAGAGATCTGATCTGTCCTAAAACTTAGAGCTGTGAGAGTTTCCAGATTTCATGATGATTTGACTAAAATATATTAAGCCCATTATCACAGTTCCTCCTTTATACATCTATTGATATTTCAAAGACTTTAGAAAATGTATATTTGTTCTCATTAACAAATTCTTCATTTTATTTTGATATTAAAGAAATAGTGGAGAGGGACTAATACTAAAATATCTTCTGTTTTAGTTTATCTGTGGTTATCACAAAAATAGCCCTGCATTCACCTTTTTTCAAATAGTGACATAATTTACAGAAACAGCCTATTCATTCTGGCCTACATAGTAATTTTCCTTTCAGAAATGGTATCTCCAGCTATGACATTTAAAGGAATTATATAGAAACATGGTGCTGGATACCAAGGTATTTAGAGACTGTGAATGTCCAAAGAACTGCTGTATCTAAGGGTAAAATCAATAGGTAAAATTGAAAACACCAAAATTTTAGACGCATGTGTGCAATACTGTATCTCTAGGGAACAACTTGCAGATTTTTAAAATGCAGCATTTTAATATTTGTTGAACTGTGAAATATTGCAATCGCATTTCCTTTCTGCTTCTTACAACCAGTGTTGCATTTACCTTTTCTATGAATTTGTGCGCTGTAATGGGAGGGACTAAATCACAGTGCTAGCCTGTGAAGATGGCTGACTCCAGCTGTTTAGGCTGGCTGTAAGTTCAAACCCATCCGTTGCTAGATAGCTAAATGCTTTTTGGTGACTTTTTCTCTTGACCTTTCTTATGGCTCAGGATTAAGATTCAAGGGTTTGTATGCAGAAAGATCAATACTGGTGCTCCTGGAGCAATGAGCTGTTGAGCTACTGCACTGCCTATTTTAACTCTAATTAGACACATTAAGCATCATTAAATAAGAATCCTCTGGCCTGATCAGCTAACACTTGAAAGTCATGTTAACGTTGGTTCATGAATTCTGGTGAATGTTTGGTAATTAATTCTGGGCATACCTAGTTGTGCTACATGAGCAGTGCACAAGTCCCTTAAGTAGAGCAAGGCAGAACGTGAACTTTTTTCTCATTTTCACCATTTCTTTGGTTGACACTCAAGATTAAATTATATCAGTCTTCTGAAGTGTTATTATCCCTTAGAATCTAAAACCATCCTGTAAAGGTTTCCATTCGATGTATTATTTGTAAAGAGCTCATTTTCTTTAGAATGAATTTACGAGAATCTCGGATATTAATTCCAAACTCTAAAATACTTGTAAAAGAAATCATGTCAATCTTGCCTTGTATATAAAGAGTTCAAGTTCAGTCAGAGCAAAATTCATCTTCACATAAAGATTTGATGCTGGTATCTTGAAGGAGTTAGCCTTTAAAAAAAATGCTACTGGAAATCTGAAATGCAATCAATTAACAGAGAAGACACTCTACGTAAGTCCAACAAAAGAAATATCAATATTGTAAGATAAAGGTATTTTATCAATTAAGTGTACAATTGTTATAAAAATGTATTCATAGGTCCCAACATAAATGCAGTAACAACCTATCTCTTTGTTCTCCTTAAATACGTTTAATTGGAATAGAAGTACCACTCTACAGTCTAATTCCTGAAAGAGCTTGACAGCAAGCATGGTAGTGAAGAGGATAGGTCCATCAAGGGATATTAGTCAGCATGGGCAGGGATGCTGTTTCTAGCTTCTGTTTGTCAGAAGCTGGGAATGGGCGACAGGGGATGGATCACTTGATGATTACCTGTTCTGTTCATTCCCTCTGAAGCACCTGGCATTGGCCACTGTCAGAAGACAGGATACTGGGTTAGATGGACCTTTGGTCTGACCCAGTATGGCTGTTCTTATATGATATTGTGTTAAGAGAATACATTACTCTTTTGGCTAGCAAGGGGGAATGCTAAGGGACAGGTTACCTGTGAAAGCATAAAGGAAATTAGAGGAAACTTTGCAAGCTGAGGCTGAATCCACATAAAACCAAGATTATATTGGTAGACTGGAGGAAGATGTGGGGAAGATGTGCTGGGGGACATGGAGCTTTGTTATTGTAGTGAGTGGGTAATTATCACAGTGAGATAAGTAGATTATTATATTGTATCTTGAATTTGTTCAGCTATTAGGCCTGATCCAAAGTAATTAAAGTCAAAGAGAGCCTTTCTCTTAACTTCAGTAGGCTTTGGATCAGGCCCATTGTGAGTTTTAAAAATGTAAAAGTACATACAGAGTTTGAGATGAACACTTAGGGCCAGATCCTAGTACACTTACTCATCACGTTGAGGGGTTCCGTACTCCACAAGTAGTTTCTCTGAAGTCAGTGGGGCTACTTGTTGAACAAAGTAGTACTTAGTGTGAGTCAAAGTACAGAACTCCGACCCTAAATAAAAAACTTTGTGGAAGTACATGTGCAAGGTCTAAGGAAAGCTCTCTCTTTAAAACAAAAAAAAAACAAACAAAAAAACACCCCACTCACTCAATTAGATAGAGCAGCAGCAAAACTGCTGAAGATTTAGGTAAGAGTGTCCAAATTATTTTTACTTTAAGTTTGCCTGGAATCACTTTATCACTGTGCTTCATCATTTCACTTGGAAAGTTTGTCTGAGCCCAGGCATGATCTTAGGACTCAGGTTTTCTTAGCACGTGGAAGTAAATATGATGGTCATTGTGCAGGGTAATGATCTTATATTTCTTACAGCAGCTCCTGTGGCTTGCTAGTTCTTGGGAGTAAGTCATACATCCTGCCTTCTAGGCTGGAGGACATAATCTCAACATGCCAGTCGTGAAAAATGACTGTCCTGTAAGGAATAAAGGTGTCTGATATTTAATTGTATAGGGGCCTTAAAAGAACTGTACCAACTATGTGATTTATAGAGTTAAGAATGTCCTTAGTGGACACAATTTGTATGTGATTATAACTATATTTTCAAATATGATGTATGATGTTGTGCTGAACTTATGGGCAAGCTCTGATGTTTATATGCATAAAAATTGAGGACAGAGTATACAAGCGACTCTTTCTTTTCTCACAGTTTGGAAAAGGATAGCCAACAGCGGATGACAAAAGCTGCATTTCAAAGGTGTTATGTTCCCTAAAATCAGACCAGAAGGAAACAAAACAACTTTTCTATAAATCCGGGAGTCACTTCCAGGATAAATTGGGAAAGAAGGGTGCACAGAGACACACAGCACTTGGGACATTATGATTGTCTACTCTGACCTCCTGCACAATGCAGCCCACAGAATCTCACCCACCCACCCACTCCTGTAACAAACCCCTAACCTATGTCTGAGCTATTGAAGTCCTCAAACCGTGGTTTAAAGACTTCAAGGTGCAGAGAATCCTCCAACAAGTGACGTATACCCCACGCTGCAGAGGAAGGTGAAAAACCCCCAGGGCCTCTGTCAATCTGCCCTGGAGGAAAATTCCTTCCTGACCCCAAATATGGTGATCAGCAAAACCCTGAGCATGTGGGCAAGACTCACCAGCCAGACACCCAGGAAAGAATGATCTGTAGTAACTCAGATCCCACCCCATCTAACATCCCATCACAGGCCACTGGGCATATTTACCTATAATAGTCAAAGATCAATTAATTGTCAAAATTAGGCTATCCCATCATACCATTTCCTCCATAAACTTATCAAGCTTAGTCTTGAAGCCAGATATATCTTCTGCTCCCCTTGGAAGGCTGTTCCAGAACTTCACTCCTCTGATGGTTAGAAACTTTCATCTAATTTCAAATCTAAACTTCCTGGTGGCCAGTTTATATCCATTTATTCTTATGTCCTCTTGGTACTGAGCTTAAATAATTCCTCTCGCTCCCTGGTATTTATCCCTCTGATATACTTATAGAGAGCAATCATATCTCTTGTAACATGCTCTGCTGCCTACTAACCCTACATTGTCCTGTGACTCCCCATCTAGTTTCAGGGATAATTCTTCAGTGTTCACATTATTGAAATTACCTACTATATACTTTGTTTTTCCTTGGCTTATTCTGAGCCCATGACTCTCTAACACATTTCTCCATTTCTCAAGATCTTCTTCTAAACTATCTTTCTTCTCACTGCATAGAATGATGTAATCTGCAAACGACATAAACCAAGGTGCCTCCTTTTGTATGTTCCCTCTGAGGGTATCCAGATTGAGACAAGAAAGGGCTTAGTGCTGATGCACTCCCACCTTTACCAATAATTTGTCTGTTTCACCACTAGAAGTTCTGACTATTGACTTTGCACCTAAATACATGGTGTGAACAAGCCACATGAAAAATACTGGTACCGTTTTCTCCCTTAAATACCACCAGATGACTTCTCTTGGAACTTGCTCAAAAGTCTTTTCCAGATCAGTGAACACCATGTGAATATTTTCCCCTTTCTCTCTAAATCATAGTGACAAAATATCATAACCAAAATAATTCTGATAATGCTGCTTGAGTTTTAGAACATCTCAAATATATTCATGCCCTTTGTCCAGAAGCATACACCTTCCACGCAACATACACTTTGTAATCATTGCTTCCCCCCCGCCCCACCACATGAAATGAAAGTAAGTTATATTACAGTTTAGATATGTCAGTTTTAACCTGGGTGCTCAACGCTTGCATATCCAAGCAGTTGAAAGCAACCCGGAACAATGTAATAATTCTTTTTAGAAAAATTGACTGGTTGCCACAGGGAATTTGTTTCTGTCGTTTGAGGATATATGGAAAATAGCTGCAACCTGTTATAGCTTTCAGTTCAATGCAAGCCACACAGAACAGGCTGATTAGGTATTTACCACTGACTGAAAATAGTTATGTGCATATTCAGGACAACCAGTACAAAATTTATAAAGTATTAACATGGTGGTGGGAATGGTGAAAAAAGAGAAAATAAATCTGCTTCCAAATACCTTGCTGAATGCTTCTTGTTGAATTTTTGTCCTTACCATTCTGAGAAAAATAACTGACATCATCAATAAGGGACTCTTCACCAATGAATCCATTTCTAGATTGTTATGGTATTGTAGAAATATATGGAATATATTAGTCTTTTAGTCTGAATCCAGAGGTCACAAATCCCTCACCAATGTAATTACTCACTAACTGGAAAGTTCTAATTCCACAGCTGCACCCGTCTGGCCAGAATGACCCGCCAACGACTGAATGAAGTGTCTGTCACAGTGTGAGACGGCTGCAGCTTCAGCATTAAAGGAGTTTGTTATGTGGCTTTTTGAGAAAGAATAAGAATTAAAGGGAAAATATATTGAAAGTCAGAGGCTAAGAGAAGCAATGTCTGAAACAGAAATATGCTATAGACACCACAAATGGTATCTCCTCCCTCACACACTGCTCTGTTTATAGCTTGGTAAGAGAAAGTGAATCTGTGGCATGGAAATGAAACTGGCAGTCCTGTAGAACCAGAGAGATTTTCAGCTTCTAAAGAGAAAATATGATCAATTTAAAATATAAGTGCTAGTAAGTTTTATCCACAGTTTGGGATATTATGTTGGCAGTAGCCAGTGGCAGAATAAATTCAAGCATGTTAATTGAAATGAATATTTTCCCCTTCATCTGGAATGCAGGGAAATCCTTTACCACAAGGAATGAAAGGGAGGACGTGCCTTACAAAAAGGGAAAGTTTCTGTGGATTTCACTGGGAACTGGAGAGTGGAAATAAGGAATTTCATACATCTCATGAGTACTGAATAGAAATATCATTATGTAATATGATGTCCAGCCTCTAAACCCAGCTGTTTAAATAAGGCTTATAATAGAACAGCAGTAAACTGTTTCCCAGCATGGTAAATTCTAGTGACCAAAGCATCCCAGTTCCAGTTAGGTTGTCTGGTAGGTTCTCTATTTGTTGTTAACTTTAAGAAGTGCCATAGACTCCTTATGCATTGAACTGTTGGCTGAGAAAGGGTCCCATTCAGAGGAAGGATCGTCTAGAGAGCCACAATGTACCTCAGGCAGTGTAGGTTCAATTCCATCTCATCCCAGTTCCCCATTTATAAAATAGGGATAACGCTTCCCTACCTCACTACTGTCCTGAGATGATAAAAATCAATTAATGATTGATATTCAGGGGATATACATAGAAACCTGCTGTAAATATGGTTACAGCTAAACTGATTTTGGCCAACTTCTGTGGATGAGGCGGAACCATGTTAAAATGTGCTTTCCCCTAGGACCTTGGTTCAGCCACACCTGCTTATCTAAACCATGTAAAATGTAACGGAAATGTTGTTTAAATATGGCTCTCTAATCCAGTGAAGGGCCCCAGTGCAGGTGGGGGGAGGAAGGGCTAAATAAATTGAGGAAGTTATACCTTATGAGGGATTTAAATATTCATAAGCACAGGAGGCAGTGGAAGAGCTGAAGAAACACACAGAGGGTAACAACAATTAGAGCAGCCTTGCTGTGTCATGATTCCTGCTTCTGATTTAGAATGTGATTTATTTTGGTGACTGTGAAGTAAGCGGAGGCCAGAAGAACAGACTAGCAGAGGAAGATGGAACAGAGGGGAAGTATGTTTAACAAATTTACAATACAATACAAATTTTTGAAGTACATTCTTGTTTTATAATTATCTAAGATATAGAAAGAAAAAGAGGGAAAAGTGGGAAGCCCCCAAAACAGCCCTGTCAGTCTGATGGCCTCAGAGAGATTATTTTGTATAGGTTCTTATACTGCCCTAATCCTGGAATCTGAGTGCCTTGCAGTAGTGCAAAGTGACAAGACTAACATCTGTCATGAGTGGTTTGTCCTTTCTTCCCCCAAAAGAAAAACTGTGTGTGCAGTGGAGTGTATAGTTTTGGTAGGATTTTAGTTTTTAAATGTACAAGCTGCTGTGTTTTAGATTAACTTGGGCTGTTTCAAGAAGTTTTATCATATGTGACTGGGATACAGAATGAGACAATTCCTTCCCCGTTCTGTCTCCTACTGAAACAATTACACAGAGCACTTCAGAGATTGGGATATTTTTACTTTCATTCAGCTGCTTTTAGCATGAGCAAAGCAGTATTGAGGAATAGTGCAGAGCATACATGGAGACAGACAACAACTTTGTGGAGGGAAAATCATATAGCAAAGGAGAAGGACAAGAGGAGGAGAGAGAGAGAGAGACACAAACATACAAACACAAAATGAGGGAAGAAGAAAAGATACAGAGAGAAAAAGGATTTTCCTCCCTTGAGTGGCTGAGCACAAACAACCCGCTCTCTTCCCCTATTTTGTCTCTGCCCACATCCCCATATCATGTTGTTCCTTCCTCCTCATCACAATGCTAGAATAATCCCCAGGCATCAATGTCTGACATAACCATCATTGTGAACCTAGATAAAAGGTTCTAATTGTATGGCAATTTTTAACCCCACAGATGTCATTCAGTCATTTTCTGGTTTGTCACTTGCTTGGAGGAGCACTTGCTGACAGTACTCCTGCTAATGACACTAAAATTCTCTTCCAACTTCCAATACAATACACTTCTGTTGACTTGTCACTGATCACATCAGCACTTTCAATCTTTTATGAAACATTATTACTCCTCTTATGAGGCATTCAGCATGAGATGTTTGGGTTCATTTCCTTAGAACTTAGTTGAAACATGCCAGGCTATTTTGATTACAATATATACATACCTCAAGGATCAAAAAGTAGGAAAGACAACAGCAATAATGACAGGTTTCAGAGTGGTAGCCGTGTTAGTCTGTATCACCAAAAAAAAAACAAAAACCAAGGAGTACTTGTGGCACCTTAGAGACTAACAAATGTATTTGGGCATAAGCTTTCGTGGGCTAAAACCCACTTCTTCGGATGCATGTAGTGGAAAATACAGTAGGAAGATATATATACACAGAGAACATGAAAAATGGGTGTTGCCATACCAACTGTAACAAGACCAAACCAATCAATTAAGGTGAGCTATTATCAGCAGGAGGGAAAAAAAAACTTTTGCAGTGGTAATCAGGATGGTCCATTTCAAACAGTTGACAAGAAGGGGTGAGTAACAGTAGGAGAAAAAAATTAGCATGGGGAAATAGTTTTTACTTTGTGTAATGACCCATCCACTCCCAGTCTTTATTCAAGCCTAATTTAATGGTGTCCAGTTTGCAAATTAATTCCAGTTCTGCAATTTCTCATTGGAGTCTGTTTTTGAAGTTTTTTTGTTGGAGAATTGCGACTTTTAGGTCTGAAATCGAGTGACCAGGGAGGTTGAAGTATTCTTGGTGCCGTGACTCGGATGTATTGCATCGGATAGGTGAGTGGCAGCCTGTAAGTCCCCCTCCGCAACAGTCCGCGCAGCTGCTTGGAGGGGGTATAGCGAACTCTTGTGATGGTAGTTGCAAGTTCTGGCAAGCCAGGGTAAAGGATTTTTTGGATAAATGAATAAAGAAGAACCAGGGCCCATACCAGGCGCAGGGGTCAACCTGGGATGAGATTAAAAAGGAAATGGAGGCAGTGTTAGGGGACCTAGAGGAATGGGGGGTGGCTGAGGAGCCCACCCTCCTTTGGTATATGGGTAGTGGAAGAAGGTCCCTACCCATGAGGACTGGATGCCTTCCAGGGAAAGGAGACACTTCAGTCCACTTGTGAGAGGTCTGAAGTAAGGGCAGCATTATGGGAAATTACCAGGAATCTTTCTTTTGGTGCTTCAGCGAGGGCTGCTAAAGGGTTGTAAATTAGTTAGGGGTGGTTAAAGATGATTTGGCACAACAGGGTTTAGAGTCAAAAGCAGAGTTAACACACTACCTTTAGAGACTGGAGCTGTGACTTGGTCCTGGGGGAGTGGAGAGAAAGAAAAGTTTCAAAGTTAAAAAATGGCAGGGTTTGCAGGAGCAGGTAACAACCCCCACTCTTCTCCCAGAGCCAGGATGAAAATCTGGGGCCTGGGAGTAAGGATTCCCAACTGTTTCAACCCAGGGAGCCTCCTCTTGGCTCAGAGCTACCTATATCCTTTTCTTTTTCTCAGTTTACTTAATTTGCTGTTGGTAGCCTATACTTTTAAACTGACCTGATAGGCTTAATTGGTTTCTTTACACCTCTTCCCCCTCCTCTTCCCCTGCCTTTCCACCCTTTTGTTTTTCTGAAGTTTTAATTAAGGGTACTTTGGATACTTATGTAAAATGTTTATGGTTATTTTGGACAAAGTATGACGGAGGTCTGCTGTATTCCACTGGAGTGGAAATAAAAAGTAAAAGATCCATGGGTAACCATGGAGACAAGTGTTTTACTGCCTTTTTGAACTGTCTCAAGGTAAAGACAGCACAGGTTAAGGCAGCTGTGTAGCAATAATTGTACTTGGTGGCTAAGTTGTTACAGACAAATTGCTCAACCTTAAAAAACTAAATGTAGGAGTAAGTGATTTAAAGAAGTGAGTGAAAAGTTACAAATACTTTTTGCAAAAAGTAATAATACAAAGTTTGGAGGAAAGTAAACATTTGGAAGTTGTGGAAATGGTAAAAGGTAACAGTTGTGGTGTGACAAGAAGGAAGTTTTTGTTTAATGATAAAACCTAGTTATATAAATGTAACTGTATGTGCAACTCTGTGCAGTCACATTGGATGGAAGCTTGATAATTAAATTATCCAAGGGGGTCAGGTAGAGTGGCTACTACCACCACTATGCTTCTGTCCCCAGAAGCCTTTACAGCTATTCTGAGGGAAAATGGGCCCTTTTCCCACAGAAATGGTCTATAAGGGACTGCTGCAGGTGGCAGGTGGAGAGATAATCTGATCAGAATTATTTGACTATTGGGTAATGTAATCAAAATCAGTAAAGGAATGTAAGGGGTTTCTATTGGAACTTAACTTGGCTGCCCATGGCTGTCTCTAGTTGTACAAGATGGGAGTGTAATCAGGGTACAGTTGTGTAAAAAAGAGTAATCGCAGTGCAAGGGATGTTAGGCAAAAGAGAATTTTGTGTTTGTGCACAGGAAAAAGAAAAGGAAAAGGGAAGCAACGATGGGAACACTGAGTCTTGGGTTGAACTGTCACTTTGGTGAGGGTGCATGAAAACTCTGTGGGCACAGGGGAGGCAGTTACACCTTGTGTAAAATTAATATGACTAATATAATGTTATGGAGGTTAAACTATGGAAGGAATGTGCATTTTCCCAGGACGTGTGCAGTTTATATTGGAGAAGGGGTAAAAGAAACACAAACAAAACTTGGTACTTAATTAAAATCCTATTAGGGCCCCAAAAGGAGCCACAATAGGTTGTGCTTTCTTTTTCAGATCTCTGTGTGTTTTGGAGCAGGAGATGAAAGTGGAAAATAATCAGAACTCTGGTAGAAGTAAAATGTTTCCCTTTTAAGACAGTCTCTGAGCTGCCCATGGCTTTGGATCCAAAAGCAAGCCAGAAAGCCTCTGTGTGGATGCAATTACCTAGCTGATGGGGAAAGGGAAGAACTGCCCACAAGTAGCAGCACAAAGGACCTGCAAATAATAAATACATCTGATCAGCAAACCAGCTACTAGCTGTCTCTCAGCTATTACCTGAGAATAAACTTAAAGCTTGGTACAGCAGAGAAACTATTGCAAACATGGTCTGTTGTACAAGAGGGGAAACTGAGGTATACCACCTCATGAATTTCATAAATGACCAGTGAATGGAGTAATTCACTAGCCTGGAGGTAATTCTTCTAGTTTTCCTGCAATTAGCCAGGAGATTTGTAAAAGGAAGTGGTATTATTATTATTAAGCGATAATCTGTCCCCACCAGGGGGGGTGGAAATTGTTTCTTTTGTTTTTCAGACACTCTACAAGCAAGCTGGCGCAGCGGAAGAATAACCTATAATACCATGGATCTATGTTTTGTGTTGTTTGTCTGTGGTGTTTGTCTTGTTGCTAGCATTGTTGTGTTTTAATGAACAGAAAACCTCATGATGTGGGTGGGGTGGCTTCAAAAGGCTGACCTAGCAGGGGAGATGTGTATGGGAATGCAAAATGCTCAACTAGGAGGCTAGCACCTGTGTAATAGCTACCGTGGTATGTGGAAATGGAACGGCAACTAAGGTGTTCCTCACAAGCCCTATGGGAATAATGAGAAGGGGAGGAGCTCACTGGGAATCAATGGAAGGGTGTGTAAAATGGTGTAAATCAAGAGAAGATGTTTGGATGTGCCCCTCTACTATGACTATGGAGGAGCAGGATCAATGGCCTATGGCAAGGGGTGCACAATTGGGTGTACTGTGTATGAGGTGTTTTGCTGGGAATGTACATGTTACTAGGGGGCACAATTACACCAGCCCATAACCAAACTACACACATCTAAAAGTGGCTATCTGAACTTTGGTACACAAATGGATCTGTGAATCTTATTGCTTTAAATAATCAAACCAGTGCATACTGCCTGATTCCATACCAAGTGGTTAAGTTGGTTTGGACAATAACCCATTTCTCTGTGGACATTCAATTAAATTATGATATGGAAAAAAGCATGCAAAATCTGCAGGGGCAGCTTGTTGCAACTGCCAGCAACTGGACACATTAAGATCGTGACCCTGTTGAAGGAGGAGAGGCAGTGTTTTGGTGGTGGCTTGGATGTTGGACCATACTGTAGTGGTCAGAACTCTTGATGTTGCTATGAATTATTATAGCAGCTGGTATATTCTTAACTGTATTTGTGTGTTACGTTGCATATGGAAACAATCAAGGGGGACACAACCCCCTTGAGAACAGCCACTAATTATAACCTATAAGTAATGTAGTAAGCCCTCCCCACCCCACAGTGTACTAGACAACGAAGACCCAACCTTCTTGGGCCTAATATAATGGGAAGTCTGGAACACTAATTGGAATAGGTGTGGTATGCCCGTACGAAAGAAGGTGCAGGGCACTATACTACACAAGGGGCAGTGGGACAAATGGAATATCGACACCTTCCACCTTGATGCAATGACACATTCCATGTCTTTATCTTGATTTTAGGTGAAAAGGCACAGAAGTAAGCATAGAACTCACCATGGGCTTGGTCCCTCCCTGATTCTCTTTTCACTTGTTATAAGGAAGGAGTGGAAGTGTGTGAAAGGGTAATCGATGAGCCATTAATTATATTTAGCACAATGAAAATGAGCGTTATTCCATTAGACTGATGTCTGTTGCCAACACTTTCTAATCTGCTCTTTGTAGGCAGGATATCTTGCAAGAAAATGTCCATCTCAGATTGAGATACCAAATTATTGGTCCATGATGAGCCAGCACTCTGGAATCTATAATTGGACAAGGTGGTCTCTGAGGCAGACCCAGGGGACACTGAACCCTACAAAAGAGTCTAACCATATGGAAGAAAAGTTGGTGTGAGTGGGCCCCCCGCATCACCACCTGAAGTTGTATCTTGCTTTCTTCTCTGGACTGGCCATCCAGAGGAAAAATGAAAGACCCTAACTCTGAAGCCTACAACTAAGAGAGAGAAGAGACCGACCACCTTCTGCATGTGAAACAAGATGATATTTGCAACATCAGGACTAATTTGCAGCTAAGACGAATCACAAGAGTTAGAGACTCCAAGAAAACATGAGTGTGCTTTTGCATTGTATTCAGAGCATTCTGAATTCACCGTTCCATTAGAAATGTATTTTTGTGTGTCACTCACCATTCCTCCAGCTAGACACTAACCCTGCCTCCCCCACAAATCAGTTATCTAATTAGTAAGAGATTAATTTGGGTTAATAGTGTGTTATTCCAAAGCTGCTATAACAGCCTGACTTCTGCATCTTTGTAAGAGTTTCAGAATGATGCAGACATTGAATTAATGTGGAAAGGAGAATAAGCTAAGTAAACGGAGTTTAACAGAAATTGTAAGGTGGAACAAATTGCAAAGCTTTAAACTATTAAGAAGTCATTCTAAGTGTTGTACTTCCTTAAAACAAAGGCAAGAGTCAACTGCAGACTCTTAACCTAAATTAGATTAAAAGAAATATGTTCTTCCTTAACTTTCCTATAAAGTATTAAAGTAATTCTTGTATTAACCTTATACATTGATTTAACTACTCATTGCAGTAACTGGTGAGCCAGATACATTGAACCTTTGATCTACTGATTCAATTTCAAATGTGCTGTTAATCTGATCATTGAATTGTGTATATTTGATTAGTTTAGGGAAATTAGAAGTAAATTAGTGTCATATTTGCTTTGCTTTATATTTGTTTGTTTGTTCTTTTAATAAATCCATAAAAGCACACTATACTGGTTTCTCAAAAACTCAGTGTAGGAAAACAACCTAATTAGAGGTAAAGGTAAATATATTGAATAGCTGCTGGACCTGTTTTTTAATTATTTGATTAAAATCCTATTTCCATTATATACAGCAGTAGCTCCATCCCTCTTGTTAATTATAGTCTTCCAGCCATTCTTGCTCATTACAGTCACAGAGAGCAGGAGGGAGTACTTCACTGGATTGAAAGCCAAATGTTACACTGTTAGCTAAATTCTGCTTGTTTTCTTTTTATTCAAGTGATGTCCATAAGTTTTCAAAAACATTTGAATAAGACCATAAAACTGGCCATAGTACATCAGACCAATGGTCCACCTAGCCCATTACCCTGTCTCCCAACAGTGGCCCATGCCAGATGCTTCAAAGGGCATGAACAGAACAGGGCAATTATCAAGTGATCCATCCCTTGTCATCCAGTCCCAGCATCTGGCAGTCAGAGGCTTAGGGCCACTCAAAGTATGGGGTTACATCCCTAACCATCTTGGCTAATAGCTATTGATGGGCCTTTCCTTCATGAACTTGTCTAATTCTGTTTTGAATCCAATTATAGTTTTGGCCTTCACAACATCCCCTAGAAACAAGTTCCACAGGTTGACTGTGTGTTGTGTGAAGAAGTACTTCCTTTTAGTTGTTTCACTTAATAGGTTGGGCCTATTAATTTCATTGCATGATCCCTGGTTCTTGTTTTACATGAAAGGTATAAATAACACTTCCTTATTCACTTTTTCCACACCATTCATGATTTTATAGATCTCTATCATACCCTCCTTTAGTCATCTCCTTTCCAAGTTGAATATTCTCAGCCTTTTAAAATCTCTCCTTATGTGGAAGCTGTTCTATACCCTTAATCACTTTTGTTGCCTTTCTCTGTATGTTTTCCAATTCTAGTATATCTTTTTTGAGATGGGGCAACCAGAACAGCAGACAATATTCAAGATGAAGGCATACTATGGATTTATATAGTGGCATTATGATATTTTCTCTTATCTCTCCCTTAGTTACTAACATTGCTCGCTTTTTTTGATTGCTGGGCACACTGAGTGGAACCACATTGCGGATAGTTTTCAGAGAACTATCCGCAATGACTCGAAGGCCTTTCTTGAGTGGTAACAGCTAATTTAGATCCCATCATTTGGTATGTATAGTTGGGACTGTGTTTCCCAATATGCATTTGTATGCACTTAACAGTGAATTTCATCTGCCATTTTGTTGCCCATTCACACAGATTTGTGAGATCCCTTGGTAACTCTTTGCAGTCTGCTTTGGTCTTCTTTATTTTGTTGCATAATTTCTAACAGTGAGGCAAGGTTGTGCCTTGGGCTACGTGGCTGCTCAAGGGAGATAAGGTAATTAAGAACTCCTCTGATGCTCCTTCGTAGGCTACCTGGACTTTGGGTTTGGTTATTATATTTCTGCTTCCTGTTAACTCAGAGCACATGAGCAGAGAGTGGGAGGAACGGTGGAGAATAGCAGTGGAGCTCTGGATTCACTGCCCATTCTCCCAGGGCAGTACTTCTGAGGTGTTGCCAACAGCTTGATTAGGAGGCTCTGTATCTGTGAGACTGTTCACACATCTGGGCAGACCTCCATTGGGCAGCATCCACTGACTCCCTTGAATCTTTTTGGAGTGATAAATATTGTCTGGGATTCTCAGCACAGGCCCACTCCTGTCATGCCTCTGACCTCACTGCCAACCCTCTGTTTTTTAGTTTGCTCTGCAAACAGTTTACCTAGCATTCTCTTTGGTTTCTCCTCTCTTCTGAGACAGAGGGTATTGTTGTCTGTGTGGTACGGCCCTTTCCAGAGCCCTGCCACTGTCAGCTAGCGGTCAAATATACTGAGCTGGCAGAAGGGCAGGAGTGTCCGTGCACATGTGCTAATTTACGGTTGGAATACGACAATAACAAATTACCACTCCCATCACAGAGAGAAGAAAGCAGGGGAGGAATTGTGATTTACAGAGGGTGTCTTCAAGTTACAAAGCCTCCTGGGGCTACTTATGGAAGTTATACCTTATGATAGGATGCTCTAAGTATCCCTGGAGCAGTTTTAGCAGTTACACCCCATCAGTTTCTGCTCTGAAGCCCCTCTCTTGCTCTCAGGAACAGCAGCTATTCTCTGTGACTCAGCCATCCAGCCATGTCACTATTGTGGTTTCCCCTTGTGACATTATCTGATTAAAATATGACCGTGCAAAATCATGGTTGCTACCAATGTTATATAATTGCAACAAATCTTATATCAAGTGTGACACTTGGCCAGAAAGGGTTAAGCAGCTTGCAGGATAAATGGCCCAAAGTCAACCATTAGAGACATGTTAAAAAACATATATGAAAGGTAGGGCCATTCCATGCTAGATAGGATAGAACTTTGAAATGCAAACCTGTATTGTTAGAAAATTGGAGGTGATACTAATTGTATGTGTGTAGGATGTTAGCCATGTAAACAGACAGTTCCTGTCTATCACTATAGCAATTGATTCAGAGATCAAAAGGACATATTAACATTTAGATGAACTGTAAACATAGTAACATCACTGTATTCATCTCTCTTTGAAATGTATAGCAAATCATCTGCAAATGGTGGGAAAATGGGCAACTGCCTTATGTTAATACATGTAGCTTATTACCAGTAATGTTTAGGAAATAGGTCCATTTCAAAGTATCCACGATTGCCTATTGTTCGCCTAGGGACTCCGAGCTGTCAAGGAAGACCTGGAAGTGCATAAGAATGTCTGGGGTCTTGATCCTTTTTATCTCAGATCTGCTTGATGCTTCATGCAGGGGAAGGTTAAGCCCAAGATTGAGATCTCTAGTCCTAAAATGGAATATTCTGAATATGAACATTGGACTATAACCCATGGACTAAATCTGAAAGAACTCTTTGGAACTACAAAGCACACCATCTCTACTATGAATCTGATCTCAAACTGTACTCATGTCTGTATGTATACTTATCTTTTAACCAATACTCTCTCTCTCTCCCTTTTTTTAAAAATAAATGTTAGTTTAGTTAATAAGAATTGGCTGTAAGTGTGTATTTGGGTAAGATCTGGAATATTCATTAACCTGAGAGGTAATGTGTCTGATCCTTTGGGGTTGGTAGAGCTTTCTTATATGATGAATAAGATTTTCAGTAATCCTCATCATACTTGACTTCAGTGTCTGGGGGAGGCCTAAGGCTGGATTGCTTTAAGGGAACTGTGTGGTTGGCTTCTGGGTAACCAGTAAGGTATTATAGAAACTGTTTTGTGCTGGCTTGGTAAATCTAAGTATTGGAATATCCACCAGCTTTGGGGATTGTCTGCACCATTCTTTGCAGTTCACCCTAATTGAGTGACCTCAGTTGACTCCCCTGGGACTCCGGGTACACCCCTTCTGGGGGGAGTGTATCAAGATTCCTGCTCTCCAGCAGCCTCCTGCTTCATGTCGCCATTTCCACAGTAGCTAGCAGGGGAACATATGCCCACCCCCTACTCTGGGTTCTGGCTCAGGAACCCTCTACACAGCATCTAAGATCTATTCCCTGCACTTTGCTGCCTTTCTCTGAGCCAATTCCATGCCTGCTAGCCTTCCTTACTCCTCTGGGTTTGCCAGTCTCTTCACTGCCTCCTCCCAGAGAGTAACTTTAGACAAATTGTCTCTTTAGCCACTCAAATACACCTCCCTGCTCCCAAGAAGTAACTACAGCCTTCTCCCTGCTACCCCCTTCCGTTTCCATTTTCCTGTCTTTTATAGGAGGCCTGCCTGTCTCTCACAGGTGAGTTTATCTCTAATTAGCTGCCTCCAGCATAAAGCTCCCCCACCCATTGCAGACAAATTAGCTGACCAGGCCTACCTGGTCCAACTCAGCTCTTACAGGGCCAGTATGGAGTGCACACCCCATCACATACCTGCTCAGGACTGGGTCTAAAGTCACAATCTAGCCATTAGATTTTAACCTCTTCAAGGAAGGGACTTTGCCTTTTTCCTCATTCTGGAATATAGCTAGCACACTATTGGATACTTTAAAATTAAGACATAACAGTGGAAAGGAAGAATAGTGTGTGTTTAATTTTAAAGAATCAGCATTTACCAACTGCATTCACACAGTAGTGAACTGGTCACCCTTAAAAATGGCCAGACTTGATTTAAACATGTTTCCTCCTACAGAGGGGAATATATTATTTTTTTTAAATAGGGAATACCCAAACTACTGCAAACACTGAGATCAGGCTATTTAGCTAGAAAGGAAGGAGGGTCTAAGAGAGGAAGGCCAATCTTTTGGTTAAGGCCGTTATAAAGATTCAAGAGGTCTGGCTTCAGTTCCCATCAGTTATATACTAAAGATGCAGACAGATTCCCAGTGGGATTTCAAAAGTACTTAGGCACCTCACTCCCATTGATTGGGGTGGGGCAGGACATACTCTAAGTAAGAGTTTATAGAGCACATAGTGTCAATGGGTCTCAGGCTTGGCTGGAACCCACGGGTGCCGTTGCAATAAAAATAATAAATAGATTTGGACAAAAACAGACTAATGATTTTTGACCTTTTCAATGAAAATTGGGAGAATATGTTGGCTAAATTTTTGTTGCAAAAAATATTTCTTTTTTGACCATCTCCAATAATCATCTCAGGCATTATTTGGCAAGTGGCAAGTTTTTAATGGTGACCAATACAAGAGGGCCGGGGCTCACTGGTTCTATTGGGTATTGGGAAGTGGGTGGGCAGCAAGTTTCAGCTGGCCTGACCTGATCAGTGTACTCCACTTCATTAATCACATAACTTGTATCTAAAGTGTGTCATATAAGATATCAATAGAAAGCTAATATCATATTGCTCATTAATATTATTGCCTGATGTATATACAGAGGAAAAGATCAAAATTACAAACATATTGGGAATTATGTTCTAAGGCTTGTCTGCCAGGCAGGACTAAAGTTCCCCACCCTAGACAAAGGAATGTGGTTCTGCCACCTTAAAAAGTATTTCGCAGGTACATTAAAAGACAATGGTAATGCAATTTACATAGAAGGTAAACAGGAACAGCATACCCAAAACAGGAGGAAATAACCACTCAGCATCATGCCAGGGGGAAGAGATTTTAGGAAACAGATCATTTTGCATTTTAGCAAATACCAGCAGGGGAAGAAACCACCATGAACACTTCCTTCATGAGCATACTCCATGTTACCTTCCTCACAGCTTGAATAAAATTGTGTGTGTGGTGGGGGGTAATCTTCAGAAGAATCCATTTCCAATGTTCATTGGACTATAAAAAGAGAGGGGCAAGGAATCTAAGATGACAAAGCAACCAAGCATTTTGGACTTTTTAGTGAGCCATATTGCTGGAAGATAGATTGTTAAGGAAACTGCCTTGAACAAAGGCTTATAACCATTTCTAAATCTACCCTTTATAGTTGAACTTACTTAAAATCCTATATTATTTTGTTTTGTTTTAATTTTAATCTAACCCATGCCAGTGCTGTGTTTGACTTAAAGTGATTGCTATGATAGCTATGCATTTTGTCTCTTTAGAAACCTTATAATGCCACTAAATGGTCCTGGAAAGGGATGGATATTTCCCAGCACACCATTTTAGGAAAACTCAAGACTGCGAGTGTGTTGGGATCACCTCTGCATAAGGTAACTGGGTGACAGAGATTAGAGTGGGGTTGTCGTGTTATAGACTGGATGCTGGAATCAGAGTTGCTGAGTCAGACCTTCTTAACACACTTAGTGCGTGCTTGTATACGGGCTGGCACAGCAAAACATTTTCAGACACTCAGGGTTACAGGACAAGTCGTGACAACCCCTCACTAATATGAATAGCACCTCAGAGTGTGACACCACTGTATATGAGATTACCATACATTTCCTTACATTTAGAATTAGATATATGTAGAACTTCTTTGGCAATGATTGGCAAATGTTGACACTTTAATTGTTGGGTTTTTTATGGAAATAGGATATTTACAGGAATACTTCTACCAAATCAGAAAACACATTGTTGCATTGACTGTTGCATTTTTTTATTTCTGACATATTTCTTTAGAAACTCAGCCATCAGTGATGATTTTTTTCTCTAAAATCTCCAATCTAAGAAAATAGGATAAAAATACAAACAAATATAGTTATAACCACATAGAATCCAGATCAGCAAGGCTCCTTGTTATTTGTAAACCAAAGATAATGATACAATAGCATAATCATCAAATTAGTGAAGCTGAAAGAGTAGCTAATGTTATGGTAACATATGGACAAGCAGCCAAACAATTCATACCTTTCTACAGCACACTGATTTAGCTTTGAGCCTAGAAATGGGGAAAGGGTGTTATTTTTAACACTGATTGTTAGCCTGGCATCAGCATTTCTGTCACCTCCACTACAATGACCACTACCACAAGTAAAGAAAGACATCTGCCACACACACTTAGGAAAAAATGGCTGTGCTCCAGGTAAAACATTTTCTGCAAATGCATACAGCTGATAGCATTCAAAACCAGCTGGAATGTCTGGTTACTGCTTTGGTCATCAGTCAAACCATTGTATTGTGGACTATAATAGCAATGTAACACACTCAGTGAGGACCTGATTCTGCAACACTTGTGTTGAGTACTACTTTTTATTCACATCAGTAAGCCAGTAAGATAAATAACACTATTTGTGTGAAAGCCAATGAACAAGAGTAAGGGTTACAAAACTGGGCTGTGGATGACTCTAACCAATGTCCATTGCTTTATCCATTACCTTTATTTGTCCATCAGTAGAACTGGTTGGGAATTTTACATTAATATTTTTCTCTACAGAAAACGTGGCTTATTGAAATTTTCTGGAGGAAAATGTTGGTTTTGTGTAATTCTTTCAATTTGCTACAGGGAAAATTAAAACTAAACCTTTTGTTTCAAGCCAAGTTGACCCAAATCAAAATATTTAAGTTGAGATCAGTTCAAATTAATCTGGGAATCTGATTGAGCAGCTACAGCCCCTCAGAGGAATGGTGGTTTGTGTGCCTCATACACTTACTATGCCCAACTGGACTACATCTCCCAGGATGCACCAAAGAAATTCATCCAGAGGGAGAAACTGTGGTTTATCATGGAAGACATAGTCTGGCCAAGTAGTTTGATCTATAGTGGGTGCATGAGATATCTGAACTGCAACTTCCATAAGGCATTGTAATAACTTAAATGGATGCTGAGTAATCTCAAGCCAATCTCAAATGAAATGTTTCTTCATTTCCAATTTTTTTGTTCTCAATTTTTTTTTTAGACTTTCCATGCCACATTGGGAAAAGAAAACAAATCTCAAAAATATTGAATTTCCTGCAGGACTGGGATTTCATTTTTCACTTAGCTCTAGTAATCTGTGATGTTCCTGACAGGGATGATAGAGGAGCATGATAATATGTGCAAGGATTTACTTTCTTTTTAATCCCTCAATGAAGGGCCATGAGAAAACTTGCCATAAGTCGGAAAGCAAGCTCTTTTACTTCAGCATCCCATTCTTGATATAAAAGCTAGTATAAATTCTACCTACTATGGTATATATTCAACTGCTATGTAAATTCAGCAAAATCTGATTAAATGTCACTCACCTGAAGTAGCAATAAATGACTGTATTGTGACAGTATGAGGTAAAATTCCAAAGTGGGTAGACAGAATTATTTGTATCAGAACAGTTGGGGGAAAAGAAAATTCACACACACTAGAAGCTTTCATTAAAACAAGTTTAATTAAATTTATGTGGTCCCATGGGATAAGTCTTCACTGCAATCAGACACCCACAGCTGGCCTGTGACAGCTGAGGCTGGCTCATGCCAAGGGGCTGTTTAATTGTTTTGTAGACATCCAGGCTCAGGCTGAAGTCCAAGCCTTAGGACCCTCCTCCTTCACAGGGTCCCAGAGCTTGGGCTCTAGCCCAAGCCCAAATGTCTACACTGCAATTAAACAGCTCCTTCGCCCATGTCCTGAAAGCCAGAGTCAGCTGATCCAGGCTGGCCACAAGTTTTTAATTTTAGTGTAGACATACCCATGGTGTCCAGCTGTTGCTTAATAATCCTTCCATCAATGAGCCCCCCTATGAAGGGGGTAGCTATAATTGCCACAAGCAGGTGGTCCCCTAAGCACAAAGTTTGTTGAAGTCTAGCAACGGGAAGCCCCTGTCTTCACCCAACTCCACACCTGGCAACAGAACAAGTTGGTCTCCTAAGAAGGTAGGGCTTCAGTTAGGAGCCTTCTAGGCATTCCAAGAAGCATCATGCCTCCCTGCAGAACAATGCTTCCAAAAGTTCCCAGGGTGTCAATGCAGCTCTACATTGTCCACTACTACAGATTGTACCTTATTGGCACCCTGTGACCCAAAATAGAGATGAAAGGTCAACTAAGATGTGCTTAAAGAATGAGTTTGTTTTAAATGAAAATCTCAGAGGAGTCTTCAAACATTTGTTAACTTTTATTGGTAAAGTACTTAAGAGTGACATACATTTTAAGTATTTTTAGTCAATATTAAAGCGCCTACATAAGCCTAGACTCCAGTGAGGACCTTGAAGTGCTGTATGGATGGATAACCAGCTAGAAGGATGGTAAATGTTTTACTTCATTATTATTTTTAAAAAATTGCACAACTTTATGTATTTTATCTACTCTTTTTCTTATAAGAAAAAGCTCAAACACTAAATCTCAGGCTTAAGTCATTTGAATCGTCATACAGTGAAATGGTAGAATAGCTCCGAGAAACGTTTTATTTAAAATAGGTGATTGGTTTGGGTTTTTCTAAAAATCATATAGGATGTGTTAGACCATAACCCATTTTATTTGTTATTCTCAGAGCAGGCTGTTGACAGAGGAAGACTCCAATGTATGTTGAAATTGAAGGGCAAATTTTGTATGGACAATTGCCCATTACTAGGATATAGATATTCAGGCCTGACTGGAAAGGCCTGTACTTTAAGAATTTAGGTGTATCACTTGGCTACTTAGAGGTATAAAAGAAAGAATCAAAATCACTGTCTGCCAGTGTAAGGTCCTTCTCTTACTGTGACAGTCTGAGAACCTGTTCTTAGGCTAAGGCCTTTGGCTAAGCAACAGAGGCAGCCATAAACTGGGAAGCGACCGGTCACATCCTCACATTCCAAACTAGTTACATATAAAGAAGGTGCTATTGGGCTGTTAGGAATACACTCCTGTCCTGATAATGCCTGTCACCTCCAGAGAAAGGGAAGTGCCTAGAAGATGTAAAAGGAAACTTCGTTTGATAGCATCCTGTCTGGCAAGAACTCACTTATCAATAGCTGGGATGTGAAATCCTCACTTCTGTATTGTTTTGTCATTATAGTTCCCACTTTGCTATTGTTTGTCTGTATAATCTCTGTCTGATTCTGTGATTGTTTCTGTCTGCTGTATAATTAATTTTGCTGGGTGTAAACTAATTAAGGTGGTGGGATATAATTGGTTAAATAATCATGTTACAATATGTTAGGATTGGTTAGTTAAATTTCAGGAAAATGATTGGTTAAGGTATAGCTAAGCAGACCTCAAGTTTTACTATATAGTCTGCAGTCAATCAGGAAGTGAGTGGGTGGGTGTAGAGAGGGAAAATGGGAACAGGGAATGGGGATGGGGAAATTGGAACCATGTTTTGCTAAAGGGGGAAATGGGAACAGGGAATGGGGGTAAGGAAATTAGAATCATGTTTGGCTAAGGGCAGGAATGGGAACAAGGACACAGGTGTAAGGCTCTGTGGTGTCAGAGCTGGGAAGGGGGACACTAAGGAAGGAAACTAGAATCATGCTTGCTGGAAGTTCACCCCAATAAACATCGAATTGTTTGCACCTTTGGACTTCAGGTATTGTTACTCTCTGTTCTTGCGAGAAGGACCAGGGAAGTAAGTGGGTGAAGGAATAAGCCCCCTAACACCCATTTTGTGCAAGCTCACCTGTATGTGAACTGAAAACCCAGTCTGTGCAAATGTAGATCTAGCTACTTGATTTACATGCATAAATACAAGTTGTGTGTTCAAACCCAAGCCCAGACTAACCACTGTGTAGTTGTAGCAATAGATCATAATGACATGCACTCAAATTCGGCCTGACCCACTCTCTGTCATGACAGAGGAGCAACAGGGTCAAACCTGAATGGTGTGGGGCAGTGTGAATGTGGGAAGTTTGGGACTGAAAGGAGCCACCCTAACCTTGGATGTGTGTGGATCGCTGAGCAAGGTGAGTAGCCACGAAGGTGGCAGTGGGTAAGGAACTGGGAACAAGTTGTTAGTGGGTTATGAAGTGAGAGGGGAGAGATATATGTCAGGGCTTTTGGGATGCATGTGGGGCTGGTCTCCATAGTGCATAGAGACCCAGAATTCTTTAAATTGGGCTGTGCGAATCTCTACCTAATATCCAAATTAGGACCAGATTTGCCTGCACATTGATCTAGATTGTGAAATGTTTGAACCTGGACAAACCTATAAGCCAATGGGTACAAGTTAGGATTTATTAATGAAATTCCAAACCAGACAAGTTTTATGTTTTGTTACAAAAGGCTTCCAGAGCTCTTGAAAATATCTTGTTGGAGTCTGGTGACATGCTGACTGATGATGCACTATAAAGTGCATACATACACACCCAAAAAGAAAAGTCCTTCAAACAATTATACTTATGATTAAATTTGAGAAAGAAGGCCAAGCCACAATTTCAGACCCAGACTCTGATTTTGAATACCTATTATTTGAGGATGTTCAGATCTGGAGTTTTAGATTATAATAAGGCTCATTTGTAAAACTTGTAACTGAATCCAAATTTTGCTTTTAGTACTCCCAAAGTTTGCATATGCTGGGATCTGTGGTTCAGACCATGACGCATCTCTACTTAAAAAAAAAAAAAACAACAGGTGAGGGAATAGATGCTCAAAGAAAAAAGAACAAGCCACAGGACACTGAAACCCTCTTTAAAAGAGACAAAGGAAGCATCTTTGTGGTTTTGGATTCCTATTGAGTATGCCAGGTTTCAGGCAGTTTGGACAATGTGAGAATGTCCATTCTGGTTTAAGAAAGAAGTTTTGTTCTCAAAAAAGGAATTAAGGTACAAGGTCTCAAAAGAAAATACCCTGGGAAAAATTGTTCCGATGATATTTTTATTGGCAAGCAGATTAGAACAAAATTTGTTCTGGTTTATTTTGTTTTACTCCATAGGAGTTGGGGCTTCTGATTATAATCTAAGGGCAAGATTTTCCAGGGGTGTTTAGGTGCTTAAAAGACTGGGGAATTAGGCACTTCCACTAAGCACCTAAATACTGTAGAAAATTTGGCTGTAAGTAACGTTGCATGCTCCCATTTATAAGCTAATTCACATGGAAGCAATGCTTTTTTGATTATGGCATCAAAGTGCTTACAACTGAATCACCACAAATATATATATAAAAGATGAAATGCTGGCCCCATGGAATTCAGTGGCAAAATTCAACAGGGCCAGAATTCATCCCATAATGCATAAATCAAAGAAGAACTGGACATTGATCTCTATTTAAAATTAAGGAGTTGCAAAGCCGCTAGGCATTTCCCATGGTGGCACAGCCCTTCAATGGTTTTAAAACAGTTACAAACTGATCAGTCAACCACACCCTCATTTGGAAATGGAAGTACACAATCAGACAGCAGCAGCAGAGACAAAAAAAAAAGCACAATACTGTTAAATGTAACCTATTAAAAATAAAAGGGAAAGCAGCATTTTTGTTCTGCATACTAAAGTTTCAAAGTTGTATTAAGTCAATGTTCAGTTGTAAACATTTGAAAGAAGAACCATAATATTTTGTTCAGAGTTACGAACAACCTCCGTTCCCAAGGTGTTCATAACTCTGTGGTTCGACTGGAGCTTTAAGCAGTACCTGTAGCTCTGTGTTATTTCAGGGCTAATAGTGGGTTTCCATGTATTAAATAATTACTCTCAAGTATGCATAAATGAAGGCTGTAATTCCATTTTTGTGGATGAACACTCTCTAGCATCTCCAACTTTTGTTTTATGACGTTTGAAGAACTCCTTGATGGTACTGGATGCTCACTGTATATGCTTTATAGTTATATGCTGTACATTTGAGATACACCTTATTCCTTGGGTATGGTAGTGTATTTAGTGAGAATTAGATTTAAAAATTGAAACTCTCAAGCCATCAAATTTTATTTGAAATGATAATGATGAGTAAAGTAACTAAAGGATCACTCCAGTATAAGAGAGAGTTTTCTGATGGGCCACATAGAATCTTCTACACTGTCATAAATATAAAGGGAAGGGTAAACACCTTTAAAATCCCTCCTGGCCAGAGGAAAAACCCTTTCACCTGTAAAGGGTTAAGAAGCTAGGATAACCTCGCTGGCACCTGACCAAAATGACCAATGAGGAGACAAGATACTTTCAAAGCTGGAGCGAGGGCGGGGGACAAAGGTTTCTCCTTTGTGTGATGCTTTTGCTGGGAACAGAAAAGGAATGGAGTCTTAGAACTTAGTAAGTAATCTAGTGAGAGATGCGTTAGATTCTGTTTTGTTTAAATGGCTGATAAAATAAGCTGTGCTGAATGGAATGTATATTCCTGTTTTTGTGTCTTTTTGTAACTTAAGGTTTTGCCTAGAGGGATTCTCTATATTTTGAATCTGATTACCCTGTAAGGTATTTACTATCCTGATTTTACAGAGATGATTCTTTTACTTTTTCTTCAATTAAAATTCTTCTTTTAAGAACCTGATTGCCTTTTCATTGTTCTTAAGATCCAAGGGTTTTGGGTCTGTGTTCACTTATGCAAATTGGTGAGGATTTTTATCAAGCCTTCCCCAGGAAAGGGGGTGTTGGGTTTGAGAGGATTTTTGGGGGAAAGATGTTTCCAAGCAGGCTCTTTCCCTGTTATATATTTGTTAGACGCTTGGTGGTGGCAGCAATAAAGTCCAGGGGCAAAAGGTAAAAGTTTTGTACCTTGGGGAAGTTTTTAACCTAAGCTGGTAAAAATAAGCTTAGGGGTTTTTTCATGCAGTCCCCACATCTGTATCCTAGAGTTCAGAGTGGGGAAGGAACCTTGACATACACCAACACCTCCTGCTTCCTGAAAAGGTGACATGACTTGGGCTTCCTTACCTCACCCTATAACCAGCTACTGCATTGGCTTCTTGGGCCTGTGGACAGCTGGTGCAATTCAAGCTAGGTCTATGGTGGTGACTTGGCATGGGTCCATGCATGTGGTTGTGCCAGAACCCCTGCCCCCTTCCACATCTTAACCACATATGCATGAGTTTCAAGGCATGTACTGGGTAAGAACTCTAGCATTTCTGAGGGGTATAGCTATGAACATGCTTTGGGCTGTGGCATGGCTCCATACTTGTACCATTTTGTAGCATGGATGGAGTAAGGGGTGCATACTGTTTCCTAAATTCAGTAGTCCTCCAGCCCTGTTCCCACAATGCACTGACCCTTTCCTGCTTGACACTTACCCAAATCTATAAAAGGTTCCAGTCCTCCCTGTTCTCATTAGTACTAGCATGCTCTGCTGACCCCTTCTGAACAGTTATTCCCTGCACTCTTTTCACCAGTACAATGTGTGGTGAAGTTCACTGTTATCCATGACTTCTCCCACCATAAACTTACATTTGTAGTGGGAAATTTTGGATAAGCTGGCTCAGGTGGACATTATCCATTCCCGGCACTGGGCCAGAGTATGGTGAAAGTACCTGAGATGCTAGTACTGGAAGGTAAAAAAGACTCCAGCAGTCACTCCAGGAGGGGTCCTCCAACATGATCGTTCTTTGAGAAGTGAGGCAGGGTGTTCGCCAGGGTTCCTAGTATTAAGTCTGAGTTGATACATGACCACCTATTCAACCCTGCTAACCTTATGATCTGCTGGGATGACAATAAGGGCCAGGGCATGGAAGCAGCAGACACCAGGGAGGAGGCAGCCCTAGAAGACCAGGAGGAAGAGGAGCACTTTATCCTTCATCTCTACCCAGAAAAGCTGGCTCAGCAAGCCCCTCCAGGTTAGCCAATAGGGACCCTGAGATTCAACAGGACCTGGAACCTGAGGATGCTAAATTAAAACCCCACCATCCATGGCAACATCCCCTCCCTCTTTCTCTGAAGCTGTATGCAGGAGTGGAAAGCCCCCCCACACACACACACACTGGTCCCCATCACAATGTCAATTAAGTAAGTAGGTATGAATTTCAATTCAGAGGAGAAGGTGTTGCATAATGACTTAAAAAAAGTCCCCTTTCAGAGCAAAACTGCATTTTAAAAATCAATATGAAAAAGCAGGTAGTGAAGAAATTTAAGAGAATAATATGCCAATTTGCTTTAATATCAGGAAGAAATGCATGTGGCATTTCAAGCCAGTTACAACTCATATCTCTATGGAATAGCAGAATAGTGAGATTACAGACCCCAATCTCCAGAGAACACAAAACTATCTTCCTAATCTATTTTAGATAGCATATGTCCAAGCCACAAAGTAGTCAAAGGTAGTAAAATAAATCTGAATATTGTTTCAGTCTTGGAGGAAAGATACATTGAATATCTTTGATTTCTTTATTTTCAGCTTTGAAAATGAATTAAATAACTAAAAGCAATGAAGACAAAATATTTTCCTACAGACTGATTGTCAGATTGTAATTCCTCAGCTGCTATTTATGGCACTGTCTAGCTGTACACAAATAACTTCCTAGGTGTGGAATTACTTGTCTCTTGTCCAGTTTTTCAGGCATGCTCCTTGTCAGGGAGTTAAAATTCCCCCTTTCCCCCCCACAACCACTCCGGTGAGTAATCAATGTGTCTATAAAAATTAAGATCAGCAAAACATGCAAAAGCTTGCAATCGTATTTTAGAAGCCACTTGGTTAAAATATTGATGATGGCTTAGAATAATAGCCCTCTTGTGGTGAATTTTTATTGTCAAGCCTTATCCTTTGCTAGGTTAATCCATGTAGAATTGTAGAGTAATTCAGTAGCACTGGAAAACAAAACAAAACAAAATCTTATCTTCATTTCAATGTTTTTAAAAAGGTTTAATTCTTGTTTTTGTGATTATTTTTCTCTAAAAAGCTTTAAGAACAACCTGTGTGTGTGTGTCAGACATTAGAAAGTTTTGTTGAGAAGGGCAAAGAAGATGCCTCTTTACCTCAACTAGAATTTAGAAGAGGGCAAATGGGCAGCAACTTGAGGTTTTGATTCAGGAATATTGAACATTTCATTTTAATTGAAAATGTGTACAAGTTGGCCTACTTCTATTTCATTTCTTAGCTGAACATGTGGACAAGGGGGATCCAGTGTACATAGTGTACTTAGATTTCCAGAAAGCCTTTGACAAGGTCCCTCACCAAAGGCTCTTACATAAATTAAGTTGTCATGGGATATGAGGGAAGATCCTTTCATGGATTGATAACTGGTTAAAAGACAGGGAACAAAGGGTAGGAATAAATGGTAAATTTTCAAAATGGAGAGAGGTAACTAGTGGTCCCCAGGGGTCAGTCCTAGGACCAATCCTATTCAACTTATTCATAAATGCTCTGGAGAAAGGGGTAAACAGTGAGATTGCAAAGTTTGCAGGCAATACTAAACTGCTCAAGATAGTTAAGACCAAAGCAGACTGTGAAGAACTTCAAAAAGATCTCACCAAACTAAGTGATTGGGCAACAAAATGGCAAATGAAATTTAATATGGATAAATGTAAAGTAATGCACATTGGAAAAAGAACCCCAATTATACATACAATATGATGGGGAGCTAATTTAGCTACAACTAATCAGGAGAAAGATCTTGGAGTCATTGTGGATAGTTCTCTGAAGACGTCCATGCAGTGTCCAGCGGCAGTCAAAAAAGCAAATGGGATATTAGGAATTATTAAAAAAAGGGATAGAGAATAAGACAGAGAATATCTTATTGCCCTTATATAAATCCATGGTATGCCTACATCTTGAATACTGCATACAGATGTGGTCGCCTTATCTCAAAAAAGATATACTGGCATTAGAAAAGCTTCAGAAAAGGGCAACTAAAATGATTAGGGGTTTGGAACAGTTCCCATCTGAGGAGAGATGAAAGAGGCTAGGACTTTTCAGCTTGGAAAAGAGGAGACTAAAGGGACATATGATAGAGGTATATAAAATCATGAGTGGTGTGGAGAAAGTGAATAAGGAAAAGTTATTTACTTGTTCCCATAATGTAAGAACTAGGGGCCACCAAATTAAATTAATGGGTAGCAGGTTTAAAACAAATAAAAGGAAGTTCTTCACTCAGTGCACAGTCAACCCGTGGAACATCTTGCCTGAGGAGGTTGTGAAGACTAGGACTATAACAGTGTTTAAAAGAGAACTGGATAAATTCAGGGAGATTAAGTCCATTAATGGCTATTAGCCAGGATGGGTAAGGAATGGTGTCCCTCACCTCTGTTTGTCAGAGGGTGGAGATGGATGGCAGGAGAGAGATCACAAGATCATTACCTGTTAGGTTCAATCCCTCTGGGGCACCTAGCATTGGTCACTGTTGGTAGACAGGGTACTGGGCTGGATGGACCTTTGGTCTGACCGAGTATGGCCATTCTTATGTTCTTAGGAACCAGTGGAGTTCTGGACTGATCAGCACAGCTTGACATGAGATGACTTCATAGGGCAGCAGAGGCAATTTGCAGGTTAAAAACTCACTGAAATAACTGATATTTTGTGAGCCTTGTAATGTTCTTGAAATTACCATAAGAGTCTAAATCCTTAACCACACTTAATAAAAGTCAAGTTTCTGCCTCCTTTAGATAAGACTTAAGCCACAGTTGGTTTTGCTTAATATGTTGAACTGAAGTCAGACCAATGTTTTGATGATAAGAACAGACATTAGCCAAAGGTCCGCTGAACTCATGAGAGGTGTAGCTCAATCTGGCCATTTGAAAAGTGGTACACTTAATGAGTCAGCAGTGCAAATGTTTATGATATTGACAGAATCTGTATATAATCCTCATCTGTTTACTTCAGTGGAGTATTTTAGCTCTTTCACCATTTCTAAAAATTAAATCAGAATTTATTTTAGTATCTTGTATTACAGAATACATTAACTCTAAGTATGGACACAATACAGGTATCCTGGGAAGAGGAACCGCTATCCCTATCGCTATGAGAATTAACCCTGAACCTTTGTCCAAATCCTGAACTCAACCTTTGCTTTTTAATATCTGAAATTGTTTACTTTTAATGTAACATTTATTCCATTTTCCTTTGCCTGTATGCTTTCCTGTTCCGTCTGTGGCTGAAACTGACTGTTCCAAACTAATGTGAACCGCCATTATCATGGTGTGTCCGACCCAACCAAAGCCAGAGGTAACCTTATTAAAATACAGCAACAACATTCTAATGTGACTTTCAAAATGGCTAGGACAAAAGAGCAACTTCCATCATCCTCTACATTTCAGGTCTGTCAGGGGTAGATTGTGACCCCCTCACAATGATGAACAATTACTTACAAAAATTAGCTATTTAAACCCATCCATTTAAATTAGGGTTTAAAAACAGTAAGTGACAGACTGAGCACCTACACACATTGGTGATCTGTACCTCACATGGGTAATAACAGTCACCTTTTGACTGAGCAACAAGCACAATACAGACAAATCTGCACTGGAGATAACATACACCTGCACGTGTCAAGCAGCATCTATTCCAATGAGTACATGCTCTAGTATACACATCTTTTAATTTTTTTATGCAAGCGATACAAAGAATGGAAAGAATCTCATGAAGTAATAATAATAAAAAAAGATCATTGCGGGACAGAAGATAAGAGAGACCATATTCCACAAATACCCATGTTCCCATTCCTTGTGATGACTGTAGGAAACTGGTCATGTGGAATGTGCCCACATCAATAGGTGATACTCATTCAAAGCAACAGGTAAGTCCTTTAAGTTACTTTCACCTCTGAAAGCACCTCTTCTTTAACACAGAAGAAGCAAAGGGTTGTCACCAACATACTGTTAACAATCATGCTCACTGAGTAGTAATAAATTAACTTACAACTTTCCAGTTTATTTGAATGGGAAACTGCAGGAGTCTCTGAGCTACAATCCACATGATCATCAATGCTGTTAATGTCTGTTACTGTATTTCTTTAAGTTGATTAAATGAATGAACCAGTGGTCTTTCCATGTTGTAAATTATGGATTCATTTACTGTGATGTTGCCTCTAACATTACTTTGGAATAGCATTGGCTTCTTGTTCAAATCTATTTTGCATTTTGCGATTTCACTGATGTGATCCAGTTTGATCACATTTTTATCCCAGTAAGTTCTATCTATTGTTATCTGTTAATTGCATAGCACAGTTAATAACAGGGTTCTCAGGTCAAGGGCCAGTGAAACAATAGGCATCTTCTTACTGACTTTTAAGAAACAATCAGGATATAGAACAAATCTCTTTGAAGAGATCTGGTTGCATTGTCCTCAATCATATGTGAAAAAGCCTTCTTGGGTGAAACAGTGCTACTTCACTTGGGCAGGGATTGGAAAACAAAAGTGAACATCAGTAACAATATTTACTTTTGATCATTTGATCATTGCACTGTGAGGATGCTGGGGCAAACTTATCACACTATTCCCACAAACGATTCTTTTACATAATGGGCGCTACTAACATCATTCTAGGCATATTTACTCTATTATAGATTAGCCTCCACTAATAAAAGAATGTGGGATAAATCATGTGACTAATCAAGCTAGGCAAATTTTTAAAAGTAATCATTTTATTTGAAAAATACTGTGTAATTTGCCAAATGTATATAATTACTAATCAACAAAGCTGGCAACAATAAAGGGCAAATATTCATCCTGTGACCCATGTGACATAATTCACAGAAGTGTTATGTTGAAAGAGACACTTCTAGAATCATATTTCAACAAGGGTATTATAGATATACCATAGGTAGAAGTTTATACGTGGGGAAATAAATACCAAGACATCAGTAATCTAGACAGGTTGTCTTCAAAAAAGGAAAAGAAAATGAATTTGAACCAATCCTGCGAAGACCATCAAGAATTTTTTTTAAACCAAATAAAGCATGTGATCTGTTGAATAAAAAATTTCGTTCTGCTCCCTGTCACATAAATCCTTTCCAAACTTAACTTAATATTTTAAGCCACACACACAAAAAATTATCACAAGGTAATGGGACCTATTCATTTCAAAAGTCATGCCCTCACCTGTATAATACTGTAGCCAATAACTGAAGTAGTATGTGAATGGAAGTACCATGAATATGAGAAAGGTCTCCAAAGCAGCCACGACATTATTTTAAATTTTAGAAATTGAAAATCAGAGTTAAAAGAAAAACAAAACCAAGAAGCAAGAACATGTAAGTTAAGATAAAAGTCTAATGGAAGAACAAAGATGCTTAAGGCGTTCTTGAATGTAATAGGTCTTTTTCTCGCTCAGATTTTCTGGCAAGGGTATGTAAAGGTTGCCATAGACTCTCACTTAAATCTGTCCAAATCCAAGGGTGAAAAAAAGAGACAAACAAGAAATGGAAAAGTCAGACTGAGGTAACCAAACGCAGGTGTCTGGCATATTTATCTCCATTACCTCCTCGCTTCTAGACTTTTCCTTACAGACACTAAACAAATGAGCAGTAAGTTTTAAAGAAGGTGTGAAAGTGAAGCAAGGAAGTACACTGGTTGCCATTTGGAAAGCTTGTTTTCAGACATGACCTACAAAGAATACAAGGCAAAAATATAACCCTGTAACAGATTGGTAGCTTGTGCACTTTGCTGGGCCTTGATAAGAGAGACTGGAACTGAACATTAAAAATGTACTTTCGCTGAGTACTTCACTGATGTAAGAACTGCACTGAAACATATTTCTTCTTCTACTACTGCTTTAAATGATTAACTCTAATCTCTTAAAGTGCCAGGGTTCAACAAATAGGAAAAAAGTTTACATTATGTACCAAATTTTCAAGAAGCCTTAAAACTCAACCTCTATTATTGTTTTAATTTGCACCCATGTTTTTGCACTTGCAAAAGAAACTGCAGGAGCAAATATGAGCACTTGTGTCTCTAACTACCCAAATTACAACCACGATCAGTTATTTAGATGTGCAAGTATTCAGATTTATGTCCACAATTCAACACTGGCTGCAAATTTGATGGATGAAAATGGTGTCTGCACAAATGGAGGCCTTTCTTTTAACAACTGATTCCCATCTGTCACTTTTTTTTGCAACTGGAAACTGGCCTGCATATTAAATTCCCATGTCAATGAAGACAACACAATTTCACATGGCCCACAGCAATCTGTAACTGGGGTTTAGAGCAGAGCATTTCCTTAAACAATACAAAATGGCCTGCAAATAAGGATAGAAAACTGAGTGCAAACATGCTTCCTTTCTTACATAAATGTTTACCAGTTTGTATTAGCAATACACTAATGATTTAGATGGGTTTTTCCTCTCCTTTATATCAGAATGTCATTTCTGGGGCAGTGAGCAAGGAACAAGGAAAATGTATTACATACAGATGTGTGGCCAAACTTCAGTGTCTCCTTTGGGTATTTAGTATTCTAGCCACAGCATGTTCCTTGACATTTCTGCTAACATCCCTTTGAATCATAATTTTTCTGAATATTGCTTGACATTTCAGGGGAGTTACAGTTGGGCCACAAGGTTGCATCAGCAGAGCTGGGAAAGTGATCTCGATAATAGTCTGGCTGCAGGAAAGGAAGGCGGAGGGCCAACATGGCTTTAAGCTACCTCTTCACCTCCTGAATTCTGGCCCTACCCACAGAACTTCTTAAAGCAGCAGCAAGTCTGCTCTAAATTGTGCTGATCTGTAATGACCTCCTGTGGATCAACACTGCTGAGACTAGCAATAGTGCAAAGTGACCTGGTCATGCCCCCTACCACTCCAGCATACCATATACACCATTCCATCAGATCTGTGATGCAAGGAAATCCCTTTATTATGGGTGAGGGATGTGTCCCCTTTATATTGCTGGTGTGGTTTAAAGCTTTTCAGTGCATGGACTGTGTCCATATGTGCTTGTACAGAGTGACTGCTGCTTTTTGAGAACTCTGGGCACTCCTGTAATGTCCTGTTATTTATCATATTTAATATTTATATTGCAGCAGTGCCTCGGGGCCTCCACCAGGTCAGGGATCCATCATGTACAAACATATAATAAGTGACAGTCCCTGCCTAAAGGAGCCTACAGTCTATAAGACAAGCCATAACAAGGTGGATGAGACAAGTGGAAAGGAAGGCACAGAGTAGCAGTGAGAGTGATCTCAGGGCTTGTCTCCACACCAAATTAGCATGTGGCAAGCTAGAGTGTGAATCTACAGTACACAAGGTTGTCACACACAAACTTGCATCCAGAAAACTGTTATATGCCAAAAACTACTTGTGATCACTGCTGCTGACTGGCTAAGGCCTTGTCTACATAGCAAGTTAGTACACAGCAATCCCTGGTGGGCACGAAATGTTCCCTAATGTGTTTTGATGTATTCCAGTTTGAAACTAGCTGTTGGCACAGTTTCTGGATGCACCATAGCAGAGGTGAATTTTTCCAGAGGATAAGGTGATGGCTTTATGGATTTTGAGTGGGAGCTTGTCTCACATATAAGGGGCAGGATGAGAGAAAATGCAAAAGTGCTTGTGGGATAATTATAGAAATATTAAATAAAAGTAACAGTAGTAAAAAGCCTGTATTGGAAAGATTAGGGATCTATACGACTGTGAAAAATCAAAATGCCATATACAAAACAATGTTGATTGTTGATTTTAAAGAGACCCTGAAAATCTTGTTCATGTCTATTCTTACAACATTCATGGATATTTTGGACCTGATTTTTCTCTCACTTACACAGGTGAGAATCAATGGAATTACATCAGCATTAAAATATGTAAGTGGGACCAGAATCTGCCCCTTTCTACTAGGTAATGACCTTGATCTAGTTGTGTAACTGTATGGATGAAGTTATTTAATATAGAAGTCAGCCTTATTTTGAGTCATTTTGCTGGTCTTTCGGATGAATAATGAAAATTGAAAACAAAATGTAATAACATATTGTTTTTACCCCCAAACTAAATTAGAGAAATGCTGGAGACAAACTGATGGAGAGGGGGGAGAAGGAAATCCTGGAAGAGGAAATGGAAAAGGAAGAACAAATAATTCAGTTACTCAGTCCTGGATTCTCTGGATTCTCACTCATAGCTCCACATGTCCCTCATTTATCCTATGTGGAGAATGTCGTTTTATGAAGCTACAAATTGTAGGGAGGACACTCTGCCTCCTACATGCACTCACAAAGGGCAGAGCAATACAATAATCAAAAGTGGGGAAGAGGTCTCCCTTCCATTGACTTGATGAGCATTGCAGTACTGTATATTTATGGCCACACTTCTGATTTGCATTTTCCCTTTACTCATTTTATGTGGAGATATTGTATTATTCAGCCCAATAAATCACTGGAGAAAAATACAGTGAGGAGCAGGACTGAGTTATGGACTCATTCAATTAAATATTCTGGAGGGTTTGATTGCTTTAGGCCTGAAATTGAACAACATCTTAGTAAAACTAAAGACATAAAGGAATGAACTCTGGTAATTGCTTATTAAATTTTCAAACCCCAATGACAACAACAAGTTTAAACTGATTGCTCAATATGTTTAAAATAGACATTGCTAAACATTCAACAAAACCACACCAGCACAGCTTACAACTAAACCTTATTGAATAGATACGTATGACACTACTTTGTTACCTCTGGAGAGTTTAAGACAATTCAATAAGGCTGACTGGAATGGATCAGATTAAATTGCTCTGTGGCAAATGCATATAAGCTCAGTTTTTGTAGTGAACCTAAACTCACTTTAGTGTTTAGGTAGAATAATATAAAACCTAAAATCTCCCTATATGCACATTATGGCTTTTAACAAATGCAAATCAGTTTGAAAAGGCTCCCTACCTTATTTCCATTTTAAATACATGGTACAAGCTTTCAGATGACTTGCATTCTGTTAGCTATTGAGAGGAGCTGCTGCTCTCACTAGAACAGATTTCAGCATAGCAGGTGGGGGGGGGAGCGGGCAGTGGATCAAGGATAACTCCAAGCAAAGTATTTTAAAAATCACTTTGATGATGGGAGAAGGAGAAGACAGAAAGGCAGATGGAGGAGGAGTAAGAGGAGAAAATATATGGGAGAAGAGAAGAATGGAATTGAAAATAGATTGGAGGGAGATTTCAAAAAGCACCTTAGGGATTTAAAGCCCAAATTCCATTGAAGTCATTTAGGAGCACAAGTCCCATTGGTTAAGATGTCCCACTTCTCATCTGCAGGGAGATTTTCAAAATGCCTAAAAGAATAGGGGAGCAAAAGTCCCACTGGTTTTCAAAAGTACTTTTGCTCCTAACTCCCTTAGGCATTTTCAAAATCTCTCACCCAAGATGGGAAGAAGTGGTGAAATAAACAAGGAAAGAAGGAATTGAGAAAGAGGACAGGAAGACATATGAAACCATGCACGTTTCGATAATTAGGCACAAAGGGGAAGCTAGAGTGCTAGCCGTAACTACCGGTATTTTTTTTTCTTGACATATCACAGCCTTAATGGAAATCAAATACAGTTTTCCTATAAGTAAGTAGTGTACAGACTCTCTGATCAAGCCTGTGAAGCTAAATACATTTGCTTGACTGTTCCTCACAGGACATGCTATATGAGACACTGTCCAATAAATATAACAAAAGATATGAAAGAAATAAACTTCAGCTCTGCCAAGTAAACCAAGCAGCTTGAAGACAAGAACCAACATGCACTCCATTGTCACAGCAGGAATACTTCCACTGCTTTGAACATACCAAGGACTGAATTATTTGGCAAGCAATGTGGGGAACTATAGCTTGTTGCCAACTGCTGAATTTAAGGCTGCTTTAGATTAGATTGCAGATGTACAGCATTTCAAGTTTATTGTTTAAACATGGATTCATGGATCACTTTAAAGGCAGCCCAACCTGTAAAGTTAAGAAGTGAATGTTGACTAAATTACAGATTAACTGGATGTCTAAAATGCATCAGAAATTGCTTTGCATTGATAGTAAAGACAAAACCTTTTGAGCTTTTGCTTTACACTCTGGTTCCTGACAGATGACCCAGATGAGTTTTTATGTACAATGGTGGAATGAGTTGTCTGCAAGGATCATTCTCTCTTTTTAACTCTTTTGTATCAAGGAATGAATAAAATTGCTAGTATAGCTGTTTAGGAGAAATTAAACTTTCTGCACAGCGGAGAAAAGGTAACAGCCTTATGTTTTTATTTTCCTCTGATAGGACTCCACATAGGAAGATTAGGATATTGATTTCAGTTTTTCATGGCTGACATATCAAGGGAATGTTCAGTTTGTTATTAGGCTGACATCTATTATTTTTGACATTACTGGTTGGAGAAAGAGCAAGTGGCAAGCATAAACTAGAATCAAAGTCTAATTTTTAAACATAAATTGAACTATTATTCTCACCCTCATGGGTCAGAATATAGATTTCAGTGTCTCAGTAGGTCTGTATTTTATGTGCAGTTATTCAGCTACAGAATAGTTAGGAGCTTTCTTAGGTTATCCATGTAAACGTCTTTTAATCCTCTTCCTTTAATGACTCAGACCTTAAGTCCTTTACCAAGTTTCCTCCCTCCCCACATCTAAATAAGTCAATCTTTTCCTTGCAAAGCGGTAATTGTATCACACTGTTGCCAGCTCTCATAACACTGGATGTTTTACTTCAAGCCCCAGCTTGTGGAGATAAGTGATTACAAGAGAATTTCAATATTCATTTTTTTTAAAAGTAACTTTCTAGCCTTCATGGTTGTGGAAATAAGCTTGAAAGTGTGACCCTATTGCACCTTCAAGACCCAGAAACCAGAAGGCAAATAAAAAACCCAAAGTGTGTTTAAAAAGAAACAACCTTCCATGATTTTTAAACCAAACTCATGATTTTTTAATGTTAGCAATACTGTGTTATACGTATTTTGGGAATTGTACGTTCAGAATGTAACCCCCTCCCCCTTTCAGTTTTGCTTCCCACCACTGTCTTCCTCTGCCTTCAGAGCTGAGCTTCAGCGCCTATTGTCTGGGTACACCGCAAGAAGGACAGGAGACACTTGTAATGGATTTTAATCAGGCCGCAACTTTATTACATAGATGTCTGGGACTACCTGGCAGATAAAGTGTACAGTGCAGCCAAATCCATGTTTATTCAAATCAATTCTCCGAGCTTTTCACCAGCCCCCCTTTGTTTCCATCCAGGTCCCCCAGCCGACCCATGGCTTGGACCTTACCATCCACCACCCTCGTAAGAGGGTTAAGGTGGGCTATGAGAATGGGGAGGGTGGAAAAGGGGGTTGGCTCCGTGCCGTACCAGACTTGCCCCACCCAGGTTACGTACCTTTATGCCCTTCGGACCTCACATTCTTGGGGGAGGGGGGCGAGTCATTGCTGCAAAGCTAACCACCGAGCACCTTTTTTACAGCAGTTTCTGACCTCCTTTCTCCTCCCACCCCCATGCACCATAAAGCAGAGCTGTCCTTCCTGGGTAAGCCCCAGACAAACTCTGCCCCACCTTTGTTGTGGTGCAGTCACTCTCACCTTTCACTAGATTCCTGCCCCTTAATTTCACTTCCTTCCTATTTCTGTTTTCGGAAGGTAGCCTTTCTGCTTCCTGCTCCATAGTCATCTATCTTCTATCTCTTCCTGTCATGATGTGTGCTCTTCCTTCCTATCACTTGACATAAAACACAAGCTTAAAGTCTCCTCATTTAACTTCTTTTTAGATATAAACTCAAATCACAATCCCAGATTTCAACGTCTCCCAAACTCTGGCTAATTTTTAATCTGAACTTCATGGCTCAGGTTAATCTCTGCTTTCTTTCTTGGACAATAGCACTGATCAGAGTGAAAACTCAACATCACACCTTTCTTAAGAATAAGAGAAATTCTCCCCACCCTTCCTTCTACAAATACTAAGCTACATAGAATATAGCTTCTCATCTCTACAAAAGAGGGAAGCTATGTTTCAGCAGTACTCAAGAGTTTTTTATTTGCAATACCAAAAAAGGTGCAGTTCAATTGGCATTTAATATATAGAAAGGAGAAAACAAAAACCCCAAACCACACTGCTCTCATTTGATAACATACACAGGGACAACTCATTGTAAGCAACAGCAGGGGAGCTACCTCTCAGACTGAATTATTTTGACAGTAGTCATGGCCTTTGAGAATAAAGAGTTTGAAAGAGTGAAGTAAAAATGGAACATACAGTAGTCAGGCCAAGAATGGAAAGCTGCATTTTGTTGTGTGGCTTTCAAATCTTAGGCCAATGGTATCTATAGAAATCTTTACTGGAACATTTTTCCAGAGTGGTATTGGCCTGAAGAGGATATTATTTTTATTACTCAATTTAGTTGGAAAGCTCCAAGTTGTGTCAGTGGCAGGTTAAATCTGAATTAAGTGATATAGCGGTGCTTCTCTCCTGGCTTAGCAGGTAAAAATGTGTTTCCTCCCTTCTTTCCTTGCTTTTGATTAATATTTCCTCTCAGATCCAGAAAAAAATATTTCAGGATTCGGCACAGCTACTTATACTCTTAAGAATTTCCTCATTTATGATTGAAATCAGGATTTCCCTGAGTTGGATTCAGATTTTACATATGGTATATACTAACCTTAATTGTAGCAAGTGACTAGAAAACATTAAGTATTTTCCATATCAAGGGTATTCCATAAGTGAAGTTCAAAACCAACCAAGCATTTTGTGCTAACATGAAGGATCTAATTTAAACCTATAAAATCAGGGAGAGTTAGTTATAAATGGTTTCAGAGTAGCAGCCGTGTTAGTCTGTATTCGCAAAAAGAAAAGGAGTACTTGTGGCACCTTAGAGACTAAGCAATTTATTTGAGCATAAGCTTTCATGAACTTTCGTGTTAACACCCATTTTTTCATGTTCTGTGTGTATATAAATCTCCTCACTGTATTTTCCACTGAATGCATCCGATGAAGTGAGCTGTAGCTCACCAAAGCTTATGCTCAAATAAATTGGTTAGTCTCTAAGGTGCCACAAGTACTCCTTTTCTTTTTGCGACTACTGACTAACACGGCTGCTACTCTGAAACCCGTCATTATGCAAGGCACTGCATTTAGCCGTATGGAGTGGAAATCTAACACCCATTTTTTCATGTTCTGTGTGTATATAAATCTCCTCACTGTATTTTCCACTGAATGCATCCGATGAAGTGAGCTGTAGCTCACGAAAGCTTATGCTCAAATAAATTGGTTAGTCTCTAAGGTGCCACAAGTACTCCTTTTCTTTTTAGTTATAAATGAGACCCTATGCTTAACTCATTCCCCTGTGTCCCTTTTTAAAGAAATAAACGGTTTAAGAAAACATCAACAAAATTGGCATTGAAGGAAAGGTCTCACTATAGTAGATGACAACAGTTTGTTATAGGCTTTCATGTAATTTCATGAACTTCCTGAGATGAGTGTTTACCTAATTACACATTGACAGTACACAGAGGCTTTTTAAAATATGGATTGTTGACACAATGGACAGTAATGGTTGTATAGTCTCGTGTATCCCTGCTGCTTACTTAGGGACTCTTTAATAAAACTACATTTCATTCCTTAGCTTTTGTACTATCAACTGATTATGAACACAGAGCAGCTGGTCTGGTTCATTGCATTAGTGAAATACTGTGCACATGCTACAAATACTCACGAAACATTTGTTGAAAACAAATAATTGGACATGGAATAAAATAAGGGTCACATTCAGCGAATCTCACTAACGCTTACTCAATGAGTAGCTCAATGGTGAGTTTTTAATCTTGTCCACAAGGCTATATGCTGAGTATTACCTCACTCCGAAAGAGTAATTGTGACAGGATCTACACAACACGAGTTAAGGTGCCAAAAGCCATACATTTCTAAGGGTTTTCCCCACCTATCCAAATGCACTGCATTTAATTGAGAGTGAAAGTAAAAACACCACAGACTGAACAATCTCATTTTAGCAAAGGTCTTCCAGATCCTGAGATCACTAGAATTAGGAACATGTTATGCTTATCTTTTCTGTCAAGCCTGCTTTTCTTTTCCTGGTGGGTGAATGGTTAATAGGGACAGGGTTAGTATTGCTACCCAATATAGACAACTGAAAATGAATGTTTGTTTCTTTGTGATGCCTCCAGATGCCAAAGTGATGGGCACATTATAAGTGAGTCAGTAAATATATAAATGATAAGTGCGTTGCAAAATTTGACCAATAATCAAAGACATCAATACTTGGTTAAAAATAAATAGAACTTAAATGTAAGAGCTTTAAAAATGCCCTCTGGGAGTGAAGTCCCATCAATAACCTCAACTCATTTCCAGTATGGCAGAAAAATGTCTCCACTAAAACAGAAGAGCAAACATGAAAGTGGTAAACATTAAACCAATTTTATATAAATACTAGATCCTTGAAGATCTTTTGCTTTTTAGGAGGATGGAGGTGCAACCCAGGTTGAAGTTGAGTCAGAAAATATAACAGTGTTTATTGTTCACAATTGTAAGGATCGGGTTGCTGGTTTTCAAGGTTTCAGACATTAAAGGCACATTTCTAGGGCTCACCTTTCCTAATTACCTTTTAAGCAGCAGTCACTGAGCAGAAATAAAACAGGTTTAAGAAACAGATAAGTCCCAAGAAGGTCTCAGATTCATTCTTCAAAGGAAAAAAAGCAGTCCTTCAGGACAAGACTTACATAGCATGACCTTGTTTTCTATAATCCCCCATTATATATGCTGAAAATATTTTAGAAGTCTTTCATATGATGCAATAGACTGGCCCTGTGATCACTGGATGAAGGTCCTGATCCAAAGCAGATACAAGTCAAAGGATAAGACTCATTAAACCTCATTGTCATCAATAAAGTAGTAATAAATAAGAATAATAATGCTCTTATACCATTCAGAATGCTGCTGCAAAGATTATTTTCCTAGCCTGAAGCTTCAACCATGTTACCTCTTTCTTTGTCTCCCTCCAGTGGCTGTCTCTTCTCTACCACACTAATCATAAGCTACTTAGCTTCACTGTCAGGGTTCTTCATGACTTAGCCTCACCCTACCTACCATCTCTCATTCACTATTGAAAGGTCAACTCTGGCCTCTGATCAGCCAACGATACCAGCCTCCATTGCCAACTTAAGTTTTCAAATAAGTACCTTTGTGCTTTCTCCCCTGCTGCCCCTCATGCTTGAAAGGAGCTCCGCGTAAACATCCACAAAACTCACTCATTATGCACTGAGATCACTGCCTGTCAAGTTGACCAGTATTGTCTCACTGTTTGCTTATCCTCCCCTGTCTGTATCCATCTGTTCTCTCTTATCTGATACTTAGAGTATAAACTCTTTGGGGCAGGGACTGTCTTTTTGTTCTGTGTTTGTTCAGTAACTGCCAAGGTGGGGTCTGCTCCTGGGGCTTCTAGGTACTATGATGACAAGTGATCCTGTGCTTTCCATCCGTAGATCTCTAAACACTTTAAAAAGGAGTTCCATATCATTATCGCCATTTATACATGGGGAAAATGAGGTACAAAGAGGAAAAGTGATTTGACTAAGGTCACTCAGACCACTGGAAGAGCTCAGAACAGAACCCACATATTCTGAATCCCAGTCTAATGCTCTATCCACTACGCAATGCTGCCTGCCAACAGGAGCCTAAGTCTCAAGCTCAGCTGCTCTCAGTTTTACACTGGCAAAATTGTCTATATTCATATCAATTATATCAAGAGAGTCTTAGAACTTAAGTTTCTGAAGAGCCTCCATGCTGTAATCTTCAGAACTACTTGAGGTACAATCTGTCCTCTGTGGAAAGCACTGAGTAAGTTTTCTTTAAGAGCATAATCCTTTCCAATTGCTGATTTTCTGATGGCTTTCAGGGGAACTGAGGGCACCCACTACTTGGAGAGTTGGGGACTGAAGTTATTTTCTGTTCTGTTACTCTCTTCAGTATTATATCAGGCAGGTCATTCAGAAAAAGTTGTGGAATTATAACTGGAACAAAGTAAGTATAAAATAAATGAGAGAACTGAATATTCAACTATCCAGATGCATTCATGGTCTTACAGCTATTAAGCTAGCAGGCTGAAAACTACAGTGGGTCAAAAATTTCCATTTAAACTTTTTCAAAGAAAAATTGAGTGGAAAAACTGATTTTTCATCAAAAACTGAACACGCAAAAAACCACCCCAAAATACTGTATATTTGGCTGAATTTTTTTTTTTGGTGTTTGTATTTCTGCCTCTTCTCTCCCCCCAAATCAAAATTTTCCATAAAAAATGCAGATCAAAATTATTTTTGTTGTCACTATCGACATTTTCCATGGATCAACAAAACCCAACATTTTTCTACCCGCTCTACTGAAAATAAAATGGGGTAAAGCCAATTCAATGTTCACACCCTTATAAATGTAATAAGAAGGTCAACATAATTTTAAAAATATTTCATTATTTTTAAAAAGTCACCTCAGAGACTGCACAAGTGGCAGAAGTTGGAGCTGCAGCTTGTCCTCCCCACCACCTCATTGTGTCTGAGCTCTGCTCACTCACAGTCAAGAATCTGGCCCACATGTATTTTACTAAATATTATGTTATTGAATTAATCGTGTTTAAGTGATACCATCCTCAATAGTTTAATCTGGTTCAGTGGCTCTAAATATAGATTTGCTCCCTGTCTTGCAAGAGATAAGTGGAAGTTATCTGCTGTCGCCCTTGTTTAATGTTCTGACTTCAAAGGACATAAAAAGGGATGCATAAGTCACTTGAGAGTGCTGTTGGAGAATCCCACTTGAAACATATTCATAAACCATGAATCATGTAACATAATCTTCAATGTGAACTTGGAAAACCATGCCACCAACCTCTGACTCATGGCAGACTAGACAGATTAGTTTATTTTCCACTGATCCACCCATGGAAGATACAGGATAGATATTTATATAGCACGTATTGGAGTGTGCAAAATCTCAGATGCCACACTGTACATTCTCAAATAGCTTTATGCTTACAATCACTTCCCAGACCAACCCATTCTTCTTTATCTCTCTTGTCTCTTTCTCAAAGCACAAGAGTCTTCAAAGGCAACCACAACATCCTGTCATACAGCAGTTAAATAAAATGATACTGCACCATACTATAGATTCAGTGTGTATATTTGGGAGTCTCCTTTGGGTCTTGACAGCCTTTAGAATGGAAGGGCGACAATTATGTATGTAGCTAATGTTAAATAGGAAGAAACATTTCAAATTACCATGATGATATTAGTGCTTTATGTCATATACCTGGAAGGAGAACACAGATATGTGGCTTCACTCAGCTCCAGCCATATATCTCTAGCTATAAAGCTAAAGTGCTTTATTAGGCCTTGTCTACACTACGGGGGGAGATTGATCTAAGTTACACAACTTCAGCTACGTGAATAACGTAGCTGAAGTCAACGTACTTAGATCTACTTACTGCAGGGTTCACACTACGCGATGTCGATTGGAGACGCTCTCCCGTCGACTCCCCTTGTGCTTCTCGTTCAGGTGGAGTACAGGAGTCGACAGGAGAGAGATCTGCAGTCGATTTAGCTAAATCAACCTCTGATGCATTGATTGCCACTCGTCGATCCCTTGGTAAGTGTAGACAAGCCTTTAGTAAGAAATAGGAAGGGACACAGAAGCATCAACATTACCTCCAGGTTTACTGAAGCCTACACTATTAACCATTTAAGGAACGCTTAATTTTGCCATGCAGTCATTTCAAACAAGACTCTTGCTACGACTCAGTCTCCTTTGCCTTCAGATATTTACATGGCTGCACTGCTAGCTATCACTACATCTATTAGGAATTATTTTATTTTCCTTACAAGTAACATAATTGAGAAGGGGGAAAAAAAGCTGTTTTTTGTTATGATGAGAAAATAAGACAAGATAACTCAAAAGCTATGTCTGATTGCTTGCTGGATGTCTTTGTTCACTGCATGTCACATAGCAAGGATATATTGAAAGCAAGGAAGCTGTCATTAAAAGCACAGGCTCAGATCTGATAGGAACTTATTTCAAATAGGCTAAATGGGAATGGAGACTTTTTGCTAAAATGAAAATAACCAGTAGATTAAGATCACTGGTAATCTATTCAGGTGAAAAAGAAGTAATAACATAACAAAAAGGCCCAGATTTTGAAAATCTGCCATGTACTGTATAAGATACACATAACTGTATGAAGTTGCAAGAAAGGATAGAAGCCTGTGAAAACCAATCTCTCCACTTATGTGATTGCATTAATTGGCGGAGTTCTCAAGTGTGATTGAACCTGTGTGAAAATATGTAGTCACTTTGTATTTCAATATAGCATAATGTAAATAGTGTATGATAACTCACTGCAATTCACTTCAGATTTCTTTCTAAGCAGAAACATGCTTGCCGGAATCTGCCAAAGTCAACATCTAAAAAAGAGATTTATCTCTTTGACAATTAGAATGAGTAGCTCGAGCGATAGATTCCAAGTTTCTTCATGTGCTGAAAAACAATACTTAATAGATATAGATAATAGCACTGTTCAGCCTTTGCTATGCATTTTTCCCTAAAATTATAGCTTGTATCTTATCTCTAAAATTAATTGAAGATAGAAGCTATGAATTCTACGTTTGAATTAAATACACAATTTGTGATCCCTCTGACAAATCCATTTCAGCCTTGACATGATAGTAAAATACATCTGAAGATAACAAAACCCAGGATCCTCTGAGGCTAGAGACATTGTACTTCGAAACTCACAAGCACTTCTCTTCTAGTTCTTAATTGTGTTATATAAATAACAAGGACACCTACGGTATGCAGAGTGACATCACATACAGTATGAAGAAAGGGTGATCACAGCATTACATTAAAACATGGCAAGTGTAATAAACAAGCACCTCAAAGCTATAAAGATATCCTTATTACACTACATAAAACAGATGCTACTGATGCTTTTAAGGGGTAATAAGATGATCTGAGGAGAACACCACAAGAAAAGAGATGCAATAAATATTTTGGCCTTTGTAAAATGATTACAAATATAAATTACTTTTTCCTGGTGAGTTATTATTTAATAACAGTTTTATGTCCATGGATGTGTGCTGACTACAAATCTGACCGCTTTCCATATACACTGTTGCTTTTGAAAATAGACATATTTGTGGAGATTTACACTATTAAAATTATGAAACTTTTCTATAAAAATCATCATAATTAATCTTGAGAGCAGCACATGGTTTTAAAGATCATGTGTAAAGTTCTTCTTAAAACCTGTAGTTCCCACTGATGTCATAAGAACATACATTGCCTTCTATGATGAGATAACTGGCTCTGTGGATATGGGGAAAGCAGTGAATGTGATATAACTTGACTTTAGCAAAGCTTTTGATATGGTCTCCCACAGTATGCTTGCCAGCAAGTTAAAGAAGTATGGGCTGGATGAATGGACTATAAGGAGGATAGAAAGCTGGCTAGATCGTTGGGCTCAATGGGTAGCGATCAACGGCTCCATATCTATTTTCAACAGGAACTGGCTTTGACAGCAATGGTGTTGCACAAGCCTCCATAACTTCCCTCCAGTCCATCAGTGAGTGATTCACCATTTACCAAAAGCCCATACATCACATCTACCAAAAGCCCCTACATCATCGCAGTTATTTCCTGTTCTAAGTCTGCTAGACTAATTCAAACACCAATGTTGTAATAGCTGGAAACATTACTTTTCCCAATCGCAAGTTTGGTAAGACTATGTCTTAAACCTACATCTTTCTCCCGTGGAAGTCAACTGCAAATTTTCAACTGACTTCAGTAGGACAGGGTCAGGTTTAGATGCAGGACCTATGAGGATCAGTGTTGAAAGGGCCATGAGTTTTTAATAACCAGAGGCTTGTGACAGACCAGAGGACTTTTACAGCAGGTCAAATACCAGGACAAAAAATATCTCTCTATACAATATTTAATAAATATTCTGTCATTCATTGACTAATTTATTCGACAAAGAGCACCTGTGCCACTATAAAGCTGGTTGAATATCACAAATAAAATTCTTTGAACAAATTATGTGTATAATACTGGCAACATTTGTGCTCCTCCATTGCTTTAGAAAGATAAGAAATCATGTAAAGTTGTTTTTAGAGCAATGGGGATCTCTTGTATTCACTGAGAAGCAGAGGTGTGCGTGCAAAGGTTTAGTCACGCAAAGAGAATACCCGAAGTTCTGGCTTATTATGATTTCTGCTTGGGTATGGAAATTTTTGCTATTAAAGCAGGGATTTTCAGATAATTCTGTAGAAGAAATCCTTTGCCTCTCACATATCCCTGATTTCAAACAAGATTTCAAAACTCTTTATGGCATGGTCTGTCAGATGAGATACAAGCATTCTGCCACCAGTGGTCTAGGCATCTCCCCTCCCACCTCAGTTGTCACAGATCTTCTGTAAACCAAAGTGACAAAGAAGATATTTAGGTGCCAATTTACTGATAAACTCATTATAGGGTCCTAACAACCCATTAAGAGAGTGAACAATGGAAAAAAAAGGTCTCCCTCTGAACATTCCAGAGACACTCTAGTTTTATTAATCTCCATGAATGGATCATCAAATCAGGCCCCTACCCATAAAAGGAGAGGCGTGCCCAACTCCAATGGCAGGAAATAGACTCATAGAATTTAAGGACAGAAGCAACCATTGTGATCATCTAGTCTAACCACCTGCACATTGCAAACTACAGAACCTCGCCCACCCACTTCTGTAATAGACCCCTAGCCTCTGGCTGAGTTTCTGAAGTCCTCAAATCATGGGGGGAAATTCCTTCCCGACCCCCAAATAGGGTGACCTGTTAGACCCACTAGCCAGACACCTGGGAAAGAATTCTCTGTAGTAACTTAGAGTCCTCCCCATTTAGAATTCCTGGCCATAGGGCATCTTGGGAAATATAGTCTGGTTGGGAAACTGGCCCATAGAGGAGAGTAGGAGCATAAGGCACTCACATTACATCTCCCAGGAAGCACTATAGCAGCATTTCTGAATAATAATAAAAAGTCAGTTTTAGCTAAACCCCAAAACTGTGTTTTTCAGGTGTTTGGTATTTTTTTCTCTCCAGAAAGCAGACACGTCACGTACAAAATTAATGTAGTTTGTTTTAAACCCAATTATCTGTTAAAAACAGTTTTGATGAAAACTTTTCATCAAGTCCTAGAAGTTTGTTAGCTTCATGTTAAGAGTTACACACAATTTCTTTATTTCTTTAAGCTAAGCTTCTCCTTAATGCAGAGGCATTCAGAAAAGCAATAACGAACCAGCTTTTCCAACCTATTTATCAATATGCTTGCAGTTTCCATTTCAAGGTATTGTAGGCAAAGCAGTAATAAATCTTGGGCAAATCTTTACCCAAGGTATTTTGATAAAAATTTTTTTAAAAATCAGTTCATACCCATTGACTCTTGCCAAATTTTGTTTCCATAATCTTTCTTTTGTTACTGAACACTTTGGTCTTGTGCCAAACAATACAAATGTTAAATGTGCATGATATCCTTTTGGCTTTTTTGCATCCTTACAGGTCATTATCTGAAGCCATCCATCAAAGGAGCAGAGATTTGTGCTTGTACTATAATGGGTGTAAACAAAAAACATGAATAAGAAGATTCTAAACTACTGAAGGAGCTTTTTTAAAATCTGAATCCAGGATTTGAATTTCACGATCAGTTGACTTAAAATCCGAGAGTCAAACCGTCAGAAATTATGTGGAAGAGTCCACATGTAACTATCGCAGCCCAGGCCCATAACTAATTTTGAGTTTGTTGTGATGTGCAATTCCGGATTTTAAGCAAAACAAATACTATCAAGCTTGTGCATTTCTTAAAAGTGTAAGTGTCACATAAAAGTGCTTCACCTCCTGACACTCTTTTCTGTAGCTTCCTGGCCAGCTGATATGTTCTGCATTTCACATCTGTATTCTACATTTTACAGGTTCTAATCTATCTCTGGCAGTAAAACTGTTCAAGAAGTATTCACCTCTATTATCAAAGATACTGCACGTACCCTAGAAGCACTGTCTCGGGCAGGAATATTAAAACTTAGCCAGAGATTTTAAATAAAATTAAAAGAAAAAAAGCACTCCATAAATAACTGTAAATAAGACTGTAGAGGTTCAGGACAATGGATTCACAAAGAAGGCTTACAGTATGAGCTACAGAATATGCCTCCTCTAGAGATTCCCTGACATTAGCTGTTTGTTTCTTTTTATTAGGAAGTTTTATGATGCATATAGTTTGCTTGCTTTTTTTGCTACCTTATAATTACTACAGAGATTTCATTTTGGAGGATTCATTTTTTTGTGGCTCCCACTGTGTACTTAGGCTTCCTCCTTGGGTGGTATCATTCTGTTATATATTGATTCTGACCCGGCAGGATACTGTGGTATCTTGCTTCGGATTGGATTACATGTTAAAATGGATAATGTAATGCTGTAATGCCATTTAATCCATAAAAAGGATAGGCCAAGACAGAGAGAGATAAACATTTAAAGTAAGATAAAAAAAAGTTAACCTAAAGCAATTGAATGGCACCAACAAGCCATATACCGTCTAAAGCATCAACAAAAGTTCACAGGGGGAAAAAAAGTGATTGAGTCCTAAACTATACACATGCCTCACTCTAAGCTCAAATGGATTTACCTGATTTAGCTAATTAGATAAGAAAAGCAAGCAGAAGTATGACAGCCAGCAAAAACATATCATTTGATTGCAACTGTTCTAAACAAGGCAATGGAATTCACTGCTTTCTAACAAAAGACTCTATATGAATCATAAAGGTGGTATTGTAGATCTGCAGATGAGATATATCTTAGTAATCTGACCATGTTGTTATGTAACACCTTGTCATCCTTCAGGCCATTCAGCTGTCTCCATTCCGCTAGTTTGCCTTATAGCACTGTTTGGAAAGAAGGTCACAAACCCTTTCTCCTTTGACTATTCCTTCACTCCTGCTTCCACCCTCCTTAAGGTCAGAAGTAATTTTCTCCCTTTCTGAAGGATCCAATAGTGCTTACCCTTGCTTAGTTAATGTAGCCAAATCCAGGTATCTCAAATGCCAGAAGAGTTTAATGGGCATAGGAAAGAAAACAAAGGGAAAAAAACCCAAAGTGATAGTTCTAGTCAGATACTAGAAGAAACACACTGCTGGATGGGGACAAAGTCTGTGTTACAAAAGTCATTACTGTGAGCATAGATGAACAAAACAAAAAAATCTCACTCTGAAGGCTGCCAGGACATTTCTCACATTGTCACCTTAGAGTGCCCCTGTGCTTTATACCTGAGCAAGGTACGTGTTATATGCTACAAAGGAAAGGTGCATCTCACCCCTCCCTTGAGATCTCATCCCATTCCATTTCACTGGATACGAAAGGCCAAACTGCAATTACTTTGTGTGTGGATGAAAAGTGTTGAGGAGTGCAAGGAGTCATCCGTCATCTTGCAGAGCAGTATCTATACCCAAAGGGGGTGTGGAGATGGCAAAAAGCCTCTCCAGTCTCCCTTTGGGTCAGGGCAACTCTTACTTGGTAAATAGTTCAGGATAAATTGTGCCAGACACAGACCCTATTGTGGAGGGATGCCACTAAACCCTGCACAGTAATACAATGTGCTTCTTCCCGTTGTCCAGACACAGTTCATGTTACCTCACCAGTATTTCTCATGGGTTTTATATTATGTTCCTGTTCCAATATTTACAATAATACTGATTTGCACTGAATAAAAAATCCACTGTCACCCAGAGTTTTGTGTAAGGGAGAATGTCCAGCAGTTGGTTCACAAAATCTCATTAGCCTCTTCGATTTTTTTGACAAGTCTTGGAAGAGAACTGTTCATTACCATGCAAATGTAGATAACCCCTATCTCTAGGCTAATTGTCATACAGTACTTCTTTTCATTCCAGTTAAATCTGGCAATTTTCAAGCCAAATCAATTTTCCAAGTCTCAGATGTAATGGACTAAAATAGACATTTAAATTGGAAGATGGCTGCAACCTTAACTACGGAGGTGCTACTGACTCTCCATGGAACAACTCCATAAAGAAGCTTATTTGTACATGTCTTTGCCCCAAAAGCCATACAGTTTAAGGGGGATAGGTGCTACTTAACAAGTTTAAATGTTACTCCCAAAGTACATTTATAGACTTCAGTGGGACTTCATGAAAAGTAAGCATATCAGAACCTGGTTCTAAATAAGACATGACACAACAAAGAGATGACAATAAATACTAGATATTAGAGGACAAGCATTACAGTAGTGACAGATCATGAGTTGTGCTTAATATTATATATTTTTAAAAGTTTCTTTATAAAAATAGTCTATTATATTAGAGTTTGTGGATAGAAAAGGACAGAAGACAGACTATGATTCCTAATAAAGGTGTTGCACATAGCTTTTAACAGAAGGCATAGGAATGCAATTAACTGTTGCAAAAGATAATTTTCATATAGAAAACACTGATGCTGCCTATTTGCCAATTAGGAAGCTAAACTCTACTTTCCATGATCACTTGGGCAAGCAGATCATTTACATAAATGTTTGTGGAAAGTGAACACAAAAGGGATGTGCGTATGGCAAAAGCAATTTCATTTTTAATGTGAGTGAATGTTAATGGCATTTTTTTTTTGCAGTTTCCCTGACATAACTGTTACCACTGGGGCCATGATAAGTTCTGACTGTAAGGTATTTTCAATTCCTTTAGGATAAAAATCTCAGAAACCACAAGAAGGTCCTCAATGCAGCAGAATCACTGCATTTCCACTGCACAAGGGGACTAAGAAGTTCCACACAGAATAAAGAGAAAGCTCCATGGTGTCTAAGGGGTTGTTGGTCAGTTGGTGAGTGATAGCAGCATTGCCCTAGGTGAGACAACAAGCAGTCTATATGGGTGGCTTGGCCTATGTTTGTATTGGTAGATTTATTCAGGCTCTTCTTTGTGCAAAAGATTTTTTTCCTGTTATTAAAAATATTTTTAGCTAAACAAAAAATATTTTCCAAGTATATGCCTCCCCATAATAAACCACCCTGTCAGATTCTGATTATAAGATGCTGCATTAATAGCACTCCATATGGTGTCATGTTTTGCTTGCAATGGTACATGTCGTTTCTAAGGTTTGTGAATGCTCAGATTTTTATGTATTCTAACTCTCTGCCTGTCCTCGGTCTTTGGAAAAATGTGACACTTTTGGAGGTTTACCCAATGCCATCTAGAGCTGTTATATGGAAATGATTGAGTTTTTAGACAAGAACTTAAATTGTTTGACAAAAATGAAGGATTATGTGCTACTGCAATTTACATCTTCTACAGCTGTTTTGGGAATGATGGCTTTTCAAAAATTCTAGGTTATATTCACCTAAGGAATTTGTAAAACATTTTACTCTTTACACAATGACTCGTTCCAAAATAAATCAGACTTGGTTTAGCTCTTATTTTCCATCCAAAACCCATAGATATTTTTATTCCTTTATGGTTTATTCTTTTTGTTTTAGAATTTATTTGTACTGAAGTTCTTAGTTAAGCACTGTTATTAAAAAGTATAAGAAGTAAGATGCTGGCAGAACATAAAAACCCCAAATAATATCACTGTGGTGTATGACTTCCATGAAAGGGTCCCTCCAAAATTTAGTTACAGTATCATACCATCAGAGGAAGATTAGCCAATGAGCATTTTACTCAGGAGGGAAATTCTGCGCACCCACAGATTTTTTTTTCTCAGCAGAAAATACATTCTGCTGGAGAGATGCTGGAGTTATGCCTTTTGCCCACCATGGGCTGCTGTGGCACCAAAACAGCGGACAGCTGCTCACCAGCAGTAACAGCCGATAGGGAGAGAGCAGAAGGGGTGAGGACAGAGTGGGGCACATGCGACTGCTGGGGAGGGTCACAGACTGGGATTCAGAAGAGCTAATGTGGGGGCAGACTGAGGCAGGGGCAGAATGGGAGTGGGGGTGCAGGGCCACATGGGGTGGGGGGAGGAGGGGTGGTTGAGTGGGGGTGCAGAGACATATGGGGATAGGGGAAGCTGTGTCTGACTGAATGGGAAAGGCTAGGAGTCAAACAGGGTCTGCATGGGAGAGGTTCCTCAACTCCCTAACAATCCTTCCTCTCACCCCCTCAAAAAACCTGTTCCATACTTTTCCCACTCATACCCAACAACCCTCCAGGTTCAAGCCCAGACTCCTTCCCAGAAATTACTTCCCTCTCCCTCAGTTCCTCCATTCCCCAAAGCCTTTGCACTGCTTCTGAGGGGTGCAGAAAATACGTTTCTGTATCGTAGTTTAAATGAATAATTATTCAAAGTTCTGTATTAATATGCCTAGCAAGGACTATATTTGTCAAAAACAAACACACAAAAACATTTTCTGAATCTTTTTCATTGCTTGTATTGTTATAGATATACTTGCTGAAAAGGTCTTTTGAAATAAATTACCAAAATAATCTAAACTGGTGTGATTATATTGAGTTATTTTGACCAATAAAATATGAAGAATTTAAAAATAGTGTGTGCAGAATTTTTAATTTGTTGGTGCAGAATTCCCTCAGGAATACCCTTTGTTATAGTGATGTGTTAAACAGAACATCATTGCTATTACCACCTAATGACTAGGAATGGATGTTACAGGTTTTCTTCCTACCAGATGCTTCCCTTTCTTACTACTGCTCCACTCTGCGGTGGACTGTCCTTTCAGGGACTCAGCCCTCCAGCCAGGTCACATGTTCAAGTCTACCCTCTCAGGGAATATATAAAACAGGACAGTCTTGGGGATTAATCAAGGGTCTCAGGGCTTCCCTTTTGGTTGGGAGTCATGTGGTCCAGATCCCGTATTTCCCCCAGCTAGATTCCCTGCATCAGGGAGAGACTTCTGTAGTTCTCCCTCTTTAGGGTTTGGTAGAAGAACTCACACCCACACTCTCAACCAGGCTCTGATACAGGACCCAATTGTAGGTAGCTAAGACCTGCACTGTGGAGTACTATGCAGCCACCTCCTTGGAATATTTACTACCAGTCCTCTCTCTTCCCACCTTCTAAAGTAAAGAATTAAACTCCAAGATGAAGTTTTTAACCTTCAGAGAAGCAAGGTCCTTCCTTTGGTGGCTTTGTAAGGTCACTATCACCCAGGCCTCAGCTAGCAAGAGCTCCTCTAATGCTCCTTTCCAGGAGCTCAGGATGTAGGTCAGCTCACCTCCCCTGTCTGCCAGCTTCTAAACTACTCTGGTCCCCTTCTTAACTACTCCTCTAGCCTGGGCATGCTTTCCAGGTGAGTAGGGCAGGGCCACCTTGGCCCAGAGTAGCTCTTTAGCCCTTTCCTTTCCAGAGTGGAGTTTGTATACCCCATCACATGATGTAATGCTTGTATCTTGACATTGTAATGTATTGAAGAATGCCCTCGACTGGAAGGCATCAGAATTTCTCAAAGTATGGCATAACAAATACTACTACAGAGTAGAATCCTATGCTATTGCAGCAGAAGGATCTGATTTCTACCCCTGCTGTCACTATGAAGTCCTGAATGTCATGGTATGCATCATAGTGACAACTATGACAGTGCAGGTGCGGATAGAACTGTTAAATATTTTTCTGAGGAGGTTTAGTGGATGGACCAGGCAAAATTGGAATTCTTCCTCTCCAGCTGAATTATGTAGATTCAATTAAGTTCAGTTGAATTAGTCTCTTGTTGTTGATAATGTTGTTGTAGGTTTTTTGTTGGTTTTTTTGTTTTGTTTTTCCTTTCTATCTCATCTCTGGATTCTTTGGGCCAGATTTCAAATCCTGACCTCTGTATTTGCCCACACTGTACCCAGAGTTTTGTCATTTAGGTGGCTAAGTAGCTAATTATGCCCACATTTCAGATAGTAAGAAGCATGAATCGTCTGAATTGCACCTGTAATTACTCGAGTGCAAAATGGGAGGCCCAGTTTAAGGCCAGACTGAAAATTGGGCCGTTACATACCATTATTCTAGCTAGGTATTCAATGATATGTGAATCAACATGTAACAAAATAAACAGAGTTCTGAAATAAATATCTCATAATAAATGACTATGCAAAAATAGGACTGATTCAGAAATAGAGTATTTAGCAGTCAGGAACCTTTTTATGAATAATATTGTACTTATGACAAGGGAAGAAAAAGAAGTGAATGTGGACACCTATTTCACCAGCCAAATCAAAAAATAATTCATGAAGTAAATCATAAAGAGCTGACACTATCCTGCTAGAACACAAAACTTGTGATATGAGAGAGAAAACATATAGCTAGGTAAATGGTGGGGCCAATAAATCAGTGCAAAAATCTAACGATTGCTAAGCTGACAAGAATGGAAAGTAGTGCAGCTGACAGAGAAGTGTAAATGACTGCACTGTTTAAAGCTCACATTGCACTCAGTTTTAGTACCATGGAAGATATAAAAAGCAGGGATATTTACAGCTGTCTTATCTAAAGAAAACAGATTCAGAGAAAGACTTTCCAACTGTTTTTAAAAAAACTTTTCCCTCTACCCTACTTTGCATTAGTGCAACTTGCTCACTTTCAGGAATCAGCGTTTTGGTGCCTTTGCTGAGATTTCAGAGCCAACAAAAAAAATTCGGATGTGGAAGTCGTGGAGGTTGGTAGACAGTGGGTCAAGGGCATGCACAGACGAACGTGCTCTCAGTCTGTGAACTGTACTGCGTCTGCACTATTTGAAGGTTTATCAAAAAGTAAGAATAGCAGACGTGAGTGTGTTTTTGTGATTAGTGCTGGGGAAGAGGGATTCAAATCTGTGAAACTACTATGGCCACAGCTGGGTTGGTACATGAATTTTATTCTTTTGTCTAGCCTCTTATAAACCTTACCACCTGTGAATTAAAACCTACGCAGAAGATCCTGCTATAGAAACACTAATCATGTGATCTGTAGGAAACGAGCACGATAATTTGGTTCCAGTCAAAAGATTTTCCTTTGTTTTGTTTTTTTGGGTAGCAGTTTGATTTTGTGTCTTACTGACTTAAGTGTTCTGTACTGCCAAAGTTACTGCTGGATTATGTTATGTACAATTTTCCCCACTGTGCTTCATCCTATTATGTTACTTTTAGAATGAGCCCACTAGAGCATAAAGCCATTTGGGGCCTCTGCAAGGGTGGTCTTGATGCACAAGCTACTGTACTACTAAAAATCAAATAGCCTCTAATGTAACAAATTTGTAATGTCCAAACAATCTGAAACAGAGCCCTCTGATAATGTTCTAATGTGCATGAGGCTCCTATAAAAAAATCTATGATGGCATGGGATATCTGTCTGTTAATTGACTTCCGAAATAATTTAAAATGAGAGAGAATGAAAGTTAGAAAATATGTGGTTAGACCGTTAGAAAATAGGGATTCTATTGTAGTACTGTAGAAAGCTGGAAGTGAATAAAGGAATTGTTTTAGAAAGGATGTATTTAAAATAGGGCAAGCTTTTTTGGCATTGTTCAAATGTTTTATAATAATGGAACATCTTTAGAATTAATATGACATCCATATCTGGCAACAGAAGACATGCAAGAATCAGAGTTGTGGTAGAATGCAAATCTTAGCTCGGTCATGTTCAGATACTTTACAACGCTAGAAGAGGAAAAGATCAAGCAAAGACCATTGTCTGCTCAGAGTCCTATCCCAGTTTGTGGCCAGGAATTAAATCTGCTGCAGCCTTTTGCAATTAATTGGCCAGTAATGTTATTGGGTCAGTCATGGTACACTTTGTGTGCCAGGTCATTATCCAACCAAAACCTAGGGCTTCAGTTTCAGTATAAAACTAGCCCCTGACCTGTGTAAACAGTGCAATTCATCAAAAGCCATCAGTATGCTGAAATTGTTTTATCTACCTCTATATATGAATTTCATTGATCTACTGTTTATTATGATTTGATTCTCTGTGTTGACTCTGCTACGACTGCTAAGTACTTGTCAGTGCATCAGTTAAATGTCACCATTGGTGGTGAGAAATGATAACAGCAAACTGCAAATGTCTTAAATGTAAACACGTATCTTTTTTTAAAACCAACTACTTAGTTTAGGAATCATATTTTAAAATATTGCTGTATTTTAAATATTGATATGTTTTAATTTTAGCCTGAGGAAATCATTGCTCCAATGTATTTTTGGACGAGAGTTTAGTAGGATTAAATAAATTATCAGACCTTTTCACAGACAATGAGGAATGTCCACAATTAAACAGGTAGCTGAACATTTTCATAGAGAACATAAAGCCTTATGCTTCACTGAGGATGGTACTGTTGTTAAGGCTCTAGCCTGATGCCCATGAAATCTACATTCCATTCCTGATGGCTCTGCCATGAACTTACCGTGTGGTCTTTGATAAATCACTTAATCTTTCTGTGCCTAAGTTCCACATCTGTAAAATGATCTTTATTATCTCAAAGGAGTGTTATGAGAATAAGTTGTGACAAGGTGCAGTGCTCCATTGATGAGGGCCACAGAAAAAGTATAAAAATGAATTCAGGACATAAGCCAGCTACTAACTGCCTGGGGTTATGAAGAAATTTCCCCAATGGCAGGGGTCATGAACCTTCAACACGTGGCCCATCAGGGTAATCCGCTGGCGGGTCACGAGACATTTTGTTTACATTGATCGTCTTCGGGCACGGCCCCCCGCAGCTCCCAGTGGCTGTGGTTTGAGATCTGAGTACAGCTGACCTAGGCTAAGTGACTGGTCCTTTGGGACTGGGAGTAACCTGAATATTGTGATTGTTGGTATAAAGTGACCATCTATCCCATAATCCAGCTTGCTTGGGTGGCAAGATAGACTGGAGTGCCCAAGGAGTTCACAGTGTTACAGTGCTTTAGGAGTTCACACTTGTTACCGGGTTGGTGAAATCTAATTATAAAACATATAACCAGTGTGGGATTTCTGCCCTGCTTTTTGACAATTTGCCCTGAGGTTGGCACTCACGATCATGAATAAGGTTGCCAACACTATATTTCAAAAGTAAGGGATTATTTTCTCAGCACTTCTGCCTCAACCCTCCTCCTGATATTATAATTATCATCATTAATAATAATAAAATAAAGAAATAAAGAAGCAGAGCTCTCACCTAGATTCAATAGGAGTATTTATTGTTGCTTTTTGCAGCACTCAGCAACTCCTGATCTTGTTGTACGGAGATGTAAAAAGAAGGGACTGTTGGCAATCCTAGGGAGCCACTCCAGACAGCAAGACACACACATGCAGAGGAGTGGTTGGGGCTGAGGCCCCCTCTTTGGGGGTGGATCTGAGTCTCCCTGAAGAGTGGGAGCTGTGGCCCGAGAAATGGGAAGGCTCAGTCTGCTCAGACAGAAAGATGCTGCGCCACCCCCCGCTCAACAGATGTCTTGTGTAGATTGTCCCTGCTGCTGCAATCCTAAGGGCTAGGTCCCTGGTGTGGGAGACATGCGTGTGCTAAAAGGGCATTGCCATGTTATGATAGGGCATGGTCTCCCAGTGAGGTATATCTAGGGCCCCAGATTGCCTTAGTCCACACTGGTGTGATCTGGTTTGGCAATTCCTATCACAAAAATGAAGTCCCACTTGTGTGCGCTATAATGTATGTGCAATAGCTCAGCTACAGTTCCATGTCCAATTCCTACTGTTGTACAGACACATCAGATATACATACAGCCAGGTGGCCAGTTAGGCTTCTAAATAATCTTTTTATTAATGCATTTGTCCCATATGCATGTGTGATAGTGGTAACTGATCTTACCGTGGGCTTCTTTTATTAAAAATTAGGCAATGGAAATTATGTTCACCAGAATTGTTTTTAAAACCGTGCCTAGCTATTATATGGATAGTTTTCATTGAATTTGGCATTGTAGGTGCTGCATGTGGTTGTGTAACAGCTAGGGGATATTATTTGCTTTTCTGTGTACTGCACCCATAATATACAACAGTCGCTCTCCCTACTGCACGGGTAGCTGGTCATTTTGTATTTCAGTTCAGCTGCAGAATGTTTAGAGCAAATCACAGTACTCCCTCTCATCTTGACTGATGGTGTTTTGTTGTTGTTGTTGGGTTTTTTTTTTGCGGGTGGCCAGGTTCTGGCCCAGAAAGTGCACGAGGAGCAACCCCCATCCATTGCATTCCTACAAAGGGACAGATTGTCATTGAGGATGCAATGGTTATCCCCATTTGCATTCTTGAAGGAGCTAATATTTGTATCCTGGGACGTGTCCATACTAACTTTTACAAAACTGTTAATTCTCTCAAGTTAATTGGCAATCAGTCAGTGAAGGTTAAAAAAACTTACCCTCTAATGAAGACAAGCTCTTAAAGGGAAGGATTGAGAATGGAATTAAAGTATCTCTAAAACTGTGAACCACCCTCTTGTGCGAGGAGCATGTTGCCACTTCTGACACACTGCTAGAAGTGTCATTCCAGCATGCATCCCCAGGAACCCTTGGGAGGAATTTTGGCTGGCTGAGCCAAATTTCTCGCCTCCCTTCACAAGACCTCCCCCCACTTACCCGTGCTGAGGTGCCCAAGGGAAGAATCCTATCCTTAAATTTGTCTTTTTCCATAATCTAAAAGAAATGTCCCTTCGACTTAAAAATGTTTGGCTTTTTATGGCTGGGAAAACAAACAGTTCCTGTTAATTACATTGTAAACTGAAGACTATACTTAAAATGCTTATTTTACATGGGATATTTACCCTAGAATACATATGCTCAACCTATTTGCTGAAAAAAACCAGCATTCAGCAAACTGTTTGAGTGTGTGTATCTGTGTTTCATTTTCAGCTTCTAGAATACAAGGTTAATGTATCTGAGTCACTGAAATAATCTACAGTTACATGAAATAACTGGACTGTATGATATCACATTGTATATCAAGGCAAGTCTTGTAATTTTTCAATAATTACTACTTTAAATCGTTTCTCATGGAGAATTTTTTCCTCCTCAATGACTAATTGACTGTGATTTGTCTCCATTTGGTATTTTATTTTTATGACCCTAAGTTATTTTCCATATGCAGCTTGTTGAGATATCACTTTTTCCAAACATGCAGCATTTTTTCTACAAAGAGCCTTTGACTCATTCCAAAACAGCGCAGACAACATTATGGTTGTAATAGGAGATATACTGAACTTCTTCCTCTTCATTCCCAGACAATCACTTTGGCACGTAGAATATTTTGTTTATTAAATTCAAATCAGTTCATATTAATGATAGGCCAAGTGAAGACCCTCAGATATGAACCCTCTACAATTTCAAAAGTTAGGATTTGAATCTATGCATCTGATCCCACCCCTTGGGTTTGGAACAGGATATAGATCAGACCCTAAAGAGACCCCATTTTCTTATTCCACTTCAGACACAGCCAAGAATGCCATACAAATAATTGTTCTCCTAATGTTTCAGTCCAAGATGTCAGAAATATTGCAAGATAATCTCATGACATGAACTCAGTTATCTTACTCTATCTTAAACCTTCCCTTTCTATCTCTAGTTAATATGAAGCAAGCAGTTTTTCACTGGAAAGTCATATTGCTTATAAAAAAGAAAACAACCTTTTTTCCCCCTAGTTCAAGTTTTTAAATGGTGAAGCCAAGGGCCAGTACAAATTACAGTGCAACATCTAGAAGTATCTTGCATTTTCAGAGGAAACTTTTAAATGAATTCCCAAAGCCGAGTTGACAGCACACTCTATGCTAAATTGCAATCCAGAATTTGATTTTTAATGGGTACGCTGGGAAAAAGTCACAAAATTGAGTCTATTCATAAGCATTCCACCTCCTTTCCTATCCTATCCTTGCAAGGATAAATGTATTCAGGCTTGAGAAATTCACAAACAGGCCAGATAGATAGATGCTGTCCATGCTAAATCTTCTTTATCTCAAACTTGTGTCCATGATTCATGTTACTATTGAAAGAAATATATTTGCATATACGATAGTCTTCTTTGATACTACATAAAAATAGGTATTTCCTATCACTGTAGAATTCCTTGAAAGTCTAACTAAAATAGAGATCTGATTTCAGGGAAAATACTAACATACTGTAAACTATGAATCACAATTCATTTTCGTTTGGTTGATTTTGTCTGTTCATTTGTATTTTTGCTGGTCTTATCTGACATCATCAACACTAACTTTTTGAGCTGGAATGCTGTTATCCACGGACGAGTTGTTGAAAAATGCTGTTTTGATTTGATAAATACTGTGGGAATATTACCCAATACTGTAGAAAAATATTTTGATGCTCGTTCATTTCTCATCTTTGCCAGAGTTTTGATATAAGAAGGCCCACTAGGGATACTAAACCTGATGATGTTGCTGCTAATAAAATTTTTTACATGTTTGGCATGTTATGGTTTCTTCTATCCTCAATAAATGTAAATAGAATTTGCACAATGGAGTCACTTTGGGTGGCAGCCTTTTATGTTTTCACCTTGCTAGTTTCAAGTCCACAACCCTTTAAAAGATTCAAGCAGCATATGCAGGTTCCTCTTTGTTAGCTGTTACTAGATGCCAGGATATAGGATGTCAGTAAGAATTATGACCCTGGTTCTGCACATTTTCTTACTGCTGCCACGGATGGCAAAGGAACTGTACCATCCAGGCTTTTTCAAAATGTAACCAGTGGCTGAAAAGATGGGTCAATAAATTGTGTTGTCCAAACTCATAACTCAATTAATTTGGTTTTGCAGCTGAATAAAGCACTCAGTAAACAGGATACCAAGAGTGGCACATTGCTGTATGTGAAACAACATGTTTTGTTCATCTCAGATACCGCCACCATCAGCACAAGTAACAAAACAGTATTCCCGGCTGAGATGAGTAAATTATGGCATGTTATGCTGCTTACATGACTATGCAGCATTTCTTAAGTGTATATGATTCTTACAAAGATTGTATGTTCTCCTTAGAATGGTGATGAGTTTAATAAGCATGTAAATTATTTCTGAAATTAATTATTAGATATGTGAATTGCATAATGTATTTACTTATAATTGCATAATATATTAACTAAAGGGTTAATTAGTGCACATGTTATGCATACTTCCTAAACTAGAGTCCACTCAGCTGGATTGTTATTCATTAGAGGAGCCAGGGAAGTGTAATAGGGTATTTTTATTGCAACTAATGTTATAGTCTGCACCTTTAGCAGTGATTTTGTCCAGAGACGTAGCCGTGTAGAAGCAGAGCTTGAAAAGAGCAATGACAATTGTAATCTTTTTAAACTGGTTAGGCTGCTGGTTTGATCTCTACCACGCTGTAGAAACCTTTACTTCATTTAATAAGCGTGTGTTAAAAGAAAAACAAGTATGTGCTTTTGTGATTGAATAATATGCAGAACACTATCAGCCAGGTTCTCTCATGAGGTCAGCGCTTTGGGCCCCTCAAGGGGTACAAATGGGCTGTAATCTGATTGTTAGTTCCTAGAATTCCCCTGGTGAGGCGAACTGTCTGCTACCTGTAACTGTGCCAGATCCAGTCCGTACCTCAGGAGTATAGGGAGCATGCTACAGTGTGGAGGGAGCATGGTAGAGTAGAGCTCCACTACCTCAATCCTCCACTGGATTAAGGTCTATTAAGAATGCTACATCTGTGATGCAACTTAATACTGTCCAACTTCACAGTAGCTCTAGGTGGTGTCAAAATGGAAGCCAGCCCTCATACTCAGAGAACCGTAACCAGCAGTTAAGAGTTGCAGTTAGTGCTCATATATATTCAATATACCACTTTGTATATTGAAAATATTGATGTACCCCACAAAGCGCTGTTGCAGGGAAACAGCTGTATGCCCGGTCAATTCTTTTGATCTTTAAGTCATTTTCTTGACATTGCAAATTACCATTGATCCTAAAGATGTGCCAAAATAATTTCAGTTCACTATCTTATGTTAAGAAGAATCAGGAATTCAGCTAACCAATTTAAACATTCTAAATATATCAAATCATACGTTACCCTATGAATCATATTCATACTGAACCTCTCTCAGGACTATGCTTAAAAGTCCAGAGCCATAAGAAAGAACAAGATTATAAGCTATTTTCATCAGTAAGAGATTTCCCAACATTTCCATATGGTTTGATATTGTACTTGTTTACTCTCCATAGCTAACACCTTGCCTATTAGGATTCTTAGAGTCTAAACCTGGTGGCTGAACTTTGTGACTTTGTCCTCACCCATAACTATTTCACATTTCGGGACAATGCATACCTTCAAGTCAGCGGCACTGCTATGGGTACCTGCATGGCCCCACAGTATGCCAACATTTCTATGGCTGACTTAGAACAACGCTTCCTCAGCTCTCGTCCCCTAATGCCCCTACTCTACTTGCACTATATTGATGACATTTTCATCATCTGGACCCATGGAAAAGAAGCCCTTGAGGAATTCCACCATGATTTCAACAATTTCCATCCCACCATCAACCTCAGCCTGGACCAGTCCACACAAGAGATCCACTTCCTGGACACTACGGTGCTAATAAGCGATGGTCACATAACCACCACCCTATACTGGAAACCTACTGACCGCTATTCCTACCTACATGCCTCCAGCTTTCACCCAGACCACACCACACGATCCATTGTCTACAGCCAAGCTCTACGATACAACCGCGTTTGCTCCAACCCCTCAGACAAACACCTACAAGATCTCTATCAAGCATTCTTACAGCTACAATACCCACCTGCTGAAGTGAAGAAACAGATTGACAGAGCCAGAAGAGTACCCAGAAGTCACCTACTACAGGACAGGACCAACAAAGAAAATAACAGAACGCCACTAGCCGTCACCTTCAGCCCCCAACTAAAACCTCTCCAACGCATCATCAAGGATCTACAACCTATCCTGAAGGACGACCCATTGCTCTCACAAATCTTGGGAGACAGGCCAGTTCTTGCCTACAGACAGCCCCCCAATCTGAAGCAAATACTCACCAGCAACCACATACCACACAAAAGAACCACTAACCCAGGAACCTATCCTTGCAACAAAGCCCGTTGCCAACTGTGTCCACATATCTATTCAGGGGACACCATCATAGGGCCTAATCACATCAGCCACACTATCAGAGGCTCGTTCACCTGCACATCTACCAATGTGATATATGCCATAGAGTGCCAGCAATGCCCCTCTGCCATGTACATTGGTCAAACTGGACAGTCTCTACGTAAAAGAATAAATGGACACAAATCAGATGTCAAGAATTTTAACATTCATAAACCAGTCGGAGAACACTTCAATCTCTCTAGTCACTCGATTTCTAACCTAAAAGTGGCTATTCTTCAACAAAAAAAACTTCAAAAACAGACTCCAACGAGAGACTGCTGAATTGGAATTAATTTGCAAATTGGATACAATTAACTTAGGCTTGAATAGAGACTGGGAGTGGTTGAGTCATTACACAAAGTAAAACTATTTCCCCTTGTTTATTTCTCCCCTCCCCCCACTGTTCCTCAGACGTTCTTGTTAACTGCTGGAAATGGCCCACCTTGATTATCACTTCAAAAGGTTTTCTTCCCCCCCACACTTTCCTGCTGGTAATAGCTTATCTTAAGTGATCACTCTCCTTACAGTGTGCATGATAACCACCCATTTTTTCATGTTGTGTGTGTATATAAATCTCCTCACTATATTTTCCACTGAATGCATCCGATGAAGTGAGCTGTAGCTCACGAAAGCTTATGCTCAAATAAATTTGTTAGTCTCTAAGGTGCCACAAGTACTCCTTTTCTTTTTGCGACTACTGACTAACACGGCTGCTACTCTGAAACCTTAGAGTCTTTTGTGTATGTAATATCTCCAGAAACACCAGTACCAAAATTAATTAGTTGAACTCTAATTTACTGGGGTGTTTATTACTTTGGTTAGATGACTGGACATAAATTCTGGTTGAAAGGTACAATCCTGCTTCTATTGATGTCAAGTGGAATGTTACCATTAACTTCATGGGGCATGCGGGATCAAGCCATAAGTGACTGGGTATTAAACTAATGCTTAGTATGGACTACCCAACAATTTCTCAAACTTTATGTAAACTTTAACAATTTGATCGAAGTTACTCTCTCTAAGCATCCTACACTTTTTGCCATACATCGGTACAGAAAGAATTGGAATAGATTTATTTTTTTAAAAAAAGACTTATTGATGTCATTGATTTAATGGTTCAAGTTAATTACAGCTTTTAAAATAGACACCTAATTTAACATATTTTCAAATTCTTCACCATTAACTTCTACTTGTCTGGCACTCGAAATAGTAAGCTTAAATGGAGGTTTCTCTTTCATGGGGAAAAATATGTTGAATCCGTGAAGGTTTAGAAATTCCAAGGCTGCTTTTACAACATTCATGAGCAGATTTCTTTAGGGAAAGCCATTCTCTGTTTGAAATCTGATCTCTCTTGACAGATATTTAAAAAGCAGCATATCTGATGTTTTCAAATCCCCTTGTGCTGCTGCTTCTTCAATTCTATATGTACGTGGGCATAACAGGAAAAAGGAGGATTATTTATGCTCTGTGAGGAAATACTAAATAAGAATCAGACCCCGTTGCTGACTTCTGCAGATTTTCCCAACATTTCCCACAAATATTGAGTATTTGGCTCTTGGCATGTTAACAGCCACCATAATGGATTAGGTGTACCTGTAATAAAACAAAGCAACCTGCATGAATCCAAACGGATGATTTTTCAATACTGCAGAATATTTAGTCTGAGAAGAAAATACATTCTTAACCAAAAAAATACCAAAAAAATGGAATTTATAATATCAGCCCATAATAAAAAGTCTCATGGTTTCTTGTATATATACAGTGAGCATAATTAAAATATTTCAACTGGGGTGTAAGATTTTCCCATTTAAGAGTTATTTCTCTCCCTATACATATAGTTCCTGGATTAAGAAAGCAGCTATGCACATGCTTAATTTCATGTGTATGCAGGATAACACTTAAGCATGTGCTTAACTGCTGTAGTGAATAGTGATCTTTTCCTGAATATCAGTAGAATTAATATCTTTCAAAGCAGTGAAAATATACTCACTGCATATCACAGTCACCATCTCCACTTGCTGCACTTGTTAAAAGAAATTATTACATTTTCTACTTTTTCAGTAAGAGACTATAGAAATTATAGGGGAAGCAGCGTGACCTAGTGGGGAGGGCCCTGGCCTGGAAGTTAGGAGACTTGGATTTTATTTCTGGCTCTGTCACTGGTCTGCTAGGTGGACTTGGGCAAGTTACTTCACTTCTACATGCTTCAGGTTCCCCATCTGTACAATGGGGATAATGCTCCTGACCTTCTTTGTAGAGGGCTTTGAGGTCAACTAATGAAAAGTGATATATAAGAGATACATACTGATTATCACTGCTCATCAGATAACCGTAAGTGTGAGAGGCCATAGACTTCCAATCAGCAGCTATACGGCTACATTCAAGGAGTGTGGATCCCTGTTGTTGTTTTGTGATAGGAAATTTGGACAGGAGGATACACGTTTATTTCAACCACCTACAAAAAATCTCTCTCCAGATAGTGAGGGATGATCAAAATAACTCTAGCCCATTTTTTTTCTTTTGCACACCTTGTCTAAGGACAGTAGTAGTAGGAAATAAGTGTGAAACTACAGCTCAAACTGCCATTATTTTTGTGACAATGTGTCAACTACTTTGTATGCTGGTTCCTGGAGATATATATTTGTTCTTGGGGCTCTCTGCAGAGGTGAATAAGTTGATTTTGCTCTACTCAAGGGAGTTCATCAACCTGTGTTACACTGAAATCTTCAGGGCCAATTATTCTGTTAGAAGAGACTTCTCACTCAATTTGTATCTCAAGTACCTTCCACCTGTATGTTTGCAATTTGAATATGTGCTCCAGTGCTTTCTGGAGTTGTGGAATTGTTTCTTGATGTAGTAAAATACTTTGGGACTCATTTTTGGATCAAATATGACACCATGGTTGTATCATCTGTAGTGACTAGGACATGTTGATTATCATGAAATGGATGTAATTTAATGCCCTGAATTGCAGGCAATGACACTGCTGTATTTCACATCTCCAGACCAAGCCTCTGCATTGCCTCTCCACCCTGGTAAACAGTCATCTGAAAATCTGATTTACATACAGGGGCCACCCATACTAGTGAATCTATCACTGTTCTGGGACTGGTTTCAGGGTGGTAGCCGTGTTAGTCTATATCAGCAGAAAGAACGAGGAGTACTTGTGGCACCTTAGAGACTAACCAGTTTATCTGAGCATAAGGTTTCATGAGCTAAAGCCCACTTCATCAGATGCATGCAGTGGAAAATACAGTAGGAAGATTATATATACACATACACACACAGAGAACATGAAAAAATGGGTTTTGCCATACCAACTCTTAACAAAACCAATCAATTAAGGTGGGCTATTATCAGCAGGAGAAAAAAAACCTTTTGTAGTGATAATCAGGATGGCCCATTTCAAACAGTTGACAGGAAGGGTGAGTAACAGTAGGGGGAAAATTAGCATGGGGAAATAGTTTTTAGTTAGTGTAATGACTTATCCACACCCAGTCTTTCTTCGAGCCTAACTTAATGGTGTCCAGTTTGCAGATTAATTCCAATTCTGCAGTTTGGAGTCTGTTTTTGAAGTTTTTTTGTTGGAGAATTGCGACTTTTAGGTCTGAAATTGAGTGATCAGGGAGGTTGAAGTGTTCTCCGACTGGTTTTTGAATGTTATAATTCTTGACATCTGATTTGTGTCCATTTATTCTTTTGCATAGAGATTGTTCAGTTTGCCCAATGCACAAGGCAGAGGGGCATTGCTGGCACTCTATGGCATATATCACATTGGTAGATGTGCAGGTGAACGAGTCTCTGACAATGTGGCTTATGTGAATAGGTCCTATGATGGTGTCCCTTGAATAGATATGTTGACAGAGTTGGCAACGGGCTTTGTTGCAAGGATAGGTTCCTGAGTTAGTGGTTTTGTTGTCTGGTTGCTGGTGAGTATTTGCTTCAGGTTGGGGGGCTGTCTGTAAGCGAGGATTGGCCTGTCTCCCAAGATCTGTGAGAGTGAGGGATCGTCCTTCAGGATAGGTTGTAAATCTTTGATGATGCGCTGGAGACGTTTTAGTTGGGGGCTGAAGGTGATGGCTAGTGGCATTCTGGTACTTTCTTTGTTGGGCCTGTCCCGTGGTAGGTGACTTCAGGGTACTCTTCTGGCTCTGTCAATCTGTTTCTTCACTTCAGCAAGTGGGTATTGTAGTTGTAAGAATGCTTGATAGAGATCCTGTAGGCGTTTGTCTCTGTCTGAGGGATTGGAGCAAATGCGGTTGTATCTTAGAGCTTGGCTGTAGACAATGGATTCTGTGATGTGGTCTGGATGAAAGCTGGAGGCATGTAGGTAAGTATAGCGGTCAGTAGGTTTCCGGTATAGTGTGGTGTTTATGTAACCATCGCTTAGCATTGTAGTGTCCAGGGAGTGGATCTCTTGTTTGGACTGGTCCAGGATGAGGCTGATGGTGGGATGAAAATTGTTGAAATCATGGTGGAATTCCTCAAGGACTAATTTTCCATGGGTCCAGATGCTGAAGATGTCATCAATGTAGTGCAAGTAGAGTAGGGGCATTAGGGGAAAAGAGCTGAGGAAGCATTGTTCTAAGTCAGCCATAAAAATGTTGGCATACTGTGGGGCCATGCGGGTACCCAAAGCAGTGCTGCTGACTTGAAGGTATACATTGTCCCCAGATCTGAAATAGTTATGGGTGAGGACAAAGTCACAAAGTTCAGCCAGCAGGTTTGCCGTGACATTATTGGGGATACTGTTCCTGATGGCTTGCAGTCCATCTTTATGTGGAATGTTGGTGTAGAGGGCTTCTACATCCCCAAATAAATTTGCTTGTTCTGGGACTGATGCTTATAAGTGCATGGAAATACATGTTTTCAACCATTTTGTTAGCATGATTCTCAGAGGGTTTGAAAGCATTTACAAAAAGGAATGTGCTTGACTCATGTCCCCAACAAGTAAAGATGATTTTATCCTGCAGCTTATACTGGAAGATATTAGGGTTATCACTACCTGATCTCTGAGAAACCTCTCCTTAGTGAAAGGTATGGCATGACACCCATATTAGTTTTCTTCTCTACAACTTCCACTCCCACATGAGTGACTGAGATGGCACCAGACTGCTGCTCTTGAAGTTAGTGCAGAACCCTGGCTTCACAGTTATGATTAGGGTCAAATCCATGGCTAAATGGGAGTTTATCCTTGACATGTCCCACATAAAGATGCCACCCAGAAAAGGATGTTTTCCCTGTATCTGCAAGTAAGCAATAATTACTACCTGTACCTTGACAAGAAACTTGTGGGCGGTAGCCAACTTCGCAGAAAGGTATGGTAATCAGTGCAGATGTGTAGGCAGGAAGAATGAGCTTCTGGAGGGAAGATATGATTAGTAGATGCAGGTACAGATTCTGTTTTTGCGAAAGATGGATATCATAAAGTTATCTGGCTGGATGTTGGAGAGGTTAGAGATCAGGGTTTCCACTCAGAATTTCCCATATATGATAGATTTGCTCAAAATATTTAATATCCAGAATTGTTTTTATTCTACCTGATTTCTTAAGAGCAGTCTCTTACCTTGTTAAAATACTGGAAAGTAGATTATCCAGAATCTCTTAATGAGGACCTGGTTAAATTTAAGCTGTCTGGATCACATGTAGTCCTGGGTTCTAAGGTGTTCTTGATCACCTGAAGTGAGCTAAGGGCAGCTGAGTAAACTCTGTGACAGTGTCTGCTCATAATTTCTAGGACCTGTTTGTGACCAGTTTTTTCTCAGTCATACAACAAGGAGGATCATCTCTGGGCAGAATGGGGTGCTTATCCACTTCAGCGATATTTGTGGTGAATTCTTTTCTGATACGAAGAAATGATGGGATCTTGTGAATATCTCACTTCTGTTTCCTTTGTATCAGGGTCTACTCTCTCTACTATTGGTATCATTTTTATGGTATCTGGTACTGTTGTAGGGGCAAAAGGACCCCTATTTTTGTTGAACTACTGATGCCTTCTCAGCTTTGGAGGAGGAGTATATGAAATGCTAGTCCTTTTCTGAATTCTCTACCATCACTTTGTCAAGGGATTCCCAAAACTGATTTCTTATCTAGAAAACCTGACAGAATATTGAAAAAAATACAGATCGGAAAAAACACCTGTCAAATAAATTATTCTCCTATTACTATGTGACCATCTATGGGCTAGCTGGTTTGTCAAATACTAAAAACACGTGCAAACAAATGGTTTGAAAAAAATCATATAAATTATCCTTAATGGATAATTTGACAGGCTATGGCCCCTGAAAAAGAGCTGTTGGAGCCAGCTGGTTGTCTGAAAATCTGCTTCTGCAAGAACAGCCACAGATAACTCCTTGCAGCTGTGTTTGTGGCTAGAGAGCTGGGGGAGGATAGTATCCTGTCTTACCTTGGATGCATTGGTGGTGAGGGACCAGATCTTTTATTGCTGGATGGACTCCACCTCCGTAGTATTAGAACTCCATTTACCACTGATTGACAGTAGCTGTAGATGCCTATCTTCACTACAGTAAAGGCACCCCATGTATCTATCACAAATTAGCAGACCTTATATTGGGAGAGAGAACCAACTTACAGGCAAAATACTGTGGAGTTTCAATTATAATTCCTTTAAAAATCATTACTGATATTACTATTGAGTAAATTAATAGTTTATTACTAATAGCAGTGGGAGGCTGGGTATATATAAAAATGTTTTTGAAGCTAATTAAATGCAAATCCAAATTATCTGTGTATGGGTTTTCTATAGCTCTCATCATTGTAATATCTCTTCCCCTTATGTATAATGTCTGTTCTTTCTCATTCAGAGCAAATACGTGGAGACTGGTACTGTAGTCTAGTCTGCCTCTACCTCCTTTGGACTCTCTTTTTCTGTCTCAGGTACAGAGTTGAAGACAATGGGGCTTATATTTAGTTTGGCTATGTCAAAATTGATTGGGAAGGTAAAACACCTTGACTCTTGATGTCTCAACTATAATGCAATGAGTGGTAAAAATCCAGCCTGATCCCATGTCACTCAGCATGACAATTAGAGACAGCTAGATTTATATTTACAAGGCTTTGGTTATATACAATACCATGGTACCTTCCTTCTTTTCTGTTGGTCTTGTAACAAATGTCTCACCTGCTGTTACATGTGAAGAACTGAGTAATTTGCCTTATTTGAGGAAAAAAACTTAGCATAGTTCTAAAGACTAACACCTGAATCTCTTAAATCTATTCAATTTGTCTTTCTTGTGAGCTCATTTGTTTGACTTGGGGTTTGGGCTGTTTCCAGTAACAGAAACATACCTGTTTGGTTTTTTATTCCTATTTCATTTGTTGGCTGTTGTTTCAAATGTCATTTGTCTCCACATGTGTTCAGGGACTTATTTCTCACACCTCTTTCACCACTGATACAGAGAAGTCTTTCCTGACCTTAAAGATGGCCTGGGAGGCAAAGTGAAAATTGGCTTGTGACCTCTTTTTTTTTTTTTTTTTTTTTTTTTTTTTGTCATTTATGATGAATAAAGAAGGTCTGAAAGGTTTTTTTGTCAAAAGAGAAATTAAATAAAATTACAATTCTGCTTGTTTTACATTAAAAATTTAGGACCAGCTGGGAAGACCTTATGTGATTAGAGAACTAGTAAAATAACAGCACAAGAAATAAGAAACAAACCTGAACAGTCTAAAGGGGAAATAATTTTTAATCAAACTTTTTAAAACAATTTAAAAACTGTTTGTGTTAAACGCCAATTGCTAATGAAGACTCAGGAGAAAAGAGGTCTCTGTTAAAGATTCAATGTCCAGGCCCCTTTAATTAATGAGTGAGAGCTCAAAGAATACCTCACTGAGACCAGCAAAAAGTCCCTTGCATATCCTGAAATGACCAGAATTAGCATTCCCGATATTTCTTAAAAGGGGCGGGGGGGGGAGGCAGAAAAAATGTCCTCTGTTTAAAATAAAAAGAAACAAAGCTTTCAGGCCTCCTTTCTATATCACAAAGAGACACACACACACACAAAAATATAGGGGCACACAACCCCAGTTTAAAGGAAAAACGTTTGTTGATCAGGTCACCTTTAAAAGTGGAGAAAGACCTGAATCAAAACACTGGATCCAAACATCCCCAAACTTCAGCAAGATCATAATCCTGATATGGACCAAATTTTACTGTGTAGGTCCATCTCTAATTAAAATGATATACTAGACAAACCTCTAATTGAGTCAGCCCATAGGAACCCCCAAGTCCAAGTGTTGGGTATAAGAAGTAGGACAAAGGTGATGCCATACTGAATCAAACCATTTTTCCATTGAGTCTGTTAATCTGCCCCTAATATTAGCCATGCTGTGATACTTCAGGGCAGTCAATCCCCTCTTCTGAAGGGACCTAAACAAGCACACTATGCACACTTTATGCACCAGAGGTTAGTAAGTGGGTCTCTCACCCTGGAGAAAAGACAAAGGTCCATCATAGGGGCAATCACCAGAGCAATACTTTCCCCAGTAATCCCTGCTCTCTGACCCCTAAGAACAATCCTTTTTCTAGCTTCTTTTCTCAGTCTTCTCCTGAGTTGGCGGGAGGGGGAGGGAAGGTTACTAAAGCTACTAAAGCTTCACAAAAAGAACGGGAGTACTTGTGGCACCTTAGAGACTAACCAATTTATTTGAGCATAAGCTCACGAAAGCTTATGCTCAAATAAATTGGTTAGTCTCTAAGGTGCCACAAGTACTCCTTTTCTTTTTGCGAATACAGACTAACACGGCTGTTACTCTGAAACTAAAGCTTCAGTAATTTCTGCAGGGCCAGAACAAGAACTGACAGAGGGCTTGGGAAGTGTGCAAGGACTTGGTTCATATAAGTTATGCATCCTTCCTGGTGTCTCTATAACTTGCCCCTGTGCAGTCAGTGCAGACCCCACTCCACTCCATTGTTCTTGGGATTGGTTATCCTGATGTGCTAAGGGACGCCTTAGTGCTCTTTTACATAGGGATCGCTTCACCCATTACTAAAAGTCATGTATCCATTGCTGAGGTGGGAGGCAGCAACAGTTAAAGAGTGCAAAGCAGCACTATATAAGCCAAATGAAGAATGATTTAACCCATGGAAACTGCAGAAGAATTTTAGGAGCCAAAGGTTTGATTCGTCTGACTTCCTCAACCACCACATTACATTAGCATGGTTTCCTGTGCATTTCATTTCTTTGATGTTTAAAAAGAAAGAAAAAGAGATGCGTGATTGATTGTGCATTCGAATAAACACACATTGAGATTCAAATAAGCACTCAGAGTGTAACTCTTGACATTCTCACAAGCATAGGGGAGCAGCTGACTTTACGTCAATGTGTGGTGAGTGGTGGAGCTCTAGATACAGGCACACTTCGGCACATTGTTAAAAGTTAGTGAAAAAGCACATATTGTGCATTTGCGTGTTATTTCAATAACTTCATTATTGGTCAACCAAATGCCTTCAAACATGTCAACGGTCCTTGTTCTCCTCGAGTCTAAAGTCCATGGCAAATGTAAAGTCCATGGCAAAGGTTTACAAATAAGTACAATGGAGTTATCTGAGCATGTTTCTTAACGAGTGAAAAAGTTTCTTAACGCTTAAATGACAAAAACAAGCTCCTGACATTTTACCAAACTTCAGAATACTCATCATGAGAAATGTCATTACAAAAGTGCATTTTTTAAACGTTAGAAAGGTCTGAAAACAGAGCGGCTCATAAAGGAATTTCCTCATCAATTTTAACAATAATGCTCAAAAGAGTGTAAATCCAGTTACAGTCTAGCTACTTGAGAGTCTGCCACTGTTGCTCTTTAGGTTTAGATGTAAAACAAAACTATATTTTACAGAAGCAGCCCCTAGAGGCCAAGGGGAATACTGACATCTCAGGGTGACTATTCATTCTATCAATCCTCTGATTATTCATTCATTCATTCATTTACTCATTCATTCATTGCTGCTAAATCAGTAGGAGAACTTATTCACATGTTATAGCTGCAACACTGACAGATCAGCTATGAATGATTTTATATGTTAGGAAGACGAATACATAGGAACAAGTGACGTAGTGCAATTAAAACAACAAATTCCAAGCAAATAAGTTACTTCAGAAAATTCAAAAGATTAATCATTTGATTATTTTTTAATAGCAATGTGGAGTTCTGCATTTATCGCCTGATGGAACTCCTGAAATGCATTGTGTAGCTTCAAAAGCAGTCTCGCATTCTGAATAGGACACTATAAACCTGATTTCAACAGATTGAAAACAAGATGTGACAAGCAGTTTGACACTGGCCCTCTACTAATTTCCGCTATTTGTAAAGAGGCACATCTGAATGGAAATAGCTCAGCAGAATGGGTCAGTATGGTTGAGGCCATGTCAGTCCACACATAAAAAACTCAGAACAGGGGAAAATAAGCAGGCATTGATTTCCAGTGAAAGCTGCCAGAGTCTGGGGAAAGCAGCCAAAACGAGGCACCAGCTGCTCTCTGCTGGAAATCTTTTGTGGAAGAGTGAGAGGAGGGAGAGAGAAAGCTAGGGAAAGCTGGTGGGTCTGAAAGGGGAAAACGAGACAGAAATCAAGATAGAAGATGTGCTGCTGACTGCTTCAGTAATGCTTTATTCCCCAAGCTTAACATTCTCAGAAAAAAGATCCCACCCCCTCAAAAAAGATTTTACATGTATGCAATCTATTGGGAACAATTCAAATGGGGATTTCTCATGCTCCTTCACACTCCCTGAATTCAGTTGTGGTGTTGTGTTTTTTGTTTGTGTATTTGTGGGGGGTTTGTTTTTGTTTTTAACTGCTCTGATCTAAAGTACATGCTACAAAAATGGAAGAAAATACTCAGTGTGATTGCAGCTCTTCATTTGCATAATTGCATTATGACAACAATTTTAGGGAGATAATAAATGGAAGATATTCTGTTTGAAGTTTTCTGCCTGTAATAAGAAAATCATCCCCAGCTTCTTCTTAAGCACTTCCATAATGATTGCATGCTATAAATGAGAGTGAAAAACTCTTTAAAGTTTTAGCAGTGAGTAATAACTCTTTTGTTTCAATCCTAGGCACTGCAGGCAGTACATCCCGCAATGGAATAAAATATTCATGAAAGGGCTCAAAGTGAGCATATATCAGTAAGTTTCAGATGGCCTCCAAAGTTCCAAATGGTTTGCACTCTTACTTCTCTAATTAGGCCAATATATGCTCTCCACAGTACTTTAAAGAAGAAATAGGCCTAAACCAAAACTCTAGTGTCATACACCCAATAATTTTGGATCCAGATCTGAATTTTGAAAATGGGGAGCCTCTGTTGAAAGGACCAATCCATCTGATTAGATTAGACGGTAGTTCAAAAAAGGCCACTTTCATGGTAGGTCTTCATGACTATTTAACAAAGCTGAGTAATTCCACCCCAGTGTTTGAACTTTGCATGAGAAACTTTCATTATTTTCCTTCACTGAGAGACATTGCTCACCTCTAGTTACTGAAGTTAACAGCTTAAGGGTTTTGTTTGATCTTTTCTGGACCTCTGGAAGCCATGGTGGCCAGAAGTTTGAGATCCTTTCTGCTGGACAGGTATCAATTTTACATGCTTTTGTCCTCTCCAGATGAAATTACTGCAATACATCGTACTGGGGCTACACTTAAAAAAGCCCTCTGAAACTTCATCTGGGGGCAAAATGCCCCCTCACTTAGTAGTAGGGTTTCCCCACAAGAACATTATGTCTGTGATCAAGTCTGCAGTTCCAAGTGCAATATAAAGTTTTATTTTTTTAGTCTATGAAGCCCTAACTGTCCTGGACACTGGCTAATTTAGAAGCTGGTGACAGCTCTTTTTAAGTAAATGGTCACTGACACGCATTCACTCCCCCATTCCTTAGCTCAGCAGTTTGTCAAACTTCAGAGCATCCTGCAAGGTCTGCCTAAGGGCTGCTGAATTTGTGCTCTCTTTCTTTTCTTTGGATGGTACAATGGAAACTAATTTAAGCAAGCAAACAAAATATCAACACAGTTAAAAATCTGTCCTTAAGACCTTCCTGTTATGTCTTTTCCGCCCTCCTTCTCCACATCTCTACATTGTCATATATCTTTCCCCTGCTTTCAAGACTCAGAGCAATGTTTTCTCAGGCTGTAGGCTCACTTGAGTTCCAACCTCTCATGCTTTCCCCAACAGAGCTGCAATATCCTCATAGCAATGGTAAGCGCTGAAGAGAAATATGGAGGCTGCCAGGGAAAGGCAGAACATGAGTTGTCCTGCAGGTATAGTACTCCCCCAATCGATAAAAATGATGGAGCCCCATCCTGTTATGGTAGTTTGGGAAGGTAGGTGTCTGTGTGTGTAAATTTTATTCCAGATTCTGCCCTGATTTGAACAGGAAGGCTATTGCAGTTCATAGGGCTCCACAGAGGTATAACAGTCTGCTAACATTCATCTCATTGTAGGATCAGGGCCTCAGGAGAACTAGAGTCTTTAGTAATTCAAGAGTTCTGAGTAGCAACAACTGCTATTCACTCAAACAGCAAAAACACTTTGATATGTAAGAATTAGTGCTTATTCTTTTCATTCTCATTCATGCTTCAGGCACCCTGTATACACAATATTAGAGTTAGAAGGTTCAGCCAATCCAGTGACGTGGTTGTCTGAAAATCCCTAAGTGTATACACTGCCCAGAAGGTACTTCCTTTTATATCACTGGCTTCAGACAATGAACAGTTTGGGTTTTGGCTGGGCAGGTGTAAAATAAAGCTGAACAAATTTTGCTTCAGTAAACCTAAACTGCAAAGAAGAGCAGGCCCAGATTGCACGGAAGGGCTAGGTGCCCTGGGAGCAGTCCAAGTATTTATTAGATAACAATTTAAAGATTAAAACAGTATGAAATACATTTTAATGGAAGAAAGTGGCATTCCCTCTTGCCTCCAGTTCAAACAGTGAAATGAAATATCTCACAATATAGTGCATCACAATACAATCATTTATAAAACTCACGAAACTCCTCCAGAATAATCTATTTCCCTATTGTCTTGTTATGTAGATTCATTGGAAGGTGCCTTAAAAATACTGTGGTTGTTTAGCAATCATCATCTACATTTTTTTAAAAAGGTGTCATAATACTGTATACTTGGAGCTGCTAGAACATAAAATCCATAACTTCTGCCCCCCTCCACAGATTTTAATGTGTCCACAGTTCATCCAAATTATTTTCCTTATTCACTTTCTTTCTCATCAGTCAGATGACTAATTTGACAAAATATACTACCACCACTTGGCCTCTAGTTTGTCTTTTCATTGCATACGGTATCCAAAAATGGCTGATAAAACTAGCTAAACGCTATACTGCAGATCCTCAACTTGTATAAACTGTTGTAGCTCCATTGAAGTCAATGGAGCTGGGATAATTTATGTCAGCTGAGGGTCTGGACCTATATCAGGACCCAAGACTACATGTTTGAAAATATAATTTGATTGTTGTAGAGCAAATGAAGGTCACCTTTTAATATAAGGCCTCTCAGATCAGTTATAAAAATGTCTTCTACAGAATATAGGAAAATAGCTCACCACTTAAAGATAGGTTTGGAAAGGATGGAGTTGGAATTCATAATTGCTCCTTAGACAGCCTACTGTGCTGACATTCATGCCTCTGTCACTAAAATGTTTGTCATCTTTCCAAATTATATTTCTAAAAATAAAATGTCTTGTGCAGGTTAATTTGCCTCCACTTACTTTCATATTTCCCCTCATAGAGGCTTCCTAAAGGCAGAGTCAAGGACTATAAAGGTTAGGGCAGACTAGTTACAGTAAATAGATCAGTTTTATCTAATGGGAAGCAGTTAACTGGAAATATCCACATGAAGCTTAAAAGTATCTTAAAAGAAACTGAAAAAAAGTTGAGCATATTGCAGTATGGGGAAGTTCCATGTTGTGCTCCACACTCACATTCAGTAGTTCAGCAAAACACACAGATATTTCAATTTATGGTTGCATTCCTCTTGGACTACAGACGAAAGGATCATCATGAAGAGCAGAAGTCAGAGGAATGAAAACAACATGATTTTTTATTAGGTTTATTTTGTTGGATGAATACTTCCCCCACCCTCCGGCCTTTGACTTATCAGCATCAGCTTGTGGAACATGGACTAACACAGTCCATCTCTTGATCTCAGATTCTTGTAGCATATAGAGGTTTTAAGAGCATCACAAAATTTAGAGGTGTAACTGGCCTATTATGTCACGTATAACAACAATGAACTCTGTACATCTGCTACAACAAGAGAAAGTTTGTTTTGAATGAAAACAAATTTTATTGAAATTTTTGCCAGAGCCTAAAGTGGTTCCTGAAAGGCAAACTGACATCATGTAATTATCTTGGCTATAATCCTATAAATCCTTGCACCACATAAGGGACTGCAAAGTTGTTGTGGTCCAGCCCAACTGTAAGCAGCTTATGATTAAAATTCTGTGCCGCATATCCAGGAGGAGCAGCACAGAAAGCACTGCCCAAAGGGGGAGCAAAGCCAACTTTTGGAATTGTGTGCTATTGCAGAGGCTGGTGTGGTCCCCAGCATAAATTAGAGAACACAGGGGCTACTCAAATTTACAGCAGCTTCCCAAAGGCCATCTGCAGGCTGCTCTAGGACTCCAGAACAGCCCAGAATCCCCTGTACTGTTCTGCACTATGACCCTACCCCTTTAAATCCCCAGCACTGCCCCTGTTTTAGTATTTATGATGGGGACAGTCTATGAGCATATAGAGTGGCCCTATGATGTGCTTATGGAGAGGCAGTTCTCCTCTGCTCCTCTGAAGAACAGTTCCAGCCTTTGAATATTGATGCAGTTGCATATAGGGACCAGATCAGGGAACAGAAACTGTCCCTATGGGTGGGTATGAGTAAGGTTAATGCATCTGTGGTAGGTGGAGAGTCTCAAGCCCCTGGTGAGCCCACTCGCTTACACTCAAGAAACAGATTACAAATGGTGGCAGGCAAAGAATGGGCCTGTCTGATGAGGCATCAGCCTGCCAATAAGGGCTTAGTTGTAGAATCATAGAATTGTAGGACTGGAAGGAGGTCATCTAGCCCAGTCTCCTGCACTCAAGGCAGGACTAACTAGCCGGCTCCTTAGTCTGTCTCCTGTTAGTAGGCAAGAGTGATTCAGTGGCTGCTCAGTGGCAAACTCATCAGTGCAGGATCAGGTTTCCCTGCACTACATGCTGGGCATCAGTTTTTACTGGATATTGTAAGCTTTGTGGGGCACAGAGAGTCAATCCTCCCCACTCTCTACACGGAGAGAGCAGCAGCCACCAGAAACAGCTTGGAGAGGGCAGTTTTGGAGCCAAAAGGCAGCTACAGCCCAGGACTAAGCCTTCCGTCCATCCCCACATCACCCCTAGAGGGACCACATGAGGTATCAGGGCACTGGGCCCAGTGGCCTCCTCATTCCCCTCCACCTGGGGACCAACAGCAGCAGTTAGGCAGAGTTTACAGAGGTGGACATGGAAAGCCCCCAGCCCTCAGTGCTCCTTCCCCAAAGCATCTAGCACCAGTGGCAGGGTCAAGTTCCCTTTCCCTACATTAGACCTAGGGCAGGGGACCTTCACAGCTTTCTGACATCATTATACTCCCTCACCTCTGAAACTGGGGCTCTGGATGTATATATTCTTTCACAATTATTCTGTGCCATTGGTTGTTGCTCCTCCTTTATTCTGCCCTTCGCAGGGCACTGCAGCCCTCCATTTGCCCAAACTCTCACTTTTTCTCCACTGTACTTGTCACCCCCTTCTCTTCCTCCTCTCTGACCTTTTATCCTCCCTCCCTTTCCTTTCCCCACTCTCCACTCCCATATCTTATTCCCAGAATCACTTCCCTGTTCCACCATTCCTCTCAAGTGCTGCCCCAGTAAATCCTAGTGGTGCAGTTCTGTGCTATGCCTCTGAAAGGCATGTTAAGGGGCAGAGGAGAAAGTGAGGATTTCACACTAGATTCTATATTTTACTTTACACACACACTCACTCACTCACACACACACACCGAACTAACAAGATACAAGTCAGTCGTCATCCTGACCACTTTGTTTATATATCCATGCCATATCCCTTTCTCCTACCCTTCATCTGTTCTTTAGATCACAAGCTCTTTAGGGACATGGAATGTGTCTTCCTATACTGCATGTAATGCACACAGCACATTTTGGGAAATACTGCATTACAAATTAGCAATAATAATGTGTTTATAAACTGCTATGCATATATATGGTGCTAAGTAATAAATAATCATGAACGATAACTTGTGTTTATACAAGCAACACTCTCTACCTGTGTTATGAAGACTACATGGTACTATGATGATGTGTATTTCAGCTTCCATTTCAGATTGTGCAGGGAATATTCATCAACAGAGGACAGCAAAATTACATGCTGTAGGAATCATAATGTAACTGCTTACAAACAGAAGCAAAATCCCTTCGATCTCTGACACTGTAATAGAAGCTACTGGCAGAAGGTTCTTCCTGCTGCATTACCCCCACCTACTTTATCAAATTGTTGGATGCAAATATTCTATATTCCATTCTAGCTCTTCATGATTTTATTTTCAGTATATGTGGTCCTTCAGCCAGTTCTTATTCAGATAAGATTTCATTCAGGGTGATGAGAGTTTTGCCTAAATAAGAAGGATTCAGGATCAGGCCCTCTCTTGTGATTAAAAGTCAAGGTTGAAAGAAACTCTAGAGAGAGACATTATCTTCCCTGACATGCATTCCATTATGATTAAACATTCTACAAAATATACTTTAGATGGCTATCTGAAAATCTCCTGGGATCCCAGCCAGAGGTCTCATATTATTGAAGCTACCTAACCTCTACTCCTGCAGCTGGCATTCCACTCTCCCTCCTTTCCAGGTAGAATTGTAAACAGAATGGAACTAGCTCACCTGCAACTTTGAAAGGTGCCAGCACTGTAACATATTTAGGCATTTAAGCAGGACAGCACTGACTTTCACGGGATTAATAATTCATATATTTTATCTCATTCAGGGCATTTTGGAAAGTCCATTATACCTATATTTTCGGTACAGTCAGTAAATTTTGTAGCTCTTAAAACCCATGAAATGAAAAATAGGCTTGAAAAGCCATAACACTATCAATACATTAATATTTATGTAGCTCTTTTCATGACAAACATTCCAAAGTGCTCTACAGTAAAAATAAAATGAAATAAAGCATGACCAGAATGCAGATGATTGCAAGTCAAAAGATCACTTAAAAAGACAAATCAAATGAATCTGTTTGGCAAAGAGATTGACCAAGTTCACACAGGCAACAAGAGCAAATCCTGTGCTCCATCCTCAAGCTTCAGCAAGCCAAGTTTCAAAAACAACCTGCCGATAATCAAAAAGCAATCATAATGAATAAGGTGGACCAGCTGAAACCATTTTAGTTCAGACAGATAAGATGATGCTGTTCCAGCCACCCTATAAAACGTAAACAGTACTTCTCTCCCTGGGTCATTTACATAACTCTATTAATATGGCTTTGCAGCACCAAATATAAATAAAGGTAAATAAGCTGATAAAAATGCAGTCATAAAGGCTTTTTTAAAATTTACAGTGGAATATTATTTTATTCACACATCACTGCAAAATATTATTGATATAAATTATGCTAATTCCTTTCCATGATGCAGTTATTCATGAGTAAAAAATAAATCTAGAGAACAAATGATCTCTAATGTGCACCTCCTGATTCTCTAATAGTAGATTGTCTCTATCTATTTTCCATTGTTTTTTTTTTTAAAAGAACCATGCTCCACAGAAAAATATCCTCCAAATTCAGATCAGTTTTTCCATCACCTCCTAAAGCTCATGATTAAAGAAAACAAACAAAACCAAACCCCAACAACTTGGAAACATTCATGAGCAAAAAACCAATTGAGTTTCATTAGAACTCTCATCATGTTTCCCTAGTTTGGCAGTTTTGTGTACCAAAGCATTAGGTTGCAATGCTGTATATCCTCACAGTGTATAAAGTCTCTAGATTAGGGACTGGAATTTCTGCATCAGTGGTAGACTATAGATCACATGTTCCTTTTCTGAGTTAATGCTGAAGCAGAACTCACATACAACGATTAAATCAGTTATCTGTACACATCAGTGGCCAGATGTGGTCTTCTTTTATACCCTGCACACCACTAATGAAATTAAGAGGGTGGCAGGGAAGTAAGAGCCAGGGTAAATTTAGCCCTTAGTATGCTTACAGATTGCTAGAAGATTTAGACTTAACTAGACATATACACAATTAAATGAAGGACCTGTTTTCTGTTTTTATATAGAACTACGTGAACCATTCACTTTATTATACGTATTGACTTTTCACAGTCAACTCAACTCCCTAATTACTGGTATTGGATTTTGGGTGGGTGTTCAGTAGCGGAATTCAATACCTTCAAAAATCCCATTGAAGTCTAAGAGGGAAAGGTTTCATTCCTTTTAATTGGAGATATTTTAATGATTCTTTGGCTACACAGGATCTCATAGTAGTCAGCAATTCTGCATAATGGGTTAGTGTTGATTTCATAGCTATAACCAGGGATAGAACTCAGACAATCCACTCCAAATATTAAAGCTCATCTGAGGTACCAACCCATCATGTCTAGCTATAGTAACATTAGGGCTTATATCCTCAGCTGTACTTGTACTATTGAAAGTCTGCCTTTCCATCCAGTAGAGGGTAATAGTGGTGCACATACATTCTAGCCAGACTGTTATAAGATATAGTACAAATAAAAGGGGTGAAACTTTTTTGCCTAAATTTAAAATGACTCAAATATTGTGAGTTCAGAAGTTCCATCACAGAACAGTGTTCAAATGGATCTGCTAAGTAAGGGGAAACAACTCCCATCAGCCCCCTCTCCACTAGACATGCCTTTCCTCATGCCTGGTAACAGTAAGTAGTCAGGTTGTGCCTGGAAAATGGGAGCCGCGTGGCAGCAGGGAGTGAAGAGAAGCCCCAGGAACTGTGAATAAAGCCATGGGTGGAACAGGCTGTCGGTGCCAAACAGACAGGTCTGTTGGTACTTATGGGGGAAGAGCAATGGCTGGGCAGGGAGCCAATGAAGAGGGGCCTCAATGAGAGACATTAACTGAGCCAGGCTTGGAAACTTGCAAGCTCCTATTCACTGGAATGGAGAAGGCTCCCCATACACTAGGTCGGTCAAGCCCCAACTCTTGATTGGATTGCCCAGCAGCCCAAACAGAATTGCTATTACTCACTTTGAACTGTAACTGTTTAAGCCTCTGTCTCTAGGGTATTTGCAACCTATCCCTTTCCTGCCAGTCTCATAAAATAACTTTTCCACTAGTCACCTGTCCAAGTGACTATTGAGACCCACCAGGGCTAGTGCCTACAAGACCTAGCTGCTGAAACACCCAGAGGGCTTGCCCCTGAGTCATGGTATACCTGATATGCTACTGGCATGCCTGGAGTTTGAGGAACAGTAGTCCCAGTAATTACAGCTGAGCTCATGTTCTGTTTACAAAGCCCTGCAAAGGGAGGAGCAGAAAGGAGGGGAAAAAAGTGCTAATGCAAAATAAATATATAGTGTATATACTGTATATATGACATATATAGTGTATATACTGTATATATGACACTCACATATGCTGGCCTCTTATTTAGAGGATATTTCTGTTCCTAACGTGAGACATAGCACAAGTGATTCTTTAGTTAGAAAAAAAGACATTATTAAAACTGCATGTGTAGTATTATTTATAGAAGTACTATCCTGGAAGGCTAAAATGATATTACCGCATCAGAGATGATGTGTTCAGAGTGCCGCAGCACATGGTTTAGAATAAGATTACGTTCCCCGTGCCAAACCTGAATAGCCAGGCTAAGCTATGGGGTGCTCTTTAGGAGAAGGAATTCTCCCATTTGGGGAGCAGTGGAAAACCATCCCAGAGTTTCTAATGCAGCCTCAGACCTACTACACCTCCCGTTTATGCTGTGCTATGCTGATGTTGGGGTAATGACCAGTGGATGTGCATAAGAATGGCTCTACTACTATGTCTCCATGAACACACTGGCAGTGTAGAAAAAAAATCCTCTCTACCTTTATTTATAGTACTGCTATTTTATTATTTATTATGTATATTGTGGTAGTATCCAGAGGTCTCAGCCAGGATTGGGATCCTGTTGTGCAATGTGCTGAACAAAATGGAGACAAAGTCCACTCTGAAGAACTTACAATCTTAGGCCCCCATGTTGCAAAGACTTATGCACATGCTTAGCTTTGTTCATTGTGAGTTGTTCCTCTGAGGTCAATGGAACTAGTTACTCACACAGTGTAAGGTTAAGCACATGAGTAAGTCTTTGCAGGATCAGAGCCTAAAAAGACACATGATAGACAAAGAACATATGGAGAGGGATGCAATCATGTATACAAATTTCTGTATATCCATATATACATTTACAGGGTTTAAAAATAAAGCAAGTGTCAACTCACCAAAACTGTTCCTCAAGCCATCATGGCTATTGCTGTCTGAGCACAATGCACATGCAGACTCCTAGCATCCTGGTCGCCTGCATAACAAAATCACAATAGTGCTGCTATGAATCAACAAAGGGGCAGGTTTGTCCCTTAAAAACTAAAGGGTTTCAAAGATGGTACCACAGGAATAATAGTAAAGAACATGGTGTCATCTCTGCAGGTGCCATAGCTTCTGGTGTATACATTGAAAAAGATCTGCATTATCACGAAGCCAACCTTTGGTGGCTGTGTACATCTTTGGAAGTACTTGATTACTTTTACAACATCATCTGGAGTCTATTTTTTATTCATTACAATTCTGAGTGTATTGCAAATATATGGCGCTTTTAATATTTTATGTATCAGCTCCGTGTGGGAAACTTTTTAAAAATGCAACTTGTATAACGAATATGCACGATATAGATATTCCTACAAAGCCGTATGTGGAAGGGCATGAATTGCAGGATTGCCAGAAGGGTTTTGGTTTGCCTGCAGAGACTCATTTTTTAAATGTGGAAAATGTGATAAGAGAAGCACAGCATCTCTGAGTACAAGAATGTAAATTTCAGGAGTTGCAGATTCTCTGCTTGCTGAATTGGTACTTTGATGACCACTCCACAAACATACGGCCAGATTCTGAGCATCATCAGCACCAACTTAATTCAACATCGTGCTGAGCATGAACACCACCACTGAATTTAACTGAGCTCAGCTCCCTGCAGGATCCGGCACAAAAAACATTTGCAAGTATAAGAGCAGGACAGTATCTGAGTTCCACCTTTCAGAACTGTTCATTTTCCTTTTCATATTTGTGCTGCCAGTACAAGAAAATAACTGAGGCAATACAAAATGTCCTGGCACAAAACACCTATTTTAGTGTCATGATATTAGAAGCATTTTAATGTTGAAAGCATGGACATTTATATTTCTAGGGCCTGATTCTTCTCCCTCTGAATTCAATTTCCAAACTCACATTAAGTTCAATAGATGCTGGATCGGGACCTTCAAACTTAAATTTAATGGTGAAATCAACTGCTTTCAAGTGAATGCTTATTTTCTTATCTGCCAAAAATACTAATGCCTCTCATAAAGGAACAGAAGCATGCTCCTTTTAGGATTAGGCAGACCCAGGGTGCTTAAGGAAGCAAGACTTTTTTTTTAATGGGAAACAAAATATCGAATGCAATGAAGTTCACTCTGCAATGTATATATTTTAGATAGAGCCATTTAAACTCATTTTTAGACTAAACATTTTGTGCTGCCCTCCAGCTAACTCCTCTAGAGATGAAAGGCACCATTTATAAACCAGCCTCTTTTGCCTTTGAGGGCACAAGTTCTCACTCCTTTACATATCTATTTGAACACAAAAGATTGGTCTGTCTAAAATGGGATTTTTGTAAATGTTGGATCTTTTCTGGTGTGATGCAAACTGTATTTTGGGTACTTTTTTCAATACAAAGATGAAATTCCTTTTTCTTGTATTACTGTTTGACTCACACTGCTGTTGTGAAATGATATTATTTATTAGTGCAATACTTCTGATAAACCTTTGCCTGTCCTCAGAGAAGGCTTTATAATCTCCCAAGACTATTGAACTATATGTTTCTAAAGTCCTAGGACAAGTATGCATTAGCAGGATTTATACAAGATGTTTTGAAATTGTAGGTGCAAAATGTATAATGCAAGTTTGAGTTTTATTACATGAGATTCCCAGATCTGGGGCAACAATTTTTAAGATGTATAATGATCCCAATGCTCCCTTTCTGCCTGCCACCTCTCTCCTCACATCCTCATCATCAAAAATGCAGAAAATAGTGCATTCAGATTTCCCTCTGGCAGAATAAACTACAGCTGAACCTTCACGTGATTATCCCAGAGTGAGTCACTTAAGCACGAGACTGCTTCATAAACTTCAGGGACTTCATTTGCATGTGAATATTGATTCTTCTCACACCAATGGTTCATCCTTTTATGTTTCTTTTGCATGAATTTCCCAGCAAGAGTATTGATTTTTCTTCTCTCCGTGCTGCAGCGGGGTGTTACTGCTGTTCCAGTCAAAAACACTTTCCTTAGCTGAAGCTGAATCAAATGGTGACTGTGTAGATTACTCACAGTTCTTCCCCTGTCAAGCATAAACAATTCACATTTCCTTCCAAGGAACCAGTGAACATTTGACCTTTCTTTTTTACATCATCAGATAAGCAAGGAGGGGAGGCAGGAAGATGCCCATCATTTACCAAAAGTAATTAAGGACCATATTTCTTAAGTGGTCCGGACCTGCAGTACTCTTTGATCACTGAACCAACAGCTATAAAGTATTCTTGTTTTCATGATTCACCCAAGGGCCATACTCACCAATTGCATGGAATAATTATACTGTATGGGCCTGATCCCATAGCCCTTATCCAGATGAATAATCCTAAATCATGTGAATATTCCAGTTAAAGTCAGCAGAACTTCTCAAATGTAAGGATTGCTCACAGGGGTTCTGGTTTCAGGTCGCATTTGTTTGAGGGAGCCAGAAGGGGACAGACATTCTGTGTCAATCTGCTCCCTCCTGCACAACGTGATACTTGGTCAGGGGAAGGAAAGTTCTGCCCAATTGCCTTGTGGAGTTTCCTCAGACCATTTTGTCAGGGGACAGTATTTGTCCTCACAAAATGTAATCTCAATGTATCCTCTAAAGCACAGAGCCACCATCACAGTGCCACTATCACAGTGCCTCCTGGCCCCCCTCCTCTGGCTCCGAGCAGATTCCTGTGAGGTCCCTTAAAGGAGGGTTCCCCAGCACGGAGGGGACTGGGTAGGAAAGTTAATGTATCCTCAGCTTCATTCTTTGTGAGGTTGGTGGGGTAATCATGAGCACCTCCTTTCCTCTGTATGCCGGGACTCTCTAGGCTCAGCGTAGATGGGGAGGGGCTTTGTAGGTGTTTAGTCTCTACATTCATGGAAGGGTGATTCAATCTGGGTGAAAATCTAATCTGGATTTTTGTTATTAAATGATAGCACAATATAGTGAACATTTATTCCACCATTCAATAGATCTGCTGTACTGGATTATGATTGTGTGAGATGCTGTGATGATACAACACTAAGTGGCATCACATTGCTATGACTCAGACACATAGTGGAATGAGACTATTCATTTGGAGTATCAGACTCGTCTGTGAAATAAGGACTAGAGTAGGGCTCTTGCATTTCACCATGGAGGCATACCAGAGGAGCTGTACAGGGGAAGCTATGAAAACCAGCTAGCTCTATCCTGAATTATGCATTCACTCATTTTTCATAGGAACTAAAATTCACTACCATTTTAAAACATGAAATTCTGTTGTCAATACTAATGTCTATAAAATATATGGGAACAAGCTGGAGAAATATTTACTTTGTTTCTGAATCCAGCTGTTAGTAAATGATAGCTGGGCCTAATAAAAAAAAGTTCTTAAATTCAGATTTATTGGAGGAAAGATAGCTACTGTATACTTTCTTCCTCACAACTGGTTTCCAGGCTACACAGCACTTCACTGTATTTATGTATTTTGTTTGGAGACCAGGTACCTGCAAAAAAGAGCCACAGTATGTAGCACCGAAAAATCCATAATAAATTACAGAACTATTAGTGGTTATTGGTTTACAGTTCTACATGTGGTTCTTAAGCAATTTCTTATATTTTCTCTGCCCTTTCCCATGCTGCTAGCCAGATGGTATTTGACATTGTTTTGGTAAGAGTATTGTGGATTTATGAATGAAAAACAAGGGGGGAAATTCTCTCTTTGTTCCATATCTGTGTTCATGGTTTCACGGTCAATAAATCTTTTCTGGTTTTATAACAATATAATAAATTGTCTCCACTTTCTTCTGTGTTTCTTAGGTTCCTTTGTAACTCTAGAGCTCACAAACCTCTAACTTTCAAATGGTAATGTTGTTATTTATTTATATTACTATAGCGCCTAAGAGCCCAAGTCATGGACTAGGACCCCACTGTGCCAGGTGCTGTACAAACACAGAACAAACAGATGGTCCTTTCCCCAAGAGCTTACAACCTAAGAGTAAGACAAGAGACAACTGATAGATACCAAGGATGGACATGATAACCTTCAAATATGTAAAAAGTTTTTATCAAGAGGATGGTGATCAACTGTTCTCCATGTCCACTCAGGGTAGAACACGAAGTAATCAGCTTAATTTGTAGCAAGTTAGATATTAGGAAAACTTTTGTAACTATGAGCATAGTTAAGCACTGGAACAGGTAATGTAGGTAGGTGGTGAAATTCACATCCTTGGAAATTTTTAAGAACAGGTTGGACAAACACCTGTCAGGAATGGTCTAGGTTTATTCAATCCTGCCTCAGTGTAGAGGGATAGACTCGCTGATCTCTTGAGGATCTTTCCAGCCCTAGATATACAAGGGAGTACAAGGGAACAACAAACACTGGTCAGCATGATAGGTAGCAATGGCAGCACAGCAGTGGCCTTACCATTGTTGATTGTTTTGTATGCATCACAGAAAAGTAGAGTGGTAAGAAGGGTTTTGAAGGAGAATAACGTAAGGGATGTTTTCTTGTGAAAGAGATGACCCAAGGCAATATATTATACATTCATTTTATATATACATGCTCAATGTATATGCAAGATTCAATTCAAGTAGCAGTGTTGCTGGGATAAATGTAAATATTAATAAAAGATGCTTTTCAGAAGGGAATATTCAACAATCCCTTTTCACCTGTCACACCTGATGCAATCAGCACACACTTTTCGCAGATCTAATGTTTACAGCATCATAAATTACCTTTACCCGACAACTTCTGTATCCCTTCCAAATGACTTCATTTTCTACTGACATTTCAAGGATCAATTTGAAATATTAGCACAATATTAAACAAGTAATTTCTTCAAATTTACCTGTAAATCTAAGATTAACTCTCAAGAGTAGCCCCTTATTTTTTGGGAAGATACATTAACTCTGTTTAAAAAGTCATTCCTGATTAAGCAAACTGAGATTAAGCCTAATAAAGAATCTGACTATATATCCTAGGATTCCCCACAGAACTGACATCACTATAGATTCCATCACTACAGAATAGTACGGCCATGCTACTTTACTCTCCTTTAAAAAAAAAAAAAAAAAGATCAATTGCTATATTCTCCCAGTTAGCTGCGGTAGGGATTCAGTTGTGCTGCAGGCTAGGTGGGGATTGAGAAATTTAAAACTCACCAACCTCTCCAACTGGTTGTTCTACTACTTCAGTGGCCTAAAAATCACGGTCTTGAAAGGAGTGTACCCCCCCCTTTTTTTTTCCCCACCAGTCCTGCCCTCCTAGGTCCTTCTCAGGGCAGTAAATGTTGGGTTGGTATGGACATGGATAAGGTTTGGGAGCATTGATTTCTGCTTACATATACAAAGTGAAATCAGAAACCTGAAATCAGGAAGGGATTTCCCCTGAACAATGTAGGGTGAGGGCAACCATCTGGGAATTCATCTTCTGGTGCATTCCTTGTGGGGCAATAATCAAGGTGAGGTAGGTATGTCCTTAGCACTTCTGATGTTTTCATGGGATGTTTTTTGGCTGTCACACTTTCTTGTCAATGCTGGCGCATTTCCATTAGTGTGCCCTTAACAGACAGCAATAGCTTTGTTCAAGTTAGCTAATAATGTAATCTGTCTTCTTGGTGGGTAGAACTTTCACATTCTAGACACTGGGTTGTCTTTGCCTCTTCTTCAAAATTTGGTGTAAGTGTGGGGGAGAGAAAGACCATATGATCTGACATGAGTACAAGGCTTCCCTCAAAGGTGAGCCTTGTCCCCTCAAGAGAAGAGTTGCAGTCTGCAGCAAAAGGAGGTGTGATTCCCATTGTTTGGGGCTGTTGGGGACTTTAAGGTGTTTGATTTCAAACACAGAGACCAAAAAGTCCTGAGTAATTCTGAGCTTGTATGAAGAATATAAGATTTACCATACAAGATCAGATGAATGGTCCAATTAAGTTCATATCCTGCCTTTGACAGTGACCCATACCAGATGCTCACTGTTGGACAGGTCCCTGCTGGCTCAGGACTCAGTCATTGTTCTGGAAGATCAGGCCTCTGGTGCTCTTCTCTGTTACAGTCTGATCACCTCAGTTGCCCAATTCACTCTACTCACTCCTGCCCATTCTCTCTTTGGTCCTCTGTTCTCCTCTGGCTGCTAATCTCCATGCTGCCTCTCTGGACTGAGCATCCTTTTTCCCCACTCAAAGTCAGAAACTGGGGATGGGAGCAAGAAGGAGAAGAGGCAGGAATGTGTGAGGAGCACCAGCTGAGAACTGCAATACCTGCACTCCTTGAGATATTAGAATGTAGCCTGTTAATGGTATCCTGCCCACTGACCTGTCCTAATTTTCCCTGGGAGAATGAATTACTCCAAGGCCTCCATGTGTGCGTGCACATCCCGTGCTGTAGTAATACAATTAATATTTCCAATTATGAATATGTCTTTGTAGGGCTGGAGTCCTCAAGCCCTGTATTGGTGCAAAAGATTTTCTTCCACCCTTACAGTGATGTCAGGATGTGAATTTCAAAGTGTGTTTCAGACATGAAAGGGCAGCAGAGCTGTTGCTACTATGGATAACATGCTTCTTGAAAACATTAACTTTCCAAGTAATAGGCCTGCAATTTTCTTTATTTATATTTTTATTACACCAAAACAAGATGCTGCTTTCTTCTTTGCTACCATTTTCTCTCCCGTGGTCAGGTTAGGGCTTACAATTTAAACTATTTTTGCAGTTTGTGATTTTACCATTATTAGAAAATTAAGAGGCTTTTCAAAACCTGCATAATGGCAGAGGACCTGGGTAATTTACTTGTTGACAATAAATGCATAATATGATTCCAACTGATAAAAAAATTATACTAATTCCCCTCCATATTGGCACTCCAGAACAGCTTTATCTGGTCTTACTATTGCAGTTAACAGTTACCTGGATTTATTTCTCCTGCCCCTTTTTCTAAGTGTGTTGCAGGTAGTGCTATCCAAAGATGAAAGAATATGTAATTGAAAATGTATATACATTCATATACCTTCATTTTTTATGTGAATCCCAAATACAAAATCTACTTTGCAGACCATTTCCCAACTATTTTAACAGGATATAAAACAAACTTAGTAGAGTACTTGGATTGTGTTGTATCTACCTCAACACCTACTTACTAGAAAAAAAGTGACACAAAACCTGCTCGATTTACTTTTCCACTGCCTTCTTCTCAACCAGTACTGGATTATTGTAGATACTTGTGAGAAGTTACATTGACTACAGTGGTGCTGTCTGGTGTCAGGGCATGACACTGCAGTCTTCATCTCTAATGACCGCTGGATCACCTCATTGGCACTGCAATGGCTTGATTCAGTCTATGAAAGTACTCTAATACCTGCCATGGGAAATAAATAACTGTATATTTATTCCAGATTTGTGGTGGTAGTTCTACTTTTACCAAACAACCAGAGTGCAGGTTAAGTGAGATACAGTAACTCGATGGCACTGCCTTGTTCTATATCCTCCTTCCACAAGATATTAAAAGAGGAGCAAGATTGAGACGTGAAATGATAAAGATGAGAAATTCATATGCTATATGTTCTCCAGCATTAGACACAACAGGATGTGTCAAGAGAATAGCTGCGGGGGCATCCAGCTGTGTCTCAGTTCTGAAGAACCTAGGAAACGTTTCACCCTTATCTGTATATTTCCTGCTGTTCACTGTTGTGTGTGTCACTGCCTTGCCATTCATTAGTGCAGTTTTTGGAAGGTGGAAATTTGTACTATACTTTTAAATGAATACGCCAAAATATTTTAATACAAAGGCAAACATTTAGTGTATGGATGATTCTCTCTCTCTCTGAATGAAGCAAGAGCTGATTAATGATTTAAGATATAGTCAAGATGACAGAAGTTTACTTCACAAAACAAAGCATAGCTACAGATAAACTAAATCTTTAATGTATGGATGACACCTGCAAAGTGGAGTTGACCTCTTATGATAGTGAATTTAACTGGATAAAAACATGCATAAAGCAGTGTTTCCTTGTATTTATTTTAGATATTAATTTCATCAGGTGTCCCTTTCTTTTTACACTGTGTGACAAGGTGCCCAGCTGTAAGTGTCCACTGACACTTTTCTTTTCCAGTCTAAATAGTCTGCCTTTAGCTTTTTTCCATTTTAAAATATTTTAATAATAAATAAAGCTAATAGCTTAGGTAAAAAATAAATACTGTTTCAAGAAATAATGTAATTTCATTTTTAAATTATGAGGGTTTTTTTAAAAAAATGCATATTTCTTGCATGTTTATTACTCAAAAATAGTAAAAACAGATTTTCTTCAAATTCCATTCTCTTCTCTCTCAGACTACGGAAAAAAATAAGTCTGAAATATGAAGTTACAGTCCAGAGAACATTTTTACAACTGACACGTAAAACCCTGGAAAGAGGTGTTTTTATGATGGAAAGTCTGACACTACCCTAAGTCCATAGAGCCACAAAAACAAACACTAGAATACATGTAGCTTAATAAAAACTAATGGTAGATCAAACCTGAACTGAAGGTAACTAGCAAGTTGTTACACTAACATCTGACAACAATGCTATATTTGGCCCAGTCTTGCAAATAAAGCTTCCATTGGAGTCCTTGAAGCCATCAAATTCAATGGGAGTTTTGCCTGGATCAAGACAAACACTTTTCCCCCCATACCAAATGAGGTCAAAAAATCCTGGCCCCAGAACACAGCTCTCTAGCAACATAGCTTTAATAGATCTGTTCTGCCAGGGGCCTCCCCTTAAAAAAAGATATTTCCCAAGGCAGAGGAATTCCATAGAAAAGCTAACACATTTCTGTCAATCCAGTCCACAAAACATTCATCCAGGCACTTTTCATCTCCCATCTTGAGTACTGCAACCTTTTTCTCTTAGGTCTTCCTGACGCATGTATTGCTCCTCTCCAATCTATGCAAAATACAGCTGTCAAGATAATTTCCCTCCAGATTATGATAAATAAAACACAGAACAAACTCCCATCACATTAAGCAAAGTATGAAGTGCTTGTCTAAAAGAATTATGCAGGAGAAAACCACTATGGTTAGAGAATGCATAGCTTCTATCTTTATAGCACTATACAAGCTCTCCGTACAATTCCCAGAACAGAAGTTTCATCTTAAAGGCTAATGTGTTTGCAATTAACCAGATATAAGTTAAGGCCTTCCCTCTGAAGTAATTATTGTTATAATTCCTTTTTTTAAAATCAGCTGGTACACATTGTGTTCAAAACCTTTGCATTTTTATTTAATGGGAAAATCAAGGAAGATGTTTATTGCCTCCATCACATGGTTTCAAAGTGCAATTTTCAGTTACAGACCTCCATGTAGTGCAGTGCACCAGTTTCAATGCCTGTGGATGTATTAGTTCAGAACATGGGCCAGAGATTTCCCATTTCCCAATTTACAGCCTCTCTCTTCTACCTAAGCTAAAACGATTTGAATATAAAAAGGTGTGATTACTGTCGGTATTGCAAAGTTCTAAGTAACTAATGTGTCTAAGGGCATTCAGCTGAGGTTTTTATTCTTTATTTCTATGACAAGACCTTTAAGCTCTTGGCATCATCCCCCACAGAATTTCTATCAAAGGAAGGTGAATTTCTAATATGCAGTAAACTCATCATTTGTAGGCAAACATTCCATTTGTTTAATCATCTATTCAGAAAGAACTTTCCACTGTATGCTTACAACTACAAATCACACCAGCTTCTTACCGCAAGCAGCAATGAATCCTGAAGAAGTTTAGCAATGGATACAGATTTACAAATGGTTGAAAACTCCCTGAAGTGTGTAAGTGTTTGCTAACTGATAAACTACAAAAATAACGCAAGAAAAAACCTAGGCTTTAAACATGAATAGAGCTAACTGTGTATAATTGTCTACGATATAAAATATGAAGAAAACACTGAATATTCATGCATTTATAGGGAGAGATTTTCAAAAGAACCCAAGTGATTTAGGAGCAAACATCCCATTGATTTTCTATTAGGAGCTTTTGAAAATTTAAACAGTGGTGATCAAAATTGGGATGCTTAAGCATTTTTTGGCTTACATTTGCATCTCTCCCCTACTCCTATTCTAGTGAATATTCGTTATAGCAGACAGGTGCATCAACTGCATGATACTCCCCTGACAGATGTTACTGTATACAGTACCCATTCAGAGTTTGTTTGATGAGGTACTGGAACACAGACTTCAAACATAAGTATATCCGGCTACAAGGTATGTCTGCAGGCTTAGAGACAAGTATCGTTTTCAGATGCATTCTGAGTCAAGGCAGGTGTTGGTGAGGAAGGGCTCAATTGTAGCATCCAAACTGTGGTGGTGGGAGTGATTAGATAAAGTTTAGACCTAGTGTAAACAGATGTCATACCACTCTAGTCAGTGGAATTGCACCCACTTACGGCAAGTCTGAATTTTTGCCATTATGTCTATACAAGACACAGTGGGCCATATTTTGAGGTGAGGTGAATGATTGCGTAAGTTGTATGTTGGTAAATCAATGTATGTCAATGAAAGTGGGTCTTATTCTGATCTCATTCACTGAGTATGAATGGGTGCATATTATATGCTGAGAGGGTGGAAGGATGGGGTTACATCAGGAAAAGCAACTAACAGGAAGGTGGAGAAGTTATAAGATAAAGCGGGCCATCATTATTTTATGTTATACCCTCATGCTTGCTTTTCATGATGCTACCCTAGCCTCCCTTCATGTCAACATGTAAGTTACAGCAACATACACCAACACACACAGATTTACTCCATTTTACAGATGCATATAACTCATACCACCCCTTTTAGAACCTCTGAACATTTGGTCCAGTGCCTATAGGGTGCTGGGGAATGAGCTCAGTAGTGGCACTTGCTACTTATGGAAGTTGTAATGTGCACTTCATGTGGCAGTGCCCTCCCCTAGGATAGCTGGTGAACATAGGGTTTAGAGCTATAGCCACTATCTGACCTACTCCAATATGACACATTCTCAGTGCATGGTATTTGCAGCAATCAAGCAGATTGCCCTTCATCCCTTTCCCTTTACTAAAAAGAAGGGCTAACCATCATATTATAGTTTTCCCTCTCATTTGGATGGATGGGGGTGGGGGGGTGGGCAGGGGAGGGTGTGGAGGGAGAAAGATGCTCCCTGTGCCCTCTCTACAACATTCACAACCATGAGCAGCACTGATTTGTCCTTCAACACACACTTTTCATAGTATTATGGTATTCACATGCAGCCATCACCAGTGAGAGTGCGCACAATACCTGCGTAGATGTCCAGTAAATAAATGGTGGAACTGCATTTCCAACCCCATCCCAAACATATTTTTGTAATGCCTAAATAGTCTGCACATACTCATCTGCCAACATATATGTTTTTTAAAGAATTAAAAAACAAACAAAATATTGGAACTAGTCATGGAAAAGAGAAAAAATAAATGCGGAGAGACCATGACAACATTTGGATTTTTGGTTGTGCCACCTTCATGGCCCACACAGCAGAGAATGACTGATAAATTACAGTTACCCACAGATTATCTAGTGTGATGACCTGATTCACACTGTTCCACAGAGTGTTGCTGACTAATTCTCTATGGAGTTCTAGGGGTCATGAAATATAATAAGGTGTGTTGTGAATGAAAAAATCCAACTTGTGTGGTGTGTCCAGTTAAACTAGCAGCTGGTTCTGCAAACAGTTACTATGGTGTGCAGTGCTTACTCCTGTGTCAGTGGGGACACTGCCTTCATGTGGAATGACAACTGTCAAAGCCCTTCACTCATCTGTGTTTCCTTGGTGAGGACCTTGCTTTGCTATGATGGCTAATTTTCCTAAAGTTTAAGACTAGAGATGGCCTGAGACAAAATGTGAATCTGGAATCAGCTCTGAATGCCCTCATAGAAAACTTGTAGAGGTTCAGACCTGGAAGTTTGATTCAGGCCACTACAGAAATAGTGGCTAAGTCCAAGGTTCAGATTTGGATCTGGATTTAGATTTAAATTTCTCCAAGATTGGATATATTCAGATGCAGCATTGTGGTGTAGGCTTCTCTCTATTTAAAATTATCTCAAGCATTTAAGTTTTTATTCCTTGAAGAGGTTTTTTAGTCACTAAAAACCTTGTTTTTAGAAAAAAAAATTAGATCACGTGAATTCAGAGTTGGCTGCAGTCTGCATCCTTCTCGCTCCAACTGTTGCTGTAATGCGTGCAGCCTAAGGAGCAGGTAGACAGGATATTAATTCTGAGTACACTAACCTCCTATTATCCTGCACTGCTAGATCTGACCTGAACAGTAATAATTTAGCGACCTTAATAGTACTAAGTGAAAAGATGTGTCCTGTCTGGTTGTGCAAATAGGCTGGTGAGTGTGAAAAGTTGAAGCAGTGAAGTAAAAGATCTTGGCAAATCATCAGAGTCAGTCTCTCACAAACACCCATTCAATGCTCACCTGGAGAAAGTTCTAAACTCTTCGACACTTGCCTGTCATGCATGCTTGTCAGAATAAAACCCAAGCCTGAAAGCTGCCAATATTTCTAGCTTTCATTTTGGAGATTTGGTTTTATTTACAGATAAAACAAATGAAAGATGGATTTGTCTGATAGGAAGAAAAAAAATGAACAGTAATGGGGCTCAGCTATTCTAATCGTTGGTGTGTGCACTGAGGTGAGGAGGAGTTGCCGTGTGAATGTAATTAATCTCCCTTTAGCCTTGAACGCTTGGGGTGCTTCAACTTTATTTACTTATTTTTAGATAGAAGCACACTCTTTAGGTGGGATTTCCTGGCTCTCAAAGCTTCATTAATCCCAATCACCCTCGATTGATCTGGTCTTACTCCTTACAAAATAAATCCTGTTAGGCAAACAGATGTTAATTTTAGTACGAGTTGTGATCCACTGAAAGGAAAAGCACTCCATTAAAGATGTAGGTATGGCTTTTAAAGCATGAAGTGCAGTATGTACAATGCTTAAGGATTTAAAATAAAATCCTTCATCACCAAATTCCTATTGGTTGGAAAATGTTTAATGAAGCTGACAGGCTTTCAGTTAGACACGTGCTCAGGATGTGAACTAGGAAAGCGGCACAGGACAAACATTCTCAGTTCACAGACCGCTCATGGTATGACTGTGATGGCATGTATACACTGCTTACCCAGGGAAGTGAAGAAAGGATTAACCTGCTTCTCTACAAAAGAGCTGCAAGGGATTAAGATTGGGTCGGTTGTGGGAAATCAGTGTTCTTAAACAGAGAGCAGACATATGGCTCCTTTTGGGCAGTGAAAAACACTCTGGGTGAGTTGGTTTGCCGTGGAAATAGTCCTACTCCTGGCCAGGTAGGTTGAGGCAAGCCCAGCTCATTTTCCTTTCTTGATTAAATTTACATTTAGAGGGCTTGGTTTGAGTCCTTAAAAATACAGGACACTCTTTTGGCTTTGTTACTTAATTGTACTTCATAACTAGGGACTGAGGAGGCTTGGCAAGTTTTATTTTTTTATTTTCCAGAACTGTATGTGTCGGCTGTTGTTCAATGTTCAGCAATCGTCACTCAAACGTGATGATGATACAAATAACAAATGTATTAAAAGAAAATCTGAATCAGTCTGTGAATGATTCGCTAAATGAAAAAGGGGGCAGATTCATGATTATTATTCAACCAGTTCTACTCATGAGGAAGATGGAAGTGTTGAGATACTTTTTGAATACAATTTACAACTTTTAGAAACTCACTTTCATAATTCTTCATGTATTTTAATATGGAGATATATAGATGCTATAACATTCATCATACCTATAATAAGTAGATATTAACTTCCTTTGACATGAATATTACAATCTATTGGCCCAGAAGGTAAATATTGACTGAGTGAAGCTTAAGTCAAGATTTATCTCCATGCATAGTTAATCTTGATATTAACTGAAACAAGAAATTAATGTTAATATTGATATATCCATTCTAACAGCCTGATTCATTACAAGTGTAATTCATTACAACTGACATTACAAGTATTAGGATCAGACACTTAAAATTTTAACCAGAGGTATGTGGAAGCCTCTCTCTTAAGGTTTTTCAAGAAGCAACAATTTTGCCTTTAAAAATAAAATGAAGGAGAACAGCACAGTGACATCTAGGGGAAAAATATTGACCTCCTGAGGCAAGAAGTACTCAGTTAGAATGAACTTATTATACATCAACAGATTTCATAAGCTTCTCTTGAGAATAATATGTTGGCGAAATTTAATGGAAAAATGAAATTTGGGGTGTGTGAAATGCCCATTTCTTTCTAAGGTAAGACATTTACAGAAAAATGTGTCACCACTTTCATTCAGCACTGCATTTCAGTTAATTTTGGGTCAGGGTTTTTCTTTCCTACCATATCCATTAATACCATACACCTCATTTTCCTATGAACATTCTGGGCCCTTGAATTCCACGTCTGTTTACAGGAGCTCAGTGTTATCCAATGCAAACAGAAGGATAAGAACTTAAATTTGACTATGTTTGCACATTTTGCCCATATTTTATTTTCTATAGGTCTGAAACTGCACCATTCAAGGTAATAGAAGTTTTGCTGCTGATTGCAATGGATGTAGCATTGAGCTTTACCTATTGAGTTTCCAAGCTTTGCTAACATAACTAGTCACTAAAAAGAAGTGTGTAGCACAAATGATCAAATATTTGCCAAAAACTAATTTGAATTGTATTTTTAATTATAACATTTTCTATTCACAGTTTGTGTTGTGTTGGTTACTTATAGACACCATATTGTAATTTTATTGATAACTGATTAGATGATTTACAAAAATCTTCACAGTGTGAATATGAATATTACAATTAATTGAATATATCATTTGAAATTCAGTGTGTTAGGAAGTTAATTACGTAAATTACAGTTGCCTAGATTATATAAATTCCAGTACAAATTACACATTCATTTGTGATAATCACAATTTAAATAAGCTGTAGAGTAAGACTATTTCACTGAAGAAATTCATGAATAATTCTAATTAATATATTTGAGAATTTTGAAATCTGTTTCCAAACAAATCATTAATAGAACAAAAGGCTTAATTAATTGTATAAAATATTTATTTGCTCAAGCTATAAATAGAATCAATTCTTCAGATCATGGGGAAGCCCATGCAGAACACGTAGAATTTGAAGGATCTAGGACTATATTTAGAATTCACATTAGAGTGAGCTGGCACCATGAAAAATAATTAAGGGTGTTTAAAATGTAACTATTTAAAAGGAAAATAAGTCCTTTGTGGCAATGGGTAGGTAAATTTGAGTCTAAAATGGGAAAGATCTTCCATAATGAGGGACAATTTGGGCACTGACATACAGGGTTACATGGCTCTATTGTGTCCCTGTCTGAAATACTTGTGTGATTTTCCATGAGATATCTTGGTGCCATAAGACTTTTTCCCCCCCCAGGTAGAAATAATGTCACATGACCACAGTCACCACCAAGAGTGAGTGATATTCCTAATGAAAGATTTTGTGACAGGAATAAAATAATCACTCCAGCCTTGAATCAAGTGGTGTATAATTTGTCTAGTGATAAAAAACAGAAGCTGCTGTATCAAGTTTCATTAAAGATGTTAAATTATGCTCCATTTTGAGTTGAAAAATGGTTCCAAATGTAATCTTCAGCTCATAGCAAAGCAATTCCAAGTGTGAATATGTAAACCAATTTTTGTAGATAATAATCAGATACATTGTTTGCAGTAAGTGGATAATTTCTTTGTCCACAGATAATTCACCAGTGCAGCTATTTCACCATTTGAATGTATCAGCTGCCAAGGTTCTGTTATCATAACAGTTTATGCAATATATTCTATACAGTAAACTCATTAAAATGGACTGAAGACTAAGTAAAGTACTTGCATCTCCTGTTAATTAGCTTACAGTGATTGAAAAGGAAAATATACTTGCAGACCAAACACATCGGATTATTTCATTTACTTATTTAGGTCATCGTAGTGATACTGAAATGAAAAGTGTGGCTGACATGACATTGCACATGATTAAAAGTTACAAGTAATCAAAATTAACGAGGAGAGCTGTCTAATGTATGGTTTTAAAAAAAAACAATAGTTAATGCTTTTTGTGACACTTTGAAAATGGATATATAAATGCTAAAAATTATTATTTAGTTCTTATGAAAAGTGCCGAATAGACAGCACTGAAGTTTGAAATCCTTCATTTAAAGAACAGATAAACACACACTTTTCATGGGGAGTGATTTTGTAAGCTTCTGCATGCTATTTTCAGTGGGGTGATCCAAAGCCCAACAATGTCAGTGGACCGGTGTCAACATGCTTCACTTGTGTTCTTGAAGGGCTACCTTTGGATTAGAGGGGGGAGTCCAGTCTCACAATCATCTGGCTGGTCTGTCTAGACAGCCAACAGAAATAGTTAGTAGTGAAGATCCATACTTCATACAGCATATTAGACTTAATATATGTTAAGAACTCCAGAATTATTCAGACACTGTCCCTCAGACATCTTTGTCCCATATTGCCCCACTACTATGGTACAGTCAAGGCAGTATTTCCTTTTTATTTAATTTAGATATAACATTCAATTTTAGACTTACTGAATTTTCTAAATTATGAATTTTTAATTTTTTTATAAGTTGAAAATTCATAAGTATGTAGTGAGTGGCCTCAAACAGTAGGAAAGCGAAAGGGAGGGACAGAAAAATATCAATATTTGTTAGAAATCAGCAGCAAAATGCTAAGAAAAATATATAGTTAAAAAAATTCTTGTCATAATCCTCCTCTTTCGTCTGTTTATGACTAAGGCCCTGATGTGACTTTCCTGCTCCCCTAGTCTTGCTTCCTTTCCTATAACTGTCTCCTTTAACAGTGTCAGGCCTGGTCTACACTAGAGGGGGTGGGAAATTGATCTAAATTACGCAACATCAGCTACATGAATAACATAGCTGAAGTCACCAGACTTAGATTGACTTACCGCAGTGTCTTCATTGCGGTAAGTCGACTGCTGATGCTCCCCCATCCACTCTGCCTATGATTCTCACTCCGGTGGAGTACCGGAGTCGATGGGAGCGTGCTTGGCAGTCGATTTATCATGTCTTCACTAGATGCGATAAATCGACCCCCGCTGGATCGATCACTCCGGAGGTAAGTGTAGACATGCCCTCAGAGACATAGAAGTTTCTTGGCTACTCTTCTAACCCCTCTATTTGCTCTAGTGATCTCATTCCAACATCCCCCTCACTCCCATACTTATCCCCTCCATTACTCTTTCTCTTACAATACAAGGATGCCTTAGCGTCTCTCCCACCTTAAAAACATACCTTTGGTTTCATGTTCCCTCTAACTACTGCCCCAAGTCCCTTCTCCCTTTCATGTCTAAGCTCACTGAATACCTTGTCTGGAATTCCTCTCCTCCAGTTCCATCCTAGACCCTCTCCAATCTGGGCTTCCATCCCTTGCACTCCACTGAAACTGCTCTTGCCAAAGTCCTCCTTCAAATCACCTCCTTAAAACCCTCCTTGACACGATACCCATAAAAATCTCATTAATGGTTAGACCATTTGTGTGCTGAAACTACAGCCTATCATGCTGACCAATATTGTCCTACTGTTTCCTTGTGTCCACCCATCAGTCTGTCTGTATTCATCCGTTGTCTTTTGTCTCATTCTGAAATGGCAAGCTCTTTGAGACTGGTGACCAAAATATTGTTCCGTCTTTGTACAGTACCTAGCTTAATGAAACCCTGCTCCTTAACTAATGCTCCTAGGTGCTATGTATGGTAATACAATAAATAACTACAACAGTAAGATACTTGAGCACATGCCTAATTTTAAGCATATAAGTAAGTGACCCTAAAGCTCCAATGATAATTACTATAAAAAAGATGCTTCAATATTAGCACTTCACTCTTCTTTGTCAATGACCTCTCTCGTACCGCCTCCTTGTTATATGAGGTAGGCTGAACTGAGAGGGAGTCTTGTATAAAGAAGTTGTGACAAGAGACTCCATCTGACCCATGCACCAAAATCCTAACTCACTCAAGTAGCGCCATTTACTTCAATACTACTGTTCAAGTGAGTAAGGCTTTGCAGGATCAAGCACATTTTATAGTCTACTTTGAAATGATAATTTTTCCTGGCACAGTGAATCCGAAAGGATTTACGGAAATGAAGTCAGCACACACTAGTTTGTTGAGCTAATAAAAGCAGCCTTGATATGGGATTGGATTCTCTTTACAATGGGTATGAGAAGTTATCAAAGAAAAGAGGATATGGTTTATTTCAAACCCTGCCCTCCTTCTGGACAGCCAAGCACAGTAGAAACATCTCTTTTTACAATGACAGTTCTGTGACATTATTGACATGAACTGTGACCGTATAGATCATTGTTGCAACCAGGGTCCTATGGTTGCACCAGGTCATGTACAGAGGAGGTCAAGTGGGGTGTCTATGGAAAGGTTGTAGTTTTGCTAGTTATGATTATGCAGTCTGTATGCATGTATCATTTTTGTATTTGAAGTTATAAATATTGGCTATGTACGCATATCTCAACGTGTTTGATTCTAAGTAGCCTCAGAGAAGCATTTGGTCAGCTTCTTGAGAATGGGCACTTACTGAGAATAGTCCTATCAAGAAGCACTTAACTGACAATGGGCTTTGGGAGATGCCAGTCCACACCTGAGCTTTCCTGGGAGCGTTCAACATGTAAACAATGTAACATGTAAACAATAGCATTGGCCTGCAAAAAGCTGAATAATTCATGGACATGTGACTTGCCCAGGTGGTTACAAACTCCATCTTGTTGCTGTGATTTTGCACAGGAGAACAAAGGGGTTTCCGCTCACAAGAGAAATAATATAAAAGGCCCTGGAAACCCCTCCATTTTGTCTTCAGCTAGCTTAAGAGATGGCCTCTCCACCCCCAAGAGATGCCTGAAAGAAACTGGAACAAAGGACAGTAACTACAAGGATGAGAGTGATTGCTGGTCCCAGACTAGGAAGGAGTCTAGTCTGTGAAAGAAGCTTATTGGAACATCTCTAAGGGTGAGATTTATCTGCAATCAGTTTCTTAATGTATTAGACTTGCATGTTTTTGTTTTATTTTGCTTGGTAACTTACTTTGTTCTGTCTGTTATTACTTGGAACCACTGAAATCCTACTTGTTATACTTAATAAAATCACTTTTGTTTATTAATTAACCCAGAGTAAGCAATTAATACCTCGGAGAGCAAATAGCTGTGTATCTCTCTCTATCAGTATTCTAGACGGCGGACAATTTATGAGTTTACCCTATATAAGCTTTATACAGAGTAAAACAGATTTATTTGAGGTTTGAATCCCATTAGGAGCTGGGTGTCTTCGTGTTAGAGACAGGAGCACTTCTTAAGTGGTTTTCAGTTAAGTCTCCAGCTTGGGGACGCAGTTCAGACCTGGGTCTGTGTTGCAGCAGGCTAGCGGGTCTGGCTCAACAAGGCAGGGTTCTGAAGTCCCAAGCTGGCAGGGAAAACAGGCTCAGAGGTAGTCTCAGCACATCAGATGACAGTCCCAAGGGGGTCTCTGTGACCCAACCCGTCACAAGTTCACCAAAGGAAACAGCAAGAATCAAAAGTAAGATCAGCTAAGTTTGATAAGCAGAATGAAAAACATGAATCTCACCTGAATTTTAAAAAAAAACCAAACTCCTGAGTACCTAATTCCACTTCTATTTTTTCCACTATCATAAGTTGAGTGCAACAGTTTTTCCTCTTGTCCGTATGTTACTGTGTTTCTGATTACTATCAAAAGCATTGTGCTGACTTAATATCAGACTTAAGCAGACTTAATATCAAAACATATAAATCAACTACAAAACAGCACCAAAACAAAACAACAAGACTGGCGTTTGAGCAGAGTTTCATGGGCAAACCAGATTTTTGTACCCATACCATACTACTTTTCATTCTGCATATTTCCTCTCCCAGCACTGTTGTAGTTGGATCTGGGAGCAAACAAACTACCCTAAAAAGTGCTGCAGGCAAACTGATGGTTTCTGTGGTGAGCAGCAAAACAAAAGGGTTGGAGCTGTCAATATTTCAACAAAGGTCTCACACAAATAATTGTATTTTAGGTTACTAGATCATCCACTCACAAGCACTTCCTATTTTTCCCCTCCCCATACCTCTCTCCCCCACACTTTCTCCACCATGGTAGCTGCTCTCAGTTTTTCCTGTTTTGTTCCAGAGTGAGATCCCCAGTGTGTGAGGTCCACCTCTTTTCCAGAATATTATCTGCTTTTCCTTTGTACCATAGTTGGTTTTTTTCCTCTCCCTGATGGATGTTTGCCCTTTCCTCTCACTTTTCCCTCTGTTGACTATTACTTCCCTTGCTTCCTAAGGCCTAAGGCCACAGAGTAATATTCATAATGCTGCTACCTGGCAGGGGCCAGCGGGCATGCTATTGACTGTGTTTTAGCTAAGTGAAGAACAGTGACTGAATTACGTTACTTCTATGAAAGATGTGTGACCCTGGTTAGAACGTATCTGCAGAGGGGGCCCCTGCAGTGAGGCTTACAAAGGAGTAAAGTGGGAACCACAGGATTCTATGCTGGAATTTTTGTGACCAGACCCTACCTATCTGTTTGGAGAGGAAAGAAGAAGACAGAACAGAGTTTCTTTTGAAAAGAGAAAGCAAAAGCACAAGACAGAAAAAAGAAAGCTCCTTTTGGAGTGCATGACAACACATGCATGGGCTGGCTAGAACTGGAGTGCTCCAACCTCTAGAGCCAAGTCAAAACCTTACATGGACTTTCCAGGGACTGGAACCTTACTGCAAAATCAAGGGAAACTCTAGATTCATTGGCAACAGAGTTGTGTATACCATTACCACCAGAGACTCTGGATTGTTACACCCTACTTCCTTCACCCCAGTAAACCCCCTTTTCAGTGGAGACTAAGACTCTTGTGTTTGGGAAGTCAGGCCTTGCTGAAAGACGTTTGTCCTTGACATTGCAAAATATCAAGAGGGCTGGAGGTACCATCACATGTAAAAAGCTGTAGAATCCCCCCAGAGGAGAAGACAACCAGCTGGGTAGGGTGGGGTGGGGTGGTAGGGAAGGGCAAGAGAAGGGGAGGGATACTAGGGATGATAGAGGAGTAGGTAACTGCAATCTGCAGCTACTGCTGGCTCCCGAGGGACTAGACCGAAAATTCAAATCTCCCATCTACTTCCAGAGCTTTCCTACTGGCTGGCCCACTGTAAGACAGGCTTCCCTCTTCCCAAACTCCCCTCAAGGCCTATATCTTGGCCACTGGAATGCTGTTTATCTACCCTAACAATAATACAATAACACCCTGTGCCAGGTCAGCACCTTGCTGACCTATGGACTCAAGCCCCTCTTATACCTGGTGGAATAGGGGCTACAAATAGTTTTCAAAACTGACAGATTTGTGATTCCTCCATCGCAAAGAGGCGCAACTTAAATCTTACTCTGAACAATTCATCAAGAATTTTCATCAACCTACTTAAGTTTACTGCAGGACAAGATCCAAAACTCAAGGATGCTCTGAAAACCATTCCAAAAAACCCAAAGTATATCTCCACTGAAATTCAGAATGAAATAATTCATCTTACGAAGAAAATGGTCTAAAAAGATATTATTGAAGATATTCAGAAAAAAAATGGTGATGTCAAGTTCTCCTGCCTGAAATGTGACACTACAAGGGATGCTGTGAATGGAAAAAGTTTGTCCACTATTTTGTGCTACTTGATGATGAAGGCAGACTTTCTAGGGTAGCCCAACTGCTATGGCCTCACTGCTGAAGATATTACACACCACATTTTGAAAGACTTCTATGAACAGGGTCTTGACCCTCAAGATAATTTATGTTCTTGCTTTAATGATGCCAAAGTTACATCAGGGTGCAAAAGAATTGTGCAAATGCTTTTACAAGAGAATTTAAACAAGTAAATATTTTACACACACTGTTTGACTCACCAGTTACATCTGCAAAGACCAGCACTCCAAAGATTCATAGAAACAAGATGGCCTTGCGACCTGAAAACATTGGAAATAATTTGGAAGAGATTCAAAGTGTTCTGTCAAAATGGGTGTGTGTGTGAATGCATATGGCAATTTGTCCATTGAAGCAGGAGGGCTGTTGATTACAGAATCATTCAAATTCTTGTTCTTAGCTGAAGTTATGAGACTGGTTCTGAAAGTTTTTGTTCCTTTGAACAATTACTTTCAAAAGGAACTAATGCGCCTTGTTAAAGGAGTTGAATTGGATTACTGTTGCCAGTGAAGAACTTCAACAAAAGAGAGCAGTTAAGATTTTTTCGCATAAATTTAATCCACGCAAGCTGTTTTGAAAGATGCATATGATGAAGAATCAATATAGGATGTGCCCCTAAAGAGCTAAGGTATTGCCCCCAAAGCTTCTAGATTCCATGGTTACAGGGCACTTACCAGGATTCCAAAGTGTAGCATCAATTATCCCAGATTTATTATGAATTGATGAAACCAGTGGTGAACTGCAAAGGACATTTTTTGAAATGGTAATCACTTGCATACTTTGATGGACTTGCTTGGATTAGATACAGAAAAGGAAACGTTGAAATGGCTGTGTTTAAACCACTGATAGATAAGAGAAACTGCTAAGAATCTGAAGAAGTTCTAGGTGTTGTCAAGGAATTAAACGAGGCTTTCCCATGTATTTTTGGGATGTCTATAGTGGTCTTGTTTGGAGCATCAACTGCACCTTGTGAATTCCTTTTCTTGCGTGAAGAGAATTTTATGGCACCACAGGAGAAGCATGCCCAATGAAAGAAAGAGAAACCTAATTCTGCTGTCATTTGAAAGTGATTTCACTTCAAAACTGAACCTGGATGTCTTTGTGGAAGAATTCAGACATTATCATCTAAGACTACTTCAATTTTGGTTTCATGAACAGACTTTACATTACATAGCACTTTCATGTTCAGATCTGTACTTTTATATTTCTGATTTTTTTGAATTCTTGAATATTTGTTATACTGTACAATCAGAGAAAGAGGTATATTTTTTCTTATTACATAAAAATAAAGTTTTTAAAAGGCTTATGACTGAGGCTGCATTTTTCACTAAGTACGTGAACTTCTGAAGGCAAGCACAACTTCCCCTTTTGTCATGAAGTCTGCTCCCCATGTTGATGTCTTAGCTATGGACATCTAGATTCAAGACTTCACTTCTTCCTCCCCACAATTAATACTTAAACTATATTGGGATGACTAAAGAGTTGACTCCTCTTGGAAAAGAATTATTCAGACTAGCACATTTACTACCAGAGAAAATTATTCACACATGTACACAAGTACTTAAAAACACCTTATTTAAAAAAAAAAAAAACACCATCAATTGCTGGAATCTGTATATGCAGTAATAGGTTTAAGTAGTATAACCTTGGCTGGGATGTAATTAGAAATGGGACCAAACTAAAAGCTTTATGAAAGCTTGCATCCATGTCCAAATACTGTGGCTGGACCCTAACTCTGTAATGTGCTGACCCAAAACCCTGATTCTGAACAGTCCTGAACTATGGGAAAGTCTCCATCTGGCTTTAACTATTTTGTTTCAATCCCATCTGTAAATATAACTAATTCATAGCAATTAACTCATGTAATTTCAACACAGTCTGCAGTGTCATGTTGTCAGTTAAGTTCACTCCAGGTGACATCTGTACTATAATGCTAATGATCTGCTCTATTATACATATTTTACAAAATCCCTACTAAAAACAAAACAACCCCCCCCCCCACAACAACAACAACAAACCGCCACACACATTATGGCAGTATGTCAGAAACCAATAAAGTTCTTTATGGCTTATGGCTACAGAACTTACTGGCGCCTAAGATACAAAGTATATTCCGTTTAGAAACACTTTCTTGCTTCAGATTTTTTCTGCTGTCACATAAAAGTTGTTTTTCTCCAAGCAAGAAAAAAAAGAAAGATGTGCCACAGAAGTGCTATTCCTGCAAAATCAGAAACATTTTACTCTTTTCAAGGAAATATTTCATCCTAATAGCAGTAGAAAACTATAAACAGGCTCCACTATCTGGTAATGACCTTACTTGTCCAGCCACATTAGTCATCATCAGGTTGGTAGAGTTGAGTGAGCCCCTAAAGATATAAATACAAGTTTTTATATCTTTCAAGTCTCATTTCTGTTTTCTGTATTGTGTGTTTTGCCATCTCACATTTTCTTCTTGTAGGCTAACTAATGATGATGACAGGTCAGTCTGCTGCGAACCTGTCACAAAGCTATCATCTAGGAAAGGGGCTCTTGTATTCATGGGGAAAATTTGCCCAAATTCTTCACTTTATACATTGATCAGTCATTCCTTATTGAGACACCACAAATAGAACCTGATTAGGATCACAGTTTCCAGAAGTCTTGTTGCCATATGCTACAATTATCAAGTTTGACCAAATGGAGGATATGCAACTGAACCACATTGTCTGGTGCAGAAAGGTCACAGTGTAACCACTATACCATACAGTTCTTCATTCTTCAGAGAAACCAGATTTCTGACTCATTAACCAACAGCTCAATAGAGTCTTACTGGGAGCGGCTGACTTTATTAAAGTGTAACTGCTTCTGAATTTAAAAGGATATCTGGCCCAAGCAATATATAGACAAGGTAATACAAAATATGGACAGGCATAATTCATTTTCATATTGATATTGCATTTATTAACATTGCACATCATGCAACACTGATACTCTGGTATCTATGCTGGAACATTCAGCATATTCCCATAAATGACAGAAGCACCAGTACAATTGCAACAAAAGTTTTCTTACTTAGGATTCTAGATTTGCCCCATCTGTCCTAGGTTCCACAGTCTCACTCTGCCGCACTAAAAGTGAGTCAGAGATGGAAACTCCTGGCTGACTAAAATACTTACTCAACATCAGTAAAATGGGTGATAAACTTAGAAAGTTTAACTTAAAGTTTAAACTTTAACATTTGGAGGGCCACTTCAAACTATGGCTGCTGGCTTTGTTTGACCCTCTTTTCTATAGGATGTCAAACTTCCAAGCAAGATATTCTCAGAGACACCAGCTGTTATTAGGCCTTTATACTCTAATAGCTCTGATGAATCTGTTTCATCTGTGTAGAAACCTATGGAGATGCTAGAAAACCCCCTATATTTATGTTTAATTTTTGGAAGCCTAATTCCATCTCTCCTGCCTGATCTGGCCGTGATAATATCAAGGCTTTTATATAAATACAAAAACAAAAATGTCCCCTTGAAGGATCTTCCCCTTCTTGTAAAAAAAAAACAAGCAAAAAAACCCTCTGACAATGCAATCCCCAGTCATGTGTCATTGAATGTATCAATTACAAGCACCGGGGAAGTCTCCAACTTTAAATTTACTCTTCCCATTTTCTCAGTGCATCTCTACTTCATCTATGTTTAATTTCTTGGTAGCCTTACATCTTTTCTGCCTGATCTAGGCATGGTAATAGTTAAAGTTTTCATACAAATAAATATACAAAAATTATTTTTGTATATTATCTCACACTTAAGAGTAGATGCTATCATTAACTGACTTTATTTTTAAAGGTTTTACCTTCAGCATTTGTCTCTTTTTCCAGGGCCAAAAGAATATCCTTTGTGTAGTTTAGTGTGGGATATAAAGGCCTCAGCACAAAACCCATCAGCCTAGGTTGATTGGTGCTTCTGCTTATCATGTTATTTATGGTAGCAAATCTCATAATTCTGAGACTGGCATAATGGACACATTGACACTTGTAAAAAAACGTATTTCTCGCTCAAGACACAAAACATTTGGAAATGTAGATGTCTGAGGCAAAGATCCAGATCCTCAAGGTACTTAGGTGCCTATCTGCCTCTTTAGGTGGCAAACTCCACCATTTAGGCACCACTGACATTTTCAAAACTGCCATTCAGCTGCTGTCCTACCACATAGGCATGTAAATCCCCATAAGTGCCTATGTTTCTGCCAGTCAGCATTTACATTTAGGTGGCTACCTAAACTCGAATGCTGTCTCACAGCTAACAAGGAGCTCAAAGCCCTTACTCTAGCTGAAACCTTGGAGGTCCTAAAATGGGATGCTCAGACTAGATGAGAGAAAGTCTATTTCACAAATAGGGCCTGATTTTCTAGGTGTGCTCAGAGCACACCTAAAGCCTGACATGTGTCAAACCCCAGAACAGGAAGGTTTGATGCAGGCCACCAATAGGTGAGGTGACTGCACATCATCCTCAAAAAGACACACAGGGAACCATAGGGTGATCATAAGAGAGGTATTGAGCATGAGCAAGAGACGGCTTTTGCTACATAAGTGGCTGACCTAGCTTAGGTGCCTAACTCCAGGAGAGCGTTCACAACTGAAGATCCTGACTGAACGGAGCTGCCTATCTCTGGCCCGTCAGCCAGATACATCAAGTTAGCTACTTAGGCACCTAAGCCCCTTGCCTCTTCCCTTTCTTCTTTGTTATTTCACTCTGGCTAGGTTAAGTGGCTTCCCACTCAGCGTCCTCGATTCTTTTCTTTTCTTATGCACCTAACTTTCCCCATGTCTTGTATGTGGAGGCTGACTGATGAACCCACAAGGTGGCAGGAGGCCTAGGGGTCAGGCATTGCAACTCTGAGTGAAGCAATGCCCAGTACTTTTGAGGACCTGGGCCATAGCTCATGTTAATAATTATTCCATATGTTGCACATTAGTAACATGCCACATTGATTTTAACTATTTTTCTAGCCATCAGTAGTCAACAAGTGACTCTATAAACGTATTAGTTACACCCCTGATTAGAACTGAATTGCAGTTAATTCTCACCACAGTACAACAGAGGGCTGAATATTCATACCTACTTAGTTGTATGATAGAAACAAAACAGTTCTTCTCTGAAACATGGAACAATTTTTCTGCATGAACCCTCACTAATAGTATATGATATTTAAACTGACCTTTTAGAAAAGAAACAGTTTACCACAATGATTCACTGGGATTGGGTTGTTTTTTTAAATACTATCTTGGGCTTTCATAGTTTTGACACAGATCAAAGCTAGATGGCAACAAAATAAATGTCTTTGATATACAGACATCTAAAATGTAACAATAGGCCTCAAATATGTAAAGAAAGAGAGGTAGTCAAAGTACAAGTATCCTATATTACAATAAATTTTATACTGTTATATGTTCACCTTTCAGGCATGGAGCTTGACATATCAGGTGACAATGGGACAAAATTGTTATTTTATTTACTAGCAATTACAGTATCCAGTGTTACTTTAATATAAAGAAAAACACTGAATGATGCTTTTTAACATCTGCTATTAAGGTTAATCATGGTAGATCTAATTCTCCTCTCACTTAGACCAGTTTGCCTACTGTTTTACTTTGCAAAAACATTCTCTTCTGTCTTCAGAGCAATTTTTTGTCCAAACCAATTTCCCAGTCCATGGTTATGGGAAACAAAAATATAATGGAAGCTGATTACATACTTAACAGTGGAGAGGCTTCCCTCTCTCCATGGTGTACTACTTAAATATATAAGAAGAAACTGTAGTCCCACTGAAATCAAAGGGAGTTTTGCTACAGGATTTCACCAATAGTGCCTATAAAGAATTGGTTAAAAAAATAGTGAAAATGTAATAGAAATATTTTCACTGACATTTCAGAAAGTTGAAAAAAAAAAATCTACCAGCTTTGGTTTCTAAACACTGAGCCTCCAAACACTGACAGCACAATGTTTGCACATTGTATAGCTAACAGAGTACCTCCAGGGTAGGCATTTTGAAGCTACTGAAAAATATACCTGTGGAAATGTATTTACACCGCATGCTGAGTTTCTGTAATTGTGACACAGTACATTTGGAAATTTCAATGTTAAACTGCCCAGATCCCCATGCACTTCCATGTAGCACAGTGATGCAGTGTTAGTCTATTAGACCATACCAATAAGTCAAACTAGCTTCTGGTTTAAGAACTTCTGCAAGTTATTCTCTCTCCGCCCCTCCCAACTGCCCAAACACTGTCTCTATTTTAATCCTCTGTACTCTTTTTCATTCCTCCCTCCCTCAAGCACTATCTTTCTTCCATTCCATGCTAAAAATGACTTGCTAAACTTTACCTTATGGGTTCTTCTTTTTTTCTTTATAAAGCACTAGTTACAAAAAATGGGGTAAGAAAGCAAAATTTGCAAGGCTGACACTGACCCTGAATCTCTCTCACACTGCAAAGAAACACATTCTTTACAAGCAGCAGGTGAATACCGCGTGAGGTTGTGAAAATGGGAATTGGAGGAGTGTGATGAGTGGTCTTGTCTATAATGCATTTATCCCACACAGCCCTTGTAAAACTTATAACTAGCCTAGGCATATTAGGAAATTGCTAATAGTTTTGGCAGTGCAGAGAAGGAAAAAGAAATAGTTGGTATAAATAGGGCAGTTACAGTCTAGCATATCTCAAGTGTTAATATGTTCTGAAAATTGTACTTTTGTTCCTGTGTCTCCATCTTTCTTTTTCCAAATTTAAAGCACTGAAGCTTATTCTTGATAGCAGTACTACAGCACCTCTATAAATCCCTTCCAGTGCCTTGTCAATACTTGCCATAATAAAAGAGGAGGACTGCAGACTCCTGCTTCAGGATATGCCCTAATTCCCCAGATTATCCAGAGCACTATCATTCCATCTACGAACAACTGCTTGTTTTATTCGAAGTTTTATGTAGAGAACTTGGGTGATCTGTAAGTAACTATGCAATGCAACCCCCCAAAATAACTGACCTACTGCATTATAATGCTAGAAAGGAAATTACAGAAAAGAGTACCAGAAAATTAAGCCTTTCCAGTTTTGCATCATCAAAGAAAGGAATTCATGAGGAAGTTATCCATAACATGCTTCCAAGAAACTGGAATTTCTGTGAACACTGTGGTTCAAGTATTGTATTAAACTACAAAAGGTGATGTTCATAATTTTTCCATAATGGAAAAAAATGTAAAAACTAATTAAAATTAATTGCAATTAATTGCACTGTTAAACAATAATAGAATACCATTTAAATATTTTTGAATGTTTTCTACATTTTCAAATATACTGATTTCAATTACAACACAATACAAAGTGTACAGTGCTCACTTTGTTTATTTTTTATGACAAAAATTTGCACTGTAAAAAAAGAAATAGTATTTTTCAATTCACCTAATACAAGTACAGTAATGCATTCTCTTTATCATTAAAGTTGAACTCACAAACATAGGATATGTACAAGAAAGCCTGCATTCAAAAAAAAAACAATGTAAAATTTTAGAGCCTGCAAGTCCACTCAGTCCTACTTCTTGTTCAGCCAACTGCTCAGACAAACAAGTTTGTTTAAATATATAGGAGACAATGCTGCCCTCTTCTTGTTTACAATGTCATCTGAAAGTGAGAACAAGCATTCTTGTGTTACTGTTGTAGCCGGCCTCATGAGATATTTACATGCCAGATGCAGTAAAGATTCACATGTCCCTTCATGCTTCAACCACCATTCTAGAAGACATGCATCCATTGTGATGACAGGTTCTGCTTGATAACAATCCAAAGCAGTGAGGACTGACGCATGTTCATTTTCATTATCTGAGTCAGATGCCACCAGCAGAAGGTTGATTTTCTTTTTTGGTGGTTCGGGTTCTGTAGTTTCCACATCAGAGTGTTGCTCTTTTAAGACTTCTGAAAGCATGCTTGTAGTGGGGCGCCTGCCCCACTCTCTGAGAAAAAGGGCTAGAACAGGCCAGAGAGGCTGCGCAGATCAGCAGCCAATCAGCAAGGGCCTGTGGAGAGCCAATCAGGGCTGGGCTGGGTCCTATATAAAGGCTGCCTAGTAGTGATGAGGGCAGTCTCTCCCTGACTAGAAAAGGAGGTAGCACCTTGGTCAGAGCAATGCTGGGCAGGCTTGGGGGAGCAGAGGAGAGCTCTGGCCCAGTTAACTGCCAGGCTGTGGCCCCTGCGAAAAAGGGTTGAGAAGGTGCCCGGAGCCAAAGGCAAAGTGGCCCAGGCAGGATAGGTGGACAAGAGGGGAGCAAAGGAGGGCAGAGAGAGGCTGCCGCTAGAGGGTCCCTGGGTTGGAACCCAGAGTAGTGGGTGGGCCTGGGTCCCCCCCTTACACTGCATCTGGCCACAGAGGAGTGTGGCTGAGACAGACTGCAATTTTCCCTTAGGTGAGAGCTAGACTCTGGGGTTGTGGTTGGCCACTGAAGCAGGTGCATGCCAAAGGACTGTTGTTACCCCTCCCCCCCCTGAAGGGGGTGAGAATGGAGTAGTGGGCACTACTGGAGGACAGTGTCCTGAAGAGGATGCTGCCGAGCGGGGAGCTACGCAGGTCCCAGGGCAGCAGAACAGACAAGGGGCGAGACAACATGTGTCGAGGGTGCTCTGCAGCTGATGAGCTAATTCCCAGAGCAACCAGCAGGAGGCACCAGTGGTGGTGAGTCATGACCCTGTTACAATGCTCCACACCTCATCCCTCTCAGATTTTGGAAGACACTTCAGATTCTTAAACCTTAGTTACAGCACTCAAACTATCTTTAGAAATCTTACATAGATACCTTATTTGCATTTTGTCAAATCTGCAGTGAAAGTGTTCTTAAAATGAACAACATGTGCTGAGTCATCATCAGACTGCCATAACATGAAATATATGGCAGAATGTGGGTAAAACAGAGGAGGGGACATACAGTTCTCCCAAATTCTGTCACAAATTTAATTAAACACTTTTTTTAATGAGCATCATCAGCATGGAAGCATGTCCTCTGGAATGGTGGTTGCAGCGTGAAAGAGCATACGAATGTTTATCATATCTGGCACATAAATATCTTGCAATGCCGGCTACGAAAATGCCATGCAAATGCCTGTTCTCACTTTCTCGTGACATTATAAGTAAGTGGGCAGCATTATCTCCCTTAAATGTAAACAAATTTGAACAAGAAGTAGGACTGAGTGGACTTGTAGGCTCTCTTTTACATTGTTTTGTTTTTTTAGTGCAGTCATGTAACAAAACATCTACATTTGTAAGTTGCACTTGCACGACAGATTGCAATACAGTACTTGTATGAGGTGAATTGAAAAATACTATTTTTACAGTATTTGTAAGCAAAATATACACTTTGATTTCAATTACAACACATAATACAATATATATAAAAATGTAGAAAAACATCCAAAATACTTAATTTCAATTGGTATTCTATTATTTAACAGCGCAATTAAAATTGCAATCAATCATGATTAATTTTTTGTAGTTAATCGTGTGAGTTAGCTGCAATTAATCAACAGCCCTAGTAAAATCACTTCTGAACAATGTATCCTGAGGAGGTTTATTTCTTACCAACTGAGGAAAAGTGAGTAAAAGTAGCTATCCTTAATCTCATACAAGAAAATGGAAGTGCAGTTTATAGGAGCAGAAGTACCAGCACACAGACATTATAGGGTGATTTGTTTATCTAATGATAGAGAGGAAATAAAGTTCAGGCAGTGTTTGATTTAAAAGGTCAGACTTTACATATTTCCAGATATCATGCCAAAATATTGGTTTGAATTTTCATTGCCTCTACACAAGGCAAAAACATGTCCAACAAACCAGAAGAGACACTGAATATTTTCTAAGTCATTAAAAATTAGACCCTTAACGTGGTACCTAAGGGTAGCAGAACTCTAAGTTGTGAGTCTAAAGTACAGAAATATTTTTTCTAAAAATTTCCTGAGTTACAGATGTTAATATGCAGTTTTCTGCATCTGAGTGTTTGAGAGTCATGTGGTATCTTATTGCAAAGGGCCAGTTCTCTGAGACCCACCAAAAATGAAACAATCAGACTCATCAGGAAACATCTGTGAAAATCTCTACCAATTACTGGAGAATGATGGCGAGTGCTACATCTGATTGTTAAAGTGTCTTTCGGGGCCCTTGCTCCTTCTTCATAGTCAACACTTCTCTGGAGGAGGGGAAAATGAGTATATGGCCAAATACATGTCTTGCTTCCCTCATCTGTAGAATTATAATCTCATGGACTTCAGTGAGATTTTTAACATGCTAGAACTTAATCACATGTTTACGTAATTTGGTGGATCAGGGCTTAAGAGCTCAAACCTGCAAACAGAATTGGTTGAAATTTTCTCATAAAAAAACTTATCTTTTTGGATGAAGTATTTGTTTTAAAACAAACCATCATTGACTTTTCTTTCTGTTACCCCCTATACACACATCTCCTAGCCTCTCTTTTGAAAAAGAGGTGGGGGAGAGAAGTATCTTTCCCCCCAAATGCACACCCTGGAACTGTGACATGAAGCAACACACCTAATTCATAGACAGGAACATAAAGAGGTGGTTATGAGTGAAGATCAAAAGGTTCAGCTTTAATTCAGTTTGGTGAATCATCCAAAAATTCAGATGCTTATCCAAACTTATTTTTGGAATCTCTCTTTGGACTCAGGTCAAGCATTCCCAACGATGATCTATGCTGGCTGCTTGGGAACAGAGTAAGGGGAAAAAATCCAATGAAAAATGGGGAGATCTAGAATAGGGCAGGTATTTATACCCCTGGCAGGTGAGGTTCCACAAAAAGCCAGTAAGTTATTGGGAACATTCTGCTGGAACTTTCCTCTGGAAAGCTTATTCCAAAATGGAGTGCAGACCTCCTCATGTTCCCTTCTTCCGAAATCTCAAGTTTTTAAACTACTGCAATATTGTTAATCCTCATTATATTAATCCATTATGGCACAAATCATATATTCTAAAAGTATAATTCCACTGTGGCATAAATCTAGAGATGACTTTTTGAAGAACTCTCTTAGCAGTCATCTCTAATAAAACCATTGTTGCAAATCATTGAGTCTAAAAATCATAACATTATGGAGACGCTTTACTATCAATGACAAAACAACATCATCATCGTGGGAAGAAACAGTAAAATGCTGCAGTTGTCCTACATCTTTATTAGTGTTATGAATCATATTTATGAAAATAGAAAGTTATAAACAGTTAGTGAACAGTGGTCCATTTCAAACTCAGTATGATTTTATTACTTCAGTGGACAATCATTACAATTAAATAAGAAATTACAATATACACGTTTTTTGGGCAGAAAAAACAATGGGTAACAAAAGGTCAATATATAGTACTGTGTGGATTTTTTTTCCATGAGCCACAATAATCATACTGAATACTTCCGGAAATACATGGTCAGAACTGTTCCATAAAGGATACCTAACCTTGACTCCACCAGAGGTAAACTAATATGGACTATATTTTATCTGAAATAGACCTCTCATCCATGATGGAGAAACATGGGTCAAGAAAGTGAAGAAAAACCTGGCTTCAGTCTTCATGATTCTTCCACTTATTCAGTAGCATCCAGCCATTTGATCATTTCTAGCATTAGCACTTTCTGTTAAATTATTGGCGTCAATTATACATCTTGGATTTATGACTGAACTTCTGATGCTGCATTTCAACATGCCAGTCACTTTTCATCTAGAAAATATGAAATGTTGTCTTCTGTCTCCACTTTTCACACATTAAGTGATCACTTGTCTTGGCTGAAGGTTCTTAGATAATAAAGCCATGGCATTGTATTCCATACCTAAAGCTCTAACAGTGTCTCTATGCTGTTCCTTGAAGTGTTTTTCCTGATATAGCATTGACTCAGGTTATACCGCTGAAGAGAGGAATGTTTGGCTCCTTGACTAAAAAGAACAAATGTTCTCCTAGAACTGCATAATGTCTATGTATTACAACGATGGGTATGTGAAAACCTAACCATTTGGTGCTGATCTATAGTAAGGCCAAGAAGTGGTATCTTGTCAGACCTATTTTCCCTTTGTATATCTGATAGCCTATTTGTATGTTGTTCCACAGGGAGAGCTGACCTTCACTACAACTTTACCTTGAAACCTGACTAATGGCTTTGTCTTACCAAATTATTGTGTCTGTGGCAAGTAGGTTTCTTGTCAACATTGCAAAGAAATGTATGGCCTGGCTATGGTGTGAAAGTTGTATACATCCCACTCCTCTTTTCTCAACAAATATGTTGTCCAGCATGAGTCTCCTGAAATGATGTGCCTTTCATGCTGTCCATTGTCCAATATTCTAGAGTTGAGATATTATACGATATAAGTGGCAAATCATTAGAAAATAATTTAGACTCTTAGTTTTTGGTCCTTTCTTGCCCAATCATTCGGAGATTTGTCCAACTTTTCAGGATAAGCTACAAAAAGGGTAATTTTCTCCCCATCAGCTACCAGTTAAACAGATTCCTCATGCCCTTCTATTTTTCTGTGATTCAGTCACTGATTCCATCTTCTCCTGCTGCACTTTATTCCTGACCTGCTTATTCCTGACCCGCCTCTGCATCTTATCCATCTGCATGGATTCAACTGGCATCTCTGTTAATGATCCACAAATCTGCTTCTCCAGATGTGACTAGTCTTCCAGTCCAGCACATCTGACTGTCCCTGACATTTTGCAGGGTAGCTGTCTGACAAACAAAACAAATCTCTTTTCCTCCTCCCTTTCACTATCTCACGTCTCTATCGTGATGGACAATACCATCATCCTGCATGCAGTCTTGTATTTCTGAGGTCCTCTTTAAATCCTCACTCTCCTCCTTCCCGCACATCCAGGCAGTCACTAAGGCCTTCCACATTTGTGATACTTGGTACAAGGGTAATCCTACCAATATCTCATAATTGCCCCCCCCATTCATTACATTCTGCCAGACTGTAACGCTAACCTGCAACCGATCTACTTTGTATCATTCTCCAAAAACTTCTGCTTCGGTGCTTTCTTCCATGCTATCCTCCATCCACATAACATCCCATTCCCAGAGTCCCAGGCCCCCACCCTCTCCTCATTCAAACCCATGTTAAAGATTCACTTCTTCCAAAATCCCCAAACACTAACTCTTGCCAGTCAAATACCTTCTGCTCCCAAGAAGTCAGAGAAAGGAAAAGATTAAAAACCAACCAGTAAACAAACCCTAAGTTAATACAGCTTCCTCTGGGTCTCCTTTCTTGAAGGCAGATTCAAATAAACCCTAACACCACACAAAAGCAGCAGCCCCCTCCCATGTAGACACACTCAGATTAGTTTACACATACTTATATGAATGTATGACAAATAGATTCCTCACTCAATTGACTACATTGATGTAAACTGATTTAAGAGTCTACACAGGAGTCCACACTGGTTCAACTAAATTAATTTAAGAAATCAATTTAGTAAACTGGTAAAACTTTTGTATGTGGACTGGGCCTTCACCTGTAAGCTCCTTAGGACAGTGCATGTTGTTCTTGGTTGGGCCTTGTGCAGTAATCAATGCTTAACACACAGAGCCCTGAGCAGATACAAAACTTGTATCTGCATCCAATCCACAACAATGGTCCATGGATATCCCCGGATTTGCAGGGCTCTACTAATACACATACACATGCCCAAACATACTTGGACATAATTGTCCACTGAAGTCTCTCTTACACTATATTCAGCATTACAGTTTCAATTACAACTATTTTTCATCTTTATTGCAGGTTTCATCATAGTCTGTGGGCAGAATAATATTTTATCCAGTGACTTTAGGTCTATATTTTGAAGTGATGAGAGAAATTTTGTACTGATCTTTTGACCAAACCTGGGATAAAAGATCAACTCAGGGGGAAGTTATTATCAGCAGTAAATAAAGTATAGCACAGTACTGTCTGTTTTGTGGCCCATCCTTTGGAAGCTGCAAACATATGGTGCTTACCATTTCTGAGTAAAGAAATATTAATATTTCAGAGTGACTATATTCTGGGGCTTCCAAAGCACCAGCATTGAATGTTAGTCACGTCAGTGTATGTATTTATTTGTAAAGGAATCAATGTTTTTGTCATGGAACTGCTCCCAACCTTGTATTTGATAAGATGGAGAGGCAGGAATAAGAACGGTACCATGAAACCAGCATAGTGCAGAGGCACTTGACGTAGACAGATAGGGAGTTTGATCCCATGTCAGAAACAACTTTTCTGTGCTAAGACTGTTAGCAGGGCTGTGGAATACAAAAGTGGAATTCCCACCTCTTTTCAGTAGGTTGTAGAAGTATTTGAAGTACGACTCCCCTCCTATTTGTCTGCAGCTCCTGCTTCCTTTATCTTACCGTCTCCACTTTCCAGGCTCCTCTCTGTAATCAGAAGAAATATGGCAGTGCTGCTTTCATGGCAGTGGGTGCTACTCATGTGCCTGCGCCTGCCAAGGGATCATCAGGAGCACAGCTATATACACCCCATGGGAATAGATGCAGGCTGTTCTGTTTTCAGCTAATTGCTCTCGCAGCGAAGTGAAGATTATCAGCATAAGTGATACTTTACTTTGTATCCTATGAGCAGCTCACTCAAAATTTACCATCCTGATATACTTCTCCCTCAATTTCCTGGAATAAAATGTTTCCAGTTCATATTGATTGCAAATGTCTAGCTTTGAAATAGAACCCAGATTAGAGCAGACTGGGATAGCCAATTGTTGTTGACTATGCCACATCTGCATTAGTTTTCCTAGATGCGCTTAGGAGTGATAAATGGCAAGTGCCTGTGTATGTATGTGGGAAGGTGTGGAGGGGGAGGGGAGGGGTGAAGAGCCATTACTAATATAGTAAACGAGGGTTGAATTAGTTTTCTCTTTATCTAGTGCAGACTATAACTCCCCCTTCAGAGCTACTACTACAGGCTGAACCAACCATTAGGACTGGCAAGGAACTCTCTGATCTCAAACAACCCATTTGGGGTGTCTTCACTTTTAAATGGCCAAATCTCTTCAATGGAAAGCTACTCTAAGCTTATGAATATGGAATAGCAGAAAGAAAGGAGGACCAGCCCCGCCAGTTAAAATAATCAGTGTTGCAGAAATAAGTCTTCCATTGTGCCATAGAGGCTTTAGCCTTAATCAAACTAGTGACAACCTAGGGAATTGCATATTAGGGGGCTCCATGTCCACCTCTGCCAACACCACTGAAGGTGATTTTGATAGTGTTTGTTCATACCCGCTCCTGTGGATACAAACCCAAAAAACTACAGAAACAGGGAATTAGCCAAAAAGAGGGGAAGGAGGGATGTAGCTTTCTGAGTCACTGACATGGCACTTTTTGACTGACTCATAAGATGTGTCGGCACCTTATCCCACTCTCAATTCAGTCTCCATCTTTATCCTACTACCAAGATGAGGGCCTGATTTAAGTAGCATGGAACTCAAGGCCAGAGAAGTCACTGAACTGCCAGCACTGAAGAACCTGACAAGTTCGGTGTTGTGTGGCTTTTGTTTTTTAAAGGGGGGGTGGGGGAACGACAAATATTTAAGAGGAAAAATTAGGCCAAGGCCCATTCGGGCCATTTGCCCTGAAGATCCTTGCACTCCTTCCCTTTCTGGAAGTAGGGGGCACTACTAGTAGGAATGCAGACTGGCTACAGGTGAGCTGTCAGCTCTGAAAATTTCTGAGCTCTGCAGGGCCTGGGCCTATACTGGTTCCAAGGGCAGACTCATCTGAACCAGGTAACTTTGGGAAGTTGAGAGGATTGTGTGTGTTTTTGTGTTAGATTCAGGTAAGATGTTATGTTAGGGATGGACAGGAAGATTCAGGATAGGAAAGTATGTGTGTGTGCCTCAGACACATAGGGAAGGAGTTGCTTGTCTTCCTGGTTTTCGTCGTGCAACAGCCCTGAAAGAGAGGCCTGACTTGCTTGCCAGAATAAAGAACTCCCATTCAGGATCAGACTACTGAGCACGAAACTTGATGAAAGTATGACCACTTGGGTAGCAATTGTCTGTGTTTTACCAGTTAGGGAGCTCATGGGATAAAGGGAAGAAGTTGCCCTGATGTGGAACCCACAGTTCAATTGAGAGTTTGTAGCCATTCAGCATTCATCCTAGTGCTGCATGCTACTAACCCCCTGAAAGCGGTTGTCTAGAGTGTGAGAGAACAACATTTTTGAAATATCAAACCCAGGAAACACATGATGCAAGAAATAAATCCCTCCACGAGGAGAAAAAGCCTCTGGGAGATTCCTTTCAAGACAAAAACCCTGCAAGGGAAAGTGCTTCAGGGAAATGTCTAAACAAAATCCCTTCTCTAGCTGTCTCTCTCAGCTTCCAACTAGAGGCTTTAGGAGACTCTTCTCAAAACACCGTTCACTGCTTTTACAAACTGCCTATTGGTACAGTATATCACTCACCCCCTCAAAAATCTCTGCAGTGATCCTGCACAGTTGGCCCTGTGGCATAAAACTCCGTGCTGCCATATCAAACAGCCCACAGGTGAACAAAGTCCTCCTTATTGCTATACTCCAATTAGGACTAACAAGAGCCCATGGAAAACTGGGTTCAGTTGTTCTCCTATGCCTCTATTCTGTACCCAGAAGAGTTGGCAAGTTAAAGAACCACTCAATAGCAAACAAGTTTTTTGGTTTTAAAAAAGAACTATGGGATTGTTAATTTCTTTAGAGAAGAGAGGGACAGTACTATACATTTTGCACACTGAAAAGATAGAAAATTGCCCAGAAGACTTCTGAGATATAGTGAGCTGTATAGTATTACTCTCCTGAGAACATTTCCTTCAATAAGCTGCAAATGGTAAGAGAGGAAACCCCACCATCAAAACCAGGAAGGCCTACTTAAATTGTGTAACCCATCTTTAACTAAGTAGCTACCATCTAACCAAAGTCAGAGAATTCACTGTGTGGCCTTTGGAAATTGGAGCCTCTGTAGATGAGCTTGAATTTATTGTTCCTGTTTGTTTTTATTCCAGTAAAGTATGTCTACACAGTGTTTTGGAGACCAGGGGAGTTAGCTTCCAGCCCTGGCTGACAGACTTGAACTAGCAGATTTCACACTAACATTCTAAAAATAGTTGGGTAGACAGTGCTTTGAAGCTGTGGCTTGGGTTGGAACTTGAGCTCTGAAGCCGACCCCATTCCTAGGCCTCAGAACCTGAGCTCCAGCCTGAACTGGAATTTCAAAGTGCTGTCTATACATCTATTTTTAGAGCACTAGCAGTAGCCTTGCTAGCCTGAGTCTACTGACCTGGCCTAGAAGGCTCACTCTTGCGGGCTTCACAAAGCTGGGTAGACATGCCATAGGAGCCCCAGTCATGGACCTGGAGTTAAATTTAGAATTATGCTGCCCTGGAGCTGCTGGGTAAAGCATCAGTAAACATTAGCTGGGACACACACAGGGTATGTTGAGAGCTAGATTATTAGTTAATGAATTAAACAATCTTTTTATTCTGTAGCTGGCTGACTGTGATAAAGCAAAGCTTTATTTCTCATGGTGTCTTGAATGTGGTGACTGCTACTGTAGAATATTGTAATTTCTGGCCATTGATCGGAGGTAATGGGCAGGCAATGAAGCTACACCAAACTGGTGCACAGAGGTTATGCGATGTACTTTGCAATTTACAGTAGGACACCTTTCTGGCTTGTACACTTTTATTCAAAGACCAAATCAAAAGGGTCCACTCTGTTATCAATATGTATATAGAACTCTCACTCCCATTAATAGAAATTATGCCAGTGGATTAGCTGCATTACAGACCACAAATTCTTTAATGTTTTTTAAAGACTGCAACCCTTTAGTCTGAGAATAACCTCACCAGGTTTGTCTCAGTATTTGTTGTCAGAAGGATAGCTATAGAGTTTACACAGGGAATTACTTTCCTATAGGAAGTAATACTTTTGGATAACAGTTGATTGTTGGGAGGGGGGAGAAAAAAGGGTTTGGAGAGGTTAAAAGACAGGAGAGAATGCAAGTAAAAATAAAATAAAACTTCATACCTTTTGCAGTCAAGATGGGAGAGCAAATGCCCCCAAAGCAATATCAAATTTATAACAATGAGGCAGCCCAGAGGCTCAAAATAAATGATCAAGTATTTGTTCTAAATAATGGATGAAACATATAGATAATATAACGTGACTTAACAATTTCTTTAAAGATGAATTGTAAGTGTGGTGTTTGCTTTTCCCTGCCAAGAATAATTCTTAATCTCAAAACGAGATTCCAACCTTAATTGGGTGAATAATTCTATTTTTATAATAGAACACCATCTTAGCCTTTTAATTTCAGAGTTCTTAGAACATCAGCTTAACTAGATCCAGAATACTTTATCTGTTGTCACTCAAGAATACAGATCTTTATTTTACCAAAATTCCGAACGTCTGCAGAAGAATAACTCACTGTACTGAAATTTCCTGGATCCTTGTGGTGAGATTCCTTTGTATCACTGTGGACATCAGCACATTAGAGAAGAATAGTCATGTGTGTATATAGTACCCACTAGACTACAACAGAACGTATAATAGATTAGAAGGACAGAACTGCTCCAACATAAGCAGCAAAGTAGTTTCATGAATAGCATAAATATTATTCACCATGCATTTGTAACCCATATGATTTTGAAACTTTTTGTCCTTTTTACACCTTTGGTTTTGATCATGTACCCAGCAGCTTTGTGCTCCGTCAGATGTTGTGGCATGTGATAGGATTTAGCACTCATCTGATATTTTATTCTGAAGCTGAGTTTGCCACCAGGTTCTCCAGTTATGAAATTTTTGGACCCACATAAATGAAAACAGCATTTGGTATAATTTCTTTTACAGGGCAACAGGGCACCATGTGTCTGAGGCATCCTATTTAAATTGCTGAATGTTTTCTTAGATGAATTACAGTAGTTCCTTTTCTCCCTAGAAAAAGATTGCCAGTATGTGCCTTTACAGCATGCTTATCAAGCCTTTACCCCTAACACAATGACTTCTCATGGTGAACATCCTCCAGCAACAAGAGGTATCATCCAGCAATGACAGGACTTACCTTTCCCTTTGTACCAAACAATTTTCCCTACTCTAACCCACAATAGTAGCACTTACACATGGCCAAAGATCATGTGTAAGTGCTCAAATATAACTCAGCTCAATATAACTAATTAACAAACTGAGTGATAGGATAGCAAAGGAAGGAGCAGAGAAATAATATTCTAATGGCATCTGTGCCCAGTGCCAGCATAAGTAACCTGCCTGTAAATCTGCTGAAGTTCTGCAGTTTTCTCTGGACTATTTATATAATTACAGTTAAAAAAAACCCCTATGTTAGAGGAGCATTAAGGTTGCAAAGTCCAACACTCAAAAGTTAGGAAACTTGAGAGAAGGTTGTTTGCGTAATCTTAATTCAACCCCATTGTTCAGAGACATTATGATACAACTTTTAATTACATGAACAAAAGCTTGTTCCTTCTCCCCCCCGCCACCTCATGGGACAGTGCAAAGAATACATAGTACTTGGGGTATGAATCAAAGTTGTGAGGTGAGTGAAGCTACCTTAAAGACCCCTGACACATTTGTTTCAGAAGTTGGAATGTGGGGAGTGACTGAGCTAAAGGAAAGGATGATCTTAGGGTCGAATCCCAACCCTGGAGAACTGGATTCTAACCCTGCCTCTGACAAAGTTTCTATATCATGCTAGGCAAGTCACTGAAACCAAAAACTTATCACAGGTGGCCACTTCTGTCATTTATACAGCAGAACTGAACACCACAAGCAAATATGATTTAGTTTAAGAAAAGCAGAAGTTTTGGAGCTTTAGCAAAAATCTGTCATCTTGGCCTCTCTCATCATTCCTCCAGAATTACATATGATGATGGATAGAACTGGTCAAGATGTTTTGTGTTTTTTTTTTCAGGGGGTGGGGAGGTAAGGACAGAAAATGCACTTTCCACAAAATAAAAAAAAATACTGATTTTGCTGAAATACCTTGATTTTTCCATTTGTAAATCTTAAACAAAATTGAGTTTTGGGTCATTTTGACCCAAATTGAAATATTCCAGTTTGTTGAACTAAGCTGCATTATTTCATTTGGCACCACAGTTCACTATACCACACGGCCAAGATGTTGGCTAGGTTGCGGGTGGGCGAGGGGAGAGTTAGACATTTAATCTATGGCAGAATTAATGCATTTTGTACTACATCTGGTTACATACAGTTGCTGTCCTAAGTTTAAAAACATTTGGCTGCCTATATGCATTATTATACTATGTTGTTCATAATACATATTCTTATAAACTGAAAAGGTTTTTTTTTTTTAAAAAAAGATTACTTTACGTGCATTCTGCTCAACATTGTCTCTCCACCATAAGTTGTTGTTACCCCTAGAAATGTCTCTGGCCTGTCATTTTTCTTGCAGAAGGAGACAGATGCCTCCAGGAGTCCCCAATATGTTTCTGCAATTGTCCTTTGGTGCAGTAGATTTCCTTAAATACCATTTTTCTCATTGTACTCCATTTTCTTTTAATTTAACATCAGTGGTTTTGTTTACAACTAAAGCATTAAACTCCTGAAAGTTTATGTACATTTCGATGTGTGCTTGAAAACCATGGTCATGTTACAAATAGTGAGAATTATCTTCAATTTGTATAGCTTCTTTCATCCCAAAGTATCACACACTGACACATGAACTCAACATAGGATTCACATTCATTCACCGTTGAAATGCACACACACTCTAAAAAACAGCACATCTCAAAGCAACATATCAATTTTGGACAGGAAGAGAAAATGTCCTTATCCAATTAATTTGCAGGTGTAATTTTAGTAAACAGAATTTAAACAAACAAACTTGACCAATGCATAATACTTTTACACTTGCAAAGAGTCCTTTGGGCTCTATAATGGCCACAAGAGGTAAAGTTTTGGTTTTACATCTCATACAAAGTATGGCCCCTCCACCAGTACTTTGCCCATACTGCCAGGCTCCAGGAGAAGACTGACACCTACTGAGTCATCAGCACCTAATGTTCATTGGAGGTCTCCTATCAAACTACTGACATGGCCTGACCTTAGCTTGTGAAATCTACAGAGACTACTGATCCTCTTCCTACTGTTGCCCTTTGTTCCAGGCTACCAGTCTCTTCCCCATCCCTTTACTACCTTTTCTGTGTACTTCCTCTACTTTCCTTCATCCACCCCCATGGATCACTTACTAGACCCTCCCGTGCTCTCTTCCTTCCTTTCTGCTGCTGTCCTCTAACCCTTATGTAACTTACCACATTCTCCATTGGCCCAGATCCCATCATTCAAGAATTTGAATCAAGCCTGTGTATGATTTCTGTAATCTTTACACTAAATGCAGTATTTTAAACATAGCAGTCCATATGAAGGAGCTACATACTGGGCTGATAACACTTGAATTTATATCTACCTTTGTCCACCCATACTTGGATTCGTTACCTTTTGGACACTACAAGGCTAATCTGTTTCCCAGGGCCTTTGTGATAAGGTCAATGGATATTGGGAGAAACCTGGTGTTTAAGCAGATAATTCAGGGTCTTAAGAATGACTGATTTTTCTTAACAGATTTTAGGCAGTCTACTTGACTATATCATGTGCTAGTATGTATTTTAATTACAGCTGGTAGAAAGCATTCAGATGAAAATTTCTTTTCAGAAATTAGTTTCATTGAAATGCATATTTTCCATAGGGGAAAAGTCAATTTCAACAAGCTTTGAAAAACTGCAAAATTAACATTGCAAAACGAAACATTTCATCATTTTGAAATGTAGATTTGAAGTGAAATTTTGTTTGAACATGTTGATTCAATTTATGACTTGATATAATTTTAATGGGATTTTAAATCAAAGTCCATTTTAAAACGATCATTTCAAATGAATATTTGGAATCTACACTTGCTTTTGAAGTAGAAATAATTTTACTAATTATTAAATTATTATAATAATAATTGAAGCATTTTATTCCAATTGAATGTCATTCATTTCAACTTTCCTAAACTGACTTTTTTCTGAACTTTTTACTCTGAAATTTCAATGTTTAAAATTTTGGTCTGACAAAGGACAAAAACAAAATTTCCCATAGGACAAAAATTCCATTTTCTGACAAGCTCTAATTTTAGTATATTGTTGGGGTGCCAAAAAACATGAGATGGGTGCCTATTTGCACTACTTTATAAAAGAAAATTAACTCCAAAAATAGTGAGAATACAACTTCAAAAAGGAATTTCATGGAATCATAGACATTAAAAATAGAAATGTGATTACACTGAGTCTCTCTGCCTATCCTAGAGAGACCGCTCCCTCCCCCGCAACTAGTTTTAAAAGTTTAAAACAAAATCTGCTACCTTCCTTGGATCATCATTCCCCAAATACAGCTTACTATCAGGAAAGAGATCTCGCTTGGGATATATGCATGTGGTACACAAACTAACATGCTAAATTTTCAAGGGCATCACTAAATTTTTATGCCTTATTCATGATATTTGCATGTACAAATCAGGTACAAAACTCTTTACAGAGGCGTTAGAAAATTATGACCAGTACATTAAAAGAAACAGAAGTATGCCTTTAATGGGAAACATGCTACAAAGCTCAACTAAGGATTCAGGAATTTATCTCCTGTAATATTTATTGCTTTGATATCTCACTACTTTCATTGCTGGGAAAGAACTACACTTCCCCAATAAACTAAACTACACGTGATAATACAAAAAAAAAAAATCACAACCACTAAAGCGATATTGTCTTTGTACAACTCAAGATTTCTTCAGATTAAACATATGAAAAATCAGCATTTCCATCTCATGCTCAAGGATACCCTAACACTACAGCTTGGCTCCCCACCAAGAAATGAATCTAGACCTGGTGAATCTCAGAAATGCTGCCCTATGATGAGAGCTTCTAGGCCTATGAAAAACTTAACTCAGTGGAAAAAAAAATTCTCAAACACTTAAATTCAGGGTTTGGATCCAGAAAACACAACATTGCTGCAATACGATATATTCATCCATTCCTGTAGGTGGGATTTGGCTTTCAAATATTCCACCTCTCAGTCAAATCTACCCTGTTTCTTGACTCCCTAAAACTCCTTTCTGTCTTCAGGGGCTAATTTGACCAGATACAAGGAGAGTATACATCTGAGGGAATGATGGAGTCCTAAGTGTCTGTCATTGACACACTTCAATTCAGCTTCAGGCTAACTGGCTAACCTCACACGTCAAAATAGTCATTTGTTCAGCAGAATGATCTCTCATGATTTAGTGATATCATTCAGAACATTATTGTACTTTTCATTTTAGCAGCTCCATTAGTTCCTTTTCTTAGAGCACTTTGAATTTCCCTGTGCCTTACTGGAGCTATTCTCAGCATTATCTTTTTTAAGCTTGCTCTTCATCCTTAGCCTAATGGCCACATTGTGACTTGAGCAAGCCCACAGGGCAAATACCTGAAGACTAGGCAGGCTAACTTAGCTCCTATATAGCAGTATCATGAATAGAACAGGTATGTATAGCATCATAGGCCTTTCTTGAAAATTCTGGAAATCTCAGATATTTCACAGTTCAGGCTTCTTTTCACTACCATTTTTTTGGTAACTGTCTGCCACTGTAACAGAACCTTAGGTGTCATTATGGCTCTGTATACAAGTACAAAATATTTGGTTTCACTAGAAGAAGATCAATTCTCTTTGTGGAGGAAAGAGACCTTATGTGACTTTTCTAGAAACTGGATACTTTCTCTCCTGTGGCATTGGGGACTGAGGCTTTAAGGGCTGAGCTTCTCAGACAGGGTGTGGGCTGAGCACTGTGAAACTCTTGTTACACACAGCCACCTGGAACAGGATACAGAGTAAAGCAGATCTCTTGCCAGTACCTTAAGCATTGAGTAATCACTGACCACCACATCCCCAGCTCTTCCATGGCCAACTCCCTGCCATGGTGACTTAATTTCATTTCAGCCAGCAGGTAGTTACTGAAACTCCTTAATGTGGACAGAGATCCCCTTCCATACATAAAATGTGAAGGGATGAAATGGTAGCAAAAGCTAATTTCTGTACTAATGGTAGAGAGAGCTTGAGAGCCCAATAATTCCTGTAAATTTTGTCATACAAAAAACATTGTTCCACAGAAGGATGGGTTTCTCATCATTTTCTCTTTCTGCACCCAACTTTGTTTAAAATAATACAGTATTTCCCTAGCCACTTTAAAAATCTAAATGGCAATGGGGTGCTGGTTAAGGAGGATGCCCTCTTCTACCAATCAAAAACAAAAGTTTTGTATAAGAAAAGGACTCTTAAAAATTCCTGCCTGCCCCCAAGCAGGAGATCCTTTCACTGACCACTTGCCCAAAGCATCTTTAAAGCCCCATGAGTGAGGCTGCTCTAGCACCATAGAGTGAGTCAGCATGTTACATCAGGTCAACACACCTTTTTTTATTTAATCTACATTAATGCATGAAAGTTAAGTACTATAATTCTATTTTTTCTTTTCTGTTACTGTTTTAAATTTTATATTTTAAAAAAAAAATCATGCAGAAGAAATTGCCAGACCTGCAAAAGGTTTTATTTAGGGTTGGTTTATAACATAGTAGCAGTGTTTCTTAATTGTAGCACCTACAATCACCAGTTGGATCAGGTCCTTAAAATTAAGTTGCACTACATGTAATGGTCCTGGCCCCAGAATTGGTTACAAACTAACTTAGGTCAAGATGGATTAAGTAGGTGGACAAAATAAACTGATAGGGTCTGGTTTAAAATAATAGCTTCACTGGGCTCTTCCTTCAGGGCTCCTCCCTATTTAATATCAATTGATATTAAATAACTATTCTTACTATTTGAATTCATCTCTTCTTCCAGATGACCCACAAAGTTTATCGCATGTAAAAACTCACTTGTTTTAGTAGGTTACAGGTTAATAGAGGTTAAATTCTATTCCAGCACTGTTCCAATGACACCCCACTTGACACTTGCCCCTGGATTTGTTGCTATTAATCTCTCTTGTTTATAGTCCTGCAGCCAGTTTTCTGCCCATGTGACGTGACAGTTCATGTTCAAGCCAATTTGAATTAAATTTTTCTAGCGAGATTCCTTGAGGCCATATATCAAATGCTTTCATGAAGTCTTACATTTATTACTGCTATGGCATTCTCTTCTTCCCATAGCTTAATAATTCAACCAAAAAAGCAATCAAGCATGGCATGATTTGTTCTTTATAAACTCATGATACTTATTATATTGTTACCCACAGAATGCTTAGGAATATATATTTTCCTAATATTGGTTCTAATTTTAATAATTGTAATTATGGTGTATGACTGATATAGAGCATATAATGTGTGTTTATAAACATTGTTGTTAAAAACAGCCACTTATTTAGCACAGGTTTCAGAATAGCAGCCGTGTTAGTCTGTATCCGCAAAAAAGAAAAGGAGTACTTGTGGCACCTTAGAGACTAACCAATTTATTTGAGCATAAGCTTTCGTGAGCTACAGCTCACTTCATCGGATGCATTCATCGGTGTGCATACCATACACACTGTAACCAAACACCCATTGTTTCATGTTCTCTGTGTATATAAATCTCCCCACTGTATTTTCCACTGAATGCATCCGATGAAGTGAGCTGTAGCTCACGAAAGCTTATGCTCAAATAAATTGGTTAGTCTCTAAGGTGCCACAAGTACTCCTTTTCTTTTTATTTAGCAGCTGTACATGGTATTTTGTAAACTAAGGCCCCAAACTTGCAAACTCATATGTATGAGTAGACCCACTGAAATGAACGTCTCTATTCTCTGCAACCCCTTTTAGTATTTATGTGCAAATCAGGATGTTAACCTAGTTATATATTTCTCCTTTAAAATTAGTCTCCTCTTCCCCTCCCCCCCCCAAAAAGGCTGCAGTGTGTTCAATAAAACCATTTCCCTGCCCTGCAATGAGGGGCAGAATTTAAATGATCGTGATAGTGAATTGCAGAGTGATTAATCTGTGGTCTCTGAACATGCTGGATTCTCCCAAAGGACAGAAAGGTAGCCCAAAGTATAGCTGAGAGTCTGATTCATCGCTAATTTGTACACATGCAGGCCATTACAAATAGCTGTAAAGATGGCAAAATATGAGTGGTTACATGACATCTGGAGAATGAGAGCCATGAATTTTCAATCCACTATGTTTCTTTATTCCTTCTTATACCATTCATCCTGCCCTATGTGTCAGCACTATTTAAAATGTATTAAATTTTTTTGTTCTAAAAATTTATATTTTCTTTGAAGCCAGGCAAATTTTTGACATAAACTAAAGTGTTGCGATGCTTGATTTGAAGTGACTTGAGACAGATATTAATGTGTAAACCCTAATGCCAGAATAGTTTTAATTTATTGTATCATTTTAGGTCCATTTGTACAGAATATGAAAATCTCCCCCCAGTTTGTGGTTGCTCCTGCAAAACTCTTGCTCGGTATTTCAAAAATGTTATATTTTCCTTGTGTGAGTGATATAGCCCTACAAGTGTGGTCTAGCATATATAAACTGTAATTTGCTTTATCTGAAATGATCTTAAATGGGGTTTATGTTGATAGGACCTTAAAAGCAGGCTTATTTTAAGCTCTGTTAAAGCAAGGGAGCCTTTCATTCAATTAAGCCACAAACTGTCCATTCCCAAATGTCTTACTGGGGCAAAGAGGCCCCTAAGAGCCCTTTAAGACATGCTGAGACAAGGAGATGTGTGAGGAGGCAAGAAGCAATGACAGTTTTCTTTAGGCGTGACATCACATCCATGAAGGCAGCTTGACCTTGCCAGATTTGGCGCCAGCTGCACCTTGTAACCATTCAGTCCAAAGGAAACTGTTGAAGCAGCTTCTGGGGAGTTATCTCCTATTGATTTTGGGGGCATAAGCACATGCTTGTGGTCTAGGATGAAAATTGTAAAAACAGCCATTTGAAGGGGGGTAGGAGATTGTTAAATTGACCAAGCGTTAAGCTTGGACTTGAGATCCCCTGATTTGCCTGAAACTCTGGGGAGGTGCCATTCAGTGTAACCAGATAAAACTGCAAGCTTAAAGACCAAAGTAAACACAGAAGAATCATGTTCTTGTAGTGGCCCAAGGACAAGGCAGGTTGATGTTCCTACTTTCCCTGGGTTAAGGAAAGAAGAGATCTAGATGGCCGCAGGTCACACTAGCCTGACCAGCCTGCCTGAATAAGGTACCAGCTAGAGATACCAATTACTGGCCCCTAAACAAGGTTTCCTGAATTTGATGCTTCAAAGAACAAGCAAGAATCTCTCTCACTCACACTCACACACACACAGTACTCTTTTTTAATTTCATTATTTAATACAGTCCTAGGGTGACCACAACTAAAATTAAATTTTCTTACACTAAGTATGAAGTGTGTGTGTCTGTCTGTGTGTCTCTCTCTCTCTCTCAGTAGTTGTATGAATATTAGGAAGGCATCTGCCAGCCCAAATTCTAAGCGGTTCCTCTTAGTCCACGTTGTGTTACCCTGGTTATTAAAAGTGTCAATCACGCTGCCTGTAAGAGGGATAACAAGTTGCTAATCTCCGCTGTATTCAAAATAAAGAAGTTAGCTGAGAGGGAAGAGTATCACACCCACTGAATGACTCCTTCAAAGTATCTAGGTAATACTTCAAGTGCTAAGAAAGAAGCGATGCCTCTTTATGAATCTGGGGTTCATGTGTGTAAGATTAATCACATATTAACTAAACTGAGGTTAATGTATCTGTGTCTTCATTTGATGACTGCACCAGTTGGTGATTCAATTCAAACAAGTGTAAATGGAATTAAGTTAATAAATTGTACCTTAATTTATCTATTTTAATTTAGGAAACTTATAGTAATTGTCTAACATACTTGCTTAGTTTCATATTTACTTATTTTAATAAAATATATAAAGTACACCAAACTGGTTTTTCCCTCTCAAAACTGCAACAGAGGTCAAACCCAAGGGCAAGTCTACCTTTGTTAAACTGTTAAGTTGGTTGACTCTGCCCTAAATTAAGATCTACATCTGACATTTTCCACTAGTGTATTTTACTAAATCAGGTGTGAACTGCATTGGAAACATGGTATTTGTGGCCATACAAATAAACTAGTATTCCCTGAGTGATATTTGCATGTTCAGTAGATATATTAACAAGGATAAACCTATTAAATAATAGGGCTATCCTTAAAGCAAAAATTATATTTGGTTTTTGCTATTGCTGCATTATTCAGACTTATGCCTCTAAGTATTGCTTTCTTTTTTTTAAAAAAGCAAAACACTATTTTGTTCCCAGGCTCTAGGTGGGTGATTAGTGCAGTTGGTACTGCATGCATTTCTTCTATAAATTATTGGGCTAGAACCTCAGCTGTACATAATATCCACTTGGTATAATAGTGTGTGATGGGGGAGGCAAAGGGGCAATTATAGTTTATTTCTATATTAGTCACAGCATAATTTAGTGAAGTCTCTTCCAAAACACCACTTTCTCTCCTTTTCCTAGGGGCTGGAGAAGGGCATGGTCTAGGGACAATCTTGGGATGCCTCCATGCCCAATGAATCCTCAGCTAGGAAGATCTGTCAGCTTTATGCCCAAATCTGGCCAATTCTGTTTGTACAGTCACTCAATTCTTAATTTTAGTAGATCATTGAGTGCTCAGGGACAGTGTCCAATTTTATCTTCCTTTTCAGCATTCTCCTTCCAGTTGATTTTAGTGACAAAATATATGTGTTGGATAAGTGCCAACAAGTAAGAAACCGCATAAAGGTTCTCACTAGTGAGAAACATATTCGAGACCTGTCCAAGTTCTTTCTGGTGGTCACTATATTTCTTTCAGTGATCATATTTTTTTCCTGAGCCTCACAGCCTTCCACCTTGCCCTTCCATGATTTCCCATCCATTGATTTCTCTACTTTCCATGAATATCTCTCTCTCTCATTGACTTCTTGGTCAACTCTACTCCTACCTCCACTCCTCTTCAAACTGGTTTTCACTTGCCCATCTCCTCCTCACCTGCTTCCCACATTGTTCATGGCTCTCCTCTTTTCCCCAAGTCCCTACTGGTATTGCCTTGCCCCTGAATCTGCCCACATATGTGGATATCAGGCAAAAGAGAATGAGTTGGAAGGCAATAGGCAGGCAGACAGACATGCAGGCAAGCAGCTCCAAAGGATGCCAGACACTTTCCCATACCCTAGTACCAGCTAGAGCTTCTGGCTGCTGTGAAGGTAGAATGGGAGAACTGACAAAATGTAACTTTGGTAGAATGTCATTTTATGTTTTCCAGATAAACACTGGACTAGTATGAGCTTGCTCATTTTTCCCCTCCCCCCACAACTTCAAAACTAAGCCCCTCTGTCTACCAGAATATAATGGTGTTTTGAAATATTTTCAAGAAACAGTGAACAAGCATTGATCTTGGTGAAAATAAGGAAACTGGCAGTCAAATACCAGGTTGAATGTGTACACGTCTCCCACCTAGTAGTCACTGATAACCTATGATTGATCATGGCTCTGGTTAATATATGGCTGCTGACTACAACATTTTTTGCAATTTACTTTGCTTTTGTGATTTACAGAACAGTCCCATAGGTAAACTTTACCTTCAGCATTATGGTCTGATGCTTACTTGCAGCATATTTAATTCAGTTTTTAAAACATCCAAAAACACAGAAGCATCAGATTCATCATTCAAAAATTTGACCTTTAAAATAATTAGTAGGCATTCCAAATTTTCAGGTTTGAAATTTCAGACTTAAAAGGTCATCTGTGTTTATTAGGAATACTGACTTTTGCACCAAAACATTTAAGTACAATTAAGGTACTTGACTGCCAAACTCATTTGAAGGAACTGTTAAAAATGGCTTTGGTGGAGTCATGATGTACCCTGGTAAAACTTGCAGTATTAAAACAAAATAAAACTTGATTTGTGGCTGATATGAGACTGGTTTTAGCTTGTGGCAAAGTCAATTGGAAGCTACTTGGCTGTTGCTATGCAGATTTAACTGAAGACTCAAAGTTATTCATCTCTCTCACTTACTTCAGTCACTATTCCACTTTAAGGTATCATTTAAAATATCATGGCACTTCTACTTTACCCATGAGACTTCATCAAAGCTTCCTCTTCAATGAGATGTGGAAGCCTTGATGGAGAATTTTCCTTGGTAGCAGGATGTTAAGTAGCAGGTATACACAAAACCAGCAACAGCTTCAGTTACATATTGTAAACCTGAATTCCTTGGCTACTCCTTAAAAATTAACCTTTGGTTAACCCTACCTGTCTCTTTTTAGCCTTTTTGACCTGAGTGCTGCATCTTCTTATTTCAATGCACAGCATCCTTCTTAACAGTTTGCTTTTATACAGTTTATTGAAACATGAGGACCTCATTTCCCCTAGCTTCTTTCATGTGATTAAAAAAAGTGTTTACTCTGTGCTCTTTTAGGTTGTCTTCCCCCACCCCTTCCTTACTCATTCCTTTTCCCTACTTTTATGAATAAAAACATTCTTCTCTACTTTGGCATTTCCACTACTTTGGCTGTTTCCACACTTTCAGCCTGCTTTGGTGACTATTCTGGGCATGTATTCAGAGTAGTAGGCAAGAGGAACAAGGAGAGTCAAGAGTTGAGGAAGTGGCAGAGTTGATCACAAGAGGCAGTGGGAGTGAGGGTGGACAGGATGAGACTGAAGAAATTCAAGGTGGAAGAGAACTCAGGGAAGTCAATAGACTGGAAATCATGAAAGAAGCAAGTGGGAGGGTGAACATAATTGTAAGAAATAAAACAGTGATCAACCACCAAGAATTTGGGAGGAAACAAGAAGCTGCTTCCATTATAGGGGACTACTACACAGGAGGAGGCACAGAGAAGCTACTCTCCAGGACTGAACCCAGAACTGGAGTTGCCAGCATGAGAGGAGTGAAGAAGGGAAAAAACCCAACCAACAGGATTGGCACCAACATCCATACAGGTATCCATAAAGGTACATCCAGGGAAGAAGGGAGCTGGGTAGAATGTGCAAGGGAATAGTGAGGGGAAGATGACTTGGACCCAGATCACTAAAGGTATTTAGACATTTGTGTGCTTAGCTTTGCAATGGCTAACTGATTTATGATCCTAAATCTCATTTTCAAAAGTTTTCTGGGCACTTAGAACCTTAAATCCCAATGACTGGCTGATTTAGGATCCTAAGTGCCTAAATCACTTTCAAATAGGAGACTGGCATCACAATGCAATGCCTAAAACACCTTAAAATCTGGGGCCTGTTGCCTAGGCAACATGTCCAAGGGAATAGGGAGTCAGGCAAGTAATCCGTATGCCCAGGGAGTGGGGAATCAGGCATTATGTAGAGACATGGGGAAATAGGGAAGCTTGCTCAGGGAATTGCGGAGAAGAGAGAGAGGAGCAGATGAATACAGGAGATAAAAAATGAAGAGCAAAAGAAATGGCATGATATTTTTCAAAAAGGAAAACTCACCTTACAAACTCTAAAAATACATTAGATACTTCCCTAATCATTTTTTCCCCACATACACAATTGTTGCAGCTGCCATAAGGATGTTGTGCTCTCACAAAGAGTGTTATGATTGGGGAAGGGATGTGGTCTATAAGGGAATCTCTCTATTAAGATGTGTTCTGCACTGTGGACAGATTTGAGAACCCCTGGCCATCCAGGAACCAAATTGTGAAATATCAATAAGATGAAACTAAAACAAAAAAGCATTTATTATGTTTGATTTCAGTTTGCCCTTAGTTGATGGATACTTGTTCTGTGCTCCAACCCCTATAGTGTGTTTGACAAGTGTAATACTGAAATCTCAGGCTTTTCAAGTGATTTAACACAGGAGGACAACCCAGTGAGACACAAGGGCCAAGACCTCTATTTGCAATGGTTTCAAAGGCCATTTGTACATTTTTCCTTAGGCTAAAAATCTCATGGATGCTACTGTGACAGAAACTTTTCTTAGAAGCCTGCCTGGCCCTACAGTGAGCCTCAGGATGAATATATGAAATAAACAAACTGCCTACAGAGTGAAGGGATACAACATTAAATTTAAAAAAATTAGTTTTTTCATTATTGGCAAGATTGTCTAATCCCTAAATGCTACTAAAATTTAAAGAGCGGGAAAACAGTAAAAATACAGTCAAATTTTCTGGAGCATTGTAGCATTTGTAATAAACATTACATATTAGTCTCAATGGCATGAATTCTGAATTTGGACAAGTTAAAATTTGTTTATACAAACAAGGTAAGTGTTACACTGCATAAGGAACTGGGTGTCATTGCATTACTGCTGCCAAGGAAAACAGGATATTCAGGAAGATTGGAAATCAAATCTACTGTCTGGTGAATTCCCTCAGCCATTCTGTCACATGAGGAGAGAGTATTGTAAAGTAGTTGTCACTGTGCCTCAGTGGGTCACAGCTGAGAATATCAGATTCAGGACAAGCCACTGAGAAATAGGGCAGACTCACCCCAAATCGATGGTCATTCTAAATAAAATATCAAGCCAGTTTAAAAAAAACACACACTTCTGTGCCACCACATTGGCTAATGAGAAGTCAAAAACTGTCTCCTTAAACACTCATTTCACCACTCAGACACAAGACTTTACGATGAATGGTTTAACTCCGTTTAATCCAAGAAAAGGGTCATTCTAATCCAAGAGATCAGCCACACAGCCAGGTCAATATATAACTCAGATCTTGCCCAATAATCATGCTGTTGCCAATCCTTTAGTATCTAATATCTAAAGGTTTATTTATAAGAGAAAAGGAGGCGGCAAGAGATAAAATGGTGAAATCATATACCTGCAATCATTGCAAAGTTCTTGGATCAGCTTTGTAGCAGCAGTTTTACAGACTGCTGGCTTATAAAGTCTCCAGTAACTTCCAAAAGATTGGAAGGTTTTCAGTCTATTCGTTGGAATGCTCCTTTTAGTGAAAGTCCATAGTCCAGAGATCAGAGTAGGAAAAAGGCAAAATTTAGATGCTTCCAGCGTCCTTTACACATTTTCCCATGTGGGGGGACTGCTTTCAGTTTTAGTTTGTGGAAAATTATAGGGACAAGATGAAGTCTAGGGTTACATGAGCTAATCACGTTCCCTTACATAGTTTGATGACTTGTAGGAGCAGCTATTACCCATATTCTGGCTCAAATGTCCACAGGAAGGCTCACTGGGTGGAGATGAGGTTTTTCTATGACCCATTGTGAGAGCTAAGTATTCTTTGAGGGGTCATCAAGTTGACTAGTTCATTCACAAAGTGCTGGCCAGACTGGATGTAAAACACCTACCAGGTAATACCACAGGACAGACATTTGAAATACTAATACATATAGTCAATATTCATAAAACTTTAGATATAAAAATATAAATGCATATAAACAGGATACTTATACTCAGCAAATCATAGCTTTTCCATTGACACCTTACATGACATACGTCATACAAGATTTGTTAGAACTGTATAACAGTGGTAGCAACAGTGATAGACATGGTCGTATTTCAATCACACAGCATCACAGTAGTTTGGGAAACACTCATATATAGTAAAGCCAATAGCTTCCACAAAATTTTGAGATCCCCAGAAGAAAGTAGGCTTATAAGTGAAAAGTATCGTTGCTTTGAAAAGTAGTAATCATGGATTGTTCTAAAATTAACTTTCAGATATTCTGCATGTGTGACCGTTTAAAATAAAACTAAAAAATTACTCATGGAAAACAAAGGAAATTAAGCTAACATTTTTAATGTTGTGCATGTGAGTGATCCTGTTGTCTTCAATGGAACTCCTCATACTGGTAAAAAATTAATTACACAAGTAAGTGTACACAGGATTGAGGCCAACATTTGAATGATTCAAAGTCAGAAAATGCCAAAGTGAGGATTACTTGTACCCCAGGATGGGTGGGAACTGGGAGGGATGAAGTCAGAAGAGCGAGCCACTCTTTGGGAACCTCAGAAATCAAAATTTGGGAGAGGCAAGAGACATGTTGGGAACACACATGAACAACAACGTGTGTCTCAGTTGCAAAGCGTTTGTGAACCTGAGCAGTGAGCAAAGATTAACAAATGCAATAAACCTTGAACTCATGTGGCATTAAAGTTCATTGTGAATGTTTTTGAACAGCTCATTACAAGAGATCCATGGTTCAGCTGTCAACCTTTGAAGAAGGTGGTAATAATAAATAAGATACCAACTGCCTCTTAAAAAGGTAAAGGAATGATGATTTTTCCTCAGAAAAAGGAAAAGAGCAGGTAATGGTGGTAATTTAATGGTCTCCTCACATAGATACCCTTGCCAAAATATTCTACACATTGACTCAAGAGAAGGTGTAATATATTAGCAGACAGTCTTTAGATCACATGCCTACTAAATATTACATCTGAAATCTACTTTGAAAAGTTGGATTTCTCAGTTGATTTAAAGAAGTCAAGTTTTGTAGACACTTTTCTGAGTAAAATGTACCACAAAAAGACCGAGGAATAACATTTATTTATTTCTCTATTTACCATTTTTCCCCTACACGAATAATACAGTCACTAGCATAAAGAGCTAATAAATGCAATCTAAATTCAAAGCAAACAATGTGCTAATTATAAAAATAAAAAGAAAGGCAAAATGAAGAGAGATGACAATCCTACTAAAAGTACTTTGAATTACATTACACTAATTAACTTAAAATCTCAGCCACAGATAATCCTAGGATGAAGATGTAAGCCTAGGAATGTTCTACACATACTCAGTACAGGCAATAATTTAGCCAAACATGTGAACACAGGCATAATCTTATTGACTTTAATGGGACTATTCACTAAAGTTAGGCACATTTGCTTTGTTGGATCAGGACCCAATATCTCTAAAGGTATTTCACAAAACCAGTACTATGAAGAAAGATTAGTAACCCAATTAGAGCCAATAAGGAATGGTGGTCAGTGTTGCACAGTGGTGACTTTCAGCCCAGTTCTAGTGGGGAAAAAATGAATTGTAACACAGTGAGTGCTATATTTTGAAGAGTGAGCATGCACTTTTGCTTTGCTTGATTTTTGTGCTCTGTGCCCCAATAAGCACGCACAACTCTAGTTCTCATTTCCATTGCCATAAAGTAAAGATTTCCCTAGATTTTGGTCTTAGATTTGAAGAAAAGACTAGTTAGTGATTGCATGTGTCTGTTTGGTGGGAGGGTGTCTAATTCAGTGCATCTAAAAAGGGTCCGATTTTCAGAAAGCATTTAGTATTTCTCTTGTGGAAATCAATCCCCTTTAAACTGTTCAAGTGGGTCACTATAAATTAGAGGCTCCACAATTGCTAGTCATTACTGAAGATTTAGCCCAAGATTTTCAGCATTGTAACCTTAGATTGATTCCCAAATCTAGGCATTATGGTCCTACCAAACCATCTACAGGAATTTCTCAAATATTCAAAATGGAACCCCCATAACCCTAAATGTTTCACAGGAAGTGTCCCCCAAATGTTGTTTACACATCAGAAGAGTCTTCATATATGCAAACTCCCACTGAGTTGTAATAAGAGGCTTGTGCGTCTGCAACTCCTTGCAGTAATAAAAACATTGAGGACATTGCTTTGGGGAGGGGGAAAGATTACACTTATCCAAAGAACTGAATTCTATCCTGCTCTTTTTTTCAGCCATGAGTTGAGAATCTATGCCTTCTTTGGAAGGAAAACGCAAAGCCAAGCTACTTTGTATTTCAATTAAAACAGCAACAAATGCTAATATGCTGGAGAGAAATGGAAAGGAAAGGAAAGGAAATGTAATATAGGAAAGATCAGTTATATCTGTGGTCTAATTACTGCTATTTTGCAGTGCTCTCTCAACTACCTATATATCTCTCTGCTCTGCTCCCTAGCTCAAGCAGCACCAGGTGCATTATAGAAGCTCCTCCACTTTTACTTTGCATTTTGAGTGCTGATCAGATATTTGGATTTTAGAAACATTCAGCTAGATTTTGGCCTGCAGCTAAGCTGCACTTGGTGCAGGCAGGATGACCAGACAGCAAATGTGAAAAAAATCAGGACAGGGGGTGGGAGGTAATAGGAGCCTATATAAGAAAAAAGACCCCAAAATTGGTACTGTCCATATAAAATCGGGACATCTGGTCACCCTAGGTGCAGGGGATGTTAGGGAACCAGTTCCACCTCCCTTATGTTATGCCACCTTGCCCTGCTATACATTAGAGCACCCGTGGAGCTGCTGTGACTCATGCCACTAGTGTAAGTTCCCCCAAGTGACCTTATGCTAGTAGTGGAAAGGCATAGCAAGTTCTGCTTCACTACATCCTCTTCATCCCTTGACACACCCCTGATGTGGAGTTGGGAGCCAACTATGCAACGTCTGCCGGTGTCACACCAGTGCAGAGTTCCCTTATACAAGGAGAATTCTCTACAGGCTCTCTCCTGCCAGGATATGTTTTGTGCCATTGCAGCAAAGTGAAGTGGACCAGAAATTCCATGCTCTGGTTTTCAGTGGTTACTGAGTGAGTTTTCAGTACAAAAAATGTTACTAAACTCAATGCAATACCTCGGTTACCAAAAACCAACCCTCAACAGTTTTAAAGTATCTTCTACTGGAAATTCCATGCATTAAAACAATTGTGTGGAACAGGCCTCTGCTTTTCTTGATATGTTTCCTGGAGATTTAGGGCCAAATTTTAACACTGGATGAATATGAGGCCACAGCTGACTCTAATGGGAGCCAGATAAGTGCATCGTAGAGTAGAATCTTGCTAACACACATTTTATCACAAGCATTTGCTCATGGTGATCACAGGAAAGGGGGGGGGGGGGGGAAATCACTTAATTTGTCACGGGAAATCAAAGAATTAGGATGTAAACCTTAACTGAAAGGGATTCCCTTGCAGTTAGCAATTTCCAAGGGACGTACAGTACGAGGTCACCATTCAGAAATTCTACAGACGATCACCAGTGGGGTCAAGGTCAAAAGAGATTGGGTTTTAAGATTTAGAAAGTGTGATTGGAGATTTAATGCATCTGAATCAAAGTGAGAGTAGTAAGAGATCCTGAGAGATAAATATATTTCAGTTTTATCTCCTCAGCATGGGGAGGGGAGGTGACGAGAGAGGGCTAATGCAAGAGCTCTCAAACTTATGACCTTGCAGAGACTCCCCAGGGTCAAATTTATTGCAAATTCAGATGTTTCACAGTTCACTCTGCCACTTTGAGTTCTTGCAGTTAACAAGATTTACATCTATGAACTAGAATCTGTACGTTTCCATAAATGCCACTCAATAGGATATCATTCTGGTTTGCTGATAGTTCATAAAGAAGTCAATAAGTATCTGTTATTTATTGAGATGTCAACTGCACAAACCTTTGTGTAAATGGTAAGACTAGCAAGTCTTGTTCTTTTTAAAGACCCATTGGTCTCCTGCAGGGAACACTTCAAGGAGTTTCATTCATATAATCAATATATTTCTATATTTATGCACCTAATCAGGGCCCATCTGCTTTCCTGCTAAAGTACTATTCAATAAGAGTCACAATCAAAATTATTAGCTTTATTACATTGATTTTATGTTCTGCTGGTTACTCAGACCACAAAAATAATTAAATAAATATTTTTCTTTCAATTACTACAACTGGACACAAAATCATTTCTGTAGAAAATATTTCCCTGGTGTCAAGTTCAAGGCATCTTAAACTACAAATGCTGCCATTCCTCATTTTAGTTATTAGAACTTAACAGTTCCATGGGTTATTTATTTTTAAACATATTTTTCTTTTCTAAAGAGAATATCTGTTTCCCAGTATGTGTAGAGAAAAGCCTGTCACTGCTGCCTCCACCAGAACCTGATAGAACCACCAGGAACAACTGAGGGACTAGAACTGGCCCCTTCCTCTCACTCTACAATATAGCTTCACATAGCAGCCAGCTCTTGCAGGGTCAGTTACACAGATTGCTTCCTTTGTTAGTAGCACTTTGTAAGTGTCATTAATACAGAGCACTGATAAAAAGTGCAAAAATTGTATTAAGTTGTCCAGAACCTGTTCTCAGGTACACTGGGTAAATCCAGAGTAACACCTGAAGTAAGACCATTAACTTCAAAGATTTGCCCCAGTGTACCAGTGGCAACGTGCACTTTGCTGCAGGGGTTGAATGTGTTTTTATACACTGCACATAGCTCTGACAATGTGTGCTCAGCTATTTTAACAGCTCATACTAGACCTACACGTGAAGAGTACCCTCGACACGCTGCAGCCATCTAACTTGTACACTGAAAGTTTGCTTAGTCACATCTCTGGTACCATCCTACCCCTCTGGAAACTGGGGAGGTCCTAGCCAAAGCTAGTACAGAGGCACAAGGCCTCCACACAGGTGCCCTGGCCTCTTGTGGACCCCTGGGATCATCACAGTTTTTTCCACAATCTAGAAAGTTTGATAGGGCCCCATGACCTTTTCCTCTCTCCCTGCTAGAAGTTCTCCAGGTCATCCTTGAGTTATAAAACTCAGATTTCCCTCCCCAAAGCAACCTCCCCTGGGTTGTTCCAAGGAAGGGGATAGTGTGGGCCAATAATAGGACAAATCTGCCATAATTAAACCCAACTGGTAAAAGTTATTTATGTTTTTCCCCCATCAACCTAAAGTTGTTCATTAATACTGCTATTTAAGAACATTGTGAGTAGGAAGTTGGGATAAAAGTGGTTCAGCCATAGCTGAGTTGTGAGAACGAGGAGGAAAACCAACCACACCCTTTTCAATTCCAAGTGCAGTTTTGCCCTAGTATAACTGAAAAATGGCAGAAATTAGGAACTTGAGGGTAGCCTGTTTTGTAGTAGCCAAGCCACTCGGAGGAGGAAAGATGAAAAGTTAGTATTTCAAGATCAGTTCAGTATCTTAAAATGATAAACATTGGAATATTTTCAAGTGCATTAGAAGACATACTAATTCATAGCACATTTAAGCTCCATGGCTATAGAACAATGGGTATGTACAAGAGAGTGTTGGAATCTGTTCAGCAGAATGTCTCCTCCGTCCCCCCAAAGATGCCATTTCATGGACACCAAAACACTTCAAAACTTCTGCTGAAATCAGTATATTTTGTGATGGATGTTTTGCTGGTTCAGAAAGTCCATCCTGAGAGAGGGGAGATGGGGCAGGGATGGGTATTGAAAATCTTATCTGTTCAATCTGAAAACAAAAATACTGTATCATTTTGCAAAACTTCAGAAAGATTATTCTGCATTGGGATGAAAACAAAGACATTCTGAAATCTTGAAAGTTGCAAGGGATTGCCTCATGCAACAGAATTGTCATTCTCCAATCAACTCTAATGTGTACATTTAAAGGTACTTAAGTTAAGGCTGCTTTAGTTTAGGTCATTGATAAAAATGGCACATTGTTAGCTGCAATTAGCAACAATGCAGTAGCTTTTAAATATATTTTCCACTGCTGAGGTGCTTCAAAAAAAAATCTCTGTAGTGTTTTACTTTATGGAATAGGTTTTGAAATTATTCATACTTCAAAAAATTACATTAAGAATCAAATCGGCAATTCCAGCAAACATGCTATGGGCTCAATCATGAGTTCCATTGCATGCCCATTCAGAGGATTAAAGAGGCCCCCTAAAATCCCCTTAGTTTCCTCTGTGGTCTACTCAGCACTGATGGAGACAGTGCTGTAGGGAAAGCAGCAGCCACCATGATGCTCATCTTCCTTGGACTGTATTGTCAAGTTACTATCCAGTCCTGGATGATCAGTTTCAGTAGCTATCACACGGGACTGGGAGTCAGAATACTTCCCTGTTATTCCCAGATCCATCATTAACTTGCTCTGTGAATTTAGGCAAGCGTTTTCACCTCTGTGCCACAGCTTCCATATCTAATGTGACTATAATACTTTGCAATCTTTGTAAAAGTGCTTTGAGATCTATAAATGAAACATGTTTTATAGGGGCTAATTCATCACTATTATGGGTCCAACTAGATTTGACAAGGTCAGATACTTTGCATGCACGTGGGGTGTGAACCTATGGGGCAAGAGCCTTTTGTTGTGAGGCCACACTTTCTGCTATGTAAAGCATTTCTGCTGTATACCTTTCCCATCTCATTTTGTGACAATTTAAGAGACTTGTGGAAAAATGTAGACATAGCTTTCCAAAAAAAAAGTTTTTTAAAGTACAGTAAAACCTGTACAATATTCCACCCTTAATAGGCAGTCTGTCTTAAGCCTGCCCAAAGCATGGATTAAGAGTTCTCCTCCTCCTAATAGGAAACCAGTTTGATTCAAATCCAATTTTTGCTGATCCTTTGAATAGTTGCTTAAGGCAGTTGGCACTGTATGTTCTAGGGGCCAAATCCTCAAGTCTTTGCTCAGTTTTTACTCCCCTTGCTCAGGCAAAAAACTGTTAAAAACTCAAGCCTACTCAGGTAAAACTCCTAGTGATATCATTAAAAGACATTAAGGAGACAGGGAGGAGGTAGTACAGCTGTGTCAAAGGAAGTGACCTCTCCTTTAAGAGGAGAAGAAGAAAGTTGTTGGTATTAGGTGATGCTGTAAGGAAGGGAGGAGCACTTCCTAAAAAACACTAAGTATTTATTTTAATAGTTTGTTTTGGTAGTCAGAATTGCTGGATTGTCTGATCTAATAGCCACATCTGAATATCCATGTCATATGTATTCCATATATAGCACACAGCAAATAGAGCAAAGCTATGGGTAGTGGCTCTACATCATTCAAGGATTTTTCTGCACACTGAACTACCAGTGTTCCAGATTTGCACTTGTGTTGTAATCTTGCTATTGGGTTTAGGAAGGCTGGGCAGGATTGCCTCAGGTGGATCGAAGGTCCTCAATGCACTGACAAGGCTTTTCCTTCACCTTCTCTCCTGTTCTTCTCTGTGTTGGAGTGTGTATTTGTATATGTGCCAGCAGACAGCTGCATTAGCAGTGTTGATTGCTAACTAGGCAAAATTGGGTGTAACGCCAAGTAACCGTTTTGCATGTAATTTTATTTGATGACTGAATACCTAGCCTGCTTTTTCACAAGTATCAGGTCAGTCAAAGTCATAGCCCCACTTATCCAATATTCTTCCCAATGGGAAATATTCGGCCTTTTTTCAAATTGTGATTGTGGTGTCCTTACAGGGATTGTAGCTTCTTTACCTGGAACAGCCTCTCAGTGTAATTCCTTTCACCTACCTAGCTCAAAGTCAACTCACTGCCGGTCCAACCATTATTCAATAATCCACAAGACCGACTCCAGAGCCAAAAAGATGAAGTTTCCCCCTCCTATTTAGGAGATGATTCTGTTTGTTTGTTCCATGAGACTCCCACTTGCAAACAGACCAGGCTGGTCTGGTGAGAAAAGGGTTTCACTTTAGAGCTGGTAAAAAGAAAACCTTTTGTGAATTTAAAAAAAAAAATCAATTTTTCCTAACTTGGAAATGCAACCCTTGGGCTACATTTCAAACACTGGCTACTGGTTTTGGATCTCTTGGTTTGTGGGAGCCCAGAGGGAGACAGTAGGTGTCCTGATTTTTAGAGGCACTAACTGCAACGGATCCTATTAAAGCCAATGAAAAAGTGACACCCAAAAGAAAGTTCCAAAGCATCTCAAGGTGGGCTCCAAAAAGTTGACACCCTTCCCCTCCCCACAAAAATTAGAACCCACGCTAGCAGGAAGCAGCAAATCCAATTGGACTTTATCTTTATGCTCCGTTCTAATAGCTGTCTTCCACATACAGAATTATGAAGTAACACATCAGGCACCATGTTTCCAAGAGTCGTTCCAGTACACGACTTCATGAGGCACAGCATCTGGCAGAGTGCGCCACAATTAGCTCTGCTCTGTCCTTACGGCGATAAGTGTAAGGGCAGGAGGGTAGTTTTCTCCATGAAAATAGGTCACGAAGTCATGGAATTCACAATTCCTATAAAGGCTGCACCTGTCATTCACCTACATAAATCATGTATTTTCTGCCCTGTTCTTACAGATGAAAAATGAATGATTTCTGCAGTTATTCTTAAAGGCTTATATTCAGTGGAGCATTTCCGGATTTCACGTACGGCAGTCAGTCTATGTGATTTTAATTAACCAACCAGTGAATTGAGCCTATTTACTAGTTTAATATTTTTCCAAAAGGTTAGAAAACATCTTCAGACTATTGACTAGATATAAAGATATGGGCAAATTAAAATATTTTCCAGAACATTTATTTTAGAATTTGAAGTTTTACAAAAAGAGGACATGTTAAAGATAGTTTAAGCATAGAAATAAATTAACATTTCCTGATACTCCACAAATGCCACATTAAAATCAGTTGTATGCAGTGTTGCGGTAGCCATGTTGGTTACTAGGATATTAGAGAAACAAGGTGGGTGAGGTAATGTCCTTTACTGGACCAACTTCTGTTAGTGAAAAAGAGAGACAAGCTTTCAGGTTACCTGAAGAGCTCTATGTAGCTCAAAAGCTTGTCTCTTTCACCAACGGAAGTCATTCTAATAAAAGATCATGCCTCATGCACTGTGCGTCACAAATCAGAAGTGTCTATATTTCATTTAATTTAGTTTCAAGCTCCTTAGACAAGGTTTTCTTAAAAATGTTTGTTCTATAAGAACCTCCTGCCTTACAAAATTTTACATATAACCATCACATTCAGATAAATAAGGGATGTTTAGAATACACTCTGTCAGTGTCTCAAAGGAGAGGCAGACAAAACCAAATTAGGAGTCTGGAGAATTAGGAGCTTTTGTCCCAGTGTTAGCATCACTTTCTCTCCCTGGGTCAACAGAACTATAGGACTTGTACTCTTGCTTGTATTATTTCATCTGGCACATGACTGTCTGAAAGGGTTTATTTTCCACTTTCTCCACCTCAGCTCCCAAACAAACAAGCATTGAAGATTAGGGTTGGAAGAGGCCTCAGGAGGTCATCTAGTCCAACCCTCTGCTCAAAGCAGGACCAACACCAACTAAATCATCCCAGCCAGGGCTTTGTCAATCCGGGTCTTAAAAACCTCTAAGGATGGAGCAACATAGTGCTGTCCACACTGGCGCTTCTGTCAATGTAACTTATGTCGCTCGGGGGGTATTTATGACAGAAGTGGTAGCATAGACAAGCCCATAGTGTAGGCCAGGATTTTACTCCTTGTGGGTAGGTACACTATGCACTTCATTTACACCTGATATGGAATATTGTGTTTTGCGCCTTGTCTGTACTGTGTCATTTATTGTGCTATTAGTTTGATGTTGGGACAGAATTATAGGCCACCCTGCATCTCTGTCCCTATTTTTGTTTTTTCAGTGTCACTCTCAGGTGTGTGTAGGGGGCGTCTTTTGCCACTTCTATTTAACTAGAGTGGAAACCCATGACTCTCCACTCTTAGAGTGACACCAGAGTACAGTGTCTTGGTTCATAGGCCCTTGTAGCTTTGCAGGCCCCTCTGGGCTGGGTACCTGTTCAACACTCTCCTAAAATGAATGACCATCATGAATTTCCCAAACTAACGTCAACTCTTATTTTTAAACTGGGTTACTTATTTTGTAGTGAACAAAGCACAGACAAAAGAAATAATTTACAAAAAAACTAAAACAAACATTCCCTTATCAAAACTTCAGTTTTACTATAGGCTTTCTAGAGAAGGTATCCTCATAAGTTATATAAATGAAGATATACAAAACAGACCTTTAGAGAGCAAAATGTCATTCCCTCCCCCCCATTCCCATAGGTCCAGCCCACAATCTTATGCTGGGTTAGAGAGAGAATGTCTTACTCTCCCCTTGTAGGTTGTTTCCATGAAGGAGCCTGACTATCCCTTCTGTGAATCCATCACCAAATGTCCCAATCTCATGAAGATTTACCATATTTGAGAATCTTACCCCTCACTCCTGAAAAGTCATCTCACACTAGTCTAAGCATTCCTTTCTGAATCAACCTGTGTAATATCCCTTCTGATGTTTTTGTTTAGTGATAGTCCCTTCTCTTGATGTTGCAGAAGTAGTTCACATGTCTGGGGGTCTGTCCATAAGCAACTCTCATCTCTTGGTTTATAACACTATATTAGAAATTCAGCATAGACTTCACATTTTGGTTACATACCCAAGCACTATTTCACAAGGGGTCCCTCTATCACAGTCAGGCATGGTGGAATTTTTATGCAAATTTTGGAATTCACGAATACAATCTTGGAGCCATAGACAACAGATGGAGACTTATAAGGAATGCTTGCACAGTCCATCCCACTGTCAGTACTCTTGTTTCCTACGATCTATTCTGATATGCTCTAGGCACTCCAAATTTCAGATGACTCGCTGATTGGATGGGGTTTCCGTCAGTTCGCTTCAGAGACTATTTTAAGTTCTACATAGTGAAATATATTAGAAGTATTTCCTGATGTTCAGTCCATGTTTTCCTGGGATACATGTACTCATTACCCCTATTCATACCTGTTTCAATCACTAGCAGATTTCATTTATAAATATTTAGTTATTTTAATTTTTTCTCATAAATCCAATCTTTTTGTCAATCATTTACATTGCACCAGCGAGAATTGCTACTAATTAGCTGTCAAAGGGACTTAATGAGACTCTGGGTAATAGTGCTTTGAAGGTAGGAGAATATTTCTTGAAATAGCGTGGGGGGGGGAAGGAAATGTACAAAAACAAAGTCCATTTAAAGCCCAGATTCTGCCTTCTTTACTCTGAGTCAAATGTACTCTGTGACGTAAATGAGACCAAGATCTCAACCTTTAAGTAATCCTTCATTCCACAATAGACCTATCAACTTCAGCGAAGTCCTCCTGAAAAATCAAGCAGGCAATGATTTTAATGTAATGTTGATGGTGTTCAGATGGACAATACAGTGAACGCACTTCTGGAAGCCAAGCTTTGAGTGCCCCAGAAAGAGGCATAAACCAGACTGACCAGGTTCAAGGGGCCCAGGACTAAGAGGGACTTTGATAATGATAAATAATTTTTAAAAAGAGCCTGTGAAACTCAGGTGAGACAAATGGGGGGAGGGTGGCACTGGGAAGGGGTGGAAGGGCGAAAAGAGAAGGGTGTCAGATTGAGTGAGACTGCATGGATGCATTCTGTATTTCTCAGCCCTGACTCTGAGGAGACTGCTGTGACAAGTGAAGACTCACACAAGGAATGGGTAAGATTTAGTCAAGGTAACAAAAGACCTTGAAAGTAAGTTATTTTAATTCTTTCCGTTCTATATGTTCTATTCCTATGGATAACTAAATACTACTTAGACAACAGCTTGCTGAAAACAGTCACTGCATTTTCCAAACTGATCTCGTAAGTCTAAGGGAAATCTATAGCGGGTGCCAATATCAAGTTGGCCCTACTGAGGAATCACACATGGTGAATTGGGGTGCTGTGACTTGGGTATCCTGTCCAAAATTGGAGTAAATTGTGAAATTCTATCCTGAGGAGTGAAATGAAGGCACAGGCCTACCACTTGGAAAGGGTGGCTACAGAGAGACTGACTGATGGATCAAAGGCACAGTTCACCTTGGAACTGGGCGGGGGGGTGTAGAGGGGAAACAGGCTTTTAAAAAACAAAAAAAAGTGAGATACTTCTAAGGAAAAAAATAGCTGGAAAAAATGGAAGAGTAATCCATTCACAGTACAGCCTGGCTAATTGCTAAGATGAAATTCTTTCAAAATATTACTAAATTATGCCTATCCCTGTGAAACTGCACTAGCCTGAGGATAGGGGGAACAGCAAGATCTTTCTTCTTCTACATCAGCCATACAGGAGCCAGGCATAAACTTGCCTCTCATATTAAGGGACAGAAATCAAGATTGCTAGTGCTGCCAGGATTCCTGGAGGCCTCAAAAGGATTCTAAGTGGGTAAATGGGGGCAGGGGTGATTAGGGTTGCCAGTGCTCCAGGATTGGCCTCGAGGCTCCAGGAATTAAAGACAATCTTTAATTAAAGATTTATCTTGTGATGAAATCTCCAGGAATACATCCAACCAAAACTGGCAACCCTAGGTGTGACCCACTCCCTCCCTGCTTTAGGGGAATATCTGCTGAATTGGTATACTGGGACACAACTGCCCATACTTCCCTAAAAAGTCATTTTTCCAGGCTCTGCCCATGCCTCCCCCTCTCTTTGGGAAGTCTGATTTCCAGTGAAAGTAATTAAGCTCAAATGAAGAGTTCTACAGAACTGCTGTTAAACTGGGCTTTACATAGAGAAAATCATGTTTTACAATGTCAGCCTTTTCAATGCAAACATTTAGGCAAGGGCAGATGAGGCTAGCACCCCTCCCCTCCCGGAAAATACTGCAGGGAGAGGATCTATTTGTCCCCCCAAAAGATGTTTTACACCCCCACAATATCTGAGGCTAGAGCAGGACCAGCTATGTAACATACAGTCACCAGGAAGGCAGGGGAAGCGGCCACTGTAGTGCAAGACGTAAAGCTGCCTGCTGGGAAGCAGGTAGGACTCCTTGGCCCAGTACAGTCTCGCATTCCAGACACTCCAGGTCCTGGTGGAGACACCTGACCCAGGGGTGGGGCAGGAGCATATGTGCCAGCTGCAACATGGCTGTGGGGCATATCATCACCCCAAGAACTCTGGTGAGGAACGACCAGGACACCCTTTCCCCGACAAACTATCTCCCTCACCTCCCCCACCAGAGTCTCAGGATCTCCCCTCTTTTCTCCTCCTATCCCTCGACCTCCCATTCACCGGAAGCTTCCACCCCAACCCCACCTCCTATATTTTTAAGGTACAGCCCATATAAAGAAACATTCAGAATGTTTTGTTGCTGTTTCTAGAGCTCAAGTATATAAAATTATAGCAAAGCAGAGTTCTCCCTCTCGCGCTCCACCCCCTCTCCTTTAGATGCATGCCCAGGAACAAACTATTTACCTAAAAGAAAATGCAGTACCACAGGCTCTATTACACAGTTTTGCACCTTAAACACACCCAACAGCTTTAGCATATTTGAAAACCCTATATAATACATTCTATTAATGCTATCTTTTTCTTTCCTCTGTAGGCATCACTGCATGCCAGTTTTTATTGATATCTATTAATACACAAATAAAATATTGAGAAAAAAAACTCTACACAATGGAGCTAACACTTTAAAAATTTCTTGACAACTAAAACCACCAAATCCCAAACCCATTCTTATTGACATAACCTAGTGGCTATGGGCCAAATTCTGCCACGCACATGCACTCTTAGGGTATGTCTGCACTATGAAATGAGGTTGATTTTACAGAAGTCGATTGCGTATGTCCACACTAAGCGCATTAAGTCAGCAGTGTCTCCTCACTACTGTGGCTAGCATTGACTTGCAAAACGGTGCACTGTGGGTAGCTATCCCACAGTTCCTGCAGTCTCTGCTGCCCATTGGAATTCTGGGTTAAGCTCCCAGTACCTGATGGGGCAAAAACATTGTCGAGAGTGGTTTTGGGTACATGTCATCAGGCCTGCCTCCCTCCATGAAAGCAATGGCAGACAATCATTTTATGCCTTTTTTCCTGGGTTACCCATGCAGACGCTATACCATGGCAAGCATGGAGCCCACTCAGCTCACTGTCACCATACATCTCCTGGGTGCTGCTGACAGACGCAGTACTGCATTGCTACACAACAGCAGCTCTTCGCCTTTGTGGCGGACACTGCAGTAAGACTGATAGCCATTGTATGTCTCCTGGGTGAGGTCGATCAGGGGCGCCTGGAGAGACATGGCTATTCTCCTCCTAGAGCACCAAATGGGAGCCAGAGGCTCCAGGTCATTCTCTTCTTTAAGTTTCCTCTCATGGAGATTCAGGCCTGCCTGGATTATCCTATGAGCTGGAGGCTTCTGCCTCAGGCTGCTCTCCCAGCCTGCAGCATCGCGCGGTTGCACATACCCCACCCTACCCCTTGCTCCCATGGCTCATGAAGCCTGGACAGTAGTAAGTAGCAGATCAACAATAGGCTGAGCAAGTGCTGAACGGTGGTAGAATGTGCCTTTGCATGCTTAAAAGCTCGCTGGCGCTGTTTGCTGACTAGGTCAGACTTCAGCGCAACCAACATTACCATTGTTATTATTGCTTGCTGTGCTCCATAATATCTGAGAGAGTAAGGGGGAAGACGTTTAAGGCAGGGTGGGAGGTTGAGGCAAATCGACTGATGTCTGATTTTGAGCAGCCAGACACCAGGGCAATTAGAAGAGCACAGCAAGGCACACTGTGCATCAGAGAGGCTTTGAAAACCAGTTTCATGACTGACCAGGCTTCGGTGTGACAGTTGTTTGTTTCTCCTCAATGCAAACCCGCCCCCTTTGTTGATTTTAATTCCCTGTAAGCCAGCCACCCTCCCCTATTCAAAATAAAGTAACTATTGTTTTGGAGACCATGCATTCTCTCTTTTTTTTAATTTAATAAAGAGATAACAGACAAGGTAGCCCAATGGGGTGCAGGAGGAGGGAAGGACAAGGCCACATTGCTTATTGTAGCCACACTAAAAATCAAACTGTTTGAATGACAGCCTTCTGGAGTACAGTGGCTGGGTGCCCGGAGTCCCACCCTCCCAGTGTTCTTGGGCGTCTGGGTGAGGAGGCTATGGAACATGGGGAGGAGGGTAGGCGGTTATACAGTGGATGCAGCGGGGGTCTGTGCTCTTGTTGGCTTTCCTGCAGCTCCAACAGATGCTTCATCATGTCCGTTTGCTCTCCCATTAGCCTCAGCATTGCATCCTGCCTCTGCTCTTCACGCTCACTTAATTCTTTCCTGGAATCTGCCACTGAATGCCCCCATGCATTAAGCTGTGCCCTATCAGTGCAGGAGGACTGCATGAGCTCAGAAAACAGGTCATTACGAGTGCATTTTTTTCACCTTCTAATCTGCGATAACCTCAAGGATGGAGATGATGGGGGAGTGTAGAAACATTCTACACTCTACGATTCTGGGCAGACTGCATGGTCACCTGTACTGCTGAGTTTAGCACACTGACCAAACTGGAAATGAAATTCAAAAGTTCCCAGGGCTTTTCCTGTGTACCAGGCTAGTGCATCGGAGTTCAAAGTGCTGTCCAGAGTGGTCACAATGGAGCACTCTGGGATAGCTCCTTGAGGCTAGTACCATTGATTTGCGTCCACACTACCCCAAATTCGACCCAGCCAGGTCGATTGTAGCACTACTCCCCTCATCGGGGAGTACAGAAGTCGATTTTAGAGCTCTTTAGGTCGACAGAATGGGATTGTTTTGTGGATGCAGTCATTTTAAAATCAATCTAACCCCATAGTTTAGACCAGGCCTTAGTAATACCTTACTGCTTGAGCAGTCTCACAGGAGTAATGATTTCTCAGAGGGAAATACTATTCAGCATGAGTAAGGGTAGCAGGATCCGGTTCTATTTTAAACAATTGCAGGATAAATATTTGTTTCCTGTGTACTGCAGTCCACTGTTCTGCAAATCACACTGGTTGACATTCCCTTTTCTGGGAATAAATGGGAATTAGGTTGTATATAAAAACTTTGCGCTAAACATGTTGTGTTTCTGCTTAATGTTAAGGATGATACAAGAGATATCCTTGAGGATAGCAAGTCTTATGTAATATGTACATACAATGAGGTTTATTAGTCTGAATCACCCTAAATCAAGTTAGAAGTGTTGTGTGACAATTATTTCAAAAGGGTGTTAAACATAGGCCTCCAAGTGTGGGAAATGTCCTGCAGACATGCTCTCTTAATCCATCTTGATTTTTCTGATGAAGAAATAAACCAATAATGGATATTTCTCTTATGTAGGTCAAATTGTGATCCAACATGGCAAAAACTACCAGTAAGCCTGTCAGTACTGGAAACTAGGAAACGCTATTCCCAGAACTATGTTAATATCATTGACGGTAATACTCAAGAATTCAGGTAAACAATTGCTTCTTCAAACACTGGGACAAAAGCCTGTTATCAGATCTGCAGTGCAGACCTCACATACAATATGCAACAGAAGCCCACTTTTAAAACTTGGGAGGCCTCAACTTAAGCAAAATCACCTAAATACCCATCTTAGACATGCCCATTTGATTTGTAGAAACCTAAATCATTACTTATCCCTAAAATGAGTATTTTAAATACCAAATAAATAATTAGAGAGAGACACAACTTTGAAAAATTTGGTCCTCTCTTCCATAAGATGGAAATCAATCAATAATTCATATTTCCAAAACCATACCAATGATAATGAGAAATTAGAGGTATAAACAAAGTTTGCACCTAGCAAGAGTTGGTTTACAGACACTTTGTCTGATGTACAAAATAGGTGTCTATGGGACTGTAAAACACTTTGCTCTAAATCACCCATGACTTATGTCGTGACCCCCCCCCCAACTGAAATGAAAAGGTCTGAACCATCACATCCTTGTGTGAGGCAGAAATATTATTCTACTTAAGCAGCAGCACTGCTATGGGTACCCGCATGGCCCCACAGTATGCCAACATTTTTATGGCTGACTTAGAACAATGCTTCCTCAGCTCTCGTCCCTTAATGCCCCTACTCTACTTGCGCTACATTGATGACCTCTTCATCTGGACCCATGGAAAAGAATGGAATCCTTGAGGAATTCCACCATGATTTCAACAATTTCCATCCCACCATCAACCTCAGCCTGGTCCAGTCCACACAAGAGATCCACTTCCTGGACACTACGGTGCTAATAGCTAATAAGCAACGGTCACATAACCACCACCCTATATCGGAAACCTACTGACCACTATTCCCATCTACATGCCTCCAGCTTTCATCCAGACCACACCACACGATCCATTGTCTACAGCCAAGCTCTAAGATACCACCGCATTTGCTCCAAACCCCTCAGACAGAGACAAACACCTACAAGATCTCTATCAAGCATTCTTGCAACTACAATACCTACCTGCTGAAGAGAAGAAACATACTGACAGAGCCAGAAGAGTACCCGGAAGTCACCTACTACAGGACAGGCCCAACAAAGAAAACAACAGAACGCAACTAGCCATCACATTTAGCCCTCAACTAAAATCTCTCCAATGCATTAAGGATCTACAACCTATCCTGAAGGATGACCCATCACTCTCACAGATCTTGAGAGACAGGCCAGTCCTTGCTTACAGATAGCCCCCCAACCTGAAGCAAATACTCACCAGCAACCACACAACAGAACCACTAACCCAGGAACCTATCCTTGCAACAAAGCCCATTGCCAACTGTGTCCACATATCTATTCAGGGGACACCATCACAGGGCCGAATAACATCAGCCACACTATCAGAGGCTCGTTCACCTGCACATCTACTAATGTGATATATGCCATCATGTGCCAGCAATGCCCCTCTGCCATGTACATTGGTCAAACTGGACAGTCTCTAGGTAAAAGAATAAATGGACACAAGTCAGACGTCAAGAATTACAACATTCAAAAACCAGTCGGAGAACACCTCCATCTCTTTGGACACTTGATTACAGACCTAAAAGTTGCAATTCAACAAAAAAAACTTCAAAAACAGACTCCAACGGGAGACTGATGAATTGGAATTAATTTGCAAACTGGGTACAATTAACTTAGGCTGGAATAGAGACTGGGAGTGGATGGGTCATAACACAAAGTAAAACTATTTCCCCATGTTTATCCCCCCCTCCACCTCCCACTGTTCCTCAGACGTTCTTGTCAACTGCTAGAAATGGCTCACCTTGATCACCACTACAAAGGTTTTTCCCCCCCCACTCTCCTGCTGGTAATAGCTCACCTTAAGTGATCACTCTCTTGTTACAGTGTGAATGGTAACACCCATTGTTTCCTATTCTCTATGTATATAAATCTCCCCACTGTATTTTCCACTGAATGCATCCGATGAAGTGAGCTGTAGCTCACGAAAGCTTAGACTAACAAATTTATTTGAGCATAAGGTGCCACAAGTCCTCCTTTTCTTTTTGCGAATACAGACTAACGCGGCTGCTACTCTGAAACCTATTCTACTTCTGGTACTTTTCCTCCTATAAAAAAACCAAACACACACCACACCACATCGGATTAGTTTCTTTAAAGCAAATGCATGCCAACATTATGGAAGCCCCAAAACAGCAACAAAAATGTGAAAGATCATAAAGTCACAGAATCAAAAATCTCTGGTATAACTGAGTAGTCAAGCATATTCCATTTATATGCTCCAAAGATCATTGTCACTCAGAGCAATTCTTTTGCTCTGAGAACAGTTGGCCAGTGGCAGTCCTGCCACCAACATATCTCCCTTGTTTATCAGCAAGAGCCAAGTTTTCCTATGAAATATTCATCTTCAGTAGATCAGGCTGCTCCATCCTGTCAAATGGATGATGGTAGGCCTCGAAGGTAGCTGTACATGTAAATTAATCACTGTTTTTATTAGCTCCAACTACAACTCTCCAGGGTGGGATTTTTCTTTTAAATATTGTCTATCATTCTTCAGTCCACCTCACAGAATGCAGGAATAGAAGGCCTAAATTGGCTGCAGAAGATTTGTGCATATGATAATTTCCTATAATTTGGTATCAGAAAGGTAAGAGACAAGACCCCCCCCCCCCAAAAAAAAAAAAAAAAAAAAAAAAGGTAGTTTAAAGGGAGGAAGTAAAACCTGGATGTATTTTTGAGCTCATCTGTGATCCAATTTTACCAGTAGAGCTGCTGGGGATTAGTGTAGCTGATTACTTGCATTAGGGAAAGTTGAGATATCCGGTACTATAGATTTTGTCTAAAGAGAAAAATCTAACTTTTGTTGTTAGCAAACAATGTAAAAGTATCACATTGAGAAATTGTAATTTCTGTTGTGGGGGGAGGGGAGAAACAGTGACAATACGATCTATGTACTATTTTCCTGGATATTGCATATTAAATCAAAGTGGAAAGTCTTGATGGCAGATATGCTAATTGCCATCCAGCTGTCATTAAGCAAAACTTTATTTATTCATTTTTACTCCCATTCAAACACTCTTCCCCCTGTGGTTATACTGTCTGAACTTGATGTAGATCTGTGATACAACTTGAGCTCTTGTTGCAAAGCAACTTGACGGATTACTATATGAGGAGCTATAGAAACATTTTTTGCATATTTATGGGGCTAGATTAAGCCCAGGGTTATGTTGGCTTCTGTCAATTGTAGGCAGAGAAAACAGAACCCAGAGAGGGGTAGCAACAATGTCCAGCATTTGCATCCTTCTTCCCATCATTAAACACTGTAAAGCAGGTGACGGTGACCGTTGAAATAAGCTGACCAGGGCAGCATGGGGAATTGTTGATTCAGCAGTCTGTGGGCAGCTTCTGCAGGTGAGGTTCTTATAGTAGCCTGACCAAAATTTAAAGCTGCTTTCCCTTGGCAGAACCCCCCAGTAGAGAACAGTGGTACAAGCATATCCTCTTCTGGAGTGAGTGATTCCTGCACCTTAACAGTTCTCATTGCTGCAAGGAAGTATAAATTGCACCTTCTTGCAACAGCATCTCTTTAAGCCTATTTAAACAAGTATATTCAAAATATGGAAGACTTCTCTCCCTCCACCATATTGTATCTTTACATACAACCCTGAGGGCCTGATTCTACCTCCCACAGAACATACTTGACTCTGCTGTAGTTCCAGGTCTTCTTAAAATGATCTCAGGTCCTGTACCTGAGACAGCAGCCAGAGCAGTTAAATAAACTGTCCAGAAGCAGTTTTCAAATGGTATTTGCATTTGGGCACATTTTTTGTTGTACTTTGCTTAATTGTACCAATCACACTGCCATAGTATGACACTTTCACTACATTGATGTTACAGGCTCTCTTAGGTAGACAAGTTGCAAGACAGTGATTTGTACAAAACCAGACTTGATATGTATGTCTGCACAACATTCCATTTCTTTCATGTGTTTTTTCTCTTGCTTTCAGTCTTTGTGCTTCCTCTTGTCTTAGTATGCATGCATGAAGTAACGATGGCTCTCACGTCTTACCATGGTTCTGGAGTGCACTTGCACTGAGAAACTTCAATTATTGTATCTTTATCTATTGGACTTTAAATCAACATGTTAGATATTGATTTCTAGCACCACAGTCTGGGCTATGGCTTTAGTCATTCCATCATACCCAATAGTCAATTCCACACCCCTCTTTTCTGTCTCTTGCTGACTGCAGTATCAGCCACCATGAAACTGCTGGCACTTGTGTGTATCAGCACAACATTCATAAGATAATGTGAATTCCCAAATTAAAATTGCGATGATTAATTACAAAATTCAAGTCAGGAAAGTGATTTTTATGAGAATCTTTTCTTTTCGATGAAAGATTTTAATCATTTCCAACATTTCTTAGAAATATTTTGAAGCTAGAGTCCAAGAAAAGATACAGAGATGCTAAAATGTAGAATATTTATAGCTGCAAATAAACAAATCAACTGGTAGATGTATACCTGCAATATGCAGTGCTGGCCCTTTAAGGCTCAGAAAAGAAGCCTCTGGGTATGTCTACCAAGCAAATTAAAACCCATGGCTGACTTGGGTTCACACGGTTTCATCACTGTGTGGATGTCCAGGCTCAGGCTGGAGCCCTCCCAAGTCTCAGAACGCAAGCTGGTGCCTGGAAGTCAACACAGCAACAAAACTACCCCACTAGGTTTGAGCCTAGTTGGCAGGCACTGGCCAGCCATGGTTTTTCTTTGCTGTGTAGACATTGTCTAGGGCCTGTTACTGTGTTCCAGGTGTTTTTCTGTGAAGACAAACCCATTAAACAAAGGAAACAAACTAGTGAGACAAAAAGTAATCCCAAGAGGACAGTTTGATTTGAAAACCCATGCTGCTAACTCTGTCCAGAGCCTGTACCTGGAGCCTTGAAATATGGGTGGATCAAGGCTCCCGTTTCCTTAGGTGTACTTTGACTTCTGTATTTGGGGTGGGGGTGGTGAAGGGGAAGGGGGCTTAATACTGTTAATAATAGGTATACGTCAAACTTCCAGATTTACCAATTGTTGTGGCACATAAAGTACAACGTACTTAATGAGTGAGCTGGGGCATGGAGCAGCCTAGCATTGCTGCTCACCCTGAACATTTCTCCATGCCCCCCCATAGGGGAGGTGTGCCCCAGTTTGAAAACCTCTGATATATAGTTGGGGGCAACACCCCCCCAAATCTCTGCCCATGTTCTTCTCTGCCAGCCAAGCAGAAGGGAATTGGGAATTGTAGTCCCAGAGCTGCTAGGACCTGTTCGCTTCCCCAGTGGTGTATGATTGTTAATATCCTGCCACTCTCCTCATCTCTTTTCCTTATAAGAGGATAAAGTGGAAGGATTTCGACCTACAAGCAGGATCTCCTAAAGAAAATGAACTGAAATGGAAAGATTCTGTACTGGCCCCCAAGAGTCACAACTCCAAACTCACAGCCTAGGGGGAGGAGGCGGCTAAGGGATCTTTAAGCCGTTGTCATGCTTAAACTGAAACATCTCTGGGTTCTATTTAGGCTACATCTACACTTCCGCACTTACAGCTGGATCTAAGGTTTTTAAGAACTATGTTATGCTGCTGCAGTTCCTTTATCTTGTGTCAAGTGCCACAACAGGGATGAGAATTTTAAACAAGCTGTCTCCTTTTTACTTTGACTACTAGATCCAGTGAAGAATCTGGACTCCCAGCAAGAATTCATGGGAGAACGAAACCCTTGCAAAGGAGGCTTTGTTCTGACTTTAAATAGAATACATACTTTTCGTGGCAAAATGTAAACCAGGAAATGTGTATGGTAAGAAGCTGTGTTTTCCAGTAGAATGCCTGTGGAAAAGAAACTTGCCAAGGGGAGAAGGACTCAGGAAAAAGAGGTACTTTACAGGCATGGACCTTCTACAAATGGTGGTCTGCTGTAATGCCATTGCTCTGCTGGATGGAATCAGAACTGTTCCACTGTCACTTCGAACAGCTAATGGAGCTCGGGTAGCGGAGTTGTATTCTCACTAAACCATCAAATTTCATGTGGGTATGGCGAGTAACATTAACAAGAATTGTGAAGTCTTGAGTGTCTATGGATTTGTTACAATATGCAAGCATTTTCTTCCTCCCAATTCTAGTGGGCTGGTTGGCAGATGAACTGAGTTCTAATCCCTTCCTCTGAGAAGGCCTAATCTAATTTGATTGTTTGGCAGGCACTGGACAGAAGTATGAATAGAAGTGAAATCCCATGCCAAATACACATCCTGAAGGCTCTTCTTTAGTAAGGGATTTGTACAGGTTGTAGAAAGTTTTGAATGGTGTTTTAGCAGTATCTGAACCCCTCTTCTCTATGCTAATATCCCTTCTTTAGGAGTCTCTTTTCTCTTTCAGACTTCCTCTTCTCTGCAGGTGTTTCAAGTTCTGGAATAGTCTATTTTTGTTCTTTTACTTTGATCTAGGTCGGAGTCATTTTATCCCCCTCTCCTTGTAGTCTTAGGGACTCCTTGTTAAGTTTAGAGCTAGCAACTATTAGGTTTGATTTCTCAAAAGATAGTTTAAAAAAAAACACCACACACACAATTTAGCCCCATTGAAGGCAGAGCAAAAGAGGGCTCTGCATGGGTGAAGGGTCCACTAGTGTGGAGTTCATTACAGGATTAAGATTTTTTTTAAAATTGCAATAGGGATTAAGTGGAATGTAAGTGTTGCACAGGCCTTATTCTATCCAGGTACACAGTGTTGAATTTTACCCTTGTGAATAAGCACTTCTTTGCATATATGCCTATGCTTCTAGGTTTTATTGTCCTAGCTACAATTTATAGCTACTGAGTATGATTCTCTGATTTACACCAGCTTTAGATATTACTCCATTGACTTCAGTGGAGCATGTCCTGATTTATAGCCATGTAAGTAAGTGTCAAGTAAAGTCATAGAAGTAAATGGTACCATCTGTGACTAGCCAAAGCCTCATGAAATGACAGCCACTTTTGACAAGAAACAGAGGAATGCCATCAAAAAGGTGGCAGAGGTAAGCCGCAATTTAACCAAACTGCAGCCACAAACCAGAGGTAAGGCAATGGAAAACCACCCCAAGTATTTTGTTGCATGGGAGCTATCATGATCCACATGTGGTGCTAAATTTTGAGACCCCCCCCCCCCCAAAACCAAGAAGCACATCAAGTTATTTAGGACAGGAATTTCCAGCCACCAAAACTACATCTACATTTGGAACTGGGGAGGGAGATTCCCATCTTAAGCAGATATACTAGCTTGATGCTAATGCATTAACAATAGTAGTGTAGCTCCAGTACCATGGGCAATGGTGAGCAGGGACATAGGCTAGCTGCCCTGCACCGTGTGGCTAGTCTGTTCTGCTCGTTACTACTATCAGTGCTGCCACAAGTATGCTATTTTTAGTATGCTAGCTCTCCTTGAGCTAGCATAAGAATGTCTACTTGAGCTTGAAGAGGGATTCCAAGTGTGGATGTAGCCTAAGAGTACAGTTATGATGGTTGTGTATCAAACCCTTCAAAAAGTAAAGTGCCAAGGAATGTTTGTACAAAGGAAGAGGTGACCTGAATCATGTAAGGAACATGGAATGTAGGGGGGAGAGGAAAGAAGCTCACCATTGTGACTAAAGAATTGGAAAGATGTACCAAAAAAGATATATGTGGAATCTCAGAGCTGTGGCAGAATGGTTGGGGTCATTTCATGATAATGGATGAGCGTACTGTTCAGTTTTCTCTCACTTTCTCAGATACTGAGTTACATTTATCTTATCCCAGGAGACAAAAGTGTGATTGTATATAATCCAGTGACAGAATCATTACAATTTGCCTTTGGAAAAGACAGTTAATGTCAATCATATTGGTTGGTGCTCCTATGACTGCAGCTGACAATGACACAGTTGAGTTTCATGAACTGTTTGAAGATACTCTTAGTGTTTAATGAGTGTATGGCTACACTTCAGGGCTTACAGTGCTGCAGCTGCACTGATGCAGCACTGCTAATGCAGACGCTCTAAGCCAACAGGAGAGAGCTCTCCCGCTGACTTAATTACTCCATCCCCTGCAAATGGTGGTAGCAGCTCTAACATCGGTGAAACTTACCTCACTCAGGGGGTTGGTTTATTCACTGCCCTGAGCAACTCAAGTTATACCAACCTAAGCTGCAGCACATACTTAGCCTTAGCAAAGTCCTGACCCTTGTAAATGGAGACCTGAACGCAAAAAACCTGGAGTTGTAAGCGATCAAAAGGGTGTTGGAAAACATTGTCTGGTTTTATGAGGAGACACATTTGGTTGAATTCTCCTCCTCCAATCAGCTGGTCATTACAAATGCTATCTTCACCCAACCTTCTAGATGTTTATATGCATGGAGGTCACCTACTGTGAAAGAACCAAAAAATTGCCAGTGTAATGTTACAGGGATGCTGGAGATCAAGCATCCAACGGACAAAGACTTTCCTGAGTGCAGACTGCAGGTCAGACCATCAAATGCCGCCTCAAACACAAAAAATAAAAGGAGAATACGTTTGGCAGTTTCATTGAGCCTGGACATGTCCAGAATCAATGAAAGCTACACAACTTCTGTCCAGAGTGGGTTTAAGGCATTGTCACAGGTGAATGAGACCACCACCGAAACTGTTTTGTTTTTTTTTTTGGGGGGGGGGGGGGGGGGGGGCGGGAGGCAGCGCAGGGCTGTTGAGAAGAGTGAAAGAGTGGCTTGGAATCTGAAGAACGTAGGAGACAGTCTCAAAGGCAGACAAATTGAGACAAGAGTGAACACATCAGAGCAAAATGTGGAGAACTTCAGAATTAGAAAGATAATACAGAAGGTATATTCACAATGGTCAGACTTCTTAGTAAAGAATTTTCCTCATGACTGAGCATAATAAAAAGATCATGATAGCAGATGGAGCGAGATTACTGTACTATTTGTTAGCAGCTCTGAGGCATACCAATACTGAACGATGTGGGGTGAGGGGGAAGAGCATGGAGCCAGAGCCATCAATCCTGCAAGGGGAAGTGGTGCATGCTGTTATGAAAGAGCACTAGGTGTGAATAACTTACCAGTAGAATTGCTAAAAGCAGTTGGTGACTGCAGTACTAATCTCACATAGTTTTCAATGATGTGTGATTGAACAGAAATTGGCTGGACGACTGCACAAAGGGAGTCTGTGTCCTTACCAAAGGCCGGGGATAGTTATGGCATTTTGTTGTATCTCCTGGACATCACACATGAAAAAAGTGCAGGGCCACATAATTCAGGAGTGCATGAAGCGAATGAGCTGGTTTCAGAGAGGGACAAGGCACACAAGGAAGTTGCAAATAGCCAATCATATTCTAGAAAAATGCAGAGATTGAAATGCACAAACAAAGGGTGTTTATGTAGACTGTTCCAAAATATTTGATACCATCTGACATGATAGTCCCTTGGGAACACTGGCAAACATTCCAGAGCATTCTCTGAACTCATCAGAAGACTCCACTGTCAACAGGCTATGGGGCAAACAGCAGTGAGTGACGAGTGGTATTCCACTGGCCAGGGTGAAAGACGGGTGAGACACAAAGGTGCATTTTGTTCCCAAATATTTTCAATATATATGCAGAATTTTATATGAAGCAAATCCTTGAAGGTTCTGATAAATGGAATGAGCTGGGATTTCCATTGGAGGTCACCTCTTAACCAGTCTCAGATATGCTAAATGATACAACGCTCTTTGCTGCAACTATCGAAGCGATACAACAAACGCTGGAGTCTGCAAAAACAGGTTTGATGAACACAGACTCTCTCTGAAAGTGGTAAAACAAAATGCATGCATGTTCACATGATCAAGAACAGCAGCTACCTGTTATGCTGTAGACTAATTTAAATTATCTGAGATCGTAAATATCCAAAGAGGCTGCTTTAAAGGAATCGGAAAGTGACCAGGGATGGCTTACGTAGCCATGGCCTTTCTTTTGAAAATGTGAAGAAAACATGCCATCTTGAAAAACAATTAATTGTTTTCCAGAGCAACTTATGGATGTGAATTCTGGGAAACTAATGCTGCTGACAAAAGGAAAATTGAGATGTGACACTCAAAGATGCTGGCATATATCCCAGATGGAAAACAAAAACAAATGCTTATGTTAGAAATATTATTGGAGAGAAACTGACTCTGCGGTCAGAAACAAACAAGTACTTTGGTCCCATCAGGTGTACATATGGAAACAGAGAAAGTTATCATAGTAGCAGATGACCAATGATGACATGGCTATATGGTGTGGAGCAAGTAACCAGGAAGTCAGCTGTTGGGCTTGTGTAGTTAATGACAGATCAAGAAGTCTGAAATTTCTCTTATGTCAGTCTTTACCTCAGAGGAAAATGAATAAGGCCCAAAATACAGCAATACCTTTCAGCTGCCTGACCCAGGGCCTGTTCTTGTGTCCACTAAAGTCAATGGAACAACATTCCCTTTGACTTCAATGAGTACTGGCCCAAACCTGTTCAGATAAGGATCAGCTCCGCAAATACAGAAATAAGGGATACCATCCCTCCTCCCCCCCCCCCAAAAAAAAACACAAACACAAAACAAAAACCAATGAATGGCAGCCTTTGTCAAGGAATGACAAAAGACTGAGAGGCTATTCATTTCAGTTGTTGTTAGATAAACAAGCCAATACACTCAAACCAATATCAGTGTCTCTCAGTACAAGAGGACATTTTTAAATCCCAGTGATTAGTGAGGGACTCTGGCAGATGAAGGAAGCTTTAATACAAAGTCAGGGTGGTCCAATGTGTCAGAACAGGTACAGGTATGGAGCACAATAGGATCCGTGTCTCATCACAAAGCATAATAGAAATTAACTGAGCATTGTGAAATATGATGTAGTGTTCACATCTGCTTTACATTTCAGTTAATACTTCAGCAGATGCTCTAAACATTCATGTATAAATTAAGGCCTTCTGCATGTTACCACTGTCTTAGTTTAAAGCTGTAATAAGATTCTGCCTACTGCATTTACTGTTTTTCAAATGAGTTTCAGTCAGCCCATTCCCTAGCAAATGAGGACAAATTCCATAATTATAATAAATTTATAAAAAGTACTGTAGACAATTTAATTTTGAAAGTTTGCATAAATGCTACCTTATTCACTGTCAAGCATTTTGCTTTGTAAAGGATTTTTTAAAAATAGTGCGCTCAAAAAACAAACAAAAAAAATCAATAAGTCTCAAGAGGCAGCCCGAGATCAATTAAACTACAAAGGATTTAATATAGATTTTCAAAACAGAGTTCCATTACCAACATGTCATATATAATAATTGTGGTTCTTCAAAGCAATGTCCAATGGGACTTACAAAACCAAATATACACCCAATAATGAAAATAGAAGTGGGTAACATTTTCTACCAGACTTTATTGGCAAAAATACAGATTCTGTTCCAGTGAAATATGTCACCATTGTGTGTTGATTTTGCCAAATAGTTTTATTAAGACATTTATATTTTTTTAATCTCACTCTCTATATCTATAGATAAAATATATATAGAAATCAGGAAAAATCTAAATGTTTAGTATTGATATTTCTGAAACAGTTTCATTTTTCTATTAAAAATGTTTTCTAAATTTAAATTAAAAAAGTTAAAATGCTCAAAAATTGACCCCAAAATGTTTTCTTCAATTTAAAAAAGTATCCAAAAATTTTGAGTTTTTCCCAAAACAAATCCTTCCCCCCCCCACCCCACCCCCCCAAAAAAAGGCCAACAATCAGTTATTTGCCCACCTCTAAATGGAGATGTTAGAATGGATGAGCAAGGAACTCATTTGTAGGATTTTATTTAACAAAATTAGTTACATAGAAAAACTAGTTTGATAGATGGAAGCTAAATATTTTGGAAGGTCAAGAATTTCTTTTTAATACACACAATTTGACTTGTTAGAGATACTATTTGTTAAATTATGGTTATTCTCTGGTAATTGCTGTTAAAATGGCATAAAATGGCATTGTAGCCTGCATGTTTATTGTTTCTGTGATTTTACATATCAAGTGTGCTTGGCTTAAATGGAAAACCACAGGTGTCTCTCTTAACTGCCCTGAGAACCCAACCTTGATCTGAGAATCTAGCTTGGTCTACACTAGAGTGATTGTAAAAAAACTCTCTCCATTTGAAATACCCCTTACTTCTACACGATAGGGAAGCCACAGTAAAATTTATATTACCCCAACATCATGCTGGGGTAAAGCCTCAGTTGACTGAGGTTCAAATCATTGTGCACCAGTACACCCCTCACTGGCTCAGTCAATTCAGTTTACAGACAGCTGTGTGTGACAGCTGTCAGAGAAATTAGCACTCTTAGACAGCACACTGAAGAGTTTAGAGTTAGGCAGCTGAGAGTTTCCTCTGCCCTTCTCAGAAATGCATCCAACTCCAGTCCCACATGTTATCTTACAAAATGCCTCACATAGCTGTTGCTCTGCAGCTCCTCCTTACCCAACCTCAGCCTGCTCACCCTAGTCTTCGGTGTACTTGCTTCCCCTGTCCCGCTTCAATGTTCCTGCTGTAATTCCTGTGCACCTCCTGAGAGGTTGAAGATCAGATTCTCCATTCTCAAGGCAGGCATGTTCTAGAAAGGTACTGGTAGGTTTTGTTCTTGTGGTAATATCCCTGCCTGGGTACATAATTCATTTCCCCAAAAATATTAAGCAATACACCAAGGAGGGGAACAAATTCCACAAATCTAAGTCATCTGTGGGATTTTAATAGCTTCCTGATAGTTTACCGGTTCAAGAGAGCAGTTTCAATGGGATTATTATATTGCTCTTACATCTTTATATGTTCTGCATACTCCAGTATGACAAAGTAAGTAGTTTAAGCTGGCTCTCAAAGAAATTCTGCAGTGTTAACATTTGCCATTTTATTATTTAGACAGTTTCTCTAGAAACTTGAGGCCAGTGAAAGGCTGCTTATCTGAGATGGTGATCTGGGTACAGTATGTCATACAGCTAATGTAGACATTCCACTATACAGAGGACTGTGATGTTCTATACCTTAGGGGAGCACCCTGTAACCCCCCATATTCCTCCTCATCTGTATATAATTGTGATCTTACATATAAAGCATGCCTTGGAAAGTATCAGGGGAAAAGTTATGATCTGCTGAAAGTCATTTCTCTATCCATATACGTATATTATTAATGCCTGTGAAGTTGAGAGATTGTATTAAGTTTCCTTGACTTTAGCAAAGCTTTTGATATGGCCTCCCACAATATTCTTGCCAGCAAGTTAAAGAAGTATGGGCTGGATGAATGGACTATAAGGAGGATAGAAAGCTGGCTAGATCGTTGGGCTCAATGGGTAGCGATCAACGGCTCCATGTCTAGTTGGCAGCCGGTATCAAGTGGAGTGCCCCAAGGGTCGGTCCTGGGGCCAGTTTTGTTCAATATCTTCATTAATGATCTGGAGGATGGCGTGGACTGCACCCTCAGCAAGTCTGCAGATGACACTAAACTAGGAGGAGGAGTAGATACGCTGGAGGGTAGTGATAGGATACAGAGGGACCTAGACAAATTAGAGGATTGGGCCAAAAGAAATTGGATGAGGTTCAAACAAGGACAAGTGCAGAGAGTCCTGCACTTAGGATGGAAGAATCCCATGCACTGCTACAGACTAGGAACCGAATGGCTAGACAGCAGTTCTGCAGAAAAGGACCTGGAGTTACAGTGGACGAGAAGCTGGATATGAGTCAGTGTGCCCTTGTTGCCAAGAAGGCTAACGGCATTTGGGCTGTATAAGTAGGGGCATTACCAGCAGATCGAGGGATGTGATCCTCCCCTCTAGTCAACATTGGTGAAGCCTCATCTGGAGTACTGTGTACAGTTTGGGGCCCCACGCTACAAGAAGGATGTGAAAAAATGGGAAAGAGTCCAGCAAAGGGCAACAAAAATGATTAGGGAACTGGAACACATGACTTATGAGGAGAGGCTGAAGGAACTGGGATTGTTTAGTCTACGGAAGAGAAGAATGAGGGGGGATTTGATAGCTGCTTTCAACTACCTGAAATGGGGTTCCAAAGAGGATGGATCTAGACTGTTCTGAGTGGTAGCAGATGATAGAACAAGGAGTAATGGTCTCAAGTTGCAGTGGGGGAGGTTTCGGTTGGATATTAGGAAAAACCTTTTTCACTAGGAGGGTGGTGAAGCACTAGAATGCGTTACCTATGGAGGTGGTGGAATCTCCTTTGAGGTTTTTAAGGTCAAGCTTGACAAAGCCCTGGCTGGGATGATTTAGTTGGGGATTGGTCCTGCTTTGAGCAGGGGATTGGACTAGATGACCTCCTGAGGTCCCTTCCAACCCTGATATTCTATGATTCTATTGCATGGCTGACACTAAAACATGCTGTATGTTAGGGAATCAGCCAGATATTAGCTCCCAGAGGCAATAGCAAGGAAAGTAACCAGTGCCCGGGCGGGCTGTGAAACAACCCATCTGCTGCTATTATCAAGCAAGGGAGCTACAATTCAATGACTCACCTGCATGAGGCCACACCAAGGGGATTGCTCAACCTTGCCTGGAGACTCAGCAATGCCTCCCAGACATGCCTGGACTTGTGTTCTACAAGCAAATAGACTGAGGGTATAAAACTGAAACAGGGGGTCCAGACTTGGCCCTTCTCCTGCCCCACCTATGCTGCAAGTAACTGAGACACTGAAAGACAAGACTCCAACAGAGGAGATTGGCCCAGGTTTAAGGAAGGACTGCAATATCCAGTGGGGTGAGAAATTTCTTAATCTAGATGTTGCCCAGTCTAACAGAGTTGTGAGTTTAGACTGCATGCTTACATATTTTATTTTGGTAACTGACTTTTTGCCTTTTATAGTCAATAAATTTAATGGTTTATATCTTTACCGGGGAGTCTGTGTGCAGCGTGTGGCAAATCTCAGGTTTGCAAAGGCTGGTGTATAACCACTTTCCATTGCTGAAATGGTGAACCAATAAATAAATAAATCTGCAGTGCCCATCTTGAGCAGTGCAAGAGGGTATATTCCTGAGGTACAGCGCTGTGAGCTCTGTACGGATTTGGCTCTGGTGCCTCTCTCTGTGAGATTCAGGAATGGCTCTGGGAGCATTCCTGAATCTGTCTGGGTATGTGGGGCTCCTTATGCTGTTGTGCTGAGTGATCACAGTGCCTGGTGGGGCTTGCTGCTGGTCACTAGCAAGGCACTGAGAGAGTCAGCGCAGGCTGAAGAGAGTTAAGGGGGCACAGCAATCCCACAGTCCCAGGCTGCACCCTGGGGGATCCCATCACAGGACATTTCCTGGTAATCAAGGTATAGAATCATAGGACTGGAAGGTCCTTGAGAGGTCATCTAGTCCGTTCTCCTGCCCCCATGGCCGGACTAAGTACTATCTAGACATTTCATCAGCATAACCCCAAAATGCTTGGAATCTTTGCTGATATTTCCAGTGGCGGGAAAGAAGAGGAGAGGTGTCAGATATTTTCCTGACGTGTATTCAGTGTGTTATTAAAACATGACTAAGCCACTGAGACTCTGCAATACTTTCAAAATGAATTTGTCTTTGTTGTATAGAAAATTCTGAATGAATTCTTGTGCTCGCCCCATCAAGAGTTTAATTTAATCCAAAAACATTTGCCCTGCTATGCTTGGATGGAAGCAAGCTAAGCTAAAACTCGTAGTTATTTATTAATTTTCTGGCATTGCTTGCAAAAATACATAGCTTTATTGAATCATAGCATCCTACATAATCCTAAAAAAACCCTGATTTTTCTTTATTTCCACATCTTGGGGTTTACACTTTACCTCAGAGAGCTCAGTTTAGATCCAGTGTGTACATAGCTCTAGGAAGCAGTGTTCTGAACCAGAAAACAGAAAGGAATATTAATCAAATGTGAAAAGGTTGCTGGAAAGAACTCAGAAAATGCTTTTAAAGATCACTTGCCTCATGCACGCTGTTATTTCTTTGTTCTATCTTATGGCAAGCTTTTGAAGAAAATGAATGCAAATTTTTCATTCCAAAGTACAGGATGTCTGTGTATACAATTGTCTGCAGTGTTGTTGTAGTTGTGTTGGTCCAAGGACACTGGAGAGACAAGGTCCTGTAAAAGATATTACCAACAAAGGCTGGTGGGTGAGGTTAGAAAAACAAGCTTTTGAGCTGCACAAAGCTCTTCTCCAGGTCTCCAGAGACTTTCTATAAATGGCTGTCCAATGCTGCATGAATTGAGACAATATGGTGAACATTTTTACGTGATCCAAAAAGATGTAATACTGTTGATAAGAGACTAATCATGAATGTGTCTGATGAGTAACTAGCAGTTTTAGTCTGCATCAGGAAGACTACTCAACATACCTTAGCAGGGCTGATACTGAAGCTTTAAGTGAGAGCAGTTCCTATCCTAACTTAGAGTAGTGCGAGGGCCTAACTGGCTTTAGAGCTGCTTTGTACTGGAGGAGCAATGCAGAAAAAAAAAAAAAAACCTCTCACCAAACAGCTCTGATACTGGGGAGAATTGGGCTCTCTCCCAAGTAGCTGCTAACACAGAAGGCAAGAGGGGTTGGTTGCACATATGGAATGATGAGCCTCATTTCCACCACAGATAGGTTTACTCAAACAGCAATTCATGTGCCGTTTTATAGAAATACACTCGTCATATAGAATTAGTGAAACACACAGGCCTACATAAACACTACAGAAATCATAACTACACCAGCACTAAAATTTAAAACTTAACACTGGTCAAACTATCTTGATTTACAGCACAGTAGAAACTTTGCCTGCTGAAAAAGAAAAGAGCAACTTTAAAGCCTTTTGAAGTAAGAACCTCTACAGAGTGTATTTTATTTTAATGTACTGTAGCCCCATCTCTGCTTATGACCTTCCCTTCACATGAAAAAGTCTGCATTACACATGGTTACCCATTTGGTGTAACTTTAATTTGTTCTCACTGGGCCCTATTCTGCCTTCCACTACTCATATGAATAAATACTAGTAAATGGAAGAAAGTATTTACTGCTCTAAGTGAGTAAAGATGGCAAAATGAATCCAACGTATTTACAATTTCTGATATCAGCTCATGACAAATGATGCCTCTTCCTATTTTATTCACACACTGCTACTTGAATAGATCGTGTTGTCTGTAATTCTTTATTTCTCCCATGAGTACATGTTAATTAGCCACACAGTTGTATGGCTGATGACTTTATAACACTTTTGTAGTCATTGATTATTGTGCAAAGAGCATCAAGATAGGGAAATCTCTTTAAAAGAATACACTGGTATATGCACAATTCAAATTAAAATAATTTAGACAGAAAGTTAAGAGGGAAAGTATGATAGGTAATTATTCCTGCTCTCTCCCTTCCCCAGACCCCCATTCCATGTTCAAACATATCCAGTTTCTCAACTGTTGCTCAAAATGATTCATTGTTCACTCACTCATTTGCAAGCAGTTGATTATGAGCATGCAATATTCTAAATTTGCCCTCATTTGATTATATGAGCACAACACATTTTTTTGCTTCCTGATATGTTATTAGTTATGCTCATCTTAACTGCATAAATCAGTGCCAATTTTTGCAATTACAAATTGAAAATTGATTTTTTAAATATTCAATAGTTGCTTAAAATTCACTGAAACAGTGAACTAACGTTCCCTAGTGTTCCTCAAAGAGAGCAAGCTGGAGAGAAAGTCACGTCAGCTGTTAAGATGTAAAGAGCAATATTTTGCTGACCTCACATTTTTCCAAAGCTTTTCCACAAAATGAAAGGCAATGTTCAATGGAAAGATATGTCTGTCTTCTACAAACATTCTGAAATGTCACTGCATATTTTTGCCTGGACCAAGTTTGGGTTCATTTTAAATTTTATTCCAGGATTCAATTTTTGCCTTTAGCATAGAACGTTGGCTGTGGGAATATGGAAATATATCTGTTTTAATATTGAGTAATTCTTCACTTTTATGGACATATTGGGGCCTTTTAAATTAGGCCCCAATCCCGCCAAGAGTTACACACAAATGTGTATAAAGTTAAGGATGTGTGCAAGTCTTCACTGGATTGGAGATTTACTTTGGAACTTTGAGGTGTGAAAAATAAACTTTGCAGGTCATGGAGATTTAGAGTGAAAAGTTAAAATGAGAATCGTCCTCATCTACACTGTTTTTGCATCTCCTACAGTTCTTGGTTATGGATCTTCCTCTGATGCCAAACAGGGCAAGTGAACAACATGGTCTCAAATTCTGTTGCCTCACTCCCTCATGGTTCAGCTGAGTCTCTGATTGTGATATCTTGACAAAGGATTGATTGTCTGCACACAGAGAGGCTGCAGGCTGTGCTCTCATGATACACGCTGTATTTACTGACACTCCAAGTGGTCTTAATGAGTTTTCAATTCACCAGCTGCAATACAACCTGTCTTGTTGGCGGTCAGCTGTGCCTACGAATTCTGTGTCTTTATTTTCCCCTCTTGTTTTGGCTTGGCTTTTAGTTTTTGGCATATGAATATCAATAGGTGTGAGGAGGCATGCAGTGCAAGTGCTTCAGCACTGGTGCAAAGGTGGGTCTTCCTACAAAGGCGAACATTGGCAGTATGAGCAGACTGCCCATCTAAACCATCATTGCTTGGCAGGGCGTATATTCCTTGCTAAGGATGCCAGGTCTAGGCAGATGTATATGGAGCGGAGACCATGTACAGTATGTGTATTGCCACAGGTATCAACATTATTTCCCCATCAATAATATTTAGATAGCTGTTTGGCTTGGTTTTCATAGTGTATGACTGTGCCATTAAAAATCCATCTGAGTTGGATTAAATTTCAATAAAACAAAGTGTCTCACACACACACACGGAAAAAACCTCTCTTCAAGACCCTGCATTCATCCCAACTCCTTTATGCAGCACTGCTACGCTTCATATGGACGAATTGGCAGAGGGAAGAACCCTGTACACATTCTTCCATAGACTCATTACACAGAAGGAATGGGGGACATCTCTACCTCTCCAAATATCACATTTCTGAAATTTAAGTGCAAACTCCATAAAAATATGGGAGGCCACGGGTATATGTTTGGCCAAAGACATCTATCCAGCATTTTTCCATCTGTCCCTGCCCCCCACCAAGTACCTCGGTCTACCTACTTCCTGGTATTAGCTCTCAACTGAATATTTTGAACTGCGTCAAGACTGTGGCAAACTCTGCATGTCCAGCTACCATAGCTTAATGCAAGCCCTCCATTTAACGGATAATTGGCTGAACACCAAATACTGAAATATCCAGCTATTTGAGTCAGGGTTGTTATAAGCTCTTGATGTTAAGAACACAGTGGGGGAAAAAAGGGATCGTCAGGGAAATGAGAATGTGGTGAAAACCACAACCCATTTATGTCAATGCAGTAAAGCATGCATGGCTTTAGTCAATTTAACAAGAAAATGGGACCTTATGAACAGCAGCAAACAGACTCATTTAGAAGAGCCTCAAAGGGGATATGTTGATTTTTGCAAATTTTTGCTGAGCAGTTAGGGGGGAAAAAAAGGACAGGCTAAGTGCTGCTGACTTTACTGTTGTAAGTAGTCAGAGCTGAACTTGCATGAAGCTTTTGACCTACTTTTGTATCACTAATAACCTTCAAACTTCCAGATACTAATCTTAGTCAAAGAAGGGAGTATAATTAGATAACCAGCCTAATGTAACTATCTCTACAAATGTGCTTTATAGGTATGGAAAAAGGTCTCTGCCATCAGAACATATATTTGTTAAATTGAGCCAATGGAATGAAACACCTGCCGTTTATTAATCACAGGTATCATATGGCATACAACATTTGTCAATATAGTCATATAAGCAGAACACTAATCAGGTGTACGAGATTGAATGTTTAAGACCTGTGCTTTACTCAACAACATTGTATGTTGTTCTTTGACTCAGTTCTGTCCTTCGATACAAAATACATTAAGTTGTAAGAGATTTTTCAATATCCTTGTAACCCTAACAGCATCTCTCAGAATAAATTCCTTTAAAACTCCAATGAAATACATAGCAGTAGTGTTTTAGGTCATGCTCTTGTCACTTGCAAGTCCAATGAACATGGAAACACCTGGCTTAATTGAGATGGAAATGTGTCATTTTGGTTACAAGTCAGAACAAGCAAGGGTACAGGAAGAGTTTTTAATAGTGGGGGCGCTGTGAGCCATTGAACCAAACTGTGAACCCTGTATTTGACAGAAATAACTTCAATCCAGGAGGTGCAGCTGCACCCCTAGCACCCCTAGTTCCAGCACCTATGAAGACAAGTGTTCCTTGTACCTGGTCAACAGAAACTGAGTAGTTTGTTCTGTAGACCCTCTCTTCCTCCAACACAGATAGCTTGTGTGAGGAGTGGGGGCTGAAAGAGGTTTTACAAAAGCGGTGATAAAATAAGTATCTCAGAAATAGGAGGCTCACACTAGGCTTTGTGAGGGGCTTTGCAGCCAATACGAAATCACTGTTCAAAGAAATGGATTCTGCTGGAAGTTTAAGAAAAAAAGAAAAGGGGAAAAAACCCACAACCCCAGCCCCCCCTCCCGCACCCTCACACACAGCAGCCCCAGCCCACACATTTAAAAAAAAAAAAAAAAAAAAACCTACAGCACTTCCTTTTAATCCAACTGTGAACAAATTAACAGATTTGGGCATAGATGCATCTGAAGAAGTGGGTTTTTTAAACCCACGAGAGCTTATGCCCAAATAAATCTGTTAGTCTTTAAGGTGCCTCTAGACTCCTCGTTGTTTTTGTGGATACAGACTAACATGGCTACCCCCTGATACTTGTAAACAAATTAATGTTTTACAAATCCATCAGAGGAAGCTTAATTGCCAGACTAAACAGAAATGATTGATGTTCGTGCTAGGAAATTAAATATATTGACCGCTCCACCACACTCATTTCTATAGCTGAGCCCTGATGGTCAGATTTGGATAGCTTTTACACCACTGTAAAGTCAGAATGTCCCCACTGCCTTCAAATGCATGAGATCAGATTTGGCCAGGTATGTGTAACAGAAGAGATTTTGAAAATCTTACCTTTAAAAAAAAAAAAAGAAAAAGAAAAAAAAAAAAGAAAGAAAGAAAACAAACACCCATCCCCACCCTCCATTGGAGACTAGAGGCAAAATATGAGAACATTTGTTTTATATATCTTGTCATTTAGGATCACAGGTCTCCTCTTTGTCATCTAGAATGGGTCAGTACACTGGTGCAATGAAGAATGAATAGTTAAATTTTTGAGATAATGGAAAATTTGAAGCTGGAATGATTTCTACTTATATAAGCAGCGTAAAAACTCGAGAGAGACTGAGGGCTTATCTACCCAGGACGTTATTGCACAGCAAGCCTGGGTATGAAACAACAACTTACTAGACTGGCACTGTCACTATGTGGCAGAGTACTCCATGGAACTTTTAGTCTGCATGGGATGTTATTGTGCTGCAAGCTATTGCTTTGTAGATTCACACACTAGTTTGCTGAGCAGTAAAGTCCCATGTGGGCAAGCCCTGAAAAAGCAAAATCAAAATCTTAAGTACATAATCAATGGTGAAAGACACATGGAAAAAACAGAAGTTAAAAAACAAACCAAAAAAAAACCAACCCCACACCACCTATAAGGCAACATCATTGACTAGATAGCAACAGAAGAGCAGGTGGAAATACAACATAGCTACAGACAAAGTGTCAGCATCATGTTCATATCGTAAGTTTTGGATGGGAAGCTTCCAAATCAATGCTCTTTGCTGAAATATTTTCTAAATTGCTTGATCTAGAGATTGTGAAGACTTTAATATATTAAAGTGTCTTTATAGACCTGCTGGAAAAGTATGTCAAAATAGCAGATAACAGATTAAAAACAGAAAACAGAGGACCCAATTCTGAGTTTACACCAATATATTAAATCAGCAGTAGTCCCACTGAAGACAATACAGTTACACTAATTTTTACACAAGTATCAGAGCAAAATCTGGCCCTGAATTAGTGGGCCAGGAATAGTGCAAAGAATACAAAGGACATACAGTTCCCACATGTCTATTAACCAGATTGGAGAAGAGGGCACACACACACACACACACCCCCCCCCCCCCCCAGTAAAGCAGGATTTCCCAGATTAATACATCACATTTGCTCATTCAAACGATCAGGTCACTTACCAAATTAAATTATTTTGGAGACAAAGACAACATACAGTCTCTCAAACAAATGAAAACTGAACTCACATTAGATGGACATGGACCTTTTAAGTTAATGCAACAACAATTCTTGGTACTGTTTGCGGCATCAGTTCCAAGTTAAATGCTTACTGCTGTGATGGGCATTATAGAAAACCCTAGACCTTGAAGGGAGGCTCATTGACTTCAATAAGATTATTCATAACAATAAACAGTACACTCAGTTGACCAGTGTGATATAAGAATATTAGATTGTTAGTACTGTATTAGAACATAAATCACTTTAGACACTAACTTGGTCCAAAAAGGTCTCTATATATTAAAAATTAAATGCCTCACAGTTGTGTTGAACTGTTCAGTAGTTAATATCTTCATTTAAATGTGAAGCACCCACTGTAGATATCAGACTTTATTCCTCTGCAACAATATACTAGACTATTAACTTCAGTTCTTGGAAGATTGCATAAATGGAGATTGGACATGTTCTGTTGAAATGCTTTCTGAGTTGGTTATATTTTCTGCTCTCCTATCTTGCCCTCTGCATTAACAGACTGCTTGAAAGCCCTATAAGTGCCAACATGTTTGCAATGCCATATGTTTCAAATTGTAATAGAGGAAAAACCAATACTGTACTGTGAGCCTGTACTATAAATTTTACAAAATAATAAAAATAAGTTTTAAGAAAGCAGCCTTTTCTGATCACTATATTAAATAATGCATTTTCTTTAGTCTCAACTGTGAGAGCAGAATTTCATAATATCTGTCTTCTCTTTTAATTCTTCTGGATGATCTGTTTTACTCAAGGTGACAAAGGAATGCAATAATTTCTTGTGTTCTTGCATTATTGAAAATTCATATTTTTTGCAACACAGATGTCTATAAGCTTCTCTGAATCTGGTCAGTTGTGCTTTTTACCTGCATAAAGCATGGAAATACCCAAAGATATGGTATGAGTGCGAAAGATCTATTGTTAGTATAAAGATGACAAAGATGCTTGTGTCAATGTTTTATTAGCTTGGTGAACAGTCGATACCATTGACTACAAAGCTCCATTGACTTGTTTATAGCCATCACTTCCCAGGATAGATAGAATAGCCCTACAATTGTTTCACTCCTTCCTCTTGGAACAGTCCCAGAAGATAGCACCAAGAACAAACGGTGACCTTAAAAACGCCTCAATGTCAACTGGCAAAGGGTTCACTGTTCTACAACAGCAACTCTCATCAGGTCTAGCTAGCTTATTACACTGAACAACTTAGTATTGATGCAAAGAGGGCCATGTGAGGTGTAAGAAAAGCTTATATCATACTGATCTTAATAAGGATTGTGAGAAGTATGTACAGATATTTAAGGAGTTGTGTGGAAGTATTGAAATGTGGGTCGAAAACAGAGCTGACAAACCGGTTGTGGGAACAAAAGATGTTAATTCACTGGTTGGTGTCAGCTATGTAGATAAAGTATGATAAACCAATACGATGGAAGCCAAATCTGCATGTGGAGTAAACAGGAGTATATGAAGGTATCTTGGAGCGATCACCACAGGAAAGGAGCCAAGGTTTCATCCAGGCTCTGGGGACAAAGACATGGACTTTGGGGTCTAAGAGGAAGGCAAAAGGACACCTTTTTAATCCATTCATGGAGAAAACCCCTTGAAAGGCACAGAGTGTTCATAAAAACTGGACCCTGGTTTTGACTGAAAACCAGCAGTTCTGTCAAAGAGTGAATCCTTGGGAGGAAAATATCCATATTATTAAATAGGAAAGGTAAATCACTGATAAGTGTTTACCTAGGATTGTGAGGTGTGTGTGTGTGTGTGTGTGTGTGTGTAAGTAACCATTTCTGTTTTCACTTATTCTTATCAAAGGTAATGCTTTGAGATAATGGGTAATAAAAACTGATTGTTGTTTCACTATAAACATATTTCAGTGTTGTAATGTTATAAAGGACCTGATCCAGAATTGTGCCCATCAAGCAATGTGTACATTGTCTCTTCAGGGGCAGCTTACCTGGTAATTACTTTGAATGTCCAGTATCCATACTGCAGGGAGCACTTCTGGGCCTCAGGGGTTGGTGTGCACCTACCACTAGGGCGAGGTGACCTAAGAGTCAGTCCTTGTGTGGCCTGAGGCTGGTGGTTTCAGGGTGCTGAGCCACGGCAGGCACAGACAAGACTTCTTCATAATAAGATTCATACATTACTCCCCAACCTATCTGCACAGGTGGCATGAAAGAAAGAGGGCATGGCCAGGACATTTGTTGCCTTTCCTGCTTGTTGCAAAGCTCCTGGGGGCGGGGGGGTATCGAGCAGCAAGTGTAATATAGAACAGATGAATCCAAGCAAGACAGTGAGGCTGGAAGATTAGGTAGAGGAATGGGTCTTCCATATCAGTTGAGAGCAGACAGTCACCCTTTCCCAGTAGTACATTAGAGCATGGACTCTCAGGTACTGTTGGAATTCTTGTTCTTCTGGATATGCAGTCAGCCACTTTGCCCTATAGTCTTCTTTTCCATTTGTAGCTGCCTCCTAGATGGTGACCTATCTTTCTTTATAGATGTAACCCTTGCCCAAGTGATGCAGGCCTTTGTCACTCCCAAGATTATTATAAGGAGTTTTATGTCCTTGATTAAGCTCTGAAAGTTCAAACGGTTGCAAAGAGACAGCAAACCTGTCACATAAGTGTCCTTTCCTCTACCCTACTGTGTACTACCTATGCGATGAAATTCAGGGTACAGTTTGAATGTTACTCCTTAAGTCCTACATGATACAGAAGCAGAATTCCTAAGAGACCATCTTATGGTCTGTGATGACAGTTAAAGTCCACTGACAGGCTCATTTCCTAGTTTTCATTTATCCATGGTTGGCAATGAGCTATTCTCAATGAAGGATGCACTCTTTTGAGACTCACTCCTCTGGATTTGGAGAGATTCAGATCATGGTGCAAGACTGAACACTAATTATTGCCTTGTGATAATGGCAGATGAGATTTCTATGATGAGTGGGACATCAAGGCCAGTAGTCTAGCAGAATTTAAATAAAAATAAAGTTATAATGGAAGAATTTAACACAAGCAAACAATGTTATCTGGAAGGGATCTGAACTCTTATGCTCACATGAAAGCCAACCTTTAACTATTGGGGATTAGCAAAGAGACTCAATTGTGGAAAAGCAGCATCACTTGCCCCATAAACCTCAGCTGTGCAGAACACAACACCATCCACAGCCTCAGAAACAACTCTGACATCATAATCAAAAAGGCTGACAAAGGAGGTGCTGTTGTCATCATGAATAGGTTGGAATATGAACAAGAGGCTACTCAGCAGCTCTCCAACACCACTTTCTACAAGCCATTACCCTCTGATCCCACTGAGAGTTACCAAAAGAAACTACAGAATTTGCTCAAGAAACTCCCTGAAAAAGCACAAGATCAAATCTGCACAGACACACCCCTGGAATCCCGACCTGGGATATTCTATCTACTACCCAAGATCCATAAACCTGGAAATCCTGGGCGCCCCATCATCTCAGGCATTGGCACCCTGACAGCAGGATTGTCTGGCTATGTAGACTCCCTCCTCAGGCCCTATGCTACCAGCACTCCTAGCTATCTTTGAGACACCACTGACTTCCTAAGGAAACTACAATCTATCGGTGATCTTCCTGAAAATACCATCCTGGTCACTATGGATGTAGAAGCCCTCTACACCAACATTCCACACAAAGATGGACTACAAGCTGTCAGGAACACTACCCAGATAATGTCATGGCAAACCTGGTGGCTGAACTTTGTGACTTTGTCCTCACCCATAACTATTTCACATTTGGGGACAACGTATACCTTCAAATCAGCAACACTGCTATGGGTACCCGCGTGGCCCCACAGTATGCCAACATTTTTATGGCTGACTTCGAACAATGCTTCCTCAGCTCTCGTCCCCTAATACCTCTACTCGCGCTATATTGATGACATCATCATCTGGACCCATGGAAAAGAAGCCCTTGAGGAATTCCACCATGATTTCAACAAATTTCCATCCCACCATCAACCTCAGCCTGGACCAGTCCACACAAGAGATTCACTTTCTGGACACTACGGTGCTAATAAGGGATGGGCACATAAACACCACCCTATACCAGAAACCTATCGACCGCTATTCCTACCTACATGCCTCCAGCTTTCACCCAGACCACACCACACGGTCCATTGTCTACAGCCAAGCTCTAAAGATTCAACTGCATTTGCTCCAACCCCTCAGACAGAGACAAACACCTACAAGATCTCTATCAAGAATTCTTACAACTACAATACCCACCTGCTGAAGTGAAGAAACAGATTGACAGAGCCAGAAGAGTACCCAGAAGTCACCTACTACAGGACAGGCCCAACAAAGAAAGTAACAGAATGCCACTAGCCGTCACCTTCAGCCCCCAACTAAAACCTCTCCAACGCATCATCAAGGATCTACAACCTATCCTGAAGGACGACCCATCGCTCACACAAATCTTGGGAGACAGGCCAGTCCTTGCCTACAGACAGCCCCCCCAACCTGAAGCAAATACTCACCAGCAACCACATACCACACAGCAGAACCACTAACCCAGGAACCTATCCTTGCAACAAAGCCCGTTGCCAACTGTGCCCACATATCTATTCAGGGGACACCATCACAGGGCCTAATCACATCAGCCACACTATCAGAGGCTCGTTCACCTGCACATCTACCAATGTGATGCATGCCATCATGTGCAAGCAATGCCCTTCTGCCATGTACATTGGTCAAACTGGACAGTCTCTACGTAAAAGAATAAATGGACACAAATCAGATGTCAAGAATTATAACATTCATAAGCCAGTCGGAGAACACTTCAATCTCTCTGGTCACGCGATTACAGACATGAAAGTTGCGATATTACAACAGAGAAACTTCAAAACCAGACTCCAGCAAGAGACTGCTGAATTGGAATTCATTTGCAAATTGGATACAATTAACTTAGGTTTGAATAGAGACTGGGAGTGGCTAAGTTATTATTTCCCCTTGTGTTTTCCTCCCCCGTTCCTCAGATGTTCTTGTTAAACCCTGGATTTATGCTGGAAATGGCTCACCTTGATTATCATACACATTGTAAGGAGAGTGATCACTTTAGATAAGCTATTACCAGCAGGAGAGTGGGGTGGGGGAGAGCAAACCTTTTGAAGTGATCAACACTCATTTTTTCATGGTCTGTATGTATAGAAATATCCTCACTGCATTTTCCACTTTTATGCATCTGATGAAGTGAGCTGTAGCTCACAAAAGCTTATGCTCAAATACATTGGTTAGTCTCTAAGGTGCCACAAGTACTCCTTTTCTTTTTGTGAATACAGACTAACATGGCTGCTACTCTGAAACCTCTTGGTTGGCAATTTATTCCGTAACTGCCAACTGCTGTGTTTCTTGCACCTGCCCCTGACACTGCTGGTACTGTCCACTGTTGGAAACAAAGTAACAAACTAATCTAAAAGAGCAGTTTGTAGGTGCTATATGGTGGGAACATACGTTTCAGCATGTACAACACCTGGTAAGTTCCATATTGGTAGTATTCAAAGTACTGTATTGGTTAAAAAAACCCTGTAAAATACTCAGAGGAAAATAAGAGAAATAATTTGTAAACATTCTGTATTTGAAGTCTGCAAAAAAAAAAGCGCTATAGAGCCATTATTCAGCCACATTTTTAGTAGTTCTGCAGCCTCGATTTCTGTTTAAAATTGAGAGCACACACATTTATGGCACTATTCTGCCTATACTTCTTTATCCATAGTAGTCCTAATTGACATCAGCTAAATTCTTGCTTAGTTAAGGACTCTTCTCATCCATGAGAATTTTGAGATATTGGTTACTAGCAAAATATTACTCATAAAAATGGTAATTCCTGTAAAAGTAAATTCTGTTGGAACCCAGGGAGGCTTGCACACAGACTCCTGAAGTATTGAAAAAACACTGTCTCTGGTGGAGCTGAAACAAAGAAACTTTAACTTGCTCTGTGTGATCTAGAATAGATTGAACACATGCCAGAAGCAAAGAGGTCAGTCACCTTAGCTTCAGAGAACTGAAAACTGTCCCTCAAGACTGACAGCTCAGCTATTTGGTATACTCCTCAGGCAGCTCCTGCCTAGTCTCTGTTCATTTATTACTGAAAACAAGACTTGTGCTAGGCTGCTGAGAAAAGACCTCGATGTGTTACATGCACAGATACGCAAACACATGTCAACATGAAAGCTTCACACTTGTAAAATAAACACCGACATTGCTATCCACATACATAGGGTTTGGAGGTTTGTTTACTTACATAAGCTGAAACAGTAGTTTTGAATAGTGGAAAGGGAATTTTGCAATAGTACAGGTAATATTCCAAAGAAGTCAAAGAAACAAGGCCACTGAAATCAATGGTAGCAGTACAGAGCTGAAAAGAAGGCTAGCTACTTAGGAATGCTTAAATAGGAATCCAAGTTTAGGTAGCCACACAAACATTTTGGTGGAGGAGCCCAATATGAAATACTGAGCATTAAGTGTAAAAACAAAATCTTCATTCAAATTGCTCAGTCAAGAAACTGGAAGTCTGAAATGTGCAGATTACAGTTCTGTGCTCTCCCCTTCTGTATGTACCGAGAATAGGCAAGTTAACTCTTACCATTTAAAATTTGCCAGAAGAATACAACCCCAACAGCTAGTTTTCTTGAACAGTACAGTGAGTGGGATACAGAATCTACTTCCTCTTTGATTCTGAGCTCGAGAGCCCTTTAATGGCTGAGCAGACAGGTTTTGATGCTGAAAAGGTCCAAATTCCAAGTTTGGGTTAGAACTCTCTAAGGTATATCCTTACTCCTACACTGGTAAAGACAGACAGACTACAGTGCTTGTGCCTGCTACCTAATATATAGTCCGATTCCAAAAAAGCATCCCTAATCAGAACAGCATGCTTAGACACATGCCCAACTGAATGTGCTTAAATTTAAGCATATGCTTAAGTGATGTCCTGAATTGAGATGATTTCCTGAACTGGGGCCTAAATGATTGCGGAGTTATGATCTTTCTTCCTTTGCTTTTTTATTCTGTTCTGTCTGCTGCTGGGCCATACAGATCACCCCAGATAGCCCAAAACAAACCAATGCAATGCTACACAAACCAGCACCAGCAGATCAACTGCCAGCTGCTCCCCTGCATACACAAACTCTTCATCCTTCCAGTAATGACAAGCTTCTGAAAAATGAAACTCCTCAAAAATGGGGTTTGTAATCAAGTAAGAAGTGAACTCCCTCCAAATCTGATTGGGTGGGTAATATGAACTACATTTCTCAAGGTATTTTTGCTTGCCACTTCCTTACCTGCCCCTTTTTTATTTTGCAATCCATGTTCTGGGGTGTAAGCAGTACCTCTGCTCCCCTAGAGAAGAGGGAGCATGGATAGTACTATTGCAGGAATCCTGTAGAAAGTCAGGCAAAAAGAGAAGCTTCTTCCGTGCTGCCAGTTTGGCCAAGGAAGGCCAACACATTATGGCCCCTTATTTTTCATTTAATCTGTATAAATCTAAATAAATAAAGCTCCTGTCCAGTGCTCAAAGCACCCATAACAAGCATTCCATGTGCAATCCAGAAATACAAATCCAGCACTGTAGCGTCACTGTGTCTGAATTTACTAGCCAGAAAAAAACAATGATCTCTTCTCCACCCCCAGCACTGGCCCTCAACACTCCACCCCAAAACCAAAAAGAGAGAATGAAATGCTATTTCTGGGCAGCAGTTTCAAGGGGTTGTTTAATATTTAGTGAGGATTAAAAAAAAAAAAAGTACAGCACATCTGGGCATCACTGCACATTTTTAAGGGTTTTCATGGCGATCACAATGATTCTCTTCAAAAGACTGTTTGAGGCATTTCATTCAGAACAATTTACTTTATCTCCACAACCCCCAAAGATGCCAGTGTAATTACAGGTGGCATGTAACCTGCCTATTGCTTCACTCTTCATACATTTATACCAAAAATCTTTAGGCAGTGTGGATACTTTATGAGCAAGACACTTAGAAACATATTCAAAGCTACTGGTGAACATTATGAACTTCTTCCAGAAGAATTTTCAACATGCTCAGCATTGCCCTAACTTTGCTCCCATGGAAAAAAATCCATGTTAAAACTCAGGCCAAGAGTGAGTGCGACTTAAAATCCCACCATTCGTGTTTTAATCCAAAGCCTTTTTAAATATATGCAACCAATAAGAATCAAGTGTATGTTTTTAGTAATCCTGTACAAAGTAATGGACAAAACACAAAGAAAATAGCCCCCACACTAATTGTTGTTATGGCAAGCTTCAGCCTGGAGGGAGTTTAAACATAAGAATGGCCATATTGGGTCAGACCAATGGTTCATCCAGCCCAGGGTCCAATCTTCAGATAGTGGCACCTGCCACATGCATCAGAGGAAGTGAACAAAACAGGACAATTTATTGAGTGATCATTCCCTTGTTCTCCTTTCCAAGCTTCTGGCAGTCAGATGTAGAGATGCCCAGAGCATGGGATTACATCCCTGGCCATCTTGGCTCAGAGCTATTGATTAACCTGCCCTCCATGAACTTAATTCTTTTTGAATCCATTTATACTTTTGGTCTTCTTTGCACACCACAGTCAACTGGTGGAATTCATTGCCAGGGAGATGTGATGAAGTACTTTCCTTTTTATATTTTTTTATTTTTTTTTTAAACCTGCTGCCTATTAATTTCTTCAGGTGACCCCTGGTGAAGGGGTAGACGCTCTTATTCACTTTATCCACATCATTCATGTCATCTTTCTATAGGACCAGTTAGCAATGTTTTTAATCTCTTGTATGGACTCAACCATTTTTGTTGCCTTCTTTGTACCCTTTTCAATTCTAATACATTTTTGAGACTAGGCATACGATGAATTTACATAGTGGCATTATCTATCCCTCTCCTAGTGGTTCCTAACATTGTTAGAATTTTTTTTTTTTTTAAATACACACACACGCGCGCGCTATTGAGCAGATGTTTTCAGAGTCATTGTGCCTAGTTCTCAGAGATCTTTCCTGAGTGGTAACTGCTAATGTAGACTCCTCATTTTGTATATATAGTTGGGATAATGTTTTCCCAATATACATTAGTTTGCATTTCTCAATATTGAACTTCATCTGACATTTTGTTGAACAGTCATCCAGTTTTATGAGGTCCCTTTGTAACTCTTTATAGTCAGCTTTGGAGTTAACTAGCCTGAGTAATTCTGCATCATCTGCAAACTTTACCACCTTATGTTCACCCCCTTGTATACATCATTTCCGAAGATGTTGACCAGCACTGGTACCGGTATAGATCCTTGGGGAACCTCCTATTTACTTCACTCCACTGGGCAAACAGACCATTTATTCTTTGTTTCCTGTCTTTTAACCAGCCACTGGATCCATTAGAGGATCTTCCTTTTTATCCCATGACTGCTTACTTTGCTTAAGAGCCTTTGGTGAGGGACTTTGCCAAAGGCTTTCTTGAAGTCCAAGTGTACTATATCCACTGCATCACTTTTGTCCATATATGTTTGTTGACCCCCTCAAAGAATTCTAACGGACTGGGGAGGCATGCTTTCCAACAGTGCTGACTCTTTCCAAACATATTGTGTTCATTTAGGTGTCTGATAATTCCATTCTTTAGAGTTTCAACTCATTTGTGAATTAATGCTCCTGACACTTCATCTCTAGTGCAAAGGTTTCCAGATGGCTCCTACTATATGTTGCACCTTACTATACAAGACTTTTCTTTGTAAGTCAATCCTTTATCACTTATATAATTAGATATAGTGCTATTTAATAAGAGCTTTAACAACAACAAGTCTACCTTTAACCAGATCTCCCAAGTGCTTTTTATTTGGTCAGAAAAACTGGAAATGCTTTAATGTTCTTCCTACTTTTCTTAAGCCAAGCCTGTTCTGTGGTGGTGATTGCAACTCTGTACCTAAGAAATTATTCCAGTCAGAATGGGTCAGGCTTTACTGGGGACAACTTCCCCAGAAGAAGTGTACCACAACTACATTTCTTCCAAGATCTGATTGTACATACATTTAGTTCAACAGAACTTACAAAACTATCTACAGATCCCCAATAAGAGTACATCAGTCCCTTCCTACCAGGAGGCAGCTACAGTCAGTCACTGATTTCAATTGATGCTAGGAGCCTAAATACCTTGGAGGATCTAGGCCGCTGGATGTACAGAAGCAAAAAAAGATGAAGGAAGCAACCAGTAAGGGAATGAGACTATGAAAAGTCTAGGGATAGGCATAATTAATGTTTTGTGCTAATGGAATCAGAAGTAAGTGAAAAAGTTACTAGCATGTGTTATTCTTTTACCAATATGAAAGCAAAGATAACTTGATAAAGCCAAATTTACAGGTTCTGAAGTTTATTGCAGTTAAGGAAATTAAAAGTATGGTTATATCACTGAGAAGGCGGCTAGAGATAGCAGATACTGAATCAGAGGCTAACTTTCTACAACACTATTTCTCCGCTACATATTTGGGCCTGCTCCTGCTTCCATTCCAGTCAAAGTTTTGCCATTAATGTCAATGGCAGCAAGATTGAGCTGAATAGGAAGTAGTGAGGTGTGCTCTTAGGTAACTAACTCTTTGGTTAACAGCCAGTATAAACAGGGAATCACAACATTAGTAATAATGTGTTTGCAGCCTTAAGCTGAATAGTGCAAGTGACATAGGTGCTTTATCAGAATCATGCCAAAGCACCCACTGTAGTCACTGTCTGATCAAAAGGAGTGACTCATCTGGAGAGAGGTAGTGAGGAGGAAGAAAGCTTTAAGTTTCATAAATTTAGTTTAAGCCATGCTACAATTTAAAATTCAGACACTAAAATCATAGTAGATTGACTCTGAAAAGGTAGGAACAGGATATTATAGGCATCTCCTTACTTTCCTGATCTGCTTACCTTCCATTCTCACTGCCTTCAAATCTAGCCTAGTGATGCTGTATTCACTTTTCAGTAGATCCTCCATAGGGCTTGGAGGTAACAATACCCTGTCCCACTTGCTCCCCATAGACAGCTGATCCTATCATGGGCCTTCTGGAACAGTGCAGAAGGTACCACTGAAATAGAGGCAGTTCATCACTCCAGCATACATAGGAATGGGGACTACTTGCATGAGAATACAATCAAAGGGCAGAATCCTATTAACAATTTCGGGACAGGTGCATTGTACGTATAATCACATGCAAAGCACTTAGCACTCATTTGGCATTATGAAAATAAAAACCACCACTCATACAGCAGTCCTCCACTCAAAGAAGAGGTTTTTATGACAGCAAGAGAGCTGGTATTTTCACTGAAAAAAAGGATTCTTAAATTTATATGCTTTTGTCCCCAAGGGGGGAGAACAAAACAAAAAAACCCCCAACAACTGTAGTTCCCTCCATGTTTGTCTATTTGTCTTGACCAAATTAACAAACACACTAGCTGGCTGTTAATCCCAAATCATACATCATAAATTATAATATTTCAGCATCCCTGATGATAATCACATCAAAATAAAATATGTAAGGCAACCTAACAAGATAGTTCAGTTACTGTTTTACAAAGGTAAGGATCTTTGAATATAAGCATTTTTGAGTTATATTGTATGTAAATATTCTAAATACTACTTCTTCCACAATGGTCAGCAAGAGGGACTGATCCTGCAAACACACTTACACTTGTACCTGACTGAACACGAATAAGCATTGGGACTACTCAGCCACATCAAAGTTCGTCATGTACTTAAATACTTCTCTGAACTGGGGTTAGAGCTGGTCAACAGTTGCCTCCCTTCCCCCATAGAAAGTTGTGATTGAGTGGAAGTTCAAAAAAAATTGAAGTTGCATCCAAAACCCCAACAATTTCGTCTGAAAACTAAGTTACCCTTTGGAAATGCTTCCATGGTGCCTCATGGGAGCTGTAGCTTGGATGCCTCTACCTCCCATTCTCTTCTGCAGGCTGAGCTCCCTAGTCAGATTACATCCCCCCCACAAGCTTTTCTGAATTGGAGCCCCCCCATTTGTGATAGGGTTTGCAGGATTGTGGGTAATGTCTGCATTTGAAATGTGAGTATGCTCACGCAGACATACCCCATCCCAGCTCTGCTCAGGCTAGTGTGCTAAAGTTAGCCGTGTAGCATCATGACAGTGGCTCAGGCTAGACACCCAAGTACACATCCAGGGGATCCAGCGGGGTACGTACTCTGCTGCCTGTGCTACTCCAGCTACACTGCTGGCATGGATACATCGATGAGAGCTGGGAATCATAGCTCCTAACTAAAATGTAGATGTAGCCTTAGAACCTACTACTATAGTCCCCTGCACCTATGCAGGGCCCAGTTAAAATAATGGGATTCCACATAGATGCAGGAGGCTGTGCTAATAGATCTCATGCAGGACGGGGACCATGATTTTTCATATAGACCTTAATAATTTATCTGATTTTTAAAAAGTTCTGTTTTCTGAATATTACAAAGCATCTAAAGAGATAGAATATAGATAGTAAAAACTAAAAAGAATGACTGTAGAATTATGGTAAGGATACAAAATGTCACCTAGTTTAATATTATAGTTGCAAAAAATGATAAAGATATGTCTATTGTATGATATCTAGTGTATTAGAAAACCCAGATTAGGGCTTCTTGGGTATTACATTGCTATTTATTATTATTTGACAAATTAAAGTGTGTTAACTGACTGAATATATTCAATATACAATTTTTGGTGGTGACCACCAGTTATGTGGCAGATCTAATACTATTTAGTTAATATATGAAATATACACCTACATATAATGTACAGATATTAAAGACATAATACACATTATATGGTAAAATATTTTACCATATAGTCAATGAAGATTCAACATGCTCAGACTCATGAGGTCTCATTGCAGCCCATAACAAAGCTCCCCTTCACTTCAGGGAGAGACAGGTCAAGCCTGTAGAGAACACAGACTGATTCCGTTCTGCCAAAACTTCTGCATGTGCTTAACTTTTAATGCACAAAAAAAAGTCCCATTGAAGTCAATGAGACTACTCACATGCTGAAATTTGAGCACATGAGTAGGTGCTGGCGGTATTGGGGTCCTAAACATATCCTTTAAAAAGTGAAGGCTCTTGTAAACTCCCTCACATGACCAGTCCCATGTAAGTCACATGAATAAAGGTTGAAATACTGCACCTGTGTGTTTTGATTTAGATCCAGTCTATTTATTAAGTCCTAAATAGAAGAACCAGGCCAAACGTTTATCGCAGTCATACTTATTTCTTATGTAGTCCTATTCGTCACTAGATCTCAAAGGACATCAGTATTATTCCTGTTTTTTCAGATGGGGAAACAGGCAGAGAGGAGAAGTGAGATGCCCAAGGTCACCCAGGCAGCTGGTGTTGGGAGACCTGGAGTCTAGTCTTGGCTCTAAGTCCTATTCCAGTATTCTAGCCACTAGGTCACATTGTCTCCCTATTATTTCCAAGTACCGAAAACCCAAACTGTTGACCTGATCCTGCAGGAGTTTCACATAAGACTGTTATTGGCTCCTCTGACTATTTTACATGTGCAATTGAACTGTTTCCCCACCTCTGACTGGATATAAATATTCATCAGTGACTTAGCTGCTTCTTGCATCTCAGTTCAAATTTTTATGATAAACATTACTGGGGACTTCTGTTGGGAAATATATGTGAAGCTAGAGTAATTAAATGTGCAGTTTGGCTGTAATATATTTTTTAAAATGTTATACAATATCATAAAAGTGTTATACACAGCACCATCTGTTGGCTGAGGTAGCTATAAGATGAAAAATAGGTTATGCAGATTATATAGGAAGTACATTAAAGTTTGGATTTGGAAGGGGGAAAGAAACCAAGTAAAAAGTTTAGAACAGTAAATTTAAAAAGTTATTCGACATGTCCTTTTAGTTAGGAAATATATTTTAAGTGCTACTGAAAGTAAGAAGCTATTCCTCTTTGGAAAAGTTTGAGAAACTATTAAACTCATCTTAGTGTCAAATGATAAATAGTTGAGAGAAAAAATTAATCTATAGTATTCTAGATCACTGTGTACTTTGCCTCTGTGGATCTTTAGTGCTTTCAAATGGCAATAGCAAGTTTTTAAAAAAAAATTTAAACACTACCACCACATACCTATCCTGAGAATTTGTAAGAGAAGTGTCTATAAGCGTTTCTTCCTTCTGTAGGCTTAGATTATGCCTGGCTATGTAAGAGCGGTCATGAAAGCAACCATCTCCCTCTTATGCCTCTGTACCTATACAGTGGCCAGCCACAACTGCAGCTTAACAATCTCCTGGAGCAAGAATTATGGTGAATAGTTTCCTTATTGATACCTTTCCCTTAGCCAAACAACTTTGTCTTCTTAATGTAGCTTTTCTACCAACTGTGGGAAATACATTAGTGAGTGTAGCCCACACTCCTTGCACATGGAGTCATCTAAATTCCTAACAAGCTTCATAGTTCTGGCCAAACATGCTCCTATAGTAAGCAATATACCATTCTCCCTGAGTCCAGGCACAGTAGCTGGCTAGAAATGGGGAGGGGGAAGTGCTTTTCAAGACCTGCAGTAACTTACTTTCTCCCCCTGCACCACCACCAGGTCCCTGTCTCCACAGAGCAAGAGCGTAGTAGGGGAATAATTATGTGTCACAATTCCTTCCAAGAGCTGCTCATGAGGAGTAACAACACTATTCATTATAATGCATTACTCAACCTAAGCCAACCTAGTCTTGTGTAAAAGGTCAGACAGCTATGGGGCTAACTACAAGTTTTAGTTAATGTCCAAGGTAGATTTTCTGAGTGCATCTGTTTCCTTAAAAAGCCATGAGACTTGGAAGAAAAAACAAAACTAGTGCCTTTATTGCCTATACTGAGAAATATCTTCATGTGGTTTGCAGTGGCACAGTAAAGAAAAAGCATAAATTGAAAAGCAGTCATGACACCTTTTTGTGTTCTTGAAGCCTGGAAAAATAGTGAGGCTATTTCTGAAAGCAGTTGTGAGGCAGATTAATGTTAGTCTTCTTAAGGAACCAGTACAGGAACCAATACAGTTCTGCCTATGGCTCAATTTTCCACCCAATATTAAAAAAAAAAAAAAAAAGAGTAGGTCTTCTTCTAGGATAACTGAAGCTACAGCACAACATGGTTTCTCTTTGATTTTACAATATTGCAATGCAGCAGTTTGCCAATTGATTCAAAACATTAGGCTGCAGATCTGTAACGTATCACTGAAATTGATCATTATGTGCCATGCAACATTTGTGCTTCAGTAATCTTAAATCCACTTATGTTAGCACTCAAACACCTGCAGAGATCTGCTCAGGCTCCTTCTTCCTTACAGGACACCTTTCAAAGTCTTGGCTCCCAAATATCTAGCATTTAGATATTGCTCACTCAATAGCCCTTCACTTTCCTTCCCAAAATAAACTGAACAGTTACTTAAATTATTCATGTTCCAGCCATTGTATTAATGTATCTGACTATGATTGACGGAGACTGGATCAAAAATTCTCTTAACTCCCTACACATCTAAATATGTGGGGGGCAAGAGAACTAGAAGGGTCCTTATGTATTGGTCAGTAATATTGTGGGTCAGCAACTCTCTTCCATTTTACATTAACACCAAGATTGTTTTTTTCTGGACACTTCAGAACAGCAGCAGCTAAGGTAGCAGTAATAGGACTGTGCTTCTGTAACTCCACTTTAACATGACAACATGGCTACTAGGCAAAGCTATTTGTAACAAGTGTGAGGTTCAGAACCCATAAGCCACCACAGATGTTTAAATCCTAACCTAGGGTGACTATTTCTAGAGATGAAGACAATTAAGTCATCATACCACTATTTCTTGAACTCACTCCTTAAGGCTCCCAACCCCAAAGGCAGTTTAGCCCAATTGTACTGAGGATTCTTTTCAATATGTGGATACTTACATTGAGCACAACCAATACTTTCACGTGGACTACCAAACAGCCATCATTAGATATTGGCTATTTGGAGACATTATAATTGACTGAGATTCAAAGCACTGATGGAAAAACCAAAAGCTTCTGCAATTCTATTTAGTCAATCTCTGGACCCAACCACAGCCATCATATTTCCCTCCCCCTGCCCCAATTAAAAAAAGGGCTTTCTTCTTTTCCCACCCGAAAACCATCTGGATCTACTGACTGAATCTAGGATCACTGCCTTATAGAGGAAAAATCATACATATTAAAGTTAAGGGCTGATGTACCCTAGAGGACTGCACTGTATCAGTTTTAAGGGTTTTGCACGTGTCAAAAAGAATCAATGATTGTGTCTCCTGACTGTGTACCAATACAGTGTGGTGGAGATAATCTGTGAAAGGAATGATTTTTGTCTTCTCCCTTCCCTATCTCACTTAGAGATCAAAAGAATTGTTGTCACCCAAATCAAAGACCAGGATCTGGCAGCAATAATAGTGATGGATTTTAAATCCCTGCTATTGTTGTGTCACATCTCCACATGCCACCCCAATCACTTGATGACACTGAACTGAAGACGGAATGTAAATTGAGCAAAGCAGCATTGTTCAGCAAGGTGGAAAATCAATTATTAATGTTTCTCTGGTACACAGGACAGCTCTGACCCATTTTTACTGTAATTAAGATTCTTGAATCCTGCAGAAAGCTTGAGTGCAGTAATTGAGATTTATGCAGCTGTCCCGTTCTGGCAAAGATGGAGAGGAAGTGTGAAATCCACCTTCTAAACAGAGAGCAGCCTGTGGGGCTCCAGTATGGTCTCATTGATGCAGATCAAATGCCCAAGTTTATGGGGTATAAGTGTGGTTCCTCTCCCAGCCTGGCCCTAATGCTCCCCTCCAAGCATCATAATCCTAAATGGGCACAGAGCTGGGCTCTTTCCTTGCTGTTACTCTTCAGCGTCCTGCAGACTACATTTTGAAGCCAGGACTGGAGAGCAGTAGGATCACATGGCTTTTTGAATACTGCCAGGCCCATCCAGACTGAAGCAATGCCTCTGATCTTTCTACTTCTAGATTTACTTGTGTATATTAGTTGGCCAGTTTCTTATATACACACACACCACAGAACTAGTGGGCCTTGAGGAAGGAGAGTATATATGCCTTACAATTTGAAACATAGTTGGACTTTTCTCTTTGAAGACCCTCACTTTTCAGCAAACCCAGGGACAAAAGGAATAAGTGTCTGATTTGGTTTGATATGGGTTAAAAAAAAAAAGTAGTCTTTTGGGTGGGCCCCAAGTCACTTGCTGCATTTTCCACCTGGAAGCCTTGCCCCTGCTTTGAAAGATGTGTTTTTGTCAGCATGGAGGGCAGAGGCTACTTGAAAGAAAGCAAGTTGATTTCTGCATCAAAAGAGCTGCAGCAGTCTGATGTACAGGGGGAGGGATGAGGTGGAGCCCTATCTCTGGCCTCTGCACACATATTCTAAAAGATTGAGTGAGGGTAAATGGCAAGAGTCCTTTCCCTGTCAAAACTAGGGGAGACAGATGACCACCACATGGTTTCAGGGAGGAGGAGAAAAAAAACCCCACCACACATATTCTACTTCCACAGATACCTTGTAGTCTGGTTGAGGGTTAAAGAGAAACAGTGCTCCTCCGACCCCAGAAATATAAGCCACACAGAAGAGCTGGCTGAGGAGAGAAAGTTCTCCTGATTCCCCTTTACCCCCCACCCACACATCCCGCCTGAGAGCTGGCCACCTGCCTCTGTTCTCTTCCAGGCAGCCCTTTGATCTGCTACTGGCAGGGAACTTTGCTGTCAGCAGCACTTCCTTTCCTGTTCCCACAGCCACTTAACACTCCCTTCCTAATGGGTGAGAGGCAACAGCTCCTGCTCTGTGAAGCAGCCAGGGTGGGGAAGTCAGAGTGCCTTGCAGCACAACAGCCTCCTGGTAACAAAAGAAGCAAAAGCTGATCTACTATCTGCATGTTCTTCTTGTCTCCTGTTTTACCTATAAGCCTGCAGTGTCTGAGGCAGAGTGTTTCGTAGCTTGTTCAAGGAAAAAATAAATTTGAAGTAGCGCATTCACTTAGGAATAGCTTCCATTTGTTCCACTAGGTGTGTCAGTGTGGATATGATTTATACTTCATTTCTTAAGCCAAATAACATTAGTTTTCTCTGAACATCTGGCTGGCATCTGGGAGATCCACAGTACGCATAATTAATCAGAACATCATTGTGAGGTTTGGTAATGACAGATAGAAACGGCTAGGTTTACTATATTGATGTTCAGCAGGGTACAGCAAAGCAGCAGTTTTCAACATATATTAAAAAAGAATTGCTTTAACAGACTAAAATGTAGTACTTGTATTTAACAAAATCATTTAGTGAACACCTGTCTACCTTTCACATTTTTTTTTTTTAAAATAAAGTGGATCTGATCATCTTCATTTCCTGTCCTAAAGTGCTATGCAGTGTTAATGCCCATTGTTGAACAGCTACTATATTTTAGGCCAGAAGTGGCTACTTCTCTGAAGCAATTTCTGTATACAGACCCTGCTCCGGCAAACACAGACTTTTGAGCAACTTTCTGCGTGTGTGCTTTAAGAGCTTGCAGGATCTGAGCTATAGTTTTTAAGGTTCTTTACAAAGAGATCTTTTAGGATGACGGACTATATATAAATGTAATATTTTGACTGATAATAATGAGGCCTAACCAGTAACCAACGTTTGAAAGCAGTTTTTCTTCCTATATTTCACTGTCAAGACCAACATGAATCAAGGCCCTTTTGATTAAAGATAGGCCAGAAACAGACAGACAGACCAACCATCCTGACAGATCACCCATCTTACCAAATCTGATCCCCTTTTCTCCAAGATATAGGATTCAGTTTAGTATCCAGTGACCAAGCCTATTACACACAGAAATTGACTGAAAGGAATATGAAAGGATAATGTGGTAGCCTCTGAACTGAGTGCACTATTTCACTCCTTTAGGGTCACCACACAGACTCTCAGCCCTTTGTGAGCTTCTCTTTTATGTGATGGTATGGGAGATGGAGATGGCCACTTGCTTACATATCTCTAAAGTTATAACTGAAGACAGAGCCATCCCTAGGGTATGGTGAATTGGGGCAACTGCTCTGGGCCCCGCGCGATTAGTCCTGGAAGTGACAGATTCATACTTCCGCCCTGAGCCCTGAACCTGCCCCCCCCCCGAGAAACAGCCCTGACTGAAGAGTATCTAAATTCATAACAGATTAACAATTGCACTGGGGGGCGGGGGAAGGGGAGAAGAGTCACAACTGTGGTGCCCATCTCAGGGATATTGGCAACATGCTTCACATATGGAAAAGCAAATTTCATACAGCATGTAGCTAACTGTAGAAATGTGTTGTAGGTATATTTCAAATGAGACTGTAAACTATCTAGAAATACAGTGTTATAGAATTGGCCACTTATGTGGCATGACATAGTAAAAACACTATTTTAATACATTTGTTTTGGTGCCCCTACTGTGCATTTCTTTATTTCAAGTGTGTGTACCTGTCAAGCTTCCCATATCACACACAGGTATGCATTCCAATCAAAGTCAAATCCACATCTAGCATGATAAAAGACCTACTACCAGCTTCCCCACCCATGCCAGGAAAGATCAATCAGGTTATAATTGGCTCTAATTGGCACTCCTATGGGTTGTAGCTTTATTTACTTTCAGCCAAGTGGCACTCAGATGAAGTAATTTCTTTTCAGCCTTTGAAAACATCAAAAAGTTTGCTCCAGTATACTATATCTGGCTTATCAGTGATGAGCAAATATTTGTAGATAGAAAAAGAGAGAGAGAACCTGCACCTATCTTTCATGTCCAGAAATATTCATACTAGTTCATCTGACACCATCTTATTTAAACATTTTTCAGAGATCTTATTTTAAATTGGTATTTACCTTCAGGGCTAGGATCACAGTGGTACAGCACACTGCTCCCAAACACCCTAAAATCTGACTTGTTCTGTTCTCTCTATTACTACAGCCAATCCTTCTCTTGTGGGTAAGAGATAACTTCCCTCACAATACTGTCACTCCCTTGTCACAGGTGACTACCCTAGAGGTTGAATGTAATTTCTCTCACAACATACCGGATACTAGGTAGGATCTTAGCTCTGCTGGAGGGATGGCATTTATAACCAACAGACAGAAAAGCTGGTGGCGATACTTCTGTCTTTCTAGCACAAAGAGCTGCAATCATAGTGGTAGCTTAAAATACAGAAGCAACTATTGATTAATACAAATGTCAAAGATAATACTGTGAGAATACGTTGTGGAATGTGAAAAGGAATACAGAGGGAGACACAGCATGCAGCAAACAGTTTCAAAATAGCCACTATAAATTGCAGCTGCAGATCACTGAAAAATTTAAAGGGCCTCATAAAAGGGATGCTGGGAGAGTGTGTTCCTATAAGAGGACAATTCTCCACTGGGGAGATTTGGGGCTAAGTAACGATGAAGGGAAAGGGTTTTCAGCTGCCTCTATATTTACTTTAGCACCAATACTCAATTTGAGTCTACTTAAAAATACTCAGGGTGAGAGAAATTAATTTTTGTTTCTGAACATTAGTTTTCTATGTAAACAAGCTACTATGAACAAGCTTAAAGCTAGTTTAAATCCCTGTATTGACCATTGTTTAAGTTGGAGCAGGTTGCATCTCTCTAGTGTTGAGGAAACATTTACTATAAAAGGTTATATTATTCCTCCCCTTTATCTTTAAGTGTCAGAGACCTGAGCTGCCAAATTATGACAGATGTTCTTCTAGAGTCTTCCTCTAGTTTCTTGAGGATTTACAGTGACAATTGTAGTAGAGCACTGGAGCTAGAAATGGTTTCTCTCTTAGAGAGAGAATCAAGGAAAGAATGAAATAGTGGTGCTGGCTGATTTCCAATAAGCCAGACAGACATTTTTGCAAAATTATGCCTAACTCTATGCCAAGAAATCCTCTCTCAGACTCTGCATTGGCCCTTATAGCCTTTCATAGCTGGATATTACCGATATGGTCTCTTTGTGAGACAGTGAAGAGGAATGTAAAATAACCAGGCTTTCTACTATAACTACCTATTTTGATGGGTCAATGTTTAAAATGTTTCTTTGGGAATAAGCCTCCCATAGTTATCTTTAAAACTTTTACATGTAGTACAAATAATGGTAGACTGGGAATCTGTTACACAGAATTCTAACTTCATCTGTTACAGAGAGCAAGCTTTACACAATGCACCAACATATCACAAACACTGCATTCATTTGAAGTGCTAAAAAGGAATATCCAAAACAATAGGGGGAGGGGAAAGGAGAGGGAGAGAGCAAACAAAAATAGTTACCAATACTATTTTGCGGTTATAAATTTGGAGGCGTTTTAATATCCAGACCCCAATCTGAGTACTGCAAATAGGCCCTTTATAAAACAGACTGAACCAAAATGTTGGCTCTGAAAATTTCATAATTTTAAGGTGTTCAATATCCAGACCTGATTTCATGGTTTGAGCTCATCCCTGTCATTTGTTTTATGTCAAGACTGTCAAAGATCTTTACTAATAATTAAGCAGCACAATAGCCCTGTCAGCAGCACTAGGAAATAGCATATTCACTTCAGAGAAGGGTAAAATGAGACATGGCATAGTTAAGTGACTTGTCCAGGGCTATATAGCAGTCCTCAACAAAACTAGAGTCCTGGCTCCCAGTTGTTTGCTGTGACCAAGTGAACAGTTGAATTTGTCATTGCAATACCAAGACAAATGATAGATAAAAAGTATTGCCATATTTTTATTATTTTGCACTAGCAGACTCCAAACTAAAAAAAGAAAAAAGTGTTCAGAGGTCAGGCCCTCACAAAAATATCTACAACTGACCGATTGCTCCAATGCTGCATCATTAAAAGACTGGGCTTCTGCCATGGATTCCAAGGTCCCAATCATAGCAACAAGAATCTCCTCTTTGTAATCAAAGGAAGTACTTATTTTTGAGAGCAATGCTTTAAAGAACGGAGTCATTGGGCAATAGAGTTTAGTTTAACATAGCTTTCCTGGTACCGTATCAAAACACTTTAGCGAGTTTGATACCATCGGTCTCAACAGTAGCAAGTCTCCTACATCAGTGAGTTGGGTAGAAGTAAAATATAAATCAGTGCTGAAATATGAAAGCAGAAGAGGAGAGACATGCTACTAAGTATTCCTGAAGTTTAGTCAGAGAGCGCAGACTAGAAGGATTCAATAACAGGGGAAGGGAAAGGTGAGTAGGGTTAGAATCAACGTACCTAGAAATATTTTGGTGTGATAGCATATCTGGAGAAGTAGTGAATCAGTGGCCTGAAGGGAGGGAACAATTAGAAAGAGAAAACCTCCCACCTGTGGTTAATTCTTTAAAAAAAATAAAAATAAAAAAAGGAAACCCATGTTTTAGGACTAGAAATAATGAGTATGAATATGGGACGGGGAGCAAACTAACAAGTACATACTACAGCCGCCTACTCAATGAATAATGATTGCAAAGAAGTCAACCACCACCCGTCTGTGAATTTGGCCTGAGTGCCATTGTGAGGTACGTTAAGTGAAAATGCGCATACGTTTTTGTAGCATGCACAAGATCAAATGGACAGTTGTCATACAATATGCAATAATTCAAGGAGCAATAGCCTCTGCTCTGATCGGTCAGCAAACCAGGAGTTGCGAACCAAAATTTTAAAAAGGTACAAGTACTTCAGAGGTTTTTTTTTTTTTTTTTTAATATACTAGTGATCTAAACTAAGGTCTACCTTCTTGGAAGCTGCAAGAAACAAAGATTTCATCTGTCTTAGTCTCTCAGCTGCAAAATTTCTCAAGACAAGCCTTTGCATACTTGTAGCTTCCCTCTAAAACTGGGTTTTGAACAAGACCCACACAAACCATGTGCTTGGCATATTAAAAATATATATACAAAGACAGTCCTGGACCTAAGAGATTTACAATCTAAGAGACAGACACATAGGTAAGGCAAGATGGACTGGAAGATCCAGAGGATGAAGAATTTAAGGCTAGATCACCCACCAACCCAACTCCAGAACCACCACAGAAAAGGGACAGGGAGTACAAGGCTCTGGGGAAAAACTATGCCATTCACTTTGCAGATGTTGTGTCATCATTTGCCACAATCCCAAAACTGATATTGGATTCATCTACCCAAAGCAGACGACCTACAGAGGATCTGCCTAGGAAAAGGCTGTCTATGGAGATGGATTCCACTCCAAACCTGGGATTTCTGATTCCTAATAGTTTGCTCTGCTAGAGTGCCCCAGCCATTGCTGTCCCTGGGAACTTGACAAAAGAGGCTGGCCAAAGGAAGGGTCCACAGCATGGAGGGGATTTAATACAGATGGAGTAGAGGGATATCAGCTTCAGGATGAGCAGTGAGAGAGGAGGCGGTCATAATCTAGGCAGGAGAAGACTAGTGTATGGATATTTTATGAATTTTAGTGTGACAACACTGCAAACTACATAGTAAGCAGACTAAACATCTCATGAATAAAACTTCAAGCATTCATGAGCTATGTCAGCCTCAATATTAAACTAAATAATTATTTTTATTTTGAAAATTTTAGAGATTTGAGTCCATTTGCTGGACTAACAGAACACACAATTTACTGAAGAGTTAAAGCTCTCAAGTCACCTTCATAGAAGCAGCTGGTTGAGATGGAAAATATAGCCATTATAAAAGGATTCCTGTGACTTTTTGGAGATGACCTCACTTCTCCATTGTTTGCAACAAATCCCCTTGGGCTACAGAGTGCTTTTTCTTTCCTCCCACCCCCCTCAATCATATTCCATTGGAACGTCAATGTTAAAAATCCCCTATCTCCTTTCCACATGAACAATATTGGCAGCGTGAAAAAAAATTGACATTTGGAGGCCAGGCCCACTTCACCACCAAGGCAATAGCAACGTACTACACTAGGAACCACCACAAAGATGGGTGCAGCTGCACCAACAGTAGGGGAGAAGAGAGCCGGCTGGCCTCCTCCCACTATGTAAGCCCTTGGACCCAACACATGCCCACTGCTGTGCCTCTCCCTCCTGTCCCATTTACCCGTCACCACCCATGGTCACTACATGGGCAGGGGCAGGGAGAGAGACAGACACACAGACTGGCTCACGGGCCTGGCTCCTCCTAGTCACCTTCTAGACCAAGCATATTATGCCAGTGACCAATCCCATTCTGGGCACAACACCCAGGGAAGGAGCTCACTCAATTCCGGACAAAAAGGAGAGACAGCATGGCCAGACTGAGCTCCCCAAGCCACCAATCCAGCTCTTGGACTCATGAATCCATCCTCGTGCTGGGAAAATCGCCTTCTTATGCTGCCAGCCAACGTTGCTAGACCTGTAGCTCAAATAGCAGCAGCACTACACGGAGGACTCTTGATTCAAATTCTGCACCCTAAGGCTTCAGGGGTAAACTAAATCTGGCAAGCACTGTGGACATGACTTATAAGTGATGCTCTTAACAGGTTCGGGGCTCTGTAATTATAATATTTATATTGCACTTTGCATTATTATTATTGCACTTAAACATTGTCATGTACATTTACTCCAAATCTGACTCCAAAACAAGTGTTATGACCTTGTTAAAAGTTTCTGGTCAGTTAATATTTGAGGGAGGATTTGAATCCTCCCCTCAGATAATTACAATATAGCTTGTAATTTTGAATGTCATGTTTGCTTGGCTTATGGGAAATAAAAATAATAAAAAAAACCTTGCCCGAAAAGCTTATGCCCAATTAAATCTTAGTCTTTAAGGTGCCACCGGACTCCTTGTTGGTTTTGTGGATACAGACTAATACAGATACCTCTTCGATACAAGATTTTCAAGAAATCATACATGTAACCATGTGAGCTTGTGCAATTACTAAAACCTGTGAAATTACGATGTCCAATTGCTACATTCCAAGACTATGATGGAAGGATAGAACACCTGTGTGTTGATTTAAGCAGTGTGTGGCTGATATGCAGTTTCCAGCTTATCACACTGTAAAACATGTTAGAAATTTATACCTCTGTCTTGTTTTTCCAAATATCAAGACTCACATTAAAAATCAAGTTCTAAAAAGAAACACCATTGGTTATCAGAAGCATCTGCAAAATTCAGTGTATACTCAAGTGGATTTCCCCCCCTCCCCACCAGAGCAATGTAAATGAACATTGAATTCACAGGGTGACAAACAAGCTCATTGCTTAGTTTTCAAAGGTGCTAAGCTTCCACTGAAGTCAATAGGAACTGCAAGTGCTCAGCCCCTCTCAAGCTCAGGCACTAAGTGAGAATATGATTCTTCACCAGCAATCCTAACACCACAACTAAAAGATAATTTTGTTTCATAAAATGAAAGTTTGACAGCCTATGCCAGGCAAGAAAATTCACAGTTAATGGGGCAGATCCTGAGCTGGTGTGAATTGTCAATGCAATCAGTGGAGCTAAGGCTTTTACCTTAATCTCATTCTTTTGTGCCTTATTACTGCAAGGAGTATTGTATGCAATTATGAACTGCGGGAAGTACAGAGATTCCTGCACTCTTTTAGCCCCAGCATTTCTGCATTTTCAAAGTTGCATCTTGGCGTTACTATAGCTAGCAGACATCTAACAACCAGTGCATAGAAGATGAATACCCCATGTAATTTTGATGTGAGAAAATAGCCAGACAGAAAGAGAATGCTAAAGAAAAAGAAAAGAAAAAAGATAGTGCTGAGCTCCATGAAATTACATGGAGTGACAGCAGCAGACCACTGATCCATCTGGCAACTTTAATCTATGCATCTGGCAGTTTATGGGCAATAACTCCACCAGTCTTGACAAAAGGCAGAAATATTTCTTATCACCTCTGAACAAGACACCTGCAAGCCCAGAATTAGCCCTTATAAATCTAGCTGCAAAAGTGTCAGCTGGCAGTCCACAGTCCATGTAAACAGCCTATATTGACCTTTAAAGAATTAGAAATTACCATTAATCAGCCAGAAAGAAAACAGAAGATTCTCACTTGTGATGGTATATTACCATGTTTAACATTTCTAGATTTGTATATTTATTTCTACCGTACAAACATATAGAAAAAGGAGTGTGTATTTACCTTTGACAGAACACAAAACCACCTAGTTGTTCAAACCAATAACTAATCCCAAACAAATTAAAGTAAAACCTAGCCTAAAGGAAAGAGGTTCCCCTCCACCACAATCCTCACTTTCATCAGAAACCTCCCTCTTCAAAAGCCTACATTAAAAAGTAGTTGGCCATGTAGTATGTCAAATGACTGGGTACTTGAGAACCAGAGTGGAAGCTGGTTCTCAAGCTGAGGGCTCCTCATGGAGAATATTCTACTGCTAGCCCTTGTCTTTTATATCAAGTGATATTTAAAGTGCCTAGCTACCACAGGAAGAGACTCAGTAGAGAACAGTTATAATTATGGTGTATTTATAGAAGTGTCAGATCTTCAGATGCCACACAATTTTAAATCTGCAATTTTTCCAAAAAAGAATAGAATATGAGCAGGACAGTAGAAAGACTATTACACTTTTCAAAATAAAGAATAGCGAATGAAAGTCAACGTTAGTTTCATAGACCACAAAGCTGTCTCTATTGGTACTACTGGTGAGCCACTTAGCTTTAACTCCTCAACTTTAGCTATCCAAGAAAACCACGATATTGTTCAGATTTCCTTATTCCACTCAATGTTTTTGTCTTTTAAAGTTTGAACAATTTCACTTTTCCATGCTAAACTTGAGCACAGTCCAAGGATGTAACACAGTATCTCAATTGTTAGTTATAACAGGACTGTGTGATTATTTTGTTCTGCTTTTTCTTGACTTGATATAGCTGTAGTGAGTATTCAGGCAGCTAAATCCTAGCAAATCTTTTTTAGACACAGAACAATTTTACAGATATCTTTACAGGAGAGAAGAGACATTTAGGGAAAGTATAATTATATTCAGTCAAACCACGTGTAAATAAATCCACTCACTGGTAGGCAACCCCTCATAGCCAGGTGTAGTGTAGCAGCTCTTGTTTTTGTGGCACCCCCAGCCAACAGTCTCTCCAGCACTGTGATGCTTTTCTTCCAGTGACTCACCCTTGCAGCCAGCTCACCAACTTAAGTCCACCCCTTCCAGAAGGACAATTATCCAAACTTAAAACTCCAAAACAGTATCATTAACACAAATAAAACCCATCTGCCTTCACTGGGGTTATTTCTCAGCCTGTATTCCAGGCTTAGCCGGCAACACCCTGCTGGGTTCAATAACCCTTCCATTAGGCTTTGTATGCCCCATTCCTTAGCACCAGTAGGGGAACCTTCTATTCTAGGTTCCAGGATCTCTCCCAGGCCACTGTCTGAAGAGCTTTTCTTTACTCTTTGAGGTTTCTTCTTAGTACTCTTTCCCCAGCTGGCCTTCATCATCACTTAAGCCTGGTTCTTCCTCTTTATTGCACCCATCTTCTGCTCTTTATGGGGAATTGCCAAATCCCTCTCAGGTGGGGCTCATTCTGTAATCAGGTTGGCTTAGCCCTAGGCTCTCCATATGTTATTCCACCACAAGTATGAGAATGTTGAGCAATGTATTTCTAAAGGTAATGAAATAGTGCATCTTGACTGACCTTTCTGTTTGAGACAAGTAGAAATATAATCAACACACATAAAATTACAAATTCATGAGGCCAGAGAGGAGTGCTGCAAACATTAGCCTGCTTAACAAGAGGGGTTACTTTACTGTGTCTTTTTACCTGGAGGGGGCATGGTACTATCCTGGTTCCCTGGTCCAGAGTCCCATGGAGGTCTCAGCTAGCTCTCGGTAGCCAGAGCCAGGTTGGAGCTCTGTCACTCTGCAGGACTGGTATTGCCTGACCCATACACTAGGTCCCCCACCAGTTCAAAGAGTCCCACTGTGGGGATGGAAGGGAACTTAACAAAAGATTCACTGAGCTTTTCTGCTTCTCTCACAGCTCCAAAGCTCAAACCTGAAACTAAACCTAGTCTCTGTCTCTGAGTCAGGCTGTCCCCTCTCATTGAGGTGTTGAGCAGCACTGGCCCAGCAAACTGCTTGTCCATATCACCATCTGCAGAAGCCTCCCTATTGGCATCAGCAAAGGTTTCTAGTCCATTCTGTCCCCACCCCTGGCTCAAAGATTGCTGCAAAATTATGTCAGAAGTCTCTGGCAGTCATTATTGTTGTAGTCCATATGGCAGGACTCCCTACAGGCTCAGGCCAAAGTTCCAGGAGCTGGCAAACTCTAGCTGGGGTTTGTATTTATTTCTCTGACTCTTAACTGAGTTGATTTATAATTCAGTGATTCAATGCTACTTAATGGCTTTATCTGCATATTTATGGATGAAACCTCAATGCTTCCTACCATTTTCTATTCATCCAGAGGAAGAGCAATAAAAATTGGTGCATCCCAACTTACTGCATTGTAGAGAAAAGCAATGGCTAGCACTGGTGTTGGAAAGCTTCCTGAACTAGAAATTATATTTGATGGAATGGTATTAAAAGTGTTACCCAATCTAACCTGGATAGTTTATTCTGATCAGTATATGGAGATTGCTATATATAGGAATCCATTCAGGACTGAAATTGGGAATGCCGTGGCCACCATATTCCTTCCAATCACCCATCAGAAAGTAGCCTCTTGAGTAACTGACCATTATGCAGCCCAGAAAAAAGACACTACAACCAAATGGAAAACGAAACAAACCACAAATAGAACCCTGATTCTGAATAATTCTTGATGTAAAGGACCTAATCCATTTGGCTGTAGGAAACTATCTTCCCCTAAGGAGATGAATCTTTTTTTATTCCAGTCATATAGGTAGTGCATATGGTAGTGCAGACAAACTCATACTAAGTGTGATTCTGTTCACCATATTGTAGATGCACTTGGCCCATTGAACTGCTAGTCTTGTCTTCACTCTGTTCTAGTTCTTTGCTATTTTATCAGGACTACTTAACAGACTGCAACCAATTTTCAAACAATACCAACTTGGGCAACCTAGGAAAAGGGTGAGCAAACTGAAATTAGTTTCCAACTTGTATAAAACAGTTGAGTATGGACAATCTTTGTTCATTTACAATTTATGACTTCATTCTAATCAAAATCCAAGAGACTGAAGTCCCTTAGTTGTAATCTTCAAGAGAAATTATACCAGAAAATGTAAGAATATGTGCAGGAATTTTTTTACTTTCTTTCTCAAGAGACAAGGACATAATGTTGTTAGTGCATGTTATATACATCATACAATTTCAGTATTTTCTCCAAAAATTTAAAAGTCTATTTTAAACTTGTATTTTTCTATGTCATTGGGGAGCAGGGGGGAGCTTTGGGGAGAGGGGAGAATTATAAAGCTAATACAGTTCTGCAGCTGAAAGCTAAATCCAGTGCTTGTGATTAAGGGCCCTGATTCTCTCTTGCCCTGCACTTTCTATAGTCATTTCCACCAGTGCAAAGAGAGACTGAAGTTGGTGTAACCATTCAGATCAGGAAGCATTTTATACTCATTTTGCATGGGAATAAATGACTGTACAAAGTGGTCCAGGTCCTTATGGACCCAATTCGTCTCTCACTTACACTGATGTAAGTTAGAAGTAACTCCGTTGGTGTCAATAGAGTAGCACCTGGGTAACTCCATTGCTTTACATTTACTTTTCCTAGGAACATACTAGTTTACTATGTTATATACTACATTGAAGATAAATGTTCAGACTAGCGATTTAAAGATAATTGATTTTGTCAACTGAAGCCATGTCCCCTCCCCTTCTTCTGCATCCCTGTGATAGGTACACCTTCCATGTGTGCACAGAAAAAAACCCCAAAGAACTGATTAAGTTACTTAAACAATCGGCTGTTCAGAATGAACCTCTTTGACATAAAGAGGAGTTTGGCAGGTAGGAGAGATTCTATTGATTTGTTTCTCCACAGAGAGCTGATTGCAAACTTCTTGAATGTAAGGCTATAACAGTTCAGCACTGTGTGGATCAATTTTATCAATCCCTTTTACAATTTAAAAATCTCTAAATTAGGTCATTATGAACTCTCCTTTCCTCCAGTGAGAATAAGTTCAACTTTCTTAATCTTTTCTTATAAAGTAACTTAAGGAGACTTGCTATCATGCCAGACTATTATATCTGTGGTGAACAGTGATGTATACTGCTCTTTATAGTGTTTCTTTAAATCTCGTCCTTCTGTGTATTCCTCTAGCAATATTTCTGACTGCTTTCTTCATTGCAGCTGACAATCTGATGACTTTTAATACAACATTTTCCTCCAATTTCTTTCAAATCTATTTTCTTGTCAGTTTATTACCCTGCCTTACTATTTATCTCATATCTTGTGGCTCTTTACTTCAGAATTTACTAATATTTGAATCTGCAGTGAACTCCATTTGCACTCTATTAGTCAGGTACTTAAACAATTCCAGTCATTCTGAATCAGATTACATTTTACATTGTCCTTTATTAGTTAATGAGTCTTCCAGTTCAGTATCATCAACAACCTTGCCTGTGACATTATCTGTTGGAGCTTTTCTGTCTTCCGCCTTTTCTTAGAGGGATATAGGATGCAAATTGTTTACACTAAATGTCTTGTCAGGCTTAAGAGCCTCTTCTGTTTTCAGAAGCATTCACCAGAAAAAACTGGAAACTCTGAGAAGCAATTTTGTCTGTTCACCATCTCTCTTCTGCTACAAATGTAGTGTACAATGTAAAACATCCTGGTATGTTATTGACTCTAGTGTGTCCTGGAAATAAGCAAACTGAATTTTGGTAGAATGAATCTAGGTGAGATATTACAAGAAACACAGTGTTCTCTTGTATGTGGAGAGAAAGTAGCAGCCCCATGATGAAGAGAAAGAGGAGGCTTCACTTACTTGATCTTATTCCTTTTTCTGATTATTTTCCCCTCTGGTGATACACATTGTTCTTATCCTCAGCGCTGCTGTCTTGATCTAAAATTTAAAACTAAGATTATAAAAGAGCAGAAAAAGATTTGCAGAGCACATTGCTTAATTCATTTGCTACTTCAGGAATCTACATGAATTTCAATTTCCAGCCAAGTATCAAACATGTATGGACATGAAAAGGTAATGTGATACCCATTCTACACTGCCAATACAGAGTTTAACAATGGCTAGTTAAATGTAGTTGTGATTGAACCAGTTTGGCCTGGTCAATGTGAATGGATATATATGTGTTATTAACCAGGTTAAAAAAAAAACACTATTCACTATCTTAGGTGTGTACTTGAGCAAAATCATGGTATGGTCCTAGACACAGTGTCTGAATACAGTTCATTCGCAAACAAGTTTAAAAACTAATGTTAAACTCAATAGATTTTATAGTGAAGTTGGGAGATTTAGTGAATCTCTGAGACTATATAATACTTTGTTAAAACATAAATGATTTCTTCCCCCTCCCCCCCCATAATCTTCTGAGAAAAGAAAAGAAAAGAAAAGAAAAGAAAAGAAAAGAAAGAAAGCTTTCAGGCTTTTTGGTGAGATTTTAATGAAATTAGTATGACTTTTTCTATAACATTCCCTGACCAGGAAAATTTAAAATACTGTAGGTGAGATTTTGTGCTTTGCCTCTATGGTCCACAATGCTGCCCAGAATGTCTACAGGGCTGTATGGTGTAGTCCTGCTCCCTCCGTTGGCATGAACTTATGCCAGGGCTTGCAAGGGGGCCCTTGGAAGACACCCTTCCAGCTATGCCTGTGGCTTGGGGTCCTCCCTTAGCTGGGACAATGACTTTTAGATCCCCTCTACACTACTTAGCACTAATACATGTAGAAATATGTATAAAATTATATTATATATTTTAGGTTAATAGATAAAACATTACAAATAGTGAGAGGAAAATCACACAAATGGTATTTTTAAAGAATTCTATAACAGAGGTTCTGAATTATTAGCTGCTTAGTGAGTTAATACAGGAAGTAAATTTGCTATTTTTAAATGTAATTTTAGTTGACTATGTTACTGCAATACTTACAAAGTCAGTGTTAAGCATTTTCCAAATAACAATATCAACGGGACACTACAAGCCAAAGGGAGACATGGACACTTCTCATCTACTAAGTCTAGAAAGTTAAGCAAGTGAAATATGTCTTCCATATCCCCTCACTAAACTAACAAGGCTAACGAGGAAATATAACTGTGACTTATTCAATATCCCTTCCTGCCCCTTATAGCAGCTCTAGCACAACCTAGAGGAGTAAGTATTGAGAAAATGTACCAAAATATCTCACACATCCATTTTATCCAGGTTGTAAAATTTTCTCTCTTTCGCATTCATCTCTATACATATGTATGCATAAGTATAGTGAGATCCAGGTTCAGAAGAAACATAGAACTAACTGCAAAATGGAAAAACAATTCCCAAAACATCTCAAAAATTTCAAAATCATTTTCATTCCACAAGTTTCTAAACGGATCTTATTTTATTGATTGAAATGTTTTCATGAAAACTATAATTGATATAGAAAATGTTCAATTTGGAAAAGTTTCAGTTTGAAACAATTAAAATTTTCCTGTTCTGCTTTTTCCCCAGTGAAGAAAAGAGGAAGGGGAAAACAGTGAAAAAATTGAAAAACAAATAAAAAAATAACCTGAAAAACTTTTTTTTTGTTTCCAGTTTAAAAAAAAATTGAGAAAACAAACAAAAAAATTCATAAAAATACCCAATTTTGAAAAAAGCTTGGTATATTTATTTTTAAAAAATTGTATGAAAACTTTCTAATAGCTTTTATCTCACCTAATGTAGCTGTAAATATGCTTTTAACTAGGGCTGTTGATTAATCGCAGTTAACTCACATGATTAATTCAAAAAATTTAACTGCAATTAAAAAAATTAATCGTGATTAATCGCACTGTTAAACAATAGAATACCAATTGAAATGTATTTAATATTTTTGGATGTTTTTTCTACATTTTCAAATATATTGATTTCTATTACAACACAATACAAAGTGTACTTTATATTATTATTTTTATTACAAATATTTGCACTGTAAAATGATAAAATAAATAGTATTGTTTAATTTACCTCGTACAAGTATTGCAGTGTAATCTCTTTATCCTGAAAGTGTAATTTACAAATGTAGATTTTTTTTTGTTACATAACTGCACTCAAAACCAAAACAATGTACAATTTTAGAGCCTACAAGTCTACTCAGTCCTACTTCTTGTTCAACCAATTGCTAAGACAAACAAGTTTGTTTACATTTACGGGAGATATTGCTGACTGCTTATTTACAATGTCACCTGAAAGTGAGAACAGGCATTCGCATGGCACTTTTGTAGTGAGTGTTGCAAGGTATTTACATACCAGATATGCTAAACATTCAGATGACACTTCATGCTTCGGCCACCATTCCACAGGACATGCTTCCATGCTGACGATGCTAGATAAAAAATAATGCGTTTGTTACATTTGTGACTGAACTCCTTGGGGGAGAATTGTATGTCTCCTGTTCTGTTTTACCCGCATTCTGACATAAATTTCATGTTATAGCAGTCTCGGATGATGACACAGCACGTGTTTGTTTTAAGAACACTTTCACAGCAGATTTGACAAAATGCAAAGAAGGTACCAATGTGACCCAACTTGACCCAAGGTTTAAGAATCTGAGTGCCTTTCAAAATCTGAGAGGGACAAGGGGTGGAAAATGCTTTCAGAAGTCTTAAAAGAGCAACACTCCGATGCGGAAACTACAGAACCTGAACCACCAAAAAAGAAAATCAACTTTCCGCTGGTGGCAACTGACTCAGATGATGAAAATGAACACGCGTCAGCAGGGGCAGCCCATCCATATAGGCGAACTAGGTGGGTGCCTAGGGTGCCAACTTAAATGGGGTGCCAAATTCAAGGGGAAAAAATCAAATTAAAAAAAATGAAAAAGCTGAAAAAAATACAAATAAAATAACAAATATGTCACTATTTCAATTCCTGTGTGCGTACGGAGGAAATATGAATTATAATTCATTTTTCTACATTTCTGAGAATTTATTAATATGTCAAATATTTTATTTACTGAAAAAATAAATAATATTTTAGCAAAAAAAATTTCAATTTGTGACGTAGGGTCAAGATGACCCACTCTGCAATTTCGATAAGCAATAACTCAGCCACAATGAAACACATCGGCCAGCAGCAAGAGCTGCAATGTTAGTGACACCTAACTTGAATATACATCAATGTTGCACAGATGAAAATTCATGTAGAGCAAAGATATTGCGAGTTGATACATGTCAAATGGTCATTTTAACACACTGTGCAGGTAGATGGTTAAGAACTGAGCGAATACTGTGGAAAATTGTATTTCTTGGTGCCAAAGAATAAAGAATAACATCTTTTAGCATTATAAATCCAAAATGTAAGTATCTTTAAACCTTAGTGTTTTTATTGGGCTGCATAATTATTAACTTTTCTTTGTTATAACTAGTTCACATGTAATAAATAAGGTCCATAAAGGAAAAGTAACAACATTAATGCTTAATACACTACAAAAGTGATGACATCACACTCCAAGAGGGTAACTGTGAGGAAGTGGATTACTTTCCAAACAACTGGTGTCGGGTTATAACATCGAAAAAAGTCATTTTGTTTCTGAGTAAACGCTGTAACTAACTGTTTTGATAGGTAAGTGAGTGTATGTTACTAATCATTGAACCTTTAAGCAGTGAAAAGATGTGTTGGGATGGCTGCAATGTGGTTTAAATCGCCAACCATGTGGTGTGTCAGCCATCCTTAATGCTAAAATGCTTGCAATCGGGACCACAGTTAGTACATAACAATATTCAAATGCCCCATGGCAGAAAGAGGAAAAAGAAAACCCTCAGGAGCTGAGTATCGTAAAAGAAAGGCTGAGAAGGAAAAGGACCAAGCAAAACAGCAGGTATCCTTCCTGAAATATCTTCTCTTTAATCCAAATAAAGATGGAAGCAGTTCACAGCATCCAGATGAAGGAATTTTACTTGGATAGGTTAGCTCACATCCGCATAGAAGCAGTTTGGAAACTCAAGATGATGGAAACTGATTTCTAGATGAAGGCAGCTCACAGCATCAGGCTGATATGGAAGTGGAGAAAATATATTCACCTTCAGAGAGAGACATGCAGAAATTGAAGTAAATGAAGTAGAAGGAAGAAAGGATGAGGAAGTTACAAACAAGTTACAGTATGGGGACCCAGCTTCATGGCCCAGATGTGATGACAGTGTGCGGCAAATTCTCGTGGAACATGGACCTGAATAAGTTCATGAATTTCCCTTCCCTAAGGATGGAAATAAAAGAAAATTCTCTGCTCAGCATTACAAGAGGAAACTCATTAATGGGGAAGAAATTCATCAAAACTGCTTACAATATTCAGTGTCAAAGGACTCTGTGTTTTGCTTTTGCTGCAAGTTGTTTAGAAATCAAACAATTGGTACATCACTTACTGAAAACAGTTCAAAGGACTGGAAAAACATATCTTCAATTCTTTCTTCACATGAAAGAAGTACAGAACATTTGGAATGTTTTCAAAATTGGAAAGAACTTGAATTAGGATTAAAAAAGGAAAAACTATTAATGAAGAAAATTTACGTGTGATCAAGGAAAAAGAATATTGGCAACAAATATTGGAGCATCTGATTGCTTGAGTGAGAGTTCTCGGTGGGCAAAATGTAGCATTCCATGGCCACAGTAGAAATGAAAAATTATACACTCCAGGTAATGGAAACTTTTAAAAATTTGTTGAATACTTAGCTTTATTTGATCCAGTCATGAACGAGCATCTATGTAAAATAACTGATCATGAAACACAGGTTCATTACTTAGGAAAAAATATGCAGAATGAACTGATTCAAATCCTAGCAAATGTCTTTAAAAAGAAAATTGTAGAGCTGCCCATTCTGCAAAATACTTTTCAATAATACTGGACTGTACACCAGATGTGAGTCATGTTGAACAAATGACAACTATCATTTGTTTTGTGGATATGGAAAAGTCTGCAGATGAAGATAATGTTTATGTTCTCATAAAGGAACATTTTTTGGGTTTCATACCACTGAAGGAGACGACTGGAGCATTTATGACTCATTCTATTCTATAAGAGCCTGAAACAATGTCATTATCTGTTGAAAACTTACATGGCCAAGGCTATGATAATGGGAGTAATATGAAGGGTAAAGACAATGGTGTGCAAAGGAGAAAGATGGAAATCAATCCTTTTGCGTTCCTTGCAGTGCTCATTCTCTGAATTTGGTTGTCAATGATGCTGTTTGGAGGCAAGCAGTTTCTTTGACCTGGGGCAACGTGTTTATGTGTTTTTCTCAGGCTCAACATGTCATTGGGAGATTCTGACTCGGCATGTGAATTCTCTAACTGTGAAACCACTTAGTCAGACAAGATGGGAAAGTCACATTGATGCTTTGAAACCTCTTTGCTATGAATTTGGAAACATTTATGATGCCCTAATTGAAATTTCTGATGATACTACCTTTACTGGATCATCTGGCAATACAGCACTTCAGATGCAAAGGCTCTTGCAAATGGCCTTTCCAAGTTCTAATTTGTGACTTCACTCATTTTGTGGTCCTTTTCGAGATTAACCTAAATAGTAAGCAGCTTCAGGAAAAGAACTTGAACATACAGTCTGCTATTCAAAAACTGTAGCAAACTAAAAATATTCTGGAGGAATTCAGAAGTGATGAAGGGTTCGAAAGAACACTGGTAGATTCTCTTGAGCTTGCTGAAGAAATAGACTTTCTGACAGAATTTGAGCTGGAGCCAGTTCGCATTCAGCAAAAGAAACAGCAGTTTTCGTACGAAGGACGAGACACACCCATTCAGAACCCAAAACAAAGGTTCAAAGTGAATTTCTACTTCGCAGTCCTTGATACTGCTATTCACTCAGTTGATGAAAGATTTCAACAGATGCAGCAGCTAGAGTCAGTATTTGGCTTTCTATATGATATCCACAGCTTGCAAAAGAAAACAGCAAAACAGATAAGAGAATTTTGTATAAAACTGGACTCGGCATTGACTCATGACAATTCAAAAGACATTGATGCTACAGATTTGTGTAGTGAGCTTCAGGCTTTTTCAAGATGACTTAAGAAACATTCCACTCCTGAAGAAGTACTGGAGTTTGTCAGTAAAAATAAACTCAAAAGACAGTTTTCCAAACATTTTTATAGCTCTACACGTTCTTTTAACTTTGCCAGTTTCCGTAGCTAGTGGGGGAACATAGCGTCTCAAAGTTAAAATTGATAAAAACATATCTGCGCTCAACAATGGTGCAAGAGAGACTTGTTGGACTTGCCACAATGTCAGTAGACCATAAAATAGCTGGAAAACTGGATCTAAAAGAACTAGTGCCTGAATTTTCAAAACTTAAAGCAAGAAAAGTCATGTTTTAAGGGCACAGAGTGTTTTTTATTCAGAGTGTTTTGTAAACACAGGTTAAAGTTCATTGAAGAGTTTTCTTATTTCTTTCTATATTGGATATGGTGGTAATGGCAGTTAAAGCAGGATAGCGTAATGGATGATTTGGGATTTGTAATAATAAAAATTATAATTAACATTTTTAATGCATTTTTATTTGAAATCGGACTGAAATATCATCTAGCTGTCGTGTACAAATCTATTCTGAAAATGTTGTGTCTCTATTTTATCTGATCTCAGAAACATTGGTTGCACAGATTGATGGACGGACAAGCCGAATAATTAAGCCTCTGTTTAAAAAAAAATGCTTAAAAAACATTAAAAGGAAAAAAGGGGCAAAATGTTTCCCAGTTTACCAAAAACCTCAGCCTAGATCTGCCAGTTTGGGTGTGAGGGGCACTGATTGCATGGTTTGCCTAGGTGTCAGTTGCTGGCAGCTAGTCTAGGGCCGCCTCTGTGCATCGGTCCACTCTGCTTTCTATCATTATCGAGCAGAACCCATCATCAGCATGGACGCGTGTATTTTGGAAGGGTGGTTGAAGCATGAAGGGACATATGAATCTTTAGCACACCTGGCACGTAAATATCTTGTGATGCCGGCTACAACAGTGCCATGCAAACACCTGTTCTTACTTTCAGGTGACATTGTAAACAAGACATGGGCAGCATGATCTCCTGCAAATTATAACCAAACTTGTTTTTTCTGAGCGATTGGCTGAAGTAGGACTGAGCGGACTTGTAGGTTCTAAAGTTTTACATTGTTTTATTTTTGAATGCAGTTATTTTTGTACACAATTCTACATTTGTAAGTTCAACTTTCATTATATAGAGACTGCACTACAATACTTGTATTTGGTGAATTGAATCTTTTGTTTTTTACAGTGCAAATATTTGTAATAAAAATAAATATAAAGTGGGCACTGTATGCTTTGTATTTTGTGTTTTAATTGAAATCAATATATTTGAAAATGTAGAAAGCATCCAAAAATATTTAAATAGATGGTATTCTAGTATTGTTGAACAGCATGATTAATCACGATTAATTTTTTGAATCGCTTGACAGCCCTACTTTTAACTACCACTGGTAATCTAAGCATCCAGTAGCAGCTTTGGGTACAATAAGCTTTGGGTACAATAAGACCCCTTCAAACCTGTGTCACAATTGGCAGCAGCACTCCCGCAGACAAGGATGTTGACAATTCTTGCCACCTCCTCTGGCTTCATTCCTTACCTACCAACATTATTTCAGTTTCCGGCTAGCCCTTGCCTAAATCTAGGTTGCCAACATGCACTGTGTAATCCTACCCAACTGTATTGGCCAAGTCACATGAAATGGAAGCATAAAGTTAGGTATCAACTGCATACCAAAAACAGCACATCTCAAATCTCTTTTTAACCATCACCCTAAATGGCCTCATTGCTCGTGAGCATAAAACTCCATTATACTGAGCTCAAGAGCTGCCTTGGGGATAGATGTGCAACTACCTATAATTACCCTCTAGTTCCTATCATATTAAAAATAATTGAGTCATTTCAAAGAACCTCCATCCATCCCTGCTAGGGACCACTACAGTCAATGGTATCAACTGCTGCTTACAGATCTTAAAGACTCAGCATGGGTACTGTGTCCTTTTCTATTCTTAGAAGATCTATCAATACAATATTATACACAATACTATACTGTTATTTTTAAATACACACTGTTATTTTAAAAAGTTAATTAATTAAACATTTTAACCTTAATTAAATTTTCATGTACATATTTATTTTATGTATTAATTATTATTATTAAAAACACCTATCCAAAGCTCAAGAAACCCTGATGTACATTGGCAAAGCACTTCCAGTTATTGCAGTATTAAAACAATTCAGCTGGAGCTCAGCCAGTCACCTACAAACACTCCTTTCTGTTCCTTTATTGTCTAGGCAGCGTACCCTCAGTCTTCTTCAAAATGCAGGCAAAAGGTGCCTTTTGCAGAATGCCCAGAAGGTCACCAAATTTGAGCTATTCCTGACTGTGGGGTGAAAGGGGAATGCAAGTTCCAGAGTCTCAGAGTCCTCACAGAGAAACCCCAGCCGCCTGCTCCCACTCTTTTATAATGAAAGGGCTCTGTGCTAAGTGCCCTGGCTAGCAGCAGATGTGGCAGGATGGCCTGGGGAGAGAGGCAACGATTTCAATGAGAGTTAGGTACCTAGCCTGCTTAGATCCTTTTGAAAATCCCACTCAGCACTATCTACATCTTTACACACCTGAATACCTTTGAACATTTGGCTGCGTCATTTCAAAAATTGGACTTCAGCTCCTAAATCATTTAGGCACTTTAGAAAATTTTACCTTATTTTTCAGAAAAAAATGGTTTGGGAGCCACAAAAATCTTGGGTTCTAATCCTAGCTGAATTTAAGAAAAAAGTCTCTTAAACCCCTTTTGCCACAGTCAATATGCTTTTTAAACTGAGGCTTTTTGGCTGTTTTTTTAAAAAGTGTTTTCCTTAAAATCAAAAGTTGCAGCCATGCTTCGCTTTCCTGTGTACATTAATCAAATTTAAAAAATTAAGAAGAACTTGGAGTATCACGATGAAAATATATGTTCAAAAAGGTTGTGGCTGAGGGCATTGCATAATGATATCTATTGATGGTAGAATTGGTAGGGAGTCTTCTATCTTTTTTTATTTCACTGTGTTCACATGTTTATGCAATTTACCTCGAAAATATGGCTGCCGAAAGAAATTGAATGATGCCAATATACCAGTTAAAACAGGCACTTAAACACTTGATCATTTTCACAATTATGTATGCTCAGTTTATTTACATGCATTGGCTACATTTAATACTTTTGACTATAAGCTGTTGTTGCGACATCTGTACGACTCAGATGAGATGGATGGAGGGAGTCATTGCTGAATAACATGGCTCATTTTAATGGAGAGGAACCCACGGGGTATATTTGGGCAATTCTTACTCTTCACAGAGTCTCTCTTATGGGGGTTCCTACACTGTTGCATCTTGCTACTGCTTCTGTTCAACATGTATGTGAAGGTCTTAAGGAGATGTGCTGGAAGGCGACCTGGGCTGTGATGTCATCAGTATGCTGATGATACTTAGTTCTATGCCATCATCATTGCTGCTGCTGCTAGTGCTTACATGAAATGGACTTGACTAAGGGACAGCTGGCTGAGGCTCAAACCAGAGAAGGAGGAAGTAGTGATGATAGGTCGGGAGGGAATCATCTGGATGACTTGGTGAAGGTTTTATCTAGACTCCTGATTGAGGAAGTATGGCTACCTTTTGTAATGAAGTTTCATAATTTAGGGGTCTTATAAATGTCTCTGCTAATCCTAGATGCGCCGGTAGCATCTGTGGCTATGAGATGATCATATGCACATGGCAAAAGAAAAATGACCATTTCTCTCTGATATGGCCTTTGCTGCAGTTATTTATGCCTTTGTTGATGAAAGACTAGACTAGTGTGATCTCCTCTGTGTGGGTCTACACATGAGATCACCCAGAAGTTGAAGCTAGTGGAGAATGCAGTGCCTCACTTATATTATGGGCAGCTCATTAGAGATACTAGGAGCTAGCAACTAGATCCTTACTACTTGATCTAAAGTTAGCTAGTAGTAAAATAGGGACTAGTAACTATGTGAACTATGGAAAACAGAACAGCTATTGTGATTCTATTCAGAAGAGGGCAGAAGAACACAAACACATTAACTATCTCCCTAAAATATTGTATGAATTTCTCCATCTTATTGTGTCAGTACAGAACCAAGAAATTCTCCCTCATGTTAACTAAAATTTTAGGAAAAAGAATATAAAGTGTATGAGCAGATCCTAACCCAGTACAGACGGACATATAACTCCACAGAAATCAGTAGAGCTACATTCCTTTGTGATTACTGAGTTTTGACCCAGATATGTTAAGGAATGAGATACAAAGGTGAAATTTTAAACAGACTTGTAACATATTCCTGATTTTTTCCTGCTACTACCTGATTTTGTTGATGATGGTGACAGGACTTTATATTATTATAGTTTGATTATATAGGACGATGTGCTACTGGGATTTGTTTACATAAAACTAGATAACCCCTTATAATATCTTTCCATAATATACTTTCACAAATACAACATTCCCTTTCCTCATTCCTACTGAAAACATATCAGAGATGAAAAATGCATTTCTCTTTCATAAAGGGAAAAGGGGTTTGAACTGACAAGATGTCTCTAAACAAATAATAGGTTGCAGAGTTTTACTCAAGAATTCCATTGGAATTATGGAGAACTTTACATGTAAAATGGAACTTATTAGAAACAAAAGTAGAATTATGAGGATTTTTTTTCTGTGCACTGACATATCTAATGCATTCTGCCTAAAAAAATAAGCAATAAGGAGAAAAAATATTTTATAAATGTTGGTGTTTAGTATGCATAACTATAAGGAGCTCAGAGTTGCTTCAAATGAAAAATCAGTAAATCCCTAATGCTAGAAATTTATACACATGCTTAACTTTAAGCATATGATTAGTTCCACTGAGAACTTGTGCTTACACCTTGACTTATCTAGTGATATGTTACACACCTTAGCCCTTCCTTGCAATATCCCAGTGTGAGAACTATTACCTACTTAAAGTTAAACATATGCTTAAATCTTTGCAGGATCAGAGCCTAAATTTCTAAAGGTGGGGTTATGGCATACCACTTTTTTAAAAATTCCTCTCTATTTTTAGTTTGTGGATTTTCAGAGTTCCAGCCTCCTTTGCTCCTTTTGTAAATTTTCTCCCCACCCTGCCACCCCCAGTAAAAGGAGAGACTCAAACATTCAAAATTCAAAAGTGGAAAACCAATAATTTCTGGTTTCAAAAGCTGAAACAAAATGTCAATTTACATATAAACAAAAACATTTGCATTTTTTCACATTAAAACTTCCCATGGAAAACTGAAATTTTAAATGAAGCTATATTAGTTTAAATTTTCTTGTGATATGTATATATATATATATTAACTATCTCTATTAGATACACATGGACTGGTGGGAGTTCTGTTTCTTTAACTCTGTGGCTGGAAGCCAGGCAAGAGGAATCTATGGAAGACACTCAGCAAGGAACAGAGACAATGTGTATAGCTTTAACGATATTATTTTCCTTATTGTAATAAAGCTCCAGTGTTAGAAGAAAGCATTTCTTTTCATGAATCTTCACCATTGACACATTACAGAGATCTACAGCCAGGAAAGACGACAAGTAGTGTACTGTGCTCACTAAATAAGTTTGGGAGAAAGATAGTTGTTTCTGGAGGGAAAAAAAGTTTTTATTGTACAGCTGATTGTTTATGTTTTGTCAGAAGGAACTGTCACCATGCTTATGGATATTAGTGATTAACGGACCTGGCCCTGTGGTCAAGTAGGCACTTTAATGGGTGGCAATGGTAGATTTCCAGATTAAAGCATTTAATTTATTTGTGTGAACAAAGACTATATTAACTCATCCAAATGTTTCCACTAGTACAAAAACATAATGGTGGGGAGAGAAAGGAAACATCTGCTGTACGTAGAAGCAGCTTGTGGGCTAATTTCCATCACTGAAGCCAAGCCTGCAGTTAATCAGCTCTGCCCTCACCAACAGATGCCACTGCAGCCAAAAGGAATTCATTGGTGAGGTAGGTTATGGGGCTCAAGGAGCTACAAACCCTCCTGAAAATCCAAATGTGAAAGAATTTCTCTTTTATAGCATATGGTCAGATCTCAGTTCCTCTACCACAAGCTGGGAATTGCTTCAAAGTTTTAGCAGCAGGCAGATTTGTAAAAATAACAAAAAAGAAAAAAAGTTCCAACTTGAAGCAATGTGAAACAACTGAAATACATCAAAGCATAAGGCAATACTCTGCTTTTAATTTTGTGAATGATTGAACTCTGAAAACCTAATCTGTTCATTCATTATGTGTTGTTTCCCCAAGGCACAATGTAGAAAAGTAGACATTCCCATTCATTTGACCCTGTGGGAATAAAAGGGATAAGGAAAGTATATGTTTAATAGTAGTATGTTGGATTTGAAGGTTACAAATATATGTATATAACTGGGCATAAAAATGGAGCAGAGAGCATGATAAAGCTGTAAAGTCAAGCCCCTGAAAGTTAGGAAATGCCAGAATTAAGGTTGCTTGTGCAACCATAATTTGCCCCTGTTGTGCGTATGCATTATGACACAGTCTTTAATTACATGATCATATGCTATTGTTTCTCTAAAGCAACCCGGCCTCATTCAGTTTTTTTGTGTAATATCCTAGATTTTAAAAAAGCAAACAAAAAAGAAAAATTCTATCACATAGAAACACATTAACTCCAACAAGAAAAGGAGTACTTGTGGCACCTTAGAGACTAACCAATTTATTTGAGCATGAGCTTTCGTGAGCTACAGCTCACTTCATCGGATGCATCCGATGAAGTGAGCTGTAGCTCACGAAAGCTCATGCTCAAATAAATTGGTTAGTCTCTAAGGTGCCACAAGTACTCCTTTTCTTTTTGCGAATACAGACTAACACGGCTGTTACTCTGAAACCTGTCATTAACTCCAACATGATTAATCAGTAAGGTTTGAATCTAGAGCCAAACACAGAGCTCTGCTATTTGAGCTAACAGAGCAATTGTTAGCAATAGTAGGTTGCCATCCTCTGTGTGGCCAGTCACTAGAGGAAGATGAGGCAAATACTTTGCCAGTGGATTTCACAGCTATTTGCTGATAGTAAAGGGATGGTAAGACTCAGGAATTTGGGATTTCATTTCAGGTTCTGAGGGAAGTGTTCTCTAATGGTTACAGATCATTCTGTCACCAGGCCCCTTGGCTCCTTGTCCCAATCCCACATTGCCCCAGACCCCTTTATTCCAGTCCTCATCTCTTACTCCCACTCTCAGTTCCTTGTCCTAGTCTCCATCCTACACCAAAACCCTTTTCCAATTCTCACCCTTTACCCTGCTCCTAATACCTGTGCATTCCATACAGGCTGTTTTCGCCTTCTCTTCTCCATTGCCTTGGCACCAGCAGAAGGACCAGTGAGAATAGTCTTTCTCCTCTCAGTTCCTCGGCCCAGCACCACAGCAGGCCCCGGCTTCCAGGATAAACCTTTTCAGGGAAAGTCCTCTGGCTGGAGCATCCTCAGTGCAAATGGTGTCTTTGGAAAAATTATCTGCCAAACTCTAACAAGTCTTTATTGAGAGCATGTGTGAACTGAGGTTTACAGAAGCTCATAATTTGGCTAAATTTGGGTGGATTTCCACAGGGAAGGGAGGGGGGAAGAGAGAGAGAGAGATCCCAGTCACCAAGGGACCGTACCCCTCGCACATTTCAAGTCCTTGATCCACAGTATGGAAGCACTACAGCTTTACAATGAAATTTTTTATACATTTTTCAACATTATATATATTTAGTGCAAATGGTTAAAGTCTGGCAAAGTCATAAGGATCTGAAAACAAGGTTTTACAATAGAAAATACTGGCAACCTTATGCTAGATGTATCACCTCTAATATACGTAGCCAAGATTTTAAAAATGGGAACCTACAATTAGATTCCTAAATATGTGCCTGAACACTAGGAGATCGTTTTGGCTTCAGTGGGAGCCCCCGGGGCTCTCAGCACATCTGAAAATCTGGTGACTTAGGCCCTGATCCTGCAGACAGCTATTTACATAAGTAGTTCCATTGATTTTAAAGGGACTACCCACGTACATAGCATAAAGCTTGCTGGACTGGGGTCAGACTTAAGAAATTCTTCTTGAAAAGCTTTATATATCTCACACACACACACACATTTAACTTGCACACACACACGTGTGTGTGTGTGTTTCATGAACACTTTATATAATGATGACTTTATATGGGATACAATAAAAGATGATTTTTCTTACTGAACATCTGCTTTATGTCTTATGAGGGGACAAAATAATTACATGGAAAAAAATCAAATTTACATCTATATGTATTTCCCAGATCTGAAGACTGTGAGATGCTCTAGGGTCTGAACAGGAAGCTGGACAATTGTTTTCTCCTACGGTTTTATATTTATGCAGTGTATGTTTTTTCTTTTCCATCTCTTCACTACCATGAACACCCCCTCCTATGTATGTTTCCTTCTCAGCTGCCAAGCAATAACCAGTTCTGATGTCAGGCAGCTTCTCTCAATGCTTAGGCTCTGCTTCCTGACTTTTTTCTCCAAGATTTAAGGGGGGGAAATTGTCAGGATTCCAGCCAAAGCTCAGGAACATATACATTCATGGGTACTTTTTAACTTTTAATTATTTCCTATCACAAGACATAAATCAGTAGTTTAGTAAGAAAATCATCTTGCTATTGTATCCCACATAACATAATCATTTAAATAAAGGTCTATGCTCTTTCCCAAAGTATGCCAGTTTTCTTCATTTAAACAATGCTGTGTAAGTTATAACTGGAATTAGTGATACATTTCTCTTGCAATTTTCCAAAGACCTCAAAGGAAATTATTGTACATCAAAGAGTTCAGACAAGTTGACATATCCATTTATATATATAAAAACAAACAACCAGTAGAGCTTCAAACAAAAATCTTTGTTCTCCCATGGAGGTGGAAAAAAAGATGGCATCTGTATCAAGGTATTTGTTTGTCTATTTAACAAAGGAAATCAGGCTGTAGTTTTGAAGGCTAACATTTTCAAAAGCTTATGTCACTGAATTTAGCAGCTTGGGTGGCTATAGCATTTCGGTTGTTGCTTGGTTGGTTGCTTTTTACCCATATGGGTGTTGGAGGCATTTTCAGTGCAGTTATGGCATTCCTTTAAAATAGGGACAAGAGGTTGGGTGCTCTTAATGGGATTTCAAAACTGCCCAACAAATGCAACAAGATACTTCTCCGATAGCCATGCCTAAGGAGGTGCAAGCAGACACCTCTATAGCCATCACAGCCTCCCACCCTTCTTCAGATCTTGCCCAAGAATATACAACCATATCAAACTACAGATCAGTGACATTAGGGAAGGAAATTCCACATTTCAGGAAGAATTAGGTTCTGTAAATTACAAATAAAGTGGCAGCTGTTTGGAGATGCTCAAGTTTTGAAATAGTAGAAGGCAAATGGATTAGTGGACAGAGTGCAGGTGAGGTGGTCAAAAGCATAAGAAAAATGCAGTTTATCATATGGATGTCACTACAAAGGTTTATGCACACACTTAACTTTCAGTAATCCCTCTGAAATCCAGTAGTCACATTAAAGTGAAGCTTTTGTGGGATTGGGAGCTAAAACTGTATTTTTTCATGGAAATAAAATCTTTTTCATGGAGCAAAAAGGCAAATTGCAATGGCGAGCATTACATTTTAGACCCTGAGTCAGCAGAGCATTTAAGCACATACCTAAGTCCCACTGACTTTAATAGGATTAAACGCGTTCAAGTTAAGCACATATTTAAGTTCTTTGCTGAATCTGTGTCGAAGTGACCATTATCATTAAACAATGCTTGTTGAATGCGAGAAATGTTTCAGTAGGTCCCTTCAGAAAAAGGCAAACAATTTCATGTGTTTTGTTTTTTTGCTTGTTGGGGCTTTATAGTGTTAATGGAGTCATTGTCTCCAGTGGACTGTGGAATGTGAAAGGGATGGGTCCCGTTTCTCTTAGGTTCTTGCTTTATTTTATTTTATTTTATTTAGTTAGTTAGTTAGTTTGGCTGCACAAATTCTGAATGGTTTAGTCCCCATCATGCAGCTAAAAAAAAAAAAAGCAGGCAGCTTTATACATCAGACGACAGAGATGAGCAGAAACATGCAGGAAAAGAAAACACAATTTAAGAGAAAGAGGTCCAGGGGTTCCCTTCCCCCCAAGAAGATGGTACAGGGTTATTTGTTTGTTTTTGGAAAGTTAGGTCTCCTTTCTCCTCAGCTTCTATTTCCTTTTCTCTCTGTCTACCAGTGGGCTGGAAGCTCAGTATGAGAGAGCATAAAAACCAGCCAGCAGGCAGCAGACAAGGCAACCTCTATACCTGTTTCCTGCACTAAGATCACTCACTCAGTGGCATTCACATCTCAGGCTTTTCCCTGCACATGTACAGTAAGCAAGAAATCTGATAGAAATTTTAAATTTCACATCTTTTACAGCAAATAATCAATTTAAAATTTCCTCTGCAATCCATGATGACTGTGAAAATAATACAGCCTTAGACATCATCACAACATGTGTATATATACATGAGAACAGAATTTGGATCCAAATTTTGTGTGTGATACATAAATGTATGTAAATAGAGAACTCTAAACTGATTGGAAAGTTCAGTTATTTCTCTCTGAACATCTGCTTTCCCATAATCTAGGCAGACTTCTTCCCATTTGTGTACTAGGCAGTGATTATATGACAGACTGATTCAGCTACCATCACACTATATATGCCTAAAACATGGTTACATTTTCTTGATTGAAAGCTTCAGTCCATCTGCCTATTTCTCACTAAAGTTTATTTTACAGCATTTCTGTTTCCTTCTAAGAAAAGAACTCAATTTGGACAGTTTTTGTTTGAGAAACAAGGTCAATTTTTTGACATCCATTACCCTGGACAAAAAGATTAGAGTGATATAAATGTCAGCAAGGGGCCTTTTTTCCTTGTACTAATTCACAATATCTAGTAATGCCAGCTGGTTGTGTCACTGTTTACCACATAAAATATGTGTAGAAGGGTCCCTAAAAAAAAAAAATCAATAGCCATTATCATTGTTATTTACCATCATCATAATCCATCATCTGCTGTTGTTTCACACCACATTTTCCATGCCAAGTGTGGGCGTGCAGTACCATGCTGATGAATAGCTGCAAATTGCCATTCCAGGACTGCTGAGTTTCTGCTAGTTGGTGTAGCAAAACGCTTGCCTTCATGGTGGGAAGCATTGCACTGTGCTATTAAGAGGGACCTCAGCTGAGATTTTTCTCAATTTTTACGCATTCTTCTTGCAAGACACCACAATAATTAGCCCCTGTATGTAGTAAACAAGAGACGTAAAATCCTAGACCAAAATGTTGAATAGGGAGAATAACTTCTCAGTGTGAAAAAAAGTTAACCAGTTGGAATTCTTTGGTTGGTTAACTGTGTCAAACAAACAGTAAGCTCTAAGATATCAAATCAAAAGATAGAGGGTGGGGACAGGGGGGCGGGCAGGTTGCATGAAAGAATCTTTGAACTGGCTCAAGAAAAAAAAAAAAAGGAAAATTCAGCCCCACCCAAATCTTGAACGTAATGCAAAATTCTACTCTGAAAGATCTGAAGTGCTTGGCTAAGGTCATGCATAGGTGGGAGTTGGGAGAGGGTCCAACATATCCTCAGCAGTTTACTATTATTTTGCCTTCCCCACTTGTTCTCAGTTGGGACAGGGCTTTTGGAGGCACCTGATGGCTTGCTAGCTCACCAGCCTTATGTTCTTCTCACCTACAGGGTTAGTCTACTGCTATCCTTCTTGCTGTTCACATCATTACTCCATGACCAATTCCTTACGCTAGCCAATCCATGGATTGGCATGGAAGCCTTACAGAAGGTTACTTGACTCCTCATCTCAGGAAGAGAGAGAAAAAAAAGGCCCTGATTCAGCAAATTACTGAAGGATGTTCATAACTTTAAGCAAATGAGTAGCCCCAGTTAAAATCAATGAGATTTCAGTTGGGACTATGTATGTGCTGAAGTTGACTTCTTTTGGTCTACGTATGTGCTTTAAAGTTACATGCACAGTTAAGCATTTGCTGAATTGGGACCCAAACCACTGCCAAGAGAAGAAAGGAGGGAAAGGTTACTGCTTAGAATGAAAGAATGTGATGCCAGCCTCAATTAGACATCAAGGAAACATCCTTGCATGGCTAAGAAAAATTTCATTGCCAAAACCACAATAATAATAAATAATAATAAATAATAATAATTAATTATAAAATAACATTTTACAATTTATTCATAAAATGAGTTATTCTTAATTCAGAATATGAAATTTTTCAGAGAGGGGTAGAAAGGAAAATAGTCTTTGGGGGCAAGATATAAAGATAATGCCATCGGGATCAGCGTTATGTTAAAATGTCTGCATTTCTTATGTATATTCATATGGCAGCAGAATTTACATTTTCCTGGCACCTTAATCTGGCTACGTTCAGATCTTCAGGGCTGCTTTTCTCAATGCTAACTTTAATTAATTCAAAATGATAATAAGGTAATTCACTGCCCCTGCAGAGGCACAGAACAAAAGGGCCTGAACCATGAATTTATATTTTAGGTATATTATTTTGGGGTACAGCATTTATCATCAACATTTAAACTCAGTCATAAATTGAGGCCCTAGAAGCTGATTAAGTATACTAAAAAACAAAAATCAGCATCTTTATTAATCTATGATAGTAACCTGTTCATAGTAGAATGGATACAGTATGGCACAAACATTATTTGTTGCGTCCTGTAAAGGCATAAATAAAACAAAGTAGGAACATGGAAACTTTTTCTGCCATATCACTTAAAGAATGACCAGCATAGGGTGCAAATTAAATATATTTCCCTTCTTAGAGTTGAAAAGTGGATTTTTCCCCCCTAAGTAATGGCCATGTTAGTGCTGAAAAAAATAATATTTTGGGCCAAGGAGCTGTGCTTTATAGTAGCTGAGCATCTGGCCCTGAATGTTTAAGGTTTATAAATTGAAGACACAATGTAGTAAATTGTTTTTAGCAATTACTGTGCATATCAACTGGCAGAATGGATGTATAAGAAATATCCATCAAGGACCACAAGTTTGCTATTTAAAGACTGAAATGAGAATAGAATAAAATTGCTGTGGTAATAGTATCTTTCATTGCCAAGGTGTCAGAAAGCCTGAAAAAAAGTCATACAGTGATGCTTATTTGTTCAGTTATACAGATTGATTTAAGGGCCTTTATTTTCTGACTTTGTCTTCTAAATCTATGGGCCAGGGTGAAAGAGTCAGGTAGGCCCTGAACTGAAGAAAACAGGAAGACTACAGGGTGTGAGGGGGAAATAGTTCCCCTTATTAAAATGGACTGTTTAATATATTGGGATAGATCCTGAGCTGGTGTAAATCAGTGTAGTTCCATTGACTTCCCTATTTCAGCTGAAGGTTTGGCTCTAAATGTGTAATGTTAGAAGAAGACAGAATGGAAGGCAAAAGTTCTCCTTCTTAAATGTTTACCACTTGTTTTCTGGGGTCAGCCAATCAAGATTTAGAATGTTTACTTTGCAACATGCTGAACTGTTGCCTTTTACAGATTACACTGGGCATTGCATTCACATATCTATCTTTCATCACAAAGATTGTCAGAAGAATGGGAAAAGGAACAAAAGGAACATTCTTAAAGGAAAACTGCAGTGATTAGATAAATACCTGAATAAATATTTACTATATATGGACACACATTTTTAAAATGGCTCTTAATAACAAGTCTCCTTTATCAGTTATAAAATCATGTAAGTGGATTGGTTTGGATGTGCACATCTCGAATATTCTATTACATTTATCATTTGTAAATGGATAACTCAACCTTTGTTGGTGACAAAGTGTTTTAGGGGAAATTTCAATAAGGAGAGAGAGTTGTGACTTGGCAAACAGAAATTGGGAGGACTTTCCATATATGGGGGCAGCATGCAAAAAAAGCCTAGAGATTGGTGTGGAAAGAGAAGAAAAGGGAAATAGTGTTAGTGCAGCACAGGGAGAGAGGAGAAATGTGAGAGAAGAAAAGGTCTCCTCAGTTAGCCAAAGACTCTCTAAGACTTTCAGGTGATTGACTTCTATGGGCGTTCTGTCATCCACTGTGCTATGAACAAGTTTATGAAAAAGATAAAACATACCTTTAAATCACTTTGAAACTGTCTGGCCTGAGTTCCATTCCATTATGTTATCCTAGGTCTTCTCATTCTTCCATTCCTAATATGCATAATCAGATTAGCAAATTGGTCATATCTCCTTGATTAATTATTTTTGTTATAATTAAAACACTGAATGTTGTACTGATTTACTGCTCTTTTTAACTGGCCCTGGTGAATAAAATATCTGTTATATTATTTTGGAATTTTCCTTTGGAATGCAACTCTGATTTAGAGTATGTGTACTGTGGAGTCCCGGAGTGTGATTGCAGCTTGTGTAGACATACCAGACCAAGCTTGAATCCACCTAGTTTGTGTACCGTAGCAGTGAAGCGATGGCAATATGTGCTTCACCACAAGCTAGTCATGTGAGTAATTGCCCAGAGTTCTCAGTGGACTTATACCACCCCTGCAGCTGCAGCTTTACTGCTTTGGTACCCAAGCTAGTAGTTCGATTAAACATAGCTGGGGTATGTCTACACGAACTGCAATATTTAAAGCACAGTGGTTTTATAGACACACAAGTGACACAAAACCAGGTGAATTTTGGAGTTTGACCAAGAGTGAGGTTTTTTTAAAGGTTTTAGATTTGTTCAACTCAATATGCAAAGTTTCAGAGTAACAGCCGTGTTAGTCTGTATTCGCAAAAAGAAAAGGAGTACTTGTGGCACCTTAGAGACTAACCAATTTATTTGAGCATAAGCTTTCGTGAGCTACAGCTCACTTCATCGGCTGCATACTGTGGAAAGTGTAGAAGATCTTTTATACACACAAAGCATGAAAAAATACCTCCCCCCACCCCTCTCTCCTGCTGGCAATAGCTTATCTAAAGTGATCACTCTCCTTACAATGTGTATGATAATCAAGTTGGGCCATTTCCAGCACAAATCCAGGTTTTCTCACCCCCCCCCCCCACACACCAGCAGGAGAGTGGGTTTGTGTGGGGCGGGGGGGGTGAGAAAACCTGGATTTGTGCTGGAAATGGCCCAACTTGATTATCATACACACTGTAAGGAGAGTGATCACTTTAGATAAGCTATTGCCAGCAGGAGAGTGGGGTGGGGGGAGGTATTTTTTCATGCTTTGTGTGTATAAAAGATCTTCTACACTTTCCACAGTATGCGTCCGATGAAGTGAGCTGTAGCTCACGAAAGCTCATGCTCAAATAAATTGGTTAGTCTCTAAGGTGCCACAAGTACTCCTTTTCAATATGCAAAGTGAAACCCAGTGGTTGTGAGCCCACATTGATTAAAACCACTGGAAAGCTTCTCCTATGAAATGATGCCAATGAGTATGTATGCAAATTAACTTTCTGAAGTCCACACACTTCCAGTCAGGATGATAGCGATCAGTTGAACAGTGTCTGTCTCTTGAAAACACCGTGGTTTATACAGTCTTCCCTTTCTCTTTTATTTCTATAGTAAACAAATAGACATAGGGAAAGAAAAACAATTTATATCATTTGGGTACAAACCATCTGACAAAGTCCATAAATACCTGCTGTTGGAACATGGCTGAACAAACAACTATACATATAATTTTAAAGGCATATAAAGCAGCACTATAATATAGTTATGTAATTGTTTGGGGAATTATATTCCTTGCTGATGTGAACTACTATCAATTAGTCACTGATTCCACCGGGCATTTAGTGTGAAGTGGAATTAGTTAAAAGGTAGCTTTCCTATTCAGGTATTAATTTCCAGGGCTCTCCAGCCTATGTTTTGAGACATTACAATTACAACGGTCTTTCATTTCTACCAAAACAGATTTAAGTAACACTAGAGTTTAAAGGAGGAAAGAAGAGGGGAGAGATAGAAAGGAGGAGGGGGGACTGATGGGACAGCTTGTTATTTTTATTTATTTTTCCTCCTTTAATAGAATACAATTCTTGTCTATCAACCAGACAGCTCAGCCCTGCTTAAGGCACAATCTCTGTGAGAAAGCTCTGAGGCTTTAAACTTCAGACATAGCTGTCACAAGTTGATGCACACACACACATGCATACACATACACACAAGTGATCATTATTGCCTGGCAGTGAAAGACCCTGCATCCAACTGACCTAATGGGTCACTCACTGTATGAACTATGTCATTTAATTTCAATAGAGGTCTCTTTTTTCATATAAGCAGTAATACAGCATACATTATGCAAGTAGACAAATACAAGACATAACCATCAGGAAGGAGAGCTTTAAAAAAATGTACACAGCATAGCCAGAGTCAGTTGAAAAAGGATTTATATCTCTTGAGTGTCTGGCCTTGAAATAGATGGGAAATTTCAATCAATCAGATAGTGGTGAATGATGGGTATGATAGAAGAGAATCTAAAGAGATAATACATGTTAAATACAAAAAGGCTACAGCATACTGACCCAGGAAGAGATCTGGGAGATATTCCTGAGATTGCCTGAAGCCCTGAGCCCAATCTGAAGGTGAGGAAGACACACAAAGTGCTGGTGTGTTATTCTGTGAAACTAAGGCTTAGTCTCTACTACAAACTTAATGTCAGTATTACTACATCGCTTGGGGGTGTGGAAACTCCTCTTTACCCCCAAATTTTTTGGAGATTTGAAGTGTTGGCTTTGGACCATCTCTGGGACAATTTCTAGTGTACAATCAATTTTTCAGTGAAAAGGAAGGGATCCCTTCTGCCCATACTTGAATCCTTTTCATTTGATCACAGAGCCAATCATTCCTGTCCACACTCTCACACCGTATAGAGATGTGTTTCGGGTTCCCTTTTGGGTGAATAGCATGGAGCTAGTGCATTCACTCAATCACAAAGAGAAATCAAATGAAAATGACAATGGCCTTGCAAAATACAAGCAGTTATGGCTAGTTTTTACCCTGGCCAAATACATCCATAAGGAATGAAAGGGCATAAGATAAAAAAAAGTGGGGAATAAAATGTAAATTTTAGTCAATATTTTCTATGTGAATGCTATGTGTCCTGCTCAGCAACTGATCTTACAAGATATGAGGTGATGCATAGTTCTGTATCTCAAAATAGGATCTCTTAGTTTTCAAGCAAGATTCCTGAACATTGATATATAATTATGTATTACAGACAAAACATTAACTAAAAGGGGTTATTTTTGGAGGAGTTTAGAGTGGTATGGGGAAAAGGGAAGGCATTTCTCCTAGATTTAAGTCCTTATTACAGAACAGTACTTTGTTCTAGTTTTCTTTACAAAATATATCCACGTTTCACTGCAACTTCTATTTCCGACCTTTCTGTTTGTTTTTTCTACAAAACCATTTTATCTTTCCCCCTAACATATAGGGCGCACACAGCAGATTTTTTAAATCTAAAAGTGTATTATTTTCACAGTTGTTATTCTCGTCACATAATGCAGCCAATAATGTTTTCCTTTCTTTGTTGATTTCCCTTCTGTGTCACAGAATCATAGAATCATAGACTATTAGGGTTGGAAGAGACCTCATGAGGTCATCTAGTCCAATCCCCTGCTCAAAGCAGGACCAACACCAACTAAATCATCCCAGCCAGGGCTTTGTCAAGCCGGGCCTTAAAAGCCTCTAAGGATGGAGATTCCACCACCTCCCTAGGTAACCCATTCCAGTGCTTCACCACCCTCCTAGTGAAATAGTGTTTCCTAATATCCAACCTAGACCTCCCCTACTGCAACTTCAAACCATTGCTTCTTGTTCTGTCATCTGCCACCACTGAGAATAGCCTATCTCCATCCTCTTTGGAACCCCCCTTCAGGTAGTTGAAGGCAGCTATCAAATCCCTCCTCACTCTTCTCTTCTGACTAAATAACCCAGTTCCCTCAGCCTCTCCTCATAAGTCATGTGCCCCAGGTCCCTAATCATTTTTGTTGCCCTCCGCTGGACTCTCTCTAATTTGTCCACATCCCTTCTGTAGTGGGGGAACCAAAACTAGACAAAATACTCCAGGTGTGGCCTCACGAGTGCCGAATAGAGGGGAATAATCACTTCCCTCGATCTGGTGGCAATGCTCCTACTAATACAGCCCAATATGCCGTTGGCCTTCTTGGCAAGAAGGGCACACTTCTGATTCATATCCATCTTCTTGTCCACTGTAATCCCCAAGTCCTTTTCTGAAGAATTGCTGCTTAGAATTATAGAATTGGTCCCCAGCCTGTAGCGGTGCATGAGATTCTTCCTTCCTAAGTGCAGCACTCTGCACTTGTCCTTGTTGAACCTCATCAGATTTCTTTTGGCCCAATCCTCCAATTTGTCTAGTCACTCTGAACCTTATCCCTACCCTCCACCGTATCTACCTCTCCCCCTAGCTTAGTTTCATCTGCGAACTTGCTGAGGGTGCAATTCATCCCATCACCCAGTTCATCAATAAAGATGTTGAACAAAACCGGCTCCAGGACCAACCCCTGGGGCAGTCCACTTGATACCGGCTGCCAATTAGACATTGAGCCATAATAATAATGACACTGAATTTTGCCTTTCAAGCTGCTACAACTATTTTGTGGAAAGTTTGCCTATAATCGTGAGTGAAGTCATTTCACAACAAAAATATGTCATATGGCCACTGTGACAGGGCACACTTGTCCCGCACTGGTACTGAGAGGAGCAGCTGAGCTCATTCAGGGCTGACCGCCGAAGAGAGAGGATACACATTGCGAGCTCCAGTCCAGGAACCACAGAAGCCCCAGACAGTGGAAGCCAGGGATGCTGAGACTCTGGCAGATGCCCAAGGAGTGGCGGAGCTGTTGGGAGCCACACTGACTGAGCAGCCCAGAGACCCCAAAGATGCCAGGACCACAGCATCAGGAACTGGGGAGGAAGTAGCTCAGGGAGACTAGTTGTGGTGCTGAGTGGGGTCAGCACGTTTCAAGTGGATTCCCTGCTGACCCCATGGTGAGCATACGTGCCACTGACTGAGCTGTAACCCAGTGGAGCAGGGAGGGCGTGGATCCCCCTACCCAGCCACCGCCCACCCTGGGGTGATGGCCCACTCCCCTGACAGGCCACTAGGCCACGCAGCCCCATGGAAGGGGCAGTTATACTGACTCTGGCCACTAGGCCATGCAGCCCTGAGAGAGAGGAATCTTACTGACTCTGGACACTAGGCCATGTGGCTCTAAGAGAGGGTGACCTTCCTGACTCTGGACATTGGGCCATTCAGCCCTGAGAGCAGCCCTGAGAAAGGGCAGCCCTACTGACTCTTTCAGCTAGGCCATATTGCCTTGCTGAGCCAGATGGCCACACCAAGTCTGACCACTAGGCAATACATCCCGGACGAACCGGGAAGCCATATTGACTCAGGTCATTGGGTCCCACAGCTCTGTGAGAAGGAGCTGTCACCCTGACATTGGCCATTGGGCCACACAATCTTGAGAGCGAGAGAGAGAGCAGCCATATTGACTTTTACTGCTAGTCCACACTACCCCAAGACAAGGAATGGTCATAAGAATGCGATCACGGGGAAGTAATTACCCTGCCCCAAGAGGGGACGAAGCGCACTTGCCCTTTGACATCAAATAAGATGAATCTTTCTCCTACTAGTGAATTCAAAAGTTCTTACTGTTCACTCCTTTTTTAATTTTTATCCAAAACTGAAAGGGAGTTTAAGGTTGAACATCTGGCTTTGTTTTCCTGTTGCTATCAGTATCCTCTCCCCAAGCCTTCAAGCTAACCATTATCATTGTCTTTGGAGAGCTAGGAGAAAACTGTATTTCTCAGTCAAAACAGAAGTTAAAACTCTGTTGTTTTTTTCCACATTATATTTTATAACATGTTTTATTCCAAACTCAAGCAGACTGATCTCTCTTACATCTCTCTAAGTTCATTCACCTTATTGGAGTTACTCCTAATTTAAACCACTGAAAACAGAGTCAGAATATTTCCTCCCTCCAACACGTTTGTAAACTCCATTCACATAAATGAGACTTGTGTCAATGTAAGAATGGAACCCCAAGTCTGATCGCATACTAATTCAACACTGGTGTGAGTCTGTAGAATTCAGTGGGTTTGATCCTGGTTAATACATATATACATACATACAGATACACTTTGTTTTGAAAACAAATAGTTACACAATGACTTTTCCAATTCCCTTTGGAAGAGAAATGATTTTGAATGTAATGTCGGCTGCTATGATCCTTCAATCAAATTCAGGCCTTCTCCCCCAAAGCCTCCCCCTGTGTTAGATTACTCTTCCAGGAAGGCGGATTGAAATGGGTAAGAATATTTATCAGCTGCTTGATACACACAGTGCCAAGGCACAAGGTCAAACTACTTTCAATACAAAATACAATTAGATAGAACCTTAGGGTTTAGTGTTTTTAATTTCCTTTTCTTGTAGAAAGAGATTGTTTGAAGAGAAGAATTTAGAAAGTAACAAAAACCCACATTTAATTCTTAAAGGGGTAACTGGAGAAGAAATAAACCTTAGAAAAAACTATTTGAATGAATGTTCTGTAAATATTTGATAATTATCAGGAGCGAGAAAATTTCAGTGTGTTGGGCCAGATTCTCAGTCCCTGGTCAAAGTCCCTGGCACCATGGGAGCTGCCTAACAAGGCAGCTGAGGATTCTCCTTGTTTAAGAGAATCCTCACCTAGCCTCCAGCAGTATGCCCGACAGTGGGTTGGGGATGTCAGCTTTGAAAGGGGCATCAGTGGATTCATTGCATTGGAAGAATGACTTCTATGGGGCCATTGCAATTGTAGTATGTTAAAGCAGCCAGGTAGTTGTACTAACTTACACTGGGAAGCTGAATCAGTTCCCAGCTGCTCCCAGGACTGAGGGGAGTGCAAAGGTGGCTTTAAACAGAACTCAAACCGTGCAAAGGATCATGTCAATTTTTTTAAAATCAGCAATATGTATAACAATCTTTAGTGGGAGACTCCAAAATACTTCCAAGAAGAACAGCATTTAAAGAACAGTTTTATATTAGATTGATACTTAATAATAATTCCTCCTTTATTCAGAATGATACTTACTGGTAAAATTACAGTATCTGTTTCTGCGAGTTGTATGGCATAAAGGGTCATGGTCCCAATGAGCTTCTAAAAGTGTTTATTTGTTCCTGCTGTTCATGACTGTGAACCAATTGAATTTGCAAAATGAAAACAATTAATCCACCACTACCATCACAACAAAACATCTTACTCCTCTTCCAGTTATACACATTTTCTTCTATAGACTTGCCCATTCCTCTTTCCAAAGTTTCCCATTTCTCACCCCTAGCACCTTGTTTTCTGTCTCAAATATAATAATAGTAACTTAAACAGCTCATTCTATAGGATGTTAATGGCTTATTAGTACAGCTGTGCGAATAACAGGTTTTTCAGTTTTCTGGCAATTCGGAAAAATCAGGGGAAAATAAATTTGAGTCAAATAAAACATTCTGTTTCAATATTTTCTAAATGCAACATTTTACTTTTGACCATTTTAAACTGTTTTGGTAGGGGGTTATTCAATAAAGTTAAAGGAAATTTTGGAAAGAAAAATAATTTTGAATGGAAATAGTGAACCATTTCATTTTAAAAAGTCAAAATGTTCAGATTGGGGAGTGCTGTTTTGTGGAGGGTTGTTTGGGCTTGGGCTAGGGATTTTTATTTTGTTTATTTTTAACTGAAACAATCTCACAAAAAAGACAAATTTATTGTCACCAAATCTGCATTTTTTGTTAGAGAAAAATTTCAGCAGAAACATTTCACCCAGCTGTACTTGTAAGTGTTGTAGTAGGACAGTCACTCACTCTGGTGAAGGAACAGCTTAGTAACAGTACTTACAAAGGATTGAGAAATGAAATTGAGAGACTTCCAAAGGTGTCCTGTCCATACCTTCTCAGCCAGAAAGGTGATGGCTCTGATGTGGGCCACTGAATATGGGATGAAGGGTGGTCTAAATAAGGGTGGAGGGCAAAGAGGAGGAGAGAAAAAGAACCTTCAGAGCCCTGAAGGGGATGTGGAGGAACACCTGGAAAAAATGGGAGGCAGGAAAAGGGAAAAATATATTAATCTGACTGCTGGAGCTGCACCTATAAAAATTACTTTTCAAAGTCTTTATCTTTTTCTTTTGTCTTACTCACCTTGTCTTTTCTTAAGTCAGTTTGAACTCTCTCTCTCTCTCCATATACATATATAAAATCCTCTCTTACACTCTTCTTGACTTTAAGAAAGAAACAGATACAAGATTATTCTCCATATTTTCATCAGATTCTCCAAATAAATATCGCTTTCTGTTTCTCCAGTGCAGCTATCTGAGCATCTGCAAAGCATTTGGCATTGTCATACTCATAAAAAAAAACACTTTGCAATTCTAGTAAATTATGCAGAGTTTAGCGAGGTATAACAATGCCACATCTGTTTTGATTCTAATAAATTCCAGTGTAAGGGTGTTAAATCCACAGAGTCTTGGCTGAGTTGCCCATGCCATGTCTGGAAAAAACATTTTTTTATTCTTTGGCTCTATCTACTGCTTTCAATTTGCCTTCACAATCGTACAGTACAGAAGAAACAAAATAATCAGCCAAAGTTTCCTCTTGATTATGGGTGGGGTTTGATCTGTTCGGAAGCTTTAGTAAGACATGATGCATGGATGGGGAATGGGTCACAAAGTACTAACAGTTAACTATTTTGGATCACTGTTTGTGATTATTAGGCATTTATAAAGTCCTATGAGATACAATACTGCATATTTATTATGGGCTGTTATATGTTGGGGGGGGGTTCAGATAAAGAACTGGAGTCAGAACCTTTACAGTTTGCTATTTCTGGGTGAAGATTGGGTCTGATCTGAAACCTAATGACATCAATGGAAGAACTGTCATTTTCTGTTACGCTGGAAGGACAGGAGAAACTGGATGTGGTTTCATTAGGTCACAACTTTATTCTTAAATGTCCGGGAATACTTGGAAGATAAAAGTGTACAGTGCAGGTAATTTCAAAATCATTTCCATATATACCCAGGGGGCTTCTATCAGCCCTCCACCTTAACCATCCTGGTCCCCAGCCAACCCATTGCTGGGACCTCACCCCCCACCTCAAATGAGGGTGAAGGGGAGTGTGTAAATTAAGGGGAGTTGGATCGCTGTCATACCAATCATAAGAGCCCCAACCCCTGCATTTTCTTTCCTTTAAAGAATACCTCCTGTAAATCTTTTACCAATCCATTTTATCTGATCACTGTATCCCTTCCCTATGGAGTACCTGCCCTGGACATCCACCCTACATTTACATAATGAGCTGCGACATCCTACCCTAACTCCCATTTCAAGTTCACCTCAGTTAAGCCCCCCTGGATCCACTGTGGGGAAGTAAAAAAACAGACAAAAACCACTTTGCCTTGGCCAGTCTGGCGGTGAGGTAAAATGCCTTCCCAGTCGCCCATGAAAGGAACTAGCACAGTGCCTACAGCAGTTCCTGTTATTTCACCACTTACATGGTTGGGAGGGTGGGTGCTGCTCTGTCTTATCCAGGCTTTTCTTGCACCAGTATGGACCTATGCAGTCCTCCCCCTGCCCTCCTGCCTGTCTTCTGGTCACCTGGGAGGGAAGGATAGGTCAGCATCCCCATGCGCACCTGGTCTTCAGCTGCAGCACAAAATCACTCCCTAGTTCTCACACACACTTTTTCCAGCAAGCCAGACAATGGGCCCCCACCACTTAATCTTTAGTGAGGTCATTGTCTTTAATGGGCTTTGGAACAGGTCCATTATGAATTTGCTTGAGTTCACTATGCTTCTCTGCTAACTGCAGTCTGTCTGCAAAAAGGGAGCCTGGGGCCAAAGTGATAAACAAAACACCATTTCCATTTTGAACACTGGAGCACAATGAGTTCCCAACATTCCACACAAAAAGCTCTGATTCATTCCCATATTGTATCTTTTTCTCTCTTCCTTTCATCTGAGTAGGGAATCACCACTATGTAGGTAACCACTCTGTCACTGTCAGGCTGTGTTCTTTGAAAACTCCATCAAGCTAAAACATTGCTCTCTTTAATCAACACTCCCCTCCCTATCACTGTTAGTTAAAGTGCAGGATCTACACTGGATATTGCCTACTGCTTCATGGCAGCCACTCTAATTTTCATACCTTTCAGTTGTTGGCAAAAAGCTATTTTTATACCTTCCAGAATGTGAATGGGACTGAGGATTTTACTTTGAGTCCAAATGGATCATCTGGACTCCTAACTTTGTACAGTGTTTTGGGAATGTGTAGAGGCAGAGGAGCCCCTATGACTTGGTTTTGCTCCCCTTTCTCTCCCAGCCTAATAGGAAAATAACAAGGCCTTCACTTAGCAACATTTCTTGAGTACTATTTGTTAATATATAATCCAGGAAGAGGCAGAAGGAAAAACCTCTCAAAGTAACAAGCTGAAAAGTCAGTCGTACTGTGAAAACAGTAAGATTTTCCAAACATTTCCCAAGCAATTTCCAAATACACAAAACAATCCCCTATAGCCACTTTCATGCAGTCTTGGATCATTCTTCCTGGAGTGTTAACAGAAAAAAAAAATAACTGGCACATTCTCTTGTTTTTGAAACAGAGCCTTAGCAGAGTACTCCCTATGCACTCACGCACATAACCATGACCCTCTACTTACTCTCCAAAAAATACATATTTTAATGAATGTACTCTACCTTTTAATGTTTGCTTCATTTTTAATTTCTAAACTGTCATCCATTTCTTCTTTGTCTTTCCTCATGCAACCCCCTGCTCCCGCCCCCCCACAAGTCAGATCCAACATTTATTGAAGTCAATAGAAAGACCCCATTTATTTCACTTGGGTTTTGAGTCAGACCTATAACAAATATAGTTTTGAGAGAAAATGTAAAATGTGTTGTGTTGAGAACGAATGGAATGTGTGAGGGACCAGCTGAGGGAGGAGAGTAGTCTAAGAATGTAGCTAATGTGTGGTTAGTAGTTAGAGAAATGAACCTTGATACTATGAAAAGCAGTCTTCCCCACTCTGCAGTACTCCCCTCCCCAGCCTTTCTTCACCATATGTCTCCCTTCTTTATCCCTTTCTTCATCTTTCCCTACCTTCTTTGCTTGTTTTTCCCCTACTTTTGTTCCCAGCCTCTAGTGTTAATCCAGATGTTTTTGTTCTGCTCCTAATTTTGACAGTGACCGCAGGGTGTTGAGTGTAGTGATTTGCTAAACCAGGTGAGGCTAGCATGAAGAACTTGAACCAACGAAAGGGACAAAAATACCTGTTACTTGTTTCTACCCTGTTGGTATCACTGGTACTGGCTGTTGGGAATATTCCATCAAAATGAAAAATGTGGTGTATCATGTGAGTCTCAAGACACTGAGTTCATCATGGGAGATCATGTCTATTCAGAGGGAAGAATAGTGACATGAGGCAACAGAACTACAACTCCCATGGGGTACTATGGCATCCTGAGGCAGAAAGAGTTTAATGTCAAACTGACTCAAAATAATTCTTTCAATATTCGGGTCGGCTATGAGTGTCATTCTCTGCTCTCTATCCTTGTGTTTACATTCATGCTTGAATATGCTAAAAGCAATGATGGTTCCAAATATCATCATGTAAAGCAAAGTTTCAGTGTGTCCAAACTGCCCTTTACCCCTTGATACTCCTCCTGTGTATTAGTGGACATATTCAGTCTCTGATATTTTCTGTAGTGTGCATGCACTAGAGTGGCTGAAGGGTCCACAGCAAACAGGAGATGAATTAAATCATGCTCATCGTTCTTTCTCGGGGCCCTCATTGAGCCCATACCTGAGGTCTTGTCTATACTATTGCTTAAGTTGATGTAACTTATGTTGCTCTGCGGTGTGAAAAAGCCAAGCCCCTGAGCAACACAAGTTACATTGACTGACGCGCTGCCCACACCAGCACTGAGTTGGCAGGAGACCCTCTCCTGCTGACATAGCTTTCCCCTCTCATTGAGGTGGAGTAATTATGCCGATGGGAGAGTGCTCTCCCATTGGCATAGCATGTCTTCACCAAACGTGCTACAGTGGCGCAGAAGCATCGGTGCAGTTGTGCCAATGTAGTGCAGTAGTGTAAACTAGCCCTGAGACAATTTCCATATTTAGTCTACTCCCCTTTTCTGATGGTGGATTTTGTTGAAGTTCAGGTACAAAAATACCTGTTGTTTCTTTCTATCCTGTTAGTATCACTGGCACTGGCTGTTGTTTGAGTATCAATATTAGAACAGGTTGGGAATTTTCCTTCAAAATGATTTTTGACAAAAAACGCACTTGGTGAAAAATCAAAATTTTCCACAGGAAAATTTTTGTTTTGCCAATATTTTTCAATTTCCCAGCCAGAAAATTGAGATGTGGTTGTATCGTGTCTCAAGCCATGGAGTTCATCGTGAGAGACATGGTCTGTCCCACAGGAAAAATAGTGACATGAGGCACCTGACCTACAACACCCCTGGGGCACCAGGGCATCCTGAGGCAGATGTAACTGAATGTCGAACTGATTCAAAATTAAACATTTTGATTCCATTCAACTAACTAAATCAAAATCATGAATGTTAAAACATTTCATTTTAATAAAAAAGAAACTGAAATAAAATGTTCCCACTTTGCCAAATCTAAATTTTTGGAACTTTCTGATCTGTGAAAAATGTAGCTATTTTGAGGTTTTTGTTTTGACGGGGGGGGGGAAATAAATTTTGAAATACTGGAATTTCTGATGGGACACAAATCTGATTTTCGCTCCGCTCTACTCGATATGTTTTAGAGAGAGTGAGCTGGTTTGGATAAAAGCCATAATGTTAGGCATAAGTTTAAGCATCTTACTGAATCAGTACCATAATACATTTTTAAAGTAATGAAGTATGAAAAAAAGATGATGCTTTTTGCAAAAGTAGAAGAAAAAATCCATAGTTAGTTTAGAAGCCTCAAACTATCTGATGATTCTATATGTACACCACTAAAGATTTTACTAAAAACAAAATAATCTATCCATTTCATTTTATCATAATTAAGGAACCTATTCTGGCAAATAGATAGCTCAGTAATTCTAATATATGGGTTGGTCAGAATTAACCATACAGGTATCCTTTGATAATCGTTCAAGTTCAGGTTGATGCCATGATGTAAACACTCTTTCTATTTACAGAGTAGCAGCCGTGTTAGTCTGTATTCACAAAAAGAAAAGGAGGACTTGTGCCAGGAAGTCATTGCAACAAAACATTTCTGACCAGCTCTACTATTTGCCTGTATTTCCCCCTAGATGTTTGGATATTTGATCCGTTTGGTCAATTAAGGCAGCTAGAGCCCTAATTATATTTTTTTTTTGCCAGAACAATCTTCTGAAACCAAAGACCATCAAAACCAATGGAAGCACTCATCATTGACTTGAATGGGGTTTGGATCAGAGCCATAACGTTCTGACATCCTACAGAATATACAGTAAAATTATGGAAAAACACATATACTGAAAATAACATAAGAACAGTCATATGGGGTCAGACCATGATCCATCTAGCTCAATATCTAGTCTTCCAACAGTGGCCAATGCCAAGATCTTTAGAGGGAATAAACAGAACAGGGCAGTTATCAAGTAATCCATTCCCTGTCATGCACCTCTAGTTTCTGGCAGTCAGAGGTTAGGGAAACCCAGAAGACAGGGTTGCATCCCTGACCATCATGGCTAATAGCCATTGATAGACTTATCCTCCAGGAACTTATGATATAACAAGATGAAAAATGCTTAGTAACTTAATATGTAAGTTTTATTGCTACTTTATCTATTGTACTGTTTGTTAATGCTAAAAATGCTCTCTCTTACCATATTTTCATCCATCTCTCTGGTGAATAAGGGAATTGTATAGCAACAGGTACCTTCATAAATAAAGTTTCTTGCATGTTCCACTTGCCATTACAGTGCCAAGCTGCCTGTAGCTGCTTTTTACATTAATGTGCACAGAGGTTGCTGCTTCCCAGGAACCTGTTACTTGTCACTTACTAGCCAAGATTTCCTTTATAACTCAGTCAGGAGTATCAGGTATAGGCTCAATGCCCTGCAGTGAACTAGAACAGACTTTCATACTGTCAGCTGTAATGATATAGGTATTCTTTTTCATGGAATAAAAGTTAATAGAATTCTTTCCACATAGGGTATAAAATCCCAAAGAAACTGCTTGCATACATAAAAATAAAAAATCTTCAAATAAAGACTACTACTGAGGTATTATTGGTTAAAATAAAACAAAGACATTTATCACCCCTATGTGATCATTCTAAATGCGAAAATGTTAGCATTCTTTGATTTGATCTATGCAGTTTAATTTATTACTTCCTGAAAATACTAATATAAACAGGGGATTGTATCATTTTTATGAATCAATCATAGTAAAATTTTATTGTAGTATGTTTAAGCAATTAACTGACACACTAATTGACTGCACTGTGTGTTAAAAAGAGAAGCCAAAAAAATGAGAACTGTTTTAATGGAGCAAAGCAGTAAGAAATACTTTCCTGCCAAGCACTGTTTCCTTTGCAATAAGCCCTTGTGAGGGGACCTAGCCAGAGTAAATATTTTCCCCACATGAGGAACAGATTGTGTAATAATGTGGCTGAATCAGAACAGTGCTGGTCCCAAGGTTACAAAACAAAACCTTTCCCTCTCTTGACATTTTTTGTACTTATCATAGACTTAGATTTTTGTTGAATTCGTGCCCTAAATCTTCAAACTCCCAGTTCATAGGTTACATTGAATGAAACAGATGCCAATACTACTTAGCCTTGAAGTTGCTCTGTGTCTCAGGTACACTGAAAAGCTTTTGGTGCTGCTCTACAGGGCTATTGGAGTAATTTCCCTTGGCACTCAGAAATCTAATCACGACAAAAAGGTGATGTTTGGCCTTTGCTGCTTTTGAACGTACTTAACTACATAGGATTAAATATTGTTCCTGGTTTGCCAAAAAAATGTGAATTAGATCTTTATACATAATTCAAATAAAGCCTTTTGAGATTGTGCTTATTTTTTGCAAGATTAATACCAGCTGTGATCAGTGAAGTCAAACTTCAGCACTCTAGTCACTTCTAGTTTTGAAAGTCCAATAGATTCAAGAGAACAATTGGCTACATTAGGAATACAGAGCCAGTAATGATACTTTTTGGATAATTATGATGCTAGTGTTCACATGCAATTGCTGAACTTAAATGACTCAATCTTAAAAAAAAAAATTGTTGGTGGCAGGCTTACTACTCACATGTCTACCAAAGGAGTTAACCCTATACTTTAAAGTAATCATCCTCATTTAAAACATTGTGACAGCAGCAGCATATCCATGATTACATTGATATAAAGTAAAGGCACACGGTCTGTGTAATGATAAATGGCCTGAATCAAAATCCATTGAAGTGAATGGAAGATTCCCATTGACTTCAACGGGTTTTGGATCAGGCCTGAAATGAACAATCCTTTGAGCCAGTGTTATGCTGGATGGAAAGCTTTGGGTCTGTGCTACATGAGGCTTTCAGAAGGAAAAAGACATGCTGCACCACAATCAAGTGGATGGGACAGAGAGTCCAGAGACCTGAGTTTCATTCCCAGCTCTGCCACTTGTAGTTTGTGATTTGGGGTGAATTACTTGAACCTCTTGGTTCAGTTTCTCATCAGTGAAAGTAAAGTAATAATACTTTCCCACCTTTGTAACTGATCTATATGTCTAGGTTCTTGCATAATATTCCACTGCACTTCTTTGCCACAGGGATGAATTTGGCCCAAAATACACTGATTTTAGGTTTTATGTATTTGTTTTTCCTCCTCTCCTTCTGAATGGACTAGTCCCACTCAGGCAGCTGAACCAAGGAACCTCAGGTTCAGAGTAGACTACTAAGAGAAGGACCAGCTGAAGAGGGGAAAACAAAAATAAAGTACTCAGGAATTCTATTCATCATATAAACAAGCTCCTTAAAGTCAGTCAAAATTGTTTTTTGAAGATGAGAACAATATTGGAGATATGGTAATTAGTGGAATGGAAGATGCTGGGGATGATTGCATTGTAAATAATTATGAAGCACTTCAGTGATTATTATTGTTGTGTTCACGGTCCTGACATCATCCATCTGTTCAGAGCTGACCCATACCACTCACAAGTTGATACCTCTCATGGACAGAGTGTAAGAGGAGCCCTGATTATATGCTATTACTATTTCAGACTAATAAAAAACTAGATTGTGACTTGGAACAGATGCTCATGCCAGGAACTAACAACCCATCTTTATGCCCCTATTCATGTGGACTGGACCTCAATTTAGGCAACATAAGAGGAAATTGGGATGTTTGCCTACGTGCTCCTTCTCTAGAGCATGAAGGCAAGAAGTGGAATGTGTGGGAATCCACCTTTACTTAGATCCACCTTTACTTTCTGGCTACATCATCTGAGGCAGCATGGATGGGGCCGTGATCTGCTGTTAGAATAGGCTAGCAGTAAATTACTAACTCGTGTGAGCAACAAGAAGAAGAACTGTAACTCAGATGGATGTCTGTGGCACAATGCCCCCAAGAGCTGTATTCCTAGGTTAGTGCAGCTTTTTCAGCACTGTTCCTAAAGTAACAATCTAGTAAATCTGTTTACTTAAAACAAATAAAGTAAAATATGCTTAATTTCTTCTTCTGTGCTTCTTAATGTTTTTTAATGGCCAGTAGTACTGATAATAAACTAACACACACACTCTCACTTTAATAGAGAAAAAGACCTGAAGAGCTCTGTGTAATCTTGAAACTGTGTCTCTCTCACCGACAGAAGTTGGTCCAATAAAAGATATTACCTCATCATTTTTTCTCATTTAACACAGTTTTTGTTTTTTTTCCAGTTTTTATATGCATCCATTCATGTGATCTGAACCTTGGAACGATTTGAAGTTCACTCTGTAGATGAACAATTACAAGGAATTTAAAATGCTCTGACTCTTTTTGTTGCTCTGGGCCTCATAAGGCTCAGCACAGAACCCCCTATATTTCAGGCATTTACAAACAGTAAAAATGCTCTGGCCTGTGACCTTGTTTCAGTGAAGTTCTTGTCATCTGAAAGAGGCATTTCAGTTTTGAAGTCACTAAGAAAAAGCTCTGGTCAAACACATTATTTGTCATGTTAATACTTCAAATGGCTCTTTATATAAGCTTATATGTGTATACAACCTTATAAATCCTGTGTTTGACAGTAGTGAAATGCCAGTAAGTCCCCACTCAAGCCTACTGAAGGATCCATATTTCTTTATTAACGTTTCATTTAGTAACCTTTATATTTAAAAATAATTATTTGTATTTTAACAGACACTTACAGATAGATGCATAGAAAAACTTGCTTGTTGTAATATGATAGATCAGTTCAAAAGCGTGATTTTTGTAGGGCATAGGAGTGAGAGAGTGCATGTTCAGTGTGGTACTATTATATATGGGTAGGTATCAATACACGGATAACATGATGCCATGCTCAAAGGGTTCAGTATAGTGTGATTTTAAGTTCTGGTCTGTTGCTAATTGTCCTTCTCATTTATATGTTGTAAATAGAGTATTGACTAGAACCTAGTAGTCCACAAACAGTCCTTGAGAATGTTGAACTCAGTTGTGATTCATTCCATTGATTTAATTTCTTAAACCAGACTCAATTCAAGGGCTTTCTTTAATGATGTCTAGTAATACAATGCATTTTCTTTCAGCTATTCATTAATATTTTGAATACCTATCACTTGGCTGTTGTGAAGGTTTGGGGGAATGTCTCCTAAATATCTGCTGGGACAGATCCTCAGCTGGCATAAACCATTTAGCTCCACTGAAGTCAATGAAATTATGCTGATTTATACTCGCTGAGAATTTTTCCCAGTACATATTTACGACTTGAAACTTCAAGATGTTGTGCACTCAAGCAACAGAATTACTCATAGGTCTAAAGCTGATCACATGCTTAACTTCTTTGTTGGATCATGGCCAGACTGCTTAGCAAGATCAATCTCACAGTAACTTTTTGAAAAAAACAAAACAAAAACATGAATCTCAATAGACTCCCACTGTTTTTGCCTCTGTCTAAGATGTTTGTATAAAATAAAAAACATAGAGCAAATACTATGCAACTCCACGGAAGTCGTTGGGGTTACCCAGGGGGTATACTAGTGCTGAATTTACTCTATTATTGTATTGTTTTTATATTTTATAACAAATATATCACCTCCTTTATTTTATTTTATTTTACCAGATCACTCACTTGTCTTGTGGTCATGAGGGTTTATCTCAAAACTAAATAAAATAAGAAACCCAATTCTGTGCTGCTGCATTGCAAATATATATTCTAGAGTGACTCACTTATCCTGTAGCAAATGTTTATAAAATGTGCCAATTCATTTAATCTATCTTGAATGTACAATTTCGTCCACTCCTTTAGCTCAAACACTAGGACTGATCTCTGAAAAACAAGCACACCCTGTAAGGGAGCTGAATAGATATATTTTGTTGAATTATTTTTCCTCCCAGCTCTAATCCTTTTTCTTAAACTATACTTTGAGTACCCAGAGTATTTTAAACCCTATTTCCTTCCATCCAATCACACCAAATAAAATTAAAAGGTAAGGGTTTGGGGTTTATTTTTTTTATTCACACTGGAATTTCTAGAAAGGAAAACATACATTATTTTCATCTGAAACTGTTACAGTAATATAATATTGTATTCTCAACCAGTAAATTATGAAGCTGTATTTTTGAAGGCCATCAGTTTAACATCACTTGAGAGCTTTGATTCATAACTATCTGGATGAAATCCAGTAATGACATTTTTGTGTACACATCTGTGCCAACAGATGCTGACACACCTCATTAAAAGAGTATGGATTAGTGTATATCAATTCATATTTCAGACTGCACAGAGAAGCCAGAGGTGGGGTAGAACACCTGAGTCGCCACCCTTCCCCAATTCAGTGTCCTGCCAGTTCATAAAAGCCAGAGATGGGAAAAGGTTCATTAGATCATTCAGTCAATGAAGGATTGTTCTATTCAGCTGAGCTAAAGAAGCAGTGATATTACCAGAAGAAATCAGGGACTCTTTTTTTCATCACCCACAATCCTTTGCAGTACTGCAAGCTGATGTATTAATTTAACGTGTAAAACCCAGTATTTTTTTCATTTATTGTGCATTCACCTACAGTAAACATTGAAAAATAACCAATAAGAGAGATGGGCAAGTCAGATCACATAAAACAAGGACCAAATCCTACAATCTGAGTCTCTGAATAAAACTCAATATAAACCCAAACCAATTTCTTCTGCAAGCTCATAATGATTTGAATACATTTTTCCCGACTTTGTTTCGTTATCATGTGCGTTGGCATGATATCAAGTGCGTTGGCTCTTGCTGAGATCAGAAACTGTAGAATGTGGAAGCCTGTTCTTATAGTTATTCCTGCCCAAGTGGAAGCAGAAGTTTTTGGAAATCTTGCAAAAACATTTTGCTGAATTTCTTACTAAGTATCTCTTCTGTGATAAGATGGAGAAGGTCTTACAGACCATATATTATACATATGGCTCCGTATTTGTTGCAGAGGTTGTGGAAGTCATGGAACGATGTGGCTGGCCCGGGGACCAACTGAGCAGCAGTCCTGGGGGTCGGTGGGAGTAGCCACAGCTCAGCGGCTCCGAGCACTGATCCTGGGGCGGACGGAGCAGTGCATGGACCCAGGCTCCTCCCCATCCTCCCCGGCAGCAGCAGGAGTGGCAGCGGCCCTCCCCGGGCTCCCCCCGCCCCCGGCAGCAGTGCTCTGGCCACAGCTGGTGCTGGTGGCTTCCCCCACCCACTGTTCCCCCTCCCTTACAGCACCCCGCCTACAATTCAATCAGGGGTATTTATGGTATAAGTCATGGACAGGTCATGGGACCGTGGTTTTTTGTTTCTTGCCTGTGACCTGTCCATGACTTTTACTAAAAATACTCATGATTAAATCTTAGCTTTAATTATACAGAAATAATTGAAGGTGTGTAACTCACAAACTCATAACTGTGTAACTCATGGCTGTCTCAACAGAGACGTCAATGATTCTATGGACATGGATTATCATACCATGAACAACTATTCATATTCATAATAGACTTTCACTGTGCAACAATCATTTATAAAATCCTATCTTTACCAATCCTTCAACCAAATCAACATAGGCAGTTTGTTGTATCACTATAGAGCCTGCTGATGTCAATGCAGCTCTACACAGACACAAATAAGTACCTGCACAGATTCAGTTTCAGAATTGGTACCATATTTTATCCTGTTAGAGAGAGTGAATATGCTACAGATTGTAGAGGAGCTTGTTCAAAAGGAAGACTGCAAACAGGAAGTTCCGTTTTAGTGGATAACTGTCATTTTTCTGAACACATCAGTATAACAAGAGTTATCAGAGTTATCTCCAGAAAGTGAGAGAACCCTTTTCTCCTATAATTCTGGATTCACCATAGCGATGATATAATTTTGTAATCTTGCTTAGGTTAAATCAGACCAGTCCTCCTCCCCCTCAGAGACCCCTGCTACTGTTACCCATTGGTCAGCTCATCAAATGACATTTCCCTTAAACAAATATTGTCAGGCCATTTTAAAAAAGAAATCATTTCTAATTTTTGTTTTTTATTCTTAGTAATTTGTAATATACCCCATAAGAAACTCTGTCATCTTCCATTTAGTAGAAAGATGTCTCTTTCACTCCACCCGTTTGCTACTTACTAAGAATAAGCAGGCAAGATTTGGCTTGTGACTTCCACATTTTATTTGAATGTTGATAATATTATAATTGATGTCAGCTTGGCTCTGGAATAAGGTTTGTCAGTTAAGTTGCATACCCTATACTATCTCATTCAGAACAATGATAATATTTTGTAAAGAAATTAATAATTATTATTTATTTATGTTTAAATTTTTCAGTAATATGATGTCAGATTTAACACAAAGATATTTTGAAACCAGAGAATAGTGAAAGAATTCCAAATATTCAGGACTGAATTTGCCAAAAAATAATAATAATGATAATAATAATAAAAAATAAACAAATAAACAAATACAATTTTGCAGTCTTCTGAAAACCTGGGCCTAACTGGAGGCCTGACCTATTATTTGAATATGCATTTGCCACAGTTGTGTGAGTAATTATATTAATTGTGCATGCAATTGCATGCATGCAATTATGATCATTTCTGCCATACATTTTAAGGTGAGGCATTTTTTCCCCAATTTACTTGACAGCATAATTTTAAGTTCTATCATTTTTCAGGCTGATGCTCCCCAGTTCTGTTTCATATGGATATTGTGTTTTCCACTGAACTTTTACTTCATTCTTTACAGTTTTTACTTTCAAGTCACCTTCCAAAGTTTAGCAAATACGTTCAGTAAACTTTCAGGTCTGAGGTAGTTTAATGACAAACTGAACATGCTGCAGAGGTTGCATATTAGTTTAAAGGAATTGTCAAGACTTATTAATAAAAAGAAGTAGATCAGATAGTCTCTGACAGGAATAGCATGCTTTTTGTGTGTGTCAAAAATGCTAAGCATTCTTCTTTTGAATACGATTCTTCCTTCATTGCATTGTAGTACTGGATGACCACATTGGCCCGTTCAATAACTATGTTACACTGGTTGTGAATGAAGGAGTACACAGACTCCACATAAGAATTTACACCCATATAATACTGTATGTGGACAAAACAGGTTAGAAATTTTGTCATATAATTCTGTGTGGCCGGCCAAAATGCATTATGTGTAAACACATCTTAGTGTATTATGATGATTTAGCAAATGGACTCATTTTACAAGTCACACTAGAATTAGTCAAATGCTAACAGAGTTCATTTTATTTTGGTAAATAGGCCTCACTAACCAAAAGTCTGTTTGTGGCATGCGTACTGAATAGTTTATTAAGGGTGTTGAACTAACATGAGCCTTGTACTCAAACTTTAATATATCCTTTGTACAATATGTAAGAATTGATTGGCAATTTATTTCTTATTCACTATTAAGAACACTATAATCCTGATATGAATGACAGAGGCTTAACAAAAATACAGTTACAGACAAGACATTTGATGTTATATGGAAGATCCACTCTACTGTCAGGGGGAAGATCGGACACCAAAGGATGAAAATATACAATTCCTTATAGATATAGTTTCCCTTCACAACAGAAATTAACAGGTGGGATTTTCAAAAGTACCTAAGTGACTTTCTAAACTCCCACCATACTTCAATAAATATACACCCGGGAAATAAAATTACTGTAAGAACAGTATAAGACATGAAAAAGTAACATGCAAGAGACTACACAAAGATGATGGATGGTCCAGTGGCTAAGGTGCTAACCTTAATCTCAGGCGGCAGATTCATTTCCTGTCAACTTTGCATTAGTCGTATAATCTATCTGTGCCTCACTTCCCCATCTGTAAAATAGAGATAGTAGCATTTCCCAGCCCAACAGGGGTATTATGAGGATAACTGCATTCAAGATTGTGAGGTACTCAGATGCTATGGTAATGGGGACTACATATGTATCATAGCTAGACACATACATATCTCCAGTACTAGAAAAAATATTTCATATTATAACTTTATTTTTATTATGTTTTGATTTTCCAGTGCAACAATAGCAAGTCATTAAATATACAAAGTAATAACAAATGTATCACACATCCCCCCTCTTCCCCGCCATCAGAAATACTAAGAGAAACATCCATTAGGCAATAGAAACAGAGAGTGACTTTCTCCGCTCAAGAGAAAGTTTTGGCAGTTACAGATATTCAGTAGGAAGGCAATCTAGTCAATAATGCCAACTAAATTAAATGTGCTAGCCAATACCCTATGCTGTAGTCCCTTTGAACTGCCAGAATGATACAAAGGGGCTGTACAGCTGTCCTAACTGGATAGTTAAGATTTCCCTCGGCCTGGGGGGAAAAAAATCCAACTAGTGTAAATTCAGCATTGCCAGTTCTAGGCCACCCCCTTTTCAGCCCCTGCAGTAGAGGGAGAATGTCAGAGGAGTGCCTGAAGGAAAGAGTCTTTCAGAGCCCCCCATTTATCAGCCAGCATAAGGAAAAGCAATGACCCCACCAGGCCCAGGAATCAGGGGAGGGTGAAGATGGAACAGCCACCTGCACCAGCTGCAGCTAGGCTGAAACTGAGGAATAGGGGACAATATTCTCAGTGATCCAAAATATAATTAGAATCCAATTATTATATCCACAAATCAATATTAAATGTTAAACCATCCCTAAGGTACTTGCATATCATTCAAAGGATCAGTGGAAGCAGCATCAACAAGTTCCTGTTTTCATAGAATCACAGAAGATTAGGTCTGGAAGAGATCTCAGGAGTTCATCTAGTCCAACCCCCTGCTCAAAGCAGGACCAACACCAACTAAACCATCCCAGCCGGGACAAAACTAAATTTGTCAAGCCAGGCCTTAGAAACCTCTAAGGATGGAGATTTCACCATCACCCTAGGTAACCCATTCCAGTGCTTCACCTCCCTCCTAGTGAAATATGACACACATTGTGTGTTATTGGGCATGCCACCCAAAGCCAAAGTTTGATCATTTAAAATCTCTTTCAGCTGATTAGGACTCTAAAGGCAATAGATTTTGCTGTCAAATTTTATCTGACAACCAGGATAGTAAAGTTGAAACTCAACCTTGGTCTGATTAATTTGAGAAATGAATGCAATCAAGAGCTTATGATGTTCATAAGCTCTTGATTTAGTTGGGGATTGATCCTGCTTTGACCTCCTGAGGTCCCTTCCAACCCTGATATTCTATGATTCTGTGATTCATGATTGGCTGCATAATATCTGGCATATCAAGATATTATGACCACAAAAGAGTTTGATGGCCAAATCTCAGAATACATTCCCTGCCCACCATTACAATCAAATAATGAATATTTTCATTAAAATATATTGCTGACTTTTTTCTATCTATCTATAGGTGTGTGCACCTATGTCCACACACATCTATGTTACTTTATATTTCAGAGTGTTTTATGGCTCCCTCTGAGTCCCATATAGCCATTTGTTCTTTCAATACTTTAAACGAGGATCTCCCTCCTACATTTTCCATCCATCCCTTAGCAGCTGTGGATGATGGAGGAGTGGGTTTCCATTGGCTAGTGTCTGGGACTTTGCCCTGGCTGGTAGGTGAGAGAATAACACTACAGCCTACCTCCTAATATAGATTCTTCTGACTCTGAGGTGAGGCTAAGCAGACAGATTCTGGTGGAAAGAGAGTGGTGAGCTGCAGTGGCTGGACACCCACTTAGTGCAGCAACATCTTGGCTTTGCCTTTTATCCTTCGCCAGTGTTGCTGGGGGGTTCATTATCAAGACTATGTGGTGCATCTCCCCATGCATATTAGAGGTCCTGCTGCTACCATCAAAATAAAACCATTTTTGTCTAGATTATCAGGCCACTATGCACAGTGACAGTCTGACTGTGGGGAGGTTCAGTGAGACTATTCTTTGGAATTTCACCTGAAATTTAACATGCCACATGTAACTGGCTCATTTTATATACAAGTCTGTTGTGGGGAAAATCTTTAGATTTCCCCTCCCTGACAAGCCACCTGGTGCAAAAGTGGAACCCAGTTACATGTCCCTTTCCAACTTTATAATTGGTTGACTTTAGCTTATGGTTTCAATTCCATCTTCACAAAGCAACAGACCAGAGGAAAAAAGAGAGAGAGAGAGAGAGAGAGAGAGAGAGAGATGAAAGCAGAGGTTGTCCTTCACACATCTGAAAGGATGGTTCTTTTAACAAGAAGCATGCAGTAGTCCCTCCAAGTACCCTCTGATTAATCAGTCCCATAGAGATGAGCCGTAGCTTTATAAACAGAAAGAGAAAATAATTCCCAAAATATTTTTAAAACATTTTCAAAATATTTTTTCTATTACATATCATATTTTATGTATATGCCACATAAGTGGTGAGGTAGAAAGGTTTTATCCGTACTTCTTTGGGATTCACCCATCATGAATAGTGTGCAAACTAATATGGATAAAACTTTAAAAACTCATTACACCATGATACATTATTTTCTCTCTTTGTATATCATATGTATATAAAGTGTGTGTGCGTATGTATGTATGTATGTTTCTTTTGTTTTCCATACGAGCGGTTCGAAATCTAAGACTTAATGCTTAAGTCTCAAATTAATCCACCTTTCTAAAGCTATATAGAGATCAAAGGAAAATGGGAAATTGTTGGCATATTTGGCAGATCATCTACAATCGTCATTAAAAAGAGAAGGATTATGAAAGTGTGAAGATTAATTACTTATATTTTAAAAGGGCATATTCTGTTTTTCATGGTTTTGCTTTAAAAGCATGTTTTGAATAAGGTTTCTGTTGTTCTAGAAACACTAGATTCTTTTGCACTAACAGTTTTAGATTGTCCTGCCGTCATTGGTTAGCAGCAAGGAAATAATATTTGACTAGATTAAGATGCACAATTCAATATTGAAAATGAGCATTCTAGCATCTTGTATTACAGCTTGAGGAGCGGCTTCACTAAATTACTTAGTGCCTATAAGTGTCTATCTTAGTTCTTTCATAAGTACTCATGATCACATATGACATTGACCCTGAAATCCAAATTCAAGATGATTATGTGAAGAGTGATCAATTTTCAATGTAGCAACAGAGCAGAAAATGCAAGAAAAAAAATAGTCTCATGTGACTTGGCTGAACACTTCAGAGCTGTGTCTTTAAAAAGTGAATTGTTTATGATGCCGATTAGGCACTCTTCATATTTATTTTAGAACAACAAGCTCACTGCAAAATCTTTAACAGAGAAAGACAGAAATCATGTTGTTGGTAAGATCCTGATAGATAACCTTTGCTTTCAGATTGCTAGATAGCAGCTGTAGCCCAAGGTGCCTTCTTTCTATACTTACACATTCTTATATGGCTCCCATCACCATGGTATCTGGGTGCCTTTTTTCATCCATGTCTATTAAAGAGTTTGCTCTATTTCCTTTCAAGTAGGGACTTCTCCGTGTATTTATTCCTTCAAATGTGGATTAATGCAATGGACTTCATTTGGGGCTGCAATTGCAAAGCACTACATCTCGTATAGAATTTGGCTCTCCACTTACCTGATCTTGTTTTTTCTGTGATCATATGACAGGTATGCTTCATAATCTATGCTGGCTGAATTTACCTGAGACATCTTCAGTGTGGGTTAATGGGGGGGGGAGAAAGAAGGTGGTCATTTGAGGAAACAGCACTAGATTCACTAATGAGGTATATCAAACTTGATGACAGTGGGAATAAAGCTACACGAAACCTAACGTGCAAGAATCCCTACAGAAAGAGACAGAAGATGCATCAATAGAAGAGAGAGAGAGAAACCCAGTGATAACCCCAGAAGGAACAACTTCATAATCAGCTAAATTCTGACCTCATGTATACTGGTGTAAATCCAGAATAACTCCATTGGCTTCAACGGGATAACTAAGATAAGAATCTGTTCAGAAGTGACGGAACAGAAACTAAAATTGAAATACTTTCTATTTATGCTGAATATTTGGCATTGTTTACATTTTATTACCCTAGTTTACCCAGGATATGCAATTTATATTTTGAACTGAAGTATATTAAATTGGAATCCCTGAAAATGATAGGTCCTAATTAGAAAGAAGGTGAAGCAATAGCACTGCTACAGTGTCAGAATTAGCACGATATTTGAGAACAATGGGCCAGTCCACTAACCCGCACACCACCCCAGGTTTAAGTTTCAACATCGTCCTTTCCTCCTACAATAAATCTGACAATATTTCATAAACAGATGGAGGAAGTGGTGCAGAATGAGAAAGTGATCTTCATGTTACAAATAGTGACAAATGATAACCAGTGGCTCAGATCCATCTGGCAGCACTTTTACTCTCACCCTTTTACTCTGCCTTGCTTCATACCCCTTTCTGCTTGAATTAGTTCGGGTAAGGCACCAAGTGTAAGGGAGTTTGTGGGTTCAAGTTAACAGTACTTTCATTGTTTTGGGGAGAGCGATATGAGTTTCTGGATGGCTCCCCACAGATACCCCCCACAAATTAAAAGGGCAAAGTTGGACTGGAAGTGTATTTTGAAAAATGTTCATTTGCTTGTATATAATTCTTATGATGTGTAGGAGTGATTTATGTATATATTGGGGAGAGTGGATATTCATGGCTGGTCTTAGAGAGAGTGAACAAGGATATGCATAACAATGTGTGTGAGCTTGCTTTACTGTCACATTCATGTAAAAGGGGGAATGGTTAAATTAATCGGGTGTGGGTTCATTTGCAGGATAGGAATAGCTAGGAAACAAGTTTCTCAAAAATGGCTCAATTCATCCTTATAATATACAGCTGGTACCTTATGAAATCAGCTACCGTAAAATTGCAAGCACAGTAGCTGACTTTTCAAAATACTGCAATGTGTGCTGGCTATCAGTCAGCAGGCTCAAGTCTATATTGCTTCATTGTTACCTTTATTCCGGTCTCCTTTGCTTGGGGCAAAGCAAAAAATTAAACTCTCCCTAAACAAAAATGTCTGATGTATTTTCATCTTTCCCTAATAATTTTAAAATGCATGTTTACAAATAGTCTGGTAAGTGGGTCTTTTTACTTCCATGTACTTGTTGTCGGTAGCTACCGGTGTGGTGCTCTGCTCTTGTTTGATGATGATAACAGTCGGCTGCGTGCGTGTTCCTTCTGTGTGCTGCCCCAGCTCTGTGCAGATAGCTAACACAGCAGACCCCGAGAGAACCCCCAGAAACCACAGACGCTAGTAAGGTACGGAGGAACCTGAGCCAGGTTTATTGTCAAACGAAGCACAGTAATAGTTCCCTATAGACTCTACAGGGCATACTACGAATTTGTGCTCCCTGGCACTGGATACAGCTCAGTCAGTGGCGGGACACTCCACTGCCCCCTAGGCTGGACAAAGATGTGCGCTCCCGGACCTACTTTTATACAGTTGCAGGACAGATTACTCATCATAGTTCAAATGAATCTATCCATCACGTTGTCCTTTTGACCCTGTCTTTAAGATGCACCTGCCTGTTCCTTGTTATGGTTGTGGAGTGTTCTGATGCCGTCTGGGCTCAAGTTCCTCTCATTAGCACTTATGTGTGTGTGCACGTGCTTCTAACAACCTTTTCTTGCCAACTTCTGTGAGTGGGACCTGCCTCTGGCTCACAGCCCAGCTTTGCTTAACATTGCCTGGAAGTACTTTGATTCAGGCTTCAGGCCTCAGTCTGGGCCTCTGATACAAGAGTTTATGTTTCAGGGTCTCCTCTTACTACAGAAGTGACAATGTTTCTAATGAGGACTTCAATACTGAATATTTAGACTACATCCTTGTTTTTACATACTATGTATTTTTTCATATTCACATGTATGAATCAGCTAGCAATGTCTCTTACCTTCCTATTCTTGTGCTTCTTGAGAATTTCCCTCTTTACTGATACTGAGATCCCAAAACTGCTAGCTGCTCTGAGTAGGCAAATGTCTGTACCCATTGAATCAGTGGGGCTCCATCTGGGCACAGTGGCTTATCTATGCAGAACAGAGTTATGCATGCTTGCTAGGAAACAAAGTCAGTGGATTAAGTTCTGATCTAATTTATAGAGATATAAATCTGGAATAAGTCCACTGAAATCAATGAAGCTACTCTAGATTTGCACCAGTGCAAATGAGATCATAATTTGGCCCACTGAGTTTAAACAGTGCTCGTAAAATGTGTTATGAACTTTTTCAGAACATAGGAATGGCAATACTGGATCAGACCAGTGGTCCATCTAGCCCGGTATCCTGTCTTCTGACAGCAGCTAATGCCAGAAGCTTCAGGACAATTATCACATGATCCAGCCCCTGTCATCCAGTTCCAGCAGCTGGCAGTCAGAGGCTTTAGAGACACCCAGAGCATGGGGTTGCATCCCTGACCATCTTGGCTAATAGCCACTGATGGACCTATCCTCCTTGAACGCATCTAATTCTTTTTTGAACTCAGCTATAGTTTTGGCCTTCACAAAATCCCAGGCACAGCATTCCACTGATAGACTGTGCATTGTTTGAAGAAGCACTTCCTTTTCTTTGTTTTAAACCTGCTGCCTATTAATGTCATTGGGTGACCCCCGGTTCTTGTGTTGTGTGAAGAGGTAAATAACACTTCTTTATTTGCTTCCTCCATCCATGATTTTATAAATCTCGATTGTGTCTCTTTTCCAAGTTGAATATGGAAGTTGTTCCATACCCCTACTCATTTTTTTGCCCTTCTCTGTACCTTTTCTATTTCTAATATATCATTTTTTGAGATAGGGTGACCAGAACTGTATGCAGCATTCAAGGTTTGGGCATACCATAGATTTATATGGCGGCATTATTATATTTACTGTCTTATTATTTATCCCTTTCCTAATTGTTCCTAACATTGTTAGCTGTTTTGACGGCCAGTGCACACTGAGTGGATATTTTCAGAGAACTATTCACAATGACTCCAAGATCTTTCTTCAGCAGTAACAGCTAATTTAGACCCCTTCATTTCGTAAATATAGTTGGGATGATGTTTTCCAGTATGCGCTACTTTGCATTTGTCAACAATGAATTTCATCTGCCATTTTGACAGGTTTCAGAGTAGCAGCCGTGTTAGTCTGTATTCGCAAAAAGAAAAGGAGTACTTGTGGCACCTTGCTCACGAAAGCTTATGCTCAAATAAATTGGTTAATCTCTAAGGTGCCACAAGTACTCCTTTTCTACCTGCCATTTTGTGCCAAATCACCCAGTTTTGTGAGATCCCTTTGTAACTCTCTATGTGCTTTGGACCTGCCTATCTTGAGCAATTTCATCTGCAAACTTTGCCACCTCACTGTTTACCCTTTTTTCCAGATAATTTGTGAATATGTTGAACAGCACTGATCCCTTACAGATCCTTGGGGGACCCTGCTATTTACCACTCACGAGTCTGAAAATTGACCATTTATTCCTGCCTTTTGTTTCCTGTCTTTTAACCAATTACTGACCCATTAGAGGAACATTCCTCTTATCCTGGGTCTGCTTACTTTGCTTAAGACCTTGGGACCTTGTCAAAGGCTTTCTGAAACCAAGTACACTATGTCAACTGGATCACCCTGGTCCACATGTTTGATGACCCCTTCAAAAACTTCTAATAGATTGGTAAGGCATGATTTCCCTTTACAAAAGCCATGTTGACTCATCCCAGAAAATCATGTTCATGTATGTGTCTGACAATTCCGTTCTTCACTATAGTTTCAACCAGTTTTCCTGGTATTGAAATTAGATTTAATGGCCTTTAATTGTCAGGATCACCTCTGGAGTCTTTTTTGGCTTCACATTAGCTATCCTCCAGTCATCTAGTACAGAAGCTGATTAAAGTGATAGGTTACATATCACAGTTAGTAGTTCCGCAATTTCATATTTGAGTTCCTTCACAACTCTAGGGAGAAAGACACCATCTGGTCTTGGTGGCTTATTGCTGTTTAATTTGTCAATTTGTTCCAATATTATTTCAGGTAAACTTGAAGGAGATTTATTTATAAACTGATTATCAATAAGATGGTATAATATCATCTGAGTCACTAATAGCGAAAGAAAGGATTAATGCAAAACTAAGAACCATAAGTGAATCTTTTTCATGTCCAAATACTGGATTTCATCTAGTTAGATAGTCTTCTTTTGTTTATTTATATTTACAACTGAGTTTTCCCTGAACATCTGAGTTTCAGCTGAATGTGATAGCAATTGGTCCTTCACATAGGACCAATGTGAGATTCTTAATCCAGGTCCCTACCGTTTGGTCCCTTCAGTAAATTTGCTACCAGAGCCTTAATCCTTACAGTCTCCTCCAAAAATGGATTTATCTTCCTTTCCTATTTTTTCCGAAGCAAGAAGTTCTGCCCTCTGGCTTCACATTTTTATCTTGGCTTACAGCTTTTCTGACTGTTGTCATCTCCTGCTTGTTTTTGCTACTTTTCCTACAGACTGGGAAGTTTGGTGGTTTATGACTTCCTGGTGTGAGGTGAGCATCACAAAGTGGTGACAAGCAAGTTATTAGTACATAACAACACAGTGCATTATCAAATCCCACTGAATTTTAGTAACTTCTGAATGGGAATGATAGCTTGTAATAATATGACCCATCATGTGCGATTCTGAGAGATGACTCTAATGTTGCATGCCACCAACACAGCAATCATTCTGTGGATTACACTATATTAGCATTCCATTGTGCTTCATTGATCAACATGTGAAAAGTACTTCTCCTTCCACATGGTGCCTCACACATTTCATCTTGAAAGTATATCAACATTTTTTGCACTCCCTCAAATGCCAGTAGAGAAAGATGCCATACTGGCACAGAAAAAAAAAATTAATAAAAACTGGCAGTTGTTTCAAGGTTTTTAGGTCTTTGGTTATCACAAGAGCTTGGCAGAAAATGAATCATGACAAAGTCGAAATCATGAACATTTTTGCAAATTGAAAATCTGAAAAAAGTTTTGGATCAGGTCAATAAAAATGTTTTGTCTAAATAATATCAAAGTGTTTCATTTTGATTGACTTTAACCTTTTTTTAACTATAAATTAACAAATTGTATAATGAAAAATCAATTTGACCTGAAAAACAAATGTTTCATTTATAAAATGTCAAAACATCTCATTTCAACAATTTTGAAACTTTTTTCAAAATATTTTTAAAATGGGAAATTTGTTGAAACTGACCCTTTCTTGTGAACAGGTTTCTGTTTCAACAAATCAGAATTTTCTAAATGAAAAAATGTATAACTAAAACAATACCCAAACAGCTCTAGTTTTCACATTTTTAGTAAAGACTACCTGTCCAATTCCAGTTTGCTGCTCTCCTAAAAATTTAATATCTTATATTGTTCTAGGGTAGCAATTTTATCTTGCACAACTTGTATGGTAAATAGAGTTGGATTCTGATGTCTATAATTTGCTTCTACATGCTTGCCTAAACTTTTACATAACCTGATTTTAGAATGAAACCCCATGATAACATTGCATTCACAAAACATTACAGTATTGTAAATGCCTGTTTTATAGCTATACTCTTACCTAGAGGTGTGTGATCTGAATGTCACTATACATAGAATTCAGTGTGAAAAATTATTACAAATGGATTATTCTGGTACGTCCTAGATACAGTACTACCTATAAAACTAACACTGCCAACTCTGCTCCATTCTCTGTACTAAATGACAAATTTGGACTATCTGATAATGAAATCTAATGGGTCCATTTTTTTAAAAAAATGGACTCCAAGAAAATTTCCATTTGGGGAATTCAGTAGGAGATTAATTCAGTTGAAATTGGTATGTCCTGTAGGTCAGTCCTTGGACCACATTTTTCCCCCCCAATGGTATATTAATGACATACTGAAAGTGTGCTCAGAATCAAATTTACTACCCTGAGCAGATGATACAGCAATTCTTTATTCACCTAGGTCAACTGCCTCCTACCATACAAAAAGTGCTGTCAGATCAAAAATGCTGAAATATCTTGTAGATTAATATAAATACCTTAGACTTACAGTTGACCAAAGTTTGTTCTGACATCTTGCATCCCATTCACCAAGAAAAATTACATAGGAGTCTGAAGAATTCCACACAAAATATTCTAGAAGTTTCACACAAATTAGAATGTTTAGAATTTTTCAAAAATCATAATTTTGATTAATATAGAAAATATTCTCATTGGGGTGGCAAAAAGAGTACATGATGTTGTAATAAAAATGGTATTATATATATAAATAAATGAAAAGAAAATATTAAAATAATTTTTCAGAATCTGCTTTCTTAGTATTAGATTATGCAGAGTAGCCTTTTGTATTTCTCTTTATAGGATATAGTTTCTCTATTTTCAGTTCTCTCTCCTTTTCCTTAAAAACACATACACATGCACGCACAAACACACACACTTTCTACATATCCATTTTTAAAATAATAATGATATTTTGCATTTATATAGCATCTTCCAGTCAAGGATCTCAAGGCCTTACATATATTTTTGACAAAAAATTTTAAATGAAAATGAACAAAAAATCCTGTTTTCTACTGGAGAAGTGGGGGACGCATTCAAAATAATTTAAACATGACAGAAAGTAATAATTTCTCTTACTTTTCCAAAGGTAAACATTTTAAAAAAGTTTTAAAAGGGTGAAGAAATCTTGAAAAAACTACAACAAAATTTCTGAATGAAAAGAAAAAATTTTTAAGTGTTTGCAAAAATGTATATAAAATATATCATTTCTAATTTGATATGTATCCCAAACCTTCTCTCACAAACACCTCCCTGCCCCTTCCCTAATACTCAGGCCAATGGTATGATCATGGTGGACAAGAATCAGTAAATATTTTTTGAGAGGCAGAAAAGATGGTACAAGAATCAGAAATGTATATGTGTAGGAGTCATGGGAGGTGCCATGCTGGCAAAAAGGGCAAGACTGCCCCTGGAAGTCCCTTGACTCCTAGTCCTCTGCTTTTACCATATCGTGTTGCAATATGGGAAAATGTTTCAAATACATCTTTTGCAAGGCAATTCCTGCTTGGATACAGTGTTTTTTTTTTACTTACTCTACATAAATATCAGGCGAGGTGGCATGTTAACACATCTGGAAATGCTGTTGCCACATTATGTTACTGCAGTTCTATGGAAGTTGTAATATTATTTACACTTCTCTAATCTTTGAAAGAACACCAAGCGATAACAGATTTTTGGTGAGTGGAAATAAGGATTTTTTCTTTTATGTCATTATCAGAAGAGTTGGGAAATTAATCCATAACAAAAGAGTAATTATGTCAAAGGAAAAGATAGCAGAAAAGGGAACTACTTTTTCACATTAAGGACCAGGTTTTCAAAAGGCCCAGCCTCTCCGTTTGTTTGGTAGTACAAGATAGGATGGGAAACAAAGATATAATCAAGAGATCCTGAGGCTCCACAAAGATATTGAAAACACTTCTAACCTCACAAGAAGAAAGATTATATCAGATGACAAATGATAAAATAACTTTTCAGGTTTCAAGATCTATTGGGCTGACTGAGAAGGTCTGCACTTCAAATTTTTGGGAACTGAAAGTCCTGGCATAAATTTCTAGAACCACACAATACAGACAATTCTGTTGCAGGAAAGCACACAGTACTGTTGAAATCTTACTTTTGTGTCTATATCTGCTGAGCCAAATTCAGTGGGACATAAGCGGAAGCAACTCTCATTGCTCCAGTGAAACTCCAGTTATACCTTATTTACACCAGGGCTAAATTTTATCCTAAAGTAAGATAGGAAAGATATAGGGAAGGGTAACCACCTTTCTGTATACAGTGCTAGAAAATCCCTCCTGGCCAGAGGCAAAGTCCTTTTACCTGCAAAGGGTTAAGAAGCTCAGATAACCTGGCTGGCACCTGACCCAAAATGACCAATGAGGGGACAAGATACTTTCAAATCTGGAATGGGGGAAAAGGCTTTTGTCTGTCTGTGTGATACCTTGGCCGGGAACAGATCAAGGATGCAAGCCCTCCAACTCCTGTAAAGTTAGTAAGCAATCTAGCTAGAAAATGCGTTGGGTTTTCTTTGTTTTGGCTTGTGAAATTCGCTGTGCTGGAAGAAATGTGTATTCCTGTTTGTGTCTTTTTGTAACTTAAGGTTTTGCCTAGAGGGATTCTCTATGTTTTGAATCTGACTGCCTGTAAGCTGATCTTCCATTCTGCTCTTACCAAGTTGCTCTTATCTTTTTTTGTTCTTCTAATAAAGTTTTGTTTTTTAAGAATCTGATTGGGTTTTTTGGGTCTTAAAAATCCAAGGCTGGTTTGTGCTCATCTTATTTATTCTCAAGCCTCCCTAGGAAAGGGGGTGTAAGGGCTTGGGGGGATATTTTGGGGAAATAGGAACTCCAAGTGGTCCTTTCCCTGATTGTATGTTAAATCACTTGGTGGTGGCAGTGTTTACCTAATCCAAGGGCAAAGACTTTGTGCCTTGGGGAAGTTTTAACCTAAGCTGGTTAAACCTAAATTTAGGGGTCTTTCATGCGGGTCGCCACACCTGTACCCTAGAGTTCAGAGTGGGGAAGGAACCCTGACAGTCATCAAGTCAGCTCCTAAGCTTTTCTTGGATAATGTAGATTGATTAGAAATGTAGAAAACATAATTTACAGTGAGAGATTAAAGAAGTTCAATCTTTCATGACTTTTTTTATTGAATTCTCTCAAATTTTTCGAGACCCTCTTTGAAGTATAAACACCAAAACTGGACACAGTATCAGAAGTGGTCTCACTAAAACCATATACAGAAGTAATACCACTTCCCTACTCCTATTTGATATTCCCTTCCTTATACATCCAAGGATTGTATTTGCCTTCTTAACCACAATGTTGCACTGGGAGTTCATGTTCAATTGACTATCTACAATGAACCCTACATCCTTTTCAGACTCATTGTTAGCCAGGATACAGTTCCCCATCTTATAAATAAATGTGACCTACATTCTTTGTTCCTAAATGTTTGACCTGGCACTGACCTCGAATACCACTCCTGGGACCAGTACAGACCATGAAGCCCTGCCTGCCTGAGAGGCTGCTTCTTTCTCTACGTATTAGTCACAATATAGTTGAAATCAGATGGGGCACTTTTGCTAAAAGTCCCTTGATTGAAATGTCTGGGACTGGAGGCAAAGTATTCTCTGTGGAGGTAATGTGTTAATGACTGAACTTACATTTCTTGACAATCGTTCAAGGCTCATGTATTTACTCAGCCCTTTGCTTGAACAATGGGTAATGTATAAAGCAGCATTCTGGAGTCAGAATCTTTAAGTTGACTTTTTGTCAATAATGATTGAGTAATTTGATGAGAGTACATGGCTGCTTTTCCCTCCCCCGGCAACCCTATGGTAAATTTACTTCTCTGTAGTTGCCTCTATTTGAACTCCAGAATTGATTTCAGGAGAGGGAGTGTTCTTGTATGGGTTGCTGGCCAGGTTTATCATAAGGCAAACCTCCTCTTAAATAGGCTTCTTGAGGGATCCTAGAGTGTCCAGCTGCCTCTCTCCCTATTGGCCCAGGTGACTGAGCTTTTCTCCACCATTCCAAATTACCCTTGCCACTTCAGATCATTCAAACTGTGGAGAGGGCACTTGAATACAAGTTCATTTTGGTAGGTCAGATAGGCTCCCCCTCCTCCAAAATATACCTCAGAATCCCAATAAGTCATTCTTTGTTCCCCAAACCTCTGACCAGAAATGTAGAGCTGCACTTGTTGCAATGACATTGCACTATTGTACAACACAACTGTTTGGGATATTCTATTTCATGGGGTTACACAGAGATATTGTGCTCCTAACAGGTGGCACCTAGATAGTACAATAATGAAGATATTAGAAATATCTTACCTTGGCTCCTGAAACCTGGACTTGGCTTGCCAAAAAAGCTGGTGAACCTTTGTCAACTTGACCTTAGCTTTAGTCAGTTTGTTATTCAAAACCCAAACCGGACAAATATTATCTGGTTTGGGTTTCCGTACAGAAGTTCTACATGCCTCTAGTTGTGATATGTATATCAATTGCTGACGATAGAATTTGAAAAAACAAAGACCTGGTGAATTGCTGACACAAAGGGTCACTACTCTTGGCCTAGTATTAAAAGGAAGAACCCAAGAGTATGGTATTTCCTGTGAGTGCAGTTCACGATTTGAATAATGAAAGATCCGTTTACTTGTCCTGGAACAAAATACTACAGTACTACAATTTTAACCAGAAGTCTATAATGAATAAGATATAAAAATAAATTCAAATCAAGTCATTAAAAAAGAAAAAAAAATCCCCACACATTCGACAGTCTTGCTAGTTATACATAAAGATAATTGTGCTCTCCTTGGTGGAGCGAAATAAGAGCATTTTATGTTTTTATAGGATAAGAAGCTTTTGAAAATTAATGTTTTCCAGGAAATGGGGTTGATTCTGCTGTGTATGTGACCCAGAGCTGAGAGCATGTCATGTAATTTAATTAGCCAAATATGGTCACATTGTTAAAGAAAAGTACACATGGCCCATGTTCAAAAATGTGCTCCTATAGTACATTTACATCTCCAAGTGAAATACTGTGATGGCAGAAACAAGCCAGATATTTGTTCATGCATCTGTAAGTGTCCCAGAGCAGACATACTTTTCTTATGGACCTCAGGTCTTCTCATTAAAAAGTTGTGACTCTGAGAATACTTGCCAAACCATATACATCAATGTAATAGCATGTATGGTTATATGTTTTGATCATTCTGGCAGCAAGAATTAGCTTCCTTTTTTCCATTTTAAAAGTATTTTTCATTATCTGATTGCTAGTCACCCAGCAAAATTAATGGCTTAGGTTATTTAATAAGTTACCAGCTCAAAAGGTGACCAAATTTTAAACCATACATCATATATAGATATCCTTTTCCTAACTATATTGCCTGTGGTGTTAGACACTGGCATGATAAGCCCATACTGGATTGAAGAATGTAAATTCTGAAAACAGCTGACAAACCAAAGCTTTTAGGTTTGTGACTTTGGCTCATGTGCATAATGGCATCCATCCAGTAAGCTTTGCTTGCCAGAGTAACCAAGAAAGCACCTGATCCTAAAGCTACAAGAGAAAATTTTGCCTCTGAGGTGCTAGAAAATTTCCACATAGCCATTCAAGACTCAACATATTTGCTGAAATGTATAATAACATTCTTTAATAAGATCACTACACCATTAATTGTGAATGTACATTTTTCTATGAGCTAAATTCTGTCACATCTCCAGGTGCACTAGGACCAAAGAGAACAGAGGAAGCATCTTTTCACTCACCACCAATGCAACTGCATGGAGTCATGCAAATTGGTGTCTGGAGCCAATGTGATCTTACAGAGATGCAGCTGGACTGAGATTCAAAGATCTGGGCTGTCTTCTCATTTCTGCTACACAGACTTGCTTTGTGACCTGGGGCAAGTCACTTTCCTTCTCTTTGCCTCATTTCCCACATGTAAAATAGAGATAATGACAGTGACCCTTTGTCATAAAGTGCACTGAGACCGACAAGTGAAAACCCTATATCAGAGCTAAACATTGTTATTATTGAGTGCTAGGCCAGGGGCCTGGATAACTTGTGTGGCAGAAACCCTGACCACACTCTTGTTTACTCTAAGAACGAGCTAGTACTTGGAAATATTTGCAAGATGCCAGCCAATAGGCTTCATCAGAAGGGTTGCTGAGGAAATTACCCTCCACCACCCAGAGTCAGTCTCTCTGGATTGACCAAACAAAGGCAGCATGGCTCAGGGAACATCTTCATAGACTACTGTTCTTTTTGTCCCCTGTAGGTCAGATAGGAAGTGCCAGAATTTAGTCCCATAGCCAGTACATATCTGAAGGTGAGTCTGTGTCCAGACTACTAAGTACCCCACTGAAGTAAAGATGGGTCTGAGAAACAAAGTTCAGATCAAGATGCAGATCCACAGCATCATAAATTTCAAGGGTAGTTGAGATCCATCTCTGTATGCAGATAACTAGAGATAATGTTCTTTTCTAGCACTTTCCAGCAGTGTAAATTGTAACACTTCAAAAGAGTCCCATAATGCACCCAACAGCACTTGACACATGAGCAGGACTCCATGTTGTTCATTGTTTGTGTTATTTATTTTATAGCACCTTACATTAAGCTATGTGCCTCATGATACTTGTTTCTATCTCTTTTCTTTAAACTCTCTTCAAGTGTTTCATTATAAAAATAATTTAGTAGATTGTAAACACAAAAACATCTTTGCCATACATGTGATATGTCAGACATAGTTGGAAAGGGTTTGTTATTTTTCACTGAAGAAACTTATGACCTCAAACAAGACAGGTATAAAAAATTGATATACTAATATTTTATGATTTTGTTACAAGAAATTTTAAGAGTGTGCTCATTTTTCTTTTCAGCCTCATTTTTATTTTCAAGCTGCATTTGATTTACAGTAATGGCAATACCCAGACGTTATCCATTAGGTACTGAGAGGCTGAGGCTAATGAAAGTAACACATGCTCAAAGTAAACCCTGATGCAAATCCACACTGCCACATGTGATTGTAACATGCTACTTAACACCCTCAATGGGGACACTCCAACCATGGTTCTCACAGCAATGTTAGGAGAATGCCAGACAACTATTTGGCAAACAATTCAGACATGCACTTAGAAAACAAGAAAAATGACGGTGTGGCCTGCTTGGCTGGATAACAGCAGCCTTCTGTGAAGGTTCTCAAGAGGCAGGAAAGGTGTCATGTTTTACAAGCTATCAATATCATATTATCCTCTAACCTCAGATCTCTGAAACATACAGTCACACATTATTTTTACTGGGGCCTTACAACTCACAGTAATATACACAATTATTCAAGTGCAGTGTTTATGTTTCTTTAGGACACCTATGCTATTTAAATGTAAACAAAATACAAACAATGTGTTAGTCTTTGCAAAGACGTTTTCTACCTCTTTCTAGAGCTACTAGGGAACAACTGAATGTATTTAGTATTTTTACTAGAAAATAAATTGTGGCCCAGTAAAAACAGCAAATAAAGAATTTTTACCAAATGTGTTCATTCAGTTGAATGCTATTCTCACCCTCATCTCCTTTCTTAGTATTAAGATTAAATCCTTCAAGCCATGCTGCTGTACAGTTTAGACTGTCACTACTCTATATATCCAGTGACTGATGTAATCATTGTGCAATCAGTGGGGTCTCCTTGGCAAATTGTTTAACACCCTAGAGCACAGTATAGCATTGTGCTTTGAAATGCTGTTTAACTGTTCCTGTTTTCAAATGATATCTGCAGTCCCCATTGTATCTTTGGGAACTGATGACATGTATTTCCATGGATGGATTCTCCAATCTCAAACAGAGGCCTGTCACAGCGGGTACACTAAGACATCACTTAAATCTATTTTCAGTGGATTCTTATGAAACCAAGAGAGATTCCTGATCCTTACAATGTACAGCCTGCACCTGTTGTGTAAGCTTTGTTTCAGGGGAAACAATTTAATTGTGAGCTCCCTGCAACAGCACCCTTGTTTCATTCCTTGCACACTTGCAACAGTAGATAAATACTACTACAAGTAATATATGTGTCACTTTTTAAGGTAAGAAGATAAACCATTTTATACTGCTGTCTTCCTTACTATGATTAACAATGGACACATACAAAGAAAATCATGTAACCTTCCTTTTTAAAATTTTCTTGTGCTAGCAAGTTTGTATCCTTGAAAATTCTTTTTGTGGAAAAAGAATAGTCCCATTCCTCCTTTCTAGAGGTAGCTCAAGAGTCAGTTCTTATGAAACATGAAAATGCATCCTGGGATTTCCATATGGATGGTCAAATGGAGACATTAATGGAATCTTACTGTCCGAGACCAGATGATAACCCACAATTAGAAAAGTAAAAACACAGCATAAATGATGAAAAGCAAATGTGATTTTCAACATTTTTTCAGTATTAATAAGGTGGTGTTAGTTGTACAGGCAGGGAGATTTTTGTGCATGGGTATGATTAGATTTTTAACTTGACAGTGTTTCTTAAAGGAGAAGAAAAATATCAATTGGATTTGTGTGTGTTCCCTTAAAATAATCTAAGTTCCCTAGCAATTTTAATTTAAAAGCAACCAAGTCCCCAGTTCAGCAAGGTACTTAAGCAAATGTTTAATATGAAACATGTGAGCACTGCCCTTGAAATTAATGGAATTGTGCATGTGCTTAACTGCTCTCCTGGATTGGGTCTGGAGATTTTTGTCTGTTAATATCAGGGATGAGGAATCGATTTTCTCTGCAACATGGGGCAGTGATGGGTTCGGTCACAGAAACCCCCTTGGGACTGTCACCGGATGTGCTGGGACTACCTCTGAGCCCATTTTCTCTGCCAGTTTGGCCTCCAGAACCCTGTCTTGTTGAGCCAGATATGCTAATCTTCTGCAACACAGACCCAGGGTCTGACCCACACCCACAAAGCTTCAGACTTAACTAAAAATGGCTTAGCACATGCTCCTGTCTCTAGCACCCAAACACCCAGCTCCCAATTGGATCCAAACCCCAAATAAATCCGTTTTACTCTGTATAAAGCTTAGACAGGGTAAACTCATAAATTGTCCGCCCTCTATAACACTGATAGAGAGATATGCACAGATGTTTGCTCCCCCAGGTATTAATTACTTACTCTGGGCTAATTAATAAGCAAAGGTAATTTTATTAAGAATAAAAAGCAGGATTTAAGTGGTTCCAAGTAATAACAGACAGAACAGAGTAAGTTACCAAACAAAATACAACAAAACACGCAAGTCTAAGCCTAATACAGTAGGAAACTGAATGCAGGTAAATCTCACCCTCAGAGATGTTCCAGTAAGCTTCTTTCACAGACTAGACTCCTTCCTAGTCTGGGCCCAAACCTTTTCAGACCAATGTTGTGGTTTATGGCCTGGGTCCAGCAATCACTCACACTCCCATAGTTACAATCCTTTGTCCCAGTTTCTTTCAGGCATCTCTTTGGGGTGGAGAGGCCATCTCTTGAGCCAGCTGAAAACAAAATGGAGGGGTTATCAGGGCCTTTTATATTCTCTCTTGTGGGAGGAAACCCCTTTGTTCTCCTGTGCAAAATCACAGCAACAAGATGGAGTTTGTAACCACCTGGGCAAGTCACATGTCTGTGAATGATTGAACTCTCCCCGGAAAGCTCAGATGTAGATTGGCGTCTCCCAAAGTCCATTGTCAGTTAAGCATTTCTTGATTGGGCACCTACTGAGAATAGTCCTTTTCTCAAGGAGCTGACCAAATGCTTCACTGAGGCTACTTAGAATCAAACACATTGAGACACAAGTACATAGCCAATATTCATAACATCAAATACAAAAATGATACACACATACAGAAAGCATAATCATAACCAGTTAACTACAACCTTTCTATAGACACCTTACTTGACCTCCTTTGTACAAGGTTTGGTACAACTACAGGACCTTAGTTGCAACAATGATCTATACGGCCACAGTTCATGTCAATAATGTCACAGGGGCATTGGTCACTTGTTGGTTTGATGTACAGTAAATGGTGGATTCTCTGTAACTTGAAGTCTTTATATCAAGATTTGAGGACTTCAGTAACTCAGACTACTACAAGACTGGATGGGTGAGGTTCTATGGCCTGCAACATGCAGGAGGTCAGACTACATGATCCTAGTGGTTTTCTGGTCTTATAGTCTATAAGTATGTCTACACTGGCAAGTTCCTGTGCCACAAGTGATACCACTTTTATTAAAACACTGGAATTAAACCGCTGTTGCGTGTCCACACTGTGGTCCTTGTGATGCTGGAGCACATCCACATTAGCAGCTCTTGCAATGGCAAAGAGAGCAGTGCATTGTGGTAGCTATCCCATTGTGAAACTGACTACAGGGTGCTTTGGGAAGGGTTTGCAATGCCCCATAGGGCAGGCACAGTGTCACATGATGCAGGTTTCCCAATCCCACTGTTCCATGGGTATCCTACTACATTGCCAGCTGCTTCACTGCAACTGAGGTGTTTCTGCACACAAAGTGGCTTGGCAGTGTGTACATGTCTGCAGTCTGAGTGCAAAAAGCTGCTTTACTGCACAGAAACTTGCCAGTGTAGACAAGTCCTATAGCTGAGCACTTGGAGAAATAAAGATAAATACATTTTTAGCTCATGGAGATTCATAAGGCAATCTTAAATTAGTAATAAGTGTGTAGATTTATCACTCAGATTCTCATTCACTAAATCTGTATCACTCATAAGTGAGATGGTGCATTGGGTCCTTCAATTGCCATTCATGTCAGCGCTAAGCATTCTGTATCAAAACTCAAATATCACAGCAATTCTATTCTCTTGTGTACCATTATTTCTTTGAAAAGATTTTTTTTTAGCCATGGTGTATGTTAACCTTGGCCCCTGATTCTGCATTGTGCAAGTTCTGCACCTGTTAACTTTAGAGGGACTCCACATGGGTGCAAGGGTTTGCCAATACAGATCAGGTTGCAGGATAGTTGCCATAGTATGCATATGCATCTTTCATTTATTTTGACTAGTGTCTTCCTGGTACTGGGCTTTAAACTCTTCCTATTTGACACTTGTTGACTTACCATTTCAATTAAATTAAGTTTGCTGTTATGATATGAACTTCTCTCTAACTTTCCCTGTTATGTAAATTTTATTTATCTTGTTAATACAATAGAAAGGGACTGGATTTATGTATTTGAAGATGGTCATCAGATTAACCCCAATTATTTATTTGTACAATATAGGCTATGAGAAAGAGGAACCATATTTATATCTCTCAAACACCAACTCTAGATGAATCCAAAAATATGATTACAGTGTCAAAAAAAAATCTGTTTTGGCTTTTGCTGTGGTACTGTTCCCAAAGTAATCATCCATGGGAATGGTTTATCTGGATCCAAGACAACCAAAATAGCAATGAACACCAGTTTAAAAAGTGCTGTAGTTGATAAAAGACCCCAGCTATCTAATTAATAGTATCCAGATCCACAAAGGGACTTAGTATTGTGACACTCAGCATCACAATGCCTAAGTTTTAAGCACCTAGAAATTCACTGGAACACATTGGATCCACATAGCTTGAGTTAGGTGCTAGGCTTCCTATACAACGAGTGGGGAGATAGGCACCTAAGAATGCAACCAACAAAAGCCAGCACTTAGGTAGAGAGTGGCCTAAGCTAGCCAATGGGAGCTGCCAATGAGAAGGGTGCATCTTAAGCCTCCAGTGACTATTAATTGGAAGTGAAACAGTGTCAAGAGGAGCGATTGAGGGAACTTCACATTAGACTATCCTATAGCCCAGTGGTTAGAGCACTCTTCTGATGGGTGTGTGGGAGACCCCTTCTAATCCTTTCTCCCCATCAAGCAGAGGTAGGAATTGAAGCTCGGTCTCCCACATGCTGCGTGAGTGCTCTAACCTGTGGGCTAGTTATAAGGTGGGCACCAGGACCTTCTGCTTTATCCAGCTTTTGAATGGGGTCTGAGCTGGTAGGCATGTTTTCAGCAATCGGATTAGGCTATGCAGGTAAAATAGGCGCTCTTCTGCATATCTTCCCCAGTATGTGGAACATGCTGAGGCTTAAGCAGGAGATAAAATGCCTGGAGTGAAGAAGCAGTGCACATATCCAGAGGCAGAAACATCTGCGCTTGGGGAATTTTTACTGCAAAATTTAGCTGCAGAGACTTAGTTTATGAGGCTACAGGGTGGCAGCAGCAAAGCGGGAGTTTTGTGGATAGCAGTGGAGACTAAAACTGGGACTAAGGCAAAGATTGGGGGTTAGGCAACTAAGTCCTTTTGTGTCCCTGGGCCTAGCTCTCTAAATATTACAGGTCATATTCAGGTAAACAGCGCTCAGAGAGCTAGTGACATTTGTAGTTTGCACTCAGCATCTTTACCTCAAAACTACAACTGGAAAGTAAGCTATGAATAATACTTCAAAATACCATTAATATCAATGGAGCCTAGCTAGCCTTTCACCTTGAAAAAGCTGCATTTATAAACTGATGCATGCATGCATTTATAACTGATTAAGTGGTCTGGCTATGTCCCACAGATACCAAGTCAAAACTTGACCATCTCTACATTGCCACACACACCGTGGCACAATTTGTTACTCATGATTGTCCACCGAATAAGCTGAGGACTAGAATACCAAGGGCCAGATCCTATGTGAGCATGCAGAGAAGGGAGTAGTAAGGAGTCTCCCTCACCATGTGCACATCCTAAGCTAGGGCCTCTCACAGCTGGAAAAGTGCAGAAGCTGTTCCACCAGGGCTCTCCAAAGAGGGCAGAGTGAAATAGGTAATGCTCTAGCCCCACTCCCACGCAGCGCTAGCTTAGCACACAGTGGGGAGCAGTAGTCTCCCTGCACATGAGGCTGCTCAGGGAAGGACTGTGCCTGCATAACCTGGGTTAACTCCAGGTGCTGTAGCTTAGCCTTTCTATGAAATGTTCAACAGCTTAGAAACCTTTGTATGAAGAAATGGAGAATGTAGCATGAGCATATAGAATGCATCACAAGCATCAGGAATGCTTTTCCTGAGGTGGATGGTAAAACAAAACATCTACGTTAACAGGCAAAGCATAGGAATAAGCAATGTTGCAGTTGAACTGTCAGCTTTGAAAACATGCAGTGCTCACTAGTGGGGGACTGTCTCTATGGGTTTCCCTCAGTTTATTAAGCTGAAGGACCTTAGCTCACCTGTGCCCTAATGATATTCTGCAAGTTGTCTTCCCTGTTCGAAATAAAACAAAAGAAGCATTCTTATATGAAGTCTGAGGAAGATCTCTGGGGCATTTACTCCATATGAATTTGGTGATGTAATAGAGAACGTCTTAATTGGAGACCTCAGTAAGATTTCCCCCCCCCCCCAATTCCGTTAGGAGTTTTTGAAAAGTTCTGCTAGCTTCTTTCAATTCAAGTGGAGGAGGCTGCTAATTTATTAGAGCAGGAGATTCACAAGGGGCTCCTCATATTTCTACAATGGCATGTGTTCTAGAGTAAGCCAAGGAGGATTGTGAGCTGGGGAGAGAGCTTGGCAGGTTTTCTACATTTTTGTTTTATCATGTCTATTTCCATCTTTACAACACTTATTATACCAAAAATTTATAGGACCTAAGAGTACACACAATGGGAACTGTTCACTGTATTGCCTTACTGCACTGCAAATGTATTGTACCTAATCCATGTTTTTATGAAATAGGTACCAATAAAGATTGTTTTCCTGAATCAGTTTTATCCATTTTGAGTTACTTTTTTTAACTAAGCTGGCCCTCGTCCACAATCTGCTGGGTGTATTGGATGATGAACATTTTCAAATTACATGGTTTGTAGTTCCTAGTTCCTCTGAATTTAGAACTGCTTTCAGACTCAGTGAGCTGCATTTGATAAGGCTGTATTTGGTCCAGAACCTTTCTTTCGGTACATAATTGAAACTGTTCTACCAAATCTGTTTCACTTAGACAGAACTATATTCACATTCTGTCAGCCACTCAAAAATATCTGATACAGCCATGAACACTTAGGACAGTGTTATAATGCCATTTAATCACTTTTTCTCTAAAGCACTGGCACATATGAATGCCACAGTGAAAACCATGTAGGTGTCCAGACAGAAGAACTGGATATTCCAATGTGTGCTGTCTCATAGTATTGTAATTATAAATTCAGAGACACAGATGTCACATTAAGGGGTAGTCCAGCCTATCCATTGCCATTTAGAGACTAGCAGGTGTCTGATAAAGCACTCAGTGGAATCTTCCATCTGTCTGACCATCACAGCTCATGCAGCGTATAGTTCTCCCCTTCCAACAGTGGTATTATAAAACTTCAGAGGTTTTTAAGAGCTGTATAAACATGGAGTATGATGAAAGCGCTTTATGAACATATTTTTGCTTGTAGAGTCTCAGTGTGATTTATTTCTTCCCTAAGTCACTCCACAATAATACATTTAGCCTCAGAGTTTATCGCTGTGCTGAATAACAGACATTTTCCTCCCTAGGTGATTTCCAGTTCTCTTCCAGCAACAGATGTTAGTGAAAAAAGAAAAAGCTAGCTCTATTCACCATTCCACCAGAGGAATTAATAAAAAAGGGCTTAGTGAGTGTTTTTTTTCCTGTTTGTTTTTATAGATCTCTTTACCAAGGTGTAGAAGAAGAAAAGTGGATTATGATATTATAGTCAGATAAAGTAAATGAATGAAGGACGGATGGAGCACTATCTTTAGATTATAGCCATTAGAAATGTTATAGAAGAACAAGCAGCAATCTTCCTAGATAAAAATGTGAGTTCTAGAGGTCTAATTCTGTCTTCTATATTAAGAACAGTAATGCTACTTTTATTCAATTTTGAAAATAAATGTATTTAACCAGATCATCTGATGGTATGTACTATTTGAAGAACCAAGGAAAGAAGATGTGCTGATGCAAGGCCTTAGGCTTCTACTCTTTCCCATGCCATCATAATTAAGAATCACTTTATTATTTAAGCCAAGGACATTTGGGTTAATTTTTGTACAGTGGAAGGGATTTTCAAAAGTGCCTAAGTGACTTAGGAGCACAAGTCTGACTACTTCCGTGGGACTTGTGTTCTAAGTCACTTAGTGCTTTTTCAAAAAGAAAAAGAGTACTTGTGGCACCTTAGAGACTAACAAATTTATTTGAGCATAAGCTTAAAATACAGTGTGTATGGTAACACCCATTGTTTCATGTTCTTTGTGTATATAAATCTCCCCCCTGTATTTTCCACTGCATGCATCCGATGAAGTGAGCTGTAGTTCACAAAAGCTTATGCTCAAATAAATTTGTCTCTAAGGTGCCACAAGTACTCCTTTTCTTTTTACGGATACAGACTAACACAGCTGCTACTCTGAAACCTGTCATTAGTGCTTTTGAAATACCACTCAGTTAATTATCTAACAACTGAGCATTTGAACACCTTAGTTCCAGAGAGAAAATGCCAGTTGTCCTGCTCCTAAGACAGTGAGCAGAGCTATACAAATAATTCACAGTGAATAATTCAGTTGAAGAATTTCACCAGTTTGAAACCAAAAAAATGTTTGTGAACAGATAGTGAAATTCTCACATTTATTCTGTATTCAAAGCTCTCTGTGAATTTCTTCAGCAAATAATTCTTGGGCTGCATTCTTGAGAAGACAGAGGCAACTAACCAGCACAGTGCAAATTGCACAGCTGAATGTACTATTTTCAGTTTCCTTTTAGTAAGAGTCAAGTATTTGATCTTAAAACTCATTGTCTGTGAGTATTTGTAATAATAAAGCTTGACAGTTTGGAATGCAAACATGACAGGGTTGCAAATACATTCAAATAGAAATAGACTTTTGAATTTGCATATCTATCCATGAACAGTTTCTCACCATTTGCCCTAGTATCAGAATCAGAACTGGTTCTCAAACCTTGGTCCATAAAGATTGCATTCTAGATAATGAGACATTTTGAGAATGATGAAATCAAGGGCTGAAGGGTGAAAAGATCTTGCAAAGTTGTCTACAAAATCCACAGGTTGGAAGAACCATTGCCTCTAAAGTATGAATCCGTCACTGCTCGACCCTCTCCACAGTACTCTTTCTTTTGGGAAATATAGTGCACTTGCACTATGGGGCATGCAGAGATAAGAACCCCCCAACCCCATTCACAGCTTTATAGAGCCTACTCCAAAGATGGCTTGGGTGCAGTGAGGGGAGGGAAGGGACCATAGGGGTTTATGTTCAGTATTCCCCATCTCAGTGAGCAGGTGGTTGGACAGGGGTAGTAGCAAAAGCTCTCTGGTTGCAGAGAGGAAAATAAGGTACATCCAACATAAGGGTGTTGCAACTTACTTCCTCCGGTGTAAGAGGGGAGCAGAGGAGGAACTGAGTCTGTGCATCACTCAAGCTAATGTCTGAGACAAAAAGCTCAATTTAGCCCTTTTTTAAAATTAATTGTATATTTATACAGGCAACAGATTTGTCATGATCTCATTATTACAATACCACAGAACTGATTTTGCATACTATCTTTTATACAAAAAGTATCAAAAGCATTTCAATTATATCACAGCAGTGGCATCTGCAAATATTGTGGGGCGGGGAGGGAGGAGAAGGGACAAAGGGTAAGAGAGATTGATTGAGTACAAGGAAACTGAGGATAGGATTTGATTGTTTTAGTAGAGAGAAGGTTAGGGGTTATAAGACAGGGAGAAAAGATAGTTCTCCAGATGGGAAATGAAGAGAGTCATGGAATCAATTAACTGCACAGAGGTGGTTCCAGATGGTGGGGGCAGCGTGGGAGAAGAGTCTGCTGCTAGAAATGGGAGGAGGAGGGAAAGGGTTCAAGATGAGCTTATCAGCACAGTAAATCATGGATATTGCTTCACTTCCACAGAATGAAGAATGAGGTCAGTAGTTGCTTCATGCTACATGCATATTTTTTTACCTTTTCGTTATCCATCTATCTATCGGGATCCTGCAAACAACATTGTCTGTCACAGCCTGGATTTGTTAACCTTCTGGAAATGCTGAAAGGGACATTCCCCCCACTGCCCAAGAGTTCAGAGAGGGAGATAGGCTATGAGAAGAGGTATGAAGGGAGGGGATACTTAAATATGGGCTTGATATTATGATTGTGGTTATAGGGATATATATATAAAAATATTTCTGTGGTGGGAGAGGTTATTTTGTGTATGTATAATTATATCTGAAGCTCTCTCTATAGAGAGATATAGCTCTATTTTCCCATCATCTAAAAACATAACATTAGGCTGAGATTTTCAAGTTAATGGGAATTGGCTATCCACATCCCATGATGTAGCTTTGATAGTCTCACCCTTAATGTTTGCAGCGTCCAGTATATTTTTTGTAAGTGAGTCCACAGTATACAATGGGGCCTTGAAGTAGAGCCTAAAAACCAACATGAATACAACCATATAGTCACACTGATCACCTGTATGTGTTACTACCATATGGTGAGAGTGTGGATTTTTCACAGAGCTCCCTCTGTGTACCAAACCTCTCCCGGTGGAGCAGTAACACATTCAGGTAGCCAGGACTGTATCCAACCAAAAAAACCCCAACACACATTCTATCTAAAAATTAACCCAATTTTGGGGGCAGGGTTAAAAAACAAAAACAAGCCACACTTCTGCTAACATGATAAGTCACTATTACCTTGAGCAGTAGTGGCATCCACAGATATAAATCCATATGCAAGATAACCTTTTTAGCAAATCGGAATAAAGTCAAATGCACCATTATTCTGGTACTGGAATTGGGTGCAACCAGAGTCTTTATGTTGTGGCAGAGTTCCGACCTTGTCTCAGTGGGTCCCAGGCTTCCTGGCAGATTACGCTAGCCTCATAGGCTCACTGTGACCCTCTACATAGCCCTTCTCCTTCTAGAGGCAAGGGTCACAGCCTACGGAGCCATTTTCATCATAAGCCAGCAAGGAGGTTGGTGAGAGAACTCCCACAGTCTCTGTTGTCCCTATGGGCTTATTGCAGAACAGTTTAGCCTCCTGTCCTGACAGGGGCCTGTCTTCCCCTCCCAGGAGGTGTTTCCACAGTGGCGAGTTGGGGGGAACCTGGGCCCATCCTCTACTCCGCGTTCTGGCCCATGGACCCTAATGGCAGCAGCTGTTGGCAGCCGACCTTTCACTGCCAGAGTTGCTACATTTCCCTGGGCCACTTCCCCACAGCTCTCCCGATTCTATCTCTCAACACCTTCTTCACCCTTACCTTAGGGCTCCCTTTCCAGTGGCTTGAGGGTGTCTTCATTACTCAGCCCTTCAGCCACACTTCCTCTCCTCTGGTTCCCCTCAGCCTGAGGCTGGAGTGAGCCCTTTTATAGTATCAGAGGGGCCCTAATTAGATTCAGGTGTTCACATTAGCTTAATAGTCTCACCTGACTCTTTTCAGGTTAATTGGAGTCATGTATCCACCCTAGCCTGGAGCAGCCCCTGCTCGGGTCACTCAGGGAACAGAAAACTGCTTATCCAGTGGCCAGTAGATCTGCCTTCTACTACTCTGCTGTACCCAACTATCACAATGTTAACTCTTGTCCCTCCAAATCTTTCACATTCTAACCAACATCTATATGACTCTGAATGGTACAAACCTATAAAGGGACAAAACACCCATGTACCAACCTTTACTATTTCCTATTATCCTCATTATTTTGAGTGTGTTTATTAAAGCTGGTAAAACGGGAACCAGATAGGAACTAGCAGGATGTGATAATATTTAAAGGCTTATTTAAACCTTGGTACATTTGTCAATATAACTAAAACACACAAGTGTTTAAACCATGACACTGAGTCAAGACAACTTGGTCTTTTCCTGGATCAGTCTCTGAATTCTTGTGTGATCTTCATTTTTTGATGACTTAACAAGTTTGATTGAGAAAGGTAACTGATATATTGAGACTTTTTTGACTTGGAGTTTGACTTGGCATGAGACTGATTAAAAATTAGCATCATACACTAGAATTTAACACCCATCAAATGGATTTAAAAGCGAGCCAACTGACAGATCTCAAGAAGTGGTTCTTAATGGTGAATCAGCATTGCTTCCAGATAAATAATACAAATATTGAATAGTGTCAGGCTAGAACCAATCCCTATGTATCCCTAGGAACACTCTCCTTAAAAAAAAAGTCACTGTCAAAATTGGCAGATGGCACAATTAGTGGAGCAGTAAATGATAAGGATAGGAAAAGTTATACAGAGCAACCTGAATTACTTCATGAACTGGGCCCATTTAAACAAAATCCATTTTAATATAGCCAAATGCATGGCCATACATCTAGGAACAAAGAATGCAGACCATAGCTACAGAGATGGGGACCATGTCAAGGAAAGCAATGATTTTCAAAATGACTAAGGGGTGTCAGGGGACAAGGAACTCAACATGAGCGACCAGTGTAATGTTGTGGCAAAACGTCTAATACACTCGTTAGATGTATAAACAGTAGAGTAGTGAGGAGGAGAAAGGAAATAATATCTTTGTGCATGGCGTAATGAGAGAGATACTGGAATGCTATGTTCAGTTCTAATGTCTACCTTTTTAAGAAGAGACAAAATGGAGAGGGTTCAGAAAAGAGCCACAAAAATGATTTAAGGGGTAGATAAAATATCTTCCTAGTAAGAAGTTCTAAAAGAGCTCAATTTGGTTAGCTTATCAAAGAAGATGAAGAGGTGACTTGATGATAGTGTATAAGTACTTTCACAGAGAGAAGATACTGGATACTAAAGAGCTCTGTACTTAGCCAAGAAAGTTGTAATAAGAACCAATGGCTAGAATTTGAAGCAAGACAAATTCAACTTAAAGATAAGGTACACATTTTAAACAGCAAGGGTGATTAACCATTGGAACAAACTATCAAGGGAAGTGATGGATTCTCCATCCCTTGTTATTGTCAAATCAAGTCTGGATGCCTTTCTGGAAGATTTGCTTTAGCCAAAACACAAAAGTTATTGGGTTCAATGCAGGGGTGACTCAGTGAAATTCTATGGCTTGTGATTTACAGGAGGTCAAGCCAGACGTTGCATGGTCTCTTCTGGTTCTAAAAATCTATGAATCTTTGACAAGATGTAATTTATTTAATGCTTGTGAAGTTCTCAGAGATCCTCAGATAAAGACTGATCCATAAGTAAAATGTATTATAAACATTTAAGTAGTCTAATGAAGTACTAAACAAACATGATACAAAGAGGATACCTAAGAAGTACATGTGTGTACAAACTGTTTACATGCACCCCAACAAGCAAGGAACCTCGACTATTATGCCTCATCAAAGAGTCACAGCATTTTATTGCATGAAAAGTAAAACTAAGTATCAGCCTCTGGCTTTAGTTTTCCCATTCTTTTCTTTTGTATGGAGCAGTGTGACTTCTTTCTGAAAAAAAGAAAAGGAGTACTTGTGGCACCTTAGAGACTAACCAATTTATTTGAGCATAAGCTTTCGTGAGCTACAGCTCACTTCATCCGATGTCATCTTTTTGCGAATACAGACTAACACGGCTGTTACTCTGAATTCTTTCTGAAAGGAAATGAAAACATCCAAATCTAGTCTTTAATGGAATACTCAAGATGTATTGTTTCATTATAAAAGATAACAGTTGTAATTTTCAGTCGGTACTGCTAAAGAGTGGCCATCTCATTGCAGACTGCAGGTACACTCTATAGCAGCTATAGCTGCAACTTCCCAAACGTACAATGCAGCAGATCCTCACAGGAGATGTAAAACCATACAGCACAAATAGGCTCCCTCAGAAACTGTCCTTGAACTGTGAGTGTTCCCTGCACGAACCTCAGTGCTGACAAGTTCCAAAGAGAATTCTATCTGATCCTTCTGGCTAGGGGCTGTGTAGTTGTGTTGTTGGAACATGACAGAAAGAATACCTTTAAAGGAGATTGAAATGGTTAGATTCCTAATGATTTATCTTTATTATGCTCGTTTTCCATTGATCGAACAGAGGCCTTTCTAGGGGAGTGTGGAGGGAATTGTGGCCCTCTTGAGATTTAGGGAAGAGGAAGAAGTTTTCACATGTGAGAGAAGAGAGGTAAAAGTTGATGGGGGAGCAACAGCAAAATCTATTTAAACATGGAGGAAGGTGTAGGGCTATATTGTGCATTAAAGGCACAGACCTACTTTATGCTAAAACAAAGCAAGAGACCCAGGAAGGATTCACAGGTGGGTTCTAGTTAGCTAAAACATCAGAAGATTCCCCTCCTATTAAATATATACAGCATGTTCTCCTTTTTCTGCCTGGCCTGCTCTGATGGGGGACAGGACCATGGCACCCTTTCCCCTTTAAGGAAGCTGGTACTCCACTGTTCCTAGTATGGAGATGCATTTTCATACCACCCAAATTATATATTTATAGTGACTGTATCCTGCACAAAGGCACAATGCTGGGAGGCAGGCTCCTTGTGCCAGACAAAACCAGTATGGCCCTCACAGTGATTTACAGCATATTTGCAAGACTGAGATAGAATAAGAACCTATTCAATCCAGTTCTCCCATCCCTCATAATAGCCCTGTGGAGACTCAGAAGTAAAATCTGTTACTGAAACAGTTTATTTTTTCCCCATTGAACATGAATTCTAGGTGGTTATTATAGGGTTGCTCCTGTGTGCGAGGCTGCAGCCCCCTCCCTTTAAGAAAAACCTAATATGTATAAAAATTACATGGATTTTAAAAAGTATGTCAAATTATGAGTATAAACATCCTTGATGCTGTATCTTTAACATTTACACTGCCAGGTACAGACTATTCTCTTCTCGACTGGTAGAGTTTTGATCTATTTTATCTAATGTAAAATATTAGAAAAAAAAAAAAGGTTGCAGAATAGATGCACTCTATATCCCAACACTAGCAGAACCACCTACCCAGAAATATTTAGGATGCCACCCTCCAATAAATAATTTTGAAAGTATAATATTTTAAAACATCAGGGATATCCATGTTCCCTTTGGACTGCAATTTCTCTGTCTTATTTTAGACAGATTTATTGGAGGCATGATCACAAACTGTACTGCCAGTGGAATGATTTTAGCACTCATGCTAAATAAAAGGAATCAGAAATCTAAACCACCCTACATTTGCAATGTGAAAGAAATTTAAATTCACTGAATGACCTTTTAGGTCCTTTAATGCCCCGGTTAACATGTGACAGTGATTATGTTTCATAGTATGTTAAATGTAATTCACAAAGGTTATGTAGATAGCACATTTTAAAATAGCCTGGTAGTTGATAATACCCAGCATATGTGACATTTAATCAGCTTCAGTCTGATGAAACTGTAACAGTGTCTGCCCCTCAGGCTATTTGAATGAGCAAAAAAGGGGGAAAAGTGCTGGAAATGTCTTGCCGTTAGGCTGCTAGCTCCCCTGTATTCTCTGCTAATGCACTTGAACCCTAACCTACAGTAATCACAGAATGCACACTGAGAAGGTAATGGAGTTTCACTCAGTTCAAGGTCGCTGTACAGCCCTCATGCTACCCGACATAACTTGCTGTTTTAGAGGTGCGGATGTGAGACTGTAGTAAACTAGATGAAGAGGAGCTGGATTTATTTGCCCCTAGCCAGAAGTAACAGTTACACAGGAAAAACTAAAAAGTCAAGAGGAGAATATCATGCATTAATATTTAATCATAAAGGATAGTAAAGCAATTGAACGGCAATTGTGATGCACAGAAAAATCAGAAAGAAGGTTTCCAGGAAAATACTATGGGTGAGGAGAGCCTCCAGAATGGCACATCCGCATGACCTACTGAAACAACAACAATATATACACTGTATAAGAGCTGCTTGTTTATGAATCAGTATTATGCCTCTCTCTTTATAAGTGTGGCAGTATGGGAGCTGTCAAACAAAACAACCCTTCAATTTCAAGGGTGTTTCAATGAAGCACTCACTCAGAACAACACTGTTGGCTTTTTGATACAGAAATGAGTCAGAAATATAGTTCATTCCACAAGGAAGTATTTTTTTTCCTTCCTCCCCCTCCTTTCTTCATTTCTAGAGCACATCTCAGCATGAAACAGCTACACCCTGAAAAATGGCACAAAGAACCTTAACAGTGGCATTTTAACAAGCCTAAATGATTTAGAGTCTGTACAAATCTTATTGGATTGGGCACAATTAGTATGAGGGGAGCATTGCCTGAGTGCATTGAGTTGTGAACTCTCTCGGTCTGACCCATTAAGAGACTTTGCTATGTACTGTATGCTGCAGTACTGTGGGAAGACAGGGCATTCATTAATTTCAGTGGCATCACTGAGTAGGACAAGAAGAGGGAGGCACTCAGGTGATCGCTCATTTAAAAAAAAAAAGCACTTACTTTTATCTGTTTTTACTGTTTCTATAAAATCCAGGAATGATGTATTGGTGAGTAATGTGGAGGGAACCAGAACCAAAAGGGAAAAAGTTATACCAAGCTACTTTACATAGCTCAGAAACAGGAGCATAATATCATACTGTAAATAGAAAACTGGCTTTAAAAAAAAACGCACTATAACACTTTCATTTCATCGAAGCCTTGGTATACTTTTAGCACTTTGGAGATTATTTTTTTGTCCTCCTCTCTTTTTCAAATGCGCTGGAACTGGAAGTGTCAAAATATATCAGAGAAGTGACTTGCCAAGGATCAGAAAAAACAAATCAGGTTTCATGAGAAAGCCTGATCTTATGAGATTTCCAGCTCAATTCTGTGGACTCCAGAAGTTCAGATTGTTAGGTTACGGTCAGGCTGCTAGCATGCTGAGACCACTGCCTGTCATGCTGACCAATATTGTCTCATTGTTTCCTTGTAATCTCCCTTTGTATACATCTATTTCTCTTGTCTGATACAGAAATAAATTTCTTTGGAGCAGGGACAGTCTTTGTTCTGTATTTCTACAGGGCCTAGCACAATGGGGGTCCTGGTTCCTGACTGGGGCTCTTAGATGCTACAGTAATATAAGATAAATAATAGGCCAACTCTCTGGACTTCTGGATGCTTTTCAAATTGCATGCAAATCTATCTCAGGGTGTGAGTGTATACGCTCCCCACATAAATTATATTATAATTTTTCATTGCTTCACTACGGCCTCACAGTTCTTTAAAGCCCATGAAAATCACCTTCATAATCCTACTCCCACTTTACAACAATCAGCATGCTTCACTGATTATTGTGTTACAAAAGCTTCTGATTTTCACCCTTGCAACTCCATTGTCCTCTCAGAATTTACACCTGACTTTCACTGGTGTACTTGTAATCAGAATCAGGTTCTAGCAGTGGATCCCGAGTCCTCATTCACCAACAGGATAAGGCTCTAGAATATGCTAGGTCTCTGCCCAGGGGTGAAAGGTGAAGATATTTTCTTGTTTTTTCTCTGCTTCCCTCCTTGGGCCTCCATATAGGGCTAGGCCATAATCTACACACATCCCCAACAAGTTATCATGAAGCCTTGCTGTAATTTTGCTTTAATATAACCTAAGAAGGACTATGGCAATATAGGCAACTCTGGACAATGGCAATGCAGAGATGTAAAGGGGTACAGGCACCCTGGGTAGCAATATGGCAGTGGAAGTAGGCTGTGTCAAGCTGTTATTTCTTATCCTCCCTGCTACAAATAGACTGGAGGGGGCAGAACTGGCCTTAACTTTCTGTCCCACCACTACACAGGGCTGTCTAGCTGATCTTGGCACATCAGGCAGTGTGAGTTGTGGTGGGTATATAGACCTAAAGCAGTTTACTCCCTCCCCAGACCAGCAGGGGGGAACCAGAAGGGAGATTTAATCAACTCTGAGCCAGACTCCCTTCCGGGGCTGCTCCAACAGTGGCAAATTAACACTCTGGCCTTTACTCTGGGCATACAGTGATCTCATGATCTAGCTCTATATTAGGCTCTCAAAGAACAAAGCAGCCAGATGGAGAAGCAGGAAAACAGGTATCTACCATATAAACGTAAAGAGAGCCAAAATGAACAATTCTGTACAATAAGAAAAATAAAATAAGTAGGGAAAAAGCCGCTTAAAAATTTGTAAAATCATAAAATTGCTTGGTAAATTAGGATGATATCTTTCACTGTTGTTTTCAGCATTGTAGCCATAGTAGGCCTATGAAATTAGAGACACAAGGTGGGAGAAGCAAACTTTTGAGCTGCTGACAGGCAAAAAAAAAAAAAGCTCTGGCAGTCAAAAGCTTGCCTCTTCCACCAACAGAAGTTGATCCAATAAAAGGTGTTACCCCACCCACCTTGTCTTTCTGGTAAATAGGCAGAAAGCATGTCAGAGACTTAAATGGGGTGGCAGGCAGAAGGTGGAAAACTGAACTGACTGTGCCAAACCTGAAGAGCTTTAAAAACATTAATATTTGGGTAGAATGATCATAGCAGGCATTTGTTCTGGCAAGGGTTATAATTATTGCTCTGAAGTTTTCTGAAAAACCTGGGGGATAATTAGTTGCAATAAGATGGCCTAATAATTGCAAACATTTTTGGAGATCTGGTCCCAGCCTTTCTGAGTGGTGACTCCCTCAGACCCTATAAATCTACTAGACTTTCCTGCATTGGCAATGGGAGCACAAGTATCATGTTGGATTATTCTCTATTAAAAAAAAAGAAAAAGTAATGCCTGCCTGGGTGATTTCTATGAATACCTGTGTCTCAAGAAGAACATAAAAAATGAAAAATCCTGAAAAAAATAGCTACTCATGAATTAGAAGATGTTAGTTTTCCCCTTTAAAGCCAAAAAGTACATCAAACAAGATGTACTGTGAAAATATGCTCATAATCCCCATGATCTTTGTCCCTGACCCCACCCTATGCCAAAGTGAGTTGTGTTCCTAATCTATTATAGATGGGATGAAAATGAAATTGTTTCAATCTAACCAATTTATTTGAGCATGAGCTTTCGTGAGCTACAGCTCACTTCATCGGATGCATACTGTGGAAACTGCAGAAGACATTATATACACAGAGATCATGAAACAATACCTCCTCCCACCCCACTCTGCTGTTACTCTGAAGCCTGTCATTTTTGTTTTGTGTTATAGATCCAAGTTGTATTCAATGAAGTAACATACATACAGCAAAAGCACTATTAATCCTTTCAGCTCTTAAGCACTTAAAGCTGGGTGATCTAACATCAGTGTGTGTTTTCTCCATTCTATATTTAAAGCACTTTCTAAATTTAGTAAGCAGACCTTTAGATCTCTGCATCTTTTCTTTTGGCAAACTAACGTTATCGACCTGAAATAAAGAGGAATTGAATAAGAAGTTATCTGTAGTAAGACCCATCATATTAACCTATTCACTCACTGCTGAGAAAAAGCAAAATCTTTATGTGCCATATTATTTTTGATAATCCAAGCAAGGGCAAAGAGCTTCTTTTAAATGGGTTATACTTAGATTCAATAGGTGATATCAGTGAATATAATCCAGTGCTTTATCAGAAGCATCCCAGCTGATTTGAAATCAAGCTACAGGACTGATTTACATCTTCAGTTCTACTGAAATTGATGTCTGTCTCACAGATGTTTTGCCAGCTGGTTGGTAATGGCCATTTATCTTTAATGTGTAATTGATACCAATAGGTCAAAGCAAAGCACAGTAACTTGTTTATTACTTCAGGGCTGTGAATTTGTTTGTTACTGTCTCCATCATCAGCTTCCTCAGCTTTAGTGTTTCTTTGCTTGGCAAAGTAGGTGATGCAGTAACTTTGTTTCCCCCCCACATAGGACTTTGTGCCTGTATAGAAGAAAATGTCAGTGTTAATTTTCCATGTCGAAGTCTAACATATAGGTATAAAAACAGATGTAAAATATGCAAAAATAACGTAGTTTGGCAGCAAACTACAGCAGAAAATTAAAAATAACTGTCTAAAATTATACACACATACTTTTCTGTATACGCTCTCTCTACACACACACGCACACACACCTATGTTAAAAGAACATTAAGGTTGTGAAGTCAAGCACTCAAGTTAGGAAATGTCAGAATTAAGGTTGTTTGTGCAACTTTAATTTAGTCCCTTTGTGCATATGCATTATGATAGTTGTTAATGACATAATCACATACTATTTTTTTTCCACGGAACACCTGGCTCTTTCAGTGCTCAATTTAATGAACAGCTATTCAATATTGTGTTTTCTTCTCATTGTTCAATGTATGGCCCTACGCCTTATTTGCTGCACACTATTCAAACCCTGCTCTGAAGACAGACGTATTAATTTCTTCATGGCTTTTCTAGGTCTCTCATCACTCTACTATTTGAGTTCTTCACACATGTCAATGAATTTATTTTCAAAGCACTCCTCTGAGATGGGTAAAATTATGATGATGATAACAGGAGAGGAATTGAGGCACAGAGATATTAAGGTAAAAAGTATTAAGGTAAAAAGTATCCAGTAATTTTGAGTGCCTGATTGAGATGACTGACTGGATTTTTCCCAGTTACTTACCCTTATATAGCATCAGAGCATCACTCCCACTGACTGCACTTGCAGCTGTGAGCACTCAGTATTTCTGTAGTTCAAGCACCAGGGTCTCAAGGCAGGCACCCAGAAAATGAAGAGCACACAATTAGTGACCGCCCACAAAAATCTGGTTTAAATGATTTGCTTGGCATTAGACAGGAATGGTATGCCCACATCTTGAATACTGCATGCAATTCTGGTTATCCCGTCTCAAAAAAAGATATATTAGAATTGGAAAAGGTACAGAAAAGGGCAACAAAAATGAGTAGGGGTATGGAACAGCTTCCGTATGAGGAGAGATTTAAAGTACTGGGACTTTTCAGCTTGGAAAAAGAGAGGATATGATAGAGACCTATAAAATAGTGAATAGGGTAGAGAAAGTGAATAAGGAAGTGTTATTTACCACATTCACATAACACAAGAACTAGGGGTCACCCAATGAAATTAATAGGTAGCAGGTTTAAAACAACCAAAAGGAAGTATTTCCTCACACAGCGCACAGTCAGCCTGTGGAACTTGTTACCAGGGGATTTTGTGAAGACCAAACTATAGCGGGGTTCAAGTAAGAATTAAAGTCATAGAGGACAGGGGTCAAGGTGGTCAGGGATGCAACCCCATGCGCTGGTCCAACTTCTGTTGGTGAGAGACAAACAGGCTTTTGAGCTTCAACCAAGCTCTTCTTCAGGTCTGGAAAACTAACAAAGAGTTATTACTAAATATAAGATTTGAACAGATTGTTCAGCGTAAGTAGTTAACACATTTCAAGGGTTGTCACCTACCATCCCACACTGGATCCCCGAAAAACTTCAAGCCATACTCAATGGGGACCCCATCCTGAAATAAATATTTTCTAAACCCCCACTTCTGGCCTTCAAAAAATAAAGGGGCGGGGGGAGGGGGGGAAGACACCCTAGCTCAACATCAGAAACAAGCTCCTCATAGACCAGGACACCAACTCAAAGCAGCACCAGACCCTGCCAGAACAGATACAAAAACTGCAGTGCTACAATGATCAACACCCCCCACAACACTTTTCAAGATCCCTGGGTCCTACACATGACTATCACAACATGTGGTATACCCCATCCATTGCACTAAATGCCCCAGTATCAACTATGTGGGTGAAACCAGGCAAACACTATGCTCTCTAATGAATTCACACAGGAAAATAAGACAAAATCATCTGTGAGTGAACATTTTTCACAAAACAATCACTCTATATCTGCAAAAAGAAAAGGAGTACTTGTGGCACCTTAGAGACTAACCAATTTATTTGAGCATTAGTCTCTAAGGTGCCACAAGTACTCCTTTTCTTTTTTGCGAATACAGACTAACACAGCTGCTACTCTGAACTCTATATCTGACCTATCAATTCTCACTCTCAAAGGAAACCTGCACAACACATTCAAAAGACAAGCCTGGGAGCTTAAATTCATAACTTTTCTAGACACTAAAAATCATGGACTGAAGAGAGGCATTGGATTTGTTGTAATAAACCATAATAGGTAACCGATTTACAACTCCCCCCAGCTGCTTTCCATTCCACCCTTCCTTTGCTCCTTATGACTGGAGGGGTGTTAATGGGCCACTTCACCTTGAATGGTCCCCTGAAATATGTGTTAACAACTCACATTAAACAATCTGTTCAAATCTTGTATTTAGCAGTGATACTAGTTAGGCTATGTCTACACTACAGACCCTACTGCAACACAGCTGCGCTTCTGTAATGTCTCCCATGTAGCTGCTCTAAGCGGACAGGAGAGAGCTCTCCTGCCGGCGTAATTAAACCACCCGCAACAAGCGGCAGTAGTATCTCCCACCAACATAGCGCTGTCCACACTGGTGCTTTTGTTCATGAAACTTCTGTCAGTAAAACTTTTGTCGGTCAGGTGTGTGAAAAACACACCCCCTGACTGACAAGTTACACTGACAAAAGTGCTGATGTAGACATAGCCTTTGTTTCTCAGACCTGAAGACGAGCTCTGTGTCAACTCAAAAGCTTGTCTCTCTCACCAACAGAAGTTGGTCCAATAAAAGATATTACCTCACCCACCTTGTCTCTCTAATATCCTGGGACCACTGTTCCCTCTAAGCTGTGTGCGTGCGCACACAGATCCTATACCCCGCACACATGGCAAAACACCGTGCGCACAAAAATTTGCACAGAAGCACAACAATTTGCACAGAAGAAATTTTTTGTGCACATAGCCTGTCAAAAATTAGAGGGAACATTGCCTGGGACCATCAGGGTTACAAGAACACAACATAAAGGAACTATGTGGCTGAGGCAGGGATGGAATTCAATTTCCTAGGGCATCATTGAACTGCCTTAAGTATGAGGCCTTCTTCTCTTTCTGAATCCCCTGCTTCACTCACTGGAGGCCTTTCAATTTTTGCAACAAATGAGACAGGGTACAGCTTCTTCTGCCTATTCCCACCCACTCCCCAAGTTTTACTCTCCAGCCTGCATTCAAATGATGCAGCACGTGCTTCAGCACCAGCAGGGAGATCACTGAGGGTATGTCCACACTGAGGGGGTTTGGGTGAGAAGACAGTGCGTCTCAGAGCCCAGGTTAACACAATGGGGCTAAAAATAGTCATTAGCCATTCCTACTTAGCCTTGAACCGGGCTATGAAACCCAGTGAGGGAGGGAGGGTCTCAGAGCTCAGGCTGCAGCACAAGTGGAAATTTTACATGCTATTTTTAACCTCATAACACAAGCCCAAGTCAGTTGACCTGGGCTCTGAGACCTACTGCTGTGGGGGGCTTTTTTGAGGGGGGAGAGAAAGAAAAGGGGGTTGCAGCATAGACATATTGTGATAAATGAAGGGGTGGGGGAGCTACCTTTTATGGACACCCAGCCAGCCAGTGAGCTATAAGATCCCTGTTAGTAGCTGTGCTCTACTTGCTTTACCTGTAAAGGGTTACCAAATCCCATAGGTAAAAGGAAGGGAGTGGGCACCTGACCAAAAGAGGAAATAGGAGGGTTAGAACTTTTTAAAATTGGGAAAAAACTTTCCCTTTGTCTGTCTGTCTGTTGTTCTCTGGCGAGAGAGAAGACACAGAGCAGGAACAGGGCTGAACTGTGCTGCAAGATGCTTTAAACCATGCAAGAAAAACCATCAGATCATACATAGAAACTACTTATTTGAAACCCCCAGATATGTAAGTAGATATGGGAATGTCTAAGATGACGCGATTAGGTTTATCTCTTTTATTTCTTTATGGCTTGTGGACTCCTCTGCGCTAATCCAGGTGCTTTTGTTTTGCTTGTAAGCTTTAAACTGGACCTCAAAAAAACCATATTTGATGCTTAATTATTATATTTGCTCTTTTTAAATCTAACAATAGCCTAAGTTCCAGATGTATTTCTTTTTGTTTTTAATAAAATTTACCTTTAAGAACTGGATTGGGTTTTTTTGTATCCTAATTGGTTTGTGCATGTTATTTAATTAGCTGGTGGCAACAGCTGATTTCCTTTTTTTTCTCTCTCAGCTCTTCCCCAGGGGGAGAGAAGGGGAGGGGTGAAAGGGCTTGAGGGTACTCCACAGGGAGGAATTCTCAAGTGCGCCTTCCTGGGTCAAAAGGGGTGTTTTTGCACTTGGTGGCAGCATCTACCCATCCAAGGTCAGAGAGAAGCTGTAACCTTGGGAGTTTAATACAAGCCTAGAGTGGCCAGCATTAATTTTTAGAATCTTTCAGGGCCCCCACCTTTTGCACTCAAAGTGCCAGAGTAGGGAATCAGCCTTGACATATACCCTGACAGAAGAAGAAAGGAAACTACCCTGCTCTCAGTTGTGGAGCATGGCCCTGGCAGACCCTAAAGCACCCCGTAGCTGTAGCTACAAGGAAAGCTTTGCTCTGCCCTAGCTGGGAGCATGTGTAGTGCCAATGCAATCTTCAGGGATTTTAGCTAAGAAGCTCAAGCAAGTCTCTATTGAGTAAGTGCGACCTGTGATTTTTCAAAGGCTCATAACGGAGTCAAATTTAGGTGGATTTGCACATCCCTGACAAAGACTACCCCCTGCCAAATTTTGACTCCCTGCTCCAAAGCATGGGGCTGCTAGAGCATCTCAAAGAAAAGGTCACCAGAACTTTAATGTGGGCAAAACAATGAATTATTCACTGTTCTCATTCTCAGAAGTGGTCAAACCATAATGCCTGAAATTTTTCAAAATTATTGAACCTGATGCAGACATTAGGCTGATATTTTATATGCACAATCAGCTAAAATTTGGCAAAGTTATAAGCCACCAAAGACAGGTTCTTATAATAGGAAGTATCAGGCAACCTTAATAGGCCTATAATAAACATGTGTGATTTAAATACTGGCTGACAGTCCTTTGAGCAGATACAGCTAGCAACAAGATGCTTTTGTCCCATTATGGGTGCTCAGCTGATTGGAAGTGGGTGCACAACTGGGTGAAAAAATCATACTCAAAAGAGTAGTTATCAATGGTTCTGTTGAAAAAAGATAAATCAGATAGCAGACATGATAAGTCTTCAAATATGTAAAAGGTTGTCAAAGAAATAGTGATCAATTGTTCTCCATGTCGACTCTGAGGGTAGTAATTTGCAGTAAGATTTCAGTGGGATTTCAAGAAGAAAATTCTAGCTATAAGAATAGTTAAGCAATAGAACAGGTTACCAGGGGAGGCTCTGGAATCCCCTTCATTTAAGGTTTAAGACAGGTTAAATGATCTGACAGGTGTTTGTCTAGGTATAATTCTATATCAGCATTGGGAGAGTTAGATGGGAAAACAGACTAGATGACTTCTTGAGGTACCTTCTAACTCTACATTTCTAGGATTATCTCTTCAGCCTTTTAGTAAAGCTGCTTGTGATTTTAGCATATGAACCAAATGGCACAAAATCAGACCTTAAAACAGTGTATACTGGTAGTCACAAGTACATATTAGTTGTGGACAAAATTTATGGAAGGTCTGTGTTGGCTGTGATACCATTGTTTTGCCACTAAAATAGTGGACCAGATTCTCAGCTCCAATCCAACCCCCATGCACTGCTCCAGTGGTGGATAAGGATAGAAAGCCAGCCATCCAGGAACTCCTGAAAGGTGTAGAACTAGCATAGCAACTTAGTCCTCAACACACTTTACATCCATCCCAGGGGAAGACGTCATGGTTGATGAGCATTAAAATGAATATAAATAGCTATATGGTTTATGTTTTTACACACACACACTTCTAATTTAATTGTAAGAGAACACTGTGTGTGCAATAATTCATTCCCACCATTGAGTCTATCAGCACTTCTCCAGTGTGTCACAGAAATGAGGTATATATTCTGATCAGATTTTCAAAAGAACTGAAGGACAGCACTCATCATTGGGATCAGATTTTCAGAAGACCTCAGCTCCCATTTAGGCACCTAAATAAAGGCTAGACTTTCAGAAGAGCTCAACACCCAGTAGTTTCCTCTGTGACACATTCAGAGATCTGGAATGTGTTATTGTTTACACAGTGTTAAATCCTGCTGAATCCTTATCCTGAAATGGGTTGTGTAAAGAGAGGTTTTGCAGGTATTCCAGGGAATGGAATCCTCCCTCAGAGGAAAGAGCAACCGCAAAGCCATTCCACAGCTACTAGGTCAGCTTCCTGTCCTGTACACTTCAAGACCGTCTCCAAATACCCCACATTGGAATGGATGGTCCACTCACTGACTAGAGCCCTATGGCAGGTAAGGATCATGGATTTACCTGACTGGACAGTCCATACTGCTCCCCTCACCCTGACACAGCAGAACAACATTAGTGGTAAAAATAGTAATAAATATATTACTTCTGCTGCATGAACATGATGGAGGTCTGAACTTAACCTCAGTTTGATAGTTTGTCTCAATGTGTGTGTGTGTGTGTGTAAGTAAATAGGTTCAAGGTATAGCAGAAAACAGTTCTCCCACTACAGTGCCTCATTCTGACCACTGGAGTATATGTCCCCCACCCTGTTGGATCATATTAAAGAAGTTCTGTATTAAAATCACAAATGAGTTTGATTCCCCATAGTTTAAATTCCAGGGTATTACGAATTAAGAGGGAGGTCTCTTGGTTTTTGGCTGCTAATTGTGTTAGTACATCCTAAAACAGAGTCTGCTCTCAAAGCAATACTTTGTTACAACAGAAACAGCACACAGAGACTCCCCGCCCTTTTGTTGTATTTATCTCACTTTGTTAACAATTGTGATTAAAATAGAGATAGAGGATGTATGTGGATGGATGCTTGGTGTGATAATAAATGAATGATCAGGGAAGTGCCAGCCTAAGAATCCAGTATCCATCGGCCAAAGAAGGCATCAAGTGGAAACAACCAGAGGTCCCCTGGAGGGCAGACTGGAATCTACCCAACAGTCTCAAGGATGGGAGAACCGAAGAACAAGATAACATCTGGCAACACGGCGCCATCAGGAATATGACATCTGCTGATTGATTCAGCAACAGCATGATGAAGCAATTCCCATAGACTGGTATAGGAATAAATTCCTATAAAAATGGACTGTAGAAACTGAGAACTTTGGGGTCTGATTCTGCAAACCAACTTCCCGGAGCATCAGATGAGCATCTGACAAGGCCCTGCTCCCTCCTCGTGTCCAGGCCACCTGGCCAGTGGCTTGGCACGAGCAACTCTAAGGCTGGTAACTATGATGATAACCTTGCAGAACCCCTGTGTGTGTGTATGAATGAATGTGTGAATAAATATGAAATTGAATGGAATGTTATAGCTATAACTAACTGCTTACTATGATTCTTTCTGTATTCACAATAAATGTGGCATTTTGCCTTTCCCCCTTTAATAAGATCCTGCTGGTTTTTATTTTATTGGTATAACAACCCCACACGACACACATATCCAGTGTGACACACAAGACATTTTACTTTCTGAATCAAGAATAAGTTCAACAGAAATACAGATAGTTTGTAAATCCTGACAAAACTGGTGAAGTGGAAGATCTTTCCTCTTTTTTTGGACTCTGGTGAGACCTTTCATCAAGTGGTAAAAATGGGTGCAAAGCCTGAATTATGCAGCTAATATGGTCACCACCTTACGGATATTATCACAAAGACCACACAGGATCAAATTAATACGGCGTCTGAAGCAATATACGAATGAGACTAGAACTCCCTCTGTGCTCTTATTACACTGCTGCTATTGTCCACATTCAGGAGGCCACACATGAGGGAAGCTCGGAGGTGATCCAAACATTAACCAGACCTTATTGCTGACTTTGAATGTTCTCAGTGTGTTTTTTGTAGACAGTGTGTTACTTGGACTGCACACGTGTGCATGCACATGCACTGTCAGTGTCTTTTCTTATGGTTGCAGTGACTGAAATGTTGATCAACATTCTGAAGCAGTATGAGAAATACTCACCCCTTTGCATATATTTCGCTAATAGTATACAAGACAAACTTTAAGCAATCTGTTTGACTGCTTATCCAGATACTGGTAGGAAATAGGACTTCACTGATGGACTACGAGTGCATCTCTCATTTGTCTGGCCATGCGAGAAGATAGACAGGAGGCAATGAATGTGGTTCAATTAGGCCAACTTTATTCACCTGGAGTACCCAGGAATAAATTGCACAGTGCAGGTCATCTTCTTCCTTAATCATTTGCATATATTCTCCAAACTAGTCCCAGCTATCCTGCTCCTGGGACCCCCACTGGCCTCCCTTTACATGAGGCGAATGAGGGCTATAAAAGGAGGGGGGTTGGCTCTCCGCTGTTCCAGATAGAGAAGCCCAAAACCTACTTCCTCAGATCCCATGTGGGGGTGTGTGCATGCAGGACTGGGGAGGTGGGGGGAAGGGCAGTCAGCTCCCTTCTGTAACAGATGTAAGAGCCCCCAAACTTTCTTGATCAGCTCCCTTCTGGGACACTCTTTCAAATCCCTTTCCAATCCGTTTTATCGAATAACTGCATCCTTTCCATAATAAGTACCTGCACTGGACACCTGTCACAAGTAGGCACCAATAATTAGGCTTGGCTGGCTTCCCCTTCATCCCACCCCAGAGTTCCCAAATATTCACTGATTCCTTCTTTAATACCAGACAAAATTGTATCTGCTCCCTGAGCCCTGTCAGGTATACCCCATTCTCCCTGAGTAACTCTGATGCTCAATACGATATGCACTAATGAAGAATCACCAAAGTTCCTTGGTTACTATGACAGACACTCAATATCCTAATGAACTTATTGAATTAAGTTTAGTAACCTTGGGGTCAATTATAGTAAAATTGCAGTTGTGAATGTGTTATTATGGAATTGTATATATGCACTAGTCATCTTCCTAGAGAATTTACAATCTGTGGAAGGTATTAGGAACTTAAAAGGACTTTTTGGAACAATACCTCGGCAGAGAATTTCCTGGGAAGTAGTTGAAGGTAGGGAAAATACAAATGACCCACTTTGACTCCACCCTTTTGAAACTATGCCCTGGGGAGGAAAAACACATGGTGTACTAATTACCTGGTCCTGGAAACTCCAGAAGGGCGCGGAGGTAGTGCACGGTAGCGTGGCTCGACCTGGCTAACGCCTTTGGGTCCATGCCCCACCACCACATCTTTGCCACGCTCCAGGAGTTTGGGATGCCAGAGAACTTCCTTTGTGTGATCCGAGAGGTGTACGAGGGATGCAGCACCACCATTCACTTGGTCGAAGGGGAGACCGCCGAGATCCCAATCTGGAGTGGAGTGAAGCAGGGCTGTCCCCTCAGCCCCATCATCTTAAACCTCGCCATGGAGCCGTTGCTGCGAGCGATCTCCAATGGCATAGATGGCTTCAACCTCCACGGTGAGAGGGTGAGCATCCTGGCTTACACGGATGACCTGGTCCTGACTGCGGACGACGCAGAGAGCCTCCAACGTATGCTAGATGCCACCAGTTGAGCTGCTGACTGGATGGGGCTCCGCTTCAATGCAAACAAGTGCGTAACTCTTCACATCGACGGCAGCAAAAAGGACTCAGTGCAGATGACGGGGTTCCAGATCCAGGGCAAGCCCGTCATCCCCCTGGCAGAGGGGCAGGTGTACCAGCACCTCGGCACGCCGACGGGTTTCCGTGTCCGGCAGACACCCGAGGACACCATTCAGGAGATCTTGCAGCATGCCGCCAAGATTGCCGCCTCCCTGCTAGCACCGTGGCAGAAGATAAACGCCCTGAACACCTTCCTGATCCCCCGCATCTCATTAGTCCTAAGGGGATCCACCGTGGCGAAGGTACCTGTCAACAAGGAAGCCAAGATTGTCCGGCAGCTGGTGAAGAAGTGGCTGTTCCTTCCCCAGAGAGTCAGAAACGAGCTGGTCTACATCGCCCATAGGCACGATGGTGCCAACGTCCTCCGCATAGGCGACCTGTGTGACATCGCGGTGATCACCCACGCCTTCCACCTGCTGACGTGTCCAGACGCCATGGTAAGGAACATCGCGGCCAACACCCTCCATGACGCGACAAAGAAGCGGATTGGCAGAGCACCCTCCAACCAAGACATCGTCACCTTCCTGGGCGGTTCCCTGGATGGCAAATTCGGATGGGACGGGCGCGACATCGCTTCACTGTGGTCCCGCACTCGCCATGCCACACGTCGCCTGGGGAAGCCCATCGGCTGCCACTGGGAGTGGTGCGAGGAGCGCCAGGAGCTGGGAGTCCTGGTGCTGCAGATCAAGTCCTACGACGACACCATTGTCACCCCGAGCACCAGAGGCATGCTGGAGAGGACCCTGAAGACAGCCATCCACTCACTGTACATGGAAACCCTGAAGCATAAACCGGACAAGGATAAAGCCTTCGAACTGACCAGAAAGTGGGATGCCAGCTACCACTTCCTTGCCGGGGGCGGCTTCACCCGTTTCGCCAACTGGCGGTTCATCCACCACGCCCGGCTCAACTGTGTCCCGCTCAATGGAGCCGTCCGCCACGGGAACCGAGACAAGCGTTGCAGGAAGTGCAGCTACTCCAACAAGACCCTGCCCCACATCCTGTGCAGCTGAAAGCCCCACTCCAGAGCCTGGCAGCTGTGCCACAATGCCATCCAGAACCGCCTGGTGAATGCCATCGTACCGTGCCCGGGGGAGATCGCCATGAACTGCACCATCCCCGGGAAAAATATGCCTTCCTGGCCGACACCCTGAGAACAAAGGGCCACGAGGTGCAGATGGATGCCCTGATCGTCAGAGCCCTGGGCGCTTGGGACCCCAGCAACGAGCGTGTGCTGCGGACCTGTGGGATCGGTCAACGCTACGCATGGCTCATGCAGCGCCTCATGGTCTCGGACACCATCCAATGGTCCAGGGACATCTACATCGAACACATCACTGGCTACCGTCAGTACCAGGAGGTGTGAGCCGGAACGACATTGTGCATCAACTATGAAAAAGGGACCGAGAGACTTTTTCCATTGGACCATATGAACTGGAAACATAAACTCACTGAACATTAAATCTCACCAAATGACAGTAAATCCATCCTCATCATCCTATCCACTCATTATACTCCACACCTGAACATAGCCATTATATGAACAACATACCCCCATATCTCAATGTCTATACTTTGACCCATTAACCTTTTACCCCCAATCAGGGAGATTGCAGATTATGTATTCCGTATGCCACCCATTCCTAAACCGAATTTCGCACCCCTTGATAATCTGTACCTTATTCCCTGATAACAAGAAACTTCTATGCTTAAACTCTGTACCGTTTTCTTTTTACTTTAACATCATCTTAATAAAATTACCTGGTCCTGGAAACTCCAGATCAAAGACCCATGAACAGCATAAAAGGTGAAAAAAACATGTTATGGGTGTGCTTGTTTTGTGCTGAAGCAGTGATGAACTAGTGATCACAAAAGAAACCCCCCTAGGTGGGATTTGGAAGGACTATTCCAGCCAGAGCCCAATTTAGGGTTGGTTTGATCTCTGGGAAGATTATTAGCATGTGTGTGTAGATTCTTTTATTGTTGTTAAGGTTCTCTCTGTACTGCTTTTGTTTTGTTTTTTTAAAAAGGTAGGTTTGCAATCACTCTGTTATCAGCCTCTAAAGAGAGAAAGTAGGCATTCTTGGGGAACCTGCCTCTGCTGAGAACAAACACAGTGAAGCCAGGGAACTTTGCAGCCTGGAAATACCTAGTCAGAAGAGAGAGATGCTGGTCTCCACTCAAGACAGACAATGGCTAGGGAGCAGGAAGCCTGGGAGTTGGTACCCTTGCTGGACCACTGAGGGAAAACAAAGGTGCAGTTGGCCTGAACTTGACAGGTAGGTATGAATTTAGCCACCTCTTTATTTACGGGCCTCCTGGTCAGATTACCCCTTTGAGGCTTCACAGCCCCCCTGCCTACCCTACACTGCTACATGTCAGACCAAATAATTGTCCCCCAAGGAACAATTCCTGGATCAACCCTAAATCCCACTTTGCTCTGACCATCAGTTTGACCCCCTCACACCTTCCCACATTGTGTTAACCAAGGTGAATAATAATGGCATCTGGTGTCTCCTCTTGGCCTTTACTTTTGCTCAGGCTCCTCCTGCTGTAGCTGTTGTTGCCAGTCCTATTAAGCTAAGAATGGGCTTCCTGATTTTTCCCTGTACATCTTCTCCCCCACTTCCCCTATAGTATGTAGTGTAGCGGGGGTTGCCCTAAAGGAGGCAAGGACCCCCTTTTCCTCCAGAAAATCAGTCAAGGACTCACCCCATGGAGACTGCAGTGAGCACATTTGCTGATTATGCCATTGGCCATGCAAGATACAGAAATAGTGGAGAATAACTTTCTGCTTGGGAGTTAATACATTAGTATGGCTCAATATCTCTAAGCCTTGGCAGCCAACACTCTTTACAATTGAGTATGGCTGTAGACAGGTATAGTCATTCTTTCTATTTTCCAGTCAACAGTGAAAAATGTGTGTATTAGAATATATTGAGAGATTAATCTGCACCCCCTAAATTCCTTGTGAAAAAAATTATTTTTGCTCCGTAGAACATAGCAAAACTCTATTGGACTTTGAGGTATTGATGCTTGATGCCAATGGTAAAGCAGAAATAGGTGATACAGTTGAACTGTGACTGCAAAGACCAGTTCCTTCTTCCTCAGGCTCTTGTGTCAGATCCTCAGCTGGTGGGAATCAGTGCATCTGTGTTTATTTCACTGAAGCTACACCAATTTACAACAGCTAAGGAGATGCTCTGTGTTCCTGTTTCAGTATATATTCTACTGTATTACAGTAAGAGGAAGACAGCTATCATCCAAAGAAGCATAGCCAAATATTTAATTTGGATGATTACACCAGGAAGTCCAGATAAGCAACTAATTTCCCCTTGATGTATGTGCACAGAAACCAAAGTGTAATTTTCCCACATGAAAAAGCTTTGAAGGTCACTCAACATTTAATGCCTCAATGAACGAAATGTTCAGTACTCTGGTATTACTTACGTTTGGATTTTTTATCCCCCAGATGCAGGCATTACAGCCAAATAAGAATAAAATCATAGTGTTGTCTAATTTATATATCAGAGAACACTTAATTGAAATGGCTTGGTGAAGGATGAAATAAAACACTCTATTAGTTGGGAAGTTCATACCATTAGAGTTAAAGTTGTGTCAGCATTTATGTTTCCCTTATCAATCCTGTTTTGCTGGGGATTGTAACAGCCATGGAATTCATATGGGTTGAAAAGGTGTTTAAGGTCTCACAACTTAGCCACAAACTGTGCTTTTAAATTTAAGCACAACTGATCTACTGGCCTAGTCAGAGCTCTGTATTGCCCTGTGGGAAGACTTTGGTTCACGTAACCCTTGCTATTCACAGGTCTAAATTATAGGTCTAGATTCACAGGTCCTGCCATGAGTGCAGGGGACTGGACTAAATGACCTCTCGAGGTCCCTTCCAGTCCTATGATTCTATGATCAGAAAAGTCCTGCTTACATGCCAATTGAGTAAGTTACAATGCAGATCCTTTATCCAACTGGACTGCCATTAAAATCAACTGTCTCCCACCTATGCAGTTCTGCTTGTAGGGTCAGGGCTTTAGTGAAGAGTGGGGTAACTGGCTAGGACATGGAATCTTAAGGTTGGGGTTTAAAATTGAGAAGGACGTGAAGGAGAATCTCAGAGCTGCATCAAAGAAACAGAGGATCCTTGAGCGGAGAAAACCCTACTATTTATATAATTAGTTTGGCTGCCATTAAGTTGTAGAAATAAAAATTAAAAAAAAACAAAAACAGAAAGGGGAGGGGGAGTAGATACTATAATGCCAGCTTTTATATTCCTAAAATTCCCAAATTCCATTTTTTTTAAATGCAGTTTTACAGGGAAATTGCTCCACAATGTGGATTATTGCATTGGGCGATTGGGGAGAGGGAACGGGGACTAATAATGATTGAGTTAAATATGATTTCATATACTCTGTAACATTCCTCAGAACAAGTTTCCTAGGGATATTTAGTAAAAACATAATGCTAAGGTGCAGGAGCCTTACTGACATTATGGAACATAACAGAGCCTCAGGTCAAAAATCTACATTCTAGCTAGAAGCTCATGGAATACATGCTTATGCAACAAGTGAAATACAGTAATGAAGGAAACTGTCTCACACTGATGAAATGAGAGGTGGGGATTATATTTTCATGAATTAGTCCAATCAACAGTTTAAAAAATATTTTCAACTCTTTTTTGCAAAACCCAAAAGGTAGAAATATTAGTTTTCACATGCAAATAGTCACCAAAGAAAAATTAAAGGTCGATCCAAAGAGTATTTGTTTGATCGTTAATTTGTCATAGATAAAAAAAAAAATCTATAAAACATCTTTTCTTATTCATCTAGTTTATGGAGCTGGGCAAATAATGTGCTAGTGACAATAAATTTACATGACTTTTAAAAAAAATTCAAATAAAATATTTGAAATGTAAATAAGTGATTTTTCAGTTTGCTGGAAGTTCTATAATATTTTCAAACAATTGAAAAAGTTGGAAAAAATTGTTTTGGGTCAAATGAAAGATTGTGTTAGGTATTTTTAATAAATGCAAAGGAAATGAGACACCACTCACAAAACACAAGTGGCACCTCTTAAAAGCTAGTATTTAGGGCACTCACCTGGGATGGGAAGACTCAAGTCCACACAAGAGATCCACTTCCCGGACACTGCGGTGCTAATAAGCGATGGTCACATAAACACCACCCTATACCGGAAACCTACTGACCACTATGCCTACCTACGTGCCTCCAGCTTTCATCCAGACCACACCACATGATCCATTGTCTACAGCCAAGGTCTACGATACAACCGTATTTGCTCCAAACCCTCAGACGGAGACAAACACCTACAAGATCTCTATCAAGCATTCTTACAACTACAATACCCATCTGCTGAAGTGAAGAAACAGATTGACAGAGCCAGAAGAGTACCCAGAAGTTACCTACTACAGGACAGGCCCAACAAAGAAAATAACAGAACGCCACTAGCCATCACCTTCAGCCCCCAACTAAAACCTCTCCAACGCATCATCAAGGATCTACAACCTATCCTGAAGGACAACCCATCACTCTCACAGATCTCGGGAGACAGGCCAGTCCTTGCTTTCAGACAGCCCCCCAGCCTGAAGCAAATACTCACCAGCAACCACACAACAAAACCACTAACCCAGGAACCTATCCTTGCAACAAAGCCCATTGCCAACTGTGTCCACATATCTATTCAGGGGACACCATCACAAGGTCTAATCACATCAGCCACACTATCAGAGGCTCGTTCACCTGCACATCTACCAACGTGATATATGCCATCGTGTGCCAGCAATGCCCTCTGCCATGTACATTGGCCAAACTGGACAGTCTCTACGTAAAAGAATAAATGGACCCAAATCAGACGTCGAGAATTATAACATTCAAAAACCAGTCAGCGAACACTTCAATCTCTTTGGTCACTCGATTACAGACCTAAAAGTGGAAATACTTCAACAAAAAAACTTCAAAAACAGACTCCGAGAGACTGCTGAATTGGAATTAATTTGCAAACTGGATACAATTAACTTAGGCTTGAATAAAGACTGGGAGTGGATGGGTCATTACACAAAGTAAAACTATTTCCCCATGTTTATTTATTTCCCCCTCTTCCCCCCCCCCCCCCACCACCGCTGTTCCTCAGACGTTCTCGTCTATTGCTGGAAATGGCCCACCTTGATTATCACTACAAAAGTTTTCTCCACCTCCCGCCCCCGCTTTCCTGCTGGTAATAGCTCACCTTACCTGATCACTCTCGTTACAGTGTGTATGGGAACACCCATTGTTTCATGTTCTCTGTGTATATAAATCTCCCCACTGTATTTTCCACTGAATGCATCCGATGAAGTGAGCAGTAGCTCATGAAAGCTTATGCTCAAATAAATTTTTTAGTCTCTAAGGTGCCACAAGTACTCCTTTTCTTTTTTCAAGATTGAATCCTCACTCTGGAGCAGGTACTTGAACCCAGTGTCCCACCACTTAGGTGACTAACTACCAGGCTACAGAGTCATGTTCACTGTCTTTCTTTGGGCCAGTTACTATTCATCTATTTTCTACAAAGTGGAACAGTTTAGACAGGAAAGAACAGAGGTCCACCCCACAATTGCCTGGTTAGGACTTAGTGTTAGTGGTTTGGGCTTATCTGGGAGGGGGGACACCTGGGTTCCAGTTCCTGCTCTAATTAATATTTAAGTGTTTTAATAAAGTGGAACAGCTGCAACAGGAAAGACTGAGAAAGACACAGCCAGTAGCCTGATGCTCTTCCAGGGTAATTGTGACTTGAAGTTGATGCCCCTGAAAACATAGTTGTACTAGCTAAAGTTTACAGGTATTAGAGTAGCGGCCGTGTTAGTCTGTATCCGCAGAAAGAAAAGGAGGACTTGTGGCACCTTAGAGAAATAAATGTGTTAGTCTCTGAGGTGCCACAAGTCCTCCTTTTCTTTTTACAGGTATTTTGCAAGCTATCCCATAGACTTCTGTCAATGCACTTCAATCCTGACCCACAATACTCTTGCTGTTTAAAAATGATGCACCCTGTAAGTGGACAATGGCAAATTATATGGTGTATGACATGGACAAATATCCAATAGGAACTGGTGTGAGATAACCAAACTCATTCTCAGATATGATCTAAGATGGAATCTGAACCCAAGATTAAAAGGTCACCACTACAGCTGGTGGGGAATTTTTCAACAAACTTTTTTGGTCAAAAAGTGCTAAATTTGTCAAATCCCAAACTGTTAGTGAGACAGGGTCAGTTCAGACAAATTTCCCAACTTTAAAATATATCAAAAGGAGTTTCACAGTTGTCAAAATGTCTGGTTTCTACATTTTCTAAGTGAAAAGTTTGGGATGGGATTTTGGTTCAAAGTGACTTGTTTTTGAAATTTTATCTAATTTATACTAGGAATTTTTTTTTAAAAAAAAAACCATTCAATTGAAATGAAACATTTAAAAAATGTCACTTCAATTGACCTGAACTGATTATTTTTGTTTGTTGGGTCACAAAAATTTGAGGTTTCAACTTTGTCCCAATTTGGGTTTAGAACATTTTTCAAAATCTCAAATTCTCATAGAGGGGAAAAGTTTCCCAATGAGCCCGAGTCTTCACCATGCAATAGCAAAGATCTCAGCAATGTACACTATTTTCCCTGTTGTATGTGCTGTAATATATTGGTAAACATGCTGCTGTAAGAAATTTCTTGTAATTTTGAGACAAAAGGAGGAGCCAATTCCTTTCAAAAAAGAAACTAAAACCAGCTGTAAAGGCAACACAGTGTTTCTGTCATAAGTCTCACCCCATAACTGTGCTAGAAGGGAATTTCAAACCTGATAATGGAGCCAGCAGGAGCGTAGCAAGTCATTTTCTTAGCTATTAGGGAAATGAAGATAGTGTTTATCCACGATTTGGCACACACTTCCAGATCCTGAATGAAACAAAAAATAAAAAAGCATTTGGAACTGGGAGTGGATAAATAGTTTATTAAGCCAATATTTCAGTTAAGTTTTTCTAGTTGTTATTCAGAAGGAGCTACTAACAATAGTCTAGATGAATGACTACTGTATCTAGTCTAACTCCATACAAAATTAAGGGTTGTTTTAAAGAGCTATTAATTCAGCTCAATAAAGTGAGATGCCTTGCTTGTGCTTTTATATTTCCAATGTACAAAATTATGTACACTACGACCTATATGCATTTGGAGCTCAGTATGTGATTTAGAAAGCTCTGTTGACCATTTTTGAACCCGATTTAAGGCAGTATTCCTCATTTTTAATAAGTTAGATTTCCAGTTGATTTTCAAAAACCAAGAAGCCAGCTGGAGGCTTATCCACATGCTAATAAAGCCACAGAAGTAGCACATATCTGAAAAATTTAAAATCTTGTACCCTATTCTTTTAAGAATCACACTGACTTTAGGAATCCATTTTCTAGCTGTTGGAAGATACAGGAAGCTAGTGCACTAATTTGCTTATCGTTATTCTTTGTTGCCTCCTGAGTATGTCACCAGCAGTTCATCAAGTAAAAAAAAAAAAAAAAAAAAAGCTAAATAAGCAAGGAGTAGATCAGTACCTAGCTACCAGTATTGAACCCTGATCAAGGTTCTTTTGTGAAGATGCTGTAAACATTCCCCCACCCATCCAAAGCTTTTCATTTCCTGTACATGCTTTCCATGTTTCAAACCAGCTCTAAAGAAATTCAGAGCTATTCCTCCCCATCCAAATCCCTGTCTGCATCCTGTTCTCCACAGGTGTGCAGAGCCTGAAATGCTTCCACTGAATTGAGGAGGCCAAGCCACTGAGGACTCTGGCTTGATTTACAAATTTATATGAGGGGAGAAGTGGGGGGACGAGGATGGCTGAGGTAGTTGTGCATACACTACAGAAATGGACAATGCACATACCTTCCAGCCCTACCTCAATGCTGAAGATGGATATGATTCAACAGAAACATAGGAATTAACATACAGGATTAGAGCAGTGACCCATCTAGTCCAGTGATGTTCCTGATAATGACTATTACTAAATACTTCAGAGAAAGAGGCAAGCAATTTTAGTGGAAATACCTTGTTCAGAGAGTAAGAATAAGTCACTTATCCTCTGTGAAATATAGACAGGAATGCTTAGCCACATCTGGGGAGTACTTTGAGCTTCTAGCTACAGAAGAACTAACCTCAACTCCCAAACTTTCTGAAGTTCAGCCATTTACTACTGTCCCTCTGCCTTGTCAAGACCATGGGAGATATACAATCTGTCCACATCATTACAATGAACCACTATTAGTTTTCACTTCACTACAACCAACAAGAGAGGTGAAGCGGAAACTTAATTTTGTTTGTTTCTATTTGATAACCTTGTACATCTTAGTAGCAGAAAAAACATTAGAAATTGAAAACATGATTGTACATAGCAGGTGAGTAATTTTTACCTCAAAGATAGTTAGCATAAAATGAAACCTACTTTTACTGCATATTTTTCATCACAAGAACATATTCTGATGATTTGTCAAATTAGACAATGGGAGAGGAAGAGCACTGTCAAAGGGACAGGAACCTGAAGAAGAGCTAGGTGTAGCCTGAAAGCTTGTCACTTTCACGAACAGAAGTTGGCCCCAATAAAAAGGTTTTGCCTCAGCCACTGGTCTAAGTTTTTTTCCTTTTTACATTTTTTACAAATAATTTTCCAAAATATACACAAATTCATTAAATGCTTTGGTCAACCCAAATCTGCATTTTCAGTTAAATAATGTTGTGGTCAAAATATTTCACCCAGCTCTATTTAACACCATGTTTTTAAGACCTGATCAGAATAGAATTATGCACACATTAAAATGTAGAAAGAAAAGGAGTACTTGTGGCACCTTAGAGACTAACCAATTTATTTGAGCATGAGCTTTCGTGAGCTACAGCTCACTGGCTGTAGCTCACGAAAGCTCATGCTCAAATAAATTGGTTAGTCTCTAAGGTGCCACAAGTACTCCTTTTCTTTTTGCGAATACAGACTAACACGGCTGTTACTCTGAAACCTGTCATTAAAATGTAGGAAGCTAATGTATAAGTGGACCTTTATCAATACCAATCCATTACTGGGAAGCATGAAAGGGGATACTTTATATGATAATTTGAGGATCAGTTCACGTTTCTTCTCTGTCAAACACACACAAACACCCTAGAATCTTATTCAAAGTGAGATCCTGGGTATGACAGCTTTTAATGCTGGTTTACTGTCTTTTTCAGCAGCTCAGAGCAGCTTTAGATGAAATGGTCATAAAAATGCCTGTAGCCAGTCTCAACTGGTGCTCTCAGCAGTGGAACTGTGCTGGTAATAGACCAATGGTGGGGGGACATGTTTAAAATTCTCAGTGACGACAAACCTCAGGGTCACAGCTCCATTAGTTCAGTTGTGATCAAAGTCAAGGTCATTGACTTTACTAGAAAATCTATTTACCAATGTAAATTACATTTGGTGCTCAGGAAGTGTATTAGATTTGGTAATATTTTTCTTTCCCAGTCTTTTAAAATAGGGCGCACATAAACTGTATTTAGAGGGCCATTCCTCTAATATTTCTTTTAGATAGTAAAATCTCCAGGGTGTGAGCTATCATTTACTATATGTTTATACAGTGACTAGCAAAATGGGGCCCTGACCTAGCTGGGATAACAACTATCTAGTTTCAGCACTTTCAAACCCTGCTGGAACAAGGAAGTGCAGAGGTGCACAATTATGAAATACAATGTAGTTGTGGGGTGGGGTGGGAAGGAAGCCATTTTTTTCAGCCCTCAGAAAGTTTCTGTTTGAGTTTAGGGAAAGTTCTGGATCCATCCTTAATCAAACGGATTCATCCCTTCTTTACCTATATGACCTTTCATTGGTTGCTACTACATATAAATCCATGGTTGATCAACTCAGAGAAATTCAGTAAGAGAGAATTCTGTTCTAGCCACTTATACAGAGAGAAGAGGAAGAAAGTGAAAATACTTCACAAACGTTCACTCGAGAATGTGGGTTTTAGCCCATGAAAGCTTATGCCCAAATAAATGTGTTAGTCTCTAAGGTGCCACAAGTACTCCTCGGTTTTTTTCCAGTTTTCATGAACTTTTTCGTTCAGGTTCAGTTGTTTGCAATATAGCCTGAAGAGAGGTCCTTATTTATGAGGGGAAGAACTCTCAGTCACCAGTGATTGTAATCCTGTGCAAAGTGGTCTTTTCAAGCCCTGCTCATGAATACGTCTTTGTTAGACCAAATGAGAGCTGCCTACACAACATCTGCCCATAATGCATGAAACTCACCTTTTGATCTCAGCACCCATTTTGGATGGCTAAAAGACATCTGTGGTTTGAGAGGCCATTTCCATGAATTATTATGACTAGTCTTTGTTCTTTTTCTAAAACAGGAAGACAATTTTTAACAAAATGTTTCCCTTTGATTTCCATGTAGGGTACAATGTTTAATACCTTTTGGTACAGAAACAGAGATTCTAACTTATTAGGGATTTTTTTTATTATGAGTTTTATATATGGGAAGTAATGAAGTATGATAAAACATCCAATACTGTAGAGAAAGCAATAATTTATTGTATCCTTTGGGACACACCAGCTTGTTCTAAATTCATTTTTCCATGTAAAAGGGCTTTTTTTAAAAAAAGGATTAAATTCAATGCTGTTATTGTTATTCATTTGAATATCAAACAAATTTCATTCTTTGACTTCCCTTAATGCTAGTGTCCAGAAAAAACAAAATCAATTTTACTTTTTTCATTCATGCATCTAAAATAACTTAAGCTTACTGCAGTTTAAGGGATTTGGATTATTGGACTGTCTGACAAAATATATTTTGTACATAGTCATTTAAAGGAGGTCACCTCCATTTACTCGAAGTTTAGGACTCAATAGTCCACTAATCCATCTAAATACTGCAGGTGAGGCATATAACTTCAGAAATTAAGAAAGATGCATTTAGTACCATTCTTGATCTCATTCTCCTTTCTGTATTTAGAAGGATTTTAAAGTACAGCCACAATGAACTGTAAACCCCAGAGACTTGAACTCTGGCCAATGGGCTCCTCAGGAGTTGTTCTGTGAGCCAGGCTATAATTATCTCCCTCATGAGCAAAAAGATGATGTGAATATATATGAAATGGAGGAGATGGTAGATAGGGATGCCTGTGTTACAGGCAATGCTTCTCCCTCTTCCTAGGGATATGCTGGAAGGTTGGTGGCTGATAGGGCTGAATGTAATAAAAGTGGGAGTGTGCTGAATTTGCCCTTTTCTTCTAGCCCTTTCCTCAGAAGCTTTATAGCAAATGGGTGTACCTTGTCCTCATATAGCCAGGTGTTAGTAGAGCTCCTTCCTGGTACTCATCTACAAAGCTGGGGCAGTGTAATTGCTGAAAGGGACAGTAAATTAAATACATCACTGTCACACTCAGAATCAGACTCCTAATAGGATTTTAGAGTGTGTTTTAAGGAACTGACTGGCCAGCAAAACAAAAGGAGAACATGCTCTGCCCCCCCACCCCCAGCATTCCAGCTGTCCCTTTTTAAGCATCTCAGTGACTGAGAAAATTCTGTTTTAACAACTGAGAATGGTGGTAGTGCTCTTTGTATCATTCATTTTGTACATTGAGATGAGTAGAGGAGAAATAGCACTTTTAAACAGAGATTATGGAGGCAGTGGTATTTAGATTCTGAAGTTGAGGCTGAATTAGGAACAGAGTACAGATAAAAACAGCAACAAATACTAAATATTTAGGGTTGCAAGATTTTGGCTGCATTTGTACAACAAGAAGTCCAATTTCAATGTGTCCTGAGACCAGAACCATGGGGCAAGCGCTAACTGCTCCCTCACCCTGGTATTTGCAGAGGTTTAGAAACAAGGTTCTGATTTTCTCTTAATTTAAGAATGTCAGTGTCAAAAGGCAGAGCTTCTCCCCAGCTTCCAAGCATACACTGCCCCACCCAGTCTCCTTTAAAGAAGTTTAAACCCAAACATAAGCAAAATGAACATTTCTCAGTTCACCCAGCCCTTACTAGCCCTCTTTGCTCTCCACCAGCTCTGGTGTTCTTCTGGAATAGCAGATCCACAGCAATCTTCCTGGGCACCTCACCCTTTGCTCCACAGAAGTTAACTCCACTCCTCTGTGGGTCCTCTCCCCATACACAACCTGCTCCCAATCAATCCTTCTCTACCTGCTGTAATGATGCTGGTTCTGGCAAGATCCAACTGAGAGTGCCAATTCAGGACAAATTGCTTAAAGGCTGGGGTTTCTGTGCACACCAAGGCAAACGAAATTAGCCAAACAGAGAAGACGTTGGTTTTACCCCACTTGCTAACCACAAGTCACACAAGCAATTCCCTTATACACCCATTTCCTAGTATCACCACCAGTGCTACTCGTTATGGGAACAAATGGTTATGAAAACCAATACTGCAGTAAAAGAAAAAAGGTTCTCTTGATCCCAAAGGACGAAGCCCCAGACCCAGATCAATATACAAATCAGATTTTACCCACAAATCACGCTGTTGCCAATCTTTTAGAATCTAAAATCTAAAGTTTTATTCATAAAAGGAAAAAGATATAGATGAGAGCAAGAATTGGTTAAATGGAATCAATTACATACAGTAATGGCAAAGTTCTTTGTTTAGGCTTGTAGCAGTGACGGAATAAACTGCAGGTTCAAATCAAGTCTCTGGAGTACATCCACAGCTGGCATAGGTTGTAGAATATCAGGGTTGGAAGGGACCTCAGGAGGTCATCTAGTCCAACCCCCTCTTCAAAGCAGGACCAATCCCCAATTTTTGGCTCAGATCCCTAAATGGTCCCCTCAAGGATTGAACTCAAAACCCTGGGTTTAGCAGGCCAATGCTCAAACCACCAAGCTATCCCTCTCACAATCAGTCCTTTGTTCAAAGCTTCAGTGTAGCAAAGTTCCTTCAGCAGTATGAAGCAGGATTGAAGAAGAGATGGAGGAGCTGCAGCAGCTTTTTATATTCTCTTGCCATGTGGTCTCTGCTTTCTTTGTCCCAAAGACAAGCTGTCCCTCACATGGCATAGAAAAACCTCAGATGCCTTCTGTCCAAAGGCATTTCACTGCATACCTTGCTGAGTCACAAGGCATGTCTGCCTTCTCTCAATGGGTCAATTGTATAGGTCCTTAAGGGGCCATCAAGCAGGCTAGGCAGAGCTGGGGTGTCCCCCAGAAGCATAGTATAAGTTTGAAATACAGACAGTATATAGCCAGTATTCATAACTTTAACTACAAAAGCAATACACACATATAGACAGCATAATCATAACCAGCAAACCATAACCTTGTCTGAGACACCTTATTTGACCCCCTTTATACAAGATTTGGTGCCACTACAGGACCTTGGTTGCAACCATGTTCTATATGGTTCAAGTCAATAACTTGACACCTGCTGTCTGACAGACTTTTATAACCCCAGGTGTAATGCCCTCCTCTCCCCCCCCCCACATAATTGACTAATTGGGACCACCAGCTCTGATACAAAGGTGCTGGGCCTTGTTTACTCACAGGGACCGGATACCCTGTGACAGTCAAACACTAAAAAAGGCCAGAGGGAAAATAAATTCAGTAATGCTCATGAAACATAATTTACAACCAATATGAATGGAAAATTCCATATATTACTTATAGGGACACTGACAAGTAATTTAGGCCCACAATTTGTTCTGGCTTTAATTAAATACAGTCTCCTAACATACCAGGAATGTCCAGTTCCAAATTTGAATAGTATATTCTATACATTTGAACTACCCTGGTGCTTGAAGGAACATTCCATTTAAAAATGCAGCATGCATGCCCTTTCATCAGTGAAAGAGTTAATTGTAGGTGCAAAAGAATATAAGTTTTTGGGCTGTCAGACTGTAGCCATTAATCATCAAGATCCCCCAATCCAAGAACATTTCTAAACAAACTTTTACAGAGGCACTTGAAAAAATAAATGTATGTTATGCCCAGATGGGTAAAGTCACTGATGCCACCCTTATTTCTTTAGCCTTCTGGATAATATACTAGAAGTCATATGCTACAGATAATTTGCAATGATCATTAATTGTTGATGTGTTCTGAAAAGCAGATTCCTTAGCACAAAACATAAGAAGTTGTGAATGGTGAACAGATTCCTAGAAAACCTGTAACAGTTTTAAAGGCATTTATCCCAAAATTTTATTTATTGTTTTTATGTACTCCACCCTTTTAAATGCATCCAACACGTTAGTATCTGAGCAGCTTTCAAAAAAAATGAAATGCCTCTACAGGAGTGGCGCGCTCCTCTCTCCCCTCCCATGCAGCTTATAGAAGGGTCAGACTCCAAGTGGTTCCACTCAGCTTTGAGATTGCACATGACATCTTACAGTCTCCATTAGTGGACTCTCATAGATGTTAAAAAAGAATGTTGACAGGATTTAAGCATGGTGGTATGTCAGGTTAAAGCCCCTAAGAATAGGTCAAAGATGTGTCCAGCTGTCAAGTTCCTCCATAGGATACATGGGAGAATCTGACAGTCACCATAGAATTTAGCAGAAAGTGTAGTATGCCTGGGTATAAAAGTCCCCAAACTCTATACATTTAATTTAGGAATTCCCTTGCTCAGCTAGCTCTGACAGCCCTTGACAAACTCTAATGTAATCTATATACCACCATGAGTTCTGCATTGGCTCTCACCAGGGATTCTCATTCTAAGTGGATGCACTTGATTTTTTTTTCTGGGAGTGGGCTTCTATTATATACAAGGTCAGATTCAAAATATATGCCAGTTTTCTTCCACTGCCTCCTCTAGGCTCATGGAGCACTGAGTAAACAGTCAGAAATAGCTGTGCAAGCACAAGTCTAGCTGAGTCATTCAGCCAGGTTTCAATAACATAGGCAAGAGCAAGAATTTCACCAAGCATCATGTCATGAATGATGAGAAATTTGGTGATCTCACATTTTGCATTCCTCACACAAGTAGCAGAAGACACTAGTGCCACATTGCTAGCATATAGTAGAAGTTGAAACCTTTGTCTCAAAAATAAAACCCCACAGAATATGCCCCTTTGTTAATCTATGTCCTTCCACAAAAATATAGTCTCTTGCACTTACACACACAAACATTTTGCAAAAGTAGACCACAATGTTCTTTCTATTTCTGGAATCTGTGGAATTTTTCAGGGTACTTTTCCAGTGGGCCATATGATTTAACAAACATGGTATTGGTTCCAGTCCCCAACCTATGGGTACATGAATGTGGGCAATTTACATCTGTAAGGGAGAAACTGTATTTAAGTTGCTCTCTGCAAGCTTGAGTTAGTCTCTGCTAAAATTAGATCAGAACTAAAAATGAAGACAGGCAAGACTGTAAATCAGAATTATGTGACTTGTGAATTATGTGAAGTTCTGATATTTTGTGAAGCACTGGAGCTAGAAAAAATACTTGCAAGTGTTGTTTTTCCACTTTCCTTGAAATATAGTAATTTACAGTGTAGCTTACCTTAAAAAAAGTAACTGTCCCTTAGACGAGGCAAAATATCAGAGCATTTACCAGATGCTTCTAGAATCCCATACATCCTGGACCAGTCTGTCCAAGAATGTGAGAATTTATTGAATCACAAGAAGTGAACTGATGATTGTGTAACACTGAATTTTAAAATTGAGATGTCATGACATTGACACTTGGGCTGCTAATCTACAGTATATGTTTCCAATGTTTTAAAATTAAATAAAAGAAGGAAAATGGAACACCCTGACTTACACAAAGAGATTGAATTAATTAGACACTTGCCTGTCAATTTCCATAATGGCACAGAGAAAGTGCAATTATCTTTCTGTTCCACATTTTAGAACTATAATTTGTAGCAAAAATGTTTGATGTACTGAAGACCCTATTATTGTAAAATATACTTTGATTATAGTGAAGCATAGCAATACATACATACAGACACAGAGGTCCAATCCTACAAACCCTAACCATCCATCATCATAGTCTCTGAGCTATAGTTTGATAATTCCCTTTAAATTAACTAACTTGCTTCTCCCGTTCCCCCATTTCTTGTACCCACCAGGTGGAAGAAAATAGGTGAGTGGCTTGGGTTGGGTGAACTGATCCAGATAAAAGAGGAACTGACCTGAACCTTTGTTAAAAATACAAAGTCAACTTTTTCAGCAGTTTTGTAAAAGTTTAGTTAATTTTTTTTGTTATTTTTAATTTTTATTTTCAGATACCTCTGCTTGTCCTCATTGAGGTGGGAAGAAGTTCATTAACACAATGAGAAAAGCAGTTCTCACTGAACTAGTCGAATTGTCTCTATTCTCCCTCCACTCAGCCTCCCACTGCAGTATATGAATAATTCCCATTGACTTGGGGATGACTGGGACTCCAAAAGCATGGCAAGACAGCCCTATTTTACAGACCCATAAGATTCAGAAAAGGATATTTTGGGTGTTTTCAAAACTTACTTTTTTGTTCACCCATCTCTGGTCCCCATATGATATTCATTAAATCGAGTTCTCACTCACAGCACATTCCTTATGCAGAAACAGCTACATTGTATTAGAATGGGATGTGATGGATAGATATAAAATATGAAAGGCAGTAGCTGACAGAAGCGTGTTCTCCTTTCCATGTCTTTTATACAGCATGTAAAATACTTGAATTTGTAAACTGAGTTAATTCTGGCTTCAAGTGGACTTTTATCTTGAAAAGCCCTAAGTGTTTGGTTCTGCCTATAAATTGTGGTGTCTGGCACTTCTCATATTCAATTAGCTTCAATTCTGGTGAAACCATAAGCAAAAACTTGCCCTCATAAGCTTCTTTGTATATGTTTTTATGCATGAACTGTGTTCATGGACAATATCTTCATAGGTTCTGACACAAACCGGTCGCTGAAGAATTTTCAGTGTTAGCACTTCTGTTGCATTATGGACACTGGTTTGAACACAGAGAATTGATGCTTTTCCTCTTGCATAAGATATAAAGTTACAACAAAGAATAAATAGGTCTGTAGCAGAAAGGAACCGTATGAAGTGCTCTTCTCATTTAGTTCATACCTCTCAACTTCACGACAGGTGTTTGGAAAAAAGATGACAATTTATAATTAAATACATTGAACCAGTTCTGTTCTAATCTACCTCTAAGTAGCCGCATTAGTTCCAATGGGGCAGTCTGGATGGAAGTGAGAGCAGAATTGGCTCAATATGCTTTATTAATTTATTTAAACTTGCCATCTTTATTCCAGTTAAACATATTGGGCCAAATTCTGCTCTCATTTACACTTGTGCCGCTCCATTAATTCCCCTGGGACAACACAGTTGAAAATACGAGTAGAATGTGCCCGCAGGAATTAAAGAAACAATCACAACTAGAGCTGATGGAAAAGTTTGTCAAAATTTCTGACTAACGTGGTTTGCAGTGTTGTTGTAGCTGTTCAAGTCCCAGAATATTAGAGACCAGCTGGCTAAGGTAATATCTTTTATTGGACCACCTTCTGCTGGTGAACAAAATGAGCTTTCGAGCCATGCAGAGCTCTTCTTCAGGTCTACCTGAAGATGTTAACTAACTTTTTGCAAAAAACTTCCATTTTTATTAAAATGATTCAAAATTGCTAAAATTTCTGTTTTTGTAATAAAAGACTGAGAATGATCAGTTTTAATTTCCCCCCTATTAAAACCTGAATGATTTCAAAGAAAAATATAGAGGGAAATGTGTATTTTGTTTTTGTCAAGATTTTTATGATGGGGGGGAAATAGATTCCCTACCAGCTAGAAATGCAGGCATATTTTTCCCTTTAAAATATAATATAATGCTTACATTAGTTCTTAATGCTGGTTTGATAGCAGACAAATTAAAGGGAAAGGAAAGCAGAGGAGGAGCCATCAAAACACAGGGCATGAGGAAAGAACTTCCTTGTCACCTGCCTCCTGGAGTCATCTAAGTTTCAACAAATGCTGTCTGTTTAAGAATCATGGAAAAGGGCAAGTAGGGCATAGTCATGGCACAAGTAAAGGGTAATAGCAGAAAAGGCCACAACACAGGCTGCCATTAGAGCATTAGTATCAGATATATGGCAAAGGAACAGAAGAGGCCAAAGAAAATGCTGTAATCATGGTAGAAACAGCAGAGTAGGTAATGACAGCTACAGCATTCACAGCATAGCTAATGCTTCAGTCCTGCCAGGGAAATAACACAGACAGGAGCCACACAGAACATCAGTCGAGGCATGGGCAGATACTATCATTACAGCAAGAACAGGAACAGGAGTAGAGGCAGAGGGAAATGCATCAGTCATGCCAAAAGTATGAGCCATGGCATAAGCTCTAGTACATAGTACATCGCCTCCTCTTCCCACTACTAACTATAGCTAGTGGAACCATGAGAGAACTTTCCTGCTTTTTGATCAATTAAAATCATTCCAATAATCCACCTGTCAGCCGGTCTCCAGTATCATCTTTTGTGCTGATTTTTCAGCTACAGCAAATAAATCACCTACTCAGTTTATTAGTAGCTTCTGTTTACTTATGGAGTGATCACTGATCAACTGCATAGAGTCTGAAGTCAGCCTGAGCCTCTGCCTTAACACCTACAAGTATTAGCTATTACAGGTCAAAGTGCCTAGACTTGATAAGGACCTGATTTTGTAAGCCAGTAGACAAGGCCAGAAATTACGGAAGGGGCTCCTACTGCAACTCTGGAAAGAAATTAAGAAAGTTATTTGGTGTGTTCGTGGCTTTACTGCTGCTGTTGCTGAAAAGACATTAGTGCAGAACAAAGTGCCTGAAGAAAATGTATTTTCACCTTGGGCATTGCTAATTAGTGTCATATAATTGTGCTATCTTGAAGTTTTCAAGAGTATTCCAAGTAGTTATCTCTATCTCAGCAGTGATAATAATAAACTTATCTTAAGTTACATATAACTTTAATTACTAGCAGTAATTCAACAAGAGCATATTTGCAACGAGAGCACATAATATGTAAAAGAAACCAGAAGGACCAAGGCTGACATATAGCATTACAGAAGGCAGCCAATAATATGCCCAATCTCTACTAACAATCAGCATTGTAATAAGCAAACTAAGTCCCAAACAAACAAACAAAAACCCTCGTCAAAGTAAGGACCTGATCCAAAGCCCATTGAAGTCAATGAGAATCTTTCAAGTGACTTCAATGACTTTGGATCAGGCACAAAGGGGAAAAGCTCTTATAAACTTTGTATTGCACATTATTGGAAAAAGTGACGTCTCCTCCTATGGACTTGAGGTACAGTAAAATATGGACTGTCCTTGTAATAGAAAAGCTTTCACACCAAGTACTTACAAAAGAGAAGTGCCAAAAAATAGGATATCTTCATTGTTGTTTGCAGTGTTGTTGTAGCCATGTTGACCCCAGGATATTAGAAAGACATGATGGATAATACATTATCTTTTATTGGACCAACTTCTGTTGGTGAAAGAGACAAGCTTTTGAGCTACACAGATTTCTTCTTCAGGTCTGGAAAAGGTATTCAGAGTTTCACAGCTAAGTACAAGTCGGAACAGATTGGACGACCTAAATTCCCTTGCAGACTTCCACCATAACTTCACTAGCCACTCTACAGACAACTAAACACAAAAGAAACCCATAGATCACCATACCTACCTTCACAGATCCAGTAACCACCCCAAACACACCAAAAAACCCGTTATCTACAGCATGGCCCTCAGGTACCACAGTATGCTACAAGGAGAAAGTCCGGTATACACAGCTTAACACACTTAAAACTGGCTTCACCAAACAAGGACACTCCACCAGAGAAACAGATGACATGATGGAACAGGCTACTCAAATATCCCGAGAGAACCTGCTTCAATAAAAAAATAACCCTCTGACCACATACCTCTAGTTGTTACCTATCACTCCACAGTGGAACCCATGTGGGATACAATTAAACTATTTCAACCCATACTAGATGGGGACCACATCCTCAAAGTAATCCTTCCCAAACACCCTCTTCTGGCCTTCAAACCACCCCTCAGTTTTACCAAGCTCATCATCAGAAGCCAACTCCCCACAGATCAGGACCCACCAACACAAAGCAGCATCAGACCCTCCCAGAACAACAGATGCAAAGCTTGTAGACATATCTCCCCGCTCTGATAATCAATACCAACCAACACACCTTTCAAGATCCATGGATCCTATACTTGCCTGTCACAACATGTGGTGAACCTTATCCATTGAACTAAATGCCCCAACAACAACTATGTGAGTGAAACCAGACAATCACTATGATCTCAAATGAATTCACACAGAAAAATGACAAGACAAAAACACCATATTACCTATGAGTGAACATTTTTCACAAAATAATCACTCTATATCTGACCTCTCAGTTCTCGTCCTCAAAGAAAACCTGGACAAACACCTTCAAAAACGTGCCTGGGACCTTAAATTCATAACTTCACTAAAAACTAAAAATCTTAGTCCAAATAAAGACACTGGACTTTTAGATTATGACAACAATGTGTAACCCACTAACCCCCTTTTTTGTCCTATGACTGTAGGGGTGTTAATGGGCCACTTCACCTTGAATGGCCCCTTAGAATATTTGTTAACTACTTATGCTGAACAATCTGTTCCACCTTTTATTTACCTGTAAAAATCTGAGTACCTTTCCCAGATCTGAAGAATTCTGCATAGCTCATATGCTTGTCTCTTTCACCAGCAGAAGTTGATCCAGTAAAATATATTACTTCATTATTATATATTACTACTTGAAAAACATTCATTTCCACTGAATGCATCTGATGAAGTGAGCTTTAGCTCACGAAAGCTTATGCTCAAATAAATTTGCTAGTCTCTAAGGTGCCACAAGTACTCCTTTTTTTAAAAGGAGGATGTCTCTCTAGCTAGCAAACCTGACTCTTTAGCCTGGTTTGTTGAATATTAACCTGACCCTGAATAAGTAATTTTATTATAACTTTGCCTTAAATAAAAAGAAAAAACAAAAATATAACTTCGTAATATTACTAAAAATATAGGTGTGCTCCAATAGACCAGCCCATTTAACATCCAAATGATAAAGATTTTGAAGCTATTCATATAAGAAAATTACAACTACAATTAGGACTCCATATTTGACTTTCTGGCTAAAAGGATAACTGTATTAAATATAAACATTAATGTTTAAGCTATACCAATTTGTGAATGCCCTTTCTCTCCTTGAGTTCATTAAGCCTCTAGAGAAACTTTAAAAGCTCATTAGTTTATTTCAGGTTGGGTTTCCCACCTCTGAATTTCAAACAGCAAGAAATGAGATTTAATGATTTTACAGGCCTTGACCTCTGTTTCACCTAGAGTATCTTGAAATGGTGACATACTTCATTATGACCTGAACTCCATCTTCTGTTTATTCTCAAAAACCAAACCTTCAAAACCTGAATTACCCATATTTACTTTCCATCTTAAATAGTTAATTTTTTTCTTTTTCTTGTTCATATATAACATGTAGACATAACCTTGCAAGTTTTCACGGGTTTTTAGATCATACTATTAAAGACAATAAAAACATGCCAGATATTAACCTTGTCCAGGAAACAATTTTTTTAAAAAAGAGTATTTTACTCTATCGGGTTCAATTAAGAATTATTCTGAAACCAACCTATTTGATAAGCAATGGGACATTCCTTTTGTTTGATGACTCTAGTCACTTACTGTTGGAAACCCTGAATTTATGATAGCATTATCATAATGTATCATACTCAGATTAGACAAGAGTGAAGAAATTCGGCTCTCTTCGTGTACCTCCACAAATGATAGCTTTTAGAAACTTGAACAGCTCCCTGGTTTATCAGAAGATATTACTAGGTTGTTCATCAGCATTAGAAATACTTTCCCCAAAACTAACTACTCCAGGGATTTTGTAATAGAATTGCCTTCTATTTTTTATTGCTTCGTGGTTGTTTGATGTTGTCCTTTGACAGGTAGTTTTTTTATTTCATTTTGAAGGTGTTTAAAAGTATCCAAAGGTATCAAGATATATTAAATCTAAGCTGAAATTTGACTAAAGAATCATCAGTATTATGGTATTCTGATGATCCAATAGTCTAATGAAAAAGCAGTATTTGCCAGAAATCAACGTATTTCCCACATATTTAGCATAGGTTCTTTGACATAGCACTTTCTCCTTTTACAGAGAAACATTGTCAAAGAGTCAAGCTGGCTCAGGAACTGTGGTACAATCCTACCCAAGTGTCATGCCAAGGACGTAGGCAGTCTGACATAGTGCTCAGACCAGGAGTCAGGCTGGGTCTGATGCCAAGAGGTCAGAGTCCAAGACAAACCAGAGGTCAAACCAAGAATAAGTCATCAGGAGGCAGGCAAGGCCAGGTTACCTGTAGATTAGGGTCAGGCAGTGGGTTACAGACAGCAACCCAATAGCAAGGTCAAGGACAAACCAGGGTCAGAAGCCAGAATCTGGAGTTCCCTAAGGGTTCATGTTGGTCTATACACCTCAGAAGAGTTAAAAACTTGACAAACATTGAAAAACATAAGCTTGGGGCTGTGAAACAACTATACATTTCCCAGGGGAAGATAAGTGAATGGATGTGAGGCTGATTAAGGACCCCCATTCCCACTGCTATCTTAACTCTGCACTCTCTCCCTCCTTCAACTTAGATAACAGATAACTGCAGAAAAGAAAACAAGGAAAATGGACAACAGGTGGAATGCAGTGACTGGACTCACTGCAGAAGTCAGTGTCCTATGTAGATCAAAATCAAGAAATACAGGTAACAGATTGCAAATAAATTTGTTCTGTGGGATCAGGGGTGCAGTGCCATGATATGATTATTACTGAGATACGAGGGAATAACTATTGAAAAAGGAATACACTAAATATAGGGCACCCACTTCCTCTTCCCCTCTTCAGAGATGTGGGGGAGAAAATCACACTCTGAGAAGGGCTGGGAGGGGAGGCTGGACACACACAGAATTCAACTCCATTCCCTTCCTGCCATGTTTCTAAAGGAGCTCTTCTGCTGCATGGGAAGGGTGGGAAAAGAGTAGAATCTGACTATAGCAGGAGTGAGAGATCAAAGCCCAGACAACCGGTTTGACTATGACTCACCCTTCTTGTTTCACCCACGACCCCAACTCCCTGAAGAGTAGCTCTTTTTTGTGGGAGATCCATGCCCCTGCCCCCCTCCCCCCTCCCATTGCTTCTTCAGGGAGAGATATTGTTCCCTCCTTGTCTCCTAAACCTCCTCTTTCTCTGCTGAGTAACTCAGATGGGATTCTTCTCCAGCCTGCCTTCCCGTTCCCACACATTAACACAGGGCTTGAGGTTGCCTTGGAGAGGCTCTACCTCTACCCTACAGTGGCAGCTACTAGACTTGTCAACCCTGGCCACCTTGCACTGCTGCTAGAAAGGAGTCTGGAGGTGGATGGGGTTTATTCAGATATAAGTAAGGGACTTAATCTTGGCTTGGATTCAGGAACACCCACGGAGCTGCCAATTATCACATTTCAATTAGGTCAATACTGGGAAGATAGAGACCCTAATTCTCTCTTTTTTAAAAAAGTAAAGAGTGGCACTTGAGTCAAACGCTGGTACTAAAATACTAGTGTTGACTGGTCTTTTAGGGATTGATACAAAGCCTGCTGGAGACAATGACTCCCATTGATTTCAATGGGCTTTGGATCAGGCACTGGAAGTATACACAAAAATTTTAAAAGGAATTTTGATTATTATGTATAGCCTCATTAAACTCTTATATGTCAGATATTGGCATATGTTCCATGTGTTTATATTTGATCTAGTCTGATTAGTTAGGGCCAAAAAATTTTTTAAAGTACACACAAAAGTGCATCCCTGGTTTCCCATGTACCTTCACTTTAGTTTGCAAACACCATACAAGATCCCAACCCAGAAAAGTACTTAAGCACTTATGTTGTCTCATTGGAGTTAATGGAGTTATTCATATGCATAAAATTAAGCCCAATTTTTTTTTCTTAAGGACCTTATCATAAGCTCATTGAAATGACTGGGAGTCTGTGTATCTCCATGGGCTCTGGATGAGTCTCAGAGCAACTAATTACCCATTACTGCACAGTTGCCTAATTTGTCCATGCAATCACAGGGTCGCTTTTGCTCTTGCATATATTTAACATGGGTCTGGACCGCTGCTACTAACTTTTGTTAGTCGAAGGAGGCCCTTGCTCTCATAAAATATGCATAATTAATGGACAAAAGCATGTTTATTTAAACTTCATTTTAACTTTCTTTCTTTGCTATCTATAAGAGCAAGGAATTCAAATATGCTATGAAGCCTTTTAGGCATCACTAGTCTTTTAATAATCAAATAACTGTTTCAGTCATGGCAGGTTCATTTTTGCTTTCCATCATTCAGTCCTTGATGACCCAGCTCCCCTACATCATCATGTTTACCAAACCATTTTAAATCCAGATTTCAAAAATCCCTGAAATTCAGATTTTTAAAAATTGCCTGAATTCAATATAAAGGATCTCTGAACAGTTGTTAGCATCAAGTATGAAATCAAAGAACTCCAAAAAAATTCTGTGTTTTATCTCTACTACACAAGATCTTGACTATTAGATTTTCTACATGAGATCTTGAAAAGAATCATAATACACCATAGCGATTAACAAAACTAGAGCTTCAGACCGCTTAGCACCATCATTTTACAATTGCTTGTCTCCACTCTAAGACCACGTTTTCTGAAAAAAAACCCTGTTGTCCCTCATTACTATTACTAGTTATTATTTATTTACTTATACACAATGCATGAGAAGCCAAGGTCTCTGCCACAAAGGGCTAGGAGCATAATGTTAAAATGAAAATACTGAGGATTATGAACAGAAAGCTTGGGAAGGCTAAGACGGAAATGATTGTTGTACAGGGGGCTGAAGGAGAAGAGTGAAGGGAAGAGGGACAGTGTATTAGACTTAGGGTTTGATGTAAATAAAAGCACAAAGTCAAGAGTGAGAGAAGGAATAGTAAGGAGAAAGAATTAGCTAATTATAGGACATGAAAGGAGGGTGTATAAGAAGAAACAAATGCTGACTCATAGGTATGGCTTTTCGACAGTCTCTAAGGCAAGGATGTGGAAACTAGACCTGAAGCAGAAAATGCATCTAATGAATGTAATGGAGCCATCTGCTTTTTTCAGACATGATTCATTTAGTAGCCTTCCAAGTATTATTTTCAAGTGATGCCAATTAGAATATTAGCACATTGTATGTGGGAGATAAACACCTGTGCACAATTTTTAAAAGGTTTAATACCTCATGTTGACTAACCATAGAAATGATAAACCATTATGAAAATACAATACACAGCAACATGAAAGAGTGGGGGCTGCTTTTCCTTAGGATGCCAAAAAAAGAATCCAGGGTAGGTGGCTATTAAAAACAGGAGGTACTCTGGGTTTGTGCAGGTTTTTGTCTTTTACGGGGCATAATTTTCTGGAAAAGTCCCTTCCTTGTTTTTGCACCAGGATTTTGGAACCGCTGAAGTAGAGACAACCCCTGAATTTTTTTACTAAGGGTTCTACATGAAAACCATTGCATAAACCGAACACTTTAATATTGAACATATCCAATAAACAGACGTATTCTTTAATACTGAACCTTACCACAGAGTATGATTTAATTAACGGCACCAAGTAAGCCTTCTTCATTACACTGTGCACTGTGGTTAAGCCTCTTCTATTATCTTCATTTGTTGACTAGCTAATCTGTATGTTGAGAATGAATTTCTGGGGCTTTTGGTTGTTTTGTGCATAAAATGGTGCTTTTGTGAGGCTAGACTCATTAACAGAGTGCCACTATTTGTGGATTATTTGTGGGTGATGCAAATGTTAACCCCCTCTTTACATAACATTTTCAATTCTCTTAAGGGTGGGCTGAGAGAATGCTGACCAGAGGCCCCACCTTAGCAACCAGAACTGAAAGGGAGAGATCTCCAGCCCCTATTTTATGGTGTGCATATTAGACTAGATTCTGAATTCTGAGTATACTCCAGATATATTTGTTATACCAGTGTAGATATCAGAATCCATCCCTTTTGTGCATTCTAGGTTGGGACCCATTAATTCAGTTTATTTCCATCTCTACACATTATGGCCCTAGCACTATAAAAAACTTATGCATGTGATTAATTATGACTAGTCCCAATGATTTCACTAAGATTACACACTTGCCCAAAGTTAAACAAGTGTATAAGTTTAGTGAGGTAAACTTCAGGGAAGAAAAAAAGTCCTTTCTGTCACTCATTTCACTCAGATGCACTTTCCTTTGCTCCCTGAGAAGAAACTGACAAGGAAACCGGTATACTTTCCCCCTGTTTCTCCCCTAAGCTGTGTCTCAAGGTAACTTGTGTTTTGCTACATCATGGTTTTCACTACATCAGCCCATCCACTTTCGATTCCATTCAACTCTGTTTCAGTCCTACAGAACTTGGATCACATGAACTGAACACTGAAGTTTGGCTGATAGGGAGTGGGAGTGAATCAAGCCCTGAGGCTTAAATTGAAATTTTAACTATATAAAAATTGAGCCTCCAGTAGGAACACCTAAAGTCCATTGACCCAGGACACCTCCCCTCCATTTTATTATATTTAGAGGGTAAGACAGCCTCCTCCATCATTTCCCTCCTCCATCAGGGACTTTCGGGGAATATGAATTTGCCATTCCCCAACCAGTCAGGTCCTCAGTGGACCACTTGGTAGGGGCATAGCTATGCAAATAACCAATTTTTTTGGTTTGCTGACACTTCAAAAAGAATTAGAAAAGAATCATTCTGGGGCAAACAGAAATGATTTTTTAAAAAAATTTTTGGCAAATCAGTGTTGAACAAAAACGTTTTGACCCAAAACAAAATGTCATTTCAATTCTGAGCATTTAAAATAAATTGAAGGCCATTTCAAAATGAAAAGACGTTTTGAACCCCCCAAAAATCATTTTTAAAAAGTCATAAGAAAAAAACATTTCAGCTTTTTAAAAAAATGTATTTTTTCACAAAAAATCCAGTGAAACCAACAAATTCCCAAAACATGTTGGTATGGTCAAATCTGTCTCATATAGAGAACTTACCTAAAGAGGTTTTTATTCTTCTTTTAATTCAAATATATTATTATTATTATTATTATTGGTAGTTCTTCCTGTTTCCTGTTATAAATCAGTGTTCTTCTTTCATTTGTTGTAAACATTTAAAAAATAAGATGAAGTTGCTGAGATACTGTTAAAGGGCCTGATCCAGTCCCAGAAAAACTCCTATTAATGTCACTGGACATTGCATGAGGCTTAGAGGCCTAAACTGGTTTGTTGTCCATGAAGTGTCTAAGAAAGAAGTGAGCTCAAGAAGAAGACTGATTGAAAAAGACCTTAAAGTTGGTGATACTTGGAAGAAGCCATCAGTTTAGATGGAGAATGTGTGCAAGGATAATAAACAAACTGATGATGATTAAGAGGCACAAGGTAAGGAATGAAAAAAAACTGTTGAAGACACTAACTAATTCTAAAAGTTTTGAAAAGGCACGTCTCCAAAGAGTGGGCAAGAAAAGGCAGAAGCATAAGCAACTTGAAAATCTGGGAAACTTATTCTGAAAAAAAGTTGTTGTTGTTGTTTTCAAGAAGAAAGGAAAAATTGAAGAAAGAATGACCCATTTTATTTACTTCCCAGTCATAAGTGTGTCAGCATCAGTGATCTCCCTAAACTTCTGTGTAAGGAGATGCCTCAAAATGACAGCATTAGTACATTCGCTAAGAGCATCTAATAATGACTTTCTGAGCATTTAATGTGGTTCTTATAGCATTATAATAACAGGACAATTATCCTAACCTGCTGTGTAACAGGGGAGTCCCTGCTGGTAATTTGTTTCACCAGTTGGAGCTACCCCCCACCTTGGTTTCCTCTCAGTGTAAGCCCTCAGGAACACTGATCTGTAGTTTACTGATTGTTTCCATTGAGTACGATCATAAATCAGATCTGAAAACAAGGACAGAGCTTGATGTGATTTAAATGAGACTCACTAAAAAAAGAGAGATAATTAAATAGTTTTCCAACAATGTTAAAAGAGAACTTAAAAACATTAAGGTGATCATTTCTGATGTAGTTTGCAGAGAGCCCTCATCCACAAATACAGCTGTGCATTGTAATACAAAGTGCATATAAAGCAAAACCCCGCATTTTGATAACTTGCTAATTGAAGGATTCCTTCATTCTTTAAGAATATATATTGCACCTTAATGTGATATGCACCATTAAGTAACAGGTGCCTGGAGGACAAGTTGCTTAACAGCAACATATTTTTAATGTTGTCTAACTCTTAAGTAAGAAAACGTATACCATCTTAATGTACCCAGTGCTTCTATTTTGCAAAATAGTCTTTCAGCAGATAATGTTATAAATTGTTTATCCGCGCACCTAAAAATAATTTAAATCTAAACACAAATTCAGCCAACCAGATGACTGGAATCGTTCAATGTGTCTTATCCTATAATTTTCTGCAATGTGGATGCTTCATGCTGTGACACTAATCATTCTGAGATTGCTTCATTTTAACTGTTGGGTTGTTCCATTTTAAGATTAAGCCAAATCCTGCTTCAGTTATTCAAATGAATGGCTCCATCAAAGGCAATGGGACTACTCATGTGAATACGATGAAAAAGACTTGGCCCAGAAGGAGACAAAATACACTTAGTTTTAATAACATAAGCTTGAGTACGTGCATTTTTCTTTCACACATTTTAATCATTATACAAGTTGTGCCTGATTTACTATAGTCGTTATAATAATTCATCATAAAATATATTAATGATAAAGAAGGATATAATGTTGTGTGAACTGATCAAAGGTCCTACTGACCAATTCCTACATCTCTGACTGAAAACAATGTGATCAAAATCATAAATATGTAATAACAAATGAACATTCTGATTGCTTTGATTTCTGTGCTATAATCTGATTGAATTATGATTCCCCTGCATAAACCATGGAAGTGAAAGCATGTTTCCTACTTCTGCTGTAATGAAAAAATAGGCAATATAACAAAGAAAGGGAAGTGAGATTTGGGTTGCAGACAGTTTTTGATCTCTGTGGTAGAAATGTTTTACAATTGGTTGTCTCTCATATTTCAAAAAGTGAGAACTTATTCTAGGAGCAGAATTTTATGTATAAAAGATCATTTCAATATTAGATCATTTTTATTATACTATTATGCTTCTTGTAAAAGATATTAGAACTGGTTGACATTTTTCTGATGGAACACGTTTACAATGGAACATTTCCTTTCCAAATTGAAACTCTCTATTGGAATGTTTTGATTTGGATTAAATTTTCATTAGTAAATTGAAACCAAGTGTTTTGATAAGGTTGAAAATTCTATTTTAACCTCGTCAGAATTGAATGATTTAATTTTTCATGTTGAAATGACCTTTCATTTTGAAATTTATTTTAACTTATACTATAAATATAAAATAAAGTCAAGGTTAAAATGGAAATGTCTCATTCATCAAAACAAAACATTTCAATTGACCAGAAATGAGGGGTTTTTCCCCCAAAAAATTTTAAAAAAAATACATTTAATGAGACATTTAAATTTTGTTTGTTTGTTTGTTTTGCTCCAAATCACAGTGAAAGGAAATTTTAAAATGTTGGAAATTTCCAAGAAACAGAAATTCAGAGTTTCAACTATATGTAGTAAGTACAGATGGCAGGTAAAATGTCCAGTGAATATTGGGGTTCTGATCCTATAATAATCACTCACACTCAGTGCTCATGGGATTTTTGGGGTTATGTGATATAATGTCCCAAGAGGAAGAATTTGGGTTATCATGGAAAGGAAGGGAGTTTTAAAAGAGAACATGTGCAGGGAATTAAGAGGGCACCCCTGAAGAGTGATTTCCTTTTCAGCAACTCAGCTGCTGATGCTGCCATACCCACTATAAGAATGGCTTCAGATGAGCCATTGGTTAACCTGGTCTTATATGCTTCCAAAGGGCAGGGGAAGGCGAGACGACAAAGGATACAGAGATACCACTGCTTCTACCATCTGTAACTTTCAACTGGATTTACTGTGGAAATAGACCCAGGCCCACCTGCAGCATAGCAGAAGGAGCAGTTGCCCTTGTCCACTAGTCCTCCACACCATAGCAGAACCTTAGTCAGACACAGTTGGATCAGAGCAGAGAGGTCTGTGGATATAATACACAGGAGAGCCTTTGATCTTGCCTTTCCATCTCTTTGGGATCTTTTCTGACACATTTTGTTCATCTCTGCAGTGCATAGCAAAGAGGCACATGTGGTCTTTTAGTATTTTTCTTCCATTGAACTGTTGGTTTGCTTTGGAATTGGAATGCCTGCATAACTGGATGATTATGATAGAAATTCTATGTTTTCTTCCTTAGAGGGCCTCATTACCAGGAAAGTACGCTCACAAGAAGATTTGGTGTCAGCACTGTGTTGTTAAGATTGGATGCTCAATTTGTAAATCAATAAGTATAAGCTAAATTATTCTGTACTTTTCCCTGGGCTTTCAAATTGCACTGAAACTTTTGAAAAAATAAATCTGAAATCCCAGATTTTAGATGTAAAAACTAAGCAGTTGTAAAATGTTTGTCTCCCTAAACTAAACAGTGGCCCATCCAAAATGGAGATATATACATTTGAAGGGATAATAACATTTAGCTATTTATTTGAAAGATAACGTAAGGTGCAGGGTGGGGGAAAGGCTTCTTGCTCCCATTCTCTGATTCCTTGCACTAAAAATCAATGCTCTCTCACTTCAGGGGCAGGGGATAAATCAGAGGAATGAATTCAATATTATACATAAACAGATTCCTAATCTCCAGTTGGAGAATGCTCCCTGTCTGAAAGGGAACTAAAGCAATCTAAAACTTTAAGGAACACATGCTGGTATCATTCAGTAAAGCACAGGTGGGAGCTGCTTCACTAAGAATAATAGAAGTACTGAAGTTCAGAAGTCATATTTAATCAAAATTAAGGCTAGTGTATGCTGTTAGCATGCAGGACACCTGACAGATGGGTCTCAAAGTTTAAATTATTTTTTTGTTTCATTTTTAGAGAGAGAGAGAGAGGTTAAAGTGCATTAAGCATAACAAAAACAGTGTTATGCATCAGGGTGATCTATCCAACAGACAACAACCATGAACATGTTAACCTCATGCTGGTGTTTTCAAAAGACAGAGTCCACAAGAGATCTACGGAAATGAGAATACCAAATGTAGCTGTGTATGATGATAAAACCACCAGTTGATTAGAATATAAAACTTCCTCATTTTAACAGTTTTTAATGTACTGGATTTAATAAATATAAAACAAAAAAGGACTCGATGGAAAGCATTTGCACAGAATAACAAAAGAGTAACACATAGTTTTAATTATGACAAATGCTATTTTATGTAATTGAATGAAATTATGTATATTTAGTCATAAATGTCAATAAAAGAAAAAAGAATGGATATTGCTGAATGACTGCAATATACAGTAGTTTGGAAATAGTCATACATAATTGGCCCTCTCGTTACTTTTAGTCTATCCAGTGATTTTTATAGAGAAAGCAGTTTATACTAAAATAACTGTAGTTTAAAATTTACCTTTTTGAATTATTTTAAATAATTACTAGACTTCAATAAGTCTAAGGTGATTTTGTCTTGTAATTTTAAATATCTATGTTGGTTAATTAATTATATGACCCCAATTACTATAATATGTGAGTGCCTCATGATTTAATGTATTTATCCTCACAACCCACCTGTGAGGAGAAGTATAATCCCCATTTTACAAACAGAGAACTAAAACACACAGAGATTTAGGCCTGATCTACACTGGGAAGGGGGGAATCGATCTAAAATATGCAACTTCAGCTATGAGAATAGCGTAGCTGAAGTCGACGTATCTTAGATCGACTTCGAATCACTTACTTCGCATCCTCACGGTGCGGGATTGATGGCCGCTGCTCCCCCATCGACTCCGCTTCCGCATCTCGCCCTGGTGGAGTTCCGGAGTCGACGGCAGAGCGATCGGGAATCGATTTATCGCGTCTACACTAGAAGCGATAAATCGATCCCTGATAGATCGATCACTACCCGCCAAAGCAGCGGGTAGTGTAGACGTGGCCTAAGTGTATTGCCCAAATATTGCCCAAAGTCACACCAGTAGTCTGTAGCAGAGCTGGGAATTGAATCCAGGTCTTTGTCGAGTGCTCTAGCCACTGGACCATCCTCCTTCTCATCAGGTCAACCCAATCTAATTTCCTTTTTTAACAGGGTAACCAGAGGAGTGGATGAGGGAAAACATTAGATGTGATATATCTGGAATTTAGTAAGGCTTTTGACAGTATCACATGACATTCTCATAAGTAAACTAGGGAAACATGGTCTAGACGAAATTACTATAAGGTGGTGCAAAACTTGTTGAAAGAGCATTCTCAAAGAATAGCTATCAATGGGTTACTGTCAAACTGGGAGGACATATTTAATGGGGTCCCCCAAAGGTCTGTCCTGGGTCCAATACTATTCACTGTTTTCATTAATGACTTGGTGATGGTGTGGAGTGTATACTTATAACATTTGCAGATTACACAAAGCTGGGAGGGGTTACAAGCACTCTAGAGGACATGATTAGAATTCAAAATGATCTCGATAAATTGGAGAACTGGTCTGAATTCAACAAGATGAAATTTAATAAAGACAAGTTCAAAGAACTTTATTAGGAAAGAAAAATCAAATGCACAACTACAGATTGGGGAATAATTGGCAAAGTAGTCATACTGCTGAAAAGAATCAGGAAGTTTTAGTGGATCACAAATTGAATATGGGTCAACAATGTGATGCAGCTGCCAAAAAGGCTAATGTGGGGTATATTGACAGGATTGTCACATGTAAGACATAGGAGGTAATTGTCCCAGACTACATGGAACTGATGAGGCCAATTCTCGGTGCCACACTTTAGGAAAGATGTGGACAAACTGGGGAAAATCCAGGAGGATAGCACCAAAAATGATAAAAGGTTCAGAAAATCTGACCTATGAGAAAGGTAAAAAAAAACTGGACATATTTAGTCTTGAGGATGAAGACTGAGGGGGGACCTGATAAGAGTTGTCAAATATATCAAAGGTTATTATAAAGAGAACAGTGATCGATTGTTCTCTGTCCATTGAGAATAGGATATGAAATAATCAGCTTAGTCTGCAGCAAGGGAGATTTATGTTGGATATTAGGAAAATATTTCTAACTATAATAATAGTTAAACACTGGAACAAGTTACTGAGCAAGAGTGTAGAATCCTCTTTATTAGAGGTTTTTAAGAACAGGTTAGACCAGTGGTGGGCAACCTGCAGCCTGTCAGGGTAATCTGCTGGCGGGCTGCGAGATAGTTTGTTTACACTGACCGTCTGCAGGTACGGCTGCCCACAGCTCCCAGTGGCCGTGGTTCGCTGTTCCCAGCCAATGAGAACTGCAGGGAGTGGAGCAGGCTACCAGGACATGATGGCTGCCGCTTCCCGCAGCTCCCACTAACCGGAAATGGTGAACCATGGCCACTGGGAGCTACAGGCAGCCGTGCCTGTCAATGTAAACAAACTGTCTTGTGGCCCGCCAGCGGATTACCCTCTCGGGCTGCATGCAGCCCATGGGCCACAGGTTGCCCACCACTGGGTTAGACAAACACCCGTCAGGGATAGTCTAGGGCCTGGTCTACACTAGAGGGGGATCGATCTAAGATATGCAACTTCAGCTCAATGGCCGCCGCTCCCCTGTCGACTCCGCTTCCGCTTCTCGCCCTGGTGGAGTTCCGGAGTCGACGGCAGAGTGATCGGGGATCGATTTATCGCGTCTACCCTAGACACGATAAATCGATCCCCGATAGATCGATCGCTACCCGCCAATCCGGCGGGTAGTGTAGATGTGGCCTAAGTATACTTAATCCTGCCTAAGCACAGGGGGATGGCCTGGATAACATCTTGAGGTCCCTTTCAGCCCTACATTTCTATGACTCTATGTAATGAAGGTCATCTCATGGATCAGAATCTGGTTAAAAGTTGGGAAACAAAGGGTAGGAATAAATTATCAGTTTCAGAATGGAGAGATGTAAATAGTGGTGTCCCCCAGGAGTCTGTTCTGGGACCAGCACATGAAACATATTCAGATATGATCTGGAAAAAGGGGTAAACTGTGAGGTGACAAAATTTGCAGATGACACAAAACTTCTCAAGATAGTTGAGTCCAAAGCAGACTGCAAATAATTACAAAGGGATCTCACAAAACTGGATGACTGGGCAACAGAATGTCAGATGAAATTCAATGTTGAAAAATGCAAAGTAATGCATATTAGAAAACATATTCCCAACTATACACAGAAAATAATGGAGTCTAAATTAGCTGGTGCCACTCAAGATACAGATCTTGGGGTCATTGTGGATAGTTCTCTGAAAACATCCACTCAACGTGCAGAGGCAGTCAAAAAAGTAAACACAATGTTGGGAATCATTAGGAAAGGGATAGATAATACAACAGAAAATATATTGCCTCTATATAAATCCATGGTATGCCCACATCTTGAATACTGCCTGCAGATGTGGTCGCTCCATCTCAAAAAGGACATATTGGAATTGGAAAACATACAAAAAAGGGCAAAAAAAATTATTAGAGGTATGGAACAGATTCCATATAAGAAGATATTAATAAGACTGGGACCTTTCAACTTGGACAAGAGATGACTAAAGGTGATACGATGAAGGTCTATAAAATTATGACTGGTGTGGAGAAAGTAAATAAGGAAATGTTATTTACTCCTTCTCATAACACAAGAACTAGGAGTCATCCAATGAAATTAATAGGCAGCAGATTTAAAACAAACAAAAGGAAGTATTTTTTCTCACCGTGTATAGTCAACCTGTGGAACTTTTTGCCAGAGGATGTTGTGAAGGCCAAGACTATAATAGGGTTAAAAAAAGAACAAGATAAATTCATGGAGGATAGGTCCATCAATGGCTATGAGCCAGGATGAGCTGGGATGCAAAACCATGCTCTGAAGTGTCCCTAGACTCTGTTTGCCAGAAGCTGGAAATGGATCACTTGATGATTACCTGTTCTGTTCATTCCCTCAGAAGCATCTGGCATTGGCCACTGTTGGAAGACAGGATACTGGACTAGATAGACCATTAGTCTAACCCAGTATGGTCATTCTTATGTAATGCAGTGTACCATATAATTAAGGATAAATTTAGTCATGGAGATCACAGATTCCATGACTTTACCAGACCTCCATGACTTCGACTTCAGCTGTGAGAAGTGGTATCAGAGCTGTGCACCTGCTTCCCTCACCCATAACAATTTTACATTCAACAACAAACACTTTGTCCAAACCATGGGAACAGCCATGGGTACTAGGATGGCTTCCTAATATGCCAACCTTCTTCTTGAAGAAGAAATTCTAGACAAATGCACCACGAAATCAAAGATATACCTGAGATACATCAATGATATTTTCATCCTCTGGACAGACATCTTAAACTCCCTCAGATTTCCACCACAAATTCAACAACCACCACCTGTCCATTAATCTCTCTCTGGAACACTCCCACATCAGCATCAACTTCCTAGACACCACAATCAGTTTCAACAATGGAACCCTACAGACAACCATACAAAAAACTGATGGAAAACCACACCTGCCTTCACAGATCCAGTAACTAATCCAAACACACCAAGAAATCTGTTATCTACAGCCAGGCACTCAGATACCACAGAATATACTCCGAGGAGAAAGTCAGAGATATACAACTTAACACACTCAAAATTGCCTTCACATCATGGAATGGGCCACTGAAATACCTGAAGACAACCAGATTCAATAAAGAAATGAAACCCTTTCTGACCACACACACCTAATTGTCATCTACCACCTCACACTGTAACCCATATGGAATATCATCAAACAACTACAACCCCATACTTGATGGGGACCCTATCTTGAAAGAAATCTTTCCTGAACCTCCATTTCTGGGCTTCCAACAACCTCCCCAACTTCTCCAAACTCATCATCAGAAGCAAGCTCCCCAAAGACCAGGATACACCAACTCAAAGTGGCACCAGATCCTGCCAGAACAACAGCTGCAAAACCTGCAGACATATCTCCACTGCTACAATGATTGACACACCTCACAACACAGTTTTCAAGATCCATGTATCCTACACATGCCTATCACAGCATGTGGTATACTTCATCCAGTGCACTAAATGCTCCTCACAACAATTATGTGGGTGAAACCAGACAATCACTAGGCTCTCGAATGAATTCACACAGGACACTAAAAATCATGGACTGAACAGAGACACTGGATTTATAGCTTATTACAACACTAACCTCCCATTTGCCCTATAACTGCAGAAATGTAAATGGGCCACTCTACCTTGAATAGTCCCTTAGTATATGTGCTAACTATTTACGCTAAACAATCTGTTCCACCTTGCATTTAGGTATGATGCTCAGAGTACCTTTCCTTAGACCTGAAGACATGCTCTATGTGGTTCAAAAGCTTGTCTTTCTCACCTGCAGAAGTTGGTCCTATAAAATATATTACCTCATCCACATTGTCTCTCTAATTTATTACCTTGGATTATTTTGTCTGTGCATTTTCAAGCATGCAGCACAAATGTGACTAGATCTTTAATCAGCTAGTTTTCTTTTATAACATACTACTTTAAAATTAAGGTTGTTTCAGACATTTTTCTACTTCTTGTAGCATTTTCCATGTTTTTAATTAAACATTACAGATTAACTGACTTTATTTGTCCCAACATACAGTATAACTTGAGCTATTCATTTTATCTGACACTATGAACACATTTGATTATTTCTATCACCTGTTACTCTCATAAGTAATTAATCATCACTTAATTCATTTTATTTTAATCCTGGAGATATTATTATGCAAAATCTGGGATTACATTTTCCTATTAGTGGGATTTTCTTTTAAAAGCTAAAATGCATAATTTCAGGGCATCACTATTTAAAGTTATCTCTAAACAGTTTTAAATCTCCCTCGAGTTGTTCTGAAGACAGTTTAATGAATTCTCATTTATGTTAATTATATTAATTATTGTACATGAGAGTTGGTTTTGTCTGTAGCATTTTAAACATCGGAAGATCAGATGAGACTGTAAACTCAGACATTTGCCTCTGCAAATACAACACGTTGTTTTTAAAAAAGCCCTCAGGTAATTCCACTTCTGGAAGCTAGAATCAACAAGGCAGAGGTTTTATTGATGGAACCATTTAAACATTTCTTGTGGGAATGTCAGATTCTGTAGCTCTGTTGAAACAGAATGCCACTTACAATTTAAGAAAAATTACTGTAGAATGAATAATAGCTGCTCAAGCCACATGTTATCTATTTCGCAATTAGCGGAGAAATCCTGTTGTAGCACTCATTTAAAGCATCAGTTTTATTGCCACAGGAAAGTAACAATGCATCTTATCTGCACTTGGCAGCACCACTGTGCTGTAGTTAAGGGACTGTCAGGCTGACTGGTATAAAGCTTTATCTTGAAACTATTGTAACTCCTGGTTGCAAATTTTCTCCATACAAACCTCTGTATTCAAGATTTCTGTCTGCATAGAAATCTCTTTTCATAAAATATAATTGGTTAAAGGAGATTGGACTTTTAAGAAACATTTTTAAAAGCCTATAACTTAAAAGTGCTGTTGTGTTTATGAAGGGATTAATTAATATCCTGTGGGCACTTGATACTGCATGATGCAAAGGGTAACAGACAACAATATCTTAGTTTGCAAAAATGCAGTGACTCAGACCATAGCCCAACAAAGCCATACACAGAGATGACCCTACCTGCACAGATTTCTCATTTACCAGTCCTTTGGTCTCACCATCTCCTTTTCTCCAGGCTCCGTGCAGAGATCTCTCAGTGGTTGCAGTGGCTGAACTTAGGGAGGGGAGTGAGCGGTAGGGGCCTAGAAGAATATGTCCTCTCCCCACCTGTCCTAAAGACATTCCCAGGGAAAAGTAATACAACCCCAGGCATCTACCCAAGGGCATCTAAAGTCTGGGGAATCCCTGCTACCATGGCTGTGTTGGAGCATTCTGTGAAGGGGAGCTGCCAGTGTGCAGGCACTGTGCTTCCATGCAGATGCTCCTGGCTTTCTGTGCATTCTTGAGAATGTGCTAGCTTTGAAGCTTTCTATTATTTTTCTTTATTGTATTGCAATAGCACCTATAGGCCTCAAACAAGACTAGAGCCCTATTGTGCTAGGCACTGCTCAAACACATATTTAGGATGTGTCTAAATGGCAAGATACCATGTCGGTAGCTAGGCTGTCAAGCTACAGTGCACTGGCATGCTGGTGTGCTGTAGATTCATACGCACTCTTGCCACACAGTAACTTGTCCAAAGAGTCAATCCCTGCACTGAAGAGTTTACAATCTGAATAGACAAGACTGATCAAAAGCATGTGTGTGGGAGGAGAAACAAACACAGAGGGGTGAAATTACTAGCCTAAGGTCACACAGCAGGTCAGTGGCAAAGCCAGGAATAGAGCTCCTAACTACAGTGCCCTCAACCAATAAATCACACAGATTCTCTTTTGCAGGGAACAGACCCTGCTCCCCTACAGGACAATGTGAAAGGAAGCAATATGAGGAGACTCTTGTGGAGACTTCCTCCCCAGTTACTGCCTATTGTGGATTATACCATGAGTTAGCACAAGTTAACTGAGCAATGTAATGTCTATAACATATGTAGTTATAGTGTAAGTAGATTTCCATTGTAATTTGCAAACAGTAACAGGTACAAGGTTACTAGAGTTCACAACACTGAGCAATTGTCAATACTGAACACAGGCACCGGCTTCCAACTTTCTATGGGGATGCTCAACCCCTACTCAGCCCCAGGCCCAGCCCACATTACAAGCCTTTCCCCAAGTCCCCACCCTACCCCTTCCCGCCCCTGTCCTGCCCCTTCCCCGCCTCTCCCTGTGAGATTCCACCCTCTCCCCTGAGCGTACCCCATCCCTGCTCCTCCCCCTCCCTCCCAGCGCCTCCTACACGCTGTGGATGAATTGTTCTGTGGTGGGTGGGAGGAGCTGGGAGGGAGGGTAGGAGCTTGGCTGCCAGTGGGTAGAGCACATAGTATGCCTATGGATACTGAAAAAATGTGCAGACTACAAATAAAAGAGTGCTCTGGTTAAAAGAATATTCATCTAATATTAACTATAAGAAATGAACTTCAAGAAACTGACAGAAAACAAACACTCCCTCCCCCTAGGGAAATATAGTTAAGATTCCTCTGATATCTAGGCACAACCTTTTAACTATTGCCCGAGGTACTGGAAGTGCATTTCTAATTCTTGTCTGACCTCCTGAAGTGTAGGTAGTGCTCAGTCAATTGCATCAGATTTGTATCAGTTAGGGTGGTCACTGTGTTGGCATTAACAAACATACATTGTGCAAGCTGCTAAATATGATGTAATGTGTGTCTGTCTGAGAGGGAAAGCGGGGACTGGGCAAGAAAGAATCAACCACTAAATGTTCGTATAACATCATCTGAGAAATTAATACAATGTGATGTGTCTTTCCCTGGGAGAAAGTCTAATACAATGTGATGTTCCCATCTTATTAAACTAACATTATATAGTATTAGATTTTCATACACTATGATGTTCTCTAGGCTGGCATCAGCAAATATTGTATCATGTTAACTTCAATACAGGTCTACAGTAAATGGCACTCTATAAATGGCACCTGTTAGTTTGGCTTCTGAGAAGCACTACCTTATAAAGCCCAATAGAGCATTAAATAAAACATTATGCCCATAAAACATTGGTGCTCCTGAATCTCAGTCCTGAAAAATTAAGCTTGCTCTGCCCTCACAGTACAAAGGGAAGCTAAGTCTCAGGAGGCATTCACTTGAAGGGGAAATCCAGGCAGTAACAGGACATTCAGTTAAAGCATCCTAATAACCTTAACTTTGCCGTGTAGTAATGTACTGAGAAAACACAGAAATTCTGAGACAACCATAACCATCCTTAACAAACAACTTAATCTTGGAAGTGCCCACAGACCTTAGAATGCCTTACTCTTCATGATATAATTATGGTGCTGATTCCAGCTGTGTTTACATTGTCCATATAAAAAATGTATTTTATAAATTCCTGATTAGACAAAGAGCATTCAGAGAACAGCTTTCCCCCACTCTTCATGAAAGATGAAATCCAGAATATTCATGTTCACTTCTGGTAGAGTGTGGAATGGTTGAAGCAGTGAAATTCATTTTCGCTGACCCAAAACTAAGGTTCTGGAATGCTATATAGCCCATCTCCCTCCTCTCTTTTTCCCTCTATGGTTAATATTTCACCCTATGGGTTAGAATAGAGGCTGTAGCCTTCTGCACAAGTTGCATGGCTATTGAGGTCACTGGATCCATGTAAATATGAAACCACAGTTCTTTTTGTAGCTTCCTTCCAACACATCCCCAATGTGGCCTTTTGCACTAGCACACAGGAGAATGGGAAGCACTCCACATGCAACTATTCAGCAGGCAGATCCCCCCCTATACACCACCCAAAATATTGATTTAATGCTGTGGAGAGCCTGGTGCCAGCGCTCAAGATTGGAACCATTCTACCCTTTGAATCCATGTGGCCCCAGTATTAGCACACGCCAAGTGCATGTACATACAACAACCTCCTTTGCACAGATCATAATATTGTAGCACTTTCCTAAAACGAGCAAGGCTGAGTGTGGTGACAGTCACACTAGTTATCAGCTATGTATGCATAAAACCAAATATAACTCCCAATACTTAATGGTGCACATTTTTAATACTCCATCTACATGCTGTACAAGTACAGTGTCCTTTCTGAATTTACGATGAGCATAACCATTGACTGCAAACATCTTATGAAAAAAACTGTTGAAGGGGAGAGGGGAGGCTGATGGTGGTAGGTTTACTTTATCAATACAAAAAGAACGAGGAGTACTTGTGGCACCTTAGAGACTAACACATTTATTAGGGCATAAGCTTTTGTGGGCTAAAACCCACTTCATCGGATGCATGCAGTGGAAAATACAGTAGGAAGATAGATAGATAAATATATATATATATACACATACACACAGAGAACATGAAAAAATGGGTGTTGCCATACCAACTCTAACAAGACTCATCAATTAAGGTGGGCTATTACCTTCAAGTCAGCAGCACTACTATGAGTACCCGCATGGCCCCACAGTATGCCAACAACTTTATGGCTGACTTAGAACAACGCTTACTCAGGTCTCGTCCCCTAACGCTCCTACTCTATTGGCGCTACATTGATGACATCTTCATCATCTGGACCCAGGGAAAAGAAGCCCTTGAGAAATTCCACCATGATTTCAACAATTTCCATCCCACCATCAACTTCAGCCTGGACCAGTCCAGTCCACACAAGAGATCCACTTCCTGGACACTACAGTGCTAATAAGCGATGGTCACATAAACACCACCCTATACCGGAAACCTACTGACCACTATACTTACCTACATGCCTCCAGCTTTCATCCACACCACATCACACGATCCATTGTCTACAGCCAAGCTCTAAGATACAACCACATTTGCTCCAATCCCTCAGACAGAGACAAACACCTACAGGATCTTTATCAAGCATTCTTAAAACTACAATACCCACCCACTGAAGTGAAGAAACAGATTGACAGAGCCAGAAGAGTACCCAGAAGTCACCTACTACAGGACAGGCCCAACAAAGAAAATAACAGAACGCCATTAGCTGTCACCTTCAGCCCCCAACTAAAACCTCTCCAGCGCATCATCAAGGATCTACAACCTATCCTGAAGGACGACCCATCACTCTCACAGATCTTGGGAGACAGGCCAGTCCTTGCTTACAGACAGCCCCCCAACCTGAAGCAAATATTCACCAGCAACCACACATGACACAACAAAACACTAACCCAGGAACCTATCTTTGCAACAAAGCCCACTGGCAACTCTGTCAACATATCTATTCAAGGGACACTATCATAGGACCTAATCACATCAGCCACATCATGAGGGGCTCGTTCACCTGCACATCTACCAGTGTGATATATACCATCATGTGCCAGCAATGCCCCTCTGCCATGTACATTGGCCACACCGGACTGTCTCTACGCAAAAGAATAAATGGACACAAATCAGATGTCAAGTATTATAACATTCAAAAACCAGTCGGAGAACACTTCAACCTCTCTGGACACTCAATTACAGACCTAAAAGTCGCAATCCTTCAACAAAAAAACTTCAAAACAGACTCCAATGAGAAACTGCAGAACTGGAATTAATTTGCAAACTGGACACCATTAAATTCGGCTTGAATAAAGACAAGGAGTGGATGAGTCATTACACAAACTAAAAACTCTTTCGCCATGCTAATTTTTCCACTACTGTTACTCACCCCTTCTTGTCAACTGTTTGAAATCGGCCATGCTGATTATCACTACAAAAGTTTTTTTTTTCTCCTGCTGAAAATAACCCACCTTACTTGATGAGTCTCGTTACAGTTGATATGGCAACACCCATTTTTTCATGTGTATAATTATATATATCTTCCTACTGTATTTTCCACTGCGTGCATCCGATGAAGTAGGTTTTAGCCCATGAAAGCTTATGCCCGAATAAATTTGTTAGTCTCTAAGGTGCCACAAGTACTCCTCGTTCCTTTTGCTGATACAGACTAACACGGCTACCACTCTGAAACCGTTTATTGATACGGTGGCTTTTCCAAATACAAAATGTCTTTAAAAGCTCTGTGATATAAGTGCCCCTACATGCATACCTTGTGAAGTCAATAAGAAAGGAAAAAAGAAGAAATGATAGGAAGCTGGCACCACTACAGTGCCAAAATTATGATTTGAGTGCCTTACTTGTGCATAATTTCAAATACAGGGGTTTATTTTACATTCAACCATAACCATAATATCCTGAATTTTGAATGGTATGTGGTGGTGAGGCTTGGGGTTTTGTTTTTAATTTTGTTTTGTAATTATAATTTTCCTGTGAGTTTTTGGTTTTACTTTCAAATAGTTGATGTATACTGTCAATGTCAAGTTCAGAATTTTTGTCTGGGGATTAAAAACAAAATATATTTGTTTCACAAAATTAAGGTGTTTTTTTAAAAAAAAATATATAATCTTCCTATAAGTACTCACTGCATCTAATGTGATACCTACAGATTTCTGTTTATCTGTCAATAACTTTCTATTTGCCACAGGGTAATAAACATACGGGAGAAGTAAATCATTTTACTGACTTGAAGGACGGAACCATGCATGGAAATGGTAGCCACTTAGATTGGATTCTCTCTAACTTTCCATTCTCTCTCTTCCTCCCATAAATGCTCCCAGTCCAACATAGATGAGAGGGGGATATGAGTCAACAGTGTGTGCCTGTTGCCAAGAAGGCTAATGGTATATGGGGCTGCATTACTAGGAGTACTGCCAGCAGATCAAGGGAAGTGATTATTCCCCTCTATTTGGCAATAGTGAGGCAACATCTGGAGTATTGTGTCCATTCTTGGGCCTCCCACTACAGAAAGGATGTAGACGAATTGGAGAGAGTCCAGTGGAGGGCAACGAAAATGATTAGGGGGCTGGGGCACATGACTTATGAGGAGAGGCTGAGGGAACTGGGCTTATTCAGTCTGCAGAAAAGAAGAGTGAGGAGGGATTTGATAGCAGCCTTCAACTACCTGAAGGGGGGTTCCAAAGAGGATGGAGCTCAGCTGCTCTCAGTGGTGGCAGATGACAGAACAAGGAGCAGTAGTCTCAAGTTACAGTCGGGGAGGTCTAGGTTGGATATTAGGAATAACTATTTCATAGGAGGGTGATGAAGCACTAGAATAGGTTACCTAGGGAGGTGGTGGAATCTCCATCCTTACAGGTTGTTAAGGCCTGGCTTGACAAAGCCCTGGCTGAGATGATTTAGTTGGTGTTGGTCCTTCTTTGATCAGGGAGTTGGACTAGATGACCTTGTGAGGTCTCTTCCAACCCTAATCTTCTATAATTCTATGATGTTCCAATAGCACTAAAAGATGTTCCCTTTTTCTCAACAAGGGCCCCTATTTACTGTATAGTTTTCAAAGGTATGCTCTAATGCACTAAGTTATATGACCTGTGTACATGAAAAACTGCTTTTCCTTCTTGGTGCTGTCTCAGGTTGAGAACTGAAAGCACAGTATTTTCAGTGTGACTGAATCTTTACACAGAGCTATCCACTTAAATGCTCAGTTTACATACCATGGATCACAAAAGCACCCTCTGATCAATGCAGAATGGGGTCCAGCCTCAAGGACCTGATGATTTGTATACTCTTGCTCCAAGACCAATAAGGAATCAGGCCTTAACTGAATTCTGAATTCTGTTTTCTTGCTAAACACTCTTTAAGTTAGGTGATCTCAAAAACCACCTTTTGGTACAGGGGGAGATTTGTCTTTCAATGGGATCTGTCTCTTAAATCCTATAGGGGCTTTTGAAAATCTCCCCCACAATTATCTAAGCTGATTAGAATCCTCCAGAATAATTTAAAAAACACATACTGTAAAATATGCAGATTAGTGGATCATCCCTGACCATAAAGCACAATCACATTATTCCTGTCAAAAACAAAATGTATAGACATATTTTATGTATACTTTTATTTAAAAAAAATATTGAATGGTAATAAAAGGCTGATCTCAAGGCTAGATCCATACTCACTGACTATTTTAAACAGAAGTATTATAATAGAATGGTAGCCGCTGTATCTTGGCTGCCTGTCCCTTCCGCATGATCAGTTTACCTATTATCTTTGGAGATCTATTTTGCATGTTAATGGCCCTCCTTTCTCTCTCTAAATTGAGCGTTTGTAGACATGCCACATAGTTGATCTACTAAGCATCCTATATACAACATAATTCTCTTCATAGGTAGCAATCTTGCTTGAGACACTAATATAATTATGTTAAACCTTAAATCCTCCATTAGTCCTCCCATCTGAGCATATGTTTCCCCAAAATGCTACTGGCGCTCCCCAATAAAGTTACATGCAGGACATTTAATACCAAATTGAACAGTCGTAAAAGCTGATGAGGAAACACTTGTTTCTGAATGTTGCTTTCCCTGTATAAAGAAAAGGAAGACTTAGTCTCTAAGGTGCCACAAGTCCTCCTTTTCTTTTTGCGGATACAGACTAACACGGCTGCTACTCTTTCCCTGTATAGTGCATTGTAATAGCTTGCCTCCCTGAGGAGCAGAATTGAGCAGAGACCTCCTGCCAATACGCAAAGAAATGCTGAAGGAAAAAGCTTGTTTTATTCTCCTTCTGTCTTCCTAATTTTACCACCATCCAAAACCAAGCTGAATGAAAGAAGAGGTGGAGTGAGCAAGACAACTAATGCAGAGAACAAAGAAACGCAGGGGGAGAAGCATCCAGAGGAAGAGTTGATACAAAGCATTCAACATCTCTGCTGAAATACCTAGGTGTCTGTTTCACTGGTCCAGTAAGAGGTGCTATACAATGTGAATGTGTAGGTATGTACAGTATGTATCCATCTGCAGTTTTAAGTAAGCTTTTGTACCATGCTCATCACCATAGTATCTGGTGCACTCTGTTTTAACTCAGCTCCTCCTCTCAGCTGCACAATGCACAAGGTAGGAGTTAAGTGAATTTGAAGTAACAATGTGACGTCTTTAAGTAAACGGATGTTCTGCAGCATTAAGCCCTCATATTGAGAAATGCCTTGATGCACACTGTAGTTGCACTGGGGACTTAGTTGACAGGCACGTGGAAATGCAGGCCTTGGAAGAGGACCTCAAAGTGCTGTATTTCTCTGTGCATTAGACAAGGATTGACAGGACAGCTGGGCTACATTTTTTGGACAAAACTTTTTTCACCAAAAAAATGCAGATTCAGGTTCTCCAAAATATTTTGCAAATTCTTAGCAGTACCATCCTCACAAAAAGAAAAAAAATCCAGAAAAAATGAAATATTTCATTTTGATTTTTTTCATAATGAAATGTTTTGATTTCTTGATTCGGACCAATTTTTCATTTCAAATTTTTCTTCAATTTTATTTTAAAAAAGGTTAAAACAAGGAAACAAAACATTTCATTTCAGGCCATACAAAATGTTTTGTTCCACTCAAAACAATTTGTTGGACTTTTTCAGTTCACCAAAGTGAAATTATTTAGATTTTTCATTGTGGTCAGTGTGTGGGTAGTCAGGCCTATTGGTCAAAGCTTGAGTCAGGCCTAGTAGTCAGAGCCAGAGACAGCATCAGGTGCCAGGCATAGGAGCAGAGACCTTAAATAAGGCAGGAAAGCAGGTATGGGGAGCAGACGTGAGTCTGCACTAGGAGGACAGGAACCAGGAGCAGGCAGAAATACAGGGTTCAGAAGTCACATAAGCAGCAGAGGTACATAGTAGCAGTGAGTGTTACTTCCTGGTTTATATAGCGCTCCTCAGGCAAATTGGGGGTGCTGGCTGTTTCCTGCAATATGAGCTAGCACTTCACTGGTTACCTTCTCTTGTTACTCAGATGAGCTGCTGAATGGAGGTGATGGCCTAAGCACTGCCTGTGGGTCAGGGTTCAAGGCCCACAATCCCATACACAGTGAACCAAAAAGTCAGTTATTCCTATAGCCCTGGTTCTTAGACATCTGGCTCTAGCTTAAATTGCTACCTTTCTTTTCCACTCCATCAGGGCATGTGTGCCGGTTCTCATGCTGATGTCAGCTGGCCAGACCATAAACCAGCATCAGCAAGGGCAAGATAACTCCAATTACAAGCTGCCAACATAAGTCCATTAACAGTCATTTTATTCTACATGTCCTCTTCCTTTTACAGGCACTGAAAATTTGAGGGCACACAATGAAGAGTGAATATATTTGTGGGTGTGTTTATACCTTTTAAATATTGTCAAAGATAATACTTAATACTCCATGTTGTTGGATATGATTTTCTCTATGAATCCTGCTCTTAGATTTGTGTATAGTTCTGGTAGTTTAATACCATGTTTGTTGCCACAAGAGATGCCACAGGAGCATAATATTCCAAGGAGATTGATGCCCAGTGTCTAGGATAGGAACCTGGTTTTGTTTTGAAGAAACAGGAAGCACTAACCATTTCTATAGTATGCTGTTGATACATGAATCCATACCATCCACGCTCTCTGCATTAGTTTGGTAGATACCATTAATGACCAGTGGAGAACACTGCTAAGAAAAAAAGCATTGACCCTTGATAATAACCATAGTTACTGTGGTGATCTTCTTACCATTTCTGTTTTGTGGTGTGTCTTGGCCTCCAAAAAACCTTATAAGGTGTGTTTCTAGCTGTCATCATGTCTCCTCCTACCTTCTGTTCTTTCTGCTTTTCCAGAACAAGGAAGAAGGGTGTACAGCAAGCTGTGCCTTCCAGTTGTGAACATTTTTGGGTGCTACCTTAGCCAACATGCACACTTTTTGTGCAGATTGAGAAAATCAGGATCCAACTTTCTTTTCTTTTACTAGACTCCATCTCTACATGTCATTTTCCCTTTTCTAAGACTCTGCATCCAACTCTGTAAGGTTCAGGTGGTCTCATTCTCTCAAAAATACACACACACACACACACACTTTTAAGAAACTTCATCTGAAAATAAACTGTATTGCACGACATGAGAACACACTATTCTTGTGAGAATAAAATCCCATCTGTGAACGATACATTCCTAGTACAGGATTTCCTCTTCATTTTCCCAGAGCAATCGTGGACTGAGGAATGCCTCCTTATCTCTCTTGATTTTGTCCTTTGTATATTGTGTTAGCTAAATCTTCCCTCATGACAGCTATAGGGAAATCTCAGACTGAAATTTCGTGCCCAATTGAAATGCATTCTGGTTATGCCCCTGTAATCCTACATTATAATACTTATCTCCTTCACCACCTTTGGGATGTACAGATTTACTGTATCTTCAAAGTCCCAAACCCTCCAAAAAAATGAATATAATCCCATCAACAAACATTTGAAGAACAAAAAAAGACTAGTTTTGGACTTGAAGGAACACTACTGAGCTAATCATTTGCCCTGCAGATGTGCCCATCTTTTAGTGCTTGCAAAAACTTTCTATTTTATGTGCTTTCATTTAATGTCAGATGAACCCAATGAAGTGAATTGACAGGCAGATTCAGTTCCAAAGCAGGCTTGTTTCATAGCCTGCAACCTCATATTATTTCCAGGCTTTTTCATATGTCAACCTTTGTAAACGTGTGTAGCGATAACAGCAAATATCAGAGTTTTGACTGAGCTAGGATTGCAGCTCTCAGCCCAGCTCCTTGAAATGTTCATGTTTATGCTACATAAATAATGTATGTTCTGTACCTTTAAAAAAATACAAATTTTGTTTAATGCCTTGCAATGTGTGAAGCAGTGAGGGAGAAAGGGCTTTCTGCCACACATTGGCATATATTAATAATGCTTTAAAAATTAAAGATTAACAGAATGCATTTGACAAAAGTGGGTCACACATAATTTCAGGGAGCACTAGGTTCTTTCAACCTGTTTTGTCCATTTCAACTTTCACATAATATTCCTCAAAAATCCTTATAGTTTAAGTTTAGACATTTAAAATGGTGTACACATGTTTAATATGACATATTGCACGAAATAGCGGAAGTGATGGATCAAATATTGTAGACATATAGCTTTCTCTTTCTTTTCTTATTTAGTTCATTTGAGTAGTTGCAACCATCAACATCAATTTAAGTGAAGGGGGAATTGTCATTGTTTGTTTCTTTGTTTTTGTGTGTGTGAATTGGCCCAGGGACAAAGTAGGAGAGCTCATATATTGAAAGGGCCCAGGCTGAAGTCAGAAGAAAGATTCCTATTGACTTCAGTGGGCTTTGGGAATTCAGAATCCTGACAGGTGCTGAATATTTGACACAAAAAAATTTGCATTGGTTTTGCAGCTGTTATGAACACAAAGAGCACAAATCATAGATCAAATTTGGCAAAGTATGAGATCCCAAGTGGGGACCAAAATAAAAAAGTGTCCAGTGGGTTTTTTTAATGCCAGTGTCAATTTTCTGTAGATGAAGAGTTCCAGGTTTGAAACTGTTACAATCTTCTGTCTTACTAAATTAGATTATCTACATTAAATACAATACAAAGTAGAATTTATAATCTAATGGTCACACATGCATTATTTCAGATTTTCTGTACCTGACCCAAACTTTCCATTGGGAAACTAGACTGTATTTGTGCAATGGAGTATCATTCCATATTGTGATGCATTATCTTGTTAAACACTTGCCAATACATTCCTAGAGAAGCTTGACTTGAAGCTTTGGATTCTTATACCTCTGCTGTTTACATGGGAATATGAGTCTAACTTTCTTTGAGTTTATTCAGCTTCTGCATTATGACATAAGCAAAACTACTGTCCCTAGAAATAAACAAAAATAAAATATGGTGTTAAGTTATAAAAGCCTGTTTGTCAGCCTAAGAAAAATTTTGGGTGTAACTATTTGATACTCTTATATCTCATACTAATGTGTGTAAATAAAGCCATTGTGTTTTACATCTTCCTACAAGCAGACAGGGTAAAAATAAAATAAAACTAAAGTGTTACAGGGTATGGTAAAAGTGTAATACATGAGCATACACTGAAAGGCTGCCTGGCTCATCTCTCAAGGCAAGGTCAAGCAACCAGTCAGGAGGGGCAAGGAGGGTTTGGGGAGAAGGTATAAAACACTAAAAGGTCAAAAAAATGCCTGTCTCTGACCGTAGCACAACTTCACTCCTCACCCCTCTCATGGAATACAAAAAAGGTGGAACAAAGACCCTAAACTCACGACCCTCCAAAACGGAACATGATCATAAGTTGTAAGGGGTGGGACCAAGGGCGTGCATTGCAGGTATATTTGGACCTGCTAAGAAGAAGGACGTAGGAAATGGGAATGGGGACACAAGCAAGGCTCTGCGGTGTCAGAGCTGGAAAGGGGGGACATGGGATAAATGCTCTGCGGCATCAGAGGTGGGAATGGGACACTGGGAAACCAGGCTCTGCAGCGTCAAAGTTATGGTATACAGGTTTTCTGGAAACTAACTCCAATAAACATCGCATTGCTGCACTTTGGACTTTTCTCTTTCTGTCTGCGTGACAAGAACCAGGAAAAAGGGTGAGACCTGATCTGGAGGACTGGCATGTGCACATTTGAAATACAAGGGCTGTGTAAACTTTCTCTTTTATGATTGTGCATGGAGACAGAAGAAATGTTACATTTTTAACGGGAGCACTCGACTCCAAACCTGCTCTGTTCTTCCTCCCAAGAGCTTCAACAGCCCTCCAAAGGGTTGAAGTATTAGTGGAAACTAGCAGCCTTATTGCCACAATAAACCCCTGCTTGATTAAAAATAAAAGTGCTTTGGCTACAAAGTTAATCTAAATAAATACTGTATAAACAGAATGACTGGGCAGGATTTCAACTGGTCTCTAATTTCAGACTGTTTATTCTCATTGGGCCCAAACCTACACCCATCTCTCTCTTTTTCTCAGTTAAAGGTGGCACACAGATATAAATGGACAAAAGATATAATAAATGAAGAAATGTCCCTGCTATTATAAATGGTAGTAGAGTGTATACATTAGTAAAGCTGAGTTTGTGTTTCTGTTCTTAATACAGGTTTCAGTCTCTTCAGCACTTAACTTCTTAAACTATTTCTAATCACATCACAGTGGTGTGTCAGCCAGATGCCTCGGGTGTTTTTTGTTTTGGGGGCCTGAAGTTTGGAAAAGCATTTGAAAATGTTCTGCCTTTTTCATTTAACAAAGCACACAATGTAATTTGTATGCAATTTCAAAACACTACATAAAATAAGGGGCAAAGTGCAAAACTATCACACATAAAATTTGGAAGTGAGTTAATTCTTAACATGAGTCGCTTCTAGAGCCGTGCATGGGACTATTTTTTTAATCCTGCTCCTGTCCTGCCCCCCAGTACCCACTCCCACATTTTTTCATGAATTTTTATCTTGTTCCCACCTGCAAAAACTTTAGATCCTACAAGAAAGGCAGATTTCCCTATGCTACTAAAAACAAAAAGACAAAAAAACAGTTGGTTAATATATTATATAAATGGAAATCATTCATCATTTTACCATGTAAAAAATTGTGAGAGATTTAGTGTTTTCCTGCAAATTACTGCTGTCTGTTATTTGGCCCACCCAATGCCAGCTGCAATAAAATATATTTTACCCATTCCTGCTATTGTGGGAGCAGATCCTGTGGGACTGCGGAATCACAGTCCTGCTTCAGGGCTCTAGCTGTTTCCTTTCTATTTGGAAATACTGCCTTTTGAAATGGCTACAAGATATAAATGGCAAAAAAGAATTAGTAGACAGAGCATTTATAGCTGTTCCTGCTTGGAACCTTTTGTGAGACAATTCCCCATTCACGTAAATAGGACTTGGCATTGTCACATGCTGATGTCTATTCAAAGCCAAAGAATAGATATTATATAACGTCAAGGAAACACACTAAAAACTTAATGTGGGTCTTGAGACCATTTTACAAGTCCAATTATGATGAGAAAATGATATCAATCCGCATCTGAAATGACAATTTTACTATGTCAGAAAGATGCCCCAATGATTTTAATGTAAATCCCTGGAGACTGCATTATAATTTTTACATTGGGAAAACATTTGTATTGTAAAGCTGGAGAGTCGTGTGGTGTCAAACTCACAGTACAACAATGTCTTGAGTTTGTCTTCTGCTAAGAAAGGAAATATAATCCCCATTGGACTAAGATACAACTAAGATTGATACATTAAGTACACCATTATCTACTATAAAATTCCTATTCCCAATTCCCAATCTTTTCAATTAAAAATTTCCCTTTTTATTTCTTTTCCTGTTTAATAGTAAAGGACTGTATTTTCACAGCACTATTTCTATTGCCTAATTTGACTGCTCCACGGTCACACAGGATATCTGTGGTAAAGCTTGGATTAGATCCCAAGTTGTCTGAACTTCAAACACAGACAAAAGCAGGGTAAATAGTTTTTAAAATTTCCTAAATATTCTTTCAAATTTCCATATAATTTGCTTTGGTCATGTGTTCACTCTTTTTTTGTTTGCTTTCTGTGAACTTTCAACAAACTTTACTACTATAAATGTTCACAGAAGGAAATTTTCAAAGTCATTCATGTGAGTATTCTGGGAAACAATTTTTTTAAAATTTACACCCAGTTATATTATTCACTTGGAAGTGGGTTGCATGCATGGCCAGTTAGGGAACAGAATTATTAACATGTGCCTTAAACGAACAATCACTTTCTAGGAAAAACAAGTCAAATTTCAAAGATTTGTGATCAATCCATAGGCTAAAAAACATATTTCCTGAATTATTTGAAAAACAAATACATTTGAGGAAATTTAAATTACATTGTGAAAGCAGACAAAAGCTTGATCAATCATATCAAGTATTTGTTTTGAATTATTTCCTTAATTCTACAGAAAAACATTTCTCTGCCACGTTTATCCCTTTCCCATTACATATTCTCTGCTTAACTGAGTTATCATCATTATCCCTAATCCAGTTTCTATTGCATATAATTTGTTAACAAAATGTTCTCAATCCTCATTTTCTTTACATTTTTATTGGTCCTTAGAACTAATAATGTTATTCACATTTTTTATAAAAGCTCTTTTATAACCTTCATTTTATGTGTCTTTTTTCCAATTACATGCAAAAACATTACATTTTCAGAGACATGCTACCCTTGAAAAGAAGCAAATTTCTAGTATGTTCTTTTTCCTAATGAATAATTTGACACTGCTGTCTCTTACATTAAATATGACTGCAGCATTATGTTAAATATACATATGTGATAGTTATAAAATGTTATGATTGGCAAATGATCTAACATTATAATAGCATTGTGTGCACTTAATATGTAATTGCCTGTCTAATCCTACATGCTTATGGCCCTGATTGAGAAAGCACTTAAGTATGCATCTAAGACCATCCCTATTCATGACAGCATTCAAGCACATACTTAAGCGTATTTAAGACCCATTGACTTTAGTGAGACTAATGCACATATTTAATATTAAGCACCTGCTCAAGCGTTTTACCAAATAAGTATGCTTCCCTGAATCAGATCCTTATTATAGATGGAGCTGGCAGTGCTGCTTATATTTAAGGTACCTAACATTTTCCATTATAAGGCCGTTTTCAATTGCTTATAATATTGCCAAAATGCAACTGATGAGTCTGAAAGTATCTATACCAGGTGCCTGCCTGAAGCTGAATTTTTTGCAAAAGTTTGCCCATAAGCAGTTCAGATTTTTCCAAGAACAGGCTTAAGGGAAAATATGTTAAAACAATGTTAAAATTCTGACATCTATGCCATTGAGAAGATTTAACATACCCATGCTTTGGAGCAGAAACTTGAAATATGGCAGAAGGAGTCACCCTCAGGTCAGAGACCTGCCTTTTACCGTCCCAGTGCAAATCCACCCAAATTTGGCCAAGTTATTAGGTCTGGAACAGTGGTATTGGAACACTTTTAATAGTGGGGGTGCTGAAAGCCAGCCCCCTTACCCCTGTCGACCCCTCTGCCCCAGACCTGAGGCCGGGAGTAAAGCCCTGGGCACGGGGGGCTGAGAGCCGGGAGCCCAGTCGGGGCACGTGGGGCTGGCAGCTGGGTGCCCAGAGGTGCTGCTGCACACCCCCGCACCCTTAGTTCCCGTGCCTATGGTCTGGATTTGCCATTTTCGCATGCTCAGTAGAGGCTTAGAATTTGGCTACAAAAATCTCTTACGAGTCTGTCTATATTGAGCAAAGTTGAACCAGACTTTCCCTGTAATTGCTTTTCTTGCTGCTTTGGGCCACTGTGGTGCTTGGCACCAGACTGAGAGCAAGTAGACTGATTCCCCTGTACAATCAATGCTTTTCCTGCTTTCACCCAGGAAGCAGCCTGTCTTGAATGCTGAGGAGTGAGGAACAGAGGGGGAACAGGAGCAGGCTGTGGGAGGAAAAGCAGGCAGACAGAGGCAGATCAGCAAGATCCTGGGATCACTGGGGGAGCGGGACAAGTTGGGTGATAGAATCAAGAGAAACAGGAGCAGAACCACAGAGTCTGAGGAGAAATTAGTTTTGTGCAAAAAATTTCAACCAGCTGTATTCAGCATAGCCAAATTTCTGTTTCCGCTATGCAGCACTAAAGTATCAGAGTGTTTCACAAATATTTATAAATTTATCTTTGCAACACCTCATGAGGTATGACAGTATTATCCCCATTTTACTGAAGGGGAGCTGAGGCATAGACTATTAAGGACATTATCACAAGTCAAGTAAATATGGTGCCCAATTTAAGATGTCTAGGGACAATTTTTCAGAGTCCCTAGCATTTTTATCATTTTGTATGCTCAAAGCACAGCTCCAATTGACTTGAGTTCTAGTTGTGAACGCTCAGAACTTCTTCAAATCAGACCCAAGGTGTTTCAGGTTGCACACTCAAAATAAAACAGACATAATTAAATGACCACCTGTGAAAAGTTTGGTTTAAGTGACTTCCCCAGCATCACACAGGAACTCTGTGCAGAGGCTAGACTCCAGTTCTGCATGGTGGCACTCAACTGCCTTCACCATAAGATCAACCTTCTTGAATAGAAAACACAGGGGTTAAAACACCAGCTTTCTCACCATTGTTCACACCACTGAAGACACACTAGTGGTAGCAACTGTGCAGATTTTGTTTGTTAAAATGGTCTCATGTGTACATAATATATGTCTCAGAATTTTGGATTAGTTTTTGTTTTCCACTTTCAGTGGCTTTAATATTAAAAGGAAAAGGAGTACTTGTGGCACCTTAGAGACTAACAAATTTATTTGAGCATAAGCTTTCATGAGCTACAGCTCACTTCATTGGATGCATTCAGTGGAAAATACAGTGGGGAGATTTATATACACAGAGAACATGAAACAATGGGTGTTACCATACACACTGTAACAAGAGTGATCAGGTAAGGTGAGCTATTACCAGCAGGAGAGCAGGGACAGACGGACGACCTTTTGTACTGATAATCAAGGTGGCCATTTCCAGCAGTTGACAAGAACGTCTGAGGAACAGTGGGGGGGGAGGGAATAAACACGGGGAAATTGTTTTACTTTGTGTAATGACACATCCACTCCCAGTCTTTATTCAAGCCGAAGTTGATTGTATCCAGTTTGCAAATTAATTCCAATTCAGCAGTCTCTCACTGGAGTCTGTTTTTGAAGTTTTTCAGTTGAAGAATTGCCACCTTTAGGTCTGTAATAGAGTGACCAAAGAGATTGAAGTGTTCTCTGACTGGTTTTTGAATGTTATAACGTCAAAAATAGACTCCAACGAGAGACTGCTGAATTGGAATTAATTTGCAAAAAAAAGAAAAATAAAATTGAACAGAAAAAAAATAAACATAGCAACTATAAAATAAAAAAGCCATTTGTAAATACTCTTACTCTAAGTAGGCAGCAGGCCAACTTTTCATGCAGCTTAATGGCTGTGCATCTTTTCTTTCTGTGTTAGGTTTAATGACTGTGAACCCTCCTCCACATCCTTCTGAGTTAATTTCTGTATGTTTGTCTAGTCAGTTTAGATTGTAAGCTCTTTGGGCCAGGAACCATGTCTTAACTTTTTTACTGTGCTTTCTAAACCACCATGTACACTGAAGGAATGTTATACACTGATATACACAAAAATATACATACAACATTTTTTCTAGAAGATTCCAGGCAATCAAGATGCTCAGCTATCAATTAGTTCTCCCTTTTCCCACAAACAGAAAATTTTACTACTTAGCATGAAGTAAAGTGAGTAATCAAAATCTTTAAGTGGGCTTACTAACAGATGACACCATGATGAAATTAAAAAGGTAGGCCACTGCCTACATCAGGGCATTCTTGCTGGAATATTTGATATTTGATCATGATCAAATAATAGGTGGTCAGTTGACCAATCAATTGACATGTGACCAGTCAATTGATCAGTCTACCAAGCATAGCTCCTTCACACGCTTACTCTGTCTACCACATGCCTCCTCATGCTTTCTCAACAACAAGCCACTGATGAAGTAATCGTAGTATACTGTTCTGTTTAAATCTGTACAAAATAAATTGTCTGGCTTTCTTAGTCTTCTCTGAGACTCATGGCAAGTACAGTGAAATAGCAGATTGTTGCGAGCTATTCTTTTACAATTTTGCTAGAGGACCCTGTATAGCAGTATACAGATGTCCATGCACTGCCTTCCAGAGTAACCCAGTGGTACAATATAATTTTAATAATAACAGGGTTGTTGTGACTCACAAATGTAGTAACACTTTAAAACACTTTATATATTTACCTTTATATACGCTAAAATAATATGTTTTTATTTATTAGACTTTCTTGCTCAAAACATCACTATGTTTCTAAATAACGAGGTACCTAAAAACTATCATTAACCCAATGGCAATGTGCCCCAGTACACAGAGAAATTCTATCACATGCCTGCACACACACACAAATAAAAGTATCTCTCGCCTTTCCCAGAAGAATGTTGCTTGCTAAAGGCATTTTTTAAAAAAACAACTCTCTTTACTCATTTGAGGAGCCTCAGGGAAGTTAATGGTCCACTTTTGTGAGTAAGGCAAATGGGATTTGGCTGTAACTAGAATATGCTGTCTGAGGAGGGAGCATTCCAAAACCACAGGCCCTCTACAGAATATATCTTACCTCTCATTCTCTTGAAATTACATCATGCAACAGTTAGCAGTTCCAGCCCTGTCAATCTCAGACGGTCATTCAGGTAGATTGGTCCTGTTTAATTTATGGCTGTACCAGAAACATGCTTTACATTACAATTTTATTTTATTTTATATTTGAGCAAAAACAGGATATTGTGGTTACTGTTTAGAAGAGACTTTATTTCTGTGATAAATATTAACCAGAGTTACGTCATGTAAAATCAAATATTAAAGAAGTTTAAAAAATCATTTACAACTGTCTTCATATGAAATACAAACAGTTCAAACTAAGCTACATTTGACTGCACTGTGTTACACATTTTAAAACTTTCAGAGCCTAAAGTATATTCAGATTCAAATTAACTAAATCCTTGCAGTAAGTCTTTGATATTTTGCCCTACGTAGATAAATAACTATGAAGGGGGTCTCATTCTACCCTAGTCAGCAGTTGCTGGAAACAGATACTTTTCAACTCTGTTTTGATAAGAGCTGCTCCAAATGGTTCACTTTAAAAATCAAAACTGCTGTGAACTCTGTTTGTTTATTTGTATGAGCCCAATTTAATTTGTTCACTGAAAGGACTGGCTGAAAGATGGCTATTGTATTTTCAACAAGATGGCATGAGAGGCAGAGCTGATGCCACACAGTCACATGCACAGAAGAGAGAATCTATTATTTTTCTGCTTGCATGAAAATTACTTCCACTGACTTTTATGGGACCCCTCACAAGAAGGACTTCCCATGTGAGTAAGGGTTTCAGGATTGGGCCTTTATCTTTTACAGTAAAAAAAAAAAAGAGGTTGTTGAGAACACAATTTACACCTTGTAGTCTCCTGTTGCTGTTATCCCACTGGTTCAGATGGATATCGATTATATACTGTAAGTTATCAGAATGAGGTAGTTGCTTTGCAAAAATGACATTTCTGTTTGCTCTACAAATCTTATTCCTGTATAGATGATCAACATCAATAACTAGAGAAACATTTTAATCAGTTAAAGTTTATTCTTCTTCTCCAAAGGAGCTGTTGTACAAAACATGAATTTAGCTAGATATTTGTCCATTCATTCTTTTTAAAACAATACAGTTTACCAAATTCGAGCTCTTCAGAACCAAAATAATGTAACATGCTGTTTCAACTTATACAAATCTATGCAGCTCTTTTCAAACATAAATTGCATCTAAAGTCAGTTGAGTAATGAAAAATCTGCCCTAAATCTAGCCTGTAGATGACTTTTTATGAAAAATGTCTGCAAGACTTCCAGCTGCTTCTGTAGAAGGTCTATAAAAGTTACCTTTGATGTTTAATATATGTGGCAGAGGTCAAGATTAACAGATTTCATTTCATTTTCTGATAATGGCTTGTATTGTTCTATAAATTCAAAGGAAATTTGGTAATGTCTCATACCAAATGAAAACAAGGACTTTACTCTTGAACTGAATATTTACAGTATAGGTAGCCAGGTTCAAGTATAGAGCCATGCTAAATGAAGCTGGTAGCATTGCAGGAACATCTTGGTGTGCCAGAGAACAAGATTTCACCATGAATTAATGCCTCCTCATGTATACCTCGAGGATAACTGAGATCACTATAGAGGCTGTACATGAAGGGCAACAATCAACCACACTGATGATGAAGATACGGAGCTGCAAATTGCACCTCCCTGGACCAGTGAACTCCACTGTGACTAACTGGCTCCAGGATTTGATCCACACAATGTGTAAGTAAACAGGAAAATACAAAAACCTCCAGGACTTCAGGGGAGTTGTGCACCCATGTTTGTTAGCAGAGGCAGCTGCTTCTCTCTCAGACACATACTATGCCAAATTTGCTGCCAACAGGAACCCAGGCTGTCCATCAGCAGGATAATAATCTCCTAGAAAACAGCTGCCATGGCACAAGCTACCCACATTCCTCACTCTGCCAATGGTCAGTTCCCCAAGTATTTGTGGCTGGCCTAGGAAAGGGGTCATCATGGCAAAGACCCTCAGGAGCTCCCCTGGAGCTTCAGCCACAACCTAAAGAAGAACCAGCTCAGAAGAAACCCAATGGAGGACAACTGTAGTTCTATTCCTTTCCTGGGACTTATTCCCCCTGCAATGCAGCTGCTTTTTCGGTGCTGTGTGTGCAGATTTCAACCTGTGCACCAACAAGGACAAATAAAATACACTATGCGCATGTTCTACTTTTTGTCGCTATTAACTTTTGGGTCTGAGATCAGACAAGGCTTATATATTATTATTTATTTGTATTGTGCTAGCACCCAACAGTCCAATCGAGACCAGGAATACATTGTATTAGCCACCGTACAAGCACAAAGGAAGATATGGTCCATACCCTGAAGAGCTTATTGTCTTTGCCATATATGACTCCCATACACTAAGATCATTTTAAACTCCCCACATTATTTATGTTATTTTACTCATTTATCTACATATTGAACCCTAATAATATGGTTGGAGATGTAGAGAACACAGAAAAGGACATGAAAGAAAAGCTAACTTTTTTTAAGGGTAAAAAGAGAAAAAAATATACAAGAAACAAATGACCAGGCCAGTCATGTTCTTTTTGCCTTTATTGCAGAAAGATTTTCAGAAATGACTTTTTCAACTTCAAATGTTGAGTGTCCAATTTGAGACACTTTAAAGGGGCAGGGTTTTTTGGAGCCAAATGGTCAGCACTCTCTGAAGATCAATTCTGAATCTCAAAAACTCAGGAACCCAAAATCACTAGTCACTTTTGAAAATTGTGGCATCACAGTTGCCATGCAAATGAAGGTTGTAAATTCATCATTATCACTTCGCTATGTAAGAGGGTTACATAGATTAAAAAAGCAAGCCACATAAAGTAGAATTGGGTGGGAAACAGTTTTCCCATTTCACAAAAATTTCAGGGATTTCAAAAACGTTTCCCATCCTGAATCAGGATGAAAAGTTGAAATCTGAAAATTTTCACAAACTGAAAATCTGAAAAACATTTTGGTTCAGGTCAGTTGAAAGCTTTGTATTTATTTAGTTTTTACTAAAATTTGTTTGGATTTCCACATGAAAAATAATTTCAAACTGGAAAATGAGAATTTTTCCATGTAGAAAATGTCAAATTTGAAACATTTCAACAATTTGGAATCTTTTTGTCCCTCAAAAATTTTCAAGTCAGCAAATTAATCTAAATTGACCTTTTCCAGTAAATTTTTTTCTTTTTGATGAATCAGCATTTTTTTGACAAAAAAAGTTTCATCAAAAAATTCACAAACAACTCTAATTCTAACCTAATGTCATAGATAAATAGTAAACAACGCAATAAAAATTACCAAAACACAGTGAAAAAAAATAAAGGAATTCCTCTTCAAAGCTCATTTTAAAAATATATACTATATATATATATATACACACACAATATATATCTCTTTTCGCTGGTTTCTGACACACTGTGAGTCAAACCCAATTACCTCAATGGGAGTTTCCCTGAATAAGGAAAAAATAAATGTTGATTATAAATGTGGTAAGGAGCTTCCATCCTTTAGAAATTACATTAAACAGATGCAAAACCATTGACTTCAGGGCAGAAGTGATCACCAGCCTGGCTCATGACAAATTTTGCTTCTGTGAAAGTATTACGCCTTCCTCTGAAGAATCTAAGGTCTTGTCTATGCTACAGAGTCAGGTTGATATTAGGCAGCTTACTTCAAACTAACTCTGTAAGTATCTACGCTACAATGGTGATTCCACCGATCTAAGCCACCCACTCTATTGACTTAACAACTCCTCCTCCGTGAGTGGCATAGCGCTTAAGGCAATGCCGTTAGGACAACACAGCGTCTGTATAGACTCTGCATTACCTACACCACCTGCTGGCTGCAGCAGTGAGTCTCTGCGGTGTCAGTGCCCCACACTGTCAATTACATCGGTGGACATGCTCCTGGTGAGGAAATGCACTGCTGACAGAAAGACCTAGCATGGACATGAAAAACTGCAATAATTACTGTGGTGGTTGTACGTCAACCTAACTTAGGTCGACTTAATTTTGTAGTTGAGACAAGGGCAAAGATAGGTCACTGGCAGAGAGATGTTTGGGCTAAATGGATCATCGAAGTATTCTGGATTTTTGCTATGGCAATTCCTAGAGTCCTAACAGGAACAGAAATAGTTTTCCATAATTTATGTCAGGACAATAGTGAATGCTGCTATTGTTATTACTTGATATGTAGATGGATAGTCATGTGATTTTAATGGCTTCCTTGGCCTCACTTTGAAATGCATGAGGAGAAAAGTCTTGCGGGGAGAGAGGGAAAACTTAGTAATTTGCTGTTTTGGAAGGACTGTGCAACAAAGTTTCCAAACTGAGCTGTTAAGCCACCAGTAGCACACATCAGCATAGGGAAATAATACACAACAGCATGCCAAGCACATTGAAAGAGGCGAGAAAGAAGCAACTGTTCATTTATTTAAACTATGCAAAGCATCTCTAGCTTTTTAGATATTTATAGCCTTACAACAAATGTCAATGGAGTGATAATGGGGAAGAAAATGAAAACCCTATATACTAACTATATATAATGGCCAATTCTTAAGGTGACTACACTCCAAATTACAGATTTGTAGTCTTGGGGAAGACACTGAATGTCACCCCATGCTGCTCTAATTTATGACTAACTATAGACTAGATTTTTTTTTAAATTGAGAACAGAAAGCATGGGGTGTTTTGAAATGCAAAACCTGACCTGGTATTTTTCTCCTGTACACACTATTTAATCTTTCAAAAATGTATGAATAAAACCACAAGTCAGCACATTCCTGCTTAATTTCAAGACATCAGATTCCTTTCATTTAAAAAGCAGCTCAATTGTTATTTGTTTATGGGCACACTACAAAGACATCATATAACTGTTCACTGATTAGCATATATATATAAAGTTTACTTCAAAATTATGGGTAGCTCTCTCCGGCTATGAAGAAAGTTGCTATCCCTTTCTTGACTATACTCAGACTATAGAAAAGGACATACAGAATTACTACTTTTAGTGGAATATTTTCCTTGTTCAGTATTCCCTGTTCTAACATTTACTTAAAAACAACAAGTTAGATTCAACTTGGTTGTGAGTAGCATAGTTTTACAATTATTATTGGTCAATTCCTTGCCAACTTTTAGCAAATGTACTCATACAGCAGAGATAATTATGAGTGATTTTCTCCTTTAATGAAAGATAAATAATTTGGCAGTCCTGCCTCATCTATTTTTCTATTTCAATACAATTCATTGTTTGAAGGTGGTGGGGGTGTTTGGGTTTTTTTTGGTATGGGTTAGTGTGCAGAATGAAAGATTTCTTTAGATCAATTATACAGCTTTTACGGTAAGGCGCTGCTATTAATATTAGAGGCTTGTACCAGAGCATTAAACACGGACATTATATTATGTTCTGCTCATAATGATGTCGCTCTTTGTTTACTACTTATATAATTTGCTATGGAGGCAGAACATTATCAAAAGAGGAAAAAAGAGCAGAAGGTACATTTATGGTTCCCAAATAGAACAAAGAGACCTGGTCAGTCCTAATTTTCATTAGACTCTGTTTCTTCCTGTCAACAAGCCTCTCAGCCCTTGAGCCAAAGAGACCCGAGTCCTCCAATCAGGGACAGGTATAATTTGCAGAAATATTTTTTTAAGAATAAGAGTGTTTTGCTAGATCATAAAATAACTGCACAAACCCCAGTTAAAATATTCTCATTATTTCAACACTGATGTAGAATGACTAAATCATTTAGCAAGTAGTGTTCAGAGACAACATAACTGTAATTCCTCACTTTTAGTTTGTTAATTGTTGGAAGGGAAATTAGCAGTTTGCTACAAAGTAATTCCACTCCTTTCACAGGCTCCTCAGTGACTGTGAATGATGCTGGAAGACATCAAATGCCACCCAGAACGGACAGCCAGAAAAGAAGAGGGTCAGTTTGACAGTTTTGGGTTACGATGCTCCAGGTTTTCAGCAAAAGAGGGACACTGCAGAATGGATGTAAGACAACAAAGAAGAGGGAGAACCTTGGTCACTTGAGAGGTCCTGTTTATTAGTCACATTTCCTCCACCACTGCAGAAAAGATCTATGCAAACAGTGAGACTGCCTGGAACGGATATCAACATTGCAAGAACTGAGATGTCACTGCTGGTACTTATAAAAATATGTATTAGTGATCCACTAGATCTTCAGCTAACGTCAATCAGTGCAGTTTTGGCTTCAGTGTAGCTGCACTGATTAACACCATCTGGAGACCTGTCTATAATATGAGATGAGGGATGGGTCTGATAATATGTAATTCATTAAAAGACAAAAAACAAAATGTAAAAGTTATAACCATTCTGAAAGAGAGAGTGAAGTGGAACTTATACAGCAGGGAAGGGCCTGATTCTATGCTGCAATCCTTTCTCATGTGAATATACATTCAGCAGGTTTACACAATACTTTTACATAAGCCAGTGGCACTAAAAGGTGTAAGAACTTCATTCAGCAGGTTTAGAGGCAACCAGACTATCAACAGTAAGACAATTACCACGTTGGAGGCTATACACGCAAAACAAACAATAGGAAAACAGAGGGGAAAAAGAAAACAAAGTCCTTAGTCAGTTTTTATTCTTTCTACTTAGTCCTTACTGAGGCCGATTCCCACTAGATTCAATAGGAGTATGCTTGAGTAAAAACAGAACAACCTTGGCGTTTGGCCAAAGGAAAAGAAGTTCTGGTTTAAAAGGATAAAAAAAGAAAGAACATGATAAGAAAGGAGGATAATGCTGAAAATAGGGAAACAACACTTAGAAAGGAAAAGTCCAGTTGAAAACAAGTATTGAAGCTTTTCTTAAACATTCACTATTACTTGGAAACTTCAGTAAGCTCAGTATATTGTGTTTGGTTCTTTGATTTTCTGTAGTCTGTGGCAAGTGGAGCAGGTATCAGAACATTTCTGGCGGCAAAAGAAACATTTCTACAGGTGACAGAGTCTGGACACACAATTGAGTAAACCATTGGATTAAAGAGCTGCTGTGCAACAGCTTCTTGTACATGAAGTCAAGCTGTGTTGCGGAGGCTTGGAAAAGGAAATTCCAGACATGTAGCTGCCTGGGGCCCTGCTGGAGTAAAACAGAGTTAACTATGAGGAGGTCACGGAAGAGTCAGTGAAAAGAAAGCAGGAATAATTGCTGGTTGCTTGACCAGCTAATGTCCGACAAAACTAAAACTCCATGGGTCCTGGTAGCCAAGTTGAAAACTGGATTTCAAATATTACATGGGGATTAAAGACAATGGAATCTGGCAGCAATAGTAGAGAGGGATTAAGTCTACAAACCAAATAATTAGGATTAAAAACAACACTTCTTTGGCAACACACAGCATGAAGAAAAGTCTTTAAGTGACAAAAGAAAAAAAAATCTAAATATAATTTGTGAGCCAGACAGGCTGCAGAACATATTATCGAGGTGGAGAGAAAATACATTAAATTATCAGGAGTTTCTCTAGTGTGTCAAACAGTTAGTATAACAATGCACAGAGGGTATTTCAGACAGCACTGAAAATTAGCACAACTGGGGGAATTCCCCCAGTTATAGATGAGAGTACAATTAACTTACTTCATTAAAATAAGATAAATAAGAGAGGAAGTCTTAATTTTAACACAGCATCTGGAAGACTGTATGTGCCCATGTGAAATAAAAAAATATATGCAATGTACGTCATACAAATGCTACCACATGTTTTACATATTTGACTTCTGGGAGGTTGTACATTGACTCATATGTAAATAATATGAAAGTGGCTCCTTTTTTCTATTGCAGTCTGTGTACCCATATAACTTATATAAAAATATATAACATATGACATACGCTCGGTGTTCAGTATATGGAACACATATGCCTTTTCCATGTGGTATTGTAAATAAATGGAAGAAAAAGTTATTCAAATTGCTGACTACAATTTACATAGTTTCTGTTGGGAAATGACTAGAGACCAGCAGGATCCTAGCAGCTAAAAGTTCTACCAGGGCTCACAAGAACACTGAATCCATCAGGCTATTACAGAACTAATAGAAATAAGATGAACCTCAGTAAAGACAGAAATGCCATTGCTAAATCAAATACCTATAAAGCAGAGGTTAAGCTGGGGACAAGAGCCAAGAAGCTCAATGGACTTTCTTAGGTCTTCTTCCTCCTCGTGACTGGCTTTTTTTTATTGTTATATAACTGAAATTTTCCTATGCTCACACATTCTTGCTTGCTGCCACCAATATTCAAAAAATAGAATATTTTTAGACAGTGTCTGTCAACTGCAGCCACCTCTCACTGCCATCCAGGAGGCAGACTCCTGGAGCACCTTTTGGTAACTTTTACACCATCCTCAATGTGGGGCTGTGCCTATATGCCCCAACCCATCAGTTAGTTTACAAACTCCTTACAATCTTCTCTTGCTGTTTGCCTGTAAACTGCCTAGCACATTTTTCATGCTGTATAAATATTAATACTGTTTAATCACTTTAAAATTCTACATACCATATATCCAAAGGTGAAACTGGGACCTAGGATTGTAAGAAGGCTCTAAAAAAAGTACATCTTCAAATAAATAAATATTTTGCACAATTATTATGTCAGATGCTTGAGTGCAACTTCGATTTACACTACAAATCTGAGGGCAGAAATGAGCATAAAGTGTTTCAGTTGAATATCTAATATATTTAGCTAGGATCTTTCACAGTTTTCACTAATGGCAATATTAAAAAGAAAAAAAAAAGACTGAAATTTGATTTGCCCTTGTCCCTAATAGTGCCACTGCTTGGTTGTTCAATCCCACCTGTCTCATACCATCTTGCATCTCTCCCACCTCCTGTTTAAAAAACAAAACAACAACAACAAAAACCATACACACTTTCCCACCTGCCCCTATGCTTTGTTTTGTTTCTGGCATACCCCGAAGACAACACGTTCTTTCTGTATTTTCACTACAGTAGGTCTTAAGAACCCTGGATGGATGCTAATCCCTTTGCCACAGCTGACAAATGTTGCAACAAGCCAGAAGCAGCTGAGCACTGATTTTCGCTGTAAGCATCACACTGACAACAACAGCTGCATGGAGACTTATACCACCAGTCCTGATTTGACGTGAGTCTGGGACAAGAATGGCAGAATCACTGGCATTTGCTGTGATGAAACAGAGGTACAATAGATTGAAGCAGGCAAGAAGATTTGGGCAAGAATGCTAATTCTTTCATTTTAGCTCACGTACACACACAGACACACACAGTTTGTGAAATTCAAAGAAGGTATAATTTTCTCCTTTGCAGAAAGCCAGCACGAGGGCTATGCAACACTTAAGTCACTTTTAAAGATGCAAGTAGCATTTAAATTTCTCAGATTCTGAACTCACTGGGGCATCTTATAATAAGATGGAAGTGCATTATGGGCTCTGCTGCAATCTCCATCATAATCTTATGCTGTTCTCTGTTGAAGCTATGGCCAGTATTTGATGCTACAGAAGAAAGAATGAATCTGACCAACTCTACAAAACTGTGCCATAGGGAGGACATTTTCACACTGTATGTTTTTATGGTAAGCATTTTATGTTCTGCTGTATCTTACACTTTGATATAATACAGTAAGGACTAGACTGTGGCTTTTAAACCAGAGCTCTGAATAGGACACAGTGCTTAACTGCATTATCCCAGAAAGAACACTGGAGAGATTGTCTCAGGCAAATTATGCCTCACAGTCTCTCACTATACTGTCCATTTGGATAGATCATGTTTCTCTCCTCTGTTCATCACCTCTGCCTTTCAGGCAGTGCTATTGTGAGATGCCCTTACTTACCCACACAAAAGGAGGCGGGGGGGGGGGGGGGAAGAGAAGAGTAGCTGAGTTTTTGCTTGCCCGTCTTTTGCCCCCACTGAGCAAGGCCCTCAGGCTCTAGCCCTAAATGCCTTCAAAAGCATATCTAAAAACCTGTTCTCTTAACTGAAATGGTACCTTCTGAGTCATATCATAGAATCATAGAATCATAGAATATCAGGGTTGGAAGGGACCCCAGAAGGTCATCTAGTCCAACCCCCTGCTCAAAGCAGGACCAAGTCCCAGTTAAATCATCCCAGCCAGGGCTTTGTCAAGCCTGACCTTCAAAGGCAAGAGAGAAAATGAGCCCACTGCTGAAATTAGGGATAAGCAAACCTTGTGCAGTTCAAGACTACTGACTTTGTAAAATATTGTTTGAGTTCAGAGGATTTACAAAACTAGTATGAATTTGTAAACAATCTTCCCTATTATTTAAACCCATTTCTCTTTAACAGTGATTACATTTAAAACCAAATGGTTTCTGCCCAAAGCGAAGCCACTGCTCCCTATTAGCGACCAAGCCAACTCCTTAAGTGGAGCTGCTTGAAAAACGGTAAGTCATTTTTGTGGAAATTAAAAAAAAAATGATTTAAAAAATGTCTGCAAAATATTTTCCAGTTTTCCTTCCCCTCATCGCTCCTCTCTCTCTCATTTCCCCCTCTTCCTTTTTTCTATTTTGCAACTGGAAATGGGGAATGGGGAACTAATGAGAAAAGGGGAAGTAAATGTAAAAACTGAAATAACAAAAAACATTTTAGGTTTTCAAGACTGAACATTTTCCATTTTTTCATTGAAAAACATTTTTTAAAAAATCATCTAGCTCTACTTCTAAGCGGTGGTTAGCACAAGCTAGAGCTCTCTGTGTATGTTATAAGGGCCTGATTTATTGACCAAGTTTTGCTGCCTTCAGGCTACGTGCCCCAGATAGGGGAAGGTTAGAAGGGACAGAGTGCAGCCAGCCAGTGCAGTTCAAAGAGTGGGCAAGGCAATCAAGGTGGGATTAAGCCACCCAGAAGACTGCAGTAATTCAACATATAGCCTTAATTTCAATTTAAGGCTGTTCTCTCTGGTGAAAAGCAGGGCAGGTAACAATGCCTGCCCTTCTCTCAGGAACGAATACCCCACAGTACAGCTACCCCCATGGCAAAGGAGGTATAGTTTCCCTCCCACTTCCGCATGGGGCAATCCTGGCTTATTGTATTCATTTTTTTTTAGACATTTTATTTTTCCCCACCTGCTACTGTCGTGTGTCTGTGTGCTTTACTTTTCTGTTTTTCACTCTACCTATTTATCCAATACAAGTATGTGTCAGACTTGGAACCCGCAGTGTTCGAGTTGGTTTGAAATGAGGTAAGAAAAGTTTGCCTCTCCCTAGTTAAAAGCCAAGTCCAAATCACAGAGTTTATACAAGCGTCCACTTATCCTCTCTTAACTTTTACCCCCACTACTTTCTTAGCACATTTTGCAGCCATCACTTCAAAGGTTCTAGATCATTTAAGGCTCACTATTCATACAAGTCCCAGTCAGTTCATCTATAAGAGGGATGGGCAAACTTTTTGGCCCGAGGGCCACATCTGGGTATGGAAATTGTATGGTGGGCCATGAATGCTCATGAAAATGGAAGTTGGGGTGCAGGAGGGGGTGAGGGCTCTGGCTGGGGGTGCAGGCTCTGGGGTGGGGCCAGAAATGAGGAGTTCAGGGTGTGTGTGGGGGGCTCTGGGGTAGACCTGGGGATGAGGGTTGGGAGTGCAGGACGATGCTCAGGGCTGGGACTGAGGGGTTCGGGCGGGCGATCAAGGCTGGGGTTGGGGTGTGGGAGGGAGTCAGGGGTGCAGGTTCCGGGTGGTGCTTACCTCAAGCAGCTCCCAGAAACAGCAGCATGTCCCCACTCTGGCTCCTCTGCGTGCTGCCCTGTCCGCAGGCGCCGCCCCGCAGCTCCCATTGGCCGTGGTTCCTGGCCAATGGGAGCTGCGGGGACAGTACTTGGGGCAGGGGCAGTGTGTGGAGCCCCCTGACTGCCCCTATGTATAGGCAGCGGAGGGGGGACATGCCGCTTCTTCCGGGAGCCACGCGGAGTGGGGCAAGTCCCTGACCCCGCTCCCTGACAGGAGCTCAAGGGCCAAATTAAAACATCTGGAGGGCCATAGTTTGCCCACCCCGATCTATAAGATTGTTTTTATAAAGGTTGCGATCTTCATTTTATAATGGAAATACTTTTTCTGCATTGTTCCTGAACCCTAGATATATATCAATTTTGCTTTTAAAAATATATATTTTTAAAAAGCAAAATTGTTTTTGCTCGGACTTTCTTGACACAGTAGTGGCAGAGGGTGGTGATTTTTTTTTTTATAGGATCAGGCTATGTGGGACTATGGAAAATACATGGTAATCAAATCAAAACTCTGCCAGCAAAATTGCCCCCTTATTCCATGCCATTTAGGCAGATCCATTTTACTCTGCAGGTTGTAAGGAAGGATTTAGTTGAATGAATTTTATTATTTATTATAACCATCATTTGCAACTAAAATGATTACCTCCCTCCAGCTTTTCAAAATGGTGAGATTATTAGTTCAGTTCTCACTGCTGCATTTAGTCTGCTGGCTGGCAAAAGACATCAAGCAACAAATAATCAGGACAACACATCATAATGCACCAAACAAAAATGGAGAGTACTGAATATCCAGCAAAATTTTTCCCTATATAACACTTTTGCAGGAATATGAAAGAACTTTAGTGGTAGAGATTTGGAGCAGTGAAAATTAAATTTCAAATCCTAATAATTCCCACACATAGAGTTTTCATTCCAAAGAAGCAGAAAAGATTTAACCACAAACCATTGACTCAAATTAATGCCGAAGGCTTAGCATAAAGGAGGCTCAAATAAGAAGGGTAAATGTACTCCTTTCATATAAATACAATCATCTTTTTCAGGGCCAGTAATTCATGTTTCAGAAGGAACCCATAGCTTCCATAGTTTTAAGCGCTCCACTAACATGATATATTTGAAGTATGATTGATTTACAACATTTTTTTCTGTCAATTAAAGTACACTGGCATAGAAGTCATGCATTTCTTGAATAGCAAGTTATAACCTATTTCCATAGGCAAACCTTATGTTGAAATACACATGAGAAGATTTTTACCCCACTCTGGCCTCTTTGAGCTTCTCTGGTGTAGAAAGGGGCCAGAAACAGGACAGATCCTGCCAGCCTAGGATTCCCCAAGGGGAAGTTTCCAACAGTCCTGGAGTTGGCATAGTGAACTCCTACCTTAGGAGGGGTCTTAACAAGTGAAGCATGCTGGGAAGTTGAGAGGCATTGCCAGAATGCACTGTCTTGCTGCAGTCCCCAACTGATGACTGTCCAACTGATATATTTCAGAACAGCCCCCAAACTGCTCTAAACTATATCAAGGCTAGAAATGGTATAGAAAGGGCCTTAGTGTTAGGGAGGTGCAACCAGCTCCTTTGTGCATTACTAGGTGTATTGGGGAATTTGTTTCTCAGTGATCCTGACTCCATGGATGTTTTATCTTTGGCTTCAATGGGAGTAGGAGTGGGCCCTAAATCATCAATAACCAATATTTTAAATGATAAAAAAATAGTTCTTAACATACAACACAAAACTAAAATCAATTCCTTTTCTGTTGTGCTTTTTCCCAGCTAGGTCAATACAAGCAGGTAATCATTATATTCATTTTTCATAAATACAAGAACACACATCAGTAAAGCACACAAATACAGCCAAATTATGTCATACATACAAATAGGGATAAAAATATCAGCACAAAGCCCCATGTTCCCCTCATCTACAGTGCACAGGGAAGTAAAATGGGGGGAAGAAAAAGGGAAGCTGTGTCTTTCCAACATGTTTCCACGCATTCAGCAGAAGCCTTTCTACAGGGCTGGGACTGCATAGGTCTTAAGCAGGCACCACAGGGTCAGAGAAATGAAACAGCATGGAGTAGTTGCTGTATACAGCATGCTGTTCTCTACAAAGTGGGTGGTTTTTCCTGTGGAAATTTGTGAGGAAGTTACTGTTAGGGAGACCAGTTGTATCCAAACAGAATGTTAGAGACAAAACTCTTTATTCCCAATAAACACTGTTATACAACAATAAGATGTGAAACATCACACTTCTGATCCATACACATTCACTTACATTAATAAAAAACGTTCAAACCCTTGTCCACCTCAAGAATGATATGAGTGTGTGTTTTCAGCAGAACAGCAGCAAATTGGTCACCTCCTTTACAAACTCCACTGCACAAAAGGTTCATAACCCCGTTAATACTATGGTGCATACTATTATGAAAGTGAAGTCTGGGAAAGCACCAAGGGTAGATAACGTATCAGCAGAATTGCTAAAAGGGATTGGTGACCTCAGTATTATCTCATGTGGAAAATTTGCCATAATGTATGGATGACTAGAAACCAACTGGCCAGCTCGATGGAGGGAATTCTACCCTTACCAAAGAAAGGGGATATACCAAAGGAAGTCACGATTATACCATCTCCCTGCTATTTCAGGCAAGTAAATTGCTGCTCCACATAATTCAAGATTGGTTGATATGAATGATAGAAGCAGAACTACCACCACAACCCGCTGATTTCAAAAAGCAACAAGATACGCATGATCAAATTGCAAAGATCCATCATATCATTAAAAAAATGCAGGGAATATAATCCTCCATTCATTATGTTTCATCCATAAAAATAGTGAGGAATATGGACTATCCCTGAATGTGAGAAAAACAAAAGCATGTATGCTGACGTGATCAAGATTAATTGATATGCAAGTGGACATCAAGATCAACAGTTAAACTGAAGAGGCAGTAGATTAATTTAATTATCTGGGATCATATTTATCCAGCCAAGAAGGCTGCTCCAAAGAAATTGGAAGAAGAGTAGGAATGGCTCACTCAGCCATCCCTCCCGCCCCCCTTACGACAGTGTGGAGAAAACATGCCATCTTGAAGTGTACAAAGGTTCAAGTGGTGAAAAACGTAATTCTTTTTCACAGTGACATACAGGTGTGAATTATGGGAAAATATTACTGCTGACAAGAAGAAAATTGAAGATATGGAACTGGTGAAGACTCTTGAGCATCTCCTGCACAGAAAATAAGATGAATGCTTATGTCAGAAACATTATTGGAGAGAAGCAGATTTTGTTGTTGGAAAACAACAGGAGCAAACTTACGTACTTTGGTCACATCAAGCACAGAGACGGAAATAACCTTCAGAAAGTTATCATGGAAGGAATGCTGGCAGGTCATCATGGTACAGAACAAGTGGCAAGGAGATGGATAAATAGTGTGTGCAGATTACTGGGAGGTCAACTTTTGAGTGTGCAAATTTAGCGATAGATTAAGGCGGCTTCCGAAAGTTCTGCTGTGATGTCACCAGTATTCAGACTGGAATAAATGATCTTTGCTTACATTACATACAAATGGAAAAACAAAATTGTCCTGAGAGAAATCAAATGCTTAATGTGATTTGAATTAGAGCTGTAGACTTCTCTGAACATCCTTTCCATTATTGACTCTTTTGCTCACCTTTGACTTGGCCTTGGAAACCGATCACATTTCTTATGTTTGTTTATAAATCCACTTATACACCAGGCAGGTTTTAAATTGCAAAACTTGCTTGGCTTCTGTTTCCTTAGATTCTCTGCCACCTGCCCATTTTCAGTTAAATAGCATTTGGGAAAAGACTGAGCTGTTTTTTGTTCATTAGATTTTTTTTGAAAGTTTAGTTTAGTCTATGATTGGAAAGTAAATATGAACATAATTTAAGATACAAAACACTTTGGAAGAAGAAATCCCAGTGTGAGGAGTTCTATCTGGTCTTAAAAGATGCTACTCAATACCCATAGGACCCTGCGTCTATTAATAAACTGTACCTCATCCACATCTCAGGGCATATCTACACTGTCCTGTCATTCATGCTATAGGGTTGTGAATAGCAGCATGGCTGTAACCCCCCTGTATGGATGCTTCAGGTGTGAACTTTAAGGTTCCTACTTTGCATTAATGTAGTCCAGTCCTAAATGCAAGGCAGTTTAGACATGCCTTATGTCTCTCTCTAGTCTGTCTCTTTTACCTCTTAGGGCCAAATCCTGCTCTGGTCACATATATGTGTAGTCCCACTGATGTCAACAGAACTATATGTGAGTATATGTAAGTAAGGTAAGCAGGATTGCTCTTTTTTCTTTCCATCCTCTCCCACTCTCTTTGTATCTCTTTGCTCCTTCTTTTCCATCCTAAAATTGATTCTCATGCTGTCCTCACTATCCTTTCTACGCACCAACTTTTGGTGCACTCTGTCTGTATATATGAATAATTACATGTCCTTCATCACCATAATATTGAAAGCCTTGTGTTCCGTCCCCATGTTAATGAAACAAGACCTCCCTTGTGCTGAGTCACCACAGGTTAGAGCTGTAGATAAGAAAATAAAAGTGATTTTTTTAAATTTATTTCCGTAATCTATATGTCGGCTAATATCCATGAAACTTCATCACCACGGCTTTATAATCACACCATGAGAGGTCATGCTAAGGAAGATTCCTCATGACGATATCTGATAGTGCTGGTTACGCAGTTTCAGTACCAACCAACCCCCAAATCCTAGTGGAAGGACAGTGTATTTGTCAATAGAGATTAAGGAACATCTTTATATGAGTACCAAGCAGGGTAGGGCCATAAAGGTAAAGTCTAGAGCAAGGAAATCCCATCATGATATCATGCAAATAATCTGTATGGGTACATTTGAATACAAATCAAATGTATCTAAACCACGACCTTACTTTTCTCATTTCACAAACAAACAAAAAAATAGTGGAGGATTTAATAAAAGCAAATTCTGTATTATTGAACAATATTGAATATTTTCATAGATTTCCCAGCAATGATCCCTCTACAGTTTGTGATCTTCTGATTCGTGTTTCTTGCCCAACAAAATATTTTAATATGAAAATTAGGATTCATCTACCACCGCTAGATCATGAACCCTCTATATCAGAATGCCATACAGATTACAGGTGATGCTACAGTTATAAGGAAATAACCTAAGTTCTGGTCAGGTTGTTTAATATTCTCGCTAATGGTATTAACCACTTTAATCAAGGAACCAAATGACACGAAGAGAAGAAATTACTGAATTGCCTATACACCAGTGCTAGAAACCTGGGTAACACATGAGGAATTTGAATTCTTCATTTATGGGCATAAATTCTATCTAGTTGGAATTACAAAACCTGCTGGGGTGATTCACACCAATGAAATGTTGAGGTCAATTATTATAGCCTATTTAGGAAGGATCAAGTGGGTAAAAGTGACAACCTAGAAGAAAATGATCTTGAATGCATACAGCTAAATGTTCTAACAGATAAAGCATGAGAAAGGCTATTAGCTGGTGTATGCTACAGACCATCATATTATTGGGGGAACCGATGACAACCTCCTTATGCACCTTTATATAACGTGTAGGAGAAAAAACTGCATGACCATGGAGGACTTCAATTTGTGTAACACATGCTGGAGGTCTTATGCTGCCAGTACTAAAACATCCTTGGAATTTCTAAACATTATAGATGGCAAAATCCTAACTCCCAAAGTGCTGCCATCTTTACCTCTGCGCTGCTGCCTTCAGAGCTGGGCCCTCTCTGGCCCAGCAGCCACCACTTTCCAGCCACCCAGCTCTGAAGAAAGTAGTGCAGAAATAAGGGTGGCATGGTATGGTATTGCCACCCTTACTTCTGCGCTGTTGCTGGCAGCGCGCTGCCTTCAGAGCTGGGCACCTGGCCAGCAACCGCTGCTCTCCAGCCATCCAGTTCTGAAGGTAGTGCAGAAGTAAGGGAGGCAATACCACAACCCATCCCTACAATAACCTTGTGACACCCCCATGACCCTCTTTTGGGTCGGGACCCTCTGTTTGAGGAACGCTGGTGAAATCTGTATAGTATAGGATAAAAATACACAAAAGACCAGATTTCACAGTTGGTGATGCATTTTTCACAGCCATGAATTTGGTAGAGCCCCATCAATAAGTCTTGGAATTTCCCCAGTATTCCAGAAGACTGGAAGAAAATTGAGGTTATGCAATTTTTTTTTAAAGGTAAACAGGAAGACCTAGGTGATCATATGTGTCAGCCTGACATCAATCCTGGGCAAGATAGGTAATATTGCAATATACTTAGACTTCTGTAAGGCATTTGAATTGGTAGCACACAACATTTCAATTAAATATAAAATTAATGAGGAACACATTAAATGGATTAAAAACTGGCTAACATATAGGTCTCAAAATGTAATTCTAAATGGGGAATCATCACTGAGTGGATGTGTTTCCAGTGGGGTCCTGCAGGGTTCGGTCCTTGGCCCTATGCTATTTAACATTTTGATAAATGATCTGGAAGAAAACAAAGTCATCTCTGATAAAGTTTGTAGATGACACAAAAATTGGAGGAGTGGTAAATAAAGAAAAGGACAGGTCACTGATACAGAGTGATCTGGATCACTTGGTAAACTGGGCATAAGAAAACAATATGTACTTAAAATGGCTAAGTGTAAATGTATACAGCTAGGAATAAAGAATGTAGGCCATACTTATAAGATGGAGAACTTCTATTCTGGAGTCCCAACTCTGAAAAAGTTTTGGGCTCATTCTGGATAATCAGCTGAGCATGAGTTCCCAATGTGACACTGTGGCCAAAAGAGCTAATGTGATCATGTGTTGGACAGGGGAATCTTGGAGTTGGAAAGGAGAGGTTATTTTACCTCTCTATTTGGCACTGGTGTGACTGCTGCTGAAATACAGTGTCCAGTGCTGATGCCCACAATTCAAGATGTTGATAAATTGGAGTGGGTTTAGAGAAGAGCAATGAGAATGATTAAAGGGTTAGAAAACAAGCCTCATAGTGATATACTCAAAGAGCTCAATCTATTTAGCTGAACAAAGAGAAAGCTAAGGGGTCACTCGATTATAGTGCATAAGTATCTACATGGGGAACAAATATTTAACAATGGGCTCTTCAATGTAGCAGAGAAAGGTATAACACGATCCAATGGCTGGAAGTTGAAGCTCTTAAATTTAGACTGGAAATAAGTTGTACATTTTTGTCAGTGAGGGTAATTAACCATTGGACCAATTTACCAAGGATCATGGTGGATTTTCCATCACTGACAATTTTTAAATAGAGATTGGATGGGTTCTTTTCCAAAAGATCTGCTTTAGGATTAGTTTTGGGGAAGTTCTATGGCCCCTGTTATAAAGAAAGTCAGACACGCTTACTATTTACATTCAGTTTTCAGAGAAGCATCCATGTTAGTCTGTATCCACAAAAAGAAAAGGAGTACTTGTGGCACCTTAGAGACTAATAAAGTTATTAGAGCATAAGCTTTCGTGGGCTACAGCCCACTTCATCGGATATTCAGGCACTCTCACAATAGTAATACAGAAGAGACAGGATCAAGCTGATTTAGTTCTGTAACAATAACACAAAGAATATGACAAATGGTCTCTTTGTTCTGAAAAGAAAACTAAGCCTCCCTGTTTCCAAAGACCATGATATGTAATATTCATAAGCACTCATCTTCACTCGGTCAAGCCACAAGATGAAATAATAGAAGAGCTCATCTAATATACTGGCAGCAAGCAGCACACTAGGAAGAGATTGGAGCCAATGTTTTTTGACATGTACTTACTTCCTACCATCCCTTTTACATATAGAGGATACACAGTAGGGAAAAGTTGAATTAATATTTAGCCCTTCTTCATTGAAAATAGCCACTTAAACTAAAATACTAGCATGCCTTTGAGGATACTAGCATTTCTTCTATGTCATTGAGCAGGCTCTTGATTTCCACACCTATTATTGTGCTTCTTCACATACTGTAACTCTTGCAACAATGTATTCATCACCTTGTTGTGAAACATCTTGGCATAATTCTGAATAAGATGCACATTTTCCATAATAAAGGAATATGTGTCTGTAGGGACAAGGTTGCAAAAAATTGGCAAGGAGCTAAGTGGTGGACTGAGTATGTGACTGGATGTAAGCAGAAGATGCAAGCAGTTTCAATGAACTTTGTCCGACAGACCCTGCCAAAAGATATTGTAGCATAGCTCAGCATATTTTTGCCTGTAAACAAGTTAGTTTATGTAATAAGCATAAATCATACATATAAGAATGTAAACAGCTATTGACCCCATGTAACCCCAAGATAAGCGCAGAGAATATAGCGCCGCAGAGGACTCCCCCCCGGCGGAGTCCTGCCTGGTCAGCTGTCCCGAATGGTCAGAGTCCCCTGCAGCCCCTCCATGCATCCTAGGGGCTCCCCGTGCAGATTGGAGCGTAAGTTCTTCCTTCCTTCCTTCAATAAAGCATAGTTTACTATTGTTAGGCCTGAGTGTCCTCCTTTCACTGGTATCTTCCCCCCAGCCTTTGCGGGCACAGTGTCACACACATTTTTTCCTAAGACCTACATACTAGCAGTCTTCTATTTTTGTTACTGAATGGAGACCCAAGCAGGGTGAAAGAAGAACTTTCTGAAGATGACATAGGGCTTAATCTGTACCCTAATATTAATACCTCCTTAGCATAACACAAATGCAGAATAGTGTCAATAAAGTCTTTGTTATATGATAAACTGAACTTTTTCTCCCTTTAGGTTAGTTTGTAAATTTGTAGTTATTAGAACCAGAAAGACACCTGATAATTAAATCTATATTCCTGGCAGTGTCTGTCCAATCAGAACCTCTGGTGTACATTAAAAGATAGATATAATAACTATACTATCATGCCATAGGATATTAGTCTCTCCTCAATTATATTCAGAAAAATATAGACCTTTGCACAGCTAAAATATTTCACAAATATGATTCTCAACTTTTTTTTTTTTATAATTGGTAGATCATTAATTTGTAAACAGCCTACATTCTCTAACTCTGCTCTGTGCTGGGTATCTAAGGGTATTTGATTAAAAAAATAAATTAGCAGCACTCAAAAGTGTGGAAGTTTACATTGGACAATTAACCAGGAATTTGAGATACTTATTCAAAGCTTATCTGAAATATCAAAACTTTATTTAGTCTGCAAAATTGGGTTGAAAACATGCCTTTTCAATGTATTTTCAATAAGGGAGAACATATCACAATCTATCTGTGATACTTATAGGACCCCCATTTCTATAGAATCTGAGCATTTCTCATCTTTAATCTATTTATCCTGATAACACTCTTGTGAGGTACTGAAGTACTAATAGGTTTCAGGTAGCAGCCGTGTTAGTCTGTATCCGCAAAAAGAAAAGGAGTACCTGTGGCACCTTAGAGACTAACCAATTTATTTGAGCATAAGGTTTCATGAGCTACAGCTCATTTCATCAGATGCATGCAGTGGAAAATACAGTGGGGAGATTTTATATACATAGAGAACATGAAACAATGGGTGTTACCAAACACACTGTAACGAGAGTGATCAGGTAAGGTGAGCTATTACCAGCAGGAGAGAAAAAAAAACCTTTTGTAGTGATAATCATGGTGGGCCATTTCCAGCAGTTGACAAGAATGTGTGAGGAACAGTAAGGGGGGGAAATAAACATGGGGAAATAGTTTTATTTTGCGTAATGACTCATCCACTCCCAGTCTTTATTCAAGCCTAATTTAATGGTGCCCAGTTTTCAAATTAATTCCATTTCAGCAGTCTCTCATTGGAGTCTGTTTTTGAAGTTTTTTTTGTTGAAGAATTGCCACTTTTAGGTCTGTAATCGAGTGACAAGAGAGATTGAAGTGTTCTCCGACTGGTTTTTGAATGTCATAGTTCTTGACATCTGATTTGTGTCCATTTATTCTTTTACGTAGAGACTGTCCAGTTTGACCAATGTACATGGCAGAAGGGCATTGCTGGCACACAATGGCATATATCACATTGGTAGATGTGCAGGTGAACGAGCCTCTGATAGTGTGGCTGATGTGATTAGGCCCTATGATGGTGTCCCCTGAATAGATATGTGGACACAGTTGGCAACGGGCTTTGTTGCAAGGATAGGTTCCTGGGTTAGTGGTTCTGTTGTGTGGTGTGTGGTTGCTGGTGAGTATGGTGACAGCTTCAGGTTGGGGGGCTGTCTGAAAGCAAGGACTGGCCTGTCTCCCAAGATCTGTGAGAGTGATGGGTCGTCCTTCAGGATAGGTTGATGATCCTTGATGATGATGATGATGGAGAGGTTTTAGTTGGGGGCTGAAGGTGATGGCTAGTAGCTCACCTTACCTGATCATTCTCATTACAGTGTGTATGGTAACACCCATTGTTTCATGTTCTCTGTGTATATAAAATCTCCCCACTGTACTTTCCACTGCCTGCATCCGATGAAGTGAGCAGTAGCTCACGAAGCTTATGCTCAAATAAATTTGTTAGTCTCTAAGGTGCCACAAGTACTCCTTTTCTTTTTGAAGTACTAATAGTCTCACTTTACAAATTAGGAACTGAGGCTCAAAGAGACTATGGGTCAGATTTTTAAAGGTATTTACATACTTGAAGATAAAGATTGGGAGTTAGGCCCTTAGTGCATTTTTGAAAATCCCACTTGGCATCTATCTACATTGTTAAACTTCCTAATATTTTTGAAAATCTGACCCTAAACAACTTGCCCAAGGTCACACAGAAAGTCTGTGGTAGGGCAGGAAATAAAACCCTGGTCTCTTGAATCCCAGTTAGTGCCCCAATCATTGGTCCATCTTTCCTCTTATAAGAACAACATATGTCACATTACTAATCACCCCTACTTCCTGTTCTGACTGAAACCAGGAATCTCAGTAGTCTTGTAAAGGATGAGCTCTGGTGAAATTTTCAATACAAGTTTGCAATACAGAATGCATCAGAAAAGCACCTGAGCCAAACCCCAGTTCTGAAACTTTTGCAGTTTTCCCATCATTACTTGTTTTATATATATCTGAACTGGTTCAACCAACTCTAATTTTTAAAAAACAAAATAGTACTGCTTACTCATATCCAGTGCTACACCATTTAGGAAATTTCCACACTAAGTCAGTATTTGTTTGAAATTTTGTCTGGGAAATAAACTAGTAGCACTTTTGGTGTGGGAAGCCATGTACTGAGACATCTGCCGAACGACACACTACAGGTCTGTGCCTCAGGGCATTCCATAATACTTGCATACCAAAAGAATGCTGAAATACAACAGCATATCATTCCTCCAAAGGATGGATTGCAGGGACTTCCTTTAGGGAAAAAAAAATGTATTGTAATAGTCCAGCACAGACCATCAGTGACAAAGGTTATCTGTAAAATGCAAAGATACCTGTGCAATGGTGAGGGTACCAGATTCTCTTCATTCTGTTTTGTCCATATATCTACTACTGAATCTGGCATAGTGCCTCTTTCTGTCTAAACCTAGTACTGTACTTGATTTAAATGAGACAAAAAGCCTCACTAAACAAATGGCTATTTCTGAGAGTTAATTCAGCCTAGGGATGGATTAGGGATAGCATAGTCCTTTAGGAATAGGTACTAATTGTTATGTCTAGCTCCCAGCATTAATGCCCATCTGTTTGGATGAGATGGTGCACACTCTTCAGTTGGTCAAATCTTTATCCTAGGGCAGAGGTGTCAGACAGGCAATGAAGGATGGATAACATTTCATAATCTCTAACTACGGTCATCTTAAGAACAGAAGTAGGTCAACACAGCAGGCTGCAGCTATTATGATCCAAAATCAAAACATTAAAATATAAACCAGGTATACAGAAGCAGAATACAAGCAAATATAAATCAAATATATAAAGGTTTCTCTTTAAAGATTATTATTATTCATACAGCAACATAAATATGCATAGTTCTTTACAGAAAAGAATGAAAGACAGTTCCTGCTCTGAAGAGATTAGATATAGCACAAAGTGAACAAACAGCATGAAATTAGGGAGACAAGAGGAAAAGGGTTACTACAATATTATTACCAGTTTTTATGTGCATTACCATATGACCATGTGGTTGCTTTGATTTATTGTGTATGCATTTTGATAGTCCCCATTTTTCATAATGAAAAAACTGTTAGGGATGACATGAAAGGAAAGAGCATGGACAAAAGGGCCAGGCAAAGTTAGCTTGATTACTAAAGGTAATCCAATAGTAATATGACTCATTGGGCAGTGAAGAGTTAATTAGCTGATGACTGTGAACTGCAGTGTAAGTTGGTAATGATTGGTAATATAAACGTTAGGAGACAGTGTAGATGCACCCCTGTAACGCTGCCCTTGGATTGGCTGGCAGCAGAGCAGCTCTATGCTGGGAAAGAGGATTTCTGTAGGGAAATCCTGGGCTGAAACTATGAGATATGTCAAAAAGCTGTGTGTCCTACCAGTCATACTTTATTATGATTTTTTTCGTAAATAAGGCTTTTACTGTCTTATTATGGTTAAACTCAAAAAACTGTGCTTGTCTGTTTTAGTATATCTAAAACAAAAAAAAACCCCTCTGCAGCTTTGTGACAACTGTGACAGATCAGCATCAATCAATAATTCATATTTGAGGTACAGTAGAATTAATGTTAAGAAATAATTATAAGACTATACAGCTAAACAGATGCAAGTCAGAAAGCAAATTGGATTTAGATAAATACCACCAGTGAAGAAAATTAACACATGAAAATAAGATCATTGAGCTAGAACAAAGAGCAGACAGTCCTCTGAGTTATGTATGTGTATGCGGAAATAAGAGGTTAATGTTGGCTGGGAAGTAATGTGGATACGTTTGCAAAAGAAACTTTTTATCTTGTAAAAGTGTTATAGAAAAACAAGATCCAAATTTGTTTATCTAGAGCAGTGGTGGGCAACCTCCAGCCCATGGGCCGCATGCGTCCCATCAGGGTAATCCGCTGGTGGGCCGCAAGTCAGTTTGTTTACATTGACCGTCCACAAGCATGGCTGCCTGCAGCTCCCAGTGGCCATGGTTTGCTGTTCCCAGCCAATGGGAGCTGCGGGAAGTGGCATGGGTGGGCCGCAGGTTGCTCACCACTGATCTAAGCAATCTATACAATCTGGATACTTTCACTGAACATTCCACAAAAGATGGTCATCGTCCCCAGGGACAAGAAGATTTTTGTTCTGTTTAATTTTTTTTTAAAATTGATTCAGATTAACAATTTCAAAATAAAATGACAATTCTAGCTTTGTTTCAACTTAAAATGTCATTTCAGTTCCGTTTTTGGAAACCTAAAATTTCAGTTTTCCATTTTGGGTTTTCCTCTCCCATTTTCTCTCCTTTTTCTACATTTCCCTCCTTTTTTGCAGTGGGAAAACAAGTAAAATAGAAAGAAACATTGAGGAAAATCCCATTTTTCAAACCGTTTTGTTTTCCAAATGGAAAAAAGTTGGACAATGATAAGAAAGTGGGGAAGAGAAATAATTTTTACACACTTCTTACTGTTTTCCAACTTTTTTGTTTGGAAAAGGGTAAGGAAGTGAGAAAAGTGCAATTCCCACCTCTTTTTAAATTCAAATTTTCCCACTGGAAAAATCAAAATTTTTAAATTAGAATTGAAATTTTCCCCATAAAAAAAAAAATCAGTTTTAAGAGGAAAATTCTCTCTATGATAAATTTCTAACAGCTTCAGTAAATATATTTTTGGGTGAGATCAGGAGAAGCAGATAAAAGTAATAGAGGTATAGCTGAGGACCTCAGGGACAAAGAAAAGAAGGGAGCCGTGGGACACAATCGAGTAGACATTCTCAGAGCATGCCTTACCACACACAAGACGGCAGGTTTGGCGGGGAAGGAAGAAGAGGAGGTCTCTCTTATAATCTTTAGCCCACCCTCTTCCTCGTATGTCCTATTGACTAGCTCAGGCAGCCCACTTCTCAGCATGCTGGTTTTTGTGGATCCCCATTCTTAGGTGACTATGCATTATATAGGGAGCTGAGGTGCCTAATTCAGGGCTGTGGATTCCACTGGGTGGCAAGATCGTTAAAAGTTAAGCACTGCAATGCTGAATGTTTCAATAACTAAGGCCTAGTTTACACTTTAAATTTAAATCAACCTAGCTCTGTTGCTCAGGGATGTAAACTGTTCACACCCCTGAACACCATAACTAGGTTGATCTAAATTTTAAGTGTAAACATGGCTAGTTGATGGAAGAATTCTTCCATCAATCTAGCTACCACTGCTCAGAGAGGTGGATTACCTAAGTGGAAAAATCCCTTCTATTGCTGTGGTAAATGTCTGCACAGCATAACTGCAATGCTGAAACTGTATTGCTGTGGCACTCATACTGTAGACGTGGCCTTAGTCTCTCAGTGGATTTGGACCCCAGAGCTTTAAAATTCACCTGTCTTGCAGGGTATTTTTTATACAGGAACTCAGTGGGTCAAATCTTTGCCCACCTCACCTCACAACTTCCATGGCGCAGCTTGACTGCTCTGTACTGCTCAGCCATCAGTTATTTTCACATATGAAGCATTTCACAGTGCAGCTGTTATGAAAAAATGCTGCTTCTACTACTTTAGACTTCAGGGGTTTCCCTTAGGTAAAGACATTGCAGCATTACTCTTGATTAAATTCCTGGTCAGTTTGAGACATACAACTTCCTTAAAGTTACAGATGCCTGATTATTTGTATCTAACACAGGAAATGTTGTGCATTAAAGAAAGCAAAATGAAAAATCCTTACAACTGCTATGGGATATGGGTGAAAAAGATCTAACTAAGCACGGTTGTAATCCAAAACTAGCACATGTAGTATCTGCCCTCATCATGACTAAAGGCATATTGCAGTGGAAATTTTTACTCATCGTGAAGGTTCTAGAAAAGCCTAAGAACACAGGACTGAAGACAGGCAGGAACAAGCAGTAGGGAGGATTTAGTCCCAGTACATTTACCAGAAGTAATGCATACCAATTAAGAGGTTACAAAAAGAACTATGATCTTCTATCCTGTTGAGTTGTCATATGTTGACCTAGTTACAAAATACAACAGACACAGCACAGTTTTAAATAAAGTTAATTAAGAGACTACTAAAATGAGAACTTGGATAAAGGATGTAGAAAATATACGAATGAGGTTTGTAGGCTGTAGTATCCAAGTAAAGAAATAGGCACTGTTTTCACTGCCCAGTAAAAGTTCTATGTAGAAACAACATCAAATGGAGTTTTAACTCAAGCTAAATACCCACAAAACAGAATAGTATTTGAATGCTGCAGCATTGCTATACAACAAAAAATAGCTAAAAGCAATGGAGGAATAAACAGTTGTCATGATGGGGAAAAAATATACGAAACTTCTTTCCATTTTTATTGTTGATAAAAATAGAGTTCAATTTATCAGCTGGTCAAAGAAGACTAGTAACAGTAGCAAACAACGGTTGTAATTTTCAGTCCTCATATTGTAATCATTCCTGTTCATCGTCATCAGATGGAAAATGCCTGACAGCCAACCTGCTTCCAGTTCATGTTTGCAGCCCCCTGTTCATCAGACACTAATTAAATTGTGCACATTCTTATCTGAGCCCAACACCTGAATAACATTTTGGTTTAAATACTCTATCAATGAATTAGTTTTCAGGTCCAGCAACTGGTAAAAGATTAAATGGAAAATTAAAGAGAAATTTGATTATAATACCAAAGAGAAATCAGCAGGGCACAGGTAGAAAAAGGTAAAAACTGCAAGTCTTCATTCTATCATCTGCATAGCAGTTAACTGTTAGGGAGTTATTACTCAAACCTAAAAGGACTCAGACCAAAAATTGCCTGTTCCAGCATTCATCAATAAAATGGGGGAGGGAGGCCTGAAGGACAGATGAAAGAAGAAAACCAGGCCTTCACTGGGAGCTGTGGCTATTCAACTCTGAAATACAGGCCACTTCTCACTAGGTAGCTAAACATGGATTTATTAGCCTACTTTTAGGATCTGTCTGAAAAAAAACCCTGGCCTTTACATCTACAAAAGGGCTGGTTCTTTTACCAGTTTATGTGGTAGAGGAGGAGACACAAGGAAATGCAACACTTTGAATCTTAAATAGTATCACAAGTTTTTTCTTGGATTGGCAACCAACATCATCAGTACCTTGCTTTGCATCAGTAGGTGTCATTTAGCTTATTTTAAAGCACGTATTTTCTCTTATGCTTATCTACCAAACTGGACTTTATCTCAATATCTCCCTGTCTCTCTATTATCCTTGGGACGGAATGATTCAGCTTGATTCTCCATACATCTTTGTTCTTTTGTAATTTATATGATATTCACTTGCATTATATAATTCTTTAAAGTTCAGTTTGTCTGAAAGTCTTTATACACAATACAATTGAACTGTAATAGACTAGATTAGGTAGTGTGTTACCTACCTCAGAATCACAGATACAGATAAGATATTTACTGAAGTGATGTAGTTGAGAATGAAAGAAGCTGTGTACCGTAATACAGGGGAAAAAATGTGTTGAAATATTCAAAACCTTTTTTTTTTTTTCTTACCTGTCTTGTGTTGTTAGCTCAAATGGGCATGAATATAGGAAATGGCATACTGGAAAAGAGTTATGGTCTACCTAATGCAGTAGCCTTTCTATAACACTGACTTCCCATAGCTTGAATTTACCTTAATTATCAATGGCAAAATCAGGATAAAAAGCAATTGTGTAGCCACGATAGGAAAGAGTGAAATCTCTGAAAAGCAGTAGCTGCCCTCCCACAAGATACAAAAACAACTAATTTTTATAAACACCATTCTGCTAACTTGGCTTAAAGTACTGTTGTAGTGCATGAATATTCTTGTCTTTTGCTGTTCCATTATCACAGCTGCTAACCTTATGACCCTCTCTGGCAGGCTTGTCAGCTAATAAGTAGCTCTCGACAGGTCCCTTTTGCCCTTCTCCTGGTGGGAGAGAGTAGCAGAGGACCTGCTGAGAAATAAATGTAAGGAAGAGCAAAGCAGTGGCTAAAAACTGAAAAACAAACATGGAAAATTCCCCATGGAGGTTGTGAACCTTCTAAGAGCCAGAGCAACAAGTGACCTACAGCTGTTCTCAAGAACAAAGGCCTGAGCAAGAAACAGAGAAGGGGAATATCACAGCTACAAGGGAGGTATGTGCAAAAGATCTGGAAAACTCCTACTGATCCAGATGAGAAGAGACAGGGGAAAAAAACAAACAAAAAAACTTTCCCATACGTGCTCTGCACTTTTTTAAATGATTTATATGTTGTCTAACATCTGCTTACACTAATACAGTATTCATTAAATCTAGCTATAATGTCTTATTATTTATACAGCTGAAAAATGTGCTAGGCACCTTACAGAGCAAATAAAAAGAAATACCTTGGTCCCTACCCTAAAGAGTTTGTAATCCAATTTTAGACATAATGCAGCCAGCAAGAATAAAAAGCAATGGGAAGATGCCAATACAGTGAGGAATGATAAGGTTTACTGTAATAAGATCACATCGTTATTCAGTTTTGATGTGTGCAGTTAATGGTTCTCTTAATTACGCTAACTCACTTTTTGTGGGTATTTTAGAATGAAGGGTCAAATTCAACACTAAAATTTCATTGATCTCTATGTTTTGCAAGGCTGCAGGACTATGGTGGGGAGGAAATATTGAAGTAGAGGCTTTGAGCTGCCATATATCAGTTTCCACAGTATTGACACTGCATTTTATTATTCATGAATTGGACCATTAGGGCGTTACTCCAGTGCTGAGTCAGGCCTTGGTTTCCAGTAGACTCAACCAATGGCTACCTTCACATACATCATCAGCTGGACACCAGTAGCAATGCGGTCACTATGGATATCCCTTGCTCAGGCAAGGGATATTCACATTTTATCCAAATCTGCTTCAGTCATGTCATAAAAAGGAATGGTTACTGTAGATGAGTGACTTTTTCATCCAATTATAACTTCAATCTATCATATATTCTGCCCACTTTCAGGTCAGAGTTCAAAAAATAATGTAAAAAAAAAAAAACAACCAGACAACGCATACAATGTAGTTTCCATATGAAAATGTGGTGTACAATTAGAAATGAATGAAAATCCTTCAAAACCGATAGCTACTTTATCACACACCAGCACAAGTTTTAAAAGAAACTTCAAGTTCTTTAAAACTGTCTCAATACCAGTGGCATTGTAACATGAAGTAAACCTGCACTGCAATAAAACTAGCTGGAAACTATGTCCATCATTTGGAGTCAATCCTAGCATCAATTTTCACTATGAAATTAACGGTCTTTGTTTCATTAGCTGAATGAGACCCAGAAGCGATTTCTCATTTCTTCTTTATAACTGACCCAGCATATTTCAACAGACACGTCTTAGACTGCTACATTTCTCCACGCTTCACATCATTCAGTCTTTCCTTGTTCCTTCTGCATATTTAGAGACTCAGTCTGAATTTCATCCCTGTTCTTGAACCCAAACATTTTAAGGTTCAGATCAGTTAGGGAGCCACTGTCTCCCTGGAAATCTTCTCTGCCCTCCAGATACACATCTTCACTAGGTAATTTTATCATGTTTAAACATGACAGTAAGTAGTTAGCTGATGTTGCTGACCATGACTGTCTAGTCAGTGTAGGTGGAACAAGTCATGTTCAACATTGTATCAGCTAGTTGTGGTATGAAGAAGTCAGCATGGGCTAGAATGGGTTCAGGTCTAACCACAATTATTTGACACGGTTTTGAACATGATTTGGCCTTGTCTACCTTGTCCAGACATTTATGGTCAGCATTGTGACAACTACTCAGCTCCTCACAACTGTGTGTCATCACAGTAAGATTTTCTAGTGAAGGCAAGTCTTAAGATGCATTCTCTCCATCCCACCTGCCTGCTTAGGTCTCTCTCCACAGACTCTACCTAGGGACAGTTAGAGGCATGCCGTGTATGGCAATGACAGATGGCTATTTTTGCATTACACTTCTGAACATTTAATTTCTGCATCAGTAACATTGTGCTTCTGTTCCTCGGCCAAGAGCTCAAAGCAGTGCCAGTGTGAGCAAGCTCACACAGGACCTGCTACAGATGGACTCAGGAAGTCATTAACTGAAACAAAAGTAGTAAAAGATGGCTCCGTATGTGGACTTCAGTGAAAGGACATTAGAGAAGAGATGGCCTTTTGTTCCTCCTGCGATTGCTTGGCAAAAGATAAGTTACCCAAGAAATTAGTTTAAGCAGAAGATAGATAGAGTAGGTCATTTGGAGAGAGACAGAGCCCCTTATTTCCCATATAATATACTATCTTCCTAGAACAAAGATATACAATAAAGTTCAGATATGTGACCTTGAACTAACAGCATCTGAGCTCTGAGGCAAATAAAAGAATTTGCAGCTGTGCTGTAAGTTACCTGCCATGCTCTGACACATAAGGCTTTTTCGAAACTAGTGCTATTTTAGCACTATTAGTTTGAGATGAGTGTGTATGGACTTTTATTTTAATGATTTCTGTATTTTTCTGTTATAAACTTAGATTTTATTAAGACAACCAGCAGCTCTTTGGTCTTACATGGGGACAATCACAGTCACTAACAAACCTGCCTTTAAATCTTTAAAGGAAGGCTTAGATGTTCATAGAGGTTCTCTAGAGCATTGGGGCACAAGTCTGTGAACTTCAGGCCCATCTGCAAGGAAGCTGGCATCAGTGATGAGCTGCCAAAATCTTAACAACAGGTTCCCTCCTCACCCCACGAGGGGGTCGTGGCCCACCCCTGCCCCCCAGGACTCCTGCCCCATCCAACCCCCCCCGTTTCTTGACGCCCCCCCAGGACCCCGCCCCATCCACCCCCCTTCCCTGTCCCCTGACTTCCCCCAGAACTGGGCAGGAGGGTCTTGTGGGCCACCATAGTGGGTGCCCACCCTGCTCCTAACAGCCAGAGGGACCTGCCGGGGGGGTGAGGTGGGGAGTCCTGGCATTGCTCACCTGGGGTAGCTCCCAGGAAGCATCTGGCAGATCCCTCTGGCTCCTAGGGGCAGGGTAGCATAGCTAGGGGGAGAGCAGGGGGAGCGGCTGCTCCCCCCACTGATCACATCAAAAGTGGCGCCTTAGGCACTGATTCCATAGGTGCTCTGGGGCTGGAGCACCCACGGGGAAAATTTGGTGGAGAGCAGAGCACCCACCGGCAGAGCTCCCCGCCCCGCGCCTGGCCCCAGCTCACCTCTGCTCCACCTCTGCCTCCTCCCCTGAACATGCCGCCCTGCTCTGCTTCTCTGCCCCACCCCCCAAGGCTTCCCACAAATCAGCTGTTCACGCAGGAAGCCGGGGAGGGCTGAGAAGCAGGCGACAACTTCGTGCTCAGGCCCAGGGAGGGGGAGGTGAGCTGGGGCGGGGAGCGCTTCCCCTGCGCTCCCCAGGTTACCTGCTGCAGTGCGGGCGGCCCTCCACTCGCCCCCCATCACAGCTCACCTCCGCTCAGCCTCCCTGGGCCTGAGCATGAAGCCGCCACTTGCTTCTCAGCCCCATCCCGCGGCTTCCCGCGCGAACAGCTGATTCGCAGGGGGAGGGGGTGGAGAAGCAGAGCAGGGCGGCATGCTCAGGGGAGGAGGCAGAGCGGAGGTGAGCTGGTGCCGGATGCGGGGAGGGGAGCTGCTGGTGGGTGCTCTGCACCCACCAAATTTTCCCCATGGCTGTTCCAGCCCTGGAGCACCCACGGAGTCGGCGCCTAAGGCACCACTTTTGGCCGGTTGTTAAATTTAGAAAGCCCTTTTAGAACCGGTTGGCCCTCGAGGGACTAGCAAACCAGTGCAAGATGGCTCCAGCTCACCACTGGCTGGCATAATCTGATATGGATGTGGGGGATGGGGGGAAATCAGAAGATTATGATGGTCCTAGGAGTGATTCCGGTGGCATTCTATGGTAGCTAAGGAGGGATACTTAACTATTATTGTCAAGGCTGATTCCCCACTCTGGCACTTTGAGTGCAGAAGGTGGGGGCCCGCAAGGATTCTAAAAATTAATACTGGCCACTCCAGGCTGGTATTAAACTTCCAAGGTCACAGCTTCTTTCTGACCTTGGTTGGGTAGATGCTGCCACCACACAAGTGCAAACCCCGCCCCCTTTGAGAACTCAGGAAGGAGCACTTGGGAATTCCTTCCTGTGGGGTACCCTCGCCCCCCAGGAAAGAGCTGAGAAAGAAAACAAAGGAAATCAACTGTTGCCACCAGCTAATTAAACAACATATGCACAAATCTCTTAGGACACACACAAAAATCCCACTCCTGTTCTTAAAAAAGGTAAATTTTATTAAAAACAAAAAGAAAGAAAATACATCTGGAACTTAGGCTATTGCTAGAATTAAAAAGAGCAAATATAATAATTAAGGATCAAGAATGGTTTTCTTGAGGTCCAGCGTAAAGGTTACAAGCAAAACTAAAGCACAGTGGGGGTGAGCACAGAGGAGTCCACAAGCCAATAAGAAATAAAAGAAATAACTCTAATCGCATCTTCCTAGACATTCCCTGAGTTACTTACATATCTAGGGTTCAAATAAGTAGTTCTAGGTGTGATCTAATGATTTTCCATACCTGGCTTAAAGCTTCTTATAGCATTGCTGCTATGTATCTCCTCTCTCTGGAGAAGAACAGACAGACAAAGGGGAAGGGTTTTTTTATTTTAAAAAGTTCTAGCCCTCCCATTGGCTCTTTGGGTCAGGTGACCACTCACTTCCCTTTACTTATGCCTAGCAGTGAGACTTTTTAACCCTTTACAGGTAAAGCAAGTAGAGAACAGCTACCAACAGGAATCCTATAGCTAACTGGCTGGCTGGGTGTCCACAAAAGGGAACTACCCCCTCTGTCATTTATCACAGTTATAACAGGAAATAGTCTTTGTTGGTGCGGAAGACAAGAGACTTGTAATTTTTTTTGAACATTTGTAACATTTTTGAACAGCACTATAATAGGAATAGTTGGTGAAAACTGATATGGAAATAAAGCCCACTGAGATATGCCTTTTGCCATATGTATCCCAGAGTAATGAACTGTTGGTATTTGAGCCAATGGTATAGATTCATAGATTCCAAGGTCAGAAGGCACCATTGTCATCACCTAGTCTGACCTGGTATAACAAAGGCCTTAGAAATTCCCCAAAATAATTCCTAAAGCATATTTTTGGAAAACATCAATCATGATTTGAAAATTGCCAGTGATGGACAATAACATAACTTTTGGTAAATTGGACCAATGGTTAATTGGACAGCTCACTGTTAAAAATTTAACCTTATTTCCAGGCTGCTGTAAGTTCCAGTGGTGACTGGGGTATGGAGCCATTTCCCCCATTCTACCCACTTTAGGGACACAATAAAACCTGGACGAGTTGGGACAGCAGACAGGGTAATTCCTGAACTTTTAGGCCTGGGACTGCAGTTATGCCTCACTCTTATAACGGGCCATGCAAGAAGAAAGAGCTCCATCATACACATTTAAGGGTTAGACACAACATGGACTTATATTATTAAAATACATAATTATACAAAAGAAAACTTCAGTCAAATCTACATCAATAAATATATATTGAAACATTAGGAGAATTAATACAGTGTAAGTATGCAAGAATAAAAACATTGCTATGTATATCTAGAAAGAAAAAAAATCAAGAAAAAATTTTATTACATTGCAGTTGAGAAATAGTATGTGATCTTTAATAAAAATTGTATTTGATACATACATACAGAGAGAGAGTTAAGGTTGTGCTAGCAGTTTTAATTTTGTCATTTCATGATTTCAGTGTTTATGGATGCAATCTGAAAGCACTCAGAACTCAGTTTTCTTTATGCTTGTTTATTTATGGTATTAAATAATTAAAAGTTTTAACTATTCCCTCATTTCTTAAACATATCAAAGCAGAACATCAACTGGGATAAATTGGTGTGCATCATTCAGGTCAACAGAGCTCTGTTGATATACCCTAGCTGAGAATCCAGTCTCCTGAAACAAATTTATCCCCATCCTAATTCCATTGACCTGCAAAGGAGTTACATCATGGCCAATAGAAGTATAGTTCAGTAGTTAACATATTTCAAAAGGTTTTGTCAAAATATCGACTAAACAATTTTGAAATAAAATGTCCCACTATTTAAGTTAAGATTTTGATTTGCTACACTGTGAAAATCTGTGCTGAAAACTTGCAAAAATATCACTTTTACTAGGTTATTGTGAAGAGTTAAAAAATACAAATATAGCACTTCTTTTCTGCAGTGGCACTAAAAAGTTACTGCAAACAAAACTCAGAAGTGTCCTTTGAAAAGAACTTGTTCACCATAGCCAGAGGGAACAATATTTTAACATTCCTCGCCTTGCTTAGCATCAGCCATTACATAATGCTAGACAAATTAAATGATTTGTGCCACTGTTTGTTACTGAACATCCAAAGGGATTAAATTTCATACATTCAGCTATGGATTGAAGCTGCCTGAAGAAAAATGTGAAGCCAGTAAACTACTAGATTATACTTTATGATACCATATATAATGTCAAAGAGGGTGTGCAGCAGTCTCTAAACTGTCTCGTAGGCAGCAGAAGCACTATATTCAGATGTTCAAGAATGAATGCTGACTTTAGAATGTAGCATCTGCATTGCCTTCTAACCTGAGCACAGCTCTGACACCTTTTCAGCTTTTGTCTCTCTAATACCAAACAAGTGATACCAAGGTGCCCTGTAACTTGTGCTTGGCTAGCAATGAATTGCTTAAGTAAACAAGAAAACAAAGTCTGGATTATAAGGTGTAGGATTCATACAAGGTTCATGCGCTTGGCAACATTCAGGGCACACCCGGAGTGTTGTGCTGGACCTGTGCACACACAGCTCCTCTCAAGGGCATCAACCTTGGAATCTCACCCAAATGACATGAACCGTGGGAAGCCTCTCAGGACTGGGCTCAAGGCCCGAGAGCAAGGAATGCGGTAGATAGAAATTGGTAAATAAGAATGTTAAACAAAGCCAGTGTATTCCTTTTATCTGTTGGAGAATGTAATGCGCGGGGGGAGAGAGAGAATAAAGGGGAAGGTGGAAAGCTGACAGGCAGAAGCCTGTTAGCAGACCAGCCGCTTGCTTGCTAAAAGCTGTGTTCCGTCTTGTCATTGAACCGCCACAATAAGGCCCTTTAGTAGCTATGAATCAATGAAGAGAGATTTTTTTTAATAAAAGCCCTTTTACTTGGAGGAGGAGAACTGGCCACATACAGGGTAACCCCAAACAAACAAACAAACAAACAAACAAACAAACAAACAAACAAACTCACTCCAGACTTTGGCTGCAGGGAATTAAACCAGTTTGACAAAAGCGGATTCATTTAATAACTCACCCAGCCCAAAAAAGGAAAACTGGATATGTTGTGCTGCTCTTTTTTCCCCCTCTTTTTTTTTTTTTTTTTTTTTTTTGCCACAAGCAATTACATTTCCCCTTTAGACACATGCAGAAAGATCAGCTTCATTCTGACCGCTGAGCACATACAGTTCTTTACTACCAACACATGAGAATTATGTTCCACATGCCAGTGTTTACTTTTGTGATTTTAATTTGTCAGTTATTCTATAGATAATAGATTTGTCTTTGTTCCAGAGCCATTTTGCAATAATTAAAGCAAATGAAAATGTTAGCAGCAGGCCTGATGTAAGGGAATTTCTTTAAAATATTCATGGCTTTTTCAGGCAGGTTGAAATCACTCCTACACTCCTTGTTTGTAACATGTTTATTAGCTACTAAATATCTTCTAAATTAAGAGGCAACTTTTTTCAAAATACAAATCAATATCACTTTAAAGGAATTTACATGTAACATTGGTCTATATACTTTATTTGTTAGCTTAGCTAATATCTTTAAATATTCTGCATGGCCACATCAAAAACAGAATTAGATTAATCCCACCTAAACCTAAATTTCCATTGCAGAGTATAGCGGGCCTAGATAATCAGGGATTTGATGCAACTATCCTGTCTGCAATCCATTTAATGCATTTTCTTATGCTTTTCTTTTATGATTCTTAAATATATTTTTATCCCCTGTGGGATTCCAAATCACATTAATAACTTGAAATGCAGCTTTTAGTCAAGGGAAGTATTTATATCATGGGGAGCTGACCCTAATCCTTCCCTTTTCTAATTTTTACAATCTTGATGGCGATGAGCCTCCAGCCGTACCACAGATTATTTCCTTATAACAATCCTCTCAGGAAGACAATGGGAGCAATGACAACTAAAGCAGCAGTCACGTTCTGAACTAAGACTCCTTTTTTGATTCTCTTCTAAAAAAAAGAAGGGTAAGTGAATTTAAACTAGGGATTTTCAAAGGAGCCTTGGGAAATCTGGTGAAACCCATTGAGTTGTGCACCTAACTCTCTTAGGCAACCCTGTCAATCCCAGTCCCAGTGTTCATAAAAATAAACTTGAGCCAAAAATAGTTGAGTATGAGCTAATTTGCCCCACACAGCTCTGCCAATAACCTAAATCCTGATGAGCAAGGTCATTATTGTAGCAAAAATTCCTGAAATTGTGGTTTGAAGTGTTTAATGCAGCTCAGCTATGTTCACCCCTCTTTGCATTCACGATCTGTGAGCATTCATGTGACTAGTTTTGCAGCAAGTTTTAAACTCGCATAGTTAACAGTGAAATAGCATCTTCACAAAAACTGACTACAAGCAGCAGCTGCAGTACATGATTAGTAGCTTTTTGGAAGTTTATCTTCATTGTTCCAGTCTCTGCAACGTTACATTCAAATGCCATGACCACTTTGTAATGAGACCTCTTGTGGGTACAGTGGATACTTAGACAGTTATCTGCATATGGGTTTCATAGGCGAGCTTTTCACACGGGCAGAGACCACACTAGCAGATGGCATTTCAGGACTGTAGCCTGAGTTGATAAAATCAGCTGGGATTGTAGCAAAAATGGGTTTGGTTGCTGAAAATGAATGGAAATTAGCTCGTGGGGAGTGCTCTTCTGTAACTGCAGAATATTGATTTTATAGATTGTACTTGGCAATGGTTAGCTAGATGGTGTGCTATCAACACTGCTTATCACACTGTTCATAATCATCTTAATGTGATTTCCTCTTGTTCCTGCTTGTTGTCTTGTATATTATACTTGGATATAAACTTTTTTGGAACAGGAACCTTTTTTATAATGTGTGCGTACCGAACCTAGCAAAATGGGACTGCGACCACTGACTGCGGCCACTGGGCACTACCACAATACATTTAAGAAATAATAATCTAAATACCAAATGAATAAGGAAAAATGTTGCACTCATAAAACGTCAGAAGCAAAAAGCTATAGAATATCTGCTTTGTTTGGGGAATTTTCAAAAGAACTATGGAATTGGTCATTGTTACAGTTAAAACTATTTTCACACATTTGATTTTTCAACGAAAACTACAAGGATATTTCTTGCTACAACCGTCCCCCCGCCCTCCCATTTAGTTATAGGTTATTAGCTATATCACACCATAAATGTCTTAGGTGCTGAACAACGTGCAAATGAAGCGCATACCCTCAGGAGCATATTTAAAGCACAATCTGGTACAGTGCAGAGCATGACACAACAGAACAAGCACAGAGCCAAATCCTCAGGTCCTAACTCTGTCCTTGACTTCAATGTGATTTTGTTTAAGTAAAGACTGAAATTAAACTGAGTAAGAACCACAGATTTTGGCTCAGAAAAAGGTAAAGTCTTTATCAGTTGAATTGTGTATACAATTTTCATCTAAGGTAACTATACTTTTTGGCTCAGAGGAAGTGTAACCGTATCAGTTTAATACCGGATACAACAATCCTGTCAGGGGACAATATCCTGCATTTTCCGAAAGACAAGAGTCTATTTTCTAATGGCCTTTACCAGCTCTAACTTCTACGATTTTAGGTCTAAGTGTAATACAATTTGAAATGGATAAAATATTAAATTTTGTCAATCAGGATTCTTAGTGACAATGTCATCTCAACTTTTCACACACTGTTTTGCGTAATACTGTTGCCAAGAAAGCAAAGTAGAAAACTATTGGAAACCAATTCGCTGTTCATACTGGAGACTCTGTTCTGAATGTACTGGGATCTTCCTGTCACTAGCAAACTGTTTTTTTCTTTAATGAGTTTGTTAACTGAATTATCCTCACTTCCATTTAGAAAACCGTGAACCCAAATTTATCCTAGTATCAAAGTTAGGCTGCAACAGAACTACTGGAATTCTAAGACAAATGCTTAGCAACAACTCCCATTCCCCCATAAAAATATTCTAACTGGATATGTGGTTTATGAATGATGGTGTGTTTCTGACACTCTAAAAAGGAAAAAAATTGCTTTGTCCATACATTCGTTCATAAGGATTCAGTGCACTGAGTGAATTAATATGAAGAGTTTACTGGAGTTGAATTTTGAAGTCTGTAGTCCTTTCTAGTTACTGAAACCACAGTTATGTAATGAGCAAAGCTCATGAAATAACGGAAACAGTTACTCACAAATAATCAGTTATTAACAAAAATGTCAAAATATACAACAAATTTGCCATGGATTATCCAGTCAGCTCTAGTGATGAGTAACATGGATTTTGGTTTTCATATGTCATATTTGCAAGGTCTGCTTTACCACAGTGCTGTGAGGGTGGGAGAAAAACATTTTACTGGGACTTGAAAGCAGTTAGATTAGACTCTAGAGGTAATCTGCATCCACATTAGCAAAATGGTTTTTGAAATGCTTCTAAGCCATATTTTTCTAAAATGCAGGCCCTGCTCTGTAAGGAATGCCTCTGGCATTTCTGAAAAAAATTACTGCAAAAAGATATTTTTTACAACACAAACCCAGTTCAGGAAAAAGTATTGCACTATTTAAATTATTTGTTGAGCAGTCAGAATGGCTGTTCCTATACTGGAGTGGACAGGGGCAGAATTGAACGCTTTAGAGCCTGCCCTAGATTTTAAAAAGTCTCATGAATGCATTTCTTTTTGATGTTTGGTATCATCTACAATATGGCATCACCACTTTTTGGGTGTTTTCAACAGCAAGTTCAGTTTGAAACTGGCACTGCATACTACAGAAGGAATGGAAAGATGAATATTTTCTTTTCACTTTCAGTAGCATAAAGTATATCTGTGTTTTACTTATGGATAACATCTGCTATGAATTTCACAACCCAAATTTTAAGTAATTTGATCACTTTATCTTTACAATAAGGACTAAGTAACACGTTTGATATTGTTGTATAATTCAACAATGCAACCGTGACTTCATTGCCATGGATTTAGAAGGTCAAAATTTGTTTCTCTTTTCCACATTATGACTCTCAGTTGCATATTTTTGTACTTGTTTGAATGGGAGCTGTGCCCCTCCCTCTTTAACCCCCTCTTCCCATCTCAAAAAATCCAAAAATAGAGGCATCTCTAGTGTGAATTAGCAAGGAACATTTTTTCTAATGTTGCAAGATTGAAAGGGACCTCATGGGTCATTTATTCCAGTGCCCTATTCAACTCCTGACTCTAAGAGTTTTCATTTAAGAACTGTTACACTTATAAAAAGGTTCACAGGGACTTTTTTTAACCTTTTAAGAGGAGCCTTGGACCTACTGGTTCTCAGATGCAGAAAGATAGCATGCTGGCTTTTGTTAGTTTTCAAATTCATTCAGTGGACAATAACATTTGAAGTATTTTTTTAAACATTGCAACTATCTTCCTATACTTATATCACAAACTTAAGAATGATCAAGAAAGGACAGACTGTTTCTACATTTTTTTTTTCCTCAAAAGACATTTTAATATTAGCCCTACACAAAAACCCTTTAAGGCCAAATTCTGAAAAAAAATGCATAGCTCAAAGTGACTTCACTTTGCACTGGTGATTTCTAAGGGGACACTGTGGAAAGGTGTCCGCCCCTTCAAGCCAAACAATGGCAGTAGATACTCTGTGATCTCTTCCACAGTTTCAAAGCTGCAGTAGTCCCTACAACTGGTGAACTCTCTGATGGAGAGAGTGGCCAGTGAATCCACGTAGTGACATATCTGCTATGTAATTATTGTGGCTGCCCAGTACATCAAGCTACAAGTGTGCAAGTAGCATGCCAGGTGTACCATAACTCTGAGGCAAGCCTGTGGGTGCTTTAGCAGCTAGATCTAAAAAAACACTTAGACACATGGCTAAGTGAAAGCCTATTTTACTAGGCCTCGCAGGAAAGGGAAAGGTTGCAGATACCCTTGGTACAGAGGACTTAAACAGTTCCAGTTTAAAGTGAGCAGCAGACGTTCTTGTTTGGGTCCCTGGGGCAGTCCGATTGAGAATTTTGGCTCTTTAAGGCCTAGTGCCTAAGGAGCTCTCTTCAATCAGTCTCTGTTAAAGCAAATAGGCACTTGGGGATTTCCAACTCAGGCTCAGTTTGTCTCCCTCATCAGGGCCCTCTGCACTAGCTCCCTTCCCAAATGCTGCTGCTCCTGCAAAAACAACACACAGACCTCTGTCCAGCTGTAATGTCAGGCATTCAGAGCCTGTTCCACATGTAGCTCTAGCCACAGTTCCTGGGGCTTCTCTTCAGCTCCCTGCTGCCATGTGGCTCCCACTCCTCAGCAGAGCCTGGCCACTTCCTGGCTCAGGATCTTTCTGTGATGTTGCACTCCATATCCTTTATAAAAATATGCTTGGAATGTGAATATAATGTAACTGGAATATGCTTTATGCAAAAGATCTCTTGTAAGGTATCATTACAAAGCTTCAGTGTGTTCATCCTATCTGTATGTATGTATGTATCATTCTTGTATCTAAAGCTAGTAATATGAAGTTAACTCTGAGGTTCTATTGTAATTATGCAAAGTGTGGGCCATTAACAGTGGTTTAGAATCTTGACAAGAGCCAGTGACTAGGACAATTGGCTGTAGATGGTTTATTTACCTGCAAGCCTTCTTGTGGACTTGGGGCCCAGCCTGAGGTCTTACAGTGACATGTGACCATGTCACCTTGTATTGGAATCCACCTTAAACCTGGTGCTTTTCCATTCAGAAGGAAGGGTGGGAACCCAGAGAGACAAAGGATTCCCGCTTTGGGCCAAAGCTATAAAAGGAGGTGTAACAGAACAAAGGGGGGGTGCCAGTCATAAGAAATCCCCTAGCTACCACTTGAGCTGGAAGAAGTACTATACTGGGGAAAGGATTGGGCCCAGAGTAGAAAAGAGTCTAGTTTGTGAAAAAAGCTTATTGGAATATCTCTGAGGATGAGATTTACCTGTATTCAGTTTCTTAAACGTATTAGGCTTAGACCTGCATGTTTTGTTTTATTTTGCTTGGTAACTTACTTTGTTCTGTCTTTTATTACTTGAAACCACTTAAATCCTACTTTTTATACTTAATAAAATCACTTGTATTTATTAATTAACCCAGAGTAAATGATTAATACTTGGGGGAGCAAATAGCTGTGCATCTCTTTCTATCAGTATTATAGAGAGCAGACAATTTGAGTTTACCGTGTATAAGCTTTATACAGAATAAAATGGATTTATTTGGGATTTGGATCCCATGGGGAGCTGGGTGTCTGGGTGCTGGAGACAGGAGCACTTCTTAAGCTGTTTTCAGTTAAGTCTGCAGCTTTGGGGACGTGGTTCAGACCTGAGTCTGTGTTGCAGCAGGCTAGTGTGTCTGGCTCAACAAGGCAGCGTTCTGGATGTCCAAACTGGCAGAGAAAACGGGCTCAGAGGTAGTTTCAGCACATCAGGTAACAGTCCCAAGGGGATCTCTGTGACCGTACCCATCATACTTTCCCCTTCCCTGGCCAGGAGGATGGTGATGGGCAGTGGGGCGGGAGCTGGTAGATGTTTTACTCCCACACTCCATAAGATCCATCACAACCACTTACACCCCAGTGCCTTACTGGCCAGTCTGCCAAACCCCTTGAGCATTGGGGTACAAGAGAATCCCCAAAGAGTAGAGCTCTGCAGCATGCAGAGAGTACAGACTGCCTCCAGGGCATGCCCAAGTCCTGCCCTCCCTTCCACAGGAAAAATATACTGGTTCCAGCATGTCAGAATCCTCTCAAATAATGGAGGACAGGTAGGAGACCTAAACTGCAAAAATACCTCAGGTACAAAATGACTGTTCATATCAGAAATATAAAGCCAATATTTGCTCTGCAAAGAGGTTCCTGAACTGATAGGCACTTACCTTGCCTTTAATGTGCAATTTTTCCCTCCCTAGGCTGACCATAGATCCTGTTTTGGCCGGGACAGTCCCTTTTGTAAGCCCTGTCCCAGCTGTCCGGACTTTTTTGGCAAAAGTTGACATTTGTTCCATTTGCTCTTGCCAACTTGATCAGTTAGCAAGAACAAACAGAACAAATGCCCACTTTTGTCAAAAAAGTAGGGTGTGATGCAGAGTAATTTGTCGGGGGAGGGGGTGAAGATGCCAGGCCATTGCAGAGGGGAAGGTGGGGGGTGGCAAGCAGGGTTGCAACAAACACCAACAGCCTCTTGCAGGTGGGGGAAGGAGCAGGTAAAGTTCCTGCAATCCCAGCCTCTTGCAGGGTGGGGCAGGTTTCCAGCAATCTGAGCTGGGCAGGGGGTGCCTTGGGCCAGATCCACATGGTATCCCCTTTTCCCTTTGGAAAATATGGTCACCCTATTCCAGCCTGATCCACGTGGCAGATCTCAGCTGCAGTATTCTAGTCTTCTTTTCTTGGCATGCAAGGTTTCTCTGATATCATGGGGAATTCTGCACATATAAGGAAAAGCAGAATGTTCAGAGGAAGTTTGCACTTGTGGGTAAGGCACTGGATGAGTTCTCAGGAGATACAGAATTAGTTTCCATCTCTGCTACAGATTTCCTATGTGACCTTGGGCAAGTCACAACCTCTATCTGTCTCAGTAACATAGGGTGATAATACTTCCCTTCTTTCACCATTAGTCTGTCTTGCCTATTTAGGCTACACATATTTTGGGACAGGGAACCCCATTACCAGAAGAGATTAGAAAGACCATAAATTTCACAAATTTCAAAATATAGCATACAACTCACATTTCTCTGACTTCACACTCTCACTGTGACAACTCAAAACAACAAAGACCAGGAATGAAGGAGAAAGTGGAGAAAAGAAAAGGGAAATGTGAGAAAGACCCATAGAAGAGATGGGAAGAGAGAGAAAAGGAGGAACTAAAGTTTAAAAACCCAACACAACCAGGGAGAAAAGTTGACAATTAGACCACTGGCCTATTGTGGTTTTAGTTATCTCTTGGGTGTTCTCAGATATTACAGTGATGGGCACCACTGTAAGAACCTAGATATACAGATTCAACAAACTAATACATAAAATATATGTATAACACGTTAGAGTCTCTTTACTTTTAAAATTCTGGCTACAGGATATACACAATATACAAGCTGAAGACATTTTAATACATTTTATAGTGGTGATGTGATATTTTCTTGACTGGTATGATGTGGCAAGTGATGTTGGAAACAGAGAGAAAAATGGCAACTAGAAAGGATAAGTGATAACTGGTGGTGACACTTCAGAGCAGTTCCAGTCCATGGACTAATGTATTAAGGCAGTTTTCTAAAACAGGTACTGCATTATGTATATATCACTAGACCAGAACAGCTCAGAAGACCTCCGTCAATTAAGTGAATATATACATGGTTTTCATAAGACACATTTGGTAGTTGTAGCAGTATAATATTCTGCTTTCAGATGGTTAGTCAATGAAAAAAGAAAACACTCTTTGTTCTTTCTTTATCACTGATGAAAAACACAAAATGAGCTAAATCCTTCTCATATAACTCTTGCAAAATCTCCTCTTGTGGTAAAAGGAGTTTTTGTATAAGGTGAGTAGGATTTGCCCTTACATCTGTAATTACTGCTGTTACAGATCATATATGATACAGTTTCTGCCAAAATAAAAGCAGATATTTTTCTGTGTTTAAGGATGCAAAATAGTAACTGAGCATGTGTGAGTATGTTCTAACATGTTCATGCATATTTATATATGTACAATATAAAAACAAAAGCTTCTCTTGTAGTTCTCACTTGTTCTGCTTTAACAATGGTTTTCACAGATAATTTCAAACAGCAGTATCATAATAAATTCATAATTTCTAGTCTAGTGCATTTATATTCCAGAAAGGCACACTCAACATACATAATTTCTGTATAAATTGTATGAAATGTGTATCTGCAGTGCTGCAGAAATGGCAAAGGCCCAGGTTACTGATTCTTTGCTTCACTGCCTTTAATACAAGCTATCTACCAAGGTAATGAGGTAGATGACAGGAAACTTAATATTAATTTTGCATGGCCTATTCAAATCTTTTTTCCACAAAAACCTTTCATTGTTTTACGTAAACTAATATAATCTAGTCAAAGACATCACTTACCTGGGTCTATTTACATGAAACACTCTAGTGCACTGCAGCATAGAACTTGCCATATCCAACATTATCCCTTGCCTAGAGCAAAATAATAAAATCTTGGCTTTCTAAAGCAAGACTGTTTTTATATAATGCTGCAGTTGATTTCCTTTTCTACAATTGATTTTTATTATATTCCAGTCAAGCACTTTCAATAAATTTAAAGACTATCTGCAATATGCATTTTTGGAAGAAAATTGCTGTAGTCATAGAGGCAGTTCTGCAAACTATTCCTGTAAATGCATCTCACAATTTTATATTTTCAGATTAAAGAACGCATTGTGCCTTTTTAATGCTGAGAGAGGCACATTTTTTTACAATGGACAAATCATAGAATATCAGGGTTGGAAGGGACCTCAGGAGGTCATCTAGTCCAACCCCCTGCTCAAAGCAGGACCAATCCCCAACTAAATCATCCCAGGGCTTTGTCAAGCGTGACCTTAAAAACCAGTAAGGAAGGAGATTCCACCACCTCCCTAGGTAACCCATTCCAGTGCTTCACCACCCTCCTAGTGAAAAAGTTTTTCCCTAATATCCAACCTAAACCTCCTCCACTGCAACTTGAGACCATTACTTCACCTTGTTCTGTCATCTGCTACCACTGAGAACAGTCTAGAGCCATCCTCTTTGGAACCCCCTTTCAGGTAGCTGAAAGCAGTTATCAAATCCCCCCTCATTCTTCTCTTCCGCAGACTAAACAATCCCAGTTCCCTCAGCCTCTCCTCATAAGTCATGTGTTCCAGCCCCCTAATCATTTGTGTTGCCCTTCGCTGGACTCTCTCCAATTTATCCACATCCTTCTTGTAGTGTGGGGCCCAAAACTGGACACAGTACTCCAGATGAGGCCTCACCAATGCTGAATAGAGGGGAATGATCACGTCCCTTGATCTGCTGGCAATGCTCCTACTTATACAGCCCAAAATGCCGTTAGCCTTCTTGGCAACAAGGGCACACTGTTGACTCATATCCAGCTTCTCATCCACTGTAACCCCTAGGTCCTTTTCCGCAGAACTGCTGCCTAGCCATTCGGTCCCTAGTCTGTAGCAGTACATGGGACTCTTCCGTCCTAAGTGCAGGACTCTGCACTTGTCCTTGTTGAACCTCATCAGATTTCTTTTGGCCCAATCCTCTAATTTGTCTAGGTCCCTTTGTATCCTATCCCTACCTTCCAGCATATCTACCACTCCTCCTAGTTTAGTGTCATCTGCAAACCTGCTGAGGGTGCAATCCACCCTATCCTCCAGATCATTAATGAAGATATTGAGCAAAACCGGCCTCAGACTATCTTCAATGTGGTAATCACTGGTAAGCATTACAGAAAGGTTTATTGAGAGATCAATATGTATATATAGTATGCAGCATTATAGGAAATTGTATTGAATTAACTGAAAACATTGCTCTTGGAAATCTATTTTTTCCTTTACTTGTATTTTTCTTTATCATAACAACAATCTTCTAATCACACTTTGTTCTGCCGCTGTTTATACAGAGAGGCCATCTGTGAATGAGAATAAATAGCAGTATTGACACAACTTCAATTCTCATTTCCCAACATTACAATAAATAGGTATGGCATCTTGTCTGAACAGCAGAAGATAGGCTAAAGCCTATTTCAGCCTTCCATTCAAGCAGCCATTACAATTATGGCATTTCCAGACAAGCATGCTGAAATTTAAGACAATTGCTACTTGCCACATCAGTGACTTCTGCCCTGAAGTCAAAAACCCAAAACTGAATCAGCAAAAGTTAAATAGTTGAACAGTGATCACAGATGGCCTATTCTTAGAGTGTATTTATTTTGTACTATATTGTATACTCTAAATGAGAGCATACATCTTGGAAGAAATACTCACACTCATTTCTGTATGTTTTTAGCACTGCCAGTCATTTCTTTGCAAGACAAAAATGATTTAAAATAGCTTTTTTAAAAAAGTAATTTTGTTGATACTGCCTTAAAAATTTAGAAAGTTTTTCATTGTTCCCTCTTTTTACCCAGCTAGCAAAGTTTTTTCTTTTTTCCTTTAATTGAAGAGGTGCTGGGTTTTTATTTTTTTTTCTACCTTTCAGTTACTGCAGTTCATTAGCAGAGCAAAAGACTTGAAGCTATGCTGGTATAAATTTTTTTACAGAAGTTCACCTTTCTCAAGGAGCAAATGAAAAGGGCAAAGGCATGACATAATTTCTCATTTTATAATGGGAAATTTATTCAAGCATTTTTTACACCATTTATCACGGAAGACACATTACAATTAAAAGACTCCATTTGCACATAAGTAGCCTAAAAGCCTTTTTAATTCCCAAGGTGCTTAGTCCGGGATTTTTTTTTCTCTTCATTTAATCCCCCAAATCACTGGTGCAACTGGGACTGCTCACACAAGTTACACATATGCATGTTTGCAGGATCAAGTCCTTAATCAATAACAGTGTTGTCAAAAACGCAAGTGGAAAATAGCTACTTTATGGATATGCTCAAGTACACATTGCCAAATTGAACTGAGACAGAAATCATTGAAACAATCCATTTATTTATTCTCCCAAAACTCTCAGTATTCTGGTTAACTGAACAATTATTTTCACTGGGATGCTGACAGAAGATCAGCCTGCTAAAAATGATAAAAAAAAGTTAGTGGATGATATACAACAACTTTAGGTGAATATGACATGTTAATGCCCAGGAAGCCAGAATGGTCACACAATGCAAATGGATTGGTGGCACATATTTATATACATATGTCCTCATTTAATAGGTTCCCATTTAAAGCCATTACCGGTTACACCACTGTCGTAAAAAATGATACTATAAAGGTATTTTTCATTTGTTTTATAAATTATTTCTTTCCCTACAGCTCTTTATTTTAAGTGGCTCCTGAAAAATCTGAAACGCATATCTATCCTCCTGATTATTTTTCTTCTATCATGTGCTTAAAATGGGTGGTAATGTAGAGGTGCTCATCCTGAGCACTGGACTACTAACACAGAGTTATTTTGGCATAAAGAGCACTGCAGTATTTATTTTAAGTTGATTAACATAGTTATTAACACCATAAAGAAATACTGTATAGTGAGGCACACCGGTCATCTCAGCTGGGCCTAGATTACATGGAAGGCCCAGGAAAGTGACCAAACAGAGTGACATTGCAGTGACTGCTGGCCAATGACAGCCCAGCTATGGACAAGAGTTTTTACTAGTGCTATAATTGACCAGTAACAAGTGCTAGGATTGATGGACAGGCAGAAGGTCTCTTGCTCGGTCAACCACCGCTGCAAACATCTACACTCATATCTCTTTCCACTTCTGTCCAGCCTTCTTCCATCCAACCCTGCACTCAGCCATTCTGTCAGCTCCTCTTGAATGCCTCAGCTCTAATTTCTACTTAAACATGGCCAAAACTGAATTGATGTCTCCCATTCACTGCCACTGAGAAGAAGGAATATAAAGACAGTGGAACTGAAGCTGGGGAGTGCTGGGAGGGAAAGACAAACAGACTGAGTGGTGCTGAGAGAAGGGATACTAAAAGACATATGCTTATCACCTCCTGATCATTTTGCTTGTATGATATCCATCTTATGTATTCACATGGCCTGCCTACAAATCTGTATTATCACTGTATATCTGAGCACCTCACAATCATAAATGTTTTTTATCCTCAACACCTCTGTGTAGTAGGGAGGTATTATCCCCCATTTTACAGATGGGGAACTGAGGCACCGAGGCACACTAAGGACTTGCCCAAAGATCACAGAGGAAGTCTGTGGCTATGTCTACACTTGGAGCTGGGGGATTTGATTCTCAGCTTAAGTAGACATATTTGTGCTAGCTCTCATCAAGCTAGAATGCTAAAAAGAGTAGCATAGCCACAATAGCAGCAAAGGCTAGCTGACCAGAATACAAACCTGCCCAGACTTAGTGGGTATGTGGTTGGGGTGGTTAGCCCATGCTGCCACTTGCAGCTGCCTATGCTAGTGCAGCTACACTACTATATTTAGCACATGAGCTCAAGGAGAGCTAGCATTAGTATTTTTACTTACGCTGAGAATCACACCCACAGCTCCAAGTGTCGATAGCCTGTGGCCAAGCCAGGAATTGTACCTAGATCTCCTAAGTCGTAGGTCAATGTTCTGTCCACTACACCATTCTTCTTACCATACTAGCATGCTGTATTTCTTCCTCTGTCCTTCAACTGTCTTTATGTTAATGTTTATTTTAACATTAAAAATGTTTATTACAAAATTAAAGATATAGTTGGATTAAAACAACATGACTTGTGATGTTGGGCATTTTTTAAAAACGATACATTTGTGATTTTTGCCTTTTTACCATTACAGGGCATTTTGCACAATTTACTGTGTCAAACAACGAGTCCTGGCAATTCCCATTACTACTTGCAGCTATTCCCAGATAACAGTAAATTGAATGGATTTGTATTCCTCTTTGAGAAAATTCCAGGGGATTATAGAATTCATTAAGATATCAGGTTTCAGAGTAGCAGCCGTGTTAGTCTGTATTCTCAAAAAGAAAAGGAGTACTTGTGGCACCTTAGAGACTAACCAATTTATTTGAGCATAAGCTTTCGTGAGCTACAGCTCACTTCATCGGATGCATTCAGTGGAAAATACAGTGGGGAGATTTATATACATCGAGAACATGAAACAATGGGTGTTACCATACACACTGTAACGAGAGTGATCACTTACGGGGGGGAGGGAACCTTTTGTAGTGATAATCAAGGTGGGCCATTTCCAGCAGTTGACAAGAATGTGTGAGGAACAGTAGGGAGGTGGTGGGGGGGAATAAACATGGGGAAATAGTTTTACTTTGTGTAATGACCCATCCACTCCCAGTCTTTATTCAAGCCTAAATTAATTGTATCCAGTTTGCAAATTAATTCTAATTCAGCAATCTCTCGTTGGAGTCTGTTTTTGAAGGTTTTTTGTTGAAGAATTGCAAATTTTAGGAAATGGCCCACCTTGATTATCACTACAAAGGTTCCCCTCCCCCTCCCCCCAGCTCTCCTGCTGGTAATAGCTCACCTTACCTGATCACTCTCGTTACAGTGTGTATGGTAACACCCATTGTTTCATGTTCTCTATGTATATAAATCTCCCCACTGTATTTTCCACTGAATTCATCCGATGAAGTGAGCTGTAGCTCACAAAAGCTCATGCTCAAATAAATTTGTTAGTCTCTAAGGTGCCACAAGTACTCCTTTTCTTTTTATTAAGATATCAGAAACACTGACGCAGGCCCATTCATAAGTACTAATGGTGTAGTAGATATTTGAGGCCACTACTCCTCTCTCTGGGCTACTGGTTCAGGTAAACCTGAAATCCCCAAAGGAAACGCAGCACATTCCACCTACAGACACAATTCAAAACAATCTGCAACAGGTCTCAGTGTAGCATAGGTATGGATGGTCTCATCCTTGTCCCTTCTGACCTCAAGGACCAGTAACTATATAAGCTGAAAGACAGCAAAACAACAGCATACTATTAGTGTAGTGTAAACACTGTATCATGCGCCTAAGGAAGGTGGGCACCACCATGTTCTGGACAATGACATGGATTTAAACTGGGAGCAAGAGGAATTCTCACATTTCAGCCAAATTATCTAGGGTTTATCATAGGCTTTTATGAACACTATGCAGAATTGTACTACAAGTCATACTATACTCCTGTTTGTTAACAAAGTTCTGTAAGCTATAGCATAACAACATGAATAAAAATTGAGGTTAAGAGGCTCTGTGTTACTAGCAGCCATAGAATTCTTTGATAAATTAGAGAGTACCTAACCAGATTCATCATTAAGGACATGGGAGGGTGCTTGCAGTATACATCACTGCACCCACAGAGGCAGCTGAGTTGGTGGAATATTCACCCACTACAGCAGGCACTGGTACCTTCCAAGGCTCTCACTGCTGCTGTCATGCTTACTGCCTCTTTGAGGTTGCATGGGCAGAAGTGAGTCAGGCCTATTGTGTATATCTAGCAAATTTATGTAGTTGTGATCTGATCCTTCTCCCCTTGAGGCCAATTGAAAAATTGTGCCAACGCCACTCATCTTCATGTGTCCTTTGCATTGTTCTCCCACACTGCCCCCTTCAGCTGGAATGATCTTCCTGGTCTCCTCTCTCAAGCAGCGTCCCTTTCTTCCTTAAATCCACCCACAGCATCTATTTCTTTCAGTACATTTCCAGCAATAACCCACCACAAATCCTGCAAAATGTTATATTTTAAAGGAACTAGAACATTATGCACATTACAAAACCATCTCATGAACATTTGTCTCCCCTTACCCACTGCTGCCCCTTGCTTGATCTCATTTCTCCCTATGTCATGCCAGACTACAAAATTCTCAGAACATGGGCTGGTTACATTTTTTTCTATATATGTAATGTGATGCATACCAGTGGTGCTAGAATTTTAATATTATGTTCCCATTTCAAGCTTGGACCATGATGTTATCTTTCAGATGGTGAATGCAATAGTCATTTGTATGTCCACATCTTCATCATGTTTTGTTTCTATAATATCAACCATCATCTGCCTTCCTCGCATATTGTTAGTATTTTGAACTTTTTTAGACTCCATACAAATGAAAGCATTGAATTGGCCTGGTCATCTCTTTCATCTTGAAGCCCTCAACCCTGTTCATTTATTCCCTCACAATTTGTTTCTAGATAGCCAGATGCAACCTTTTCAAGTAAGCCTCCTCTTTGATTTCTGTGTACAGAGATTTCAGATTCTAGCCATAAACTATGCAAGCACCCTGCAAGATATCCCATTATAAGTTAAGCTGAAATTGTCTCATCTTGCCTGCAGATGTCTGGTTGTTTGTTTTTTTTAAACTTATTCCTGAGTAACATACAGTGTTATTTCTACAAATGTACATGTTGGAGAATATTAAATACAGCCTTCCTTAAATAAAAATGGCTCTTCCTTTAGCATAGTAGTGCATAGGGAAAGTAAAAAGGGAGAAAGAAAGAAAAATTTCAACAAGCAACACACACACACACACACTCTTCCGTTGTGGAGTGGAATGTGATATTTTAATGCAAACAAAGTCAGAAATTTCCATGTGTACTTGTAAGCAAACAGTAGCAATGGCATGACCTTCCCTTTCTTGTTTCACATGGGAAAGAAATATCAACAGCGTTAATGCAGACATCTGAATCTACTTACCTAACAAATACCGTTGTTTTAAAAAAAAATCTAATAGATCATTTCTTACTATAAAATACAGTAACTACATGACAGATGTTATCTTTTTAAATTCTGTTGTACTTACACTTGATTTAAGAACAAGGTTCGTGTTTTATTACATAGTTCATTATCTACTACTAAGGGATTGATTCCAAACTGACATTTGCCAGCTTGTAATGCCAAAAACTGGCACAACCTATGCAGAGGAGACATTTGCAACAATCTATGCTCAAAGACAGCTGCCTTTGAACAGTCTTGTGATAAATTTGGGTCAGACCCTTGGCTGGTCTAAACTGAGACGTAAAAGAGAAAACTGGACTTTTCCCACTATTCCAGAACAAATTGGAAGTGCTTTTTTTTATTTTTTAGGGCTGTCAATTAATTGCAGGTAACTCACACGATTAAGTTTTTTAATCATGATTAATTTTTTGGATTAATTGCAGTTTTAATCATACTGTTAAACAATAAAATACCAATTGAAATTTATGAAATATTTTGGATGTTTTTCCTACATTTTCATATATTCTGTGTTGTAATTTAAGTCAAAGTGTATATTATTTTTGATTATCATTTTTACAGTGCAAATATTTGTAAACGAAAGAAATAGAATTTTTCAATTCACCTCATACAACTACTCTAGTGCACTCTCTTGGTCATGAAAGTGCAACTTACAAATGTAGATTTGTGTGTGTTACATAACTGCACTCAAAAACAAAAGAATGTAAAACTTCAGAGCCTACAAGTCCACTTAGTCCTACTTCTTGTTCAGCCAATCACTCAGACAAACAAGGTTGGTTACATTTACAAGAGATAATGCTGCCCTCTTCTTATTTACAATGTCACTAGAAAGTGAGAACAGGCATTTGCATGACATTTTTGTAGATGGCATTGCAAAGTATTTACATGCCAGATATGCTAACCATTCGTATGCTCCTTCATGCTTTGCCCACCATTCCAGAGGACGTTCTTCCATGCTGATGATGCTTGTTAAAAAAAAAAAAAGTGTTAATTAAATTTGTGACTGAACTCCTTTGGGGGAGAATTGTCTGTGTCCTGTTCTGGTTTACCTGCATTCTGCCATATATTTCATGTTATAGCAGTCTCGGATGATGACCCAGCTCATGTTCATTTTAAGAACACTTTCACTGCAGATTTCACAAAATGCAAAGAAGGTACCAATGTGAGATTTCTAAAGATAGCTACAGCACTTGACCCAAGGTTTAAGAATCTGAAGTGCCTTCCAAAATGAGAGAGGGACGAGGTGTGGAGCATGCTTTCAAAAGTCTTAAAAGAGCAACACTCTGATGCGGAAACTACAGAACCTGAATCACCAAAAAAGAAAATCAGCCTTCTGCTGGTGGCATTTGACTCAGATGATGAAAATAAACATACGTTGGTCTGGTTTTGGATGGTTTTTGAGCCAAACCCGTCATCAGCACAGATGCGTGTCCCCTGGAATGGTGGCTGAAGCATGAAGGGACACATGAAACTTTAGTGCATCCAGCACGTAAATATCTTGTGACACCAGCTACAACAGTGCCCTAAGAACGCCTGTTCTCACTTTCAGGTGACACTGTAAACAAGAAGCGAGCAGCATTATCTCCTGCAAATGTAAACAAACTTGTTTGTCTGAACAAGTAGGACTGAGTGGACTTGCAGGCTCTAAAATTTTACATTCTTTTGTTTTTGAATGCAGGGGTTTTTTTTGTTACATAATTCTACATTTGTAAGTTCAACTTTCATGAGATTGCACTACAGCACTTGAATTGAAAAATATTATTTCTTTTGTTTTTTTACAGTGCAAACACTTGTAATCAAAAATAAATATAAAGTCAGCACTGTACACTTTGTATTCTGTTTTGTAATTGAAATAGATATATTTGAAAATTGTAGAAAACATCCAAAATATTTAAATAAATGATATTCTATTATTGTTTAACAGTGTGATTAATCATGCAATTAATTTTTTTAATCTCTTGACAGCCCTAATTTTTTTAAATAATTAAATAAAGCACTCAGGGTACTATTATTCAGCATTTTTCCACTCCAAATTGTGCTAGGTACTTCACAGGGTCAAGACAATAATTGCAAGATCTCTGGTCTGAAGAGGTTACAGTCTAAGGCCCAAGACCTGAAAACTCATACATAGGTGCTTAACTTTAAACACATGAATAATATCCACAAACATAATAAAAGTTAAGTATATATGTAAGTGTTTGCAATATTGGGTCCTAAATTGAGACCTGACACTAATGAGGGTAATAAACAAACACAGGGCTAGACTGTGACGTGGAGTCCACATCTGTTCAGGGGAGTAACAGGGGCATCATTCACTATGGGACAAGGGAGGCAGCTGTCCCCCAAGACTTTTCCTAGGTCTCTATGCTCCATTAGGTCTTCCACTTCCCTCCCCATTTTTTCAGGATATAATAGACACAAAACTCTGTCTTCCGCTCTTCACCCAATTTTTTTCTGACATGACATCCCTAAGTAACACTCTCTAATAAGCACGAACACAGGCTACTGAGAATTTTTGGTCCAGACATCTAGGAGTTAGCACAGTTACATATCCATTTATTTCCTCCCTTGGTGCAGGAAGAATTGCTGGAGTTTTGGCTACCCAGCTACTGTGCAACACCACATAGCAGAGTCAGTGTAGGAAAGTGGAGTAGTAACTCATTGGTACTACTCACAAAAAGAGGACCAGGGAGCAGGGAAGGAAGTGTCATTCTTGCCCTGGGATGCTCTTGGGGTAGCGTAGTAATGTGCCATCCTTTATTATGGGCTGCGTCTTCATGGATAATACAGAAAGTGGAGTAAGATGAGTTTCAACATATCAGAAAGGTCTGTGCACATTGGTAATTCTGTTCAATCTCTTTATCTTGGTTTGTTTGTATTACCATATTTCACTTCTTATAGACTATCCTATACATTTGAGAATTGACCCATCTTTGCAGGGGAGTGATTTTTTTTCCTCCCACACCCTTGCTGCATGCTGCTAATAAACTCAGCTATGTAGTTTTGGCTCAAGCCATCCCCCAAATATAGATACTGAGTGGATATGAAAGATTTTGAATTTGATTCTAATTGCCGTTTGTTAAACTGGAACTCATATTGACAATGTGATAAAGCAAATGTGTCACTTGTCAGTTTATTTTGCAATAACTGCTGAAATCAAGTAAATAGCATGTTGAAAAGAAAGGTGCTACTTGTATGTACTTATGCTTAGCTATTTTGTGTCCAGCACAATACTGGAAGGTTCTTTGCTGTATATAATAAATATAGGGTCAAGATTTCAAGTTTCTAATGTAGTGAATACAACTTCTACTCTGGAATAAAAAGATGTATTGAAATAACTGATCAGTACAACAGGGAGTCTTGAGATATGTTCCTCTCAGGGGAGGTTGTGCTGTAACTTATTGTTCTCAGGAACTGTAGGAGGAGAATTTATTCTGTGTTTAGCTAACAATTTGTCCTCAAAACCACACTGATTTTCACTTTCAGATTGTTTCCAGGAAGATAATACAAACACGGATGATCTATAAAACTCTTATTCATGTAGGTTTTGTAAATAGTATAAGACAGTGAAAGACCAACTATAAAAACAGGCTTTTCCTTAGGCAAGTTCATGAAAAATATTACAAGGAAGTAATGCAAGGTCTTCAGAAAAACTCCATTAACACCCAGAAAAGAAACAAAATGAAATGCACTAAGATCCTTCCCTTGAGTTCAAAGATCCCTAAAAGCTCCACTTAAGAACCTATAAATATGGGTTTCCCCAGAAGAGGAAGAAGATTGAGATGGTGCTGCTACCAAGAATGTCCTTCACTGTTAAAAGATGTACTGCCAAAATCAGAGAAGCATGTAAATGAGGGCTCCCTTTAAATGTCTATGACAACCTCTTTCGAGATTCTTTGTAGGAACAGAATTCACAGATTCCAAACTGGTTTGTCCTGTGCTTCACAAATCAGCCACCAAGAAAGAGCTGAAAGAATAAAGCAAAATGAGGCAAATCTGACAGGCTGGGTGGGTCAGCCAACAAGTGCTAATGATATAACATTTATTTATATCTCACCTTTACTTACTAATACCTGGTATCTACCTGGCATCTAAAATTTGGTTAAAATTGGGATGAAAGAGATATTAAAATGAAAGGCGAATTGCTATGTCTGCTGCTACGAAAGGTGGCAACCAATTCTATAAGAGGAGAATATTTTTAGGTTAACTGTTCTGAATGATTTACCATTTGCTTCTTTCCAGGATAGCTGTGTTTCTGTTGATAAGAAAGAACAAACACTTATCTTTCAGACAGAATGTAAAGCTGAGCCTCTGGTTACTTGTGGGGACAAAAGATCCCTTGGTACATTTAGGGGTGTTAGTCCTGGTATCCTAGAAAATTTCATCTTGAGGAATTAGGGAGTTACATTCCTGCCTTGTAGTTTCAACTTTATTATTTATTCTTCACATCCTGTCCTAAAAACAGTTGTGTAGGGTTGATGTAGAGCTGTTTTAATGTTTCACTCTACAAGTGGGTGCATTGGTGCATTTAAGTGGTGTGTGAAGTGATCCATATAAACACACACACACACACACATATATATATATATATATATTTAGGACAGTGCTATAACAGCTCCTCTGACACTTTCCACCTGCCTGCAGACACAGGAGGGGGGACATGGACAAGTGGGCGTAATCAGAGTATCCCTGCAGTCTCTGATCTCTTGATGCCATAAGGGCCTTTGTCAACCAGCATAGGTTAGAAATAGCCTGAAAGATGCTCTCTTTTATGCCAGGGACTAAATAGACCCTGGCTGGCCCCATGATTAGAGGAGCACAATGTGATTCAAGCACTCCTCAGCTGGACCCTGAGCGTGAGAGAGTGTGAGAACTGAGGCCCATAGGGTCTGTTTTATTTCATAACACTAGTTTATAGTGCCTGGCACAATAGAGCCTCTATTCTCATGGAGGCCTTCGGGCACAACTTCAATAAATAATTTGCTATTGGTAATCTCCACCTGTGGGGGAAAATATGAATTAACCTTAAGACAAATAATTCTTATAACTGTATTCTTAATATAGCCTATAACATACAGCCCCAATTCTGAGCTATTCACTTATTCTGTGTACCTGGCAGGTTTTTTAAAAAGCTGATTAGAGAAAATAACTTGTACTACCAAGAATTATGTTAAACCATAAAAAATTAGTATTTAATATTTACTCCATCTCTTTGTTATATCGCATTTGAACTTCACTGTGTTAAACCTAAATCAGGATGGAACTCAGAAAATGATTGTGCTAAGCAGATGAAAGAGCTACAAGGAACAGAAGTGGCTTTCATATTGTTTTTCATTTTTTTATAAAGTGACATGAAATATTGAAACACATTCTTTGAAACTGCAGGATTATTCCTAGGGAACAGCAGATCTGTAGGAATGGCATGAATGTTTTAGAGCAGATTTGAAGTCTGTGTATGAGAGACAGAGAGAAATTGAGTGTTTTCCATGCTCCTGTGTCCTGTGTTTCTTCTTAAGAAACAAAGACATATAGTATGGCAGATGTCCATTCAACCTTCTCTGAGCTGTAGCAACAATAATAGAGACAGCAGCTTCACAATGGTGTACCATTTGCACTAGCTAATGAAGCATTGTGGTGAGCAATCAGCCTAGTAACAAAGATGGCTCTGGCATGGCAGGAATCCTCTTATGTCACTTTATTCTTGTTCTGTGAGTTTTGTAAAATGATGATATGCACATACACATATCTCTGCCTTAGGAGTACTGCTGAGACCTTGCCATTTTCCTACTTATGGACCATTCTGCAACCTATACTCATTTTATTGCAGAGTCCACCCCACACTGGTGTCTTCTGTGGCCCTGGTCCAATGGAGCTGGCTAGAGATTCAGCTTCCTGCTCTAGATGGTGCAAACTCTGGGGTCACAGCACTGCTCAGTTGTGCCCCCACTTCCTGTGGGGGGCCACCTAAGTCAAATTTGTTTGAATGACATTGTGACCTGATGCATGGGGTCTTAGCGCCAGTCACTCCAATTTGGCCCAGCTGGGCCAAAAGTGAGTGGCACTCTGACGCTGGAGATGGCAACACCAAGAGAAGGGAGCCAAGCCCAGCCAGTCCCAGGGGACCAGAACCACAAGAGATGCCCTGGGCTCCTTTGAAACAGTCTGCTGACACAATTTGGGGTTGGGAAGCCCTGCTTTATACCATCTGTCTACCATAGTGTGTTCATCGCAGTATTATATAAAAACCTGTGTAAAATTCTGGTGATTTCAATAGGCCAACACAGGGTAGTGATTTCCAGTTGGTTCTGTCTAAAGCTATATTCAGACTTGCAGTTGCTTCTTTGGCTGAGTTGCAGCTGAAATCCAGGAACTTGCAGGATATTTTCCATTTGGGTGAGAAATAGGTGACATGAGGTCACATTTTCTTAGTGCAATTTATTTACAAATGTATTTACCAGACCTGTGTTCCTCAGCAGCTGTATAAGCAATCCCATTTTTATGCATAAAGGAAACCCATTTTTGCAGGAACTCCAGGTAAAGAGTCACTGCCCTGTCCCAAGAATGAAGCTGGTTGGGAATTCTCCATCAAAATATTTTTTCAGTGCAAAATGCCATTTCCACAAAATTGAAATTACTTACAGGATGGGGTACTCTAGCCTGGAAAGCAATGACTTGAAAAGATTTTGGAGTTGTAGCACAAACAGCTGAACATGAGCTCTCAGTGCAATACTGTGGCCAAAATGGCTAATGAAGCCCTCGGATGCATAAACAGGGGAATCTAGAATAGGAGTAGAGAGTTTATTTTACCTTTCTATTTGGCATTGGTGTGACTGCAGCCAACATACTGTATCTAGTTCTGGTCTCCAAAATTCAAGAAGAATGTTGATAAATTGGAGAGGGTTCAGAGAAGAGCCATGAGAATAATTTAAAAATTAGAAAATATGCCTTGTAGTAGTAGACTCAAGATGTTCATTCTATTTAGACGAACAAAGAGGAGGTTAAGCAGTGACTTGATCACAATCTGTAAGTACCTAAATGGGGAACAAAATATTTGATACTGGGCTCTTTAATCTACCTGAGAAAGGTTTAACATAAACCAATAGATGGAAGTTGAAGCTAGACAAATTCAGACTGGCAATTTTGAAACCAAGATTTGATGGGTTTTTAAAAGAGTCTGTGGCCTGTGTTATAGATGATCAGACTAGATGATCAAAACGGTCATTTCTGGCCTTTGAATCTATGAAGTTTTGCATAGTATAATTTTGATTTTGCCAAAAAATTGATTTTTCTAAGAAAATTGAAATAAAATACTTTTGTATGTTAGGTCAGTTCAACATTAATCTGTGTCTGCCTGAGCTGTTGTGGTGTCTCATGGGGAGTTGTAGTTTGGGTGTCTCAGGCCCCCATCCTCTTCCATGGCCTGGGGTCCCTGTCTGAACTACAACTCCCAGCAGGTAATGTGGCAGCTTAGGGGGACATGGATTAATGTCAGCCAAGTTGAAACAAAATGTTCCATCTTAATTCAAGAGTTATCAAACACTTCTATTTGGGAATACCAAAAAACTTTTCCTTCCTTCTCTTGGAAATGTCAAATTGACATTGCTCAGAAGTTTCCATTCTGTGAAAAACTTGGACTTTTCATCTCTACTCAGGAGAAAGCAAGATTGAAATATCAGTTTCCCAGAGGGCAGAAATTCTGCTATTCAACTAACTCTACTCAAAAAGCAGCTATTCTTAGCCTCTCTCTCTCTCCAAGTACTCACAAAGACTCACTGTCCAATGCAAACTGGGTCCTTCCAGGGACTGCACCAAACTTGAGCTCTAAACTGCATAACAGAGGAACACAGGACTGGAAGGGATTTTCTGGGTCACCGAGTCTAGTCTCTTGCTATCAGAGCCAATTTTTAATCCTATTCATAAATGTCTCAAGTTCATAACTTTGTTCCATTTTCCTTCCCATGAGTTTGAAACCTAGGAAACCTGTTAGCTCCACACTTGCCCTGTGGACCCCATGATCTCCCTGGTAACTCCAGGTGTGAGCCCCCTCCTTGGAGCGCCTCTGTTTTATACTACAAGAGGGGTCTAGCTCCTCCTGCTGTAAGGCACAAAGGAAAGTGCTTTAGACACCTGTTCACAGAGGTCTGTGATCAGTTTACCATCCAATATCTCTAAAGGCGGCGAATTAATGCCTCTTTCATATCAGTAATAGTACATGCAGTTGGGAGAGAGGGTAGTTCACTTTGTACTCCCACATAAACTTTTTCACTTTCCTATACACAAACAACCCTCACATTTGAGGCAGCCAGCTATGCCATCATTATTTACAAAACAATGGACAACCCTCAGATATCCACCTCAAACATTCATCCCCAATCACATCAAACTCATCCATAACAATTTTATATTCAACAATGAACACTTTTTCCAACTGAAGAGGAAAAGCCCTGGGTACCAGGATGGCTCCCCAATATGCCAACCTCTTCAGGGCCACACTGAAGTAGTATTTCAGGACAAAATGCACCATGAGATGTATTCACAATATTTTCATCCTATGGATAGACAGCTTAAACTCCCTCATTGATTTCTACCACAACCACCCACCCATTAAACTCTCTCTGGAACACTCCCACACTAGAATTGACATCCTGGACACCACAATCAGCTTCAACAGAACCCTACAGACAACTACATACAAGAAACCCCTGGATCACTGTACTTATCTTCATAGAGCCAGTAGCCACCACAACCACACCAAGAAATCTGTTATCTACAGCCAGGCACTCAGATACCACAGAATATGCTCTGAGGAGCAAGCCCAGGATATACATAAGAACAGAAGAATGGCCATACTGGGTCAGACCAAAGGTCCAGCCAGCCAAGTATCCTGTCTGCTGACAGTAACCAATGCCAGGTGCCCCAGAGGTAGAGATCAAGTGATCTCTCTCCTGCCATCCATCTCCACCCTCTGACAAACAGAGGCTAGGGACACCATTCCTTACCCATCCTGGCTAATAGCCATTGATGGACTTAACCTCCATGAATTTATCCAATTCTCTTTTAAACCCTGTTATAGTCCTAGCCTTCACAACCTCCTCAGGCAAAGAGTTCCACAGGTTGACTGTGCGCTGTGTGAAGAAGAACTTCCTTTTATTTCTTTTAAACCTGCTGCTCATTAATTTCATTTGGTAGCCCCTAGTTCTTATATTATGGGAACAAGTAAATAACTTTTCCTTATTCTCCACACCACACGATTTTATATACCACTATCATATGCCCCTTTGTCTCCTCTTTTCCAAGCTGAAAAGTCCTAGCCTCTTTAATCTCTACTCATATGGGACCAGTTCCAAATCCCTAATCATTTTAGTTGCCCTTCTCTGAACCTTTTCTAATGCCAGTATATATTTTTTGAGATGAGGAGACCACATCTGTACACAGTATTCAAGATGTGGGCATACCATCGATTTATATAAAGGCAATAAGATATTCTCCATCTTATTCTCTGTTTTTTAATGATTCCTTACATCCCGTTTGCTTTTTTGACTGCCGTTGCACACTGCGTGGACCTCTTCAGAGAGCTATACACAATGACTCCAAAAATCTCTTTCCTGATTAGTTGTAGCTAAATTAGCCCCCATCGTATTGCATGTATAGTTGGCGTTATTTTTTTCCAATGTGCATTACTTTACATTTATCCACATTAAATTTCATTTGCCACTTTGTTTCCCAATCACTTAGTTTGGTGAGAACTTTTGGAAGTTCTTCACAGTCTGCTTTGGTCTTAGCTATCTTGAGCAGTTTAGTATCATCTGCAAACTTTGCCACCTCACTGTTTACCCCTTTCTCCAGATCATTTATGAATAAATTGAATAGGATTGGTCCTAGGACTGACCCTTGGGGAACACCACTAGTTACCCCTCTCCATTCTGAACATTTACCATTTATTCCTACCCTTTGTTCCCTGTCTTTTAACCAGTTCTCAATCCATGAAAGGATCTTCCCTTTTATCCCATGACAACTTAATTTACATAAGAGCCTTTGGTGAGGGACCTTGTCAAAGGCTTTCTGGAAATCTAAGTACACTATGTCCACTGGATCCCCCTTGTCCACATGTTTGTTGACCCCTTGGGGGGGGAGGGGTGTGGGGGGGAGAAAACCTGGATTTGTGCTGGAAATGGCCCACCTTGATTATCATACACATTGTAAGGAGAGTGATCACTTTACATAAGCTATTACCAGCAGGAGAGTGGGGTGGGGGGGAGAGAAAACCTTTTGTAGTGATAAACACCCATTTTTTCATGATTTGTGTGTATAAAAACAAACATCTTCTGTATTTTCCACAGTATGCATCCGATGAAGTGAGCTGTAGCTCACGAAAGCTTATGCTCAAATAAATTGGTTAGTCTGTAAGGTGCCATAAGTACTCCTTTTCTTTTTGTGAATACAGATTAACACGGCTGTTACTCTGAAACCTCTAATAGATTAGTAAGACATGATTTCCCTTTACAGAAACCATGTGGACTTTTGCCCAACAATTTATGTTCTTCTATGTGTCTGACACGTAGAACATACTCAAAACCACCTTCACCAAACAAGGACTTTCAACCAGAGAATTAGATTGCATCATGGAATGGGCCACCCAAATACCCCCAAAGAAGTTGATTCAATACAGAAATAAATCCTGCCCCCGCCCCGACCACAAACCCCTAGTTGTCACCTACCACCCTGCACTGGAACTCACATCGTATATATCAAATAACTACAACCCATACGTGATAGAGACCCCATTGTGAAAGAAATCTTTCCTGAATCCCCATTTCTGGGCTTCAACACACACACACACACTCCAAGCTCATCAGAAGCAAACTCCCCACAGACCAGGGCACACCAACTCCAAGGGGCACCAGACCTTGACAGAACAGATGCAAAACTTGCAGACATATCCTCACTGCTACAATGATCAATACCCTCCACAAGTCCCATGGGTCCTATACACTCCTATCACAACATGTGGTGTACCTCATCCAGTGTACTAATAACCCCAACAACTACTATGTGGGTGAAACCAGACAATCACTACACTCTCAAATGAACTCACAGGAAAATGATAAAGTGATCACTCTATATCTGACCTATCAGTCCTCCTCCTCAAAGGAAACCAGCACACCACCACTTTCAAAAGACGGGACTGGGAGCTTAGATTCATAACTTTGCTAGACACTAAAAATCATGGTCTTAATAAACACACTGGATTTATCATAGAATCATAGAATATCAGGGTTGGAAGGGACCTCAGGAGGTCATCTTATGGCTTATTAAAACACAATCTGTAACCCACTTAACCTCCTTTTTAATCTTATGAGGATAGGGGTATTAACAGGACACTTCACCTTGAATGGTCCCTTAGAACGTGCGCTAACTACTTATGCTAAACTATCTGTTGGATCTTAGCTGAAGAATCTGCATAGTTCAAAAGCTCATCTCTCTCTCCAACAGGAGTTGAATTAGAGAGATTACCTCACCCAGCTTGTCTCTCGAATATCCTCGAACTGACATGGCTGCAACTACACAGCATACACAAAACCTTGGTTATTCTGCCGACACTACCCATAAGAGGAGTAGTGATTTTTGTGAAATGTAGATATCTGTTCATTTGAAACTGTACAGAGGATCACTGTCTATTTCACGCAGATAGCAAAGTCTTTTGTTCTTATTTAAATGCTTCTGTGTCTGGTTTGAGTCTGTTGAGCTATGATTGGAGAAAGTGAAATGTAACAGCTATTCAGGAGTCTGACAGGATAAATCCACATTGACACAGCCACACATAATAGGCTGCTGTTCTCCAGGATATGTTCTTTCGATCATCAGTGCTCCTGTTTCACCAGATGCTACCACCTCTGGTTTTGTTCTATGTCCTTCCAAACAGGATTTGTTGGATGGCTTAGAAAACCTGCACAGCGCATGAGAATTATGCAAACCTGAAAGTCCAAAAGCACCTTAGAGATATTAACCCATACAAATGAGCTTGGCTCTTTGGGTTTGCCAACACTATGAGAATCTAAATCTGGTTTTGCAGTTATAACTCAGACCTTAAGAAATACTCACAATTGCCAAATTTCTCTTCTGAAATTGGACCTATTCCTCTTATTATTTTGTATGACATTTTTTAGATTGATCTGAAGAACTGTGAGGCCTGTGCAGTGGCAGTCCATAAAGATGGAAAACACATGAAAATGAATAGACGTGCAAATACTCACATAATGGAAAACAAATTGGAAGAATAAAGTTGCTTTGTTAACTTGTAGAGGCATCTTATTTTTGTGTGATGTTCCCCATGAAACATGCGTGCAATGTACCTAGACAAAACTGAGCAACCAGTAACAAAAACATAATCCCTTTCATTTTGTTCCAAGAAAGGAAACAAAGGACATTTTATTTCTCGGAAGGGAGAACTTGGTGCACCTTTGCAGCTAGCTGTAAAATATCTGAACCGGAAAAGAGAATTGAAAAACCCCAGCCCTGCCTAGCGCACAGTGGTATCCTGGGCTATCGGCGGCATAATGCTCTGTAGGTGGAAACAGAGAATGGGGTGAGCTCAGCATGCCGCCAGAAAAAGCACCTGAAACCCAGCCGTTTAAATAGGAAAAAAAATTTATCCTGAAAATGAAACTATTGAATAACATGTATGTACTGAAACTTTAACTATTTTTTTTTAGTTTTCCTTTTCTCAGGTGTCTTCACAGTGCAGCCTCAGCAGGGAGAAATGATTTATAGGCAAAACCCTCCTCCTGACTCCTAAACTAAAATGTGTGGGGCTAGGTTGTGTGCAGTCCCTGTAAGGGGTAAGCAAGAAGCTTTTCCGCCTTCCACAGCTGTACATGGGCCACACCCAATGGTGTTTCCTGTACTCCCCCAGCTCTGGAAAAAGGGTACCAATGAGTGGGTTTATGTGGGGAAGAGGCAGAGTCATGACTCCACCTATCCCCTACACATGGATATCAGAAAAGAGCGGAATCAATTTGCTCACCTTGCTTTGTGGAAGGAGCACACCCCAGCAGAGATTGCATCTCACCCAAACACTTTTTCCAGTGCTCCTCCTGGGGCAGTGGCCCTGTGCACTGTTCCCTCCATAGGATGTCACTTCAAAGCCACAATCTAGCTCTAAAAATTTAGATTTGATTCATTTTGGTTTTTTTTTCTCCTTGACATGCGGGACAAAGTGTTGCCTTTCTCAAAAAGCAGCCAACTAAAATACTTGCCTGTAGTATCAGGAGTGAAGAAAGATCTTATGACCCAGATGAACTTTCTGAAGCAGTGAGAAACCTTTCAGTAAGTGTCTGCACTGCTAATCACATCAAGACATGCTAGATACGTGGTATGTTGTCAGTAAAATGCCAACCAGATTAATGTACCCAGGTTTATTGAGACAAAGGAACTTTATCAAACAGGCTCAGCCCATCCTAGATAAAATTAAGGAAAGCATGTGAAAGTGTGTCCAGTATGATTTTGTATCTTATTTTCTCAGAAAATTTATTTGCACTTATGTAAATCTTCCAACATCAAAATTCTCTTAGTAGATCATTTGTTAGTTGTTCAATAATATAAAATCCTGATTAAGATTTCTGGAAAAAGATAATTGAAAAGTGAAATCCTACACTTTTGTCTCTGACACAATTTTAATCAGGTACACAGCAATAAACCATTGTTACCTAGCAGCTCTGTGTTCTTGGGGAACCAGGGCGCAGTACCCAGCCTGTCTGACTCAGGAAAGACCTTCCCCTCCACCCCCACCCCCAGCCTCTGCTTGAACCAAAACTGATCAGAAGGAAGACTTACAAAAAGCAATGAAAAGGCAGTGGAAGACACACCTAAACCCCTGGAATAAGGGTGACAGGATTAAGGAAACTCCCCTAGCCTCATTTGCATTGAAAATAGAACAAGGAGGCATCTCTATTAGCATACAAAATGGAGAACAGAGATTCCAATGCAAGAACCGCATGGAACTTTAAGACCAGAAAAGCAAGGAAGCACTGCATGATGGGGGAAATCTCTGCTCCAGGTGTTAATGAACCCATGCCTGCACACACACAGCTCAGTAGTTATCAGACCAATTCTAGTAATAAATCCTTTATTGGTATCCAAAATAGTTAAGCTCCCAAATTGCATTGTGAGATCCCTCCAAGGAGCACCGCCCATAGTCAGGAATGATCAGCTCCCATTGTCTAACCTGAACAAAACAGCTTTGGTATATTCCCTTGAGCCATCAGTTTACACATAAACAAATCTAGTGTTCTCCCTTGAACCACTGAGAAACTTAACAATAACAAGTCACCAGGACCAGATGGCATTCACCCAAGAGTTCTGAAAGAACTCAAATGTGAAATTGCGGAACTACTATTTATGGTTTGTAATATGTCCTTTAAATCAGCTACTGTACCCAATGACTGGAAGATAGCTAATGTAACGCCAATATTTAAGAAGGGCTCTAGAGGTGACCCTGGCAATTACAGACTGGTAAGTCTAACGTCAGTACCAGACAAATTAGTTGAAACAGTAGTAAAGAATAAAATTGTCAGACACATAGAAGAACAAATTGTTGGGCAAAAATCAATATGGTTTCTGTAAAGGGAGATCATGTCTTACTAATCTATCAGAGTTCTTTGAAGGGGTCAACAAACATGTGGACAAGGGGGATCCAGTGGACATAGTGTACTTAGATTTCCAGAAAGCCTTTGACAAGGTCCCTTACCAAAGTCTCTTATGTAAATTAAGTTGTCATGGGATAAGAGGGAAGATCCTTTCATGGATTGAGAACTGGTTAAAAGACAGGGAACAAAGAGTAGGAATAAATAGTAAATTTTCAGAATGGAGAGGGGTAATTAGTGGTGTTCCCCAAGGGTCAGGCCTAGGACCAATCCTATTCAACTTAATCATAAATGATCTGGAGAAAGAGGTAAACAGTGAGGTGGCAAAGTTTGCAGATGGTACTAAACTGCTCAAGATAGCTAAGACCAAAGCAGACTGTGAAGAACTTCCAAAAGATCTCACCAAACTAAGTGATTGGGCAACAAAGTGGCAAATGAAATTTAATGTGGATAAATGTAAAGTAATGCACATTGGAAAAAATAACCCTAAATATATATACACAATATGATGGGGACTAATTTAGCTACAACTAATCAGGAAAGAGATTTTTGGAGTCATTGTGGATAGTTCTCTGAAGAGGGCACGCAGTGTGCAGCGGCAGTCAAAAAAGCAAAACGGGATGTTAGGAATCATTAAAAAAAGGGATCGAGAGTAGGATGGAGAATATCTTATTGCCCTTATATAAATCGATGGTACGCCCACATCTTGAATACTGCGTATGGATGTGGTCCTCTCATCTCAAAAAAGATATACTGGCATTAAAAAAGGTTCAGAAAAGGGCAACTAAAATGATTAGGGGTTTGGAACCGGTCCCATATGAGGAGAGATTAAAGAGTCTAGGACTTTTCAGAGGAGACAAAGGGGGGATATGATAGAGGTATATAAAATCATGAGTGGTGTGGAGAAAGTGAATAAGGAAACGTTATTTACTTGTTCCCATAATATAGGGGCCACCAAATGAAATTAATGGGTAGCAGGTTTAAAACAAATAAAAGGAAGTTCTTCTTCACTCAGAGCACAGTCAACCTGTGGAACTCCTTGCCTGAGGAGGTTGTGAAGGCTAGGACTATAACAGGGTTTAAAAGAGAACTGGATAAATTCATGGAAGTTAAGTCCATTAATGGCTATTAGCCAGGATGGGTAAGGAACGATGTCGCTAGCCTCTGTTTGTCAGAGGGTGGAGATGGATGGCAGGAGAGAGAGATCACTTGATCACTACCTCTGGGACACCTGGCATTGGTTACTGTCGGCAGACAGGATACTTGGCTGGCTGGACCTTTGGTCTGACCCAGTGTGGTCATTCTTATGTTCTTAACGATTGTTGTTGCTCTACAAAAACCCCTAGCCATGCTCAAGTAAGTGTTCTGATGCCTGGATCTTCATCTGCATCAGTTCCATTGGGACTTCATCTTCTCCTGATTGATTGTGCTGGGGGCTCTGCCTGACTTCAGCACTCCGGACCCTCAGCTACCACCACCTCCTAGGACCCAATCAATTCAAGATTCACGGAGTGGTGAGAAAATTGTGTGTGTGTGTGTGTGTGTGTGTGTGTGTGTGTGTGTGTGTGTCCATCCTTCTGACCCTGACTTGTGTGATCAGTTACAGTTTCCTAAACTTGACTTTTATAACCAAATTTAAGTTAGATTTAATATTATCACTGTTTTGTTTGTCTCTCCTATGGTTATTACCTGGCAATAAATAACTTTCATGATTAAGCTGGTTGCTTCTCTTTCCCCCTCGTGGGTGTTTTTTGGTTTCCTCATTCACTCTGCAGCCATGCTCCTCGTACCTAAGCTAAAAGATCGCTGCAGCGCCCAAAAATCCTGTGGAGTTTGCTCATCAAGTGGGTTACTACCAGAACAACTGTAACATGAAAGGGGGGACAGGGACATGCTGAACCTGGGACATATGAGGGTAGCAGCTTGGAAGTACTGTTTGACCGAGCCTGTTGAATCCAAGGGCCTATGAGGGTGACAGCTTGGAAACACTGCTCGACCCAGCCTGCTGAGTCCAGGGACATATAAGGGGTCAGCTTGGGAGTGCTGATTAACCCGGTCCTCTCGGACACACTCTGTTAATGTGTATGTGTGTGTGTGCTTATCTGATTCTGGGGCTGGAAGAACCCAGCCCTGGGGAACCTAGGTCCTGCAGGATAGCTCCATTGGGAGGAAATTTGCAGCAGGGAGAAGTAGAGCTCCGTATGAGAACACAAGTGACACAAGCAGTACATTGATAGAAGTACAGAAACCCTCTCCCCCAGAAGAGTAAACCTAATTAATGAACATACCCCAAAGTAATGGTAAACCTGGTAATACCATCAAGGGGGAAATGATTAACTCAGACTTTTTTGTATTGTCTCAAAGCCAACCCAGACCTATAACTGAACTTAAACTATCCTGCTTATGCCTAACTGCTGGATCATCCCTTTCCATATTAGGAACTTAATCCATTATGCCATTAGACAAAAGTATTACTGATTCCTTGAAACCCTGAGTAGCTCTTCCTAAGACTAATTCTGAATAATTCAGAAAGTCAGCATCTGCAAACCACAATAAAGTTCATGCATTAACCATCCATCTACTGATAAAAATCTGAAGGGTTCACCAGTAATCAGTTATAAGAATAGTAACCAGACGACCTGGACTAGTATATGTTTACTCTAACTCAGTGTCCTAAGAAAACATCTTAATAAGTACATATTTTATCATTCAAGTATCTTTAATTGATTTGAACTGAACATTCAGACAAAACTACCACATAAAAAAATATTTGATGCAATCCACACATTTTTCTTAAACTAGCATGTGTTTAAAATATAAAGCATAACATTGTGAATAATTTGTTACTAATTAATTATTAACTACACAATCAGTTTACAATAGTGCAAAAACCAACATGCTGAAAATAACCTTAGTCAATATTAGAAAAAAATATAATTGTTTGACTCAAAGCAGTTAATAGATTTTTTATTATATGTAGATCTAAACAAATCACTCAAGTTCTGTGTGCTCATTACACAATGAAAGACAAGACAAGCATAAAGATGTGCACAAGAAACAAAGGAGTATCTGAGTAACAAAGGATAGATGTCCTTAAACTGAGCGAGAACATTGCTAAGTTCTCTCAGCTGCAATATTTCTAATTCCTACTGGAAACTCTCATTAACTAGTTCTGCCATCTGATGGGACATTCACATGTACATAAGTGAAAGAAGGAGTTTGTCTAGGGGGAACGCCAACTGGATAAACTGTCACCTAAACACAGGCCTATGTGATTTACTGAGAAAGAATGAAACAATAAAGGGGGAAGATAATGGAAAGGAAAAACTAACTGTGGTGCTCCATGGTTCTGAAATTGAGTAATATAGGTAATGACAATCACTGGACAAGTTTTTTATTTCACTTTAACTTCATAGGATAACAGTCTTGTCTGCAACTTTCCACTCATGTATGTTGTCTTTGTTAAATACATAGTGATAGCCTGTCTCACAGCTCACTGTCATGACTGTGGTGTGGAGACCGTTATCAAAAATAATTTTGATAAGGAAAAAAAAAAAATCACAAAAGTATGACACAACCAATATTCACTACAGCCACTCCAGTAGGGTCAACGTTGAGTGATAAGAGGCTGGTTAGTTCCCATCTATACTACAAAAATGCCATTTTTAAAGCCTCATGTCTAGTACAAGAATGGTATGTTCTCTCTTCTGTGAGCACTATCCTCCTAAATAAACTAGAGACATTAGCAAATGGCACCATTGGCTCGGTCTCTCCTTTTTCCACCAAATGATCATTACAAGACTAAAAACTGTTAAACAAGAGAGGAAGCTACAATGATGTACATTTTCTTTATTAACCATCAAATCTGATGGATCAATATAGACACTTAATATTTTAGAAACTCAAAATGAAAGTGACTATAAGAAGCAATTGTGAATTGTAGAAATATTTTTTTCACACCTGACAGTTCTGAATAGCACACACTGCATTCTCATTTACTCCTTGGCAATGGAATATATACTGTACTTTTAAAAAGAAAAAAAAAACAGGATACTCAGTAAAGTATTGGAAAATTGCAGAAAGTGCTTTTTTGACACCTGGTCATTTTCTGAACAGGGGCCAGTAAAACTCTGTTCTTGCATGAATTAGGGCATTTCTACATAGCAGTTACTAACTTACTTAATCAATTATGTAACTAACCTAGTTTTCATTTCTCTCTCTTTTTTTAGAGGGACGTCGAGACTGTACTTTTCCATTCACTGTGATGCAAAATGACACCACCATTACATAATTAAGTGACATTGCTAAATATATTACAGGTAATGCAATGGTAGCATTTTCTCATCAGCAACACACACATTATACAGCTAACACTGTCCCTCACACTGGAGGCCACTATGTCTAATCTAATCAATCTATCTATATAAAAATCTAAGATAATATAGCATAACCAAGTAAACCTTGCTCTTAAGCAGAGATGGTTGAACCATGTGTTGCAAACAACTTATTCATTGGCTTTCACCCTTTATTTCTGTTCATTAACTCCGGTCATGCTTTCCTGAATCTGTATGGGGTTTTCAGTTGATCAGATGAGCTTGGGTTCATGAGTTTTTCTACAAGTCTTCAACTCAAGCACTGCTCTGTGTTTTCAATGTTTGGAATAATGGCTATATGATTTGGTCACTTAAATCACATGGTAGAATATCCATTTCCTGATTGACTGACCTAAACATTATTAGAATGAAAGACATTAATGACTGCCATCTAACCCAGTCTATGATTAAGCTGAGGGGTATACTAAGCCACCCATCAGGCTATGTGGAAGGAGTAATTAAATGCCCCTTTGAGTAGTGGTAGCTGAAACAATAGAAGCCACAGTCCAATGCTTGGGCAACATGGCTAGGCTAATCAGAAGCAAAGCTGTATGATGGAAAGCTTTCTCAGCCAACTGGCTGCAAATGCAGGAGCTGAGGATTGACTGGTTGCAGCTGTGTGTCTGTATGCTTACGAGACAGAAAGCAAGAGAAGCACTGGTGAGTATGGCTCTGGAAGAAAGCCAAGATACAGTATTAGTTTTGAGCACAGTACTCACTGAAAAGGCAGATTTGGATTCCTGAACAAGAAAAATGCCTTCTGTTTGTTTCTGCTGTGTTAAAGGAAACAGGACTTTTTGTATATTCTTTGAAAATAAAACAGGATTGTACGACAGAAATACCTGACCTATAATCACTTTTCTCCTAATGAAAACCACCCAGCAAGGCTCCACAGCTAGAGCTTCAGCTGAATACAAGTAATATTATAAGTAATGAGAAATTCCTGAAGATATTACTGTGTTCCATTTAATGGACAGATGTGAGGAGTACTGTAGGGACAGAGACACAGGAGTTAAGGAAATGGCACATTTCAATTATTTTCCTGTTCTTTTTGTAGAAGAACAAACATTGAATTTGGCTATAGGTGTGGGGCCCAGGTTTAAAAATAGCTTCATTCTTTCCTTAGTGAGAGAAGGAATAACATAGGACAGATATATTCGCAATCTAGCATATTTCACTTTTCCTTTTCTCTTGTCAAATTCCCACCAAATAATTGGAAGCATAGTATACATAGGATATCTGGGCAAGTACTTACAAAATCCTTGTTTATGCACATACATAATTTGTTTGTGTAAATATATCTGTATTCACTTTTGTATCAAGCTCTTCCCCAAACATTTATCTGAACAAAAAACAGTTGCTTTAATGTCTGTGGAAAAGCCAATACATAAAGAGTAAAACACATCTGGATAAAAATCACAAATTGGATTTAGCTACCATATTCTCAAATACATTTTTCCATTCTTCACCCAGCTGAGCTCTTCAAAATAGAATGTAGCTCATCTGTACAGAAATACCTGGTGTTCTGGAGACTTATGTTCCGTATTCCACAAAACTGATATAATAGAGGCAGGAATAGTGGTAGTACAAACTTCCCCACATGGCCCCACCAGTGTATATTAACCATGATATCCAAATCTCAAGGGTCAGAAAACAGTTCATCCCCATTCAGTCTCTGCCAGAGAGACTCCCAGTCACTATTGGGCTCCTCTATACTAAGCACTATAGAAACATATAGGAAGACACAGCCCTTACCACAGTCTAAGATGACACAGCATATCTGAAGAGTGGAATGCACACACACGCCCGCACACATGCACACACAGGGAATTGAACTAAGTTTCACATAAAAAGGGAACTGGATATTCATCAGATATTGACAAATTCCCTAGGGACCTGGAATAACTTTAAGCTTTGCAGAGACTATGTATACTCAATAATGTATTTTGAGTGCACAACTCAAAATTTAAGTTTTTCCATTTCATATGAACTCAAAAAATGAGTAATTTGTTGAACTTCTGACAGAGACACACAACATTTGAGATGTGTTAAATCTATTGAAAATAAATGTCACATGTTTTAGTGAAAATTTTTCCATTTATTTTACACAGCCTTAATCAATTGGCTGAGCCACCCATTCCTCCATATCTCTACTGTATTTTTCTCATCACTGGGCTAACTATCCATCTATTAGTACATGAGCAGTTTCTGGGCAATAGCTTTTAAGATATCAATTCCTTTTCAGTTCATTCCTTTGATGGGCTGCCCCCACACAAGAAGGGCCCAGAAGAACACTACATGGCTCATCACCGAGCCAGCCACCAGGAATGCAGAGGGCTATCCTTGGGACATCAATTAACATCCTACTATAGTTTCCTTCTTTTAGTAGCTATCTGTCAGTAGCTATTCTTAACAAGTTTTGCCGCACCAAGACAGAGCCTGCTCCAACTGAAGTAAAGGGTACAATCTATCCAAGTTCAATGAGATCAGCTCTGGCTTTCATCTGCCATACTGCCTGCTACCTTATTATTTGTCAGATTACTTGCTTTTTTTCTGCCATATTGATTTCTGCCTTATTACCTGCTATGTTAATTGTTTTTCATCTCCCATATTGACTGCTGCCTTTTTACCCACCAGAGTGTTTGTCTTTTATCTTCCACATTGACTGCTGCCTTATTACTTGTCATACCATTATTTACCACTTTGTTTACTGCTGTCTTTCTGAAGAATTGTTTGTTACTTTCCTATTCCTCATAATGATCAGCTGCCATCTGGCCTGACTCTACTATTTTTTACCGTTGCCCCCACAGTTACCTCATTTCTCTCTGCTCCTTCACTGTCACACTAGCCAAGTTTCCGATAGTCCTGCACTGCGCTGCCTGCACTTACACTCCTTCAAGGTCTCGCTACAAGTCCATTCCTCTCCCTACCCTAAGTGCATCATCACCTCTTCTGTGCCCCACGCCCTTCCTGCACCTGCTGACTCCATGTCCTCCTTTAAAAAAAAAAAAAAGTTTTTCTTCTTCTCAACTCAGTACCACTACCTAGTTTTTCCTCATGGATCCCCGTTTCATCACAACATTTTCCTTTGCATCTTCATTTCAGCTACTAGTAGAGCTGTGCAAATCTTTTCAGACTAGTAGTTTATTAGCCAAACATTCAGTTTTGATTGACCCAAAATTAATAATATTTTACACACTTTTGGCCAAAAATATTTGGCAAATAATATTTTTTTCAGGCTCCGTTCAGAAGGGGACTTAGGCGCCATTCACAAAATGACTGGAATCTGAGGAGGAGGAGGAAGAAATGCCCCCTTTATTAATGTTTAGCTCAGTGATTAGAGCACTCATCTGAAATGGACTTTTCCAATTTGCCAAAAATATAGAAAAATTCCAGATTCGGTTAGGGTCAAACCAATTTTTTATTTCAGTTTTTTAGAACTGCCAACAAAGGGGAAAAAATCAGCTATTCACCTGGCTCTAGTCTCCTAAGTAATACCAATCAAAACCAGGTGCACCTTTCGTGCCCACCCTCTCCATCTTCCATGTTCTTCCTTGCCTTTTTCTGCTCCCTACAGACTCTACACCAATCAACCTTATTCCCATTCCAGGCCTTTTGCCTACTTTTCAGCTGTTAAGTTGTTTATCCTTTGTAGTATTTTAAGGAGTTTTACCGTGCAGACAGCTGAAGCAGGCATTTAATACACAAAGAAAATAATAAAATGAAAATACTAAAAAAGCTAGTTCTGTGCATTGATTACTTAAGATACACTTAGAAGAAATTATTATAAATATGGGAGCTACTTCATTACTACATCACAGCTATTTGTGAATCTTTGTTAGCGTTGTTCAAATATTGCAAAACTAGTGTTCAGGAACATTTAACTGATCTGTAAATGGTTATTTGTTTTCACCATTTTTATATGTTCAAAAATGATGATTGTAATGGCACTCTCACAAACAGGTTTTGGAGAAAGGCTCTTGATATCTATATCTACATGTGAACAAGGCATATTTGTCATTCACAATTTGTTATTCTCTTTTTTTACAAAACTATTCTTTCAACCTAACAATATCATGTGACTTAGTCTATGGATAATAAATAGCAAAAAGTCAAAAGGGACAGTTCATATGCAATCTAGAGACTGAAATGTGCTTGAACAAATTACTCAAATAAATTCAAAACAAGGTCTATCTGAGGACAAATAACCAGAAACAAGGTTACATTTACCAGATAACATATTGGCAATGAAATTATTCAACCATATCTAGTCATTGTTCAAGATCATCAAGCTTTTTAAGTTAGTTTCTTGGGAGTCCAGCCTATATGGCCAGAGAAAATATTTTCTCAGATGACCTACTTTTATCTGTGGTGATGTGCATGTCAAGTGCTGCATATCAAGCACAGGAAAGGATAACTTGGAATTAAACTGGTGATGGATGTCTCTTGAACAATGATGAGTTCTGTGTGATTATGAAATAATCTCAGTAGTAACACGACAACTTCATTACTACAACTTGATGATAAATGGTCTTGGATAAAACAAAGTAGCTAGTGTATTTTTCAAGATTGTATTAAATGTATCTGGTTACCTTTCTTGGGATCAGTTGTTTCTTTGTTGATCATTGTCAATGTTTAGCTTGGACTTTTGTCGTCCTCTGATATTTGCTCTGAACTGACATAGCTAGCCTTCAGGCAATGCAAATTTTCACTTCTCAGAAACTTTAGCAACATGGGGTCCCATTGGCCATTACATATGTGTAGGCTTACATATGTGCTCAGTGCACAAGTATGATGGACGCTTATTTTTGAACTTTAGATATTCATCTTTTTACCTAGGTAGCACATGGCTCTCTCTTGCACATTCTGTTATGTGGCAATATGATTATGATCTCGTTTATATGCCAATGGAACCTCTAGAAGTCCTGACATGAAGTCTCACTGTCTGTTCTTTGTCAGGAATGCCAAGAAAATAGAAAGCTTTCCTCAAATAAAATGTTTCACAAAAGATGCCCTCTGTCTGGCCCCTCCCCTTACACCCACTCAATCTCCAAAATGCTGCTAATAAACTGCTCTCCTTGTCCTGACACTTTATGTTATTCCCCTCATTGAATTTCTCCATTGGCTTTGTGCATTCAGCCTCAGATTCAGCCTCCCCATTCTCACCTTCATTCTCCCAATCTCACTTTCTTCATACTGTCTTATATGGTCAGAACTCTGCCACTGTTTGCGCCAAACTACCACTACCTTCTCATTCAAGTCCCTGGATTAAAACCACTAGTTCCACCCAACCTTTCAACAATAATCCATGAAAAGGGAAAAGATCTATACCAATTGTCTGTTATCGGATATATTATGTGTATGTAATGTATTATTTCTATGCCTTGGGTCTTCATCTGTGTTTGTAGAGCACCTAATTCACTTCTGGTGCTCTGTGAATAATACTAATGACAATAGTAGACTGAGTTTGTAGATACACACAGACAACTTGCTTTATAAACTCTATCATACACCTTTCAGGGACATACAATTATGAATAATTCTTTGGGACCAATAGCATCTATCCCTTTAGAAGTCTTTTTCAGAGATGTGAACTTATGGGATCCATTGAAAAAATAAAGCGGGTCTCATTTCTAATTTAATGAGCAGTCTAGGGGACTCATCTTTGAAGAAATCATGTGTGCCTGTTCACTTAAGTAGTTGCTTTGTTTAACCCATATGTCCAGTTTATGCAACAAGATTTATAATGTCACGTTTTATCATTTCAGATCATTTGATCCATTTACCAGTAATTAAATGTAGTTTAAAGTGAGAGCAAGTCTCACGCTATGATCAGATTTTTAATAGGAATTATTACATGCAATCACAGCTATGATATATTTAATCTCTATCAAGATGTCATGTATGTCATTTGTTCCCCTACATAAACCTTCTCATGTTAAGTACATGTCTTATTTTGTCATGACTTACAAGCTTTTAGATTGTGTATAAAATAGAAAGCAACATCCTAATGACCTTTCCCTTGTGTTGAATATATATCAGAAATGACAGAGGCATAAAGAAAGTATAGAGCTGGGATTAAAACTAAGTAGTTGCTGAATCCTAACTCTGTTGCACTGACTTCTGTGTGACCTTATGGAAGTAATTGCACCTCTGATTCAGTTTTCCCTTCTGTAAAATGTTTGCTCACTTACCTCGCATGACCAGTTTCCACTGCCCCTTTCCTGCCCAAGAAGGACGACGTGGGGAGGATTAATTAGCTAATGTTTATAACAGATTTTGACCCTGTAGTGCTGTATTATTTTTATTATTAATAGAACCATAAGTAACATACTGTAGCTCTTAAAATATAAAGCATAACAAACAACATGTCACCATTTTATGGCTCCTGGACTCTAACAATGTTTTAATATATGCACGTCTCTAGCCATTTTCTGCTACAATTTTTTTTTTATTGCCTGATAGTTTCATGTTCCCTGCACAATAATGCTAACAGAAAATCCAGATTAGGATATATGCCCACATCCATTCATTGTCTTGTGCTTTCTCAGTCACATTGTGTGACAGGCAATAAACAGAGAGTGTAAGGGCAGTAACTGAATAGCTGTTGCCTAATCAATTCATGGATACATTCACAAGTGATCCTGGGTATGGCACAGGAGGATCATCATACTTATAGAATAAAATTTATATTTTAAGATTAAAAAAAAGCCCATGACCTGTTTCATCTGCACCTTTGCTCCCAAAGTAATGGTGCTGCTATGACAACAAGCTAATTGACAGCATAAGTTCAGGAAGATCAAGAATTCCCTTTAATATGGCAGGTAGCGGACAGACAATTGAACTCAGGTATTCATCCACAGGGAAACTTCATTGGTCTAAGCTTTCTTCAATAGAAATATCCTTAATAACTTGAGCTCAAAATAAGTTTGGCTTTAGGAGAAATCATATGCAAATGCGCACAAAGGATGTGTGTTTTTAGTTCTCTCTCAGGCTGGCATAAGCAAAGGCTTCCAAGGCTTAGCCCTAGCCTAATCCCTTTTAGCTAAAAGCTCCTTTAGCTGGAGGCTCATCTGCCAGCTCTCCATCAGTCCAGCAATTTCTCATGTCAGCTAGTGATGAGCAATTACTGACACATTAATCCTGTATCACTTCCTCACAGGACTGACCTTTGGCTGAGTTTCAATAGATTTAGATGAGATATATCCACTATTTGGGACTACCTGACGGGGGGAGTTGGAGGAACATAAAAAGACCGAGGTTTTATTTAAAATCAAGATTTGTCAAGATCAAAGAGACATAACCATCATCACATTTTATAGTTCCTATTTAAAAGATAGAGCTTACTTCAGAGAACTAAAGAGAGCAAAAGCCTACCTTTAAAAAGACAGTTACATGCTGCTAACAAGAAAGAAACATCTGAATCACATCCAGTGATTATAACTGTAGAATTTCTATTAGCAACATCACTGGCATATTACCTCAGATTTGCAACTGTACGTTGTTTTTGTTTTTTCATTGGTCGGCGTTTTGTTTGTTTGTTTTTGTTTTTAAGTTACATGTGTTACAATATCCAGTTTTTAACTTGATGGCAAACTGGGTCCTGGATCGAATTTCCAACTATCTAGCTTTTGAACTGTTTTAAATGAAGAAATAAAAACCAGGTTTATTGTCCAAGGTGAACCTCATAAAATTATCTAATATTTGTAACGGGAATGTGTCAACTTTGTTCCACTTTCTATTCTTATTAAAGTGGTCAACCCATGAAATAAGATTAATGTTGTGCTAGACATGAAAATGAGATATCAAAAATTATACTGTCACATGCATTTGATAAAGTATAGTGCTTTGACCTTTTCAATATTCTGAAGTGTGATTGGTTTTCTATTCCTTCACTGGCAGTGAGGAAGGAGGAGAATGGCTGAGCAATCAACATACATAAAAATGATAAGGACAGATAATGGAACACGTGGTTCTAGCTATAAAATTCTAAAGTCCCATTTTTGTACCAAAGACTAATATGGAAAAAATGTAGAAGCATGAGTCAGTTTGCAAAATTGTAATGAGAAAGATAAGTGTTACATTAGCCTTTTCTGACAGGGAAGGAAAATATGAGGTGGGACTGAGTCTTTATGCTGTACACCTGAAATATGTGCTTCAAAATTTAGGCATAGAACTTCAGCTCGTGTAAATCAGCATAGCATACCTGAAATAAAAAGAGATACATTGATTCACACTAGGAGCGATCTGGCCCCGTCAGTGTGTATGATACACAAACTCAATAAAATGCCTGTCATTATGTCAATTATAACTTCTTTTCAAGGTCAGTTACAGCTACAGACATTTTCTCTCATCTCAAATCTTGTGGTCTACCTCCAAGTCCTCTATGGACTTCCAAGGAAAATATCATCATACACTAATGACCTACCTAAGCATAACTGGATAATGTATAAAATAATCATAGAAGGAAATGGAATTGCAACAGTTATTGTTTTCGCAAATGAAATTAAAAGGCCATTTACCAAAAGAATGACTTGCTTATTCCCTAAAATATCCTTGTACATGCATCCTCTGTTTCTTGAAAAGATCTGTAAGGTTCAGCGTTTCTATGGAAGATATTGCTATAATGTTCCAGTAGGTGCATCTTTAATAAATATCACAAGGCTGGAGGCTCCTTAAAGACTTATTCCTCAATGCTGCACCAATTTACACAAGTGCTTAATTTTCAACTTAAGCATGTTCATACGTCTTTGCAGGATGTGGGCCTTATTTTCCTAGAAACTTAACAGAATTAATCTGATGCTTAAAAGGATGTTGGGAAAAATACGTTTAGATAGTCTTTCTTTAAAGTTAGAATAAGCTGTCCTACTGCAAAAAGCATTCAGTTATATCATACCTGAACATTAAAACCATGTTTTTCAGAACTTTCCTTGCCCATTTAGACAATTATTAGAGATAGCCACAAATACTAAAACCTCTTACATCATGCTGATATATCAAAATGCAAATTCTGTGACAACCATTATCCTAATATCATAGAATACCTAGTCCTGGCATGAGTGCAGGGGACTGGACTAGATGACCTCTCGAGGTCCCTCCCAGTCCTATGATTCTGTAACAATAAAGTGTCATATCATAAACACAGAATTATACAGTCACTGCAGGATCAGAGAGGAGGACAAGCTGAGTGACAAGAGAGGATCGTTTATGAGCCACAACTTCAGCAATTAAAAGGGAAATATCGAAAACTCAATTCAAAGTAAATTACTGTTTATACAAGCGCTCTTTTGTTTTAAGTTTCCCCAGCGTGCAAGTGCTCTTCAAAGCTGGTACAGTTGTGTACTGCATATAATTTTTGTTTGACACAAGGGACTTCTTGGGTGAAAAAAAGAAGTGCATTCTGCTGTAAAAAATAAAAAATCACCTGAATTTAGCATGTGTTCATTAATTGTAATTTACCTAAATTATTACACTAGAACAAGCAGAAAAATTGTAAGCATGTGTTCTTCTATCCTAACCGAAGGTGATATTGTTTTAATATTACAGGACGTATGTTGAAATATCCTGATTGACTGACTGATCTCAGTGTGTTTTAGAGTAGTTTATCATATTGACAAATGAAATCGTTTAATCATGCATGAACTTAGAGGTGTGAAATGCTCAAAGAAACAGAATAAGTAAATATAAATAAGGAGGGGGGGAGGAGTTTTCTGCTCAATGATCAAGTTACAATTTGCTTGAAAAGAGCATCAAAAGCAGGAATATAAATTGCCCTGGCAGTAAAATATAGCGTTTGCAATATCCCAATAGTTGGTCAGCAAGCTATTCATCGTAAACTCATGAGCATTCAGGTTCAAACCTCTCCCAGACCTGTCCCCTTTCTCAGCACATGGCACTGAATTGCTACATAAGAATGTGGAGACAGCTCATGAACTTCTTTCACATTGATGAGCAGCAACTTACCTGAGCAGCACCTGTGACTTGAATAGAATCAGTTGGGTGAGTAACTGCTTGAGGTTCATAATATGGCACTTCATTGAATTTAGCATTCTGTGCACAACCCCACTGTTTACTGAATTCATCTGCGCCGTGGTCTCAACCCCACATGGTGGCTACGACTGCAGAGTGCTAAATCTGCTGAAATTGCTTTGTGACAAAGTAATACCATATGCAGCCTCTCTCTTGTGCAAAATGAAATGTGCATTTGGGGGACTTATGTCTGCATAATCCATTTTCCTGTGAATAGAGCCCTAAGTTCTTAACCTGGATATATTACTTTCTATGTGAATCCCTGAACACACCAATTTTTAACTCAGACTTTATAATAACCAGTATTCTACAGTTTGATGACAAGTGTTCAATTTGTTATGCAATTTAAGTTGGCTGAAACACCAGTTAAATTTCACATCTATACATAGAATCCGCAGAGAAATAAAAGGCTTCTGGAAAGGTATTACTGTATCTCATGGGCCAATACGGCCCACAAAAAGTCAGGCAGATTCATTAAATATACCTTGGACTTCTATTAGAATTTCTTATGGAAGGGTGTTTTTCTAGCAATTAACTTTATTTCTGATTCTTTTTCTTTTTTTTTTTTTATAAGAGTCCATGCTAGAGTTCACTGTCTGAAGACTTTCTAATTCTGGCGAGATGTCATTTTCAGAAATAATTGTTCTTTCCAATACTAAAATTGAGACAGCACACAGACTTTTCAGTACATGGGTTTGCAACTCCTAATGGTGATAAAGGAGTGGAAGATGGTAGCCTTCATGTGACCCACTCTGTTAAATGATAAATCACGACCAATGCCATCAACCCAGCGACCAAACATTGATCAACGATCTCACAGTCTTCAGAGCAACAACAACAACTCAAGCTACCATAATTAACCACCTAAATGTAAAATTACAGTAGTTGTTCTAAATCAGCCACATGAAGAAGATGGTGATAAAGAGCAGTGAATTATGGCCCAAAGCTTGGATTGTTTGCATTAAAGTTTATGGAGTGGCTCAATTTACAACAACATTTGTATTCAGGACAGCTCTTTAAGCACAAGTGTAAGTGCTTTCCTGAATCAGAGCCCTAATCCCAATATGAATTTCATCAAGAACAGACTTGTAAATATAATTATGAGAGTGCTGTGTCTCACATGATCTGACATCAGCCTTCAAAATAAGTATGTAAACAAAATAAGTATGTAAATAAGTGTTTAAAACAAATGTTTGATTCAAACTGGGTATTTATTATTTATTGTGTGCATGCCTTTGTACAGAAGACATTCTATGCACCAAGAAGCTTACATTCCCTGGGACAGATGATGACTTTACCCTCCCACCATGGTTAGAAGTCTAAAGCATCCTGTGTGTGTTATTGCTTGTAAATTCTTAGAGGTCCTTTAACTATCTAGCAGTAAGGAATATGGGGCACTATATGTTCCTTCTCATTGTCTCAAAAGAGTTTCATTCTGGTTCTTACAGACCATTTGGGGGGTGGGGAATCCCCAAAGACATTTTTTTCTGGATTTATTCTTGCCCAATACCACTGAAAAATATGCAGGGCAATAATTGCCTGGCAACCCCTTAGCTTCCCAGAGATCCATGTACGGAATTCCAGGTAAGAGCGAGACCAGCTATGGTGGTCTGGGGGAGGGTTGAACAGGCGGTGCTAAGAGACAGAGGTTGGACCCTTAGACAATTGGGGAAACAAGGTTTCCCTTGGAGGCTCATTTTACCAAAACCCAAACTTACATGCAAACCAGGAACATGGGAACATAGGTCAACCAACTACCGCTGATAGTGTTCTGATCACGTAGAAACAGGAAACAAGAACTGCTGTGTTCAATTACTCAGTCTGTTTTTGTATTGTACCCCAGCTCTCTGGTTTTTCATAATATAGTAGATCCCTCTTAGGAAAGTCATTTTTCACAGAACTTCATAACTATAACGTTGCCATACCCCATGGGTTCCCAAACTTGTTCGTGGCTTGTTCAGGGTAAGTCCCTGGTGGGCTGTGAGATGCTTTGTTTACCTGAGCGTCCGCAGGTACGGCTGCTCTGACCTCCCAGTGGCTGCAGTTTGCCTTTCCCAGCCAATGGGAGCTGCGGGAACAAAGCGTCTCGCGGCCTGCCAGGGGCTTATCCTGAACAAGCCGCAAACCAAGTTTGGTAACCTTCAAAATCAGATCTGCAATTTAAACTTATATTTTTGATGTGTTACAATGTATAAGTCCACTGGGACTTGTTCTTCTGTATAATAAAATAGTGATCTGCTTTTGCTGATATTGAGGAGAGATTAAAGAGACTAGGACTTTTCAGCTTGGAAAAGAGAAGAATAAGGGGGGATATGATAGAGGTATATAAAATCATGAGTGGTTAAGTCTATTAATGGCTATTAGCCAGGATGGGTAAGGAATGGTGTCGCTAGCCTCTGTTTGTCAGAGGGTGGAGATGGATGGCAGGAGAGAGATCACTTGATCATTACCAGTTAGGTTCACTCCCTCTGGAGCACCTGGCATTGTCCATTGTCAGCAGACAGGATACTGGGCTGGATGGACCTTTGGTCTGACCCAGTATGGCTGTTCTTATGGTGTTGTGTAACCATAACCTAAGATCTGGATCTGTGTGGTTTTGACAGCAGGATGTTTTCCTCATATACCTCAGGAAGAGTTCAGGAGAGAGTATATCAATGATCATCATTTAAGTGTCAGAATATGCAAGCAACCACCACAAAGGTACCACAATTACTTCTTTATCTACACATAGGAGGGAACTGTAGCAACTCCAGTACCACCATGTGGTAACTGTTAGCAAAGGACAATCTCTTAATGGCAACCACCCTACAAATTCCAGTTACAACCCTTTGAAGAGTGGTGGAGGAATTAAGGAAGTAGGATGGGAGCTGTTACAGCCACATCCAGCAGTGTATTCTGGTAAATTCAGTTCATGTTATTAACTGAATTCACAGCTGATAGCAGAGTCAAGGTAAAATCCCAGCCTACATGCCAAGATTTCTGCCTCAGAAGGTATTTGGTGCTTGGGTGCACGGTCAAGCTGCAAGCACATTGCCAGCTGGTGATACAAATCACCATAACTGTATTATCTACAAATAAAACTAAGATGTTACCTGTTTTTCCAAAGCATGAGGAGCCTCCAACTACCCAGGACTCAGTACATAAAGGATAATCTAAAGAACCCACAGGTAGACAGTAAATATTGTCAGTTTTCCATAAGAACAATGGATGATCTACTGCAGGGAAGTCCTGTTAGTTATGACCCATTTCAAAGACTAATTATTTAATATTATAAGAGATAACATTAGAGTCTACATTTTGGATTAGTTGCATGGTATATTTAACAGACAACCACGGACTGCTCTCCCCTGCAAGTCCCTCTGCTTTAGCAAGATGAGAAAACATCAGGATAACAGCATGAATAATGTAATGCAATATTAATATAACTTTCACTGGAAGCAAGTAACATTCTAGAACTATAACACGCTTACATATTTCCATTTGCTAAATAAGGATATTCATTAGACAGAAATATTTATCTAGTGCAATTCATTGGTTTACTAGTTTCCCCCTTGTTGCATTCATTATACAATGGTTTCCCAAAATTGTTGTGTCTATTACTATTTGCTCATGATTTTCATGGCTGTCTTTTTTCTTTCCTCATGGATAAAAATACAGATTTATGCTCCCAGAAGTCAATGGGAGTTGCAGCTGTGTTACTAAAAGTAGAATTTGTTGCACTATATTGTTGCACTGTATTGTGTTTATTTTAGTGGAGTTTATTTTCCTCACAAATAGCTCCAGACCCTGATTTTCCATTGCATTTCTTCTTGTAGCAATTTACACCTGCACATAGTGGGTATAAACTGCTTCCATTCTCATTTAGAAGCATTTTAGACTCCCTTTACAAAGGGGTACATTGACATGATTCAGCTTCCATTATAGGAAGAGGTGTTACAAGAGTGCTCTCTCTCTCTATATATGTGTAAACAGTTAGAGAAAAAATGTGCAAATAGATGGCATTCAAGAATATGTAGCCTTGTTCCTGGGTTCTGTAGGCCCAAAAAGGTTTGTTGTTGTGGTGCACTGCAAATAGCTTCCTGTGCTGTTCTTTATAATAGGGGTTAGTATAAATGACTTCACAATGTTAAGGACAATGGCAAACAAGGATTGTTATCAATGCAAATGTTGTACAAAAGATTGATAGGGATATTAGATGGCCCATGTTGACATTTGAGCTTAATTATTTGCTTTTCACTGATTTTTGATGGGCCACAGAGAGTTGACATAAATAAAGTAGTTCCATTTCCCATAAGTTTCATCTAACAAAGTTATCTTTTCCCAAGCAGAATATAGGCAATGGGATAGAAAAGTCATAGGTTTAAATGTACCATATAAAGAAATAAGCATTAACAATAAACAAAATGCAAATCTTGTTTGAACCCCATTATCCATATGGCTAAACAAAGTGTCTTCCAGTGTGATATCAAGGAACATAAAAGCAATCCAAAGAGAGAACAGAAGAAGGAAAGGTAATTTGGAAACTACATTATTTCTTCAAGTTTTTTTTTTTTAATTAAGAAGTTCAAATTTTATTTGTGAAGGAATTTAGTGCCCATGGATGGATATGAGGAAATAATTGTACTAGCTTAAGCCAGGCATCTCAAATTTTGACTTTCAACCTACCTATTATTTCACTCCTGGCTTACTGCTAATTATGCTGAATTTTGCCAAAAGTTACCATGAATGTGTGCCACAAGTATGAGAATAAAGATGAGACCAAACTACTTTCCTTCACCTAACCAATTTAGGAACCACTGCATAAAAGGCTTTTACATAAAAGGCTTTCAACAACAAGAATGACATTCTTAACATGGACATCTCATCTACCCAACATCCCTTCCCCCCCAAAAAGAAATGAACAAGTGAAAATGCAAAAACCGGGAACAACCAACTCAACCACTAAATAAAATAAATAAAACCCAAGAGAATATTTTTACTTCAAAAAGGGAAGGGAGTCTGGGAATTTTGAAGACTACTAAGGACTGTTGATTTTATATAGAAGGCACTCAGATACGGTGACCTACCAATGGGAGATATAATAGATCTACAAACAAACAAAAGAAAGAATGTGACGAAGCATCAAAGCACTTAAGCATGGGTAATTTTATGCATGCAGTTATGTTGTAGCTTGTTGGTCCCAGGATATTAGAGGGACAAGGTAGGTTAGACAATCTTTTAGTGGAAAGAAACAAGCTTTTGAGAAGAAAGCTTCTCTCTCACCAACTGAGGTTGGTCAACTAAGCGATGTTACCTCACCCACCTTGTCCCTAACTTTAAACATAGGAGTTGTCTCATTAGGTCTGTCCTGCACCACTAAAGTTAATGGGTGCAGGATGGGTCAATGGGACTACTCCTATGGTTAAGGTTGTCCACGTGTTTAAGTGCTTTGCTGGATTGAGGCTAAAATACAGGGAAACATCCCAATGTAAACAATTTTTTTTATTGCTGAGCAAGTGACCTTTCTCCCACAAAGATTTAAAAACATCTTAGAGCCCAATATACCCAGTTGTTCTATCTGTCACATGGAAAGTCTGTGGGTGTGAATGGTAGGGCACTGCAACTGTAAAATTTCAAGTTTCATTTTGTTTGCAAACATTGTAGCATTTAATATTGTTTACCAATTAATAATGCTTACTTTTCTACATACACTTTTCTGTGTAAGTCAAAGGCTTTTTTCCCCTCTTAAGAAAAAAAAATGTCTTATGCCAAAAAAATATATTTTCTTCACAAAACACCAAACTGAACATTTTTATAAGTCCACATGGAGAAAAGTGTTTTGTTTAATCAACAGAGCAATACTTCCTGTACATCTCCTTCCACTTAGGACACCAGAGATGAAATGATAATTTACTATCTTGCTACATCACCCACCTACTTGATGACAATGTTTACAATAAAGTACACTCTATAAAAGTTTAAATGAACTGGCAGAGAACAAGGACACTTCTGGTGCCTAGAGTGTATATATGTTTTATTAAAGAATTGCCCTCCGGTCACAACACTAAAGGTACAAGTATGGCAGCATTTATATTATAAACCTTGTTTTTCCATTTCTTTTACAGCTTGTCTGTTTCAAATTGCATTTAGTTGAAAGTGGGCATAGAAACAGACATTTTATATGTAAATATGTTCTATCGGGAACATTTCTAAAAACGGCCACGGTAGAAAGGGACAAAGGATTAAGTGGCAACCATTGCTGAATCAAGCTGCAGACTAACACTACTAATGGGGAGGAGGGTGAAATCGTGGCCGTTGAGGTCAGTGCCAAAACTCCCATTGACTTCAATGGGGCCAGAATTTCAGTAAAGAACTAGCAGGTGGTCCCCACAAAGATTAGGTTATGGGTAGTAAAGGGGTATCTGGGCGATTTAAAAAATTTTGAGTCCCTTTCCAACAACCCTTCCTCCCCAGAACCCAATGCGCAGCATGATTTAACTACTCTATAGGTGAAAAATTTTCAGGATGTGATGCAAGGAATTTAATACTGTGGTTGTTTCCTTCCCTCCTCGGTCCCTAAAAAAAAAAAGAGAACTTGAGAGACAGTGGTAGTGAGAGTCGGGAGAAGACCGGGCCCTTGAACACAAGAGGAGAACTTCTCTTTAGTGGGTGAAAAGCAGGATAGTCAGAGAAGCCTAATTTAAAGAGGGCAAAAAAAGTTTGTTGTTGTGGTTTGGAGGAGCTCTATCCCTAAATGGGGAGTTCCACCAAAGGAAGTTAAGGAGGCTCCAGGAAACGTCATTTTAACGATTGCTGTTCTATTGCAATACTGCTCAGCTACACATGCAAGGGTTTCTGTCCCTTTCTATTTTAGGGTTGCCAGACCTCCAGGTTTGCCCTGGAGTCTTTAGGCATTAAAAATTAATCTCCTGGAGACGGCTGTGAGAAACCTGGGGAAAAAAGCCATAAGGAATTCTCAAAATGAATACTGAAAGGCAATTCAGATTTATCTCATCAGCTTCTTACTAGTTTCATACATTACTGGAGACTCTATACACCAGCCTGTGTTTGAAATGTCAAATCAACACGTGCTTGCCATCTCTCAACCATCTTATTGGTATACAGATGCTGTGAGTTATGTCTCTACAGCAGGGGTGGCCAACCTGAGCCTGAGCAGGAGCCAGAATTTACCAATGTACATTGCCAAAGAGTCACAGTAATACGTCAGCAGCACCCCATCAGCTCTCCTCCCCACCCCTGCTCCAAGCACCTCCTACCCACCAGCAGTCCCGCTGATCAGCGCCTCCCCTTCCCTCCCCACACGTCCCAATAAGCTGTTTCGTGGCATGCAGGCGGCTTGGAAGGGGAGGACCGAGGGCACGGCAAGCTCATGCGGGAAGGGGTAGAGTGGGGGCAGGGCCTGTGGCAGAACCAGGGGTTGAGCAGTGAGCACCCCCTGGCACTTGGAAAGTTGGCGCCTGTAGCTCCAGCCCCGGAGTCGGTGCTATACAAGGAGCCGCATATTAAACTTCTGAAGAGCCGCATGTGGCTCCGGAGCCACAGGTTGGCCACCCCTGCTCTACAGTAAAGTCAGTGCTGTCTCAGTGACCAAATGTAACTCTGGCTCATGAGCAATAACAGCATTTTGCACTTTCAAAAGGAACAGATCAGTTTTTCAAAATGGATGATTTCAGTGGAGACTCTTCAATATCAGCTCTGAAGGCATTGTGAAAAGGAAAAAGTATGATTGTACTTACAATGATGACTGGTGTAAGGACCCAGAATATAAAAAGTGGCTTCACATAATAGATGAATTGACACAATGTGTTGTGTCAAGCATTTTCCATTTAATATGAAGGGAGATGAGCCATTGCCATTCGTGCTGAATGTACAAAACACAAAGATGCTGTGAAAAATCAGAAGTCAATCTCCTCCCCCCCCCCCCGGCCCCAAAAGAAAGGAAACCTCAGGAAAATCTAGTGACAACTGAAAAAGATAGGAGAAGTTTTCCTAAACTGAGATTCATCATTTATGTTATTCTAGTCAAAACTGCAACAACAAGTTGCTTCCACAGTTTTGACTGGATTCAGAAACTGAAAGAAGGACATACAAAAGCATCTAGTATTACTGAAAATGTTTTGGCACCAAAACCACAGCAACTTTAGTTAATGATCTTGAATTAGCACTGATTGGAATGGACTCCTCAAATAAAGTTTTTCCCTGTAACTGTTCTTTATTTTTCAAAAAACCAGAAGAGATTATTTTATTTGTACCATGACAATGACAAGACTTGCTCCACTCATTTCAAACATTAAATAAAACAGCCTTTGTATGAACTGTGTGTCAGCCTATTTAGCTGATAACACCTGTTAATTCTGGGAAACACAGGTCAGTTCACCACGAGCTGAAACAACTGAATGACAGAATGATTCAGGATGGCTGCAAATACCATCTAATTCACAACTACGTTAGAAACAGCGTGAAAGCTTTGAGGCTGAATGTCTTATTCTGAATCATAGTGAAGTCTCTTCCTCCACTAAGACAGAATCTCTCAGTTCAGTTTTTGATTTTGTAGAAAGTGAGTATAAGGAACTTCTGCATCATGTGCCAACATGGCTATCCCTTTTGCCTGTGATAGAATGAGTCCTACAGTGCTGGCTTGCACTAAAGTCATTTTATTTCAGAGGGGAAAGAAAAATATATCCAGTTATATGGGAAGAATTCAGTGAAAATGATCAGGAGTCTCTTCCTCTTTGGATTTATTGGATTTTGCATTTATTTCCTTTATCAAGCACTCAAAATTTTAGCTTTTTTTTCCCTCTCCCTCCCCCCACACCAATCAAGCACTCAAACTGTAAAATTCAGCAATATCAACTGTACAGAACTAGACTGTCATAGAAGCTCTTTATTCTAAATTACATAAAATGAAAAAGGACAAGTTCTGTGGATTATCAGCTCAGGATAATTTGTACAATGTCTCTCAGTGGAATAGGAGAAAAATTGGGGAAGAAACAGATCCATGGTTGAGCTAATAAAGGTATGGGGACTACCCTCTCCTAGCCTTCACTCGCAGCAGCTTTTCGATAAATATTATGCAGTCAGAAGATGCTATATAGGCATAGGTTAGGTAGGCAGCTACCTGGGGAGGCACAGCTGTCCATGGTGGCAGATCCACGGCAAGTTGGGGTATGATCTACCCCACACTATCTTGTCCCGGAACAGATAGTCAGTGTGCACCCTGACATGCATTAACTGTTCCTTAATGTGCTTTGATCATTAACACAGGTACAGTGACCTCAGCACAGACCATGTGGCTGGAGGGCCTGGCCCAGCAGGAGTGCACAGCCCAGCCCCTGATGGGCTCTCCCTGAACAAGACTAAGGATGAGGGGCCTGAGCAGTGACTAAGTGGCCTGCCTGTTCCCATCTGCCCCCTGCTATAGACCTCCTGCTGCTTGGGCCTATTCCCACCCCCCAGCTGCCACAGGCCCCCATTTCCCCTATATCCTAACGCACTGCCCTAGTCTTTCTGCCCCCATCGACTCCCTGTGTCCTCTAGACCATCTGCTACCAGGGTCCTGCCCCACTGTACCATCATCCCCCTTCTCTACCATCCTGCTCCACCTCCCCACTCTACCTGCACCATGATCTGCTCCCTGTTTTCCTAGCCCTCCCGCCCACCTCCTTTGGCCCCTTGGTCCTGGTCTCCCCAGGGTCCTTGACACCCATTCCCCACCCTGTGTGCAGACTCCAGTCTCCCATATTATTTCCCCAACACACTGTTCCACCCATGTATCGCTTGCCTTCCCCCAGCTTCAAGTCAGGGACCCCGCTCCTCTGCCTTGCTCCTAATGCACTCTAGGGTGCCCTTTGGATTGATGCTCAGCATTAGGGTCAAAGTCCAAATGTGCGTCTGTGGTGGGGAGAGGGGGCATATATGAATCTCACAGTGCTTTTGGAGGTAAATCCCTAATGCAGGGCTGCTGTCTTCTGGGATGGCACATCCAGTGGGGGTCCTTCCAGGGAAGCCTGTTGATGGAGGAGCACACTGCTCTATTTGCCACTCTGTCACCCCAAAAAGGCAATGGACTTTGGCAGGTAAGGAAACTGCAGGGGGTCACTTCTGTCTCCATAGGGTGTCCTTTTTGTTGTGTGTGAGTTTGAAAGGAGTCACTTAGGTCCCACACACCTTTATACTCAGACCAGGGCTGTAGCCAGGGGTAGCACCACAGTTCAATCCAGGTTGTGTGGGCCAGATTTTCTGTTGGACCCTTAGCTTCAAATAAGACAAGTTTGCTATGAAAAGGTAACAGACGTTTGCAAGGAGAAAACACTGAAGGAAAAACAGTCTGAAACTCAGAAACTCATGCACCCTACCGGATATATTCCCCACTTTGTCCACTAAAAAACCACCACACACACTATACATGAGTGTTATTATATCCCATACCATGCTAATTTGTCTTCTTATACTTGGTCAACTTGCAATACAGTGCTAGTTTGCTGGTCACAATAGAGAGGCATGATAAATTTGTGTGGAATCAGCAAGCCAATAGGTATAACTGAAGGTGGCACCACTAGTAACCCCTTCTCTGCACCCTCACCCCCTGCAAAACCTAGCTTTGCCACTGAAGCAGATAAGGCATTGTCAAGCTGCATCACACACCTTGAGAAATGTTTTCAAACAAATGTCAGTCCCCTCACTGGACAATGGTTTGATATTAAGTTGGTTGAAGATTTTCACCTTGAGATTGATTTTGACAAGCTTATATATGATGGCTCCTGCATTTTACAGCAAAGAAGAAGAAATAATTTCAAAGGAGCAAAAATTTTAGTCAAAGATGGATGAAAGTTTTCAAATATACACTCTAGTGAAAACGGGCATTTTCAAACTCATATCTTTCACACTTGGAATTCCAATATCAAATTTATACTGTGAAAGGGTTTTCAGCTTAATGACTCAGCTTCAGAGCAAAGAAAGAAAAAAAATTAAGTGAAAGTGTTGTGAAAGCAGAGTTACCAGTGCAGCTGGTACTCATGTCTTACGCTGACTCTTACGAATGTCAAAAAGTCTGCTGACTTCCTGAAAGCAGCAAGCAACCAACTTATCTACTGGTTTAAGAAAGAAACTAGAACAAAGGCAACTACAGGAAATCCAGCTTCCATAAAATAAATGGAATTGTATTTACTTTAAGTCTAAATAATGCATTTTTGCTGTATCAGTCTTTTGGCATTGGTATATTATTAGCTTTTAGTTATTTTTAAAACAGAATACACACACAAAAGTAGCTTGAACCCTATCACCCTTGTAATAATGTGAACCTTATTTTTAAAAGGGGTGATTTTTCAATATTGCTTATTTTGTACCGTGTTTGAACTTTGCTTGCACATGAAAGAGATACACATTACTCCTTGTTTTCCACCGGAGGTAAACTGCAGACAAACTGCTTGCTCCATAGTAAATGGATTTTTGAAATAGCTCAGTCCTTAAAGCTATTGTGTCATGTGATGAAACCTCCCAGAATGCATACAACCTGCGTATATGCCCACCAACTGTTCCTTCCATCCAGGGTGCAACCAATGTCGGGGTTCTAAAATCATTCCTTTTATGGGCAATTTGGGAGGTAGTCACTTGTTTTACACAGACTCTTACAATGGAAGAATAATGGATGAGGAACAAAAAACCTTATTGTAAGATACAGACAAATGACTGTCCACTTAAAGCACAATATGCACACAAAGCAGTCAAACAACTGGGGCTTGTATTAGTAGGAAACTAAAAATCACTGTGCTCTGATCAGAGAGGCAGTTGATCACTTAGAGAACAAGAACATCGCTTAATTAGAAGATCGTGAAATGTACCTGCTCCTGCTATTAAAGGTTTTCATGATTGTGGCACAAACTGAAAAACCAGGCTGCTCTAATGGCTCTTATACAATCCCCTAGCCAAGATTCTGGTGCAGTAGCATAGCTGGGGGGGGAGGGGAAATAGATGTGGCCAGGGCATTATTATGCACAGCAATTGTTGGAGGCCCCTGGAAACAGCTGGCAGTCAGCAAAATTTAGAGCCACCTTTACACTACTCTAATATAAAACTAGCACATCCCAGTCTGAGCTGTGGCAAATTCTCTTCAGGTACAGCTCAAGATTGGGCCCTATCCATTCAACACAGGGGTCCCGTTTGACACAATGAATATCTGCCATGTGTACTCCATAGCAAATCAGTGCAGCTGTTTGGATTTGGGTTTCATGTTGGTGTGAGAGGCATTTGTAATGAGTTATTTACAATTTTGGCGTACCCCATGGCTTCACCCTGCAATATCACTGAATTAAAACATATATATGATTATGTATGTTTTTATTTTGTTGAAGTACATGTGGTATGATACCATACATATCTGCAATTCCTTTGTTAAGTTGGAAATCACACTGATAATTTCTCCATGAATCCAGATGTTCAAGTGGAGTGTGTAGTAATATTGACAATTTTAATGTCTTGGCTTTCTTAATTTCATTGTAGTTTTTAGCCTGCTAAATCAGATAGAGGTCACATATTCAGAGCTACCGATTTTGCGGTGAAGCAAGCATCTCTTCAGATGGTATTGACTGTGGAGAGCCTAGCAGACTAACACAGTATGGTTCATTGTTGTTCAAATTCTTATTGGCATGCTGTATTTTTTTCCCCTGTCTTTCATAGTAGAGATTGATTGCTACAGAAAAGCAACTGCAGGAATCTCCAAGTAAAGGTAAAGGTGTCAAAATAATCTAATCAATTTCAATAGATCAAAAACACCTTTCCAAAAATGACTGATGAGTTTTACAAGCAAACATTAAACATTCCCACTTAGAAATAACTCAGTGAAGCAGAATTCTTTATAGTTTATTCTGTATTTGGTAGAATATTTGTTTATTTAACCCAGCAGAAAGCTATAATAGAACAGTCAAATAATTACTTCACATAATGCTCTGCCTGATTAAATGTTTAGATGTTCTTGGCAAATAACAGGTGCAAATCCTGGTACTACCTTCCTCCCCAACCCACCCATTATCTGTGGTTTGGTTGGCATGGTAGGATGGGGAAAACAGTATAGTTATGATGCACGGGGGCAGGATAGCACACAGGGCTGTCTGTACCCTTTATATACACACCATGCAGTCATGCTTTGTGGGTCTCAGTCTGCCACAGTGTGGAAAGGGGTGAGGGACAGCGGAGATACTTATTGTAAGTAGTATTATGTTCAGTTAACTCTAACTGACATGATACGGAGCAATGTGCATCTCCTTGTATCAGCTTGGGGACGTTCAGTCAGAGAGGCCCATCTGGCCTCTACATTACCGGCCTTCGCCAGCGTTCCACTAGGGAAGGGTAGCTTTAAAATTCTGAAGAGGGTCTATGTGAGCCCAGACATTGGAGACTTCCCAGGACATACACTTAATTACATGTATCTTCCACATGTTGCCCCATCTGCACATCAGTCAGGCCTAACTATTTTCTGGGCTGCACTGGCAAGCCCTGGGACCTAAAGCAGAGTTTCTGGATGGCTGTTCCTGTGTTGATAGCAGAGTTAGCAGATATTGCAATCACAATACCTTTGAGTGGAGAAGCCCTCTTAATGCTTGTTAAGATGCAGGCTAGCCTGTTAAAAGCTGTTTGCTTGCCATGTTGTAGCTGCCTCTGCTTCCAATGTACTAACCTGCATCTTTATAAGCACTGAGTCATTTTAACCTAACTCAATTGAGCTAACGGGGCTGTTCAGTGGGACTACTCAACTGAGCAAACGTTTGCAGGATCGCACCCATTGCCTGTTAATATACAGCATGCTTGTCCGTAATACAAGTATTCAGTTAGCACTATAGGCATCAGTGCAGTTGAGACCATTAAAACTTCCATACTTCTTTATTTGATATTATATCAATCCTCAAAAGGAACAGGGTTTGCTCTTTAATCTTTCAGCGGGCAAGACATGGTTCAACTTCTGCCAGGATTTCTGTGGGGTGCTGGAACAATTTTTATTGTGGGGGTGCCGAGAGCAATTGAACCAAACTGTAAACCCTTTATATAATGTAAATCACTTCAAGCCTGTGGGTGCAGCAGCACTCCCAGCACCCCTAGTTCCAGCAACTATGTCTGTGTTACAAATAGAAAAATTGTAAAAAATTCATAAAGCAGAGAAACCAGAAAATGGGTCAGTGTCAGTGATGTATTAATTTTTCAACACAAGAATGTAATTCTCTTGCACATCCTTTCCAGTAACCCTTTGAAGTAAATAGCAGTAAAACTGGAATGAGTTTGCATTTGAAATCTGCATATTGCAATTTTTAATGTTGCTGCATATGAGTACAAAGAAAATTAATGAGTCTTTTAGAACTACACAATTTTATGTTTTGCTTTGAACGTGCGGTTACATGGAGAAACAAAGTTTGTGCTAATCTAGTATAAACAAGAAAGACAGTGTCATCAGCAGTGTCTCAACAGTTCAAAGGAATACCATGGGGGTTCTGCATCAAAACACAAAATCCCCATCCTTCATTACCATTGTCTTGAAATTGGCATTTGAGGGTGGGGGGTGATTATGAGGAAGGGATTAGCTTGCTTTTTTTTTTTATTTAAATTAATGTGTAGTTTTGAAACTCTGCAAACCAGGATCAGACAAGTGTATGGAAAACAAAACACCTTATTGGCAGCATGACCTTCAAAATGTCATCTACACTATAACAGTTCAAAGAATTTCCAGATTCATAAACTGCAGTGTGCTGCCTTTGACAACTTTATCAAATGTTTTTCTAAAGCACTTTTGGAAGAAGGTTAATCTAGTCTCTCACATTCAATAAAATACAAAGGAAGGGCTCACTCTACAGATCCATTTTAAATAATCCAAAATTGTAGTCTAACTATACTATTGCTCTAACACTGGGATGTTTATGTTTCAACTAAAGGATCAAAGGAAATGTAAGTACATAAGAAAAAGAGATGGTTAGGTAGTGTACATGACTGTAGGGGAAATGAGAGTGATGTGCTATATTATGTATTATATATCTTGCAGTACAAAGAATCCCAGATGAAGATTTAGTGGGAAATTTTTCCTCCCCATAATTTCTTCCCCAATAACATCCCCAGCCACCATAATCTGTGCAATAGTTTACATTTTGTTACAACACCACACCATACAGAGAACAGGCAGATATGACCCATAGATAAACGAACTCACTCTACAAGTCAATCTCACAGAAATTAAAATAGATATATTTATTTGTATTCCATTCCCCCCCCCCTTTACAGGTGGGAAGCAACAGGATAAATGCAAAAAGTAATAACTTGATTACAATTATTACCTGTAATCTAGCTCTGTCAAGCCTTGATTCTCCTCTCACTTACACTGGTGTAAAAAAAGGAATAATACAAGTGAATTCCATGAATTTACACTAAAGTATAAATGGTCTGAGATCAGAACCAGGGCCCATATTTTTATCCAGTCAGCTTTTGAGAATCCCTACTTGTCCATTCACACACAGAGTGGGTGACACTTTTGTATGGCAAATAAAATACTATTTATACATTAATAGTCACAGTAGTACAGGAATTGTGACTAAAGTTTGGGTCTCAGCCAGAAAGTGTTCAAGATAGTTTTTCTACATACAAACATTACAGCAGAGATAGGCTTCCTTTACAAACAAAATATGTTAACTGTCATTAATAAATAGTATTGCAGGACAAGTTTCATCTCAGTACATTACTGTTGGGTTGAAGTTCATCTTCAGCTCCCAGGAATTTCTTCTTCTTTTTAAACTTTCTGCTAAATATAACCCAAACCAAGTTTATATGTCATAACCTAATCTAAGAGAGGAAGCCATCTGTAGGTTTGATAGTCTAGTTCAGACTTCATTTCCATTTCTGCTTCCCTACTGAGACTTGGCCGGGGTGCCAACTAATACCAGTTGTAGTAATGCTTGGTTTTGCGATGAGGAAAGTTGCCAATTGGTAATGGAGAATGAACAGCCAACAGGATTCACAGTCATCAACTATCACTTCATAATGACTTTTGCTCACTGTTATCCCAGAAACTATCTACAGATGAAAGGCTCTGTAGGTGATTGACAATGCCCTAGCCTTCCTCTTATTTTTTTCCACTGATGTCATCTGTTTAGTCTAAGATGGAACGAAGCTGTGTGTTACAATAACAGTGTATCATGGTCCAATGGTTGTTACTGCACCATTGATATAATTAACAAATAATCCAATTTGCACATTGAAAAACCTTGACCTGGATTCTGGTTTCAAATACATCATTGTAAATCCACCAGAGTCAATGAAATTACATCATGTAAAAGTGTTGTAAGAGAAATCAGAATCTAGACCCCTTATTTTCATAAACTGCAAGAATAAATCTAAGTAAGACTGCAATGAAGAACTATTTGCCAGAGTTGTGAACATAAGAGAAAAGCTCTTTAAAAGCTCGTCAGCTTTCAGCCATTTGTTCACAGAAAGGACAGCTGGTGCTCAAGTTTAAATATTAAGTATGGAAGCTTGCCAATCTGCCCTTATTGCAAAGTAGGCTATACACAGTAGATATTACAAAATAATAAATACTTCAATTTTAATGTTTGCTGCAGATTTAATTATCAAACATAAAAGAATAACTTTTTTCCCCTCCTAGGGGGAGCCATGCAAAATTCTCTCAGGCTCTTACAACAAGAATCCTAGTCTGGACCTTCCATTGACTAGGGGTAAATTTCTCCTTACCTCCTAAACCAGGGGTGGGCAAACTATGGCCCGTGAGCCGGATCCGGCCCCTCAGGGCTTTGGATCTGGCCCACGGCATTGCCACCCCCGTGGCACCACGGGCCCCGTGCTGCTCCCAGAAGCAGCTCGCACCATGTCTCTGCGGCCCCTGAAGGAGGGAGGGAGGGTAGATGGTCTGCGCACTGCCCTTGCCTGTGGGTACCTCCCCCGAAGCTCCCATTGGCCAGGAACGGGGAACCGCAGCCAATGGGAGCTTTGTGGGAGGTATCCACAGGCAAGGGCAGTGCACAGAGCCCTCTGCTCCCCCCATGGTGCCGCCTGCTTCCCGGAGCAGTGCAGGGTCAGAGCCAGGGCAGGCAGGGAGCCTGCCCTGGCCCCGGTGCACGCCGCTGCTACTCCAGAGCTGCTCCAGGTAAGCGGTGCCAGGCCAGAGCCCAAACTCCTCCTACACCCTGCCCCGAGCCCCATGCCTGCCCCCAACCCCCTGCTGCACCCTGCACCCCAACCCCCTGCCTTGAGCCCTCTGCCATACCCCGCACCCCTCCTGCACCTCAAACCCCTTCCCTGAGCCCCCTCGTACAACCCACACCCCTCCTCTGCCCCATCCCCTTGCCCTGAGTCCCATCCTGCACACCGCACCCCCTCCCACACCGCACACTCCCTCCCACACCCCAACCCCTTGCCCCAGGCCTACATTCATGGCCTCACATGCAATTTCCCTACCCAGATGTGGCTCTCAGGCCAAAAAGTTTGCCCACCCCTGTTCTAAACCATACTCACAATGCAGTCTAAACTGAGATTAAGTTCAGAGTCTCCTTTATTAGGCAAAGTTTTCCCACTTGGTAGACTGAGAGCATTTAATTTCTTACTTATGAGTTGCTCATGTATCCTTGCAGAACAGCCTTCCTTTCTATTTATATTTTACTGGGTGAAGTTGCTTGTGTGTTGAAGATGTGACCCAATACCCACTGAAAGAAATGAAAAGACTCCAACTGATTTCAGTGGGCTTTAGATCAGGCCTCAAGGACCTGATTTTCCAGTGCCTTTACTTCATGCAGTCATTTATACCTGTACAAAGGGAACATAAAATGCTACTTGTAAAAGAGCCCCCTGAGGTTTCTCACCTAGATGAGGGAATCTGACCACATCAGTTACTGGCACTGGGTGTCTCCAGCACAGGCCCCAGCTCCTTACAACTTGCAAAGACCCCTTGTAGGCTTTTTTAGGACTTTCTGGCTTACCCTGGGAGTTCACAGCTATCTCAGGGTGAAGGTCTCCTGGCTGGAAATTCCCTCTGTGGCTCCAGGAGTCCTTGCAGCAGTCTCCTGCTTCACACACTCCTTCCCTAACTGACTGCGGTTTCCTCCCTTTTAAAGGCATCCTCCCTACAATATATGACTGACAGGTCCGGAGGGGTGGGGCTAGCCCTACTCCCAAAGCCTGTGTGGCACCTTCTTCATCAGTGTGGGGTCTACTCCCCCCATCACACTACCATTCTGAGCTGAACATATTTTACATCCCTTCTGAATTAAGTGTAAAATGACTCCATAAGATACAAGTCTGAAGAGAGTGAGGCTTTGCATTTAGGGGCTAACAGAAATAGCCTATGGCTTGATACGATTAAAAAAAATCTTTTTCCAGGCTATTGCTGTTTCTGTTATAGAGCTTAAAAAAAAAATCATGTGCAGTAATCTTTCAAAATCCCTCACCCGTGTGTACAATTGGTTACTCAAGGTCACCCATATAGACAGACCATATAACATATAAGAGTGAAGGGGAGATACAAAAAGCTGAATCGCAACCCGCAGTCCTCAGTGTTAACTAGTGGGTCTCACAGTATGGTTGGGAGACTCAATGTTGCACGCATATATTACAATATTTTAGACTAAGGAAATCTTGTTTCAGTGCCATAAGAACATCTTCTTCAGGTAAGTTGTCTTTTTAATTACTTTATAAAAAAAAAATCTATCCATAAACTGCAAAGTTCATTGTTAAATCACTGGAAAACAGAACATACCATTTTCCTATTATTCTATCAAATCTCATTCAATATGGATGATTTTGTTTTATGGAAAAATCCATGTCTATTTTCTCTAAATCCATAAATCAATGGGTAGGTTAGATTCTGATGACCATATTAATGGTGGAAGAGTGGGGAAAATGAGGCTTTGGTGGGTTTTTTTTTACATTTTGATTGCACATTCTCATCTGAAACTAAATGAGTATCGGTCTCTGAGGAAGAAAAAGAAAATCTGGAATCAGCCAAGGCTGCCCTGTTTTCCCAAATGCTTAGGCACTAAGGAAAGGAACTAAATACATCACAGTATTACCATTAAATGAATTATGCAGCACCTTTGATAGACAGGATTTGTAATTCTCTCTCTTTAAAAAAAAACCCTCATATAGTTCTATTCCTATGATTATGTGGTGGTTATGCTGAAAATAAGTAACCCTTTATTGTTACAAATACACAATCATATGGGATTGTATGAAATGAATATCTTTGCAGAACTCATTTTAGAGGCACATTAGCTTTAGGGCTGTGCTGATACTTCCAACATCAACCTTATTTTCAGAGGTTTATAATTTGGCCATAAATACTCAGTTCAGATTGAAATTCAGTGTCAGGTAAAATGCGCTTTATATTCATCTTTGTATTGCAGGTTTCTCTTGATTTGTTCCTTTAGGATACTGAATATTTTAGAAAACTATCTTTAGATGATGATTAAAAAGTGAAATAAACCAATGCAAGCCAGAAGGATTCAGTCAAGACTGACACTCTGTACTCTATTTATATTGCCTTTTCTTTCAAACAGATGACTGAACTTTTCATACCAAACCATAATTTTGAGGGATTTATCTCCAAGGGTTCATGATACCATGCATCAGAAAATCCACATAGCCTTTTTCTACAAATCTTTATCAGATTTACCAGGACAAAGACTCCTTTTACAGAAGATTTATCTACACTGTATTAACAGATGTAACAGAAACTATGAAAGGCTAGCGTAGTAATCGTGGAAGCTTGAAAGATGGGGTGAAACCTCTGCTTTTGTTGCTTCCAGTCTTAGTCATGGCAGCACTTATATAAAATAAAGTAATCTTTGCTGCTTACACACAGAGATCTCCCGGTGCTTCTCAAAGCATTACTCTTCTCGTCTTAGAAGTGGAGAAACTGAGGAACAGAGGGTGACATCACTTGTCCAAGTTTACACAACAAAATCAATGGCGGAGAAAGGACTAGAATGGAGTCTCCAGATTCCCAATCTATTGCCATCTCCACTGAACTATGCTGTCTCTTCATATGTGATTAGATTGTGGGAGTTAATCACAGCCTTGGATAAGGGGCAGCACATAGCTGTGCCACACCAGGATGAGCTCTGGGAACCATTGTTTTTCGGGAAAGCACTGTGTCTCCCAAATCTCCCTATTACACTGGGAAGGAGAAGTATTGTGTTTCACCTTTTTAGAGGTACATACGCTGCCCCTGTCTCACACCCAGCCATGGCTCCAGTTACACCCACTCACTGTCCATCCCCCCGCTTAGGGATATGGGGAGCAGCATTGGGCACACAGCTCTTGTTCTCGTACTCACACCCAGAGCAAAGATTCAGGCTGTCCTGTCAAAGTCACAAAGCGAAGCAGTGCTTGATCCCCTATGTGACTAAGCACAATATAGCGTACAAGGAACCTTCCTCCCACTCTTAAACATTTGCCTCAACTTAAAGCAAACCCTCAAATACATTTTTCCTGACATTTGGTTCCTTTTTCCCATCATGGTTTGTTTTTCTGTGTCTCTGTCCTTCTGTATTCCAGCCAGGCTAGGAAATGGAAATGCTAAAATGCAGTGAGGTAAGCTATTCTCAAAGTATTTATGGGACGATTAGAAATAGGAACTATCCTAACTGTCAGATATCCAGCCTAACTTTTTAAATAATTGCGGCAAGCGCTGCTCAAGAGTTCAGATTTAGCTGTTTATCCAAACCAAACTTTTTCAAGTTCAACCATTGAGGTTTAACTATCATAATGGTTATCTACCATAGGTACTTATATGGTCACTATCTCCACAGTGTTATGTGGGGTGTAACCCATGCAAGTCCTGAGTGGGCTAAGGTGGTCCTGAGATGACATTTAACATACCAGGCTGCACCCAGATGGGGAGCCAGGCTTAACTGATCGTGAAGCCCATCTTGGCAGCAGCAGGCTGGTTTGTATAACAAGAGGAAGTTTAGCGCAGAAAAGTGCTGCGGGGACAGAGTCTGCAGTCACTCTCTGGGAATAGAGAGGAGGTGAGGAGGAAGCCAAGGGGGACAGAAAGGAAAACCAGGGATCCTAGCCAGATGAGGAGAAGGCTGGGAAGAAAATCTGAGCTGCAGGTAAAGGAAACGCCCCTGGGCACGGGAATACAGGGAAGGGCAGGACTGGGTGAGGGCTTTGAAAAATGAGTTAAGCCCCAGAAGAAGGCAAAGCTAGGGACTGTGTTATGGAAGAGGCCCCAACTAAAGGGGAAAGAAACAATAGAGGGGCTTGTAGGATGGAGCTTGTCCCCTGAGACTGCCCCTGAAAAGAGAAGGCAGCTGAGGAGGAGACTCTTAAAGCAAGCTTGGAAGAAGAGAGGTTCCAGAGAAGAAGACCTGACAGTCAGTGGTCCAGAAGGGGCTGGGCCTCCAGGGAGAAGGCCCTGGGAGGCAGCTGTCTATGCCAGAGTGAGGAGGAACTCTGCAGAGCCTAGGAGTGGGCTGAAGAGCGTGAAGAGAATTGATTCTAAGAATAGAAGAGGTTTTTATTCCTTTCTGTTGCAACATTATTACCCGAACTCTCTGGGACCATCCCACCACCTCACATGGTTCTAGAGCCTGGGCTCCAGCCTGAGCTCAGAAGTCTACGTAGCAATGAAACAGCCCTGCAGCCTGAGGCCCATGAGCCCAAGTAAGCTGGCATGGACCAGCCACAGGGTTTTCTTTGCTACGTAGACATACCTCAGTGACTTAGCCATACAGCCAAGCCAGAGAAGACCTGGTCAGAGCAGACGGCCAGCCGGAGGTTCTGGAGATGGGGCCCTCTTGCACCATGGCACCCTGACACAAGGGGGCACTATAGGTGGTGAGTACACAACCTTAAACATAATATATGAGCACCTTACAACACTGGATGTTTTATTCTCACAACATCTCCATGAGGTATGGAAGTACTGTTATCTCCATTTTACAGATAGGGAATTGAAGCAAAGAGAGACTACGTGACTCACAAAAATCTGTAGACCCAGGCTGCTGTCCTAACAGCTGGACCAAATATCTATCTACCTACCTCTCTTAAGTAGTTCTATGATGGGTACGTCTACACTGAAATGGGAAGTGAGACTGCAGCTTGTGTTGGCATACCCATGTGAGCTTTAAGCTAGCTAGCACAAAAATAGCAGTTAAAAATAGCAGTAAGAAGAAAAGGAGTACTTGTGGCACCTTAGAGACTAACAAATTTATTTGAGCATAAGCTTTCGTGAGCTACAGCTCACTTCATCGGATGCATAAAGTGGAAAATACAGTGAAGATGTGACACCATGGGCTTCAGCATGTCCCAGCCACACAAGAGTGTACCTAGATTCCCCAGCAAAAGTGTGCTGCTGTATCTACACTGCTATCTTTAGCTGTGCTATCGTAGCTGCTATCACACCTCAAATTGCAGTGTAGACATACCCAAGGCCCATCCCTGTCTCAGTGGAGTCAAAGGCCAAGCTCCCATTGATTTTAATGTGAGCAGGAGTAGTGCTTTATAATCTTTAACATACAAAATCTAGACTAACATCAATCTCTAATCAAAGCGTCCCAAAAAGTACATGAATCAATGCACATAACATAAGGGCTAGATTAAGATGTACCTCCTGTCTATGGATTCACAGTACATGTTTTCTTATTTTGAACGAATTTCATGGAATTCCCACTTCTGTGAATTATAGCAGAGCAAGAAAGACACATAGCCAAACACACAATTTTGACAGCTAATTCGGGTCTCTTGTCCAGTTAGAATGGCTGAAATTCTTTTCTCATTTTAGCACAAATATCAATCTAGTACTAGCCAAAGTCTTTCTTGGAAAAAAAAATACAAGACTGAAACATTTTTTTTTCTGCATGTAAAACTTAAGGCTTAGGACAGCCTTTGAAATAAAGAACATCAGTGCTAGAATGGTCCTGGTTTTGTCAGTATTTTACATCTTTTTTATTCTGAGAAACACAGACCTCTGAATAAACAGGCCTTGGCTTTCTTGTTCTTTCCATTACATTTATTGGGATTTATGCTGCAGAGGAGATGTTATTAATTTTCAAATTTCTTTTGCATGTGCAGCAAATTCCTGGGTGCTGTGCTGGGCACATACAAGCAGTGAATGTAAATTTAAATAATGAAAGAAGAGTGGGGTTTATGATCTCTGCAGAGCAGGAAATCTCATGAAGTATGAATGTTTTGTATTGACGTGTGAAAGGAAAGGCAAATGTTGAGAGTGATGATGTCTATGTGACTCTGCCAAAGTTTGATATATTATCTAAGAGTGACAATTAAAACAATACCCTTATTCATTCAGTTTATACACTGATTCCTTAAAAAAAAAAACCTCACAGTTTGTGATCTTATGTTATATTACATTAGGTGCCATTTATTGTTTTAATCTGGGAGGCGGGGCGTTTATAAGACTAAACGGATCCTGTAAGTCTCTCACAATAAAATAAATGGGGGTGAGAGATAAAGTAATGCACTGCTTTCATGTCATGATTTCTTGCTTTGCACCAACCCTTACTGGACACCTTCTAGGACTGGCTCTGAGGCATTGGCAAGGGGACCAGAATTCTTCTGCAATAAAGCCACATTATGAACAACCAACCCCAAGCCATTTCTGGCCCCTCAATTATACAAGCTTAATTTATTAATACATTTTCCCATACCACATACAGAGCAGGGACTATTAATTAGCATAAATTTTGCAGAATAAAAAAATTCAAATTACATAATCTAGCACTGCTACCTCACAAAACAATATTGAAATTAACCTTCACCCCCTCCCACCCAGATAGTGCTTATTTGTAACTCAGATGTACTCAGAAGCCACTAGCTACCATTGGGCTGTGTCACGCCAGAGGGACCTGGTCCCAAGCCACAGAGTTTGGATCTGGAACCTAACTTCACAGAATTTGGGGTGAGTTTAGAGATAGTGGTTTGCTTCTGTCAAGCTGTATGCAGTGGCTCAAGAGCATAGTACCAGCCTCAGAGCAGACTGTTAAGAAGCAGGGCACAAACCCCAAACTGGTTGTGAGTCCTGAACTTAGATTTCACCAACCAAGCATCAAGTATGAACTCCTGAGAAATTATAACAGCCTTAAAATGGAGTCACAGACAGTGCCCTTGGGTACTCTGATCTATCTTGCCACCTAGGCAAGCTTGTCTTTATGATAGATGGTCTCTCACACCAAAAATCACAACAGTATTCAAATTACTCTAAGTCCCAACAGACCAGTCACTTACCCCATGTCAACTGCATTTTAGATCTTACACCAAAGACAACACTTGTAGCCAATCCTATAATAAATTAATTAAAGATTTATTAACTAAGAAAAAGAAATAAGAGTTATTTACAAGGTTAAACCAGGTAAACATACACTCACAAATGAGCCACAGTCTTAGGTTTCAAAATATAATACAAGCTGCTGTAATATGCAAGCTTTTAGATGTTTTTTTAGAGCTAGCCCCAGCTAAGTAGCTGAGTATCCCTTGCTTATGTTTCAAAATCTTGCTCTCCCAAAGTCCAAGCAGCATAGAGAGATCCAGTTTTTTCTTGTCAGGGATTTTTCTTCCCTTTCCCCAGAGTTCAAGTTGATGGGACAAGTCCACCTACATGTCCCCTCTTCACTGGTGTAGGGGGAGCAATCAAAGTCTTTTGTCCTCTGATATTCCACAAAGGTTGCCTGGTGTCTATGGGCCTTCTGTTGCTGGGCAGGAGACAACACCCCTTGTTGCAAACAAGTATTTCACACTTGGTAATTCTTCTTTTCTGAATGGTAGATTCCAGTTTCAGAACAGACATTTTTACAGTTACAGAGCAAACATTTAAATATTATCTTATAACATGGGATACCAATATTATAAGTGAGATTGACCCATGCAACAAGCATTTCATAAAGTCTAAACACATTTTTATAAATCTAACAATACTAACACACAGGTGAGCCAGACTGGTTTCTAGCTGAGCATTTCTAAGTGTTCAGGTGAAGCCTTGGGCTCTGGCATGAGCTGGCACCTGGTCTCCCAGAGTCACAGTTTCCACCCTATTTCTAAACAGCTGGATGCCCAACAGCTGGATGCCAGGGTGGTGTAGAGTAGGTTGGGTGCACTGGAGGTACAAGCTGGGAGTGCATCTTAGGCCATGTCTAAACTACCATTTATGTCAGCAAACTTATGTCTGTCAGGGGTGTGAAAAAACATTCCCCTGAGTGACAAAAGTTTCACTAGCATAAGTGATAGTGTGAGAGCTTCTCCCACCATCACCACTACCACAACTCATTGGGGTGGTTTAATTTTGTCGATGGGAGAGCTCTCTAAACTGGCACTAAACTGGGAGGAGGAGTAGATACGCTGGAGGTTAGGGATAGAATACAGAGGGACCTAGACAAATTGGAGGATTGGGCCAAAAGAAATCTGATGAGGTTCAACAAGGACAAGTGCAGAGTTCTGCACTTAGGATGGAAGAATCCAATGCACCGCTACAGACTAGGGACCGAATGGCTCGGCAGCAGTTCTGCAGAAAAGGACCTAAGGCTTACAGTGGATGAGAAGCTGGATATGAGTCAACAGTGTACCCTTGTTGCCAAGAAGGCTAATGGCATTTTGGGCTGTATAAGTAGGGGCATTGCCAGCAGATCGAGGGACATGATCGTTCCCCTCTATTCATCATTGGTGAGGCCTCATCTGGAGTACTGTGTCCAGTTTTGGGCCCCACACTACAAGAAGGATGTGGAAAAATTGGAAAGCATCCAGCAGAGGGCAACAAAAATGATTAGGGGACTGGAACACATGACTTATGAGGAGAGGCTGAGGGAAGTGGGATTGTTTAATCTGCAGAAGAGAAGAATGAGGGGGGATTTGATAGCTGCTTTCAACTACCTGAAAGGGGTTCCAAAGAGGATAGATCTAGACTGTTCTCAGTGGTAGCAGATAACAGAACAAGGAGTAATGGTCTCAAGTTGCAGTGGGGAAGGTTTCGGTTGGATATTAGGAAAAACTTTTTCACTAGGAGAGTGGTGAAGCACTGGAATGGATTACTAGGGAGGTGGTAGAATCTTCTTCCTTAAAGGTTTTTAAGGTGCGGCTTGACAAAGCCCTGGCTGGGATGGCTTAGTTGGGGATCGGACCTGCTTTGAGCAGGGGGTTGGACTAAATGACCGCCTGAGGTCTCTTCCAACCCTGATATTCTATGATTCTATGATCAGCATAGAGCGGCTACCTGGGAGATCTTACAGCAGTGCAGCTGCATCGGTACAGCTGTGCCTCTGTAAGGTCTCAGGTGTAGATATAGCCTTAGTGAATCATATAGCCAGGGCACATGCTGGGAAGCTCAGGGAATTATTTCTCCCACAGCTTAACCTCTCCCAATGCTCCTACTGGGATGGTATGACTCTGCACTGCCCCCTTCTTGGGTTGCCACCTGTCAAGCACAATTTGACCCCAGACAATTCTTTTCTGGGGACTGGTGCAGTTTTAGCAGACACATCCTACAAAACCATGCAGAGTCATGTATATTGAGAGACTACTCTAGAGATAATAGATCAGCCTTTGTTTACTCTATTTTGTAAATGACACTTAGGGTCCTAGAAAAAAAATATAACTGGACTCCTGAAGTCTCTTTGTGTGCCAAGGAAAACCTAATACATCATTGTAACTATGAGCAGAGAGTAAAAAAAGAGTTATTTATCAGACTTTAAACAAATGCTGTCTGAACTGTTGCGTGAACAGCACAATATAACATCTAGTCATCAAAGTGATGAAGTGTTGCTTCCCGTTTACAATAAAAGCTTTAGATTTATATCATACCCATTCCCTTCTCCCCCATCCATTTATCAAAAAGGTGTAACCTTTTATTTTTAAAAAGGACAAAGACAACATTTTTAAAATGTTACACAAAATGATAGACATTAACAGAATAAATATCTATGGCAGAATAAAGTGGGAATCCAAGATGGCAAGCAGACCGCCTTTAGTAGTGCGCTGCTTTCAATTGCTCTATTTTATTTGGAAGTTTGATTCTTTTGACTATGTGATCGTATGGTAATAGTTTTGGGAAAGATGACCTGATATGTAAGCTCCCTGGATCTGACACAAATTCTATTCAAACTTGTACTCGCACCTTCAAGACCCTGAATAACACCAACCTGTATCTTGAATCTCACATCTAATCATGCCCACCGTGCTGTCCCTTTTTGCTCAAGACCAGTGATGCCATTCCCAATGCCCCCTTCATGTTCTTCATTTCACATCTTCCTAACCTCTTCCACGTTTGGAACAATTTCGCAACCCCAGCAGGCCAGGTTCCCTCCTTAGTCAAATCCCTCCTAATGATTCAAAGCTTCTATAAGGCGCACAAACACTGACTTGTTCCTCTTCACCCCAACATAATAGAGGAGGGAAAGTAAATGAAGAGAAAAGGAAGACATAAAAGGAGAAACAGTGGTAACTTCACCATATGAATGTAATAAATCTCTCTTACTCATTTCACTCCCTCCCACCGCTTTTCTTCCTCTCCTACTACTACACAATCTCTCTCTCTCTTTCATTGAATCACATCAAATGTGAGATTATAATCTCCTAGGAGCAAGGATTATGTTGTATTTGATCTCTAATACATGCATCATAAATTAGTTTCTATATAAATAATAATACTTCATAAATGTTTAGACACGGTTATTCTAGCTGTAATGGAGAGAGTGTTGATTTAAGCAGGCAAGACTCTGAAAGGCAACCTGAAGACTTGGAAAAAACTGCATACTCTGAGTCACAGCTTTCCATAATGGCTAAATCAATGTACATGGTGGTATTTGACTGGAGAATATTGACAAGGACAATGAGATGTTGAATTGGTAATTGGTTACAAAAGCAGATTTATACACTATATATATATATATATATATATATATGTGGTGCTCATCATCCAGGCACTTGGGTGCCTTGCAACAATATAACAAACAGTAGAACATGTTGTTAATTATTAATTATTATTATTATGTGTATTACTGCAGTGCCCATGAGCGCCACTCATGGCCAAGCACCCCATTATGTTTGGCACTGTACAAACACAGAAAAAAGACAATTTATGCCCCACAGAGCTTTGTCCCATTTCCAATTCTTGCTGTTTTATTATTTAAAAAAGTCAATGAAGCACCAGGCTAATCAAGTCATAGAAGATCACTAAACATGGACGCTGACAGACCACCAGAGACAGCAGATACCTGAGCCATCTCCTGAGATTCAAAAATATATGAGATTACTGGTTGGGTTTCATGAGATGGAAGGAAAGCACAGGTTCTCTTTCACACACACCTTTTGCTTTTTATAATTAAAGAATGTGCTGATTGTCTACAATTTTGGATTTCCTCTGCAGTGTTTCAATACGTACCATTTTGGAAAGGCCACTTATGCAACAGCCTGCATAAGACGAGAGGAATACGCCACTGATACTATGAGGCAACTATTGTTGAAACTGGCAAGTAAGTCGAGTTTTTAAAGTTCAAGGGTTTTATATTATCTGGATTTTCAATCCTTTAGTTCTTTCAAATTATTTAGAGAGCATTTATGACCGTAAAATAAACCAGTGGAGTTATGCCTGTTTATACCAACTAAGGATCTAGCTATAAATCTGAAATATATTTGACTCTGTCATTACAGGATGAGGGTTTCCTGTGGAGACCAGATGTACAATATACATCTTTTCTTATAAACAGATATTGTAGAGTTTCTAAGAATAATAATGACTCTATCCCAAAGGAATGAGACAGCTTCAGATCTTTTACCCTTTAAACACAGATATTTTCCCCCGGATAGATTTTTTGTTTCTGTTTTCTGGATGCTACTAAATTGGTGTGATAGAGCACACAGAATATTAAAAGTACTTTATCAGTGTAATTGTCGTACATGACTACTTCTGCCCAGGGGAGTATGGCAAGGGAATGATATAGATGGGAGGCACAGTGTGCTAATGAATTATTTTTGCAGTTGTGGAGAGTCTCAGAGAATACTTCTATAGCTTTAAAATATTAGAGCAGCTAACAGAGTGAAACAGGAAACAAGGGGCTGGGGGAAATTTCAAGAACGATTCAAGCTGTGTAACTTGTGAACTTAAATTAAAGACCATTTTTGAACCACTTTAATCTATCTTGCCTTCCTAATCCTGCATTGGTCACAGCAAGTGCAAATGAATTTGATATTCCCCACCTACAATAATTTTTCATTCGTTCACACCACAAAATGACCACATAACTTGCAGAGTTGATATTCTGCATGAAAGAGGCCTAGGATTAGAATAGCAGAGTTGCTGCAGGTTAGCACTGATATATGTTTCAGAATAATTTTATGGAGAGGTTTGCACAGCAGCTCATACATACAGGATGGTTAATTTATTAGCCCTTTGCTTTCAGAAGCCATATGTTTACTCACAGTTTTAACAGAAAATTTCTGCTCATATAAAAAACTTACTAAGGACAATGAATGCATTTCTTGCTGAAATGTACATTCTTCTGAATTACTCACATATATTACTAACTGAAAATGTTATAAGCCCTAATTTAGTAAAACCTATAGGCACATTGTGAGGGGTTCGGTCACAGAGACCCCTTTGGGACTGCCACCTGATGTGCTGAGACCACCTCTGAGCACATTTTCCCTGCCAGCTTGGGACTTCAGAACCCTGCCTTGTTGAGACAGACACACTAGCCTGCTGCAAACACAGATCCAGGTCTGAACCACGTCCTCTAACAGCTTCAGGCTTAACTGAAAACAGCTTAATAAGTGTTCCTGTCTCTAACACCCAGACACCCAGCTCCCAATGGGGTCCAACCCCCAAATAAATCCGTTTTACTCTGTATAAAGTGTATATGGGGTAAACTCAGATTGTCTGCCCTCTATAACACTGATAGAGAGAGATGCACAGGTGTTTGCTCCCCCACGTATTAATCACTTACTCTGGGGTAAATTGAAAAGCAAAAATGATTTTATTAAATATAAAAAGTAGGATTTAAGTGGTTCCAAGTAATAACAGACAGAACAAAGTAAGTTACCAAGCAAAATAAAACAAAACTTGCAAGTCTAAGCCTAATACATTAAGAAACTGGTTACAGATGAAATCTCAGAGATGTTCCAATAAGCTTCTTTCACAGACTAGACTCCTTTCTAGTCTGGGCCCAATCCTTTCCCCTGGTACAGTCCTTGTTCCAGCTCAGGTGGTAGCTAGGGGATTTCTTATGACTACAGCCCCTTTGTTCTGTTCCTCCCCCTTATATAGTTTTGGCACAAGGCGGGAATCTTTTGTCTCTCTGGGTCCACACCCCTCCTTCTAAATGGAAAATCACCAGGTTTAAGATGGATTCCAGTACCAGGTGACATGGTCACATGTCCTGGGAGACCCCAAACCTTCATTCTTCCTGGCCTGACTCAGAGGAAGGCTTGCAAGTAAACAGAGCCATTTACAACCTAGTTGATGGGAGCTATCAAGATTCCAAACCACCATTAATGGCCCATATTTTGCATAATTACAGTAGGACCTCAGAGTTATATTTCATATTTCTAGTTTCAGATACAAGAATGATACATTTATACAAATTGGATGACCACACTCAGTAGATTATAAGCTTTGTAATGATACCCTACAAGAGACCTTTTGCATGAAGCATATTCCAGTTACATTATATTCACACTCATTAGTATATTTTCATAAAATCATATGGAGTGCAATGTCACACACATAATTAACTTTAATCACAGTCATATGCTTAAAATTAAGCATGCACTTAAATTCTTGGCTGAATTAGCACCGTAAGTGGCAGAAGAAAGTACAGGATTGCAACTACAAGTTTTTTTGGCAGAAGAACAGATTAAAAGCAGTATCAACTTAATATAGGCACATAATGTAAGATTTCATCAAGAGGATGTTACATCATGAAGACATATTTTATAGTTGTTACAAAAAAGGGGTTGGAGATCTTACAAAACATAATATGTATAGAAAGTTTTTCATTATTGTTTTGAAATTCAAAGGCTAAATTGTTCCTATAGTAGCTCTGGGAAGCTCTGTGATCCACAGACACTCATCTGAGGTATAATTCCCTCCCTGCTTGCCCCTGGTTCCATTGCAGAATAATTTGACCCTGGCCTAGGTCAGCAGCAAATTATAAGATCCGATACCAGTCAGTGGGTGGAACCTTAGACTTGCTCATTCCCTGGGACTCTTCCATCCACTCCCCAAAAACTTGTTCTTCAGGGACATACCTGCACACCTCTTGTCTGGGTCAAGGTAGCACAGTCAGGAATGTAAAGGGGTTCTTAATTCCTGAAAGTATGTATCGGTAGTCCATGTCACAATCTATCTGAAAGAAGATTGGGATTTTTAATTTAAATAGGTAGTGGTATTGTGAACTCAAACAAAGAAAGCAAATATATAAACAGACATGACACTCATCAGTTTAGTTTCATGGTCCAAGCTCTGGGAAATGCAAAAGGGACTTGTTATCAGTAAACTCCTTTGACTCTCACTGCCCTTTGGGATAATTAGCATGTTCCAGAATTAACTGCATATGTTCTGTATTGTATGAAATATACTTTATTTAAATGATGTGATAATGGGTAGCTTATATATTAACACTCCTCCTATTGTCATCATACAAGCTACTCTACTATGCAGAAAGAAAAGGAGGACTTGTGGCACCTTAGAGACTAACCAATTTATTTGAGCATAACCTTTCATGAGCTACAGCTCACTTCATCAGATGAAGTGAGCTGTAGCTCATGAAAGGTTATGCTCAAATAAATTGGTTAGTCTCTAAGGTGCCACTAGTCCTCCTTTTCTTTTTGCGGATACAGACTAACACGGCTGCTACTCTGAAACCTGTCTACTATGCAGGTAGTTCAAAGTAAGTTTCTGTATCCTGAAATTTGGAAAGGACTTCATAAACACACTGTATGCCATAAAAGGCATCTAATAATTTTAAAGACTTTGACGCTAACTGGGCTTTATATTGTTATAGTGCTCATACATTAGACTCACTGATTATTTAATTAATACCATTTGTAATGATTATTCTGGTATAGGGATCTAATTGTACTTTACAAAACCCAGTTCCCACTTAATCCATTTATACTGATGTAGTTGCCACTGCTTATATTGATCATCGGGGCATTTGGTTGTAAAGATCAGACTGGATATGATTCCTTTGGTTTACTGTGATATTTTCAAAAGTAGTAAATAATTGTACAACTTTTTAGCATGCAGCTTGAATTACAGGAGCCAGTTAAAGCCATTGTAAATTGATTGACTAGCTAGTAGAATTCATGGTTTTTCTAAAATGGAAACTTCACTACTATGCATATGCCTTATTTGGGAAGTTCCATATTGAATGGATCTACCTGTAGTGATCCTTTGGATGTTACATTCAAAAGAGGGATTGCCCAGATTGATTCTGAACATAGAATTCACTTTATATGATGTATTATTGAATGACTATGTATGTATATATCTGAAAATTTGACAAAAATGTATTCTTAAGGGGAAATTGCCAACCTAAATTCTTAAATAAACCATCAATCCCTGTTGGTATGTAGATTAATGGCTTAAAAACAGACCAGGGACATCTGATCCACAAAAGAGTAGTGGCCAGGCACATAGTAGAGAGGACCTAATTGTTCTCAAGGGGAAGGTGTACTGATAACACTGTTCTTATTATCCATTACCCTCCACAATAATAATGCACTGAGAAGATAAGATTCATAAACACTTTATTAAGTTATAATAGAATCAATACATTCACCCCTGCAGATGAGCACTGATTTGTTACTGTTTGTATTCACATTAACTGAAATAACTCCTTTTTCATCATGAAATTGCTTTGTACAGTTTTTATATTTTCCTTCTTCTAATTTAGATTTTTTGGGTTTTCAGAATGTCTAGTTCCTATCTTGCTTTAATTTCCAAGCTAATCAACTCACCAATCTACAGTAAAATCAAAGCACCTGCTTTTCATTCATTTAAAATCCCCTAAGAGGCATATTTCAATCACATTTAATGGGTACTGCTGCTACTCACTGCCTTGTGTTGGGCTTCTCTTTTAAAAAATAGCAAGAGCTCATTTCAGAGACATGGTTACCATAGAATTCAAAGTAAAGGATTAAATACAAACAGTCCCCACATGACTTGATCATTGCCTAAAATAATGTACACTCTGAATATTTTAGAGATCAAGTTTGCTTTGAAGATTTTTTAATTCAAAACTTTCAAGGACAGGAAGTAGTGAATTAATTCCTAAAGTGGTGAAAATAACACTTTGAAAGTGGAACTGCGATCAGCTTCTATGCTAGAAAAGGTATTTATAAATTGCATTAAGTTGTGTGTGCATGCACACACCCACACAGTGCATGCTGACAGACATAATATTGCTTGGAGGATTTTCGGACTGGAATGGAACTCAATTCTTGATTCAGTGCAACAATTTTCTTTTCACCATTTTTCTCCTCTCCTTGGCAGTGAGAGGAAAATTGAAAACTTACCCCACCTTCCTCAAGTCTTATAGAGATTAATAGTTCCTGCATCAGATACCGGGTTAGGAAAGTAGACTTTGAAAATCAGTAGTCAGCACAGAAGGAGAGCTTCCTACCCGCAATAAAAACAACACTGCATTTCATTTCCCAAGCAAGAAACACTGGGAAACCAATTTTATTAAAACTGAGAAAAAACTATAACTATACATTGCAAACCACATCCACTGCCAGGAGTCCTGGTGCAGATAAATATGCTGAAAGATAAAAGGAGTTGTGTTTTATCAAGAATGTAATTATAATAAAATTAAATATATTTGGAGTGTCAGTATAGTTTTAAGAACTCCTTCTGAATCATGTATGGTGGAAGAGCATACAGAAAACTCTCACGTACTCCTCACTAAGGGCCTGATCCACAGCCCAGTAAAATCTGTTGGAAAATCTCCAATGACTTCAATAGATTTCAGTTACAGGAACCAGTTGAAGCAATTGTAAATTGATTGACAGGCTAGCAGAATTCAAAAGGCTTTGAGTCAGGCCCTGAGTTGCCTGCACTGATCCTCTCTTTGGAGTTATGACCCCAGGAGCCACTCAGTGCCAACTAGCAGAGGGTCCCCTCATGACTGATACACTTATTGGTCCAACACACTGTTGTCATAACATATATTCCAAGGGTGTCATGTAAGGTATTATATGTAAACTAGTGATACACTGGTCCCAAAAATCATTCCTTGATGTATGTAAAGACTGTATGCAATGAGTTATCGATGTGTGCTGGAAATATGTCTTTAAAATATGTTTGGGCGGCAGAGCATAAACCCAACCTGCCTTAGACAAAGGAATGTGTATTTACGTGTCTCACCAGCTTGGTTACAGGCAGTGGACAATAGAAGTACATTTACGTGTAAGGTAAACAAAGCCATCAAGCTAGACAAATGGGGAAGAAAACTCGTTAACAGGCAGGCCAGAGGACAGAATCTGCACCTCAGGAAGCCTTCCTGGCTCTTGACACAGAGAGAATAGACTTCGGGTAATATAAAAGTGGGACAAAGAGACATTTTTGTTCTACATCACTGAGGAGACCATAGGGCACAGCACCCGTTGAGCCTATGAAAGCTGGATCCTCTTGACCTGAAAGGCAAGAGATGCTGGTAACTTGATATAAGTAAGAAAACTGCTTAGGCAATAACTGTAACTCGCTAAAATTAAGTTTTAGTCACCAGAAAGAGTGTTTTGTTCTGTTTTCTTTGTTACCATACCAGTCTGTTTTATTCTTGCTTAGTACCACTTAAATCTCCATTATTTGCTAATAAACGTATTCCTATTTTATTACAAAACTCATCCAGTGCTGTGTATTAATCATGGAGGGTGAGTCCTCAGTTAACCTACCAGGCTGGTATGTATCTTTGGAGGCAGATAACTTAATATCTTCTGTGAGTGTCCAGTGGACACTGCAAGAAGACATCTCTGGGGAACTCTGGAACTGGGGTTCACTGACTGTTATCTGCAAGGCAAGGTTTGGACTGGCAGACAGTGGAAGAGTTTTCTGGCAAGGCAAACAAGTTTTTGCACCAGGAACTGACGCATAGCTTAGCAGCAGCAAAGCTCATACCTGCTAAGGGAGAGTAGTAACACAGTGGCTCACATCACAGGAGTCCACACAACCTTTGAAAGCAGTGAAAATAGTTAGCTACAAAAATGGTTGTATCCTATCTTGTGTGTGCCTCTCAGCAAAGAGACTGATGCTCTAAACAGGTCTGCAGATCCTATTCCCTGTTTCTTATTTGGTTGCTTTTTAAGTATTTTGTTACCTGATCTCAAAAACCATTGAACGATCTCTAAAACACGTGGTGGGAGGATGGGATATAATCTGAAGAAACCAAAATTTAGGAATATGTTCCTCATCTTCATTCATTAAGTAGTATTTTTCCTTTAAATTGTTTTACTATTAAAAAACTATTTGTTTCTACTTGTCCATCAGCACATTATGGCTGATGGAAATAAGAATCCAGTTCTTAAAAGTTACAATATGATTCAAAAACATAGAAATTGCCTTTCGTATCCATTCCAGAAGGGAAGCTGACTATACAGTGAAAACCTTTCTCCGTTTGAGCTTTCAGCTATGCTTTGGTTACAAGAGATGGTCGAAATGGCGAGTTGGAAACTTTTTATTTATTTATTTATTTATTGCAAAGCAAGTCCTATTTTTAAAACTGATATCTTGCACTAAAACCTTTTGGTGTTTTCAACATTTTTCAGTTTTTGGTCAAAATTGAAATTTTTGCAATTTTCAAAAAAAAATTAAAACATTTTGAAAATCTAAAAAGGCAGTTCCAATTTGAAGCCCATGAAATGGAAACAACTTCTGAAATGTCAGAACTTCCCATCCCCCCCACCCATTTTTTTAACACTTCTACTGGTTACATATCCTTGTGTGGTACCAGTCATCAGAGAGTACATGCTTTTGAAGTTGGGCTTGTTCTTGCCTTCCCTTAAAGTTCATCTTTCCTGTAGATGTGATAGCCATCTTTGCTCCTGGGGGTTGTACATAAGGGGATTTTGCCTAGAGTAAGATTTTAAAAAGTGTATTATAGACTCCATGCTAAGTTAAAGAGAGTGGTATAGTTATGCGCACCTTGTGAAAAATTTCTGAGGGTGCCCTTACAGGCAGGGATTCCTCATCCTGCCTGCATCAAATCTCTGATACTAGCAGCATGGCTAGATAGATATCAAAATTAACTTTTATCCAAAAGCTAAGGCTAGATCAGAAGCCCATTTTCAAGAGTTGTCTTAAAACTCCTAAACCCCCTTCCTATGATGGACTACTGCTGGAATCTATAGATCTGATTTCCTGAGGCAGATAAAAAGCTTGCTTAACAGGTCTCTGAAAATATTGCTTCTCAGATCCACAAGCATACTCCCCCATTGCTGCTTCTGTGGAGGCACTGTTTTCCATACTGAAAGAGAGGTTTGTGAGTGGCAGCAAGTGGCTCCAGCTAGTGATAAGTGGATTCAATGGTTCTGAGATTTACATGCCATGTTGTATGGATCTATGGCAGCAATACATTCAGAGTACTCCAGTTAAAGGTAAGTACCAAGTTAAAGATATTTTTTAATTAAAATGTAGTTGATAAGCTCTGGTGTTAAACTCCAGGGACTCTATGAATTACAGTGGAGGACAATGAGAAAAAGCCTTGGTAATTGATAGCTTAACAGCTATCAATACAGCCGCAATCACTACTATACAGTGAAATTTAGCTCTAAGAAGGAACCCAATACTCAATGTCCAAGGTTGCCAAAGTCAGATGGTAGATGATGAAGGAATGAAGAGATGACAGTAAACTGAAGTCACATTAATCAATATATCAGCTACTCTTAATAGAGCTGTCTCAGACTTACCTACCCCCCTTTCTGAAAACACACGAGAACTCCATTCTGAAATTCAGTTTTCTGGAATGTGTGAGTAAATAATATGCAATGGCAGGTTTACGTGTTTTACTTCTTTCCACTGACACGGAGAATATAACTGGCAGAATTTCAAACAAACTAGAAGGACCTCCCTAGTTTGAAATCTACTCCCAGATCCAGCTCTGTGAAAAAGTAATCTGTTCCATTAATGCACTCCTTTCACATTTTGGGTGGAACCAGTACTCCTACGTGACACTAGCTTTACTGGTACTAAAGAAAGTCATCCTAGTAGCACGCTGAACATGTCATTGAACCAACCTCAACCCAAGATGAATGGTGTTGACACAGAAATGGAGTATGGCTGAACAGTGACTGGAATGAACATAGGAAGAAATAAAAGTTTAGTACATTTGGTATGTAACAAAGCTGTATAACTTTAATTAGTTTGTGAAATGAGCCAAAGTATAGACCTACTAACATCTCCATGGTTCTTATGCCTAGGGTCTAAGATGGAGCAAAGGCAAGGAGGAGAACAGGGAGGGACTCTGAACAGAAGAGAGAGAGAGAGCGCGCGTGTAAAATAGACAATATTTCTGGAAGAAAGGATAACCCTGGGTCTGGAGAAAAGGAAGGGAAAAATATACCTGAAGGAAAATGCATTGTTTTGAGATCTTGTAATAAGCTGTGGTCACTTACGTAAAGTGTTGTTTAATGTGGTGCTTGCAAACCAAACTCTTCAAGGATCAGTTTGTGGGGTTTGCAAATTTGGCAGCAATTTTAGCACTTGAGTTTGCTTCATGTTTTGGATTCAGTGAACCTAAATCTTCCATCTTGCGAATAGGCCCTATAATCGTTGCATGGACATTGCTGTTGGCTTGTTAATCTCTCTGCTGCTGGATCTCAACTTCTGCAGATGCTCTTACACCCTTCCCCTTGGTACGGCGCACTGCCAACAATACAGTAGGGTTTTCTGGAGGGCTAGCAGGAGCAAGGAGGACCTTCCACTTCTACTGTCTTTATCCATAATATTGGGAATTTGGACAAAGCTACCCCATACCAAGGTGCTGCGTGACCTAGAACTATATGTAATAAAATAACCCTGTTATAACATATTTGCTAAGAGTTCACAATCTCATACAAGGGGTTATGGGCTTTGTACCCCATTTTAAATATGAGTGGCTTTGGCATCAGGAGTGCTTCTGTTCCTACAGCAGTATGGAGGTGAAGTGTGTGAATTGTTTCTCTCTCCTGAAGACCTTTTTCTGATGCAAAGGGCAGTACCTTGCTGGCCTCCCAAGCAAAGAACTGGGGGCAGAGTAGCCATCCAGCAACCCCCGATACTCCATGAGGAAAGGGCCCCTTGGTTTCGAAAGACGTCAGATCCAGGGGGTTATGGACAACAAAGTTAAGAGGGTTTGGCAATGGCTTGTGCTGAAGAGAAGGAAGAATACTGACTAGGAATAAAAGTGAAAAGTCAATGAACCTGGGCAAAAGTTTGGGTTTGGTAATGAACCACGAACTCAAAGTAAGTATAAGCAGGATCAAGGTTTGCTGCTCTAGCAACTATCATAAGCATCTGGCTTTGAGCTGTCAAATCAGGATTGTCACCTTGGAGATGCAGCTGTATATATATATATGAATATCACTGATTTTTGTGGTGGTTTAATTAACATTCTGAAAGTTACTTTAACTTTAACCATTTTTGTGGTTTAATTTTGGAGTAGGGCTTGCTTTGGTGAAATGTCTTTTTGTTATGTATGAACAAACACAAGCTAAATTTCTTGTTCCAAGACTGAATTGAGAAAGCCTGTTATACAAAAATACATGACAGGGGCGCCTCCTATAACACAGTTACGGTTAACCCTGGGTCAAAATTTGAGTTAGAGAGCAGTCGGAAAATAACTGTGTAAACTTTTCACAGTTCACTTAAAACTTTATAAGGTATTCTACACTGCACAGGGCAGTACATTAAGCATTTTAAAACAGTTAAGTGTTGTGTTTTGTTATTTGGCCATGTGGTTTTTGTCATCACTGCAGCAGCATGTTGTCAATTTTATTTATTTTTTTAATAAAGTTAGAAAATGAAAACTTTTAAGTTCACTTATAAAGGTGTTTGAACAGCATGCTATGCACATACCGCAATTTACTCTGCTCCTTCTGGAGTCAGTGTGTGGGACACCTTATTCAAGCAGTCGTCGTTATGCAATGGTTCAATATTGCCCCAAAGAAATTCAGAGGGCAATTTCAAGTGTTACCTCCCACTGTGATTAGTGTTCCTCGGGAATCGCATGATATAATATTTTATTTTCCTTCAGTTCCCACCATGGCAGCAAAGTTGAACCCTTCACGTTGTACAAAGCCGTTTATGTGGGAAGAGAAGGGAAACTATCCTGGTGATGTTGATGTGCTGCTGCTCTGGTAATTAAACTATATTTCACTGACGAGGCATTTTAAAACAAATGTTCCCAGTAGCTGAGATCTAGATCTTAACGCAGCACAAAGAGATTCTTTTCCAATACACAACCCCCTTGTCCATGAATCAGGGTCAGAAGCAGTCACCAAGCTATTTTGTCCAACTATATGTTGGCACCCAAAGTGCAGTCCTAAGCTCAGCCCCCAAATATTAAGGCACCATTCCTGTTCCTGCTGAAGTCAATGCCAAGGCTTTCATTAATATCAGTGATGCAGGATTGGGTATTAATTTCAGCCTGGAGTAAATTGTAATTTGAATAACTGCAACAGGCAAAGCCCCAAGAAGCTTTTCACTTCAATTTCGATAACACCGAAAGTTCAGGTACTGTACAAATCTTAATCAAACAATCAAAGCCCCACTCAGGGCAAATGCCATCCCACATGCAGACCTCTAATACCTTCACCAACCTCTGCCCTGATTACCTTCCATCTGATCTCACAAGGCTTATACCGTCCTGTTTTGTAGTGTTGTGGTAAATTTGTACAGGCACTGCACATAAACAGGTAACATTGTACAGATCCCACCTCTAACATTTTTCATGCCAGGAAGGACTATAAAATTTAGACCTTGAAAAGATAAGAAAGACTTAATTTGATAGTTATGCTTTCCCATACCAAGCCATTTTGTAACAATAAGGTAAATAATTTATGTGCTGATGACAATAGACGCAGTTATTATTATACATTGCCTCACACACACAGCTAGGACTAGATCCGGATTCTTCAGTTGAAATAATGCAGGCCTCTATAACTCGATATAAAGGCGAGCTCCCATAACAGCTGATAGTAGTAAGTCATTGTCCACTAATCCAACCTCCTATGGAGAGTGAGGTGGGGGAGGTTGAAGGTAATGGTCCCCTTCTTGCACCTTCCTCTGAAGCATCTGGTAATGGCCATTGTCAGTAACAGAATATGAAACTAGCTAGACCTGGCCTGATGCAGTACAGTAATTCATAAATTCCTACGTCCATATCCTTCCTATGGGCCAACCATTAGAGAGCAATATTTTTACTGACACAAAGCCAGTTCCTTACATATAGCTTGCTCAACTGTTTCTTTATTTTATTTTAAAATCTGTATCATCTAAGAAGGTTTTCCCTTTCCCTCTGTTTTATGTTCAAAAACTTTATAGTGCCACGTTTTGTCTGAGAATTTGGGAACACAGTTAGATCCCATTGCACACATTTGAAACATATCATTACATTTGAAACTGATCCAACAAGTACTTTGACTATTGGGGGGGAGGTAAGATAAGATTTTTATCCTGCTCAGATTTTTGTTTTTACTTTTGTAAATTTAACTCAGCGTATCAGCACTGAATGTGTGTGTGTGTGTGTGTGTGTGTGTGTGTGTGTGAGAATGATAAATATTAATAGATAACTTTAAGCAGTACCACAACAATGTAATGGCAGTTAACTAAATATACATCACGAACAAACTACACTTTCCCCCTTGACTCTCCAGAACAAGGCTGGGGAGCTTTCAGTACTGCTTACGTTATCACTTACCTCTTGTGTGGATAAAGGAAAGATTTCAGTATCCAGGGTTGTCAATCCACCTGCTACTATTACTAAATTCACTGCTATAATGTAAAAACAAACAAACGAATGAACAACATGATGACAAGGCTGGATAACTTGTGCCACAGGGTGAAAATATATTCAGTTCATAAGTATTCTAAATGTTATAGTTAAATGCTATACGGGAAGAATGATATTTAATATTTTAAAGTATTATTTCAGCTGTCAAGCCAATAATGATAAATTTAAAGTTAATGCAGATTGGTTCTCTGCACCTTAAGTCACTCTATAGACTTCAGAGGACACTGAACATTATTTGCAAACATTACAGTGAAAGCAACAGAAGCTTAATCAATTAAAATAGATCAGGGGTCTAATGAAAGGCAATACATTCAGAGGAAGGTGGCTTGCTCAGCTGGTTTCCATTTAATCAAATTAGCAGTACAAAGCTCCCCTGAAAGAAAAATGTTTTTTGCAAAGAACAAAAAATATCTCAGGAATTCCACACTGATAAAATTGTTTGCTTGCTATAAGAATGCTATAAGAAGAATGTGTTTAAATATAGATTCATAGATATTTAGGTCAGAAGGGACCATTATGATCATCTAGTCTGACCTCCTGCACAACGCAGGCCACAGAATTTCACCCACCACTCCCACAAAAAAAAACCTCACACCTATATCTGTGCTATTGAAGTCCTCAAATTGTAGTTTAAAGACCTCAAGGAGCAGAGAATCCTCCAGCAAGTGATCCGTGCCCCATGCTACAGAGGAAGGCGAAAAACCTCCAGGGCCTTCCAATCTGCCCTGGAGGAAAATTCCTTCCCGACCCCAAATATGGCGATCAGCTAAACCCTGAGCATATGGGCAAGATTCATCAGCCAGATACTACAGAAAATTCTTTCCCGGGTAACTTGGATCTTACCCCATCTAAAACCCATCACATAATATTCACATTATAACATTTTAAGAGATTTTGACTTTATTTCTGTTTCCTATATTGAAACATTCTTCAGAATATTCATTAGTCAAGATCTGGATTTCAGACACTCCAAAGTTTGAAGATATTTGGATTTGGGGTTTTGGCTTGGACCCATCTCTACCACTACTTCTATCTTACATTTATGGTTTACATTTAGCACCTTTGATCCTGCATGACCACTATGACTTTGGGCCAGATTTTCAAATGTATTTAGGTACATAAAGAGGTAGATAGATACCTAGTAGGATTTTCAAAATCACCTAAGCAAGTTAGGAACCTATTTATCATTGAAATCTCTGATCCCATACACCAATTCTGCACTCCTAGGACCCATAGAGGAGGCCTTGGTGTAGATTACAATAGCCCCATGGCCATGCTGCAATATCTCCATTTGTAACAGTCATCTAGGCACCGTAATTCCATCTGGGCATTGCTGAAACACATTTCAGGCTTGCCCCATCCCTCTCCCTCTACTTATTTGGAGGCCAACAAGAGGTGCAAAGAGCTGGCCATGCGAGCTCTACATCAGCCACAGATTCCCCCATGCTTGAGGGAATTCTCAGTGCCCAATTTATGGCAGCTTTACAGCTGTTTTGCACCACAAGAAAGTAAGAAAGGAGCCAAAGCACAGTGATGTATTGCATCCAATTTAACACTATGGGAAATTAGGGTTTGTCTCCTTCAACATTACCTTGGATTCTGTCCAACCTGCATTCCACCCTTCGCACTGCACTCAAACTGACCTCACCAAGGTTTCTGCTAAACTCTTCATGGCCAGATCTCAGGGTCTGTACTTCATCTTCATTTTCTTTGACTATTCCACTAGACCTGGCCAAAACTCAATATTTTCAGTCCACAGGAAATTTCAATACTTCAGAATTTCCTGCAAATGAGGAATTAAAAAAAAATGGAATCATCAACACATGGCATTACTAAAAGGAAAGATGCTCCCCAGGACCTCAGCAATTGCGAACTGAAACTAGCATGATAAGAATCACGTCAATTTCGGTTAACAATTGCCAGGCCTTCCATGATCTGAGGCTTCATGACAGCTGGCTCACCAGGCTTCCGGAGTCAGGCAGACCAGGGAGCCAGCTGGCCAAGGAGTCTGAAAGCCCTTGGTACCCTGGCTAGAGGCAGCCCACAAGGTAGGGCTGCCCAGAGCTGCAGAACCTGGAAGCCCATTCCAGTACTTTGAGGCTTCTGTCTCCATGGCAGAGCCCCTGGAAGCCCTCAGAGCCCCAGCTTGAGGTACTGTTGGAATCCTGCCTGCAGTTTGTCACAGTTCGCAGTTTGCAGTTGTCGAACCCAATAGGTTTTCATAAAACATTACAGGTTTGACAAATCAGCATTTTCCCAATCAGCTCTATACTCCACCGTATTTGACACTGTCAGTCATACCCTCCTCAACAAGAAAAAATGGTTATAAACTGGCCACCAGGAAATTTAGACTAGAAATTAGACAAAGGTTTCTAACCATCAGAGTTAGAACAAGTTTTGGAACAGCCTTCCAAGGGAATCAGTGGGGGCAAAAGATCTATCTGGCTTTAAGATTAAACTCGATAAGTTTATGGAGGAGATGGTATGATGGGATAACATGGTTTTGGTAATTAAATATTCATGGTAAATAGGCCCAATGGCCTGTGATGGGATATTAGATGGGGTGGGATCTGAGTTACCCAGGAAAGAATTTTCTGTAGTATCTGGCTGATGAATCTTGCCCATATGCTCAGGGTTTAGCTGATGGCCATATTTGGGGTCAGAAAGGAATTTTCCTCTGGGGCAGATTGGAAGAGGCCCTGGAGGTTTTTCGCCTTTCTCTGTAGCATGGGGCACGGGTCACTTGCTGGAGGATTCTCTGCTCCTTGAAGTCTTTAAACCACGATTTGAGGACTTCAATAGCACAGACATAGGTGAGAGGTTTTTTGCAGGAGTGGTGGGTGAAATTCTGTGGCCTGCATTGTGCAGGAGGTCAGACTAGATCCTCGTTGGGCTTGGAGATCCTTACTCTCCAGGATCTCCTCCAACTTCTGTTTTTGCTCCTTTAATGTTTCTTTTGGCAATTCCATGAATCTGCCATTCTCTGTAGAGCAGCCTACTTCCAGACATCTTTCACATTTCTCTGAAACCTATAAGACTGCTCCCTCTTGATGACAGGACTCAACAGTATACTTTCTGATGCTGTGCGGCACTTCCTTCCTTCCTATGTTCTGATAAACAACTGCATTTTTTGCTAACATGAACTCCATTTAATTTAAATAGAACTCATTAAGAATTTGATGAAATGTAAACCAGTTCCTTGAAACACTGGAAAAAATCATCTAGATGCATTGTGGAAAAGATCCAACATGCTGATGGTTGAACAGTTGCTGGGGATGGAAACATTTTATACTGTAGTAACATTTTCTGGTTACCAACTGGTGATCAATAGACTTAAGTTATTTTTAGTGACCCAGAGAAAGACCTAACACTTGAGGCTCTTTGTGTTCTGAGCAGTAAGTACTTCTTGAACTAAAATCACGTACTGTAATCAGTCTGTCAGATCTTCCTAGCACTGCAGCAGTTTATACTGGATACAGACAAAGGCTCTGATCTTGCAGCCCTAACTCACATCAGTACTCCTTTGTTGCATGCATAGTACCTTTCACCTTAATGGAATTAATTGTGAAATTAATGAAATGTCACAAAAATGTCTATGACTGCAGCTTTTCCAGTCCATCAAGAACTAGGAAATACCAGAAGTCACATGGGAAAGCTTGGGTGGGTTTTTTGTTGTTGTTTTGGTTTTTTGTGAGATTTCCTACCTAATTAGTTCAAATAAGTATAATCTTGAATAAAAAAAAATAAAAAAACAAAAACCCATTTTGAGGTTCATCCATGACTACTGAATCAGAATTATTCATGTGGGAAAGGCTTGAAGGCCCCAGAATCCACATTTTTACAGCATCTAAATCCCTTAGACCATTACCACATTTTCATGGACATTTTTCTGCATCTCTCTCTAAAAGCAGGTGACTAGCTCATGGCCATGCAACACTTAAACACATTAGGCAAACTAATGCATGACATAAGCCTTCCATATAGGAAAGGACAGAACATTTGAGACAAAATAAGGACTGATCTGTACCTTCACCCAAAATTAGAACCTCTTTTGAGGCGCCAAAAAGGTCACATTGAATTTTTCCTCTGTCTCATGTTCTTGTGCCTCTACACTTCCTGATTTGGGGCTGGAAGTGAAATTAATGAAATATCACAAAAATGTCTATGATTGCAGCAATAGGATTATAGGAAATAGCAGAAGTCACATGGGAAAGTTTGGGGTTTTTTTGTTTTGTTTTGTTTTTTGAGATTTCTTACCTAATTAGTTCAAGTAAGTATAACCTTGAATGTTCATCCAAATCAGAAAAAACATTTTGAGGTTCACCCATGACTACTTACAATACTCTAATACTGCATTATGACTTTATATCACAATGAGACTTGATCATGTGGGTACTGTAGAGCTTGTAACATGAAATTCATGAAAGTAAACTGCTTAATCTTTTCTTTAAATAATCAACACACACTTTAAAAGGACTATGTTGCTGAAATCAAGGTTTTGCAGCATGTCCTTGTCTTCAGATTTTCATTTTTTCTTTCTTTTTAAAACACTCAGGAAAGTACAGCTGAGATGCAGCATCTATTTCTCACTAAGATCCTACTGAAGGCTTTTATTATGCCTCTTAAGTTTCTTTAAAGATATTTACATACTTTCCTCCTCAGGTCCTCTACTAACCTACTTTTTACTGAGAACAACCTTTCCGTTTGGTTATAATACATTGGATATGGCTTTTTTTTGCCTACTTAATTATTTATAATTCTAGAAACTTTCAACAAGAATGTCTCAACAGTACACGCATCACAAGAAACACACACATTATGATAGTCCATAGAAAAACATTGTCATGCTGTAGTAGTAGGACTAGCCTAAGCTACGGTGCAGGAAACCAGATGTGAATTTCCCTAAAGATGTGGGGGGGACAGGGTCAACTGAGCTTTGGGAAAGGCCTATTTCTTCAAGAGTTACCTCAGATTTATTTAATGTATACATATACGGGATGGAGGATGATTCACATGTAATAGGAGAGCTATGTTCTAAACAGCATTTCTTAATAAGCTGTGTCTGTGTCTTCTTCCAGTGGCGGAAGTATGATGAATATCTCTGAGACACAATTTAATACTGCAGAACTTCAGGTGTCAGCAGGCACCCCGCTGTCTGTATTTTCACAACTGTAGTTTTTCTTCCTGCAGCTTTTTTTATTTCATTAATTCTCCAGCTAGTAACTAACCAACTCTTCCATTTTTCATCACACATCATTTTTTCACAGAAGTGCAACCTTTCCTTTTCTTCCCTGTTATCCCAATGTCTTCTTTTAATTTAAACTGATCATTTTATCTTCTATTTCCCCAAACAATTTGAGATGCTAGGAGACTGTCTATGGTCCAATATTTAACTATCTAGAAGAAAATTACATGTTGTTGCTGCTCTGTTTCCCCCCATTTCATTTAAAGTTATTTAGAAGTTGTCCAGAAAACCCTATGAAGTTGCACGTATGCAGGTTATTTTTGTCATTTTCCTGAAGGAATGAATATTTGTTATGAAAATCTTTAATAGTTCTAATCACAAAATATAATATAAATTGTTCTATGTATTGTATATTAAATATTAATATTTTTGTTTTGCAGTGTCACCTATAGGCCCCGTGGCAACCCACTCAGAGCAAGATGACTCATACAATGAGCTCTGCCTCAGTCCTTTAATAATTAATTAAAATTTAAACTTGCCTTTAAACTTGCCACCAAACAAAAAAGTGACCACCTGATCTCAGCACTTAAAGGCCCTGACTGGTCAGAATTTCAGGACAGGACTAAGGAGGTCCACCCAGCACTCTCTCAAGAGGACGCAGTCAAGTCATCTTAACTTATCTTAATTGGTTAGCATGTCTTCCTGGCCCTTCTAGTCCCCTGGAGGGCAAAGTCTTGTTGGTACCCAGGCCTGCGCATGGGGAGGTGGAAGGGGGTGTTTCCCTAGGCAAAGGGTTTTAGGGCACTGATGATTCCAGCAGGGGACAGAAGACCTGATAGACCCTAGCACTGGCCCCACTAAACAGATTGGGCCCCCAATGTCCTAGGCACTGTACACACAAGAGAAATCTAAACATATATTTATATTAGGGCCAGATCTCCAGTTCACTCAAGCTGTGCTTTTTCCAGTGAAGTAGGAAGAGTGAGGACAAAGATGGCTTTAACCAACCAACCATATTTTCTTAAAGAGACAAGGTGGGTGAATAATATCTTTCATTGGACCACTTCTGTTGGTAAAAGAGACACGTTTTTGAGCACACCGATCCCTTTTTCAGGTTTTCTTACGTCAATTGTCCTGGCTGGAAGTGTTATCCATGCTCCAATTTAATTTCTGCCTTCCATTTGAGCTCAGAGAGACAAGGCTCATATCATTCTTGCAACTCCTCCCTACCCAGACTAGTCGTCTGTGCTACACATGAATTATTGACAGGTTGATGGCGGTCTGTCACAGAAGCTCACGTCATCATTTTCTCCTAATTCTGTTCTGCTCCAGGGTTGCCCTTTCTGTGGAACTCATTATATGAAGCAGTGAGCAGACAGTAGTAGGCTGATACTGATGTGAGGGCTGTCTTCAGCAAGCAGTCATTGCTCTGGAGGTGCCTGACAGCAGTGGTCAGTAAATAGTAGGCTGCCATTGCATTTTGAAATAAAAATATTTTGTTCATTCAGGCTTGGATTTATGTAGTGTCCTAAGCCCTGCCCCTCTCAGGAAATTCAGCACCTAAGTTCAAGCTGGAGAGAGGTGCCTGTCTTTATTTGGAATCCACAGCTGTGAACTCCGCTCCTGGGGTCAGGTACCTAAGCCACTTCTTGAAAGAAAGGTGGCAGCCAAAAGGAGCACAAAAGGGACAAGTGGCAGAAGGACAAGAAGAAGGCAGGCAGCCTCTCTTATGGAACATTCTGGTATGGATCTCTCTCAATTTCTCCTGATTAAGCCACTTTGTACAAAATACATAAATATGCTTTGGGTCAGTGAGGATGACTCTGTAGTCCAATAGGCACTCACCTGAGAGGTAGGAGACATCTGTTCAAAACCCTTCTCCCCATCAGGCAGATGGAGAAATTAACCCAAGGTCTCACATATCCTAGGCGCATGCCCTAACTACTGGGATAAAGGAGCACATACGTACCAGCTTGGGTCCCACAAGTAAGATAGGCAGGACAATGCCTAGTTTGAGAATCCCACCAGAGCTTAGGCATGAGAAAAGCAGTGACTGCTGGGTGGGGTCAGGACTGATGCAGCTCTGTGCAGGCCCAGACGCCAAAACATAGGCACCTAGGACACTTTCACAGCAGTAACTTAGCAGCTGAGAGACTTAAGGTGCCTCCAGGGATAGGTGGCAACTGAGCAAGGAATTTTGTGAATGCCACTGGTATCTAAATGTTGGATTTAGGTGCATAAATCCAAGTTACATGCCTAAGCCTCTTTGTAAATCTAGCTCATAGAAACTCAGTAACTTGCCTAAGTCGACACAGAAAGCCTGTAGCAAAGCAGGGAAATGAATCTTGGCCTCCTGAACTCTAAACTAGCACCCTATCCACTAGACCATCCTTCCTCCAGCCATCGGAAATTCCCATGTATGTTAGAAACCTACAGTGAAATCTTGAACCACTTGAAATTAGTGGCAAAACTCCCATTAACTGCAATGGAGTTAGGATTTCACCCTTAGTATGAATGCCCATGATAGCACTTGGCCTTCAATATCTTAGTATTCTCAATGCAAGTATGTCATTTAGCTGTTAAAATATAACAACATATTTTTTTAAAAATTCTCTTTCCTGCCATAATCATCTTCCATTTTCCCACATCTCAGGTCTTTCTGTTCCGTTTCCTTTCTTTGTGTTTCTTCCCCCATTCAGTGGAAAGAAGGATGACCTTTAAAGAACCAATATAGAACACTGCAACCATGGCAGAGAGAAGTGATCAAAGCAGCTACAACAGTAAGTATGTTTAAAACCAAGAGCCACTATAAAAGGTATGGACATTAAATATGTACCTTACTACCATAATAACTACCCTAAGAATTTGGAATTGATAGTGTTCTCACGGACTCCCACATTATCCACTCATGGTTTCCTCCTTCATCAGGGAAAAGGTCATCTTATCTCAAATAGATAAATTCCAGTATCCTCTATATTTATCCTCCTTAAACATTTTCCTTCTATATCCAAGTTTACAAGGAGATTGGCTATAAAATAGCTTATATTAGCTGATTTTTTGCAAACCACTGACATTTTTCAACTGTTCATTCATTTCAGTCTTTGTACATTTTCTTTCTTTATTCTAATGGGGGGAGGAGTTGTGTACAAAAAGTGACATCATGAAAGCTGCTTATTGATTATACTTGTCCACTTTTAGTTATCAAAATCCCCTACAAAATCAAGAGTAAACTGAATCAGCAGATGCAACTGGGCAAGTTTTTGGCTTCCACTATATTTCTCTAACACAGAAATTGGGGATAATGGACACCTAAATCAGACACAGGGGAACAAAATTAAATTTGGTATGATGTACTTCTTGTGATACCATTGTACTGTAATAAGATTAGCTTTGACTATGTAACTTATCTAACATGGTTTAAAAGCCTTTGGTGTACAATTAATTTGTGCCATCTAGTCTATTTTTAAAATCATGGGCCAAATTCTTGCCTGGTGTAACTCCATTGACTTCAGTAGAATTTCCCCAGGGATTAAGTAGGTACTACAATGGGCACTTTTAAAGCTTCCATTTATTGTTTTTGCCATTTACAGTTTTTATAGCATTCTCTGTATTCCTTATATTTAGAATACAGAATTATTCAAATTATATGGGCTAAATTATGGCTTTGTCACAAGCTCGGACCAAGGGACAGCATTTAGTTGCATTACTCCAGAGTCACCATCTGGTTCCCCCTCCTTGCTGTGGGAACGGCAAGCAATGCGAACCAATCCAACTCGCAGTAGACATTACTTCCTCTGGTGTGCCAATGCAGAATGAACGCTCCACCCACTCCCTGGTCCTGCCTACATGTGAAGGGAGGCTGCCCTCCCTCTTGAGCTGCTACCCTTGATATGAGTAGCCAGTGCAAAAAAGTAAAAGGGTGTGCAACGCACATCCTTACTCCCATCCATGCACATATTAGACAGCCAAAAGTCTGGCCCCCAGCAAATGTTCTAATGGTTACAACCGTAAAGGCAAACTTTTAAGAGAAAGCACTGTATGCTTGTGTGTGTGTTATAGATAAAATTTAATTAGATGTATGAAATTCAAAAGTGTGAATTTTGCTTATTCCCTACACTGAGAGCCTTTAAACAACTCATTTTAATTCTTTGACCATATCTAAGGAGTTTGCATGAGAAGGTGAAGGACAGCAATTCTTTGGATCTCATTCTGGAGTTACATTCAAACCCTCATAAGATTGGAAAGCCTGACGCCTCCTACTCTGAAACCAATTATATAATTGCCAGCTTGTCAAAACTGACGAAAATATGAAACATACTGTAGTAATGTTGTGTCCTACCTTAGATGCCAAAGGCAGCTGCGTGGTTGTTACGGGAGGGGTCAGTTTCTCCAGCCCACCCACCTTACATGAAGTTGCTTGTGAAATATGCCACCCACACCAAAAGTAGTAATTTTGGTTTCCTGTTGGTTAAGATTCCTCAGGCCGAGTTATTCCATGGTTTAATTCTACAAAGTCAGTGGAGTTACACCAGGGATCATTTCAGCCCCTTGTTTTTAGAGAACATTGTTAGTTGATTGCCAAAACGAAATCGAATCATAACCTACAGTATACATATTTAGAGTAAATGTTGTATGGACAGTAAGGACCTGATTCTCACTTATGCTTTGGCAGTGTAAAGGGGCCCTAAACTGGATGCAACTAATTTACATTCATGTTAAGATCCATTTATACTGCTAGCGTGGTGGAAAGGGGCCTTAAAGTAAATGAGAACAGACCCTGTGTGTTGTTATTACATGGATTATTTCACCTTACTGTGTTTGACTCTTTTCCTTACTCTTTAATTGACGTAGCAGTAAAATAAATGCGGACATTTTTTTCCCCTGAATCTGAGCGAGAATAAGAAGTCTTGTAAAAACTGCTTAGAAAAACCTTAGAAATTGTAAACTCTTTGGATTAGTCAGAGATAAAACTTATTTTAAACATCCTGATCTTAAATCACCATGTAATGCCATAGGCAGCTAAGTAGGTATGACATCCCAGCCACTATAGGGTGACCAGATGAAACAGACAAAATATCAGGACACATGGGGGAAGCAAAAAAAAAAAAAAAAGTGACCGGAGCAGCCAAAGCAGTGATATCGGGACAAATGGCGTCCCGACAGTGCATCAGTCGGGACGCGGGACAAAGTAGTAAAAATCGGGACAGTCCCGATTTTATCGGGACGTCTGGTCACCCTAAGCCACTAGTGTGCATATTCAAGAGCTGAGACACAATCCAGCCACTACAAGTACATTGAATGGGGCTGAGAACTTGTTCAGGAATGGTTAGTGTTAGTTCTATGTGAGGATCAGAAGGAGGATGGGGAGAGGAGCAGTTTCCATGCTGCTCACTACAGTGACCCTCAAGTCCATATATGGGGTATCAGCAATTTGTGTCTGCTACTCCCCTCCTGCAGTAGGAGTCATGCAGATGATCAGCACCAGCTATTGCAGTTCAGGACTTCAAGATTTCATTCCTCAGCTCCACATTTAGCTTGATGAATGTGGAACCCACTTTCCTGGGGTCCATCCTTTTTCCTGGGATGTCCCACTCAGTTCAATTTATATTTTCTGTCTCAGAAAGCAATATCCTGGGTTAGATCCTCCCAGGAGGCCATTTTGTGCTGCATCACCAGCACTATCTGACCAGAAAACCAATTTAACAGTCCTGGAGATAATTACTGAGGATACGGGTGGTCCTCCCACTGGTGTAGTGCTCACAAATGGGCTCTTAGATCACTCATCTTCCCTATTCCTAGCACAGCAAGTTGTAGAGTGCATGACTAGAAGAAAGGAGGATTCCCCAGGATTCCCCTATTGCACACCAATCTCCAGCTCGTTGTCAGGCCTTGTGGCTGTTGCAGTCCACTGTAAACTACAGCAGACTCAATGTCGCTCTAGAACACCACCATGCACAGCACAGCATACCACTAGAAAAGCTGATCTTAAAGTCCCCTTTGCCCACCACCACTTGACTTGTTCTCTGCAATTTGGCTGAAACAGGGGGACTGGCCTACTACTTCTATATCTACAAAGGATTTGCCATAGCTCAAAAGTACTGCTAGGCACAGCCCTAACTGATAATCCAGCAACATCATAACTGTTGCAAATACTCTACTTGTGTGAAAATAATGATCCTGCCTAAAGAGTTTCTTCTTAAAATATATGATATTGTATTTTATTGTCCACATATCACACTTTAATTCCAGTTTTTGCTACTCATAACCAGATACACAATACTTAATCAACTGTCAGAACAATAATGATTATCCCTGTAAATCAAGTTTTACCCCAATGCCATTTATAATGAACAAGAATATATCTAATCTGAAATCCCGAAAGCCGCTGTAGTGTATTATTCATTTTTCCTGCATTAAGCAAAGGTGTTATTTTGATACTTCAGTTAGTTTGCAGTGTAAGTAAGTGCTACTTAGTTTTAGATCAGGAAGAAATGCTATTGTTAATATTCAGAGGATCCCACTGTCATCTGTGTTGTAATTAACTGTAAATAAAATTGTTTACATAATTACAGTGTGCAGAAGCACTCGTGCTGCTTCAGTCTCTATGAGAGATGGCAAGTGAGCTGTTTGAAAGTGCACGCACCTGCTGTTTGAGAATGGAAGCATAGGTCATTAATATTTTATTGATGTATTTCATATAATAAATAGCCTTTGTACCAAAGGTTTTCAGTGAAGCTGATTGTATAAGCTGGCTGGTTTCAGGATTTCACTATGAAACTATTCTAAGTGGGTGTTTCCTTCATGAAAGTGTATAACTGTTGTATGGCTAATACAATATCAAATTCCAAACTGTGTGGGATTGTTGCAGAAACAAAGTCCAGAGGAGGAAATGACATTACCAGAACACTGTGCCCTCACAAGAGGAATTTTGCATGCAGAATTAAATTGGGGTTTCTCTTAAAAAAATTATGTTTAAATTTTTTATATATAAAATGTGTAAATATTTGCAGGAATGAACAAAGACCACAGATATTTGTCTTGACTTGGTTAAGATTATCTGAACAAATTTTTTAACTGAGGTAACAATGCAAAGAACTGTATAAAGAACAGTACTTGTGAAAGCTAATAATGAGATAGTTTCTAAATACTTGGAGCTAAACTATGGCTTTAAACCACATCCCTTGGTAGGCGGCAGGATCTGTAGGTGGTACAATGCGTCTTAGGGCATAGGGCAGTGCGACTACTTTGGCATCATTTGAAAAGTTTTCCTCTATGTGCGCTCTCTGTTTTTTCCATGAGAAAGGGCTGATCTGGCTTAGGGCCCAAATTCCAGGAGAGCTGGAGGCCACAGCTGAGACTCCTAAGTGGAGAGAAGCACATTTCTCCAACCTTTCAGCCAAGCACTCAAGTACCTTTCCAGATCTGAGCCCTAAGCCCCATCTTTCCTCCTTTGCACTTCACTCCTGGCTGGTGGCTCCCCACTCAGCTTGCTGACTGGCTTCTATAGTACCTGGCAAATATAGTGCCCATCTTTAAAAAAGGGAAGAAGGAGAATCCGGGGAACTACAGACCGGTCAGCCCCACCTCAATCCCTGGAAAATCTAGGGGCTGTGAATACCACTGGGCAGCAGAGTACCTAAAAGTTAGGCATTGAAACCATGTAACCTTTGCGAATCTAGCCCTTGGTAACTACATCTATGACATTATAGCTGTGTCATGAATTACACACAATTTATAGGACAAATGAGAGAGAGAGATTTTCTTGCCCTTCCAGTTCTCCTTATTCCACCTACGTTGTGGTTAGAGCTTAAGTGGGTGTGCCAGGACTGGGGTGACGGGAAAAGGACCCTCCTACCTATATGTCCTTTGCTCAAGTGCTAACCACAATCTCAGTCTTTCCTACCATCCTCTTGCAGAGGCAATATTCTCTACAGCTCCATTACATGCCCCTTTCTCCTGCACCTCAGTTTCTCTTTGCTGCAGCACAGGCCAGAATTCTGTCTTTTCAAGACTTTCCAGAAAGCATTACACAGAGTGAAACCTCGGGGCTATTGCATGTAAAATCCTGATAAGTAGGAGTTAATATCTCCCAGTCAACTTCAGAGAGAGAAAGCGAGAAAGAGAGAAACACAGACCAAGTAGCATACACTTTCTTAGTAAAACAAACATTTAGTGCACACAAAAACATTGCAACTAGTATTTGGAAAACTATCATTAACTTTTAAACAAAAGCTGTTCGGTAGTAAATCTACTGATGTTCCTTGTACTGATCTCCCCACTTTGCTGTTACATATATTCAAATATAAGATCCCAACATAACATCTACATGTCTGTACTTTAGTGCACACACATCAAAACATATTCCCCCATGACATTCTTTCAGAGATGATCTCTCAGTATTTATAGTGTGACCACAATGTATAAATGTGTGCCACCTGGCCTCTTCAGAGCTTGAAAAAAAATGGCAGCATTCCAGTCCTTTTAAACACTTCAGAGGCTTGTCAGCAAACAAGTAGTCTGGGGATCTCCAAAGCTAGCAGGAGTTTATATGTAGCCTGTATCCAAAGTGGTACAGGTATCAGGATCAGCATATAAATATCCATTCCCTGGACCTTGACAAAGCTCTCAGTCTACAGAGAACGATCTTCCCCTCATAAGTGCAGCTAAGTAAGGCAAGAATTTACAAACTCCTCACCTCACTAAGCACTCTGAATTCTCTTTAACTGTGCCAGAATCCCACTTCAGAGCAGTTGGCTGATAGCAAAATGTAAGTTCCACAGGCTCTGTAGCCTCTAGAGGTGACTGTTATTCTCCTCCCAGATCTCCTTCTAGATCTGTAAGACAGACCCTGGTGGGCCAAACATGAATCCCAGTGGAGTGCTTCCCTAGTTAGTAAAGCTGGCATAACACTCACCTATATCCAAAGTGGTTCAGGTATAGCGACCCAGCCCTCACAGCAGACACACCTCTTGGTCCTGCATGGATCAGCCACTAAGTCCACAGAGCACACTAACTCCTGTACTTATAACCTTCACCCTCACACCCCAATGCTCTGATTGGCTAAGCTCTTAGACAGGGCCAGCCCACAACATTTTGGCACCTGAGGCAGGGAGCTCAAATGACGCCCCCATGCTCCCTCACTTGGGCCAAAACTTTGAAAGGTCTCAATTCTGCCTTCTTCCTGTTCTACTCCTCTCATGGTACTGCTCTGCCACTTACCCCAATAAAGGAGAACTAACAACTTAAAATGCCTGGTTCAAAAATTTTAAGTAAGACATAACTTTCAAACGCCTTAACAGCAAATGTAACTTTTCTTGTCTGCGTAGTAAACACTGGTATTTTTATCTGTTTGAATAATCAAAGTGGTGCTTTCCGTGCCTTCTTGGTTGCAAAGATTTGAACTGCTTCCTGAAGGTCCACAGTCCGGGCAAGCTCATGCTCTATTGAGATGGTTGCAAGGCTGACCAGCCTCTCTTGTGTCATTGTGAAGCGTAGATGTGTTTTTATTAACTTCAGCTTGGAGAAGCTGCGTTCTCCACTGGCAACTGTTACAGGAAGTGTTAGAAGTATGCACAGAGCAACAAAAGCATTTGGAAAGAGGGTGGTCATCTTATCTGTGCACATATATTCCAGAACAGCCTTTGGAGTTGATCCTGCTGAAATGTTTCAGAGTAGCAGCCGTGTTAGTCTGTATTCGCAAAAAGAAAAGAAGTACTAGTGGCACCTTAGAGACTAACCAGTTTATTTGCTGAAATGTATCTTGAAAGGTCTTTCAGTTCATTACCTAAATCACTTGCATCAATATCGCGCATGTCATCATGTGTCACTGTCTCTAGTGCCCTGCACTGCTGGTGTAGGTCTTCTGCAGGTATAGTGAGGAGTTTTGGAATATCACACAACATCCCAAATATACTGCTGTGTTTCTTGAGCTGCATGAAACGTTCTTCAACTGACTATACTGCACAATCTAGCACCTGGTTAAAGAATTCAACTTTGAATTGTTGTTTGGGATCTCTTATGGGATTATCCTGTGCCTCATAATCAAAATGTCTTCTTCGGTGACTCTTGTATTCTTGAATGGGTGGGAAAATAGCTTCAGTGTGAAGTTCCTCTGCCAACTTCTGTGCACTCTTCAGAATGTTTTGAAATCCCTCATCTGACCAGTAAGACTGTAGGTATGACTTTGCTTTGTCCAGTTGTTCCATTGCTACAGACATATCAAGGTCAACACCTTGGAGTCTCTTGCTTACAACATTTATTTTAAACAGTAAGTCATGCCACAACACTAAGTCACACAGAAATTTGAAGTTATGTATGTTTCTCGTGATTCCATTTCCCTCTGCCACTGTTCTCCCATGAACAGTTCCTGTCATCGCATTATCCTCCATAATGGCAAGTATGGCATCATCTATCTTCCCAATTTGGTGTTTGATAGGCTTTATTGCCTCCACTCCACTTTCCCATCGTGTGACACTCAGTGGTTTCAGTGTCAGAGAGGATGTTCCCAGATGTTGCTTCAAAATTTATCAATGAGTTGATGCAGAGAAAAATACATAGATGCTTTGAATTACATTAAAAAATTCAGCAGCCTCACTAGGAGCTGACGCTGCATCACTGACCACCAAGTTAATTGAATGAGAACTTCATAAGACAAAAAAAGCTCAAGGGTTTAACTCTTGGATTCATGTCTGTACTCCTCTGTTCTTTCCTCTCATGTTGGCACCATTATCGTAGCCCTGACCTCTCATGTCAGTTATCGCAATTCCCGTATCTTCCAGCTTTTTAAGAAGCACATTTGTCATACCAGCTCCTGTAGTATCATCAATGTCAATAAATTCTAGAAAATGCTCTGACAGTCACCATTGCAAGGACATTGTCACTGGGTTCTGCTGTTGTTACAAAATGCACCATTAAAGTCATTTGTTCTGTATGGCTGATGTCAGGTGTGCAGTCCAGAATAACAAAGTAATATCTTGCTGACTTCAGATCTGCCACAATCTTCTGTTTGATTTTTGTTGCCAGTAACTGTATGATCTCATTTTGAATTATTTTTCCAAGGTAGTGGTGTGTGTACATTTCTTGGGTGGTGACTCTTCTTAGATGCTCCTGGAGTACAGCATCAAACTTCGCCATCAGCTCCACAATTTTAAGGACGTTTCCATTGTTTGGCACACACAGCTGATCTGAAGTGCCACGCAGTGCTAGGTTTTGGGTAGCAAGCATTCTCACAATGGCAATGAGCCTTTTCAGAACATTTTGCCAGTAAAGAGACTCTGAGGCAATCTTCTCTTGACTGATCATCTATGGTGGCCTTTAACCTTAGTCTCATCTCAAGCTCTTTCCACCTATGGAATGCTCTCCAGTGATTGCTGCCTTCTCTTGGCATGCCAGATTTCTAGCCAGATTTTTTCAGTCCTTTGTTCCTGTAGAACCCAATGTGGCTGGAACATTAGACTGGAAGAATTTGCAACAAAAACAGTATGCAGCATTCTGGGTTTTTGAATACATAAGCCATGGCCTCTCCACTTTGTCACCATTAGGGATTTCACAGCAGTAATGTGTTGGATGGAAATTTCTATTTTCATTGTCTTTGGGGAACATGAAGTTTTTCACTTGCTGTGGTCCATGCAGTATAAGGAAGTCCCTCAGGCTACTGCTCAAGTGGGTCCACAGTCCTGGATCATCTAGACTTAAGGAACTAAACTCAGCAGCAGCTGTTTCTTGCGCCTCCACCACACGCTTCTCTGATCTACACTTTTCTTCAGGAATGTGCATGGTTACATCAATTTGAGATGGAGATATGGATGCTGCAGTAGCTGCCAGGTCGCCTGCACTCTGACTACCTGGAAGACCAGGCATCTCCTCACCACTCACCGGAAGGCTCACTGTGAACATTTGTGTCTATCCATCTCAGGAGAGCTCCTTCCTGCTTAGATAGAAAAGCTTCTTTTGCTTTCTTTCTTTTTCTGAATGCTTCCCCAGAGGGGCATTTTCTTCTTTCACTCATGACTGCTGTTCTGTGCCAGCTATAGTGGCTCCCAACACTCAGCTGAAGGGGACAAATAAGCAGGCTGGTAGCAGGGCCTGAGCAAGGGAAGATATCAGTGTCTTACGGGCCTAACTGGCTCCTACTACTTCAGTTGACTGCCTGTTCTCCTCAATTGGGTTCAGGGAAGCAGCAGGAAACAGGAAGCTCCCTGAGAAGCTGGTGTTAATCAGTCCAGGCTCCTGGGGATGCTAGACAGGTACATAAGAGGTTCCTCCTCCTCTCTCTCCCTGCAGCTCCTGCTGCTTTCTGTTATTCCCTCTCACTTTTCCTCCTGCTGCCTGTTATGTCTCTTGTGCCCTCCTTCCTCCAGCACAGCACTCCACCATCTCTGTGCATCTGGAGCAGAGAGAATAAATATGCACCAGCAGCAGACACAATTTTCTACACTCTGGGTCCTAGTGGCACCCCTCCCCCCCAGTCTGGCACCTGAGGCGGCCGCCTCAGTTCGCCTCATGGTAAGGCCAGCCCTGCTCTTAGAAAGTGACTGAGCATGACCTCCAGGTGGATTGATCACAATGAAAATCTCATATACAGATTCAGAAACTTCCTGTACAGCTTCAGAAACAGCTACTGAACATGTCCAGTAACTGCCACACTCTATTTCTGGATGATTCTGGGCCCTTGTAGCTGAGTTGACCTGCCTTACCCTCTGCACTTATGCAGAGACTCAGAGTATTACAACTAAAATCCATGTCCCCTCCTCACTGCTTCTCTGCTTCTCTTTGGTCCAAACATTGGATAATATAAAGCAGTTACAGTGGGATTTCATAAGGGATTATGCAGTACACTCACTCCCCTGGGTAATACAACTCTGCACCACACCTTACTTTATCTAAAAGCTACAAGTGAGCCCAATAGATTGGTGCTCTGGTAGCTTTCTGCTCCTAGGATGGCTAGAAACTTAACGGTTATGGAATTCACATTCTGCTTGCTGCTGCTGAGACTCTGTTGTAAAATTATTGTTAAACAACAATTAGTTTCGTGAGAACTCCATCTAGGCCAAAATCATGCAAGGTGCTCTGTGCCTTCAACTCTATTATTGGCCTCAACAGGGGTAGTGGGGACTCAGCACATCCCAGGAGGCACTTAGCAACTTGGAGTCTATCTAAGCACAGTAAAAAATACCTGGTGTGATGTTGCACCCCATAAAGCTTTACAGAAATATGCTTATGAGTGTAAATATGACATAACTGGAATATGTTTTATGCTAGATATGCCATGTAACATCTCTACAAATGTTATGATCTACCAGATATATTCATCCTATTTGTATGCATGTATCATTTTTATATTTGAAGTTATGAATATTGGCTATGTACTTGTTTGATTTTAAGTAGCCGCAGTGAAGCATTTGGTCAGCTTCTTGAGAAAAGACTATTCTCAGTAAGTGCCCAATCAAGAAACACTTAAGCTGACAATGAACTTTGAGAGATGCCAACCCAAATCTGAGCTTTCCGGGGAATATGGTATCGGCCTATAAAGAACTGAGTCGTGCATGGACATGTGACTTGCCCAGGTGACTCCAAAACTCCATCTTGTAGCTGGATTCTGCATAGGAGAGGAGAAGCGGTTTCCACCCACAAAAGAGAAACTATAAGTGCCCCTGGGGAACCCCTCCATTTTGTCTTCAGCTGGCACAAAAGATAGCCTCTCCACCCCAAGGAGATTCCTGAAAGAAACTGGAACAAAGGACAGTAACTACAGGGGTGTGAGCGATTGCTGGACCCAGACTAGGAGGAAGTCTAGTTTGTAAAAGTCATATTGGAACATCTCTGAGGGTGAGATTTACCTGCATTTAGTTTTTTACTGTATTAGGCTTAGACTTGTGTGTTTTATTTTATTTTGCTTGTTAATTCACTTTGTTCTGTCTGTTATTACTTGGAACCACTTAAATCCTACTTTTTGTATTTAATAAAGTCACTTTTTACTTATTAACCCAGAGCAAGTATTAGTTCCTGGGGGATCAAAGAGCTGTGCCTCTCTCTCTATCAGTGTTATAGAGGATGAACAATTTATGAGTTTACCCTGTGTAAGCTTTATACAGGGTAAAACGGATTTATTTGGGGTTTGGACTCCAATGGGAGCTGGGTATCTGAGTGTTGGAGACAGGAGCACTTCTTAAACTGTTTTCAATTAAGCCTGCAGCTTGTGGGGGACTTGGTTCAGACTTGGATCTGTGTTTGCAGCAGACAAGCGTGTCTGGGCTCAAACCAGGCAAGGTAGTGAAGTCCCAAGCTGTCAGGGAAAACAGGCTCAGAGGTAGTCTAGGCACATCAGGTGGCAGTACCAAAGGGGTTTCTGTGATCCAACCCATCACACCTGGTACTGAAGAAAACAAACATTCAATTGTAGATGTTAGTATAACCGGACAGTAAAGAGTAGTTGAACTTCTGTAGACTATTATTAAATCATCTTGTTTAACATCATAGAGATTCAAATTTACACTCATCTTGAAAACACAAGTCCACCCCAGGAAATCCAGAAAGGAGAGCCCAACTCTCAAATATAGAAAGTACAGTAAATCTACTTTCTTTTACTTCACTCATTCAGCTTTTAGAACATCACCTTCTCTGGATGCACACCAGATGGGCAATAGGAAATAAACAGATGAATAAAAAATCTCAAATGTCTAGAACCTTTACATTGATTGCCATGTTAGTTAAATTTAAATACCAAATGACTAATCTGCATGTACAAATTTGGAGTTGAACTGAAGAAATGCATTTTGTTTAAAGGTCTCATGCACAAGAATGTTTTGTTTGTCACACCCTCTCCTGCCCAGTTCTTTACACACAAGTTGACTTGCAAAATATGTGAACAGGCACATGCAAGTCCATCGAAATAATCCACAATTCCTTGTACAATTATTTTCAGCTAGAAATAGCACATGTAGCCTTTATGAATAAGAGGTATACTGACATATTAAATATCACGAGTAAGAATGTCCACTGTGCTAACTTTCATGAAGTAGAATGTACTCTGGATTCAGAGTAACAGCTGTGTTAGTCTGTATTCGCAAAAAGAAAAGGAGTACTTGTGGCACCTTAGAGACTAACCAAAGCTTATGCTCAAATAAATTGGTTAGTCTCTAAGGTGCCACAAGTACTCCTTTTCTTTGTACTCTGGATTGATCCCTGTTGCCTATGTGGCACTACAGTCCTGCTTATGCAAAGCTAGTACATGAATATGTATTCAAAAGTGATTACTCAGGCCATGACATCCTGAAAATCAGGCACTCTATCTATTACCCTCATTTTATTTCTGAAAAGTTCTCTGATATTAGATATATATCATATACATTGAGATAACCCTGCTTTGTAGTGCTCTGCATTACAAAGTGCATAGGTTTCCTGTAGCTTGGTATAGATTTCTAGAGTCAGACTCAGGCTTGTTTTGGACTGATTTCATACAGCCAGAGTATGGCTTATCTGGCACACCAGCACAAGAAAGTAGAAGAGCCATAAGGTACACCACTGCTTCCAGCAAGTGAGGGGAAGCAAGTTCCTCAGAGCCACTATATGTCCCTCATGTATGCGGGTGGAAAGTAGATGAAGCTTTGACTCATCCTCCTGCACTTTCCATCTACACATCCAGCAGTTTAGTTACACCAAGGTGTCAAGGCGAGTATATTAAAGATTACTCTTCCCTCAGAGGAACAGGCAAACCCCTACTCGCTGAGGTGGCGAGTTTTCCTGAGTCACATTCTTCTTCCTGGGTTACTGTGGGGCAACACAACAGAGTGCCATCCTCCCATACTAAGCCACAGACTGGGGTGTGGCAGGGGGAAGACAAATAACACTCATTCCTTCGGCTTAATAGGTACTACTTGAGGCAAGGAGAATAGTGGGGTGTGATCCAAGTCCCACCTGCCAATGAAAGTGCTTGTTTCCTTGTAATACTATCATTAGCTGACAGACTTATGGGCTGCCAGCTGCAGAGCCCCTTCTATGAGGTGCAGAGCCCTCTCTACTATCACTGATTCAAGGGGAGTTGAGGAGGTCTCAGTAACTTGTAGGATTGGGTCCTTCATGCCCCCTAGTTTTATTGTTTAATTTTGTGGGCACCAGAAGGGTTTAATTATTAACATTAAGTAGTTGTACAGTATCATAATAAAAATCAGACTAAGGCTCCATGGTGTTAGGCACTGTACAAGCATGTTTGAAGACATGGTCTCTGCCTCTAAAATACTTTATTAGACCAGATTTGTATTTACACTAAAGCCCCTTCATTCCACCCTGGTGTTATAAAAGGGCCTTACCAGGGTGTGAGTAAATTACAATTATACCCTCTGTAACACTGCCAAAGCAGAGAATTAGGTCTGGTATCTTTTCTTTTACATGAAGTTCGTTTCATAATCAAAATATCATTGTTAACTTTTATTTTCCGTTTTCATCACAAAGTTTAATATAACACCTTGATTCCACTTGCTCTTCATATGTTGACACTGTAATCCCTCCCAGCACTTCTCTCTCCACAGCATTTGTTCTCAATCAGACAGGACACACCACTTTATAAATATCAGTTCACCTTTCACCTCCAATTATCCTGTGTTGTAGTAGAGATAAATTCATATCTTAATGTAGCATGGTCACTGACCTAGTCATGAGCAGGGAGGGATAGCTCAGTGGTTTGAGCATTGGCCTGCTAAACCCAGGGTTGTGAGTTCAATCCTTGAGGGGTCCATTTAGGGATCTGAGGCAAAAATTGGGGATTGGTCCTGCTTTGAGCAGGGGGTTGGACTAGATGACCTCCTTCTAAGCCTGATACTCTATGTATTTTAGTATTATTCATCTGCTTGCTGCTTATTTAAAATAAAAAGCAGGATTAAAACCATTAGCCTGTGAGGCTAAATAGATGCATTTGCCTTACTGGTTGTTCACATTTTTCTCAAGATGACATTCAACTATTAATTCTTGAGTTTGGTTTGCACATTAATCTCTGTACGAAAATATCCTCCCATCTGACAAACCAAGAAAAAAAAAAGGACAAGAGTACTGCAGCTTTAAAATTCAAGGTTTATTTTAGGTGGAATAAGTACACCATGGTTCATCACTCTTGACAAAGTATTGAGAAAGAGGAAGATGCAACACATAGGAGGAAAGGGTTTAAAGTTTTATAGCAGGCTAGCGTAATTCTGCTTTGGAAGACTTTCTGTTTAACACCAGTTTATATTATATAGAGTCTTGTCTCTTTTCTGTAAGTCCCATTTATCTCCCTCTGCCACTGTTCTTACCTCATAGCATTGTTGGGCAATCTTGCTTTTATTTGTCACTGTTGAATTTTCTGTATAATTTTATTCTTTTGTTGTCAGTTTTCTAATTATTGTTATTTGCAATATTGTCTCTCTTTAGCTTCTTTTTTGTGTGTGCATGTTTTCTATTTAAGTTTTGGCTTTCAAAGGCTTTGGCAGCCCACTGCTATAAAATTACAAGAGGTTTGGAAGCTCTGCAGATGGCAAAAGCAGTGTTGTGTACTTTGGTTCATTATGGGTTTGTCTTATTATAAGAGTGAAGCTGCCAGGTCTTATTTCACTGCCCATTTCTGACATATTTAAAACGACTACAGCAGAGAGTCAAAGGCTGACTGTTTCCTGAACTATGGATGCACTCTAGCGCCTATGACTTTGGAAAGTATTTTGCTTAATTTTTTTTTAAAGATAAGCCTTAATCCTTAGCAGAATCAAGTTTACACTCAGTGCTGCTGAGGAAGGACAGTGGCTTTAAGTCACCTTTTCTCTCCCTTGTTGCTGGGCCAGCTGGGGCCAAAATGGCCCCCAGCATAATTTACAGCAATTCTGGTCTAAGGAATGCTCTAAATTACACCAGCTATAGCAGTCCTACTTCATCAGCCAAGAATCAAGAAGAGCACCACATTCTGCTCTGGACTTCCCCTGGCATGCCATTTGCACCTCCTTTAACAGAGAAGTGTAGATTTCAGAGTAGCAGCCGTGTTAGTCTGTATCCGTAAAAAGAACAGGAGTACTTGTGGCACCTTAGAGACTAACAAATTTATTAGAGCATAAGCATCTGATGAAGCGAGCTGTAGCTCACAAAAGCTTATGCTCTAATAAATTCGTTAGTCTCTAAGGTGCCACAAGTCCTCCTGTTCTTTTTAGAAAAGTGTAGAGTAGCTAGCTCTGTGATACCCTACCTCACGGAAATTTATCAGGTGCCTCCTTAATGCAGTTCTCCAGCAGCCTTTTTCCTGCCTCAGCTATGCAAAGCAACCTGATGGGAGTTCCAAGAATCTAGTCCATTATGTCTAGAAATTCTATTGCTAATCAAGTTGCTTGACATTTTGATTCTTTACTCTGCTTTCTATCCTTGCCACTGTCATTCTCTTCATTTAATTTTGAAATTAATTAATTAGATCCGTTTTAAAATAAACTTGCTGTTATTTTTCCTTTTTCTTTAGTGGAATGTGGAATTCCTTTTCTTTTTGCTGTTATTTCTTTATGTTTCTTTACTCCATGCCAATACACTTCGTTACAACGAGACATAAAATAGAGCACATTAGATATTAGCAAAAACTTAACAGGCCATCCAGCATATCTTCTTGCTGTAGTAATGGCCTCTTCATGACCAGAAGAGAGTAGTATCAGTTTCAGTTAGTAAAGAACAAATATCTTCCCTAACAAGGAAGGAAAGAGCCAGATTTTCAAAGGTATTACAAACCTAACAGTGCAGATAGAACTTAGTATGATTTCTGTAAGTGTCTAAGTAGGTTACACATCTAACCTGCTTAGGCATTTAAGAAAATTCCACTGGGCGCTATCTGCATCTCTAGGCACCAAAATACCTTTGAAAAATTGGCCCGAAGTCCCTATTCTGAAAAGAAAAATGATCATGATCACAGATTTAACATTAAAGAAGTTACAGAATGGGTCCCCTTCCGAACCATTTAAAGTTAATCACATGCTTAAAGGCCAGTTTGTGATAAGCCTATTTACCACGAATCACACCCAAACATGAAGAGTAACTCCAGTGATGTCAATAGGATTACTTATGTAGTACCTAAAGAGACTCAGTCAACCTGACTCAAAAGTCACCAGTGTTCTGACCTGATTCAGAACAGCATGGTCAAAATGCACAAAAAAAAATTAATACTGGTGGTTCTTGAGTGAGGTTGACTTTTTTGCATATGAAAGGAATAGAATGTGCATCAAGAACACCACTTCCCATGTAACAATTTAGAAAGAAGTGGGAAAATCAGGAACAGGCTGTGAGCTGAAAATTAGCATAGAAAGAACTGTTAAATATTTTCTGGAATTTGATCACTCTGACTAAACAAGTAATTAGAACTTTACATCTGGATTATGAGATACAGCCCCTTAAATTCAGATCCATTTATTTTAGTATAATTCCCTAGGGGTGCCTCTCTGTTATGAGTCATATTGTGAGAATTACTAAAAAGATGAGTGTTTCTAGTCTCCAAGCTGCCAAAGAAAGGATGTTCAGTTATCCCAATGCCATGGATTCAATTATTACAAATCTTTCTATGCTATGGCAGCGTTAGTGTCCTTGCTACTTTTTTTTTAAGCTTACATACATGTTTAAATGCCAAAACATCTCCATTATTTCCCAAGAGACAGGAAAACGATTACCCTCTTCAGCAGCCCATAAGGATTCTGAGTGATACATTTAGCCAAGTCCACTAGAACTGCTTTGAAGTTGGGGAAAACTGATAGCTGATGGTTTGATCTGGCCTCTGGAATGCCTAGTCTTCCAAACAGTCCCAGTATCAAGGACTTTCCTTCTCTTAAACAGAGCTTAAAATCTGTTTACTCTTACATTTTTGGCACTTTTAGTGATAGTAAAGATTGCCAGTACTGAGTATTAGCCATGGTTAAAATGGGTTATATTTTGTATGAGCTTCCTGGAATATTTTGGCAGTGAGAAGCAGAACAAATAAAATGTGTTGTTATCACAGACTACAATGTATGTGTCTGCCATCGTTGATGGAACAACTTCTGTACTCTAGAATACTTTCCAATAGTAGTAAAATGGTAAGTACATATGTGCTCACACAGTCCACTGGGACTTATTAAATTCCAAAATGTACTAGATGCCTCATAAAAACAATATACAGTCTTTGCCCTGAAATGTGTATTATCTTAGAATTTGTCTTCCCTACTGCCAATGCAGCTGCGCTGATATAGCCCATCTGGTGAAGACACGCTATGTCAAAGGAAGAGCGCTTTCCTGTCCACATAATTACTCCACCTCAACGAGAGGTGGAAGCTATGTCGGTGGGAGAGTGTCTCCTGCCAACGTAGCGCAGTGTAGTAGATGTAACTTACGTCACTCAGAGGGGTGATTTTTTTTCACACCCAAGTGATGTAAGTTACTTCGACTTAACCAGTAGTCGAGACAAGCCCTTAATTATACATGATGTGATAAATGACAGACACACCAATGAGAGGGAAGTCAAAAGCTGGATGTGGCTGACAAAATCTAGGAAGCATGACTTAACTTGTTCAGACACATACATACACACACACGATGAATGAAGAGGACCTGGTGAAGACAGCATGGCAGGGGAGCGTGGTAGGAAGGAGAACCTGAGGAAAGCCAAGGAAGTGATGAATGGATTGCATCAAAGAAGATGGCAAGCAGGGGGACCTTAGTGCTATCTTGGACAGATGAAGATGGTGGATGCTTGCACAATGATCCACTCCCAGATGATGGGGTAAGGGGAAGAAGAAGAAGAAGATAGTCAGATGGGGTTGGGGGAGGATGAGGGGAAAATAAAATCACATGGTTACTCAGTGGGATAGACATATCTTGATGGTTCACTTTTCATAGGCAAAACATCAAGCCCAAATGTCAAGTGGCAAAATTTGGATCATTGTCATAAAACAGACAATCTTTGCATGGTTAGTTCTCTTGGGATTCGAGAAATGATTTTATTTACAAACATTTTCTGCTTTATGTTGACACATACTGGCATGGTATTCCTATGGTGTGCACAGATTACTCAGTGTAAGGTGGTTTGCTCTTTTGTTACCTTCTCTTCTGTGTGTGTTACCTTTTTGTGCTATATATTATTGCTTGTGCTTGTAAACTGTACGTGAGACTGATGGTATATTGTTGTAACTAATGAAATGCAAAATTGGCTTTTGAAATAAAAGAAAAATGTTAAATCATAAAAAGAAGAATGTTATCTACAGGCCTTTCCTATTCAGACTAAGTGGAAATATACTCTTCATGATGGCTCTCTTTTATTACAGTAGTTGCCTGGTGGCATCTACTATATTTAAGTTATCTTGAGACTTTTTATATGATAATAACTTTCTGAAAAAATTAATCTTTCAGGCTGAAATTTTCTATGCTTTGTCTCTGCCTACAAGTACATTTTATTTATTTATTGTGAGCAAACCTCCTCCAGTGATGTGCAAATTATGGCAAGTGAAAAGTATATATGTTAGACGTCTACTCCGCAGCCACTTGATAACAATGGCCAAATAAAGCCCTCCAAACTTTGCATGTATAGTGTCTTGCTACACTTTGGGTGAAAAATTCAAAATCATGTCAAGTAGCATTTATCGGCCAGATCCTTAGCAGACATATCAGCATAGCTCCATTTACTTCTACAGAGCAACACCAGGTGACAGCAGCTGAGAATCTAGTCATACTCCTGCACATATGTATCTTCCTGTGTGCATCACAGTAGTTCCTAGAGCCCACAACGAAGACTGAGGTCTCCCCCACCTTGTGCTAGGCACTGTACACACACAGTAAAATGTTCTCTGCCCTGAAGAGCCTGTAATCTTAAAAGACAAGACATGTCTTATTTCCAATTTACAGGTGGGAAACTTTATTCTGAGTGCTGTCTGAATCAAACGTATATGGCTTTGAGTATTTTTACCAAAAAAGAAATATGAAGAGGTACTGAGAGTAACATGTCCTCAGGGGGTATTTCCATTCACATGTCATGCACTCATTTCACATATCATTGATGGTGCTGAGAGTTCTGCGTAGAATACACAGAATTGTCTGATCTGCAGCATGGGTAAGCAGATATCAGTGCAGATCACAAAGACGAATTTTGCCTTCAAGAGACTGCCAGTGGGTGTGTGGCAGATATGGGAATTGAACCCAGATATCTATACGTGCCACACACAGTACAAAAAAGCTATTCTGTATATTTAAGTTTTAAAGATAAACTTACTGGGACTATTTTATATCCCTCTGCTTGAAGTCAATAGGAATAATGCTTTGAGTGGTATATAATAAGTACTCTGAAAAAATCTGGTCCTCGTCCTAAATTGAGCATCTAAAAGCAATGGATATTTGTTACCTTAATCTCTGTGCCTCTATTTGCCTTCTGTAAAATGGGGATAATAAAAGCCCTCACCACACAGGAATATTGTGAAAATTAAAGTTTGTGAAGTACTTGATATTATGATAAATGCCATAGATAACCACTTAAGGAAATGAAAAGTTGTGTCTTCTGAGCAGGGTTTGAATAATGTATAGTAACTAAGGCACAGAGGCCACATATTGAACAATAAAGATTATGCAAAATGTTGAATAGCTGCTCATTAGGTCAGCACCATCCATCCTATGCACTAAATGAATCAGGTTTCAGAGTAGCAGCCGTGTTAGTCTGTATCTGCAAAAAGAAAAGGAGTACTTGTGACACCTTAAAGACTAACAAATTTATTTGAGCGTAAGCTTTCGTGAGCTACAGCTCACTTCATCGGATGCATTCAGTGGAAAATACAGTGGGGAGATTTATATACACAGAGAACATGAAACAATGGGTGTTACCATACACTCTGTAACGAGAGCGATCAGGAAGGTGAGCTATTACCAGCAGGAGGGCGGGGGGGGGCGTGGAGAGGGGAAACTTTTGTAGTGATAATCAAGGTGGGCCATTTCCAGCAGTTGACAAGAATGTGTGAGGAATAGTGGGGCGGGGAGGGGGGGAGGAGAAATAAACATGGGGAAAGTTTTACTTTGTGTAATGACACATCCACTCCCAGTCTTTATTCAAGCCTAAGTTAATTGTATCCAGTTTGCAAATTAATTCCAGTTCAGCAGTCTCTCATTGGAGTCTGTTTTTTTGTTGAAGAATTGCCACTGTAATCAAGTGACCAAAGAGATTGAAATGTTCTCCAACTGGTTTTTGAATGTTATAATTCTTGACGTCTGATTTGTGTCCATTTATTCTTTTACGTAGAGACTGTCCGGTTTGGCCAATGTACATGGCAGAGGGGCATTGCTGGCACATGGCAGCATATATCACATTGGTAGATGTGCAGGTGAACAAGTCTCTGATAGTGTGGCTGATGTGATTAGGCCCTATGATGGTGTCCCCTGAATAGATATGTGGACACAGTTGGCAACGGGCTTTGTTGCAAGGATAGGTTCCTGGGTTAGTGGTTCTGTTGTGTGGTGTGTGGTTACTGATGAGTATTTGCTTCAGGTTGGAGGGCTGTCTGTAAGCAAGGACTGGCCTGTCTCCCAAGATCTGTGAGAGTGATGGGTCGTCCTTCAGGATAGGTTGTAGATCCTTGATGATGCGTTGGAGAGGTTTTAGTTGGGGGCTGAATGTGATGGCTAGTGGTATTCTGTTTCCCCATGTTTATTTCCCCCCCACCCCCGTACTGTTCCTCACACGTTCTTGTCAACTGCTGGAAATGGCCCACCTTGATTATCACTACAAAAAGCTTTTTCTGCCCCACCACTCTCCTGCTGGTAATAGCTCACCTTATCTGATCACTCTTGTTACAGTGTGTATGGTAACCCCGCTTGTTTCATGTTCTCTGTGTATATAAATCTCCCCCCTGTATTTTCCACTGCATGCATCTGATGAAGTGAGCTCTAGCTCACGAAAGCTTATGCTCAAATAAATTTGTTAGTCTCTAAGGTTCCACAAGTACTCCTTTTCTTTTTGAATGAATCAGGGATCCCAGGGATAAAATATATGATCATGTAAATAAAGACAGTATCATAAGCATATGCATAAGGGATCTGAAATAAAGTTGCACAGGCAACCTTAAGTCTGGCATTTTTTTACTTCAGAACTCTTTACTTTGCAACATAAATGTTCTTTTAATATGTGCAATATACACAGACACACAGATGAAGAGAAAGAATACTGGATGGTGATGTATACAGTTATCTGTAAGATTTTACTATGATGTGATTTTAATCAGATGTGTTTTTATACATATATTGTCTGTCAATCTTTTTTTCCTTTCATATACTTACTGACCATCTGCTTTTCTCAAAGAGCTGTTTTACCAAATCAGTATTCATATGTGTTGCCTCTGAGCAGCAGAATCTCACTTGCAAATACAAAATGACTTAACAGCCCAATGCTCATTTGGATTTCATGAACCTTGTAGAAATAAATCCTCTTTTTACACTTCCAGAAACTATCCAGAAAGTTAAATCCAGGGTGAGTTTAAAAAAAAAAAAATCAGTCCACCAACACCAGTTCTTTTCAGGTTCTCATTGTACTGGGATGGAGCAGATGAGAAACTAGCAGCAGGAGAACCTGGTCCCACTACCTGCCTTAACAGCATGGTTAGATCTGACTCCTGGAGCTCTGGGAAAAGGAGTATAGGCTTGATCAAAAGCATTTTCCATCTGACTATACTTGAAAGTGTTCATTTGGTTCAACCACTTCTATTCCAAGTCAAGTATTAAAACGTGTGGATAATTCCTTCCTTTAGGTGCATTCTTTGGAGAAAAATGTACAGTGAGAGTAGTAAAGTACTTTTCTGTTTGTGAACAAATCTTGGGCAAATGTTAGGCAGGTTCTGTAGGGTATAGCTATTAGACATTCATCTCTGGTCCTCCCTACAAGAGCATTACGCTGCATCTCTGTCCTCTCAAGTGGTTTCTGATGAAGCTGATTGAGCCCTAAAGGTCACTCAGGCATATGCCTTGTTAAATTCTCAATCTTATACTTCCATAGTGACAAATCATTCCTCTCCTTTCTCGGAAGGCATTTCAGTGGAGTATCCAGCATACCAGTCATGCACTGCCAATACTTTAACACGAGGCTCCCACAAACAAAAAAACAATTCCTCTTAGCCAGTGATAAATCTCAAACACCAAGGGTGCATTTTTCTCATCAAATGAGCAATCAGAGATTCTGTTCATTTATTCTCCCAATGAAACTGAGACTCCTTCTGATAACCACTGAAGGAGGCAACAAGCTTCACTTAGCTGCCCTTTGCTGGAAATGTTTGCACTTTGTTCATTAAAATTATACTGTGTATTTTAATAGCATAGCAGCATTCAAACTGCACAGTTCATCGTGCGAGCTAGGTATGAAGATCTTATAGAGCTGTAAGAGGGATCCCTCCTTGGGGATTTTTTTTAGAAATACCAGCCATCTGGTGCAATATGTTCCATTTCACAGGCAACAAAAAACCTTGCTCTTCAGAAGTGTTTATGAACCCTAGGGGATGAATTCACTCTGGGAGGAATAATATAGCAGTGTCTGGAGAAGGGTGAACTGTCAGAGGCCAGGAAATCATTGCAATCTTCCTTAATTCAGTTTGGTGGCAGAATAAATAAAGGGGCTCCTGGAAATCTGGAAGGTTGCCCCACTCCAACATCAATGTTTAAATTAAAACCACCACAATGACAGTTTAACTGTGCAAAAATTTTACTGTGGAAGAGTAGAACTAGTTGAATACTTTAAAAAAAGGTTTATGAAATACATCTAATAATGTAGCTGATCAATTTTACTGTCATTCATTGAATAAATGAGTGTGAATCCATGCTGAAGCTTATGAGACCCAGAAGACTAAGTAAATTTTCAGATGGTTAGAGACCTGAATACTTTTTTTAAATGGATCCTAATATGCTTAACTTTGAGATTCCATCTCAGCAATGCCTTCCAGATGGAAAACAAACTCAAGCATTTCCTTCAGACCATATGGGGTTAACAAGAATGAATGGCTGTCAGTCTAGGATCAGGGCCTAGTAAAAAAAAAAAAAACTTCTCTTGTATAGCTTCCCTGGTTGTGCTCTTTAGTGCACAGCCAGAGTGTGGGAGCATACGTGGGAATACCAACAAGTGGGATTGTCTGTTGCCATTTTTCATCTGGCAGCCACAATACTGAAAAAGAGGGGAATGAGGAAAATGGAGGGGGAAAAAAGTAGATACCAACACATCCTATGGGGATAACATTCCCTCCACCCCCAGTCTGAACACTGATCTTGGCAATTGTGGGGAGATTTGAATGCTTTCAAGGCAAACATCTATCCTATCACCCATCAAAGCAATTTGTAAAATCAAGCAATTGTTTTGTATTGACTAATAGAATATGCATCTGAATAATAATTCTTTCAAGATTTGAACTCTTTTCTTTTAAAGGAAAAATACATATTTCTGCTTAGAAAATATGTTACCATTGAAACTCATTTGTAAGTGTACAGAGGAATTTTAAACCACAAACAATAAAACAAAAATTTAAAGCTTGTCTGGACATAATTACTGAAGGAGATCATTCCAGAATTTAGAGTTGGATTGTAATGTTTGGTATACAGGATCGGAAACATATCAGAACACAGCTCAAGATCTTGCAAAACTGAAAGAATCAAAGTGATGTAAGACAGTGAACCTAAAATAATTCCAGATGAAAGGCTTTTGAATATTTCAACATTGTTAATCATTTAGTGAAAAACTGTAGTGTAACGAAAACTTGCAATCTGCAATTTTTACAGTGAATTGATAAACTTGTGCATATACACACATTCATATGCAAACTCAGTTTTCTAACAAGCTCATAGTAGCCAAGTCACTTTTTATCTATACACCAACCATACATAGTTCTGCTCTCTGAGAAATGATGCAATCATTTATATGAAGAAATTACCTCCCATGAACATATACACGGCTAATTCAAATTTACAGGTATCTAAATTCAGTGGGACTTACCCAGTGCTAATCAGTGCAAACACAGAATAGATGAAAAAAAAATCAACGATTCTACAGAAAAGTGAAAATAATCTATAAAACCATATACGTAAACTGGTCCTGAGAGAGAGAGAGTGTACTATCCCTGTAATATCTCCCTAACCTTTTTTTACATAACATTATTAATTTGACTAGAACCAGATGGTAAAAGAGTCCATTTCTACTTGTTGAAAAGCTGAACTCCCTTTTGGCTATTGCAAAAAACTCGCCGGCAGTGTGGGAATTAACAGAGATGAAGGTTGTTGCCCTGTTACATTTCTCCTGCAAAATCATCAATATCATAGGACAGTTTATGTGGAATCAGTTTCACAATGCAGATGTGCTGTAGACAGCAATATGAAAAAGGGCTAACCCACACTGAATGGTCTGCTATTGATTCAGTAAGGCTAAGGCTGAAATGGAGGTGTGGAAGAAGGTGAGGACTTCTTTCCATGGGTGCAAACAGTATTGGGAAAGGGATTGGCATCCACCTCCCCACATCTCTCTGAACACACATATGCAATGCGGCATGAAGTAGGGGGACAGGCTTCTTGTTTTCTCCTCTACTCACAGTACACACACAAAATGGGGCTGCAGCACTAGCTAGAATCAAGGCTAGAATATTTACATCTTTGGTTTTAAAATAAAAGCTATTAAAAAAAATGTCATGATGAGACTTTATAGTCCCAAATGTTCATGGGTTGAAAGCCTCTTCAGAAAGTTGGTTGCAAATTGCAGCATAAATTTTTTTTCCCCTGTAGCATCTATTTCATTGTATATTGGTTCGAGAAGGAGACCTGGAGTCAAGATTCCTTATCTCCTGTATTAGATCAGCCACTGACTCCCCATGTATTATTGGATAACTTCTGTGCATTAACCTCTCTACACATTAATTTCCACATCTGTAAAATGGGGATAATTCTTACTTGTCTCTACCACAGACATGTGGTGAGTCTTAGTATCTGTAAAGGTCCGTGAGAGCTTCTGATAAAAAGTGGAATAGAACTGAAAAGAATTACTTTGAAAACCTGACATATTTGAAATTACCTAGTAAGATTGTAATTTGTTTGGAGAAACACCACAATACTGGTTCATTAATGTTGATACTCTGGCCCATATGTGTCACTGTAGTGGCCCCTACAGACCACACAGGAGCTACAAGGAGCCAGTGGAGAGTTTGTCCCAGCACAGGAGCAGTGTAGCACTGATAAGTGGTTCTGTGCTGCCGCCTCACTCCATCCCCATTGCAAGCCTCAGTAAAGGGGTGGGGGGGGGGGAGAATACCGACAGCTCTGAGTAGGATGAGAAAGTGAATTATGGGCTGCTATATAGCCCATAGGCCGCTCAGGGGAGGCTCCTCTAACTTACCCTGGAGTCATTTCAGCCTCACAGGAGCCCAGAATAGTACACAGATGTCATAGAGGCCCCGAGGCTACAGTTTTGGGGAGGCATTTCTCAAGAGGCACAGCATGGAATTTAGACCATTAATTAACAAAGGCAAAAGCTACAGTTTCATAAAAGTTTGGAGCATGAGTCAAACCATAACACAAATTCAGTGAGTCCAGAGAGCTCAGTTGTTCTGGGTGAAGAACGCTAATGAGAAACTACATGAGATTTCATTCAACAGGGACTAACATCAGAACATCACAAAAAACGAACTGTTGGGCTAGACAAATCATTGTAGGCAAGTGTAAGTTTAACTGGCTATCTCAGCGTATCTATCCCTCTGCCTCCTCCCTCTCTTCAGTAAATGTAGCAGGTAACCTTGGTTTGTCTACCCACAAGGAACCTCTCACCCTCAAAACAGCATAATTCTCTTATTAGATGCCAAGGTGATTGACAATAGTGTTTATCTGCTAGAGAAACAATAGGAGTCCTACACAAAAAATAAAGCAGATAAATCAGTGTTTGATCCCTACAATAGCTACAAGATCCAAAGAAGCAATGGATATAAAGAGTTCTATCCCTTTCTTCAGCAACTGCAATATCATTTCCATTATTTCTCCAGGCTCCCATTCTGAATTCAAAGCAATTTATCTGAAGTTCAGACACTGTCAGTGTGATTTAGTTTCAGTTTTATGGCAACTGCAGGTCTCTAATAAGTATGCTCCTTTCATTGATTTTGTTCCCCTTCAGCTGCTGCTGTAAATGTAATTGAAATTTTTGTTTTTTCCCCCGACCTAACTTTTTTTTTAAACTGACAGAAGAGCAATCAGTGCAGTGTCCTATGAGTTTTATATAACCTATTAATAAGACACTGTTTCTCCTATAAACAGACTTCCATATGATGGCACCTTTAAGTGAATAGAGAAATAGGATATGACATTCATATTACAATATCACTTAATTTTGCATGTATAATTTGCCATTTGTTAGTTTTTTCATAAATGTACAATGTGGCCCAAGATTTTCCATGCACAAACAAGATATGGATATGAATATGATATACATGTTAGTATGTATACTATCATTATCACTAACAATCTCTCAAGTATTTCAAATTAAGAATAAAAGTAACAGTCTAGCAACCTTTTTCTTCCTTCTCAGCCTGTTGAAGTAGTTTGATTAATTTATAGCTGGGATGTGTGTATGTATGGGGGCAGGGAGAAAGGTGTATGTGTGCATGCATATATGAGTGTGTGCGTCTGTATGTGTGGGTGTGTACGTGTGGGGGTTGGAAAACTTGTCAAAGGAGACCTGAATGAAATAACTTTCAGAAATGAATTTCTCATTTAGTTATCTGGTCATTCTTACTTTTTGCAGGAAAATGTTCCACTCTCTAGGATCAGCTTCTATCAAAGTCTAGCTCCAGTGCTTATGAGCTACCCAGTTAATCAATCATTGAACCAGTGGAATATAGTGTCATGACAGGTCATGACCAGGAAGCTAAGAAACTTTTAGCTAGAAGCAAATCCCATGGGAAGTTTTGAAAATGATGGCAGAGGCCTGGATCAAGACTATTAATTTAATGGGTTGTGAGAACAGAGAAGCAGGTCGATATATTCATCATGGCAACTTGAGTAGCTAAGTAGATGGGTTGGCTCTTGCATTTAGTACCAACTGGAGTCTTTTCAGGACATGTGACTTTGTTCCTAGACATAATGTGTTGCAATAATAAAGCTAGAGGCCATGAATGATCATTGTGACCAGGCCCATGTCCAATAGGATGGGACTCTTCTGTCCAATTGCTCAGAAGGACCCCAGTACTACAGAATGAATTAAAAACCTGAGGGCAGATGGCCTCCATAGAGGGAGAATGTTATACAGGAAGTAAATTTTTTCAAAGAATTTCCTTTCCTACCAGCGTCACCTCTGTCTTGCTGTTAGCTAGCTACGTCTTATCCAGGTGCTGATTTGTCTAGGCAATGAGAAGAGTGGGAGACAGTGCCATTTTCCTCTGTCAAAGGAGCAGTACAGCTGGAAGACTTAAGTGTACTGCTGACATTTCAGGCTAGATTGCCTAATAGATGTGGAATAATATGGGGGAGATGATTGAGCATTGTGGGGATTTGGAGGTGGAAGAAGAGTTGCCCATAACATTCTGTGATCAGTTGCGTGTAGGCACTTGAACCATTTCAACTAATTTCCATTCACCTTTGCAGTTTCTTGGAGTGAGAACATGAACACCAAATGCCTACATAGGTCCATTCAGGTGAGTATTGTTGTAATTCCTTGTTCTTTGTGGACAGGATATTATCCACCAGAGCAACAAGTGCTCTCTCTACTCTGGCCTGAAGCCTGACTGAAAGGCATCCAGGTAGCTGAAAGCCAAGGGGTCTGGTTTTTGATAACATCTCAGTGCATTATTAATTATTATTAGTTAGACTGTTGCAGGTTTCAGAATGGGTGGTTAATTCCACTCATCAAGAAGTGATAACAGCCTTTGATAGCAGGGTCCCCAAATATTCTCTGCTCTCCAACAAGGATAGGGGTCAGAGTCATGGGTGATAGTCTCAATTGCCCTCACAGCTTCCATGACTACTTTGTGTGTGTGTGAATGAGCTAAGTACTTGAAAGGAAAGCACTGTCCTTCTGGACCTACTTTCAGCCAATTGCTTTGAGTGGGCTATAAGGCAATTCTGGATGTGAATGATCTTTTGGAGAAATAAGAGGATAAATTCCTCACAGCAAGCGTTGATGGGCTCTGGCATTAAACGTGTGTGTGCGTGCGCGCACATGCATGTGTTTGAGAGACAGTGAATGTGTTTGTGTCAGACGTTGGGCTGCTTATTGCATATTAATGAGAAATATAACAAATGTCTAAAATTAATATTGCACACATTATAATGTCACATGAGTGGCACATCAGGAACTGTTACCTGTAACTTATAATAGTTCATTGAACAAGTATACAAAAATACAAGAAAAGACTAGTTTGATTAACTTCATGTTCAACTGAAGAGAAAAAAAATCTTATTACATTCAAAAATAATAGGTGTCAGTGAGATATTATGTCAGATTATAAGAGATCATTTCTCTGTCACTTAATTGCCTTATTCTTTCTGAACTACCATTCAGTTTGAGGATTTTTACATTGATAGAGGCTTAATAGTAATGATTCCAGACTGACCTGCTTTGGGTCCTGTAATTAGAGATCTCCTGATGGGAGGAGATAACTCTGGCACTTCAGTCTACACCTCCCAGGAAGAGGCAGTTATCCTTGACATTGGGCTACTAACAGACAAGATTGTCAGTTGCCAAGACCCAGACATCAGCATTTTCGAAATCCTAATTCTTGGCTACATAGAATCAAAGTGATAGCACATGGAGTCTCAGTCCGGGATACATTTCATTTACACAATACCTGTCAAAACCCCAAGAAAAAAAATGAAAGTAATAGGAATGAGTAAATAATCAGCTCACAGGGTGTTTGGAAAACAAAATGTATCCAACAAATCTTTTAACACAGATTAGTTAATGGTCCCTTTGGTGTGGATCTTACCATAATGGATATTAATGCTTTTTGATTTTTCTTTTCTAAGCACAAGGAGAAAAGGCAAGTGAACCAGCAGATTAGTCTCTGAAAGAATCAGTGACTTGAGATAATCACGGTCTCAAAGCACACAATGGGTGCTTCTTTTTTTTCTAGCAGTGGAAACCAAGTATGATCCTCCTCCTCTCCAGCTTGCCTTTTGTTAGCTCCCTCTGTGCCCATCTGTCCTTTTTCTCATTTTCCTCCCTTAATCTCAGAATAATATCTTGTCATGTCTATTGCCCTGAAGGGTTTGCTTAATATAGTCATGAACTGCCAGCATATTTTAAAAGAGATAGAATATACATATAAAACCATGTTGAGGGAAACCTGAAAACAGTCTGCACTGGTATTTAATTAAACTTGTGTCTAGTTTAAAGGTGAACTGAAATGAGGTCTTTAAAAAAAAAAAAAACAAATACACCTCACTAAGGATCTGATCCTGTAAGGTGAGGAGTGTCTTCAACCCTACTTCATTCCTGAGCCATGTGAAGTCCACGGAAGTTGAGGGCATACTTCACCTTACAGAACTAGGCCCTGATACCCCAATTCACTAAGTAGTAAATCCTCCCCATCTCCCAAACCTGTGTGAAAGGCCATGGCACAGGAGATCTTGAGGTTGCAGGTAACAGTTCCTCCTTCCCATGCTGTATAGGGCAGCAAAAAGTACTCCACGGCCACTACCGCTGTATCAGTGCTGCAGTTGCTTCTGTAGCCCATACACCCCTGTTACATGGGATTAGGGGATAGCAGATGAATCCCTTAGTCATGGATTCACTGAACCTCTATCATCAAACCCTTCCTTCATGCAATAGGGAAGAAGCCTCTGCGGAGAGGGGACTCCACAGCTTGCAAGGGATGCCCACTTTTGGAGAGCCTGGGATCCTGCCCTACAGAGAGGAACTAATAGGGTGACCAGATGTCCCAATTTTATAGGGACAGTCCTGATTTTGGGGTCTCTTATATAGGCTTCTATTACCCCCACCCCGTCCTGATTTTACACTTGCTGTCTGGTCACCCTAGGAACTATACTAGCATTTCAGTGATCTGACTTTTCATCATCAGAACAACAGGTTCAACAAACCTTTCTGTAGTACAAGTGCCTGTTTGTTGTACATCATGGATGTAACATCAAGCTCCAGGAAACAAGCTTCTGCATGGTAAAAGTAAAAATAAATGTGAAAGCACAAATCAATGTACAAGCAAGTCATATCTTTTTGGTCTAAACCCCTTTTCTTCACAGCTCCCCAACTTTGTGCTCAGGTCTGAAATAGACCTGCTCAATATAGTTACATAATGACTACTGAGGGACTTTGTCCTGGGATATTCTGAGAACGGCACGACCTCTAAGGACAGAGGACTTACGGACCATTTGAGGAGCATCTAGCGCCAGAGAAGAATTGCCCACAGCAGTCAGATCAATACAGCCTCAAGCAGACATATAGCCTGACAGATTCTTGCACTATGTTCCTCCTAATGAAATAATACCATCCAATATTTCCTGGAACTTTGGAAAAAGCCAGCAACAAACATTTATCAGAATAAAAATCAAGGGATGAAAAATGCTGCTTCGAAGTTCAATGTGAATATGATGAATAAATTGCAGTGACCTTGTTTGCAGCCTCGGTCCTATTAATTTTGTATTGTATCAATATATCTTATAACCTTATCATAACAGCTAACATCAAGCTATTATTAATTTAATGACAAGTACTGTATTGGTTACAGTATGTCATAAAATTATGCACTTTCATATAAGATTAGTGTCTTAATATTCCATTCCCACTACACAATGTATATGGTTAGCTACTATTTGTTGGAAGCAAATTGACTCATAAATCACTTACCACTAATTCAGTGCAAAGATTAAGTACAAATCTCAGTTACTGAACAATAGCAACTTCAAAACTTTGGATTCAGCCAGATCGCACACTAATCGGAGGTATTTTCCTACGATACATAGCAGGATAAGGATACAGCTTACAAAACTGTTTATACAGGAGCTCAGAAAACCATTTTCCCCTTAGAGTAGTGAGTACTGATTGTGCTCTCTGCTATACTGGTGTATACCAGTGTAACCCTTCTGCCAGTCAGAGTTGGCAGCAACAAGGGCCAGGTTCAGTATCTAGGGGTTCCTTTTCAACAAAACACAAAACCAGCTCGACCCCCCACCCAGTGACCTAGGACAATTACTCACCATCCCTTGGGTGCCTCTAAAAGGCAATACTTCCCCTGTCCCAAGCACAGAGTCTGAGTGTAGCAAAAGCTTTTAATAAAAGGAGAGAAATAATGCTGCATTAATTTGGGGAAACACCGCAAACAGCGTTTCTAAACAAACCATGATCAAAAGACCCACCACCAAGTTGAGCAGTGTCCTTTTCCCCTCAGGTTCTTGAGTCCAGCAACCCAAAAGTCCCTTTAGTGTGCCCGTCCCTTCTCTGAACCCCATGCATAGTTGCTGTCCTTGGACAGTGCAGACCCAGAGTTCAGAGGTGCATCTGCAGAGTTCACCTCCAATCCAGGGGGAGGAGCAGGTAAGGAGGCACCTTACTTGCTCTGCTCCTCAAGCACTCACTAGACGCCCCTCTCTACAGGGCCCTGCTGGCTGCTCACCACGTCTCCCCGCCTGATGCCCTGCTGGCCGCTCCAAGATGTCTTCAGAGCCCCCCCCCCCTTAACAACTGAAATCACTGAGAGCTGTGTTAAATGGGGGAGCCTCACTGCTGATGCACACTGGGCAGTCTCTTGCATTCGAGACTGTCCCAAAGCAGGTCTAAGTATTAGACCTAAGTATCAGTGTTTTCAGCTCTGCAGTGTGTAACAAGACTCATCTGAGTCTAAATTAGCTCTATTACATAGTGGAGAAAGAAGGGTCAAATAGTATCTGGGACCCCTAGGCAAGGCTCATGCCACCAGGTAAAAGTACCTGTCCCCACCTGTCTCTCCACTCACTGGGCTTTGGAACCCATGTCCCCTGCCTACTGGGTGCCATTTAGTTGAGGGTGAGTCCCTCAATCAGGAAATGCCAAGTACAGTTCTGCTGCCCCTGGGTCACACAACAAGGATAACAGCCCTTTATTACTCCTGCCCCAACAACAAGGAAACTGGGGATCCCACACCTGCCAAAAGTGACCATTTGGGCAAGCAATCCCATCGTGCTGAGCACCTAGATGTTAGGGGAGAGCTCATTCAGACTCATACAATCTAACAGGCAAACACTACACCTTCCTCCGGTATTAGGCTCTGCCCCAGAACTGGCAAAAACCTGGTCCCACTGAGAACGAGGAGAGGTTTTGTGGGGTCCACACATAGTCAATCTCCTGTGGAGAAGGATGTTTGGGATGGGCCACAATGGTTCAGAGGAGGGTGGGGCAGATAATCTGATGCAATATAGATTCCCCATTCATTCCCTTCTCCTCATAGTGGGGATGCAGATGTCATGGGAGATACTACAGCTTTAAGAATACAGCTGGGATCACACACAGCAGACCCACTGGTGCTCCTAGTCCATGAGGTTAATTCCTTCCCCTCAGCCACAGCGGAATATTCCTTATTCCAATGTCAAGCCAAACTACATGATCTAGACACAAGTGGGAAGATTTGGCCATAAACACAATTTATTGTTGAAGCTAGTATTCCTACGTATCTGGGTACACAGCAGCTGCAAAATGGGAATGTCACAATAAGCTGGTAAGAGATTACACATCAACAATAGACTAGAAGTAGAATGGTGATAGCCAGGTGTGGACTGCAGAGAACTCTTTACATCCATCCAGCCCATGCCTAGGATATGAATTCAGTACAAACGTCCTCACATCTCCGATCTGCTGGTTATGGCTGTAGAGAAACATGACCACAAAAAGAGGAGCATAGGAATTGCCTTACTGAATCAGACCAGTGGCCAATCTAGCCCATTATCCTAAATCTCTACCCCGCATCAGTTAATGGTAGGTAGGCTTATACCCTGAAGCATGAAGGCTAAATCCCTTCTAAAAATGTAGACAAGCAGATTAGAAAAGTCAGATATACAACCAAGACCTAAGAAAAAAATATATCAAGTGGCCTAATTAAAACATTGATTTTACTTTTACTCATTAGCACCACCTCTGTGAAACTCAGAGATTTCACCTCACTGGAGTTTATGCAAACACATTTTCGTTTGCAGGTCTCATTGGTACACACCCTCAAGTTTCACTTTGAATTTCAGATTGAAATATATCCAGCAACTACACCTAAACTATGGAGTTTCACTGCATTTTGTGTCAAAGCTATGCAAAATCATGAATTTGGCATTATTTCAATCTTAAACACAGATCATTACAGCTTCACTCAAAACCAGGCACAATGTCATCCAGAAAGCTAATAAAATTAAGATCAGACTCTTCAAAGGGTTCGTGTTTACAACAAAACTAGATATCAGGTAAGTTGTGTGGCGCATATGGTCCCCGGCAAGCGTGGCTCTATCATATTGTTCATGCTTCTATTTCCCATGATCTAAAAACAAGTCCATAGATAACTTTTTAAACATGGATACAGAGGATATTACATAGTCAAAACGCAAGAAAAAGCAATCAGATTTATTTTTCCAAGATGTCAACACTTGCCCAATTTATTGCTCTAAGTACTACAATCTGAGCAGTGCCTAGTCACCTCCTAATCAAAACAAGAAACATGTACAGTGCAATTACATAAGTGGTGTGTTGGGCTACAGTACAAGTACTTATAAATCATCATCCTTCTTCAGTTTTTAATAAGAGTCAAAGAGAATTATATTCATTTCTTTGTGGTTTGTAACAAAGAGACAGTACAGATAATTTAACAGTTTGTTGAAAAAAATAGTGTAACGGAAGCTCTCTCAAAACGGTAATGCTTTGCTGGCATAGGAAAGTTAGCATGTAGCTGCACCTCCTCCTGCTTCACAAGCAGAGATCTAGGAACTAGAAAATAAAAACATTTAAAATAATTACAAGGAGATAATGGTTGAAATAATATGAGAATGTGCCAGGTGATGAAAAGTCCAATTTGTCACATTAATCAGTCTTACTTTACACTAATTAATGAGTTGCATGCTTCCTTTAATAAATAAAGAAATATGGCCTGAGAAGAGTTAGCCAACACAGGTGCTGTTTAAACCCGCTCCCCTCCCCCATATGGGATTCAAAGGTATTTAGGCACCTAACTCATTGAAATCAATAGGAGTTAGTCACAGATTCACAATGGTATTTTGATGCCTATCTAAACCACCCCATTTCCAAATTAAAGACAAAATCTTCTCCTTGGTGCCCAGTCCAAGGAATTAGAGTAGGGGCTAGATTTTGAAAGGTATTTAGGCACCTAGCCTCAGTTACCTAGGCTCTCTGTGAGGAAAGAAATCCTTCTCAGTGATAACAGCATGGGAACAAAGCCAGCCTGCAAAGGCTACTTCAAACTAATGGCTGTAAGAGCCTCCACAACCCCTGCAGGGAAAGAATTGGAGGATTTATCTTTCAGTCAACCCCTACTCTGCCTGAAAATCCCCTATGTGTGCCCATTTAGGAAGCTCCTTCAGGGTCTGGATCTACTCAACCAGGAGGGTGCACTAGCCTCATAACCTCCTTCAGACCCCGTGCACCATCATTGCACAGGTTCTTCCACTAGAGAGCCCCGTAGAGGAGGTGAGGGAGGAGGGAGCCTGATTTGCTCCCAACTATTTAACTTATATTATTTTCCTGGATTCCCCCAGGACTGGAAGGAGAAGTTCGATACTCTGAGGCTCATATTCAATAAAGATATCATTTAGCAGTTAATTGATACTGTTCATATCTAGACTGCTTACTATCTCATGCACAGGAGACTATTTTCTAGTCATAATATGCCACCAGCAAGCTCCCTCTGAGCGTCTAAGGCACTCTAACCAAAGTTTGGAAAACTTTGCAGTAGGCCACACTTCTTCCATTTGGGCTAAATCTGCCAGCTCAAGTAAAAGCTTTGAAAGGCCCTGAAGGCAGCTGTCACAGGGTCACTCACCACACTGGCACCTTCTGCTGTTGGTTTCAGGAATTAGCTCTGGTCAGCAGGTATGTCTTCTGGTGGCAGTGGCTCTCCCATCCTTGTCTCTGCCTGCAGATCCATCGCAGTTCCAGTTGCACTGCCTTTGTTTCATGGCCAAGACCTTCGGCCATGTCACTATCCGGGTTCCCCCCTTCCAGGGGACTCCTCCACAACAGTCTAGCCACTCCTCACAGCAGCTAGGCAGTCCCTAGCCTGGCTGCTTCTTCAGCGGCAAGTGAGGGGGGGCGGGGCAGACCTGCCCACTACTCTGGGTCTTAGCCCAGGGACCCTGTAAACAGGTTGCTGCTGCCCGTCCTTTCTCTCACCACCAGTCTGTCTCAATTTCCTGGCCCACTTCCCCGCAGCCCCAGCACCTTCAGCTCCTGCCTCTGGCTCCTTCACCCTCTTCCCAGGGCCTCAGGCCTGCAAGTCCTAGCAGCCCTGTTCACAGTGCTAGTTTCTGCAGCCCTCTAAAAAGCCCATTTCCTCCTTTAGGCTTTCTGCCACAGACTGATATGCTGTGGCCTGCAGCTCCCTTTTATAGGGGCTGGCTGGGCCCTGATTGGCTGGTCCAACCACCATCCTAATTGGCTGCAGCCACCTCCCTAATTGGCTGTTTCCTTGCAGCTCTCCAGGCTGGGTTTTAACCCTATCAGGGCCAGTCTGAGGCCGACACAATATCACAGCAGCAAAAGCACTGAAGTTCTTCTGTATGAGGAGAGGCAGGATGCAGAGATACTACACAGAGGGCAGCATGTCACATGTGCAGCTATGCAGCAGTCTTCTGAGCATGTCTATGGAAACCCTGGGGAGGATGGCTATGGCTGTGGCTGTAGGGATCCATTGAGCTTCTCCTGGATCTAGAGTCTGAGTAACAAGCCATAGACACTGCTTTAGTTCTGAGGTGGCAGTACCACTCACAGACAAGCTGTGGGGGGATTTTAGCCAGTGTTGGTGGGAGAATTCCAACCTTTTCACCACCTGCCACTATATAAAGGCTGAGCACAGGTGTGACACCAAGACCTAGTCTGGCCTTTGACGAGGAGCATTGGAAGCATAGCATACAACCGTGATATACAACAGGCAGCCCGCTGGCCTAATGTGGCCCACCAAGGCTTCCTGCGTGGCCCACCAGCTCACCTTCAAAAATGTTTATAATTAAATATATAAACAGCGATGTGCTGTCTATCATTTGCCTATGACTTCCTTAGTAAGTAACTTACTGGTGGTGCTTGATTTTAATGTAAGAGATGCTAGGGCTCAGGAGTGGCTGGGTGGCTGGAGCGTGGCAGCTGCGGGCCGAGCACACAGCTCTGAAGGCAGCGTCACTGCCAGCAGCAGTGCAGAAGTAGGGCTGGCATGGTGTGGCATTACCACCCTTACTCCTGCACTGCTGCTGATGGCAGCGCCTGCCTTCAGAGCTGGGTGGCTGGACAGTAGCAGCTGCTGGCCAGGAGCCCAGAGGTGTCAGGGCTATGAACTGCCAAGCCTAGAGGTGCCAGGGCTGAGCCCTGGCAAGCCCCAGCACAAATTAAGCACTGCTTACTAGATCTTAAGTTTTCACTATAGCATTAGCTATGATTGAGCTAGGATGCCACCCATTTTTCATCAGTCAATGTGAGTGGGAGTAAACATCCCAAAGTTAATAGCAAAAACCAAGTTTTTAACACAGACAGGACAGTGGATTTTCTTTTTTTATTATGCCACCTCATTTAAAAGCAAAATCTTTTTTGTTTAATCTGCCAAACTACTGTATCCATCTGTAAGGTCGTCAACATGAAGCACCATTTTGAATCCTAGCACGGTAACTTCAACATGGCCTCTCCTCCTGGCAGTGTTGCAAGACGTGACAAAATCGAAAATCTGAAGTCTTCGTATCACACTTCAAATGGCATTCTCACAACACCAGTGACTGTACAGGAAAAAGCAAAGCTGCTTCTCTTCGGATAATGTTGGTCCTAGCTAAAAAGAAAAAGCCTTTCCTGGATGCCGAGCTTGTGAAGAAGTGCACATTGAAAATACTGGAGAACCTTTTCGCGGAAATAAAAACAAAGATGACATTGTGAACCACGTGAAGCAAGTTCTCCTGTCTGATTCCACAGCAGTGTGAAGATTGGAGGTATTTTATGAGGATTGTCTGTCAGAACTGCTTTCCGATTTAAAAAAAATGCCAAATACATGTCTCTTGCAGTGGACAAATCAAGTGATTTACATAATACTGCCCAGCTATTGCTGTTTGTTAGATTTTGTGATTGTGAAATTTTCAAGGAAAATGTTTGTGCTTAATACCATTAGAAAACTACCCCAGAGGAGAGATCATTTTTGAAAAGGTAAAAGGCTTTTTTGCAAAAACTGGTTTAGATCTGTAGAAAGTAAATTTGCTTGTTACAGATGGAGGTCAATCCATGACAGGGAAAGAGTGGGCTTTGCTTCATGTCTGGCAGTGATACACTTTTCATTAAAAACACTTCACTGCATCATTCACCAGACTGTCCTGTGTGGTATGTCATCTGAGGACTTGGGGGAAAAAAACAACCAATGGGTACTGTGAGAAGATTAGTGAACTATATAAGCTTATCTTCTAGCTTACAAGGTCATCTTTTTAAAGCTCTTTTAGAAGACATTTCAACCGAATACAGTGACCTGTTGCAGCACAAGGACTATTTGTTGGTTAAGTAGGGGGCGCACGTTAGAGAGATTTTTGTGCACTTCAAAAAGAAATAGCATTTCTTTCAAATGCAAGACCAACAAGGCCTGTGAGTTCCTGGAATTGATGAATGATGTTCCCTTTATGTTATAGGTAGCTTTTCTGTGCGATATTACTGGGCACTTGAATTCCCTCAATTGCAGCTCCAAGGCTGGGCAAGCAGTGTTGGGGATCTGTTTGAAAAAGTGTGTGCCTTTCAGAGGAATCTTGAAATCTTTCAGTCAGACTTAATGGGAAAGATATTGCACTTTCCCACATTGTGTGTTGTTCCTTCAGATGAAACTCAGAGAAAATGATGCAAGAATTCCTAAACAATCTGATCAAAAATTTTTAAACGTGATGTGAGAATTTTAAACTTCCAAAGAATTTGCTTTTATTTGTTCATGATCCATTTGTTGTCTCTGCTGATGGAACTTGTCCTTCTAAAACAAAGAATATTCTTGATTTAATTGATGAAGGTACCTTTCAATTAGAAATTGTAAGGCTCCAGAGCTCAGATGTTTTACAGGCAAAATTCAGAGGGGTGGGATTTTGTGATTTCTAGACTCAATATGCTGACCGGTTTTAGAATAGCCAGGATCAAGCCATCTATCAGATCAATGTACCTCTGTGAATCTGGGTCTTCTACCATGAATGTTACAAAAAATCAACACCACGATTGTCTGACAGGTGAGCATCTTCACCAGTGCATGCCTCTTGCCCTGGCCTCCTAGAAACCACTCTTCATAAAGCTTGCCAGAGATCGTCAACGTCACCTCTCCCATTAGAGATTGCTACAAACACAGGTAATAATGTTGATTTACAAACTTTATTAAAAGATAGAAACATTAATACTTATGTTGCAATCAAGGTCTTTATTTATTCGCAGCTGAAGGGGTTTTTCTTGTTTTTTTTTGTCAGCCTTCTGTGCAAATGGCCCACCTCTTGTCATAAAATTCTCAAATTGGCCCACAGGTAGATCTAATTGATTATCACTGGAAAAGAATATAACGGAAATCAGCAAAACAAACTTTTATAAATTGTCTCTGCAAAGCAAGTAACTGGTATTTAGAAGACTGACAGAGCTGGCAAATCTAGCACAAAGTGGAATCCCATCCATATGTTCTTCAAAAGAGAAAAAATACATCACTTTCATGCAGAATCACAATTCATTTAAATCTTAATTGCCCAGATAGTCAATCTAATGATAAATGTTTCCTTGTAATGAATTAATTAATAATTGTCTGGCTAGTTAGTTTTGTGATGATCTGTTACAAATACTGAAATATAATAACACTCTGCATAAACAGCTATTTTAAAAAACTATGCCATTGTTGCTCAAATTGCAGAGTGCTTTAGAAGCCATAAATCAAAGTTAACGTGGTTTGAAGTCAAAATGATTATAATTACTCATGGTACTCACAGGTCTTCCGACTCATCATAAGAAAAATACATCCACAATAAAAGGTGAAAAAAACAATATTTATTTAGTCCATTTAATTTCCATCTTGTTCCCAACTTTCTACATTATCAGCAAAAAGTCAGATGAATTACAACTCCAGCTCTGTTCATGACATCTAATTTACATCAGTAGTGTGCAAGATGTTTTAAACAGCTACTTGCCCTGAACAATTTGATAGAGCTGAATCCTGACAGCTTTTGAGCATCTGGAACTCCCTTTAACTTCACTAAGAACTGTATGTTCTATCTAGGGATGAATTTCATCCCTGCACAGAGGCCCTGCACTAGAAATCCTATTTTTAGGGTTATGTGGAATTGTAACCAGTGCTAGCCGGCTTTGTGATAGCTTCTTGATATTGTTCTGCCAATGTACTTCAGTATTGAGCTCACCTGCAAAACTCTTTCTTTTCCACTCCTGGTGATCTTTTAAACAGAGATTATCAGATGCATTATGGCTTTGGAATGTGAAAAATGGGATCAAGGTTAAGATAACCAAATTAATTCTCACTGGTAACTTGAACCCAGATCTATAGCGATACAAAGTTATTGCAATAACTCAATGCGCAACTTAGTTCTCCAATGTGTACCTTTCAAAGTTAATTACCCTTTCTCATCCACTTCATACTCCATATGCACTTTTCTATAGTTTTAAACTATACTTTACAGCAACTAAACCAATGGTGAAGAGTACAAATTTACCAAGCAGTACAAATGCTCCAGTTATCCCCAAACACTCCAAAACCCTGCTCCCCCACCCAAAACTTAGGACAGGGTACTTGAAAACTGACTTATTTTTACTCTAACCCGATCTGGGTTTCAATTATGAAAAATTTGCCCAGCTATATTCAGAAGTTTATCTCCTAGCCTTCTAGATTGGCCTCTGGAGGAGGGCCAGGTATGTTATTCACACAGGGTTCTCTCCCTAAACTCTTCCCACATTTTTCATATATGTATGTAGAGCATCTCGGTTCCACACGTGCCCTGACCCAAACAGTACACAAATCATACAGCCACCTCCACATAATAAATAGCTTTCTTTGCTTTATAGGGTTTTCTTCCCAGTTTATTATTTGCTATTTCCTACTCCATATCTAAGCCATAATGACACTCCTGGAATTAAAATGAAAAATACCAGCTTTTCTTTAAAAATAGATTTCTATGGATTGGAGACAGCTTTTTGTTAACTCCTCTTGAATTTTCTCATACTTCTAAGGATACTTGATCCTCATTTCTGTAGATGGGCAGAAACATTTTGCCATGCTGCCATTTATTGGAGTATCTGGCTCTCCTTTGACCTTTAGCCTGTGTGGCACCTAATTAGAGCTGAGCACTCTGGAAAAGAAAAGAAAGGCTGTACACTTTCAAGTTGAGGCCATCTTCTATTCTTGTGGCTGTGCTCTAGAAAGTTACAATTGTTAAAATTAGGATTTTCCTCCCCACTTCCTGGGTAAGTGTTCTTCATCCTTTCAAAAGCCTTTTACGCTCCATAAATCTACCACAGAGGCAGATTAGAAATTAGTTGGTTTCCCATCATATCCTTTTCCACAGGCCTTACAGAGCATGAAAGGGAAAATGGTGCAGAACATTATTTAAATAAACCACTTACTTTTCCATACTAATCATGCATGTGTGGAAATCTAATTGGAGCCTAAATTTTGCTGATGTCAAGTCTGAGAAAGTTTAATGGTATATTTCTAAATTAAACTAAAAGACATTCTGAGTGCCCTCAGGACAATTCAGGTGCTAACAGACAAACCATAGGTATAGTGGTTAATTTGATACCTGCACTTTTTTATCTATCAACAAGAGAAGTACCATGTTTGAATCCAGCGTTCCAAGGCCATAATAAGAAGTAAATATAGGAAAGACCTCCTATGTTATCTACTATACCCTTACCCCAGCAGTGCATGATTGTTCCTAACCGTATATCTTCTAAATAAATTGTCTCAAGCAAAGGGGCTGCTATCCTTTTCTTAGGAGACTGCTCAACAAGGTTCAGTAATAGGTGTCTCTTTTAGGAAACTTTTCCTGATGTCCAGCTTACATTTCTGTTACTTTAGCAAATCAGATTAAAGAGCGTCTCGTACATGGGTATTATCTGGGCATCTGCTGTTAGACACAAGAACCATCTCTACAACTACACATCTCTGCAACTAAGTCATGGCCTTTTCTGCTCTGAGAATACAATTTTCCTTCGTCATAATAGACTAAAATAGTTTGGTTATGGAAAATTCCATATAAAGGCTTTAGAAGTGACTAAAAACACTGTGCATGGATAACTTATGTTCCATTTTCATTTATTTGTATGACAGTAGTTATACAGAATAATTACAGAACATATTCTTGTGAGTAAATAAGCACTCTGTCATTATGGCAGACACTGTTTTTCCAGACATTTGGCACTTCCAGGACACATTATGTCCCATGCCAGGTTATTACTGAGGAGCAGCTGGAAATGTAACTGGCTAGGCCAAGACCACAGAAGACAATTCCAGGAGAGTACCTGGGAGTGTCCAGCGGCTGATATTGTAGCTGATAAAGCTGTTGCAGCATCACAGAGAAAATCAGGAAAGCATCATAGATGCCCAGCAGAGTTTCAATGGAGCTCCAACAACAGAGCAGAGCACCCAACTAAGATGAGGAAGCCAAGAGACAGGGCCAGGGAGCCCAAGAGTTCATCAGTTTGTTTTTTTATCAAGAGATGCTTGTGAGGGAGTAATATGGAATGGAGCATGCCTAATGGTGAGAGCAGAGACTGGAAATGGGAGTGCCAGTGACTCTGTGTTACCTTAGGTAGCACATGTTGGGGTTGCCTACTTTCTAATCACACAAAACCAAACACCTTGGCTCTGCCCCTTCTCTGAGGCCCCACCCCACTCACTCCATCCCCCCTCCCTCCATCGCTTGCTGTCCCCAACCCTCACTCACTCACTCATTTTCACCAGGCTGGGGAGGGTCTCTTTTCAACCGGGTGTTCCTGTTGAAAACCAGACACCTGGCAACCCTACGATTTGTAAGAGTGCTTCATCAGTCACCAGGGAATCTAAGGTCAGCAGGCTCACATTAGGCCAGGATGAATCCACCTCCCATCTCGGACACCTGCTAAGATTAGAGCTGCTACTGCTTCCAAACCTTGGCAGTTGTTCTGGCCCACTTTCCCTCTTTGGGATTTAGTAGGCCCAATACAGTTTATCAATACTGGGGAAAACTCCAGCACCCACTCCAAGAATCTTGGCTGGGTACTGGGGAGATCTGCAAGGGAAAGGGAGAAAGGAATCTTTCCCCAAAGCCACCGAGTGGTCGCAACCTTCATGTGCCCTCGGCACCCCCATAGAGCTGGACTCTGCACCATTCAAGGGCATATTCCTTCGGAAATGTTGCTCCTCCCCTTGTGCATGAGAACTACATTGCCAAGGGATTCTCCACACCTGCAGAGTCAAGGTCAAGATTTGCGCCATGGAGAATATATAAACTGTTATAAGTAGATGTATAGAAATGTAACACTATCTTACAAGTCCTGTTCCAAAGCTAACTATTTGCCACAAGGTAAAATACTATTTATCTACCTCCCGGGGTGTAGTGCGGCTTAAATAACTAAATGTTTGTAATGCAATTTGAAATTTTGAAATTCTCAGATGACAGGTGTTATATGAGTGCGAAATATTACTCATTGCTATTATTCATCACACTTGTCCAGTACAGTATGTGACAGCGTCTGCTTAACATTAGCACGTGACAGCTCAGGCACCAGTTATCAGAGATTGTACCCAATATATCGGACATTGTATCCTTGTGTCCTGTGTAGTAGTCTGCATGCTTTGCTATTCTATCGATTGAATGGAGGACAAAGGTGCATTCCCTTTTGGTATGTCTCCTGTCCTCTTATTTTTCATACTGTAGACCCTAATTTTCAGTTACACACACACACCACCCCTGAACAGAGAGGGCAATACTGTGGTTTGCTTTTGCATGATGGATGCTTAAGGATGAGATCACGGATGGACACTGAGTAGGTAACAACCCCTAGGATGCAAACCATCCCAGAAGGGTCAGGAAGATGTCAGGACTATGGTTCCACTTCTGCTCTTCACCAGTCCATGGAGCTTAATTCTGTCCAGTTGTGCATATACATGAGATAATCTTTAATTACATGATCACATATCAGTTTTTCCACAGGACCCCTCATTCAGAGTACAGCATGGCCCTGTTTCGGGAATGAATCGTGGAACAGTAGTGAAAGAGATTGTTGGCTGTCGGATGTGTGCTTTATTGTTGGAGAAGGTGGAAGGTGTGTAGTGAATGAGGCAGGGGATGGAAGGATGAGAAAGATGTTGTCATGATTAAGTTAATCATATTCTTCCCTGCAGATTTGGCATCCATCTCTGACCCTGCCACACAGTTATTGAGTGATGCTGGGCAAGTCACTTAAACCACACTTTCATAGGTGGTCACTGATTGTGTGTTCCTTATTGTTGACTAATATATGCCAGCTCAAATATATATATATATATATATTATCTGCACCATATATATATTAACATGCCTTAAGCACCAACAATTAAGCACAAATACTGTAACATGGATATAGCCTAAACTGGCCTATACCATTACACAGACCTTTGACAAAAAATCCTGTTCACTTATGCTCAGTATCTCATAACACCTTGCATTTGCTGAAGTAAGCATTTGGCATAAGCAGCTAAGAAACTTGTCAAAAATCAAGATACATTAATTCTATGTTTTGGTACAAGCCAGAGAAGTACCTGCATGGACTAGAACCGGGAATGCTAGTGTCCAAAACAGAGATAAGGAAGGAACAGAACAAGCTAGGGAACTGGGACAAACTGATGAGTTGGATTTTAGTGACACTGAAAGAGATGTGTAACTTGTAAAATCATCCTATAAATAATACCAACTGAAATGTGTAACTTTGGGAGCATACCTTCTGTGTAAGGTGAATATAACATCACTGCATGGGACAGCTTCCCAGAGACTGGCATCATATAGAACCTTTTCCCTGTACTATACTATTATTGGCTTAGAGCAATAAACATATAGAACAAGACAACAAACCATTGACTAGCTCCATCCTGTTGTACTGAATGAGGCAGTGGTGCTGGGAAAAATAGTATGTGATCATTTAATTTAAGATTGTATCATGCATACACACAACATTTGCTAACTCATGAGTGCTTGAATTTGAAGACTTAACAATGTTTCTTTAATGTAGTTTTGTGTGTATCTTAAATTCAAGGCAAAACTGAGCTGAGATGGTATGTCTACACTGCAATTAGACACCTATGGCTGTCCCATGCCAGCAGACTCAGGCTTAGGGGCTGTTTAATTGCAGTGTAACATTCTGGCTTGGGCTGCAGCCCAAGCTCTAGGACCCTCCCCTCTCACAAGGTCCTAGAGTTCAGGCTTCAGCCTGAGCATCTTCATTGCAATTAAATGGCCCCTTAGCCCAAGCCCGGGACCCCAAGTCACCTGGCATGGGCCAGCCATGGGTTTTTAACTGCAGTGCAGACATACCCAGAAAGTGCAAAATATTCAATGTATGCAGGACTGTTTGAGTTTTCTTTATTTTCTTTATTGCATGATCCATCTTTATAGTTTCAAAGCGTTGGTATAACTGGTAGTATTTAGTTAACTTATCTAACATATTGCCATCTCTTCTTGTTTCACTACTCCATAACATATGGGGGGCGGGGGGGAATGCTGCCCCATCTCTGCAGAAAGCATTCAAGTATTCCCTAGCTTTTTATAGGATTCTTTAGTGTGAAGTTTAGGTAATTTTTTTCTCTGCCATATCATGGTAATCTGTGTCACAGCAACATCAGCCCGTGGCACGAAAGATAAGATTCTATCACAATGAGGGTTGTGGCTATCTGTGTGCCCGTGCATCTGAGAACATAATATTCAACATGCCATCATGCATCTTGATTTCATTAGTTAGTATTTGTAAAAGAAGACAAGTGCTAAGAATTAGTATCAATTGATTTTCTGGAGAAAATGTTATAAAAGAAATATGTTTTGGTTTGAAGGCTTACAGAGCGCATAAACTTTGGCTGGAAAAGATGGTAGTAAAAATGCGCATATTAAAGAAAAAACACAACAGGGAAGGGACTAGTGCCTTTAAGATGGTATTGTAAAAGTTTTATGATTGTAAAATTTAAACAGCAGTAGAGTTAAACATAGAGTGCAGTACATTTACAGAGGCATTTTCATAAGGGAAATTAGGAAAAATTGAAAGGTAATGAATATAATTCCAACTCCTCTTTAGTTAGGAAACAGCATCCTTTAATACATAGTTTAGCAGCCTTTGCAAGGATCAGACAGAACAAGGAATAACTAATTCCCCCTTATTCTTAGCAGGGCAGTTTTACCTCTTAATAGATAGAGGATCTGAAATACGGTAGTGAGCAATCAGCCTCTTACCAGTTCTGCCAGATGTCATTAACAAGAATTGCTGCAAAAGCCTTTTATGTGCACAAAAGCCATAAAATTCCCCTCATGCTTGATGCTGACTGTGTTTTATTTGAATAACCTTAGACAACATATTGAATTCTAGAACTTGCACTTTCGGATTGGAAATAATGAATCCAGTAGTTCCTGAATTAGGAACAAACAGGGAATTTTGTGAGAAACTTGATTTGTTTGTTACTGCAATAGCCCCATGAAGGACTAAATATGGAAAAGAAAACTAAATGTCTGCCTGTTAAATGTGTGTCTATATTTGAGAGTGCTATTACCAAAATAGTGTGTCCAGTCTGGGTGATTTCATATGATTTCACACACAGTCAAACGATTTGCACATGCAGTTTCACTAATTGTGCACATATAGGTAGATACAGTGACAGGCACCTCTTTGCTCATGGATCTGAAATATTCTTCTAAAAAATTGACCCAAAGTGTTGAGATGTTAACGTCAACCACCATTACCTGATTGTTGCTGTTATTGCATGGGGGTGGGAGGGAGAAGAGTAATAGACAATCTTTGACTCTAACATCAATAACTTTTTATTAAAGGGATACTGAAAAGGCTAATTCATTTGGTAAAACAGATGTTCTGACATCTCTTATTGGATTCCCCACAATCACCTTTATGTATTATGTGTTAGTCTCCTTAGGCTAGCTGAGTTTTTGGCAGGAAATAATTTGAAATTTACATGTATTTTTTTCAGAATAAGATTCTTGTAAATCAATATATTGCTTACTCAAGATCAGACACTTCTGGTAAAGAAAAGTATTAACAGAAAAATGTGTAGCATGTTACATGAAATCTATGTTATATCTACAATTGTCTATAACTTTGGCATTCTGGTTCATTATTACATACATTTAATTATACAATGTTAAAAAATTAGTCCACATTTCTGTAAAGATGTCCATTTTATCCATTATCTTGAATGATACACATCAGCGATTTCAACGTTCCAGTATTCAGTGCTTGGAATAAAAAGTGATTACCACTTAAGTAGGATTAATTTCTTTGCCCGAAGAGTAGGTACTATTCATCTTGCTAATGGCTTTAAAGTCCTTGGGTTAATAGGTGGAGCTCCCAAAGTAAACAAACAAGAATCTCATGAAAGGAAAAGATCTGAAATCAGGGGGTATATTTTCCCCCTGGTGTTCACTTCATCCTATGGTATTTTATGTGCACCCATAGTGTATATAGTAGGGGTCCAGGAGCACAGGTGCAAATCAAGGATTTTTTTTTAACCTTACACCCATTCCTAGATTGCAAATGAATTTGGTACTTGAAAAGTGAAGTTTTGATATAGTCTGATCTACACAGCAGATGCCATATGGATTGCAGCAGTGAAACTTCCTAATTCTGTCACACCAAAACACCTCAAACCAAATTCAGCAGAGACCCCATCAAGGGATGAAAGGTTATTTCAGTCTCCAAGTCTATTCAGTATTTAGCCTTTCTGCTTAAAGGCCAACAAAAGTAACAAGTACTCCCATTTTTAATTGTGGTTTTGTTTGTCCTTGTACATTAGGAACTACTTCATTTCATACAGGACGACAACAAGCCACCAGCCAATGAATTGCAGTTACTGCAGGGCTGGGATGAGTTCAAACTCTTGTCTAGAGCTCTTCAGAAAAACTTTGACAGAATGCAAAAAGAAAAGGAGTACTTGTGGCACCTTAGAGATTAACAAATTTATTTGAGCATAAGATTTCGTGGGCTACAGACCCCTTCATCGGATGCACAGAATGGAACATATAAATATATCTACATACAGATAAGTTGGAAGTTGCCATAAAAACTGTGAGAGGCTAATTAGTTAAGATGAGCTATTATCAGAAGGAGAAAAAAACTTTTGTAGTGATAATCAAGATGGCGCATTTAGACAGTTGACAAGAAGGCATGAGGATACTTAACTTAGGGAAATAGATTCAATATGTGTAAAGACCCAGCCACTCCCAGTCTCTATTCAAACCCAAGTTAATGGTATCTAGTTTGCATATTAATTTAAGTTCAGCAGTTTCTCATTGGAGTCTGTTTTTGAAGCTTTTCTGTTGCAAAATTGCCACCCTTAAATCTTTTACTGAGTGGCCAGAGAGGTTGAAGTGTTCTCCTACCAGTTTTTGAATGTTATGATTCCTGATGTCAGATTTGTGTCCATTTATTCTTTTGCGTAGCCATTTATTCTTTTGTGTGGCCAATGTACATGGCAGAGGGGCATTGCTGGCACATGATGGCATATATCACATTGGTCGATGTGCAGGTGAATGAGCCCCTGATGATGTGGCTAATGTTTTCACAGAATGGTTTTCCTTTTGAGAATGCAGTTCTGCTGAAGTCAATACGCTGTGATTGTCAACAAAATGATTTGATAAACATGAAATGATTTTTCCCCTGAATATTTTCTGGGGAGAATTTTTTAATTACCAGTCTCATTCCTAATCAGAATGAGGACAAATGCTGAAATCCATCATGAAACAGAATTTCCATTCAATGCACAGTTCTACAGGTACTTTAGATCTATAGGTGAAAAGTTCCATAGCCTACTAGCATTATTTGTTTTTGTTGTATTTTTTACCCACTTTTATTGCGATAGAATCCTGGTGGTGCATATCACTACTCAAAATGTCCAGATAAGTCTAGCTCCTCTGAATCTTCACTTTTAAGTCTCCACCTGCCGCTGTGGGTAGGAAGACCCCTGGTGCAATGAGACTCACTGAGTCCAATTATACAAGTAGCAAAACAAAGTGAGTTTTCACAAAAAGACACAAATTTACACTCAGAATATCAGGCCCTGGCCAGCACAGAATTATCCCCTATTATACAGTTACTAGTATTCTTCCAAATCTAGTCATTAACTGTTACAAAGCAACAAGACTTCCCCTGCTCTTTTTTGTACAGTATAACAATCTAACGCATCCCCCTGCCAGAAGTGTTTCATGCTATTCAGCCTAATTTTTCTCTTTCTTGATTTCAATTTTTCCTCCTACTTATGCCCTTTTTACTAAACTTAAATAATTCTTCTCCTGTTCTGGCATTTGTATCCTGCCAATATTTGTAAACTGTTATGTTCCCCCACCCTCACAGTAATCCCTTACCTAAACTACACATATTGAACTCTTTCAGTCTTTCCTCATAAATCAGTCCCAGTAGTCATCTAATCATTTTTATTAACCAGTCAATATTTCAATCATTTCTTTTTCTTTTAGTTGCTTATTTTAATATCTAATCAATCAATATATTTCTGGTAACCAGATGTACAGCCATGTTGAGAGGGACTGTGCTAAGCCCTGACATATCCTATGGTTACATGCTGCTCTGAATTTCTCTTTTTATAATCGATTACATTGCAAACTCAAGTCTAACATCCAGTCTATCACCCCTAGTGTAACTTGTCAGTATTGTTGACCTCTAGGGTTCTTCCTCAAATTCAATGTGTTCAATCAAATATTACAATTCTCTCTCTACATGCCCATTGTTTTCTTCCATATGTATTAATTTTCATTTCTCCAAAGTGAATCTTTGCTGTCCATATTTCTAATCTCTCAAGGTTCCTTTATATTCTCTCTCTGTCTTTGCTGGTACTCGCAATTCCTCCCCATTTGTTATCATCTCTAATTTTCAGTATGTTATCTTCACCTTTCTTTTAGATCACTACAGAACATTTTTAAATAAGACTGAACTAATTCAGATCCCAGTCATTCCCCATCAGACACCCCTCCATGATACTTCATTTATCGTAAACTTTTATTTATAGTCTTCTTAGTAAAGGCTGCAATGTATATTATGATGTTCATATCCAAGTTGATCTAAATCAGCTTTGAGAGAAGGATTGCACACTATCAAATGCCTACTAAAATCCAACTATTGTCTATCTTCTTCTTTCCTTTCACCCATTAATATTGTAATTCTATAAAAAAAATCAGCTTTGTCTGGCAAGATCTATTCTTTATAATGCCATGTCAGGGACATATGGCCTCATTATTATTTCTTGCTCTACTTGCAATAAAGTACTTTCTTCCTTTAAAAGGAAAATGATTTGTACAACTCCGGAAAATCTCCAGCCATGCCTTAGTTAAATAGACTAAAATTTATTCCTAATATTCATTCTTTCTATAATTTAATGGCATGCTAACAATATCCAACTCCAACATTTTGCCTCAGCATATAAAAAAAAGATAAGGTGAAGGAGCTTTTAGCAGAGGATAAAAACTTTATGTGCATAAAGTCTCTAGTTAAATGCTTGTGGATGCTTATTTTGCCGTTTTTCTTCATTAAATGTGAATTATAGTACTTTAAATGCTGATTTGGAAATCAGAAAGGTTTAGTTTCACTCTGCTGCTTCATATCCACAGGCAACATAAATCTATTTAAAAGCTGATTTAAGAGTGTAACTTGAAAACGCAAATTTGTGGTGATCTGATCCCTTAAATCCTTACATGCTGTATAATCAGAAGCAGGTTGTACTTCATCCAGAGAATACTTTATCTCAATGTGCTTAGAAAATATATTTATTTATTTATGAGTTGTTGTTTAAGTTTTTGTTCGGATCCCAACCAGGGCAGTCAGGACCAAGAATCAGAGCAGGGGCAAACCTAAGGCAGGGAGTAGCATGTCGTCAGGTTCCAGGCCCGGGTCGAGTCTGAGTCAGGTTTCAGGGTCTGTGTCAGGAGCCAAAGTTCAAATCAAGCTGAGGTCAAAACCAGGAGTTCAGGAGCAGGGGTCATGGCAGCCACAGGAGATCCACAATGTTACCTGGACATTTCCTGAAATGCCCCTTAGGTTTATATAGGGTGGAGAGCCAATCAGGAGCCATGAGGCTGCTGCCTATCAGATACTTTGAGGTGGGACTTCCCATGTTCTGTCCACACTGGGTCATGGGCAGTGGAGTGCAAGCTGATTACACCTGCCAGTCAGTGGCAGTATGGAGATGTTAGCTGCCTGGTAGGCCTGGGTTCTAGACCTCTGGGGCCTTAGAGTTTGCTTATTCACTCAGAGAATTGCATTAGTTTGAAGCAGGTGGAGCTAAAGTGTTAAATTGTTATCCAAAGTCAGCAACAGATGGTCCTTCTAATTTGTCCTTTTGCAGCACCCTCGTCCTCTGAATCCCTGTGTCATGATACACACCTCCAAAAAAGAAAAAAATGTTTTAAGAGGGACAATTCGAAAGAATGGGACTTTAACAATTTTATAAACAGTTTTGTGTGCAGACTATCATTACTGGAAAACTGTATAGTCAGATATGATATGGCTGTCAGTAAATTTTCAACAGTCACCAACAGCAAACATGCTGAGGGAATGAAGGCCCCAATAATCCAATAGAAACACCTGGATCTGCTCCACAGATCCTGTCACAGGATGGGACCTAACGTACCACAGTTACTTACAAAAATCAGAAAAATATTGCAATAGCTGAGGCACCACTGCATAAAAAACTGTTTTAAATGTTGCCTTTTCAATGGCAAAAACTATATCAAATTAGCTTGATATATTAAAATCTATTTCATAGACACTGGGCACGTACATTTCTGTCAGTTTTGATGGCAAATCTGCATGCTTCATTAATGTTACATTTAAGCATAATTCATAGTACAGTAATAAGTCACAATGTTCCTAGCACATTGAAAAGCACATAAAAAGGCATCATTAAAGATTATTTTTAGATGCATTCTGCTATTCTGAAGATAAATCTGTTAGATCAGCCTATCATTTTCCAATTTTTCTTGGGTCAAAGTAAAGATAATTCACGTGTCAATCATTTCATTTTAGAGATTACACAACAACAACGTAGTAACCAATGTGGCATCCGAATTGATGGACGTGAAGAGTATTGTGTTGTATTGATAGCATTATTTTAAATGTTTCCTTGTTCTCAGTAGAGTGGCATAAAGTAATTTACTTTCCATTTGTCTATAGAAGGGAAACTGACTTTTCAGGCAAAATGAACTAACAAGCAATAACTCTTTCTAGCAGCATGTCAACTTAAATGATATAAAAATTGATTTAGTTGGGGATTGGTCCTGCTTTGAGCAGGGGGTTGGACTAGATGACCTCCTGAGGTCCCTTCCAACCATGATATTCTATTATACTGTTTTTCCTAAATTTATTTATGAAAATGTTCCTCATCTGTTGACCAATAATAGAATATTTTACTAAGTACTTCATTTTGGTAAAATAACAGAGAGGTGGTTTTCTATGATCCAATCATTTTCTATCATATTTTGAATAGACAGAATCTAAGGACAATTCCTCACATTTTCAATGGCTTCACTTTAAGAAATTTGTGTCCTAGAATTGTGCATTCAGTTCTATAAACCTCAATACCAGAAAGTGGTTAATAAACTGGCGGGAATTCAGAAAAAAAGCAACATCAGCAACTCAATAACCAGAACAATTGACTCATTAGGAAATATTAAAACAATTAAATATGTTAGGGTGAAAAAAGGGGGAAATGAAAGCCCACTGCAAGGATATGAAGAAGAATTATTTAGGGCAGGGGTTCCCAAACTTGGTTCGCGGCTTGTTCAGTGTAAGCCCCTGACGGGCCGTGAGACGCTTTGTTTACCGAGTGTCCGCAGGTACGGCAACTCATAGCTCCCAGTGGCTAAAGTTCGTTATTCCCAGACAATGGGAGCTGCGGGAAGCAGCAGCCAGCACATCCCTGCAGCCCATGCCGCTTCCCGCAGCTCCCATTGGCCAGGAAGAGTGAACCACGGCCTTTGGGAGCTGAGGGTGGCCGTGCCCGTGGATGGTCAATGTAAACAAACCAGAGTATATGGATTTAAGCTTTCTTCTAATGTGCGTATGTAAATATAAATAAATACTGCAACGAGCAATTCTACACTGTCAGTAAGCTGGACTAAATTTCTGTGGGCCACTAGTGATTTGTGGACAGCAGTTTGAGAACCACTTACCTAGATAACCTATTAGCTCTTTTCTATCTCAAATGTATCTTATTTTTAACTCCGCCCCATTGTGATTATGTATAGCCAAAGTCTAATAACTCTTGGTTGGGTTATTCAATAAATGGTTGAATACCATACTACATAGTGACACGTTCTATTTTATTACTAATATAGGATTTCCCTACTATTTCAAACAATCTGTCCAATTTGGTGTGGTAGCTTGTCTCCAACAGAAACCAATGCCTGATGTTGCAGGGGAAGGTGATAATCCCTGTAAATGCACTTACCATAATTCAGTTTGTAAGGAGGAAATTTTGTTAATCCAGTAACATGCCTAGATCATTGCCTGCAGCTGGAGTATCAATTGTTATGCTTACTGCTAAAAGCAGCTAGAAAGGCCTTTCTGAAACATTAGCACAACTAACAGGCCAGGAGGGGAGGGGGGAAGTGAATGATCACAAGGAATAAACATGACCCTGTGCCCTCCTCACTTGAGCTTTTTGTTGAAGCATGCCGTTGTACAAGATGGAAAGTCTGGAAATAGTTATTTCACTATTGCTATGTGAGATACAGCTGGTTAACTGATGGAAAATTCCACACATCAGGCAGGAAAACACCACACTTAACTTAGCTTCTGTTCAGCTGTTGTTGTTTGTGTGTGTTTGTTTTTGATGACCAAGCTATGTAATACTAACAAATTGGGTATAAAAAGAGGAAGAAATCTGAGCTCAATGGATACCTCTCAAGTTCCCCTGCAGACAGAAGGCTGCCCACTGGACATCTACAGTTAACCACTCGAGACCTCCTCAAGACCCTGGGCAAATATGAATCTGGGGGTAATTTGGGATGCTCTACTAACCTGTTGCAGACATATGTAAGTGTTGGAGACTAAATAAAATAGAATCTTTGAGTGAAAGCACTTTTGTTTGCCTGCTTGCATCAACTATCTATCAGCTGGACAGCCGTGTCCCCATTGATTTATTTCCTGCCACCACCTTGCAAAAAGTAAAGTTACCAAGAGCTTTGGGTTCAGCAAAACCCCGGCTGACAAGTTCTCTACATGAAGGATAAATTTCCTTCATGGCTCTTATGGAAATCAGCTTATGTCCTGAATCATGATATGTAACTACTCCTATCTTAGGCCCTGATCCAGCAAAGCACTTAAGCATGTGCTTAACGTTAACCATGAGTTTAAGAGATTTGCTAGATTGGGGCCCTATAATGCATAACCACAAATCTTAGTCATCTGATGCAAGTGGCACTTCCAGTTGCCATTGTTTCCTATATAAGCAATGGTTTCTGATTTTTGTCAGGGACATATAATAGAATGCAAAAATCACACATATTAATAGAGTATCTGTGAAGACACAATGAGATAAGTCAAGCTTCGAGTTGGAACTTGCACTGTGAATTTCCTTGCTTTCTTTTTGTATATTAAGTTTCAAGATTAATTGAAAAAAGTCAACTATTTTTATTCATAGGGTTTCACAATAATCATTATTATAATTCATTGAATGTTTTTAATGGACACTGTAATACAAATCTATGAATCATTGGTCAGAGAGCATAACTAATATTTCTGTGTATTCTTGGTAACCATTAATCTGTGAATTATTGATATTATACTGCTTTGATTGATGGGAGTTTGTGTTCTAGAAAAAAAACATTATTTTACTCTATTGTGCTTGATTCTGAACAGAGTAGGAATGGAGTATTTTATGTCTGAGCCAGGGAAGCATGTTATTACTTGATCCTTCATCTAGGAGAATGCTGCTGCACAGCCACAAAGTTTTTGGACCACGCACAAAGAAGAAAGCAGTTATCGAAGTGGGTCATTTGTATGTTTAATACTACTGTTAAACCAATATCTCATCAAATGTGTTCATTTAATTCTATGACTTCACTTCTTTAACTAGCCCTATGCTCTTGAGGGTAGGGGAACAGGCACGCAAGGATTTTAAGATTTACTTCCATGCAGTCAACAGAACTATGGCTAGTATTCAACCTTACTGAAGCTTATGCCCACTCATTTGCATTGGAGTACAGTAACTTATTACTCACTTACTTACAACTTACTACTCCTCCTGAAGGTCGAAACAACAGACTGGACTTCTACATAGATTGCTTCCACCGATGTGCACGGGGTGAAATTGTGGAAAAGCAGCATCACTTGCCCCATAACCTCAGCCGTGCAGAACACAACGCCATCCACAGCCTCAGAAACAACTCTGACATCATAATCAAAAAGGCTGACAAAGGAGGTGCTGTTCTCATCATGAATAGGTCAGAATATGAACAAGAGGCTGCTAGGCAGCTCTCTAACACCACATTCTACAGGCCATTACCCTCGGATCCTACTGAGAATTACCAAAAGAAACAACACCATCTGCTCAAGAAACTCCCTGAAAAAGCACAGGAACAAATCTGCACAGACACACCCCTAGAACCCCGACCAGGGGTATTCTATCTGCTACCCAAGATCCATAAACTTGGAAATCCTGGACACCCCATCATCTCAGGCATTGGCACCCTGACAGCAGGATTGTCTGGCTATGTAGACTCGCTCATGAGGCCCTATGCTACCAGCACTCCTAGCTATCTTCGAGGAACCATTTACTTCCTGAGGAAACTACAATCCATTGATGATCTTTCAGAAAACACCATCCTGGCCACTATGGATGTAGACACCCTCTACACCAACATTCCACACAAAGATGGATTACAAGCCGACAGGAACAGTATCCCCGATAATGTCACAGCAAACCTGGTGGCTGAACTTTGTGACTTTGTCCTCAACCACAACTATTTCACATCTGGGGACAATGTATACCTTCAAGTCAGCGGCACCGCTATGGGTACCCGCATGGCCCCACAGTATGCCAACCTTTTTATGGCTGACTTAGAACAACGCTTCCTCAGCTCTCATCCCCTAACACCCTACTCTGCTTGCACTACATTGATGACATCTTCATCATCTGGACCCATGGAAAAGAAGCGCTTGAGGAATTCCACCATGATTTCAACAATTTCCATCCCACTATCAATCTCAGCCTGGACCAGTCCACACAAGAGATCCACTTCCTGGACACTATAGTGCTAATAAGCAATGGTCACATAAACAGCACCCTATACCAGAAACCTACTGTCCACTATACTTACCTACATTGCCTCCAGCTTTCATCCCGACCACACCACATGATCCTTTGTCTACAGCCACCGCCTAAGATACAACTGCATTTGCTCCAATCCCTCAGACAGAGACAAACACCTACAAGATCTCTATCAAGCATTCTTACAACTACAGTACCCACCTGCTGAAGTGAAGAAACAGATTGACAGAGCCAGAAGAGTACCCAGAAGTCACCTACTACAGGACAGGCCCAACAAAGAAAGTAACAGAATGCCACTAGCCGTCACCTTCAGCCCCCAACTAAAACCTCTCCAGCGCATCATCAAGGATCTACAACCTATCCTGAAGGATGATCCCTCACTCTCACAGATCTTGGGAGACAGGCCAGTCCTTGCTTACAGACAGCGCCCCAACCTGAAGCAAATACTCACCAGCAACCAACACATACCACACAACAAAAATACTAACCCAGGAACCTATCCTTGCAACAAAGCCCATTGCCAACTCTGTCCACATATCTATCCAAGGCACACCATCATAGGACCTAATCACATCAGCCACAACATCAGGGGCTTGTTTACCTGCACATCTACCAATGTGATATATGCCATCATGTGCAGCAATGCCCCTCTGCCATGTACATTGGCCAAAGCAGACAGTCTCTACGCAAAAGAATAAATGGACACAAATGAGAAGTCAAGAATTATAATATTCAAAAACTAGTCAGAGAACACTTCAACCTCCCTGGTCACTCAATTAGAGACCTAAAAGTCACAATCCTTCAACAAAAAAACTTCAAAAACAGTCTCCAGTGAGAAACTGCAGAACTGGAATTAATTTGCAAACTGGACACCATTAAATTAGGCTTGAATAAAGACTGGGAGTGGATGAGTCATTACACAAACTAAAAACTAATTTTCCCCCCTGATAATAGTCCACCTTAATTGATGAGTCTCGTTAGAGTTGGTATTGCAACACCCATTTTTTCATGTTCTCTGTATATTATATATCTTCCTACTGTATTTTCCACTGCATGCATCTGATGAAGTAGGTTTTTACCCATGAAAGCTTATGCCCTAATAAATTTGTTAGTCTCTAAGGTGCCACAAGTACTCCTCGTTCTTTTTACTACTCACTATTGTGCCTATGCAGGGCCCAGGCAATTATAAATGAACAACAAGGATGTGTATTGAATTTCCTGATGAAAATAAAGTTGCTGAGCTTGTGCAGTAGACCCCATTTTAGACCTTACTATTTAGAACTGTGCAAAATATTTACTGCAAAAATGAAAACACTACTCCTTTTCAGTGAAATTGTGATGAAATTCTCAATGCAAGACCATTTTTTTCCCCACTAGTTGAGGGTTTTTCCACTGATTGGATACACAGAAGAAGTTCAAGGTAGCTTAGTGCCTTGAAAAAATGACTGGAAAAAGGCTAATGTAGTGCCCGTCTTTATAAAAGGGAAGAAGGAGGATCCAGGGAACTATAGGCCAGTCAGCCTCACCTCAGTCCCTGGAAAAATCATGGAGCAGGTCCTCAAGGAATCAATTCTGAAGCACTTAGAGGAGAGAAGAGTGATCAGGAACAGTCATCATGAATTCACCAAGGGCAAGTCATGCCTGACTAATCTAATTGCCTTCTATGATGAGATAACTGGCTGTGTGGATGAGGGGAAAGCAGTGGACATGTTGTTCCTTGACTTTAGCAAAGCTTTTGACACTGTCTCCCACATTATTCTTGTCAGAAAGTTAAAGAAGAATGGGCTGGATGAATGGACTATAAGGTGGATAGAAAACTGGCTAGATTGTCGGGCTCAACTGGTAGTGATCAATGGCTCCATGTCCAGTTGGCAGCAGGTATCAAGTGGAGTGCCCCAAGGGTCAGTCCTCGGGCCGGTTTTGTTCAATATCTTCATTAATGATCTGGCGGATGGTGTGGATTGCACCCTCAGCAAGTTTGCAGATGACACTAAACTGGGAGGAGAGATAGATATGCTGGAGGGTAGGGATAGGATACAGAGGGATCTAGACAAATTGGAGGATTGGGCCAAAAGAAATCTGATGAGGTTCAACAAGGACAAGTGCAGAGTCCTGCACTTAGGACGGAAGAATCCCATGCACCGCTACAGACTAGGGACCAAATGGCAGGCAGCAGTTCTGCAGAAAAGGATCTAGGAGTTACAGTGGACAAGAAGCTGGATATGAGTCAACAGTGTGCCGTTGTTGCCAAGAAGGCCAATGGCATTTTGGGATGTATAAGTAGGGGCATTGCCAGCAGATCGAGGGATGTGATCGCTCCCCTCTATTCGACATTGGTAAGGCCTCATCTGGAGTACTGTGTCCAGTTTTGGGCCCCACACTACAAGAAGGATGTGGAAAAATTGGAAAACGTCCAGCGGAGGGCAACAAAAATGATTAGGGGACTGGAACACATGACTTATGAGGAGAGGCTGAGGGAACTGGGATTGTTTAGTCTGCGGAAGAGAAGAATGAGGGGGGATTTGATAGCTGCTTTCAACTACCTGAAAGGGGGTTCCAAAGAGGATGGATCTAGACTGTTCTCAGTGGTAGCAGACGACAGAATGAAGAGTAATGGTCTCAAGTTGCAGTGGGGGAGGTTTAGGTTGGATATTAGGAAAAACTTTTTCACTAGGAGGGTGGTGAAACTGGAATGCATTACCTAGGGAGGTGGTGGAATCTCCTTCCTTAGGAGTTTTTAAGGTCAGGCTTGACAAAGCCCTGGCTGGGATGATTTAGTTGGGGATTGGTCCTGCTTTGAGCAGGGGGTTGGACTAGATGACCTCTTGAGGTCCCTTCCAACTCTGATATTCTATGATTCTATGATTAGTGCAGTGTATTTTTGAGTTCTGAGCTAATATGATTGGGACTGGCCAAACAAATTAAGTCATATAGATATTGTTTCTGGTCCTCCAAATGGCAGAGTCAGCCCCATGTATCCAGGAGACTTAGCAGAAGCCATTTTGACTCTGTTTTATAGTTAGACTACTGGCTGTAAACCTGTGAGGGAAAACATTGCGTCTTTTCTTTTTCTACCCCTTCAGTACAACAATAAACATGCTGGGAATTGTTTATCATTTATTAGGGTACCTGGGATCTGATTTGTTATTAATAATCAAAATCAATGGAAGGTTTTACAATTTTACAAGGGAAATCCACAGGCAGCAGAAGCTCTGAGAAAGATCAGAGACGCCTGCACTCCTCAAGGTTATTTTATCTCATGATTTATACAGACAGGGAATGGTTGCATTTTCCTCTGTTTGGTATTATTTTATATTTCTTCATCACACTGTAGTATAACATATCCCAAGGGCAACCATCTTCTGAGATCTGAAAATTTGTTCCATTTTCCCTGTCCAGATCAAACAGATCTATATTGTATGTGTTATGTGATTGAAGCCTGACACTTAAGTAAAATATGTAGGTCAAAGCCATGTTAAATCCCCTTTATCTATATAGTCTTTGATCAGATTTTAATCTATTTGACATTATAATTAAAGTATCATATTTTGTTTACACTTTAATATTTGGAACACAGTGCCCTGAGAAATATTACCCATCAAAGTGCTTTTTTTCTGTTTGATAATGGCAGTTCTACATACACTCAAGCAGTACATGACCAGCAGCGAAGAAAAAAAAAAAAAAGAAATGATTCCATGAGATGGGATACAGCTGCTGGATATGGGAAGCTGCAGAATACATACATCATCTGTAAGCACCTCCTAAACCAGCCATTTCTGTTTGCAGACCTTTGTGTGCTGCTTAAATATCTAGTGCAATGGGGCAGAGATGATAACCAGAAAGGGGGGAGTAGGTTGTCCACATGGAAGATTGTGCTGATGTCCTAGAATTGGAAGTGTAGTATATTTCTGATAATCTTTCATTTGTGCCTGATGCCGGTGTAGGTGTGTTGTAGTAGCCAGGCAAGGTACTAACAAACTTCAACAGGACTTTATTTTTTTAAGTGGAAACCCCTTTTCCAAGCTGCTGCTGCCCCCTCAGCAGCTCTCCCTCAGCCTTTTCAACTACTCCCCCCTCCTTCCTGTTTCCTGTCCTTTCAGACTCCCAACAGCCAGTGCTCCCAGTTCTAATAATTACAAGCAACATCTAAACACCACATTCCCTCCTCTCTTAAGAAACTCTCCCAATTACAATAAACATTGTTGTTCTAACCACAGGAACAAATAGGAAACAAGGCACTATACTGTTGACAGAAATATTACACTGAAAACACTAGATATTACATAACATAGTCTCTAGTCCAGACAGGTGGTCGTCTGGGTCTGGACAGGCCGTCTCTCAAGCCCTGGTTCCAGTGCAATGTCTTGTTGTGTTGATACTATGGTGAAGTCATCCAATGCAGACTGGGTGTTGGCATAATCTCCTCTTCTTGCACAGGCAGGTGCAAGATAAGAAGCATTCCATACCCGCCCATAAGAAAGTCGATAGGTGTAAGGTCCCTTCTTCTCTATGATTTTAAGAGGAGCTGTGAATTTATGGTCCCCTCTGCGTAAAATTCCAGGTTTTCGTATTCTAACGAAGGAACCACACTCAAACTTTGGTTCCTTAGCACCCTGCCGCTTGTCTGTGAAAGCCTTATACTTTGCTTGGTTCTGTTCAACTGTTTTTCTCACATCATCCTTGGGTGGGGCATCAGGTCGTGCCTTTAACAATCCAGCAATGTTCAGTTTAGTATTCATTGTTTCCCACGCAGTAACTCTGCGGGTGATCTTTGCATTGTGGCATGTCGTGTAGCCCGGTATGCTTGCAAGAAATCAGTAGTGAAGGGTATCCACAATCGCCCTTCCAGTTTAGCCATTTACAAACTCTCTTTCAAACTTCTGTTAAACAGTTCGATTTCCCCATTGGCTTGAGGGTAGTATAGGGATGACCTTCTGTGTAAAATGTTCATCTGTGCACGAAAAGTTTCAAACTCCAGGGAAGTAAATTGACTACCATTATCAGAAAGCAGTTCTTTGGAGTTACCTTCCCTGCTAAAAACTGAAGAGAGGAACTTAATTACTGTAGCAGAAGAGATTTGCAATGTAAATGCTACCTCAGGCCATTTACTGAAATAGTCTATTAAGGTGATGGCATAATGACAGTCAATTGGAGCAGTATCAAAGCGTTCTGCAAAGTCAATCACCACTCTTCCCCATGCAGATTCAGGAAGAGGAACAGGCTGTAATGGAGGGGTACATGTCACTGCTGTCTTATCATGCATTTGGCAAGTGACACAGGATTTTATGAGTGCTTCCGTTTGAGAGTCCATCCCTGGCCATCAATACAGATCCCGTAGTCGTGTTTGGTTCTGACAATTCCTTGATGAGTATCATGTGCCAGGTGTATGAGTTTTGACTGTAATTCTTCTGGCACAAGTAGCCGGTGTGTACCTCGTAGCACACAGCCATCAAACAAAGAAAGTTCATCCCAAACTCTAAAATAAGGCAGCAAAACTGGGTCAAGGTTTTTAGGGTTATTGGGCCATCTCTTTGTCAGAAATTCCTGTAGTTTTTGTTGAATTGGACATGCTGAACAAGCAGCTTGAAATTGTTCTCTTGTAACTGCAGTAAGAGTGCTTGTAATAAGCGCAACTACTACATCCTCATCCTCCGGTGGACCATCTGGTGAAAGCAAAGGCAGGCGAGAAAGTCAATCAGCTACCACATTTTGGTTTCCAGTCTTATATTCCAGTTCATAATTGAAAGAGACTAGTCTTGCAGACCATCTAGCAATACGATATCCTACTCTTCCCAGTCCTTTCGTGGCTGTCAAAGGGCTGTGGTCTGTTCAGAACTTGAACATGAGGCCCAACAGGTAAGTTCTCCATTTTTCAGTAGCCCAGACATAAGCAAGTGCTTCTTTTTCGACTGTAGAATATTTCCTCTCAGCATTACTTAGTGTCCTTGAAGCAAATGCAACAGTCCTCTCTGTGTTGTCCTCATGAAGTGGTGTGAGGACAGCCCCAAGTCCATAATCAGAAGCATCAGTAGTTACAATTGTGGGCAATACAAGACTCAATAGCGAAAGTACTGGACTATGTACAATCAAGTCTTTCACCATTTTGAAACTAGCTTGTGCATCCACTGTCCACACTAAGGTTGAACTTCCCCGTAGTAATTCTCGTAACGGTTGAATGACAGAAGCATAATTGGGAATGAATTTTGCATACCAGGAGGTAAGACCCAAAAAGGAACGTAAGGTTTGCAAATCTGTTGGAGGAGCAGCATTTGAAATTGCCAGGATATGAGCTGGATCAGGTTTTAGTCCAGCCTGTGAAATTGTATGTCCCAGAAAGGAGAGTTCAGTTTGTCTAAATTTGCGTTTGGACCTATTGAGCTTGAGGCCTGCATTGCTGATGCAGTTTAGTACAGACTGCAGGTTATTGTCATGATCCTCTGAAGTATTTCCAAACACGATAATATCATCCAAATAGCACTGAACTCCATTTTGATTCTTCAAAATCAGTGACATCATTTTTTGGAAGGCACTAAGGGCTGATGCGAGACCGTATGGAACACATTTAAAACGGAGTAGTCCCTCATGTGTAATAAATGCTGTGAGGTCTCTGCTATCAACAGAGTAGAAAACATACCTGGTGATATGCGCTCTTCAAATCAAGAGTAGAAAACATCTTTGCTCCACGTGTCAAGTTTCCTTCCCCACTCTGAACTCTAGTGTACAGATGTGGGGACCTGCATGAAAACCCCCTAAGCTTATTTTTACCAGCTTAGGTTAAAACTTCCCCAAGGTACAAACTATTTTACCTTTTGCCCTTGGACTTTATTGCTGCCACCACCAAGCGTCTAACAAATATATAATCGGGAAAGAGCCTACTTGGAAACGTCTTTCCCCACAAAATCCTCCCAAACCCTACACCCCCTTTCCTGGGGAAGGCTTGATAAAAATCCTCACCAATTTGCATAGGTGAACACAAACCCAAACCCTTGAATCTTAAGAACAATGAAAAAGCAATCAGGTTCTTAAAAGAAGAATTTTAATTGAAGAAAAACAGTAAAAGAATCACCTCTGTAAAATCAGGATGGTAAATACCTTACAGGGTAATCAGATTCAAAACATAGAGAATCCCTCTAGGCAAAACCTTAAGTTACAAAAAGACACAAAAACAGGAATATACATTCCATTCAGCACAGCTTATTTTATCAGCCATTTAAACAAAACAGAATCTAACGCATATCTAGCTAGATTACATACTGAGTTCTAAGACTCCATTCCTGTTCTGTTCTCGGCAAAAGCATCACACAGACAGAGAGAGCCTTTGTTTCTCCACCCCTCCAGCTTTGAAAGCATCTTGTCTCCTCATTGGTCATTTTGGTCAGGTGCCAGCGAGGTTATCCTAGCTTCTTAACCCTTTACAGGTGAAAGGGATTTTCCTCTGGCCAGGAGGGATTTTAAAAGTGTTTACCCTTCCCTTTATATTTATGACAGGTCTCTGCTATCTTCATGCAACATAACCTAGTGGTATGCGCTCTGCAAATCAAGAGTAGAAAACATCTTTGCTCCACAGAGTTCTGCAAATACTTCTTCTATGTGAGGAAGAGGATGGCTGTCAATCACAATAGCTTTATTTCGCTCCCTTAAGTCCACACAAAGGCGAATGCCTCCACCCTTCTTCTGCATCACTACTATAGGTGAAACCCACTACGAGGAGTTAATCTCTTCAATAATGTCCTCTTGAACAAGTTTTCTAAGTTCCTCTGAAACAGCTTCCCTGACTGAAAATGGTAAGCACTGTAATTTCTGTTGTACAGGCATCACATTATTCCGCATTTTAACTTTATGCAGAAACCCATAAGCACAGCCGAGTTTCTCCTCAACCTGGTGTTGGGTCCCAGCTGAAACTGGTGTGTGTACTGCAAGAGTGCTTTGCTGAGAAAGATCAATTCATCCATTAACTACCCTGAGATTTAAAGCAGCCAATAAATCTGTGCCAAGGACAGGAGTGCCTTTGTGGACAATGTAGAACTCTGCAGTTACACAGCAATCACCAAAAGTAACTATTGCAGGCAGCCACATACTGGAATATGGTTTTTCAAATACCACAACAAGTGAAGCTTTGGTTCAGTAAGAGGCACATCTTTAAAGTAATGCAAATAGATGGAATCAGGTAGTATAGATACTGCTGAGCCAGTGTCCAACATTAGCTGAATAGAGTGTTATTTCCCTGAGGGTATGGTGGAAACATTTACCGTGCACTTTATTTGTTCTGGAATATGTGCAGTAGTGATTTTGTCCATGCTCATCACAGTAACATCTGGTATTGTAACTGCATGCACCTGTTGATTGAACTGACTGCTGCAACATACTTTAGCAAAATGCCCAATATTTTTGCAATGATTGCACTGAGCTACTTTTGCCGGACATCCTGTGTAGCTTGCAAGGTGTTGTGGGGACCCACAGCGAAAGCATACTTTTACTATATTTTGAATGTGATGATTCAGTGGTTTTTCATTAGTTTTCCTCTTGTAATCGTTTGTCTGCAGTGATAGTGAACTTTTCTGCAAAGGAGTCACAGCCTGGACTGTGCCTCCTGTATCCAGGCTCATTATTTTGGCTTCAACTGTAGCTGACTCAATCTGGGTAGCAATGGTTACTGCTTTTTCTAGTGCAAGTTGTGGTTCTAGAAGTAACCATTCTCTTACACGAAGCATGGTTGTTTTCTCAATGAGCTGGTCTCTAATAATCTCATCTGCCATATTCCCAAAGTCACAAGTTACAATCAGACTCCTCAGGGAAGCAATATACTGCATTATTGTCTCCCCCGGTTTCTGCTCATGCTGGCAAAATCTGTAGCGATTAGCTACTACATTCACTTTTGGTACAAAAAAGTTCTTTAATGCAGCGAGTGCAGTCTCATATTTACCGTCTGCAAGGGGAAAGTGTAAAATATACGCTGCCCTTCTGCTCCAAGGCAATGGATTAGCAGAACACGCTTTCTTACTTCAGAAATCTCTGTAGCACTGATTGCAAGCAGATAAGTCTCAAACATATGGATCCAGGCAGTAAAAGCAATTGGAGGCTCACCTGGGCTTTGTAGAAAGGGCGCAGGTGGGTTCAGAGGCAGAAGATCCATCGTCGTCGCCAATATGTTGTAGTAGCCAGGCAAGGTACTAACAAACTTCAACAGGACTTTATTCTTTTAAGTGGAAACCTCTTTTCCAAACTGCTGCTGCCCCCTCAGTAGCTCTCCCTCAGCCTCTTCAACTCCTCCCCACTCCTTCCTGTTTCCTGTCCTTTCAGACGCCCAACAGCCAGTGCTCCCAATTCCAGTAATTACAAGCAATATCTAAACACCACAAGGTGTTGACAGAGCCTATGTGTGATGAAATGGAGAAGAGGCAAGGGGTTGCCAAGGTAGAGGAATGCCAACTGAAAAGCAGTGTGCTAGTAGGAGAAACTGGCTTACCCTTTGTCCCATGGTAGCCATGGGACACTGCCAAATCCCTTTTCACACTTATTCAAATATGAAGTATCCAGGTTTTCCAAAAGGGTGATGACGCTAAGATTCACAGCAGAAAGGCTCAGTGTAGTGGTAACTCTGACACTCATGCCTCCTATCAGCAACACGCATCAGCAGCAAGGAGTACAAGCTGTAGAACACTTCTAAGAAGCCCAAAGCAGAAACCTAAGAGGTGCAGTTTTTCCCTGCCTGATGTCATTAAGATTACATGTGCCATGTTTCCTCTGTCACAGAGGTCTAGCCTGGGTATTGATGTGAAAGTGTTGGATACCTTGGGCTCTCATAAACCACACTGAGAACAGACAGACAGTCAAAAACCAGGTGATGTCTGAGCAGAAAAAGAAGAGACTCTCAGAGGGTTCTGGGAGCCCCTTGTTGAAATTTCACCACCAAACTGAAGGGAGCTTTAGGGTTATTTCTCTACCTCTGATGGAGAACCAACTCCTTCCCTCAATAGTGTTAAATCACCCTTGCCAGGTCTGACAAACTTAGGGCTCATTAAAATACTTCTGGCAAATTTTTGTCCTTGGAATGGACAAGATTGCACCTTATATGAGATATTTACCCCCTCTCCCCCCCCCAAAAAAAAATCCTGGAGGATATTTCTGGCTCCCCTGAACTGCCCTTCCTCTCTTTTGAATTCCACAACTTGAACCACTCCCACTCAGATAATAGAAGCTCTCTTTCAGCCATGTTCCATTCTAACTCAGCAGCAGCAGCAAAAGAATAAAGAGTGCTGAGGCACAAAAGGACTTGGCCAATGTTTTCCAGCAAGCCAACAGCAGGGCCACTCAGGAGCAAGATTATAGACCTGTTGTTGCCGCCTCATGTTTCTGGTGATTGTTCCCCAACCTGCTGCTCTATTTTCTTCTGCCACAATCTATTCTCCTTCAAAAGGACAGCACTGGCACTCTTCTTTCCTTGTCAAGGCATTCTATGGGAGCATGCACTAAGAGGCCTGATGCGAAGGTGGCAAAGTACAGTCATTCTGACAAAGAACAGTCTTTCTGTGTCTTAGTTTAGCACTTTGCCACACTGAAGGCACAGAGCAAAGTAGCTACAAATTTTTCATAACAGTGTTTCAAGCTCTAAACTGACCCAGATTCACCATGAAGTTAGTGTTCTAAGTGAGTAATCAGCAGTGAATAATTGATTGGATTAATTTGTGTGTGTGTGTGTGAATTGTATGTGCGTAGCTTACAGTCTTCTTGAATGTATTTATTCATCAAAATTATATGCTAAATAATTTCATTGAAATATTTGAAAATCTGACACCATAGATTGTTTATGGAGCGTTTTTTGAGTATTTGATATTCAAAATCCAAGCTTCAAGGATTAGTTATGATCGGCTAGGTTGATTCCATGGGATGTTTCTAATTAGATACATAGAAGTCTTATATGTTTCCAGTGCATATACTCACACACAATTTAAAATTCACCTTCTGTTAATGCTTTCCAATTTGTAGTTAAAATATGTTTTTGCAAATATTTCACCCAGTAAACTCACTCACTACAATCGTCAGGGAAAGTAAAGGGGATGCAAGCCAGTCAAAGTGAAACTGATTTTTTTTTAATTTGACTAAACAGTCACATGAATTTGTATAGCATTCTCCCAGCTCTTCTCCCAAAAACCATGGCTTTATGTGAATTTTTTCAATGAAATCCTCAGTCCAAGGACTCTTGCCTGTTTCAGGTATTATTGCAAACATTTCTAATTTCAAACCAGTTATTTCAGCCCTGCATAATAGTGTAATCAGGCATGTTTGTAAAGTGACCAAGGAAAAGTAGTATTTTAATTTAAGGTTTGTAAGTGACAACACTATTTCAATTTTTAATATTAGAATAAAAGTTATGGTTTAAAGCTGCTAAATGTCCATCAAATTGTAGGTCAAGAAGAGATTAATTTAATAAATTTCTTAAATTGCTGAAGAAACCCTATCACAGGTGAAATATGCCATTGAAGGATTATCGTAGGACTATACAAGAAGATTTCTTTCTGTGGGGATGTAATGTCTGAGTAAGTATTTTAACAGCTGGGGGCAAAAAATCTGTTTTTCATTTCATTATTGGGAACAAAAGTTCTGATCTTTAGAACAGAGTAAGATTTCCACCACTATCAAAGTAAAACTCTAGTACTCCTTGCTTGTTGAATACATACACTGACCTCAAAGTTTAAGGGCAGTTTAATCATTGTGAGACACATTCCAAACAACTGGCCTGATCTTGCAAAGAGCTGAGGGCTTCCTGGGGTGGCCCAGCGCAGTGACTTCAAATGGAGTTGAGAGTACACAACACCTTGTTGTACTGGGCACAGTAGAGATCAAATCTTTAAAAAAGTGCTGAAAAATTAAATCTCCCATTGACTTGCAGCACTGTGCATCTTTCAGGATTTTGTCCAGGAAAAATATATGTCTTTATAAATAGAGATTTGTCTGTCAGACTAACCGTCTTCCCTCCATTGTTTTTCCATTAATATCATCCAGTAGAAATGGAGAAGGCCACTATTATAGCATATATTCCCCAATGCAACATCTTAGTCTCATTACCTGAGTGTTTACCCATGTACATGAGCACTCAAACAACTCTCACTCTTTCTTTGGTTACTCTTCATTCCCTCAAGGAGCCTCAAAGATTGACTCATTGGCCTGATGGATCAAGTCGCGTGCACTCATAATTGGTTCCAGCTCTGTACACGGAGAGAGAAACTCTGCACATCCTCACCTCAATGATAGCTGTGCACCTTGTTATCAAAATGCATCACTCTTATAAAATCTGTTGACAGGGAAGGGCAGGAAAGTTTTATATAATACAGAATCTTTTACAAACTACAGAGTGGCTGGAGCTCTCAAGACACAGACTCTTAAGCTCGTAAGAGTGCTTCACAGCTGTAACAATTTAGTGACATTTATTAATAAGAAATATTTCTTCTTAAGCCTTTGTTTAAAATGCTTGTTGATGCCTGACATTAATGGCTTATTCTGATTTGTCATCAGTTCACCGCTATTTTGGATAAATTGGAACCGTGACATCTAGTTATAAGCAATGCCAACATAAGTAGGGAGCATTTTAAGTTATTAATGTGCTGAGATACACACTGGAAATCCATATCTTAAGGGCTGAGAGATGTCAGACAGAGTAAGTTACCTTTCACTTACATATTAATATGTTAAATAAACTAAAGAGTATTGAGTTCTCTCAGTCATAAGTTTTCATCGTAGGCAGAATTAAATGTTAAATTACTTATAAGAAGCTTGTAAATTGGAGCTGCCCAATGGGCTTCAGATGATGCAGTGTAACTGTGGCAGAGGAAAGCTGCAGAAGATTGCTACCCACATTTAGAAAAATAGCTCATGGTCCCTCAGAGTCAATGGGAGTTTTGTCTATTATCACTTCTTATCACTGAAAACACGTTTTCTGCTTTCGTTTTCCTCATGTGTCTCAAATCACAAAACCTTCAATACAATCTATCAATCTATAGTATATCCCTACTCAAGGTCTGAACTAGGGAAGGTGTTTCAAATAAGGATTTTCAACCACTAGAAGAGCGCTACAGAGAAAAATGCTCAAACCTACCCATACTGTATCCAAGAGAAAACTCTTTGAGGCACAGAGAGTCTTTCCATTGACTTCATTAGTCATGGGTTCAGACTCTCTGGTCCAGATCCTCAACTGCTGCAAATAACTGTAGTTCTAGCTGTTTGGCTACATCTCAGCCCGTCTGACGTGAAGCCACAGGATACTGACCTTAATACAGCTGTGCTAATTTACACCAGCTGAGGATCTAGCACATCGTGTGTAGCTTGGACATATGCTACTAGTTACTCAATTTCATGAGGACTATCAGGACAAATATTTTAGGTGACAGGGGATGGAAACATGCCCTTATTTCATACAAAATATAATATATACATTTCTATTTTTTGTTAATAATGTGTGTGTGTGTGTGTGTATTTCACAATTGAGTACCAAACCTTATGGTAGATGAAATTAAATACCTTGCACGTAGGAATGTAGTACATGTGGACAAATATACGGAGACTGTGGGTTAGATTTTCATAAGGGCTCAGCTCCCATTTAGGCACCAAAATAAATGGCCAGATTTTCAAGAATGTTCAGCAGAGTGATCACAGAGGGATTCACAAGGGGGGATTTGGCACCTATATGCCCTTTTAGATGCCTAAGTCTAATATTTAGGCACCACTGGCAATCACTGAAAACCCCCACGAAGTTGGTGCCTTATCCTGGAGGTGCTTAAAGTCCCCAAGGTACCTAAAGTTTAATGACTGAGTATGTATGCACATAGCTGCCTCAGTTCTGACACCACCCAGCAGCTTGGCTTCTAAGCCCCCATAGGATCCACAAACTAGGCATTTCCCCACCTCTCTGTTCTTCTTCAGTAGGCATGCTCAAGGCACATCTAAACATGCACAAAATGGCCAGAGGAAGAAGAGGAGATGGTGGTGGCCCCTTATAAAATTTTAGCCCAGTGGTTAAAGCACTCACCCAGGATGTGAGAAACATGTTTAATTCCCTCATCTGAGGAAGGAATTTAAACATGGGTTTCCCCTTTTCCAAAAAGAGCACTATGCCCCCTTAATTATGGGAAATTCTGGGGCAGGTCTCTCTCCACATCTTCTGTTGAAGCGGTTCCATGGTGTATAAATAATAAAATATGCATTGGAGCGGGGGATTGGAACATAGGTCTTCCACCCAACCCCTGTGTTATAGAATCATTCTCACTCTCTGATCACTTGAAAATCTGGTCTTGAGCTTTTTGGAAATCTGACCCTACATGTTTTCTAATGTGGGACTAATAATGAATTGTCCCTTTAATATTTCCCACTGTCAAACAGTTCAGTACATGAAATTTATTATCAATGGAACTAACTGCATGAGAATATATCAGGGAAAATACAAGCATATAAATGCCACTTCAAATTAATTACTACTACTAAAAATGTTCACTGTCTCTCAAATCTTGTGTTCTTACAGAATATTCATGGCACTGAAAAAATATTTATGCATAATTGCTATTGAAAGTTATGCACAGCAGATTGGTATATAAAATATAATTATCTTAAGTAAATTGCCAAATTATATACGGAAGAACACGTAACTAAGAAAGCCCTTGGAATATATTTATATTAATAAAGTGGAAAAAGTTTGTTCTCTTTATCTAAATAATCCATTCATAGACATTTAGGGTATGATTGCAGCTCACATATAACATACCAACTGCCAAGATACAAGAGATGCTCTCCTAGGGGTGGTATCTGACTCTTAGAGCACATCTACAAGTTACAGCACCGGCAGTTACAGCGCCACTCAGAGAGCGCTGAAGGGAAACGGCTGTTGTGTGTTCACACTGTCAGCTGCCTGCCCAATAGCATGTTCACACTTGCGGCACTTGCAGCGGTATTCAGAGCGGTGCACTCTGGGCAGCTATCCCACAGAGCATCTCTTCCTCTTCTGCCGCTAAGACTTGTGGGAAGGCAGAGGGGGCCGTGGGGCATACTGGGTCCTGTCCCAATGACCCATGATGCATTACTTCGCATCCCAGAAATCCCTGCGCTGCCATCCACATTTGGCGCCATCTTTCAACTGTTTGTGTACTGCACACCCTGCCTCTTCGGGCTGCAGGAATGGATCCCAAACTGCTGACCAGTATGCTGCTCGCTCTGACCAACACGTCACGAGTGGCAGTGGAGTTATTCCTTAAACTATAAAGGCAAGAGGAGTGCGACATTGATCTCGCCACACATAGTAGCTACAACACGAGATTGCTTGTGACATTCACGGAGGTGCTGACCACAGTGGAACACCGCTTTTGAGCTCAGGAAACAAGCACTGTGTTGTGGGATCACATCATCATGCACGTCTGGGATGATGAGCTGTGGCTGCAGAACTTTCGCATGAGGACTGTGTGATGCTTGCCCCAGCCCTGCGGTGCAAGGACACAAGAATGAGAGCTGCCCTGTCACTGGAAAAGTGTGTGGCGATTGCACTGTGGAAGCTGGCTACTCCAGACTGCTACCAATCAGTCGCTAACTAGTTCGGAATAGGAAATTCAAACATAGGACTCGGGTTGATGGAAGCGTGCAGGGCCATTAATCACATCTTGCTCCGAAAGACCATGGCTCTGGGCAACATGCATGACACTGTGGATGGCTTTGCACAAATGGGCTTCCCTAACTGCGGAGGAGCGATAGATGGCACGCACATTCCAATTCTGGCACAAGACCACCTAGCCACCAAGTACATTAATCGCAACGGGTATTTCTCAGTGGTTCTCCAGGCGCTTGTGGATCACCGTGGGCATTTCACAGACATTAATGCAGGCTGGCCTGGAAAGGTGCATGACACACACGTCTTTCAGAACACTGGCCTGTTCAGGAAGCTGCAAGCAGGGACTTTCTTCCTGGACCAGGTCACCATAGGGAAAGTAGAAATGCCCATTGGGATCCTAGGAGACCCCACCTAACCCTTAATGCCGTGGCTTATGAAGCCATACATGGGGCAACTTGACAGCAGCAAGGAGCGGTTCAACAACAGGCTGAGCAAGTGCAGAATGACTCTTGAGTGTGCTTTTGGCCGCTTGAAAGCCCGCTGTGGATGCCTCTGTGGGAAGCTGGACCTGGCCAATGACAATATTCCTATGCTTATAGCCGCATGCTGTACGCTCCATAATATTTGTGAAGGGAAGAGTGAAAGCTTCACTCGGTGCTGGACCACAGAGGCTCAGCGCCTGGAGGCTCCGTTTGAACAGCCAGAGACTAAGGCTATTAGAAGGGCACAGCTCAGGCCATAAGGATCAGGGATGCCTTCTGGCAGCAATTTGAAGCTGAAAGCCGCTAATATTTGTTGTTATGCTTGGGATTGCAGTGCTTGTAATGCTAGGAGGTGATTGGTGCACATGATGCAGTAAGGGGGTTTAACATAATTGTATGTTACTTTGCCGTGCTCTTTTTGCTTTCACTTAATAGAATAAAGATTGCTTTCAAACCAACAGAATTCTTTTATTAAAAGACAACAACAGGAGGAGAGAGACAAATGAAAAAATACATCAGCAGGGACAGGGGGTGGAGGAAGGGAAGGTCCCAGGAGGAGGAGGGGTCCCGGGATGGCTAAAGATTTGTGCATGTCCAGGGATCATATCCAACCTTCTCCTTTGGAGTACAGTGCAGCAGGTACTGTACTTCAGCAGGGCCAAACTGCAGAAGGATGGGTGTTGAGTGCAGTGGGTAGTGGGAGTCCACAGTGCTGGACTGTGAGGGGGAAGGAGTGGAATGCTGCAGGTAGAGACTGGAGCCAGGAGGTTGATAAACATGTTTTGGTGGTGTCTGGGGGGCGCATGGGAAAGAGTTTTGTGACAGTGGCTGCAGGGGAGGGCGGGCACGGAGCTCCTCGGTTTGAAGAGCAAGTATCGCCTGGAGTATGTCTGCTTGCTGCTCCATAACTGTTAAGAGCCACTCCATGGCTTCATTCTGGTGTGCCGCATTCTTCTTTTGGTCCCTCTTCTTGCGGTCCCACCACTCCTTCAGTTCCTGTTTCTCGGTGGTGGAGTGCATCATAACCTCATGCAGAAAGTCCTCCTTAGTTCTTCTTGGCTGCTTTCTAATTCTGTGCAGCCGTTCTGCCGCCGATAACAAAGAGGGAGGCTGGGCTCCCAAGGTCATCTCTGTGAAGTTTAAATGCAACATTTTACAGAAGCAGTATTGTTTGCAACACAGACAACACTGATTCAATGCTTTAAAACACAGCCAGTACTCACACACCTGTCACTAGCTGGCTGACCCCAGGCAAACACACATGAGCCATAAGACTCCCAAAATGGTGAGGTAGCCACCAGGGCAGGGTAAATCACTCTTCCCGGACCCTGCTGTACACTGGGCACGTGGCTCTTGGGGAGAGTCAGCACTGTGGGTGGGGAGGAGGGCGGATTGATAATCATTCCTGTCCCCACACTTTCCACAGGAGGGGATCATTATGGAAAATATCTCGCTGCTGAGGGTGAGCACGGAATCAAGGGAGGGTCTTCTCCAAGCCTTTGGCTTCCGCCCTAGCCCCTATGTGGCTTGCCTGTGTGCAGCAATGGTTCCCCACCCTGCCCCCACCCCCACCCCCTGTGACGGCACAGTGGCACAGGAAAGTTACCGTTAATGGGGCAAGAAATAAAGCAGCTCCGCTGAAGAACCTGTGGCAGCAGATTGCCCAGTATCTCCATGAGAGTTTCCTCCTCCTGGCTCAGTCCACTCTCAACTGGCACACGAGCCAACAAAGTATCCACAGGGGCCTTCTCAGTGGAGGTGGGGTCGCCGCCGAGTATTGTATCCAGGTCTTTGTAGAACCGGGAGCTCATGGGCGCAGTACCGGAGCGGTAGTTTGCCTCTCACACCTTGTGGTAGGTGTTCCGAAGCTCCTTCACTTTGACTCTACCTTGCAAAATGTCCTGGTCATGGCCCCTTTTTGTCATGCATCGTGAAATCTGTCCATAGGTATCATAAGTCCTATGGCTAGAACGCAGATGTGACTGGACAGCCTCTCTCCCCAAATGCCGATGAGGTCCAGCAGCTTGGCATTGATCCAAGCAGGGGGTCACCTGGTGCGTAGAGCAGGCATGACTACCTGAAAAAGATGCATTGAGACCACTGCACGCATCAGTGAGCAAACAGGAAGGGGACTTTCAAATTTCCAAAGGAATTTACAGGGTGGGGATGATGGTTGGTCACCTCAGGGCAGGGCAGTAGAGTTCGAACCAATGACCAGAGAGGTTAGAACAGGCATTGTGGGACACCTCCTGGAGGCCAATCGCAGTGCTGTAATCGCCACCGTGTCTACACTGGCACCGCAGAGCACTGTAGCCCTGGCACAGAAAGCTCTATGCCTCTCGTCGGGGTGGTTTTTTGAAAGCACTACAACTGCGCAGTTTCTGCTCACTAAGTGGCTTGGCAATGTGTACACCTCGGGAGTTACAGCGTGGAAAGATGCTTTACTGAGCTGAAACTTGCCAGTGTAGACAGGGTTTTAGACAGATGACTCAGACAGTTTTCATGGCATATCTAGTATACCGTCTGAATCATCATCATGGGATTGGACAGCTTAAAAGCTTTACCCTTCTGGTCACAATTTACTTGGATTCTGAGATATGTATACATTTTCCGCATTCAGGAGTTACTCCTTAATCCAGGTGATGTTTTTATGTAGGCTGTTCTTTTCCTCTCCATCTAGCCAATCTCTGATATGATGTTCAATGCAAAAATCCATTTGTGTTGAATGTCTGCCTCTGCCCTCCTATAAAACTGCATACACTGTTTGAGTGTGCTGCTGGCATGCAGCAAGTATCTTATTGACCTGGACTGTAACTGACGTGAACATTTCTGCTAGAACAACGGTGTGAAAGAAGAAAAGGAGTACTTGTGGCACCTTAGAGACTAACCAATGTATTTGAGCATAAGCTTCCGTGAGCTACAGCTCACTTCATCAGATGCTGAAGTGAGCTGTAGCTCACGAAAGCTTATGCTCAAATACATTGGTTAGTCTCTAAGGTGCCACAAGTACTCCTTTTCTTTTTGCGAATACAGACTAACACGGCTGTTACTGGTGTGAAAGAACTAATTCTAAAATAAAGAGCATTTTGCATTTCAGCTTTTTGATGGTAAAATTTATAAAAGTGAAAAAGGTCCTTAAATTAAAAAATGCTATTGCAGGACAGATTGAAAAAATACATTATATTTCAAATTTATCAAAGCTGTTTGCCAATAGTCATCCTTCACCTCAACCCAGCCATTTAATCTATATTACCACAATAAGCTGTCATATAAATTATATATAAAAAGCAAATTAAGGTAATAAAAGTGAAACTCTACTTTCTCTTTGATAAAGGAAGTTTTGTTCTAAGAATTAGGCTCAGGAATGGCTGTTAAAACACTTTTAGGAAAATAAGCACTGTGATGAACATTCAAAACACTGCCATTTAGTTGCTGATGAAGTTATAAACTAATTTCAAGTGTAAACTGCAGGTTTGGGATTTTATGCCTTATATAAAACATAATCAAGTTTCATTATTTTTCTGAGTCATAGCATTTTAATCTTTTCTAATTAGATGTAATTACCATTCTTTCAGACAGCAAGATAGCACAGGACCAGTAAAAACATAGTTACAGAAAAAAACAGGAAAAAGGAATTGATAGCAAATTGCATTTTTTTTGTAGGTGGCACTAGAGCTTTTCCCTACAGAAGGAAAATGCACAAATGGTGGCAAAGCATGCCAGGCAATGCTACTGTAACTGAGATACCAGGAAAAATATGTACCACTACTGTTACACTCCCCTTCCTTCACATCAGCGGAACAGTCATTTCTGGGGCACTGGCCAGAGTTCTTTCTTGTCAGAAAGCATTCTGCCATGTCAACCCAGGGCTATTATATTTAAACCTTGGACTGTAGTTTTCATTAATATCTCATAGTCAGCTTCAAAAGAGGAACTGCTACACAACTGCTTAGCAAACAAATATTTACACTTAATAAAACCAATCAACTTATAAAATTAATATATTCTAATATATAAAATCTTTTTCTTTCATATAAAAGCAGACTTTCATATAGACACTTCTTTGGCCTATAGGTAATGTTGAGATCACCATTTTGAGCTCTCAGCATAATATATACATTACTAGTGTAAACCCATGTACATATTGTCTGTCTATGGGTCTTCTTGTTTTCATATTTTGAGTTCCCTAAAATGTAATATGTGTCTCATTTGAATTCCTCAGTTTTCTAATCAGAACAGTGATGAAAGCTAGGTTGTATCTCTTAGTCCATATCCAAACACCTCTACCTCACCAGTAAAGAGAAAGTGCTGATCAGAGATGTGTAAGGTGCAGGTCACTCCATGTCTGCTTTCTTCATGTCCTTGCTCTCCCCTAACCAATCCAGGTTTTTTTGCACCCCAGTGCAACCACGTTATTCTGCTCCCCCAACCACACAATTCCTTTAGCAATAGCCTGCCCCTGGACTGGGGCCAGAATATCCCTGCCATTTGTCACTTATCTTCAGACACTGAAATAAACAGTACGGTAAAGGAGGGATAACACTGGTGAGCAGTAGATTAATGTTAAAAGAAATTATATGTAACCTGGAATGGAACTCAATAGTCTTAATATTCCCCTGCTGTCAGCAAATAGCTGTGAAACCCACTGTCAAAGTATGTGCCTCATCCTTCTATAGCATCTGGCCTATGTATAGGATGACAAAACTCTCATCCAGCTACTTGCCTTCACTTTCAAAGCCCTTCACGGCCTATCCTCATCCTACCTATCATCTCTAATTCACTGTTAAGATGTCAACTCCTGCCTCCGATCTTTGATGCCATCATCCACTTATTAATTTTTCAAACAAGCACCTTTCTTCCATGTTGCCCCTCCCACTTGGGAGGAGCTCGCTGTAAACATCTGCAAAACTAATGCATTATTGTCCCTCAAAACTCTCCTTAAAGGTCTCCTTTTTCTTGAAGCCTACAAATAAATTGACAACAGTCAGCCTGCTGAGGTCTTTGCCAATCATGCTGTTCGCTATTGTCTCATTGTTTCCTCATACCGCCAGTCCATCTGTCTGTATCCATCTGTTGTCTCTTGTCTTTTTCTTAGATTGTAAGCTCCTTGAAGTCGGGACTCTTTTTGTTCTGTGTTTTGTATCGCACCTAATACAGGTCTATGTCCAGGTCTATGACTCGAGCTCTTACACACTACTGTAATAAAAGTAGTTAATAATAATATTCTGACATCCCTCTAAAAAGAATCTTGTAAGTCACTCAGGAAAATGTGGCTCCCAAGTACTTTGAGGTGTTGGAAATCTGATGGTACTGATATCTTCTTCAAAGCTATAACAATTATTTTTAAGATATTAACTGTAAAATACTAGTCTTTAAACTTTCCTCAAAGTTCACCATTATTCTTTCACAAATTTGTTTTTAAACTGCTCTATTTTTAAATTCCTTGTCATGCCAAGAAGTCTCGTTAGAGTCCTCTTGGTGAGTAAATACTTACGATGTCATCTCTGAAATCAGTCTACTATAAAAAAATGTTGGTGTAACCTGTGAATTCTTTTGAAAAACCCTGTTATGACGCACAGCTGCAAAGGAAATTTCAAATAGACTTCAAGAAAGCAATAATTAAAGATATTTAAAGGTTTTAGAAAGTATGACTCAAATTTTTCTTTACCTCAGTAAAGAAATAATCACACCCAAGTCCTCATGTCTAAAGTGAGCATTAGACATGACACTTTTCTTTTTAAGGCACCGTCCATATTTATTCCAAGTTAATGTATGGACATTCTACTTAAAATATATCTTCTTAGTGGCTTGCCACATGCACAATTACAGTCAAGAGTTCTAATAGTAAGATAAATCATGGTATTTTTACGCAGACAGGCAGAATTATCAAAGGAAGTTTCCATTGTCATTTGTTTTTTATTGTACTTGCTCTTTCAGTATTTGCTTTCTCGTTTATGAGTCAAGATTTATTAATATTACAAAATAGCCCTGATTTGTCTAGAAATATATGGTGTGCTAATGTACAACAAAACCTGACTGCTGATCCATTCAGCGCATCATGGAACAGAAAGTGGCAGAGAATATAAATCCTGCAAAATGCTCTAAAACTTTAGCAATGATAAAAAAAGTTTGGAAAAGACAGAATTGTTTAATTCTACACATTTTCAGCTTAGATTAGGAGATACCTACTATGGATAATAAACTCTTTATAACATCATTTTTTGCTCCTAGATATTGCCAAGAGCATCATAAACTTGCTATTCACACTTTCTGAGGTTATTGGTGCTATTAAAATTATGCCTTCTTTAATGCCCTCTGAACCTTTCCACTGAGATCCTACTTTCACAGAGATATTTTCAGAGATATTTTCAGGTACACATTTACAGTGAAGAAAGTGGCTAAACAGTTCTTTGAATATCTCCATTTCTGTGAACAAAAGACTATTTTCAAAGCTTGTACACGTGCTATTCAGTATTTTGTATCGACTTATTTTTACTTAGTAGTAGGTAGGACTGTGTGGAATGACATTTGTAGCAATTCATTTATTCTAAAACATATATTGTAATGAACAGCTGAAAATGTCCAGATAACATGCGGGGGAAAAGGGGAGGAGCATTATCTAACTTAGTGGGAATCAGTCTCCTAAGTACCCCGAAGATCTGGGCCCACATAATTTCCCCCATGGAGCTAGCTGTCCAGATTTGTTTTTTATTTATATTTATTTATTTATAGTTGATTCATCGTCAATCACAAAAGAAAGTAAACTTCAGTCTCAATCTGAAATTCTTTGAGCTGGGGTTATGTGCTGGGCAAAGTATGAGAGGAGGTATGGAACAGAGTCTCAAAAGCATGGCTAAAGATTATTTTTGAGAGCAATTAGCTTAACCTGTAAACAAATATTTTTGCTCGAAGCTAAAAATAATACCACTATATTGTCAGCGATCCCAATTAAAATCCTAAATTATGGCTACTCACTAGAGCAGTGCAAAACTGGTCTGTTTCCATCTGCATGCGTTTCAAACAAACATTTTTGTGTGTTCCATGGGTTAAAATCCTTATAGTTTCGCTTTGTCATTTGAGTTTAAGTGGTCCCAAAAACTCAAAGTGTAACTCAGCTGGAGCAGCCAAGTTTCTCATAGTTTTGGACACAAAACTATAAATTCCTCCCTGGAACTCACAGGAGGAAAATGGATTGGCTCAAAATTCAGCATAGATTCACTCTAAATCTTCTCTGATTTGGAGAACTTGAGCTCAGTTTGGGGGTTCGTTATGAATCAACATTCCAAAAATGTTCTCAACGACCCTTAAAATTGAATCTGTGCGTGCAAGGCCCGGATAGGCCTTACTGCACCTTGAAGTAAAGCTTTGACCCATCTTTTGTGAAAATTCCTAAATATTTGTTATTTGAAGCAGTGGTTTTGTCTCCAGAAATAAAATGGAAACAAACTATAACCCAGTATAATGGTTCCACACACTCACCCTGAAGAAGTTAATGTTGGCTAGAGGGACTAATTATCCTATTAGGCTGCTAGCTGGGGGACAGTTAGTCTGTGAGGAAAGCCCTAATTAGGGGAAGCTCATCTGTGCAGGAACGGGTAGGGTTCCTATAAAGCCAGGGAGCTGGTAGCAGAAAGGGGGCTAAAGGGAAGCGGTCTCTTCCTGGGGAGAGGGAGTGTGTCAGGGGCTAAGGAATTTAGTCTGCAATTATTCCCTAGAAGGAGGAAGTTTGGACTGTCAAACCCAGAATATGGGGAGCCAGAAGGTATAGGAAAGGCTCAGGGAAAAGGAAGCAAGGCTTAAGATGGTATAAACTTTGGTTGCTGATTAGAGGGTCCCTGAGCTGGAACCTGGAGAAAAAGGCAGTTCTGGATTCCCCTACTAGCCACTGGCATAGGCGCCGACTTCACCTCTGACTATTGGGTGCTCAACATGCGCCCCCCCCCTGGCCCTGGCCCCACCCTTGCCCCTCCCCCATTCCACCCCTTCTCCAAAGTCCCCACCCCACCCCACCATCAACCCCACTCCCACCCCTTCCCACCCCCATTCCACCCCCTTCCCCCAAGTCCCTGCCCCTGCCCTGCCTCTTCTCCGCCTCTTCCCCTGAGCGCGTGGCTCCCCACTCCCCCCCTCCCTCCTAGAAAGTCCTAAGCTCCGCCAAACAGCTGTTAGGCAGCAGGGGGCGGGAAACACTGGGTGGGAGGGGGAGGAGCAGGGACGCGGTGCACTCAGGGGTGGTGGGGGGAGCTTGGCTCCGGTGGGTGCAGAGCACCTGCTAATTTTTCCCTGTGGGTGCTCCAGCCCCAGAGCACCCACAGAATCGGCACCTATGGCCACTGGGGAAGTGACACCATTGGTGCATTAAATGAGAAGACTGCCTGGGACCATTTGTGAGGAAAGACTGTGATACCCTGGAAAGGGAGGACTATAGTGAACTGGCTGAGAGCCAAGCCATGAAGACAGCACCCCGAGTTGCAGAGAGCAAGAGAGAGACAGCAGGGTACACAGTGAGCAGTGGAAGGGGATGCTGGACCTGGAAAAAGCTCATCCCCAGAGTGGCTATGAGGAGGCATCCCTAGTGGTGAGTGGACACCCTGACACCAAGATAAGATGTTTTCTTCCTCCAAGGTTTTAGTTATGATCAGCTCCAGAAACTACCATGTTTTTGAGGTAGTTCCAGGCTTTCCTTAAACTCAAACAGAAGTAGTGCATTTTATTAAATCAAATGGCCTGAAATCTGTTGAATACCGTTGAGCTGGAGGGGAGTCATGCAATCCGCTCATTAATAGAGCGGCCTTTGGAACATCTGAAGAAGAATCTCCACTGTTTTTAATTTATTTTTTTCTTTTGAAAAGGCCTTTGTCTTTGTGACGATGATCTGGACAACACAAAGCAATGCAAACAGAATCTTTATACGGAAAGGAATATGCAGCTGGGTCCCACTTCTGCAGCAGTGACTGGGGAGGACCTGAAGCTACATGTTTTTCATGTAAAACAATTGGGTTGTGTTTGGAACGTATCTCAGAGTTAGCACACTAACCCACAATCCCTAGTCTAGCCCATGTGTTGTGCTGCAATAATTGTGGACAGAAACTGATTACATCGTGTATTTAGGTGCCTGTGGGTGATGCACCACATACTCCCCTGCAACCGCCCCCTCCCCTGCCAACTCTTCCAGCAATGTAAGAGGAGGAGATAGGGACAGGCTACTGCTACACTGGGTGGAAGTACTGTAGAAACTTTAATTTGCCTTTCTCCCTTACAGCACCTGCCTACCGAGCTCCAGCCTAGTGCCAGAAGAGCTAACTTGTCCTAGGAGAGAGCCTGGAGCCCTGTTCCTACACTCTGTCAGGTTCCACTCTTCCATCTTCCACACCAGCTGGGAGAGACCTCCAATAGTCAGGGAAGATATATCTATCTCAAGAGTTAAAGGGGATTCTCATTCCCTGACCAACCACCCAGGCAACCACCAGCTGGAACCCACTACCTGTCTGACAAACAACCCCACAGGGATCACTTGCCTGATGCCACTTCTGCCAGCACAGTCTGCAGGATGCCGCTACTGATGTTACTATGAAGAATAGCTATAGGCAAGGGGAGCCAACTAGAGATGCCTAATGAAGTACTGGGGCAGGGCGGGAGAATGGTGGGTTGGGAGGTTTTCAGCCAGAAGATCCAGGAGGTTTTTTGTTAAGGGATTGAGTAAGGAGTTAATTAATTTTTTAATGGGTTTTGGGTGGAGGAGGGAAAAGAAAAGTATGGAACTGATGGGGTTTTGGGGTGGTGGGGGAATAGGTATTTTTTACCTAAAAATAGCACATTACATTTTCTCTTCTTCCTATTAAATAGGAAGACCTGTCACGCCACTGCTTTTTAAACGACAGCCCTATTCATTTCAATGTGGCTTTCTGCTCTAAAGCCTAATCACATGGTCACTGGAGTGAGATTTCTTCTACTTGAATGTTTTACTCAGTTATCTGTAGGCTTGACAGGACTTGGTAAAGGTTGATTTCCCTGGCATACAGAAATAGATGGAAAAAATTATCCATTGATAAAGAGTACAACCTCCCTTGCACCCACCAGAATCCACTACAGGTCCCATGGCTGTAGAGAGCCGTCTACAGTCCCGCTCCCTCATTCGTCGGCTGGGAAGTATGGGCGCTGTCCCTGGGTCAGGACTGCAGGAGCAGTTCAGCAGTGGGGAGGGCCTCCCCCGTTGCCAAGGGCTCATCCTCGTTCTTGCAGTCCTGGCTGGGAGTCTCTGCACTGCCCTACCAGGACTGCAGCCTTCCCTGCACTTTGCACCTGCAGGGATCCAGTGCCACCAGTTCTTTGCCAGGCAAGGAACCCCCTGGAGCCCCACTGTGGAAAAAATATTAAAATTGATAAAAATCAGAAAAAAAGTTAAGTAAACCTCTATATTAACCATGAAAATTACTACAAAAAATTGAACTCTGCCAAACCTAATTATGTATTAGCAGCGGACTTTCCTTTACTCCCAAGTGTTCCATAATGCTCTATCCAGTTCTACTGGGGTAGTTATACTGCCACAACTATCTTCTATTGGTTTTCATGTTTGTAAATTTATTTAGAGAATAATAATTTGACTCCATCACAAAGGTTCTAGACACCATGACACTCTCATTAATCTTACAACACAATACCTCAAGCAGCATTAAAAATATGTACATATGTTTATCCCAATATCTTTACTGAGAATAATATTTACTGGCTATGTGAGTTGTTGCGTTGTTTGTTTTTGTGTTAAATCCTTCTAGCTTCTAGTAGTCGAAACTCTTCATGCCAATTGGGAAGGACATTTGCCTCTTGGGAAATTTCCCAAGTGCCATAGTGCCAAGTTGTGACCCATTTTTGAGCTTTACAAAAGAAGGATTTAATTTCCTTTTACGTTTATTTTATGTTTTAGTTTTACTTTTGTCAGCAACGACACAGCCTAGGGGGTCATTCCAAAAGTACCATTAAGTAATGTGCAAATACAGAGCTGACAAGCATCCGCTAACACTTTGCATTAGAACTGGAACTGAATATCTTCAAAATGACTTTTGGTGGCAGACTTTTTAAGATCAGACCCATAATGTACTTTTCTATTTTTTACTTGACATATCACTCTCATATACAAAAATGAATTGTTGCTTGATTTAAATTTTGTTCTCATATGCCTCACAAGATGGTATAGGGCCAATTATTATGTCAGATCATGCACTGGTCTATGAAGTATTATCTGGACTGCATATTTCAGCTGACATATGAAGATTTTGCTGTGAAGTTGAACATCTCACACTAAAAAAAGTGAAAACTCTTACAAGTTTACTTAAACAAGAATAATAATTACAAGGATGTTTCCTGCGATATGAGATACCTTAAGTTTTTACACAAGGCCATTTCATTTTGTCTGCATTTCAAAGGAAAACTTTAAAATGGAGACAGAAAATATTAATGAGAGAAATCATTCAACATATTTTAAACACTCAATGCTACAGATAAATTAAATGTGCATATGAACAAAGAAATAAACAATTCATAAGAAATTTAAAAAACTTATATTTTGAAAAAAAAGAAAAAACCCAGAAAGGTATTTTTTCTATTCAAATATTTAAAAAAAAAATCATCTTCCGTCTACCACCTGACATTTGCCCTCTCCAAGTATTTTTGTTTAAAAATCAAACTACTGTACTCACCTTTTTTACTTTCTTGTAAAGAGGTTACTATGATAATCACAGTGAGCTTTGATTAATATACTGCAAATGCTTTTCTAGAGTAGACATTTTTGCTCTTCATCTTGCATTTCCCACTCTGCATTTCCACTCCCATGCCTTTTAACAGCCCTGGTTCACAGAAAAACACTATAGAAAAATTCATCCTTCCCTCCCAGTGATTCTTGGAAGCTGAGTGACTGTTTCATTGGAACCAAATACAGCTTATTATAAATATTCCAAGTAAAATGTCTTCCAGTTTTATTTGCTGATTTTTTTCTATTTTATTGGGATCAGTAGAGTTTAAATAACTGCTTCGGGGGGGGAAGCGGGGGTATGGGGATTCCACAAACTCCCTTGGAAGCCTATCCCAGAGCTTAACTATCTTCATAACTAGACATTTTTGCCCCCCAATATCTAACCTAAATCTCCCTTGCTGCAGATCAAACCCAATATTACTTGTCCTACCTTCAATGGACATGGAAAACAAGTGATTCACCATCCTCTTTATAATCGCCCTTAACATATTTGAAAACCACTATCAGATTCCCGCCCCGCCCCAGTCTTCTTTTCACAAGACTAAACATACCCAGTTTTAACCCTTCCTCACAGATCAGGTTTTGTGAACTTTTTTATTATTTTTGTTGCTCTCCTCTGAACACTTTCTCCAGTTTGTCCACATCTTTTTTAAAGTCTGGGGCCCAAAACTGGACACAATACACCAGCTGAGGCCTCACCAGTGCCAAATACAGTGGAGGAATTATCTCCTTTATTTTACATACGATACTCCTGTTAATATACTCCAGAATATTAGCCTTTTCTGCAAGTGCATCACATTACTGGCTCATATTCAATTTTTATCCACTATAACTCCCAGATCCTTTTCATCAGTACTACTACACAGATAGTTATTCCCCATTTTGTATTTGTGCAATTATTTCTTTTCCTTTGGGGATAGTACCTTACATTTGCCTTTATTGAATTTCATCCTGTTGATTTCAGGCTAATTCTCCAATTTATCAATGTCACTTTGAATTCTAATCCTATCCCCCAAAGTGTTGGCAACCCCCCCAACATGGTGTCATCTGCAAATTTTAGAAGCATACTCTCCACTCTCTTACTGAAGTCATTAATGAAAATACTGGCTTAACCCTGGACAGACCTCTGTGGAACCCCACTAAATACATCCTCATGGTTTGATAGTGAACCATTGATAACTACTCTTTGGATTTTCTGCCAGTTGTGCCCCCACCTTATAGTACAATTCTTTAAGTTAATTTCACACCAGACATTGTGTGAAGGGGTCTGCTCCCCACAGGCTCTGCCTTGTGGTCAGCTGGGGGTGTGACAGGTACTCTTCTGTCTTGCCACTCTCTGTTAATAACCTGCAGTTGTCCATCCTCTCCCCTAGCTTCCAATCCAAGGCCCAGAGATAGGAGGCTGAGTCCTGCAGTGATATGCAGCTGCCTCCCCAGATCACTTCCTACCAACCTTCCCAAGCTAGAAGGAACAGCAAAGACATGTAAACAAAATACATCAATGAAGTCGTCTCCAACCTTGCAAATGTAGACCATCAGTAGTCAGGGGCCCCAGCAGCTATGCCTCCTACAGGGCTACTTTTGCAGAGCTTCAGAGTGTAGGTCTGGCTCACCTCCGCTGGTTGCCTCCACGTGAGCTACACTGTTCCCCTTTTAAGCTCTCTCAACCCTGTGCATGCATTGCAGGTGTGGCAGGGTAGAGATGCCTGGGCCCACAGCAAATCCTTAATCCCTTCCTCTCCAGTGTGGGAATTTCAAATTGACATTTTTTGTTGTGATTTTCTGTTAAGCTCTACTTAACAGAAACATCAGGGTTTTACTAGCTTCAATACTTGTGAAAAATCAATTTCTCCCCCAGTATGTATTTTACAATCAGGTAGAGTATGGAGTTCTGCCTTGCTTTTAAGCATAGTAGATGAAATCTTTGAACTTGCTGAAAAAAATGGGAGTTTGGCCATTGGCATCAATTGGGGCAGGATTTCACCCCAGGTGTAGGCTGTTGCTGGATACCATTTCTTCCCTTTAGACTTTTCATATTCAATCTATTCCTTTTCTTTACATATGCTCGTCTCACACAACAAAGAACCTACATTGGAGTACATCCCTACTGCAATTAACGTTTGAGGCTGGCCTGTGCCAGCTGACTCAGGCTCACGGGGCTCAGGCTAAGGGGCTGTTTTAACTGCGGTGTAGATGTTCAGGCTCAGGCTGAAGTCCAGGCTCTAGGACTTGGCAAGATGGGAGAAGGGCCAGCCATGGGCTTTTAATTGCAATGTAGATATATCTATATGGCTCCACACTGGGAGACCCTGATTAACAACTCCAGTATTGCCAAGTCATCACAAGGAGGATATCACTACCTAGACAGCTATCATTAACTCTACTGTGCTGTATTTATAGGTATGAGTGGAAAGTACTAATTCTTAACTAATTGATTGATTATCTGTATCTGAGGCTGGCATACTAAGGGAGCTTTCTATTGTATTTTTTCTATTGTACTTCATTCTGCAAATCAATTTAAAAAAATTCCCATCTCATTTGCCTTTGAGATCTGAGCCAGGATCTGAATTAGGTGCCAGAAAGCTTTTTAAGTTTTGGAAAGGCATGGATGAAGATTCCCTATTCCTACAACAATATACATAACTTGGCCTCTTTTGTTCCTTAACATTTCTGGGTTCCCCCAGCCTGGCCTCCAGGTTTCTTCTGCCACTTTTCCTTGTTGAGACCTGTCTAATCCGCTGCTAGTTACCAAGAATCTCCTCCCTCCCACCATGACACATTTATGCCCTTTCTCACTTGTTCTCCCACACTGCTCTATACCTTTGAGATCAGTAGCAATGTTCAGCCTCTTTGCTGAGCTTCCATTTTATATCTCTCAGTTGCCTTGACTTTAAACCTTCTGTCATTTCACTTGCTCAATGTACTGTGGAGTTTTCTGCCCCAGAAAATGTGAGAGCTTATGAGATTTAAAGTGTGAACACCTAAGCCACAGTAGAGAGGATTCTAAACAGTGGATCCTACAGTAGTTCTTAAAAGGTAGACATCTTAAGAGGTAAGGGCTGGGGGTAACTCTCAGGAAGGACAGGGATATAAGGAATGAGCTTAAGGGAGGTTTGAAGGAGAGGAAGATAACTAGGTCCATAAGAGGAGGTGATAGTAGTGGTGGAAGGGCATATGTTAGGGAGTAGAAAAACTGAATGGGAGAAAAAAAACATTCTGAAGTCTTGGTGATAGTTTGGATACACGTGAACATTTGGATGTTTATCTGAACTGCCAAACCTGTGATGGAGTCTGATCAATATTTTGAACTCCTCTTCTAAGAGATGAAAAGATAATGCACTACTCCCCCAGACCTTCCTAGAGAAAGCAACAACTACATTTTTAAAGAAAATAATGCTTAAATTAACTACCTGCAGAAAATTAACTTGACTTGAGCTCATGTTTTCCAAACAGTTTTATTGTTTGAGAATTTAGCACCACTCCACAGCCTTAAGTGGCATCAGAACAATAGTTTAACCATAGAACTGTCAGAATGTAATATTGCATCTAATAAAATCTAATAGTTAAATAAAGTTTAAAAAGGCAAACATTATTTTCTTAGGGGCAGTAGAGTGATACTTCAACATGATATTTCTGGTGCAAGATACAAATATCTTGCTAAGTATATTTATTTGCAGTCTTGGTGCTTTCTTCCCTGTTCAGTAAATTATTATGCTTAGTTAGGTTTGCTTTACTTAAAAGTATAACATCTATAAATAAAAAAGTATTAAACTTTGTTTCCTAATCTGGTTCCAGCAGAGGTTATACCATAGTTCTCTTATATAACATGTAACTATGTTGGATTGGATGGTTCACAGAGTTGCCAAAATGATCAAAGACTAAATCAAATAAAATGTTTTCTTCATTACAACAAGGTGACTTTGAGCACTTTTATTCCATTATATGCACTGAACATTCTTTGTTTTTCTTCCAGGCTTGTCCACCCACCCTCCCTTCCTTGATTCACTCTGCAATCTTGAAGCATGAAATAGAGTGTGGGCCAAACTGAAACCAATCAAGTAACACCAGGGTTGAATCTGGTCTTATTTGTTTCATTCTTTGCTCATTCTACAATATTTCATTTCACTTAACAGAAGAAAGTAAATCTGAAAGGCTGGGGAGGTTTATTTCAAAAGTCACATAACATCTTTGTAGTTTTTTCCTCAGATTAAAAACAGTACTAGAGGGGTTTCCATCCCAGAATTTTAGGCGTTCAGAAAAAATAAAAATGAAAAACAGAAACCATCTTAAGTCCTTTTGAAAGCAAAATCTCATTCTGATAATGAAGGGAGCTGAACGGGGGAGAGTGCGGGGGGAGGAGGGGTGTTCCTGAGCAGTTCATTTAACCTGCTTAGACTGTATTTCTATTCATTGATGCTGCCAATAAAACATTTCAGAGAATGTTTACCAACAATGCTTTTATTTGTTCAATATCAAAGAGATCCATCAAAAAGTGCCTAATTGACAAATACTGTATTATTTAAGAAATCCTCTTAATTATTTTTGATAGTCACCGTTTCTGTCATTAGTAGGGCAAACTGACAAATTATCAATGACATATTTATGCTACCATTGGCATACCCTGGCAGGCAAGATGTGGGATCAACATACTTGAATGACAGTATGTATAGAATATACTTGTTTGCCATCTAGTTATTTACACTGGATGCTGCATAAATTCCTAAACATTGCTTTTATTTTAGTTTTAAGCAGGAAAAGCCATGGGTGTTAGCTATTTTGTAGATTGTTTCTCATACATTTTTCATTGCTTCTAAACTGTAAGTGCGTCACTACTAATTGCATTTCACCTGACTTGGAATCCCTACACTTTAGAGACAAGCCTTGTTCACTTTTTTCCAAAAATGTGATCATCAAAAGGAAGAGAATACTTAAAAATGAAGCTTAACAGACAATTTAATTTCCACAGCCTCCTATATGAAGAGATCTGATACATGGCTGTCTTGAAGTGTCTTTTCAGTCACTACATCTTTATTATGCATTTGGTATTCATGCAACTGCTACAGGTTTCAGACTCTTGGGGATACAACAAACACTTCTCAGTGAAGTGAGTGTGGATTAATTTATGCACTAGCAACTGTCCCAGTTGTTTGGTATAATAACAGGAATGTTGCGTGTACCCTCGACCTTACTGAGGATCACTTGCTAAATTCATTATAAAACAGAGAGTGCCAATGTAAATATAATGGGCCAAATTCCCAACTGGTGTAAATGAGTACCATTCTAGTTAAGTCTAGTTAAGTCAATGGAGCTGCAGCCGTTGGTGTGTGCTGTAAGTACCGCATAGATAATACAATATTACACATGCAATAGATTGGTTAAACCAGATTTCAAAAACTTAAACAATGCCTACATTGTATCAAAATGTTAAACTGAGATATAGTGGGCCAGATTCTCAGCTGGTCTAAATTGGTGTAGCTCTATTGATGTCAGTGGGGGTATGCTAATATACATCAGCTGAAGATGTGGCCTAGAATTTTCAATGGTTTCTTAATAGAATACAGGCAAGGCTTCATACGATGAGAAAGTCACATCTTACAATACATCTTGCACAAGTGCATAAACTATGCTATGATATCTGAAGGCTAAATAAAGTGCAAAAGGGTGGGCGTATATTCCATGTTTGTATTCTACTACATGCTGTGATTATATCCTCTCTTCTCAACATTGTGCTGTGTTTGATAACCAAGCAGCACTTACTAACATATTTACGTAGTATCCCTCTCTACAGTGAAAAAAATCATTACATTTTTTAATAAACCTGGAAGCGAAAATCCACCTTCTCTCAAGACAACTGTAACTCAGGGCATCTACTTGCAGATGTAGAGCGCTTTGAGTTAAACCAGCCTTTGTAGAGCGCAGTAGGGAAAGCGCTGCAGTCTGTCCACACTGACAGCTACAAGCGCTCTGGCGTGGCCACATGAGCAGATCTTGCAATGGCCACAGAGAGCAGTGCATTGTGGTAGCTATCCCGGCATGCAACGTGGTTTTCAAATGGGAGGGGTGGAGTATGTGGGGAGAGAGAGAGTAGGTTTTTTGGGGGGTTGAGAGCATGTCAGCATGCTGTCTTGTAAGTTCAGACAGCAGCAGCCCTCCCCCTCCCCCTCGCCTTTCTCTCACACACACAGCATTCCACAGCAATGGTTGTTTTGTCTCGGAGCTTTCCGATAAGCATGCCGGCTGTCGGAAATGGAGCTTTCCAAGGGCATATCTGCATTCCTACAGCGAGTTCAAAACAATGAGAAGAGTGGCCACTTGACTCAAGGGGATTATGGGATGTTTCCGGAGGCTGATCAGAGTGCAGTAATGCAACACCTCATTCACACTGACGCCCCGGAGTTTCAGCCAAGGTGCACCAAGCATTAATCTTCTCGCCGAGGGGGAGTACCAGGAGCGCTCTAGCCGTGGAGTCAGAGCACTCTACGTGCCTTGCCAATGTGGTCGGGTAGTGAGCTAGGGCACCCGGGGCTGCTTTAATGCGCTCTAACTCGCAAGTGTAGCCAAGCCCTCAGAAAGCTCAGTGACAAACAGACTGTATTACCATATGTTTCATTCAAAAAGCAAAGAGCTTAGACTCTTCCCTGCTTTATATTAGCTGTGGTGAGCTATGAGATTCTTCCTTTACATTAGATTTGCTGGTACTTTTAAATGTTCTCATTTAGCTTGGATATGTCAACTTGGCTCCTGAGACCAACTCAAAGTCTGCTATTCATTAACTGAGGGAAAAGACCAACAGAAACTTCTTGGAGCCTCTTATTAGACCTACTGTTGGTTTGTGGACAGATTGCTAGAGATCTAGCACCAGATTTTGTCTAATACTATGTAGATGTGCAAAGCTGAGAAAGGACACAAGGAATTTTCTTCTCGCCTGTGTATTTGCACAGCAGCCAATCACACTGTAGCCAAGGGCACTGAAATTGCACCAAATTTGCCTGATCCAAAGTCCACTGAAGTCAAAGGAAAGGCATTGTAAGGGCCTATAAGCTAGTCTCCCCTTTGAGAGTACCAGTTTCCCCAAAGGGGACTGTGACAGATGTATAAACTCCACACATACGAGAAAGGTGCCAGAGAAGTCCTGGTGGTAGCCCCTACCCTGCCAATCACATATGATAGGGAGGAGTTCTTTAAAAGGGATGAAGCTGCAGTCGGCAGGGGAGGGAGGAGCAGTATTGCCCTAAGCAGGAGTGACCTCCTAGTCAGGAGACCCTCACCCCAACCCTGAGGAGAGTACAGTGGACTCCCAGGATAAGATGGACAGGCTGAGCCTGACTCAGAGGTGGTGGGTAGCTCTGCGCTTGCAGAAACTGGTGGGGCAGGGGCGCAGCCGCCAGACTCCCCACCACCTCCACTTTGCTGGGGTCAAAGGGAGAGAGTATCCTCACATGCCCTGGAGTTTGTGACTTTTATTTTGATCCCCCCCCCCATCTGGAAAGACTTAAGGCCCACAAAGGGCAGAGGGTACCAATACAAATAGTAAGGAAGTGGGGCCTGTGCTGGGACCGCACAGTGTAGATAAACTGGTCATGGTCAGCCTCCTCTGAGGGAGGAATCACCAAAGACTCTGTTACAGGGACCAGTGATCTGCCTTTTCCTTCATGACTCCCAGCAGAGTTGACTAAGCACAGAGGGGAGCATACAGTGCACACTCCAGCTGCAGTGTACATTTCTATCTTGTTGAGTCTGACAGAATTCCTCCTGGAACTCACAGTGACATACACCTCTCCTCATATACCTCTGTCACAGGGCTGTACCTTTAAGGCACAATTTAGCCCATACTGCAGAGTACAAGCATACCACCCTTCAATCTACATTTTAATAGTTGTTAATATCCCAATATGTTAATTATAAGTGCAAAAACCAGTAAACCAGGTCCTCAATTGGCATAAATTAGCCTGGCTCTCCAACTGAAGATCTAGCCCAGGCTCCTCTTCAGTGGTTAGAGGGCAATTATGAAGACAACAGAAACTTCACTATGAATGTGAAGTTTTCAGCATTGTGTTTTATTCTCATAATGTAAAAGACAGGGATACCGAACTGGAACTGCTCCGCATCCAGGGTGACTGCAACCTCAGTAGGGTCTCTCTAGATCAGTGGTGGGCAACCTGTGCCACGTGGCTCACCAGGGGATTACTCTGATGGGCCGCAGGTTGCCCTCCACTGCTCTAGGTATCTGCGTACGGCCCACAGGCCGCAGGTTGCCCTCTACTGCTCTAGATATCTGCGTATGGCCCACGGACCGCAGGTTGCCCTCCATTGCTCTAGATATCTGCGTACGGCCCATGCGCTGCAGGTTGCCCTCCACTGCTCTAGATATAACTAAATGAATAATAATATGGATCTATAAACAGGGTACTCCTGGGGGGATTCTGCATGACTGCACACCCACAGAAAACACCCCTCCCCTCCACCCTCGCAGAATTCCTGTGCTTCCCTGCATAAAACGGCAGGGAAGCTAAGGGAAGTCGTGCAGGGGGTGGGGAGATGACCATGGGCACAATTTTTGGGGGGTGGGGATTGCCCCCCCAAAGAGAGGCGAGGTATGGGGGGACACATGGGGTTACATGCTGCTGCACCCCTGCCCTGCCAGTTTCTGCATGCGCAGAGCTGCCCAGCTGAAGGAGGCTGCCGCTCAGCTCTGCTCACTGCAACTGAACGCCATCTCCTGGGTCCTAGTGTTAGTCGTGCTCCCCTTCTGTGTGCTGGGAGCCTTCCTGTTTTCTGTGCAACAGTGAATTCCCATGGTGGGGCTGGGGAAATGAGGGAAGTGGACTATGCGGGGTATGGGGAAAAGAGGCAGTGGGGAAGGAAGGGGGTGGAATAGGGCAGGGAGAGGGGAATGTGGGAATGAGAGGAGTGAGATGTAGAAGAAAAGGGGACGGGGAATCATGGGGGAAGTGGGATCCCGGCATGCAGCATCCCCTTGGCAGCAGCTGGGGCTCCCCCATAAAGCAGGCCCATTGAATCCTCACCCTGACAAGCCCTACCAGCCTACACCTGGACCTCTCAACACTCAGACTCCCACTCCACTGAGCCCCAATCAGCTGCACCTGGACCCCCACCCCATCAAGCCCAGCTCCCGCAGCATCCGGACCCTCCCACTGAGCCCTGCGCACCCAGACCTCCCACCCCACTGAGTCCCATCTCCTCACACCCAGACCCCCCACTGAGCCCCAACCACATTAATCTGGATCCCCAGCAGAGTCCCATTTGCACCCAGAACCCCCAACAATCCCCTGTGCATCCAGATCTCCCACTAAGCTGCCTGCACCCAGATTGCCCCACACAGAAACCTCTCACCTCACACCTGGATCCCCCATACTAAGCCACTCCACATTTGGGTCCTGCTGGGCTGAGCCTGCCTACCCACAGCTGGTTCACCTGGCACAGAGGGGCAGAGCCCCAGGATGTTTCTGGGCAGGGGCAGCCCTTGCACTGTGTCAAGGTCGGGTGCAGCCTCACTGCAGAGTCCCTGTACTGGGGAAGGTGCGGGCTTCAGGGTGATCTCCCACCTCAATGCAGCCAGTGGCCTGTGCTCCCCACTGCCTTGCTGGAGCCACATTTATTTATTGACAAAATAAAATTTGCAGAATCTTGCAGAATTTTAAAATATTGTGGGCATAATTTTTAATTTTTTGGCACAGAATTTTTTTGTTGCACAATTCCCTTAGGAGTAGCAGGGGGATATTAAGTAAGAGTATACAGGTGGTAATCCTGTATATAGGATTAGTGAGGCTGGACTCAGAACTGGAATACTCTATCCATTTCTGGTGTCTAGACTTTTAAAAGGATGTAGACAAATTGAAAAGAGTCCAGAAAGGGTTATAAGAATTATTCAGTGTTTCGAAAACCTGATTTACAGCGAAAGACTAAAAGAAGCTCAATCTTTTTAGTTTATCCAAGAGAAGTTTAAGAGATGATTCAAATCACAGACTAGAAATACTTACATGGGGAGAAGATTTCTGATATTAAAGGGCTCTTTAATTTATCAGACAAAAGTAAGAGGCATTTTTTAAATAATGAGGGTAATTAACCATTGGAGCAATCTATCTAGGGAGGTGGTAGATTCTCCATCATTTGAAGTCTTTAAATGTGTGACTTTCTTTTTCTTAAAGTTATGCTATATCTCAATCAGAAGTTATGGATTTGAGACAGGAATTAGATGGTTCTATGGCCTTTGTTATGCAGGAGGTCAAATTAAATGGTCATAATGGTCCCTTCTGGCCTTAAGATCTTTGAATGCTTATCAGATTGCAAGTAATGCAAATACCTTAACATTACTGCCCATCAATCCTAAACATTTCTTACATACACTGATATCATTTTTAAAGAAAATTTTCTAGTTTCTAACAGTGTTTATTTAAATACTTTGGTAATACATACAGCAAATCTGGCAACAAATAAAAGCGCAAAACAGACTATCAAATTTAACAAGAAAAATACGATGCTACATAACTAGTAAAGATATTGTTATTCCCATGAAAAGTGCCAAACTGCAAAATATCTGAGAACATGACATGGATTCTTTTTGCTCTAAAGCTTTTTTCCAATGACGACTAGCTGAAGCATAATATCACTGTATATGTGAAAGCAAATTATCCTGTATAGCACAATGAGCAGCGTTAGACAGTCCAGAGAGCTCTTCTGCCAAATGTCATCCAGACCAACACGAGCATTGCAGCTCATTGGCTTCACACTATGTATCCATCAAATTTAGCCATAAAGAATTGCCTGTGAAACCAAACATAATTATGAGTTATGTGTTAGCCTGTTTAAAATTGTATGAATAATATTTTGTGCCAATAAATTTCAGCCTACTGTTTTCTTGCAAACTCTTTAGCCTACGTGTTCATTTGAAAGATTGATATTCATTATTCCTATTTGCTCTACTTGACTGGGCACCTAAGCCATATGGTGTTATTTGTATTCCCTGATTGGATATCCTAACTTCTATAAAAAATAAAAATAAATATAAGCAGTGCCTGGAAAATTTATCTGGGCTTTGACACTTCAGAGAGAGTGTGGAACGCATTTGTGGGAACAAACGGGGGAGAGACTGAGATAAAGAGAAGAGGAAATCAGATCTAAAGAATTTTAGGACATTTTAAGGTTTTTGATTTCTCTTTTTTCAGAAGAAATCATTATTTTTGTCTAAATACCTGATCCTAGTTTTAAAATACATAGGTTCTGTCCTGACTGAAAGAGACACATGCATCATACATTTAATGTTCTGAACAATCAACATTCTCTTTTTATAGTTTCACCAGTTGTACACGCATGCACATGAACAGCCATCTATCGATTTTCTGTTTTGTGGAAAATGTCATGGTTTTGACAATTTTGCTGTTACAAAATAGAATGAAAACAAAAAAATTTGAAACCGTCTCTGAAACAAAGTTCCTGAAAAAAATCATTTTGGGTCAATCAAAATATTTGATTTTTTTAAATGAAATTTAATTTGAATTTCACCCTTTATTTTATATTATATACAATTTTAAAAAATTGTAAAATGAAAATTTGTTTTGAAATGGTAAAACAAAATATTCCACTCCCAGAAGCTGAAAACCTTATTCGAATGCTCATTTCCTTTTAACAAATCAGCATTTTCTGATAGAAAAAGCTTCCATTGGAAAATCTGAGACCAGCTCTATTAATTGCCTCAATGCCAGGGCTCTGGTATGATTGGGTTGAGGAACTGCTGTGCTAAATGGCCTATATCACATGCAATATTTATTATTATATGGATAAATACTACTGTGGAACAACATTATTAAGGTTGCAAAGTCAAGCACTTAAAGTTAGGGAATGCTGAAATTAAGGTTGCTAGTACTCATAACTTGGCCAGGTTTGGGCATATTTTCACAGAGCAAGAAAAATACATCCCTGACACAAAGGCCACACCATGTCAAATCCTTTCTCCAAAGCATGGGGGAGCTAGAATTTCCCCCCAAAAGGTCGCCAGAACTTTTTAACATGTGTAAAACAATGTGTTTTAACCTGGCCCCATTCTCAGAAAAATCTGAGTTGGAAAACCTTAATTTTCCAAAAATTATTCAGCTTGAGACAGACCGCATGTAAAATGCTCAGCCCCAAATAGTTAGAGTTTGGCAAAGTTATAAGCAACTGAAAACAAGTCTTATAATGGGAAGTGTCAGGCAATATTAATAACTAGCATTGCTACCAGGCCCTCCTATAGTATCTTCCAAATCCATAAACTGAATTCACTGGTCTTCCATGTTCTATTATTATTCACCACACTTGCCATGCTAAACACTGTAGTAGTTGTATGTGCATGCTCAGTGCTAGTCTCAAATACCATCATTTGCATGAACAAAAGCAACTCCTTAAATATTGGTGCGATTAACACACACTGCCTAAATATCTGGAGAACAGTGAAGAAAATAGCATGCACTAACGACTGGAAAACATCTGTTGCCAAAGCTATCCCACATGGTAGTCTCATATAGTGATATAAAATTAAATGGGTATTTATTGTGACAAACTCTGGATCCTTCATTTGTTAATGCTATCTGGTACACTAGTCCACCATTCAGTTTCATGAATGGTTTTCCTGGTTTGGATGCACCCATCTGATGTATTTCCAGGACCGAGACAATCATTACATTATTACCACATGAGCAATAGGTTTCATCTGGTTTACTGGTTGATTTATCTGGTGCAGTTTTTTTCAGAATTATATACTTTCTGTATAGCATTCACACTATCCAGCCTTCTAAGCTCTTCTGCTTTTTTACTCTTTTAGAGCACATGGCTGTTGGAAAAATTTAAGAGTAGCAATTTTCTTCACTTTCAATATAACCTGCATGCCATGAACTATCCATACAATACACAGTTTGTCAGATATGGTATTTGAGAGCAAATTTTCAAGGTTACTTTTCTTATATACAGATTTAACCTTCTGACAATTTATGTGGGAAAATGACACCCACTTTCTGCCTAACAGGGCCAATGCTAACCCCTTAGTCTGCAGACCATGGCAATTTTACAACCCCTAGTATTCCCACAACTATTTGATCTCCAAATATTTTAGCTTGATATCTGGGTATCAAAGTGGTAATTCTTTAAAACTTAGAATATAGTGTGCTCTACCTAATAATGGAGAGATTATCTCATGGACCTCAAAAAGGTATGGACCACATTCATGATAGCATAACTTCCCTGTGGCGACTACAGCAATCTTACACAGAAAAGTAATATTAGGAGAGTATTGATTTAAGTTGTCTGCAGCCCAAAGTGTTTTGAAACAAGTTAATCACAACTGTCTATTTTTGCTCTTCCTGTGGTCTCTGCCTGTTTTGTTCCAACTGGAAAGGTGGAGAAGAGTGAGCATCCAGTTCTCCATGATCAGCCAGCAAGTCCTCTGTGGACTGGCCCAGAAAGCACACTTTGTGAATTTATACCTTAAACCTTTCCTTACTATTTGTTTTCAAGTGGCAATAATACTGATACATCTATGTCCAGTTCCATAATCATTAATTGGGTCTCTTTCAGCTTCATTAAGAGTTTCCAGATGTGATTCTATAGTAAATTAAGGGCCAGATCCTTAGCTGCTGGACATCAATTTAGCTTCACTGAAGTCCAAGATACAGCAATAATTGTAATTTCAATGTGAACTCTTTATATAGTTGTGGAGCAGTTCACACCAAACATTTTACAGTGTTGATAATATACTTACATTAGTAAAGCAAAGCACAACAAGAAGGTTCTAGAAACAATTTTGAAGCAATTGAGGGTGATTGAGGAGAAGTAGGAGATGAGGAACTAACTACCCTTTCCTAGTTTGGTAGATTCTCAACTATAGGCCAAAATCATGTTGTTCCCTCCAGCCCCTGTGAACAAGGAAGCAATTTTGTTGTGGTTCCCCTCCACAGAGGAACAGGTAATAGAGAGCACCCCAGCATGAAACAGCATGCTTTAGTTGGGGATTGGTCCTGCTCTGGGCAGGGGGTTGGACTAGGTGACCTCCAGAGGTCCCTTCCAACTCTGATAATCTATGACACCATACAGATGGGAGTTAAGGCTGAGTAGGAGCTCGGTCTATCACCACAGAGATTCACTGATCCACCCTCTCTAAAAGGGAAGCCAATGCTCTTGGCCAGATAAGAAAGCCTCCTCTAAAGGAAGAAGTCAAAATCAGTTCCTAAGGGGGAACGCTGAGTCTATGTATATTGTCAAGCAGTTCTGGCTCATATAAAAATTAAAGTTGAGGACTGAGATACCATGTTTTAAAAATTCCTAATGCTCCTTATAGGGCTACTTGCGAATCATTAGCCTAGGACTGACTAAAAGGCCAGAGCAGCTTGCAACTAGTCCTCCAAAGGAAGATAAACTCCATCTCCATAGCCACCACTAGCGTTTGCAAAGACTGCGCTAACTGTACCCCATGGATGTTATGATGAGGACTGCAGAGTAGGTTCTGATAAATGATAAGTGCAGGGAGCTGGTAAGTGCAGTTTTTTCCAGAGAATGAAGAACAAAAAGTAGCAGTGCAATAAAACAAAGTCGTCTTTTTGCGGTTCAGGTGCTCTACTTACTTCATTACTCCTGGGAAAACAGAAAAGCTCTTAAAAATAGAAGGTGGGCAATCTCCTCTTTTCTTTCTAGCTGTGATACTCTACATGAATTCTTTATAATTGAACAGAGTAATTCATTTATAATTCATTATCTACATCATTCATTTATAATGTAACATTTACTTCACCACAGCAGTTTCATAGTACAAATTTGTCTCAGATTAAAAGTGCACTTTTAATTTGTCTTGTGTAAAGCTACTAAGATCTATGGCATTCCTTTATCAAAGGAATTTGCTGGGTTTTTCCACATAGGCCCACTTCATGCCCTGTGTAATGTTCTTCTTTTTTTGTTGTCATTATCTCTGCAGCTGGCAGATAAAATGGTGCAGCTTAAAGGAGTTTGAGTCCAAAATCAATGGTAAGTATTCAGCACAGCATTTTTCTCTCCTACACAGGCAGACCAGGGTTTGTAATCAGCAGCACCTTCCTCTTTTTATCCTTCAAGCTTTGCCCCAAGATCCATGTTTTTTAAATAAATACCAAGCACTAGTATTAAAAATAAGACATAATAAAATCATTCTGCGATTGCTGTGGTTTTTCTCTTTCATGCCCAGAGCTGGAGAATTGTGTGGAAAGTGATCCATCGTCCTCTGAACTGCAGAGTTCTCCACTTCCCTAGAAGTGTTACAGCAGAAATACTCTTTGCACACATGGATACTAATAACGTACATGTATTCCCACATGACCAAATTCACACTTGCATATCTGGGTAGGCGTCACCCCACTGGTCCTTAGATGCTCTTCTCCCTACGCCCTTCGTAACTGTAACCCTTCTGCCAGGCCAAGTTGATAGCAGCAAGGGCCGGGTTCAGTACACAGGGGTTCCCTCTCATCAAAGCAAATGCAAAACTGGCTCGAGTCCCCACCCAGTGACCTGGAAAAATCTTACACACCCCCTGGGCGCCTCAAAGAGGCAATACTTCCCCTCTCGCAAGCACAGAGTCTCCGTGTAGCAGAGAATCTTTAATAACATGAGGTAAATGACATCAGCACTAAATTGGGGAAACACCACAACTACTGTTCATTAACCAAACCATGAGCAAAGACCCACCCCAGCAAATTGGGCCACATCCTTTCCCTCGGGTTCTTGAGTCCCAGAACCCAAACGTCTCTTGAGTCTAGCAATCCACAAATCACCCAAAGTCCAAAAAGTCCAGCCCCAGAGTTCAAAAGTTCATCTGCAGAGTGTTACTTCCCAGTCTGGCTAAAAATGTTCCTGTGTGGGGGGAAAGAGGTAAGGGGCACCTTACGCGACCTGAAGCTGACTGCCCCACAGGGCTCCGCTCCGCTGTCTTACAAACGGCTCCGCTCTGCTCTCTCACGAATGGCTCGGCTCCGCTCTGCACAGCTCAGCTCAGCTCGCCGTCTCACAAACGCTCTGCCAGCCTATCCACGAACAGCACCACTGCACTCTAGATCTTCCGGCTCCCCGCTGCTTGACACAGTGCTCAGTGATTTCAGCTCATAGTAGTAGGAGCCTTAGTGCTGGTGCACCATAAGGCCAAAGTGAATCCAGCAAAGTACCTGTAGCAAGACTCTTAACAGACCCAAAATTAGCTCTGATATTCCATCATAGAGAGAGACAGAGGTGCAATTGGTGTTCCAGGCCCCCACCACCAGGTACTAATACCTGTCTCAAGCCTCTCTCCATTCACAGAGTTTTGGAACCCATGTCCCTTGCCTAGCGAGTGCTACTTAGTTGATGGTGAGTCCCTCCATCATAACAAAAGGCCAAGTACAGTTCCAAGCACAGTTCCCATAATCAGGGTAATAACAATTTATTCTTCCTGCCCCAATAACAGAGACACTGGGGATCCCACAACAGCCAAAGTGACCATTTGGGCAGCTATGGCCTCATTCTAGGCGGGGTGGGTGTGCCTATGCAAATGATATCAGCCCCTGAAGTTCTTTTCCACAACTTGCCACACCTCACCACTAGATGTCAGGGTGGAGCTCATCCTGACTCTGCTTACATAACATTTTTTTCTGTCATGTAGAGCTCACAAACATCTCTGCTGGAGCCCAGCTGGCAAGGAACTGGGTGACGAGTGCCTCCTCCCCACCACTTCCCTCATGTCCTCTTATGCAGTGCACTCAGATTTGAGGACTTCAGTAGCTCAGACATAAATTAGAGGTTCATTACAGGAGTGGGTGGGTGAGATTCCGTGGCCTGCGTTATGTAGGAGGTCAGACTAGACGATCACAATGGTCCCTTCTGACCTTAAAGTCTATGATTCTATGACATCAGGGCACAGCACTGCATTGTGCAGCTCTTCCAAATGTCCAAACCCTCCAGCTGTTTTCTTCCATCCCCAAAGATTTCTCCCGTGAGATTACGGTAGTCCCTCTGCACAACGGAGATTGAGGGATCAGGATGCAGAGGCATGATAAATAGGATCTGACTACAGAGCAGCTGTGGAGCTCTTCCGTGCCAACTTCCATGCCATCCTGACCCTCCAGGGAACAGTACTGAGCTCCGCTGCATGGGGATGAGAAGCCTGTGCACCCTGCCTCTCCAATACAGATTTACAATGAAGATTTACAAGATAGAATTAAGATACCAGTAATGACAAAAACTGAGCTTTCCCCCTATTTTAAGTGCTTATACAGTCTATATAATCAGTGTCCATGCACTTCTGTCTGGTCTTGTTATCCATGAAATATAAATAGCAGCAAATGACAGAAAGACAGTTAAATGGCAACAGCAACTGGGACATGATGGCATGTCCACTTTCTTTTTGCAGGCTTTTGCTTGAGTGGTGGGAGTACTGTTTGTATGAGAAATTTATCTGGGGGAGAAGATCTCTTCTGTTTAAAGATGCAGGGGGTGTGTTTCCTTCTGGATTTTGTTCATGTGCCCATGTTTTTTACGATTAGGTGCATTTTATACTTTACTTAGGAAACTAATTAATTTGATAAATAAACTGCTGGTGCACATAAGATGAATCATTTAAGGGGTAGCACATAGTCAAAGCAAGTTTCACCATTCCTGGGTATATTTTTACAGGGACTGGCAGGTTGGGAGAACACATTATTATTAGAGATAGACTTACCAGTATTTTATTGTTTACTCAGAAGTCCCTCATACATTATAGCGTGCCTGTATGAGTGTTACATATTCCATCGTACGGAGTGTACTTATACAGTGGGTCAGAGCTTGCAGGCCTTCCTCTGATAGAACTCCCATTGAAATATTATTTAGCTTGCCAGATCTTTAGAACAGGGACATAGGATGGAATGTTTCCCTGCATCAGTGTAGAGTTCCAATAAAGGGGTTGGGGAACAGGGTGGAGCAGCTTGTTCCCTGCTAATCCTTGGAATGCTGGGCTATCTTAACATGTGCCTGACTGCCCATAGCTCTTATGGGTTTTGTGGCAGAGGAGGAGTTGTAAGATTATGAGAGCCATGACCACATCCTCTTTGATTCCAGAATGTATCTCACTGTTCCTGAGATGCCCATGGTGGGGAAGGCTTTCTGTGATGGGGCTATTCCCTGCGGGGATTGCGGGATGAAGTTGTCTGGCAACCATCTATACTGGCTGGTGCAAAGTGACTGCAGGACAGCCACGAACAGGCCAACTGTTTCTATCGTCTTACATGTCTTATACTGATAGTGCTGTGTAAGAAATAAATAAGCAATAATGATGACTGCAGACTCAGGCTCCATTCTGAGTCAATATCAAAAAGATTTTAAGTGGCTAAGCATGCAAAGTTTCTTTTCAAAACACATCTGAAAACTTCCAACTTCTTAAGTCTTCAAAATAGGGCTAGAAACATCACAAGACCAGGTATTTCCAGGTTCCAATTGGCCTGACATATTACAAGAACATGCTTTCTCTTTGTATTTCAGGTCTTCCACTTCATTGACACACCTAGATTTGATTTGATCAGTTACTAAAGGAAATGGGAGAATTCAGATTTTTTTAAAAAAATACAGCATGTAGCTTCCTTTTCATACAAACCACCACCTAATTTGCCATTCAGTATCAATTTAAAATGAAATGTTAAGTCTAAACATAACTACCATAGGTATTACACTGAAAAATGACAATGCAAAAATATCTACTTTGTACTCCACAGGCCTGTTCCCTGTTGATATTCAGAGTCATATCTACTTATCCCATTGACATAAATAAGTTTATATTTCTTTTTTACTTCCATTAGCCACATGGAGCAAACTATGAAGGAATTAGGTGGATTTTGTTCTTCCTTTTATAGTATCAAACACGTTGATTTACTAAATTCCAATCAGTCACACATCTCAAATCCCTGGTTGAGTTTGCAGGACAGGCCGTCAGAAAAAACATATTTCACTTGAAAACAGAGCACATTAGTATGGAAATCACTTTAGAGGCAATAAATGTAGAAGGCACTCTATACTGTTTTTACAGAGCCACTTTTCAGAGCAGAACCTCATTTTCTACTGGCTCATCCAGTGTTTACTAATGCAAAACTGCAGCTGAACAGAAATGATGGGCTTCTGGAGATCCAGAAAGAAAGAAGAAGCGAGATTAATGAGTTGTAATCAGAATTTGACTCATTTCAGGACATGCAGATAAAGCAAAAAATACCAGCATCAATTTATTTTAGTTACTTACAGATGCATACTGAATCCCTGAGTTTTATTCTAACACCAAGTTTTATTCTAACACCAAGAATATTGATCGTAATCTGGATATTAATTTTATATCTTGGAAAGAAACAAGATTTGCAGGCAGAAATCTGTTAATAAAAACAAAAACACACATCTGCACTGCTGTTTTTGGTGTCTCGTTTGCTTTGGTTTTGCAATATACTGTAAATGAGATTATCTATCATCAGTAGTATATTAAGCATTTATAAATTGCCTCGCACACATCTTACCATGCAGGCATAGACTATGTAGCCACTGTTTCCCTGCCACTTCTTTTTGAAATGTAGCAACACTAGAGTAATACTTTTTCATGTAGAGTATTTATGCAAAGAGCTACGAAACTTCTGGAGAGGGGTGACAGAGCACAATTAATTGAAAAGCTCTAGGAGAGATCCTATGAAGTCATGCCCCCAGACTCTGCCAGTGCTCAATGCTTCTCTTGCTCAAAAAAACAATGTTTTTTTAAAAATGGGATACAGATTTTAAAGCTGAGTCTGGGTAGCCTCTACTCAAAGGCTTGATGACACACTCCTAACCTAATTTCCAGTTACAGCCTCAGCATTTACTAAGAAAGACACAGTGTCACCTTGAATTCCCAACTGTTGTCTGAGCTGCTCTGGAATCAGAGAGGAAAAATATCATTTTTTGTCATCTGAGAAATATTACCTGACTGGAATCCTTGCCTTCTCCTGCTGACTTTGCTTGTTCATGCTTTTGTCACCTCATGTACTGATTATTACCTTTACCAGATGGTGTACCTGAACTTGTCCTGAAAAAAAATATTAAATGGTTCAAAATGCCGAGACAAGGTTAGTTACCAACACAAAGTATTATCATATTTCACCCATTTCTTGTGAACCATTACACTGATTTCCCATAAAATCCCAAATGATGTAAAGAAGATTGCCTTAACCTACAAGGTCCTTCATGGTTATAGCCACACTTATTTAACTGCTCTTTATTCTCCTCATGTTCCACCTCATATTTTGTGGCCCTCTAGTATTCATTTACTAAATATCCCTAAATTCAGATTGGAAACAGGAAATTATCAAGGCCTTTATTAATTATACCCCTGGGGAATTGGCCTTCTCTGCCCAATACCATCAAATTTGCCTCCCTTTGTTCATTTTAAACATAGTATCAGCACATTCGTCTTTCCATAAGCATTTCAATCAGCCTTCCTTAAACTCTTTAAAAAACAAACAAACTTTCTTTGAACAGCACCTGCCCTGAGGGTTTTGTCAAGAAAGGCAATTATAAGCACATATGCAAGTTCTTTGGACCTGGGGAGAGCACCATATAACTTTACAGCACTACATAAATCGTTTTATAATAACGATTATTAATAGTGTATTGCTGTGTTGTAATCTCACTCCTACAACAAATAAGCAAATTTATAAATAATCCTTGAATCCAGTGAACATACAATGTATTTGTTGAAATAACATATTAGTTTATTTATTAAAGGTGAAATTCGCTTCTCTGGCATAAAACTGAAATAACTTGAGCTCTTTGTGGATGGAGTATGGAGGGTCTGGGAAGGTGAAATCCTCCTTTGATGTAGGACCAGACTGTGGCGTCTCCACAACGTTCCCTCTAATTTTTGACAGGCTGTGTGCGCACAAAATTTCTTCCGTGCAAATTATTGTGCTTCTGTGCAAATTTTTGTGCACGCAGGGTTTAGGATCTGTGTGCACGCAGACACGCGCACAGCTTAGGGGGAACAGTGGTCTCCACCCCCACCCCATACTCATTACTGCTATTCTAGCCCCACTACAACAGTTGGTGGAGCACCAAGACCACTGTATCCACATACATATGGATCCATGTCCTTGCTTTGCCTACCTCCATCATAGTCATCTGCAACATTCCATGAGGTGCATACAGTATCATAGAATCATAGAATATCAGGGTTGGAAGGGACCTCAGGAGGTCATCTAGTCCAACCCCCTGCTCAAAGCAGGACCAATCCCCAATCAAATCATCCCAGCCAGGGCTTTGTCAAGCCTGACCTTAAAAACTTCCAAGGAAGGAGATTCTACCACCTCCCTAGGTAACGCATTCCAGTGTTTCACCACCCTCCTAGTAAAAAAGTTTTTCCTAATATCCAACCTAAACCTCCCCCACTGCAACTTGAGACCATTACTCCTTGTCCTGTCCTCTTCTACCACTGAGAATAGTCTAGAACCATCCTCTCTGGAACCACCTCTCAGGTAGTTGAAAGCAGCTATCAAATCCCCCCTCATTCTTCTCTTCCATAGACTAAACATTCCCAGTTCCCTCAGCCTCTCCTCGTAAGTCATGTGTTCCAGACCCCTAATCATTTTTGTTGCCCTTCGCTGGACTCTCTCCAATTTATCCACATCATTCTTGTAGTGTGGGGCCCAAAACTGGACCCAGTACTCCAGATGAGGCCTCACCAATGTCGAATAGAGGGGAACGATCACGTCCCTCGATCTGCTCACTATGCCCCTACTTATACATCCCAAAATGCCATTGGCCTTCTTGGCAACAAGGGCACGCTGCTGACTCAACAAGGGCACACTGCTGACTCACAAGTATGTGACTGCTAGTAGCAAATATCCTCAACTACCAGTGATAGGACTCTTGGGGGGGGGGGGGCTCTGATTTACTACAGATAATTCTTTCCCAGGTGTCTGGCTGGTAGGTCTTGCCCACATGCTCAGGGTCTAACTGATCACTGGGATCAGGAAGGAATTTTCCCCCAGGTCAGATTGACAGAGAGCCTGGGATTTTTTGGGCCTTCCTTTGCAGCATGGGGCACGGGCCACTTGCAAGATTAAACTAGCATACATGGTGGATTCTCTGTAACTTGAAGTCTTTAAATCATGATTTGAGGACTTCAGTAACTCAGCCAGAGGTTATGGGTGTATTACAAGAGTAAGCGGGTGAGGTTCTGTGGCCTGCAATTTGCAGGAGGTAAAACGAGATTATCATGATGGAGTCTTTTGTCCTTAAAGTCTCTGAGTCTATGCGATCCCCTCCCACAGATTATATAGCCCCAATCCAGCAAAGCACATGTGTAACACCTGAAGTCAATGGAGCTACTCCTATTCTGAAAGTAAAGTACATGGTTATGTGCTTGATTGAACTCGGGCTTATGTAGGTCCAAAGTGGAGTGATGAGGTTTGCTTTGGTCCTCTTCACTACATTTGAAATTCATCCTGGTTTAGTACAGAGAAGACACTTTGAAGCACAACCATCTCATTGCCAAGGAGGAGGGTTCTGTGAAGAACACAGAAAGAAAAAAAAAGCCAAGAATGGTGGTAGCAGTATAACCATATTATTAAGGATACAATTTTGTCATGGAAATCACAGATTCTATGACTTTAACAGACCTCAGTGACTTCTGGCTTCAGCCTCAGCAGCACTCAACAGTAGGGCTCTGGCTGAGGCTGTCAGTCCCCCACACTGCAATGGGGTTCAGGCAGTCAGCCCCATGCCACGGGGCTGGGGCTCCCATGATTTATTGTTTATTGCCCAGGTCCTGCCTGTGGTTTTAAAAAAAAAGCCCCATGCCAAAATCTTAAACATTACATATTATACAAAGCATTAACATTCAGGATTGAATTAAAACAATGTATAGCTTTCTGTTCATCGCCAAGTTAGATTTTTTTTCATAAGAACCGCCATACTGGGTCAGACCAAAGGTCCATCTAGCCCAATATCCTGTCTTCTGACAGTGGCCAATGCCAAGTGCCCCAGAGGGAATGAACAGGTAATCATCAAGTGATCTATTCCCTTTCACTCATTCCCAGCTTCTGGCAAACAGAGGCTAGGGACACCATCCCTGCCCATCCTGGCTAATAGCCATTGATAGACCAATCCTCCATGAATTTATCTAGTTCTTTTTTGAACCCAGTTATAGTCATATTTTGTGGGTGTGGGGGTCCTAGCCTGCCAGAGAGGATCTAAAAGAAAAAGTGTTCTGTCCTGGGCAGTGTTGAGGAGTAAAACCATTCGAGGCATTAATACATTTTAAGGTGCACATGGAATCCCAACACCTCTGAAAGCATTGTGCGGATAAGTAATTCTTCATGCCCTCACCAGTCTTGGACAGAGCTGTGCAAGTAATTCACAACAAATAATTTTGTTAAGAATGTCATCCTTTACCCCCTGTGCAGATTGTCTGCAAACAGATCCTAAAATTTGCACATTATGGTTTTACTTCAAAATATTCATAAATTCTTCCGTGATTTTTTTTTTTTTGTGGTGGAGGGTGGGTTGTTTTTTTATTTGTTTGCCTGCAGATCATTCACAAACATTTCATTTGGGATATTTGCAATTCATGCTGTGTTGGTTAATTATTGACAGGTGGTATTTTTTCTGTTCACTGATTGGATAACATGTTGTTATGTTTTCCGTACATAAAGACTAGCCATATTCATTCAAAGTAACCTGTATCATAAATTAAGAAAACACCAATACCAGAATACAGGAACAATCTGCAAGCAAGAAGGCCACATACTGGTGGATGACAGAATAGACCACAGGATTGAATTCTGGCTGGGGGTATCTAGAGATCAGTACTTAAATTACCCTCACATGATGAGATGGAGTGGTATCCCAGGAATTAGACTAAGAAATACTCCATAGGACACAGTTACTCTTGTACTCATCTATTGGATTGCCCTCTAGTGGCTGAATTAGATCTACTACTTTGATCTTCTCCAACCTCTAAGACTTGTAGCTAGGATATTTGCACCTTCTCTTTCCTACCAGCCCAAGTAAAGAATTGTATTTTATGTACTAGGACTGTGTGACCGTTCATGGGAACCCACCAAGAGTCTGTGGAGCGTAGTTGCTGGAGCTCCTACAGCACTTGTCTCCAAGCTTGTGGTGCATGTAGCATGCCACCAGATGAACTGATGCACTTCAGCTCTCACAGTAACACCCTGGAGTCAGTTGGGTCAGTTCCAATACATTATAAATAGTCCAGGAAGCATGCAATATTACTGTATTGGAGTATTGTACTAGAACTACAATTGAGCAAATAATTGATTTTTTTTGTTTTGTTTTTTTGGGGGGGTCAAACCAAAAAATTCGGGGGGGGGGGAATGGATTGGTTCGAACTTAAACAAAAATTTTTCAGTTTCTCACCAAAATGAAAAAATTCAGAAAATAATTTGTTTGATTCAGTTTAAACCAAAACAATTTTTGTTTGGTTTTTCATTTTGTTTCAGGTCAATTTTGGGTGTTTTTCACTCTTTTTCAAAATTAGCAACATTTCTAAATGAAACTCTATTTCAAGATGAAATGTTGAAACATTTACTATTTATTATTTGCCTAAACAAATTCACCCAGCTCTAATTATAGCAGAGTAGTGCTCTATGTAACAACATGTCTTGGTCTTGCCTGCATAGACAGACACACAGATATACAGAAGGTCAGACTAGAAGATCCTATATTCCCCACTGGCCTTAAAATGTATGGGTATGTCTACACTGCAATAAAACACCTGCAGCTGCCCATGTCAGCTGGCTTGGGCTAACAGGGCTCAGGCTGCAGGGTTTTAAATGGAAGTGTAGCCATTCAGGCTTGGGCTACAGCCCAGCCTCTGAAACTGGAATGTCTACACTGCAATTTTATAACTCCTTAGCCCGAGCCCCACAAGCTGAAGTCAGCTGGCATGGGCCAGCCATGGGTGTTTTATTAAAGTGTAGATGTACCCTCTGAGGCCACAGGGAATACATTCTTTGCATCTCAGTCACAACATAGTTTTAAAAAAAAATTGCCAAAAATATCTCAGCACTGAACTGGGGGATTTTTCTGATAGTTATTTTGGACATCTGGAGAACATTTTACACTTCATTTTCAGAAAGGCCAACTGTGAGAGTTTAACATTTGGATAGTGTCTCTTGAATGAAACCACATTATCTCACTTCAGCGTATAAACAATAAAGCAATAACATACCCAGTCACTTACAACACCTATGGGTTTGCATAGGACTGTGACATCCCATTTGTTTGGATAGAAGGAGCTTTCATACCTCGAGTAAGATTGGCAAAGTGCATAAGTACTGGGCATACCTCCAGGAACAAATGACATTATTTTAATTTAATGCTTTTTGACCAAAAGATGATTGTGGTCTAACAAACTTTTGAGATTGCACACCTGTAGCTTTGTATTTAGAATTCTGTCTTGTTGCTCAATATTTTTTATTGAGAAGTCCAGATGGTGACTATCCACTTGGATAAGTCAACTCACAAGAATTTTAAAATTCATTTTCAAATATAGTATGGACTATTTTGTTGTTGAAAAGCAACTTGATTTCTGGTCTTTGTAAATAAAAGAATAAATAGACATGATGTATTTTTTTTAAATTGACCAAAATATGTATCAGTGTATCAGAATGGGTGCTGCTGGGTAATGTATTGAACTTCCGTCTTTCTCATGAGACTGGCCCCATTGGGTCCTTAATGTATACAATGCCCTTACTTAAGCAAAACTCTAATAGACTTCGGATGGATTTTTGGCTGAGTAGGGGATATCAGGATTTGGCCAAATGACTAGTGAGATTACTCAGATAAATCAGGTGAGCTGGATTTAGCCCATTCTGTACAGTGCCCTTAAAAATCAGTCCCTCTTCCTGGTACTTTCCACTTACATGTGATTTTGGCTTTGTTCCTCTTTCTGCTGGATGAAATAATGAGGACTGCTGGTAACAGAACGTTCTGTAGACAGGAAGCTTGCAATCTTGGGCCCAATCCTAATATTCTAATTCTCCAACACAGATGTGGGACTTAAAAGCAGGAAGACAAGCTATGTTTTGTTTTAAATTGGACTTGGCATTAAAAAAAACTGCACAACTATTAGAGATACAACTTTAATACTTTAAGCTATAGGCTGGTAATTTTTATAATAGAATTTAATGGGATTAGAAGGAAAGTCTTGCAGATTTAATGAAATGTGTCCATTTAGAGTTCAATTTGATATAAAACATTTTAAATTGTACATTAAAAACATTGTCTTGCAACCACTAGGATAGTCATACTGCATAAAAATAAACACTGACTCGCAAAGTGCTCTTTTCTTGCTCATTAAATCGCAATTGTTTCAAGATGAAAATGCCAAGCTGCAGAGCAAGGCTGGCTTCCTTCTTTTTATTGGACCGATATTCTCTGCCATAAAATTCTTAATAAAAAAAGAAGAAAGAGGTTTATTCTGAAACCTGAGAAATTGTTAATTGTGTGGAATTTAAAAAAAATCATTATTCATTTCGAAGTCAGCCAATTTATAATGGAACAGGCATGCAGAGCGCGCACAGCAATCATTCTTTTGCTCTTGACAGTTGGTCCTTCAATTCTGTTTTTCAAGCCAAATCTGTACCATTGATGTTTGTCACTTTCTGTCGTGATATTAAACTTTCTGATGCTTTAGTTTTTCCCAGACTGTTCATGTGAACAGAAGCCAGCGGCAACGCCCAGGTGACCAAATGATTTGGCAGGGCCACAAAAGGACCAGCCACAAATCTGACATTTATAAGCTAGTGATATTATCAAATGCACACTCATAGGAAAATTAAACTTGCTTTGTTCAGGGGCTGGTTTTGGGTTTGTTTCTGATGGGTTTTTTTTTTGTTGTTGTTGTTGCTGGTTTGCCAGGGGAGGTTCTTTGTTATACTTTTAAAATTTTATTTAGACCCCAAAGCAACCTGAAAAGCCAATAGGGTAAGTGAAACTGAAGTTTTCTGTTTATGCCTCTGTCTTTGTGAGATAAAGGTCAGCGATTTACTGTTTAAAAATTGGTTAATTATAATGTGATAATAATAATAGGCCTATTATATCTCCATAAATTATAAGAATATTTAAATGGTCTCTTTTCCCTTCCTCCTTGGGCTATTTTTACATTGCTATTATTTTAAGTCCTTTAACAAAAATGAAAAACCCCAACCATTTGACAGTAATTTGCTTCATTAGTTTAAGTTCAAAGGCAGCAACTGGAAGGTATATCATAATTCAGTTTTCATTTTTCCTTCTTGACAAGCTTTCAGCATCTCTCTGGGCCAATGTCTGCAGTCAATAGGCTCAAACTCTGGTCCTTCTGAAGTCCCCTTTGTAGTACTCCAGCAGCACAAAGAAGACTTAAAGCTGCTTTAAGGCAGCAGCTGGAGATTCTTTCAGCATCGGGGAATTCCAGCAGGGCCTGGGGGTGGCATTTTATAAAATAATTTATTTTTAGCCTACTGACTGTGAATGTGATTCTGCTCCCACTGAAGTCAATGAGAACTTTATAGGTTATTCAGACAGGATCAGGTCCTTATTCTTCAATCAAACTTTCTCCGAAAGTAGAATTATGGAGCAAAAAGTACTTTCTATGGAGCACTGGGTTGCCTTCTTCACTATTCAATAGAACATGCTTAAAAAAGAAACTGACAGAGCCAAGAGACCACTATAAGAAAAAAAAATCTATGAACCCAGATTCTGAGCACACTTACTTACACTGGTTTAAGTCAGGAGTAACTCCACTGAAATCAATGAAGGTGCCGTGATGTAAATACAGTGTCACCGAGATCAGAATCGGGCTCAGGAAGTCCTTTGCCTATAGAGAATAAATTTTGTGATTTTCAGATATCATCAGTAGACCATCTCATTGTCTGTCTTGTTTTTCAAAAGCCAAATTAAAAAAAAAGTGACTGGAACATTTTGCCCTGCATAACAATATTAGGTGTGTACAAGAGAAGCTGTCCAACAGAGAGCTGGTAAATGGAGAATCTAGAACTTTTAGCTGTATGACTTAAGCACTGGAAAGCTGTTAGTGATAATCTTGCATAAATCAGGACATTTATTTAAATGTATCCAGTTGCTTTATGCTGATCCCATTATACATTCTTCTGCAGGAAGAGGCTGGGACAGTACACTGACTGCTATCACTGTTTGTTCCCCAAACCAACTGCATTCACTACTGAACTTGAAAACAATATTAAAGCATCTTCTCTCATCTGTATAGACTATTGCCCAATATAAATCTTTGTGCAGCGTAGTGAGGTGCAGAAGGGAGCACACACATGCAAGTGCCAGTGGAGGTGGCCAGTGTACACTGGAGGGATGGGGCAGTTCCATATAGGATTTTTCTTTCTGCCCCTCCGCAAACCTGGGAACAAACAAAATATGTTGAGCCCCACAGTTTAAGGGATATATGTCAGGCTGGCAGCGGATCAGATAGAGAGACCATGTGGCATGTTCCTCCACTTACCCTGTGAATTTTCTACCAGTAAATGTTATAGAAGTTAATGATTCTTGGAGAAACACTACCTTCCACTCTACGCTCTGAGAGACCCACTAAAACAATGGCAGCATGGCCACTGAGATGGCACTGCTGCGATTGGACCCAATGAGTTCTGTGTTTCCTGTGGTTTTCCTTATATCCATGAGGCTGGGGCAATGGGCTGGTGCAAGTGAGAAGCCACCCTCCCCTATGAGTGGACAATTAGCCAGAAATTCTGAGTGACACAAAGGGGCCATAGTCCAGCTGCAAATGCTCAGCAGAGAATTCCTATGGCATAGAGAAAGTTCTGGCTGGTGTACCTCTGCTGTAGGTGAGCCCTGTGACTATGTTCCACTCACATTCCTGGAGGAGGGGGCATGTCTGTGGCAGGTCATCTCAGACCTGCCATAGGAATCCTCCACTGGTGTAAGATCTGTTAAGCACCCTGTGTCAATGCACAAGTTAGAACCATCAGAAAGCACCTCTAATTGCATGAAGGGTGAGGCCAGCACTGAGATTCCTTGAGCCAAAACCAGCTTGCTGACACACAACCCCACACGCCTCCACTGAAGCTCTGCTCCAGCCCAGAAGAGAATCAAGCCCTGGGAGCCTAATGCAAGAAGCATTTGAGTTAACTTTTTCCTGGTTCACCTTCTTTACACAGAAGGGCATATTTTGGTCCTTTACTACATCTTTATCACTATACAAAAAAAGGGGTCATTTTAACCACCACCACTGAAATGCAGCCAACTTCTGCAAATGAGTCCTATTCTTTCAGCCTAATCAGTGAGAAAATTGTTTTTCTTTGCCATGTTAACAATTTCCTGACAACCACAATATATGTAACAATTTACTCATTATATATTTACTTCACAATCTATAAGAGCACCCATCCACATCCCCATAAGCACCCTTACCATCGCTTATAAATACTATAAACAACTCCCTTCACTGTTACCACAGTTCTAGAATTCCACCTTTTCCCCAGCCAACAATCGCTAGACAAAATCAAATGTAAAATAAAGTTTTACCTTTTCTACAACTAGTCACTCTCATAATTGTCCTCTCTCTTCAAAATCTAGGGAGAGCAAATATTTTTTGCAACATGCCATAATAGTCAACAGAAAGGGAGGCAAGATCCCTACAGTTGAGGGGAACTTATGGAAAATGCCCTGCCAGCTACTTCTGTTTTTCTTACTTTACGGGTCTCAGCTGAACATGGCAACTTCACTCTCTTTTGTGCAATATTCCTTTTTTCATTGTGCATAAATATCCCACTGTTTTTGTATTTATTTCATTTTTCTTTTATTGTCTTAACCATCAATGTCAGATACAATGTTTTTCCTTAATAAACTGGGTCATTTTTAAAAGATCTAGATATTGTCAGGATCTTGAAAAGTCTTGATGTATATTTCACGAGCTGGAAATTATTCACAAAACATTACAAATGAGGTAAAAACTGAAGTTTGACTATTTTTTCAATATTGATTGAGAGAGAATTTTAGAGGGAGTCGCTTAAGGGCTACCACAAAATGATAAGTAACGTACATCAATTTGTTCCTGTACTGAGACTATGCTTTAAGCTATTATTTTGCCAGTATAAACGGGGTCTCTTTTTGTAAGGTAAAACCTGACATTCCCTATACCACACACATGCAATTTTATTATTTTAAATTTTTCTTTATCATTTTTATTAATTTTCAAAGTTTATCACCAATAACATCTTATTTATAGAGACTGATGAGTAAAAAGAGTTAACAGAAAAAATATGCAATATGAACAATCATTAGCCCTGGTGAAGTCCACAGATCACTTTGGACTGCATCTATAAAATCAGAAAACAAGAACCAAATATTGTTAAAGACAGTCTACAAACAAAGAGAAAAGAGAAGAATAAAGCCACAGTAACACAGGGTGTCTGCAAAATCCTTTCAAGTTTGGTATAAAATAAAATACCACAGCATATAACAAACTGACCGCTAAATATCAGGAAGAATAGTTCTGCCAGAAGGTTATCCTCAGATCCATCTAAATCTTCTTTACTGAACTTCTCCTCTACACTATTCAGTTGTGTTGTGAGAAAGCTTTGGTAGAATCATAATTTTAAAAAGTAACTACTTCCCATCGGCAAACAATCTGAGGTTACCAGAAAATGCACAGAGCCATTATAGTAGGAGATGTGAACTCTGATATGAGCAATGCCATTTTTTCCCCTGTGAATCTGTGTTGCTTTAGATACATCTGGGAATATGTATAGTATTTTTACTTAAATATGTCAAGTTACCTTCATCTCTCACACTTCACTTATTAACTCTATCTTTATGCATTACTGAAATGAAAGTCAATAGCAAAGTATGACATAAAACAGCAGAACCAGAAAAAGGGTTCAGAGAATTTGACAGTTTAAACACTCCTCAAAGAAGATTTCCCAGTTATATGCTATATTGTACTTCAGTAGACCTGGTCATGGAGGAGTCCTTCATATGTGGCTCCTTCTCTTCCATGGGGAAGGAGGCTTAGCACCTTCCAAGGCACCGTCTTGCCTCCCTACCTGAACCCAGCAGATTCCCCTCCACATGGTCGAGAGCCTGTGCTAAGGGAAGAATTGCAAACAGAGCATGCCACAGATTGGGGGCTGAGAAACACATATTGGGCACCCTTAGGTCCTGCACATTTGCTTGCAAAAATTAACGTGGCTCTAGGCTGTATTACCTTTTCCACATAGCCATCTCCTGAGGTCCTGGGGGCCATGGTAGCCAGCAGGGAGTCCCTGGCAGTGCAGCTCTTCTGGGAAAAAAGAAGGGACAGACGGGGCAAATGTGGAGCACACACAAACAGCCCTGGCCTCTCACAGATCTATGGCATCCACTATGTTTTGGGGATGGTCCCATAGTGTTGAGGGGGAGATGATCTTGTGGATGGATGTTTCCTCCTCAAGAATCCCTTCCCACACCTTTTAACACAATAGGAGATGATCTGTGCCATCTAAACATTCAGATGAACCTACCATTCTCCCTGATATTAGCATTATCATCTAATGCCACATACTAGGCTTAGGGCTATCGGATTGTAACTATTTTGTGTAATTCATCAGCTTTTTTCTCCCAGCTTCTAAACATCACATCTTAGAACCTTTGCATAGGTATAATCCTTCTTTTTGAAATTTTCTACTCTTTCAAGTGCTCAGATGTTATAGTGGTGAGCAGCGTATAAAAATCTAGGTTGAATAGAATATAACCACAATATCTAGTTTATACTCTAGAATCATGCTTTGATTTCCTTAAGTATGAAAAGCCAGCAACACTGTATCAAGTCATGCTTTAGATGTTGAAGGTAAAGAATGAGGCAAGGACGCCTATCTGCACTATTAACAGCACCTACAACTGCTCTGGCCAGAAGGTTATGCAACAGTGATGGAGAACAAGAGAATGCCTCCATCTTATCCCATCACTTTAGTGGAGTGAGGTCTGAAACTACACATTTTTCTATAGTCAGGGTTTATCTGCCCAGTGTTGCAATGCATGCTGTGGAGGTGTGATTTCTAAAGCGATCTAGCATGTTGCACATTAATTGGTCTGCGTAGACCCTACTGGTGCGTACTGCAAATTGCTATGCACTTTAACAAAGCAGTTTGAAACGGTACTACATTAAAGCACACGAGGGAAGTTTTAGTGCAAACCAACAGGGTCTACACAGACCTCTTAATACACAACACATTAGCATGGTTTAGAAATCACACTCCTGAAGTGCACATCACAGCACCATGTAGACATGCCCTCAGTTTCAAAGAAAAAGGGTAACTGGAGGAAAAAACATTCCCTTCTTCCTTTAAGCCCAGCTTGATACCACATAACACTACTTGAGAAAATATATAATGTGTTCAATTGCCGAAAGAGGGCCCTGTCACCACTTGATACAGATAACTACTTTTGGGTCTTTTATTATAGTGGCATGGGGGTGCCACTATAGTTGAGGTTGCATTATGACATCTGTTTAAAGGTTAACATTTCTAAGTCTTCTAAAATGGACATGTTTATTTGGATTTCTTTGAAATCTGGTTTGCCTCCGGAGGGCACAGGATAGGGCTAGAGACCCAAATTTGGAGTCGTTTGTTCCAGGGGTTCCAGAGATATAAGTCCTGAAATAATTATAAGATTTTTTTTTAAAAGTTCCTAGGTGGTTTGTTTGCTTGCCCAGAGATCATGCTATTGGTGAACTCTGGATCAAAACGGTCTCAATCTGTTGAGTTTTTTCCCCAAGGTAGTGCACGGCCCTCACTAAATTCTGGAGGACCCAAACTGAGAATGGTATTCAAAAAAATGAACATTTTACATTGTGCATGAGCCAATAGAGAAAAATGGCTAGTGGGTTTCCATGACTCCCATTTTATATGCTTTAAATCTCAACTCTTGTAAGTGCTCTAAAATCTGAACAGTTAATTGGATTGCTTTGAAATTTGGTATACCTCATGGAAGTGTGGAGTAGCGTTAATGAACCAAAGTTGGGGTGATTTGACCCAGGGGATCCCAAGTACAAAAGCCCCCCCAAAATAGTTTCATTCTGCTGCCTTGTACTATTAAACTGAGACGTACTAATAACTGGATGAATCACAGACCTGTTGCTGGCTGTGAACTCACTGTTCAATTAACATATCTAAAGATAAAATAATCACAAGCCCCCACCTAAGACAAACGGAGTTTTAGAATAAGTGGCTGGAAGTTGTTACAATTTGTGAGTCACTGATTGTAATTTTATTTTGGAGTAAATGTAATCAAAGTTTTTTGGGGGAAAAATTAGACATGTGAATGCTTTCTGGGAAGGGAGGAGTATTAGGGACAGAGGAACGGGGGAATAGGGGATGGGCGGTTACGGGCTGCCATGGGGGGAAGAGTATAAAATGGGAATGGATGGTAGGGGAGGCAGGAGATTGGGGGCTCAGGTGAGGGAAGCATGGCATCCCCCACCAGTACACCCCAACCCACCTGCACCCCATCTCTGCCAGTTCACCCCACCCACCCTACACTGCAAATTTCCCATAGCTCCAACTCTGCCAGTGCAACCCATCCATCCTGCACCCAACCCCCCCTGTGATAGTCTCTACCCTTATGTTCACCCTTTTTACAAGACTATGATAAATTTTGCACAAAGTATGCCTTGTGAGGTATCATTTGAAAACTCAATATTTGCTAGTCATTGTCCTTGTAAAATATGAGCGTCAACATTGTATGTAAAATGATAAGATTCTACCACATGACTTTACTGAGACATGCTCCAAGTTTAGAAAAGCAGGCACTAGCAAGTTCCTCAGAGACAAAAAGCAAACTGATGTTCAGCCAGGTGTCAACAAAATCAATGAACTATCACCTGGTTAAGCAGGCATTCTTTGGCAGGAAGGAGGATGCGAGTAAAATTTACATTTTGGAAATGGAATACCTGCAAGTTCCCATGTAAATAGACTGGCTTTCACCTGAACCCCAGCTGGAGCTGATTCTCAAAGAGGAGGAAGAGATATAAAAATGAGAAACCACCTCTCCCCCATCATCTCCACTCATGGCATCAACAATGTTTGAAAGACAAAGGAAGCATCATTGAACTGTGGAGGGGTCGTGGCTGAAGGAATCCAGTCAGACTCCTGTAAGCATGTGATGAGAGAAACCTCTTTGCTTTAAATTCACTTGCTTGTTAAGTTAGGTATTAGTTTGTGTTTTACCTTTTATTTCATTTCTTGTAATGAATTCTGACGTATGCCTCATTACTTGTAATCACTTAAAATCCATCTTTCTATAGTTAATAAACTTGTTTTAGCTAAGCCAGTATGTTTGGATTGAAGTGTTTAGGAACCGCCATTTGTGATCATGGAAAATTGTATGAAGAAATCTTGTTAACAACATGCCAGCTTTTCTATAAGCCTGAATTTTCCAGAAGGAAAGAGCTGGGCAGTACAAGATGCACTTTTCTGGAGACAAGTCTGGGACTGGGAATTTGATGGTGTCACTCTTCAATACAATGCAGCAGTAGCTGGCTAGAAACACCAATAACTGAGCTGAGAGTAATTTACACGCTAGAAGCTGTGTATGAGCAAGGCCAGGAGTAGTTGCTCTCAGAGCAAAGCTGTGTAAAGGCACCCCAGATTGGAGAATTGAGGGGATACAGCTGTTCAGCACTCCAGATTGTACCCTAGGTAATGCCACACACCGCCAGCTCTGCCAGTGGACCCCAAACACCTTCACCCCACAGCTCTGCCAGTGGGCCCCAACCATCCTGTTCCTCAACCCCCTGTACCTGCCAGTGCACCCCAGCCTCCCTAGTGCACCCAGCCCCCACAGCCCAAACTACCTGCACCCCCAGTTCTGCCAGCACATCCCAACTCTCCCACACCCCATCATTGCCAGAGTACCCCAACCCCCCCTGCACTTCAACCACCCTGCAGCCCCAATTCTGCCAATTCACCCCAGAGCACTGACAGTTCATCCCAACTTTCTTATACCCCAAGCTCTTCCAGTGGCACCTCAACTTCCTGCACCCCATAATTCTGCTAGTGTACCTCGCAGCGAGGGTGACCTTAATCCTGCATTTCCTGGTTTTCAGATGTTTGAGTTTTGCTCAACTTAAGTTCTGCAAAGGGATCACATACCACCAAGCAACCTTAACTCTATCTTAAAGTATTTTTTTCCATTAAAGATCATTACAGGGAGGAAAATTATCTTTAATCATCCACTGCTACAAATGACATTTGTAAAATAGAAGAAATAATATCAGTCCCTTAGAAAGGATAAAAACAAAAATAATGAAAAAAATCAATACCGGCTTCCCAAATGCTCTAAATGGGGACATAATCTAAGTTCTCTCTCCTCAAAAAATGTCCTCAGGCCATGTCTCTAGGGCACCCCCTTGAGGTGCAGGTACCTCACTTGCCCCAGGCATCCCACTATGGATGTAGATGTTGCTCTAGCACTTGTTTGGAGGGCTGGGTGAAGGCTCCCATCTGTAAATCTTAAGGAGGTTCTCCCACCCACTGGGCATGAATGAAATCCAACACAAAGAAAAAGGCAAACAAAATAATCCTGCAGCCCACAAAACAGTCCAGGCTCATCCCACCATTCCTCACAAGGCAAAAGGTCATTTCTGTGAAGGGGCTTGGTTCCTAATCCCCTGAGAGTCTGAAGTTACACTTACGCTGCAAAAAAACCAAAACCCACGGCAATGAGTCTCCGAGCCTGGGTCAACTGACTAAGGTTTGTGTGACTCTGTAAAGGGGGTGGCACCCACTTCTCATGAGCACACACTTGTTTGGGAATGCGTCTGCACCTCTTTCAGTCTGGGGTAACCCCATCTGGCAGTTTCTAGTGACTCAGCCTTCCATCCAAATCACACACAATCTGTACGAAACATAACTCAGACCCCTTGCAGGGTACTAGTCCACCAAAGTCTTTAAGCAGGCCTGGCCCTGGTAGGGGGCCATTCCCCCACAGCTTCCTCATGGGAGAATTTGTGCCCACTCTTGTCTGTTCTGGCCCCTACTGGGCCTCTTAACAGTGCTATGTTCAGGCCCAGCAACTAGGCAGGAGCAATTTCTTGCTCCCTGCCAGCAATGAGCTGTTGATTCAGCCCACTAAACTCCAGTCCACTCCTCAGGTTCCAAACAGCAACTGATTGTGGGCTCCACTGCAGCTTTTTTTATACTAGCCTGCAACCCTCTGATTGACTAGCCCCTTGCAGCCTCCCCCTGATTGGCTGCTTCCCCCACAGCCTCTCTTGGCTGCTTGGAGGACTCCTCTACTGCTCCTTCCCTGGAATAGGTATAGCAAAACCTGAGGCCTCCAGCAGGGCCGTCTGTGCCAAGTCCACACCATCACAAGCTCACTCTACAAGGCTAAAAATAGAAGTGTAGATGTGCCTGCTTGGGCTGGGTACCAGGCTCTGAGACCCTCCCATCTCACCAGGTTTCAAAACCTAGGCCCCAACCCAAGAAGGAACATCTACAGTGATACTTTTAACCGTGTAGCACAAGCCCCACAATCCCTTCTCAGTTGATCCAGGCTCTCAGACTAACTGATGCAGGGTTTTTTGGGGGGGTGTTTTTGTTTTGTTTATTTTTGTTTTTTGCAGTGTAGATATAGCCCCAGAGGCCCAGGCTCAGTGTCCTTCTCTACTGAGAAGAAAAACAAAATAAAGATGGTCCTTCTACCTCTCCAGAGGGCCCAGGCAACAGAGCCTCTTCAGCAGCTTTCTGGGTAAGCTGCCCCTCCTCTCTGTTCTCTACCTCTACTTCCCTCTGAATGCCACCCTGGACTGAACAAGAATGCTCCTTTTAAAGTGTCCGCCCAACTCTACAGTTGACATGCCTCATAGATGCGGCAGGATGAGGCTGATTGCGCCCAGAGGAGCTTTCCTGACTGGGGTGGGATCTTCCCCACTGTAGGCCAGCAGAACTAATGTATAGCCTGGCAACAATTTCAGGAGAGAAAAGAATCAACTTCATTAACCCCATTAGGTCTTCCAAGTGGAGCCAGTAAGTGGCCAAACAACAGCCCCTGTAACTGTGACTTTTTGGTATTATGACACCCAGAAAATGACTGCAATATACTAGGTACATTTGCATCACAGTCATTAAACAATTTTAGAAGGATAAGCTAGTGGTTAAAATGCAGGACTTGGAGTCTGGCTCTTTTACTGTCTGTGACTTTGGAAAAGTCACTGTTCCTCAGTTTCCCCATCTCTGAAATAAAAATAATATGTAACCACCTATGCATAGTGCTTCAGATGAAAACTCCAGAGAAGTACTATGCGTTATCATTATGACTGTGGGTTGAGCTTGAAATGTGCCATAGTATTTCAGATTATTGAAGAAATTATCTTATAGGTAAACTCCCTAAAAACAAACAAAATATCTAAAAATAAATATTTAGGCCAAAATGGTCAACCTGGGTGCCAAAAGCTAAGCTCCTACATCCATACTTATTCTCCTAAATAAAGTGGTCTGATTTTCAAGAGATGGTGAGCTCTTACACATCCTATGATCTGATGCTCCAACCAAGTTCCACTGCAGAAGAAAACAATTATTTATTTTTCACCTGCTCTGAAGTCCAGTAACTCACAAACAGAATATTATCATCCCTGATTATGATTCCAATTTTCTTCTTCCACAAAAGAAAAATGTGGGAGGGGAAAAGTCCATAGAAGACCTTGGAGAGTTCCTGTTTCTTGTTCCTGTAAGGGAAGATGCCGAGCAGATAGGCAACAAGCCCCTCAAATCATTAGGGACCCAAAGTGTGGTGCTTCCCTGCCAACTGGCAGCCTACCAACTTCCTTCCTTATGCATTTGCAAAGCTACCCTAACCCTGGGAGGTGCAGGTAAGAGAATGGGAGTTATTGCTGCTTGGAACAATACTAACTTGACCACAGGGCTACACACTTAGATCTGTAGAAGTTCATGAGGTAAGCATGCTGAATAGGGCAGCTGCTCCCTTAGAAACTCACCATCAGAACGTCTTCTGGCTCCTCACAGTATGGCTCGGGAACAGGGAGAAATGTGCAGTGGAGCTGCTGCTATTCCGCCACAACCACACCCCAGTTCCACCTACTTCTGCTATCCACCAGCAGAGGAAATTGAGCACAGCATCAAGCTATGTATGCCTGTGATGGAATCTCTTTGAAGTAAAGAGGCTTAATAAGATTACAAGGCTTCAATTTTCACCTAGTGACATTAACTTTTCTTAATGAAGCAGCATTATACTATTATCAGGCAACAGAGTAGATGAAATTCAATGTCCACATTCTTGTCCAAGTGTACAAGGGCCACTATATCTACTTCAATAGCTCAGAATCAGAATAGACATTACAGTGATCATAAACCAGGTGACGACTGTAGTTTTTCTGGAAAGTCTGGTTTATAGAGCTTGCCAAGCAGGATTTGGGGAAATGAAAAAATGATCGCAATCACAGCTGCATAAATATGTTTCTCATACTGCCTTGTGTATTTAGCACTTGAAGATGAATGGTGGTATGTACCATGTCTAGGATGCCATGTATTTTTGTTATGTTTAGGCGGGGTTTGCACTTGCTTCCTACGCTATGTTTGCATTTTTGCTATCAATTGGAACCACATGCTCCTCCACTGAACATCGTTAAAAGATAAAATATGGATGATTGGTGAGTCTAATGAATTATACAAAATCTGATTTCATACAAAATTTTCTTTTTCAAAAATGGACAAGATGTGCCATTGACTGAATTATTGGATGTTAAGGACTAATTAAAAAACCCAATGTCCTGGCCATGTGACAAAGTACATACATTCCTAGTAAATGATTACATTCATGTACTATAATATGTCACAATCTCACAACAAACAGTAGGTAGACTGTATAAATCTGGGGAGGGGGAAATGCTCACAATTTTTTAAGTAATCTTCTGACTGGAGCTGGCCATGTGCCAGCCAGTTCTCCGGTTTGATTTTCAGGCACTGCCAAAGTGGGTTAGTGAGATTTATTAGATTTCTCTTCCATGGAATGAAGGAGTGCAGGTGAGGTGTTAAAAGTAGAAAAGAGTAGTAGTTTGGAAGCTTTCTTTAATCCCTTGTCTATGTCAAGTACAGCTTCAGAGAGGACGACTCCACAGTCCCTCCAGCCCTCTCCCTGCTGGCAGCAGTGAGCTCTGGGGCAGGGGGCCCCCTCTCCCCCTGGCATCACACTCACCCGGCACCATCACTGCACGTGCTCCTAGGGGCTGGGCCCCTCTCACCCACCCTGTGGTGGGTGACGAGGGAAGAATGGGCTGCAATCACATATGGCCTCCTCCCCTGCTGCTGCCCCTCACTGTAGCCTCTCAGGGGATGTGGCTGCTCTTTGCCCAGCACTGGGCAGGAGTTCTGGTGGCAGGCAGGCGCGGATCACATGGTCGGACACTCACCCAAGCCCCAGCAGCTGCTCAGGTGAGGACCAGACTCCGTCTCCTGGAAGCCCCCTCGGCATTGCCTCCCGGTGGGTGCCAGGAGAGGGGAGGCCTGCCAATCATGTTTGCACCTCCTCCCCTCCTCGGGTGCAGCAGCCACCTCAGCCTGCCGCCAGCGCCACTTTTGTGTTGTAGGCAGCAGCGGCTGGCGGCAGCAGCGAGGGAGTGCAGTGGCAGGGCAGCCACCCACTTGAGGCAGGGACGCTCCGGGGCCCGGGGGAGGCGCGTGGGGGCAGCAGGCGGGGCAGGGGGAGAGACCCAGGAGCTGGGCCCCCAGGCCCTGAATATTCCTGGAACTCGTGCACCAAGGGCCCATACAACTCGCCGCCCCTGTTCCCACCACCAACCCCGTTACAGCGCTGTATCTTAAAGAGCGTTTAGGAATTCAAATAAATGTCAGTTTAGAATAGAATACTTGTAAAAACTAGCATTATGTTTTACTACATTTACAGACATCTCTTTGTAGTAGCCTTCACTTTATTTTAAACCTGGTAAAGTTACTATTAATATAGCACCTTAAAAAGGAAGGTGACATCATGTACCTTTTTTTGTATCTAATGTAGCTGATTTTACTATCAGTACAGTCTGTGTTCTAACACAATGTACAAAATCCTTTGAACTTCATCCATTATAAGAGCCAGAAAAGGAGGCAAAGCATGAGGCAAAAAATAGTGCATCATAATACAAAATAAAGACACTCAAACATTTATAGAAAGATGTCTTTTGGCATTTTGTAAAAGTTCTATGCCAATTTTTCATGTTGGTCATGATTAATAAAATTTTATTTTAAACTGCATATTCTCTGTCCAAATGTGTTTTGCTGAGAACTGAAGAAAAAAAGAAAAGAAAAGAAAAGAAAAGGACTGATTGTCTGCTAAATTTTTACTATAAAAGATGCCAGATTTTTTGCTACTATATGAACTCTGCATAATGTGCCTGGAATTCTCGTTGTGCACATATATCATTAGGGTTTATCTGATTTATTGTATGAATCAACCATTGCAGGGCACCTATTGAAACTCTTCAGCAACTTCTGCCGAAGAATATCCTAATCCAACCAATATTTATAGACTCCATGAGAATGGGGTGCGGGGGGGGGGGGGAATATCTTGGTTCCAATTTACTTGATGCAAATGAACTGTATAGCCCTGTTTGCTGTGTATTACTTCATGGTGGTGGTATTTATTAATTAGGTTCAAATGAACCTCATTTGAAAAACAGGACTTTCAGTTCCAATTTTCTCATCACTTTCTCTTAGTGGCAATGTTTTGATAAAAAAGAATCATCAGAGCAAAATGGTGCAACATTTAACCAATAAGGATTAATTTCCTTCATTAAAAACAAGCAGCATATGTGACTTGAAGCAAAACATTTAATGAGCATTTTGCATCAGCTAAAAGTTATAAAGAGTATTGTCAGCCAAAACACAGATATTTTTGATGTTACATCTTCACCAATCAATGTGATCACAGGTAGATTTTTATTTTTAACATTTCAAATGAAATTCTAACAATGAATCCAATAAGCTCTGATTTAGTAGGATTAGATTCAATATATTTTAGGAAGTCCGGGGGAGGGGAAGATATAAAATAGAAGCTTTGGGTCATGTGCTTGCAGTCTTGCTACAATCCTATAAATAAAGCCACCAGCTATATTTGGAAGAGAAACAAATGACTTTAAAATGAAGTGACATTCCATCTTTGTAAGGAGGCAGTATGCATTCCTCAGCTGGTTTCTTTGATTTTATGTTGAGAAAATTCTACTGCCAGAAATGTGATTTTTTTTGTCTCAGATTATTATTGAAATTATAAATTATTCACTTGAGGTAAAACTTGAACATGTTTTTAATTGTGTGTTAAGCCTTTGCCTTTGTTTTTCTTAACAATATTCTTCTAAAGCTACACTTGCTCAACTCTATTAATAAAGAGTATTTTATAGGATATTTTATGGGCTACAGCTCATCAGCCACACAGGCTAACAATAGGGTACAAGTATAAAATTTAGTTGCAAGACTTCAGTGTTTGTCTGTGTATAAATGCAATTTTCATAGTTCACAATATATTGATAGAAATGTACTGAATATCCAGAAAAAAGCTTGGATTGTCACTTAAAGAAACTAAGGCCAATTTTCTCTCTCTTTTTTCCATTGTATTTATTTATTTTTTATTTTGGGTGTTTAACTTGATTCACTTAGAGACTCTTAAATTGGGCACTCAAAAACTGAGACCCCAAAACAATAGCCTATATTTGACTGTAGGCTTTTATGGCTTTGGACTACAATATACACTGGTTTTCAGGGTGAGTTCCAAAGAGACGTTCATCTTCACACAAATGTAGCCTAATCTGTAGTTCTTAAATTACCTTGAAGGCATAGTTCCCCAATTTAACTAGAATTTAGTGGTGTGAGAGGGTTTAGTCCCCAGATTAGCTACAGCGAAAAGGTCATCATTGGAATGAAGACCTTGGGGCACACAGGTGAAAAAACACACCACTTTACATATTGTCTTTATACACTATCTTTATTTCCAAGCCAAACCAAAGTACACTCAATGCAATATGACAAAGGAGAAAGAAATGATACAGAACATCCAGTATTTGCATTCCTCAAATAATCCTTTGCAAGGTCCCCCAAAGTAGTAGGTGAGATTGGGTGATTAGTTGGTGGTCATCATCCTAGTGTCTCCTGAGACATTTATGTCTGGAAACATTCATTATACTAATGCCCACTTTATCTCATGAATATTCATAGTGATTCCAACCCCCATTATTTAGCTGAACTGCCACCCCCACTTATTTTGGTGTCCCCAATTCTGATAGGATAACTAATCATTTATTCCATAATCATTAGCATGTACATCAACTAGTTACTATGGCATTATACTAGTTAACACTTTTGATTTTCAGTTGTAGATATTCCTTAAAACACCCTAAAATATCAGTAACCCATGTTTGTGGCTTCTCACTTCATACCAGTAAAAACTGACTTATTACACATTTATTACTATACATAATCTTATGTCTTAAAGTCACTAGCTTGTCATACTATAACCTAGGCCTTGATTAGTTATGCTAAGCTAGCTATTTTACAAGGCCCTGGATGTGATGGTCCTTTACTTGCATTATGGTAACCATCAATACTTACACGTTTCCTATATAAGCCACACAAATATGAAATCATTCAGATTTGGCCAGATCTCACTGTACTGCAAAAAATGTGCTACATTTATTTGAAACTTCTTGTATTAAGTGGCAAAAAGGCTAAAGAAGCATACCCACCTCACAGGCTTTAAAAAGAGTTTGTTCCACCTCTTCAATACCTGTTTCATCCCTGAAATGCTAGTGGAGTTTCTGTTATCTGGTTAGTCACTGGCTAGTTGCTTCCTGCGAGATCTGACCTTTCAACAAGCCATGAAAGAGGCTGTTTGTTCTATGCAACTGCATTTACCCCAAACTTTTGTGTGCCATGATCTTCCTTTAATCAAGCATTCACCAGAGTACTGTCTAAATGATACCGTAAGATATTTTCCTTCTCTAACTTCTGTGACTTACAGAGTGGGAGGTTTTTCTCTCAGTGGAAGACAGCATAATAAGCCATACAGCCTGAAGCTCTAGAGGGTATAAAACATTCTACTGTTGATGGACAGAAACTCCATATGGAGTGGAGCTCTCTGTCACCATCTGTTGGTGAACAGGGAAAATGCAGCTATAGAGAGTGTTTATTTGCATAACCTTTCTCCAAGTGACAATTGGGGAGTCACCAGACCTGCATACAAACTCCAAATTGGTGGGGTAGTGGGACTGAACTGAAAGAAGAGGGAAAGGATTCCTATTTTGCAGCAAGGACTCGGCTGAACTATCCTATATGTCATTGCCCCCCTGCACTGAAGACTTTGCAAAGAGAACATGCAGAGATGACTTTGTGGCAAAAGGTGGTGCAAAGGCAGCAGCAAGGCAGCTCTTCATAAAGTCACAGAGGGCAACAATAGAGCTGAATGACCACTGATGACAGCTTCCCCTAGTCAGCACCAATTAAGCTAAAATCACTATATATGTGTGAGATGGTAATGGAGCCTCAGGTTTGAATCAGATAGGGACTACTGCCAAAGACATGGTGGGTATGAGTAACATAAGAATGGCCATACTGGGTCAGATCAATGGTCTATCTAGCCCAGTATCCAGTCTTCTGACTGTGGCCAATGCCAGATGCTTCAACAGGAATTAAACAGAACAGAGCAATGTATCGAATGATCCATCTCATGTCATCCAGTCCCATCTTCTGGCAGTTGGAGGTGTAGGGACACCCAGAGCCTAGCATTGCATCCCTAACTATCTTAGCTAACAACCCATTGATGGACCTGTCCTCCATGAACTTATCTAATTTTTTTAAATGCAGTTATACTTTTGGCCTTCACAGCATCCCCTGTCAACAAGTTCCATAGGTTGACTGTGTGTTGTGTGAAGAAGCACTGCCTTTTGTTTGTTTTAAACCTGCTGACTATTAATTTAATTGGGTGACCCCTTCTTCTTGTGTTATGTGAAGGGCTACATAACATTTCCTTATTCACTTTCTCTGCACCATTCATGATTTTATAGACCTCTATCATATCCCCCTTTGCTAAATTGAACAATCCCAATCTTTTTAATCTCTCCTCATATGGAAGTTGTTCCATACCCTTGATAATTTTGTTGCTCTTTTCTGTACTTTTCCTTTTCTAATATATCATTTCTGAGATGGGGGGAACAGAACTGCACACTGTATTATAGGTGTGGGCTTTTATATAGTGGCATTTATATAGTGTCATTATTATATTTATGATATATAGTGACATTATGATATTTTCTGTCTTATTATCTGTCCCTTTCCTTATGATTCCCAATATTCTGGTAGCTTTTTTGACTGCCACTGCACATTAAGTGACTGTTTTCAGAGAACTATCCACAATGACTCCAAGATCTTTTTTAAGTGGTAACAGCTAATTTAGTCCCCATCATTTTGTATGTACAGTTGGGATTATGTTTCCCAGTGTGCATTACTTTGCAACACTGAATTTCATCTGCTATTTTTGTTGCCCAGTCACCCAGTTTTGTGAGATCCCTTCGTAACTCTTTGCAGTCAGCTTTGGACTTATCTTGAGTAACTTTGTATCTGCAAACTTTGCCTCCTCACTATTTATCCCCTTTTTCCAGATAATTTATTTAGATGTTGAAGACTCTGGTCCTATTACAGATCCTTGTGGGGCTCCACTAGTTATTTCTCTCCACTGTGAAAATAGACCATTTATTCCGACCCTTTATTTCCTACATTTAAACCAGTTAATGATCCATAAGATCACCTTCCCTCATATCCCGTGACTGCTTACTTTTCTTAAGAGCTATTCATGAGGGACGATGTCAAAAGCTTTCTGAAAGTCCAAGTACACTGTATCAACTGGATCATCCTTGTCCACATGTTTGTTGACTCCACTCCTTAAAAAAATTCTAATAGAGTGGTGAGGTATGATTTCCCTTTACAAAAGCCGTGTTGACTGTTCCCCAACACATCATGTTAATCTATGTGGCTGATAATTCTGTTCTTTACTATAGTTTCAACCAATTTGCCTGGTACTGAAGATAGGCTTATCAGCCTGCAATTGCCAGCATGGCTTCTAGAGCCTCTTTTAAAAATCTCCCTTACATTAGCTATTCACTAGTCATCTGGTACAGAGGCTGATTTAAATGATAGGTTATATACCAAGGTTAATAGTTTTACAATTTCATATTTGAGTTTCTTCAGAACTCTTGGGTGAATACCATCTGATCCTGGTGACTTATTACTGTTTAATTTATCAGTTTGTTCCAAAACTTGCTCTACTGATACCTCAATCAGGGATATTTGCTATCTAAAAATAATGGCTGAGGTGCGGGAATCTCCCTCCTAGCCTCTGCAGTTAAGACCAATGCAAAGAATTGATTTAGCTGCTCCTTAAGGGCCTTGATTTCACTGAGTGCTCCTTTAGTACAGCAATCATCCAGTGGCCATACGGATTGTTTGGCAGGCATCCTGCTTCTGATGAATTTTAAAAAAATGTTGCTGGTGGTGTCTGTGTCCTTTGCTAGTCACTCTTCAAATTCTTTTTTGGTCTGCCTAATTATACTTTTACACTCAACTTGCTAGAAGAACAGTTTAATATTCCTTTTTATTTTCCCTACCATTTCTATGTTTGTACTTTATAAGGGTCTTTTTCTCTTGAATGGAAATACATTGGTTTGGTGTTTAAGACGGGCAAAGAAAAGAATTGTGGAGTTAATATTTTTATGCAAAGCCTCTATCCAGCTAAATGAACAAATTAATCTCTCCCTTAGAAATTGATCCAAAGTTTATTTCTTGGTTTGAAGTCATGAAAATCCTTTGAAACTATTCAGGAAACAACATACATTAAAACAGGAAAGGAACAGGAGAGTTTTAGCATAAACCAATAAAAGGAAAAAAATTAATTACTAATTACTAACTGGAAACTTACCTGATCTTGGCTGAGAAAAGGCGGCCTCGTGATGTTGGGGTCTACTGCCCAAAGAATAGTATCTTACACAGAGTAAGATTTGGTGTGGAATTTTCAAAAGAGCTTAAGTGGCTTTGACACATAAATCCCATTGAAATAATGATAATACCTACCTCTTATATAGCGCTTTTCTTCAGTAGCACTTTACAAAGGCACTTTAAAAAGGCAGTCGGTATCATTATCTCCATTTTACAGATGGTGTAACTGAGGTACAGAAAGGTTGAGTGACATAACCCTGGTCACCAGCAGGCCACTGGCAGAGTTAAGAATAGCACCCACATCTCCCAACCCCCAATCTAATACTCTATCCACTAGACTATCTGTCTTCCATTCTGTTTTGAAAATCTAATCCTTCCTTTCTATAATGGAAAAGAGAGGTCTATAAAACCCAAGGATTATATACATGCACTGGGATATACAAATAGGAGAAACAGTTTTAGGCTGAAAGAACAAGAGAAAGTGGATTTATCTGTGAATGCAGGATTCAGTAACTTTTTAATATTCCATAATTAAGTTTCTTGCCATTTTAGTGCTTTCCATAGTATACATGCAGGTGTGTTTAGTCTTTTAAACGACTGTATCTTTTAACTAACTGCTTTCTTCTATGTCTGTAAAATTGCTAATAAACATAGAATTTTGCAAATGGAATTGGACACAGTTACTAGGAGCAGTCGCTAGCTCATGCATCCAAAAGGAAAAACGTTCTGTAGCTTAAAGAGGGACAGGGAAAAAAATAAAAATACCTGAGCATGGGGAGAACTAAACCACTTGAAGTCAGTGTTAGAGTCATGACCAGATCCCTCCTCCTTCCTGAATTTCTCTTCTATTCCTTTGATTTGCAAAAAAGACAAATTAAACAATGCTAGCATTTCTAGAAAGCTCAGCAACTAATGAAACACAAGCCTTATACATTACTTCATTTGTCTATTCCTTAAACAGTACTTAAATTCTACTATTATTTGTTCTTGCCTATAAAATTTGTCTTCTCAGAACATTACTGTGATAGAGGTCAATATCTAGACATCTGATCCTTAATATCAGATTTCTGAATGCTTATATACTTTCTGTTCACATAACTTATGCTATTGTTTTTGCCAAGCTTAGACATATTCTAAAACAGGAACAAGCTTAGACATATTCTGACAGATGAGGATGATTTCTAAAGTCTTATTTATCTACCCGGTGAGCATGGAGAGGTGATCAGAGTCAAATATCCTGCTCGCCCTATCCAAACTGAATCTTTCTTCTTTTTCTTAGGAGCAGCTAACACCATGGAAAGAGACTGTATAAGCTATATTGCCAACTCTCTCAATTTTATTATAAGTCTTCTAATATTTGGTGGTTCTCTTTTGAGTGACCTCTGCATAGTCCCACTCATGGAATCCTCCAGACAGTGCAGCCTGAATGGTAGAATTCTGGCTACTAGTAGCCAATGGAGCTCTCATGCGCTGCCTCCACCCCTCCCATCAGTGAACATTGAGCTTTCCAGGGTGAGGGTATTAAAGGGGCATCGTGCTCCAGCCACCTCAGTTCTGTCAACAGTGACCCGTGGATCAGTTTATAAAGTTGCTCCAGGATTCTTCTGGATCCGTGTTAAGTAGTTAATTAGTAGCATCAGTTACAGAAGTTAATTACAATATCAGTTACAGAAGTTAATTAAGATACCAGAACCAAAAAATTCTGGATTAAAGAGATGCACCTCATGTCCTGCAGCATTCCCAGCACTGGATGCACATGCTAGATGCCTGGTGTGTTTAGGAGAGTGGCACTCTCCGTCCAAATGCTCTATTTGCTCAACTTTTGACTGAAGAACAAAAGACAGAATAGATTCCAGACAATTTTACTGCATGAGGCCCTGTCAGTGACGCCATGCAGAATGGAAAGATCACAGAGCTTCACCAGATCTCAGAGGCCTGTTTTAGATCCGAATGATTCACCCAGGAAGAAGGACAGATCCTCCTTGTTGCCCAGTACTACAGGATCCAAGAAAAGTAAGGATGAGAAGAAGATGATCAAGGCATCAGCCTCTGTTTCCAACCCAATTCATGCTCAGCACCCTAGCTGTCTCCTTCTGAATGTCTGGTCATTGTCGATGTCGGCCTCTTTGCAAAGATTCAGTCCACAAGAGAAAGTCTCATCTAGATTGTTCCCTAGATTGTTCTTGGGGAACCAGGGCACAGTGCTCAGCCAGTCTGACTCACGAAAGACCTTCCCCACCCCCTCAGCCTCTGCTTGAACCAAAACCAATCAGAAGACTTACAAAAAGCAATGAAAAGGCAGTGTGAGACACACCTAAACCCCTGGGATAAGGATGACAGGATTAAGGAAACTCCCCTAGCCTCATTTGCATCCAAGATGGGACAAGGAGGAATCTCCATTAGCATACAGAATGGAGAACAGAGATTCCAAGGCAAGAACCACATGGAACTCTGGGACCAGAAAAGCAGGGAAGCACTGCATGATGGAGGATCACTGCTCCAGATGTTAATGAACCCATCCCTGCACACACCAAGCTCAGTAGTTATCAGACCAATTCTAGTAATAAATCCAATTCTAGTAATAAATAGTGAAGCTCCCTAATTGCATTGTGAGCTCCCTCCAAGGAACACCTCCGAAAGCCAGGAATGATCAGCTCCTGTGGTCTAGCCTGAACAAAACAACTTTGGTATACTCCCTTATTTACACATAAACAAATCTAGTGTTCTCCCTTGAACCATTGTTGTTTCTCTACCTATGCTCAAGTAAGTGTTCTGAGGCCTGGATCCAAAATCTGCATCAGTTTCATTGGGACTTCATCTTCTCCTGACTGATTATGCTGGGGGCTCTGCCTGGCATCAAAACTCCGGAACCTCAGCTACCCCCACCACCTGGGACCCCCAATCGATTCAAGCTTCATGGAGTGGTGAGAACCCAGCTCTCTGTCTCTATAAAAGTACAGCCTTCTGACCCTGACTTGTGTGATAAGTTATAGTTTTCTAAACCTGACTTTTATAATCAAGTTTAAGTTAGATTTAATATTATAACTGTTTTGTTTGTTTGGCTCCTCTATGGTTATTACCTGGCAATAAATAATTTTCATTATTAAGCTGGTTACTTCTCTCTTTCCCCCCCCGCCACCATGGGTGTTTTTTTTGGGTTCCTCATTCTCTCTGCAGCAACACTCCTTGTACCTAAGCTAAAAGATCCCTGCAGTGCCCAAAAATCCTGTGGGGTTTGCTCATCAAGTGGGTTGCTACCAGAACAATTGTAATGTGAAAGTGGGGAAAGAGACGTTCTGAACCTGGCACATATGATGGTGGCAGCTTGGAAGTGCTGCTCGACCCAGTCTGCTGAGTCCAGGGACATATTAGGGTGGCAGATTGAAAGTGCTGCTTGATCCAGCCTGCTCAGGTGTGCTCTATTCCGGTGTCGTACCGATGGCATATGAGGGTGATAGCTTGGAGGTGCTGCTTGACCCAGCCTATTGAGTCCAGGAACATATAAGGGGTCAGCTTGGGAGTGCTGATTAACCCAGTCCTCTCAGATGCGTTCTGTTAATGTGTGTGTGTGTTCATCTGATTCTGGGGCTGGAAGAACCCAGCCCTGGGGAATTTAGGTCCTGCAGGATAGCTCCATTGGGAGGGAACTTGCAGCAGGGAGAAGTAGAGCTCCGTATGAGAACACCAGTGACACAAGCAGTACATTGATATACATTGAACCCCCCTCCCCCAGAAGAGTAACCCTAATAAATGAGCATACCCCAAAATAATGGGCAAATCTGGTAACAAGATAGACTTTTAAGAAATCTGGCTTGGATACATGTCCTCAAGATAGGATCAGGAGATATTCCTCTTTGGAGCCAATCATGTTGAATCCAGATGAATGGGCTTCAAAAGCAAGAGCTCAGGAACTGACAATGAAAAGAACTAATAAAGATTTAGGAATTGGCACCAGCACAATACCACAACAGATAACAGTTAAGGCAATGGTTCATTGATTGGCTCTGTCTCCAGTTCAGCCGATAACTGAGCCAGGCATTTCTTCTGAGCAGATACTGGATGTTTTGTTACAGCTGATCCCAATAACTGCTTCCCCCAGGAGTCAGCAAAAAGCTAGAAGAAGTCAGTGTTTCTCCTCTACTTCCACCAACCAAGACCCCTTCTGGATCTCCAGACAAAGTTTTCTTTACACTCCCTTTTCATAGGATATTATCGTCTCCAGTTCCATCTGAACCATAAAGGTACTGGGATTGGGAAAGAGATGCAGATGAGAGGTCAAATTATAAAGGATGAATATAAACAAATAACACAAGTATGTAGGGACAAAATTAGAAAGGCCAAGGCACAAAACGAGATCAAACTAGCTAGAGACATAAAGGATAACAAGAAAACATTCTACAAATACATTAGAAGCAAGAGGAAGACCAAGGACAGGGTTGGACCATTACTCAATGAGGGGGGAAAAACAATAACAGAAAATGTGGAAATGGCAGAGGTGCTTAATGACGTCTTGGTTTCAGTTTTCACCAAGAAGGTTGGACAAGTTAAAATACTTAGACAAATTAGATGTCTTCAAGTCACCAGAGCCTGATGAAATGCATCCTAGAATACTCAAAGAGCTGACTGAGGAGATATCTGAGCCATTAGTAATTATCTTTGAAAAGTCATGGAAGACGGGAGAGATTCCAGAAGACTGGACAAGGGCAAATATAGTGCCCACCTATAAAAAGGGAAAGAAGGACAACCCAGGGAATTACAGACCAGTCAACTTAACTTCTATACCTGGAAAGGTAATGGAGCAAATAATTAAGCAATCAATTTGCAAACATCTTGAAGATAATAAGGTGATAAGTAACAGTCAGCATGGATTTGTCAAGAATAAATCATGTGAAACCAACCTGATAGCTTTCTTTGACAGCTTTCTTCTGTCACAAGCCTTGTTGATAGGTGGGAAGTGGTATATCTTGACTTTAGTAAAGCTTTTGATACTGTCTCACATGACCTTCTCATAAACAAACTAGGGAAATGCAACCTAGATGGAGCTAATATAAGGTGGTTGCAAAACTGGTTGCAGAACCATTCCCAGAGAGTGGTTCACAGTCATGCTGGAAGGATAAAACAAGTGGGGTCCCACAGGGATCAGTTCTGGGTCTGGTTCTGTTCAATATCTTCCGCAATGATTTAGATAATGGCATAGAGAGTACACTTATAAAGTTTGTGGACAATACCAAGCTGTGAGGGGTTGCAAGTGATCTGGAGGATAGGATTAAAATTCAAAATGATCTGGACAAAGTGGAGAAATTATCTGAAGTAAATAGGATGAAATTCAGTAAGGATAAAATGCAAAGTACTCCATTTAGGAAGGAACAATCAGTTGCACACATACAAAATGGAAAATGACTGCCTAGGAAGGAGTACTGCGGAAAGGGATCTGCGGGTCATAGTGGACCACAAACTAAATATGAATCAACAGTGTAACGCTGTTGCAAAAAAAGTGAACATCATTCTGGGATGTTTTAGCAGGAGTGTTGTAAGCAAGACACTAGACTGGAAGAATTACTTCTCCTCTGTGCTGATTAGGCCTCAACTGGAGTGTTGTGTCCAGTTCTGGGCGCCACATTTCAGAAAGGATGTGGACAAACTGGAGAGAGTCCAGAGAAGAGCAACAAAAATGATTAAAGGTCTAGAAAACATGACCTATGAGGGAAGATTGAAAAAATTGGGTTTGTTTAGTCTGGAAAAGAGAAGACAGAGGGGACATGATAACAGTTTTCAAGTAGGTAAAAGGTTGTTACAAAAAGGCGGGAGAAAAATTGTTGTTCTTAACCTCTGAAGATAGGACAAGAAGCAATGCACTTAAATTGCAGCAAGGACAGTTTAGGTTGGACGTTAGGAAAAATTTCCTAACTGTCAGGGTGGTTAAGCACTGCAATAAATTGCCTAGGGAGGTTGTGGAATCTCCATCACTGAGATTTTTAAGAGCAGGTTAGACAAACACCTGTCAGGAATGGTCTAGATAATATTTAGTCCTTTGATGAATGCAGGGGCCTGGACTAGATAATCTCTCTAAGGTCCCTTCCAGTCCTATGATTCTATGATCAGATCCAGAGAAACAATATTATAGACAGTCTTATACATAACTGCCAGATCCATATGCAAAAGGTATTTCCAACCAGATCCATCTATGGGCTTTTGGCCTCAAAGGCAAGTATCCCCTGGGTTAAATGACCCACTGGCCATTTCCTGCACCTGTATAGGAATAGACCTTCACCAATTTTCTGCCAAGAGGACATTCGATTGTTGGATCCAAAGGATGTGGAACTGCCAATGCAACTAATTCTGGATAAGTTACCTACAGAAGTAAGGGAGCTATTATTCTGAGGAAGAAGAATTACTGGAGCTCAAAAAGTCTGATCCAGGTTCTGTGGATTTGTCTTCTCCAGATGAAAATGTGGGGGACATTTCAGCATCATTGCCTTCACAGGATGCTGTAGATATTCCCTCAGTTTTTGATAAGGAATTGTCCCATTCTGTTTTTGACTTTTTTGTGGGCAGCCAGTAGGCATAGTGTTACACTTCCTTTGTTGGAAGGGTTGTTTCAACCAACAAAAACCATCTGGAATACTCCCTCATCTGTTCAGTCTTTATCAAGAAAAGCAGACAAATTATACCAGTTGTCTTGGGAAGGGCTTGCTATGTTTCATACTCATCCATCTCCTTATTCATGGTTGGGGCATCACTTCAAAGACAGAAGTACCCAAATCTATCTCCATCTGATAAAGAGGGGGAAAGTTCAGATGTATTTGGCAGAAAAATAATTTCTTCAGTTACATTAGTCATGCACATATCTAATTATGACACTGTCATGGCTAGGTACCAGTCTCATCTGTGGATAATAGTGTCTTAGTTTCTTAATGCCCTACCAGAGAAACATAAAGGGGTAGAAAATGCTATTTTGACAGAGACACAGACTGTTGCTAAACAGCAGTTGAATGTGGCATTTGACTCTTCAGATGTTTCAGCTAGGGCAACAACATTGGCTATCGCACTAAGATGACATGCATGGTTAAGATCAGTGGGACTTCCCATGAGACAAAGATGATGATAGATGATCTTCCTTTTGAAAGAGAGGGTCTGTTTAGTGTACTTATGAGGTTCAGGAGAAAATGAAAAATGTAAGATCTACAGTTAGATCTTTAGGTTTCTTTAATACAGTGAAGAGATTGTATTCAGCTCCACTATTTAGATACCAAAGACCATACCCCACCTTCTTCTTCTTCATCAATTCCTTATCATTATCAAAGAAGGACCTATCATTACCAGTCTCAACATCATGCTCCCAACATCAACAACAGAGACAGAGATCATTTAAACCTGGTAATAATAGAGGGAAAGCTTCCACTTCATTTTCTGAAATTTCTGCAAGATCTCAGATTTGACATGAGGACATGGAGCTACAAAACAGTCCAGTTTTTTACCCACAATTTGGGAACCACTTGTCCTGTTTTTATAAGCAATGGGAGTTAATAACATCAAAGAGGTGAATCCCGGAAGTTATTGCATGCAGGTACATGATTCAGTTAAGGATTCTTCCCTCTCTCTTCCTATCAACCCCCACTCTCCCTGCCCCCATTAAATCCCTGGTCAGGGATTGAGTTCATCTCAAATTGTTAAGGAAAGGGGTTCAATTTTTACTGCAGTCAGGAGCAATAGACATACGAGCTCAGAGAGGAAGGCGTTTTACTCATATTATTTTCTAATTTGAAAAAAAAGATGGTGGCCTTTGCCCTATTTTGGATTTAAGGTAATTAAACATAAATAAAAAAAATTGTTTCTGCATGTTTTCTCTTTCCCTTCAGGACTGCTGCTCTGGGCTTAAAAGATGCACATTATAGATTTCAATAAGACCATGTAATTGGAAATAGCTATGTTTTGTATGAGGAGATGAGCATTTTCAGTACAAAGTTTTCTCTTTTGGGTTTTCTACAACACCCAGGTTGTTTACAAAATGCCTGTCTATAGTGGCAGCGTACCTAAGAGGCAAGGGATGTATGTGTACCTGTACCTGGATGACTGGTTAATAAAAGTATCATCCAGAGGACACATCTTATTACATGTAAAATACATATGTTCTTTATTTGCCAGTCTGGATTACAAATAAGTTAGGAAAAGTCATTCCTAAACTCAACTCAGAGGATCCTGTTTATAGGGGCCATATTCAATTCAACTGTGGCCAGAGTTTTTCTCCCAGACAAGAGATTTATAAAAATAAAAATGTCTATATATCTCCTTCTTCAATCCCCACAACAACCAGTTCACCTTTTTCTCCTCCTGCTGGGTCTTTTGGCATCAACCACATCAGTGACACCACATGCTTGTCTTCAGATGAGAGATCTTCAACACTGGTTAACAATACATTACAAATCAGGTTTAGTCACCATGCATTGCAAAACAGTAATCCCACAGCAAGTGTTAACATCACTAACAAGGTGAACAAACACTCAGTGTAATGAGGGGTACACTTTTCAATTCCCCTCTGCCATCAGTAATACTTTCCTCCTCTGCATCTACATTGAACAACAATTTGTTCGTCACAACTCATTGGTCACCAAAAGAAAAGAACCTACATATCAATACATTAGAGCCAAGAGCAATCAGACTGGCTCTAAAGGTCAAACACAGAGCAGTTCACATGGTAACAGACAATATGACAGCATTATATTATCAGAACAAGCAAGAGGGGCTGATTCCCTGAAATTATGCATGGAGACAAAGAGCCTTTTGAACCGGTGTACAGACACAATATTCACCCAGTAGTATTCTATGTAGCCAAGGAATAAAACTCCCTTGCAGATCATCTCAAAAAAATAAAAATATCAGATGCACGAGTAGATTTCGAAGGACAAAGTAGCAATATACCTCTTCAGTTTATGGGGGAATCCAATAATAGATCTTTTTGCATCCATCAGCAACAGAAAGTGTCACAAATTTTGCTTGAAAGCAGGCAGAAGCAGGGACTCAGTATCAGATACCTTTCTAATATTCTGGAGTCAGGGCTTAATATATGCATTTCCCCTATTTCCCCTCATTCAGAGAGTGATCAACAAGGTAAGACAGGACAAGGCCAGGGTAATTTTAATAGTGCCAGTATGGCCCAGAGAACAATGCTATCCGGACTTAATTCACTTGTCAAGAGAATTAATGAAGCCTCTGCCACTGGTACCAGACTTCTTGTTGCATGGTTTATCATTCAGGATGGTTTATCATTCAGATCTTCAGTTTCTTCATTTAATAGCATGGGAAACAGGATTCCGGAACATCTCAAAAGCAAAGCTGTTCGTTAGAGGTGCAGAATGTATTGTTACATTCCTGGAAAGAGTCCACAAGAAAATGTTATAGTCATATATGGAAAAGGTTTATATTGTGGATTTCTGTGTATGGTATACATCCATATACAACATCAATTGCTTATATATTAGAATATTTGTTGTATCTTGAGAAAGCAGCCATATCAGCATACCATGTACCTGTGGAGGGCAAATCAATTTTTACTAATGATGTAGTTAAAAGGATCTTAAAAGGCATTAAATAACTTATACCCCCCAATAAGATGCCCTATGCCATCTTGGGATCTGAATTTAGTGCTATCACAATGGATGAAACCTTCTTTTGAATGTTTGGGGAATTGTTTATCTGGCTATAAAGACAGTATTTTTATAATGATCACTTCTTGCAGGTTTATAAGTGAAATTCATGCATTAATGGCAGATCCACCATTTACTGTTTTTCACAAAGACAAAAGTTCTTTGTAGACACCCTTGGTTTTTACCAAAATTGGTCTCCGATTTTCACATAAACCAGTCTATAATTTTACTCCAAACCTCTTACTCAGGAGGGAGAGGCTAAATTACATACTGGATATTAGAAAAACTTTAGCTGTTTATTTAGACGTGACTAAGCAGTTTTGACAGTCCCCAAAATTGTTCATTGCATTTGAAAAGAAGAACAAGAGAAAAGCTATTTATGTTAAATGCTTTCAAGATGTGTTAGATTATGTATTAATGAGACTTAAAAACTGAAAGGGTTGTCCCTTCCTCAAGGAATTAGAACATATTCTACTAGATAGAAGGTGGCTTCTATGGCTTTTTTTCTAGACACATTCCTCTAAGAGAGAGATGTAGAAGCGGCAATGTGGATTTTTGATCACACCTTTAGTAAACACTATACCTTAGATTTAGCATCTAGATCTGGTTCAAGATTTGGGAGAGCTTTCCTCCAGTCCTTATTTAATTGGGGGGGAACTCCAGGGGCCCCACCATCCTGATTTAGAGTACTATTTATTAATCTATCCCACGAGTGGGAATATGTTGAGGATACTCAAAGGAGAAAAGACGGTTACTTACCTGTAACCAAAATTCTATGAAATGCATTCTGCATATACTAACTCCCCGCCCACCTTTCCTCACTACCTCAGAGTGCTACCTACCACAGGGCTTGGGATTGCAGGGGAAGACACTGAGATGGCTGGAGTACCATGCCCCTTCAATACTCTCCTCTGGAATGCTCAATGTTTACTGAAGAGAAGGGCATGGGAGGAGCGTGAGCTCTCCAATAGCTACTACTAGCTAGAATTCTACCCATTCTGGCTGCACTGTCCAGAGTATCCCATGAGTGCATCTCAAAGAACCTCAGAGTCCATCTCAAAGAATCTCAGTTACAGGTAAGTAACCTTCATTTTTCTTTAAGCCCCAGCACCTGGAGTCAAGTGACTTTGTGATAATCCAGACTTTTTTTTATTAAGTGTTCAGCCTTCATGGTGGTTGACAAAAGCCTTAAAATGTGAACCAAGTATATCCTAAAGGCTTAAATGCTAGAACACATGTTAAAAAGCCCCAACATTTATTTATAAAAGTCTTGGGATTTTTAAGTCCAAACTATGATTTTGTGGGGCCTCCTTGATGCTTTTAGATTGTTTGGAGTTGGCAATACTGTACAAGGAATTTTTCAGAAGGTGAATTCTGATAATCTCCTTGATTACAGATCCAGTTTTCCTTCCCAGAAGTGTATGCATAATGCTGCTGATTATGGAGGTGGAGAAAGGATGATGGGCAGATTTTTTTTCACAAAATGTCTGAAATAATCAGTGAGAGACATAACACAGCAGAAAGTATGAAAGGATTAAATCATTGATATATAGCACAAGTTTTTAAAAAAACATATGTTATTGAAGGAGTCCCTTGTAGATTGTATGAGGAGCCTACTGTAGATGGTACATTCAGCACTGTCACAGACGTTGGGACAGATGTTAAAATCACTCAGAGTCTTACATTTGTCTCAATCGTATATTAGTTACCAAATCAGGACTCTTCCTACAGCATCTGTACATTTTCCTAAATGATTGCAATGTCAATTCTTGTTGCTGTCTCTTTCTCCCCCTCGGCCTGATTTCTTCAACAGCAATATAAGGTATGATCACGGATATTTTCACTGTTAACTATTAGAAGTTTGCTTTTCACATTATAAATTCAGGGTAAACCTGTGTTCTTATTCTTTACCGATTCATTTCAAAGATAAATAACCACCTATATCGAAGGATACAATTTTCAGTATGACCCAGATTATAAATCAACTTTAATTTACAGTAACCCGTTATCAGTTCTCTTTGATTTCATGAGTTAGCTTGGAGCCACACGTCTTTACTTCACAACATTAAATCTTTCACAAATGCTGACAGGTATTCTTTAAAATATTTATGTTTTCACATGACCTTTATGCCTTAATGCAGTTAGTAAATCATGCTTCTCAGTTGGTACTATGGTAGAACCCAGCAGCACCACCAGAGTTAATGCCTGTCAATGATTCCCTCTTTAACCTGTCTGTTTATGAGGTTATAAATAAAATAACACAATTCACTCTGAGCAGAATCTTTGCTTTCAGTCGATGCCCTTAAGAGCCTGCCAAGGTTACTTCAGTATTTCCTACTTATTCCCTGTGGTGAATATAGTAACTTTATCTAAGTGAGACATGAGTGGCTAGTTTTAACCATCAAACAATATCATAGATTAGATAGATAGATCTGCCACCTTTGGCCTTCTATGGATTTGTAGATTTTAAGGACCAAAAGAACCTTTTAGGATAACCTAGGTTGACCTCCTGGTCATATAACTTCACTGGTCATATAACTTCACATAGCAATTCCTGTAACAATTACTTGTGACTGAATTACAACATATCATTTAGATTTACAGACTCCAAGTGACAGAAAATTGATCACACCTCATAGTAAGCTGTTCCAATAATTAATTGCCCTCTGTGTTAATAATTTTTTTTTTATTTCCAGTTTAACTGTTTTTAGGGTTAACTTCCAACCATTGGATTTTATCTTCTTCTGCCAGATTAAAGAGCCCTTTAGTGTCCATACTTGTATGGATTGTCTCCCTGTATAGGTACTTCTAGATCATGATTAAGTCATATTTTAACCTTCTCTTTGATAAGCTAAACAGATGTGAGCTTCTTAGGTCTCTTCTTTAACATGAATCATTCCTGTAGATGTTTTTTTACCACTTTCCAATTTTTTAGCATCCTTTTTAATTGGTGAACACCATTACATTAATTGTTCCCCAGTGCAGTATGCAGAGATAATATCACCTCCTACTCCTGCTCAGTATGCCCCTGTTAATACAATCCAAGGATTGTGTGCCAGTCTCTACTATTACGGTCACCACTTTTACAAAATTATGATAAATCTTGTGCAAAGTATGCCTTGTGAGGTATCACTGGAAACATCATAATCTGTTGACCATTACTGTTCTGTAGAAATGTATTATCATTGTATATGTAGTTATGAAATTTGCTATATGTTTGTCACTGAAACATATTGTGAGTCTAAGAAACACCCACAGGCTAGCCTTTCAGAGAGGACAAAGAAACTGTAAACACAGAAAGAAAAGGAGTACTTGTGGCACCTTAGAGACTAACCAATTTATTTGAGCATAAGCTTTCGTGAGCTACAGCTCACTTCATCAGATGCATACTGTGGAAAGTGTAGAAGATCTTTTTATACACTCAAAGCATGAAAAAATACCTCCTCCCACCCCACTCTCCTGCTGGTAATAGCTTATCTAAAGTGATCACTCTCCTTACAATATGTATGATAATCAAGTTGGGCCATTTCCAGCACAAATCCAGGTTTCCTCTCCCCCTTCCTCCCCCCCCCCCCACACAAACCCACTCTCCTGTTGGAAATAGCTTATCTAAAGTGACCACTCTCCTTACAATGTGTATGATAATCAAGGTGGGCCATTTCCAGCACAAATCCAGGGTTTAACAAGAATGTCTGAGGGGGGGGGGCGGGTAGGAAAAAACAAGGGGAAATAGGTTACCTTGCATAATGACTTAGCCACTCCCAGTCTCTATTCATTATGCAAGGTAACCTATTTCCCCTTGTTTTTTCCTACCCCCCCCCCAAGACATTCTTGTTAAACCCTGGATTTGTGCTGGAAATGGCCCACCTTGATTATCATACACATTGTAAGGAGAGTGATCACTTTAGATAAGCTATTACCAGCAGGAGAGTAGGGTGGGGGGAGGTATTTTTTCATGCTTTGTGTGTACAGAAAGATCTTCTACACTTTCCACAGTATGCATCCAATGAAGTGAGCTGTAGCTCACGAAAGCTTATGCTCAAATAAATTGGTTAGTCTCTAAGGTGCCACAAGTCCTCCTTTTCTTTTTGCGAATACAGACTAACACGGCTGTTACTCTGAAACCTGTAAACACAGAGGCCTTCCATGCCAAACCTCACGTAGACAAAACGCTCATGCCACAATTAGCAATTCATATGGAGGATGACGGGCTGGGTAGATAGGCAATGGAACTGCCTAACCCCATGACACAGCAAAGATTATTCCAGCAACTGGTGTAGAGTATAAAATAACGGACAGCGACCTTGTGAGTCCACCTTTCCTCCCCCACCTACACTGACGGCCACAAGATCGCTTAGAAGACAAAGAAACATTTGAACCTGGGGGAGTGATCCTAACTGGAAAAGCTTTTCAGTTAGCACAGACTGTTGTAGATTTTGGGTTAAGATAAACCTTATTACGTCACATTTGACTTAGCTTGATAAAGTTTAGGACTTAGACTGCAATTTTATCTTTTATTTCCTTTTTGTAACCAATTTTGATCTTCTATGCCACTATCACTTCTTAATCTCTTAAAAATCTATCTTTTTTATGTTTAATCTAAACCAGTGTATTTTTGGCTGAAGTGCTTGGGGTGTCTACTCTGGTTAACAAGGGCTGGTGCATATCTATTTCTCTTTGATGGAAAGATGAACTAATTAATTATCTTACTCTGATCAAGGGGGTCTTGAGCAGTGTAAGATGCACATTTCTGAGATGCAAGGCTGGGGGAATTTGCAGGTGTCTTCCTGTTTACAGTTCATGAGTGGCTGTGAGATCCTGCATTTAACTTTGCTAGGTGTGCCTCTGCATGATGATGGCTGAGTGAACAGAGCCTAGAGACAGCCTGGACATCAGAGTTAAAGGGGTCTCAGTGGTTCCACAGTCCAGATTCCTTTAGGCCTTTGAACCACTGCATCACACGAGGAGCTCAAGTTCATAATCCCTATGTCATTTTTTCTAAGTAATTACTTTCCAGATACAGTCGCGTATCCTCTAAATATGGGCTGTATTTTTCTTCCTAGACAATGATTGTCAGTCACCATAGGGTCTCAAACCCAAGCTTGTTGGGCAGGTGCCTTATCCTTTGCACCAGCAAGCTTATTTGTGGCTCTTTACCTTTCTCAACTGATATGTGACAAACTGTGAAATCTGCCATGTGAAGTCTGGCATCCCTCTGATTTATATGGGGGCTGATTAGTGCAACCGATAAATACAAATGAAATTCTATTCTGCACTTCAGACCTCAGTGAAAGTAAGAAAATTAAACATTTTATTTTGTGAGATTCAATCACTGTTTAAATACAGTAGATGCTCGTTAGTAGCAACATATCGGTGCCCTTTTCCTGTATTGCTCCTAAGCAGTTGTTGCTGTTATGGGGAGTGTTGTCTGACCAAAGCATTCGAAGAGTTAAGGGTGTTTCGGAAGGGGTGGGGAAGTCACATTGTGCAGGAGAAGCTGGGAGGGGACCCCAAGTGTGGGAGTAATGGGGCAGGGGAACCCTACGTTTGGCAGGGGAGCCCTCAGTTGGCAAAATGGCTGAGCGAGCCTGGATGCCGGGTACAGGCTGAGGATGCTCCCATTGGCAGCTTTATGCTCCACCGTGGTGAGGGATGGATGGATGGATGGGGAGAGCACCATGCACAGCTTGCAATGGAAGGGGGGTTGGCTCCTAGCACAGAGACCAGAGACGGGAAGGGGAGGGGTCAGTGCCCTGGGGAGGGAGCTTCCCCATCCTACCCCCTCTTTAAAAAACACCACAACCACACCACACCGCCAGCAACCAAGATGGAGAGGACAGCGCAGTGTGCGGGGGGGGGGGTTCCCCAATACTCTACACTGCAAAATAGCAACCCTCCACCCCATGCTGTCTGCAAGCCAGACGCTGAAGAACAGAGGAGGAAACCTTCCAGCCAATCCTCTGCTGCTCCCCCAACCCCAGCTTCCCCCCCCCCAAAAAATCCCTCCTTTCCATACTCTGCCCACAAACTCCCCCCTACACATGCTCTCTGCTCAGGCTCTGTCAGGCAGGGCACGTGGATGGGGTTGTGTGCCCTGGAGCTGCGTTGAAGGGCTAGGGTCAGGAGAGGAGTAGAACAATATAGTTTGAGGGGTAACACCCCTACATATCCCCCAATCTCCACCCTGGATGTGATATCACGTCACAAACATTGCTCTTATGTGGCGGCTATGTTGCTGTTACCAAGTGCACAATTCGTAGTTGGGACAATGTTCCAGGGGAAATGTTGCTCACAACTGGTGGTTGCTTTAATTAGGTGTTGCTGAAAACAAGCATTTACTGTACCACCACATGCAAAACAATTTACTTCCTACTGTCTCCGTTTCATGATTGTTTCCTGGAAAGATACCTCAAAAGAGTAACTTCTTATTAGCACATTTGAAATACATATAGTTCACTGCTGTACATGTTCCAAATTCAAATAGAGTTTATGTTCAGTTTGACTAGTGGGACAAAGCAACTGAAATCAAGCAACCAAAAAGAAAGATCAATAAAAAAAAAAAACCCAATTCTGAATAAAGCAATATCTTAATTTCCTTTAAAAATCTAAGGCCTTTAGTTCTTGAAAAACAAGGACATAGTAAGAACAAGATGTCGTAAATATCTATTTAATTAATGTGTCATTGCTCTGAGGGGTTTTAAAAAATGAAGAAAAATCCCAATTGGCAAAGAAGAAACAAACAAACCGTGATCCATTTCTTTGTAAGAAAACAGTGATTTCCAATCACAGCACTACCTACAATAGTATTCATCTTGTGACAGGAAAAAAGATCTCTCTGGGATTTAACTTTAGAAAAGCAATCAGATCCTGCTGGGTCGCTAAATGAGTCAACCTGTCTAAATTTTTTTTTTTACTAGAAATATATCTGCATTCCAGCACCTTGAAACTATTGTAAAAACACAAACACAAAAAGTAAAATTAATCCGCAGGGGACTGTAATGGTTGTTGTTAATAATACTCCTCTGAACTTAAGGGCTCAAGTGTTGAATGTCTGTCAAATAAAGGAGAGAGACAGGCAGCAAGGAAAGGAAGCAAGGCCAGGCACAAAACAAGGGGAGCATTTTCAGCTTCAACGGGTACAAATTGTAAATGGGAAATGGGTTGTTAGCAAAATAAATTACATCCTGCCCTCCTCTAATTTTTCACAATCTGTGTGGTACAGCCTTCACCATTGATATTGCGAACCTAGTCTTTGCATCTGTATTCATTTATCAAGACCTAGTGGGTAAACCAATCCTGTTTTCCCTAATAATTTAATGCCAGAAGCACACTATACCATTCAAAAAACCTCCCACTTTCCCACATGTACTTCCAGTTAAAGAGAAAAAGAAAAACAGTCAGGGTAATGTTTTACTAAACAAGGTGGTTATGTGGTGAACAAACCTTTATGAAACTCTTTCTTGTTTTGAAACCTCTGGTTAACTTAACACCAAACCCAAATCTAAAGTAATCTTCTACAAATATTTTCAGGAAATGTAATTTCTCCTTAGCATTTCATAATTCCTTCAGTAAAATTATATTCAACAGTTAGTCCCTTCACTGCTGCAGCATTATACTGTTCTGGAACTTTTCTTTGCAGTCATTCAAATTAATGAAATATTAAGATTTTCAAAGTATAAACTGAATAAGCAACTTTCACACCAGACATGCTATTAGTCCTGATGACTGAATTCAAAATACACTGTGTTTCTACCAGTAGATGTAAGTTTTATATGGAATGGGAAAGTGACACACTGGGCGGAATCCCCAAAATGTCTTTCGTAATCCCTGACAAATATACGCAAGTAAGCAAGCCAGTCAAGGATTTAACCACACCCTTCACAGCTAGCTATAACTAGGACTGTGCATGAATGCACATGCAGTTATTGTCTGAACTACTGTGATGATGACAGAAAGCTACACATTAGTCAATGAAATGTACTTGGTATATTACATGGAATGGGAAACTGCTTATTAACATAGCAGGGGAACGGGATTCTCAAAATCTTTCACCGGAGCCCTGACGCAGAGCCGATTAATTGAGCCAGAGAATGGAGTCTTATGTCTCTTTTGCAAGAAGGGTCATGCATGTACCAGTATTTCAAGTCTCAAGAAAACAAAAAGCATGAGTCAGATCCCCCAAAAATCATGAATTTTTTTTTAGATTATATCATGGGGTTTTTTGGTGCTCTTTTGATTTTTTAACTCTCTGTGCCACTCTCCGGTGTATGTGTGTGTGTGTGTGAGAGAGAGAGAGAGTTAGTTAGTGTTCCCCATTCTCCAAACTTTATGTGTGCGGTGTTCTTGGCCTTTGTTACACGATCTCTCACCCCACCTCTGCCCACCCCCGCCAGCAATTTAATTCTGCCCTCCCCTCCCACCATCTCCAAATCAATCCAGTTCCCTTGAGTCAGTTCTGTCCATCCTTGACCTGCAACCAGCCTCTGTCTCATGTCAGGTTTCAGAGTAGCAGCCGTGTTAGTCTGTATTCGCAAAAAGAAAAAGGAGTACTTGTGGCACCTTAGAGACTAACCAATTTATTTGAGCATAAGCTTTCGTGAGCTACAGCTCACTTCATCGAAAGTGCCACAAGTATTCCTTTTCTTTTTGTCTCATGTCAGTTCAGTCCTGCCACCAATTCTGCTCCTCCCAGCATCACCTTTGCTCCTTCTGGGGCTATTCACACACACCCCTTCAAGGCCTGGGGGTAGGGCAGCTGCATGAGGGCTCCCTTTCCTCCTTTCCCAGACCAATTGTTGCACGGAGGGAGAGGTGAGAGAGATGAGTGGAGGAGTTGTCCCCATTGATCACAGGTGTGGGGAGGAAGAAGCAGAGTGGCCCTGTACCTGCTCCCGTCCCTCCTGTGAGAATGGTACCAGTTGCTGACGGGAGACGGAGAGAGCTCTTCCTGCAGGAGGCGGACAAGTGGGGCAGGCAGTGAGTTAGAGGCTATTTTCCCCTAGGCAGGGCTCAAATTTGCATGAGGACTGGAGCATTTCACCTCATTGCAGACTGGGCTCCAGCCCCAGCCCACATCCCTTCACTCATGAAAAAAAATTGCAAGTGCTGGCGACACTGATGTACATACAACTATTTTGAGTAATGAGCAAAACTAAATTTAAACTCTGCACTCAGAGTAGTTTATATGTGCCTTAAAGCAGAGACTGTCTCTTATCTGTGAGACTGTTTTTTATATGTTCATGTCTCGTGTCACTGTATAGCCTAGCAAACAAGGCCTTGAACATGACTGAGACTTCTGGGCATTGGTGCAGTGTGAATGAATGATAAATTCATAAAATAATAAAACAATAAATAAACAAATAATTCTTAGAGTGAAATGATTGGGCAAGGACTGCATGACTTAGAAAAGAATATATATATATCTCACTCTGCCCCAGAAGCAGAACCGGGATTAAATTGGTACTCTCTTGTTCCCATGGGAATATAATCTATGATAACAATTTACCAGGCCCATGTTGCTTCCCCTCCATACCAGCTCACCTGTGACTGTCATGGAGGGAGGCAGAATTAAGGCTCTGCCCACTGCCCACCTGCACAGGAGTAGCAGCAGCAGAAGCTTCTCTTCCCTGCAATGCTCTGACCTATGATATGAGTAGTCAATATAGGAGAGACAGGAGTGGGCACCTTATACCCCGTTACTCCTCTGCATAGGTGAGGCGGGCAAGTTACAATCTTCTATAAGGGTGTACAATTACCCAGAGATGAAGAGCACAGATGGTGGATGACCACATTACTATCAAGAACAGGGAAGATCGATATATTCTGCCAGTGAGTTTTCATACATTTGGATGGAAAAATCAACAAAAAAATTTACAGAAGATCCCCAAACGATAACACCATAATCCTTTATATTTTCAATTTCCTCTATGTCAATGGACCATGTAGATAGTTAGTCCAGTGTTGAAATTTGAACGACTTAAAATAATTATTATTATTGTTCTTTCTGAAACATATCAGAAGCCCCTCAGGCAATCACATTTTTCCATAAGCACACAAAAGCCATTCCCCACTGAAGCAGTTGTCAGCTTCCCTTTAAAAAAAAAAAAGCAGGAACATGGAATGTAGTAGGTTTTTATTGTAAAACCTGAAGATAATAAACAAACTTTAGTCATACCAAAGGTGGGATATAGATGGTATAACTGACCAAGAATATGATTAATATAAAACTTAAGAAGCAGCTCCTCTCCACTAAAATTAGAAGGAAGCACTGAACATATTGGGGACTGTCATAAATATAAAGGGAAGGGTAACCACCTTTCTGTATACATTGCTATAAAATCCTTCCTGGCCAGAGGCAACATCCTGTTACCTGTAAAGGGTTAAGAAGCTCAGCTAACCTGGCTGGCACCTGACCCAAAGGACCAATAAGGGAACAAGATACTTTCAAATCTTGGGGGAGGGGGGAAGGAGGGAAAGGCTTTTGTTTGTGCTCTTTGTTTACGTGTTTGATCTCTCTTGGAACTGAGAGAGGCCAGACAGAAATCCATCTTCTCCAACCCATCCTAATCCAAGTCTCCAATCTTGCAACCAGTATAGGTAAACCAGGCAAGGCGGATTAGTTTATCTTTTGTTTTACGTGAATTTTCCCTGTGTTAAGAGGGAGGATTATTCCTGTTTTCTGTAACTTTAAGGTTTCGCCCAGAGGGGGATCCTCTGTGTTTTGAATCCGAATACCCTGTAAAGTATTTTCCATCCTGATTTTACAGAGATGATTTTTACCTTTCTTTTTTTTTTTTTTTTTTTTTTAATAAAATCCTTCTTTTAAGAACCTGACTGATTTTTCCATTGTTCCAAGATCCAGGGGTTTGGGTCTTTGATGATTTTGTAACAAATTGGTTAGGATATTATTCTCAGGAAAGAGGGTGTATAGGGCTTGGGGGGATATTTTGAGGGAAGTCATCTCCAAGTGATCTCTTTCCCAATTCTTTGTTTAAAACGCTTGGGGGTGGCAGCATACTGTTCAAGGCCAAGGCAAAGTTTGTACCTTGGGGAAGTTTTAACTTAAGCTGATAAGAATAAGCTTAGGGGGTCTTTCATGCAGGTCTCCACATCTGTACCCTAGAGTTCAGAGTGGGGAAGGAACCCTGACATGGTGGCAGAGAGGTGGGATCATTTTGAACCAGAGATCATTTTGAACCAAAAGCACAGACCTGAAGAGGGTTTTTTTTAAGCTGAGGGCAGCGAGAGAGTTTTCTATTTGCCTGGAGACAGAGATGTTAGTTTTTTTACAAAGGGATTTTTCTTTTTTGAGCTGGAGTTTTGTCTACCTAAAGGCAAGGTAGTTAACGTCCTGCAGGGAAATTCACAAGGTTTCCCCCCCCATCTCTTGGGTATAGCTAGAGTTAAGCACAAGAAAGCAGGAAAATGATTACCAGTGAAGCAGCTAATAAACTAGAGCTGGCCAGATTCAAAGCTGAAGAGAAACAAAAAGAGCATGATAGACAGATGGTCTTAAGGTGCTTGGATGTGGAGGCAGAAAAAGCCAGAGTGGAGGTAGAGGAAGCTGCCCACAAGAGAGCTATGGAGGAGAATGAAAAAGAGAGGAAGCATGCACTGGAGATGGAGAAGGCAAAGGCTCAGCAGAATATACCAACAAACCCTAGCAATCCTTCTCCAGGTATCTCTTCCCATTCCAGAAAGTTCCCCACATACAAGGCAGGCAATGATACCGAGGCCTTCTTAGAAAACTTTGAAAGGGCCTGCCTTGGGTACAGCATCTCAACAGACCAGTACATGGTAGAGCTGAGGCCGCAGCTAAGTGGACCCTTAGCACAGGTGGTGGCTGAAATGCCTAAGGAACACATGAACAGTTATGAACTTTTTAAAACCCAGGTGAGAGTCAGAATGGGGCTAACACCAGAGCATTCCCATCGGCAGTTCAGAGCCCTAAGGTGGAAACCAGACTTGTCATTTACCCGACATGCCTACCGCATTTTGAAAAATTGGGATGCCTGGATATCAGGAGCAAGTGTTAAATCTCCAGAAGAGTTGCCCTTCCTAATGCAAATGGAGCAGTTCTTAGAGGGTGTTCCTGAGGAACTAGAAAGGTACATCCTAGATGGGAAGCCCAAAACTGTAATCGAGGCGGGGGAGATTGGAGCCAAATGGGTGGAGGTGGCAGAAAAGAAAAAAACTAGTAGCAGTTGGAGCGAATATCAGAAGGGGCAACCCGAAACAAAACCCTATCACCGGGGCAACCAAGACCCCACCTACATCCTAAGGAAAACCCCAGACACCTTATCGTCCCACCACACCATTCTCCAGAACCCACCGCGCCCCAGTGATCAGTCAACTGGGCAATGTTTTAAATGTAGTGAGCTGGGGCATGTGAAGGCCAACTGCCCCAAGAACCCCAACAGATTACAGTTCATTGCATGGGGATCACACCAAAGGTCCTCAGGCCCAGATGCCTCCCAGATATCCTTAGAGCGAAGGGAAACTTTGAGTGTGGGCGAGAAGAAGGGTACAGTGTGGAGAGACACTGGAGCGCAGGTGTCAGCTATCCATTAATCCCTAGTGCACCCTGACTTAATCAACCCAGAGGCCCAAGTGACGATTCAACCCTTCAAGTCCAACTCTTTCGATTTGCCTATAGCCAAGTTGCCTGTCCAGTACAAGGGCTGGTCAGGAACGTGGACTTTTGCAGTCTATGATGATTATCCCATTCCCATGCTGCTGTGGGAAGACTTGGCCAACCAGGTAAAGCTGGCCAAGAGGGTGGGAATGGTCACCTGCAGCCAGACGAAGCAAGCTTCCATACCTATCCCTGTTCCTGAGCCTTCCACCAGGGCCCCGTCTGTGTTACCAGAGACCCAGATGGAGGTGGTGGAACTGGATCCCCTGCCAACGACTGCAACGGCCATAGTGGATCCAGTCCCAGAGACCCAGCCAAAGCCAGTCCCCGAACCGAAACTGGCGAAGCAACCGGCACCAGAACCATTCCCAGCACTGAGTCCAGCACTTGCAACCCTGTCTACAGCTCCAACACCAGAGGGCACCACCAAGCTTGCACTGGCAGCAGCAGCAGATGACCCTACACAAGAGTCTTGTCCAGAGCCTGAAATACCCCATAGTGCACCAGCGGAGAGCGGTTCACCATCAACGGAAACAGCCCCATCACCTGCATCACCTCCAGAGGGACCAAGCCCAGGTCCACAATCCAGTGAGGAACCGATTTCTCCAGCATCAAAGGAACAGATCCAGGCCAAACAGGAAGCAGATGATAGCCTCCAGAGAGCTTGGATGGAGGCACGGAGCAACCCACCGCCTCTCAACTCTTCTAATCAATCCCGGTTTATTGTAGGAAGAGGACTTTTATACGAGGAAACTCTTTCTGGTGGGCACCAGGAAAACTGGCATCCTCAGAGACAGTTGGTAGTTCCAACTAAGTACCAGGGAAAGCTCTTGAGCTTAGCCCATGATCATCCTTGTGGCCATGCTGGGGTGAACAGGACCAAAGACCGTTTGGGGAGATCATTCCACTGGGAGGGAATAGGCAAGGATGTTTCTGCCTATGTCCGGTCTTGTGAGATATGCCAAAGAGTGGGAAAACCCCAAGACCAGGTCAAAACCCCTCTCCAGCCACTCCCCATCATTGAGGTTCCATTTCAGCGAGTAGCTGTGGATATTCTGGGTCCATTTCTGAAAAAGACACACAGAGGAAAGCAGTACTTACTGAGTTTCATGGATTTTGCCACCCAATGGCTGGAAGCAGTAGCTCTAAGCAACACCAGGACTAAAAGTGTGTGCCAGGCACTAATAGACATTTTTGCCAAGGTAGATTGGCCCTCCGACATCCTTATAGATGCAGGAACTAATTTCCTGGCAGGAACTATGGAAAGCCTTTGGGAAGCTCATGGTGTAAATCACTTAGTTGCCACCCCTTACCACCATCAAACAAATGGTATGGTGGAGAAGTTTAATGGAACTTTGGGGGCCATGGTATGTAAATTCATAAATGAGCACTGCAATGATTGGGACCTAGTGTTGCAGCAGTTGCTTTTTGTCTACAGAGCTATACCACGTCCCAGTTTAGGGTTTTCACCATTTGAACTTGTATATGGCTGCGAGGTTAAAGGGCCATTACAGTTGGTGAAGCAGTAATGGGAGGGGTTTACACCTTCTCCAGGAACTAACATTCTGGACTTTGTAACCAACCTACAAACCACCCTCCGAACCGCTTTAGCCCTTGCTAAAGAAAACCTAAAAGATGCTCAAAAAGAGCAAAAAGTCTGATATGATAAACATGCAGAGAGCGGTCCTTCAAAGTAAGGGACCAGGTCATTGTCTTAAAGGCGCTCCAGGCCCATAAAATGGAAGCATCATGGGAAGGGCCATTCATGATCCAGGAGCTCCTGGGAGCTGTTAATTATCTCATAGCATTCCCCACCTCCAACCAAAAGCCTAAGCTGTACCATATTAATTCTCTAAAGCCCTTTTATTCCATAGAATTAAAGGTTTGTCAGTTTACAGCCTAGGAAGGAGATGATGCTGAGTGGCCTGAAGGTGGCTACTACAAAGGGAAAAGTGATGGTGTCATAGAAGAGGTGAACCTCTCCATGACCCTTGGGCATATGCAGCGACAGCAGATCACGGAGCTGTGCACTAGCTACGTGCCGACGTTCTCAGTTACCCAGGACTGACTGAATGGGCATACCACTCCATTGACACAGGTAATGCTCACCCAATTAAAGTCCAACCTTACCAGGTGTCTCCTCCAGCTAAAACTGCTATAGAATGGGAGATCCAGGATATGCTACAGATGGGTATAATCCACCCCTCTGGCAGTGCATGGGCATCTCCAGTGGTTCTAGTTCCCAAACCAGATGAGGAGATACGTTTTTGCATGGACTACCATAAGCTAAATGCTGTAACTCGCCCAGACAACTATCCAATGCCAGGCACAGAAGAACTACTGGAGAAACTGGGACGGGCCCAGTTCATCTCTACCTTGGACTTGACCAAGGGGTACTGGCAGGTACCGCTAGATGAATCCACCAAGGAAAGGTCAGCCTTCATCACACACATCAGGCTGTATGAATTTAATGTGCTCCCTTTCGGGCTACGGAATGTACTCGCCACCTTCCAAAGACTTGTAGATGGTCTCCTAGCAGGATTGGGAGAATATGCTGTCGCCTACCTTGACGATGTGGCCATATTTTCAGATTCCTGGGCAGAAGATCTGGAACATCTACAAAAAGTCTTTGAGCACATAAGGGAGGCAGGACTAACTGTTAAGGCTAAGAAGTGTCAAATAGGCCTAAACAGAGTGACTTACCCTGGACACCAGGTGGGTCAAGTAACTATCAACCCCCTACAGGCCAAAGTGGATGCTATCCAAAAGTGGCCTGTCCCAAAGTCAAAGAAACAGGTCCAATCCTTCTTAGGCTTGGCCGGTTATTACAGACGATTTGTACTGAAATACAGCCAAATCGCCACCCCACTGACAGACCTAACCAAAAAGAAACAGCCAAATGCAGTTCAGTAGACTGAAGAGTGTCAGAAGGCCTTTAACCAGCTTAAAGCGACACTCATGTCTGACCTGTGCTAAGGGCCCCAGACTTTGACAAACCGTTCCTAGTAACCACAGATGCGTCCGAGCACGGTGTGGAAGCAGTCTTAATGCAGGAAGGACCGAATCAAGAGTTCCATCCTGCAGTGTTTCTCAGCAAGAAGCTGTTTGAGAGGAAAAGCCACTGGTCAATCAGTGAAAAGGAATGTTACACCACTGTCTACGCTCTGGAAAAGCTACGCCCATACGTTTGGGGACGGCGTTTCCACCTGCACACCGACCATGCTGCGCTACAGTGGCTTCATACCACCAAGGAAAATAACAAAAAACTTATTCGGTAGAGTTCAGAGTGGGGAAGGAACCCTGACAGGGGCATATTCCAGATGCCAACACACAGGCTCCCACATGAAGCTGTCAAGTAGAAACCAACTGGTGTGAGGAAATAAGGGCACCCAAGAGCAACCTTATACAGAATCCTTATTAGGGAGGGCAGGAACAGTCTATCTTAATGCAGCAGAGCCCATGGAAGCAGCAGCTAATGACACAGAGAAACTGAAGAGACCAGTTTCCACACTGTGCACCAAGACTGGCCCAGGAAGGATGTAATAATAATGTTAAATTGCATTTCATAAGAAGATACGTTGAACCAGAAATTCTGCATCTTTCTACATTCCATGAGTATTATTGGATGTGTATTTTTTTACCATGAAGTGTGAATGCACACATACCTTATCGTTATTTCAAGTTTTTAAAAGAACAAAAATGTAGTTATTAAAAAGAAATAGAAAAAAACCTATTTTTTTTTCTGTCGTTTCAATAATCATTTTATTCCAGACAAAAGGCTGCAAAATATTTGGAAATCTGGATCAACGATATACTCTAACATGCTAAGTATATTAGACTGGAAAAAGCCAGCCTTGTTACTATCTTTCTGGACGTATTTAAAGCTGTCATGGTCTGAATGAGCATGTCTTGATCAAAGCTTAGCAAAACAACACTAGTTCTTTTAACCATGAAAAGATAGACATATGAAATACAGAAAGACATGGACAAAAATATGCCCAATGAGATGAAAATAGATTATTTTTTGAAGACTAATTTTAGTTTATTTTTCCAATAGGTTAGGTCAACCACTGGAAATCTACAGAAGCTGACATTTTTATATTTGGCATCCACAAAATGATTTAGTAAACAAGCAATAGAGAGGCTGACCAATCTTCAGAAAAGAGAAATACGTATATCAAATGCAGATTTTAACAAGCAAAGGAGGGAAGCAAGATTTTTATGTAGATCACTGAAGGATTAGGCATCTTTTCACAGCATCCATTTCAGTCAGACCCTGATCCAAAATCCATTGAAGTCCACGCAAAGACTCCTGCAGATCACGGTAGGGTTCAGTGATGGCTTTACTGAGTAAAATGTGCAATAGACCACCCCCTCCCCCTCCACCCACACCCTCCAGAGGATTTGGCAGTAGGAATTTCAGATCTTTCATTTTCTATCAATATTTTCACATATATAGCAAAATTCCCCTCTCTGAGTAACACTTCAGCACTCTGTTATATTTCTTCCACACTATTAACGCTGTACAGAAGCAGCAAGAGAGAGACCCTATTGAAAAGAGAGGAGAAGTTTGCCTTTACTGGTTTCTAGTGAAAATTTCAATTCCATGATGTCAGAGTTCCTTATATTGGAAATTCTAGAGTCAGGGACCATTTTTACCTCTATATTTGTAGAGTGCTTAGCAGAATGGGGCCTTATCTGGACAAGGGCCTCTAAATGTTACAGTAATAAAAATATTAAGCAACAATAATAAACATTAAGTTACTCATTTGTTATGCTGATCTAAACTTCTAAGAAGTGTGGAACCGGAAATTAGCAAACCAAAACTGATGTTTTGGAGAACCATTTTCCTCATCTGGTCTGAGAAATGGAATTCCTTCAGCTTACATATGACTTTGTTGATTCTTGCACACAAATTCATGACTTGCCCAGTTTTGGAAACCAGACCTAATTGGCTGGTGTTAAAAGTTAGTGAGCTTATGACTGATTGGGAAGTTTGCTCACAAGAAAGTAAGTCTCATCTAACCCATTGCTCCAGTATGGCCAACGCAGGCTGATTGGTTGTTGATTCATGACAGTTCTCACACCCTCCATGAGTTCTTGAATATAATTGCTAATGGTCCCAAGATTGCTTTAGCTAGTTCCATACGTACCCTAGGATAAATTCCATCCGGTCCTACCAACTTGATTATATCTAACTATGATGAAAAACATTTTGAAAATTAAAAATGTCAAAATTGGAACAAAATGTTTCAACTGACCAAAAACATTTGGGGAGGAGCAATGAAGGATTCAGTTTTGTGGAAAAATTTTTGTTTTCATTTTGGAATAGAAAATAATAATGAAATTACAGAATATTCCAGAAAGTGTAAAATCCAGTTCCCAGCTCACTCTTTCACCAATAGGATTAAGAACCAAGCTTTAACCAGTTCCCAGCTTTAACCAATAGGATTAGGAACCAATGAGCAATCCTCAGTTTGTCTGGAGTTTGTGTTTGGGCCAAAATAAAAGCCCCATCATACATACATAAAACAAATACTGGGTGATTATTTGCATTACTGAAAACTTCCAGGGTTTCAGTTATTATTAATTTTTCTTCTTAATTATTAAGCACCAACAGTGTGCTCAGTGTGATACACAAACAAAATCATGATACTTGATCATTACATTTACAGTCCAAACCTTCCCCTGAAAATAATCCACCAAATAAACACCATCTCTCTGTGGGAGGCCAAGTAGACTTCTAAGCCCCTTTGATATTCACTGCAGGTGACCAGATACCTCACAGTTTCTTGGGGTGGCTGGTTGGCCCATACCCTCCCCCCGCCCCCGTCTTGTCTTTATAGGGAACCAGTTGATAGGCCTCTAAAAATTCCCAGTAAAGCATGTGAAACAGGCAGGGTTTTCAGTATATGGCAGTGCACGTGGTAGCATATCAACCCACAACTACTTTAAATTCTAAAAAAGCTGGAAGCACCAGCTGCTGTGGGATCCTGGAGGGGATAGAACACTGATACACCTCTGCTCAAGAAGGTCTGCTACTGTGTTTAAAATTAGATTAGGGAGGAGAAATGAGAGGAAATGTTTGGATCTTCCTCTTGGAATGTTATCTAAATCAAAGAACAGATTTGATTTGGTTCAGACTGAAATGTTGTCTGAAGGTTCAGAGTAGGAGAGAGAGTCTTATTTTATCCAAACTGGTTCATCCATCCCTAAACAGGATTGCGATTTGATGTATGCACTTTTATTTGTGCATGATTTATCTACAGAAACAGATTAATGTGTTGCCAGCACAGCACCCACCAACAAAAACTACAAGAATCCTCAGCACTGTACCAGCCTCTGGCATAACTGGGCAAATCATGAATTTGTGTGCAAGAGTCAAATGTACGGTGAAGGAATTCCATTTCTGAGACCAGATAAGGAAACTGACATTACCCATAGTTATTTTTATTAACTAGAAGTAAGGGTAGGTCAATGTGTAGTGGACATGAACAATTTGGTTTCATGGAAAATCAAGTTACATTGATGCAGCCACTCTAAAGGCTAATACTCTGATTACCCCCACAAATTTTTATCTCCTCAGATTCTATAGTTAATTTTATTTAGGAGTTATAGCTCCTTCCTGAGCTCTCCGAATACAACACACAATCTGATTTTCTGTACTATGAAAAGAATGCACTAGGACACATCAGGATGACAAATATTATTTCTCCTTCTCAAAGACCAGAACCACTACCACTAGCACAGAAAGTTACTAAGGGCTAACAGTTGCTCCATGACATGGAGACTCAAAAGAAGATTAAATAAAAACAGCAAACAGGGATTGAATTGAAATCCTGTGCTCCTTTCATTTCTGGTAAGGCCCTGTAACCATAGTTGCTCATATGCTTGTTAATTAGGGGTACTTATGAAAATGCTTCTTGGTGCAATGTAGTGGCTGCCAAAGGGGTCACTGATTTCCTGCCATTACTGCTCGGAATCTCCCCCACTAGACTGTGAACATGAACATTATATACTCTGGGTCACGGGAGCAGCTACCCCAGTGAGGATCCTTGATCTGGAAAAGCGAGTCCCTAAATTAACAGCTGTGAATGGCACCTGAAATTAGAAGGAAGTTATTTTATTTTAATTTTATTTTTTCAATGGTATTGTCTCTCCACTGACTGTCCTCATTTACTAAGAACATAATGAAACTCTAATTTGGAGAATTTTTGAAGGATAATTTTATTATCTAATTTCTGACCTCTTTAGGGAGCTTCCTGTAGGCCGAGTCTTCCCAACTCCCATGCTGCATGGAGCTGTCAACACAGCAACACACTTCTCACAGCCCCCTGCAAGGGCCACATCCAAGTGGTCCTACCCTATTAACAAAAGTACAAATATTCAACCAACACTCCAAATGTTCAAAATGATTACTAAATGTAAAGACTGAAATCCCCTTTCTAGAACTATAACCCTCAGGGCTGGCCAGAAAACAAGAATTCCATTTCACAAAATTATTGACGTTTCAAACAGTCGTTTCCATGCCAATGTGGAACAAAACAAGCCTTTCAAAAATGTTTGCAAAAGAACACAAGAGTGAGAGACCCACAACAGACTAGCCCAGCAGTTAGGGCACTTAAGTGGGATGCAGGAGACCCAAGCTTCAAGTAAGTCACTGCTTCAAATCAACAGACCACCCCTTTTTAAATGAATATTAGTTTGAAGTTTCATTGGGAAGGTTTCTCAGGTCTAGTCAAACCCACAGTGTCAGTGACCGGGACATGAGCTGCTGTGCCAAGATGTTAGAGCAGGAGTCAGGCCTACTGGGCAGAACACAAGAAGGTAGCAAGGAATTGGAGCCCAGGGTGAGAGCCTGTAGACATGCAAGGCAGGAGCAGAAATGATCACAGCCCTGGGCAAATGCTTTGAGCAGTCACTGAACTGGGCTCCAGGGCTGATCTGCTGACCCTTTTAACCACTGAGGCAGTGTAGCCAATCAGACAGCGTACTAGAGGCCACCCATGCTCATTGGGTTGCCCAGAAACTGGGTGTGCTAAAAGCCTGCCATCCTGAAACAGAAAGACCCTCTGCCTCATTCAGAATAGGGATTTGAACCTGGGTCTCCCACATCTCAGATTAGCGCCCTAACTCCTGGGCTATTGACTATCCTGGGATAGAATATTTCCTTCTCGGACCTGAAATTCCACCCTGGGCCAGAGATCCTTTCCCAAAGAAAGTTTCATTGAAACGGATACATTTCTGTGAGAGACTGAGGAATCAATAAATTGATATTTTCTGATGAAAAACATTTAACCGAAAAATATTCCAGGATCCTCCCACTTTTCCCAACTGCATGCTTGTAAGGCAATTGTGTGGCAATTTTGCAGCACATAAACTCTATTAACAGTTGCGTATAATTCTGAGAAGTCTCCTCATTTGCAACCCTTCTGAGCAATTTACTCAAAAAATTCCTGTCCAGAGATTTCAGTAAATTGAGCCCATGTATTTTTTAATCATGTGAAGATTAGACTTACATTGGCACAAATGTGTGCACCATCTTCATAGACTGCAACAGCACGAAAAGAAGAAACCCTAGACAGATATCCAGAGATTTGTGATACAATGAGGAGGTATTATTATGAGGGTAGTCACTTAATATATGACTAATTATTATTTTAATCCATGTTCACTGCTGCCCTATTGTCTACTATACTTGCTGTTCTCCAGGAGACTATCCAACACAACATAGCCCTGCTTTCTAATGATTAAAAACTTTAAAGTACTATAGTAAACACCTAAATAAATAAGCCTGAGAAATGGTAAATCCTTGATGCAAAGTCCAGCATTGTACCTGTGCATTTAGAAAATTATCCTAATGCTTCTGAGAAGCAGCAGTAATTATGGAAAGAAAACATAAATTAACCTATGTGTAGTCTGATCCTGCTCCCTTTTAAATCAGTGGTGAAAGTCCCATTTATTCAATGGAAGCAGGATCCTTCTTGGCTCTTCACAGTTTAATGGGTGATATGATGTTTTAAAAGCTATAATTTCTCACTTTTGGGGACTGGCTTTAGGAAACAGCCTCTAATTCTGTGTTCATATTTTTGCACCCACAAATATTTGTGGGAGCATGTTATAGCTCTTATACATCTAATTACCTCATTTGTGAGTCCAGTCCAGTAGGCCAATCGGTCTGAATGCCATAAAATGAACTAGTGAGGGGAAGCCTGGTCTCAGCTATTTGGAATGTGAAAGTGACATCCTAACCTGTCTTCAGATCAGCCTGTCCGCCTTAAAAGGTACCTAATCTTATTTTAACATGAGCAGGCATGCAGAGATAGTATTGCCAACCTCAAGCATTCAAAAATCAGGAGTCAAGCCCCTCAAAATCATGACAGTGGCTAAAAAAAATCATGAAATTATAAATATATATATGACTGTGGGATTCTCTTTATTTGTAATCTAGCTTTGGTACCTTTAGGGCTTGCTCCGGTAATAATTTCAACCTTTTCTTCTCAACGACAATGGCTGGAAAAGCAGGTGGGGGATGTTTAAATGAGACCCACAATCACATGACACTGGGAGCTGAGGCTTTCGGGACAACAAATATTGTGAGAGTTGTGATAAAGTCTTGACTATTGGTGACTTTGTAATAGGCATTTTACCTCTGCAGCTGTGGGGAGTGGATCTGCAGTAAGTGAGGCAGATAGTAGATACTTGTAAATTTGTGATGAGATTTCATCATTAGTCCTATGTGACTGTTCCAGAAATGGGATCTCAACAGTTTTGAGTAACTTTTTCCACTTTATTGACCACATACAAACTTTGTATATTCAAAATATCGGGTTTTTGAATGAGGTACTAATTTAAACAAACAAACACACTTAGCTTTTTCACAGGACTTTTGAGGTATGATATCCTGAATTGTTTGATTCCATGGATACAGGGAAAATCTATAAAGAAAAGTCAAGTAGAAGCAGGTTCCAATCTCAACAATTTTAGAATTTGAGGCGTGGACATTGTGAACATGTTTATGAATGCATAGATATTTTGCTCTTAGATCCCAGATACCGAAAATACCAAAATAGCTTAATTCATGGGAACGTCTAGCTGTATTTATAAGTCTTCAACAAACAACCACCAAAGAAAAAAAGCCTCATCATGAAAAATGTAACTGCTAACATAATATATACCAGAATATTAGCTGCTGTAAATCTTGCCCTTTGCACTAATTGCAGAATGATCAAGGGTAGCAGGTCAAAGGTTTATTCCAAAATCATTTGTTGTAATTTAAGGTAATTGAGATTTTTATGATGGTTGCTATAAAGAAGGATATATTACTTTGATGTAATGTATTCTCTGCAACAATTTTATTAATTACATTTCCAACATAAGTGTATATGCCATTCCTGTTAATTTATAGCAACACATTTGTTCCACAATCATAGGCCCACATAACATATGCGCAAAGGAAAACAAAAATACCCTCTGGCTAAATTGGGGGATATAGGGTAAAAGTTCAGCACCATTTCAATAAACTGTACTTTTCAACTATATATATATCAACCAAGAATGTAACACAGCCCTCTGAAGTCATTCTGATTATGTTAGGCACGCTGAGTTGCCAACTTACTTGGAATGCCCACTGTCAAAAAAAAGTCTTAAAACATGGAAGAATGTTAATTAGTATAGAAAAAAGAAAAAAAATACACTTTCTGTTAATAATTGGGCAGAATATGAATGCTGTAACAAATGTTACACTACTCATCAATGATACATTTATTGCAGGTATAGCTTGTCAGAAAGCTGCCTTCTTAATATGAATCATATTTGGTCTCAAAAGGCCTCTTCAAAAATGAAAGGTGTAGAGCCATTTTATATCTCCCCTTTCTAGTGGCCCCACTGAGTTTTTGCCATTGTAATTAGACACTCGCTTTTAGTGAAATGCATTGTATGAATGCAATTACATTTTTTTCTTCTTGATTTACTGCTTTAATATTAAGTGGATAGAAAACAAATTATCTTGCAGAATCTTACTCTTGCACTGCATTGACAAGTTTTCGGTATTTTTGATAACAACTTTTAAAGACGTGGTACTTCCTTTGTGTGTGGTAATGGAAGAAATTATAACTAATGAAAAAGTCCTTGAAACAAACTGCCTAAGGACAGTGGATTCTGATACTGAACTGAAATACATGGAAACAACATTAGAACAAGGAAAGGGTGGGAGGAGAAGGAAGGAGAGAGAGTGGAATAAGTTTCAAACTACATACGTTGCTTTTAATATCCTCATCCTCACAGTGAGATTAAAAGAATTTTAGTCTTTAAGGAATGTGCAAGCCTTGTGCTGAAGGGTTTCTCCAGTGATGTAGCTGTTGATGACACAGGGAAAGAGGATGGAATCTAAATGTTGAGACATGCAGCTTAGAAAGTAGAGGCATAAGTGAATTCATAGAATCAAATTCCAAGGCCAGTAGGCACCATCTCGTCCAATTTCCTATATAACACAGGTCACAGAACTTCTCAAAATTATTTTTAGAGCATATTTTTCAGAAAAACATCCAATCTTGATTTTAAAATTGACAGTGATGAAGAATCCACTACAACCCTTGGTAAGTGACTTCATTAATTACTCTCACTGTTAAAAATGTATGCCTTGTTTCCAGTCTGAATTTGTCCCAGCTTGATCTTCCAGCCATAGGAACGTTATACCTTTCTCTGGAGACTGAAGAGCCCATTATTAAATATTTGTTCCCAATGTATATAATTATAGATTGTGATCAAATCACCCTTTAATTTTCTCTTTGTTAAGATAAATAGAGCTTTTTGTATCTATCACTATAAAGTACATTTTCTAATCCTTCAATAAGTCTCATGGCCCTTCTCTGAACTCTCCAATTTATCAGCATCCTTCTTGAATTGTGGACACCAGACCTGGATGCAATATTCAGCTGCAGTTGTACCAATGCCAAAACAGAGGCAAAATAACCTTTATACTCCTAGTCAAGATTCCCATTTATGTATCTGAGAATTGCATTAGCTCTTTTGGCCACAGCATCACATTGGGAGCTCGAAGCCTGCTGATTACCCACTATGACCCCAAAATCTTTTTCAGTCACAGCTAGCCAAGATAGAGTCCCCCATCCTGTAAGTATGGCCTACATTGTTTGTTCCTAGATGTATACATTTACAATTAGGGATATTAAAATGCATATTTTTATCTTGCACCCAGATTATCAAGTGATCCAGATCACTTTGAAACAGTGACCAGTCCTCTTCATTATTTACCACTCCCCCAATAGTTGGGTAATCTACACCAGAAAAGGGTATAAGAATTCCATAGTACGCAGATATGGGAGAATAGGTCTCATCCTGATCTCTAATATATTAGTTTAAGCCTTGAAGCACAAGGTTTAGAACATAAGAATGGCCATCCTGGGTCAGACCAAACGTCCATCTAGCTCAGTATCCTGTCTTCTAACAGTGGCCAGTGCCAGGTGCTTCAAAGGGAATGAACAGAACAGGTAATCAAGTGATCCATCCCCTGTCATCCATTCCCAGCTTCTAGCAAACAGAGGCTAGGGACACCATCCCTGTCCATCCTAGCTAATAGCTTGACGGACCTATCCTCCATGAATTTATCTAGTTTAATATCCCTTCCAAAAATTCATTAATTATGATAACCCTGCATATTCCTGTTATCCATAGAAATATTCACTCCCTTTTAAAATCTTGTTAAGTGTTTGGCCTCTACTACTTCCTGTAGCAATAAATTCCACAGATTCATTATGCAATGTGTGAAAGAGTATTTCTTTAATCTGTTTTGAATTTGTCACCTTCTAATTTAATTGAATAGTCCCTTCTTCTTGTGTTATGAGACAGGGAGAACCGAAATTTCCAGTCTACCTTCTCTAAACCATTCATTATTGTATATACTTATATCATACCCCCTCTTATTCAGCTCCTTTCTAATGTAAAAATCCCAATCATTTCAACCTTGTTGCTAGTCTTTGAAAACATGTCCCTTCCCTCCATTTCCTATCTCTGTCATTAGGTGTGGCTGAAGAATCAGAACATTTTAGAGGTTCCATTTGAATGGGATATTGTAATTTATTCCAGGGTCAGATTACCACAGTTCCTTCTTGTGCCTGAAAAGTGGGAGAGGGAGAAGAGTCCTCTTAGAGGGGCAGCCAAAATATGTCTGAAGAACACTTGGGAGCATAGGCTGTGGAGTTGGCTGGCTCTGTCAACAATTCCAGTATGTCCAGATGGTGCATATCCGAGCAAGGTGAGGCCCGGCCCCCTCCAGGCTAACAGCTGTGCTGGTGGGAGCACTGAATGCACTTTTTAAAAAGTCCTACTTTGAAGCGCACTCCTCACTCCCAGTGACAGTTAAGTCTTCTAGAAGAATGTTTCAAGGCACCACTGTCTGAATGACATATCTTCTCTCCTCTTGCCCACTACCTTTTAGGAAGTTTCCTTTTTGCCCCAATTCTGTTTGGTGTCACAAGAACAGAGTCTCTCTTTGACTCTTCTTCTTTGAAGGATAAGCATCTCATGGCTGTTCCTCTAAGGACACGAGTTTGTTAGGTAAGGTAACAAAGTGAAGTGCCATGTATACAGTTAAAAGAGAAGTTAGAAAAAAGAAAAAAAGATTAAATAATTTGAGAAACCAACAACCTCTAGAAGGTAGAACTGATTTTTTTTTGAAAGTGCAATTCATTATCCCATCAAGAAAACACCGACAGCCGAAACTAAAGTATACCAGAGAAATAGAATCAGTTATAACTAGAGATGGGCCAAAATTAGAATTTCAAATGCATTGAACCTTCAAATTTAGGGTAGGACTCAAATCCTTGGTTATGGGTCTGTAATAAGTCAGACCATCCTGAAGCACCTCCTTGTGGTCATGCATAGCACCACAGGTAAACCCTGCCTTGATTTCCCCTCATGCTGGGAACAGACTGATAATACTAAATTGTGCCCCCCTTTGGAGGATCTCATTTATTAACAGAAAGATCAACAATTTTGTCTGTTTCACCTCAGTCCACTCCTTGCCTATGTCCAGGACCTCTACCAACAGGGTCTTTTTTACTCAGATCTTTGTCCCTGCAGCCATGTCTCTTGTCACTACACAGGTGGAGTCCTTCTTCAGAGTCTGGGGTCCATGGAGAGCTAGCAACAGCTGCTCTTCCCGAGAACAGTACATATGCACTTCCTGCTACTGTTTACAAGATTCCAGTGGAACTGCAAGAAAAGAGAACTTGAAGGTTGTTTTTGAGAAATGGAATAATTAACATGAAATTCTCTCTAGTGAGGTCTTCCAGGTCAACATAATGAGTGCATCTGGGGAACAGGTAGTAACAGTGACTGCATTTTACTAAGACTGAAGATGCAGGAACGATTCTACAAGACAGGTAGACACTGAAGGCAGCAAAGTGTTTAATAACTGTTTCATTGGATGACTGTGGGCTGATACTAGTGGGCATTTACATGTTTGCTACAGCAGCAGAATTCCTGGTGTTCTTTCAGAGTTTTAATCGGAGGATTCAGGTTGTGGGTTGAATGAAGTAGTGACTGGGACTTAGGCCAGTAGTTTGTATAATCTCCCGCAGGTATCTTGGTGCCAGCACAGGTTTTCTGAGATTCAGTCTCTCGGGAGGTCAGTCGTGTTTGCACCATTGCCTTTTCCCCAGGCTTCATAAAAACCTTCACCAGAAGAGATTATGTGGTTTCCACATCAGCCATGCTCATTCCATGACCAGAGTTACCCACTTTTAGGGTAAGCACTGGATTTCTGTCTGGGCTGTGGTAGAGTTTAGGCTGCAGGTATTTTGCACCATTGACTACTCTCTGGCTGGAATTTCAGCCACCAGGGGACGAAAGATCTAGAGTCTGCCATCAAAACCGGGCCTGATAAATCTTAATTTTTAAGCATTTTGTTTTACAAATGTTCGTGATTTGGATGGAAGATCTATCATGTGGTGTAGCACCAGCCCTGCTAAAATTACAGTGAAAGATGCTGTTGAGAAATAAGCCAGTATACCAGTATATTAAAAATATACCAGTATCTTCCACTCACTGTTTTGATCTCCAGGCAAAGTAGCTGCTTTTAATAAATGGTAAATAACTATTCTTTCAAAAAGTGATATTGATATAAAATGAGTTTTGTATTACACTGGGGACGGCACATTATCTTTTTACCTCAATAAAACATTTTGCCAGGACTGCAAAAATGCACAAAACTCATAATACAATAATATAAAAAGTTTATATAAAAGCTTAAGGATGGATAGACTACTCTCCAAATTAGTCAGCTTGGTTTAGCAGAGTTTAAGTGGCACAATGAGAATATGAAGATTTAAACAAATTAAGTATGTTAGTTTACTAATTCCCTAATTCTTGATTAACAGAAATTTGGCCCTAAATTTTCAGAAATGCCTTCCACTATTTCCAGAACAAGGCTGCACCCACTACATACCTAATGAGCTGATTGGAAGGTGCAACTAATCAATAAGGGTCCTCACAATACTGGAGTCCAGTTTGAGGCTTGGATAAAAATCAAGACCTCAATGTTTTATAATAATTTTTAAAGAATAATAAACACAGTAAAAATACATAGGTTTTAAAAATGTACTGGTTTTTTCAATCCAGCATATCACCTCTAATGATATCCTCACATACCAGACCACACAGAAAAACTATTGTCACCTGACACTGCTACAGCAACAGAAGGATTTTATAATAATAGTCTTAAGAGTATCACTGAGCCTTTTTGCCCTCCTTATATATCACTCTATGGAAATCACTGTACAAAGCAGATAATTTTCTGTTAACAAATTTGCAAGATTCTTTTGAAAGGGTATTAGAATTCATTCAGGAAATGCCGCACACAAACACACACAGCCCTCTCAAACTGACTCAGACTACTGAATCATGGGAACCAAGTTTCATCTGAGCCTGTGTGTAAAAAGGTGATGACTGATGGAGACTTCCATGCCACAGCTGGCTTCCAATCACACAGAACCTCTATAGAAAGAGACACCTTTAACTAACAATCAAGGAGCTGTTACAAAATGCAGCATTCACAGGAAGGCATCAATCTGCACTTTATGCCAAGATAGCACAATATCCTTCTTGAGGGCTTCTCTAACAGGACAGAGAAAGTATTTGGAACATAGAAACATGTTCTACATCTACCCCTCCTCCACTCCCCTTTCCCTGTTCACTACAGAAGCTTAATGGTTTACAAGAAAGAAAAGGATAAAGCAAAAGCCTAGTTAATTTTGAAAAGCTTGCAGCCAAGATGGAAGGGGGATGCCACAAAGCAACTGACTGAGAGCCCACAGCATCATCAAACAAACTAGTCAGGAAAAAGAAAGGTTCACTCTGGATAGGAGTCAGGCTACCCTGAAAAGAAATTTGCAAGTTGAGTAATGTACTCAGATAATGCAAGTTTCCATGTCTTGCATATTCATTTTAACCGCATATGAGTCACAATATATAATGCACCTACTGTTTCTTCACCTAAGTCAAGACTGCAGAGATCAGTTTTTCTGGGTTTAAAAAGCAGCTGTTCATGAATTACTGACACAGGGGTAGATCCTGCCCCACCCTCTGAGGAGAAAGTCCAAAGGGCAGTGGAACCAAAGTGCTGTGCTCAGCAATAAGATACGGAGAAGTAGAGGGACTCCAATACCCCTGTGCCTTGAAGAGCTGTGCTATATAGGCTCCAGTCATAGGAATGCAGAACGTGATTACAGGTAGCAGGGATGCAGCCATTGACTCCACAGTTATAAGATTCTATCCTCCACCCAACTGCAACAAAATCCCCAGCAACAACACCCATTTACTCCAGCTCTGTATAGGAGTAAGGACTTAGGCCAAAAGGAAATGGTATAAAAATAGCCAGGAATCATGAGTTAAGACTCATATTTACCCCATCTGTAAACTGAGGATAATGATACTTACCTCCTTTGCTTGGAGTGCTTGGAGATCAAATGGATGAAGAGAGCTGTAACAGCTAAATATTATTATTTATTATTACTGATGCCTCATTTTTCTTATTTCACAAGCATACCATACATGACTTCTAGGAATAGTAGTACTTCTATCAGGTGGCAAATATCTTTAAAATAATTGAAATTGTAAAGGAAAAGCAGAGAGGATATTTTAAAACGTATTTCGAAGTTTAGTTTAATCTCAGTACTAAGAAAATGTTAGGTATAATTCAATGCCAAGCTACACAGCACCATTCTTCCTGCGCCTCCCTTCTCTTCATTCCTCTTTTTCTCATTAAAGATGTGGAAGGTCTGATGCTCCAGTGAGATCTGAACACAAAGAAAAATTTGTTGGCATTAAAGCCTGTCTTGCAAAAGTCCCACTGACCCACTCATTTGACAAGTTTTTTTAATCAAATGTATAATTCCCACGGTAAATGCATAATGCACGTATGTCTTAGAATCATAGAATATCAGAGTTGGAAGGGACCTCTGGAGGTCATCTAGTCCAACCCCTTGCCCACAGCAGGACCAATCCCCAACTAAATCATCCCAGCCAGGGCTTTGGTATGCCTGACCTTAAAAACTTCCAAGGAAGGGGATTCCACCACCTCCCTAGGTAACACATTCCAGTGTTTCACCACCCTCCTAGTGAAAAAGTTTTTCCTAATATCCAACCTAAATCTCCCCCACTGCAACTTGAGACCATTACTCCTTGTCCTGTCATCTGCTATCACTGAGAATAGTCTAGATCCATCCTCTTTGGATCCACCTTTCAGGTAGTTAAAAGCAGCTATCAAATCCCCCCTCATTCTTCTCTTCTGTAGACTAAACAATCCCAGTTCCCTCAGCCTCTCCTCATAACTCATGTGTTCCAAACCCCTAATCATTTTTGTTGCCCTTCGCTGGACTCTCTCCAATTTTTCCACATCCTTCTTGTAGTGTGGGGCCCAAAACTGGACACAGTACTCCAGATGAGGCCTCACCAATGTCGAAGACAGGGAATGATCACGTCCCTCAATCTGCTGGCAATGCCCCTACTTATACACCCCAAAATGCCATTGGCCTTCTTGGCAACAAGGGCACACTGTTGACTCATATCCAGCTTCTCGTCCACTGTAACCCCTAGATCCTTTTCTGCAGAACTGCTGCCTAGCCATTCGGCCCCTAGTCTGTAGCGGTGCATTGGATTCTTCCGTCCTAAGTGCAGGACTCTGCACTTGTCCTTGTTGAACCTCATCAGATTTCTTTTGGCCCAATCCTCCAATTTGTCTAGGTCCCTCTGTATCCTATCCCTACCCTTCAGCGTATCTACCACTCCTCCCAGTTTAGTGTCATCCGCAAACTTGCTGAGGGTGCAATCCACACCATCCTCCAGATCATTAATGAAGATATTGAACAAAACCGGCCCCAGGACCGACCCTTGGGGCACTCTGCTAGATACCGGCTGCCAACTAGACAGGGAGCCATTGATCACTACCCATTGAGCCCAACAATCTAGCCAACTTTCTACCCACCTTGTAGTGCATCCATCCAGCCCATACTTCTTTAACTTGCTGACAAGAATACTGTGGGAGACCATGTCAAAAGCTTTGCTAAAAAGTCAAGGAATAACACGTCCACTGCTTTCCCTTCATCCACAGAACCAGTTATCTCATCATAGAAGGCAATTAGATTAGTCAGGCATGACTTTCCCTTGGTGAATCCATGCTGACTGTTCCTGATCACTTTCCTCTCGTCTAAGTGCTTCAGAATTGATTCCTTGAGGACCTGCTCCATGATTTTTCCAGGGTCCGTATTCTGCTGCTTTCCTTTCTTCCTTGTGTCAGGATCCTGAACTCGACCATCTCATGGTCACTGCCTCCCAGGTTCCCATCCACTTTTGCTTCCCCTACTAATTCTTCCCAGTTTGTGAGCAGCAGGTCAAGAAGAGCTCCGCCCCTAGTTGGTTCCTCCAGCACTTGCACCAGGAAATTGTCCCCTACAGTTTCCAAAAACTTCCTGGATTGTCTGTGCACCGCTGTATTGCTCTCCCAGCAGATATCAGGATGACTGAAGTCGCCCATGAGAACCAGGGCCTGCGATCTAGTAGCCTCTGCGAGTTGCTGGAAGAAAGCCTCGTCCACCTCATCCCCCTGGTCTGGTGGTCTATAGCAGACTCCCACCACGACATCACCCTTGTTGCTCATGCTTCTAAACTTAATCCAGAGACTCTCAGGTTTTTCTGCAGTTTCATACTTGAGCTCTGAGCAGTCATACTGCTCCCTTACATACAGTGCAACTCCCCCATCTTTTCTGGCCTCCCTGTCCTTCCTGAACAGTTTATACCCATCCATGACAGTACTCCAGTCATGCAAGTTATCCCACCAAGTCTCTGTTATTCCAATCACATCATAATTCCTTGACTTTGCCAGGACCTCCAGTTCTCCCTGCTTGTTTCCCAGGCTTTGTACATTTGTATATAGGCACTTGAGATAACCCGCTGATCGCCCCTCATTCTCAGTATGAGGCAGAAGCCCTCCCCTCTCACACGCTCCTGCTCGTGCTTCCTCCCGGTATCCCGCTTCCCCACCTACCTCAGGGCTTTGGTCTCCTTCCCCCAGTGAACCTAGTTTAAAGCCCTCCTCACTAGGTTAGCCAGCCTGCTCGCGAAGATGCTCTTTCCTCTCTTCGTTAGGTGGAGCCTGTCTCTGCCTAGCACTCCTCCTTCTTGGAACACCATCCCATGGTCAAAGAATCCAAAGCCTTCTCTCCAACACCACCTGCGTAGCCATTCATTGACTTCCACAATTTGACGATCCCTACCCCGGCCTTTTCCTTCCACGGGGAGGATGGACAAGAACACCACTTGCGCCTCATACTCCTTTATCCTCCTTCCCAGAGCCATGTAGTCTGCAGTGATCCGCTCAAGGTCATTCTTGGCAGTATCATTGGTGCCATTGGGTCTTCAGAGATATTACTAAGACTTTGGTGCTGGAAATGCTTTGTATCCATTATTTCATAGTACATCTTCTAAGACAGATGACATTAAATAGTTTTTATTGTCTCTTATTACATGCACTGTATTGTGGAAGTATAACATTGTATAAGTATAACGTTGTATAAGGGGACATGCTGGATACATTGTATATGAGAGGGCATGCCAAAACATGTTACAAAGTATCTGAGGGAGCACACGTAGGGACAGTTAGCTTTTGAACAGAGAAGCAATTAAGATAGAGCCAGCACGTCTAAGAAGCAGGCATCAGAATGGAAGGTGGGAAGGGCAATTAGTTAAGTTAACTGGAAGCTCTTAAAAGGAGATTGTTAAGGGTGGCAGGTAATTGAAGATACGTGACTGGTCTCAAGGATCTCGAAGGGTGGTGACTAAAATCTTTTTCTTCTTTTGTCTGTAACTTCTCTGTAACTTGTTCTCCAAAAAACTGTATAAATTAAGAGACACAAGCCCCACTCGGGGGGCTCACTTCTAAATGTATTAGCAGAGCTGCTTTGCTAATAAAACAGAGTGGTCTGATAAATTGTGAGTCTGAGTCAAAGTTTGACAGTATCTAATTGCATATCCTGTCTGTTGTGCTATAAACTGATCTTATTTCTCTATTTTTGTAATATACTGAACCATCAGGATACTCAAATCACTTTTATTTTTTTAAATATTGCCAAATACTGAACAAAGGAGAAAAACTTGAATAAAAGCATACAGGACTGAAGAAAGGACTCCTAAGACCCAGTAGATGTTTCAGAACCCATATAGTTGTCATACAGTCAGTACTGAAGGATATGGGGAAGAGTAGAGGAGACAATAGGCTTTTCCTATGTAGAATGTGTGTGAACTTATGGGCCACATCCTGAACATGCTTACTACTCTCCCAGGACTGCTGTGTGGAGGGTGTCACCATAAAAAACTTCCTATACAACTAGTCAGAAGTGTGCCTTGTGATTCTCCACTACAGTGAGCCCTGTAGAATGTTTCATTTCCTAATGATGATGGCTCAAGCTGCATTCTTATAAATAGGAAAAGAACCACCTTCTTCTAAATTAGGTCGGGCATTTGACAAAGATGCATTACAGACATAGAACTCTTCAGTGGCATCATAGACTACATACTTGATTGGACACTAAGTAAATGCATTTTAGGCATATGCCTTGGAAGTACCTCACCAACACTGATTTTGCTGATGACATAGCACTGGTTGTTGAATCAATGGACAAGCTAGTTGAGGCACTTAAAGCCCTGGAAAGCTCCGTTGCAAAAGTTGGCCTGAAAATTAATTGGGGGTAAAAACAAAGTTCTTCCGGTCAGTAATTTTAAGCACGCTGTGGACTTTAGCATCTTGTGGTGGATGACCAACCAGTTGAAATTATTGGGGACTTCACCTATCTCTACTCTGTTAATAACATGGGTGGCATCAAGAAAGAACTTGAATCGAACACTGCAAAAGCATCATCAGTAATAGGGCACCTCATCAAGAACATCTTTTGCAAACCAGATACCTTAATAAGTAAAGAGGTGAAGTTAAAGATATATAAAGCTTTGGTGGTCAGTGTTCTGATCTATGGGACTGAAATATGTCCCCTCACTGTCAAGTTTGAAAAAAGTTGGACACCATTCAGATGAAGCATCTCTGACTGATTAAAATAATCAAATGGGACAAATTACAATCAAATGAAGAGATCCATCATCTAACTAAACGGGTCCCACTCTCTCAAATGGTCATCTGACACTCTCCAAGGTGGTTTGGTCATCTGCTCCAAATGCCTACCATCTTGGACTTTGACGCAGGATTTAAAAGACCCTCTGGAAGACCTAAACTTGATAGCAGGACAGATGTCAACAGACATCTATCCCTCACAGGCATCCTATTCTGTAACTCACCAGATTTGGCTCAGGAGATTAAAGATTAAAGATTAGAGATAATTTAGGTATGGCCCAACACCTAAATTAGTACATCAATGCAAGGAGTCAGGGTAACAAAATGGAGGAACTAGAACTACTGGTGCAGGATGTGAAGCCAGATATTATATGGATAACAGAAACATGGTGGAATAGTAGTCAAGACTAGAGTACAGGTATTGAAGGCTTTGTGCTTTTCAGGAAAGGCAGAAATAAAGGCAAAGGTGGCAGGGTAGCATTGTACATTAATGATGAGGTAGACTGAAAAGAAATTAGAGGTGATGGAATGGATAAGAGAGTCTGTTTGGGTCAAAATCACTTTGGGGGAAGAAAGCTACTAGAGGTTCTCCTGATATAGTGCTTAGGTTATGCTACAGACCACTAGGATCCGATTTGAATATGGATAGAGATCTCTTTAATGTTTTTAATTAAATAAATATTACTGGGAATTGTATGATTATAGGAGACTACCTTCCAAGATATAGATTGGAAGACAAGTACTACTGATAATAGTAGGGCCCAGATTTTCCTGGATGTGATAGCTGACAGATTTTCTTCACCAAATAGTTGCTGAACAAACAAGAGGTGATTCCATTTTAGATTTGATCCTGCTGAGTAGTGGAGATCTCATAGAAGAGCTGGTTGTAGAGAACAACCTTGGTTCGAGGGAATTAGTTAGGGAAGTGGACTGGACTGAAGAACTCAAGGATCTGAATGTGGAGGAGGCTTGGAATTACTTTAAGTCAAAGTTGCAGAAGCTATCTGAAGCCAGCATCCCAAGCAAAGGGGGAAAAATCATAAGGAAGCGTTGCAGACCAAGCTGGATGAGCAAGCGTCTCAAACAAAGCCTACAGGGAATGGAATGGATCAACAAGGAAAGCCAACTCTTGGAGTTCATAAAGTGTAGGGATAAAGTGAGAACTGCCAAGAGCCAAGCAGAGTTGGACCTTGCAAAGGGAATTAAAACCAATAGTAAAAAGTTCTATGGACATATAAATAAGAAGAAAACAAGGAAAGAAGAAGTGAGACTGCTAAATGCTGAGGATGGAGAGAAGATTAAAGATTATCTAGGCATGGCTGAACACCTAAACAAATACTCTGCCTCAATTTTTAATGAGGCTAATGAAAATCTACGGGGTAGTGGCAGGGTGGCTAATGGCAACAAGGATATGGAGGTGGAAATTACCACATCCGAAGTGGAAGTCAAACTCAAACAGCTTAATGGGACTAAATTGTGAGGCCCGGATAATTTCCATCCAAAAATATTAAAGGAACTGGCACATGAAATTGCAAGTCCAATAGCAAGGATTTTTAATGGATCTGTAAACTCAGGGGTCTACCCTATGCCTGGAGAATTGCTAATATATTTCCTACTTTAAGAAAGGAAAAAAGGGGATCCAGGAAACTACAGGCCTTTTAGTTTGACCTCAATTGTATGCAAGGTCTTGGGACAAATTTTGAAAGAGAAAGTAGTTAAGGACATAGAGGTGAACAGTAATTGTGATAAAATACAACATGATTTTACATGGTAGATCGTGCCAGACCAATCTGATCTCTATCTTTGAGAAAATAACGGATTCTTTACAAAAAGGAGATGCAGAAGAACTAATCTACCTGGATTTCAGTAAGGTATTTGATACAATTCCACATGGGAAATTATTAGTTAAATTAGAGAGGATGGGGATTAATATGAGAATTGAAAGGTGGATAAGGAGCTAGTCAAAATGGACACTACAACAGGTCAGACCTAAAGGTGAACTGTCAGGCTGGAGGGAAGTTACTAGTGGAGTTCCTCAGGGATTGGTCTTGGGACCAGTCTTATTTAACATTTTTATTTACTACCTTGGCACAAAAAATGGGAGTATGCTCATAAAATTTGCAGATGACATAAAGTTGGGAGGTATTGCCAATATGGAGGAGGACCGAAATATCATACAAGAAAATCTGGGTGACCTTGTAAACTAGAGTAATAGAAACAGGATGAAATTTAATAGTGCAAAGTCATGCATTTAGAGACTAACAACAAGAATTTTTGCTATAAGCTGGGGGCTTCTCAGTTGGAAGCAACAGAGGAGGAAAAAGACCTGGGTGTATGACACACAACTGGGAGGTACTTCCAAAATGGAGGAGGACCAGACCTTGAAAACTGGAGTAATAGATATGGGATTAAATTTAATAGTGCAAAATCATGCACTACTAACAACAAGAGTTGATGTTATAAACTGGAGAAATACCCATTCAAAGAGACAGAGGACGAGGAAGGCCTGGGTATATTGGCTGACCACAGGATGACTATGGGCCACCAATGTGATGAGCCCATGACAACTGCTAATGCAGTCCTAGGATGCATCAGATGAATTATTTCCAGTAGAGATAGGGAAGTGTTATTACCATTATACAAGGCACTGGTGAGACCTCATATGGAATACTGTTTGCAATTTTGGTGTCCTACGTTTAAAAAAAGATGAACACAAACTAGAACAGATGCAAAGAAGAGCTACCAGGATGATCAGAGGAATTGACAACCTATTTTAGGAGAGGAGACTTAATGGGCTGGGCTTTTTTAGCCTAATAAAAGGAAAGGTGAGAGGAAATATGATTGCTCTCCATAAATACATCAGAGGGATAAACACAATAGAAGAAAAGGAGTCATTTCAGTTAAAGACCAATGTTGGCACAAGAAAAAATTGATATAAATTGGTTTATAAATATAAAATTTAGGCTTGAAATTAGATGATTGTTTCTAACCATCAGAGAAATGAAATTCTGGAACAGCCTTCCAAGGGGAGAGGTGGAGGCAAAAATCCCAGACTTGTTTCGAGGCTGAGCTAATTAAACCACTGCAGGAAAAGTGTACACACAAAGAGTATGATGTGTTTGGCTTCCACATGGGACTAAATAACCTTAGATTTAGGTGAAGTATTGTTTGAGGAAATAATGAGTGCACCAAATGCAGTTTTGCCATTTTTAAGTCCTAAAAGCAATCTTTGATGGTCAATCTGTTTAAAAAGTAACAGGAAGGGTGTATCAATATTACTTACATTTTCTCAAACTGTTGCTGGATACCACATTGCATAAATCCAGAACATAACACAATATTTAGTTTCTCTTCATTATACACCACAAGCCAAAGAAATATTCTCTCCCCTAGCTGGCCTACTAAATGCCCTATTCGTATGCGGCTTTTTTAGCACTTCCACACAGAATTAAATTTAATCATAGGATTTGCTCTATCAAATTAGACCATTCATCCATCAAGTCTAGTATCTTGCCTCCAGCACTGGCCACTATTCAGTGAGTCAGAGGGAAGTGGGGAAAAGACAAAATAAATACTGCTCGTAGGCAATTGTGCAGGCCTGTACATGGGAGAAGTGTCTGCTGACTTCTGCAGTAGTCAGTTTCTTCCAAGGGCTATGTAAATAGGTTCTTATAAAATCCTCACCCAAAACTGGGGTGTATTTATAATGCTACTTCCTTTGTTAAACTGAGATAAAGGGAAAACTTCCAGACCTGGGCTGAAGCTCTTCACACAACTCTAAATCTTCTGCACAGGAAACCTTTGCCAGCATTCTCTATCCCCCAGTCCCAGAACCTCCCTACTTCATTGTATTACCTTCAGAGAGGACTATTGGCCCAGCCTCCTCCTCCTGAGCCGGGATGTTCTCTTTCCCTGCACAGAATTCTCTTAGGGAGATAGTTTGTTATGTGCCACTGCCTCCAAGTCCCTAAGGATCTTCTGGGAAGGGCCAGGATGCATCTACTCCCCGCTCATATAACAGCAGAAGAAATTAAACACTTACTCTCCCATGACCAGTGACTCCCATTCAGATAATGGATGTGGTTGTTCTATAATTTCATGCTGTTAGACAGCAATTTTTTAGCATCTCAATGGTAGGGAAGAGCAGCCGCACAGTTCCTAGTGTGCAAATGCTAAGGAACCCAAGAAATGACCTATTATTGTGCTAAATATTATGATTTTCATTCAGTCTTTATTAAAGCAAACCTCATATTGGCTTCAATGGGATTTTTGCCTGAAGTAAAACTAAATAATGACCTCAGAATTGAAAGTTAACTTTGTCAATTAAAATGACTTAGATCGATCCATTTCTCTTTTTTTTTCCTAGATGACAATTGGTCCTCTGTCTTATAAGTTACTGCTTGTCTCCTTTGTTTTCTTGCTGAGGAACATTAAGGAGCAGCTGTATATGCCAACTTTAATTATTCCAGACCTGTAATTGATGGATCTTTTGGCATTTCAAAAATTTGTCTCCAATGCTTTGATAGAATTAGTGATGTGCCTTCAGCTGGCAGAAATAAATGTAGTAAAACACTTTTTTCCTCTCTTTGTGTGCTGCATGCTAAGTTAGAATTCTGTATAAACCTCACCTATATTTCATTGACTCATATTTATGTGTTATAAAAAAAAGGACTCACGGTAGCAAGCCCCTTCTAAAACTATTGCTTATTGCTGACACTATTATTGTAACTTTGTGACAGGGTGCTGTTAACAGCTATAAATTGAGCCCTTTGGAAGCCAGCACCCTGGTCACTTTCAACACTCAATATACTGCACATGGTTAGAGTATGAGGGCCTTACATAGTTTGGGTTTGGAAACATAGAAGGGATCACTTGCACCTGTAGGGAGCCTGGTGAGCTAATAAGATAATAAGCTCATGAGCTGGGCACCTCTTAGAAGAAAGCAAGTAGTATAAAAGGCTGAGCCAGGGAGCAGGAAGGGGGCAGTTGGAGGTTAGGAACACAAAGAGCATGAGATAGTGTCCCTGACCATCTTGGCTAATAGCCATGGATAAACCTAAATAACGTATCCTTTTTTAAACCCAGTTATAGTTTTGGCCTTCACAACATCCCATGGCAGCAAGTTCCACAGGTGGACTGTGCACTGTGTCAAGAAGTACTTCCTTATGATTGTTTTAAATCTGCTACCTATTAATTTTATCAGGTGACCCCTGGATCTTGTGTTATATGATGGGGTAAATAACACTTCCCTATTTACTTCCTCCATACCATTTGTGATTTTATAGACCTCTCGCATATTCCCCTTTATTTGTCACTTTTCTAATCTGAACCATCCCTGTCTTTTTAATCTCCTCTTTTATGGAAGCTATTCCATACCCCTAATCATTTTTGTTGCCCTTCTCTGTATTTTTTCCAATTCTAATATATCATATACTTTTATATGAGGCAACCAGAAGTGCATGCAGTATTCAAGGAGTAGATATACCATGGATTTATATAGTGGCATTATATTTTCTGTCCTATTGTCTCTCCCTTTCCTAATGGTTCCTAACACTCTGTTAGCTTGATGACTGCCTCAAATAATTGTAAATGATTGGTGAGGTATGATTTTCCTTTACAAAAGCTGTGTTGATTTTTCCCCAACATATCATGTTTATCGAGGTGTCTGATAATTTTTAATAGGGCCATAAGCTGGAAATCCCACTCATCCATATATTAACAACAATATGGTGGCAGAAACTTATGAAGCTCCAGCTCCAGCATCTGCTTTGTTGATGGTTCTGCAGCCATCTGCTCCCCAGGGCTGTCCCCAGAATGGTCTATACCTGCTCCAGTAGCATAGCCTCTTTGGATACCAGAATCAGTACCAGAGTCACTTCATCTGGCTCTCCTCCAGAATGCCATTCCTGCTCACCAGATTGTTGTGCACCACTGTGGACTCAGTGCTCACTACAATTCCTATTACCCAGTCAAATTTCTCATAAAATAGGCAGGAAGACGGGGCATCCTCAGTAGCTGTTAGCATTCTTGACTTTGCAATAGTCTGTCTTCAACCTCTTGATTTATTCTCTACATTGTTCTGCTGTGCGGTCAATTCCCTAGTGCTGACAACTGCTTAGATATAGTTTTGAAGACAATTATTTCTTGTGCTCTTGCTGAAGTTGAATGTCTTGCTTACCTCACACCAGAGGTTAACCGGAATCTGGACAGCTAGCAGAGTGCTTGTTGCAGGAGTTCTTTTTAGTGCTGGCCATGCTAATACCTAGGAGGGCTGATTGTGTTTCCAGTTGAGCAGTCCATGTGGAAATGAAGGGGAAAATGCCATGCAAATTGCTGAGATTGAACCAGGAGGTTGATTCCAGTCCCTCAGAATTGCTTTGGAAGTTTGGGGATGGAAAGACTTGGATGCACAGACCTAGAAGGGTGTGGGATTGTGTTAGTGGACTTTCCAGACCTGAGTCTGGCAACCCAAACTTGAGCTGCATACACACTGCAAAATGCCTGGGCTTTGAACCATGTCACAGTGGGATTCGGGCTCTGGCCAGCCTCCTAGCAGGATCTGAGGGCCCAAATCCAGAGGGGCTCCTGGCCCAAGTTAGACTGATCTGTGTTTGAAGGGAAGGGTGGCTTAGGCTTAAACCTGAGTTAGAGCCCAGGCTTAGTGTGCTGTGTAGAGATACCCAACGACATTGCAAGTATTTCATTTGTGTTAGAAAATTGCTAGGAGACTATATTATATATATAGCTCCTTACTACTGTAAGCAAAATCCATTCTAAAGGCTATCAACTCCAAGACAAATTGTTTAAGGAGCCCACAAGTTCCCCAAGGTCTTTTCCTTCTGTTTGGTAGTCAAAACTTTAAGTATAAATCAAAAGACACTTTCAAGAAACCTCTGATCTCAGTCCCTTAAGTAGTATGTTAAGATGTTTTTCCATTATGTACATCAGCATGTTATATTATTAATTATTTGTATTACTGTAGTGCAGGGATCGGCAACCTTTGGCACGCGGCCCATCAGGGAAATCTGCTGGCAAGCTGGGATGGTTTGTTTACCTGCAGCATCTGCAGGTTCGGCCGATCGCAGCACCCACTGGCCGCGGTTCACCGTTCCAGGCCAATGGGGACTGCGGGAAGCGGCACGGGCCGAGGGATTTGCTGGCCACCACTTCCCGCAGCCCCCATTGGCCTGGAATGGTGAACCATGGCCAGTGGGAGCTGTGGTCGGCCAAACCTGAGGATGCTGCAGGTAAACAAACCATCCTAGCCCGCCAGTGGATTTCCCGGACAGGCCACGTGCCAAAGGTAGCTGATCCCTACCATAGTGCCTATGAGCTCCAGTTATGGACCAGGACCGCATTGTGCTAGGAGCAATACAAAGATAGATTGTAAGCTCTTTGGGGAAGGGACCATCTCTTTCATTCTAAGCCCTGGTCCACACTAGGACTTTAGGTCGAATTTAGCAACGTTAAATCGATGTAAACCTGCACCCGTCCACACGATGAAGCCCTTTATTTCGACTTAAAGGGCTCTTAAAATTGATTTCCTTACTCCACCCCTGACAAGTGGATTAGCCCTTAAATCGGCCTTGCCGGGTCGAATTTGGGGTACTGTGGACACAATTCGATGGTATTGGCCTCCGGGAGCTATCCCAGAGTGCTCCATTGTGACTGCTCTGGACAGCACTCTCAACTCAGATGCACGATTGTTTGCCATTGCTCTGACGCAGTCTGACTGACGACTGGGCTTACAGGGTTGGCTTACAGGGAGTTAAAATCAACAAAGGGGGTGGCTTTACATCAAGGAGTATTTTAGGCAGGACTTCACAGAGGGTTCCAATAAGAAATGGTGCACCTAAGTTATTGTTCTTATTGGAACAAGGAGGTTAGTCTGGCCTCTGATTGATACATGGCTAGATTTACCTCACTGCACCTTCTCTGTGAGTGACTGCAGTGTGACCTAGAGGAATGAGTCCCCTAGATGGGAGTCGGGGGGGGGGGGGTTGCAAATGAGTACAAAACAAATCTGGTCTATTTCTTGTTTTGATACACTCCATCTATCTTTTACATCTTTGGCTGGCAGCAGATAGTGCAGAAGGACTGCATACCATCCACATCTCATGGCTGCTCGGCAGAAGATGGTACAATAGGACTGCTAGCAATCCGTATCACCTGCCTGCTCACCATAAGATGGTTCAACAGGACTGACTGCAGGACTAAAGAGAATGACCTGATCAAGTCACTCCAAATTTAGTCCCTGCACCATGTCTGCCCAGGCGCTCCTGATCGACTTCACAGAGGCAACCAGGAGCTCCTCGGACATGACGATGACGGCTACCAGTCCTATTGCACCGTCTGCTGCCACAAGGCAATGGGTTGCTGCTGCTGTGTAGCAATGCAGTACTGCGTCTGCCAGCACCCAGGAGACATACGGTGACAGTGAGCTGAGCGGGCTCCATGCTTGCCGTGGTATGGCGTCTGCACAGGTAACTCAGGAAAAAAGGCGCGAAACGATTGTCTGCCCTTGCTTTCACGGAGGAAGGGAGGGAACGGGGGCCTGACGACATGTACCCAGAACCACCCGTGACAATGGTTTAGCCCCATCAGGCATTGGGATCTCAACACAGAATTCCAATGGGCAGCGGAGACTGCGGGAACTGTGGGATAGCTACCCACAGTGCAACACTCCGGAAGTCGACTCTAGCCTCGGTACTGTGGAAGCACTCCGCCGAGTTAATGCACTTAATGCACTTAGAGCATTTTCTGTAGGGACACACACACTCGAATATATAAAACAGATTTCTAAAAAACCGACTTCTATAAATTCGACCTAATTTCGTAGTGTAGACATACCCTAAGTATAAGACAAGAGAGAATAGATGGATACAGACAGGGGAGTGGAGGGAAACAATGAGACAGTATTAGTCAGCAGGGTAGGCAATGGTCTCAGTGCACCAGCAGCCTAACCACTGCCAAGCTTTTTGTATGCATCATGACTAAAGAATTTTAAAGAGGGTTTTTGAAGGCAGATAAATAAGTAGTTTATGGATTTTTATGGGGAGGTCTTCCCTAGCATGAGGGGCAGCATGGGAGAAAGTACAAAGGTTAGTGTCTGAAAATTTAACAAATGGGCAATGGAGGTTGGCATGATGGGTCAACTGTAGTTCAGCGTCAACATTCTCGATAGTGAATAAGAGATGATAGGTGGGTGGAGATAGGCCATGGTGTACCTAGAAAGTGAAGCCAAGCAAAACAAAATATACTTAATCCTGCCTCAGTGCAAGGGGATGGCTTAGGTGACCTCTTGCAGATTCCTTTTAGCTCTACATTTCTATGATTTTACAGTTCTACAGTTCTATCATTAACTTGTCTCTGATACAATAGAGAAGGATGATCCAGTGGAGGATGCAAAAAAAGGGGTGACATGGTCAAAGTTCTGGGCTAGATAAAGCATCTTTTCATCAGCATTCTGAAAGGAAAAAGCATACAGATTGAATGAAGAGATGAGGACTTGGAAAAATGAAGCTAAGGAATTGGAGGGTCATCAACATGGAAGCTGAAGTCTCTGAGGATGACTGTGGAAGATTCTGAGACGAGGGAGGGGAAGAGAGAGAGAGACAGGAGTTGAAATTAGAGAGTAAAGCTGTTAGGGAGGAGCTGGATGGTAGATGACACAGCAAAAGTGAGGAGAACAGGAGACAAGAGTCAGATGCAGTGCTGTTCAAAAGAGGTGAAAGAACGGAGGAGGGATGGGGTGGAAGTGGCAGGAAAGGGAGAGGAGAAGCCCAATGTATATAAAACATTATAGCAAATACCTTACTTGTTGGAATTAAGTTGTTTGGTTCTGATATACTTTAGTAACCACTGCACACTTTCTGAATGAATACAGCCAACACAGCATTCTGACTGCTTAGCCTTTAGTGGAGTGAGGGGAAGGACAGTGCACATAGATGAATAAACATGCACCACATATTTTACTCTCATATGCTGAATGTTCCCAGACATAGATTTTTTATGCTGCAGTTAAAGTTATAAGCACAAAGCCCCAAACTTAATGGAATTCTGAGCAGCAGTAAGGGTCCATATTAACAGATCCCAGTGCAAGATCATGACCAAAAATGAATACACATTTTAAGTGAATATAAGAGGAGCTCACATAGGAAAGATTTAAAAGATTTGTTCATAATCTGAAAACTAAGATATTCAAATATCTAAATCCCCAGCCCAGCCAGATCTCGAAGATTATCATTATTCTGCAGACTCTGCATGAAGATATCAGAAGGCCCATATCAGACAACACAAACATCACTGACACAGTTCCAGTCAAGCTGACACTTGGTCACTTGCTAGCCTGATGTGAGGGGATCTAGTTGCTGAATCCCCAACTGGTTTAAGCCTTGGAAGGCTCAGGAGAGGTCATGTATGGTCCTTATTTTGGGGCCTTTAGGCACACTCCCAGGGTACAGACCTTGTGTCCAACCCCACATCCCTGAGGATTGCAACCATGTGGCCCCACTGCCCAGTTCCTAGGACCAGTGCCAAACAGTGCCAAACTCAGACTCACCCCATATCTTAAACACGCCCTCTCCCACAACTCCACCTGCGCAGAAGTTCTGGGCCCACAGTTTCTCTCTTCAAGGAGCACATGAATAGTGTAATACATAATACACAGACAGATTTAGGACAGGATTTAAAAAAAAACAGAGCTCTCTACCTAAATCACACAAGAAATATACAGATCTATTAAAAAATAATAAATCCTACACTCATTTCCCTGCCTCAGTTTTCTCGCCACTTCACAGCATTCTTTGTGTTGGGAGCAGAGTCCTCTGGAGCCACCCAGGATCATTGAGCTGCCATGCATGGCTTGGGTTCTGAAACGTGGAGCCTTCTCTTCCCCCCTCCCCTTCTCTGGTCTGTCCACTTCTTCTTTCCTACCCCACACTTCCTATTCCCAGCACAGTGAGTCTCAGCTGGTTACTTTCCACTCTCCCAAACCCGCAACCCCTTTCAGACAAGCTGGAGGAAATGGCTTCTCCCAACTTCAGGCAGCCTCCTTAGCATATCTGGACTTTGCAAAAAGCCTTTAACAAGGTCTTACACCAAAAGCTCTTACGCAAAGCAAGCAATCATGGGGTAAGAGGGAAGGTTAAAAGATAGGAAACAAAGGGTAGGAATGAAAGGTCAGTGGAGAGTGGTAAATTGCAGGGCCCCCAAGGATCTATACTGGGACCAGCATTGTACTACACATACAAAATGATGGGGTCTAAATTAGCTGTTAACAATCAAGAAAGATATTGGAGTCATCGTGGATAGTTCTCTGAAAACATCTGCTCAGTGTTCAACAGCAGTGGAAAAAAATGTTAGGAAAGGGAAAGATAAGACAGAAATATCATAATTCCATTATACATATCCATGATATACCCACACCTTGAATGCTGCATGCAGTTCTGACCTCCTCGACTCAAAAGGGACATAAGAATTGGAAAAGGTGCAGAGAAGGGCAAAAAAATTATTAGGGGTAGGGAACAGCTTCCTGTGAGAAGACATTAAAAAGAGTGGGACTGTTCAGCTGAGAAAAGAGATGACTAAGTGGGGATATGACAGACGTTTACAAATGCTATGGAGAAAGTGAATAGGGAACTGTTACTATCCCCTTCACATAACACAAGAACCAGGGGTCACCCAATGAAATTATTAGGCAGCAAGTTTAAAATAAATATAAGGAAAAACTTAATCACACAATGCACAGTCAACCTGTGGAACTCAGTGCCAGGGAACATTGTGAAGGCCAAAAGTATAACTGGGTTCAAAAAAGAATTCGATAAGTTCATGGATGATAGGTCTATCAGAGGCTAATTGGCAAGATGGTCAGAGGAACCACCGCATGCTCTGGGTGTCCCTAAGACTCTGACTGCCACAAGTTGGGACTGCACGACAGAGGTGGCTCACTTGATAGTTGCCATGTTCTGCTCATTCCCACTGAATCATCTGGCACTGATCACTGTCAGAAGACATGATACTGGGCTAGATGGCCATAGGTCTGACTCAGTATGGCCATTCTTATGTTTTTATGATGAGTCAGAATATAGTCATTAAAGTTAAAGTTAATGTACATGCTACAGGTCTGTCAGCCCATGTTGGATACAGGCATTCCATGATACAGCAGTTTTTATAATATCAGCCAGAATTCATAAATTGTAGAGACAAATTACCCAAATGTTACAATTATAAACTTATCATGAAACATTCATAGACCTCTAAGATTTTCCATAACCAGAACTAATCATCCAGTTTTTCCAAAATCAGTCTAAAGCAGCAGACGTTGAGCTTCTAGATAAAATAGTTGATTTTAATATACAATTCTATTCTAAAACGTTACTCTAAAAATGGCATTATGGAATAACGTGATTCATTTATCATGAGTTTCCATATCTAATGCGTTCATTTTACAAATAAAGAGATCATTTTTTAACTCCTTTCCCTGCAAACTGAAGCTGGGCTCTGAGAGTCAACTATGGATCTTACATTCTCAAGCATCATCACCAGTAATAAATATTCTGCAGGCCAAATTATACCCCATTTTCACCCCATTTTCCTCATATTATATCATCAATGCCTCCGGTACAGCTGCATTGACTCACTGTAATTGACTGGAATTTCTTAAACAACTCTCTTGGTGGTATACAGAAAAGAACATGATCCAGTTCAACCTTCTTAAATGTGTTGGCTCTGGAGAATTAACATGAGTCAGAAGTAGCAAAACTTAAGTTTCTCACTGAATGCAACAGATTTGATTTCTGAATACACACACTGAAATCAAATCTGTTTAACACAAGGTGACACTTTTACACAGTCACTTTTTGGAGTACAAACACACTTTCACAACATGATGTTCCAAAAACCAGAACAGACAGAATGAGCAACAGTCATCATCCCAGGAAACCATCAGCACTGAAAGCAGGAGAAACATGAGATCAGAAGGAATACATCTTCTAACAGACACGCCAAATCTGTGGGAAAAAATGCAGAAATTGGGCTTGTTTGTGGCTTAATTGGCTTGTGAGTTGCTTGTTGGTTAGTTTTTGGCTTGTAGCTTGTTACTTCTTTTCTTTTCTTTTTTATTGGCTCCTGGCAAGAAGGGGAAAGGGGGGGGGGCAAGCAGGGGCAAGGGGCCGGGGGGGGGAGAGAGGCAGAGGTACACAGCGGGCCAATCACTGTCCCAGACTGCATGCCAGGGGAAATTTATTCACATAGGGTGTTGGGGTTCTTAGGGATTGGCTTGTTTTGGCCTCGTTTTGAAATGGGATTAGCATGATTTTTGTCTTATTGTGAAAGTTGGGGTGCTTATTTACCACATCAAAGTTGGCAACTGTGTCTTCTAGGTACAGCACACCACTTAACCACTATTATTGGCATCAAAGGTACACCTGTTAATTACATTTGTGCCAAGTCCCTGCCCAAACTGTAGCTAAAGCCTTATAGTATGACTCTAAACCACCATTTCTGCAGATTGCTGTATATTACCAAGAATGTAAAAATAGGTTAGATCCTCAGGTCTGGGTGAGATAAGCTTGGCATACCGGGGTGTGTGAGGGAGAGAGAAGATGGAAATATGGAGAAACTTATGTTACATCTTCTTACAAAATGGCTGGCAACTGAAGGAATAACTGAGGAGATCCCATTTATACTGGCCAATGTTTATGTCCTGAACATATACCAGAAAAATGATAATACTATGACTTTACAAAACTACCTGTCTTTCTCAACAAAGAGCTATACAATAAGCAATGTACACTTAAGCTGCTATATTGATGGAAAATTAGATGACATCTTTTTCAAATAAACCTCTCACTGCTAAAGCTGCAGAACAATCAGGAAATTGGTAGTTGTAATATTTGGAAGCAACATGCAATAGCAGAACCTATAAATTCTATTGAATCCTCACCCAAGATGATATCATATTCATCTTCTTAATACCTAGAATTTGCAGAAAATACATAATGCATTACTGATATTGGGAACATTATTAATTCAGATCATGCGCCACTCTATTTGGGACTAGATTTCATGGCAAAAGATCAGAGTGTGGGCCAAATCCTGAAGTTTTTACTCCGTCAATACACAAAGAAAATTACAGATGCAGGCATAAATATACTGACACGTATATTTGACACGTATACTGACATGTGAATTTATGCCTGCATCTGTAATTTTCACCCCATGCATCTGAAGAAGTGTGGTTTTTTACCCACGAAAGCTTATTCCCAAATAAATCTGTTTGTTAGTCTTTAAGATGCCACCAGATTCCTCATTGTTTTTGTGGATACAGACTAACACAGCTACCCCCTTCTGATACTTAACACTTGAAATATTAATCCAGCTGCCTGCTACAAAACACTCAAAACTGTAAGAGGCTAGACAATCTCTCAGGGCCCAATCCAAAACCTATTCAAGTCAATGGGAAAAAACTCAGAAAAATTATATTTCTTTGAAACAAACAAAATTATAACCCTACCTTTCAAAAGTAAAAAGCTGCAAACAGCTAAACACATTTTAGAAACATTATTGATGTCTACAAACTAATACAATCTATTATCCACAAAATAAAATCTTTATGAAAAAAGTACTCCAATGTTTCCAATCCTAGTCAGACCTTCGTTGTGTGGCTCTCCATGACTATTCTAGCAAATTACTCTATTATTCACCAAAACGGTGAATCTTAACCAAATATTGGACAATATTAACAAAAGTTGATTTACAAAATGAAAATAATGTGAGTTACACTCATCCAAGTGGGGGGAAAAAACAACCATGTTCCATGTGTACAATCTAAACAGCTTCAATTTTAGATTGCATATTCATTGTCAACCGTTCACAAAGAAGTTACAAACCAAGAGATTATTCACCAGAATTATTCAGTGAATACTATAAATAACGACTACTTATAAGAAAATTGTGAACTGCTCATGGACAATTTGTGAACAGGGAGGTAAAAAAGGAACTTAATTTTTACCCATTAGAAATTGAGTAAATTATCCATTACAACCCAGCTCTAAAACATAGGAATTTTTAAAAAGTCAAACTATGGGAAGACGACTGTTTCAGCAAAATTTAAACAGTTTTTTGTTAGATCTGTTATGCCAATTGCCATCATTTGCTTGTTTTTGTTCTTTCAGAATCTTTAGGATTCTAGATACACAATATACATATGGTTCACATAAAATAGTATATAATAATATTTTGCATTTCTATAGCATTTACCATCAAAAGATCTCAACATACTTTAAAATAGTAAAGAGTCAAGCCTCACAATACCCCTGTGAAACACCCACAATGTGAGATAAACAAATATTAATATGCCATTTTACAAATGGAGAAATTAACTGAGGCAAAGTTAATAACTCACCCAAGGTATGGTTGCCACCCCTCCAGGATTGGCCTAGAGTCTCCAGGAATTAAAGCTTATGTCATATGATGAAATCTCTAGGAATATATCCAACCAAAATTGGCAACCCTAGCCCAAGGTCACACAGGAAGTCCGTGGCAGAGCTTAGAATAGGAGTCAGTTCACCTGTTCCTCACTTCTGGCCTTAACCTCAAGAGCATCCTTCCTCTCTTATTCTATTATTCAACAATTAGAATGCAAAATCAGATTTCATTATCAAAACAAGATATGAAGGCAATTATGGGAAAAAGTATGCCAGACACTGAGGCACTACGGTGGGGGGGGGGTAAGAAGGTATTAATTATATGACAATGTGGCAATACCCATTCACTGAGATGGGACACCCTGTGTAAGACTGATTACCTACTTTGAGGAAGTAAGAATTCCTTGGTAACTGCTCAAGCAGCCTCTCTTTTCTTCATATCATTAATCCTACTTTCTAACTACAAGAAATAGTTCTAATTTAATTTTCTGTTTTAGAGGAGTAAACAATTTCAGTTTACTATAAAATCTCCCCTAGATTATATAAATACAACACAAGGATCTTCAGTCTTTTAACAACTGTTGAAAGAGACGTTAGTTGTTGGACCCAGGGGTATTGCTGATTTTTTTTTTTAAATCAGCCCTGGACTGGTGTCACCACAGGAGAATCCAGCATTGTTGAGGGATTGCACTGAATATAAACTCTTTTATTTAAACTGTAATTCAAATCTGTTGGTAAGGCTGAGCCTTAAGGAAGGTTAGTGTGGCTGAAACTTCAGTTCTGCTGATAAATGGAATAGTTTGTCTAAGGAAGTAAATAAATAAAATCCTTTAAGAAGTAATGCTCTGAATTTTGCAAGGTTTTCTTAATTTTTCTTCACTATCCTGAGGTAGCAGTGCAATAAATACTAAGTAGTACCTGGAAACATAAAAATAATAATAAAAAAAAAACACTGAAAACTTTGGTCAACCTCTTAGACCAAACCTCTTAGAGGTTTACACTTCTTTCTAGTCACAAGTCCCAGGTAAATAATATCGAGGAGGTCAAATGCAGTACGGCAGTACGACAGACCAGTAACAGACTCCCATTCTGGTGTACCCGCAGTAGAACAAACTCTAGTAAGACAATACTCTGATGCCTCTGTTTCAGGATACCATATGAGATCTGGACATCTGGAACCATCAGCTGCCAGAATCAAATTAATACCTTCACTTGGCAGTGGCAATTAAATGAAAGCTTTCTAATGGACTGCCAACATTTTGAAAACTCAAGGCCAAGAGAGCAGCACAGAAGTCTGCAGCCTCACAGTTTGCTTTGACATTGTGTTGCCAGTGGCATTTTATGGCCATATCCTCAGCAGTATAAATCAATATAGCTCCATTAGTTTACACTGATTTAAGCCATCTGAGGATCAGATCCTTAAAGTTCAAGTTGGGTGAGAGAAGCATGTATCATTCATGATGCAGATGATTGATGTCAAGGAGTTTAGGGGAATTCTGCATTACTTACTATTAGGAAAAGAGACCCCAAAAAGGAATGATTTCCTGTCTCCTGTTGTGTTTAGCATAGCAACCTGACTGGAAACGGCCTTTTCTCAAAAGACTCTTTAATAGAAATCTATGATATCTTAGCATACAAGGGAGTTTAAGCTCCATTACTGTCACCTACATTAAAATGTTTCTTTAAACCATTTTTAAAAGTGCTTAATTCTAGGAATAGTAAGAATCCATTTCAAATCAATTCAAACCTTCTAGGTTTCAGAGCATCTGATGAAGTGAGCTGTAGCTCACGAAAGCTTATGCTCAAATAAATTGGTTAGTCTCTAAGGTGCCACGAGTCCTCCTTTTTTTTCAAACCTTTTAGTTTCAAGATCTCCTGATGGTGTGAACCTTTTCAAATTTCATTTACGCACTATATCTTTAAATGAGCTTAATATCAGAAAGTAGACAGAATGGAGAGAAAAAAAGTAAAAAACATCACGGCATCAGGCTAACACAGTCCAGCAATGATTGTACAGCAAGTAGTATATCTAAGCAGTGACGGCATTCAGGATCTAAATGTTCAATCCTTATTTACATCAGTGAGCCTTCACTCACGTGAGTAACACTGGCTTCAAAAGGACTATTCATGTAAGAAAACACACACACTAACGTAAGTGTTGGACACTCAGACCCACATTCAGTAGCAGCATTCTTTTAGTATCAAGAATATACCTCAAAAAGGAGAGAGCAGCTAGGAGATGAAAAAGTGAACCATGGGAAAAAGAGAAAGTAGTAAAATTTGGAAGAGAGAGGACAGAAAGAAGAGATAGGGAGGCTCTGGAAACAGACAGGGAGCGAAAATAGTTGATTATTTAAAAAAAAAAAAAAGAGAAGAAGTGAGAGGCACAACTGTAAAACTCTACTGGACCCTATTGAATCAACTGGAGTTTTGTCACTGACTTCAATGGGGCCAAGATTTCACCCTAAAAAAAAACTCTGGTCAAAATGCACCATCATGTGAGCTCCACTAAGCCAAGGAGGTGTTGAGTTTTAGAATGATTAAAAATGTAACTACCTAACTTAAAATGCAGTTGGCACCTCCTCCCACAAAGGACATTTACCACCAGTTACCACATAGCGGTATCTGAGATACCTCCGTTTTTGCCTATGATAGAGGGAGGCCTGAGGTGCATTGGATACCGAACTGTGATCAGTCAGTAAAAGTTGTTTTTATGGTATTTTTAAAAAGCACGTACTGCCTTAGAGGGCAGTTTGAAAAAGTGTTTTCATTGCAACTTAAGCAATTTCCCATTAAAACATATATGAAGCATTTCTAAACAAGGTCTGTGCTGTGTAACAACTAAGACTTTCTGAACAGAAATTAAATTAAATATTGGACTTGGTTCTCCTCTTATTTATTCCTGTGTAACACACTGAGATCAATGGAATCATTTCTGATTTTCAGTGGTGTAAGTGAGAGAAAAAAATAAGGCCCAGTATTAATACTTTCACAGTAGCAAATAAAGTAAGGGCTTTTAGGCTGAGATTCTGTGTGGCACCATTAGCGCAGCACTTGCAGCTCAGGGAGCTAGGCGAGTATGGTAGCTTTAAGCCACCCTTGCCCTCTAAATCTCATGGGCTGTTCTAAGATCTGGAGAGGCCTCTGGTGCAATTTAGACAGCCTGGTTCCAGTCTGTTACAGAAGCCTCCCTGGACTGACCTATGGGCTGTATCACTGCCTGGAATCTACTCAGTACTGTGCTGCCCCCACTATACCCCCTACACTAGGACATATGAGGGGGTTGTCAGGAGGCAGACTTACAGCTGTGTTCTGCCATGTCTATGCCAACAGGAACCTCCCTGGCCAGATCGCGGGCTTTCAGAGACCCTTGGGACGGGGGTGGGAGGGCAGTGAAGGGGACTTCAACACCTACCCCTAAAGACCTGAAATGGAAGGAGAAGGTTGTTTAAAAGTTGTAAATCAGCTTTCAGTTTAACTGCCTTGAAGTTGCAGGAAAGATACTGTATAGCAAACAGACTAAAACTAATAAAAGGAAAAATGAAGGGTAGAGAAACATGAATAGTAACAATTTCATCAGCCACACAGCTTAGTACTACCAAAGGGGGAAAATGAAATCAGCTAGTGTTTGATCAGTGTTTTCTTGATAACATTAGCTATATCACTTATCCAGCCTCCAAGGAGCTAGTTCTTGTTTTCCTTGCTTGTGTAAGGAAATTTACAGCTGTCAACATAGTTTAGATTCACTGCTATAAATCTAACACAAATTCTTTAGGTTTCAAGGGCATGCAGTTAAAAACCTAACACAGTAAAATTTTCTCATCAGTTGCTAATAGATTTCTATTTCAGTCATGTCATGGGAAAAAAATTCCACTACAAGAATATTCTTGTCAGTTCTTCTGAATTTTGTTCTATATGCTTTCTTTACCAGAAATATAGTTGTGCTCTCTGTTAATAGCCTTAGTTGATATGCCATAGCAGAAACTTCCCCCAGTCTTCAGAAATGTTTGGTGAATTTAATCTCATTCCTTGCACAAATATTCCAGGGATAGGTCACATCTTTGTGTGGTTTCAGGTTGGTTTGTATATATATTCTGGCAATTTGCTGTATTTTCATTTATTTCTAAAAACTGTGATGTGCATTAGCTTATGTGAGAGCTGCCATCTTGGCTGACACACCAGTGTTTGACCTGGGAACTTCCAGCAGAGCGGCTAACAGAGGGAGTTTGCCTGGGAGTTCGTCCAGGGAGAGCCTGGTGAGGCTTACATCTTGCCGGCTTCTCTGAGTAGTTACTACAACTCCTGAGGAAGCTGGTAGAAGGAAGGTAATATGGATGGGGAGTGTTCAGCTGTTGTGACCTGCACTGGATGTGCCATGTTTGTCTTTCTTCCACAGGACAGAAGCGACTTTGTCTGTACAAAGTGCAAGCTGGTCTCCATACTGGAAGAGAAGGTTCAAGGTCTGGAGCAACAGGTATCTACCCTGCATTGCATAAGAGAAACTGAAGATTTCCTGGACAGACGTCAGGATATGCTTCTACGGACACAACGTTCTGAAGATTCAGAGCAGGCTGCGCAGCAGGGACAGGAGGATGGTAAAGAAATTTGGCAGCATGTGACCTCCAGAAGAAGAAAGGGGGGCGTCCATGTACCAGCAACACAGATAGAGGTAAGTAACCGTTTTCATGTTCTCTCCACAGGTACTAATGCGGAGAGTGGACTAGAACATACATCTGAGGGAAGGGAACAGAAGCAGACTCTGCCGATTGGAAGGCATGAAATGCACTGTCCTAGGGTTGAGGGGTCCAAGACCACTGCTCCCAAGAGAAGGAGACGGGTGGTGGTGGTCGGGGACTCTCTCCTCAGGGGGACTGACTATCTGCCGCCCCGACCAGGAAAACCGAGAAGTCTGCTGCTTGCCAGGAGCTAGGATTCATGATGTGACGGAGAGACTGCCGAGACTCATCAAGCCCTCGGATTGCTACCCCTTCCTGCTTCTCCACGTGGGCATCCATGATACTGCCAAGAATAACCTTGAGCGGATCACTGCAGACTACGTGGCTCTGGGAAGAAGGATAAAGGAGTTTGAGGCGCAAGTGGTCTTCTCATCCATCCTCCCTGTGGAAGGAAAAGGCCTGGGTAGAGATCGTCGAATTGTGGAAGTCAACGAATGGCTACGCAGGTGGTGTCAGAGAGAAGGCTTTGGATTCTTTGACCAGGGGATGGTGTTCCAAGAAGGAGGAGTGCTAGGCAGAGACGGGCTCCACCTAACGAAGAGAGGGAAGAGCATCTTCACAAGCAGGCTGGCTAACCTAGTGAGGAGGGCTTTAAACTAGGTTCACCGGGGAAAGGAGACCAAAGCCCTGAGGTAAGTGGGGAAGTGGGATACCGGGAGGAAGCACGAGCAGGAGCGCACGAGAGGGCAGGGCTCCTGCCTCACACTGAGAAAGAGGGACAATCAGAGAGTTACCTCAAGTGCCTATACACAAATGCAAGAAGCCTGGGAAAGAAGCAGGGAGAACTGGAAGTCCTGGCACAGTCAAGGAATTATGATGTGATTGGAATAACAGAGACTTGGTGGGATAATTCACATGACTGGAGTACTGTCATGGATGGATATAAACTGTTCAGGAAGGACAGGCAGGGCAGAAAAGGTGGGGGAGTTGCATTGTATGTAAGGGAGCAGTATGACTGCTCAGAGCTCAAGTATGAAACTGCAGAAAAATCTGAGTGTCTCTGGATTAAGTTTAGAAGTGTGAGCAACAAGGGTGATGTCATGGTGGCAGTCTGCTATAGACCACTGGACCAGGGGGATGAGGTGGATGAGGCTTTCTTCCGGCAACTCACAGAAGTTACTAGATCGCAGGCCCTGGTTCTCATGGGAGACTTCAATCACCCTGATATCTGCTGGGAGAGCAATACAGCGGTGCACAGACAATCCAGGAAGTTTTTGGAAACTGTAGGGGACAATTTCCTGGTGCAAGTGCTGGAGGAACCAACTAGGGCAGAGCTCTTCTTGACCTGCTGCTCACAAACCGGGAAGAATTAGTAGGGGAAGCAAAAGTGGATGGGAACCTGGGAGGCAGTGACCATGAGATGGTCGAGTTCAAGATCCTGACACAGGGAAGAAAGGAGAGAAAAAGACAGGCTAGCAAAGGAGAAACAGATCTCAGGAACAGGTTTGCAGAGTTGGAAAATGAAGAAGGGGCACAGCAGGTGGTCACTGAAGGTGAGAGGGCAAGGAAGAAGAGAAGAGCAGCTAGTCCTATAGGAAGAGGGCAAGAGTCAATGGAGATAACAACACCAAATATGAGCCCCAGGAGGATACGGGATGGGTTGCAGAGGCTTGCAAGGGACAATAGGAATCGAGAGGATTTGCAGCCAGAGGGAACAGGGGATAGACTGGAGAATCACACCATGACCAGGAAAAGGCAGGTCTATGTGATTGGGGGCTCCTTACTGAGAAGAATAGACAGCTCTGTAACAAGAGCTGATCCAGAGAACAGAAGGATGCTGTCTGCCAGGTGCTAAGATATGGGATGTGGACCTGAGGCTGAAGAGGATCCTAATGGGAGTGGAAAAGAATCCACTCATTTGTCCTTCATGTGAGAACAAATGATACGGCTAGATTCTCGCTGGAAAATATCAAGGAAGACTGTGTCAGGCTGGGGAAGACACTTAAGGAAATCAAGGCTCAGGTGATCTTCAGGGGGATTCTGCCTGTTCCTAGAGAAGGGCAACAAAGGTGTGACAAGATTATGATGCTCAACAGATGGCTCAGACACTGGTGCTATACAGAGGGCTTTGGGAAGTATGGCCACTGGGAAGCATTCATGGACAGAGGACTGTTCTCTCGGGATGGACTTCACATGAGTAAGGAGGGAAATAGACTTCTAGGATGGAGGATGGCACAACTGATCGAGAGAGCTTTAAACTAGGAATCTGGCAGAGATGATTGGGAGATGTCCAGGGAATCTCCATGCTGGATTTTAACATTGAGAAGGAAGAAAACGAAAGTAATAAAGGATATAGCTGTGGGTAGGAGAATGGACATAAGGAGGAAGGGTAGTGTACATACCAGTCTAATAGGTGATACTGGTGGTAGAATGTCTGTGCCTAATCGGGTAAGGAATTTAAGCAAGGCCAAACGGCAAAAATTAAGAAGTTTGTACATTAATGCGAGGAGCCTAAGTAACAAAATGGAGGAACTAGAGCTACTGGTGCAGGAAGTGAAACCAGATATTACAGGGATAACACAAACATGGTAGAATAGTAGTCATGACTGGACGACAGTTATTGAAGGGTATGTGCTGTTTAGAAAGACAGAAATAAAGGCAAAGGTGGTGGAGTAGCACTGTATATCAATGATGAAGGAGACTGTAAAGAAATTAGAAGTGATGGAATGGATAAGACAGAGTCTGTCTGGGAAAAAAATCACATTGGGGAAGAAAGCTACTAGAGCCTCCCCTGGGATAGTGCTTGGGGTGTGCTATAGACCGCCGGGATCCGATCTGGATATGGATAGAGACCTCTTTAATGTTTTTAATGAAGTAAATACTGATGGGAATTGTGTGATCATGGGAGACTTTAACTTCCCAGATATAGACTGGAGGACAAATACTAGTAATAATAATAGGGCTCAGATTTTCCTAGACGTGATTGCTGATGGATTCCTTCACCAAGTCGTTGCTGAGCCAACAAAAGGGGATGCCATTTTAGTTTTGATTTTGGTGAGTAGTGAGGACCTCATAGAAGAAAGGGTTGTAGGGCACAACTTTGGTTTGAGCGATCATGAGCTAATTCAGTTCAAACTAAATGGAAGGATAAACAAATATAGATCTGTGACTAGGGTTTTTAATTTCAAAAGGGCTGACTTTCAAAAATTAAGGAATTAGTTAGGGAAGTGGATTGGGCTGAAGAATGTATGGATCCAAAGGCAGAGGAGGCCTGGGATTTCTTCAAATCAAAGCTGCAGAAGCTATCAGAAGCCTGCATCCCAAGACGGGGGAAAAATTCATAGGCAGGAGTTGTAGACCAAGCTGGATGAGCAAGCATCTCAGAGGTGATTAAGAAAAAGCAGAAAGCCTACAAGGAGTGGAAGATGGGAGGGATTAGCAAGAAAAGCTACCTTACTGAGGTCAGAACATGTAGGGATAAAGTGAGAAAGGCCAAAAGGCATGTGGAGTTGGACCTTGCAAAGGGAATTAAAACCAATAGTAAAAGGTTCTATAGCCATATAAATAAGAAGAAAACAAAGAAAGAAAGAAGAAGTGGGACCACTAAACTGAGGATGGAGTGGAGGTTAAGAATAATCTAGGCATGGCCCAATATCTAAACAAGCACTTTGCCTCAGTCTTTAATGAGGAGCTTAGGGATAATGGTAGCATGACAAATGGGAATGAGGATATGGAGGTAGATATTACCATATCTGAGGTAGAAGCAAAACTCAAACAGCTTAATGGGACTAAATCAGGGGCCCCAGATAATCTTCAACCAAGAATGTTAAAGGAACTGGCACATGAAATTGCAAGCTCATTAGCAAAAATTTTTAATGAATCTGTAAACTCAGGGGTTGTACCATATGACTGGAGAATTGCTAACATAGTTCCTATTTTTAAGACAGGAAAAAAACGTGATCCGGGTAACTACAGGCCTGTTAGTTTGACATCTGTAATATGCAAGGTCTTGGAAGAATTTTTGAAGGAGAAGTAGTTAAGGACATTGAGGTCAACGGTAATTGGGACAAAATACAACATGGTTTTACAAAAGGTAGATCGTGTCAAACCAACCTGATCTCCTTCAGAGCCTGTGGATGGTGTGAGGCTGGCAGCAGCCCTAGGCATACCAGGATTGGGTCTTCTCAAAGTCAGGTTGCCTGGGAATGCAGCAAAGTGAGTGGTAAACACCATTTAATGCTAAATATTGGCATGAGACTGGTAGCGAAGAAGTACCTTACAGGAAAGTTGAAAAGTATTTTGAAGAGAGAATTAAAGAGGGAGAGGAGAGCCACTGTCTTAATAAAACCTCCAGTAATGGAGGGAAAGTGTGGGGGGAGGGGGGAGAAACTGTCTTCCATTAGAAAGGAAGGGTGAAGAAAGAGAAGCCAGTATGACTGGAGTAAGGGGAGATTTTTGCATTCAGAGATCTCTTCCCTCTCTTCTCCCTGGCAAAAATGCGGGAGGTGATGATTGTATGGCACTGTAAATAGAATTGCTGCATATTTAGATTTTTTTAGACAAAGGAAACACAATGGAACTAATTTACCTCAATTTCAGTAAGGCATTTGATACGGTTCCACATGGGTAATTATTAGCTAAATTGGAAAAGATGGGGGTCAATATGACAATTGAAAGGTGAATAAGGAACTGGTTAAAGGGGAGACCACAACGGGTCACACTGAAAGGAACTGTCAGGCTGGAAGGAGGTTACTAGTGGAGTTCCTCAGGGATCGGTTTGGGGACCAATCTTATTTAATCTTTTTATTACTGACCTGGGCACAAAAAGCGGGAATGTGCTAATAAAGTTTGCGGATGACACAAAGCTGGGAGGTATTGCCAATACAGAGAAGGACCGGGATATCATACAGGAAGATCTGGATGAACTTGTAAACTGGAGAAATAGTAATAGGATGAAATTTAATAGTGAAAAGTGCAAGGTCATGCTTTTAGGGATTAACAACAAGAATTTTTGTTTTAAACTGGGGACGCATCACTTGGAAGTAACAGAGGAGGAGAAGAACCTTGGAGTATTGGTTGATCACAGGATGACTGAGTCCCCAATGTGATATGGCCATGAAAAAAGCTAATGCGGTCTTGGGATGTGTCAGGTGAAGTATTTCCAGTAGAGATAAGGAGGTGTTAGTACTGTTATACAAGGCACTGGTGAGACCTCATCTGGAATACTGTGTGCAGTTCTGGTCTCCCATGTTTAATAAAGATGAATTCAAACTGGAACAGGTACAGAAAAGGGCTACTAGGATGATCTGAGGAATAGAAAACCTGTCTTATGAAAGGAGACTCAAAGAGCTTGGATTGTTTAGCCTAACCAAAAGAAGGCTGAGAGGAGATATGATTGCTCTCTATAAATATATCAGAGGGATAAATACCATGGAGGGAGAGGAATTATTTAAGCTTAGTACCAATGTGGACACAAGAACAAACGTATATAAACTGGCCATCAGGAAGTTTAGACGAGAAATTAGACGAAGGTTTCTAGCCATCAGAGGAGTGAAGTTCTGGAACAGCCTTCCAAGGGAAGCAGTGTGGGCAAAAGACATATCTGGCTTCAAGACTAAGCTTGATAAGTTTATGGAAGGTATGATATGATGGGATAGATCTTCAGCTATTAACAGTAGATTTGCCCAATGGCCTGTGATGGGATGTTAGATAGGGTGGGATCTGAGTTACTACAGAGAATTCTTTTCTGGGTGTCTGGCTGGTGAATCAGGGTCTAGCTGATTGCCATATTTGGGGTCAGGAAGGAATTTTCCTACAGGGCAGATTGGAAGAGGCCCTGGGGGGGTTTTCACCTTCCTCTGCAGCATGGGGCATGGGTCACTTGTTGGAGGATTCTCTGCACCTCAAAGTCTTTTAACCACGATTTGGGGACTTCAATAGCTCAGACATAGGTTAGGGGTTTTTTACAGGAGTGGGTGGGTAAGATTTTGTGGCTTGCGTTGAGCAGGAGGTCAGACTAGATGATCATAATGGTCCCTTCTGACCTTAAAGTCTCTATTCTATGAACCTGACTCTGAGAAGACCCAATCCTGGTATGCCCAGAGCTGCTGCCAGCCTCACACCATCCACAGGCTCTGCAGACCCCACCCATTTACCTCTTAATGGTTTCACACCCTCTTGATCCTGAAATCTTTGTTTTCTTTCTCCTCTCCTGCAGTTCCTCAGGGGACCTCTCTGTCATTCCTCTCTCTACAGCTTGTAATTTCATGTCCAGATTCATCCAGCTCTTCTGCGTTTTTTTCTTCCTTATTTTGCCCTGCGGGTTTTATTCCCACCTGATGGCGGAGGAGAGGGCTGCCTAGACTTTTTCTTCCCTAATGGGAAGGGCTCCCAATCCATGCCCAGTACAAGGAAGTGAGACAATCCATACATGACTCCTACATGTTGCCACCTAAACTTCCCCTTGACTTCCAGGGACACCTCTGCCACAGGGCATAATTTCTTGTCCCCATGTATACATTTTGACCCTAGCTCCAGGAAATAGCCAGTGGGGCTTCACTAGCTCCCACCTGATTAATAAACAGGCTGAAGCTATATCCATTATAGCCCTTTGGTGCCTCCTCCCTACTGTTACCAACACAGTAGATACTTTCTTGTTTTTCCCCCTGCCTGCAGGTCTCAGCCTATCCACAAAACTGTTCAAATCTACAGTCCATGCATGGACAGTCTCTTTTTGTATGTCCTTCACATTCACATAGGAAACACAATGTGGCCAAAGCCCCCACCAGAGTTCCTCAGGGCTCCTCCATCTTCTTCTCAGTGCCCCTTCCAGCCATAGACTCTCCAGTACTTCTTGCCAGATCTAGTCCCTTAAACTGCTGACTCCCTCTGGGAATGCCCACCTCTGCAAATTCCCCTGCAAATTTACTCCTGAGACCAGATGACCTGGCTGATGTCCCCTAATCCTTACTCAGGTATTATCAGGGAGACTCTGAAGAAACTGTTCCAGAATCACAGAGTCCACATTTTTTGGATATCTGATCTTAACCAACAAGTGGCCCAATCTATTAATTTCTGAACAAACACATGGAACCATACTCCCCCAGTCTATCTTCCTGCTTTAAATTTCTGGCCAGTTTACCCACCAGGTACAGGATGGCTGCTTTAAACATATCATAGTCTCACATCATCACTTAGAGACACATAAATTGCCTAAACTTCCACAGTTAAGTAGGGTGCTAGCCGTAGCTCCCTTGCCCCAATCTGCACTCATAGCTACTCTTACAAAGCAATCAAGAATGTGTCAGGGTCATTCACATGGCCCATTTTACAGAGGTCTACCACCTGAGTAGCTGCTGCTGTGCATAGACTTGCTCTCAAATAAAGTCCTGTACGCTTTCCTATTGAGCAACCTGCCAGACAAGCAAGGACTGTCTCATAGACTTTAAGGCCAGGTGGAACTACATGATCATCTAGTCTGACCTCCTGCACATTGCTGGCCACAGACCCTCAGCCACACACTCCTATAATAGACCCCTAACCTCAGGCTGAGTTGCTGAAGTCATCAAATCATGCTTTAAAGACTTCAAGTTACAAAGAATGCACCATTTACACTAGTTTAAACCTGCAAGTGACCCATGCTGCAAAGGAAAGCAAAAAAAAACAAAAAACACAGGGTCTCTGCCAATCTGACCTGGGGGAAAATTCCTTCCCAACCCCAAATATGGCAATCAGTTGGACCATGAGCACATGGGCAAGACCCACCGGACACACACCTGGGAAAGAATTTTCTAGTTACACTCTTCCCTTCCTCCTCCAAGCACTTCCTTCCTTTGTTCTTTTTAAACAATTTACCTGTTTATGGGCTATTTCACTCATTAACTTTCTAATCCCAGTCTGGCCTATTAATTAGGCACACCCCTGACTGATTAGGCCTTATTCAGGGGAATCTAATTGGTGCGAATAGTGATCAGAGTGCTGGCTCAAGCTCCATCTCTCAGCCCTCTGTCAAAAACCTTTAAAGAGAAATATCCATGTACATTGTTCTTGATCCCTCTGGAAATGAAATGGGCACTGGTGGGGCAGTAGGTGCTGTGTCATAAATATAAAGGGAAGGGTAAACCCCTTTAAAATCCCTCCTGGCCAGAGGAAATCTCCTCTCACCTGTAAAGGGTTAAGAAGCTAAAGGTAACCTCACTGGCACCTGACCAAAATGACCAATGAGGAGACAAGATACTTTCAAAAGCTGGGAGGAGGGAGAGAAACAAAGGGTCTGTGTGTCTGTCTGTATGCTGCTTTTGCCAGGGATAGAACAGGAATGGAGTCTTAGAACTTTTAGTAAGTAATCTAGCTAGGTACGTGTTAGATTATGATTTCTTTAAATGGCTGAGAAAAGAATTGTGCTGAATAGAATAACTATTTCTGTCTGTGTATCTTTTTTGTAACTTAAGGTTTTGCCTAGAGGGGTTCTCTATGTTTTGAATCTAATTACCCTGTAAGGTATCTACCATCCTGACTTTATAGGGGGGATTTCTTTATCTCTATTTACTTCTATTTTTATTAAAAGTCTTTTTGTAAGAAAACTGAATGCTTTTTCATTGTTCTCAGATCCAAGGGTTTGGGTCTGTGGTCACCTATGCAAATTGGTGAGGCTTTTTATCCAACATTTCCCTGGAAAGGGGGGGTTCAAGTGTTGGGAGGATTGTTCTTAAGATCCAAGGGTCTGGGTCTGTAGTCACCTAGGCAAATTGGTGAGGCTTTTTACCAAACCTTGTCCAGGAAGTGGGGTGCAAGGTTTTGGGAAGTATTTTGGGGGGAAAGACGTGTCCAAACAGCTCTTCCCCAGTAACCAGTATTTGTTTGGTGGTGGTAGCGGCCAATCCAAGGACAAAAGGGTGGAATATTTTGTACCTTGGGGAAGTTTTGACCTAAGCTGGTAAAGATAAGCTTAGGAGGTTTTTCATGCAGGTCCCCACATCTGTACCCTAGAGTTCAGAGTGGGGGAGGAACCTTGACATGCTGCAATCTGTATTATGCTGCTCATGCCATCTTTTGCAGAAAGTCTGACAAAGTGCTATGTAAAATGGCAAAGGGTCTGTACCTAGAGAGAGATTCAAATTGTATCTACTAATAAAACGCATCAGGGGTGTAGTTGCGTTAGTCTGTATCCACAAAAACAATGAGGAGTCCGGTGGCCCCTTAAAGGCTAACAGATTTATTTGGGCATAAGCTTTTGTGCATAAAAAACCCACTTCTTCAGATGCATGGAGTCCGTGCATCTGAAGAAACGGGTTTTTTACCCACAAAAGCTTATGCCCAAATAAATCTGTTAGGCCTAGTCTACACTGGGGGGCGAGAGGAATCGACCTAAGATACGCAACTTTAGCTATGAGACTAGCGTAGCTGAAGTTGACGTATCTTAGGTCTACTTACCTCACGTTCTCACGGCACAGGGTCAACTGCCGCTGCTCCCCCGTCGACTCTTGTACTCCACAGCGGCGAGAGTGATTGGGGATCGATCACTACCCGCCAGTCCGACGGGTAGTGTAGACATAACCAAAGTCTTTAAGGTGCCACTGGACTCCTCGTTGTTTTTATTAATAAAAAGACATCAACAGTCTCCATGGGAGATTGATTATATCCCAAATCCTTTTGTAGGATGCTTGTCTGATCATTTGTGCATCATTTGATTTGACCACTATATGCCAACACCACTGTGCTCTTCCAAAATTCAGCTATTTCACAGCAGTGATTGTGTCCTGAGCAATGGGGAGAAGCCAAAAGGACTGTGCATATACAGAGTTCTTTTCTACAGTTTTATTTTTGAAAGACATCCGGACACCAGTCACCCGGCTGTTTAACGGAAAAATCCTATCCCACCCAGCCCACTTCCTCATGCACTTTGATCTGTCCGTATTTCCACTAGAGAATGGACACAGGGAATAGAAGAGAAGAATATAAAGTGAAGAATAGTAGGAAAGGAGCAGACAGAAGAGGAAGCAGGAAGAGAGGTCGAGTAAGGAAGGAAGAAAGGGAGAGCAAGAATTAGAAGTGAGGACAAGAGAGGAAGGAGAAGTAGACAGAAGCTGTGTTGTCATTTGAGGTGTGATAGTCCCTACTGACAATTTTCTCCCCAGGCCAGATGCAGCAAACTTTCTGGTCTCCGGGGAGTTACCACTAAAACTTTTCCAATCTCTGGGAGCAGTCCCTTCCAACTTCATTCAGTTTGCCAATTAAATTATCTGCTGCTCTAAGGACCACCATTAAATGAATCTGTCCATTTTTCTTTCTAAACAACCTTGTATTCCTGGGTTTGATCCTGCTTCCATTGAAATAAATGACAAAACTTCTATTAATCGCAGTATAGCAGGATCAGGCCCCGCATCTCATATTACATGCAGGATAGTAGCTGGAAGAGAACCAGAGTGAGAGTTCAATAGCAATCACTGGTAGTACTGGTCAGAGATGCTTGTGAAAGAGCTTGTTAGTCACAACTTAAGACAAGGGTCACTTTGCCTATTTACTCTCAATTTTCCTCCAAAAGAGAAGAATTTATTTTATTCATCACCAGAATTGAGATGCCACCTCTCCTATATATTATGGACCTGGTGGCAGTGCCAAGCCATAGCAGTAAAAAAGTAATCCGGTTACACAGCACAATACGAAATTATAAATTAAACTCAGTACGAACAGAAAGCGTAAAGTACCAGGATTAGTATTCAGTGACTTTGTCATATGGAAAAAACTCAAATGATCTTGAAAACTAGTGAGAGGTTCCATTGCTTTCACTACAGTAGGCAAGTTACTACAAGAGACAGCAGAGTAAACAAAACAGCATTTACGTGCATTCGAACAAACCCCGGGTCGGTGATAATTTCCATGGTAGACAGATCTAGTGTTAACTGAATGAACTGAACAAATCTAATTTAGTTTTCTGGTTAAGTACTCAAGAGACATATTTTTTCCTACATGTAAATGTTTGCATTCAGTTTAGCCTAGAAAATACTTTACAATGACATCTAAAAATTACTTTCAGATTAGGCTCAATTATACAGTGTTTTAATAGGCTTTAGTGGAGTCTTGTGGTCACATGGATCAAAGATCCGTGGTACGGTGGATCAGATCTCAGGATTCCAAGCGGAAAATAGCCAGTTCAGAAACCAGACTGCGCTAACTCTGGCCATTTTACTACCATTTTATTTGGCATCATCTTTCTGACAGTGCTAGTGTCATGTGTGCTAATACCCATACTAGTATCCCTTAAATATTACTCTCTGGTATATTGTTGTGCTTCTCTGTTTCTGTTTACATTGACACTCATCAAATATTATGGTTATTGGTTGCTTATTAGTGAAACATACACACACTTTGTTTTTGGGGAGAAAAGAATGAAAAAGTAGAAGGAAGGACAGAGGAGAGAAAGAGGAAGAAAAGATGGGTGGGAATAAAGGACAAAGAAAATAATTTGTAGTTTATAGCCCTATTTTTAAAAGCTCACTAGCACATTTGAAGTTATTCTTTTCAGTTCCCTTATAAAAGGGTGTGTTCAGGGGCCTTTTCAGTAGTTGCCTTTAATTTCTTTTGCTTAACTTTTCATGGAATTTTCAATCAAATTTTCAGCCTCTGTGGGACTGGAAATTTTTGTGATCAAAGAAGCCTCCAGGTTCCTTTATCCAAAAATACTCCAGTCCCTTCATGCTGACTTCTGACCTTCTCTGTCAATTAATTTCACTGTAACACAGAGACAGAGAACTCAGAAGGAGATAGATAGATAAACATGGTAGTAAAATAAATAAGTGTAGACCTATGACATGAAGATGAGATTTGTTCACAAAAGGTGTGGGGAGGGGAAGGGACCCAGTCCCCTAATGCTGACAATAGCTTTCCAATCTGAATGTATTTTTGAGGGATGTCCTTGGCCATGTTAAAACCATTTGGCCTTTCAGAAGAATGACAAGCAAACTTGTCAGGAATTTTCTTACAAGGACAAAGAAGAAAAAGATTGATTTGAAACTTAAAGTCGTAGAGGGTTTTTTATCACCTCTATTTTATCACAAACACACGAATCCCCTGGGGCTCTGATGACCTTGTATGCAAAGCAGGGAAGCTCTCAAGGTTTCTAACAGATGCTGTAGCAGCACATTAACCTTACTCATATTTTATCTGATTTGATTTTAACAAGCAAGCACATGACTGTTCATTTTGGGGGTTGATGCCAAAAAAGCAGCTGATTTTCAGGGAAGCCTCATTTCGAAAATCGTTTGGTTTTTTTTTGGTTTTTTTTTTTTTTTTGGTGGGGGGGGGAGGAATGTTAAAAATGGTGAATCTCAATTCTAGTAGTGTCACTATGCCAAAGTTAGTTTAATTTACAGTATTTTTAAAACACAAATAGAATCATTATTCCATGAAAAAGTAAGCATTCTTTCAATTGTTAACTTTGTGGAATAAAATGTCCAATGTCGTCTGTGCATAAATTTGAGATGAATTTATACATTAAGGCCAGTTTCTGCCACCATTACTTGCGCAGAGTAGTACCTTACTCTGAGTAGTTTTACTGATTTCACTGGAACTACTTGCTCTGTATGGCCTCATTCCTGCAAATGACTCCAGGTGGCAGGCCCCTGAGACCATAAAGAGCCTTGCTGAAGTCACAAGCTGCAGGATTAGGGCCTTAGATACTATTCTTTGTGAGTAAGAGAGACACGATATGGCCCTGAGTCTGTGTCACAGGCTAGTCATATCATTCCTTTTTCTGAGAGTCATGAATTTTCAGGAAATATTTACATATATATACACACATATAGTTTCTCTGTCTCTGAAGTCCTCCCAAGCCCTCCTGCTTCTCCACATACTAGACTGGGAGTGGGGAGCTCAGGGCTTCTGCCCAGCGGGAAGGGGCTTCAGCCCTGCTCTGGCTGAAGCCCCAAGTACCAGCAGGCGCCTCCCACAGGACTGAAGCTCTTAGCCCCATCACCACATTGCCAGGCAGAAGCCCTGAGCCCTGGCAGGTGCGCCTGGCTCTTGAACTTCTGAAGATTATCATATGCGGCTTGGAGGATCAGTAAGTCTGGCTACCCCGATATATATCAACATGTTCCCTTCCCAGTTTCCTCCTTAACTTACCTACCATGTGTCATGCTCTGTTAATTTCCATGTATTACACCTTTGCATTGTTTTCTGCATAATTTACTTTACAGTTGCTTAGCAACATAGAATCATAGAAGATTAGGGTTGGAAGAGACCTCAGGAGGTCATCTAGTCCAACCCCCTGCTCAAAGCAGGACCAATACCAACTAGATCATGCCAGCCAAGGCTTTGTCAAGCAAGGCCCTAAAAACCTCTAAGGATGGAGATTAAACCACCTCTTTAGGTAATCCATTCCAGTGCTTCACCACCCTCCTAGTGAAGGGTGTTTCCTAATATCCAATCTAGACCTCCCCCACTGCAACTTGAGACCATCGCTCCTTATTCTGTCATCTGCCACCACTGAGAACAGCTGAGCTCCATCCTCTTTGGAACCCCCCTTCAGGTAGTTGAAGGGTGTTTCCTAATATCCAATCTAGACCTCCCCCACTGCAACTTGAGACCATCGCTCCTTATTCTGTCATCTGCCACCACTGAGAACAGCTGAGCTCCATCCTCTTTGGAACCCCCCTTCAGGTAGTTGAAGGCTGCTATCAAATCCCCCCTTACTCTTCTCTTTTGCAGACTAAACAAACCCAGTTCTCTCAGCCTCTCCTCATAAGTCACGTGCCCCAGCCCCATGATCATTTTCGTTGCCCTCCGCTGGACTCTCTCCAATTTGTCCACATCCCTTCTGTAGTGGGGTGACCAAAACTGGATGCAATACTCCAGATGTGGCTTCACCAGTGCCGAATAGAGGGGAATAATCACTTCCCTTGATCTGCTGGCAATGCTCCGACTAATACAGCCCAATATGCCATTGGACTTCTTGGCAACAAGGGTACACTGCTGACTCATATCCAGCTTCTCATCCACTGTAATCTCCAGCTCCTTTTCTGCAGAACTGCTGCTTAGCCAGTCCCCAGCCTGTAGCAGTGCATGGGATTCTTCCGTCCTAAATGCAGGACTCTGCACTTGTCCTTCTTGAACCTCATCAGATTTCTTTTGGCCCAATCCTCCAATTTGTCTAGGTCACTCTGGACCCAACCCTACCCTGCAGCATATCTACCTCTCCCCACAGCTTAGTGTCATCTGCAAACTTGCTGAGGGTGCAATCCATCCCATCATCCGGATCATTAATAAAGATATTGAACAAAACCGGCCCAGGACCAACCCCTGGGGCACTCCACTTGATACCAGTGCTTGTTTTCTTGATACAGTGCTTGTTTTCTGTTTATATTATTTACCATTTCCTTCTCCTTTGCCCTATTGCTTAATTTAGTTTCCCTTGTTTTCCTCTCAGCAGCCTCCATTTTGCCTCTCGTTTTATTTCAATGTATTTTTCTATCAGTTTTCTTTCTGAGATTCCTATCTTCCCCATCCTCAGTGAGTGCTGTGCTAGCGACATCCTTTTCTTTTCCCCCTTAAACCCACATTACCTCTCTCTCCCTTTCCCTCACATTACTTTCTGCCCTCAGTTCTGCTTCTGCTGACTACTCTCCCTTAGAGCTTGCACTTGCCTTCAGTCTCTGTCCTAGCCTATTAACCTACACTGATTCACAGCTTGGCTGCCTTGAGCTCCGCACCTGCTCCTATACCTGAACAGTATAAACTCCTATGGACTCTCTGACAGAGCTTTAGAAGTATCAGTATAATACACCGTACAGTGTTGATTCTTTGGGGCCAAATACTCAACTGTTGGCATTTCAGTTTCACCTACAAGTTGTGGGCATGCAACCAATGGCCTAAAATATGTGCATGGCCCAAACCTATATTTGCATATCCAAACATTTGTATACACAAAACAGTCCCATTCTGACCTATATGCATGTTTAATTGGCTGCTTTGCATATGTGTATAAGCTCTGGACATGGTTTATTAATATTTATGTATTTAGACAGTGCCAAGAGAGTACAAGCTGCTTCACTAAACACTTAAAAGACAAGGTTCTTGCCCCAAACAGTTTCAAGCCTAACACATGCAAGCATGATTCCTGGGGCAGCAGTTCAAATGAAAGAAGGAATGGAGGCAATATAAGAAGGCTCTGGAAAAAAAGTAGGATTTAAGGACCCATTTGATGGCTGGGATGTGGTGTATAGGTTTTAGAGGCAGTGAGTAAGAAGGTACAAGTTGAGAGCAGGAGAAACAAACAAAGGGAGCAATTAGAAAGGAGGCTAAAAAGAATTATGATGAGGTTCAGGATAAAATAAGGTGTAGGTAGTGCTACGATATAAATAGGAAATGAGGATAAGGAGCATGAAGAGCCAGGGAGCCAGGAAAGAGATTCAAGAGAGGGGATGATAATCTCAGCTGCAGGGTTTTGCACACACTGCAAGGGACCAGCTGAAGTATCGGAAGGAAGGTCAGGAGGTAGGAGATGGTGGGATCAAGGGGTCACATGGAAGGGTAAGATGAGGAGAGCAGAGGGTGAAGTTGTAAAGATCCGGTATCTAATTATTACCCAGCATGTACTAAGCCAGGGGTGGCCAACCTGAGCCTGAGAAGGAGCCAGAATTTACCAATGTACATTGCCAAAGAGCCACAGTAATACATCAGCAGCCCTGCATCAGCTCCCCACTGCTCCTAGCACCTCCCACCCACCGGCAGCCCTGCCGATCAGCGCCTCCCGCTCCCTTCCCACACCTCCTGATCAGCTGTTTTGTGGTATGCAGGAGGTTCTGGCAGGGCAGGGGAGAAGTGAGGGCATGGCAGGCTCAGGGGAGGGGGTGGGAAGGAGTGGAGTGGGGGCAGGGCCTGTGGCAGAGCCAGGGGTTGAGCAGTGAGCACCCCCCAGCACATTGGAAACTTGGCGCCTGTAGCTCGAGCCCTGGAGTCGGTGCCTATACAAGGAGCCGCATATTAACTTCTGAAGAGCCGCATGTGGCTCCGGAGCCACAGGTTGGAGAACGCTGTACTAAGCAATGTCTGTTTTCACCTTGCCTTTGTGAATCTTTGGGAAAAATCCTGACTCCATTGAATTCAATGATAAAACTCCTATTAACTTCAATGGGTCCAGGAGTTCCCCCTTGGCTTTTAGATCTTTTGTAGGATGAAACTGAATAAGCCCCACAGTCATACTTAAGTCCCCAGTCCAGGGTCTAAGTAATGCAAGACACCCTGTGAGAGCCCTCTGTATTGAGATATATACGACACACATGTATATGAATGGAAGTCAGTATCGGTGCTCAATAAATTGGCCACATTTGGCCCACACTTATGCCTATGGAACTCCACCGAAGGTTTATCTGAGGACCAAATTTAAAACATAGTATTGTAACCAGTCATCAACTGTTAGAAACAATGCCTGGATTATTTTTTCAATATTGGTACTAACTATATAATTATCAAGGCAGATGAGGTTTAATCGCTTTAACAAAAATATAGCTGTGATGTTGTGGGGCTGTCGTTTCTTGCTCATTAATGATTTTTTTTTTTTTAACAATTTCACAAGAACAGCAGATTAAAAATAAAGAATTCACTAATGGGCATGAAGGGATATTAATGAAGGAAACCTTTTTAAAATCTGCCATGCACATTTGCATTGTGATTAGTGTTAAATATGTATTATTGCCTCTATAGCAGTGGAAAACCACTTTACAAGTAGTGCTAGGTAGGTTGAAAAAAGTAAAAGAACATTTGAAAAAAAAATGTTTTAAATCCATTTTTGGTGCTGTAAAGCATTGATTACATTTTATAACAGCAACTCTTTCCCCAAATAATTGCCTCTACTATTGTCCAGTTTGTTAAAAGGTTGACTGACCTGCAGGTATGGATCAATTTTCTGTTGATTGTCAATAATGAGCTATTGAAAAAAAACTTGTAGCTATTCCTTCCTCCTTGCCACCCATTGTTAAATATTGATTCCTTTCACAAATTGCACACTTAATTAGAGATGAGTCAGAACTTTATTTTATTATCCAAACTTTACTTCTCCTTTTGCTAAAGAATACTGGTACACGTCAGCAAGATTTTCAAGGGGATTCGGAATTTGGTTTGTATTACAAAGCACAGTTCACAAAGCAATCAAGGAAATATATTGAACTACTAGAAAACTAGATTCGGGGAATTGCACAGGGAATTTGTAGTAGCATACACCGTCTCTTACCAGTTAGTCTTTGATTCGTGAATCACACAGACTTTGGGTCCTGCTGTATTTTCAGGACATAAATAGGCTGAAATTTAGCTTGAATTTTAATGCAATATTTCATTTAATTTTGCTCAGTGTTTGAACGCTAGTATTTCTAAAAAAGACTAAAGAAAAATAACTTTATCTAAGATGTTTTCTTATGTTCTAGTGGATACATAAGCACAGCTATACTATTTTTTAAATCACAGAATATGTATTTAAACTTCAGATACCTATTTTTAAAAGTGGATTTAGACCCAATGGAGAATGATGCGCATTATGTGGATTTTAGACAGCACTATTAAAATAATCATATAGATAGGAATATTAATTCAATCCATGGAACAAACACAAGAGAGAGGTACAGAGAACAATACTTTAAAGTTATAGGACCACAAAAGACAATGTAAAAGAAATATCAAGACATTCTTTACATACATCAAGGTACATAAGAACCTCTTAAGCACATCAGAAATGGAAAGCCTGCACCAGAGTCAGTGGGTTCACGAGACCATAAGGATTAAAAAAATAGGTCGGAGTTGGCTGGGAGGGAATGCAAAGAGATTAAGGAGTATAAAAAGCAATTACCTTATTTATTTGCACTGATTTTAATCAGAGAGAACAGGGGAAATATCTACTCAGGGGTTACTCTTTGCACATAATAAAAATGAAGCAGTGCTGGACATAGAGGTCTAAAAGAAAAAGTGATAGTGGAATCTGAGAAATTATATTAAATAAATTACCCAGAGCAGATTCCATTTGTGCCAGATATCTGAAGGGACTGCAGTACAAATTAGCTCAAAGCCAGACTGCCTAGGCCTTTTATGGGTGTGCAATGAGGGACAAAGGACTTGAGGAGTTTTCCCCATTCCTCAAAGTCCATGTAAGAACCAGACAGATTTTTATTCCCTACAGAGGGCACAGGGAGCAGATGGGGATTGGCCCACAGGACACATGGAGAACATGCTCCATCTCATAAAAGAGAGTAGTAGCTGGCACATAGCCATTACATACTCACAGTTCTATGAGCCATTCAGCTCTGCACTGCTCTGAATGCAGGGCCAAGAAACTAGTTAAGCATTAAAACAGCAATTATACCAAATGGCTGTACACAGCTTTAAGAAAAGGTATGAAGGGTGACCCTAGAAAATATGGACCAATGAGTGTTACATCAATATTTAAAAAAATCAGACTGTTGAGAAAATCATTAAAAATAAAGCCCCTGACTATAGCCATTAGGTATAGCTGACAAAGCACTTAAGTGCACGCCTAACTTTAAGTTTCAGAGTAGCAGCCGTGTTAGTCTGTATTCGCAAAAAGAAAAGGAGTACTTGTGGCACCTTACAGACTAACCAATTTATTTGAGCATAAGCTTTCATGAGCTACAGCTCACTTCATCAGACTTAACTTTAAGTCTCATTATTTCAACAGGACTGTTCACATACTTAGAGTTAAACATGTGCTTACATGCTTTGCTGGATAATGGCCAAATATATTAGGAAGAAACCAGCACCTCTTCTGTAAGAGTAAATCATGACTATGTACCCCAATAGAATTCTCTGTAAGAGGTAACGAAATAAGGGATAATGTAGCACTGATAAAATATTAAGATTTCAAAGGCTTTTAGAAAGTGTCTCACAAAACACAAGGAAGGAAACTTGATAAACTTAGTGTGTGAGGCAAAGTCTTTAAAAACTAGACATGATAAAGGGTTCAAAAGAAGGATTAAATGACTAGTATTCAGCAGAGAAAGAGACTAACAGTACAACTGGGTGAGCATTAGAAAAGTTTTTTCCACAAACATTTATTTGAATTCTGAAATTAGTTCATTTCAGCATTGCTGGTGCCCCTCCTGCGTTCACTTTGTGTGACCATTCATGTGATTGAATTTTACTAGCATGAATTTTTTGAGAAGTGAATATTAAGCTTGTACTCTCTGATGCAAAAAATCACTTTCTATGAACATTTTCACTAGAATACTCCTTAGAAGAATCAACCAACTATATTACAGAAACAATACCATGTGACTGATGTGAACTAATAAGCAACACAACTCAAATGTCTGATTTCCAGTTTCAAACATAAGAACAAGTTGGGTCTCAATAAAATCAAAAGACAATGGACCATGGCCAGCACAGCCAAGGAGTGGGAGGGATTAAAGCCTTTATTCCACCTTTGTGGTCCGCCAATCTCTGGAAAAATCAGAATCTGATTCAGCTGTAGTCAGTTTAGAGCACCTGCAGGGCTGCTCTATGTTCCACAAGCAGCAATGACCCCCCCACCCCAGCGAGCCATTGCATGTATAGGGGATTGTCAGAGCTCAAGGGTGCTCTGATGGGGCCCCTGAAATGGAGTGCTGTGTGCCACCGTCTCTGCCTGGAGAGTTCCCCCATTTGGTGAATCCCTACATAGTGAGATCCACCATCAAGTTTTTTTGCACTGCCAGAATAGTGTAAAAAAGCCAGAGCAGGAAGAAGAATCTAGTCTGAGAGATGAGTAATTTGTAATGCAATGATTAACTTGTGAAACTCACTGCCACATGATATTATAGAGTCAAAGAATTTAGTAACATTCAGCAAAGAATTAGACATTTATATGAATCAAAGGCGCATCTGTGGTCACAGAGCTAGGATAAATTACCAAGGCCCTCAAACATTATGTTTCAGGACATAAACCAGCTAAAATAAAGGGAAAAAAATTACCTTCTCTGCAAAGAGATTGAAGATATACTGCTGGATAGCAGTGACCATGGATAGAGACATAGTACTGCAACAAATGGACAATAACTGCATTTTGACATGGCAATTCCTACATTCATATTTTCTTAAAAAGGAGTACAATCATATATAAATTAAACAATTAGGAGAAACTCTGGGGTGCGATATGGCTGCTTTGCACTCTGCTTGCTATGAATTCTGCCTGTAACCAACATCCTCATGGAGGGGATTCCTTTAATGGCATATATGGTGCAAAGAGAGCAAAGGAAACATGACTAGGAATTCCCTATATCCGCCATTTTGACCCCTGGGGCAGCTGTAACTTATGCCAGGGACCCAGCTCAATTCACAACAGGTTCAGGACTGAGGGAGCATAAAGCATGAATTAATGCCTTCTTTGTACCCCTGTTGCCAAACTTGCACTCCCTGAAGTTCAGCCAAGCCCAGGGTATGCCCGATATCTTCTCCTCTGTTGTACAGGAAAGCTTAGTTTCAGCAAGAAGACAGTTTACAAAAAAAGAGGGCTTGTAACAGTGATGCTGGCATACCCTTAATTAAAAGGAGGGCAAAAGGGTGCTACAATAAACTATAGATTTTATATATCCAAAACTATTGATAAAGGGAGTCTTTCCACAACACATCATTAACAGCTACTCATGCTAAATCTGGGCAGCTTGATGCAGCTCTTTTAGTACCAGAATATTACAGCCCTGATTATCATTCCTGCAGTTCATGATTTTAGTGCAATAACAGCCCTTTGATCCTGCCTTAGGTTAGTAATTACCAAATCAGCCTTTATCTACTGGTAACAACTGGTTTGGAGACATTACTCTACATATATTAATGTCACCATAGTAATAAACTTTCTTGTTATAAAACGTGAAAACATATTAGCCTGTCTAATACAGTATAATATGCATCTATTTCTTTCCTGAAAAATAATGATCCACTGACATTTCACATTAATATCAAAAGGGATACAAATAAAGCATAGTAATAAACCGTAATATGTGGAGAACATGAAAATATAACAAAACTGCAATGAAATTATTTTGAGTAATGTCATTATTGCTAAGCAGATTTTCACTTGTATTACTTTCTAGTTAGCATAACAGACCATGCCAAAATAATGCTGAATATTCCATAATGTGCTACACTTGCTCGCTCGGATCTCCTGTGCTACATTGAGTGACACTTAACAATTCTGACCAGGCTCCTCTGGTTGTCATTCACCACCTAGAGCCACTGCAGTTAAAGGTCTGCATTGTAATTACAGGTCACTTCTATGAAATTCCCATTATAAACTCCTATTTTCAGAGAATTATAACTTTGCCATAAACATTCTTTCTAGACTGACTGAATGAAGAAGTTCTTAGCTGGAACTGAACCAAGAAGTTCTTAGGCTAGTTGGAACAATTTTTTTGCCCAAAATATATAATTTGTTTACCCTTTTGAAAAAGGTATGAGAGAACCAAAGCAGAGTGCGATTTTCTGTACATTTTGCTCTCATTTTATATTACCATAACTTTAAAAAAAGTTTACTACTCAAACTTGGCAGGCTGTTGGGTATTTGTTTGTTCTGGCACGTAAATGTGGAGGCAAACCTACTGGATGTACTGAGGAATGGAAGCCTTTTCTAGAACAGTGCAAATGGAAAAATCATAAGCGCAAGCCATTTTACTCCTTCCTCACAGCTTGTACCCTGTGGCAGCCATAGATTATGGCCATTGTGTTCTTCCTATTTGTAACCACTAACGCCCCACATACATTAGAAAATGGCCTACTGCTGACAACATGTCCCCTGCTCCTCCCTCAGCTACTTTTGAAAATGGTTTTGCTGCTGGTGTAGCCTGAATAAAACCATTGGGATCTGGTTTTGTCTTTTGTATAATCTTTGTATGGTTTTTTTCCCCTAAACAAAGAACTATAATGTATCAGGGAATAAGTAAAGAATACACACGTTAATTGCCATTGCTAATTGCTGCTTAGTAATAGTTGTACTTTATAATCTATATAGGGCACACAAACAGGTGTTGCGGCCTGGCAAGCAGGGTCGCAGCACCAGTCAGGTTTGCTCCAGCTCACAACACCACTCACTCAAATTTGTCCCAGCCTCCCCTCCTTCATGACCCCACCACAATCTCCTGTCCGGCATTCACTCAGGTCATAGACTTTTATCCTCTGATGCCTGCATCAAACCCAATTACTTGTGGCTGAAATAGAAAAACATCCAAACTGGCTTCAGTGGCAATACAGTGATTTACACCAGCTGTGGAGCTGGCCCATCGTATGCTTGTGTCATGTTGTAGAGGGCTTTTATATGTTACCCATGTATATAAATGAATACTGGATGGTCCCTGTTCTGTGGGGCAAGTATTTAATCCAGTCTAGTCCGTAACATTGACATAATCTGCACAACGAATAATATTACATACATTTTGCAGTGTCCTTGTAGGCAGCAGGTAAGCTTATTAATTAAATGGTTCACATTTCCAGGTGTCAAACATGGATTTTGCATTTATCATTTGTGTTTATCATGTGTAGATTAAGTTTTTTCACTACCAATATGGTCATATTGGTAACATTATTTTTTCAGTCAGAGTATTATAGTTGATTATGTCAGACAAACATAGAGGTAGAGTGAAAATGAATGACGTACCTGCCATTTTTATTACCCAAACTCAAAAATTTTAAATAATGTAGCACTCTACAAACAATGAAATATGGCTAGCTTGAATGAATATATTTTAGACAGTTTGATGTTCTAGCCATATTTTATTTGGAATTATACATTTTAAATATTATTACAGAAAATGTTAGTGACATCAAGTGTAGACTTCAAAACCAGTTCTTAAATCTCCTATATTTCCTTCCTCAAAGTAGATATATTCCTAGTAGTTGTCACAGATGCGTGAATGTTGTGAAAAAATATTTTGTGAATAGTCACAAGAATTTTGTCCGGAACTCGCTTTCCTTTGACTGTGTCAGCACCTTTTCTATTCACTTTCTGTGACTATTCTAATCACAGAGTTTTCTGCCATGCATATTCATAAAAAATGAATATTAAGAATAAATATGGAAATAATCACTACAATTGAATGTTGACTTGCATAACAACCAACAGTGTGAATTTCAAATTGCATAATTAATACATGAATATGCAATTTAATATTCAAATAGTAGCTGGTTAGTTACATAAGTCACCCAACCCAGGGAACAGAAAAATACCGTGACTCAAATTTTCCAAAACAGTGAACAATTTGAATATTTACAATCAATCATTTGTGAAGAATCTGAAGATTAAAAATTATATGTGAAGAAATTCACAAGTAATTACAAACACTAGATATATTTTAAAATTTTTCAATTAAGAAATTTTCCTACTTAGTTGTTCACTACAAATTATTTGCTCATTTCTACTAGTAAGACTTGTGTTTCACATACCACTTCCCCAAAAGGAACCAATTTGTAGTTTTAAAAAAAAAAGTCTCGCTGCATATTTTTTTGATTTTTATATTAATGTTCTATTTTTATTTTCAATATTTCATAATGAAAATGAATGAGTCTAAGTCATGACTGCAACTCTGGACCATGGATTTGCCAGTTCCTATTTCCCTTTATGTCAGATATCTACAGGCCTATTGTTTCTTATATGACTCTTGTACGCAAAGGGTTACTGGGAACTTAAAATAAATTTGGCTATTCAACTTTAGTTCTTTGCAATATAGGAATAAGTGAGTTGCTATACAGAAATCGCTCATTCTATTGAATATGGAATTATATAAAAGCTGTGTTCCAATAGATATAATTTATGCCCAGTGCACACCAGTATGCTTGTATAACCCCAGTTTTCACACACTGGGGGATTTGATTTTCATGCCTAAATCAGCTGCATGCAAAGGCTCACTCACAGTTTGACAGGGCACTGCTGGTAAATGTGTGCTGTATTGCTTCACTTAGTCCAGAAGAAATATCTTAATATTTCTATCCATGCATTATTTCTAAATGGAGAAAGACTCTGTACTAAGAGCCTATTATCATTTAATTTCCAAAGGTCAGATCTACAGGGACTTTTGGGCCAAAGAAAGTACACTGCCCATTTTGGCATTAAAATAGTCATGTACATAGTACAGCTCAAGTCTTGGAAACAAACACTCCTGGGCATTCTTTGAAGACTTCTGTAGAGTTAGTCTTTCAGGTCCTCATCGGTAGGGGCATAGCATGGCAAAGGTGTCTTTTTTTTCTTGAAGCTAAAATGTAAATGTACCGGAGCTGTAATGTTCTTTTGTTAAAATGATTCTAATCTGTCAGTGCTTCTTCAGTGCTCCAGGTTAGAATAACTGCAGCATCCTATTCATCAGCCCCTTCTTCTCCAGACTACAATATGAGAGAATCATATCTATATTTTAATGGTTCTTTCATCTTCACTGATGCTGGGGACATCTTCAGAGCAGCCCCTAGAGTTTTCAGAGCCCTGTAAAAAGACAGGCATGTGGGGGTCTCCATCAGACATGGGTAATCTGCATAGGGCATCTTGGGCAGAAGGGTTTGGCACCCAGACAAATTGGAGTGATTTTCGTAAGGGGGATTTGGATCACTTTGTCTAATTGGAAAGGTACGAGAGCATTTCTCAACTGATCGGGAAAATGGAAGAATTGGGCAGATGAATTGACAGCAAGGTGTTTGGATTGGGGTGCTTGAAATGGTCAGTTATGTAGCCAGTATAGCTACAACTATGCAGATCCATCAGCCAACCCTCTGCTCGCAAGTAGAGAGCTGGGCACGAAGTCCATCACACTAGACTAATGCAGCCTTGATGCTCAATAGCTGCCACAAAGAATCTCTGGAACAACTTTACACCTAGAGGGGAGAGGGAGCAACTGCTCCCCCATCTCTGTAGAGCTCTCCTGTGCACAGGTGCTATACTGAAGTTGTTCACAAGACCCAGGATTTGACTCAGTGAAGCTGAAGTTATTGATCTGAGCGAAAGCATGTGCATGAATGAGTGCCACTCAAATTCAGGGTTCCTGAATCTGGCCATAAATGTAATTGTTTGCATCTCTTTACTATTCTTTAGTCTATCATTAGCAAACTAAACTACATTATTGTGAAGGAAGGGTAGAATGACAATTCCACCAAGAGGAACAGCAACCGTACTAAATGAAAGGTTCTTTATACAGTCTTACGCATACATTTAAGACCATCAAAGGACAAGTGTATTTTTAAACCGAAGGTTATTTTAACTGGTAACTATATTACTCACAGAGTGACCATAAACAACTAGAGTACTATGTGAATTGCAGCACACTTTGTCCTTCACTTCTGGAAAGATGATTGGACCTCCCTGACTGTAAATTTGCGTACACTTGACAGTCACAGTGTAAGCAGTGAAATGATGCATAATAAGCACCACAATGCATCTTGTGGTATCACCTAAGCTTAGGCCTGCTGAAGTCTGGGAAAGAAGTGCATTACGAGGGTGCAGTTACAAAAAGAAGAAGAGGGACATTTTGAACTGGACAAAATCCAACAAAATCTACACATATTTTCCTCTCCCAGCCATATACTCTTGGTATGGAAACATTTTCTGATAATATGAACCTCCTCACTATTCTATTTTTGTTGACCTCAGGAAACTCTAGGAAGAGCAAGGAACATAGGCTTTTCTCTCCAGGAAAAAGAAAACTGACAGAGGCTTTTTGTACAGGATGGAACAATGATGTTGATGAAAGCAAAGAAACACCCTGTCCAATTCATTTTTTCCAAAGGCATGAAAATGATGTGAACCACTTAGGGCCATTGTGGAATATTACAGAGATCTAAAAACACAGCTTAGAAACATATCTTCTTACTTTAAACTGAACCTGAACATTATTACCTAATTAAAATGTTGGCCACGGGAAAAAAAAAATCACTCTGCTAAAATGATTGAGATCTGCTTATATGAACTTGTGGTGCTCCATATTCGAAGAAAAAAATCTTAGCACTGACTCTGTATAGCTTTCTGAAATGCAGCAGCTAGTGTGTATACATGCCTCTGATGGCAGATTCATTATTCACTTGCATTCAGAATGAAAAGCTCGTGTTTTACTCTTCTAAAGAAATTCAACAATGGCAAATCAATGGCGATCAAGGGTGATATGCTATATGGGGATTACCTAAAATGTTCACTCTCAGATTGAAAATGCTGCCAAAGTACTGTACATACTACTGTAGTTACAAAGAAGGAAAGACAGATTAATCATCATATATTAGATTCAAACACAGTCTAGGTATTTAGAGACACCGTCTATTTTTAATCTCCAATTACCAGAAAGTGAAAAGAACAAAACGTATTAAAATAAAAATACATAATCCTACAATCTACCCTATGTAAACTAATTAGAAGGTATACAAACCTGGCAATTAGACCCGAGAATAATTAGTTACAAATAATTTAGGCAAATTGTTTTAGTTCCCAAAAAGTTCATGAGCTGTATCTGAACGTCTTAAATGTATTTATTATTTAGGAATTATTTGCAAATTTATTAATGGTACTTTTCCTCTCAAATAGATCTTATCCAAGAGACTGAGATAAATTAGATATTACTTCTACAACCCCCTCAACCTCAGATAGACAATAGCTCATGATTACACTAAGCCCTGGTCTACACTATGAGTTTAGGTCGAATTTAGCAGTATTAGATCGATTTAACCCTGCACCCATCCACACGATGAAGCCATTTTTGTCAACTTAATGGGCTCTTAAAATTGATTTCTGTCCTCTTCCCCAACCAAGGAATTACTGCTGAAAACGACATCGCCGGGTCGCATTTGGGGTAGTGTGGACACAATTCGACGGTATTGGCCTCCGGGAGCTATCCCAGAGTGCTCCATTGTGACTGCTCTGGACAGCACTCTCAACTCAGATGCAGGTAGACAGGAAAAGCCCCACGAACTTTTGAATTTCATTTCCTGTTTGGACAGCGTGGCAAGCTGATCAGCACAGGTGACCGTGCAGATCTCATCAGCAGAGGTGACCATGGAGTCCCAGAATCACAAAAGAGCTCCAGCATGGATCTGATCGCTGTATGGGGAGACGAATCCGTGCTATCAGATCTCCGTTCCAAAAGATGAAATGCCAAAATATTTGAAAAAGATCTCCAAGGGCATGAAGGACAGAGGCTATAACAGGGACATGCAGCAGTGCCACGTGAAACTTAAGGAGCTCAGGCAAGCCTACCAAGAGGCAAACGCCTGCTCGGGGTCAGACCCCCAGATATGCCAATTCTATGATGAGCTGCATGCAAGGGAGTCTCACGCAACAGGGATGAGGATTTTGGGGACAAGGAAGATGATGAAGAGGAGGTTGAAGATAGCGCACACCAGGCAAGCGGTGAAACCATTCTCCCCGACAGCCAGGAACTGTTTATCACCCTAGAGACAGTAACCTCCCAACCGTGCTCCCGGACCTTAAAGGCGGAGAAGGCACCTCCGGCGAGTGTACCTTTGTAAATAAAATACACGGTTTAAAAGCAAGCATGTTTAATGATTTATTTGCCCTGAATACTTGGTATGCATTCGCGGCCAGTACAGCTACTGGAAAAGTCTGGGGATGGAGCGGAAATCCTCCAGGGACATCTCAATGAAGCTCTCCTGGTGGTACTCCCAAAAGAAACTTGCAAAAGGTTTCTGGGGGAGGGCAGCCTTATTGCGTCCTCCATGGTAGGAGGCTTTACCACGCCAGGCCAGTAGCATGTAGTCTGGAATCATTGCATAAGAAAGCATGGCAGCGTATGGTCCCGGTGTTTGCTGTCATTCAAGCAACATCCATTCTTTATCTCTCTGTGTTATCCTCAGGCGAGTGATATCATTCCTGGTCACCTGGTTGAAATAGGGGAATTTTATTAAGGGGACATTCAGAGGTGGCCATTCCAGCTCGGCTGTTTGCTTGTGGCTGAAAAGAAATCACCCCGACTGTTAGCCACGCGGTGGGGGGAGGGGTGAAGCGATCATCCCAGATAATTGGGTGTGGGGGGGTTAGTTCTGCATGTTAACCCAAAAACATCAGCTCCTCCTTTTAAATGGCCAGTGTGTCTTTTTAAATACTACTCTCCCTTTTTTTCCTCCCGCAGCTGCAAATGTTTCAACGCTGCCACTATCATCTCCGCCCCAGAGGCTGGCGCAGATAAGAAGGCGAAAAAAAATGCACTAGCAATGAAATGTTCTGAGTTCATGCAGTCCTCCCGCACTGAAAGAGCCCAGCAGAATGCGTGGAGGCAAACAATGGCAGAGTCCAGGAAAGCCCAAAATGAACGCAAGGACAGGAGGGACGCGCGCGAGGACAGATGGCTGGAGCAACAGGAGAGGTGGTGGCAGCGTGATGAGAGGAGGCAGGATGCAATGCTGAGGCTACTGCAGGATCAAATTGATATGCTCCAGCATATGGTTGAGGTGCAGGAAAGGCACAGATAGCTACTGCATCCCCTGTGTAACCAACCACCCTCCTCCCCAAGTTCCATAGCCTCCTCACCCAGACGCCCAAGAACGCGGGGGGGGGTGGTGGGGCCTCCGGGCACCCAACCACTCCACCCCAGAGGACTGCCCAAGCAACAGAAGGCTGGTATTCAATAAGTTTTGAAGTGCAGTGTGGCCTTGTCCTTCCCTCCTCCCCCACCCCGCCCGGTGCTTTCCTCCTCCCCCACCCTCCCGGGCTACCTTGGCAGTTATCCCCCTATTTGTGTGATGAATTAATAAAGAATGCATGAATTTAAACAACAATGACTTTATTGCCTCTGTAAGCGGTGATCGAAGGGGGGAGGGAAGGGCAGTTGGCTTACAGGGAAGTAGAGGCAACCAAGGGGGCGGGTTTTCATCAAGGAGAAACAAACAGAACGGTCACACCATAGCTTGGCCAGCCATGAAATTGGTTTTCAAAGATTCTCTGATGCACAGCGCACCCTGCTGTGCTCGTCTAACCACCCTCGTATCTGGCTGCGCATAATCAGCAGCCAGGCGATTTGCCGCAACCTCCCACCCCACCATAAAGTCTCCCCCTTACTCTCACAGAGAGTGTGGAGCACACAGCAAGCAGTAATAACAGTGGGAATATTGGTTTCACTGAGGTTTCACAGTCAGTAAACTGTGCCAGCACACTTTTAAATGTCCAAATGCACATTTACCACCATTCTGCACTTGCTCAGCCTGTAGTTGAACAGCTCCTGACTACTGTCCAGGGTGCCTGTGTATGATTTCATGAGCCATGGCATTAAGCGGTAGGCTGGGTCCCCAAGGATAACTATAGGCATTTCAACATCTACAATGGTTATTTTCTGGTCTGGGAAGTAAGTCCCTTCCTGTGGCTGTTCAAACAGACCAGAGTTCCTGAAGATGCGAGCATCATGAACCTGTCCCGGTCATCCAACGTTGATGTTGGTGAAACGTCCCTTGTGATCCACCAGTGCTTGCAGCACCATTGAAAAGTACCCCTTGCTTTTATGTACTGGCTGCCTTGGTGCTCCAGTCCCAATTTAGTGATATGCATTCCGTCTATCGCCCCACCACAGTTAGCAGCAAAGACATCCACTATGACCTGCACATTTCCCAGAGTCACTACCCTTGATAGCAGCAGCTCAGTGATTGCGTTGGCTACTTGGATCACAGCAGCCCCCACAGTAGATTTGCCCACTCCAAATTGATTCCCGACTTACCGGTAGCTGTCTGGTGTTGCAAGCTTCCAGATGGCTATCGCCACTAGCTTGTGAACTGTGAGGGCTGCTCTCATCTTGGTATTCTTGCGCTTCAGGGCAGGGGAAAGCAAGTCACCAAGTTCCATGAAAGTGCCCTTATGCATGCGAAAGTTTCACAGCCACTGGGAATCATTCTAGACCTCCAACACTATGCAGTCCCACCAGTCTGTGCTTGTTTCCCGGGTTCAGAATTGGCCTTCCACGGCATGTACATGCCCCATTACCACCATAATGTCCAAATTGCTAGGGCCCGTGCTTTGAGAGAAGTCTGCGTCCATGTCCTCATCACTCTCGTCACCGTGCCGCCGTCGCCTCCTTGCCTGCTTTTGCAGGTTCAGGTTCTGCATATATTGCATGATAATGCGCGAGGTGTTTACAATGCTCATAACTGCCGTGGCGATCTGAGCGGGCTCCATGCTTGCCGTGGTATGGCGTCTGCAGGAGAGCAGAGTTGCAGGTGGTTGGATGATCAATTTTGCAGACCTACTGCACCATCTGCTGCCAGGACACAACAGCTGAGCGGGCTGCATGGAGAGCAGGAGTGGCAGCGGATGATGACGGTCATATAGAGGACCTGGGAGACCACCAGGAGAGCAGGACAGCAGAGTTTTGCAGACCTACTGCACCGTCTGCTGCTAGCAGCATCAGGACACAACAGCAGCGATGTCGGTGAACTGAGTTGAGCGGGCTGCATGCTTGCTGTGGTATGGCGGGACAAGAGCGGGAGAGCAGAGTTGCAGTGGAAGCGGTGGAGAATAGATATTTACAAAGAACGACGAGAGGACCTGCAAGGTGGGTTCATGGCACCAGGAGAGCAGAGTGGCAGCGGAAGCGGTCTCAGAGCCATAGATATTAAGGTCAAAAGGAACCATTAGGATCATCTAGTCTGACCTCCTGCACAATGCAGGCCACAGAATCTCACTCACCCACTCCCGCAATAAACCTCTCACCTATGTCTGAGCTACTGAAGTCCTCAAATCATGATTTAAAGACTTCAAGGTGCAGAGAATCCTCCAGCAAGTGACCCGTGCCCCGTGCTGCAGAGGAAGGAGAAAAACCCCAGGGCCTCTTCCAATCTGCCCTGGAGGAAAATTCCTTCCTGACCCCAAATATGGTGATTAGCTGACCCCTGAGCATGTGGGCAAGATTCCCCAAGCCAGATACCCAGGAAAGAATTCTCTGTAGTAACTCAGATCCCACCCCATCTAACATTCCATCACAGGCCATTGGGCCTATTTACCATGAATAGTTAAAGATCAATTAATTGCCAAAATCATGTTAACCCACCATACTGTCTCCTCCATAAATTTATCAAGTTTAATCTTGAAGCCAGGTAGGTCTTTTGCCCCACTGCTTCTCTTGGAAGGCTGTTCCAGAACTTCACTCCTCTGATGGTTAGAAACCTTCATCTAATTTCAAGTCTAAACTTCCCGATGGCCAGTTTATATACATTTGTTCTCGTGTCCACACTGGTACTGAGCTTAAATAATTCCTCTCCCTCTCTGGTATTTATCCCTCTGATATATTTATAGAGAGCAATCATATCTCCCCTCAACCTTCTTTTGGTTAGGGTAAACAATCCAAGCTCTTTGAGTCTCCTTTCATAAGACAGGTTTTCTATTCCTCGGATCATCCTAGCAGCCCTTCTCTGTACCTGTTCCAGTTTGAATTCATCTTTATTAAACATGGGAGACCAGAACTGCACACAGTATTCCAGATGAGGTCTCACCAGTGCCTTGTATAACAGTACTAACACCTCCTTATCTCTACTGGAAATACCTCGCCTGACGCATCCCAAGACTGCATTAGGCTTTTTTCATGGCCATATCACATTGGCGGCTCATAGTCATCCTCTGGTCAACCAATACTCCAAGGTCCTTCTCCTCCTCCGTTACTTCTAATTAATGTGTCCCCAGCTTATAACTAAAATTCTTGTTATTAATCCCTAAATGCATGACCTTACACTTCTCGCTACTAAATTTCATCCTATTACTATTACTCCAGTTTACAAGGTCATCCAGATCCTCCTCTGTGATATCCTGGTCCTTCTCTAAATTGGCAATACCTCCCAGCTTTGTTCGAGGACGATGGTTTGCAGTCCTACTGCACCGTCTGCTGAAAGCAGTATGGCGCCCGCACGGAAAAGAGGCGTAAAATGATTGTCTGCCATTGGTTTCACAGACGGAGGGGCCACTGACAACATATACCCAAAATCACCCGCGACAATGTTTTTGCCCCATCAGGCATTGGGAGCACAACCCAGAATTCCAATGGGCGGCGGAGACTGTGGGATAGCTACCCACAGTGCAAAGCTCCAAAAGTTGATGCTAGCCTCGGTATTGTGGACGCACTCCGCCAACTTAATGCACTTAGTGTGGACACACACAATCGACTGTATAAAATTGCTTTCTAAAAAAATTGACTTCTATAAATTCGACCTAATTTCGTAGTGTAGACATATCCTTATTAAGAGCAACATGGAAAATTTGGCTCCCCTTCTGGCTAGTTCTTACTGTTCTGATAGGATGAAATTCACCCCTGTGCAAAAAGCCAACCTGTGCCTCACTTATAACCTCATTCAAAGGGTTACGTGGAACATAAACTCTGTTCTAGCCATCTTCACAAAGCTAAATTTCACTAATAAAAAGACCGCTGTCCAACACACAGCAGATGTGAACCTTAGGTGTACTTGTTTCGTATGTAGGCACATGATCAGACACAAGCTTTTAGCTTCCAGAATAGCTGTTTTCAAGGTACTTTGTTTAACCATAGAATTGCTCTTCTTTTCCATGTCATCTTCCAAAAAGAAGATTAGAATGGAGACCCATAAGAAGAAAAGTTTCCAAAAGTTATTCTCAACCAAGGCTGTCAAACTATATTTTAAAGATGATTGGTATTTTTTAATAAAAAGAAAAACAGACCTACCTCAGAGACAATCTGAATTTGGAGATAATAGGGAGAATGATTCAGCAAGGCTGGCAGAACATTCGACAGTTAGAGTGAGCTCTTGACAGTGATAAGTCAGGAGGCAGACAGGCACAAAAAAGAACAGCAAGTTTTGCTAAAGCTGGCCACACAACTGCCCACTCAGTCACCAGTTAATAGTAAGACTCCATGAAACTGTTGTCATGAAAGCATTCTTCCACTGGTAACTTTGGTGCAGCTTTTATTCTGCTGCAGAGCTTTATATTTCACCATGTTGTCTGTGCATAAGACTCTGAGACTAATTGTAATATAGAGTAATCAGACTGTACATTCTTTAGGTGACCTTTTATAACCTTTTATAACACACTCCTCAGATTAACAAAGAGGTCACACTGTGTTTTTTAGACTCCATTCCTTTTATTTAGTGCAAATGATTGCTTCTGTCACTGATGCTGTTTCTTTAGACCCTTTCAAAGATTTTTTTTTAAATACATGAGCTCTACATTTAATTGGCCATTTCATGGGGGAAGAATGAGGCATAAAGTAGAACACCAATTTTGCACTAATTTGTTTACTAGAAGATCATTTTACTCATCAATGTCTGAACCCTGCTGAAGTACAGTTTCAATTTCCTGTCTCAGCCATGGATAAAACAAAGTTGACAACACATATTTTTCTCTGTCAAAACATTTCACTTATTTTTCAGTCTGCAGACAGTTTAAGAGTCATAACTTCTTCAAACATTACAGTAGCATTCTTCTTGTTATCATAACACTGGAATGGTACATGAGAAATACATAACATAGGACCAAGCCAATTTAAAAAATGTGCCACAGATACACAGGGATTTTCCAAACAATAGTGTCAAATGGGCAAAGAGGAATACTTTGGCTGTTTATTAGATTTCAGTGAAGGTTAGGGCAATAATGTCTGCCATCCTTAGCCTCTAGTGCTCAGTTATATTTTTGTTCATAGTTTTCAGCTGGTTTAGGAGCCACTCCGGCATCTTATACACAGCGTTTCAGTTATCTAAACTGTCTTGCACAGGCTGACATCTGGACAAATTATTTCTTCATCACAGCTGAACAAGTATTTCTTGGCCTTCACAAGATGGCCAAAGCAGACGCAGATTTTAAGTGGCATCCCCACATATGTACAGCTTTATGCTTTGCTTATTGTCATAGGCTTCAGTGGGTCCATCTACACTGCAAAAAAAAAAAAAAAATCCTCCACAGCAGCGAGTCTGAGAGCCTGGGTCAAATGACTAAGGCTCATGGGACAGGACTAAAAATAGTAGCAGAGATGTTCCCAGGGAAGAGCTGGAGTCTAGGTTCCGAGACCTTCCCTCCTCACCAGGTTTCAAAGCCCAGGCTCCAACCCAAGCAGGAAGATCTACACTGCTATTTTTAGCCCTGAAGCGCAAGCCCTGTGAGCCTGAGCCAGTTGACCTGGACTCTGAGACTTGCTTCCGTGTTTTGGTTTGCTTTTTTTTTTTTTTGCAGGGTAGGTGCACTCACTCACTGACATATTTTTTCAGAGCTCAATGGGTTGAGGGTAAAAAAAATAAATAAATAAATACTGAGATAATTGCTTCTGGTTCCCACAGTGGCATGTTGATTATACTACAATCAACTTTATAATGCTTGTTACTAAATGCTGAATATAGGGAAGAGAGAGAGAGAATGTCAATGGAATGGAATGGTGTGCCTGGATAATGGCCTCCTGCTGCAAGATAAATGCTGAGGCCAGGCCAGGCCAGGCCAAAGCATTTGCAGAAAACAAATATTAAGGTAAATCCAAGGTAATTATTTTCAAAGCAGAAAACCACTTACTAGTCAGAAGGTTCCATGACATTATTTCTGAAAAACAAAATAAAATATTTGTAAATGTATAAAAGCAACTTACCGTACCAGCCAGAGTACCTGCACTCTGAATTAACGAGGACACTTGCTGCTGTGCAAATGCACCAGAAGGTCCAGTGCACCAAGGCCAATTTAAAGCTTTAGGGCCAAACTCAGGAGCTCAGCGTAAAGCCCAAGCAGAGGGCTGGGCATCTCCTTAAGGAGTAAAAGGCAGGGTGGACAGAAAGAATCTTCCCTCTCTGGTAACAAAAGTAGAATTAGAGCTGTGGCACTGAGGCTCATTCATCCTAATGGCAAAAGTAGCTTCTGTGGTGCTAACATTTCCCCGTTCCCCATATCCCCCACCCCCCCCCAGGGGGCATGACCAGAGGATCTGCACAGCTGTGAATCCTCTCCTTGTGCACCCCTACCCCACCTCCACCTACCCGTGGGCTCCATCCCCCTAGTCGCGTCTGTTGCACAGCAGAATGGTACTTTGTTAATGTACCTTGTTCATGTGGCAGTAAGGGGTGCATAGAATGCATACAAGTGTGTAACCTGTGAAGTGTACTGGTCATGCACTATTCCTGAACGCGTCCAGAAACAATGTGCAGAGTTGGGGAGCGGCTTAGGGAACTCATTGCAAATAAAATTCCACCTCTTTTAGTCGGGATAAAGCCCACATTGGGCCATGAGTCTATTCACCACTAATAGTCTCGGATAGTGTTGAATGTTTAGATATTAGAGATGAGAAATAGCTACTGCTAGCTGCATTAATATAGATTATCTATTCTATCTACTGCTTCCTTTATTCCCATAGACTACCTAGTCTAGCCCCCGCTAATGTATTTATACATTTATGCCATTTTACACACACATTTTCTAAATAAAGTTGGCACGAAGATCTAAATAATTACCTCTTTATTACAGATTTTTTGCAGATTTTTCTTCACTTCCCATCCTGCTCTATTGTATATATTTCTGTCTGCTTTTAAATAGCAGCCATGTCTGCATTTCAGTAGTAGATGAAGCAATCCATTCCTTTGGATCAGATAATGCTACAAGGATTTAAATTTTTATTTTTCATGTATTCTTTTCTAAAAATCATTGTAACTGTTAAACACAGGCCTAGTCAGTGAGATGCAGGGTCTTCCTTTTCTCTTCTGGCACCCATGTGAAAAAAAATTTCTTCTTCTCTATAGATTGTTTTACCCAGACCACATTAATGTGTCAGTCTGGATTTTACTCATCATGATACTTCATGGATTAATGACTGCTTGTCTATATCTGCCATATCCTTACCTTTTATTGTTAAAACATGCTCTAAGTCTAAATCCTCAGTTTTACTAATGGACCTGCTGGATCTTTAAACCTGCCCCATCCCCCATGTCTGTTTTCCCTCCTAGTGATTGCAGTGTTGTCGTCGCATGTTGGTCTCAGGCTATTAGAGAGACAAGATGAGTGACCAACTTCTCTTGGTGAAAGAAATGAGCTTTTGAGCTACACAGAGCTCTTCTTCAGGTCCTGCACAGAACAGAAGTTGGTCCAATAAAAGATATTACCTCACCCACCTTGCCATCTTAGTGTAATTGTGAGACTGAAATTTTCAACCCGAAGCTCCAAGGGCAGAGTGTGAAAGCAGCAAAAGTGATGTTGTTAAAAGGGGGCGGTAGGGAAAGAGATCCAAATGTGTTTCAGGAGAATCATTTCCTGAAGGTTTAATTTTCCTGCCTTTATAGTTCTGTTTGCTCTTAACTTCAAAGCAAATCTTGATTAGAATAGATCTAATTTGCTGTTGTCTTATTTTAGGCAACTGTTTATTTGTAGTGTTAAATAACAGCTAGCATTTGGCTTAGGTAAACACCCAAAAGTGGGTCTAACTAAACTATCCAGATTTTCTGGGTCTTCAAATTAAGTTGCAGATCTGCTTTCTCACAAGATTTCCCATTCCTCCTACTTGCTGCGCTCAAGCAGAAAATAGCAGCTATTCAAGAATAGTTTTTCACATCATGTCCTGCCTATTCTCGTTCAGGCCCCAGCATGAACCATGAAAATTAAAAGGCATGAAAATTAAAACTACTTTAAAAGATTTTTTCAATTTGAATTTTGGCTAATTTTTGTTTTAGTTCTTATTTTTCCTGTTGGGTGGATCCATTCCTTAATACATCTTCTTCGTTGCTCTGTTCTAAAAATGTTGGTGAACTTTGCCACTTCTTCCTTCTTTTTGCTTTCTTCCTCAACTTGGTCATGCTGTCTTCCTCTAGTACATGACCCTATTTTTTTAAAGTGTATATGGGCTCCCAGTTCATTCTTCTGTTGCATTTTATTGAGCTTACTGTGTGCATCACTCTGTTTTTGGATTGTTGGCCGAATCGAAATTTTTTTTTTTTAAAAAAAAATCCATTTCAGGTCAAATGAAACAGTCTGTTTGACCTGAAACAAAACATGGTTTCAGTCAGAGGGTTTTTTAAAAAACTTTTTTAAAAAAATCAAATTTGAAATGAAGTCATTTTGAATAAAACATCAAAATGTTTCATTTCAAAAATATTAAAACAAAATATTTTGATTTTGGGGTGGTGGTTGTGGTTTTCACAGAAAAAAAATTAGCAACCAAAACTGATTTTTTCTCTTTTAAACTGATATTTTCCAGTTTTCAATTTCTGAGAACAAAAAACTCATTGCCTACAACATTTTGATTGTCATGTTTTCTGTTTTTAGATAAAATGCCCAAAAAGTTGAAGAAAAATTTGGATGACAATGAAAAAAAAAGGAAAAAATATAATAGGAATTTTTTTTCCTGAGCAGCTCTAGCTTGAACCCTGAACTGGAGAAACCAACCACCTTTAAGAGTGAGATGTTCATTTCATACCCATTCACTTCCCTGCAAGAGTCTTAAATTCAATTTACAGTTCCAGGCTTGGAATCTAAATTCTGTCCAATTTTACACCATTACAATCCAACTTACTTCAATGGATTTACTCTCAGAGTCTCTCACTCCTTGGGACTGTAGGAGGCAGGAGTAATATGTGGGCCATGTTCTCAGCCACTGCAAGGAGGAAGGCAATGCTGGGCTCCAAAAGGGATTTAATGCTGGAAGAATGCAGACTTCAAAGCCTGAGCTCTAGCCTGAACCCAAACATCTCCACAGCTATTTTTAGCTCCATAGTACAAGCTCTGCAAGCCCCAGTTTGTAGCCCCGGCTCTGAGAGTCACTCCTGCAGGCTGACACTCACTGCATAGACATACCCAAAATGAGATCCAGGTCATGTCTAATACACAAAGCTTGTACTAGAGATGATCTAAAAAGCCTTAAAAGCAAAAGGTTCAAGATGTACTGATTGCATTGTCTCCTTTTTTCAGTGGCATCTTTCCATAATTGTAATGTAGGAATTTTAAAAAATAATCACTTTCTGAAAATTGTTTGTTATAGTTATTCTTATTATTAGTAATACACTCCTGGGTATATATTAATGGACCCTTAATGCACATCTTGGGTGGTTAAAGTCTCTTGGCCTTCAGCCTCATGCACACACTGTACCTGAGGCATGTATTTATAGCCTATTAATGTACCCCGTCATCTCTTATTGCTTTATTATTTTACTTGATGCAAATTGGAACCAGTCCCTTAGCAATAGCAATCTAAAATGACTAATGTGAGGAGTAGGGGTGGAAAATAAAGCTATGAATTTCTGCTGTGGGCTAAACATCTAAAATAGAATTTTATAATAAATTTAAAAATTGTATGTACTACAGTATATATACTGCACCTCATAATTCTCATTTGTGTTAAGTAGAGTTATGGAGCAGAAACAACATGAGTTATATAATCGTAAGGCTCACTTACTGTGAGCCGAGCTCTGCTCAGTTACGTCAATGTAAATTCAAAGTAACTCCAAAAGTCAGAGAGCCAGAGAATAGAATTTGTCCCTATCTGCCTTACTCAGAGTAGTATGGTCCCAGAATTTTTTTCATGAGCTACTTTGAAATCTTAACCTACACCCATTTTCCCTGTGCAAACAATAATCACCACCTCAACCAATAATAAGAGGTATCAAATATCCTCCATATACACAGCTGGTATCTTCAAAGCAGAGGACAACACCTTGTTCTCCTTATCTTTTTGGACATTTGGGATATCTTGGACATTTTCTACATCCCCCTAGGTGCCAGCCCTAGGAATCTATTTTGTTTGATGCATCGTAACAGTCTTGCAAATTGGCTGTTTTTAAATCAGCCATCCTCCATTTTGCTACTAGTGGGAACTCATCTCTCAGTAATGAAAGTGGAAGTTACCTATGTGTATAAGGGCAAGAAGAAACAATGCCCCTAAAGTGCTTTCTTGTAAGCACCAACAGGAAGGTTAATACTGCACTTGCAACTTTAGAATTAAGTATTAATTTAGGGCCAAATCTTGCTTTCCTTACTCATGCAAGCCTTCTCACTGAATTGAATTGCCATGAGTGGGATTTTCAAAAGCACTCAGCATTACCATCTCTCTGCTCCCTCAGAAACAAATGGGTCCACACTATAGTCCCTGTTAATAATGGCATTATTGCCATGCTACACTAGGACACTCACGAAGTTAAGGTGAATCAGCTAAAGGTGTGAAGTCAGTGTACATAAATTAAAGCATGTTAGATTCCCATGTGGATGCTCTCATTCAGGAGTAACGTGGCTTTAGTGAATTGTAAATTAGGGCTATACCTACACTACCACACAGTTCAGACTACAGGGGTGTGAACAGCAGTGCACCCCAGAAGGCTGAATTGCAAGCCACTTTACTCTTGGATGAGAGTATACACTTGGGGGTGGGAGGGTGGAATTCACTTTAATTTATCCACATTGATTTCACAGCTTTAGCTGATTCACTTTTATTTTCCTGAAAGTCCCTGTGTAGACAGACCCTCAGGTAATACAGGTGAAAAATGTTGCCTGCTACCGTATCACACTGCAATTCACAGCATGCAAAGTTCTACTACTTAATTAAGTAGCCTTTTTTCTTCCCCTAGAATTATGGTGGCAGAGATCTTTAAAGTGTGCGCCTGACTTGAATACATCAGTAAAAGTATTCACAAAACAAAACAATTTGGAATGAATTGTATTTTGGAAAAAATGGCCAAATTTTTCAAAAATTATTAGTGGTTTAGGGTGCCTCACTTTCAGAGTGTGCACCCTAAAAAGACACCTGCAAGACATCTAAGAGGGGCCTGATTTTCAGGAAGTGACTGCAGTCTCTCTGATAAACCATTAGTGTCAGAGCCAGTGCTAGGCATGTGCAGACTAAGCAATTGCTTAGGGCCCCCAGCAGCTCTAGGGGGCCCCCCAGTTGCTTTTTATTATAAGAACTTGCTGATTTTAGTATGGGGGGGAGGGGCGCCAAAAATATTCCTGTTTAGGACCCCTGCTGGGCTATCACGGATTCTGATTATCTTCTTACTTACACCAAAAAACAGGCACACTTTTATTGAAGACTATAATGGAGCTACCCTGGTATGAAACCAGTATATGTGAAAACAGGCCCTAGATGACCACCACATTCGCAATATTTGTTTCTTGATTAAAAATAGCCACTTGTTTAAAGGTATGTCATTTGTCTTACTGAGTGTTCCACAGATATGAGCTTTACTTCTACTTGGTTAAATCCTATGGGCTTCTGGTCTGCACAGCCTGTCTTAGTATTAACAAAATTGTACTTCCATCTCAATCCAGTCAAAAGTTAAAATCTGTTCAACTCACATTCTTTGCTGCTTTGCCAATGTATTCTTCTAACAGTAATTTTTTTCCACCAGGTATTGTTGAACTATATTAAATGCAGACCATTCTATCTCACAATTCCATACCTACCTATCTGTGGTTCAGTATAATTCAGAAACAACACACTAAATCAATTTTTTAAAAATTCTTCTAACAGTGATTTATCCTTTCTCAAGATTAATAGGATTTAGGGCTTGTCTATATGTTTCAGTGTGCACTATGGGGTGTTATTTCTAAAGCACACTAAGATGTTGAGCACTAATTGGTCAGGGTAGACTTCTAAAAGTTTCATAATTCACTTTAACGTAGTGTCTACAAATAAAGTCTAAAATCATGTACCACAAGTAGTATAATATTCTGTCCCAAGCTCCGCTGAACTGTAAGGCTACACTATTGCCATCTGCCCTGGCCACAGGGGCTAAACTCAGTGGTGACAAACAGTAGTGTAAGTCACACGTCATCCATAAGTGTGATAAGTGATGAAGTGCAACTTTCATTGATTTGCCCTCGCAGTCACTGTACTGGGGGAAAAATATCAAGTGTAAATTAAACACCAAGGACCTAAATTCAGCTCTAAATTCCATTGGTATAAATCTAGAAAAACTGCGCTGAAAGCAGTGGAGTTACCAATTTTATGTCGGTTTAATTCAACAGGGAGTCTGATCTCATGGGAAGAAAAGTGGGTGTAACAGGAAAAGCAACTGCCAGGAAGTTGAAAATAAAGGGATGGATTCCCCAGTCTGATCCAGCCCCTTTGCACCACTCACTATACATGGTAGTATACAAGGGACTAGGAACTAGTCACAAGTCTCCAGCAGAGAATCCCTCTGTTGAAGGGGAACTCCCTGCTGGCAAAAGTGTGCTGAGAGCCCTACTCAGCTCAGCCCTACTGTGGCTCAGCTCCTGTAAACTCCATTAAGGCCTCTCGTGCAACTTTGCGCAGTGTGGTAGGAGCACAGAGTCATGCGCGGAGTAGGGCTGACTCTTGGAATCAGGACGTCAGAACTAAGGCCAAAAGGTACAATTGGGAGCTTTCATCTCACTCCTTGCCTGTGGAAAAGCAAGGAAGCAATGGTTCCAAGTCCATGTATTCTTAATCTTCTGCAGAATTAAGGCAAAAATAAACCTGGCTATTTATTCTGAAAGATACTATAGTAAAAATCAGCAGTCTTTCATTTTAACAAAGGAGACTTTGGGAAAAAAAACTCCCATCTTATCATTTATTTTAAAAAATGCAGCCTAGAATAAAAGTATGGGCCTGATTCTGAACTCTCTGGTGCAAATCACTAGTAACTGCACTGCAATCCATGAAGACAAAATGGTGTAAGTGAGATCAAAATCTGGCCAATTGTCTCTAAAGGAGTGACCTTCATGGGGAATCTAGGATACTCTCTCAACTCCACGAAATATTTGAAGTGTTATTTTCTGTATTTTGCACCTATCTCATCAGGCCGTCATTACTGCCTATATAAAAGAGAATCCAGTTTGAAAGGTGCTCTATTTATGGAGCACTTTTTGTCTAAAATGTGCACTCAGGAGCCTAGCAGACATATTTTTCTTATATGGTAGAGGTAGAGCGCCCTAATTCACAACCAGATTCACCCCCAACCTACACAATTTCAGAACTGAAGACTACAGGAATAGGGCATACAATTGCTTTACTTTCATTCAGAAAAAAATATATCTGATTCAAACTATTTCACATGCAAAACCCATCTAAATTTAACATTCAAGTTAAAATAACTGAGTAAATGGTCAAGTTAGTCTGCACAGCATTAACTTCCACCTCTTATCTAAATCCAGAGTTCTCACATGAGGAACTGCATTAGCCCTTATTGGTATTAACTTGACTTGGAAAATGGCTAACCATTTAAATGCTCAAGATGGCTGATCTAATAAATATCATGGGCCTGAGTCAGCTCTCACTTACATCTGTTTTGCACAAGTGCAATTCTATTGATGACAACGAGGTTATTTCTGATTTACACAAGTGAGAGGGTGGATTCTGGCCTAGTATCTTTATAGCTAATGTAGCGGAAATGTAATCTCTATCTAAATTGCTTCATATTTTGCAGTTTTGGATCACATTTAGATCTTCTTAATAATAAAAGGGATATAAAAGGCAATATGAAGAGGTTCTTTGAATACATTAGGAGCATTCTTTGACGGGGTTACTGGAGTAATGGACGGGGGAAGTAGTAGACATGAAACATGTTGATTTTAGTAAGGCTTTTGACACAGTCTCACCTGACATTCTCATAGGCAAACTAGGGAAATGTGGCCTAGATGGAATTAGTGGGTGCACAACTGGTTGAAAGACCATACACAGAGTAGTTATCAATGGTTTGCTGTCAAACTGGGACGATATATTCAGTGGGGTCTGGTACTATTTAATATTTTCACTAATGAATCAGATAATGGAGTAGAGAGTAGGCTTTGCAAATTTGCGGATGATCCATGCTGGGAGAAGTTGCAACGGCTTTGGAGGACAGGGTTAGAATTCAAAGTAACCTTAAACAGAAATAGGAACACTGAGTTCAATAAGCAGGAACCAGGAAACAAAACAGAACAAGGAGCAGGAAGGCAACACACTCCAGTTTTCACAGTAGTTAAAGGTCTGGAATAGGCTTCTAAGGGAGATTGTGGAATTCCCATCATTGAAGGTTTTTAAGAATGTGTTGGACAAATGCCTGTCAGGGATGGTCAAGGTATAATTGGTCCTGTCTCAGTGCCAGGGGCTAGACTTGATGACTTTGAGATCCTTTCCAGAGCTACTTTTCTATGATAACCTATTAAAATATTTTTCATGCATTTTTTTCCTGTGTTAACATGTAAGCGAGCACATAATCACAGAACCTCAGAGTTACAAACCTCAGAGTTACAAACTGACCAGTCTACCACACACCTCATTTGGAAGTACACAATCAGGCGGCAGCAGCAGAGATGGAAACAAAAAAATCAAATACAATACAGTACTGTGTTAAACATAAACTACTCAAAAAATAAAGGGGAAGCAGCATTTTTCTTCTGCATAGTAAAGTTTCAAAGCTGTATTAAGTCAATATTCAGCTGTAAAATTTGAATTAACCGTAACATTTTGTTCAGAGTTACAAACATTTCAGAGTTACAAACAGCCTCCATTCCCAAAGTATTCATAACTGAGGTTCTACTATATATAGTATGTTATGTCTACTCTCCCGCCTCGCCCCTCCTTCCCCACAACCCAACCTTTCCTGAAAATAAAGGCTCTTATTAACATTAGCTGGTGTATTACTGCAGTGCTTTCTGAGGAAGGAGCAGGAGATACTGATGCTCAAACACTTCCCCTGATTTACCATGAGTAATAGGTCTTTGCATAATTATAGTGGAAGAGGTAGAGCGGCAGGAAAGAATTACAGTGTGTGTAATGTTTTGCTTCAGAGAATGCTTCGGTTCATTTTCTTGCTGCCTATGTATGCTGCAAATGAGAAAGTACCCAGCTGGCAACTTTGCTTCTGATTTATAGGAAAGGTCAGTTAATCCCAAGAAGGCATTTTGCTAAATATCAAGATATCGCCCCATGTGTTTTCGCTGTTTAACTCAAAAGAAGTTGGAAGCTAAAGCATTAGCAAGGCTAATCATGATCACTCAAAGTAATTTTGATTCACAGAGTTGAATACTTTGTGGATTGTAATTAAGATTATAAATTTACATTGTTTCCCTATTTGTCTCAATACCCCAAAGCTTGACAGAATGAGCATGCAATCTTTATCTACAGTGTGACAAATACACTGCCAGGCAGATGGCATTAGGACAGGTGAAGTACATTACAATACTAATCCTATAGTTCCTATTCACACAAAACTCCAATTGAAGTCAACTGGAAGAGTTGTGTGAGTAAGGACCCCATGTGGGACATGCAAGTCCTTTTCAGTTATGTCTACTACCGCTAAAATAGCATAGTTTTTGTTCAATTCCTCATCTTTGGGCTTTAGAAACTTCAAACAAGATTTTAAATTCAAGCAACAGGCACATTTTCTTCCATGACTATTCAGATACTTAAAGGAGAAAAGGTAGGTGAGGTAATCTTTTATATTGGACCAGTTTACGTTGGTAAAAGGGGCAAGATTTCAAGCTTCACAGAGCTTTTCTTCAGGATTGAGGAAGGTAACCAGAGTGTCTGAGCTAAATACAAGTTGAAAAGTTTGTTGGGGATAAGGTGTTCACACATGCTGTAGGAGACCACGTCAAATGAAGTGGGCAATTAAGGGATAGCAGGCAATAGGGGTGAGTGACAAATTGTTGTAATGAGCTGTAAAACTATGGTCTCTGTTTAGTCCACAGTTTTTAGCGTCTAACAGAATCATGAATTTAAGTTCCCAACCTTGTCTTTTGAGGCGTTGTGCAGGTTTCCTTTGAGAGTGAGGACTCAGAAGTTAGATATGGAGTGATCACTTTGTGAAAAGTGTTCATCCACAGGTGACAGGGTGTTTTTGTCATATCATTTTTCTGTGTAAGTTCATTCAAGAGCATATCTGTGGAGCTTGAACGCTTGTCTCTTCTACCAATGGATTATGGTCCAATAAAATATATTACCTCATGTACCATGTCTTTCTTATATCCTGGGACCAATACAGCTACAACAACACTACAAAAAATACTTAAAACCACAACCTGAAATCACAGGCTGCTTGCAACAAGAGAGGCAACTAACTAAATTAACATCAGCACATGAGGAAACCTGCATGTAACCTCCAATGCTATGAAATAAATGGACCAGAAGTATCACATTTACATTTGTTTAAGTAAATGTGCTTCAGCAGGAAGGCAGAGTATAAATAAAAGCAGATAAAAGCTCTGTAGTACCCTCGAAAAAACTGCTGAAGTGTCCAGAACCTAACACTCCATAACACTTCCTATATTAAAATAGTACATCACCCCTAGCAAGAGACCAAAGTGAAAAGACAAGGTCACTAGAGATCTTTTTAGTTTGCTTCAGTTTTTTGCCAGAGAGAAAAATTACCTGTGGCATATGGGTAACTCTTCCTGCAGAAAATGGGATCCTGAAAGGCTTACAGTGGTGAAGTGAGCTCCAAGGTGTGATGCTGTATGGATTCTGGGGGACACTTGAGGATATTATGAATATTCATATTGTAAAATTGCAATGAGTTATGTCAGATATGCCATGTAAGATATCTGCAAAAATGTTATAATTCGCCAGCTATGATAACCTCATGCATGTGTTTGTATCACCTTCCTATTTTGGGTTATAGATATGTATGTATATCTGTATTTCAAACATAGGCTATGCTTCTGGGTGACACCCCCAGACAGTTTAGCATCAGCACTGCCTAGCCTGCTTGATGACCCCAAGGACCATCAGCTGACCCATTGAGAGAAGGCAGATACATCTTATGACTCAGCAAGGCATGCAGGGGCATGACTATGGACAGAAATCTAAGGCTTTCAAGCCATGTGCTGGGCATCTTGATTTGAAACAAAGGAAGCACAGGCTGCATGGCAAAAGACTGTAAATGGCAGCTGCATCTTCTCCATTTTATCTTCAATCCTGCTTCTTACCTCTGGAGGAACTTTGCTATGAACTGAATCTCTGAACAACCAATCCAACCTGTGGATGTATTCCAGAAGGACTTTCAAGCCAGCAAACTCACCAGTACTGCTAGGAACCTCATATATGGACTTTGGAGTCTTTGTATGTATGTGACTCAGTCCCTGGAAAAATCATGGAGCAGGTCCTCAAGGAATCAATTCTGAAGCACTTAGAGGAGAGGAAAGCAATCAGGAACAGTCAGCATGGATTCACCTAGGGCAAGTCATGCCTGACTAACCTAATTGCCTTCTAGGACAAGATAACTGGCTCTGTGGATGAGGGGAAAGCAGTGGACGTGTTATTCCTTGACTTTAACAAAGCTTTTGATATGGTCTCCCACAGTATTCTTGCCAGCAAGTTAAAGAAGTATGGGCTGGATGAATGGACTATAAGGTGGATAGAAAGCTGGCTAGATTGTCAGGCTCAACGGGTAGTAATCAATGGCTCCATGTCTAGTTGGCAGCTGGCATCAAGCGGATTGCCCCAAGGGTCAGTCCTGCGGCTGGTTTTGTTCAATACCTTCATTAATGATCTGGAGGATGGCATGGAGGATGGCGTGGACTCACTTAGGATGGAAGAATCCCATGCACTGCTACAGACTAGGGACCAAATGGCTAGACAGCAATTCTGCAGAAAAGGACCTAGGGGTTACAGTGGACGAGAAGCTGGATATGAGTCAGTGTACCCTTGTAGCCAAGAAGGCTAATGGCATTTTCGACTGTATAAGCAGGGGCATTACCAGCAGGTTGAGGGACATGATCATTCACCTCTATTTGACATTGGGGAGGCCACATCTGGAGTACTGTGTCCAGTTTGGGGCCCTACACCACAAGAAGGATGTGGAAAAATTGGAAAGAGTCCAGTGGAGGGCTACAAAAATTATTAGGGGGCTGGAGCACATGTCTTATGAGGAGAGGCTGAGGGAACTGGGATTGTTTAATCTGCAGAAGAGAAGAATGAGGGGGGATTTGATAACTGCTTTCAACTATCTGAAAGGGGTTTTCCAAAGAGGATGGATCAAGACTGTTCTCAGTGGTAGCAGATGACAGAACAAGGAGTAATGGTCTCAAGTTGCAGTGGGAGGGGGGAGGGCAGGAGAGAGACCCTCCTCTTTCCCAGCACACGCTCAGGGGCTGCTGCAGCAGGGGAGAGAGGGCACATCCATCGCATTAGAAAGGTAAGACTACTGATATTAAAATACAAGTTGTGTGCTTTTATTGGTAGAACAAAAAACTTTAATATATACTGTTTTTATCCAAAGTGCTTAGCTAACTATTATAAAATGTTATAAACAACATTTGGAAAGACCATTAAGTGGTCTGCTGAGACCCTCAGCAATTTTCAAGTGGTCCATGAAAAAAAAAAAGTTTGAGAACCACTGTACTAGAGGATTGGCTGGCAGCGTGGTATTTGGAGTAAGATCCAAACCTATAATGGCCTGGTAATGTGGCTGACCCTTTGGGGTCAAAAGAACATTTTTGTATATGTGAGCAGAGTTTAAAATAAACTCACTGTTCTGGACCTAGGTGCTGACTGGGAACCAGAAAACTGGAATGCAATAATGGGCTGTGTGATTTCCAAACACAATGTGACTAGATCCCCCTGGCATGTAGTCTGGGACTGTAGTGGGCCCGCGGAGCATCCCCACTCTCTCCCCCCCCCCCCTTGCCCCTGCTTGCTGGGAGCCAATAAATAAATAAAAAAGACACACACACACACACATATGCAGGCTGTAATAAGCTACAAGCCAAAAACTAGCCAACAAGCAACTCACAAGCCAATTAAGCCCAAAACAAGCCCAATTTCTGCTTTTTTTTTTTTTGTGGGTTTGGCATGTCTGAGGAGGGGGCTATGCCACCATAGGCTCTGTAGTGTAAATGTAGCCTTGGTGAGAAGACGCCACATCACTTTAACCTCATCTACTAATATCTCAGTAGCTTTACCCATTTCTAGGTATTATCTTGAGTTTTAGACAGATGGAAAGCTCAATGAAACTTGGAGGCAAAGAAATTCTAAGTACCAAACACCAGATACATATTAAAGTTTCCTTTCCATTTTTCTTTTTAAAGGGAAACCCAAAAAGAAATGCCTCTAAAACTGCTATGTCTAAAAATTATATGACCAGTTAGTTCCAAAAATGAGATCACAAAAAAATGCTCACCCTAAGTAAAAAAGTAAACAAACACCCATCTTATGTATGTGTGGATTGATCTCTCCATGTTCTGAACTATCCAATGTTTCCTACACAGGGTAAACCAAGCTCCGTTCAGCATCCTTCAGTCTATGCTTTTGTTGTCAAGTCAGTGGACATTTTGCCAAGTATTTTGAAGCCTGGTAAAATATTCAAAAATTTAACCAAAAAAACTTTGCACCTTCCTATCACTGGGCACATTTAGCATCAGCATATTGGGTCTAGAAAGATTCTTGCCCTCCTGCTTTTATTAAAATCTCTTCCCCTGAATCCTCACTCCAGACAAAGCCAGGGAATGTAGCTCATTTAGAGCCAATTTCCTGCTCTTAATGCCACTCCCCTCCCCCCAAAAAGAGACTATTTCAATAAATTTGACAGATAGTAAGAATTCTGCTATCCTCTACTTGAATTGTAACAGTGCAAAATCAGATTATAAATCCAAAAAAGTCTCAAAAATGCAGCAAAGAGATTTGCAAGTGGTTTTTCTTTTGCATCTTAAGATAAGAACTGGCTCTCCATCTGAGAAAAATTTCTGAGATGGAATGGCCATTACCGTCATAGGTAGCAAAGCATCCAGGCTGTTGCATCTGAACTGTATGCCCATGTCCCTCCCCACTTCCCCACCTTTATTTTTCTGCTATCCAAATTAACAGCAGGTACTCATGATAAGACATCTCTGCCCATCATCTGGGGACATAAAATCACCATGTCATGCATTTAAAAACAAATGTCACTTGTCCCCTGGCTGAGTTATAAGACCTGGCAGAGTTGCCTTTTACAGTGTTTGATGGCTTCCATAATCTTCAAGCATCAGACTCTTTTTAAGTTAATTCAAACTGGCCAGCTGTAAATTTGCCGTGAGTTACTTCCAGCATTATGTAGTTCTCAGGAAAAAAAGATGAAGAGAAAGGTTCAGTTCAAGGTAACCCTCAAAGCATATTTCAGTTGAGGGTCTGAACAACTATGAGATTCCAGCACAAAACTATTCTCAGGTCCTGATTTTTTCTGAGCTCCTTCAAAAAGTTTGATGCACGTCAACCCGGGCTATTCTCAATCCTGGCTTATTTAAAACAGTTCATACAGTGGACACAGAAGAGCATGTGCATCTCTTATTGGCCTCTACTATGATTACACCCAATCCACTAATTAAGTAAAAAATTTGGTTCAGGGGTTCACTGCCCAAGTTAATTGGCTTGCTGACAACAGGTCTTATTTTCATTAATCAAATAATAATTGTTGCCATGAATAAATAAAAAAAGCCTAGAACAGAGATGTTTGAAATAATGTTTCCCAGCGGTTTCCTCAACCCTTTCCCTCTCTGACACCCAGTACGTTTTCCTCCCAGGCTCACACACAGGGTAACATATTACTGCTCATCTGTAGCTTTTACACCACAGTGGAGCAAAACTCCATGGAGGAAAGGAACAGATGAGACAAGCCATACGCTAAAAGGTGTATACATCCCTATGTCTGACCTAAAAACAACCCCCCAAATTACAAAACATTCTGGTCCAAAGTAAGGGGATTTAACCAATGTAAGTCCCTAAGCAGCAGTTCCAAGGCAGAGTGTTAATGTGGATGGCAACTTTAAAAGCAATAACCCAGCAATAGGCATTAATTTAAAGAAAGTTGCATGGAACTGGAAGACAAATAATGGGCCCCAAAGATTCATTATTCCTTGGGGAAGCTGGTCTCTCTTCATGGAATGTGATTATATTGTGCTGATTATTACGTGCCAAGGACCTGGCTCCTTGCTTTCTGAAGGCAGCAGATCACTAGATTTGAAAGTTTGCTGTAGCACTTTTCGGTAAAAATCCATTGATTGAGTTATGAGACCTGTCAGAGTTAGATTTTTCTCAACTGTATTCCCTGTGCAAGATATGGAAGACAGAGAAACGATGTGCCCAGCATCAGCAGGAGTCCAGCTAGAAGAGTAGGAGTTAAAAAAAAGCAGAAATCTTAGCGGAGGGAAGAGGGAGAAATGTGTGTGTGTTTTAACACAGGATCAAGTTACTTGGAGTTAACATATTCACAAATTCCCTCAACAGCATCCCAGCTTTATAAAATATTCCCCCAATTACTGCCCAAGAAACTGACCACCATGCAAAAATGTGGAATTTAGCAGTTACTAATGTTATATCCCGTCAGCAGTTAGGTTTTGAGAACCATAAAATTGTACCACAGTGTCTCTCTTGGGAAATATGTAGGTGATAAGATACATGTGTGGATCCCTACCACCTCAGGTATCCACACACTATGTGTGATTTTTTTTAGCATACATGTGGTAGGATCACACTCAGATGTGGGATGCTTACAGAGTGTCACAGTACCTGCAAAGCAGTATTTCCAGTGTCATGATGCCATTGCCAATAGTACCATCTTCCAGAGATGATGCTTCTGGGAATGATGGCAGGAAACATGGTACCAGACAGGTAAATCAAGGGTTATCACAAAGCCATATCCTCTGTGTCAGAAAATGGCAAGTGCTCCTGTTTGGGGAATTACTCAAAACTTGTTTATAGTCCCAACCAGCTTTGTTAAGATTTGTTTTAAGGGAGACAATGGGTTTGATATATCTATCATTGGATTGATTTTTCAGACTATGATAAAGCTACTATAGCACAAAATAGGTTGTTCTAGGTAAATATGATACTTGATGGTGATATGGGAAAGAAATAGCAAATTTCACAAATGACTGTCATTCAATTCCCACATTAAAAGATCTGTCCTTTGTCATACAGATTACCACCATTTCTTCTGTAAAGCATACAAGACATTAGCCAACTCTAATATTTGTTTAATTCCTTAAAAAAAACTTCTTTGCACTTCCAGAAATTGCACTGCTCTTGCTCAGTCAGGTTAGGTCTTCACTTGGAGCTGAAGGTGTAACTCCTGGCTCAAGTAGGTATACTTGTGGTAGTTCTCATCAAGTTAGCACACTAAAAATAGTTGGGTAGCCACAGTAGCTCTGGCAGCGTCAAGTGGAGGCTCAAGTTGCTTGCTCCAAGTACAGGTTTGTATTCAGTGCAGCTAGCCCATGCTGCTGCTCACCCCTGCCCATGCTGCACTATTATTTTGAGCTCACGAGCTCGATGACAGCTAGTACAAGTATATCTAGCCAAGATGGGAATCATAACCTTAGCTTCAACCATAGGCATAGCCTAACTGTGTAATTTTATTGAAGTTACCCTGGCCTACTTCTCCAAATCCCTCCTACTGTCTTTTTACCTGCTACTTTATACCACATCTGATATTTCCAGTAGCTTAATCTTGTCCTTTTATTTGTATTGCTGGGACATAGCACATTTATGGAAGCTGTGAGACATACATTAATAAAACTAATGCTTCTACACAGGAAATCCACCCATTTGCCTCTGGCCAAGGACCCAGTCCTCTGGGTGGCAGTGGTCAGGCTTCCAACAGGAGATCTGTGTTTACTGGTATCCCATGCGGGCTCTCCAAAAGAAAAAGGCCAGTTCCAGATTAAAGAATGTATGATGTTTCCACACCCTAAGTGCACGCTCTGGTCACCCCAGTAATGTTTACAGTCTTAAGGAATCAATGAACATGTACACTAGTGGTTCTCAACCTATTTACCATTGTGGGCCACATATGCAGCTCTGTGTTATGTGGGCCGCATCCGCACAATATATATACACACTACCTGTATGGTCCTGAGTATGTCACATGGGCCGCTGCTGTGTGCTGATTGGGCCGCAAGCAGCCCATGGGCTGAGAACCACTGATGTACACAATGGACAGAAGGTGGGCAGGTGACCTGAGTGGCTTTATTTAAACTAAGAAGGGGATAGAAAAGTGAATAGAGAATTGCAAGTAGACTAATAAAATAAAACCCCCCACACAAATGAATCCATAGTTTCCCCTCTGTTCCCCCAAATGGATCCCACTTTTGCAAGGTCCAACTTCTAACACACGTTAAGGTGTGCTGAGAAGTCATTGAAACAATCTGTCTGAAGTCTACAGCTGTTGGCCAGTATAAAGACAGTTGGAGCCATTTAAGGAGTTCAAGTGATAGGGCATGCCAATATGCAGAGATGAAGGGCATGAAAAATTGGTAGAGTAGAGCCCTCACAACCACTGTCTATGTGCACAGGTGAGGTTGAGGATCTTGATTTAGTTAAATTGTTATCAAACCTTAACTAGTTCACTCAGTATTTCCTAGTTGTAATGGAGATGCACTGCCAGGCAGTCCTGATGAGGGTAGGGCCAAGCCATTCCTCACTTCTGAGAAGGGTCTCTCAGCTCTTGCTTCAGGTTGTGCATCTAGATCAGGAAGATGCTCTGACCTGGAGTTTTGCCTGTGGTCCTTACTGGCGCCACCAGACAGGATTTCTGAAGGCAGAAATCCTAAATGGGGCTTTTGGTGTCTTAATTTCTTGAGCAATTTAGGAAGCACAAATTGTCAATCATGGGTGCTTAAAGTCAGGCACCTAAAGCCCCATTTAAGCACCAAAGTGAAAATTGTTTTGATCTAAGGTGCTGATACCCACTGCTCCCACAGGCTGCAAAAGCAGGGCATGTTCTTACCAGAGATGCCTAAAAATTTGGATTTAATTGCCTGAACTCAGGCACCCAATCTGACAATTTTGGTGAAAGCATCAAACCAAATATCTGAAGTGGCCAGTGGAGGGAAGTATATCCCTTGCTTTAAGGAACCATTATTTTAAGGAACTTTACTTTTTTCCATATCTGACCTTTGGCCCAGATAAATGTTGATATGCAAATATTTACTGCCCCTCTCCTCATTCCCACCCAGTCCCTGATAGCTTTGTCTTTCTCCTCATCACCATCCCTAGTTTGTCTGTGGTTTAGAAAAAAAGATGTCATTTCTCTATTGTTATGTCAGCTTCTTCCTAGTACTTCTCCCACAGGCAATCACTCCAAAGTTTCCCTTGAAACTGAGGATGGAGAAAGAGGGACAAAGGAGCCACCAGAGGCTGCCTCTTCCTCCTGCAACAGCAATGGGTTGTTGTAGGCCTCCAAGGAGAACTAAGGTACGTGTATACAACCCATTCTTACAATATGCAACTTTTTATAAACATGTTTCTGAAAATGCAATTGGGAGTGAGTTTCCATAGTGATGTTGTGTGAGAGAGCAAAGGGAATAAGGGGCTTCCTGCAGGAGACATGAAGCCTAGAGCAGATAACCAGAGACACTCTTGGTATAGGAAAAAGAAAAGGAATACTTGTGGCACCTTAGAGACTAACCAATTTATTTGAGCATAAGCTTTCGTGAGCTACAGCTCACTTCATCGGATGCATAAAGTGGAAAGTACAGTGAGGAGATTTTATATACACACAGACCATGAAAAAATATACATTGTAAGGAGAGTGATCACTTAAGATGAGCTATTACCAGCAGGAGAGTGGGGTGGGGGGAGAGAAAACCTTTTGAAGTGATAATCAAGGTGGGCCATTTCCAGGCGTTAACAAGAACGTCTGAGGAACAGTGGGGGGAGAGGGGGAATAAACAAGGGGAAATAGTTTCACTTAGTATAATGACTCAACCTCTCCCAGTCTGTTCAAGCCTAAGTTAATTGTATCCAATTTTCAAATTGATTCCAATTCAGCAGTCTCTCGTTGGAGTCTGTTTTCGAAGTTTTTGTTATAATTCTTGACATCTGAACCAGGAACCTATCCTTGCAACAAAGCCCATTGCCAACTGTGCCCACATATCTATTCAGGGGACACCATCATAGTGCCTAATCACATCAGCCACACTATCAGAGGCTCGTTCACCTGCACATCTACCAATGTGATATATGCCATCATGTGCCAGCAATGCCCCTCTGCTATGTACATTGGGCAAACTGGACAGTCTCTACGTAAAAGAATAAACGGACACAAATCAGATGTCAAGAATTATAACATTCATAAACCAGTCGGAGAACACTTCAATCTCTCTGGTCACTTGATTTCTGATCTCAAAGTGACTATCCTTCAACAAAAAAACTTCGAAAACAGACTCCAACGAGCGACTGCTGAATTGGAATTAATTTGCAAATTGGATACAATTAACTTAGGCTTGAATAGAGACTGGGAGTGGTTGAGTCATTATACTAAGTGAAACTATTTCCCCTTGTTTATTCCCCCTACTGTTCCTCAGACGTTCTTGTTAACGCCTGGAAATGGCCCACCTTGATTATCACTTCAAAAGGTTCTCTCTCCCCCCACCCCACTCTCCTGCTGGTAATAGCTCATCTTAAGTGATCACTCTCCTTACAATGTATATTTTTTCATGGTCTGTGTGTATATAAAATCTCTTCACTGTACTTTCCACTTTATGCATCCGATGAAGTAAGCTGTAGCTCACGAAAGCTTATGCTCAAATAAATTGGTTAGTCTCTAAGGTGCCACAAATACTCCTTTTCTTTTTGCGAATACAGACTAACACGGCTGCTACTCTGAAACTTGGCATAGGAAGGGAACCTCAAGCAGCTAGAGTCTTATATGAGAGCTAAAGCAGCTGTTGGACAGGGCTGACTCTGGGAAGTCTACAAGGGAGTCAGCTCTAAGCAGGACAGCTGCAAGCCAAACCGTAGGGCAGCCCCCTAAGAACTGAACAAAAAGGACTCCGTGAAGGAATCCTTTCACTCACCCAGGCGCTGAGGTAAGAGTCAGGCCTTGGGACAGATTTTTGGGACTAAGTTTTATTTTTCAGTTATTTGTCTGAATAAACCCAGACCCCAATAATGGTGGTTGGTGACTGGATGAGCAAGTGTGTGCAGTTTCTGTAAAAGGACCTGGAAGAGAGAATAAAGGACAGGGCAGTGCAGAGGTACCCCAACCCCAAGATGGCACATGGGGGGCAGCCAACTTGTATACATGTTATCATGAGGTCAATGGGTTCTCCTCTGTATCTGGGGAAAACAAGGGAAATGAATAGGAAAGCAAACACATTAAACTCTATTCCAGCTTATTTGATCCTACCTGGAACACAGCAGACACTGCAAGGCCTTGCCTACTTTCTTCTTACTGGCACAACCCAAGACATTCTTCCGACTTGCACCTTTAATACTGTGCATGCTTCAAACGTTCCCTGGGGGCACAGCACACATTTCCAATGTCCATCCACCTGTAAAACAAAGTCTATTCAGAGCCTCAAGGCACAAGTGCACTGAGAAGGTTAGAGCTATCACTTGCCTTCAAGGAAAGAGAGGAGCATCCATAGGGAATCTCCCCCCCCCCCCTTGCTTGATTTGAAAAGAGAATTATAAAGAGATTTAGGTCCAGGAGTGACCTTAGCATTCCTGCTGTCCATGCTGGTGGAGTTCCAGTGAGCTGCAGAAACAAAGTTTTTAGGACGCAATTCTACAATGTACTGAGAGATTCACATGACAGCTCCTAATGACTCCCTAATGACTAGTTAGTGTTAAGAGGATCTTACAGGTATAATTCTTGCCAATGCAAAAATATGATCAGGACTACTCAGAGTTTCCCATATCAACCTCAGTTTTCACTTTGCTAGATCAGGCTCTTAATGTCCCAACTGGATTAATTCACCCCCTGAGTGAATACCCCATCAACCACTCAGCACTCACAAAAATTTCAGAGCAGGACCTAGGCCAGAAAGGTCAAAGAAGAAAGATGACATCCATTATGAAGAGAGGTTCCAGATAAGGAGCTACAAAAGGAAAGAGGGGTGGTCACAGAATAAATAGACAAAAACCATACTCAGATGCTGGGGTGGATGTAAATCTGCCAGAAGGAAAAAAAAAATGACCCGGGGGCAACGAGAAAAATCTAAAAGTAGACACTAAAATAAAGTGAAACAAGCAATTAAAATCTCATCTTCATTCTGAGACATGTCATCTAGTCTGACAGGAAATTCTGAGTTAGCTTAATCACTTTTTTTGCATAGGTAAGAATTATATTTGCACAATTCCTTTGGCTCTCCTACACTCATGGAACTAGAGGAGGCTACAGCCAACTGACTTGCAAAGATGTGCTTGCAAATTTGATATGGTGTTGTGTCAGTGTTACTGAGCATCATATTGTGAAGGTTAAGGTGGACAAATTGATCACAATTATGTTGGGCAGCAAGCAAAGCTCTACTGACAATGAAAAACAATTACTCTGATATCATTTTATAAAAAAAAAATTAAATGTCCTGAAGCATACAAATTCCTACTCATTTCTTTACTAAGCTTCTCACTATGATGGAAGCAAAATTGTCCCAATAGGGGAACTACACAAAATTTAAAAAATTAATGTACAGATTAAAATAGATAGTCATGCAACCTGTTTTAATAGTGAGTAAATGAAGATTGACATTCCTTTGAATTAAAAAAACATTTCACAATAATCTTTCCTTGAATCACAAGCTTGTTACAACATTATGTGATGAGAGCTGAGTCCATGATATAGATTCCCATGTTCATAGATTATAAAACCAGTAGAGAGACCCCTGTATAACACAGGCCATAAGATTTCCCTATATTAATTCTTGTTCGAACTAGAGCATATTTTTTACTAAAATACCCAATCTTGATTTTAAAATTGCCAGTGATGGAGAATCCACCTTGTCCCTTGGCAAATTGTTCCAATGGTTAATTACCTCCACTGTTAAAAATTTATACTTTATTTCCAGTCTGAATGTATCTAGCTTCAATCTCCAGCCATTAGATCTTGTTATACCCAGTCCTCCTAGATTATCATTTTTTCCTTCCCCATGTAGGTAGTAACAGGTTGTTTCCAAGTCACCCCTCAACCTCTCTTTGTTAAGCTAAATAGATTGAGCTCTTTGAGTCTCTCATAAGGCACGTTTTTGGGTCATTTAATCATTCTCATGACTCTTCTCTGAACCCTCTCCAATTTATTAACATCCTTCTTGAATTGTGGGCACCAGAACTGAACACAGTATTCCAGCAATGGTCACACCAAATTCCAGTACCAAATACAGAAGTAATATAACCTTGCTACTCCTACTCTAGATTCTCATTTATACATCCAAAGATTGCTTTTGGCCACAGCATCACACTGGGAGTTTGTAGTCAGGTGATTCCCCCAATGATCCCCACATCTTTTTCAGAGTCACTACTTCCCAGGACAGAATCCCCCATCCTGTACATATGGCCTACATTCTTTGTTCATTGATATATCATTTTACATTTGGACGTATTAAAAAACATATATTGTTTGCTTGCTCCCAGCTTACCAAGAGATCCAGATGATGCTGGATCAGTGACATAGGTGAACAATTTTTCTAGATTATGGGGTTGAAAACACTCATTGGCTGCAGTGGCAACAAAATTAGGCATAAAGAGTAACATTTTCTAAATTATGTAAGTGATTTAGAAGCATAAACCCTATTTTCAAAAGTGACTTAAGAGCCTAAGAGTTAATGAAATCCAATGGGATCCCATTGATGTTCACTTGTGCTGAAACTGGGACTTACCTAAATCATTTAGGTGCTTTGAAAACTAACATATGAATTACTTAATTCATGTTGGATTTAAAATTACACAGTAAGTTGATTCAGATAGTAGTATTGTAGTCATTTTAATGTTTGCATACATTCACCATGTTCTTGTGTCTTTTACTGATCATTACTAGTCAATACACCCAGTCAGAGGTAGTAGACACAACTCCATTAGGGAATTAAGAGTTTGTGATATGCAGATAATGCTCAATAAAATAATTTCACTCTATTTGTCCTTTGAGTGAGAGGTCTACCAATAGAAATGAGTGAGCAATTCATAACAAAATATTGTATTTCATGAATTTAGCTTTTTTCTGTTTGCAGATTGTCCTCTAGCAATTTTCTCAAATTTATCCTTTATTCAATTAAATGTTTAGCATATTTCATTTACTCTAGGACTTGCTCTTTGAAAACTGAAATGTAAGTTGTCCTGTTTCACTGTAATGGACATTAGTGAAATGACATTCATTGATTTGGTCAGGAATCAAACAAACTGTTATTAAAAAAATTATGGTGTAAATATTCACAGAAAGCAAATTTCACATTTTGCAAGTATTCAAACATGTAAGCTTAAAATTCACTTTGCACAAGCTTTTGTGCTAGTAAAACTCAATCACATGAGCATTCAGACAGCAAACAGTAAAAGGGCATATACACAGTTACTATGGTGATGAGAGCCATTATAAGAACCTGAACTGAATAGAACACAGCTAAACTGAACTCATTTTAAAATTCACATGAATATTCACATTTTTGCAGTGTTCACTCAGCATCCTCAGCTGGTGTATCTTGGCATTGCTTTATTGACTTCAGTGAAGCTGTGACAATTTACACAGGGTGAGGGGCTGACCCATCAAGTTTTAGAAAGTAACTGAATTTCCATCTAATTATTTCAAACTCCAGAATTTTATTTTCATGACCATCTCACTCATTTTACTCGACTGCACCCACTGAACATTGGGGACAACAGAAAACTGCTGGCTGTCAACCAAAACTGTTGTGAACAAATGTCCAGGACAAAAGAGTGAGGACAAACACCTGCTCACATCTAGGTCCTTTAAACTGCCTGCAAACCAAACATAAAGGGGCTAAAATGGGACCTTATCTGCTCAGTTATCGTTTACATCCAAAAGATAGTAGAGTTTGCATTACAATGTCACATCTCAATGGAAAAGAACGTGCCTACTTCTCTTAACAACATATGCATAGTATTCTTCTATTCAGAATACTCCGTTGGAGAGTAATGAGATGCAGAGTCAGAAGTTCAGTTTTTCCAGAGCAAGAAAGGAGTGGTAGCCTGAGCAGTTTTTCATAATCTATGACAAAAAAATGTGATATAGTTACAGAAATCATAAACCCAAACACAAATACATCCAGAAGTGAAAAAATGTCTGCACTACTTCGGACTATATTTTCCTTTGCACAGACTTAAGCAATTCAAGATAGTTTGGTTCATCCAATCAAACTTTTTCACATATTCAGAAGAAAATAAGTACTATTTGTAAAAAGCTGAAAAACTAATAATCATCATTTGCAGAATGCCTATTGACTACAGATAGGCAACCAAATGACAGTCTGCCATCCAATGACATTTATGATGAGAAAATATTGATTTAAATATGAATGCTTGACATTAGAACCATTAATAGGTTCTTAAAATGGATTAATTTTTGCTCTTCTATAATCTGACCAACCACTGTAAAAAACAATATTTAATTCATGTCTCCAAACTATCCTATTACAGTTACATGCGTGCATGCCAACTACTCATCAAATCCTCCATCAGTATTTGAGATAAAGTGCAAGGCAGTCACTAAATTCACTATAATGAGGGAAAGATAGAGTTTATTTACCACTCCCCTCTCAGAGCTTTCCTGTGGTTTGTAAACCACAGCCCAGATATGGGGAATCAAAATTGCACCACCACAGGAGAAGCTTCTGGAGTCTAATGAGTAGGACTGGTCAAAACTTTTTTTAAATAGAAAATAGGGGTTTGGGAAAAAATGAAATTTTTCCATAAGAAAAGTGTCTGCTTTCCATGGAAAATTTCGACTTCTCATCAAAAAACTGAAAATCAAAACTTTCAATTCAGAAATGTTGTAACATTTAGTTTTGACCATTTTTGACTGCAACAAAATATTTTGCTATTCCCAAATATGGGAGAGGTCTTGACCTGTACCTGCAAAATTTGTGCTTGCATATGTTCACCCACATTTGTTCATGTAAATCTGTTAATTACGAAAACTGGGTATTTAGGGATGCAAATATCATGGGAGACATACATTTATGTATTTTTATACATCACATATTTTTTCATGCACTAGAAGCCCTCTATCTTCTGACACACTGACCGTAAAGACAGCACACAGATTTTCAGAACGTAAAGACCAAGTTCCATGCAGACCTATGTTACTGAAATGCACACGAGTCAGCTGATTGCATAAAAAAAGGAGTCTTGCCTAATTTGCATGCACAATCACTATCACTGCATGCACAAATATATCTGTGCAATTGTATGTGTGGACTTTGACCTTCAAATTTTAATATGTGGTCCTATATGTACACTATCATCTATTCTCTCTTCTTATACCATGTTTAATTATAATGGAACAAATAAGTATGATTTTGAAGGAGTGCATGTGACAAGCAAAAGTATTTTTGAAATAAATAGTTTATGGAGCCTATATATTGTGCATAGCATACAGTTTGACTGTTAACAGTTAGAACTCTGGCAGCACTAAAAATTTCTCACTGTTCCATTCTATTCTTTATTAGTTTCTTATACTACCCTCATCCATCATCAGATTATCTTCCAGAAGTGCATTAAGTCATATGACTAGCATTTGTCCTACATTTGTCCCTTTTCTCCCTTTGCTTCTCCAGGGGGGAAATTATGATTTTTAAAATTTGTTTGGATTTTTTAAAGTTACTTATCTCTATTGTTCTATGTGTGTGAATGTATTAAAGGTGTGGTCACAGAAGCGCATGGAATAGTGAGTGATGACTGTTGAGGTGATTCTTGTATGCTATGGGATTTTGTTCCACAGCCTCAACTGAACCCCTGAGAAAGCTCAGACTCAGGAAGTCACTTTACCTTTGCAGCTCCATTGGGCTGAAGTGCAGAGTAGTCAGTCATGGTCCCCATCCTGGAGCCCAGGGCAGCGGGCATTTGGAAGGACAGAGATGCTGAATTTGTCTGGATATTCTATGGGAAGTTGGTGGAGAGAGTGGATGACAGGTCTGATGCATTTACAGTGAATGTGTTGCTGAGTAGATTTGCTCACTGGCTTTCACTGGTCAAAGATGCTTTACCCATGTCCATAATCCACAGGCATGACTCTTTCCTCCTTTTGTTCATTCCCATTTTGTAACAGCAATAACTTACTGCCTGTAACACAAAACAGACTGTGTGTTCCTGGATTATTATCCTTCTTGGTCTCATGCCTCAGCCCACACCCAAAGCATGCAATATTCCTTTAGAAATGCACTGCTGGTTGTGTTTTATAGTCTGAAAGGAGCATCTTCATTCCCATATTTATAATCCCACATGTAAATGTCATGCATGCCTAAATTCCACACACAGGCTGTTACAACTTTCTTAAACATGCATTTTTCTTTTTTAAGACACAGATGAAATGTGCATCGCAATAGTCACAATTTACTGTTTTTATTAATAGAGTTATTCCCACTCATCTCTAGTTACTCAGAAAAAATCATGATCCTATAAGTGTGTGTGTGTAATTTGTGATAAACATGTATTATGGAAAAATTGTATCTGCCCACCATACATCTTTCAAAGTCTATTAATTGTAACATTTTAAAAGAAATACTGTACTATGATTTTATAGACTTAATGTACCAGTACAGTAGCTAAACACTTCCTGAAGAGATAGCATTGTTAGCCTCTCCCATTATAACTTCTCAGTCTTTAGTCTAAGATCAAGTGTAGTATCAGTTGAACGTCTGTCTATGTAGGATCTATATCCTGCAAACAAAAGGCATGGACAAGGCAATCTAATATGCCTTTTTTACCTCTAACGTCTAAATTTTAAAGTGGTTTGGGGGAAAACTTAGGGGGAAAAGGGGTTGCTACATTTTGTACTTTTAAGTATAAGCCAGCAGTCAATTACCTGACACATACTGATGTCCAATATATGTATGGGAAGCTAGCCAAAGAGCTAGTCAATCATAAATATCAGCATTTCTGGCCCAGCCATATCATTTCCTAAAATATAGGAACAGTACATTCTTAAATAAGGTATTCACAAAAATAGTATAATTCCCAGTGCACTTAAATAAGGTAATAGCAACTGGGTAATTTCAAAAGATTTGAAAGTTTGTCTCAGATTCACATCAGTGTGGATGCGCTTAATCTCTTCAGAGCCTAAAGCTAATCTTAGTTTTAGAAAAGTCCATACCTCCTCCTAATCCCAGTCAATAGGCACCTAGTCCATAGCCAATTGATTTCAATGGAAAGACTCCCATTGACTTCACTGGGCTTTGGAGCAGGTCCTAAATGCAGACGTGTAGAACTATTTGGCCCTATTGACGGCAATGGGAGTTTTGTCATGGACTTTAGTGGAGTCAGGATTTCACACTTTAAAAAACAAACTGCCCAGTGATTGCTTTGGAAACTCAGCAAAGGCTCTAATTTCAGTTCCAGCCACAAGTGTAGATTTCTGGGAGAAGGAGGGGTGGGAACCAGCATGACCTGAAATAACAGCTTCAGCAAATATCCCCATATGGAGACTGAGAAAGTATGGCCCAGACAACAGCTCAGGGTAGTGCACAACCAGTCTGGGGATTAATAATTTATAAGAAGCTCTTCCAGTTTGTTTGGAATATAAATGAACATAGCCTTGTCATATTTAAGGCAATTTCTCTCACTTGCAATAAAATGGGAGCCCATCTTTCCTGTTTAGGCTACTACCTATCGTAATATAGTTATGAAGAGTTCTTGGTGACTCAATCCCTTTTCAGCTATCAATCATCCAAAATAATTTTCTATCATATTAAAATCAAACAGCTAGAGCAGATTCCTTCTATTTGAGAGATAGCATCAGTCAATAAAGGAGTCAATTCTGCATATGAGACTTATAGCTGTCAGGCTTTTCATACCATCTACTTCAAGTTTCCAAATACAATATTCATGTTGGTATCAGGCATTTGACAGCCACCTGTCGCAACATCTAATGGGATTTTCTGATCATAACAAAGGTCTGAATCCTGTCCAGGTGTCTGTTAATTGACCTAGAGAGGAAGCAATGCACTGTGTGCAGCCAGCTGGCCTTGTTTAGATAAATCAATGCAGAAGAGTGAGTTTGGGGGGGGTTAAGCAGAGATCAGCATTAATCTGCAAATGTGTTTTAGTCTTTGAAGGATTTATATTAATCCAGTTTTGCCTCTGAAGCCACTGATTTGAAGCAATCATTATAACAAAGCTTTATTTGTGTGCAATACAGTTCAAGCCATTTAATAGTATATTATTTATGATCAATAAAACTGTGGGAAGATTTCCAAATGCAAATAATGACAAAAATATTTTAACGAGAGAGTGGTTTTGTTGTGGGGGTTGATGAGGAAGGTGACATTTAATAATATAACCCTATTTCCTTTTTCTTTTTTAATTTCTGCTTGTAATCTTGCCCAATACACCCCAGAAGAAAAAGAATGAAAGAGGAATTGATAGAAGGATATAGACAGGGACCACCATCCACAAAAGGAATTCAAAACAATCTTCACATCTTCAAGATTAAGACAAAAATTAGGTTTACCTCTAAAATCTCAGATATTAGGGAGATGATGGGATTACAGTTTCAAGGTAAACTCTACAGAGTGCAATCCATCCATTTTAAACATTTGAGCTGATAGATGTTTTGGTTAGAAAGCCAAAATGACACACAGATGTGAGGCAATTGCTGCAATTAACCTTCCTTTATTTTCAACTAATCTTGATAAGAATGCTGTGGAGGAATGAAAGTCCGGTTTATTTTCACCTTCTCTGAGACAACCCTTAAGAACATAATACTATTCCCAGAACATTGTTATCAAAACAATATGATTAGGTGATGGTTCCAATGCCACAGTCCTGCTCTGAAAGAATACCATTTTGTGAAAGATTAGGGACATAACTTACACAAGTCCACCTATCCCAAAAGTTGGCTCAAAGGACCGACGTTCTGGAGACAATTTAGAGATTTCGGCTTCTGATCCTTGGCTGTGCTAATACACTTTTGCAGTCTTCCAGTGACATTGTCCAGCCTAAACCGGTATCGGCAGACATGGCAGGTGTTAGGAAAGTTGTGTGCACTCTTAATAGGAGGATGACCCCAGCCTAGGGAAATCCTTAGCAGATATAGAGCTAGAGTGATGGTGTGACTATGGTTAACGGCGTGGCTAGTGGTCTCCTGTGCTCTGATGTGCCTTAACTACCTGGCAGCCTTTAGGCTGCTCTAACTTGCCAAGGGATATTGTAGTATAAACTGCATGCATGCAAGGCTGGATGCATGTACAATTCAACCATCTCAGTCTGCTATGGTCTCTGATACTCATGCCTCCCCTCAGTTGATATGAATGCACTCATTATGGCATTTACATTGTCCATTACATTTGGACAGCCTTTGGTCGCTTTCTAGAACCATAGCATGTAAATGAATTGTCCTTCAAAGGCCCTCTTGCAACCGCTACTGGTCTCTGTGCTTGTACAAGAGGTGAATGCATGTCTAATGATTCAGTGAGGTACTGTATCAGTGACAGATGTGGATCATAGGTCAGTTACTGTGCAATGTATTATTCCACTTTCAATCTTAAATTGGAATTCAATTTTCCTTTCAAGAATTCTATTTATATTGTAATTTTAATTAATAATTAAAGAGTATCATTATAATCATCATCATAATTTCTTGGTGCTATATAGCTAGAGTCCTCTGGGTGCCCATACAAAATTTAGAAAACTAAATTGCAAGAATGGTATAAAAGTAAGGCAATAAGCCCTCAAACAAGTCTCCAAAGTCTGAATGTACTGTGTATGAAACGTCCAACTCACAATGAATAAAATGAACTGGGCAAATCAAAACCAGCCTTCAGTACTGCTTTGAATGATAGGGTTGTGATCAGTCAATATTCAAGAGAGGTTTCTACATGCCCTCTCAAAGTTATGGGCCTTGATTTGAGCCTAGGCTACACTGACTTCCTCTGCTGTAAAATCCAGGCACAGGGTCTCTGTCAGTGCTTGATATGAGGTTGCATTGGTGAAGGTCAACATGGGGGGCCTTGCAATCAGGCAGAACAGCCCCAAAGCAGGCCCCAACCATACTTTAAAGCTGCCCTGGTGCAGATTCCCCAAGGCAGGACACTCCATTGAAAACACTCATTCAGGCACAGCAATCCTGCTATTATAGAGAATAATAATTTGGACCACTCTGCAAGAGTGGGATAAATTTAAGCTCACTATCTGATAGCAATCAAACACCACAGTCCAGCTGATATCATTTGCTGTATTAGAACAGCAAATAGAACTGGCCCCATAGTATACAGCTTTTTATGTGCAAAACAAATGGGGGTTTCAAAAGTGCTTTACCATTGACCTTAATAGGACTAGAGTTAGGGCAAGGCTGAGTGCCTCTAGAAATTTCACCCAAGGTATAGAAGTATATTTGACTAGCAGATACTGTATTTTAAGTATAAGCATTTCAGACTAGTATGAACTCCTACAGTGAGTTCCATTAAAATGTTTGGTGTATACCATACTGCAGTATTACTTGTGCCTTTGTGTTTGTGGTATTTGTGACAGGGTGGGACCCACCACTATGGCACCTCCTCCTGGCTGTCCTATGGATTAGCTCTGTTCATGAGTGTGCCTCTTCTGGTGGTGTCTCATTGCCATCAATTCTCCTCCTGAACCCATGTCACTCCAAGGACCACAAAATCCTCTGCAGGACACAGCCCTCTGGCTGTGTCACACTCAGTTCTCACCCCTTCCAGGGCAACTGCAGGCCACTGTCCAGCCACTTCCTTCAGTGGCAAACACAGTCTACTGTTTAGCTACTTCCCCAGTGGCAAGGAGTGGGGGAGGGGGAAGAAGGACCCAAGCCCACCCACTACTCTGGGTGCTGGCCCACAGATCCTGTAGATAGCAGCCACTTGCTATGTCCCCTCCAATCACTCAGTCTATTTCCCTAGGCCACTTCCCCATGGCCCTAGAACCTTCTTCACCCTTACCTCAAGGCTTCAGCCATCCAGGAGCTCACTCTCACTCCCCTGATCGTGCCCCAGTTGCTAGCTTTCTTCCACCTAGAAGGCAGCCAGTCCGCCTCCCATCTCAAGCTCCAGAGCGTGACTGAAGCTGCTCTGTTCTGCAGCCCCTCTCTGATTGGCTGCCTCCTGCGCAGCCTCCCTAGGGCTGCTTTTAACCTCTTTTCTGCCGGTGTGGGGCAGCTGCCCCATCACATATTCTCTGTATTTAAAAGGGGAAATGCATCAGTACATTGGTAGTTAGTCTGAATAGTAAATGTCAAGGTCGCAGTGGTGCCCACAGTGGTTTTTCAACACAGAAAGTTTACACAATAATATTCCAAGTTTGGAGGAGGCTGTACATGCCCATCCAACCATGTTATTTGCTGGAGCTTGGCTTGTGCACCATCTGTGTCCCTTTCATATACTTTTCTTTAGCATGATAACAATTTCATTTTTATTTCTCCTTTGGCTAGTCTGTTCCAAAATAGAACTACCCTCATTGAAAAGAAACATCTCCTAGAGAGTCTGGACCTTTCTGAGTTTCAGTTCATGCTCTCTTGTTGTTGAGCTTCACACACTCTCAAGCAAACAATTTTAAGGAAGCCATACATATCTTCAGTTATCTCCCTTCATATTGTAAACCTCTTTTCAAAAAGAACCAGGTATTTTAAACTCCTGAAATACTTTATCATTCCCCCTGGCCCTTTTGTACTTCATGCATTATATTATATTGTAGCATCCAATCAGGATTGGGGCTGAATTGTACAGCACTCTGCACAAACACAGATGAGGAGATGGTCCCTGCCCTGGATAGCTTAGATGTTTAGTATTTTCTTCAGGAGCCTTCCTGCAGTATAGCTTCCAAAAACAGGCATGGTACTCCAAATGCCATCTTATCAATAGTACTGGCCAACATTTTTATTTTTCACTGTGGACATTTTTCACAGTGAAATAGTTTGAGATATTTTCCATCAGCCATTTTTGTAGTGCCATTTTAGGATAATTTCTGGGCTCTGATTCTGCAACTGGATCTCTACAGGTGGATCCCTCCTCCTGCCTGAAGCTCTGTGCAGATCATATTGCAAGATCAGGGCCAAAGTTTGGGCTCTGTTCCCGCACTAATACATTTGTTCTTTTATGATAACCAGCTAAGGGGGTGGAGGGGATAGACATTCCTGCTAGCAGCTTTCACAATCTGTTCCACTAGAGCTGCCTACTGCATATTACCAAAAGGGAGAAAGGGGAGTCTCTCATAATGCTATTGTACTAATCAAGCATTTGCTGGCAAACACCAGTGTGCTTTCCAGAAACATGACACTGCAAGATAAGACTTACACACACCGAGAGGCATAAACACAGCCCACTTGTGTTAATCCTGTAAAAGCACACTTTTATAACAGCAGCATGCTGTGTTATGGCTCGCTGCAGTCTATATTTCTCTGCTTCAGTCTCTCATGCTCAAAGTGATAACATGAATGTAAGTCTGTCTTCCTTTCCTAACCCGCACCCTCTGTATGAGGTATCACTTCTTTGTTTATTAACATCCATGCTAATTAGATTGTGTAAGACCCACTTTCAGTGTATACAGAAAACAACATATCCATTATGTTAGCAATCAAAGCTATACAAGATTGGAGACTGTCCAGAGATCAAAGATGATCTGTCAGATTTCATTATAAGGGGGAAAAAAGCAGCTCTAACTTCAAAAGATACCTTATTGTCCTTTGTTTCCTCTTGAAAAAATAATTTCTGAGAAGGTGGTGAGCCATCTCAGAGGGATCTAAATGAATACACCTTTTGACAGTATCTTCTAGCTTTGACTGCAGATTGACCTTCCCTCCTGTTCATCATTTCTTCCTTCTCTTTTCTTCTACCATGAGTTAAATTTTGTAGCTTGCCAGCTTAGCCCCAAGAGATGCAAAGAAATAAATGCTTAAGTGGTTTTTCAATCAGCAAATTATCTAATGCCCCTCTTGCTTTCCTCTGGTCACCGCAGGATCAAGAGCATCTGCAAGAAGGCCAGTTGACAACCTCTTGTTGGATTTCATATCGCTGTTACTGAACTGATATTTTTAGTCATACCTTTGTTCAAAAGAATTACACAAATCTAAGCATAGAATTTTTATTCTGACAGATCTTACGTTGTATTTATTTTGTTTGTGCAAAAACAGCAGCAACATTCAAAGACTTTGATCTTATGTTTCTTTCTCTGATTCAAGAGTCCCGGGCCAAAATTTCACCCCTATGGAAGAGCTCAAATTGCCTTGACTCCAGTTCAAATTATTTAAAACCATCAGACAAGGGAACTGGTATATATGCTAAGCACAATAGCTCAAAATCTGAGTCTGTTTACAAGGCCTGCCAGGACCAAAAGCAGTCGAAATACATTTCTGTTTTAAGGGAGGCCTAAGCTAGTCTTAACCCGCTGAGTGGGGTGCTGTATTGCCACATGAGCCTGAAGGAGATCTCAACAGAGAGTCAGTCATAGAGTTTCAGGTCAGAAGGGACCATTAGATCATCTAGTCTGACTTGAATAGCAGAAGCCACTAACATCATCCAGCACCCGCACACTAAGCCCAACAACCAAAATAAAACGTAAGTGTCATAGCCCGTAGGAGACTACACTATTATGTGCCACAGGAGGGGATTGGAAGAACTGAGGTGCACCAGTGCTCGAGGCCTCTGCAATGGTAGGGAAATGATTAAGTGAGATATACTCAGACAATGCCGGCAAGTGACCTGAACCCACACACTACTGGGGCAAAGCTAGCAAGCTAATACACAGCATGGACCTGCCTGGCCCCAGTTCAGCACTGAGGGAAGCAGTGGGCTTCATCCACTCGGTCTGTCTGTGACCAACAGCATAAAGACACCACTAGCATGCCCCAGGCCTTATTTTCATTTGGGACTTACGTTTCCACCTCCCAGTAACCTCAGAGCTGCACATGAGCATACTCTTTCACTAGAGCTGCACAGTTAGACTTTGTGTTTTGGACAAGGCATTGCATCATGTACTCTTTGGCCCTTCCCCAGTGGCTGTTGATGATTCAGTGTCATTTTCCAAAAGAAGTAGGGGATCACCCACTGTCCTGAGCAACATACCCACGGTCAGTATTACAGGGTTAATGTCCCACACTTTTTCTGAACTATAAACTAGGCACACAACTACTTCTCAGTCTGCCTGCACATACAGTGCATTGTCAAGTATCAAAGTCATCACTCTGAAAGTACTTTCAATTAAATACCTGGAATATAAAGCTGCTATATAAATCTAAATTCTATTTTATTGATAAACTGCATGCTACAAAGTATGCTAAAACTATAAAACAAAAAAGTACACACAATGAAGTGAGCTGTAGCTCACGAAAGCTTATGCTCAAATAAATTGGTTAGTCTCTAAGGTGCCACAAGTACTCCTTTTCACAATGAGAAGTGTGTCACAAATACAGGCTGTAAATAGAGACCTCATAAGCACCCATGACCAAAGTATGCAACTGGATTAGAATGCAATAAAGAGGCATCTACTAATAAAGCAATAAACCAACAAATGTGCAGTATAGATAAGGCAGATTAAGAAAACATTCAGCCAGACTGCTTTGGGCTGCTTCTTTCTTCCCGTCTCCCCTAACGGGTTGCCTTTGCATTCTGTGCTTAAAACAAGTGCTCTTGCAAAGAAATAAAAACTGATTTCTCCTTAAATCGTAAAAGTAAACACCCTTCTTAATGAGAATATTTTGTTGCATGCTACTGCAGCCCACATAGGTCAGATTTCAATCTGGTTCACAGACAGTGATTCTACACTCCATTATTCTTTAACAGTCTCTCCACCATGAGGTACTGAGGCAGCATCTGGAACTTGACAGCAAAGCCAATAATAAACAGGCAAAATGTCGGGAACAAACCCCACACACTGAACATGGAGCTTTGGACTTTGACTGCTTCTTCCTTTCTTGCCTCCCCTCAGGTCTGCTCTGTCTCAAATGCTTAAAAGAGAGACATAAAACAAATCTACACCCTTAAGCTTTTTTTTCCCCCCTTCTCCTTTCTTTCTTAAAATGCTTCTTTTGTTCTCATGCCAGGATGGCTGGATCTTTCCCAAAGTTCTGGACGGTTGATTGTGTGCCGCATTAAAAAAAATACCCACAATGTCTCCCCCAATCCAGCTGAAGTACTCACTGAATCTAGAAAATTGAATAGCTAGAGATGTGCCCTGGGAATGCTCACACATGCTGGAAGGGACACAAAGTGGCTGTGCTGCAGCTTGTGCCCTTGGGTGGCATTCTGGGTCACTCAGCTAGAATTCCCCGTTGGCCCAGATTCACAAAGGGGATTTAGACACTGCAACACCTAACTTTCAGGCACCTAAAATTCAAAGGCTTGACTTATGTGCCCAGGCTCCCCGTACAATGAATGGGGAGAGTTAGGCACCTAAACAAGGGATTCACAGAAGCCAGCATGTTGAGCAGGAAGTTGCCTCAGCCAGCCAGTAGGAAAGGCCAAAGAGAAGAGGGGGGAATGATGCTGACCCCCGCTTTATATTCTTTAGCCCAGTAGTCAGAGCACTTACTTGGAATGTAGGAGACCTGGTTCAAATCCGTCCTCTGCCTTGGTCTCCCATATCTCAGGAGAGTGCCCTAACCACTGAGCTATGAGGTTTTTGGGGATGGGAGGGTCTCTCTCAACCTCTCCTATTGAAGCCATTCCACTTTGTATAAACCAGGGGTTCTCAAACTTCATTGCACTGTCACCCCCTTCTGACAACAAAAATTACTATATGACCCCAGGACGGGGGACCAAAACCTGAGCTCACCTGAGCCACACTGCCCTGGGCAGGTGCAGAGGGATCAAAACCCAAGGGCTTCAGCCCCAGGTGAGGGACCTGTAACCTGAGCCCTGCCACCCAATGCTGAAGCCCTCAGGCTTCGTCCCAAGGCGGTGGGGCTTGTGCTTTGGCTTAGTCCTAGGCCTCAGCAAGTCTAATGCCAGCCCTGGCGACCCCATTAAAATGGGGTCGCGACTCACCTTGGGGTCCTTTCTTACAGTTTGAGAACTGCTGGTATAAGTAATTAAATATTCATTGGAACAGGGACTGAAATCTGCATCTTGCCCCTTCCGAGTGAGTGATCTAACCACCAGGCTCCAGAGTCATTCTCATGCTCTGCCGCCACCCCCATGAATATTTAAGAATTTATGCAAAATGGAACAGTTTCTCCTCCTCCTCTTTCTCCCATCCACTCTTTTTGTGAGCTTTAAGAGCATTTGAGCATACTTACAGGATCAGGCCCTGAAGGCGAGAAAGGCAAGAGAATGTGGAGTTTGTAAATCCTGAAGTCTTTACCCACCTTTTGCCCAGTCCTTACTTATGCATTCCCATGAAGTCATTTGCAGCATAAGTCAGGACCATTCAAAAAGTGGGTAAGGATTTCAGAATGTGGTCCACTATTTGTAAACGTCTATTCTGTATGATATTTATTTTATTTAGCTCTTTGTTAGCAAGCATGGATAAACGTAAAAAGGAAGCAAAACAAGGATCTAATCATCTACTTCCCTGTGTAACTACAATGAAGCTTATTATTTAGCCTTAAAAATAAGCGACAATGTTCTTTCTGTCTCAAACACACACCACTCAGTTCATGTCACCCACACTACAGTTGTCTCACTTTCTATATTTGTTCAGACAACAGCAGAGAAGCAGCACCCTCTCCTACGAGCTAGTTTATGTCAGTGGCCATTCAAATCTGGAGCTTAGCATCCAGAAATTCTCACTGGCACCAAAACCATCAAGGTGTAGCAAGGTTTTGTGAAATGTGAAACATTTGAGAGTTTTTGCTATTTTTCAAAATGCAAAAGGCAGATTGCTTTCTTACGAGTGAAACTAGCTTTGTGTCTTGCCTTAGGCATAATTCTGGCATTCTCACTGAAAATGATGAAAACAGCAAACTAAACAATTTTCACCATTTTGTTGCACAACTAGGGCCAAGTACTGGAGCCCCTATTTAGGAAAGCAGTTAAATACATGCTTAACGACATATCCTTTCCAGACACCAGTTAAGCACTTACTTAACTTTAAGCAGGTGCTTAAGTCCCATTGAAGTTGTTAAGCAGGTGCTTAAGTGGTATCCTGATCAGGATGTTTTCCTCTTTTGGAACCTAGTTTTTGCCATTGGCTGCACTGCATATTACATTCACATGGCCATTAAAGGTGGCCCACAAAATTATTCCTGCCTAAAAAGAAAGCTGCTAGTTTGTCCTGACTTCTCTTCATGCTTCTGCGCATTCTCCCTTCCATGCAGTCTTCTCTTGAGCTAGTCTGACCCTTAAGAAATTAATTACGGAACTTATCTCAAGATTTCACATCTGTTCTTTATGTCAACAGTACTCAATTCCCAAATAATTGCAACATTCCTGAGAAATGAAGGCAGTTTGTATACATCAACACAGAGCAATGAGCAGAATCCAAGCCTAAGGGCTAGCCTGTTCCTTAGGCACAAGCTGGTCGAATGGAACATCCTCTTGAGAACAAATCTGATTTTGCTGCCTGTTAGATAATACACTAAGACATGATTCTGGTTACTAAAGGACATCCTGGTGCCACACCAGGGATATCCAACACGGGGACCTGTTAAATGGGCTCCAAAAAGACAGAGAGTTTCCAGATTTTTTAAAAACTCTGCTGAATCGAGACAATTATTAACAATGAAGGCTGAGGCTTTAGTGAAAGTGCTTTTCTGTGGAGATCCTTATGAGTTCTAGAGCAGAACTTTAGATTTAATGCAGTTGCAGCCCCCTGGATCCTTGGTGGGGCATAGCAAACATTTTGTTACTTAAGTCTTCATGACAGAAAAGCAAAAGGTGTTTCCCCTCCATCATCCATTTCCCAACATGGCTCAGATCTATCTCCTCCCAGCAAACAATAATACTGGAAAACTCTTCAACCCTTCTTGGCTCTTGGGCATGGAAAGAAAGAGAGCCACTTGCCTCCAGAAATATCTTGAAAACACCAGATGTTTGAATAGGGAATCTCACAAACAAGGAGTCCTGTCTATATAAAAAGGCTATTTGTAGGCAGCTCATCACAGATGCGTTTTGTATAGCAAACAAAAGAGTTACTGCTCTTTGCAAAATGCCTTTTTAAAGTATTCTAATGAGTCTTTGACTGGAACCCGTAATCAGTAGAACAATTTTTTCTTTTTTCATATAAGTAAACACTATTCTCTCATGAATTGTTTGACACTTTTTAAAAATATGAACTTTGAAATGAAAAGGATATTGAAAATATTTTTAGAGGGAAGCCATCTGGCAACTACACAATCATCAAAAAGTCATAAATATCTGCAAATACTTCACCTACCAACACAGGATCTCTGTGATTGCTCTGGGAAAGATGTCTTGTTATTAGCCAGTCACTGCTGCTGCACTGTCATTCCTGCTTGTGACTGAGAACAAAATAGTGGGGCTCACTAAATCCTGAGGGATGATACAAAAAGACCAACCTGGGAACAAATTCCCACACCATTCACCAGGCCTGTCTGCAACTTCAATTTGAGGTTCAGTCCTAAAAGAATATGTCAGCAGAAAACATGCAATAGATAAAGGACTTCAGCTCCTAAGGGACATAGGAACTTTTAAAATTTTTACTCACTATCTTGTGTCAATTGCCCTTTTAAAAGGTAGTCCATAATGCTCTCAGTGTAGTTTTACATACTTCAGATATACTAAAAGTTAAAGTTATCTTTTCCTCAGAAAGCATGTTTAATATATGGTTAATGCTCCTTTTCAGAAGCTGACCCATCTCAGAGGGCTGTAATTTCGTAGTCGGATCTGTAATCCAATTCACTTTAAACCTAGCTGAAGGTCAGCACATTCCGGCTCCTTGAGTCAAAGTCAAGGGCTTTCCATTGGGAACTCCTTGTCTTTTGTCCCCAAGATATGAAGGTACTCAGATGATAAAGTGATGGATGCTGTAGAAGTGCCTGTATATATCTCTCTACAAGTCTCAGTGTATGAGAAAGACAATCCCAGTTGGTTTCAACTGCCTAAAGAGATAATCTTTTGCTCCTGGGGGAATTCTGCACCAAAAAATACAAATTTTTGCACCCAAATAATAAAAATTCTGCACATAATCTTTTTAAATTCTGCAAAATTCTGCAAATTTTATTTGTCAAAATAATAGTACATGATCACACCAGTTTCAATTATTTTGGTAATTTATTTCAAAATACCTGTCAGCAAGTATGTCTGTAATAATACAGACATACACAAAAAATTCCCACAGGAGTAGAGTTAAAGAAACCCCCTATGACAACCCAGTTCCTGTTTCTCTGCCCCCACCCATTCCGAGAGCCCAGCCGGGGGGGGGGGTAGATACTCATACCCCCTCCCAACCAAAGCCCAGCCCCAGACACCTGCTCCATGGGCCCTCCCCAGCCCAGACACCTGCCCCCACTACTCCTCAGAGGCCAAGGATCCAGAGAGAGAAACAGCCTGATGCTGGGTCCTAGGTTTGTGTGGAGTTTTCTGCACACTGTTGTCTCCTTCCCTCAGGGCATGTGGGGAATTTCAGCTATTGGGAACTCTCTAGCTCCCTCCCCTTTCCCCCTGCAATGTCTTCTATGTGCGAGTTGCACTCTCCCAGTGGTGACCAGCAGCACTGCAGCCAATTTCTGTGGAGGAAAGAAAATTATGCACACACAACATTAATTTCTGCAAAATTCTGCATTGCGCAGTGGCGTAGAATTCCCCCAGGAGTAATCTTTAACATAGTCAAGATCCAAACCATAAAGGGCTTTATAGATGAAAACCAATACCATGAACTTCACACAAACCAAGGCAGTCTATTGAACACAGATGTAACATGCTCCTGGTTATACATGGTGGAATACAATAGGTGAACTGGGGCAAATAAGTAGCAAGTCCTTGCACCAAAAAACTTAGAGTTCCAAGGTAAGAAACAGTGTATACAAGATAATACAGGACAACCAGGGAAGCCACATGGGGTGAAATCTTGGTGCCAATGAAGTTAATGAGAATTCCATTTTCCCTGAAGAGCTGCATGGAAAAGGCAGGTTTTAAAGGAAAACTCTAATGTTTGAGGGCTGGAGATGGAAACCAGCACCAACATCAGAAGCAAGATCATAGTGGTCACCATTACAAAGCCAATATTTACACAGAGTTCCACATTCATTCCCATTTTAAATATAAGGAAATGCTGTGATATTTCAGATACCATTGTGTGCAAATGCTGACTTTTAAACTGTGGCTGCTGTAGTTGTCCTTCTGATTTCAGTTTTAACATTTTTTCTATATTTTAATGAACAAATAATCTAGTGCAAACGTAAGAGAGCATCACTACCGGAATATCCATATAGGGTCTAAACCAGCAGAAGTTGGCATCACTCTGAACTTTGCTGTAGGTAGGCATTATAGGCAGGGCTGCTAGCCAAGTCTGTTATGATGGGTTCTCAAGCTATATGACCCTATTCTCAGTTTCTTATAACTTTTCCAAATTTTAACCATAATTTCCCATGACATATGTCTTCCTCAGGCTTTCAGGGCATGGGGGTTGGGGGAAGAGATGCTATAATGGCTCAGCCATTTCTGAGAAGGAAATTAGGGAGAAATACACTGTTTTACTCATGTCAAAAAATTCTTTGGCTCTTTTCTTTGAGAAACTCTAGCACTCCCATGAGTTGGAGCAGGGATTTGAAATTTTGCAGGAGGCTGGCCTTTGTTTCAGGATGGAAAACATAGTGTGTGATCCAATAACTAAAGCCTGTAGCATAATCCATATGCACAAGGGTGCCGCATTAAGGATGCACAGGCAACTTTAATTCTTGCATTTCCTAACTTTTGAAACCTTTTTGCGATCTTTGCTTGAATTTGCAACCTTACTCTGTGTGTGCGTGTGTGTGTGTAATATAATATATATGCCACATCCTACACTATTTTCACTTTCATTGGAATATTTACTATTATGGTGACTGTGGGTATGTGGATGGGGCCTTTTATGAACTCATTGCTAAATGTCTCTGACTGTGTCTGAAGTCTTAATATCTGTAATTTATGCAATGCAGGTATGCAGAGACTATTTGAAATTAATAGCTACACTCTTGCCTGGGAAGGCGGCATGTACAGCTTCAGGGGTGGGGGAAGGAGCAACTTCTCCCCTGGGCTTTTTCTCCCATGGGGGAAAATGGAAGATATTCACATACCCCACACTAAAAGTCATTTTCTTCTTCCAGAATTTGTATAGGGTTTTTCTTAGTTTGTTTTGAGGAGTAATATTAGATAATAAATTAAATGAGCAAGAAACAGCTCTTAAAATTATTTTGAATATTAAGGGGGGAAAAGAGCTTAACAAGTAGAAAAAGATGGTTGGTTAACCAGCATTTGACTTGTTCTCAGAAAATGGCACAAAAGAAAACTGCACACAAGAAAACTCTGGGTCACTGCACTTGTAGGGAGAGATGTGTGACTTCACTGCACTTCATCAATTATTAGATTTGATTGAAAGGAAGCCAGAGACAGACAGAAAAAGATAAAAAGAAACAAAATCTTTGATCTGAAACTTTAGTTAAGTAAGCTTCCCCTGGCGAGTTAACATGACAGAGTTCTTTCCTGGTCACATTACTTTAATCAAATTGCTTTTATTTACTATATGAACTGTTTAATTTGAGAAAGCCCTTAGCCATCAGTTATATGATCTGTCCAATTGCTCACACAAAGAGGGGAAAGGGAGTCTTTATCGTTAAATTATAACACCACATTACTTCTGGAGAAAGCCTGAGCTGACCTTGAGAATCCTTCTTCACAAACATGAGCCACTGTGGAGGGGGATGGCTGTCAAGCACTATCACCATTTGGCAGCACAGGTGCTGTTTATAGCACTGAGACTTTGGCAGCTCTTTGGCATGCTCTTCACACTACAAGTCTGTGCATGTGCGCTGGGCTACATTTACAATCAGAGCAAGATGCTAAATCTGTCATTGTCTGTCTCTAACTCGACTGCAACTGCTGTCTGCTGGCAAATGCTGATACCCAATGCCTGAATGGGGTCCCTGTAAAGTGGGCACTTGTTAGTGCCTGCTCCACCCCGCTCATATTTCATGCATTGATGAGATGTGAAACAGTCTTTCAGGAGCTATCAGCATTATATTAGAGATGGCAGGCCTCACCAAGTGCAGCTGGGCAGGCTCCATTTAAGGATCCATAGACAAATGATCATTCAGCAGCTCTTCAGAATCTCCTGTAAACACAGTGCACCCAGTCCATCCCCACCACGCACACACTCAGCCCATGGACATGTGCATGCATATCCCACTACCTCTACTGGTCTCCTAAAAATATCCCAAAAACACAAGGAAGGGGAAAGGTTTTACAACAGGCTCATTGTCACTGATGTGCTACTAAAACCATAGCAGATTGAAACTGCATGGCATGTTGTGCCATAATGTTTGTGTCTGGCTTATTCCCACTTTCAGTACCTATCGAATATAGTTTTATCTTTTTTAAAGTAGTTTTTGCTGAGTGGAAGTAATACAGTCCCTTTGAGGCTTCTGAGGCTTATAAAAAGGAATTTTATTTTTTCATCTGTGTGCACGCTCAGGATTCCTAGATGTTGTGCTCAACCAGTAAAACTGAATGGGAATAAAAATGAAAAAGGGAAGATGTAAAGCTAGCAGATTTACTTTTGTCTTGAGAATCTTCATGAAGTAAGATTTTTCAGCTTCTAATCTTAATGATACAGCAGTCAGGAGGAGTGATTATCTCTCTGAGCCTGATGCACTGTATATTCTTGGTATGAAGTACACTCCTTGAATGCTTGCCTGTGAATGCTTCCTTCAGAAAATAAAGATCCTAGTTACAAAAGAAGCCTCCCATTAAGCAAACAAATGAGAAAAGGCTGCTGGAGCTTAGCACAGCTGATTTTACAATGGATTCAAGCACAAAATCTAGTATAGAAAATGCCTGATCTATACGTTTATAAAACAGGCTCTACAAAGAGTAGAATTCCTGTTCCAGACCCTGTACATCCACACAGGTCAGGACGCTCATTAGCCAACTGTTACAAAAAAGAAATAAGACATTTTACAAATGCAGTTTTGTTAAATATCCAAAGCATTTAAGTAATCCAAAGACCTGACTTTTGGCTCACCATGCAAACAGTTTACCCTGGGTAAATGCTCATGATGTCATGTGTTAATGCTTACGTACACATGTCCTTGTGTGGGGGAGCGCTTTGCCTCTAACACGTGTATTTATTTAGGTAGCAAACAAATGTGCCTGGGGAAAACATCACATTTTTACCATTTTTAAAACAATGCATAAATATAGGCACAAATCACGGATTCTTCAGCAGTTCAATCACCCCCTCCTACACTCATCTTTCCAACAGTCTCCCAGCTCTCCCCATCTAGTTGCACCAACAAACCCCAGTCCCTTCACTTTATGTAACTGGCCCATCTCCCAGTCTTACGGTCTTCAGGAGGCGGCCTCGGAGCCTTCATTCACCCAGATTCATGTGGCAACTCAGCTTTGGGGGAACCCCCGAGATCCCATTTTCGTCATCTCTTCCTCAGTGTTCCTCTGATGTGGCAGGTTTTCTTCCAGGAAAGGATTCAGCTAGCTTTTATTACCCATCTTACCCATAAAGTGCCCATATTTTAAAAAGGGAAGAAAGAGAACCTGGGTAACTACAGACCGGTCAGCCTCACTTCAGTCCCTGGCAAAATCATGGAGCAGGTTCTCAAGAAATCCATTTTGAAGCACTTGGAGGAGAGGAAGGTGATCAGGAACCGTCAACATGGATTCACCAAGGGCAAGTCATGCCTGACCAACCTGATTGCTATCTATGATGAGATAACTGGATCTGTGGATATGGGGAAAGCGGAGGATGTGATATATCTTGACTTCATGATATATCTTGACAGTATTCTTGCCAGCAAGTTAAAGAAGTATGGATTGGATGAATGGACTATAAGGTGGATAGAAAGCTGGCTAGATTGTCGGGCTCAACGGATAGTGATCAACGGCTCGATGTCTAGTTGGCAGCCGGTATCAAGTGGAGTGCCCCACGGGTCGGTCCTGGGGCTGGTTTTGTTCAATATCTTTATTAATGATCTGGATGTGGGATGAATTGCACCCTCAGCAAATTCACAGATTACACTAAGCTGGGGGGAAGAGAGATATGCTGGAGGGTAGGGATAGGGTCCAGAGTGACCTAGACAAATTGGAGCATTGGGCCAAAAGAAATCTGATGAGGTTCAGCAAGGACAAGTGCAGAGTCCTGCACTTAGGATGGAAGAATCCCATGCACCGCTACAGGCTGGGGACTGACTGGCTAAGCAACAGTTCTGAAGAAAAGGACCTGGGGATTACAGTGGACGAGTAGCTGGATACGAGTCAGCAGTGTGCCCTTGTTGCCAAGAAGTCCAATGGCATATTGGGCTGCATTAGTAGGAGCATTGCCAGCAGATTGAGGGAAGTGATTATTCCCCTCAATTCAGCACTAGTGAGGCCACACCTGGAGTCTTGCGTCCAGTTTTGGACCCCCCACTACAGAAGGGATGTGGACAAATTGGAGAGAGTCCAGCAGAGGGCAGCAAAAATGATCAGGGTGCTGGGGCACATGACTTACGAGGAGAGGCTGAGGGAACTGGCCTTATTTAGTCTGCAGAAGAGAAGAGTGATGGGGAATTTGATAGCAACTTTCCACTACCTGAAGGAGGGTTCCAAAGAGAATGGAGCTCGGCTGTTCTCAGTGGTGGCATTTGACAGAATAAGAAGCAATGGTCTCAAGTTGCAGTGGGGGAGGTCTAGATTGGATATTAGGAAATACTATTTCACTAAGAGGGTGGTGAAGCACTGGAATGGGTTCCCTAGGGAGGTGGTGGAATCTCCATCCTTAGAGGTTTTTAAGGCCAGGCTTGACAAAGCCCTGGCTGGGATGATTTAGTTGGTCCTGATTTGAGCAGGGGGTTGGACTAGATGACCTCCTGAGGTCTCTCCCAACCCTAATGTTCTATGATTCTATAAGCAGCAGCAGGAGCTAGGTCCAATAACTCCAGTAAGCTAGCAACCTGAACCACCCTATAAACTATAAATGTCATATAGTTTGAATCTGTATCCTCCAGAATACACTGCATATTTCAGAACATGAGCAATGTATCTTTAAGAGCAGTCAGAGCTCAACAGAGAGACGTGGAAAGGAAGGAGATTCCTAACCACACTTTTCAAACCTTACAGAACACTTGATTTGAGCAATGAGCAAAGGTTCAGCCATCCCTAGTGTAACTTATTCCAGTGCACAACAAGGAAATGGTTACAACTGCAATCCTAGCTGCTCTAGAGTTTTAGGAGATACCAATGGAAGGGGAAATGGGGTCTCTTTACTGTTTCTACAATTTTTAAGTTTCTGCCATATCTTCAACCCAGCAATTCCATAAAGAACATTTTCAGCTGGATATCCTGTAAGAAGAGATGAATCCAAAATGTCACATGTTTGATGTGACTCCAACAAAATGAGGCACCTTACATAGCTACAAACTTGCATGCTTAGCCACCAGTGAAGGACATGTTATTGAAGTACAACAGACACCATTGGTTAGCCATTCTTATGTGATATACAGAATTATCTTTACAACTGCAATGGGCTGTGATTGATCTAAAGGACCTTTTCAGTCTGTCAGTCCAATCTTCTTATATATGAGCCACATCTGCAGCACATATTGCTAATTTTTTATTTTGCTTCAAGTCAGTGTGGTATGATGCAAGATTTCCAAGCTTCTAAGATGATGGTGGCCTAGTATTTTACTGGGACATATAGCAAAGACTTTTCTTTTTCACAATTGTTTTCTTATGTAGAAAGTAAGTTTAACTTAAATGTACTTAAAAGTTCTCCTGAACCAGGTTCCTCGAGGCTATGTGTTTCATTTCATATGTTCCTAGAGCTGTCTCTGCTATTGGGAAACATGCTACCACGCTACCCAGTCTTGATAGACTTAGAACAACAACAAACTGATCATACCACAGAGATAGAAATGGATGCTGCAAGCAGAACTATGTAAAAATGGTAATTTTTTCCCATAAGATGTCTCACACAATTTTTCACCAGTTCATTTAACATGTTTTTGCAAACTTTCAATTTCAAGGGCCCATTTTTTCAGAGTTTTGACATAGCAGCATTCTCAACTGTTTCAACACAACCATAAAATGATAAGTCCTCCGGAGTCCCAGAATTTTCACCAGCAGTTCTCAGCCTGTGTCTACACAACCTATCCCAGTTGTCTGGTCTTAAAAAAGCATGCCCACCCAATGACCTTCTTGCTTCAGGCAAATTAGCCATTTGTTTATCTGTGGCAGCTATCTGAGGTCTGCTGCAAGTGGCGTATACTAAATGTGATGCAGAAAAGAGAAGTATCAAACCAGTGGTAACCCACTGAACTCTTGTCAGATTCAAGTCATAGAGTGACTGTCCCTAAGACAAGAACCCATACTCAGAAAATGTCTAGCAAATTCTTTAAATCTCAAAGGCAGGGGAAGAGGGTCAGTTACCCCACAGTGGGACTGACCCAAAAAAGTCAAGAAATTACAGTTAGATCCCTGGATTGTCAGAACGATTCAGCTCTTGGCTTCTCAGAAGTGACCTAAACTCATAAGTGAGGCATGAAATAGTGACTCAGCCAAACAGAAAGGAAGTCAAAGTAATAACGAAATGCCAGAGTGCTCTCTAGGATTTGACTGCCTTCTGATCAGTTTCAGAGCCCTTCAGAGACATTTCTTCCCCCCCCCCTCCTTTTTTTTCAGTTCCCACTGACTCTGTAGCCATATTGTACTGATGTCAGATTGAATTTAGAAATAGGACAATTATCTTTTTTCCATCCTACCCCCAACCATGGACAGTCTTTCCAGTGATTTTACCATATACCTGACCAGAACACTTTCCTTATTCAAATCCCCCAAGGCCTCTTTTGCCAGGATGCCTAAAGAAGTGTGCCAAAGATAATTATTTAATTAATTAATTAAAACAAAAATATTGATCTAACAAGACATCAGCCAATTGTCCCCCTGATCACTTTGCTTGTATACCATACCCCTATCTCATACTCTGGGTTGTTTTCTTATTTTTATTGGGGGGGGGCGCATTTTAAAATGTATAAGTTCTTTGGGCAGGGACGGTGTCTTCCTATATGTTTAGTACAGCACATCGCCCATTTTGAGGGCTGTCATAATACAAGTCATAGATAATAATAAATGTGTTAATTATTTTCCCACTTTAAAACCAGTGTAACTGTATCAACTTTGCTAAGTTATTCTTGATTTTCAACAGTATAGGAGTCAGACTCAATATCTGCATTTAACTTTAGTATTTAGCAAAGATGGGCACTCACAAGTCCCTGAGTATTTTACCACACACATCTCCACTAGCTCATAGAAAGCCGCACAATCCTTTCATTAGTTTTGCAAAGCGATTGGAGAAACTGGTCAGACTTACAAGAAAGAGAAAGATATTTCTCATTAACTTTAGGTAGTTTGAATTAGCAGATGTTTGCCTACATTCTTGTCTCCAATTAAAATACACCCAGAATTCAATTGCTGCCCTATCGTGCTCTGAATTTCCACACTCTGATTATTACGTGAAATATGTCATTTTCCTGTCTTCCATAGATAGTATTGTACATTCTGTATCTAGTAGAGGATTAAGATCATTCAAGTAATATTATAACCATTACTTCTTCCTCCTGCTCCATGGAATAATAAATATAACCTGAACCAAGTTCTTATTTCTTTTTATTATTTTAATCAGGGCAGATATGCAATTTTCTTTTCTCTTCTTATTTACTGGGAGACAGGAAAGCTATTTTGAACGTTCTGGTTTTACATTCTGGTTAAATCAAAATATTACATCTTTACATTTTAGACATTGCCAATCAAGTTAACACAGGCTAAAATATGAGTCACTCGCTGCTTTAGAGTGCTTTGTGTTCATGTTGTTTTGCTACAAGCAGAATATAAGGAAGAAATCACCCCAGATACATTTAGCACTTATTATGTGCAAGACATTAAACTACAATCAAACAGAAGGAAGTGACAGCCATACTCAGAAACAAGTATGTGCATTTAATAGTGGACCCTCGGGCTGGCTTGTGACCTGTATACTACTAACAATACCACACAAGCTTCAGAAACCACTGGTAACAATGACAGAGGATTATATTTAGTGGAAGTTCAATAAAATGAGTGATGCTCAGCCTCTTCTCAACTAGCCATTTTCAATGATCCATGCAGAGCTGTATCTAGCGTACTTAGAAACAGACCAGAAATGTGAGTATGGTGTAGTGTTCCTCCTTAACAGAACCAGTCATCATTCTGACAGTGTACAGACTGATGAGTGCTAAGATCATTACACTATTGCTTATATACTGTATATATAAATGAGCTCCATGTATTTGACCATCACTACACTGACATAGCAGAAGTTAACAGCAGTGAAGCTTTTAGTCAACAGTCTCAGAAAGTGTCTTTAAAAGACAAGATATACTCATGGGATTGTATAAGGCAGGATCCTTCTATCATTAGTATCTGGGATGCCTGGTCAGTGATGAATGTTGCCAGCTAGTTTTCTGGGGGGGATTATGACTGCCTCACTCAGGTGGAAGATCAAGCACTCAAGACAGGAAACAAGAAGTTAGAGAATTTAGAGATGAAGAGGTCTAATTGATATTTTAGTCCATCTTCCTGCCATTCCTGCTTTGGAGGAAAATGATGGTGGACTGGGAGTAAGAATCTGTCTGGGAGAAGAGAGGAAGACTCATCTAGGGGTGAAGAGAGTCCAGTTTCGGTGTCTCATTTAGACAAATTCTGGGGGCTTGAGTATAAAAGTTGATGCTGGCTGAAAGAAAAATAAATATTGACATCTATGGGATATATAGGCTAGAAGAGTTACATACACTTATTTCTAACATTTGTTTCAGAGAAGCAATATTCAGGGACATTTTTCCCCACTACCAAACATTCATCAAAATATTGACTCCCCCTTGAAGGACTTTCAGAAGAGCAGATGGCTCTCTGCTATCAGAACAAATGTCAAGAGCTAGTAGGAACCTTAATTTAAGAACCAATATGAAATATCGGGTGACATTCCACATTATACCGGTCATGAAGAAATAGCCATAAAAATATCCACTAGCTGAGGTACAGACTGAACTTGCAGCGAACTATAGAAAGAAAGAAAAGAAAAGAAACTTCTGGTCCATTCTCCTTGGAGTGGCTGAGCCTTGGCTCCAATTAACTGAGTCATCATTTCATTCCTTCTCTGCTCTGGGACAGAGTAGCTATGTACTGTCCCTTCCTCAGGCCAGATTGGAAAGTGCCAATCCACCACTAAGAGAAGAGGGCCTGATTTTGATCTTTCACTAGCATATATCAGGAGTAACTCCTCTGTTGTCAGTGGAGTTTTACTAGTTATATACCAGTTTGTGATCTGAATTGGGCTTATTACCTTGGCAATGCTTCTTCCTAGCCCTAGCCCAGGAAATTAGAATAGCAAGCTCACTGTCAACCTCATGTAATGGCTACATGTGCCACTAGCTGAGTATCTGAACTGAGACTGGCCATTTTCTCAATGGGACCATGCTAGCGGATTTGACTTTTCCCCCCCAACATTTGTCACCTTTCTAGAGTTTTATAGAATTATTCCTGGTTACATCCTTTCTATTTTTTTAAGGTTTCTGTGTACATATTTGGAAAAGTCTGTTAAGCAAACAGAATGTGCCTAATATACTTTGTATTTTCACAATTAACTGTACAATATTGATGATAATTTCCTGTACGGAAACACATGCTTAAAGTCATGCCACTAAATAAAACCATGCACATTGGGCCTATTTGCCACTGCCTTGGCACCTTGTGTAAGCATTACATCTGTGCGAAATGGAAGTAAAAGGCTACCATTCTCAAATGGTAGCTACACAAGGTAAAGACAGTGAAGACTCAAATTCCAAGGTTTTGGAAAGGGCATCTTGCATATCATCTGGAGTTCTACAATGGAATGCAATTTTCCATTCCTTTAAAACTCCTTCTGAAGAGTTATGTAATCAAGATCATTCTGATGTCTCTACTGATCAATGGCACTCCCTTTGATGACTTCAGCATGTCACCAGTGGTTAAATGCATTCCCTTTCCATAAAAACACTAAAGAGGATACATTTTCCTATTGCTATACACACACACACACACATTTCTCTAACATTTTTACTATTGCTTCTTTTCCCCCCAACTCAATCTTTTCTCCCTTCTTTTTCACATCTCAACAGTCTTTCAGAAAATGTGAAATGCATTTATCTCTCTGTAAGATGTTTTCCTTCTTCTATGGCAGAAGCAAGTTTTAACCTTGAAAAATTTTAAAATAAAGATTCATTTTATTACCCTGTGTTGTTAGAGGAATAAAAGCTGACATGCCTAAGGGACTATGCAATGTAGTCATGTCTTGTTGGTCCCAGGATATTAGACAGACAAGGTGGGTGAGGTAATATCTTTTATTGGACCAGCTTCTGTTGGTGAGAGATAAGCTTTCGAGCCAAACAGAGTTCTTACCCAGACCTGAAGAAGAGCTGTGTGTGGCTCGAAATCTTGTCTCTTTCACCAGCAGAAGTCCAATAAAAGATATTACCTCACCCACCTTTTCTCTTTAATATCTAAGGTAGAGCTTTTTCTGATACATTTTAATAGTACACAGTAATGCTATGAAATGCGTGAGTCTTAGGGAAAATGTCCCACCTTCAGTAGAAAAGCAAAACTCGAGATTTGCCTGGTATCAAGTGTGAAGTAGGTAATCTATGTTTCTTTACCTAGGAAAATTCTGAAACAGTTGAGCTCAAAATTGACACACAAATAGCTCTGGATTATTAGAAGGAACTGATGCGTTATTAGCCAGGGAACACTTTGGCCTGCAGATTCATATTTTTTATTTCTTCTATGTGACCTGTGAGTTTTGTGTGTGCATCCATCTCTCACAAATCAAGTTCAATTGTGAAAGAGTTTTCCTCCATGTATACTTAGATAATGAATTCTTCCTGTTGCAAAGTGACCTCTAGAGTCTGAGAAGTACTTTCATTTCAATTTGTGTCAATGAAATATTTGACAAATTGCTCTTTTTAGGGTCATGTATAACTCTGGATTTCAGTAGTGAGCATTGTTACCATTCTGACAAAGATAAATCATGCTGTAGAATGTGTTCTGTATCTTCATGTCATGACTATAATTTCAGATATAAGCCTGTAGTGCAGTCTGTGTGCAATCAAAGTAGGATGCATCATAGTGGCATAATTTACTTTCAGAACTATTTTAGGTGTCATGCAACATCTAGAGTGTGGAAAGTGCTTAAAAGTTAAACAGAGCATGAGGCTTCATTTCAAAAAATGTAAACACACTAAATAGTTAAACATATACCTGTTTAAACAACAGAAAAGAAGAATTTGTATCAGTAACTTACTCCAGTAAGTCAGCAAGCAACGAGGCTATTACTATAGCTCAGTTTTTACTCTATAAGGATTATTATTGGAGCGAAGCCACATCTTGGCTTCTTTTGTGACTCCCTGGGATTTTCCTGGTGAACCTAATGTTCTTCATTAACCAAAACAGTAACAAAATTTGTGTGCTGCTCAGCTGAAAGCATACCCTTTATCACAGAAATGATGTAATCATGTGCACATGAATTGCCCTTCCAAATGTTGCACTGACACAAGCCAGTGTTTCTTGGAGCAGCTGCCACTTGTTCTTTTTCTCCTTGATCCTAAATTATTTGAGCTTCACCTGTTCACATCTCAAATTAGTCTAAAATTGTTTTTCATTTCTAGGCTTATGACAGCAGCAACAACTGTACCAACTGGTACCCAGTTTTCAGGGGCCCAAGATCAACTAGTGACTCATTTCTGACACAGTGTGCTCTAAACTCTGTTGAATGTAGTCAGAGGTTCATAGAATTAGCTAAGGGATTTCTTCTTTGTTCTGGATGTGATTTCCCAGCCAGGTAACTCACATTCAAATGAAAAATTATAAGTAATGAACAACAGAGTACGGAGTTCCACTTCTGGGAATTAGAACAATTCTCGTTGGTTTTTAAAAACAAAAAACATTTTCTTCAAATTAGAGTGGGAACTGAGCACATTTCTTTTTAGGAACACCAGAATCCTAAATATAACTACTCCCAATTATTAATAGTTTCAGAATCCACATACATTCCTCTATTATGCACAGCCAGTTGGAACCTGACACAGTAAAAAGCAGAGCTTTTGCAAGCACCTTAAGCAGTGAATGATCACTGAATACCACACCTGGCTCTAATTCTAATGTCTTTAGTGATAGAAAACATTCACTGTCTCTAAAGTTGGCAATAAATTTCCTTAGGCCTTGCTGGAAAGATCGACTTAGCATCACACTGTTATTAAGCTTTTACAGTCAGAATTGAATTTATAACAATGATAGCATTTTTCTTTCATTGAGATAAAGGTTTCTGTGCATGTAGAAATTTGCACACATGCATAATGTATAAAGAATACATGTATGCAGTAGAATTAGAATCAAAATCACAAATAAATTTGTTTTCCTATTTGAGAAGATGAACGCATGTAAAATTTGTAATGTAATGAGAACTAGTCCAGCTATACAGTTATGTCTTCCAGTATATTTACAATGGATCTGTTAATTAATAAACAGAAGAGTTAAGGAAGTATAGCATTTCTTTTCTTTAAATGATTTTCTTTATATAGCTCATGTTTCTCCCTATAAAACTGAACTCCTTTCTGCCCCAATCTGAAGTAATGTCAGATGGAGGCTTCTAGTGTTGTACAATACGGAGCCCCTGGTGCAACTAATTAAAAGAATGGAAAAGCTCCCACTGAGCTTAATGGGAGTTGGGTGGGCCCCTAGTCCCTGAAGTAAATCTTGTAGCCTAAAAGGCTTGGGGAAAATATCCACCACCACTCCACATCCTGTCTCTATCATTTAAGACCCAGCATACATATAATTCCATCAGTCAAGATTCAGGCTCCCTATGATATCTTCACCCATATCATTAAGCAGAGACTCTAATTGGACCCTAGAAATAATCTTTAGCAAGCAAGTGGGCTAAGACTGCGCTGTATATACATGGTTACGTATTTTAGTAGTAGGGTAGTATTAGTAGAGATTTTCATGTGTTTAATTTTAGGCCCTGGCATACAGTTAATAGTGGGGGGGGAAAAGATCTCTACTAGCTTTTTCCTCAGGAACTGTGAAACATCAGTTGTGAAATCCATGTCTTATTCATTTTAAAGACTGCTTGCAAAAATGTACAGCAAAACTTCAATATATTCCAATCCACTGCCCGCAAGGACTTACTGGAAAACACAAGATTCATTATAAGCAATGCTGCTAGTATTACTGTAAAGAGGGAAAGAACAGAAACCAACCTTTCAGAAAACATGGCTCTGTAAGTGTCCAGCTTTTAACCATACGGCCACGCTAAATCAAAGCTCACTGGGTTATCTTTAGAAATGAAAAGATTGAGCTTTTTAATAAATTTGTGAATGCTGTTAAGAATTCAGCTCTTACAGCTGATATTTGTTTTATTTATTTATTTGAGGTTCACATTAAGGAGTTTTAAAATTATATTAAAGTAAAAATTGAGCAAAGGGCCAGATGTTGTTAAGCAGGATCACTAATCAAACACAGCCTGGGTAATGTGTTCCATGCCTTGGTCGATGGAAAGTAATTACTATAACATTAGATTTACAGTGTTTAAACAACCATTTCATTATATTTTTTCTACACTGATTAAATTTTCCCAGCGTTTATAATGCATCATTACATCTGCTTTGTGCACAGATAACGTACATCATAACTGCTCATTAAATATTCCCTGCTCTCTTTCATCATTTTTAATAAATCTAATTTGACTGTATTTGCATAAAGTATTTTAAAGAGTGATTAGTTCTTTTATTACCACCGTCCTTAGGTATGAAGCTACTAAGTTACTTCTTGCCAAAAGAAGTTGCTTGCAGAGTCAAGCCTAGACTTAAATGCTTAGGGAATCGTATGCCCTGGAGGTAATTAAGAGTACACAATTCCAAATTAAGACAATTGACCATTGGCTAATTTTAACCATAACAACTATGATCATATGATTCAAACCACTTTACTTCCAGTTCCTGTAATATATTGTCTCATGAGTACAAGCATATCATGTCTTCTGCTTTAATATTAACATTTAGCTTCACAGAGGCCAAGGACATTTCAGAGTTCACCTAAATAACTAGACTGTTAACTAATCTCAGGAAGAGTCTGGATTAACTAAAATGAACATAACACTAGCACTATCAGATGAATGCTGTGCCAGGAAATGTGTCTCATGAGCTGAAAATGCACAGAGTTCTCCTTAACTCTACAACTAAATGGATTATTTCCTAGAAACACAGCAAGCGTGAACCCTTATTTTTAATTGTTGGTTTGGGTAAGTGAAATTCACCCTCATTAGACAAGTGTCTTTTGGGTTAAACCACAGAGCAGAGAGTATGGTGCAAATATAGTCATGGGTAATGTCAGTTTGAACCCAGAGTACTACATTATGGATTTAAAGATACTGATACTGGAGATGGCATGAGATGTCCTTTTCTTATCTCATTTACTGCTAAAAGTAAAAAATAAACATTCACACTATCAGCTAAGCACTTGTTGATGGACAGCAACATACTGTATATGAAAATGGAGGGTATATTAAATGCCTATAGATAAATAATGTATTGAAAACCTTGAATTAGAAATGACCTCTAAATGACTCCTCTTTACTCTGATAGAAACCAGTAGTCTTACCCAACTCACATTAAAGTCAATGAGAGTGTCAAAGCGTGGCTGGCCCTTTATGGGGAGTTGTGACTAATCAGCAGCCTCCCAGATGATGCTATGAAGCCAAGGATCAGGCGATAGCTTGAATATCACCCCTGGTGAATGACCTACAGAGTGTAAATCTGCAGGGAGCAGGCTAGGAAAGAGAAGGGAGCAGAAAGGTTTGCACTGACTCTCAGGCAGACCTGTGGAGTTTAAGAGCTGCAGTGAGTAGGCAGGCTCCTGCAAAAGACCCTGGGTCTGGTGAAAAGGACATGACAGATGCTAATCTTGTGTTAAATAGTTTTATTATGAAGAAATAGGGAGGAAATCCAGTGGCTGGAGAGTGTTCTTTGGTTCAGGGGCTGATGAGTTAGCCCATCAGCTTAAAGGGAGTCTTCTCATTGACCGTAATGGACTTTGTATCAGGTACTAAACGCATTATGGGAACAAATTATAGGAATTGCTCTACCAAAGCAGACCTTTTTTCTGCATTCATTGGCAGTATCTCTTCAAGGAAGACTAAGCAGCCCAGAATATGCCTGGCTAATTGCACAATGAAGTATCCTGAGAAGGTGAGAGCAGAATTGCTTCCCAGCCTCTTGCAGGTGATTTTATTGCTTGAAGCATGAGTATTGCTGGTGGGAATTTCTTATTGCAGCAACACATTTATATTAGGCATTATTGGCTACAATGATCTCCATCACCTCCTACTGGCCAGCTCTCTTATATCAGCATCACTTGCCATCACCCAACCTGCCAGTCCATGGTAGGGTTCTGAACTAGAAACATCTAGTAAGGAAGAGGATCAGTAACAGGTTAAAAAAGGGAAAGGTCAACAGAGTGAAATCCCTTTATCCTTTACACAGCACATCTGTACAGGGGAAGTGTAAAACTCTGCGATCTTATGCTGGGTCCTATCATGACAAGGAAGGTAATCTGAGCTAGTTTCTTTATCACAAACAGATTCTATGCATCATGCATAATCATTCTGAATTAGAATTTATTGTTTCACTATAATTCTTTAACTAATCAGCCTTCTAAACTTCACCATTCACCTTACCATTACAAAGTAGAGAATAAGAAACTGAGACCCAGCCTAGGAACAACTTTGCATATTTCTGATCTGTGACCTCACAGGTTCCAGGGTAGGGATTTGTAATTTATATAGGCCACAGCAGATAAACAAGTTTTACTCTATCTGTGTTTTACACGGATTTGGATTAACACTGCAAGCAAGGGGAAGATGATACAGCATCCAATTATCGAAAGAAAATTAAAACAATGACAGTTTCTCTTTTTTAGAAAAATGAAGTTATTTAATTATTTTTCTACATTTGTTTTCATGTTTCCCCTATTTCCATTGCATTCCTTTTCTCTTTAAAATTATCCACAGACCCATTTTTTCCCTAACAGATAGAGGAAACTCATGGAGACTAGACTGCAGTGCCTTAAATAACCAGATTGCTTCACTAGTGAGCTGATAATAGCTAGTGAGTAGTACAGCTGGTTAGAAAAATTCTGACAAAACATTTTTTTGTCAGAATTTGATAACTTGTTGGAATTGAAATGTTTGATTTTGATGAAGTTCTAAAGGAACACTGGCAGCTTCCTGTCAGAGACCTGCCTGATTTCTTGCCAGCTCACCCACCTGGCTCACCCAACTGACAAGGAGCCCTGGCTTCATTCCCTTTCACAGAGAATTTTGAAATTTTGGGTTTTAATTTTGATATGGAATTAAACCACTTTCCAAATATCAAAATCCTCCATAAATAATTACAGATGTTCAGAAATTAGAAGTTGCAATGCAAGCCAAATTCTGCTCTCAGTTACATCAGTGTAAATAACATCACTAACACCAAGAGTTTGGCACTACATGTTTAGGATCACTATTATGTATGCTATAGTAGCTCCCAAAATGTGCTACTGACGGTACTACATAAATACAAGTACAACACAAATTCTCTCCTGTCTTCCATTTCAGTGCCTTGGATTTAAACTCACCTGTTACTACAAGGAAACGCAATGTTGCAAAGCCATGGTGTCATCACTGTTACATATTTTTTAATGCTGTTCAAATCAGATATTTTTGAGGCATAACTGCAAGGCTCTTTGTTACAGCTAGAATGAAGATACTGGACTAGAAATGGTTAACAGGTGAGGTAGAGTCACTTGCCCACTCTAAGGCAGATGAATAAACAAACATTTCATGTTGCTCAGTCAGATCTATTACTAGGATTGTAAAAATAGGAAAGTTGAAAAGTGACAGCGGCTTAAGAACTATTTTTCATAAATATGAGTGAAAAGATGGCTAATTATGATAAACAGCCCTATATTGCTGTATCTGTAAGTTCAGAGATACCCTAATTATCAGTAGGCACTGCCACAAAACCTCACGTTCTAAAAGCATTTATGTGATGGTAGCTATTACCTTCCAAAAATTCTCTTATCCCAACCTGTTTTCTTCTGACAGTTTGATTGTATGCAAACTAAAATGTGCTAGAATTGCTCTGCCTACTGTCCATGCAGTTTACAGTAATAAAAAAGAGAAGGCTTGTTCTGGTCCTGCTAGTCGCTGCATCTTTTCTCTTAGGAGAATTCAGAGCTTCTATCCACCCAATAAATTATATCCTGTCCCTCTGCGCACACGGTCTGAGATTTCTCTCTTTTGATGGGAATTAAAAAACACAAATATTGCATTAGACATACCTAATCTATACTAACTAGATAGCAGTGGAGTTTTAGACCCAGATATTAAGGCCTAACATCAGTTTCAGCCTTATGGGCATGCTGCCAATAATTACTCCTCAGCAATCTTTGTCTCAAGAAAGATCAGTCTTCCATCCTCCCCCAACTCTGTGAGCCAAGGTTCCTACAGACCTTTTAGTGTATTTATACAACACTATCATTTCAAAAGAAAGTGCTGGCCTGTGATCAAAGAGAATAAATACCCCCACTCCTGCAAAGGCCCACAATATTTGAAGTTTCCTAAATAAGAATAAAAGATTGTAATGAGGGAAATGTGTTCAATGGCAGGATACAGTAAATGTGAAAAAGTGGGAGGAGATGGGGAACACACTGGTGAATAGCATCTAAGTAACTGTCTTAAACATGGAACAGCTATTCAGTCCTGAAAAGAAATAAAGTTTTCAAATGCTTTCATTGGCTACATTTGTAAGTTTACTTTTATAAGGCCAGAAGACCTTGCTTCTTCAGAAATATTTTATTCCTTCTAATCTCAGACACCAGAAAATAATCTGAGACAGGAAGCAAGTAAAGGATTTAAGAGCTCCCAAGTACTATCAAATCAGGGCCAGATCCTCAGCTGGTATAAATCACACCTTCTTATCAGAAACTATGAGTGCTCAAGTCATTCGGGCTCTATTTGGAAATCAGAGGGGAAATAGTTCCTCAGTCTCACATGAACCCCAACAAAGCCAGTCTGCCAGCTGTATTTTTCCTTTCAGTTCGTGTGTGAATGTTCAAATCTGGCACCTACCCACTGTCTTAAACAGATAGTGGACATTATTTCCACACCATAGGTGTGTTGATGTATTCTTAGAGTCCACTATGTAATACACATTCCTATAAAGAAGTAAAGTCAGTGTGATGGGTGTGTATTTTTGTTCCTTTTCTTTTTTCTTTTTTGTTGTTGTTGTTGTTGCCCAACACCAATGAATAAGAATCAAGACTTCTCCTCCACTGCCCTGGCACATACCCAGAGTTTGTTGGTTAAAGCTATGAGGATATTTGTATAGGGATGTTCTGATGCTATCAGTACTGGTAAACCAGCCTCTGATACTCACTCTGTCAGACTTCTGTAAATCTAAGAAGTTAATGTCAGTCTTTTTTTCTACTTTTAGCAGAGCAAGAAATATACTTTTGTGTTTAATTCTTTGCTTAGTCTTTACAGAGGAAGCACAGGTGAAGCATATGCATTTGGAGCAATTATCTTGTGCTCTTACAAAAGATACAGAAACAAAAGAGAACCAAAGCCACCAAACACTGAAATAAAGAACAGGAAGACATGGTCAGCTAACAAAGAAAATGGCTCATTAAAATCAATAAACATGCTAGATAGTACAATGAACCACTAGGAGCCTTATTGTTTAAACCCAGGGTGCTAGAATGTTTTTCTATTATTGTTTTATTCCAGTGGGGCTTCTTTCTGTTTCCATATCTGATGTTCTACTGGAAGGTGATTAAGCCCAGCACTGGTAGTCAGGTGATCGGTATCCTGGATGCAACTCTGCCACAGACTTGATGTGTGACCTTGGGCAAGACACAAACTCTCTGGGCCTCACTTTACCCATTTGTAAAATGGAAATAATAGCTGGCTTCTCTGCAGAGGTATAGAAAGGCTTCATTCATTCATTCATATTTATAAGATACTTTGAGATCCTTGACTGATAAGGCAACATATTATCATTCTGCAACGTTGCAGAAATCCTGTTGCAATGACATTGATATGGAGAATGGGAGTGTTAAGAACGAAGTAATAGATGGGGAGTTTGAGTGGGAGTTCTGTTGGAGGAGAAGGTATTTGTGTGTGCTTGGTTTTGTATTGGTAGTATTTGTATGTGTAGAGGCTTGTAGGGGCTTTGTGCTGGGAGAGAAGCTGAGCCCTGATTAGGGGGCGGGGCTTCACTGACTAGGGGTCCTAGTTAAGGTAGCAGCCAGTCAGGCAGCGGCACAGACAGCTGCAGCGGCACAGGAGCTAGCAAACAGAGCTGTAAACAGGGGAGTTTGAGTGGGAGTTCTGTTGGAGGAGAAGGTATTTGTGTGTGCTTGGTTTTGTATTGGTAGTATTTGTATGTGTAGAGGCTTGTAGGGGCTTTGTGCTGGGAGAGAAGCTGAGCCCTGATTAGGGGGCGGGGCTTCACTGACTAGGGGTCCTAGTTAAGGTAGCAGCCAGTCAGGCAGCGGCACAGACAGCTGCAGCGGCACAGGAGCTAGCAAACAGAGCTGTAAACAGGGGAGTTTGAGTGGGAGTTCTGTTGGAGGAGAAGGTATTTGTGTGTGCTTCGTTTTGTATTGGTAGTATTTGTATGTGTAGAGGCTTGTAGGGGCTTTGTGCTGGGAGAGAAGCTGAGCCCTGATTAGGGGGCGGGGCTTCACTGACTAGGGGTCCTAGTTAAGGTAGCAGCCAGTCAGGCAGCGGCACAGACAGCTGCAGCGGCACAGGAGCTAGCAAACAGAGCTGTAAACAGGGGAGTTTGAGTGGGAGTTCTGTTGGAGGAGAAGGTATTTGTGTGTGCTTGGTTTTGTATTGGTAGTATTTGTATGTGTAGAGGCTTGTAGGGGCTTTGTGCTGGGAGAGAAGCTGAGCCCTGATTAGGGGGCGGGGCTTCACTGACTAGGGGTCCTAGTTAAGGTAGCAGCCAGTCAGGCAGCGGCACAGACAGCTGCAGCGGCACAGGAGCTAGCAAACAGAGCTGTAAACAGGGGAGTTTGAGTGGGAGTTCTGTTGGAGGAGAAGGTATTTGTGTGTGCTTGGTTTTGTATTGGTAGTATTTGTATGTGTAGAGGCTTGTAGGGGCTTTGTGCTGGGAGAGAAGCTGAGCCCTGATTAGGGGGCGGGGCTTCACTGACTAGGGGTCCTAGTTAAGGTAGCAGCCAGTCAGGCAGCGGCACAGACAGCTGCAGCGGCACAGGAGCTAGCAAACAGAGCTGTAAACAGGGGAGTTTGAGTGGGAGTTCTGTTGGAGGAGAAGGTATTTGTGTGTGCTTGGTTTTGTATTGGTAGTATTTGTATGTGTAGAGGCTTGTAGGGGCTTTGTGCTGGGAGAGAAGCTGAGCCCTGATTAGGGGGCGGGGCTTCACTGACTAGGGGTCCTAGTTAAGGTAGCAGCCAGTCAGGCAGCGGCACAGACAGCTGCAGCGGCACAGGAGCTAGCAAACAGAGCTGTAAACAGGGGAGTTTGAGTGGGAGTTCTGTTGGAGGAGAAGGTATTTGTGTGTGCTTGGTTTTGTATTGGTAGTATTTGTATGTGTAGAGGCTTGTAGGGGCTTTGTGCTGGGAGAGAAGCTGAGCCCTGATTAGGGGGCGGGGCTTCACTGACTAGGGGTCCTAGTTAAGGTAGCAGCCAGTCAGGCAGCGGCACAGACAGCTGCAGCGGCACAGGAGCTAGCAAACAGAGCTGTAAACAGGGGAGTTTGAGTGGGAGTTCTGTTGGAGGAGAAGGTATTTGTGTGTGCTTGGTTTTGTATTGGTAGTATTTGTATGTGTAGAGGCTTGTAGGGGCTTTGTGCTGGGAGAGAAGCTGAGCCCTGATTAGGGGGCGGGGCTTCACTGACTAGGGGTCCTAGTTAAGGTAGCAGCCAGTCAGGCAGCGGCACAGACAGCTGCAGCGGCACAGGAGCTAGCAAACAGAGCTGTAAACAGGGGAGTTTGAGTGGGAGTTCTGTTGGAGGAGAAGGTATTTGTGTGTGCTTGGTTTTGTATTGGTAGTATTTGTATGTGTAGAGGCTTGTAGGGGCTTTGTGCTGGGAGAGAAGCTGAGCCCTGATTAGGGGGCGGGGCTTCACTGACTAGGGGTCCTAGTTAAGGTAGCAGCCAGTCAGGCAGCGGCACAGACAGCTGCAGCGGCACAGGAGCTAGCAAACAGAGCTGTAAACAGGGGAGTTTGAGTGGGAGTTCTGTTGGAGGAGAAGGTATTTGTGTGTGCTTGGTTTTGTATTGGTAGTATTTGTATGTGTAGAGGCTTGTAGGGGCTTTGTGCTGGGAGAGAAGCTGAGCCCTGATTAGGGGGCGGGGCTTCACTGACTAGGGGTCCTAGTTAAGGTAGCAGCCAGTCAGGCAGCGGCACAGACAGCTGCAGCGGCACAGGAGCTAGCAAACAGAGCTGTAAACAGGGGAGTTTGAGTGGGAGTTCTGTTGGAGGAGAAGGTATTTGTGTGTGCTTGGTTTTGTATTGGTAGTATTTGTATGTGTAGAGGCTTGTAGGGGCTTTGTGCTGGGAGAGAAGCTGAGCCCTGATTAGGGGGCGGGGCTTCACTGACTAGGGGTCCTAGTTAAGGTAGCAGCCAGTCAGGCAGCGGCACAGACAGCTGCAGAGGCACAGGAGCTAGCAAACAGAGCTGTAAACAGGGGAGTTTGAGTGGGAGTTCTGTTGGAGGAGAAGGTATTTGTGTGTGCTTGGTTTTGTATTGGTAGTATTTGTATGTGTAGAGGCTTGTAGGGGCTTTGTGCTGGGAGAGAAGCTGAGCCCTGATTAGGGGGCGGGGCTTCACTGACTAGGGGTCCTAGTTAAGGTAGCAGCCAGTCAGGCAGCGGCACAGACAGCTGCAGCGGCACAGGAGCTAGCAAACAGAGCTGTAAACAGGGGAGTTTGAGTGGGAGTTCTGTTGGAGGAGAAGGTATTTGTGTGTGCTTGGTTTTGTATTGGTAGTATTTGTATGTGTAGAGGCTTGTAGGGGCTTTGTGCTGGGAGAGAAGCTGAGCCCTGATTAGGGGGCGGGGCTTCACTGACTAGGGGTCCTAGTTAAGGTAGCAGCCAGTCAGGCAGCGGCACAGACAGCTGCAGTGGCACAGGAGCTAGCAAACAGAGCTGTAAACAGGGGAGTTTGAGTGGGAGTTCTGTTGGAGGAGAAGGTATTTGTGTGTGCTTGGTTTTGTATTGGTAGTATTTGTATGTGTAGAGGCTTGTAGGGGCTTTGTGCTGGGAGAGAAGCTGAGCCCTGATTAGGGGGCGGGGCTTCACTGACTAGGGGTCCTAGTTAAGGTAGCAGCCAGTCAGGCAGCGGCACAGACAGCTGCAGCGGCACAGGAGCTAGCAAACAGAGCTGTAAACAGGGGAGTTTGAGTGGGAGTTCTGTTGGAGGAGAAGGTATTTGTGTGTGCTTGGTTTTGTATTGGTAGTATTTGTATGTGTAGAGGCTTGTAGGGGCTTTGTGCTGGGAGAGAAGCTGAGCCCTGATTAGGGGGCGGGGCTTCACTGACTAGGGGTCCTAGTTAAGGTAGCAGCCAGTCAGGCAGCGGCACAGACAGCTGCAGCGGCACAGGAGCTAGCAAACAGAGCTGTAAACAGGGGAGTTTGAGTGGGAGTTCTGTTGGAGGAGAAGGTATTTGTGTGTGCTTGGTTTTGTATTGGTAGTATTTGTATGTGTAGAGGCTTGTAGGGGCTTTGTGCTGGGAGAGAAGCTGAGCCCTGATTAGGGGGCGGGGCTTCACTGACTAGGGGTCCTAGTTAAGGTAGCAGCCAGTCAGGCAGCGGCACAGACAGCTGCAGCGGCACAGGAGCTAGCAAACAGAGCTGTAAACAGGGGAGTTTGAGTGGGAGTTCTGTTGGAGGAGAAGGTATTTGTGTGTGCTTGGTTTTGTATTGGTAGTATTTGTATGTGTAGAGGCTTGTAGGGGCTTTGTGCTGGGAGAGAAGCTGAGCCCTGATTAGGGGGCGGGGCTTCACTGACTAGGGGTCCTAGTTAAGGTAGCAGCCAGTCAGGCAGCGGCACAGACAGCTGCAGCGGCACAGGAGCTAGCAAACAGAGCTGTAAACAGGGGAGTTTGAGTGGGAGTTCTGTTGGAGGAGAAGGTATTTGTGTGTGCTTGGTTTTGTATTGGTAGTATTTGTATGTGTAGAGGCTTGTAGGGGCTTTGTGCTGGGAGAGAAGCTGAGCCCTGATTAGGGGGCGGGGCTTCACTGACTAGGGGTCCTAGTTAAGGTAGCAGCCAGTCAGGCAGCGGCACAGACAGCTGCAGCGGCACAGGAGCTAGCAAACAGAGCTGTAAACAGGGGAGTTTGAGTGGGAGTTCTGTTGGAGGAGAAGGTATTTGTGTGTGCTTGGTTTTGTATTGGTAGTATTTGTATGTGTAGAGGCTTGTAGGGGCTTTGTGCTGGGAGAGAAGCTGAGCCCTGATTAGGGGGCGGGGCTTCACTGACTAGGGGTCCTAGTTAAGGTAGCAGCCAGTCAGGCAGCGGCACAGACAGCTGCAGCGGCACAGGAGCTAGCAAACAGAGCTGTAAACAGGGGAGTTTGAGTGGGAGTTCTGTTGGAGGAGAAGGTATTTGTGTGTGCTTGGTTTTGTATTGGTAGTATTTGTATGTGTAGAGGCTTGTAGGGGCTTTGTGCTGGGAGAGAAGCTGAGCCCTGATTAGGGGGCGGGGCTTCACTGACTAGGGGTCCTAGTTAAGGTAGCAGCCAGTCAGGCAGCGGCACAGACAGCTGCAGCGGCACAGGAGCTAGCAAACAGAGCTGTAAACAGGGGAGTTTGAGTGGGAGTTCTGTTGGAGGAGAAGGTATTTGTGTGTGCTTGGTTTTGTATTGGTAGTATTTGTATGTGTAGAGGCTTGTAGGGGCTTTGTGCTGGGAGAGAAGCTGAGCCCTGATTAGGGGGCGGGGCTTCACTGACTAGGGGTCCTAGTTAAGGTAGCAGCCAGTCAGGCAGCGGCACAGACAGCTGCAGCGGCACAGGAGCTAGCAAACAGAGCTGTAAACAGGGGAGTTTGAGTGGGAGTTCTGTTGGAGGAGAAGGTATTTGTGTGTGCTTGGTTTTGTATTGGTAGTATTTGTATGTGTAGAGGCTTGTAGGGGCTTTGTGCTGGGAGAGAAGCTGAGCCCTGATTAGGGGGCGGGGCTTCACTGACTAGGGGTCCTAGTTAAGGTAGCAGCCAGTCAGGCAGCGGCACAGACAGCTGCAGCGGCACAGGAGCTAGCAAACAGAGCTGTAAACAGGGGAGTTTGAGTGGGAGTTCTGTTGGAGGAGAAGGTATTTGTGTGTGCTTGGTTTTGTATTGGTAGTATTTGTATGTGTAGAGGCTTGTAGGGGCTTTGTGCTGGGAGAGAAGCTGAGCCCTGATTAGGGGGCGGGGCTTCACTGACTAGGGGTCCTAGTTAAGGTAGCAGCCAGTCAGGCAGCGGCACAGACAGCTGCAGCGGCACAGGAGCTAGCAAACAGAGCTGTAAACAGGGGAGTTTGAGTGGGAGTTCTGTTGGAGGAGAAGGTATTTGTGTGTGCTTGGTTTTGTATTGGTAGTATTTGTATGTGTAGAGGCTTGTAGGGGCTTTTGTGCTGGGAGAGAAGCTGAGCCCTGATTAGGGGGCGGGGCTTCACTGACTAGGGGTCCTAGTTAAGGTAGCAGCCAGTCAGGCAGCGGCACAGACAGCTGCAGCGGCACAGGAGCTAGCAAACAGAGCTGTAAACAGGGGAGTTTGAGTGGGAGTTCTGTTGGAGGAGAAGGTATTTGTGTGTGCTTGGTTTTGTATTGGTAGTATTTGTATGTGTAGAGGCTTGTAGGGGCTTTGTGCTGGGAGAGAAGCTGAGCCCTGATTAGGGGGCGGGGCTTCACTGACTAGGGGTCCTAGTTAAGGTAGCAGCCAGTCAGGCAGCGGCACAGACAGCTGCAGCGGCACAGGAGCTAGCAAACAGAGCTGTAAACAGGGGAGTTTGAGTGGGAGTTCTGTTGGAGGAGAAGGTATTTGTGTGTGCTTGGTTTTGTATTGGTAGTATTTGTATGTGTAGAGGCTTGTAGGGGCTTTGTGCTGGGAGAGAAGCTGAGCCCTGATTAGGGGCGGGGCTTCACTGACTAGGGGTCCTAGTTAAGGTAGCAGCCAGTCAGGCAGCGGCACAGACAGCTGCAGCGGCACAGGAGCTAGCAAACAGAGCTGTAAACAGGGGAGTTTGAGTGGGAGTTCTGTTGGAGGAGAAGGTATTTGTGTGTGCTTGGTTTTGTATTGGTAGTATTTGTATGTGTAGAGGCTTGTAGGGGCTTTGTGCTGGGAGAGAAGCTGAGCCCTGATTAGGGGGCGGGGCTTCACTGACTAGGGGTCCTAGTTAAGGTAGCAGCCAGTCAGGCAGCGGCACAGACAGCTGCAGCGGCACAGGAGCTAGCAAACAGAGCTGTAAACAGGGAGTTTGAGTGGGAGTTCTGTTGGAGGAGAAGGTATTTGTGTGTGCTTGGTTTTGTATTGGTAGTATTTGTATGTGTAGAGGCTTGTAGGGGCTTTGTGCTGGGAGAGAAGCTGAGCCCTGATTAGGGGGCGGGGCTTCACTGACTAGGGGTCCTAGTTAAGGTAGCAGCCAGTCAGGCAGCGGCACAGACAGCTGCAGCGGCACAGGAGCTAGCAAACAGAGCTGTAAACAGGGGAGTTTGAGTGGGAGTTCTGTTGGAGGAGAAGGTATTTGTGTGTGCTTGGTTTTGTATTGGTAGTATTTGTATGTGTAGAGGCTTGTAGGGGCTTTGTGCTGGGAGAGAAGCTGAGCCCTGATTAGGGGGCGGGGCTTCACTGACTAGGGGTCCTAGTTAAGGTAGCAGCCAGTCAGGCAGCGGCACAGACAGCTGCAGCGGCACAGGAGCTAGCAAACAGAGCTGTAAACAGGGGAGTTTGAGTGGGAGTTCTGTTGGAGGAGAAGGTATTTGTGTGTGCTTGGTTTTGTATTGGTAGTATTTGTATGTGTAGAGGCTTGTAGGGGCTTTGTGCTGGGAGAGAAGCTGAGCCCTGATTAGGGGGCGGGGCTTCACTGACTAGGGGTCCTAGTTAAGGTAGCAGCCAGTCAGGCAGCGGCACAGACAGCTGCAGCGGCACAGGAGCTAGCAAACAGAGCTGTAAACAGGGGAGTTTGAGTGGGAGTTCTGTTGGAGGAGAAGGTATTTGTGTGTGCTTGGTTTTGTATTGGTAGTATTTGTATGTGTAGAGGCTTGTAGGGGCTTTGTGCTGGGAGAGAAGCTGAGCCCTGATTAGGGGGCGGGGCTTCACTGACTAGGGGTCCTAGTTAAGGTAGCAGCCAGTCAGGCAGCGGCACAGACAGCTGCAGCGGCACAGGAGCTAGCAAACAGAGCTGTAAACAGGGGAGTTTGAGTGGGAGTTCTGTTGGAGGAGAAGGTATTTGTGTGTGCTTGGTTTTGTATTGGTAGTATTTGTATGTGTAGAGGCTTGTAGGGGCTTTGTGCTGGGAGAGAAGCTGAGCCCTGATTAGGGGGCGGGGCTTCACTGACTAGGGGTCCTAGTTAAGGTAGCAGCCAGTCAGGCAGCGGCACAGACAGCTGCAGCGGCACAGGAGCTAGCAAACAGAGCTGTAAACAGGGGAGTTTGAGTGGGAGTTCTGTTGGAGGAGAAGGTATTTGTGTGTGCTTGGTTTTGTATTGGTAGTATTTGTATGTGTAGAGGCTTGTAGGGGCTTTGTGCTGGGAGAGAAGCTGAGCCCTGATTAGGGGGCGGGGCTTCACTGACTAGGGGTCCTAGTTAAGGTAGCAGCCAGTCAGGCAGCGGCACAGACAGCTGCAGCGGCACAGGAGCTAGCAAACAGAGCTGTAAACAGGGAGTTTGAGTGGGAGTTCTGTTGGAGGAGAAGGTATTTGTGTGTGCTTGGTTTTGTATTGGTAGTATTTGTATGTGTAGAGGCTTGTAGGGGCTTTGTGCTGGGAGAGAAGCTGAGCCCTGATTAGGGGGCGGGGCTTCACTGACTAGGGGTCCTAGTTAAGGTAGCAGCCAGTCAGGCAGCGGCACAGACAGCTGCAGCGGCACAGGAGCTAGCAAACAGAGCTGTAAACAGGGGAGTTTGAGTGGGAGTTCTGTTGGAGGAGAAGGTATTTGTGTGTGCTTGGTTTTGTATTGGTAGTATTTGTATGTGTAGAGGCTTGTAGGGGCTTTGTGCTGGGAGAGAAGCTGAGCCCTGATTAGGGGGCGGGGCTTCACTGACTAGGGGTCCTAGTTAAGGTAGCAGCCAGTCAGGCAGCGGCACAGACAGCTGCAGCGGCACAGGAGCTAGCAAACAGAGCTGTAAACAGGGGAGTTTGAGTGGGAGTTCTGTTGGAGGAGAAGGTATTTGTGTGTGCTTGGTTTTGTATTGGTAGTATTTGTATGTGTAGAGGCTTGTAGGGGCTTTGTGCTGGGAGAGAAGCTGAGCCCTGATTAGGGGGCGGGGCTTCACTGACTAGGGGTCCTAGTTAAGGTAGCAGCCAGTCAGGCAGCGGCACAGACAGCTGCAGCGGCACAGGAGCTAGCAAACAGAGCTGTAAACAGGGGAGTTTGAGTGGGAGTTCTGTTGGAGGAGAAGGTATTTGTGTGTGCTTGGTTTTGTATTGGTAGTATTTGTATGTGTAGAGGCTTGTAGGGGCTTTGTGCTGGGAGAGAAGCTGAGCCCTGATTAGGGGGCGGGGCTTCACTGACTAGGGGTCCTAGTTAAGGTAGCAGCCAGTCAGGCAGCGGCACAGACAGCTGCAGCGGCACAGGAGCTAGCAAACAGAGCTGTAAACAGGGGAGTTTGAGTGGGAGTTCTGTTGGAGGAGAAGGTATTTGTGTGTGCTTGGTTTTGTATTGGTAGTATTTGTATGTGTAGAGGCTTGTAGGGGCTTTGTGCTGGGAGAGAAGCTGAGCCCTGATTAGGGGGCGGGGCTTCACTGACTAGGGGTCCTAGTTAAGGTAGCAGCCAGTCAGGCAGCGGCACAGACAGCTGCAGCGGCACAGGAGCTAGCAAACAGAGCTGTAAACAGGGGAGTTTGAGTGGGAGTTCTGTTGGAGGAGAAGGTATTTGTGTGTGCTTGGTTTTGTATTGGTAGTATTTGTATGTGTAGAGGCTTGTAGGGGCTTTGTGCTGGGAGAGAAGCTGAGCCCTGATTAGGGGGCGGGGCTTCACTGACTAGGGGTCCTAGTTAAGGTAGCAGCCAGTCAGGCAGCGGCACAGACAGCTGCAGCGGCACAGGAGCTAGCAAACAGAGCTGTAAACAGGGGAGTTTGAGTGGGAGTTCTGTTGGAGGAGAAGGTATTTGTGTGTGCTTGGTTTTGTATTGGTAGTATTTGTATGTGTAGAGGCTTGTAGGGGCTTTGTGCTGGGAGAGAAGCTGAGCCCTGATTAGGGGGCGGGGCTTCACTGACTAGGGGTCCTAGTTAAGGTAGCAGCCAGTCAGGCAGCGGCACAGACAGCTGCAGCGGCACAGGAGCTAGCAAACAGAGCTGTAAACAGGGGAGTTTGAGTGGGAGTTCTGTTGGAGGAGAAGGTATTTGTGTGTGCTTGGTTTTGTATTGGTAGTATTTGTATGTGTAGAGGCTTGTAGGGGCTTTGTGCTGGGAGAGAAGCTGAGCCCTGATTAGGGGGCGGGGCTTCACTGACTAGGGGTCCTAGTTAAGGTAGCAGCCAGTCAGGCAGCGGCACAGACAGCTGCAGCGGCACAGGAGCTAGCAAACAGAGCTGTAAACAGGGGAGTTTGAGTGGGAGTTCTGTTGGAGGAGAAGGTATTTGTGTGTGCTTGGTTTTGTATTGGTAGTATTTGTATGTGTAGAGGCTTGTAGGGGCTTTGTGCTGGGAGAGAAGCTGAGCCCTGATTAGGGGGCGGGGCTTCACTGACTAGGGGTCCTAGTTAAGGTAGCAGCCAGTCAGGCAGCGGCACAGACAGCTGCAGCGGCACAGGAGCTAGCAAACAGAGCTGTAAACAGGGGAGTTTGAGTGGGAGTTCTGTTGGAGGAGAAGGTATTTGTGTGTGCTTGGTTTTGTATTGGTAGTATTTGTATGTGTAGAGGCTTGTAGGGGCTTTGTGCTGGGAGAGAAGCTGAGCCCTGATTAGGGGGCGGGGCTTCACTGACTAGGGGTCCTAGTTAAGGTAGCAGCCAGTCAGGCAGCGGCACAGACAGCTGCAGCGGCACAGGAGCTAGCAAACAGAGCTGTAAACAGGGGAGTTTGAGTGGGAGTTCTGTTGGAGGAGAAGGTATTTGTGTGTGCTTGGTTTTGTATTGGTAGTATTTGTATGTGTAGAGGCTTGTAGGGGCTTTGTGCTGGGAGAGAAGCTGAGCCCTGATTAGGGGGCGGGGCTTCACTGACTAGGGGTCCTAGTTAAGGTAGCAGCCAGTCAGGCAGCGGCACAGACAGCTGCAGCGGCACAGGAGCTAGCAAACAGAGCTGTAAACAGGGGAGTTTGAGTGGGAGTTCTGTTGGAGGAGAAGGTATTTGTGTGTGCTTGGTTTTGTATTGGTAGTATTTGTATGTGTAGAGGCTTGTAGGGGCTTTGTGCTGGGAGAGAAGCTGAGCCCTGATTAGGGGGCGGGGCTTCACTGACTAGGGGTCCTAGTTAAGGTAGCAGCCAGTCAGGCAGCGGCACAGACAGCTGCAGCGGCACAGGAGCTAGCAAACAGAGCTGTAAACAGGGGAGTTTGAGTGGGAGTTCTGTTGGAGGAGAAGGTATTTGTGTGTGCTTGGTTTTGTATTGGTAGTATTTGTATGTGTAGAGGCTTGTAGGGGCTTTGTGCTGGGAGAGAAGCTGAGCCCTGATTAGGGGGCGGGGCTTCACTGACTAGGGGTCCTAGTTAAGGTAGCAGCCAGTCAGGCAGCGGCACAGACAGCTGCAGCGGCACAGGAGCTAGCAAACAGAGCTGTAAACAGGGGAGTTTGAGTGGGAGTTCTGTTGGAGGAGAAGGTATTTGTGTGTGCTTGGTTTTGTATTGGTAGTATTTGTATGTGTAGAGGCTTGTAGGGGCTTTGTGCTGGGAGAGAAGCTGAGCCCTGATTAGGGGGCGGGGCTTCACTGACTAGGGGTCCTAGTTAAGGTAGCAGCCAGTCAGGCAGCGGCACAGACAGCTGCAGCGGCACAGGAGCTAGCAAACAGAGCTGTAAACAGGGGAGTTTGAGTGGGAGTTCTGTTGGAGGAGAAGGTATTTGTGTGTGCTTGGTTTTGTATTGGTAGTATTTGTATGTGTAGAGGCTTGTAGGGGCTTTGTGCTGGGAGAGAAGCTGAGCCCTGATTAGGGGGCGGGGCTTCACTGACTAGGGGTCCTAGTTAAGGTAGCAGCCAGTCAGGCAGCGGCACAGACAGCTGCAGCGGCACAGGAGCTAGCAAACAGAGCTGTAAACAGGGGAGTTTGAGTGGGAGTTCTGTTGGAGGAGAAGGTATTTGTGTGTGCTTGGTTTTGTATTGGTAGTATTTGTATGTGTAGAGGCTTGTAGGGGCTTTGTGCTGGGAGAGAAGCTGAGCCCTGATTAGGGGGCGGGGCTTCACTGACTAGGGGTCCTAGTTAAGGTAGCAGCCAGTCAGGCAGCGGCACAGACAGCTGCAGCGGCACAGGAGCTAGCAAACAGAGCTGTAAACAGGGGAGTTTGAGTGGGAGTTCTGTTGGAGGAGAAGGTATTTGTGTGTGCTTGGTTTTGTATTGGTAGTATTTGTATGTGTAGAGGCTTGTAGGGGCTTTGTGCTGGGAGAGAAGCTGAGCCCTGATTAGGGGGCGGGGCTTCACTGACTAGGGGTCCTAGTTAAGGTAGCAGCCAGTCAGGCAGCGGCACAGACAGCTGCAGCGGCACAGGAGCTAGCAAACAGAGCTGTAAACAGGGGAGTTTGAGTGGGAGTTCTGTTGGAGGAGAAGGTATTTGTGTGTGCTTGGTTTTGTATTGGTAGTATTTGTATGTGTAGAGGCTTGTAGGGGCTTTGTGCTGGGAGAGAAGCTGAGCCCTGATTAGGGGGCGGGGCTTCACTGACTAGGGGTCCTAGTTAAGGTAGCAGCCAGTCAGGCAGCGGCACAGACAGCTGCAGCGGCACAGGAGCTAGCAAACAGAGCTGTAAACAGGGGAGTTTGAGTGGGAGTTCTGTTGGAGGAGAAGGTATTTGTGTGTGCTTGGTTTTGTATTGGTAGTATTTGTATGTGTAGAGGCTTGTAGGGGCTTTGTGCTGGGAGAGAAGCTGAGCCCTGATTAGGGGGCGGGGCTTCACTGACTAGGGGTCCTAGTTAAGGTAGCAGCCAGTCAGGCAGCGGCACAGACAGCTGCAGCGGCACAGGAGCTAGCAAACAGAGCTGTAAACAGGGGAGTTTGAGTGGGAGTTGTGTTGGAGGAGAAGGTATTTGTGTGTGCTTGGTTTTGTATTGGTAGTATTTGTATGTGTAGAGGCTTGTAGGGGCTTTGTGCTGGGAGAGAAGCTGAGCCCTGATTAGGGGGCGGGGCTTCACTGACTAGGGGTCCTAGTTAAGGTAGCAGCCAGTCAGGCAGCGGCACAGACAGCTGCAGCGGCACAGGAGCTAGCAAACAGAGCTGTAAACAGGGGAGTTTGAGTGGGAGTTCTGTTGGAGGAGAAGGTATTTGTGTGTGCTTGGTTTTGTATTGGTAGTATTTGTATGTGTAGAGGCTTGTAGGGGCTTTGTGCTGGGAGAGAAGCTGAGCCCTGATTAGGGGGCGGGGCTTCACTGACTAGGGGTCCTAGTTAAGGTAGCAGCCAGTCAGGCAGCGGCACAGACAGCTGCAGCGGCACAGACAGCTGCAGCGGCACAGGAGCTAGCAAACAGAGCTGTAAACAGGGGAGTTTGAGTGGGAGTTTGAAAGGGGAGTTTGTCTTGTGGTGCTCGTGTGGGGTTTGGTTTTGCTGTGGGTGGTGGTGTTTTGGTGTGGTTTGTGTTTCCCAGATTAACAGGATTTAGGTGGAAAGGATATGACAGATACAGAGGTGGCAGTGGGAGTGACCCATGTAGCAGATGACACAATGAAGATGACTGGATGTGGAAGCTGTGGTATGTACATGATCCTGGAGGGGGCACCTGGTAAGAGTTTTGTCTGCATGAAGTGCCGTCTGATAGAGCTGATGGAGGAAAAGATCCGAGGTTTGGAGATGCAGGTGGAAAGTCTGGTAGAGTTTAGGAAGGGGTTTGAGCAGATTATGGAGCAAAGACATGAGGTATCTGAAGGGAAAAGCTCAGACTTGCAGATGGAAGCAGGACTAGGGAATTCTGAGGGGAGACTGGGTGAGGAAAGTGGTCAGTGGAAGCATGTGACTAAAAGAACTAGGCAGAGGAAAAGGCGGGCTAGTGAAGGAGAAATAGAGCTTAAGAATAGGTTTGCAGAGTTGGAAAATGAAGAAGGGGCTCAGCAGGTAGTCACTGAGGGTGACAGGGCAAGGAAGAAGAGAAGAGAGGTTAGTCCTATAGGAAAAGGGGAAGAGTTAATGGAGATTACACCAAATATGAGCCCCAATAGGATACAGGATGGGTTAAAAAGGATTACAAGGGAGAATGGGAATGGAAAGAACTTGCAGCCAGAGGGAACAGGGGATAGACTGGAGAATAGCACCGTCACTAGGAAAAGGCAGGTCTATGTGATTGGGGACTCTTTACTGAGAAGAATAGATAGGCCTGTAACCAGAGCTGATCCAGAAAATAGGAGGGTGTGCTGTCTTCCGGGTGCTAAGATACGGGATGTAGACCTGAGGTTGAAAAGGATTCTAAAGGGAGCGGGAAAGAATCCCCTAATTATCCTTCATGTGGGAACAAATGATACGGCTAGATTCTAGCTGGAAAGTATTAAGGGAGACTATGCTAGGCTGGGGAGGACGCTTAAGGAAATTGAGGCTCAGGTGATCTTTAGTGGGATTCTGCCTGTTCCTAGAGAAGGGCAACAAAGGTGTGACAAGATTATGACTATCAATAGATGGCTTAGGCAGTGGTGCTATAAGGAGGGCTTTGGGATGTATGGCCATTGGGAGGCATTCATGGATAGAGGACAGTTCTCTCGGGATGGACTTCATCTGAGTAGGGAAGGAAATAGACTTCTAGGATGGAGGCTGGCACAACTGATTAAGAGAGCTTTAAACTAGGAATTTGGGGGAGATGGTCGGGAGATGTCCAGGTAATCTCCACGCCAGAATTCAGCATAGAGTGGAAAGAAAATGAAGTAAGAGTGGATACAGCTGTAGGTAGGAGGAAGGGCAGTGTAGATACAAGTCTAATAGGTTATACTGGTAGTAAAATAACCGTGCCTAATAGGGTACAGAATGTGAGTGAGGCTAAACAGCAAAAATTAAGATGTTTGTACACTAATGCAAGGAGCCTAGGTAACAAAATGGAGGAACTAGAGTTACTGGTGCAGGAAGTGAAACCAGATATCATAGGTATAACAGAGACCTGGTGGAATAGTAGTCATGACTGGGCTACAGGTATTGAAGGGTATGTGCTGTTTAGGAAAGACCGAAATAAAGGTAAAGGTGGTGGAGTAGCACTGTATATCAATGATAAGATAGAATGTAAAGAAATAAGAAGCGATGAAATGGGTATGACTGAGTCTGTCTGGGCAAAAATTAAATTGGGGAAGAAAACTATTAGAGCCTCCCCTGGGATAGTGCTTGGGGTGTGCTATAGACCGCCGGGATCTAATTTGGATATGGATAGAGCCCTTTTTAATGTTTTTAATAAAGTAAATACTAATGGAAACTGTGTGATCATGGGAGACTTTAACTTCCCAGATATAGACTGGAGGACAAGTGCTAGTAATAATAATAGGGCTCAGATTTTCCTAGATGTGATAGCTGATGGATTCCTTCAGCAAGTAGTTGCTGAACCGACTAGAGGGGATGCCATTTTAGATTTGGTCTTGGTGAGTAATGAGGACCTCATAGAGGAAATGGTTGTAGGGGATAATCTTGGCTCAAGTGATCATGAGCTAATTCAGTTCAAACTGAATGGAAGGATTAACAAAAATAAATCTGCGACTAGGGTTTTTGATTTCAAAAGGGCTGACTTTCAAAAATTAAGGAAATTAGTTAGGGAAGTGGATTGGACTGAAGAATTTATGGGTTTAAAGGTAGAGCAGGCCTGGGATTATTTTAAATTAAAGCTGCAGAAGCTATCGGAAGCCTGCATCCCAAGAAAGGGGAAAAAATTCATAGGCAGGAGTTGTAGACCAAGCTGGATGAGCAAGCATCTTAGAGAGGTAATTAAGAAAAAGCAGAAAGCATATAGGGAGTGGAAGAAGGGAGGGATCAGTAAGGCAAGCTACCTTATTGAGGTCAGAATATGTAGGGATGAAGTGAGACAGGCTAAAAGTCAAGTAGAGTTGGACCTTGCAAAGGGAATTAAAACCAATAGTAAAAGGTTCTATAGTCATATAAATAGGAAGAAAACAAAGAAAGAAGAAGTGGGACCGCTAAACTCTGAGGATGGAGTGGAGGTCAAGGATAATCTAGGCATGGCCCAATATCTAAACAAATACTTTGCCTCAGTCTTTAATAAGACTAAAGAGGATCTTAGGGATAATGGTAGCATGATAAATGGGAATGAGGATATGGAGGTAGACATCACCATATCTGAGGTAGAAGCGAAACTCAAACAGCTTAATGGGACTAAATCGGGGGGCCCAGATAATCTTCATCCAAGAATATTAAAGGAATTGGCACAAGAAATTGCAAGCCCATTAGCAAGAATTTTTAATGAATCTGTAAACTCAGGGGTTGTACCGTATGATTGGAGAATTGCTAACATAGTTCCTATTTTTAAGAAAGGGAAAAAAAGTGATCCAAGTAATTATAGGCCTGTTAGTTTGACATCTGTAGTATGCAAGGTCTTGGAAAAAATTTTGAAGGAGAAGGTAGTTAAGGACATTGAAGTCAATGGTAAATGGGACAAAATACAACATGGTTTTACAAAAGGTAGATCGTGCCAAACCAACCTGATCTCCTTCTTTGAGAAAGTAACAGATTTTTTAGATAAAGGAAACGCAGTGGATCTAATTTACTTAGATTTTAGTAAGGCGTTTGATACGGTGCCACATGGGGAATTATTAGTTAAATTGGATAAGATGGGCATCAATAGGAAAATTGAAAGGTGGATAGGGAATTGGTTAAAGGGGAGACTACAACGGGTCCTACTGAAAGGTGAACTGTCAAGTTGGAGGGAGGTTACCAGTGGAGTTCCTCAGGGATCGGTTTTGGGACCAATCTTATTTAATCTTTTTATTACTGACCTGGGCACAAAAAGTGGGAGTGTGCTAATAAAGTTTGCAGATGATACAAAGCTGGGAGGTATTGCTAATTTAGAGAAGGATAGGGATACCATACAGGAGGATCTGGATGACCTTGTAAACTGGAGTAATAGGAATAGGATGAAATTTAATAGTGAGAAGTGTAAGGTCATGCATTTAGGGATTAATAACAAGAATTTTAGTTATAAGCTAGGGACGCATCAACTAGAAGTAACGGAGGAGGAAAAGGACCTTGGAGTATTGGTTGATCATAGGATGACTATGAGCTGCCAATGTGATATGGCTGTGAAAAAAGCTAATGTCGTCTTGGGATGCATCAGGAGAGGTATTTCCAGTAGGGATAAGGAGGTCTTAGTACCGTTATATAAGGCACTGGTGAGACCTCACCTGGAGTACTGTGTGCAGTTCTGGTCTCCCATGTTTAAGAAGGATGAATTCAAACTGGAACAGGTACAGAGAAGGGCTACTAGGATGATCCGAGGAATGGAAAACTTGTCTTATGAAAGGAGACTCAGGGAGCTTGGCTTGTTTAGCCTAACTAAAAGAAGGTTGAGGGGAGATATGATTGCTCTCTATAAATATATCAGAGGGATAAATACCAGAGAGGGAGAGGAATTATTTAAACTCAGTACCAATGTGGACACAAGAACAAATGGATATAAACTGGCCACTAGGAAATTTAGATTAGAAATTAGACGAAGGTTTCTAACCATCAGAGGAGTGAAGTTTTGGAATAGCCTTCCGAGGGAAGTAGTGGGGGCAAAAGATCTATCTTGCTTTAAGATTAAACTCGATAAGTTTATGGAGGAGATGGTATGATGGGATAACATGGCTTTGGTAATTAAATATTCATGGTAAATAGGCCCAATGGCCTGTGATGGGTTTTAGATGGGGTAAGATCCAAGTTACCCGGGAAAGAATTTTCTGTAGTATCTGGCTGATGAATCTTGCCCATATGCTCAGGGTTTAGCTGATCGCCATATTTGGGGTCGGGAAGGAATTTTCCTCCTGGGCAGATTGGAAGGCCCTGGAGGTTTTTCGCCTTCCTCTGTAGCATGGGGCACGGATCACTTGCTGGAGGATTCTCTGCTCCTTGAGGTCTTTAAACTACAATTTGAGGACTTCAATAGCACAGATATAGGTGTGAGGTTTTTTTGTGGGAGTGGTGGGTGAAATTCTGTGGCCTGCGTTGTGCAGGAGGTCAGACTAGATGATCATAATGGTCCCTTCTGACCTAAATATCTATGAATCTATATCTATGAATCTATGAAAGTGTAGCTATATCAGTGAATATAAACTGCTAAATTTCAAAGCGGATAAGGCAAATGGGACCAATAATGGAGAAAACTTGGAGTCAGAGATACTTTTTCGCTCTGCAAAACCAACACAAACATTAACACTATCTAGTGCAGAGTAGCCAAGAGATCAGATACCTAGTCAAACATAGAATGTCCTCCAGCTTATTAAGGCAGCATTGATTCCAGCTTAGCCCTATGTGTTCCCACATGAACAAATACATTATCTTCAGAATAGAATTATCCTATGAATTCTATACTTCCTTACTGAATTCACATCCTCAGCTCATAAAATACCTTTCCAAAAATATATCTATTATGTCCTGGTTTGCACTATTATACATGGAGCCATTATTCATCACATATCAACTGTGGAAGTGTGACCTCTTCTCTTCCTGCCCATCCCCACTTAAGCAGCACCCTCTGCATTCCCAATGCTGGGTTCAAAGTACTTTCATGATAAGAGACACCAGTACAACCTGTGTCTTTTCAAGTACAAGCAACTAGCTAGGCATCTTGCAGACAACACTACAAACACAGATAAAGATGACTTTTTTGCAATACTTAATATTAAGAGTTCATGAAATATTTGCCAGAATCTAACAGGATAACCTTTCCAGTGTAACATCTCATTCAAACCAGAGAGAAGTCTATGACTGAGCATATGCTTGATCAGAAAGTGACCCTAATGAAACACATCATTTATGATGGCATTGGGGAAGACAATTTTCTACAGTCGTATATTCCTTTCTGATCCTAAAACTCTGGGATTACCACCATCAACTTTGATAAAGTATTCTGATGCCAAGTTATGCCACTTATCCAGCTGTTGAAAAAACTGGAGAAAAGTTTTTAAAACATTAGACATCTGCCAACATATATCTACAGAAATGTCAATTCCTCTTCACCTGGTCCTACACAGATACTGAACTGTTGATTTTTTTATGTCAGCATATTCACTTGTGGCCTCTTTAATGCATGTAGGCCCAAAAGGTTTGGATACTTTGCATGAGTATCTGAACTTGGTGTCTTTTAACTGAGCAGAACCATCAGAGTTGGCCTATCACTACACAACACAGTCTCCATGAGACTGGATGTAGGTTTGGAGAGAGTCCACAGTTAGATGGATAAAAGAATACCTTTACTATTAACAACTCCACCTTTGTTTAAAGGAACAGATTTCATAGTGTGTTGCTATTTAGAACATTCAAACTGAACAGAAGAGCTTATAAAAGAAAAGCTTCCCACAGTCCATTTTCTTCCCCTGACATGCAAGCAGCATTGGGCTGCCATGATTAAAATCCAACTGCAAATATATCAGCCTTTTGTTATTGTCAGGATTTTGTGGCATTCTGTAGAACGCTGCACAGACAGGTCCAGGAGGCTCAGGCTGACATGAGATTGTCTTATAGCAAATCGGGGGCTGCTATTCTCTGAAGAACTCATCTTTCCTTTTTGGTCTGCTTTAACAGTTGTGGTATTTGGTCAGGTTGGAAAGCTGCTAATATGTTTTATTATTGTTCTGTTCTGCAGAGAGAACAGCACAGAAGAAAAACAGAATTGGGGGCCAGGATAACAGTACTTGCTAGCAGCAAGGATACGAATTTATTTTTGAAGGATAATAGTAATCTGTCAAGATATTCCCACAAGGGCTTCATGTTCTCCTGTTCCTCTTCCCCACATTTAAGTGGAAAGGATCAGAGAGATTTTTATAGGACTAAGCTAAAAACATGCTCTCTATCCTGGTTTTTCTGAGAATGAAAAAGGCGAGCAAGCCAAACAAGACAAAAAGAGGAGATAAAGAGTGAAGGGGGAACATGAGAACAGTCCACAGTGCAGGCTCAGGGTATGGCTACACTTAAAATGCTATGCTGCTGTAGCTGTGCCTCTGTAGCACTGCAGTGTAGATTCTCCCATCAGTGTAGGAAAGCCCCCTTCAAGAGGCAGTAGCTAGGTCAAGGGAAAAATTCTTCAGTTGACCTAGCGTTGTCTTCAAGGGGACTTAGCTCAGCTTCTGCGGGTGTGTGGAATTTTCACACCCCTGAGCAACGTAGTCATGCCGACATAATTTTCTAGTGTAGAGCTGGCCTCGGGGTACCTTACTGAAGGACCTCTGCAGGCAGGAAGGCAGGCAGGCTAGTATAACAAGCTAAGTTTATGACAATTCCCCTGTGTGTATGTCAGGAAGAGCAACAAAATGCAGAGCAGCGGGTAACTACTGTGATAACACCGTTTTAAATTATTACAGTTTTAAAAGCAAGCCCATATTAAAAATTCCAAGCTGATCTTAGGTGCTGCTGCTAAAAAGTAAAGCTATCCACAGGGAGAGCTCTTACCAAGAGCAGTAAATCACTCTGTCAATTAGTTCTTTTATTCCTCTAACCACCCCACACCTCTGCACTAGAATGCTGCATTCACCAGAGTTTGTTAAGCTGTGTCTCCTGAGCAGCAGTATAGGCTTTGTTTTAGCTTATAAATGTGTGTGGGAATTAGATAGCATACATTGACTACAGATTGACAAAGTGAGGAAGGATCATCTTGTGGTTAAGACCATCAAATGGGGCTCCTAGGCACTACCTCAATAGAAATCAACAACGGAGAGACATGAAACCTCGGTACTGTGTCAAAGACTTGGTATGAGACCTTGGCCCAGTCACTTAATTTCTCTGCCTCCATCTTCTCTGTTGTAAAATGGGGTTTTATTTATTTATAATTATTACACATTTATAGGGAACTTACCCCCACGGCATCTCTGACTTGGGAGATACAGGGCTCAGTGATTTACTCTTTGTAAAGCATTTGAGCTGCTCTAAGTTCCTGTGCAGTACGGTAAGCACATGGTATTATTATTAACAACATGTAATCATAGGACTATAGCATATGATAACTTCAGGTACGTGAATACTTCCATTCAAGTAAATAGGACTGCTCTATGCATGATTGACTGCCTTGCTGGATCAGGGCCATAATGCCAATAATCCCGTAGCTGAGAGAGATCACTTTTTCCAGCCAAAAAGGTATTAAATTAAATATTCCTATCTATCATCCCAATCCTGTAATTGGATCAGAGTGGGAAGAGTCCTGCACCCACACTGAGTCTCACTGAAATCTGTGTGACTCTGGCCACAGGACTGAGATCTAAATATGTATTTCTTCGCTATAAGTGTACTTGTCGCTTCAGTCATCTTCTGCTGGGGCTTCTCTGTTGATCCTTTCTATCAGCCAAAGGGTTCCAGCACCAGCACAAACAAAGACCTGGTCTCTAACTCAATCTCTGAGGTAAAAACTGTCCACCTTTCTCCAAACACTGTCCCAGCTCCCCCACCCTTCTCTGCATCTCTCCAATGGCTCTTCTGTCTTCCTTTTACATCAGTATATGCTAGACCTGCTGGATCACAGAGGATAATGAAAGGTTGGGGAGGGAAGGCAGAAATGGGAGTGTTAAGGACAGCAGAGAAACAGGGAATTATTGGAAAGTCTGTATTGTTGGGAGCCTCTCTGAACATAGCCCCATAAGCTTCTGAAATTTGTCTATGTTTTCATAAGATGTTAAAAAATGCAAATGTTACATAACTATAGAAATTAATTATTCATATGAGAGACTTTAAGGGGAGACAATCACAGTCTCGCAAATCTTGCCACTTTTCCATAACCTCAAGTAACGCAGCACATCCTTGCATGCCCCTGTAGAAATGATTTGCTTCTTGTGGAGGCAGCTCTGTTTATGAACTGCAAAATGTTTTGGATCAGATGTTTGCTGCTCAAATCTGCTACTTTTGGCAAAGTTTTTCAGTGATACCTAAGGGGGCAGTTTTAGACAAGAAGAAGAAAAAGGTTTACAAGGGGTCATTCTTTTCACATAGCCAATGTGACACTTTATCATTTTGTACATTTTCACAAATACAGGACTCCCTGTCTATGGGCCTCGCGCCTCATGCAGCCAACACTTTGTCAGGCTACAATACCATTTTTTAGTTGATCAACCCTGGTAAACCTGGTGCTGTGAGCCTCAGGTATTTTGGACATCAGAACGTGAAACCCTTTGAGGGTTTGAGTCTCTTTTCCCACTGTGGCTCCTTGACACCATTCTGAAACGTAAAGGTGCCTCCCTGTTGGTGTAGATTACATTTATACGCACTTTAAAGTCCCTTTACAGTGCAAGACTGACATAAAAGGGACTAAGAATAACTGGGAATTCAGTCCCATAAGCAGAGGGTTACTTGGATTATATTAATGGAGGAAATGAGCTAGGTCAGTTGACTACAGAACTAGTGAAGTGTCCAAGCAATCAGAGAAGTCACCGTTTTCTATCTATGCATTTCTAATGTGCCCATCCACTCTTCAAATCCTAGATTCTCTATCTTTTCCAAACAGGAATCTCCAGGAGGAAGTAAGAAGAATCCTTGTGGTACTCAACTGAGACATCATCTTGACATTCAGCAGTCACCGCAATAGAACTTTCAGAGAATGTAATGATATGAAGCAGGTAGATAGGGAGGAGGATTTAATATATAGGGGAAAAAATTAAAGCTTTATGAAGGCTCAGGTTTAATCTGAATTCCCTCACTGCTCACATCCTGGATTTCACAACCCCATGATGTATTACATCCTTTGAGACAAGCTCCCGCCCTGGAAAGGCTCCAGGCTCTAAAACAGGTGTTTATGTAGTGACTGAGTCACAGTGGAAAACTAACTGCTGTGGGATAGCCAGAAAACAGAATCAGAAAAAGCAAGTTATATTCTAAGGCCATTTTTTTACTCTATCAGAAATAACTGTGTAACAAGGAGCCTTAAAACACTTTACAAATCTCATTATATTAGAAATTACCAACGATTATAATGAAAGAAATTTATGAAGTATGATATTTTTCTTTCCTACTACATTATATATAGTCAATGAATTCTGGCATATTCTTGTCATTTTCATATGCCTTCAGGGTGTAATTTTGCCTTCTTTGCGTATTCAGATCTCCCAGTGACTTTGCTGAAAGTTTTGAAAGTATAATCAGTACAGGATGGTGCCAGGATTGCAATATATGAATTTATATGTGGATATTTTTAAGAGTTGTGGTTGGTTGGTATAGTAAGAATTACATTTGCAGAAATGCTTTACATGCTATACAGTACAACGGATGTGATACACTGCCCTACATTTTAGATGCATAAGATTTTCATGCTCGATCAGAAGCATAGAATCATAGAATATCAGGGTTGGAAGGGACCTCAGGAGTCATCTAATCCAACCCCCTGCTCAAAGCAGGACCAATCCCCAACTAAATCATCCCAGCCAGGGCTTTGTCAAGCCTGACCTTAAAAACTCCTAAGGAAGGAGATTCCACCACCTCCCTAGGTAACACATTCCAGTGTTTCACCACCCTCCTAATGAAAAAGTTTTTCCTAATATCCAACCTAAACCTCCCGCACTGCAACTTGAGACCATTACCATTGAGAGAAGTGGTCCTTCTTGGCCCACAATCAATGGAATTTTTGCCATTGACTTCAATGGATGCAGGGTAAACTCTTTAGTCCATTATCTTGTCTGTGACAATGGCTAGCACTAAATGCTTCAGCAATGTCAAGAAACCCCATACTGGAGTATTACAGAATAATTTTAATAAAAAGTAGATCAATATGTCTTTACAGTATAATTCACTACTTGAATATACCTGAATACACACTCTTGCTTGAGCTCTACAAAGAAAATTCTAACCGCTAGAGCAATTGTGTAAACATCACAGCATTGTAGAAAAAAAGCTAAACAATTTTTCCACAAAACCAAAAGACAATTTTTACGGGTGTAAAACAGATTATCATCAAAATATATTCTAATCTCCAAAATGGCAAGTTTCTCCCAAAGTCAAAAATCATAATTTTACCTGAAAGCTCGGTACATTTCTCCCCTAATTTCACAAATTTTCCCTGAGCAAAATACTCAAGAATATAAGTTTTTTTCTACAAACACTTCCACAGAAAAAATTACTATTCTGTTCTGCACCCATATATTGAAACTTTCTTCTAGCACTCTCGCCTGATCAAATTTCTTGTTTTGACATTCAACTTGGGTTTAAATCTTTTAATTAGTCTTATTATGACGTGAGACTTATGCATTACACTTAGAAGGCAAAGCTCCAAAACCTGAAGTCTTAATACATGAGAGTTTCTGATTTTAAAGGTAAATTGAAACAATTTCAAAACTAGACTGATCAAAAAGAAAAGGAGGACTTGTGGCACCTTAGAGACTAACAAATTTATTTGAGCATAAGCTTTCGTGAGCTACAGCTCACTTCATCGGATGCATTCAGTGGAAAATACAGTGAGAAGGTATATATTCACAGAGAACATGAAACAATGGGTATTACCATACACACAGTAACGAGAGTGATCAGGTAAGGTGAGCTATTACCAGCAGGAGAGCGGGGGGGCAGAGGGGGAGCCTTTTGTAGTGATAATCAAGGTGGGCCATTTCCAGCAGTTGACAAGAACGTCTGAGGAACCGCGGGGGGGTGGGGAATAAACATGGGGAAATAGTTTTACTTTGTGTAATGACCCATCCACTCCCAGTCTTTATTCAAGCCAAAGTTAATTGTATCCAGTTTGCAAATTAATTCCAATTCTGCAGTCTCTCCTTGGAGTCTGTTTTTGAAGTTTTTTTGTTGAAGAATTGCCACTTTTAGGTCTGCAATCGAGTGACCAAAGAGATTGAAGTGTTCTCCAACTGGTTTTTGAATGTTGTAATTCTTGACGTCTGATTTGTGTCTATTTATTCTTTTATGTAGAGACTGTCCAGTTTGGCCAATGTACATGGCAGAGGGGCATTGCTGGCACACGATGGCATATATCACATTGGTAGATGTGCAGGTGAACGAGCCTCTGATAGTGTGGCTGATGTGATTAGGCCCTATGATGGTGTCCCCTGAATAGATATGTGGACACAGTTGGCAATGGGCTTTGTTGCAAGGATAGGTTCCTGGGTTAGTGCTTCTGTTGTGTGGTGTGTAGTTGCTGGTGAGTATTTGCTTCAGGTTGGGGGGCTGTCTGTAAGCAAGGACTGGCTTTTCTCCCAAGATCTGTAAGAGTGATGGTCGTCCTTCAGGATAGGTTGTAGATCTTTGATGATGCGTTGGAGAGGTTTTAGTTGGGGTCTGAAGGTGATGGCTAGTAGTGTTCTGTTATTTTCTTCGTTGGGCCTGTCCTGTAGTAGGTGACTTCTGGCTACTCTTCTGGCTCTGTCAATCTGTTTCTTCACTTCAGCAGGTGGGTATTGTAGTTGTAAGAACACTTGATAGAGATCTTGTAGGTGTTTGTCTCTGTCTGAGGGGTTGGAGCAAATGCAGTTGTATCGTAGAGCTTGGCTGTAGACAATGGATCGTGTGGTGTGGTCTGGATGAAAGCTGGAGGCATGTAGGTAGGCATAGCGGTCAGTAGGTTTCCGGTATAGGGTGCTGTTTATGTGACCATCACTTATTAGAACCGTAGTGTCCCGGAAGTGGATCTCTTGGGTGGACTGGTCCAGGCTGAAGTTGATGGTGGGATGGAAGTTGTTGAAATCATGGTGGAATTCCTCAAGGGCTTCTTTTCCATGGGTCCAGATGATGAAGATGTCATCAATGTAGCGCAAGTAGAGTAGGGGCATTAGGGGATGAGACCTGAGGAAGCGTTGTTCTAAGTCAGCCATAAAAATGTTGGCATACTGTGGGGCCATGTGGGTACCCATAGCAGTGCTGCTGATTTGAAGGTATACATTGTCTCCAAATGTGAAATAGTTATGGGTGAGGACAAAGTCACAAAGTTCAGCCACCAGGTTTGCCGTGACATTATCGGGGATACTTTTCCTGACGACTTGTAGTCCATCTTTGTGTGGAATGTTGGTGTAGAGGGCTTCTACATCCATGGCGGCTAGGATGGTGTGTTCAGGAAGATCACTGATGGATTGTAGTTTCCTCAGGAAGTCAGTGGTGTCTCGAAGATAGCTGGGAGTGCTGGTAGCGTAGGGCCTGAGGAGGGAGTCTACATAGCCAGACAATCCTGCTGTCAGGGTGCCAATGCCTGAGATGATGGGGCATCCAGGATTTCCAGGTTTATGGATCTTGAGTAGCAGATAAAATACCCCTGGTTGGGGTTCCAGGGGTGTGTCTGTGCAGATTTGTTCTTGTGCTTTTTCAGGGAGTTTCTTGAACAAATGCTGTAGTTTCTTTTGGTAACCCTCAGTGGGATCAGAAGGTAATGGCTTGAGGAAAGTGGTGTTGGAGAGCTGCCTAGCAGCCTCTTGTTCAGATTCCGACCTATTCATGATGACGACAGCGCCTCCTTTGTCAGCCTTTTTGATTATGATGTCAGAGTTGTTTCTGAGGCTGTGGATGGCATTGTATTCTGCACGGCTGAGGTTATGGGGCAAGTGATGCTGCTTTTCCACAATTTCAGCCCGTGCACGTCGGTGGAAGCACTCTATGTAGAAGTCCAGTCTGTTGTTTCGACCTTGAGGAGAAGTCCACCCAGAATCCTTCTTTTTGTAGTCTTGGTAGGAAGGTCTCTGTGGGTTAGTATGTTGTTCAGAGGTGTGTTGGAAATATTTCTTGAGTCGGAGATTTCGAAAATAGGATTCTAGTTCACCACAGAATTGTATCATGTTCGTGGGGGTGGAGCAGCAGAAGGAGAGGCCCCGAGATAGCCCAGCAGAAGAATCTGTCCTAAGAGTATAGTTGGATAGATTAACAATATTGCTGGGTGGGTTAAGGGAACCACTCCTGTGACCCCTTGTGGCATGTAGTAGTTTAGATAGTTTAGTGTCGTTTTTCTTTTGTAGAGAAGCAAAGTGTGTGTTGTAAATGGCTTGTCTAGTTTTTGTAAAGTCCAGCCATGAGGAAGTTTGTGTGGAAGGTTGGTTTTTTATGAGAGTATCCAGTTTTGAGAGCTCATTCTTAATCTTCCCCTGTTTGCTGTAGAGGCTGTTGATCAGGTGATTCCGCAGTTTCTTTGAGAGCGCGTGGCACAAGCTGTCAGCATAGTCTGCGTGGTATGTAGATTGTAATGGATTTTTTACCTTCAGTCCTTTTGGTATGATGTCCATCTGTTTGCATTTGGAAAGGAAGATAATGTCTGTGTTTCTGTATGAGCTTTTTCATGAAGTTGATAGATTTCCACTCCATACGGCTAAATTCAGTGCCTTGCATAATGACGGATTTCAGAGTAGCAGCCATGTTAGTCTGTATCTGCAAAAAGAGAAGGAGTACTTGTGGCACCGTAGAGACTAACAAATTTATTTGAGCATAAGCTTTCGTGAGCTACAGCTCACTTCATCGAATGCATTCAGTGAAAAATACAGTGGGGAGATTTATATATACAGAGAACATGAAACAGTGGGTGTTACCATACACACTGTAACGAGAGTGATCAGGCAGACAGCCCCCCAACCTGAAGCAAATACTCACCAGCAACTACACACCACACAACAGAAACACTAACCCAGGAACCTATCCTTGCAACAAAGCCCATTGCCAACTGTGTCCACATATCTATTCAGGGGACACCATCATAGGGCCTAATCACATCAGCCACACTATCAGAGGCTCGTTCACCTGCACATCTACCAATGTGATATATGCCATCGTGTGCCAGCAATGCCCCTCTGCCATGTACATTGGCCAAACTGGACAGTCTCTACGTAAAAGAATAAATGGACACAAATCAGACGTCAAGAATTACAACATTCAAAAACCAGTTGGAGAACACTTCAATCTCTTTGGTCACTCGATTGCAGACCTAAAAGTGGCAATTCTTCAACAAAAAAACTTCAAAAACAGACTCCAAGGAGAGACTGCAGAATTGGAATTAATTTGCAAACTGGATACAATTAACTTTGGCTTGAATAAAGACTGGGAGTGGATGGGTCATTACACAAAGTAAAACTATTTCCCCATGTTTATTCCCCACCCCCCCGCGGTTCCTCAGACATTCTTGTCAACTGCTGGAAATGGCCCACCTTGATTATCACTACAAAAGGCTCTCCCTCCCCACCCCCCGCTCTCCTGCTGGTAATAGCTCACCTTACCTGCTCACTCTCGTTACAGTGTGTTTGGTAACACCCATTGTTTCATGTTCTCTGTGTATATAAATCTCCCCATGTATTTTCCACTGAATGCATCCGATGAAGTGAGCTGTAGCTCACGAAAGCTTATACTCAAATAAATTTGTTGGTCTCTAAGGTGCCACAAGTCCTCCTTTTCTTTTTACTGCAATCAGATATTCCTCCCAACATCTGTTTTTCTCTCTCTGTATCATTATCTTCCCATAGGCTTGTGCTGTTTCATATGCTGAGAAGGTGAGATCATGGAGCAGTAGCCAACAGAATACTACAAAGACCAGAAGTAATAATTCATGGAAGAAAAATTTATTTGCTAGATTTTAGCAATTTTACAATTCTTCCTTTGTAGAAGGGCACAAATTGTGTACTGGAACACAGAATGCTTCTTTAAGGTAATATCTGCAGAACCTTCCTTTGTACTGCCTACTCCTGAAATGTACAGTTGGGATGTGGTATTTTTATCCCTTCATTGGTAAGTTTGGGCTCTTGTAAATACAGAAAAAGAGAATGTGCATAATTTTTTTATGCAGGTCCATTTCAACATGATAATTCCTTGGCTTTTCCAAGCACAAAATATGTGTGAGGCTTTCAAAATGTAAGTCTGTCACTAATTTCAAAATGTGAGTCTGTGTATATAAATCTCCCCACTGTATTTTCCACTGAATGCATCCGATGAAGTGAGCTGTAGCTCACGAACGCTTATGCTCAAATAAATTTGTTCCATCTCTAAGGTGCCACAAGTCCTCCTTTTCTTTTTGCGAATACAGACTAACACGGCTGCTACTCTGAAACTAATTTCCAGTGACTCTGACAACCTTCTCACCATAAGGAATATCACCATTTATATGGCTTTTGTTTTGTCAACAGTTTTAAATCATTCATTTAGTATTCCATTGCAAACTTTTTACAGAACATGCAATGCTACAAGGAAGATTGAAGCAGCATGTTTTTCTACATTTTTCTTTTGGTCAGTCGCTAAAACTAAAAACAGATAGACAGAGATAAACCGGTTTGGGACAGGGATTAATTCCAAAAATGAGTTCAAGAAATGCACTTAGAGCATTTGTTTTCCCTTGCAGCAAGAAGGGAGCATTGGAAACTCCACTGTTAATATGGACAGTCTCTCTACTATGGAAAGTGCTTCTAGAAAATGAAATAGATGGAACATCAACCTAAGTCACACAATAAAGTGATGGGAATATTTGTTTTGGCAGAATTTATAGGAAAACTATTATTGTTTTGAAGGAAATTTATATATATTAAAAAAAGATTTGGCTCATAAATATAGTAAACTTTTAACAGTAAGCGACCCAGGAAGCTAAGCTTCCTTTATTAGCCCTTTTTTGTTGTTGGTTTTCCACTCAGTGGTACTGATCTTTTAAAACTGATAAGCAATAGCTCAGCAAAACAGAAAAGCTCCTGATAAACAGAAGCTACCGGAGGGCAGGAAATTTTAGCAGAAATTGATTCTAATGTTATAAATCTTCAAATGCAAATGTTACTAAGTCTGAATAAATGTCTACAATAGTGCCCCCAAAATGACATACGGGGTTTAATACTGTGACATAAATGAACACAAATATTACTGATGCTATTTTTTTTGTTTGTTAATATTACAGCAGCATTTAAAAAGAAGTTAGATTTTTGGTGTCTACGGCTTCCACTCCTGATGGTTTGCATTGGCAATTCATCCTCTACAAAATCTCCAACCCGCACATACGAACATCAACACCCAATCTTACTTAAGCACTTGATAAGGAAAGAGTGGGTGGTGAGGGAAAGATGCTAAAGAACAATTTCCATTTGTGTTTTTGATAAACAGTCCAAAGCTCCTATGTAAAAAGAACTCTGTTTAGTATATTGCATAAGGCAGATTTATTAGACAATGTACAGGGGCCTAATCCTGCCAATGCTATCAGTGCAGGTTTAATAGTTTGGCAATACTGGAGTTTGTTTGTTTTTATCATTGACAAAGCAAGGGTGCTTAACCAACAGAGTGGATGAAAAACAGGGGAGAAAACATCAGCAAATATTTATTTGAATGTTTTCATGAATTTGCTACAATCCAGCGTGTGCGCCCTTTTATGTTCACTTTCAACAAATAGTCTAGTAAATGAGTTTACACTGTTACGAATTGTTTGCCAAAAGGGAAAATTTTAATCAAATATTGCAAAAAGAAAAATTTTCCTTGTGCCTATTTGTGATAGAAACCTGATCTGAAGAGTTCTGTTCATTCAATCAGGCAACAGAAATTTACCGGCCTTGATTCTTAGTTCCTCCATTTCTACACATGGAGCAGGGACTCAGTGGAGACTCAGAGGCCTGCCCAACTCCAGAGGAAATCTCAGGGCTGCTCTGATTTATGTTTTGCTTCCCATGGCTACTAGGAAGCCATAATGCAATGCACTTCAGCCACTCCTCCCTGCACTGGCCTGCCACCTCTGACATGACTTCATATCTTGGGTCCTGGAAACTAGATTAGTCTAGAGCTCTCATAGCACCTCTACACGCAGGGGGCCCACTGTGGTCAATGAGAGCAATTTATTCTGCAAAAGAGGTATGAAGAGATTTCTGTGTGAGAATCAGGGTCACCTTGTATCCCTGCAGAGAAGTGCAAGATAATGTAACAGGGATTAATCCAAAAAAGTTCTACTAAAGATGAAGAAAGATTTATAGAAATTACACTAAACCTCTAAAATTTAATAGAAAATTATATTCTTTTTATAGTTAACCCATAGAATTCTATAAGTAGGGATATCGTTCTCTACTAAATTCTATAGGGCTTTCTGTGAATCATTGAAAATAACAAATGAAGTCAAAAAATGATGGTCTGCTTACAATCAGTTAAGAAACACAAAAAAATTCTTGATTAACATATTTTTTTATGAATTATTCATCCTCCTCTGCTTAGCAAGCAGTAAATGGAATCCTAACAGCAACAACATTATTACTTAGCAGTTACATTGCACTTCAAGGGCCTGATTCATCAGTGAATAACTCCAGCTTTATGTACGCGTAATCTCATTGGTTTCAATGGCATCACAATGGCATAAAACATCAGCCACACAGAGGTTAATCAGTCCCTGCATTTTCAGAGTGCTGTACAAATATTCTAATAAGGATCAATCCTGCAAGGTGCTGGGAGCATGTTGCCCTTGAATCAACAAAGCACTTAAAGACATAGACTTACAGAAACGTAGGACTGGAAGGTACCTCGACAGGTCATCTAATCCAATCCCCTGAATTGAGGCAGGACTACGTATTATCTAGACCATCCCTGACAGGTATTTGTCTAACCTATTCTTAAAAACCTCGAGTGATGGAGATTCTACAAGCTCCTTAGATAATTTGTTCCAGTGCTTAACTACCCTTACTGTTAGGAAACTTTTACCTAATGTCAAACCTAAATCTCCCTTGCTGCAATTTAAACCCATTACTTCTTGTCCTGTCCTCCATCATTAAGAACAATTTACCAACCCCTTATGTTCTTGAAAACTTATGTCTCCTTTCAGTCTTCTCTTCTCCAGACTAGACAACCCAATTTTTTCAGTCTTCCCTTGTAGGTCATGTTTTCTAGAACTTTTATCATTTTTGTTTCTCTTCTCTGGACTTTCTCCAATTTGTTCATATCTTTCCTGAAATGTGGTGCCCAGAAGTGGACACAATACACAAAACTGGACTGAGGCCTTATCAGCACGGAGTATAGTGGAAGAATTACTTCTCATATCTTGCTTACAATACTCCTGCTAATCCCAGAGTGATGTTCACTTTTTTTGCAACAGTATTACATTGTTGACTCATATTTAGTTTGTGATACACTGTAATCCCTAAATCCTTTTCTATGCTACTCCATCCTAGGCAGTCATTTCCTATTTTTGTATTTGTGCAATTGATTAGTCATTCCTAAGTATAGTACTTGGTATTTGTCCTTATTGAATTTCATCCTATTTATTTCAGACCATTTTGCTAGTTTGTCAAAACCATTTTGAATTCTAATCCAGCGGGTCCTCGGTGTATGTCGGGGTTATGTGCTTGAAAAAGGCAACAGATACTGAAACGACGTATACCAGGCACCCACTGGTACAGCAGTGGCGTAGACAGGAGGGGACACTCGGGTGGGCCCCGGGTGGGTGGGCAATGATGGGGGGCAGAGGGATAGGAGCAATCTGGCTGCCTCTTCCCTGCTCCAGCTGGCCTTGCGGGCGGGGGGGGAGGGGGGTGCTATACGGTCTGGCCAGTGGCTCCCGTAAAAATGTGTGTCCCTGGACCCACACCTACTCTGTCCCCCCACTCCCCCTCCTGCCTGGTGCTTGGGACTTGTCCCATTCTGCCTGTCTGGTGCTCCTGCAAAGAAGCAGGATCAGGGCATGGGGGCTTGACCCACTCCGCCCAGCGGGGGAGTGGGGGTTGGGGGCTTGGAATCCCTCCTCGCCCCAACCCCGCTGCCCAGCAGGAGGGCCGGGCGAGTGATGTGGGGTAAGTGCTGGGGCAGAAGCAGAGCCAGGACTGGGGGATGGGGTGGGCCTGGATGTTAAGTAGGTGGGCTGTGGCCCACCCATGGCTATGCATATCTGTCGCATATCTGTCGCTCATCAATAGGAGAATGTGTTCCGATTTACATCAGTCCCAAACCACATATCCATCGTTTTCAACTTACAGTACAATACTGCAAACAATGGATATGCAGATCGGGACAGTAATGCAAATGACGGATATGCGGATTGGTACCGACGTGAATCGGAACATGTTCTCCTATTGATGAGCGACGGATATGCGAAACAATGGATAATGGGGAGATGTATACCAGGGAGCCGCTGTCCTGTCCTCCAAAGTGCTTGCAACCCCTCCCTGCTTGGTATCATCCACAAACTTTACAGTTGCTCTCCCTATGCTATTATCCAAATCATTCATGAAGATATTAAACAGAACTGGATATAGGACCATCCTTGTTGCTCCACTTGATATGTCCTTCCAGATTGGTTGTAAATGACTGATAACTACTCTCTGAATACAGTTTTCCAACCAGTTGTGCAAACACCTTACAATAGATTTGTCTAGGCTATATTTCTCTCGTTTATTTATGAGAAGATCACGTTAGAACGGGGATGGGCAAACTTTTTGGCCTGAGGGCCACATCGGGGAATAGAAATTGTATGGCGGGCCATGAACGCTCACAAAATTGGGGTTTGGGTGCGGGAGGGGCTGAGGGCTCTGGTTGGTGGTGCGGGCTCTGACGTGGGGCTGGTGATGAGGAGTTTGGGGTGTAGGAGGGTGCTCTGGGCTGGGACAGAAGGGTTGGGGCATGGGTAGAGGCTCAGAGGTGCAGACTCTGAGCAGCACTTAACTCAAGGGGTTCCTGAAAGCAGCCCTTTCTCTGGCTCCTAAGCATGGAGCGGCCCTCGACCCTCAGAGTGAGGCCATGCAGCTGCTTCCAGGAGCCGCGTGGTGCAGCTCCCGCCGCAACTGGAGCACCGGAGCGGGGCCAAGCCTCATGGTGTGGCTCCTGACCCAGCACCCCAGCTGGAGCACCAGAGTGGAGCCACACCACGTGGTGCGGCTCCCAACCCAGGGCCTCAGCTGGAGCTAGCGAGCAGGCTTAAAATGGCTCGTGGGCCGTAATTTGCCCACCCTTGTGTTAGACAATATCAAAAGTCTGACAAAAGTACAGATATATCACATCATCTGCTCACTCCCCCTCACAATCCACAAGCTTGTTGTCCTGTCAAAGAAGAATATTAGGTTGGGTTTGCATGATTTGTTCTTGACAAATCCATGTTGACTGTTAATTATCACCTTACTATCTTCTAGGTGCTTACAAATTGATTGCTCCATTACCTTTCCAGGTACCAAAGTTAAGCTGACTGCTCTACAATTCCCTGCATAGTCCTTATTCCCCTTTTTAGAGAGGGACAAATATAGTACCTTTTGCCAGTCCTTGGGTATATCCCCAATCCTCCACAAGTTCTCAAAGGTAATCACTAATGGCTCAGAGATCTCTTCAGCCAGTTCCCTAAGTATTTTAGGATGTATTTCATCAGACCCTGCCAAATTGAAGACATCTAACTTGCCCAACTAATTTTTAACTTGTTCTTTCCCTATTTTAGCTTCAAATCCTATTCTATTACATTGATGTTCACTATGTTAGTCATCCAATCACTGCTAACCTTTCTGGTGAAAATTGAGACACTTTTCAGTTGTTGTCTCTCTCTTGAGTAATAGACTTACCCTGTCCTTGGTCCTTCTGTTGCTTCTAATGTAATTTGTAAAATGTTTTCTTGTTACACGTTATGTCCCTAGCTAGTTTAATCTCATTTTGTGCCTTGGTCTTTCTAATTTTTTTCCTACATTCTTGTGTTGTTTTTTATCTTTGGATTTTGACCTAGTTGAGTTTCAGGTTGTTGAAGACCTCCTGGTTAAGCTAGGGTGGTCTTTTACCATACTTCCTAACTTTCTTATGTATTGTAATAGTTTGCTCTTGTGCCCTTAATATCTCTTTAAGTAACTGCTAATTCTCATGCACTTTTTTCCCCTTCGACCTGTTCCCATGGGATCTTACCTGCCAATTCTCTGAGTTTGCTAAAGTCTGCCTTCTTGAAGTCCACTGTCTTTATTCTGCTGTTTTCCCTCCTACTATTCCTTAGACTCGTGAACTCTACCATTCCAACTCTATCACCCAAACTTTCTTCCTCCTTCAACTTCTCAACCAGTTCGTCCCCATTTGTCAGAATCAAATCTAGAGCAGCCTCTCCCCTAGTCGCTTTCTCCACCTTCTGTAATAATAAACTGTCCCCTACACATTCCGATAACTAGTTAGATAATCTGTGCCCTACTGTATTATTTTCCCATCAGATATTTGGGAAGCTAAATTCCCTATCACCAAGTACTGTGCTTTGGATGATTTTGTGTTAGTTGTTTAAAAAAGCTCCATTCACCCTTCTTCCAGGTTAGGTAGTCTACCATGACATCACCCTGGTTTTTTGTTTTGTTTTGGGGTTGTTGTTTTTTTACCAGTTATCCTTACCCAGAAACTTTCAACTGGTCTGCCTCCTGCTTCTATCTCAATTTCATTGCAAGTGTATACATCTTTGATACAAAAAACGACAGCATCTTCTTTTTTTCCTCTGCCTATTCAGGAAGGACAAGCTGTACCCATCTATAGTAACATTCCAATCATGTGTATTACCCCACCAATTCTCTGATGATGATAATTATGTCATAATTGTGATTATTCACTAGTATTTCTAGTTGTTCCTGTTTATTCCCCACACTTCTTGCATTAGTATACAGGCATCTAAGATGTTCAATCGATTTCCCCTCATATCTCCTACTACAATTGCCCATGTTCCCCTGAGATTCTGACCCTTCACCCACATCTCCATGTTTTGGACTTACCTGGGGGCTTTTGTCCCCTGCGACCACTGAACCTAGTTTAAAGTCCGCCTTACTAGGTTAGCCAGTCTGTATCTCAACATACTCTTCCCCATCCTTGATAGTATACACCATCTCTGTTCAGCAGTCCTTCTCAAAACAGCATCCCATGGTCAAGGAAACTGAGTCCTCCTGCTGACAGTACCCATACAGCCATGCAGTCACTTCCAGGATGTGAATGTCTCTTCCTAGGCCACTAACCTTGACCAGAAGGATCGATGCTTTACAGTAAGAACATGGGCAGTACTATTGGTTTCAGGTGCTTAGCACCTTACAGGATTGAGCCCATATTTCTTCCATGGACTCATGCTGGGATCTGCATTTCATAACATGTGAATCCAAGTATGGGGAGCTGTGGGTGCAATTTCATGAAGGAGAATTTAAAATATACATATTTGCAAAAAAAATTAGAATTTTTTACCCACTGCAAGAGGAAGGAAAATTTACAACAGTCATTTTTTAAAGCTGAATATTTGAAGAATTAGCTGCTCCAAGTAATTTCTCAAGACCTGAGATTAGTAGTTCTCTCTTATAAAAGGCTAAAAAAAAAAAAATTATTATTTATTTATTTAATTATTTTAAAATATTTTAAACACACTTATACTGGGGCGAGGCATATATTATTCTGGTCCATTATAAAACAGGTCAGACTGACTGGCTGTAGCTTCTTGTTATTATTCTGGTCCATTATAAAACAGGTCAGACTGACTGGCTGTAGCTTCTTGTTCTCAAACAGCTAAATGCAGGTGAGTGAAACAGCACACTTCTGTGTGGGCATTAACAGAATTGCTGACTGTCTTTCTGTTGAGCTTTTTACTCAGAAAAAGAAAATCTCAGGTAGAGGCTACAAACAGAGTTCTGATCAATTTTTCAATCCTACTCATTGTGATTCACACTAAAAAAAATCAGATCTATTTATCGATCAGATGGTTAGTCAGGTGGAAGCTGTGTTGACACCATTTAAACCAAACTGTGAGACACATTTTAAAAGAGCTACCAAGACAAAAAGTATGACTGCTTGATAGCATCATCAGAACTCCCAAAATGACAAGTCAATGTTCAACTCTGGGGAAAAAAAACATACAGAAAGAGGGTAAAATTGATGCAAAAGCAGGCATGGGATATCTTCTTTCCCAGCAAGTTTTAAACCCTATTCTTCAAAGCCTCAAAGAAAAGAAGGCACCCATGACAGGCATCAAATCTCAAAAGAATGAGAGCTTGCAACCTTTGAATTCATTCTGGTTAACACTGCAGTATTACAGCAACGGGCGCTTCACATGGTTTGGGCAAAAGCATACAGCCATTAAGGCTTTTCCTTTTAGAACAGCATTAACAATGTACAGCTGTCTCATTTCTATAACAAGTTCCAGGGAGGCAAAGCTGCATTATTTACCTAACGTTTCCTGCTATCATCACAGTGGAAATACTTCAAGTGCCACCTTCTGGACATTTGAATCTATTGCAGTACACTGGCTCTATTTCAAGTCTTACTTCCAAAATCTTGTAAATATGTATTATGTAAATAAATTATGTTTTGCCTGAACAGTATTTTTATTCTATAGCTAGAATATTTCATTTAAGTGTTAAAAAGGATCCAGTGAGATGGCCTAGCTCTTCATTACAAACATGAGGGTTACAGCTTAGTAGTTTGATTCCTCGTACCCCAAGCCTAGAGCCAGAAAGGATTGGAAGCAATACATAAGCAGTATGCTTAGGCTGGGTGAGGAGGGGGGCAGAACCCTGAATCCACCAGTAGTGATCCATCTAGCTGATTAAAGGATAATGTGAACTACAAAGGTAATTCTATCTAGTGTCAGATAAAACCAATGTGGCTCCTCTTGGGGTAAAAGTTAAAAAAAAAAAAAGAAATCCATGCGGATCATCATCAGCACTTCATCAGGGATATGGTGAATAAAATTTATTTTAAAAAATATAAGTTGCTCAGATTTAATCTATATTATTTGTATGATTATTATGTGTACCTCTGTCTATTTGATTACTACCATGCTGTCTGCTACAGTCCTGGGTAGTTTTTGCACAAAGTGAGGAACAAAATTTAATGGCTGGAGGTAGGCCAATCACCAGTCTTTACCTGACAATACAGATGTAAAGGCCTTTGAAATTTTATCTCTGTGTAAGAGGGGTACAATAACTCCTAGCTTGGGAGAGGAGAAGGGCCCTTCAGGTAGGAAACCTTAAACAAAGAACTTGGAAACTGTCAAGAGTGCATCCCTAACGCACAGAGGTAGAGAAGTGGGGTCTGTAGAAAAGCAGATGGAGCCTCGGTCCCCAAATGTAGGCGGGTACTAGGATAAGGTGGGCCTACCTAAATCTAGGGAGGAAATGCTAAGCTTCAGGTAAGACAATACGAGTATAAGCCTTTTGTTGTTTTGATCCTTTTCTCTCTAATTACTATGTTCCTGTGGATAAATAAATACATTGTTTTGAACAAGTTGTTCTGAGTTACCACTGATCACAGTGCCCTAAGGAAAAGTGATAGCTGGAGACAAATGCTGAGAAAACAGGGGTTCTGTAACCTGTAAAGCCAGTCTAAAAGTGGGGAGAAGTTCTCTTACTGAGCCTGTCATTTGAAAGCGGTAGCATTGAGTGAGGGATCACAGGTACAGCTAACCCTGCATCATGACAAATGATGTGGCATAATTTCCCTTTCACACACGCAGTTGCTGCTCCATTCTGAGATCCAATCTCTTTATTCAGAATTAGTGTCATTGCTAAGGTGACCAGATGTCCCAATTTTATTTGGACAGTCCCAATATTCGGGGGTTTTGTCTTATATAGGCGCCCATTACTCCCCACCCTCTGTCCCGATTTTTCACACTTGCTATCTGGGCACCCTAGTTATTGCTGACAAGGAGCCTCCAAGGCTCCTTGTCTCTCAGTAAGAGTAATCCAAACTTTTGGATACAGTGGCATTGAGGAGTGAGTGCAGGCTCCCAGGAAATCTGAATTCTTTAGGCTGCCAGGATGCACTATTCAAAACTCCACGTTCATGGACCATAAGGCCAGATAAGCAGAGCAGCTGATTCAGTTTTAGGGATGACACAGAAGCAGTAATGTTTGATTGCATTATAACATATTGCATTTACTTGCACTCAAGCAAGACAACAATTTCTGACGTTAAAAAGTGCTAATGTAACACAGTAGACTATGATAAAAATTGCTCATCCACTAGAAAGTTGTTTTCAGACCTTTTGACATACCCTTTCTGTATATTATCAATAACCTCATCTTTCTTTCCAAGCATGGAGACGACTGAGTCAGCCAGGGGCAAGGCTAGTAGCTGAACAATCTTAGTGTAGAAAGGAGAATGAGCCTTAGCCATGGGAGCATAAAGAGATTCATAGATTCATAGATTCATAGATATTTAGGTCAGAAGGGACCATTATGATCATCTAGTCCGACCTCCTGCACAACGCAGGCCACAGAATTTCACCCACCACTCCCACAAAAAAACCTCACACCTATATCTGTGCTATTGAAGTCCTCAAATTGTAGTTTAAAGACCTCAAGGAGCAGAGAATCCTCCAGCAAGTGATCCGTGCCCCATGCTACAGAGGAAGGCGAAAAACCTCCAGGGCCTTCCAATCTGCCCTGGAGGAAAATTCCTTCCCGACCCCAAATATGGCGATCAGCTAAACCCTGAGCATATGGGCAAGATTCATCAGCCAGATACTACAGAAAATTCTTTCCCGGGTAACTTGGATCTTGCCCCATCTAAAACCCATCACAGGCCATTGGGCCTATTTACCATGAATATTTAATTACCAAAGCCATGTTATCCCATCATACCATCTCCTCCATAAACTTATCGAGTTTAATCTTAAAGCAAGATAGATCTTTTGCCCCCACTACTTCCCTCGGAAGGCTATTCCAAAACTTCACTCCTCTGATGGTTAGAAACCTTCGTCTAATTTCTAATCTAAATTTCCTAGTGGCCAGTTTATATCCATTTGTTCTTGTGTCCACATTGGTACTGAGATGAGGATCCTCCACAAAAGCCAATTTACCCTCCCTCCCCCCAGGTGTTATCAAAAACATTTGATGAACTAGATGGGCAAGAGATGGGGTGGGAGGTGGTCAATAAAAGTTATAATAATCAGAAAGGTAAGATTAGAAAGATAGTTTATTGTTACAGATTCAACAAGAATTTGCATCTAGCTGCTATTATAGGATGAGTATTTTCCCTTCTATTTAGGTTGCCTAACATTTTCATTATAGAAGATTCTTGCAACTTCTTTTTAAGAGGTCCAACACCTCCACTACTGAATTTCAAAGGCCTGCTGCAAACAGAAAGATAGCTCTAGGGTCGGGAGGTGCCTTTTGCTGATCCCATGTAAATTCTTCAGATCTGAGAGTGTTTAACCACACCACATCTTTAAGCAGTGGAGAATTTGTCTCTCTGGCTGAATGAAGGGAACAGTGCTTTATGGCTAGAGAGAGGTCAAAATGCTGCAAAAGGGGACAAGGGGCAACACTGATTCATCCCTGGAATCCAGATAGGCAGGAGGGCTTAAAAGGGGCAGCCTGTGCAATGAAGCCCCTTTTACATGGAGCAGGCTGAGGCAGCAGCAGGGAATGAAGGACTTTGGCATGTCTCAGCATGGCTCCATGTGGGAAAAGGACCGTGAGAATGGGGGTGGCGGAATGGGGAATGGTTGATTCCCCCCTTAGAATTATAGAATATCAGGGTTGGAAGGGACCTCAGGAGGTCATCTAGTCCAACCCCCAACCTTCCCCTGGTCTGGGTAGGGCAAGGCAGGCAGAGGAAAGTAGTTCCAGAAGGGGAGGGGGAGTTGACAGAGGCATCCCCAAGGGTAGAGAGGCATCCCCAAGTCGGATTTTGTCCCCGGGTATAGAGCCAAGGATGGGGAGGAGAGGGAATGTGGCCCCTCTTCTAGCAGCTGTGCTGTGGGTACAGATGTAGGGAATCAGGTTTCAAGTTTTCCTGCTCTGAGCAGGAGACAGCAGGGGGGAATTTCACTTCTCCCTCCAGGTTGGTCTCGCTGGGACAGGGAGGGGGGCAATCAAACCCTGCCCAGGGCAGACAGAGCAGAGTTGTGGGGCCCATGGGGAGCCAGGGGCAGGATCCTCACAACAAGGGTGAGGGACCAGTGGAGCCCGCGGTAATGTGTTTAATTACCAAGGGCAGCCCCCCAGGCTTATGGAAGCAGGGGTGGGGCTCCAAATGAAGCCAACAACCACACAAATGAGCTGGCTGCATTTGCTGAGGATTTGATGCAAGTTGTCAGGGTGATTGCATCTGAGGTTGTTTTCTCAGCATTACAGGGTGTACAGAGTGTAAGGGGTCAGCCAGAACCAAGATGTTTGACTCAGGTGATTGCAGGAGATGGCACTGAGGACAAAGGTGAGTTGAATCAACAACAGATAGAGGTTCCTGATTGCAGGGGTGCTTGGATCTGCATCGGGCAGAGGCTGCAAGGACAGGTGGTACAGGTGGGCCACTACCACACAATGTGGCAATAGTTGGGGATTGCGGGGCCCTCAGTGCGGCACAGAGTCCATGCACTATTGGTTCCTCTGAGGCTTTACATGGGGGGAAATGGGGATGGACCAGACGGGGTACTGAATGGACCACTGGGGCAAGGATTGGGAGTCTTAGAAGCTGTATCAGCTCATCTGGTGAGCACACCCCTGTAAAGAGGCTCATGGTATTGCACAGCTGCAACAGGCTAACTTGCAATTGTTGCAATGCCTTGGGACACTCACAGGAGAGGTATCTTGCCAGGGTGGTGACAGAGGCATAGGGAGGGCACGAGTTGTGGAAACAAATAAGCAGGTGGGGAAGACCCCCTGCACTGGTGTGGGGGTCCTCAGCAGGGGTGGGGGAGAGCACTGGGAAGCTTTCTGCTCTTCGACTATCAAGGACTGTAACTTCATGGGATAGAGTTGCTGTTCTGCAGATAGCCGAGAGGTAACAGGGCAATGAGGGTGCCACAACGGTCAGTCCTGAATAAGGTTATGCTGGGGTCGCTGAGTTCATCTTCTCAATACTACTAGGGATAAAATCCTGAGAGGTGAAGAGGAGGTTACTCACTCTGTGCAGTAACTGATTTTCTTCGAGATGAGTGTCTCTGTGGGTGCTCCACTCCAGGTGTTGGTGCATCCCTGTGCCTTCGCTCAGAGATTTTTACAGCAGTACTCATACTGGCCTTCCCCCCCGTTCTGAGTGTACGTTAATAGTACGTGTGCACAACTGGTCTCCTCAGTTCCTTCTCTACAACAGAGGCTACCCCAACTCTGAAGTAGAGGGGAGGAGGGTGGGTAGTGGAGCACCCACAGGGACACTCATCTAGAAGAATGTCAGTTACTGCACAGGGTGAGTAACCTCCTCCTCAAGAGAGAGATGTCCCTGTGGGTGCTCCACTCCAGGTGACTTAAAAGCAGTGTATCTCAAGGAGGTAGGGACTTTGGATTTGGTAGGAATGCAGTAGATAATACAGCTCTGCCTAATCGTTTATCAGAGAGAGGGCCTTGAGTAAGGGCATAATGCTTAACAAATGTGTGTTCAGAAGTCCAAGTGGCCACTTTACAGATGTCAGCCAGAGGAACTTTGCGTAGAAAAGCCACGGAGGTAGCCAGGGATCTTGTGGTGAGTTCTGATGCCGCCTGGAGGCGTAACTTTCTTTATTTGATAGCATAGTTGGATACAGTCAGAAATCCAGTTTGAAAATCTCTGGGTAGAAATAGGTGTCCCTTTGGAGCACTCCGCAATGGAGACAAAGAGTCTGGAAGAGTTTCTAAAGGGCTTGCTTCTATCTAAATAGAAGGACAAAGCCCTGCGTACATATAACATATGCACTGTGGATTCAAAAGAGTTTGCAGGTGGTTTAGGAAAGAAGGTTGGTCGGTGTATCGGCTCATTGATGTGGAATGACAAATGCACCTTTGGAAGAAATTTGGGGCGTAGTCGGAGGGTAACCTTGTCCTTAACAAATAGTGTGTATGGTGGGTCCACCATGAAAGCTGCTATTTCTCCTGCACGTCTGGCAGAGATGATTGCCGCTAAGAATGTTGTTTTCATAGAGGGGTGTAAGAGGGAGCTAGGGGCTCGAATGGTTGTTGAGTTAAGCAGGATAATACTAAGTGAAGGTCCCACGGAGGGGTAGGAGGTTTAATGTCCGGGTATTGGGACTGGAGCCCTTTGAGAAAACACTTGGTGATTGGATGAGCAAAAACAGAGGTATCATCAATCCTGTCATGAAAAGTTGTAATAGCAGCTAAGTGGACCTTGATGGAGCTGAAAGAAATGCCAGATTGCTTAAGGTCAAATAGATAGTCAAATATGGGTGGAAGAGGTGCAGAAGTAGGAGGAAGTTGTTTAGTTGAGCACTATTGTGTGAATCGCTTCCACTTTCGGAGATAGATGATGTGAGTAGATTGTGTTCTGCTATGTAGGAGCACTCTTTGAACCTGTTCAGAGCATGCTAGTTCGTTTTGGGAGAACCATGTAGGAACCAAGCTTTGAGGTGAAGCATGGACAGGTTGGGGTGAAGAAATCAGCCGTGTTGCTGCGATAGGAGGTCCGGAGCGGGGGCAACGAAATCAATAGGTGAATTGACATTCTGGTGAGGAACGGAAACCATGGTTGTCTGGGCCACGATGGGGCAATCAGAATTACCGTGGCACCATCTGTCCGTATCTTTGTCAGAACTCTGTAGAGAACCAGTATTGGAAGAAAAGCATACATTAAGTGTTGAGCCCATGAGATCAGGAATGCATCTCCTAGGGAATGTTTGCCCAATCCCTCTTTGGAGCAAAATTCGGGACATTTCTTGTTCTTTGCAGTTGCGAAGAGGTCCAGGGTTGGATAGCTGCAAACGTGGAATGTATTGCATATAATCGCGTCATTTATCTCCCATTCGTGATCCCAGGGAAAACGTCTGCTTAGTTCGTCCGCGGTGGTATTCAGGGCCCCGGGAAGATAGATGGCTGATATCCAGATGTCGTTCATGGTCACCAGTTCATGGTTCATGAGGCACCAGTTCCAGAGCTTCATGGCTTCTGTGCAAAGCGAGTGAGATTGAGCCCCTCCCTGCCTCTTGACATAGAACATGCCTGCGATGTTGTCTCTCGTTATCTGAACATGTTGGTTTTGAATAAATGGGAGGAAGTGACGGCAGGTATTGCGTACGGCTCGCAGTTCTAGGACGTTTATGTGTAGGGAGGCTTCAGTGGAAGACCATAGCCCCTGGGCTGTGTGGTGGGACATGTGCGCTCCCCATCCCGTGGGGGATGCATCGGTACTCATTACGAGTGATGGGGAATCCTGGAGAAAAGGGACTCCTGAGCAGAGGCTGGAGGGAACTGTCCACCATCGGAGGGAGTCTTTGACTCTGATGGCTATGGATAGAGGCTTGGTTAGAGTGTGTATGTTCCATCTGTAAACTGTGGCCAACCAAGCTTGGAAGCACCTCTTGTATAGGCGTGCATTTTTGACCACAAAAGTACACGAGGCCATGTGGCCTAATACTTGCAGGCAGTCTCGTGCAGTGACCTGGGGACTGTTATAACCAGGAGTTTTATGGTGTTGAAACGATCGAGCGGGAGAGACGCTATTCCTGTTCGGGAATCGAGGTGCACGCCTATGAACTCCAGTTGTTGGGTAGAGATAAGGTGGATTTGTTTTTGTTTATTTGCAGGCCAAGGCAAAGAAAGCAAGCGACGGTAAGCTACATGGATCGAAGAGCTTCGTCAAGTGTTGAGGCTTTGAGGAGACAATTGTCGAGGTAGGGAAATATTATAACCCCCATTTCCTGAGGTGGGCAGTAACCACGGCTAGGAGTTTGGAGAAAACTTGGGGGGCGGTAGATAGGCCAAAGGGCAATACTCTGCATTGAAAATGTGTCGAACCGAATGTAAAATGAAGAAAACATCTGTGGGCTGGGTGAATAGTAACATGAAAATAAGTGTCCTGTAGGTTGAGGGCTGAACAACAATCGCTCTGCTCCAGCGCTGGGATTATGGTGGTGAGGGTAACCATTTTGAACTTTTGCTTTTTGATAAATTTGTTTGTTGCCATCCCCTGGTTTTCTTTTCTGTTAAGAAGTAATGGGAGTAGGAACATTTCCCTCTGTATTGTTCAGGCATGATTTCCACTGCCCCCAATTGAGGGAGATGTTGTACAGCTTGGAGGAGCAGTTGCTTGTGAGAGGGGTCCCTGAAGACGGACGAGGAGGGTGGGTGGGTGGGAGGCTGGGAGAGGAAAGGGATAGAATAGTCAACTGTGATGACCTCTAAAGCCCACTTGTCGGTGGTAATATTGCACCATTGATGGGAGAATGGGCGTAGGCAGTGACCAAAAATAGGGGCAGGGGTGTAAGCGCTGAAGTGGGAATATTGTTTTCTATACCCTCGACCAAGGCTTCAAATTTGCTTATTGGTCGGAGGGGGTTGAGACACTGCCAAGGAGTTGGGACAGCAGCGTTGCTGTTGTCGCTGTTGCTCGTGAGATCTATGGAATTGCTGGGTGTATGTGGGGTAGCGTGGTCGCTGGTAAGGCTGATAGCTATATTGTCGTCTTCTGGTCATAGGGATTTGAATTCCTAGAGACTGGAGAGTTGCCCTGGAGTCCTTCATGGAGTGGAGTACATCATTTGTGGTGGAGGCAAATAGTTTGTCACCATCGAAGGGGAGATCCTCAATGGTACTCTGGACCTCCCAGGGAAAGGAAGAGGACGAGAGCCATGACCTCGGCGCATCACGACTGCTGTGGCAGTGGACCGTGCCACAATATTTGACACATCAAGGGCAGCTTGAAGAGCAGTGTGGGAGATGATTTGTCCCTCGGAAACTATGGCTGTAAATTGTTGTTTCTTTTCTTCTGGAATGTGATCAATAAAGTCCATGAATTTATTGTAATTTTTGTGGTTGCACTTTGCTAGAATGGCTGAATAATTAGCAATGCGAAACTGCAATGTGGAAGCAGCGTATACCTTACATCCGAGCAGATCTAATCGCTTACTATCCTTGTTGGAAGGGGTGGATCGGGGAAATTGCTGTTTGTTCTTTTGGTTAACTGCATCTACTACCAGCGAGTTTGGCACTGGGTGAGTAAAAAGGAATTCTGAGCCCTTGGAAGGAATAAAGTGCTTTCGATCCGCTCTCTTACAGGAAGGCAGGCTTGCAGCCGGGGTTTGCCAAACGGCCTTGGCAGGTTCTAAAAGGGCTGCGTTGATAGGTAATGCAATTCTAGAAGAAGAGGGCTGCAGGATGTCAGTTAGCTCATGCTGCTGTTCAGGAACTTCCTCCAGGTTAATTCATAGCTCATTGGCAGCTCTTTTAAACAGATCTTGAAATTTTGAGAAGTCGTCCGAAGACGTCGGAGGAGGAGAAAGCAATGCTTCATCAGGCGGAACAACTGGTTCTACCGGGTTAGAGGCAGGCCGTGCTTGCTCTTGCGGTTGTGACAGGGCTGCCTGGTGTCTGGAGTCAGTGGCAGGGTCGTCAGCTGGTGGTACTGACCAGGTCTCACACCTGGCTGCATTGGTATAATGAGTGTGGTCCTGAGTATAAGGAGCCCATGGAGCCCAATATTGCCACTGTGGTGGGAAGGGCATGGGTGATGCCATCCAGGGGTTCACGCACCATGGGGCAGGACCCTCGAAGTAGGATGAGGCACTTTTCTATGATCACTCTTGACTGGGGTCTGTGGACGGGAGATCTGATAAGGTGAAAATTCTCCCTGCAGCCCAGATTCCCCATCACTGGAGGAAAGCTGTGCAGACCTTGCTGGAGAGAAGCAAGTGTGACTGCAAGATAGGTAACACCAGGAGGTCCCTTGAGTGTGTGAATTGCGGTGCCGCAGTGCCTCTCTGAGGGGAGGGCTGAGCGAGAGGAATTTGTTGTGAGGAGGGATTCCTCTGCACCTGTGTCCCAAGTGTTCTGTCACTTCCGGCTAGTTCAAAGGCTGATGGTGCCAGGAGAGTGAGAGGAGCCTATGGGGGGTTAGGTAGGCTGGTATGCATCAGCACCGCTTCCACTGCGGTGCCGAATGGTGCCGTGTGAGAGGCAGGCAACTGAAAGCCTGAAGCCTCAGCACCGGAGGTTAGTGTGACCGCCGCGGTCACAGGCGGGTTTCGCGTGGCGCCGGAGGAGCCCGGTGTATCAAAGGTACTCAGCCAGGGGAGCGCAGGGAGAGAAGCAGTACCTGGAGAAGGCTTGTCCCTGAGAATACCCTTTGTGGGTGACAGAGACTGATTTTTTTTTAAGTTTTCTTTTGTCTCTTTGAAGCAGGGGGGCTGCAGCGTACAGCAGAGTCAGAGCCCGGGTCTGAGGGTGGTCTGAGAGATTTTTGCAGCAGGGGCAGTTTTAGCCGTAGCTCCCTGTCTTTGCATGCCCTAGATTTTGACTTGCTGCAGTGGGCAAATTTTGGGGGGATGTGGGACTCCCCCAAACATTTAATACACTTAGAATGGCCATCTGAAAGAGAGATGGCATCATTACAGTTAGAGCAGCACTTAGAACCTGGAGAGCCAGGCATGTCGGAAGCGGCTGCGCTGACAGGAACAAAAATGTTTTATTTTTGTTTGTTTGTTTTTTTAAAAGAGAAGAGAAGGGAAAAGGGTACCTAACTATTGCTGGTAAGCTAAACTAAGAGGGAAAACAAGTTGAACAAGGGAGAGAAGAAATTATCTAACGAGTCTGTTGAGCTCCTTCTCAGGCCGGGACGGTAGAGAAGGAACTGAGGAGACCGGTCGCGCACACATACTATTAAGGTACACTCAGAGTGGGGGGGGGCAGGCTCTGCGGTGCGTGACCAGTATGAGTACTGCTGTAAAAATCTCTGAGCGAAGGCACAGGGATGCACCAACACCAGGAGTGGAGCACCCACAGGGAAATCTCTTGAAGAATACATGGCAATATTATCACTGTTGCACAGGGAGATGATGGTGGTCAGTAATTAGAGATTGAGTAAACAGAACAGAGAAATGCCCAAGCAGCCAATAGTCCATAGAATGAGGGAAAATTGCGAGGCTGCCTTCCTTATCGATGCAGGTGTTATAGCTGAGGAGAAGCTCAGCCTTGTTTAGATATATGGATATAATCAGAAGGGCATATGATACATTCAAGGGCATGTCTTGGTTTCATTATGATGAGCAGGTTAGATTGAGGGAGGCAAAACAAACTGGGATTCAGTGGGACATACCACATCATATGTCGTGGTTGGAATGGCAGACGCCACGGTGACCTGGTGCCCACATCGATAGTGGCCTGTTCATTCAGCGGCAAGCCCGGCAGGGGCCTGGGTTCCATATTTGCTAGGCATTTAATGATAGTGGTTGTTTTTGCAGCATCTGTAAGTTCAGGCATGCTTGCAAAGTATGTGTTGGCGGCTCATACAGTACATTCATGCCAGAATGGTGAGGGGAGGTCCCAAGGGGGAAACAGGATGAAGGGTAGAGAAAATGCCACCTGCAGGTTTGGCTTGGCAGGAATGGGGCATGGGGGACAGAATATAAGCAGGCGCAGGGGGTGTGTTGAAAGCAGTGAAATAGGCAAAGGCACAGTTTCCAGTTAAGCTGGAGGTGTTTAAGGTGCTCTTGTGGGACCACCCCAACTAAGCCAATGGGGCAGATTTGGGGGGCAGGGTTAAATGGGGGTTTCTGATCCATTTTATGTTAAATAAAAATAAATAATTAAATCAAATAATAATTAAAGTCAGGGGCTGGGTTTGGCTATATTGTCAGGACAATGATTCCAGAGGAATGAATTGAGGGTAGAGTGACAGGGCCATTCAAGCAGTTGCCTGTGGAGAACTTGTGGTGATTTTTCCCCTCCGAGGCTTGGCCCCCAAGAAGGCTTCAGAAAATGCAGATTTAATCACCTCACTGGAGTTGATAATGGCATAGCATAGGCCCTGTCTCATGTTCAGCTGCACAGATTTCTGGAGCTGGCACCAGGAGCCATCCAGGCACCCAGGCAGATGCTGCTAGTGCTATGGATGGCGGTCACTGTGGTGCAGAGATCAGTTGCTCCTCGCACGTAGCAGAGCTATGAGAAAAGTTAATGATTTCATGGAATTTCAGAACCGGGAAGGCCAGACAACAATATGGTCCATTACAGAGGAACAGGTGCTGTGGTACATGGTGCCGCTGGCAACCCATCACCTGGCTCCCTCAACAATCTCGAATCACCTTTCTGCCATTACATTCGTCAGTAGGCTAAATGGTTATCTTGATCCTTGCAGTGGTTTTTAGCTTGAAGGTTTTTGCTGGGGTGGTCGCATACCAGTGTCCCCAGGGAAGATTCACGTCATCCCATCACAGTTTATATGCTCAGGGATCTTGTGCAGATCACTGGTGCCATATGTCGTAGTGCACAGGAGGCAGCCTTGTTCAGGGCAGCATTGTTGATAGCATTGTTTGGTGCTTTCAGGATCAGCAAGCTAATACCTCGGTCCGGTAGGGACTCTACAAGAAGAGCTTTGGAACTGGGTGATGCATTCAGTGATATTACACTTGTGAAGTTCAAAGAAGGATCAAGTAGGCTGGAGTGAATCTGTTATCCTACGGGAGGGCAGTGAGCCTGGAGTCTGCCCCAGGCTTTGATGGCCTATGTGGAGATATGGTTGGGGTGGGGGAAGGGCCCCTTTTTATGCATGGTGACAAGAGTCCCCTCACAACATATCAATTCATTATGGTATTGAGATGGGAACTGACAAGTTTAGGGCTGCTAGCCCACAAATTTGGTTCCCACTCATTCAGAATCAGGGCAGCAACAGCAGCAGCAGAGCTAGGTATGGGAGCAGAGGCAATTCAGGCAATCGGGCGTTGGCATTAGAAAGTGTACCAAATGTATGTGAGACCTCAGGTTGTTGTTGGATCATATTAAAGAAGTTCTATATTAAAATCACAAATGAGTTTGATTCCCCACAGTTTAAATTCCAGGGTATTACTAATTAAGAGGTCTCTTGGTTTTTGGTACTGTTTCTCTCCCTCTATGTGTGAAACTTGCAAGCTGCTAATTGCGTTAGTACATTCTAAGACAGAGTCTGTTCTCAAAGCAATTCACACAGAGAGAGACTCAAAGCAATACTCTGTAACAACAGAAACAGCACACAGAGACTCCCCGCCCTTTTGTTGTATTAACAATTGTGATTAAAATAGAGATAGAGGATGTATGTGGATGGATGCTTGGTGTGGATAATAACTGAATGATCAGGGAGGTGCCAGACTAAGAATCCAATGTCCATTGGCTGAAGAAGACGTCAAGTGGAAATAACCAGAGGACCCCCGGAGGGCAGACTGGAATCCACCCAACAGCCTTAAGAATGGGAGAACCAAAGAACAAGATAACATCTAGCAGCACGGAGCCGTCAGGAATGTGCTATCTGCTGATTGATTCAGCAACAGCATGGTGAAGCAATTCCCATAGACTGGCATAGGAAGAAATTCCTATAAAAATGGATTCTAGAAAGTGAGAACTTTGGGGTCTGATTCTGCAAACCAACTTCCAGGAGCATCAGATGAGCATCTGACAAGGCCCTGCTCCCTCCTCATGTCCAGGCCACCTGGCCAGTGGCTTGGCAAGAGCAACTCTAAGGCTGGTAACTATGATAACAACCTTGCAGAACCTCTCCCTCTCTCTGTGTGTGTGTGTGTGTATGAGATTGAATGGAATGTTATAGCTATAACTAACTGCTTACTATGATTATTTCGTATTCACAATAAATGTGGTATTTTGCCTTTTTCCCTTTAATAAGATCCTGCTGGTTTTTATTTTATTGGTATAACATTGTAAGTCACATTAATTTGTTGTAACCTCATTCCAGATATTGAATGACCAGCCGTGCAGACAGTGGTGTGGATCTGCAGGCACAGTATTGTCTTTTGAGGTCATAGGAGTGCGTCCAAGTTGTCTGAGGGTTCACAACTGGGGTTCGGCGGTGAAGCAATACTGAGTTGGCATGGAAAGAGGAGCATGTTATGGGATCAGCTGATACCACTGCTGAATGCTATAGGGACCCATCTGCATCCACCAGATATAATTGCAGTACACCTTGGGGAAAAATGATTTAGGAACGTGTAAAGGGGTGGAACTAATGTTCAGAACAAGGAGGGACTTGAGGCTGATCCTTGAACTTTTTCCATGAGTTAAAATTGTATTGTCAGAGATACTTCACCGCAGGGTCTGATGGGGAGCCATGAGGCCCCCCAGGGTGGACAAGGCAAGGAGATATGTGAACATGGAGGTGGCCAAATTTCTTGGGACCATAGGAAGGGCAGTAATTTCACATCTTGGCATAGAATATGGGGCACCAGAGTTATTTCAGGAGGATAGGGTTCACGTCTCAGACTTGTTGTTGGCTGATACAAAAGAGGGCATTGGAAGATGTCTGGGAACCTAACTGGGTTTGGGGAGGAGGCAGCCAAGCTAATGGCTGGTGCCTCCTTGTAGCAAATGTCCAGTGCAGGTACTCCACAGCAAAGGTATACAGTGACCGGATAAATGGCTTGGAAAAGGACTTAAAAAGAAGGTGTTAGTTAAAGTGTTAGTTAAAGGAATGAAACCGAGGGGGGGGGGGGTGCGGAGATGATTGGGGCTCCTATGATTGGTACAGTAGGGCATCAACCCCCCTTTCTTATAGCCCACCTTAACCCTCGTAAAAAGGGGAGGGAGGATGGTAAGGTCCCAGCTGGGGACCTGGGTGGAAAAAGTGGGAGGGACTGGTGGAAGCCCCCAGGGAAGTTACTGAATGAACATGGGGTTTATCTGCACTGCATACTTTTATCTTCTGAGTAGTCCCTGACATCTAATAATAAAGTTGCAACCTGATTACAGACAAACAAACTGTTGGAAATTACTGTTGCCTATCTGTGTTTTGTGTATCTGGCAGCATACAAAAATCCCTCCAGTTTCTACAAGCACTGTGCATGCAGCTTACCCCTGCATTTACCAAGCAGAAACACTTCATCCTCCTTTGCTAACGGGACTAGGTTCTTGGAAAATTCTAGCCTGTTTCCTTATACCTATAATTCTCTGAACTGGTGACCCTTGAATTTACCATGGCTCTCTTTTCCAAGTTCTTTGCTTTGGCACAATGTAGATTCTCACTGCACTGATCACTTTGGGCATCAACAGAGCATACACATTCACAAATGCAGTATATGTACAGGGGTCAAATAATTTTAACAACTAATCCTCCTAGGAGGACCAAGGTTTGCTATTTGGTCTTCCATACAGTCTGCCATTCTGTCAAGTTCTTTCTTTCACACCAGATTGCCTCCCCCAAGACTCTTTCCTCCCCACCCTTGAACCCAATCTCTCTGCAGGGCCCTCACTGCCCACAAGCTTTACTCTCTGTCTCCCCTTGGCTGCTGCTAAATAGCTCCCTCCAGTATGGCTGGCTGGCTTCCATAAGTGAGTTGTCCTTAGTAGTCAACCCTGTTTCTACTCCCCTTCCTCTCCTACCAGCTGTTATAAATATGTGCCACTCCAACTGCAGATGTTGATTAGATCAGACAGCGTCACCTGTTTTATTCAGACAACTGGTCTGTTCTTGCTTAGGAAACTATTCAGCATGCAGACTAGTTATCTGAAGCAAGGCAATGTATACACAGATGCACAATTTTATAGAGAAAATTATACACATGCACTCCTAGCATGGACTAGCAATTGTGGATGCTTCCACTTTTGGTTCCAGCTTTCCATGGGACCTGATTTTCAGAAAGTGATAAGCACCCACCCTCTGAAAACCACTCTTAAAATATTTCAAGTTGGGGACTAAATATCATTAGGCACTTTTGAAAACATAGGCCTACATACATAATACATACATAATATACACACACACACAAAGTATAGCAATTTGCAAACTGGTTTAGAATCATTCCTGATTAAATGTTTCATATAAATACATTAGTAATGTGTAACACTTCCCAGTGTTACACCTCCCTAAATCTCTTACATATTTGTGAAGTTTACGGTGGTATGATAATTTTCTTGTAAGCTGTAAATCAATTTTCATTTAAAACTCCCCCCAGTTTAAGTCACCAGCCTTGGATTGAATCTTGAGGGTTTGGCAAATTTTAATTAACCCACCTCCCTCCCACCCCACCCCGCCCTGCATACTGCAGCCATTCACATAGCACTGAGATGAGGCATTGTTGGATGGAAGAAAGCTGTTAAGGCTTTCCTTTTGATTGAACATAAAGAATCTATTGAAACTGAGAATCCTTTTTCATTTTTAGGGCTGACCTTGCCTTCATTTTCTCCTGCTCTTTGCCTGCACTCCACTGAGGTATGTCACCGAAGCAGGGGAAAAGCCTTTCAGCAGTTTTATGAAAATGAAATCCAAGAAACATGCATGTTTTTTATATGCAGATCAGTGGCAGATTTAGAGTTAGTGAGGCCCTGTGCTCAGCTTCATTCCCCCCCGCCCCCGCATGGGGGGAGCATTCTCTCTTATCTTCCCCCCACTGCCCGTTTTTCATTTTTTTTCTGCATTCTCCTCCTGGGGCTCAGGGCTGGGGGTGCAGGGTCTGGGAGGAAGATAGAGTGCGGGAGTGGGCTGGGGGTGGAGGGTCTGGATGGGAGTTATGGTGTGGGAGGGGGCTCAGGGTTGGGGCACAGGGTTGGGAGTGGGTGGGGGTGGAGGGGCTGGCCAGGAGTTAGGGTACGGGAGGGGGCTCAGGGTTGGGGCAGCGGGTTGGGGTGCAGAGCACTTACCTAGGGCATCCCCCGTTTGGTGCGCAGGGAGTTCAGGTGGCTCTGTGAGGCCCTATGCTTGCCCCGCAGACACCGCTCCCCCCGCAGCTCCCATTGGCCGCCATTCTCGGAGCCTCCTCCCCTCCCGCCAGGCAGGGCCGGAATGCAAGGGCTTTAGGGGCTGCAGCTCAGGGCTAAGTGGGCCCTGGAGACCTGGGCTTCAGCCCCTAAAGCCCCGCCCCCTTTCTGAATCTGGCCTGCGAGCGCAGGCTGGAGGACTCAGGAGGAGCAGGGGCAGCCACACAGCCAGAGAGAAGCAGTGCTTCTCTCCGGCCAGCTGGGCGGCTGACCTGTGATCCTCCTGAGTCCTCCGGCCTGTGTTCACAGCGCTCCCGTCGTCTGCACTTCTCGCCTGCTCCCCTGAGGCTGCAGGTGAGCCACCCTCCCTGCTCTCCTGCTCCCCACAGCTTCTACCCCTGCAGCCCTCCTCCCATGGAGCAGCTCCCCCCTCCACAGGGGGTGTGCCGGTGTTGAGCTGCCCGAGTGCCCAGCCCTGGGGCCCGTGGTTGTTGGGGGGCACTGTGCCAGGGCACTGTGTGTTTCATGGTAAATCCTCCCCTGATGCAGATCATTGCTAGCATGCAAAATTCACAAGATTTTTTCCCCCTTCCAACTACACATGGTGCACAAAAATAAGAGAATAAAGCCTGGTATGGCTGATCTCACACCAGTCTCCTTACTCCACAGCAAACTGTTGGAGGCTCAGTTTCTCTAAACTCTCTTATAATGTACAAATTCTCCCTGGGAGTGCAATATTTTACCGCAACCTTCCAAGAAGATGTATTGTCATCATTCTGACGTCAGCCGGAGCTAAAGATTCCCTGGGCTGGTTAACCTTAAAATCAGTTTCTCATTGCATTAGCTTCTTGTGTTTATCTACACTGCCCTACTAGGCAGTAGTGGTGCTTTGTCATATAACAATGGAAATATTAGCATTAGACCCTGACATTACCCATAAATAGTATTGTTCTCCTCCAGAAATCACTGTAAGGGATATATAGGTGGCATGAATTAAGGAAAATACAGTGTAACAGAGTTGCAGGATTCAATATATACACAGCTTATTTTACTGGCTCATCATCCAGATCTTTAGGTAAGACTGTTCAGAATTTATGTCCTATGACCTTGAAGACTTCATAGCTATACAACATCAGTCAAAGCAAGATCAAAGTTCTAAGGCTGGAGGCAATAACTTTCTTGTCTCAGCTTGACTGGCTTCAGAAATGAAGTTGCTTTGCAAGAGCCAAAGTACTGCACTTGAAAATTCACCATGCTGTTTCTTCTAGTTAGTCATCAGGATGCACAGAATTCATTTTAGTAGTTTCCAGCATTCAGTATGAGTTAAAGTCATTGGTATCTTAAGATCTTTGTTACACAGTGAGGCTGAAGGGAGGTGGTGGTGGGTAATTGTCAATAGAAAAGGATTTCATTGGCTTCTAATTGTCAAAGTAAACTCCGCTGGTTGTTCATTAATTCCACACACCATCTTTTTATACATTAAAGACTGGAAGAATAAACAAAGAAAAGTAAAGTTCTCTATGCTAAGTGCTTAAAAGTCAGATCAGTAACAATTTTCTCCCTGCATTTTTGTATTTTTTTCCTCTTATTAGACTATGCAAAGTACACACAAATATTTCTATCCTCCTTAATGACCTAGAATAGGGGGTAAATGGTGTGTTAATTACATTCACTGATACTATACCTGTAGGTGTTGTAAACGCTAGGGAGGACGGAGAAATGATAGAAGGGGATTGAAAGTGGTTAGAAATATTGGCAGGAAAAGCAAAAATTAGATTCATACTTGAGAACAGCAGGCTAGACTGGATTGGAAATAATCTGAAATACAATATTCAATGACAAGTATTAAGACTTGATGGTGAAAACTGGCCCATAAATTTATGGGTGCCAGGTTTGTATAATTTTGGTGGTGCCCAGAACGGGTCCAGGCAGAGCTGTCCCGTCCATAGGACGGACTAGAGCAACCACCCCGGGCCCCATGCTCTGGGGGGCCCTGTGCTTCAAGGGGACGCGGGGTCCAGGGTGGCCTGGAAGTTTAGCAGGGGGCCTGGCACCGGCAGCAGCAAGCAACCCATCCCCAGACCGTCCCTCCTCTGTCCCCTCCCCCATTCCACCCCTTCCCCCAGTGATACCTCTTTCCGGCTTCGGCCCCCTCCCCTGAGTGACACCAGGAGCCGACGGGTTGGGGCAGGCTGGGGCCAGGTCACTCGCTAACCTCCCAGGACACCACATCCCCCTGAAGTGCGGGGCCCCCAAAGTGCAGTAAGCCCAAACATTGGTGGAGCCAGGCCCACGTTCCTAAGTATTGGTGGAGCACGGGCACCACGGGCCCATATAACTCGTCGCCTATGAACAAACTAGGATATGGTATGGCAGCAAAGCGAGAAAGTGTGTTTTGGAGCCTGCATGAGAAGAAGGATCACATGATGGAGCAGAGAGGCCATAGTCATTCACTATTTGGTATTAAAGTGACAGTACTTACACTCCTGGGTACTTGTCTGGGCATCTTTGAGAAAATTTCAGACAAATTGGAGAGAGATGAGAGAAAGGCAACAGCAGCAATAAAAGGCTAGAGGAACTGATTTATGAAGAACACTTGGAAGAACTATATATGTATAAAAAACTTAGCCAAATGTAAATTCAGGGCAAGTAAGATAACTGGGTACAAATACTGGAAGGACAGAAACACCAAGGAAAGAGAAGAATTGTTTGTTGTAGTCCATGAGGTCACTCTAGGAGTCATGTTATGAAATTAAGCCCAGGAAATTTAAACTGAATATTAGGACAAGTATTCAGTGGTCAAATCTATTAGACTGTGGGAAGATTCTCAAGTGAAGCTGTGAAAACTTCATCACTTCAGTCATTTCAAAGTGGACAAAGTAGTAACTTCACTGTAAGAAACAATCCTCCAGTGACAGAGGTTAACCAACACCAGTAGATTCTTCTATCAGTAATTTCTATGATCCTATGAACTTTTTGACAGAGTACGTATATCTAATTTCACTTCCAAAACAACAGCTAGCTCTGGCCACAACTGAGTTCTCAAAATGCAGGATGCTTGGCTTGCTCATGTTCATGTTGGCGCCTGGAATACTCTTCCACCTTATGGTAGAAGCATCAAAGCACTGGGAAAAAACAAATTGTGTAGAGAGAGTGTTCTTTTATATGCTTTACAAGCAAAAATGTGGAAGGTTTTCTCCCAGTCTGAGCCTCCATACTGACTGTAGGTTGCACTCATCAGAAAAATAAGATAAATCCTTTACTACACTGTATAACTTCACAGAGAGCAAAACCAAAAAGTAAGTCTGCTCTGAAGCTCTGACTAGCTTTGTGTGTGACACGAAAGACCAAACTGAATATCTGGCAAAGACGACACACCAGCTAGCCTCTCTGTTTCTCTGTGACACAGGCTTTTGAGGTAAGAATATGATCCAGACCATATGATCCAAAATAATTTTCAATGGCATTTTACTATGCTTAAAATAGAGACTGTGACAAATAGAGACTGCAGCTTTTCAGACAGATTAGTGGAATAAAGCAGCCAGAGAGCTTGCAGCCTGACTCTGCACAGGATTAAAATGAGCAAGCCACAGAGGACATATCAAGTCCCCTCTGACCTTAATGCTGTTGATGTTTACGCATGAGCCTCCCCATTCAGCTGAAGATAAGGAATGACAGACAGTACAACAAATTAGTGAAGGTCAATAGAGCGGGAGGTAGCAGTTAATCAATTAACAAAGCAAACCCTCTGTTACAGTATCCAGTCCTGTGTTTTGTCAGTATAATCAACTGCCTGACTCATGTAGTCTAACAAACTTGACCTGTTTTTGCTTTGTCTAATTGACTGTTGCCTTGAATTTCATAAACTTCTGGTGTTCTAGAATTTAAGACTTAATATCATGCTACCAAAAGGCAGACATCTAATTAGCCCGTCTCCAGATACCTTAGTAAAGTGGAATTCCATCCAACCATGACAAAACCCCTGCTTTGAAGGTGTTTACAAGCTATTTATTAACTCTATTGGGTGCTAGTAAAGTCACTGTGGTGAGAGGATTCTCCATGCGTGAACAGCAAGCACTAAATTACAACAGAACTGCAGAACACTTAAGACATTCTTGATTTGCTCCTTTTTTGCCAGAGAGATGAAGGAAACCATGACATTATTTTTCTCAAGAAGCAAAAAGTTTTTCCTTCCTTGATTCCGGCCCCACTGAGATTCTAAATAACCTGCCTCACACCTTCTGCCCTTAAAGACTTTACACATCTAGTGTGGTAACTGTGAGGGGGGGCACTCACTTCTTGAATACCTCCTAGCAGATGGGGGTTGTACTGCAGTTCTTTTCTCACCCCAGTATCTCTTGCAGGTTGCTAGCTAAACCCGGTGGGTCTTCTGTGGCTTAGCCCTCCTGCAAAGTCACTACCCTGCTGGGGTAGTAAAGATTCCAATAAATTAACAATCCCATTGCCCTCAATAGGGTCTTCAAACCTTGGTTCATGCTCTCAAATAAATCCTGTCTCCTTCTTGGAGTTTATGCCACTGTGGCTGGTAGGGGAACTACTCTGGGTTCCAACCCAGGGATCCTATAAACAGCAGCTACACCATTGCTTGATTTCAGTTCATTGCTGCTTCTTCCCTGGGCCTCTGCCCACCTGGCCCCTTTTAGCTTCAGTCTTACCTAGGGCCAAGGTTCTTAGATTCTTTCTCTCCCTTCACACCCATCTTAAGTAAATGTAGCCAGAAACAAGCTCTGGCATAGGTGCTGGAACTCAGGGTGCTGGTGGGGCTGCCACAACCCCTAGCTTGAAGTGGTTTCCATTATACACAGGGTTTAAATTTTGGTTTAATGGCTCTCAGCACCCCCACTATCAAAACTGTTTCAGCACCCCTGAGCTCTGGTTATCCCTCGTGCTCCTTTGGCCAGAGAGGAGCACCCTTCCTTATCCCTTGGGTAAGCTCTGATTGGCTGCTTACCTGAGGTCTCTCTAGGCAGGCCTGGAGAATCCACCTTCACTGCTCCTTTCTTGTCACTTCCCTGCTTCCTGACGCAGGACGTAGTAGGACCGGGAGTCTCCTATAGGGAGCTGCAAAGGCCAGGTACACCCTGTAACAGTAAACAACTTATCACGGGATGGGGGAAGGGAGAAAGAAAAAAAAAATCTAGTTTAGCTTAGGCCCCTTTAAAAGGTCAAGCATTTATTCATTTTTGAGACAGAAAAAAAGTATGATGGAGCTAATAATTTTGGCTCAAACTTTCAGGAATAGCCTGTTGTAATCATTAAGATCCAGCATGCCTACTCCAACTGTGAGCTCAGTTGTTGGAAGGCAGGTGAACGTTAATACAATGTTAAAGTAACCTGTACCAATAAATTCTGGTAGAGAAAGGTACAAAAAGAAGACCGACTGAATTAGTCCAAACAAAAAGATCTACTGATATTGCCCAAGGACTCTCTTGAGATCATGAATGGTAAACAAGGAGAATAGAACTGGCAATTAATGAACCAAAATTGGTGCATCAGAAATTAGGTCTAATTTGTGGACAAAATAATGAGAGGATGGGCTACTCCACTCATAACACACTTCTGGGGACCTTAAAAAGAGACTGGGGGCGGGCAGGAGAATCAAAAGGATGCAGACAGATGAACCAAGAGGAGTGAGTTTCACCATCATAGCTGCCACCACCACCTTCTGGGACCCCAGGATGCACCATGACACTATTGGACTTTCATCATCCGGATCCTGAAAGACATCCTGACCAGATAGGCCAGGGAGTGAGGACTTGGATGATGTCATCAACTCCAGCTAAACCCCAAACACCACCTGGATATGAGATGAGTTGCTGCTGTCACCCTCTCCCTCGTGTTTTTTTCCTTCCTCACCTTATTTCTTCTCTCTCTCTTTTTGTCTTCTGTTTAATAAGAGTCTAGCTTAACTTGCCAAGGCTGTCTCTTTTGCAACACTGCTGTAAGCTTGTGACCAGAAAAGCAGCTAAAGCTATGTCTTCAACAGCCCTATGCAGGTACAAGTTTTCCAGGTCTCAGAATGGCTGATAAGACCATGTGGTGGGCCTGTGTTTCTCTAGCAGTGAGGATGCAAGTGAAAGTCAGCACCAAAGACAGAAGCAGTATTTTCTATCTTTGCTGGTTTTTTCACTTCCCTTTTACGTATGTTTGTCTTGTTTTGTCTTCTAGGAAATGGGATCTGACTTTAACAACAACAACATTTCCAGAGCATCTCAACTAAACTTATTCTCTTTTCCCGGGAAGGACAGTTATTACCATCTAAAAGATTGTCTGATGGGTTTGGAGTGTTCCTTATAACAACTCTCTATAGTTCAAGGGAAAGCGAATAAGAGATATTGTTAAAATGAAAGCTTTTACTCAATATTTTACATTTCAAAGGCTTTAACTGTTTTTCCTTCCCCCCACCCTCTGTATTTTCAATAAAATGTTTAAAAGTTTATGAAGGGTGTGTTTGCCCTGGGAATAAGCAGGTTGAAGGCTCTATGCTCAAAACCCTGGACCATGTTTAACTGTTTAGTGTTGTACAGTGACAGGGTCATGTGAACATATTCAACTCTCTGCACCCATTTATTCAAGCCCAACAGCCCCTAGTTTGGGTGCCTCCATTTTTTGGTACCCAAGCTCTGATATCTAAGACCCGCTTTCAGAGCATCCACAACTTCATCTGTAATCAATGAGAGCTACAGGCACTCAGCACCTTTGAAAGCCATGACACTTACCTAGGTGTCTGGAGTATAAATGCATGTGCCTAACGTTGGCTACCTGTGTTCAGAAATGTTGGTCAATAGTCTCAGTTATTATAGTAAAACTGAGATTTTCAAAGGAGCCTAAGAGAATTAGGCACACAAATCCAACTGAAAGTCAACATAAGATCCCTTGAATTTAGACCTCTTGAAAACCCCAGCACGAACCAATAGGCCCTTATTATGCCATTGTTGTCCATATCTCTGGGAGTGAAACATTGCTAGATGCAAAATGTCTACTGAATTGACTTGGATGCACTATTGCTATGTCTAACTCACAGTTCTGAAACGCACTCTGAGAAGTTGTGTCCATTCTGTAAATTATGTGCATTAACATTAGAAATGGAACAGTAACTGCAGAATTCAACTCATCCAAGTCTTCTTTCAGTATTCCAGGTCAACAATCATCCCAGAATAGAAAGTGATACAATAATGTAAAAAGAAAATACTGAAGATGAGTTTAGGAATACATTTGCTAGAATTTCTTCACATTTCACTCTTCTGCATAATGCCACGTATATTCCTTACAATTAAACTGTGCAGTTTTTTGTTTGAACAAGGCAATTGGTGTGGATATTAAACACTAATTACTTCTTGTTAAAAGTTAATATTAATTATATTACAATATATCCTATTACAAATAGGGTACCTCCAGCTGAAGACCACGTGATTGCAATTCCATGAGAGGGAGTTAATCAGTAACTATAACAGCGAAGCATGAGTTATGTATTCTTGTCACCAGAAACTCCAGATGGAATTATAGCTTTAATTTATGCATACTTTGGTGGGAAGGGTAAGCTAGTTACTTCATTATAATATACAGTTTAAAATAGCTCCTTTGCTAATCTGTCTAATCTCCCATTTTCCACCGAGCATCTCTCTGCTGCAAGAGGCCCCTAACTATGTTTCTCTATAGCTCTTCTCTTCTGGGCTGGGGGAATAGTCAGCTTCTTTCCTCTCTTCAGCTGCACTCCCATTGAGGATTTACCAATGAACTTGTGACTCCTCTAACTCCTACTGTTCTTCACTTTCCTGTGACTTTGTTCCAAACCCTATCTCAATCACTCCCTCCTCCCTTTGCACCTCCATGCCATAATGCCATTTCTTGATTGTAAGGTACCTATTAACGTCATGCAAGATTCATCCTCCCTCTGAGGGGAAACTTCAAACTCATTTCTAATCACCTCCAACTCCCTTTTACCACTAGGCTGATTAGAAAAAAAAATTGGTTCAATTCTTAAGAACTAGTGCACTTTGTGAAAAGGCGCATTGTGGCAGAGGAGGTTACTTACTTTAACTGGAGGTTCTTTGAGATGTGTGGTTCCGATTTGGATTCCAGACGTGGGTACACATGTGTGCCATGTGCCGGAGCTGGAACTGTTCATAGTAGTGTCAGTTGACCCGCATATGCATCATGCATCAGCCACGTGGTGTGCCTGAGGTTTTAAGAGGTTGGGCGGGTCAATGCCACTTCAGGTCCCTCTTACCAGCAAGCAGTGGAATCAACAGAAGAGGGGATGGAGGGGCAGTATTGGAATCCAAATAGGACGAGTGGGGAGAGATCGGACTGTAAAAGGTGGAGAAGGTAGTCCAGGCAGATGGGAATGGAGATGGAATCCAGAGAGTAGCAGCAGCAGCACCCACAGGCAGTGAAGCAGCACTAGCTTGGTAGCAGGCTCTAGTAGATGGCTTTCTGCTGTAAGCGAGGATAATGCGCATGGGGGCAGAGCACGCCCTGTCTACACGCAAGCTCCATCCAAATACCAGGTCGTGAGGTGGAGCAGCCCCAGGTTGGGACACTGCAGGCGGCCGTGTGCCTGTGTGAGAAGATTCAGGAAGGTGGGAATGTGGATCGAGGGGCAAGCAGAGAGGTGGAGGAGATCGATGAACGAATACTGGCAAGATCAAGAGGGCGCTATGAGAATAACGGTTGCACGAGCCCGCCGCACCTTGCACAGGACTTGCGGGAGCAGGGAATGGGCGGGAAGGCATAGCGGAGTTCGGTGGTCCAGGGAAGGAGATGGCCGTTGCCTTGTGAGCCTGGCCCATGAGCTTTTCTGGAGCAGAAGAGGGAAAGTTTGTGGTTCAAGGCCCCAGCTTGACATGCCCCACTGGTGAAAGACTGAGAGGAGAGTGGGGTCATGGAACTCTCATTCATGATTTGCGTAGAAGGCCCTGCTGAGCATGTCCTCCAGACAGTTGCTAGTGCCCAGGAGGTGCACACCATGGAGGGTGACTCCGTGCCTGTGGCACCAGTTCCAGAGGAGGATGGCCTTCATGCAGAGGGAGGGGGACCGGGCACCCCTGCTTGTTGATATATACAACCACCGTCCTGTTATCAGACAGCAGTTGAATGTGGCGGGATATGATGAGGGGCAGGAATGCCTAACAGGCAAAGCAGGAAGCCTGCAAATCCAATATAGCGATGTGCATCTCTGTCCAGACGCCATGGGTAGCAGAAGAGAAGCTGATCGAGATACGCAACAAAAGGAAGCTCGGCACCGAGGACTGGACCAAGATACAGCTAGTAGATTTGATATGTTCTAATGATCAGAAGAGGAATAATGGTCCAAGTTTGCAGGGAACTTCCAGTCCATTGGCAGAGGCCAGCAGGCGAGAAAAATCTTAGAACCAACTTCCTGAAGAGTAACAGGGAAGAGGCTGACAGAGGTAGCAACCATGTTCAGTCCAGACTGAATGCACCACTGCAACAGGAGTTGTGGTCAGATCTGCAGCTAGAGCAAGAGAAGTTGCAGCTGGAGAGAGTCAGTGCATGTGGAAATCCACAGCAGCTTGCAGTCCCGGAGCAAGAGAGAGCAGACCAGAAGCATCAGTATGAGAGAGACACATCTCCATCCAAGAGAGATGATGGCTGGGCGCTGGAAGCCTGAGAATGGGTGACTTTTGATAGACCATAGAGGGGAAGCATAGGTGCAGTTGCTCTGAACTGTGACACTCCCCTACATGAGAGAGACATGTCTTGAGCATCCTTCAAGATTCGCAGTATAGTAAGTGCTGGTGGAAGTTAGGTTCTGTTAACATACCAATTACACACTATAGGGGTCCTAAATGGACTTGAGCTTTGATTAACACCTCTCTTGTGGTAGCTCCTTGAGTGAGGAGGAGATACAAAATCTGAAGGGGATGGACAGTGCTCCTGAATGGCCTACATAGCAACACTTGACTCCTTTGAATTCAGGAGGAGAGTATCCACATTCAAATGTGTGCTAGTGGCAAGAGCAGGGGACCAGGAGCCAGGAGATCAGGGTTCTAACCAGATCACCGACTCACTCTTTGACCTTGGATGATTTGGCTGATCTCCCCATGCAATCTGTGAAATGGGGATGTTACTTTTTAAAATACTTGTAGACCTTTGGACGAAAAGCTCTGTGTAGTGCAAAGTATCATTCTATTTTAACAAGTAAGCAGAACTGACTCTAGGCACCAGCAAGCGAGCATGTGCTTGGGGCAGCACAATTCCAGGGGGAGCGGCATCTGGCCACCCTTTTTTTTTTTTTTTTTTTTTTTTGCTTGGGCAGTTGCGCTCTCAGAGCTTGGGGCAGCAAAAAGCCTAGAGCCAGCCCTGCCACTAAGGCATATGTAGGGCTGGATTGTAGGTGTCTTACATGGACAGCAGGGGAGATATAGAAGGAGTTGGTTGGGGCAATAAATATAGGGATATTTATATAAAAACCAGGTTAGAAAAAATAAAAGCCAACACTGGTTTCTTAACTTCTGAAATACTGCTTTGTTCTATTTTTGCATTTCCTGACTTTTGTTTCTTTAAGTCAGATCCTGCATGTTACCTTAACATTGATTTTGTAATTAATTTCATATAAAAAGTAAAAATAAAAAATAAACAGAGAACCCCTATCACTAACATTGTATATAAGATACTATCACCAAAACTGTAATTTAATTGCAGTGGGATTATTACATCTATTTTTCTGAGATCATGCCATACTGTATGTTACAATCTCAAGGATCCTTGATCTACAGATCACTGACAAAGCACTGTCTCACTGCTGTATCATTTTTACAATCAGAGACTCTTGATCCAAGAAATATTGACATAGACACATCACCTCTTTGACTGCATCAATGTGCTCTAAGTGTCCTTAACTGGGAAATTATTGACATCACAGAGCATCATTAAAATCATTTGTGTCAAATTGAGTTTGTGTAATTAAGAAATGTTATATTCTGTAACACATATGTTGTAGCAGGAAAGCAGACTACTGTAATTCCTATTGACTCAAATTGCTAAGCAAACTAAGATGCCTCAATCTTGACTGCTTCAATTTAAAAATAATAATTAAGAACACCCAAATGCTAGACTGTAATATGGATGTTGAGTAAAATTATTAAATTAGATCAATTACATTTTGGATGTATAGGAATTTCTTTTTAAAAAAGCTGAAACTCTAAGCTAATTTCAACCAAGTTACTTCAATTAATGTTTTACTAAAAAAAAACAAACAAACCACACACTCCTGAACCCAGGATTTTTTCTACCTAAAGAACATAAACTAATTGTGCACATGCATGACCTGTTGATGAGAGTGTTTCTCTGCTTTAGTTACAAACATAGGCTGTGCTGCATTTGCTTTACACTGCACTGCTGGCATAAACCCACCCTAAAGTTGGCATATAGCAGATCCTCTGATCACCCCTACAAGAACTCCTCTCTCTGCAGCCAAATTAGAAGGCTTAGCAAGTGAAAAAGAGGGAGTAGCTAATGCTAGCCTGCACCCCAGCTACCTCTGGAAGCTGTATCAATCTTTTGAGGCCATAGCAAATTAGAATATTCTGGCTCCATACCCCCCACTCCACTGCTCCCCCTGACTGGTGAATGGCTGCAAAGGGGTGCCCAGCCAACCTTTGCATGCTGCTATCACCTTTGCTACCCCTGTGTCAAGGCTGATTCCCCACTCTGTCACTTCGAGGGCTGAAGGTGGGGGCCCGCAAGGATTCTAAAAATACTGGCCACTCCAGGCTTGTCTTAAACTCCCAAGGTTACAGCTTCTCTCTGACCTTGGATGGGTAGATACTGCCACCACCCAAATGCAAAACCCCTTGGAACCCAGGAAGGCGCACTTGGGAATTCCTTCCTGAGGGGTACCCTCAAGCCCTTTCACAGCCCACCTCCCCCCCCCGGGGAAGCTGAGAAAGGAAAACAAAGAAATCAGCTGTTGCCAACAGCTAACTAAAAACCATGTGCACAAACCTCTTAAGATACAAAAATCCAAATCCTGTTCTTAAAAAAGGTACATTAAAAAAAAAAATCTCAAAACTCAGGCTATTGCTAGATTTTTTTAATTCCAAAAATTAAGCACCCAAAATAGTTTTCTGAGGGTTCAGCGTAAAGCTTACAAGCAACAAAAGCATCTGGGGTTAGCACAGAGGAATCCACAAGCCATAACAAAATAAACCTAATCCTGTCTTTCTACACATTTTGTGATCTATTTACATATCTGAGTTTCCAAATAAGCAATTTCTAGGTATGATTCTGATTATTTTTATACGTGGCCTTTAGCTTCTCACAGCATAACTGCTGCCATTCCCCTCTTCCCCAGAGAGCAACAACAGACAAACAAAGAGGGAGTCTTGTTTCAATTTTTAAAAGTTCTAGCCGTCCCATTGGCTCTTTTGGGTCAGGTGCCCACTCCCTTTCTTTTACCTATGCAGGGAGACTTTATTAACCCTTTACAGGTAAAACAAGCAGAGAACAGCCACCAAGAGGGACTTTATAGCTAACTGGCTGGCTGGGTGTCCATAAAAGGTGTCCCTCCTTCATTTATCACACCTTGCCAGTGCAAAGGCCATAGTGAGGAGATGCTGTGGATCTGAATCTATGTGATCCTGGTACCCCACACTACCAATGCACAGGGGCTGTGGCCACTATCCACTTGCAGGGACAACTGTCACCCTTACTGAATGGGACTACTGGTATAACAAGATATCATTCAAGGAGAGGGTGGCAGAATTGGACCCTTGACCTATCTGTGCCTCCTGTTTACTCATCTTTAAAATAGCTATATAAATGCACTTATGACTCTCAGGTGTGCTAGGAGGCATAAGTAATCTTTGTAAACTGCTTAGAGATCCTGGGATGAAAGGCACTATTATTATTAATCATTTATACTATTATAGCACCCAAAGGCTACAGACAGAACAGGCCTTATTTGGGCTGGCTAAGTGCAATGGAGTCTCTGTTTTCTGGGGCTAGAGCAAGTGTCTTTTTGACTATATTTAACATGTTTTATAAATCAGGAAAATAACACATTTTCCCTCTTACTGCGTTACTTTTGCATAAGCTTCCACAATCCATTTCAGCTTTTAAAAGATATTTGAGGTCTATGAATCTCTCACATTCCTAGTTGTTCACACTTAACAGTAGCGGCACCACAAAGCCCACGTCTGCAGAAGAACATGTGGACAGAATTGGAAATGGAGGGTTGCTTTTTTTATTTTCATGCCATTCCAATCAGTGGAACAGTTTTGCCCAGGTTTCACTTTACGAGGCAATTCTGTTTTCATGTCAAGAAGCATTTTGTGCCACTTCAGGCTAAGCAGTCCATCTCCTTTTGGTTCTATTCTAAAACGGACTATTTATGACAGCTCCAATAATGGCTCACAAAATTACTGTTCAAGAACCTAAGCCTACTGTACCTCTGACTATCCTACAGGACCAAACTTGTTAAAATTTAAACATGAGCATTAAGACTGTCATGCATTTTACATAGGATGTTTTGGTTCCAACATGATTTCCTCATTGGAGCCATTGGCCAGTCAGGCACTTGCTTCTGTCTCGCCTGAATTATTCATTAGACATTTTCATTTAGAAATCATCAACTTAACTGGAACAACCACTCTGCAGAAAAATATGTCAACATATTTTATTTCCTCCCTTGAATTAAATTCTGATGTTAATCAAGTGCACTAAGTAAAGAAAAAGAAAATTAATTTCTTCGTAAGAAACTATGGCTGAGGCATTTATTCATGGATGTCTGTTATCTGCCACACATGAGGAGTAGCATCCTGAATTAAAGAGGGGAAAAAATTAGATTTTTCCCCGGAGTGGCTGCTGTGTAAGTGACAAGGTTCCTAAAGAAAAGAATGAATAAACGGAAGTAGAAAGATTTGGATTGCCATTTTAATATACTGCAGATAGAATACAACTACCTTCAGAATCCTTAATTCCAGTGACTGGTGATTATCACAAAAGCAAATACTGTACTTGTGACTCCAAATGAAATTTAAGAAATGAATACCAGGTGGTATGGCTGAATATACACAAAGCAGTCTACATTATTTTAGCAGATTGAACTTTCATTGTAAAAGCCTGCGATATACGAACAGGTATAGTACAGGAACTGGTTTGTCTTTCTCCTATGGATGCTGCTGGCTAAAAATGTGACAGAACATACTCAAAGTGTTACAGACAGCATGAAATCCTGGCTCTGTTCAAGTTTCTCACATTGAATTCAGTAGGTCAAGATTTCACCCACAGTTTCAGAGGACAAAATCCACATTTGTGCTAAGTGCCAGCACAAGGGCCTGTTTTGAGTTTCAGCAGGACTAAAATGATGACTGATTTTGTGCTGGTCCTCTGCATGGGGGTGAATTTCATTCAGAACACTCATTTTCTTTTTAACTTTAGATACCAAAGACAATAGGATGTAAAGGTATGAGAAACACATTCACATCACAGCTTTAACGATGAAAATGCCAAGAACCCAAGCAGATAAAGAGCAATAGGCACAAATTACCTTGGCCTAGCCTCTCTGAGTTTCTGTAACTTGACTCAGTTCTCTTCTCAGGTCTTAGACCCAATGTGACATTTCCCAGGGTGCAATCTGAATGGCTGGGTCCTCTCAGCTCTCCAGCCTAAAATGCCTTTTACACTATTTTGCGATGGACAGCACGCCCCCTGCCAGGCTCTGCTCACTCACAACCACCAGCATGCAAAGTCGCTCCGAGCTAAAAAATGAATGCTATGCCCAGCCATCCACTAATTACGTTTCCTGTCTGGGGCTGCCAGTGTGCCTTTGTCTCTGAAAAATGGGTTTGTGGGCATTACCCAGAACTACAACGTTTCAGTAATAATCACAGAGCAAAATTTCGTAATTTTACATGCAGTGTTGCGACACACATTTCAACAGGATAATAAATTCAGCAGATTATGAGTTTTCAAATGATACCTGACAAGGCATATTTTGTACAAAATATATCTTACAAAAGTGTGAACACAGGGTATCATATGTGGTACAGCGTATCACAACATCTATTCCCTATAGGTGTTTAAACCCATTCAGTGCCTACATTTTCAGGGTAAAAGTTCCCTAGACACCTATGTGTCTCCCTCTGAGCATGTGCACTGCTGACTCCTCTCAGGACCCAGGTGCCTATCTGCTACCTAAGCTCCACAGTGATACCCTCCTCAAGATAGCCCATTCCTCAGTGGTTATAGAACTCTCCTGCAAGGTGGGAGACCCAAATCGAAATCCTCTCTCTGGGAGGGTGTGGTGGGGAATTGAACTTGAGTCTCCCACATACTACGCAAGTGTGCTAAGCACCACCTCCTCCCACCCCAACAGCATAGGCACCTTAACTGAAAAGGCAGTTCCCAGTGAGACTTGCAGACAGAGATAGGTGCCTCCCTGCAGCCTGGACTTCAGTGCCTATTTCTGACAGGGCTTAGCACATACCCCTGTCATCAGCATCTCTAGAGTTCTGCACGGATACAAAATTTATATCTGCAGATATAAAGTAGTATCCGTGGAGCTGCAAGGCTCTACTGGGAACTGCAGCGACAGAAGCAGCAGCATGTTGGGCTGCCAATCCCAGAAGCCAGCGCCCAGCCCGGGCAGTTCCTCCGGCATGACTGTACCTCTCCCAGCCCCGCCCACTGGGGTGGGCACCAGGCTCACCGGGAGCTGTCCCTGATCACGCTAGTGTTTGCAAGCGGCTCACATGCTCCCGCACAGGAGATGCGGATCGCTGCGTGGATGGGATCCTGTCTGGGAGCGTGTGAGCCGCTTGCATACACTAGCGTGACCAGGGACAGCTCCCAGTGAGCTGGTGCCCACCCCACTGGATGGGGCTGAGGGCGGTACATCCATGCTGGAGGAGCTGCTGGCATTGGGTGCTGGCTCCTGGGAGCAGTGGCCCAATATGGTACTGCTTTCACCTCTGCGGTTTCCAGTAGAGCTCTGCAACTTCCGCGGATACTGATTTATAACTGCATCTGTGGATATATATTTTGTATCCGCGCAGGGCTCTAAGCATCTTCCACTGGCTACCTTAGGCAGCTTCCTGCCTAGCCTGTTAACTTTTGTGATTCACAGTGCAAGTCACCAGTCTCTCCCCTTTCACTGAATAGGAGTGTAGGTGTCTAAACTCAAGCTTTGTGAGTTTTCCAGATACCAAAAAGTTAGTCATTGTGACATGCCTATATCCTTTCGAGCATTCAGCCCTAGTCCTCAGAGTACTTTCCTTCCTGGTCCTTTATGTAGTCCCAGATTAGAGTCTACTACTGATCATGTTGTTTTCTTCCCTGTAAATTAGTAGCCAAACTTTGCAATACAGGAGCATTCTTTAACTATTTAATCCATTCTTGAATTACATATCCTAATTCCAGTAAAATGCAGATATACGTGGACTAGAGCTGTGTCTATCAACTAGGCCACAGGAGAGAATTTTGCCCTTTTAAAAAAAAAAACCCCAGTATATTTAAAAAACATTAACAATATAAAGCAAAGCAGGAAAAGAATCCAAGAAGCTTTCTGCATTATATAATGACAATTTTAATGCTAACTACCAGTTGTTGTCCCTTTAAAAATAGGTAAAGAAAATTACATTTGGAAACTGAATCCTTTGCACAGGAAAAGATCAGTATTACAAATGTTCAGTTTTTAGCTAATCACTGACTATCACTGCCTTCCATTAGCAAATCCATTAATAATGTGTTCTAATTAAAAATTATGACAATGTTTCTGTACTGTGTAATTATAGTCAAGTGAAAAACCAAAAGTCATAACCTGCTTTACCTACTGTGACAAAGCTCTGTCCTTGCCTCTGTGGGTCCTGTGTTTCCTGGCGGATTTCGCTAGCCTCAGAGGCTCACTGTGACCCTCCATGTAACCCTTCTCTCTCTAGAGACAAGGTTCACAGTCTACTGAGCCATTTTCATCATAAGCCAGCAAGGGAGGTGAGGAGAAGCTATCCTTCCTTGCACAGTCTCTGTTGTCTCCCAGTCTTAGTGATTAATCAGGGGGCAAAGGTGTGGGGGGGAGCCCAGGCCCACCCTCTACTCCAGGCTCCAGGCCAGGGACCCTAATAGTATCAGCTATGGTAGCTGACCTTTCAGAAACATGACATGTACAATTCCCTGGGCTACTTCCCCCATAGCAGCCATCACTTCCTCAAGCTCCACTTCACCCTTACCTCAGGGCCTCCTTTCTTGTGCCTGATATGGTGTGTACTACTCAGCCTCTCCAATAGCGCAACTTCCTCCCACAGCTCCTGACATGCACACCCACCTGACTAACTGGGAGACTTTTAACTAGTTTCAGCCAGCCCCTGATTGGCTTCAGGTGTCCCAATCAACCTAGTATTCTCCCTGCCTTCTGGAAAGTTCTTAATTGGCCCCAGGTGTTTTAATTGACCAGGAACAGCTGCCATGTCACTTATCCTGGTCTTACTGGGATAGATTTGTTTAGCCTGGAGCTAATATATCTCCCACTACTTTTCTATAGCCATCTGGCCTTGCCCCGTCACACTACTCCCAGTCCAAACATACAAACTTCTGTGAGAAAAAAAAAAAAAATTTAATTGGATTTTCTCATCTAAACTTAGAATTCCCCACAATACTGCTTTATCTAAGAATTGTTGATTACTGCTTCCAGCTATCTATTTGTCTACTGTCCAGGTTAAAATATGTGAATTTAGATGAAAAATGACATGCTGTTAATTAGTTATGTAGCACACATTTAAATCCTATCCCTGTCCCCTGCTCTGAACAGAACAGGGAAGTGGTTATCATGTAAAATTTAAATCCCTTAGAGGATTATTGTTTTCCAGAATAATGAGGTATCATAATTTGATAAATTTACACACCATGGCGTCACTTCTTTTTTTCTCATTAAAGAGTATTAACAACAACTATGGAGCTGGAGCAGGTTTAAATTTAGCTATCTAAAAATCACGTGGAAACTTACCTTTTCTTTAATCCAGAACTGTATTTTGAAATATCCTTACAACATTTGTGGGAAAAGAGAGACATGAAACTAAAAGAAGAAAAATCTATTTTTAGAAACACAAAAAGTAATGTTAGAACGTGATATTTAAACACTGGCAATGTAACGTAATGACTGTCGCTCATATTCGAGTATGACTATGACTGGAAATCAGTTTCCACATGTAGGGTTCAGGAAACTTGCCAGGGCATGCTGGTGTCTACATTTCCTTCTGCTGTCGTGGCACAACAATATTCTGTTGCACGTTCTGTTTCCTTAGTCGCAGAATGCCAAGCTCACCTGTGACGGGTCATATCCTCCCAGGTCATTACATTACATGTTCTTTTTCAAAAGACCTGTATGTATTTTCATAGCATTTTTTGCTTCATTAAAAAAAAAAAAAAAAATCCACATCAAGGACCTTAACCTTCAAACACTTGTTCATGTGAGTAATTTCACTCAGGTATATAGCCCCTCATGTGCTTGTTTGCAGGATAGGGCCCTGAGTTTGGTTTGGTTATTATGGTCACAATTGTCACCTGCTCCACACAGTTGCACTGTACCACAAAAGAGCACACGGTTCATTGGGACAGGTAGTAAGGACTCTGAATTGCTGCTTACATGCTCAGAGGGACTTGTGCAAGCCTGCATCTGGCCTGCATACGGCCTGCATACGCTGTCCAGGCACTATGAACCAGGGCTGGGTGACAGGCTGCCACTTCTTCCTCTCCCCCCACCCGTGGTAACCGGACTTTTAGTGTCTGGTCAGTACCTCTTTCAACCACACTTTCCAGTCAAAAACCAGACACCCGGCAACCTTAGGCTGTAATAGTTTATCAGCTGTTCAATGAAGAACACAGCTGCCCATATAGGGGACACTGGTCAGCTGACCCTTAGCATCCACCTAGAAACAGAGAAGTTGGTCCAAAGAAAGCATTAATGGATCCAAAGCCACACCAGTGAGACAAAGCAGTCACGCAGGCCTGCTCTGTTCAAATAAAACAAAGATGCCAGGGCAAGCCCAATGCTGAAGAAACCATTCAGGAAGGGCCATAGCGGTACAGGTCAGGCTTTCCACCAGCTACAGCCCAGTAGTGGAAGCAGCACCCCACAACTCGCCACTCACTTATATACATGTAGCCTTGATGACGAACCCTCCTCTACTCCAAGGGGTTCCAGAGTCCCAACACTGTCCTACTAAACAGTACTGGGCAGTTGCTGACATGACTCCAATGTTCTGAGGTTCCTGTCACCATACTATGACCCACTCACTCACCCCCACAAAAATCTTACCATAACCTGATTGCAGGCTGCACAACCAGAAGGCACAGAAATTATTTTGCTTCATCTCTGATATACAGGGATTTGGGATCTATGTAGCCTTCAATGGGTCACAATACCAAACCTACCCCTTTCATTTCCTAAGGGGGTGCAGGAGCTGACATGCATCCTTCTTACACACAAGGCATACTGCAAGGGCATGATTTAGGATTTGTCTTACACTGCACTGTGGGTGCAGCCTATGTGATGTGTGTTGGCTGTGTAGGACTAATGATACAGTCATGATAATCTTGTTTTATCATGTGTAAATGGAAAGTATAAAGTATTTTATGTGAATGTATGGATATAGATGTTAAAGAACTCCACATGCTACTCAAGAAGAAAATTACTGAACCCAGATACCTTTTTAAAGAGTTCAGTTTTTTAATTCTATTTCTTTTTTGTTTAGAAATGTAAAACAATACAGTATGAACATCTTTTTAATCCATTTTAGCAATACAGAAGAAAATCCTTTAGTCTAAAAATAAAATTTTGTCTTTTATCATATGAACATATTTTAAAATAGAAAACTAATGAAACACTAACTACTTTCTAATATTTTGACAACACCTGGAATGTGTAAGATGTTAGAATGCAATGGGTATTAAGTCCTGCAGGTAACAAAGCATGTCCTGCTCTTCCTGGACCAACTTTATCTTGAAATTTGAAAACTTTCTAGAAATATTCTTCTACAAAGAGAAAATAAAAATAAGAGGGTTCAGAAATACCTTTTTTTTTTTTTTTTTTTATAAAGTGAATATATAGTTTACGTAATCACATACAACTTTTGTATCCAACATCTTGTACTGGAAACTTTGTCACTTTACAGTATTTTATGGCATTACAATCTTTTTCACCAAAGTTTGATATCAATGTTGTCAGCATATGTACGGCAATGTCACCAATTCCCCATGATATGATTCAGTGGAACATAGAGGGCAGACTGTATTTATACAGCAACATTTAAAAGTGCAAAGCTGACAAGGGGAGAACAACAAACATTAAAAGAAAATACACTGTATGAAATATGTTTTTAGAGGTTCACTTCTATGCTAGACTGCTGTTTTAAACTCCCAAGAATCTTTTGCTAATTTACAAATGAAGAGTGGATGACCATTAAAGCAAATAATAAAAATGCAAAATAAACTTATCCTAATTAAAATTTCTTACAGAAAGCAGGTGACAACTCTTCAAGCTCTCTCACAATCAAAAGAGTTAAGATTTGGGTAGTACCTTTTCTTGAGATAACTGTCATACATTAAAATATCACTTTCAAGTTTGATCCCCATTGGCCTGAAGACAAGATTGCTAAATTCTGAAAATGTTTGTTAATACACATACTTTTGTTTAAAAAGCTATACAGTAACATCAAAAATATAAAAATCTGAAAATAAACTTACAACTGATCAACCTGCATGACGCGGTCATGTAACATAAAATATTGAAATTAAACAGTAACAATTTAGTATATAGAACCAATCAAAATTCTGTTTACAAGAATAATAGATTAAGGGCCAGGTTTTCAAGAGTGGCCTCCATCTTTACATGCACAATGTCATATCTGCAAATAATTCTGCTTGTATTTTGGGGTCCGCAATAAATTGGAGGAAGAAGTGATAGTTATACACCTTTTTGCACATCCAAATAAGATATTTAGACGTCTATTATTCGTACCTGTAATTAATTTAAAACCCAATTATTTGTGGGTGCAAAAAGTAGGCCTACCCCCCACCCCCCAAAAAATACTTGATTGAGGCCTACCTGAAAATTTGGCCCTAAATGTCTTTGTGCAACCACTTTTCATCGTGCCCAGAAAAAAAATAATGGAAAAGGTGCTCAGAAGGAATAGAAGGCATGAAGAAATATTATTTGAGAATATATTCTGCTTGGTTTTCAAGAAAGGACTGCAGCAACAGAATTGGATTTTAACAGAGGAAGATGATAAAACAGCTTTAATCAAATTAAGTGTTAGTTCTTAGTAAAATGGCAATGAACAAAAAATGTTCAGCTTTGATGTAACTTCATGTGACAACTTTGTAGCAACTAAATGCCCATCCCAGATAATGTAATTAGTGCTACAGTTAAATTGAACACTACAAAATCCTCAAAGAAAGTAAAATCGTAGGGTTCCAGTAACTGAAGCATAACGAATAACTTCATCTTTTTTCATTTTTAAAATAACTGTTGGATAGTGATCTACTAGTATGGTACAGACAGTACTGCAGACTTGACTGCAACAGACATCCATTTGTCCAACATTAGGACTTGATCCTACAAACATCACTCACTTAACTAATACTTACTCATGGGAGTAGCCCGACATCAATGAGATTATTCACATCAATAAAAATCTCTCATATAAACATTCAAAAATTTGACCCTTATGCAGAATTGAAAAAAACCTTCAATTCACATACTAAACTGCAGTACTTCATGTAGGATTATAACTCAATTAAGTAGACTATTTCTTTGATCTACTAAGACTTCAATTGTTTGTGAATTTAGAGTATTAACATAGATTTTCCTCTGTTCTCCAGAATGTGAACTTACATTTTGTGAAAAGAAATATTTAACCCTTCTGTTAGGGAAAATAACCTTCACAGTGTAAACTGAAGGATGCACTGCTGTCCCACTGAATCTGAAACAAGGCAAACTGAAACAATAGCAGCAAGATAAGTGGGAACACCCTCCATTCCTTAAACAGGAATTCTTGCCTGTTTCACTAGAAAATGTGCTTCTACAGTAAGGGTGTCTACATTAGTCTTTCTGTTCCTAATTTCTCATTGTCGCTCTCACCAGTTCAGCTGTACCAATGTTAGCCACAGACATGGGATTTATCTAAATTGCATTGAGACTAAAGAAAAGGTTATGGTTAGCGAACATCTTAGCTAGTCCTGACATAAACTTGATCTCTTTTCCTAATATAGACAAATCCACAGTTGTTAAAACACTGGTGACCACTTAAAAGTCCAGTGGTAGCAGCAGTCATAAATTATGGGAAAAATACCTTAGTGTAGAGAAGGCCTAAGAATAATTACTATCCAGTATAGATGCACTGCTGCTACCTATAGCGCAACCACTAGGCAGGACAGGGATTAGGCACTTTTACTACCACAGTTTCATAAAGCAGGTTTTCACTGTGGTAAAGCCCTAATATCACTAGTTTTCATCATGAAAACCTGCTTTGTGACGCAAATACAAATATCTGATCCTTGTCTTCACTTGTGCTTCCACTGCTGGCAGCAACACTGCAGCGCCACGATTGCTGAAAAAAAGAGAATCATTTCGCCACAAGGTTTGATGCATCTGCAAACATATTTTTACAGTTTGGCTAGACTACTCAATTCTGAAAGGGTTTCAACAGAAACTTCTGCAGGAATACATGTAAATTCCAAAATCAAAGGGATTAAACAAGATGTGGTATACTGCATATACTCTTTGGGCCAAATTCTACGGGTTTTACAGAGACAAGGGAAGTTTTGCCCAAGTATGGAGTGCAGAACCTGGTCTACAATTCAGATAAAAGCTTAGCTCCATTTCCATATTTTCTTTTTTATTAAAATCTGAACAAAATATATTGGCATATCTCAGCCAAGCAAAACCCTTGAAAACTGCGGAGAGGCTCAAAGCAAGTATGACTGCACAACAATATGGATATAAATCTATAACAAGTTAACAGACTAGTAAAATATGAAATAATGCCACACTAAACTAAAACAAAAATACTCAGATCACATTTCCTTATGTTCAGATTAACTAACTAATATAGGAATTTATAGTTATACCCTATTGTAATTACTAATTAAAATGCCGAGAAGTAATTCAATATTCTTCCAAATATTGGATCCTTACCCTTACCACTACCTACTTAAACAGAATGCCTGTTCTTCAGTACTGAGAAAAAGCTTCCCCAAAGTAAATCTATCCAGTCTTAATGGGGATCATACACTGACTCTAGAGACAACATAGCTCTAAATTATTCACTGCAGTTTTCCTCCCTTCTACAGTTGAACAAAGACACCTGGCCTAGTATAACAACAAAACTGAACATGCTGCCTATTACCATAGTTGGCATTATTGACAGGAAGCCTCTTGAATACAGGAGTTTAAAAGGTCTATTACCGTATGGATGGCTATTTGGAACAATCCAATATCAAACTATGTTTGTTAGTTACAAAAAAAAAAAAAATAAAAAATAAAAAAAATCCATACTACTGTGTGTACAGTCTTTCTAGATTTTAACATTATTCACTAAGAGTTCCATTCTCTTGAGCTTCCGTTTATTCTTTGGCATGGGCTTGTCATATAAACCATTTTTAAGAAGATGCTCCTTGCTGTGATGGATCTGGGCACCATGCTGAAGTTGGAAAGAGCACAAAGCTTGAAGAGGGCGGAGTATAGTCTGTGAAAAACAAAACAAAAAAGCTTTGAAATATGTCTAGGAGATATCATTTCATCCAAACTTTATGTGTAGGGATCACCATTAAAATATAAAATTTTACCAAGTTTTATCATGCAGTGGAATGTGAGATACTAAAGGACCTAAATATGCCCCTGTGATTTGTATATAGAAGTGGCCCTCCACACGCGACTCTCCCCACATACAGAAGGTGGAAGATATATGTCTCTCGACATTGTGAGCCCTATCCTTGGGTCCCATGATATATCTCGGATAAGGGACAAGCCAAGGAAGGTATGGGCAGGCCATGAAGGATGCACTTGTCCCCCTTCTCTGGAGATTCCTCTGGATATGTAATAGCGCTACATCTGGCCCAGATATAAGGGGGTATGACTGGTAATCTACTGTACTATGCCAATCCTACCAGCAGCTTTTGTATCCCTAAGTTTTGTGTCCTAAGTGTCCCTAATTTGTTGCAGAGGGACCAGAATAGCTCTGCATAGAGTGGGGACCAGGATGCAAAGAGTGCAAAGATGGGCTTTAAAGCCATCTTTACAAAAAACTCCTGAACTACACTCTGTGCAGATGAGCTACATCCCAGGATTTGGCCCAGTACTGCTCGCTGCCTCTTAGATCTCTCTTGAAATACTGATTACCATTAATATTTTACAGTGCCAGCAACAAAAGACTGAGAACATTGAGGACATGTTAGTGCCTTGACAGAGTCTTCCATCATAGACCAGTGGGATCAAAACTTGCGATGCAAAGGCTAATGTCTGATTGGTATTCTTTGACCTAATAGAATAAACAAACTCAAGAACTGTCACGACCCAAATTTCTCCAAGGGCACTTGACAGTTTTACGCTGATTAGTAGAAAGAAGCAACCCGGTGGGTCACATTTTCTGGCTAAAGGACTATTCCAGGTCAGTGGGGCAGGCTTAGAAAAGCATTTTATCTTCCAGCTAGCTGTGAGGGCAGCTCAGGTCATCTCTGCATTTCTGCAAAAGCTCAAATGATTTCCATGAAGGACTATTAATTGTAAGTCTGGAATTGGATCAGCACTGTCTTCTGAGAGTTAACGTTCACCAGTGCTGTGCTTTGACTGTAGGAAAACATTTTAAACCTATTTAAAAACATGTATCTGTTTAAAAACAAAACAAAGATAATTGCTTAGTTTGATCCAATAACCTTTCTGTAGCTACTAAATGTTACTACATATAAGGACATGGGGAAAGAGTTGCATCTGACCAGTTAGAAAACTTTTAGTGTCTACTTCACTCCAACAGTTTTAACAGGACATATTGGCATGAGGATGACTTAATTCAGGCCCCAGTTAAGCAATATACATAAGCATGTATCCCATATACTTAAAGCAAGTTACATGTTTAAATATCTTGGCTGAATCAGGACCTATGACACACAGGTGCCCCTATTTCCTTCCATCTAGATACATGTCATGGGAATATTTCTCTCTCCTCGTTGTTAAATTATAACACACTTTTTTAAACAAATTCTATTTGCTATACTATATTTTTCTTCTTGAATTAGTAATTTTTAAAGGGTAGAAACAGTCTATTGATTCAGTCCTGATCTCAGATACAGAAAACTAGCATTAACACACCTTTTTAAAAATGAATTATGGTGCTTCCACAGTGGATGGTTTTACAAGATATACGGCAAAGCATGTCTGATTATCTGAGACTATGCTTGAGTTTCAGAGTAGCAGTCATTTTAGTCTGTATTCGCAAAAAGAAAAGGAGTACTAGTGGCACCTTAGAGACTAACCAATTTATTTGAGCATAAGCTTTCATGAGCTACAGCTCACTTCTGTTTCACAGGGTGTATCCCCCCCATCAACAATAAATTGCTAAGTTTTCTGACTCAAAGTTGTTTCAAGACCATGAAATCACACCAGCTTTGGGGGGTGGTAAAAAAAAAAAAAAACACTCTTCAACATTCAACTGAAGGTAAATTGAAGTTGTGCTCCTCCTCATTATGTAGAGAACTATGCAATACATGTGCAGGTCAATTCAGTAAAATACCCAATTTAAATATTTCTGTCAAAGATTTGTTCTTAAATAAAGGGATACATCTTTATTTTCTGAAATATATTTAAAACATAAGGTTTACAAGATCAAAAGATCCTGTCAACTTCAACTGTTTTCAGCTATCATTAAAAAAGGAAACAGAGTGCAAAGCACAAAGCTTTGAAGATTTAGCTTTAAACTTTAGTTGCACATGCTGATTGCCATGTCATTCACTGCTCATGAATCACTAATTATCTTAATAATCATAAAATTTTTTGGATCCATGAAAATTAGATAAAAGGCTAAAATCTCTGCAAATTTTACTAGCATTTTCATTTGCTACAAAATATCAAATCTTAATCTTCTAGACTGAAAACAGCAGGGGTGAGACAGAAAAAATATGTAAATTCTACACACAAAAAACATTAGCGCAATGGATTGTTACCTTCCTGGCAGCTTGACCCAGTACTTAGTACCTAGTAGTTTTTGATAAATTACAGAATTAAGAAGTATCTGAAGAAAAGTATTTACAAAGATTCAATACAACATGCTATATTAGTGTAATTTAGCATACTACAAATGCTGTTTAGGGGAACATAGCTAAGTAGTCACCTTGCTCCTGCCTGAAGGGCTGAAAAGCCAGCCCTTGAAGAGGGCTGGGGCTGTGGGCTACAAGCTGGGCTAATTGGGGAAGTAGCCGCAGCTGGGCCACGCCCCAATCAGACTGCAGCTGGCCTGTATAAGAAGGCCAGGGCAGCCAGGAGTAGTAACATTCTTTCTGCCTTTAGAGGGAGAAGGGCCTGGCTGCTGGGGAGCTTGAGCGAGTACTTGAGGTGGAGTGGGGCTGGGGAGCTCTGGTCTGGAAACACTGCAGGCCAGGAGTAAGGCCAGATAAGTACTGAGGTTGTGGGGCAGCAGGTCCAAACCCCTTTGCCTGTGATGAGTGGCTAATACACTGCAGTCTGCCCAGGGAGCGGGGCTAAATGAGGACTGGTAGTAGCCAAGACTGAGGTGAAGTGGGGATAGTGGGTGGGGGGTTCCCCTGGGTGGGGAGACCCTGAGACTGAGGGGTTACTGCCAGAGGAGTAGCACCCCAGACAAAAGGGCACTGGGTCCATAAGGGACATGGGGGGGCTGGGGGGGGGAGGAGCAGTGACAGGCGAATCACCAGACTGCAGAGGGTGTTCTGGAGGGTACTGAGCTAATTCCCAAGGATGACCAGCAGGAGGCGATGCTGGGTGAGTCCATGCCTGGTTACAGGGGGATATTCAAGTATTGCAATCGGGAATGCCAAGTGAATTAGAAATGAATGCACTTCTCCAACACATGTTCTGTTTGCCACACTATTTAAAAATACAATACATTTTCTATTTCTTAATTTTGAGCCAAATTCTGAACCCTTACCTAGTTTGGTATTTGTTTTATACTCAAAACTGAAGTGCATGAGTACCTTACAAACAGATATAAGTTCAAATGATGGAGAGACAGATGTAGATTTAGTCTTCTCATCTTGTCTCAGAAAAGAGGGAGGAAAAAAGGAGTGAGAAGCAGAAGTATGGGATGAGAAAGTGAATGTAAGGGGAATGAGGAGGAGAGGGATAAGGAGCTGATGAGAATAAGAGGACAGACTGAGTGAGGAGTACACAAGAGGAGAGCAAGATGAATGAGAAGAAGGGAAGAAAAAAAAATAAAATAGAAAGGACTGATAGAGAAGAGAGTGAGGCCAGTTAGTTTGAATTTAGGGGAGATACCATGATGATGAGTTTGGTACAAAAACAAGAAGACCGCAGAAAAGTGGAAGTCAAAAAGAGTAGATGTGAGGGAGGGTGTGTTCATAAGGGCTGTGCTCATAATAATTAAGCTTGTGTTAGGTCAATCTGTTATCCCACACAGAGAGAAAGAAGAATGATTCAGAAAGATACCTAGTTGATGTTAAGACACTAGCTGGTACTTTGAAACATTTCCCTCTGCCCACCACTTCCTTCCAAAAGTCTTGCCCAGGTTTATCTTCAGCCAACTCCACATTGTGAAAGAGCTAATCTAGTTAGTTATGGTGGTAACTGGAAAATAGTGTAGTTTGCATTCAGTGCAAAGAATGTAAGTATCATGGATAAACTGTTAGCATTTAAGACCATGGTGTTTGACAGGGATGCCCTGTAAGATGAGGGAGAGAATGAAGCCTTGTGGAAGTCCACAGTAGACAGCTGCAGTAATGGGTATGCAAGTGTCTGTTAGTAAAACCTGCGTATGATCTGCAAGGAAGGAACAGAACAATATCAGCAGACAGCTGCTTGCTTACCTCTGCTTGGTCTCTGAGGTGAACCAACCAGCAGCATCCCATGATCTTATTCAGGTCTTTGGGTAACGAATGTGTAAGGTGCTCAAGATAAATATGGTACTATTATCTAACTAACTTGGCTTCACACTACTGTTCCATTACCAAAGTAAAATATTTATAATTACATACCTCCTGAATACCATCATTTTTTTCCATGATGGCAAGGGCAATAGCTGCACATTCAAGTGTAGAAAGGCAGGTGTTTGTTGGCTGCGTACGAATTACATATTGACTTGAAATGCTTGTTTTCAATTGCACCTGAAAAAACAAACACACACCCAACTTAAAGAAATCAATTACTATGATACAGCAAATTCTTTTACTTTCCTATTTTTTTTAATAATCACCTGCCTTCATACCTCTCTACTGTCTTGTTCCCTGGTAGCCAATTGTCATAGACTATACATATCTTCGCACATGAATGAACCTGCTGAAGAATAACCATAGACATTAACCGTGTAGGGGTCAGATCCTAAACTCCTCACAAAACTAGCCCCAGTGACTTCAGTGGGTTTATAAATAGAGGAGGATTTGGACTGAGTTGGAATAAACATGTGAGCACTATATACAGTTGATTCTAGAAGAATTCTTTCCTGGGTATCTGGCTGGTGAATCTTGCCCACGTGCTCAGGGCACAGCTGATCGCCATATTTAGGGTTGGGAAGGAACTTTCCTCCAGGGCAGATTGGAAGAGGCCCTGGGGGTTTTTCACCTTCCTCTGCAGCATGGGACACGGGTCACTTGCTGGAGGATTCTCTGCACCTTGAAGTCTTTAAACCATGATTTGAGGACTTCAATAGCTCAGACAAAGGTGAGGTTTATTGCAGGAGTGCGTGGGTGAGATTTGGTGGCCTGCATTGTGCAGGAGGTCAGACTAGATGACCATAATGGTCCCTTCTGACCTTAATATCTATGAATTTATAAGCCCTTTTTTCTTTTCTTTCATTGATGTGGCATTTGAATTTGCAATGACCTGGCTTTTTATGCCAACAAAATGTTATTGATGAAAATGTGATTGACATGAATCACTGAAGGGAGTACAATCAGAAAAGTCATACATGTTAATGCCAACACGCATTCTTGAGTTTTGCCGTAGAACTTGATATATTTGCATATTTTGGAACTTACACTAAATTGCATAAGTTAGTTTGCCAGAAATCATTCACAAAACCTAAGACATACATATTCTATTTATCTGATTTCTTACACTATTACAGTAGGTTCCCATCCAGTACTTTGGGTATCTATTCCATGAATTAAAAATCACAACATGAATATTAACGAAGTATCACACATAAATGTAGCTATCTCAACCCATGCCCTCCTCAAGAAGTAAGAAAAAAGATGGGGCATGCCCAGAAGGTTAACAAATCTGGGCTCTGGCGGACCAAAGGGGAGAAGCAAATTCCAAAACTCAGGACCCCTCTCAAAAAGCTTCAGCTAGAGTGCCTCTGCCAAGTCAACTGTGGCAGCATGTAATGGTGAGATAGGTGATCTTGACTTGGTAAAACATGTTACCTTACTGGCCTACTGAAGGCTTAGTGATGGGCAAACCTCTCTGAACCTTTTGATTGTTGACCTCTGACCTAATCTTATGACCTATGACTCTGTCTCATGGGTGATTTTATGCTTATGAGAGCTAAAATCACAAAATATAAGATTGATAGGGATATATTGCTTTTTAGCTTGGAATATGCAAGCGGGGCAAATAGGTGAAATAAGTAAATGGGTCATTAAGGTTGCTGCAGTAAAGGCCTGGTATATTAGATTAAGGCTTTGTTGGAGTAGTTATGTTAAAAGCTGGGATTTAGTAGAACAGTGTAGTCCTAAGGAGAGAACTCCAGGTCATATATTTTGCACTGGGAGACAAGTGAGTTACCTTGAACAAGTAGCGTACACCACAAGATTCCACAAGAAGGGAGTTTTGTGGGGCTTTAGCTATTAGGTTGCTATGCAGTATCTAAGCAGTTAGACAACATGTCCATATAGGAATTATTAAGAAATAAGTTATGTAAATCATAAATATTACTGCTTGATACATAATCATGGACACCCCAAAGGCCACATGGATAGGGGCAGCTATTGACCCTATTATAATCAGTGTAAAGGATCACATTTGGTATATATTCGTACTATTACCATAAGGAAGGGCATAAAGTACTACAACCAGTTCCCATTTCTTCATGCTCACTGGGTCCCTGAGACATGTAAACTTAATCAGGACCTCTCTTGTGATGGCCTCCACTTACTTTCCCTTCCATCTGTTTGCAATGGTCTCCATAAATTGTAAGTATGCATGATGTAAGAAGGAACACAGGAAACCACTTTAATGTCATCTTTTTCTAACAGTTTTGTATATTGATCCTTGCCTATGATTTCAATTACAGTTGTCTGTATTAAACAAAGCTTCTGTGTGTTTCACCAAATTCCATCTTTTCAATTAACTCTTAAGTAGCCGCCTAAGAGAGAACCTGTTATCTATGACAAGTGCATGTTGCACCCCAATACATAACCTTATAGGTATAAGAACTGTTCAGGCTACATGATTCTTTTTCCTTTCCATTCCCACTAGAATCCTCCAAGAGCCAGATACTGCAATTGGATCCATGGGTTTGTCTCTACATTGCAGCTGGGAGGTGGGAGCAAGTGAACAGTCTTGTACTCGCTCTGTTCAAACTAGCACACTAAAAATAGCAGAATGGAAATTGTGGCACAGATGTTGGCTTGGACTAGCCACCCAAGTCCAAACTCATCTCATCCCCAGGGTCCAAGCTGCTGAAACATCCACACTGCTATTCTTAACACTCTAGCTTGAATAGAGTTAGCACAAGTCTGTCTACTATTCTGAGAATCTCACCTTCATAGCATAAAGTCAAGGTAAAACATTAAGGATTTAAAAATCAGTACTATGAAGAAAATTGTTTGAAATTACTTATGTGAAAAATTCTATCTTGTAATTTCTTATTTGTATATTGCTAAAACCATGGGTGGAACTTTACAAACTGGTAAGAAGGTAGGGTCCTTGCCTTGAAAAGTTAAAAATCTAAATAGGCAATATATAAAACTAGGAAAGAGGACAGAATGTAAGGAAAAGCAACGGCATTGAGTGTGATGTTTAGCATGGATCAGGTTAATAGTCAACTCAATATTTTAAGAGATTTTCAATTAATCTGGCCTAGAGTTTTCAACAGTGACTGATAATTCTGCAGCCCAACTTCACACACTTTAACGGTCCTTAATTCCAGAAGCGCTGAGTATCAGTTCTCTGAATATCAGGTGAAAATTTCAGCTTTTAAGTATTTCAAACTGTACACTAAAAAGGAGAGGCACCCAAAATCACTGGTCCTTTTTGAAAATCCAGACATTTAGGTCCCATGTTTTTATGTGTTAAAACAATCTAATGTTGTAACGGTCAAATACCTGAATTCCTTTGGGTTCTTACTACAAAAAAAGCAGCTTTAATATTAGTGAAGTAATCTATAAACTTTAGAATGTAGGGCCTGACCCTGAGAGATGCTGAGTATTTTGCCATGGCCATTACAATGGCCATTCAGACTTACTGCAACTGATAAATGAAGATTGTAAAACAGCATTTCTCAGCATTCCATCTTGTTTTCTTTTGGAAAAAAAATGTTAACCGTGCAATTTCCATTGCCACAATTTTCTTTCTAAAAAAGAACAGAGTACTGAGAAACTAACTGCTATTTTACATTCTATATATAATCACATATTCTTTGTTTTAAAATTAAATGCATAGACTATTCCATATATGGGCATGTTGTACTCCATCATTAAGACTGTATTTACCCCGTTTAAGTATTTGTCATCTTTTAGAAAGACAAATTAGAAATCAAATTAATTCATATAATTTATTATTCATATCATTTATTAGGCTACTTTGGGTAAACTGATTTACTGACTTATTGGTTCTGCCTAAAGTGATAACCACTTTATACTATCACACAAGTAAAACATTTTCTAAGAAAGATAAATCTAATTCAACCATTAGACAGTCTGTTTTATCAGCTCCAAAAGCTTTTATTGCTTTTATAAACAGCTGTTGAGAAATGACAGATTTTGTAGCATTAGTCTGTGTGAGAATTCAGACATTATTCATTACTCTTATAATTTCCATATATTTTCTCTTATGAGTTAACTTGTTTCATAACCTCAGTTGTAGGGTTTAACATAAATAATCTGTTCCTTTCCCAAATCCTTGACGAAACACTGTGTTCATTTTCTTAGGAAAATAAACCCTACAAAATGACTAGGCATAGGAGGCCAATTCCTATTCCTAAGGTCTGGTTAAGGAACCAGTTTCTTAGCTTACTTCAGAATATCACTAGATTGAAATTCCTCTTCAATACATTGGTTGCTAATGGCTTCTTACCCACTTTGTCTGGTCCCTTCCTCTTCTTCATCATCATCTCCATTCCCTTCCCTTGCCTTCCTAACCTGGGGTCATTATCCTCTTCCCCTTCCTTACCCTGTTCTTTATCCTAGTCCCTTCTCCAAAGTACTTCCAGATTCCTTATTTATGAGGGATCTGTAAGAAAGGAAGCTCCAAACAGTTTTGGAGTTTTGGTGACTGAGGCCATCAGCTTTCAATGTGCTAATAAGCGCTATCACCTCAGGAGCCAAACTGAGGCAAGAAGAATGCATGGATATGCTGGCAGGAAGAAAGAATCATTACATTCTTCAATATAATTTGAAGAACCTACAAAATACTGATTTGATTTGGATTGGAGGGGAAAGTAGGGGTTTAAGGAATAAAGATTTTTTTTAGAAGAATTCAGCTGGTTTCCCTAAGAAACATGGATTTTGGTATTATCTGGTACATTTCAAAGGCAAAACCATATATTCAGAAATGTCTTTAAGCCGCTGGCAATGGTGGTCTAGCAGTATCTAGAGAGAAATCCATCCCAAAAAGGCAAGGAATTCCCAACACTCATTTCAATTCAGACAAAGGTATTGTGTATTATGTAAACAGTATATTTCTATCTTTATATCATAGTAACAATTGACATCAGTTTTCTATTAAATCCTTTTTAAAATGAAACTTCTTAAACCTGTCTCTATTGTGCTCCTTCCTGGCTTACATATATTAGTGAACTTTTATTTTGTCCTTTTCAATGTCTGTGTGTGTGTCTCTCTCTTTCCACCGTGGATCTTTTCCCCTTCCTCCTCACCCCCTGCTATGTTAGCCATTCACTTTCCCTCTAGAACCTGCGCATTCACCAAAATCTCTCTTCTTCCCTCTTCCTCATCCTTCATTCCTGGAGGTCTTAATCCATGACTAAGGCTCCTATGAGCTATGGTAACACAAATAATAAAATAAGAACTCCCTCCACATACTTTATCCACTTACCCCACAAATTCAACGAGACAGCCCTGCAAGTCCATTCAGCACCCCAAACTTTTCACTCAGTCACTCAAAATACAAACCTCTACTCATATTCACTACCCACGATATAGATAACTACACTCATACAACAAGCAGTCAATTCCCATAATGTATTCAATCCCCATCCAACACACCTTCTTTCAACAAATGCTGGGATTGAGGAAAGGACTCAGTAGGCTGACACACCACCAGGACCCTTCTCATCAACTTGGGGAATGACAGAGGCTTCAGCTGTCAGATTTTTCTTCCTCAGAAAGCTTCTCCCCTTTGGAGACTTATCTCCCTCCCTCTCCTCAGAAGCTATCTATATATACCTTATATAGATTGTCCACAGTGGCTTCTTGGGCCAGAAAATGAAGAATGAAGGGTATGTATTTCTGTTTTTGGAGAAAGTCAGGATTGGGCACTAAAATCCTCTCATCCTCCCCCAGGCAAGAATTATTGACCAGTGTGCTTCCCCCATCTAGGCTTGTGGGGAAAAAGTCAAAGGAATCTGACGTGGCAGTGGCTCACGTACTACAAGGTATTTCTGCACAGCACTGGCTTCTAAAGAGCCACCTACTGCTTTCCCAGCCAGTAGCATAAACCCATTCACAAGAGTGTTCTTTGCAAAGCACACCTCTGCATATGGGTGGGGGAGCTTCATCATAGTAATAAATGCTTGTTATTTCTAAGGTTGATTACTGCAGCATTTTAGTGGGATATTTTGTATATTTAAACAGGTTCCGTTAACAATTGTTGATTCTAGATATTAGGACATACAGTATAACATAAATCTAAAGAGACACAAAAATGGACCTCTTGAATATGTACTTTACATGCTTATACATCTGCAGAGGGGGAATGTGGGGAGGAGAAGGCTTATAGTTATTTTCTGCAAATTCAATGTCCTCTTTACTTGAAACATCTTTTTCTGCTACTATAAATCACATTTTTGCAAATGGATCAGCCCAATATTGATTCTTTAATAAAATGTATATTACAATTTCATAGTTAGCCAGAAAGTGACATTTAGTGGCTGATTATCCCCAAAAGCTGATTATTTCATGTCTGCAAAATCAGGACCTAAGTGCCAGTCTCTGTCTTTGTGTGTCATATGTCTTCACAAAAGGAGCTCCTGCCTCATGGCTCATTAACAGATTGTTTTCTACTACACTACACCAGTAGCTCATTATTGTACATTAAACAAAAATTCTATATAGTATGATAGCCAGATTTACACTGGGGTGAAGGACATAAAAATGAACTGCATATTCTAGACCAAATGCAGACCCTCCACTCCCACAGCAGTAGATCCTGGTGAGATTTTAGAAGAACACTTCACCTGCCTGGCTTAGAGATGAATTGCTACTATTTATTCCTCTAGCCCATGGTAAGGGCATGCAAGGCTACTTAACCATGGGGATGAAACAGCCTCTGCAGAACTGCTCCATTAGCTTGAAGGAATGGTGCTTCCACACCTTTCCCTTTGCACATCTCATAAAAGACTAGCCTAGTGCTGAGCTGAGAGTTAGCAGTCTTTGTGCACTGTCTGTCCCAAATCAGAACATTTTGTTGTCCTAGCTTGTGTATTGCACCTGGAATTCTAGAAAGGAACACACAAAAGCACCCACCAATTGGACACTTCACAACAGAAGCCATGGCATTTTGCATCTAATTTCCCATAAAATAGTGAAGATATATTGATACAGTAATTATATCATACTTTTGACCCTGAAGCATCTCAAAACAATTTACAAACCAGATGCATATATTGGAATAATTTCAGTCACCACTGAAATACAAAAATCTCTGAACTGAAAACAAAGGGGAACTATGCAAAAATGAGGAGATTAAACAGAAATTAAAAGGTACACTGACTAGAGTGAAATCCCTGCAAGCTGCATGAACACTTGTCAAAGACCCTGTCATAAATATAAAGGGAAGGGTAAACCCTTTTAAAATCCCTCCTGGCCAGAGGAAAAACTCCTCTCACCTGTAAAGGGTTAAGAAGCTAAAGGTAACCTTGCTGGCACCTGACCAAAATGACCAATGAGAAGACAAAATACTTTCAAAAGCTGGGAGGAGGGAGAGAAACAAAGGGTCTGTGTGTCTGTCTATATGCTGTTTCTGCCGGGGATAGAGCAGGAATGGAGTCTTAGAACTTTTAGTAAGCAATCTAGCTAGGTATGTGTTAGATTATGATTTCTTCAAATGGCTGAGAAAAGAATTGTGCTGAATAGAATAACTATTTCTGTCTGTGTATCTTTTTTGTAACTTAAGGTTTTGCCTAGAGGGGTTCTCTATGTTTTGAATCTAATTACCCTGTAAGGTATCTACCATCCTGATTTTACAGAGGTGATTTCTTTACTTCTATTTACTTCTATTTCTATTAAAAGTCTTCTTGTAAGAAAACAGAATGCTTTTTCATTGTTCTCAGATCCAAGGGTTTGGGTCTGTGGTCACCTATGCAAATTGGTGAGGATTTTTATCCAACATTTCCCAGGAAAGGGGGGGTGCAAGTGTTGGGAGGATTGTTCATTGTTCTTAAGATCCAAGGGTCTGGGTCTGTAGTCACCTAGGCAAATTGGTGAGGATTTTTTACCAAACCTTGTCCAGGAAGTGGGGTGCAAGGTTTTGGGAAGTATTTTTTGGGGGGGGGAAGACGTTTCCAAACAGCTCCTCCCCAGTAACCAGTATTTGTTTGGTGGTGGTAGCGGCCAATCCAAGGAAAAGGGTGGAATATTTTGTACCTTGGGGAAGTTTTGACCTAAGCTGGTAAAGATAAGCTTAGGAGGTTTTTCATGCAGGTCCCCACATCTGTACCCTAGCGTTCAGAGTGGGGAAGGAACCTTGACAGACCCCATAATAGAGGCTCAACTTAAATGTATACCCCAACTTAAAAAACACAGTAAAAGGAACTAAAGAGCGACCATGGCGAAACAACTATGTAAAAGACGCAGTGAGAGATAAAAAAAAATCTTTTAAAAAGTGGAAGTCAAATCCTAGTGAGGTAAATAGAAAGGAGCACAACCATTGCCAAATTAAGTGTAAAAATGTAATAAGAAAAGCCAAAAAGGAGTTTGAAGAACAGCTAGCCAAAAACTCAAAAGGTAACAACAAAATGGTTTTTAACTACATCAGAAGCAGGAAGCCTGCTAAACAACCAGTGGGGCACCTGGACAATCGAGATACAAAAGGAGCACTTAAAGATGATAGTCATTGCGGAGAAACTAAATGAATTCTTTGCTTCAGTCTTCACGGCTGAGGATGTTAGGGAAATTCCCAAACCTGAGCCATCTTTTGTAGGTGACAAATCTGGGGAATTGTCACAGATTGAAGTGTCACTAGAGGTGGTTTTGGAATTAATTGATAAACTTAACAGTAACAAGTCACTGGGACCAGATGGCATTCACCCAAGAGTTCTGAAAGAGTTCTATGTGAAATTGCGGAACTATTAACTATGGTTTGTAACCTGTCCTTTTAAATCAGCTTCTGTATCCAATGACTGGAAGATAGCTAATGTAACACCAATATTTAAAAATGGCTCTAGAGGTGATCCAGGCAATTACAGACTGGTAAGTCTAACGTCAGTACTAGGCAAATTAGTTGAAACTAATAGTAAAGAATAAAATTTTCAGACACACAGAAGAACATGAATTGTTGGGCAAAAGTCAACATGGTTTCTGTAAAGGGAAATCATGCCTTACTTATCTCTTAGAGTTCTTTGAGGGGGTCAACAAACATGTGGAGAAGGGGGATCCAGTGGACATAGTGTACTTAGATTTCCAGAAAGCCTTTGACAAGGTCCCTCAACAAAGGCTCTTATGTAAATTAAGTTGTCATGAGATAAGAGGGAAGATCCTTTCATGGATTGAGAACTGGTTAAAAGACAGGGAACAAAGGGTAGGAATAAATGGTAAATGTTCAGAATGGAGAGGGGTAACTAGTGGTGTTCCCCCAGGGTCAGTCCTAGGACCAATCCTATTCAACTTACTCATAAATGATCTGGAGAAAGGGGTAAACAGTGAGGTGGCAAACTTTGCAGATGATACTAAACTGCTCACGATAGTTAAGACCAAAGCAGACTGTGAAGAACTTCAAAAAGATCTCACCAAACTAAGTGATTGGCAACAAAATGGCAAATGAAATTTAATGTGGATAAATATAAAGAAATGCACATTGGAAAAAATAACCCCAACTATACATACACTATGTTGGGGGCTAATTTAGCTACAACTAATCAGGAAAAAGCTCTTGGAGTCATTGTGGATAGTTCTCTGAAGATGTCCATGCAGTGTGCAGTGGCAGTCAAAAAAGCAAACAGGATGTTAGGAATCATTAAAAAAGGGATCGAGAGTAAGACGGAGAATATCTTATTGCCCTTATATAAATCCATGGTACGCCCACATCTTGAATACTGCATACGGATGTGGTGGTCTCATCTCAAAAAAGATATACTGGCATTAGAAAAGGTTCAGAGAAGAGCAACTAAAATGATTAGGGGCTTGGAAAAGGTCCCATCTGAGGAGAGATTAAAGAGGCTAGGACTTTTCAGCTTGGAAAAGAGGAGACTAAGGGGGGGGGGATATGATAGAGGTGTATAAAATCATGAGTGGTGGACCAAGTGAATAAGGAAAAGTTATTTACTTGTTCCCATAATATAAGAACTAGAGGCCACAAAATGAAATTAATGGGTAGCAGTAGTTTAAAACAAATAAAAGGAAGTTCTTCTTCAAACAGCGCACAGTCAACTTGTGGAACTCCTTGCCTGAGGTGGTTGTGAAGGCTAGGACTATAACAGGGTTTAAAAGAGAACTGGATAAATTCATGGAGGTTAAGTCTATTAATGGCTATTAACCAGGGTGGGTAAGGAATGGTGTCCCCAGCCTCTGTTTGTCAGAGGGTGGAGATGGATGGCAGGAGGGAGATGACTTGATCACTACCTGTTAGGTTCGCTCTCTCTGGGGCACCTGGCATTGGCCACTGTCGGTAGACAGGATACGGGGCTGAATGGACCTTTGGTCTGACCCAGTATGGCCATTCTTATGTTCTTAAAGTAGTTCTGTAACAGCACTCAGCAAAAGTTTATGGAAGGAAACACAAGAGTTTGAGGAAGGAAATTAGGAATACCTCAACCAGTTCAAGCTGGAGGGGAAAGTTAGATAAGCTAAATGCAATTACTCATTGCAAATTGGCCAGGACACTGAAGTTAGCATTTCTTCTTCTACATGAAGTGCTACCAATATTTTTGGGCTTGATTTTCAAGACATCAGAAGTCTAGGGCTGCATGTAATCGAGTATCTAATTTCCATATACAACTGTATAGAAGGCCTAGAGCTTCCAAGGCCTTGAAGGCCACGATAACAAGTTTTATATTGGTTTAATGTCCTCTACCAACATAGTGCCCTCCCAGTACATGGTGGAACACTGGCTCATTGCTCAACTTGCTGAGGACTTGAGTGGGAGGTATGGGTATGATTCAGCATCTCTCAGGACCAGGTCCCTTTGGTACTAACATCACCACTTACAGCAACCTAGGTTTTCCTTGGAGGTCTCCCATTCAAGCATCAACCCAGGTCATCCTGTTCAGCTTTTGAGAACGGATGGGAGTATAAGTTTGGCATAATATGACTATAGGCCAATCATACTACAATTACACAATGTGATTGAGATTCATCCTGGTTAAGAATAGTAGAATTCATTAGGACTAGAGAGATCATATAGAATTTTATTGAATATACTGTCCCCATCCCTCCCTTCCATCTTAATGTCCCACCTCTTCTCAACCTCTTCTGTTCTCATGAAACTCTTACCTCCCTCGCTGCTCTTAAAGGCTCAGCAAAATTCTTCAGCCAAAACTATTTTTTTCACCTAAAAATGCAGGTTTGGATTGATCAAAACATTTTGTGAATGTGTTGATCCTGGTGAATTGTTTTGGTCAAAATGAAAATGAGACTACGTCTAAATGAACAGTTTCAACATTAATGAAATGATTTTTCAAGCTAGGATTACATATCAAAACTGCCAGGCCTTGCCCGATTTACAGCAGCTGATGTCCCCTCTCCTCTGCTGGCAGGACTTGCTCAGCAGCAGACTTAAGACCTGCTGCAAGGAGAGGGAGGGGAGCTGTGGTGAGTGCCTGCATGGGGGAGCCAGCCAGGATAGGGGTGGCAGGCATGAGAGAGTTGTGTGTGCAGCATGTGAAACATTTCTGGGGGCACCCCTGAGCCTGGTAGTTAGAGCACTTCACTTAAAAGTCGGCAAGCCTGGGTTCTATCTCCTGCTCAAGAGCAGGGATTTGAATGTGGAGCTTCCACATCCTAAGAGAATGACCTAACCACTGGTCTAAAGGTTATAAGGGGGATCCAGCACCAGTGGCCGTTCCTCTGGCTATGAATTGTGAATCTAGCCCTTCTCTTCCTTTTTTTTAAAATTAAAATACCTGAAACAATTTCCCCAACTTTATTGATTTGCCCAAAATTCTGAAAAAAAATTTGTTCAACTTGAATTATTTTTTTTTTCAGAACTGAAAAATCAGTTATGCACCCAGCTCTACTCCTCTCTCATTAGTTCTAACCTCAAAACAAAAATGTACGCTCATCCAAAAATGTGTTATGTTTCTAAATACACCCTTCAAGATAAGAACACAGTATGACCATCTGGTTAGTAACCTTGTCCCACTGTATACTGATCTTTCCGACTGTTTGTGCCTCATACGTGTTTTGTTTTTGCTATAATTAGATTGTAAGAACAATGAAAAATCTTAAGAACAATGAAAAATCAATTGGGTTCTTAAAAGAAGAATTTTAATTACAGAAAAAGTAAAAGAATCACCTCTGTAAAATCAGGATGGTAAATACCTTACAGGGTAATCAGATTGAAAACACAAAAAATCCCTCTAGGCAAAACCTTAAATTACAAAAAGACACAAAAACAGGAATACACATTCCATCAAGCACAGCTTATTTTACAAGCCATTAAACAAAAGAAAATCTAATGCATTTTCTAGCTAGATTACTTACTAACTTTACAAGAGTTGTAAGGCTTACATTCGTGATCTGTTCCCAGCAAAAAAATCTCAGACAGACAACCCTTTGTTTTCCTCCCACCCCCTCCAGATTTGAAAGTATCTTGTCCCCTCATTGGTCATTTTGGGTCAGGTGCCAGCGAGGTTACCTGAGTTTCTTAACTCTTTACAGGTGAAAGGGTTTTGCCTCTGGCCAGGAGTGATTTTTTAGCATTGTATACAGAAAGGTGGTTACCCTTCCCTTTATTTTTATGACAAGAACCTTTAGTACTCATTCTTTTTACCGGTAGCATTGGTTGGTAGCATTTATAGGTTTAATTATTGAACTAATATTAAATGCTAAATTAATATTAAAACCAGGAAAATACGAGCTAGATTATTCCTGGCCCTTGGAAGGGTGTGCAGGGGAGGGGAAATAGCAGGGAATTTAAACACACAAACCCCTTGCAGACTTATCTCAAAGGCTAGGTACAATTGCAATTTATGTGCTGGGGGGAATACAGGAAATGCTTTTTTTGTAGCACTGGTGCAAAAATCACTCCCAAAGGAGAGGAGTCAGCCAGACAGGGAATGGGAATATATGGCTCACAATATTAAGAGTTTACACATTTACCTTTTGCCTAAAAGGCTAACACTGACCTACTATATTTCTTTTCATATTCTAAAATGCAAAAATCTCATAACCTTGCAGCTAAATAAAGTTCCATGAGTTACCTTCGTGACAGAGAAAGAACACTGAGCAAAGTAAACCCCAGCCCACTATTGAAATTTACATCAAGAACATAAATAAGTTAGCTCTCTCAAACATCCTGGCTTTAATTTAAAGTGACATTTTAAGAGCTCTCTTTTTTCAAATTCTGCAGGGAATAACTGTCGTGCAACTGTCATAAATGCAAAGTCAAAAAACTAAATGGATGTCACAAAAACCTTTCCCCTTTTCTTCATGTTTTGCTGATTGCACGTATGTATGTATCCATGCTACCTTTGTGCATTCTGCCATGTGTAAATTGCTGACACAAATTTATAATAAATTGCAGCCTGCACATTCCCAAGCCACCAAGGTAAGCCTCAGGGAAAACATCTCATTCAATTTCCATTTAGCTGATATCTTTTTTCTGTATTTTCCCCACACACTTTCTGATTGCTACAAGATCCCTCTCTGTTTTGTCTCCTTTCCCCTTTTCCTAACCAATCTATTGCTTTAGGCCTACACAGTGGCATTCAGCCAGAGGCCTGAGTTGGGAATGATGCTGAGCTGCACCACTCAGGAGGAGTATAGGGAGGCATTCTGTCTCAGAGCTGCACTGGAGGGTAGGGAGGGAAAGAGTCATCTGTGGAAATGTTTTAAAGGGTGTAGCCTACTATTCTCTCCCCAACAGGATCAACCATCTCTGAGGACCAGTGTATGGTAGTGGCAAGACATAGTTCTGCCTACTCCCTGTTCTTTTTCACCCGTATGTAACTGGGGAACAACTCCGTAATAACCCCCATGTTTCCCTGGGCAAAGGGTGGGCAACTCTCACTAGCTCTTGCAGAGATCATCTGAGAGCAGGGAGGCTCCTTACTTACACACACACTTACTCTCTCTCTCTCATAGCTATGTAAATGTGATGTCCAGGATATCTGTTCAGTGATCAGATTTATGGCATCACAGTTTGCTAGCAATGACTGTGATATCGTTAACAATCAGATTTATGAGAATGAATTCTCAAATGATTTTCCAGGTATTTTCAGGAGTACTTTTGTCCATTTGCTTCATAACCAACAATTAATGAGACAGATTTTACCATCCACATTAACATGGAGTATTATTTACTCCACAAGTAGTCTAATTGAAATCAACTGGCTACTCACTAGATAAGGTATTGCTCAATATGAGTAAGGGTGGCAGAATATAACCCGAAGCAACCGTGTAATCTTTCTTCCAATACCATGCACAATGGTTTGTTTTAGAAGCTTCATCTCTACATTTAGTTCTCTCTCTACAATGACTGCACAAGAGAGAATATGAATGAAGGTAAATGAACTACCCTATAATTTCCTGGATTCACATATGAAGGATATTACTACTTTTCTTAATCAACCGCTTGCGAAATTTTCTGAAAATGCTTTCGAATATTTTAGAAAATTTTGGTCTTGCTTTTACATTATTTTCTGTGTGAGAATAACTAAGGATGCACTATTGTGATGTGCACATGATTTGTCTGGTCCGTGTCACCGGGGACCAACTGTATTTGAAAGCAAGCCATGCAGAAAAGTAGAACTACAGTATACAGACCCCCCTGCTTATGTAATCTCACACAGAAGCTTTTCCAAGTTTGTTTGATGATCCCTGAAAATACAGTGTGGATGCAAATACACATGCATATCCCAAACCGTGAGGCTTCTAAGTACTCTGACGTTGTTTCAAACTATTAATCCTTTTTCAACCTGGCTACCCTAATCTGTTGAACACAAGTTCTTATCTGAGTGTTGGACAAGTGAATATGGGTCTATGGAAAGTCATTTCCTTTAAAGAAATCATACAGGCAAAGAAATTTTCTGTCCTTAAAATGTGTTCTCTATCGCTCTACATTCCCAGGGACTACAATGTTATATGACTGTCTCTGTCCGTTCGAGACAAAATTGTGCTAAAATAAAAATCCAGTTTAAACAAAATAAGCATACATAGGATTTTATTTATATTGGTAGAAATACTTAAACAGGCAAAACTCCCATTTATTTCAACAATAGTTTTGGCTGTGTAAAGACTGCAGAATTTGGCCCATAAACAGGAATCCTGTATTTTGTGAGATAAACTATACTAGAAAACCTGCTTACAAAAAAGGAGATAAATCCAGATTTCAAATAACTATTAAAGCAAAAATCAACACACTGAAAAAGAAAACAAGTTTGCTATTTTTAGATACTAAAGGATATGAATGTTGGTAAGATTTGAGGTTCCTGAACAGGAGCATGCTATACTATTAGGTGTACTGCTTACTACCTGGTGTACTGCTTACTTCTATGAGGAGGGCCAATGACATCAAAGAGATTCCTTGTAGTAGTAAACACTACTCTCAGTAGAAAGTATTTGAAGGATTAGGCCCTAGTACCTACCCTAGTCCAAATGTGACCCTCTTTCATACAGTACAGGAAGAAGGATATATATGAAAGAGGTCCTAGTGACTCCCTACATGCTCCTTCTTCTGGTTAAAGCAATTTACTGCTGGTTACTATTCTATGTATCTAGGGATTTATAGAGCACTCATCACCACCACTGTCGTCACAGTTCTTATCAAGAACTAAATCTTGTGAAGTACAGTATTGAGTACCCTTAACTCCTTTTGGTTTCATTAGGAGCTCAGGGTACCCAGCACCTCAGAAGAGGCTCTCAATACCTTCTAATGCATTTTATGAATATCGTGAAAGGTTACTTTTTTCCCTCCAAGATAAACAAAGGGCCTTATAAAGGCTGAGCTTGTATAATGGTCTCTGACTGAGGAAAGAGTAAAGCAACCTAATGGAAGAAAACTAACACCGCCTTCACAATGAAATCAGAATCTACAACTGACATCCTTATTTGTCATATCAGTTAGTAGCCTTCATTGACTCAACAGAGCAGAGTTATGACATTCAAAATTAATTTTATCTGGAAGGTGATTTAAGAATAGAAAAATTGAGTACCTCAAAGGTGGACTCTACCATCTTAGACAGCATCATGATAAATATTCCATGATATTCTTTAAAATTGGAACATTTGGTCATATTTTCCTAATATGTCTGAAGTCTGTAGGGAGTTTGACTTGGACTAATTATTCATGATGATAAACTACGTTGCTTTTGATAGTATTTTGTGTGTTGGTTCCCCCCGCCAACCCCATCAACATATTTTTCATACTCACGGTTGCATGTAATGGGTGAGGGTGGAAGAGAAGGACGCTAACACTACAGCATGAGCCCTTTCCCTTAATGTTTGCCATAAAAATATTAAAATATATTTGCATGGTGCTTTGAAAATGTAAGAACTAGTTAGGTGTTCAGACCAGTGACTTAGGAAAATTTATGCATGCTTACCTGGAAATTTCTTTTGGTCAGTTAGTAAGGCCCACTGATCTGGCCCACCTTGAGTAAATGATATGAGAAGAATAAGTATGTACAAAAAGAATATAATTGTTTCTTGATACCTTAGATCTACAGCAGGCATATGTTCAACTTACTATAGAATTATTTCAAGTTTCTGGAGTTAAACTGGCTGAAAATCCAGATCTGTGGATGTAACCTAAAATGGCAGCCTCTTCAGTGGCAGAAGCCCAGGCTGCTGATAGGGGCTAATAAGTCTGCATATGCCTCCAATGCCTCAAACAGGCTGCAGATTAAGTGCTAGGATCTATGGACATTGCTTCACTGAAGAAAGGACCAGGGACATACCCATGGGTGGGCTGTGGTCCACCCACTTAGCATTCAGGCCCACCCAAATCTGAGCAGGGGCATAGTTCTGCCACAGTGGCCCAGAGTGTCACTTGGGCACCTGAAATCCAGGACGGAGCTATGTGCCCACTCTTCAGAAAGCTATGTTCCGGCAGCTCTGCCTTGCCATTTTCTGAGCCGCCCCATGCATGTTCCCAGCTTGGCAGGTGAAGCCCTTTGTCTCAGGGCACGAGGGCTAGGAAGAGGGCATAGTGTCATGGGAGAAGCTGAGCTAACACAGTCGGTCATTGCCTGTCCACCCGAAAGTCGGGGCCCACCCAAATTTCCACTTCTAGCTATCCCACTAGAAAGAACCTTGCACTATGAATCAGCAGATGACTCCAATTCACTGTGTGACTTTAGATAAGTCACTTTGCTTCTGTGAGCCCCAACTTCTTCATTTGTAAAATGGGGATATTTACCCCGTTTTGGGAAGTCCTTTAAGAGCTATGGAAGAAAAACACTACATATACCAAGTACTGTTATTAAAGATGAAAGGATGAAGAATCCCTTTCCTATTATTTTATGAGATGATTATGAGAAAGCTAATAAGGAAGAAAACAAAAACTATGAATGGAAAATTTAGTGCTTACACAGTCATGTAACCAAATGTAACAAAATTTACTTTGCTTGGTTTTTATCCACTGATTTTCTCTTGCTCTTCTGTATGAAGATTATTACAAACAGGAGAAACAATAGAAAATTAAGGCCTTCTCTTCACTACAACAAAAAAGGTGTATTCTTAACTCAAGTTAGCTAACTTGAAGTAAAATCTAGTGAAGACAAGGCAGGCTGCAGTATTCATAAAAGTTAGCAGGTCTAGTTTATGCCTTCAGGGAGGCCTAAGCTTGAACTTGAGCTGATAACTAATGTGAAAACTGCAGTCTGCCTCATCTTCACTAGGATTTTACCTCAAGTTAGTTAACTTGCGATAAGGATGCCCCGTTTCCCTTTTTTTAAAGTAACGACAATGCCTAAGAGTAGAACAGATTTTATTGTGCTTAGACTCAGTCACAAACCCAGACATAGGCAATCTCAAATTTAGCTGGAGTATAGTCTCAGTCTTGAAGAGATTTTGTGGTTTTTGGCTACAATGGTGGAAGAAATTTAACAAAAGACAGCATGTTGTGGAAAAATATATTTTAAAGTTTGTTATGGAATGCATACTTAACACCTAGTAAAACAAATGAACATCCATTTTCAGTGAAATATCTTTTCATGCATCACAGTTTATGTATTAATAGAAAGAAAAGCTCTTGAAATGGCTCCTGTATTACCTCTTGCTCTGCTTACATTTCAAAAATGAATGTCAGGCAACAGATCAATATTTTATGCAGCTCTATTCTTTTAATAATTAATGCAGGAGGAAAGTGCTGCAAGAAAATTCAGTCAGTGAGCAGAATAAGGATCTAGAGAACAGGGTCATGAAATGAAGAAAGAAAATTTAATTACACATATTGTCACAGCTATTTAACTTTAATTACCTGTAAATATGAGAAGCCTGGAAAACACTAGAAGGAAAATTAAATAGCTCAATGTCAAAAAGTAGTATCTGTGCATAGAGATTGTTTTTTGGAACACACTAATTACTTTTGCTTTCATTAGTTTTCATTATTTGTTAATGCAAGTAAGTACTTCCTTCAAAAATGGAAAAAGAAATGGAAGGAGCTCTGGAGAGGAATATTCAGAAAAAATACGTATAATGTGATTTTAAAAAATACCTTCATTTAACTAGACAGTTTAAAATTCAAAGTATTTGCTTATTATGAACACAAACTCAAGCAGACCTTCAGAAATCCAAGAGCAGCATGGACATACTTCTACTAACCTTGTTATTGTCAACCAAACATTCCAGCAACAGGACAGGCACATTCAGAAATATGAAATTCAACTGAAGAGTTAAAAAATAATTATGAAAAGAATGCCAAAGCAGTAAAAGTAAGTTAACAACAAAGATTTTGCCCTGCACCCAAGGCATAAGATGACATATGTTTCCGACATCTGGCAAATTACCCAAGACCTTTCAGTCAGAGAAAAAGTCACCAAGTAGAAGCAATAAATTCTGCTGACCAGAAATGAGATGAATCAAACAAAACAGACCGTTGTCACTCAAATTATCCTAATTTGCTGAAGGACGGTCTCTCCTGCTGACCATCCAGTTTCACAAATTACTGAAAATAAAGAAAGACTCACCTAAAGAGGATTCTCTTAGCACCCCCAAATACAGAGTAACTCCCAGTTACTTTAATGGGAGTTCTTTACATAGAGCACTTCCTGGAACAATTTGTTCTGTTCAGGACCAAAAGGTTTCGCTTAATGCTTCAGATGTAATAATACACAAGTTACAGGCTGAACACAAGCACAAACACTTTCGAATATGAGCAATATATAGGTCTCTAACTTTCTGTAATCAAAACTGCACATTTGCTGGTCTTTGAATGAATAGCATGAGGAAATTACAAGCTACTCATTCAATTAAAACTCATGGTTTGCAAAAACACCTCATAGTTTTTAATACACCAACATAAACAAAGTCACAAATTTAGACACTTATTCAAAGTTCTCAAAGACTTCTCTAGTCTAAACAATTTGTTGGGTTCTTTCTGGAGATTTCCTTTAGATCTTAGAATTGGGAAAGATCTTCATATAGGTCCAAATTCTGAGCCCCTTCTGGGCAAGCACTGTGTGAAAGCTAGAGAAAGTGAGGTGCTTTTCTGCTGCATGTGTGTGCCTGGAACGGGATGCAGAGGCACATTCAGAGGATCTTCACACTTTGTGTTGCACTGTGGTGTTGGGTGAAATTTGAGCGTGCACAATTAACGGTGACATGACTACAAAAATTTCCAGCCAAATATCCATGCACATGAGAGAGAGAAAAAACACAGTGACTATGAAGAACTGCTGCAGACCATGGTGTTCAACAGGTGGATCTATGTAGTCATGGATCCACTGTCCACAATAAGCCCCGGACCCTCTCCTCAAACTCCTCCTCCCTTTGTCTCACCTCTGACCCCAGAAGCATTCCTTTGGGCATAGCCTAGTTACTCAGGCAGTACAGAGAATTTGGTCCACTGTATACTGATACTTCTAGCAGAAACCAGAAACTTCACAGGTATATGAAAATGGAAAAAATAAAACCTGCACTATTTTGAACCTCAGGAAAGATTTGTATCAGACTGGGTTTAAGTTTTGGTTAACTTTGGGTCAGATCTTATTTAATCCTCACTGGAGGCTACCTGCCTGTTTAGCTCCCATCACATGAATGCTCGCCTCCAGTTGTGCTGGAGGAAGGAAAGACAAAACCAGCAGAACTAGGTGGGGAGGTGGAGGAGGACGCAGCCTGCACTAGTGGCACTGCTTCCCACACAGTCTTAGCTCATTGATCTACATATGAACAGAGAAAGGCTTAAACCATATATTCTAGTTATGCATGTGTAACCCAGACACCTTCTGGGTGTGGTGTTCTGTCCCATCTAGTGGCACCGAGACTACTTAGAGAGCAATTAATGAGTCTGCTCTATGGCCTTAGCTAACAAGCAGTTGGCTTTTAGGTCATGCGGTAGATGCTCATGCACTAAGTTCCTGCCCGCTGACGACGGGGTCTGTCAGTGTAAGACATGCTGATTTGGTGCTCCTTTGCAAAGCATCAAGATCAGAAAGAAGACTATGCTACTACATACTAATGGGGGTTCTGGATCTCACGATCTTGCTCACTCTAGTTTTTTTGGGTTTTGGCGGGGGAGGGGGGGGTTGTACCAACTACTATGACTTTCTGGAGTGTCCTTCCACATGTATCCAACTAGCTAAAATTTTTATGATGGAATGATGGTTTAAATGATCAAAATATAGAACACACATATTCTGAATATACATTTAAATATGTAATTACATATTGTGAATTTAGCTTAATATTAACTGCATATAATGCAACAGATCAGCTCCAAGTTATAAGCTTCAATATCTTTGTAACCGTAACCTAGTTCAGTTCCCAGCACTGAAGTGTCATTTATAATTGATGAGATTCTGTAATCACATGGGGTGAAGTTCAGCCTCTCAGTTAAACCAGAGCAGGAATTTGCAATGGATTGTACCTTTCTGGTGCACTGTGAAACTATCTGGCTTCACATTAAATTTACATTAAAGAGATTAAAAATAAAAAACAAAGAAAACGTTAAAATGAGGAGCTATTTCAAAAACCAGGAATTACAATATGTAAACTTCCTGGATTTGAAGGTGGAAACGAGATAAAAGGTGTACTCTGTTGGGGCTCTAATTTTGGTGCTATTTTCGGTAAATTTGCTATTAATTATTTTTTGTTACCAGCTTAATATACTGGAGGAATATGTGCAACAGGATAGGCATATTGAAACTAACCAATCACAGACAAAGAAAACCACAGAGTGTAACTTGCTGATATACCTACTTTCCATGAGTTCTGAAACTGCCTTCCCCCCACGTTTACTGCTGCTTAGTGGAGAACAAAGAGCTTCTTTAAGCTAAGAAACTGATGAAAGGAGACCAGCTGTAAATAAACCTTCAAACTGGCTTCAGCTTCCTGCAACTCTGACCCTTATCTTATAACATGACATCAGCAGACAATACAGCTCCAGCCTGCTTTACTATTTCCAGCCCGAGTTTTGCCCTTCCTTCCTTAGTCACGAAAGCCCCATGGCCAGGAGAACAACTGTAAGGTTCTGCTGGGGTAACAGAGCAAGATTTGGATCAGCATAATGAGAATTAGCATCCCCCTGTTAATGACAGAACTCTGCATTTGATTTCAACATATGCTCGCAAGAGGGGCTGATGAATCCATGTAGTCATTGGCCATTTTCCCCCATACAGGACTCCACAGGGTGAGAGGAGTTACTGTAGACTCACAGGAAATGCTCGTGTGGCTCCAGTGTCCTGTAGTCTGTGAAGGAAGGATTTATTTCTTCTTGATCTTCCTTGAAATCTTAGTTGCACAGCCAAGCCAGTCTGGTAGGTATATAATATTATTTAAAGGTAACAACTTGTGATGTGCTCATATTTTATATTGGATCAAATAACTGGAAACTATTTCATATTCCACTGCAGTTTTCCGTTAAATTAAACATGACTAAATACTCCTTTACATGAAGGGCCCTTAAAATTGCAATGAGGAAACCTCTGACTGAGGAGAAATCTAAGAGCACAAGACCGATTGAGAGGAGAATTTCCCCAGACAATAACTTTTTAAGGGAATAACCATTATTCTTGTGTAATCTAAGCTAGAGATTCAACATAGGCAAAAAAAAAAAATGCCAACGTAAAAAAACCATTCTGGATTTAGTGATTGAGGTCTCTCTATTACACTTAGGGGGTGGTGGTGGGGAGAGGAGTTAAAGTATGACTTTTGGGATAGTTTGACTGTAAAAAACAAACCCCCCCCAAAATCAAGGCTTTCATTGAAGACAATACTGAGGACAAAGAGGAAGTGAATGTGTAACAGCTATATACAACAGTCCTGCTATTAACAGTAATTTACCTCTGTACCTCAAGAATAAAAGATGTTTATACAAAATGGGTATCACAGAACTTAAGTTTTCTCTAGTTGAACTACCACAGCTGAATACCACTGTACATTAGCATTTCCCCAGCACAGCCTTTCCATTAGCTACACTATGGATAATTCTGTATATTTTAATTAAGTTCCTAGATTCTACAGTTTCTAGTTACATACGGGTAGTGCATAATAGTGATCTGATCAGCTGTGCAACCTCTACACAGATGATGGTATATACAATAAATCTGTATCTGGCTTCTTCTGAGTCAGAGTATTTTTAATATTAATATGCTCTGAATGTATCCTACTACCTAACGAGTGCTATACAAATCGATACAAAAAATTAAATAAACATTTAAATTTAAAGTACAAATATTGGGCTTTTTCAAAGTGTCTAGTATTCACAAATATAAAATGAGAAAATAATTCACGGTTCCTTCCAACCAAAAACTACATGGTCATTTTCATAAAAACTAAATATACATGAATATGACTAAGGCTTGATCCTGAAAACACGTATGAGTAACTTTACCAGCGTGACTAGTTCATTGAATTCAATTGTACTGCTCATGCTTGTAAAATTAATTTCATTCAAACATTTATGGAATTGGAACCTAAAGCTCCAATCCTGCAATCTACTTTAAAAACAAAAAGACCTGGCCCTATATATCATTTTTGAAGGCTTTCTTATATTAATAAAAGCCACAATACATCAGCAAAACGTGCAATTATTTTTCAGGTGCAACAAGGGCTGTGCACACGGAACATGTACACTGTGTGTTTTGATTTCTATTCCACCGTGCATCAGTAATTAGGGCACGTGAAGATCTGTTGCAATAAAAAATAAAACACATTTCAGTTGTCACGTGAAAGTTGAGTTTATAAGGAGTAAGGTTCAGACTTACAACTATAAATGAACATGATTTATCAAACATCAGTAACCACAGGTAGAAAATAATCTTTCCATCTAGTGACCACCAGGATGACAACAAACTTTTATTTCCTCTTAGAAGCCCATAGCCAGGTTTTGTATAGAAAACTCTATCAGTGCCAGCCTGAGGAGATAAAATTCCTTCCAATGGTAAAAAAGAGGCAAAAAATAAATAAAACCGAGAAATGATGACACCTGCAAGTGATGGTACTGTGAATTTTACAAATATTTATGGTTTTGTTAGTAATGAGTAAGGAAGATTGAGAATAGTGGAGATAAGGGTTACAAATCTGTAGTTTGCAAATTTATACAAGCATATTCTCCATATATATGATATTGCAGTAACCACAAGAATATGAACTACAGGAAGGAAAGCAGAGAGACAAGCAATAAACATTCCTCACCCCTCCTTATTCAAAGCTACAAGAACATTAATGATTTTTGTTTCCTGTAGAAGCTCTAGGATTTTAAACCAAAGTATATTTCCTGCTTCCTAGATGGGCTTATTTTTGTCTGTTTATTTGATATCAATGCAATCCAAAACTATTTTTTGTTTTTTTTTTCCCCCTTCACACATTCCAATTGTTAGCAATCCACAGAATGATTTAAATCGAAACAGGGCTGACAAAATTTTTATTTCAATCAGAAGCAATTGGTAAAATTCCTAACTATGAGGGATATTATATCTGTTAAGCCTCTATCGCTATCTTCCCCTTTTTTAAAAAATTGCAAATACTACATCAGTAACCTCCAATAAATACGCCTTTTGACTACAGATGGGTGAACTGAACCTAAGAACTAGTTCACATTGCAACCCTAATACCGATCTGAACTCAAAACTTTAAGTGTTTGCATCAGGAGCCCTTTATTCCAGGTCCCTTTAACTGACTCCTTCTACTGGCCAGCCCTGGCCTCCTCAACATATAATTCCAGACCTGCACTAAGGTGTCTCCCCACAACCACCCTGATTTCTCCTGCTGCTTCTAGTGGATATATTCAGACAAAAAGAAAAGGAGTACTTGTGGCACCTTGGAGACTAACAAATTTATTTGAGCATAAGCTTTCGTGAGCTACAGCTCACTTCATCGGATGCATTCAGTGGAAAATACAGTGTGGAGATTTATATACACAGAGAACATGAAACAATGGGTGTTACCATACACACTGTAATGAGAGTGATCAGCTAAGGTGAGCTATTACCAGCAGGAGAGAAAAAAACCCTTTTGTAGTGATAATCAAGGTGGGCCATTTCCAGCAGTTGACAAGAACGTCTGAGGAACAGTGTGTGGGGGGGAGGAAATAAACATGGGGAAATAGGCTTGAATAAAGACTGGCAGCGGATGGGTCATTACACAAAATAAAACTAAGTTAATTTTATCCAGTTTGCAAATTAATTCCAATTCAGCAGTCTCTCATTGGAGTCTGTTTTTGAAGTTTTTTTTGTTGAAGAATTGCCACTTTTAGGTCTGTAATCGAGTGACCAAAGAGATTGAAGTGTTCTCCAACTGGTTTTTGAATGTTGTAATTCTTGACGTCTGATTTGTGTCCATTTATTCTTTTATGTAGAGACTGTCCAGTTTGGCCAATGTACATGGCAGAGGGGCATGCTGGCACACGATGGCATATATCACATTGGTAGATTTGCAGGTGAACGAGCCTCTGACAGTGTGGCTGATGTGATTAGGCCCTATGATGGTGTCCCCTGAATAGATATGTGGACACAGTTGGCAACGGGCTTTGTTGCAAGGATAGGTTCCTGGGTTAGTGGTTCTGTTGTGTGGTTGCTGGTGAGTATTTGCTTCAGGTTGGGGGGCTGTCTGTAAGCAAGGACTGGCCTGTCTCCCAAGATCTGTGAGAGTGATGGGTCATCCTTCAGGATAGGTTGAAGATCCTTGATGATGCGTTGGAGAGGTTTTAGTTGGGGCCTGAAGGTGATGGCTAGTAGCGTTCTGTTATTTTCTTCGTTGGGCCTGTCCTGTAGTAGGTAACTTCTGGGTACTTTCTGGCTCTGTCAATCTGTTTCTTCACTTCAGCAGGTGAGTATTGTAGTTGTAAGAATGATTGATAGAGATCTTGTAGGTGTCTGTCTCTGTCTGAGGGGTTGGAGCAAATGCGGTTGTATCGCAGAGCTTGGCTGTAGACAATGGATCATGTGGAGTGGTCTGGATGAAAGCTGGAGGCATGTAGGTAGGCATAGCGATCAGTAGGTTTCTGGTACAGGGTGGTGTTTATGTGACCATCGCTTATTAGCACCATAGTGTCCAGGAAGTGGATCTCTTGTGAGGACTGGTCCAGGCTGAGGTTGATGGTGGGATGGAAATTGTTGAAATCATGGTGGAATTCCTCAAGGACTTCTTTTCCATGGGTCCAGATGATGAAGAGGTCATCAGTGTAGTGCAAGTAGAGTAGGGGCATCAGGGGACGAGAGCTGAGGAAGCGTTGTTCTAAGTCAGCCATAAAAACGTTGGCATACTGTGGGGCCATGCGGGTACCCATAGCAGTGCCGCTGATTTGAAGATATACATTGTCCCCAGATGTGAAATAGTTATGGGTGAGGACAAAGTCACAAAAAAACTATTCCCACCCCCCACTGTTCCTCACACGTTTTTGTCAACTGCTGGAAATGGCCCACCTTGATTATCACTACAAAAGGTCCCCCCCACCCCCACTCTCCTGCTGGTAATAGCTCACCTTACCTGATCATTCTTGTTACAGTGTGTATGGTAACACCCATTGTTTCATGTTCTCTGAGTATATAAAATCTCCCCACTGTATTTTCTACTGCATGCATCTGATGAAGTGTGCTGTAGCTCACGAAAGCTTATGCTCAAATAAATTTGTTAGTCTCTAAGGTGCCACAAGTACTCCTTTTCTTTTTGCGGATACAGATTAACATGGCTGCTACTCTAAAACATATTCAGACAAGTGACTATTTAAATTACACTGTCCTACTCTACAGTTCAGTTCCCTGTGTATATTCAGAGTAATATCATTTCAGTTCTTCAAAATAAGCTTCTACTCCTGTTAGTGCTAGAGAGGCAGTATAAAGAGAGGAGTGTCAGCTAGATTCTTTTGCAGCTCATGCACCATCAGTAGATTTTAACTAAGTTCCACTAAAAGAATCCTGATGAAGTACTGTGTTCAAATTTAATTGCTTCACCTTAAAAAGATAGCTGAAATACCAGAGAAGGGCAATGAAGATGGTCATAATGGAGCTTCTGATGAGACGTAAAAAACTAGGATTATTAACCCTTGAAAAGAGAAGATATAGATAGAAATGAGGTTATAAAGGATAAGGTTAAAGCTGACCAGTCTCTTCTTTTCATGCTGTCCCATGATATGAGAACGTAGGGTCACTTTCAGTTAATGTCAACAGAAATATTAATTCTAGTTGGGGCTGTTCTGGGTTGCCCTGTCAGGGTCAGTGCAGTCATCCACTGTTGCATAAAGAAGGCAGGCCATGAAGGACCTAGGGTATTTGCGTAGCCAATGTTCCTAAGCCCAGGACTTGGCCCACTAGCCATAGTTATACATACATAATCAATCTTATGCTTCAGGGCATAAGCTGTTTGCCACAGGGCTCAAAAGGAAAATTTACCCTCACCCATGTACAGCACTGCAGAACGGGCCATTGACTTACAGTCTCTCTCCCCCTCCTCTCCTGCCCTCCCCATCTTCCAAGCCACTTCCAAGGCAGGATACCAGATGTGATAACTTGATCTGACATGGCAAGTTTAATGTTCCAATATTCCTAGTGGAAACAGAAGCCCAGGAAGAGCGGGTCAAGTGTGGAAAGTGTTGATTGCAGAAAGGTTGGAGTCACAATGGGTCACAGACTGAAGATCATCCAGATGCTGGTTGGAGTTTGGAAAGCAAATGGTAGTAGCCGGACAGAGTGCTGTGTCACATGCACATGAAAATAAGTCTCCCACTGGATTTGGATTTTCGGTAGGAGTCTTAAATGAGTTTAACACCTAAACCTTTTGAGGTTCACTCATCATCACTTTTAGTTCGTTATTTTCAGTAGATTCAGAATTAAGTGAAAACACCTGTCAGCTGGGAAAATCCAGCCTTCAGGTTTTAGAAAGTATTTTACATAGATAAAGTTTTAGCACAGAATTTTATTTTTCTCTTCCTTCAAATCATAGCAGGCAACTGCTCCAGATTTTGCAACTAATTCCTAATTAATGCATGAAGGTCTCTACAGCCTACACAGTCTGGCATTCTTGCTCATTAATTGAAGGGATTTACAAACCAGAAAATAAATCTCTTATTTACAATGAATGAAAATTCTTGTTTACTATGAATGAATATTCTTGTTTACCCATTGACTTCAGTGAGTTTTCCCTAAACACAATATGGACTTCAGGATTTGGACCTGCATTTTACTTTTTAAACTATTTGTGTAAAACGAGAAACATTTATTTTCCTGAAATGTGATTCACCATTCCCTATACTGTAGCTCTGTTTGATTGTTTGCTCAAAAAGCTGTCCATATTAAAAAAAAGGTGGACATGTAATAAAAGGGCCAGATTGTGAACCCATACTCACAAAGGTAAGCAGTTACTTACATGAGTAGTCCCACTGAAGTCAAAGGGATTATTCCTGCAAGTAACTGCTCACTAATGTGAATAAGGGGTTTAAAACTACAATTTAAAATTAAGGGCCAGATTTGACCAGCCTTTACTTAGACTAAGTAAAATAATGCATGTAAAAATACTTTGCAAGTAATTTAATTGAATCATTAATCAAAATGAATGAGAGGAACAGACACCAGTCATAAGTTTTTAGATGTTGAAATGCACCGACAAACTTTTGCTCTAAACAATAAAATAAACCATCAGCTACCAGTCCCCCAGTACACTGCAGAAATTTGCTTTGTGGGTGTACTACACTGTTGAAAGGATAGTACCATAATCATTAACAGCAACAACTTTAGTAAACATTGTCAAATAAAATATATCATTTATATCAAAGTTTCCCACTGTGTGAACCTTCAGGTGGGGGGCTGAACAAAATGGGTGCAACTTTTTCATAGGTTGAAAACCCGAAAAAAGGGAAATGCAGGTACTCTACAAGAAAAATGATACTGGGAGACTGGTGAAATCCAGCTTGTGCGAGATGGAGAAGGTGAAACAAGATAAGGAATGTGATCAACAAAAGAATCTTGGAAATAGAAGAAATGACTTCATAAGTCAAAAACTAAAGTTCATTAGTCAAAGCAACACAAAAGAGCACTGAAAAGATACAACACAGTGGAGGTTAGACGCAGGAAGATCAGAAATACCATGGAGATTAGGAAATGCAGAAGAAAAATATTGCCTGGAGACCATTTTACTGAGAAGCAGCATTACCAAGAGATGTATGAAGGAAAATAAGGCAGGCGCTTCGGGTAAATAATTTAATTTACAATATATGGAAGAGGCAGTCAGTACTGTTCAGGAAAGTACTATTTCAACAGTAGACTAACACTGAATTGTGGCAGAGAAATAGCAAATATCGGGTCAAATTAAGGTTCCTACAAGGCAAGATGTACTAGGATGGCAGGAAGAGGAATAGCACCTGAGTGCTGTTGAAGTGTTACATCTGTTGTAGCCAGGAGCATCTATATTGTTTCAAGGACACTGGGGGAAAAGTGTGCTCACTGGTTACCTCATGCCACTTGCCTAACAGACATAGTTTGCACTTCCCCCAGTAAGCCTTTTAGCTGATGACTGACACAGAGCTGGGGAATTCCCAATTCCTCCCAGCCATTATTTGTATTACTATAGTACTTAGAAGCCCTAGTCATGGACCAGAATGCCATTGTTCTAGGTGCTGTACAAAAGGTGCTTGTCTCTTGGACAGTATGTACTGCTGAGGTAGTGCTGACTCCCCCTTGTGCTCCTGAAGCAGAAGTAGCCAAATTATAGCTGCCTCCTGTTCAGGAGGGCAATGGTTGTAAAAAGAGTCTGCCTGCATACCTTGTGCACCAATGATGGAATGGCCATAATTTGTCCCATAATTACTACAGAAATGTCACAGACCAGGAATTGTTCATGCAGATGAGGCACTTGTAAAACAACTAGATCACAGAAGCATTATATACCCATAATACAGTGAAAGGAAGATCTGTGGAATGACCAGGTAAAGATGGATATTTTTTCCAAACGTAATATGGGTCTATCACCTTACACAGTCTGTTGAACAGCAGATAGCATATGAAGTATAGCAAGTACCTGGCAATAAGTTTTGAATTGCTGAACATTAAAAGGTAAATAATCTTACAATCACATTTCCAATGTTTGTGTAGGCAATTAATGGACTAGTGAACAATTAAACTTATAGAACAAAAAGGTTGGATTTGAAAAGGTTGAGTTCAAAAGCATGTAAAATGAGATAATGAAAAAGTGAAAACTTCTGTATAAAAGAAGTGCATTAATTATGAACAATCCCTGCTTGTTCTACTGAGGCCCCTATCACAAATGATTAATTCTCTAACATTACAATTCTTTGCATCAGGCATGTTAAAGTTTTTTGTAACATGTCTCTTGTGTAATTTACAAAGGATTCAAGGCATGTTCTGCCATCTTTACTCACAATGAGTAGTACCTTACTCTGTTCTCTTGATTTCAATGGATTACATGAGGTACAGCTCCATGTGGGTTAAGGTGGCAGAATCTCAATTTTAGTATTCATCTAAGGCCTGGTCTACACTACAGGGTTAGGTCAAATTTAGCTGCGTTAGGTTGATTTTAAAATGAATGTGTCCACACAACCAACCCCGTTCCATCGGCTTAAAGGGCTCTTAAAATCGACTTCTGTACTTCTCCCCGGTGAGGCGAGTAGCGCTAAAATCAACCTTGCTGCATCGAATTTGGGGTAGTGCGGACCCAAATCGATGGTATTGGCTTCCAGAAGCTATCCCAGAGTGCTCCATTGTGACTGCTCTGGACAGCACTTTGTACTCTGATGCACTAACCAGGTACACAGGAAAAGCCCTGGGAACTTTTGAATTTCATTTCCTGTTTGGTCAGCGTGGCGAACTCAGCAGCACAGGTGACTATGCAGTCCCCCCAGAATCGCAAAGGAGCTCCAGCATGGACCAAAAGGGAGACACTGGATCTGATTGCTTTTTGGGGAGAAGCATCTGTGCAGGCAGAACTCCGATCAAAAAGAAGAAATGCAAATATATTTGCCAAAATCTCACAGGGCATGTTGGAGAGAGGCTACAACAGGGACACACAGCAGTGCCATGTGAAAGTTAAGGAGCTCAGGCAAGCCTACCAAAAGACAAAGGAGGGAAACAGTCGCTCCAGGTCAGAGCCCCATACATGCAGCTTCTACGTTCAGCTGCATGCCATTCTAGGAGGCGACCCTACCACTACCCCACCACTGTCCGTGGACACCTGCAAGGGGGGAGTCTCAAGCAACAGGGAGGAGGATTTTGTGGATGAGGAAGAGGAGAAGGAGGAGGAGAATGCGCAGCAGGCAAGCGGTGAATCCGTTCTCCCCAGCAGCCAGGACCTTTTCATCACCCTGGAGCCAATATCCTCCAAAGGCGGGATCCCCGACCCTGAAGCTGGAGAAGGCACCTCCGGTGAGTGCACATTTGTAACTACAGTACACGGTTTAAAAGCAATAGTGTTTAATGTTTGATTTGCCCTGAAGAATTGGGATGCATTCGCAGCCAGTACAGCTACTGGAAAAGTGTGTTCATATGTCTGGGGATGGAATGGGAATCCTCCAGGGACATCTCCATGAAGCTCTCCTGGAGGTACTCTGAAAGTATTCTGGATTCATTGCAGCACAAAGCATGGCAGTGAATGGTCCTGGGTTTTGGTCGCATTCAAACAACATTCAGTCTATATCTTTCTGTGTTAGCCTCACGAGAGTGATATCATTCACGGTCACCTGGTTGAAATAGGGGAATTTTTGTAAGGGAACAGTAAAAGGATCCCGTTCATGCTCGGCTGTTTGCACTTGGCTAAAAGGGATCATCCCTGAGAATAGCCATGCGGTGGGGTGGAAGGAGATGTGTGCTGCACATCCACCTGAAAACCGCAGCCCCTCCTTTTAAATGTGAAACCCAGCTCATTGCTTGCTATAGGAAAGGATGGGGCTGCAGTTTGAAACCATTCCCACATGTTATGCATAAGAAGCCAACCCCGCGTACCCTTTGCTTACCATGGCTGCATGGAAACCGAATTCTGTTGCCCAGCCGTATGTGATGTGTCACCATACCGGCAGGCGCTCAATATAAAAGGCAAAATGCGACCTTGTACCTAAAGCACATGTGCTGTCTGCTGTGAATTGCTTGATTCACTGTGAAACAGTCTCCCTTTTGTTCTCAGAAATGTATCATTTTAAATTTTACTCTCCCTTTTTATCTCCCCCCAGGTGAAAATGTTTCTAGGCTCCCCCTATTATCTCCGTGTCTGAGGTTATCGCAGATTAGAAGGCGAAAAAAACCGCACTCGCCATGACATGTTTTCCGAGCTCATGCAGTCCTCCCGCATTGATAGGGCACAGCTGACTGCATGGAGGCATTCAATGTTTGAGGCTAGGAAAGCATTAAGTGAGCGCGAAGAGCAGACGCAGGAGGCAATGCTAAGGCTAATGGGGGAGCAAATGGACATGATGAAGCATCTGATGCAGCTGCAGGAAAGCCAACAAGAGCACAGACCCCCGCTGCATCCATTGTACAACTGCCTGACCTCCTCCCTAAGTTCCATATCCTCCTCACCCAGACGCCCAAGAACGGGGGGCGGCTCCGGGCACCCAGCCACTCCACTCCAGAGGATGGACCAAGCAACAGAAGGCTGTCATTTAAACAGCTTGATTTGTAGTGTGGCTACAATATGCAATGTGGCCTTGCCCTTCACTCCTCCCCCACCCCACCCCACCCCACCCGGACTACCTTGTAAGTTATCTCCCCCTTTTATTTTTAATTAATAAAGAAAGAATGCATGATTTCAAAACAATAGTTACTTTATTTTGAAGGGGGGAGGGTGGTTGGCTTACAGGGAATTAAAATCAACAAAGGGGGCGGGTTTGCATCAAGGAAAAATACACACAACTGTCACACCGAAGCCTGGCCAGTCATGAAACTGGTTTTGAAAGCCTCTTTGATGTGCAGCAGGCCTTGCTGTGCTATTCTAATCGCCCTGGTGCCTGGCTGCTCATAATCGGACATCAAAATCAGCTTCGTGCTGGTGTCTTAGCCCGGTTCTGCATATACTCCAGGATAATGCACGAGGTGTTTACAATGCTCACAACAGCCGCGGTGAGCTTTACAATGCTCACAACAGCAGCGGTGAGCTTAGCGGGCTCTGTGCTTGCCGTGGTATGGCATCTGCAGGAGAGCAGAGTTGCAGCGGAAGCGGTGGATGATGACGGATGCCATGAGAATAGATATTTATACAGAATGATGAGAGGACCAGTGAGGTGAATTCATGGCACCAGGAGAGCAGAGTTGCAGCGGAAGCGGTGGATGACAACAACATGGAGAAATTTGCTATTGAGACTGAGCTCATTTACAAGAGCAGGAGAGCAGAGTTGCAGCGGAAGTGGTGGATGATGACGGTTAGCAGTCAAACTTCCCCGTCTGCAGCCAGCAGCACCCAGGACACAAGAGCAGTGGTGACGGTGAGCTGAGCTGAGTGGGCTCCATGCTTGCCGTGGTATGGCATCTGCATGGAAAAAAGGTGCGAAACGATTGTATGCCGTTGCTTTCACGGAGGGAAGGGCGACTGACGACATGTACCCAAAATCACCCGCAACAATGTTTTTGCCCCATCAGGCATTGGGAGCTTACAATGGGCGGTGGAGACTGCGGGATACCTACCCACAGTGCACCACTCCATAAGTTGATGCTAGCCACGGTAGTGAGGACGCACTCTGCCGACTTAATGCGCTTAGAGTGGACATACGCAATCGACTGTATAAAATCAATTTCTAAAAATCGACGTCTATAAAATCGACCTAATTTCGTAGCACAGACATACGCTTAGCCCTGATTCTGCCACAATTTCTCATACTGAATAGGCTCACTGAAATCAACAACACTACTTGCATATAAGGCACCACTCCACATGAGCTGGAGTGCAAAAGTCTGTTCTCAAATGGATTTCTCTCTGAATATTTGTCCCATCTGAGATGGCACAAGTGAAACCTATTTCTGAGCTGTTTTAACTTGCATTTCAAGTATTTTCTCAACATAAACACAAAATCCCAAACTCTAATCTTAGCGGTGAAAAAGTGTCAGTTACGCTCAGCCAGCTTCTCTCTCACAATAGCCTCATTCAAAAAAAAAAGTGTGTGTGTGTGTGTGTATGAGAGAGCGCGCGAGCGAGCTTTACTGCATCCTTAGGATATAGAAAGATTTTCTCTGAGTTATTTTCTGCTGGGTTTTTGCCCCAGTTGAAATTTTAGAGTCTCACATCCCTCTTTGCTCAAGAGATCCTTGGGCAAGCTCTGTAGGGACTTGGATAGTAAAGTTACGTGACACTGTTTCTCCTTTCCGCATGAAGTGAAAGTGAAGGATGATTCTTTTGTCTACAGGAAATAACAGATTTTTGATATTTCAGATGTTAAAAAAAATAATCAAGCTCCTTTACCCCAAAAATGTATAATGCTTTTCTTCTGCTCAACCTTCTCTGCAAATCTGAAGTTTACTAGCAGCATGCTCCCCAAAATTCACAAGCTAACTCTGTCTGAGAATGTAGTACATGACTTTAAAATTACAAAAAAAGCCATTATTGTTGCCCTTTTGACAAGCAGTAGCAAAATGTGGGCCTTGCAGGTCAGTTTCCCATTTGGATCAGAAATCAGTGACATTGCACTAAGAAAATTTGTTTATTTGTAAAATGTACACAAGCCCTCTTTCCTTAAAACAAAGGTGGTCACAAACTGCATAAAGACAACTGTCTCTTGCAGAAATCACAGCTGAAACACCATGCCCTGTTACAGAGGCTTGGTCTACACTTCCAACTTATGTTGGTATAACTATGTTGCTCAGGGGTGCAAGCTACTGGGCAACATATTTATTCTGACCAAACTCCCCCTTCCCCCAGCCCTTGTGTAGACAGCACTATGTTGACGGGATGGCTTTTCCCATGGACATATCTACCACCTCTCGGAGAAGTGGAGAAGCTCTTCCATTGGGGTAGGTAGCGTCTTCATTAAGTACTGCAGCAGCGCTGCTGCAGCACTGTAAACGTAGACAAGCCTGTAGAAGCAGCTGTTTTCATGCCTGCCCGACTTGGACTCTCAATCCTATCTATTTGCTTGACGTATTTTTTCAATTCCTGCCTCTGCCCCTGAGCTTTTCAACTGGGAAATCCCCTGGCTCAAGCTCCTCACCAGGGACCATATGGTCTCACAAGGTGATTCTGAGCGTCAACCCTCCTTTTGTGAGCCTAATACGCAACACAAAAGAGCACCAGAGGCTCAGCTGGCAGCCAAGTCTTTGTATGCAGTGAAGTTGTAGCTGTGTGGTTCCCAGGATATTACAGAGACAAGGTGGGTGAGGTAATATCAAGACTACCCGTCACTGGAGCTGAATTAGCTGTACTCAGTAAGGCTACCTCTACGCTACACTGCGCTGCTGTAACTTTTCTGGTGAAGACGCTTAAGCAGATTGGGAGACAGCATCTTAGGTCAGCATAATTTATGTCACTCAGGGTTGTGGATTATTCACATTCATGAGCAATGTAAATTACACCAAAGTAATCTGTAATGTAGACATACAATAAGGGATTGAATTTCTGCCCCACCACAGAACCTGATACCATACGAACATGTGGAGAACTTGCTTCAAAGAATTCTTTCACAACGACACGCCACTCACAATTACCACATCCCCACCATCAATCATGAAAAAAAAAAAAAAGAATAATCTGGACACCACAGAGTGGACGAAACCACAATCTTGATCATTATATTGATTGCTTCATGAAAAAAATTGACTACATAGAAGTTGGTGTAATAAAAGATTTCACCTCAACCAGCGTAGACTTCTGCTTCAATCCACACAGCCTCCTCAACAAGGGCCTGTGTGTGCTTATATATATCTATGATCCTAATGTGCCATAAGCATCTTTTGCTGCAACACTATTTTAACTGGTATGCCAAGCTTCTGATGACTATAATTGTTGATAAAAAAATTAAGATCTATATTAACAAGAGGTTTTGAGAATGCACACATGAATAATCTTGCCTGTTTATTACTAACATCAAATCAGTGCATCAATGTACAGTAACCTGAGGTGATGGTGTTTTCTTTATACAATAGTTTGGACCACTAAAGCTTATTTTTTCTCAAGCATTATCACAAACAGATGTTCTCAAGACTGATCCAGCAAACTTCAGACTCTGAAATCTTCAAGCAGTGCCTAAAATTAATGTGGAGGATACCTGCAAAAATAATCTATGCGCAACAATCCAGCTAGGTATTTATTATGATGCACTTATCACCATGGTATCCAAGTGCATAACATAATTACAGGGTTCTACCACATGGGCTAAAGTTCTCAAGACTGATCCAGCAAACTTCAGACTCTGAAATCTTCAAGCAGTGCCTAAAATTAATGTGGAGGATACCTGCAAAAATAATCTACGTGCAACAATCCAGCTAGGTATTTATTATGATGCACTTATCACCATGGTAACCAAGTGCATAACTTAATTACAGGGTTCTACCACATGGGCTAAAGTTGGTCTTTGGTTCTCTTACTTTTTTCATCAGACTGGAGATAAATGTAAAATATTAATATTGGTAATAGTTTGATCAAGAGAAAGCTATGATTAAGAGATGAGTCTTATCCTGAAGACCATGAGATTTGTTCTCCTATTCTCTTGGGAAAGAACACTGTAAAGCCTAAGCAAGCCACTGACTGCATAAGGTTTGTTTCATGCTTCCACAAGTCCCACACCCTTGTCTCTGAGGAACCTGGCTGTTGTAGAAGTCATGGTTGCAAAGAAAGGGAGGCAGGATCTGAGGTAGCATAGCCTAGGCTCAGCCAATTTGAGGACTTTGAAGATGAGGACTGGAATCAAACTGAGGACAGCGTCTGGACAAACAGGGTGATATGCTCACACCTAGGAGATTGCTGCATTCAGTGGGCAAAGGTAAAATGGAAATATTGTAAACTTGCTGTGGTAGATCATATTTAAGTTGAAGATCCCAACTAACATATAAAGACAATAATGTCAAACTTGGATATACAAGCATTAAGAAATGGTTGTGATAGAAGTTGCTGAAAAACTCAGTGGAGAAAAGAAAATAAGGTACTGTATGTCTGAATAAGTAGAAAAGGGGAGCTTCAGTGAAGCATTAGAGAGTGACAGTGAAGGTGAAGTCCCCCCACTTCAAACTGTGCCTATTTATGCACAAGCAAGTATCACACTTAGAGTTAAAAAAAAAAAGCTAGAAGCAAAAACTGATGTAACCTATGCAAATGGTGACATTACAACCGCTGGAATACTTTAACTTCAGGAAAACATATGGAGCTCCTCAAATGTTAATGGGAGGAGGGTGTAAACTGCCAAAGAATTAAAAATATGTAAAGACTCTTTTAAAAAAAAGCTTAGGAAACTATGTAAAAGAAAAAAATTGCAAAATATAAAAGGAATTATACACACAAGTGATGTCCTTGTGTGAATTTACTTTATGTTTCTTCCCTGATTATCTTAACTTTTATTTCTCTCAACAAAGTCAGCTACATGACAATGTTATAATTATAGAACTAGTTCCTACAGCTCCAGCTGAAATCAGCTGAGGATCTAGCCCACAATCTTTAGGTCAAGATTTTAACAACATTTAAATACTTGTTTTATAATTGTTAATGTACCAGTGTTTTCTAAAGCTATCATTTATAAGAAAAGGTTCAATAACTCAATGCAGCAATTAGAACTGCTGTGCTGTAATGTCTGCAATGTTTTAGTTTTATTATATACACAGATCTATGTGCTGGGTAGGGCAAATCGACATAGTGGATGCGCTACTGATTTGTCAGCATCAGTTGTGCACTGCTTTGTAAAGTTCCATGTCTTAAGTGGTCAACTTTTTTTCTAAGGTATGCAACACAAATAGTATCATAGCTATCATATCGAGTCCTCTTCCAGCTAATTCACCAAACAGAACATAAAAACAGGTTACAGTTGGAGTCTTTGCAGGTACTCCCTCAGCAGGTTCTTAGATTAAAAATAAAACTGGACCAACAGTACACTTAAGACTCATTTTACTTATTTACCAAAAGTAGACAGCAACTACCAACAACAGTAATATAATTTTATTCTAACAGTATTGTGATCCTCAATTTGCCATTTGTGGTCATGTTTGTCCCAACCTATTAAAAACCCCTTTATTTTATTTTATTTTTAGTTGGGTGAAGTATTAGAAAGTCAAATGTTTCTTATCCATCTGTTACCAGTATGCCATTCATATCACTTCATAACCAGAGGCAGTTTCATCCACAGTGCTCTGTGATTGCTTCATACAATATACCAGCTCCCTAACTGTGCCAAGCATGACTGCTGTGCCAACCAGCTTGTTCTTCTCTCTGAACTAATTGTGTCCACTGGGCCAAGTTAATGTAATGCTTCTTCGGTATCACCTTTGCCAACTGTGACAGATGTTGCAAGGAAGCCTGCAGTGTATATTCTGATGCTTATGGACTCAGCCTCAGTTGTGGCTATGCAAGACATATCAGGGTATTGTGCTCTTCTAAAAGGGTGCCAGCACATGGAGCAGTAAACGCAATCAATAAAATCATATGGCTCACTACAAAAGTCACTTTATAAGCCATGCCTGGCATACATATGTGTTTTTACTTTTGAGTCTCTCAACCCCCCATTTATCTATTTACTGCCAATATTGATGGAGCTAAATATAAATGATTCTGCACCAAAGCACTACCATTCAGTATGGCCTGAAACTGCATTAACCCTCCAATTCAAAAATGTTGGTAAAAAGTTAAATCTGCTGCAGTCACAGGTAAAAAAGTACTGAATGCAAAAACTATGCAGAAACTCCTTGAACTTAAAGAATAGAACTTCTCCTTTACTAAGTGTATCTTGCTGTTTTTTCAACACACTTAGGTAACTGAATGCACCAGCTTTTAATGTTTACTCTACTGAAAAAAAAAACACAACAGTTTATAAAAATCCTGCTTTAGCTTTAAACAAAGGAGAAAGTGCAGCTGTACATATTGCTCAAGGCTGTAGTGGTCAAAAAATGACAAGGTGGGTGAGGTATGTATCTTTTACTAGACCAACTTCTGTTGGCTTACTTCTCACCAAGAGAAGTTGGTCCAGTAAAACATATTATCTCACCTGCTTTGTCTCTTGAATATCCTGAGACTGACATATTTACAACAACATTGTGAAGAAATGTCCTTTTGACAACTGAAATTGACCTTTCAATGTACACAATATATATTAGCTTTACCTTACAGTTAGTTATCCAATTAAAAATACTACCAATCAATTTTTTGGTAAAACACTTTTCTGCCTTTCAAAAGTGCTGTGTGGTAGAAATCTCAAGCATGACAGTTTAGAGAATTCTACAATTTTCCATTTTTAATTCTTTTAATTGTTTTTTAATTCAGCCCTTACAGCAATCTCACTTTCTTTTCCTATAATGCCTTTTTTTCAGCTGCTGTCACATCTGCCCCAGTCTCCCTTTTTGGCACTAAAACTGGTTTCCTATATTTCAAAAGCAAAGTTACTGTGTTAGTGTCAATGACTGAGTTAAGGATGGTCTGTCCTAGTGATTGAAGCAAGAATCTGGCCTACCAGTCAGAGATGAACCCAGAGAGGGCTGGGCCTGGGCAAAGTCAAAGGCTGTGACTGGATTCAAGAAGCCAAAGCTGAAACCGAAGCATTAACTGGAGTCACAGTCAGAAGGAGGAGCCAAGGGGCCGAGCCAGGAGTCAGGTACAGGCTGGAGTAGGAGCAGGTACAGGGTGGGGCAGGAGCAAGGCCAGAGACAGCATTGGTAGGGACCGAACCAAGCATAGCTGCAGGCTAGGAATGCACTGAGCAGCCACTGGCAGCTGCTGCTGCTGAGCTTAAGTATCAGCCTGCTAACTCCTTCAACCAATCAAGTGATGCAGTAAGACAACTTCTTTCAGGGCCAGCTGCGCTCATCACGTTGCCAAGAGACTGACTCTGCTGCAGGCTAGGCCTATAACTGTTAGCTTATACTTGGAACGACGGCCACTTCCAACACATTTAAGCTTCTATTAAGTATCAAAAATTTGTAATATAACAGTTCTTCATCTCTGATCTTGTCTGACCTCAAATACTTGGAATGTAACTATTACATGCATCTGATATGTGAATGAATTGTCTACAACTGTTCTCTTTCATGCTTCTAACATCAAATATACTTTATTCTAAACCAGTAGTTCTCAAACTCTTTTTTCGTGGACCACTTGAAAATTGCTGAGGGTCTCAGTGGACCACTTAATGATCTTTCCAAATGTTGTTTGTACCGTTAGCTAACTACTGTAAAGCACTTTGGATAAAAGCGCTATATAAAAAACCCCTTTAAAATAATTAATGTTTTTTTGTTCTACAAATAAAAGCACACAACTCATTTTAATATCAATAGTCTTACCTTTCTAATGCGATAGATATGTCCTCTCTCCCCCGCTGCAGCAGCCTCTGAGTTGGGGCTCAGAAGGAGGGGGTCTCTCCAGGCGCCGCCCAGGCATGCACCTTAGAGGGAACTATCCGCGGACCACCTGAGTGGAGCTTGCGGACCACTGGTGGTCTATGGACCACAGTTTAAGAACCTCTGTTCTAGACCTTCCATAGGACCATGGCAATGGGAAATGAGGGTCCAGAACTTGCTACTTACCAAATTCATCCAACGGGAAAGCTATTAAGAACCAAAACTACATAACTATTCAACTGGTGGTTAAAATATTTGGGGTTAAGATAAAGATAGTCACATTAAAAAAGGAGGAAACAACTGAAGATACACGAATTTGAACAGCTGGAAGCCAGAGTGGTCACCTCCCCACCTACTGCTCTCAGTGGGATGGGAATCAATGAAAGAAGCTAGGAATCAGAAAATCCTGGACAGCAATTGGTTGCAATCCTGTCTGGCAAAGTGGGGGGCAGGGAAGGAGGAGAAACTCTTTGTCTGCATTTCTACAGAACAAGCCACAGGATCAACCCAAACATCATTAAACTATGTATTTTAAAGTAGTTACTTTGTCTGTAAAGTCGATCAAATGGGAGAGATTGAAATCAGTCAGTTGATTCCATTTTAATAAGTAAACAGGAATTGATGGCTTTACAGTAAAGTTTACTTCTGCCTCTTGCAACCTGTATAGAACCTATTAAATCTCTGGTTGGTACTACCTGAATTAATAATCAGAACATCTTGATCTTGAAATGCACCTCTCAGTGACAGTATAATATAGGTAGTGTTCCATATTTTCAGCTTTTACCGATTTTCACTGATAAATTATCAGGTTTTTTTTTAGTAAAGGAGTTAAGTTTTTACTGATTTTTACCCATTTATCAATCCACTCAGTATTTTTTGGGGTACTTATTTTTGTTAAACACTAAAGTTTAAGAACATAAGAATGGCCGTACTGGGTCAGACTAATGATCCATCTATCTCAGTATCCTGTCTTCCGACAGTGGCCAATGCAGGTTCCCCAGAGGGAATGAACACAACAGGTAATCATCAAGTGATCCATTCCCTGTCGCCCATTCCCAGCTTCTGGCAAACAGAGGCTAGGGACACCATCCCTGCCCATCCTGGCTAATAGCCATTGATGGACCTATCCTCCATGAACTTATCTAGTTCTTTTTTTAACTCTGTTATAGTCTTTGCCTTCACAACCTCCTCTGGCAAAGAGTTCCACAAGTTGACTGTGCATTGCAGAAATGCACAGTGTGTGTGAAGAAATACTTCCTTTTGTTTGTTTTAAATCCGCTGTCTATTAATTTCATTTGGTGACCCCTTGTTGTTCTCTTATAAGGAGGAGTAAATAACACTTCCTTATTTACTTTCTCCACACCAGTCATGATTTTATAGACCTCTATCATATCCCCCCTTAGTCATTTATTTTCCAAGCTGAAAAGTCCCAGTTTTATTAATCTCTCCTCATACGGAAGCCGTTCTATGCCCCTAATAATTTTTGTTGCACTTTCTGAACCTTTTCCAATTCCAATATAACTTTTTTGAGATGGGGCGAGCAGATCTGTATGCAGTATCCAAGATGTGGGCCTACCATGGATTTATATAGAGGCAATATGATACTTTCTGTCTTCTTATCTATCCCTTTCTTAATGATTCCCAACATTCTGTTTGCTTTCTTGACTGTCGCTGCACACTGCGTGGATGTTTTCAGAGAACTATCTACAATGACTCCAAGATCTCTTTCTTGAGTGGTAACAGCTAATTTAGACCCCATCATTTAATATGTATAGTTGGAATTATGTTTTTCAATGTGCACTACTTTGCATTTATAAACATTGAATTTCATCTGCCATTTTGTTGTCCAGTCACCCAGTTTTGAGAGATCCTTTTGTAGCTCTTCATAATCTTCCTGGGACTGAACTATCTTGAGTAGTTTTGTATCATCTGCAGATTTTGCCACCTCACTTTTTTACCCCCTTTTCCAGATCATTTATTAATATGTTGAATAGGACTGGGCCCAGTACACACCCTTAAGGGACACCATTATTTACCTCTCTCCATTCTGAAAACTGACCATTTATTCCTACCCTTTGTTTCCGATCTTTTAACCAGTTACCAATCCATGAGAGGACATTCCCTCTTATCCTATGACAGCTTACATTGCTTAAGAGCCTTTGGTGAGGGACCTTATCAAAGGCTTTCTGAAAATCTAAGTACACTATATCCACTGGATATCCCTTCTCCAGCATGCTTGTTGACTCCCCGCTCAAAGAATTCTAGTAGATTGGTGAGGCATGATTTCCCATTACAAAAACCATGTTGACTCTTCCCCGATAAATTATGTTCATCTATGTGCCCGACAATTTTGTTCTTTACTATAGTTTCAACCAGTTTCCCAGTACTGAAGTCAGGCTTACCAGCCTGTAATGCCATGATCACCTCTGGAGCCCTTTTAAAAAATTGGTGTCATATTAGCTATCCTCCAGTCATTTGGTACAGACGCTGATTTAAATGATAGGTTACAGATGACAGTTAGTAGTTCTGCAATTTCACATTTGAGTTCCTTCAGAACTCTTGGGTGAAAACTATCTGGTCCTAGTGATTTATTACTGTTTAGTTTATCAAATTGTTCCAAAATCTCCCCTAATGACACCTCAATCCTGGACAGTTCCCCAGATTTGTCTCCTAAAAAGAATGGCTCAGGTTTGGGAATCTCCCTCACATCCTCAGCCATGAAGACCGATGCAAATAATTCATTTGGTCTCTCCGCAATGGCCATATCATCCTTGAGTGCTCCTTTAGCAGCTCGATTGTCCAGTGGCCCCCACTGGTTGTTTAGCAGGCTTCCTGCTTCTGATGTACTTAAAAAAGTTTTTGCTATTATTTTTTAAGTCTTTGGCTAGCTGTTCTTCAAATTCTTTTTTGGTCTTCCTAATTATATGTTTACACTTCATTTGCCAGAGTTTATGCTCCTTTCTATTTTCCTCACTAGGATTTAACTTCCACTTTTTGCCTCTCACTGCCTCTTTTACTTTGTTGTTTAGCCACGGTGGCACTTTTTTTGGTTCTCTTACTATGTTTTTTAATTTGGGGTATACATTTAAGTTGAGCCTCCATTACGGTGTCTTTAAAAAGTTTCCATGCAGCTTGCAGGGATTTCACTTTTGGCGCTGTACCTTTTAATTTCTGTTTAACTAACCTTCTCATTTTTGTGTAGTCCCCTCTTCTGAAATTAAATGCTACAGTGTTGGGCTGCTATGGTGTTTTTCCCACCACAGGGGAATTGTTACAAATTATGCAATTGTGTCCTGCAGCTCTGATACTGAAGTAGTTCCACAGTGTAAAACACAGAACACACACACGGTGGAGGTCGGAAAATCAAACAATGTTAATATCGTGCCATGATTGGCCCACAAGGAGATGCTGCATGACTACTTCTGTGTGTCCATTTAGTATGGCACTGAATTTAGAGAATCAATCCTCCACAGATAAAGATACGTATTGCGCTCTATTCATCTGGTTACTTCCTTTAGTACCAATCTCCTCACGGGTTTGTATGGGCAGGCCTGGGTTCTTCTGGATCCCCACACAGCCAGTCCTGCCCTTTCTGTGGCTGGCTCCAGACTACCCCCAAAATGGCTTCCCCCCCCTCCAAGGCTCCTGGGGAGGGCATCTCACTCCCTACTGGTCAGGCTAGCTCTTCTTCCTGAGTTTTCCCTTATCAGTCACTTCACTCTGCCCCCTCCTCTGAGCAGGCACGCCTGCAATCCTTCCCCAACCCACAGGGGCACCTCTTGTTCTACATAGTCTCTCTCCTCTCCCCTCCTCCGAGTTGCCTTGCAGACTCCGTTCTGCCCTTGGATTACCCTTCCTACCAGGGACAGTGTGCCACTCGCTGAACTACCAGCACAGAGAGCCCCAGGAACCCAGGTAAACTCCTGGGGGGTTACGGACAGATAAAGTAAAAAAGGTGAATCTGGGGCAAAAATGCAAATCTAAGCCCGAATATCAACAAGGAAATCAGTGCTTAGACATTTTCAAGAAAAGTAAAGACAGAAGTGAAGAGACCGCATTGAGCTGCCAGTACTGCAGCACTGAGGTCAGTGCTCACGCTGACAGAATAAAGGAGAATGTTGAAAGTAAGTGACAGAAGAAGCTTAAAGAAGAAAGTGACCTTCAGGATAAACAGTCAATATCAGGAGCTTCCACCAGGGCTTTAATGGAAGTGAGGACACAGCTCGATTGTGTCAATGAATTTGTGCATTCTCTTTGATTCGCTGGACAACCACTGTTAATCACAGAGGGGCTTATTGGTGACTTTGTGCATAATATGGTCTAGCAGCAAAAATACTTCCTAATGCAGACAACCTCACTCATAAGATGCTTTAGTATCTAAACTGATGGAACGAATTAATGGAAATGTGGTATCTAGTCTGATTTTTGACAAGTCTCCTAATGCTTAGACCATCCGATTCTTGGCCTTTTTTTTTTTTTAATTTCAAAGTGAATAAATCCGCATTGTTTTCTGCTGATGTGACATTCATCCCCTCTGCTGACAGCAATTTTATCGATGCAGGAATAACTCACATGTGTGAGATATACCAACTAATTTGGGGAAACGTGGCCACAACTAATACAGATTCTGCTTCCTACAAGGCTAAGTTTGCATGGGAGATTAAACTCAATCAGAAACCAGAGCTGCTATGTATTACCTGTCCTGCTCATCTGATTAACATTACACTGTCAGCAGCTACTGCTACAGAAGAAATGAAACACAGGAAATCTTGCATCATTGGATTCTGGGCCGTTTTCAAGAATGTGAACAAACTGAAGGCTTTGTTTTACACAGTGCGAGACAAGTGCAGAGCCAGCTACCAATTAAAGTATCCCGGTTGTGCCACATCGGTGGATGAGCTTATATTTCACTGCCTGTCATATAAATAGCGTGTGAACTGTGCTAATGTGTCTCCTAGATCATCCTGAGTTTGTTAATTCTAAAGCAGAAACACTGAAGAGACTGGAAAATAACCAAAATGACCAGTGGATTAAGCACACCAAGCTAATCACAGAATCATAGAACTGGAAGGGACCTCGAGAGATCATCTAGTCCAGTCCCCTGCACTCAAGGCAGGACTAAGTATTATCTAGACCATCCCCAACAGGTGTTTGTCAAAGTCTGCTCTTAAAAAGCCCCAATGATGGAGATTCCACAACTTCCCTAGGCAATTTATTCCGTGATTAACCACTCTGACAATTAGGAAGTTTTTCCTAATGTCCAACCTAAACCGCCCTTGCTGCAATTTAAGCCCATTGCTTCTTGTCCTATCCTCAGAGGTTAAGAAGAACAATTTTTCTCCCTCCTTCTTGTAACAACCTTTTATGTACTTGAAAATTGTTATCATGTCCCCTCTCAGTCTTCTCTTCTCCAAACTAAACAAACCCTATTTTTTCCAATCTTCCCTCATAGGTCATGTTTTCTAGACCTTTAATAATTTTAGTTGCTCTTCCCTGGACTTTCTCCAATTTGTCCACATCTTTCCTGAAATGCGGTGCCCAGAATTGGACACAATACTCCAGCTGAGGCCTAATCAGTGCGGAATAGAGTGGAAGGATTACTTCTCGTGTCTTGCTTACAATACTCCTGCTAATACATCCCAGAATGATGTTTGCTTTTTTTCCAACAGCATTGCATCATATTTAGCTTGTGATCCACTATGACCCCCAGATCCCTTTCCATAGTACTCCTTCCTAGGCAGTCATTTCCCATTTGGTATGTGTGCAACTGATTGTTCCTTCCTAAGTGGAGTACTTTGCATTTGTCCTTATTGAATTTCATTCTATTTACTTCAGACCATTTCTCCAGTTTTTCCAGATCATTTTGAATTTTAATCCTGTCCTCCAAAGCACTTTCAACCCCTCCCAGCTTGGTATTGTCCGCAAACTTTATAAGTGTACTCTCTATGCCAGTATCTAAATCAAAGATGAAGATATTGAACAGAACCGGACGCAGACCTGATCCCTGCGGGACCCCACTCGTTACTTCCTTCCAGCGTGACTGTGAACCACTGATAACTACTCTCTGGGAACGATTTCCCAACCAGTTATGCACCCACCTTATAGTAGCTCCTTCTATGTCAGAAGTGGGCAAACTTTTTGGCTCAAGGGCCACATCTGGGTATGGAAATTGTATGGTGGGCCATGAATGCTCATGAAATTGGGGGTTGGGATGTGTGAGGGGGTGAGGGCTCTGGAGTGGGGCCAAAAATGAGCAGTGCGAGCGGGGGCTCCAGGCTCAGGCAGAGGGTTGGGATGTGTGTGGGGCTGAGGGCTCCGGCTGGGGGTGCGGGCTCTGGGGTGGGGCTGGGTATGAGGGGTTGGGTGTGCAGGAGGGTGCTCCGGGCTGGCACTGAGGGTTTAGGAGGGTGGGAGAGGGATCAGGGCTGGGGCAGAGGGTTGGGGCGGGGCAGGGGGCCAGGGATGCAGGCTCTGGGCGGCGCCTACCTCAAGCAGCTCCTAGAAGCAGCGGCATGGCCCCCCCCTCCTACGCAGAGGCGCGGCCAGGCGATTCTGCGTGCTGCCCTGTCTGCAGGCGCCATCTCTGCAGCTCCCATTAGCCTGGGTTCCCAGCCAATGGGAGCTGCGGGGGCAGCACTTGGGGCAGGGGCAGCATGTGAAGCCCCCTGGCTGCCCCGACATGTAGGAGCCAGAGGGGGAACATGCCACCGCTTCCGGGAGGCACGTGGAGCTGGAGCGGGGCAAGCCTCGGACCCCGCTCCCCGGCTGGAGGTCAAGGGCCAGGTTAAAACATCTGATGGGCCAGATGCGGCCCCGGGCCGTAGTTTGCCCACCCCTGATCTAGGTTGTATTTCCCTAGTTTGTTTATGAGAAGGTCATAAGGATCAAAAGCCTTAATAAAGTCAAGATATACCACATCTACCACTTCCCCCCATCCACAAGGCTGGTTACCCTATCAAAGAAAACTTCAGGTTGGTTTGACATGATTTGTTCTTGACAAATCCATGCTGACTGTTATTTATCACCTTATTATCTTCTAGGTGTTTGCAAATTGATTGCTTAATTATTTGCTCCATTATCTTTCTGGGTACAGAAGTTAAGCTGACTGGTCAGTAATTCCCCAGATTGCCCTTATTTCTCTTTTTATAGATGGGCACTATATTTGCCCTTTTCCAGTCTTCTGGAATGTCTCCCGTCTTCCATGACTTTTCAAATGTTCATTATTGAAAACTTGACACACAGAAGACAATGGCATTTTTTCCGACTACTGCCAACATGTTTGCCAATACAGATGTTTACTGGATTCTGACAACCATAATGTCAGCTGTATTAAGCACAAAAGCTGCAAGGAAAAACATACAGCGAGAAAACCCAGGTGTTTCTGCAAATCTTTCCGACTCTGGAACACAAGAAAACCAAGAGGGCATTCAAAACCTTCAACTTTGAACCCCGAAGTGTTTGGTGTCGAAGATTCTTTTTGGACTGTCATTCAGGTGTTGCACCCTTTTTTCAAGGTGAATTTTGCAGCCAACTATGACTGTTATGTTAGACTGTTTCAACCATTTGCCACTAAAGATGAACTTTCAAATCTGAAAGGGGAATTTATTACTTACATTAACTTTCCTAACCCTGACAATGTGAAACGGGATGTGCTGGCTTTTTGAACAGCTATCAAGACATACTTCCCAACTTCAGCAAAGTGACATGGTGAGCTATAAATGTACCCCTAAATCTACTGATGCAGAGCACATATTTTCAAATTTGGACTACCTCCAAGACAGCAAGAGACTCAAAATGAGTGAGGATATTTTAAAGAAGATTATGCGAGCGTACGCAAACAAGGCTTTCTGGAAAAACTATTAGCTCCAAGAAAGACAAAATATATCTTTGTACATTAAAAAAAGTTTCAAATATACTGTAGTAAAATGTATATATTACTAAAGTTTTTTTTGTTTTTCTTTTTCCCTCAATTTTATTTTTAACCTGATTTCATCCTGGCTTTCATGTTTATTTTCCAAACTCTGAAAAATTCCCAGATTTTTTTTTAAATAAATAAAAACAGAAAATACAGACCACTATATATAGTAATAACCCTGTACTAACGTTAGCACTGAGAAATAAAGTAATAGCTTAAACATGACTCCCATTGTCACACTAACAACATTCTTGCATCTTACTAAAGTGACCACACTTTATTTAAACATTTGATTCAGTCACTGAAAGAGCTTTGCATGGGGGAAATAGCCAAGAAAGTGGTGCAACAGAATCCTCTTTTCCCCCCAAATCCTGAGGAAGGGTGAAGAGCACTTACTCAGACTGTAGTTACTATTACAGCACTCTCGGCGCCTATCATATGCAGAATTTCAGATGAGTAAATTCTCACTGTTGATTAATCTACTGACTATGCCTCTGCCAGTCTGCTCATATTTCCACTTCTACCATCAAGCAGTACCCCAGATAGCTGCTTATAGCATTGCTCCTAATTCAAGGTTTGCACACTCGTCCCAGACAGGAACTCCATGATTTGTCCCTACTGTGGTTTAGGCCTTGAAAGCTCAATATTGCAAGGTGCTGAGCACTCTTCAAGTGCTGAGTGCTCTCAAGTTCTACTTTGGTGGAGCTGAAGATACCCAACACTTTGCAGAGGTTATCAGCAACTTGGAGGACTGATCCCTGAACTCCAGTAGTGGATAAGTTGTGGCCTCTGTACAGTATAATTATATGTAATACTGAAATAAAATATTTTAAACAGTCATCCAAAAGGAAGATTACGTTTCTATACAACCTTCTGAATTTTCTCTACATCTATTGCCAAGGGAACAAATTCTTATACTGTTACTTATTCAAAGATAATGTACTAGGGCTGTCAATTAATCACAGGTAACTCAAAAAAATTAATCGTAATTTAAAAAATGTAATTGCAATTAATCACAATGTTAAACAATAGAATACCAATTGAAACTTATTAAATATTTTTGGGTGTTTTGCTACATTTTCAAATATATTGATTTCAGTTACATCACAGAATATAAAGTGTACAGTGCTCACTTTATATTATTTTTGGTTATAAATATTTGCACTATAAAAATGATAAAAAGAAACAGTATTTTTCAATTCACTTCATACAAGTACTGTCATGCAATCTCTTTATCATGAAAGTGCAACTTAAAAATGTAGATTTTTTTGTTACATAACTGCACTCAAAAACAAAACAATGTAAAACTTTAGAAGCTACAAGTCCACTCAGTCCTACTTCTTTTTCAGCCAATCGCTAAGAGAAGCAAATTTGTTTACATTTACTGGAGATAATGCTGCCCGCTTCTTATTTATAATGTCACCTGAAAGTGAGAACAGGCATTCGCATGACACTGTTGTAGCTGGTGTTGCCAGATGCACTAAAGATTTATATTCCGCTTCATGCTTCAGCCATCATTCCAGAGGACATGCTTCCATGCGGATGACGCTCGTTAAATAAATAATGCGTTAATTAAATTTGTGACTGAACTCCTTGGGGGAAAATTGTATGTCTCCTGCTCTGTTTTACCTTCATTCTGCCACATATTTCCTGGTGCCTTACGCAGCTGCGTGCTTTGCATAAGGGTAAGGACGGCCCTGGATAGAGGGCAACAGATATTTGCTTACAATTAATAGTAACACTACACAGTTGTTTAGTTCAAGGAGCAATAGTACAAAGAGTGAACAATATTGTACCCTGCTGGAATTGCAGGGGGGTGGATTTTAAGTAGGTAGAGTATGAGTTTAGTTACCTAAGTCGAAATTCAACCAGCATACTGGAGATAAGTGGAGCTATTACAAAATGTGTTTAAAGATTTCATGACACAAGTGGGCAGGACCTCAGATATATATCATTTCCTCAGTTTTACATCACCAGAAACAGTGTTATTAATTGAGTATTGACTCTAAGGGAAAGTGATTCCTACTGTATAACCAATACCACCGAAAGCAGTAATTGCTTAGGCGTTCCTTCAAAGATTGCTATTTAACACTGAGCTAGTACTACCCTATTTAATTTGTAAAATCTGACAGAATTACAACACATCATGCTGGGTTTGCTACAGAGCAGTAAATCATTTAGGCACTTGTCATAAATATAAAGGGAAGGGTAACCACCTTTCTGTATACAGAACTATAAAATCCCTCCTGGCCAGAGGCAAAACCCTTTCACCTGTAAAGGGTTAAGAATCTAAGATAACCTTGCTGGCACCTGACCAAAATGACCAATGAGGAGACAAGTTACTTTCAAAGCTGGAGCGGGGAGGAACAAAGGATCTGTCTGTCTATGTGATGCTTTTGCTGGGAACAGATCAGGAATGCTCTTCAGAACTCCTGTAAAAAGTTAGTAAGCAATCTAGCTAGAAATGCATTAGATTTTCTTTTGTTAAATGACTGGTAAAATAGGTTGTGTTGAATGGAATGTATATTCCTGTTTTTGTGTCTTTTTGTAACTTAAGGTTTTGCCTAGAGGGATTCTCTATGTTTTGAATCTGATTACCCTGTAAGGTATTTACCATCCTGATTTTACAGAGGTGATTCTTTTACTTTTTCTTTAATTAAAATTCTTCCTTTAAGAACCTGATTGTTTTTTCATTGTTCTTAAGATCCAAGGGTTTGGGTCTGTGTTCACCTATGCAAATTGGTGAGGATTTTTATCAAGCCTTCCCCAGGAAAGGGGGTGTAGGGCTTGGGGGGATATTTTGGGGGGAAGACGTCTCCAAGTGGGCTCTTTCCCTATTCTTTGTTTAACACACTTGGTGGTGGCAGCATAGGGTTCAAGGACAAGACAAAGTTTGTAACTTGAGGAAGTTTTTAACCTAAGCTGGTAAGAATAAGGCCCCCACATCTGCACCCTAGAGTTCAGAGTAGGGAAGGAACCTTGACAGAAAGGTGGTTACCCTTCCCTTTATATTTATGACAGCACTGATTTAGGAAAGCAGTTCTAGTTAGGAAGGGAACTTAAGCAATTGCTTAAAGTCTCACTGAAGTTACTGGGACTTACACACATACTTAAGTGCTTTTTCTAATTGGGACTTTAGAATGCTCCTTTCAAGCTCTGGTAGATAGTTCTTTACCATTTCAAAGTGAATAAGATTTGTAAAGTAATGAAAAATAACTTCTCTGAACACTAGCTCAATGAAATCAATATGTAAACCACAATACTGGCTGCCAGGGACCAAGCTACTATACCTGCTATATTTTATGCTGTGTTAGATAGGGGATATTAGAGGCCCACTGCTACTTAGTTACTCCTTCATATCTTTTGAAAAATCTCCAATTCTGTCTGAAAGCACTGCAGATACAGTAGACTGGAGCGTTGGAAGATAAAATGAATGGGTCATGGGATGTACAGGCCCCGCATTGGACAAGAAGGGGTTAACCCCATATTATGGGTGGAGGAAGCCATGCCCTGTCGCCACTGTTGGGCATACTCCAACTGGAGCCACAGTATAAAAGGCAGCAGCCCATCTCAGTCAGGGTTGACTGCTGAGGAGAGAGGACACATATTGCAGGCTCCCCCCCGGGAGCTGTTGGAGTTCCAGATTGCGGAGGCCAAGCATGCCGAGATCCAGGTGGATACCCAGCTGCCCACTGCAGCCCAAGGACAGACAGAGTCATTGGGAGCTTTGCAAGCCGACGAACCCAGAGACCCAGGAGACTTGTGTACAACAACGCTAGAAAACTGGGTTGGAAGTAACCTAGGGGAACTAGACATTGATCTGGTTGTGGAACCAGGACAAAGGCAGCATGTTTCGGATGGATCCCTGCTGACATAGTGGTGAATCCATTCACTGTTATCAGGGCCCTGGATTAGGACCCAGTGAGTAGGGAGGGCCTGGGTCTGCCTACCCCGGCCACCAGCCACCCTTTGGTGGAAGGCCATTTCGCCACTGGCCACTAGGCCACAAAGCCCCGATTAAGAGGGAAGCCATATTGACTCTGACCACTAGTCAGTCTTTTTAGGCCTTAATATTGCTTCTCTGACAGTTAAAGTCGTTTTAGCATTCAGAGGTGTTACTACTGCAAAAGGACATCTGCCATCCAGGTGAACACATTATATTTTTGAGTGGAAAGAGACAAGAAATCATCTTGAACCTATAATTTTATGTAAGTAGCATTTTGGTCACTCTTTCTTCTGTCACTAGATGTACCAGAAGTGCCACCAAGGCTGAAGAGAGTAAAAGAGGCAGTCAGAGACAAAAAATACATCCTTTAAAAAGCTAGTGAGGAAACTGAAATGAGCATAAACTCTGGCAAGTCAAGTGTAAAAGTATAATTAGGCAGGTTAAAAAAAGAATTTGAAGAGAAATTCACAAAAGACACACAAAAAAATTATTTGCTGTTAGTTTAAGTACATCAAAAGCACAAAGCCTTCCAAACAATCAGTGGAGCCACTGGACAATCCAGGTGCTAAAGGAACACTCAAGAAAGGCAAGGTCATTGCGGAGAAGCTAAATGAATACTTAGCATTGGTCTTCACTGGAGAGGATGTGAGGGACATTCCCATGCCTGAGCCATTCCTTTTAGGTGACAGATCTGAGGCACTGTCCTAGATTGAGGTGTCAACAGAAGAGATTTTAAAACTAATTACTGTTTAATTTATTCATAAGTCACCAGGACCCGATGGTATTCACCCAAAAGCTCTGAAAGAACTCAAATGTGATTGCAGAACTACTAACTGTGGTATGTAACCTATTACTTAAATCAGGCTCTGTACCAGATGACTGGAGGATAGCTAATGAAATGTTGCTTTTTAAAAAATGCTGAAGAGGTGATCCTGGCAATCACCATGCAAGGTGAGCCTACCTTCAATACCAGGAAAATTGGTTGAAACAATAGTAAAGAACAGAATGATCAGACATGTAGATAAACATGATTTGTTGGAGAAGAGTCAGCATAGCTTTTGTACAGGGAAATCATGCCCCACCAATCTATTACAATTCTTTGAGGGTGTCAACAAACATATGGATAAAGATGTTCTAGCACATACAGTGTACTTCGATTTTCAGAAAGCCTTTGACAAGGTCCCTCACTAAAGGCTTTTAAACAAAGTAGGCAGTCATGGGATACAAGGGAAGGTCCTCTCATGGATCAGTAACTGGTTAAAAGATAGGAAACAAAGGATTGGAATAAACGGTCAGTTTTCACAGTGGAAAGGGATAAATAGCAGTGCCGTTCCACGTAATATTCATACATGATCTGGAAAAAGGGGAAAGCAGTGAGGTGGCAACGTTTGCAGGTGATACAAAATTACTCAAGACAGTTAAATCCAAAGCTGACCCTGCAAAGAGTTACAAAGGGATCTCACAAACCTGGGTGACTGGGCAACAAAATGGCAGAGGAAATTCAATGTTGATAAATGCCAAGTAACGCACATTGGGAAACATAATCCCAACAACACATACAAAATGAGGGGTCTAAATTAGCTGTTACCACTCAAGAAAGATCTTAGAGTCTTTGTGGATAGTTTTCTGAAAACATCCACTCAGTGTGCAGTGGCAGCCAAAAAAGCGAACAGAATGTTGGGAATCATTAAGAAAGGGATAGATAATAAGACATAAAATATCATAATGTCACTATATAAATCCATCGTATGACCACATCTTGAATACTGCATGCAGTTCTGGTAGCCCCGTCTACAGAAAAATATATTAGAATTGGAAAAAGTACAGAGAAGGGCTGCAAAAATTACCTCAGGTATGGAATAGCTTCCATACAAGGAGTTATTAAAAAGATAGGGACTGCTCAGTTTGGAAAAGAGATGACAAAGAGGGAAATGCTAGAGTTTATAAAATCATGAATGGCGTGGAGAAAGTGAATAGGCAAGTGTTATTTGCCCCTTCACCATAACCCAGAAACCAGGGCCGAATGGGCCAAATTTGTGAGAGTGGCGTTGTGACATTACGGCCTGGTACATAAGGTCACAGCACTACTCAATCAAATTTGGTCCATCCAGCTCTCCATCATCATGATGGATGGGCAGCAGGGTCAAACCCGAGTGGCACAGCAACCTTGTGCAGCAGGCTGCAAAGCCCGGAGTGGGTAGCCAAGCCTAGTCAGCCTTGCGGGACCAGAGCTGCCATTGCGGAGTAAGTGCAGGGTGGGCTCTGCAACCCCCTAGGGCCTCCACCACCCAGCCCAGGGGCAGGACTGAATCCTCCTGACCCACCCACCCCAGCTTCCCACCCAACATTTTGACACATTCTGGTGATCCAAATTTGGGTTGCGACCCAGAGGTTGAAAAACCCTGATCTAGTTCACCTTACTCTTAAGGTGCATACTTTCTTTTCTTCCCCACCCCATATGGATGTTGAAATCCAGGGGTTTTCAACCTGTGGTCCGCAGACCCCTGGAAGTCAACAGACTATGTCTAAGATTTCCAAAAAATTTTAGGGGTCTGCAAATGAAAAAAGGTTGAAAACCACTGTTCTGAGCTGCTTAAAATCGAGGAAGCTAAATTCACAAAAACTATTACAGTAATTTAGAATTTCAAGTCTGATTAAAGATGATTGAAGAATGAGCACAGCAGTAAATACCAATTTAACAGCACATGGACCAGCTGCTCTTTGTATCACATTTGTGCACAGCCATTCTTTACAATGTCTGTACTAATCTAACCAGCTTGCATTCCAAAGATACTTCAGTATCTAAACATGATTATCATTATATAGTTATAACAGGTCTCCTGCCTGTCTTCTGACAAAGTGCTCCTTGGATCCGTTTGGATGATGCCAATGTTAAATGGTACTTCAAAGTGCCCAGACATGGGAGTGAAAGCCTTTGTAAAACCAGAAAGCCACAGGCAGAAGAGCTTTGAAAAATGTACTCTAACACCATGCATTTTTTTTATTCAGTATTGCTGTTGTGATAAGTGGGCCTACAAATTTACCCTAATTGTGAGTTCAACTTTAACAAGTGAGTGAAGGTTCATAAAATGCACAATAATCTATAACAACAAATATTGATGGGAAAAGGTATGAAAGGGAGGCAGAAAGACAATTAGTCCAAACAAAAAGGCCTACTGATATAACTCAAGGAGTGAGTTGATATAATTCTTGATAAAAAAGAAAAGCAAATTCTTGATAAAAAAGAATCAGAAATCAATCAACCAAAATGGGTGCATCGGAAACTATGCCTAACTGATGGACAAAATAGTGGGATAGACTATTCTGCCCAGCACTCCCTTTGTCTATCCATAAAGCAAGAGACTTCAGGAGGAAAATGGGATACTGGAGCAAGCTGCACCATCATTGCTGCCACCTCCACTGTCTCCGAGAACCCTAAGCCATTGTCCATCTGATCCTGAGAGATGTCCTGACCAGACTGGGCCAGAGAGAGTGACCCAGATGACACTGCCACCTCAAACCAGCTTCAGCTGACTCCCAACCACCACCTAGGATGAAAGTGGACTGGACTTTAACAGCGGCAGCTCGAGCCCATCTCAACTAATATTTTCTCTTTTCCCCAAAAGGGCAGTTAGTACCATCTTTGATATCAACTAAGAGACTGTCCCTCAAGGGAGTTTTCTCTTCTAAAAACCCTCTCCTGGCTAAAGGAAAAGGGAATAAGGGGCACTACTAAAATGAGAGCCTCATTTAATACTTTACATTTCAAATATTTTCACTGTTTTCCCTCTTCTTTATCTTTAATAAAAGATAATTTTTGATGGTGTGTTTGCCGCAGTACTAAGCAGGCTGAGGTCTCTATATACCAAACCCTGAGCCTTGTTTAACACTGTTTAATGTTAGATAGTGACTGGGTTATGCTAACACCTTTGGCCAATATATTCCATCTAAATTAATAAAATGCCCACCCACCACCTTCCCATTTTGGAACAACACCTACTTCAGGCCTAAAAGTCAGAGCATGAATGGAAAGAACCAGTTAGCCACAACAGGTTTTTAATTATTTTTAACTCACTTTAACAGCACCCTGTAGCAATTCATGGAGTAATTCACCACAAAAAAGATAATATCATAAAACAAGGTACTTCAGGATAATCAGCAAATCAAATAATGCAACCGAGTGAACAGTTTTAGTTGCTTTGTAGTGAACAAAAACACATGAGCGTACACAGTGTCAGCCAAGGTCAGGTGACTGACTATGGACAGCACAAGGTAGAAAAGATTTGTACTTTTTGAAAGATACTTCCTTCATTCCAACAAGTCTCGACTGCAAGAAGAAAAAAAGCGGCTGTAAATTATCTGAAGATATTGGAAGTGAATTGGACATCTAACTCTTGGGTTTACTGTTAAGGTTTGAGTCTCAGACCTGCCTCTCCCTCTCCAAGAAGGTTAAACCCCTTCCTCCCCCTCTCCCCAAATCTGTGGACTAACATGTTCTAATAGTTAAGGCCCACGTGCAAACAGAAGCTAGTAAGTCTATGTGCATAAGGTACTTCCACATGCGAATACCCATATTTATAAACATCTATTAATTCTGTCTGCAACAATCTGCTTTTGTGTTTGCATTTGTTTTTTCAGATGCAACAAGCCTCAAGTTTGTAAAAATTTGACCCTATACTTGAAGCATCCTAAATATTTTCCTTTGCATCTGACCTAATACTCCCCTTTGAAAACCAAATTTTTTTTGTCCTAGTCTGGAGTTTTCTTCATACCATATTAATGAACAGAACAACAAGCCAAAAAGGGAGGAATGGGCAGGAATCAGGAATGTTAAGACTGTTAGGAGCACGCCCACGGTCAGCAAAAAGTACTTAAAATAAGCAATAGAAAAATCCAGCAGAATCTGTTATCATACAATAGGCATATTTTCCAAACCTGTAATCTTATATGCAAGCAATGCTATTTGCAAAACCAGCACTTTAGAACTGCCCTTGCTCCGAAATACAAAAAATATACCCAAATAGTTTACACTAACAGAAAAAAAATGAGGAATCTCACTTGCTTCCCTACCCCACATATATGCTTTATGATCTTCTGAAAACAGAATATTTACTTGCTTGAGCAAGAAAACAACAGGAGTCATGTATTTTCTTTATTGGCTATCAAATTACCCTCTCTGTTACTTGCTGAAATAGCCTAAATCTTGCTTTCATCTGTGCAAAGAGAAGGAAGTCTACTTTCAACATCTCCATGAAACAAAAATGAAAGCATGTGCATGTCATCTTAGGTTCTAGTCATTTAATCAAAACTTTTTACTTCTTGCTGATAGAGTGAGGGACACCACACTCTCTACACAATGAGCCAACTAACTTCTCAGCTAGTATAAGTCCATCTAGCTTTTATGTTGATTTATACTATCTGAGAATCAGAATCTGAATCCCAATAACTGTTTATAAACTGGGGAACAAGGTGTATTATTTTTTGCTTGTGTGCAGTCACCTAGCTATCTACATCCACATGAAGTGGGTGGAGCTGATGTTTTCTGCACCCAAACTTGTTGAAGCGTCCTATGAATAAGGCTTACCTTCTCCCCTTCAGTAGTTAATGTTCCACTACTGGTTCAATTTCAAGACAAGTGTCCACATTAAAACACTTCAATGATTACACATTTATAATGGTTTACTACTTTATATGAAGCATTTTCCATGGTCCTGGGCCCTGTTTTTTTCCCCCTTTATTTAACGCATTGTTCAGGAGAAGGCTACTAGTATGTGATACTCATCTTTGCAAGCATTTGGGAAAGAGGTATCTTATGTACTGTGGCCAGGACAGATCTGCGCAGATGACTAACCAGATATGCAAGGAGAATTTCTGAGCCTAAGGGTTTTCAAAAAGTGAGCCGATTGCAAAGTGGCCCTGTGTTCTAGGAAGAGGGTGCACATTTTGGGGCAATGCAGCATGATCATCCATGGGAACAGTTTCCTCAGAGATTTTCACATTTGGGAGATGATATCAAGCATGAAAATATTATGTCAGTGCAGGGCAGTGGCTAGGCACTGGACCATTATTCTTGGTTCCAGATCAGTAAAACAGAAGCTGTACTTGAGAAAATGCAAAAATTAGCAGTGGGCACATTCCTACAACTGATATTACCTGGCTACAAAGTAAAAGAAGACATTGTAAATTCTACAGCATCCATCAATGGAAGCAGGTTATTTAGCCACAAAATATACATATAGACCCAGAGCACCACCAAACTAATCCAACATCAACACATCAAGGACAAAAAAAAATCTCCATAAGTCTTTCTGAATATCTTCATTACATGCACAAACATTAGTCTGAGTGCATTCAGATGACCACACAACTCTGTGCCTGTGCACGTAACCACGAATGGATTTTCAGAACAGTTAGATACTTAAAATGACATCTGAAATTTCTTAACAAAAACTATTCACTGATATCTACACACATTTACCAATTTAGATGCAGAGTGCTTGGGTTTTGAAATCCAGCTATATATGCATATCCATTTTCATTGATGTAGTATAAAATAATTTATGTTCTGTTTTATTTCCCTTTTGAGATATACCTGGTATAGAAGAAATTTAGACTCCTGGTTTGTATTTTTGGCACATTTAAGTCAAAGTGACTAAAGGTAAAGACAAAGACACTAACAACTTTGAAAGCAAAATATTAGTTCTTACCCACAGGATCCCAAACACATCTGATAATGTGATTATTTCCCTAAGTAAAGAGAATAGGATGTTCATAAATTCAACGGTAGTTTAGTTCACAATGACAAGAATTTTCCAGTCTCCACTACCTAATTTAGTCACTTCGGTATACCTTGTGCACCCCCTATACATGGAATTCACCCCCTCACTCAGCAGCTGTCATTCAGAATGCCCTCAGATGTCTGAGTTAAAACCAAACCTTTATACTATATTCATTTCTTGATGTTTATTTTTATGAGAGTTAAGGGCCTAATCCTCAGAGTGAGCAGTAGTAAGTTAAAATGGCCAAAATGTTGCTTAGCCCATATTAATAACAGAAACACTGACGGGCTGTTAAATTTACTGGTGTATGCAAACATTCAAATTTCTATTTCCCCTATTTCTAGTTAGAATCAAAATTTGATTTTCTAAATCAATGATATAATCATATTAATTAACCATTTGAAGAGGCTTCAAAATATTTTTTAAATATCCTTCTCCTATCCAGCATAAGAGGGGAGAGGATTTTGTTTCGATCCCAGGCTCAATGAGCATCTATTCCAATTATTCTTTGTACACAGTTGGTTGGAAAAGGAAGGCTTTTCTTGTGTCTTTCTGCAAAATCCTTTTTCACAAGCTTGGCAATATCTTCCATTTCTTGGTGGTAGACAGGTTTGCATTATTAATATTTGAAAATGCTCTATGGTATACACACAGAGAATACCATATGGGACTTGAGAATCTGACTGAAATGCTGAGAATGACTTCAAAGAAACAGACGCTGTAGGTTTATAATTTACTGAGATATTATGAATATCTAGCTATACCACATTAATAGCTTTTTATACCATCTGGTAGTCTTGTATGTTTGACATCATATTATAGCCTTGAGCTGGCTCCGTCTTCTGAATTTTGTTACTGTCTTAAAACACATACTACAGCTAATTAATCTGCATGTTTTGACCTCACAAGTGAACTGCTTCATAAATTCAATCTATAAATGTGGAAGGAAAAAGCAATTCCTTTTATTTTCTCAATTACTTTACAAGATCCGATGAGTAAAAAGTTCTTGCCACAGCACTATCTTTGACCGCATCTGCTATGGATAATTCTATTAATCAGTCACCATGGTTTTTATAATGTTCACAGTTAAGACACATACATCCCTTGAACAGTAACAAGTGAGAATCCATAATCACATTTTAGAATGTGGTGACTGTCACATTTCTACAAATTTTTGTCAGTTAATCACTGATGAGGAGCCTGCAAATGATCATGCTGTAAATGATGAGGCTGTTCATTATCCTTCATACAAAAGTCGCACTGAAATGATGATGATCACAGTACATGCTCCTCAGGTGTCTGATCCAAAGTCCACTGAAATCTCTATTAAGTTCATAGTTAAGGTGACATGATGTTCAAATGCATAGAATGGGTAGACTAATAATCTCTCCTAGTTTCCTTTCTCTCTCTCTTTTTCAACCTATACACATGCTTTCCGTTTATGTAAGTCTATTGTCCTTTATGTTTTCAATTAGTCACAAATATATGTTCAATACTGTTTTCAGGAGGGTCTACAAGCTGATTTTTTAAAAATGAAAGGGTTGAATTTTTCAACCTACCAGATTAAAATCTTCAGTCAGTGGGTATAAGAGATACATGGCTGGCATTTATCTGAAATGATAATATGGAGGGAAGGTTGTGGATCGCGGAGCAGTTTGATAATATAGGATTGGATTCTACTCCAGCTAGTGAGGGGATTTTATCCATTCTTTGCCCAAGGGGTTTGCAACTTCAGGGTATTTTTGGACCTCTGCTTGTTTTGGGCATCTCAGAAAGAACTAGTAGCATAATTTGCCCCGCCCCCAAATCTTCACCTCTCTCTCAGTTCTACCTTTTGTGACACATAATGGATTGCTGTAACATGCTCTCCACAGGGTTTCCCATGAAGACCACTTGGAGACTACAGCAGAGGTAAAATGCAGCTGCCTCTCTGAAGTGAGGCTAGTCACAGGCAACACATCACATCAGCTCTCCAAGATTTGCACTGTCTCATTATTAGTTTCTGATTGAAATTCAAGGTGTTGATTGCAATCTAAAGTCCTATTCAGTCTGAGTCCTGGATATGAGAGGTGTCGCCAAATGTACTACAACAGCCTTTGAGACCAGCTGTGGTGCTTCAACTAATAATCCACAGCTTTAAATATCCAGGGGCTGGTGGAAGTGTTCCTCAGTGGAAGATTTTCAACTCTGGAATTTCTTCCATGGCTAGTCCAAGACCCAGAGTTTGCTGACCTTTAACAGAGTATGCAAGAAATCTCCCAAGCTGTTGCCTGAGGGGATAAAGTTAGTAGGTCAGCAATTAGTTTGTTTTGGGGAAATCATCTGTTTCTATTAATTATAATACAATTAAAATTACAGAAATAATGTTTTTAAAGGTTTTGTTTTTACAAACCCACCCACCCATTTCCCTTCAGTTTTGTAACATTTTATAAATTAAAGAACAAACATATAACACCTATCCTCTTCCATTCATTGTCTGCTTCCCTATCACACCCATTCAGCCAAAATGGTAGCTTTACCTGTTTCTAAGACTACCTATAGTCCAGTACATCAATAAAGATTTTATTTGGAGGATATTTTTCATCGGTCATGTAGTGGCATCCCTTCGTAAACATGCTTCGTAATTTGTTGGTGTTCCATGCTAATAATATGTCCATAACAAGAAATCACCAAAACCAAAACAGTACTGATGGAGGAGGCAGTTGCTGGGTTCAGCTATGAATATCCTCATTTCTGATCTGAATTAAATAGGTATTAACAAAAAAACCACACACAAAAGATATCACAAAGAGTTCTAAACAGTATGATTCAATAATTCTTCCTCTTTTCTCAACTGTTCAGGTTCCATTGACTTAACTCCCCTGATGTCATAATCTCAAAACCTGTCCAGTCCTCTGAAAAGTCCTCCAGGAAAAAGAGTCAAGATTTTATATTTTATATGTTTAAAAAGCCAGCAGATATTTTTTTTTAAATCTTAATGCTTATAGTGTCATCTGAATGCTTCAAAGATAAAACAGGAACTTTTTTTTTGCACTTTGCAGTTCATCTTCATAGAGTTATATATTCCGACTAAGAAAATAGTACAATAAAATAACCTTTGTATTAATGGCATAAAATTTGGAAAATATTCCCTAAATTTATATCTGGTTTATATTTTGACAGTAAAATAAATTGTACTTTATGCAGCTATACATTTTAATTAGGGCTGTCGATTAATCGCAGTTAACTCACGTGATTAACTCAAAAAAGTTAATCGCAATTTAAAAAATTAATCATTAATCTTAGTTTAATCGCACTGTTAAGCAATAGAATACCAATTGAAATTTATTAAATATTTTTGAATGTTTTTCTACATTTTCAAATATATTGCTTTCAATTACAAATCAGAATACAACGTGTACAGTGCTCACTATCATTTTTAGAGTGCAAATATTTGTAATAAAAATAATATAAACAAAAAAAAGTGTTTTTCAATTCACCTCATACAAGTACTGCAGTGCAATCTCTTTATCATGAAAGTGCAACTTACAAATGTAGATTTTTTTCTGTTATATAACTGCACTCAAAAATAAAACAATGTAAAACTTTAGAGCCTACAAGTCCACTTAATCCTACTTCTTGTTCAGCCAATCATTAAGACAAACAAGTTTGTTTACATTTACAGAAAATAATGCTGCCCGCTTCTTTTTACAATGTAAACAGAAAGTGAGAACAGGCATTTTCATGGCACTTTTGTAGCCGGCATTGCAAGGTATTTACGTGCCAGATATGCTATACATTCATATGCCCCTTCATGCTTCGGCTACCATGCCAGAAGACATGCTTCCATGCTGATGACTCTCGTTAAAAAAATGTGTTAAATTTTTGACTCCTTGGGGGAGCATGGTATGTCACCTTCTCTGTTTTACCTGCGTTCTGCCATATATTTCGTGTCATAGCAGTCTCAGATGATCCAGCACATGCTTTTCGTTTTAAGAACACTTTCACAAAAAGCAAAGAAGGTACCAATGTGAGATTTCTAAAGATAGCTACAGCACTTGACCCAAGATTTAAGAATCTGAAGTGTCTTCCAAAATCTGAGAGGGGTGAGGTGTGGAGCATGCTTTCAGAAGTCTTAAAAGAGCAACACTCTGATGCAGAAACTATAGAACCTGAACCACCAAAGAAGAAATTCAACCTTCTGCTGGTGGCATCTGCCTCAGATGATGAAAGTGAACATGCGTCGCTCCACGCTGCTTTGGATCGTTACCGAGCAGAACCCGTCAGCATGGACGCATATCATCTGGAATGGCGGTTGAGGCAAGAAGGGATATACGAATCTTTCGCACATCTGGCAGGTAAATATCTTGTGACGCCAGCTACAACAGTGCCATGCGAACACCTATTCTCAATTTCAGGTGATGTAAACAAGAAGCAGGCAGCATTATCTCCTGCAATGTAAACAAACTTGTTTGTCTGAGCGATTGGCTGAAGTAGGACTGAGTGGACTTGTGTGCGCTAAAGTTTTACATTGTTTTATTTTTGAATGCAGGTTTTTTTGGTACAGAAATTCTACATTTGTAAGTTCAGCTTCCATAATAAAGAGATTGCAGTACAGTACTTGTATTAGGTGAATTAAAAAATACTATTTCTTTTGTTTTTTACAGCGCAAATGTTTGTAATAGAAAATAAATATAAAGTGAGCACTGTACACTTTGTAGTCTGTGTTGAAACGGAAATCAGTATATCTGAAAATGTTGAAAATATCCAAAAATATTTAAATAAATGGTATTCTATTATTTTTAACAGCACGATTAATTGTGATTAATTGTTTTAATTGCTTGACAGCCCTAATTTTAATGATAGGCAACAATACTTTAGAGCAAACATCACAGGCAAACTTTCAGTAAAGGAGCACTGCTGTGTAATTTTAAATAGATTTAATTATGTGACCTCTTTTGTTTGTCACAGCCTCTAAGAAGTAGTTTAAAACAGTTAATGCATGGTTGCAATGAAGCGTCCAGGAAGTTATTAGGACTGGCAGAGACGTGGTATGAGGTATTTTAAAAGGCAGAAGTTTTACTGACCAAATGCTTATCACAGCAAGGAATTAATTTGTTACACCCTGGAAATTTCCACAGAAAGAGGAATAACTAATATTACTAGTAGGGAATGTAGACTAACTCACCAGTCCCAGTACCAAAGAACACTCTCCATCCTCCAGATTTCAAGTCCCCTTTCTTCAGGGCTTCACAGTTTTATTTCTCCAAAATAAAGCTATTTAACACTAGCTCAGCATCTCTATCATATCCTTCTCACTCCCTGCGGCTCTTAAACTCCACAGGCCCTCTCTCTGGAAGTCAGCATGAGCCTTTCTGCTGCCTTCTCTTTTCTAGCCTGCAGGATTATACTCTGCAAGCCATCCTGAGTCATATATAAACTGGATTCTTTCACTTGACCCTGCAGAAGCCTTCCTACTCCCTGCAGCACTCATTCGCTCACTGTTATATGAGAGCCTCCCTGTAGATCTCACCTGTTTCCAGCTCCACCTGCTGAGCTGGGAGCACTCCTTTATATACTCCCCAGGAAGCAAGCAATCAGGAGACTCAGTCTCATGACCCCTTCCTTGCTGGGGCTGATAAATACAACCGGCAGTCTATCAGTCCCAAACACTGGTTCTTAAAGGGGTTCTGCCTCAGAACAAGGCCAGCCGGTTCCAGCCCCTACAGCCCTTAAAGAAACAAACCATCCTATTACACAGACATAGGGCCAAATTCTCTGCTAGCGTAAAATGAGGGTAGGACCACAGAGTTAAATGAAGTTTTGCATATTTACACCGGAGAATTTGGCTCATAATCTTGGAGCAATAAACTATGGTATGATTTTCTGATTGTGAAATAGACGATAGATGAAGTAATATATATGAATAAATCAAGAATTGTCAGAGGTACCAGATCATTGTTTGTGAGTTCGTTGATTTACCTACCATGCTGAAATCCTTTACTCTTCTTGTTACTCATTTTTCAAAATGTTTCTATTTTTGGTTCCTATCCCTTAAATAGATCACACACAAACATTAAACTTCACTCTTCGGGGAGTCCCTAATAAGCAGACATATTTTCATAGGTTTAAAGAACCGAACATGGGAGTTATGGAAGTATTTAAAAGGTATGATTATGAGAATACAAATGCACACAGATGCTTAAAAATAATATGTATATTTTAAGCAAATACACATCTATATTTTGAAGTGTACAGAATATACAGGATAGAAGCATATAATACTCATCAGTTTGATATTACATGAACAGTCTGACGTTGGAATAATATATAAGCATCATTTTATGCATGCTTTGCAAAAGGCACATAGCCCCAGAGGCAATTTATGAGCATGTATAGGCAACATGGAGAGAATGACTGGCAGGAGATACCACTTGGGGTATAGTTGGATATACCTGGGGTTTAGTTCTGTTCTGGAAAGAACAGAAGAGGGAAAGCCACATGGGAGATATGTGGTCCTATATGGGGAGCAGGAGGAAAGAAGTCACATACAAAGGCAAGAGGCTGTCTGAGAAAAAAATGGGATATGTTCCTGAAAGCCTTGCAAGATTCGAGGCTTAGAATCTCTATGCAGCTTTCAAGAAGTCTCCAGGGATTTCTCTCCCGGAGTAATTCTGAAACCTTTTATACAAACTAAAAGAAATTCCCAGGCAGGCTAAACACTTCACTATCAGGAGTTACGGCGGAAAGAATCTATACATCACTTACTTCAGCCAAAATGCTCAGGAGAACATTGTATTTTTCTGAAAACAGACACAAATTAAAATTCCTTGAAATTAGAAGTAAAGGTACACTTTCTTTTGAATGTTCTGAGCTTTTCTATTATGGTGATGCAGGTAATATTCACTCAATAACCTTCTCTCTGTCCCCACAGATGGTCATTACAATTAAGAGTAAGGTCTAGGGTTAGGGTTTGATTGTTGTAAGAGTGGCACTATGGGTGCAGACTTAAGGTTGCCTGAGTAAAAGCCTCAGCTAAAGTACCAGGATAGTGTGTGCACTTTGTCTCTTTGGAGGCAGCAAACTTAACATCTGTGAGGGTCCAACGAAAGAGACTGGAAACTGCAGGGAAAATGCACTGGGGGAGCCTCGGGACTGTAATGGCTGTTGGTGTCATTCTGCAAGGAGTAACCAAGAAGCCAGGGTGAGGCCATTGTACTGTGAGCAGGATGCTGGTGTCAGGGCTATGAGAAAAAGCTTCACAACACATCAGCACCCAGGGTTACAGAGGAGGAAGAGATACAACCCCTTTGTTGTTTGTGGTTTTATATGAAAAATCTTGAGGACATTTCAAATTTGGTTTGAGAGCTTAAGTTGTGTGACTAAAGAACTACGATTTTCAGCTATTTGACAAAACTTTCTACCTGTTGCTGAACACTTCTAGTATAAGCATGGTCATTTGTGCTAACCAAGTACCTTCCAACAATTGCATTTTTCTCAATGGAACATGGAAAAATAACAGTAGCAATGAAATTCCAGCTGGGAAGTAGTTAAAATATTATAGTTTCAAAATTGTTTCCTTAACCCTCAATTTCTCTTCCATTTGAAGACAAGACTTTCCTTTAAACTTTCCATTAGAGCTTCATAATTCTCTTTATTATTCTTAATAACACTAGATGGCAACAGATTATTGATGGCGCTCACCAATTGTTTGGGGAACTCTCTAATGAAGATCCTTGTTAATAATAATGGCTAGGGCTATTTATTTATAAATAGGAGCATTGAGAAATTAGTGCGCAGCAGGCATATGATTAAAAATGCTGAAGAATTTGATTACACATAATAAATATTTGGGTGCTTTATTGACGTTCTGATCTGAAGACCTGTATAGTTCTTTTCTAAATGGCAATTGCTTACAACACTGTATTGTACTTTAAAATGAAGAGATATTAGTAATTTCTTTTCATCCAAGTTAAGAATACAAGAAATATTTTCAGACCAAGCAGGCATTTGTGTATTAAATATAGTTTGTATCTTTAAAGCTAATGGTTAAACAAAAGTAAAATTGAATACATTATAATACAGAATAATGAAAGGGTGTTACTAGGAAATTTGATTTGTCATTTATCTCATCCTACACGGCAATAACCCTGACTATCAGCATTATAGATCCACCAAAGAGAAAATGGAAGACAAGATCTGTCAGCCAACTCCCGCAGTCCTGCTCTTCAGAGAAACTTCCAACTCAAGAAATAGGCTACAGAATAAGTAAAGAGAAGAATAAATTGGCTATTCTAAGCAATGTTGCTTGAGGGGATATGGCAAAGAATGCAGGCTAGAAGAGAACCACAATAAACTGGGTAATCTGTGAGTCTCCCTTGTCACATGGCCCTTTCCTCCCATGTGATCAGCTGAAAGCACTGACTATCAGAAGCGTAGCAATTAATAAACGCTCTAGTAAAGCAGCTTCAGTGTAGCTTGCATGACAGTTCTTCTGAATTCAGAGACTACTACAGGTCCAACTGACAATAGCAAATAAATGTGATGGGGGAGGAGCAGGTATACAGATCAGGGAGGCCAGAGCCTCATCCCTCCAAGCACAAGTTTGACGTGCTGCTGTATAGGAGTAACATTTGTAAGGATGCAGATGCAACCTTTGGGTAGTCTTAAACCAACTGGATGCAATCTTTTATTTAGCAGGCAATGGAAGCACTGCATGCTGTTTTCTCTTGCTGGAAGCAGATGAAAAGCGGCACATGTTCTGTTACTGGTTGTGCATGAGGGGGTAAAATTTAATCAGTCACATTATGTACAGAACAGAAAACTTTTCCCCCTGTGAGGGAGAAGGCACTAGACCTAGGGTCAATAGAACAATTGTTTAATTAATACAAAAGTCTATTGCTCTTTAGAACAAACTCTGGGGGGCAAGGAAATATTGTTTGATCCAGAAAAAAATCTGAAGACAGGGAGGTGATATAAAGGAAGGAACTCAAGCTAAAGTCCCGGCAACTAAACACACATCTTTGAAAGTGAGATTCTTGAAGGGGAAAATTTCCCTTATGTTCAAATATGGGATCCATAACCACATTGAAAACTTACAAAAGGAATCACTGTGGAATAGTTTGCTGGTGTTTTACTGAATATAATCATTGACTTGTGAAAGGATGAGATCCAATATCTCTAACCTAGATATGAAAAACTGAGAAACTGCCGAAGTGTATAGATAATTCACCTTGCAGTCTTTCTTACATTCTGCCAGTATCACTCAAGGATATGTTTAAGGGAGCAGGAGAAAACGTCAATGTTCTTCTCTTGCCCCACCCTGAGAGAAGATATCCCGCATCTTGGCGAACGTATTGGATGCAGACTTCTTCCTACTCTTCCCAACAAATGGCTGGCCTACACCGGGAACTTAAATCAGCAGAGCTACATCTCTGCAGAGCATGAAAAATCCACACCCCTGAGGGAAAGGTTCTGATCTGCTGAAAGCCACTGTTTCTAGCTAAATATGTATATCATTAATGCATATGAAGTTATGAGAATTGTGTTGTATGATTGTCACTAAAATATGCTGTGGGTTTGGGAAGCACCCAGATACTAGGTCCCCAAAGACAATAATTGGAGAGATAACCAACTCCCAGGTGGGTGTCGAACAACCATCAACAGCTATTGTCTAGCAAGAGTGATACAATGCAATGACTCACTTGCACAAGGCCACACCAGGGGAATTGCTCAACCTCGCCTGGTGACTCAGCAATGCCCACCAGACATGCCTGGACTTGTGTTCTCCAAGAACATGGACTAAGGATATAAAACAGAACACAGTGCCCCCATGCTGGGCCTTTTCTCCTCCCCCCATGACCTATGCTGCAAGCAACAAGGACACTCAGAAGACTGATGATTTCAACAGAGGAGACTGGCCAAGGTTTAAGAGACAAACCTGTATATTAAGGACTGTAAAATCCAGTGGGATGAGAACACTGCTTGATCTAAATACTGTCTAGTGTGATAAGGTTTAAGGTTTAGACTGCATGCTTATATTTTATTTTATTTTGGTAACCACTCTGACTTTTTGCCTATCACTTAAAATCACTTAAAATCTATCTTTTGTAATTAATTAACTTATTTTACTGTTTATCTTTACCAGTGAGTTTGCCTGAAGTGCTTGGTAAATCTGCTCAGGTTTACAAAGGCTGGTGTATATCCACTTTCCATTGATGAAGTGGTGAACCAATTAATAAACTTGCATTGCTCAAGAAAGGGTCTTGAGCAGTGCAAAACGGTATACTCCTGAAGTACAAGGCTGGGAGCTGGAGAGATTTGGCTGGCACCTTTCTCTGTGTGATTCATGAGTGGCTCTGTGAGCATTCATGCAATCTAACTGGGTGTGGGGCTCTACATGTGGTTGTGCTGAGTGAAACAGCACCTGGACAGGTTTGCTGCTTGTCACTAGCAAAGTACTGTGAGACAGCCCAGGCTGGAAAGTTAAGAGGGCACAGCGGTCTCACAGTCTCAAGCTGTACCCTGGAGATCCCGCCACACCAATACAGCCTGATTGTCACACCAGACTGCAATGTTGTGGGTAGTTCCCAAGATAGGAGAAAATATAAAATAGAAAACACACATTCTTAATAGACTTCTCTATAAATGAACCAGACAACCTAAACCTGTAGAAGGTCTTATCTGAATGACCACCATTCCAAAGTATCCTCTTTTCACATCAGGTTCATTAATGTGGCCTAACATAATGGGCTTTCAAATTGTCTCAATTTTCGATCTAATGACACCAGCTCCCAGCTCATGAAAAGGAGATATAGAACTACAGAGAGTAAACCCTGGTAAACTATTATTAAAAATTTTTACTCAGTCTTTCTGCACAACATATTTTTAACAATGCTTCTAAGTGAAAAAGAGTACTTTATCAACATGACACCTTGATTGTATATATCAGCTACATATTAAATAGAGAATAACAAGTAATTTATACTAGGACAGTCATGCTCTCCCACATAAAATTCGGCAGGAGAGCAAAATCCCCAAGTTTACATCTATTCAGCATGCAATGTTTTCATATCTATGGGGTGAGCAGAAGTCATGGCCCTCTAAGCCCCACTGCTATCCCAGTATCTGTGCGAAATCCTACAGAACTCAAGACATCTGCAGAAAGCAAGGAGATTGATACAAAGGACAAAGTATTTTGCTCCCTGGTACAATGGCTCCATCTCTAATACCGCCATATGTGTCTTATCCTGAATCTGAGAGGGTTTTCCAGTAGGGACAGAGCCACAAGAATTAATGCTTACAAGATCTACATTTATCTTAATGGGTTTTTCCAAGGGGTAATGCCACACAGTGTATCAGTCCCATAGCAGTATCCCTCAAAACCCTTCCTGACAGACTTTGTAAAGGACATTCTTACACAAAGTAAGAGGTGGATGCATGTAGATACCACCACCCCCAAAGTCACTGAAAATCTGTTGAGGATGTTCAGCTACTTTCATCCCCTTCCCTGCAAAACCAAGTAACAGAAATGCAAGTTACAATGCAATTTGTATGGTCTACTGCATCATTCATAACTATAAAAAGGGACAATAAATTATGTTAGAACTGGCCATCTTCCATGGCTAACCAGCAAAAAATCCCAGTTGGGATCCAGTGACTCTCTGCAGGCATCCCACAAAGCTAATCAGGTGCTCAAAGGCAAATGTAAAGCCCCAGCTCTTCTTTAGCAATCTGCAATGAATCTGTTAATCAAGAGGAACAGGATTTCATTGTTCCTTATGCATGTAATGTACATATTGGGGGAAGAGAATCTCAGCTCATGTCTGTTCTCTGGCTGAGAAGAGGGGATTTAAATCCAGATTAATGAAAGTTTGGATTAATGACAAAGTTTGTTTTTTTTCCTGTGAAGTAAGAAAATGAAAAGATCTATTAGATCACCTATACCTGTCCTGAGTGCTTTGCCACACCTTTACCCCTCCATGCCCAAAAGCCATAGTTCCAGTAATGAAGATTCCATTAATGCACAGGCCTTAACTAAGTTTTGCCTATGCAAATATTAACAGTTGCAAAGTCTTTGAATTTCAAGAAGCAATAAAAAAGTCCTTTCAAGCAAGTTACAAGCAGAAGAAAGATTGGAGCTCAAAATGTCAATATTTAAAACTTGTGGTGAAGGATGTGCAAGTTCCGTTTACCCACATAGACAGTTTCTGATAGTGTCTGCTGATATGGGGAACTGTTGGAGACAAATCATTTCCCCAGTATCCATCTTCCCAAGCTCTCTGGATCAAGCACTGAATCATAGATATGTGCTTGTACAGAACCTAGCTCAACAGGACCAGAATTCTAGGGGCTTTGGACTCTACCACAATGCAAATATGTAAATAAATAAATAATAATGAATGGCAAGTATTGGTCAGAGTTCTATACCGGGCTGGTATGTATTTGGATATCATCTAACAGCCCCTAATATAAAGTCTCCTGGATTGTGGACTAGGGAATGAAACATTGCCTCTTCATTCTTTTGGATTACTAAAGCAGTTTTGCTCACGTACCAAGAGAGGTCTGGTAGATGACATAACTGTTTTATATTTAGCATGGAAGTGCACACTAAGGAACTGTAAAAGAATTTCCCACCTTCAGATAGTGACTACATGCTACCTTGCAGCAAATACCGCTGGATTTCCTGGGACACACTTTAAAGATGAGATAGAACTATGGTCTGGCTGTCATTTATTCAACAATCACCAGAGGATCTCCAGGGCTTATTTCCAAGAGAGAAAATGTGATTTTTTTTTAAACTTTACCTAACAAGAAAACTCTGCACAAGTATTTTGGGCAAGGATTCACCAAGTTACTTAAAACCATGCCCAGCTTCGAGCATGTGAGGAGTTGCACTGATGTCAATGAGACTCTTATCATATTTAAAGTTCAGCATATGCTTAAATACTTGCTCATTTGAGGCCTTAATTAAGAGGGATTTGAACTATATTTCAGACAATTAAAACAACTGGAATTACTTCTGGAATAATGAAAATAATGGGAAGGTTCCCTCCGCTGCCTTTTTTGCATTGATGGACTAAATTAACATCTACTATGAGCTTTCTAAACTGGTCCAGTATAAACAGAATAATGTATATTTTAATGGTTAAATATTTGTGACTTTTATCTAATTTTTCCAATTAAAAATTTAAAAAACTTTACTCCTAATTCATGACAATAGATATAACAGCTTCTAATAGCTCACTAACATAAAAAGGTGTTGGCTGTACAAGTGAAACAATATCATTCCACAAATACATACAATATGTTAATTTTTAAAATATATTATCTGAATGCAAAGATTTTAATAACATAACATTTAGCACTCACAAAGCACTTTGAAAATGTAAGTTCCATACAAACATTAATTAATAAGGAAAAAAGCAATGATAATCTAAAACTGACCTTCAAAACGGATTAGCATTTTTCTGATGTCGTGTAAATGCTCATTTGACCAGCACTTGTGGACTCAGAAATATGTAGAATGTTTTCTCATCTGACTTAAACCAGAAATAATGGACTTTTTGAAAAGGTATAACAAACTCTTTTGATGAAGTACGCCAATCTACCTTAACCAAATTATTTGTACTCAGAAAAAAAATAATTCAAATTTAGTTAAATCTACATAAATATATCTAAACATATTGAATGTGTGTGATGTAAAAGATGGAATCAGGTAAGAACATGTCTGTTAATGCTGCCAATAGCACTAGCAGTCCTGGAGGAGGCACAGACCAGCATCGAGCAGATTCAGACCACCATCCTTTCCTGTGCTGAGATGAGTGCATAACTTTGACTATAAGGGTTAAACAGGTATACTAGTGGGAAGATCCAAGGATGCTCTTCTCCAGTGTTCAGGGGCACTATGTCTTACAAAGTGATTGTGCCTCCAGCTACTTATTGTAAGACATACAACCACCTGAGTGCCTAGGAAGTGTCCACTGCTATACTGGTGACTGACACAGTTTAATTATGATTTCAGTGGGACTGGTTATGGAAGTATCTGCTCATAAAAATAAATACTGTATGGAGGTCATAATCTGGCCCATAATATATTAAAACATACTGAAATGCGATGACTGTAACACTATAAAACATGAATGTCTGTTTTTTTGAAAGGCCTTTGTTGTGCATAGGAGCATTAAATTATTTGAATTTTGTAAATCCGATTTTATTCTACAGTTTTATCAACTTCAATAAACTAGCTGTACAAATGCAAACATTTTATGCTCTATTTTTAGTGTATTTCAATGAATTAAAGACCTGCCTACTCTATTCTCCTGTAAAAGGGTTGGTTTCTTATTCTTCACACTGTCTCGGAACAGAAGAGCATTTCTTCTGCCCTGAAATTAAAAATATTTCTGTTGGAATTAAAAGCTTAAGGCAGTAAATGCTTTAAGCATCAAGATTATGGGGAATTGCCAGTAGTCTACATTTTTACTGAGAGCGTAGGGGAGTATAGTTTTCTAATATACTGTTAGAGTAACTACCACAAACAGTAATCTTTAAACTAAGCTGATTGAGCAAAATGGCCACTAAAAATAATGGATTTAAAACAAAACAACAACAAAAATGAAATTAAGTGTTCCAGTGCTGTAAAAGACTGTCCTGTCATAGCAGATAACTCATTGAGTAGGATTGAGAAGAAAAGGAAATGGTTTAAGGTGTTCTTTGTGAAGCGAAGGGACAGGAAGACCATGATGTTTGCCCCCAGGTATAGAAACAGCCCCTGAAAGCAGCCTCCAAACCTCACAGTTCGATGGGGGGGGATAAACAAGAGGTCAAATGCCCTCTTCCTCTGTGCCCCAGTGTAGCCCTCTGCTACCAGGGCTTCCCTGACCATGAATGGCCTCAAGGACTACCCCACCAGTAGATTGATAGAAAAGATAACACAGCCCCTTGCATTAATTTATTATGTAGTATTGGGATGCCACCAGGTGAAAGGCCACCAGGCCCATCACAAAATCTAAAGTATTCTGTGGGATATGCTAGAGGCCAGAAGTCAGTACATCAGCTCTGGTCCATGGTAATCTAGTAATGCAGCTTTGCTGGAGCCCCACTACCAAGGCTTCCAGGGACTGCAACAGCTACACCAAAAAGATAAAGCACAGCACTGCATTACCTTTCCTGCCTAAAACATCTATTCCTCCCATCCCCCACCTACCCAAGTCCTTGCCCCACTCCCAAGTACTGTAGTCTCCATTATGAACCCCAGACCGCATGAAGGAGATTCTGTAGGGTCCAGTTCTGTGCAGAGCTAGAGAGGCACAATATGGTCTGGTGTTCTTTTCTAACTGCATATCCAGTCACATGATGCCCTAAATGGCTCTCCAAGAGGGAGCTATTTCCAGTAACCATATGAAAAAAAAAAGGATACAAACAGTTAAATTTATTTAAACAAGGTTTTTCCTCCCTTCAGTAGCCTGTGTGGCCAGCATGTGTTTTATCAGAAGCACATACCAAACTAATACAGAAGACCAATCAGACCTGGCTTTGACAACAATACTTATCTCTTTCTGCATATGTAAGAATGAAACAGCCATCTCTTATTGCAAGTCTGATTTATTTAAAAATATCGACTTGCTGCATAATTTAATAGGAACCACAAACTACTTGTGAGAGGATTGCATTAAGGTTTCAAGTTTTATATTTCTACCCCCAAAGATATTGCTTATGGCTATTTATAAAGTTTTAAAGTATTTATGGGAGATCACTTTTAAAAACCTCATAGGCTCTGGGTTTAGGATAAAATACAGTTGGTTGTGGATGAAGCATGACTTTTAGATCAAAACACCACTTTGTTAAATCCACAACTAAACTGATTAACTCATATAAGGTATTTTTAGGAGAAAATAATACAGGCTGACAAGTTGTGAATAACAAGTAACTTGTGTTAGACTGAAACTTGTTATACAAAGGATGGAATAACTGCCCAAATAACAGTGGTTAATCATGTAACAACAATAAATTAAGTCTTCCATCCTGCACTGAGAATCATGTGTATGCATCCTACACAGCACCACTGATTTACACAATTCTTTTTCAGGGCTGTGCTCACAGAGTTCTCAGAGCAGGACTAGAACCTACATCTGTTAATTTTATTAGCACTAACTGTTAGTGCTATATTCAAACATTATAATCTAGAGTACTTGGATGGGTAAAACCTATTGTTGTTAATGGTAATATCTGGAGAAAATGTGATGTTATTAATATATTTCATTATAAGTTCCCTCCATATTCAGTAGCTGTGATTTGACAACCATTTTGGATTCTTACAAGCTTTACCTTGGACATGAGTAGAAGAGTTGAGAATTTGCACTGAAAGGCCACAACATCCTACTTTCACACTCAGGTTCGTACACTTACCTGGAAATAGGATCAGGATAAAAAAACGTAGACTTCACCACTGCAAACATTTTATTAAGAGGCCTTACTACCAACAACAACCTTTTGAAGTCCTGAGTTCAAGCTAAAGATGGTTTGGAATTTTCTGCTGAAGCTTCTTTTGGACAGAAAATCCATTTCCACAAAATGGAAAATCTCCCTGACATTTTTCAAATTTTCCCATTGGAAAAATTTCGTTTCAGTTCAAGTCAAACTGAAAATATTTCAATTTGTCATTCCAACCCGATTTTTTTCAAGGTCAGCTTGACATTGTGTATGTTTGCTGGAGCAGCCACAATGCCTTATGGGAGCTGCAGTTCTAATATCTCATGACTGCATTCTTTCTTCTATAGGACAGTCTGCCTGGCAGGACTACTACATTTCCCAGGATGCACCACAGTCTCCCCTCTAGTTGAACCAGTATGGTGAATCAAGGGATTCATGTGACCACTGTGCATCAAGAGACAAGTAATCTGGCCTGGGAACTCAGCTCACAGAAAAGGATGGGAGCATGTGGCACCCCAACTACAGCAACCATGAGGCACTAAAGTAGCTCAAGTGGATGTGGAGTAGTGCTAAACCAAACTGAAATTAAATGTTTTGAGTCCATTCAACAAAGCAAAATGAAACATTTCAATTCAGCAATGTCAACATAAATATTCTGACGTTTCAAAATCCAAATTTTTTGAACTTTATGTTCTGTGAAAACTGTCAGTATTTTGACTTTTTGTTTCAATTGAGACAAACAAAATTTGAAACATACAAATTTTATACAGGATAAAGTTCTAGTTTTTGACCAGTTCTAGTTCAAACACTTCCAGTGAAAAAAAGAAAACATATATTACACTCTCAAGTCAAAGCATTACATCTTACCTGCTTAGGAAGCCGGAAAAGAGAGTTTTTGTAGAATATATCTTTTGCCTGACTCCATGTTCCATCAATGATGATGATTGTAGATGGACTTGGGAAGATCAAAGCCACTTCTTCCAAATTAGCTGCTTCAGCTCCAGGATACAGAATTAGAGTATTAGAATTTCGGCACACAGCTGCTAATTCAGGATACCTACAACCAGGAACAGAGAGAGGACTTTTTTGTTTGTTTTTCTGAAAGGGAAAATATATGTAATGTGTATCATGCCTCATTCCCATAGCTCTGCCAATTTACTGACTCTTCAAATTCATTTTCTCCCAATTTCAACTATCCAACCCACTATACTCCCTTTTATAGCCTTCAATTCTGCTTCTTAGTCAGGCAGAGGAATCCGCAGAGTACTAAGAGGTGCTACTTTACCATGAGCTTACAAAAGGCCTAGGGGAAAAATTTTCAGAAGTGATTACTAATTTTGGGTGTCCAACTTGAGAGTTTTAGCGTCTGATTTGGAGGGAAGCTAAGCACCCACAACTCTAATTGAAGTCAATGGAACTTAAGTACTTAGCATCTCTTTAAAAAAAATCAGAGTGGTCTTGGCATCTCAAGTTGGGCACCAACAGAGACAGGAAAACTTAATGGACACTTGAAAATAATGGCCAAAAGATACTGACTCTGCAATACTCCCAGCTCCTGCCAGCCCAGTGAGCAAGACACAAGAACCAGGAACAGAGCTTTGATCTCCCATATGACAGCATATAATTTTCATTAGATACAGAGCTAAATTCAGTTTATTTGCTTTAGGGAAAATTCACAGTTATGCAGACATCATTGAATGTTTGAATTATTTATTGTGGATTTTGAAGTCTTATTAGGTTTTTACAAATAATTAAAAAACATATATACAAAAGAGTTTCAGCATAAATAAAAAGCAAAGGACTGCAAATGCTTTCATCAGATTGAGGGTGAATACTTAATACAGAAAACATTTTCCATTATGTAAGTAAAAGCTTTTCAAAATGTTTCCAGAAACAAAAATCCAAGTTTAATGCATATTTAATAGTACTACTAATAATGCAGGATTAAAGTTCCACGGCTAAGAACTGAAATGTTAGGAAACGTGAAAGTTACATTTGAACTCTGAACCTTGGTTTAGTTGTATTCTGAAAAGGAACTGTGAGATTCTATGTTAATTGTCTCAGTAGTTCCAGTGACTTGTTCAACATAAATGTAGAAAGATGGGAGGAGCGCAAAGAATCCCATCCAATTTGGAGGGAATATCTGGCACTGGATGCCGCTCAACATGAAGAGGCTTTGATCCAGAGAATGGAGCAAAGTGAGAAAGAAGACAGCAGCATACTGTAGTCTTGGACTGTAACTCAGACAACACATGGATCTGTGAAATTTGTAACAAACTGTGTTGCTCCTGAATTGGGCTTGTCAGCCCTAAGTGGATTCATCAGGCGCCTGATTAGACCTCTTATGCATATACCACGATCCAGTTTGGATTGACAGCTGACAATGCAAAATGGTTACAGTGACTTCACTTGACATCTGGACCATTTAAATGAAAAAGATTATTTTTCTAAGTCCCACTTCCATAAATAAATCTTGGAATTTGAAAGTTAATTATTACTTATATAGTGTCGTAAGTGGGCATGTTGCTTTACAGACAAATGAAAGACATTGTCCCTGCCCTAAGGAACCTACCATCTACAGACCTGATCCTACCAGATAGTGAGCTTCTAGAGATATTCAGCGCCCGTCACTTACATAGTGGGAGGGGGCTGAACAGCTCTCTGGAGGTGTTCAGCACTTGCAGGTAATGGGCCAATCACACAACTACAACCAGACACTGTACTGCTCACTACCATGAATGGCCTTATTGGAGTCATGCCCAGCACTAACAAGATTTGCAGAATAGACCTCGTAAACATAGCATAGGAAGAGATGAGATCAACATAAACACAACCTGGTGGTTGGATTACAGAGGGACACGGTTAACACAAAATAAACTCATGAGGTTATATGTTTTTGTAACAAGTATATTTTAGTTCCATTTGTTTTTTACATTAATTTGGTGTAGATGTGCAGGTCAGCTGGCCTTTTTCTTCTCATGTATCATCACTATTAAAATACACTTTGAGTGAGACTTACTAGGTGTACACCTCAATTGCACCTAACTGTGCCTTTCTTTGATGGGTAAAACTGAAAGAACTTGACTTACAGATTAAATTACAGTGTGCGGGGTTGGCAGTTAAACTACCCTCTTACTTATAAACTGAACAAATATAATATGGAGTTGCTGACACACAAATATGCACCTCAAACAATACCATTTTTAAAGCTACTTTACAGAAAGCAACAACCATGCTTTGGATCTGCCTCCTTGTGCATAAGTATTACTATACAGTTTTTAATTATGTGATGACATACTACTTCTCAAAATAATGCTATAGGACATGATTTTTCAAAAGGACTCAGCACACACAGGTAGACCCAGATGTTCATAATCGGAATTACTCTGTGGAACACTTTTGAAAGTCATGCCATTCATTTAGTTGCCCAAATGGAAGAAATTGGGTGAGGGACTCTTTGGAAAATTTGGTCCATATAAACATTCTACATTTCTTTCTAAAAGCTTAAACTACACATACAATACAGTAAAATTTGTATTGTAATGATTATGTCCAAATGGATAGAGTTATGGTTAGGTATTCAACCTGCACCTTTGCATTTCCTTATGTTTAAATGCTAAGCTGCATAACCTTAACAATGCCTTAATATAGTTTTTTTGTATTTCGTTTCTTTTCTTTTTACCTTTCTCTATTAAATTCACCATCAGAACAAAGAATAATGAACAGGTGATACAAAACAAAAAGAAAAAAGTATGTTTCATATTAAAAGTTAATTAAATGAAGGTTAAGCTGGTTACAAAATAGATAACTAAAATAATAATTTCTGCCCTTGTCTGTCAATGCTTGTATTAAGACATGAAAAGGTGTTTTTACATAGATTTCAGTTTGAAACATTATTGACTTTAAGACACTGTTACACCAAGAAGCAGCAAGAAGATTAATTTCAGAGCAGACACCATACTGATGGCAGCCCTTTAGAAGCTGCCAACTCTCAAGAGGGAACTACGCCATTTAAAAAAACAACAACAAAAAACGGAATCTTCTAACCACCACCATTTATTCCCCAGATCAGAGCCAGACTTTTAAAGGTTTTACATCTCAGTGTCGGTCAGAAAAAAAAAAAGCTCTATATGAAAAAAGGGATTTTTTTAAACAGCTCAATCCCTCCTGAGTACCACCTGCTTCAAAAAGGCTGCAAAAAAAGACTAGCAGCTGCTCCAGTTCAAACTGAGTATAAAATAAAAGTTCCTATTGACTATAGGTACTGTACTTCCGGTATTTTCAAACTGGTCAGGATTTAGAATTACTTAATTTTTGTGCTCTTTTATAAACATGTGATCATGAAAAAAGCTGACACAATTAAAGAATTTTAACCACAGAATTGCTGTGTACTAATTTCACTACTGTAATGCTTATCAGCTAATTAGATCCTTCAATTTTGTTCTGTTTTATCATGTAAATTTTAATGTGCCTCTAATAAGGATTATCCAAAACTTTACTTTGAATGGCCAGTGATCTCAGTCATACTCATATTTAAAATTACCAAATAAAACTTTAATATGATGCAATTATGGTTTAGCAGTGGTTAAGCCATAGGTAAGGTTGTATCAGTGAATTGCATTTAAGAAGGGACAAGATGGCAACATCTGCTAGCTGTTTTATTCAAAACTTACAAACTAGAGTGTAAGAAAGCTTCTAATTTTCTAGATAATTATAATTTCTAGGGCAGTAATATTTTAAAATATTGTTAGAATAAAAACAAATGGTTTTATAATTTGGGTCACTAGCATTTCCTTTTTTTTCAGAACCCTTTTGAAAAGATTACTAATGGATATCTACACTAACTTACAATGTAGATGACTGTATATCTATAGTTTATATAAATACCAGTTTTATATTTTCCCATTTTGGAATTTGAGAAAAATGATTATGCTTCATAAATGATTTGAGCTGTGCCAATTTGAAAGGGCCCATTAACTATATGATGGTGTTGTTTGCTAGGAACAGATCTATGTCCATACATTGCATCCAGTTTCAAATTACTACAGGCCCATTTACTCTAATGTAAATGTTGACTTCAGTGTCGTCAATTTAAAAGTGCCACATTTACGAATATCAACATTCTTTGCTAAGTAGCATCCTATGTCTTCATACATGACAAGGTTTGTCAAGTTGCAAAGGCTTGTTTGTACGCTAATGTCAACATTTCTCCACTCTGACCCCTCACTGCAGCTGCTGCATTCACCATATTGTTGTCATGCTTCATAAGGCAGCATATTATTTGCTTGCAATTTTTCATCTTCAATTTCAACAGTTTAAAAACTAGGAAAATTCATTTAATATTAGTTGAGGTTGCTCTGCTCTACTTACAACGTTTCACTCACATAATGAAAAGCAAGTAAATTGTGGGGGCCAATAACCATATTTCTGTTTCTCTATCTTCACAAATATAAAATTTATCAACTATTATTACCTTCCTTCCACAACACACTGTTAACATCCATGGCTTCATCAACTACTACGTAGCCTTAAATCTGACATACATACAAGAAGAATACATATGGTTATTAACATATTAACTTCCTTTTTTGAAGAACTGCAGGAGTTAAGCCAAGTAATCTGCCATCTGTGCAGTCTCCTTTGTACAACCAATAAACTGTTGCACAGAAATTAGCTACAGAGTAAGGGTGTAGAGTAAATTAGGATTGTGACTAGTTGAATTACATGATATCACAATGGTCTAGGATTCTTGCCATGGCATATAAACACACCTTGTCATTGCACAGATAAAATTCATCTGATTCATTAATGGCTGAGAACTTAAAAATTGGATAGTAACAGACCACGAATCCCAGTGATGATTCAACCCTGTGGTATTTTAAATAAAGAGCTTTCAATCACGCTTGTACCTGTTTCCATCACTTTACACTGACTGAGACATTCCCAGCTTCAGACTGACACACAGACAGGTGAAAATCCTGAAATGTTATTATATAGCTTATACAGTTTACTTGAGGATTGAAGATTTCTCTACTATTTTTATACCTATTTAAATAAAACAGTAGAAAAATACCTTGCGTTAGCTGAAGTTAGTCCACATCAGTTACATCAGACAGGTATGAAGGGTTTACACCAGTATCATTTGGTTGGTATTTGCCAAACACTCACCCCAAAACATAAGAAGAAGGGGGAGAAAGAGATGGGGGGGGCAAAGCAGCAGACCATATTTAAAACTGCAGAACGATGGAGAAAATATTGTCTTTTGGGCAGTCCTCGTTATCTTATCCTTGTACAATACCTAAACACTATTGCAATAGGCATTTCAGGAGTGCTAACAGATATTAGGATTGACAGACAATGATGGATAAATAGGCGCATGTTCGTTTTAAATATATAATAGAATTGGAATCTGTAAAAGCAGAGCCAGTGCTAGGCATAAGCAGACTAAGCAATTGCTTAGGGCCCTAAGCAGCACAATGGTGCCCTCTATTAATTATTAGTATGAGCTACGGAGGGGGCGGGCAAAAATATTCCTGCTTAGGGCCCCTGTCATAAATATAAAGGAAAGGGTAACCACCTTTCTATATACAGTGTTTATAAAATCCCTCCTGGCCAGAGGGCAAAACCCTTTCACCTGTAAAGGGTTAAGAAGCTAAGATAACCTCTCTAGGACCTGACCCAAAATGACCAATGAGGGGACAAGATACTTTCAAATCTGGAGAGGGAGGAAACAAACGGTTCGTCTGTCTGTGTGATGCTTTTGCCGGGAACAGATCAGGAGTGCAGTCTTCCAACTCCGGTTAAGTTAGTAAGTAATCTAGCTAGAAATGCGTTAGATGTCCTTTTGTTTAATGGCTGGTAAAATAAGCTGTGCTGGATGGAATGTATATTGCTGTTTTTTGTGTCTTTTGTAACTTAAGGTTTTGCCTAGAGGGATTCTCTATGTTTTGAATCTGATTACCCTGTAAGGTATTTACCATCCTGATTTTACCCAGGTGATTCTTTTACTTTTTCTGTAATTAAAATTCTTCTTTTAAGAACCCAATTGATTTTTCATTGTTCTTAAGATCCAGAGTTTGGCTCGTGTTCACCTGTACCAATTGGCGAGGATTATTATCAAGCCTTCCCCAGGAAGGGGGTATAGGGCTTGGGGGGATATTTTGGGGGAAGATATCTCCAAGTGGTCTCTTTCCCAGTTCTTTGTTTAAAACGCTTGGTGGTGGCAGCATACTGTTCAAGGACAAGGCAAAGTTTGTATCTTGGGCAAGTTTTTAACCTAAGCTGGTAAGAATAAGCTTAGGGGGTCTTTCATGCAGGGCCCCACATCTGTACCTAGAGTTCAGAGTGGGGAAGGAACCTTGACAGCCCCCCAGTGGGACAGCACTGGCACAGTGTGAAGAGAGTCATGAAACTTAGAGCATTGGTGGTACATTATATTGGGAACAAGTAAACTTGTTTACAGTAGTTAATATAAGAAAAAAAATTTTTTTGTTTGGGAGCAATCAGGAGAAAAGCTCACAGTTCAAGCAAGTAATTAGTGAAAATATTTTCATATAAATGATAGCAGAAATAAGTTGCACTCAACTTTCTAAAGATATTGAAGTCATTAATGAGTTTCCCAAACCTTCTAATGCATTTTTGATGTACCTGATTTAACCACTGATCTGTAACAGAGCTGGTATGAAATTTATTGTACTTATTCTGAAACCTAACTTGTGATGAATTTTGGAGATCTATGCATGTATTGTCCACTTAATTAATTTTTGAAGACAAACCAATTTAAATGTTTTTTTTTCTATTCTTTATTCCTGCCCCAAATAACAGGGTTCAAATCAAATGGGTATTTGGATGAATAGCTCTATTACAGCTTAATCATTAGAGTCCATAACATTCAGAATTTACTAGTAGATTACAGAAACTTGAAGATCTATGGATAGAAAGTAAAGAACTATTAGAACTTAAGTAGGCAGCTATTTCACTAAAAAAAGAACAGAAAGCCAAAGCAAAGTAGTTTTGGTGTGTTTTTTCCCTTTCTTTGTAGCAGTCACAGTTATAAAGATGATATTTAAAAACATGAGTGCCAAGATTTCTCATATAACTGTAAAAGTATGAAATGAAGATCATTCAGATTGTTGACAAGTCAGATTACAACGAGCAACTTTGTCTAAAATGTGTTCTTTTTACAACACACAAGAATTTCCTATTGAGCTGAGCAAACAGTATTTATTATGATTAAAAAAAATTGCTTGCAAAATATTTATTAGCATCTTAAAAAAGAAAATAAACCCCAGAAATTATTGTATTTTATTCATACATATAGGCATTCTGTTTTTTTCTTAGCACTTCCCTCATGAATAATAAACCCTAGTGCTTGGTCAAAGAATTTACAATGATTATTATATAAGGCACTATATTTGGCAGGACATGACTATTTATTTTAGAGCATACTTTAAACTAAGCATGTCTGTAAATAGATAAAACCATAGCTCTTTGTTGTTTCTTTAAAGTGTATTTTTCCTTCCACAAGCCATATCAGTTTCAAAGACAATACACTGAGCAACAGCCGCAATGTTTGAAGGCTGAAATGTGATTACTGGATAGAGTTCTTCATGCCCATCAAGTCTATCTTTACTAAAACATATGTCCAAAAGTATCCACTGTCTTAGGTCCCTATTCAGGAAAGCATGTGCTTGAATGCTTTCCTGAATTGGAGCCTTACTGAGTAACCATGCAATTTTTCTGATTCATGTAATTATTATCATAACTATTTTTGCAACTTTTGTCATACCTCTCTCCTGTCCCTTCTTTTTTGTTTATTAGATGATATTTTTATTGTTTCGTGTATAAATTTACATTATTAGATCTTTTGGGCAGAGCTTGTGACAGTCGTCCTTCAACTAGCACACTTCTGGGTGCTGGAGATAATCTAATTTTTCTTGATTTAAGACTTTGTCTTGTTCAATTTTTACTGGCACCGCCCAATATGCTCAGCACTGTGTGCAAATGGGTACTGTGTTCCCCATTTCTAGTCTTCTCTACACTAAAGTCACTCAGTATTGCTACCACATCCTCCAGAAGTTCAGTCATATTTTTCTGGAATACTTCTGGTTGCAGAGGATTCCATATGGAATCTGCCAAAAACAAGGTCTTCCAAAAGGGGATTGTGATTTTAGCACTGTCAATGTTCAGTAAAGGATTAATCAAACGTGGACATACTATCAAAAAGTGACCTCACACTATTTAATACGGAATAACTTGCCTGTATACTTTCTGAACACTAACATAAATCCTGGAAAAACTCATCATATGGACAAAAACAATGAGGAGTCTGGTGGCACCTTAAAGACTAACAGATTTATTTGGGCATAAACTTTTGTGAGTAAAAAACCCACTTCTTCAGATACATGGAGTGAAAGTTACAGATACAGGCATAAATATATATTGGTACATGAAGAGAAGGGAGTTACCTTACAAGTGGAGAACCAATGTGGAAGGCCAGTTCAGTCAGGGTGGATGTGGTCCACTCCCCATAACTGATGAGGAGGTGTCAATACCAAGAGAGGGAAAATTGCTTTTGTAGTGAGCCAGCCATTCCCAGTCCCTATTCAAGCCCAAATTGATGGTGTTAAGTTTGCAAATGAATAGTAGCTCTGCAGTTTCTCTTTGAAGTCTGTTTTTGAAGTTTTTTTGTTGAAGAATGGCTACTTTTAAATCTGTTATTGATTGTCCGGGGAAATTGAAGTATTCTCCGACTGGCTTTTGTATGTTACCATTCCTGATGTCTGATTTGTGTCCATTTATCCTTTTATGTTGAGACTGTCCGGTTTGGCAATGTACATGGCAGAGGGGCATTGCTGGCACGTGATGGCATATATCACATTAGTAGATGTGCAGGTGAATGAGCCTCTGATGGTGTGGCTGGGTCCTGTGATGGTGTCGCTAGAGTAAATATGGGGACAAAGAAGGCAACGGGGTTTGTTACAGGGATTGGGTCCTGGGTTAGTGTTTGTGGTGTGTAGTTGCTGGTGACTATTTGGTTCAGGTTGGGGAGTTGTTTGTAAGCAAGGATTGGCCTGCCTCCCAAGGCCTGTGAGAGTGGGGGATTGTTTCCAGGATAGGTTGTAGATCGTTGATGATGCCAGAGCTATCATGATAACCTTCACCTTGTCCCTCTTGATCTTTAGGAGGGCTTTGCGAACCAAAAGGATCAGTAGGAAGGTGTACAACAGGCCGTCTGTCTGTGAGAGCAGGAAGGCATCGGAAAGGGAGCCCTTGCTGAGTGCAAGCAAGAACAGAACTGATGGCATTTCGTGTTCTGTCTGGTGGCAAAACAGGTCCTCCTGGGGAGTCCCCCACTTCTGGAAGATAACAGTGGTGACCTTCGTGTGAAGAGACCACTCCTGGCAAGAGGAAAAGGACCTGCTGAGGTGATCCGCCAATGCATTCCAGCCTCCCGGGAGGTGCGAAGCCTCAAGGTGAATGGCATGCTTCATGCAGAAGTCCCACAGTCAGAGGGCTTCCTGACACACAGCTGAAGATCAAGCTCCCCCTTGCTTGTTGACATAAAAAATTGAGGACATGTTGTCTGTCAAGACCTGCATGACCCTGCCTAAGAGCTGGGGGAAAAACGCCTGGCAGGCCAAGCATACTGCCCTAAGTTCTGTGATGTTTATGTGCAAGGAGAGTTCTTCCTGGGACCAGAACCCCTGGGGCCTGAGTCTGCCAAGATGGGCTCACCACCCCATGTCTGTTGTATCCAAAACCAAGGTTACTGTTGTATACGGGGCAGCAAAAGGCACCCCCTTCATCACAGAACAGAGATCTCTCCACCAAGTCAGAGAAACTAAGACAGGTGATGGAATCATGAGAACTTAGTCCAAGTGACATCTACGCAGGGAGTAAACTGACTCCAGCCACATCTGTAGGGTTCTGAGGCATAGCTGCATGTATTACATCACACAGGTACATGCTGCCATGTGACCTAAAAGTTTGAGGGACACCTGGTCAGTCATAAGTGGGTGAGCTGTGACCCAGGTGATTAGATCCGACATAGTTCAGAACTTGGCCTCCGGTAGGTAGGCCCTGGTCTGGGTGGAGTTGAGCACTACCCCAATAAACTCTATTGTCCTGCACGGTACCAATGTTGATTTCTGTTAGTTTATTAACAGACCCAGTGCCCAAAGGGTGGCATGCACTATGCCAATGCTGTGCTGAACCTGAGAGCGGCCTTTGATCAGCCAATCATCAAAGTATGGGTAGACTTGTAGGCTTCAACATCTGAAGTAGGTTGCAACCACTACCATACACTTAGTGGAAACCTGAGGGCTGCTGATAGATCAGTGGTTCTCAAACTTTTGTAGTGGTGACCCTTTCACATAGCAAACCTATGAGTGCGACCCCCCTTATAAATTTAATACTTTTAAAAAATATTTAAAATTATAAATGCTGGAGTGAAGCGGGGCTTGGGGCTGGAGGCTGAGGGCTCACAACCCCCCATGTAATAACCTTGTGACTCCCTGAGGGGTTACAACCTCCAGGTTGAGAACCAGTTTGAGTGATAGACTGAAGGGAAGCCTAGGGAGGTGGTGGAATCCCCTTCCTTAGAAGTTTTTAAGGTCAGGCTTGACAAAGCCCTGGCTGGGATGATTTAGTTGGGATTGGTCCTGCTCTGGGCAGGGGGTTGGACTAGATGGCCTCCATAGGTCCCTTCCAACTCTGTTATTCTATGATTCTATGAAGCGTGGTGAATTGGTAGTGGCACTGGCCCACCACAAACCTGAGGAATAGCCTGTGTGCACGCAAGATGGAGATGTGGAAATAAACATTCTTTAAATTGAGGGCAGCGTATCATTCTCCTGGATCCAGGGAGGGAATGATAAAGGCCAGGGAGACCATGAAGAACCTCACTTTCTTGAAATATTTGTTGAGGCGATGCAGGTCCAGGGTGCGCTGTAGGCCCCCTTTGGCCTTAACGATTAGAAAACATTGGGAGTAAAACCCTATCCATCACAAGTCTCGAGAAACTTTCTCTATGGCCCCCACATGTAGGGGGACTTGTACCTCCTTGACGACAAGCTGCTCATGAGAAGGGTCCATGAAGAGGGATGGGGTTGGAGGCGTGGGAAAGATGAAAACTGTAGGGTGTAACCAACTGTTACAGTACTGAGCACCCAACAGTACGATGTTATGTAGGACCACACAGGGCAGAAGGGTGATAGGCAGTCCAAAAACAAAAGTGGGGGGATGGATTCTGAACTGAGTCTGGTATGTCATCCTCAGATGTACCTTCAAAAGGCCTGCCTGGTCCCACCAGGGTACCTACTTGAGCTTGACTGGGAAGCTGAGGTAGAAGGTAGGGGCTGACAACATTAATAGCCCTTTCTTTATAGGGCTCCTACCTGGGAGGCCCCAAAACCTGGGAGGCTATTGAGGCCTGAAATGCTTCCTGGAGGCCAGGGGCATAAACAGGCCTAGCGAGTGAAGTATGGCCCTTGAGTCTTTGAGGTCGTGAATCTTGGAGTCTGAGAACAGGGAGGTACCCTTGAGGAGGAATTCCTGGATTGACTACAGAACCTCATGCGAGAGACCTGATGATTGGAGCCACGAACAGTGCCTCATGGTGACCGCTGACACCATTGTTCGGGCTGCTGAGTCAGCAGCATCCAGAGCTGCCTGGAGGGAGTCCCTGGCCCACTGTCTTGCCTTCCTCAAGATGGGCATGGAACTCCTGCCTCGACTCCTGTGGCAAGGAGTTTCTTTAACTTGACCATTGAGTTCCACAGGTTAAAATCATACTTTCCCAGCAACGCCCTGCTGGTTAGAGATTCGAAGCTGGAGGCCTGCCCGTGGAATAAAACCTTTCACCCGAACAGATCCAGCCTCTTAATTCTTTGAGGTGGCACTCAACTGTCCTTGTCTGTCCTGCTTGTTTGCAGCGGGCACCACCAGGGACCCTGGGGGGAGGGAGGGGGAGGAATGCGAGGTACAGGTATTCAAAACTCACTGGCCAGCACATAGTACTTCTTCTCTGCCCTTTTTGAGGTAGGCAGCGGAGACGAACGGGTCTGCCATAGCACCCTGACTGGACTCAACACTGCCTCATTGACTGGCAGGGCCTCTCTGGAAGGAGCCACTGCAGCCATGATATCAACAGGCTCTGCATGGACTCCTTTAACTCCTCTGCTTCCAGCCTCAAATTTGTGGTGACCTGTTTCAGGAGTTCTTGATGGGCCCTGAAGTCATCTGACGGAAACGGGTTACTAGGACCTGCAACTGCCTCATCTGGGGATGACGAGGAAGAAGGCTAGTACCGTAAGAGGGGCTGGTCATTTCTCCTCCACCGGAACTACTTTCCACTGGGGCCACTTCAGTGACCTTGGTGCTGGTGTCCAGTGCTGGAAGTCGGGGTCCAGTGCAGGGTCAGTGGCTTGTTTCTCGGACACCACCGAGTATGAATGCTGGGAAAGGGGTCCCAGTACCAGGGGAAACATCCATGAGTTCAAATATTGCCACTGCATTGGCAAATGGCCCAATGGCCAAGCACCAGCTGTGGGGCTGGTACTGAAGTCCGGTGCCTAAGTCGGGTATCACTACTTTTCTGTCAAATATCAGAGGGTAGCCGTGTTAGTCTGTATCCACAAAAACAACAAGGAGTCCGGTGGCACCTTAAAGTCTAACAGATTTATTTGGGCATAAGCTTTCGTGGGTAAAAAACCCACTTCTTCAGATGCATGGAGTGAAAATTACAGATGCAGACATTATTACACTGACACATGAAGAGAAGGGAGTTACTTTTCTGGCAGGGCGAAGGATTGCCCCTCTGACTCCAAAGAGGACTCTTCCCGGGAGACCATGCAGAGCTGTACCCATTTCTGCCTCCAGGCGGTGCGGGAAACTGGTGACTGATGCCAGGTTGGGGACTGCTGTGGCAGGGCTTTCCTCTGGAAGGTGCCACAATGGTCGGTGCTGCGATGGAGCTCACCACCCCTTGAATACTTCTATCCCCAGAAGCTCTGGCTGGCAAGGGCCCTTGGGGGTGGGCAGTACCGGGAGGGACATCAAATCCTTTGCAGCCTGGAAAGCCTCTGGAGTTGAGGGGGCCCACAGGAGCGAGGTGCCACAACCATGCGCAGGAGTCAGAGGTGGGTCCCAGACCAGGCTCAGTGCCTTACGCAGAGTCGCCAGAGTAGACCGTGGATGAGTGGTCCGGCAGAGGTCTCACTTAGTCAGCTGCTCCCCGCTTCTCCCTCTTTGGCACCAGAGAGCGCCCTCTCTTGGCATGTTGTTTCTTATGCTTCTTCCTGGATGGAGAACGGTGCCAGGAAGAGCACAGTGGCGGTGAAGCACTTTGCACAGAGGCCAAAGTGCCCAACGCTGATTCAGAGCAGCAAGGCTCCGAGGATGATCTGAGGGCTGCCTCCATGAGCATGTCTTCAGATAAACATCCTTGACTTTCTGAGTGCACAGTCTGAAGCTCCTACAGATCTTGCACTTCTCTTTTACGTGAGCTTCCCCAAGGCACTTTAGACAGCTCAAATGGGGGTCATTCACTGGCATGGCCTCCACACACCGCAGGAGGTACCCTGAGCCCTGGTCTACACTAGGACTTTAGGTCGAATTTAGCAACATTAAATCGATGTAAACCTGCACCCGTCCACACGATGAAGCCCTTTATTTCGACTTAAAGGGCTCTTAAAATCCATTTCCTTACTCCACGCCTGACAAGTGGATTAGCACTTAAATCGGCCTTGCCGGGTCGAATTTGGGGTACTGTGGACACAATTCGACGGTATTGGCCTCGGGGAGCTATCCCAGAGTGCTCCATTGTGACAGCTCTGGACAGCACTCTCAACTCAGATGCACTGGCCAGGTAGACAGGAAAAGAACCGCGAACTTTTGAATCTCATTTCCTGTTTGGCCAGCGTTGCAAGCTGCAGGTGACCATGCAGAGCTCATCAGCAGAGGTGACCACGCAGAGCTCATCAGAAGAGGTGACCATGATGGAGTCCCAGAATCGCAAAAGAACTCCAGCATGGACTGAACGGGAGGTACGGGATCTGATCGCTGTATGGGGAGAGGAATCCGTGCTATCAGAACTCCGTTCCAGTTTTCGAAATGCCAAAACCTTTGTCAAAATCTCCCAGGGCATGAAGGACAGAGGCCATAACAGGGACCCAAAGCAGTGCCGCGTGAAACTTAAGGAGCTGAGGCAAAGCCTACCAGAAAACCAGAGAGGCGAACGGCCCCTCCGGGTGAGAGCCCCGAACATGCCGCTTCTATGATGAGCTGCATGCCATTTTAGGGGGTTCAGCCACCACTACCCAGCCATGTTGTTTGACTCCTTCAATGGAGGTGGAGGCAACACGGAAGCAGGTTTTGGGGACGAAGAAGATGATGATGATGATGATGAGGTTGTAGATAGCTCACAGCAAGCAAGCGGAGAAACCGGTTTTCCCGACAGCCAGGAACTGTTTCTCACCCTGGACCTGGAGCCAGTACTCCCCGAACCCACCCAAGGCTGCCTCCTGGACCCGGCAGGCGGAGAAGGGACCTCCGGTGAGTGTACCTTTTAAAATACTATACATGGTTTAAAAGCAAGCATGTGAAAGGATTACTTTGCCCTGGCATTCGTGGCTCTCCTGGATGTACTCCCAAAGCCTTTGCAAAAGGTTTCTGGGGAGGGCAGCCTTATTGCCTCCTCCGTGGTAGGACACTTTACCACTACAGGCCAGTAACACGTACTCGGGAATCACTGTACAACAAAGCATTGCAGTGTATGTTTGCTGGCGTTCAAACAACATCTGTTCTTTATCTCTCTGTGTTATCCTCAGGAGAGTGAGATATCATTCATGGTCACCTGGTTGAAATAGGGTGCTTTTTTTCAGGGGACACTCAGAGGTGCCCGTTCCTGCTGGGCTGTTTGCCTGTGGCTGAACAGAAATGTTCCCTGCTGTTAGCCACGTGGAAGGGGCAGGGTTGAGGGGGTAGCCACGCGGTGGGGGGAGGCAAAATGCGACCTTGTAACGAAAGCACATGTGCTATGTATGTAATGTTAACAGCAAGGTTTACCCTGAAAGAGTGTAGCCACTGTTTTATAAAATGTGTCTTTTTAAATACCGCTGTCCCTTTTTTTTTTCTCCACCAGCTGCATGTGTTTCAATCATCACAGGATCTTCTCCTTTCCAGAGGCTAGTGAAGATTAGAAAGAAAAAAAAAACTCACTCGTGATGAAATGTTCTCTGAGCTCATGCTGTCCTCCCACACTGACAGAGCACAGACAAATGCGTGGAGGCAAATAATGTCAGAGTGCAGGAAAGCACAAAATGACCGGGAGGAGAGGTGGCAGGCTGAAGAGAGTAAGTGGCGGGCTGAAGGCAGGGCTGAAGCTCAAATGTGGCGGCAGCATGATGAGAGGAGGCAGGATTCAATGCTGAGGCTGCTGGAGGATCAAACCAGTATGCTCCAGTGTATGGTTGAGCTGCAGCAAAGGCAGCTGGAGCACAGACTGCCACTACAGCCCCTGTGTAACCAACCGTCCTCCTCCCCAAGTTCCATAGCCTCCACACCCAGACGCCCAAGAACGCGGTGGGGGGGCCTCCGGCCAACCAGCCACTCCACCACAGAGGATTGCCCAAAAAACAGAAGGCTGGCATTCAATACATTTTAAAGTTGTAAACTTTTAAAGTGCTGTGTGGCATTTTCCTTCCCTCTTCCACCACCCCTCCTGGGCTACCTTGGCAGTCATCCCCCTATTTGTGTGATGAATGAATAAAGAATGCATGAATGTGAAGCAACAATGACTTTATTGCCTCTGCAAGCGGTGATCGAAGGGAGGAGGGGAGGGTGGTTAGCTTACAGGGAAGTAGAGTGAACCAAGGGGCGGGGGGTTTCATCAAGGAGAAACAAACAGAACTTTCACACCGTAGCCTGGCCAGTCATGAAACTGGTTTTCAAAGCTTCTCTGATGCGTACCGCGCCATCCTGTGCTCTTCTAACCGCCCTGGTGTCTGGCTGCGCGTAACCAGCAGCCAGGAGATTTGCCTCAACCTCCCACCCCGCCATAAACGTCTCCCCCTTACTCTCATAGATATTGTGGAGCACACAGAAAGCAGTAATAACAGTGGGAATATTGGTTTCGCTGAAGTCTAAGCGAGTCAGTAAACTGCGCCAGCGCGCCTTTAAACATCCAAATGCACATTCTACCTCCATTCTGCACTTGCTCAGCCTGTAGTTGAACAGCTCCTGACTACTGTCCAGGCTGCCTGTGTATGGCTTCATGAGCCATGGCATTAAGGGGTAGGCTGGGTCCCCAAGGATAACTATAGGCATTTCAACATCCACAACAGTTATCTTCTGGCCTGGGAATAAAGTCCCTTCCTGCAGCTTTTGAAACAGACCAGAGCTCCTGAAGATGCGAGCATCATGTACCTTTCCCGGCCATCCCACGTTGATGTTGGTGAAACGTCCCTTGTGATCCACCACAGCTTGCAGCACTATTGAAAAGTACCCCTTGCAGTTTATGTACTCGCTGGCTTGGTGCTCCGGTGCCAAGATAGGGATATGGGTTCCGTCTATGGCCCCACCACAGTTAGGGAATCCCATTGCAGCAAAGCCATCCACTATGACCTGCACATTTCCCAGGGTCACTACCCTTGATATCAGCAGATCTTTGATTGCGTGGGCTACTTGCATCACAGCACCCCCCACAGTAGATTTGCCCACTCCAAATTAATTCCCAACTGACCGGTAGCTGTCTGGCGTTGCAAGCTTCCACAGGGCTATCGCCACTCGCCTTCTCAACTGTGAGGGCTGCTCTCATCTTGGTATTCATGTGCTTCAGGGCAGGGGAAAGCAGTCACAAAGTTCCATGAAAGTGCCCTTACGCATGCAAAAGTTTCGCAGCCACTGGGAATCGTCCCAGACCTGCAACACTATGCGGTCCCACCAGTCTGTGCTTGTTTCCCGAGCCCAGAATCGGCGTTCCACAGCATGAACCTGCCCCATTAGCACCATGATGCGTGCATTGGCAGGGCCCATGCTTTCAGGAGAAATCTGTTGTCCATGTCCTGATCACTCACGTGACCGCGCTGACGTCGCCTCCTCGCCCGGTATCACTCTGCCAGGTTCTGGTGCTGCATATACTGCTGGATAATGCGTGTGGGTGTTTAATGTGCTCCTAATTGCCAAGTGAGCTGAGCGGCCTCCATGCTTGCCTTGGTATGGCGTCCGCACAGAAAAAAGGCGCGGAACAATTATCTGCCGTTGCTCTGACGGAGGGAGGGGCGACTGACGACATGGCTTACAGGGTTGGCTTACAGGGAATTAAAATCAACAAAGGGGGTGGCTTTACATCAATGAGTATTTCAGGCAGGACTTCACGGAGGGTTCCAATAAGAAATGGTGCACCTAAGTAATTGTTCTTATTGGAACAAGCAGGTTGGTCTGGTCTCTGATTGATACATGGCTAGATTTACCTCGCTGCACCTTCTCTGTGAGTGACTGCAGTGTGGCCTAGAGGAATGAGTCCCCTAGACAGGGGAAGGGGGGAAGCAAATGAGTACAAAACAAATCTGGTCTATTTCTTGTTTTGATCCACTCCATCTATCTTTTACATCTTTGGCTCGCAGCAGACGGTGCAGAAGGACTGCAAGCCATCCACATCTCATGGCTGCTCGGCAGAAAATGGTGCAGTAGGACGGCTAGCCATCCTCATCTCTTGCCTGCCTGGCAGAAGATGGTACAGTAGGACTGCTAGCAATCCATATCGCCTGCCTGCTCACCATAAGATGGTTCAATAGGACTGACTGCAGGACTAAAGAGAATGACCTGGTCAAGTCACTCCAAATTTAGTCCCTGCGCCCATGTCTGCCCAGGCGCTCCTGGCCAACATGGCCAGGAGCACCTCGGAGATGACGATGACGGCTACCAGTCGTACTGTACCGTCTGCTGCCAGAAGGCAATGGGTTGATGCTGCTGTGTAGAAATGCAGTACCATGTCTGCCAGCACCCAGGAGACATACGGTGATGGTTACCTGAGCGGTCTCCATGCTTGCCATGGTATGGCGTCTGCACAGGTAACTCAGGAAAAAAGGTGCGAAACAATTGTCTGCCCTTGCTTTCACGGAGGGAGGGAGGGAGGGAACGGGGGCCTGACGATATGTACCCAGAACCACCCGCGACAATGTTTTAGCCCCATCAGGCATTGGGATCTCAACCCAGAATTCCAATGGGCAGCGGAGACTGCGGGAACTGTGGGATAGCTACCCACAGTGCAACACTCCGGAAGACGACTCTAGCCTCGGTATTGTGGAAGCACTCTGCCGAGTTAAAGCACTTAATGCACTTAGAGCATTTTCTGTGGGGACACACACACTCGAATATATAAAACCGATTTCTAAAAAACCGACTTCTATAAATTCGACCTAATTTCGTAGTGTAGACATACCCTGAGATGATGCCCCTTGATGACTGGGACCACTATTTACACCACATACACTAATACTAACTGATAACTAAATACGCTAACTACAAAAACTATATACAATGGACTACAGAGTCAAACCACTGGGAAAGACTTTCAAGAGCAAGAAGGTCATTTCAAGCAACCGTCACGGGCAATAAGAAGGAACTGAGAGAATGTGGAGGTGGCGGCACCCCTTATACCGGTGCATGTGTGCAGGGCGCCCGGGGCACTAGGGCTGGTCTCCTGGATACCACTAAGGGGAAAAACATCTCTGGCAACTGTGCATGTGGCACGTGCACACCTAGCACGGAATGGATGTGAGCAAGTGCTCGAAGAACTGGTGCAACCACTGCTGGAACAGTGTGACCACAATTAAGAAGGATGTTGATAACTTGAAGAGGGTTCAGAGAAGAGCCACAAGAATACTTATAGGATTAGAAAACACGATTTATTGTGATACACTCAGGGAGCTCACTCTATTTAGCTTAACAAAGAGATGGGATAGGGATGACTTATCGGTATATACCTACACAGGGAACAAAGATTTGATAACAGGCTCTTCAATCTAGCACTCAAAAGGTATAACTCGATCCACAGGCTGGAAGTTGAAGCTAGACAAATTCATACTGGATACAAGGTGACAATTTTTAAGTGAGGGTAATTAACCACTGGACCAATTTATCAAGGGTCGTGGTGGATTCTCTATCAATAGCAATTTTTAAATTAAGAGGGGATTTTTTTAAGTTATGCTCTGGTTCAACAGAACTTATTTTGGGGAAGTTCTATGGCCTGTGTTATATTGGTAACGCTAGGCACTGACAATGGTTCTTCTTGTCTCAGAATCCATGAATGTATGAATACTCAACTCCAGAATTCAATTTATTTGTATTGTGGTAATGTCCTGGGTCCCCAATAATGGATCAGGGCCCCATAATGCTAACAATTGTAAAGTCCATGCCCTAAAAGGTCTTACAATTTCAGTATAAGATAAGATACAGCAGGTGGATGGATAGACAGACAGTGGAGTACAAGGTAACTGAGACAAGACTAGTACGCAACAAAAACAGTTGTCATCAAGCATCAGGTATGTAACTATTGTTGAGCTTTTTGTACCCATCATGACAGAAAAGAATTTTAAGGAGCAATCTGAAGGAAAGCAATGATGTGGCTTTCTGGATGTTTACAGGGAGCTTCTCCCATACATGAGGGGCAGCATGGGAGAAAGTATGAAGGTTCTTGTATTAACATAATGGACAATAAAGGCTGGCATTACTGGCAGAAGTCAACATCTTGAGGGTGTGCAAAAGATTTTGTTAAAATAGGCCAGGAAAGGCTTTAAAAGCAAAGATGAGTACTTTATGTTTGATACAGTGGAGAAGAGGGAACCAGGGAGGAGTGACATGGTTTTCGTGGCTCATTTCTTCAACTATCTTTGCAGCAGCTTTTTAAATGGAGGTAACTGGGGCAAAGTAATATTTATCAAGGCAAGAGAGAGAAAAATGTAATGGTACTAGAAATGCAAGATGAGGGCCTGGATGATAAATTTCTCTGTATGAATGGAGAAAAAAGGCAGAATTTTAGAGATGTGTTGCAGGAAAAAGCATCAAGATTTAGAAATGACCTGGATGTGATGTTCGAGACAGATCTGAGTAGAAAATACCATGCAGGTTACAGACCAGAGTGACAGGGAGGATGGTGGTGCTGTCCATGGTGACTGAAAAAGGAGGAAGGAGACAGGGTTTAATGGTAATGATTTAAAAGCTCCAATTGTTAATTGCATTAAAACCCACTATTACTTTGTTTTAATGGCTCTTTTAAATGCTCAAAATATTTAGCTCCAGAGAAAAGCATTATGAAGTGGGTGGACTGTTCTTATTGGTGTGTGGCAGTATCATTTAAACACTATTTATACAGGTAGAAAACTGTGTCAGAGATTAACCTTATATTTGCCTCCTTTTACCATTTGTCTTCACCTCCCACAATCAGCTGGGTACAACTCTGTCACCTTTACCTTGTGTATCTCTTTTGAGACTTTTTGCAATGGTGTGGGTGTTTCACTTCTGACAATGTATTTTACAGCACAAAATGCTCATCTATTTGCATATGGATCAAATAACTATAGTGGTAACATGTAAAATAATGTAGCCGATTTGTTCATTTTATTATTTAATTGTGATATATTGTTGGGATTAACTCATATGCTACTTCACATGTAATCAGTGTATGATGAACAGATTAAAGTTGTAAGTATAGGTATAGCTATAAGTAGGATAGGATCATAGGAGTATAAAATTGACAAGTATTTATGAGTGATGAGTGCATATTAGACATATAAGAAAGATAAGGTTGTAACACACAGCCTAGAGACTGAGACCTGTACAATTTCAGTTGAGCCATACTAGGCCTCAGGCCTAAGAAGAGCGGACATAAGTAGATTACTCAGAAATAACCCTGTACAAGTAAAGTTACAAGATTATTGTAAAGAATGTGCTCGTAGGTGATATTTGGGAAAATATGTTGCAATGTACCCATCTAGACTGCAAGACGACTGCCTAACATCATTGTGGAAAGTTTTGCTCTCCCCCACAGGTTACCATGGGAACATGTTTACATAGATGCTCATGAGAATAAGGGGAACTAAGAGAACCACCTGTGAAAAGCAGGGCATCCCAAAATGATCAGATGTGGAAGGACAGAAAGAAAAGGGGGTTGGAACCGTCATGCATATACATACAATGGTAGATGTGGTCATAACACGGGATAAAAAGGGTTTGCTAATACGGACAGGGAGGGAAGACCCCATACAAAAAAACCCCCATCTGTCAGGATCCCACCAAAGGCAGTAAGGGCCAAGGGTCAGAGCAGGGGGGGAACTTGAGGCTGGGAGTAGCAGAGGAGTTTGTAGTCAGGTTCCAGGCCAGGGTCAATACCAAGGGTCAGAGTCCAAGTCAGGTTTCAGGTTCAACTCAGGAAGCAAAGTCCATATCAAGCCAAGGTCAATGCCAGGAATTCAGAAGCAGAAATGGCCACGGCAGCTACAGGAGATCCACACTGTTGCCTGGAAACTTCCTGGAACGCTTGTTGGGTTTATATAGGGCAGGGAGTCAATGAGGAGCCATGAGGCTGCTTTCTGTCAAATCCTTGAGGGTGGAGCTTCCCATGGTCTGTGTCCACAGCAGGTCTTGGGAAGTGGAGAGCAAGCTGGTTACTTCTGCCACTGGGTGGGAGCCTAGAGATATCAGCTGTCTGGTAGCTTTACAGCCCTGGGTTCTAGACCAGGGGGACTTATACCATCAGGGAAGAACCAAGTCAGGAAGATACTCACCCCGCTATTGATGAAAATCTGTTGAGAAATAAACCTGACTCTCTGTGATCATAGAACATCAGGGTTGGAAGGGACCTCAGGAGGTCATCTAGTCCAATCCCCTGCTCAAAGCAGGACCAATCCCCAACTAAATCATCCCAGCCAGGGCTTTGTCAAGCCTGACCTTAAAAACCTCAAAGGAAGGAGATTCCACCACCTCCCTAGGCAACACATTCCAGTGCTTCACCACGCTCCTAGTGAAAAAGTTTTTCCTAATATCCAACCTAAACCTCCCCCACTGCAACTTGAGACCATTACTCCTTGTTCTGTCATCTGCTACCATGGAGAACAGTCTAGATCCATCCTCTTTGGAACCCCCTTTCAGATAGTTGAAAGCAGCTATCAAATCCCCACTCATTCTTCTCTTCTGCAGACTAAACAGTCCCAGTTCCCTCAGCCTCTCCTCATAAGTCATGTGTTCCAGTCCCCTAATCATTTTTGTTGCCCTCCGCTGGACGCTTTCCAATTTTTCCACATCCTTCTTGAAGAATGGGGCCCAAAACTGGACACAGTACTCCAGGTGAGGCCTCACCAATGTCAAATAGAGGGGAACGATCACGTCCTTCAATCTGCTGCCAATACCCTACCTATACAAGTGCTAACAAAATGCCATTAGCCTTCTTGGCAACAAGGGCACACTGTTGACTCATATCTAGCTTCTCATCCACTGTAACCCCTAGGTTCTTTTCTGCAGAACTATTGTCTATTCGGTCCCTAGTCTGTAGCAGTGCAGGGGATTCTTCCGTCCTAAGTGCAAGACCCTGCACTTGTCCTTGTTGAACCTCATCAGATTTTTTTGGCCCAATCCTCCAATTTGTCTAGGTCCCTCTGTATCCTAACCCTACCCTCCTGCGTATCTACCATTCCTCCCAGGTTAGTGTCATCTGCAAACTTGCTAAGGGTGCAGTCCACGCCATCCTCCAGATCATTAATGAAGATATTGAACAAAACCAGCCCCAGGACCGACCCTTGGGGCACTCCGCTTGATACCGGCTGCCAACTAGACATGGAGCCATTGATCACTACCCGCTGAGCCCGACGATCTAGCCAGCTTTCTATCCACCTTATAGTCCGTTCATCCAGCCCATACTTCTTTAACTTGCTGGCAAGAATACTGTGGGAGACCATGTTAAAAGCTTTGCTAAAGTCAAGGAATAATGCGTCCACTGCTTTCCCCTCATCCACAGAGCCAGTTATCTCGTCATAGAAGGTGTCATAAATATAAAGGGAAGGGTAAACCCCTTTAAAATCCCTCCTGGCCAGAGGAAAAATCCTCTCACCTGTAAACGGTTAAGAAGCTAAAGGTAACCTCGCTGGCACCTGACCAAAATGACTAATGAGGAGACAAGATACTTTCAAAAGCTGGGAGGAGAGAGGAAAACAAAGGGTCTGTGTCTGTCGGTATGCTGCTTTTGCCGGGGATAGAACAGGAATGGAGTCTCAGAACTTTTAGTAAGTAATCTAGCTAGGCATGCGTTAGATTATGATTTCTTTAAATGGCTGAGAAAAGAACTGTGCTGAATAGAATGACTATTTCTGTCTGTGTGTCTTTTTTGTAACTTAAGGTTTTGCCTAGAGGGATTCTCTATGTTTTGAATCTAACTACCCTGTAAGGTATCTATCATCCTGATTTTACAGAGGTGATTTCTTTACTTCTATTTACTTCTATTTCTATTAAAAGTCTTCTTGTAAGAAAACTGAATGCTTTTTCATTGTTCTCAGATCCAAGGGTTTGGGTCTGTGGTCAGCTATGCAAATTGGTGAGGATTTTTACCAAACCTTTCCCAGGAAGTGGGGTGCAAGGGTTGGGAGGATTTTGGGGGGAAAGACGTGTCCAAACTACGTTTCCCAGTAAACCCAGTTAGAGTTTGGTGGTGGCAGTGGATATTCCAAGGACAAAGGATAAAATTAATTTGTACCTTGGGGAAGTTTTAACCTAAGCTGGTAAAAGTAAGCTTAGGAGGTTTTCATGCAGGTCCCCACATCTGTACCCTAGAGTTCAGAGTGGGGGAGGAACCTTGACATGGTGGCAGAGTGGTGGGATTAACCTGAAATCATTTTGAGATCAATTTGAGATTTTTTGAACCAGAAATACAGATTTTAGAAAGGAAATTTTTTTTTCCTTTGGGGCTGCTGGAAAGGAGGTCCAGAAAGCAGCTGAAACTGAAAGCAGCTTGTTTTTTCTCTGCTTTGGGGCCAAGCAGAGACAAAATGGGATTATCTTTCTGAACTGCAGGTTTTCTTTGCCTGGAGGCAGGGTACTTAACTCCTGCAGGGAAATTCACAGTCTTCCAAACCAGAAGTTTTTTTCCCCCCTAAAAGTAAATGGGGGGGGGGGGTGTTCTACCCATTTACCTGGAGACAAAAGTGGCAGGGGCCTTTTTTTTTAGGATTTTGATTTTTTTACAAGGAGCACAATTTTGAAAAGGAATTTTTTTTCCTTTGGGCTGCTGGTAAGCAGGTTTCCAAGTAGTTGGAGGTTTTTTGCTTTGATTTGGGGCCAGAGCAGAGAGAAAGGGAATTGTCTTTTTCTGTAGGCTGACAATCACTATCAGAGAATAGGTATTCTATTCCAGCACAGCAAAATTTTACAGCCAAGTTTTGTTTGTTTATTTCTAAACCTCGGGTGTAAAGTTAGTTAAAAACAGAGAGGTTAGGATGACAAAATCCACGGCTTGATAAAAGCTGGAATTAGCCAGATTTCAGGCTAAGGAAAAACAAAGGGAACATGAAAGACAGATAGAACTCCTGCGGCTGAAGGAGGAGGAGAAGGAAAAAGAGAGGAAGCATGTGGAGGAGGAGAGGGAAAAAGAGAGGAAGCATGCACTGGAGATGGAGAAGGTAAAGGCTCAGCAGAATATACCAACAAACCCTAGCAATCCTTCTCCAGGTACCACTCCCCATCCCAGAAAGTCCCCCACCTACAAGGCAGGCGATGATACTGAGGCCTTCCTAGAAAACTTCGAAAGGGCCTGCCTTGGGTACAACATCTCTACTGACCAATACATGGTAGAGCTGAGGCCGCAGCTCAGTGGACCGTTAGCTGAGGTGGCAGCTGAAATGCCTAAAGAACACATGAACAAGTATAAACTGTTTAAATCCAAGGAGAGAGTCAGAATGGGGATAACACCAGAGCAGTCTCGTCGGAGGTTCAGAGCCCTAAGGTGGAAACCAGATGTGTCATTTACCCGACATGCCTACCACATTCTGAAACATTGGGATGCCTGGATATCAGGAGCAGGTGTTGAATCTCCAGTAAATTTGCCTTTCCTAATGCAAATGGAACAATTCTTAGAGGGGGTTCCTGAGGAAATAGAAAGATGCATCCTAGATGCGAAGCCCAAAACTGTAATCGAGGCAGGAGAGATTGGAGCCAGATGGGTGGAGGTGGCAGAGAAGAAGAAAACTGGTCGCAGTTGGAGCGGAGACCAGAAGGGACAACCCCAGACCACACCCTATTACCGGGGGCCGCCCAAAGCCCCACCTCCCTCCCAAAGAACCCTCCAGACCCCTTATCGTCCCACCACCCCGTTCTCCAGCAACCCTCCTCGCCCCAGTGACCCGTCAGCTGAACTATGTTTTAAATGTCACGAGCTGGGGCATGTAAAGGCCAACTGCCCCAAGAACCCCAACAGATTATAGTTCATTGCACCGGAATCACACCAGAGGTCCGCAGGCCCAGATACCTCCCAGATACCCTTGGAGCAGAGGGAAACTGTGAGTGTGGGCGGGAAGAAGGTCACCGCGTGGAGGGACAGCGGAGCACAAGTGTCAGCTATCCATGCTTCCTTAGTGGACCCCAATTTAATCAACCCAGAGATCCATGTGACGATTCAACCCTTCAAGTCCAACTCTTTCAATTTGCCTACAGCCAAGTTGCCTGTCCAGTACCAGGGCTGGTCAGGAATGTGGACTTTTGCAGTCTATGATGATTATCCCTTCCCCCCATGCTGTTGGGGGAAGACTTGGCCAATCATGTGAAGCGGGCCAAGAGGGTGGGAATGGTCACCCGCAGCCAGGCTAAACAAGCCGTGAGGCCTAGCTCTGTTCCAGAAACTTCTATCAGGATCCGGTCAGAGGTGATGGACCCGGACCCCAGGCCAATGTCTGCAACAGCAGTAGTGGATCCAGTCCCAGAGACCCAGACGGAACCAATCCCAGAACCGGAACCAGCCGAACAACCAACACCAGACCCATTGCCAGCACTGAATCCAGTACTTGCAACCTCAACACCAGAGGACCCCACCGAACCTAAACCGGCAGCAGCCCATAACCCTACACAAGAGGCTCAGCCAGAGCCTGAACCCCAACATAGTGTCCCAGCGGAGAGCGGTTCACAGTCAACGGAAACAGCTCCATCCCCTTCATCGCTTCCAGAGGGACCAAGCCTAGGTCCACAATCCAATGAGGAACTGATGTCTCCAGCATCAAGGGAACAGTTCCAGACTGAACAGGAAGCAGATGAAAGCCTCCAGAGAGCTTGGACGGCGGCACGGAGCAACCCACCGCCTCTCAGCTCTTCTAATCGATCCAGGTTTGTTGTAGAAAGAGGACTTTTATACAAGGAAACTCTTTCTGGGGGACACCAGAAAGACTGGCATCCTCAGAGACAGTTGGTAGTTCCAACTAAATACCGGGCTAAGCTCTTGAGCTTAGCCCACGACCACCCTAGTGGCCATGCTGGGGTGAACAGGACCAAAGACCGTTTGGGGCAAACGGTCTTTGGTCCTGTTGACCCCAGCATGACCACTAGGGTCATTCCAGGGGGTCATTCCACTGGGAGGGAATGAGCAAGGATGTTTCTACCTATGTCCGGTCTTCTGAAGTATGCCAAAGAGTAGGAAAACCCCAAGACCAGGTCAAAACCCCTCTCCAGCCACTCCCCATCATTGAAGTTCCATTTCAGCGAGTAGCTGTGGATATTCTAGGTCCTTTTGCGAAAAAGACACCCAGAGGAAAGCAGTACATACTGACTTTCATGGATTTTGCCACCCGATGGCCGGAAGCAGTAGCTCTAAGCAACACCAGGGCTAAAAGTGTGTGCCAGGCACTAGCAGACATTTTTGCCAGGGTAGGTTGGCCCTCCGACATCCTCACAGATGCAGGGATTAATTTCCTGGCAGGAACTATGAAAAACCTTTGGGAAGCTCATTGGGTAAATCACTTGGTTGCCACTCCTTACCACCATCAGACAAATGGCATGGTGGAGAAGTTTAATGGAACTTTGGGGGCCATGATACGTAAATTCGTAAATGAGCACTCCAATGATTGGGACCTAGTGTTGCACCAGTTGCTTTTTGTCTACAGAGCTGTACCACACCCCAGTTTAGGGTTTTCCCCATTTGAACTTGTATATGGCCGTGAGGTTAAGGGGCCATTACAGTTGGTGAAGCAGCAATCGGAGGGATTTACACCTTCTCCAGGAACTAACATTCTGGACTTTGTAACCAACCTACAAAACACCCTCCGAACCTCTTTAGCCCTTGCTAGAGAAAACTTACAGGATGCTCAAAAAGAGCAAAAAGCCTGGTATGATAAACATGCCAGAGAGAGTTCCTTCAAAGTAGGGGACCAAGTCATGGTCTTAAAGGCGCTCCAGGCCCATAAAATGGAAGCATCGTGGGAAGGGCCATTCACGGTCCAGGAGCGCCTGGGAGCTGTTAATTATCTCATAGCATTCCCCACCTCCAACTGAAAGCCTATGCTGTACCATATTAATTCTCTAAAGACTTTTATTCCAGAGAATTAAAGGTCTGTCAGTTTACAGACCAGGGAGGAGATGACGCTGAGTGGCCTGAAGGTATCTACTACGAAGGGAAACGTGCTGGTGGTGTGGAAGAGGTGAACCTCTCCATGACCCTTGGGCGTATGCAGCGACAGCAGATCAAGGAGCTGTGCACTAGGTATGCGCCAACGTTCTCAGCCACCCCAGGACTGACTGAACGGGCATACCACTCCATTGACACAGGTAATGCTCACCCAATTAGAGTCCAACCTTACCGGGTGTCTCCTCAAGCTAAAACTGCTATAGAACGGGAGATCCAGGATATGTTACAGATGGGGGTAATCCGCCCCTCTGGAAGTGCATGGGCATCTCCAGTGGTTCTAGTTCCCAAACTAGATGGGGAAATACGTTTTTGCGTGGACTACCGTAAGCTAAATGCTGTAACTCGCCCAGACAACTATCCAATGCCACGCACAGATGAACTATTAGAGAAACTGGGACGGGCCCAGTTCATCTCTACCTTGGACTTAACCAAAGGGTACTGGCAGGTACTGCTAGATGAATCTGCCAAGGAAAGGTCAGCCTTCACCACACATCTCGGGCTGTATGAATTTAATGTACTCCCTTTCGGGCTGCGAAATGCACCCGCCACCTTCCGAAGACTTGTAGATAGTCTCCTAGCGGGATTAGGAGAATATGCAGTCGCCTACTTTGACGATGTGGCCATACTTTCGGATTCCTGGGCGGACCACCCGGAACATCTACAAAAAGTCCTTGAACGCATAAGGGAGGCAGGACTAACTGTTAAGGCTAAGAAGTGTCAAATAGGCCTAAACAGAGTGACTTACCTTGGACACCAGGTGGGTCAAGTAACTATCAACCCCCTACAGGCCAAAGTGGATGCTATCCAAAAGTGGCCTGTCCCAAAGTCAAAGAAACAGGTTCAATCCTTCTTAGGCTTGGCCGGTTATTACAGACGATTTGTACCGCAATACAGCCAAATCGCCGCCCCACTGACAGACCTAACCAAAAAGAAACAGCCAAATGCCGTTCAGTGGACCGAAAAGTGTCAGAAGGCCTTTAACAAGCTTAAAGCGACACTCATGTCTGACCCTGTACTAAGGGCCCCAGACTTTGACAAACCGTTCCTAGTAACCACAGATGCGTCCGAGCGTGGTGTGGGAGCAGTTTTAATGCAGAAAGGACCTGATCAAGAATTCCACCCTGTAGTGTTTCTCAGCAAAAAACTGTCTGAGAGGGAAAGCAACTGGTCAGTCAGTGAAAAAGAATGTTAGCCACTGTCTACGCTCTGGAAAAGCTACGCCCGTATGTTTGGGGACGGCGTTTCCACCTGCAAACCGACCAGGCTGCACTACAGTGGCTTCACACCGTCAAAGAAAATAACAAAAAACTTCTTCGGTGGAGTTTAGCTCTCCAAGATTTTGATTTCAACATCCAACACATCTCAGGAGCTTCTAACAAAGTGGCTGATGCACTCTCCCGTGAAAGTTTCCCAGAATCAACTGGTTAAAATCATCCTTGAGATGTGGAAAATATTGTTAGTCTTTATGTCCTTGGTAGTATATTTAGAGATGCATGTGTCTTATTAACTATGTTTTTCCTAGAGCTCCAGGAAGAAATCCCAGCCAGTGTTTCACCCTAGCTGAGATTTGGGGGGCGTGTCATAAATATAAAGGAAAGGGTAAACCCCTTTAAAATCCCTCCTGGCCAGAGGAAAAATCCTCTCACCTGTAAACGGTTAAGAAGCTAAAGGTAACCTCGCTGGCACCTGACCAAAATGACTAATGAGGAGACAAGATACTTTCAAAAGCTGGGAGGAGAGAGGAAAACAAAGGGTCTGTGTCTGTCGGTATGCTGCTTTTGCCAGGGATAGAACAGGAATGGAGTCTCAGAACTTTTAGTAAGTAATCTAGCTGGGTATGTGTTAGATTATGATTTCTTTAAATGGCTGAGAAAAGAACTGTGCTGAATAGAATGACTATTTCTGTCTGTGTGTCTTTTTTGTAACTTAAGGTTTTGCCTAGAGGGATTCTCTGTGTTTTGAATCTAATTACCCTGTAAGGTATCTACCATCCTGATTTTACAGAAGTGATTCCTTTATTTCTATTTACTTCTATTTCTATTAAAATCTTCTTGTAAGAAAACTGAATGCTTTTTCATTGTTCTCAGATCCAAGGGTTTGGGTCTGTGGTCACCTATGCAAATTGGTGAGGATTTTTACCAAACCTTTCCCAGGAAGTGGGGTGCAAGGGTTGGGAGGATTTTGGGGAGAAAGACGTGTCCAAACTACATTTCCCAGTAAACCCAGTTAGAGTTTGGTGGTGGCAGTGGATATTCCAAGGACAAAGGATAAAATTAATTTGTACCTGGGGGAAGTTTTAACCTAAGCTGGTAAAAGTAAGCTTAGGAGGTTTTCATGCAGGTCCCCAATCTGTACCCTAGAGTTCAGAGTGGGGGAGGAACCTTGACAGAAGGCAATTAGATTAGTCAGGCATGACTTTCCCTTGGTGAATCCATGCTGACTGTTCCTGATCACTTTCCTCTCTTTTAAGTGCTTCAGAATTGATTCCTCGAGGACCTGCTCCATGCTTTTTCCAGGGACTGAAGTGAGGCTGACTGGCCTGTAGTTCCCTGGATCCTCCTTCTTCCCTTTTTTAAAGATGGGCACGACATTAGCCTTTTTCCAGTTGTCCGGGACTTCCCCCAATCGCCATGAGTTTTCAAAGATAATGGCCAATGGCTCTGCAATCACATCCACCAACTCCTTTAGCACTCTCGGATGAAGTGCATCCGGCCCCATGGACTTGTGCTCTTCCAGCTTTTCTAAATACTCCTGAACTAATTCTTTCTTCACAGAGGGCTAGTCACCTCCTCCCCATGCTGTGCTGCCCAATGCAGTAGTCTGGGAGCTGACCTTGTTCGTGAAGACAGAGGCAAAAAAAGCATTGAGTACATTAGCTTTTTCCACATCCTCTGTCACTAGATTGCCTCCCTCATTCAGTAAGGGGCCCACACTTTCCTTGACTTTCTTCTTGTTGCTAACATACCTGAAGAAACCCTTCTTGTTACTCTTAACGTCTCTTGCTAGCTGCAACTCCAAGTGTGATTTGGCCTTCCTGATTTCACTCCTAAGTATGAATACAGCATTGGCTATTGCATCGTTTTGTACATGTATGTGTGAATGTAATATAATACAGACAAAATTACTTGTGACTGTGTGTGTGGTCACTGTATTCGCTCTTCATGTACTCCTAGAAATTCTCTTAGGTTGGGAGACTCTAAGGGTGACTTTTACCCTGTTGATCTTAAAACTATAGCAACACAGGAGATGGACTTACTTACTCAGGACACCATGTTTTAGCATAGAACTATCAATTCAATTGAAATAGAGGTTACAATAGTTATGGTTGCTAAACAGTTCTATCTCTTTGTTTTAAAACATTCATAACTTTTCAAAACCCTTCACTTTTGGGGCTAAAGTTTTCCATGTTTTGTCTCTACCTAAAAGGCTTTTTTTATTATTATTTTATTTGTTTTAAGTTGAAGCAAAATTCTGGCTTTTGAACTGATAAAAGCTGAAAAATTGCATTTACGACACTTAAAAGAAATTTGCTTTACCAAAAGCAGACTGCATTGGAAACAATACATCCAGTGCATGTCACCATGAAAAGTGATTAAATTTTCTGCTTTAACTGGAGGAAAGTGCAGTTTTCCCATACACTGGAAGTTCTTCGGTAATTTAAATGCTTATTACCATAGAAGACTAATAAAAATATTCTGAATTGACTTATGACATATCTGTTCAGTAGACCTCAGTGAATTCTGCAAAAAGCTTCCCCAAATATTCATTTGAATTTTAAATGAATTTGCTTCATCTGTATTCACACCCTTTTTTGTTCCCTTTCAGAGAACGTTTATGCAACAAAATCTCACAAGCATTTGCACCAGAAGTTTGTTGATAAAAAATTAGCTTTATCCAATGAGGATGAAAGACAATACTAATGTGACAATCTTGTCCAAAATTACAGAATATCAAAAAAAAAAAATGTGAAGAAACTGCCATGTGTTAACACGCAGCTAACAGAAAGAATGTTACCAAAAACATGCACTCATTTTTAATCTCAGGACTCCCTCTTCTCACACTTGTAAGCAACTACAGCCTGATCTACATCAAAAAGCTATATTGGCACAGCAACGCTGGTCAGGGATGTGAAAAAACATACCCCTGACTGACAAAACCCCCAGTGTAGATGCAACTATGTCGACATAACAGTACTTCTGTCAATGTAGTTAAAGTTGTCTGGGCAAGTGATGTTTGTACACTGACAGAAAAACCCCTTCTGTCACTACGGCTGCGTCTACACAAGGGGGCTATGCCAGCATAGTTATTCCAACATAGGCTCTGTAGTGCAGACTTAGCTTAAATCAATCAATGAAGATTATTATTTGTACTGCAGTAGCACTTACTGGCCATCAGTTTTTGTGCTAAGAACTGTACAAGCATATAAAATTAAGATAGATTTTAAACTCTTCAGGGAAGGAACTAAGTATAAAGAGGAGACACAACAGGTGTGTGTATACACATAAACAGAGGTAGTACAAAGTAACAACGAGACTATTAGGAACAGCGTGATAAGCAATGGTCACTGCATACCAGCTGCCTAACCATTCAAGATTTTTGCAGGCATCATGACTGATAAGAATGATGCAGAGTATTGGCTGCACTGCCATTTACTGGCTTTAGAGAAGACCAGGACATCTTGCCTTCTCACCTGAAGTAAAGGTGTCACAGTACTAGGCTTCTGAAAAGAGGACAAGAATGAACATACAGAATACCACAGCATCCCCATATGAAGAGGTAACAACTTTTGACGCCCCAAGGGCTAGTTTTAAAAAACAAAACAAAAAACTAACTGTGGATTTAATGCTAATTAAAAGGAAACACACCAAAAAGGAGTTTACAGAATGCTGTACTGTATTTCAACTTCATTGTAAGCCTAAGCACTGAACAGCAGTGAACACTTGGAACATGCAAAAATATTCAGTGTAGCTTTTAAAAGCAGCAGCATCAATAGTATACAACAGAGAACTAGAAGTTGAATCAACGATTCTGCTTACCTATCTTCACCAAAACGTCGACCAATCAAGACTTTACACTTGTCTCCGGGGAGGCAAGCAGTTAGAAGAGGCACTGTCCGTAATACTCGACTTTCCTTTAAATCAAAAAGGAAAAAAAATGTTTTAAAAGAATACAGATGCTTTCTTAAACTCTTAAAATGTACTTGTTTCTTTTGTAGTTCTTCCTACCACAAAATATGCATCATACAGTTCTCTGAGTGATAGAAAAGGCATACAAAAGGAAAAAAATCCAGATTTCAGTGTTAATTTATTCTGTTCTATGTAATACTTACCTGTAATTGTTGCTCTCTGAAAATATACAGCTCAATGAAAACATGTAGTCTTGCCTCCATGCACCTGTTTAGACCCAGTAGGAATTCCCATAAACCAAATTCTATGAAGTCTGGAGTGCTGAGGACTTCCAAGCCTACCATTGCTGAAGTATTTAACATGCCCCTCCAATACTTCACCAGTTAATTTCAAGCTGGAAGTTAAAATACTTCCATATATATTTGCCAATTAAAACATGAAAAAAAATTAATGAGGTCAGTCTCTTCACCTCTGTATATCTTCAGAGAAGCATTTTTACAGGTATGTAATTATTTCTTTTTTAGAGCTACCCATCTCAATGGATTTTCATGCTGGACTTTTATCCTGCTCTCTCTACGTCAATGAAAAAACTCCCTTGACTTCAATGGTGCAAGGTCAGACCTTCAGTGACTTAAAAAAAGCTCAAGGGTGCTTGTAAAAGAAAACCGTAAACAGAAACTTGAACAAAAAATGAGAAACAATGAACAATGAAACAATGGAGAACACGCCCTGATCAGTACCATTAACAATAATGCAGATTACATAAACAGCATGCTATATGACAAAATGTATTATACACAAATACATGTGGGTGACAGGGAGAGAGGGAGATTGATTTCAAATTGCAAAGACACCCACCAGGAGGAGGACTACCAGTATGCTCCTCAAACCCTATACTCAACAAAACTCAATTGTTCTCTCTGCCAGGAATCCTGACTTTGATACAGAGGCCTATTTGAAATAATTTTCTCTTAAGAGCCAAGACCCCCAAAATGGATGGTTCTTAGGAAGCTTGCATCATATTAAAGGGATCACTCATCAAATTGCAAAGCCACCCACCAGATGAAAAAAAGATAGTATGATATGAACTTAATAGGCTTCTTCACCTGTAGTCATCCTGCAATTTTGCCAAAAGGGCATATTTTGTGATTCAATAAATTGATAAGAAGTTTCATAGCTTTAGAAAATCTAAAAAGTTAAAACAAACAATTTGCTTCTTATGCTCAGACTGAAGAAGCAAGAATGTACAAAAAGTAGAAACTTGGTCAAAGACTGAAAAACCATGATAGCAAGACTGACACTGCATCCAGTGTCCTGGGTTACCACTATCCAAACAAAGCATTTAAACAATAGACTGGGGAAAAAAGGTCTAATATGGGCACAGAATACATTAGTTTTTATACTTGTGAGGGTTCCCCCCGTCTCTCACTCACACACACACACTAATGAGGTTGACTTTACTTTCACAAACAGATGCCAAAAATAATAATCTTGGATGTGTCAGAAGATTCATTTTTTGGCAAGTGGTTAAGAATGGCAACAAAGAGCTGAAAGAACAGCTATTAGTTGTCTCATACAAGAAAAAAAATACTAATAGCCAGCAGGATGAAGACATTCAAAAATTGTTACTTTCAATGTTTTTTTCCGATTTGGTACCACTGCCCAATCCAAATAACCTAACTTTTAGACAAATGCTTGCTGTTAACTGTCTGGAAGTGTATTTTTTTAACTGAATTAAAGGTGAACAACAAGAGAAAAGTATATGTTTTGAAATGTAGACAGTATATCAAAGATGGACTACACAAAGTAGAGAAGAAATTGTTTGAGAACTCAGACATGAGCTTGTAGATAACCAAGACCTTATTAAAGGTTAAGGCTAAATATATAATGTAATTGTAGCTATTTTCAATCTACAGGTCTGAAATCATGTAATTATTTCCTTTCTTTGCGCTCTTGCATGTTCCTCCTCTCAGCAGTGTGCAATGCTTTGTATTATGGAAATACTGAATATTTGACCATTGAAGTACCATAGATGCAGCACCATAGGGGTTATTCTTCTTTTCTGGGAGTTCATGGTGTTGGTTACAACCTTATATTTTCTCTGTAATGACCTGGATTTTTCATGATTCATGACTAATAATGAAACATCCACTAAAAGAAAATTTATTAAAAATAAACAAAAAAACCCCAATATCCTTTCGGTTTCTCTCAGCTGAAATGTCATCTTGATTTTCTTTGGAATGGATAAAGTGTACCAATAAAAAAATCCCACAATCTTCAGGGTTCAACTGGGGATGCTATAAGGAATAAGTGAAGGTGAATTAACATTACCAGATCTTTGCATGAGGGTATTAAATCCAGAAGATTCTTGGACTTAAATTTCCCTCACAGAAGTTAGACATAGTGATCACTAGCTTTGCAGGAAGCATTGTTTGGAACCGAGACATGTACAGTGTGGCTTACATTCTTTTAACTCCATTAAGGACTCAGACCTGAGCCAAGCTGCACTCCTTTGCGTCTGACCAGAAAGCAGACTGTTCTATGCTGCTGGAGATTCCTCTAGAGAGGCTGGGGGAAAGGGGTGGCAAAACAAATAGGTGTACGGTCAGCATAGCTAACTCTATGCCCCATCCCCAAGTCCCCAGCACAGTCGTAAAGAGCTTAAAATCTAAATAGACAAGACAGACAGAACGTGTGGGGAAAAAGAGACACAGAGAAGGTCTCCAAGGTCACACAATATGTCAGCAGCTAAACCAGGACCAGAACCCAGGCCTCTTAACTTCCAGTCCACTGCCCCAACCATTAGACCACAGTGCCTTTCCAAATCTGTTGCAACTAAGGTACTTCCATCATTTAGATGGCCAGGAGAATGCATCATCCTTAATTCAAGAAGCACATGAAATTGTTATGAGAAATCTTGCTATTAGGTTCACATAGTTATTAGGGCTCATAATTTTTTTGAAGGCATGAAAGAAGCAAAAATGTAGAAAAATCTGATCACCACTTGGGAGGATCCTTACAAAACACAAATCACTTGTAATTATTGAGGAGCTAAGTACAGGTGATCAGAAAACATTAAGAATACCTAAGAGAACACATAGGTACTCTGTTTCTTTTAGGATTCACTTATGTGCTTCATTAAATACTTTATTTATTTATTTTTGAAACAGTAACTCTAGTAGACCTGATAAGCAAGTGGGCTTTCCTGTAGACTTCCTACAACATTTAAGGCCATTACCTCAGGCTTATTATTTGATTTATATTGTTAAACATTAATAGATTAATACAGAATAATAAAAGCTAAACACAGATCTGTGACTAAAATATACAAATGCCTCAACTGTCTCCAGGCCACTAGACACATACTATATAAAAGGGCTCACTCCTAAATCTTTACTTACACAAGTAGCCCCAGCTGACATAAATGAGATTGCTTATGTGAGGAAGGATTTCTTACACATAAGGATTTCAGGAATGGGCCATGATTCAAGAAGAGGGGAAAAAAATAGGAAGATAATGAGAGATTTTAAAAATAAAAGAATAAATGACTAACAAATCATGTGAACTAGTTGTTCAGCTTTATAACTATTTTCAAAGCTGAAGTTGTTGCACATGTCTGATCAAGATTGTTTCCTCTTGCCCTCTCTCACACCCTTTGCTGTGTAAGCTTCTAGCTGAACTCTGACAATTCCCATAGCCTTACTCACCTCTGCTGGATGCTGAATTATATACAAGCAGGTGGAGACTTTTAGAGGATGTACAGGGAAGAATGGACACAAACACACCTTCTGAGGACGGCTACAGGATGGAAAGGGGAAAAAAAACATTGACAATTAGTCATACACACTATTAATTTTATTATGTAAAACATTTATCCCTTTCCAAGAGTTGTGCTAGTACTTTCCTGTACAACAGACTGCACCTACACAAACCTGCTGACATAAACTTTCTGTTGCTGATATTGCTATTATTTGTAAAAACAAACAAGATTGTATTTCAATAAACTTTGGAGAGCATTATTCAGAAACATGCTCTAGAAAATTCAGTTGGGATTAAGGCACTTCAAATAATTCATTTTCAACCTATTCAAGGGAAACAATTTATAAGTGGCTATGCCTTGACCAAGTGAGAAATCAACCACTGTCTTCCATCCCAAATAAAGGATTCAATAATATAATACAAAGCAGAGAGGAAGGCATATTTGTATGCACAACAAACCACAGACATCCCAAATATATTATTTTGTTGTAATTATTTACTATTCCACACTATATTTATCAGAAGACTTGGAAATGTAGAAACAAAGGAAGACATGGTCACTGTTTCAGAAATTTACAGTCTAAGAGACACAAACAGTACAAAACAAATTAGCTGTTTAAAGTTGTTCTGTACTCGGTGAAAGGTCTTATAGAAGACGAATATAAAAAGACAGTGATTTGAACATTATTGTTGTTATCTGGTATACAAGAAGAGTTGGTTGGAGGTCCAGGCACTGGGAGAAGCACAGAATGGGATGCAGTGTAATATAGTGGAGCAGAGATAATATCAGAGGATAAGAATGATGTCAATAAGTTGGGTCATAAGCTAACCAACAATAAATAAATAAAAAAACAAATATTGCTAATAGCATATTACAATTGGTGACAAAAAACAAACAAAATATTTTCCTGGTACCAACAAGATTACAAAAACCAGGATCATCTAAATACATTTCTTTCCCTTAGGCTAAAAAAAAAAAAAAAGCTAAAAGTCATTATTTCCATTGTAAACCTAAGGTCCCCATTTTCAACTACTCCTTATGGTCAACGTGTTTTTCCCTTTAAAATTTACTGACCACACCCGCATACGTTCACAGTACGTTAAACTGATATGTCTTCACTGCAAAGTTAACTTGAGTTATTCTCCTGACTTAGCTTAGATCAGTGGTTCTCAACTTTTTTATGATTGCATGTTACCTGGGCCGCAGGGGCCGGGTGGCAGGGCAATGGTAGCCTGGACCCCGACCCTGGACCCCAGCCGCGCGGGGCCAGCTGCTCACCCCAGATCCCACCACGCGGGGCCAGCTGGCTGCCCAAACCCCGCTGCGCTGGGTGCCAGGGTAGCCTGGACCCCGCCATGCAGGACAGCCTTTAGCACTTATCTGAGCTGGACCGCAGCTGTGTGCTAATTGGGCCGGATGCAGCCCGCAGGTTGAGAACCGCTGGCTTAGATTGAGAGAGCAGCTGCACTGCAAAAAGACTGGGTGGCTGCGTCTGTACTGGCACTGCACTCACAAGAGTGTGGCACTAAGACTTCTGGGGGCAAAGCTGATGGCCCTTTGCACTGCAGTAAGTTGCAATGCTCTATGAATTCTCAGCAAGTTGTGAGAAGACTTTTCTGTCCTTTTTGAGAGCACGAGGGGAATTGTTGGAAGGCACTGGAGGACTAGCAGCATTCAAGTGGAGTTAGCATGGTAGTATTAACAGCTGACGAGTTGTGCTAACTTGACCTTTAGCCTATATGTCCTGACAGGCCAGTGAATTTGAGTTAAAAGCACAAACAGACTAAAATTAAGGGTTTTTGTGACTGGCCAGGACTCAATTTAAAGGCAATCCTGAGTTTAGTATGCAGTGAAAGCCTTTGGCCCTTCAAGTCCTGAAACGTTTCAATTCAATTACATCTTGCCCCAACTTCAGACTACCTCTCACCAGAGATCTTAAGTTTATGTTAATCTAGGATTTACACCACCGTAAATCCAGAAACTACCTCTAGGAAGCTCTGTTGATTAGAAAAAAACAAGCAAAAATAAAAGCTTACATAGTATAAGAAATAGCCTTACAAAGTAACGAGTGAGAAAATTTTATCCTAAGTTAAGCAAGCATATGCTTCCGCTTTCTTTACGATCAGACGCTCTTAGCCTTTTTTCATCAGTGAAATCTCTGTTACTCTATTAGCTGTAAAAAGAAAAGGAGTACTTGTGGCACCTTAGAGACTAACAAATTTATTAGAGCGTAAGCTTTCGTGAGCTACAACTCACTTCATCGGATGCATACAGTAGAAAATATAGTGGGGAGATTTTATATACACAGAGAACATGAAACAATGGGTGTTACCATACAGACTGTAACAAGAGTGACCAGGTAAGGTGAGCTATTACCAGCAGGAGAGCGGGGCGGCGGGGGGGACCTTTTGTAGTGATAATCAAGGTGGGCCATTTCCGGCACTTTACAAGAACAGTAGGAGGGGAAATAAACAAGGAGAAATAGTTTTACTTTGTGTAGTGACACATCCACTCCCAATCTTTATTCAAGCCTAAGCTAATTGTATCCAGTTTGAAAATTAATTCCAATTCAGCAGTCTCTCGTTGGAGTCTATTTTTGAAGTTTTTTTGTTGAAGAATTGCCAGTTTTAGGTCTGTAATCGAGTGACCAAAGAGATTGAAGTGTTCTCCGACTGGTTTTTGAATGTTACAATTCTTGATGTCTGATTTGTGTCCATTTATTCTTTTACGTAGAGACTGTCCAGTTTGACCAATGTACATGTCAGAGGGGCATTGCTGGCACATATCACATTGGTAGATGCGCAGGTGAACGAGCCTCTGATAGTGTGGCTGATGTGATTGGGCCCTACGATGGTGTCCCCTGAATAGATATGTGGACACAGTTGGCAACAGGCTTTGTTGCAAGGATAGGTTCCTGGGTTAGTGGTTCTGTTGTGTGGTTGCTGGTGAATATTTGCTTCAGGTTGGGGGGCTGTCTGTAAGCAAGGACTGGCCTGTCTCCCAAGATCTGTGAGAGCGATGGGTCATCCTTCAGGATAGGTTGTAGATATTTAGCTGTATATATCCCAAATTACCATTCAAGCCATTAAGTTTTCTTTAGTATTAGTGCACATATTACAGCCAAATCTGAAAGAGAGCCCATTGATTCTGATGCTCAACTTGAGACACCTTGGGCCTGATTTAAACAGACTGAACACTCATCGCTCATTTTCAGGTGTGCTGAGACTAAGTATCTCAAGATGGGTACATATGAACAGGGAAATGTTTTTGATGATTTAGCTTATTTCTTCATTTCAACACTTTTGAGTAAGCGTATGGAAGTTGCTCCAGCATAGTGTATTGTTGTCTTATTTTTCATATTTCCTCATAGGTGTTAAGTATAGATTAAAACCTTCTGACTACTACTTGATTATAATGGAGTATAACTGCAAATAGGTGCAATCCCCAACATGTTTTTTGCTGTCTTTGCCTTGAATGTTTAGACAGAAGCTAACTTTTCTTATTGGTCATAACTTTGACATTCTTGTACTTCCCTGCAATTAAACATCCTATTAAATATACGATTTCTCTCAGACATTACCCAGCTCACTGCATTAAGAGAAGAAGTTGATAGTTAAGGATTTCCAGTTACACCATTTACTGTAGAAAAGAGATTTAGGAGTGAATACGCACTGAATAAATCTGTTTCAAAACAGTAAATTCTTAACTCCCGAACTCCAGTTTAAAGAGCTACATTTCCCCCCAGCTTCTATAAACTGAAGCAAATGGCATCCAGTGAATCCTGAACTGTGTTTGTTATAATTAAGTTTCTCAGACACAATTTACTTTGTTTCTGGGTCTCTGGTTCACATAAACCCCCCTCCTTTCTGTTCCTTTTTGCATTTTTCACACTTGGTTATATTTTTGGTTGGTGACTTTTCAACTTTGTTAAAATTTAATAAATGGACATTCTAAACATAAAGAAAGCAAGTATTTTCACATTATAAACTCAACACTGTCCATCTGTAATTTGATTTGAAGGAATTGCAAACAAAGTATTTTTCAATAAAACTTAATTACTTACATGTGTATATACACATGATTTAAGTTTAGGCACCCAATTATGTTGACTATGTCTTTGTACAACCCCATTCTGGGGGCACCACGCTTATTTCTGTGCTCTCATTTTGATGCCTCATGGTTACTGTGCTTTTAGGGGCAATTCCCTATATACAGCCCACATTACTAGCCTGCAAACTGTGGGGCTCATCAGGGGTAGCAGTGGGAAAGGAAAGAACCTTTCCCCTAGACTATAGAATGGCAGAAATCCTGTTCCACAACCACAAATGGAGCATCAAGGTTACAGAAGTCTACACTCTGAAGGCAATCCAGGCAAAAGGAGTATTTTGTACCTTTTTTTTTTATTTTTTAAAGTTTGTGGGCACAATCCTGCAATGCACAGCAGGCTGAAGTTAAAACTGAGTAGGAATTGCAGCCTTGGATCCAAAAAGAAAAACACGAGAAGAGTGGTCTGGGCTTATTCCAGAGGGAAGAGGTCTCTCCAGGGGAATCCTTCTGCCCAAATGTGCCCTGTGGTAATGGCTCTGTTCAGGGAGAATCAAGACAGGTGATAAGGGAACATTCATGTCTACATCAACAAGGGCAAACTAAAGGTTTCCTTCGGGATGTGGACAGTTTTACTCGTCTATCTGTAATTTCACTATGGTTCAGAATTCTCTAAAGACGTTGTTTCCTCTGTTTTCAATTGTAGAGTTCCGTATCTGGAAAATTATTATAAGGCAATGCCAGGTAGTGATCCCAATCCCAGGCCACCCTAGTGTAAGTACAATACCATACTGGTTTAAGTTTAGTAAAAGTGTTGAATGTTCTGAAATTGTCGAATGATGTCACTCCCAATTTTCTTCACATGCTGGGGCAGAAGGCCACTCCCATGGTTTTTTAATCTAGTTTATTTTAAAATGTAAAAAGTTTTTAAAAAACTAATGTTGAAATTGAAAGATACATTTTGTTTACTTATAATATGTTGTGTGCAGTTTATCGTTTACAGTGTTTCCCAACACGGCTAAGACCAGCCAAGCAATGTTTCCCTTTCCTGGTGTCAAGCATGCTGTGAATCGTGGTCATGGGGCAGGAATGCCATAAAGGTGAAGATGCAGAAAGCCATAAAATAGCCTGGTCTATGAAAACCCCTTCTCACAGTCTCCTTCTAATCTCCATTCTCACACAAATAAAATCTATGTATGTCCAGGCCATAGGTGTGCTTTTCTGAGGTCTAATTTTCAACCTGTCAGAACATGCTGTAGCGGGGTGGTCACCCCCGCTCCAGCCCTGAAGGGATTAAAACAGTCCTGGGAGAGGGCTGCCCTGGGGAGCTAATAATAAACGTAGCTGGGAAAAGCTGAGGGAGTACCTGACCACAGGTGTGGCCAGCTCAATCAGGGCCCAGCTGGCCCTTTTAAGAGGGCTGTGGGCCAGAAGCAGAAGAGTCTCACTCTAGCCCTGGAGTGGGAAGGGCTAGCTGCCTGGGAGCAAGGTACCTGAAGTGGAGTAGTGCTGGGGAAAAGCAAGAGGAGCTGGGGAGATCCAGCTTGGTAAATCCATTAGAGACTGCAGTCTGCCCCAGAGAAAGGGGACTAGATGACAACTGGCAATAGCCACTGAGGCAAGGTGGGTTAAGAGGGTTGGGGGTTCCCCTGGGAGGGGAGACCCAGAGTGTGGGGGTACTGCTGGGGCAGAACCCCAGGGTAAAAGGCACCCGGGTCTGGGAGGGACACGGGGGATGGGGGGGGGGCGACAGCAGGTGAGACATGGGCCTGCAGAGGGCGCTCCAAAAGAGCTGGAAAGAGCTAATTCCTATACAACCAGCAGGAGGAGCCATGCCGGTGAGTCGTTGCCTCACTACCCATGCCCACAGGGCTGTTGAAATCAGGCACCATTCTGAGGATGCAAATAAGTACACACTTTCAGGTCCCAGTGCCTCCTCTCAAGTGATTATTCTGAAATGTAGCCATTTAGCTTTATTCTGAATATATGCAATTAACAAGTTTTAATATTTACAATGAACTCAGACAGTTCATCCCATGATAAAGAGCAACCTAAGCAGAGCAACATAACTGTGTTTTTATATTCTGAATTTGTAAACTTTCCTGGCCAAAAACCCATGTGAATGTAAGTGTGTCACAACATATGTTTTAGAAACAGTATTTGCAATGTTAAAAGGAAGCTGATGTTTTTAACTATCATCACTAGTGGCAACATCATCATGTTCTAAGCACATTGCCAAGGTCAGGCCACAGACTCAATATTTTCAAGGAAATGCAGCTGGCCAAGTGTAGATGAATGCTTCAAATACAAGTTAAACAGATTTCTCCCCCATCTAAGTCAAAACACCACAGACCTTAAGGTCAAAGCACACCTGACAAAGCTGGACAGAGTCCACACAGTTACCCCTTTCCATTTCACATACTTTATACTAATACAAACTCATTAAAACAGTATTCAGGGATTATGTTATGCTAGGACTTGGCATGGAGAGTTTAAAACTGTGAGCAAATATATTTTGGAAAATCTGAGAAAAAAATTTACTTTTGCTACTTTTCTGTTTAGAGGGCAAATAGCATTACGACTTCAGTGCTTTTTCACAAACAAATAAAAAACACTTAGTTTTTAAATTAAATTTTTCAGGCCTCAACTGCAGTTTTCCAACATTAACTACTACATTCATTTTTCAGGATGTAAAACAAATGAATACAATGGCAACAACTGACACCAAGAATTAACTACCCACCAAATTTCTTTGTACCTTTATTTTAGCTATAAACTCTTTGGGGTGCTGGATACGTTGGAGGGCTTTTCTCTCACACTCCCAATCATGGGGGGGGGGGAGCGTTCCAGTGGTGTCTCCTTACAACTACTATCATTTAGATCGGAGGCAGAAGGTACTATACCTCTTCCCTCAACCAAAAGTGCAGAGCCCTTTAAAACGGTGGACTGGATCCCCAGTGCACACAAGATTTAGCCTTAATCTGCTACAGCTTTCCCTCTCCATTCTCTTGAGCAACAGTGTTAGAAACTAGTTCTGGATAAGTTGAAAAAGAAGAAAAAAAGTCAGACACTTAAACCCTTTTTTCCCCAAATAATAATTGCCTTAAGGTTGACGGACAACCGATATGCCATGTTTCAACTCCATACAATCTGAGGTACAAGAGGGAAAACTACTGCAGGAGGAGTTATAACAAAAGATGACAGAACTCAAGACAATGAAACATGTGTAAAAAAATTGCCCTTATTAGGCAACCCATTCTCCCCAAACAATCTACCTCACCTTTAGGTGGAAGACTACTCCTCTATAACATCCCATTACTGATACCTTAAGCTAGGTCTCAAAGTCTGGCAAATAGTTATGCCCTATCTGCCAATAGTCCCCAATTTGGCTAGGACTAATTCACATTTAACAAACCATTGTTTACATTCCTGTGTCCAAACACAGTTGGCAGCTGGCATATGAGAAAGGCCCTTCTAAATGCAGTCTCCTACCCCTTGGGCTGCTGTGCTGAAAAACTTGAATGACTGTTTCACCTTCACCTTGTCTGATGCTGTATTACCTGGTTCCCTTTCCATGGCAGGCAACCCAAGAAGCCCAGGGCATCTGCATCCTGGAGGAGCGCCTGGCAGTGTGTACGACAACTTTGGAGCTATACTGACAAGGAGCAGTATTCTTGTTAGTGCCTCTGCACAGATGGCCCTGGCCTTCTGTGGATCTGATGGATAGGCCCTGCTGCTCATTCTGTGGGTTAGTATAACCATGTGCCCCTCTTGAACTGATGACAATAATTCCTTCAGAGGAATTGTCATTGGAGTTCTTCCTTTTGCCAGTTTTACAACACAACAGGGCAATCCATTTGTCCATTTTTTTAATATACAGTTGCCCTGATTTAATACATCAGTAATGGCAGTACCCTATAAGAATATTTTACACGCTAAAACACGGCAAGGTAGGTGTAATACTAGAATATCACCATTTCTCAGGATGCAGCAATAGCCCAGTATAATACAACTCTGACATGTCTTATTGCTTAATTAAATTATGAATATAGGTGGGTTGGGGGTTTTGTTGCGGTTTTTTTAAGTGCCTTCTTTGAAGCAATTATTGTGGCTTTAATTTTTTCAGGGCATCTCTTGTTCCTCTCAAGTTTACTCACACCAACTGATTTAAAGAAGCTGAATTCCCAGATAACATCAAAAGTGATAGAATGTGATTTAAAGCCATACATAAACAAATACATACATTTTTTTACTCTTGGAATAGCCTCCCAACTAAGTCTATGCCAAAAGCCCTCCTCTTTTGACTAGCTTCTGAAAATCCATCTGTTCTGCAAAGCATTACAGCTCTAATGATCATATGTGCCTCTGTATTTTTGCGGCACTGCATGGTCCCTGCTCATGCTTATTTTGCACTACATTCAACTGTCTGCTCATGTAAAAAACTCTTACTAAAGTTTATTTGGTTTAAATACGGAAAGCACCATTTAACCCTTGAATTGCAAGATCTTTAGAGCTTGATCTTATGCTCACTGAAATCAATGGCAAAGCTCCCACAAACTGCAGCAGTTCAGGATCAGGCTGTCTATGCAGGGTTTCTGTTAACTCTTTGCAAAACTATTTATAATTACATTTAAGGTTTGATACAAAGCCCATTGAAGTTAAAGGAAAGCTTCCTATTGACTTCAATAAGTTTTGTATTAGATCCTTAAATGACTGTGAAGATACATATATCTAGTAAGAAACTCATTTATGTGTGTAAATCAAGCACTATATCTATTTTGCAATATGCTAGCCAGTTTCTTCCTGGCCTTTCAGTATAAAAAAATAAAGTAATCTAAATATGTGCTATACCCATTATTTGTTATTTTTAGATGACCCAGCTAATTGTACTACTTATACATTTGGGGCCAGATTCTCTGGTCTATGAAACTCACTTTGTATCTTATGTAAAGAGACCAGAGTATTGCCTTGGAAAATTCCCCCTCCCCCCTCTTTAGAGTGACTCTCCGCCAGTTGCTATCACCACCTCCTGCACCAGAACTCTGACAACCGGGGTAGGGAGATCCAGGGGACGTCAGGGTGCAGAAGAGAGGGCAGAGAGCAGGGCAGAGATAGAGCGAGGCTCTGCTATGGCCCATTCCCCATTGGTCATAGATCCCAGGCTGAGGGATGTTATATCAGAGTCATAAGTTAAAGCTGCCTTCTGCCCTTGTCAGCCCTTCTGTTCAGGTATAGTGAAGAATCAAACCCTTTAGTTGATATGGCAAAGGCACACTTCTTAATATCTATAGAAATATTAAAATATAAATTGTATCTATTACTACCTTCATATAAATAATTTTCCAGATATTAATAATTATGTTAAAGACACCTTTTCTGTATCATGTAAACCTCTGTAGTGATTACAAGTTTCTTTTTAAAGCTGGCTGTAGAGTTATGTAGGGATATGTGTATAGCATACTGAGTATAATTTTCAAAACATTTCCTATTATACTTGGTTCCCAGTATTATGTCTGCCCCAGAAAATCAGAAGCAAGTTGAGTTTTGCTTCCTATGAAAAGTTAAACAATACTGAAGCAGAAGCATTCAATCTTTCTATACTGCAGCCTGTGTATATGATGGAATATATCATAGCTAATTTTATGAAGAAAGTGACACATTACAGAATGTTTTCTCTTTAAATGCAGTATTATATGAAAAACGTTATTTGCAAATAGATACATAACTAAGCTGCAAAACAAACATTCATATTTAAAAGCTATTTTAAGTAGTATTGCTAATGATGTTTTTATATTTATTGATACAATTAGTGAATTAATGAATCCATGATCAGAAGCTACACATTGCTGTAATAAGATGTACCAGACATTTGCTGCCCCTTACTCGAGGCCCTCCTTCATACACTGCACTCAAAGTATGGGTTTCAGAGTAGCAGCCATGTTAGTCTGTATCTGTAAAAAGAAAAGGTGTACTTGTGGCACCTTAGAGACTAACAAATTTATTTGAGCATAAGCTTTTGTGAGCTACAGCTCAATGAAGTGAGCTGTAGCTCACAAAAGCTTATGCTCAAATAAATGTTAGTCTCTAAGGTGCCACAAGTACTCCTTTTCTTTTTGCCAATAAAGTACAGTAACTCCTCACTTAAAGTCGCATTTTTCAGGAACATAACTACAACGTTAAGTGAAACGATGTTAAGCGAATCCAATTTCCCCATAAGAATTAATGTAAATGGGGGGGGGGGTGTGGGTTAGGTTCCAGGGAAATTTTTTTTTTGCCAGACAAAAGGCATTATATACATTTTAAACAAGCAATTTACTACTACAATCATCATTGCTGAGTATGAAGCTTGGTTGAGGTGGTGGAGTCACAGAGTGGAAGAGGGTGGATTGTTCGGCTGCTCCTCTTTCTGAACTCGAAAAAACACATGGAGAGATTGTTGTTTTGCTTTCCCTTTTTTGTCCTTGGTAAATTTCTTTATAGCTAGTCATTAGACGACCAACTCTCCTAATACCTTTGGAGCTGTGTTCCCTGTCAGGATCGCCATCACTCAACCTTCAGCCTGCCCACTCCACCTCTTCCCCCAAACCTCCACCCTTGACCCACCTCTTCTCCCCCCCCCCACCTCCTTCCCCTTTACTTTGCAGGCTGAGTCCTCACTCCTCCTCCCTCCCTTCCCTTCCTTCTGAATGCAGAAAGCCAGCTGATTGCTGTGGGCAGGAGGCAGGGGAGAGAAGGGGGAGGAGGTGCGCTGAGTTCTCACGCCTCCCCCCTTCCTTCTGCCTAGGGCAATCAGCTAGCTTAAAGAAGTCATCAAAATCTTGGGCTAAATTTTGCATTTAGTTATATCAGTGGAAACCAGAGTAACTCCATAGACTTCAATCAAGTTAATTCTGAATCAATGCCAGCTCAATAAGAACAAAATTGGCCAATTAAATAGATTAACATAACATGTCAAGAAAACAATCAGTACCTCAAGTAAAAAATGTTGCTACATTTCTGCTACAGAACAATTTACCTATGCAACCATTCTAATACAAAGGGCCAGATTTGCAAATGCTCAGGACCCACAACTGCAGCCAGATTTTCAAAAGCACTCAGCACACAGCAGTTCCCTGTATGACACGGCTAGATTTTCAAAGTAATTCAGCACATTTGAAATAAGCTCCGCCCCCAACGTACTAAGCTCTTCCGAAAATCTAGCCTAAAATGTCCATATCTCAAACACAAAGAAAGGGCTGTTCATTCAGATTGTGTGCGCATTCATACTTATGGCCTCTTTGCAGACTGCAAACAAGGGTGCCAATTAGTGCCAATTTTGATCTTGGATTTTCTGTTGACACCTGTCCAACAGAAAGTGGAGTGACACTCACTGCAAATTCATGTCGCAGATGGCACCAAACAGCCATCAGATGTTAATGATTTTCAGTCTCAACTGAAGTAGTCTGATTTTGAGTGTAGCAAAACATCTGAAAGCATTACTTACAAAGATTATAAGGTGTCATTCTTTTCAGATTTAAGCCCAAACAGGACAAGAAAAATCACATATTTCTGCATGAGGACCTGGAAGAAGTAATTTTATTTCCTGACAAATGCAGAGTTCTGTTTAAGGACAGCAATATTATTTTCTTTGTTTGGTTGGTTGGGTTTTTTTGTTTGTTTGTTTTTTTTTCGGGGGGGGGGGGGGGCGCAGGGGGGAAGAGTAAACCAGCTAGGATACTACTTGAAAAAAAAATGAAGACAGATAAAGTGCACTCTTCCTGCAAAGAACACAACAAAGATGATGTGTATCCATGTTTCTTGTTTAATAATAATTTACAAATCATTACTGAATTTCCTTTTATTACCATTTCATACTCTATTCATTTTTTTAAATAGGCATTCTGTTTTTGCATGCACATGCGTGTGTTAAATTTAGTTTTGAAGAAATCCAGGAAAACCATGGGATAGCAATTTCCAATTTTTAGGAAACGTTTTTCTTTGTAGAATTAAAAAGTTTTGCAGTGGAGTGGATTGGATTTTATTTAGGAATTGATAATTTCTCCAAAGAGACAGCCAGTCACATGAAAAAATGTTTAAAGAAATTGGGGGAGAGAAGAGATGAGAAGATGACAGTCTGAATTTTGACATTAGGATGTTTGGGAGGAGGGTGTTAAATTTAGCCCTAAAAACTCTTTCATTATTAATACTTTCACATATGTGAGAACCTAAAAGCAAGGGCCTAAATTACATATAATGCAGAGTTGCAGCTAGATATGGTAGATTAATCACATAGTTAATACTTAGGCAAGGAGATCCTATTTTAGACTTTGTATGGTGCCCATTACCCTAGCATGTGTATTAATTGGGCCTCCAAAATTCTACTCTAATTCTCCAGGGTAAATAACTGTTCTTACAGGCAAGTAATATTCATAATCATTACAATAAAGGGCAGGCCTGTAGATTTGCCTGTACTGGTTCATGACAATTTTACAAATATGTTTTAAAGCATCTCACTTCCACTACCCAGATTAGCAGTAGACAGAAAAAAGGCAATAAAGAGAAAAGGATATTGAACGTAAAGGATGGACTTCTGGATTGTATTAACCCATTGAAGAGAACAGGCTTTATGGGGATAGTTACCATTAATAATGGGAATTAACAACATAAAGCCCATACAAATCAATAGGAGAACAGACTTCCAAAATTTTGGATCATGTTCATATTATAATGAAAGTTGGGAAAATACAGCCAATGTAAATAATAAGAAAGAATAAAACAATGGGGTTTAGCTTATATACCACTAGAGTGGTTACAGAGACCTGGACTCAGAAAAATAAAATTGGCAGTGAAATCAAGAACTAATGAGCCTGATATTGTTGACGTTTTCATGCATCTTGGGTCTATAGCCTGGAGAGATAGTTGGCTTATTGACAAGCCTGATGCCAGAGAGTTAACAGAGCCTTAAACTTGCTGAATAAGGGGTGGTAGTTAAACTTGCTGAATAAGGGGTGGTAGTCTTCTTCTTAGCATATGCGTAACATGCCTCAAGTGGCACATGACCAGGATTCATAACCTAATTTGGTCCGCTGGCTGGATCATTAACTTCCACAGCTTGAGCAAGGTACTGGCAGGGAGCACGACAAACACTGATCCATGCCCTCCCAGGGGTGGTAGCAGTGGTTTTTAAGCTCAGCCATTAAGATCAAGCCATTAAGATTAAGACATTAAATTGAAGTTTTCCCTTACCAGTGTTATAGTTCCTCATCTGTGCCTCAGAAGCTTGGAAGTAGGCACAAGCAACATAAATACAATGGATTATTTTTATCACAGATCTCATGAGAGATGTTAAGAATCCAGTGGGGATAGTAAAATAGAAAATACTATGATTCAAGTTAAGGAAAAAAGCTCAACAATTGACAAAAACACCGAATCAGTAGCAAAGAGTCCATGGGTATTTCAACCATTTGTGCAAGCACAAATACAAGTACTTGGTTTTGCAACATAATGTAGCAATGCAGGTTTACTTATTTCAGGCCTTGTGTTTTGAAGTAATTACTTCATCAAGCTGACCAAGGGAGTACAGACTTGAAACCTTTTTCTGAGGCTATCGTTTCATTGAGACAGTTTTCTGCAACAGTGCTTTACAACGGCAATAGTAGACAAAGCTAGGCAAAAAAACTCTGATTTTTCAGCTTCATAGTTAAACCGAAAAATCTGATCAAACCTGACACTTATTTGGTTTCTCAGCAAAATGTTGCTTCACTTTCATCCTGTTATGGGCTTTTTGTTGCTGCAGCTAAGTACATTTAAATTTTGAAACAAAACATTATTTCAAAAAAACAAAAACAAACAAAAAAAAACCCCACACTTAATTTTGAAGGTGCCAAAATGAAATATTTTCATTTTTTCAGAATTAATCTCCATTTTAAATTGGTCAAAATTATTCACAAAATTCAACCCAAAAAATGCATTTTTGGCAAATAAACTAATTTGCTAAAAAAAATTCACACAGCTCTAACAGTACATTGACATATACAAGGAAGGTTATCTTCAAACCCAAGAACTGAAGATTTCAGTTTCTCAAATGGATGCCTATATTCTGAAGAACGTCAGTCTACTCTATAATTTTTAACTTTGTAACCATTAAGCAACACATCTGGGTCTAAACAGGTTATGGTTATACCCGACGTCATTAATATGGTAGCTAACCATGTCATCCTGTAAAGTGGCAATGTAGACAAGGCCTTAGACTGCTACATGGCTGTCTTCCTATAACTGAGCATGTTGGTCAGGCAGGCCCTTCTCTAACCATAGCTGCATATTAGGTTGGCTGGTCCTCCTTCCTCTCAGCTTTCTGTTCAGCAGGATGTCCTCAAGTCCATTGCCCAACATGCACTTGGTGCCACTCTGTGCACTCCCCTAGACTCTCTTTTTCTGCTGAAGCAGCTACCCAGATTTTCCCAGAATGCATTGATACAAAGGCATTTAGGTGTGGATGCAGAAACACAGATGACATATGGTTGTATTGTGAAAATAACTCCTATGTGGACACAACTCAGCAGTGTTTAATTTTTAATATGGAGATATACCTATCTCACAGAACTGGAAGGGACCTTGAAAGGTCACTGAGTTGAGTCCAGTCCCCTGCCTTCACAGCAGGACCAAGTACCATCCTTTATTTTTGCCCCAGATCCTTAAATGGCCCCTTCAAGGGACTGAACTCATAACCCTGGGTTTAAGCAGGCCAATGCTCAAACCACTGAGCTATCCCTCTCCCCCGGTTCCCCTGGGATATAACAAATCAGGTCTGGATATAGACCTGGTTTGTTATATCCAGGTCTAATGAAGGTGGTACAACCTGGTTATAAAAGCACGGTTGTACTTACAAAGTTCTCTTCTCACCCCTCACCCATTTTTAATCTGTGTAACTCCATTAATTTAAGTGGAGTTAGTCCTAATTTATACTACCGAGACAGAATCAGGCCCACAGCATGGAAAGAGTCTGTAACGTTTTGCGGTTCAACCAAGAGACAGAATCAGGCCCATAGCATAGACAGAGCCTGTAACCCTGGGTGCCTGAAATATTCTGCCCAACTCTGGCTCACAGCCCAGCTACCAACAGCCAGCAGACAAACAAACAGTGCTCTGCGCGTCTGTGTGCTGTGAAGCTTTGGTTGTGCACTCTGATACAACAGCCTGCATACAATACAGCGGCCACCCTCCCCCCTCCCCAAGTCTTCACCAGCATTGGTTACTACTCCCAGGACAACCCCATCACAGTCTCAGTACTGAATTTCCCTAAAACTGTCTGTCTTGATGTGTCCAGCCCTCTCCTGGAATACTCAGAGAAATAATAAAGTTTGTTGCTCCTTTAAAGAGACAAAAGCAACTCTTATTACTTTAAGTGGAGTTAACGGTCACTTCAATTCAAACACAGTAATGGATTGGTTTAGATTAAAAGTAAAAAACTGATTTAATCAAAAAGCTATTAGTTTTAAGTGAGTTCAAGTACAAGGAATAAAGACAAGCAAGTAAGAAAAATACGCTACTAAAACTAAAAAAAAACTTAAATTTCAACAAGTTACAATCTTAGCCTCAGCAGGTTTCTTACCTAAATGTAGTTCCTAGAGACTTCAAGGCCCTTTGCTTAAGAGTCCAACGTTCTGAGATTTCAAAAGCTCCATCCACTTGAACTCCCCAAGTAACGGAGCACTCAACTGTCTTTTTGCCCACCTTATATCACCCCAACTGTCAACTGTCTGTTTCAAGAGCCAGGAAGGCTTCCTGCTGTTCTTCCCTTCCTGCTGACTTCCCATCTCTCTGCTGATTTGTCAGTAAACAGGGTCTCCATTGTTTCGATTCCACTTTGTGTAATTTACATTGGCGACAGGTAGATAGCTGCCTTCCCAGGTGTCTAGGATAAAACCTGTCTCTTCCTGTGTTTGTTCACGGACTTTAAAGCATAATATCAATGAGTATCCATAATTCCTCATACAATGTTAATGCATACATTTCACTTTATTATTAATCACCAGCGGGTCACAGACTTTCATAAAAGACTTTACCTTATACACTTCTATAATACAGTAACATTGTATGCAATCAGTTGATTCAGTTACTTTAGGTTCAGACTCCTGTCTTTATATGTAAGAGGCTATCTCCCCACTCATTAGTTGGATTGCTTTACCTTGCATGGAAAAGTACCTTCTTTGTCTCTGCCTGATGACCAGCCTGGTCAGACAAGTACATACCCATTCCTTTGTCTAAGGCAGACTGCTTAATTTTAAGAACATGATTCTAGCAGATAACCATAACTTTGTACACACGCCGTACAAACATCACACAAGCGTATTATCAAATATTATTACTTTTCCCAGTATCTATTACATGCCACCTTCAGGGTATAAATTATGACAGCAGTGTATTAGGTATAGTGAGTATGTCAAGCCTGACAAGAGTTGCTTACAGAGTAGTGAGCCACCAGTGGGCCTCTGTGTCATAGGTCCTTATGGACTAATTAACATTACAGAATTTGCTATTTTCCATTTCCTATGAGCTTCCATCGTACTGAATAAATGCTGTGAACATCTGTTTGACTAACTAGACTTTCAGTAGCCTCTGCTGTGTACTTCTCCTGAATTAGAGGAATGAATGCCTCTACCCCTCTAAGATTAGGTCTACACTCACCCTGTAGGGTGTGACATACATTTCCCTTATCGCATTATCATCACGGAAACTGATGTAGTGAGAATGACAATGAAAAGCAGAAAATGAATTTTTTTTGAGGGCATGAACTGAAACAAATCTGAGAGGCTGATAAATTATACAACAGAAAAGACAAGTAAAAATGCTTTTATCCATGCTGCATAATATGGGGAATATCCACACAGCAGCTATTTCCTAATGTATGCTTTTCCATTAGCAGACATCTAATCTACATTTTTTCATTATGTGCCATCTTTGTATATGTTTACATAGAAAGCCTGTGTGTTCAAAGTGCATGCTTTGTTATGACTTGATAGATGGCTTGTTACAGTAGCACCCCCTAGTGCTAAATTAATTGAGGGACCGTCAGCATATTTGCTAATTTTCAGCAAATTTGCCACTTGTCTCAGATGGAAACTTCACATACCAAGTCTCAGTCAGGGAACAATATATACTACTTTATTTTGTGCTCCCATAAAGTTCAGTTTCGATCAGTTCAATGATATGTGCTATCAAATTATCTTTGTACTCATATAAGTCAACATGCCTTTCAGTTAACACATGACATTTTGTACACTGTACTGCTACTCCATAATATGGAACTGAGGTTTTTTAAGTGAGTGCGGTTTGTGTGTAGAAAGATATTCACAAGCAGTTAATATTTTAATGTCAGTATCTCAAACAACTACTATACATTTACTTCAGTACTTTTCATAAGGTTTTTAGTAAACATACTTACTGCACATGTGCACAATTATTTGTGAATGATAATACATATTTTAAAAACCAGTTTCTTTCAATGCAATGCCTTTGTAACATTTTTGTGTCTCAATATGCTCTGGAGCCAAGCCCACTGATATTAAAAATTTTTAGATTGTTAAAGTTTCCATAAACATGGAAAGACCGTTAACATGGCCTAATTAGGAAAAGCTTGATTTCCTTCTCATTCAATCTCTGTTTTAAGCAAACAGTGGGTTTCCCTGAGGGAACTGTGTTACTGTGGAGCCATCTGACATGGGAGAGAGGCCATTAAGAGAGGAGAGAGATAACTGGGGAGCTATTGTGCAGGGGACAGAAGTGACACAGGAAACAGGGAGCACAGTTATATTTTGGGGAGCCATTGGAAGTCTCCAGAAGAAGTGCACAGTCTCTCAGGAAACATTATGAAACAGATTGGAATCCAAAAAACCTGTCAACGCAAATTTTTTTGTATGCAGATTATTAAATGCCCAAAACATACAAAACAGCTTTTGTCCAGGTCATCCATGTCCAGTTGATGTGGAATTCATTACACTGTCACTGATTAAAGAGTCCTCTCAGCCATTTACTCTTCCTGTTTAGAGTTGCCAGGCACCCGATTTTCGACTTGAACATCCGGTCGAAAAAGGACCCTGGCAGCTCCGGTCAGCACTGCTGACTGGGCCGCTGGAAATCCAGTTGGTGGCATAGTGAGGCTAAGGCAGCCTCCCTGCCTATCCTGGCTCGGTGTGGCTCCCAGAAGCAGCCAGCATTTCTAGCTCCTAGGTCCATTGAGGCTCCATGTGCTGCCCCCACCCTGAGAGCCAGCTCTGGAGCTCCTATTGGCCGGGAACCATGGCCAATGGGAACTGCAGGGGCGGCACCTGTAGGTGGAACTCCCTGGCCGCCCCTCTGCCTAGGAGCCTGACATGCTGTCTGCTTCCAGGAGCCACCTAAGGTAAGCGCCACCTGGAGCCAGCACCACGACGTCCCTCCCATGCCCCATTCCACTGCCCCAGCCCTGAGCCCCCTCTCACACCCAAACTCCCTCCAAAAGCCTGAACCCCTCAGCCCCTTCCATACTCCGAATGCCTCAGCCCCAGTCAGGAGCTCTCTCCCGTACTCCAAATCCCTGAATTCTGGACCCACCCCGGAGCCCTCACCCTCAGCCCAGAGCCTCTCCCACAGCCCAACCCCCTGCCTAAGCCTGGAGCTCCCTCCCACACTCTGAATGGCTTGGCCCTACCTGGAGCCCCCTCTTGAATGCCAAACCCCTCATCCCCAGCCTTACCTCAGAGCCCACCTCCCCAGCCAGAGCCCTCATCTCCTCCCACCCCCCCCAACCTCCTGCCCCAGCCCAGTGAAAATGAGCGAGTGAGTGAGGGTGAGGGAAAGTGAGCGACGGGGGTGTGTGGATGGAGTGAGGGGGCCCTCAGAGAAGGGTCAGGGCTTCAGGGAAGGGGCGGGGCAGGGGACAGTGCAAGGATGTTCAGTTTTCTGCAATTAGAAAGTTGGCAACCTTATTCCTGTTATTAAGCTTTACCATTTTTTATATAATTACCAACATATCGCAGCATAACAAAATAAAAAGTAAAACTTTTAGGCCTTCAAAAATGTATTTGGATAACAAAAATTGATTCTTTTCAGCAACAGAACCCAACAAATCCAATTGCAAATAAAATTGCTACAAACCCCGCACACCCAAGAGGCTTTCATGTTTAGTATCAACAGAAGCCACTCCAAAGCTCTGTTTGAAAACTTCTGGAACACTCAGCTTCGAAGAGTAAACATATCCACTTCCCACACGAGTGCAGAAGAAAAATGATGTACTATAATGAAGTAACGTGTATTCATCTGAATGTCGTAAGAGAGTGCAAAGATATGGACTCTTGAAAGAGGAGACAAAGGGTTAGTCAGAGGATGACTGACACTGGGGTCGAACTGTGCTGGCTCACAATTCATTGGCAAGTCAGTATTTTGTTGTTGGCTGCTATCTTTTGCTCCCAGACTCTAAACGTTTCATTAATTAATTAAAAGGCTGTAGCCCATATAGTTTTGAAGAAAACCTTCAAACTGTCAACTAAACATAACCAATACTGCTAGCAATATCTTCCTGAGTCAGAGTAACACTGGGAAATCTCAATTGCTAACTATAAAGCCTAGAATATGTTTTCAGTGTCAATATTGTTAACCATTTTACCATTGATCAAAACATACAAAAAAAAGAGATATGATCATAATATGAATATCTTCACAAACTATTGGAAATATCAATTTGTTCTGGTGTCTTCAGTGCATGGAACTTGAGAATACTACCACTATTTTTCCTCCCATTTGATGCCCGATTGACAGTATCCTCAGAGTTAGTAAGCCTCTAACAACATTTAGAGAACATGTTTGGCAGGATTTTTATTTGTATTTATTTATTTTTAAAGTCCCATTTCCCAGACAGAAAGACCTGGGTAATCACGTAGCGCTTGTGGAGGATTTAGTGCCCCCAGACCTACATATTATTTTGGCTTGGTTTGACAAATTTATAACAACTTGGTTATGGTCTACAGAAAGCTTGCAGTGGTCTATATGGAGGTAAAACATTTTAACTTCATGGAAACACTGTGAGCTTTAATGTCAAGCTCTGTGAAAGTCTGTTTTAAAAAAAAACAAATTTGATATCAAGAATATATCATAAGAACATAAGAATGGCTATACTGGGTCAGACCAAAGGTCCATCCAGCCAAGTATCCTGTCTGCCGACAGTGGCCAATCCCAGGTACCCCAGAGAGAGTGAACCTAACAGGTAATGATCAAGTGATCTCCCTCCTGCCATCCAGTTCCACCCTCTGACAAAAAGAGGCTAGGGACACCATTCCTTACCCATCATGGCTAATAGCCATTAATGGACTTAACCTCCATAAATGTATCGAGTTCTCTTTTAAACCCTGTTATAGTCTTAGCCTTCACAACTTCCTCAGGCAAGGCGTTCCACAGGTTGACTGTGCGCTGAATGAAGAAGAACTTCCTTTTATTTGTTTTAAATCTGCTGCCCATTCATTTCATTTGGTGGCTCCTAGTTCTTATGGGAACAAGTAAATAACTTTTCCTTATTCTCCACACCACTCATAACTTTATATACCTCTATCATATTCCCCCTTAGTCTCCTTTTTTCCGAGATGAAAAGTCCTAGTCTCTTTAATCTCTCCTCATATGGGACCAGTTCCAAACCCCGAATCATTTTAGTTGCCCTTTTTTGAACCTGTATATCCTTTAAAACCGTTGTTACAAAAAAGTGCAAGGCAAAGGAAGTGGACGTTCATAAGTAAAGGTTACTACCTTTATATAAGAAATCAACAATTTCTAGAATATTAGGGTTCTATGTAACAGCTCAACCATTCTGAGGTTAGCCTCATACAGTCACGAGAATCCAGTATTTTCAATATACAGTTTACTTGCATGTAGATTATATTTTTTTCCTACCAGACAAATGGCTTCATAAAAATATTTTTCTCTTACACAACACCTTCCATACATAATTATCAATGCCTTTTTACAAAGGACTGCATCATTAACAAATTATTGAACATTCAATTTGTAAGCACCGAGAGGATAATAGGGTTATAAGGAATAGAAAGCATGGATTTATCAAGAACAAATCATGCCACACCAACCTAATTTCTTTTTTTGACAGGGTTACTAGCCTAGTGGAATGGGGGAAAACAGCAGATGTGATATACCTGATTTTAGTAAGGCTTTTGACATAGTGCCACATGACATTCTCAGAAGCCAACTAAGAAACATTATAGCAGTTTCATCAAGAACAAACTGGGTGCACTCAAGGAATGCTTATCTGTGGTTTGCTGTCAAACTGGGACATTGTATTTAGTGAGGTCCCACAGGGCTCAGTCCTAGGCCTGGTACTATTAAATATTTTTATTAATAACTTGGATAACGGTGTGGAGAGTATGCTGATAAAAATCTGCAGATTACATGAAGCTGGAAGGAGCAGCAAGCACTCTGGAGGACAGGATTAGAATTCAAAACAACCTTGACAAATTGGAGAATTGGTCTGTATTCAAAGAGGTGAAATTCAGTAAAGACAAGTGCAAAGTACTTCACTTAAGAAGGAATAATCAAATGCACAACTACAAAATGGGGAATAACTGGCTCAAAAGGATTTGAGGGTTATAGTGGATCACAAACTGAATATAAGTCAATGTGATGAGTTGCAAAAAAAAAAAAGGCTAATATTCTGGGGTGTATTAACAGGAGTGTTACATGTAAGTATAGAAGGTGTACAACCACCAACACTGCTGCCTCATGGTCAGGTGGAGATTAGCAGATGGTCTCCCCATTGAAACACAGTTCTGTCCTTCAGTGCTCCACTCCCCGAGTTTCAAGTCCTCCCCTTTAACACAAGGACTTGGGGGACTGGGCCCTTGAACAGTCAGAGTCTTTTTCAACCAGCATCTCTTGTTGTTGTAACATCCTCTTGAAGTGAGTAGCGGAGCCTGAGCCCGCCCTCTCCACAGGGCTCAGTCTAGGGTCCAATGGTGGGCAGCTCCAGTCAACACCTGGAGGGTGCTAAGCAGCCACCTCCGTGCCCCCCAGACCACTTCCTACCCCAGTCTCCTTTAGCTTCCTGAAGTAAATCACTTCAATCAAGTCTTTGACCTGCATTCTCAGTCACCTGCCTCTCCTTTGTAGGTTTGCACAGGTCTGTGTTGTCAGGGCTCAGAAAATGAGCTCCTGGGCAGTATTTTCCCCTTAGGAGTTCAGAGCAGCTGTTTGCTCCCTTTCATTGCCTCCCTCTGAGATGTTCTGATCTCCTTTTTTAAAGCCCTGACTCCAGCTTTTGCAGGCTTTGCCAGTGTGTCTGGCAGGGGCTGCCTTAGCCCAGAGCTGTTCCTTAACTCTTGCTCTCCAGTTTGGAGTTTGTACCCCACCACAGAAAGACATGTGAGAACTGTCCTGCTCTACTCAGCACTGGTGAGGCCTTAGCTGAAGTACTGTGCCCAGTTTTGGATGCCACACTTTAGGAAAGATGTGGATACACTGGAAGAGTCCAGAAGAAAGCAACAAAAATGATAGAAAGTTTGGAAAACCTGATCCCTGAGGAAAAGTTAAATAACTGGGCATGTTTAGTCTTGAGAAGACAGAGGGGACCTATAATCTTCCCGTAAGTTAAGGGCTGTCATAAGGAGGACTGATCAATTGTTCTCTGTGCCCACTGAAGGCAGGACAAGTAGTAATGGGCTTTATCTACCACAAAGGAGTGTAGGGAGCCGGTGTGGCTTCCTTCCAAACCAGAGGGTAAAGAGCTACCCTCTCAGCCTGAGTGAGCAGAGCAAGGCCAAGCTTACTCCACCCCCCAGAAGAGGAGGGGTGGAACAGGAAGTACAAAAGGCGGGGCCCTTAGCCCAGTAGAAAAAGGACCAGGGAGGGATACAGACACAGACTGCTGGCTATTCCCTGTAAACCCTGCTGCCGAACCAGGAGACGCCCTGGACCAGGGGAAACCTGACCCAGAGGAAGGACTTGGGCTACCAGGACTGCCAGCTGCAAAGTACCCCGAGAAACTGGAGGAGCTGGGCAGTGACCTGAGTCCGAGTGAGCCGACACTGTGGGTGAGCTGGAGCTACCGGGGCTGCCAGCGGCTGAATACCCTGACAAGTTGGAGAAACCACAGGGACCCACTCGAGAGACCGGGTAGGAAGTAGCCCAGGGGCGGAACTGGACAGTGCGGTGAGTTAAGTGTTTGATCAGAGTGTTGCAGAGGGATCCCCACTGACTGGTCCCTCTCCTCCCGCCACTGTCAGGGCCCTGGGCTGGAACACAGTGCATTAGGGTGGGCCTGTGTTCCCCTACCCCTGCCACCCCACCTCGGGGGGCAGAACCCTGATAAAGTGCTAAGGACTCTTGCCGGCGCTCCCCGGCCTGAGGGGTGTGCCACGCACTGTGGCCGGTACTCCTGTGTCACACCAACTGTGGCGGCACACCTCCCTCCGCTAATTCCCCGTCGACGGAGAGGTGTGACCAAGGCCTTTCAGCAAAGCAGTAGCTCCCCATCGCCCCCCAGCTGCTCGGCGGACCAACTGAAACCTTGCTACAGGAGATTTAGGTTTGATATTAGGAAAAACTTTCTAACTATAAGGTGACTTCAGCTCTGGAATAGGCTTCCAAGGGAGTTCGCGGAATCCCCATCATCAGAGGTTTTTAGGAACAGGTTGGACAAACACCTATCAGGGATGGCCTAGGTTTACTTGATCCTGCGTCAGCACAGGGGACTGGACTTTTGAATTCTCAAGGTCCCTGCCAGCCCTATATTTCTAAGGTTATATAATTCTATTATTGTTATTCTAATATTTTTTCCTTAAAAAAAAAAAAAAAAAAGAGGAAAGCAAGTCAAAGATTAAAGGCTCATTTACATCAGTGAAGTCAATGGAAGCTATGCCACTGACTTCAATGAGAACAGGATCAGGACCAAAGTGGCTTTGAAAGTCCAGTGGCAGAATGAAGCTCCCTGACTCCCAGTTCTGTGGTCCATCAGCCAGGCCACGCTGCACCCCATCTCTTAAACCACAAGCTTATTGTTAAAAGTCTATATAATACATTTCATTTTAAGCTACATTTGAAGAGGAAAGTTAATATTTTGATAGACGTTACCTGGGAGAAGTAGATTTTTCTGCTATGGAATTCTGCTTATTCTAACGCACATTTTATCAGAAGAATAAATATAGATACTTTCTAAATGACTAAAATTTACTAAGTTAATGGTAAAGTGTTGTTAAATGGGGGGGAAGGGGGGAACTGTCCTTCTCAGCAGCCTCTCCTTGCCTATCTCAGCATGTAGGCAATCAAAATTATACCTCACAGAAGGCTAGATATGGTGGAACAACAAATAGGGAAACATTTAAAAATTAAATAGGCACCTTAACTCACTGAGCTCTCGGTTATGCACAGCTCCTCCAGAGACATTTTATATAGCCCAACAAAAGACTAAAATGTATCTTTATTTATGAGAAGATGATGGGATTTAAAATTCACCTCGTCATTCTAAGTTTTGTCTGTTCTGCAAATTATTTTATTCAACATACACAGTTATAATCAGCAAAAAAGGAAACAAATTGTTTTTAAAATGGCAGAAGAATGGACTTTTTTGTCCATTACGTTTACAGTATGCAACGTTTTTTAAAGCGCTAATACTGTATAAAATGGTGAAGAAGTAGTTTTATGGGATTTTATAGAGCTGTATGAACCATCATGTTGAAGGACATTAAGTGTCAACATGCTGAATAAGGAAACTACAGTACTATAACTAGATGTTACACTACCATCTACCGTCCTTTTTGAAAAATGCAGGCACTTATTTGATATTCCATGCTTTAGCTTCTCTGAGATCTAATATTCTAGTCTTCAACCAAGGTCCAAAAGAAAAATTACAGTTCACGAGGCTAATAAAAAATATTTATCGTGTGACTTTGAATATTACAAAAAAAAATAAATATAAATAAAATTAAGTTACATTAGCCAAAATCAATTTTTTATTTTTTTTTTAAATACAGTGTATTGACAATTTCATTTCTCTGTAATTTTCCCAGTGGAATACCCATTCTTGCAAGCGATATAATAAATCTTTGGTTGCAGAGGCCTGTGCAGTAAGCTCTCATGTAATGAAAGGAGTTTCCTCAGGCAAAAATTTACTTTTTGCTTCAAGTGAAAGTTGTGTGAAGAAAAAAGTAACAATGCTTCCTTTTGTGTGTTTGTGAAAGACTGAAAAGTCAAATTTGCTTTGTCTGTGAAATTTCTTGCATAACTCTAGTTTTATAATTAACAGTGGAAGCTGAAGCATTTTTAGTGTTTGTTATCTAAATATGCTCAATCTAAGTATTTAGGCCTAGTTTTCCATTTACATTTATTTTGCTTATAACGTGCAATGCAGATGGCACTGGATGTCTCTCGTACACTCTCGTTAAATCTAGTTACATTTTAATCATTGTAAAATGAAAAAGGAAATTAAGGCACTGTGATTCAGATAGGCAGAAATAAGACATTTAATATAACATGTAACCAACTCCCAAACCCATATCCTGGACACTCTTCAGAACTCCAGCCATAACACAATCTATAACATTGTGACAATGACCTCTTCTACTTCAAGTATATGGGACATACAAGGCTTATGCTCAATGTCTGGAAATAAACCCGAACTTCATTCTAATACCACAACAAGACTTTTTTTTTTTTTTTTAAACACCTGAGCAGGCAAAAATGCTCATAAATACTGCCCTTGTGGCTACAAGGAACTGCAAGTAAACAGTCTAAAGAAACAAAAGTGGAAGACACTTGTGATCGCCTAGTATGACTCAAAGTAGAACTAGCAAAATACATCACTCCTGTAATGAAAGCTTAGCCAATCCGTGGGTTATAATATTCAGAGACATCTTCACACCTGCAGTGTAATATCTACCTTTTTGCTCTATATATACCAAGCTAGACTACAACAGATCTTTGTACTGAACAATCACACCAGCAAGCTATCTCATTAGAGTTAACCCTCCTAATATTGTGGGGTCTATCTGACCCCAACATTCACAACAATGAAAATTTATGTACATGAAAACCTCTGCCTCTTCACACATTTAAGTATTCTAAAAACTTGGATTAAGTCAATCTTTCCACATTGGTTTTATCATCCTACCTACCTATTCTGGTTTTTGAGTAGCAAAGAAGTCACTAAAAAACTAATAGGATCAGTTAGATCCATTAATGTTAGTCAATAAGGAAAGTGATAATACTACACTTCCACGGTTTTTGGAGGTCTCTTGGATCCAAACACATACAAAAAATTAAATAAAACATGAGAAGCAAACCACTGCTTCTTCTTTCTTTAAGTGTTCTCAAACTACAGTGAGGACAACCTATTAGCATTGGTTTTATCTGCATATCCATTGTGATTTCAGTTTAGTAAAAAAAGTCACACAAAATCTAATGGGATCAGTTATACCCCCCCCTAATTAATTATGCAGGTATTCTAGCATCACAGTGTTTTGATTTTGAAGCAGCAGTTATGATATGGTTATACTAATTTTTCAGCATTGTTTATATCATCATCAGTGTCAATGTTTTTTGTGTTTCAAAAAAATGCACCAAAATGGACCTGGGAGTCTGAGATAGCAGATAACATTTGCCTCATGTATCATAACAACTGTCCAGAAAATTGAGTTTCTTTGTAGATAGCACTGTCAGTGATTTTCTGGGAAGCCTACGTGTGCTAGGAAGAATTTCTGGGGAAAGCCACAATTACCAGATTCTGGCAAGTTCACATTTCACAGATTCTGTTGCGGGGGCAAACTCTCCTGTTGAACTGCACATGCGCATTGCATGTCTGACTGCACATATTGTTTGGATTTTGTTGACTCGCACATGGAATAATAAATCTTTGAGTAAGAGACGGAAGTTTCTCAGGGACCTGGGTACAGAAATGGTGCCGAAAAGGAACAATGCAGCCTTGCCTCAGGTTTCTAAGGAAGCAGCATCTGGTGTGCTGGGTACTGATCCAGAGCCTAAGAAATGGGGAAGACATTACATCTGTTCCAGAGAACAAGACAAAAACACATCAAAAATGTGCAAAGTGTAAAAACTTTGCATATTAAAAATGTTACCTTTTTGCTTCATTTTTTCAAAGTAGTAAGCTATTTACTGCCACTTTGTTGTGTTTATATTGTTGCTATTGCTATTGCAGAAGAGGAACAGTGGCAAAGCAAGTTTTTCCATACAACCTCATCAATATGCCTCATACTTGCCCTTGAAGGACGAAAAGGTAGTTCACTCTTCAGAGTCATATAATTCTTGATTTCTCCACTGAGACTGCCAACAAAGGATACTGATTAGTATCAGAGTTGGCAGTTTGTGTAACATGGACACTTGTCCCAGAAGAACTTTACAGAGACCAACAATTCCTTTCACTTCAAGTCAGCAAACAGTCAGATGTACAATCAGCTGTTCGATTCAAGTATTAGAAGCACATTTATGGGACAGAGTAACAAACAACAAATTTAATAATACAAAATAGCTTAGAAGATTTATGCAGAGGACTCTAAAAATATATCTTTCATTAGATGAATGTTGTATGGTGGTCCCTCCTTTGTCTTAGTTGCCACTAGATTCTGCCACTGAAATCAAGTCAGGGAGTTGCAGTATAAAGAGCTCACGTCATGGTCCAGGATTCACAAGTAGATTTTCCCAGACTCATGCAGAAAAGTAAGTTCAAATATAGCTACAGCACTGTCTCTACCATTTTCAACTCCAGAATTCTGCAGAGGGCTCTCCATGGGAGGCAGGATCTGTGCAGGTGTAGGGATGGGAATTTGGTGTATTGGCAGCTGTGATGGGGCAAGATCTTATTAGGTGGATAATCAACAAGACTGTACTATTTATCTAAATATTTGAATAAAAAACAAGCATATCTTTGAATGTACCTGGAGTTGCAGCAGTATTTCCATTCTGCTGCACCAAGCAGTCATACAAACCAGGGTCAAGTTTTAGGTCAGGCTTAACATGGAGCCTTGCCCACAAGACTGCCCATAAAAGCAGAGACAACAATTTCAGTGAATTGTCATTTTTCATAACTTTGGCAAAGCTATGAGCAGCAACAGACACACTTGAGTCCTCAGAAAACTTGGGAAAGACAGCATTGCATTGTTTACACAGAGTTCACATTCTGAATGATTTTGTTTGTTTAATTTTTATTGGAGAGCTAAACGGTTGCAAAGGCTAGAAACTTCCATTTTTTCTAACAAAAGCTTAGATTCAACAGACGTTCATGGCATTTCCCAGGAATGCTTCCTAATAATCATTAGTGATAGGCTCTGTTAATATTCATGTGTCTAGATGTAAAAATTGTGGCAATTACATATAGCTCTAGAAATTGGAGAATGTGGATCACTAATTGTGAATTTCTATATGGACGGGAATTACTTTGTTTTGTTACCAGCTGAAGCAATATTTTACCCAGGAAAACAAATTTTTACTTCATAGCACTTGTACTATGTGAAATAAATGATGCACATTAGATTGATGCAAGAGAGCAATATCTATTTCAGTCATCAATCTGCAAACACATCAGGTTCAGTTATATATGCATTGCCAGCGGATCATTTAGCCTTTTTTTTTTTTTTTTAAAATCACAGCTGGTTCATAATCCCACTCAGGCCAGTTCAGCAATTTACTCACAATGTATCCATTAAAGAAGCTATAAAAATGAAAGAGTCTAAGTATTTTAGCACTTTCTAGTTCACTTGGTGTAGTTTATTTTGCAATTTATTCAAATCAAATAGAGGCAGGGAAATTTGCTTTGGATTACATTCCCATGACTGAATCGTTCTGAAACCTGTCTGGTTTCCTGTGAGCTCACCTGCGCAGTCCCTCAGCAGTCTGGACTCCCAGGGTCCATAGCTCCAGGATAGCCCCAAAGCTAGGGTTCCATTCCCTTTTACAGAGCGGGAGAGAGACTTCCAAAATTTTTAGTTTTCATTTGAAATTTGTATGCAGCAGAATTTCAAAAGAGCAAAATTCTTTGTCAAAGTGAATTACCTTTCTCCACTCAGCTCTCATAATTACTGTACTTTGTCAAGAAAGTTTGCAAAAGGAACAGTGTAATATTCTGAACAGTCAGTCTCCCATATGCTAATTTTACACTCACAACTGTGCTTCCAGTGAAGTCACTTCCATTATATCAACAACAGAGCAGAATAAGACTCCTTGTATCCAGCAGATCCAAGCCCTTAATAAGTGCTGCTGTCTCAGTAACATTTATTCAGTTCACTTCTTTTTCATTTCCTCACCAATCAGCAGCTTGAAGTAGTTCAAGTGACTTAATATCATGGCTACTGGAAAAGGAAGAGGGGAGAGATGGTAAAGCTCCTTTATCATTGAAGCATCATCTACTCTACAGGCATTTTGAAGTGGAGTATATCAATAACCTCTTTCAGCCATTACCAAAGACATCAATTTTCACAATGACCTCCTTCTCAGAAGTCTAATAGCTATCAGTTTGCTGAACTATTTTACAAGTTAGTAGGCTTCTTTTAGAATAAGCGCAAAGATCTCCCTTCATTTTCTCTGAAACACAACTACTTATGTGTTTGTAGCTCTCCTATCACTCCTCTATAATCTACATAGAAGTATAGGGAACTTAAGGAACTTTCATACACTTCAGCATATGAAAAGTTGAGTTTAGTTCACCACAGTCCTTCTAGGAGGTCCAGAAAAGTGACTTCTCCACCCCCAATCTTTGAGTTTCGCTCAGAAAGATAGGAAAATTTCCAAGAAGGTAACCCTAAAAATTTTAGACTAAACATATCTCGTGTCCTCTTCCTCAGTTTCAGGCACGAAGACCAGTACAATGCAGTTCGTTTTAAATGCACTAACTGTGGATGGGTTCCAATCCAGAGTACCCCTTCTGAGCTGGAGGTAGGCCTGCAGGCATCCTGCCCTCCATTCCCCCTTAGTTCTTTGCAGTGAACTAGTGTGACCTTCTCTTTTAACCCTTAACTATAGAGATATCAGGTCAATGAAGAGACAAAAACAGGTACACAGTTTGCACTGCTTCTGCCCATGCTGTAACTTTTCTATACTAAATTAAAGAATTCAGTCTCAGGTTGTCAAATCTACACCTGTCATAAGCATTAACTAAAACAAAGCTTTAACTCTTCCCTTTTTCCCCCTCTTTGGGTCTCCCCCACCAGTCCAGCTCTCCTCACCGCCTTTCCTCCCCTAACCTATATTCATAAATCTTTCTTTTTTTCTCCTTTCTAGTCAATCTTTTCCCCACCTTGCTTTAGTTTTTGGTTGTCCTCTCATCACACTCATTTTCTCCTACGGCCTCTTCCCCTTCGTATCATTTGTTTTGAAGTGGCTATTTAACCTGCATTCCAAAACCAAAACAAACAGTGGCCAGAAAGGTCCTTCCTTCATTCATTCATAAATAAGCAAGCAAGACAGCCAGCCAGCCCCACTATCTTTTGTGTGGTTGGATGGTGTAACTGAGCACAGAATTTGGATTACTGCATTCAAATTTTGTAGATGTGTTAGTTGTTACAAAGATATCACGAAATAGCAGGTTACAAAATGCATAAGAGGGTTGCATGGTATTGGACTTCATTTCAACTGAAGAAAAAATATCCAAAATATTTCACATTTTACACTGTTCAGGACTATTTTGTAGGACAACTAAAATCAACTTGATGAGTTGCTTTAACCATCTGGAGGAGCCTCAGTATTTCATACATTAATTATTTCAATATGACTTCAAAGTTCACATAATAAAAAGAATTTCTTATATGATTTTAGCAGAAAGAACACATCTGACCTTCAATACACAACCTATTTTGGTATTCTAATGAAGAATTTAGCAATTAGAGTGTGTAATTAAACTGTTCTTCTATCCAGAAAGTTCACCTTTCAAGTATACATATTTAAATCTAAATAACCTTATGGACTGAAAACACAGTTCAATGAGAAGTCTGATAAGGAACAGTTGCCAAATTCCAAGTCTCTAAATGAAGATCTCTTTAATCTTAGTTTCTTCGCTATTTATTTAAAAATACCCACAAAATTATTCCCAGGTGATGACGTATTCGATTATAAAAGGTCAAAAAGCAGATTCAGCAAGCATAACCTCAACATTCAGAACTGATTCCAAATTCACACAATTGATACAAACAGGCTTCATAGATCATAAATCCAGAAAGAACAATTGTGTTCGTCTAGTCTGACTTTCTGCATAACGCAGTCATAGGGCCTCCCTGAAATAATTTTTGTTTGAACCATAGCATAGCTTTTAGAAAAATTAAAAATTTTCAGTGACAGAGAATCCACCACAACCCTTGGTAAGTTGTTCCAACGGGTGATTACTGTCACTGTTAAAACTGTGCACCTTATTTCTAGTTCAAATTTCACTAGCTTCAACTTCCAACCAATGGATCTTGTTATACCTTTCTCTGCTAGATTGAAGAGCTTTCTATTTTGAAATTTCTGTTTCCTACAGGGACTGATCAAGGCATCCTTTAACTTCTTTTTTGAAAAGCGACAAAGATAAAGTGCCTTGCTTTTACTATTAAAGCTTGACTATTTTGACTCAGAGTCAGTACCAATACTGATCTAAAAGTACATCTTACAAATACGATTCAGCATAAAAACACAACTTGAAATATGTAAAATACAAAAATTTTAGAAAATACTAAGCTATTCAATAAAGAAAATTTCTAGAGCTATTTAATCTACAAATTAGATTCCAAATACAGTATTGTACCTCTATTTCATATAATTAAGTTATTCATATATCTTTTATCTTCTGTAAACACAGCAACATAAGAGAGTGACAAACCTGGTTATCTGATTCCAAGTAAAGCTATTGAGAGTTCCAGGTCCCATTACATAAAAAATAAAAACAGATTATTTTAAATTATTTTTAAAAAAGAAAAAAAAAAAGAAGACATCCCCTCCCTACATTTCTCTGTGTTTTTGCAAGGAAAATCTAGAACAGCAGTTCTCAAACTGTGGGTCAAGACCCCATTTTAATGGGGTCACCAGGGTTGGCTTAGAGTTGCTGGGGTCCAGAGCCAAAGCCAAAGCCTGAGCCCACCGCCTGGGGCCAAAGCCAAAGGTCTTCAACCCTGGGGGCAGGGCTAGGTTAAAAGCCCCCTGCCTGGGGCTGAAGCCCTTGGGCTTTGCCCGCCCCCCAGAGCCTGGGATCATGGGGCTCAGGGTTCAGTCCCCCTTTCTGGGGTCATGTAGTGATTTTTGGTGTCAGAAGGGGGTCGCGATGCAATGAAGTTTGAGAACCCGTGATCTAGAAAATTCCAATGTATTAATAAATCTATATATTTTAATAGTGCCAGAGAAAGGTTTGGCATATCTTGGTTCCCCTATTCAAACATCTTGTTATCAGTATTTCAGCTTGGAAATGTTTGTTAAATAGGTAGAACTGCATATAAATTAAGGAACGATAATATCTACTGTGGCAAAATGACAAGCATATTCATAAGGCATATTTAAAAGTGGAAAGAATAAGGGTTAACTACTGCAGATCAACTCAGCAAAGTACTGAAATAATGAAATTCTTAAATTGGAACAATGCGTGCTGTCAAACTAGATGAGCTCAGATTGACTTTGTATGTCATTAAGGACAATGTCATTAAGGCAACAAATGCCAGTTAAGGGATCCTGCAAATTCAGCCTAGGGAAATAGTTTGGTGAAGAGCTGTATATACAATTCCTGTGTATGCCCCAGGAACCAAAGATTGAGTTATTTGAGAAAATGAGTTCTTGAGGGAGTTCAAAAGTCAGATACAAAAGGACTCCTACCTAAAATTTCATATCCTTCTGTGAGTCTTTTAAAGAGCAGATATGTTGGGTATGGTGGGGGCTTCTGCCTGTGCCAGCTGTGTGATCTGTCTTTGTGAGAAGCTATGTGGGGACTCTTGGCTACTCTCAGCTTCTCACATCTGGACAGAACTGGCACTATCATACTTCTGTGTACTCTGCCAGGAAATTCTGCATTTGGAGCATGAGCAGGTTGTCTTCTCTGCATCAATCCTGTATGTCATATTGGAAGTGGCTCCCTTGCCAGGACAAAGGGAAGAAAGAGTTAAGGGCACTGAAAAAGAGGAGGGGAAAATATTACCAAAAACAGAAACATCATGTGACAGTGATGGCTTGATGTGACATCTGGCATAGGCCCTGCCACTTCTTTAATCTCTTCCATCATCCTCTAACAGAGAAATCTCTTTTCTGGTATTATTAAGAGGCCTGAATTCGGAGTATGTGCCAATATTCCTTCTACCAGTTGTCCTCAAAAGGGTATTTTTTTTTTGTGCTTTTAGGCCTACTTTACTCAAAATCTGATGAAAGAATTTGCCCTCCCCGTATTGCAAATGCCCTTGTTCATTAATCCTAGGTCTCAATCTTCCATTACTGATTCCGTATGCATCTCCTGGAGGCAAGATGAAACAATAACCTTTCCTGAATTTCTTAGGGACTTCAATGATGAGTCACCCAGGGTAATAACTAGAGGAAATTTTAGAGAAAAAAAAAAAAAGGCAATCTACCAGTCAAAAGGACTGGGACAGAGAAGGCAAACTAATGTAATATTTCGGGTTCTGCAGGTAGGTTGTCAGGAAGACCAACTTTGCATAGATTCATAGAGTTTACAACCAGAAGGGATCATTTGTTCATCTAGTCTAACCTCCTGTATATGACAGGCCATTAAATTTCACCTACTTACCCTATATTGAGCCCAATAAATTGTATCTGACTAAAGTACAACTTCTAGAAAGACATCCATTCTTGATTTGAAGACATCAGGACACAGATAATCCGCTACATCCCTTGGTAGCTCATTGCAATGATTAAATTACCCTCACTGTTAAAAAAATTATATATATATATCTATATAAATTATATTATATATCTAAATTATATATATATATATATCTGACTTGGGCTTCCAGCCATTGGTTCTTTTTATGCCTTTCCCTGGTAGTTATTTCATCTAATCTATCTTTTTGATAAAATACACAGATTGACCTCTAAGGCCTTGTCTATACTGGCAAGTTTCTGCACTGTAAAGCAGTTTTCTGCAGTGTAACTCCGGAGATGTACACACTGACAAGTCACTCAGTGGGCAGAAACTGCACAGTTGCAGCGCTGTAAAAAAAAAACAAACAACAACTCCCCCCACCCCCCCGATGAGAGGCATACAGCTTTCTGTGCCGGGGCTACAGTGCCGTAGTGCCAGTGTAGACACCCTGGTCGATTACAGCGCTGCAATTGGCCTCCAGCAGGTGTCCCACAATGCCTGTTCTCGCCTCTCTGGTCATCAGTTTGAACTCTACTGCCCTGCCCTCAGGTGATCAACTGTGAGCGCCACCCCTTGAATTCCTTGGGAATTTTGAAAGTCCCCTTCCTGTTTGCTCGGTGATGCATGCATTGGTCCCAGCGCATCTTTCCAGGTGACCATGCCTGCTCCATGCACCAGGCAATCCCCCACTTGGAGCAATACTGAGCTGCTGGACCTCATCAGCATTTGGGGAGAGGAGGCTGTCCAGTCCCAGTTGCACTCCAACTGTAGGAATTATGATGCCTACGGACAGATTTCATGATGCATGACAGAAAGGGGCCATGACTGGGACACAGTGCAGTGCAGGGTCAAAGTAAGGAGCTGCAGAACACCTAATACAAGGTGCAGGAGGCAAACTGTCACTCTGGTGCTGCACCAACAAGCTGCTGATTCTACAAAGAGCTGGATGCGATACTCAGTGGTGACCCTACCTCCACTGCAAAGGCCACTGTGGATACTTCGGTGGCTCCCGTGCCAGTCAAGAGTGGACCGAGCCAGGAGGAGGATATCTTGGATGAGGATGTGGAGGGGGAGAGGGACCCAGAGGCAGAGGATGACTCAGAGGTCAGCGAACCATGCATCCAGGAGCTCTTCTCGACCCCAGAGGAGGCTATCCATCACAGCTGTGGTAAGTGGCTCTGAATTTGGAAATTGCTGAAGTGCCCACGGTGATCCACAAGTGCCTGGAGAACAACAGAAAAATACCCCTTCCAATTAATGTACTTGGTGGCTAGGTGGTCTGGTGCCAGAATTGGAATGTGTGTGCCATCTATTGCCCCTCCGCAGTCAGGGAAGTCCATTTGTGCAAAGCCATACACAATGTCACGCACGTTGTCCAGAGTCGTGGTCTTTCGGAGCAGGATGCGATTAATGGCCCAGCACACTTCTGTCAACACACGTCCAACCATTGACTTTCTCACTCCAAACTGGTTAGTGACCGATCGGTAGCAATCTGGAGCAGCCAGCTTCCACAGTGCAATCGCCAAGCACTTCTCCAACGGCAGGGCAGCTCTCATTCTCATGTCTTTGCGCCGCAGTGCTGGGGTGAGCTCATCACACAGTCCCATGAATGTGGCTTTCCTCATCTGAAAGTTCTGCCGGCACTGCTCATCATCCCAGACGTGCATGACGATGTGATGCCACCACTCAGTACTTGTTTCCCGAGCCCAAAAGTGGCATTCCACTCTGGTCAGCACCTCCGTGAATGCCACAAGCAATCTCGTGTCATAGCTACTACGTGTGGCGAGATCAATGTCGAACTGCGCTTGCCTTTGTAGTTTAAGAAATAACTCCACTGCCACTTGTGACATGTTAGTGAGAGCAAGCAGAATATTGGTCAACAGGGCAGGATCCATTCCTGCAGACCGAAGAGGCAGAGCGCGCAGTACACAAACTGTTGAAAGATGGCGCCAAATGCAGACGGACACACAGGGATTGCTGGGATGCGAAGCAATGCATCATGGGGCATTGGGACAGGAGCCAGGTTGCCCCACAACCCCCTCTGCCTTCCCACAACGCTTAGCAGCCAAAGAGGAAGAGATGCTCTGTGGGACAGCTGCCCAGAGTGCACCGCTCTGAATATTGCTGCAACTGCCGCAAGTGCAAGCACGCTATTGGGCAAGCAGCTGACAGTGTGAACACACAATAGCGGTTTCCCTTTAGCGCTCTCTGAGCGGCACTGTAACTGTTGGTGATGTAACTCTGCCAGTGTAGACATACCCTAAGTCTCTCACTGTCAGGCATTTTCTCCAGCCCTCCAATCATCTTGATGGCACTTTTCCGCACCATCTCCAGTTTTCCAACATCCTTTTTAAATACTGACCACAGAACTGGCTGCATTATTCTAGTATTAGTTCCATGCTAAAGTTGCCTGACCTCAAGCAAACAGATGGAGTGAGAGTCCCAACACTCACTGCAGGTCTACACCACAGCTGAGATTGACGCTCTGAGATCAATCCACCGGTGGTCAATTTAGCTTGTCTAGTAAAGACCCGTCATATCGACTGCAGATCGCTCTCCAGTCGACCCCTGTACTCTACCCCCAATGAGAAGAATAAGGTAAGTAGACGGGAGAGAGTTTCTCCCATCAACCCCCTGCAATGTAGACCCCGCAGTAACTTGGTCTAAGGTACGTCGACTCCATCTACGTTCTTCACATAGCTGGAGTTGCGTAGTGTAAGTCGACCTATCGCGGTCGCGTAGACATAGCCATAGTTTCTTCTTAAAGATGCCTCTATTCTTCAATCAGTAAGCTCTTCATTTAAGAAATCCCCTCCTAGCTCTGAACAATGGACATTGTAGTTTGCAAGTATGTAAAAAAACAATGTTCATTAGAATGCGTTACAAAAATACTAGAAATTATATGCAATTAAACAAAGATTACCATTTGAATATACGGATATAGGCCTCTGATTTGTTTTTACTATATTTTCACTACCATTATATAAAACAAAAAGTAAAATATGTAATCTGTTTATGTTTTGCCTTTGTGTTATATTTATAAAGTCAATAGTGATTCTTTCATATGAACCATTTTCCTTTCTTTGAACCATTTCTTATGAACATGCCTTTCAAGTTTAATCTCCATTGAAATATCCTTTCTGTCTCTCTCAATAAACTATACTCCCCAAGGCAAGGTTGCATTTGATGTAATTACAGAAGAAGCTGATCAAAGGGTACTGACATTATTTTAATTAACAAGATTAGTCACTGCTGCAGTCCTTGCCTCCTGTTGTGTTGTTACTCGCCAGTAGTTATCCACAGCCAAGGGATGTGGCTATTCAATGGCCTGACAACTTTATGCCAGCAGATCAAAACAGTTACTAGCCAAATTGATGAGGCACAGAATGAGTGGCCTAAAAAGGTCACAACTCATAAATCTAATCATGCTATAACGGAAATGAATGAATGCCTTAGAAACTTAGCTCAGCAGAAATAAGCAATGATTTGACTGCTGGGATTTCCAGTTAAACTAGTATTCCAAGATAGTAACATAATTCGTTAGTGTTAATATAGGCCAAAGAAACAAGGGCATCTGAGAAATTAACTATTACAGATACCATTATCACAGGCTATAGAAGACAAACAACCTGACACTAATTTGACCACATTTAGGCTGATACTTATAAGCAAATTCTAACCAATATAAATCATATCAACTGTTCAAAGCTTACTGAAATCCCTTCATACTAGTCAGAAGAAGCTACTGTCATTTTATAAACCATAAACCATAAACACTTCGGAGCAGAAAAGAGACTTTATTCTAATGGCTACTAATTTGCTGAACTCCCCAAACTTCCCATCATCTCCCCTAACAAACTGCAGTACATAAATATGCATTGATATTCGGTGTGGTTTTCCACAGAACTAATCATGACCCTTAACAAGGTCGACAACTTGAAAATTATGGCGTGACAGTAGCCACAATAAATCTGTCCCTCTATAGAACAATAAAGAAAACTTATTGCTGACCTGCAGCTGGTAAACATGATTTTGAGAATGAGAATTCCAAGTTTAATAATAATACCCCCACAATAATCACTGGTGTAATCTGGCACAATTCCATTAACTTTAGTGAAGTTGCACCATCTTATTTACACTAATGGTAAATTTCTCCCAACTTCTTTACATGGTTCCTAACAGACTCCTCAGTGCTTGTGTCTGGATCCCTCTTCAAACAATGCCGTAGTCTGGGAGAGCGTGCCAACTCATATTCCTATGTGCCAAAATGCACCCATATTTCCTTATTATCTGGCTATTACCTAAAGGATTTGTTGTGGCATCCAGATCAAAGGATTAAAGGAAGTGGGGGCAAATGGATTGAGATGGAGGATCTACCAGATACTGTACAGTTAAGTAAAACAAAGCTGAATTCTAATTTTTTGAGCCTGTTCTCACAAGTCTACAATTAGAGCCTTAATTAATATAAAGGCTCTCCTTCCAGAAGGTGCGAGGTAGCTGGTCTCAGTTAAATAGTGAACAGTGTTCTGCAATGGTTCTGACAAAGATGTTCCTATGCGTAGTACTCAGATTCAAAACCAGTCAATGATTCAGCTGTTTGAGCCATCTGCTGAAGTAACTGTCCGCCAAACAGAAGAATGGTTGGAAGGAACTTAACTGGAGAAGCAAATGTGGCATCCTAAGTAAGTATGGCAAAGTTCACTCAGGCAAAACAATGAATAATGGGCCCAATTCTTATTTATGCTTATCACCTGGCAATATAAAGAGGCCTTAAAGGAAACAGGAAGGACCTTCTGAAAATTCCACACTGCGCAATGAGGTCTTCTGGTCAGTGTAGAACTGAGGCAGGTGTTTTTTGTTTTGTTTTTGGCCATTTCACTGTTCCCATATGCTGGCATAAGGGGTGTGTTGGGTGTTTGCCCAGGATAGGGAAGGGGCCTGGCCAGATTTCACTGCACTTCAACTTCTCCCAGGGTTCACAGAGGGTTAGAGGAAACAGCTTGTTTGGCCTGGTATACCTACAGCTTTTGTACCAATGACTATTTCAGTTAGGGATATAATGTTTTAACCAAATTAGTTAATTCAGTACAAACCCTAGTGCAACTGCAGTTATAACTGTATAAACAACTAGGAGTCCTTGTGGCACCTTAGAGACTAACAAATTTATTTGGGCATAAGCTTTCATGGGCTATAACCCACTTCATCAGATGAATGGAGTGGGAAATACAGCAGGCAGGTATAAATACACAGCACATGAAAAGATTGGAGTTGCCTTACCAAGTGTGGAATCAGTACTAACGAGGCCAATTCAATTAGGGTGGATGTGGCCCATTCTCAACAGTTGACAAAAAGGTATAACTATCAAGAGAGGGAAAATTATTTTTTGTAGTGACCCAGCCACTCCCAGTCTTTATTCAGGCCTAATTTGATGGTGTCAAGTTTGCAAATTAACTCCAGTTCTGCAGTTTCTCACTGAAGTCTGTTTTTGAAGTTTTTTTGTTGAAGAATTGTCACTTTTAAGTCGGTTATTGAGTGTCCAGGGAGACTGAAGTGTTCTCCTACTGGTTTTTGAATGTTACAATTCTTGATGTCTGATTTGTGTCCATTTATTCATTTGCGCCTGTATAAAGGTGCCTTATAGCAATATAAGCACTTGTATAACAATATAACTGTGTCCACATGGAGTTTGTACCATTTTAACCATACTAGTTTCAAACTGATAAAGTTAAAGTAGTATAAAAATATCATGTAGACAAGCCTCAAGTTGGAGCAGCCAAGAGGCAGAGCCCTGTAGAGGCAAAAGTGGCTTAAAGCCACACAGCACAGGAACAGACTAACTGAGAATAGGGTCCAAGGAAATCAGAGACAAAATGATCCTCAACAGTGGCAACAGCTGTGTTACTGCTCCTCCAGTGCAATGGCTGTAATCATTGTAAATGTTTGTAATTACACATTTTTCAAAAATTTACACATACAAATAAAACTACATAATTCCTTACATTAAAAATAACTTGCATACATAACTTGTGCATACATTTTCCCAATTTTTCTCCAGTCAGGTTTATTTTCTAATCAAAATGTGGATTTAAACACTTGCATGTGCGTAAGGGATTTATAAAGAAAAGGTGAGCAGAGGATGCAACTGGACTAGATTCAGTGCTATTAATTATACTTTTATGATTATCTTTCCTTACATTGTATCAAATACATCGAATTATAGAGGCACTGACTCAGTAGGCAACACATTTTTTTGACTGCTTTTTTCTTTCAAAAAGGATGTGAAGAGATAATAAAGCACCCACTGAATGAAAGTCTTTCCTGGAAACAGCCTAGTCAAAGAACAAAAAGATTTTTTTATTTTTAAACTTCATTTTTATATTTTTATATAAAGTATACAGAAATCCATGCACAAGATGGAACTACCATATAAATAACAAAATTCAAAGTTAATTATTTGCAAAACCTGGAAACAAAACCAAACTAAAATACCTGAACCTATAGAGGTCATGCATGATGTCAATTATTAAACTGACTAAACAGATATGTGAGAACACAACCTATGGGTATCAGGGACTAATATATACTAAACTGCAAAAGTATGCAATAGTTTCATGCTTGATCAGGTATGCTCATATTTTTCCCCAAGCATTTTGATTAGACAGAGTCATTTTTTCTATTAATGGAATGGTAGAGATCTCACTAAGTCGGTCTGTGTATGAGGGAGGAACTGCAGATTTCCATTTCCTCAAAATAACTCTTGGCCACTAAAATAGTTACTGCAATCCATTTCTTAATACTAACTGGTAATACCAACTCATCCAGTTCCTCTAAAATATACAAACTGGGAGAAGGAAAGATAGCGACATGTACAGTTTTAGAGAGAGCACTGAATATGGTGTGCGAGAACACATACATTTTTGTCAGGTACAGATAGGGTTGCCAACTGTCTAATCATACAAACCCAAACAACCTTGCACCACCCCTGCCAATGTCCCACCCTTGCCCCGCCCTTTTTCCAAGGCCCCATCCCGTTCACTCCATCCCCCCTCCCTCTGTCACTCGCTCTCCCCCACACTCACTCACTTTCACCTGGCTGGAGCAGAGGTACAGGAGGGGGTGTGGGGTGCAGGCTCTCGGAGGGAGTTTGGATGGAGGAGGGGATGTGGGCTTTGGCCGGTACTTACCTCAGGTGGCTCCTGGTCGGTGGCGCAACGGGGCTAAGGCAGGCTCCCTGCCTGCCCTGGCACTGCGCAGCTCCCAGAAGCAGCTGGCATGTCCCTGCGGCCCTGCGCAGTTCCCAGCCAATGGGAGCTTCGGCGGCGGTGCTGGGGATGGGGGCAGAGCAGGGAGCTGCTCCACCCCCCCGCAGCCACAGAGACGTGCCAGCTGCTTTCAGGAGCGGCGGGGAGCCAGGGCAGGCAAGGAGCCTGCCTTAGCCCCATTGTGCCACCGGACTTTCAAGCACCTAAAATCTCCCTGTTTGGCTTCAGTAGCCTCTAGCAGAAAGGGACTCATTCCGGGAGACTCCCGGCAAAACCAGGAGGGTTGACAGCCCTAGGTACAGAAGATGTGTGAAAGACTGGCACATGGCTGTTTGCATGTATAATAATCGCTGTGTGTTGCCCTCCTAGACTTACACTTCCTGGAGTCCAGTAGTACCTGTTTAATATCTTGTTATGGAAGAATCACTTTCACAGATATCCTCCCAGGTTTCTGTTGTGATAATAAAGCTAAGTCCTCCCCTGGCATTTTCTTCTCTGAGACTGAGAGGGTAATGCAAAGCATGACCTTTGTTTCCATATTTTTTAATATGGCTTCTAGAGGTGAGAGCTGAAACAGAGCAATTATTCCCTATCCTTGCATGAATCCTTGAGTATAGCCGCTGAGAGAAGGAACTATGAGATGGCGGTAGCTGATATTTTTTACACATGTAATAAAAGACAGCCAGTTTATCATCTTGTATTATATCTTTAATTTTTGTTAATCCTTTTTCTATTCAAACTGTCTTAAGCGTCGAGTTGGGTTTGATCCTGAGGCAAGGAAAATTTTTTTTACAAGAAAAACCTGTTGGGTGCAAGACCCTTTCAGGCTTTGTCTACACTAGCTTCCCTCACCCCGGATAAGATTTCTCACCCTTACTACCACCACTGTCAGCTTAACTGGTGGGGACAGTGAGGCGAGCACTTGTGTAAAAAAGGCACTAGTGGCTGCTAACCTTTTAACCACTATTTCATGTAGACCTGCTTTAACCAAGGTCAAAAAACAAAGTTTAAACACCAGCGACCACTTAACATAGGCCTGGGTCTATCTTAAAAAGTTTTGTCCACAAAAATCACTTTTTGTCACCACAGCTTTGTATGCGTCCACACCCAAAATTTATGTAAGATGGCAAAACCCAGCCAGTCACGCAAATAAAACCACCTCCCCGAGCAAGTCCTCAGTTAACATACTTCTGCCAACAAAATAACAGCGTGGATGCTGCATTACTTGTGTTGCTTACAAAAAATCCTCCAAAAACAGTCTTCTAGTGCATCTGACTCCCTGACAGCGATGGCTTCAGTCACAGTTTTTGACCTTTGCTTCCCAGAGAAGGGAGCTGCTCAGACACTGCTCATACACTGTTCACAGTGAGGGGGTGTGGGAAGGGGCAGGGGCATGGCAGCCCCTCCTAGAAATATCTAGGAAATGATCCAAAAGTACCTCTTAGAAAATTTCATTGAGATTGTTCCAGAGGACAAGACAGACATCCGTGTACAGATCAACAAAATACTACCCAAGAAAAGCGCTTGTCCCCATTGCCCAGAACTGCAAGCCAAAAGAAAACTGAACCCGGCCCCTCCCAATCCAAGAACACGACTCCTACCTCTATCCATGCACAGAATGAGAGTGATTTGTATTGCACTGGGGAAATCAGACTTCTAAACCAAGAGACTATCTTTTACAATGTCCTCATTATACTCTTAAAAATCAGGTATTCTGACTGAACAGTCACTGGTTGCTTGCAAGGGTATTTTAAAATTTCTTAAGTATATAATTTTTATGCTCCAGTATCTTTCTATTTGTTTATAATGGATTACTTTTTAAATATGTAGTGTTTTATGACAGCGGAAATTTTATCTTGATGCCAAAACATGTTAGCTACTACATGATTTCAATATTCTGTTTATTGCTATTGCATCATTTTAAGATAAAGTGCCTTCTTTAAAAGTCAATTGCTTTGTTCTGTGACCCCTTGAATAATTGTCATTTTGAAAGGAGGGGTGGACATCTGGAGGAAGGTTTCGGGCATCATGGTGGGGAGGGGGAATCATGCATTTAAAAAATTATGCGCAATACATCTACCTGAGCTCCCTTCCCTTTCCTCATTGGACTCATCTGGGTCTGAGTTGGATCTGGCCAAAGAGTTCCTGGCTCTCCACAGGTGTGTACCCCCTTCATTATGCCCTCTTCCTTCCTGTCCTTGCTGGGCACTGCTGAGATTCCCTTCTCTGGGTCTCACAATGTGTCCATCATCACATTTGAGGGGATGGAGACCCTTTCAAGCATGTCATGGAGCTCGTTATAGAAGACGCAGGTATGCAGGAAGACCTCAGATTTCTTGATGCCCTCCTTCACCAATTGCTATGACTGGAAGTCCTTTGCTTTCACCCACCATTTCTTCCTGTTTCTTTCTTAACCCAAGGCTTGCATTCTCTCTGCAATGTATGCTTAGACATCCATGGTCCTGAAGTGCCTCACAGTTGGACTTGCACAGACCTCTTCTCCCTACAGCCTGAAGAGATGCAGGACTTCTTCCTTTGCCCAGAGAGCAGCATGAGATTTAGCTGGAGCTCCATCTTTGCACTGAGCCTTGCATGTTTTCATGCCAAAGTGGGCTATCGGGGGGCAGGGGAGCAACTATTTCCAAAACAGTCTGAACTTTAAAGGGGATGGGAAGGACACCCTGGGCAGTGCACACACTCCAAACGAGGCACCAGCATAGCTTGCAGTCTTATCCTTACCACTCCACACCAGTGGAAAACAAGGAGAACTATGACTATATGTTCAATGACCTGCGATTACTACAGGATCAGTCAGCAAGCACCTTGCACTTCGTTTTTTATTACATTATAAAGGTTTTATTTTAAGATTTTGTCAGTGTTATACCCTCAAAGTTGACTGTTAATAAGAATGGTCATTGTCTCTTTGCACTCCATAAATTTATGTGCTTTTTTTTAAATTGTAGTATATTTATTGTGTGTCACCAAACAAATGTCAGAGACCAAGTGGCATCCCTCCCACCAAACTCATATCAGCAGTTTATAAATCCATGTTCAAGCCAAGTGCTGAGAGCAGTACACAAAAGCAGCACACTGCAATACTATCACATACTGTCAGTGATTTTATAAGACCTGCCTCAGCCATACAGCTCCTCGATGGGCTCCTGTAATGTCCCTGGAGTCTGGCTGTTCAAAATCAGCAGTTTGTATATTTCATCACTCCAACCTACTAGTAATGCTTCCCCTTTTGCTTCACAAGTATTACTCGATACATAACAAGCAGCAATACCAGGAATATTTGCCTCACTGAAATCCAGTGTAGTCATGAGGCATTGCTAGAGTTCTTTCAACCTACCAAACACACATTCAACAGACATCCTGCACTAGTTTGGACGGTAGTTAAATCTTTCCATGGTGCTGTCCCGGTGTCATGTACAGTTTCATGATCCAAGCAAGCAAAGGGTAGACCACATTCCCCCAAATCACTACTGGCATTTCAACCTCACTAATGTGAGTGTGCCGGTCCAGGAAGAATGTCTTTCGGAAGTCCTGTATTCCTAAAGTTGCACACATCATTCACCTTCCCTGACCAGCACAGTCAGTGAAACAGCCTGGAGATCTACCAATGTTTGCATAACCATGGAAAAGTACCCTTCCTGTTTAGGTACTCAGACACAAGGTGGGCATGGGAGAAGCATCTGATTATGCAACCTATTGCCCCATCACAGTTTGGGAAGCCCACTTTTTTTCAAACCCTCTATTATTTGCTGCACATTACCCAAAGTCACAATTCTGTGAAGCAGGACATACTTAAATGGCCTTGCACTCCTGGATGACAGCCACTCCCATAGGTGATTTTTCCATCCCTGAACTGACTGCCCACCAACCAATAGCAGTCTCCAGCTGCAAACTTCCAGGGTGTGATTGCCACCTGCTTTTCTATTGTCCAGCAGCTCTCATTCTGGTATCACTGTGCTGGAGGGAACAGATCCAAGAACTTGGCATTCTGCATCCAAAAGTTCTGAAGCCACTGCTGATCACCCCAGCTGCAAGCCCACCAGCTGATGCTCATCCCACAGGACGAAAAACACCATTCCACTATGTGGAGCTGGTCAGTAAATGTCTGTAACACCCTGTAATTTTTATTCACTATCTGCATCATCCATACCTTCTCCTCCTCAGTTGTCTCAGCTGCTTCGTTACAGCACCACCACGATCCTGGAAGTGGTAGACACTGAAGTTCTGCAAATACAGAAAAATTGTGCACCTGTCTCTAAAACAGCCACCAGCACTGCACTTAGCTGTGCTAGATCTCTTAGTCCAGTGGATAGAACAAAAAGGCAGCATGAGGGATAATGGGCCTTTTAAAAAACGGCAGAAAAGTTATGAAATGGAGGAAAGGGAATTTGTGGGAACTAGACCCTGAGCTCCCATAATTTGCTGGACACAGTCTAGTTCCCACAATGCACTGCAAAAGTCTCCCACAAGGCAGAATAATGGCCCAGGGATACTGGAATGCCTACCCATGTTGCACCACATCTTTCGCCAACACAACATCTCACTATGAGAACGTGCAGCACTGACAAGAGCGGCCAAGTGTGCACTTTCTCTAGCAACATCGGCAGCTGTAAGCAAACAAAGTTCAGTCGGCGAAACTTGCTATTGTAGACATGGTCCCAGCAGCGCTACCCTGGTGGTAGAGACAATACGGAATTTTAGAGAAAAAGTTGCATAGACACAGTCTACAAAGCAAACAGAACGCCAGTGTTTCCATGGCAGTTCAAGGAAAACTGGCCATAAATAAGAGCGAAAGCAGCATGTGTACCGCATGTGCTGCTCATCCATTCATAATTGCTGATGTTGGAAGGGATCAGAAAAGAGAACTGTTTGGGAAGTGTTACCTTCTGACACGGGTAAAAAAGGATGATCCCCTCCCATGTGCCCCCCCCCCCAATAAATTCTGTAGAAACCAGTCATTGTCAACAGAAGAAAGAGACTGAGTGCACTCCTTTGATGAGAATTAAAATTGGTGAGCAGAACAAAGCTGAAGCGATAGGCAGTTTTGCTCCTGGATATAAAGAGCTTCACAATAAATGTACAGAAAGAGATTACAGGAGTTCAGAGTGAAGACTAACTATATAGATAAGAGGAATACTATAGATAATATAGTAGATATATAGATAAGAGGAATACTATAATGATTCTTAACATCTGGCAGTGGGAGGACTTTAAAACATACTTGGGAAAATTAAGATTTAGATACTATAGCAAGAGAAAAATGGACATTTTAATGTTTTTAAACATGGATTATTGAATAGAAATATCAATAAAAAGAAGTAAGGGGCTTTCCACAAAATTTATAAATTCCAATATGATATTTTCCTAACCAAAGGATGTATGTAAGCATCCTCTGTGAAATGGTAGGAAAGACCAAAAGTCTCATTCTGTAATCATTCCTATTTTCCTCCAAAAAGTTACTTAGCAAAATACTGCAAAGCACTGATAAGAGTTTGTAAACTGGCCCTACTCATTAGGGACTTAATTAGGAAACAGAAAAAAACATTTCCCTCATACCATGCAGAAGTCTACTCCCACTAACTAACGATTAGCCAATACATTAATTCCCTAAGGCAAATTGGCTTTCCCTCATGAATTATGAATTAGCTACTTCAAAGAATAAACTCTTTTTTTCCTTTTTAAAACAGACAAAAAACTTGCAGAACAAATGTAATAATTTTCTCTTGGTGCTATAATGATCTTGATTTACATGAAAACAAACTTTAGGATCATCTCACACTTTTAAAGTCACAGTTATGAGTCAGTACTAGCTGAGCTGAGACAAGACTGGTCCAAACTAGTATTCTCTGGTTTATCAAATCCAAATCCCACACTGTCTATATGAACTGTGTACTTTGCATATACAGTATTCTGTCATTCCTGAAAGCTCAAAACTAGTAAGTCAGCCCCAAAAAGTCACAAGGGTTTTTTTTTTTGTTTGCTTTTTTAAAATTAAATTATCTGTTGGGGACACTGGGGCACAGCCACTAGATAACTCGAGGGGATGGAACACCACGAGAGTCGATGAAGCCCCCTCGCACTAGGCCCAGGTGTCCTTGGCCCCTCTGCCTGGAGGCACTCGCAGCAGCTCTGCGTACTAGGCCCAAGTGTCCTTGGCCCCCCTGCCTGGAGGCACTCACAGCAGTTATGCTGAGAATCTGCAACAATATGCTGCAGAGTCAGACTGCCTGAAACTAAGCAAGGCCAAACAGGGCAGATATGGAAGAACAATGCTGAATAAAGCAGCTTTATGTATGGTTTAAGAAATGATACAGAGAACAAGGGCACTAGCTGGGAACTGGATTGGCTGGCTATATGGATACTTAGGGCAGCTTGCTATTGGATAAGTATGCTGGGAAAAAGAATGTATAAAAGCCTGTGTAACTTCCTGCTCTGGGTGCAGGATTTGAGATTTTATTCTCTCTGTACCTTTTTGCAGCTGCAAATAAACTTTTCTGCTTCTCCACCCCGTTGTGATTATTGGGTGTAACACACCGGGTAGCGAACGAACCCAAGCTGTTGTTTAGCCTCTCGGCACTGGGTGCCGGCAACAGCTTTTGGCGTCCCTGGGTGGGCCACGAGGCTGCAATTTAGCCTTGCCTGGACCCCTCCTGGAGGTCAAGGATTGCGGCGAGAACAGACGCCCAGCGCGCACCAGTGAGTTCATCGGGGGCCTCGGAGGAGACGCAATTTGATCGACCCCGGAGGGCACAATGGTGCAACGCACTCATATAGTGGAGAAGTTGTTGTCGACGACGGTGAAGAACCGGTCCCTTAGACATGGGGGAGGAGCAGCTGCAGGTGACGGTGAAGAACCGGTCCCTTGGATAAGGTAGGAACCTTTTGAAATCCGGATTGTATGCTCTGTTGGAACCTGGGGAGGCCCAGAGTTACCCTGTAGGTATGGGACAGGGACAGAGCTCGGGGGTTAGGACACGGTGTATGCCCCTAGAATGCATTCTAGCAAACTGGAAGGTATTTGGTGCGGATCCAATGACTAGGAGCCAATTAAAACGATTCTGTACAGTTGACTGGCCTCAATATCAACTAGAGGACCAGGAGTGGTGGCCACCAGGAGGGTCAATTAATTACAACACGATCCTCCAATTAGTTTTGTTTTGTCAGTGAATGGGTAAATGGAATGAACATTTGTATGCACAAGTGTTTATGGCTTTAAAAAAATAGAATAGAGCTGTAATTCTGCAGAGTTGTAATTTGACTCCGACTGGTTCGGTAGTAGCTAATGTTAGTCCCCAGACCCCCACCCCCACTGTAATGGCAGAGCCGGTGTCCCCTTCGGCCCCCACACCCGCACCTTATAAGGGTAGGATGCCTCGGGTTACAGAGATTGCCCCCTCGGTGGGACTCTATCCTTTGCTTACCGAGACTGTTGTGGCTTGCCCAGGGGCAGACGGACGTCAGGCTACCACTATGCAAGTTTACACCCATGTGCCATTCAATCCAATAGACTTAGCAGCTTTTAAAACACAGGCTGGGGAATTCTCAACGAACCCAACCAGGTTTATTTCAGTCTTTGAGGGGTGCTTCAGTAGTCACAAGCAGATTGAGATGACTGTAATATCCTCCTGAGAACCCTGTTGTCTGAGGTAAAGGAATCAGGTTACAGCTAAGGCAAGGGGAGCGTCAGCGTTCAAGCGAAAAAAAAAGAAAAAGAAAGGAAGCTATCTGTCAAGTCCCTACCCTAAGTAATCGTAAGCGGCTCAGGGCATTTCTGGGTATGGCAGGCTTTTGCAGGATCTGGATCCCAGAGTTTGGACTGTGGGCTAAACCCCTGTACGACTGTGTAAAAGGAGCAGATCATGACCCCTTCTATTGGACCCCAGAGGCTGACAGGGCATTTAAAATTCTGAAAAGGAAACTGATGGAAGCCCCGGCTCTGGGCCTGCCGGATCTCTCTAAGCCGTTTCAGTTGTATGTACATGAACGAAAGGGGGTGGCACTAGGAGTACTCACACAGCTGTTAGGAGCATGGAGACGTCCCGTGGCTTATTTTTCTAAGCAATTGGATCAGGTTGCAAAGGGTTGGCCGGCATGTTTACGGGAGGTCGCAGCTACTGCCCTAGTGCTTGAGGAAGCCGAGAAGCTAACATTGGGAGGGGTTATGCAAATCTATACTCCCTATATGATCCGAGCCTTATTGGATGCAAAGGGAGGGCTTTGGCTCACCCAGGCTTGGATTGCTCGGTACCAGGCTAAGCTGTTAGAGAACTCTGAAGTCACCTTACAGCCTTGCCCCTCCCTTAATCCAGCCACTCTTTTGCCAGAAACAGAGGAACAAAAACATGACTGTTTAGAGATCATAGATGCCCAGTACTCCAGCCATCCGGATTTAAAGGATGTACCCCTTCCCAAATGCAGATTACGAGTGGTACACTGATGGTAGCAGTACTGTAATAAATGGGCAAAGGAGGGCTGGTTATGCTGTTGTGACCCTCCATGACACTGTGGAAGCTGAAGGTTTACCTGCTGGGACCTCTGCCCAGCTTGCCGAACTAATAGCCCTGACCTGTGCACTTGAACTGTCAAAAGGAAAGCGGGTCAACATTTTTACTGATTCAAAGTATGCTTTTGGTGTGCTACATGCTCATGCTGGCCTATGGAAGCAAAGGGGAATGCTGACAGCCCAAGGCTCCCCAGTCAAGTACGGGCCCCAAATCCTCTGGCTCCTAGAAGCCGTACAACTTCCCTCGGAAGTGGCGGTGGTACACTGTAAAACTCATCAAAGGGAGGATCAAGATGTGGCCAGAGATAACGCCTGGGCAGATAGAGAGGCTAAGCATGCTGCCACGCTGCCATCCCCTCAGACTGAGAACGCCCATATGCATGCCCTTATCCCATCAGTAGGGGAGCTTCCAACCCCTCAGTATTCTGGGGAGGAGAGACAGCTAACTGACAAACTCGGTCTCCGGGAAAAGGAGGGATGGCTCCATTCCCCAGAAGGGAAGGTCCTCCTACCAAAGGGCCTGATCCGGCCAGTGCTGCAGAAACTACATCAAACCACTCATGCTGGCAGGGAAGCACTTATCCAGCTAATGGGAAAATACTTTATCACTTCCGGACTCCGACCCCCGGCTGCCCAGGTACAAGCGGACTGTTTAGTCTGCCAAAAGAATAACCCCCGACCGGGACATCCTGTGCCACCAGCTGCCCTAGAACCCACTCTGGGCCCCGGACAAGTGTGGCAAATAGACTTTACTGAGTTTCCCCGATCCAAGGGTTCAAATATCTCCTTGTCATAGTGGATCGGTTCAGCGGATGGCGAGAAGCCTTCCCATGCCGTAATTGCACTGCCAGAACAGTGGCCCTCAAGTTTGTTAAGGAGATCATTCCTCGCTTTGGACTCCCCCTGTGGATGGAATCTGACAACGGAACACACTTCACGTCAAAAATCATTCAAAGCATCTCACATGCCTTACAAATCCCCTGGAAACTCCATACGCCCTGGAGACTGCAAGCCAGTGGTGTAGTGGAGTGTACCAATCAGACCCTTAAACGGCATCTCTCAAAAGTGTGCCAAGAAGCCTCACTGCGATAGCCTGATGCTTTGCCCCTCGTCCTACTTCGTATCCGCGTTCTCCCAAAGGGTAGATTAGGGCTTAGTCCCTTTGAAATTATGTTTGGAAGGGCATGGCCTATGAATGGCACCCCGGTTCTGTCAGGGGAATGGGAGTTGGGTAATGTTTTTTTGTCACAGTATATGTGTTCCCTGTCTGCTGTTCTCTTGTCTCTTCACAGGTATACCAAGGATTCCCAGCCTCTCCCCTTGGACTCTCCCGTCCACTCCTTACAGCCCGGTAACTCCGTGCTTGTTCGTACCTGGAAAGACGAGCCTCTCCAGGAAAAGTGGAAAGGACCCTATACTGTCCTGCTGATCTCCCATACAGCGGCAAAGATCGAGGGACACAAGAACTGGATCCATCACTCTCGTCTGAAGGCAGTACCCGCCCCCTCGTCAGCAGAACAGTGGACCGTCCAACCTGCTGACTCCTCATCTAGTGACGATCTCGGGCTAAAGCTACTGTTTAAAAGACACAAATAGCGGGCACCTTAACGCTAAAATGGGCCCACCCAGGTACTAAAGACCCTGGGTTAAAAAGACTCTGGTGATAATTAATTGGGTAACATTGTTATTCTCTGTATTGGTATTTCCAAACTGTGCATATCGGGAGCATAACTCCTTTGTTTCGCTTGCGCACCATGTTGCTACTTTAACCTGATTGCTGGGTATGTGCTCCAACTCCACTGTCCCCCAAAACGGGAATGCCCCTTGACATGCTGCCCTTGACCCTAGCAGAATTAGCCGCCACCAAAGAGCAGGAAAGAATGGACTCGCCGTTCTGGAACAAGACCTCTTTACAGCAAGCCACCTATCAGGACCAGGAGTATTCAGTTGCAGTACTCACTGAGGGAGTGTTATGTTTTACCCGAAACCAATCTGATCACTATGGGCGTCCTGTGGGAAAAAGCTCCTGTGTTATTACACAGTGGGCTGATGGGTATTGGATAAAGACCAAAAGGGGAGGCCAACAGTGTGGGTGTAATGGTTCCTCCCCTTTTAGGGAAACTGTTACAAATAATCTTACCACAAAAGAAAGGTTTGGAAATATAACTTGCCGTCCAGTTAATATCTCCAATGTAGTAAGCCAATGGTGGGTTTGTAGTGGTCCCCATGGCGAGTGTAATTTGAACGGCACAATTAGAAACGCCTCCACTTGTACCCAATCAGGAGGATGGGATGCCCCCTTAGGGGCATATGAACTGTTTGGAAAAGCAGCCAAAGCAGCCTTAAATATCCCAGGAATCCCCTTAAGAAACGGTCCTTACTGGGCCCTACAGGGTCATTATTTTGTATGTGGCCGAAAGGCTTACAAGGTGCTGCCAGCCAACTGGACAGGTAGCTGTTATATAGCTCTTGGAGTTCCTCATCTGTCAATAATTGCCACACTGCCCAAAGAAAAGATTAGAAATGCCTGAGACACCTCTGTTGAGTCACAAGAAAAGACCTGTGGTGACTGACTACAGCATTGGAGGGCAATATGAAGAATTCCCTCACAACCGAGAAGCTTGTAGGGTGCTCTGTACTGGGAATAGCGCCACTGTTTACCAGGCCAGCCATGGCATGCATAGACCGCTATACTGTAAGGCTGCAAATGGTACTTAAAAAGTGGTCTTAAAATTGAAGGACTCGGTTAGTAATTTAAAATTAGCAGTAAAAAAATTAAATAAAAAGGTACAGCAGCTCAGGACATTTTCCCTCCAAAACAGGCTGGCTTTGGATTATCTCTTGGCATCCCAAGGAGGGGTTTGTGCCCTCGTCGGGCTCCAATGTTATGTATATATAAATAATAGCAGTTATAAAATCTATGAAAAGGTGGTACAAGCTGAGGCCCATGCCCGAGCCAGAGCACAGGTTGCCTATACTGCCCCAGAGAGTGATTAGTTGCAAACCTTGTTTTCAGGCTGGGGTTTGTCGTCTTGGCTTAGTGGTTTATTTAGCCTGTTATTAAAACTTTTCTTTCCTGTATTGCTTGTATTACTGGTAGTATGCTGTGCAGTATCATGTGTTAGGGCCCTTTTGCAAAAGTTAATAAGTCATTCTCTTCAGGGCTATCACAAAGTGCTTATGCAAAGTCCTATTGTAAAGAAATAAGTAGCCCAAGTGAGAAAACTCTGAGCCAAGGTTGTTGAGTGTTCTCAAAGGAGGCAGTTGTTGGGGACACTGGGGCATGGCCACTAGGTAACTCGAGGGGATGGAAGACCATGAGTGTCGATGAAGCCCCCTCGCACTAGGCCCAGGTGTCCTTGGCCCCCCCGCCTGGAGGCACTCGCAGCAGCTCTGCGTACTAGGCCCAAGTGTCCTTGGCCCCCCCGCCTGGAGGCACTCACAGCAGTTATGCTGAGAATCTGCAACAATATGCTGCAGAGTCAGACTGCCTGAAACTAAGCAAGGCCAAACAGGGCAGATATGGAAGAACAATGCTGAATAAAGCAGCTTTAAGTATGGTTTAAGAAATGATACAGAGAACAAGGGCACTAGCTGGGAACTGGATTGGCTGGCTATATGGATACTTAGGGCAGCTTGCTATTGGATAAGTATGCTGGGAAAAAGAATGTATAAAAGCCTGTGTAACTTCCTGCTCTGGGTGCAGGATTTGAGATTTTATTCTCCTTGTACCTTTTTGCAGCTGCAAATAAACTTTTCTGTTTCTCCACCCCGTTGTGATTATTGGGTGTAACACACCGGGTAGCGAATCAACCCAAACTGTTGTTTAGCCTCTCGGCACTGGGTGCCGGCAACATATGTTTACGTCTGTTTTCCAGTTCTTCGCTCTCCCCACTCCCAATGTATATGTGTCAGAAACAATGGTTCCAACTCTTGAAAATCTATACTAAGATCTATAATCTTAGATACAAGATCTAATCTTATTTTACAAGATAATCTATCTTGAAAATCTATACTAAGTAAGGCAATTTCATCCCCTGTGGCAGAAGCTCTCACTACAAGACTCAATGAAGACCAGGACATCGCTGTGCTAGTCCCTGTCCTAAAGAGTTTACAATCTACAGCAAAACATAGTGGTGAATTTGATGTGAACTGAACTTGTTTCGTATGGGATTACGAAACATTCATTAGATGGGAACAACTATTAATCCCTGTTAAACTGGACTTGATTCAAATTGGTGATCTCCATGTGAGAGGCAACCTAGCAACTACAATTGCTAGTGTTACACCTTTCATAGAAATATCCATCTTACATCTGCTTCACCTTTGGAGGCAGAAAAAATTCTAGAGGACCTCCTCAGCAGGAAGAGTTATCTGGAAAGTAAGAGCAGCCAATGAAAACATCTCACTCTGCTTGCTACAGTATGGAGACTGAAGAACCTATCACTAATTTATGAACCCAGCCCTGAAGTGAGAACAAGTTTTAACATAATATCCAAATTCACTTCTAGATAGGTTTTGCAATAGAAAATCAGTCCAATTATTATTCCACAGTCCTTACATTAACTTTACTACATATGTATATATTTCCTCAACCATGTATGGGTCATCAGTAGGGTTTGAACCCACAGCCTTCAAATCAACAGCACAAACGGCTTCCATTTCAGTTATGGGAGTAACCAGTGGGAAGAGAAATATGCTGTTATTCTCTATGTGGATGAGTCCACAGAAGATAACACACACATTGCTAGTTGGCCACGCAAGCATTTTTGAGAGAGCACTGGAACTCTGGGCATCAGGACTGAGAACTAATCTGGGACCTCTAGATGTAAATTCACAAACCTCTACCATTTGAGCTAAATAACCAGATATCTTAGCACAGAAGTGGTAGCAGAGTGACAGACCTCTCTCTACATGTTGTCCAACTGCTAAAAGGTAAAACAGCCACACAGCATTAGTGTGGATTACAAAAGCACCTAATTCACCATGTTCCTTCTGAAAGGCTATGCAACAAAGTGGATGTGACTTGGCTCTTTTATATTAAAAAAAATGCCGGAAATAACTGTGCACACACACAACTTGTAGCAGTATAATGGCTCCTAAAAAGTGTTGTGAAGGGCAAAGAAACATTAACAGCATTCAGTGAAAGAAGTGACACTAGAACTCAAGGCCTAAAGGGTTGCAGTTAAGTTTAGTGAATTTTTCACACGGCTAAAGGGCATTGGGGAGGATAATTCCCCCTCTGCTTCCCCAAAAACTGCATGGGAGCCAGAACTTTTCATGTTATTGTGAAACCACCAGTAGCAGATGCCAAAAATCATAATATTCATGAAAAAATTGGGAGAGATGGCAACACTGCATATAATCACTGGGTGGTGATGATCAATTATGTGAACGGCCAGGCTTTGTGACTTATTCTCAAACTGGACTGCAACACTACACAGGCAACAACAGGTTTTGGGTATGTAGTGCATAACAATGTTTACATAAATGTAGTGCAACAAGCAATGAACGTTAAATGCCACCAACGTATAAGTAAACTGCATATATATTTTGTCCACAAAATAATTGATTGCTTTTGTTCCCTTGAATTTAAGCTTCTTCTGTGACACATACTAAAAATTAGCCAATTAGTTGGCTATTTTTTAAATCCCTTTTACATGTTCTCTTAAGTCTTGATCCTCTGAAGACTTACGACACATATATCACTTCATTCATGAGCAAAACAGCAAACAAAAGATTCTTGATAAAAGTCAAAGGTTGGCAACACTGGTTTTAAATTATTATTAATTCTCTATTTCTCACTGTGACATCTTAAGGGCCAGATTGACCCAGCCGATGCACAGATGTACAAGAGGGTGGAATAAATATGAAAGGAGCCTTCTCTCTGCTGAACCGTTACCCTATGGAGAGGCTAGGGACAACTGCAAACCTCTTCATGCCCTGCCCCAGCCTACACCATTGGGAAGGGGTGATGCCATATAGGCTACTGGTTGGTAATCATTCTATTTTTTTTCTGGCCTAGAAGAAAAATTTTCACCAGCTTTAATTATAAGCAAGGGGTCCAACTTGCTACTTATGCTTCTATTTATTCCCATAGAAATTCTCTGTTAATTTACAATTAAGGTTGCTCAAGTGCATGCCATATCAATATAATTACTAAAAATCAAAGAAATCACCACCTACCTCACTATTCATTTTCAGTGCAACCTCCACTGACACATTTTACCTCCCTAACTGCATAAAGCCCAAATAGTCAATGTTCTCACTTCCATAACAAACTCACTTTCAACTGCAAAAAATTGCCCACCTCATAATCACACCCAAATGCACAGCCTCAACTCCAATCTCAGTCAGACTGAGTTATCTGATTAGCACTTCTTTCACTAGAAAGGAGTACAAAGCATTATCGCTGCCTAAAAAATTCTAAGGCTGAGTTCAAGTTGAGGTTAAGATTGTGTGTTAGAACAGTTTTTGAGGAACTGTATTTGTGCAAATATGGGGGCACTTGGGGATGTGGGGCTTTGTTTGAGCTTTGAGGTGTAGGTCTATAAAGCAGCACTTGGAGGTACCGGACTATGCCAGATATGGGAGACAGAGTATTTCAGAGGATGTGGTGTCCAGAGTAGACTGAGGGGGGGAAGATCTCTCCTGATTACAGGGGCAGGGATCAGATGGGAGACATTAGTAGTCAAGCAGGTGGAACTCTGATGGAGGTAGCCACAGACCAAGCTGATTGGTGTGGTTGAAAGATGACATATGGGAGCCTGCTTAGGGAGACAAGGATTTTGAGAGAGCCAGGCCCACCCTACAAGCTATAGCTCTCAGCCAGCACTCCCTAACTAACTATGAAAAAGTGACTCCAGCTAGCTCTCCCAATTCTGGGCAAGAAGGCTGGGATGCCAGCTCTGACATGAGAAAGTGAAGCTCTTTCCATCCCCAGCCAGGCATTGAGCTTGTTTCTCTCTTTGGCTCCACTCCCCGAGGCGTTCCTAGCTAATAAGCACTATAACTGTCTTTTTTATTTTGTTTGTAAATTACTTAATGTTGTTGGTTTTGGATAAATGCAGCTGTGTGTCAACTGAGGTGTTCAGATCATTAAACTATAGGGATCCAAAAAAAAAAAAAAACCCCAAAAAACAACCCATGAGTCTCCTCTAGAGGATTTCCAAAAAGGATGGTTAAAAATGTGTAGATTTTTTTTTAAAACTAGCATGGTGTTGACAGTGAAAACTGAAGTTTGCCCTCTTATTGGCATGGTAGATTTTGGGTAATAATCAGGTTCAGGTTGCATGTTGTTCTTATGCTGCTTTATGTGGCAAATGAAAATCAAATTTAATTGTGGAGCCTCTAAGGTGCATCCCCCACATATTCACCAGGGCCTGAATCCTGTAATTGGAGCCACGTGGCTGCAAATGTCCACATGTACATATCCAACTACAGGATCACAGCATTAAGATCTTAATTCTCTGCATGCTGTAAAGTCCTTCCTATCCATTATATTAGGAAAGTCAGCCAAAAACTCAATTGTACTTTTAAAATATATCCTCTCTGTCAGCTGCTGACGTGCAGATTACTCTCTGGTTGGCACAGTATTGACACCTTCTTGGGCTACATCCACTGGAGAACTACTGTAACAAGTACAAGATGGACACTGCCCAGTGATATCTGGAGGGAACTGGAAAGCTGGCTCAATAATGCCAAGGTTAAGTACCTCTAAAAGCAGTTGAGGTTTTTTTCATCATTTTATTATTGTCACCAGAGTAACTTATCACATAATTAGTTTGTGCTCCATCTGCAGACCTCAGGTGCGCAGACTCATTATTAGTCCACAATTTTGCCAACTCCTCTTTATTATGCATAGCTCTCTTTCCCACTGCTTTTGAACTGAGGCCCACGAATGAAAGCATTAAAGAGCCCTCTCTTCAATAATTAGATTTGGATGTTTATTTACCCCACAAAAGAGGTTTATGAGAATTTAGTTGAATTTATTTTCTGTTGTAACTGTTACATAACATTGCCTTTACTTTACAAGATGCAAGTGTCTTAATATCAATATTAAAGGTTCAAAAATATATTAAATACATTTCTATCTCACATTTTAAATATATGGACTCCTCCAAATCCCACCAGTTGTAACTAAGTATTTCTATTGCATTCCTGCTATAATTATTGTGCAGATGTTCCTATTATGATGAGGAATTGTATAATACTGTAATAAGATACTCAAGCATGTTTTCCACCTTTTGGTCTAAAACCCCCTACTGGCCATAGAATCTAGCTTTAAAGCAATCTGAAATTTTTGCCAGGGTTAAAAACAGGCCTTGTGACATGCACACATGCATGCATGCACACACACACACACACCACAAGGCAAAAACCTAAACCAATTGCAGAGTTCTATTTCTCATTCACTATGTTGGCAAGGGATGGCAGCGATATGGTTATGTGATCACTTTGAGGGTACAAATGACTAATTTTACAGAACCCTGGCTGATTCTGAGATACCAAGGGAAACCCATCAAAGGTTTCTCACATGGATGTAAAGTTATCAAGGCCATCTGAAAAAAAGATTTCTTTAGCTTCAAAAAGGAAAAGAAAATAGTCTCTTTCCAAGCTTCAGATGTTAAGTGGCAGGTGCACAACAGAGGAAAAAGGGTGTTCCTGCTTTTAATCACCACCTGGAGTACAGGCCATCACAGAAGGAGGCAGGATCATAGCCCTATTCTCACCTCTAAACTGTACGGGGAGACTTTGGTAAACCAGTAAAGTGCCTGAAACCACTATAGTTTATGGCTAAAAGCAACCAAGTCAGCAGGCTTAGCTTAACCAAGGCAGGAGGGGAGGGGGGTCTTTGGGTGCCACAGAGAGGGCAGCTTGACCCCGAGCCCTTCGTGATAAGAATTGTGTTGAAGTGGCTGATACATGCATTTTTGAAGAGCAGGATGTGCCCCAGGAATGTCTATTGGGGGCCTCAAGGCTGCAAACTCTGGAAAAACCCACACCTGGTTAATCAATAATCAGAAGGAACCTTTTGCTGGACCACTGAAACTGCTTATTTAAGGGACATGTCTAATGTATAAATAAGGGGGAAAAGTTTGAGGTAGTTAGACTCTTTTTGGACTCTCCCTCTGGATACATCTTGCAGTCCCCACAGGCAGACGGAAGATTTGGCCACCGGAAGCCTGCCGCTGTGTCACTCGAGAGCCACACTCAGCTTTGGTAATTATCAAGGGTTGGGGTTTTTTACTAACCTTTTGCGGAGGTCTGTAAGTACTTGAGACTAAGTAAAGTTTACCTTTAAGTGAAAGCACTCTTGTGCTGTCCTGTTTGTGCCACCGGAAGCCTGCTGCTGTGTCACTCGAGAGCCACACTCAGCTTTGGTAATTATCAAGGGTTGGGGTTTTTTACTAACCTTTTGCGGAGGTTTGTAAGTGCTTGAGACTAAGTAAAGTTTACCTTTAAGTGAAAGCACTCTTGTGCTGTCCTGTTTGTGCCAGCCATCTATCGGTTGGACAGCCGTGTCTCCCCTGATTTATTTCCTGACACCACCTCGCACAGAGTAAAAGTTACCAAGAACTTTGGGTTGAAAGAACCCCAGGTAACAGTACTAGCCATCAGAGCTAACTATCCAGAGAAAGGGATACACTTGCCCCTCATCATGACTGACAGGGACCTCCAAGAAACATCATGGAATAGTGATTCCCAGTGCTCCCAACATGGCAATGCAGGTCTGTACCTCCCTGAAATGGGGAAGAAATTACTACCACAATCTGATTGTAAGGTTTTTTGTTTGCTGCTCTAGAACTTGTTAAAATTCGAATGAACAAATCTTCTATTTATGTTATACCTGTTCAGCCTCTTCCTTGCTTAATGTTTCTTGGTGCTGCTGAAAATTTACTCTGCCTTTTTGCAGGCTTTTGAACTTTTTGCAACTAATGAAATTGACATATTTGACCAGACAAATATCATGTTTGACATTTGGCAGCTCCAGTGTGTATATGGAAAACTTACTTTTAACATTTAGCTGCAATCACAAGGGCAATTTAACAAAAAATATTGCTGTCACATAAAAATAATTCTAAAATTATCATTCCTTTTAAAAGGTTTTTCTTCTTTTTGCTGCACCACTAAATATCAAAAATCAAAGGCAATAAAAAACTCTTTCTTCAGGGATAGAGTAGCTCAACTAGTCATCCTGTTTCTATTTGGTTTTTAATATTTCCAGTGAGAACATAATGCTAAGGAAGTCTGCAAGATGTTTTTTAAAATATTATACTCTACAGCAGAGGTGAGCAAACTACGCCCTGGGGGTCACATCCGGCTTTCCAGCCTGTTTAATCTGGACCCTCGAGTTCCTACTGCAGAGCGGGGTCTGGGGCTTGCCCTGCTCCCGCGCTCCAGCCGGGGAGCTGGGTCGGAGACAGCTCCGTGCGCGTGTGTCAAGGCTCCTGGAAGCAGCAGCATGTCCCCCGTCCGGCTCCTACGTTTAGGGGTACGCAGGGGGCTCCACATGCTGCCCCCATCCCTAGCGCCACCCCTGCAGCTCCCATTGGCTGGGAACTGCAGCTAATGGGAACTGCAGGGAGGCACCTGCAGACGGGGCAGTGCGCGGAGCTCCCTGGCCGCACCTCCACATAGGAGCCGGAGAGGGGACATGCCGCTGCTTCCAAGAGCTGCTTGAGGTAAGCGCCTCCCGGAGCCTTCACCCCTGACCCCCTCCTGTGCCCCAACCTCCCTGCCCCAGCCCTGAGCCCCCTCCCGCACCCTGAATTCCTCATTTCTGGCCCAACCCCAGAGCCCACACCCCCAGCGAGAGCCCGCACCCCCCACACCCCAATTTTGTGAGCATTCATGGCCAACCATACAAGTTCCATACCCAGATGTGGCCCTTGGGCCAAAAAGTTTGCCCACACCTGCTCTACGGGCTGGTAAGTCATTTGTTTAAAATTATGCACCACAGAGGAGTCGCTGTATCAATAGCTGCACAAAAAAATACTAAAAAACTGGAGTCACTGATATAGAAGTATTACTTTCAGTGATGATAGAATTGTTGTGAATTTAGAGCAGCTAGGATGAGTACCTACATCTCACATTTTAAGAACATAAGAAATCAAAGGTTCTGAAGCAATTTGGATACTTAAGATTTTTTCTAAATTAAAGCAAATTTGTTAAAATTCATGTTTACGTTAAGTATTTATTGGAAAACAAGTTCATATAGCTCGGTAATGTGCCACCAGGAAACTGCAGACATCTTTGTGCTCAGGAAAAGTCTGCTGCCTCTTCACACTTAGTTTTTCATCAAAAAACTTGCAGAAGATGTCATATTCATTACTGATACTACTGAGCACACTACATTCTTCACAAGCTATGTAGCATGCAGGGGTGTTGTGTATTATCTTTCTTCACCAATGGGTCAGTTTTCTTCATCTAGATTAAGAGCCTTCATCAAGCACATGGGTAAAGTACAATACACCAAAACATTCATGTATAGTTACAATGATCATACCACAGATTGATCATTTCAGATTTAGTTTTTCTTACAACAGCCATCCTTTAAAGTATACATGTTTTATCACAACTAGGGCTCTCGATTAATCGCAGGTAACTCATGCGATAAACTCAAAAAAATTAATTGCAATTAAAAAAAAAGGGATAAATTGCACCGTTAAATAATAGAATACCAATTGCAATTTATTAAATATTTTTTAATGTTTTTCCACATTTTCAAATATATTGATTTCAATTACGAAGAATACAAAGTGTACAGTGCTCACTTTTTATTATTTTTATTACAAATATTTGCACAGTAAAAATGATAGAAGAAATAGTATTTTTCAGTTCACCTCATTCAAGTACTGTAGTGCAATCTATCACAAAAGTGCAACTCACAAATGTAGTTTTTTTTAAATGACAACTTCACTCAAAAACAAAACAGGGTGGATAAAAAACAATGATTGTAAAAAAAAGTTTTAAAAAATCAGATTTTTTGGATAAAATGCTTTTTGAGTAAAAATCCTATATAAAGATAGTTTTAATTAAGATACATTATAGCTCAAAGATATCTCATCATGGAATAGGGATTATAAATTCTAATTCTATAGTATCAGACAATATATTCATGTACTGTTTAAGAAAAGTTTTGTAAATGAGTTCCAATAGTTCATGGATTAGGGACCCAATCTTATGAGGCTCCACGGGCTTCTGTATAGATTATTTAGGTTAATCTTTCTATCTACCCAATGGGATTCAGTGCTCAGTCTAGAAGTTACCATCAGAGATGCTTAGTTTTGCAGTTCTCAAACTCTGGATTTGTGTCTCCAGAGGTAACATGCTTGTTAACAGCAAAAATGTTTTTAAATAAATAAAAAATATATAGAGGCGAGAAATAACAGACCTCAACCTTATTGTCCCTCTGCGAATTTGTGTGCACAGAGTAAATCCCTTACCTTTCTCTAAAAGTGCAAAGTTTCAAAAAGTTCAATGAATAGAAGGTTGTTGGGGGTGGAATAGATTGGACAAGGAGAAGAAGTTTGGAGATAAATGGGAGAAGTGAGGGACAGGCAGTAGAAACAAAAGTGAAACTGTTTGAGTAGCATATTCCAGAAGCCTTGAGGTTTTCTGAGTGTAGCCTTCACTGATTTGAGACTTACCATACCATTCTCTCGCTAGAAGGGAAAACCTATAATGACAGCAGAATGGAAAAGAGACCCAGTTTGGGAATATTTTAATAAAGTTCCTCTACCTGTGGGTAAGACAGGAATGCGTGGAAAATGCAAACAGTGCAACAAAGAACTGCAAGGCCTGGTTGCCCGCATGAAACAACATCACAAGAAGTGTTCCTTCTCAGGAGGAAGTTGATGAAAGGAGCAGGTCTGAATATGCAGGATCTTCAGGTTGGTAAACTTTTTTATTTCATACTTCTTTCCTAAGGACTGCCTGTCTTCCTTCTGGACTATTCTTGAATTCTCATGTTTGAGGAAAAAATATAGTTGTTACTCTACAGTACTATCATTTTAGATGCACTTGTGATAAAAAATAAATAGCTGAAATAGGCAGATCTCCCTTTTACAATTTCACCTTTGAAGTAGTACTGAGTGTCAGTGTATGCAATGAATAATACTCAATGAACAGTATTTAAATTATTATTAACTGCATTGACCTATTTTGTTTAGGAGAATCCATCCTCAACATACAGAATTCTGAAGACTATTCACCTTCAAGATCACCATCATTTTCTATAGTTTCAGAGTTGTCTGCCAATGATAATGTTTTAGTCACATCATGTACGTCACATAGCCTCAGTATATCACCTGTAGCAAAAAGAAAAAAAATCTCCATCATCCAGAAACAACCACAGGTAAGTTTGGGATAAGAACCAGCAGATTACAAAAGAGGTAACTGATGAAAAAATTGCCTGGTTTGTTTATGCAACAAACTCTCCTTTCTGTATGATTAACTTCATTAACAAGGTTCAGTCATTAAGACCAGGATACAGTCCACCCAACAGGGCAGATGTCGCTGGCAAATTGCTGGATAAAGTATATGAAAGAGAAATTGTGCTGTGTGCAAAAGGTCCGGAGGATGAAATTGTTCACCTGAGTCTTGATGGGTGGAGCAATGTCCACAATGATCCTGTTGTATGTGCTTGTGTGACAACAGAAGAAGGGAATGTCTTCCTTACAGAAACAATTGATACCTCAGGAAATGCACACAAAACAGAAAACTTACAAGAAATAGCAGTAAAAGCTATAACAAACTGTGAAAAAAAATGCAAATGTCTAGTACGCAGCTTGGTCACAGACAATACTGCAATTATATCCAAAATGAGAAAAACATTTAGAAGAGAATCCCAAGCTAATAACATACAGTTGCAGTGCTCATTTGATGCACCTCCTAGCCAAAGACTTCAGTGTTCCAGAAATAAAGGCTTATGTTGCTGAAATTGCAAGATACTTCTGTAACAACCACTTAGCAGCAGCTATTCTGAAAAAAGTGGGAGGAACCAAGCTAACTCTCCCAAAAGAGCGATCGAACGCAGTAGTGGACTGTTTTGAGCACTATATCAAGAAGTGGCCTAATCTGATGACAGTTTGAGAACAAAATCATGAAAAAAATAGATGGCACTGTCATAGCCAAAGTTCTCAACATTGGGCTTAAGAGAAATGTTGAACACATGCTAAGTACCCTGAAGCCTATTTCTGTAGCCTTGAACAAAATGCAGGGAAATAGCTGTTTGATTGCCGATGCTGTTGAAATTTGGAAGGAACTGAGTGAGATCTTAAAAAGAGAAATACGCAATGACAGAGGTAAACTACAAGCATTAAAAAAAACAAATGGGACAAGCACTATCTCCAACTCATTTCTTGCAAATATTCTCAATACTCAGTACCAGGGTACTGCTGAAGAAGAGGAGTTGGCTATGACATGGACATCCAGCAATCATCCCTCCATAATGCCAACTACAATAAACTTCAGAGCTAAGTGTGAACCATTCAAGAAATATATGTTTCCTGATGATGTTTTAAAGAAAGTCATACCAGTGAACCGGTGGAAGTCATTTAAGCACTTAGATTCAGAGACTGTTGAACTGATAATCTCATTTTTAACAGCAGTAGCTTCTTCTGCCGGTGTAGAAAGAATATTTTCTTCCTTTGGGCTAATTCATGCCAAACTGAGAAATCATTTGGGACCTGAAAAAGCAGGAAAGCTTGTTTTTCTTTTCCAGATTATGAACAAACACGAAAATGAAGGTGAAGACGACCAACTTAGCTGCAGAAGCCAATATTTTAAATTTCTCATGTTACCTGGCTGACAGTCAATTTAATTTTTGTTGTTTTTTTAAAATATTTCATTTAACTCTTTTAGTTAAAAACAATTTTAACAAAAACAACCCTGATTTTAAAAAACTTGAATATTTAGCTGAATTCAAAAATTCATACGCTTGTTTTGTTAAAATATTATATGTTTGCTGTTGAAGAAAAAAAAATCCAGAATACAAAACGTTGTTGTTTCAGTTAACTAAAGCAATTTAAATGTGTGTCTGGGGATGTTCTCCTAATACAGCATGGCAAGAAAATCCTCCAAATATTAATGATTAACCTGTTGAATTGGAGAGAGTTCACCTCCCAATGACTTCATACATATCTGCTTCAATTACCTTTGGTAAATGAAATAACCAAACAACCATTCATTTTCTGAGATAGCTGTAAAACTAATCCGAAAAGTTTTCAAAATAAATCACTTTAAAAATGTATAGTGTGTACCTTCTAAAAATGAAACCTACATCTATCTCTGAGTTGTGAAGAATATGTATTAAGGTTATAACAACCAACAAGAGTGCACTTTTATGTAGAAATCTATGATTAAATCGAGTCTTCCTGACTAATGATTTAAATCATGATTTCAATCAAATCCACCCTGCAAAACAATGTAAAACTTTACACCCTACAAGTCCACTCAGTCTTACTTCTTTGTTCAGCCAATCGCTAAAAGAAACAAAAAGAAAAGGAGTACTTGTGGCACCTTAGACCACAAGTACTCCTTTTCTTTTTGCGAATACAGACTAACACGCTGCTACTCTGAAACCTAAGAGAAACAAGTTTGTTTACATTTACGGGAGATAATGCTGTTTTATTTTTGAATGGAGGTTTTTTGTACATAATTCTACATTTGTAAGTTCAACTTTCATGATAAAAGAGATTGCATTATAGTACGTGTATTAGGTGAATTGAAAAGTACTATTTCTTTTGTTTATAAAGTGAGTACACTTTGTAATCTGTGTTGTAACTGAAATAGATATATTTGAAAATGTAGAAAATTTCCACAAATATTTAAATCAATAGTATTCTATTATTAACTGCGCAATTAATCATGATTAATATATTTAATCACTTGACAGCCCTAATCACAACAAACAGTATGACAGTTATAAAAAGCAGCAATGGCTGTCTTAAAAAGATTTCTTTTTCACAACAGCAAGAATTATTACTCCTATTCCACAAACATACAAAGATACCTAGGACTACGTTCACAGATTGCTAGACCTCAATTCACAAGCACACAAGTAACACATGAACACAGATCTATTACAGATGATATTCCAGATAATTTAAATTTTCCTTGATTAAAATCATAGGGCCTGTTCCTGCAAATACTTCTCATGCACAATTCCCTTTGAAGTTTGTGGAAGAACTGTGCACATAGCTTTTACAGACCTTTAACCAAGACCTGTGCCAACAAATTGCTATATATTGCTTTATGTCATCCTCTTTTATATGACCAACCACCTTTTTTAAAGCAGCATACTACATTTAGGGAACAGCAAAGCACTGGTCTACGTAAGAGCACCATTTCCTAACCCTAAAACCTCAGCTTGGATTTTAGTATAATTTTAAAATAAAATATCTGCATGGTCTCATTTAGAAGATTAGGGTTGGAAAAGACCACAGGAGGTCTCTTAAAATTGAAATTGTGCTTAAATATAAAGCAAAATTTCAAAAGGGAATATGGTTTGTTTCTTTTAGTATAGCTGTCAAGAATGACATAGAAATTAAATTGGATCTACTTTTCTTGATTACAATTTAAAACAAACAAACAAAAAAAACCCTGTTGCTAAGCAGGTTATTTAAATCTTCAGAAAAAAAAATCTTTAAAAATGGCAAACCAATTGCAATCACCAAAAAATTCAAAAATGTATATGTGATGAGAAATCACATCTAAATGTTAAACTCTTTCCAAGTTCATTAAACGAAGGGGCGGGATGATGGGGGTGGTGAAAGAATCAATAGCTGTTACTTTCCATTTTGTTAGAATTAGCAAAGTCAGTTCTGTTAAATATTTCTTGAGACACTTGCTAGTCTTATTGACAGCAATCACTTTATATTAATACAAAATAGATAACCTGTATTTTAAAGGGACAGGCTTCAGAGAACAGCACTTATATCAATTACAATCATCTGGTTGCTCACTGGACTAGAACTGGCAGAGCAATGGCATGACAGGCAAGTTCACATTGTATCCATCCCAGCTAATCCAGTATTCTAGTTTAATTGATGGTTTACCCAGCTAGACCCACCATAGGCATGTTTTCAAACAAGGCATACATGTTTTCAACTGAGTTATATTTTGAGCCTATAACAAGCTTGATAGCTTCTCCAACCAAAACACGTTTGGTTGAGTGGGGATTGTAAAAATCAGTTTGTGAACTGGCATCAAAAGAACATAGAACAAACGAATAATCCACTAACCTAGAACAGTCTTTAACCATCATCTCGTAATAAGATCATAAAGATCTGTGATGTCCACTGACATGGGCTATATCTATTATTAATATACTCTATGCAGTTTGCATGTATATACACACACCTTATATTTTCATTTTTAAAATAAAGTACATATCTAGCCCTGCTTGTGAAGATGGTATTCTAAATGTAAACTGACACAAAGTTGTCTTCCTGAATCTAAAGCCAGATAGCTCCAGTGATTACTCCTTCTTTGGCTTAGTTTTCAACTATTGTGTATTTTATTTCTGTAGGTGTTCTTAACTATGGCCTTGTCTATACACAAACATTGGAGTGTTTACACTAAACCATGCAGAAACAGATTTAGTTAAAATGAAAGCAACACTTTGCCTAAAAATGTTTAAATGGGTTTGTGCAACATATAGTTTACTTTTAAATTAGTGTAACTTGTTTGTAAATAAGGCCTATGTTTGATAAGCACATTTTATAAATCTAAACAAATTTCTTTGTACAAAAAATACACCATGAGGCATTAGATGGCAGTATTATATCATTATCCACAACAACTCCAGGGATAACTGAAGATTTCTCCCCAATCAATGGGTTAAAATGACTTCAAAACATTCTACCAACTTACAGTGGTATTGGAAGTGATTTTGAAGAGTTACTCCTGAAGGCATTCTGTGCCAAAAAATTAAAAATTCTGTGCCAAAATATAAAAATTCAGCGTACAATATTTTAAAATTCTGCAAATTTTATTTGTCAAATAAATGTGGAGGCTCCAGCATGGCATTGGGGAGCACAAGCAACTGGCTGCACAGAGGTAGGAGGTCACTGTGCAGCTCCCCCACGGGACATGGCTCAGCAGTGAGACTGCATCCAACCCTGACACAGTGCAAGGATCGAGCCTGCCCCACAAAACACCCCAGGGCCCTGCCCCTACATGCCAGGTGTGGGCAGGCAGGCTCAGCTTGGCAGGATCCAAGTGTGGGGGGATCCAGGTGTGGATTGAGAGGGTTCTGTGTGGGGCAATCTGGGTGTGGGAGGCAATCTGGATGCACAGGGGTTTGTTGAGTGATTCTGGGTGCAATGGTAACGCAGCTCCGCGTGAAGGTGGTTGGGGCTCAGCAGGGCAGGGTCTGGGTGTGGGGGGGGAACAGAACTCAGCAGGGGGATGTGGGGGATTCAGTGGGGGGGGGTCCAGATGCTGGGGGAGTGGGACTCAGCAGAGTGGAGGTAGGTCGTTGGGGGGGTTCAGGTGTAGGGGGAGTTCTTGGTGTTGGCGGGTAAGGCTCACCACGAGGGTCTGGGTATGAGGGGCTCTGGATGCATGGGGGTTGGGTGGATGGGGGAGCAACTCCCCATACAGTGATCTCTGCCGCTGAGGAGCGATGGTTGAGGAGTTTGCAGAGCTTCCTGCAACCTGGGGAGAAAAATCTGGGGGTGGGTCTGACCCAGCCCCGGATGCCGTGCAGAGACAGAGGAAGTTCCGTTCTCCAGAGCCCAGCTGGACCTAGCAGCTGAGCCTGGCGCAGGGTAGGAGCCACCAGCCGAATCTTCCCCAGTCCCGCACCCTGACCCACATTGATTTACCTCTCTGCCAGTTGCCCTAGGCACCCAAAACATACTGCTGGGAAGGGTCGCATGACTGCTCTTGTGGCTTCCCTTAGCTTCTCTGACAAAGTCATTTTTCTGTGGGGAAGCACATAAATCTGCAGAGGACATGAATTCTGCACATGTGCAGTGGTGCAGAATTCCCCCAGAAGTAAAGAGTACACTATAATTCAAAAACATACAGAACACAAGACAAACTGACCTATGACTACAGAAAGATTACCCTTCTATCAACAATATTGGAACACTGCAACTCAAACCACTGAATAAATATTAATTAACTATCATTTCACCACTGAGAGTTAAATTTTTAATCATGCTCATTTCACGATTGTCAAATCTGCTGTGAAAGTGTTCTTAAAACCAATATGTGCTGAGTCATCATCCGAGATTGCTAGAACATGAAATATATTGCAGAATGCAGGTAAAACAGAACAGGAGACATACAATTCTCCCCCAAGGAGTTCAGTTCCAAATTTAATTCACACATTTTTTTTAATGAGTATCATCAGCATCAAAGCATATCCTCTGGAATGGTGGCCGAAGCAGGAAGGGGCATATGAATGTTTAGCATATCTGGCATGTAAGTACCTTGCAACACTGGCTAGAAAAGTGCGATGTGAATGCCTATTCTCACTTTCAGGTGACATTGTAAATAAGCAGGCAGCAGTATCTCCCCCAAAGGTAAACAAACTGTGCTGCTGTAGCGTTTTAATCAGACACACCCTGTGATATGAACTGAAGAGACAGCAAGTGTGAAGAGAGAGGAAGAGTAAAAAGTGTCGTTGGAAGGGAGCTCAAGCACATTTGGCAATATTGTTCCAAAATTGACCCAAAAGATCCTTCTAAACACACCACAACAACAAAAAAGAAAGTGTTTTAAAGATTTTTTAAAAATACTGATACACACCATTTCAAGGGTGTTCTATCAAGAAAAGTTAAGATAAAATATCAGTGTTTCTTTAAAGGGAAATACAAGTAAAGGACACTGAGAAAGCAGTAACACGATAATGCGAGGACAATACAAAGTGGTAACAGCAAGAACTACTAAATAGTAGAATCAAGGTTCGCTGTACTAGTCTAGACTTCACAAACTTAGTTCTGCCATGTCTTTTTATTTTGAAATGCCATTTCCTGTTATTTTTCACCGACACTGGGTTATTTTCTGACTTAACTACGGTACTATATGATCCACTGATTTAGGACTTCATGACTTTGGGGCAGTCCTGCACATTTACATACACTGAACATTAAGGATGCACATAAGTGCATTCAGGATTGGGGCTTTAAGGTCCTCCTCACAGCTGTTCAGCATCTGCTGGATACTACTTGGGTATACTGATCAAAATCAGGAGAGCACAGGTTGGTAGAAATGACTACTTAAGGCAACTAAACAGTTTTTCCTAGGAATATGTACATAAACTTAGAACCCAAGTTGTGGAGCTAGAATATTGTGCTTTGTACCACTTGATGATTACCTCTTCTGTTCATTCCCTTGGGGCACCTGGCATTGGCCACTGTCCATAGACAGGGAGCGATAGCTCAGTGGTTTGAGCATTGGCCTGCTACACCCAGGGTTGTGAGTTCAATCCTTGAGGGGGCCATTTAGGGATCTGGGGCAAAAATTGGGGATTGGTCCTGCTTTGAGCAGGGGGTTGGACTAGATGACCTCCCGAGGTCCCTTCCAACCCTGATATTCTATGATACTGGGATAGATGGGCCTTTGGTCTGATCCAGTATGGCCGTTCTTATGTACCATTCGGTACTGAGCTTTCTGGCTCATGAGTTACCAGCAGGACTGTAGCAGGTGGGGGTTATAATGCTATTGCTGTAATTTCAACTCTATCTATATGCACTTATAAGAGTTGGGCCTCTACCGCTGACTAATAGGGTCTCATTGTTGCCTTGTACCTGCCCATCCATCTGCATCCACACATCTCCCTCAGGGGAAAGGCTACGGGAACATACATAACAAAAATGCTGCCCCCCTCACTTACCGCACCAGTGGAAGGTGTGCAGATGCTAAGGTGAAGCGTGTGGTATAAAACCCACAACCTGTACATCTCACCGTGCTTTACAAAGGGAATACGCACATCATCCCCCCCCCCCTTTTTTTTTTTTATTTTTTGGAGAGGAGAAAACTGAGGCATGGAGAGGTGAAGTGGCCAAGGTCAGCCATTGGCAGAGCTGCAACCCTTCCCCCCCCCCGCCCCCCGTGGCTCAGCAGAGACACTTGCACCTGCAACCCCCGCCCTGGCTCCGCTCCCCCTGCAAAGGAGCAGCAGGAGAAGACCCGCCTCGGGGCTCCCGAAGGCACGTCCCGCCCCGCGCCGCGCCCAAAGCTGACCCGGCGGAGCCCCGCGCTGCGGCCCGCGCATGGTGCGGGCAGAGCTGGGCGCAGACAGCGGCCCGTGTCCCAGCGCTTCCCCCTCCACAACAGCAGGGGGCGCAGCCGCCAGGCCCCGCTGCCCGGCTCGGGCTGACCCCGCGCCCCGCTCCTCACCGGCAGCGCCCGCACTCGGCCCGCCTCACGCAGTGCTCCACCGGCAGCTCCCACAGGCCCTCACAGCCGCCATCTTCTCGCCCTGCTGCTGTCTCCACGGGCCGTTCCGCGGCGCCCGACTCTTCGCTCCCAGCCGCTGCCGCCTCCATTTCGCCGCCGGCTGGGCAAAGCCGCTGCTCGAGGCTGCGATGTGGGAGACGGCCGCCAGGTGGCGCGAAGAGGCCGCGAAAGGCGGCGGCCGGTGGGGAGCTCGGGTAAGGCCGCAGGGCCCCGTCACGTGTGTGAGTGTGTGTCGGGGGGGTCAAGCGCCTATCGTGGGACTGTCCCCATGGGCTGCTCAACCAATCACAAGGCCAGGTAGGGTCAGTGTTCCCGCCTTGTGTGAGCAGGGGTGGGGGCGGTACCGGGTTATCGCGGTCTGGAGGTGCCATGCCAGCGGAGAAGGAGGGGGGGAGATGGGGCTGGGCGGGGGGAGGCTGCGCAGCCCTCCCCGAATTGCGCCAGAGCTGCGCCCGGGGGAAGGTTCCCGTGCAGTGTTCGAGGCCGGGGCACGCTGTTTGCCAGCCGCGTGTGAGAGCTGGGCGCTGCCGTCGCGCCCACCACCGTGAAACTGACCAGACATCCTGGGCAGGTGTGTTTATCCGCACTGGCCCAGAGTTACTCCGGGTTAACTCCATGAGTGGCTGCGCTGGTTCTGGACGTAGGCTGCGTTATTCTGCATTAGTTTAATTCGCTTTGTTATTTAATATGCATTATTGTAGTCTACAACTGGAGTTAATCAAACCTGACTTTATTCTATTTTAACATTTATATGTAGGCAAACAAACATAGGTCTGCATCTGTGCTATAGCATATGCTGGTGGAGACTCTGTAGTGTAGGCATACCCTATGTGCAAATCTTTGCAGGATCAGGCCATTAGTGAAAAGTAGATTGGGGGTTTTTTAATTAATTTTTGATAAATTCAGCTTATTGTTAAAAGTTAAGTAACTTTATAATGTCTTTCATCGTTTTATGACTAACACCCAGTGAGCAAACACTTTTAATAAAACAATATCTCCCTGTGTGACCCCTTAGTCCTTGTTCTCAATGGACACATGCACAACACCTTTAAAAGATAAGCCTGGGAATTTAAATTAATAACTCTACTAGACACTAAAAATCATGGATTTAAAAAAAAAAAAAGACACTGGCTTTGTGGCTCATTACAACAATCTAACCCTCCTTAGTCCTATGACTGCAGAGGTGTTTACTATCAGTGTCATCGGGAATGATTGTTTGTAACGTGTGTTAACTCTTATACACATATCTGTTCCACCCTTGTATTTTTCTGAGACACTCTGAATACCTTTCCCAGACCTGAAAAAGAGCTCTGTGTAAGCTCAAGAACTTGTCTCTTTCACCAAGAGAAGTCAGTCCAAAAAAAAATTACCTCATTCACCTTATCTCTAATTATAATGTGACATTTAAATTGATAGTGCCTCATAATATCTTTTATGGCATCAAGTGTCATTCCCCAGGTGCCTCTCTTCGGCTGTAAATACATTAACGTTTTTTTCCACACTTTTATTTTTTCAGTGGTAGTAGGTATTCCTAATTATTAAATATGAACTAAAATGCTTTTTTACCTGAAAGCCAAAACTCAGGGATGCGTGTTAGTAAAATTTGCACTAGTCCAGAATGGTAAGTATTTTTGCATTAAAGCTCACACACAAAATCCACAGGGCAAACACAGGTATTTGTTTAGTAGAAAAATGCCAAAAATTTCTTTTTAAATTATAAATTAAAATGAAGCAGTCTTTTGTTGTATGTGGTTGATTTATTTTTCTGGCGACTCAACTTGAAAGAATATTGAGTTAGGAAGACTATTGCTTACACTGCTTTACTAGTAAGCCACATAGGTGCAAGAAGTAAAATATGGGTAGCTTAGGCCATATCTACACCATAGGCACTACAGCAACCCAGCTATGGTGCTACACTAATGGAAGGGTTTTTTTACATTGCTGTAGGTAATTCACATTCTGAGCAGCAATAATTAGGTCAATGGAAGGACTCTTGAGTCAGTTTAGCCACATCTAGGCTAAGGATTAGGTCGGCATAGTTACAGTGCTCAGGGAGCTGATTTTTTCAAACCCCTGAGTTCCAGAGCTATGTCAACCTAACTTTTAAGTGTAGACCACGTCTTAGTCCACACTGTCCCCTCCTTATCTCATCTCAATGAAAAGAGCCCTCACTTAGTAGATTAACACACATTGTCTGTCTGTCGCTCATACTCATTTAGGGATTTGTCTATACTACAAATGCTTTGCCAGTGTAACTATGCTGGCCTAATCCCCTAGCGGAGACTCAGCATTTGTCTCCTAGCATAATTTAACCATTTCCTCAAAGATATTAGCTATACCAACAAAAGCACGCTTCTGTCGGCATGGTTGTGTCTACATTACGGGAGGTTAGCTGTGTTGACTAGAGGGTGTGATTTTTTGTACACCCCTAATCAACATAGCTGTCCTGGCAAAACTTTGTGCAAACTAAGCCACACATACTGCCAGGTGACCCCTCCAGATAACGAGGCCTTTCTGCAGCCTCTAATGACAACCAGCTGCACAACTTCACACAAGGGTCTATGTCAACCTAGGATGAGATTTATCTGTAATATTTTCAGATCTTGCAGGAAAAATCTAAAACCTCAGCTTAGATCTTAGTATAATTTTAAAATAAAACTATTTTTAACCATTTTCTCTTAATATATGGTAAAAGCTCTGTTATCCGGTGCTTTACCAACTGGAAAGCTCTATAAACCGGCATTTCTGATCTTCATTGAAAGTCCTGATTATAGTCTGGTTGGTGCATGACCAGCAGGCTCCCTACCTGTCTCTGCTTGGCTCCCCAAAAGCAGTGATATATCCCTGCTGCTCCCAGGGGGAGGTGCGGCTCCGCGCACTGCCTCCGCCCCGAGCACTGCCTCGGCCAATGGAAGCTGCGGGGTGGCACTCGTGGGCGGAGGGAGCACGCATAGTAGCTTAGCTGCACCTCCACCTAGAACCAGCAGTGACAGGTCGCTGCTTCTGGGGAGCTGCCCAAACTGAGCACCATCCAGATCTGGCACCCCACAACCTTCCCACACCCCTTCCCCGAGCCCCCTTCCGCACCTAAACTCCCTCCCAGAGCTTGCACCCCGCACCTCTTCCTGCCCTGTGCCCCTTCCTGCACCCAAACTTCTTCCCTCTTAGTTAACCGGAATTTTTAAAGTTACCAGCACCACCCATTCCCACAATATGCTGGATAACACAGCTTTTACTATATTTATGATTTTTCAACCTATATGGAAAGGGGAAACGATATGCAGAGAGCTGAGTGAAAGAAAAGTAATAAACATGTTTTTTGCAGAATATTTTCAGCAAGAAGGGAATGGAAATAATAGTAATAGTAATCACAAGCTAAGTTTTCATAGGGTTCGAAGGTGACAGGTGATATGCCAGCATCCCAGATTTCTAAAACTTAAATGTTGGGAAATGACCAAAACTAAGAAACGGATGAAAGACAGTAATATTGCAGGTATGGTAGAATAGGGCATAATTAGTTTATATAACCTTTATTATCAGGAAATTCAGTGTTAGGATAAATTATAAATTGGTTACATTGTACAGATAATCTGTAAAAGTAATAATGCTACATTCTGTGTATTGTAGTCTCCCTGGACATAGGTGGATTTATACTAATACAGTTTCACACCTGTGGAGGATATGAGTTCAGAAGTTTCTAGAACATAGATGTAATTATATAGTTCTTTGTTTATTTGATAAAAGCAGAACATGCAAATATAACAAAATATTTTAAGTTAGTTTTACACACTAACCCATTTTACAATGTTAAATTACAAATTAACAACAAAATGCTGTGAACAAACAAGATGGTTAGATTATGGCTGCTTAGGGAACCATACGTTTGAATTTCCTGAGTTCTGTGCATTTATAATTAGTTTAACAGTTACATTTATTAAGGCCCTGATCCTGCAAATACATTTGAGGGCCTTTACTCATGTAAGAAGTCCAGTGTGCAAAGTAACTTAAATTGTTTGTTTTAGAATTGGAGGCTCTTTTTTTGCATTTTATTCTCACTAACAGAACTCTCTGATATACTGCATTGTTCACTTTTATTTGCATCTTTTTGCAGCTGAGCAATATGTTGATAGCAGTTTTTCATGTGAGACTTCCCTTTTCTGAGGTCTTATATTATCACATGTTTAGTGACTTGCTGGAATATCATTCTCACATGGAAAGTCCACTAATTGTGCTGGAAACTACCCTTTTTCTCCACACACATTCTCTTCTGCATTTACCTCTAAACCCGCTCTTTCTCTGTGTGCTTATCAACAACTACTAAGCCTGCAATTACCGAAAACACCCTTTTGTTACCACTGGTACTCACAGAAAAGGGAGGTCCCAAATGAGACATTCCGAGTTGATATGATATTTGTTTGAGAGGTAAAGGGCAGCATTTAGGAGGATAACCATATATGTATAGTATCAGAGTGAAGTGGGAAATGATCCAGATGATGTTTTATCAGCCTAACTGTGAATAGTAGTTTTCCTGACTTACTGCCCAAGCCACAGGTTAACAGCAGCTTGTTGGATCCTCACCAGTGTACACCACTTCGTTAATAAAACAAAAATCTGCATAGTTTCTTTTTTTTCTTTTCTTTTGACAGATAACTGTATGTCAGAACACAGACTTCCTGTTCATTTATCCATCTGGCTTCAGATTTTTGGTTCCATGACCTACAAAAATGTTTAGCAAAAGAGTTAGAGGTTTCTGCTGCAGTGATCAGCAAAGGAAGCAGAAGTTGTGGGTAGCCTAGAGCCTCCCAGGTGTCCCTTCCTCAACTACTTGTCAGAAACTTTTGCTGTGGAAGTGGTTACCACCCCACCCTTACTGTGGGCTCCCATAATCTATTTTTATTGTATTTTTAATTGTATATATTGCCCCTCTTGTAGATGACAAATAGAAACTTTATAGGAAAACAGTCAGAAAATCAGTCCTAGTAATTCTGGCAGTGGTGCTTATAAGGCAATAATTAACTTCCTTGACTTAATCCAATTTCTGTTTTGTTTTATATTTATATGTATAATAGGCCAACAAATTTAATTTAATATCATTCTAAGTAGGCAGTATTTTCCATGTCTGTGAGATAGATTCTCTTTCTGTTACTTGTCAGAAGTGCTCCTATGAGAGTTGAGAAATAAAAACCCTAGATTTAAAGAGCCCCGTTCACTTCCAGCTGATCGGACAGCCTAACATAGCATTTAACTGTGACTGCAGTTACTATTTTTCCTTAAAGTGAGGCAATAAGGCTCCTGTACAAAGTTACAGTCCATCTCTTTCCCTCCACAAAAAAAAGACTAAGGGTGAAATCCTTTCTGCGAGGTAGTCAATGGGAGTTTTGCTATTGACTTCACTGGAGCCAGGATTTCACCCTGAATGTCTGTTTAATCACAACTCAACTTCTGTTAGTTAAGGGAGCATTTGTTCTGCACTATGTTTTCCTAACCTCTGTAGTGTGTGGGTTATTAGTGGCTCATAGAGAGCTGGCTGCTGCTATGGTGCTGGCTCTTGTTTTCTTTCTTAATATACTTATCCATGTGATCAGTTACTGTATTCTATTGTGAGGGAATGTGTGGGAAGAAGCCTAGGTAATCATGAATGGTCAGGGTGGTGTCTGTGAAACAGTCTCACTACTATGATGTGTGTTTCATTCCATGAAAAAGTTTGAGAACCTCAGTTTGAGGCTACTAAACATGTATTTAAATATAATTTAAATTAACATGATTTTTGAGAAGTCCTTCAAAAATAAAACCAGAACCTTTCCTCTATGTGACTGAAGAGTGCATTGTTGCACATTACCAGTTTTCCTTCTTGCTCCATTCTTGATGCAGCTAAGCGATATGTGCAGGAACCTTTCTTGAAGTAAAAAGAGTGTTTAGAGAGCCAAAGTAGTTGAACAGAATAATACAACTCCAAACCCTTACCACGTGCCTGATCTCTATTTTGACTAGGCAGCTCCCAAAGCTGAATGTCTGCCTCATGGAGTAGTGTACTTCTAGCATTCCCTCAGGCTATTCATATTACACAAAAATAATAAGAATGAGTTCGCCATTCAGCACTGAACAAAATCAAATTGTATGGTAAGCAACAGTATAATAACAACATGATATGTTATCTCCAAAACTTTTCATGTGCTGTATTTAATATTATTTATAGTTATGGCTCCTAAAAATTTTATAAGCAGCCTTCAGATCCAGCCCCTATACAGCAAGTCTATATATTGCTATCGCTCAAATTCATATCATACATTTCAACCATTGAGCTCATCAGACTTGAAGGAAAAATAATTAATTTTAGGTATTTTAGCTATTACTGGGTAGGCGGAAGTGTCCCTTACATAAATTAGCACAGCAGCAGAATAGTGTGTGATTATTATCTTGTTACTTCATATCTTCATACCATATTATCTTCATATCTTCCCAGTGAAGGCTGAACTGAAATCAGCATAACCCTGTCCAAAAACCTTTGCAACATCAGACATTTTCTCCTCCTACATCACGGAAATCCCTTTGCACGAGAACCTTACCATTATGGGTCAGCGTTTTGGAGGGTATAGGCCATGGGACGGACACTCTCCCTGGAGACCCATCCCCACCCCTCCAAGCAGGTTCCCACTGCCTCCCTGCCAAGAGGGACTCTCAGCTGTTTCTACTCCCCTTTTCAGTCCCCTCCCTGCCCCACCTCAGGGCAAAGCAGACTTGACTATATAGTTTACTACCACCAACTATAATGTCTAATTTCTAGCAGTTTTTAATCTCTCGTCCTTCCCTGTCTTTCAGTAATGTAGCAATGCCTTTTTAACACTACCCCATTTTCCCAATATTTTGACTAAATGACATAATTAGGGCTGTCGATAAATCACAGTTAACTCACGCGATTAACTCAAAAAAATTAATCGCAATTTAAAAAATTAATCGCGATTAATTGCAGTTTTAATCGCACTGTTAAATAATAGAATACCAATTGAAATTTATTAAATATTTTGGATGTTTTTCTACATTTTCATATATTCATGTATCTGTGTTGTAATTGAAATCAAAGTGTATATTATTTTTATAAGAACTATTTGCACTGTAAAATGATGAACAAAACAAATAGTATTTTTCAATTCACATCATACAAGTACTGTAGTGCAATCTCGTGAAAGTGCAACCTACAAATGTAGTTTCTTTGTTACATAACTGCACTCAAAAACAAAACAATGTAAAACTTCAGAGCCTACAAGTCCACTCAGTCCTACTTCTTGTTCAGCCAATCACTAAGACAAACAAGTTGGTTTACATTTACAGGAGATAATGCTGCCCTCTTCTTATTTATGTCACCAGAAAGTGAGAACAGGCATTCTCATGGCACTTTTATAGCCAGCATTGCAAGGTATTTACGTGCCAGATATCCGAAACATTCGTATACCGCTGCTAAACATTCGTATACCGCTTCATGCTTCGGCCATCATTCCAGAGGACATGCTTCCATGCTGATGATGCTTGTTAAAAAAAGTAATGCATTAATTAAACTTGTGACTGACCTCCTCCAGGGAGAATCGTATGACCCCTGCTCTGTTCTACCCACATTCTGCCATATATTTCATGTTATAGCAGTCTCAGATGATGACTCAGCACGTTATTCATTTTAAGAACACTTTCACTGCAGATTTGACAAAATGCAAAGAAGTACTTGTAGTAGGTGAATTGAAAAATACTATTTTTTGTTTTTTTACAGTGCAAATATTTGCAATAAAAAATAATTATGAAGTGAGCACTGTACACTTTGTATTCCATGTTGTAATTGAAATCAATATTACATAATATTGAAAATGTAGAAAACATCCAAAAATATTTATATAAATGGTATTCTATTATTGCTTAACAGTGCGATTAATCACGATTAATTTTTTTAATTGCTTGACAGCCCTAAACATAATGTAACTTTTGTTACCTGAAGCCATTTAAATTCCTCAAAAAGTTTTTCCCTTTCTTTATCAAAGCCCTTACATAGCCCATAACAGGCGATCAGTTGTTTCTTCTACTTACAGTGCTCATATAGTCCATCTTTGTGTTTACTTTTCAGAGAAGATTTTTGTTAACCATAATGGCCAGTTAGTACAAATTCACTTCATTTTTCCTACCTGAAGGCATTATCCTCGACTCTATGTATTCAAAAAATATTCTTCCTCTTTCCTTGTTGAGCCAAATGTTTTGCTATCCCTCTTAAATTTTTCTGTAGTAGGCTTTTGAATTCCAGTTTACTCAATGAAATTTCCTCAGTCAATCCTTCCATTTCTTCCAGTGTAGTATGTGTCCCCCAGTTAGTCCCAGACATATTTTTTAAGCAGGTTGATCCTTTTCTTTACATTTATCTTTAACATAGTCTACATATGTAGTTCTCAGCCTTTTCAGACTACTCTACCCCTTTGAGAGTATGATTTGTCTTGCGTACCCCAAGTTTCACCTCACTGAAAAACTACCAGCTTACAAAATCAGACATAAAAATACAAAAATGTTAAAGCACACAATTAATGAAAAATTGCTTACTTTCTCATTTTTACCATGTAATCATAAAATAAATTGATTGAAATATACATATTGTACTTACATTTCAGTGTATAGTAGATAGAGCAGTATAAACAAGTCATTATCTGAATGAAATTTTCATTTGTTCTGACTTTGCTAGCGTTTTTTATGTAGCCTGTTGTAAAACTAGGCAACTATCCAGATGAGTTGATGTACCCACTGGAAGACCTCTGCATACCCCGTGGGGTCCGCTTCCCTCTCATTGAGAACCACTGGTCTATATTATCTTTCCAGAGTAATTTAGTATCAAATATTAACCCAAGAAACTTAAATCTTTTAACTATATCTATTCATTCTCCATACAGATACAGTTTACATTCCTTTGTAGTGTTTCTTTTTTTTAAAGAACAGTCTTTTGGTTTTAGCAATGGAGAACTTGAAATCCCATGCATTTCCTCAGTCTGAGATCTCCTGTAACAGTTAGTTGATTTTCTTTCTCTCATGTCAGTATTTTAGTTCCTAACTCATAGAGCACAATCTTCTTCAAATAGAATGACACCTACCCCAGCACTTATTTGTTTTGGAAGATCATTTATCATAATATTAAATAAGGTTGGGCTGATAACCCTTCCCTGTGGTGTACCGTTTTTAATATTACATATATTCGTTGCAACTTTCCCAATTCTGACCTACATGGTCCATTTACTCAAAATTTCTCTAATCCAGCCGTATATTCTTCCCCTTACTCCTATTGTGCCTACTTTGTACAATAAGCCTTTCCTCCATAGCATGTCATGTGCTTTTTCAATATCTAGAAAGTCATCCCTCATGAAACCTTTGTTTACCATACTGTGACATTGCACGCTATATGTTTTATGGAAATATGCTTATAAGTGTGAATATGATGTAACTGGAATATGCTTTATGCAAAAGGTCTCTTGTAAGGTATCATTACAAAGCTTATAATCTATTGAATATATTCCTCCTATTTGTACGTATTTATCATTCTTGTATCTAAAGCTAGAGATATGAAGCATAACTCTGAGGTGCTATTGTAATTACGCAAAGTGTGGGCCATTAATGGTGGTTTGGAAGTTTAATGGCTCCCATTGACCAGGACAATTGGTTGTAAATGATCTGTTTACTTGCAAACCTTCCTGGGTGCATGTGGGCCAGCCCTGGAAGAATGGAGGCTGCGGCCTCACAGGACATGTGACCATGTCACCTGTTACTGGAATCCATCTTAAACCTTGTGCTTTTCCATTTAGAAGGTGAGGTGGAGACCCAGAGAGACAAAAAATTCCCGCCTTGTGCCAAAGCTATAAAAGGGGTTGGAACGGAACAAAGGGGGCTGCCAGTCATGAGAAAACGCCTAGTTACCACCTGAGCTGGAACGAACAAGGACTGTACCAGGGGAAAGGATTGGGCCCAGACTAGGAAGGTGTCTAGTCTGTGAGAGAAGCTTATTGGAACATCTTTGAGAGTGAGATTTTACCTTTAAACAGTTTCTTAATGTATTAGGCTTAGACTTGCATGTTTTTGCTTTATTTTGCTTGGTGACTTACTTTATTCTGTCTGTTATTACTTAAAACCACTTAAATCCTACTTTTTTATTCTTAATAAAATCACTTTTGTTTATTATTGAACCCAGAGTAAGTGATAAATACCTCAGGGAGCAAACAGCTGTGTATATCTCTCTATCAGTGTTATAGAGGGCAGACAATTTATGAGTTTACGCTGAATAAGCTTTATATAGAGTAAAACAGATTTATTTGGGGTTTGGATCCCATTAGGAACTGGGTGTCTGGGTGCTGGAGATAGGTGACCTGCTGAGCAGTTTTTGGTTAAAGTCTGCGGCTTTGGGGCGTGGACCAGTCCTGGGTCTTTGTTGCAGCAGGATTGCGTGTCTGGCTCAACAAGGCAGGATTCTAGAGTACCAAGCTGGCAGGGAAAATCGGCTCAGAGGTAATTCCAGCATGTCAGGTGACAGTCCCAAAGGGGTCTCTGTGACCAACCCCGTCACACATACTTCGTTGTATTTCAGTTTCCAGTTGAACGATATGATCAATGGTGCATCTTCCTCTCCTAAAACTACTCTGCACCTTATCTATAATGCTCTTGTTTTCCACATAGGCAACCAATCTTTCATTCACTCTTCTCTCCATAACTTTACCCTGATAGCACGTAAGGGCAGTCAATCTACAGGCATCCACTTTTTTGGAACATTTGCCTGGTTTTCTTATTAGAATCACTACTGCATGTTTCCACGCTACTGGTGTTGCTCCTTGTTCCCATATAGTATTATACAATTCCAAAAGAACCCTCAAAATGCTTTCAGGAAGATATCTGAACATTATATTGCATATATTATCATCACCTGAGGACAGATTTTTGCTTATATCAATAGCTTTCTCAATTTCCACATATAAAACCATTCAGTATAGGTTCTTCATGTTTTCCCCCAACTACATAATAGTTCATGCCTCTCTTCAATGAATTGTATTTTAATCTGGAAAAAAAAAACTTCACTTTGATTTTCATGATTACTGTCCTCTCAGAAAGTTTCTTCTAAAACATCTGCTTTCTCATGATCAGAACTTCTAACTATTTTGTCAGTCCCGATCGGACCTGAGATGAAACTACTCTTATTCTGAATTCCATTCATTTTAATTTGCCTGTATATTTCTGCTTTAGTATCTTTATTTAATCTCCCACACTACTGCATCCAACTCTTTTTCTTTGATTTGGTTATAATTCTTTGTGCTATTGCTTTACTTCCTTTATACTGCATTAGATTTCCACTGTTCATTATATCTTTCACTTTCTTATAGGCTTTTTTTCCTTTCTTTAACTGCCATTTTGCACTCCTCATTCCACTATGAAAGTGAGTTTTCAGTTTTGGGGTACTTCAATGTCTTAAGTACGGCTACAGTAGCTGCTGCTATTATCCCCTTTATTACATTGTTGAAATTCTCTCTGTCATCACTCAAATAGAGCTTCCCTTTCATAACTGACAGCCTAGCTCTTTATAGCCCTAGGTGCTGCCCTGCCCTTTTAATTGACTGAACTGGGACCACCTGTTCTAGCACAAGGGAGCTGGACCTGCTTCATTTTAGGGGGCCAGCCACCCTGTGACAGACTCGAATAAACTGAAAGTTGACTGAAAAATACCATCTGATTTAGAAAAATATACTTGCAAGTTAAAATAAAACCTTTAGGCTAAAGCACCATAAAGGTAAAATTATAGCTGTGCAGTATGTGAGATTTTGGGATAGGTACAATGCAGCTGGATCGAAAAAGGGTAACTGCAAAACCAGAAGAGCATAGCCTCAATGAAATGATTGAGAGAGAGCCTCTGAAATGGCATCTGCTATAAAATTAATTGTAATATCAGGGGGAGGGAGGAATAATTTTGTTTTGTTTGTAGCTCTAGTACATTTCCTGCAAAATTCCTATGTATTAAGTGAAGTTTTGGACTTACCAGCCATGAGGGAGAATTCCCCTTCATCTGTTCGCCTTCATCTGCTATAAGTGTCAATTGCTGCAGGGATATTGACTGGATGAAATCTTTGACTGTATGGCTTGGCTTGGTAACAGAGCAGCATATGATTATAGAAACTCAATATGCCATGCAACCTTGTTTTTACTACTGTAATCTGGGATATCTGAAGCATACTTCCCAACACAGTTATCTGGAGCAAGTATTTTGGTGACACTTTCATAATGGCCGCAAACCTTTCCAGTTTGGAAAATACATTTATTATCTTTGTATGCAGTTTGGCCCAACATTACAGTGACAATCCACCTAGACAGAGCTGCAATCCTCATGGAGAAGGGACTGGCTCTTACTTAGTGAAGGTTGTTTTCAGGGCCGTGGAATCTTCAACACCTCCTGCTGTACACTTCTATGTGTGGAGGTTGGGGAGTGTTGGCTGTTGGTTACAGATAGTGATGACCATGCATCCACTGCACTTTGCCCTCCAAACCCCTACAGCACAATGTGAGAGTGTGGGCTGGCTGGGAGGACAAGCAGTTTGTTCCATCTTTGGGAATAAAAAAGTCTAAACTGCTATAAAATATGCTATATAATGTTCAGCTCTCTTCAAAGCTACTTCTGCAAAAACTGCATATACTGTAAATAGTTCTGTCTAATATGACTTATTCTGTGCTGCAATAGTTTCTCTCCACAAAAGGGAAACAACTCATTCCTTGTGTACAAAGCTTCCTGACCAGTTGGAAATAATGACAGTACTAAGGGAGAATATAAGTAGTGTGCTTTTTACTCAAGCCCATGGGCTCAGCAGCATGCAGCCACTGCTTAGAGTGAGGTGTCCCAACCTTCAGGAATAGCTTCACAATCCATTCCACATATCTGCTTTTCAGACTCTTTATACAAAAGCTAGTATTCTTGCGCAAGAATGGGTCATCTGATGCCAAATATTTGAGTAAAAGCACCTGGTTGCAGAAAGTATCATAACAGATTCAATTCAGGCTTGTCATAAAAAAGGGGGAAAAAATGTCATGACCACAGTAATCTCCAGTATCTGAGCACAACCCTTCATCTGTTTTGTTTCCAGCCTGCTCCTCGAAACTTCAGAGAGATATGAAAAGATTTAGCAGGACGGGAAGCTCTCCTCTGCTAAAATTGTTTTTTTTTACAAAGCAATTGACTTTGGTTTATGGGCCAAAATATCAGCTAGTGTAAATTAGTTTGGCTCCATTGAAGTTACAGTAGTGTTACATTGATTTATACCAATTGAAGATCTGGCACTGTGTTTTTAAGACTGGATTGTGGCTTTGTCACAAACCTCAAGTAAAGAGCAGTATGCAGATGTATTGCTCCAGGAGCAGACTTGGAACTAGATTGTGACTCAGTCACTCATTCTCCTTTGCTCCAAGGGAGGGAAGTAACCTGTGCGAAATACAGGGCTGGTACAGGTTACTTCCCTCTCCATGCTGGCTCATTAGTTCTGCAATATGGGTAGCCCTTAGAGGATTTAAGGGGGCACTTTTAACTCTTTTACTTTGCTGCACAGGCACATAATATGGGTCCTTAGTTTATATTTATTTTAGAGTTTGAGCTTGAGTTGTTAATTAGATTCATATGAGTCAATGAGACCATTTTAAAGTAAACTAGCAGGAATGGATTAAAACTGGATTAAAGCACCAAAGTAGCTTTGTGGATTCTATCTAAGGACCAGATTGGTGCCTAGTGGGATTTTCAAAAGTATCTAACACCCACTGATTTCTGAAAATTCCCATTGGTTTTTGAAAATTCTACTAGGTGCCCATCTGCATCTTTGGGTGCCTAAAAATCTTTAAAATTCTGCCTCTTAGGGTGGAACCCATGAAGCTACTTAGGTACCTAAACTCAGATTTAGGCACCTAAGGGCTTGTCTACAGTTACAGTTATGTTTTATGTCACTCTGTTTTTTGTGCTTATAAAATGGTGTGATATTTCACTATTTTGTATATTGCTTCATCATATATGATTTTGTACATATATCAGCTGCCACTAATTTAGTGTATACAAAATGGAATCACATGGTCCCTGTCTAAAGTCATTCAGTGAATCTGTGGCAGAATTTGAAATAAAACCAAGGAGTCTTGTCTCTTAGTCCCTTGTTCTAGTCACAGAAAACCAGTCAGATGAAACTCAGTTTATCTGCCTTGATTAAGAATGAAATAATATAAAATATAGGCGTTCTCATTAGATTTAGAAGGGAATAACCCCCTTTCTCTCCCCCCCCCCCCACCAAAAAAAAAAACCCACCTGATAAACCAGGCACTGGCACATTCATAATCTCATGTCACACTTGAGAGGGTGGCATTGGCAGCTCGGTGGCTCCCAGAACAATGGGCTCTTATCCTAGCCCCATACCTGATAGATCCAGCACAGGCCGCCTGCAATAATCTGGACTCAGAACGGGCGAAGGATTAAAAGCAAGTGAATTCTGCTGTCTTGGACTATTTGGATATTTTGGAGGAGACCCACCGCCAATGGTTTAAGGCTGAGAGAGATCCCAATGGGGCAAAATCCTGAATGGTAGCACAACGGCTGAAGGAACATTGCTAGAAGTGGCACTATTTAACATGATCAGGAAGAATACTGTAGAAAACTGTTTTTCTAACTAAATTGCCATCATTAGACTTCTGCCTTTAGTTGTTACTTTTATATCCTCTTCCTTCCTGGACTAGCAAATTCAAATTTGCTGAAACTGGTTATTGATACTACCTGCTTTCTGCCTCTTTTGGTTTAATATTTTTTCTTGGACATTTCTATCTTTTACATTTAAAAAAATCAAAATAATTTGTAAAATAGCAATCTTATTGAGCACATTTTTTTTAGACAGGAAGCAAATATCTTGCCTCTTTGTTGATTTAGGGACATATCCTGCTATCAGTGTTTATACTGATCTCCCCAGTGAAAGGCAGTTAATGACCAGACCTAACAATACTTCTATGCAAAAACTGGCACTAATAAAGCATTATATTTGAACAATCCATCAATGCCACTGAACTGGAGTGGCCTATGCAATGAAGGGCAACAGTTAACCATTATATAGGGTGAGACATTACAGGGGGAAGAGAATACATTTTATAAAGTGCAATCGAGGCAAATTCCTACTCTTCAAAATGCAGCTGAGGGCACATCTACACTACAATTAATAATCTAACTGAGCCAATTACAACACAGTTACAATGTGTGTGGATGGGACCTAACCATGTTTTGTTTCCTGTAATTGGGCTAAAGCTATGGACATCCCCTAATTTAGTTACATTTGTAGTGTAGACAGGCCCATCAGTACTTTAATGTCCCCACATTTCAAACAGGACTTTGTGTTTTGTGTAATTGTCTGAAAAATCCACACAGTAAACTGCCTGGAGCAAACATATTTAACTTGAGGAGGAAGGATTGAAACAGCCCTCCATATATCTAAACCTATACTTACAGGGAGACTAAATATGGCTAAATAGGTGTTCAAATCATGAAGCCATCCCTCCAGCAGAGCCTAAAATCTCCATTAGCATTCAGTTTCTATTATTTCCTTTTCTACTAGATTCTTTCTCCATAGAGCATGTTGCTGATAAACACCCCTAATCCCTTCTAATCACTTTTAACGTATGTACACTGGTAATCTTCTACTCTTCAGGACTCCATTGAGGGTAGTAGCTATATTGTTAACTCTCATAGACTTTAAGGTCAGAAGAGACCACCATGATCATCTAGTCTGACCTGCACATTGCAGGCCACAGAATCTCACCCACCCATTCATGTATTAGACCCTAACCTCTGGCTGAGTTATGGAAGTCCTCATATCATGATTTAAAGACTTCTGTGGGGCAGAGACTGTCTCTCCATTATATACATGGACAGTGCCTAACACAGTGGGTCCCCTTCCCTGACTGGGGCTTCTAGGAGCTACCACAATACAAATAAACAACAGCCACAATAATAGGATTCCCTCTAAGTTGTTCTGTTGTTTGCTCCTTCAAACTGCAGGTGATATACAACAATAATAATCTTTACACAGCCATTTTAAAAACACTAAATAATTTTCTGCCATAACTATGCCTCATAGGATCCATTTTACAGACACTATGTACTTCACAGCAGACTTTTGAAATGCTGCCTACTAATGTTTGCTAGCAGAAAGGGTCAAATACTTTGTTCATCTCATTTTGCTAACTCTCTGCTATGTGATGAAATTTTTTTAATGGCAACATAATTGTGTGTTGACCCTGTCTAATTAAATACTTTAGTTAGCTATAATTCACCATATAACCAAGTGTCTCAATATAAATAATATCAAACTGTAAATAGAAAATAGTTTTTACTTACTAGAGCTACTGCATTTTCTGCGGTATATGGTACCAGATTTACAGCCCAGTCCTGATAGATGCTGATCATGCTCAACTATAACTGGAAACTCATTGAATCAAACTGGGTTAGGCCCATAATGCTCTTAAAAAACTGTGTGTGTGTTCTGCTCAGACAGTGAATTGGAACTATTGCATTCAGTAGCAAAGTGTTAGCTGTTGATTCAGCAGTAAATAAAAGACCATCCACTGAAATGGTGTGTGCAGTATGTGGTGAAAATAGAAACATGAGAAGGATTATTGCTCTCAGGCAGATGAAATAGTTCAAATTGTAAAAACAGTTTTAGGAAACTCACGATCTTTATGTTACTGTGATTGCTATGAGCATTAACACAGAGGATTTATAAAACAGTGGAATTAAAGGCAGGCAAGTGGACACAATCTTGTTCAATGGAATTGAAAAGTTATTTCAGGAACTAAACAACAGATAAAGTATAATTTTGTAAGAAAAAGCAAAAGGTAAAAAAAATCCTGATGAAACTGCGATATTTTTGGAATTTATATGATTAAAATTAGATCTTGCCAAAATCAAAATCTCTGGCAAAAATCGTACAATTGGAAGTTTACAGAATAGACAGGATATTTCTGGGTGAGAACAGACATTGATATCATACACCTCTTACCACCAATAGAAGAAAAAAGGCTGATATTTGCCCACCCGTGGCATACACAGGTCAGGCAATGCGAAGGAATGCAGAGTAGGAAGTCAGGGAAGGCACTTTAATCACAGTAAGCAGATTTTGTAGTTCTCTGCAGGTGTGGCTAGTTCCCCCCAGAACCAAGAAACCTGAGGCTGTGTCCTTGTAATGTGAAACACTATTCACTGTCCCATTCAGAGGGTTGGAAAATCAGAGGCTACATTGACCCTCAGTTTGTAGTAGGAACTGCAGGGTGGCTCAACTGCTGGTTGGCAGCCTAGGATGAGGGAAGGGATACTTTCCACTTGACCCTACAGTGATTCCCAGTCCAGTTATTCAGGCCAATAGTGGAGACAGTATTTAAGGCCACTAGAAAAGTGAAAGAAAAAAAAATTAAAACTGAAGAACAGATAATGCAGAAAAATAGTAGTGTTTAAGCAGTGCTCTGGTGAACATGGTTTGAATAGTATACCGAAATGCAGACAGTAGGTATTGTAGGGAAATATTTTCTTCACTATAAAAGGTAAAGACTACTCAGTTTTCATTATATTCAGCTAAAATTATGCAGCTATTGATCAGAGAACAAACAACGAAGCCAGAAGACTGCCTCACAAAGTGTAGGTGTGTGTGTGTGGCAAGTGAGTATGTGTATGACTGGGTTTGACGGGAAGCGGGTTATGTTTCATGATGGATTTTCCATGTATCAGAATAGGATAAAGATTTATGAGTGTGGTATATCTCTTTTACAAGAACTGAACACCCACCTGCTCAAATTATGTATGGATGGAGTAGGCTATGTGGTTATGTCATCCTCCAGGGTGCAATCTAGTGAGGGGTTGTGTCATCACTTGCCCTGCAACCTTGGGTACCTCGCAATGCTTTTCTGTTGTAGCTCCCACCTGGGCCACTAGCAAACAGTCAAACAGCATGCCGTGTCTATGTATAGCTGCAGCCCTGGTCCAATAGCTCTGACCACAGCAGCCTGTTAGCAACACTCCAGTCACACTTTGGCTTCCACCAGCCGTAGTTATTACTTGCAGGGTGACCCTCTACATACTCCCAGTCCCGAATTTCACCCAAAACATATGCTCTGCACTGTCCAGCTCTCTTCTAGGCAGGTCAGATATTAGAGAGCCGTTGCACCTGTAAGGGGTCGATATGCAGTAGTTTGTTACTTTAACTAGAGTTACCCAAACAGTTCAGTTCAAACACAACATTGGATTAGTTTTGGTTAAAAATAAAACAAGTTTATTCAACTATAAAGAGAGAGATTTTAAGTATAAGGAATTAAAGTTAGAAGTGTTACAAGGGAAAAAAAGATAAAGTGCTTTCTAGTTCCCAGAAACATTGTTAACCAAATTTGCATGTCAGGATCCCTCCCAAAGTCAAAAGGCGGGTGCCTTGTCTTCTTAAGTGAAAGAGAGAGAGAAAGATAGATAAACCAGGGGGTTTTTGCCCCTCACTTTTATACTCCAGTCACCCTGGAAAATGCATTTTCTTGAGGGTAACCCCTAAATAAAGTTCCTTCCAGCTGTGAGGATGGAGGCATGGAGTCTCATAGTGAAAGATATTCCACATTGTTGCTTGCTAAAATGCAGATTGATCTGTTCTTGCTCCCCTCCCCCCACATTGCCAAAGAATGGCCGCTTGACCAGTGATTGCCAGTCAACTTTGATGAAACCTGGCTACAGACATTAGCTTGTCCTTTGTCTATGAGAATCTGGTTTACCCCCTCTTACTGTCCCAAAGACCCTGTTTACTACTTATATGTAGACTGAGGTAAACACATTTCTTTGTTTAGGACAGATCTGTTAAAGAACTTCTGCTTAGTCAGTACTACGTGGATTTGAATGTGTGCTAACATCATACAGGAGGAATTCATAACTTTGTGTATAATGTTTCTACATACATTTTACCATGCTATCATTGACCAGTGAGTTATTAGTTTTTAAATGATACCTCACTTGGCATATTTTGTAGAAAGACTATTACAATAGTGTGTAGAGTGTGAATACAGGGGTGCATTTGGTCACACTCTCCTCTTAACTGGCAAGTTTTTTAATAGAGAAAACGTAACATACAATCACCTATTTCCAAGTGTGAGCATTGAAGCATCTTGAACAGCCTAAGTATGAATTTCTGTGTGGGATGAATTTGTGGAGATGGACTGAAATAAAATTTGGAAATTTATACAGCTTGTCAAGGTTCTTCCCCCACTCTGAACTCTAGGGTACAGATGTGGGGACCTGCATGAAAACCTCCTAAGCTTACTTTTACCAGCTTAGGTTAAAACTTCCCCAAGGTACAAATTAATTTTATCTTTTGTCCTTGGAATAACCACTGCCACCACCAAACTCTAACTGGGTTTACTGGGAAACGTAGTTTGGACACGTCTTTCCCCCCAAAATCCTCCCAACCCTTGCACCCCACTTCCTGGGAAAGGTTTGGAAAAATCCTCACCAATTTGCATAGGTGACCACAGACCCAAACCCTTGGATCTGAGAACAATGAAAAAGCATTCAGTTTTCTTACAAGAAGACTTTTAATAGAAATAGGAGTAAAGGAATCACCCCTGTAAAATCAGGATGGTAGGTACCTTACAGGGTAATTAGATTCAAAACATAGAGAATCCCTCTAGGCAAAACCTTAAGTTACAAAAAAGACACACAGACAGAAATAGTCATTCTATTCAGCACAATTCTTTTCTCAGCCATTTAAAGAAATCATAATCTAACACATACCTAGCTAGATTACTTACTAAAAGTTCTAAGACTCCATTCCTGTTCTATCCCCAGCAAAGCAGCATACCAACAGAGAGAGACAGACCCTTTGTTTCTCTCCCTCCTCCCAGCTTTTGAAAGTATCTTGTCTCCTCATTGGTCATTTTGGTCAGGTGCCAGCGAGGTTACCTTTAGCTTCTTAACCCTTTACAGGTGAGAGGATTTTTCCTCTGGCCAGGAGGGATTTTAAAGGGGTTTACCCTTCCCTTTATATTTATGACACAGCTGTGATGAGGTATACATATCCCACACTGGACAACATAGGGTTAAAGAGCTAAAGGTGGCCCTGCCTCACTACACCTTAGGGAGAGGGCAGAATTAGAGGGAGGAGCTAAAAAAGGGAGAAACCCAGCGACTAGCAAGGAGAGTAGATCTTTGAGAGTCCTTAGCTCCTGGATCAAGCTCTTGAGACAGGAACTCTCAAGTGTCTGCTACCTAGCATTCTCTCCCTGGAAGAAGGACCTACCTACCTACCTGTTGTGGATCCAGTTAGGATGGGACTAATCTCAGGGCCGGTGCAAGGATATTTCGCGCCCTAGGCGAAACTTCCACTTTGCGCCCGCTCCCCCCAGCCCTGCAGCAGCTCCCCTCCACCCTGAGGCACCCCCCCTGCGGTGCCCCCCCTCGCTGTCCCCCCTCTCCCCTCAGCCCAAGGAGCCGTGCAGCAACTCTCCACTGCCCCCTCCCCTCAGCCCGGGGAGCCGTGCGGCAGCTCCCCTCCCCAGCTCACCTCTGCTCCGCCTCCTCCCCGAGCACACCACCGCCGCTGCTTCTCCTGCCTCCCAGGCTTGCGGCACCAATCAGCTGTTTGACGCGCAAGCCTGGGAGGGAGAGAAGCAGAGTGGGCGGCGTGCTCAGGGGAGGAGGCGGAGCAGAGGTAAGCTGAGGCAGGGAGCGGTTCCCCTGTGCATTACCCCCCGTTACTTGCTGCAGGCGGCCCTCCCCACACCCTCTGCCCCATCTCACCTCTGCTCCACCGCCTCCCCAGAGCGTGCTTTTGGCCGCCCCCAACCACTTGGCGCCCTAGGTGACCGCCTAGTTCACCTAGTGGTTGCACCGGCCCTGACTAATCTTTAACAGTAGCCTGTAAGCCTAATTGGGTCCCACTGCTTTACAGGAGCCCTCTGAGGAAAGAGGATTCTTACCTTACTTATGGGATATTTCATTTGTGTTTATTGACAGACCTTGAGGGGGTCAGCTGGAGGGCAGAGCCTCGTCAGACTGGACTGATATGCAGAAACATAGGGTTATGCAGAAGCCTGGGTGAGTGTTGCGGCGTGGTGGTCCAGGGCTTAGTGCCCTGGTGATAAACCAAACATTTCATTTTTATACGGACCGAAAGAAACCTAATAAACTGCACATCATATAAACAGAGGACAACTTTAGTTTATGACAAATGAGAGTCCTTTACATTGATAGTGGACCTGTTATATATAGGAATGATAAATCTGCATATAAAGGGAACAACACAGTGTGACTTTTGCACTGCCTGGAATGAAAAAAAAAAAACCCCATACTGATGTTAGAATGGTATGTGCCTTAAAGGCAAGAAGATAATGTACTTGTTTTAATAATTTCATGTTCAGTCATTTCAACAGCCTAGCTTTTGTCAGAATTTTAAAATGAAGGTTTGGACACTTAAAAAATAAGGGCTCAATAACTCTTTAAGAAAAAATCAACTAAAATGTGTGTGCAAAATTATCATATAGTTAGATTTTTCTGGTCAGTATAGAGGATTATTATGGATCATAAAAATATCTTTATGTGCTTAAAGGGATAAAGCGTCAATTCTGCAAAGTGTTGAGCACCTCCTGTCCATTTCCCAGGTCTTATTGAGTTTAACTAGTTGCAGGTGCAATTATTTGCAAGTACAAAAATTATACCCAGAAAGATGGAGGTTGGTTTGTGGGTTTGTTTGGTGGGGGAGGGCGGTAGGTTTTTTGTTTTTTAAATCAAGCCTTACGTGCACAGAATCCGTAGATATCATTAAGGATTCTGCAAATGTGGGAAAGCAGAGTATCTATCTGTATGCCTATCACTGTTGTTGGTGAGTGATACTGAGATTGAGATCCACTTTACAAAGATCTGAGAATAATTTTGCCTTTTTTTCCCTAGTCCCCCAATTTAGCAAAATACTTAATTCGGGATTATCTTTAAGGATGTGAATAGTCTCATTTCCTTTAATGGAAATACTCATGTACTTAAAGTAAAGCTTGTGCTCAAGTACCCATACTGAACTGGAGCCCTACTCTCTGCACAACCCAAAAAGAAAATGTCATACGTTGCTTTGTCCAAGAGTTAGCATTATCCTGCTACAAAAGCTACTGTACTACACTTCAAAGCAGTTTGTGTAGAATTACTAAAGGCGAAGGAGTGTTGCCCTTCCACTGATTTATTTAACTGTGGAGCTTTTAATATTCGTTATCATAATGTAGACTGCATATATGAAACGTCAGATTAAATAATGCTGCATTAATTGTGGGATAACATGAAAATATATTTTATTTTATTGCATTTATTTACTGTTCACCTCAACCTCAGAAATAATTAATTTGATATTTTTCTGTCACAGCCTGCAATCAAAACCATTTGTGGAGGAAAAGAGGAAATAAGTGATGCATAGTACAGAGTTTGCAGTTAGTGGAAGAGGAATAAGTTATGAGAAATAATATTAAATAATAAATGCTAACTTTAATAGTAAATATTTGAATTTTAAGTATATAATAATATATATAAAATATAATAATGGACGCAATCCACTCTGATATGTGAAAATCCCTCACATATTTGTGAATATTTGTTTCCCAGATCTACACATAACTCTTCCACCAACTATCTCCATTGCTGCACAGAAGGTGTGGGTAAAGGCACTGATTTAACTTTTCTGTGTTCCAGCTGAGGAACCTAGCTGGGTCTGGACTTGAAGGATAGGAAGAAGATGGGAGCGAGTGGGCTGAGCTGGCCCAGTCCAGGTCCTGTCCGAAAATCTGTGGGAAATCCACCAGAACGGTATGACATTAATCACTGAGGAACAGGCCAGCACAAATACAGCTTTCTCTTACAGGCATTAGTAGTAAATACAAAGACACTATTAGTCTCACCTGTTATGCTGTGGAGTGGGCTCAGGACCCTGAGTCCCTACTTCAGGGCAGACACCTCAGACTGGTGGTATTTTATTATTGTGGATTTTCAGATGTATTAATTTCTGATTTCCGCCCCCCCTTCCATTTTTTAAAAAATTCCATCTCCTCCGTCCCTGGGGTCACAGTGTGGGAAGAGAGCTCTTTTGGCCCCTGCGGCAAGAAGATGTCTTTATTTTTTTGTATAGTGCTGGGGGTTGTTTTTAGCGCTGGATTCCAAGCTATTGTTTTGATTCTGAAGTTCTGTCCTTGTTCTCATTAACACAGATTTCATGGGTCCCTGTATATTCTATAATTAGATTTTATCAACCCAACAAATATGAACTCCTGGATCAAAGTAACAGTCTGACCCTAAAGTCATAGGCCGTCCCTTTAGACTTTTCAGTCTATCTTGCCCCCCAGGGAATCTGGACTTAATAATAAATGCCTGGTCACTTACACCAAAAAAACTCCATAATATTCAGGTTCTTCCAGTCTCAAGAGACCAGTCACTTACCACAGATCAACTGGTGCCCTAGAGCTTACACCAAAGACAACACATGTAGCCAATCCTTTAATAAACTATCCAAAGGTTTATTCACTAGTAAAGAGAAATAGGAGAATTATTTACAGGTTAAAGTCAGCAAACATATACACAAATAAGTTGCAATCCAAATCCTAAGACTAACAGAGTTGTAGTGATGTGTCAATTCAAAGTGTCTTTCAGGGCAGACCGAGGAGGTAGCCCCTGGGGATCTCTGGCTTCAATTTGGTGTCTCTGGGCCAGTGAGAGTTCAAACAGCAAAGAGATGGAAAATTTTCCTGTGGGTTTGTTTTATTTCTTTCATTCAGCCTCCAGGTTCATAGGAAGAGCTTCCTTGCACTAGCATTTCCAAGGTGCAATAGGGACGTTAACCAATCCTTTATTTTGCAGTTCCTTGATGACTCATCTGATTTTGATAGTTCTTCTGGATGAGTGGGGGGAAACACTCTTTCCATCTGGGTTCGCAAGTTTACATCAAATATTTTCAAAGTTATAAAGCAAAATTTACATATTTCCTTATAGCATGGAATAGAGACATTACAAATAAGATTATTACATTCTGTACAGTCTGAACACTAAATACATTCTTATAAGACTAATACCTATTTTGAGCAACACTAACACATAAGAGAATTGGTCTGGTGTCCCGCTGTGAGTGTGTCAGTTCTTAGCTAATGCCTACAGTCTTGGCAAGAGCTGGCATCTGGCCTGCCAGTGTCACACTGCCTTCTAAATTATTACTAATGATTATGGCTACGTCTTAGCCACGGGTATTTTTAGTAAAAGTTGTGGACAGGTCACGATCAGTAAACAAAAATACATGGCTCGTGACCTGTCCATGACTTTTACTATATACCCCTGACTAAAACTTGGAGGGGACTGACCCTCAGGGGGCGCCAGGGGTGATGGGGGGGCACAGCCCAGGGGGGCACAGCAGGTACTCGGGGGTGCAGCCCAGGGGGCACCATGGGTGCTGGGAGGGCATGGCCCAGGGCGCTGAGGGTGCTCGGGGGGCACAGGTGCTGGTGGGATGCCATAGGTGCTCAGGGGGTGGGGGCGTGTTGGCAGGGCTGGGGCAGGTTCCCTACCCAGCTCCTGGGAAGCAGCAACCTCCAGCTCCTAGCTCCACGTGCTGCCTCCGCTCCACCCCAAGCCCCGGTTCTGCAGCTCCCATTGGCTGGGAACCGTGGCCAATGGGAGTTGTGGGGGCGGTACCTCTGCACGGAGGCAGCACGTGGAGCTAGGAGCTGAAGGAGGGGAGTTCCTGTCACTCTTTCGGGAAGCCCCTCAAGGTAAGTACTATCCACTCCCCAATCCCCAGCCCTGAGCCCCCCACACTCAAACTCCTGCTGCTGGTGGGCCAGGGGGCCCCAGACTGCCCCAGCAGCAGCCAGTGCGACTGGCCCAGGGGCTACCCAAGCTTCTCAGGCAGCTCCCGGGCCAACCATGCGGGCTGCTGCAGAAGTCATGGAGATCACGGAAAGTCACGCAATCTGTGACCTCTGTGATAAACACGGAGCCCTACTAATGATCACACTAAGTTTGGTAAATAAAAGACTAACAAGGAAAATGCCAACAAATAAATAGAGAGACATGTCAGGAAGGGTAATATCTTTTATTGGATCAACATCCACCTTGTCTCTCTAATATCCGGGGACTGACATGGCTAAAACAACACTGCATATAACAAATAAACAGTCTATAAAGGAGAACTGATGCCCTATCCTGCAGCCCTTACAAGAGTGACTTTCTTCATTAGCAGTTAAAGTTTTAACTTAACAGTGAAAAGTAATGTAAAAGTATAAATAAGAGGGAAAATTAGAAGCACGTGTTAAACTGTTACTTCTTAAGCAGCAAGAGAATCTTACAGCAGTAGCCCTTTCCCCTGGAAACAGTCCGATGAAGAAGGCACTCTAATCTTATAAAGTGAACAACACCAAAACTAGAATAAAAGAGTACGTAATAAATCACAGCACTGTGACTAATATCTTCTGAAAAAGAACCCAATGCAGACATTCATCTCCCTGCCACTGTGCAAAGGAAGAGGTTATATGAGATGATTGATGTAAAAAATGAATTTACTCCATGTAAAATACTTAGAAGTGTGACAACATGATCTGTTTTAACACAGCTTACATTATAAGAAAGCAATAGAAAAGGCAGCAAATGTCATCCAAAGCCGCAGGCTAAAGTTCTGCAACAGAGAGTACAGAAGAAATGAACACAGTAAGCTTCTTGCCTCTCTGTTTCAGAGAAAGATAAATATTTTGCAAAATGGTTGACTGTTCAGAACCACCCTATCAAATATCTATCTGAGTGTTTATACATTCTATACTTAAGATGTAAGCCCTGCTATTTTGGCTCTTTTATACCACTGTGGCTGCATAAGGGGACCAGAACCCAGGCAAACCTTCCTGCAAGGGATTCCCATCGTGTAGGGGCAGTGGGTGAAATCCTGGCCCTATGGAAGTGTGAACAGGAATTTTGTGATTGATTTCAATTAAGCCAAGATTTGACCCCGTGTTGCCACAAATCTAACAATCTCCATATGGAGATATGCAGATGGTTCTGTCAAGGATGAGAAAGAGGGATTGGAGGTAGGAGGGAATGAGACTGGAGTGCATAGCACTTTGGTTATTCTGGACTGCAGGACAGTTCTATAGGGAGCTATCAGTTAGAGCTCATGGCCTGGCATATTAGAAACTTTCACCGAGAGAAGGACTGGTAGCCAGGCCACTTATATGCAGACGTTTAACAGTATAGTTGTCATGTACTAAACATGCCAAATAAAATGCTAGCTTCTTTCAGAGCTGCTTTTGTGTCATTCACGTAAATGAGTTTGTTCCAGTTAAGGAATGACTCATTAAAATAATGTTCATTATTAACTACAGATTACAAATATTCAGCATTGTGCATGCGTAAATAAAAAAATAATTAACAAAGGTATTCACTTCCTACTGTACTAACCTCAAGAACATTATCATCATTTTGTGGTCTTCTTTTTTTAGAAATAGTTTTGATTACAAAATAGAAGATGATTATTTCAAATTCTCATCTGACTTTCTTTTCCTGACACATTCTTTCTGAACTGCTAGTAGAAGCTCATCTTCAACCTCAAGTGAAATGTACTAATGAAAAACTTACATGAAAGTAACAGACTTTGTACTGCTTTTAAAGTTGTTACTAACTTTCTGAATCAGTCATCTTCTGTTCTCTGTAAGAGGGTTTTTGTTTTGTTTTTCAAAGTCTGAGCAAAAACAGCATAGATATTTTTAACAGCAAAGCAATGTATAAAGTACACTTTTTTCTAAGTATTAAAAGAAATTGTGTGGGTTTTTTTGTACTGGCTGTAGCATCAAACTGGCAAGAGCAAAGAATTTAAATTTGGCAGAGTCCAATAATAAATTCATGAATTAATAAATAATACTAATATGTAGCATTTATAGTGATTTACATCTTCAAAATGCAGTATTTGCAATGTATTGCTATCAAACATAAAAATAAACGTATTTTTTTAGTGCACTAAGCAGATATAACTCTGAATATGTACAGGGAGCACATCTATTGAATAAGATTATTCCAATTTTCGGACAATAACAGCACTTTAAAGTGTTCCAGTTGTAAACATGCCATTTAGTATTCCAGTTAGGTCTAGATCAGGGGTCTCAAACACGCGGCCTACACGGTTCTTTCATGCAGCCCACCAAGCTCCCCGTGCCCCCCTGCCTACCCCGTGGTGCTGCGAGCCCCGCGCTGCTCCCTGAAGTGTCCGGAACCATGTTCCTGCAGCCCCGGGGGTGGGGGAGGCAGAGGGCTCCATGCGTTGCACCCTCCTCCAGGTACCTCCCCCACAGGTCCCATTGGCCGGGAACGGGGAACCGTGGCCAATGGGAGCTTCGGGGAGGTACCTGGAGGAGCGGCAAGAGCAGCACATGGAGCCTTTTGCGCCCCGTCCCCAGGGACGTGGTTCTGGCTGCTTCCTGGAGCAGAGCAGAGTGGCATGGGGCCAGGGCAGGCAGGCAGTGAGGAAGGGGAAGGGGTTGGAATGGGGGCAGGGAAGGGGTGGGAAGAGGCAGGGCAGGGGCGGGGCCTCATGGAAGGGGTGGAGTGGGGGTGGGGGCAGCAAAGGGGGGTGTCAGTGATGTGGCCCTCGGGCCAGTGGACTAGTCCTCATGTGGTCCTCGTGATCATTTGAGTTTGAGACCCCTGGTCTAGATTAATAAAGCAACTGTTAATAAATCTAACCTTGTTTCATTCTTGTGTTCTGATATCCTGACTTCTTCTCTTTCTAAAATTAAATACTTGTGAGTGGAAGATAGGATTACTTTACATGAGCACCATTATCCCACAGCACATCGTGTTGTCAATCATATATGTGTCACACATCTGTAGTGAACAGAGTTTAAAGACATGATTACCACACATTTAATGTCTGGAAGATTCTGGGTTGTGTGAGTTCAAAAGACTTATCAGTTGGTATCCGCTGAAGCTGGAGTTGGTTTGAGACTGAACCCATGAATTAAGTGGAGTTGATGTAATTTGTAAAGAAGGATCTTTTCTAATGATATTTTTTGTTTTTTACTGTTTTGTTGTTCTGATCCAATTAAAGTCAGTGTAGTACATTACAAAGCTTACTGGTTTCTGGAGCCATAATAAAATCACTAGTGCTGAGGATGAGATCATTTTGGTGGGATTAATTGACAGGACATTTTTGATGGGATCTTTGTGATGGAATTCTTTCAGAAACAACAGAGTGATCAGTGTGACCACCATGAAGGAAACATCTCTAAAAGAAAGGAGGAGAAAGAAAGGAAAAAAATAATCATGCGTGAAAAAATGAACTGTTTCCACTTTGATGAAAAAGGGTAAAGATTTTTAAGATTATGTACAAAGACTTCAGCAGTATTTGTTTTCAGTGATATTGGAAAGTCACTATTTTCCCCCCTAATTTACACTTCTTAGGAAAGGGATATTTGCACTCTCAAAAGATGTATGTGTTCCTTTTAAAAACTAGGTGATATTAACTGGGGGGTATTGACGTAGATGCTTAAAGCACTATAAACCCCCAACAAACTTGAACTCCTGAAAAAGGAACTCATTCTGGAAGGAATAATGGATATAACTTTGGTGTTTTGAGTCCAGCGAGAGGAAAGTATGGCAGTGTGAGAGAATACCTCTACCTACACATCACGTAAAGGAAGGAAAAGCCAGCCTAGATGGAAAAATGGCAAGTGTCTCTACAACCAGGAAGAGATCAGAAAGTGGGAGGGATTCTTGTTTTGGTTGCTTTGTAATGTTACATTAACCAGATCACTAGTTTGTTCTGTTTAGAACATAAGAATGGCCATACTGGGTCAGGCGTATGGTCCATCTAGCCCAGTATCCTGTCTTCCCCCAGTGGCTGGTGCCAGATGCTTCCGAGGGAATGAACAGAACATGGCAATTTATCATGCAGTATTCAAGTAATCAGTATCCAAGTGGACGTACCATGGATTTATATAGTGGCATTACATGTTCTGCCTTATTATCTATCCTTTTTCAAAAGGATCTTAATATTCTGTTAGCTTTTTTTGACTGCTGCTGCACATTGAGTAGATGTTTTCAGAGAACTAGCCACAATCACTCCAATATCTTTCTTGAGTGGTAACAGGTAGTTGACCTCACCATTTTGTATTTATAGTTGGGATTAAGTTTCTAATGTGCATTACTTAGCATGTATCAATATTGACTTTCATCTGACATTTTCTTGATGAGTCACCCAGTTTTGCGAGATCCCTTTGTAACTCTTTGCAGTCAGCTTTGGACTTAACTATCTTGAGTAATTTTGTATCATCTGCAAATTTTGTCACCTTGCTGTTTACCCCATTTGCCCAGATCATTTATGAATATGTTGAACAGCATTGGTCTTAGTAAGATCCTTGGCAGACCCTACTATTTACCTGTCTCCACTGTGAAAACTGACCATTTATTCCTAACCTTTGTTTCCTATCTTTTAACCAATTACTGATCCATGAGTTGATCTTTCCTCTTATCCCAGGATTCCTTACTTTGCTTAAGAGCCTTTGGTGCGGGACTTTCTTGTCCACATGTTTGCTGACACCCTCAATGAATCCTAGCAGATTTGTGAGATATGATTTCCTTGTACAAAAGTTGTGTTGACTCTTCCCCAACATATCATGTTCATCTATGTGTCTGATAATTCCGTTTACTATAGTTTCAACCAATTTGCTCGGTGCTGAAGTCAGGCTTCCCATCCTGTAATTACCAGGATTGCCTAAAAAGAATGGCTTATGCATGGGAATCTCCCTCTCATTCTCTGCAATGAAGACGGATCCACAGAATTAATTTAGCTTCTCTGCAGTGGCCTTATTTACCTTGTGTTTAAATGAGGTGAAGTGCAGGAGCTGGGTAAAAAGAGATGATATGTAAGTTGGGCTTGTTTTGCCACAGAGGGGAAATAGTACAACAAAAGGAGTAATTTTTCCCCCAACAGCATTTTTGCCCAGCTGTGTGAATAGGGAAGGATCTGTTATATAAACTGCGCCTGTCCATAATAAGATGCTTGTTACTTAAACCACTCCCCAGAACTCTTTGTTGTGAAGAACAAGACTGAAATACTCCATGTTAGATTAAACAGAACAGAAATAATGTGAGCATGAGAATGGAAACTGATACAGGAGCTGCAGTATCTGAAGAACACACGCAAAAATTGCTAACATAACAGTAGGAGAAATTAATGGTGTGTTGAAAATCTAATCAAGGGGAGATGATGTACCTACAGGTATCCTTATACTATCAGGTATGAAAGCGTATGTTTGCCATTGCCACTAACTGTACAGAGAAAAAGGGTCCTTTACTAATTGGCAGAAACTGGAGAACCATGCATTACATAACAGATTTTGTGTCAAATTTGGAGAAAAACAGAGATCTGTTTGGTTGTTTCTTTTTTAATACAGACAAGATTTTAGTGAAAGGTATAATAATACTAAAACACAAGTGGTTAATGCTAATTGGCTGTTTCTTAATGTTCATCCTCTGTCTTGCACTGTGTAAAAACCTGTTGAAAGAAGTGCAGAAACAGCATATAATTTAACCGAGAAAGTTTAAATTGGTTATACTGGTGTTGTGTATTCCTAAAACAAATGGAAGTGTTGAGATTGGTAGTGATTATAAATTCACCATAAGTAGGTGGCCTCCCCCAACCTATTTTAATATTTACTCTGTTGCCAATTCTCATGATTTTGTCATGATTCTCATGATAATTATCGTGGTCCTTAAAGCCCGAACTCCTGGAGTCAAGTGGATATGTGAGGATTTCAGCCTTCATTCTTAAGGATAAAGTAGGGCTTTTCAATTAATCACAGTTAATGCCTGTGATTAACTGAAAACCAAATTAACATGTTAATTTTTTTTAACTGTGTTAATTGCATACTTCTGGGCTGGGAGAGAGGCATCGACTGTGGAGGGACCTGACCGTGTGTGGTCAGGCGCAGTAACCCAATCCGCCTCCAGAGGGCGAGAAGAGGAGAGCAGAGAAGAGGAAGTGGTTCCCAGCCCGGCTCCTGTTAGAAGTAGGGATCCTGGCCATGCAATGCCCCATTGACCCCACCCAGTCCCTCATTCCATGCCATGCCTCATTGCCGATGGCTGGCCCGTTGCTCTGAGGACCAACACCCCACCCCTCCGCACCATGCCCCATTGATCCTGATCAGCCCCTCGCTCTGGGGGGTACTCCACAGAAAACAGGGGGCCTGGTGAACTCAGCCTCCCTGCACCAACCTCTCTTCCCCTGCCACATGCCAAGTCCCTGAGGTAAAATCCACCCTCTGTTGCAAACAAGGGCTCACTCAGCTGAAGGGAACCCACCTAGCTCAGTAAAAGGAGGCGAGCCTGGTGAGCCCAGTACCAGAAATCACCCTTCCAGAAGCAGAGCAAGACTCCTCCTTCACTGTCATGCTTCATTGCTTGCTTCCCCCTGAACACTGAATGCAGGTTTCTAAGATGAAACTCTCTTCCTTTTTGGAAAGTATGCAAGTCTGGCAAGCTTAGAAACCCAACCCAACAGGAGCAGCATCAAGAATCCACCCTTCTCCTGCACATCTCACACCCCTCCCCCTCCAGAATACTGACTTTCTGAGATAAAAAAATCCTTCCCCTTCCATAAGCCACGACTCCTCTACAGAAGGAACAAGAAGTAGGCCTGAGTGTACTTGTAGGCTCTAAAGTTTTACATTGTTTTATTTTTGAGTGAAGTCATATAAAAAATAGTACTACATTTGTAAGTTCAACTTTCATGATAACGATTGCACTACATTACGTGTATGAGGTGAATTGAATACCATTCTTTTGTTTCTTTTTTACAGTGCAAATATTTGTAATAAAAATAATAATATAAAGCGAGCAGTGAATACTTTGTATGCTGTGTTGCAATTGAAATCAATATATTTGAAAACGTAGAAAACATCCAAAAATATTTAAATAAATAGTATTCTGTTATTAACAGTGGGATTAAAACTGCGATTAATCGCGATTAATTTTTTTCATCACTTGACAGCCCTAAGAAAAAGTAAGTTTCTAGCCTTCATGGCTGCGGCGAAAGCTTCAAAATGTGACCCTTGTGCACTCTAAAGGCTCAGAAAGCAGGAGAAAATAAAAAGAACAACAAATCTACTATCTTTATGTAATCTTATGATTTTAAATCTTATGATTTTTGGTGAGCCTGACTTATGATTTTTGAACATTTGGTGTAGTCAATACTGTTTACTTATATGGGGAAAGTGAGATTGGTGTACATGAACACTATTACTCACAGCACCTACTGCAAACCAGGCATACTTTACATGTGCTCTAGTGTTTTTATTGTCTTCTATTGGTTGGTATAGACAGGTGCCCTGTGACAGAAGGCACCCCTGTATTCACACCCTACACATTATTGTACGAATTTTTGTACAAGGCATGCCTTGTGATGTATCATTTGAAAACTCATAATTTGCTGATCAGTACTATTATGGTAAAATGCATGTAGCAATATGATGTTTAAACTTATGAACATAAGCTGAACTCATGATAAGTGTTTCCCAGATAAGTCTGGGGCGTAGCTAAAAAACACACCGCAGATTGACATAAGTTTCACCAGCAAAACTGCTCAGCACTATGTCAGTAGGAGAGGCTCTCCTACGAACATAGCTAACATTGCTCATTGGGAGTGGTTTAATTATGCTGGCAGGAGAGCTCTGTCCTGCTGGCAAAGAGTGGCTACACGGGAGACCTTACAGCGGCACAGCTGTAGTGGTTCAACTGTGCCGCTGTAAAGTCTGTAGTGTAGACATGGCCTAAACCAGTGTATAAAAGATAAAGGGCAAACAGATGCCCCAGCCAGGTGTCAACAAACTGATGCACCATCACCTATCAAGTGGCCGTTCTTTGTCAAGTAAGGGGGAGGGGCAAAGAGATCTGCATCTTAGAACAGAAACAGCATGAGGTCTCCTTCCTCTGCCAGACCCTGTCTGTTGGTTCTCAACTGGAAATACTTTTTCAAAGAGGGACTGACACTAAAAAAAGGAGGGGCAAACACCCCAGGACAACCCTCGCTCTCTCTGCCCATCTCTTTTTTACACTTGCTATCTGATCACCCTAGACACAACAGAAAGCATTTTTCCCCATTTATATCCCTCCAATAGTTCCAGGCCCTTCTAGCAGACGCTGAGCTTTCAGTGTGTGGCACACGGAACGAGAGAGACTTCAGACGTTCGGAAGTGGGTTTTCTAATAACTCTTAACAGCACAGCAACAGCCGCCACTGACAGAGATAAAAAGAAAAGGAGTACTTGTGCCACCTTAGAGACTAACCAATGTATTTAAGCATAAGCTTTCGTGAGCTACAGCTCACTTCATCAGATGCATCCGATGAAGTGAGCTGTAGCTCACGAAAGCTTATGCTCAAATACATTGGTTAGTCTCTAAGGTGCCACAAGTCCTCCTTTTCTTTTTGAGAATACAGACTAACACGGCTGCTACTCTGAAACCTGACAGAGATACTTTCAAATCCCTCCCTCCGGTTACCACCCCCACCCCCACGAGCCAGGCTGGGTAAATCAGCACGGGAAAAACACCGATGCGGCAACGCCACTGCGCTTGTTAACCACACAAGCGAGCGCGCCCCGTAGTGACGCTCCCGTTCCACCCCCTTAACGTCGCCGGCGGGTGCTCACTCGCAGCTCTGGCGGAGCAGCGACAGCAGCATCAAAATCCCTAGTGAGCATGCGCAGACACCCCATACGTACTTCCCTGGACAACCAGCCTTCCCCGACGTTCCTTTCGCTGGAAGTTTAATTCCACGCACGCGCAGAAAAGCCGTCCGCTGCACATCCAGTCTCTGGGTAGGGCTGGCGCACCCGCCGCTACAGGAAAGCCTGTGACGTCACATGAAGCAGAGGCTCGCGATATTTCGTTTTTGTCCTGTGTCGCTGGTGCCGGCGGGGGCGGTGAGCACGGTGGAAGGGGGGCTGCGTTTGTGACCCGCCCTGCGGGGAGGCGGGGTTGTGAGGCCCCGCCCCGAGCTATGTCCACCCGCCTTCGCCGCTTGCAGGAGCGAGAGCGGCCGAGCGGCTGTGGACCCTTCGCTGCCGCCCCAGCGGCCGGAGCATGAGCCTGGCGCCCGGACGCCTGCAGTGAGGCCAGCCGGGCCCCGCGTTCTCTGCGCCATGAATCTGCACCAGGTGCTGACCGGCGCCGTGAACCCCGGGGACAACTGCTTCTCCGTGGGGAGCCTCCACGAGCAGCCGCTCACGGTGAGTCCCGGGCCGGGCTGCCCAGCTGTCCCGAGCCACCCGCTGGCGGGGCCTCTGCAGTCTGCCGGGCAGCCCCCCAGCGTCCCCAGGGCTACTCCCGGGTGCTGACCGCCCCCTCCCCCCCCCCCCCGGGCCCATGGGCCCCCGCTTCCGACTCGCTCCGTCCTGTCCTCCCGCTGGGGACAAGACTCCTCTTCTCCCGGCCCCGTCCGTCCTGCACCGACACAGGGTGGCCTGAACTAGCCGGGAACCAGGTCGCTAGCTGGATGCGTCCGGGAGGGGTGGGATTGGCATGGGCTGGTTCAGGTGCACGGGGGACACATGACCCGAGAGGCGGGGGAGCAGCGCAGCTGATGAGATCAAAGTGCTGCGAAAGTGTGATGAGTAGGGACGCTTCATTTCTTGCGCTTCTGTTGCGGCTGTTAATATTATCGTACAATAGCGCACACCCACGGTGTGCTAGGCACTGTCCACGTACACACGCAAGATGACACAATACACAGTTAAAGGCCTATAGTACACCTGTTCAGAACTCCTACTGGGGGGAGAAGTATCCACGCCCTTTTTAAGATCATGGTTAATGATGCTTGTGGTGAAAAAGCTATAAGCAATAAATATATATAAATGTGAGCAATGGCATGTTAAAATACATGTAACATAGTGTCTTTCAAGTGTCTTTTCAGTTTGCCAGGGTATGTGGTGCCTTAAGAAAGTGAATCTACATGTTAGATTTCATAAATGTCACCTTGAAAACATGAGTAAAATATTTTAAAGTCCTTACACTGACATAAGCTAACACTTGAGTTTTATTTCATTTTGAGTAGATGACACTAACGGCAAGTCAACACTATATCGCTACATCGGTGCAGTTGCACATCTGTAGTGCATCTGGTGAAGACTTGTTATGCTGACAGGAGAGCCCTCTCCCATGGTCATAATTACTCCATCTTGGCGAGAAATAGAAGCTGTGTTGTTTGGGAGAGCGTCTCGCTGACATAGAGCCAGTGTGGACAGTGTGAAATTTGCATCACTCGGGGGTGCGGGTGAGGCTTTTTCACATCACTGAACGAGTAAATTAGATTGACTTAAACATTAGTCTAACACGGCTATCCCTCTGATACTTAGGCATTAGTGTAGACCTGCCCTAAGAGATATATTAGAGGTCCTTGAGAGTGGCAAAGAAAAAAACCCTTGAAGATAGAGCTATTTTTAGCACATTTAAAGTTCAGAAAGGCACTCTTTTTTTTTTTTTTTTTTTTTGCCGCATAGTAACTCTGAATTATGTTCTAAAATCTTGACGTTAAAGCTAGTATTTCTGAACTTCCTGTTTGCATGCACCCTGCTGCTGGGAAGTAACTGTGCATAGCACTTTAAGTACATATTAGGCTTCTGTACAGTTTTTAATTTTTGTTCATAAGAAGGATTTTTCTCCTTATCCTTTCGCTCTCCAAAGCCCACTTTTCTACCCTCTCTTTGTTGAGTGGAGTGACTAGTTTTTATATGAGTTTTGTTTGTCTTTAAACTTGAATAAGTATCCTCATCATAATAAACTACGGAGTTCAAAAGACTCAATCTTCAGTCTAAATGTAAAATATTCTCTTATATTTCTCTTCTCTCCCTGGTTTGGCTCCCTCTTTCTTGGGATGCCTCATCATCTGAGTATCTTATCCTCATTCTTTTCCTATCTTTTCCTATGAAATGATGCTGTGGTATTGTTGCTGTGCTTAAGTCTTTGTCTGGATGAAATTGTCAGGAACCTAGTCAGGTTTGCTTGGTACACAGTGTACCAGAAGGGGCCCAAAGTAGAATTTAGCAGATTTGTCAGTTTTGCTCTGGAGCAGCAGCACCCAAGATAGTGCTATAAACTGTGGGATATCTTCAGTCTTGCACCCAGTTTAACTTACTGCCTAATTCGTTGGAGAGCGATTGCTAGACTCATTTTTAGTCTTTGTTTGTGGATACTCGGCACACTCCTGTGCTCCTTTGCTGAGTTTTTTAACAACGACATTGGAAAACAAAATACTTGTTCACTATCTGACACCGTGATCATCCTGCAAGGAGTTCCATCTGGTGGGCCTCTATTGAAGTAATGCGGGCTCCATGTCATCACAGGAATTTTCCTGAGTAGTTGCAGATTCAGAACCTGCAAGTTGCTGCTCAAAAGAGGAAGTAATCAGAATAAAGCTTTGTTATAGACAGTCAGCTCAATCAGTTTGGAAAAAAAAAAGTTAAAAGTAGCTTACAGTACTACACCTGCTTTTGGATCCAACTTTCAGATTTCCGTATTTGTTTAAATGTTTCTCTACCTATTGTGGTGTGTGTGACTCACAAGCAGCATGAAACTGTACATGAAAAACAGTGTAATTTCCTTTACAGCAAAGTGACATTAATTGTGTAAAGTAAAGAAGAGACAGATAGAGAATTATCTTATCTTTTAATTATACTAAAGTTTAGATCTGTCTTGTAATAACATTAGGTTCCTTTTTTAAAACTTCAGATTATCAGGATCACTTCCATAGAATGACGACTGAGCAATTCTGTCCAGTATTGCAGCCTGTCTGATTAGAAGAGTGTTTTAGAACTCTATAATGACCTGGAAGTGGTAGCTTTCTCTTGAGAGGGAGGAATATGCCAAACAGTACTGTTTTGAGTAATACTACCTTGAGAGACCTTTGTTTACAAGAGCAGTTTTGACACAAATATAATCTTAGAAATTCCTATATGTGCATTAAATCTTTTATATATTTGTGGTGTGCAGGAAAGCATATTACTAATGGAATTTTTAGCCAGGAGTCTCAAACCCCGAGAACAAAAATGTCCTTCATTGACTTTGGGGGGGGGCGGGGGGAATGTTGTGGTGCTTCTCATGGTGTACAACTTAATCAGATTTCTCCACACCTATTTGAACGAGCACAAAAAAGGTACTGTAAATAAGCTGAGTTGAGTTGATCCCACTAGTTACTTTTCTACAAAGAAATGTCTTATCTTTCAATTGATGTACAAGGGTTGGAATGTAGCCATTCTTCTATGCTTAGTTAGGTCATTACCAGTTAGTGCTTATACCAGGATCACTTAGAAATGAAGAGTTCAATGTGTGGGAGGTATGAAGCTTTACTTGAATTTTTAATTAACCACTGGAAGTTTTTAAAATGTCATGCAAAACCAAATGAAAATGGCTGCAAATAGAAATAGCTCACAAATGCTATTTTTTTTTTTGTACAAATTGTGTTTAGTCCATAGACAGTGTTCTTCTAACCCTTCCACTCTACCCCAAAAAAATCTTCATGTTAACTGTCAAAATAGAACTAGAAGACTACCTATGTTGTTTAGAAGAGATTTCAGGAAAATGGCCTTGGTGATAATACAGAAGCGTAAGTTCTAGTCAGCCTCAAGTTTGGACCTCCCTCATACTAGCAGTACAGAAACAATATTGTAGTTGTGACTCAAACACCTGGACCCCCCTGATGGATTATACTCTAGTTCATGGGTTCTCAATACAAGTCTTCCTCGACTTGTATCCGCCTAGTGTTAGTGATTCAAAACCTAGTAAGTTCTACTGAACATGAATTTCTGAGCACTTTTGTTTGTTTTCAGTTGTCTTGCATGTGATAAGTGAGAATATATGCACCTTAGAACATGCTGTTTGCTGATGACTTGGTGATATATGCAGAAGATTAAGACTGTAAGCCAACTTTGAACAGTGGCAACTTAGTTTTGAGCAGGCTGGACTTCACTTTAGTCATACCAACATTCACTCTATGAGAACTAAAGGAGGACTCAGCATAAAGGATATCACAGGAAGAAAGCTTAGGGGGAGAAAGAGAATTTAAATATCTAGAATCAGTGGTTACTGACAATGGTGCCCTCCAGAATGATGCCCGGCATTGTACTAAAGTTGCTCGGTGCAAATGGTAGGAGCTGACCCAAGTTCTTTGTGATAACTTTATTGGCATCTTTTTAAGAGCGGTCAAATCACAGTTTTATACAATCCTAATGTACAGAACAGGGACTTGGCCAGCCACTAGAAAAGTAATGGGTATGTTGTCCAAATGAAGCTGTTGAGATGGTTGGAGACTGTGATAGGAAACGAAATGATGTAAAGGATCTAATAAAGGTTGCTCCAATTGAAGACAAGTTGAGGGAGGCTATGCTACGTGGATATGGGCATATCCAGTGGAGACCTGAGAGCTATGTTGGTAAGATGTCTGTTGCAGTGATCTTCCCCTGGTTGTCTTCTGTCAGTGACCAAAGTCTTGGTATATGGACTGGATATCAGTGGACATTGGAGAGACCAGACTGCATTACAGCCTAGAATTCTATCATGAATTTTGGAAGAAGGCTATAAAAGTTACTGACCTAAAATAAGGAAGTGGCAAGAAAGGAGACAACTTGTGAAGCCTAATGTATATTTGCTATTTTTAGCTTCGGTACACTTAAGATGAGAATTGAGTACTAGAATACAGAGAGTATATACTATCGTTGTTACTACTAATTCTCTGTTGTTTTAGAGCAGGGGTTCTCAAACTTGGGGTTGGGACCCCTCATGGGGTCACGAGGTTATTACATGGGGGGGTCACAAGCTGTCAGCCTCCACCCCAAATCCCGTTTTGCCTCCAGCATTTATAATGGTGTAAAATATATTAAAAAGTGTTTTTAATTTATAAGGGGGGGGGTCACATTCAGAGGCTTGCTCTGTGAAAGGGGTCATCAGTAAAAAAGTTTGAGAGCCACTGTTTTAGAGCCCACGAGTACGTAAGCCAACAAGTAAGGCACTTCACCGAAATACTACCTACTTGGCTTTTTCTCACATCTACAGTTTAAAGCAACTTGACCTGTAAATTTACATATTACCTCCCACACTCGTTGTGGATGCTACTTTAATATCTGAAGCATTGTTCAAGGTATTGCCTCAAATTGTGTAATCAATACAGTCACCATTGTCTTTGTTGAATGGCTTTGCAGATGTTTGTTTACTTATTTCTGCTTTCATGACTCTTACAGTCCTTTTAAAAATATTTATACTGTGCTAACTCCTACTTTTGTGTAGTGAGTTTACAGTTGTTGACTCTACAATGTATAAAAATAGTTTAAACTAGAGTTTGGAGGAACTTGGGACGTTCTAATGGTCATTACGAAATTTCAGGGAAGTATGAAAAGCAAATGACTTGGTAATATGCAATTATATATTTCTCGACTCTAATGCTGGTACTTTACTGGAGAAGAAACTTATCTTCCATTATGTTTTCTCTTAATTATTGGAATGGTCACTTAAAGAAAATATTGTTGGTGTGGCTCCATTTATTTAGTCATTTCTTTCAAAGATATATTTTTACAAACTTGTTTGTTAAAGTTAAGATGTCAGGTTTAAAATGTAATACATTTTGGAGGAAACAGTATACTGCAGCGATTAATGCAATCTCATGAAATTTTTTTATCACTAAAAAAAAGAGAGGTGATAAATGCTGCAAGGTAAATGTTTACTTTCTTGCCTGACATTGGGTATGAGCAGAAAAACATAAAATAAAAAATGTACACGTAATTACCATATGATTGAGGAGAACCATTTAATAAATAGCCTTGCCTGAAATCTGTCCAATAGTTCTTCATAATGACTGAGCTTTGGAACATTAATATTATCTTCTTTGTGTTTTTGTAATTGTGGGACAGAGAAATTTTTAAACTTTCTTCCACTCTTGGACTCATCTGTGGTGCAGGACAAGTGACAATTTTAAGGTTAATTTTGTTCAGCCCAACAAAAATAGGTACTTCATGCCATTTGAAAGCGCAATCAATAGGGGAATTCTGGTATAAAGCTTTGTTCCTAGTTCAAGTACAGTATATTTTAAAATCTTTACACTTTTACCTGCAATACCTTTTCAGTATACTTTGGGGTTTCTTTTGGGGAAAAAAAAAGGGGGTGTGTGTAGGGGGGAGAATCCTCCTCAAAGATATGTACAGTATAGTTGTAGTCTGGTAATTAAGGCAGTTTTATTTTACATGCATGTAAAAAATCCTTTTTATAAAAGATAGCATAGATACAATGGTTTGGCTTGGCATAAAGTTTCTGTTGAGATTCTCTTGGGAATAACCTGCCTAACTCGTTGCTTGTCACGCAAAGTTACTCGTCAGTCCCATACATGTGCAGGAAAGGGGCCTTTTATTTTATGCACCATATTTCCTGATTTAGCATAAGAAATTTATTGCTTTAGTAGATTAAATTTTTTATGTGCAAGTTCAGGGTTATAATTTAAAAAAAAGATTTCCTGCACATAATTCTCCCCTCTTACACATATGTGAATGCACCAATAGAAGATTTATTTTCTTATGTTTAAGGAGTTAATTAGGTAAAGTTTTCACTTTTAAAAAAAAAAAAAAAGAGAGAATTTTGTAGCAGTTAAATTATTGGCTGTAATAGCTTCTGATAACAGTTCTGTAAAATTGCCTTAGTGTTATTTTCAAAGGAAAACATTTGCTAATCCTCTCTCAAGAAATTTAGGATGTAGGGATAAAATAGCTGGAAGTTGGATAAGAAGCAAATAGAAAGGAGGTGAAAATCCAATACCAGATGCAAATTCATTTTTTTCAGTCTTAGGTGCACAGAAAGATGTATAATTTTCTAAATCCAGATATGTGGTGGCAAGGCATCAGCTAGTAAAATCCTTGTTTCCATAGTTTTTATGGAATGGTTCAATGGTTTTACCCTGTTTGCTTTTGTTCACTGGTTTTAAAAACATTGTTTAACAAACATACCAAGAGCATGATAATATCAACAATTCATTGTACAGACTACTCCACAAATAACCTGGGACATTTTAATCTTTAAAGGTGAGTTGAAAGGCTTTACACCTGCCAAAACTACAGTTAAAGGTTCTTTTTCCACTACAGAGATGTCGGTAACACTTAGACCTAGTTTATACTAGAAGAACCTTACTGGGATAGTCCTGCTTGTTCAGACACATGTTATACTGGCAAAAGATTGTACAGAGCTGCATTCTTTATAGTATTTCAGGTGTTTATGAAGTTATTGGCTATGGTATATGAAATGGTGAGCCCTGAACTCAGTTCTTGGCATGGAAGTTCGAGGAGAAACTATCAACAACTGGTGACTCCTGTTCTTGGATACAAAAGTTATCTTTTATGAAAACAATCAGTTGCAGACCCATAAGTACAAAAATGTGACAAGGTATGAACTGAATGATCCAGTTGAGGAACTAATTCACAAATGCAGGTAAAGTTGGGTGCATAAAAAGTGAGTGTTTGGGAGATCGTTGTATTTATAAGAATACTAAAGTAAGTCTCAAGAATACAGAGAACAGAAGATGAGGACTTGCAGCCAGAAGGAGGGCCGGAGAATCACACCAACACCAGGAAGAAGCAGGGCTACATGATTGACTACCAACAGACAGACCTGTCACCAGAGCTGATATGTAGAACAGAAGAGTGTGCTTTCTGCTAGGAGCAGAGATACGGGATGTGGACCTGAGGCTGAAGACGATCCCAATGGGAGCAGGAAAGAATCCACTCATTATCCTTCATGTGGGAACAAATGATACTACTAGATTTTCACTAGAACGCATTAAGGTAGACTGGGCCATGCTGGGGAAGACACTTAACAAAATGGAGGTTAAGGTGATCTTCAGTGGAATTCTGCCTGTCCATAGAGGTGGAGAATGAAAGTGAGACAAGATTATGATGATCAGAAGATGACTCAGGCAGCACCACTTAGCCTCCATTTTGTTGTGGGATGTTTGACCATTGGGAGGCATTCATGGACAGAAGACTGTTCTCATGGGATGGATTCCACTTGAGTAGGGAGGGAAATAGACTTTTGGGATGGAGGATGTCATACCTGATTTAAAAAAAAGCTTTAAACTAGGAATTTGGGGGAGATGGTAGAGAGATGCTCATGTACTCTCTACGCCTGATTCTGATACTGAGCAGGAGGATAATCAAGAAAGAGAGGATACAGCAATGGAGAAAGGAACAGCAGAGGGTAGGAGAATGAACATCAAGAGGAAAGATGGCATCATTGGTATTGGCATTGGCATTGAGAGTACAATGACTGTACCTAATCCAGTGAGGAATCTGGGGATAGCCAGGCAGAAACAACTAAGATGTCAATAGGCCAATGAAAGGAGCCTGGGTAACAAAATGGAGGAACTACATCTACTCATGCAGAAAGTAAAACCAGATGATACAGGGATAAAAGAAATATGGTGTAGTAGTAGTTATGACTAGGCTACATGTATTGAACAGTATGTTCTGTTCAGGAAAGACAGAAATGAAGGTAAAGGTGGTGAAGTAGCATTGTATGTTAATGATGAGGTAGACTGTAAAGAAATTAGAAGTGATGGAATAGATAAGACAGAGTCTGGGTCAACATCACTTTGGGGAAGAAAGCTACCACAGGCTCCCCTGGGATAGTGCTACAGAGCCCCAGGATCCAACTTGGATATGGATAGACACCTCTTCAACGTTTTTAATTAAATAAATACTACTGGGAATTGTTTGGTTATGAGAGATTTTAACTTCCCAGATATAGATTGGAGGACAAGTGCTACTAATAATAGGAGGGCCCAGATTTTCCTGGATTGGATAGCTGAACCAACAAGAGGTGATGGCATTTTAGATTTAGTATTGTTGAGTAGAGAGGACCTCATAGAAGAATTGGTTATAGGGGACAACCTTGATTTGAGTGATCATGCACTAATTCAGTTTAAACTAAATGGAAGGATGAACAAAAATAGGTCTGCAGTTAGGGGGTCCTTGATTTCAAAAGAGCAAACTTTAAAAAATTAAGGGAATTAGGGAAGTGGACAGGACTGAAGAACTCAAGGATCTGAATGTGGAGGAGGCTTGGAATTGGTTTAAATCAAAGATGCAGAAGCTATGTGAAGCCTGCATCCCAAGCAAGTGGATAAAATTTGTAGGGAAGAGTTGCAGACCACACTGGATGACCAAGCATCTCAGACAGGTCATTAAGAGAGTGCCTAGAGGAAATGAAAGATGGAATGGATCAGCAAGGAAAGCGACCTCTTGAAAGTCAGAAAATGAGAACTGCCAAAACCCAAGCAGAGTTGGACCTTGCAAAGGAAGTTAAAATCAATATTAAAAGGTTCTATAGCCTTTTAGAAAACAAGGAAAGAAGAAGTGGGACTGCCAAGCACTGAGGGTGGGGGGGAGATAAACGATAATCTAGGCATGGCTGAACATCTAAACAAATACTTTGGATCAGTTTTTAATAAGGGTACTGAGCTTATGGGTGGTGGCAGAGGGGCTAATGAAAATAAGGATGTTGAAGCTAAACTGAAACAGCTTACTGAGATCAAATTTGGGGGCTTGGATAATCACCATCCAAGAATATTAAAGGAAATGGCACATGAAATTGCAAGCCCAATAGTAGCGATTTTTAATGATCTGTAAACTCGGGGTCACACCTATGACTGGAGAATTGCTACTATAGTTCTTTTTAAGAAAAGGAAAAAAGTGATCTGTGAAACTACAGGCCAGTGAGTTTGACCTCAATTGTATGCAAGCTTTTGGAACAAATTTTGAAAGAGAAAGTAGTTAAGGATATAGAGCTGAACGGTAGTTGGGATAAAATAGAACGTGGTTCTACAAAAGGTAGATTGTGCCAGACCAACCTGATCTTCTTTGAGAAGATAACTGATTTTTTTAGATAAAGGAAATGCGGTAGGTCCAATCTGTCTGGATTTCAGAAAGCCATTTTATACTATTCCCTATGAGAAATTATTAATTAAATTGGAGAAGATTAGGATTGATATGAGAATTGAAAGGTAGATAAGGAATTGGTTAAAGCGAGGCTACACTGGGTCATACTGAAAGGTGATCTGTCAGGCTGGACTGAGGTTGCTAGTGAAGTTTCTCAGGGATCGGTCTTAGGACCAATCTTAGTTAACATTTTCATTAATGACCTTGGCACAAAAAGTGGAAGTGTGCTAATAAAAATTGTGGATGACAAAGTTGGGAGGTGTTGTCTATATGGAGGAGGACCGAAATATTCTACAAGAATTTCTGGACGACCTTGAAAACTGTAGTAATAGAAATGGGATGAAATTTAATAGTGCAAAATGTGAGGTGATGCATTTAGGGACAAACAACAAGAAGTTTTGCTATAAGCTAAGGACTTAGCGACAGGAGGAGAAAGACCTGGGTGTATTGGTTAGTTGCAAGAGGACTGTGAGCTATAAATGTGATACGGCTGCGAAAAAAGCTAATGGAATCCTGGGATGCATCAAGCAAGGTATTTCCAGTAGAGATAGGGCAGTGTTAGTACCATTATACAAGGCACTGGTGAGACCTCATCTGGAATGCTGTGTGCTGTTCTGGTCTCACATGTTTAAGAACAATGAATTCAAACTGGAATAGGTGCAGAAAACTTGCCTTATGAGAGGAGACTCAAAGAGCTTGGCTTGTTTAGCCTTACAAAATGAAGGCTGAGGGGAGATATGATTGCTTTCTGTATATACATCAGAGGGATAAATACCAGGGAGGGAGAGGAAGGAGCTTAAAAGATAAGGGCCAGCGTTGACACAAGAACAAGTAGTATAAATTGGCTGTCAACAAGTTTAGGTTTGTAATTAGATCAATGTTTCTAATCATCAGAAGAGTAAAGTTTTGGAATAGCCTTCCAAGGGGCAAAAACCTACCTGGCTTCAAGACTGAACTGGATAAGTTTATGGAGGGGATGGTAGGATGAGACTGACCACAGTGGCATGTGGTCCATCTGCAACTGCTAGTAGTGAATATCCCCAATGGCCAGAGATGGAACTCTAGATAGAGAGGGGTCTGAGTTACTACAGAGAATTCTTTCCCAGGTGTGTGGCTGGTGGGTCTTGCTGACATATTCAAGGTCTAATTTATCGTCATATTTGGGGTTAGAAAGGAATTTTTCCCCAGATCAGATTGGCAGAGACCCTGGGCTTTTTTCACCTTCCTCTGTAGCATGGGGTATGGGTTTAGACTAGAATAAATGATGGATTCTCTGTAACTTGGAGTCCTTCAAATTGTGATTTGTGGATTTCAATAACTCAGCAAAACATTAGGGGTCTGTAACAGGAGTAGGTGGGCAAGGTTCTGTGGCTTACAATGTGCAGGAGGTCAGACTATATGATTATGATGGTCACTTCTGCTCGTAAAATCTGAGTAATATTTCTAGATTACATTCCATATATATATGCTGACATAGTTGCTTCCTCTTTGGAAAACTGTATGAAAACTTTATGCTTATTTGTAATCTGCGATTTACAAAGTACCCCATCGCTTCATTGTGATAATTATTATTATAACCCCAGAAAAATGTATCCGGGATCTAGTTGTTATTGTTTGGGGGCCTTTGTGTGATTGTGCTTTGCTATCAGGATTGAGGCTTTGTGGTGGGTGTTATACAGATGTACAGTCCTGCCATTAAGAGATTCTATCAAGACTGAGTCAAGTTGTGGGTCTAGAAGAGAATGAAAGGGAGAAAAGTTGCAATAAAAGGAATGTGAAGTTATGCATAATTATTACATATCTATTTGTAAATTATAAGTAGACTAGAGATACTAAAGCCTCTTCAGGCCACCTGCTAGTGTCAGCAGCAAGGTCCTGCAGCTAGCCTTCTTACCTGCTAGCTTAACACCCCTCCCACCCCCAAGAAGTCTAACAAGCAAACCTGGGCCCCAGTTGGGCTACCTGATTGGCTAAACTGCCCAATTGGCTCAGAGGATCAGCAGAGCTGCTCTTAAGACCAACAAAAGAAGCAGAGTGCTGATTGCTCAAAGCATTCATCCAAGGTCAAGATAGCCTTGGCCCCTGGAATTCCTCACTCCAGGTAACCTAGCTCTGACACTCAGCTCCAATTTCAGACTACCAGTTCCTGCTCTTACTACTAGGCATAAGTGCCCACATTCTGGTCTTTCAGAGTAACAGCTGTGTTAGTCTGTATTCGCAAAAAGAAAAGGAGTACTTGTGGCACCTTAGAGACTAACCAATTTATTTGAGCATAAGCTTTCGTGAGCTACAGCTCACTTCATCAGGTGCATACTGTGGAAAGTGTAGAAGATCTTATTATATACACACAAAGCATGACAGCTAACCATCATCAAGTGGTACTTTACTGTAGTACTCAGAGTTAAAGGCCAGAAGGGAGCGCTAAATCATCTAGTCTAACATCCTGTATATCACAGGCTGCTAACATCACCCAGCATCCACACGTTAAAGCTGATATTGTTTCACTCGTTAAAGGATTAAAACCCCCAGGAGAGGGTTTGCCATTTTAGAGGTATGTGTTGAAAAGGGACTTAAAAGGAAGGTATAATAGGTGCTTTATGGAGAGATTTGGTAAGTCTTCCATGCTGCAACATGTCTTCAGACCTTGTTCCATATACACTTGTCAAAGAAGCCAGTCTCCATCTCCCAGTATATTGCCGTATTTGGCAGAGTGGAAAAGGATGAAGCAGTAAGATGCAACAATGGATAGGTGGTAATAGAGCCTGCTGCAGTTCCACTTGCACAACAATTTCCCTTACCGTCCTAATGCACACACTCACTGTTTTTACACACAATCATCCCCCTTCCGCTTCCCATCCCCATGGTCACCACAGGCACTTAACTTCTTTGCTTATTTTTCATATCAATGATCTTCCAAAGATGGAGGTCTGAACAAGATCACTCCTAGGTGAGTGTTTTTTAAAAATGGGGGAAAATTTTCTTTTCTCACCACTCATGTAAAAAGTTTTCAACCAAGTTTGAAAACATTTAGTTGGAGAATAGTTTATCTATTCAGAATGCTGCTGCAAAGATCATTTTCCTAGCCTATCACATATGAGCCCCTCTTTTTTTTTTTTTTCATCTTCCCACTGGCTTCCCCTTCTCTCTCGCACCAAACATAAGCTACTTGTCTTCACTTCAAAGGCTATTCATGGCTTATGCCTGCATTACCTGTCATTGCTTATTTACTATCGAGATGTCAATTCCTGCTGGCCAATGGGTGTTAGAAAGAGGAGCATTGAGAGCAACTTTAGGTGCATTTTCACAGCAATGGAAAAAAGGCACATCCCTGACACCAGGGCAAACTTCAAGTCCCTGTTCCAAAGCGCAAAGGCAATAGAGCTTCTGACATCCATTTGTTTGAGAAATGTTTTAGATGGGCAAAACTTACTTTTTTCACACTCATTCTGAATGGTGGCTAAACATATCCGAAAATATTAAGTCTGAGGCAAGCAACCAGCATAAATATAAATCAGCCAAAATGTTTTTTGCATCTCTTTTTTGTACATTCTTACAGTTAAAAGTACAGAAGTGCTTTGCTCAGAACTATCTGTTAGTCTATTAGATGTCTTAAAGTATGCTCTTTGTCACATCTACATAACCAAATGTGGGTCTTCATTCTTTTACTGCAGTTCTTGAGACAGACAAGACCTATAGGTTACTGGCACATGAGTAGGGTCTGTTCATCAGGAGATAGGGTTGTTTTGCTTCCAGCAGCCTTAGACTTGTTCTAAAGTCCCTCAAGATTTTGTCACTTCTGGTGCTACGATTTCTCTTTTAATTTGGCTCTTTTGAGGTACAGGAATGTCATCCAGTCAGATTGATGTGGGAAGACAAAACAAAGCATGAGGCAGAAGATGCTTCTGAGCGTTTTCTTCCAAAAGTGCGTAGAAGATTTTTTCTGCTTGTCTGGGACAAATTCCTCTTAAATGTGCTCTAGTCTCTCCTTTCAGGTGTTCATTTCAACCTGTTAACAAGGAGCAGCATTAGAAGTAATCTTTTATGCTGAGCAGTATTCTAAGGGCTCATGTTACTATCAGCACTGCATTAGTCAGCGCTTTTTGAAAGTACATACAGCAGAAGACCACTCCGCTGCAGCTTTCACTTGACTAGATCAGCATCATGCACTCCCTGCTTTCAGATAAATGTTGGTGAGTGCAGAGTAGTTCAGTACTACAGATAACCCTCTTGGGGCAGGTGACGAGTACTGCCAATCAACCAGACTACTGCATAACCGTAGCTCCTCAAAACAGGTCTCGTCAAACTGAGACAGCAATAGTAAAGGAACATCAGAGGCCTGTCACCAGCAGAGCTCCCCTGTATGTGTCTGTTAGTCAAGGGGCCAAAGACCAGAGTACTCCTGCCTACACATTTGGCACCGTCAGCTTTGTGGTTAGTCAGACTCTTGGGTATGAATACTGCCCCATCAGCTTCTCTGTACAACAACCAAATAGTAGGGTCTTCCAAGAGCTGAGAAGCTGAAGATTTTTCTCTGTATGTTAATTGGCAACAGCTTTCTCAAGGCTTCGTCAGCCACTGGTTCTTTGGGATCAGCCATCTTTGGCTAGGCGCATTCATGCCAATATAGGGCTTACTCCTACTGTGAGGCTAGCAGAAGGCTTCAAATGTGTGGTATGTGCCAATCAGTGTAAATTTTGAATGGCAGAGAAAGTATATTGACCTCGGTCTTACACTGAACACTATTCTAAAGATGCACTTAAACATTATATTTGATTCTCAATAATAATTAGGGCTGTCCAGTGATTAAAAAATTAATCACGATTAAAAAAACAGTAGTCATGATTAATTGCACTGTTAATAATAGAATACCATTTATTTAAATGTTTTGGATGTTTTCTACGTTTTCAAATATTGATTTCAGTTTCAACACCGAATACAAAGTGTACAGTGCTCACTTTATATTTTTGATTACAAGTATTTGCACTGTTTAAAAAAAACCAAAGAATAGTATTTTTCAGTTCACCTAATACAAGTACTATAGTGCAATCTCTTTATCATGAAAGTTGAACTTACAAATGTAGAATTATGTACAAAAAACCTGCATTTATTCAAAAATAAAACAAGGTAAAATTTTAAAGCCTGCAAGTCCACTCAGTCCAATCGCTGACAAACAAGTTTGTTTACATTTGCAGGAGATAGTGCTGCCCTCTTCTTGTTTACAGTGAACACGTGTTCTCATGGCACTATTGTAGCTGGCGTCGCAAGATATTTGTGCCAGACGCGCTAAAGATTCATATGTCTCGTCATGCTTCAACCACCATTCCAGGGGATGTGCGTCCAGTCCATGCTGATGACAGGTTCTGCTCTATAACAATCCAAAGTAGTGTGGATCCGACGTATGTTCATTTTCAGAGTCAGATGCTACTAGCTGAAGGTTGATTTTCTTTTTTGGTGATTTGGGTTCTGTAGATTCCGCATCAGAGTGTTGCTCTTCTAAAACTTCCGAAAGCATGTTCCACACCTCATCCGTCTCAGATTTTGGAAGGTACTTCAGATTCTTAAATCTTGGGTCAAGTGCTGTAGCTATCTTCGGAAATCTCACATTGGTACCTTCTTTGCATTTTGTCAGATCTGCAGTGAAAGTGTTCTTAAAATGAATAACGTGCTGGATCATCATCCGAGACTGCTATCACATGAAATATATGGCAGAATGTGGGTAAAACAGAGCAGGGGTCATACGATTCTCCCCCCGAGGAGTTCAGTCACAAATTTAATTAATGCTTTATTTTTTTAACAAGCATCATCAGCATGGAGCATGTCCTCTGGAATGGTGCCCAAAGCATGAAGGGGCATACAAATGTTTAGAATATCTGGCACGTAAATACCTTGGAATGCTGGCTACAAAAGTGCCAGGCAAATGCCTGTTCTCACTTTCTGGGTGATATTATAAATAAGAATCCAGCAGCATTATCTCCTGTAAATATAAGCAAAGTTGTTTTGTCTTAGTGATTTGGCTGAACAAGAAGTAGGACTGAGTGGACTTGTAGGCTTTTAAGTTTTACAGTGTTTTGTGTTTGAGTGCAGTTATGTAACCAAAAAAAAATCTACATTTGTAAATTGCACTTTCAAGACAAAGATTGCAAAACAGTACTTGTATGAGGTGCATTGAAAAATACTACTTCTTTTATCATTTTTTCAATGCAAATATTTGTAATAAAAATATATACTTTGATTTCAATTACAACACAGAATACAATATATATGAAAATGTAGAAAAACATCCAAAATATTAAATTTCAGTTGGTATTTTACTGTTTAACTGTGCGATTAAACTGTGATTAATCACGATTAATTTTTTGGAGTTAATTGCGTGAGTTAGCTGCGATTAATCAACAACCATAATAAGCTAAGGAACGTGGGAGCATAGTGGTAAGACAGTGGTGCATCTACAATTCGCAGAAAGGATAAGAAATCAGGGTCATGTTGCTTCGTGTCATATGCAGTTGAAGTGGAGAAAGGACATTGCTCATGAGAGTACCTATAATATGGGACTAAGAGGAGGAGCTTTGTAAAGTTGTATCTATAAAACAGTAGAGTAGAACCCTGTATATCCGACCCTCCATTATCTTGCTCTCCGTATTAACTGAACAACCAGTGTACATATGTCCAGAAGCAGGCGGTCTCTCCTGTGGCCGCTAGACAGCACTGCAGCCTCATACTTTCCCATTCTCCAGATTATCTGAATTTTTTATTACTGTTCTGGTCCTGGTCCCAGTTAGATCAGATAAATGGGATTCTGTGGTGGTTATATCCAGCATGAATTGGCGATGATCATGAAACTTCCATACTAAAGTCATCTCCATAACTCCAGTTCTCTTCACCAAAATCAAGCATGGCATATTACTAGAAATGTGAAAGGGGCATAGTGGTTGAATATAGAGGGATTATTGAAGAATAAACAGGATGGCAAGCAAACCTAGGATGAGTATTCACCTAGAATCAGAGTTAATAGTTTATACAACCTTAACTGAGTTTTCCAACTTCTAGATTTTGAGGAGTATTTACAACCACTATGTGAAATTGTTGTGGACTGTCGCATTTTATTTCTGTCAAGGCACATTGTACTGTGATTAGATAGAATGACAACACATGTTCATGCTTGATTCAAATCAGCCAGCAGATCTTTATGCCAGTAGAACTAATTTCTGCCTAACTTCTGATGATCTTAGAGGTCCCAGTGTTCCCAGGGAATAACTGAAAATTAAAATTTTCCAAAACATAGTCAAGTTACAGGTTCTTTTAGGGGCCAGTAAAATGACCTGACAATTTCTACCTTCAGTAGTCTGAGAACATTACAAATAGATCTTATTTCAAAAATCAAAAGGGCCTTTCAACTTTGACTGTCAATATGTTATCTGACTTCACATTTATTTATTTTGTGGGAGATGGGGAAGACATGGGATAGTACATAGGGAAATTCAAGATGAAAAGCAGACTTGCTGAGAAGTCTACTGCAGTAATTATGGCAAAATCAGAATTTTAATGGAAAGTGAGCTATAAACTTGAATGAGAGTTGCTACCATGACCTCATAATGTTGTTTGGTTCACCTGAAATGAATCCTTGACATAAGCTCATCACACTAGGCCTCTTACTAATAAAACAGGCCTTTCTATGATAGCAAAACCTAATAGCCCAATTATGTGTGTCCTTCTGTTTGCCCCTAGCATGTTTCAAGCTAATGGCAATTCAAACTTATCAATATTATACCCCTGTAGTAGTGTTAAAAAGATATGATGGGGTCATAGGTCAATAGTCTACATCAGTGGTCTCCAACCTTTTTATGCACAAGATCACTTTTTGAATTTAAGATCAACCCAGGATCTATCTACCCCACCCCTTCTCCGAGGCTCCGCCTGCTCACTCCATTTCCCCTTTCCCTCTGTCACTTGCTCTCCCCCACCCTCACTCACTTTCACTAGGCATGGGGTTGGGGTGCGGGAGGTGGTGCAGGCTCTGGATTGGGGCCGTGGGGTTCAGAGTGTGGGATGGGGCTCCGGGGTGGGGCAGGGGGTTGGGGTGTAGGAGGGGGTGAGGGGTGCAAGCTCTGGGAGGGAGCTCGGGTGTGGGCTCAGGGCTGGGGCAGGGGGTTGGAGTGCAGGAGGAGGTGCATGGTGAAGGCTCCAGCCAGGAGGCGCTTACTACAGGCGGCTCCCGGTTGGCAGCGCAGTGGGGCTAGGGCTAGGGCTAAGGCTAAGGCCCCGGCCCCTCGCCGCACCTGGAAGTGGCTGGCATGTCTCTGCAGCCCCTAGGGGGGGCGGGGGCAGGCACTCCATGCGCTGCTGCTGCCCCTGTCCCCGCAGCACCAACCCCGCGGGAGCTGCGGGAACAGCGCTTGCAGCCCCGGAGGGGAGCAGCAGGTCTTCATGTGCTGCCTGCACTTGCAAGCGCTGCCCCCGTGGGGTAGATGTGGAGTCGGCACTGGAGGGTGGGGCAGCGTGCGGAAGCAGCCTGACCCCCACCCCTTCCCGGGTCACAGAGACATGGTGCCAGCTGCTTCTGGGACCAGGGCAGGCTGCCTTAGACCCGCTGCGTTGCCAGACTTTTAGCACCTAGAGATCGCGATCGACTGGCAGAGGCTCCAGGATCAACCAGTCGATCATGATCTACCGTTTGGTGACCACTGGTATACATGAATGATGATGAACCAAGGATAGCTTCTATAAAGAAGTGCATCAAAAGGGATATCTGTACTTCACTGATTTATCTTCATATAGTATCTAGAGGTGGTGGTATTAAGTAGTTGTAGAATTGCTGTAACTCTTGTTTTGTTTCTTTTTACAGGCTTATGCATCAGGATGTGACATCGTTATATTGGGGACTGATTTTGAAAGATTACAAATAATCCCTGGAGCAAAACATGGGAATATTCAAGTGGGATGTGTGGACTGCTCAATGCAGCAAGGGAAGGTATGTAGTAATGTTACTAATAATGCACAGACCATGTTGTACTGTTAATTTATGGGAGGGATCACCACATAATACTGCTTTCCAGGTAGTTATGAAGCTCACAGTTTAAGCACAAACAAGTAGACAGAGGTCAAGCGAATAACAATAGGCAAAACTTAACTTAATTCACTGTCGGCCGCATAGCAGAAGTGCCTCTCAAATAAAGAATTAATGGCATACTGGGAGAGGGACCTTGCAAATGAGCTCAGGAAGGTCGTACAATGCATAGGCAGTTGCATGGAAGAAGGCACAGAGGAGATAGTGAAAATCTGACAAACGAGTTGAGGAGGTTGAGTATTGGCAAAGGTCCTGTCACATACATATATATATATATATATATATATATATATATATATATATATATATTCTGACTTCATATTAGTAAGTATGTGAATATGACGCTAAGGTGCATAAGCAACATGCAGATTTGTATTGCCAGCAGAGCGTTGACAGGCTGGTAAAAGGAGACTGCTCATTATTTACTCACATTAAATAGAAGAAAATGTATTCTGAACCTACTAGTCTGTATAATTGGATGATCTTACTGTTACCCTTATCCTCTCTTCCTTTTCTTCTCACCTGCTGCATTTTACCTCTGTTACTAAAGCGCTGTTTAGGGCAGAGACCATGTCTTCTGTGTTTGAACAGCACTTAGTGCAAGAAGGCCCTGATCTTACCTAGAGCTTTTGAATGCTTCCGCAATAACAAGATACTTGTATGAAAAAGAAACAAATTACATTCTTGAAATTGTCGTTCATGGATGGTCTTGATGTCTTGCGACGCAACATAACTTAAGTTCAAATGTTCTGCATGTGTCAGTCATTTAAATCAAAATATGTAAAAATTAACCAGTCCAACCTAGAAAGTTATAACTACATAGCCTTTGAACACTAACATGTCCAAGAAAATAATGTGCACAAGTGGAAAGTTCTAATGTGGATTAATTGCTCACTGATGTGATACTATATCAAATGATGAATCTGCTAAGCAGTGATAGGCCAAGATACAGCAGGTGACTAATCTGGTGCTGCCTTTTGATTGGAAGCTGATAGGGCAGCCTCAGAAAGATCTGTTGGAGGGTGGCTGTAGATAAGGGTGGGAAGCAGTGAGAAGCTTCTGCTGCAACTGATCTGGGGGTTTCCAGAGTTACTTCTATGTGACTAGGTCTGTCTTGATTTAAGAATAACAGGTGTTATGTAAATGAACAAATTACACCTTACCTGATTCTGACTCCAGTTGATCTCCAGCAGTGAAAATGGTGTGCTGCAAGTAGAACGGGGCAAATAATTGACTCTTCGGTTCACTTTCAGTTCCAGAAAGCTGGGGGGAAATGTTAGGGTTGAACTAAATACAAAAAATCACAAGTTTCAGCAAATTGAAAAAGGGTTGGGGTTTTTTGTTTTTTTTTTTTTTTCTTGTTTGGTATTTGAATAAGACACAGATGTGACCAAATTGGAGAATCTACAGGGGAGCAACAAAAACAGGAAATTTGGAAAACATGGGGACCTATGGGGAAAGGCTGAAAGAATTGGGCATATTTAGTCTTGAGAGGAGAAGGCTGGAGGGGCAGACATGGGACAGGACGTAAGTCTTCAGATATACAAAAGATTGTTTATAAAGAGGACATGGATCAGTAGTTCTCCATGCCCACCAAGGGGTTGGACAAGAAGTTATCAGTTTAGTGTGCAGCAACGGTGATGTATTAGGAACAATTTTTAATGGTAAAGATATCTAAGCACTGGAATAGGTTACTGTGATGCTTACAGGAACTGTAAGCGCCAATCTCAGACATCATGACAATTACCATGGATTGTATGACGGTTACCATGGATGGGAATCTGGAATCCTCATCACTGATCGTTTTTGAGACCACGTTAGATATACAACTGTCAGGGATGATCAAGGTATATTTACAGGTTTCAGAGTAACAGCTGTGTTAGTCTGTATTCGCAAAAAGAAAAGGAGTACTTGTGGCACCTTAGAGACTAGCCAATTTATTTGAGCATAAGCTTTCGTGAGCTACAGCTCACTTCATCGGATGCATAAAGTGGAGTATTTTCCACTTTATGCATCCGATGAAGTGAGCTGTAGCTCACGAAAGCTTATGCTCAAATAAATTGGCTAGTCTCTAAGGTGCCACAAGTACTCCTTTTCCTTTTAAGGTATATTTAGTCCTGGCGTCATATGGAGATGGACTAGACTTCCTGAGTTCCTTTCCAGCCCTACATTTCTATGATTCCCTGTCACTTGACCTGAAATGCTTTGTCTCTGGGCATGTTTGTTTAAAGGCCTAGATTCACAAAACAGATGGAGGAGGAGGTAGTAGTGTCCTCATAACTTTAGCCCAGTGGTTCGGCATTCACAAGGGATGTGAGAGACGAAGATTCAGTTCCCTCATCTGCCTGATGTGGAGCAGGGATTTGAACTTGGGCTTCCCACATCCCAGATGAGAACCCTGACCATAGCCTGGTGGTTGATCATTTTCTCTCCCTGGCATTAAGGATTTGTCAAACTATGGAAGAGCTGCTGTCCTGATAAAATGATCACATCAGTGATGTCCTCCTATGTTACTTTCACTTTTTTCCAAAAGGGTTTAGATAATCTGCAGACTGTGCAAGCAGAAATCTTAAATTTAAAGACATTGTGATGTCACCCCAAATGTCTGTGTAAGCATGTGTCTTGTCACTATGTTAACTTTTGCTACTTTTATGTAAGTGTTGTAACACCATAGTCTGGGCCATGGGTGGCCAAATTTAGTAATCCTCCAAGCCGCAAACAATAATCTTCAGAAGTTTGAGAGCTGGGTGCAGTAGGACTAGTGACTGAAAACTCTAGACACCCCTCCCCGCTGGGTTGAAGCCCCTAGCTGTACCACCCGCCACAGGGCAGAAAGCCCCAAACTCCCTCCCAGTCTGGTAAGTGAAAAATGACGGGGGGGGGGGGGGGGCGCTCTGCGACCCACACTTTAACTATAAGAGCTGCAAGCGTGGTTTTGCCACCTTTGGTCTAGACCAAGGAAGTATGTGTATTAAGGAGCGTTGTCTTTACTGATGCAGTATAATCAGCGGCACAAGAAATCTTCACAAAGAATGTGGTATGATGGCCCTCAGTAGTGTATTTGTTTACTGAAGGTTTGATAAATTATATATATTTCTATACTTCTGAATGTGAGATTCTCCCCCCCCTCCCCCCCCCGAATTGGCGTTTGTAATGTTTTGGCCTTGTGTCATTTTTGGTAACTGCAACCTTCTTCTATACTCTTTAAATCTTAAGTTGATAAAGAATCTAACCTTACCTTCTGTATAATGAAGGTAATATTGTCGGATCAAAGCTATGTGTTGATGCTTCATTTCTGTTTTTAGATGCTTTAAATTAGAAATGGATTTTAGCCTTCTGTATTATGTGTTCTTTTAGTTGTACAAAGAATAACTGTTGATAGCCTAGTTGGGAAGAATGGAACAGTCCTTCCCTGGGATAAGTGTTTAAGTTTTAGGACCAGGTGGTTGGCTGAGGACACAACTACATTTGTAAACAGTGCAAAATATATATGTAGTCTTGCACAGTAAGACACAAATTTAAAATGCAAAATCGGTACTTTCCTGAAATCTAGGTGAAACTTTAACTTTTTTGCTTTAGAGACAGTTCATGAATTATGATGTTTCTTGATTTCCCCTACTGTCTCTCTGTGTTGGACATCTACATATTATATTTCAGTCTAGTGCACTAGAATCCCTTGGAGAAACTGAAATATAGCTTTTGATAGATGTTAAATCTTCCCAGTTCAAATTCTGAATCCTAAAGTATACTTTCAAAATCTTGGTCTTGTAACTAATGATTTGCTGCTGGTATTGCAACCTTGCACTTGAACTGATTAAGCAGGAAAACTGCAGGACCTTGCTAATGCGCAGATCAGTAGCTTTATGTGATATTTATCACCTGTTCAAACTCCACAAGATTACTCCTCACATCAAAACAAAATATGCAAATGTATCCTCCTACTGTAGGTTTCCCAGTAGAACCAGAAGTGCCCAGGTAAAAGTAGATAAAGATAAAAGCAAATTGAAGCAACAGTACTCTTAGCTTGGATTTGCAGAATTCAATACAACTAATGAAATAATAATTTATCAAAAGTAAGTGTTAGACTCATTGACTTTAAGGTCAGAAGGGACCATCATTATCATCTACTCTGCCCTTCTGCACATTGCTGGCCACGGAACCTTACCTATTCTTGAAATATACCTCTAGCCTCTGGCTGAGTTACTGAAATCTTCAAGTCATGGTTTAAAGACTTCAAGCTACAGAGAATTTACCATTTACGCTATTTTAAACCAGCAAGTGACCCATGCTACAGAGGAAGGTGAAAAACACACCCCGCTCCTCTCTGGGGCCTCTGCGAATCTGACCCCGGGGGAAATTCCTTCCCAACCCCAGATATGGCAGTCAGGCCCTGAGCATATGGACAAGACTTCCAGGCAGATACTTGTGAAAGAATTCTCTGTAGTAACTCAGATCCCTTCTCATCTAGAGTCCTGTCTCCAGCAGTTGGGAATTTTTGCTACTGGCAGTTGCCGATGGGCCACATGCCATTGAAGGCAGTCCCACCCTATCATCCCCTCCATAAATTTATCAACCTCAGATTTGAAGCCAGTTAGGCTTTTTGTCCCCACTGCTCCCATGGAAGGCTGTTTCAGAACTTCATTCCTCTGAAGGTTTATCAGAATCCCCTGATATTTGGTGGTGGTTGGTTTTTTTCCCTTAAAGCTCCAGCAGTCATGTTGTGTGTCTCTCAGCTTTTGTTTTTTAAAAATTTATCCTGGCTGTTCAGAAACCAGAAGGCAACCTTCTTCCTCACCCCCAAACCCTCTAATTTTATTGTTTAAAAATCTGAGGATTTAAAGTCAATCTTGTGATGGGGGGACCAGGGGGTCTGACTCATGCTTTTGAACGCTTGGTATTGGCAATATACAGAGATATCTGCAGGCATATTTGCTTAGTCATCTTGACCAAATGCCTGACACTTTACACTAATGCTCTTTTATGTGCATCTGTACTGCTTGTACAGTGCTTAAAAAGTGCCAAATATGACCTGAAAATAAAATTCTTGGTCAGAGGCTATTTACTGACTCATAAATATATATGATCATCTTAAATGTGCAGATTGGTGTATATATAGACACTGTGTGATTGTTAAGCAGACAGTGGATATAGTTTTGTAATCACTGAAGGATGAAATGTCTTTGAACAGGAATCCCATTATCCATAGGATTTGGTAATGCTGGGTTATTCCACTTTGCCAAATCTTGATGGTAGAGCAAAAATTTTCTTTTGCAGTTCTTTTCTGCATTGACATCGGCCTTTCAGAGCTCTTTGGCATGAATGCAGCTTTGTTTCTGCACAGTCTTGTTCCTCTGTGCTCAGAGAAATGCACTTCTCATCCTGAAGTTCTGTTGATAATGTTGACATTTTTATACGTGAAATAATTAGCATAAAAAGGGTAATGATTGCCTTGGCGAGCTAACATTTTCTTGGTCTAGACAGGATGTTAGTTGCTTTTGAATTTCAACAAAATATTATTTCATGCAGCTAGTTGAATTGTACAGGTGTCACTCTGTGCTTCACTTATAACTTAAGTTTATCTAGACACTTCAGTCATATAGGGTGTGTTCCAGTTGATAATTTTCTCAATTATTCTTCATCCCTGCTGAGATTTTCTATACCTGATCTTTCTGAAGCTGAATACATTTGGAAAGCTTGAGTAAAAGTGATTCAGCTGTTTATATGCTAAGAGAGAGGGAAGTACTTTTTAAAAAAATTGTTCTAGTGCATCAGAAATTTTTGGTACAAACTTTGACATTCAGCAGGGAGATGGTTCCTAGATCAGATGTCATTTGGTGAAAATCAGTTCAGAACTGATTAATCTAATGGTTAAAAATAGGCTTCCCACAAGCATCCTATGTTTTATTTAAAATAACACTTAATTTTACTAATCCCTGCCTAATTTCATACCCATCTTCACAGAATTCCACTCAGTTCATGCTTCACAAGAACAATGGCAATAGAATATTGAGAAATCACTTTTGCAAAAGAAAAGGGGTGTTTGTATGTAAAATCAGGATGGAGGTGAGAAGTGTATTTTTTTCCTAATGGATTAAAAAATGTGACCATGAACTGGTAATTACACTGTCATAATGCATATGCAGCCTTACTTTTTAACTTTTCTGACTTTTGAGTTAATCTCTTTGGAACCTTAATTCCTTTAAGATACTTTTTGAATACAGTAAACATATTGAAGGTCAGTTCTGTCCTTGTTTGCTGAATAGCATTTAACAGCAAAAAGGCCTTTTCAGTGATTCCCTTTGTCTCCAGAAGAAATGTGATGCTTCTGATCTGGTTGTGGACAACAGTACAACCCAGGAAGAGGGCATAGACCCGATTGTTGGGTGAGTGCAATATGGATGGCTGCTGTGAAATTCAGAGGATTAAGGTTTATGTAGAGGTACGACCAAGAAGAAATACGTGCTTGGAAACAATGCAGGTTGCATTGATTGTTCTAAGTCATGATTTGCTAACTTCAGTATGTTAGGGGAGCCCCTTACATTCCCTGTTACAGTTTTGGTTTGTGGCAAGGGAGATTAAAGCCTTTGCCTGAGGGCAGCCTCTTCTTCCTGGATGAGCTACAGAAATGCCCTAGTAGAGCTACATGGGCCTTCTTTAAAATTCATCAGTGCCTCCCCACCCAAAGTATCCCCACTACTATGATGCCAGGGGTGCAGTGAACATACGTAACTTTTTTGATGGTCACACAGTAGTAGTAGTCCTTACAGTAGAACCTCAAAGATATGAATACCAAAGTTATGGACTGACCAGTCAACCAGACACCATGTGAAATCAGAAATAACCAATCAGGCAGCAGCAGAGACAAACAAAAAAGCAAATACTGTACTGCATCTTTATAGGTAGGCACATCTGGGCTGCCTGTTTCCCCAACTCTTTACCCCCCCACCTATCCCCCCACCATCCCTGGGGCAGCCACTTACAGCAAGACACTATAATGGTATCCTAAACCACATTGTTGATTATACCAGTGTTGGGCTAAGAATCACAATTATTAAGTTTACATCTCCATCTCAGTATTTTACTTTGCGTTCCTGTGGAAGAAACTATTCTAATTACTCTCAAAATAGTAGCTTTATTTGCAGAATCACAGAAATATGGCAATGATAACGGTTAAGTAGAAAATGTAGGGCAAATAATAACTAGAGATGTGTTCTAAAAACAAGGCTTCTTTAGGCTTTTTGCAACTTTGACAGAATTATAGTTGGCATTTTTGGGTCATGCTGACGTGTAAGTTGCTTGAAGAGTCTGATGCAGGCTTTTTTTTTTAAACATTGAGGTTTTTCCTCTCAGAACTTGAGCCTCTACCTTTTGTTTAAATTTACTTGCAATTTAGATATGACAAAATCACATTGTGTAAAATGCTACTGCAACTGCTTTTTATACTAGAAATGAAAAAAATCATATAAAATGTTAATGGTTTATTTGTAATCCACATTCTTATGATGATTTTACAGAAAAAACTTAAGCCATAATTTTATGAAAGTGGACAATTATGCTGTCTATATAGTCTAATCAGAGGTCAGAATTAGAGTTAGTGATGGGGTGTCTCTCATACTGATATTTGTAGTTACATGTAGTTAGATATTTGTAGTTTGTTTTTAGATGACAAGCTCTAGGTAGTGCAGTGACTCTCAGCCTGAGGCTTTTAAGGTGCATTTAGGTGTTCATCGGTCTGCAAGTAACTTTTCCTATACTTGTTCTGATAACTTGTCCTGGGAGAAAATAATAGGGTGGATGGATTTAAATCAGTGAGATTTAAATACTTAACCAGGGAATCTTCATCTAAATTTATTTTGTATTTTGCATTTGTCCTTTAGTCAGTTTCCTAAAGAAGGTTTGATTATAATTGGTTGGTAACCATTAAAACATGCTGATTTGCAATTTAAATATAGCCTTTACACTAAAATTGGTGCTGCTTTTTGCACATGAGGATGATTACTCTATATCTATTCACATGTTTAAGCAATTCTGTAGCTTAACTCGCATTTAGACAGATTCTTAATTTTTTTTAACATTTTTATTATATTAGAAAATGGTGAATTATGCTTTTATTATTTACTAGATTTTGTACTTGTGATTTGCGTCAAACTGTTTCGATGGAAATTTGAATGCAGTTAAATGCAAAAAAGGGCATTTTAAAGTTAGTTACATAAAACTACCTTAAATATGCTTGATAATAGGAAAAGTTTTATCAATTTTTAGAACTTTTTTTTTAAGTTGTTTAAACAAAGGAAGTTAATGAATTACAAATTGATTATTTGTTTCTTCAAGATTTTACAACTAGTAGATCTCATCCTCTCATACCTAGTTTTTATTTATAGACTGGAAGAGGAAGCTTTCCTGCTCTTTCAACTTTTTATTTATTTATTTTGTATTAATTGTTCATTGAACTGAACTAGTCACACTGAAATGAAGAAAATAGTCTCTGTGCACCAACAGCAGAAGAGGCTACTGTTGTCAAAAGCTGTTTCAGCACTTTAACAAACTCTGGTTCCAGGGGCTTAACCTGTGGCTTCCTGCTTACATCAGTTCAGTGGTTTGACTTTCTTTAAAACTTGGCAGTAAATAGATTTTGCTTAACTATTTTTTAAAACTTAATTTAAATGGTTTTACTAGATCAGAATAAATTCAGGTCTTAACATAGGTTGGCATGATTTCAAATAGGGTTATTTTAAGAATCTGTATTTAATTTAAATTTTAAAAAAATATGATTTAAATAAACACAATTTTTATCCCCCCCTTGACTTTTACCCCCTGGAAAATAACCATTGAAAACATGTGAGCAAATATGCTTATACGTGTGGTTAACACCATGGATAGAACAAGACTACTCATTGGTTCCCAGATAAGGCTGTCTTTATTGTAACTTTTATTTAGTTCTCTTGATAAAAAAATATTAACTATTGTTTTTGTTTGTTTGTTTGTAACTATATATTTTGTGGCTCTATATGACTGTCCAGTGATTTAAGTGGCTTTCATGCTTCCAGATGCTCAGTGCCACAATGTGATATGTTAACAGTGAAAAGGCGGATTGATTGATGAAGTGCTTTTCATCCTTTCCACAGCGTATTAAAAATGGAGTCCAGTATCTTTTCTTAAAGCAGCTACCTAAATTGCATGTGGAAAAACTTTTGATACTAGATTGAGGATTCATATTAAAATTGGTATCCGGTACACTTACTCTTATGGTGGTTGATCCTCAGGTCTTACCCAGAAATATAGTTGTAGGCAAACAGTTTTTTCTAGTATTTCAAGTTTCAAACTTTGCAATATGGTTTAAAGATTTTTTTATTCTGATATGTTCCTCAAGTTCTGATCCTTGATTCAGAAGGAAATAGAGACACAAGCTCAGGAATATAGAGGGAAATATTTTTACATAGAATGAATGAAAGTAGAATCAATAATCCACATCTCAAATTTTTAAATTAATATTTTTGTTTTGTTTTATATAACTTTATTTTAGATTGCAGCGTCTTATGGAAACATGATTTGTATTTTTGAACCAGTTACTGTCCTGAAACCGAAGAGCAATCATCCTGCTGTAAGTGAATGAACTGTCTTAATAGAAACTTCAGCTGCCTTGACAAATTTAAATAATTGCTATTGTTTACTTTTATTATTTGAGAGTTGCCTTTTCTGAGATACAAGATGAGATACCAGTTGAAAATTGGGATATAGGATGTTTATTGTGTGAAAATGTGGAAAAGGGGTGGGGCACATGCTAGTTAAAATGCCATATTATTATACCTCTTCATAACACTTCAGAAGGGGATACAGTGGACCAATCCATAATAAACATACATAGTAATTGTTTCACCTGTGCAATGATTCATCTGTGCAAATCAGTGACTCACTCTCTCTGACCGTGGCCAATACCAGCAGAAAGTGCAAAAAGCTCAAAATGGAGTACTGTAACCTGTGCACAGGGAAGTTTGCTTTTAAACTAGCTAGTAAATGATATGTTTACATCCTGCTGCATATGGTTTTATAATGCTTTTTTTCATCCTTTTGTAATGCAGCTCTGCTTGTTCTTGCTCACGTGCATCTCAAGTACTTTTGAAAATTCTACTAATTATTTTGCAAAGCATTTTTAGAATATATTTATCTATAGATTTCAGAGGGCTTTATAAAGGTTGGTAAAAACTGTACTCTCACATTCCACATAGTGTGACTTCCTTTGGTGTGCGCAAATTTATGCATTAGCCTTGAGTTTCAGTTCGACATGGATTCTAATCTTAATTCTTTTAGGTGCTGGTTTATGTGATTTAGAGCAGGTTACTTAATCTCTGAGTCCACTTTTTATAGCATACTTTACAAGAGTATTGAGTCTTCCTGAGTCTGTACAAAATGTCATGTAAGTGCAAAGTATTAAGATGATACAAGGATACAAATACAACAATGGATTTAGCTTCCATCTTGTGTGTATTCCATCAGACCAATGTGGCTTCTAGGGGGTGCAACACAATTTCCTATCTCCTAGGGATTTAAGAAATCTACTTCCTGAACTATGCTTACTTTATGAAGTTCCTAAGACATACATAGTACCTGTGGGTAATTCAGGAAGCTCTTTTCCAGCGGATATAGATTTACTACACTTTGTTAAAGACGTGCATGCTTTAAAAAGTCTGGAAGATTTTATATTTGTAGACATTCCATTTACTTACTCCATCCTCCAAATGCTCTTCAAAATTAGCTGAGGATGCTAGTTTTCACTAAGACTAGAATAAAATAATGTTTAATATTCTAGATAAAGCTGTTAATCCTTTTAATTTGTCTGAATTCGAAATTTTTAACAAATCAAGATGCACGTGAGCGTATCAATTTTTAGACCCTTCGTATCTCTTCATATTTCTTGGAACATGAGATCACAGCTGTGACTTGTATGGCCTTGACTTATCCATTCAGAGATTTTCTTTAAAAAAAGTTTACTTCCATTCTAAGAAGTTCCAAATGCCTGTTGCCTAGTAAAACTTGGAATGCCATACAGGCATAGTATTTCAGTAATTATGTATTAAATGAGTTGTATTGTAAATATCTCACTTAAGCTAATGAAGTGTGCTAATACTTTTGATTGTAGGGAGTGTACTACCAGTGGCAGAAGAGTGGTCAAATTTTACTGGACTCTATAGCACATAATATAACGTGGGATCCCACAGGTAAGAATGGAATTAACTAAAACTTCTGATTGTTTAATATCACGTGTTAAGTTTGAATTCTTCTTTAGGGAGAAGAGATGATTTCCCTTTGTTATAGCAAAACAGGATATGTCTAAGGAGGATGAGGAGAGTGTTATGAATGCCACTTGTCACCTGCATTCTGAGACACTTACATGTATCTTCAATGAGAGACGTTTTTATTTAAAAAAAAAAAAAAAAAGTCTGCCTCTCAGTCATATCTCAACAAACCAATGGTCTATAATGTTGTCCTGTCCTCAGCAGTGTCCAGTGCTGGCTGCTTTAAAAAAAAAAGTGGGAGGGTGGCATAAAAAAAATTGTATGAAAGAGGGACGTTTTAACACCCCATCCCTGGCCCCAGATGGGGGTAGGGATAACAAGGTTCCAGGATTGATAGCTCTTGTAATTAGACCCTCATTACTGCATATACTCTTCTTTCAAAATATTAGTATAATTAGTTGTATTATTACAGAAGTGCCTAGATGTCTTTTGTTGAACAAATGCAACCTACTTTGGAAACAGTGTAGATAAAGTATGCTTTTATGTATTTGGACCACAGGTGTCCAAATTAAACATAAAACATGACTTAATATGTAAAAATAAATGCTGTCTTTTTTTGTAAGGTTGATCCAGTCTAAAAAGGTTTTGCTGCATATGGCACCTTATAGGATTATGCCCTTTGCATTAGTTTGGTTTGTGTATAGAAAAGGAGATGATATTTGTAGTATGTTATGGCTCTTGTCTATAACACAGTGTTTGTGGTACAGATTAATTGGCCTTCTCGTCAGTATAAAAAGCTATGCCTCATAATTTGGTTTGTACATATTATAATTTTAAACTTTTTTTGTTGTAGGCACTCGTCTTTTGACTGGTTCCAGCTGTCTGCAGCTTTGGTCCAATGTTAATTTGGAAAGCCAGTCTGAAGATGGGAATCCTGAAAGAACAGACGTTAGCTTTGGGGACTGGAGGTGTATGTGGCAATGCAAGTAAGAAGCAAGTTTACAAAAAATACAAAACTTCAATAAAAGCAAAATTGACTTTTGTTGTAGTCCACTTTTTCCAGATGAAACTCTTAATGAATTACAGTGGTGTGTCATCCTGTTATGTACGGCTTCTTTCAGACATTTCTGAAATATGCTGAAATATTACTGAAAAAATGAATCCATTCAGTCCTTCAAATTATTATAGATGGGTGGTACTCAACACATTTTCATTCTGCTTCACATATTAGTTTGGCTTCTTGAAAGTATTTTGTGTGTGTGTGTGTGTGGAGATCGTCAAAAATTATAGTTTGCCCGACTGAAATATATTGATAAAACCAGTTACACCAGGTATCTCTCACTTCCTGCAAAAGCAAGGAAAATGTGGGAAGTGGTGAATTCAAGTAGAAGTAGTACTAATATATGAGATCATAAAGGCTAGAAGAACAGAAATCTTAGGTAACTTACTACTGTTTTGGGACTGCTGGCTTACTGTAATCAAGGGAATGTGGTTAAGTTAAACTTGGCTCCCTATCTAGATCTTTTTATAAGTAAGGTTCTTCAAATGATTGTCCACATGGATTCCTCTCCTGTTGCACATTGCCACGAGATTGGATTCTTTAGACCAGTAACGTGCGTTAAGACTAGACCCTAGATGTCCTCTGTCCTCCCATCTAACAGCATGAATGGCTGAGCAGACCCAACTGCCTTTGAGTTCCTTCTTACTGCTCATGGCAGTGAGACGGAATCCCTGCAATGTCCACCTGTTCTCGGTGCACACTCGGCTAACATTAGTATGGTGTTAAGTTTTTTTTGTGAGAATTGATAAAAAGACTGTCGTATATTTAGTTTATAGGTTAGACAGTACCCCCCTCACCTGTGGATCTAGGACTATGTGAGTAGCTAAATCCCAGAGATTCAAACCGTGTCCCCCCGTGAAACTTAATGTAGTTTTAACAACGGATACCGTGGGTGCTGCTTTTGTGTCCGGCTCAACAGTCAAAGGGCAGTCAATGTCCTGACAAAGGTACCTCTAGTGCAGGGGAGGGCACACTACAGCCCACGGGCCGGATCCAGCCCACCAGGGCTTTCAATCCGGCCCGCAGGATTACCAGCCCTGTGGCACAGTGGGGCTAAGGCAGGCTCCCTGCCTGCCCTGGCCCCACGCCGTTCCTGGAAGCAGCCGGCACCATGTCACGGTGGCCCCTGGGGAGGGGGTGGGCAGAGGGCTTTGTGTGCCGCCCTCACCTGCAGGCACTGCCCCTGGCAGCTCCCATTGGCCGGGAACAGGGAACCATGGCCAATGGGAGCTTCGGGGGTGGTACCCACAAGTGAGGGCAGTGCATGGCGGAGCCACCTGCCCCACCCCACCCCAAGGAGCCACTGCCAGATACTCTGGCCACTTCCAGGAGCAGCGCGGGGCCAGGGCAGGCAGGGAGCCTGCTTTAGCCCTGCTGCACACCGCTGCCACCCCGGAGCACCTTGAGGTAAGGGGCGCCGGGCCAGAGCCTGCACCCGAACCCCAACCCCTCCTGCACCCTGAGCCCTTAACCCCCTGTCCGGAGCCCCCTCTGGCACTCCACACCCCCTCCTGCATCCCAACACCCTACCCTGAGCTCCATCCCACACTCTGCACCCCTCCTGAACCCACTAGCACCCTGCCTTGAGCCCCCTCCCACACTCTGCGCCTCTTCCTGCATCCCAACCCCCTGCCCTGAGCCTCCTGCTGTACCCACACCCCTCCTGCACCCCAGCTCTTTGCCCTGAGCCCCTTCCTGCACACCACACTTCCTCCCGCACTCCAACCCCATGCCCCAGCCCTATATTCATGGCCCTGCATACAATTTCCCCACCCAGATGTGGCCCTCAGGCCAAAAAGTTTGCCCACCCCTGCTCTAGCACATGGCACTGACTGTTGAGAGTACCAGCATTATCCACCAAACCTGTATAATGTGTGTGACTTGCTTCACTACCTGGCACTTTGGTACTGGTCACCTTAAACAGTGTTCTTTGGTGCCCAGCACATCAGAACCTAGAGTTTTGGGCCTACACAATATCGAATTATTTAATAGTGGGCCTGGTATTGGAGTTACCTCTCCTTGGGAGATTGAAGGTGGCGATAGCTAAGCCACCCGTTTTAGTTGTCAGTGCCGCAGACAAATGTGGTGTCTCTGGTACTGACTTCATCCTGACCCAATTAGGAGGATACAACAGATCCAGGACCCTCATGACAGGATGGCCCACCTGTGGAGTAGGTGTACTCCTTCTCTTCTCCCTTCAAAGTACAGTAAGGAGTTATCTCCAATATGCCCTCCCTCTTCCCATTCCAGTAGCACAATAGGAGTAAGGTGTCTAGGGAGGACTTTGTCAGGAAACTGTCCAGATCTCTCAGGGAACGTCCCTCCTGGTACTCCTTATGTATGTACCACTGTGGTACCCAGATCCTGATCAGTCTTTGCCCAACTGTACAGCCATACAGGTGTGCAGGAGGTACCACATCTGTTCCAGGGAATTTTAATACTTTTATTCCCACCAATTACTAGATTTGCTTGTAGGAGCCACTGTCCAAGAGAGGTGAAAACAACAGGGGCCTCTCAGGGTTAGAGGGAGAGACTTGAAGAAAGTCAAACTATTTGAACACAAAGTCTGCTCCTCTGTTAACGTTCAGATGTGCATGGCTGACAGTCAAGCCCCGCTCTCTAAATATGATTCTCTGAATTTGGACAAACAGTCTCCATTTGTTGATAAGCTACCACAGTATTTATGAGAGGAACTAAAAGCCATCCTGACTAAAGACCACTGAGAGCCTGCACTTCCCTCGAGAGCTGGAGGCATCCAATTCAGCAGCACATGCCGTGGCCACATCTGTGGAGATCAGAAGACTGGAGGTCCAATCAAAATTTAAGACCTTCCCTTTGAGAGTAACTTACTTTCTAAAACAGAGGAGGCCCTCCACTTGTTGAAGGACTGCATGGCTTTGTTTAGGTCTGTATGTGTTAGGTCATCACTAATTAAGAAGCAAGTAATACCACAGGATTGCTTTAGGCAGCATCCCGTTACCCAGGTCTATTATCCGTCTCAGAGGAGCTTGGAGCAGTCGAGAGTGAAGCAAAGAGGTTTCATTGACAGCCCTTCAGCTCTTCCTCCACTGCTGCACAATTTGCATCTTTTGCTTGGTAGCAGGTTTGCTGCCAGTGTCTAGACCCTGAGAAAACTGCTTATTCCAGCACAAAAAAGAGAATTTAGAAACTTTGTTTCCCTTCCTTGTTCCTTTGAGGTCAAATTCCCTTTGCTGGACTGCTGCAGCACAGAACTTGATCAATAGTTTACATTGCCTCTTTCTGGGAGAGGACCTTTAGGCTTACAGTAGAGCACTTCAGAATGTGAGAATTTCCCCTCCGTCTGCTGAGCACTTAAGGTGACTTTGATTTCCAGAAATGGGAATGTATTTAACCTTCCTTCTAGAATCTCGTGTATTAAATCTGCATTTCTTCAGGCTCCCTCACTCTGTCAGTGCAACCTACCCCAGCTGCCATTTCAACCCATTTTTCACAGGCTTTTCTCAGCAACACAGCAGTGGTCTAGCCCGTACTAGAAGATAATTTATAAGGCCTTCTTTGTTCTCAGGTAATACTTAATTTGAAAATTAGAGTTAGGGTCCCAGAGAATTACCAATTCTAATTGAGTCTCATCTACTTGTTCTGCTGCAGACGGAAGCTTCTACCCAAGTTTTCATGCCTCCCAGATGAGGAGTTTAGAAGTCTTACGCTAACACCTGAAGATCACTTCTATAAAGGGAAAGGATCTATTAAATATATTTCTTAATATCATGTTTTTGCTGCTAGATTATGTTCAGCATCACATCTTGAAATGTTTCATGGACATAAAAATAATGGATTTTAGTATGAATTAGTTCATTATGGAAATTCTTCTTTTCTCACAAGTGAGATCTCCTCAGCACATAACACAGTCGGGTCCCAAAGATTTTTAACTGTAGCATATGGAGCAGGTACTCTCTTTGGGAAAACACTGCAGTGTTGCTCTTTTTATAAATTTTATAGCTAAGTAAGCTGAGGCTGTGCAGAACATAACAATTTGTAGCTGACAATCTTATTTTTGTTCAAAGCAGTAAGGGTAGGGGGAATGAGAATTTGAGATGTTACACAAAGATCTTTATAATAGCTTCAGTTATTAGCCCATGTCTTTGATAATCTTGGAGAATCCATTAGAAAAATCTGAAGGATTAATCCAAAATGGAACCACCTGCTTTCTCAGTTGAGGTACTCAACAAGAACTCTCAACATAACAGGCAATCTTTCTGGCCATTTTCTTCTCTTGGAGGCAGGAGGTGGTATTTCCAACTTTCCAGGATAGAGGTCAACCCAGATACTCCAGCAACTGAAACAGAAGGCAAACATACTGGTTTAGGACTCTTGCAGACTAAGAATATGAAATGTTTTGCTTTCTACTTCTAGATCAGTTCAATTGTAGAAGCATTCTACATTCTTCAAAAAGTAGTATTCTGTAAAATTTCCTGGAAGTCCCTCTTTCCCCACCCCCCCTTTCTACTATGGCAGTGAACTTGCATTTGCACAGATTTATTTTCAAATATAAGCTCTAACATCAGCACACCATCACTGCATCATCTAGATGCTTTTTTTCCAGGTTGTTTATAGTTCCTGTGAAAACAAGTGGATTCTGTTCTGTTTCAGTGTGTAACAGAAAAAAAGATAAAACACAGAAAATACTCTTTCAAGAAATGGCTTCATTTTTACCTTTTATGTTTCATAAATCTCAGAAATGTGAGATCTGGTCACAGTAGTTCTCACTTCCTGTTATTAATTTTAATTTTATTTGGAATATAATATATAATGGTGTATAAGATCGGGTAGGCTGTTAAGATCACATCAAGAAAGAGGGTACTTAGGTCTGTCTTTGATTCAAAACCTAAAACAAAAATACCATCTCTGGAGTTGGCCTATCTTTTGAGTTCACTTTTAAGACTTATCAAGTGTTGATTATCCTGGTTTTAAACTTCTGAAAAAACAACTCTTTTTCTCCCAATAGTCAATTCAGATAGTTGTATCATGACAGTGGAAGAGGGACGTCATCTTTATGCCTTTTGTGCTTGTATCAATGTGTGTTTTACCCAGTTTCTTCAAATAACCAAAATGTTTGGGAAATAAATCTAGACAGAACAGCTGCATTGCTGACTACAGTATAAAGATGGTGACTGGTACATTATGGAAGCATCCCTTTTTTTCAGTATCTTATTTCACCACAACCCCCTCAGTCACCCTGAACTTTTCAGATTTTATTTCACAGTCAGGAATCAGTCTTCAACAATGTGTATACACTCCTGTTGGGTAACTGTCTATTAAAATCATAAACTTTCCATAATAGAGAGTCTGCAAGAGCATTTGTGGGATTTGATATATCTAGAACATGGATATGTAGCTTTGTCAAAATCAACTCCAATCTGATGCAGACATCATGTAAATTCTAATGGTGTCCACCCCTATTGGAGCCCACCCTAAACTGAGTACTGTTAGACACTGACCTACTTAAATTGTGGTTTTGTTATTATAAAGCTTTCTGACCTGCATCACTGAGTTTTGTCTTATGATTATATGCTTTGGTAGGTAATCATCACAATATAGGTGAATTGATGACCAACTTGTCACTTATAGATTTGTCATCGGTGTTAAGCCTTACGTTTTAGAGTTTTCATGTTTATAAAAATCCAAGGTTTATGGAAATCTTAATCACAGATTTTTAAAACCTCAATATTTACAATTCCAACATCCATGCAGTAGCTGAGTGCTGCACAAACAGTGAAAGCTTACATATTTTTCAATGGAAGTGAAGTGCAGTGAGAGCACAACATAATCAACTAGATTTTTTTTTAAAAATCTAGTTTTAATTATCAGGCTAACAGAAACAGTAATGAGGACTACTTCACGTGGTATGTTAGATTTAAAAATAAAACAAAAAAACCAGCATACTGCTTTAATGTATTCCTCTGGGATGTATGGTGCAGGAAGGGAAGAAGCGCTCTTGTGGTTTGTTCATGGAAAAAGTTGAGTGGAATTGAATTTGAAGTGAGGGTTGAGCGCATCTGGGAGAAGCAGTTTAAGTTCAGACCATCAGGATCCACCTCATCACAATCACAGCCTCTCTGGTAGGAGACAGCAGGTCATCTGAACCTGATGTCTTTGCTAACCACAGCCTTCCTTTGACACCTCAGCTGTAGCAGAGTCTGCCTCACACAGCTCTATAGCTTGTTAGTGCTTGAGTCCGATGATGCCAACTGCAGTCTATGAAACTAAATCTAAAATACAAAGAATTTTTCATAAAATTTCAAAGAAATAACTATGTATTCTGTGCTTCTGAAAAAAATTAACCTTATTTATGTTGCTACATTTTTGAATTGTCAAATTAATGTTTTATATATTCTTTATTCTTAATAATAAATTCTTTATTTTACAGAACTGCTTCCCAGGTTTATCTAATGAAATTTTCACCAGATGGAGACTTCTTTGCTACTGCAGGAAAGGTAAATAATTTTGGTATGACAGAATTATCTTTCTTTAGAAAGGTTATGAAATAATGCGGAACTTGACTGCATCCATTTTTTGAAAAACAGGAGAAGTAATGCTTGTTTTTTTCTTTTTTTATAATTCAGAATGTCAGTAGCGTCCAAAAATTCTTTTATGCCTGCTTTGAGTAATTGGGAGGGCTAAAATTTTTCCAACTTCTTCTTCTAGAAAAGCTATTTAATTCTCCTTACTCAGTTCTCAAAAGAGAATACAAAACTTAATGCTGTGGAATCAGGGAGAGGGAACTCAAGGTGGTCTGATGGGTGCACTGGAAAACTATTGTTTGTCCATGTTGTAGCCTGCAGTGTCTGTGGAGTGTGTGTACATAGGCTATCTAGTGATGCTATTAATGCTATCGTTCTTGTTCAAAGGGGATTTAAAGACTGACATGACATCACAAGCAGGTCCTGTCAGAATGTTCTTGAACCCTGTCCAGAGCCATATTCTGAGAATTGATAATATTGGAAATTAATTACCCAAAATATGTTATAATGAAGATCATGTAGCATAAGGTTACTGATAAGTTTCTGAAGTCAGGAAATGAAATAAGGTTCCGATAGTAGTAATCTGCTATGTTGTGTATGCCCCGTATTGATCTGAGTGGTTTTTGGCTAGGTTGCAGTCTGGGGATAGCTATGCGTTTTGGAAAGGGCGTAAAAAATAATCATCTACTGTACTAACCATGACTGTATGCTACTAAGCTCATGATCTGTTATGGAATAAATAGCTACACACAAGTATACTGGAGGCAGAAACTTGCTCTAAGAATGACCTTAATTCATCTAGTCAGACTGCTGTTCTGCATACATAGGCAGAGAGGAACATGCTCATACTCTTTGAGGAAACCTTGCAAGCATGGAATGGAGCTGTGCAGGATGAATAAAAAATTACTTTTGGGGCGGGGGGGGGGGGGGACTCAGATTTCTTTTATTTAAAATGGATTCTTAAAATTTCTGTTGAAAATAGAATATCGTACTATTTCCTTTTCAACAATATACCTGTTTAAAATGAAATCTGAACTTAATACAAAATATGTTAAGGTCTAAACTTCTTGTAATCTCTTAAAATATTTAAAAAGAAATTATATTGAGTCCATGAGCCTCTATCAAAAACTTCATGTTAAAAGGTGCTTTTCTATATAAAGAAAGATGTTTTTCGCCTGATTTTAACTTCTGAGGTCAACCTTTATAAATGTGGCAAAATAGGTTATATGGTGTATTAAGGGCTTGATCCTGAGGGAGACCCAGGGACTGTGCTCCTGGGTGTAAAAGACTGGCAAAGTAACTTAGGAGACCGCTTTTAAAGAGCCTTAGGCAAGTAGGAGCTTCGGCATCAATCACTTTCACTTCGGCACATTTGTAAATTTCCCCAGGCTGACCTGAAATAATGTTTAAATCACTGACTGCAGTTAATCACTCTGTGTAAGGAGATTTAATTGTAAATGTGAAATATCTTTTGATAAGAGAAGTTTTATGTATCCAAAATATTTAAGGTTGCTTTAATAAAATTTTATGTGCTGTTTTGCGTTTAATTAAATTCATTACCATCTTAATGCAGCTTGACACACATCATGTGCAAAATGTTAACTATCTAATAAATAATATATTGTTCATCATTTTACTAACATGCTAAAATGTATATTTAATAAGAATCTGAAAATATTAAGCTGTGTAATTGTTTAAACAAATGTATGTAGGTATAGTGTACCCTCCTAGGTATCAAAAAGATGAACCAAATCTAGTGTAAAGGTTCTGTTTAGTTGTAAATCAGTATGTTTTAATGATTATTTGTGCCAATGAGAATGCACCTTTCTTTTGAAAATAGCTGAAGTACAAATGGAACATTAGATTAAAATCAGTGACTTAAATCAAGGATTTCCACTTGGTGATTTAAATCATTTTGATTTTAAATCAGTCCACCCTGCAGCAGTGTCTTGCAAGGCATTTGCCACTTACTCTTTTTAGGAAAGGAAAATACTACAGCAGATAGTCTCTAGATTAGGGGGCAACCTATTAGCAATATATTTGAACAAAGTACTAGTGAAAGGTTATTGCTTCATCCAGCAGGAAGTGAAGACATGTATAAATGTTTTGTTCACCTTTGAGAGAGGCAAGGCAGATGAGGTAATACTTATTGGCCCAACTTCTGAAGGTACAGGCTTTTGAGCTACGCCAAGCTCTTCAAGTCTGAGGAAGGAAGGAGAGGGTTCGAGCTTTTCACCTTTATTGCCCTTTGATGGGGGTGGGGGGATGGCAAGGCTTTGGTCAAACTCAAAGGGTAAAAGGTTTTTTTGTCCTTGTTCTCTCTCCTTTGCCGTCGAAGCAGGGGTGGGCAAACTTTTTGGGCCGAGGGCCACATCTGGGTGGGGAAATTGTATGCAGGGCAGAGGGTTGGGTTGTGGGAGGGAGTGCAGGGTATATGAGGGGGCTCAGGGAAGGGGGTGGGTGTAGGAGGGGTGTGGAGTGCAGGAGGGGGCTCAGGGAAGGGGTGCAGGAAGGTTGCGGACTGCAGGAGGGCACTCAGGGCAGGGGGTTGGGGTGCAGGAGGGCTGTGGGGGATGCGAGTTATTTCTGACTTACACCTGTGTAAACAGGAGAATCCAGGCCACTGACTTGAGAAAACTACACAAACACCTTTGACATTCAGGATAATTAAGAGGTTTAGGCACATCTACTGTCCAGTTCTCCAGATTGTCTCTAACTATGCCTGCAGAGCAGGGGTGGGCAAACTATGGCCCGTGGGATTGCCCCCTATGGTGGCGTAGGCCCCGCACCGCTCCCCGCTTCGGATTTCTAGGATTTCTGTAGCACCATTTGGTCTTTGAAAAGCTTTTCATATTGGGCAGACAAGGAAGGCCTGAAGCTTACTGAGTGACTTGAATTCACTGTCACCAGAGAAATGATACGCCTTGTAAAAAGCCTTGTCAGATGATACTCAAGGCTTTCAAATCCATCAACTTGATATCATCTAGAATCTGTGGAAACTAGTTGAAAATTTTCAGCTGAAATTTCCCGAAGTGTGTGGTGATGTAAATCATCTATTTGAACTTGTGAGCGAGAACTATAGATTTTTACATTTGAACTTTTAATTTACCAACAAGGTTAACTTTTAGTGGTTGGTATAACCGAGTACTTGACAGCTAGGAGAATACACTATGCCTATATACATTTATTTAAAAATTATGTAAAATTTACATTTATATATACTCTGTATTTTTTATATTATGTTAGAAAATGGTGAATGATGCACTTGTTTACTAGATCAACTTTTTATTTATAATTAGTGTTAGGCTGCATTTGGAGATTTGAATGCGCAAAAAATGCACAAAATATTTAAAAACTTTGTTTATTAGTTAAATAAACCTTAAATGTGCTGGATATATAAGAATAAAAGTTATCAAAATATTATGTTTGAAATGGATTTAATAAATGGAAGAAGCACTGTTTGTAGTTAGTGAATTGAACTGGTTACCATTTGCTCCATATTTTAGAACTAGCAGATCAGATCCTCTCCCTTCATTTTTATTTGTAGATTGAAAGAGAGAGAATTTTTTCTGCTTTTTCAACTCCCAGTTGGTTTCTCGACTTTTTATGAACATGTAATTGAACTAAACTAGTGGAATAAACCGAAAGGAAGAAAATACTCTCTGCACCTGCATAAGACTTTACTGCTGTCAAAAGCTAGTTTAGCACTTCAACAAAATCTGGTTCCAGGTGCTTAGCCAGTGACTTCTACTAGTTTAGTGGTTGGACTTCCTTTGAAACTTCAGTAGCAAATATACTGCTTGAATATTATCTTTTTTATTTAATTCAAATTATTTTAATAAGTTGTCATTTAAAATTTAATTTTAAATCGGTTTAACGGGATTTAATTCAAATATTCCTATTTAAATAAAAAAAAAAAACAACTTTTATTCACCCTGGAATTTCTACTAGGATAAACTTTCTTTTATTTTCCTCCTTTCTGCTCAGGACGATTGTCTTATAAAAGTGTGGTATAATACTGATAGCTGGCGATCAGCAGTAACACCTCAAAGTTCAAGTCCACAAAAACAAGCACAAGATGTAGATTTTTCGTTTGTTTACTTGGCCCATCCTCGATCTGTAAATGGATTTTCATGGAGGAAGACAAGCAAATACATGCCACGGTCAGTAGCTTAATTGCTTGATATCTGTAAATTGTTGTTCGTTACCTGATAAAGTTTCTTTCCAACATTTGTAGTAGGCTTCTTTTTTAAAACTACCCTAGTTGTTCTTCCCTGGAGACCTTGGTTTAAATCCAGTTTCTTACTATGCTAATTCAACAATACTAAATTGTGGCTGCTCTGCTACTTCAGTATTTACCATGTGCTGCCTCACACACCTCATGTTTATACATTCTGTTGAGGTTCTTATATGCCCTGTTTTCCACAGTTTGCACTTCCTGTGAGTAAAAAGTTGTTTCCTATTACCCTGCCAGCAAAAGGCAGACTTGTATTATTATTTTTTAAGATGTGAAGGTGGGAAAGCTCTGGGTGGAGAGAGAGAGAGAGGTTTTGCATTTAGCTCTGGACAGGAATCACATCTTTTGGTCCAGACACTAATAAAGTTATATCCCTACTTAAGTCTTAACAGGCAGACCTGGTGAATGTTCTGACTTCTGCAGTACAGTGTGTATCCAGCAGTAGTTAAGCACTCTATCTATTTGTGCATTATATTATAGCACCTCCTCTCTTTATGGTCTCCCAGAATCTGATTATAACAAAACTCTCGTTTGTGCATGGCTTCTTGCTCATATGTGCAAATGCTGTTACCTCATTGTGGTGTGAAAGATCTCCACTGGTGCTCCATTTACTTGAGTATCGAGTACAAAATCAAAATCCTGTCCTAAAGACCCAACGTATCATGGTGACAGGCACGTTAGGACCTAAATAAAATGGTCATTCACACTGACCCAGTTTCCTTCTGTCTGTATCAGACAGTATGCATTTTAATATACCTAAATGTAAATGGATACATTTAGGGATAAAGAATGTAGAATTACAGGATAGGAGACTATCCTGGGAAGGAGTGACTCTAACTCTTTGAGGGTTGGGCTGAATAATCAGGGCCCTATGAAATATGTTTAGTTGTGAATTTTCTGATTTATTTTCTGATTTAATTTTTTTCTGTTTTAAAAAAAGAATTCCATCTTTATGGTTTTTTTTAATAAAAATTGTTTGATACATTAACAACAATTAAGTAGCCTTACTATAAATACATAAAAATGTTCAGAATTGGATTGGGAAAAACTGATTTTACCCAAAACAAAACAAAAACATACAATTTAAACAGAACATCGTGCAGGTATACAGTATTACAGTAAAAGTAACACATTTTAAATCACGGTTTAAGGTAGCACTCTATAATATGACCAAACTGACATGGCTGAACAGTAACACAAGAAGTCCACAGAGATGCGTGTACAGGGGGCAGGGAGTGTGTGTCGGCACGCTGTGTCTCTAAGCAAAGCACTCATCAGCCTGAATGTTTGTTCAGATAGCAGCTGGCAGCAACCACTCCTGAGCCTGAGGCTGGTGCGTGGACAAGCACTCCCCTATCCTCCACCCCAGCTCAGAAGAGACCGGGTACACCGGTAGGGTAGGAGGGACATCCTGACATCAGCCCACTTTCCCTCGGCTCTGCACAGCAGATCAGGAGGCTCCTGATCCACAGCAGCTTGACTCTCAAGTGCGGCTCCATATAGCACAGCCATGCAGCCTGCCGCGCCTGCTGCTGAAGTCTTACTTCCGGGGAGAGCAGGATTCCACGTTAATGTTTTGATTCTGTCCGTGCTCTCACAGATTTCACAGAGCCCTAGATGATCAGCTGAATATGATCTCCCGGTGTGACAATATGACCAAAAGAGCTAATGCGATCCTGGAATGCATAAAGGGGGGAATCTCACATAGAAGTAGAGGTTATTTTACATCTGTATTGGTCACATGCGTGATCGTTGCTAGACTATTTTGTTCAGTTCTGGTGTCCACAATTGAAGAAGGATGTTGATAAATTGGAGAGGGTGCAGAGAAGAGCCACGCAAATTATTAAAGTGTTAGAAAACATGCCTTAGACTCAATGAGCTCAGTGAAGGGACAGTAAAGGGGTGAGTAGATTACAGTCTAAGTATCAACATTCGGAACAAGTAGTTAATAATCTCTTTTTTTAGTAAAGTAAGGTACAACACAATCCAATGGCTGGAAGTTGAAACTAAATAAATTGAGGCTGGAAATAAGGTGTACATTTTTAATCGTGGGAGTAATTAACTATTGGAACAATTTACCAATGCTTATAGTGGATTCTCCATCACTGTCAATTTTTAAATCAAGAGCGGTTGATTTTTCTAAAACTTGTGCTCTAGGAATTATTTGGGAGAGGTCCTGTGGCCTGTGTTGTACAGGAAGTTAGACTACATTATCATAATGCTCCTTCCTGGCCTTGGAATCTCTGATCATCCTTTTTTGATTATCCAATGATAGGTCACTCTTTGTCCTGCCAATGGAATCTAGTCTAAGACACACTTTATACTTCTGCATAGATATGTCTGTCTAATTACTGAGTGAGCAGATTACTGTGCGGAGCAACACTTCCATCTTGGTTACATGATCTCTCCAAAGCATTCCTGGGATACTTTTTAAATAACACTGGTGGAATACTTTCAGCCTCCGGTTGTGTATTTCTACCATCTAACATGTTTCCAAGTTGTATAATCTCACTTTAGCATGTAGATTTATCTTCTTACTCTTCTTGATGTTTGGCAAATGAGGAAATGATCCATGGACTTTGCCGATTCTTGCCTTTACTGCTTAAGTGAGCTGGCTATTAACAGATACTGTACTTCCAAGGTAAACGAAGTCATTGACTCTTTTGTACTCTTGCTCATCTATCACACGTCCACCGGTGTTGACATCATTTTCTCTGTCAGTATGGGCTTGGTATTCTGCATACTGATATATAAAGTCCCACTCTAGTACCTTCTGCTTTTATTCTCACAAATAGTCTCTTCATTCCATCCAAACTGGTCTCCATTATGACTATATTATCTGCAAAATAGAAGTCTTGCAGCTTCTCCTGCCCAAACAATACGAGTGACTTCAGCAGCAGCTATTGCCCTTCTCATCATAAAATCTGTGACCATGCAGAAAAGTTGCGGGGATGATAAGCAGCCCTGCCTTATGCCAGGAACAGTCTTAAACCATTCTGTGTCTACAGTATCTGTCCTGTTACAGCCCACAGTCTTGTCATACAAGGCATTTATTAAATTAACAATCTGTGCTGTCCTCTGCTAATTGGCTTTCTTTGAATCCCCTCTCTCTAAGTCAGTTATCAGTGAGTGCAGCTGCAGCAGTCTGAGGCCCTTCACAACTGTGCCCTCCTTACTTATTCTGTATGTTATGTTGCCCTCCACTTCTGTGCTCTATGAATGCCAGCTTTGACTGCCCACTTGAATTCCACATACATAGTGTACCACCTCTTATATAGTGAATGTCCTCCATAAAACTACTACCTTGGCAGTCGTCAAATTGATTCTCAGAATTCATCTTTACTATCATGGCTACAGGAATTTGCCATCTGATAATTTTTAAGTTGATTGTGTGTGTACACAAAACAATACCTATTACCATTTCCCTAGCAACTCTCACATGGAATCACAAAATTATGCCCACAAACGAGATATATAACCAGAACATGTTCCTGCATCATTTGTTACATCCCCTTTTAGTGTCTTGTATTAAACTACATTGTAAGCTTGTCTGGGAAGGGAACTTGAACGTCTATATAGTTTTTATAGTGCCTAGCACAGTAGAGTTCTGATCTTGATTGGGATTTCTTGATGCTATTATAATGCAAATCATATCTAGAGGAATAAGCATGGAAGTGGTCACAAATAACTTATTATAGTTCTGTCCATTGTATAATCATGCTGTATGGTTTTGGCCATATTTTTGTATAAACTTATCTATGTTCAAGTTTCCATATATGTAAAATGAGGATACCGATCTACCTACCTAGCTTACAAGAGAATGCTGAGGATTATTAATATTTGTAGAATGCTTCAAAGAATAAAACCTTATAAAATATTGGCTATCAATATACAGTTCACTTTTTCTATCCAAATGGCTAGTTTTTTATGCTGGAACCAAAGAGCCAATATTGCATAGTTACATAACTGCAAGTTTGAAGTGGCGGAAAGCACATAACAGTGCTGTATTCATGACCGTTCACTAAACTTCTAATATTTAAAATAGTTGCACGATTATGTCCATTTCAGGTTCCAAAGTTTCACCTGTTTTCTGGGGGTATTTATCAGGTTAATTAAAGAACTTTGTTTTGTAATTTTTTTTATATGCTACCTAAGTCATAGTGTCGTGCATAATTCTGGAAATTTATAGTTATGTTCTTACCCACATAAAATAATGAAAGGTTTTGGATGCTCAGAATATAACTAGTTTCTTCAACCTGCCTAAAACTTTCTTTCAGTGGTGTTGTATGCAACGTACTGCTGACTTGCTGCAAGGATAATGTATGCCGTCTCTGGGCAGAGACTTTATTACCCAATGATAGTTTATCATGCGCTGGTGGATACAACCATTGGACTGAACCAGTGAACTTAACCAATAACTTCAAAAGAAATGCTTCTAGTAAGGAACGAATGCAAAATGCTTTAGAGGTGAGAACTGTTGGACAATACTTGTCTGCTTACAAACCACATCTTTTTTGTATTTATTAAAAAAATTATTTGCTGAATAGATTCTGAGAATAATTTGTTTTATAATTTCTTTGGAAAGCATGTTGAAAAAACAGATAGGGTTGAGTGTAACTTTTAGAGTTAAGTTTCTGATGTGAATGTTTAAAATGAAGTAAAACTTATTTTCTTGAACGATCTGTAGTATTCTCTTAAAGTTAATTGTTTCAGCTAACATGCCTTCCAGTATGCATGTTAGCTTTGAAAATGAGCTATATAAAGAAAAATCCAATAGTTGCAGATAAAGTTCGGCATCTCTGAGGGTATTAGTCACATAAATGGAGAGACAATATATTGAGTAAAGACATTTAAAATACAGAAGAAGTTTGAGTTCTCTTGAAATCTCTGTGTCAATTGTGCTAGAACATGTCAGTCCAGGTCACAATTCCTTGCACAACAGCCCTCCTTAGACATCTTAGGGCAAAGGGGACGACAGTGGCTTGATAGTGTCACTACCCCTTTTGTCTTAAGGCCAGAACCCTCTCCTTGAGGTCATGAGATAACACCAGGATGAATGATTGGGAAGATAAAGGCTATTGCTGCACTAAATTTATAAGTTATTGGAATGGCGAGATACAAAGTAAAATAGTACCCCATCATGTCCCTATACAATGTAGCAGGAAAAGGTTGAAATATTCCCCTCATTCTCCATCTGCCAGTGCTCATGTTCTGAGCACTGAGGTAGAGTACTCCATAATTTTTAGTTTAATGTGGGAAATATGGTGTATGATAGAGAGCGTTTAGGGTGTAGATGCGGTGGAACCCCAGTTAGGATGGTGCTTTGAAGTACCTGTGATAGGGATTCTCCGGTTACCTCAGGAGTTGTGGAATGTTCTCTTGCCTCTTTGATAAAGAAATGATGGTATTGTGGGGAGAAGGTTATATTTTTCCCTCTCTTGCTACCTTGCTTGAGGTTTAGGGGCAAACTGCTTTCTGTAAGGCCTTACATATTTGTGGAGAATGGCCCTGCCTGCCTGCCTCCTTCAGATGAAAAAGTGCTGAGTAAAAATGTCCTGAGGTACCTTTGAATACTTGTGGAGAGAAGTTAAGAACAGCCAGCTCCTACACAAACTTACTGGTAGGATTAGATGGATGGTCTTTATGTCTCTCAGATGACGAGCATAAAGCAGAGGATATGGTGTGGGTGATGGTCTGAGTGGGAAAGTTTGAAGTTTCACATTCTGTGGAACAGAATCTTATAATGAAACTCTAGCAGGTTGATCCACTGCCAGTGCCTGCAGACAAGCTTTGTAGGAGCTGTATAACCCCAACAGAGAAGAAACTTACTAAAACAAGATATTACCACATGCTAAAGCAGCAGTTTTACCAAATCTAGAATCGGTGACCATAACATAGAAATGGAAACTAGAAGACCGCACAGTGCAAGCCCAGAGAAGAAAAACTATTAAACCAGTGTTGGTAACCAGTGTAACAAACAGAGACACAGTTTCTGCCCATTTCAGTCTATTCATATGTTCTAAGTCAAAGGGAATGCAAGAGACAAGACTTTGTTTTCTCATTTTAAAAAAGTGAGGAAAAAAATGGGAGAATGTTATGTAACAGCCTATACCACAAAATTAGGAACGAACAAGAATGACAAACTGAGAAGGGATAAAACCCCAACATCCAGGGTAGTCAAAATCTGGGTAGATTGAGCCGAACTGACAGATATCTGAGGTTTTTCTTTACGTTTTTACGCTATCAGTGCTTGTACAGTTTTTCATGCCAGTGGGGTATTAAATTGTGACAACACTAAGGTGAATAGTACATAGGAAAGTTTGACTTCAGCAATATCATATAGGTGACCATGTCACCTCATGAAAATTTGAATCTATCTTGACTAAAGTTTTTCGGGGGGGGAGTAAGGCAAGTGATTACAGCATCTAAGCAAATACTTTGCCTCAGTGTTTAATGAGGAACTTGGGGACAGTGGCAGCATGGTTAACGGAAACTAAGATGTGGAAGAAGAAATGACCACCTCCAAGGTGGAAGCCAAGCTCAGTGGCACGCTGTGGGCAGGCCTGGATGATCTCCTTTCAAGAATATTAAAGGAACTGGCACATGAAATAGTAAGCCCAATGGCAAGGATTTTTAACTAATCTGTAAACTTGGGGATCGTATCCTGTGACTGGAAAATTGCAAATATAGCACATATGTTTAAGAAAAGGGCGGGGAGTGAGGGGGGGGAAGTGATCCAGGAAACTACAGTCCTGTTAGTTTGACCTCAGTTGTACACAAGGTCTTAGAACAAATTTTGAAAGAGCGTAGTTAAGGGCATAGTGGTAAATGGTAATTGGGATAAAATAGAACATGGGTTTACAAAAGGTAGATTGTGCCAGATCAACTTGATCTTCCTTTGAGATACCAGATTTGCCATACAAAGGAAATCCAGTAAATGCAATCTATCTGGATTTCAGGAAGGGCATTCTATACAGTTCCACTGGGAATTTATTAGTTAAATTGGAGAGCTGGAGATTAATATGAGAATTGAAAGGTGGTTAAGGAACTGGTTAAAATGGAGACTGTCATGCTGAAAGTGAACTGTCAGGCTGGAGGGAGACTACTAGTGAAGTTCCTCAGGGATGGGTTTGGGACCAATCTTATTTAACATTTTCATTAATGACCCTGGCACAGAAAATTGGAGTGTGCTAATAAAATTCGCAAATGACACAAAGTTGGGAGATATTGCCAATATAGAAGAAGACAGAAATACTATACAAGAACATCTGGATGACCTTAAAAACTCGTTAAATAGAAATGGAATGAAATAGTGCAAAGGCCAGATACTTGGGGATTATCAACAAGAATTTTTGTTATAAACTGTGGAGTTACAAGTTGGAAGCCACAGAGGAAGAGAGAGATCAGAATGACTGTGAGCCACCAATATGATACAGCTGTGGGGAGAAAAAAAAAAAAGGCTAATGCAATTGTAGAAGGCATCAGGTGAGGTATTTCCCATAGAGATAGGGAAGAGTTGTTACCATTATACAATGCACTGGTGAGATCTCATCTGGAATACTGTGATTTGGTCTAAGAATGAAGGCTGTACAGGTACAGCCCAATACATTGGAATACAAACTTCTCTGAATTTTATTACTTCTATTCAAGGCAACACAGTGTATATACAGGCTTTCTACAGGATTCTGAAGATGTTAACATCCTTTACTATGTAGTTCTTTTTCTATGGAAGATACATTATGAACAATACAGTTTGTAAATTCACCAGTGCACTTTTTAAATGTAAAAGCTACTTCCTTTCCGTTAAAATTTCACTTGCTTTCTTTTCTAGAAAATAATGTATAGATTAAATCCTCTTTTTTTTTCCTTTGGAAACAAAATTAAAATGACTTATTCTCCACACAGTTAAATCTAAGGCCCTTTCGAAGAGGAAGGAGAAGGTCACTTGCCCTCATAGCACATACGGGATATTCCCCACATCAGCAAGATCCTCATGAAGTTCATAGGAACACTCCTTTGCATGCAAATGCACTCTGTCACTTTCATATTGCTGCCAGCATCAACCCAGCCACAGGTAATCATGAGCAGTTAAGATTTATGATACAAGAACGCAATACAGACTTTTCTCTGTGTGGTATGTGTTGCCTGTGTAACCTTAATTTGTCTCCCTGTATTTATACATTCTGATGGACTTTATTTACCTGAGCACAGGACTTCGACCTCATTCAGTGCACAGGATGAATGGTGCTGACTTAAAGAGCAGCTCTTCAATATTCTGTTTTCTTCTCATGGTTTAATATGTGACCTTATGTGTATTCATTGCACACTATTTAAATCGTGCTCTGAAGACAGAATTACCAATTCCTCATGGCTTTCTTTGGTGCTGATTGCCATACTATTGGAGTGATTCACAACAAAGCTGTGAGATGAGGGTGTGGAACTGACAGAGATTAAGGTCAAAAGTATCCACTCATTTTGGGTACCCGATTTGAGACTCCTAGGACTTGATTTTTTCATAGTACTTATCAATATATGGCCTTTTATATGTTCAAAGCACAGCTTTGATGTCATCTGAGAGTTCTCAGCACTTTTGCAAATCAGACCCTCATGTCACCCAGAAAATGAGTAACCTACAATTAATGGCCATCCCAGAGCAGTTCCGTCTAGTATCCTGAATAATGTAGGTGTCTGTGCGGGGCGGGGGCGGGGAACAGTGGTATGTGATCATGTTACAGTATTACAATGTATGTGTACAATGGGTCCAAATAAAGGTTGGAGAGGAAACCTTAATTGTGGTGGTACTGCATTTTTGAGTGCTTAGCATTACAATTTTAATGTTCTTTTAATATGGTTTCTTGTGTGTAATATAGGGGGTGTGTACTTATATAAGCATTTTTATCATGAAACCACATAAGACTTAGTCATGATGTGTAGCTGTTACATAGCCCTCTTCACTCATAGATCTTAAAGTCCTTCACCAAGGAAGGTAAGTGTAATTGTGAAGCATGCTGTGATTACAAATAAGGTGGCTAGAAATGATAGTATTTAATTGGAGAAAGGAAGGGAGGATTTGAAGGCTCATTATGAATCATTGTCTGGGTATACCGCAAGAAGGACAGGAGACTTGTTATGGGTTTTAATCAGGCCGCAACTTTATTATATAGGTGTCTGGGACTACCCAGCAGATAAAGTGTACAGTGCAGGCAAATCCATGCTTATTCAAATCAATTCTCCGGGGCTTCCACCACCCCCCTTTTGTTTCCATCTGGGTCTCCCAGCCGACCCATCACTTGGACCTTCCCATCCACCAGCCTCGTAAGAGAGTTAAGGAGGGCTATGAGAACAGGGGAGTTGGCTCCCTGCCATACCAATCATAGGAGTCCCCAATACCCTCCTTCGTTCTGTTTCTTTATCCAGTAGACATGCTGGCTTTCTTGCTGTGGGGACAGAGACTTGCCCCACCCAGGTTTTGTACCTTTCTGCACATTCTGGGTGGGGGGAGGGTGTGAGCCATTGCTGCAAGCTGACCACCGAGCACCTTTTACAGCAGTTTCTGACCACCTTCCTCTCCACACCCCCCAACCACAAAGCAGAGCTGCCCTTCTTTGGGTAAGCCCAGACAAATTCTGCCCCCCTTTAGTTGTGGTGCAGTCATTAGTAAAGTCCTAGTATGAACTGTTAGAACTCTCAAGAACCAGCATTACAGCTGATTCAGAATAAAAGCTAGAGTGAAAGAAGAGACAATACTCCATTCGACAGACTTTAATAATACATTTTAGCCTGGGAAGGTGGGGGAAGAAGAGGGTTCCTTTCAAAAAATATTGTAAAAAATATTGAAAGTTCAGTAAATGTATACGAATGTTAAAAGTCAGCCTGCACATCATGTTCTTGTTCGTGTTCAGTTTAGTATGTTCCTTTCTTAAACTAATTTTAATTCTACCTTATAACTCATCTTAATGCCAGATTCATGATCTTGAGAGCTGACCCTCTGTGGCTAACTAACAAGAGAACCTTATTCTGGAAGAATTGAAATTTCTTGTCTGCGTCTACATTTCTCTTTTCGTGATTTTATTCCCTGTGCACTTCTCCTCCTTTCCTCTCATTCTTCCTATATTTCTTTGTTCTCCATTTCCTTGTTGTGACCCTGGCATAACTACCTGCTTGAGCAGTTTAAAGGCAGTACCAATTTCCATGGAGAAAAGAGCATATTTGCACTCAAAAGTGATTTGTCTGACAGGATGTTGAATTTGTAGCTGCCTCAGCACATTGTACTGCTGCATAAAATGGGAGTATGGGAGAACTTTTAGGTGGGGCGGGGGTTACAGATAAGAAGAGCCTGCTGCTGCCAGGTGTGCCATGTGAGAATTCTCAGCAGGTCACAAGTGGCTGCACTCTTGCATCCTATTTTTCAGATCGTACAAAATTATAAAATATCCATCTGAAACTTGTTTGTATCATTTACTTTGTGTCCGTTGCATGTGTAATAGTGGTTCCCTGGCAGATAGTGTAAAGTATTGGGGATTGGTAAATATCTGTGAAATCCCTGCTCTACAAAACACAATATACAGTGGGCTAAAATCACCTGAGATCTGTGGTGGCTTCTGCTGGTGTAAACCATGGCATATAGGGCCTTTGAGAGCAGAAGATCTGCCCAGGGGAGATGGTGGTAGAATCCCTCAGGGTGAAGCAGGGTTAGGCTTGCACGTGTTTGTATAACTTTTGCCTTTTTCACTGGTACGATGAAAAACACATGACCACTACCTCTTCCTCTTTTGGAAATCACATTAACTTCTTGGCATTGCAGACATTCCTCTACTCCCTTCTATCACCTCTCTGAGTCTCAGTGAGAATGAAGAGAAAAGTGGGCCTTTTGTAGTGCACTGGCTGAACAATAAAGAACTGCATTTTACCCTGTCCATGGAAGTATTTTTGCAGCAGCTTAAAAAGAGCTTTGAGCAACATTCTTCAGAGACCAGCACTGAAGAGTCAAATCAGTTGGATGGCAAATCAGATGAAGGTAAAATGTATATCATAGATACGTTTCTGTTCTTTATAATGTGCTGTAATTTTGTCAAATAAACCAAATGTTTAAATTAGCTAATACTACTTCCTGAGTTTTTGAGTACCTGAAGTTAAATCAGCTATGTCCTCTTAATCTTTGCACTGCTAATCTGGATGCTTTTGTATAGGAATACAGTATTGTAATAAGTAGGCATCAGAATATAGGACTTGTGAGTTCATAGATTTATTTGGTGCAATTAAATACGGTTCTGAACCACTTATTTTCATATTTACATTGAATCTTTAATGTTACAATGTAATTAGAGCTAATGTCCATTATCTGACACACATTGACCTCTTCACTTGTTTTACACCAGTGGTTTTCAACCTTTTTTCATCGGTGGGCCCCCAAAAATTTGAAACGGCAGTGCGGACCCCTTTGGAAATCTTAGACATAGTCTGCGGACCCCAGCTTGAAAACCACTGTTCTACATACATGTTCAACAGGTTCCATTTCAAGAAAAATTAAGGACAGCAAAGTAACTTAATTTAGGAGACAGTGTATTTGTATGTTGCAAGGTTGTTTGATATAAAGAATAGTAAGTAGAATACAAATAATTATACTGTTGATACCCTCACAACTCATATGTTGTCAATTGTGGGACGCATTCTTGAGGTAAAACTGTAAATATGTCCCACAAGCTACAAAGCACTTGAGTTTCAACTAACATGCATGATAATATCATTCTGGCCTGAATCCCTGTGTAGGACTGACTAACAGCTGCGAGGAATTATTTTAAGTCCTCTGTTCAAGTTCCTCAGTCTCCTGAATTATTCCTGGAAGAAACACTATTTCATGTAATTGTCTATTTAAGAATAATGTGATTTTTCCAAGATATGAAATATTTTTTCCTTTCCAAAACTGACTGAAGTTAATTTACACATTTGAAATGAAAAAAAAATTTGCATATGATTTTGAGCTTTAATAATTATATTTAAAACCAATAAAGCAACTAGCATTAAAACATATGTAAATTCAAATTGACAGTTTTTGTTCTGAATGTGCTACACAAGGGAACTGCAAGTAAATTGTAAAAAGTCAATTTCCGTTAAGTTTTAATAATTTGAAACTGTTAATTGCTTAGCTGTCATGCTTACCAATGTAATATAAATACCTAAACTTCATAAAGAGACTTTAAGACTAATGTATTTAGATGAGAAATACATATCATAGTAGGAAGGTATTGTAAAATAGCTTGACGTACATAATATAACTTCCTGCACTTTTCTCAGTCAAATATAGGAATGTATTCAATTATGTAGCATTAACTTGGTGTAGAGATTAAATCATTACCCTTTCAATTTGCTTAAATCCATGTTTGTATGAATGGTTTAGAAGAGTTTTAAAAGGAAGTTTTGAATAACCAAGCAATGTTGCCTATAAGATTTTAATTTCCAAATGTAGCTTTCATTCATGGGTTTCTTTACTTTATATGTGTGTCCTTCTACCAGAAGCTGATGATAGTGGAGAAGATCAAAAAGGAAATCAAGAGAAGAAAGAGCTGGGTAGTGAGAAAACTGTTCCAAAATCTGGCTTTGTTCCTGTATCTTCTGCTGCTATTGATCATGAGATTGAAATACTGTTGTCTGAGTGGAGCAAAAATGCGGACATGCTATTCAGTATTCATCCTATGGATGGTTCATTGCTGGTATGGCATGTGGACTGGTTAGATGAATATCAGCCTGGTATGTTTCGCCAGGTGCAGGTATTATAGCTTTTTTGGATTCAAATATATATTTATTATTCTATGAGGAGTAAATTAATATCCTCCTTATTTGTTCTAATACATATTATTTTTCCCCTTTAACTCTAGGTATCTTTTGTTTCAAGAATTCCAGTAGCATTTCCAACAGGTGATGCAAATTCTCTTTGCAGAAGTATAGTGATGTATGCTTGCACCAAGAATGTTGACCTCGCTATTCAGCAAGGCAAACAGAAGCCCCTTGGCCTTACACATTCCTCATCTATGCTTATCTCTTCTGCCCACAGTAAATCAACTAACAGTTTAAAATTAAGTATCTTCACCCCCAATGTTATGATGATTTCAAAACATGCAGATGGGTCTTTAAACCAATGGCTAGTTAGTTTTTCAGAGGAATCTGCTTTTTCTACTGTGCTCAGTATTTCACATAAGTCTCGATATTGTGGTCACCGTTTTCATCTTAATGACTTGGCTTGTCATTCAGTGTTACCCTTGCTGCTGACAACTTCTCATCATAATGCTTTAAGATCACCGGATGTTGACAGCACAAAACAGACAAATGATACTTCAAATTCTGGACAGTCGCCTTTAAGATCTCAGAATAGAGGCACTACAAGCGTAACATCCCAGGATCCCAATGCAGTTTATAGTGAGCTTATTCTTTGGCGAGTTGATCCAGTTGGTCCATTATCCTTTTCTGGAGGAGTTTCTGAACTTGCACGAATTAATTCTCTCCATATTTCAGCTTTTTCTAATGTGGCATGGCTGCCTACACTTATACCCAGTTACTGTCTCGGTAAGTTTTCTGAGTTAATTAGAATATTTAAAATCTTTGGTTCTTAAAACAACTAGAATAGGAAAAAAATGATGCTAGTGGTATGGAGAATCTAAATATGTTGAATGATGGAACTTTTAAATTATCTCTGGTTGGTTTCCAAAGTATGGATTTTCTGAAAGATAACCCAGACTAAAATTTCAGAAAAATTTCCCTTTAATTTTGGTAAGCTTATAAAAAGCCACTGGATATTTTCTGCCCTCTTATTTATATGGCATTATAGATGTTTTACAAGCTAAAGAGAAGGTCACTGCCCTTTGTTTTAAAACCTTAGATCTAAACGTTTTTTTAAAAATGCATAAATGTTAGTGGGTAGGGGTTGAAAAATATTAATACAGACAAGGAGAGTACTACTCTCGAGGGTAGTGTCTCCTTCAATGAGCAGGTTGGAGTTTAGTTCCTTTTGGTGAAGTTCAGTATTAAATCTTCATATTTCTTGCGTATGAACACGTTTATTAATAAATATCTAAATACAAATTAGATCAATGAGAAACAAGTTCTGCTTTCTTCTGTTTTGTTTAACTCTTTAATAATAAATTCTTGTGATTTGCTTCTTGCCAAAAATAGGGAAGGAGCTAGTGTGTATTTACTGAAATATTGAACTGATTGTTCATAAATACTTTTCAGGTGCATACTGCAATTCTCCAAGTGCTTGCTTTGTGGCAAGTGATGGACAGTATCTGAGATTATATCAGGCTATAATAGATGCTAAAAAGCTTTTGTGTGAGCTATCCAATCCTGAAATTTCTGTAAGTATAAACTTAACTTTTCTTAAACATATAAATTACATCATCATTATAACTCATAAATTGGTTTGTCAGACTTGGTAATTGAAGAACACTAAGAACTCTGCAAAACTCTGTTATAAAGTCAATCTGCACATATAATAGAATCTTACAGCATTGCAGCCATACTCCATTGTGATGTCGGATCTCCAAAGCTCAGCATTGTTGAGCCAAGTCACTACTACTTGGCTGGAAAATCTCCAAGAAACACCTAATGCTGTAAGAAGTAGTTTTGATGATTCAATAAGTGGCACTTCCCTGTGAGTCAGTACTGAACTGCTGTGTCAGCCTAGTGCAAGGAGGTATCTTTCATGAGAAGCCTTTAAAGATTCTCTGGCACTTCAGCGTTAACATTCTTATTCATATTGTGTCCTCACAGAATTGCTTCACTTAAATTCCCATAACATTGTAAATTAGATATAATCGTGTGTACTATTGCTACAGAATTAACAAAACAAAATGCCTAGCAGTGAAAGAGATTTCTGTAAAAGTTTGGAGTCTCTGGAGACTTCCATAGAATGTAAATAGATCTCTTTGGCTTTAATAAATCTCACTTTGTTAAACTGAACTTCTTTCAACCCTGACTTTGAGTAAGTGAACCACAAAAAATAAAAACACTATGCCAAAATGAAAATGTCAAACATCAGGTATCAGAGTAGCAGCTGTGTTAGTCTGTATCCGCAAAAAGAAAAGAAGTACCTGGGGCACCTTAGAGACTAACAAATTTATTTAAGCATAAGCTTTCGTGAGCTACAGCTCACTTCATCGGATGCATGCAGTGGATATTTTTTAATCAACTTTCGGAGTTGAACTGACAAGCAATATTGAATGATTTTTTTTTATTACTGTATTTTTACAGAAATATGTTGGTGAAGTTTTTAACATCATAAGTCAACAGTCTACTGCAAGGCCAGGATGCATTGTAGAGTTGGATGCTATTACAGAGCTTGTAAGTAAGATATTTTTGCTGCACACATTTTATGGTGGAGAAGAACATTCATTTACTTAATTTAAAAAGGTATTAAAATTGAGCATTACACCTGTAACTTTCCATGTTCACTGATGATGAAACCAATACTGTTTTCAGATGTACAAACTACCCCCAACTACCTGACCTTTGCCCATATGCAGAGAGAATTATAGGTATCGCAGATACATTTTATTCATTATTTTGGTTGGTCCTGTCAATTTTTTAATGATATTAGCTTAGACATAAGAGATTCCATGTCCCTTATTTACTGTTTCTTTTAATTTAGCATGGCAGAAAAACACAGTTACTTCATGTTTTTCAAGAAGACTTCATTTTGAATAACAATGAGGAGAAAATACCTGAAAAGAACAACTGTTTAGCAGACTCTGGTAAAGCAGTATTAACTGTTTAATTCAGTAACATGGTGTGAAGAATGTATCAAAGGGGGGGTATTGATTTGTTTGGAGATAATAACTTTCTGCACTTCAGTTATATTGCACTTCAGATAGATAGATATAGATAGATACAATATCTCCAAGATCTGCTTGATTTTATTGGAATACAAGTTCAAATGTATGGAACAAAATTACAAATGGAACACAAACTACTTTCCTTTTCCTTGAGGAAATGGACTAAGGGTCTAAGGCAAGGAAGCATTTTACCAAGAGGTACCCTTTGTATACTGTAGGAAATATTGTATAACACTGATGGTTTTTAGTACAGAGAGAGGCACTTGTTGAAAACATTAGTCTTTTGTACGGTAGGCCCTCTTGCAGGATCTGGGAGACGCAGGATGTGTAGCTTCCCATACTATTTTGTGGTATTATGAAAGGCAAATAGATAGCTGAGTCCCATGTTTAATGTTAAGGTAGGGGAATGGTGCCAGAGGACACTAGGAAGTGGAATGGCTGTAAGTCTTTCCAACACTCCTTTCTGATGAGCAATCATTCTTACCACCAGCTAAGCCCTTCCTTTGGACACAGGGTTCTAAAAAAAAGTCTGACAGCTTCCCTTTTAAACTTGTAACTAAAATATATACGTAAAATATATAAAGGAATTAAATACCACTCCACTGCATGCCTACAGAACTACAAGACCAAAAGGGCTAAGGTGTAAGATATGGTATGTCTGCAGACTGCTAGCTTTAGTAACAGCATAAGTAAATTGTAAACTAGATGTAAATAATTTGTATAAAATTTAATCTGCCATTCTTTTCTAGTGCCTCAGAAGTCAGTGACTGTTCCTACATTTAACACTTCTTTATCCATAATACTTGATTAAAAATTGAGCATACAGTTGTATAGTTCACAATGCTTTCAACCTGAAAAATGAAAATATATGCTGCTCATTAGCACTTTGTATACTACAGTATAAAATAAAAGCTGTTGCATAGATTTAATATTTTAAACATAGCTGGTGGTGGTCTTCCCTTGAATGATTTGTTTGTATCAGCGATAGTACTTTCATTTAACCTTTCAATAACAGGATCAGAGAGGGAGCAAAAAACCCACAACCAAATAAACAGAAGAAACATTTTCTGTATAAGATGGTGACGACCTGGAATCTTTATACTCTTTTAATTGTAAAGGCACTAGTGGTATAGTTATATAGTGGGGGAGGGAAAGAAGTTAGTAGCTAACTATTGCTACACTAGATGTTGAACTAAAAACTTGGTTACTTTAAATTTCAACAGGAAACCTGCAAAATGGATTCTCTGAAAAATTTTACTTAATAGTAATTGAATACTCTCAAAACCGCTCATTATTACACATGTGGAACTTACACTTGAAGTCTGTTCCAGTCTCAGTAGGTAGGTCCTTTTGTTACGATGTAAAAATATTGTTAAACATCAGTTATTTGTAACTGTCTGATATTCCTCCTATTTTTATAACTGTTTTTACTGTTCGGATATTTAAGAAGCTACTGTCTAAAAAGCAATCAGCAGTTGCTACGCTAAAGGCTACTTTTGGGTTTCCATCACAACTTATTCTTTCTTGCTCAAAAGTCTCACATTTTTCTTTTTATGTTTAGTCTTAGCCCAAACTGTGTTTATTTTTGTTAGTAGTTGAGAAAAATCCATCCAGCTGTTTAAGTTGTTAGTGGTGGGGATTCAGACTACTTTTGCTCCTTAGTTCAGAAACAGTAGAACAAAATTTATTCAGGATTTCTACGTATTTAGTTCTAAATCATGAATGGCAGACTGCATTAATGCTGAGGGTTTAAAAATAAGTTTTAAGTGAATTAGAATGCACTGCTGAGTTGCACAGTTGCCAATTTTCATGTGGTAAATAAGCACCCCAACTTTCACAGTAAGCCAGAAATCAGACTAATCCCATTTCAAAACAAGGCCAAAACAAGCCAATCCCTAAGAACCCCAACACTCTATGTGACTAGATCCCCCCCCCCCCCCCGGCATATAGTCTGGGACTGTGGTGGGCCTGCTGTGCACCCCTGACTCTCTTTTCCCACCCCCTTGCCCCTGCTGCTGCTTGGGAGCCAATCCAAAAAAAAAAATAAAATAAAATAAAAGAAGCAACAAGCTACAAGCCAAACAAGCTACAAGCCAAAAACTAGCCAACAAGCAACCCACAAGCTAGTTAAGCCAAAAACAAGCCCAATTTCTGTTGTTTTTTTTTTCCCCTCCGCGGATTTGGCATGTCTGGCTGGGTGTCTGTTCACACTTAAAAATTAGCAAAGCCTAAAAGCAGGTTTTCTGCCTTCTGTGACCGCTGTTATTAAACTGAGGATAACTGTGAATGTTCCTGTCCACACAGTCAGACTTGGGCAATAACAAAGGTGGTGGTGTGGCAGAGGCAAAATTTCTTCAAGCTGTGTTCTGACAATGTAGTTTTGATACTGTCACAGCCTGTGTTTGTAGCGGAGGGAAACCAATCTTCAAACCACAACAGCCTGCCTGGTAAAGGGGTAACACTCCCTTCCAGCAGGGTTGGTAAGTGTATCGTTTCTAATCCTCCTTTACTTTCTAAACCCATACCTTGTCTGGTGCCTCCTTCCTGCTTTTCCAGGTAAATCCTGTCCTAGTTTCTACTTTCTATTGACTCATGCCCTTATTCTTTTTTTTTTTTTTTTTAAGGAAATAGAACATCAGTCATGCAGTTTTAAAGTTACAAATGTAAATGTGCATAAACTAAAATGTTTGTAGTAAACTAGTGCCATTTTGCATATATATTACATGTTACAGTATGCATTTAACAAATGTACACATGCCCTCTTTGACAGATTTAATTTCTTTTGGATCAGTATAGTTTAATTGCTTTATATTATACAGGGTTTGAAGCTTGCAGTTTCAAACACTTCAGAAATTTGAGAGGGACTTGACATGTGGGACTTGTTGCTTGTCCAGTAAGGGTTGATCCATCCCTACTCTGAAAATCCATTTTGTTAAGTTAATTTGTTTTGTGTTAAGTTCTGCTTTTAAGGGATCGTTAAGATTTTTACTCACAGGACACGTTACATTTGATTAAAAAATTCTGTCATAGAGTTTAGGTCCAGAAAGGGCCACCAGCTCTAGTATGATCTGCTGTATATCATAGGCCACCAAAATCACGTGTTATCTTCACACTAAACCGAACCACTGAAATTTAGATCAAACTATTACAGCCCACAGGAGACTAGACTGTTACGTTCCAAAGACAGAGAATAGGAGGGACTGAAGTGCTGGAAGCCTCCACAATGGCAGGGAAATGATTAGAAACTTTCTTCTGATTTCCAGCCTGAATTTCTTCATTGCCAGTTTGATACACATTTGTTCTTATGACAACATTGTCCTTGAGGTTGACTGCACTGCACCTTTAAGTGAGGGAGGAGGGGAGACGCATGTTGTCCAACTTGCCAGAGGAAAGGAAATAGCGCTTTCGGGGTGAGCGGGGGAGAGAGGCTCAGAGGCTGCTGCAAAAGGGTAGTGGGTCAGCATGGTGACGCTGACTCATCCCCAGGAACCAGAATGGCTGTGGAGTTGAAAAGGAGCAAGCCTGGTGGGAGAAGCGCCTTTTTCCCATGCCAGGCAGAGCAGCACCCTCCCTCCTCGTGGAGGTGGCAAAATACCAGGTTTAATCAGGACCTGCTGTGGGCATCATGTTAGTCACCCCTTTCTAAGGGGGCTGGGAAGGAATTTTTCCTCACCACCAGATTGGCTAAGGTGGAGTGGAGTGGGGGGTTATTTGCCTTCCCCACAGCAGGTTCAGGGTGGGCTTTGTTATTGTGAGTAGAGAAGGCTATGATGTTGCAACTCATTATGTAAGTGTGGGGCAGATGTCCAGTGCAAGTACTCCTTAGGGGAGGTATACAGTGACCAGATAAATGGTTTGGTAAAGGGCTTAAAAAGGCGGTGTTTGTTAAAGAAGTGAAATGAGGGGCTTCGGGTTCCTACGAGTGGTACAGCAGGAAGCCAGCCGCCCTTTCTTATTGCCTGCGTTAATCCTTGTTCGGAGGTGGAAGGAATGGTAAGGTCCCAGCAATGGGTTGGCTGGGGGACCTGGATAAAAAAAGAGGGGGGTGGCAAAAGTCCCCCTGAGTAGATATTGAACACGGAGTTACCTGCACAGTATATTTTAATTTGACGGGTAGTCCCAAGCATCTAATAATAATAAAAATTGCAGCCTGGTTTAAACCATATTATGTGTTTCCTGTCCTCCTTTCAGTATAGCAGGACAATAAATAGCTCTTTCTTTTTCCCCTCCCACAAGATACTTATAGAGAATAGTCATATTTATCCTTGCTAGGCTAAACTAGCCACACTCTTCTAGTTTCCCCTCATAAGATAGGCTCTCAGTTCCCCGATCATCCTCAATAACTTCTCTGCTTCTGTTCCAGTTTGAATTTATCTTCCTTGAACATGGGTGACCAGAATTTAACATCGTATTCCAAATGAGGTCTTACCCTATTACCTCTTTCAGATGCATTAGTACTTCTTTTCTCTACTGGAAATGCCTTGCCTGGTACAGGCTAGGATCACATTTGCCTTTTTCATGTCTGCATTATGTTGGTGACTCATAATCATCCTGTGATCTACCAATGCACCCAGCTCTCTCTCCTCAGTTGCTTCCAACTGATAAGCCCCCAGATTGCAGCAGAAATTCTTACTCTTAGACCCTAAGTGCAGGGGCTTGCACTTTGTACTGTTGAATTTCAACCCATTTCCATCACTTCAGTCTTCAGGGTCATCCAGATCTTCCCGTACAATATTCTGATCTTCCTCTGTATTGATGATGCCTCCCAACTTTGTATCATGAGCATATTTAATTAGCACTCCTGCTTTTTTGTGGTAAGGTCATTAATAAAAGTATTGAATAAGATTGGTCCCAAGACTGATCTTTGAGGAACTGCACTAGTCACCTCCCTCCAGCCTGATAGTTCACTTTCAGAACAATCCATGGCCTTTTCCCCTTTATCTAGTTCCTTGTCCACCTTACAAATCTTGTACTAATCTCCATTTTTTTCTAATTTAACTAATAATTTCCCTCATCTAAAATTTAAAGTCAGTTATTTTCTCAAAGAAGGAAATCAGGTTAGTCTGGCATGATCTACCTTTGGTAAACCCATATTGCATTACATCCCCTGTACCTCCGTGAATTTAATTATTCTTTCCTTCGCAATTTGTTCTAAAGCCCTGCATAATACTGAGATCAGGCTCACAGATCTGTATCACTTTTTTCTCTTTCTTAAATATAGGTAAGACATTAGCTATTGTCCAGTCATATGTTATTGCCTCTGAATGCAAGGATTTTTAATAAATCTGTCTATTGGACTAGCAATCTCATGTGCCAGTTCTTTCAGTATTCTCGGGTGGAAATTATCTAGTCCTCACAGTTTGAGTGCATTAAACTTATGTTTTTCTTGCACCTCTGATGTGGCAATTTCCATTTCTGTACACTCTCATTTCCATCAGTCATTCTGCCTTTATGCGCATGTTCAATATTATCATTTTTGAAAGATGAGGCAAAGTATTTGGTTTTTGGTCCATACTTAGATTGTGTTAAATATCCATTCTGTTCGCACTGCATAGTAGCCTAATCTCATCCTTGCTTATTCTTTTTATTTATATAACTACCAAAATCTTTTCCTCTTATTTTTTTTAATTTTCTTGGCAAGAGTTTGTTCAGATTGACTTTTAGCAAATCTCTCTTTATTCCTGTATTTTTTATCCTCCAAGATGTAGCTTTCTTTGCAAATCAGTTCCTTTTTCCATATATGTTCTCTGCTTACTCCTAATAATCTTTCTGAAGTGGTTTCATCCAGCCACGTCTTCCTACAATTTCCCTCCCCCCCCACCCCTCCCTTGAGATGCGAATTGCAGACAGTTTTTGTATGGGTGATTTGAAGAAATTCCAAGCCTGCTCCACATTTAAGTCCTTGAGCTGTTCAGTCCATTGACTCCTTCAACTAATTTCCTTTTGAAATAAAAAACAAGAGTTGGTGACCTGTTTTTGGTTACCTGCCATTACATTTAAACTGAATCATGATCACTCAATTGAAGGTTATGTTCTACAACCAGGTCTTTTATGATGTCCTCACTTCTTACCAAAACCAAGTTTAAAATTGTATCCCCTCTTGTTGTTTCAGTGACAGCTGTGTTTTTCATAAAACGATTGTCATATGTTACGATAACTTTCACTTAACAATGCAAACTTTTTTTAGATGAAAAAATAGACTCAAATATAGCTGAAGCAGTGTCACATCATGAAGAGCTATATTCTTCCTCTCCGGATCCAGAGAAGATCCAGTCTCCCTTCACGCAGAAATATCGGGCCTGTAGAGCAAACCTTCAAAGTACTAGTCGTCTGACTCTCTCTTCGGAAATGGTTTATAGTCAAGAGTTGAATTTACCGGAAGGAGTGGAAATAATAAGTGTTAAACCATCAGCAGGTCTGTAATTTTAAAAGTAGGAAAAAACTAGTACAAGTCTTGTTATACTGTATTCCATGAGTTTCCAGGGTTATTAGACTTTAAAACAACAACAACAAATTAACAAATACCTTGTGAACTCAGAACGTGGAACCCAGATTTGAAAGGAACACTAAAATACATCGTTCTATAAAATTTTGGTTTTTACTCCTGGGGCCCAAATGCTGCAACAGAGCTCCTGCCGAAGCTAGTCAGTGAAAAATGTTGTTGTTCTAGACCAAGGATTTCTGTAAGTAAAAGGCTATATGCAGTCCTGAGTAGTGAAATGTGTTTTGTCGGGAAAATTGACTTTATTTTTTAATATAATGTATGTTGATAAACTTCTCCTAGGAAGACTACTTAAGATATTCAGACCCTTTATTGGGAGTATGTGTTTTGAGCTAGCTAGCATATAGTACTTGGATTGCAGTGTGAAGTGCGCACACTTCATAATTGTGTGACTGCACATACATGGATTATAAAAATACATCAGCATGAAAGCTCCAGCTATGTTCAAAGATCCAGCAGCTGCAGCGTGTCTGAGCTTCTCTGGTGGCCACTGGGGAAGAGGGGTATGGATCCATGTATATACATGGACAGAGAAATCCATTTTTAATTAAAGGGCTATAAATCCATGTCATGGCTTGTCACTAGTACACAATTTATTTTGGACCCTATAATTCAAATGATCTATATTTTTGGTGTCATCAGGTTCCAACACTGATTATCCGTGTTGTCAATACTAAAATTCGCTTTTATTGCTTAACATATCTGGAGTCACAAGTTACTGTTTATATAATGCTTCTTTCTGTTCATATTGGGGATTGAGTTTTTAAAATTTCAGAGATGTGAAATAATTTTAAACATTTAACTGGGCTTGTTTCCATAGGTTCTTCCCCCCCAAGTGTCGCTGTAGAACTGTGTTCAACTTTTTCCTTTCACCTCTTCTCTGTGAATCCTTGTAATAATTATTCTGTGTCAGTAAAATAATAGGTACTAGATACTTTGTAAGATGAACCAAAACCAAATTATATTAGCTTTAACAAAATTGAGTGAATTTAGTTTGACACTTGTATTAAAAAAAAAAAAAATCTTATGTATGGTTACTTGTTGTTTGACCCTGATGTGAAACTTTTTTTTTTTGTTCTGTTTCAATTTTAGGACACCTGAGTTCCTCTTCCATATATCCAGTTTGTCATGCCCCGTATCTACTGGCAACTTCTTGCTCAGATGGAAAAGTTAGGTTCTGGAGATGCAGAGTGACTCCTGAGTCAGTGGTTTCTTCTACGCCAGAATATACTGTAAATAGTAATGTTACATATATTTGGGAAGAATGGCCATTACTTGTTGAGGATGGACTTCTTAGTAGTAGTGCTGTGAATGTTCCAGGCAGGCCAATAGAAGTTAGTTGTGCACATACAAATAGATTAGCTGTAGCATACAAGCAGATGACATCTAAAAATAGTCGCTGTTCTCAAGATTTCATGATGCATGTTAGTATTTTTGAATGTGAATCTACAGGAGGATCATGTTGGATTCTGGAACAGACTCTTCATTTAGATGAAATAAGCACAATGTTGGACTCTGCCATTAGTATTGACAGTAATTTAATGGCATACAATAAACAAGAAGTTTATTTATCTAACAATGAGAGTATTTTGCCCAGCACAAAGCATTTGGTTCACTTAGACTGGATGTCTAGAGAAGATGGATCGCATATCCTAACAGTAGGAATTGGATCAAAGCTTTATATGTTTGGCCAACTGGCTGGGAAAATGCATGACCAAAGTAGTAAGGAGATGTCTGCATTGCCACTGTGGGAAAATGCAAAAGTTACATCCCTTTGTAGGTTTGTACTGCTACGCTGCGTGGACTTAGTTTCTTCAGTAGAAGGATCACTTCCTTTGCCAGTTTCTTTATCTTGGGTACGTGATGGCATCCTTGTAGTTGGGATGGATTGTGAAATGCATGTTTATTCTCAGTGGCAGCCCCCTTCAAAACAAGAGTCCGTTACGACTGATTCTTACAGTGGAAGCACACCATCTATCACTAGCTTGATGAAACAAAGCCAGTCGGCTGGTTCTGGCTTGCATCCACCAAAGCGAACCTTAACCAGATCCATGACAAGTCTTGCACAGAAACTTAGTGGAAAAAGAACTGTGTTTGATCTGTCTGTGGAAATGGAAGATTCTGGTCTTTTTGAAGCAGCTCATGCATTATGTCCAACTTTACCTCAGTACCACCCTTTCCAGCTTCTAGAGCTTATGGACCTTGGTAAAGTACGTAGAGCAAAAGCCATCCTGTCTCATTTGGTTAAATGTATTGCTGGGGAAGTTGTAGCTATAAATGAATCTGAACCTAATCATGATCGGCGACTTAGATCTCTTACAATTAGTGCTAGTGGAAGCACTGCAAGAGACCCCAAGACATTCAACAAAACTGAGAATACAGACTATACAGAAATAGACTCTGTTCCACCACTTCCTTTGTATGCGTTGCTTGCTGCAGATGATGACTGCTCACATTTTTGTTTAGAGAAGTCCAACAATCAAAATAACGTAAATAAACAAAATGGTTTACCAGATGAAAATTATGAAGATCTTTTTCAAAACTCCAGCCTAAATACAGATGATCTTACTGTGTTTGAAGCAGATGAAGATAATACAAAGCCGAAGGTTATTGACCTTTCTCAGTACAGCCCAACTTACTTTGGACCAGAACATGCCCAAGTTCTTTCTCGTCACTTGCTGCATTCTAGCTTACCAGGTCTCACCAGGATGGAGCAAATGTCACTGATGGCTTTGGCAGATACAATTGCCACTACCAGTACTGATATTGGAGAAAGCAGGGACAGAAACCAGGGTAAGCTATATATTTTAAATAATAGGCAATACTCTTGTAATTCACAAGCCTTTTTGTGAGGATTTTTATTGTCTTGCATATCTGTTTCCAGATAAGTGTATTAAATATTCAGTTGTACTAGGATGATGTACTATTGAACAAGATTTTACCATCTGCTGTTTAGGTAAACAGTCCTTTTTAAAAAAATCATTGCAAACTTCTTAACTTAGTTTCTGTAATAAAAAGTGTTATGAACTTTGGAAGTATTTTCATTTATTTGTCATTGTTGACTGATATCATGAATCATGTGTGCTCACTGTGAGGGGCCCAAGACTCAGACTTGCTTTGCCCTTGGTCAGAAATAGTCCAAACATGACCTTCCAGGCATGCTGGGAGAAGGGGGAACAATTAATAGGCTTTTTGGGAAGGTTTGAGGGTATGTTCCTGGGGCATTAAGGTTCTTTTGCAGCTTTGATGTAATGACTAGCTGAATTAATTCATTATTTGTATTGGTGTTTTTTGTGGGTTAGGTGGGGGAGATTTGGGGGTTGGTTCACTGTTGGGTGGCTATAGTTAGATTATAAATCCAGTTGTTAGGATCCAAAGAGATTTTTGTGTGGTTTCTATTCTTTAAATCTAAAGAAACAATCAGAAGTGTTCCTTCCTGAGAAATTAACTCTCACCGTCATACGAATGCACTTTCCTTTATCAACCAAGCTTTTTCCCTCTATCCGACATAATAGTTGTATAATACTTTGATACAATAAGCAGCATATTGTTTTTAGTTACTGATTGGAAAAAATAGGGAAAGTATGATTTTTTTTCTTAGAGTTCTAGATTACTCTGCAAAGCATAACTTGCTCAGGGCATGCTTCCTTTTTTGCCACTAGTCCACCCTGAGTTTGCCTTTTTTTCTTTGTCACTAGAATCTTAGTTTGGGGGTTAAGAGTTGAATAAATCAATGAATTCATGAGCTCTTTTTTTTTAATGTGATGTCATAGATAGTGGTCTAGTAAAGGGAAATCAAAGCTATTTATAGTCATTTTCCATTTTTTCAAGTTTCTTTCCTATGTATTTTCTTTCAGTGAAAATATGGTTTTTATTTATAGGTGGAGAAACTCTCGATGAATGTGGCTTAAAATTCCTTCTGGCTGTTCAGCTGCACACATTTCTGACAACCTCACTTCCTCCTGTCCATCGAGCCCAGCTACTTCACCAAGGTAACTCTACAGATTGTTTTTGGGGTTTTTTTTGGATAGTGTTCACGTGATATAACGATTTAAATGATTGCTATCTATTAGATATATGCATGCAGACTTGAAATACATTCAGAAGTGTAGTATGAGAGAATTGCAGTAAGTCCTAACAGCTCATTTGCCTTGCAAGCCCTATGCATGCTCATGCTGAAGAGTAACATAGGTGTTTAACTTGTTGTGTGCATGCTTCTTGGTTAATCTCTTTGGGCTAAAGATATCCTTTTATGAATGTCTGTTGTTATAAAATACTGGAAAGAGCTTTGTTTAGAAATGAGCAATATGACAAGACATTATTTGAACATCGTATAGAACAGTTCATTTTAGTGCTTACTTTATTTTAGCATGAGAGACTCACAACATAGGGTAACAATTTTCAGAAAACATTTTAGTGACTTAGGAGCTGAAGTGCCTAAGTCACTTTTGAAAATGGGATTTAGGCTTTTTAAGTCACTTTTGCTGCTTCTGGAAATTTTTACCAATTATCAAGTTAGATTATTTCCATGCTTCTAGCAATCTTCTGCTGAGGAGCAGTGCTGCTAGAATAAATCACCAAACTTGAACTTTTTAAATTGGTGATTATAGCAATCATTTTCAGCAACTACTTTCAGTTCTATGATATTCTTTACATATGTTTAATTGCAATTTCTCTTGGATAAAATTAATATATAGCTTTCACATTTTCAGTATTTCTATGGTGTTTAATTTGTTACATCAAGCTAAAAAAGGACAAACTGTAGTAGTACTTTCATATACATTGTAGCATCTAACACTATTACGGTCTGAACAGTAACGTACAGTATAAAATGCACTTCAAAAAATCAAATAGCTATTTTTACAGAATTGACTTAATCAGATATTTATAGTATTTATCTAACTCAGGATTGTCATTGGTGCCACCTACTTGAAAATTGCCACTTTGCAAGGCCATTGGGTGCTGAACTTCTTCAAAACAGAAACCAATGTTTGGCTTTGTACTTAAAGTAAAATATTCCTATCAGCGTTAGAGGCGAGACATATTTGCTAAGGACTTGCCAAATGCAAATACTCTATTTTTTTTTTTTTTTAATATCTTCAACAGCCTTGGTTTAGGTTTTGCCTCTTGATGAGCTCTGTAAAACAAACCAAGATTGACCGTAATTTCTGTTTTTCAGTTTCAGTAATGTTTGGGTTAGTGAGTTATTCATGTGTAAACTTGCTAGTTGAGCACAGCTCAAAGCTGAATACAGATATGGCTGATTCAGTAGTTTAACCTGCTGAAGGTTACCTGTAACTTAAAAATAACAATACTGATTTTTTCTAAATGTTTGTAGGTCCTGATGATATTGAAAGAAAATAAGCAAAATCAGAAGTAAACTTACACAGTAGATTATTCTGAATGTTGAAATGCAGCAGGGTAGTTTTAGAAAGTGCATGCTAAACTGACTGTACAGACACAGAATATGATCATAACTCTGAATTCAAACTCACTTTGTTCAAAACATACCAGAACATAAGACTTAAAGGAGTACTATGTCCATGGTTCTCAACCAGGGGTCTGGGGCCCCCTGGGGGGCTGCAAGCAGGTTTCAGGGCATTTGCCAAGCAGGACCAGTGTTAGACTTGCTGGGGCCTACGGCAGAAATTGAAGTCCCACTGCATGGGGCTGAAGTCTGGAGCCCTGAGTAACTTAGCTTCACTGTAAGCCCTGTGGCATGGGGTCGTGGGCAATTGCCCTGCTTGCTGCCCCTTAACACCGGCCTTGGCTTTTATGTGCAGAAAACCAGTTATTGTGGCACAGGTGGGCCGTGGAGTTTTTATAACATGTTTGGGGGGCCTCAGAAAGAAAAAGGTTAAGAGCCTCTGTACTCTGTCATACTAAATTTCACTGATGGGTCTGTTTGGTGTAGTTCTGTCTTAAAATAAAAAGGACGAGTGTATTTCATGAAAGCGAAAGGGTATTTAGACATTTCCTCAAGCGAAATGCTTTAATGATGGAAGTATTTGCTTGATACTGCATAAAACGTCTTAAAAAGCAACTATGAACATATTGTAGCTAGAGCCCTTTTTACCTATAAAAATGCTCCATTAGGAAAGAATTTTCCATGTTTCCTTTTTGCTTTGGGTAAATACTTGGTGCCAAAAGATTTCAGAAGCTTGTTTCCTGAAAGCCGTTTCCAAATTTGGCTTATATTTGAAGTTGATGAAGTGCTGAGAAGCTGATTTTTTCAGGAGAAATAAAACCACAAATATTTACAATTTAGACATTAAAACTTGGCATGATAAAAAAAAAAAAAGAGTAAAGGGGGGGAACTTTTCACTGAACATGTCAATATTGTTAGTTTTCCTTGGAATTTAGCATTTAATCAAAATTAAGCTAAACTTTCTGAAATTTTTGGTAAATTTCACTTAATTAAATATGCAAAATTTCAGATAGGTATGACATTGCCACAAGCTATCTTTAAGGGCATTTCTCTGCAGATATTTATGTTTAGTAGTTATTTATATTTTGGTCATTGCATCTATTGTCCGTGAACTAGAAATGGCCAGTTTATAAGTGAATAATAAACAGGTTGTCCATTTGTAAGACAGTAATGAACTTTCATATATGTGTAACCTAAGAATGCAAGGCCTGCAGTTGTTTTAATGCCTACCAACGGTCTTGTACTTTCACAGTTAAAAATCAAAGACAAAACCTTCTGAATTTGCGGTTTGTTTTTCAGGTTTTGTTGTGACTGAATGAGCACTTTTTTCCTTTGTGGATTATTGTATAGGCTTGTCTACTCGTCACTTTGCCTGGGCATTTCATTCGGTAGCAGAAGAAGAACTACTGAACATGCTCCCTGCTGTGCAGAAAGGGGATCTTACCTGGTCAGAACTCAGAGCTATGGGTGTAGGATGGTGGGTTCGGAATATCCATAGTTTGCGCAGATGCATAGAAAAGGTAAATATAGTTGACTGAAAACAAATTAGCTTACAGCATGTTACCAGTTATTCATATATCCTAGAATAATTATGCTACCCAGTTTCCTTATATGAAAATGGTTGGAGTACACTAGCGTCCTGTTAACTCTTGTTCAGTTACAGGGATGCTATGATTAGAGGACCTAAGGGTCAAGAATTTAACAGCGGTGGAATGGAGAAGAATTTTCAGTGCTTCCTGAAGGACGTGAATTTTTTTTACCATAGAGAGAGCATGCGGGGATTGGCTTCATTTCTTGTCACTTGACTGATTTTAAGTGTTTACTTTCACTGCATTTTGTGAAGGAGGTAGTTCAAGTTCTAAACTTGACAAGAAGTTACAAACGAGGACAAGAAGTAATGGGCTTAATCTGCAGCAAGGGAGATTTAGGTTAGATATTAGAAAAACTTTCTCGCTCTAAGAGCAGTTAAACTCTCCAATAGGCTTTCAAGGGAGGTAGTGGAATCCCTATCTTGGGAGGTTTTTAAGAACAGGTTGGGCAAACACTTGTTAAAGATGTCTCGGTTTACTCGATCCTGTCTTCATGCTGAGGGTTGGACTTGATGACTTCTCAAGGTCTCTTCCAGCACTACATTTCTATTATTCTGTGACTTTTAGGCTCATCTTCATCTTGTAGAAATATTTTGTTTTAATTAATTCTGCACTGTGAGGAAGTATAAATGTCCTGTTAAACTGTGCAAAGTCTTATTATTGAACATTCAGTATTTGGAGTTAACCAGTTAAGTAATTTTTAGCACAAGAGCCTTGCTTGACTTTGGCGCACACAGTGACTGTTAGGAGATGGAGCACAGTATGGAAGTGATTTCTCATTGTGGCAAATCCAGCACACAAAAAAAGGCACTGTTAAATTACATGTTCTCATGGCAGATATAAAGTATTAATGAGTTATGAATGCTCAACTTACACATTATTTATTATTTTAATAAATGGAGTGTAAATAAATCTACTTCTATGTTCAGTTATTTAGGAAACATGTTTTTTCTTTCACTTGCATGCCTGTGCATAATTATATTCTTGGTTTTTTTGTGAGTTTAACATTGATAGATAGTATGTTCAGGGCACCAGAGTGGTGCAGATACTTTTCTACAGTCTCTGCTTCCTCAGGACTGCAGGTGAAAAATACTAATGAGATGAGAAGGTAAATCTGCTATCAGTGGAAAGCTCTGCAGGGCACTGGAAGCTAGGGGCAGCACGGATTTGATGGAACTGTCTAAGAGGAAAATTGGTTTAGACCCTAGTATCACATTTCCTAACATTCTGTGCCCAGAATTTCCATAATGGCTCCTATACCTTACAAGCTTTGTGTCAGTGAATGGTAAATATTGACACTTAGGTCTAAGACTACTGTGCTTATTTAACATTCTGTTTACATGAATAGTAGTGTTTCACACCGGTTTCAGGCTGTCTGCAGATTGAGGCAGGCAGCAGTGCATCAGTTTATATTTGGTTCACCATATGGACAGATATGAGGCCAGATCCTCAGTTTGTATAGAAGGGCATAGCTTCGTTGAAGCCAGTGAAGCTATGGAGATTCGCACCAAATGAGGGTCTGGTCCTTGATTATTGCTTTGATTATTGGTCCTTGATTATCTGGTCCTTGATTATTGCTTGATTATTGCTGACTGATTTGCTTCAGCACACACTTGAACCCTTTCTATTGCCCTCAAATTTTAGTAAGTTAAACCATTTCCCTCAGAAGCCAATTGAAATTATTTTCATTTAATAGAAAAACTGGTAACTACAACTTTGCATGCATGTCCCCTCCCATCTTTTGAATGATGCTATCTACTGACTCAGTTTAGCCTGCTTGATATAGGACGATCTGGTAACAACCAATATTGAGGAAATTCCATTAAAATCTATGAAGACCAAACATTATAGTAACAAGGGAAGTTTAGGAGATGCAAACCTCTACTATACAACATGAGCCAAACTTTGAGAGCTTTTAAAATGGACCTTCACAAATCTGCATTTGTACAAGCATATTTTGTGGGACTTCTTTGACAGGTGTATTGGAAATTTGGCCCACTATGATTTACTTGTCCTCGGGGTGGACAAAAATTGGTGATTTTTAAAAAAGGGGATTTTATTTAAATTGGCTTTTTTAAATTTAAATTAAATGCAGGTTTACTTAAAAAAAAAAAAAAAAAAACCTATTTACATTTAAATTAGAAATTGACAAGCTGTTAAGACCTGAACTTCCCTTTTATAAAAAAAAATGTAAATTCAAGACAAGAAATAATATTTAGTACATATTTGCTACCAAGTTTTAAAGAAAGTCAGATCACTGAACTGGTGGAAGTCACTGGCTGAGCACTTAAAGCTTGTTTTCCTCTTCTAATCTGCGCATAAAAACTGGGTATGCGAGGACGAGATCTACTGGTTTTAAAATCTTGAAGGATATAGTATCAGAAATCAGTTCAATTCGCTAACTGCAGATAGTATTTCCTTTGCTTAATAAATCAGTTAGTGAAACGTGCAAAACATGTTTTGGTAAACTTTTTTTTGACGTATCCAGCACACTTTTTATTTAATAAAAAACTGTTACAGTCCTGGTTTTGTGCATTTTAATGTAATTTGCATTTTCATGCAAATAAGGTTTCGGTAAAAAATAATCACCATCTGATAAAGAAGTGTAATGGATCATTCACCATTTTTCTGAAATACAAAATCCAAAAATTAAGCGTTTGAATAAATGTATGTTAAATTATGTAATTGCTTAAGTGTGTGTATGTGAGAGAGAGAGAGAGAGAGAGAGATGTATTCTGATTAGCAAAAGGAAGCACCAGCTTTAGTGTAAAGACTCTATATAGTTGCAAAATCAACATGTTTTAAATGTTGCCAACCAATAAGAAACACCTTTCATTGGAAAATGACAAAAGTGCAAATGCAAAACACAATTAAAATAGATTTAAATCAAGGTTTTCTGCTTGCTGGTTTGTCGATTAAATGAGTCCATTCTGCTTTTCCTTTCCTGATGACTTAGAACTATTTCTCATAGCTATCAGAGTTTCTGCCCAAATGTTCAGTGCAAAAGAGTTAATGTAGACTAAGTAAACAAATATTTTTATTTATGTAACTGACTTTTATCATAAAAACCTGAAGTCAGTGTAACTTTGATTTGATGAGGAATTGGTTTTTGTTAATCGTAAGCAAAAAATATTCTTAATTGACCTTTGCCATGTATACCAGAACTACTTAAAATGAAATTATTTAACGACTAAATCAGTTTAGGGATAGTGCTTTCGGATGTCTTTTTTAAATTTGTCACAAATTTAACAAAAACACCATATATTCACAGGTAGCCAAAGCAGCTTTTCAACGAAACAACAATCCACTTGATGCAGCTATTTTTTACCTTGCAATGAAAAAGAAGGCTGTGATTTGGGGATTATACAGGTAGGAAACATACAAGAAAACAGTTCTTTATAAATTCTAAGATTTGTAAATATTTGCTCTTAAGTACAATTCCATATTGTCCCATCCACTTGATAAAAAATAATTTGTCTCCTCTTTTATTCAAAAGCAATAAAAAAGTTCCAAAAATTCCTATTACTGGTATGTACATATACTACGGTAATCATAATGTGTTTTCTGAAGTGTCTGTTCATTTTTGTTTTTTACTGGATCTTGCCACACAAGTATTTTAGCCAAAAATGTTTAGATGCTCTTCAGTCTTTAAATCTCTGTATGTTTAAAAAGACTGCCTGGTTCATGTTCTTTCAGTCCTATAATTTAGAATTCAGTCTTCCTTTTAAATTTTCAATTTCAGCAGGATGTATTCATAATTCACACATTGTGGTATTTGAAAATGTGTTTGAGATTATTTTGATTAATCTTAAAATAGGTACAGTATATGCATTTTAATCCAGTATATATTTTAAAAAGTGTACATTCGGGGCCTTAAGAAGTGTGATACAAATTTCAAAACTGTACTGTACATGTGCAGTGACTAACTTACATGTTGTTAGATTACATATTAGTCAAGATTTGCAAAAGTGGATGGCTAAAGTTTAGTCTCTTAAATTCGTAGCAGCCTCATCCATTACTACACAACCCTGAGTCATTCCAGAGCACTATTCTGTGAGTATACTGAATGAGGCCGCGGGTCCCGAGGAAAAAATAGTATGTGATCATATACATAAAGACTGTATCATAATGGTCATGCACAAGGGGGCTGAACTGAAGTCACATGGCATCCTTAATTCTGTCACTTCCTAACTTTTGAGTGCTCAACTTTGCAACCTTGATGTTCTTTTAATGTAGGTTTTTGATGTAATATACTTTATTTTTAAGAATGATCTTGGGACAAATGAACTTTTCCATGTTAAACAATACTAAACAAGTTTTTTCTCATCTATCTTGTTAAATCTGCAGGTCCCAAAAAGAAACTAAGATGACACAGTTCTTTGGAAACAATTTTACTGAAGATAGGTGGCGTAAAGCAGCATTAAAGAATGCTTTTTCTTTATTAGGCAAACAGCGCTTTGAACATTCTGCAGCATTTTTCTTGTTGGCTGGTCACTTGAAGGATGCAGTTGAGGTAATAAAATAGTAGATTCTTCTATTTGTTTAAACAGTCCTGATTTTATGATGATTTTAGTCATTTCTAATAATTTTGTCTCCTACGTTTACAGATATCTTCTTAAATAGGTTTACAGTGCATCTGAAATTTTATCATCTAGTGTGACACGACTTGGAAATTCTCTATATCTGTATCTTGTGATTACTGCACCTTTGGATCATTATTGAAAAGCTTCTCACACAGTGTAAAATTGTTTTTTTGATTTTTACTTTTTCATGTCATTAATAAGGCTTTGATGCACAACTATTCCTGAACTTTGCACTTGGATTTAAAAATGTGTTTTGTTTTTATCATTTCTCACCTAATACTAAGTTAAAGCTACAATTGATTTCTCAGTGATAGTAATGGTAGATAGTCTGTCCAATAACTGTTGCTTTTAGGCTTTCAGTGATCTATCAAAGGAAACCCAGGAGGTTGTTGGAACTGGGAGGGTCCTTGGGTGCTGCTGTAGTCTGGCTCCAGAGCATAGAGATCCCTTCACAAGGAAAAAAGCCACCTGGCTGAATAGTTAGAAGGGAGGTTGGTGGAAAGTGAGGGCATAGGGGTTTGTCTAGTATAGTTTATTGGACAGCATGGACAACTTGATGAAGAGTTGTGTGTACATCTCACTGGGTAGCTGAACTCTCCTGTGAATCAAAGGTACAATGTCATGTCAAAATTCTGCAAATGCTGTTATGACAATATCGTGTCAAGCACAGTTTGTCCAGCCAGATGCATCATGCTGGAAGATTGTATGGAGTGAATGTAAGGAGGGTAAATTATATGCAGGAACTCTAAACCCTTCCATACATTACTGGGTGATACTTTGCTGTCATCATGTATTTGCAATTGCTGTCAGATTGTTTGCAGAATTGAGCAAAATGGACACTTTCAGTGAAACCATATTTCAGCAGGCTCATTTTACATTTTTGTCCTGTCATAAAATCATGTATTCTTGGTGGTGGCCTTTTAACCTTAGGAGAAATTAACATTTAGTCTCTTAAAAATGTTTGGTTTTTTTAATTAGGTCTGCCTTGAAAAATTGGGTGACATTCAGCTGGCTCTTGTAATATCAAGGCTTTATGAGTCAGAGTTTGAAGTATCTAGCATGTATAAATCCATACTGCAGAAGAGAATTTTGGGAAGTGCCTTTCCTGGTAAGGAGAGCTCATCAAACATGCATTGTGACCCTTTTCTCCGAAGTATGGCTTTTTGGATTTTGGAAGATTATAGCAGGGCTCTTGATACTCTAATTAAGCAACCTGCTGGAAATGAAGAAGGTAAGAGTTTAAATATATTAGCTATGAAATAAGTTGCTAGTATTTGTGCTCTTAAATTTAGTCCACAGTTTAAAGTCTGTTTTGACTTTAGTCGACTCCTGTAAAGCCAGAAAGACCACTTGATGCCTATTTTATTGCTCACCTTAATAAGTGGGGCAGAAAAAATACCTTTGCAGTTTAAATGTTTGTAAAAATATGTTTGTATTGTTGACAACTATATATTGTAACCATAATGATGTGCATGAATGGGAAAGGAATGAATTTATTCACAATACCATTTAACATTGTGAACATGTGAGCTTGAATCAGTGTAACTGGAATTAGTCCGTGACAAATCACTCTTAAATTTTAAAGAAGCACTAAAGTCTTGTTCTTGAGCTGTTTTTTGTAACAGCAATTGTAAAATGAAAATATAATCTAACTTAATTGGCCACATCTTTGTGACCCAGGAACCATTTTCCTGATTGCTGTAGAGTAGAGCTCCAGAGACATGATGATGATTCTTACATTGTGTGGATAGTCTTGTCTTCTCAGGAAGTGTCTACCACAAGGACACAAAAATTGGAAAATTGTTTGGTGTGGTGGATTCATATGGACTCCTCTGAGTGCCCCATGTACACTGTGTGATAGCATTCATTGGTTTTAAATCTGTTGAAATTAACTAACTTCATACCTGTTAGATTTGTGGTCTTTTAAGTCCACTGTGAACTAGCTCAAGGTTAGACTACAGCCCAAGTCCAAAGGCTTTAGTCTAAGGAATTTCAAATGCACCAACACCCTAATGGTCACTGGACAATGTCTTGATCCTGATGATGCTGTTGAAAGCACCTTTTGAACTAATTGATAAAAGCACTATTCTAATGATTTCATTTCACAAAGTATTTCAGGTTGTAATGGCTGATTAAACTGTATACTAAGTTTTGTATAATTTTTATATATTTGTATTTCTTATATTTTATACATATATTTATATATAGATATAAATATAAAAATAATGTAAATATTATCGATGTAATTGCTTCTTTGTGTTCTATAGTTGTCATAAAACTGTTTAACAACTTGTTTTAAGATGTGCTTTTGGGAGTTGTCTGTTTTGTGCGGGACAGGATGGATGAAAAACCACATCTACTTTATTTTTTTCATTTTCGATGTTAACATGATCTTTGGTAAGACATACTGGAAACTACAGTTTAAATTGTTCTCACAGTAGAAAAATTGCATACCTCCATCTGACAGTGGGCAGTGGAGGATGCTGTATGCTTTTATAGACGGTACAAAAGTCTAGGATTCAGAGTTCTAAATTACTGTAGCCGAACTGATCTCACTGTATGAAAAATTGAGTAATATTCCCTCCAAACTATGGGCCCAATTCTGCTCTCATTCAAACTGCTCTACCATTCATTTCGACAGCAGTCAGATCTGGCAATGAATATGTGTTGCTGTACTTTGTCTAAAACCAGTTATTGCTCTTTACTGCTGAAAATTGAAGTGATAGTGAAAAGAGAGAAACAGCAAACTTAAAATTACATACCTGTCCTATATTAATTATATTGGTCATATAGATTTCTAATTAGTTTATGAGCTGGCAGAAGGTAAACATTAACATTCAATATGAATTATTCTTCTGTGTTGTGATTTTTCTCATTTCTTTACAGATGAAAATGGTGCCTCCCCAAGTTGTGACCCTTCAGTGTTCAACTTCTATAATTATCTCAGGACACATCCTCTCCTGCTGAGACGTCATTTTGGCTCTTCTGAAACCTCAACACGCATTTGCCTAACTATAGAAAATGGACTGGCGGACCAAATAAATTTAAGTGAAAGAAGATTGTTTTTCACTACAGCACATGCACATTTAAAAGCTGGCTGTCCCATGTTGGCTCTAGAAGTGTTATCAAAAATGCCAAAAGTGGTCAAGAAGTCAAAGCCTTTTTGTACAAATTCTAGTTTAATGGACACTAGTAAGGACTTCTCACTTTCTTCACCAATAAGGTTAGAGACTAAGGAAGATAAAGGTTCCATTGTTGATTTGGCACAACCAGTACTAAATGGTTTGGGATCCTCTTCAGATTGTTCATCAGACAAACAGTCAAGCTCTGCTCTTTCTTTTGATTGGAGTCAACCAAGTCTAGTATTCCAAGATGAACCGTTGGAACTAAAGTGGGAAAGTGACAAAGATGAAGAAAGTGAAGATTCTTCTCTTGTAATGAAAGAGCTGAAACCTTTGCACAAGATAAGTGAAAAGCTAGATGAAACTAGTTCTAACTACTCAGAGTCTTTCAGTGCGGTTGATGAAAATTATCTTTTAAGTCCATCAGAAGATGTGATCTCAGCACAGTTAAAGTTTAGAGCATGCTTGAAGATTCTCACAGTAGAGCTTCGTACACTATCCACTGGTTATGAGGTAGATGGTGGGAAGCTGCGGTATCAGCTTTACCATTGGCTTGAAAGAGAAGTTGTAGCTCTTCAAAAAACCTGTGACTACAGTGCTGTAGTAGAGGAGGTACAACCTGGGATTAGCATGACTGTTGATGAAATTGCATTAAGTGAAAACACTGACGAATTATCTGACCAACCAAAAGCCATGCTGCAGAGAGAAAGCTTTCAGAAAAGGCGACAATGGCTTCTAAAATACCAGTCACTCCTGAGGATGTTTCTTAGTTACTGTATACTTCATGGATCTCATGGTGGGGGGTTGGCATCCGTGAGGATGGAACTGATTTTGCTTTTACAAGAATCTCAGCAGGTATGTGCTTTCATCCTGTTTCACAGGGCATGTTAAATACCATTGTCAGATATTAATTTTTTAAAAACATGTGCATTGTTAAACTTTTTTCTCTTCCATGTATTACAATTAAAATGAATAACCGTGCTCTTACCTGTTATATCCCAGTAATTTTGTAACATAAATTATGTAGGAATTCATGCAAATATAATTTACTCTTTCTAAATAATTTATCCTATCAATTGGATTTAAAGTTTTTAACTAGACAGTGTTAACCTAGTTCTTGTAAGAAGTTATAGCTGCTCCAACTATAATTGTTTTTTTTTTAAAGGAACAGTCAATACAAACACTTCCGAGTCCTCTGCCAGAACAGAACTCTATACCTCTCCTATTTGCCTGCACAGCCAGTGCCAAAACAGTGGTGGCCAGTCCATTACTGAATCTCAGCAACCTGACTCATGATATATTACATGCAGTAATAAACCTTGATTCACCACCTCACCCAGATATCCAGAATAATAAGGTAAGTATTTTATTATAATAAGGTAAGCTTGTACAGTTTGCTTAAAGCTAACAGATTCTTTGACAGCTTGGAAACATTTTATGTCTATAACTAAAATGAATGCAATGCATAGATACGTTGCCTATTCTCTGTACCTTTTTGATTAAAAATCACTAGATTACTGGAAATAAAATATTTCATTTTATTGATAGTGGGCAGCTACTGTGACGTACTTAAATGGGAGTTGAGGTAGATGAGCACCTCTCAGGATTGGGCCCTCGTGTGATGTCTGCAGAGGAGTACGAATTTTTGAAAGAGTTGTACAATATGCAGTTCTTCTTCTAGTACCTGCTCATGTAGATTCCATTCTAGGTGTGTGTGAGCCCACATGCACAGTCTTCGGAGATTTTTGCTTTAGCGGAATCCATAGGGTTGGCTGTGGTGCCTCCTTGAGTACCTCACCTATGCGCTGGTATATGGGCACCCGTCGACCCTACGCCCTCTCAGTTCCTTTTTAACACCCGTGAAGGGTGGTCAGAGGACCTTGTCTTGCAATTGCAAGAGCATTAGCAATTCTTCAACAGCCCACTGTCTGTTGTCTTTGTACGTAGTTAGCCTTTAAGTTAAGTGTTGGGTAGTTTGGTAGTTAGACTCCCCGCTGGGATTTCACTGTGGAGGAGCATGTGCCCTGTTCCCCCGGCTTCAAACCATGCTCATCATGCAACAAGCCGATGCCTATTAGTGACCCCCATGACACGTCTCTGAAGTGCTTGGGGGAGTCCCATAGAAAGGAGAAGTGTAGAATCTGTAAGAAGTTTCGCCCTTGAACCCAAAAGGAGCGGGATATCCGCCTGAGGGCCCTCCTCATGGAGGCTGCTCTTCGTCCTGCCTCAGAGCCCTCCCGCTCGGATCCCACACTGAGCACCTCGGCATCCGTGCAGAGCGCACGGCCAGCACCAGGCTCCGCCTGGCACCAATCCCCCTCACCAGTGCTGAAGAAACTGCAAAAGAAGAAAAGCCCCTCGGCACTGGAAGAGAAAGGGGCCTCAGGCAAAGGACCTATGTCAGGCCATGTGCCCTTCACGGGGGTACCACTGAGGTCTGACCCCTCAGCCCGGCCAGCGATCCATCTCTGACTCCCAGGCGCAGCAGGGGATCCCAGCTTCTCCTAGGGCCCTCATTGCCTGATGCGGCCCGGGCAGCTAAAGAACAGTCAGTCTGGCCAAGTGCCGGACTCAGCTAAGTCCCTAACAGCTAAGGGCAAGTCGGTCATGGGGCGGCCCCATAGGGCAGTGGAGCACCCTCGGTCCCTGGACCACAGGCGTAGACCCCCGTCTTCGTGGCTTAGGACCTTCCTGGCACTGCCTTCCCATTTCTGGCTAGAAGACCCAGGTCCCCCATGCTACGCTCTTCCCCCTATGACACATGGGACACTGGAATCAAGGCCCTGGTCCCCGTACTACTGGTACCGGCGAGCTTCCCGTCAATAGCCACGGCACAAGTCACCCTCACCCAGACGGTCTCCCAGACATCGGTCCCCACTGGGGCGGGATTGCTCCCAGTCATGGGACTGGTCTCCATCCCCCCAAGCCTCCTCCCCGCCCCATACCACTCATTGGGCAGGCACCGATCCTCACCCTCATCTCGCTGGTCGCTGACCAGAGTCAGTTGGCAGACTCAGACCTCAAAGGCTCCGCCCTGGTCACCAGGAGGGCAATGGTCCAACTCAGACCAGGAGATCAGCCCCTCGCCAAAGAGGGGTGATTTGCCACCGACCCACGAAGCTGGCACGGTGCCTGCAGCAATGGCATGGCAGCAGGGATGATGGCCTGCTCAATGGCCATACTGGAATCTGTGGGGCATTCCCGTAATGCCGGTCCCGTATTCCCACCAGTCCTCCCTGGCAGCCTTGGGCAAACTATCCATGGCACCAGGATTGGAACATGGTACCGAATCTGACCTGGGGGCAGCGCACTGGACTCCAGCTCCTAAGAAGCCATCTCTGGAGAAGGAAGGAGAACCCGCCCCTCCTTCGTCGTCATCTCCAGACGAAGTGGTGGCAGGTCCCTCCCAAACGGGCAGCCCCCCAACAAATTCCAGGAGAACCAGGCCCTCCTTAAGAGGGTGGCTACAAACTTGAACTTACAAGTTGAGGAGGTTGTGGAGAAGTTTGATGACCTCTTTAACATTATATCCTCTTCCACCCCGGCCCAGGTCACGCTGCTTGTCCACCCAGGGGTCCTGAAGATTGCCAAATCACTGTGGCAAACCCCCTCTTTAATTCCGCCTACTTCTAAGAAGGCGTAAAAGAAGTACTATGTCCCTGCAAAAGGGTTCAAATATTTGTACGCACACCCACCAGTAACATCACTGGTTGTGTCCGCTGTTAATGAAAGGGAGAAGCATGGCCAGTCAGTGGCACGCTGAAAAACAAAGATGCCAAGAGACTGGACTTATTTGGCAGACAGATTTATTCGACAGCCTGAAATTTGGGGTGTCTAACCACCAGGCCCTGTTAGGCAGGTACAATTTTAACCTGTGGGACTTCCTTAGCAAATTCAAGGAGGCCCTCCCGCAAGACTGGGCCCAGGAGTTTGCTGCTTTGGTGGATGAAGGCACAGCCGTGGCAAGGGGAGCCCTTCAGATGGCCTGGGATGCAACTGACTCAGCAGCCAAGGTGGTCACCTCTGCAGTGGCCATGAGGCACAGCTCCTTGTTGCAGTCCTCCGGGTTGTCCCAGGAGATGCAGGCCACTATACAGGACCTCCCCGTTTGTGGGGATGGGGCTCTTCTCCGAGCTCACGGACTTGACACTCCATGGCCTTAAAGATTCCCATGCCACCCTCCGCTTCTTGGGCCTCCATACTCCTTAGCAGGCCAGGAAGCCATTCTGCCCTCTGCTTCCTCCACCTCCGCAGTCTAGGTCCTGGGGGACTCCCCGGTGGGGCACCTACTGGAACAAGGATAGAGACAAGGGGTCTAAGTGTGACACATGTCGTCTTCCCATTCATCTGCTCAGCCTGGCCTTTCCAGAAACCCAGGAGGCCAGAAGCCATCATTTTGAGGGTGCCCTTGAGGATGACATCCCAGTCACCTCACAGGATCTACCCTCCCACTCTTTCCTCAACCACCTCTGCCCCTTCTGGTCAGCCTGGTCTGGGCTGACCTCGGACTGTTGGGTGCTCCAAGTAATATCCTCAAGTTACACCCTGCTCTGTTGTACACCTCCCCCCCCCCCCCCCCCGCCCCGTGCTGTTAATTTACAGGGTCCTCATGAATATCAAGCAGGACAGGGCAAAGATGATCCTCATAGTGCCAGCTTGGCTGTGCCAGCACTGGTTCAGCATGTTGCTGGACCTCTCAATGGCTGCTCCGTTACATCTACGCTCAGGCTGGACCTGCTGTCACAAAACCACGGTAGTCTTCTGCATCTGAACCTAGCAGCGCTGCACCTGGCGGCTTGGCTGCTGCATGGTTAAATGCAGAGGAGCAGGAATGCTCGGCTGGTGTCCAGCAGGTCCCGTTAGGCAGCAGAAAGTCCTCCACTAGAGCGACGTACCTGTCCAAATAGAAGTGGTTCACTTGTTGGATCTCAGATAAAGGAATTCGGCCCTAGAGGTCTCGCTGCAGTTAGTCCTGGACTATCTTCTGCAACTCAAGCTCCCAAGGCCTGTCTATTTCATCTATCAAGGTCCACTTGGCTGCTATCTCTGCCTTCCATCTGCTGCTCCAGGGTAGAGCGGTTTTCGCCCAGGATGTGACTGCCACGTTCCTCAAGCACCTCTACCCACACATCAGGGAACCCGTACCTCTGTGGGACTTGAATCTTGTTCTGTCGCAACTCCTGGGGCCCTCCTTCGAGCCACTGGCTTCCTGATCTCTCCTGTCCTTTCCTGGAAGGTTGTGTTCTTGGTTGCAATAACATCTGCCCGCTGGGTCTCTGAGATTAGGACGCTTACCTCTATACACTCTTTTTACAAAGACGGTCCAGCTGCGGCTTCACCCGGCTTTCCTGCCAAAGGTGGTCTCACAGTTTCATACGGGTCAGGACCTTTACTAACCTGTCTTTTTTCCAAAACTGCATAAGTCGGAGGAGGAGCATAGGTTGCATTCCCAAGATGTCAGGAGGGCGCAATCCTTCTACATTGAAAGGACCAAGCCATTCCACAGGTCGACACAATTGTTCGTCGTGTTGGCCTACAGGATGAACAGTCATCCAGTGTCTGCTCAAATAATTTTTTCTTGGATCGCTGCCTGCATCCGCTGCTGCTACGATCGGGCACAGGTGCTATCTCCGACAATTTGTCACCACCCACTCAACCAGGGTGCAAACCCCTTTGGCAGCTTTCCTAGCCCAAGTGCCTATCCAGGACATTTGTAGGGTGGCCAACTGATCATCCAGCCGCACATTCACGTCCCATTACGCACTTATCCAGCAGGCCCGGGACGATGCTGGCTTCGGTAGAGCAGTACTGCAAGCCACTAGACTGTGAACTCCGAGTTCACCTCCAGTGATACTGCTTGTGAGTCACCTAGAATGGAATCGACGTGAGCAAGCACTCGAAGAAAAACCGGTTACCTACGTTTAGTAACTGTTGTTCTTCGAGATGTGTTGCTCATGTCCATTTCATTACCCTCCCTCCTACCCCTCTGTCAGAGTTGCCGGCAAGAAGGAACTGAGAGGGCATAGGGCCTGCAGTGCCTATATACCAGCACATAGGTACGGCACTCAAGGGGGCACCACTGCTGACCCTACAGTTACCGTTAAGGCAAAAATCTCCGACAACTGTGCACATGGGTACGCACAGTGGACTCTAGAATGGACTGGAGATGAGCAACACATCTCGAAGAACAACCGTTACAAAAGATAACTTTTTTTTTTCATTTTTTTACTGTTTTGAATGAATCAAGAGTTCCTGATACTTCAGTATAAAATCTTATTTTATATTAATTTTCTTCCCTGCCTCTATTTAAATAAAGCTGATAATTTGACAATTAATAAAAAATAAAAAATAACAAGCCCTGTAATTACTGCTTAAAAATTACAAAACATCTATGACATGAAGCGGTGCATCTTTATGCAATGATAAAATATTTCCCAAAAAACATTTTCTTTTTCTTTGCAAGATTCCCTCCTTAGTTGCTTTTGAATAAAAACTAAATTTAATACTTTCCAGGGTATTGGGCAGTGATTATCTAAGAAGCTTACAAGTGTTAGCACCAACTCCCATTTACTTTCAATGGGAACTAGGCACGTAAATCTTCTGGGCACCTTTGGAAAATCCCAGCCTCATATCTTAAAATTATTATCCTATGGGATAATGTACAAGATGTTTATATGAAGGATAGTATTTGTGTAACTTAATTAACTGATGCTTTTATCAAAGAATAAATTAAAAGGAAATCCCTTTTTTTTCTTCTCCTACCCCCGTCATTAATTTACTTTGAGACAGAATATAAAATGTGTGTGTGCTAGGACAACAATGAGCCTGTTCAATGCAATCCATAATAAACTGTGTGTATGTGGCTTAGAGCTGCAGCAAAGATCAGTCCAAAAAAACTAAATGTCACTGCAGTTCTTTATTCAAGAGCTCCAATCTGAGGCAACTGTCAAGAGGCAGCATACTAACAAGCTTGATTGTAATTCTTTCTAGTTGATTGTGCAATATGCTTAATTGTAATATGCTTTCCAATCTGGTTCTTTTTTAAAACTTGGTTATGTGTTTATATGCATGATTTTAGTGGAATCTACATTGTGAAGTTCCATAAATACTAGAAACTCAAACTACTCTTGGCTAATAGGCATTTGGCAATGCAATGTTCTTGCTTTTTTTTATTTAGAAATCAATTCTACAAACACTTCAATGTATGTATAACTTGCTCATCTGTGTAGCCCCGTTTCCTTCAAAACTTGTGTTTTCAGGATTGGACTTTCTAATTCACTGTGGGTCCCCCCAGTCAGTATTGTGAATTAGCAAAATTCAGCTGTAATGGAATAGCTAAATTTGCTTTCTGATCTGTTAGAAATATATCACCTGTTTAAATACATTACATTAAAAGTTGCCGCCAGATATAACTCCATTATTGGTCACTTTCTTGTTTGGCATAGAAGGTGACATAAACATAGTATCAGAGACTTCCATTCAGGACTAGGCATACAATTTTTGTCGCATTCATGGTGGTTTTGGCCTCTTGAAGTATTTTAATGAATGAGAGTAACCTATACAAATGTTCAATTTGTAGTGTAATCTGTACTGTAAATACTTTGTCTTCCAGATACATGTAATGCATACCTTAGCAGCATCACTCTCTGCCTGCATCTACCAGTGCCTTTGTGGTGGCCACAGCTACAGGTAAAGAACTATAAAAAGCAGACTTTGGAGCACAGCCAGGGCATTAGCTCACTATGCTAACAGTTTGATATATAAACAGTGCACCTAAAAACTGTCTGTGTGGCTCTGTCATATTGTGAGTACTGTGTATTAGCCAATTGTAAACAGAATTGCAGTGTTTTATATAAACATAGCTTGTTGTTTCTTTTCCACAGTTCATTACAAGCAAACCAGTTTACTGGAACAGTATACCAGACACTGCTGCTTACCCAGCGACATACTCTAAGAACAAGCTTAGATGAAACTGTAACTCCCAATACATCTCCAGCTCAGTGGCCAGGTATCTAGTAATTGTAATTTTGAGTGCTTGACTTGAAAGTTGTAAAGTTCTTTTAATGTAGCTTTTTGCTTATGTTTGAGTAGATTATTGGACTACTGATTAATGACATGTTTAATACACTAACCTGTAAAACGGTGCTAAAATGCAAAAGCTAAGTACATTTTATTTCTTTCTGGAGTCTTTTAATATAACTTTAATTATTCTTTAATGTCTACATTTTGTCCTCCAAATAAGTAAAAGGATTCATACATTTGATTATATCATGCATCTTTGATTGTAAACCAGGTAGTATTTACTTCCTATTATTTTTATATTTTAGGAATAACAGCTTTGATACGTCTTTTGAATTCTGCTGGCGAGGAAGCCCAGCCAGGACTCACAGTTTTACTTTGCGAAATTCTAACAGCAGTCTACCTTAGTCTCTTCATTCATGGTCTAGCAACGCATTCCAGCAGTGAATTGTATAGAATTATGACCCATCCTTTTAATGACAAAATGTGGTCTGCTGTCTTTGGTGGAGGAGCTCATATTCCTAGCAGAGGACAGATGCAACAGACAACAAAAACTGGTTAGCTTACACTTTTTTTTATTTACCTGTCTTTTAGGGATTTTTTTAAATATTTCTGAAAAAAATTTCTTAATTACCACACAAAATAGCTTGTCTTGAGTAGAAATTCATTGTGTACCTTACTCTAGTTCATGTTCAAAGCAATGTTTAAAAAGACAATACAGTAAATTGCTCTAATGCTTAGTGGAGCTGTTGTTCTATAGAATAGAATACAAAAGGGGAGTGAATGGTAATGACATGCACTTCTGTGAATTTTTAATCCTATAAAAGCAGATTTAGGGTTAATCTTTTATACTGCTTCTTTTTCAGTTATGCCAGAGTGTAGAAAATAGAATATTAAAAATAGTTCTTGCAGAGCTCCGCTTTTGACTCTCTCCTGACACAGTAGCCTTATCTATGTTCCTTTACTGCAAGTACAGTGTGTGTTTTCTCTCTTTGGCAGGTAGGCACTTCTCTATGCCTAGCCCACACCAGGTAGTAGTGTTCTCTATGGAATGCGTGGGGTTTTCCAAATCCCTTGCTGCCATCAGTACTCATAGTCCTACCAAACATGCAGGCAAGATATTAGCTTTAGTATTTAGGTCTGTAAAAACAGTTTGCATATATAGAAATAAAACCGGTGAAGAAAAATTTCTGATCGCAAGCCATGAGCCTGAATTTAAGAACTGATCAGCATTTTTTTTTGTTTCATCCGCAATTGGATTACATGTCAAAAAAATTGACACATTTGTAGCATTTTTGCTATGCTTTAATTTAAACCAATTTTAAATAGAAAAATAACATTGCTCAAACCATGGTTTGGCATCATCAGAAGTGTTTCAAATCCTAGTTTATGGAGGCTGCTTGTTTTGCATCAAATGGATATATGGGCCATGATGACTGTGGATTTCTAAGTGTTCATCCAAGACACCGAAAGTGATATTTTCTCACTTTTTGTATACTTAAAATATTTTTAGTAACTAGAGATAATCCTTTAGAATAGCAAACAAATAATGAATATTGTAAATACATGAATTCTAAATTGTCCTGAGAGCGATTGATTTCTTTTTTTAAAATACATTTTTCTTTAGTGCAAATTATTAGTTTATCGATACAGAGCTTAGGATAATTTTAAACATGATATTCATGTAAATGCCTTGATAGAGAGAACTTGATATAAATGTAAATATGCATATTTTAGTGAGTTATTACTGCAAAATTAATATCCACTTTTGTGTAGTTCTAGATGTGTCACAGACCTTGGAACCAGTGGAAATCTAGAAATTTAAGTCTGTTTTTGATTAAATCTAATAAATTTGCATTTTGTATGCATTTCATAAGACATATATTAGAATAGTTAGGCTCAGGAGTTTTGGGATCAGGATTTGGCGTTCTAATCCTGGATCTGACCGTTGTTTCTCTGCAGCACTGTCTTAAGACATTGGGCTTGTTTGACAGTTTCAGCCTTTCTAAAATGGGGACATACAACTTGACATACATGGCTTGTTAGGAGGCTTTACTCAGAAGTGTACAAAAAGAATCTAGTTATTATAGGTTCATAGATATTTAGGTCAGAAGGGACCATTATGATCATCTAGTCTGACCTGCACAACGCAGGCCAAAGAATTTCACCCACCACTCCTGCAAAAAAAAACCTCACACCTATATCTGTGCTATTGAAGTCCTCAAATCGTAGTTTAAAGACTTCAAGGAGCAGAGAATCCTCCAGCAAGTGACCTTGCCCCATGCTACAGAGGAAGGCGAAAAACCTCCAGAGCCTCTTCCAATCTGCCCTGTAGGCAAATTCCTTCCTGACCCCAAATATGGCGATCAGCTAAACCCTGAGCATATGGGCAAGATTCATCAGCCAGATACTACAGAAAATTCTTTCCTGGGTAACTCGGATCCCACCCTATCTAATATCCCATCACAGGCCATTGGGCCTATTTACCATGAATATTTAATTACCAAAACCATGTTATCCCATCATACCATCTCCTCCATAAACTTATCGAGATTAATCTTAAAGCCAGATAGATCTTTTGCCCCCACTGTTTCCCTTGGAAGGCTATTCCAAAACTTCACTCCTCTGATGGTTAGAAACCTTCGTCTAATTTATAGTCTAAATTTCTTGGTGGCCAGTTTATATCCATTTGTTCTTGTGTCCACATTGGTACTGAGCTTAAATAATTCCTCTCCCTCTCTGGTATTTATCCCTCTGATAAATCCTTGAGGAACTCCACTGGTAACCTCCCTCCAGCCTGACAGTTCACCTTTCAGTAGGACCCGTTGTTGTCTCCCCTTTAACCAATTCCTTATCCACCTTTCAGTTTTCCTATTGATCCCCATCTTATCCAATTTAACTAATAATTCCCCATGTGGCATGGTATCAAATGCCTTACTTAAATGGGACAAAATACAACATGGTTTTACAAAAGGTAGATCATGCCAAACCAACCTGATCTCCTTCTTTGAGAAAGTAACAGATTTTTTAGACAAAGGAAACGCAGTGGATCTAATTTACCTAGATTTTTTTTAGTTATTAGGGTATTTATAAATATATATATATATTTTTAGTTACTACAACTGTTACTTTTTTTGTTCATTCCTTTAAAGTTGACTTAAAGGAAATGAAAATTGGCTTATTCTTCTAATTTTGTTTTTGTTTGACATATGAAGATGTTCTGAAAGGTGATAAAGTTAGGGTTTTTTACTGCTTGGTTTTTACCTTAGAAGTTCAGAGCTTTTTTTTACCCTGGAAGGCTCTCGTCTAGTGATTTGGAAAACTAGTACAGTTATGATATTACAGAAGTCATGAGGCAAAAACAAAAAATCCAGAAACTGTTCTGAAAAAAATCATACATAGTATAGTGATACCAAAAAAAATGGCACAAGTCCAATTTCTAAAAATCCTTTGCAGATGACTGAAATACTACATGCTTAAATAACAGTTGTGTGTAGGGGAAGAAGAAAACAAAGAAATCAAGCACAAAGTCCTGCTAAAATTGGGGGAGCCAAAAGGGAGATATAGGGGGAAGCAACGTCTGAGCTGGGAATACTAGCTATCTCCATCATCTGATCTCTCCAGCATCCAGTGACACATTAGTCATCCCACTTTATCCAGTCACCACTGACTCCCATTCAGCTTTCCTTCTGGACTGTTTGGTAACTTTCAAATATATTGCCCAATAATTCTGCCTATCTTTTTTTCCTCATCATTTCCCTTTTACATTTTATGTTAAGCTTTCACTCACAGATTGAAATTAAAGACTAATGTTTCCAGTATTAAAAAAAAAAAAAAAAAAATTCAGGTATGCATGTAAATACTTCATAATGGCATACTAGTTCAAAAATGAAATACCTGATAAACACCTGCATTATTTTTCTGGAAGTGTTTTTTTTCAGAACCCTGTCAACATTTTCGTTCCCATAAATTAAGGATGTCAAAAGGTGCTTTCTTATCTCATGGGGAGAGTTGCGGTAATGGGAGAACTCGTTCTTTAAGGTTAGATTGTGTCCACATGAGCATCACTCAGCATCAATCTTTAAGCTTCATCTTGGTTCCTTTGTGCCATCCAGAGTTCATAAAGAAATCAGACGTCCAAAAAGACTTCTGATCCTCTGAGAAATGTGGAGTATGCATTTTTCTTTGATATTTGTTCAGATATTTGTCTGACTTTGGGCATTTGTCTGAATGTGGATACTGAGCTCCCCATAAGTTGAGTTCAATATCTTTCATGCCCAAAACATGGTATCTTTATGGAACATACTTAAGCTGATGTGGGGAAAGTTTTTTCAAGTGTTGCTTAAAATCTCAGATCTAGTGACAGAAAATAAATGTGTAGTTTTAATGTCAGTTACATTTTAAAACAAATTTTAAAGTTTCTTTTGTTCATTTGCCAAGACTAACCATTCAAAATTCAGATTCCCTTGGAATAGTTTACACCCCAAGCACATAAAGCAGCATCCTCGCACTGCTTTAGGTGTTTTGAATATCACTTCTTGCAAGGAAATAGACTCCTTAATTCTATTAAGTAAAGATGGAACATATTTTTCAAATATTATTTTTGAGACACACTTAATTTAAGTTTACATATTTTGGCAGCCTTGTAAAATGTTTCCATCTCCCCTGGGAATTGTTACTTTATGTATATAAAGTATTAGTCTTTCCGTTATCCATCATGATAAAACGGTAGGTGAAAAGATACAGTACATTTCCAGGACCATTTGGAGAGTTTCAGTCTAGTTTCCTGAATAATTTCTGATTCAATTTTCTGATTGAATTCTGTGCAACTTACATAGAGAAATAAGAATTTCTCCATAATAAGAGTTATGCGGAACAATTTTGATACTCGCTTTTGTTTTATAACAGTTAGAAATCCATACTTCATTTCATGTGCTCAGTTGCTTTTGAGTATTACTGTAAATGAAAAACAAGAATTTTCTCAAATCAAGTCTTTTGTAGGAATGATTTTTAATATTCATTCAAATAGTCATTTTGGACTTCAGATTACAAGTAAAATGTTTTTTAAATTGCTTGTCTCCACAAATAAGGAATGATAATGAAAATGTTGCTGTTTGCGGTAAGCATGGTACAATTTGGATTGAACACTGAGTGCTAGTGAAGTTCTGAGTAGCTTGAAAATGCTTGGTTGATAATTTTCTTTTATTGAGCATTTTTAAAACCTTTTAAAGACAGATCTGTGATCCCAGATACCTGTCCATCTTGTCTTGTAGATGAAATGGAGCCACTTCACTATTATTCATCAGGGTTTACTTTTTCCATCAGTTCTCAAATGTTGTGTGACATACTAGAAAAGGAACTAACACTTCAAAACCAGAAAATATTTTTAACATTAAAACGATTCCATTAGCTTATCACTGAACCACAAAACTTGAATTCATCATTGTTCTCAGAAAACTTTTCAAGAAACTTTGGAAAGTTAAGGTAGTTGGAAAGGAATGTAAGTACCTCCTTTACTGCCCATTTATGAGGAAAATGAAAAATGTCATTGTCCTTTGTTGTGGCTGTCTTTTCCTCCACAACCACAAGACTTCAGAGAACCCTGAGGTCCCTCATCAAGCTGTTGCAACCCTGTGAGGAATCTACACTGTAATGCCAGATTTGCCATCCCTTCAGACCTAATGCATGTGTATGAAGGAAGTGCGCATGCGCAGCAGGAATACCAAAACCACTGTCATGAAACACTATCTGAATTTCTAATAAATTACTTCAATTGAACCTTGTGGTTTGCCCCACCACCCCTTTCCGTGTTGTAGCTTGCAAGGCAAGTCGAGGGTGTTTAAGATTCTAATATTTAAAGCTCCCAGACCACTTCAGATACTGGAATTTTTAACAACTTTCATTTTGTTGAGACCAACCATATTGGTGGAGTTGGGTGGGAGGAGAGTGGAAGAATGGAAAGAGAAGAGTAGGGACTAAATGGGGAGGAGTGCCTGCCAGTAACTGAAGTCGGTTACCAGAACTTGGAGAGTAGTGCATGAATGACCTGTAGAACCACAAGGCTGGGTTTGAGATAGACTGCTCAAGGATTGACCATTAGAGCAAACCCATGTTGATTGTCTGCACGGTGTTAGTAAAACTGATATGCATAATAAGATGAACACGGAGTATGGTTCCCAGCTTCCTTCTTGAGGTGAACTTGAGATTTCATAAGGTTCAGTCCATTCATTTTTCCTCTTCTAAGTCCCTCAAGCACTTTGTGGACATTACGTGCTGTGGGCACAGACACCAGGAGTTTTGGCAGTCTGACTTCCTCTTTCTGCTTTTGGGTGGGGAAAGACATCTTCTGTCATACTCAAGTGGCTACGTACTTCCTTCTTGTAAATATACTTTGCAGAAGGACTGCGTGTGGTGGGGGCAAGAGGCTGCCTTCTGAAAGTCATACCTTTTTCTCACCGTCTCCGTGTCTTGGACAGATGGGTTGTCTTCTGGATAGCAAAATGGTAATCGAACATTTTTTCTTTGTTACGGGACCGATGACAACACATACCAGACAATGTCCTCTAAATTCCCATGTAAATTAATCCCACTCTTGTTTGTGCTGCGTGTTGCCAAGCATAGCCCAGATTCCTGATGGGGGTGGGGTGGAGAGGGACTCTGTGGGAGCTGCTGAGGAAAGAAGAATTTTCGTTTTAATTCGTAAATTCACTTTTTGCAAAAGAGAGAACCAGTCTAAGGGTCCCAGCCAGGTAATGCTGTTCAATTTTATAGTCTTCTTGATTGTTTTGAGGGAGTGGAGTCTCTGGCTAAAAAGGAGACTCTAGCAAGAAAGGGAAGTACTACAGGAAGTTGCTTAGTGGAAGATAGGGAATGGGACTTCTTGAGTCAGAAAAAAGAGGAACAGAGGTCCAAATTTCAGCTGTCTGAGTGGTAAATTTACAAGGTAAGAGCAAAATCCTTTGTTTTTCCAGAAATAATAGTAGCTATTTTCGAAGGTTGGTGTTCAGCCAGACAAAAGTATTTTGAGGTACCATTGATTTTACACTGGGCAGCATGTTGCCAAACTGGAAACCATCCCTGTACCAATGCATGGTACTCCATTGTCGTCACATTTTACTGTAACTTCTATACTGTCATCTAAAGTAGGACATCTGGATTCACAGACTGTTTTTTTTAATCTGCTTCCTATTTTAAATTTGCCTGCTTTTAAAAAATATTGTAATTTTTTTTTACTCCTAAAAAGTGCCATTTGCTAATTTGTATCAGTGTTGTAAATTCAGTTTATTGGGAATGAAGATGCATTTTCTCAGATTCTGAGTATATTAAGATTAAGTTCAAAATCACAATCTCAAATTTCTTTTAAATTGATATACTTTGTCTTGTAGCTAATGATACACATTAAATTTGACTTTACTATTAAAGGTAGCTAATGATTTAAGATCCTAAATGATATGTAATCAAGAGAGAGAAGGTGGATGAGGTAATACCTTTTATTGGACCAACTTCTATTGGCGAGAGACAAGCTTTCATAGCCTACCACATACGGATTTTTTAAAAAAAATATGCTTATGAACTCAAAGGATTATCAAATGATTGTTTGAGAGTGTGCAAAAATAGGTCACACATGGTGTATGTGTCAAGCCACCTATATTAGTTAAAAATCATTCTAAATTCAACTCTCAAGTATCAGACGAGTGACCAAGGGCTAGCTGGCAAAATGCTAGAAAATGATAGAGGAAAATACCACCACAGGTTATCAGAAATAGCAACTGATAATATAGCAATTGATTTTTGAAATACACTTTTAAAAAAACTTACAAATCTATGTTTATTTCTGTATCTCAGAACAGTTTTCTTTTTCTGCTTCATTTAAACATTGGAGTAAGTTTCATTTTTTGTGCCGAAGCTAAAATTACATATTGAATGATGCACGTGCATGCTATTTGAGTTGGCTGATAATCTTTAAACAACAAAATATGAAACATTGTATTACAGCATATAGATTTGCATCATTAATTCAGGTAAGTGAATTCTAAATAGTATCCGTAAGGGGAAATATGTTTCTACTTAGCCACACTGTTCTGTTGTAGCAGTGTGGTGACAGAATATGCACAGTTCAAAAGTAGCTATCTTAGGTTCAACATGAAGTCTAGTCTTCCACTTGTAGCAGATGCTGAGTTAAGCATACATTACAGTTTCATTTATAAAGCATGTCACAATAGAAACAACCCCTTCCTATTTTCACATGATCATTGGATTCTGATGGTTTTCAGTGGGAACTTTCCATGTTTTGTTTTTTGCCTGAAGGTGTATTTCCTTTTTTGGAAGTGGGAGTGAAATCTCTTCAGCCTCTTCGAATTTTGTAAGAGTTAAAAATTGTTCCCATTTAAAAAAAACAAAAAAACAAAAAACTAAACCACTGTTAAGACAGGACTGTAGCAAAAAATAGCTTAAGCTTGAAACTTGGAACAGACAGTACTCCTTTCAGAGCTTAGTGCCTTTTGATTGGCTTGAAAAAATCTAGTTTTGATTAACCAGAGTTATGAACATTTGAAAATGTAGAATAAAATTAAATGAAAATGCATAGTAGAAAATTCCCTTGTCGTTAAATGAGCTCTGCTCATAATTATAAACATTTTTCTTCAAGTGATTGCATATGTCCTTTGTACTAGGTGTATGTATGTCTCATGCACTGATGCCAGAGTTTTCCCTCGTGGTTCCCATGCAGGCAGCCATACATGTCCCTTGTGCCTCGCGCCAGGTGTACAAAGGATGGAGGGCCTTCCCCATTCTTCAGTTCCTTCTTACCGTTGGTGGCCAGAACTTGCTGTTTGCTCATTCCCACTGTGAACTTGCCATTTACAGTTGTTAGATTGTGATACTCGTTTTGGGTCCTTTGGGCCTCCTTTCTTTCTTGTTGTCTTTTCTCCTGTATAGTTTAATCAGATTGTTAGTGGATGCTGGGCTCTGCCCGGTACTGGGGGAGCCTATGCCATGGCCCCTGGCTTCAGGTCCTGCTCCAGGTGTCAAAAGTTCATGTCCGTGAGCATCCCTCACTCTTTCCATTTTAAATGCTTGTGAAAAGGTCACTTAAGAGACGAGTGTACAACTTGCCAGAGCTTCAAAACTAGAACTAGAAAGCAGAGAGAAAAACACCTCAGGTTCATCCTCATAGAGGCCGCTCCTCACCTGGCTTTGCTACTGCTTCAGTTGACTGTAGGGAGTTCTCCCTTGGCCTTAACTGGGGAAAGAGACAAGAGGTGATAACCTTGCCAGGACATTCCTCAAAGAGGCACAAGTGCTTAGAGTGCTCTCTGCCTTCAAAGCCAAAGAGGGGGATGACTTCCGTGTTGTCATAGTCCTGTGTGTAGGACTCCTCAACTGCAGAGGCTAGTCACTCTGGTACTGAAGACAGAGCGCACCCTTAGGCCTGCCACTCCACAGTGCTCCATCCTAGTGACTTAGGCCAGAACCTTTGACTCGGGTTCCTATGCCGGGACAATTGAGGCCAACTACTTCCTTGGTGCTGATGCTGGAGCTGTCCGCTTAAGCGGAGCAAAGACCTATTTCAGTAGTGACCTCTCTGGAGGCATATGTAGCTGCAAAAGATCTGCTAAGCCTCTCTGGACCACCCTTGCCAATTATTCAGACTGACAGTACCTGTACAAGCCTGTTGCATGTGGTGTCTATGCTGGTTTCCATGTTGGGAGCTGGTTTGGCACCTGCGATTTCAGGTCTGATAACACTCCCAGCAATGTTGATCTTGGCTTAGACACCAATGGTAACAGTTCTCTCTCAGTGCACAGTAACTATAGCTCAGAAGCCCTTAATATTGCAGTCCCATACCACAGGCCTGTCATAGATCACATTCTCAATCTCCTGCAACGTTTCCTGGTACTGCTTCCCCCTGGCCTTCAGTGTATTTATACTCTTCCTTGGAATCTGAAGTGGATTCCCACTTCAGAAATTCAGTGCATTCCGAGGCATCGTTCCCACTGTTATAGAAGTTATCTTGATAAGTGGATCGAAGGAATTGAGTGCCTGGTCTAGGCACAGTTGGTCTCCGATACCATACCAGCCCCATCATTGACCCTACTGGTTACCATGGGGGGATGCCTCCAGTGTCTAGGTCCTCATCTCCACCGCACTACAGAAATTAGTCCTTGAGAGGGGAAGTACCAAAGAGTTGTTACCGAACAGCCACTACATTATGGAAACATATTGCTGAGGGGGAAAGTTTCTTCACGTAGTACAGACAGGCCACTCAGTGTTCCTACAGAGCTCCTGGGGTACTGAGGATTGGACCACCCATTGCCTGCTTTGGAAAGACCTTCTACACTGGCAGTTCACGACCAGCTTCAAGAAGATTCAAACCTGTTTTCTCTGAACACCTCATCCTCATCACTGGATGAGACCCTGGCACCAGTAGCATCTTCTCCAGTATCTGATGACTTTTAGTCCTATCAGGAGCTTCTGAAAAGGAGGACACTGTCTCTGGGAACTCGGATAGAGCCTGAGGAGGAGAATTCCCACGAACTCAGACATTTTACACTCTGCTACAACAGGGAAAGTTGCTCTCCCAATAAATGAGGCAGTCATGCAACCTAGTAAAGCTTTATGACAAATCCATCATCTCCTTGTACTGGTGGCAAAATGCGTGGAATACAAGTACCAAGTTCCATCACAAGGCTATGAATGGTTTTATCAACGCTGCACACCAAGCTTCCTGGTAGCGGTCACAATTAATGAACTGCACTGCAAAGGTAGAGCAAAAGTGACACCAAGAAAAGGACACAAATTTGGATTTCTTAGAAAAAATGTTTAGTCAGCTGTGGACTTAAAGCTGCTTATAGAGAATTATCAGGTTCTCTTGGCCCATTGTGATTATTCCAGTTGGAATGCCATATCAAATTCCTCGACAAGTTACCAGATGTTTCCAAGGGTAATTTACAGTCTCTCTTAGTGCAAGTGTCTGGTAGCACTAGCCCCTTTGCAGGCCTCCCTTGATGTGATGAACTCAGCTGCTGAAGTTTGGGCAATGGCAGTAATTATGTGGTGTTTGTCAAGGCTCCGGTCCCCAGGAATTCCTGTTCAGGTACAACAGACCATTGAAGACCTCACCTGCAAAGGATGTACCTTGCTCTCCTTGAATAAGAGCACTAATACATTAAAAGACTCTAGGGCAGTGTTGAAATTCCTAGGTCTGTATATGCTAGACCCCAGGATAATCAAGTTTCAACTTCAGTTTCTACCAAGGCAGTAGGGCTACAGCCTTAGAGAGACTGATGGGTACAGGCAGAAGCACAAACAACAAAAGAGAAGGCCCCAGCCATCCACCTGGAGTGCTTCTGCTAAGAAGCCACACACCTCAAAGCAGCCTTTTGGACTCCTCTGGTCAGCCTACCAGATCTTAGTGAAAATCTTCCCCTTTTTGGAAACAGGTTGTCTTATTCACAGGGGAATCAGGATGTATCCTATAGTTCCTGTCTTCACCCTATCTTTTATCAGGGAACCATCTCACAAGTCTGTAATAGGGTGGGAAGTGCAGAATCTACATTTCTTGGGAGCCGTAGAAGTGCTTTCTCAGTACTGGGACAGGATTCTGCTCCCACTGCCTCCTAATACCCAGAGCAATACCATGGCTCTTTGGAATTTAAACAAGCTATAATACTATATGGTTTCCTTTTCTATTATCTCTTTGCTAGACCCAGAAGATTGGTATACTACCCTCAACTCCATGGTTGCATATTTCCATGTGGCAATCCACCCTGACCACAGGAAATTTTGAAGGTTCGTGGGAGTAGGAGACCACTTTCAGTTCATATCCTTCAGCCTATCTTCCACACCAAGGGTTTTTACCAGATGCATGGCAGTGGTAGCAGCCTACCTCCATCACAGATGTCTGTACCTGGACTATTGGCTGGTCTGGGATCGCTCCTGTCTACAGGTAGATAGAAGTATCCATCAAACACTCTATTTGTTTTCATGCTCTTAGCCCTGGAAGTGAACAAAGAGATATCTATCCCCTCACCCCGCAGAGAATAAAATGTATTGGGGCAGTCCTGGATTCTATCCTAGCGAAGGCTCTTCTGCCAATACCAAGTCTTATAGCTTTACGAGACCCTTGTCCTCCAAGGGCCATGCTTGACCTCAGCGAAGAATTGCCTCAGGCTCCTGGGGCATATGTCAAGTACATGTATATGACCCCTTCCCTCACCATGCCTGGCTACATATCAGAGGATTACAGAGGCTCAAGTCAATGTATCGCCCTCAGATACATCCCCTGGACACACTAGGATGCATCCCAGACAAGGTCCTATCATCCCTGTATTCGTGGATGAACCAAGACAATGTCTGTAGCAGTGTCTTGTTCTCCCAGTCTCTTCCCCGTATGACTTTGGTAACAGATGTTTTAGCCATGGGGTGGGGAGTGCATCTGGGAGACCTGCATGCTCAGGGTTTGTGGTCCACTAAGGAGGCCAGGCTGCACATAAATATTTCAGAGTTAGGGGCATCGCCAGAGCATGCCACCATTTTCTACTTCATATATACAGGGCAGGGATATCCAAATACTTACCAACACCACCATGGTGGTGTTACACTTCAGCAATCAGGGAGTGCCAAATTGCACAGCCTGTGCCAGGAGACAGTCAGGCTCTGGAACTTCTGCATAAAGAAATTCTCTGACTCTTAGCATCACACCTACCATGGGTTCAGAATGGATTAGTAGACTCCCTGAACAGGTCATTCCCTTGGATCATGAATAGTCTCTCAACATGACTGTACTAAAGTAAATATTTCAAATAGGAGTACTTAATTGCAACCAGTCGGAACAGGGAATGCCCCTCCTCTGTTCAAGGATAGGTCACAGCTCCGGGTTCATATCAGATACATTTCTCTTCCCTGGGACAAGGACTTGCTCTTTGCTTACCCTCCAGTGCTGCTGATTTCCAAGTCATTTTCAAGCTGAAGCCAGAATGAGGCAGAATAACACTCTCTGTTGTAAGCTGGGTAATGTAGCCTTGGTTCTCAGACCTGCTCACATTGTCCATCAAGGAAATCTTAACTATGCTTTTAGTCAAAGACCTTATATCGCAGAGTCACAGGCAGGTATTGCATCTGAACCTTCAGTCACTACACCTCACAGCCTGGTTCCTTAGTGAAGAAACCCAGGAGGGCGCTCTGTTTCGTGGCAGTCCAGAATGTCGTACATAATAGTAGAAAACCCATCCACAAGGGCTACTTAACTTAGTAAGTGGAAGCGTGTGTCTGGGTGTCTCCTACGCAGTCTGAGTCAAAATATTTTTGATTATTCGTTACACTTAGTCTGGCAGTCAGCTCTATTAAAGTGAACCTGGCCACAATTTCAACATTTCAACCTCATGTATTCTCTAACACTCTGACTACCAGGTTCCTTAGGTTGTTTTCACCTATCAGGGACCCTATTCCACAGTGGGATTTGAATTTAGTGTTTTCAGCCCTTATGGGTCCCCTTTTTGAACTGTTAGGCACCTGTTGGTTGTCACACCTCTCAGCAAAGTTGGCTTTTCGAATAGCCGTCACTTCAGCAAGAAGAGTAAGAAAGCTACATGCTCTGACAGATCCTCGATATGCTTTTTTTTTTTTAAACAAGGACAAGATACAGCATAGGCCACACCCTGAACAAAAGTAGTATCTTATTTCCACCTCAGCCAATCAAAATATATTTACCAGTCTTCTTTTCAAAGCCACGCACTCTGGATGTTCACTGAGCCCGCTTTCTTTATCTGGAAGGAGCAAAACCTTTCTGCATCCCTACTCAGGTGTCCGTCTCCTTTGTGGAATGAATGAAAGACGTCCTGCAACAGAATAATTGTCCTGTGCATCACCAGCTGTATTGTCATGTGCTACAGGATCAAGGGCATTGACACACCAGAAAAGCTGTCTTCACATTCAGCTGGAGCATGCTCAGCCTCTGTGACATTTGTGGGAAATATTCCTGTTGTGGACATCTGTAGAGTGGTCATGTGGTCTTCAGTCCACACCTTTGCTAGACATTATGTGATTACTACCACATTGAGAGAAGTTTCAAATATGGGGAAAGCAGTTCTGCTGTTCCTCTTCTGGTGAGACTACTAGTGTGATGGGTTGGATCACAGAAACCCCCTTGGGGCTGCCACTTGATGTGCCAAGACTACTTCTGCTCCTACTTTCCAGCCCTGTCAGCTTAGCAGTTCAGAGCCCTGCCTGGTTTGTGCCAGACCCATTAGCCTGCTGCAAACCCAGACTCAAGTATGAACCATGTCCCCTAACAGATGTAGGCTTAATTGAAAGCAGCTTAGGAAGTTTTCCTGTCCTTTACACTCAGATACCCAACTCCCAATGGGGTCCAAACCTCAAATAAATCTGTTTTATCCTGTATAAAGCTTATACAGGGTAAACTCATAAATAGTTCGCCCTCTATACAACTGATAGAGAGATATGCACAGCTGTCCCCTGCTTCCCCCCCCCCAAGGTATTAATACATACCCTGGGTTAATTAATAAGTAAAAAGTGACTTTATTAAATACAGAAAGTAGGATTTAAGTGGTTCCAAGCAGTAACAGACAGAACAAAGTGAATTACAAAATAAAATAAAACACGTAAGTCTGTCTAGTACAGTAATAAAAACTGAATACAGATAAAATCCTCACCCAGTAAGCTTCCTTTTTACAGACTAGTTTCCTTCTAGTCTGGGTCCAGCAATCACTCACCACCACCCCTCCCCTGTAGTTACTGTCCTTTGTTCCAGTTTCTTTCTTTGGGGGTGGAGAGGCTCTCTCTTTAACTAGCTGAAGACAGAGTGGAGGGGTCTCCCAGGGGTTTAAATAGACTTTCTCTTGTGGGTGGAGACCCCCCTCCTCTCTCCAATGCAAAGTCCAGCTACAAAATGGAGTTTTGGAGTCACCTGGGCAAGTCACATGTCCATGCATGACTGAATTTCTTACTAGCCAAGCCACATTCTTGGGAAAGCCCAGATGTGGATTGGCATCTCCAAGTTTATTGTTGGCTTAAGGGCTTCTTGATTGGGCGCTTACTGGGAATAGCCTTCACTAAAACCTACTCAGAATCAAACAAGTATGCAGCCAATATTCATAACTTCAAATACAAAAATGATACATGCATACAGATAGGATTAATAGATTCAATAGATCATAACCTTTAGAGGTATGTTACATGGCATGTGTAGCATAAACACATTCTAATTATGTCATATATACATTCATAAGTATATTTCCATAAAGCTTTATGGGGGGCACCATCACACCTAGCTCCCCACCTCCATTGCAAACTGCTTAGAAGTCAACCAGAGTAATGGATATGTGCAACCAGTCAAAGAAGAGAAAATGGTTATTCATCTTTTTATAACTCTTTTTCTTGGAGATACGTTGCATATGTCCATTATACAACCCACCCTCCTGCCCCAGTGCATCAGTCTGTTTCCTGAGTCCAGTTCAAAGGAACTGAAAGGTGAGCAGGGTGGCTCCGCCATTATACCCTCTGTTCAAAGCATATGTAATATCAGAGAGCAGGTGTGGCTGCCGCTAGGGTAGCGCTATGGAAAACTCTCTGGCATGGTACATGAGACATGCGCACACACACGTAGTATAATACATTTCAATAAACAGTTATAAGAAGGTGAGGAACCTTTTTCTTTCATCTGGGTTCTCTATCCTTCTGATGGTTTCCTCTTTCCTTTGTTGCACAGAAAGCATGGTCAGACCTGTCAGAATATGGCCATAGCTCCTCATCTCCTGTTGTAGCTGCAGTGGGTGATTTTCAAACCTCCTGCCGTAGCTGTATTTAGAGCACTAAATTTGTCCTGTTTCAGCTCCAGAATCTTACCTATTGGACGTTATTTTTAAACTACCTAATTATTTGGGGCACCATTGTGAGTTTTGAGAGATCTTTTGCTGTTAGCACCTTCCCTCTTCCAAACATCTATTGAGGCTAAAACCAGTAGCCTATAAAAAATAAGCTGTATTTGGTCAGCTAGTGTCTGTTTAGCCTACATGTGTGCAGTTCACTAATGACATCAATGAATAATACTGCCTTTGCTGGCTGGTGCTTGTTAGTTCTGCAACTGTGAACCCTGCCCTCCCCCCCAATAAGTGTTTAATGTGACATTAAAGTTGCATTGCTAAGTACTTGTATCAGAAGAATTCTGAAGCTATAACACGGTCATCTTGCATGTGTACATTTTGATGATCTCTGACCATGAAATTAAAGATATTAACCTAATAAATAGTAACTTATTTGTTGAAGGATGTGATTGACTGGAGATTTTTTAAGTTTGAAGACTAGTGGTTTTCCCCTTTAACACAGAATACTATATGAAAACTATATGGAGGTTTGTTTCAAATACTGTTTGAGTATTAATATAGTAAAAGGAAATACTTTTTAAAGAGATGGTAAAAAAAAATCTTGGAAATATATAACAGAGGTGTGTTTTACCCTTTTACCATGAATATTCATTTCTCCTTTTCATATTTTATTGTCTTTTTAGTTTCTTCTTCTGTAGACAATGGTAAGAAGCAACAAAAAAGTTTTATGCTTTCATCAAAAATCTCTCCAAAAGAAAGTTCACAGTCTCCTTCATCATCTTTGGTAGAGCAAGAATCTCCATCTTACAGGGAAAAGTTTATCCCTCCTGAGCTTAGTATCTGGGACTATTTCATAGCAAAGGTAACTTTTATGATTACAAAACTCATTTTGCTCCTTCTTGCATTAGCAATACTTTAAGCAGAAATTAGCCTGTCCTCATTTTATATTTGTTTATAGCATGATATAAGTTTTATCTTCCTCTTATTCATAACATCCCAAACATTCTTAAAACAATGTTGGCTATAGCTTTTTGGAAAAATCTTGTTTGCAAAATGGTTATCTTGAATTGATTTGACTTCATGGAGCATGAAGAGATTGTTCTAAAATGTTGCTCACTGAGATTGCAGATGTACTCCCCCCTCCCCCCCCTCCCCCCCCCCCCGGAAAGAAACAAACAAACAAAAAAGTTAGAGGCTTAACTTCTGTTTGAGATGAGATATTAAGGAAAGAGGCTTGTATGCTTAATAGACATGAGAAACTGCCTGATGTGAACTCCTCAGTGCACAGTTCAAAAAATAATTGCCAAAACTGATGTCAGTTCAATAGATACATTATGCTTACATGATCTACTCGGGAAGCCTCATAGCAAGAATGTGTTGATAGCACACCAACCAATGGGGCTTGAATTTAATGTAGATGTAAGAACCCTTATTTTCTCTCCAGGTGGAAAATTGTAGAAATTCCTGTCAAACCCTCCTAATCAAGGAAATGTGTGTCTGAAAGGCAGCATAGCCTGGGAAACAGAGGTGGAGTAGGGAGTTAGGAAGTCTTGAGTTCTAATCCTGCTCTGGCAGTCTTGCTGTTCATTCATTTTGCTGTGAGAGTGTGTGTGTGTAATGTTAAATATAAATATGTTTATATAGCCTATATATATATAGGCTGTCAATTAAATGTTATATATTTACATATAGGCTGTCAATTAACTGCTGTTAACGTGTGCGATTAACACACAGCACAATTAACGCGTTAATTTTTTTAACATGCGTTAATCACAGCAGGGCAGCATCAGCTGCTCCGGAGAACCTACATCAGGTCAGGCACAGTAATGGAAGCTGCCACCTGAGGGCGGGTGGAAAGAGAAGAGGATACAGAAAGACTTGTTTCTCAGGCTCCAGTGGAGAAGTATTTTTTAGAAGTAAAAACAGGACGGCTGGGGCTTGCCCGAGCCGTGCACGCCCCTTGCAGGGCTCACTCCAGCTGCCCTCCCCATACCTCCCGGGGCTGGGGCTGACCCGCCCCCCACCCCCTGCTGCCTGCATCTGGGGCTGAGCCCCTGAGCTCCGCACTGCCCACGCCAGGGTCTCTCTCCAGCCTTGTGCCACCCACAGCTGGGGCTGATCCCACCCCCACCCCTGAGCCCCAGTTCGCCCGCAGCTGGGGCTGAGCCCTATGCTAGCTATATATGTATATAGAGAGAGTAAATGAAACAATGAATTCACGCTCCTGTGGTTCTTTTGGGTAATGTTGGTAGATAATTTGGCTCCTGAACCACTGAGGTCTGAGCATCGCTGGCCTCAGTCAACCTCTTAGCTTGTGACCTGACCACTTCAACTGCTCTCGGAATGACTGCACTACTTTTCCATCTCAATCTCATAGAGTTCAATCTTCTTGTCATCACCTTCCAGACCCTTCATAACTCTGACTGCCCTTACTTGTCCTTATCTTTTACTACATCTACCCATTCCATGATGTATGACCTTATTCCAGAAACCTCTCTGTATCTTCTTCCCTGGTGCTCTCTCTGAATGTAATACCCATCATGGAATAACTGTAAGGCAGCTACCCTTTCTGCAAATCCCTCCTCAGAACTCACCTGTATTATTCCTGCAGGAAATCAGCCAGCTAATGATACCTATGTCAAGAGATGGCTGGGAATAGTTCATACTTCTATAAAAACACTTTCAGTTGATCTAAAACCATCAAGTTGTGAGTGCACTTCATCTAGTTTAAGTAACTATGTAATCTTGTTGTTGCTCACCTCATCTACCCTCCATCCTGCCACCTCTGCCAAACCCCTTCTCTCCTATTGTTCGTTATCCTTGCTTGTCATGTCTAGTGCTAAATCAGAAGGCAAGGTCTTTGGGGCAAAAATTCTCTTCTTGTCTTTGTCCAATACTAGCACAGGGGTCCTGGTCCTGATTGGAGCTTTTAGGTGTTACTGAAACACAAGTAGTGGAAAATAATTAATCTTTTGAAAATGTAAAGTATTATGTAAATAGAGTAACTTGTCTAGTTTTGAAGCCAATTGTGCTGAAATACGAGGTTTTAAAAATAAAAAAACTGGTTTTCTTCATCAGGGTTGAAATTACTAGAATTCATGAACAATAACTTATTCTTCTTCAAGTGATTGCTCATGTCTATTCCACACTAGGTGTGCATGCTCACCACGTGCACCTGTGCCGGAAGTTTTTCCCCTAGCAGTACCCGAGTGGGGAGCGCCCCCCGTGACCCCTGGAGTGGCGCCTGCCTGGTGCGGTATAAGGGGATCTGCGTGCTTCCACTACCCTCAGTTCCTTCTTGCCGCCAGTGAAGGTGCATCGGAACTGCTCTGCTCCAGCTTTGCTGTAGCTCATCCCCAGAACTGTTCATTCATTCAGTGTTAGTACCTTTAGTCAGTTTAGTTAGTGAGCCTGGGCCGGAGCGTGCCCCGGGGTTTAAGTCATGCGGCTCTTGTAGGCGTTCTGTGCCAAGAAGTGACCCGCATGCAGACTGTTTGTGCTGCTTGAGAGAAACCCATATCAGCGAAAGATGTAAGATTTGCAAGTCATTTAAGCCTCGGACCAAAAGAGAAAGGGATGTTAGGCTCCGGGCCATCCTGATGGAGTCAGGGCTGACCCTGACCCCGGCACGCCACTCCAAACCGGTACCCAGGACCTCGGTGTCGGTATGTGGCGACCCTCCGGTGCCATTGACCAGTCGGCACTGCTCCCCGTCCACGGAGCACACCAAAAGGGCCAGGAAGACTCCCTCTTTGCAGCAGCACCGAGGGATGTCTGGGACAGAGGCTAGGCCCATGTCAGGCAGTCCTCGATCCCCACCGGCCCCCAGGTCTCCGACTCATGTTGAGTGGAGTAGTCCGACCCCTTCGGAACAGGCCTCTCCGGATGTCCGGATGCCGTCCACGCCTGAAGCCTTCCAGGCAGCCCGGGACATTATGTCCATGCCAGTGCTCAGAGTGCCGCCAGTGTCGGCCACATGCTCCAGAGGAAGCCGTTGCTGGGATCTCCGCAGTCGCCTCTGGCCCGGTACCAGTCCCAACGCCAATCACCACCCAGCGATCATTCGGGGCAGAGTCCAGGTGGATCGCCCTCTACACCGACCAGACTGTCTGGCTGGGTTCTGTCCGGCCGGGACTTGCGGCACCACTCGTCTTCAAGGAGCGAATATTGGTGGGACCGCGGTGGGCGTTGCCATCGGTCCGCATCTCGGAGAGGGTACTGCAGTCAATCACGGCATGGTCGTAAATGCCGTTCCCTCTCGGGCTCCTGCTCCAAGTCTCTGCCAAGACATTGCAGCCCCAGGCATTGATTGGGTGGCATTTCACCGTCTCAGGTCTGCCCGTCAAGGCTGTTTGCAGAGCGAGCAGCGGTTACCGCCAGTACTGGTCCTCCACGTCGAGATCGCGGTCCTGGGGCTATCGTAGATCCCGGCACCGCCACTTCTTCCAGTCCAGAGACAGCAGCAGATCTTACGCCAGCCCAGTCTCCATTCATAGCCATCCTTCAATGGGCTAGACCAGCCAACCCAAACAGCCGGCCCCGTCGGTGCCACAGTAGATGCAGTGGCACTGAGCGTCATGGCCAGCCCAATGGTACCAGTGGGCACCGTGGTCTCCAGCACAGCCCCCAGTGGGAGCTTGCTCGGTGGGCAGAGCTTTGGAGGCACCATCAGCCTCCCTCTCCAGACCCCTGAGAAAGGAGGCGGTGGATTGTTCGTCCTCAGCACCGTGCCCGGAGTCCGACTGGGTGGCAGACCCTCCAGTGCTGGCCGACACCCAGAGCACTGCACTGGCCTCTTCGCCCTGCCCGGAGGAGGCGTTTGAGGCCCCGCCCCCTTCCATCCCGCAGGAGGACTACAGGGCCCACCAAAAGCTCTTAAAGAGGGTGGCAGCAAGCCTCCACCTCCAGGCAGAGGAGATGGAGGAGCCCTTAGACTCCCTGTTTAAAGTGTTGTCCCCGTTGGCACTGGGTAGGGTGGCCTTGCCTCGCCACCCCTTCATGGATAAGATTTCAAATGCCCTGTGTCAAACACCAGCCTGCCCCCCAGCCTGGGTCCTCCAAGGGCAAGCAGGCGGGGAAAAGGCGTTTTTGATGGGACGCTCAGGGGCACCCCACCAGTCCTCATCAGGGATCCACCCCCAATAAAGCTTTCCTTCTCCAACCAGTTGTGTGCTTTCTTTCCGGTATGGTCACAGCTAACTTCAGACCAGTCTCAACACCATCTCCTGGGTTTACTTCCTCCCCAGTTTACTTCCTCCACCAGTTTACTTCCTCCCCGCCCAACCACCCCCCGTCCTCCTTGGGGGACCCCTCGCAAGAAGCTCTGCTTGAGCAGGAGGTGGGGTAGCTCCTAGGTCTAGGAGCGATAGAGGCCATGCCCGAGGAGTTTATGGGCAAGGGGTATTACTCCTGTTATTTCCTTATCCCGAAGGCCAAAGGGGGGCTCAGGCCCATCCTGGACCTCCGAGGTCTGAACCAGTACATTGTGAAGCTCAAGTTCCGCATGGTCTCCCTGGCCTCCATCATCCCCTCTCTGGATCCTGGGGACTAGTACGCTGCCCTCAATCTATAGGACGCTTACTTCCACATCCACATATTCGAGGGGCACAGGTGCTTCCTCCGTTCTGTGGTGGGACAGAATCATTACCAATTCACAGTCCTCCCATTTGGTCTGTCCACTGCCCCCAGGGTGTTTACAAAATGCATGTATGTTATCAAGATCACCTCCCGGTCGCAGGTCAGGGATCACGTAGCGCTCCTCCTGTCCACATGCACCGCCTTGGGTCTGTTGGTAAACAACACCAAGTCCCAGTCCAATGCATAGAGTTTATCGGTGCACTCCTGGACACAGTGTCGGCCAGGGCCTCTCTCCCACCAGACAGATTCGAGACCCTGAAAGGTCTCATCGACTTGATCGCAAGGTTCCTGGTGACAAGAGCAAGGGTTTGCCTATAACTTTTGGGTCACATGTCGGCGTGCACGTATGTGATCTATTACGCCAGACTCAGGATAAGGTCCCTCCAGCTCTGGTTGCCCTCGAAGTTCTCCCAGGCCACGAACAGGATGGACAAGGTCCTCACAGTGCCAGACTTTGTGATCACCTACCTACGGTGATGGTCCGCCCCAAACAACATGCTCCAAGGGGTCCTGTTCAGGGACAGGGTCCTGTTGTTGGAGCTAGTGCCCGATGCATCGGACCTGGGTTGGGGGGCACATGTGGGGAACTTTCAGACCAAAGGCCTGTGGTCGGCTCAAGACCTGACCTTACGTATAAACGTCAAGGAGCTCAGGGTGGTGTGGCTGGCATGTATGGCCTTCCACTTGCACCTGGAGGGCAAGGTAGTCAGGGTCCTCACGGACAAAATGGCTTCTACGTTCTATGTCAACAAGCAAGGCGGGGCCTGATTCTCTGCCGCGAAGCACTCAGGCTGTGGGACTTCTGTATAGCCCACAACATCCACCTGAAGGCCTTCCACCTACCAGGCACCTGGAACGAGAGGGCAGATCGCTTGAGCAGGGATTTTTCCTCACAACATGAGTGGTCCCTCCACCTGGAAGTGGCCCTCTGGCTCTTCCAAAGGTGGGGAACTCCCCAGGTGGACCTGTTCGCGACTCAGCAGAACTGGTGGTGCCCCCGGTTCTGCTCCGGGGAGGCCTGGGGAGGGGCACTATCTCTGATGCCTTTCTCTGGTCCTGGTCAGGCCAGCTTCTCTATGTCTTTCCCCCGTTCCCTCTAATCAGCAGGGTCCTGGAAAAGATAAAGACAAACAAGGCCCAGGTCCTCCGGATTGCCCCAGCGTGGCCCAGGCAGCATTGGTATGGGACCCTCACAAGCCTAGTGGTAGCTTCGCCGTGGCCGTTACTGCTCCGCCCAGACCTGCTCTCTCAGGACCAGGGCCGCCTCCTCCACCCCATCCTGGCAGCTCCTCACCTCGCGGCATGGCTGCTCAGTGGTTAGGTGGAGAGGAAAGGATGTGATCAGGGCAGGTTCAGCGCGTCATCCTCGAAAGTAGACAGCCCTCCACTCACCCCGCTTATTTGGCGAAGTGGTCCCAGTTTTCTAGGTGGGAGGCGGACCAGGGTGTCTCCCCGGTGACTGCCTCGATCCAGCTTATCCTTGATTACCCCCTCCACCTGAATGCCCAGGGCCTGTCGCCCTTGCCAGTCAAGGTGCACCTGGCAGCTATGTTGGTCTTCCATCCGCCAGTGCAAGGGCACACGGTATTTTCCCATGCTATGACTGGCCAATTCCTTAAGGGTTTGGACCGTTTTTTTCCATATTCTAGATCCCCGCAGTGGGACCTAAACTTGGTGTTGGCTTGTCTCACGGGGCCCCCGTTTGAACTACTGGCCACATACTCCTGGGCTCACTTCTAGTGGAAGGTGGCCTTCCTAGTTGCAATCACATTGGCCAGGCGAGTCTCGGAGCTCAGGGCCCTGACCTCTGAGCAGCCGTAAACAATCTTTCATAAAGACAAGGTCCAGCTCCGCCCACACGCTGTGTTCCTCCCAAAGGTGGTCTCCGTGTACCACATGGGTCAGGACATTTTTTCCACCGGTCCTCTGCCCCAAGCCTCATGCATCCAGTGAGGAGCACTGTCTCCACACGCTCGATGTGCAGCGGGCTCTGGCTTTCTACCTCGAGCGGACTAAGCCGTTCAGAAAGTCCTCGCAACTGTTTGTCACCTTGGCTGAGTGCATGAGGGGCCAGCCGATTTCCACTCAGCAGCTTTCCAATCGGATCACTTCGTGCATCCATTCCTGTTATGAGCTGGTGGGTATCCCCCTGCCACCCATTGTGAGGGCACACTTGACTCGGGCAGCTTCGTTGGCTGCCTTCGTGGCCCATGTCCCCATCCAGGACATTTGTAGGGCCGCCACGTGGTCTTCGGTTCACACGTTCACTTCACACTATGTGATCGTCCCCCAAACCAGGGATGACGCTGGGTTCTGCAGGGCTGTGCTCCATCCTGGGAACTTGTGAACTCCTACCCACCTCCAACAGATATAGCTTGGAATCACCTATTGTGGAATACACATGAGCAATCCCTCGAAGAAGAAGAAAAGACAGTTACCTTTTCCGTAACTGGTGTTCTTCGAGATGTGTTGCTCATGTCTATTCCACATCCCACCCTCCTTCCCCTCTGTCGGAGTTATCTGGCAAGAAGGAACTGAGGGTGGGGAGAGGCGCAGCTCCCCTTATACCGCTCCAGGCCAACTCTCCCCTACATGTATTGCTAGGGGAAAAACTTCCGGCACCGGTGCACATGGTGAGCACGCACACCTATTGTGGAATAGACATGAGCAACACATCTTGAACACCAGTTATGGAAAAGGTAACTGTCTTTTTTAAATATTACCATACATTTTAATAGTATTTGAAACAGTTTGAAATAGTTCTGGCAGATATAGTTTTGCTGAACTAAAATATTTTTTCTATGCTTTTTTAGCCTTTTCTTCCAACCTCACAAAGTAGAGTAGAATATGATTCAGAGGAGAGTCAGGGAAGTGATGATGAGGATGATGATTTTACATCAGATTTACACCTTCAGGAGCACTCTAATTCAAATTCATACAGGTATGAATCGCTTAGATTCTCATATTTTTTTTCTGACACTGTTGACAGTGCATTTCTGGGAACTTACTGCAGAAGTGTGTGATATAATATGGCAGCCCTTCAAGAAATGTATATAGTTCCTAGGAATGCATTATCTTCTTTGTTTCATTATAAATAACGCATGGATATAATATTTTAATGATGTCTTTTTTATTATGTGTAATAGTTGTTTTCAGAGTAGCAGGCGTGTTAGTCTGTATCCGCAAAAAGAAAAGGAGGACTTGTGGCACCTTAGAGACTAACCAATTTATTTGAGCATAAGCTTTCGTGAGCTACAGCTCACTTCATCGGATGCATTCAGTTGTTTTGGCATCCAAGGTATCCTTAAGATTTTAAATATATTCATGGTTTGTTAACTCTTTATGATATTTTGGTTAATAAAAGCTAAAAATATTCCTATAGTAGAGATGTTAACGTTTTATTTTAAAGTGAAATTTTCTTACAGTTGGCAGAGGTCAATCAATGACTCATGCGTATTTTCTTGTTGTTAGCTGGTCACTCATGCGATTGGCTATGGTTCAGTTGGTGCTTCATAGGTTGAAGAATTTCTACCCCTTGGCTGGGCATGATCTTTCAGGTAACTGCAGTAATGGAGATGTCTTTCCATATTCAATAATCCGACAATGAATTCAGTAACTTAATTGCATAATAAATACTAATCAGCCTTTTAGCTTCTTCTGCATTCAGCAGTGTGTTGTAAATAACTTGTTCAGTAGTTTTAGATTTATTTATCCTGACACTATTACTATAGTAACATTGGTACACTTTAAATACTGAGGTTTTTTCCACAAAGTATTAGTACTTATATATTTTGGTTCCAATTTCTAGCAGTTTTGTTTACCTCTTAATCATTTAAGAAAGTTGTCAATAGCTGTATATAAATGTTTTTCACTACCCCGAGTTAGTTAATGAACCATGTGCTTTCCTTCAAGTTAATTAATGAACCATGTTCTTTCCTTTTGTAGGTCAAAGTATATCTCTGGTGCTATACATACACTGGCCTAGATGCTTGGGCCCTCCTCCCATATCTAGCTCTTCTGCCAGCAAAAAGCAATACAATGCTCTACACCCAGACCACTTGTTCATAAATGAATTTTTTTTAAAAGTGTGCATGTGTATAATAAACAGATGTACGTTAGATTAAAGTATTTGAAACACTTGACAGTGAAGTGATTCTCGTCAAGATTCTAGCAGACATAAAATAGTTTATTTTGTTTGATTTGTCCTTGTAGAGCTTCCAGTTAGCTCCCCGCTGTGCCATGCCATTCTGAAGACATTTCAGCGCTGGGAGCAAGTTCTTCTCCGGCGACTTGAGATACATGGTGGCCCACCTCAGAATTTAATTTCTGCTCATATTTCTGAGGATGCATTATTGGCAGGTCCTGCGCTCCTTCGCCACAAAGCTTTGCTTGAACCTACAAACACTCCTTTCAAGTGAGCATGTGACTTTTAAAAAATGTGTTAATATACATCTTCTGAACATTTTAATTAGTTTTCCTTGGTAAGGAAGTGAAGGGCCATAATTTCAGAAATGTTTGCTTGTATATGCAGGTAGCACAGATTTAGTGCATATGTCCAGGTAGATGCATGCCTGGCATGTGTGCATGTGCCATACTTTCTCTCAGTTATAACTGTACGCTCAAATGTGTGCAATTTAGCATGTGTGTATAGACTTCTGAAACTTTGGCCCTAAGCAATGAAAATAGTCAGATGTGGAGAAAGAAATCACATTTTTGAAGTTCGCAAAGCCCAATGCCAAAAGTCAATTTACTGTTTAAGTGGGGGCAAACCTATATTTGGCCACAATCAGAGTAAGGATCCTTATTCATTTCAATAGCTGACCATTTGTTAATTTAAAAAAAAAAAAAAAGTGTGACAGGTCTTTGATCTACCTTCTGAGGAAGCATTGTGGTGTTAAGGAGACCAGGGCAAGGTCTAAACGAACATTGTCATAAAAGAAGTTCCCTCTCTCTCTCTCCTAGTTACAACAAAAGCAACAGTAAAAAGAAAAGGAGTACTTTGTGGCACCTTAGAGACTAACAAATTTATTTGAACAGAAGCTTTCGTGAGCTACAGCTCACTTCAGTAACTTTTCTTCCCTGCATTGACTGTGGGCTCATAATATTCATCATGCAACCGAAAACATTGTGGTATCAGCAAGTAATTTGTAACTCGGTTTTTTAAATTGGATATCAACACCACACATTTATGTAACCATATGTTCCTTTTCTCCCAATGGCATCTGCATGAGCTCCACAGCCAGCAGTTAAGTGCACTTCTTTTCCATTGTAAACTGGTAGTTCCTAACAACTGTAATCTTAGTTGTCTCGTTTCCTTCATTTTAAAAAAAATATTTTGAATGATATACTGTACACACATCTCTATTCCCTCCCTCCCCCCACCCTTGAGTATCCAGTAGTTGGCTGTGCTCTTGACTCCTTCATGGTTTTGAACCTAGCCACCTTTCCAAAGATTTCCACAGTTGTTGGGGTACTTACAGCGTATTCATCTGAGGTTCACTACTATTCTGTTTCTTTAAAACCTGTTTAACTCAAAATCTTGACAAACTATTGGGAGAAAAGGGCTTTGTGAAAGATACAAGAAGTCCTCCCTTTCAAGTGATGGGTGAGCTCAGGTTTGTCTGTTTTGATGTTACTTTTGCACTTGAGTTTGTCAGTCTTCTAGATGATCCTCAAGTACAAACAGGAAAACCAATTTCTGATACCCCTTGATGTTCTTAAGGTTAAATAGTAATTTTTTTTAAAAAAATCGGAGGGAATAAAATTTGGAGGGTATTTTTATTGTTTTCTTTCTTTACCGTTCACCTTAAACATAGTTTAGTTTCTTGGGGAAAACAAAATTATTCTAAGCCACTGCTGTGATAAGGAGTAATTCCTATGCATCATTATCCCCGTACAGCTATGTTTTCACTTTCAGTATTTGTCGGTATTATCTATGTTTATCTGCTCCTAGCATATTGGTTAATAACTTAAATTTGCTCCCCCTATCAGGGCAAGGAACTCAGCAAAGCATTAAGGAAACTTCAAAATGTAAGCTGTAAATCTGAAGTTGGAGTCTAACTGTGGCTAGGTGTTTTCAGAAGTCTCAGAAAAGTATATTGTGTATCATAATATACTGTGTCATTTATACTGCAATCTTGGGCACTCTGTTAATTGTTAAATATATAATTATTTGTACTTCGCTAATTGACAGAGGAAACGATAGCTGTGGCTGACTCAATTCTGGATTTCCACATTTTCAGTTCGTCACAACCTGAACATTTCCTTTTACAGCATTTTATTTGGTATGAGTTGTATGCTAATAATAATTTGAATCTCTTGTGATTACCAGCATAAATAAACACATACTTATTTTAATTTTATCTATAGATCTAACAGTCATGTTGCACAGTCTGTGAAGAGGCTTTGGCAGTACCTAGTTAAACAAGAGGAAGTCCAGGAAACCTTCATCAGAAATATATTTACAAAGAAAAGATGCCTAAATGAGGTCTGTATAGTACATAAAATTATGTTAAGTAAGAGCCTGGATTTAAGGTAAAACATATGAAAGCTGGCTCACTTGCTTTCTAGAGCACAAATTTGTGGATAACAGGCTTGGTGTTTGGGGGCTGTCCCTAGATACCAAATCTCGTGGGTTGAAAAATTTTGCTGCATTTTGGGTGTTACCTTGATATAAGTCCCACAGTGCCACTCAAAACAAAAAGTAAATGGCTACCTTTTGAATTGTATGAAAAGCCTTGCATTGTTGGAAATTTTGGCCTAAGATGGTAATAAGAGTTACCTCAAAGGCTGACAGTTTGTTTAAATATATATATATATATATATATATATATATATATATTTATACACCCAAAAGATTCCAATTTGCAACCTAATCAGTCATAACCTTCAAAATTGAGTCTGTCCCTACCAGTTTATCTTGTGCATCCCATGATTGCCTACTGAATCCTACCTCCTTACCTTATAGTTTTGAAAAACATCAAAATAAACTCAGCTCCCATTTACAGTGCAAGTGATACTACTTGAATAAGGTTCTCTGTCCACACCCTGGCTTTCTAGGCCACATGTTCTTAAAACACACTTTTAAAAGTTGTAACTCTTTCTCTTCTTTTCCTTGGGTGCTCCATCATTGCTCCTTGCTTATCATTAATTACTGCACTGTTTTATTGGTGATAGCACTCACTATCTGCTGTCTAGCCCCTACCCCATAAACATATCATTTATCCCCTCCTATGGAACTCCATAAGGCAGCCCTGCCAAGAGTAAATGGTAAATGACTGTAGGATCATTTGAGATTTTAATTGAACATGGCAATGCTCTAACAGAGAAAAATCACATGTAATCATAGCTTAAACTACCACTCAGAACAGTACAGTACTATAGGAAATGTTTGTATTGGTTTAGAAAGAGCTGCCCCCAGAATTAATGGTATTTTAAAATCATCTGTACGTTAAGCTGAGGAGAGGGTATTAATCTTTTTTTAAAAGTTACCATTTGTTACGCTTCTCAGTAATTCAGTGCAGTTTTTTTAATGTACTGCTTTTGTTCCTCTTCCACATTTTTTTCTTTTCCTGTCACTTTCTATTACCTTTCCCCATTTCCCTTTTAATTCTCTTTCCGAGAATTAAAAACAGCAGAGCTTTAAAAACTAATCCCATGTTGCTGAAAAGTGGTTTTGTTTTTCTAGATTGCCTCCACTTAATCCTCAGATTTTATATTCTGCTTCTCCTTGACTGTGGCTCCATTTGGGCTGAATCTCTGGAGTGTATACTTCATGTCAGTTATTGACATGAGACAGTGGTACCAGGGCATGACTAGTGTCAAAGAGATACTGCTGTCTCAGAGAATCAGACAGGAGGATATGATCAGAGCAGTGGAACATCTGTAGGACAATCAAGATAGTTGTCAGGTGAACAAGAATTCTAGTGTACGTGAATTTTCACTAAATATGGAGTGATTGCATTCTTCAGTACTCTATAAAAGATAAAGTTTAAATAACACGTATGTGTGTTTGTGAAAGAGTAGTCATTTATGTACAGGATGTTAGCAGTATTTAAGTATTCTTACTGGTATGAAATAGTTTTGAGGCAGCATGGTAGATCTAGACTTTGACTACAAGCTTGTTTCTTCCTGATGAGCTGAAATTGAAAGTCTGTTGTAACATTTTGAGTTATCCACTATGACTAATACATGGTGCAGTTTTGTCACATTCCTGAGGAAGTCCGAACCTGTTCTCCTCAGCTGTGAGGAGGATAATGGCAGTGTAGGAATAGAGGGAGATGGGGGAGGGACAGATATCTAACGTGTGACAAAAATTCTTAATTTAATTAATGCAGCTCTGTTGTTATGCTGCACTTGATGTGTGCCTTAAGTGCTTGTGAAGCAATATCAGTAGTTTAGAACTGCTAGCTATGTCCTTACTTTAAAATGACTTTACTTTGACTACTGGGGGATTTCCTGCTGTCATTGCTAGTACATTCACCATCAGTGTGTCATACTGGTAAGTTCTAAGTTTTTACACAGAAGTTGACTACTAAAGTAGATGAAACACTGTGATACACTATAGAATATAACCTTAAAAGTCATTTTTTCAGCAAAAGTGTAGATTAGGAAGAAAATTTGAGAATTAGACTATAAATGCTGAACAAAATACTTTTATGTAAGTATCTGTGCAATTCAGTGTGGAGTGTTTTTTTTTAATTTTGTTGTGTGTTGGAAAGATTAACATAGGAGTAAGGATTTCCTCAGTACCTTGCATGTTACATCTCATCTTTACTCTTTTTCCTGTGATTGTTCTTTCTTGGTGAAGTCATTAGAGGACCACAGTGAAACCATCAAAAATACAATATTGGAGGACCCCATCTTCAATAAGGTACACAATGATAATTTTCAAATGAAATTAGACTTATTCTTTCACTCGGAAACACCTACTGTCTACAATCATTAAACTGATATTCATCTTCGTTAACCCGTTTGCAACTGTGCGCAGTGTGGTGAGCTTAACTTTGCAAGAAGTCTGGCAGTTACATCAGTAATATTGTATAGGATGTAGTTCTGCAAATCAAGACTGATTCTAAAATAAATTCTCCGTGTCCTTACAGCTGCATTGAAACTTGAGTTAGAATGCATAACAGAATTAGTATATGGATTAATAATTTGCTAAGTGCTAATTCTGTGCTAATATTTTGCACATATATGACACTTAAAGTTGTTTGTAAGCACTTTAAAAACAGTTGATTGAACAGCAATGTGAGAAAGGTAAGTATTGCATTAGTATATTGTCCCATAAAAGCAGAATATGCTATTTTGTGCCTCAGTCCCTCATGAGATAGTAACTTAGCACAATTTTTGCACTTAATCACTACAATACTTCACAATGTGGATTTGAGGATTGTTGATTATGAATTTTTCGATTGTTGATACAGATAAGAATTCCATTCAACTCGTGCTTAATTCCAGTTTATTAGCAATAAAACTTTATTTTGTTTCCAGCCATTAAAAAGGCCTGTTTTAGACATTTTTATATATTTTCACAGGAGAGCTACATTTCACTAAAAGCTACTCAACCTCACACAATTCTTCTATAATTTGCTTACCATAATATAGCATGCCTAAGATTCACGGATCGAGGTAGAAGACTTGGTCACTTCAAGACAATGAAGTGCATTGTTTCAACCCTGAAAGCAGCATTGCATGCTCCCTAGGATCACTCCTTCCTTACCAGGATTATAGGCCTTTTGGTGGGATCTCTGCCTCTTTTGTAGCATTGGGTTCCTGCTGTGGCAGCATGTTCCTTAAATTAAAATTGGGTGACTGTATTTAAAGGCTATATTGTCACTCAACCAGAAATTTTGGGCTTCATTCAGAAAGATCTGTGGCCTATGTTGCGCAGAAGGTCACATTAGATTTTTATAATGGTTCCACCTCATCTTAAAAATATATGGATCTATGGAAAGTGTGCTATTTATCACCCAATGAGCCAGTGGAATGCACCCTGGTAACAGCATGAAGTACGCTTTCTGACAGAATATTAGCTAACTTCTGCATGGATCAGCAAATGGGTTTTAGATTCTAATCTCCTACTAGGTCAGTGTATTACCACTAGGTCACTGAACCAGCCCTTTCATCATGCTTTTAAATTCATGATTGGGAGCACATCAAGAATAAACCTTTCGTGCGGATTTTTTCTAATTAAGATAACTCTGTTTTGTGTATTTCAGTAAGAATTGAATAATAGAATTTTTTTTTTCATACCTTCAAGGCCGTTTTAGCTTTATTTAAAAGGTGACCTCTGCAAAATGACCAAACTCAAGGTGGCATCTTATGTCTTCCAAATATATACTGTACCAAATATTTAAAATATAACTACAGGTGTAACATAAGCAATGCAAGTATCTTCTTAGTAAACAGTAGGAAAGGAAAATGCAGACTGTTTTTACTGCAGCGTATATGAAAATCCTAAACTTAGTATCTGGTTAACTGTGTCACACTTACAGTAAAAAGAAAAGGAGTACTTGTGGCACCTTAGAGACTAACCAATTTAAGTGAGCTGTAGCTCACGAAAGCTCATGCTCAAATAAATTGGTTAGTCTCTAAGGTGCCACAAGTACTCCTTTTCTTTTTGCGAGTACAGACTAACACAGCTGTTACTCTGAAACCTGACACTTACAGTAACAGTCTAAGTAGAAGAGAAGCAAAGAAAAGCAGACTCTGGAAAAAAAAAAAAAAAAACAGCTGATTAAAACAATAAAATACTCTCTTGAAAGTTTAGGATTTATGAGAGTAAAAGGAGCAGGCAAGCTTCTACATACACTGTTCCAAGGAGCTGGATACCACATGGTACTAGTGACCACATCTCTGCATTTGTTTAAACAGGGACTAGTACAATGGAGTCCCAACGCTGAATGAGGCCTCTGGGCCTTTAAGACTGGCAAAGACTTCAGATTCGATAAACGGAGATAGAGAAGCCAGAAAACAGCAGTTCTGGAACCTTGCACTTGTTATATTTTGGAGCACTTACCAAATTCAAGTTTGCAATACAGGTCCTAATTTCTGTGTCCTCATTGATGTTTTGTAGCACTTCATGATCTCATTATAGTGGTAATGGTTTTGTTCCCCTGGGAATTTCTCAATTTTATCAGTGCCGTCGCAGGTTCCTCTTTGGAATCTTGTACTGCCCTGACAAATAGCTAAAATACTTTGTAAAGTGATTTCTGCTTTAGAATTGAATGCAGATCAGTCAAAAGAGTCAAACGCTACCTTAGATAGAAAAATCCTCATTCCAAAGCTAAATCTTTTCTATCAGCTGCTTCAATTTGTGTATTTTTGAAATGTGAAAAAGTGCAGGATAGCCCAGCAGATTTGTATCATTGAATGGATGGCAGGTGGGCAAAATAAGACAGGAATTTCAAATTATTTATCTGCATGTCCCTTGGCTGATCTCATCTACTTCAGTGCTGACATACAAAGAAGTAAGTTGCATCAAATATTCACAAGTCCCTTATGGATCTCTTGTGATCCTTCCTTAGTAAAAAATCAAGTGTAAACATAATAAAGTGCCTGATGTTTTTTCTCATCAACATCCTCATATACGTGTGCAGTCCACATCCCTCTCTAGCATTTCAAGGAAGATAATGGGGTACAAAAGTGTGATTGAGATGAGAACTTGTAGAATCCCCCAATATGGCAAGCTTGATAGAATAAAAAAAAAGCCAAACCTGTTAATACTTCTAACATTTTAGTTTTCCGAGTAGACTCAATTAAGGATCCTACTTAGCATATACCACATTATGTTTGCTATTGAGACATTTATGTAATAATCAGATATGGTCTAGTATTTCGCCTTTATGTTTGCAATATGAATTAAAAGTTGAACAAAGGCTTGTACTTACAGAAATATGGATTTTATTTCCTAAATACAGATAGAAGCAAATCTGGGATATCCAGGAGGTAAAGCAAGAATTATTCATAAGGAATCTGACATCATTACTGCTTTTGCAGTCAACAAAGTGAGTATAAAGAAAAGCTAATTTTGCATGTTAAAATAGACTGGACATATTTCATTACATTATGCTTCAGACTATTCTTATAGATAGTACTCTTACTGTGTAAGAATATATCACACTTGCCAGCAGTCCGAATATGGCTTGAACTGTCCCAATGTTCCTTCCTCTGTCCTCCTCCCCTGTCACTAGAGGTTAAACTTGCAGCAGCTCCCTTCCTTGCTGCACTCAGTGCTCCCACTCCTGTTCTTCATGTCTTACTGAACAGAACAGAAGAACGGCCATACTGGGTCGAATTAATGGTCCAGCTAGCTCAGTATCCTGCCTTCTGACCATAGCTGGTGCCAGATGCTTCAGAGGGAATTAACAGAACAGGGCAATTTGGTGTCGCTAGCCTCTGTTTGCCAGAATCTGGGAATGGGCAACAGGGGATGGCTCACTTCATGATTACCTGTTCTGTTCATTCCCTCTGAAGCACCTGGGATTGGCCACTTGTTTGGCTTCCCCAACATCCTCTGGCAATGAGTTCCACAGGTGACTCTGTGAAGAAGTACTTACTTTTTGGTTGTTTTAAACTTGCTGCCTATTAATTTTGTTGAGTGACCCTTGGTTCATGTGTTGTGTGAAGGTGTAAATAAAACTTTATTATTCCCTTTCTCCACACTATTCACGATGTTGTAGACTCACCCCTCAGTCATCTCTTTTCCAAGCTGAACGGTCTGTCTTTCTAACTTCTTCATATGGAAGCTGTTCCATACCCTTAATCATTTTTGTTGCCCTTCTCTGTACTTTTTCCAATACTAATGTATCTTTTTTGAGACGGGGCAACCAGAACTGCATACAGTATTCAAGGTGTGGGCCTACTATGCATTTATATAGTTGCATTATATTTTCTGTTTTATTATCTATCCCTTTCCTTAGGGATGGGACTGCTCTACCATGTCTCTGAAAATCACATCTGTGTAACTCTCTCCCTTAGCTCCTTCAGTTCAGCCACTCTAATCTCAGGAGCCCATACTTAGTCTCTGAGGGCCATGAGTTGCTTGCATCGAATGCACAGATATGCCACCAGGCCACAAGACAGATAATCTTACACACTTCATTCAGTGCAATAAACTGGATAGCCCACACTCTGCTGCTGGACTTCTGCCTGCATTATTTCTACTCTTCTGATGATCATAGAATCATAGAATATCAGGGTTGGAAGGGACCTCAGGAGGTCATCTAGTCCAATCCCCTGCTCAAAGCAGGACTTAATCCCCAACTAAATCATCCCAGCCAGGGCTTTGTCAAGCCTGACCTTAAAAACCTCTGAGGAAGGAGATTCCACCACCTCCCTAGGTAACCCATTCCAGTGCTTCACCACCCTCCTAGTGAAAAAGTTTTTCCTAATATCCAACCTAAACCTCCCCCACTGCAACTAGAGACCATTACTCCTCGTTCTGTCATCTGCTACCACTGAGAACAGTCTAGATCCATCCTCTTTGGAACCCCCTTTCAGGTAGTTGAAAGCAGCTATCAAATCCCCCCTCATTCTTCTCTTCTGTAGACTAAACAATCCCAGTTCCCTCAGCTCTCCTCATAAGTCGTGCTCCAGCCCCCCTAATAATTTTTGTTGCCCTCCTCTGGACTCTTTACAAGAAGGATGTGGAAAAATTGGAGTGAGAGGCCCAAAACTGGACACAATACTCCAGATGAGGCCTCACCAATGCCAAATAGAGGGGAATGATCACGTCCCTCAATCTGCTGGCAATGCTCCTACTTATACAGCCCAAAATGCCGTTAGCCTTCTTGGCAACAAGGGCACATTGCTGACTCATATGCAGCTTCTCATCCACCGTAACTCCTAGGTCCTTTTCTGCAGAATTGCTGCCTAGCCACTCGGTCCCAAGTCTGTAGCAGTGCATGGGACTCTTCCTTCCTAAGTGCAGGACTCGGCACTTGTCCTTGTTGAAGCTCATCATATTTCTTTTGGCCCATTCCTCTAGTGTGTGTGTGTGTGTGTGTGTGTGTGTTTGTTTGTTTTGACAGGGGTGTTGTTGACCAAAGTTTAGAGAACGTTTGTTAGGTGTAGCTGGCTCTCATGCTCCCTCTCCGAGTTTCCCCACAAAATTTCCTAGTTTGCTGCTCCTGTTTGCTACCTCCTCTGGTCGTTTATAAGTTGGCTTTTTAAACCTCTGTTCTCCCTAAACTAATCCTGCCTCCCAACAAAGGAATCAAAAAGGGAGTAATGATCAAAGGATAGCAGGCTAGAGCCTTGTTAGGAAGCTGTCAGCTGTGCCTGGCAGGCTTCTAGGCTCAGTAAACAGCCCACCCCAACAAATTCAGCCCAAGAGTCATGTAGTTGCTCCTGTTGCTCCTCGTTCGCCCAGAGAACTCCCTTTCTAAACTGCCCTCTTTTCTGCTCCTAGTCGCTAGCAGAGAGGAGCAGCAGTTGGAGAGAGGAAGAAATGGGTGCTTTACTTTTCCACTCACCCTCAGCAGCAAAATCCCCCATCAGGCAAGAGGAAGGGAGGAGTTATAGTGGGGAAAAGATGGGGGAAGGATGGTCTTCTTTTGGTCTAACCACCTAACTCTCTTCTGCAGCAGTATTCAACTACATTTTCTGGGGGGTTAAATAACACAATGTCCAAATTTTGGCAGGCCAAAGGGCTCTCAAGGTGTTTGCTCTCCAGTGAACCTGGCACTGGCCAAGGATCACAGCCTTTCAAGAGTGGTGTGCTAGACCGTATTTATTAATTACAAAATAAAAGCTTAAGCATGCCAGTAGACCATACTCAATGAAGTCTTGCAAATAACTATACTAATACACTGTAATGCTAGTAAAACAGCATGCTATTAATATTCTGGTAAAACTTCTAAAATAATATTAGAAGTTAAACTCATGAGAAATAAATGAACATCTAATTTTCCTTTCTTATTGCCTGACATTTTGACACTTGCTTTCACCATCTTTTCTTCTCCCTTGCCCCCCCCCCAAAAAAAACTTGACTGCGTGATGTGTGTAAACTAATGAAGCGATCAATAATTGATGTGCTTTTATGTTGCATAAGCTTCTAAGTGCCTGATTAAAAGTGTACCTCTGCAAGTGGAAATGTATTAACAGTCTAGTTCCAATATGTTTAAATGTAAATGAAAAGTTTCTAAATTAAATACATGGCATGACAGTAAACAGCGAGAAAAGAAACTGAAGTGCATCGTCTCAGCTTCCATCAATTCAGTCCCCATCTGCCCAACCCACCAAGCGCCCAACCCTGGATAAACTCTGGCTTCTACAGCCTCACTTCTGCTTCTCCTGGGGTTCTTCACCTCTCCTTTACCAGGCCAGGGGGACTGCAGTGGGGTCCCTCTACCCCTTCAAGGCGGGGTGCCAATTGCAGGAGTTCTTCACTCTCCTCCCCGGGTTGGGTTTTACAGGGAGGGAACGGGGAGGAGCGGACGAGCCATCTCTGCTCAGAGGAGAGGTGGGGGGAAGGAAAATGGAGTTGCTCTGAGCTGTAGGGCTCTTTCTGCTCCTCCCGCTTTCCCAGTAAGAAAAGGCTGCAGCCTCCTCCGTTTCTGAGAGGAGAGGGGGAGACCTCTGCTGCTTCCTGAGCAGCTCTGGCTGCTGCTTCCCAGGAGGCATGAAGGGACAGCTAATGTTCGGTGATGGGTGAAATGGACGGTCCTCATGGGCTGGATCTGGGCCACAAGCTGTCAATTGAAGAACAATGCTCTACTGTATAGTGAGAAGGGGGTGAAAGAGAGAATGTGAGAGCGCTTTTGTGTTCACTCAGATACATCTGCAAGGCACTCAGATAGAAATGTTGTTGTATAAGAACTTAAACAGTAACCTATTTAGCCTTCCCCCAAGGAGACTGGTAAGAAGGAACTCAAGCTTCCGAGGAGGAAGGGGCTTATAAATACAGTCACATGAATGTGTACCTTTGCCTGCAAGCATAAGGGGACAAACTTTCAAAGAGATTTCAGCTCCATCACTGCAACTTTTCCTACACAGTTGTAGACCCGATAGAATGTAGACACCTGTACAATATGCACGCACAAATGTGTGCACCTGCAAATTGACTAGCTAGATGCTTGTCTTCAAATGATTGTACCAGCAAAAGGACAACAGTAAAATTAAAGGTCCATTCTGGGAAACTGTTGTTTTTAAATTCTTTCTTTTGTAACTGTTTTTCAGGCAAACAGGAACTGCATTGCAATAGCTTCCAGCCATGACATTCAAGAACTAGATGTTTCTGGGATTCTAGCTACACAAATCTACACCTGGGTTGATGATGACACAGAAGTGGAGGCTAGAGGGTATATTTATTCCATTTTTATTTGCGTACCTCTTGCAATTTGGTTATAGTTCAACTAACTAATCCATAGCAATTCAATGCTTTATTTCAAAAATCTGTCTAATCATCCCTCTGGTTACTAATGTTGCATTTATAGGTCTGATGACTTCTTGGTTATACATGCTCATGATGATCTGGCAAATGTTCAGGGAACTACACCTTATACACACAGCAATCCTGGCACCCCTATCAACATGCCTTGGCTTGGTAGTACACAGACTGGGAGAGGTGCATCTGTGGTAAGTCACTTGTCAGAGAATAACATTTTAATATCTCTAGTGCTTTAAGGTTTGTGTGCCTTTCGTAGTTACTGAATTACGCTTGCACAGCGAGTGAAGTGCAGTTCTTATGTAATAATGGCAGAAGCTGGAATTTCCCATTCCTGAAAACGGGGCATACTTCTGCATCTCCTCATCCACTTCCTCAGAATGCTGATGGTTAATGTACTATACTGATTTCAGATGTACTAATTAGGCAAAAAAGTGTCTTAGTTCACATATAATTAAATGGCTTGACTATGCAAATGATGAAAGAAGCATATATTCAGAGTGAAATGGGAGACCTGAACAAAAACTCTACATCCAGGTTCAAATAAAAGTCTGCAGCTTAAATGTCTCTCTGAGTGGCGTCTCAACACTGAACCTGAACATTCTAAAATGTGGATAAGTTTGGATATGGATCAAGATTTTTAACACCTACTTTCAGGAGTGTTTTGATCCAAGGTTTTGAGGTAGCCTGTTAGTGTCTGGATCTGGAGTTCAGAGTAGATCTTGGGGGTTTGATTTAGGCCCTCTTTAGTCCAGGCTGACCTTAGTTTGAAACAGGCAAGATAGTTTACTAATTTATACGGTACTTTAAAGTGCCTTATTATATGTTGTGTGTGTGTGTGATTCTACAGCGATCGCTTCAGTCTGTGTAGGTTTGGTATCACTAAGGTCTAAAAATAGTTCTGTCTAGCCCATCTCACTTTGCAGGATGGCAGACTGTGAGGGTTGGGTGCATGGATTAAACTGGGGGTGGGGGGCATAGAGATTCTAGGATTTATGGGGAAAATGCATAGGCCAACTGAAAAATTACCAGATAACACATGTATTTACAACTATGTACAAAACTGGTATAAACTGGCAATGTTTTATCTTGTAAATTGCCAGGCAGCCTAATTCTGTATCAATAAAGTCATCGTTATCTACATTTTAGTAAGTGCTGCAACGTTATGCAGTCTTTACAGAAAGTTTAGTTTAATAACCTCTTTCAGGCTTACAAGAATAAGACATGTAGTCTTTCACCTCCAAGCTCACTGGTTGACATCTGTCCTATAGGTAGTAACAATCAAATGTGGACTTCCATTTGGCTGTTTGGCTTTTCTGAAATACATCGATGCCAGTGTACCCAGTTAAAACATTCAGATATCCACAATCACACAGGGTAGCAATTATGTCTTACTAATAGTTTAATGCTGAGCGCCAACAAACATTCATCTCCACCATATGAGACAATCGCTGTGCACCAGGAGTTTGTGTGTTCAGAGAGGCAATCCTGAGTATCTTTTTTCAGGACACCTTTTTTAAATAAAAAAAACCCTGGCAATTTGACATTTGGTCCATTCCAGATGCTAAAAATGTGCTCTTCCAGAAGTATGAACCCCAGAAAAGATAGCAGAGAGGTGTGTGCTCCATCAGAGGCATGGAAATAATGTGAACATTTCCTTCACGTTCATGGCAGAATGTATAGCAAGGGATTTCCAGGAGTCTGCAAGATCTCCCATCAGCACATCACTTGGCAAAGGACTGAAATGGCATGGTAGTTTATTTAGGAGCACAAGTCAATGGGTTTATGCTTCTAAATCCATCAGGTGCCTTTTTGAAAATCTCCCTTTTTTTTTTTTTTTTTTTAATCGGGAGCTAACTATATTGCTTGTTCTCCAGTGGAGGGCCACAAATTACACTATCCAATTCTTTTTCAACCTATCATTATAAAACAACTAAGTAGAAACAAAAGCAAATATATTCCCTCCTAGTATTTTTTTCTTTGTTTACCTCTTTTTTTACATGCTTCTGCCTCTCTTGCTTACCTTACATTATTCAAGAATATTCCAATAAATGTAATGGGATCAGAAAGGAATTGGCAAGAAAAGAGGTGTAATATTGCAGTCAACGGAAGGTTTATATTTAGATCTTTAAATCTAAGAAGCAAGAAGCTTACATATATCTGGGTTTATAAAAATTCTGTTAATTAAAATGTGCATTAGTCTTGGGAAAAACTTCAGTTTCCATTCACTTTCATGCACATTTTTTAAAGTGGTATTGCCTTTGTTTTCAGTGGGAATTTAAAAAGGGAAACCAATCTTTTCCCCTAACTAATTTAATCCAATAGGTTTTTAGTTAGTTGTGTAGTTTAACTATCTTTGATTATCTTTTATATTGAACAGCTGATCAAGAAGGCTATTAATAATGTCAGAAGAATGGCTTCCCATCCAACTCTACCTTATTGTAAGTTCATTGCATTAACAGACGTTGTTTTACAATACTTACATAACTATCCTTGTTTCACAAAATGTATTACTAATTTATAAAAACAGCAAAAGTATATTAAAGATTTTAGAAAACACATATGCTGTGTGCACCTGCTACATAATGAAACCATCGCTCTTTTTAAAAAGTTGGGGAAGGATGGGCTTTCAGAATCTATTTTACTTAGACCAAATTTGGGAATTTATTCCTGTTTCACCTACAATATGCACTAAAACAAAAAAAGAGCAGACAGACTGGGGCCTTAGTGACCTCTAGGCATTACTATGGTACTGCTAAAAGACCACAGGAAAATTTAACTTTATCAGATTCTTTTTTCCCCTTAGATGAAGCTTGGATTTTCTATTCAAATAGTAGAACAAAGAGTTATTAAAATATATTATTCTATTACAGACTTGACGGGTGCTCAAGATGGTAGTGTGAGAATGTTTGAATGGGGCCATTCACAACAAATTACATGTTTCCGCTCTGGTGGCAACTCAAGGATAACGCGAATGAGATTCAATCACCAAGGAAATAAGGTATTATACAGAAATCCTCTCTACCCACTTCGTGGCTGACTTTTTGCAAAACAGTATAAACAGCTCTTCTTTGTTGGTTCACTGTGTCAATAAATAACACTATATTCAAATATAATGCATTAAAATACTGGACTCCTTGGACAGCATGACTCTCAAACGCCTTGCTTTTCTGCTATTTACTTTTTTAAAGGGGGTAGGGGAGGCAGACAGCATATCAGCTTGAAGTATGAGCCAAAATAAATACCCTGGAACCCCCTTTGTAATTGCAGAATTAGAACACGTTTTGGTTAGAACAGTGTCGGTTTTAAAAATTAAATTTGTAAAGCTAAAACATAAATTTTACATGCCAAGGTATATCAGGATACAGGTACATAGGACTTGAATATATCTGATCATTTGTTTTAAAAAGCTGTAGTATAAGCACCATTTATCCAGAACTGTTCTGAGGACTGTGCTTCAGTCAGACTTCTTAAGTCAAAGAATAGTGAAAGAAAACTTCTAAGAGACAGTTAGGCCTACACTGCCCTGCATTTTCCGGCTACTGAGGTGTGAATAGCAATGTGCACCGAAATGCTGCACTGTAACTCTCCCATTTGGATGCTGCAGGCTCAAACTAAGATACCTGGTTTGTATTAACATATTCTTTTCAAAGAGGATTATACTTAATGCAAAGGAGGAACCTTTCACTTTGCACCTGCAGAGTCCAGATGCTGTTCACAGCCCCATACTCCAAACTGCAGGGCAGTGTAGACAAGCCCTTATGTCTATTAACAGAAGTCATCAATTCAAAAAATATCCTTTTTCTGCTTTAGTTGCTGCTGCTCCTTTTCCATAGCAATGACACACGTAGTAGAAATATCAAGTGCATTGAAAATGCTGTAATCCACGTTAGTTGGCGTGCTGCGTCAGGGTTTGGTTCTGGTGCAGTTGCTTTCCAGAGTTAGACTAGGCACACAATGCAAGTGTTTCTGGGAAGATAAAGTTGCTATTTAATATCTGCTGGACTGAAGGGGTGGCAATATAATTTCTCTATCTTAAATATGCCTAGCAAAGTATACATACACGTGTATTATATTGTGTATTAAAAATATACATATAAATTTTCTCTTCAGTTCGGGATTGTTGATGCTGATGGATATATATGTTTGTATCAGACAAACTGGAAGTGTTGCCCACTTACTGGAAGCACACCCAAACCATATCTGGTAAGCTAAAATGTAAACTTGCTGTGCATAAATTTGCTTTTTACTAGGTGGTCTTCTGGCAGCACCAGAAAAGTTAAGAATCCACTAGGATTTTTTTCAGCTAAACTTGTCTTGTTTCTGTTTGGTTGAAATTTAGCAGACAGGTTCTCAATTCATAACCATATTTCCTAATTTGAAGAGAGAATGCAAAATCAGATCTAAAATGATTTGGTTATCTTTGATTGCAAAGCAAATACCACGGGAGGTGTCAAACATTTTTGTCAAGAATGTAAGACCATTGGTAGACTAAGTATAGTATTACAGTCTGAACTCTGAATTCCTTCACTTCAGTTGATAGAAGAACAACCTTTAATGTATTTATCTTTTAAATAAGCTTTCGTGCTAGTATAAAAGCTAGCTTTGTTTCATGACTACTTCCTAACTGTGTACTGTTATTTTCCAGACGTGGCAGTGTCATAACAAAACAGCCAATGATTTTGTTTTCATCAGTTCCTCCTCTTTGATAGCCACAGCTGGACAGGCTACTGATAACAGGTAAAAACTTGATTCAAGATCATAGTTGGAGGCTAAGTATTAATGAAATAATACTGTTTTTTAATGTTTCTTGCTACTGTGTAGTTTGGGAGTTGGGCAGTTAAGATGGTCACCTACCAACTTGTGATGTGGTCGCATCAAATAGAACAGAAGCCCTTTCATCCCTCTTTATAAATGTTTTCGTACATGCTGCCATTTTTATAGATTTGAGAGATTGTCCATGCTTCGACTAGCTCAAAACTTGACCCTAAAACTTTTTAAAACATTTTTTTAAACATGACAGAGAAAACAAATCCAGCATGTAGGTGAGTCCAACCACAAGAGAAATTAAATTAATGTGAATCCTGTGCAAGAACAAAGATGAGTGAGTTAACTGTACAATATTCATGTGCTCGTGTTATATGTATATCTGTAATTCAGCAGTTCTCAGTCAATGGCCCATGGACTGCATGTGGCCCAATTAGAACACGGCTGCAGCCAGTTTTTTGAGGGGGGGTGGGCATCCAGGTTCTTGGCTGCCTGGTGCAGTGAGGTCTGGGCTGCCCAGCATGGCGGGGTTAGGGTTGCCGGCCAGCCCTGCATGGCTGGGGTCTGAGGTTGAGGCTGCCAGCTGGCCCTGTGGGGTCAGGGGCAGGCAGCCAGCCGGCCTTGCGCGGATTTGGGGTCAGGGCTGCTGTTGCTGCCCTGCCACCTAGCCCCTGCAGCCCAGGTAAGACATTGTGGGCCACATATGCGACCCACAATGATAAATAAGTTGAGAACCACTGCTATAATTTAATAAAAATCTCCAGTTGGTGGTTAGTCACATTTTTTTAGGACTAGAATAAGGCTTTGGAAGGATGGTAGTGGAGTTCTTTATAATAGAACACAGTAAACAAATATAAGTAATGTTGAATGAGCGAGTAATTTTGGGTTTGTCAATCTGAACTTTCATTTTAATTCTACTAATATATTGGAGCATAAAACAGTGTTGTGTGAAATGTTCAGATATTGGCTGCACTATTTCAAATATATAAAGTAAGTACCTTTTCTCTTCAACCTGTGTTAGTAGTAAAGTCAGTTAAATTAAGTTCAGCATATCTTTTTCTTTTACAGAAATATATGTTTGTGGGATACCTTAGTTGCACCTGCAAATAGTTTAGTGCATGGTAAGTAAAAACACAATAACAAATGTTGTACTTCAAGGTAATACTTCTAAATTATAAATAATTCTGGAGTTTTCTTGTAAGATTTTTAAATCGTTACTGTTTTTACTTAATTTTGATGGTCCACACGGATCGTTGTGGCTATCTTCATTAGTTGCAAAATATGTTTATAAACAGTCTTTCATGAGAGTGTCTTTCTCCATAGTGTCTAAGTAAATTATTGTGAATGGTGCATTAAAAAATAAAAATATTTTTTAATGGGCAGGTCCTCGGCTGGTATAAATTATCATAGCTCCATTTCAGTCATAAGAGCTATGTCAGTTTACAGCAGCTAAGGATTTGCCCCTCTCTGTGGCAAGCTCTCTTAGTGACTTAACAGTAGAAGGTATCAGTACACAATTCCCTTTCTTGTGTTTTTTCTTCAAGATGGATTCGGCAACTCCGTACTTATAGTCACCTCAGAGGGTCACGAGCTTATTATCTGGGGGGTTGTGAGCTGTCAGCCTCCATCTCAAACCCTGCTTCACCTCCAGCATTTATAATAGTGTTAAATATTTTAAAAAGTGTTTTTTAATTTATAAGGAGGGTCACACTCAGAGGCTTGCTGTGTGAACAGGGTCACCAGTATAAAAGTCTGAGAACCACTGAGAAAGAAGACTTAGGGGAGATAAGTCTCCAGATATGTTAAGGGCTGTTATAAAGAGGACTGTGATTAATTGTTCTCCATGTCCTCTGAAAGTAGGACAAGAAGTAATGGGCTTAATCTGCAGCCAGGGAGATTTAGGTTAGATAATAGGAAAAACTTTCTAACTATCAGGATAGTTAAGCTCTGGAATAGGCTTTTAAGGGAGGTTGTAGAATCCCAGTCATTGCGGGGTTTTAAGAACAGTTTGGACAAACACCTATCAGGGATGGTCTAGGTTTACTTAGCCCTATCTCAGCACAGGAGGCTGGACTTTATGACCTCTCAAGGTCCCTTCCAGCACTACATTTCTATGATTTTAAATAGGACTTGTCTCACTGCCAGCTCTGCAAACTCAACCTAGAATGAGACCCATTTTTCATAATCTTAGCATCTAATGATAGGGTCCTAATAAGTAGGGCTGGCTTATTTAATATTTAGCAACCATTAACATTTTTGTCAGCATAGATTCCAAAGCCAGAAGGGACCATTGTGCTCCTCTATTCTAACCTCTTGGATAGCACAGGCCATAGAACTTAACTTCCCCAAATAATTCCTAGAGCAGATCTTTTAGAAAATCATGCAATCTTGATTTATAAATTGTCAGTGGTGGTGAATCCACCACAGCCACTGGGTAAATTGTTCCAATTGTTAATTACTCACTGTCAAAAATGTATGCCTTATTTCCAGTCTGAGTTTGTTTAGCTTCATCTTCCAGCCATTGGATCATGTTATATCTTTCTTTGCTAGATTGAAGAGCCTATTATTAAATATTTGTTCCCCATGCAGGTACTTATAGACTCTGTCATTCCTTGACCTTCTGTTAGACTCAAGGAGCTCAATCTGTTTAGCTTATCACTATAAGGCATGTTTTTTTTATTCCTTTTATCATTCTCATAGCTTTCCAATTTATCAACATCCTTCTTCAACTGTAGGCACTAGAACTGGACACAGTATTCCAGCAGTGGTCACACTAGTGCCAAATGTAGAGGTAAAATAACCTCTCTACTGCTTGAAAATTCTCTCTTTATGCATTCCCGGATTGCATTACCTCTTTGGTCACACCATCGTATGGGAAGTTCATGTTTAGCTGATAATCCACCATGACTCCCAACTCTTTTTCAGTCACTGCTTCCGAGGCTGGAGCCCCCCCCATCCTATAAGTGTGTCTACATTCTTTGTTCCTAGATGTATACATTTACCTTTAGTATTACCTTTGTATTAAAATGCATATGGTTTGCTTGCACCCAGTTTACCAAGCGATCCAGATTACTCTGAATCAGTGACCTGTCCTCTTCATTATTTATCACTCCCCCTATTTTTGTGTCATCTACAAACTTCATCAGTGATGATTTTATGTATTTTGCTGATAAACAGCATAGAGCCGAGAACCAATCCCTTTGAAACCCCACTCAAAACAAACCCATTTGATGATGATTCCCTGCTCACAATTACATTTTGAGACCTACCAGTTAGTCAGTTTTTAATCCATTTCATGTATGCCATTCTAATTTTTTAATCTAAATGTTGTGCGGCACCAAGTCAAAGTATATTACATCAACACTTTACAATTTTTGCTGATAAAGGTAAATCTCATTTTAAAAAAAGATACCGAATTAGTTTGACAGGATCTATTTTCCATAAACTCATCTTGATATGCATTAAGAACGTTACCCTCCTTTAATTCTTTATTAATCAAGTCCCGTATCAGCTGCTGCATTATCTTACCCAGGATCAATTTTAGGGTGACAGACCTATATTTAGCTGGGTCATCCCATTTGACCTTTTTAAAAATTGGCACATTAGCCTTCTTCCAGTCTTCTGAAACTTCTCAGTGTTCCAAGACTTATTGATAAACAATATTAACGGTCCAGCAAGCTCCTTACCAAGCTATTTTAAAACTCTTGGATGCAAGTTATTTGGACCTGCTGATTTAAAAATGTCTAGCTCTAAGTAGCTTCTGTTTAACATCCTCCAGAGATACCAGTAGAATGGAAAGAGTGTTGTTAACATATGATGAGACTATATCATCTGTTTTGTCCCCAAATACAGAACAGAAATATTTATTTAACACTTCCGCCTTTTCTGCATTATTATTGATAATTCTACCATTTCCATCTAGTAATGGACCAATACCACTGTCCCAATTTTTTTTGTTTCTAAAATATTTTAAAAACTCCTCCTGATTGTGCTTACTCTGCGGGGCATAGATTCCTCCTTGTGTCCCTTCACTTCCCTTATCAATTTTCTACAATTCCAAGCTTCTGATTTATATTAATTACTATCAACTTTTTACCATTTGTTATACATGTATTTTTATAGCTGCCTTCACGTCCCCTCTGTACCAGACTGGCTATTTAACCAGCACAGCCTTTTTCCTTAATTATGGGATTGTTGCTTTTGGGACATCTAGTAAGGTGTTTTTAAATTAATCCCAATTATGGTTCAAATTTTTCTGTTTTAAATTCTTCCTCCCAGCTATTTGGCTCACAATTGTTTCAGCTTTGTGAAATTCTGCATCAAGTGTATATGTATATATTACTGGCCTGGATTATTAAAGCAGCAAGCATATATATCATTGGTCTGAACTTGATTCTGTTTGCACATTATAAATATGATCACACGTGCCATGATCACTTGTACCTTAGCTACCACTAATTTTAATTCTGTGATCAATTTCTCTTAAACTGTTAGGACAAGATCTAATAAAGAATTCACCCTGTGTTGATTGTAATATTTTTTGAAGTAGGAAGGTGTCATCTATGATGTTTAGACATTCCAAGGATGTTTTAGTACTGGCAGCATGAGACCTCCAGCATGTGTCACTCAGATTGAAGTCTCCTGTGATCACGCATTTTTCCCCATATCTAATTCATTTATTTCCTATATGGATAGGTGTGTAAGGAGGCAGTCATCTTGTTCCCTAGTGTGATTTGGTGGTCTGTGGCAGACACTAATACCCCACCTTGTATGGTTTCTGTTAGGACATTGATCTGTTAGCATTCAAGATAATTTTTGTCTGAGTTATCAGTGACTTAAACAGGTAATGACATTTTTGACAGAGTGCCACTCCCACTTCCCTTTTGCCCACTCAGTCCCTCTTAAATAGGTTATAACTGTTCTCTTTAACACTCCAATAGTGCAAATCGGCCACCAGGTTTCAGTAATAGCAACTAGATGAAATTTGTGCTCATAAATGAGCAATTCTAATTCCTTTTGTTTGTCTTACCCAGGCTGCGAGCATTGGTGTATAGGCAATTCAGGAATTCCTCTTCATGTCCTTTTCTTCCTTGATTAGCTTTGTTCTCAACTCAGTTTTGCTGAATGCTTGTATCTTCCCTCTTTTTATCCTCTCCTTTTGCTATTAGTTTAATGTTTCTTAACTACGCGAGCCAGCTTCTCCCTGAGGAGATTGAGCCCTTCTGTTGAGATAGAGGCCATCAAAACTATACAGTCCCAATATGAACAGTGAGCAAATGTGCTGAGTAAGGTGGTGCCCGTTAACATAGCTACTTCTCAAACTGGAACTCTAAAGATCACACTTGCCATATTTTTTTTAAATATGTGCTGCATCTTTATTTTCATACACTGTCCAATCCTATACCGTTTAAACTATACTTCAGCTGAAGTGGCACTTAGCATAGCATGAATTCCACTTCAAGTGATGGTCCCGATGTGCATTCTGCTGTGCGTGCACATGCCCTCCATATGCCTGAGACTAGAAGTGTGTTGCTAGCAGTGTCCATTTGTCCGTGCCTGTGACCTTCTCCTTCTTGTGCACTGAACTAAGGGCATAAGGGGCAGTGCAGGCCTTCTCCAGTTCCTTTCTACCTCCTCATGATCAGAGAGAACCATTCAGTGTCCCTAGCATTTTCTATGGTCCTTAACATGTTACCTGTAAATAATGGTAAACGGTCTTTTTTTTACTTTCTAAATAGTTCTTTGTTAGGATAGTTTTAGGGATGGGTGGAAGTCTCCCTGTATCGCCCCTATACAGGGTGACTATTGTGCCCAAGAGCCTGAGATTCAAGAAAGATGTCTCCTGCCCCAGGCTTTCCCAGTCAATGATAACCACTTAAAGTGCCTCAATTGCCTTGTGCAAACTCATGTCCCCTTGAAGGGCAGCATTTGCTGATTCTTCTGCAGCAGAACTTGCCAAGGCCATGAGTATGCCTTCAAAGATTATTTATGGATTGCACAATGAGGCCCCAGGCTCAGCAGGCCCCCTTGTACAACAGGCAGAGGTACTGAGAAGCGCACTTCCAAGCACGGTGGCCTCTTCCTTGACACCATCAAAGCTGGATGAGACTCCATGACCTGCTGCAGGAGGATCAGAAGCTCAGAAGGGGCAAGGTACCGATCTCCTGGTTCCAAAGAGCAAGAGTGCTCTGAGATAGGCACCATCTGCAGGAGTGGGATCTACCATAATAGTGACAAAAAAGAATGCCCAAGCATCTCCTACACCAATAGTATTGTCGTGCTCTGATAAGGAATCATTAGCTTTCCCACAGAGTGCAAACTTCTCTAGCCTTGCAGGAGAACAGAGAACAAGTGTGCACAGGAGGGGGTTGGGGGGTGTCCCCTTTATTCTCCTCCCACTGGATAAGTCATTAATCACAGATGCCTCCTTGTTAAGGTGGGGCACCCATCTAGTTGAGTATACAGCACAAGGGATGTGGACTCCCAAGAGTCTCGGATCACATAAACCACCTAATAACGTATGCAGTCTACTAAGCCTGCAAACTATTCCTACCACTCATACAAACGCTACATATTCAAGTGATGTCAGACAACATGACAAGCATACATCAACAAACAAGGATGAATGAGCTCCATCTCTCTAGAAGATGTCAGTCTTTGGAACTGGTCAATGTTGACCACCAAATCACGCTGTAGGCAGTGCATCTTCCAGGGACACACAACACATTGGCAGACAGCTGCACCAGACACTTTCCCGAGGACTGCAAATGGAAGCAACATGATTCCATAGTGCAGAGCATATTTCAACAATGGGGGGGAAAGGGGGGGCAAGGTGCTTAGGTCTTGATCTGTTTGTGCATTATTTGTTCTCTTAAGACAAAATCTAATGTTCTGAGGGGCTTAAAGTCAGGGCTCCAGAGAGATGTACTACTTGTTTGTTGGTCAGGACAACTAACACATGCCTCTCAAACCAACCATTTTGCCTCAGGTTCTCAGGAAGATCAAGCAAGATGGATCAGTGGTCCTCCTGATTGCCCAGGCTATTCTGGTTCCCCAACATCCTTCAATGTCTGCATGCCATTCATCAGTATCCAATTCTCCCTTGACCTATTGCCTGACCTATTGACCCAGCATAGGGAGCAAGGTCAGGCACCCCAGTCAGGCTTTCCTCCACCTGATAGCCTGGCATTTGGGTGGGCGCTGAACCTAAAAAGGACATGTTTGAAAGCAATTCAGGCCATCCTTAACAATAGAACAAAGGATTCCACTAGAAAGTGCTACTTAGTTAAGTAGAAAAGGTTTTCTGTCTGGTGTCAGCATTGCCAGGTAACCCTGAGGATTCTGAGATCCATAACTTATTGGAATATCTTCTTTCCTTAAAGACTTAGGTCTTTCCTTTAGCTTCCTCTGGGTACACTTAGCAGCTGTCAGTGCCAGTCATCCTCCAAATGATAACCACTCCTTTTTCACCCATCCTGGGATGACTATTTCCTGAAAGGCCTATTCCATCACAGGATCTCAGCCTGATCCTCTCAGCATTAAGGCATCTGTTTGAACTCCTGGCCTTGTGCTCTTTGACCCACGTCTGTGAAGACTGCTTTTCTGCTGGCCATCACCTCAGCAAGAAAAGGATGAGAGCTGGGAGCCCATATGGCTGATCCACCGTACAGTATTCCATAAACACAAAGTTTCTTTGACTTCACCCTCAATTTATTCCAAGAGTAATCTCAGATTTCTGTCTGAATCAAACAATTCAGTTACCTGTCATCTTTCCAAAGCTGTATGTTACCGGGGAGGACTGGAGACTTAATTCTCTAGTTGTCCATCAGGCTCTGGTGTTCTACCTACAAAAAGAAAAAAATATTTCAGGAAATAGACTTTTTATATCCTTTGCTGACCTGATAAAAGGCTAAATATTCTGTTCGTCAAAGTGGATTTCAGGCTGCACTGCATTCTGTTGTGTTACAAATTAACAGACACTCCCTTCCATAAGGTGTGAGAGAGCCTACTCAACTAGTGCCAAGGCTGCTTTAGTAGTCTCACTGTGATGTTCCTCTCACTGAAATTTGTAAAGCAGCAACATGGGCTTCCGTTCATACCTTTACAAGATGCTATGTCCTGGTGCAAGCTTTGGCAGCTGACTCATCTTTTGGCATAGTAATTCTCCGGTCATCGGTACCACAGAGGTCCTCCATCCTCCTCCTCTTCAATGAATATTGTTTGTCACCTACCGTGGAAAACACATATAGACCATCATTTGAAGAAAGAGAAGTTAGTTACTTTGTACAGTAACTGGAGTTGTTCAAGGTGTGTGTTCCTCATCTGTGTTTCGCTGTGATGCTCTCCTTCCCCTCTGCTTCTGATCCTTTAGTAATAGAAAAGGAACTGGAGAGGGTGGTCGGGTCCATGCCTCCCCTTTATGATTTTAGTTTGGAGCATGAGGAGGAGGGCACAGGCGTGGGCCAATTGAAGCTGCTAGCAAAAATGTTCCAGTATCCAGTGCACAGAACACAACACATCCACAGTGGACTACATACAGGAACCACACGATCTCGAAGAATTCCAGTTAGTTACTGTACCAGATAAGGAATTTTTTTTTATGGGGGGGGGGGGGGGTACATTTTCACTGGTCAGTTTCATTAATGCTATTCAGTGGTGGGCTGCAGCAGATCTGACAAGAATCATGTCAGTTTCTTTCAGCAGCTGCCAGGGAATCTGGGGAGCATATTTTTTTTCAGAAACAGCATGTTTTGGTGTTTCTGAAATGAAATTGTTCAGAATTTCCAGTCTGCTGGAAATTTTGGAAAACTTGGTTTCAGTCCATGAAACAGACGCTCAAGAGTTTTGGCCAGCTCTACTGATTACTGTCATTTTCCTTCTCCGACTGCAGTCCTGATAAGGTTCAAGCACCTCTTGTTTACCAATTCTGGTTACGAAAGAACAGGAACAACATTCAAGGAAACAAAGGCAGCAGATTTAAAATAATTAAAGGAAATATGTTTAACAGTGCACAAGTAATCTGTAGAACTCATTGTCACAAGATATCATTGAGACTAAGTTTAACAGGATTGAAAGAAAGATTAGACATTTATATGGATATCATCTAGCATTACACTAGCAAGGATTAAAAAGTTTTTTGGGGAAAGAGGAAACCCTCATGCTTCAGGACATAAGACAACCTATAACTAGAAGGGGTAAGAGAAACGTTCCCTGTGGGCAGGTTATTTCTTAACTGTGTACTGCAGGGTTTCTTGTGACTTTCTTAGAAGTATCTGTAACTGGCCGCTATCATAGATAGGAATTGCTATGCCAGATCAGATCACTACTCCATCTCATTCAGTAACCTGTTCCTGTTGCTATTGTGTTAAACCATTAGTGCTGAAGAGGAGGCTAAAGCTAATGTATTATGTTCTCTAACGTCCTTTGTTTTGTATTTTAGCTTTTATCTGCCATGATAGTGGGGCAACTGTGCTAGCATATGCTCCAAAACATCAGCTTTTAATATCAGGAGGCAGAAAAGGCTTTACTTGTATACTTGATCTTCGCCAAAAGCAACAACGACAGCTATTCCAGAGTCATGATTCTCCAGTTAAAGCAATTGCTGTGGATCCTGCAGAAGAATACTTTGTTACAGGATCTGCAGAAGGCAATATAAAGGTAACTTTAATTTGGTGGGACAAGGCATTGTATAATTTTTTCATACTAAGTATTTGCAAAATTCTAATCCCTCTTTAAAAATACTCAACTAGAATTTTTCATTGCCAGGGAAATGGATCATTCAGTAGGTCTTAACTTTTGCACTTCCTGACTTCAGTGTTTAACTGTGCAACCTTGATGTTACCTTAATGGCATTTTTATAGTTAAATATTTATCAGAATATTAGTGATTGAAAATGAAGACCAAGTATGAATGTGCCGTTACTGTCAAAAAGATGAAAAACATCTGATCAAGCTAGGTGGTCTGAGTTTTCATTAATGATTTTCAGTGAGTTGAGAAAGCATAAACATTACTGATTATTTGTTTTAATAATTTTCAGGTATGGAGTTTATCTACCTTTAATCTTCTTCACACTTTCATCAATGAGCATGCTCGACAGTCAATCTTCAGAAACATTGGGACAGGGGTCATGCAGATTGAGACAGGACCAGCAAATCACATATTCTCCTGTGGAGCTGATGGAACAGTAAAAATGAGAATCCTGCCTGATCAATTTAGCCCAGTAAATGAAGTGTTGAAAAATGAAGTGAAATTTATGCTCTGATATTTGTCAATACTGCGTGTAACTTTTCTGATATTTTTCATGGAAATGCCAACAAATGTCATGTACCAATGATATTTTTACAATTGGTGCCACAAAGATTTTTGCTTTCCTGTGTTCATATTTATTTCCTGGAGCTTAAGTCCGTGATGCCTTAAAGATTAACAAAGTCCTTCAGATCTGGATTATATTGCCTAATGTAGGAATCATAGATGACTCTGTAAAATATATATTATATATATTTATAATGTATGTGCGCACACAATATGTTGCTGAAATTTTTTTTTTCCCCCCTTTTGTGGTAACCTCTCTGTTCAGAGCTTTTCTCACAATGAACACTTAGCCTTCTCCCAGGCCAGGTCCAGATGGAAACCTTATAGCACGATACCCCTTTACTCTGACAACTGTCTCCCTACAAACTTTTACTCTTTGGCAGCCATGAATAAGTATTTGCCCGTCTAGAAAATAAGCAAATCTCCGCCTCTGAAGCAGATGCTTATGCCATAGAAGGAACTGGCCCATGGGATGCTGATATGATGATCTACCATCACCCTCCCATTTGTGGAATCCAAGCTGGTTACCTCCGCAACTCACCCGAGCCCTTTTTCTCTCACCAAGGTATAAGAAACTGAAGGATATTCCATAACTTGGGTTTTCTATGCTATAGCTTGAAACACTGTCAGCAGAATGGCAGTCTTACCTTTAAAAAAGCCTATATTTTTAACCCTGAACTCCCCCTTTTCAAAATATGCAAATACATGGATATCTTCCTAATAAAACTGTATAAAGATTACATGTGTGAAGCTTTAATCTTGACTAGACAAACTACAGACAGGTGTGTATAGGATAAGAAATTAGAATTTATCTTTAGATAAAGGGTATTTATTTAAGTAACTGTAAAGAGAGGAAGCAACTTAAATATTTTACATTTTTTCCAGTGAGACTTTTGTATTTAGCCAAAAGATGCTGAATTTGTTTCCAGTACTTGTCTATCTTTCTAAGCACCTTTAAAAAGAAAAAAGCAAATAAAAATACAAGAGCGAAGTACTTGACCTTAGTTGTATAAAATATACTGTAGATTTACAAATTATATTAAAAAAATCAAAGAAATGTATTGAAGATATTGGGGATTTTTCTTTTTTGCCAAAATGTAAAATAGCATAACCTAAATACCTGACCAAAATATTAAAAATGCACAAAGCCTTTGAATCTTTTTTAACAAGCTAACACTGTTTCTGAAATCATTTTTGTTACTTTTCCTGACCTATTCCAAAAATGTAGAAATTTATAATTTGACTAGATACGAAGCTGATTAGTTACTCAAATGAAAATGGTATATTATTTTGTTAAGATACATTGTAAAATACAGCAACAAAGCAAGGAACAATATTTCATGTAAAATAAACTTGTCCGATTGAGGGGATAAACAAAGCATAGAAATGAAGGGCTTGTAAAATAAACTTTGTAATATTCTCAGGATACTTTTAAGAGTAGAATTGTCTAAAAATTTTGTAAATTGTATTATAGTTTTAAATGTATGTTTAGCAAATTGCCATGTGAACACTAAGATGGTTTTTATGCACATAACCTGAATTTACAAATTGTGCAATACAGCAAATTATTTTTTTTGCCCTATGGAGAAACCTGTGACAGCATTTCAAAATTGTTACAGCTGTTTAATATAGGGAAGAATAATTAAAGTTTCACTAACATTTTGTTCATGTCTTGAGACTAAGTTTAAAGTACAGTGACAGAATGGAAGTGGCTGGCTTAAAATGGCACCGTCTTACTCAATAGATCTGTGTGCATTATTATATCTGCTTAGTGACCAATATATTGGTAATACTTATTCCTGTTAGAATCACAAAGCTCACATAGCTATCAGTGGCTCATGCATTAACACAATTAAAACCCTGATCTTGTAAATGCTTAGGCATGTAAATAATTTTACATCCCCACTGAATTAACTGAGATTATTCAACTGTGCATAATTAAGTATTTTCACCATTTGGGCCTAAATTTCATTTGCAGAATTTGTTAATTGCAAACCAGAATAATGTAATTTAACTTTTCAGATTCCCAGCTCAGTTAAGTGCATTGGCAATTTGGGAAAGCCATCCTTTCACTTGTAAACTGAGCAGATTTGATATAGAAGTCATTCAGATGTTGAACTTCACTGTCACTTTAGTCATCTTTCTGAGCAGAACTGCACTTTTTTCCTTCAGTTTACTTGGCAAACCTATGTGCTTATACCAGAAAAGCAATGTCTGGGAACAAATGAGTATTTTCAGTGAAGTTTATAATTATCGTAAGCTAATAAACATTAAATTATGTAAAAACATGATGTATTTACCAGATGCATAATCTTTAAAATAAATGACCATGCAGAGACTCAACCTTTTAGAATGCCATTGTTGCAACTACTTTTTATAGATCATACATTTCATGATATCTGACAATTTCAATAAGTAATTTGTGTGTTGGTAACAAAGTGAGTTGTCTTTTGGTGTATTTGTGCCTTTTAAAAAGGAACACTGTCAACTTAAAATCTAGTCAATATGAAAAATTGAGTTAAAAGCAGTTTCGGTTACTACTTCTGGTCTTGACACACACACACACACGCTAATTTTTGTGCTTTTACAATAACTTTTTTCAATTTTTCTCTTGTGGCTTTGTAAGGAACCTAATGAACAGGAAACTAACTACAGTTAGATAATTGTACACAAAGCGGTGTCACATGCACAAATGAAGCAAAAAAAGTCATGTTTCATTATTTACAGTTAATATAGGTGTGGTTTTAAAGTCAGTCAATTTTAAGTCAGAAATGTAGGATCAATTTTTTAAATTTAGGTTGTGAATTGCAGTACTTAATGGGATCACATCCTTGTGTTGCTACCCAATCCAGTTCTGTTTCATGATCTGAACTAGTTTTGCACTATTGCCTTTCTAATTGATTTGGAAGCCAAAACCCTCTTGATTATCTACTCACATTCTGAGATAAGGTCACATGTAAAATAGAAAACCATGAGGAGCTACCTGAAGCTGCATACCTGTAGAGCAAAGGACGCTGTCTGAAGGATATTTGTATTTATTATACATTAATGTGGCATTTGAGAGATTTTCTTGTTCTACATTTTAGGAAGCTCAGCTGCTAATCATAGGAAATGAATACTTAAAACAATATTCAGCAAATATTGGGGTGCCCTTGAATTTGAAATGTTATATACCACCATCTTATTTTAAGTGTGAAGGAAACTGCAAATTATACTGTACCTGTCAATCCTTATAAAAAAGAGGGTGACAGTGTTCAAAGGGCACAGAATCACAGCTGGAGCATGGTCAAAGGGTAGGAGACTATTTTATTTTTACTAGAAATAGCCAGGTCACTTCTAAATCTCAGATTCAGCACATTGAACAAATAACTTTCTAAAAAATAAAAAAAACATGTAATTTTCTTCCTCCCTTTCTTCTTCTTGCCCTAAAATTCATTTTTGTTTAACTTGATACTGCTTTTCTTTTGCTCATATTAACTAAAGAAACTGTTCAGTTTTTTTAATATATTTTTCTTTTTCCTTGTACATTGCCACCATGCATCTCACCTATCTTTATTCTGTATATCTGCCTTTTTTCTCTCCCACCTTTTCACACTCTTTGTCTGTTACTGCACTGATTTCTTTCTACTATCCATTCTCCTCCTCCCCAACAATCATGCCTTTCAACCTGCCAAGGTCCAAATGTAGAACATCAGAAGATGCCCAAAATGACATAACATTGATGCAAGAGACTTCAACTCATGTGAGATTCATTCCTGTTGTGTAAATAACTATATAATCTTTAATTCTGAGGTAATTACCCAATAAATGGAGACACCAAGTTTCTAGGCAGTATAGGTAACTTTACAGCAGTGATTCTCAAACATTTGTACTGGTGACCCCTTTCACATAGCCTCTGAGTGCAACCCCTCCCCCTGCAATAAATTAAAAACACTTGATATATTTACTACCAGTATAAATGCTGGTGGCAAAACAGGGTTTGGGGTGGAGGCTGACAGCTTGCAACCCCTGCATTTGTGAATTCGTGCTTTACAGTGCCTTCTGTCCAAAATTAAGTACAGTTGAGGTATGCTCAACCTCTCAGCCATAGATTCCATTTCTATAAAACTAATCTAGTTCACAGAGATTTTATATGTAGAACAGTTTGAGAACCATGACCGAAAGACAATATAGACGCACAGAATAAATTGTCACTCCTATTTCACGTGTGGGGGCAAACAAGGATTTTCAAAAACACATTCTCAACTTTGTTACCCTTTCTTCCACTCCCTGCTGATTATCTGCTAGCATATGAATAAAAAAATTTCCACTTAATTCTGCTGTGAAATCTAACATGTCATACCAATGTTACCTCTGGCTCACTGGACCAGCAGGGAGAAAAGACATGAGGCACCCTCTCTGCACAATGCTGACATGAGGTGGAGGAACATGTGTGTGGGAGTGGGGGGTAGGGTAGGCCAGAGGACAAATCAAAGGCCCATCGAGAACAGCCCCTGGAAGTTGGGAGGTTGAAAGGGAGCACGGGAACAAAGAAAGAAAGAAAGGGAAAAACAAGAAACTAGAGCACAGGTGGGCAAACTATGGCCTGCAGGCCAGATCCTGCCCAGCTCCTGAACTCCGGGCCAGGCAGGCTAGCCCCTGGCCCCTCCCCCGCAGCCTCAGCTCGCTGCACTGCCAGCACTCTGGCCCACTGCTCCTGCTGGGCAGCACGGCTGCGAGCTCCTGCTGCTCTGAGCAGCATGGTAATGGTGCAAGGAGGTTAGATAAGGGGCAGGAAGTCCCAGGGGACGGGGGGGTTGGATGGGTCAGGGGTTCTGGGGAGGGCAGTCAGAGGGCAGGGGTGTGGATGGGGTCAGGGCAATCAGGGGGGTTGGATAGGGGGTGGGGTCCCGGTGGGCAGTTAGATGGGGAGGTTGGGGAGCAGGGGGAGGTTGGATGGGGGAAGAGGGGTCAAGGGATGGGGTGGTTGGATAGGCATTGGAGTCCCGGGGGCTTGTCGGGACAGGGGGGATTGGATAGGGGGTGGGGTCCCGGGGGGCAGTTAGATGGGGAGGTTGGGGAGCAGGGGGAGGTTGGATGGGGGAAGAGGGGTCAAGGGATGGGGTGGTTGGATAGGCATTGGAGTCCCGGGGGCTTGTCGGGACAGGGGGGATTGGATAGGGGGTGGGGTCCCGGGGGGCAGTTAGGGGTGGGAGTCCCAGGAGGGGGCAGTCAGGGGACAAAGAGCAGGGAAGGTTGGGAGTTCCGAGGAGGGCGGGAAGAGGGAGGGGGCAGGAGCCAGGCGGTTTGGGGAGGCATAGCCTTCCCCCTACCTGGCCCTTCATACAGTTTGGAAACCCCGATGTGGCAAACCCTGAACTAGAGTATGCTACGTTCAAAGAAGCCTCTAAGGATCAGCACTGCCAGAGGCACCAAGGTAAGAGGTTTCCCTGACCAGGCATCATACCTAAGTTGTGTTGTGGACAGCAACAAATCCAAATCACTAACCCTGTCACTGTGGCTGATTGGGGTTAATAAAATGCTATGATTGCTTATGAACTTATCTCCATCTGTGCAGATGGCTAGTAGATTCAGGCTTCCATGGGGCAATGCTAGTGAGTCCTCTGTAGGTTTCCTGGGCTTCTTGGTGCTTGGGAGAAATTCAAAGTTCCACTGCAATTGAAACAGGGCTCCTGGCACTGTAACTGACAAGCTTGCCTGGCTTCTGATCAGTTGAAGCAGAGCCACACACACAGTTCTGAGCCAGTCAGGAGGCAGAGTGCCCTGATCTGGGGTTCTAGGCCAGTGGAGATAAAATCAGACATATCTGCTTCCTCCCCCTGCCCCGATAGGGACAGTGGGTTGGTTTTTTTTTTTTTAAACTAGTTGTGTGGAAGAGCATTCCTGCTGTTGCTTTCTGGCTGACCTAGATGCTCTATTCTTGGCTTCTGACCAGTGGATGGGAAAATTTGCTCTAGCCTCATGGTCTACCACTTACCCTCCTGAGGTGGACTATTAAGGCTCTCCCCTACCTTCAGGGTGTCAACTATTAAGCCACCCCCGTTGCAACAGAACATGGGTTCTGCAGCAGAAAATGGGATGAAAATGGCCTTGCCAATGCATGACTTGTGCAACAAATCCATTATCATTAGCCTCCTGGAAAGCCTTAAACTGCAGTTTTGAGAGTACTTCCATGAAAAGGATCGGAAAACAGAGGCATGGATTAGAAATCCCTTTAATGCAGAAATGACTTTAAGTGCTGTTATGTCACTTACAGTGACAAACATTAATGGACCTTTCCTGTGATGAGACATAGATGCTGAGAATTTCTGGGCAATCTATTGCTAAATTCTGGATTTCTGTGCAAGGAGACTAACCACACCTGTCATCTGTACCTTTGAAAGCACTCATGCCATTTCATCCACCTACGTGTGTAAAGCTGGCTTGTCAGCACTGACTTGACTGAAAAATCAAATACAGGTTCCATCTCACTGTTGAAGATGACCTCCATCTTTACCTCAGCCACACAGAGCCCTGCTTCAAGGATCTCTGTTCATCAATACAAGCTCACCCTTCCCATTACGTACATATTTATTTTTATTTTTTACTGTTGGACAGAAAGATTGTCTTGCTATTATATTGTGAATTAAAGTATTTCATGGCTACCTTTTGTAGATACAGCCTTGTAATGCATTTTTTATTTAAAATACTAACTATTCTGAGTAACATAGGGCACTGGGGTCATAATTTTTCTTGTCAGAATGGGGATGCAGTGCAATAAAATTTGAGAACCGCTGGCCTAGACTACCAGGGAGAAACCACGGGCTTCGCTACAGCAGCTGCTCATACGCCTGGGCCCCCATTAAGCGAAATGCAGTAGGGGAAAGCCTGCACTCCAGCAACCATGAGGGAGGGAGCGACAACACGTGGAAGGACCATAACAAAAGACTCGCTCTGCCATCTCTGGGGATCAAACTCAGGACCTTCAAATTATGAAACTGACTGCCAACTGCGCTGAGGAGGCTCTACTGAAAGGCACTAGGTACTGCCATTTTGAGGGCCACTGGCACCTGACAGCATGGCACAATTCAGCTACAGGGTGAAACACAAGGACAGCTTGTGGCATTGCTGTCCTGTATGCAGACACAACCCCCTGGCTACCCTGCAGTTGGCCACTCCCCACTATCCTTGCTGCACATAACCAACCCTACCATCCCTGAGGAAGAGGGACAATGGGAAAGCCTTCCATGACTGAGAATCGAACCCAGTCCATGGCAATGAGAGCACCAAATTCTGACCAGTGATAAGAGGCAAGAAACTCCCCATCTGCACAATGCTGACACAAGCTGGAGTACCATATAAGTGAGATGGCAAGACAGGGACTGGCCACAGGATAGGTCAGGAGCCCATCAAGACCAGGCCCTGGAGGTTGGAGTCTGAAAGAGGGTGCATGGGATATGGAATAACGAAGAAGAAGAAAAAAAAAAAAGAGACCTGAAAGGGAAAAACAAGAGTTTGTGGAAGCTCCTTCACTGGAAGTTTTCTGTCTTGGATAGTTTAGACTCAACAAATTCTATATCTCTGAAGGTGGTTAGACGAGATGTGATCCCGTCTAACCTCATAGTTCTATGATTCTACGGTAAGACACTAGAACTTGCTGCATTCAAAACACCTGTCTGAGGATGAAAGCAGCCTCCATAGATCAGTCCTGGCAGAAGCACCAAAGCAGGGTCCTTGACCATGAATAGAGCCCATGGCCACCAAACGCTCACCACTTGACCATCAGGGAAGAACCATGGGTTTTGCTTGCGCAACTACTCATATGTGAAGCAAAACGCTGTAGGGGAAAGTCTGAAGGAGAAAGGGCCATGGCGAAAGACTCACCTTGCCTTTTCTGAGCATAGAACTAAGAAGGTTCTGTCAGAAGGTGCCAGGCATTGCCACCTCGAGGTCACTGGTACCTGACAGCACAGTTCAGTTCAGCTGCAAAACAAAATAAAAGAACAGCTTGCAGGGTGGATTTGATTTAAATCAAATTGATTTAATTCATGATTTAAATCACTAGTTAGGAAGACTATTTAATCATGGATTTCTACATAAAAGTGCATTCTTGTTGGTTGTTATAACTTTAAATACATATTCTTCACAATTCAGAGATAGATGTAGATTTCATTTTTAGAAGGTACACACTATACATTTTTAAAGTGATTTATTTTGAAAACTTTTCAGATTAGTTTTATAGCTATCTCAGAAAATGAATGGTTGTTTGGTTATTTCATTTACCAAAGGTAATTGAAGCAGATATTTATGAAGTCATTGGGAGGTGAACTCTCTCCAGTTCAACAGGTTAATCATTAATATTTGGAGGATTTTCTTGCCATGCTGTATTAGGAGGAGAACATCACCAGACACACATTTAAATTGTTTTAGTTAACTAAAACAACAACGTTATGTATTCTAGATTTTTTCTTCAACAGCAAACATATAAAATTTTAACAAAACAAGCACATGAATTTTTGAATTTAGTTAATCATTCAAGTTTTTTACAGTCAGGTTTATTTTTGTTAAAATTGTTTTTAACTAAAAGTTAAATTTAAAAAAAAAACCACAAAAATTAAATCGACTATGTCAGCCAGGTCAACATGAGAAACTTAAAATATTGGCTTCCGCAGCTAACTCAGTCGTCTTCACCTTCATTTTCGTGTTTGTTCATAATCTGGAAAAGAAAAACAAGCTTTCCTGCTTTTTTCAGATCCCAAATGATTTCTCAATTTAGCATAATTAGTCCAAAGGAAGAAAATATTCTTTCTACACCGGCAGAAGCTACTGCTGTTAAAAGTGAGATTATCACTTCAACAGTCTCTGAATCCAAGTGCTTAAGTGACTTCCACCAGTTCACTGGTGTGACTTTCTTTAAAACATCATCAGCAAACATATTTCTTGAATGGTTCACCCTATTATAGTTGACATTATGGAGAGATGATTGCTGGATGTCCATATCATAACCAACTCCTCTTCTTCAGCAGTTAAGGGTTTGACCCTGGTACCGAGCATTGAGAATATTTGCAAGAAAATGACCTGGAGATAGTGCTTGTCCCATTCTTTTTTTAATGCTTGTAATTTACCTCTGTCATTGCATATTTCTCTTTTTAAGATCTCACTCAGTTCCTTCCAAATTTAAACAGCGTCGGCACTAAAACAGCTATTTCCCTGCATTTTGTTCAAGGCTACAGAAATAGGCTTCAGCATGTGTTCAACATTTCTCTTAAGCCCAATGTTGAGAACTTTAGCTGTGACAGTGACATCTATTTTTTCACGATTTTGTTCACAAACTGTCATCAGATTAGGCCAGTTCTCGATATAGTGCTCAAAACAGTCCACTACTGAGTTCCATCGCACATCTTGTGGGAGAATTAGCATGGTTCCTCCCACTTTTTTCAGAGCAGCTGCTGCAAAGTGGTTGTTACGGAAGCACTGCAACCATATGTTATTAGCTTGGGACTCTCTTCACTCTCTTCTAAATAATTTCTTCTCATCTTGGATACATTTGCAGCATTGTCTGTGACCAAGCTGCATACTAGACATTTGCATTTTTTTCCCAGTTTGTTATAGCATTTACTGCTGCTTCTTGTAAGTATTCTGCTGTGTGTGCATTTCCTGATGTATCAGTTGTTTCTGTAAGGAAGACATTCCCTTCTTCTGTTGTCACACAAGCACATACAACAGGATCATTGTGGACATTGCTCCACCCATCAAGACTCAGGTTAAAATTTTACCCTCTAGACCTTCTGCACACTACTCAGTTTCTTTTTCATACACTTTATCCAGAAATTTGCCTGTGACATCTGCTCTGTTGGGTGAACTATATCCTGGTCTTAATGACTGAACCATGTTAATGAAGTGTGGATTCTCAATCATACAGAAAGGAGAGTTTGTTGCATAAACAAACCAGGCAATTTTTTCATCAATTACCTCTTTATGTAATCTGCTGGTTCTTATCACAAATTTATCTATTTTTTTTTATTCCTTTTTGTTACGGGTGTTATACTGAGGCTATGTGACATATGTGATGTGACTGAAACACTATCAGTGGCAGACAACTCTGAAACTATAGAAAATGATGGTGATCTTGAAGGTGGATAGTCTTCAGAATTCTGTATGTTGAGGAGGGATTCTCCTAAACAAAATAAGTCAATGCAGTTATTTAATTATTATTACCATACTGCTCACTGAGTATTACTCATTGCATTCACTGACACTCAGTACTACTTTAAAGGTGAAATTGTAAAAAGAAGATCTGCCTATTTCAGCTATTTATTTTTTATCACAAGTGCATCTAAAATGATAGTACCATAGAGTAACAACTATATTTTTTGCTCAAACATGAGAATTCAAGAATAGTTCAGAAGGAAGACAGGCAATCCTTAGGAAAGAAGTATGAAATAAAAAAGTTTACCAACCTGAAGATCTTGCATGTTCAGACATGTTCCTCTCATCATCTTCAACACTGCTTCCTCCTGAGGAGGAACACTTCTCATGATGTTGCTTCATTTGGGCATCCAGGCCTTGCACAGATGGCCAGGATCCCCTGGGGGACTAACATGAAGGGGAAGGGAGTCCAGGAGAGCTGGCTGTATTTCAAGGAACCCCTGTTGAGATTACAGGGACAAACCATCCCGATGAGTCGAAAGAATAGTAAATATGGCAGGCGACCAGCTTGGCTTAATGGTGAAATCCTAGCGGATCTTAAACATAAAAAAGAAGCTTACAAGAAGTGGAAGGTTGGACATATGACCAGGGAAGAGTATAAAAATATTGCTCAGGCATGTAGGAAAGATATCAGGAGGGCCAAATCGCACCTGGAGCTGCAGCTAGCAAGAGATGTCAAGAGTAACAAGAAGGGTTTCTTCAGGTATGTTGGCAACAAGAAGAAAGCCAAGGAAAGTGTGGGCCCCTTACTGAATGAGGGAGGCAACCTAGTGACAGAGGATGTGGAAAAAGCTAATGTACTCAATGCTTTTTTTGCCTCTGTTTTCACTAACAAGGTCAGCTCCCAGACTGCTGCGCTGGGCATCACAAAATGGGGAAGAGATGGCCAGCCCTCTGTGGAGATAGAGGTGGTTAGGGACTATTTAGAAAAGCTGGACGTGCACAAGTCCATGGGGCCGGACGAGTTGCATCCGAGAGTGCTGAAGGAATTGGCGGCTGTGATTGCAGAGCCCTTGGCCATTATCTTTGAAAACTCGTGGCGAACGGGGGAAGTCCCGGATGACTGGAAAAAGGCTAATGTAGTGCCCATCTTTAAAAAAGGGAAGAAGGAGGATCCTGGGAACTACAGGCCAGTCAGCCTCACCTCAGTCCCTGGAAAAATCATGGAGCAGGTCCTCAAAGAATCAATCCTGAAGCACTTACATGAGAGGAAAGTGATCAGGAACAGTCAGCATGGATTCACCAAGGGAAGGTCATGCCTGACTAATCTAATCGCCTTTTATGATGAGATTACTGGTTCTGTGGATGAAGGGAAAGCAGTGGATGTATTGTTTCTTGACTTTAGCAAAGCTTTTGACACGGTCTCCCATAGTATTCTTGTCAGCAAGTTAAGGAAGTATGGGCTGGATGAATGCACTATAAGGTGGGTAGAAAGCTGGCTAGATTGTCGGGCTCAACGGGTAGTGATCAATGGCTCCATGTCTAGTTGGCAGCCGGTGTCAAGTGGAGTGCCCCAGGGGTCGGTCCTGGGGCCGGTTTTGTTCAATATCTTCATAAATGATCTGGAGGATGGTGTGGATTGCACTCTCAGCAAATTTGCGGATGATACTAAACTGGGAGGAGTGGTAGATACGCTGGAGGGGAGGGATAGGATACAGAAGGACCTAAACAAATTGGAGGATTGGGCCAAAAGAAATCTGATGAGGTTCAATAAGGATAAGTGCAGGGTCCTGCACTTAGGATGGAAGAATCCAATGCACCGCTACAGACTAGGGACCGAATGGCTAGGCAGCAGTTCTGCGGAAAAGGACCTAGGGGTGACAGTGGACGAGAAGCTGGATATGAGTCAGCAGTGTGCCCTTGTTGCCAAGAAGGCCAATGGCATTTTGGGATGTATAAGTAGGGGCATAGCGAGCAGATCGAGGGACGTGATCGTTCCCCTCTATTCGACACTGGTGAGGCCTCATCTGGAGTACTGTGTCCAGTTTTGGGCCCCACACTACAAGAAGGATGTGGATAAATTGGAGAGAGTCCAGCGAAGGGCAACAAAAATGATTAGGGGTCTAGAGCACATGACTTATGAGGAGAGGCTGAGGGAGCTGGGATTGTTTAGTCTGCAGAAGAGAAGAATGAGGGGGGATTTGATAGCTGCTTTCAACTACCTGAAAGGGGGTTCCAAAGAGGATGGCTCTAGACTGTTCTCAATGGTAGCAGATGACAGAACGAGGAGTAATGGTCTCAAGTTGCAATGGGGGAGGTTTAGATTGGATATTAGGAAAAACTTTTTCACTAAGAGGGTGGTGAAACACTGGAATGCGTTACCTAGGGAGGTGGTAGAATCTCCTTCCTTAGAGGTTTTTAAGGTCAGGCTTGACAAAGCCCTGGCTGGGATGATTTAACTGGGACTTGGTCCTGCTTCGAGCAGGGGGTTGGACTAGATGACCTTCTGGGGTCCCTTCCAACCCTGATATTCTATGATTCTATGATTTCTTTGTTGCACTGTTTGTATTTTGTACGCATGCCTGTCTTACCCACAGGTAGAGGAACTTCATTAAAATATTCCTAAACTGGGTCTCGTTTAAAGCCTGCTGCCATTATAGGTTTTCCCTTCCAGTGAGAGAATGGTATGGTAGATCTCAAATCAATGAAGGCTACACTCAGAAAGACCTCAAGACTTCTGGAATATGCTGCTCAGACAGTTTCACTTTTGTTTCTACTGCCTGTCCCTCCCTTCTCACATTTGTCTCCAGACTTCTCCTTGTCCAGATCTATTCCGCCCCCAACAATCTTCTATTCATTGAACTTTTTGAAACTTTGCACTTTTAGAGACTCTGTGTACATAAATTTGCAGAGGGAGAATAGGGTTGAGGTCTGTTATTTCTCACCTCTATATATTTATTTATTTAAAAACATTTTTGCTGTTAACAAACATGTTACCTCTGGCAACACAAATCCACAGTTTGAGAACTGCAAAACTAAGCATCTCTGATGGCATCTTCTAGACTGAGCACTGAGTCCCATTGGGTAGATAGAAAGATTAACCTAAATAATCTATACAGAAGCCCCTGGAACCCCATAAGATTGGGTCCCTAATCCGTGAACTACTGGAACTCATTGACAATAGACTCTTAAACATTACATGAATATATTGTCTCATACTATAGAATTAGAATTTATAATCCCTATTCCATGATGAGATAGTTTTAATTAAGATGCATTTTAGCTCAAAGATATCTTTAGATAGGTTTTTTCCTCGAAAAATATTTTATCCAAAAAATCTGATTTAATTTTTAAAAATTATTGATTTTTATCCACCCTGACAGCTTGTAACATCAACTTCATATGGGCAGAAGCAGCTCACTTGGCACCCTGCAGCTGGCCACCTCCCCCCTATTCTTGCTGTACATACTCACCCTCACTACTCCTCAGGAAGGACAGCAAAAGGAAAACCTTACCCGACCCAGAATCGAACCTGGGCCATGGCAACGACACACCAAACCCTGACCACTTGACAACCAGGAAGAAGGAGTCAGAATTTTTCTCCACACAATATTGATACAACGTGGAGGCATATGTGGGATGGGCAAAAGCAAAGCTTAAGAGCACACTGAGACCAGGCCCTAGAGAACGGAGTTTGAAAAAGTGATGATGGGAAAAGAGGAATGAAGAAGAAAAACATGACATAGTTGAAAGGGAAAAACAAGTTACTGAAATCCACTACATTCAAAACACCAGGTCCATGAAGAAGCCAGACTTCAGGGATCAGCCCTGGTAAAGGCACCCAGGCAAGAGGTTTCCCTGATCAGGAATCAAAACTAAGCAGAGGCATTGAAAACACCAAACCCTGACCACTAAAGCCTCAGGGAGAAGCAAGAAACTCCCTCTCTCACAATGCTGCTAGGAGCTGGAAGAACATATATGTGGGATGGCAGGGTGGGAATGGACCAAAGGACAGGTCAAAGGCCCTTGAGACGGGCCCTGGAGCATGGAGTTTGAAATGGAGCATGGGGGAAGGGAAATTATGTTTTTCACATGAACTCCTGCTTTGTTTTAATTATTTCCTCTTCAAATAGGATATTTTAGTGTTTTAAAGAAGAGCACTATAGCTTCTTCTAATCTAAAGTAGTAATTCTTTAGTAACAGCACAACTTCTAAAATGAACTGCAGCCTGGCCATATTTCCACTAGTCCAGTTATTTATTTTAGAAATACAATCAACATTTAAAATAGTGTTTTAATACCTCAGGAGTTTTCATTTCAGTGATGCCAGTTAAATGGTTTAAGTTATGCATAGATATATCAGTATAATTTGGACAATGGACTCACTTACTATGTACTGAGGTGATTTCATATCTAATTCTAAAGGGAATTTCCCCTAGACTTACAACCAAATTACAAGGTTAACCTATAACTCATGACCTTAAGGATACCAAATATAGCTCCATGAACACCTCACGCTAGAAAACACGCCTTGTATTTTCCCCTCAATTTAATTTATAAGGATAAATACAATTCATGTTCATCTTCAGAAATTTAATGTGTATTTACTCTGAACACCTTTAGAACCTGTTTCTCAAGTTAGTAGCTTTGCTTGTTAACCAACATTCTTTATAAACTCATATCCAGCTGACTCAGTTTCACCCCATATCTTTAGTAGGAAAATTGTTTTTGTTAAAGCTGTTCAAAATTAAAGGAATGGGAACCTATACAGCAGTCAGATCAATCAAACCTGACAGCTACAAGTGAGTGCATAGGTGGAGAGGACAAAAGAATTGTTTTTTTAAAAAAATCTAAAAATATTTGTAAAATTTCAAAATCCCTGTTTTATAGTCACCTGATGCTGTATTCAGTGCCCTCCTCAGAGCTAATTTTTTGTTTTTGCTTGTGTAATTCTCTACTGAATGTGGAACAAATGGTGTGTAATGAACATGTGAATACAGTTCTTTTCAGTGGTAGTATTACAACGATGTTTGAGGGAAACCAGAAGCCTCATAGAAACCTGGAGGAAAACTCTGGTCACAGCTCAGCATAACTGCGCCACAAACCAGTGTCACCTGCTATTCTTTTAATATCCTATTTTCATACTGGTCCTGGGAGGGTCATTTGGAATTCTTGCAAGGACAGAAGAAGTGAAGAGATGAAGCACAGGACAGACTTCCACTGAATTGTAACTTTTAATAAATGTAATGACATTCACAAAATATAGACCACAGCTGTAAGGATGCACACTGGCTCTGCTGAGCACTATTACGGCTTTGCAAGCTCACTTGAGAGGGACTGTGGACGGTAAAGTACTGAGGATACTGGTGTAGGCATATCAGCTCTGAGGCAAGGAGAGCTAGCGGGGCAGCTAGCTGAAGGGTGAGAGTTTCCGAGGAAGCTCTTCCTTTCCACCTCGCTACAGTCCAGCACGCTCGCTCCTGCCTTTTGCTCAAAAACAAGGGAAAAATCATAGATTCTTGGACAAAGTTAATGCCTCCCCGCCGTGCGCGACCTCGCGGGCCCCTCTCTTTCATTTCCCACCCAGCGTTCAGAGGTATGCGGTCGTGTCTCCTACACGCTCACCTCCGCTCCCGGGCCTTCCCGGCAGAGGTCACAGCCCGCGGCAGGGTCAGAGCCGCGCAGCATTGCGGGGGAGAGAGAGAAGCGCTTTGGCGGGGCAGCGGGAAAGCCCGGGCGATGGCAGCTCAGGAGGTCGCCCAGCCCCACCCCCACTGGCCTCCTTCGCCCGCTCCAGCCCCCCCGCCCCCCGGCAGACGTTAACCCCTGCGGCACCTTGGCAGCGCGGGCGAGAACACGAACGACACAAATCTCAACCCTCCCCTTTTGCAACGAGCTGCTGTCCGGTCCGGTCCGGTCCGCCCGGAGCTGGCCCGCGTCCGCACCGGAGCCTCGGCGAGCCCCGACTTCCCCGGCCACCTCATCTCGGCTGTCCCGCCCGACGTCCCCGCTGGCTCCTGCGATAGGGCGCGGGCCACGGGACCCGCACCGGCCACTGAAACTCGACGGGTCCTGAGACCCCCCTGCCCGGGCCGTTCTCCGCCCGCGCCGCAAAGCCTAGGCGGGGAAGCCCCGCCCCCGCACAGAAGCGCCCACCCTCACCTGGCTCGGCCGGACGGACAGTGACACGGCCCCGTCCCATCGCCGCTCAGCCCGCCCCCGGGCCTCTGGCCCCGCCCATGTGCGTGGGGACCGGAGCGTTTCAGGGAGTTTCCCCCAGGTGGTGGCAGCCGCAGGCTCCCAGCCGGGACTCGAGTCGTCGCACGCGCTGCCCAGGGAGCTGCCTCCTCCGCGGGGTTCGGTGCTGCTGCGCCCTGTCCCCGCACACAGTAAGTGCCGCCGCCGCCGCGTGCGCGGGACCCCCGTGGACAGACTGACCGGCTCGCCCCGGACCAAGTCCCGTCTGCCCTGGGGCCGGGCGGGGGCTATCGGCTGCTCCATTAACGCTGCCGGTGCTGGGAGGGGGCTGCGGGGACAGGGCACTGGCTCCGCTCCAGCCCCCCTGTCTGGCCTGGGCGAGCCATCGTGCCCCTCTGCCCCTGCCTCCGCGGTGCCGTGGGGCTCGCAGTCTTGCCCCGCGGCTGGGCGTGTGCGGGATACGCGGCGAGCTGCCCCGGCAGCGCTGGCTCTGCCTGCATCGATCCCTGCGTGCAGTCAGAGCAGCCCGACTCGGCATACAGCCGCTCTCCGGGTGATTTCGCCTTTTCTGTCCTGCCTGGGTTGGCTCCTCTTCTCGTTTGTCTAAAATCTAGTGAGGAGCCTGGGGGCAGTTTGTTGCACACGCTGTGCACAGTTCCCTCCCCAGGAAATCGAACTGCTTTAACTTGGTAGGCATCTGATCATTCGCAAATAAGAAAACACAGCAGTCAAGTCTGGCTCTTCTAGATCTTGCTTCACAAGAACCTATATAATCATGCGAGTCAGCCTGTTAAAGTCAACGGGCGACTCGTGCCCAAGAATCTTGTTGGATTGGGGCCCTGCAACCACTGGCTTCTTCTCCTTCGTCCTTTGGGACTCTGTCCCCGTCTATTTGTTTGCTCTTTCCATGGGCTAGACCGAGCCCTCTCTTCATCATGCTGGTTCCTGTACACCGAAATGACTGCCACTGGAATTAGCTCTGACTTTAGAATCATGTGAAGGGAGTAGTTAGGGTCTGAGGAAGAAACCCCCTTAAAGACCAAATATTGTAGTAACCAGCCAACTTGGCATAAAAACTATGCCCAGGGTGTAAGAACTAAACATTCATGTATGTTTCCCATGTTTGACCGTAAATGTGCTTTGACTGAAAACAGTTTTTCAAACAAGTTGCCCCACTAATTGCTAGCGACAGGTGGCAGAATATGTATGTAGAATGACTTAAAATTACTCACAGAAGAGCGGTGAAAAGAGAGCTAATTTCATGACCAGTCTGAGGTGGACTAACATTGGAGTTATCCATGAATCTCTGGGGAGCAATGATGGTTCAAAATAAATTGTTGACATTATTTTTTTAGCTGATTTCTAGTCTGACATGTTTATACCTAGAAACACTTGGCTGTTTTCTTAACTATAAAAATATTTCCTCACTGAGGCTCCAACATGAAGTAAATAAGCAGTGCTATTATTTGGGCTCTGAAAATTTTCACCTGTAGCAGCTTTGGTGGAATTAGAAAAATCTAGAGCAAAATACAATTACCGGTTGTGTTATTCAGCATACACAAGTTGTGGGTATTTTAATTGTTTTAAAGCTATAAAATCTTGTTTACTGAAGCTTATAAAAAACTGTTTAAAGCTTATTTTAAATTCAATGGTTTTAGCTTGGGAAGATTTTTATTATGCCAGAATTGTCTCAGGATAAAATTTTAAATGTTATAAATAAATTTGCAATGACAACTAATTAAATTGCCTGCCTCTCCCATCCCCTCCCCCCCCCCCAGGAAAAAAAATCTTTTTTGTCTGTCAAAAGAACACTTAATACACCCATTAACATATGTAACTTGCTTTTTTTCCACAGATTTTTCAGGCCAGAAGGGATCATTCTGACTAGGTTGATCTCTTCCATAACACATCCCCTCTCTGCCCCCCCCCCAAAAAAAACAAACAAACAACCTATTCCAGCCCATAACTTCTCCTTGAGTTATCATGTATCTCTTTGAAAGTAACACTACCTGGGAGATGAGGCAGAAATAGCTATTTGTAAAATATATAGTGTATGATTGATTTACTATGAGTTAAGGAGAGCACTTTGGAATTCAGTCTAAGGAGCTTTTTCTATTTGGAAACTTAGACCTTTATCTAGACAGTTGTTAAAGACATTTGCATGATCAGATTTTTCACTGTGAAAGTTTACATAAATTCCAACAGCCTATGTGTATATGATGGAAATTATATACAAGAATACAAATAGTGTTGTTTTTTTGTTTTGTTTTTTTTACAACAACCCTAAGTGGTATTTCAGTCTGTATAAAAGTTTTGCTTTACCTAATGTTGCATGCACATTCTGAAATACTATACTTAACAGCCTACAGAAACTGCATACAAATTGTTTGCTCAATGAAAAAAACTGACTAATCTGGTATATAGAAAGAAAAATGTCCATTAGCTGGCTGTTGTGTTCATTGGTTGGATTAACTGTTCAAGAATCATTTATCTATTGTCAGCTTTAAATAGGAAATTCCCTTTGAAAGACCGTCAAAAGCATAGTGGTGTGCTTACAACTGTTTGAAGGGGGGACTAGTTTTTTAGCCTCTAGAGATCTAGATTGAAATCCTGTTTAGGTTTTATGTGAAAAGAACTTTTGTGGTCTCAGTATAATCCCTTGTGGACATCACCAAAAGAGCACAACTGACAGTCTCTGTTTATGAGGCCCAGGGCACTAGTAGCAAGGGTGTTGCAGATCAGGTTGAAGTGCATTAAATCCATGTTGGAAAACTTTCACTAAGCCTACATGTTTTATGCCTGGTTCTGTCCCCTGCTGCTCTTCCCTTACTCTCACAAGCATTAAATCCACCAACATTTTAAAAAATAAAACATTTTTTATATTTATCATTGTTCATAGTTTTAACTTTTTTATATTATGTATTCTCGTGAAGAACTTTAATTGTTTGTGATTTAAGTTTCATGTTGATATATTTAACTCTTCCAGTAATTAAGGAAGGGCTCATTCAATCATATGATGCTAGAGGGAGAATATAGTTTTGAGTCACTATGGTTTCAAGTCAGGTGGGACACAGTCTGTTCCTCAGAGCATTGCCTGGAGTATCTTGTTGCCATGTGTTATGAAAAAAGACACTACCAAATATTGCAGATTTCAAAATTTAACTGTTCATCTTTTAAACAAGCAAGCTAACACAACATAATGCATGTTACATGTATTGAGTACTTTTTTGTGTTTAATACAATGTTTGAAAGTTGTATTGAAGATGAGAAAAACATTCTTGAGATTAACAGGTCAAATGTGTTCATGCATGCTTAGTTGCAACTCTCCTGTGGAGCCTCCTTCCTCTGTCAAAGTAAGAGGACCTAAAGGGGAGTTGGAGGATAAGATCCAAAGAAGCCAGCAAAATGTATTGGCTGTAAGTGGGGGGGAATGAGAATTTGTATTTGGAGGAGGGGATTTGGGAGGTGTGTGAGGATGAATAAATTGTCATGCTGGAGCTTTTCTTTTTTTTCAACTCTGAAAGTCAAATTTCATGTGAAACTCTGCTCTAGTAAAACTTATCATAGAGATCTAAGCAGAAGCACATATTGCTCAGATTTCAATCAGAAGCCACCTACTGTTTGCACAGATGACAGAAGGCTACACACTCCCCTTTTGTAGTTGACATCAGCTGACTAAACTTGAGCTATAGTGAACATAGTAAGTAAATGTGTCAGTTTAGGGGAAAGTTCTTTTTAAATTTGTACTGCTACACAGTGGGAAATAGTTCTTATTTCAAATGACCAATGCTTAGAACTGTTAACTTTGTCTAACATGTTATGTGCCAATCTGAGTGCAATAAAATGCCTGAGACTCTGTAGTGAAAATATTCTGGGCCAGCAGAACAATACGCCGTACATACCAGAAATACTGAGTAACATATCAGGTGGTTTTTAGACCAGTGGTTTTCAAACTTTTTCTGGGGACCCAGTTGAAGAAAATTGTTGATGCCCATGACCTAACGGAACTGGGGATGAAGGTTTTGGAGTGTGGGAGGAGCTCAGGGCTGGGGCAGAGGGTTGGGGTGCAGGTGTAAGGGCTGCCAGGTGGATCTGGGAATGAGGAGTTCAGAGTGTGGGGGGGGGCTCTGGGCTGGGGTAGAATATCAAGGTTGGAAGGGACCTCAGGGTGTCATCTAGTCCAACCCCCTGCTCAAAGCAGGACCAGTCCCCAATTTTTGCCCCAGGTCCCTAAATGGCCCCCTCAAGGATTGAAATCACAACCCTGGGTTTAGCAGGCCAATGTGTTAGGGGGTCAAGGTGCTGGGCTGGGGGTGCAGGCTCTGGGGTGGGGCTGAGGATGAGGGGTTTGGGGTGCAGCAGGGGCTCCAGGTTTGGTGGGGGGCTCAAGGCTGGGGCAGGGGGTTGGGGTGCAGGAGGGGGTCTGGGCTGGGGATGCAGGGATGAAGGGTTTGGAGTGCAGGAAGGGGTTCCAGGTTGGGGGGGGGGCTCTGGGGCTGGGGGTTGGGGTGCAGGAGGGAGTCTGGGCAGGGGGTGCAGGCTCTGGGCTGGGGCCACGGATGAGGGATTTGGGGTGCAGGAAGGGGTTCCACATTTGGGGGGATGCTCAGGGCTGGGGCATGGGGTTGGGGCGTGGACTTACCTCCAGCGGCTCCTGGTCAGCAGCACAGCCAGGGTGCAGAGGCAGGCTTCCTGCCTGTCCTGGCACCGCGGACCGCACTGCACCCCGAAAGCAGCCAGCAACAGGTCCGGCTCCTACGCGGAGGTGTGCAAGCAGCTTCGTGTGACTCTCGCCCGCAGTCATCGCCCTCTCCAGCTCCCATTGGCCAGTTTCCGGCCAATAGGAGTGCAGAGCCAGTGCTTGGGGTGAGGGCAGCTCACAGAGCCCCGTGGCTCTCCTGCCTAGAAGCCAGTACCGCGGCTAGCCGCTTCCGAGGCACAGCGCAGTGTTGGAAAAGGTAAGCACTAGCCTGCCTTAGCTGGGCAGCACTGCCAACGGGACTTTTAACATCCCAGTCAGCGGTGCTGACCAGAGCAAGGCAACCCAGTGGCTGACGTGCTGCGACCAAGTACTGGGTAGTGACCCACGGTTTGAAAAATACTGTCTTAAACCATCCCCCTATGGTCCATTTGTTTACTAATTTTTTAGAGCTTCATATATTAGTTAGAACTAAAGGGGAATTTCTAGATACACACTTGGCCAAAAAAATTAAAAATCTTTCTAAAGTTTGGCTTTTTGTTTATAGTTGGACGCCTAAACAATGAGTGTGATTTTTGCAAGTGTAGAGCACCTGGCATCTCCATTGACTGACTTTTTTCCCCCTCAAAAAAGCCAATTGTCAAGATGCCTAAAAAAGTTTTTAAAGTGGTATATATTGCATGCAGAATAAACAAAATTAAGTGCCATGGGTTTGATGAGTAATCAAGAATGAAAAGAGTTCACACCATAATCTGCATTTGTTTTAGAATGGAAACCAACAAAAGAGCTTTAAAAAAGAAAAACAAATTTATAAACTTTAGTTAGTGAAATTGAAGTTAATTTTGTCATTATTTTAAGTTCCAATATTAATTTCCCAGACAAAAATTATAGAATCATAGAACTGGAAGGGACCTCGAGAGGTCATCTAGTCCAGTCCCCTGCACTCAAGGCAGGACTAAGTATTATCTAGGCCATCCCTGACAGGTGTTTGTCCAACCTGCTCTTAAAAATTTCCAATGATGGAGATTCCACAACCTCCCTAGACAATTTATTCCAGTGCTTAACCACTCTGACAATTAGTAAGTTTTTCCTAATGTCCAGCCTAAACTGCCCTTGCTGCAATTTAAGCCCATCGCTTCTTGTCCTATCCTCAGAGGATAAGAACAATTTTTCTCCCTCCTCTTTGTAACAACCTTTTATGTATTTGAAAACTGTTATCGTGTCCCCTCTCAGTCTTCTCTTCTCCAGACTAAACAAACCCAATTTTTTTCCAGTCTTCCCTCATAGGTCATGTTTTCTAGACCTTTAATCATTTTTGTTGCTCTTTGCTGGACTTTCTCCAATTTGTCGACATCTTTCCTGAAATGTGGTGCCCAGAACTCGACACAATACTCCAGTTGAGGCCTAATCAGTGCAGAATGGAGTGGAAGAATTACTTTTCGTGTCTTGCTTACAATACTGCTACTAATACACCCCAGAATGTTTGCTTTTTTTGCAACAGCATTACACTGTTGATTCATATTTAGCTTGTGATCCACTATGGCCCCCAGAGCCCTTTCCATAGTACTTCTGCCTAGGCAGTCATTTCCCATTTTGTATGTGTGCAACTGATTGTTCCTTCCTAAGTGGAGTACTTTACATTTGTCCTTATTGAATTTCATCCTATTTACTTCAGACCATTTCTATAGTTTGTCCGGATCACTGGGAGGCAGTGACCATGAGTTGGTTGAGTTCAGGATCCTGACGCAGGGAAGGAAGGTAAGCAGCAGGATACGGACCCTGGACTTCAGGAAAGCAGACTTCGACTCCCTCAGGGAACAGATGGCCAGGATCCCCTGGGGGACTAACATGAAGGGGAAGGGAGTCCAGGAGAGCTGGCTGTATTTCAAGGAATCCCTGTTGAGGTTACAGGGACAAACCATCCCGATGAGTCGAAAGAATAGTAAATATGGCAGGCGACCAGCTTGGCTTAATGGTGAAATCCTAGCGGATCTTAAACATAAAAAAGAAGCTTACAAGAAGTGGAAGGTTGGACATATGACCAGGGAAGAGTATAAAAATATTGCTCGGGCATGTAGGAAAGATATCAGGAGGGCCAAATCGCACCTGGAGCTGCAGCTAGCAAGAGATGTCAAGAGTAACAAGAAGGGTTTCTTCAGGTATGTTGGCAACAAGAAGAAAGCCAAGGAAAGTGTGGGCCCCTTACTGAATGAGGGAGGCAACCTAGTGACAGAGGATGTGGAAAAAGCTAATGTACTCAATGCTTTTTTTGCCTCTGTTTTCACTAACAAGGTCAGCTCCCAGACTGCTGCGCTGGGCATCACAAAATGGGGAAGAGATGGCCAGCCCTCTGTAGAGATAGAGGTGGTTAGGGACTATTTAGAAAAGCTGGACGTGCACAAGTCCATGGGGCCGGACGAATTGCATCCGAGAGTGCTGAAGGAATTGGCGGCTGTGATTGCAGAGCCCTTGGCCATTATCTTTGAAAACTCGTGGCGAACGGGGGAAGTCCCGGATGACTGGAAAAAGGCTAATGTAGTGCCCATCTTTAAAAAAGGGAAGAAGGAGGATCCTGGGAACTACAGGCCAGTCAGCCTCACCTCAGTCCCTGGAAAAATCATGGAGCAGGTCCTCAAAGAATCAATCCTGAAGCACTTAGAGGAGAGGAAAGTGATCAGGAACAGTCAGCATGGATTCACCAAGGGAAGGTCATGCCTGACTAATCTAATCGCCTTTTATGATGAGATTACTGGTTCTGTGGATGAAGGGAAAGCAGTGGATGTATTGTTTCTTGACTTTAGCAAAGCTTTTGACACGGTCTCCCACAGCATTCTTGTCAGCAAGTTAAGGAAGTATGGGCTGGATGAATGCACTATAAGGTGGGTAGAAAGCTGGCTAGATTGTCGGGCTCAACGGGTAGTGATCAATGGCTCCATGTCTAGTTGGCAGCCGGTGTCAAGTGGAGTGCCCCAGGGGTCGGTCCTGGGGCCGGTTTTGTTCAATATCTTCATAAATGATCTGGAGGATGGTGTGGATTGCACTCTCAGCAAATTTGCGGATGATACTAAACTGGGAGGAGTGGTAGATACGCTGGAGGGGAGGGATAGGATACAGAAGGACCTAGACAAATTGGAGGATTGGGCCAAAAGAAATCTGATGAGGTTCAATAAGGATAAGTGCAGGGTCCTGCACTTAGGACGGAAGAACCCAATGCACCGCTACAGACTAGGGACCGAATGGCTAGGCAGCAGTTCTGCGGAAAAGGACCTAGGGGTGACAGTGGACGAGAAGCTGGATATGAGTCAGCAGTGTGCCCTTGTTGCCAAGAAGGCCAATGGCATTTTGGGATGTATAAGTAGGGGCATAGCGAGTAGATCGAGGGACGTGATCGTTCCCCTCTATTCGACACTGGTGAGGCCTCATCTGGAGTACTGTGTCCAGTTTTGGGCCCCACACTACAAGAAGGATGTGGATAAATTGGAAAGAGTCCAGCGAAGGGCAACAAAAATGATTAGGGGTCTAGAGCACATGACTTATGAGGAGAGGCTGAGGGAGCTGGGATTGTTTAGTCTGCAGAAGAGAAGAATGAGGGGGGATTTGATAGCTGCTTTCAACTACCTGAAAGGGGGTTCCAAAGAGGATGGCTCTAGACTGTTCTCAATGGTAGCAGATGACAGAACGAGGAGTAATGGTCTCAAGTTGCAATGGGGGAGGTTTAGATTGGATATTAGGAAAAACTTTTTCACTAAGAGGGTGGTGAAACACTGGAATGCGTTACCTAGGGAGGTGGTAGAATCTCCTTCCTTACAGGTTTTTAAGGTCAGGCTTGACAAAGCCCTGGCTGGGATGATATAACTGGGACTTGGTCCTGCTTTGAGCAGGGGGTTGGACTAGATGACCTTCTGGGGTCCCTTCCAACCCTGATATTCTATGATTCTATGATTCTATGATTTTGAATTTTAATCCTATCCTCCAGATCACTTGCAACCCCTCCCATCTTGGTTTCATCCGCAAACTTTATAAGTGTACTCTCTATGCCATTTTCTTAATCAAGATATTGAACAGAACCAGACCCAGAACTGATCCCTGCAGGACCCCGCTTGTTGTGCCCTTCCAGCATGACTGTGTACCACTCTCTGGGAATGATTTTCCAACCAGTTATGCACCCACCTTATATGTTAAATTGGAGTTTAGATTGAGATTATGGATCAGTAATTTAGGCAAAATACATTATAGGGATGTTGCCATTATCCCCAGACCACCTGTTTTCTTCAGGATATTCAGTTAAGATTAAATTTAAAAGAAATGCCAACATGTTAAGGTACGGACAATGCACAGTTAAGGCAACCGATCAACTTTCGCTCTATCTTATAGTGACACCATACTGTAAGTGTATGTGTCTTCTTCATAATGTTTGTGGTGCCTGATTAGATTACATTGGTTTTTAAGGATGTCAGCTTTTTTCATTTTTCTTTTCCTTCATTGATTCACCTTAACTCTGGATTTCCTGAAGAAAATATCTAGTTTTGGGTTAATTGCAACTTCATTAATTTCAGAGAATGTTCGGTATTTTTCATAAGTTTAAATCTGAGCTGAACCTTAACTATGGAAATCTAAGCAAGCCCCTTCATAATTAGTGATTGTTCTCAAAACTCAGTATTGTTTTTGATGGTTCTGCAGAATTTGTGTACACTTTACCAGCTAGTCCTTGCCTAAGTGCGGTTATATAAACCAATGGGTCTGGATGCAAATAACTGTATAACTGTCCTTCTGCAGGATGTTATGCAATGAGCATCCTGTGTTAACCACAGATTAGAATTATCTGTATACAATGTATATAAAAAGACATGCTGATTTGGAAAGAACCATCAATAGTTTGATTTCTTTAGAAGTTAACTGCTTGACAGGAGTGTGTTTATGGGGAAACCACATTACTACTCTGACAAATAGGGGGTCGCACAAGATCTGAACAAGCTTGGAGAAACTCCTAGAATAAGATACATATATCGCAAATTAGACAACCCAAAACAAAGTTAAAAGATGTGGTTTGATGTGAAATTCATGCATAGAAAGTTTTGCTGCAACAATCAATTATTCAAAAGCCAAATCAACTTTAATCATTTTTAAAGTTTTCAACTTGTTACGTATTGTTTTTTATATTATCTATATAAAATAGATCATTGCTGATAAGCAGCCATATTGCCTTTGTGGTAAACTAGTGAAGTTCTGACATTTTACAAATGTGGTGGTACAATGGATTATTTCCCTTGCCTTCTTCCTCTGGGTTAAAATTCCAGTTTAGAAACAAGTGAAAAATGAGTTTGGCCTCAGTCTGGTTTGCTGCCTACAGTTTGTTCAAATCACAAAACCACAGAAAAAAATGTTGTCTGGTCAAGGAGAAGTTTAGACAGGCCACTGCACGTCATTTAAATGAACTATGCAGTGTTGGTCCCAGGATATTAGAGAGACAAGGTGGGTGAGGTAATATCTTTTATTGGACCAACTTCTGTTGGTGAGAGGGACAAGCTTACGAGCTTACACAGACCTCTTCAGTTATGTAGGGAGTGTAACTTCCCTATGTTTAGCTGAAGTCAGTATTTCATTTGTCTCTAGCTTTACTAAGCACAAATCTCACTCGCAAACTTCAGAAATGTTAGCTGTATTACTATAAGATTGGAATATGCATTTATGCACTACGCAGAACATACTTACACAACTTATGCATTTGTGATGTTTTCTAAAAGCTTAAAAAAAAAAAAGAAGCAAGTATACATTTAAACTCCAAGGTGATGAGAGAGAAAAAGCACTTTTAATTCCCTGCTGTTGGTTAAGGATAACACTCAACATCTGATTCAGTTAGCACAGAGGTGGGCAAACTACAGCCCGCAGGCCACATCGGACCCGCAGGACTGTCCTGCCCGGCCCTTGAGCTCCCTGTCAGGGAAGCTAGCCCCCGGCCCCTCCTCCCCTGTTCCCCCTTCCTCGCCACCACGTGGGCAGTATTCTGGGTGGTGGGGCTGCGCGCTCCTGCAGGGCAGCATGGCAGTGTGTCTGGCTCCGGCCGGGCAGCGCGGCTGCAGACATGCTGCTCTGAGTGGCATGGTAAGGGGGCCGGGAGGTCCCGGGGGGAAGTCAGAGGACAGGGAGCAGGGGGCAGTTGGATAGGTGTGGGAGTCCTGGGGGGCCTGTCAGGGGGCGGTTGGATGGGGAGGAGGTTCTGGGGGAACGGGGAACGGGGGGGTTGGAAAGGCGTGGGAGTCCCGGAGGGCCTGTCAGGGGGCGGGGGTGTGGATAGGTGTTGGGGCAGTCAAGGGACAGGGAGCAGGGGGGGTTGGATGGGGCGGGGAGTCCCGGTAGGCAGCAGTCAGGGGACAAGGAGCAGGGGGCTTGGATGGGTGGGAGGTTCTGAGGGGGTCAGTCAGGGGGTGGAAAGTGGGAGGGGTCGGATGGGGTGGGGCCAGGCTGTTTGGGGAGGCACAGCCTTACCTACCCGGCCCTCCATACAGTTTTGCAAACCCAACGTGGCCCTTGGGCCAGAAAGTTTGCCCACCCCTGAGTTAGCACCTGAGGTGCTATTTCTTGAATGAGGCATTAAACCAAGGTCCCTTCTGCTGTTCTTTAGTGGCTATCCAGGTGCTTAAATTTAGGGGATTACCACAGCATCATGGCCAGTATTGCTTCAACTAAGTAAAACAGGCCCTAGTGTTCAAGGGGGCATGCAAGCTCATAAGTATATAAAACTAAATTGTGTGTATATATATTATATATAATTATGAAAAAAGTAAATGGTGTGTTCTAAGGATAACACTTCACAGTTCAGTGTGAAGATGGTGTGGTTTTTTTCTGTCTGTAAACTTAAGCAACTAAATTGTTCTCATTGTTGTGGTGCTAAAAAGAAGTGTCAGATGTAAAAGGATCCTACAGTAAATCTCAGTTGAAAATTTTTGTTACCTGGTTGCTAATGAGATATTGGTAATACATTAAATATTCATTGAAAATTTGGTTTTGAGTGGGTAATTTCAGCCCAGAAAGCATAGAGGGTATGTATATTCCCTTTCCAGTACACATGCATCACTCCTAGTAGTCTTTAATGAGCACTAAATTCTCATTTACTGAGAGACTATCCCTTAATGTATAAACTCTACTCTTTGGCTATACAACTGTCCTACATACCCAGTTTAAAATCTCAAGCCTCTACCTAAAATTGTTTGTTTTTTTTTTTAAAAAGGTTGACATCTTCTGAATATTTAGTTAAGGAGTTCAACTTACATTGTAAAGTCAACAAAGCTTCTTCAAAATTCAGATAACTTATGAATGCCTGAATGTACTGAACATGGATGACATCTGGTCATGTTCAAGTTGTTTTGGATGTGTGATAAATTTCAAATTTTTTTTTCCCTTTTGGTGAGGTATTCATTAGACAAGCATTCAGAAAAAGATAAAAATACACTTGTGATGTTGTACAAAAAGTACACAGGCGTGGTAGCCTCTAATGACTATTAACACTTTTCAGATTCAGCCTTGTTTGAGAGTGACTGTTGTTAACAGTCTGGTGGTGGTTTGATTGCATATGTGAGATGAGCTGGGCTCAGTCCAGATCTTGTGCAAAACCATCAGTATGTTTAGTACTAATAGCCATCCTCACAGGTCTAGCAGTCCTGAAGTTCAGGACTGAGTCTTGTGGGAAAGTCTTATATTGTGTGTGCTGATTTACTCTATGTAGTAGTAGATTACTTCATTTCCCATGGCTGTCAAACCAGCACCTTTCACAAGCACTAAATTATGACTATTATATTTTTTTAATACAGATTGACCAGCAGCTTGGCACAATACACTGAAGGAGTAGGAAATAGATTATATCAATCCTTGGTGCCTTTCAATGTAGGGAAAGAGTAGTCAGTACATTTCTGCAGCGTATTGGAACTTTCACTCTGTCATTCACAGTTGCTCTAATTTTGTTTTTATTGTAGTTCAACATTACTGTTTATATAGCAAGATCCCTGTGAAATGTTGGGTTCAATATTAGTCCAGAAAATCCTGCATTCTGATTAGTCAAAAAAACTCTCATGCCTCATTTTAAATATTTTCTACTAAAAAGGTCAAGGCTGACGGAGATCTTGATGCTTCATTATACGCTATGGTAGAAAAAAGAACTAAGACTTACTAATAGCTGAACACCATAAAAGATCCCTCCCTCCCCCCGAAAAAAACCGTTACTTCAACTGAAGAGAAAAACTTTGAAAAGGGATGACTAGACACTGAAATAGTATCTGGTTTTTTACATCTGCTCCTGTGTTTGACATGATGGTCATGGCTTTCAACACCACTCCTATTGCTTCCGTGATCACTTTAACTTGCTTTTAAAGGAGAAGAATCCAGCAGTAATTCACTTAGTTTTTGCTCAAATGTGACAGCTGCATGAGAAGCACAACTAAATGCTGTGCTCATTCTAAGGAAGTGGTCTTGAATGAGTTGTTCAGGAAACGGAAGAGCAAACTGAACTGCTGATAAATTTTAGCATGCAAAGTTTAAGTGGCTTTTGTTAAGGTATTGGGTTTTTTTTAAAACTGTCGTTGAAAATTTTTAATACCCCCTACTTAGATATCATTTTGCATCTTCATCTGATATTTGCAGTTGGAGACTCGCATTGTGATATTGTTTAAATATTTGCATAGGACACTTCCTAAGTGGTATTTGTACTCCAAACAATAGCCATATTAAGAAATAGTTTTAGGACAAACATATCTTGCGTGGGCTTTTTCTTCACTTGCTGAACAGGAAACAGTCTTAATTGTGGGCCAGATTATCCTCGCCAAGCCACCGCTATGAATGCTTCCTACAGAAAGGGGCAGAGTATGTTAGAGTAAAAGGTGCGAATGCATAGGAAAAGACCCATATTCAGGAATGGTGTTTAAACGTGCTTAATTTTAAATGTGTTTAAGTCTCACTGAAATTTAAAGCATGGAGTGAAGAATGTCCAATCCCTCAGACAGAGACAAACACCTATAAGATCTTTATCAAGCATTCTTAAAACTACAATACTCACCTGGGGAAGTGAGGAAACAGATTGACAGAGCAAGACGGGTACCCAGAAGTCACCTGCTGCACGACAGGCCCAACAAGGAAAATAACAGAACACCACTGGCTATCACGTACAGCCCCCAGCTAAAACCTCTCCAGCGCATCATCAACTACCTACAACCTATCCTGGAAAATGATTCCCCACTCACAGGCTTTGGGAGGCAGGCCAATCCTCGCGTACAGACAGCCCCCCAGCCTGAAGCAAATACTCACCAGTAACTACACACCACACTGCAGACACACTAACCCAGGAACCAATCCCTGTAACAAACCTTGTTGCCTACTCTGTCCCCATATCTACTCTAGTGACACCATCATAGGACCCAGCCACACCATCAGAGGCTCATTCACCTGCACATCTATTAATGTGATATATGCCATCATGTGCCAGCAATGCCCCTCTGCCATGTACATTAGCCAGACCGGACAGTCCTTATGTAAAAGGATAAATGGACACAAATCAGACATCAGGAATGGTAACATACAAAAGCCAGTTGGAGAATACTTCCATCTCCCTGGACACTCAATAACAGATTTAAAAGTAGCCATGCTTCAACAACAACAACAACAAAAAAAACTTCAAAAACAGACTTCAAAGAGAAACTGTTGAGCTGCTATTCATTTGCAAACTTAACACCATCAGTTTGGGCTTGAATAGGGACTGGGAATGGTTGGCTCACTACAAAAGCAATTTTCCCTCTCTTGATATTGACACACCCTCATCAGTTATTGGGAGTGGACAACATCCACCCTGACTAAATTGGCCTTCAGCATTGGTTCTCCACTTGTAAGGTAACTCCCTTCTCTTCATGTGCCAATATATATTTGACTGTATCTGTAATTTTCACTCCATGCATCTGAAGAAATGGATTTTTTACCCACGAAAGCTTATGCCCAAATAAATCTGTTAGTCTTTAAGGTGCCACCGTATTCCTCGTTTTTGTTTGTTTTGTTTTTAAAGTTGGGTCAACCAGCTATGTCATTCAGGAGTGTGAAAAATCCACACCTTTGAGCAAAGTAGTTAAACTGACCAACCCCTCCACCCCCTACACCTTTCGGGGAGGTGGATTATCTAATCTGATGGGAGACCCTCACCCATCAATAAGGCTACGTTTTAGTCATGGGTATTTTTAGTAAAAGTCATGGACAGGTGATGGGCAATCAACAAAATGTCATAGCCCCATGATCTGTCCATTACTTTTACTAAAAATAACTTTGACTAAATCTTACCTGCTGGGAGGGGGGTGCTCCTGAGGACTGCTGCTCCGGGGGTGGGGCAGCATGGGGCCCCACTGTCGCCGCTGCTGGAGAGGGGGGTCAGCCCAGGGCCCCACTGACACTGCCGCTGATCCAGGGCAGCGCCCGGGACTGGCTGCCAGAGCAGCAGCCAGTGCGGCCTGCTCTGGGACTTCCCCAGCTGCTGGGATGGCCTGGGGTCAGCCGTACCTGCTGCTGCATAATTCAGAGGTCACAGAAAGTCATGGAAGCCATGACCTCCGTGAATGATTCGCAGCCTTACCCATCAACATTGGTAGTGTCTACTACACTGCAGCAGCGCAGCTGCAGTGTTTGAAAGGTAGGCAGGCCTTACAGGGAGCCAGGTTTTGTTCCTGTTAAGTCCAGACAAGTCCAAGGTAGGGCCAAGTTGAACTTTAGTAACTTCGAGATAAAACTGAATTTTTACACTACAATATTTTAGTAGTTGGCTGTTTGGGATCAAAAACAGGACATTCTACCTTAAAAATGTGTTTAGAAAATAACCTTATTATTGGAGAGTAAACACTACAATAAAGGGTTAGGTTGGGTTTGTAACTTCACTCAGTTACTGTTGCTGTTCAGATTTCAAAATGTGCTGTGCAAATCGGTCAGCAGCTAGTTTTATCTGTAAATGTCTCCTACGTAATGCACAATTGGGGCCTTATTCCTGTCAGCCATAATCAATTGTAAAATGTTCCTAAAATGAGTTAACTTTTATTACAGTGCTTAAAATGAGTAGCTGCCACTTGATTTATAGAAAACTGTCCAAGCTTATTTATATATATGTAGTTTTTCACATTGTCAACTGAAATGAATATTTAGATATGTCATGGTTCCTCTAAAAAGCATCACCGTTTGATGTAAACATACCTTTATTAAGGGCTCTGTCCAGTAAGTTGAGGTCAGTTGATTTGGTGTATACCAGTCTTGGATATACTTTGCCTCACTACCCACATCCTTGGTGAAATGTCCGTAGGTCTCAGAATATGCATCTCTAATCACTTCAGCTGGTTTCATAGAAACAAAAGTTGATATAAAAGAGGTTTCCTGTGACAAGCTCTGACTCTACTGCTGAATATGCTGGCTGGCTGTGTAGGGAATATCTCCAAGCTTACAAGCAACATGTAAGGGCTTGACTAATTTTTACTGAATAGAGTTCTTATATCTGTACCAGTTTGGAATATTGAGAAATGGCTGCATGTGTTTAATTTACTTCCAGAATTTTTCAGTAACCAACCATGTTTCTTATAGTGTAATGTTTAGCTGTGATATGTGTATGTGTGAGGCATATCTGTGTGCTCTCATTTTCTTTTTTGCATGAAAATAACATTTTCAAAACAAAGGGAGAACATTTAGTTCACCTTTTCCACATCTTTGGAATATCAGATTTTCCTCTGTCTAGAGATGCTTTAGACAAGCATGAGAATTATAATTAATTATATTGAAATAAAATTATTTTGGTCAGCCATAGTAGAGTTAATACATGGTTACTGACTCATAACCGTACCCTTTTGAGTCAAATTTCTGTTCTTTAGCCAAGGTGTCTGATTTCCATAAGGATTACGGATATTGAGAAATTACCTTAGTCTGGAAATCCTTGAATTCTGATTGGCTACCACCCTCAAGTATTCCATCTATGTCCCCATAAGAAACATGGCCACCTCAACTTCAAAACTTCTCCCTGCCCACCTTGTCAATTCACTCAGTTGTATTAAATAAATTTTAGTTTAGAAAGTAATTAATCTTTATATAGATGAGTGGGTAGGAAGGAGACAACTAAGCTTTCCTAAACGGGCAAGAAGGCATGTGGAGGAATTTGAGAACTCTGGGGTTAAGTAGGAAAGGAAGATGAGATGTTTTGGAGATCATTATTTGTGTGTGTTCAGGCAGGAAGCTATGTAAGCAGCAACCAGTGAGCATGTGCTTCATTTTTTCAGGATCTCATGTGACATTAGTTTCTACAATTATTAAGTATTATTCTGCATCATACCAGCACATTCATAGATTAACAGTTATGCTACAACTTGTGAATAAGATTTTTTTAAATAGATCCCACTTAGCATTTACTTGTTTAAAATCTGTGTTTAACTAGTGAGATACAGTTATCCATGCTTACTCATTTAAGACAGAGACACAGCTCACATGTATCAGCTAATATAGAACAATGTATTTAAAGGCCTTTTTTGAGTATTTGACTAGCATTGGCAGAGAGTCAACTTATGAGACGTATAAAACTGTGCAACGGAAGGGTCGATAACTATAATATTTCCTGTGGCTACATACATGAGGGAAATGGAGTGCCAAAATCTCCAGCCTTGACTCATTCACTCAAGCACATAAGGTTACATCTACATGATTAAGACTGAGCCTGTGTTCCCAGTGAATGAGGGTTGTAACTACAACAGACTTCAAATGTTAATTTTCAGGTGGATAATAAAGGAGAAGGAAATAAATTTTAGAGAAATTTAAACGCTGCATGAGCAATTCAACAGTTACTTATTTCCTTCTGATTACTTGTCCAAAAGTAATATAGAAGTCCAAAGCTCACAATATATTTGCAACAGTGTACCACCTTCATTTTAGCTTTGTTTTCATTAGAAGTGTTTACCAGTTGCATTATTAAAAATCTTTTTAGGAGCTTTTCCAGGTTAGAGCACAGAACTGTAAGTCAGGGTTCTGTCCCATAAGTAGGGCCCTACGAAATTCACAGCCATGAAAAATGCATCATGGACTATGAAATCTGGTCTCTGCCTGTGAAATCTGGATTTTTTGTGTGCTTTTACCCCATAATATACAGATTTCACAGGGGAGACCAGCATTTCTCAAATTGGGGGTCCTGATCCAAAAGGGAGTTGCAGGGGGGTCACAAGGTTATTTTAGAGGGGTCACAGTATTGCCACCCTTACTTCTGCACTGCTTTCAGAGCTGGGTGGTCGGAGAGCTGCAGCTATTGGCCAGGCACCCAGCTCTGAAGGCAGTGCCCTGCCAGCAGCAGCACAGAAGGGTGGCAATACCATGCCACCCTTACTTCTGCCCTGCTGCCTTCAGAGCTGGGTGACCAGAGAGTGGCCACTGCTGACTGAAGGCCCAGCTCTGCAGTACCATACCATGCCATCCTCACTTCTGCACTGCTGCTGGCAGTAGCTCTGCCTTCAAAGCTGGGCTCCTGGCCAACAGCCACTGCTTTCCAGCTGCCCAGCTCTGAAGGCAGTGCCACCACCAGCAGCAGCTCAGAAGTAAGAGTAGCAGTACCGCAACCCGCCCTGCAATAACCTTGTGACTACCCCACAACTCCTTTTTGGGTCAGGATCTCTGCACTTACAACATCGTGAAATTTCAGATTTAAATAGCTGAAATAATTAAATTTATGATTTTTAAAATCCTAGGACCGTGAAATTGACCAAAATGGACTGTGAATTTGGTAGGGCCTTGCCCATAAGGGGAAATAAATTTGGTGGTGGAGTATAGCAAAATATCCACTTTCCTTGTGAGCAGGCAAACATCATATATAGAGAGACAAGAACTTCTCAAGTCAATTTGACCCATATTAATTTTTTGATTACTACTGTCCTCTTATCAAATTATTTTGGTCAGCCATAGTAGAGTTAATACATGGTATTTCAATAGCTGAAGTGTCTGCTACAGTTACTAATTAATCCCCTAAAATGACTGTAAAATAAAGTTATCTTGCTTTCACAATGGGTCTAAATACATTTTAAAAATACAGTGGTGGCCTGTTGAAAGGATCACCTGCATCATTCACCTTTGCTCTATGTCCTTTGTAAACTTATTGAGAACATATCACAGTAATTACTATTTTTTGTTTTATTTAAATGGAACAGTTTGTCTCTTGATTACGTAATAAAACAGGAGATGCGTGGGAATTTTTGAACATATATATTACACAATTAGTATGTGTTCAGACGTTATGAACAGCCATAAACTGAAGGCATTGTATTTCAACCATCTCTTTAATGGTAACTCTATTTCCAAATACATGTTGTTTTAGTTACATATATCTGAAGCTTGAGTGACACCATCTGGTGGTTCAGGTTAGAGTAATTGCAAGTATATATTAATTATACATCTCAGGAAATATAACCCATATCTTGTTCTGCTTTACAAAAATATTAGTGTATCTGAAGTATATACCAAGTATACAGTAGGTATTTCTGGTGAGTTGTGTTGTTAACTGCATTAGTCCTGGTCTACACTAAAGTGAAAAGATGAGCCTGTTTTATCTGACCAAATGTGGGTTTTATTTATGTTCGAGGGTAGGAGAAGGTGTATGAAAATTTGCTTCTAAAATTTAATTAATTAAATGCCTAATTTGTTTTAATCTAGTATTGGCAACCATCTAGGCATTAATATCTGATTCCTCTCTCATTCTTTTTCCTCATAATAACTATGAGCTCTTCGAAAAAGAGGAAGCTGTCACAACACTGACAGCCTCCCTGCCGCCACCGGCAAATAAATAAAACACAAAAACATCCACCCAAAAAACAGGCAAACTTTAAAACAACAACAACAGACTGGAGCCAAACAAACAAAAAATTAACTCCACCTCTTTCAGAAACCTTGGAAAAAGGAGAAAAGCCAGAGACTCCATGAAGTCCACTTGCTATTAATAGTCTAGCACTCTGATACGATGATGATGATGATGCGTGGTGGTGAGACTGATATGACAAAATATTTTGGACAAACCTTTCCAAAGTTTTACATCTTTGGAATTCATTGTCATAAAAATACAATTGTCTGTGTGCTATTGTGAGATTGCATGTAGTTTCTCTGAGGAGGGGATGTGCTAATCTAATTCTTCCTGTTATCAGCCCTTTGAAGCTCTGTCCTGGGGAGGGACCCATTTTCTAGCCAATTACATATTCACCGTCCTGAAAGGTTCAAGATGGAGTCCCTAGAGACCAGCAGACAAAGCAAGGACGTTGGGAATAAATAACACCAGGTTACATTGACTCCTGGCTTTTGTTCTGATTCAGCAAAGGGACAAGACTTCCAGTCCAGGGAGGACCCCAATACTTAGAGAAGGGTTGGAGGGACTGACACCAGCCACAGCCCTTGTGGAGACTGAGGGGAAGGAGGGGGCAGTGCTGGATGGTGGTTTTTAATATGTTTTCTCTGTAGTGCTTTTACCTTTAAAAATAAACTATAAAGCACTGTGTGGTAATTTATAACGGGCGATTAGACTGTTACTAGTCTTTGAAGAGAAAGCAAGCCGTCTTGCTGCAAATAACACAAGGCAGGCAACTGTTCAGCCTAGAAGTACTCGGATCAGGAGAGAGAGGCACACAGGTCTCCACCCAGAAAGGCAACAGCTAGAGAGTCAGTCAGAAGCCTAAGAGTTGTGCCTTTACTGAACCACTGAGGGAAAATACAAATGTAGTTTCCCTGAATTGTGACATGCTGTATAAAAACCTAAGGCAGATTTTGTCTGTATGATCTGTTACCTTACCTGCATTCCTAAAAACTGTCATGCTGATGTTTATAGGCTGTCTTGTGAGAGGGGGGCCAATGTTTTGTTTTTCCTGTAGGTAGATCAGTGCAATGTTGCCTCATCATGGAGGAAATTAAATTTGGGAGTGACTTGTATTTCAGCTCCTTGTGCTCCTGGATGCCAGGCATATAACAGGGGTAATACACAATAATTGGTTTTCCAAGGAACTGGGTGAGTGAGAGGGTGGAGGAGAGAGAAAAGTCTTCCCGGCTCCAGTACATGCTGGGATGGGCACAGCAGAAACTGCTACAGAGCAAAAGAAACTGGGAATTATAGTACATGTGGGTGTGGCAGTGGGGTAAATAACCTCCAGGGTTAAAGGTCCTAACCTCCAAAAAAGGGTTAGAAACTCAGTCTGTCTTCACTAGAAACGCTGCAACTGCACTGCTGTAATGCTTCAGCATAGACCCTCACAACAGTGATGGGAGGGGTTCTCCCATCCCTGTACTTAATCTGCATTGCCAAGAGGCGGTAGGTGGTCAACAGAAGAATTTCTCTGTCAGTCTAGCACTGTCTACACTGAGGGTTGGCTCAGCTTAACTGCATTGCTCAGGTGTGTAGATTTTTCACACTGCTGAGCAAAGTAGCTTGGTTGACCAAACTTTTTAGTGTAGACCTGACTTCAGATATGAAAAGTTGCAATCTGTAACTTCAGACACTATGAATTGGGTACTGTATGCATGTATAGAACTGATTTTGTTCTATCTCAATAGAAATGCACAGATTTTATAGTAAAAATGGTAGACATCCATTTGCAAATATTGAAGTGTATCTGTTAGATTACCAACAGAAGGACTTTTTCTATAAGCAAACATGCATGTATGTAAAAGCGAAGTCCTTGTTCTCCATTTCTCACTGTTGCAGAATTAATTTGCTAATCCCAGATTTTGGTTTCCTCTGGACTTGTTGTTTTTCCTCCCTTCATCCTCCTTTTTAATACAAAATTCTGTACAGTATCTCAAAGGTACATTGTGTAATAGGATATTTTTCCTGATTAATCCACTTTCCGTTTACTTCAGTCATCGTGCGTCTGCTCTAGCAGTTACAGAGAGACCAGATATAGTTAACTTCCTTTTTTAAAAGTTACTAAATTATATATTCACCACTTTGAACTAATGCTGACCTATTTTACAGTAATGAGAATACAAACACTGTTTAAATGCAAAATTATTTATTATAGAACATGCTTATCATTTCTTTGTTTAGTGAATACTAATGTAACAGAGTCCCTTGGTAGCAAAAGTATGATGACTTATTGCTGCCTGATCTTGGCAAGTAAAATCAGAAGGAAAAACAGAGATTTTATGCTAGTGACTCTTTGCATGTGCAGGTGTGTGCACAAGCACAGAGTTGAAATATATTTTTTCCAAGGCCTTGTAGAACATAAAGCTTGAGACTCTAGGCTTGTTAAGGAGCACAAGGGTTAGGAAACTTTTATTCAGCAAGTCAATAATCTTGGCTGCATGTTTTTCAATATTTGTAAAGTCTGTAATATCTGCCTGTCCACTGGCCGCTCAAGAGGGAGCTTGATTACCAGTTTGCATTTGTATGGTAAAGTCTTCTAATTTGGCGAGAAAGATCGTGTTAGCTGCTTTCTGAGCTGCTCCTATCTAGGAACCTCCTGATTTGGACCCCAGTTCAAGAAAACACTTAAGCATGTGTCCAATTTTCAATGGGATTTAAGCACATGAAATACTTTGCTGCATCAGGGCCAGAGAGAGCAGAGGAGATACTCTAGGCTGCGTTGCTGTCACCTGTGTCACACTAGCTGGTACCTCAATGGTTAAGAGTCCTCCAGGCCTCTAATCAAAGAGCTATCCTGAAGGGCTAACGCTAGAGATGTATTCTGGAACAAAGTCCAACAACTTCTCCATGGCCTTTGGAGCTATGACTAAAGCACCATAGTGTGACACTTTAGCCATTTTCCCCCTCACCACAGGTGCCTGTGACCTGCAATCAGAACAGAGCCAGGGTCTTGTCAGCCAGGGAGCAAGGCAACCAGCTAGGGCCAGCAGCTCAAACAGAGCATACCTTCTTGCTGATGACAAGAAGCACTGAGATCCCCCTCCCCGTCTGGGGCAAGCAGCAGCCAGTACCAGTGGCAAGCAGTCCAGACCCGGTCCTCCATCAGTTCAGGACAAGGAGCAACTAGGGTCAGTGTCTCAAGGAGCTGTTAGATTTACTTGGACAGATGTGGGGAGATGCCAGAGGTATCTTAACAGCAGAACAATTCTTGTATTCCTAAAACTTGTTCCATGCTGCACCCTTTGCATTTTTTTTATGTTCTAATAATTCAGGACATCAACTGTTGTGCATGTTAATAAGGTCATCGATAGTCTTTGAATGTATAAATTATGCTACTTTGTTTACATGAAATCTCATTCCCCATTCATTTACTAAATACTTTGCCAAAACAAATGTTCCAAAAATGAGAAACTGCAGAAACATTTCAGCTGTTTGATTCAGTTGGTGTCTCATCATCTGCATATCATTCCAGTTTGGCATAAGAAACCTCTCTAGATTGAGATTTTATCTACTGAATCAGACATTGCTATTTGTGATAAAATAAATACTTAATAGGGAGGAATGCAGGGCACCTCCCTTCACCCCACCCTATTTCCCAGGAGAAAGCAAGAATGATATTTCTTAATACAGTCTCTAAGAAATCATTCAGTTGATAGAATTCTGGTGGAGGGGGGGGAATCTCCAAATTCTAGGAGCAGGCAAAGAACTATTAAAAAATGAATGCAAGTTTTCTCCGCCAAAAGTGGACCCATCTGTGCTTTTATTTTTAATTATTCTTTAATTCCCATGCACTCAACTCTTCCTTCTGAGGACTCATTAGATTAAAACAATGGAAGCTGCTATGCATGAAGATTTTGAATTGGCTTCCTATCAATTAGGCTATTTGACTTTTCTATCATTTTGCTCATTAGTTTGTACTACAGTATTATAGAAGAGACTTCAGAAATGTAATTCAATGCCAACATTTTCTAAACCACCAAGAAATTAAGTCTTTCACTAGTTCAGATTTTTCTAAAAGTTACTGATGCATCTCAAGATTCTGTTAATTTTTAGCTAATTGCATGGTGTAAACTGTTTCTAGAGTAGCCATCTAGCTAAGATTGAGGACTGCTGTCCTTCCTTCTAGGCCACGCTATTTTGCTTGCCCATATAAGGGCAAATGTCTCTTTGAGGGGAAGAGATGAGGTGGGTCCACCTTGTATTTAGCTGTGACACTGAATACGTTTCCTAAAAAAATAACTGCTTAATTAAGAAGTTTAACACAACTGCCTAAGGATAAGAGCTGGCCTATTTAGTAAATTGTACCCAGCTAGTTCTGACTGGCTTGGCAAATACCCCTTACCAAAGCTTCACTCAGCAGGGTAATAAGTAACAACACTTAGCTATTGAAACACATGTAGCGGCCCTGTTCGCCCAGTTACCTCCTTTGGCTCCAATCTCCTTAGGGTTTTGATGGACAGGCCTGGGTTTTTCTGGATCCCACATCCTGTCACTATAACCAGGGCAGATCGGAAGGAAAGTTCTAACCACAAGGTAACCCCTGCTTCCTTGACAGATAGTTGGAGACTCCCAAGAAAGAACATACTCTGTTGACTATATTGAGTTTAATAAACTGAAAGTAAATAGAACAGGGTAAAACACTATTCTCAAGTTCACTGGTGCCCATACTGATAATACCCATGAATTTCCCTAGCTGTGTAACCTGATGCAGCAAGAGTAAAATTTAGTGCCACACTGGTATGTGGACTTTGTAGGGGCCCTCAATGACCTGTGACAACAATATCTTCTGTAGCAGAAAAGCAACTTGGCTGACTGAGTTCAGTACAGCCCAAAAGACACTAATTTGGGATAAAATGGTAAATCCCACCATAGATTTGAGAGGCAGCAGGTAATAAAATCCCCTACCCTTACCTCCTACCTTGAGGACACAGTTCAGGGAATAGGGGGTCTCCCAAATAATTTCCCTGACTATCTAACTAAAGGATGCTGCACTCTCAACTCCACAGATGATCTTCAGGTTAAGAGGTTAATCTGGACTCCTCAGCAACTTCAGGAGGACTCACCATCACAGTTGGCAGGGATACTCTTCATGCAGGAATCAGACTGCTTCTGTTCCACAAAGGGATGCAGGTGCAAATTATAATAACTCTACTAAACTCTTAACTCTGATCTCCTACCCTAGTGCTCAGATACACTTTCAGAAGGCAGGCAGCCCAGAACTATCAGGAAGAGCAGTACTTGCCACGTTGTACAGAGTTTATCTAGAGAGCAAGAACACTAACCGCCTGAGTGGGTAGGGAATTTTCCCCAAAAATTTCTATACACTGGGAGTTACTATACACAGGGAAAGGACCAACCTGAGGGATCTTGCTGCCAGTCTTCAGGGAAAACCCAGCATGCAGGCCTGGGACTCATCAGCTTACCACCCAGCAAGTCCTTCCCTTTACAGTGGCTGGCTCTGGACTACTCCAAAATGGCTTCTCCTCTCTCACAGTGCTCCTAGGCATGGGCATCTCATTGAGGACCTTCCTACTGGACAGGCTACCTTTTCTTCCCAGGCTTTTATTTGTCAATTATTTGCCTCTACCCTCCTCCTTTCTCTCAGACACTGCTCCTCCTTTGAGCAGGTGTGCTGCGGGCCAGCCAGGCACCCTACTATCCTCCTCTGACTGACAGGCTCCTATTGCTCAAAAGTGTCTCTCCTGTCTCCCTTTTGGTTGCCTAGCAGACTGAGTCTGCTCTTGACCCCCCCTTCCTCCAAGACAAAGTGTGCCTCTCTCCGAGTTCCAAGCACACAGCCTCAGGAACCAAGTAAGCTCCTTGGGGGTTATGCACAGATTAAGCATATTATTTCAGAGAACTCTAATAGGCATCTCAGTGACCCTGAGGGAATTATCAACTTCTCAGAGCTGGTTGACTCATTTTGTTTGTTACATAGGACTTGCTCCTCCCCATTTCTCGGAAACTGTTTCATTAAACAACCAATAATAAACCCTCACAGATTTAGCCTGTCATGATACTTTCTTATATGCAAAAATCTGGTTAACACTTTTGCTCTCATATCTGTAGTCCAAGGGTCCTCTATAGTAGTAGGTTTTTTCCTCCAATAACACATTTTCATTTGTAGCTTGGGAAAAGATTGAAACTTTCAATTGGATATTGTCACTCAACAGACTCCTCAGTCTATTAAATGCCTAGCCTCTGACTAACATGAATTTTTACCCATACAGCCCTATAGCAGTTGGAACACCATAACCCAGGACCAACTTCTGCCCTGCTCTGGTGACCTTTACTCTAGAAGAGAACCCTGCTTTCCCACTGGGAAGGCCTCCCAGTACTATAGCCCTCCTGTGTTTCCTGTTGAACATTTAAGTGCATGAGCAATTGCTTAGTAAGTGTAAATAAGTAGTCATTGACATAGAAGTCAGCATAAGAAAGGAAACAAGCTGCAAAACTAAATATTTGAAAATTGACTTCAATTTTAAATGACTAAGATATTATTGGTGGCAGTTGAAAGAAATGTTTTGGCCTTTTTTTACATGACTGTATTAAGTATTTATGATCAGCTCTCAAGCTTGCTTTCTTCATTCATTCACTAATTCTCCTGCCCTTGAAGCCTAGAGTACTCCCTTCGGATCACCCATTTCCAGAGAGCATGGTATCCTGCCAGTGTTGTGGCCTGCTCTATGTGATGCAGACAAAGTTGGAAGCCATGACATCCTTCTAGGATGTGCAAAGCAATCTACAAGATCTTCTTTCCTCTTGCTAATTTAAAAACAAATCCTGGCTTTAAGAGTTTTTCTTCCCACCGGCCCGGTTTCTCTGGGTGTGGGTATTGATTGAACTGTCAATGGGATAAACAGCCCAGAAAGAAGGGAGGGAGAGTGGGTGTGTGTGTGTGTGAAGGCAGAGCACGTACCAAGGCTGGGCCCTTCCTCCTCCATGTGCTCTCCACCTTTCATTGGACAATGGGGGTGGGGGAGAGTTGCATGCTGATTGGACCTGCACTTCTCCCGCCACTGCACTCCCCCCCCCCCCCAATTTAAACCTCTTCCTGTCATCTGGGGAAGTTTTGTTTCCTTTGCTAACTTCCACCTCCTCCCCCTCTCTGTAAGTCATAGGATTGGAGCTGAGTTTTTAGGATGCTGCAGGTCTGTCCAAGTGCCTGTTTTGTGATCAGGAAGTATTTTTTCCCAGTGGGCTGAATTGGCAGAGGAGCACTAAGTTTTTTCTCACTGGCACTGGGAACTGGCTCTTTCAAGGTTTTGTATGACTGTTCTTTGTCACTGGAATAGGATGGGCCCATCTGGTTTATCTGTTGAAGCTGAGGATGAGTTAAATAACTTCAGTCTGCTGCAGTGCTTTACAAATTAGTGACAATGCCCAGAGTTCTTGTCTTGGACATAAATTTCACTCAACGGATGGACTTTTTTCTGATGCTAATTAAATATACCAGTTGTCAAATATGCAAGTCTTCAGACTTGCCAAAAAAAATTATCAGTTTTTTATCCAAGTTTGGTCTGTGCTATCAGAAGCCATACCTTTCAGCTAAATTTTGTTTCTTAATGAGAAAAAAACCCTCTTAATTTCAGGATCATTTCAATTTTTTCAGATTTTTTCTGTTGTACCTAAAGTTCTTCAGCAGTGTATTTTTGGTACAACCGCTGATAGCAATATCACCCTTAAACTTTGTATTATTTATTTCTGTCGGTCCTTAGCCACTCTGCGGATGTGCCAAACCTCTGCAGCATAATCCAAGCACAATCAAACTGACTGCTGAAACAGGCCATTTTCGTTTGCTGCTTTCAGTAACTTGTGGGTGGGTGGGTGGGGGTTGTTATAAAATACCACCATCTCATCCTTTCTGCCAAGTTGTTGTTAGGAGTACAGTTATTTAAGAGCTCAGAGGTGACTACTGTTTGGAGTACGAATATTTGAAGGGCTGAGGTAAATTAGAAAAATACTGCTTTAGTAGTGTCATTAAAAATGGAACCAACTAGTTCAAGGCAGTTTAATTCCTTCCTTTAAAGCCTCCTCAGGGATACACTGGACTCTCAACCAATTTTGAAGTGTTATCTCATCAGAACAAACTCATTAGCTGATCAGAAACCCTGATGGCTTGGCACTTAATTAGCAACTCTCATAGTTGATCAACCAGTTTCACTACACTTTCACTACACTGGTGGCAGTTGTGCTGCTATCTAGGTATCTATTCCAGAGGTTCCTGCATAACTACCTGAAGTAGTGGCTTATGGGAGGTCTTTAAAGGCCTTCTGATAGTGGAGTGAATTTGTGGGAGAATATGTCAAACACCTGTCCCTGGGAACCTGTACCATTTTGGAGTCCTTTTCTCAAAATGAAAGCCAAGATGAATGTCCAGAATCTGTCTCCTTGCTTGGCAAAAGAGTTTGCTGGAACTTTTGAAAAGCAGTTGCATAGTGACTGCAGTGAGGCTCTGGAGAGAGTTCCAGTGGTAAATCTGGTGATCCAGAGAATGAAATGAGCAGTTGAAATTTTTTTTGTTGGACAGTAATTCTCCCCCACTCTTGAAGAAGCTGACTTTTTTGTATAGAACTTGGGGTATTTGCTTGGCACAGCAGTTTTCTGTTAAAAATAAACAAACAAAAAAACGAGACCATGATTAACAGAACTGTGAAATTTGCAGTGTCTCACTAACTAAGACTTCCAGGTCTCCCTGAGATGTTGACTTGTGGTCTTTTTTTTTTTTTTTAAATGATTTAACTGGGGCTATTTCATATTCTAGGGTCTTCACAAGCAATAAAAAGACATTCAGTACCAATATCTGAAGTCTTACAGAAACTTTGTAATTGCTGTTATAATACGTATGTTTGCAGTATTGTTATAGCCATGTTGGTCCCAGGATATTAGAGAGACAAGATGGGTGAGGTAATATTTTTTATTAGGCCAACTTCTCAGCTTGTGACTTTCACCAAGAGAAATTGGTCCAACAAAAGATATGTTCACCCACCATTTCTCTCTATTATAATACATACATCTGTATAACTTAAGGCATGATTAATGAGAAGAAGATATTTAGGAATTGAGGATGTTTGGGTAGGTAGATGTTAGGCCCAGATCCTGCAAAGCACTTAAGCACATGTAGAGCATGTGTAATTTTAAATATGTGAGTTGTCCCACTAACTTAAAGGGGACTACTTGTGTGCTCAAAATTATACATGTGTTCAAGGGGTTTGCCAGGCTGAGATCTCACTGATTGTGTTGCATAAATCAGTGTCCTATAAAATGTACTTAAAATGTGAACAGACTTGTGTGTGTGTTTTGTTTTGTTTCCCCCATGGTGGAAGCTTTCCTAAAAGGAAAATAAAATTGTTGGCAATTTTCTGTGGTATCCTGAATGAACCTTATTGGATTAAGTTTTTAATATTTTAGGAGCCCACTGTAAAAATTCAAATGTTTATGTACGTGGGATTGTGTGGAATTTATTTAGGAGAAATACAGGATTAATGCAATTGGTGGGAAATATTGTGAACTTCAAAAGACTGTTGAACAATGTAGCAGACATGACTGATCTCTTGGGACAATGCATCTAAAGTGAAATTCCTAGCAAGTACTGGGGAGAAGGAGACTGCAAACCCCCACCTTATGGACTTAGCCTTTGAAGCATTGCCCGGGGAGGCGGTTTGGAATGGACTTTTGTCTGCTGATAACCTGTTACATGAAGACAGTTCAAAGACCTCCAAACTGTATCAGGGATGGACTAAACTTTTGATGAGTGTTCTTATTCTGAGCAAAGAGTGTGATTAACTTAAATCCACATGAAGCACCCTGGGTAGGGTTTTGAAGGACTGCTCCTGCCAGAGCCCATGTTGGAGGGCGGTGATTTCTGGTAAGCTTATTAGCATGCATGTTAAGGTTCCTTTATTGTTTTTTAATGTTTTCTCTTTATTGCTTTTACCTTAAGAATAAAATATGATTGCTCAGAAAGTGCTGTGTGATAACTTATAGAATTACACTGTTAACCCTCTCTAAGGAGAGAAACGAAGCAGGTCTGCTTAGGCAGTATGTCTTTTGCTGGGAAAGCAAAACACATTGAAAACAGTGAACTGTTTAGCCTGGAAATAGCCCAGTCAAGAGGGGGAGAGAGACATGGGTCTCTCCACCCAAGAAAGAGCTTGAAGGCCTGAGTGTGGGTGCCCTTGCTGGACCATAGAAGGGGGAATACAGGCACAGTTCACCTGAATGGTGACACTCCTAGACTATGGGGGAAAAAGTTACTGAAATATCAATAGATAATGAGATTTTGTGGTGTTGACAATCATAGAATCATAGAATATCAGGGTTGGAAGGGACCCCAGAAGGTCATCTAGTCCAACCCCCTGCTCGAAGCAGGACCAAGTCCCACTTAAATCATCCCAGCCAGGGCTTTGTCAAGCCTGACCTTAAAAACCTCTAAGGAAGGAGATTCTACCACCTCCCTAGGTAACGCATTCCAGTGTTTCACCACCCTCTTAGTGAAAAAGTTTTTCCTAATATCCAATCTAAACCTCCCCCATTGCAACTTGAGACCATTACTCCTCGTTCTGTCATCTGCTACCATTGAGAACAGTCTAGAGCCATCCTCTTTGGAACCCCTTTTCAGGTAGTTGAAAGCAGCTATCAAATCCCCCCTATAAATAAATATCTTAGAGTGAAATGAGAAAACATGCATGCCTGGTGTTTAAGAAAATGCTGTCTGCAGAATATACTGGAAGAACTGTTCAGAAATACATAATCCTTTATGTAAAGGCTGTCATAACTTTAGTGGAATCAGCATGACTTTGATTTATCTGCCATTTACATACTGGCTTTGCAAGCTATAATCAGATATAGGCAGCTTTACTTTACAGTCTGTGATCTTTATAAAAGATTTTTCCAAAATTCTGGATTTATGATTTTTTGTATTTATGCTTGATCCTTCTTGCTTCTATTAACCTTTGGGATTGTGCTCTTTCCTGGCCCCTTCACCTTCCCTTTTAATATATAGAAAAAATTCACACAGTCAAATGAAATTCTATTATGGGATGGCTTAAACTGACAAAAACTTTAGCTTTGTGGATGAAACTAAATCCTAACTAATTCTGTACCCAGGTATTGCACCTGATATGGTCTTTAACAGGATTCTCTGAATTGTGAGTGACCTTCAAATACCATGTTCATCCTAAAAAGAAAGGGAGTACTTGTGGCACCTTAGAGACTAACCAATTTATTTGAGCATAAGCTTTCGTGAGCTACAGCTCACTTCATCGGATGCATACTGTGGAAAGTATAGAAGATCTTTTTATACACACAAAGCATGAAAAAATGGGTGTTTACCACTACAAAAGGTTTTCTCTCCCCCCACCCCACTCTCCTGCTGGTAATAGCTTATCTAAAGTGATCACTCTCCTTACAATGTGTATGATAATCAAGGTGGGCCATTTCCAGCACAAATCCAGGGTTTAACAAGAACGTCTGGGGGGGGTAGGAAAAAACAAGGGGAAACAGGTTACCTTGCATAATGACTTAGCCACTCCCAGTCTCTATTCAAGCCTAAGTTAATTGTATCCAATTTGCAAATGAATTCCAATTCAACAGTCTTTCGCTGGAGTTTGGTTTTGAAGTTTTTTTGTTGTAATATCGCAACTTTCATGTCTGTAATCACGTGACCAGAGAGATTGAAGTGTTCTCCGACTGGTTTATGAAATGTTATAATTCTTGACATCTGATTTGTGTCCATTTATTCTTTTACGTAGAGACTGTCCAGTTTGACCAATGTACATGGCAGAGGGGCATTGCTGGCACATGATGGCATATATCACATTGGTGGATGTGCAGGTGAATGAGCCTCTGATAGTGTGGCTGATGTTATTAGGCCCTGTGATGGTGTCCCCTGAATAGATATGTGGGCACAGTTGGCAACGGGCTTTGTTGCAAGGATAGGTTCCTGGGTTAGTGGTTCTGTTGTGTGGTATGTGGTTGCTGGTGAGTATTTGCTTCAGGTTGCGGGGGCTGTCTGTAGGCAAGGACTGGCCTGTCTCCCAAGATTTGTGAGAGTGTTGGGTCATCCTCCAGGATAGGTTGTAGATCCTTAATAATGCGTTGGAGGGGTTTTAGTTGCGGGCTGAAGGTGACGGCTAGTGGCGTTCTGTTATTTTCTTTGTTAGGCCTGTCCTGTAATAGGTGACTTCTGGGAACTCTTCTGGCTCTGTCAATCTGTTTCTTCACTTCTGCAGGTGGGTATTGTAGTTGTAAGAATGCTTGATAGAGATCTTGTAGGTGTTTGTCTCTGTCTGAGGGGTTGGAGCAAATGCGGTTGTATCGCAGAGCTTGGCTATAGACAATGGATTGTGTGGTGTGGTCAGGGTGAAAGCTGGAGGCATGTAGGTAGGAATAGCGGTCAGTAGGTTTCCGGTATAGGGTGGTGTTTATGTGACCATCGTTTATTAGCACTGTAGCGTCCAGGAAGTGGATCTCTTGTGTGGACTGGACCAGGCTGAGGTTGGACTGGACCAGGGTGGGATGGAAATTGTTGAAATCATGGTGGAATTCCTCAAGGGCTTCTTTTCCATGGGTCCAGATGATGAAGATGTCATCAATATAGCGCAAGTAGAGCAGGGGCATTAGGGGACGAGAGCTGAGGAAGCGTTGTTCTAAGTCAGCCATAAAAATGTTGGCATACTGTGGGGCCATGCGGGTACCCATAGCAGTGCCGCTGATTTGAAGGTATACATTGTCCCCAAATATAAAATAGTTATGGGTAAGGACAAAGTCACAAAGTTCAGCCACCAGGTTAGCCGTGACATTATCGGGGATAGTGTTCTTGACGGCTTGTAGTCCATCTTTGTGTGGAATGTTGGTGTAGAGGGCTTCTACATCCATAGTGGCCAGGATGGTGTTATCAGGAAGATCACCGATGGATTGTAGTTTCCTCAGGAAGTCAGTGGTGTCTCGAAGGTAGCTGGGAGTGCTGGTAGCGTAGGGCCTGAGGAGGGAGTCTACATAGCCAGACAATCCTGCTGTCAGGGTGCCAATGCCTGAGATGATGGGGCGCCCAGGATTTCCAGGTTTATGGATCTTGGGTAGTAGACAGAATATCCCAGGTCGGGGTTCCAAGGGTGTGTCTGTGCGGATTTGATCCTGTCAGTAAGAATGTTTCAGCCTTGACTCAGTATTTCCTGGCTTTTCTCAGTTTCTGAAACTCTGAGCTGTTGATATGTCTGCATAATGTGTGTGTTTTCTTATTCTGTATGTAGCTACGGGTGTTACTTCTTGCATGATCCGTACTTCTGCTATGTGTATATCGTGACCATGTACAATATAACTGTTATATGTTCCAACCATTCCTAATCTTTAAGTAAGGCCTAAAATATATTTTTTTGCAACTTATTTTGGAGGAACATGCGGAATCTAGTGACAAGTAGCACTTCAGAGTGCTTGCATCCGATGAAGTGAGCTGTAGCTCACGAAAGCTTGTGCTCAAATAAATTTGTTAGTCTCTAAGGTGCCACAAGTACTCCTTTTCTTTTTACTTCAGAGTGAGACAGTGAATTGCTGCGTTAAGGACTGGTGCTGTGTCAGCTGCCAGGAAAGTAATAGCAATGCACTTCAGACCAAATTACCACCTAGTACCATGGCTATTCTGACATCAAGGTAACAACTGAACCATAGAACTTCATATTTCAGAAATATTTACCATTCCATTTAGTCTGAGCAAAACTTTCATGGGAGAAGCACACTTCATTATCAACAAATTGCTGCAGAGATGATCAGATATGTATGAACAGTTTCTATGTTTACCCAAGTTAATATCAATGGAATAATTTAAAGGGCATAGAAGATGTTCAGCTGTATTAATTCTCTAAAACCAGTTGCCATTGTATTTGGATTGTTCCCAAGCTCAACAATTGATGAAGGGGGCGGTGGGGCAGGAGGGAAGGAATGTATCCCTATGTTGTTAAAAAGAGTAACTAGAGGGTAGAAACAAAGATTTGCTACACATTAAGATGGCTGCTTAAGAAGAAAGGTAGACTAGAAATTCTAACCCAAATACATAATAACCAGGGCCCCAGTTGTCTCCTTGCTGACAGTGTGTGCTCAGGGAAGTGGTAACAGAGGAAGTGTTAGCTCTGTGGCAACAACAACCTTTTCCCAATTCCATAGAAGGTGCTCTGTGGCGTTTGAACTTTTCATATTAGTGTGGTCAGGGCCAAGCAAATGCCCACTGTCCATAAATCTTCCCCCCAGAAACTCAGGGGAGTTACCTATTTAAGATATTGGTGACCTGTTGTCTGTCTTGTACAGGCTATTCCATTCAGTGTCAAAAAGACTTCCTTTGAAACACCGATTAACATGGGTGCCAGAAAATAGCGTGGCAGTGCCAGGTTGGCAGAAGGCCTCCAATTTGGGGATTGAACCCACTACCCATTCTATGGGATGGGGCAACCCCACCACTTGTCCAGACAGTATGATTTCACAGAAACTTAAGAGTTAAAACTCCTTTTTCTGCTCACATGGGGAAAAACCTAATTAAAGGAGAATATAACCCTAAAACTATGAGCACGTTCCCATTCTCTCACATGTGACTAGACTTGCACAATGTTTTGCGCACATCACTCTGGTGTTATCTGCGATCAAAGTAGCCAAGAATCCCTGGCTTTTTTATCTTAGCTACCAAAAATTTAATTGTTCATGTTGTTAATTTATCACTGTTAAAAAGTAAGTCGTCAAATTTTTAAAGGAGTAAAAAGAATTGTAACTAACTTTATACATAAACAAAAATAGAACTTAAGTTTTTTTATAAGCAGGTATGTATTTAGGCAAATAACATCTGATTTTCATCAAGCTGTTGTGATTTCACAACTAGCATTATTGATTATGGAGGGGGGTGTGCTTGTGACAGAAGCATTTACTAGATCTATGTTAGACAGATAATTATATAATCTTCTGTGACCTGGTTTTAGAATTACCTTGGTTAGCATGGACTTGTGAATAGCTGTGCTACAGGTTATAAGGGTAGACTGGAACGGTGGTCATTGGGCTAAAATGCTGAACATATTCAGTGAATGTCAACCTTTAAATTCCACCAAAGTCAAGGTTCAAAACAAAACTTTGCTCTGAAAATTTTGTTTGGCTTCCACAACTAAACTAAAGGTCACTGGATAATTTTATTACCTGTATGCTTATATGCATTTTAAAAATAGAAATGCATATACCATTTTGTTGGGACATGCCAGGTGTTGAAAAACACTCACATTTGCTGATGAGCCTTGTCAGCACTGGTGGCCCAATCTGACCACCATGAATACTAGTTTTTGATTTTTCAGAGTCATTAGCCTGTACCTTTTGTACAGTCGCCAGCCTTGCTCTTGAGGAGGGGTTCTTGGTTACTTTGATCACAGATAACTTCAGAGCATGCAGGTTATTCTTTATTTATTCATTCAATGCTGAAAGTGTAATCCGCTCCATACAGAACATAGAGGAGACATGGTTTTGTTTGGTTTCTCTTAGTTAGTTTTTAGGTAATTTGGGGATAGGGTTGTCTCATTTAAGTTTTGTGAAGTAAATATGCACCACACAACACTGCATTTTCAGCACTATATAAATGATTTAAATATGTATTTATATCAATAATCAGAATTTTACTATAAATAGGCAATACAATTCTGTCACACAGTACTTGTTATCAAAAAGATAGTTTTAATGTAAAATGGGATTTTTTTCACTTGAAAAAAGTATTACAACAAAATCTAGGTTACATGGGGAATGCATAGTTACTTTCAGATGACAGTATACTTACTTTGTTGGTCAAATAGGCTTATGTTGTGCTTTCAAAATAGGCTGTCAAGGATCTATCAGTATTTTTTAAAGATAAATATATGCTAAAGGGGGTGAAGAGAACTGCATGCACAATTCTTTGTTGTGGTGTGTTGTCAAGGCTGAATCCCTACTTTGTCACTCCGAGTGCAGAAAGTGGGGGCCCGCAAGGATTCTAAAAATTAATACTTGCCACTCCAGGCTTGTATTAAACTCCCAAGGTTGCAGCTTCTCTCTGACCTTGGCTTGGTAAACACTACCACCACCCAAATGCAAAAAACCCCCTTGGACCCAGGAAGGAGCACTTGGGAATTCCCCCCTGTGGGGTACGCTCAAGCCCTTTCACACCCTCTCCCCTCCCCCCAGGAAGAGCTGAGAAAGGAAACAAAGGAAATTAGCTGTTGCCACCAACTAGTCAAACAGCATATGCACAAATCTCTTAGGACACCAAAAATCCAATTCTGTTCTTAAAAAAAGTAAATTTTATTTAAAAACAAAAAGAAAATACATCTGGAACTTAGGTGTTTGCTAGATTTTAAAAGAGCAATTCCAAAAATCAAGCAACCAAAATAGCTTTCTTGGTTCAGCTTAAAGGTTACAAGCAAACAAAAGCATCTGGGGTTAGCACAGAGGAGTCCACAAGCCAATAAGAAATAAAAGAAATAACCCTAATTGCGTCTTTTTAAACATTCCCTAATTTTACTTATGTATCTGAGGCTTCAGATAAGTAGGTTTGAGGTATGTGTTGATAATTTATAATCATACCTGGCTTAAGCTGCTTACAGCATTGCTGCTCTGCTTCCTCACTGCAGCCCAGAGAACAACAGACAAAGGGAAAGTTGCTTTCCCAATTTTAAAAAGTTCTACTTTCCCATTGGCTCTTTTGGTCAGGTGCCCACTCCTTTTCTTTTACCTGTGGGCTTGTTAACCCTTTACAGGTAAAGCAGGCAGGGAATAGACCAAGAGGGATTTTACAGCTAACTGGCTGGCTGGATGTCCATTAAAGGGAGCTACTCCCTCCTGCCCCACTTTCATGTATCACATGTGTGTTTTCACGTGCTTAGACATGGATGGTTGATGCCCAAATCTTTTTTTAAAGAACATATTAGAATTGTGCACACTTTCTTTTGAAAAGTCCATGTGGTTGATGCACGCATTTAAAAAAAAAAAAAAAGTGTATGAGCCAGAGTTGAGTCTGACAGCTCAAACGGGATGGAGGATATGAGGGAAGCAGGGAGCCTGCTTCTTTTCTAATCTCTGCAGCGTACTTTGAGCATGAAAAGGCTCCTGAGCCACTCCCAATATAAACTTCAATATAGAGCTTAGGGGTTCTGCTACCTGGCCCTCTAATTTAGAAGTCCCTTAATTTTCTGAAGTCCATGTGAACTGATCATTGTGGTTTTTTGCCCCCCTTTTTTGCAGGGGGGGGGGAGTGCTTTTGACCCCAAGGCAGGGACTCTGCAGAGCGACTAAGAACTTCAATAAACCTTAATACTAAAGTGATTTGTGAAACCAGATGCTAGGGACTGTCCAGGCTTAATGTTCACTTGTGATTTCAGGGTATGTCTACACTGCAATTAAAAACCCACAGCAGGTCCGAGTCAGCTGACTCAGGATTGTGGGGCTCGGGCTAAGAGGCTGTTTAATTGCAGTGTAGACATTCGGGCTCAGGCTGGAGCCCAGGCTCCACATGACCCTACCAGAAGGGAGGATTCCAGAGTCTGGGCTCCAGCTGGAGCCTGAGTGTCTATCCTGCAGTTAAACAGCCCCTTAGCTTGAGACCCATGAGCTCAAGTAAGCTGACCTGGGCCAGCCTCACTTCTTTAAATTGCAGTGTAGACATACCCTCCGAGGCTATGTAGGGTTTCTCTTTACCCAGCTCCAATCAGTTGCAATTTATCTGCTGTGCTTAGGAATGCTGCTGTGCCATACCACTACTGAGTATGATTCATGGTGTACAAGTACCTACCTGGGAAGATGATTTCTGATAGTATAAGGCCAAAGGCATATCAAGATCTAATTGCTGGAAGCTGAAACTAGACAAATTCAAACTAGAAATCAGATGCAGTTTATAACGCTGAGGGTTATAAACCATTGGGACAATGGACCTAGAGATGTGGTGGGTTCTCTATCACTACAAATATTTAAATCAAGATTGAATCTTTTTCTAAAAAATATGTTCTAGCTCAACCAAAAATTATGGGCTTGATGCAGGAATCATTTGCTGATATTCTATTGCATTTGCTGCTCAAGAGGTGGGACTAGATGATCATAATGGTCATTTCTGGCCTTAATCTATTAATCTTAGCTCTCTTTAGCTTTAAGAGCCGCAACAAGGGGCGATCAGCGGGTTATCTCAGGTGCCTATATACAAATGCACAAAGCCTGGGAAACAAGCAGGGAGAACTGGAGGTCCTGGCAAAGTCAGGGAATTACGATGTGATTGGAATAATGGAGACTTGGTGGGATAACTTGCATGACTGGAGTACTGTCATGGATGGGTATAAACTGTTCAGGAAGGACAGGGAGGCCAGAAAAGGTGGGGGAGTTGCACTGTATGTAAGGGAGCAGTATGACTGCTCAGAGCTCAAGTATGAAATTGCAGAAAAACCTGAGAGTCTCTGGATTAAGTTTAGAAGCCTGAGCAACAAGGGTGATGTCGTGGTGGGAGTCTGCTATATACCACCAGACCAGGGGGATGAGGTGGACAAGGCTTTCTTCCAGCAAGTCGCAGAAGCTACTAGATCGCACGCCCTGGTTCTCATGGGCGACTTCAGTCATCCTGATATCTGCTGGGAGAGCAATACAGCGGTGCACAGAAAATCCAGGAAGTTTTTGGAAACTGTAGGGGACAATTTCCTGGTGCAAGTGCTGGAGGAACCAACTAGGGGCGGAGCTCTTCTTGACCTGCTGCTCACAAAAATTTGTAGGGGAAGCAAAAGTGGATCGGAACCTGGCAGGCAGTGACCATGAGATGGTCGAGTTCAGGATCCTGACACAAGGAAGAAAGGAAAGCAGCAGAATACAGACCCTGGACTTCAGAAAAGCAGACTTTGACTCCCTCCGGGAACTGATGGGCAAGATCCCCTGGGAGAATAACATGAGGGGTAAAGGAGTCCAGGAGAGCTGGCTGTATTTTAAAGAATCCTTATTGAGGTTACAGGGACAAACCATCCCGATGTGTAGAAAGAATAGTAAATATGGCAGGCGACCAGCTTGGCTTAACAATGAAATCCTTGCTGATCTTAAACACAAAAAAGAGGCTTACAAGAAGTGGAAGACTGGACAAATGACCAGGGATGAGTATATAAATATTGCTCGGGCACGTAGGAATGGAATCAGGAAGGATAAATCACACCTGGAGTTGCAGCTAGCGAGGGATGTTAAGAGTAACAGGAAGGGTTTCTTCAGGTATGTTGGCAATAAGAAGAAAGCCAAGGAAAGTGTGGGCCCCTTACTAAATGAGGGAGGCAACCTAGTGACAGAGGATGTGGAAAAAGCTAATGTACTCAATGCTTTTTTTGCCTCTGTCTTCACGAACAAGGTCAGCTCCCAGACTACTGCACTGGGCAGCACAGCATGGGGAGGAGGTGACCAGCCCTCTGTGAAGGAAGAAGTGGTTCAGGACTATTTAGAAAAACTGGACGTGCACAAGTCCATGGGGCCAGATGCGTTGCATCCGAGAGTGCTAAAGGAATTGGCGGATGTGATTGCAGAGCCATTGGCCATTATCTTTGAAAACTCATGGCGATCGGGGGAAGTCCCAGAAGATTGGGAAAAGGCTAATGTAGTGCCCATCTTCAAAAAAGGGAAGAAGGATGATCCTGGGAACTACAGGCCAGTCAGCCACACCTCAGTCCCCGGAAAAATCATGGAGCATGTCCTCAAGGAATCAATTCTGAAGCACTTAGACGAGAGAAAACTGATCAGGAACAGTCAGCATGGATTCACCAAGGGAAAGTCATGCCTGACTAATCTAATTGCCTTCTATGATGAGATAACTGGCTCTGTGGATGAAGGGAAAGCAGCGGACATGTTATTCCTCGACTTTAGCAAAGCTTTTGACACGGTCTCCCACAGTATTCTTGTCAGCAAATTAAAGAAGTATGGGCTGGATGGATGCACTATAAGGTGGGTAGAAAGTTGGCTAGATTGTCGGGCTCAACGGGTAGTGATCAATGGCTCCATGTCTAGTTGGCAGCCGGTATCTAGCGGAGTGCCCCAAGGTCAGTCCTGGGGCCGGTTTTGTTCAATATCTTCATTAATGATCTGGAGGATGGTGTGGATTGCACCCTCAGCAAGTTTGCGGATGACACTAAACTGGGAGGAGTGGTAGATACGCTGGAGGGTAGGGATCGGATACAGAGGGACCTAGACAAATTGGAGGATTGGGCCAAAAGAAATCTGATGAGGTTCAACATGGACAAGTGCAGAGTCCTGCACTTAAGACGGAAGAATCCAATGCACCGCTACAGACTAGGGACCGAATGGCTAGGCAGCAGTTCTGCAGAGAAGGACCTAGGGGTGACAGTGGACGAGAAGCTGGATATGAGTCAACAGTGTGCCCTTGTTGCCAAGAAGACGAATGGCATTTTGGGGTGTATAAGTAGGGCATTGCCAGCAGATCGAGGGACGTGATCGTTTCCCTCTATTCGACATTGGTGAGGCCTCATCTGGAGTACTGTGTCCAGTTTTGGGCCCAACACTACAAGAAGGATGTGGAAAAATTGGAGAGAGTCCAGCGAAGGGCAACAAAAATGATTATGTTATGAGTTATGAGGAGAGGCTGAGGGAACTGGGAGTCTACGGAAGAGAAGAATGAGGGGGGATTTGATAGCTGCTTTTAACTACCTGAAAGGTGGATCCAGAGAGGATGGATCTAGACTATTCTCAGTGATAGCAGATGACAGGACAAGGAGTAATGGTCTCAAGTTGCAGTGGGGGAGGTTTAGGTTGGATACTAGGAAAAACTTTTTCACTAGGAGGGTGGTGAAACACTGGAATGCGTTACCTAGGGAGGTGGTGGAGGAAGAATCCCCTTCCTTAGAAGTTTTTAAGGTCAGGCTTGACAAAGCCCTGGCTGGGATGATTTAGTTGGGATTGGTCCTGCTCTGGGCAGGGGGTTGGACTAGATGGCCTCCAGAGGTCCCTTCCTACTCTGTTATTCTATGAACAGGTCAGTCTCTATGGACTATTATGTTATGTGCATTGGTCTATGTAGCTCCTAAACCCTGCAGTAAATTTAAAGCTGTACACAGAGGAAACGAAGGAGATGGCAACAAATCACTGATCCTATGAAGTGTTAAAGTTCTGGAGGACATCTTTGAGATTAGCAGACGATGCACACTGTATGAATGCACATTTAGCTAACAAGATTTAAAATACTCTGTGGAGCTTTAGATGGAGGGTTTCTTCTCTCCCAACTCCTCCTCACCTTCAGATGGGCCCATGGAGTTTAGGAACCCCAGAGGATCCATGCCTTGTCACCACAGTTTTGAAGTTCAGTTGAAGCTAGGGAGGTAAGGACACAATGGAGCTCCTAGACTCAGCAGGTTAGCTGTAGGAGAGGTAGTAGATTCGCTTTGGAAGGCCAGGAACCCTCTCTAGAGTGCATAAACATATCAGGCTGGACCAGTGAGGCATGATAGCTTGTAAATTGCACAGGACAATTAAAGGAGATGGGGCTGTTGGAACCAGGAAACCCTGCTGAGCACTTTATGAAGCCTATGTTATAGGCAGCTAACCACAGTCATAAAATGTCCGTCCAAAAGACTCCTCCTTCCCTTTTTTGTTTCGAAAGCAAAGAAGATCTGAAGACACATTTTAAAGTGGGAAAACTTAAATTATTTTAATTTTTGAAAACAAAAGTTGGAAAGCTAAAAAATATTAAGATAAAACTTTAAAAGCAGGTTGTTCAGAGTATGGAAATACGCAATTCACCCATATCCACTTATCAGTTTCTAATTTAATTTTACCTTTCATACACTTACACTATAGGCCCCCAAAGTGCTAAAAACAGAGGCACTCTTTCAATAAACAGGTTGTTGGACAAGGTGCAAGGTAAATACTACTTCTGTATAATGCAGAGTCTGCATTATGTGGCAGAAATACTGGTGGGGAGGACGAAAATTAATGTTGTTTGGGTACCTGAACTGTGTATTTCCATATTTCGCAATGTTTCATTTAAAGTTTTACACTACAGTTTCTTAGCTTTTTCCAACAGATTTTTTTTTTAATGTCAACAGTGTATTAAAGAGACAAGGTGGGGTAGGTAATATCTTTTATTGGACCAACTTCTGTTCGTGAGAGAGACAAGATTTCGAGCTCTCTCACCAACAGAAGTTGTTCCAATAAAAGATACTACCTCAACCACCTTGTGTCTCTAATATCCTGGGACCAATGTGGCTACAACAACACTGCATACAACAATATTTTGTCCCTTGAGTTTTTGATCAGTACACAGCTTTAATGATGATGTAACCATTTTTTGCCTTTTGTCTTTGATTTCATTATGAAGTGTATGTATTTCATCTTTTTCCAGTGTATAGTTATAGGGATGAATACAAAAGATGATAGTAAAATTGTTTTGTTACTGTATTTATTGTGGCCTAATATACTGAAATCATCTATGACCAATAAAAACTTCTAACTTTTTTTTCCAGCACTGACTGTAAACAGAAAGTGCTGTCATTACTGGTCAGACAAGTATCCTTGAATGTGCTTCTTACACTTGTGATCTTATGACAGAGCTTCTCGCTGTTACAGATCCTATTTTGTTTTATCTGACACATTAAAACTCCAGGTTTCCTGCTTCTGCCAGCTTTCACATATCCTAGCCCACATAGAGTGCTGGCTATAATTCTGCAGGGTATTTGAATAAGGGTTAAGTTATTGGTTAATGAATGTTGAGCAACCATCTTGATTCCATTACAAAGCTGAAGGGTGGACCACATTTACAATGAGAACAATGTTGTAAATACCACACTGGATTATAAAACCAAATTCCCAGAACACTTTATTCTTTTGTTGACCAAACATGTTCAGTGTTTGCAGCTTAGGTAAAGTTCTGTTGACTTTTTGGGGGTGAATAAGCTTTGTTATGTGGGTGCTGGAATGAACCTGGTTTAAGAAAACCTAGCCTAACACTCGAGTCAAACATAAATGTCAGCAAAGTAGCTTGAGAGAGAGTTGATGGATCTTAAGTCTGCTTTTCAGCTCATACACTACACTTGCTATTCTTTAAAACAAAAGTTTTTTATCCAGGACTGATGCTGAGATTAGGTAAATTTATTTTAAAAAAAAATACAAATTGAATGTAGTGGATTTGTGATTGTGAGGGTTAGGTTTTTCCTTATACTGAAAAGAGATGACAGGTTTCAGAGTAGCAGCCATGTTAGTCTGTATTCTCAAAAAGAAAAGGAGTACTCGTGGCACCTTAGAGACTAACAAATTTATTTGAGCATAAGCTTTCGTGAGCTACAGCTCACTTCATCGTATGCATTCAGTGGAAAATACAGTGGGGAGATTTATATACATAGAGAACATGAAACAATGGGTGTTACCATACACACTGTAACGAGAGTGATCACTTCAGGTGAGCTGTTACCAGCAGGACGGCGGGGGCGGGGGGGAGAAGACGGGACGGGACCTTTTTGTAGTGATAATCAAGGTGGGCCATTTCCAGCAGTTGACAAGAACGTCTGAGGAACGGTGGGGGGTGACGGAGGGGGGAAATAAACATGGGGAAATAGTTTTACTTTGTGTAATGACACATCCACTCTGTCTTTATTCAAGCCTAAGTTAATTGTATCCAGTTTGAAAATTAATTCCAATTCAGCAGTCTCTCCTTGGAGTCTGTTTTTGAAGTTTTTTTTGTTGAAGAATTGCCACTTTTAGGTCAGTAATTGAGTGACCAAAGAGATTGAAGTGTTCTCCGACTGGTTTTTGAATGCTATAATTCTTGACATCTGATTTGTGTCCATTTATTCTTTTACATAGAGACTGTCCAGTTTGACCAATGTACGTGGCAGAGGGGCATTGCTGGCACACAATGGCATGTATCACATTGGTAGATGTGCAGGTGAACGAGCCTCTGATAGTGTGGCTGATATGATTAGGCCCTATGATGGTGTCCCCTGAATAGATATGTGGACACAGTTGGCAATGGGCATTGTTGCAAGGATAGGTTCCTAGGTTAGTGGTTCTGGTGTGTGGTTGCTGGTGAGTATTTGCTTCAGGTTGGGGGGCTGTCTATAAGCAAGGACTGGCCTGTCTCCCAAGATATGTGAGAGTGATGGGTCGTCCTTCAGGATAGGTTGTAGATCCTTAATAATGCGTTGGAGAGGTTTTAGTTCGGGACTGAAGGTGATGGCTAGTGGCGTTCTGTTATTTTCTTTGTTGGGCCTGTCCTGTAGTAGGTAACTTCTGGGTACTCTTCTGGCTCTGTCAATCTGTTTCTTCACTTCAGCAAGTGGGTACTGTAGTTGTAAGAATACTTGATAGAGATCTTGTAGGTGTTTGTCTCTGTCTGAGGGGTTGGAGCAAATGCGGTTGTATTGTAGAGCTTGGCTGTAGACGATGGATCGTGTGGTGTGGTCTGGATGAAAGCTGGAGGCATGTAGGTAGGAATAGCGGTCAGTAGGTTTCCGGTATAGGGTGGTGTTTATGTGACCATCGCTTATTAGCACCGTAGTGTCCAGGAAGTGGATCTCTTGTGTGGACTGGTCCAGGCTGAGGTTGATGGTGGGATGGAAATTGTTGAAATCATGGTGGAATTCCTCAAGGGCTTCTTTTCCATGGGTCCAGATGAGGAAGATGTCGTCAATGTAGCGCAAGTAGAGGAGGGGCATTAGGGGACGAGAGCTGAGGAAGCGTTGTTCTAAGTCAGCCATAAAAATGTTGGCATACTGTGGGGCCATGCGGGTACCCATAGCAGTGCCGCTGATTTGAAGGTACACATTGTCCCCAAATGTGAAATAGTTATGGGTGAGGACAAAGTCCAGCCACCAGGTTTGCCGTGACTTTTATCGAGGATACTTTTCCTGACAGCTTGTAGTCCATCTTTGTGTGGAATGTTGGTGTAGAGGGCTTCTGCATCCATAGTGGCCAGGATGGTGTTTTCAGGAAGATCATCGATGGATTGTAGTTTCCTCAGGAAGTCAGTGGTGTTTCGAAGATAGCTGGGAGTGCTGGTAGAGTTGGGCCTGAGGAGGGAGTCTACATAGCCAGACAATCCTGCTGTCGGGGTGCCAATGCCTGAGATGATGGGGCATCCAGGATTTCCAGGTTTCTGGGTAGCATATAGAATACCCCAGGTTGGGGTTCCAGGGGTGTGTCTGTGCGGATTTGTTCTTGTGCTTTTTCAGGGAGTTTCTTGAGCAAACGGTGGTGTTTCTTTTGGTAACCCTCAGTGGGATCAGAGAGTAATGGCTTGAGGAAAGTGGTGTTGGAGAGCTGCCTAGCAGCCTCTTGTTGATATTCCAACCTATTCATGATGACGACAGCACCTCCTTTGTCAGCCTTTTTGATAATGATGTCAGAGTTGTTTCTGAGGCTGTGGATGGCATTGTGTTCTTCACGGCTGAGGTTATGGGGCAAGTGATGCCGCTTTTCCACAGTTTCAGCCCGTGCACGTCGGCGGAAGCACTCTATATAGAAGTCCAGTCTGTTGTTTAGACCTTCAGGAGGAGTCCACCCAGAATTCTTCTTTTTGTAGTCTTGGTAGGAAGGTCTCTGTGGGTTAGTATGTTGTTCAGAGGTGTGTTGGAAATATTCCTTGAGTCGGAGATGTCGAAAATAGGATTCTAGGTCACCACAGAACTGTATCATGTTCGTGGGAGTGGAGGGGCAGAAGGAGAGGCCCCGAGATAGGACAGATTCTTCTGCTGGGCTAAGAGTATAGTTGGGTAGATTAACAATATTGCTAGGTAGGTTAAGGGAACCACTGTTGTGGTCCCTTGTGGCATGTAGTAGTTTAGATAGTTTAGTGTCCTTTTTCTTTCGTAGAGAAGCAAAGTGTATGTTGTAAATGGCTTGTCTAGTTTTTGTAAAGTCCAGCCATGAGGAAGTTGGTGTGGAAGGTTGTTTTTTTATGAGAGTATCCAGTTTTGAGAGCTCATTCTTAATCTTTCCCTGTTAGCCATCACCTTCAGCCCCCAACTAAAACCTTTCCAACGCATCATCAAGGATCTACAACCTATCCTGAAGGACGACCCATCACGCTCACAGATCTTGGGAGACATGCCAGTCCTTGCTTACAGACAGCCCCCCAACCTGAAGCAAATACTCACCAGCAACCACACACCACACAACGGAACCACTAACCCAGGAACCTATCCTTACAACAAAGCCTCTTGCCAACTGTGTCCGTATATCTATTCAGGGGACACCATCATAGGGCCTAATCACATCAGCTATACTATCAGAGGCTCGTTCACCTGTGCATCTGCCAATGTGATATATGCCATCATGTGCCAGCAATGCCCCTCTGCCATGTACATTGGTCAAACTGGGCAGTCTCTACGTAAAAGAATAAATGGACACAAATCAGACGTCAAGAATTATAACATTCAAAAACCAGTCGGAGAACACTTCAATTTCTTTGGTCACTTGATTACAGACCTAAAAGTGGCAATTCTTCAACAAAAAAACTTCAAAAACAGACTCCAAGGAGAGACTGCTGAATTGGAATTAATTTTCAAACTGGATACAATTAACTTAGGCTTGAATAAAGACTGGGAGTGGATGTGTCGTTACACAAAGTAAAACTATTTCCCCATGTTTATTCCCCCCCTCCCCCACCATTCCTCAGATGTTCTTGTCAACTGCTGGAAATGGCCCACCTTGATTATCGCTACAAAAGGTCCCCCCCCCGCCCCCCGCTGGTAATAGCTCACCTGAAGTAATCACTCTTGTTGCAGTGTGTATGGTAACACCCATTGTTTCACGTTCTCTACGTATATAAATCTCCCCACTGTATTTTCCACTGAATGCATCCGATGAAGTGAACTGTAGCTCACGAAAGTTTATGCTCAAATAAATTTGTTAGTTTCTAAGGTGCCACTCGTACTCCTTTTCTATTTGTGAAAAGAGATGGTATTCTATTGCTTTCAGCTAATGGGTGTTTCTTAAATGTTGCTCTTTTGGAACTACTGTTACAGAGCAGGATAAAGGTAAAGGATATAATTGGCCATTATTATTTGACTTTGGACATCATCTTTGTGATTTTTAGTGTGATTGGAGGGGAGAAAAATAAAATTTCTTGTTCCTTAGCTCTAAGAACAAAACAGAAATTTTTAAGAGGATGTCTTACACTTAATGACTTCCTTTAATGTATCATATGTGTGATGACTGATAAAATAATTTCTGCTTGATTTTTTTCTGGGTGGCAGGAAGGGGAGATTTTGTTCTGCAGTTCAGGTGTTGTACTTTAAAACTGTGGATAGACATTTAAACATTTTTCCAGAGTATGATGGACACCTCTAATGGAGCCCCAGATAAATTAAAACTAAAATCTTACAAATTTTCCCTTTAACATTTTTGTTGTTAGTATTATGTGGATCTTTGTGTCTACAAAATAAATTTGTTTTGCAAATAATTGTTAATTGGCATTGCATTTTTAACCTATGTGACTGACATATAATCCTTTTCTTGAGTGTGATAAAGGATATTTGGTTTATTATTTAAATATAAAAACAACAAAGAGTCCGGTGGCACCTTAAAGACTAACAGATTTATTTGGGCATAAGCTTTCGTGGGTTTTTTACCCACAAAAGCTTATGCCCAAATTAATCTGTTAGTCTTTAAGATGACATCAGACTCCATTTTGTTTTTGTGGATAGAGACTAACAGTACCCCCTGATACTTATTTAAATATAATATCTATCACTGTTATTATAAGTGCAATGGTGACTGCTGTCAGTCAGGTTTGCATAATGGCTTCCTTTCTAACCTCTTCTTTTCAGTTGCTCATAATTTTCACATTTTGGGTGGAATTTTCAGGCTTACTCTCTGTCTGGAAGTAACTTAGGTCATGTCTACACTACAAACTTTGGTCAATGCAAGCTACGTCAGGATAAAGCTGCTGCAGTTAGTTTATTGCTTGTGTGTGTGCATACTTGGCTCTTTTTGTTGGCACTACACGTATTTACCAGGAGTGCTTGTATCAAAGCACAGCCTGATGCACCATGTCACAGTATCCCAGTGCATAACTTGCCATCATCTGGTGCCCTATCTTGTGTGAAATTTAGGCAATGCACGGTGGGGCAGAAACAAGTCGTGCAGGAGTGACTGGGAGCAAGAGGTTAAGTTCCAATCACACAGCTTTTTCCATTCATATCCAATAATGTTCACTCCTTTTTTAAAAATCCCACAAACCCGCTTGGCACCTCTTGCTGTCCACCATCTCTGACAGAAGCATGGAGCCTGTAGAGCTCTGGACTGTTGTCATGAATGTTGTAAACACTGGACGAACAATCCTCTGATATTTGGAGAGCTGCAGGAAGACCCACAACAGTGGGAGACATGATGTTTTTGTAGAGGACAGGTTGCTATGGGACATCGCAAAAAGAAGTTCAAGGTTTGAATTAAAGGAGGGAATTGTTCAGCTGCATTAAACAATACAATTTTGACCCGTTTCCATGGGTATGAGTGCAGGGCACTGGCACTGTTTTCCACAGATGGTGGTGATTTTAGCTGATATCTTGCTCCTGAGAGTAACAAAGGCACAGAGAACACAGTTGCTACTGGCATCCTAAGGTGAGCCGGCCAGGCTTGTATGCTGCTAGCCTGTTTGCTGCAATGGTGCCTGCTAAAGTGGTGTGGGAAAGTGTCTTACCATGGAGGAAGAAGTAAGGCTGACATACCTAGAAACCTTTGGGAGAGGATTTCAGAGGTCCTCCATGAAAGCTTCAGCCAGCTCTCTCTGGAGGAATCAGTGGGCATCCCTGTGTACATAAACTAACTGCTCTGCATGGCTCCGCCTGGCTAACTCTACAGGGAAATGAAAAGTAGATAACGCTACCTCTCTTTGTTGTACCGCTACCTCTTCTAGTACAAGTAAATTAAAGAAAGTCAATACCTGTGTTCTTCTATGCTGGATTTGGGCGCTGTCTGTACACTGAAACATTGTAATGGGAAATGCATTCACACGCTTAGCTGAGGTTCCTTCCCCTGTGTTGGGCTCTCCCACATTTGGCTGTGTTAGATTACTAGACTGCAAAGTCTCAAACATATCCTGGATTTACAGCATAGCCGGAACTCCTGGTCACATGTCCCCCATCCTCCTCCTTGCTGTTCATGGCAGGACTCTGTGTTTTGGGCTCCACAGCACTCTGTGGGGCGCTGGTGGGGCGTCCACCAAGTATGGCATGCAGTTTGTTGTAAAAGCAGCAGGTCTGCAGCTCACCACCAAATCTACTGTTGGCCTCCCTGGTGTTATGGTATGCCTGCTGAAGCCCCCAACCAGCCCCTGCTAGCCGCAGCCGGCAGGGGACCCTGCAGCTTTGAGCCGTGGGGGGAGGAGAGGGGGACTCTAAGCAGCAGAGTCCCCACGGGTGGTGGGGCTCACAAGGGCTCCCCGTTTTGTCATGGATATTTTTAGTAAAAGTCAGGGACAAGTCCCGAGCTTCCATGAATTTTTCTTTTTGCCTGTGACCTGTCTGTGACTTTTACTAAAAATATCCGTGACACAATCTTAGCCTTAGTTCTGACGTTTGAAAATTGTATGCTAAAATATTTGTGTGCTGCCACATACGCATTGCTAACCTACCTTTGTAACCTTCCACACCTGCCAGACATTTTTCATTAGACAGTGCAATTTATGTCATGAACAAGGAGGTCTCTGATGAACTTCAGAAGCTTTGTCAGTGGGGAAGACCAGCAAATCAAGGTAGAAAATCCTTAAAGTTAACTTTAAAAAACAAAACAAAAGAATGCCGTAAACTGGAAAGCCAGAAAATATTAAGGCTTAACTTTTAAAGAAACAATGAAATACCTTAAATATGCATTTTCTGTACCCCAGCATGAACTCTTTTCCTGTCCTGTGCACCCTACTCATAAAGCATGAGAGTGAATATGTATCATAACCTTAAATCTTGTACTGACTTTGGGAGTTTAGTCATATACCCTCTTGCTTTGACTATAAATAATATGTACCGTTCTTTCTACAACTTTAGATATATGTGTACTATTGTGTAGAACTGTGTACTAAACTGTATATGCAAGACAGAGCATGGATTATTTTTATGAAAACTACACAGTGCGCCTGCTTACATAATATATTTTACATAAAGTGTACAACATAGAGTAATAGTAAATTATATTCAAACGTGTGGGGCACCTAGGTTGGCAGTTAAATTGGCTTTGTAGCTAGCTTTCCTGGCTCTTGAACTGCAAATAATAAGGTTTTGCTATTCATGTGTATGCAGAGTTGGTTGGCTTTGTAATCTATTTGATGTGCCCCTGAAATGCCTTGAAGGAGAGCTGTGATGCTGATTGAAAAGAGAACCTAGGTTTGAGCAAAAATTAATACATACCTGACACAGAAGAGAACTTCTCTTCTGAAAAGTTTTCTGTTAGAGATACTGCACCATTATAATAATGAAACTAATGTAGTATAAAGGAATGGAAATAGGGATGGGTGTATGTAATAATGTGTGTAAATATAAATATTGGGAAAACGTATATGCTCAAGTAAAAAGGGACTATGTATTACGAATATGCGGGAGGCGAAATAGTTAAGTCTGTATGTGCAGCCTTTGACCTATGCTACCTTTGCAACCTTAACATTTCCTTACATAGGATTTTTTGGTATGGAATATATGCTAGGTCCTAAATCTTTTATTACACGGAGTGGAAATTGAAATTTTTTCAAATATAGTCTAGTGCTGTGAATGTCTTATCTGTTTTAGAGCAAAGACTGTTATGTTAAAGAAGATTTATTTATAGCCCAAAGAGCTTTCAGTAATCTTTTGTATGGCTATACAAAAAACTTTTCATGTTAAATTAAATTTTTAAAGTTAAACTGCAACAGATTGATTCCCCACTCTGGCTTTACTTACCCTGTTGAAATTCAGTTAAATTTCTTTAAACAAAGAACTGGTATAAAATAAATTTCAAAAGAAAAAAAAAACTTAATGGATTTTTATGGTCAGATATTTCCCAGCCATTATCACATAACTGTTGCCACCTAGTGGTACTGTGTAAAACTAATATAGCTACAGCACCTATATTACTCACAGATAGAAGTCAGAAGTGAAAATGTGGGCTGTCACCTTTCATATCCTGTTCCATTTTACCCAGAGAGTTTTAGCAGGCACAGGAAGGGGGTGGGGTTGCACAGTATGCTTTAAACACAGGACTCAAAGTGCAGGGGAACTGAATTCTGTTGCCATGTCTGTTCCCAAACTTTTGCATGCAAGTCATTAATCTCTATCAGTTTCTCCTTTTCCAAGATGAGAATAAGTACTTGTTTTGTAGGAGTTGAGTCTAAACATCTGTAAAGTATTCTGAAACCCATAGATGCAACTTTGCATTTTATAGCATTTTTCATGTGCACATATTTCCATGCAACTTAAATATTCTTTCCTCCTCACGCACTCCCCACAAATCATCATTCGTGAGAGCAGAGGCTGTGTAGCATTTCTAACTTTTTTGTTTCCTAACCCTATCTACATATTCAGCAGTTCAATGACTTCTGCTCCTGTGAACCTTAACCTTTCCTGGCAATTGGAAGTTTCTCTGATTGCATCTCAGAGTTCCCCAGGTGATTCGGAATGGCCAAAGACACTTAAATGTTGTGCACACTGAAGCCCAAGGAATGGCTGAGCACCCCCAGAGTAGAAGGAGCTGCAGCAGCCTGGCCCAACAGGGCCATCTACACTGCTAACCAACTTAAGGCTGTACCATATTTCAGGTATTTGCCTGGTATTTGTCTAAAAAGCTGATGATTCACTTCAGGCAAACAAAATTAAAATCTTTTTGAAGCTTGATGCTCTGAGCTGTTCAAGAGTGTCTTGTAATGTCTCCCCAATGCCTTTTAGAAAAATCATGAAAGGCATTTGGGGATGGACCACTCTGGTTATCCACAAGTTTTAAAGAAACTGAGCTAGACGTGAGCTGGGCTTTGGAGAGTTGGGAGTGGAAACTCCTGTGTGTTGAGAGGCTTTGGCATATACTCTCCTAACATGAATAGTGAATTAGGAGCCTAGTTGTAGCACAGTAGTTCTCAGCAGCTAACCCCTAAATTTGCAGTTCTGTTTGGGGGAGGAAGGTGGCACTCAAAGGAGATGCTGGCAGTGTCTTCAGTGTGAGGAGAGTTCCCACCTCTGTTTGTAGGCAGGGAACTAGAATGCTGCCAACTCTGTGCTGCTCAACAGAGATGTCAGGGGCTGATGGAAATGTAAAGGTGCTCCCTTCCCCCACAATATTAATACGAGGAACTTATCAACATGATTTCTTATTACCCTAAGAGACTGAGGAATGAAATCTTTTCAAATTTAATTACGTGATCACAAACTGTTTTTTCCACACAGGAACACTGCGTCATTCAGTGTGCAGGATGGACAATGCTCTAGGAACTAATCGACATATGAATGCATGGGCAACTGTAATTCTGGCATTGCCTAACTTTGAAATGCTTGACTTTGCAACCTTACGTTTTTTTTAACATCTTTGTGCATAATTTTCTAGGTTTGTCTGAAAGTCACTGAAACCCCTTCTTCCTCCCCCCCATCCTGCCCCCGAAATTCCATCATATGGAACTATATTGATACCCATATGATTCATCAGCAGGGTTTTGGAACCTTTACATCCTCCACACAGACCTCTGCCACTTGAGCCAATGGAGAAATTGATAGCAGCAACATGTTGTTGTCCCCTGTGTACCAACTGTTAGAAAGGGATGAGGAATATACTTGGCCAGTAGGCTTCATGGATATTTATTGACAGCAGAGGAAAGGTGAGCTTCGAGGTTTTGAAGGGGAGTGTGGCCTATATTAAGTTTATAATATAGTACAGAACAATGAAATGCTCAATACTCTCCACCTCAGAATTTTATAAATTCCTCTACCTTTATTTCCTTTGCTGGGGTTTATGTAATGTTATACATTACATAAACAATGTTATACAGATTTTAGGGAAAGTGAAGTGGGGTGGCCTTCGTTGTTAGTGTTTCCTTAATGTTTAGTGATTGCACTTACAGGATGTTCAGTTGAGCCATATTAACTCATAGGTAGCATTTTTATGGAGGGCAATATGCATTATGAAAACAAGTAGGGCGATCGGCTAGTTATCTTAGGTGCTTGTACATGAACAGAAGAAGCCTGGGAAACAAGCAGGAAGAATTGGAAGTCCTGGCACAGTCAAGGAACTGTGGTGTGGTTGGAATAACAGAGACTTGGTGGAGTAACTCACGTGACTGGAGCACTGTCATGGATGGGTATTAGCTGTTCAGGAAGGACAGGTGGGGAGAAAAGGTGGAGGAGTTGCACTGTATGTAAGGGAGCAGTATGATTGCTCAGAGCTCCACTCTGAAACTGGAGAAAAGCCTATTGAGAGTCTTTGGGTTAAGTTTAGAGGCGAGAGCAACAAGGATGATAGCGTGGCGGGCATCTGCTATAGACCACCAGACTAGGAGAATGAGGTGGACAAGGCTTTATTTGGACAACTAACAGAGGTTTCCAGATCACAGGCCCTGGTTCTCATGGGGGACTTCTATCACCCTGACATCTGCTGGGAGAGCAATACATCAGTGCACAGACAATCCAGGAAGTTTTTGGAGAGTGTTGGGGACAACTTCCTGGTACAAGTGCTGGAGGAACCAACTAGGGGCAGTGCTCCTCTTGACCTGCTGCTCACAAACAGGGAAGAATTGGTAGGGGAAGTAGAAGTGAGTGGCAACCTGGGCAGCAGTGACCATGAAATGGTTGAGTTCAGGATCCTGACAAAAGGAAGAAAGGAGATCAGCAGAATATGGACCCTGGACTTTAGAAAAGCAGACTTTGACTCCCTCAGGGAACTGATGGGCAAGATCCCTGGAAGGCTAATATGGGGAGGTTGGGGAAGGAGTCCAGGAAAGCTGGCTATACTTTAAAGAAGCCTTATTGAGGGTGTAGGAACAAACCGTCCTGATGTGCAGAAAGAATAGCAAATATGGCAGGCGACCAGCTTGGCTTAACAGAGAAATTTTCAGTGAGCTTAAACACAAAAAGGAAGATTACAAGAAGTGGAAACTTGGACAGATGACAAGGGAGGCGTATAAAAATATTGCTCAAGCATTCAGGGATGTAATCAGGAAGGCCAAAGCACAATTGGAGTTGCAGATAGCAAGGGATGTGAAGGGTAATGAAGCGTTTACACAAGTATGTTAGTAACAACAAGAAGGTCAGGGAAAGTGTGGGACCCTTACTGAATGGGGGAGGCAACCTAGTGACAGATGATGTGGAAAAAGCAAAAGTACTCAATGCTTTCTTTGCCTCAGTCTTCACAGACAAGCTCCCAGACTTCTGCACCGTGCAGCACAGTATGGGGAGGAGGTGAGCAGCCCTCAGTGGTGAAAGAACAGGTTAAGGACTATTTAGAAAAGCTGGACATGCACAAGTCCATGGTGCCGGATGCAATGCATCCGAAAGTTCTGAGGGAATTGGCTGATGTGATTGCAGAGCCATTGGCCATTATCTTTGAAAACTCATGGCGATCAGGGGAAGTCCCGGACGATTGGAAAAAGGCAAATATAGTGCCCATCTTTAAAAAAGGGAAGAAGGAGAATCTGGGAACTACAGACCAGTCAGCCTCACCTCAACCCTGGAAAAATCATGGAGCAGGTCCTCAAGGAATCCATTTTGAAGCACGTGGAGGAAAGGAAGGTGATCAGGAACAGTCGACATGGATTCATCAAGGACAAGTCATGCCTGACCAACCTGATTGCCTTCTGTGATAAGATTGGCTCTGTGGATATGGGGAAAGTGGTGGACGTGATACATCTTGACTTTAGCAAAGCTTTTGATACAGTCTCCCACAGTATTCTTGCTAGCAAGTTAAAGAAGTATGGATTGAATGAATGGACTATAAGGTGGATAGAAAGCTGGCTAGGTCATCGGGCTCAATGGGCAGTGATCAACAGCTCGATGTCTAGTTGGCAGCCCGTATCAAGTGGAGTGCCCCGGGGTCGGTCCTGGGGCTGGTTTTGTTCAGCATCTTCATTAATGATCTGTATGATGGGATGGATTGCACCCTCGGCAGGTTTGCAGATGACACTAAACTGGGGGGAGAGATAGATACACTGGAGGGTAGGGATAGGATCCAGAGTGACTTAGACAGATTGGAGGGTTGGGCTAAAAGAAATCTGATGAGGTTCAACAAGGACAAGTGCGGAGTCCTGCACTTAAGACGGAAGAATCCCATGCACCGCTACAGGCTGGGGACCGACTGGCTAAGTGGCAGTTCTGCAGAAAAGGACCTGGGGATTACCGTGGGGATGAGAAGCTGGATTTGAGTCAACAATGTGCCCTTGTTGCCAAGAAGGCTAATGGCATATTGGGCTGCATTAGTCAGAGCATTGCCAGCAGATTGAGGGAAGTGATTATTCCTCTCTATTCAGCACTGGTGAGGCCACATCTTGTGTCCAGTTTTGTGGCCCCCACTACAGAAAGGATGTGGACAAATTGGAGAGAGTCCAGCGGAGGGCAAAAAAAAGGATAAATAAAGACACTGAGTTTATGGCTATTACAACAATCTGTAACCCACTTAACCCATCTTTGAGATGTCAACTGGCTACTTCACCTTAAATGGTCACTTAGAATATATGTTAACTATATATGCTAAATAATCTGTTCCATCTTATATTTAGCTGTGACATACTGAGTACTTTCCCAGATTTTAAAAATGGTATGTAAGAGCTGTAAATGGGTTCCTCCTTCAGCTCCTAGAAACCCTAGCTGGTAAGCCTTCTGGGTGAATTAAACAGCATACACAGTGCACCAAAGTACCTTCACCGAGTGTCTTTATTATTGTTTCTCCCTTGTGCTCCAGGTACAAGACAAACATAGCAGGAGCTAAAAAATCTCCCCTCCCTGGTTCAGCCTTTTATGCTGCTTGCCTTCTTCTGGCAGTTATCCAGCTGGTGAGCTAATTATCTCATTACATTACAGCTGCAAGTGAGCCCTTCTAATCTTTCAAACCCACTCCTATTTCAACCATACCCAGTACTGTGGGTGCTCAAAAATCACCAGAGTGCTGGCTTCCAAAAGCCTCTATTTATAGTTGCTAACAGCACCCTGTCACAGGAGCTTGAGTCCTGGGTGCTATTGAAAATTTTACCCATAACCAAGATTTTTCTTTTCTTTTTCTTTTAAAAAGCGGGAAAGGGCTGCTGAAATGCTTCTGACACCGTGTCTAGGCATGTAAATGGGTGATGTGATAGGACAGAGGTGGGCAAGCTACGGCCCGCAGGACCCTCCTGTCCGGCCCCTGAGCTCCTGTCCCAGGAGGCTAGCCCCCGCCCTCTCCCCTGCTGGAGGAGGTTCCCCCTCCCCCACAGCCTCAGCTCACTGTACCAACAGCTCAATGCTCTGGGCGGCAGGGTTGTGAGCTCTTGCAGGGCAGCGAGCTCTTGCAGGGCAGCGCAGCTGCTGAGCCGCAGCCTGACCCGGTGCTCTGTGCTGCGCAGTGATGTGGCTGGCTCCAGCCGAGCAGCACGACTGCCTGTCCTGGTCCTCTGGGCAGCGCGGCTGTAGCACCGCCAGCCACCAGCGCTCCAGGCAGCGCAGTCAGGGAGCAGGGGTGGGTTGGATAAAGGGCAGGGGAGTTCGGGGTGGGGGTGTGGATAGGGATCGGGGCGGTCAGAGGGCAGGGAACAGGGGAGTTGAATGGGGGCAGTCAGGAAGGAGGGGGGGTTGGATGGGGCAGTGGGGTGCAGTCAGGGGCAAGGGTGGCGGTGGCAGTCAGGGAGAAGGGGTGGTTGGATGGGGCAGGAGTCCAGGTGTGTGGGGGGTGGTCAGGAATGAGAGGAGGGGTTGGATGGGGCAGCGGGGAGCAGTCAGGGGTGGGGGGTCCGGGGGCGGTCAGGGGACAGGGAGGAGTGGATGGGGCAGGAGTCTGGGGGGGGGCATCAGGGGGCGAGAAGCGGGAGAGGGGGTTGGATAAGGGGCGGGGTCACAGCCTCCCCTAACTGGCCCTCCATACAATTTCAAAGAAACCCGATGTGGCCCTCAGGCGAAAAAGTTTGCCCACCCCTGTGATAGGAGGTCCTGAGCACCAAGCATCTTTAGTGGGGGGAGTTAGGTCCTCAGCACTTTCAGCAGTCATTTAAAAAATTAGCCATTGTGTTCATAAGAGAAAACAGCTCTTGCGCAAAAAAAAAAAAAATCAGTTGTGAATGTGACCTTCCGTCTGGCCTTAACGCTAGCAATAAGCTGACTTAAAACCAATTTGGGAAATGTATAAATCTATGTGCTAATGTTAACGTACATTGCATAAGTAGGCATGCCTGGCCTGTAAAATAAACCATAGCTGAACTGCATTTTTAAAAAGCAAACTGTACTTTGGCCTCAGATCAGTTTTAATCACGCTTTTCATCTCTTGTAATGAAATTAGAACCTACCAATAATTGTATCCTTTCATAGGCCTCGATGCATTTTCTAGCTTTGCCTGATTTAAAAACTTTATCAGTGAATATATTTAGCATGCTGGTGATGTTAGCAGTGTTCTGGTGATAAACTAATGTGGCATGCAAGAGGAAACAAGTGAAGTTTGATTGGTCCATAGTAGCTAAATGTGTGGATCCCTCATTTGAAATGGAAATACAACCCTACAGAAACTTAAAGGCAGATGACAGGTTTCAGAGTAACAGCCGTGTTAGTCTGTATTCGCAAAAAGAAAAGGAGTACTTGTGGCACCTTAGAGACTAACCAATTTATTTGAGCATAAGCTTTCGTGAGCTACAGCTCACTTCATCAGATGATGAAGTGCAAGACTGAGGCCAGAGTTGCCATGTTTCCTTTCCATTCTTAATAATTTTTAAGAATTGCATATTTTTTCACTAAAACATACACCATTGTTTCTTATCCGTGACTGTCACTTTGAGGATGTGCCCTCTATCTGGACCTATAGTGAACTTTTGGCTTGTCTGCAGAAAAAACAGTACTATTATTACAGAAATAAAAGTTTACTTTGCTCCCTTTCTCGAAGTGATATATATCATGAAATTTTGTCCTGTTCCTGTAGACTGCCCTCAACTCCTCCTGAACTCAGTGGAAGATGGTCATAACCAGCACTTCAGTTTTACTTGTGTTAGCTATTGCATTGATGCTGCAAAACCATCTACCCAATCCACTATATTATTTTTAAAAAATGTATAGCTGTTTTATTTCTTGGTAATTGTAAATACTGTTGCAATTTGAGAAGTCATATTTTTCTGATATTAAGTCAACTCAGCGCTATAACAGAATGCAGCCTAGACAGCTGATTTCTAATATGTGTTTTTACAAAGTATATTCAAGTAAGGACATTGCATTTGTTTCATAAGAGGTATCCTGGCTAGAATGTGTTGTGGTAGGATAAATTCCTCATGAACACTTATGCAAAGAAATCTCAGGAAATTTAAACTTCATATGAAAAGTTTAAATTTAAACTTACTGTGTAAAACTAAACAACTAGCTTTTTCATTATGTATATATTTAAATATATATGCATTGTACATTATCAATCAGAATTTGTATATGGCCTGCTATAAAAGAGTCTGCTGTACTGAATGCAATTACAAATTGATATGTACATTTTCCATGCATTTGTATATAAAAAGTTAGTTACCAAATATATACTTTAAGATATGTAACCAGTTGAGTATTTAACGTGTCTAGACAGTGTTGAATAGGTTGAATGAACAGACCTGACCTGTAGTTTACATGTGAAGAGAATAGTAGCTGGCATTCATTACAGAAGAGAACACTAAGTAATGGGGATGTCCCAAGGCAAGATTGGGAGACAGAGGTTATATAGCAGGGATGCCATTCCAAGTAATTTTCATAGTTTTGAGTTTGTCTTCTACCTGGAATGATGCAGAAGTTTTCATAACACTACTTTTAAGAGCATCCAAGGATGGTCTTATGTGATGTTTAATGTATGAATATGAAAATTATCATATAGGTATTGGATCAGACCAAGTCAATAAACTCACTAAGAAATTTGTTCAGAGTGAACACAGGGAGCAGGAACACATTTGTATGAGATTTGTTGTTTGAAAACTTTTTTTTTTTTAAATAATCCCATTTTGAAGAGGCACAGGTTTTTTTGTATTACACAGGCAGTGCTGGTTTATCCCCTTGATGCCAAGCTTTATCTGGATTTGTAACAAATCCTTCTATTAATTTTTTCGACTAACTTCACTGGTTCTGAAATAAAGCTCAGTGTTCTCCAGGATCACGTCAACGCCTTTTAAAAAAAAAATTTAAAGAAAGCTGCAGTATTGGCTATCTTCTAGTCTCCAGTTATGGCATAAGGTTTTTAATTATGCTCTATTTTTATTAACAAATCAGCTACTTCATTCTTAAATTCTTTCAGAATGTTTGGATTAATACCACCAGCTTCTTATGACTTGTTGCAATTTTATTTAAAACCTTTTCCCAACACCATCTCTTTTGACACGTCAGTGTCTGGTAATACCTCAGCTTCATTGCCCGCAAGAAATAGTTCTGAATTAAGTATCTCCCCATCTTCTGTGATGAAGCTATAACCTCTGTGCAATGTCCTTATTATACTAATTGCTCCCTTTACTTCCCTGGAGTCTGGGGAATCCACTTACTTTCTTGCAGGCTTCCTATTTCTGATACAGAATTTCAAGTGGGTTTGTGCCTTTGGCTCTTTGCTCTTCAGATTTCCTCTTAGACTTCTCAATTGCCAGTATTGTTCCAGAGAGCAATAAGCCATATCATAAAATAAACATTGGCAGATAAAGATTTTTATTATAAAGCACCTCCGGGAATGCCCAACTGATTATATGTCTTTGTTAGCTGAACATGTCGATCCCACTTGTCAGAGAAAAATAGTTTAAAATAACTAAAGTCTAGAGTACTCTGTATCAGTGTTTGTCGGTATTTATCTGTTGAGGCTCTCGTGTTCAGTTGAGTTGTTCTTGCTGTCTGGTTCATTGCTCCCTAATTCTTCACATAATGGTCTCTCCTAGTCAGAATAAAAACTTTGCAATCAGTGTATGAGTTCTGTTTAGTATTTGTATTGCTGTAGCACCTAGAAGCTCCAATCATGGACCAGTACTCCATTGTGGTAGGTGTACACAGGACAAAAGCCTGGTCCCAGCTCCAAAGTGCTTACAATCTAACACAATAGATTGGAGAGCACAAGGAAACAATGAACAAAAAGCTGGGGAAAACAAACCCTTTAGATTGGATTTTCAGTAACTGGAGGAGTACTGTTGTTAACCTCTGGCAATAGCCATTGCAGATCTTGGTGCATATCCTTGAAAGGAAGGCAGGTAGCAGGCAACGTGCTTTGGTTTTCAGTATGTCCCCACGGTTAACTTTGACTACAATGCTTCCCTCCCCACGGCGCATGCTTTTACACACAGTTATTTATACACAGTTTCCAAGCCATTTCATTTCCTGGCAGTAAGCAAGCTTGTGTGGTGGTGTGCTCTTAGATGTTGAAAGTATGGATCTTCTTTCTCCATAATTACCAGGATCAAGGCCTATTGCCTTTTATAGAGGCAGTGTTTCTTTTTCATGCTTCCGTACAAGCTGCAGCTATGAGATGATGGCATGAGTTTCAGAGGCAGTTTTGGGGTCAGAGAAAGGTGGTGGCAGTTGCTTGCAGTTAAGAGTAGTACAACAGCAGCATCTGAATAGGATCATGCAGACACAGAGGCTTGGACCAAGTGATGGCTGCTTTTAATGGCACGTGTCCCTTACACAGTGTGCGGCTTCTGGCCCAGGAACACAGGCACACACTGGTAGGACCATATTGTTCTGCAAACATAGGAGGACCAGCGTGGGCCCCAACTTTCTCTTGAAGAAAGACACATTCATGGAGCTGTGAGAGAATCTAGACCAGGTACTTGAGTGGCAGAGCACCCAGATGACAGATCCAATAACAGTCCATGAGCGTGTTCTGATTGCACTGTAGAAACTGGCAAGCCCAGATTGCTACAAACTTGTTGGCAGTCAGCTTGAGGTTGGAAAATCTATAGCTTGCAAACTGGTCATCGAGGTTTGCAAGGCAATTAATGCTGTGCTGTCCCCGAGGCTTGTCAGAATTGCAGTTTTGATTAATGAGCTTCCTGAACTGTGCAGGTGTGATTGAAAGGATGCATATACCCATCCTATACCAGCAAGCAAATATATTAACAGGAAAGGATACTACTCCATTGTTATGTAGGCCCTTGTGGATCACCTTGGCATATTTATTGACACCTAAATCAGATTAACGGGAAAGGTGCATGACGCCAGGGTATTCCATAAATCTGGCCTGTTTTAAGCATGGGCAAGCTTGTACATTGCCCCCAGCAATATACAATCATCAATGGAGTGTTCATACCAGCTGTGATTTTAGGAGAGCCAGTGTTCCCTCTGCTAATGTGGTTGATGAAACCTTATATTGATGTGTATCAGCAGGATAAGAGGCAATTTTACTACATGCTAGCAAGTTGCAGGATGGTGATAGAATGTCCCTTTGGCCTAATAAAGGTGAGGGGTTCTACTTGCAAACTCATATGGGTTGTAGTGTCTTTAATATCATACATGTGATTGAACCATGTTATATGTTTCACAATTTGTTATCTTAAGGGAGAGTACTTTGGGTTGGACTGGGTTGCTGACAATTTTGAATCAGTGTGTACTTACAGATGACGAACATATGAATCTTACTGCTACATGGTCTGCTACAGCCAAAGCAATAAGAGATGCCATTTGCACTTGAGTATTTGAGCTGTACAGCGAGTACACTATGTGTTAATGGGATTGCATAGCACTTTTGGAGCGTTGTGCATGGTGCATTGAGGCTGTTGCCTTGTATTCAAATGTAGAGTTTAGGCAAGCATTAAAGATTTCCTTTTAATTCAACTGTATTGAAATTTATTGACGCTAAAAGAGTAAGCATATCAGCTGCTGTAACTTGTTGAAAGTATGTGCAAGCATAAGATGCACATAATACATGAACAATATAAAACATTAGTGTATCCATCTCTTTCTGGCACACTGGATTAAGTATAGAATGAAGCTTTTACTGCTGATCCTATAGTGGTCCATGCTTAATTGACTGGCTCTCCCAGGAATTGTTCTGTGTATTTCGATAATAGTAATGTGGATTTGACTCTATGGGGCTACTGATTCCTGGGGTTTCACCCCCATGATGCATGGCCTTGAACAGTCTATGAAACATGTTCCTGTGAAATTCCGTGTCTCACTTCTTTATCTCACAATCATGGCACAGATACTCTGCAGCATGTTCTTCTCCAGATCCAGCTTTTCTGATAGTCTGGAACATTCCTTATGAATCTCTCTTATCAAGCCGTCCCTGCTCCTGTCACATTGCCCTCAAATTCAGGATTCTTTTACTGACATTGAAAGGTCTCCTAGTTGCCAGGCCATTCCTTGACAAGTCTATGACCTTTGCACTTGTTCCTGACAGGCAAAGGACTAAATGTTGATGAGTGCCCTTGAATTCATGCAATTCTGTTCTGTCTGTGCAGCAGCAAGTAAAAAGTAACAATTTTTATCTCAAAAGAATTCTATTTCCTTTGTATTTTCATTCTGCCATCAAACATCTCTCAGATCTTTTCTAAAGGAGCTATCGCAAGAGAAGAAATGGTGAGTTAATTTTACTTTCCAATGACCGAAAACATTTTTTGAGGGGAATTGAGAGATGTCTGGAGCCATTTACTGGAAGACATAGCAGTTGTGGTGACTATATTGCACGCTTTTCAGGCTGCTGCCACCTTACAGGATGATGTGCTGCTTCAGATACCAGAACGGAAGAAAGACCAATAAATTATTCCAGGCTGAGTCGCCAAGGAAATCTTTCTGTGACTTATGATATAGCAGCTAAGTGCCTGGATAGGAATTGCAAATTACAATGGCAACAGAGAGAGGTTTGCGTTACCAAGGAATCTTTGAGACCACCTGGCATTTCTAATAAATGAAAAATTATATTTTATTACTCATTAGGAACGGATCAAAATCAGATCAGTATTAAACCAGTTTCTGCACCAAGTAGCAGGGTATTTTAATGTGCAGCTGGTTTGGGATGGTAGTGATTGGCTTTAAACATAGCTTAATGGCAACTTACATTTTGGCTGGGATATGGCCACAAACCCTTTAGCTCTTTTATACAAATACTTTTGCATTTTATTAAAAAAACAAACATTACGCGTTCAGCTGCTGTAAGATGAATGCAGGGGCAGGGAGATAAATGAGCTTGATGGCCCTACATGCACCCTCAGCTGAAGCCAAAGCTAGAATAATAGACTAAGAACCCACTCATTATTTTGTAATATCCTTCATTATAACAAAGATGTCCCCATCATCTTATTGATCTGAGATATTAAGTACTCCTCTCCTAGCTTCTGTCCATTCAGTGGGTCCTACTCTCTTATTGCTGGCTGTCCATGGCACTGGGTGGGTCTTGTCTTCGCAGACATCCAAATTCTGAACCTACACTCATCTCAACTCCATGGATGAATCTATGCAGAAATGGGGCTCTTTGCTCTTGTGAGTCCTCAGGATGCAGACCAGTTCATGGTAAAATTGACTCTTGGGCAGCACTGGAGTTCTTACTCTTATCCCTGACTTTCTGGTAGCTCACCTTGAAACACTATATTTTGCATTGATGTCGAGTCCGTTCAATACTGTGGTTGGCCTTTGTACAATTCAGAGTGTTTCTTTGCACTGCAGAAGTCATGGGTTTTTGTTCATTTTGGCTCAAAGCTGCACCTAAATTATCAGGTGTTCGTTCATATGACCACATAGCTGCAGTCTGAAACACAGGCATCTTAGGGCCATTGTTGTTTCAAACACAGGAGATGAGCAAGCTTAGAGAAATTCCAAACAGTGTGTGATTGTGGGTCCTGAGCAGAGGACTATGAAGGGAGACCACTTCTAACCAGGGGGTAGATGACAAGATAGTACATAGGAATGGGTGCACGGTGGGGTTATGGGATTATGGGTGGCCTTGGCTGCACATTTTCACTGCATTAACCTTGTGGTAGCAACACACATCAGAAGCTACCTCACAAGCTGGCCTATAGCTCAGAATATAGCACCTGCTGTGCCACGTGGTGAGTATATAAGCACATACCATGTTACGTGGGGGAAAACAGGGTTGAGCGTTGAGGTTAGCATGCAGTGAAGACCGGGGGGGCTAGGACTGTAGTCTTTCACGCATCTGTCAGTCTTGGTGTGTTGCTTTAACCCCGCTGAAGTTCTGGTACAGTCGGTTTGTCGAGCAAACCTTGATCAGCTGAAAACAGTTGGTTGGTTTATGTTTGTTAAGACTGATAGTGCAGATTGCAATTTGTTCCAAGGTTGTTCTTAATAGATAATGTGCTGTAAAAAACTGATGTTATATAAAAATATCATCTTTTTCCCGGTAAGATGATTCTAGTCATAGTCTGCACTGGAAACACTAATATTCCTGACAACAGGCAAACCTGAGCAGGGTCTGGATTATCTTGATAAACTTTCAAACATAAATTTTCCATTAGAAGATAATAAAAGCAAATGGAAATCAGGGTAGAATTTGACAGTAGCAGGAGCAGATGGGTTACTGTGTCCAGAGGCTTTCTGGTTGCAGTCCCATTTAAACCGTTCTAAGACAGTTGCACAACTAGTCAAAATTCCTCTTTGATAGCATAAAAAAATGACACCCAAACCACAAAACTGCCTAAAGGCTGAACAAAAGCTGGTATTTTTTCATTGCACTCATGTCTGTAGGACAAAGCAGCAGTCATCTTTTGCAACAAAAAAAAGTACAGTAACATAATTACATGTTGTGTTCCTCTACCCCGGGGTTAGGAAGAAAAATTAAAATAGCTTCTAGGACTGTCAAATGATTTTAAAAAAAGTAATCGAGATTTAAAAAATCATGATTAATCGCAGTTTTAATCACCCTGTTAAACGATAACAAAATACTGTTTGTTCAAATATTTTTGGATGTTTTCTAAAATTTTCAAATATATTGATTTCAGTTACAACACAGAATTCAAAGGGTACAGTGCTCACTTTATATTTTTATTACAAATATTTGTGCTGCAAAAAAGATGAAGGAAATAGTATTTTTCAGTTCACCTCATACAAGTATCGTAGTGCAATCTCTTTATTGTGAAAGTGCAATTTACAAATGAAGAATTATTACTTTTTTATATAACTGTACTCAAAAACAAAACAATGTAGGACTTTAGAGCTTAGAAGTCCACTCAATCCTACTTCTTCTTCAGACAATCACTAAGACAAACAAGTTTGTTTACATTTACGGGAGATAATGCTGCCCGCTTCTTATTTACAATGTCAGCAGAATGTGAGAACAGGCGTTCCTATGGCATTGTTGTAAACGGGTTGCAAGGTACTTACATGCCAGATATGCTCAGCATTTGTATGCCCCTTCATGGTTAGACCACCATTCCAGAATACATGCTGTAGTGTTAGTTTTGGATTGTAATGTTTTAGTATAGAAGGAGCTTTGAGAGTGGCAGGAGAGTTTGCTCTGTTCCTTGGGGTCTGATAAGAGTCCCTTTTCGAGGCAGAATTGCTCTCTGGGAATTAAGTCTTGGTGTTGAGCTGTGATTCCGAAAAGAATGGATTGCCTGTATGCTGTTTGACCATCTCCTTTCAGGATTGGTATATGTATAAATAAAGCAAGTTATACTTATAGTATTACCCAGACTCTGTCACTGATTTCCCCTCCACTGGGAAGCTGACCTGCAAAGCCCTGTATATTTGCAACTACTCAGCAGAGGGTTGACACTAGTCAAAAGAAGGGGGCATGGGCAGCGCTTGAATTCCCAACTGGGGGAGGCTAGCCCCAAGCCCCGCCCCTTCTGCCTTACCTCTTCCCTCCACCCCCATGCCAGAGTTCCCCCACCACAGCCTGGAGCGCCCCCAGTGCTAGTGCCCCCAGCCCTGGAGTGCTGGGAGGGAGGGCGGACGTCACCAGCCCCAGCCCTACTTGGGGCCATGGCACAGGAACAGGGGAATTGGCAGGAGGGGATCTGGGGGTGGAGGGTGAGCAGGGCCATGCCTGGCTGTTTGGGGAGGCACAGCCTCCCCCAGCCTATGATACCTGCCACCCATGGAAGGAGGCAACAACGTTTATTTCCTTACCTCTTTTGTTGTAAGTTAATTCCTCCATTCCCCTACTAACTATTTGTTGCTTTCCTGAACTGCTTCCAGTTAATCAAAATCTTTCTGGAAATGTGGTGCCCAGAATTGAATGTAATAATCTGGGAACATACATGCATGCTGGCTGCTTTGAGTAAGGTATGGTAGCTGAGAGAAATCTGAGGTCTGTCATAGAAAATCTAGGGCAAACAAGTGCATGCATAATAGAGAGAGTGTATGAAGCAAGACATGTGGGTGAGAGAAACAGCAGAATTGGTGTCCTACATCGAACAAAGTGGAAAATATTAACTAAGGTTTTATTTTAAAAATCAAAAAAACCTTACCTTGCTCATGGAGATTTGGTAAGATTTCAGTTAGTGGGAAGTAAAAGTACGTCTAGCTACATCTGCTGCCACTGGTGTTTCTTACATGGTAGCTGTTCACAAATATAAATAATGTTTTCATATGAGGCTTTAGTTTTCTGGTTCAAGTCAATTAACTGCACGAGCCCATTTCAGCAGGTGGTGAGCTGTTCACTGGTAACATGTAAAAATGGAGTTAACTTATCTGATTAGTTACTTATATGGTTCTTATCAAGGTAGTGTCTGAGGTATTTAAATAGAAATATCAATATACAACCTCTCTTTCTTCCGTCCCATTGTGTAGGACATTGGTTCCCAAACTTGTTCCGCCGCTTGTGCAGGGAAAGCCCCGGCAGGCCGGTTTGTTTACCTGCCGCGTCCGCAGGTTCGGCCGATCGCAGCTCCCAGTGGCCGCGGTTCGCTGCTCCAGGCCAATGGGAGCCTCTGGAAGCGGAGCAGGCTGAGGGACATACTGGCCGCTGCTTCCAGCAGCTCCCATTGGCCTGGAGCAGTGAACTGTGGCCACTGGGAGCCGCGATCGGCCGAACCTGCGGACGCGGCAGGTAAACAGCCCGGCCCGCCAGGGGCTTTCCCTGCACAAGCGGCGGAACAAGTTTGGGAACCACTAGTGTAGGAGAAACAGGGATGTGGGTGTGAGTGTGAGAGACAGAGAGAAAGAGAAAGATAAGTTTTATATTTAGATTTGAAAGTAAATAGGATTGACCACAGAACTATCTCTTGTGGGAGTAAGCATTGTAATCTAGGTCCAGATGGAAATAAGCATTTTTAGAGGTAAGTATGTTTCTACAACCTACAATCAAAAGGATTGAATCATAGAATCATAGAATATCAGGTTTGGAAGGGACCTCAGGAGGTCATCTAGTCCAACCCCCTGCTCAAAGCAGGACCAATCCCCAATTAAATCATCCCAGCCAGAGCTTTGTCAAGCCTGACCGTAAAAACTTCTAAGGAAGGAGATTCTACCACCTCCCTAGGTAACGCATTCCAGTGTTTCACCACCCTCCTAGTGAAAAAGTTTTTCCTAATATCCAACCTAAACCTCCCCCACTGCAACTTGAGACCATTACTCCTTGTCCTGTCATCTTCTACCACTGAGAATAGTCTAGAACCATCCTCTTTGGAACCACCTCTCAGGTAGTTGAAAGCAGCTGTCAAATCCCCCCCTCATTCTTCTCTTCTCAGACTAAACAATCCCAGTTCCCTCAGCCTCTCCTCATAAGTCATGTGTTCCAGACCCCCTAATCATTTTTTGTTGCCCTTCGCTGGACTCTCTCCAATTTCTCCACATCCTTCTTGTAGTGTGGGGCCCAAAACTGGACACAGTACTCCAGATGAGGCCTCACCAATGTCGAATAGAGGGGAACGATCACGTCCCTTGATCTGCTGGCTATGCCCCTACTTATACATCCCAAAATGCCACTGGCCTTCTTGGCAACAAGGGCATACTGTTGACTCATATCCAGCTTCTCGTCCACTGTCACCCCTAGGTCCCTTTCCATAGAACTGCTGCCTAGCCATTCGGTCCCTAGTCTGTAGCGGTGCATTGGATTCTTCCGTCCTAAGTGCAGAACTCTGCACTTATCCTTGTTGAACCTCATCAGATTTCTTTTGGCCCAATCCTCCAATTTGTCTAGGTCCCTCTGTATCCTATCCCTACCTGCCACCGTATCTACCACTCCTCCTAATTTAGTATCATCCGCAAATTTGCTGAGAGTGCAATCCACACCAGCCTCCAGATCATTTATGAAGATATTGAACAAAACCGGCCCCAGGACCGACCCTTGGGGCACTCCACTTGATACCGGCTGCCAACTAGACATGGAGCCATTGATCACTACCCGTTGAGCCCGACAATCTAGCCAACTTTCTACCCACCTTATAGTGCATTCATCCAGCCCATACTTCTTTAACTTGCTGACAAGAATACTGTGGGAGACCGTGTCGAAAGCTTTGCTAAAGTCAAGAAACAATACATCCACTGCTTTCCCTTCATCCACAGAACCAGTAATCTCATCATAGAAGGCATTGCTCTTGTCTTGTCTTCTGTTGACAGCCACAGTAAGACAAACACTCGGCCCTGAAGGCAGCAGCACAGTTGACAAAGGACTAGTCTACAGTGGCTGAATTCGCTGCTCTTCTCTTGGTGGGCTTGATTCTGTAGATTTTTTTTTCCATTCATTTGAGCTTATGGGGGGAATGGGGTTAGACACGAGTATCTAATGAGGAAATACTTATGTAAACAGAGGAGTCTTAAGTTGTGCTCTAAGAGGCAAAATGTGAGTGAAACCTGATTTTTTTGCAGAAGAGATTTCTGCAGCTGTGTGTCCTTCACCAAGAATGCCTCATCCGTAGCTTGGGTAAACTTGGACTCTTGGGTCCCAACAGCTGTTGTTTCCAGCATTCTTGAAATGGTGTGGAGTGAGATGTGTCCCTTTAGGCCATCATCAACCATTGAAGGTTTTTACTCGATGGAGAAACACTGTATTATACAGAGGACCACTGTCTACTCTGCACCCCATCTGTCCTCCAGCTTCATAACATATTGAGTGATTCTGTAATCAGTGTCTATTAAATGCTGTATAATTCTAAGGGTTATGCCACATAGTTTAGGTCTAAGTCTCCTAAGGGAATTCTCTCCTGCCCCTGAGAGGAAAACCAGTCCAGTAGCCTTTTTTAAAGGTGATATTACAGGGTTTTTGAAGTCATGCATTTGAGAGAATTACTCACTGACTTTCAAGATGATCTGTTTTATAAAGATTGTGGGTTTTTTTTCTTCCCAAGGGAAGGATGTGAAACTATAGTGCACCAGCTTTCCATGCAATAACTTGCCATTTGGACACTGGTATAGCTAGTGGAGGGCCTGAAGTACAGCTTGACATACTAAACTTTTCAAGTAGTAGTGCATCAAGCCACATTCTGAGACTTTCACTGCACAGTAGCAGTGTCCACGTGGAAAGTTAGTGCGCAGCAAGCTGTTGCACTGTAGATTCACACCTGGCTTGCTGCACAGTAACTTAGTTTAGTCTGAAAAGCACCTGTAAAAATGGTTTTGTAGTTCTGTTACTTTGAATCTTAATCATTCCATATCAGACTTATTCAGTTGGCACTTAAAACTACCGGACTTGTTTCCTCAGCCTGGGATCTGAAAGTCAAGCTGGACTCTTTCTGACTCTCACATCATCACCAGTGACTGTCTGCAAGCCAAATGTTGCCTTGGTTTTATCTGTGCAATTGCATTGTCCGAAAATTGCCCTCTCCTGTTCTATATAGGTTCTTTACACCACACTCTGTAGTGCCTTACATTTCCTGAAGAACTCTGTAAGCTCAAAAGCTTGTCTCTTTCACCAACAGACGTTGGTCCAATAAAAGATATCTGCCTTCTAGTACTGCATGAAGCAAAACTGTCATGTGTTGTTTCTTCTCTCATCCTCTCCTAATGGGGGGAGCATGTGTACTGGAGTGTCATGGCTTGGTAAGGTTTTAGGGTTTTTTAACATATACGTGCTTGTTAGAGAAGGCCAGGTCAAAGAAATGCAGCTTGCACTTGGAGCCAAAGGTGGTGAGGTGTGTGACAGTCCTCAGTTCTTGGAGTTCATTTCATAGTCTTGGACAGGCCCAAGAAGGTTCTGTGTCCTGCACAGGTGAATTTTATCTTTGTCGAGCTTCATTGTGCCAGGGGAGCATAGTTGTTGATCATAGGCTTTATCCTAGAGCTTTAGGTGGTCTTTTAGATATCCTGAGCCGGGGCCATGAAGCACCTTGAAGATGAGGACCAAGTCCTTGAACTTGATTCAGAATTCTATGGGAAACCTACAGAGAGAGTGGAGGGCAGGTTTGATGTGCTTGTGGTTGCCTGTGTTGCAGCTTTCTGTGCTAGTTGGAGTTTCCTAAGCACTGAAGGCTTCATGTCCAGGTATATCACAATGTGGATTGCAGTTGAGAGGTAAAGAATTTCCTTTACTGGGTTTGCACAGCTGTTATTCGGGGAGGGGGCAGAATTTGAAAACATTGGTGGCCCGGCCATTGGAATTTACTGTTTAACTATTCTGCACAAGATGATGCGTAAGTCAGAAAAGAATCTAGCTCAGGATCCTAATGCTGTTTTGGGTCTGTACGGTGGACAGAAGTGAAAAGTTGAAAAACTTTTATCACTTACTCAAGTCTCAACTGTGGCCCTGTAAACACAGAAGGCAGATATCCTGAGGAAGGAGATGCTGTTTAAGTTCAGTTTGAGTCAGAGACAGCATTTTTAACAATTTGTCATTTTTTTGTTTTTCTTGAATGCCCTAGAATAGTTCTGAAGGCCTCTAAAACCACTTTAGAGAAGTGACTTATGCATTTTAGAACTTCAGAGAATTCTACAACTCTGTAAAGTTTATCAACAAGAATTATTCCTCTGGTCTGTGGGGAAGTGGGGACTAGTAGGCTTCTGTTGTGTAAATTTACTCATGGAAAGCCCTTGCATGCCATCTCAAATTATGGGCTGGATGTTCATCCTCCTAGAAATTCTGCCTTTAGTTAAAGGGCCCGAAGGGCTATGGCTATTGATCTTGTCTAACACTTCAGTAATTCCTGCCTCTTCTATAGTCTCTGCATTTTTTTAGTGGGTTGTTGATTGCTATCCAGTCATTCCAGATTAGTGCATAGGGAGCAGGGGAGTGCAGAAAGAGTAACTTCTCACTTGAAAATGTGGCTTCTTCAGCCAGTGCTGTGCTGTAGCTTTTTCTCTAGGATGGCCTCTGATATCATTTGGTGAGACTTCTCCTTTTCCCGGCTGAACTGTGCCAGCAGTGAAGACCATGGAACGTATCTTAGTTTCCTTAGGGAGCGATTTAGGAGCCCCACTAGCGGAGGCCACTATGGAGTGGTGGTTGTTACAGATAAATAATTATATTTCAGTAACACTTAGAAGCCCCTGCGAAGACACAGGCCCCATTGTGCTAGTCAATGTACAAACATGTAGTAAGAGACAGGCTCTGCTCTGAAGATCTTACATTCTAAATAGTTCAGACAGAAAATGTTCTAGATGGGAAACTGAGGCACCGAGATATTAAGTGATTTGGTCACACAAAGTCTGAGGCACAGCCAGGAGTTAAAGGTAGATTTCAAGTTCCAGTTCATTAACTATAAGACCATCCTTTCTCCTGAATGTGTTCCCGTAAGTTTGAATGGATGTCATGGAGTATTAGATTTTATGGTGCTCCATGTTTTTGTTCTGAAGGCACACTTTTAAATGGAGACCACCAAATCAGTGACTTGGGTCTCCAGCCTTGGGGGTTTCTTGACTGCAGCTTGAAAGATACTTTATTTAGTCAGCCTTCAGTGACCTGAGCACTTATTGTTTATAGCACCTTTTATCCAAAGCACTTAACATGTGTATGTAAAGCCTCTCAACACCTCTGGGAGGTATTCTGCTCACCCAGAAGTTGTCTGTCTGAGCTGGGAATGCAAACCTGGATTCTGAGCTCGAGATGTTGCCTCTGCTTTTATACTTAGGTCATAACATTTCTACTAGGTATTGTTCTTTAGCCTATGCACTGTACTAAACCTATATATCAAAGAAACTAATAGAAAAATGTTCCTTTGCTCCACAGAGATAAGTTTAAATGTAGTCTATGTCAGCAATAAATATAGAGTCCTCCCATTAATTACCTTCATTGCTTTTGAACCTACTCTGTATGCTCTGGTCACAACATCTACTGTGTATGAGCAGTCTGGGGATACTGGAAAAGATGTACATTACATTCTATTGCTATGCTGCAGAAAATGTTGGAAGTAGGCCTTTAAAAGTTATGATATGTGGATGTATATGGGCGCATGTAGTATAAAGACAAATGGAAATAATAATAGGAAACAAACTCCCCCACGAAAAATCTCAGCTGAATTGCTTCTTTGAGGATCTATTCTATAGTACCACATTTTCAACATGGAGGAGGGAAAAAAGTAAAATAATCTGTTATGAAGATACTTGTTTAAACAAACAAGTAAAGCTGCCATTTTTCCTCCTTGAAGTACTTTAAATCTTACTGTCTTCCAGTGTTAACCAGTCCAATTTCAAATATCTTAGAACTAATTCCAAGTAACATGTAGTGGTGAAAAGTGCAATTTAGGTTTTAAAAAAATAGTTTCATTTGGAGCTTGTAGCAAGTTGCCTGAGGCCCCTTCTGCTTGTCAATCACTGTCATAAAATGTTCAAGTTACCACTCAGTGCTGCTTTTGACTTAATGATATTTGCCTCACTTCTGCTCTCTCTCATACACATTCCGCGTGCTGTGACAAGTAAAACTCCACCCTTTCTGAAGACTAAAAGACATGGGGGGTAAAGGGGGGATGGATGGATGGAGTAAAATGTATAAACTGCAACTAACTGCTGGGAAATGAGTTTCTGCAAGGTGCTGCTTCCCAGACAGTTGCTTGTGTGCAGTTTAGAAAGGGGCGGAATCCTTTGCACATAGCTGAGTGCTGATTTGTTGAATTCACAGACTTTTTCCCCTCATAATCCCACCCACCCTTTTTTTGAGAAGTTGACTTGCTGCTTCTCAAAGAGCACGTCAGCTGTAATCTGGCCTCCAGTGAGTTACACTGACACCATGAGCTCAGAAGCTGATGAATCCAAGGAAGGTATGGTTTTAACTTTTTCAGAGGCCTTCATTTAAAAATATAGTGCAGTTAGGGTCTTCTTCAGGGCTGCTTTTGGCAGCCACAACAGAAAATGAATAAGAGTTTCGCTCATTTTAGCGTTGAACCATTCATAAGGGAGGGGGAAAATACTTTGGCAGAATCATCTAAGGACTTCTTTTTAGATTTTACTAGAATCAAAACAACCGCAATCTTGATTCCAAAGACGTCTGCTTATTTGTGCAAGGGTGACCTAAGAGTACACAAAGTACTGGTAAATGAAAGAAACAATGTATAGTAAAAGGCTTTTGGAATTGGAAATGCTGTATATTTGTAATCAAAGAGGAAGCTCTGTAGGGGAGAAGTGAAAGATCATTATTTTGGGAATGAGCTTGCTGTTGCTGCTGACTTCCTTTTCAGTATAAGTGCATACTAGTTTGGTGGGGGGGTGTTTAAACTGAGAGGAGTGTACCTGGAACTAACGTTGCCAAAGCAAAGGGTTTCATTTACTCCTTGTAGCATGAACGTGTGGAAGAGCTGGAAACATTTCAACAAAAACACAATTATTCACCAGTGTTGATTTTTAGGGGGGTTTGTTTTGTGCAAGTTGCGGAGGAGGATGGTGGAGAGGGGGAGTAATTTCCTGAAACTCGGTATGTATACAAAAGAGCATTTGTACAGAAGGGAGAAAAAGTCGAGACTGGGATAAAAAACTGGCTTTCTCTGAAAAGAATTTGATTTCATGATCTTCATAAGTAGTCTCTGTGGAGACTCCAAACTGAAAGAGCAAAACAGTATGACTCTCACAAATCAGGTTAGCAACAAGGAAACCCAAGTATTTCCCATTTGGTAACAAAACAATCAGAAAGCTCTTCAGAATATTTCAGAAGGCTCTCCCTCCCCATCCCACCTTTCTCTATCTCACGCCACCACTTGAATGTGTTAAAATTACTGTAGGCCTAGAAAAAAGAAAAGGAGGACTTGTGGCACCTTAGAGACTAACAAATTTATTTGAGCATGAGCTTTCGTGAGCTACAGCTAGACTTATCTTGTACATGATGTGAAAGACAAGGATAGTTAGCTGATCTTCAGAAAAATAGGACTGTATCGAATGAAATTTAATGATACAGACAACAACATAATCTATGTATATAATGACTAAGCATGATCTTTGACGTTCTTGTAGTACTCAGAAATTCCATACGCTCTCCCTGCCTTTCTCCCCAAATGAACAAATACACTAAAAAGCACACACTTTTTTTTCCAATAGAATATTCAAGAAATTATTGTAGAATTGAAATACTTTCCTGTAGCAACTGTTGTGAAAAAAGAGAGAATGTACATTTCTATGGCAACGTGCACATTCCACCCCATTTGTACAATAGGAGAGCAAGTAGCATGCGTGCCATGGCATGAAACGTTCTCTGGTTTACACACAGGAAACGTCAGACAGTTTTGTAAAGTGCACTTTATTTCAAAAGTAAATTCTTTTTTTTTAAAGCAAAGTTCTTATATCCGTCTGATTTAGATTCTTAACGTTCTCTGGGAAGATGACTTTGGTTTTTATACAGATTGTTTTAATTTCTCTGGACATAATGTGAGGTGCTAAGGCCTTCATGGTGGCCAAGGTAAGGGGTTGGTTTCTGACGAGAAGAGATTACTTTGAGATTTAAAGTACTTCAGTTGCTTTAATTGGTAAGACACTGGATTTTGTTTTGCTTTGACCTGAATAAGTGTTCAATGGAAAACAGAAGCAGTGACAAACTAGAAAGAGCAGGTGTGAGTATCAGTCGGCAGAGATTACTCTTTTTAAATGTATCGATCACTAGAAACTCCACAAATACATTAATTTTATATGCTGATCGTATTGTACAGAAAAGATTTGTGCTGCATGAGATTTTTTGTGTGTGTAATGTCATGTCTTGAGATGAGACTACAGTACCACTGTTTTTAGTTGTCATGATCCACAAATAAGGGGAAGGGAGAAAATGACTAGTAAAGGCTAGATTCAGTCAACAAAATTATAACTTGAGTGAATCTGCAGCTATGTTAGACCGCCATATCTGATCCAGTTTAACACTGCCAGGTAGCTCCTTGGCCCCAGGCACAACACTGAAGGCATGTCTATGCTGTAGTGCAAGGTGTGACTGTGGCATGTGTAGACTTATCCAAGCTAGCACTGATTTAGGTAGTTTGAATAACAATAGTAGTGAAGCTGCTGCAGCACAGGCTGCACAAGCCCACCCAGGACCCTGGATATGTACAGGAGGGGCTAGCCCATGCTGCTCCAGCTTCACTGCTGTTGTTCAAGCTAGCTAGGTCAAAGCTTGCTTGGGTAGGTCTGCAGGTGCTGCAGTCACACTTCTGATTGCAGTGTAGACTTACCCTAACACTGAAAACATAATCGCAAGCCCAAAGATGCATAATCGTAGAACTGGAAGGGACCTTGAGGGGCACTCAAGGCAGGACGAAGTATTATTTAGACCATCCCTGACTGGTGTTTGTCTAACCTGTTATTAAAAATCTTCAGTGACTGAGATTCCACAGTCTCCCTAGGGAATTTATTACTGTGCTTAAACTACCCTGACAGTTAGTAGCTTTTTCCTAATATCCATCCTAAATCTCCCTTGCTGCAATTTAAGCCCATAGCTTCTTATCCTGTCCTCAGAGGTTAGAGAACAATTTTTCACCCTCCTTCTTGTAACAACCTTTTATGTACTTGAAAACTGTTGTCGTGTCCCATCCCAGTCTTCTCTTTTCCAGACTAAACAAACCCACTTTTCCAATCTTCCCTCATAAATCATGTTTTCTAGACCTTTTAATCATTTTTGTTGCTCTTCTCTGGACTTTCTCCAATTTTTCCACATCTTTCTTGAATTGTGGTGCCCAGAACTGGACATATTACTTCAATTGAGGCCAAATCAAGGGGCGGCCAAACTTACTGGCTCTCCGAGCCGCATACAACAATCTTCAGAAGTTTGAGAGCCAGAGCACACCAGCTGGGGTTGGCGGCTTCAGCCCCACTCCTGCTGACACCCCGAGACCCTCCTCCTCACTTGACAGAAGCTCGTACCCCACCACCCCACTGAAAGGCAGAGGTCCTGAGCTCCCCCCCCCGACCCCCACAGTCTGGTAGATGAAAAATGGGGGACGTAGGGGGTATGCGAGCCATAGATTGACCGCCATCAATGCGGAGTAGAGTGGAAGAATTACTTCTCGTGTCTTACTTACAACACTCCTGCTAATACATTCCCAAATGTTTGCTTTTTTTGCAACTGTGTTACACTGTTGACTCTCATTTAGCTTAGCTTGTGATCCACTATGACCCCCACATCCTTTCTGCAGTACTCCTTCCTAGGCAGTAATTTCCCATTTTGTATTTGTACAACTGATTATTCCTTCCCAAGTGGAGTTCTTTGCATTCTTTGCATTTGTCGTTATTGAATGTTTATTTCAGACCATTTCTCCAGATCATTTTGAATTTTAATCCTTATCCTCCAAAGCACTTGCAACCCCTCCCAGCTTGTTATTGTCCACAAACTTTATAAGTGTACTCTCTATGCCATTGTCTAAATCCTTGATGATGATATTGAACAGGACCCCACTTGCTGTGTCCTTCAAGCTTGACTGTGAATCACTGACAACTACTCTATGGGAGTGGTTTTCAACCAGTTATGCACCTACCTATCAGACTAGCTCTATTTAGGTCAGTGGGTCTCAACCAGGGGTATGCCTCCCCCTGGGGATACCCAGAGGTCTTCCAGGGAGTACATCAGCTCATCTCGATATTTGCCTAGTTTTACAACATGCTACATAAAAAGCACTAGAAAAGTCAGTATAAACTAAAATTTCATACAGACAATGACTTGTTTATACCGCTCTAGATACTACACGCTGAAATGTAAGTACAGTATTCCAATTGATTTGTTTTATAACTGTATGGTAAAAATGAGAAAGTGAGCAATTTTTCAGTAATGGTGTGCTTTGACACTTTTTTTTGTATTTTTATGGCTCATTTTGTAAGCAAGTAGTTTAAGTGAGGTGTAACTTGGGGGACACAAGACAAATCAGACTCCTGAAAGAGGTAAATGGTCTAGAAAGGTTGAGATTCACTGATCTAGGTTGTATTTCCCTAGTTTGTTTATAACAAGGTCATGAGAGACAGTATTAAAGCCTTACTAAAGTCAAGATATACCACATCTACTACTTCCCCCAATCCACAAGCCTTGTTATCCTGTAAAAAACAAAAAAAACTATTAGATTGATTTGACATGATTTGTTCTTGACAAAACCATGCTGTTTCTTATCACCTTATCTTCTAGGTGTTTACAAATTAATTGATTAATAATGTATTTATGTATCAGAGTATTTATGGCAGAATTCAAGCATTCAGATTCTGTTGGATAGCTGACCAAGTAAGTTACCGTTTTATTAAAAACGGTGATGAGTGCTTTCTGTGTAAGGTTGACAAATTCAAACTGGAAATAAGATGCAGTTTTTTAACAGTAAGGTAAGTTAACTGTTAATTCTGAGTAGCAAAAATTAATCTAACAAATACATTATTGTCTTTGGGTGTGAGTTTGATCTAATTTGTGCCAGTGTCAATTAGGAGTAAGAGAGAGACTCCCTCCTTCTTGTATATTGTACTAGTTCCAAAGTAAATTGAGTATTTGGGTTATGCAGTAAGTGAACTGTAGCTCACGAAAGGTTATGCTCAAATAAATTTTAGTCTCTAAGGTGCCACAAGTCCTCCTTTTCTTTTTGCGGATACAGACTAACATGGCTGCTACTCTAAAAGCAGTAACTCTTGTGTGACTTTGCAGTTTCTGTCCTTGATCACTGTTTACTACGTGGTCCAGAGGAGAATATTAAAGGGAAACTGAACTTTGTGTTCAATTATGCCAAAACATGCTGTGTTGTTAATGTTGCTAAGTAACAGTTCAACAAATACCTTTGTATTGATCTTTAAGCCACAATGCCATTACTTTCTGGTCTATATTGATATCGTTTCATACATTTTTCCATTTGTGTATTTACCTTTTTAGAGTCTAACTTTGAAAACCCCTCCTCCCCCCAACCTCTATATATAGATACCTTTGTACAGGCCAAAACATACAGCATGGTAAAATTTAAGAAAAGAAATTCTGTAATGTACTATTTCTAGTAGACTCTTGTGTCCTATTTTAGGCACACGGAGCAACCCAAAAAAACTGTAAGTGATATAAAAATTGCACTGATTTAGGTTCTGACTTTGTTGCTTGCAGTGACCTGAGGCTAAATGCTTTTAGTGCAGTAAAATTAAAAAGGAGATAACGCAGTATAAGTTGTCAAGGTATAAATTATTTTTGCATATCTCTCTCCTAGGATAAAATATTAATATGTGTAAAACTTTAGAATACAGTACCTGAGACATTCATTCTACAGGTTTTCTGTTGTATATTTACCAAATACATAATCTTGTTTTCTAATAGAACTTTCAACTCCAAACATAACATGAGATAAACTCTGCTGCCCCTAAAGTACAATGGAATGATATTTACTATGAAAGATTTTTGAAATGCACCACATCATCTGTTGTTTAGTAGGATGCACAAGTAGAACCATTCAGAACCAGAGTGTCTACTGTATCTTTATTACAGTCAGTTCTAAGTTCTGCAGTTCATCAGTGTGAAATCTGTGCATTCCTGAAAAACATTGAGAGCTTTGAGTAGCCATGCTAGCATTTTTTAAATGTAAATGAGATTGTGGAGGAACGAACTCACATGTTGTATTCCTTTTAGGACTTAGGACATGCAAAATTAGCTGCTGTATGTAGAGATTGTGAGGCCCCATAGTACTCCCTATTTTGAGAGGTAAATACTCACCCCCTCTAGTGATTATGGATCACATTTTGACATTTTGCAACTACCTTTTTCACAGGCAGGCAGATAAGTTCTTGTGAAATAGTCAGGGAGTCCCCCAGCATCCTAATACTGGAGTGGAATGTTCCCTATTTGACCAATGTTGTCAACTGGGAAAGCATTTTTAAGGAACTGCTGTTGGGCTCTCACAGTTTGTTCAATCCCAAGCATCCACCAGCAAGGATAATCTAGGGTTTATCTGCAGAAGATTCTTCCTGTTGCTACCTACCATACTGGCCTTTTGTGATGGAACCCTTTACCGCTGGACTCTTCATCAAAGTGGGGAAGGACATTCATAGTATACAAGTGTTGGAGGTAGAAGGTTCCTTAGTATTTGAGCGATTAGGGGTAGACCTGAATGAAGGACAATAATTGCGTTTCCCAGCAACTTTTAAGGTTTCAAAATTTGTTTTCATTCTTCATTTGAGTGGAAAGCAGACCCTTCTAACATTTCAACAAAAATGGAATTGTGCCAAAATATCCATTTTTTGGAATGACACATGGGCATTTCAAGGTGATTGTGGATGCTGGTGTAGGTAACATGGTGATTAGGGCACAGGCCTGGGGAGTCAGAAGACCCAGGTTCCAGTCTCTGCTCTTCCTGATTCAGAGCAAAGATTTTCTTCGCAGATTACTCTGAATCATGCAGAGAAGGGACTTGAACCTCTGTTTCCCTAGGTCTCTTTCCTAGTCACCAGGCTATAGTTCCCGCCAAAACTTTGAAATCGATACGTCTCCCTGAAACTTTTTTGCTTCAGCGAAACAGAGTATTTCAGCATGTCTTGTGCCACGGAATATTTTCTAGCCAGGTTTAATTAGGAGTAGGAAAGACCCACTAGCCCCAAATGTGCTCGTGATTTTTAGGGTATGTCTACACAGTCAATGTTAAAGCGCTGCCAGCTGTGTAGTCGCGGCTCCAGCATGGGAGAGAGCTCTTGAAGAGCTGTAATAAAACCACCTCTGTAAGGGGAATAGCTACCAGCGCTGTAGCACTATCTACACTGCCACTTTACAGCGCTGAAATTTGCATCGCTCAAGGGTGTGTTTTTTCACCCCCCGGGCAAAGAAAGTTTCAGCGCTGTAAGTGGCAGTGTAGACAAGGCCTCAGACTCTGACTGAAGACTGGGTGTTGCACAGATAACTCTCCCTACTTCAGACTGCAGAGGAGAAGAATGAGGACATGGTGTGGGTTTTATTACTTGGATATCACTTGCGTCATGCCATATGTTTATATGGTTTTTACACACACAGATTGCTGCAGTCCTGCCCTGAAGATGCTACAGTCCAAGCTACATAGAACATACTGAAGACAAGATGTGGGGCACTAGTTCAAGAAAGGGAAGGTTGTGGAAAGAGAGCTAGAAGATAGGAAAGAAGTGGGTATGAAGGAGATGGGAGCGGTCATTAATAATAATCATATTCGTACTCCAATAACAGGGGCCCACGGGGAACATGATAGAAGTTGTAAAAGAGTGAAAGGAGGAAAGAGTACAGTAATGTGGAAGGTGCCCTGGAAATTGGAGGAAATAAGATGAGAGATCCAGACAAGGCAAAATTATTACCGTCTTGAAGATGAGTTGGAGGAGCATAAATATGGTGTGGTAAAATGCCTGAAATCAGTGAAGGGATTTGAGCAGAATGATGTGACTAGAGAACACTGGATGATTCAGGTGGTAGTACTAATTTAACTCCCATAGGCCTTTTTCATCTCTTTGAGATGTTTTCTCCTGAGAATCAAGGCTAGAAAACCACATGAGGCTGGGAATTCGCTCTTCCCCAAGTAGTTCTGCATCTCAGTCCAGAGCAGCAAGGAAAGAATGACTGGTTTTATTTATATTTTTCCTTATCTTGTCTTCTGCCCTGGGATAACTTTTTCCATTAACACACTGGATGTCACAGAGCTAGTATATATGATTATCCAGGAGCTGGCTAATCTGGAAAGCAAAGGATAATGCTGTGTTGAATCAGAGATCTTAGCCATATACCATTCCTGTGAAATACTACTGAGCCATTTTCATCTACAGAGCTCTTTGAAAGCACCAGTCTTCATGCCACCTCTTATTTAGTTAGGTAAGATCCTTGTACAGTTGGAGCAAATGAGGCACAGGTCAAGTGAATTGTCTGAGGTCACAGAGAGAGCATTGCAAAGACAGGTGACTGTAGCCTTTGGTTTCTCTAGGTTGACAGAATGATTAGAACTCTAATCAGCAACAAAGTTATAATTATTGGCTTAGATTTACCACTGCATCACTTCAACTTTACATTAGTATAATTTCACAGACTTGAATCAATTTACATTGCTGTAAATGTGGATTAACACAAGGTGAATCAGGCTCAATTATTGTAACTTGCACTAATTGATTCTCTTTCGAATAAAAGTGAAGAATCTTTTATGCCCAGTTTTCAAACTCCAAACAAGAATTAGTGCTGAACAACATGTACATGAAAATGCCGGGGTGTGTGTGAGGCATCTTATCATACATCTTTCAGTCTCATGCATCCTTTATGCCTATACCATTACATAGTCTGTAATTTGTTGTGATTCTGATATGTTTTGGGATTGAAGATCAAGAGAGTCAAGCAAACTCTCCATCCTCCTTCCACACCATCGTGTTGACACTTTTTACCTTTAGGCTGTATTATTTTTAACACTTTTAGTATAAACATATTGTTTTAAATCAAAATGCTTTTTAAACAAAAAAAGAGGAACATGTGTATAATAAAAGTAGCTTTTTAACTCTGGATGCAAAGGACGTGCTTACAGACTCCTATATTTATGTTCATGAATGGGCATTTTTGTGTCTACGGGCTCATTTGTGCGTTCAGATGTGTGGTTTCGTGGGCACCAAAGGGGGGTGTGCATGGCTTTCTGTGAGTTAATCCGTTCTGCCCTGTTTTATCCACTACCCTGTACCACTGAAGTCTGTGGGGAGCCACAGGATGCAAATCAGGACAGAAGATGACATATTGTGCCCATGTTTCGCAGTCTGCTCCTCAGGGTCTGACTTCAATCCACGCGGCAAAACAACTTATAATTGAGGTTGAAACCTTTTGGGCTCAGTCCTCTCCCAAAAAGGAGTGAGTGACAGAACTCCATCATTAATTATGAGCAGGATCCAACCCCTTAACTCACTGCACTGTACACAGGTATTGCACCACATGTGATACTATACATTGCTAACTACTTGGATGTTGGCCCATGCAGAACAACATGAGCTATGGATGACACTACAGTATTTTGATTTATGTCAAGCTTTCCATTTAGGGCAATGCTTTATATTAGTGACTTAGTTTTTCTTTATTTTTCTTACTACTACTTTGTTTTATTTACGGGATTGCTCACTGTGCCCTAAGCCCTTTTTCAAACCCTCAGAGATGGTGTCTGCTCTCAGCCTGCTCACAGTCTAAGGGTAGTGGACAAGTGGAGTTTAAGGGATTAGGGACCAACAGGCAATTTATGAGCAAGACCGCTCAGTCCACTCTAAACTGCATAGCAGAAGTGGATTTTTAACAGAAACGTAAGTGGACGGAGTAGTGGCATTTCAGATAAATTCAGGGAGGTTGTATTCTTTACGATACTGCTAATCTAGACTCAAAGTAAGAGCAGACAAAAGCAATGGCTTCATAAGATTCATGACTATTGCGTGAGGCCTGGCTGGAGCAAAGTATGCAGAAGGTAAGACTTGGGAGCTAACAATCAGATAAGGTTATGATGCAAAGGCCTGTGTAAGTCTCTTTTAATTAGAGTGTCAGTACTGTTTTGTCAAATTCATTTATGTACTGTAGTGATGTTTGTCATCATTATTTCTTTTCCACTGCTATAACCACAAAAAGTCAATATAGTAAGAAATAATTTTAAAAAGACATATTCCAAATTTAATCTCAAATTTAATTTTTACAATCCACGTATACGTTCTTTGAAAAAGAAGGTAATTACTGTAGTGACTGGCATGTCATGGATTATGAAAGTAAATAGATATAAGGTTCCATCCATTAAATGTAAATTTATAGTTGTGTTGTAATATGAGAAAATTAAAATTGTTTTTCCATGCGGCTCTTTATTAAGCGGCTTTCTTTTCTTAGCCTACATCAGTCTCAGAGGGAGAAGTGTGAAGATTAAACTGTTATGAAATAGGTTCTATTTGTCTCATTTCTTTTTCCAAGACACATTGTTCATTTGTTCATATTTGCTGTTTTATGGGTGACGGAACTGAAACTAATCATTTCACAAAGCCAGTCATGTACAAAACTATAGGCGCAGTTGTTGCCATGTATGGCTGTGTATGAAATTTCAGTGTTCGATATGACTGTTTTCCATTTGTAAAAATAGAAGGAAAGTTTTTACATCAACTCAAGTGACGTATGTGACAGAGTTGTATTTTAATCAAATCTTTTAATGTGGAAGACTTAGATCTATTTCTCTTTTGCCTATGCAAATTGCTGGGCTTTTTTTTTTTTTTTTTTTTTAAAGAGGCGACAGCTTTGGGGTTTCTATAACTTTCTGTGATGGAAACATTTTAACACATCTGTTGAAGGGAGTAAACTGTGTGATGATAAATGATGCATATGTGACTGCTACTAAGATGCCCAAGGTCCCAGTGGAATCAATTAGACACAATATGACTTTGTATATTTGAGTAGTATCTCTTCTCTTGTATACTATTTTACTTAGAATGGCTCTCTGCCAGGTTTGTTTGTTTTGGGGGGATTAATTTAAATGGTTTGACTAGTCTACGGGGATATTTCTGATGTAGTGCTGGGCCTAGAAAGTGTAGAACCCCTGCTACAGTAAAGACACTCAAAATTTGTCTTGAATGTAGGTTTAAACTAAAATTGTGTTATAACAAGCAATCAATATTATCAGCAGTCGCAAGACATAAATTATTGCATTTGTGGCATTTAGGCATTGATCAATCTGCTGTGATTTCATTTACCACTTAATGAAATGTTATAGAGAAAGAGGATGGTAATACCTCAGATTGAAGGAAAGGCAAGCTATTAATACATAGGCACGGCAAAAATGTCATTTCACTAATTTAAGTTTTAGATCAATAGGTTGGGTTTTTTGTTGTCATCAGTAGAGGACTTTTCCTTCTCCAGTGATCATAATGGTCCCTTCTGACCTTAAAGTCTATGATTCTATTAGCGTTCAAGTGTTTTCTTCCAAATCACCTTTTCCCATCATAACCCCCAGGATCACAAGCTGGCGCAACCATCCTTGACTAAAGGCTGTATGGGACTCCCTTCATAGTTCATCAATAGTGCTACATGCTTGGCCATATATATTACTGTGGAACAGTGCAAAGCACAAGGGCTAGGCATTTGACCTCTGCAGTGCTCACCATCCATACCAGTTTATGTAATGAGAGCTAATCTTTCAGGCATCAGCACAAAGTACTTAACCATAGGAGGGGTCCAAATTTTAAATAGTAAACACATTTGCTAAGCTTACAATTAAATAGGATATTTTAGTGCTATTACTGTTCAATAAAGATTCTGTAATAATACTGCTTTTTGACTACAGTATAACATAAAAGATATTCAACCACAATATCTAATTTCACAGAAGCATGAGTCTCTGAAAATATTAACAGCCTAATTTTCCTTTCACCTATGTTTCTAACTTTTGTTAGATCCCTCATTTATGCTAGTGTAAATTAGGAGTCGCAAAATTAGACCCTAAGGAAGTAAAATATAGTGTTAAAAAAAAAAACAGAGGAAATCACTAGTTTGAACAGCCATTATGACTGAGAAAATTCAACTTTCATTTTAAACTACTGAGAATCAAACACTTAAAACAGTGGTGTTTAAAAAAATACAATATTTTAAATGTTCTGGTCAATTAAACAGCTGTTTTGACCATTGGCTTTGAATCAAAGGGCTAACGGATAAGACAAGCCAAAGGAAAAGGTGAGCAGCAATGCAAAGAGTGAGTGAGATAAGAGAGGTGGACTGTGCAGTAGGGTAAGAATATTTAGATAGGCATATTTTTATATTGACAGATGGGAGTAAGGAAATTGGGGAGAGGAAATGGTCGCAGTCACTGAATAGATGATTGGGAATTTGGACTAATTTCCTGGCAGTTGTAATTTAGAGGACAAGACAGAACACACACTGAGCAAGGCATGGTGACTACTGCTTGAGTGCTTTATGAAATAGGTCTCCTTTTTGAAAGAGAAGGAGAATTAAGGAAGTGAGGTTGGTACAGTAATAGAGAAAAAGACTCTTTCAATTGTACAGTGTGATATGGAGGAAGTCACAGAACCAAGAATGCAACTGAGGGAAAATAAAATTAGACATTTTCAAATTTGCTTTAAGATCAAATGTTCTGGTTAATTTAACAGCTGTTTTCTATTCTCACAAATCTTGTCATTTGTTAACTCCTCTTTCCTGCTTTCCTTACATCCAGTCATTTGTCAGATCCTGCTGCAGCTATCTCTACATCATTTCCAAAATATATCCCTTCTCCTTTCCGACTTGAAATTTATTAGTCTGTTCTTGTAATAGATTATTGCAGCCACCTTCTCTCCATTGTGCGTCATGTCATCTTTGTCCCCACTATCTCCAGTCAGTTCAAATTTCAGCTGTCAGTTGATTTATATTCTTGCCACATGGGTCTTGTATCTGATAGCCTTTGGCCTTTCCCTTGCCTCCAACTTATTTTCTGTATCAAGTGCAAGTTTCTTCTTCGCACGGCTTGTCTCCATCTCTGCCCAAGACTCCTGAACTCATTTTGCTCTGCCCGATCTTGTCTCTTGTCACCGCCTTTGACTCCTATCCCCATACCTAGTTCCCTTTTGTGCATGAAAGTTCATACGCCATGACTACCTTCCTATTAATATATAACAAGACCTCTCTTCCTTAAATATTCTTTAAATAACTCTGTTCGATCAAGCATTCTAGCTGTAATGGCCAAACTCCACTTAGAGTATGTTCTGTCTTGTCCTGTCCTGTTTGCTTGTTTTTGTGCCCTTCGGGGTAGGAACTCTTTACTCTCACACTGGTGACCTATTATACAGTTTGGTATGCACTTATGAGGCTGCATAAATTATTACAGTATCGGGATTGCATTCTGTTTGTTCTACAGAAATGACTGATGCACATTTTTATCTTACCAAACATCTTTGTAGCGTCAGTGTGGACTGTGGCATTCGTGTGTGCTCCTGGCAAATGCAGATCTGCACATGCAGATATAGGTGCAGAGAAGCACCTGTCTTTTGCCTACTTAGACCAATCCAACAGCTGAAATATATTGGATCTATATTTAATGTCACAGCACCTGTTGCTGCATTCCAAGAAAGGAGACAAATGGTGGCTAAGGAGTAAAATGCCAGACTACGTTCGTCATCCTATTCTGTGTGACTGGGTCAGCCTTCTTTGTTTTTCAAGTACGCAGTATATTTTAGAATGTGGCTCTATAACAGTAACCCTATGTATATAAAAAGGTATTACATCTGAACCGTTTTCTTCTTGTCAAGGCAGTGTAATAAAAACACCCATGGCTTCTAGTGGGAAGAGGCGGCAAGCCTTTAAAAAAGCTTTGTGAATCTCCTAACTAGCTACGGTATATATCATGTGATACAGGGGGTGGCTGTGGAAAGCTCAGGAATGTAAAACCAGAATAACTTCTTGGTGCAGATTGCTCTCATGGGGCAGCAAAACCCTATACGCACATTCTTGTTTGGAACAGCATCAATCACCACTCCTACCACCCCGTCCACTCCTCCCCACCACACAGACTTTTCTTGGGGCTTTTTGTTTGCCTTGCAACTGACTCGTCCCACCTTTTAGTCAGAGATCATTTGTGTCCAGTTACTTAGCCAATGCATTTTCTGTTGGAACAACCATATATTGCATATAACTTTGTGAACCCAATGGCAAAGAGATAACTTTCCTTTCTAGCATCCTACGAAAAAGAGGATGTAGGGCAGGGATTCTTGGGATAAATTTTTTGGTGGCCTCAGAGTGTGGTCACCAGCTCTTGCTGGTGGCCACTCTCACACTTTTCCCCCAAACAAATATGCACATATACATGTCCAAATCTTTGTAATTTATTTATTGCTATCTAGAAAGTTTGTTGTTAAAAGTGATATTAACAAACATACAAATACCACTTTTCACAGCATACTTACTCAGCCCTGGCAAACCAGGGGACAAATTAAGCCCTGGATGGGGGTTCAGGGGAGACAGTCGGGCCAGAGTCTGAAGCCCCGTAGCCAGAGCCTGCCGCCCCACCACCCCAGGGCCGAAGCCCAAACCCTGAGCCCCACCACTCCTGGGAAGGTGGGGAACTCGCCAGGTAGCTGCTCCAGCATTGTGTCCCAGCTGTCTTCAGAGGTGGCAGGGTCCAACCTCTGCTTTCAGCCCTAGCAGTGCAGTGCATCCAGGAGCAACAGGGAGAGGGAGGGGCTGCTGCTTTGCCCCTCCCCTTCCCCCCCCCAATCACAGCCCCGGAGACTGTGGCTGCAAGAAAAGCCCATGGTGGCCACATGCAATGCAGCCAGGGTGGCCGCATTTGAGAAATGATAGGTTATCCATGTTATGGTTCTGGAGACTTTTTGTTTCTTTCCCTCCACAACTCTCTGTTCTGAGGGGAGTTTGCTAGACTTACTTTATTTTGTTTTCCCCCCTACAGCTGACTGTATGGCCTTATCCAGTCGTCTTTGGCTATCCCTCAATGCGAGGATGATGTCTGCCAAGGGGGTTCATTGGTGGGGTTTTAAGTGGCTGAGGAGCCCTATTCGTGCCCTGCAGATTTTCCCACAGAAGTCAAAGGTGTAATCTTGGAGGAAACGTAGTTGGCTGGACTGTTGTGTCCTTTCTTTCCTCCTTCGTCGCTTCTGTCTCATGAGCACTTCTGTTCTCCTCAAAGTGAGCTGTGGCTTGGTGCATGGTGTGGCACCACTGTGTTCTGTTCGACGCCGAGTCCTTCCGGTTTGTTGGGTTGATGCCTCCCTTTTTAAGGTGTACTTTCAGTATGTCTTTGAAGCGCTTCTGCAGCCCTCCATGAGCCCTTTTTTCCTGACTTAATTGAGAGAAGAGTACTTGCTTCAGGAGGCATGTGTCAGGCATACGTACACAGTGGCCTGCCCAGCGGAGTGGTGTTTCATGACCTGTGCCTCTATACTGCTGAGGTTGGCTGCAGAGAAAACGCTGATGTTAGTGCATTGGTGTTCCCAGCTGATTCTGAGAATCCTCCTGAGGCAGCGCTGTTGGAACCCTCGAGCCATGAATTAGCTGGCAGCCTTTATGCTCCAAGTGTGGGATAACCCACTTCTATACTCTGCAAACTATGTCCATGCAACACCTCTTGTTTGCTATTTATCCTAGGCTTCAGGGCCTGAGATTAGTTTCTTGTTCCAGGTCTTTCAGTGTAAATATTAAAATGATTATAAATTGCTTGACTAATCAGCATTTTTATAGCACTACACGGGGAAAAGTTGTAGCAAGAATCTTTTAAGACTTGCCTAAGGTACATAATGATAAACTCCCAGGTCGGGAGCCAGAAACATGTACATTTCATGCATTTAAAAAACTTGGTTTAAATATTTTTCCCTAACTAAAACTGACATTCACATAGAAATCAGAATATTTTCCTAGGAAAAAAAGTGCTAAATAAAACACTTGCTCTTCATAAAGGTGTGAGTGGCAAGGTACATAGGAGAGAAATGAGTGGAATTGAACATTTTTCTATAGAGTTGGGTATGATCTACAGCTCTTTATTTTTAGGGGCTTGGGGCCAAAGTGCTGGCTTGGAGAGTTGTGAGTTACAGAGGGCCTAGAAAGTGAAGTGTAATTCAGAATGGATTAAACCTTTGGGAAAGGAAGAGGTGTTAACTGCCAGTGCCCTCCCTCAGGGTTGGTGTTGGGGAGAAGGGAAGCTCTAGTTTACAGCAGGAGTTTGAGACTTTTGATTCAGTGTATCTGTGGTGTCAGACCTTTTCCAACCAAAAGTGCCCATTTTTTGGATTGTGCTAATACTGTAGGACAACCTCTCCAGTGCAGCTGAAGTTGTAGAAGATTTGCACAGCTGCAACCACTTCTCCCAGTAGACTTTCCATCTCTGGGAGTCTCGCAAGGGTATGTACCAGCTTCTCAATGAATCTGGTCCATTGGGAGTGAGAACTGTGTCCTCTTTGGGACAGAAATGAAGATTCCAGGATTGTGACTTGATCTGTCTGTCACTCTGAAGCTTATAATGTCTGTGGAATCAGTTTGAAGCAATGGAAAGAGCTACAAGCATTGTGGAGAGTTGTTTTCGTTTATAATATCACTAAGTTCAGTCATCACTAGAATGTGTGATCTGTTACCATCCAGTTTTTGAATTCTCAGCCATTTTCAGATTTATGAATCACACTAGTGCGACAGCATGGACTTTCAGCTACTGATGTTGATGTAATATATATAGACTTCCGTAAAGCATTTGACTTGATACCACACAACGTCTTGATTTAAGAAACTAGAACAATACAAAATCAGCATGGTATGTGTTAAATGGATTAAAAACTGGCTAACGTAGTCTCAAAATGTAATTGTAAATGGGTAATTATCATTGAATGGTTGTTTTTCTAGTGGGGTCCCGCTGGGATCAGTTCTTGACCCTATCAAACGTTTTCAGTGACATAGAAGAAAATATAAAATCATTACTGATGAGAATTGCAGATGATGCAAAGATTATGAGAGTGGTAAATAACAAAGAGGACATGTCAGATACCGAGCGATGGGGATCACTTTGTAAACTGGGCTCAATCAAACTATGCATTTCAATAGGGCAAAATATAAGTTTATACATGTCGGAAGAGGTAGGCTCTCTTTACAGGATTGAGGACAGTATTCTGGAAAGCAGTGATTTTGAAAAAGACTTAGGGGTCACGGTGGATAATCAACTGAACATGAGCTCCCAGTTACTCCTGGGGGAATTCTGTGGCACGGCACCTGTGCAGAAATCATGTCCCCCGCAGATTTCTTTGCTTCCCCGCAGAAAAATGACTTTCTGACAGGGAAGCAAAGGGAAGCTGCAAGAGCAGTCATGCACCACTCCCTAGCTGCACGGGTACATCGTTTCAGGCAGCTGGCAGAGAGGAAAATCACCATAGGGCTGGAGACATCCCAGCCAGTGGCTCCTACGCTGCGCTGGGATCAACTGCTAGTCCCAGCTGGGCTGGAGGTAGGAGAGGACAAGACTTCCTCTTCCCCTGCAAGGAGTGGTTGGAGCTGTGTCAGACCCACCCCTAAAAACCTCCCCCAGCTGCAGGAAGTTCAGCATCCTCCCCTGCTTTATGACCCCATAACTCCTCAGCTACGGAGGGAGGGGGAGCTGCTCCCCCATCTGGCCAACCCTCATGCATCCGGACCTCCCATGCCCAGACACCCCTGCCAAGCCTCACCCCATACACCCAGACCCCCCCTAGCTCTCTATACCGAAACCCTACCCCCATTGAACCTCAGTCCCTGTATCTGGAGCCCTCTGCACCAGACCCCCTGCCTCCAAACCTCCACCCCTGCACCCAGACCACCCCCATGAGCTCCCTGCACTCAAACCCCAACCCTGATTAGCCCCACTCTTAGCCCCCACATCCAGACCCCTATGCCACTGCCCCCAACTAGCTGCATGCCTGGCACAGAGGGGCAGGGCCCCAGGGTTTTTCTGGGGCAGATCCAGGCCTTGTGCTGTGTCAGGGTCAGTTGCCTCACCATTGAGTCTGTGTCCTGGCAGGTGGGGAGGCTGCAGGGTGATCTCTCAACTTAGTGCAGCCAGTGGCTTGTGCTCCCCACCGCCATGCTGGAGCCTCTGCATTTATTTATTGACACATAAAACATGCAGAATTTGCAGAATTTTAAAATATTGTGCAGAGTGTTTAATTTTTTGGCTCAGAATTTTTAGGCGCAGAATGCCCTAAGGAGTATCCCAGTGCAATGCTGTGGCTAAAAGGACTAATGTGGTCCTTGGATGTATAAATAGGGGAATACTCAGTAGAAGTAGGGAGATAGTATTACCTCTGTATGTGGCACAGGTGCAACCATTACTAGAATACTATGTCCAGTTCTGGTGTCCACAAATCAAGAAGGATGTTGACAAATTGGAGAGACTTCAAATAAGAGCCACAAGAGTGATTAAAGGATTGGAAAAACTCCTTTGGTAACTTAGTCCATTACATGGAATGAGTATGGTTCTACAATCATAGAACTCGAAGGGGCCTCGAGAGGTCATCTAGTTCAGTCCACTGCACTCAAGGCAGGACTAGGTATTATCTAGACCATCCCTGACAGGTGTTTGCCCAACCTGCTCTTAAAAATCCCCAATGATGGAGATTCCACAACCTCCCTAGGCAATTTATTCCAGTGCTTAACCACTCTGACAGTTAGGAATTTTTTCCTAATGTCCAACCTAAACCACTCTTGCTGCAATTTAAGCCCATTGCTTCTTGTCCTATCCTCAGAGGTTAAGAAGAACAATTTTTCTCCCTCTTCCTTGTAACAAGCTTCTATGTACTTGAAAACTGTCATCGAGTCCCCTCTCAGTCTTCTCTTCTCCAGACTAAACAAACCCAATTTTTTCAATATTCCCTCAGAGGTCATGTTTTCTAGACCTTTAATCATTTTTGTTGCTCTTCTCTGGACTTTCTCCAATTTGTCCACATCTTTCCTGAAATGTGGCGCCCAGAACTGGACACAATACTCCAGTTGAGGCCTAATCAGCAGAATAGAGCAGAAGAATTACTTCTCTGGTCTTGCTTACAATACATCTGCTAATACATCCCAGAATGATGGGGTTTGTTTGTTTGGGTTTTTTTGTAGTAGCGTTACACTGTTGACTAATATTTAGCCGGTGGTCCACTATGACACCCAGATCCCTTTCCACAGTACTCCTTCCTAGGCAGTCATTTCCCATTTTGTAAGTGGAGTACTTTGCATTTGTCCTTATTGAATTTCATTCTATTTACTTCAGACCATTTCTCCAGTTTGTCCAGATCACTTTGAAATTTAATGCTATCTTCCAAAACACTTGCAACCCCTCCCAGCTTGGTATCGTCCGCAAACTTTATAAGTATATTCTCTATGCCATTATCTAAATCATTGATGAAGATATTGAACAGAATCAGACCCAGAACTGATCCCTGCGGGACCCCACTCGTTATGCCCTTCCAACATGACTGTGAACCACTGATAACTACTCTCTGGGAACGATTTTCCAACCAGTTATGCACCCACCTTATAGTAGCTCCATCTAGATTGTATTTCCCTAGTTTGTTTATGAGAAGGTCATGCGGGACAGTATCAACAGCCTTACTAAAGTCAAGATATACCATATCTACCGCTTCCCCCTATCCACAAGGCTTGTTACCCTGTCAAAGAAAGCTATTAGGTTGGTTTGACACAATTTATTCTTGACAAATCCATGCTGACTGTTGTTTATCACTTTATTATCTTCTAGGTGTTTGCAAATTGATTGCTTAATTGTTTGCTCCAGTATCTTTCCGGGTACAGAAGTTAAGCTGACTGGTCAGTAATTCCCCGGGTTGCCCTTATTTCCTTTTTATAGATGGACAATATATTTGCCCTTTTCCAGTCTTCTGGAATGTCTTAGCTATCGTTATATTTAAGAAGTTTTTCTTAATATGTAACCTAAATCTCCCTTGGTGCTGATTAAGACCATTGCTCCTTGTCCTACTTTCAGTGGATATGGAGATTTGATCACCATTCTCTTTATAACAGCCCTTTCCCTATTTGAAGACTGTTAGTAAGTTCCTCCTCAGTTCTTGTCTGAACACTAAATGTGCCCAGTTTTTAACCTTTCCTCCTAGACTAGATTTTCTAAATCTTTTATCATTTCTGTTGCACTTCTCTGGACTCTCTCTAGTTTGTCCACGTGTTTCCTAAAGTGTGGCACCCAGAATTGGCCTCAGTTCTCCAATTGAGGCCTCCCCAGTGCCAAGAAGAGTGGGACAATTTCCTCACCTCTTACACATAATACTGTTATTAATACACCCCAGAGTAATATTAGCCTTTTTTGCAGCTGCATCACATTGTTGGCTCATATTCAGTTTGTGATCCACTATAACACCTAGATCCTTTTAGCAGTACTACTGCCCAGCCAGTTAGGCTCCATTTTGTATTTGTGCATTTGATTTTTCCTTCCTAAGTGTAACAGTTTGCACTTGTCTTTACTGAATTTCATCTTGTCACCAATTCTCCAGTTTATTAAGGTCCTTTAGAATTTTAATCTTGTTCTCCAAAGTACTTGCAATCCATCCCAGGTTGGAGTCATCCGCAAATTTTATAAGCATACTGTTCACTCCATTATCAAAGCCATAAATGGAAATATTGAATAGTACTTGACCCAGGACCTAAGCACTAGCTGCACAAGGACCCCAGGACCCTACTAAATATGCCCTCCCAGTTTGCCAGTGAACCATTGATAACTACTCTGAGTACAAAAAGAAAAGGAGTACTTGTGGCACCTTAGAGACTAACAAATTTATTAGTTATCCACCTTCTAGTAATTCCACCTAGACTGCATTTTGCTGGTTTCCTCAGAGATTGTCATGTTTGGACGGTGTCAGAATCTTTACTAAAATCAAGATGTATTACGTCGACTGCTTCTCCCCATCCACTAGGCCAGTAATCCTCTGGGTTTTTTTAACCCTGACAGGAGATCAGATTAGATAGTCTCCCCCCGTGCCTTCTCATCTTAAAATATATTCTAAGTATAATCATCTTTTCAGAGTCATTATCTTGTGGATGTACCTCATCTCCTCTAGCCATCATGTAACTTCCTTGTGCCTACCATAATAATTGCCTATATGGAGACATTTGATATTAGGAAGGCATTTAATCTAAGGTTGTTGCTTTGTCATTTTTGAAATAAATTAGTTGCTCTTTTTTGCTCTTCATTTGATATTCCCCTCATATCTATTGTATTCCTTTCTCTCTCCTTGCTCTTATTTCTGTTCTGTAGTATCCTTCTTCCCTGGACTGACTGTCCAAGCTCCTTGGTCCTCTCCTTCCTCTGTTCCACTGGATATTCTGTTCAGCTGTTTCAGTCTCTTTTCTCTCCTACTGTTTGTTGGCAGCTCCGGTCCCATTGCTGGATCTGTTCCATGAGGCTGACTCCTGTTTCCTCTCCTCTGGTAGTATCAGTTTTTTGTAAAAGCAGCTAGGGTGGCTTCTTGTTTTCAGCGGCTTTTGAACACCCCAGAAGCACCTGAAAACAAGGAGCACTAGTGCCAGCCAGCTTGCTGCTGAACACTGGCATGTGTTCTGAGAACCACAGTCTGGGAACTGCTGCAGTACATTAAGGAGTGTTTTGAGCTTTTTTAAAAAAAGCTAAATTTAACGTGCTTGCACCCAAGATATGATCTGTAGTATTTATTGCACATTAGAATCTAAGCATCAAGCCTTCCGTTAAAAAGATATCAAAAGCCTTAGAAAATGTGACACTAATTAGGAAGAAGCTATACGTTGTGGTGACAGGGTTCAAAACATCAGGCTGCCTTATTAATATTTGAGAAATCTGTACTCTGCTGCCTCTTTTTTTTATATTTTTATCTTTATGATCAGTGCACAGTGAAATGTGTGGCAGAAACAGGGTTCTGGGAATACACACTTTTTTTTTTGACTACTTTTGCCTGCTGCAAATTTTATCTACTCATCTGTCAGAAGCTGTCCTGCAGTGTTATCAACTTCTGCAATTTTTCACAAGTTTAATGATATTTGGTGATTTTTATTTTGCTGAAGTTATGTGATAAGATCATGACCTCAGTACTTTTTTAAAAAATTTCTCGCGCTTATTATTGCTTGAAAACACAAACCTTAAAGGCTCAAAACCCAGCAGATAATAAATAAGAAAATAATAAATAAATAAGTATTGCTTTTACATTTCATGAATTCAAGCCACTTGTGATATTTGAACACTTGGCACTAACAGTACTGCTCCTCCCACTTGTTTTCAAGTAGGTGCCCCTCAGGGGGTAAGACAGTGCCCCTCACTCTAGGAGTCTGTCTTACTAAGAATGTAAGATCCTAATCTTGTGCAATGGTTGGAACATGATTCAAACTCACAGCAATACTGCGGCAAATGCACTTGTCCATGCCGGAAGACAGGCAGGAAATCAGTTGCCACATTTCTCGAAATGGTTTTTTTCAGCATGCAATGTTCAGCCAGCCATTACTCTTTTGTTGTTGTTGTTGTTGTTGTTTTGTTACTCCTTTATACTCTGCAGACTAGAGCAAAAAACCTATTTGCTTTTGGAATCTGGCTTTTTGAAAAGTTTCATGAATAGTCTTGAGGTGCTAATGGACATATCCTGTATTCCCTCAACAAATATATTTACTACAATAAAAAAAAAATCATTCACAATGTTATCTTATTGGATTTCTAATGATTGAACGTTTTAGAAGCCATCTTTTGCTAATGGATTGAAGGTTAAATAAGTTTTACAGCCGGGGCAAAAGGTAATTAAACCAGTGTATTGGGATATGCATTAATTAGAGATGTGGCCCTGGCTAAAAAAGTAAAACTTCAGATTTCAAACATTCCCCACAAAGTTCAGAGGTTGAGATCTGGAGCTTTGCTTCCTATGCATCGCTAATGTAAACCTATAGGGAAAATATTTAATAACTGCTCTGTTTATATACTGCAGGCCTAGTTTGCATAATCAAAAATCTGATTTTAGTTTGGGCCTTTAAACATGTTTTGTTCAAATAAGTTCATTTTTAGTTTGAATGGATAGCTCATAAATAGGAAATCAGGAAATAAGCACTTGGCTACAGGAGATAGGGGTCCCTTCCAAAGAACCAAGCCTGCCCTTTCTAAGTTACTTTACCTTTGTTCTTTCTATATTTTTGTTCATTGTCCCAGATGTCAGTTACCAATAACGGCTATTAATGTTACATTGCTTGCTTAGCAATGCAATTTCCTTTAAGCTTTCCTTTCAAGGAAGTGAAACTACTTCACTGTAATTTTTGCACTTTGAGTTGCCAAAGTGAAATGGAGCAATTTAGGCTGAAAAGAAAGGTAGTTCAGAAGAAAATGCTTTTATGAGATTGTCACAGGGAGAGGATGAAAAAACTTTAAATCTATATCCGATTCTGATGCTATTTTAGGGGAGTATATTAGGCTACTATGATAACGTATTGGTGTTAAATTTAATTAAGAAGCTACCAGTCCAGTCTTCACCTCGTACACATTGTGACTATACCTGAAACATGACTTTGGCATCACCATCTCAGTAAAAGCTGTAATTCTACTTGTTGATGAACAGTAAGTAAAATTTTAACTTTCTCAAGGGAAATTTTGTCTTTACTTTGAAGACTGCTTCCTCTCAGTGCTTAAAGTCCAGTTTTATTTAAGTACTTGCTTTGTAAATACGTTGCATTTTAATTCTTCAATTATTTTTCTGGTATTGATAACAGTAGAGAGAAACAAAGCAATAAATGTCCGTAACATAGTCCAACTGGATTTTAGAATAACTTTTTTTTTTTAAGATACAGTTTGTATTTGACAGCTGGATCAAAACTTGTGGAATGATGACAAATTAAAGAAATGAAACTTGACTTGTACTCTAAGAGCACTAAAGTAGATGTATAGAAAGTACTACACTCGACATAGCCCCAGCATTTTAATAACATATTGGGCAACCATTCAGAATATGCAAGTGAGAACTCTTTATTTACTAACCACCGTAATCATATGTTTAAGGCTGGGTCTTTTCTGTTTTGATTTTGTTTAAGAAAAAGTCAGATGTTCAGTTGTGACTTATGACTTTGTTTTAGAAAAGCTCTCTTTGTGGGGTCTTGGAGTGTCAAAACCATTAATGGCGGGTTTGTAGGGTAGGAAATGGTTAGAGGCTGATTTGAGGAGGGGTGCTTGCTAGTGGCAAGTTCTTAAAGTTATATTGAGGTATTATTTGTGATGTAGTTTTAAGTTAAGGCAAGGGTGGCTATAGCATCTGGATAAATGCCCCTTTTAGCATTTGTATAAATCCAAAGAGGAAAAAATGAAATACATTTTTGTTTTTGCTTGGAAAGGTACTTTGTAAGCCATCATAGTGCTCCTATCAAAGCAGAAGAAATCTGTATAAATTTGTGGAACATCAGAAATCATTGAAATTTGTGGACTTAACTAATAAAGCCGGGGAAGGACAATATACCTGTTTTGGTGAGAAGGAGATCAAGGAGCATTTAGGAAACATAGGGGATGTGGTTTTAATTATTTTTGTTATAATAAAGTGGCAATCATAATTCAAAGAAAGCTCATCTTTACTTGATAAAAATAAATCTCTACTATCCTAAGTACTGGCTAGTGGCTTCTCATACTAGATGATTTTTAAAATATCTTGATTGTTTTTATTTAAATAGTAACACAGATTTATTATTAAATTTTAAAAATACAAAAACTGTTGAAGTATTTTTCACTTTTCTGATTGGCTAGTTATGATCCTTAGCTGCTTCTCAGACTCAAGTGGTTTAGAAAAGCCTGTTTGTCTTGTGAGCTTGATTACTTCTCCCAAAATAGCTAACAATGAGGTTTGGGTACTTCAGTATCCTCATCTGGTAAGAACTAACTCTTTAAAAAGATATATTCAAATGATCTAAGATTTTTTACTTAATTAATTAACTGTACAGAATGTGGTTACTTTTTCATTAAGTGGGCTGGAAGCTTTCCAAATCTTAAAATGGATTCTGTTGTGAATTTTTCAAAGATGTCGTGAAGGAGGAAATATAGTTTTATAGCTTAACAACTGCCCCTTTGAACAAATACCCTTTATATGTGCTGGCAACTGTGTATCTGAACATATATACACATGGCTAGAAGGAAACTTTCTCTTCCAAATGCAGAGCTTTGCCCATGGGCCTCTGCAGAATCTATGCTTTCATCTTATAAAAAATTTTTAAAAAATCCAGTCCCCTGTTTGCGAAGAAAACCTTCCATATGTGAAATGAATGTAAACAGATGAAGGGTTTCCTTTCAGACAGCCTAAAACTATAGGGGGGTGCAGCCAGAAGCCAATTTGTGTCCCAGCAAAATCTGTATTGTGTTCACACATGTTCACTTTATCTAGGCCTTTATGCTCATCCATTTTGGTTGGGTTTCACTTAGTTTTTTGTGTTCGTTCAAACCCAAAACAAACTCGTGAATGCAAACCTACATAAATCATACCAAGAGCCACAGGAAATCTGCGAACCGAAACTGCAGTTTTCACACATTATTGATGATTAAGTCCATTACTTTTGAAGGAATATGATATGCCAACTGTAAAATAAATGGATATGGGCAGGAAAATATTCTTTAACACACTGTCAGTAATGTGCCTGTAATGATCTAGTGATTGTATTCTGTTTTTTTTCCAGTGGCCACAGATATCTTCAATTCCAAAAACTTGGCCATTCAGGCCCAGAAGAAGATCCTTGGCAAAATGGTATCCAAATCAATAGCGACTACCTTGATAGACGACACCAGCAGTGATGTTTTAGATGAGCTCTACAGAGTGACAAGGGAATACACTCAAAACAAGAAAGAGGCAGAAAAGATCATTAAAAATCTCATCAAAACAGTCCTCAAATTGGCAATCCTCTACAGGAATAACCAGTTTAATCAGGATGAAATAGCACTGATGGAGAAGTTTAAGAAGAAGGTTCATCAGCTGGCTAAAACTGTGGTCAGTTTTCATCAGGTGGATTATACCTTTGACAGGATTTTTTTGTCCAAATTGCTGAATGATTGTAGAGAGATACTTCATCAAATCATCCAACGCCATCTAACTGCAAAATCACATGGACGTGTCAACAACGTGTTCGATCATTTCTCTGATTGTGAATTTTTGGCTGCCTTATACAATCCCTTTGGACCTTATAAGCCCCACTTGGAGAAACTCTGTGATGGTGTCAACAAAATGCTAGATGACGGAAACATATAAGTACTCGCATTACGCTCGTGTATAATTTGTAGAAAGAGCACTGCTGATTTATGAAGGAATAAGGGACCATACAAAAGTAGTTTTTTGAATATAACAGATGCTTCAGAAAAATCTTTACCAAACTGAATATTATGAGCCATCTATTGCTATTCCCAGTCCACCTGTAACAAAGACTTCGAACAATTCTGCTTTTGTGTGCTTTGTCCAAGGAAACTGCTAGATAAAGGTTATGAAACAGAGCTGCTCAAGTAGAGGAAGACTCTTGTGAAGTAGATGATAAAATGAAATTATATGTAGTCAAACCATCCAACTATGTAATTCTACATTTAGAGTAATATTTATAAATCATCAAAAGACTATTTTTTGTATCAGACTAGCATGGTGATGGAACATTCTGTAATTTCTTTAACTCACATGTTAGAAAGAATATATATTTTGATGCATTTATATTCACATGTGCTGTATGTGTATGTGTAGATAACAGCTTCCTTGTGCTGCTTTTATGAACAGTTCAGTTTTACAGTTGTCATATTCCTGATATTTCTGTGCAGCATTTGAACTGCATTGTTAATCTGCAGTCCAGTAATGAAAATCAGTTATGTTTGAAAACCTACCAAGTGACCCTTGCAGATCAACTCTGATGCCTGTTAAGTTTGATTATTCCAGGAACAGTAAACTACAATAATTCAGCCTGGCTTGGAAAATGCATTCTACAGACTAAATAGTGTGTGGTAGAAGAAAGCACCTATGATATATAATTCTGTTTCAGAATTTTAAAACTCAATGTGCAATTAAAAGATAAAATGCAGTAAGTGAGCTGAGAACGCTCACTAATTAACATGGGAGTCTTGCTACTATATCCATCCTTTTCTGAAAACGTAAGGGTCGATGTATTTCTGCACATCAAGATAATGTATTTGGTAATGTGAATTTAGATAACATAAGCATCTGAAGGCTAAAAAAATTCCACACCAGTTTGCTTTGTATATAGTGAGCTTATGTTGTTGGGTTGCATATAGTAACAACTGTTTAACAAATAGAGAAATGGCATTTACAATACCACAGATTAAATCCAAATTTTTTATCTAGTTCTTTTCACTGATACAAAAAAATGTGACTCTCCAAACACTATAATGTGCTAAAACATTTCAAACACCCGAGGAATTTTTGTGGGGAAGCTTATAAAGAACTTTGCAATGTATTTAATTGCCAATTTTTTTGCTGTTTGATATGTCTTCTATTTTATGAGTAAACCAAAGAATGTTTGCACTCCACACTTCGCATGTTTTTTCTGTTTGCCTATTAAATTAGAAAAAGTAAACTTGTGAAGCGGAGTGCAATCTCTGATAAGTGCCTCACGATTACAATTTAATTATTTCCTTTCTAAAATGGAAGTTCAATCTTCATGCCCATTCACTCACTGGATTCACAGTATGCCAAGAAGGGTGCCCAATGTGACTTTGTGACAGGGACGCATAGGTAAGAATACCGAGTTATTTTATACAGGCCACCAACATCCAGCAGATGGTGAAGGGTTAAGGTCAGTACCAGCTTGGGCCAATTAGAAACTGATAAGTTAATAATTCTCAGTTTCTAAGAGCTGGAGAACTACTTTGTCATCAGATAGTTATTTTTTGGTGCTTGGACACTATCCTCAGATTGCATTTTGTCCATCATCAGTGACTTACTGGTGATGCAATGTCATGAGGAAAACTTGATTATTTTGTGACTTTGCTGCTCCATCTTTTTCATTTCTCCACATTAGACTGCTCTGGTGGGAAGAGAGAGATTTCTTCTCTTTCCCTCCACTTTCTCTCTAACTGATGAGAGAGGAAAGGTTCCTGAGGGCTAGAAATATGGTTCAATATCACAGATGGACTCCATATTGCATTACTAATCCACTGAGTCATCCACTCTTCCTGTATAAAACAGCATCGGTGAGCGAATTTGAACTCTTTTTGAAAGGAAGATGTGATACAGCACTGTTTAGAACCAAGCCTATAGTCTGTACATTTGCTGCGTAAGCTTCCACATCTGTGCTTCAGTAAAGACCTGAAACATTTTGGCTACTCAAATTCTAGGTTTCCCCTGAGCATGAATTGACAATTGTGCTTAAAAGTGTAGTATTATATGTGGACAAATGTCCACAATCTAGGCAACTATAGTGTAGTAAACATCTATTAACCAGATTTCCGGAGGTTAAGTCCAGTAACCCATTGAATCTTACTTGCATCTTAAAATAGGTTAAACTGATTATAAAACTAATTACTAGAAGGTTGCCAGATATCAGAAATCCCCTCTAGTCTGTAATTTTGACACATTCCTCTAGAGTGCAGTAAAAATAGTTGTCACCCAGCATTCTCCTTTGACTACAGAGAAGTCAATTTTATGACAGTGATGGAAGACACTTTGATTATAGATTTTCAAAGATGTAGTTTTAGAGGTAAAGTGAAATGGTACTTAAAGTGAGCTATATAATTCTACAGTTTTATTTTTCACTGTATAAAATATAATTCAGTGCCTATTATCATAAGTTTGAAATTAAATTGGCTTTTAATTCCTCTGCCATGTCAAGAGAATGTCTTTTGCCTGTGAAAATTTTTTATTCATAGCCGTTAAACATAATAAAAATATACATTTATATTAAATATTTAAGTGTTATCTCAAATTAGCATTCTGTACCTATCTCAGTCTGAAAATTAAAGTAAGTTGAAGCTGTATAGTTGTGCTAAATTACTGATAAAATATAATGTTCATTATTTACTGAGGATGAACTGAACCTGACACATTATGATTTTAATTGGAGAAACATAGAACAAATTGCTGGTGCAGTAAAATTCAGCTTCTCAGTTAATAAAACTGGTGGCTTTTACTGTGGAATTAAAAAAACAAACCCTCAGGATTTTATGAGAAAGACAAGGTAGGTGAGATAGTATCTTTTATTGGACCAACTTCTTTTGGTAGAAAGGACAAGCTTTCAGGCTACCCAGAGCTCCTTCTCAGGTCTGGAGAAGGTAACCAGAGTTCCCATCTAAATACAAAGTGGGACAGATTAAGTATAAGGGGCTCATACGTGCAACGTTATTCATCTCAGCCCTGGTCTACACTAGGGGGTGGGGGGATCGATCTAAATTACGCAACTTCAGCTATGTGAATAACGTAGCTGAAGTCGACGTACTTAGATCGACTTACCGTGGTGTCTCCACCGCGGTGAGTTGACTGTTGCTGCTCCCCCGTTGACTCTGCCTGCACCTCTCGCAGTGCTGGAATACAGGAGTCGACGGGAGAGCACTCGGGGATCGATTTATCGTAACTAGACTAGATGCGATAAATCAATCCCCGCTGGATCGATTGCTGCCTGCGGATCCGGCGGGTAGTGAAGACATACCCTTAGTTGCACAAAGAAGGAACAGACAGGTGGTTGTTGCAGTTTCTGCTTGTATTGGATCAGCTTGTATCCTACTCTTCAATATTTATTTGATCATCTTAGCTACTCCCATCGAGAGTGTGTGTGTGTAGATATACAGTCACAGAGAAAACAAAATCAAATAATCAGCAAGCATTTTTATCCCTATCATTGCCTTCTTTAACCAACTTAAACTCCCTTCAGATTGTCCTACGCTTAAAAAGTATAAAGATTGATGACAACCCCGTTGTTTCCTGCGACTGCTATCACCTCTATCAGGAGACAACCAAATCAGGTCTTCTGCAGGGAGTATTCCTCCCCTCCTCTAAAACTAAGATGACAGGGAAATATGGGAATGAGCAGATCCCCATATGCCTCCCTTACCTGACTCCAATAAAAGTCCTTCAGAGTTTAATCACCAACCTGCGGAAAAAGATAAAAAATTTTGTCTCCAGTCAGCCCTCAGTTGTCTTCCAGCATTTTGCTGAAACCAGCTTACACCCTGTTTTATAACGTTGCTACCTAAAAGTATGCTGGAATTCCACATGGAATTACTAGGGTGATTTCTATATGACAGTACCTAAACTGCCTAAAGGGTATAGGGACCAATTATATCAGAGCCACATTGACAAACCTGTGTAAGAGAGAGAACAGCAATTTTGAATTATGAAGTGTAACAGAATTAGGAGGAACACATTACTATCTTAATTCACTGTAAAAGAAACAGCCTCAAATATCTGTTTCCTGGTTGTGTCTGTGTAATTAGAAATCAGATGGGATGATCTACATCTTGATACAGCTGCTAAGTTTTATATATAATCTATATCCACATGTCAGTGTATTTGGCATTTACCATTAACTTAATCTGTATATCTGGACCCTTTTACAAAGAACATGTAATACTTGTATATATTTTCATAGGAACATTTTCGACAGGTCAGCCAACTTTCACAGTTAAGAGGAAAACTTTTGCATAATAAAATGGTCTTAACTGTGAAAAAGGATTACACTATTTTAGCCACAAAGTTTCCATGTGATCTCATTTGTATGCTTTACAAGTAGATACAACTCCCTTTTTGGTCCCTGGTAGGAGGGGAGAAATAAATTTCTATAATAAAAAAATATATATGCTGTAGCCATTACCTGGAGAATTCACTGTGGCTACAGAATGGTTGATATGTACAATTGCTTGAGGAAAAATAGTCTGTGTTGCATTGCTTCCTTTTAAAAATCTCTTCTTTTCCTTAATGTACTAAGCTATAAGCTGTAGCTCACGAAAGCTTATGCTCAAATAAATTTGTTAGTCTCTAAGGTGCCACAAGTCCTCCTTTTCTCTTTGTAAATTATATTTTATTAATGCTAGTGTATGTGCACAACAGAACAAACTCTATTGCAGCCTCAACATAAATATCCAGAGTAACCAAAACATCATACAAATCACTCTTATGTGGCTTATTTTCCTCCTAAGTAGAATATAGGAATAGTATCTTATCCTTATAAACCATATGATAATAGTAAGAACTAAATCCATTACTGTACCAATATGTTCATACCACAAGGCAAAATTTCCTAATATCTAATGACCACGAAGTGCCAAGGTGATCTCTCCACTCTTAGTACTTCTAGTTTTAATAATTAGAGCTTCTGCTTTCTGTTTTTAAAACCAATATTTGTTGGTAGAACATTCAGAATCAAGGTCAGCTGTTTTATGTGTATATGATGCTACTATACTGATTATTTTTCATATTATGCATTTAGATTTACCTCACTTGCAAGTATGAAATTGATAAATCACGTGGAACAAAATGGTAATAGATGTCTGAAGCAAAATTATAACTTAATACAGGATTCCAAATAAACATCTATTTGCTAAGAAGAAAACCTTAAGGAACTCATTCAGAGGTGGCACTCTGTGCACAATCATTTTGGGGAGAAAGTGGGTAAGTTCAGATCATTTTGTCTTTAATGGGATACTTGAGAGTGGAAGGAGCAGATATCTTGGAGGTTGGAGGGGAAAGGCATGCGTGGCTGTGAGGTTAAGGTGGACCTCTAAAATTAAGAGGGGGAAGAGAGATTAGAATGAGTGTAGATGGCATGAATGGAAACAAGTAGGGGAAACAAGAACTTGGAAAAGAGAAGGAGTCCAAAGGAAGGAGGGCATGAAGCAATGAGGGCAGGATACAGAGTGGAGATGGGGGTTACAAAGGAGGGAATACAGAAATGAGGGGAAGGAGTGAACTGCGGCGAGCTTAAAACTAGCTAGGACTGGCCCAGTCTACCATATCATCTCTTGGGTATTTTCCTTCACTCAGCAGACTTTGCTTACGCGTGAAGAAGTTTCTTGGTGTGCATAATCCTAGAGGTTTTGAATTAACTGAGCTTCTGAGGAGAGGCATTATATTAGTCTGTCACCACTCAGAAGATCCGATCTCTGCTGGTAGCTCTTCAGAGCATCCACCTCAGTGTTCTTATACTTTGATGGTTAGAGCTGCCAATGTAGTAGCCTTTGTGGAACATTCTGAATTGGCAATCTAATGCCTCATTTGTCATGTGATTACTCTGGCCAGGCAAAGGGCTGGACAACTCCCAGTGGATGTGGGGTGCTGTTGTGTTCAGATTGCATTTTTCCAAAATAGATCGAGCACATAGGGTCTTCTCCAGAGTACTCAGGGAACACTGTGTATGTGTATGCTCAACAATCTTATCTCCCTTTCTGACCAGCTGCACCAGGCCTTCTGTTCCTGCCTGGGGATGGCAATATACTGCTCATGTTTCAGTTTGGAATGATGTTGAAAAATGGGTTGGGGGTCTTCTGGGGAATTTGGTCTACCTTAATTTGGAGATGCTATTACACTGGTTGTGCTAGACTTGGATCCTAAGTAGATGGAATCCATTGGCTGTTCAACTGCTAACGTCAGCTGTATGAACTCTTCTAGTCTACACTGCCTTCCCCCTGTGCGGCACTGGCATGGTGTTTTACTGATGCTTTGTTCTGTGCTTGCAATATCTTCTGTTTACTTTACTGGTGAGATTGTAAGACACTGTTCTTCATGGAGAATCCAGATCTACAGCCACGCATCATCCACTGGGCCCTTCAGCAGCTTGCAACAGACAAGTGGATTGCAACTGGACTTCCAGATGGAGCATGAACAATTGCAGTGGCCCAAAACCAAGAGTCTTGATCTGGACTCGGCTCTAAGGAAGTATGGTTGGATCACCCAAAGATCTTGATAAACAGTCGCCTGAGGAAGGATGATCTCTCTGGTGGGACTAGAATGGGTCTCTTTGTTCAAGTCAAAAGCCATCTCTCCAGCACAGCATTTTATCTTGCTCTCAGTGGTCTGAATTTTCCCTGAAGGCAGGTATGTTGCAGTACCACAAGGCAACCTGAGATTGAGTAGATAAGAGGAGGAGCAAATAGGGAGAGACTGGTACATTTTCGGGAGAAAGAGCAGGTACTGTGATCAGGCCCAGGTATTTCATAAGGGTGCTGTGACGTGCAGGGTGACTGGGCTGATCTGTTGGCTCTCAGTACTGACATGTTTCTTACTTATGTGAGACTTCAGATGGAGCAGTTTTTAATTACATGGCTAGGTGAGGAGCATGTTCAAGCTTGTGGTTCTCATTCTCTGTGGGAGGAATCCTCTGCATATCAGGACCACAGTTTATCCCAAACACAGTATTGGGTTGGGTTGAGATAAACATACAGTGACAATGACGGGATAGCTCTTTACACCAAATACTGATGAAAGGCAGTCCTTTTTGCCCACTGCATGCCCTGGATTGGCCTAGTGTGGGGAAGTGGGAGAGTACTTTCTGGTGGGGGTGGAGAGGTTACATTGTGCAGATTACTTAAGTGGCTGTTCCTCTCTTTCATTCTTCCCTTCCCAGTTAGAGGAATATAGGGACCACCACGAGGACAGTGGTACATTCCATGTTTCCCTATGTACTCTGGGCTGCAGCTGATCACCATTTGGGGGTGGGAAGGAATTTTTCCTGCAGTGCAGAATTGACCCACTGCAGCTGGGAGTTTTTGCCTTTCCTTGAACATGTGGTAAGTGGGGTATAGGGGGTTCCTGAGAAACAGTCAGAGGTCTGCCATGCATTTTGGGAGTGGAGATTTGTGTGTACCGTACCATGTTGTGTACACAGGAATTCTTTGCAGTAATAGATCCTATTGAGGCTTATGCCAAACTCTAGTTCAGGGCCAGGAGTGAGAGGGCAATGGGATGTAATGAGTGGTAGGATGGGTGGAGGCTGTTTATATCATGCACAGATTAAAAGTACCAATCTTTTGTACCCAGCTGTAGCCAGCCAGGGTTCTTGTCTGTTTTGGAGCTGCTTGTGGCCATAGATTTGAGGTTGTAATTGCACTGAACTACTGTTGACAGCCAGGAGTTGTGTTGGGATTTTTAATTTTCCATGTATTTATTAAGGTTACAGCTGTTAGTTTAAACCACAACTTGTGTGGAGTTTTTATTTGCCATAGCTTAGTGTCAACACCAATACATACTGTATTCTCTGGGAATCAGTTTAGTGCTTATTTTCTAATCTTTTTACCTCTTATTTTATTATCTCTGTTTATTTCTTCCTTTTGCCTTTGGTGACTACAAAGAGCCAAATCAATGGATTTTTATGAAGGGAATATGTAGGAGAAAAACCAACATCTTCCATGGATGGAATGGAATAGCTGTGTTCTGAGAGCAGCAGAGCTATCCTTTCCTCCCACTTTCCTATCTTTTGTCCATGGGGTATATTTTCAAAATAGAAAACGAGACCTACAGAGTTTCTGCTTAATAGGTTTGTTCAACTAATGTATTATAACATGCCAGCTTAGCCGTTCTCTAAGCCCCAGATGTGACCCTGTGCTTGAGTCTACTGTAGAAGGTGGGTCTTCCACGTAATGGAATTGTGTGCTACCTCACTGCTCTGCTGATGCCCCCATCGTGACTTTTTCAGTTAATTGAGTGGTATGTGCAACTAATGCCAAACATGTTTCTTGCAAAATGGGGGAGATTAGAGAGACCTCCTGTGAATGTGGATTGGTGCTAAATGTTTTTTAAGTGTTTGCTTTTGCAATTAGTTAGAATGCGTACACATTGCATGTTACACAATATGCTGTCCCTTGCCATTAAATTCAGAAAGCTGTTTTTCAGATTCTCTTGGTGACAAATTGTGGATTCAAGAGCTGGCAAAAGTCCTACTCATTGACTACAATAGGCTCGTAGGCTTAAAAATAAAAGCAGGGGAAGTAATACTGAAATAATTCTCTATTCTCACCTTTCCGAAGGAAAGGGTTGACATCACCAAGGACCTTGCATTATATATTTGAGAGATTTTCTGGTGGTGATTATTTAACCAGTGTTAGCACACCCAACTTCAGTTGGTGGAGGAATCTTGAAACCATCTTTCTTTTCTGAGTGCTGGTCCCTATGCATAATTCCAATGTGGGTTCGCATGTGCTTCGATTGCCTGGAGCCAGAGGATTTTGAAAGCAATGTGCATTAGTCCACACATGTCTTGGCTCACCTTGTGCCTTCAACTGAGGAAATAAAGGGTGGTGTGGACCAACTGTCTCTCCAATTCCTCGAACCTCCAATGGCGAAAGCTTCAGCTTTCTTCATCTGTGAATATATATTTAGATATCTGTAAATAGTTCTATATTCTAGAGTTTTAAAGTTTTTAATCTGATAATTTGTGTTTTATAATTAGTCTCCTTGAGCTGGGGAGCACCTCTCCACTGCACACACGTACTGGTTTATGCCCAGGACTCCAGGCTTGAAAATTTGTGCTTCCTGCCTGTGATCCTTTTCAGTCGACAACGACCACCAATGTTGCTTGTTACATCCTTGGGGAAGCCCATATCATGGCAAAATGCATTTTCTGCCATTTGTTCCCCAGCCAAACCCGGAAAGGGTGCGAACTCCACCTTAGGAAGCACCTAATGAAGCCATGAATGCGGCCATGAAGCCACAATCGGACCCGGGCTGGGGAACCCCCCACACATCAGCCTGACTCAGCAAGCAGTGCACCTCCTGCTATGAGGTTCAAATCAGGAGTGAGGGAGTCTATCCCCACACATCCCTCAGCAGAGTCTTGTTGGGAGAGCAGGGAGCATTGTCATAAACATGAGGCTAAGTCTTCCTCCAAATCCACTTCAAAGAAGTCAGATTCAGCCCTACCTAAACCAAGGAATAGCTCAGCCCGAGAGAACTTAATAGATCCTAAGTCTCAGAGGCATGATAAGAAAGCTCACAAGTCTAGGGCTCCATCGGCACCAGTTGCGACCTGGCAGCCATAGTGCTTCCGGTACCTCCCAAGCACTAATCCTGGGATCTGCTGGACTGATGAAGACCAATTGCCAAGAGCATCTGTCACCTGCGGTTCCATAGACACAGACTGTGGCACAGACTGTCTCTACTGCAGCTCCGGTGGTTCGGGTAGCCAGGACCCTCTTGCTCCAGGAAGGGCCAAGACCTATGCTCCTCCTGAGGACATCTTCACTCTCACAGACTCTGAGTCTCCACTCCTTCAGGTCCTTCCCTTTTGAGGGAGGTCATGACTTCACCAAGGGAGCTGGCTTTTGGGAGGAGTTTGTCTCCCATTCCATCTTCAGGCTATGATTTGCCTCCAGCAGCACTGTTGGTATCATTGTTGGAAGCAGAAGCAGTTTTTTTATGGGGAGATTCTGAAGTACCCAATGAACTGATATGCCCTTCTCCTCCAAGAGACACCTTCCTGGTCAGAAGACCTGGGCCAGCCTGGGACCAACTTCCATCTCATTGTCTGCCCCGGAACAGTTATACCTCATGCTTTGGGGACCACCCCCCATTTGACCAGTCCTACTAGCCATACTGGGGGCCATGGGACCAGTTCCATCTCACAGAGTCAGTCAAGTCTGCTAAGGAGTCACCTTTTTGCTCCCCTTTGAGGGGACAACCAGAGCTGCCCTGGATCCTGCTGAGGAGGAGCCTATATCAGATACTGTGATTTCAGTCTTCCTCTACCTCCCCGATTAGCTCCTTGTCACTAAGTCACACCAAGAGGCCCAGGCATTGACTTTGACAGTGCTACAATTCGTCTCCAGGGGTCAGTGTAAAAGCCAAAAAACATGTTCTTACCCCTGCACGGACTTTGTACTTTGTCAGGGTGTTCTTAAATTTCATTATAGCAAGGGCTTACTTGCCAAGAGACAGGTTTCAGGCTATGATGTTATAGACCAGATCAAAACCAACCCCAGAGTGCCTGTCAAGACCAATCTCTCTCCTAAGCTATATGGCCTGATGCACTTACGCCATGCCTTTTGCAAGACTCTACCTTTGTTGCCTACAAGTGTGGCTTCAAACTGTGTACTCACCAAATCGACAGTTCATAAGCACCATAGTGACTGTTCCCAACAAACTGATATCGTCCCTGTCATAGTGGAAGAATTGCCATCAGTTTGCATTGACATTCCCTTCCTCATCTCTGTACCAGACAGGATGATCATTACCAGTGTGTCCCTATTTGGCTGGGGACTCACATGGATATCCATACAGTGCAAGGCACATCTCAAGAATTCAGAATGCACCTCAATGCTCTTCAGCTGCGTGCAGTTTGAAGGGCTTGCAAAACCTTTCTCCTATTAATTCAAGGTCACTATGCCCTTATAATGTCAGACAACATCACAACCGTCTTTTACATCAACAAACCAGAAGGAGCAAGATCCACCCTTCTGTGTGCCGAAACAATCAGTATGTGGATCTGGTGCATTGGCAATCAGATCACCCTGTTGGCAGTCTGCCTCCCAGGAAACCAGAATTTGCTAACAGGCTCTCTCTGCAGATACTTTGCAGTCAATCATATGTGGGAGCTTCACAACTCTGTGGTAAACAATATTTTTTGCTCTACAGAAGATCCCCACCAGAGACCTGTTTGCTTCCCAAACAAAGAGGAAGTACAACATGTGTTGCTCCAAAGATGTTCCGGATTGCCACTTACAATGAGATGCTCTGCTCCTTCCATGTTCAGATCATCTGAATTATGCCTTCCTCCACTACCACTCCTGCCTTAAGTTTTGTGCAAGATTTGGCAGGATAGGGCATGACTTATTCTCATTGCCCCCAACTGGCCCAGACAGTTTTGGTTCCTGAACCTCCTATGCATGTTATCTCAGGCACCAGTCATTAGTCCTATGTTTCCCAATCTCCTGACTCATGGAAACGGCAAGATCAGGCATCCCAACCAACAGTGGCTTCATCTCAGAGCCTGGTTTTTACATGGGCATCATCCTTAGAGCAATCGTGTTCTGAAGCTGTACAGCACATCCTTCTAATAGGAAGAGTTACCTAGCCAAGGGGAAGCATTTTTCTAACAGGGAGCACCAAAGACTTATTTCTCCAAAAGCTACAGATATTCCTCTCATTCTGGACTATATTCTTTCTTTGAAGACAGCAGGTTTATCTGTCAGTTCCTTAAGGGTCTGCTTGGCAGCAGTCAGTGCATATCCTCTGCCTTCACAGGGCTACCCCATCTTCCCTCATCCTCTGATTAGCAGATTCTGGAAAGGCCTAATCAACCTTCCCGCCTATATATGAAAAGCCTACTCCTCAATGGGACTTAACTCTTGTTTTCTCAGTACTCACTAAGCCTCCTTTTGAACCATTAGCTTCTTGCTCCATGTCTCTTGAATCCATGAATCCATCACCTCAGCCAGAAGGGTTAGTGAGTTTGAGGCATGGATGATGGAGCCTCCTTACACTATATTCCATAAGGACAAGGCTTCATTAAGTTTACACTCTAATTCACCCTCAAAGTAGTCTCAGCGTTTCACCTGAACCAGTCTATCCACTTACCTTCTTCCCAAAACCTCAGACATCCTCAGAAAAAAGGAGGCTCCATTCCCTCAACATCCAGAGAGCCACAACCTTTTACCTGCAGAGAATAAAAACAATCAGGGAGTTCCCTAAACTATTTGTCACCACAGTAGAAAGCGTCAGTGGTTAGGCTATCTCAAAGAATCTCTAAATGGATCTCGGGCTGTATTTTGCTCTGCTGTCAGCTAGCTAAACTTCTCCCTTCTCATAGGGTAAGAGCTCATTCCACAAGAGTGCAAATAACATCTATGGCATCACTTCAAGAGGTTCCTTTACTTGGTATTTTTAAGGCAACTATATGGAGCTCAGTCCACACACTGGCTAGACATTATGCCTTTGTATAGGACTCCTCTGCTGATGCATCTTTTGGAACAGCCGTCCTTCTTTCAGCTCTGGCATCTATGACTTTGCACCCTCCTCCTATTTGAGTTCTTCTGGTCAGTCATCCATAGTTGAACATACATAGGAACCAGCACTTGAAGACAAAGTTACTTAACTTGTAGTAAGTGGAGGTTCTTTGAGATGTCATCCCTATCTCCATTCCACTACCCACCCTCCTTCCCCTCTGCTTCAGATCTTCTCTGATTCTCACTGGAGAAGGAACTGGAGAGGCAGTCAGATCTCCCTGCACTTTATCTCCTTGGTTGGAGGCATGAGGTGAGGCAGGGCACACATGCGGACCAACAGACATGGCTTTCAAAATTCTCTGGTTCTGGGCACATGGAGCACACGCTTACCCTAGTGGAATACAGATGGGGACCACACATCTCAAAGAAACTCCAGTTACTATAAGGTCAATAACTTTCTCTTACTGGGATAGTGTCATAGGTGGAGCTGGCTCATTAAAGGGGAAGTGGGGGTGGGACTCAGCCACATTTGTGCTATTTAACACTTCTCAAGGTAAAGGGAATGAGTGTTGGGGTCATGTTACAAGGGTAGCTTGTGACTATAGAAGAGGCCACCTGGGAAATATCAGGGTAGCCTGTGCTCAGTAAAGGGAAAAACTCCAGTGAAAATGGACGTGAGAGAGGATGTTCCATTGAGGAGCAGGAAAGGACCAATGAGGAGGCTAGGCTCTGTATATAGGAAAAAGCTCCAGGAAGGAAAGACTGGACAATTTCCATTATGGAACTGATAATTCAATTGTTAAGGTCCCAGGATCGGAAACCCTGGTAGAAGGTGAGTGTGGGTTCTCTCTGTGCTGCCACCTGTTGAGATGGTATGCCTGCTCACAACAGGGAGACGAATCAGTATTGGAGGGCTGGGAGCTGATCCCAGAGAAGGGCTAAAGACTGTCATGGAAGAGAACAGACCCACAGAGGTGGCCTACGCCCAGCAAGAATCTGAGGCAGAAGATTGGGTTGTTTACTTTTGGCCTTTGATTGATTGACTCTGGAAGGGGGTAGACTTTGAGACTTAGATGGAGGACTAAGTCACCTCAACAATCTAACTAGGCTGGAAAGTGGTGGATGACTACTGAGAGGGGAAACTGGACAGATGATGGGCCTGCTACAGGTAGCCACAATACAAGCCACAGAGTTCTATAATGCCATGTCTCAGATCAAGATAGATCACCACATGTTGATTAAAAGTACTATTGTACTTTGTACTATTAAAAGTAAGAGTGTTATAATCTTTACTGTATATAGACTGGATTAAATCTTCAGGTTCCTGGCCATATGGGCAACTTGCCCTTGCTTGGGCAAAATGTGGGTGCCCCTTTTCCTCCTGATACTATAGAAACACAGTTAACATTTACTGTCTAATGACTCTTACAATAGACTTCTCTGACAAGAATCATTTAATAGTTTAAATTTATTAATTTTAACTAAAGAAAATTAAACATTCATGAGGATAGGCCCCATGACCAAAACAAATATTTTAGTAGCATTTTAAAAATTCCTGAGAAAAAGCAAGTAAATCCACTCATTTTTCCTAGTATAAAGAAACATTTCAGAGCTTATGGGAGCTTGAGGACGCCAGCAAACATTTTGTTTAGGGTTAGGAGATACTTTGAGAGATTGTAGGATCTTAGTTGTGATATAACTCAGCCTTAATAAAAACATAATTTTGTAATTAATATGTTGTCTTATTAATATATTGATTTTTAGAAGGCATGCCAAGGTGTGCTTCCTTTGGAGCACAATATGAAAACTATTTTTTCTAAAAGCTATGCTATTTTTGGTATTTCTAAGGTGCCTATCACCTGTGCCTAGGCACTGAATGAAATTACTTGGATGCACAGCTTCCAAAATCATTTGCCTACTTTCTAATGGCAGGGTTTGGATATCTGTTTGTTTGCGTGCAAAGTTTTTCTAGGCAAAAGAGGGTGTTATACTAACAAAAAGCTTAATGATGGATGCACACAGACGTATTCTGACAAACAGTGCTTTCAGGCCTCCCCAAGAGCTGGTGAAGCTCAATAAGAGATACAGTTGACACAATCATTTCATTATCTGCTTCAGCCATTTATAATTCCTTATGCTTTTTTCTAATTGAGTGCCCAACCTGGAAATCCTGCCATTATTCTTCCTGTATGAATCATTTATGGAAAGGTCACTTTGGCACCTGCTACTGATCTGTGGCTTGACATCTCTTCCATCCAAGTTTCCAACTCACATCATCTCTATTGTGGTTAATGTTTGTTTTTTCCTCACTAGCCAGTTTCAGATCAATGCAGTTACTTTCCACTGATTCTATGACCTTTGAGATTAATCATTTTTACTCTGTTAACCGATCCCACTGTAGTCTATTTATTTCTTTGAATGGTGCTTTAAGTGTGCATTTTTTTAACAGAGTCAGGCTACATCTTGAAGGCATAACATATGAAGTGGCACACTTCCACCTGAACATTTTTTCTGCTATGTTTCCTGGAGAAACATCCAAGAATCTCTCACTTCACTGAGGAAGGGGCAAAAATATGTGAGTTATCCATCTCCCTGCTAATCTTGATATAGTGTATGCCAAAATGGTGAAGCTGTAAGATATTTTGAGCTGTGTATTCAATTATTAGGTGAGAATACATTCTCTATATACTAGAGAAGCATGTGGAGGCCCCAGCCAAGATCAGGACCCCATTGTGCTTGGCGCTCTACAAACATATCGTGAGAGAAGGTTCCTGCTCCAAAGAGTTTACAATCTAAATAGACAGGACCAACAAAAGAGTATGTCTGGGTGAGGAACGGAGAGGTGAAGCAACTTGCCCAAGTTAGCATACAAGATCTGTGGCAGAACCAAGAATAGAACCCAGGTATCCTGAATCCTAGCCCACTGCCATGTCCATTGGACTGCGCTGCCTCCATCATACATACCCTGTTATGAATATGGGCGGGAGTATGCAAATGAATTTATGTAATGTTATTGTAGGGATGACTATGCTAGTATTTCTAGCATGAACTAAGTGTTTCCAGAAGCCTATGCAGGTCTGACTACACTGAGTATTCATACAATTAACATTTGTGCCTTCTCTCCAAGCGGTGTACATCCTGAATGCTTACCAGACTTTACAGACACAGTCAGCAAACAAAACCAAACCAGAGGACAAGGTGGTGTGAGATAAGAGTGAAAGAACCTACGTAGTACTTAGCTACATTTGCCAAAAGGGAAGATATGTAAACACAGGGTCAATGTGATGATTCTCTTTTCTGGAGGCTGTACATTAAGTGTGCCTGTTTGCGTTGGGGGAGGGCTGTCAGTCAAGTCAGGCCCCTTTTTCCAGAGTGAATAGAATACTTGCTTGCTTTCTCATGGAGCCTTCTTTCAATCATCCTGACGGAGTACAGTGTGTGTTTACTTCTTGTGTACACAAATAATAACAAAGAAAATAGTGTCCAGGATGGGATGGTACAAACAGCAACAGAGATTACACATGTAATACTGAGAACGCAGTCTGTTAATTTCTCAGTACCGGCCATTGTGAACTGACTCACAGCTCTGCCCCTCAGCAAGCGGGAAGTAGACTCTTTATATTTTAAGATGTAGTATGAACAGAGCAGAGCCAGAGACATTTCCCCTTTATATTCAACTACTTAACTGTCCCTTGCCTTTCAGGAAGTTTTTCCTCTTTTGTTGAGTTGTATGTCACCTTAATGGCCTATACCTGAAAGCACCATTTCTTAAAAAAATATATATATTTTTACTGACTAATATATATCATTGTGAAAGAGTATGGTGTATTCTTTCTGGACAAATTCAGATATTGACCTTTATGTTTATACTCATGACACTTTAAATCAGGGATCTCAAACTCAAATCACCTCGAGGGCCACATGAGGACTAGTACATTGGCCCAAAGGCTGCATCACTGACACCTTTTCATATAAAGGTAAAAAAGCCCAGCCCCTCTGCCCCCACTCCACCCCTTCCATGAGGCCCTGCCCCTGCCCCGCCTCTTCCCACCCCTTCCCTGCCCCCATTCCAATCCCTTCCCCAAAGTCCACACCCCAACTCCGCCCCCTCCCTGCCCCTATTCCAACCCCTTCCACAAATCACTGCCCCAGCTCTGCCTCTTCTTTGCCTCCTCCCCTGAGCGTGCGGCTCCCCACTCCTCCCCCCTCCCTCCTGGAAAGCACTAAGCACTGCCAAACAGCTGTTTGGCAGTGGGAAGCGCCTGGAGGTAGGCATAGGAATGGGGATATGGCGCACGGGGGGGGGGGGAGGGGGAGGTGAGGGGAGCTTGGCGCCCCTAGGAAATAACTCCGGGGCATGTGAGGAGCTTGGCGGGCCGCAGCAAATAACTCTGCGGGCTGCATGTTTAAGACCCCTGCTTTAAATAGATCTTCTGTTACTCAACTCTCTCCTGCCTTACTATTATACGTTCTCAAGGGCACACTTCACTGCAGCTTCCAGTGAATGCATGTAACATGTCTGTGTAGCTACAGGAATGCCACAGTATAAAACCTAAGAAAATGCAGCACGTCTTAAAACAAGTGTCCCTTTTACTTAACCAGTGAATAGGCCTTGTGCTGCCTCTGCACAAGAATGAATTTCAATCCGAGGCTGCTTTGTCTTCCAGAAATGCCAACTTTTTCCGTGGCCCAGTGCTCCCCCTACTGGGAAAATGGCATGTTGCATTTACAATATTTAAAATACAGTCATCCTTTAAAATGAAATCCTACTGCTAATAAATAAGAGGTGATACAGCTCAGTTTGAACCTTCTAAAGGAGCCTTTCACCAAGACTACATGGTGTAGTTCAGACACATATGCCTCCACAGTTTAAGACACTCTCATGTAAAAAACATCACTTTGCTAGCTGCAGACACAGTAAAGCACGAATAGACAAAGACTGGATTTCTTGCAAATATAATATTGCCTTTCTATTTTTGTGTGGCATCCATCCTAGAAAAAAAAACCAGGAGAGCACTATAAAAGAAAGATAGGAGGAGGAGGTGTGTGTATGTTGAAGTCATTGACAAGTCAATAATCTATCAGTTTTTCTGTTGGAATGTGGAAAATATCAGTTTTGATTTTATCTTGAAAATAATAGAGACATCTGTTGTGAAGCAGACTCCTAGATTAAAATTAATAGATTAAGACCAAAAGGGACCATTGTGGTCATTTATTTTGACATCCTGCAGAACACAGGCCATAGGATATCCCTGAATTGATTCCTCCTTCAAGTGCAATAGCTGTGGCTGAACTCCAACGTATCTTTTAGAAAAGCATCCAATCTTGATTTTAAAATGTCCGGTGATGGAGAATCCACCACAGTCCTTGATAAATTGTTCCAGTGAGTAATTACTCACTTTAAAAAAAACTACCTCTATTTCTAGACTGCATTTTCTTAGCTTTAACTTCCAGCGATTGGATAATGTTGTTCTGTTTTTCTCCTAGATTGAAGAGCCATTTGTTACAGTTCAGGGTAACTGCACCTGTCTTTCCTTTCAGTGGCCCAGCAAAGGCACCCACTGTCAAGCGTCCAGCTCCCCAGCCATCACCTCTCTTGGGTGAAGGCCCATCTCTCTCTCCCTTCTGACCAGGGTATTGCTAGGTTGAACAGTTCCCTGCCTTGACTGTGTTATTCCCCAGAAAGCACAGTCTGACTAAGCAGGCGTGCTTTGCTTCTGTCCTCAGAGCACTGTACAATTGTCCCAGTTATAGGTGGTCGTGTAGTTTGTTCTAGGGAAGCCTATTTTATTCTTAAAGATTACAGCGAAAACACCTTAAAAACAATAAAAACCTACATGCATACCACTAACCTTACCAGAGATCTACCTCCTCCATGGGGTCTGGCAGGAACCTTCAAAACCTCAACCAGCATTTTCCTGTGGTTTCAAGTTCATCACACCCTTTGCTCAGAAGGAGAACACAGTCTTACAGGGAGCTGGGTAGACCAAAGGTCTTTCCAACTCTTTCCTAAGGATTGGTGCCCGCCCTAGCACATGCCCATTTGCTGCATGAGAGCAAAATCTCTAAGTCAGTTCACCACCAGGTTATTTATCCCAACATCCTTTCTTTGTCTGATGGTTTCTAGCAAATCCAGTCTGAACCTCTGAAGAAGAGGTGATCAGTCAGACAGTAGATCCCCTCCCCAGGGCAAAGTTTCAAAGGGCTAATAACATGAGGAATTACATTAGCATAACCCCTTCTCTAAGAGAGGTTACATACAAATTCATGGAGGTTAAGTATATTAATGGCTATTAGCCAGGATGGGTAAGAAATGGTGTCCCTAGCCTCTGTTTGTCAGAGGGTGGAGATGGATGGTAGGAGAGAGATCACTAGATCATTACCTATTGGGTTCACTCCCTCTGGGGCACCTGGCATTGGCCACTGTGGGTAGACTGTTGGATACTGGGCTGGATAGACCTTTGGTCTGACCAAGTATGGCCGTTCTTATGTTCTTATACAGTCTCACAATAATACAAACACTTGCATTTTAATACAATGGACCCTGACAGTATTAAACTTAATTCAGATTAAAATTAAAATAGATAATCAAGTTTATCCAGGATATTGCATATGTCACACAATCTACTGTATTATCAAATTTTTGTACCCCATGTGGGTGCTTATAGACTTTGATCAAATAAGATGGGAATAAATTTGGGGCAGATTTTTAAAAAGTCAAAAGTCACTTATTTCCACTTTATGCATGCAATTACCATGTGCATGAATTGCGGCGAGGAGGTTTGGGGGCATGTTTTATAGACAGATATCCATCTAACAACATGTATGTAAATGCCCATTTAGAAAAAAAAGCAGAGTTTTGGTTAATACAAACCTAATGGCATAGAATAGGGGTGGCCAACCTCTGGCTCTGGAGCCACATGCGGCTCTTCAGAAGTTAATATGTGGCTCCTTGTATAGGCACTGACTCCAGGGCTGGAGCTCCAGACCCGAACCTTCCAATGTGCGGGGGGAGGGTGCTCACTGCTCAACTCCTGGCTCTGCCACAGGCCCTGCCTCCACCCCTTCCTGCCCCCTCCCCTGAGCCTGCCATGCCCTCACTCCTCCCCAGAACCTCCCGCATGCCACAAAACAGCTGATCAGGAGGTGTGGGAAGGGAGTGGAAGGAGCTGATTGGCAGGACTGCCGGGGGGCCGGAGGTGCTGGGAGCCAGGGGGAGCTGATGGAGGGCTGTTGACATATTACTGTGGCTCTTTGGCAATGTACATGGGTAAATTCTGGCTGCTTCTCAGGCTCAGGTTGGCCACCCCTGGCATAGAAAAACAGTGAAACTGTCTACAAAAGCCACTGAAGGACCTGTATAAGCTGGTGGTCAACTTGTCTAGTAAAAATAGGATTTTTAAAAACACTGACCAAATAAACCTTAAAGATTATATCAAAATGGTTACTTGTCAAAGTATAGTAGAGTGCATCTGACATGCACAATTGTCTAGCCTAGCTTTAGTGCAGGACTAACCACCCAGGGTCACTGTTTTTTGTAGTACTGTATTAAAAATAACTTGGAGGTGCTGCCACTTACACAGACTTGACACATAAAGTAGCATGTTCAGAGGCAATTTACAGTGGTGTATATAATACAGTGATGTAATGACCACACTGTATGGCTCACTAAACTGTCATTGAAAGAAATGCATCACAGTCCTGTGCAATGCTGCTTTTTTTTTTTGCTACAAAGTATCCTGTGCATTCTTGAGCTCTTTGAATTTCATCAGGGGACTTTAATAATTTTATTTCAATATTTTGTAATAAAGCAATATAGCTGCTTCACATCAACTAAGCTGACAATATTTAGTTAAACATAAAATTTTTAGTGTGGTATGACAGCCAATATTAATGGACAAACTTCTGCTGAAAACTGTCTCCATCTAAACCCATTTATCCTTTCATAGCACAGTGTGTCACTCAATTCAGTTTTCAGTCACTTTTTGCAGGAAATACTGGATGAAATTCTATGCAGGAGGTCAGGCTAGAGGATCATAAAGGGTATTTTCAAGAACCAGGTTTACAATGGCCCACATGCAGAAGGGAAGGTGAGCTCCTTCAAGGGGGCCATCACTCCATGATTTTATGACTTCCCTGAAATACTTCTGATCACAGCCCAGAATTACTGGGTGAGGTAGAGTGGGAGCCAAACCTTCTATTACCATCTCTGTGCAGTTTCCCACTGTTAGCTGTATCTCCCTCATATATTCAGACGTATATCCCCCTGTATGCATTGGAGATAGATGGTGTCCCCATGAATGTCGTGAGGGCCTGATAGCTATTACCTAATCAACATTTGGCTGCAGTCTGAGTCTACTTGACCTGGCACTTCTACTCTGTTAATCCATACCCCAGCCTAACAGCTTTGCTGGGCCTCTTTTCCAAGACCTAGTGCATGGCCAGTGTGTGAACCACCAGCTGGGGGAGGTTAGCCCGCAGCCCCGCCCCTTCTGCACCCCGCTGAAGCTGAGAGGCCCTCCCCACTACAGAGGCGAGACTCCTGCCCCAGACTAGTGCCCCCAGTCCCGGAGCACCAGGAGGGCAGGCTGCGCAGCCCAGAACACGGGGAAGGCAGGCAGCGCAGCCCCAGCCCAGCCCACTCCGGGACACTGGAGCCACGCTGAGTGGAAGCAGGAGGGGGATGGGTGGGCCACACCTCACTGTTTGGGGAGGCACTGCCTCCCCCAGCCTAGGATACCTGCCGCCCATGCCCTGGTGTCAGATGTTTAAGCCTGCCCATAATTGCAAGCTATGAAGGGGAAGTCACAGTGGAAACGACCCCACTCTCCATACACAAAACAGCTTCCCATTGAGGAACCCACCCCGCACCCCTGCTTTCCAGGGGGACATTGTGTATCTGAGGAGAGCTCACCTTTGGGACTGGGCTTTTCCCTGGCCCTGTGAGGCCAGGTCTCTGTGATCTTGCCATAGCCACTGGTAATCTGTAGAGCTGAGCTAGGTATATGGTTTCCCAGAGGCCATTGTACTCCTCTGGCTCAGATCTGTAGGCAGCAGTCTGCTGGGACGAGTGGCTGCAGGCCTCAGCGTTCTAGACACGGGGCCTTCTGCTTCCATTTTATTCTCTGTCAGTTTCACGTCGTCAGCCAACATCTCTGATCTATGTCGCAACACCACTCCCGTCCTCCACCAGGTAGATCTGCATAAACTGTTCCGGTATGATTTGCTCAGCCAGCTGCTCCCCAGTTCACTTTTTTGTGTTGGAGCCATTGCCAAAAACGTTTCTTAAAGTTCTGGGCCACTGCTCGAGGTCCAACATCTCTCCCAATGGATTTTGGCCGTGATTGGGCTTGAAGAGGACCTGGACCTTCCTCATCACCTTCAAGTGGACCACCATTGCAGCATGGTGGCCACCTGAGCACTGGGCTATTTTGTTGGCATCCTATCAGATTGGGCTTGGTTCAAGTTGTGTATCTGAGCCTCAATGCCCTAGCTGCACGAGACTATGCATGGGTCTTTGACATCACAGCCAAAAATCATTGACTCTGCTTTCACCTCAGGCCTCTGGACCTCCAGTACCAAGCATTCTGATAAGATTCATAGCATAATCTTCTGTGGCCCTGGCATAAAGGCCCTGATATACAGCTTGAGCCGGCCCTGTCAGGGAGGGTGCCAACAAAATAGCCCAGTGCTTGGCTAGCAAAGCTGTAGTAGTAGTCTGCTCAAAGATGATGCTTCCAGGTCAGCTTCAGGCCTCAACTTTAAGTTTTATCAGAAGAATTGGACCTGGAATAGCACTGAGAAGCCCTGCTGCAGGGTTCATGTTTGCCCCCTGGAATTGTAAAGAGGGTCACCATTTGCTGGACCGGGCGCTATTGCTGTTCTTGCTACTGCACTGCCAACTCCCAAATGAGCTGCTGCTGTGGTTGTTGCACTGCTTGCTGTTGTTGCTGGCTGGCCATTTGTTGGCACTTCTAGTTCTGCTGCTGCTGGGCCACATGTTGTTGGTAGCTGTGCATCAGCCACTTGAATAATGTTTCCATATCTATCACCTTTTCTTTCTCTTTGCCCTTGTGTGTGTGTTCTCACCACTCACTTTCTTCCTTCGAGGCCTTACAGCAGGTCTAGAACACTGCCCACATTCTCCACCAAATTATGACAGAGGCTGGGCTTACTGGGGGTGCTGCCCACTGCTTAGGTCATTGGGTCCCAGGTGTCCCCCTCCTTTGCGTCCCTCTCCGTCAATCACTCCAGCACTATGACAGTCCATCTTTCAGTAGGTAGCGATGCAGTCCTCAAGCTGGGTCACCAGTCACTCTCTTCCAGGGTAACAAAGCCCAACAAAATATATAGAGTCCAATGTTCCTCTAATGCTTTCTCAGGGGCCTAGAACTATGAGTGACCTTGTTACTCCTCTCCCTTGCTTGAGCTAAACTAGGTGACACCTCCCTATCACCCCAGTCTGTTAGCCAATCAATCTCCTCAGAAGCTCTGCCAGCTTTTACTTTGCCTTCCAGGTAACATTTTATCCACCCAAGTCCCCAAGCTCCCATGGAAGAGCATTCCTCTGCAGAGTCCACCCTGTCACTGGACACTCAGAAAATATCAAGTCTGCTGTCTCCAAAGAGATGGTATACACACCACCCTGCTAGTTCAGTTGAGGATTCACACTTTACTGTTACAGCACTAAGAAGAACTAATAATAAAACCAAGAATACGTTTATTAATAAAGAGCAGATTAAAGAGACACTAAGCAAAGATAATAGAAACAGATATGGTTACAAATGGTTACAGATATGATTACACAACAACAAAAAAAGCACTTCTACAAGACTAAAACTTAACTATCAAATAATCTTATCTATAACTTTTCCTTAGTCCTTACTAGTATTCAGTCATACCAGGATTCACATTTTCATGTTTCCCGTATGCCCCACAAGCGGGTTCCTCCATAAACAGATAATCATGTCTTTTCCCCATCTTCTTACAGTCCAGTACATACCTTTGCAATGTACTCTTTGAAGCATACATCTAACAAAGTTCCACTCCCCTGTTGTGTGTTCTTCTGGGTGCAGATACCATGCTGTCTACGTTGGTATTCATTAATATGCTTTTCCTGTTGCCTCACTTCGCAAAGATAGTCCCCACTATCTATGGCTAATCCTGCTTAATTTACAGTAGGAGACACGGAGATAACTACCTCCTGTCCTGTCTGGAGGAAAACCTAACAAAAAGAAAAACAGGTTACAGATCTTAAAGCATAATATCAGTAAGTATCCCTAATTCCCCTTATCGTGTTTATACATACATTCCACAATGATATTAATGACCCGGTTTATTATAAGTAAGGCTACAATTTAGTCATGGGTATTTTTAGTAAAATTCATGGATAGGTCACAGGCAATGAACAAAAAGTCATGGCAGTGACCTGTCCTTGACTTTTACTAAAAATACCCCTAACTAAATCTTAGGTGCTGAGGGTGTGTGTGTGCTCCAGAGGATGCTGCTGCTCCTGGGGGTGGGGACGGCCCGAGGCCCTGCCGCCGCCGCTGCTGCTCCTGGGGGTGGGAGCAGCCTGGGGCCCTGCCACCACCGCTGCTGCTCCAGGCTGAGGGCGGGCCGGGGCCCCACCACCACCACTCCGGGCCAGGGGCCAGTCCGTGGCCCATTGCACAAGGATGGAAGCAGTGGAAAAAAGAACTGTGTCTGTAAATACAACTGAGCGGATAAAGATGAGAAAATGAAGATAAAGCTATTTTACCATCTCACCAAGGAAGAAAAGGATGAGTAATGAGTGAGACACTGGCGCTAGGAATAATGCCCCAAATTCTGCCACAGCTGATAAAGGTGTCTGAGTACTGTGACCCCTAGACACAATGATACTGTAACCAGAGAGACTGATTTTTACCTATAACCAGGAATCTGAAGAAAGAATAGCTACTTAAGTTATGGAGTTTAGAACTCTAGCACCCACACGTAACTTTGTAGACAAGTATTTCCTAATTAGAGACAGATGTTTGTGGAACTCATGATTCCAGGTTACAGAAAGATTGAGAGAAACAGTTCTAAACCTAGAGAAGTGCCTGCAACTAGCAAGGACTGTGAAGGGAAAGGATCAAAACAATGACAGCCAGTCATTTGTAATCGCTTGAGGGCAAATGATTATGTGTGTACAGTCTCTAGTATAAGGGTGCTCCAATCCTGGTTCTATACAATGTAAATAATGAGTAGCAATAGCAACATAAAACAAGAAAGCAAATCCAACATGCCAGAAACCATATATTTTCTTAGTTACAGACAAAAAAAGGTGTGTGAGAGTGTGTAGGGCTTAGGAGAGGGCCAAAGGCCCGTACACAAAACGCAGTTCATGTTTCTGAATTTTGTCTCATAAAAGCAGAAGAGGAATGAGGACCCTTGTGGACTGTGTGTACACCTTCTCCCTCATATAAGTATCCTGATTCACATGGAGATTGTCCTCTCCTGAGACAGCTTTGCATTGGCACACAGTGGCCCTTTCTGGTGCTACATGTTAAGGGGATAACATCATTTCAAGATGTGGTGGTGTCCTCCTGCGGTCTCGTTAGTCTTTCAGCTCCAGGAACTTTGCAAGCATGTGGGCCCTTCAGCCGGACCCCCGCTGTCCTTACCACTCAGCAGCTCTGCTGTCAGAAGCTTGCTGGGATGCTTCACACAACTCCTCCTGGCTGTAGATCTCAGAGCGCTTTCCAGGGACTCTCTGAGGTAGAGAGAGGTGAAGAGGTGGAAGCTCAGGGAATCAGAGGCAGGGCCAGAGTGACCAGAACACAGCAATGGCTCTGTCACACTCCAATGCTTCGACCGCAGTTGCACCAGCCATAGACACTGACTCCATGGGTGCTCTGGGGCTCAAGCACCAGTGTGGATAAAAATCAATTATTAAAAAAAATAAAATAAAAAAATGCTTTTTGAGGAAAAAACCTATCTAAAGATAAAGATACATTATAGCTCAAAGATATCTCATCATGGAATAGGGATTATAAATTCTAATTCTATAGTATGAGACAATATATTCATGTAATATTTAAGAAAAGTTTTGTAAATGAGTTCCAGTAGTTCACGGATTAGGGACCCAATCTTATGGGTTCCAGGGGCTTCTGTATAGATTATAATCTTTCTATCTACCCAATGGGATTCAGTGCTCAATCCAGAAGATACCATCAGAGATGCTTAGTTTTTCAGTTCTGAAACTGTGGATTTGTGTCTCCAGAGGTAACATGCTTGTTCACAGCAAAAATATTTTTAAATAAATAAATATATAGAGGTGAGAAATAACAGACCTCAACCCTACTGTCCCTCTGCAAATTTGTGTACACAGAGTCAATCCCTTCTCTCTCTCTCTCTCTCTAAAAGTGCAAAGTTTCAATAAGTTCAATGAATAGAAGATTGTTGGGGGCGGAATAGATCTGGACAAGGAGAAGAAGTCTGTAGACAAATGTGAGAAGGGAGGGACAGGCAGTAGAAACAAAAGTGAAACTGTTTGAGCAGCATATTCCAGAAGTCTTGAGGTCTTTCTGAGGGTAGCGTTCATTGATTTGAGATCTACCACACCATTCTCTCACTAGAAAACCTATAATGGCAGCAGGCCATAAAAGAGACCCAGTTTGGGAATAAGAACCATTCAAGAAATATATGTTTGCTGATGATGATTTAAAGAAAGTCACACCAGTGAACTAGTGGAAGTCACTTAGCACTTGGATTCAGAGACTGTTGAAGTGATAATCTCACTTTTAACACCAGTAGCTTCTTCTGCCAGTGTAGAAGGAATATTTTCTTCCTTTGGACTAATTCATTCCAAATTGAGAAATTGTTTGGGACCTGAAAAAGCAGGAAAGCGTGTTTTTCTTTTCCAGATTATGAGCAAAAATGAAAGTGAAGATGATTGATTTAGCTGCAGAAGCCAATATTTTAAGTTTCTCATGTTGACCTGGCTGACATAGTCGATTTAATTTTTGTTTTTAAAAAATATATTTCATTTAACTCTTTTACTTAAAAACAATTTTAACAAAAACAAACCTGATTTTAAAAAAACTTGAATGTTTAACTAAATTCAAAAATTCGTATGCTTGTTTTGTTAAAATATTATATGTTTTCTGTTGAAGAAAAAAATCCAGAATACATAAAGTTGTTTTAGTTAAATAAAACAATGTGTGTGTGTGTGTGTGTGTGGTGATGTTGTTCTCCTCCTAATACAGGCTGGCAAGAAAATCCTCCAAATATTAATGATTAATCTGTTGAATTGGAGATAGTTCACCTCCCAATGACTTCATACATATCTGCTTCAATTACCTTTGGTAAATGAAATAACAAAACAATCATTCATTTTCTGATATAGCTGTAAAACTAATCTGAAAAGTTTTCAAAATAAATTACTTTAAAAATGTATAGTGTGTACCTTCTAAAAATGAAACCTACATCTATCTCTGAATTGTGAAGAATATTTATTTAAGGTTATAACAACCAACAAGAATGCACTTTTATGTAGAAATCCATGATTAAATTGAGTCTTCCTGATTAGTGATTTAAATCAATTTGATTTCAATCAAATCCACTCCGTCAAGCACCCACTGAAAAAGATAGGGGTGCGCAGCACCCACAAGCCACAGTCATAGATGGCATGTGACTCTTATGTTGAGGGAGGCGCTGCGCGGGAGCGCTGGAAGCTCCCTAGAAGGAGGGGCATCAGCACCCAGACCGTGGCTCCATCCCCCTGCACTTTGCCCCACGTCCCCCCCTCCCGCTCAGCCTCCTCCCCCTAAAGCCCCACCCCTGCTCCCATTCCACCTCTTCTCGCCCATGCTCCATCTCTTCTCCTGAGGTGCCGTCCCTGCTCCTCTCTGCCTCCTCCAGTACCAGTGACATCTATTCAGTAACTAGAACAGGAGAGAAGTGTTGCTTCCCCATTCCCCCATCATAAACATACAGCTAAGGGTAGCATAAAATTCTCCTTTACCTGTAAGGGGTGAAGAAGCTCAAATAACCTGATTGGCACCTGACCAAAAGGACCAATAAGGGAAGAAGATCCTTTCAAATCTGTGGGGGGAGGTTTTGTTTTGTGCTCTCTTTGTTGTTCTCTCCAGGACATAGAGAGACCAGGGCAGGAAAAACACATCTCCTAAAACCCTACCTGAAATAAGCATCTAAAATTACAAATTGTAAGTAATATAACACATTTCCTTACTATTATCTTTTGTTTTAGCTTGTGAATTTTCCCTAGGCTAAGAGGGAGGTTTATTCCTGTTTTTTGTAACTTTAAAGTTTTGCCTAGAGGGGAATCCTCTGTGTTTTAAATCTTATTACCCTATAAAATTACCTTCCATCCTGATTTTACAGAGGTGCTTCTTTTACTTTTTTCTTTATAATAAAGTTCTGTTTTTAAGAACCTGATTGGTTTTTAGTGTCTGAAAAACCCAAGGGTCTGGTCTGTGCTCACCTTGTTTACCTATTTGGTTAATATATTATATTATTCTCAAGCCTCCCCAGGAAAGGGGGTGAAGAGGCTTGGGGGGATATTTTGGGGAAACAGGAACTCCAAGTGGTCCTTTTCCTGAACCTTTGTCTATCTCACTTGCAGGGCCAGCTCTAGGATTTTTGCCACCCCAAACAAAAAAAATTTTGGCCGCCCCTGCTTTTTTTTCGTGCCCCCCCGGCTCCGCCCCAACTCTGCCCCTTCCCCAACTCCCCGGCCCTGCCTCCTCCCCTGGGCGTGCCACATTCCCCCCCCCCCCCACATTGCTTCCTATGGCTCCCCCCCCCCGCAACCCCTCACCCTAGCTCACCTCCGCTCTGCTTGCTCCCCTGAACACGCTGTCGCTCCACTTCTCCCCCCTCCCTCTCAGGCAAGGGAAAGGCAGCACGTTCAGAGGAGCAGGCGGAGTGGAGGTGAGTGCGGGGGGGGGGGCGGATAGAGGAACCGCTCCCTGCTCCAGCTCGCCTCCGCTCCACCACCACCGCCTTCCCCGAGCGCGCCGCCGCTCGGCTTCTCCCTCCCTCCCCTCCCCAGGCTTGCCATGCGAAACAGCTGTTTGGCGGGTGGCAAGCCTGGGAGGGAGGAGGAAGAAGCTGAGCCGCGGCGCACTCGGGGGAGCAGGCGGAAGCGGAGCGGGGGCACATTTCTAGGGGCAGCAGGGCCGGCGGCAGAATGGCGCCCCTAGAACTGTGCCCCCCGCCCCAGTGCCTGTTGGTTTTGCTGGTGCCGAGAGCCGGCCCTGCTCGCTTGGTGGTGGCAGCAATGCCGTCCAAGGACAAGGAAGAATTTGTGCCTCGGGGAAGTTTTTAACCTAAGCTGGAAGAAATAAGTACCCTGGAGTGAGGAGGGAACCCTGACACCCCAAAACGGGCAGAGCCCCTCCTCCCTAACCCCCCACACCCCTCTTCTAAACCACCCACCAGGGAAACCGAAAGTCGGCCCTTTCATGGCCCCCGGCGCGCTGCGGAGCTGCTTGAGTCAATTCACTACATTTCCCAGAGACCCGCGGGGCGGCCTGACGCATGCGCGCTGCTCTCGCCCTCTGCCTGGCCGCTGCCTCGGTTGCGTCCTGGCACTTGCCGTTTCCGCTTGGCCCCGGGAGCGCGCCGGGGCAGCATGTCGGCTGCGCTGAGGTTCGACGGGCGGGTGGTGCTGGTGACTGGCGCCGGGGGAGGTAAGCGGCTCGCGCGGGCCCTGTGGGCTTGCACTGCACGGCGTGGTACTGGCCCGCTGGGCGGGGCTGCCTTGGCCAGGGGTCGCCAGTGCTGCTCCCGTAGGTGCTGGCTGAGGCGGGCCGCGGGTTTGGAGAAAGAGTTGGCTGCGGGCATTGGGAGCTAAAGGGGGATCCTGCGGCTCTGGCTGCAGCTGAAAGGGCCCCTCTGCCTTTTGGGAAGGAAAACTCTGCCTGCCAATAACAAGGGTGCAAATGTGGGGGCTCGCGGGCGGTGGCGGCGGCCAGCTATTTATTCTGTATACTCCGGTATTCTGGGCGTAGGATGTGCCTCAGCTGTGCAGAACTGGGGCAAAGGTTTTCCTGAACTGGGGCAAAGGTTTTCCCTCCTTGAGCAGGGAGTTTGATTTCGCGGTGTCAAGGGTAAAGTCACTCCCCACTCCTTTGAAGGAAAGAGATCCATCACTCTCATGTTGACAACAGGCGTCCTGCGTGTTTTTGCTTCAATTTGCAAGATAATTGTATTTTGAAAGACTACTTTTCAAAACACAGCTACCTGGAATTAAAGCATGCGGGCTGTTTGAAATCTAAAGAGTGTTCAGGTGCTGACAGAGGCACAAAGCAAACTGTAGAGATTTTGTTTTCTTTCATAATTTATAATAATCTTAGGTGATACCCACTGAAGCCTTGATCCTGCAATGAGTTCGGTAGAGGAGTAGGAACTGTTTCCCCTCTCACCAATGCTATGCAGCTCTCTTTGCTGGAGTGGGGATTTGGGCCATTTACGCAATAGCCAAGCAAAGGGCAACAAATTGTCTATTCCAGGGCTTTAGCTGAGTAGGTAGAGCAGATTAATTTAAGCTACTTTACTGATACTTGCAAGAATAGTTGGCAAAAAGTTTTCAAACAAATGTTTTTTAAAGTTGACTGTATGAAGCAGAGTAAGAGCTTTAAAGCTACTCTGAATGCTTTTCAGCTCTTGCCCAGATGTTCCTTTGCTTCATGTTAGTTTGCTGTGCTGTTCTGTAAATCTTTCTTCTTAGGTGATCACTTTTACAGATTTCACTGAAGACAATAGGAAATAATACAAGATAAAAAAGCAAAAAGTTGCTTGGTATCAGTGGATCATTAGCATGTACAACTTGTACTAGAAGCCTTAGGATTCTTGAAAGTGGTGGTTTCAAGATAGCTGTGGTTTCACTATAGCTTTTTAAATAAAAATCAGTACTTAATATGTGTCAAAGTCCAATTCAGGACTCACATAATTTGTCAGACCACTCTGTTTATTAGCAAAGCGCTTTGCCAATGCACCCAGATGTGAGCCTCTCTCTGAGGCTCAAGATAACTTATTTATACAGCTAAGCCAAAGCCAATTTAACATAAGACAAAAGAAAGCAGAAACTGACAAATATACATACATATCTTATTTGCATACTAACGTTTACCAATCTCCTAGCTCAGTAGGAGCTCTAAGTTAATTAGTTTGAGGACCCATTGTCTCACACTCCTTAATGTTTCTCTTCCTGACAACTATATTTCAACAAACCCTTCAAGTAGCATTTCTTTAATGAATTATAATTTCAATATAATTCATTCTACTTTCACAATCCCTCCTTTTGGTCAAGCTACGCAATGACCAACAATGACTGGGTTCCACATATCAATCGTTCTTTATCTCTTTGTTCATCAGTGATATTTAAAATCATCAAATTAGCACTCTGGTTTGGGGCAGCTATCTGTGTAGCACGCCTGACACAATTTTGGATACCCACAGGAAAATAACTGAAAACATACAAAAATTATTAGGATTCCAAACAGGAGAATTAGGGCTCCCTGAAACAACCAGTTTCCTATGCCAGAGAAATTGAAAAGGTTACTTAGCCACTTCCATAAAGATCTTGGCTCTTCGTGGGGAAGATATGCGATTTGTTCTAAGTGGCTAGCACGATCTGTTACCTCATTGGTGTTGTCTCGTATATACACACAGCAGTCTTTTCCAATGAGAGCACAAGTCCCTCCTTTTGCCGCCAGCACTATGTCCAATGCCTGACGGTTTTGGAGAGCCATCTGTCAGATTGCCCCTGTTTCTTTGGCCAGGGCTCTTAAACTTTCTCCGGTTTCATTTGCCATTATTTCAACTACTGCTTGTAACCTTAGGAGCCTTTTTGCATGGTGTATTACTCCCACTAATGGTATTAAGGAACCGCCAATGGTCGCTTCCCAGGTTAAGGGGCTTATGTTATTTACATACCATTGGGAATCTGTTAAGTCCCTTCTTTTTCGCCTGAAATTGCGGAGGTGTTCTCGAGGGAAGGTTCCTAGCACTCGGAATTGTGGGAATAGTCGGGCGGGATAACAGATTCCGGACCAATTAGCTGGTAGTGCGGTATAAGCTCTGGTCCCACACACCCAGTGATGGCCTATTAAGGCCGGGAAGGGTCGGTTGCACCCATTTGTCATATAGGTGTTTGCAAAGGAGGAGTAGTATCCCCCAAAGGGTGCAGGGTAATTCTCCTTACAAGGAGTGGTGTTATTTGCATGACATTGAAAGTTTGTATTGTTTTCACTAAGGTTACTGTAGGGGGAACATGAGATTGATTTCTCTGTTTGATCCCAGGTTGAGAAAAAATTCATATCTCCATACGCCACTTTTTAGTTTTGTTTGAATAATCCCATACACCATTGGCCACAATATGCTGAAGGCAACGGCTTTTCCCCAGATCCAGCCCTGTCCCATTACACACCCAACACCAATGACCTTTTCCCTCCACCACACTTATCCATTTAGATGCATTTATTCCCACCGCTTCCCAAGTGTCATTGCTGTTCCATATTTTGTTAAACGGACAAGGCCCTCCAGTGAGGTCCGGGGACTTGAGTGGGATAGCCAGGACAGGAACACCAGTTTGAGAATGGGCTGGGATGTGGCTGCAGACTCAGCAATTAGAAATATTAAGGGTCTGAGCTATCCACACTTACTGCTGGATAAAAGAATTGTCATCGTGGTCTCCCCAGACTGTAAGATACCAGCAGCCGAGGAACAGGCAGAGGCGCATGTTGGAGGCAAGGCTCTTCTGGTTCTGACAACCTCAACTGAGGGAACCGCAGTCATGGTTTTACGCCCACCAGGGTTTTTTTGTTTTTTTGTTTTTTTTCTTATCTGCTTCTGGCAACCCTTACGAGAGCATAGATTGTAAGGTATTGCAGACTGTTCCTCTACGTCTTCTTCTGGAGTCAAAATTGACTCTGTGTTGTCCTGAGGTGATGATTGGTTCTCTGGGGATGGTGCCTTCTTACACTGTGAAGCATGTATGCACGCTGCGATGCCAGATAGTTTAACAGCCATCTGCATAGTAAGCAGTACCTGGTAAGGACCCTTCCACCGGGGCTCCAAGGCGTGCTTTCGATGATGGCGCCGTACGTAGACCCAGTCACTGGCTCGAGGTTGTGGCAAGTGTCGGAGGTGGGTTCCGTGGGCAAGGCTACGCGAACCTGTGAATGGAAGTGACTTACAGCTTGCATTAGTCCCTTGCAATGCTGAAGGAGCGCACTGTGAGTCAAGTTCAAATCTGGAACAGGAGTAATGGTAGTCATAGCTTGCATAGGGCGTCCCATAACAATTTCAAAGGGACTTAATTTATGCCTTTGAGATGGAGTGGATCTCATGTCCATAAGGGCTAATGGTAAGGCTACTGGCCAGCTTAATCCTGTAGAGTCACAAATTTTAGCAAGCTTATTCTTAAGTACACCATTTCGTCTTTCAACTGCACCTGCACGCTGTGGGTGGTAGGGACAGTGCAACAGGTGTTTGATATGCAATATATGGCCCAGGTGTTGAACAGGTTGTCCAGTAAAATGTGTACCCCGATCACTGGACAGAGTAGCAGAAATTCCCTTGGCAGGCATAATATGATTTAACAAACATTTGGCAACAGACAGTGAGTCAGCCTTGCGACAAGGAAAGGCTTCAATGCAACCGGAGAATAAACACACCATAACCAATATAAATTCATATTGTTGACACTTAGGCATTTGTGCAAGAACGGTGTTTGAGGCAGGCCCCGGAACCCCTGGGCCACTTTTACAGGTTTACCAATATTATGGCTTTGGCAAATGGTACAGGCTGCACAGTGGTAGGCTGCAAAAGAGCTAAAATGGGGGGGCCCACCATCCTGTCTTTGTTACAGCAGAGACCATCCCCTCCTTTCTGACATGCGAAACACCGTGTAGCAGGGCGGCCAGAGATGGGTAGAGTGAAAAGGGGGCTACAAAGGCGCCAGTAGGCAAGCGCCAAAAGGAATCGGGATGTAGAGAGCAACCTTGGGAAACCCAGGATTCTCTCTGGGGCAGAGTCTTGGAGCAGGGTGAGGTCAGTGAGGGACCAGGAGGGTAAGAGGAGAGCAGAGAACAAGGGAATCAGACATTTTGATTAGGCGCGCTGCAGCAGCCAGAGCACGCAGGCAGGGGGGTAAGCCTTGGGCAACAGGATCTAAAGTGGCAGAGAAATAAGCTACTGGGCGGTTCTTTTCTCCGTGCATCTGAGTGAGAACTCCAAGTGCACACCCAGATTGTTCGTGGCAGAAAAGGGTAAAAGGCTTAGAATAGTCAGGCAGCCCTAAGGCAGGGGCAGAAGCCAAACCCTGTTTGAGGGAAACAAAGGCAGAATTGGCCTCAGGGGGCCACGGCATGGGGTCAGGCACAGAGAATCCAGTGAGTTCCTGGAGAGGTTTTGCAAGGGAGGCATATTGGGGAATCCATTGTCTGCAAAATCCAGCCATGCCTAAAAACTTCTGGACCTGGCTTGGGGAGCGGGGTCGGGGAAAGCTAAGGATAGCTTGGACGCGGGTGGGAGAAAGTGCACGGGAACCCTGGGAGAGGAGAAAGCCGAAGTATGTGACAGAAGCTTGACAGAGTTGTAGTTTAGAGCGAGAAGCTTTGTGACCCTTACTTGCTAGGGCAGTAAGGAGCACTAAAGAGTCAGTTTCAGAGGCAGACAATGAAGGGGAACAGAGGAGTAGATCATCTGCATATTGGCCTAGTGTGGACCTGGATGGGAAAACAAGGTCAGCAAGGTCTCAGGCTAATGCTTGGGAAAAATATGACGGGCTTTCAGTATACCCCTGGGGCAGTTTGGTCCATGTGTATTGTTGCACCTTGTAAGAAAAGGCAAACAGGAACTGGGAGTCAGGGTGAACCGGGAGAGAAAGGAAAGCAGAGCACAAATCAACAACAGTAAAATGAGTTGCATCTGGTGAGATAGAAGCCAGAATATTTGAGAGAGGCAAGTTTTGATTCTGTCCACCTATGATTTGCCTCTTCCCACCACTGCATGAAACAATCAACCTCTCCTTTTGCGAATTTAGTTGTAGGTTGGCCGAGTTTGTCTTTTAAGACGTCTACTCGGTCTTTGTCCCAAGAGCCTAACAGTGGCCACTGAATTTTGGGATTCTCCCGAGTTAGCCTTTTGCATTCCCATACACATCTCCTTGCCCTGCCCCCCCCCCCCCCCCCCCCCCCCCCCCCCCGCCAAGGTCAGCCTTTTGAAGCCATCCCCCACCCATGTCATGAGGTTTTCTGTTCATTAAAACACAGCAATGCTAGCAACAAGACAAACAACACAAAACATAGATCCATGGTATTCTGAGTTATTCTTCAGCTGGCGCCAGCTTGCTTGTAGAGTCTAAAAACAAAAGAAACAATTTCCACCCCCCTGGTGGGGACAGATTATTGCTTAATAATAATACCACTTTCTTTTACAAATTTCCTTGCTAATTGCAGGAAAAACAGAAGAATTACCTACAGGCTGTACTTATTTTGTTCTATAGTCAGGCTGTTCTATAGTCAGGCTAGTGAATTACCCCACTCACTGGTCATTTATGAAATTCATGAGGTGGTGTACCTCAGTTTCCCCTCTTGTGCAACAGACCATGTTTGCAATAGTTTCTCTGCTGTACCAAGCTATAAGTTTATTCTCAGGTAATAGCGGAGACACAGCTACAGATTTTAGCACTATTCACACACACAAAATTCTCTTTTGCCTAACATCCCTTGCACTGTGATTACTCTTTTACACAACTGTACCCCGATTACACTTCCATCTTGTACAACTAGACACAACCAGGAGCAGCCAAGTTAAGTTCCAGTAGAAACCCCTTACATCCTTTAGTGATTTTGATTACATTACCCAATAGTCAAATAATTTTGATCAGATTCTCTCTCTGCCTGCAGCGGTCCCTTATAAACCATTTCTGTGGGAAAAGGGCCCATTTTCCCTCAGAATAGCTATAAAGGCTTCTGGGGACAGAAGTGTAGTGCTGGTAGTAGTCACTCTACCTGACCGCCTTAGCTTAGACCATTTTTCCAGAAATTTACAGGAGTCTGGACTCTTCCTAAAATACATAAACTGAGCCGGCGTTCCTTTAGGGAACTGTCCCGACTTAGACGTCTGGTTACCCATACAGGAGGACTTTACACACCAATCACACAAGAAGGAAAGTTGGGTTCGTCAGAGCAATGCCCAGTGCAACACACAAAAGGAGCCCACAGGCTACTGCCTCAATCGCCCTTGATTTCACACTAAGGGTTTTACCCAAGGCGCGGTGCGGCTGCGATTATGCAGATTTCACTCACTCAGACCGTGGGGAGAGGAACCCTTTGGTCAGCTGATCCCCGGACGGAGACGGTGCCCAGACTCAAACACGCCACAGGGAGGACGGATAGACACAGAGACAAGACAGTTCTCAGTCCGGACAAAACACAGAAATAATTACCTGACCAGATTCCTGATGTCAGATCCCGAGATCCCTACCAGAACAGAGTGGGAACCAACAGGTTCGAGGGCGTAGACTTCACTGTGGTCATGCATCCTTCCGTTCTGGCGGAGGACCGCTCAGGCCAAATGCCCAGGTGCCAGCTTGCGATGGCCGTCCTAAGAACAGTCAGGAGTCACACAGCCCCAGAGAAGACGGTTGCCATCTCGGTGGAACCTCCAAATTGTCAAAGTCAGATTCGGGACTCACATAATTTGTCAGACCACTCTGTTTATTAGCAAAGCGCTTTGCCAATGCACCCAGATGTGAGCCGCTCTCTGAGGCTCAAGATAACTTATTTATACAGCTAAGCCAAAGCCAATTTAACATAAGAGACAAAAGAAAGCAGAAACTGACAAATATACATACATATCTTATTTGCATACTAACGTTTACCAATCTCCTAGCTCAGTAGGAGCTCTAAGTTAATTAGTTTGAGGACCCATTGTCTCACACTCCTTAATGTTTCTCTTCCTGACAACTATATTTCAACAAACCCTTCAAGTAGCATTTCTTTAATGAATTATAATTTCAATCTAATTCATTCTACTTTCACATATGTTTAACTACAGATCTATCAAAATGCTTTGTTTAATTCTCAATAGGTGCTTACCTTGTTTTGATTGTAGTACCATTGCTTTTACACAGTGATTTAGAAGTTGATCCTTTTATAAAGGTCAGAACTAGTGAGGGAGTCTAACACATCTTGATCTTTGCTTTAAGTTATGGTTCCCTGTACCCTTCACTTAGAAACCTTTTGCAGACAGGTAAGTATTCTTTCCCATTCCTGTAGGTGTTCCTGATGAGGGACCTCAGCAGCTCTCGAGGAAGTGAAAGCAGGGTCATTTAAATGAGAAATTTGATTTTTCCAGTCATTACATATATTGTTACATTGTTTTCAAAGATTGGATTTCAACTTTTTAAAATTGTCCCTTCAACTATTTGGGATATAAAAAAGGCTACATCTTATAAACAAAATGCAGATGTAAGAAAAATATTACATTCTTCTCAATTATCCTGTTTTCTTAAACCAATGTTACTTTGCCTCCCACCTATTGTTAAGTTTTTTTATGAAGTAAATTTCCTCATTTATTGTCCTTCAGTTATTTTTTTCAAGCAAAGACATCTTGAACGTTATTAGGAGTCCAATTCTGGGCTCAGATATAAAATAAATCCAAGATTTCTGCTTAGTCAATTAAGTGGTAGATGTAATCTCTAGAAATTGAGATTATAGAAGAGTTCTTTGGAAAGAGAGGGACTGGGAGCAAATCTTTTATTATTAGCGTTGGATATTTATGTAGCCACCACATAGATTGCTTTGTGTGTAATGGTTTATAAACAGGAATCTCCATATCATAATCACCCTGTCTGATCCATTGGGTGACACCATTCTCACTGGTCTGTGCTTTTGGATAGTTCAAACATCATGGAGGAAGGGGCACCTTAACTTTGCACAGCTCAAGGGGCTACATTACACCTTGCCAGTAGCCAAATATTGGAGCCATATTATTTTCTAATATGTAGGCATGGCACCAAAGAGATTACCAAATGAAAGCATCACATAATAGGACCTGTAATCTCAACTTCAATTTCTAAATCCTTGGTTTGTTTACTAGATATAGCACGATCAATATGTTTCCAAACAGCCTTTGTGAGCCAGTTTTAAGTGATCTCACGGGGGAACAAAGGCACTTTGTGTGCACTTTGAAAAATCCTCCTCCTCCTCCTTACACTTTATTCAGTCATTTGTTTAATTCATAAGAAAATTACTTGTGTGGAAAAGAATCGCAATTTCTGCCCTTGATCCACATTTGTTAACATTTTGACTGGTATGATTGGATAATATCATTGTCCATAAAAACAACTGTTGTATTCAACAGGCCTTAAGTTTAAATAAAGACAAAGGTGAAAGACTAATAGAAGATATGAAACATTAAATGTTGCATTATACTTCATATTAGGTGAGCTGCTTTGTGCTCCTTGCTTATGCCAATAATTGACTTGCTTCTTGTTTTGGTCCAAGTACACCTCTACCCCGATATAATGCGGTCTTCAGGAGCCAAAAAATCTTACTGCGTTATGGGTGAAACTGCGTTATATTGAACTTGCTTTGGCCTCTAGCATTTCCGTTATTAATACTCACTTCCCGCCCCCTGACTGACTCTTCAGAACCCCCAACCCATCCAACCCCTCCACACTCCTTGTCCCCCTCCCAAGACCCCACCCCCTATCTAAGCCCCCCTGCTCCTTGTCCCCTGACCGACCCCACCCCCTACCCAACCCCCCTGCTCCCTGTCCCCGACTGCTCCGACCCCTATTCACACCCCCGCCCCCTGACAGGCCCCCCAGGACTCCCACGCCCTATCCAACGCCCCGACCACTCCGCCCCCAGAACCTCCGAACCATCCAACCCCGCCTGTCCCCTGACCGCCCCCTGAGACTCTCTGCCCCTTATCCAACCGCTCGGCCCCGGCCTGGCACCCTTAACACGCCGCTCAGAGCAGTATGTTGGAGCCAGACGCGCTGATCTGCTGGAGCGCGCAGCCCCGCCCCGCCCCCCAGAGCGGTGCTTTACCACGTCATATCTGAATTCGTGTTATATCGGGTCGTATTATATTGGGGTAGAGGTGTAATTGGCACCGATTTTATCAATATGGGTAAAAGGCACTATAATAGTTTAAATAATTATGATTGGAGTTGAACTTGTGTTTGCATGATATGACAAGGTTTCCTTTTCAGTAGACAAAACTAAATTAAACTAGGAGCTGTCTTATTAACTTAGAATGTAGTTCATTAACTTGAAGCATTTTCTCCCACTGCAAAACCGGAATACGTTCCTGTATTTTGTAGCCTGCCCCATCAAGTGTCACAAATGCCTCCTTCACAAGCACAAAACTCTCCTGGAGCTTTAGCGACAAGCAGCTTCCATGATGACTCTTCTGGGTGCTGTACCAAGAAGTGAGCATGGGGAATACTTAGCACAGGGGTTCTCAAACTGGGGGTCGGGACCCCTCATGGGATCACGAGGCTATTACATGGGGGGTTGCGAGCTGTCAGCCTCTACCCCAAACCCTGCTTTGCCTCCAGCATTTATAATGGTGTTAAATATATAAAAACGTGTTTTTAATTTATAAGGGGAGTCTCACTCAGAGGCTTGCTGTTTGAAAGGGGTCACCAGTAAAAAAAATTTGAGAACCTCTGACTTAGTGTTTTAAATTGTGGATTTGGCCCTCAGTTTCTGAGCTAATTTGCTTTCTTTTATGTTTCAGTTTTCAGAACACACGACTTTGCTTTTGTGGTAACTTTTAGTTGGAATTATTTTCAATTAAATATGCACATTTTAATTTTTTAATGTCTGATTTCAGCTCAAGTGACAATTTCTCCACATGACTTTAACTAGTTTAAATTGTATTGGTAGAAAAAATACTGACTCTGAAGCTTTTTTTGTTTGTTTTTTAAAACTAGGATTGGGTAGAGCATATGCTCTAGCTTTTGCTGAAAGAGGAGCTTCAGTAATTGGTAAGTTGTTTCTTAATTATTTTGATCCCTTGCCAGTAACCTTTGTCTCTCTCTTTTTAAAGAAACAAAAACAAATACTCTACTGGGATTCAAACTTCATGACTTCTTTGCCAATAACCTTTGTTCTTTAATAAGTTATCCTCCGAACTCCTGAGATTCAAACTTTATTTCTGAGCTTCTGGTTTTGAAACAAGTAACAATCTTTGGCTGAGGGAGTCTCTTCACTGAAAGGCTATCGAGAGATATAACTTAACCCTAACTTGACTTCCATGCATTCACGAAAACCCTTAACTCAAGTGTGGTGGTGATATTTTACTTGAGTGGCAGGCTCAAAAGCGGGGCCTGGGCTAAAGCTCTCCTTAGCACAACTCCTCAGCTGTTAATCCAAGTGGGCAGTGTGGATTCCAGGATGGATTTGATTTAAATCATTATTTAAGACACTAGTCAGGAAGACTCGATTTAATCATGGATTTCTACATAAAAGTGCATTCTTGTTGGTTGTTATAACGTTAAGTCATTGGGAGGTGAGCTATCTGTAATTCAACAGGTTAATCATTAATATTTGGAGGATTTTCTTGCCATGCTGTATTAGGAGGACAGCATCACGAGACACACGTTTAAATTGTTTTAGTTAACTAAAACAACAACGTTATGTATTCTGGATTTTTTTCTTCAACAGCAAACATATAATATTTTAACAAAACAAGCATATGAATTTTTGAATTTAGTTAAACATTCAAGTTTTTTAAAATCAGGTTTGTTTTTGTTAAAATTGTTTTTAACTAAAAGAGTTAAATGAAATATTAAAAAAAAACAAACCCAAAATTAAATAGACAGGTCAACATGAGAAACTTAAAATATTGGCTTCTGCAGCTAAGTTGGTCGTCTTCACATTCATTTTCGTGTTTGTTCATAATCTGGAAAAGAAAAACAAGCTTTCCTGCTTTTTCAGGTCCCAAATGATTTCTCAGTTTGGAATGAATTAGTCCAAAGGAAGAAAATATTCTTTCTACACCGGCAGAAAAAACTACTGCTGTTAAAAGTGAGATTATCACTTCAACAGTCTCTGAATCCAAGTGCTAAGTCACTTCCACCAGTTCACTGGTGTGACTTTCTTTAAAACATTCTTAGCAAACATATTTCTTGAATGGTTCACCCTTAGCTCTGAACTTTATTATAGTTTTCATTATGGAGGGATGATTGCTGGATGTCCATGTCATAGCCAACTCCTCTTCTTCAGCAGTTAAGGTTTCACCCTGGTACCGAGTATTGAGAATATTTGCAAGAAAATGAGCTGGAGATAGTGCTTGTCCCATTTGTTTTTTTTAATGCTTGTAATTTACCTCTGTCATTGCATATTTCTCTCTCACTCAGTTCTTTCCAAATTTCATCAGTGTCAGCAATAAAACAGCTGTTTCCCTTTTTTTGTTCAAGGCTACAGAAATAGGCTTCAGGGTACTCAGCATGTGTTCAACATTTCTCTTAAGCCCAATGTTGAGAACTTTAGCTGTGACCGTGACATCTGTTTTTTCACGATTTTGTTCACAAACTGATTAGGCCAGTTCTCAATATGGTGCTCAGAACAGTTCACTACTGAGTTTCATCGCACATCTTGTGGGAAAGTTAGCGTGGTTCCTCCCACTTTTTTCGGAGCAGCTGCTGCAAAGTGGTTGTTACGGAAGTATTTTGCAATTTCCACAACATAAGTCTTTATTTCTGGAACACTGAAGTCTTTGGCTAGGAGGTGCATCAAATGAGCCCTGCAACCGTATGTTATTAGCTTGGGACTCTCTTCTAAATAATTTCTTCTCATCTTGGATACATTTGCAGCATTGTCTGTGACCAAGCTGCATACTAGACATTTGCTTTTTTTTTTTTTTTTTTTTTTTTTTTTACAGATTGTTATAGCTTTTACTGCTACTTCTTGTAAATATTTCTGCTGTTTGCATTTTCTGATGTATCAGTTGTTTCTGTAAGGAAGAGACAGCACATACAACAGGATCATTGTGGACATTGCTCCATCCATCAAGACTCAGGTTAACAATTTTATCCTCTAGACCTTTTGCACACTGCTCAGTTTCTCTTTCATACGCTTTATCCAGCAATTTGCCTGCGACATCTGCTCTGTTGGGTGGACTGTATCCTGGTCTTAATGACTGAACCAGGTTAATGAAGTGGATGAATGAATGGATTCTCAGTCATACGAAAAGGAGAGTTTGTTGCATAAACAAACCAGGCAGTTTTTTCATCAATTACCTCTTTTTGTAATCTGCTAGTTCTTATCACAAACTTACCTATGGTTGTTTCTGGATGATGGAGATTTTTTTTATTCCTTTTTGTTACAGGTGTTATACTGAGGCTATGTGACATACGTGATGTGACTGAAACACTATCAGTGGCAGATAACTCTGAAACTATAGAAAATGATGGTGATCTTGAAGGTGGATAGTCTTCAGAATTCTGTATGTTGAGGAGGGATTCTCCTAAACAAAATAAGTCAATGCAGTTATTTAATTATTATTACCATACTGCTCATTGAGTATTACTCATTCCATTCACTGACACTCAGCACGACCTGAAAGGTGAAATTGTGAAAGGAAAATCTGTCTATTTCAGCTATTTATTTTTTATCACAAGTGCATCTAAAATGATAGTACCATAGAGTAACAACTATATTTTTTGCTCAAACATGAGAATTCAAGAATAGTTCAGAAGGAAGACAGGCAATCCTTAGGAAAGAAGTATGAAATAAGAAAGTTTACTAACCTGAAGATCTTGCATGTTCAGACATGTTCCTTTCATCATCTTCAACACCGCTTCCTTCTGAGAAGGAACACTTTTTTCGTGATGTTGTTTCAGTTAGGCATCCAGGCCTTGCATTTCTTTGGTGCACTGTTTGTATTTTGCACGCATGCCTGTCTTACCCACAGGCAGAGGAACTTCATTAAAATATTCCCAAACTGGGTCTCTTTTACAGCCTGCTGCCGTTATAGGTTTTCCCTTCCAGTGAGAGAATGGTATGGTAGATCTCAAATCAATGAACGCTACACTCAGAAAGACCTCAAGACTTCTGGAATATGCTGCTCACACAGTTTCACTTTTGTTTCTACTGCCTGTCCCTCCCATCTTACATTTATCTCCAGACTTCTTCTCCTTGTCCAGATCTATTCCGCCCCCAACAATCTTCTATTCATTGAACTTTTTGAAACTTTGCACTTTTAGAGAGAGGTAAGGGATTTACTCCATGTACACAAATTTGCAGAGAGACAATAGATTTGAGGTCTGTTATTTCTCACCTCTATATATTTATTTATTTTAAAGCATTTTTGCTGTGAACAAGCGTGTTACCTCTGGAGACACAAATCCACAGTTTGAGAACTGCAAAACTAAGCATCTCTGATGGCATCTTCTGGACTGAGTTCTGAGTCCCATTGGGTAGATAGAAAGATTAACCTAAATAATCTATACAGAAGCCCCTGGAACCCCATAAGATTGGGTCTCTAATCCGTGAACTACTGGAACTCATTTACAAAACTTTTCTTAAACATTACGTGAATATATTGTCTCATACTATAGAATTAGAATTTATAATCCCTATTCCATGATGATACATTATAGCTCCAAGACATATCTTAATTAAAACTATCTTTAGGTAGGTTTTTTCCTCAAAAAGCATTTTATCAAAAAAATAGATTTTTTTTTTTTATTTAAAAAAAAAAATCATTGATTTTTATCCACCCTGGATACAGACTAGCATCGGTTGAATGTTGCTAGTTCTTCAGTGCCTTATCATAATTCACTGATGCCTAAAAAATACAGACACGTTCTCCTGCAATATACTGAGAAATAGTTCATTGTGTGACTCATCTAACTACGGTGCTTAGACCCATGGGATTTGCCCCCAGAACTCTTATTGCCATGCACGAGTGAGGGGGGCACCAGTGTGAATACAACAACTTGAGTGTTGTTTCTCAATGTGGCTGCTCTCCATTGAGTTAGGCTGACTCGAGAGGAGTAACTCTAAACATAGATAAATCAAGTTAGTTATGCAGTGAAGACACATCTTTACGTTTCAACTGAAAGATGCCACCTCCAGCAGCACAGTACTGTCTGCCATCATGCTGGGATATTAATTCAGTACAGACTTGGGAAGAGTGCTTCCTACTGTATTGTCAGCAGAACTTGATCTAGAAAGGAAGACTTCCATGGAACGAGGGTTTTCAGTTTTTTTCATAGTGACGATGTGGACCACATCTCAGTAGAGTCTCGTGGACATTTCCTTTTACGTTTGTGGTCACACACATCTCCCTCCCATTTATGGTCATATAACATCCATTGAGCAACTACAGGAATTGTTTAAATGGACAACTGTTAGGAAGTGCTTAGTGCAATATAGCATCTAAGAACCAGAAGGAAAGCCAGCATCATGTTGTCAAAGTTTCCAGGGTAGTCGCACGTCTGACCCTTTTGTGACCTACTTTAGAGCACCCTACTTAGGCCTCAGACCTCTAGCTGTCAGTTTTCTTGGGGCAAAGTCATGCAACACTCTCCCTTTTGATGGAGAATTTAGGTGACAATTGCTCCTGCAATTCACTATGATCACCAGCAGGTCTGACTTTAGTTCACCAGTTGTCCTGTTCTCCCAGGGGCAATGACAGGATTATCCATTGACTAGCCAGCCTTCATAAATTAAATTATTGTTTGTTCAGAACAACTTACAGAGAAAACATTTTAAAAACAATAAGTAGCTTACATGCTGATCTAGTTTACCAGGCTGCTATTAATTTTCCAGTTAATTAGGCTGTTGTTCATTTTCCACATGGAAACCCTTATAGGAACAAAATACTTCAAAAGGAGTAAGACCCATGTCAGGTTGGTCTCTTTATACAGTTCTCAATTCTTTGATTGTTACCTATTGCTAGCCAGTTCAAACCAGTATATATAATTTCCCTCATGGACCTGTTTACTCTGCCCAGGTGACATTTTGGGAATCACCCAGATCAGTAAGGGGTTCTGTCGCTGCCTGCCCGGTAACCTTGCAGTGTCTTAATGCTGTGCGGCTATTGCTCAGATGCCTGACACTAATAGCATGCCCCCAAGCACAAGATCTTCCACCAGCCACATTGCACAATGACAAAAATAGTTCTTCCAGAACTAAGGCTCCCCAAATCCATCCTCCCCAACTACCAGACACTTGTACCATTCCCCTGTGGTTCATCAACCCTTCAGTTATCCGTTCACTTTGGCAAACACACTGGACAGAGTTTGCGCAACAGAGACCTGCTTGGGATAAAAATAAACAAAAAGTTCATTTAATAAGATCATAGACTCATAGGACTGGAAGGAACCTTGAGAGGCACTCACAGCAGGACTAAGGGCACATCTGTACTGGCAAAGTTATAACGCCACTTAGAGAGTGCTAAAGGGAAACGGCTGTTGTGTGTTCACACTGTCAGCTGCCTACGCAATAGCGTGTTCACACTTGTGGCACTTGCGGCGCTATTCGGAGCGGTGGACTCTGGGCAGCTATCCCATAGAGCACCTCTTTCTCTTCTGCCGCTAAGACCTGTGGGAAGGCAGAGGGGATCATGGGGCATCCTGGGTCCTGTCCCAATGATCCATGCTGCATTGTGTCACATCCCAGAAATCCCAGTGTTTCCATCCGCATATGCAGCCCTGTTTCAACAGTTTGTGTACTGCACACCCTGCCTTTTCGGGCTGCAGGAATGGATTCCAAACTGTTGATCAGTATGCTGTTCGCTCTGACTAAGACGTCACGAGTGGCAGTGGAGTTATTCCTTAAACTACAAAAGCAAGAGGAGTGCGACACTGATCTTGCCACGTGTAGTAGCTACGACACGAGATTGATCAGCACCTCCGTGAATGCCACAAGCACAGTGGAATACCGCTTTTAGGCTTGGGAAACAAGCACTGTGTGGTGGGATCACATCATGATGCAAGTCGGGGATGACGAGCAGTGGCTGCAGAACTTTCGGATGAGGAAAGCCACATTCATGGAACTGTGTGATGAGCTCGCCCCAGCCCTGTGGTGCAAGGACACGAGAATGAGAGCTGCCCTGTCGTTGGAGAAATGCATGGCGATTACATTGTGGAAGCTGGCTACTCCAGACTGCTAACCAGTGTGGAATGGGAAAGTTGACCATTGGACTTTTATTGATGGAAGTGTGCAGGGCCATTAATCGCATCCTGCGCAGAAAGACCATGACACTGGGCAACGTGCGTGACATTGTGGATGGCTTTGCACAAATAAGCTTCCCTAACTGCGGAGGGGCACACACTGGGGAGATGGCACACACATTCCAATTCTGACACCAGACCACCTAGCCATCGAGTACATTAATTTCAAGGGGTGTTTCTCAATGATTCTCCTGGCATTTGTGGATCACCGTGGGCGTTTCAGAGACATTAACGGAGGCTAGTCCGGAAAGGTGCATGACGCACACATCTTTTGGAACACTGGTCTGTTCAGGAAGCTGCAAGCTGAGACTTTCTTCCCGGACCAGAAGATCACTGATGGGGAAGTTGAAATGCCCACTGAGATCCTGGGAGACCCTGCCTAACCGTTAATGCTGTGGCTTATGAAGCCATACACAGGCCAACTTGACAGCAGCAAGGAGCTGTTCAACAATAGGCTGAGCAAGTGCAGAATGACTGTTGAGTGTGCTTTTGGCCGCGTAAAAGCCCGCTGTGGATGCCTCTGTGGGAAGCTGGACCTGGCCGATGACAATATTCCTATGCTTGTAGCTGCCTGTTGTACACTCCATAATATTTGTGAAGGAAAGGGTGAAAGCTTCACTTAGGGCTGGACCGCAGAGGCTCAGCGCCTGAGGCTGAGTTTGAACAGCCAGAGACCAGGGCTATTAGAGCGGTGCAGCACAGGGCTATAAGGATCAAGGATGCCTTGAGGTAGCAAGTTGAAGCTGATAGCCACTAATATTTGTTGCTATGCTCAGGATTGCAGTGCTTGTAATGCTAGGAGATGATGCAGTAAGGGGGTTTAACATAATTATATGTTGCTTTGTTTTGCTTTTTTTGCTTTCAATTAATAGAATAAAGACTGCTTTCAAACCAACACAGTTCTTTTTTTAAAAGACAACAACCAGAGGAGAGACTCAAATGAAAAAATACATCAGCAGGGACAGGGGGTGGAGGAAGGGAAGGTCGCAGGAGGAGGAGGGGTCCCGGGATGGCTAAAGATTTGTGTATGTCCAGGGATCATATCCAGCCTTCTCCTTTAGAGTACACTGCAGCAGGTACTGTACTTCAGCAGGGCCAAACTGCAGAAGGATGGGTGTTGAGTGCAGTGGGTAGTGGGAGTCCACAGTGCCGGACTGTGAGGAGGGAGGAGTGGAATGCTGCAGGTAGAGACTGGAGCCAGGAGGTTGATAAACATGTTTTGGTGGTGTCTGGGGGGCGCATAGGAAAGAGTTTTGTGACAGTGGCCGCAGGGGAGAGCAGGCACGGAGCTCCTTGGTTTGAAGAGCGAGTATTGCCTGGAGTGTGTCCACTTGGCACTCCATAACGTTTAAGAGCCACTCTGGCTTCATTCTGCCATGCCGTGTTCACCTTTCAGTCTCTCTCCTCCCTGTCCCTGCCAATTCCTGTCCTTCAATTCCTGTTTCTTAGCGGCAGAGTGCATGAGAACCTCATGCAGAAAGTCCTCCTTAGTTCTTCTTGGCCACTTTCTAATTCTGCGCAGCTATTCTGCTGCAGATAACAAAGAGGAAGGCTATGCTCCCAAGATCATCTCTGTGAAGTTTAAACGCAATATTTTAAAGAAGCAGTATTATTTGCAACACAGACAACACTGATTCAATGCTTTAAAACACAGCCAGTACTCTCTCACCTGTCACTAACTGGCTGACCCCAGGCAAGCACACATGAGCCACAAGACCCCCAAAATGGTGAGTAGCCACAGGGGCAGGGTAAATCACTCTTCCCGGACCCTGCTGTACACTGGGCACGTGACTCTTGGGGAGAGCCAGTGCTGTAAGGCGGGCCTAATAATCATAGAATCATAGAATATTGGGGGTGGAAGGGACCTCAGGAGGTCATCTAGTCCAACCACGTGCTCAAAGCAGGACTAATCCCCAACTAAATCATCCCAGCCAGGGCTTTGTCAAGCCTGACCTTAAAAACCACAAAGGAAGGAGATTCCATCAACTCCCTAGGTAACGCATTCCAGTGCTTCACCACCTTCCTAGTGAAAAAGTTTTTCCTAATATCCAACCTAAACCTCCACCACTGCAACTTGAGACCATTACTCATTCCTGTCCCCACATTTTCCACAGGATGTGATAATTATGGAAGATATCTCGCTGCTGAGGGTGAGCAGGGAGGAAGGTCTTCTCCAAGCCTGCAGCTTCCGCCTGCCCCCTATGCGGCTCGCCTGTGTGCAGCAATTGTCTCCCCCCTGCCGCTCAGACTAGGCATGCGGTGGGAGACACGTCTGCTTTCTGCAACCCTTCTGCCCCCAACAACTTGCTTCAGCGATTCCTAAAATCAGATCCACTTACAGGGGCCTCCTCTCCTGTTTGTACTTAGCCAAGATCCGACTGCTGTGATGGGGTAGAAAAGAGCTCCTGACTGCATGCATCTCTGGCCTCTGAGTCATCCTCTGCCTTTGGGTCTCTCTCGCCCTCCACATTGTCGTCCAAGATTCCCTCCTCCTGGCTCGGTCCACTCTCAACTGGCACACGAGCCAACAAAGTGTCCACAGGGGCCTTTGCAGTGGAGGTGAGGTTGCTGCTGAGTATCGTGAGCAGCTCTTTGTAGAACTGGCAGCTCATGGGCGCAGCACTGGAGCAGCGGTTTGCCTTCCACGCCTTGTGGTAGGCTCTGCACAGCTCCTTCTCTTTGACCCTACATTGCAATGTGTCCGGTCATGGCCCCTTTCTGTCATTCATCGTGAAGTCTGTCTGTAGGTATTATAATTCCTATGGCTGGAGTGCAGATGGGACTGGACAGCCTCCTCTCCCCAAATGCCAGTCGGCATTGCTCCCCGGGGGATCGCCTGGTGCGTGGAGCAGGCATCGCCACCTGGAAAGATGCGCTGAGACCACCGCACGCATCAGCGAGCAAACAGGAAGGTGACTTTCAAATTTCCAAAGGAATTTACGGCATGGGGATGATGGTTGGTCACCTGAGAGCAGGGCAGTAGAATTCAAACCAATGACCAGAGAGGTGAGAACAGGCACTGTGGGACACCTCTTGGAAGCCAATCACAGCACTGTAATCACCACGGAGTCTACACTGCCCCCGCCGTTCTGTTGTCCCAGTGCAGAAAGCTGTACACCTCTCAATGGGGCGCTTTTTTTTTAAAGTGCTACAACTGTAGTTTCTGCGCGCTAAGTGGGTTGGCAGCAGGGTGGATAAAAATCAATGATTTTTTTAAAAAAGTGAGAAAAATCGGATTTTTTAATTTAAATCGGGTTTTTTTGGTAAAATGCTTTTTGAGGAAAAACCGATCTAAAGATAGTTTTAATTAAGATGCATTATAGCTCAAAGATATCTCATCATGGAATAGGGATTATAAATTCTAATTCTATAGTATGAGACAATATATTCATGTAATGTTTAAGAAAAGTTTTGTAAATGAGTTCCAGTAGTTCACGGATTAGAGACCCAATCTTATGGGGTTCCAGGGGCTTCTGTATAGATTATTTAGGTTAATCTTTCTATCTACGCAATGGGACTCAGAACTCAGTCCAGAAGATGCCATCAGAGATGCTTAGTTTTGCAGTTCTCAAACTGTAGATTTATGTCTCCAGAGGTAACACGCTTGTTCACAGCAAAAATGTTTTTAAATAAATAAATAATATACAGAGGTGAGAAATAACAGACCTCAACTCTGTTTCATACAGTCAATCCCTTACCTCTCTCTAAAAGTGCAAAGTTTCAAAAAGTTCAATGAATAGAAGATTGTTGGGGGCGGAATAGATTTGGACAAGGAGAAGAAGTCTGGTGATAAATGTGAGAAGCGAGGGACATATGCTTGTTTTGTTAAAATATTATATGTTTGCTGTTGAAGAAAAAAATCCAGAATACATAACATTGTTAATTTAGGTAACTAAAACAATTTAAACGTCTGTCTGGTGGTGGTGTCCTCCTAATACAGCATGGCAAGAAAATCCTCCAAATATTAATGATTAACCTGTTGAATTGGAGATAGTTCACCTCCCAATGACTTCAAAAATCTCTGCTTCAATTACCTTTGGTAAATGAAATAACCCAACAATCATTCATTTTCTGATATAGCTGTAAAACTAATCTGAAAAGTTTTCAAAATAAGTCATTGTTTAAAAACGTATAGTGTGTACCTTCTAAAAATGAAACCTACATCTCTGTCTGAGTTGTGAAGAATATGTATTAAGCTTAGAACAACCAACAAGAATGCACTTTTATGTAGAAAACCATGATTAAATCAAATCTTCCTGACTAGTGAATTAAATCATGAAGTCAAATTGATTGAAATAAATCAAATCCACCCTGCTTGGCAGTGTGTACACTGCGCTGAAATTTGCCATTGTAGACAGGGCCTAAGTATTATCTAAGGATGATAAGGGAAGGCAAACATAAAAGTTACAGAGTAAATAAACACAAAGATGCGTCAGTCTTTCCAGTTCTGTATTAGATAAAATCCCTGTTCTAATACAATTTACCTATTTCCTTTGAACAGTTTCCCACCATACCACCTAGCTACAGGGAGCATCCACTGTTTCACAGACTCTTTCACACCTAGTGTCTTGTCCCTCAGTTTTTGGATGGATTTCACTTCCAACCTCTTCTTTTTTTAAAAAGGGTTTGCAGGGTGTCTTTGTTTTTTGTTTTTCTTTAGTCACTGTAGATATTCAAAATAGGAAAATTCCCAGGTGCCTTAGTGTCTTTCCATTAACTCTAAGGACCAATCATTTGTCTTTTCCTGGGTTGTACAGTGGATTGTTACTTGAGTCCGCTTTTGTGTAAATAGCAGGCTTGGGAGATACCTCTTTCTGTCCAATTGCGCACCTCGCTGATGTGTGGTGGAGTTGAAGTTTAAGAGCGCAATTCTCTGTGTACGCAGATAATTAATGTCATAACCATAGCTTGTATACATATCTCATGATTATTATATTTAGAACATTACAAGAACAAGCTTTCAAAAAACGAGCTTTCGTAAAAGACCTTAATGGAGCTATTTTTGTGGATACAATAACACTGTATACAATCTGTTGATTTTAACTGCTCATTTTGGGGGTTTAAACCTTCTCTTCTCCCCTTGGGGTGTCTGGACCCTGACTGTCACACCACCCTGTGGCTTTAGTTCCTGCAGAAAACTCCTCTAACTCACCCTGGGACCTAAAATATAAACCCTAGCTCATACAGATTTGTGAATAAAGTTGTACAATGGTCTCAAATGCACTCCATGTGTCTGTAATAGCTGTTGCATGTGACCATGCAGCTTTTCAAAGAGCACCAGCAAAGCCACTGGGTTTTCACATTTTGGGAAGTTTTGCATTCAAGGCTTTCCATTGAGGTACTACCCAGCTCTGCGTAGTTAGTCCTGAATAAGGAGAAACTATCAACTTATGTATGCTGTTACATGCAAACTACATCAAATGACCTGAGAAAGTTTAATGAAATCTAAATCTACAGCACTTCAGTAGGCTGTGGTCTAACTATCGGTGTGGACCGTGGTGCTGCACTCAAAAAGTTCCTTAGTGCGTGTTGATGTGCTGCTGTTTGAAAGAGTAATACATTAAAACGCACTAGGGTACTTTTTGTGTACCGCAGTGGAGTCCACGTGGACAGTGTGCAGCATGTTCTAGCACTGTAGATTTATACTTTAGCAGAGATGACACACGGGCCGGCGGGGGTTATATGCCCCTCCCCTCAGATATGCTGCTTGGCTTGTACTGAGCATGCTCAGTAACATCTGCTGAAGCTGCTGCCCTCACTCTGGGTCCCCACTGTCAGCAGATACGGCAATAAGTGTTTGTGTAGATGTGCCCTCAGGAACTGTATGGAATGTTATGAAATGACTCTAACTAATCCAGTAGAGCAGAGATGGGCAAACTACGTCTCGTGGGCCGGATCCAGCCCGTGCGCCTTTTTTAAGCTGGTCCGTGAGCTCCTGCTGGGGTGCCAGGTCGGGGGCCGCACCATGCGACTCGGCCCTGCTCCGGCACTCCAGCTGGGGCGCAGGTCGGGGGCCGCACCATGCCTAGGAGCCGGAGAAAGGACTTGCCACTGCTTTCGGGAGCCACTTGAAGTAGGCGCCACTCGGGGCCTGCACCCCTGAGCCTTTCCCCATGCCCCAGTCCCAGCCCCTATCCCCCTCCTGCTCTCCAAACCCCTCTATCCCAGCACGGAACACGGTCCTGCACCCCAAACTTCTCATCCCCACCTCCACCCCAGAGCCCACACCCCCAGCCGGAACCTGCACTCCTTCCCGCACCTTTGCTCCAGCCCTGATCCCCGTCTGAACCCCTCAGTCCCAGCCCAGAGCACCCTTCTCCACCCCCAAACTCCTCATCCTCAGTCCCACCCCAGAGCCCGCACCTCCAACCAGAGCCCTCACCTCCTACCACACCCCACCCCCAATTTTGTGAGCATTCATGGCCCGCCATACAATTTCTATTCCTTGATGTGGCTGTCAGGCGTAAAAGTTTGCCCACCCCTGCGGTAGTGTCGGACTGTTTACTCTCGTCCAAATAACTTAGATTGCCAGTAGAAATCAGCTGCAGTGTATCTCATTAATAACATACACCAGAAACCTTAGTGGCTGCAGGATGAGAAGAGACTGTGAAACATATGAGTATTGATTGATCAAGAATTTCTTTTTTGTATTCCGCAGTGAATGATCTGGGAGGTGACTCCAAAGGACATGGCAAAAGCTCCTCAGCTGCTGACAAAGTTGTTGAAGAAATAAGAGCGAAAGGAGGAAAAGCAGTAGCTAACTATGGTATGTAATTTTCCATAATAGATTTAATAGGGACACTTCATTTATGGAAATACAGTAGTACATTCAACTGTTACTAAATGAAAAGGTAACAGTTTGTGACAAAGGACTACTCCAATACTATTAGTAATTTAATTCATTCAATGAGGTAAAACGTTGTTCGGAGGCTGGGGGAGATGGAGATATAAAGCATCTTAAAATGAAATCTCTGATCGCTTTATTCACTTGAACTCTTGGCACTGGTATGCTGGGAGGGGGAGCAACCCCCACCCCAAAAAGGTAGTCTTTTCTGTGACTTAGCAAGCTTATCATTTAGCCAACATAGAAACTAGACTGCCTGTTTTTAGTGAGTTTCGCTTCTTGGTTTTCATGTAATGATAAAATGCTGCGCTGTTTGGCTTGTGCAGGAATTGCAGTGGTCTAATTGCCTGCAGTGGCTAAAATTTCATTTTACCCTATGGGGATTTCACATGAGCAGTTCACTTTTTCTTTTTAAATGTATCGCACTCTCTATGTGGTTATCTACATCCTAGAAGTACATTGTATACAGTAATATGTGGCTGTGTAACAAATAAATGATTTTATTTGGAGATCATATCACTGCCTGTTTTGTTTACAGATTCAGTGGAGGCTGGTGAGAAGCTTGTGCAGTCAGCCCTTGAAGCTTTTGGGAGGATAGGTACAACTATTAACTTGTTTGTTTGTGAATGCAAAGTCATCTTAAGCTGTGCAGTTAACAATTGAGAATTAGTGATAGCATGTACAGGAAATTCAGTGTAATTAAATTCAAGATTGTGGTGTTCTACTCTCTGTAGTCCCAAACAAATAAAAAAGCCATTCCCAGTAACTAGAAGTTAGCAGTTTGCTAGTATAAAAGAAAATTACAAGCTTTATCTAAGTAATTATTTTGAGCATTTAGAGTGTTTTATGGAAGGAACACTGTTCCTTGAATATGTATAAATGACAGTACATCTTTTTCTGTAAATAAGTGTTGTCCGGCTATGCCGGAAGAACGACAGGACACACTGGATGTGGTATAATTAGGCCGCAACTTTATTCCTAAATGTCTGGAAGTGCCCAGCTGATACAAGTGTATAGTGCAGGTAATTCCATAATCATTTAAACATACTGGGACGGGCTGCTGTCAGCTCTCCCTCTTTACCCATCTTGCTCCCAGCCAACCCACTGCTGGGGCCCTGCCACCCTGAATGAAGGTTAAAGGGGGGGCTATAAAGGAGGGAGGTGGTGTGATTCCCTGCCGTACCAGTCAGAGGAGCCCTGAATCTTCCCCTGTTTCTGTTTAAAGAATAACCCCTTGAAATCCTTTACCAATTCATTTTATCTGCTCACCGTCACCTTTCCCTATGGAGTACCCGCACCAAATATTGGCTCCATGATTACGTAATGAGTTGACATCATAGCCCAATCTCTGTTTCATGTTCATCCTAGCTAAGCTCCCAACCCCTTGTGGGGAAGGCAAAAAACCCCCATACTTTGCCTTGGCTAATCTGGCAGTGAGGGAAAAAGTCCTTCCCAGCCCCCGGAGAAAGGAGCGAGTAGTTTAATGCCCATAGTGGATCATGACACAACCTGCTATTTAGCTACTTCCAAGGATGGGAGGGTGGATGCTGTTCTGCCTGGTCCAGGTAAAAGAGGGCTTTTCCTGCACTGTCGTGGACCTAAATAGTCCCCCTGTCTCTTCCATTCACCTGGGGGGGTTGGTCAGCATCCCCACACATATCTGGTCTGAAGCTGCCGCAGCCAGTCATTCTTGCTCTCTAGCCATTAAAGGGGCCACACACTTTTTCCTACAAAACAGACAACAGTACCCACTCCATAATGTGCACTGTGGTCATTATGGATGACTTCTGTAGGGGCTGAATTTGTCAGGAATATATAAAAGTTTATTATAACATTGTCATCACCTCTCTTTTTACATAGGGAAGAACGGAACTCTGATTCCCCTTATGTCTCTGTTTTAAGGTAACATTAGGGTGACCAGATATCAAGTGTGAAAAATCGGGACGGGGGTAGGGGGAAATAGGTGCCTATATAAGAAAAAGCCGCAAATATCGGGACTGTCCCTATAAAATCGGGACATTTGGTCACCCTAGGTAGCATGTTTCTGCTCTTACACCATTTATTAAAGGGAGACCAATGGTTTAGAAATAATATTTCCTTGCGAAAATTTTTCGCTTACTATTATTTCTAGCAACACCTAATTATAACTGAAAGATTTGTGCATTTGACAGTATAATCAATTTCACAGTTTCCCTTGCTAATATGGTTCTTTCACAGAGAAACAGGAGGGTGAAATACATATTTATTTATTTTTTTAAAAAGAAATTTTAAGAGTCACAACATTTGTCAGGGAAACTTGGGAGAAGTTTTACAACCTGGAACTTATATGATTTAGTTTTTTGAACCTGACTGGCTTTAAAGGTGATTGTTGTTCCATTAATATAAACACTGAATGTGGTAACATAACAGAAGGTGAATTTATTTATACACATCACTCTTCATCTTCCCCTTCCAAAACAAACAAACAGAAGCCAACAAATGAGAATTCAATTCTCTCCAGTTTGCTGCTCCACTTAAAAATAAGCATATATCAGGTAATATGGTCCTTCAAGTTATTACCCAATTTTTGACCTTCCTTACAGGTCTTCTCTAAAGTTAGTTGGCAAATAATGGTTTGCAATTATTTATGGTTCCCCAGTAGATCTCCATTTCTGTGAAGATCAGTCCCCTCTACTTTATCACCAAGTTGTCCCCTCAAAGATTACGCCAGACACTTGCCTACTGTCATTGTAGAACACTACCCAAAATATTAGACCTACACCTTGGAAAACTAACACAGCAACCCAGATATCTTAGCAGTACTGAATCTCTGATAACCCATATTCTAGGCTGGACTGTCATTTCAGTTTATCATTATTCCAGGATAAAAGAGAACTTGCATTCCAAGACAGAAAAAATATACTTCTAAAGCATGGTGACTTGTTCCTTAAATCTTGATTGTTCAGCGTTCTTCTTTAAAACGGTATATGTAGTCTTAAAGGAAGTGGGTATCATTTCACTTTTTTCTTGGCTCTGTTTTATGTTTGCTTTTAATAACTTAGTCTACTCCACAATGTCTGTCTTGCCCTTTTGCTGAAAATAGTTCAAGGAAGCATAGTTCTGACTTGCTCTGGCAAATCTAAAGGACAGAATTATTGGCTCACATAAACAGAGAGCAAACTTTGATCTGTTTTCTTTTATCATGCTGTTTATTTTCTTATTGGCATGACATTATGTTGCTAGTCGTCTAATCCCTGATGAACAGAATTGAAAGAATGTTGAAGAGATTCATGAAGAGTTAAAGATGCTCAGTAACATTTGAGTAATTCTCTTTATTTTTGCCTTACCTTAGTGAAGAATAGACTGTTGTGGTGCTACAGAGAGTAAAAGGTCCCAAACGTTTCCTTAATTAATAAAGTTTGTGTTTTGCAAATGCTTGTCAGTATTAATCATTATCTAACTTTTTACACTGGCTGAGTACCTGGAAATGGTATTTGGTCAGAGCTGAGCAATGGATAAGAACAAAGGCAAATAAAACTCTACAAAGCATTAAGCTGTGTGTTAATTTTTCTTCCATTTCTTCATTTATCTTTTGCCCCCTTTTCCCACTTTTCTGTCTTCTGTTTTCATTCTTTCCTTTTATTTCCAGCCATTTCCTTCTTCCTACTGTTTTCTTCAATCCTTTTATTATTTTCCATCTTCTCCCTCTGTTTTCTCTCTATCTGTTCCATTTCCCCCTAAACTATATAGTTTTCCCCTTCTGTATATTTCTCTCTGCTGCCCTGATGTCCGCATTTCTTTATGCTGAGGGTAGCACGTGCAGGACAGAAACCTGGGCAGTGGGTGGTTCCGAAGCTCCCTTTCTTGCCTTATTGTTGGTTGTGTGGTCTGAGTTACATTACAGGCTTTCTGACTGTTTCTCCATGGTGCCACCCACTTTGAGTTCTGGAGTATTCCAGCTTTTTTGTTACCATAAATCATGTAATTCAGAATTTGTAGCAAGTAGCATCATTGATCTGGGCGGTCTCATCAGTACAAACTTTAGCGTGATGTCGCTGAGGTAGGGGGCTGGTTTATAGCACCTTCCCATCAGTGATTAGTGCTGTCACCTCAACGCCTGGGTCTACTTATGAGGCTTCACTGCAGCTTGTGGCAAACTGGGACTACATGTCCCAAAATACTTTAAAACATAAGGAAAGCCATGCACTTCCTAATTCTGGAACAGCCCTAGTCAGTATGAGTGAGTGACTATTTAACAATTATAACAAACTGCATGTGAGCGCCTATAACATAGATTTTGAAAGCAGGAGCAGAGTTAAAGAAGGTGCAGATTCATACTTGTTCATACTTAAAATGTTTTGTTTTTGTGTTCTTTGCAGATATTGTTATAAACAATGCTGGGTAAGTAAATATGAAGATAGCTTTTCGCCATTGTTGTACCATATTCTAATCCTTTTGTTTAAATACATGTTCACCTTCCTTTTTTGTTTTCCTGACCATGTATTTTAGGATTCTGAGGGACCGTTCATTTGCTAGGATAAGTGATGAAGACTGGGGTAAGTTGATTAACTTTGAAGTTGACTTAGTGTCTAGAAACCTAAATTTGTTAGTCTCTAAGGTGCCACAAGTACTCCTTTTCTTCACTAGTTAAGTAAATGAGAGTGTGAGGGGCACGGGTTGGGGGTGGGTCAGGTTGTACCTGACCTTAGAGATTCACGCTTGGCCTGCAAATCTCAGCCCCAAGATGCTTAATTCGTTATCAGCTTTCACACTGGGTCAGTGTTGCAGTCCACACTGGACTCATGCAAATGTCGCCCCCATCTCAGAAAAGAAAAAAAAAACACTCCTAAAACCAGACCTCCTGGTTCAGAGGCTGTCAGGAAAAACCCACATGGGAAACATGCACCAATTTTGCCATGTGGGAAAAATTCATTTGTAACCCCGAGAAACCCCTGAAACCCTCAGCAGCCCAGAAAGACAGGCAGTACCCAAAACCTATAACAAGGGAAGGGTGGTGTGAAGCTGCAGTGCCCAGTGGCAGTCGGAACAGGACATCAAGCAAATACCGCTCAGTGAAGTGATGGGAAATGAGCACCCAATTAAGTCCCCAAAAGACTACCAGTAAGAGGCAGGAACCGCAGAAAAAGAAGCCCTGGCTATGCTTAAGCACAAGGGGTCTGTGATACCATGAGCTGCATGTGCTAGAGGGGCTCACAGGACAAGAAGGGGAGCAGGAAGAAGACCAGCCTAATCAGTTCAAATGCCCATCCCATAGCATTTCAAAATGAATTTAAAAAAATACAGTGCAGATGTCCAGACTGTGGTCAAATTAGCTGAGTGTGAATGAAATGAGATGAAGCTCAATGGGCCTCTCCTTTTTTTTTTCTCGGAGGAAGTAGAAATTGCATATTTTATTTTGCCACAAAAGGGAAAATAATCAAATGTCTGTTCAATTAATTTGATTGTAGATATAATTCATAGAGTTCATTTGAAGGGATCATTCCTGGTCACCAGAGCTGCATGGAATCATATGAAAAATCAAAAGTTTGGAAGGTAAAACTGTATAAGGTTAATTCTTTCATCAGCAAACAGGAGATTGACACGAGCTTTCTGATGCTGCAGTGGATTACTTGATCATTTTTGCTCCCCTTTAGTCAATGGGAAGGAAATAATCACTTTGTGCCCAAATGTGTGAGGTTGACATCCCTTTGTTTCCTGCCTTCTCCTACACACACTCTGTGGATAACATCCGAACAACTTTTTTTTTTTTTTTTTTTTAAGTTATTTTTGTCTTTCAATAAACATCTCCAGATTTATTGTGAAGATTTGTGTGTGTGCTCTGCCTGGTATGTTCCCATAGCTGAAGTGGTGCCATCAGTTCACATTACATCCAGATAGATGTATATTTTTCACCTTTATATGTATTCTTTGTAATGATTGTCCTGGTGTTTTGTCAATCTGGCTGTTTAGTCCTATCCACCTAGAAGTTGAAGATTAAATTAGTTTGTGCTTCATTCTGTGACCAAAATGGCATTCAGTGGCTGAGTATGAAGTGAGAAGAAGAGATTGGTAGCAAAATATTTTGCCCATTTGATCACTTGTTGGGCATAATTTTGGGAATTGCATCCCTGTATATATGACATAATTCTTCTTTTGCTCTGTTTTGTAAATCACTTTGTTTATTGCCAAATGATGTTAGTGTTATTTACCAAATGTATCTTCACATAATGTGTAGAAACGTGTTACTTGCAGAATGTCTGCTTCTGTACAGTTTTTAGCTTTTTCTCACATTGACTCTCTTAACATAACCAAAGCACCTTTATTTGGACTGAAGATGGTGAAACCATGTCGATATAGCAATTTGGAATGATGTTGAGACAGATTCTTATCTCAGTTACGCTTGTGTTAACTTGGAGTGACTCTCGTTAAGTCAGTGCAGCTACTGTAGATGCACACTCCATGTAATTCAGATCAGAATCAGGACTGGTTATGGTGAGACTCATTTTTAACTGCTCAAAAAGGCAACATGTGTGTGGCACGCGTTAGGCACTGATTCAGCCAAGTACTTAAACTTGTGTCCAACTTTAAGCATGTGAATAGTGCTGTTGATTAGGTAGGGGGTAGGAGAAAACAGTTTTTAACTTAGCAAAATTTTCTGTTTGTCAAAGCTATTTTTAAAATGTAAAAATATCTCCATATGAAATATGTGGTTAAATGCAAACATACATTCCATTAGTACCCTCCCCGGTTCTTACAGAATAGTTGTTCCATTATGCCAGTGGTTGCAAGCTGCTATTTCTGTTCTAATATGGGACCAAATCCTGAGAGGTGCTGAGCACCTTTAATTCCCTTTGCATTACTGTTCACTATTTGTGCCATTTTTGGCATCACCCCAACACACAAAAAAAAATTGCTTCTTAATTATCCAAACGTTCATTTTGACATGTTGAGATGTTACAGAATTACCATTCTTATGGTTTCAGGATGTGTAATTGTCAGAAGCCAAAAATGGCTGCAACACTTAACCTGGCAACATCTAGAAACTGTTAATTTTCTGTTTTTCCTTCTCTTTAAGAATAATTATGACTTCTTCAGCTGCTGGAATATATGGCAACTTTGGTCAGGCAAACTACAGTGCTGCCAAACTTGGCCTTTTGGGTCTTTCAAATACACTTGCAATTGAAGGCAGAAAATACAACATCCACAGTAACACAATTGCACCTACTGCTGGGTCGAGGCTGACTCAGGCTATCATGCCACAAGGTAAGTAACTTGAGCTCTGTGAGAATTGAGTCTTTGAGAGTTGGAGCACAACCAGTTTTCTCACCAGTTGAAACATTCCATTCCTTTACACTTCTGAAACTCTTTTCTTGTCTATTTATAATAAATTATCTTTCCAGTTTCATGTGCTGTAAGGAAGTAAGACATCAGAAGAGAGCTCTAGCAGCCTTTATGATTCACTAGAATTATTTTATGCGCTGAAACTTTGTGACTGTGGCTTCATTCAGCATGCACTGAAATCAGTTGAAAGATCCCCATTTTGTTCAGTAGGTATTGAATCAGGGCTGTATTTGTGGTGTTTGCATTTATTGTAATATTACTGTTTGTTTGCAGTGTGGTACATGTTTCACAAAATATGGAGTAGACAAAACTGACCTGAGTAAATTAAAACAGGAGATGGGGGAAAGCAGATAAGTCTGACATAACACACAGCAACTAGCGGGATGCACCCTTTACATACCATATACTTACTTAAACTTGTACTGGATTATACTAATATAATAATATTTTAGATTGTCTGAAAGACTACACAGGAAAATGTTTTGAGAAGGGATTTGAAGAAGATGGTGAATAAATAAATGAAAAGATGAGGTCAGAGCTTTGGGTTGCTTGAAGTTTTTCTGATGCAGTTCAGTTACTTAGACTACTCTTGATAGTCTCCACATAAGAGAAAAGTAGGCAAAACTTGGAGAACTAAGAGTTATAGATTTTTAAGGCCAGAAGGGACCATTATGGTGATGTAGTCTGCAAAACACAGGCCATGGAACTGTCCCCAGAAGATGTACTACTTTGTAGTAATGTAAGGAACTGCGAGCCCAATTTTTAAACATGCCAGAAATTGGCTATTTATATCAGCTTTTAGATGGCTGTGGCAGGGTACGACTGACCACTGTGGTGCCTCTTGATGGCTGTCATGGGAATTAGCTCTGTTCTCTGTGGCGCCCTCCTCTGGTGATGCCTCGCCACTGTCGCTTTTGTTCCGGGACCCACGCATCCTCTTCAGTGACGCTGCCCTCTGGCTGTGCCACACTTTGTGTTCCCCACCTTCTGGGGGAATAGTCCAGCCGCTCCCTCAGTGGCAACTGCAGTCCATTGTCCCAGGACCACTTCCCATGTGGCTCCAGCACCCTTTTCTGTCCTTACCTCAGGGCCTCAGCCTGCAGGCCCTAGCAGCCAGCCAGGAGCTCTCTAGCTCCCCCAGTCCCTGCTTGCAGTACTGCTCTGTCCCAGGTGCTGGCGCTCCTACCTTCTTCTAGAAGCCTGGTCTTTTTCCCTCAAGCTCCAGTGAGCTACTGATCTCTGCTCTGCCCTCTAGTCCTTATATTAGCCTGCTGGCCCATGATTGGCTGCTCCTCGTAGCCCCATTCTAATTGGCTGCCTCCCTAGGGCTGCTTTTTACCCCTTTTCTGCCAGTGAGGGATAGCTGCCCCATCACAATGCCCAAGTACTAATGTTTTGTTTTGTTTATTTTTTTAAGTGCAGTGTTTTCTTTATTCATTTGAAAGTATGTCTCCTCCGCCCCCAGTAATATCTAGCTTTTTCCCTCAAAGCATTCAGAAGGAATCATCACATTCTCTTTAGGAACTAACAGTGTGCCAGACCCACCAGAACATAGTGTTTGAGGATGGAACTGTATGAAACCAATGCACGGCTTTTAAAATTTGGCATACATATCTTCTGAATCCTTCCAGAAGATCCAGTGGTGTCTCTTCTGACAAAGTTAGTCTCTCAAAAGTTGAATTGCCTTTATTGTCTCTCATCATTCTTTTGCAGAACTGAACTTATCGGCTGTGCCCTCCTATGATGATATTCACAGAGTTTAAGACTGGAAGGGACCATTACATCATCTAGTCTGACTTCCTGTATATTATAGGCTATGAAATTTCACCCACTTTACCTTGTATTGAGCCCTATAACTTGTGTTTGGCTAAAGCATACCTTCCAGGAAAGCTTCTAGTCTTGATTTGAAGACATAGAGAGAGAGAGAGAGAGAGAGCCCACTGCTTCCCTAGGTAGGCTTCTTCCAATGGTTAATCACCTTCACTGTTAAGAACGTGTGCCTTATTTCAGATTTGAATTTGTCTGGCTTCAGCTTTTAGCCATTGGTTCCTGTTATACCTTTCTCCGCTTAATTAAAGAGCCATTTAATATCCGTTTTTTCCTCCCTGTGAAGATACTTGCACACTGCAGTCATCACTCCTCAGTTTTCTTTTTGATATGTTAAACAGATTGAAAGACCTAAAGAGCTCACTGTAAGACAATTTCTTCAACCCTCAAATAATTTTTGTGGCTCTTTTTTACACTCTCTTCGGTTTTTCAACATTTTTTCTAAAATTTGGACACCAGAACTATACGCAGTAGTCTGTTGTCTATCTTACCAGTGTCTTATAGAGAAGTAACAATCATGTCCGTACTACTGCTCGCTGATTTGGAGCTCATGTTGAGTTTTGTCCACTATGAACCCTAAATACTTTTCAGAGTCATTTCTTTCCAGGACACAGTCCCGCATTCTGTAAATATGGCTTGTATTCATTTGCTCTTAGTTAGCCAGTTCTTAATCCATGTAATGTGTGCTTTTATTGATATTGCATAGTGCTAATTTTTTAATCAGAATGTTGTGCAGTACTCAGTCAAATGCTTTACCAAAGTTTAAATATATTACGTCTGCGTAGTTATCTGTATCAACCAGACTTTATCAAAGAAAGAAATCAGGTTAGTTTGACAAGACATTTTCTATAAGACCATGTTGACTGGCATTAGTTATATTCCTGTTCTTCATTGATTGAATCCTAGACCATCTTTTCCATTATTTGCGTGGGATTAATGTCAGGCTAACCAGTTTATACTTGTGTCTCTTGGAATTTTGGATCAACATTAATCCTCTTCTAGTCTTCGGGAATTTCCTGGGTATTCTAAGTCTTCTTAAAAATGAACATCAGTGGGCAGAGATCTCATTAGCGAAGTCTTTTAGGACCCTTGGGTGCAAGTTATCCAGGCTTCCTGGTTTAAAACAGGTTTATCACTAGTAGATGTTGTTTAATGTCCTCGATTACTGGAAAGTTCTTTATCATCCAGCTGTGATACAAATACATCATCCTTCTTCTTTCCAAATACTGAACAGAAATATGTATTGAACAGTTCTGCCTTTTTTGCATCATTATTAACAATTTTACCATCTTCATCTAGTAATTGGCCTATGATATTGCTGGGATTTCATTTGTTCCTGATGTACTTAAAAACTCCTTCTTACCAACCTTTGCTCTGCCACCTATGATGTTTTCCTTGATGTCGTTAGTTTCTCTTATCCATTTTGTGCACTTGATAGCTTCCAGTTTATAATGTTACCTATTTCTCCTTTTTTTCATTGTTACATATTTCTTTTTTATTTCTAATTGCTGCTTTTATTTATCCATTGCCTGAGTTTGGTCTTTTAGCCAGAGTTGCCCTTTTTCAGATTGTGGAACTAAAGATTTTAGGCCATCTAACAAACTATTCTAAAAGAACTCCCAATTTTAATTCACATTTTTCTGTCCAAGTTTTCTCCAATCAGTTTTAGTTATAATTTTCCTTAGCCTTGGGAAATTTGCCCTTTTTGAAGCAGTGTGTGGGCTTATACTTTATATATAATTTATTACCGATAAGAACTCTCCTTTGTTTGCCCATAATGAACGTAATTGGATCAGGATCACTGGTCCTTAGGCAATCACCAACTTCCAGTCCAGCGATTAATTCATCTTTATTTCCCACAGTGACGTCCAAAATCATTACCTCATGTGGGGTGCAATACTTTTGTGTTAGAAATTTATCATCTATAATTTTTAGAAAGTGTAACAATGTAATGTCTTCCAGATTGAAATCTCCCGTAACAACCTTTCTTTCCACAGATTACAGTTAGGTGCTTAAGGAATAATTCATCCTGTTCTCTGGTTTAATTCAGTGGTCTGTAACAGACCCCCACTAGTACCACATCATGGGCATTGTTAGGTTGTAAGTAACAAACAAATGAGAAGTGAACCAGTGCTGATTATAGTTACTCATTATTATAGTTATTCATTTTAGTCACGGGTATTTTTAGTAAAGCTCATGGACGGGTCACGGGCAGTAAACAAAAATTCATGGCCCGTGACGTGTCCATGACTCGTACTATATACCCCTGACTAAATCTTGGTGCTCTTGGGGGTGAGCAGCCTGGGACCCCTGCTGTTGCCAGAGGGTGGGCGACTGGCAGCAGCACGCAGCCTGGGACCCCTGCTGTTGCCAGAGGGCGGGCGACTGGCAGCAGCACGCAGCCCAGGACCCCTGCTGGTGCTGGAGGAGGGGCGACCGGTGGCAGCACGCAGACTGGGACCCCCGCTGGTGCTGGAGGGGCAGGCGACTGCTGGCAGCACGCAGCCTGGGGCCCCCGCTGGTGCTGGGGGGTGGGGTGGCAGCAGCACGCAGCCCCGAACGCCCGCTGGTTCTGGCGGGGGGGAGTGGGGCTGACAGGCTCCTTACATGGCTCCAAACGCTGCCTTCACCCCGAGCGCTGCCCATGGCCAATGGGAGCTACAGGGGCGGTGTCTGCAGGCTGAGGCAGCATGTGGAGCCGTCTGCTAGGAGCTGACGGAGGGGGATGTCGCTGCTTCCGGGGAGGCCCCGGAGCCAAGCGCCGCCCAGAGCCCTCATCCCCTCCCGTGCCCCAGCCCCTTGCCTTGAGCCCTGTCCCACACCCAAACTCCTACTGTTTCTGGGGGAGGGGTGCGCGGTGGCCAAGACTGCCCCAGTAGCGGCCAGTGCAGCTGGCCCAGGTGGCTGCCTTTGCTGCTCAGGCGGCCCTTAGGCCAGCCACACTGATTGCTGCAGAAGTCATGGAGGTCACAGAATCCATGACCAACTCACAGCCTTAATTATAGTTTGTCTTGTAGACTCCTCTTGATGTATCTAAAATTTATTCTGTTGTTCATTTTATAGTGGACTGCTTGAATTATTTGCTGTCTCCGAAGTATTGCAAGGCCGGTTTTTTTTAATTCATTTGCCCATTCGTTGTGTGTGGAAAGTTAATAAGGGTATTGCATTTTTAATAGGATGGCCTATGAATAATAGGCAGAAGGGTGTGTGTTTTGTAAAAATGTGTGAAACCTATTTTTGATTTTTCTCATCCATATATATCACGCTGAATGGAGAGGGAGATGATTGATTGCCAACTGCACAATTTTTCAGTTGTGTGTTATTTTAGTACTCCTTTAAATCAGTGGTCACCATCTAGTCAATTGTGATCGACCGGTTGATCCTAGAGGATCTCCCAGTTGATCGCGATCTCTGGTGGTGTAGTGGGGATGCCACTAAGGCAGGCTGCCTTCCTGCCCTGGCCCCACACTGCTTCTGAAAGTGGCCAGCGCAGCTCTGGGGGTGGAGGGCGGGGGTCTCCCTCCGGGCACTGCTCTTGCCTGCAAGCATCACCCCCGCAGCTCCCATTGGCCAGGAATGGGGAGCTATGGCCAATGGGAGCTGCAGGGGTGGTGCGTGCAGAGAGGGGCAGTGCGCAGAGCCATGCGCCCCCTAGAGGGACATGTTGGCCCCTTCCAGGAGTGGTGTGGGGCCGGGGTAGGCAGGGAGCCTGCCTTAGTGGCAGCCACACTGCACCACTAACCGGGAGCTACTGAAGGTAAGTGCTGCCGGCAGAAGGCCGTACCCCCCAGCCCTGAGCCTCCTCCCAGAGCCAGCAACCCAAACCCCCTCCTGCACCCCCAGCCCTGACCCCCCTCCTAGAGCCTGAACCCACTCCTGCACCCAAACTCCCTCCTAGAGCTTGCCCTCCTCACAGCCTCCCACCCCCTGTCCCAGGCTCAGCACAGAGCCCCCTCCCGCACTGCAAACCCCTCGGCCCCAGCCCAGAGCCCACATCCCCTCCCGAACCCCAACGCCCTACCCCAGCCCGGTGAAAGTGAGTGAGGGTGGGGGAGAACAATTGACGGGGCGGGGAGGGGGATGGCATGGGCGGGGCAAGGCTTTGGGGAAGGGACAGGGCCTCACGGAAGAGGCAGGGTAGATCCTAGGTTGCGCTTAAATTCAAAAAGTGATCTTGGCATAAAAAGGTTGGAGACCACTGCTTTAAATAGTCTATATTTATTTAGTTTGTAATCAAGAACACATTTTGTGATGATGTGCAGGGTAGGCAATCCCCATATACAAGAGCTGTGTACATTGCGAGTTTTTATTGGGGAAAAAATATAGACGGTGACAGTGGCTTGCAACACAACTGAGTAAATACCAGAGAAAAATAAAAGGAAGTGAACAGCCTGCTACAGCTGCCTTAATTCAGCCTGTTAATGCCAACTTATTTTTTTTAGAAGTTTGATAATGCTGATTTGCCCTGAAGCAGAGAATGCTTCTTTTCTGTCCTATTGGTCAGATATTGATGGAGTTCTGTCTGCCTTTGCCTTAGTGAAACAATTCTAAAAAGGGTATTATTTTTAAAAATATACCTTTTTTTGTGTGTCAGTGAGTGCCGAGGTTCCTTCCCCACTCTGAACTCTAGGGTACAGATGTGGGAACCCGCCTGGAAGACCCCCTAAGCTTATTCTTACCAGCTTAGGTTAAAAACTTCCCCAAGGTACAAACTTTGTCTTGTCCTTGAACAGTATGCTGCCACCACCAAGCATTTTAAACAAAGAAGAGGGAAACGTCTTCCCCCAAAATATCCCGCCCCCCCAAGCCCTACACCCCCTTTCCTGGGGAAGGCTTGATAATAATCCTCACCAGTTGGTACATGTGAACACAGAGCCAAACCCTTGGATTTAAGAACAATGAAAAATCAATCAGGTTCTTAAAAGAAGAATTTTAATTAAAGAAAAAATAAAAGAATCACCTCTGTAAAATCAGGATGGTAAATACCTTACTGGGTAATCAGATTCAAAACATAGAAAATCCCTCTAGGCAAAACCTTAAGTTACAAAAAGACACAAAAACAGGATTACACATTCCCTCCAGCACAGCTTATTTTACAAGTCATTAAATAAAAGAAAATCTAACGCATTTTCTAGCTAGATTAGTTACTAACTTTACAGGAGTTGTAAGGCTTGCATTCCTGATCTGTTCCCGGCAAAAGCATCACACAGACAGAACCCTTTGTCTCCCCCCGCTCCCCCTCCAGATTTGAAAGAATTTTGTCCCCTCATCGGTCATTTTGGGTCATGTGCCAGCGAGGTTACCCTAGCTTCTTAACCCTTTACAGGTGAAAGGGTCTTGCCTCTGGCCAGGAGGGATTTTATAGCACTGTATACAGAAAGGTGGTTACCCTTCCCTTTATATTTATGACACTGAGGGTATTTGGAAACACCTGTACTGTTAAACGTTCCAAGCCCTTCTCCTGGGAGTTTGTATTGAAATTATCAGCTAACTTTTATCTGTAGAACAGCTAGAGATCTCTTTTAGTGCTACTGAAACAAAGTAACATTTACAAAGACAAAAATGGAAAGGATATGCAACACAACTCATTCAAATTACAGTGAATTTGATCATTCCTTCCAGAAAGTGGGTAGAAATGAATGATAGAGAAGGGTTTGGTGAATGAAGTATTTGAATGATTATGTATTCATACTGATGTGTTTGGTTTTTTCAATTTATTCCAGATCTGGTGGATGCTTTCAAACCAGAGTATGTGGCTCCCTTAGTACTTTGGCTTTGCCATGAGAGGTGTCAGGAGAATGGCGGTCTCTTTGAGGTGATGCTGCTGCTGCTTTTTTTATTATTATTTATTTATTTATTTTAACATGCAATAGGTTTATGTTCTTTTGTAACCCAGTACAGTTCTAGCCACTTTTCTGGAGCTGCAGTGTTCTTTGAAGTGGTGGCATTCTGTTGTGATAAGAATGAAACAGTGTCATACTACGTACCCAGTAGAAAGGGTAGCACCAAAAATTTATTTTGTTACATGTGCCAGATATGCTGGTCAGTAGTAAAGTAGTTAAACGTTAATGTTAGTAGTAAAATATTCTTTTGTGGCATTAATTTTTGTTAGTGTAGCTGTATCGTGAGGGGAATCTTTATATTGCTCCATCTCATGTGGAGAAAAAGTTTGTAAATTCCCAGTGTTGGTAGCCTGCAGAATAGATCTGTCTGTTTATACACTGGCCATCCCTTCCATCCCCCTTTCCCTTATGGTGCACCAGGCCATATTCCTACCCTCTACTTTCTCTTATTCTGATAACAGATCGTGAAATGTAGAGAACATTTGATTTCTCTGCCCAAAAATAAATGCTGGGAGTAAAAGTTATTCACAGACTATACACAGGATCCTTTTTATGTTTTCTCAATGTGCAGACACAGTTAACTGGCTTTATTTTAGGAATTCAGCATCAGCTCTGGAACCTGAAGCGAGTTCTAACTCCATTTGTAAAAAGGGGCATAGTTCAGGTTGATACTCTCCCTTTGAAAACAAGAGCACAGTTATTTTCCAGCACAGCTGCATGTCTCTTGTATGTTTTTGTGACTGACTTCTATCTGTAATTATTTTGTTTGTGTAGGATAGGTGCACGTACGTGTGGGGTTGCATCTCTCCCAAAAATCAAAATCCTAGAAAAGATCTAGTTTTATTGTCATGTCTGATGTAGTTGCATCAGTGCTTTTTTTTTAGAAAGGGGGGAGTTTTCACAATTCATATGTGAAACAGGTGCACACAGACCAACTTCTAGAAGGGATCAAAGATTTCTGATTCTGAGGTGCTTTGAGGCATGCTCTTCAAGCCTCTTTTTTTATTAAAATAAAGATTGTTTGGTGGCATCAATAGCTTATGTTTGTTTTTCTTTAAATGATGGCATTTTCAGAAACGTGTAAGTGACTTAAAAGCACAAATTCCATTGACAGTCAGAGATTTATTCTCTTAAGTCACTTAGACACATTTTAGAATCCCCATCTGACAGCACATAGGCTGACCACATTTTTAGAATTAAGATCTTGCAAATATTTCTTATAAATGGGCTTGTGCCTTGTCTTGCGATGTATGATGTATGAAGGAGAGTTGGCTAGATCATTGGTCAGGGCAGTCTCTGTTCCATACGCGGGCCTCAAGCTAGTGTGACTTAGCTCTGAATCTCTCCAACACAATGTGTGTGAGGTATTAGTTTTAGAATATGGTGGCTTAGATAGTTTAAAGTGTGCTAATGTTCTTCTTCTCTTTCTTCTCTTCTTCTGTTCCCCTCAAAGTGCCATCTTTTAAATATCTTTACCCAGCCAGTCCTTTTCTTTTCCTTTCTTTTTCTCACTTCATTTTCAGTGTCTCTAATGAGAGAAAATGACTAGAATTCCAGTCTGCTCCTGAGCTGTAATACTTTCCTGTGGAAGGTGTTTGCCATGTTGGTTAGTTCCCCATTGACTCTGCCAGTCAGGCAAAATGATGCCACAGAGGAGCATTCTATGTGAGCAGCAGTTCCATAGAGTCCAACAGTGATTCTACAGTAAAATGAGTTATAGTCCTAGGTAGGCAGACCATTGATGGGATTCACTGATATAGGTCTGTCTGTTTCCCAAACAACTATTGACATCTTATTCATACTGCTAGCACACCCAGGCTTCGTAGAAAGTTCTTTGGAAAAATACCACTAATTATAATTAATTATATGCCAGGTCGGTGTGTTGTCACCTATACAAATGCCCTCTAGAGAATAGTTTTGCTTGTTTCCAACATTAAAACTCTGATTGCTGTAATAAAATCAGATGATGATTTTTTTTTTCCACTTGGCAGGTGGGAGCCGGATGGATTGGTAAATGTAAGTAGTTTGTGTTGTAGAAGGTTGATTTTTTTAGATTTTTTTTTTTTATGAAAACAAAATCTAATATAATTGCAAATTCTCTCTTCTACAATGACTGTTGATAAAGATAGCTTTTTCTAGAGGTAGAATTTTGTTGGTCTCTAGTGGGCTGCATATTTTGAATGGATGAGGCAGATTTTAGTACAGGAAATGAGTGCCATAATCCATGTGTGTCAGATCCTCATCTGGTATAAATAGGCACCATTCCCTTGATTTGAGTGGACTTGCGTTGACTTACACTAGCTGAAGAGGCTTAGTAATGTTAGCTACAAGAGCTAAAGAGTGTGTATGAACACAAGGGATAGTCTTCATTTATGTTGGAGGCACATGCTATTAATCTGTTTTTATGTGTATTCACTGTTAAGTGAATACACATAAAGGTATGTATAAAAAGATAAGGACAACACCTGGGGGCCTCTATTCAACATTCAGTGGCTCATGAGCAAGAGAGCAACTTAATCCAGTGTATAAAGATGTCTTAACTTTCTTTTCCTCTAGTCATCTTATAACTTACAAAAAAGCATGATTATTTTTAAAAAATGTACGAAGATTCTCCAACGTGGTTGAATATCAGCCACATTAGAGCTGGTTGAAAAATGAGATTCTCTTTTGAAAAATTTCCTGAAAAATTTGTCCCTATTTTTAGCTGAAATATTTTGAATTTTGAAATTTTTTTGAACAGCTCTGACCAGTGTTCTAATGGGATGGACCCGAAGCCATTTCCTCTTCATTAGCAGCCTGTTATACTCATTGGACAGGATAGGGGACAGCGTAGAACCTTGAAGTGCCCTCCACAGGAGGGTTCTTGAGGCAGTTGACCATTCACCCAGAAGTACTCTTTGGTTCCTGTCAAAGAGAAAAGAATGGAGTCTTGCAGTAGTTGCTCCATCTATTCCTGTAGGATCTGTAAACTTTTGAGTAACAAATCATGGTAAATGGTAGCAGTGGGTGCTGCTAGATCAGAAAATATCAACATGGAAACCTGATCGTTGTCCATCACCAAGAAAAGATAATTAATTAATGAGATCAACTTCCTTGCCATTTCCAAGCTGAGAGATGGATTCATCGTGGTCAGGGAAATGTGTAGCATGTCAGAGCTGGCTTCATTTTAACCTTTTCCATAATTTTCTCTAAAAAGGAAGATTGGAAACATGATGATTATTGGTAAGATTGTCTGTGCCAGAAAGTATCTCCTTGAGTCAGGGTGCTAAAGATCTCTTGCTTTGAGACACTGATCTCTGGCCCTCTCCGTCACTGACATTCTCCATCAAAATTGTTGTCCCCTCGTGATTCACCCACAGCTTTCCAAGCCCTTCCACAACCTCAGAGAGCAGCAGTGGTCAAAATCCCATGAAAGCAGAACTTGAATAGACTCTTTAAATTGGTTTATGGTACAAGTGTTCCTTGCCTAGTGAAAAGGAATGTTCAAAAACTGAAATCACATTTACAAACATTTCTGTCATGTTTTATTGGAATTTAAAATGTCATAGTGTGATTCTTTAAGTGTTAACTAATGGCAAAGAGCATTTTAAATTCAACTACCCGGCACTTGTAGTTAGATCAGACAGGTTCTGACCTAGTTTTTTCTCTCCTTTGGGAGGGTTGGAATGAGTTTTAATTATCTCTCAAAAAGCACACTAAGAAATTGAAGGGTTCTGCAGTTTGTCTTGTTGACCACTACCTTGAACTCTGTGATCAATGTCTTCCATTTTCACTGTTTAATTAGTGCGCTGGGAGCGATCCCAGGGTTCCATTGTCAGGGAGAAGAATCATCCTATGACACCAGAGGCTGTGCAAGATAAATGGGAGAAGATCTGTGACTTTGATAATGCCAGCAAGCCCCGGACTATCCAAGGTAAAGGAGATCTGTGGTATAATACAACAGTCTGGGGAAACAAAAGCTGTAAGAGAGAGTTTTATGGAACAGGTTTTTATTTTATGCTTTTTAGAAGGAAAAAAAATGTCTGCTGAATCCGTTGAACTTCCCCTTCAGCTGTGTCCCCTAAATCATCACACACATCTAGTAGAGTCAGGTCTTTTTAACACTATTGCTGTGCCTTTGATTGCAAAATTCGGGGCAGAATGTCTTCTTCCTCAGGGGTTTCCTAGCTAAGGTGCTCAATTTTGCTATGAGTTCTGTGTTTTACAGTCAGATTGAAGTTAACTGTATATTTGGTTGTACACCAATGCATGTAGGAGCAACGTGTTAATAAGGAATGTATTCCCTTCTCTACTAGAATCTTGGGTTACTGTTGAAAGTTTAAGTAAGGAAAAGCTTTTTGGTTAGGGATCCTCTGGCATGACACTGGGGCTGCGATCTCCCCAGCCTCCTTATCCTAGATGACTTCTGTCACAATTCTGCAACTGCACCTGTATTTCCCCTTCATGGTTCACCAAGGGCATCCACTCTAGGCTCCCAACTCCTTTCTTGGGCAGAGACATGCATCTCTCTTCCCTCCTGATGGGGTTTTCTAGGCTGCGCAGTTCCCTACCTGCACTGTATTTCCAGAAAGCCAGACTGCCTAAAGAGGCCAGCATCTGCACTTTGCTTTCTCTTCAGAGGCTGTGAACGTCATTGCCGGCAGTTATAACTTACCAAGCAGCCCTTTATAAGCAAGCACATGTATTCTTAAGATGAAAACATATTAAAAAACAGTAAAAGTTTCTATACGTGTGCTAACAGCTTACTAGAGGTCACCCATCAGTCTTTCTGGGGCTTCCGTAGGCCAAAGTCCTTCCAAAATCTCAAGGATTGGACTCCCATTGGACAGATGGTCCTGTCCATTTGCTGGATCAGAAAGAAGGGCCTAAATCCATTTAAACTCAGTCCTTTCTTTGTCTGATGATCTCTGGAGAATCCCGTTTGAACTAGTATATGCAAGCCTCTACAGGTGGTGGTTCTTGTCTGGAGGTGTTGCAACCTGAGTGAATATGCCTAATCACTCCCTATTGTGCTTAGTTACTGGAAGAACTGTGGTCATCTTCCACCATGGTATTACACTCCCTAGCCCACAATGATACAGTACCATCTTCTAAAGACATTGCAGGAGATTACCGTTATCTGTCACAACTTCAGCTTCCCTTTGATCCACCTGACTCCACTGCCTCTTGCTTCCTGATTTGACCTGCAGCTCCAGACCCGATGTACCATCTTAGTCACTGTCTCAACCTTGGTCTTTACAAAGCTCTTCTCTATGATGGCCACCGTGTCCTTTTCCAATATTGCTCCCTGTCCTTTCCTCCTCCCTTTCTGCCCAAGAGCTTACTAATTTCTTCAGGGACAAAATTGGCTCTATGCAGCAAGAGCTCTCGTCCCTCTGCCTAACCTTCATTCCACCCATTGCCTCTGCTATTTCACTCCAGTGTGACTGGTATCTTTCCTGCTGCCTACCTCTAATCAATCCCTCATTCTGCTCCACCTCCCCTTCCATCTTCTGACTTTTCTCCTCCCCCATACTCTCATCCTTCTCTCTGTCTTACTCTCTCTCTTGGATGGTGCTTTCTCTAATCCTACAGACACCCTATTGTATATCTTTTCCAAAATGAAACTTCCTTTGACCCCCCCCCCCAACCCCCGAAATCTGCCTATCCAACAATCGTGTTCCTTCTTTCCATTACTTCTAAGTTTCCTAAGTGTGAAATGTATGTCTGTTGCTTTGTTTTCTTCTTCTCTTAGTATTGAATGTTGTTCTGACAGTGTGAATTTTGTTAAAGCACCTTGGGCAGTGTTGGGTGCTTCATAATGGTCTTATGAACATCTGATTGAAATAAAATAAGCCCTTTGGTCCTCTAGGCAGTAGTGCAACACAAATAAACAACAAAAAGTATGTGACAGGTTTCAGAGTAGCAGCCGTGTTGGCCTGTATCCACAAAAAGAAAAGGAGTACTTGTGGCACCTTAGAGACTAACAAATTTATTTGAGCATAAGCTTTTGTGAGCTATAGCTCACTTCATCGGATGTATGCAGTAGAAAACCACGAAAGCTTATGCTCAAATAAATTTTTTAGTCTCTAAGGTGACAAAAGTACTCCTTTTTTTTCTTTTTTCTTTTTTTTTTTAAAGAATGTGGGGGGAAAAGAATTAGTAAGATAGACAAAAGTGATTAGCCATTCCTTGATAATGGTCTGGCTGTTTAAAAACATCACCAACAATTAAAAACAAACAGAAAACCCTAGATAACCACATCCAGAAACAACTAGACTGCTCTGTGGAGGGCAGTTGAATGAGACCAAGGTGTAGAGACTGATAGGGAGAGGGTGGGTTGTAACTGGAGCTGTCAGCTGACGAGCAGACAAGAAAGTAAGTGATCAGTCAAAGCCGCAGAAAGGCATCCAACATTAGTAATGTATGGTGTCCAACGGCTTCTGCTAAAAATGCTGCCGCTGTTTGTTTGATCCTGTCAGCTTGTGTTTCTCTGGCTCCACCCTGAAGATTTCTTTCCCCAATCCTACATGGCTAGGGGATACGCAGGTGTTGCATGGGCCCATGTGCCTCTGGAGGGAGTTGGGGGTCTCCCCTGCATGTTTCTGGGTTTGGGGCTGCCTGGTCGTCTTTGGTGTATGGGGCAAGTACCATGATTTCCCCTCCTACCAGTTTAGATATCAGATATTCTGTTTACTGGTTATTTATACACTGAACAGTATTTTCCCTTTTTAAAAAAAAGAAAAGAAAAAAAGTACTAAGTTTGAAACCAGATCATATGCGTTAACTTCGACCCCACATAACCTTGATGAAGTTGAGTGTTCTGTTCTGTTGCATTAAAATCTCCTCCTACACTCAATTTATGAGGAACAAAAGGATGATATACTTTCAACATGATGATGACATAATTTCAACATGAAAAATTTTGTTGCCATTCAGGCAACACACTCAAATTCTGGATTAATTTATGTCTTTGAGCTACTGCACGGGCAGAAATATTTTTCTGCTAAAGGTTATTACATGGCAATCGTGGTGTTTTTGTTTTTTTTTTAAACTTAAGTGTTTTACAGCACCCAAAAGTGAGCTAGTGACCTCACCAAATAGCTAGCTGGCATATGTCTGAGCCTCAAAGAGTTTGCTTCCATACATGACACAACAAAGGGGAGGAGTACTTGTGGCACCTTAGAGACTAACCAATTTATTTGAGCATGAGCTTTCGTGAGCTACAGCTCACTTCATCATCGGATGAAGTGAGCTGTAGCTCACGAAAGCTCATGCTCAAATAAATTGGTTAGTCTCTAAGGTGCCACAAGTACTCCTTTTCTTTTTGTGAATACAGACTAACACGGCTGTTACTCTGAAACCTAACAACAAAGGGGGTAATCACACTCTCTGGGATGAGATTGTGAAAGGAAAGGCAGTGGTCCCAGCAATAAGATTACACAATTACTGAGCAAAGATGTGTTTACAGCACAGCTAAACACTTTTAAAGACCACCTTTTACTAAATACAAATATAACATTTTTTGTTTTTTGTTAAGCATCTTGGTTAACTCTCAGCTTCTTGTGTATATGCGGTAGGACTGGGCTGGTTATCCTCTGGCCTAGCACATGATCCTCGTGGCCTTTCCCCATTCTCTGGGGACACCAGATAGTGCAGGAGCTCCCAAGTTTCTGGATGGGAGTGGAGAGAGAGTTGGGTGGGGCAGAGCTCTACTCATAACCCTTCCCTCTGGACCCAGCAACCCATCCCCCTGATGGCTAGAATAGCAGCCTTCAGCTGCTACTGCAAGCTAACATAGTTAGTCCTGTAGCTCAAGTGATAGAAGTCTGTGCTGCGGTTGTGAAGGTCTGGGTTCATACCTCACTGCTAATGCATGGTGGGGAGAGATTGTTCGGTGTACATAATAGCATTTGTTTCTACCTTTTTCATTTAAAAAGCAATAGGTTTTTAAATGTAATTTTGCTATGTTAAAAGGACATTATTCAGGTTGCAAAGTCAAGCACTTGAAAATCAGGAAATGTCAGATATATGGTTTCCCGTTCAACATTAATTCTGCACCATTATGTATACGCATTAAGATAAATGTAATTACATGATCATGTACTATTTTGTCCATAGGACCCCCTACCTCATTCAGTGCACAGATGCGTGGCAGACATAAGGTTGCGTGAGCGGCTATAAATCTGGCATCACCTAACTTCCAAGAGCTTGACTTTGCAACCTAAATAATATGCTTTTCACCTTTATTTTTATATATATATATATAAAATTATTTATGGAGTGCCAGCCATATGCTAAGAATACAGCTAGAAAAAAAGAAAGAGTTATTCTTCTGAAGTAAGAATTAATTACTGCATAATACAAAGGTAGTTTACTTTGAAATGTGTGTTAATTTCAATGTTTTTGATGTAGTAATGTCTTTTTCAATTTGTTATTATCAAGTGAATTAACAGATTGTCATTCACAAAACACTTAAATATAAAATATCAGACATTTAATCTAATCTGATTTCCTTGGAGTCTTGGTTGGATGCATTGAAAATGTAACCTTGCATAACAGGAATGAGTCATGTCTGGTCAATTGCTAAAATATCATTGTAAATCTAATGCTGTAGGTGGGACTGCTGTTTCCTATGCCAGGCAGCAGAAGGTCAGTGGAGATTGAAGTGAATTAATGTGTTGAGACACAGCAGTTGCACACTGCTGTAGCAGTCCTTTTGGAAAATGGGAGGAATATTGGTCAGTTGTGGGGTTCTTGATGGTAAAAGTTTAGTGAGCAAACTGCTCACAACATTGAAATTGATCCTTTATTTAATATAGTGTTATTTTAAAAACAAAACAAAAGCACCCTCCATTCTCACATCTGATTGCAGCGATAATATTTTAATGGCTTACTTAAAGCCTTACAAACATCTGAAGAGCATCTTTTAAAAACGAACTTGTTTTTAAACAATCATGAAAAACATACTGAAAAATATATATTAACTTACACTTGCTACTGTGAAATAAATATCTCAAGAAGTTCAGTGTCAGACTAACAGGCATATCTCACACTCTAGCTGTCTTTGCTGTGAATTTTAAAGAACAATTAATCAAATTACAAACCCAGCAGCCCGCTACAAAAGTCCTCCCCAAAAGCCAACCTCCATCAAGCCCTCTCTCTCCCACACTCACCCCCAAAAGCTTGAATAAATAGATTTGCCTTGCACTGTGCTCTGAAGATGAACAAATCTGATCTGAAAGTACCCAAGAGAGGATGTAGTTCCAAAGCTGAGGGCCCCTCATTGAGAATGCTCTACCAATTGCCCTTTCGAAGTGGATCCAGGTCAAATTCTGCTGCTGACCACAACTGTGGCAGTAATGGATGGGGAGACACAAGTATCTCAAATAGGCTGGTCCCAGGCCATTTAGAATTGTAGAAGTGTAGGACTGGAAGGTACCCCAGTAGGTCATCTAATCCAGATCCTTGCACTCAAGGCAGGACTAAATAATAACTAGACCATTCCTGACAGGTGTTTCTCTAACCTGTTCGTAAAAACCACCAAAACCTCCCTAGGCGATTTGTTCCAGTATTTAACTACTCTGGCAGTTAAGAGGTTTTTCCTAGTGTCCGACCTAAACCTGCCTTGCTGCAATTTAAACCCATTGCTTCTTGTCCTATCCTCGGAGGTTAAGGAGAACAATTTTTCACTCTTTTTGTAACAACCTTTTACATACTTGAAAACTGTTATCATGGACCCCCTCAGTCTTCTCTTCTCTAGACGAAACAAACCCAATTTTTTTCAATCCTTCCTCATAGGTCATGTTTTCTAGACCTTTGATCATGTTTGCTGCTTCTTCTGGACTTTCTCCAATTTGTCCACATCTTTCCTGAAATGTGGCATCCAGAACTGGACGCAATAATCAGTTGAGGTCTTATCAGTGCAGAGTGGAAGAATTACTCCTTGTGTCTTGCTTACAGAACTCCTGCTGATACATCCCAGAATAATGTTCACTTTTTTGCGATTAGTGTTACACTGCTGAATTAGGGCTAAATGGTGGGGCAGGGGGTCCCCACATCGCTAACCTTAAATTTCATCCAGACACCAATGAGCAATGATTCCCAAACCACAGGTGTCATGTGCTCCAGCCAAGATACACCACTGAAAAGTTGGGCTTCAGCATTCTGTACCAGCATAAGTCTCCAGATGCTTAATGCATAGTCCATATAAAATGCATATCAGGAATCTCATTTTAAGATAACATCAGCATGAATCATGGTAGCAAGGTTCTCATCTGAAAAACGGATTTGGTCTTCTAGCCAGAGGCAAATGGGAGTGGAATTCTGTGATTGGCTAGGAGCTGCTGGGGAAACAAAACCACCCCCAGATTTGCAAATTCTAGTAACATTTGAGAGAGACACCCTCCCTAAGAGAGTCACAAACAATCCTTTTGATAACTTTAGGGTTGCCTTTACCCAAAACAGCCACCATTTCCCATTGGATCTGAAGCTACAGTCTGCCTCCAGCAAATATGGCCACCACCTTGCATTGTTTCTAAGGGGGTTGAGGCTAAGCTACTCTCTAGAAAGATGGTGGCTCCTCAGATACTACGTGAGGACCAGGCAGAGGACAGGAGAATGTGAAGGGAATGAGAGTGTGTGGTGGTGGGCGGGGGTGGGGGGGACGGGACTGTTCAGGGGTGAGTTGGGAAGCAGGACAGGAAACTGATAGGGTGGGTGCAGAAGAATATGGGGGCACAGGGCAGGTTGAGGGGGCTGCAAGAGAATGTGGTGGGTAGAAGACTGAGAGGGAAGGAATTATTGGGGACAAATGAGTTTAAGAGGCAGGGGAAGAACAGGAGACTGCGTGGCAAAAACAGAGCGGGAATTTCAGCCAGGCAGTTCCCTATCCTACCTAGTTAAAGGGAGATAAAGAGCAAAAGAGTGAAAATTTTGGGGAGAAGAGAGTTTGACCCTTCTGAGCAGTGAGCCTGGAGGCCTGCATTTGTTTGTACATCTAAGGTTGAATTTTGTAACTGCGGGGATCATGCACAAATAAAAGGACAATAGCTTCCCCTAAGAGTGAAAAAATCAGCAGGAAGGAGAAAAATAGTGATTTTTAAAAATCTCTTTATTTTTAAGTCAATCTCATGATCTTTTGGAGACTGTTTTTTGAATGTTTGGTATTGGGATTACTGATTTTATCCAGATTGAGTTTCTGCCAGCAAGCTCTCATCAATGCCTGAATCTCACCCAGGCCCTGGGCCTGGCATTGAGCAGCCCTTGCTGGGTCAGGTGAGAGAGGCAGAGAGATAATCATGCTTTCAGCGTATCGAAAGCAACACAACGTATACTTTGTACTAACCCACTTTGTTGTGCAGTAATCTGCCTCTCTTGCAATCATGACATTGCTCTAGCTTCAACTTGCTCTTGCTGTTTACCCCAGCTTGCAGAGGAGGATGATTGATAGAAAACATGATTTTAGAATACCCAAAAGAAATAAGTATAAAGAGGAGAAAATGTGTACTAATTATCAAATTCTGTCTTTTGACAAAATTAGTAAACAATGTGCAAGATGTCTTCTCTTAACATCTGTTAGTGCTGGGGAAGTTAAATTTAATATACAGTTATGGAATTGGTTGCGTGACCAGGATAATGTTGTATAGCACCAGTTATTTGTTCCAGACATAAGTGCTTGAAATAAATATTTTTTCCTTCATCACATGAATCACAACTCATTACTGAGTGCAGAGCCAGTAGAACACCTGTAGAATATAATTGCCACACGTGGTTTGTAGGCATCAGTAAGGTACAGAACTAAAATCTGTTTAGAGAAATCTGTATATATTGAATCACCCCTACACCCATTTTTTATTTTTTCCTATATGTCATTGAAAGAAGGATCTAGTTTTGCAGATTTTGGCAGGATTTTTTGGCTATTTTAAAATAATGTGTTCCCTTTTGTTTGTTCCAGAGTCGGTAAGCATACTGAACGATGTGCTAAGTCAAATAGAGTCTGAAGAAGTTTCCATGAATCCCACAAGCTATGCTAGATCCGCTTCTTCAGGCTTTGACCCAGTAAGTAAAAATGCTTCTGCAAGGTACTCAGCTTGTAGCTATCAAAAGACCCAAAGCAAGGACAAGCTTGCTCACAGCATGTGATCAGAAGCTTTGGCTTGCTTTCTGTAAAGGTCACTTTTTTAGATGTGAACTAGAGCAGAAATAATAAACTTGCGCCCTATTCTCCTCTCATTTTCTCTAATTGGTGGTAGAATTTTTGAAGCTAGATATATAAATTAAGCTATAACACCTATCACCTCTTGCACTTTAGAGCATTCAGACACCCTAAATAGGATATTGTTCAGAATGAGGTGAAGACAGCACATCTCTGGTTTTTACCTGACAGAACAAGGCTCTTTGTGAAGTGTTTTTTCTTATCTTTCACTTGGCTGATTTCCCACAAGTTCTAGGTGGGATGAGCTGGCTATAACAGTGTAAACTATTTCATTAGTATTGGTCTTTAATCATGATTGTTTATTGAGCTGTCCACTGAAACATTGTTTTTCTTTGAAATACTGCGTAGTGTAATTTGTAGGATGCAGTTCTTTATTGCTGTATAGTCTACGGTGATATAGACAGGGCTTCCTTACAGTATTTATTGTTATGGAATATATTTAAAGGAAAACAAACAAATACCACTTCATTTCCAGAAATATCTTCCCTGTGACATGGCATGTAAGTAGGACTGTCGATTAATCGCAGTTAACTCACGTGATTAACTAAAAAAATTAATTGCAATTAAAAAAGATTAATTGTGTTTAATCGCAGTTCTAATCGCACTGTTAAACAATAGAATACAAATTAAAATTTATTAAATATTTTGGATGTTTTTCTACATTTTCATATATATTGTATTCTGTGTTGTAATTGAAATAAAAGTTTATATTTTTATTACAAATATTTGCACTATAAAATGATAAAATAAATAGTATTTTTCAATTCACCTCATACAAGTACTGTAGTACAATCTCTTTGTCATGCAAGTGCAACTTACAAATGTAGGGGTTTTTTTGTAACATAACTGCATTCAAGAACAAAACAGTGTAAAACTTCAGAGCCTCTGAGTGCACTCAGTCCTACTTCTGGTTCAGCCAATCGTGCAATTACCATATATATTCATTCATTAGCCCGTTCGTTTAAAAGCTGACCAACCAAGATGGAAAGGTAAAAACTGTATGACCCTTTCATAAGCCGACCCTATATTTCAGGGGTTGGCAAACTTTGGCTTCCGGCCCATTAGGGTAAGCCGCTGGCAGGTTGGGACATTTTGTTTACCTGGAGCGTCTGCGGGCACGGAGCCCCTCAGCTCCCTGTGGCTGCGGTTCGCCATTCCCAGCCAACGGGAGCTGCGGAAACTGAGTGTCTCCATGCCTGCAGACACTCCAGGTAAGCAAAACAACAATATATTAGATATTCAATTCAATGATTTCATAGAGTTTAAAATAATCAAATCTTGGTGTAGACCCGTTTATAAGCCAACCCCCGCTCTTTGATGAGTCACTTTTTTACCAAAAATATTCGGCTTATGAATGAGTATATAAGGTAATTTTTTGGATCATGTGATTAATGTTTTTGATCACTTGACAGCCCTACATGTAAGTAATCATAGCAAGACTGTTAATATATTACGTTGCAGTTATACGATGATTTTGCGTGCGGAAAGTAAATTGAAATCAAATACTACATAGCATTTAACTTTGAATTATACTATATATTTTTAATCCACAGAGCAAATATGTTGGCCAAAAGTTGCCCACAGTGGTTTATAATTATACTCACTTGCAACCGATTTTGTACGCTCTTGGTGTGGGAATGACAACCAAGGATCCAGATCATCTAAAATTTGTTTTTGAAGGCAGTGAAGCATTCTGTTGTTTACCTACCTTTGGAGTCATCCCAGCTCAGGCATCTTTGTGGGATGGTGGACTTTCAAGTGTTCCAGGACTCAACAGTGACTTCACAAAAGTATGTATGATTTAGACATTGCAATTTATTTTGTGTTGCATGCTATATAAATTGACTGTAATTGAAATGGCTCAGTAAATACACCAAAACTTCAGAGATCGCTGCTGTTCTAGAAAGAGAAAAAGTAACAGGCCCTGATTTCTTGCAACCCAGGGAAAAACTTCTATTGAAATGAGTTACCTACCTCTCTCATATAGATTTTGTGTGGGTTTTTTTCCCCCTAAGATGCTTATGAATCACATGTATGTATCTCTCTCTCTCTTTTTTTTTTTTTTTTTTAAGTGGGAATCTTGCTTGAAGAGCAGCATCCTCTTTATTAAAAACCAAAAACCTTTATCTCGCCCTGACATTTTTTTTTCGGTAATGGAGGGATTTTATTTTTGAGCAATTTCTTTTGCTCTTTCCAGGGATGAAGCTCTCTACCATAGATAATCTAGAAAGCAAGTACAGTAGGTGTAATCTTTCCTTTTTTTTAATTAGTTGACAACGTACACTTCTGCAAACACTCTTCAAACTGTGTCTCTCCATATATCTATGTATACATTTAGCTATATATCGAACAAATATAAATTATATAAAGCTGCCTTCTTCAAGAATATGATGTCATAAGAAATTTAGTATTTCATAGCTGAAATATGATTTTTAAAAAGCTTTAAAATGTAAGATTTACAGCATTTTCCATACTGGGACTGCAGTCTGCATGAAAACTAAAGAAAGTTGTATAAATGGCTGTGTTGTTTTAGTCACAATCCTGCCACCCCATGAGTTTTTTCATAGCTGTCTTGACGTCAAACTCTAAAGTTTCCTTTAAAAAGCCAACAAACAAACTCCAAACACCAGATGGCCAAACCCATAATATTATGTATGTATTGAACCAGAATCACTGCTGCTGGCTTTTGTTGACTGCACATGAGATGCCCTGTTGTGTTTGTGAGAAGCTAAGGAAAAAAGATAGTGCTCCACAAAACAGAGGGATGCCTCTTCAAAAGGTTGTAGCATCTGTTATTCTTACCATGTTCCACACATAGGCTATGGGAAGAGAAGAGCAACATATCATCATCCGCATCCTGGGAATGGTGGTATAGAGTGAAATGTTATTCTCCCTCTCTCCTTGGTCCCATACATTGAAGTAAATTACAGTCAAAAGGCTCTTCCCTGCAGTGTTGTTTGTCTTCAAATTCCCTGCATTACAAATCTGAGTGGTTGTTACCCATTCAAAGCACTGAATTGTAAATAGGATATTTGTTAAAGCATTTTTTAAAAGGTCTACTTCTACACCTGAACTATTTTTTAAAGTAATTTTAAACCTAGGAACTTGGTGTTATTCAGTGAAATCACATAGCTTAGCATGAAATCTGCCGCAGTACAGAAGGCATTTTAAATGGTGTTTACTCTAATTGAGAATCTGTAATAGATGCTCGAGGAGTGAATGAACAGTTAATCATAACTGTTTGGAGCTGGATGTTATGAAAAATGGACTCCACTTCAGAAGTTTTGTCAGTGATTAAAAGGATAGCATAAATATGCTGAAAATATTTTAACATTTACTTAAAATTTAGAAAATCTGAAATTTTCCCTGCTGTCCATCTCATTGACGTTCTCTTCTGAATGCACTTTCTTTTAAGATGATTTCTGAGGTTAGAAAAGATGTTCTGCAGCTTGGAATTTCAAAATTTTTTAGTAAGGGGAAATTCTTAGAACACTTATAAATTGATATGTGTGTAGGCTCGTGCTGACTGATTTATTCTGTTGTTGATGCATGATGAGGTAGACGACAGAAATTAACCTGGCAATAAAATTGCCCATATTTATCTTTTTGATGGCTTCTTCCTAATTAGAATCTTAGAAAAATAGAAATGTAGGATTGTAAGGGATCTGAAAAGATCAAGTCCATCTGCCTTTGCAGGATTAAGTATACATAAACAATCCCTGACTGGTGTTTGCTAACCTATTCTTAAAAACCTCCAAGGATAGGGATTCACCACCTCCTTTACGTAACCTGTTACAGTACTGAACTATCCTTGTAGTTAGCAAGTTTTCCTTAATATCCAATCATGCTCAGTATATACCATGAAAATACTATATGATTGTAAGTCAGGACTGATTGTGAAAGGCTGATTGATTTCAGGCTGTTACCAAGAACTTCCAAGGATGAATGTGTCAAAGTAATTCCTACACTCAAAGTAACATAACAAAACATTCTGAAATAATGCACTCATGTCAATTTCTACTGGTATTTTATAGCCTTGTTGCAGCGAAAAATATCCAGGTGTGGAAAGAACTGGATATAATTTCTCACTTCTCTTTATTTTGTAGCAATATGTTTTCATTCTGAACACATTTCCAAAATATCTGTAGCTACATATTTGCTTATGACAGGGACGGGGGAAGTGGTGGCAAATGATACTGATTATCATTATAGTGTTGCTTATCTTTACACAGCTACTGCATGGTGAGCAATATCTGGAGTTGTATAAACCACTGCCAACCTCAGGTCAGTCCTTTACTCTGATGGTTTCATATTCACCATGACAGCACTTCACTTTTCTTTTGTATCAGTATTACATATGGAAATATGGATACATTGTTTTGAACTGGTTTCTGTTGCAAATTGTACTCTGTATTTTGTGTGTGTGGCTTTATCATACTGGTGTTGGAACTTTCCAATCAGATATATATTAAAAAAAAATTTGATCAGATGGTGCTTTTTTTTTTGTCTAACTACTATAGTTTATATTTGTTGTGGTATACTTAGTAAAAACAAGGTACCGATTGGCTTTCTGCTGAGCTGTCTGAAAAAGAATATTCAGTTGCTCACTAAACATAAATTAGTGTGCCTTCACATTGTGGTGTATATAGCTCATGATCAACTCATTAACTAGAGGTATTGTTAATTACCACTGGGAGTTCATATAATAAATTGTCAAAATATTTTTCCAGAAACTGTACTTTGTTACATTGTTTACATCCTTGTGTCTGTGAGACTTAAAGAATGAAATCAACTCAGTATGTTTTAATTTTAGAAAGACAAGCTGAGTGAGGGAATATATTTTATTGGGCCAAATTCTGTTGGTGAGAGCGAGGAGTTTTTGACTTTATAGAGATGTGAACGAAGACACACTTATCCCTTGTCTTCAAAATTTTCATTGAAAAATATGTTGGTTAATTAGGGTTTATGTCCAAAGAGATTATATATTCATGTTTTATAAAACTTCACTAATTACAAAGATAAGAACAACCATATTGGGTTAGACCATTGGTCCATTTAGCCCAATATCCTGTTTTCCGACAGTGGCCAATGCCAGGTGCTTCAGAGGGAATGAACAGAACAGGCTATTATCAAGTGATCCACTCCCTATCGTCCGCTCTCAGCTTCTGGCAAACAGAGACTAGGGACACTCAGAGCATGGTTTTGCATCCCTGCCCATCCTTCTTAACAGTCATTGATCTGCCTATCCTCCATGAACTTATCTAGTTGGTTTTTTGAACCCTGTTATAATTTTGGCCTTCACAGCATCTCTGGCAAAGAGTTCCACAGGTTGACTGTGTGTTGTGTGAAGAAGAACTTCCTTTTGTTTGTTTTAAACCTGCTGCCTATTAATTTATTTGGGTGACCCGTAGTTCTTGTGTTATGTGAAGGAGTAAATAACACTTCCTTATTCACTTTCTCCACACTATTCGTGGTTTTATAGCCCTCTATCATATTCCATATGGAAGTTGTTCCATACCCCTAATCATTTTTGTTGCCCTTCACTGTACCTTTTTCAGTTCCAGTACTGGTTGCCAGAATATATGTGAACTTATTTGTAAAGTGGTTTTGAGAAATTCTTCAGAGAAAGAGATGAGAGCAAGTGGGAAAGAAACCAAATAAACCATGGAAAAACTAGTTCTTTTCTTCTGAGAGTGAAAGGAAGCACCTGAGCTCTTTATTGCTTGCAAGAAAGATGGCATGCTTTCCATTAATTGACAGGACTCTGTGAATAAGATCGTATTGTTCAGGCTGATATTTAAGTTGTTTGCAGATCTGTCAACCGATTTAAAACAATAACATCTCAAAAAATAGAATATCATATTGCATAGGATACTGGCCACCAATTCCTCTCTTGGATTTTCTCCATGACTTGCTGTTGGTTTGAAGATGTCTTAAGAACTTTCAGAAGGCAATTCCTCATACCTCATTCCTGACCTTTAATAATGCATATTATGGCATAGACCTGTATGTAAATATATATATATATATTTTATTGTTGAAAAGCAAGAATTTTCATTTGCTTCCCTAGAGGTCTCAAAGTGTAAAATATTCAGGATAAGAACACCAGAGACATTTGTTTGAGAGAAGCTTGGCTTCAGTATTCAAAGTTGTACTTAAAATCTTGTATTTTATAACTTTGAGTGATAAGAAAGCTTGTGATGGTTAAGAGCCTGATTCTTTGAACGTTTTGGGTTTAATAATTGAAAATGGACTATGTTAAAAGGGTTTACTGGGGGGAAAAAAGCCCGTAGCCTGATAAAGGCTAAACATTTTAACTAGAACTTTTTGTAATACTTGATAGTTAGGGTGGTGTTGCTGATTCAGAAGCTCTTTTAATTATATTTTATAATTATATTCAGTGACACGAGAAGACAGCAAACCGAACACTTTCCTGCTATTTGACATTCAGCATTACTAGTTGTCGTGGAATATGATAGGTAATATTGGTCCACGTGTAGTGTTAGCATTCTGGATAAAGAAAGAGGACATAAGAAATGGCTAAATAAATACTCTGCGTTTTCTGGACCAAATAATTAGTATATGTGATACAACTTGTCGACATTCTCTAGGAGAAGACTCTTTGCAAATTAAAGAGAAGTAGTGGGAGATTTAATGTGAAGTACAAAACTTTAAGACTATAGAGAGCCATTAATTTTTCAAGTTTTCTAAATAGTTGCTTTTGGGAAGTGGACCTGCTGTAAGGGCTGAGAGAAACAGTATATTTTGTGTGTATTCAGAAGTGTCTACTTTTGATCTACTATATTTTGCACGTATATGGCACCTACAATCTATATGTGCTTCATCAGCATGCCTTGCCTTAAAGGTCAGTCAATCAACTTGCAACCTATTTCATTTCGAAACAGGTGTTGGCAGTGGTTTCAGGTGCTATTTTTGCTCCTCAGTGACCTGCCAGTTTCTGTGGTTTTATAATTAAATTTTCTTATCTTTCACAAAACATAATTTGTTTTCCCTCCCGTTCTGTTTGTGTGAAACTCAGAGGAAAGAAAAGTATTCGTAATATGGGGAAACAATTTAATTAACTTTACACAGAATGCATCAAGAAGAAAAATAGAAAAAAGCAGTTAAGTTGTTTCTCTCTATCAATTATAATTTTAACCGTTATTGTTAAAAATAAGAGGTGAAGTATTTTTAGACCAAAGCATGGTTTTCAATGCGGCATAGTAAGCCTCACAATAGTCCTTTGCAGTATATGCCTGTTTCTCTTCCTTGGCACACCTAGCCAGATCTCTTGTTTTTGGCAGGATGTGTCTAAGGGTTCTACTGGGAAAAGACATATGAATAAGCTTCAACAGTCACACGGTTGTTGTTGTGAAATTAATGAGCCAGTCTCAACCTTGAGAGGTTCATAAATATTCCAGACATGAGTGCACCTTAACTTCTGGTAGACACTTATGGCTTGTCTACATGATGAGTTAGTGAACAGGAAGCCAGGATGTGAATGTACCGTGTGCTAGCTTTGCCATGTGGACTCTGTTACTGTGCACTAAAAGTTTCTTAGTGCACTTTGATGTATTGCTGCTTGAAATAGGAGTATGTCAAAGTGCACTATGGAACTTTTAGTGCGTGGTAGCATGGTTTATATGGCAAATTAGTACATTGTAGGTTCACCTCCTAGTTTGCCACAAGCTAACTCGCCATTTAGGTAAGCCTTAAAGCCTCAATCTGGCAACTATCTCCATCCAGGCAGATGCCTCTCAGACTCAGTGGGGCTCTGAGTGGACACAGGAGTCAGTTTCAGGATTGGGGTCTAAACATATATCTGTTTACTGTTAACTGTGAATGGACATTTTAAAGAAAAACCTCACCTGCGTTGTATTAATGTATTACAAATAAATTACGTATAACGTATATGTTCTAAAACTTGGCTTGTGTAGATTACAAACCTGGGAATATTTGTCATGAGCTTTGCTAAAATACTCCTGCAAAATTCATGTTGTATTGTAATTTCAGACCTTCGTATTACAAGATATGTGTTTTCCTGTTCTCTCTCTTTCAGGACTGCTAACTTCAGAATCAACTATTGCTGATATCCTTGACAAAGGCTCAGGAGCACTTATTCTCTTAGATGGTAACCATATTGTAATTTATTAAAGAGAGAAAATCAAAGCGGACAGTCTCAAAATTTAACCTATGCTAACAATAACTCTGAGCCTAAAATCAGTTTAAATTCTTAGGGTCTGTGCCACATGGTCCAGTGACTGCTGAGAAATGTACTAATTCGCAATCACGTGCATGTTGCCCTGTTCTTTGGAATAGATAGGGTACTGAAATTAAGAATACTCCTTTTTGAGAGAACGTTGACAGAAGATTCAGTAGTGTTCCTGAGCAGAGAGACTGTGCTGAATACACAAACAGAACAAAGCTATTACTTCTAATACATAGTATTATCTGAAGTTGGTTAGCTTGAACTGTTTCTCTTAAAAAGCTCTGTGTGTGTGTGTGTGTGTGTGTGTGTGTGTAAAACCCAACATCTAATTAAATTGACTGTCAACTTGAATTTTATGAAAGGACATCCTTTAAGTTATATGTCCTGAAATGTTTTTATTCTCTTTTGTTAATATTTTTTTCTGTTTTTGCATTAATTTAGTGGGCCCAAGAAGTCCGTAACTTGTATTTTTCTTTCACAAAATATATGGGTCTTGATTTCTGGTGACATGGTTATGGTATAACATGACTGTTCAAGTTTTAGAATGAGACTAGTAGGGAATGAACCACCAAATTTTTTGAGGTAGTGTACTGTTTAGATTTCGCCATGAACCCTTTAAAATTTTTTCCCTACTGTTTCCTCAAAACCTCCAAATAATACTACACTCCTGACCTCTGCCCTTCCCGTTTCTTACCAGTTAATGGCTCAGTCTGGCAAAAAGCTAACTGCTCTCCAACTTAATCTTTCTAGCTTTTCTTTACTTCCACATAGGAACAATTGAAAAGCCAAGTTTTGGGCCCATTAGAAGTTTATCCAAACCAGTCTGTCTATTTCTGTAACAGACCTAAAGGTTCTGGTATAGGTCATTAAAGGTTAGCTGCTTATGGGAGAAACTAGGCGCCCGTATAAGTGGATGTGGTGCACTACTGGCAATAAGTTTAAGTATGAATGCCTGTCTGTGTCCTAATGGAATAATAAGTGAGAATAAATTGGAAATAGAGAGATTTCTGTTTCACCTCAGTAACTATAAATACTTCAAGTTCAACAAAATCAAAAGTGACTTTAACAAAAAGAAAACCAAGTGACCTTAAATTAAATCTTCCTTTGGGGCTGCTTTTTCCACATACAATATTAGTGCTGCTTTGTTGTGTATGAGGTTGTGAATGTGTTTTTGCACCAGGGATTGTTAATGGCTTCTAATAAATCACTTTTTATGGCATAGTTCTATAGTATTTAAATAAATGGCTAATGATGTGTGAAATGTTGAAATAAACATTAATTTCAGCACTTTGTGTGTTGTCAACCATTTTTTTAGCACTTGGTATGTCATCAGCATTTTGATAGCTCATTTTTTCATTTTAATACTTTTGTGTAAAGAGCATCTATAATAGCATAGTTTTAAACAGAACATTAATCTTCACTTGTTAGGAAATTATTTATGACAGTGCTATTCAAAAGTGAGGACATTGTCCCCTAACTTGTGAAGATGAATACTAGCATATATAAAACAAAGCTATTCAGTATCCATTGGCTCTGAGAGGGGTCAGCGTTAGGAGTATTCAAAAAAGAGAATATAACCTCTCATTTTATATTGTCTTCCAGTTCATACCTACTGTGGAAAGGATCTGTTGTGCTATAATCAATTCTCTCTGTTTATTGTTGGAGCTGGAGGATTTGGTGGAAAACGAACATCAGAAAAGGCGAAGGTAAATTTTAAGTGTATTTCAGATGAATATAATATAAGAAAAATAATGAGTATATTGATTAGGGATGATCAGTTAGCTTGGGAATGACACAGCAGAAGACAGACGCAAGCAGATTCTGAACAGTCTTCCAGGACGGAATTGCCTGAGCAGAACAGGCTGAGGTGGCTGATTAGAGTGGGAGAAGCTGTTTCATAGTTGCAATCTAAGCTGATCTTTACTTTGAGGTCTATGAACTTAGGCTGCAGGTCATCTTCTGAGGGAATCGTCTGTTCACTAGCCAAGCTGGCAACAGTTATGTTGACCTCAGAGTATAATGTAGGTCAGTGGGTCTCAAACTTATTTGATTGTACCCCCTTCTTTGTGTCTATAGTAGTTTATGCTCCCCTGCCCCCCGCCACACAAGTTCATACACCAGTAATCATAAATCAACATGCAACTCTCACTAAATATTGAAAACAGTAAGGCATTGATTCAAACAGAGCCATTTAAGTATATAGGGTAAAATTATACAAAAGTGCACAATGTTTCTCAACTCGGGGTCCCACCCAAAAGGGGGGGGGTCACAAGCCTATTATAGGGGGTCACAGTATTGCCACACTTACCTCTGCGCTACTTTCAGAGTTGAGTGGCTGGACAGTGGTGGCTGCTGGCTGGATGCCTAGCTCTGAAGGCAGCGCTGTTGCCAGCAGCAATGCAGAAGTAAGGGTGGCATGGAATATGCAACTGTATGAACACATCTGCAAAGTTTGCTCTTTATGCCTTGATATCCCACAAAAAATGTGTGATTTGTCCATAATTTAAGTAGACGCCCCCCTACTGATCTGTCTGAAGGAATCAGTTTTGCTAGTTATTCATTGCTGTGAGTAAAATGTGCGCAGTGGATTTTTTTTCCCTAAAGCTTCTCACACCCACCCCCAGATTACATTCCACGACCCTCTAGAACCTCTGGTGTCAGCCAATCTTAATTTAGACATTGTGTAGCACTTTTGTGATTGCCTCACATCTTTTGTTTGGTTGCTCCCATGTGACTTGATTACATTTTCCCTAACTAGAAGGAGGGGTGCAGAGTTCTTTGCTAGAAGCTGATGGAAAATGTTTATTTGTTTACTTACTTTCCTTTTGATCTGTCAACTCTTTGGAAATCTCTGAAGTCTCTGTATTAATATCTAGGGCAGCAAAAGCCTTGCAGAACATCTAAAGTCAATCCAGTGTGAAGATCTTTTTTTTTTTTTTTTTTTTTTTTTGAGTCTCTTTGTATTAGATTCTGAGAGCTCAACCTCTCCTGTAGACCAGCTTGAAGAGCAGGATTTCTGGCTACTAATTTTTTCTCTTTTTACAAGTAGCACAGAGATTTAGATGCCTCCAGAGGCTTTTTCACTGTTCTTTCCTTTATTGTTGGTTTATACCGAATCTCCTTGAATCAGGGGGGTCCTGGTTGTTTTATGTCCTGTGCAAAATTTATGCTTTGTCATTTTATCATCCTATCACTTGAATATATACCTATGTTCCACTTTCAAATGCTTTTCTTTTCTACAGGAAAAAAATTGAGCCATTTTTTGAATGCAGATGGTAATACCACACAATTAACTACCCCCATAGGAGTAGTCCCATTGTTACTCATGTGCTTAAGACTTTACAGATTTATCCCTTTAGTGTACACTTGGTACCATATACCTCACAAATTCTTTCAGTTAAAGGAAGTATTTTGAATCTTTCTTCTTGTAATTGTAATGACAGAAATCTAGACTTTAATGGCCTTCAGTGTAGTTTTGCACCTAAGTGCATGCACACAGAATCAGTTGTGGGCAGGGAGAATACAAAACAATAAACGTTGATTTTGATTAATGTAATCTTGACTTCATATGATCTTTGCCCCACAGTACGTGATTTCTTATGTAATTATATTCTGAATGTTTTTAACGTGTGCACGTTTAGTGAAAAATGAAATTCCCAGCTGAGGAGCTTTCAAACAAGTGGTGTTCCTCCTGTTTGTTTAAAATGGCTTGTGGAACATGCTGTTCATGGAAAAAACCTCTAGATGTAGCTCTGTTTCTAAACTGATGCAGTTATGTGTGTGTGATTGCAGAAGCAGAAAAAGAAAGAAATAATATTGGCTTTCTCTACTCACTCCCTGGATTATTATCTAGAGTGAAACTCTAACATCTTGAGCGGTAGTTGGCAAGTGACATATAATGGCATAGTGAGGTTTATTGTATATGTGCCCTAAATGCATAAAGCAGCTATTCACCTAAATGAGAGGAAAAACACGGCATGTAAATAGGAAATGGTAGGGAGGACAGTTAGCACAATAGGACTCTTCTCCAGATCGGGGCCTTTAGGCAGTACTGTAAGACAAGTAATAATACATAATAATCTTGTGGGCTTTGCCATGTTGTAGGCACAGCACCATGTAAGATAATTTATTTTCAGTTTGTGATGGAGCGCCTATGCTTGTACATCCATAGTCCCATGTGGACTGCTTTCTGAGATATTAGTTCAACTTCAAAGACAGTAAATTGACCAGCTAAAAAAAGCTTTTTGTTTTTTAGATGTGCACTTAAATCTCTATCCACTGTGTTCAGATTTCTTAACCTCAAATCTTGAGGTACACCCAACCACAGAAGATCTGGAGTGAGGCTTTCTCTAAATATATCATATGCTTATAAACAGAAAATTGATGAATCACTCTTGTTTTACATAGGGGCACAACTCTTCAACGTCTGCTTGACAAATTTAACAGAACACTTTATCATCATAAAGCTGATTTCAATGAGACTATCTGTATAAACACAGCAGCCCAAAAGAGCTGTTACTAAAATCAGTAGTGGTGGTATTAGTGGCCCAGCTCACCATTCGTGGACTTTTTTGTCTAACATGGGACTTATAACAAACACACAGGCCCACTAGAAACAAGATAATAAATTGAAAACCTTCTGGGACAAAAATTATAGACTAAAATCATATAGTACTGATAGTTGTTTAGGAAGTAGTGGTGGTATTTAGTTTTCTTATGTTAACACTGAGAAAATTTTTCTTTGTTAATGTCACACTGATGTAGTCTTGTCTGTATGTGATCCTCCTACATCGCAACAAATTAATAAATTGTTGTCCTTAGTTTCACTAAACGAAGAAATAAATCCTTTCTCCTTGAGGCTTTCTAACATACAGGGAAATCCAGATGAGGATAGAATATAACTTGGATTGCCTGGATGGTTTTTAATTTTTTATCTAATTCCTTATAGGGCTATGTATTTGCTACAAACACCGTGTCCTACAAGATATTGGGAAGTTGCCAAATATGAAAATTGTAGGAAAATGTCTGGTAACGCAATAATGTTAAACATAGTCTCTGCTATTGGTGATCTAGATATAAAGGTAGGATGTGCAGGATTATAGCAGAGTACTGAGAGACTGACTCATGAGTTCTGTTCTAAACTCTGCCTCTGGATTTACTGTAATTTTTGTCAAGTCTTTCAATCGCTGTACCTCAGTACTCTAAAATCAGTATTATAATATCTAGCACAGAGTTTTTGATTGTAATGTGTGGTATATGCTTAGACCTAGAATGTGATAAGTGGTTTTATTTAATTTTTAACATATATAAAACATGAAAAGAATGCCTATTCCAGATTCTAGGTACTCCAGTGATAGTTAATTCTATTGTATTTTTATGTTGAGACACAAACAGGAATAGTAAATCAAACAGCCTTTCTTGACACACAAGAATCTAGTCCCAAATCATATAGTTCCCCACTTCAGTTCCTAAAAAATGAATCCCTCCCAAATTAAAATATACAACTTAATCTCCCTAACATTAGCCCTGTCCAAATAGAAGGGCTTGGCGGTGTATCCCTTAGGTTGCCCACAAATTTCAGGCAGTTTCAGACCAGAGATGGTAGTGAATTTCTAAGTTAGGGGTCTTCATACAGAACACATTGCGAGCAGCTCCTTCTGTCATGTATTAAAGGAGCTGGAGCTTGAGCACCTCCTTTCATCTAAAGCAGTGTTGAATGGTCGGAGTGGTGAGGTCTTTCGCAGGTCTCAAGCCAGTTAGGGCTTAATAAGACAGAACTAGTATCTTTACCTCCAGATGGAAATCCACAGACAGGCCATGCAAATTCTGGAGCAGTGCTATCATGTATTCATGATAAAATTCACTGTGTTTATCAAGCTGGCCACCCCTTCCTGTGCCATCTTCAGTTTCTGAGTTAATTTAAGAAGTAGCTCCATTGTCGTGTTCTGAAGTGGCAAAGGCGTGGATGATTCTAGTAAGGCCTGTGCCCGAGAGATGGGATCACAAACTTTTGAGCAGACACAGACTGAGGAAAGTCACTCTGTTCATTGCTATATGATTGTTTAGCAGCAGCTGGGAATATAAGACCCCTGAATTTTGAACTCTTCTGACACACAGCTAAGGTGTTTCCTCTGTCAAATGGGGCTGAGATGATCTTTGCCATTTCCTCCAATTGCCCCTACTGACCTATTAACAGTCTCAAACAGCTAGCTCTCATCCATGCCCCAGTCACTACCCTACACTCAGCCTCTTGCTATGGCTCATGCAATATATGTGTTACCAGCATACTGAAAACACTTAATCCCATGGCACCTCACAAACCCTGCATTGACCCTATGTACACATTAACAGAAAGAGAAGCCAGCTCTTGGGACAGAAAAGCAATTACCCAAAACTATCCTCTGCCTTATCTCTTTCCTCTCAGGTCTGAAAGCAAGTAAATACCACTTATTCTATGTAGCCTAGTGGACAGCACAATTGGCTGGGAGTTAGGAGACCTGTGTTATAGTCCCGGCTCTGCCACTAGCCTGCCGGTGATTTTAAACGAGTCACTTTAATCTCTGTGCTTCAGTTTCCCCATATGTGAAATTGGGAAAAGATGCTGAGCTCCTGTAAAGCACTTTGAGATCTACAGATGAGAAGGACCATGTAAGTGCTAGGTGGTGGCATTACTATTTATTCAGTTAGAAACTAATAGTTCTAATATTGTAAGGCTACCTAGTCTTTAGCCAGGAGAAGTTCTTCTAGCACACCCAGATCCTTAGGGATTAGTGCCAGCCTAAACTCAAACAGAAGGGAGCACAGAAGTTAAGTCCCAAGATCTTGCTCTTCCATGGGAGTGGAAAGCTCTATATGAATTGGAGGAATTTCCCCCTCCATAATCACACTGTTTCTTCCTTAGGGGTGAAGGGGCGCTTGAATCAGTTCATGGGAGAGGAGAGCACAGATAAAGCAGGCTGTCCATAGCACAGACTCTTTGCTGTTTGAGATTTTGTAGATGTTTTGGTGGCAAAGAATCCTCTGTCTTAATTGCTTCCTGTACGGGCTCAGTACACTGTAGCTAGTATTACTAGCATTTGAACATCAGATCAAACTTCAAATGCGATTTTCAGTATTTTGCAATTTTTATTAAAGCATTTTCTTTTAATTCTGCTTCTATTGGGGGATGAGCAGATTTAGGACCAAGGCCAGAATCCATCCAGCCATAGTGCTTCTTACAATGGTAAATAAATATGTCTTGCTCTTTCCCACGCGAAATGTTTCACCAATGTTTGCCAATGAATTCCCCATTAGCCTAGCGGTGGGAGTCTCACTTTCTTATCTAGGCTTCTGAATCGAAGCAAGGCAAAACATTGCATACTGTGCTACTGTGTCAACGCTTTAATTCAGTGTATCTCCCATTCCTTCCTGGGATAATATACACAAGCTAGTACTAATTAGGATATCTGCTGTGGAAAGTGAGCAGGTAACTTCATACCATCTAATGGGTTGAACTAGCATTCATTCTCTTTAGTGCAATGATATACTGTAGAACTGACTTGCTATTGGTAAAAATCAGAAATTATATCTACCATTGTAAATACTTTCTTTTTGTGAGTTTTCAAGAATAAATTTCAGCTGCTTGAATAGTTTTCAACTGGTTGCGATATTTTCGCTCCATACAGATCAGCCGTTTAAGATGGAGTCTGACAGACTGTCATGTTGAGTTTACAGTTTATATAATCAAAAAACCAAAGCTATAGAGAATCTTGTTTCAAGTGATAGGGTTCAAAATGCAGCTTGTAGTTGGGAGGATAAAGAATGAAAAGTCAGAGGCTTTGAAAGACTAAGATAAGGTCCAGAGTCATTCATATAGTGTACTTTTTCAAATGTTGGTTAAGCTTTTGTTATAAGGCAGTATTTCAATACTTTTTTTTTTTTTTTTTTTTTTTTGGTTTGGCTTCAATTTATGGTCCAGAATATTAACCTTGGTTTTGATAGGTTTCAAAGTTGGAACAAACCGGGAAAGTGTTAGTTTGTAGAGAAACTAATAACCTTCTTTCTTGAGCTTTATTTTTTTTTAATTTGGTTTGGAAGAAATGTCTTTAAAATGGTCTGCTGTATGAGTGTAAACCAGATTTAATGCTTCAGGATCAATAATCACTTTATAGCTTGGTGTATGTTGCCTTAAAATTGTTGTTAGAGCAGATGTTTGTCCTAATGGAGTGATCGTCAGTTATTCTTATTGGCTTTCGTAAAATGATGCAAGACCCTGGAATGTACAATGTTAAAAGAGCAGTGTTGTTTTGCAGTGACAAATTTGTGGCAAAAATATATTGATGTTGTATGTTTAAAGAGAATCTTGATGCAAACTTTTTTGAGCTTGTTGGAAATTTTTTCTCCTTATCCTTAAATATGTTTTAACCCTCACCCCTGGGAAATCATTGTTTTTAGTTCTCTTTAAACATGTCTGATTATCGTTTTAGGGTGGGTAAAGGAGAGTGATCCTTTTGCATTTAAATATTGTTACATTTTTCCATTCAGGTAACAGTGAACCCACCTAATAGAACACCTGATGCTGTACTTTCTGATGTCACTACAGTTGATCAGGTAAAGTTTTACTTTTTTAAGGAAGGAAAGTTTCTTTATCAGATTTACTTGGGGAAATCTCCTAGCCCCGTCCTCCTTATTTTTAATAAATTCTCTATTTTCACTAAAATAAAGTTTATTAAGTGTTCTGCTTTGGAATATCATAACTGTTGTATTTAAACTTTTACGTATGATGTTCTTTGCTTTTGTAAGGCTTATAATCTTATCGGGTTTTTCTAATGTAAAAATGCTATATAATGGGAAGGAGGCTAAAATGATTAGCATGTCATGTTGCATTTGTGAAAAATAATTTTCATTAGAATAGGAACTTTTGAAAACTTGTACCAGTGCCTATGCATGACAAGATATGGAACAAAGTAACAGTGGTGGTTCAGAACACAGTGGTGCTGAGTGACGCAGTCAAAATGTTGTTAATGTTTTATAAAACATACACTCATTTTAACCTCAGGTTGCATATGTAGAAATTAAAAACAAAAACAGTGAACCTTACATGCTGACAAATGTCAGTCCAGTTCCACTTCCCTCTGCCAAAATCCACACTTTTAATTCTTCAAGTACAATCACTTCCCCCACAGCAAAAGCCTGAATAAATAGATGAGTCTTACATCATTTTTTTAAGGTCAACAGTTAATAAAACAAATTCAGAAGCTACCAGCAGTCCATCAAGAGAGCTTTGGGTGAAATTATCAAAAGTGTCTAAGTACTTTTAGTCCCTTTTGGAGCCGAAGTTCCATTGACTATCAATAGAATGTTGGCTCCTAAGTGCTTATGCTAGTTTTTGAAAATGGGAGCAAGCTCTTAAGTGGCTTCAATGCGTTTGAAAATTTTACCTGTTTTTTTCTAAATGTTTAATGTTAGGGACTGTTAGCAAAAAGACCCCAGCTGAACTTGCTATTAAGCCATCATGCTGGAGCCAAGGGAGGGAGACATTTTCTGCAAGTTAGGATTCAAACTATGTATGGCTTAATATAAACACCTTGAAGTATGCTCAGAAGGCAACTGCAAGCCAGCTCCATCTTCCAAGAATTGATGTGGCATTCAGCACTCTGGTAATGGGTCCTGTTAAGTGAGAACTGTCACAATTGTAGGGCTAGCTGCTTCTGTTTTCTGGTTTCTGAATTCACCCCCTCAGGCATCAGACCTCATGTCCTTACCTCTCCTGGGGTGGAATAGCTTTATTTTCCCACTCCTAGACTGGGCCCTGAGCTATAGTGCCCTGTGTCTCAACCATGCTTACCCAAACTGTCTGACTTAGTTTGGCACCTGTGGTATTCCCTGTCAGGAGTCTATGACTAGTGGTGAATAGAGTCACCCAACAGCCTTCATAAATCAAAGCATGGTTTCACCGAAACAGTAGGAACAAAACATGACATAAGAGAAAAAAGGATTTGAGAACAATAAATAGTTCATACATGTCTGTCTGACATATATCCCCACCATCTTGTGATGGTGATCCAGGCAGGCCTAGCTTCTTCAGAAATCCCCAGCCAGTGTGACAGTCGGTCCAGCTCCCAGATAACATCCTTTCCCCTAGACTGAGTGTGTTGCTTTTTATCCAGCAGAGTTCCCTTCTTCTCAGTTCCCAGATGTTTTGGTTCTGCCAATCAACAACCAGCTTGGTGGGCCCAGTATTAAGATGAGTCAGTCTCTTCAGGGCCAGTGGCTCTCCTATTGTCCTGTAATAGCCCTCAGGTGTTTGTTGAAGTCATTGTTTGGCTTTCCCGTTTGTTTCCCAATAAGCTTGCTGATTTAGCCTAGTATAGTCATACAGTAAACATAATAATAACTGAGTTGATATACAGTTTTAATAAATTATTACAGAACAGATGCACATCTCTCACAAGGACCCATTTGAACTTTTATTGAAGTCAATAGACTCTGAATATCTTCAGTGGGAGTTGCGTTAGGTCCTAAATTGGTAACTACTCAGTATTGAACATTGAGAAGACTTCAAGGCTTGTTCTCTAGGCAACAAAGAGACAAATAACTTTGGCAAAGTCCGTGTCCAAGTGTTACACTATACAAAGCACACGGGATCTTTTATAAGAGAGAAGGCAAATACGCCATATTTATTCAAAATACAACAGTTAGCATATGCTTTTCAGTCACACACACATACACATCATGCACACAGTCCTGCCAGTTGATGTTTTTATAGTTACCAGTCTGTTGTAGCTCGAGTCAATCTAATGGCCAGTCAGATTGAACACGAGTGAGGAGCTGGGCTCTGTCGGTTGCGATCCAATGCTCCGAGGTTTTGGCAGGACTAAACCCAGAGTTTCATGGCAAAACAGCCCAGCTTTATACTTGTAAATTCCCATTTGAGTCCATGCATTTTGCAATGTCATCCTGTAATCATTAGTCCTTAAGAGATGGTAATCTTGGGATTTTCCAAATGTTATCATTTGATGGTTATTGTGTATTTGTTGTCTTGCCTTCGGGCGTGGTTGACTCACCTCTGAGGCCGTCAATGCTGTTAACATGTTTAGCATCGGATACAATGGATGTTTTCTGATTGTCTCCTGGTGTTTCCAAGTCTCTCACTTTTTCTTGACCATCTGGATATTTGTGATGGCTTTCACACCTTATCTTTTCATGATGGCTGCATTCCTCATTCACACAAACAATCTCTCACAGAGAAGACAGCAGTATTTTATATTCAGCAGAATACATTGTAAATTAAACTTCACTAAATCTTGTGGTCAAAACCGTTTATATTATGGCTCAGGCCTTTAACATTCCTTTAATCTAATTAACACAGACACAATACAAGATCCTGTCTTTTACTCACTGAACCTTAAACCAAAGAAATGACTAGAGGGAAGTTTACAATGCATATAGGAAACAAGATCCCAGTCTCAGATGGTCATTCTGTTATTCAGAAAGGGTGGCTGGTAGAATTAATTCAAAGTTTACATCAATTCTTATCATACAAATATAAAATCCTGTCCCTACACAAGATGGAGAGAGGTTGCAACTTTTACTTATATGCAGATAAAATGCTACTTTGCTCTCCAGACCAGGAAAAGAGAACCTTGGAACTGAGTGCGGTTAGAGTGCTAATGCCGCTCCAGCCATCATCTTACTCTTTCTCTTTGTGTGCATATTGAACAGAATGGATGACAGAATGGAACCCTACAACACCCTATACAGAGGGACCATACCACAAAGAGCTCATTGCTTTTATATCTGTATTTTTCTGTCTGTCCTATTATATTAATATGTACAAACATGCACGTGCCGTAGCAGTTTTCTGGGCTCCTCAATCTGTAATCTGAGCAATGGTTTACTGCATTCACTGTTGTAAATCTTCGAATAAAATGGAATTTTTGACAGAGATCAAAAAAGTCCAAAAAGTGTTTGACTATTAGTAGTTTAACAAGAGATGAATCATTCAATTTCAGCCCCATAGGGGACACTTAATGTAGTTATAGAGCCTGCAGTATCATCTAGTTACTCTTGTCCTGTCAGTTGTCAAGCTGATATTTTAAATCAGTGAATGGAAATAGATTCCACTAAATGATTAATCAGGCAGTTAAAATATGCAACCTGTGATACACATCTTGTTAGGCTTGCTCCTTTTTACCCTTCTCCAAAACATATTTTCAGTTTCTTAGAAACATCTTTCATTGGTGAGGTACTTACACAAAATAAATAGCAATGAGTAGAAAATTATGCAGAAAAATGGACTTGGTCAGATGATGCTCTTCATAGCTTTCTAAGTAACGCAATAAGAAGGTGTTTGTAACCACCCCCATGTGTGTCATGTGTCTGCTTCAGATATGATCTATGGTTCTTTTTTTTCCTGGGAAAACAAAGTTGGAGTGAAATGAGCTTTTAATTAACTTTGGTAGTGGATATAATGTTCCGAATTTACAATGCTGGAGGTGAGGCTGGTCAATAATAAAAATGGGAAAGATTTTTCAAGAACATATCTTCAACAGTTGTAATTTTCTCTCTCCTTTATATGCTACTCGTTTTCTTTTTCTCCACTCTCATTGATGGTGCACATTTAAATGAGACACCTACCCAACTACAAGCAGAGGTTGAAGTACTGTGTGGTGTCAAATAATCACTTGTATATCTTCAATAAAATATCTGATATTATATCAATCAGCTGCAGAATTCTTTTCTCTTTGTAATAGTAGTATTAGATACATTGGGCATGAGCTCTATAGTTCCCCATGAGGGGTTTTGGCTATGAATATTCTGTGGGTGCTCTCTCTGTCCGTGGAATTCTCCTGGATTTTGGTGGTGGCTGTGTATGAGTAGGATGAGCTATTTTAGTTAAATTAGAGTATGTAAAATGTATCACTAACTTTGCAGCCTAGCAAGATCATATAACACAACGTTAACTATGCAATTCACATAGAGAATCTGACACATCAGAAAAGGGTAGACAAATAAACAGTGACAAGTTTTTAAAGTGCTTGTACACAAATGCTAGAAGTCTAAATAATAAGATGGGTGAACTAGAGTGCCTTGTGTTAAAGCAGGATATTGATATAATAGGCATGACAGAAACCTGGTGGAGTGAGGACAATCAATGGGACAATCAAATGTCCCATTGTAGAATCAAATGAAATACAAATCTTAAATGAATCCACATGTTCCATAGAATATCTATGGATAGTAATTCCATGCTCTAATAAGGATATAACAGTAGGGATCTCTTATCGACCACCTGACCAGGACAGTGATAGTGACAATGAAATGCTAAGGGAGATTAGAGAGGCTATCAAAATAAAAAACTCAATAATAGTGGGGAATTTTAATTATCCCCATATTGACTGGGTACATGTCACCTCAGGACAAAATGCAGAGACACAATTTCTCGATACTTTAAATGACTGCTTCTTGAAGCAGCTGGTACAGGAACGCAAAAGGGGAGAGGCAACTCTCAATCTAGTCCTGAGTGGAGCGCAGGATCTGGCTCAAGAGGTAACTATAACAGGACCGCTTAGAAATAGTGACCATAATATAACAACATTTAACATTCCTGTGGTAGGCAGAACACCTCAGCAGCCCAACACTGTGGCATTTAATTTCAGAAAGGGGAACTATGCAAAAATGAAGCGGTTAGTTAAACAGAAATTAAAAGGTACAGTGACTAGAGTGAAATCCCTGCAAGCTGCATGGACACTTTTCAAAGACACCATAATAGAGGTCCAACTTAAATGTATACCCCAAATTAAAAAACACAGTAAAAGAACTAAAAAAGAGCCACCATGGCTTAACAACCCTGTAAAAGAAGCTGTGAGAGATAAAAAGGCATCTTTTAAAAAGTGGAAGTCAGATCCTAGTGAGGTAAATAGAAAGGAGCATAAGCACTGCCAAATTAAATGTAAAAATATAATAAGAAAAGCCAAAACAGGCTTTGAAGAACAGCTAGCCAAAAACTTAAAAGGTAATAACAAAATGGTTTTTAACTACATCAGAAGCAGGAAGCCTGCTAAACAACCATTGGGGCCCCTGAACGATTGAGATACAAAAGGAGCACTTAAAGACGATAAAGTCATCGGGGAGAAACTAAATGAATTCTTTGCTTCAGTCTTCATGGCTGAGGATGTTAGGGAGATTCCCAAAGCTGAGCCATCTTTTGTAGGTGACAAATCTGAGGAATTGTCACAAATTGAAGTGTCACTAGAGGAGGTTTTGGAATTAACTGAGAAACTTAACAGTAACAAGTCACCAGGACCAGATGGCATTCACCCAAGAGTTCTGAAAGAACTCAAATGTGAAATTGCGGAACTATTAACCATGGTTTGTAACCTGTCCTTTAAATCAGGTACTGTACCCAATGACTGGAAGATAGTTAATGTAACGCCAATATTTAAGAAGGCCTCTAGAGGTGATCCTGGCAATTACAGACCGGTAAGACTAACGTCAGTACCGGGCAAATTAGTTAAGACAATAGTAAAGAATAAAATTGTCAGACACATAAATTGTTGCGCAAAAGTCAACATGGCTTCTGTAAAGGGAGATCGTGACTTACTAACCTATTAGAGTTCTTTGAGGGGGTCCAGTGGACATAGTGTACTTAGATTTCCAGAAAGCCTTTGACAAGGTCCCTCAACAAAGGCTCTTATGTAAATTAAGTTGTCATGGGATAAGAGGGAAGATCCTTTCACGAATTGAGGACTGGTTAAAAGACAGGGAACAAAGAGTAGGAATAAATGGTAAATTTCAGAATGGAGAGGGGTAACTAGTGGTGTGCCCCAAGGGTTGGTCCTAGGACCAATCCTATTCAACTTATTCATAAATGATCTGGAGAAAGGGGTAAACAGTGAGGTGGCAAAGTTTGCAGACGATACTAAACAGCTCACGATAGTTAAGACCAAAGCAGACTGTGAAGAACTTCAAAAAGATCTCACCAAACTAAGTGATTGGGCAACAAAATGGCAAATGAAATTTAATGTGGATAAATGTAAAGTAATGCACATTGGAAAAAATAACCCCAACTATACATCCAATATGATGGGGGCTAATTTAGCTACAACTAATCAGGAGAAAAATCTTGGAGTCATTGTGGATAGTTCTCTGAAGACGTCCATGCAGTGTGCAACGGCAGTCAAAAAAGCAAACAGGATGTTAGGAATCGTTAAAAAAGGGATAGAGAATAAGATGGAGAATATCTTATTGCCCTTATATAAATCCATGGTACGCCCACATCTTGAATACTATGTACAGATGTGGTCCCCTCATCTCAAAAAAGATATACTGGCATTATAAAAGGTTCAGAGAAGGGCAACTAAAGTGATTAGGGGTTTGGAACGGATCCCATATGAGGAAAGATGAAAGAGGCTAGGACTTTTCAGCTTGGAAAAGGGGACAAGGGGGGGATATGATAGAGGTATATACAATCATGAGTGGTGTGGAGAAAGTGAATAAGGAAAAGTTATTTACTTGTTCCCATAATATAAGAACTAGGGGCCACCAAATGAAATGAATGGGCAGCAGGTTTAAAACAAATAAAAGGAAGTTCTTCTTCACTCAGTGCACAGTCAACCCGTGGAACTCCTTGCCTGAGGAGGTTGTGAAGGCTAGGACTATAACAGGGTTTTAAAAGAGAACTAGATAAATTCATGGAGGTTGAGTCCATTAATGGCTATTAGCCAGGATGGGTAAGGAATGGTGTCCCCAGTCTCTGTTTGTCAGAGGGTGGAGCTGGATGGCAGGAGAGAGATCACACCTGTTAGGTTCACTCTCTCTGGGGCACCTAGCATTGGCCACTGTCGGTAGACAGGGTACTGGGCTGGATGGACCTTTTGTCTGACCCAGTATGGCCATTTTTATGTTCTTATGTTCAATGGAAAAGTCTTATGGTTTAAAGCACAGGACTGAGAGTCAGACCTTGATTCTAGTCTCAGCCCTACCACCAGCTCACTGTGAGAACTTGGGCAAGTCACTAAGGGCTTGTTTACAGAGTGTCTTAGTCCTTGCTGTCTGGAATGTAAATGCTAGTGCACACCAGTGTATTGTGCACTCACTGGGTCACATGGACCTTGTTGGTGCATGCAAAAAGTTCCCTAAGGCACGTTACTGTAGTCCTGTTTCAAATAGTACTACATTAATGTGCATTATGGAAATTTTAGTGCCCTCTAGCAGGGTCCACATGGGCCAGCTAGCACATAGCACGCTGGTGGGCATTAGAATCTACACTGCATCTAGTGGGGACAAGCCCTTAACCTCTTCTGTGCCTCAGTTTATCTATCTATAAAATGATAATACTTATGTCACAGGGGTGTTGAGATTTTCATGCTAATTTTTATGCTTTAGCATGCCTAAAAGTTGCCTGACGCTTCCCATTATAAGACCCTGTTTTCAGTTTCTTATAATTATGCCAAACTTTAGTTATTTGTGCTGAAATTTTTCAGGATGAGTGTCTGCTTCAGACTGAATTAATTTTTGGAAAGCTTCAGCAAAAATGGTTAAGCTGTTTCTCAGAATGAGATTTGGGACAAACACATTTGTTTGGACTATATTAAAAAAAATCATACAGCTGTTTTCTTGAGAAGCTTTAGCACCTCTATACTTTTAAACAGGAACTTGTAATTTGACAGGGGATTGCCCTGGGGTGAGGTACATGTCTGTTGCTCTGCTTATGAAATTCGACCCAAATCTAGCAGAGCTATAACTCTCCAAAAATCATAGTTTGTGCATGCTCAGTCAAGGCTTGTTAATTTGGCAGCTAAATTCTCCGGAGACTCCATCTCGGGGCTGAGCAGGACTTTGCATGCAATTTCTGCTGCTGGGGACCACAGTGACTGTGGACAGGGAGACTGTCCCCCTTCTCATATCCAGGCAGTCTGGAGAAGGAGGAGCAAGCAGCCTAAATTGATAGCAGTGAGGGGCTGGGGAAGGATGGAGGTAGAGGCCAAGATTAGGTAGGGAGCCAGAGAGGCACAGCAACAAGAGCATTTTGAGTTGGGACAGGCTAGGGGGATAGAAATGGGTGGGAAATGGGTATAGCAGCAAGGGGACACATGCTGGGTGAGAGGACATACTAGGGGAGTAGAGCAAAACAGTTTTGAAATCCAGCATTTGGATTTGAAGTGGTCATTCCTGAGACTCACCATTTGATTGCTGTCAAGCTAGTAACTCTGAAACCCACTGGCACAGGATACGTCCTATTACCCTCTCGTGGAGCGGTTCTCAAACTGTGGTTCAGGCCCCAAAGTGGGTTGTGACCCCGTTTTAATGGAGTCGCCTGGGCTGGCATTAGACTGGCTGGGGCCCGGGCCCGAAGCCTGAGTGCCACTGGCTGGGGCTCAGGCTTTGGCTTCAGGCTTCAGGCCTGGGCTGTGGGCTCATGTTACAGGCCCCCTACCCGGGGATGAAGCCCTTGGGCTTTGGTCCCCTTGCCTGCCGTGGTGGGGCTCAGGTTTCAGCTTTGCCTCCCACTCCAGAGCAGTGGGACTTGGGTGGGTTCAGGCTTCAGTCCCCACTTCTGGGGTCATGTAGTAATTTTTGTTGTCAGAAGGGGATCACGGTGCACTGAAGTTTGAGAGCCTCTGCTCTAGTGGCAGGCTCATGAGGAGGATAACAGATTCTTTTTTTAGCGTGTGTCAGTATGGACCCCACTGTAGGTCCTCAGTGTGTGAGAACTGGAAGTTTTTTTTTAATATCAGTATCTGTCAGGGCCGTGCACGTGCCCCGTGCTGCCTCATACTCCTGAACAAGGGCATAAAGGGCTGGGTGGTCACGATCCTCCCTCTTACCACTCATGATGGTGAGACGGAACCTGGCAAGTATCGAACCTGCTAGTTCTTAGCTCTGTCTGTCTTCTTCAAGACCCCCCAAAGTCTCCAGAATCAGCTCGGAGCAATCTGCTGTATTCAACAGCTGTGAATTATCCAACTCATCTGGACCAAACTCTACTGTTTTGACTCATCTGTATAAACCTCTCTGCACAGGGCTCCTTATCATGGTAGACTTGAAACTTGTGGTCTTCAAAGCCTGTCCATCCTGTGCTGGACTAATCCCACTCAAAGATGGACACAGTGGGGCCATGGCTCTCAACCTTTCCAGACTATTGTACCCCTTTCAGGAGTCTGATTTGTCTTGCGTTACCCCCAAGTTACACCTCATTGAAAAACTACTTGCTTACAAAATCAGACATAAAAATACAGAACGTCACAGCACACTACTACTGAAAAATTGCTTATTCTCTCATATTTACCATATAATTATAAATATTGTACTTTCTGCTCTATATACTATACACTGAAATGTATAAACAAGTCATCTGTATGAAATTTTAGTTTATACTGACTTCGCTAGTGCTTTTTATGTAGCCTGTTGTAAAACTAGGCAAATATCTAGATGAGTTGATGTACCTACTGGAAGGGCTGTGCATATCCCCATGGGTACATGTACCCCTCGTTGAGAACCACTGAAGTAGGGGAGTCACAACCAAATACTGAAATAGGTTATGAAGAATTTTGCCCTCTGAGTGGGTTATTCTAGAATTGTCTGAAATGGGACTTATTGAGGCTTTCTCTGATACCAACAGATACTGGTCTAGATGGACCAGCAGCCTTAAATGGTGTAACGGTTTCAGTATTTTATATTTGGAACTCTTTAGGCTCATGTGATGCTGAGAAGAGTTATCACCACGGCATTGCCCTTGGACCTCACTGTATGCTCCGTTCCCCCTCGGATTCCTTCGTCATTGGTACTGCTGTACCTCTTGCTAGTAGGCCACTGGTTAATTTTTTTCAAGCCCGGTTAGTATGAAATAGTGATTAGATCCCCAAAGAAAAAGCAAAAATAAAGGTATTTTCTTTAATTAGAATATGTAGTAATTATTTGTACATGGTGCTTCATTCCTTTGATAGCCCTTTCTTTATTTTAAATAAAACAAATCAATAAGGTGTACAAAAGTGGAAGGAATTTTTCAGAGGCTGGTATGTAACAGTTGGTAGCGCCATTTGGGAGGATGTGAAGATACAGCCATATAAAAGAGAAGATTCTGAAAAGAGCAGAGTGCTTGGAGGGGGGGAAATGGTTAAAAGACGAATGTTGATTCTCTGCCTTACTCTGTGAAGGGTGCTGTGCAGCATTCCCTGAAAACATGTACATTTACACTAACTTCAGAGGACAGCACAAGAAAGCCTCCTGGAAGCCGCAGGTGACTCTTGTTGTTTGTAGCATGAATAATTTGTTTCATGACGGAGAGAATGAAATGCTACTGTTGGCTCACAAATTCTGAGAGCATGCCAAGAAGATTTGCTTAAAAACAAAAGACAGTACAGGCAGAGTAGAGAGGAGTGAGGCCACTGCAAGGATGTGATGTTTTCTTAATTTGTCTGGAGGCTTTAGTAGTCAGAGAATGTTGCACTGTTAATTCTCTGAAATTGTGAAGTAAGCGAGCACCTAATAGCAAATTACTTAGAAAATTTATTAAATTTGATTATACCACTTTCAAGATGTGAGATTTTTACATTTCCTGGATTTATCCGTGTTGGGCAGCTAGAAATATAATTTTCTGAGTTCGGAGGCATAAAGATGATTGTGAATTTGGAGTACACTAGGATTTTTTCTGTATTATAAGATGGTGAATGGGGGAAGAATATATTGTGCTACTGGCCATTTTATTTACATACAGACCTCTTTCATCTCCACCAATCCTCCCCTTCATGTATTCAGTATGTATTATCAAAGTATGTACAAATATTTATTCCACTTTTAGTAAAGGTTCACAAACCTGGGTTAACTTTTCTGTTTAACTGATGTTCTAGCAGAGAAGAATTTTTGTATGTTGCTTGTGGTGCTGGCGGCGTTCGTGTTTTTAGGTGACAAAAAGTTATCTAAAACCACTCAGCTCACAGACTTGGTCCTGGTCCCAAAGGGTTTACAATCTAATTTTAGATCTAACAGACGTATCGTGGGATAAATGGGAAAAAAGGGATGGAGTGGGGTGAGGTAGGGCCAGAGTACTGTAATAAATCATGTAGTTAATTCATTTTGTCTTATTCATGTCTAGGTGGTAAAAACATTTTTTTAAACAATAATTGTTAAGGGCATGAAAAAAATAAGTCAAGGAGAAATTTCAGTGAAGACTTTAGTGTCTTGGTAGAGCAGACTTGGAATAACATTCCATGCATGGGGACCAGTGTTGAAAAGTAAATGTTATCTGGCTAAGTATAGATTGAGATTTCTTATAGTGAGTATCTCCTCAAAGAACTGAATAATTTTGTTCACTGGATTTTCACAAAAATATTCAGGCTCTTGGAAACCAGTTATAAGCTGCTTATACTGATTTATAAAATAGTTGTTTCACATATATCTCCTCCTCTAAGGTGAATAGAAAGATTTATTATCTGCAAAGTACATTAAAAAAAACTTATATTTGTACTGGCTTGTGTCATCAACCCATTCCTCCCTCTCATTACCTACCTTGCAAAAATAGGTGATTAACATAACTTTGAATGCTTAAGGCCCTGGTTCAGCAAAGTACTTAAATGGATATGCTTGAATTTAAGCATATGCTTAAGCCCATCCCTATTCATCTAGGCGCTTAAGCACGTACTTAAGGACTTCTCTAGATCAGAGCCTATATCGGTGCTATTAGCTGAACTAGAAACATTTTGGTGGCATGGGTAAGAGAGAGCTCTGTAGTACCCTTGTGGCAGAACACAACATCTGGAAATACATAGATCCAGAGTCTTGTTCTAGTTTTTTCCTGCATGAGGATGTTTGACTGCTGCTATTCATTAACAAAACTGTGATTTTGGGCATGTGTATTTTTTAGGCAAAGAAAAAGTTACACCCTCTCAGACAAAACTCTTCTTTCCAGACAGAAGGGAGAATGTATAAATGTATAGTTGGTTTCCTTTTCTGTTAGCTTTACCGGTGACCTTTATTGTAATCTGCAGGCAAGATTGAAAAATTGGCATGAACAGGTCGAATATCGCCTTTCCTTTTGTGATCTGGCAGAACTCCTACATTGTTAGGAAATGAGACTTGACAGTTTATTATTAATTGGAGAACAATCTAACCATGTTATGACTGACTTCAATCTAATACCCCAAATCAACTGACTCTTGTCAAACTCCAAGGATGGATCACTTTTTTTATGTTATCACTGGAGACTTCAGGAAATGCTGTCATCATTGTCGGGACGTAGAAAGCGAAGATAACGGGATTTTTTAAAATCTGCTTTTGTTTTGGAATACTATTCATATAATGAAGTAATACAAAAGACTGCTTTCAGTGAAAAGAAATTGTTGACAGGTCTAACTTGGCTGCATTAAACCTCAGCTGTGTTTTATCCAGTTACGTCTTATGCTTTTTGTTACTGAGAACATTTCTATTAAGATGAATGTTGAAGAAAAGGTAAAACACTTTAATGCTTTTGATTTTTGATCAAATGTATTGATTGCATTTAATGTTCTGAACCTAGTTATTTCTAAACATTACTTGGTAGTTTTTATAAGAAGTAAACATGTCATGTTTTGACTTTAGTTGCTTTTTTTTTTTTTTAAAGTGTGGATTATAAAAATTCTCTCCCACTTTTCTCTTCAACTCAAGCACCACTTCATATGGAGGTACTGGTTGCAGCTACATAGCTAAATTTGAGTCAAGTTTTGCACTTAAAGTAGGCATTTAATGTTCTTGTTATGTATGAAAAATAAAATATAGGCTCCCCCAAATTATTTTTTGAGTATATAATGATTTTTCCAATAATTTACAAGTAAATCTGTTAATTAGTTTGATTTAAAAGTAATTAAAAATAGGTCCTTTAAGAAATTTAGCAGAAAAGTAGCAGAATAGCAGATACTGAAACTTCCCATTTAGTTATAACTCATTGAATTCTTTTACACAGGCCACATGTGAACATTTTAGGATTAAGGGTATTTTTTTGCTATTATTCTTCAGCCTCTTTTGTAATGGAGAATAATTTCAAATTCAGAGAATTCCATGAAGCACTGCTCTTTTTCAAAACGGCTGTAATCTCCTACTGTTGTTAATGTGACTGAGGCCACATGCTGCTTTCTTTCAAAATGACTGCCATCTGCCTTTGATCACAATGGCATCCAGGCTACAGATTACTCCTAATAAAGACACCCACTGTTTCAGCTAATCTGCTTCTCACATTGCTCCTCTCTACTTCCTGGCAGTAGGGGGTGCCATCAACACAGCTTGACTTTGCTCATCTCACAGAACCAGATATACCAGCCTCTTATGGACAGTGTGGTCCAAATTCTCCTCCCCTGTCCCCGCAGCAAGTTAGTCCTGCCTTCTCATTTGTAGAGCTTAATGTAGTAGTTAAAACTTGACAGTTGTGTGTTTGTACCTTTGACTATTAGGCCTTGTCTACACTACACAGTTTTGTTGACATAAGTCAGCTGTTGTAGACAAAACAGTGGAGGTGAACACACAGAAATGCTCCTTCCATCGATGTAACTCCCCTGCTACGCCGACATAATAAATCCACTTTGACAAGAGGCATAAGGCTTATGTTGATGTAGTTAGGGCCACATGGTGTCTATGTAGACACTGCGTTCCTTACATCGGCTGTTGGCTATCATTGCTGCCGGGACTTCACTCCAAGCCGGGCTGCCACCCAGACTCCCAGCTTGGGCTGCCACCTGGGCTCTCCATCCCCACTGGGGGCCCTACTGCCCCATGGGGTCCTGGCTTCCTGTCGGGAGCATGGCAGCTGGCTGGACTCTGGGTGTGGGTCTCGGATGGGAGCGCGGAGGGGCTGCTGCGGGGCTGAAGCCTGGACCCATGAATCCAGTTGCCCCCATGAAGCTAAAGCTGGGAGCTGCAGGGCTGAATCCTGGAGCCCCAAGCCCTGGTTCCCCTACAAGGCTAAAGCAGAGAGCTGCCATGTAGGAGCCAGGGACTGAAGCCCTCAGCTCAGGTGCCCCACGTGGTCTGAAGCCCTGCTCCCCAGCGGGGCTGTAGCCCAAGCCCATATTCCAGCTTCATCCCCAAGAGGTGGGGCTCAGGCTTCTGGGTCAGCACCTGGGGTGGGGGCCACTCAGCCTGTAGGACAGCCTAAATGCCTTCTGGCCCAGCGCTGGCTCTGCCACTGGAGACCTTGCATGTGAAGGCTCGCTCCTTGGTTTCTGAGTGTGATGCCACCCTGGCAGTTTATGTAGCTCCATTTGCTGGGTGTGTCAAGGCTGATTCCCCACTCTGGCACTTTGAGTGCAGAAGGTGGGGGCCCACAAGGATTCTAAAAATTAATACTGGCCACTCCGGGCTTGTATTAAACTCCCAAGGTTACAGCTTCTCTCTGACCTTGGATGGTACATGCTGCCACCACCCGAGTGCAGAACCCCTTTGAGATCCCAGGATGGCAAATTTGGGAATTCCTTCCTGTGGGGTACCTTTTCACCCCTGCTCCGGGGAAGAGCTAAGAAAGAGGTGGGGGGGAAGAAATCAGTTTTTGCCACCAGCTAATTAAACAACATGTGCACAAACCTCTTAAGACACACAAATCCAATTCTGTTAATAAAAAAAGGTAATTTTTTTTAATTAAAAAAAAGAGAGAAAGAAAATGCATCTGGGAACTTGGGCATTTGCTAGATTTAAAAAAAAAAAGTAAAAGAATTAAGCATCAAGAATAGCTTTCTTGAGGTCCAGTTTAAAGGTTACAAGGAAAACAAAAAGCACCTAGGGTTAGCACACAGGAATCCACAAGCCATAAAGAAATAAGAGATAAATCTCATCGCGTCTTCCTAGACATTTCCTGATCCACTTACATATCTGGGGTTTCAAATGAGTAGTTTCTAGGTATGATACTGATGGGTTTTCATACCTGGTCCAAGCTTCTTACAACATAAGTGCTGCCCTGTCCCCTTCTCCCCGGGAGAACAACCGCAGACAGACAAAGGGGAAGTTTTTTCCCCAATTTTAAAGAGTTCTATCCTTCCCATTGGCTTTTTTGGTCAGGTGCCCACTCACTTTCTTTTACCTATGCATAGCAGTGAGACTTTTAACCCCTTACAGGTAAAGCAAGTAGAGAACAGCTATTAAGAGGGATTTTATAGCTAACTGGCTGGCTGGGTGTCCATAAAAGGGAGGTACCCCTCCCCCCTTCATTTATCACAGGATGTAAAGGAGCAGTTTCAGCGGGAATAGGGCAAGTTACACAGCACAGGGAAAACTGTTGTAATCATAAACAGTATATATCAGACATGGTTACATTTTGAATTAGACTATCAGCTTCAAATTGAATTCGACCATCAGCTTGATTTAGTTGGGGATTGGTCCTTGATTTTGTTGGGGATTGAGCAGGGGGTTGGACTAGATGACCTCCTGAGGTCCCTTCCAACCCTGATATTCTATGAAAACAACAAGAGCGATGATACCAAATTTCCTTAAACAAGTTCAACCACCGTAAGGGGTGAAGAAGACCAAGGAGGTGATGAGAGTAAGTAACATAAAGCCATTATTAACCTTGCAAAATTTAGGAAATATGAAGACAACTATTTGAATTTCAGTTTTATTTGTTCTGGAAGTGGAGATATACCTCAACCACAGTGTGTAATTTGTGCACAAGTACTGACCAGTGAATGTTTGAAACCCTCCCAATTATAGAGACACTTAATTACAAAGCATGACATGCATAAGGATAAGCATCGTTCATTTTTTGAGCGAAAGGCCAAGGAACTGCTTGATTCTAAAGGAGTAATGGAATTCACAACTACTGTAGAATAAAAGCTTTTAAAGTCATCCTACGTAGTGGCTCATAAAATTGCTCAAACAAAAAAATTACATACAATCACTGGGACTTTGATAATGCCATGTGTTATTGAAATAACGAAGTGTATGGGTAGAAGAAGGCCAAGGTATTGACAATAATACCAAATGACTGTCAAATGATGGATCACTTCTGTGTCAGAAGACATAGTTTCACAGTGTATTGATCAGTTGAGTGTCAATGAATTTGCTATTCAATTAGCTGAATCCACAGACATTTCATAAATGTCCCATTTACTTGCCTATGTTCGGTATGTGTGGAATAAGGAAATAAAGGAAGACTTTTTGTTTTGCAAATTAGCAGATTAGCTGGACTAATTGCATCAGGGTCTGCACTGATGGAGCTGCAGCAATGACTGGAAAGTATTCCGGTGTTGTTTACGCTATTTGGACACACTGTTTGTTTTTACAATGAGAGCTGCTTGCTGCAAAAGATATTGAACCAGGTCTTCACAGTGTTCTGAACACAGCAGTAACACTCGTTAATTTTATTAAATCCAGAGCAACAAACTCCAGGTGTTTTGCTGCACTTTGTGAGGAAGTGGATACAGAGCACCATTCCTTGCTCATGCATACAGAGGTGAAATGGCTATCTCGAGGCAGAATGCTTCCCCATATATTTAATCTCAAGGAAGAGTTATTTACTTTCTTAGCTGATACTATTCAGTGACGTACCAAGTCCAGATGCAGTTCTTGGCACTCTTCCCTGCATCTTTGGCAGTTTTTTCTGTACAGTGGCAGGTATTGAAAATAGCATGAAACATGTAATTTATATTTTTTCCTTGTTATAGATTGCAATATCAGAACACCAGCTATGCAGATTGTGATGAATTCCTCCCACAATCACAGGTTGCATGTGGCTTGTGCCAGATTTTTTACCAACCCGGACTAATTTTCCAGTTTTGGTTTTCTGTTTCCACAGGCTGCCTTGTATAGGCTCAGTGGGGATTGGAATCCTTTACACATTGATCCTGGTTTTGCTGCTCTTGGAGGTGAGCTTCGAGGAACACTACTCTTTTTATTTTTTTTTTTAAATAGTGCTAGGGTTGGGAATGATTTAGTATTAGGTGAAAATAATATTTTTAAGTTTGTCGTTTAGTCAACACATTTGAGGGATTTTGTAAAAAAAACAAACATGCCCCACAACCTTTTTAATGTCTCCTCTTAAAGCTTAACATTATTTTGACTAACAAAGGGAACATTTAATGTGTAGCACTTCACTTTTTTTTAAGCATTGCTGCTTTTGGCTACAGTTTATGTACAATCTTTTTTTTTCCCCTGAAGGAAAGCTGGTCTTCCATCTTTCAGCTGGAATTCCCTTGCGTCCCATTCTGCCACTCTCCCTAGTTTCCTCTTAATTTAAAGTCTATAATCTGCAGTTTACCATCTTAGTTCAAAAAGTTGAGGTGATACCGTTTTGAAGTCACTTCTACGAAACCGTTCAGAGAACTGCCATTATCCCATAGAGTTGGTCAGCTTGAGAATTTGGCATGCCAAACTAACACCAGGAGTTATTTGTTGATGATATTGCCTGGGGTGGAATGTAATCTAATTACCTAAGAACTATGAGTTTTTACAAACACCTTACTGGTAGTACAGCAGTGCCTTTGCTCAAAGAGATAAGAGTTTGAGTCGGGGTGGCTTATTCACACCCCTGAGCAACATAAATTATACCGACCCAAGTGGTAGTGTGTACAAGGCCCCCTCCCTTTCTGTCTCTCTATAAAATAATATTTGCATGGATATTGAGACATATTAGCAGGAGAGTCCTGTAATCCCCTCCCAGTGTTAATACACCAGATTCCCAGCCTCTCCTCATTCTCCTCAATTCAGATCCCTCCTAAAGACTCCCTGCTTTCAAAAACACTAGTGCATATTAGTATTCTCTCCACCTCAACGACGAAAAAAGGAGACATTTAAGTTACCTCTGAGTCTCCCTGTTCATCTTGCTATAGCTGTGTCTCACTTTTAGACAATAAGCGTCTCAGGGGGCAGGGACTTTTGTTATTGTGTTTTGTACAGCACTGCACTGATTGTTGGTAGTTTACCTTTATTGGTTTATTATTTGTTTATTAAATTTCACTACAGTCCATGAGGAGATTGTACTGATCCACTTAATTGTGGGGTTTGTGTTGCTCAGCAGCTGATGATAATGCAGGTTGGATATTTAAATAGAATCGTACAGTTCCACTCAGAGTGGCCTTGGGGAGAGACTGTTTTCTCTGTAAAAAGAAAAGGAGTACTTGTGGCACCTTAGAGACTAACCAGTTTATTTGAGCATATGAGCTTTCGTGAGCTACAGCTCACTTCATCGGATGCATAGCATATCGTGGAAACTGCAGAAGACATTATATACACACAGAGACCATGAAACAAAACTTCCTCCCACCTCACTCCCCCGCTGGCAACAGCTTATCTAAAGTGATCCTCAAGTAGAGCCATTTCCAGCACAAATCCAGGTTTTCTCACCCTTCCTCCCCCCCCCCCCCCCCCCCCACACACACACATACAAACTCACTCTCCTGCTGGCAACAGCCCATCCCCCTTTGAAACCCCTCTTTATAATGCGCATGATAATCAAGGTGGGTCACCTCCAGCACTAATCCAGGTTTTCTCACCCCCCCCCCCACACCCCCCCCCCTTTTTTTTTTTTCCCCAAAAACCACACACACAAACTCATTCTCCTGCTGGCAACAGCTCATCTTACAATGTGCACAGCAATAATCCAAGTTTAACCAGAACGTCTTGGGGGGGGGTTTGCAGGAAAAAAACAAGGGGAGACAGGCTACCTTGCATAATGACTTAGCCACTCCCAGTCTCTATTCAAGCCCAAATTAATAGTATCCAATTTGCAAATGAATTCCAATTCAGCAGTTTCTCGCTGGAGTCTGGATTTGAAGTTTTTTTGCTTTAAGATAGCGACCCTCATGTCTGTGATTGCGTGACCAGAGAGATTGAAGTGTTCTCCGACTGGTTTATGAATGTTATAATTCTTGACATCTGATTTGTGTCCATTTATTCTTTTACGTAGAGACTGTCCAGTTTGACCAATGTACATGGCAGAGGGGCATTGCTGGCACATATCACATTGGTGGATGTGCAGGTGAACGAGCCTCTGATAGTGTGGCTGATGTTGTTAGGCCCTGTGATGGTGTCCCCTGAATAGATATGTGGGCACAGTTGGCAACGGGCTTTGTTGCAAGGATAGGTTCCTGGGCTAGTGGTTCTGTTGTGTGGTATGTGGTTGTTGGTGAGTATTCGCTTCAGGTTGGGGGGCTGTCTGTAGGCAAGGACTGGCCTTTCTCCCAAGATTTGTGAGAGTGTTGGGTCATCCTTCAGGATAGGTTGTAGATCCTTATTAGTGCTGGAGGTGACCCACCTTGATTATCATGCGCATTATAAAGAGGGGTTTCAAAGGGGGATGGGCTGTTGCCAGCAGGAGAGTGAGTTTGTATGTGTGTGGGGGGGGGGGGGGGGGAAGGGTGAGAAAACCTGGATTTGTGCTGGAAATGGCTCTACTTGAGGATCACTTTAGATAAGCTGTTGCCAGCGGGGGAGTGAGGTGGGAGGAAGTTTTGTTTCATGGTCTCTGTGTGTATATAATGTCTTCTGCAGTTTCCACGATATGCTATGCATCCGATGAAGTGAGCTGTAGCTCACGAAAGCTCATATGCTCAAATAAACTGGTTAGTCTCTAAGGTGCCACAAGTACTCCTTTTCTTTTTACGAATACAGACTAACACGGCTGTTACTCTGAAACCTGTTTTCTCTGTGAGTAACCACCTATGTTAACATGTTGAGGGCCCAATATTAAGACAACATCCTTACAAAAGAAGAGAAATCACAGATTGCTCTACTCCTTTGCTGCCACAAACTCAGAGTTGCACATAGTGCAAGTAGTCTTTTGAAAAGCCAAATTAACATGGTAGCTGAGAATATCTGTTAATTTGACAGAACCTAAAGAACGGCCACATTGCATTTGAGACAAGGATTTGGTCAGTTCCTTACCCATGTGTGTAAATTAAATAGAAATGTATGGAAAACATACCTGAACAGATTTTCAACAAGTGTTCTCTTAAATTTTACAGTGAATTTGCTTTGGACAAGCTTTTTGTTTTAGCTTTCTATGAGCACTTTAAATGATCAAGTTTTTCTTTCACAAATGCATACAGAAAGCAAATGTTAAGCTTATGTGCTTAGGCATTTGAGGATAATGAATTTGAAACTCACAAATATTGTCACAGAAGGGGTATTTTTATATAATATTTATGCACGTATGTGGTCCCCATAACGGTACCATCTGAGCAACTCCCAAGTATTGAAGCACGAGAGATCAGTATTATTTCACTTCTTGCTCACTTTTATTCTAGTCTGTAGGAGAAATAGCTTGATTGGTTTGTAGGTTACTGAGTGCTTGTTAGTATTGGTGTGTTTGTGAAGAAAGCAATGAAGGGAAGCAAAACTGAAGAAATGAAAGTGGTTTCTCTCTTGCATAAATGAGTTCCACAGTTTAAGTTCAGCTCTTGTGAAAGTTCTGTATCCTGCACTCATGAACTGCCTCATATTGAATGACTGATTCTCTGTTCCAGTACAACATTGCTGGCATGGGAGGTTATGATTATGTATTGCAGGACCAAGACCTCAAATTGGACACTTGAGTGGGGAGTCAGTTTAGAGAGAGAAACATCAAGGTTCACACTAACCTGTATCACTAAGCAAACAGGCTTCTGCATTTTGTACCAGCTGGAATGTTTTCAGGACATGGAACTTCATTCCTCCCTCTGTTTGCCACACTGGCTCCCACTCCCAGTGATCTTGCAAGTATGAGTTGTGATAATCAAGCCTAAAGGTCAAAATCAGTGTCTAATAGGATAGGTTTCAGAGTAGCAGCCATGTTAGTCTGTATCTGCAAAAAGAACAGGAGTACTTGTGAGACTTAGAGACTAACACATTTATTTGAGCATAAGCTTTCGTGGGCTACGGCTCTCTTCATCAGATGCATAGAATGGAACATATAGTAAGAAGATTATATATATATATATATATAGGAACATATAGTAAGAGGATATATATACTTCCACCTTTTCATGTTCTCTCTCTCTCTGTGTATATACAGACATACACACATACAGAGAACATGAAAAGGTAGAAGTAGCCATACCAGCTGTAAGAGGCTAATTAATTAAGATGAGCTATTATCAGCAGCAGAAAAAAAACCTTTGTAGTGATAATCCCATTTAGACAGTTGACAAGAAGGTGCGAAATAAATTCAATATGTGTAATGATCCAGCCACTCCCCATCTCTATTCAAACCGAAGTTAATGGTATCTAGTTTGCATATTAATTCAAGCTCAGCAGTTTCTCATTGGACTCTGTTTCTGAAGCTTTTCTGTTGCGAAATTGCCACCTTCAAGTCTGTTACTGAGTGACCAGAGAGGTTGAAGTGTTTTCCTTCCGGTTTTTGAATGTTATGATTCCTGATGTTAGACTTGTGTCCATTTATTCTTTTGCATAGAGACTGTCCAGTTTGGCCAATGTACATGGTAGAGGGGCACTGCTGACACATGGTGGCATATATCACATTGGTAGATGTGCAGGTGAACGAGCCCCTGATGGTGTGGCTAATGTGATTAGGTCCTATGATGGTGTCACTTGAATAAATATGTGGACAGAGTTGGCATCGGGCTTTGTTGCAAGGATAGGTTCCTGGGTTAGTGTTTTTGGTGTGTGGTTGCTGGAGAGTATTTGCTTCAGGTTGGGGGGCTGTCTGCAAGCGAGGACTAGTCTGTCTCCCAAGATCTGTGAGAGTGAGGGATCATTTTTCAGGATAGGTTGTAAATCTTTGATGATGCGCTGGAGAGGTTTTAGTTGGGGGCTGAAGGTGGCAGCTAGTGGTGTTCTGTTATTTTCTTTGTCGGGCCTGTCCTGCAGTAGGTGACTTCTGGGTACTCTTCTGGCTCTGTCAATCTGTTTTTTCACTTCAGCAGGTGGGCAATGTAGTTTTAAGAATGCTAGATAGAGGTCTTGTAGGTGTTTATCGCTGTCTGAGGGATTGGAGCAAATGCGGTTGTATCGTAGAGCTTGGCTTTGTCTACATTTGTCTTTCACCTGTAGACAATGGATCGTGTGGTGTATCCTGGATGGAAACTGGAGGCATGTAGGTAAGTATAGCGGTCAGTAGATTTCCGTATAGGGTGGTGTTTATGTGACCATTGCTTATTAGCACAGTAGTGTCCAGGAAATGGACTGCTTATGTGGATTGGTCTAGGCTGAGGTTGATGGTGGGATGGAAATTGTTGAAATCATGGTGGAATTCCTCAAGGGCTTCTTTTCCGTGGTTCCAGATGACGATGTCGTCAATGTAGCGCAAGCAGAGTAGGGGCGTTAGGGGACGAGAGCTTAGGAAGCGTTGTTCTAAGTCAGCCGTAAAAATGTTGGCATACTGTGGGGCCATGCAGGTACCCATAGAAGTGTCGCTGATTTGAAGGTATATATTGTCCCCAAATGTGAAATAATTGTGGGTGAGGACAAAATCGCAAAGGTCAGCCACCAGGTTTGCTGTGACAGTATCGGGGATTCTGTTCCTGGTCGCTTGTCGTCCATCTTTGTGTGGAATGTTGGTTTAGAGGGCTTTTACATCCATAGTGGCCAGGATGGTGTTTTCTGGGATAGGATAGGCTGCTTCTTCTGACCATGTAGGTCTGGCTCCTAGGCCAATGGGAGCTGGGGGGAGCGGTGCCTGCGGGCAAGAGCAGCGTGCACAGAGTCTCCTGCCCCCAGCCCCACCTACTAGCACTGGACCTGCTGCCCGCTTCTCGCACATGTGCAATGCGGTGTCAGGACAGGCAGGCTTAGTTGCCCCCCCGCTGTGCTGCTGCCTGGGAGCTGCGTGAGGTAATCCCGTGCACCAAGCTCGAGCCCTAGCCCTCAGCCCCCCCAAACCTGGAGCCCCTTCTGCACCCCCAGCCCAGAGCCTTCTCACACACCCCGCACCCAACCCTGTGCCCCAGCCCAAAGCCCTCTCCCAAACCCTGAACCCCACATTCCCGGCCCTGTTTCCTGGGGTTTTTTCAGCCCAAAGCTCTTGGTAACTTTTACTTTGTGCGAGGTGGCATCAGGAAATAAATCAAGGGAGACACGGCCGTCCAACCAATAGACAGCTGGCACAAACAGACAACACAAGAGTGCTTTCACTTAAAGCTAAACTTTACTTTAGTCTCAAGCACTTACACACGTCCACAACAGGTTAGTAAAACACCTCCAACCTTTGATAATTACCGAAGCTGAATGTGGCCTTCGATTGGCATCATGACAGGCTTCCACTGGCCAAGTTTCCGTCTGCCAGTGGGGACCGCAATATGCATCCAGAGGGAGCGTCCCTGAAGAGCCCCTTCTGAGAAGTCCGGTTACCTGAAATTTTTCCCCCTTATTTATACATGAGTAACATAATTACATATCCCTTAAAGAAAACTTGCTAAGCAAGGAGTTTTTAAAGATCAAGCAAGAGATTTTCTTATGGTCATCGATTTACCAGTTATGTTTTTTTCAGTGTGTCCATGCCCTGGAGCCCTGACAAACATTCCTGGGGGGCACATATAGACAGCCTTCCTGTTTTTCTAAAATACATAGATCAGCAATTTCAACATTCTTAGCAGAAAGGACGCGGGGTCAAGCTGCCCTGTCTGTGGCACCCAAAACCCCCTCCCCTCCTGCCTTGGTTATGCTGAGGCCACTGCATGACCAATGTACAACCTGCTGACTTAGCTACTTTTAGCAATAAGCCAGAGTGGTTCAGTACGGCCCGCTAACTTGACTACTATTAGCAATAAACAATAGTGGTTTTAGGCACTTTACTGGTTTGCTAAAATCTCCCCTTACAGCCCCACCCCAGAGCCCTCATCCCCTCCTGCAGTCCCCTCCTGCACTCTGAATCCCTCGGCTCCAGCCTGGAGCCCCTGCCTGCACCCCAAACCCCTCATCCCCGGCCCCACCGCAGAGACTGCACCCCCAGTCCAGAGCCCTCACCCCTTCCCACACCCCAACTCTCTGTCTCAACCTGCAGCCCTCTCCCACTTGATGAATCCCTCAGCCCCACCCCTCCCAGCCTGGAGCCCCCTCCTACACTCAAACCCGTCATCCCCCATCCCAGAGCCCATACCCCTTTCCGCATCCCAAACCCGTGTCTCAGCCCAGTGAAAGTGAGTGAAGGTGGGGTAGAGCAAGCCACTGAGGGAGGGGGAATGTAGTGAGTGGGGAGGCGTGGCCTCAGGGGTGAGGCTAGGGTGTTCGGTTTTATGTGATTAGAAAGTTGACAACCCTAGCGCGTATGGCCGCTAGTTTCTGTTCCAAAAAAGGTTGTCAGTGTTTTTTTAATGTAGATAAAAGACCATATTTTTCCCTAGCCTTGTTCTCAAAATGGCTGAACTGTTTTGGCAGAAATTTTCCTAAAAAATTCATTTTGAGGCAGACATCCAGCATAGAGAATTTCAGCCCAAACTGTTAAAATTGGTAAAGCTGTAAGCACCTGAAAACAGCCTCTTATAATGGGAAGTGCTAGGCAACCTCAATAGGAAGCGTAACTAGCCCCACCTATAATCTCCATTCATATTTAAATATATGTATATAATCATAGAAGCTATATATTCGTTACGAAAAATAGTCTATATTTGAATGTCTCCTCGCTTCCATAGATTGTAGCTCTTCAGGACAGGAATCGTGTCTACTTCTGTGTCTTGCATAGCATCTACCATAATAGGCTGCAGTTCTGATTGGAACTTGTGTTACTGTAATATAAATAATAAATTATAACAAAGGCTATTTCAGTGGGATGCTCTCCAACTCTCTATTTAATGTGAACTAATATTAATAAATAATAAATATTAACAACAAGTGGAAGGTATGAAAGCCAAAATAGGGAAATATATATAAATTTAATTTAACCTGTTGAGTTAGAGTTGTATTCAAGTTGCCATGACCCCATGAAATTCATCCTGGGGTACATAGGGAATTAGCTGATGCAATCTTGGAATTATTAGCAATTCAAGAACTCATGGAGGATGAGTGAGGTCCCAGAGGACTGGAGAAGGGCAAATGTAATACATATCTATGAAAAGGGGAACTAAGAGGACCCAGGAAATTATAGAGCAGTCAGCCTAACTTCAATACCTGGAAAAATACTGGAACAAATTATTAAACTATAAATTGGTAAGCACCTAGGGGATAACATGGTTATAAGGAAAAGCCAGCATGGATTTGTCAAGAACAAATCATGGCAAACCAACCTAATTTACTACTTTGACAGAGTTACTTGCCTAGTGGAGAGTGGGGAAGCAGTAGATGTGATAAGTCTTGATTTTTAATAAGGCTTTTGACACAGTCCTACAGGACATTCTCATAAGCAAACTAGGGAAATACTGTCTAGATGAAATTACTATAAAGTGGGTGCACAACTGCTCGAGAGATCTTACTCAAAGAGTAGTTATCAATGGTTCACGTTGAACTCAGAGGGTATATCAATCGGTGTTCCACAGGGCTCAGTCCTGGGTCCAGTACTATTCAATATTTTCATTAATGACTTGGATAATGGAGTGCACAGTTTTGCTTATAAAACCTATGGATGACCCGAAGCTGGGAGGGGTCGCAAGTACTTTGGAGGACAGGATTAGAATTCAAAACAGCCTTGACAAATTGAAGAATCTGAAATTAACATGTTGAAATTGAGTAAAGACAAATGCAAAGTATTTCCGTTAGGAAGGACCAATCAAATGCACTACTGCAAAATGGGGAATAAGTGGCTAGGTGGTAGTACTGCTGAAAAGCATCTGGGGGTTATAGTGGATTACAAATTGAATACGAGTCAACAATGTGATGCAGTTGCGAAAAAGGCTAATACCATTCTGGGGTGCATTAACAGGAGCATTGAATGTAAGACCAGGGAAGTAATTGTCGTGCTCTTCATGGCACTGTTGAGGCCTCAGCTGGAGCACTCTGTCCAGTTCTGGATGCCACACTTTAGGAAAGATGTGAACAAATTGGAGAGAGTCCAGAGGAGAGCAACAAAAATGGTGACAGGTTTGGAAAACCTGACTATGAGGAAGGGTTTTAAAAACTGGGTATGTTTAGTCTTGAGAAAAGAAGACTGATAACCAGTCTTCCAGTGTGTTAAGGGCTGTGATAAAGAGGTCTGTGATCATGTCCACTGAAGTATGACAAGAATTAATGGTTTTAATATGCAGCCAGGGAGATTTAGGTTAGATATTAGGAAAACCTTTCTAGCTATAAGGGTAGTTAAGCTCTAGAAAAGGCTTCCAAGTGAGGTTGTGGAATCCCCATCATTGGAGGTTGTTAAAAACAGGTTGGACAAGGCTGGTCTAGGTTTACTTGGTCCTGCCTCAGCATAGAGGACTGGACTTGATGACACTTTGAAGCTCCTTCTAGCCCTACATTTCTATAATTTGAGTATAAAGATGCATATAAAAATATAGGCCCTTAAAAAAGGAGAGCAAAACGTGTACATTAAAACAAAAAATTGTTCTTTTTTTTTAAACAGGATTTCAGAAACCCATACTGCATGGACTGTGTTCATTTGGTTTTGCTGCCAGGCATGTTTTGAAGCACTTTGCAAATAATGATGTGACCAGATTCAAGGCAATTAAGGTCTGTTCTTGGCAGTTAATTTCTCTTCCTTGATTATTCAGCTATTAAGGAGTAGTTCCTGTTCATTACATTTCCTAAGGTGGAAACGGACTTTAGATTTGTCCGTGCAAACTTATATTAAATCAGTCTGCCACAATGACAGAGTACTCACTTTGCTTTTACTTAATACTCTATGTAATTTCATGGCTGTAGCTAGTATGTTTCTATAAATATTGCTAGTAAGGCTGTCGATTAATAGCAGTTAACTCACGCAATTAACTCAAAAAATTAATTGTGATTAAACAAATTAATCTCAGTTTAATCGCACTGTTAAACAATAGAATACCAATTGAAATTTATTAAATATTTTGGAAGTTTTTCTACCTTTTCAAATATATTGATTTCAGTTACAACACAGAATACAAGTGCTCACTTTATATTATTTTTATTACAAATATGTGCACTGTAAAAATGACAAACAAAAGAAATACTATTTTTCAATTCACCTCATACAAGTACCGTAGTGCAATCTCTTTATTGTGAAAGTGCAACTTACAAATGTAGATTTGTTTTGTTACATAACTGCACTCAAAAAACAAAACAATGTAAAACTTTAGAGCCTACAAGTCCACTCAGTCCTACGTCTTGTTCAGCCAATCGCTAAGAGAAACTAGTTTGTTTACATTTATGGGAGATAATGCTGCCCACTTCTTTTTTACAATGTCACCTAAAAGTGAGAACAGAAAGAAGAGAACATGGCACTTCTGTAGCCAGCGTTGCAAGGTATTTACATGCCGGATATGCTAAGCATTCGTATGTCCCTTCATGCTTTGGCCACCATTCCAGAGTACATGCTTCCATGCTGATGAGGCTTGTTAAAAAAATAATGCGTTAATTAAACTTGTGACTGAACTCCTTGGGGGAGAACTGTATGTCTCCTGCTCTGTGTTTTACCCGTTTTCTGCCATATATTTCATATTATTGTAGTCTTGGATGATGACCCAGCATGTCGTTCGTTTTAAGAACACTTTCACTGCAGATTTGACAAAACTCAAAGAAGGTACCAATTTGAGGTTTGTAAAGATAGCTACAGCACTCAACCCAAGGTTTCAGAATCTGAAGTGCCTTCCAAAATCTGAGAGAGACGGGGTGTAAAGCATGCTTTCAGAAGTCTTAGAAAAGCAACACTCCGATGTGGAAACTACAGAACTAGAACCACCAAAAAAAAATCAACCTTCTGCTGGTGGCATCTGACTCAGATGATGAAAATGAACATGTGTTGGTCTGCACTGCTTTGGATCACTATCAAGCAGAACCCATCGTCAGCATGATGCATGTCCTCTGGAATGATGGTTGAAGAATGAAGGGACATATGAATCTTTAGTGCATCTGGCACTTGCAGTGCCAGCTACAACAGTGCCATGTGAATGCCTGTTCTCACTTTCAGGTGACATTGTAAACAAGAAGTGGGCAGCATTATCTGCTGTAACTGTAAACAAATTTGTTTGAGCGATTGGCTGAACAAGAAGTAGGACTGAGTGGACCTGTATGCTCTAAAGTTTTACATGGTTTTATTTTTTAATGCAGTTATTTTTTGTACATAGTTCTACATTTGTAAGTTTAACTTTCATGATAAAGAGATTGCACTACAGTACTTAAGTGAATTGAAAAATACTATCTTTTATTTTTATAGTGCAAGTATTTATAATACAAAATAAATATAAAGTGAGAACTGTACACTTTGTGTTCTGTGTTGTAATTGAAATCAATATATTTGAAAATGTGTAAAATATCCAAAAATATTTATATAAATGGTATTTTGTTATTAACAGCGCGATTAATCGTGATTAATTTTTTTAATCGTTTGACAGCCCTAATTGTTAGATAATCTGCTTTGACAATTACATGTTTTCTGAACAGTTTTTTCTATTTCAATTGATTTTATGCTCTAGATTGCATATTTGGTTACATGCAAATCAGTACTACTGCTGAATGTTTTTATTTAAAAATAAATAAGGCAATCTGAACCCTTTCTTTTTGCAGGTCCGTTTTGTAAAACCAGTCTTTCCAGGACAAACTCTTCAAACAGAGATGTGGAAGGAGGGAAACAGAATTCACATTCAAACCAAGGTCAGAACAGCGAGACTCAGGCTATGGGCTTTAGCAAAGGATGTTAAAAGTTTTTTTTTTTTTTTTTTTTTTTTTCCCTGTGGGGGGAACAAAATGGTTCTTCAATCATAGCTCTGAAGAAAAGAAGTCTTTATCACTGCACCTCATTTCTCCATCTAATAAGTTTTCTGCTGTCATTGGTATTGCATACGCAGTTGCTAGAAATAACATTGTCTATAAGAACTCCCTTAATTTAGGGATTTTTATAGCATTAAGATTCCAAATTAAGTGCATTGTACTGTTTTTGTAAATATAGCTTTTGAGGTTTATATATATATATTTAATGATGGAAAAATGTGAAAACTGCAAGTGGTTATTTTCAATGTCTCTATCTTAGGCCTTGTCAACACACAAATTTGTACCTGTTTAGCTGAACCGGTGCAAACCTGTAGGTAGACGCTATCTTGTTATGGTTTAGCTTAAACCTGTACCGAAGGTCTTTTCTATACAGAAAAGCTGCACCAATTTAACTTAAACTAATTTAAACTAAGCCTTAATAAACCTGGTTTAAACCAAAATAAGAGTATCCCCAGAATCTTGTGTACTGGTTTAACTAAATCAGTTTAAAATTATGCCGTAAGTTAAACTGGTACCTCTATGTGCATAGACAAGCCCCTAGACATGATTTGAATAATTTTTGGTTGATAGTTTTTCCTTGGCTGATTTAATCAACACAATAAATGAAACTGCCTATTTCTTGGGTATTCTTGTCACTTACATCTTCAAGCTTTTTATCTCTCTTCCCAAACCTCTTGTGTCTGAGTCAGTTCCCTTCTCCCTCCTCTCCATCTCATCTTATCAGGCAGTGTAGATTTGCTTTTCTTTCTCTACCCCTTGAACATCTTGCAAGGGGAAGCAGTGCTGTAATATTAAGCTACTTTATCAAATCAAATATGTGTTTATTGTGCATGTCTGTTGAGGGTTTCTTGTAATTTCTCTGTAATTTAATATATTATTTTAAAAAGTCTAAGCTGTTAAGTATAGTACACTTAGGTTTTTTGGTGCTTAGGCTGGGAGTCTTTGGATGCCTTAATAAAATACTATAATGTTCATGATGACCAGAGTGTGTTCACCACTGTGCACATACTAGGGAAAAAGACCCTACCAACTTTTTCAAGGATCTTATGTTCTGACCAGCAGATGGGCTTATCTCAAAGAGATACAAAACTCCTGGGGAAGAGAAAAGGAACCATGCATACATTTTGTTCACACACATGTAGATTGCTGGATTAAAGTTCATGGGCTTTCAGGAACAAGCAGCAGTTGGCATCCCAGACTTGCATTACCTCACCTTTAATTATTTTCAAAAGTTTCAACAAAGAATACTTATACATTAGTCCTAAACTTCAGCAAAGCACCAATGCAAATAGTAATGTATTCTAAAACATTGTGTATAGGCCATCCTGTTATAGGTTTTACGAACCATCAGTAAGGATACAGTTTAGTCACGGAGGTCACAGAAGTCACTGATTCTGTGACTTTACCATACCTCCGTGTCGTCTTCTGCTTCACCTGGGACTGTGCCCCTCTTTCCCCCCCCCCCCCCTTCCCCTGGTATGGCTGGAGCTGGGGCTATGCTCCCCTGCCCCACACCTGGGGCTGGAGCCAGGACTGTGTGGGCCCCCCTCCCCCCACGGCTTCCACCATGGCTGCGTCAGTGCACCCTTGGCTAGAGCCATAGCCAGGGCCGTGCATCTCTGCCCCACAACTTCCCAGGACCACAGCCGGGACCGTGCACCCCTGTCCCGCAGTTTCAGCCGTAGCTGTGAACACCCCCCTGTGACTATAGCTGGGGCTCTGCACCCTTGGCTGTGGCTGGGATTGGAGCTGGGACTGTGTGCCCCTGCCCCGCAGTTGCGGCCAGCTCCGGAGCTAGTGCTGTGTACCCCAACACTCACGCTCCCCAGCCCTGCTCGTGGCTGCGGCAACTGGAGCTGGGGCTGGGTCCCCCCACCCCCACAGTGGTGGGGTGACTCCAGCTGTCATTCCTCCACCTCCCACCCAGTCCTGCCCCCCCCCCCCCCAGTTATTTTTAGTAAAGTCACAGATAGGTCATGAGCTCCCGTGAATTTCTGTGCGCTGTCTGTGATTTTTACTAAAAATAACTGTGACAAAATCTTAACCTTAATGGTCAGTTACTTAATATTGGATTTATTAAGTCAGCTGTGTGAAAAGGTTCCAGGTCAGGATTTGTGATTACTAGGCCAATTGGAATACATGAGGCCTCTGTCTAAACATTTGTGATCTCTGCTTAATTTCCCCTATCTATTTTATTTTGTAGCAAGAGGTAGCTTAGGTACCTGATAGTATAAATTACACATAGTCCCTGTCCCAAAGAGCTTATGCTTTCACATAGAATGCCTTGAAGGAAACAACAAAAGAAGGGGGAAGAATGGAGTCTTGTCAGTCAGATTCTGCAGTTATTCAACAACAGGCTTGTGCACAACATATTTGCACAAATACTATTTAAATGAATCTGTACCTTCTCTTTAAAGAGGCAATGTCAAGTTGAAATCCAATCCTTAGAAAAAAGGAGTTCTGTCATTTTTTATCACTTCACAACAACGAATCTATTTTCCTGTCTCTCAAAATATTTTAATTCTTCCCTGTTGCTGCCTTAAAGACCCACAAAAGGAGGGGAACAGTGAAACTGACTACACACAAAATGCTGTCAAAAGCATATATGCATAAAGTAAATAAATGGAAAAATAGAGCAAGATCTTTTCTCTTTGAACTATTTCAGGGCTTGTTTACACAAACATTTGGTTCACGGTAAGCTGGGGTGTGAATCTAGCTTGCCCTTGTGGACCCTGCTCATGTGTATTAACAATTTGTTAATGCGCTTTGATCGAGTCTTCTTTGAAACAGGACTAAATCAAAGTGCATCAGGGAAGTGTTAATGTGCATCAGTGGTGTCCATAGAGACAGCTAGTCCATAGTAGGCTAGTGCAGGGTAGATTCATGTCCCAGCTTGCTGTGAACTGATTATTTATGTAAACAAGTAACCTTAGCTGTCGTTTGAACAACAGAAGTACATTTTCAAATAGAAGCGTGATTTTTAAGTTGATGGTGTCTTTTTAGGCCAAGGAGAAATATCTTTCCATATCCAAAAAAGTAAAGCTTAAAAATTCCTTAGAAGAGAAATAGAATTAAATCGCTCTAGCCATGCTTGTTAGATACTGTAGTAGCATGCTCTTAATGCTCATTTGAACAAATAGTCTATTTGTAGGTAGAATGTCCTAGCATTGAGGCTACATACTTGAAATAATTTGAACTGACAGTTGAAGATGTAGTGCTCTCTAGTGGATAGAGCACTGGACCGGCACTCAAAAGAACTATCTGGGTTCCATTCCCAGCTCTGCCACTGGCCTGTTCAGTGAACCTAGGGAAATCACATCACCTCTGTGCCTCAGTTTGTAAAACAGAGATAATACTATCCTTTTTAAAGCACTCTGAGATCTACTGAAGAAAAGCGCTATATAAGAGCTATTTTATTTGTGTCCTGCTATTATGGCCTTATCCAGAAAATCTGTGGTGGTAGTTTTAATAGAAAAACATCATCATAATAATATTTGGGCTTTCTTTATGCGTCAAAACAAATATAATTGTTCTTTTTTAGGACTGTTTGTAAAAGCAATACTTTCTAATTTACTTCAAACATGATTTTCCTTTGTTTTTCTCTTTGCTGGAGCTTTTTAAGTTTTGTTTTCTAATCTGTGATGCAAGACATGAGGAAGATTGCTTGGTCGCTTTAAAATGTAGCTGTTTTGGTCATTATAACTCTTCTTTCTTTACTTGGCATGATCCACTCAGAATATGAATTTTCTTTTAACAGGTCAAAGAAACTGGAGAAGTTGCCATTGCAGGAGCATATGTAGATCTGACATCAACCCTTGATAAACCATCAGCTAAAGACCCCATTAAGGTAGGGGAAAAAGACACTTAGATGGATCAACTTGTGGAGAAGCATACTTCTGTTTTACTTTTGAAAGAATGTACAAAATACTAGGATTTTGTAGCAGTCTCACAAGTGATATGAGATGAGTAAACTAATACAGTAGTACACAGGTAAGAGTTATTTAAACTTCTAGGTTCATTGATCTATTTGAGAAAATGTCCTATATGGCTGTTCCAGTTTTGAAGTACTTGAAAGCAATCTTAGCTATTCGGTTGTGAATCACCACGTCTTATACAAAAGAAGCTACTAAGAACACACTAGAAAGTGAACTGGATGGTTGTGTAAGATCCACAGATATGAGCACCTGGTAGCTGAGCTCAAACTCAGTTGCACTATTAATGGCAGTGTCTACAATATGGGGACCTGTTTTTCTGGTGTAGACAAGACTTTGGAGAAAAAATACTGTGTACATTTAGAAATGAGTAACCTTTTATAGATTGAGGGGAAAATGGACAGAAAGACAGAGGAAGAGTTAAAGTCAAGATATACAATAGAGGAGGAGAAAGGTGGAAGGGGTAAATTAAAAAGAATACAAATAAAAAGTACTGAGAAATGTTTATTTTGTAGAAAAGGGTTGGAGGCTACTCAAGTGAATAACTCTCACCAAAGTGAGTAAGGGGTTCACAATCTAGCTCCTGGTATGTGTGTATAGGCATTTGCTTTGATGTACCTAGATCAGAGGTGGGCAAACTACGGCCTGCGGGCCACATCCAGCCTGCGGGACCCTCCTGCCCGGCCCCTGAGCTCCTGGCCCGGTTGTCTCGTCCCCAGCCCCTCCCCGGTTGTCTCCCCTCCCCCACAGCCTCACCTCGCCATGCCGCCGGCACAATGCTTGGGGCAGCGAGCTTCTGGGGCAGCGCAGCTGCAGAGCCCAGCCTGACCCGGTGCTCTGTGCTGAGCGGTAGCGTGGCTGGCTCCAGCCAGGCTCCAGCCACCGGTGCTTCAGGCAGCGCAGTAAGGAGGCAGGAAGTGACGGGGTTGGAAAGAGGGCAGCGGAGTTGGGAGGGGGGGGCATGGACAGGGGTCAGAGTGGTCAGAGGACGGGGAACAGGGGGGTTGAATGGGGGTAGGGATCCCGGGGGGGCAGTCCGGAAGGAGGGGGGGTTGGATGGGGCGGTGGGGGGCAGTCGGGCAGGGTTCCGGAGGCAGTCAGGGGACAGAGAGAAGCGGGGGTTGGATGTGGCAGGGGACCTGGGGGTGGGGGCAGTCAGAAAGGAGAGGAGGGGTTGGATGGGTTGGCAGGGGGCAGTTGGGGGGTGTGTGGATGGGGCGGGGGTTCTGGGGGGGGCTTTCAGGGAACGGGGGGGTTGGATGGGGCAGGAGTCTGGCAGGGGGACATCAGGAGGCGAGAAGTGGGGGGATCTGGGGCAGGGGCTGGGCCACGGCTGGCTGTTTGGGGAGGCACAGCCTCAGACCAAAAAGTTTGCCTGCCTCTGACCTAGATGTTATGATTGTCAGGGTGGGGCAGAGACCAGATTGTGGATGGGAGAGTTGGGGTGCTAGTCTAGGCCTCTGAAGACCTGGGTTCAATTTCCTGCTTCACAATCATATTCCTGTGTGACCTTGGACAAGTAATTTATTTTCTGTGCCTCTGTTCGCCATCTGTAGAGTGGTGATAGTATTTCACTACCTCATGGGGGTTCTGAGGACAAATGCATTAAAGATTGTGAGGTGCTCAGATACTATGGAAATGGAATTATATAATACTTAAGACAAGTTCCTAGAAAACTCTTTCTCCTTACACCTTCTCAGCCTTTAAGTCATGTGGCATATTGGAGAGTCTCATCCTTCCTGTTTTAGATTTCTTTAATGGCATGATAATAAGCCAGGCATAGACAATCTTGTCCCCCATAGTGGTGTTCCTTGGTGTCTGTTCCCAGATTCATCCAGATTGTATTCAGTACTACTGTGGCTAAATAGTTTGTTTCCATTTGTCTGCCTCACATTTGCATCTAATCACCCCATATCATCCCCATTCCAGTCCACATCTGCAATGCGCATACCTTTGGCAATTGTATACTGTCAGCAAAAATCCTTTGGGGATGTAACCCATTGTAGACATCTTAATTTGTCTTTAAGGTTGGCAAGGGTTGTTTTTTTGTATAGTTGTCCCTTAAGAGTACAGTATTTCTACTCCTTATCAGATTTGTCTTTTATCTAACAATAACGCCAATCTATCCCCAAAATGTATAAAAAAGTACAATAACATATGGTAGGCTTAGAATTTGATGTTCATAGCAATGACATTCTACCTTGTATTTCATGCCAAAGTATTGCTAAAGTTCCATTATAGCATATATCCTATATTATGTACAAGAATGACATGAAAAGAATATTAAAGCTACAAAATCAAGCACTCAGAAGTTAGGAAATTCCAGAATTAAGCTTGCCTGTGCCACCTCCCTGCTCCTAGTTCTGGTGCTTAGTGCTACATAGCACCCCCATTTTTATGGGGAGCAATTTCAGGGAAAATCCTGCTTATCCTCTGCAGTCCAGGGCTAGATCAGGCTCAGAACAGATGGAATGTTCAGAGAATTTAGCTGTCAAACTTTAACATGTCTCTAAACAATGTCTGCAAACTGGGTTTCAGAGGCTTGTAACTTGGCTAAATTTGGACAGATTTTCAAAGGGATGACAAAAGGCACAGCTCTTTGACCAGAGGGATACCTGTGCCAAATTTCTAGTCCCTGCTCCAGTGTGTGGAGGTGCTAGAGCTTCTCAGTGAAGTGGTTGTAATAATTTTTTAACATAGGCAAAACAGCTTACATTTCTCTGACCTTGTTCTGAGAAATGGCTGAAGCATTTTTGCTCAAATTTTCCAAAATATTTTAGCCTGAGCTAGACAGCCGTCATGGAAAACTTCAGCCTAAATGATTGAAGTTTGAAAAAGTTATAAGCAATTGAAAATGATGTGTTATAATGAAATGTGTCAGGCAATCTTAATTTTAAGCAATGCTCATTGCAATGCTTACAATATCCTGTGTGCTATGTACACCTAGGTACAGTAAGGTGAATAAAAGATATCATGGCACCTTTAACTCTGCCTTAGTCTGATAACTGGACTGTAGGATGAAATGTAATAGATAAAAATGTTAATATTGAAGCAGCTTCCTAAAATGTAAAAACTTATCCATTAAACCATGTATCTTTTAAAAAGCGACAAAGGCTTACAAATGACTAACTGGATGCAAAATGTAAATATTTAAATTTAGTTACATGCGTAGACTGTTGGTCTTTCATCAGCTGAGACTGAGCTGATCACAACATGTCTTCCAATCCTTCGCCATGCTTGTCCATATCTCCTTGTGAGGAAATCATCCCACTCTTTGGAGGCTGATCGCATGGCCATTTTTGTTCTCATGGATACCACTCAGATAGAAATGTTGTCGCTGAGTCGGGCCACATGTCCCACCCACCGCACTTTGCTGAACCTGCTTTCAATAATGTCTCTCACTCCAGACAGCTGCCAAATTATTTCGTTGGGGGTGTGATTGCGGAGCAAAATGCCCAAAAATGTTCGTTCCATCGCCCTCTGTGTGACAGACAGTTGATGTTCTTCAGTCTTTGTCAGCGACCATGTTTCGCTGCCATATAACATCGCTGGAAGCACAGTCAAGTTAAAAAGATTTGCACGAGTTGTTTTGCTGATCTTTCCTTGGAGGATGTCCTTGATGTCATTGAATGCGCACCATCCAGCTTTTTTTCTGCGCGACAGTTCGCCTTTCTGATCGTGGTGCATTTTGACTTCCTGGCCCAAATAAACGTATTTATCAACCTCTTGGATCTGCTCTCCTCCAAGTGTTATTTGGGTTCTTGGCAGACCATCTGATCTCATGTATTTCGTTTTCGACCGGTTCATTTTTACTCCGACTTGACTACTTTTCACGTTCAGTTCTTTAAGCGTTCTCTCAAGCTGGGCTGTATTTTCGGCTATCAGTATGATATAATCTATGAACTTGAGATGGTTTAGCCGCTCGCCGTTGATATTAATCCTGCCTTTCAAGTCTGCTCATCGAAAAACCAGTTCAAGACAGGCTGTGAATAATTTTGGTGAAACTGTATCTCCTTGTTTCACACCTTTCTCGATGGGGATTCGGAGGGGAGTATCGAACAGTGATATGTCCGTGCTGCAGCCAGAGTTCGCTTCCTTTAGTAATGTGATATATTTCATGCTGATGCCCTGTTCTGAAAGAGCTTCAAGAACGGCGTTAGTCTCTACGCTGTTGAACACCTTCTTGTAGTCCACGAAGGCAATGCACAAAAGGAACTTGTATTCCCTTGAATGCTCTAGTAGTTGGTTTAGAGTGAAGATGTGGTCTGTCATGATGTAATTCCTTCAAAAGCCAGCCTGCTCTCTAGGTTGCTGTTCATCCAGGTTTCGCGACAGTTGATTTGTTATTATTTTAATGAACAACTTAGAGATATGTCAAAGCAGGCAGATCGGGCGATAGTTCTTTAGATTTTCTCTATCATCTTTCTTATGCAGCAAGATGGTATTGGACTCTGTCCAACTGGATGGGATCTTTTGGATTTCCAGGTAGCAGCTGAACCTTTGGGCGAGAGCTTTCCAAAGTTCCTGACCTCCCTCCTTAAGCACTTCTGCTATCAGACCGTCCTTGCCTGGAGCCTTCCCCTCTTTCATTTGATGGGCTGTGTGACGGACTTCGCTGATGAGAACCGGGGGTATGTGTTCATCAGTTTGTTGAAGTGATGGCATTGGGACGTCTATACGGGATGCAAACAGCTGGGTATAGAAATCCCTGCAGATCGCCTCCATCTCTGTTTGATCGTTTACTGATTCTCTGTCCCTATTCTTCAAAGCAGATAATGATGACTGTACAATGCCAGTTCCCGTTTGCATTTTTTGAGACGTTTAGGATCTTCAGCAGCCTTTAGGAGCTTTTCGGTTCGAAATTTCTCGAAGTCTTCCTTCAACTTCATTTGTATGAGCTTGCAGAGAAGGGAATACTCAAGCCTGTCGCTGCCATTTCTTTTCATTTTCCTCCTCTTCTCCATAAAGTCTTTGTCCTCTCTGAGATTCTTCCGCAAGCTCTTCTTGGTCTTTCACGCTCAGCTGATTTCACACACCATTTCAGTCTCTTACTAAAGTTCTCATAATCGTCGTTGCAGTTGTCCAGGAGGCTCCAGTCTTTCCTAGAAATGTTTTCGTTCGGGATTGCCTCGTTGAAAGCTACCAGTTCGTGCCTTCTGTTCGCCATACACAGCGCCTTTTTCTCCACCTTCACACAGTGAATGTGAGTCAGGCTCTCAGTAGGTGATGGTCGCTACCGATATTGAATGATGGCACTACTGAAATATCCTGCACAACGTGTCGTCTATCAATCAGAAAGTAATCAATTTCATTTTTTGTCTTCGTGTTTGATGCAATCCAGGTCCATCTTCTGTTGGCCTTCTTTCAGAACCAGGTGTTACCAATGAACATTTTCCTCGTTTCTGCCAATATAGCTAGTCATTCTCTGATACCATACCTTCCTATGAACTTTACACCCTCTCTCCATCTTCCAACCTTGGCGTTAAAATCTCCCATCACAATCGTATATGTGGAACTCTGAGCGAGGGTTTCCCCCAGTTCCTGATAAAATTCTTCTACATCATCATCATCATCGCGTGCACTTTGGGGAGTATAGATCTGAATGATTTTGAGGGTACTATTTTGGTTCAGTCGGAGGTAAAGCACCCCAATACACTATGACTTCAAATGGCATGAGATAATTTTCGAAGACCATTCCTTGTTTATGGTGAATCCGACTTCTCTAACTGTCCTCGTGCCTTCTCCTTTTCCTAGAATGACCATGCTTCCATCCCTCCAGCTGACCTCCATCTCCTTCTTTTGTCATGTTTCACAAAGACCCAGCACAACGCAGGCTGTTTTTGCCTTTTCCTCCATGAGATGGTTTATCGATTCCTCCCTCGTCAGTGTTCTGCAGTTGTAAGTGCACACTGAGAGAGTTGTCCGGTTTCCTTTTGGCGACCTGGCACCTGAGATTTTTTGCAGCCTCTTGTCATTCGAATGCCTCACTGCCTCCGAAGTGGGGATTGAGGAACATGCGGAGAACTGAGACTTGGTTTTCCATGTTGTTCTAGCCATTGTTTTCAGCCACCCGCTGGCTGGGCTGTCAGTGGGGCGTTTACCTCCTCAATTTAGCTAGTTTACAGCCTCAGAAAGAGGGATTATACGCCCCTCCACAGAGGAAACAACCCCCTCACTGGGCTGACAGTCCCGATACGTTGATAGCATGGTTAGACCTGCCGGAGAATGCACTCTGCTACCGTTGCTGTCGAACAGCCACGTTGTGGCGTCAAGGTAGGATTTGCAGCAATTACATAATAGCTTAAATTTACCATTAGTCAAACAGTTTGACACCAAAAATACTGAATATATGCTATATCTTTGACTGTCCACGGCGAAATGAATACACTGAAACCTTATAAATCAATCTATTTTTTGAAAGTTAATATGTTGAAAATAAAGGCAACCCATTTTTTAGATGATGCCTTATTCTATAACTAGTATACATAATGCATTGTGGGGCAGAAGCCATGATTACACTTCAGGTAAATTAAAAGGTAATTTATAAGGCTTAAAGATATGCTTTCACTTCAGGATTATTTAAATTACAAAGATAAATCACAAGAACTATAGAGGTAATTTGTGAAATCATTCTCAGGAACAATTCCACAAAAAAAATTTTTTTTTCAGGTAGAATTTACTGTCTAAAGTAGACGTGCTGGATGTGATTATTGTGGGTGGAAGGACACATATCTCTATTATACAGTAACTCCTCACTTAACATCCTAGTTATGTTCTTGAAAAATAGAACTTTAAGCGAAATGATATTAAGCGAATCCAATTTCCCCATAAGAATTAATGTAAATTACGGGGGTTAGGTTCCAGGGAAGTTTTTTTCACCAGACAAAAGACATTATATACATGTACAGTAAAGTTTTACATAATTTTAAACAATTACTTTAATACCAATGAGGATTGTGAAGCTTGGTTGAGGCAGGGGCGTAGCGGGATCAGGGCACAGGGGCTTGCCCCGCTTCTCCTGCTGTGTGGGGGCAGGGGGGCTTGCTTCGCTTCACCTACCGGGCATTCCAGCTAGGGAGCAGGGTGGGGGCGCAGGGGCTTGCCCTGTTCCGCCCACCCGGCACTCCTCTTGGGGAACGAGGTGGAGGTGTGGGGGCTTGCCCTGTTCCCCCTGGCTCATGCTGAGGAGCGGGGTTGGGGCGCGGGGACTTGTCCTGCTCTACCTGCCCAACATTCAAGCTGGGGTGCAGGCAAGCCCCTGCACCAAACAAAATTATAAATTAATCCACGGGTATCCGCTTTATATCCGCGGATATCTGTGAACCATTTCTGTGGATAGCAGCGCTGATGCAGATACAAATTTTGTATCCACGCAGGGCTCTGATGGTAAGACTTGGGTAGGCAGCTATGAGGAACTGCAGTGCAAGGCCAGGGGGGCAGAGACCCTGGGCAGGGGGCTGCTTGGGCCCCACGCCCAGGGCAGGTGGAGTGTCTGCGCAGCTCCCCACAGCTGCCCGCCCGGCTGTTATGGTGGCCAGGCTGCAGCTCTGAGCTGCCCTGCCACCCCTCCTCCCCCACCGGAGCTGGGTCTGGGAGAGCCGCGCTGTTAGCTGCGGGGAGCCTGGGTCTCTCCACCTGCCTTGGGCGGGGGGGGCAGGGCGGGGGCGGCTCACGCCCCCAGCCCAGGGTAGGTGGAGGGTCTGCCGGCTTCCTACAACTACCAACGTGGCTCTCCCCATCCTGGCTCTCGCCGGGGAGGTGGGCGGTTCAGAGCCACAGCCTGGCCATGGTAAGAGCTTGTCCGCGGGAGGTGGTGGGGTGGCTGAGAACAGCCCCTGATTTTGTCCCCGCCCCCCAGGCTCCCTGCCTGGCCCAGGGCAGGTGGAGGGTCCGCGACTGCATGTGGGCTGCCCATGTGGCTCTCTCTGGCTGGTCTCCAGCAGGGAGGTGCATCGGAGCCTCAGCCCCGCCCCCAGTGTAGAGCCCTGCAAATCTGCGGATATCTGCAGATAATTTTTGCGGATAGCGCATGGGATGCCAATACACATTTGTGTGTCAGCGCAGGGTTCTAGTTATAAGGGAACATTGCGGGACTTTAAAGGAGTATGTTCTCTAATAGGTCAGCGACCTAAGGGCAAAACGACGTTAACCGGGAGGATGTCAAGTGAGGAGTTACTGTATTGTAATCACTTTGCAGAATAGACTTCTCTGGATGCTGTGTTTGAACGGTAGTTGTACTTTTATTACCTTTTAATGTACCTTTCCATTTAAAACTGTATGTACTTTATTTTATAGGCATCAGGGCTGCAGAGTGATCTTGTGTTTGAAGAAATTGGTCGCCGCATCAAAGAAGTTGGAAATCAGCTGGTAAAGAAAGTAAATGCCATATTCCAGTGGGACATCACTAAAGATGGAGAGACAGCAGCACAGTGGAGTAAGTCATAGGCTTGTTTATATAATGCCCTGATGCATTTTTTTAATGAAGTGAGGTGAGTTATACTCCCACCAGTTAAGACCTGCTATTTTAAAGGTAAGCAGAAGTAATAGATGGGAGCACTCATTAGGGCTTGAAAATGCAAATGTGTTTTGCACAAGTGACAGTTTTTGCAAATGGGTGGGATAATGTTCCATAATAGTAGTTAATAACCCTTCTAAAAACTTAGCTATATACCTTGCCTATTTGGGTGTATGTAGAGACAAGTTGTCCTGTAAACATTTGTTCTTAAGATGTTTCCACTCATGTATTTTCTTTGGAACAATGTACTGTTTTAACCAAGTCTTTCCGATTCAGAGTCTGTGGGATTAAAGTTTGCTAAAGTCTTACGCATTATTACCTCTTCTCAAGAAAATGTCTAGATTGCTTTATGGAAGCCAAAGCATTTAATTGCAACAACTTTGTGCTTTAAGATCTTTAATTTGGATAAAAAGAACAGGAGTACTTTTCGCATCTTAGAGACTAACAAATTTGCTCTAATAAATTTGTTAGTCTCTAAGGTGCCACAAGTACTCCTGTTCTTTTTGCGGATACAGACTAACACGGCTGCTACTCTGAAATGTTAATTTGGATAGTTAGATAAGGAAAATCTATGTTTCTACAGGGTTTTTAAATAAATTTCTCACTTTTCTTTGGTTGTTTTTTTTGTTTTTCTCTCTCTCTGATCTGTTTTCAAGGATACATAGTTCTGTAAAACATAAAATCTTTTTCTTACTCATGAGTGAATGTCAGGAATCTGTGGAATTACTGTTTATTTTGCCTCCTTGTCTAGAATGGTCTGTTAGAGGGATACAAAATTTTGACCCAAGGCCACACTGGCAGTTTACCAGAAACCCCACAGTATATGCATAAAATTAAGTAGATTTAATTAAGTAGATTAATCTCCCACACTTTTTTATGTGGATGTGCAACTCTCAGAGCCTACAATCCTCAGTTTGTAATGCTTCATCTTAATTCGCCTGGGCACTTAGAGCAAAATGAAAACTTGCACAGTGGGAACTGTATTCATAAATTCATAGATATTACGGTCAGAAGGGACCATTATGATCATCTAGTCTAACCTCCTGTACAATGCAGGCCACTGAATCTCACCCACCCACTCCTGCAATAAACCCCTCACCTATGTCTGAGCTATTGAAGTCCTCAAATCATGGTTTAAAGTCTTCAAGGTGCAGAGAATCCTCCAGCAAGTGACCCGGACCCAATGCTGCAGAGGGAGGCGAAAAACCCCCAGGGCCTCTTCCAATCTGCCCTGGAGGAAAATTCCTTCCCGACCCCAAATATGGTGATCAGCTGAACCCTGAGCATGTGGGCAAGATTCCCCAGCCAGATACCCAGGAAAGAATTCTCTGTAGTAACTCAGATCCCACCCCATCTAACATTCCATCACAGGCCATTGGGCCTATTTACCATGAATAGTTAAAGATCAATTAATTTCCAAAGTCATGTTATCCCACTATACCTTCTCCTCCATAAATTTATCGAGTTTAATCTTGAAGCCAGTTAGGTCTTTTGCCCCCACTGCTTCCCTTGGAAGGCTGTTCCAGAACTTCACTACTCTGATGGTTAGAAACCGTCGTCTAATTTCAAGTCTAAACTTCCTGATGGCCAGTTTATATCCATTTGTTCTTGTGTCCACATTGGTACTGAGCTTAATTAATTCCTCTCACTCTCTGGTATTTATCCCTCTGATATATTTATAGAGAGCAATCATATCTCCCCTCAGCCTTCTTTTGGTTAGGCTAAACAAGCCAAGCTCCTTGAGTTTCCTTTCATAAGACAGGTTTTCCATTCCTCGGATCATCCTAGTAGCCCTTCCCTGTACCTGTTCCAGTTTGAATTCATCCTTCTTAAACATGGGACACCAGAACTGCACACAGTATTCCAGATGAGGTCTCACCAGTGCCTTGTATAATGGTACTAACACCTCCTTATCTCTACCGGAAATACCTCGCCTGACACATCCCAAGACCGCATTAGCTTTTTTCACAGCCATATCACATTGGCAGCTCATAGTCATCCTGTGGTCAACCAATACTCCAAGGTCCTTCTCCTCCGTTACTTCTAATTGATGTGTCTGCAGTTTATAACTAAAATTCTTGTTATTAATCCCTAAATGCATGACCTTACACTACTCACTATTAAATTTCATCCGATTACTATTACTTCAGTTTACAAGGTCATCCAGATCCTCCTGTATGATATCCCGGTCCTTTTCTAAATTGGCAATACCTCCCAGCTTTGTGTCATCCACAAACTGTATTAGCACACTCCCACTTTTTGTGCCGAGGTCTGTAAAAAAAGATTAAATAAGATTGGTCCCAAAACCGATCCCTGAGGAACTCCACTGGTAACCTCCCTCCAGCTTGACAGTTCACCTTTCAGTATGACCCACTGTAGTCTCCCCTTTAACCAATTCCTTATCCACCTTTCAGTTTTCATATTGATCCCCATCTTTTCCAGTTTAACTAATAATTCCCCATGTGGCACCGTATCAAACGCCTTACTGAAATTGAGGTAAATTAGATCCACTGCGTTTCCTTTGTCTAAAAAATCTGTTACTTTCTCAAAGAAGGAGATCAGGTTGGTTTGGCACGATCTACCTTTTGTAAAAACCACAATGTATTTTGTCCCATTTACCATTGACCTCAATGTCCTTACCTGCTTTCTCCTTCAAATTTTTTTCCAAGAGCTTGCATACTACAGATGTCAAACTAACAGGCCTGTAGTTACCCGAATCACGTTTTTTTCCTTTCTTAAAAATAGGAACTATATTAGCAATTCTCCAGTCATACGGTACAACCCCCGAGTTTACAGATTCAATACAAATTCCTGCTAATGGGCTTGAAATTTCATGTGCCAATTCCTTTAATATTCTTGGATGAAGATTATCTGGGCCCCCCGATTTAGTCCCATTAAGCTGTTTGAGTTTCACTTCTACCTCAGATATGGTAATATCTACCTCCATATCCTCATTCCCATTTGTCATGCTACCATTACCCCTTAAGATCCTCTTTAGCCTTATTAAAGACTGAGGCAAAGTGTTTGTTTAGATATTGGGCCATGCCTAGATTATCCTTAACCTCCACTCCATCCTCAGTGTTTAGCAGTCCCACTTCTTCTTTTTTTGTTTTCTTCTTATTTATATGGCAATAGAACCTTTTACTATTGGTTTTAATTCCCTTTGCAAGGTCCAACTCTACTTGACTTTTAGCCTTTCTCACTTTATTCCTACATGTTCTGACCTCAATAAGGTAGCTTTCCTTGCTGATCCCTCCCATCTTCCACTCCTTGTATGCTTTCTGCTTTTTCTTAATCACTTCTCTGAGATGCTTGCTCATCCAGCTTGGTCTACAACTCCTGCCTATGAATCTTTCCCCCTTTCTTGGGATACAAGCTTCTGATAGCTTCTGCAGCTTTGATTTGAAGTAATACCAGGCCTCCTCCGCCTTTAGATCAATACATTCTTCAGCCCAATCCACTTCCCTAACTAATTTCCTTAATTTTTGAAAGTCAGCCCTTTTGATATCAAAAACCCTTGTCGCAGATTTATTTTTGTTTATCCTTCCGTTCAGTTTGAACTGAATTAGCTCATGATCACTTGAACCAAGGTTGTCCCCTACAACCATTTCTTCTATGAGGTCCTCACTATTCACCAAAACCAAATCTAAAATGGTACCCCCTCTAGTCGGTTCAGCAACTACTTGATGAAGGAATCCATCAGCTATCGCATCCAGGAAAATCTGAGCCCTATTATTATTACTAGCACTTGTCCTCCAGTCTATATCTGGGAAGTTAAAGTCTCCCATGATCACGCAGTTTCCATTAGTATTTACTTCATTAAAAACATTAAAGAGGGCTCTTTCCATACCCAAATTAGATCCTGGCGGTCTGTAGCACACCCCAAGCACTATCACAGGGGGGGCTCTAGTAGTTTTCTTCCCCAATGTGATCTTTGCCCAGATGGACTCTGTCTTATCCATTCCATCGCTTCTTATTTCTTCACATTCTGTAGTCTGTGTGCTATACCATCTCAAGTTGAGGGAGGCTGGTGGAGTTTTATGGGTTATATTTGGTCATTGGGCTTCATTTTGATCACATATCACCATTTTTATCTAGCAGTAATTCTGGGAGGCTTTAAGAGCCCTCCATAAATCAGCTCTTTCTCTAAATTATTTAAGAAACTATTCCGTCTCTGATTTGCAGGGAGAAAGGTGTATTTACTTTTGTAATTTCCCTTCCCCTCTTCCCAGTTCTTTGCATTTGAGATTCTGACTAACAAGGCTTCTGCTAGTGGGCAGGACATCATGCTGAATATTGAACCGGTGTGGCTTGACAACTGTTTTTTACCTTTCTGGCATAGCGAGCTGTCCTTGGAGAAGATGAATAAGCTGCACTGAGATAACAATGGTGATAAATGCATTAAAAATACAGTGGAACACCATTTATCCAATCTAATTGGGACCAGGCCAAGATCAGATAATCAAACATTCAGATAATCCGGAGAATGGGCAAAGAGCTTCAGCCCTGTCAGTGGGGCTTAGGTTGTCAACCTTGATTCGGTTAATACGGAGAGCCAGATAAACGGAGGCTCGGATAAATGGGGTTCTACTGTACCTAAATAGATTACATTAGGTTCTCCAGAAGCCAAAAATCTTTCTTTAAATCAAAATAGGAGGAAGGCAGATTTTACAAGATTCAACCTTGAGGACCTCCTGCCTACAAAGAATCAAATTGGAGAAATGATCTGAAATAAATAGGATGAAATTCAATAAGGACAAATGCCACATACTACACTTAGAAAGGAATAATCAAATGCACAAATACAAAATGGGAAGTGATTGCCTAGGAAGGAGAATTTCAGAAAAGGATTTTGGAGTTATACTGAATCACAAACTAAATATGAATCAACCTATTCAGCACTGATAAGTCCTCAGGTAAAAGTTCTGGACACCACACTTCAGGGAAGATGTGGACAAATTGGAGGAAGTCCAGAGGAGAGCAACAAAAACGATGAAATGACCTATGATGAAAGATTGGAAAAACTGTGTATGTTTAGTCTGGAGAAGAGAAGATTGAGAGGGGAAATAAGTCTTCAAGTATATAAAAGGTTCCTATAAAAAGGAAGGTGATAAATTGTTCTCCTTATCCACTGAGGATAGGACAAGAAGTAGTGGGCTTCAATTCAGCAAGGGAGATTTAGGTTAGACATTAGGAAAAATGTCTTAACTGTAAGGGTAGTTAAGTACTGGAACAAATTTCCTAGGGAAGGTGTGGAATCTCCGTCACTGGAGGTGTTTAAGAACAGGTTAGACAAACACCTGTCAGGGATTCTCTAGATAATACTTAGTTCTGACTCAGTGCAGGGGGTCAGACTAGATGACCTATTGAGGTCCCTTCCAGTGCTACGTTTTAATGATTTTGTATTTGTCACTCTTGATCACTCCTCCAATCTCCAACAATTTCCTACTTTTGCACTCTTATATGAATTCAATTTATCAAATTATGGCTGTGTTCCAAATAGCAACATGAGATTTAAAAGCACGGCTTTACTGTATTAACGCTTGTATCCTTTAAGGATACCTATTAAAAATACCAGTGTCAAACAGCAAAACACTTCACGTGGAAGCCTCTGTATCATGCTGTGTGTTCGGGCTCTTGGGCAGCATTCATCTTGTACTCCCTGTCAGTCCCTGGCCTGGGTTGGGGAAGCTAATGATCCAATCAGCGGACCTTCAGTGATGAATCCTGGTCACATGCCACCTGAGGCACATTGCGCATATGCTAAGAAGAATAGGGGTCTTGGCTGCATTGAGTATGTGGCATCCATAAAGTATGGTCTTACTACAAAGGACACTAGGAGCATAAGAAACTGAGGCTAAATTAGTAAGGCTGAGTGACAGAATGTTAACAATCACAGTTAGTGATTTTTCACTCTTATTACCCTATCTGAAAAATTAAGTGCCTTTGCCGTCTTACTCAGAAGATGATTTAAAAGTTTATTCAAAGTCACCAATTTATTATAATCCCTTCTTAATTTCTGAACCACCATGCTTTGTGGTCTTGTGGAGATATCCCTTACTAACAAGGGAACATAAGTGGTCCTTTAATGATCACTTCCACCTCTTCTGCACCAGGTGATCCCAGCTACCAGAGAGAATCAGGCCATTTCTTTGGGGTTTGAAAATGTTTTAGCAGATTTTGCTTCTGTTTTTAATTTTCACTTACTTCCTGGTGCTGACCAGGACTAGGGGCTTGATTCAGAGCCCACCTAAGTCAATGGAAAGAGTCTCTCTAACTTAAGTGGGGTTTGGATCAGGCCACAGAAGCAGTGATATCAAAATACCCTGGACTCTGTGTGAGAGACTCCCATTTTTTCAGTATTTTTTACCCCACAAATACCAGGACTCATTGTAGGCAGAACTGGGGTAAACACATAAAATAAAGTTTGCTGACAATTCTCCATTATAAATCCCCTCAACCATTTGAGCTGAAATTTTCCATGCATGGTCTGTGGCTCACATTGACTTTTTTAATAGTTTCAGTACAAACAGTTCAGCTGTTTCTGAGAAGGATAAAGAAAATCAGACATTTTGCTAATGTTAACGTTTTCTAACCACTTCTTTGAAGAGCACTAGTGCTTCCATGGGTTGCAGCAGGAACTTAACATTTGGCAAGGAGCTAATTCTGAAGTCAAGTTGTGCCTTTTGCTATCCACATCAAAATCCACTCAATTTTGACTGAGTAGTACGTCTCTAAAAATTGCTATTTACACATTCTTAGTAGAACTTGTTAAGGGTTTGTTTCTAAAATCTCTGAAATTTTAATCTGTGCTGAGCGTGCTCCCAAGATCCACAGGTTGTGAACTCCAGAGAGCAACAGGCACTGCAGGAGCAGCAGCTGCTACTATCCTTTTGGCCTAGGAAAAGAAATGTTGGCCTGGGAACCAGGAGAGCATGAATTCTGAAGTCAAGTTGTGCCTTTTGCTATCCACATCAAAATCCACTCAATTTTGACTGAGTAGTACGTCTCTAAAAATTGCTATTTACACATTCTTAGTAGAACTTGTTAAGGGTTTGTTTCTAAAATCTCTGAAATTTTAATCTGTGCTGAGCGTGCTCCCAAGATCCACAGGTTGTGAACTCCAGAGAGCAACAGGCACTGCAGGAGCAGCAGCTGCTACTATCCTTTTGGCCTAGGAAAAGAAATGTTGGCCTGGGAACCAGGAGAGCATGAATTCTAATCCCACATCCTCCATTACTGGTATTAATAATTCTGTGTACTTCACAGATTTTATTTTACCCCTATTTTCTGAAGGAGGAAGTAACTAAGAAGGCTGAACAAGATCTATCAGCTAGGCAGTTTTTAATCAATTTAATGTGTGCCATGTTAATTTTATAGTGTTCTAGTTTAACCAAAAAGCTGTGTGGCATCTTGCATGCATCCTGCTGACTTACAAATGTCTAGTTTTAGTAGCTTCTGTTTAACACCCTCCAGAGATACTAGTGGAATGGAAAAGTGTGTTGTCACCATATGATGAGACTACAGCATCTCTTTTTCCCCAAAATACAGACCAGAAATATTTATCTAACGCTTCTGCCTTTTTTGCATTATTATTAATCATTGTACCATTTCCATCTAGTAATGGATCAACACCATTGTCAGGATCCTTTTTGTTCATAATATAATATTTAAAATTGATGACCCAGGCAGTATGGGTATGCCTGATGGGATTTCTTTGTTGAGTTTTTTTTTTTTATGGTATACTACATTTCTTAAAAATTAAGAGGCTCAAGGTAGCAAAGTCAAGCGCTCAAAAGTTAGATAGCCCATGCCACCTTCTGCCTGCTTGTTCATATTCATTATGACATAGTCTGCAAATACATCATCATATGCCAGTTGTTCTACAGGTTCCTTGCCGAATTCATTTCACAAAGTGGACAGTGAAGCAGGCAGAGAGTTGCTGTATTCTTTCCTTTTTTTAAAAAAGGAGAGAGAATGTTCTCGTGATTAAGAACTGGTCTGGGAACCAGGAAAACTTGGTTCTATTCCTGTTTGTGGCATTCCTTATATGATGACAGGCAAGACTGTTATAATACATATGAACAAAGAGGCCAAATTATAGTTGCATAGGTCATCTTAATTTTACCATTTCCTGCAACCTAATGTTCCTGTAACAGAGGTTTTTTTGTATGTAATAAAAAGCATAATGTTCAACTTTTATCCCAATGTCCCTGGCGTAACTTGATTTAATTGTTGTGTATCAATACTGTTGAGCAAATTCAGACCATTGAAGTCAATTCAGACCATTGAAGTCAATGCATTTGCACACTACCTTAGGTCTGAATTTGACCCAGTATTTTTCACAATAAATATTTAATGATGACCTGCTGTATTTAACTAATGTTAAGCTTTTGCCATTATAATGTGCTAATTTAATGTATCTTGGTAAGAATCTCCCTTGCCTCCCCTTTAGTATCATCCTAAAATTGCCTTTTAAAAAGGTGGCTACAGTAACTTGGCTATGGAATGAGGAGATAGGAAATTGTCAGGGAAATAACTTGATTTAGAAGTTGGTTCTTATGAATTAATATTGAATACTTTGTCTCAATTACATTTAAAATTGTTGACATATTTTCACGGAGACAACAGAAATATTCTCATCTTTGTCACAAGCCTTAGTTTACACCAACAACGTTGGAGTCCTGATTGTTTCTTTAGCTTTTCTTCAGGCTTCTGTTGCCAAAGCCCACAATCAAATTAAGTCTCCCGGGCCTTTACTGACAGTGTTTACTGTTCTCCTGGCCTACCTGATGAGTTCCTTCCATTATTAAATTTGTTACTCAGCTGTGCTGCCTTGTCTTTTAATCTTGTCACTTTTGCATAGCTTTGTGCTGTTGTGCAATCTGCAGCAGTTGACAGTGCAGGAAACAATCTGGACCCTGCAGCTTATTGCTGTCTTGGGTGATGACTGTGGCTCCAGCATCTCCAGCTAATGTCCTTGAGCCTAGTGTCAGGGGAAAAATGAAAGAAATCCGTGGCTTTGGGAGGAACCATCTGAAATTCTGTTCTGACACAACCGATAATTTTATTCTTCCTTAAACTTTCAAGCACCAATTTTTTTTTGTATTGCTGTATTTAAATAACTTGTGCATTTTATCACTACACATCAGGATAAGGTTTCTGTTTGGGCATCACTCATTAAGTGGATGGGGCATGTGGACTCTAGTATTTCTCACTGCAGCAAGAATTCTCAATGGCAACTCCAGTGTTAGTAGCACCAGTCTATTTAACCAGCAATAACCTTTACTACTTCATTCATTTTAATTCAGCATATAGACTATAAATTCCAAAGCTGTGTGAAATAGATGATCTTAAATTCAGGCCATGGAAGTTCAGTTTATTTCTTTCCTTTAAAAATAAGATTATACTAAAACACACACACAAACGTGAGTTATTCAACATAGAATTGACAAAAAAGAGAGAAGTTGATGTACCTAATCAGTTAAGTAACTCCCAGTCTCAGCAGAAGACATTAGATCTGTTCAGAAAAAATCTATTGACAAATAAACTGACCCTTCATAATTAATTGAGAAGGTAAAGAAAAACATTAGAAAGTTAAGAATTTTTAGTTGTCATATCTTTTTTTTTATCTATTTAATTTTCCCAAGTTTGCAACGAGAGAAAAAAGCCCTGTGTCTTACAAACTCCATTAGTTTTGCTATTCTGGCAGCATTCATAATTTCCTTCACTTCTCTGGAGCATGAGCAGAACCATATTTAAGAATGCATGAAAGTAAGCTTTGTCAGCATAACCCGAGGAGCTTATAACTCCTGTGAAATCCACATTTCCTGACTCACTGGAATTTTGTATGTTCCACCTTCACAGCCTACAGTAGTTGGCTTCCTTATGGTGCTTATAATTTTTCAGCAGAGGTTGTGGATCAAAAAGGACTTTGCAGTGTTTGTGGCCAAGATCTAAAGAGATGCGAGGGAAGCTTCTACAGCCCCACAAAACAATGTTAATGTTTCTTACACTTGTATTCTAATGGCAATAGTGTTTTAGGAGGGGCTATTGCAGCCTGTCACGGCACGGGTGTCAATGTCATTCCCGTTCATCGTCCCACTCCAGGACCCCACCTCAGCACCGCCTCTGCAGCCCCAGGCCTCGATTGCCGGCATCTCGCTGTCGTGGGTCCGCCTGTCAGAGCTGACCGCAGAGCAGCTGTTACCGATGGTACTGGTTCTCCACGTCGGGATTGCAGTCCTGTGGTCAGCACCGCTCCCGGCGCCACCGCTCCTCCCAGACCAGGGACAGCAGTGGGTCGTATGTCAGCCCGGCCTTCCTTTGTAGTCATCCATCAATGGGCCAGGCCAGCCAGACCAAGCAGACATCTCCCCCGGTGCCACAGCAGGTGCATTAGCACCGGGCCCTGTGGCCAGCCCAATGGTACCAGTGGGCACCGTGGCCCCTGACACAGCCCCCGGTGGCCTCCCTCTTCAGACCCCCGAGGAAGGAGTTGATGGGATGTACATCCTTGGCACTGTGCCCGGAGACTGACCAGGTAGTGGACCCTCGGGTGTAGGTGGACACACAAAGTACCATGCCGGCCTCCTCACCCTCCCTGGATGAGGCGATTACGGCCCCTCCGTCCCACAGGAGGACTTTAGGGCCCACCAAGGACTCTTAAAAAGGGTGGCACTGAGCTTCCACCTCCCAGCAGAGAAGATGGAGGAGCCCTCAGACTCCCTGTTTAATGTGCTGTCCTCCTCGGTACCAGGCAGGGTGGCCTTGCCTCTACACGAAGGGGTGGCAAAAATTTCAAATGCTCTGAGGCAAACCCCGGCCTCATTGGCCCCCATCTCTAAGAGAGCGGAATGCAAGTATTTTGTACCCGCCAAGGGGCATGAATACTTATACACCCATCCTGCTCCTAACTCCCTTGCGGTCGAGTTGATCAATCACAGGGAACGGCAGGGTCAGCCAGCCCCTATCCCGAAAAATAAAGATTCAAGGAGGCTGGACTCATTTGGAAGGAAAACGTATTTGTCCTCGAGCTTCCAGTTATGGGTGGTGAACCACCAGGCTCTCCTGGGCCGGTATGAGTTCAATCTGTGGGGCTCCCTGCCCAAGTTCAATAGGAGCGCGACAGGAAGGAGTTCAAAGCGCTGGTGGAGGAGGGCACAGAAGCTGCCGGGCAACCCTGCAGGCAGCTTCGGATGCAGCGGATACAGTTGCGTGGTCCATGGCCTCCGCGGTATCCATGAGACAGGCGTCGTGGCTCCTGCTCTCTGAGCTGTCCAGCGAGGCGGAGACCTCCCTGCAGGACCTTTCGTTTGATGACAAAGCTCTGTTTGCGGAACAAACAGATACAAGGCTGCATGGCCTGAAAGACTCCCGCACGACTCTCCAGACTCTGGGTCTCTATGTTCCGGCTCTGGCTAAACCTAAGTTCAAGCCGCAGCAGACTCCCGCTCCGGTCACCCATTCGAAATACGAGTCGTCTTATAAGAAGTCATGGGACTATAAGAGGTGCCTGCAGAGGCAGTCTCAGCCTGCCCCTCAGCCTGGGTCCTCCGAGGGCAAGCAGGCGGGGAAGAGGTGGTTTTGACGGGATGCCCGGGGGCACCCTGCCAGTTCTCAACAGGGATCCACCCTCAATGAAGCTTCCCCTCCAATCGGTTGTGTGCTTTCCTCCCAGAGTGGTCGTGGCTGACCTTGGACCGATGGGTCCTCAATACCATCTCCCGGGGCTACGCCCTCCAATTTACTTCCACCCCGCCCAACCACCCCCCTCCCCTGTCCCTCCGGGGGGACCCCTTGCACGAGGCTCTGCTCAAGCAGGAGGTGGGGCGGCTCCTGGGCCTTGGGGTGGTGGAAGTGGTACTGGGGGAGTTCAAAGGCAAGGGGTACTACTTCTGCTGTTTCCTTATCCCGAAGGCCAAAGGGGAGCTCAGGCCCATCTTGTACCTGCGAGGCCTGAACCAGTACATGGTGAAGCTCAAGTTCCGTATGGTCTCCCTAGCCTCCATCGTCCCCTCCCTGGATTCGGACTGGTACTCCAGGACTTGGGACTTGATCTGCAGGACGCGTACTTCCATATTCATATATACGAGGGGCACAGACGCTTCCTCCGTTTCACGGGGCGGCAGGAACACTACCAATTTATGGTCCTCCCATTTGGCCTGTCCACTGCCCCCGGGGTATTCATGAAATGTATGTCGGTGGTGGCGGCCTACCTCAGACGCCAGGGGGTCCAGATCTTCCCCTGTCTAGACGACTGGTTGGTCAAGGGCAGCTCCCGGTCACAAGTGCGGGATCACGTGGCACCACTCTGGGCCCATTGGTAAACAACACCAAGTCTGCGTTAGTCCTGGTACAATGCTTAGAGTTTATCGGGATGCTCTTGGACACCTTGTCGGCCAGAGCCTCCCTCCCACTGGACAGGTCCAAGATCCTGAAAGGGCTCATCAACACAATCACAAGGTTTCCGGTGACAACAGCCAGAGCGTGCCTCCAGCTCTTGGGTCACATGGCATGCACGTATGTGGTCTGTCATGCCAGACTCAGGATGAGGCCCCTCCAGCTCTGGTTGACTTCGGAGTTCTCCCAGGCCAGGGACAGGATGGACAAAGTCCTCACTGTGCCCGAGCCAGTACTCGCCTCCCTAAGGTGGTGGTCCTCCCTGAGAAATATGCTCCAGGAGGTCCTGTTCAGGGGCAGGGCCCCATTGCTGGAACTGGTGTCCGACGCGTCGGACCTGGGATGAGGGCCCATGTGGGGAGTGTTCAGACCCAAGGTCTGTGGTCAGCTCAGGATTTGACCCTACACATAAATGTCAAGGAGCTCAGGGTGGTATGGCTGGCATGCATGGCCTTCTGCTCTCACCTGGAGGGCTGGGTGGTCAGGGTCCTCACGGACAACACAGCCTCGATGTTCTACATCAACAGGCAGGGCGGGACCAGATCCTCCGCCCTCTGCCGCGAAGCCCTCAGGCTGTAGAACTTTTGTATAGCCCACGACATCTGCCTACAGGCCTTCCATCTGCCTGGTGCCTGGAACGCGTGGGCGGATCGCTTGAGCAAGGAGTTGTCCTTTCAGCACGAGTGGTGTCTCCACCCACAGGTGGTGCACATACTTTTCCCACAGTATTCTTGCCAGCAAGTTAAAGTAGTATGGGCTGGATGAATGGACTATAAGGTGGAAAGAAAGCTGGCTAGATTGTCGGGCTCAACGGGTAGTGCTCAATGGCTCCATGTCTAGTTGGCAGCTGGTATCAAGCGGAGTGCCCCAAGGGTCGGTCCTGGGGCCGGTTTTGTTCAATATCATAGAATATAAGGGTTGGAAGGGACCTCAGGAGATCATCTAGTCCAACCCCCTGCTCAAAGCAGGACCAATCCCTAATTTTTGCCCCAGATCCCTAAATGGCCCCCTCAAGGATTGAACTCACAACCCTGGGGTTAGCAGGCCAATGCTCAAACCACTGAGCTATCCCTCCCCCTATCTTCATTAATGATCTGGAAGATGGTGTGGATTGCACCCTCAGTAAGTTTGCAGATGACACTAAACTGGGAGGAGAGGTAGATACGCTGGAGGGTAGGGATAGGATACAGAGGGACCTAGACAAATTGGAGGATTGGGCCAAAAGAAATCTGATGAGGTTCAACAAGGACAAGTGCAGAGTCCTGCACTTAGGACGGAAGAGTCCCATGAACTGCTACAGACTAGGGACTGAGCAGCTAGGCAGCAGTTCTGCAGAAAAGGACCTAGGGGTTACAGTGGACGAGAAGCTGGATATGAGTCAACAGTGTGCCCTTGTTGCCAAGAAGGCCAATGGCATTTTGGGATGTATAAGTAGGGGCATTTCCAGCAGATCGAGGGACATGATCGTTCCCCTCTGTTCGACATTGGTGAGGCCTCATCTGGAGTACTGTGTCCAGTTTTGGGCCCCACACTACAAGAAGGATGTGGAAAAATTGGAAAACGTCCCGCGGAGGGCAACAACAACGATTAGGGGGCTGGAACACATGACTTATGAGGAGAGGCTGAGGGAACTGGGATTGTTTAGTCTGCGGAAGTGAAGACTGAGGGGGGATTTGATAGCTGCTTTCAATTACCTGAAAGGAGGTTCCAAAGAGGATGGATCTAGACTGTTGTCAGTGGTAGCAGATGACAGAATGAGGAGTAATGGTCTCAAGTTGCAATGGGGGAGGTTTAGGTTGGATGTTAGGAAAAACTTTTTCACTAGGAGGGTGGTGATATACTGGAATGCGTTATCTAGGGAGGTGGTGGAATCTCTTTCCTTACAAGTTTTCAAGGTCAGGCTTGACAAAGCCCTGACTGGGATGATTTAGTTGGGGGTTGAACTAGATGACCTCCTGAGGTCCCTTCCAACCCTGAGATTCTATGATTCTCCAGCTGGACCTGTTCGCGACTCAGCAGAACCGTCACAGTCCTTGGTTCTGCTCTGGGATGGGCTGGGACGGGGCGCTATCTCCAATGCCTTTCTCCTGTCCTGGTCAGGCCAGTTTCTCTATGCCTTCCCCCTGTTCCCGCTGATCAGCAGGGTACTGGAAAAGATAAAGACAAAGACGGACAAGGCCCGGGTCCTCCTGATTGCCCCAGCCATGGCCCAGGCAGCATTGGTATGGGACCCTCACGGTCCTGGCGGTCGCCCTGCCATGGCCGTTGCCTGCCCGCCCACACCTGCTATCCCAGGACCAGGGCCGCCTCCTTCACCCCAACCTAGCGGCACTCCATCTCACGGTGTGGCTGTTCCATGGTTAGGTAGGGAGGAAAGGACACGTTCGGAAGGGGTTCAGCACGTCTTCCTGGAAAGCAGGCAGCCCTCCACGTGCCGAGCCTACTTGGCAAAGTGGTCTCGGTTTTCCAGATGGGCAGACAAGCGGAGAGTCTCCCCATGGCCGACCCGATCCAGCTTATTCTGGACTACCTCCTTCACCTTAGAGCCCAGGGCCTGGCGCCGTCATCAATCAAGGTGCACCCGGCGGCCATCTTGGCCTTCCATCTGCCGGTGTAGGGCCACACGGTATTCTCCCATGCTATGACTGGCCGATTCCTTAAGGGGTTGGATCGTCTCTTCCCCTACATTCGTCCCCTAGTGGGACCTGAACCTGGTGCTGGCCCGCCTCACGGGCCCCCCATTTGAGCTGCTAGCTACGTGCTCCTGGTCGCGCCTCTTGTGGAAGGTAGCTTTCCTGGTGGCGATCACATCAGCTAGGCGGATCTCGGAACTCACGGCCCTGACCTCCGAGCCCCCATGCACGGTGTTTCATAAAGATAAAGTCCAGCTCCACCCACACCCCTCGTTCCTCCCGAAGGTGGTCTCCGCCTGTCACATGGGTCAGGACATTTTTCTATTGGTCCTCTGCCCCAAGCCCCGTGCATCCAGTGAGGAGCACCTCCTCCACACGCTGGATGTGAGATGGGCTCTGGCTTTTTACCTGGAACAGACTAAGCCATTCAAGAAGTCCTTGCAGCTCTTCATCGTCTCAGCTGAACGCATGAAAAGTTGGCCGATCTCCACTTAGCGGCTCTCCAACTGGATCACCTTGTGCATCTGTACCTGTTATGACCTGGCGGGAATCCCTCTGCCACCAATTGTGAGGGCACAGGCCTCGTCGACTGCCTTTTTGACCCATGTCCCCATTCAGGACATTTGTAGGGCTGCCACATGATCTTCAGTTCACGCATTCACTTCGCATTATGCAGTTGTCCCCCAAACCAGGGCGGACCCCGGGTTCAGCAGGGCCATCTTCCGTCCCGAGAGTCTGTGAACTCCTACCCAGCTCCAACAGATATAGCTTGGAATCACCTACTTTGGAGTACACATGAGCAATCACTCGAAGAAGAAAAGACTGTTACCTTTTCCGTAGCTGGTGTTCTTCGAGATGTGTTGCTCATGTCTATTCCATATCCCACCCTCCTTCCCCTCCATTGGAGTTGTCTGGCAAGAAGGAACTGAGGGTGGGGGGAGCGCATGGCGCCACTCCAGGGGTCACTAGGGGCGCTCCCCTATGGGTACTGCTAGGGGAAAAGCTTCCAGCACCAGTGCACATGGCGAGCACGCACACCTATTGTGGAATAGACATGAGCAATACATCTCAAAGAACACCAGTTACGGAAAAGGTAACTTTCTTTTTCCCAGAAGACTGGTAACACAAAAGTTAGACACAGACATAGGCGTGTAATAGTAATTAATCATTTTTATTAAAAATTAAATGGATTAAAATCTGGCTAACTGATATGTCTCAAAATGGAAACAGGACCTCATCATTCAGTGTGTGTGTGTTTCCACGGGGGTCTCTCAGGGGTTGGTTCTTGGTCCTACACTATTTAACATTTTTATCAATTACCTGCAGTAAACATAAAATCATCACTGATAAAGTTTGCAGATGACAAAAAAATTTAAGGATTGGTAAACAATAGAACAGGTCACTGATTCAGAGCAATCTGGATCACCTGGTAAACTGAGTGTAACCTGGAATACTGTATCCAGTTCTGGTGCCCACAATTCAAGAAGGATATTGATAAACTGGAGAGGGTTCAAAGAAGAGCTAGGAGAATGCTTAAAGGATTAGAAAACATGTCTTATAGCGACAGACTCAAGTTGTGCAATCTATTTAGCTTAACAAAGAGAACATCAAGGGATAACTTGATCACAGTCTAAAAGTACATGCATGGGGAACTAATATTTGAAAATGGGCTCTTCAGTCTAGCGGAGAAAGGTATAACATGATCCAATGGCTGAATGATGAAGCTAGACAAATTGAGACTGGAAATAAGGTGGCTATATTTAAATCAAGATTGGATTTTTTTTTCTGAAAAGATATACTCTGGTTCATTTTGGGGAAGTTCTATGGCCCATGTTCTAAAGGAGGTCAGACTAGGTGATTACAGTGGTTTCTTTTGGTCTTGGAAGCTGAATCAATTACAGTGCGTGGCTCTACTGAAATGTGTTTTTGTCTTCTTTTAAAAACAAAACTAACTTTACTTCCTTTCCTCAGCTATTGACTTAAAGAATGGTTCTGGTGAGGTGTATCAAGGGCCAGCACAGGGTTCTGCTGACACCACTTTCACCCTTTCGGATCAAGACTTCATGGAGGTGGTCCTAGGCAAGATTAATCCTCAAAAGGTAAAGGCACTGTGAACAGAGATGGTCAGTCGCATGGTGAAATATTACTCGTTTAACTCGGAGACATTCTTAAAATAGCACAATTTCTAGTGTGCAGCTTATTTAGAAGAAAAGACTGTCTTGTAGGCCAGTAATCTGACTGAAATACTGAGTCTCTGTGAAAGGTGCTGCTATATAGAGTACAGTGCTCATTCCTAAAATGGCACACACTGGTGTATGAGATACCACGCTTTCTTATTGTAAGTGAGATCTCACATACCACTTTGCAAATCTTAACTGAACAACTCATATCAACCTTGTGCATGTAATAATATTCTGACTTGCAAGATTATTACCTACTTTTTTGTACATTAAGAATGTAATAAAGAAGAAAGGCCCATTACTGTAGTCATGGGCCTGTGGATTTCTGTTGCATTATAATGAGACAGAAATCTAATAAAATTAGGCATAAATCCTCCTAAATAAGGCAAATCACTTAGGGGAGGAGGTTAAAGAAAGGGACATACTATGGAGTCTGCATTTGAGCATCTGCAAATGTTCCTCCTTAAGTACTCATTATTAAAAACACGTTATACAAGTTAAGTGTTTCAAATTTAACATAATTCAGTTTATAGCCTAGATAAATGGATATTCTTAATTAGCTCATCATTCTTAATTAGCTCATCATATTGAGAGCTCTTCTTTGATCCCAGTCAACAGGACTGAAATTAACAGGGACTCTGAATTTAAAATTTGGAGCTAACAGTGTTGATCAGTATATAATTCCTATATACTGCATGAGCAGTAGGAATATATATAGTAAAAATATTTTGTGACCTTGCTATATAGCAGGCACAAGGTCTAAACAAACAAGATTATGACAATCTGTGCATTTCTGTATTCTAAGGATTAAATTGATTGCATTTCATGCACAATATTTGCTGTTAGACATCAGTATCACCTGTGAGTTTCTGTGGAGAGGAGGGGCTTTCCAGGTGAAGATGCTCATGATACCAATTTATATTTTGGACTATTGGCTCCATCAGTTTCTTATTTGAATTTATCTTTATGTAAATAGGACTGTGGAGAAGTGTGCTATTCCAGAATTTTGTTTGCTTTCATATAACCTTCAAATTGCAAAACCAAAGTACAGCAATATTGATTAAATAAACACATTTTTTAAAATGTCTTAAAAAGTATGATCCCCATATAAATTGGGTATCAAATCAGGAGCAGAACTAAAAATATGCAATATTGGAATTTCAGTGAAAACGCTCCAAGACTGATTATTCTGGTTGCATGAGTGAGTGCTCCCCATTGTAAATGTGTTAAGAAAAAAGTAAACTGACAGATTTTTTTACCCATTTAAAAATGGAGATCCTGGCTGGCCATGTGTGAGTTTGAGTAGGGTTCAGTCATCCTTTTCCTATCCTCCTCACCTGTAACAGTGGGGTAATGTTAACACCCACTGAACTCAAGAGGGTATGGTAAGATGGGATTGGGGCCTTGCCTCTGCGTAGTTGTTAATGTCTGGCATTGGAGACTGGAGAAGCTCAGCTTTTACCAGCACGCTTCCCATGCTGCTGAGCCCTCGGGTAAGCATGGGGAAATGGCTCAACCACCTCCACTTCTCCATTCACCACTACCCTTCTCCATCCCTGTATTCCTCAAGAAGCTTGGTGTTTGTGATTTTTGATGTTACATACAATGAGGCTTAAAATGTCTTCTGTTCATAGCTAATGGACATTTCCTGGTGAGGTTTGTCCTCTAAGACATGTCTAAAGTAAACCTCAATTTACTAGTGTAGTTCATTTTTTTTAAAATAACACCTTTGAGAAGTGGGCAAACAATTGAAGAAAATGATTTTTTTCCCCTCTGTTTCCTATAGGCATTTTTTTCTGGTAAACTAAAAGTGAAAGGTAACATCATGCTGAGCCAGAAGCTGGAGATGATTCTTAAAGACTATGCCAAACTCTGAACTGCTAGATGGCCTACGTCAATGGCCCCTAAGAAGAACAGGATTGGCTGTCATTTCAGAAACAGAGCTTGAATCTTTATACAAATTTCTTATTGTCTATGTTCTGATTCACTTTACTGCTAATATGTTTCTTTGATTGTTGCAGATACAAAAACCTGATATAAATCTGTTTAACACTGTCTCTTTCTCTGTTCCTCAATAAAAGTTTGAATCATAATTTTCTCATATTGTAACTTTATTTAAATAAAACTTGTGTAGTTCTTACAAAATACATATTTCTATATCAATTATAAAGAAAATTAAATCATTAAAATGCGCTGATACCTCCTTCCTGCATCACTGTTTTTCATTGTCTTTAGTCCTTTCATACTGCTTAAGTCTGATGATTAAAATGCCGAAGAATGTGAAGATTTTGTTTTTGCAATTGGTGTAGTTGGTGGTTTATTATGGCCTCCTGTAAACATCTTAAAGAAGCTGTTAACTTGAGGTCAGTTTCATTTTTTACATATAGTCTGCATATCTTTCGGTAGACAAGAAAGCTCTTTGAACTCAGCACATCACCACATTCAGGTTATCTGCCATTTAGAGAAATTTACTATTAATTACCATTGTGCCAATTAAATGCAAATGCTCAGTGTCTTTCAGTACAGGCCATTTAGTATACTAATTAGGTGTTCATGCTGCAGGTTTGAAAGGTTTATAGCTGTGTTAAAGATAATGGAATATTAAAATATGCAGTGTTGGAAAAAGGCCTGGTTCAAGTCCTGAATCAGGAGGGGCATTGCAATTGCATTGTATATTTGATCTACTGTTTAATAATTTCCTTTGTGTACTTGAAAGATTGTTACTTTTAATTACTTGCAAAGCAAGTCAAGTCAAGACTTGCAACTGTATAGTAATCATAACAGACTTAAGGAGGATAATGTCTTCTTCTCAGCAGCTGCCCTTACAATGAGAGGTAGAAACCAAGGGGTTAAGTGAGTTAGTTACCTTGTTACCACAGGGACGTATGTCTCATATTTAAATAATATGTATACATGCTTCTGTACTGTTGTCAGTACCACTAACACCCGCTGCTACAAGAGCTTGCTATTAGGTGGAGGAAATGAAAGCTCTGTATTTCACATTGATTTGGAATTTCTTTATATATCATTTGCTTTGAGTCACTACACAAACCAAAGTTAAATGTTTAGTCTTTTGCGTTCACTCTCCGACTCTGCAATGACTTTTGCTCAGCAGTTACAGGAATCTGCTGATTGGGTCAGATGAAGCTACATGGTTATAATTAATGCTGCATGAGAGCTTTTTAGCTGAAAAGCAGTGGAGTGCTGAAAATGTCTATCTCACAACACCAAAGGCTTCACAGTAGTCAACCTCTCCTTTGTGAAATCATTCTTTTGAGGGCCAGCATAATGGCAGAACAAGAAATAGTTGCTAAGTGAGGAAATTCCTTTCTGCTGAAAGCTAGGTATATTACAAAATGGACAGAGATGAATCCAGAAGAACAATCTGGAGTTGCTCTGGAGGTGCCAGATACAATACTTAGACTATAATTTCCAAGCTAATCAATAAAACAGTGAGACTAATAGGAAAGTAGTTATCCTCTGTTCTGTGAATGAAGTACAGAAAAATACCATGATGGGAAGGCATTGTAGAGGAAAGAGAACCAGTAGCAGAAAGAGAGCAGCAAGGGTGGGGAAAGAAAGAAAGAGACTCAGCGTATTCCATAACATAAATAACTTAGGATGGGGATGAAGGCGAATCTGTGTTTGTCAATTTTATAGACAAACATACCCATGAATAAGAAATCTAAAAAGTGTTCCTGATCCATATTTCTAACTTGAGAGAGATGGTCTCAGCTAATATGTCACATTCAATCCAGTAGTCTAGTTTAGGAACACCAAACGCACAAAAATATTGTGAGAGTTGGCCAACCTACCTGCTACGTTTGTAGGCTCTTCTTTTGTGTTACAGTGGCATCGTTGGATGAAAAGAGAGAGGATCCTTTCTGATTAGGCTGCAGCTTTAATTATACATTGATTGACCTTTTTCATTGCAATAAACAGGTGAAAAAACTGATTCCCAGGAAGTATTTTTTGCTACCATATATACAGTAAGACTCTCTTGAATCTCTGTGTGGGAAGTGGTTTTTTCCCCCTTCCTTAATCCATAGTTACTGTTTCAGCAAAGGATGGGAGCAGAAGAAGAAAAGTGCATGGACCATAGTCAAATTGCTGAAGATGTCTGAGACTGACATTTTGTTTTACGAGGTTGTCTTCTATTCAGCATTAGTTAAGCAACTTTGGCTGAATTAATGATATGATTTTCTCAGTGTCAGAAACTGAAACCCCTCATATTAGAGAATGGCTGCTGGGGTAAAATGGTTTGTGTAAAGCAGTTAATTATACATGCTAATATTCTTTAGTACCTGTCCTAAGGGCAGCTATGTAGTGTCCATGAGGCTGTTCAGATTTGGATTTTTAAGTGACATTGGCTTGAGCTAGACATAATGAGAGCAGCCTCTGCTCCACAGCTGCTCAGGAATGAAGAGCAGAGATGGTGCATGCAAGTCATTAACAGTGCATTGGGATGTGGAAGTCTGCACAGCTCTTAGCCAGTTGATGCTAATGGTGGTCCCCCCCGCCCTCCAACTTTGAATGTCAAGTCCATTTCCATTTGAGTTTTAAAAATGATGCCCTTGTTTTAAATGCTTATTTTTCAAGGAGCATAAAACTATTGTGCTCACAAGCTACATTAAACACTTTGCAATGTGTATTTGTACCTTATCCTCGGCATCTGATCTGTATTAAAAAGCGCAGACATACAGATTATAATCTAAAAAAAACCTGTTCAAGCACATTTCAAAGAATGTTAATACACAAAATATCAAGTATCCCAATGCCAATTTAAGCTTATAATACAGAATTTTCAGCTAGCTTTCTTATGTAAAGAGGACAGATCCCTTCATGACTTGAAAAAGGGCAGCACACATCGGAAAGGTTTAAAACTAGGAAATAACAGGAGAAACCAATATAAATCCATACATCAACAGATGAAACAATGAAATCTGTACGAAATGAGATAAAATCTATCAGTGGCTTATATTTGTTTCCTGTACATGACACTTTCTGTGTATAAATGGCTTACTATCAGTGTTTTTTGTTGCGTAGTACAAGTCACACTCAGTGAGACATTCAGAACAATCATTTTCTCCAGCATCTTTCATAAAAAGGTCTCAAACTACTTCAGAGATGCAGACAAAATAACCAGAGAACATATCAAAGTATTGCATGCTAGTAATATTGCACAAATAGTGAGGCAAACATGTCACAAAGGGATGAAAGTGTATACAAGAAAATGATAAATTTAATAATGTACCTAAATATTGATATTGATTGCAAAGGATGCTTCTTTGTCTATTTGATAAATCTTTGGCGTGGAATGCTCAGTTGGTGTGTATTTAAACGGTTAGACACACACGACACATTGATTTTTCTCTAGTTACAGATTTTATAGTTTTTATGGCTAGAAGGGACCACTGTGATTATCTAGTCTGACCTGCAAAATAGAGGCTATAGAACTTCCCTGAATTAATTTCTGTTTGAACTAGAGCATGTCTTTTAGAAAAACAACCAGCCTTGATTTAAAAATCGCCAGCAATAGAGAGTCTATTACAAACCTTGGTAAACTATTCCAATAGTTAATTTACACCTTTTTTCCAGACTGAATTTATCTAGCTTCAATTTCCAGCCATTGGTTCTTATTATAGCTATTGGATATATCCTTTGTGTTGTACTTATGTGTCTACTGAGGGGAATGAAGTTGAAGAAATTAATTTTGTATTTAGCTTCTTAGGAGTGAGGTCACAGGCACTGACTTTTGTTTTTGCCAGTGGGTGCTTTTGAAGAGGTGTGTGTGTTTGGGGGGAGGCTGTTTTTAGCATATTTCAACACTTCTTTCATATTCTAGTTTTGAATATGTGTCTATTATTGGTATCTTAGTGGGTGAAGAGCAGCGGGCGAGGGCACCTTGAGGGAGGGGGCCTCAGGGTCAGGGCTGTCCCTAGGGGGGTGTGGGGCCCGGGACATTAGAAACTCAGTGCCTATCTGCCCCACCCCCACCCTGCTTCTTCTGTCCCTGTCCCTGCCCCACCTCTTCCCCACCCAGTTCCACCCCTGAGTGCGCTGCACCCTAGCTCCTTCCCCTTCCCTCCCAGTGCCTCCTGATGCTGCGAAACATCTGATCTGCAGCACGCAGAAGGCGCTGGGAGGGAGTGGGAGGTTTTCCCCTCGCCCGCCTGCCTCTCACCTCCCTTTTTGCTTACTCACCCCTCCTGCCTCACTTCCTCACCCGTGGGGCCTGGGGCAGTCCCCCCCGATTCGCCATACCCAAGGGATGGCTCTGCTCAGGGGAAGAGGTGGAGAGGGGTTGGGGCCTCTGGGTGGAGCGAGGCAGGGCCTAGTGGGGAGCAGACCGGGCAGGGGTGGGGCCACAGTCCAGGCATCAGTGCCCCCCCCCCACTTCTAGGGAGCTTCAAGCACTTGTGCCCAGCCTCCCCAAACACATGAGTCATGTGCCACCTATGACAGATGGGCTGCTATGTTTTGTACCTGTTTAACTTTTTCAGCATATGAGGCTTGATTCCTAGATTTGAACCATCATAATCGTGAACGTGTATGTGAGATTTGCTGTGCTGTACAGGATGGGTTGCAAAGTTCTGGGCAGCCACAGATAGAAATGGGGATATTTTGCTGCTGTGGATATTTAAGCAGATCATAGCACTCCTCTCTCCTGAGCAGCAATACTCCAGTCTTAGCTGGGTTCTGCTATATCCAAGTGCTGATTTCTACTAGCCATTGAAAAAACTGAAATATGCCAACCAGTGTGTCCTTTTTATACGTTATGCAGTGAATAGATGGAAAATAGCAGAACAAGCATACTATCAGATGTACTAAGGAGACCATCTAATGCTGATGAGTGAAAAGGGTGCCCTTAAAGCACTCTTTATATGACCTTTTCTCCAGCTACATAGTTGCCAGATATAATTAGGGCTGAAGCTCTAAAAATACTGTACAGCTTCTTTTTACAAGTGGTCTTTGTGGCAAATACAGCGGGGTCTCTCTTACATTAACAAACTCGCCTTATTATCAGTTTTGGAAAAACAATAAGATTTCTCCTGTGCATAACAAGGTCAATTATGCAACGCCTATATGCAGGCACATAGCCATATCCAGGTATATTCAAAAGTAGGTGTTTGCCAATGGCCAAATGTACTATCTATATTAAAATTCACTTCCCCAAATTCATTAAGATACTTCCCATGGATATTTTTAAGGCACTCAAGAAGATAGGCAGACATATAGATAAAGAATAGCTGGTATAGTCAAAGTAAATGGGCATTCAGTAGGCTATTTATTTTATGTAGAACTTACTGTTTACATCATTGTATAAACCTCTAAATGTTTATTATTTGTATTATCAGCTCCTAGGAGCCCAGTCATAGACAGCAACCCTGTTGTGCTAGGTGCTGCACAAACATGGAACAAAAACGGTTCCTGACTCAATCTTAGGATACGAAAAGAGATGAGAGAGATATAGACAAATGAGGTAGTGCAAGGAAACAGTGAGACAATATTGATAAGCATGATAGGCAGTGGTCTCTGCAGACCAGCCACCTAACTGTTGTCAAGGGTAGGTTTTTTTGTTTTTATTTTTATTTTTTAGGCATTACTGTAGAGGAGAGTTTAGAGGAGGGATTTGGAGGATAATGAGTTAGTTAAGTATGAGGGGTGGCCTGGGAGAAAATATGAAAGTGCTTATTTGAAAATTTAACAAGTGGGCAATGGAGGCTGGCATCACGTGCTGTTTGGTTATTTTGAGCTAAATTCTCCTCAAATTAACTTCAAAATTCAAACAGCATAAGTAGTTGGATTTCCCACACTGCTCTTAAACACACACTGTTTATAGTCAACTCCTGTCCTGGAGTTCAGCTTTATTGATGTCTGAAACAAAATCCTGACATAAGCCTCATTTTTAGCTTTCTCCTCCTGCTTCGTTTGTTCCTAGGTTCTGCAGGCAAAACTTTCTGTCCCATTCACTAGTTCCCATTGCTCCTCCTTTTATATCCTGATTGAGGCTAACTGAATCCACCTGATAGTGTGACTCAAGCAGTAAATCTACTGTACTTTCATGCTGGGTAGAAGCACCTAGTAACCAAATGCCCCAACAGAAGAGCCCTGCATCCCTATATAGGTTTCTAGAGTCTGCCATCGTGTTACAGGCAGGTTATATGAAGGAAAACTGTTGTTGTGATATTGATGGGAGCTGTACATGACTGCGTTTCTGTGGGCAGAATTTGGCTACTTAACTTTTGTATCTTTTTGTAGTCCAAGAAGGTTAAGCTAGTTTAAATATGTTTTTGACTGTACCACCATCAATTTTCCTTCATTCTCATTTTGTTTCAGAAATATCAGGGCATATAATACATGTAAATAATATTTTGACACATCAAATATAAAGCTACAGTGATGTATTTTCTCCTGTGTGGTGATGAAGGTAGGTTTTATTAGCTGTTAAGATTATCAGTCTTATGACTTTAACTTTGTTAAATACAACAAAATATCATAAAGAAAAGACATTCAGGCTAATCCCTGGACGTAGGATTATTTTGTTTTTGTTTGTGTAAGCTCCAGTGCTGGTGGGGAAAATGATTCTTATATTCTTCCATTCAGAAAAAATATTACTCTGTGGTGAGATGTCATGTCTCACATCTTTCTGTTCACTTATCTAGGCTGGCTTTTTACATCCCTTCTGGGCATTCAGCACTAACATCTACAAGTGTCTTGTAGCATCCATCTAGGGAAGGAGGGGGTATATTACAGCTAGTCTCCTTCAGCAGCTTTTCCCTCCAAGGCAGTTTCTCCGATGATCACTTTATTCTTTGCTAGCCCTATGTGGCATTGCCCTGAAGTGCACAGCCATCTTGTCCACTAGCAATGAAGCATTTCAATTTTCTTTTGACTAGTACTGCTGGAATTTCCATGATATGAGTGAAACAGGTTTAAAAACCATGCTTGTTGGAAACTTTTTCATGGTGGCCTGCCAACCACCAGTGAATGTGATCAGTTTGCTTGAGTGAGTGTGAGATTTCCTGTCTGGGTTATTTATTGTATGGTACTTTTAGAATGCTTCAAATATGTAAATAGGAAGGTGATGTATAGGCAAATTATTGCATACTGCTCAATGTATGTATAGCTGCTAATATTTTTTAGACCCATGACTGAGATGGGGAGAAGGCAGGAACACAGAAGTAAGTAATCACCATATAAATAGTGATCTAACATGGTCTGTAGATGGCAATCCAGTTGTTTGTCCTTAAGGAGTACTTGGATCAGTGTCAGATTAAAATCTGCATGCTCTCTAGCCTGAGCTGTTTACATTTTATTTTGCCTTTTCCTGCTTCTTGCATCATGGTCTTATTTCTGGTTTGTAATTCATCTCACTTTCCAGAAAACAAATAGAAATCCTGAAGATTTGCATCCTCTTATCGCCTTTTAAATGACCATTAAATAAAACAGAGGAAATGGATATGAAATGAGAATAAGACCATGCAAGTGTTGTACTAGCCTCAGCTTGGCTCTGTGCTGATTGTTATGCCTTCACTGGAAGTCACTGGAATTGTTCTTAATTAGGTTATTCCAGAGTATTTCACTACACCTACCAGCTATCATCAGGATTTAGTGATAACTGCTCTTTAGGCATGCATCCGATGAAGTGAGCTGTAGCTCACAAAAACTTATGCTCAGATAAATTTGTTAGTCTCTAAGGTGCCACAAGTCCTCCTTTTCTTTTTGCTCTTTAGATGTTGACAAGTGCATTCATAGTCAGAATTCCTTTAAAATTAACGAGGTAAAAAAGAATGAGAGACGTAAAGCCCACCAATTTGAAAAATGACAACCTCAAAATAAAAGGGGAATTTAAACCCCTCTTGTCCTGCCACCCCCTTTAAAATCTACCCTGCTCTCCTTTTCTCAGATTTCTTAATGTGCCAATCCATCATACCATGTTTCCTGTAGAAGAAACAAAAATGTCATCTGTCAGTCAGGACTCTTAAACTAAACCCAATTAAGGCCACTTTAATTCTGAATGAGAAGGTGCAAACGGGTTTAATGCAGTTTTACTAATCCACTTTAAATTCACACCTTTAGTTAATTTGGATGAATTTTCCTGAGTGTCCCTTTGTAGACAAGCCCAGAAACAGCATTTAAAATTTCAATGACCTAATTTTAGAAGTGTTGTTTTTTTAAATAAGGGATCCTTTTTTAAAAAAAGTTTGAAATATCATGCCTTGGAGGAACTGACTATTACTTAAATATATTCAATTCTTCCTGTAACATAGTGGTCAGCACCTGAGCATCCCATTGTGGCCAAAGGTTACATTGCAGGCCCCGTCTTGCGGGCTCCTTAAGTACACCACACAGCCTCTCTTGTGGCTAGAAGCACCCCCACCCAAGACTGGTTTAATAACAGGAAAGGTTCAAACCGACCTCAGAATCTCCAAAATAAAGTCTCTAGTAATGGCACACGAGTTCATATTCAGCCCTGGTTCTTTGTCCCACACGACGCTCTTCCTCTGTCTGGTCTGCTCCACCCAAAGCCACCAGTCCCAGCTCTTTCCGGCTTCCATCTCCTGTCAGCATCTCCCCTGGTGTGAGGGAGAAGGTAGTCCCCCTTTTAATTGGGACTTAATTGGGCTCACCGGCTCTGAAAGAAGGATGCAGGGCCTCGACTGCTCAGAGGGACCCAGTACCCTGTGACAGACTCCCACAAGGTTAACTTGTGGAGTGAATAAGGACCCATACAGAGAACGGGTAAGTGCTGGTGAAGCAATCTTTTCTGATCATGATCTTGGGAAGGGTAAGAGGAAAGAATGGTACACCATTAAATCTCAACATTCTTGCAATGTTCTTGACTCCTATTTCTTCTGTTGACACATTCCTTCTCCCCACGTGAATACCCTGTCCTTTCAATATGCTAGGGTTGCCAACTTTGTAACATTTTAAAACTGGACACTCCAGCAGGAGTGCCGGAACCTCTCCCTCCCCCCAGCCCAGGTCCCCCATCCTCTCCCTGCCCTCCTCACCACCCCACGTTACCTGCAAGGAGGGGCGCTCTGTCCTCCTTCTGCACCGGCTCCCCCTGGAACTTTCAGCCACCTTCCCTGGCAGCCAGGCCTGGTACGGGAGTGGGACGCAGCCGCTGCCAGTCACTGATCTGTGCAGCGTAGCCAGCTGCCTGGGAGAGAGCCTGGTTGGGGTGGGGGGTAGCAGCAGCCCGCTCCCTGCCCAGGCTCAGCTTCTAGGGACAGGGGCCAACCCGCTGCTGCCACCCCTCCCCAGCCAGGCTCTCTCCCAGGCAGCTGTCCTAATGGCCTGAAGAGGCCCTGGTCCTGCCCCTTCCACTCTCTGCCTGGGTCAGCTCCTGGGGGAGGGGGAGTCAGCATGCCTCCCCACCCCCGATGCATCATCTAACCGGACTTTCAGTGTCCAGTCAGTATTTCTGACCAAACACGGCCAGGTGCCCTTTTTGACCGGACTTTCCAATAGAAAACCGGACACTTGGTAACCCTATCAGTATGTCTGTCAACATTGAAAGCACTGTTGTGTTGCGATGAATATAGTTATGCATGTCTAACTCCCGGTATATATACTAGGCACACTCCCAGGTTTTACACATATGCAGAAATTGGTGCAGTGAAGCAGTTTGGCATGCTTGTAAGTAAGTAGCTATTCTGCGGGTTCTTTTCTGTGTTCTGTAGTTGGGGGATATTTTTCAGTATCGTTCACTTCTGTCTCAAATCCAATAGATTGAATGCTTAATCAAATGCTTTGAGGCCCTGCATTTCTGAAAAGCATAACCAAACAAGGTGGGACAATGTGCAGAAAAGCTGTCTAAATTGTATGACATTGACTGAGCACAAGGCAATTTACACTATTCCCACTCCTACATTTTTCCAAACTACAAGCATCATGATAGTCGAAAGTTGACAGGCTTTTTACTTGATCAGCATTAACACTGCTACAAAGTCCTAAATAATCAAAAGGAGAGACTGTGCGAGCTCTAAGGAAAAGGGATGATAAAATTCTGCATAATACTTCGATACGTTAAACCAATTTTTTCAAACATGTATAAAGTTGATCTGGATTAATCTGAGTTCATGTCAGGTCTCCTCAGATGAAGCTATATGCACATGTTAGATTAGTGATGGCAGGGGGACTTTGGAAGGCCTGGAGGTTTGGTTGGAATAAGCATTGAAATGTTTCCTCTAAACTTCATTCAGACTTCTCTGAACCATGGGTGGTGATAGAAGTATTGCCAAATCTTGCTTGTGCGATTCCCAGGACTTCCCGTTTTGGGCTGAGTCAGAAATGCAGTGAGAGGCTCTTCCTGTGGTACTGTGTTTCTACTCTCAGCCCCAAAGAGGAATCACAGATGAGCGTAATACTTAAAAAACAGTGTGAGTAAATACCTGAACTTCGGTTTAAGTTTTTATTTTATTCAAAAAGGTTCACCAAGGCTTTGAAGCGAAACCAGTGTTTAATTTTACACCTGGGTCTACAATTTCATTAGCATTTCCTGAAGGCTACTGCAGACAGCAACTTGCCTGTGGTGGGGCACACCAAGCTGATCTCAACATCGTATTGTGTGACGTAGTCACTTAATTGCTGCCTCTGTCACTCAGTGTGTCTGACTAAATTTAATCTCAAAGCTGCACACAAGTATTTCCTTTTATGTTTGCTGTTCTGGATATTATGATTTCCCCCCAGCATTTTATTTTCACTAGATGAAGTGCGTGAGGCTTATGTATTAAAGTACCATGATCTTTGTGTTCCTCACAATCTCCCTTTCCTCCTTTTTTGGGTCTAAACTGCTCTATGTTCTGCACAATTCACTTTCTGTTGCATATAGTGCAATTTGATTTGTATGAACATTGACCAGTGCAGTGGTGAATGTCTACTGTAACCTAATCAGTCACTGAAGGCTGCAGTGCTGAGAGCTGCAGTAATACCGTTAGAAACTGGTGATAAAAGGTGGCAGAGTTTAAGAAGAGCTGGATGAAATGTGGGGTTTTTTGAACATGAAATTAGGCCACCTGGGTGCTGTGTGAGAGAGAATATAAACCTCCCAACATGAATCAGAGTCAAAATGAATTTATTACTACTTCAGCTCTGAGTGTCATTTTTCATGTACCTGGGGCAGAGGAGAAAGATTTATAAAACTTGAAAAGAAAAGAGAGGAGAAGAAAAGAATCAGATGACCATTGTGTGAATTGTTTCCCATTTGTCTCAAACAAAAATACATTTCTGAACAAGAAGAAAGCTTTGCCTGGTGTAGCTTTGCCTTATGTGACCCTATCAGATCATTCAAACAAAGCAGGGCCAGCCTGCATCACTATTTGGAAGGAAGACCTTCAAAGAGCACCTAGGTACTGTCAGAAATTGTGTTAGTAATTTAGAGGGTGGTAGTCTTCCCTCTCAGTCAGCTCTGAACCAAACCCCAATTTGATAGAAACACTGCTGAGGAATGCTGAGACGTAAAATCAAGCCCCGTCCACCTGTGGCTATTAAAGTTTACATTATTTCCAAAATAAGAGTATTGGTCTCAGGGTATGTTCCCACCAAATGATATTGTCATAAATGATGTAACTGTGCCCAGTGTTACTGTAGGGGACACCATGGTACCCACTTTTGCCTTGGCTTATGAAACTGTATCCTGATCTCAGAGGCCCTGTCAAAAGCAGGTTTAAATACACTCTCAGGTGTAGAATGGTGATTGAACATGCATTTGGCAGACTGAAATCCCACTGGTGTTGTTTATAGAACAGTTTAGATGCCAGTGTCATCAATGCTGTCCACAATACTGTGGCTTGCTGTGCTCTTCACAATCTTTGTGAACCTAAAGGTGAGGCATTTGTTCTGAGTGCACCCATGACAGTAATGGATTGCCAGAAAGTGCACCTGTCACTGCTGGAGCAAGGTGAACACAGGCAACAGAAACCAGGCATGCCTATGTGCAAGTTATGGACTTGCATGGATCAATGGAAGAGGGAAGATATTATGTTTATGAATGTATTTGTACAGCAACGTTAACAGTAAATGCAGTGCTGTCACTGTATGCTACAAATGGGAGGATGTGATTGTCATGAGTTTTTAGTTATGGATGAGAGGGCTGCTTATACAATGGGGAGGGAATGGTGGTTTGTGTGACATGAAGTGTGTATTTTTCATTACGGATGAGTTTGGAAAGGTGTATTGAGGCAGTACTTGGATACAACTTCCCAGTTGTGTCTTGTCATGGTTGTCTTTTTATTCTTCAAAATACGCATTATATGATGTAGTGCAGTGATAGTGGTGCCTGGTGTCATATAGAGAAGCACTGGGAAAATATGTCCTTTCCCAAGTGTGACTGACTATCTGGCTGGAGTTCCTACTATGGGAAAAGTTTGCAGCTATCAGCACCTGTAATGAGGTCAAAATTCAGGGGCATCAACAGGATTCTGTGCTAGCATCCATGTGTATTACTGCCTTTCTATGCTTACGATACAGCCTGTTCTGACTACATCTGTCTATGGACTATATGTAAGCCCCTTCATTTTCAGTTTAAACTGATTTTTACCGAAAAATGCCAGGGTTTTACAAAAAGTATTATTCAGTTTTTTCTGATTTTCACCCTACTTTTGTATCATTCAAATATATAAAAAATAACTTGTTTTATTAGGAAAATATAATACATTGCATGAGTTATATGTATTACAATAATACATTAGTCTGTGTGTATATGCAAAGCTACCTGTTGAAGTAAGGCTATGTATTAGTCTGGAAGAGACACACACAATAAACAAACAAGCATGCATGCAAGCTCTGAAGTGTGTGTGCATCTGAATGTACTGATGAATCTCACACCAATCACATACACATTTCAAGCTGTTAGCAAATAACAGTTTAAAGATTCGTCACACTAAAATGGGAAGAAAATGAAAATCTGTATCAGAATATGATTCAGAACACAAGGAAGTGTTTGAAAGTTTTAAAAAATAAAAAGAGGAGAAAAGGATAAAGTTGAGTGAATGCACTACAAATGGTGTGGCCCAATTATTAAATGTAAATATTTATAGGTTAATCGTTCTAAGTCTATAACAGTAAACTATTCAAATGAAAAGTTTAATTAGGGGTTTAGAGATGTATTGTTTTCTTAAACTCAGAGGTGGCATGGTGTTTTGAGTTCTGTTTTAGTTTTGCAGCAAACCACATTGATTAACAGAATTCAAAGCATTAATCTATTGAATACATTTCCCCCCGTCTTTCCATCCACCAAAATAAACCCTGATATTTACCCTGAAAAATTATTATTAGTTTTTTTTGCACTAATTTTGACCTGTTTTTGTTGTGGTAATAAACACTGATACATTCCCAGGAAAAATTAAATAAAAGAAATAGTGAAAATGAAGGGCCCTAACTACATGCAAACACTCAAGATAAGACTCTCAAAAAAACTGCACAACCCACCCTCTCTTCCCTGGCACACTTCTAGACTGCATATACGCCTCCCTGCCGTATTTCAGACAGTGAATTAGTCATCCTTGTGCTTTGTTTCCCTCTCCCTCCTGTGCAGTTTACTGTTTGCAGGCTGCTTGTTACACTGTGGCGTGGTTGATTTGTGTGATGCTATGTACTAAAAGGGGAGGCGATATAAGATTCTTACTTCTAACGCTCCAGCACATCGTTGTAAGAAGGTGTGAATTTATGGTAAAAATGTAATTGTAAATACTTGTTTACCTGTTTGCACTTCCTGGTCTCCATTTTGAATTCCATGTGGTAGCATGTGTGTATGTTGGGGGGTGACAACAAGATATGGCATGCATTCCTCCCTTAGCAGAGACATGCTGGTACCCATGGCTTGTAATAAAATTTGCATTGGGTCATAAACCAAAAATTCCTCCTATTCGTTTAAGAACAACAGACATGGAGCCAATCATTTACCAGGCTTTGGAGTTACTTCTGCCCCTTCTGTTTCTGCTGCTGGTTCCACAGTGGGCTGCCCCTGCGGGGTGTCATCAAGCAGCTCTATCAAGTATGGACTCAAGACATGGTGCAGCTGCTCCGTCAGCAAAGCCTCCTCGGGAACCAGTGTGAGCACAAGAGTCACTTCACTAGCCTGATCTGGCAGCTGCTGGCTCCCTTCTAGTGCTATGCTAGAATGAGGGATCAGAAGATCTATCCCAGCTGATCAGTCTATTGTGAACTGCTGGAGGCTCAGTGCAGAATCTAGCACTTGGTCAAAGGTCTCATAAAAGGGGCAGGATGACAGGGAGTTCCCAGAGGTGCAGTTCTCATTCTCAGCTTTCCTGTAGTCACTTTTGATCCACTCACTCTGCTCCCTGCTCTGGTCACCATTTTGCCAATACTGCCAGCATGGTATGTATGGTCATTTCTGGTTCTCTTACTGAAATCAAATCTCTTGCTTGCCTTGTACCAGAGATTTACCAAAACCTAACTGGGGTTCCAAGACTAGATAACAGCATGTTTGGCAAAGGATAACTTCTTGTCACTGGCCATAGTATATGCAGGAGATGGCTCACTCTGTTTGCAATTCAGCAGTCAGAATAAAACGGGAGGGTTAAATGCTGAACAGCTGTACTTGAACCTGGCAGGTTGTTTCTGTTTCCTGGAAATCAATTGGCTAGTGCTGGGGTAGAAAGGCCAAGTAACTCTGGCCCGTGGGATAGTTTGGGCCGACTCTCAGGACATGAGTCTTGGGATCGAGGTCCAAGTTGTGTCCATGCTTCGAAATGATACAGTTTTGACCCAAGTCCTCATGGGAGTTGGGCTCAGACCCAGTTCCCTATGCTGGGTTCTAGGGCTTGGTTCTTGAGGATTTACTGGCCTGAGTCAAACAGATTTGTGTGAAGGTGGAAGGGGAGTTTGGGCTTGAGTCTGAGTCTGAGCTTACATTGCAGTGTCGACATACTCTCAGTATCTTTATCAACCTCTGGCTTACGTAGATAGGTTAGCTCGCTTAGATTCACTAGCTGTTTCAGTATTCTTCACTTCCAGTCCCATTTTTTCGTGCGACATTGCTTATTATTTTAATCCTAGCTCTTGCCAATTTAAAACCCCAAATGTTTTTATTTAATTTTCTACACTGGTTTCCAAAAGCAGCTAAAGTGGTTGATTATTTAACCTGCACTTGAAAGTTCTGGTGTCCTTTGGTAAGTGCCTAATTGATTATGAACACAGTGATCAGATTCTGGTGTTTTGATGTTTCCCAACCATGGCTGAGATTATTACAAGAATTTTCAATGCAATTTATGGGAATTCCTAGTCAGTGTCAGTACAAACATTTTTATCAAATTAGACTGCAAGATTCTTAACAGTGCAGTGCTCAAAATATTCAAAGGAACACTTTATAATGAAGGTTGGAAAGACTCAACAAAATTTAGTTCAATTTTTCATGCTTTTAAATACAAGAAGGTACAACTCAGCTTACATTTAATAGCCATCATAAAGCAGTGTGCCATCAGATTGCTTTAGAATCAGAATGTTCTAATAAAATGTATAGCTAGATTTCAAGAGCTTCTCTCTGTTCGTGAAACTTTGAAAGAATAGTGTGCTATGCCACCAGTTATAAAAAGTGTGCTCAGGTAAGTGAGCTACTCCTTGATGAATCAAGGTCTTTAAGAAGCTTTTGAGACTGTTTTGAAGTCTTTGGAGTTAGACTAAGATTAAATAATCTATTCATTTTGGCATGAAATTATACAACCTTGGGATTTATTAAAAACAAATGGAAGACAGTGAAGTAAATTGGAGTATCTGTGACTCCATGGCTATTTTCCACTGAATGCATCTGTCATAAATATAAAGGGAAGGGTAAACCCTTTTAAAATCCCTCCTGGCCAGAGGAAAAATCCTCTCACCTGTAAAGGGTTAAGAAGCTAAAGGTAACCTTGCTGGCACCTGACCAAAATGACCAATGAGGAGACAAAATACTTTCAAAAGCTGGGAGGAGGGAGAAAAACAAAGGGTCTGTGTCTGTCTGTGTGATGCTTTTGCCGGAGACAGAACAGGAATGGAGTCTTAGAACTTAGTAAGTAATCTAGCTAGGTATGTGTTAGATTATGATTTCTTTAAGTGGCTGAGAAAATAGCTGTGCTGAATAGAATGAATATTCCTGTCTGTGTGTCTTCTTTGTAACTTAAGGTTTTGCCTAGAGGGATTCTCTATGTTTGAATCTAATTACCCTGTAAGGTATCTACCATCCTGATTTTACAGAGGTGATTTCTTTTTACTTCTATTAAAAGTCTTCTTGTAAGAAAACTGAATGCTTTTTCACTGTTCTAAGATCCAAGGGTTTGGGTCTGTGGTCACCTATGCAAATTGGTGAGGATTTTTACCAAACCTTCCCCAGGAAGTGGGGTGCAAGGGTTGGGAGGATTTTGGGGGGAAAGACGTGTCCAAACTACGTTTTTTCAGGAACCCAGATAAAGTTTGGTGGTGGCAGTGGAAATCCAAGGGCAAAGGGTAAAATAATTTGTACCTTGGGGAAGTTTTAACCTAAGCTGGTAAAAGTAAGCTTAGGAGGTTTTCATGCAGGTCCCCGCATCTGTACCCTAGAGTTCAGAGTGGGGAAGGAACCTTGGCAGCATCCGATGAAGTGAGCTGTAGCTCACGAAAGCTTATGCTCAAATAAATTTGTTAGTCTCTAAGGTGCCACAAGTACTCCTTTTCTTCATGGCTATTGAGTTTAGCATTACCAAGCAATTCATTTCAGGATTAGCATTAATACACTTCGGCAGTAATATAACTGGCATAGAAAAATGAAAGTGATATTGGGGTGCTTGATGTGTTAGAGAGTTTCTGGGTGTGCTAGGGCAAATTCTACTCTGTTACATGAGTATAGTCATCATGAGGGCAGAATGTGGCCTTAAACATCTTACTATTCTCTGGGCTTCATCTTTTTTTAACTTGCATATTTAATGAAGTACTTTGTGTCACACTCATGCTGAGTGATTGACAGATAAATAGCCAATAGCCTTTCATTTCAAAATGATTCATGGAATGATCAGACTGTATTTAGCATTGTAGTTGATATTCCAATCTTGTGAAAGTCTTTGTCTCCTCCTTACTGATAAGTTGTCATTCATTTTCTATCTTGATCTCTTCATCTTCAGAAGGATGAGTTTTGTTACTCAAAATATTCTGAAAGCATACACAAAGAAACAATCTGTTATGAATTACTAATCACTCCCATACCCAAAAAACTAGTCTATTTTCAGAATTTCTCATGGGTGATTTAATATTGCTACAAGCACTAAACTGCCCTCTCTGTATTCATCTTTATACTGGCATTTAAATATGATTTTATGATAACAGAAAATGGGTTATTCAGGGTATTTGATATGGGCGACATGTGGATAACTGCTTCACATTTTACCTAATACCTTCAATTCAATTCTTATTAGACTTGTGTGCAGGTCGCAAAAGTCTCCACGATTGGCATCTGTCAAGGCTGATTCCCGACTCTGGCACTTCGAGTGCAGAAGATGGGATCCACAAGGATTCTAAAAATTAATACTGGCCACTCTAGGCTTGTATTAAACTCCCAAGGCTACAGCTTCTCTCTGACCTTGGATGGGTAGATGCTGCCACCACCCCAGTACAAAAAACCCCTTTGGACCAAAGGAAGGCGCACTTGGGAATTCCTCCCTCAAGCCCTTACGCCCCCACCCACCTCTGGGGAAGAGCTGAGAAAGAAAACAAATGAAATCAGCTGTTGCCACCAGCTAATTAAACAACATGTGCACAAACCTCTTAGGACACAAAAACCCACTCCTGTTCTTAAAAAAGGTAAATTTTATTAAAAACAAAAAGAAAATACATCTGGAGCTCAGGCTATTCCTAGATTTAAAAAAAGCAAATAGAATAATTAAGCATCAAGAATGGTTTTCTTTAGGTCTAGCTTAAAGGTTTCAAGCAAAACAAAAGCACCTGGGGTTAGCACAGAGGAGTCCACCAACCATAAAGAAATAAAAGATATAAACCTAATCATGTCTTTCTAGACATTCCTTGATCTACTTACATATCTGTGGTTTCAGATAAGTAGTTTCTAGGTATGATTTGCTGATTTTTCATACCTGGTTTAAAGCTTCTTACAGCATTGCTGCTCTGTGTCTTCTCTCTCCGGAGAACAACAGCAGACAGACAAAGGGAAAGTTTTTTTTCCCAATTTTAAAAAGTTCTAGCCCTCCCATTGGCTCTTTTGGTCAGGTGCCCACTCCCTTCCTTTTACCTATGGGCTTCTTTAACCCTTTATAAGTAAAGCAAGTAGAGAACAGCTACTAACAGGGATTTTGTAGCTAACTGGCTGGTTGAGTGTCCATAAAAGGGAGCTACCCACCTTCTCCCCTTCATTTATCACAGCATCCTTCTTGGAAGCCTCTGGAGACAGACCAAGGACTGAATGGTACTGATTTTCCTGTTCTGGATGCTCCACCACTAGGAGTAAGAGGATAATTCAGTCTCCAGGACTCTGCTGACACTGTGGGCGAGGGTTTCATTTTGCTGTCTAAATTTTTGCCCCCATTCAATTTTGCTCATAATTTCCCTCAGCTTTGAGAAATTATCCCCTTAGAAGCTGAGGGTGGGGGGGTGGGGGGTGGGACAGTCCTCTGTCTGCCTATTTGAATGTAATTATGTCACGATCACTGGTTCCTACATAATGACTAACTTCCAATCCAGTGATTAATTCACCGTTATCCATCATAATGAGGTTCAAAATAGTTCTCATGTTGGGTGCAATACTTCTTGTGTTAGAAAATTATCATCGATAATGTTTAGAATGTTTTACTACAGCTGCTTGAGACCTCCAGGAATTCAAGTACCCCCTAACTACACAATTTTTCTTTCCACACAGCCTGGTACTTAAGGAGCAATTCATTCTGTTCTCTGGTTTGATTTGGTAGTCTCTAACAGACCCCCCACCCCAGGACCCTCTCTTGTGTATTGTTAATTAGCTCATTGATTCATGTACATTGAAGAGCTTATGGTCCTGAGTTGTCAATAACTCTGAAAGTCTGTAATGGTGTTTTTAATGTAGAGTGTCAGCAACTGCACACGCAGCTTTTACCTAACTCTATCCTTCTAATCATGTCATAACCAGTGAAGTTAATATTCCAAACATCCCATCAGGTTTCAGTAATGCCAATTATTTCACATTGCTTCTCATCAATGAGAATTTTCAATTCCTCTTGCTCACTAACCCAGACTCCAACCATTGATATATAAGCAATTGAAAAAATTCTTCCCTTTGAATTCTTTGCTACCTCAGTTCAATGCATTTGATGTGAAGAGTTTGAATTTGTACTGCATTTTCTTCCTTAGCACCGTCCCCTTGTAGTGTTAGTTTTATACCCTTCTGGCTGCTCCAGGATGAGTTACAACTGGCAAGAAATGTTAGAAACAACAAGAAGGGGTTCTTGAAATATGTTAGACAAAAAAAGAAAGATCAAGGACAGTGTGGGTCTGCTGCTCAGTGGAGAAGGTGAGCTGGTAACAGAAAATGATAGGAAGGGAATGCTGCTCAATGTTTACTTTGCTTCAGTCTTCTCACAAAAAATAATGTGATCGGATGACTAGCAAAGTTACCATAGACACTGAGGGGAAAGGATGCAGATCAGGATAAGTAAATAAAATGTCAGAGATCTTCTGACCAATTTGAATGAATTCAAATCAGCAGGGCTAGATGCTATTCACCCAAGGGTACTGAAGGAATTATCTGAAGAAATCTTGGAGCACTCGCAATAATATTTACAAACTGATAGATGACAGGAGAGATCCCAGAAGACTGGAGAACAGCTAATGTAGTGCCCATCTCTAAAAAGGAGGAGCCAGGAAACTGTAGACCAGTCAGCCTGACTTTAATATCTGGGAAGCTACTAGAACAATTTGCAAATTTGTAATCACTAGCAGCCAAGAATAAATCATGTCAAACCAGCTTGATTTCCTTCTTTGACAGGGTAACCTATTTGGTGGATGGGGGAATGTGGTGGACATAATATACCTGGCATTCAGCTAGGATTTTGACACAATCCCACATGACATTCTGATAAGTAAGTTGGAGAAATCCAGGCTCGACAGAACTATCATTAAGTGGATACATAATTGGTTAAACAACAGCAAACAAAGAGTATTTATTAATGGAATGATTGGAGAGAGGTCTGAAGAGGGGATCTGTTCTGGGTCCCGTTTTGTTTAACACCTTTATTAATGATCTGGTTGTAGGTATAGAGATCATACTGATCAAGTCTGCAGATGACACAAAGCTCGGGGGAGTTGCCAGAACTTTGGAGGATAGAGCTAAAATTCAGAGGGATCCTGATACATTGGAGAACTAGGCTATAGACAACAAAATTAAATTCAACAAAGGCAAATGTAAGGTGCTACACTTAGGGAAGAAAAATCAAATGCACAAATACAGAATGGGGGAAAACTGGTATGGCAGCAACACTGGTGAGAAGGATTTGGGAGTGGTGGTGGATCACAGCCACAACGTGAATCAGCAATGTGATGCTGTTGCAAAAAAAGCAAATGCAATTTTAGGCTGCATTAACAGAGGCATAGCATGCAAATCACGGGAGTTGATAGTACCGCTGTACTTTCGTGCTGCTTAGGCCTCAGCTGGAGTACCATGTCCAATTCTGGTCACCAATGTATAGAAAGTATGTAGAGAAACTGGAAAGGATCCAGAGGCAAGCGACAAAGATGATCAAAGGGATGGAATGCAAGCCATACGAGCAACGGCTGAAGGAACTGGGTATGTTTAGTTTGGAAAGGAGGAGATTAAGGTGGGTTATGATAGCGGTCTTCAGATACTTGAAAGGCTGCCCCCCCAAAAAGATGGAGAAAAGTTGTTCTCTTTTGCCATAGAGGGCAGGACAAGAAGCAATGGCTTCAAACTACAGCATAGCAGATTCAGGTTAAATCTCAGGAAAAACTTCCTAACTATAAGAACAGTTGGCCAATGGAACAGACTGCCTCAGGAGGTCATGGAAGCTTCTTCACCGGAGGTTTTCAAAAGGAGGCTGGATAGTCATCTATCTTGGATGGTTTAGACACAACAAATCCTGCATCTTGGCAGGGGGTTAGGCTAGATGACCCTTGTGGTCCCTTCTAATCCCTATGGTTCTATGATTCTAGATAGTCTCCAACCAAGAAGATTAGTCTGCCTCCCTATGAGATGCAGGTCATCCCATTTGTACAGCCCCTTCTCCTACTGGAATATGGCTCAATGTTCTACAAAACCAAAACCTTCAGCTTCATACCATCCACATAGGCCTGGGTTCACCTCCAATATTTTCTGGCTTCTGTAGCATGTGGAATCTCTGAGCAAATTAATGATTCCCAGGGGCAACCACAATACTTGCTTATATGGAAAAATAAAATTAGTAAAGTTAATGTGTCTTTAGCTTCTTTTAAGATGATTTACCAGCTGGAGACCAGAAGGAGAGGCAATGTCGTGAGACCAGCCAGCTGTATGAACCCATCAGTGCTCTACAGACCACTGTTTGAGAACTGCTAAAATAGGAAGTGTGAAGATGTTAAGAGTTTATGCTACAAGGTAACTAGTTTGTAATTAAATTCTACTCACATAAAGATGGGACATGAAAATTATCAGTAATTAATATATTCAGTGTGATAAATAATGTTCAGTATGTTCAGCATCACAACAATTGTATCTTCACTTTTTAATTGAGTCGAAGAAACGATGCACCTAAAAACCTCCTATTATATTGTTTCTTTTTGATCATGAATAAGTATGCAAATATATATGTAGTTTGAAATTCTAATTAGATTAACAAGCATTGTTATGTAAAGAGGAATTAATTAAACACTAAATTAACTTTGTGCGTACTGTAAGCCGTGAGACTATAGATTCGTCTTTCGATGATTAATGCAGAAGAAATGGCATACACATTTACACAAAAAGACGTGATAATCTGAGAGAATGGTATGATGGTGAGACAGTCAAATTAAATAACCCCAGTTCTTCTATTTAGCAGTGTGGGAGCTAATCCCTGATAGATATTTGGATATGGTAGGGAAGCTAGCCCAGTGGGTAGGGCACTGGCATAAGTGCCAGGAAACCTGGGTTCTATTCCTGGCTCAGTTACTGACTTGTGAGACTCTGGATAACTTATTTTACCTCTTGCTTCCTCAGATTCCCAAGTGTGTAGAATAGGAATGAATATATCATTACATATTTAAAAAGAAAAATTTAAAGTTTTGGGATCTGTAAATGAAGAGTGATATCCAGGAAACTCTGAGGTATACCTAGGGATTCCGTTTTTCAGGGTTATTAATTTCATTGGGGGGGTGGTGGTTATTCTTAGCAATTTTTGAGTTCTACTTAGATGCCCCAAAATCAGGATTTAATGAGCACTCTCTTTGTAATGTGCCCTAGTGTGCTTTCATGTAGTACTGTTTCAAATAGCACTGTGTTAGAGTGCACTAGGGAACCTTTAGTGTGCACCCTCAGGGTCTACATGGACCAATTCATTTGCAACATGTTAGTGAGCTTTAGAAATCCCACTTCTGTAGTGTGCTCTGTGTAGATAAACTCAGAGTACGTCTACATGGGGATAAAAGCCCTGAAGCACAGCCACAGCTGGCTTGGGTCAACTGGCTTGGACTTGTGGGGCTTGGGCTGTAAGGCTAAAAATTGCTCATTAGATGTTCTGGCTTAGGCTCTAGCCGCGCCCTTGAAGGGTGCCAGGGGGTGAGGCTCCAGCCCATGCCTGAATGTCTATATAGTAATTTTTCAACCCTGGAGCCTGCTTCAGCTGACCTGGGCTAACTGTGGGCTTTTTTTTAATCCCTGTGTAAACATAACCATAGATACTACTATTTCTGGTGTTTATTGGATAAATATGGATTTTTTTTTTTTGGTATCCAGAGGTGTTTTCCAAGTGCTTATTGTTTAAAACAAAAAAATCAGAATCCCTAGGTATAATCTTTACAATATTTAATATGAAAATATATCTTAATACAGTACTGTATATAATCACTTTCTGAAATTTAATCTTGACGATATTGGCTACTTGGTAGATATATTTGGCAAATTGAATGCACTGAACCTAACACTTTAAGGTAGGAAAACAAATACGCTAAATATAAAAGCGAAAAGTGGGGAATTCATGAAGAAACTTTGTCTTTGGAGATACTACATTGAAAAGGGAGTTACCGATATGTTTCCAGTGTTACTGGACTTTTTAAAAGAACAGAGTTAAAGCAATCAAAATACTATTAAAAAGCAAATATGTCTGGATTGTATTTCCATTTTTCTTAGTATTTTCCTGGAGTTGAACATTAATGAATCCAACCGATTGGATTCAAAGCCTATTCTTGGTAACAGCTGACTTCATTCCAATCTCTTAAAATTGTCAAGTGATCACATGCTGAAAACCAGGTTTCTAATAAACTAGGAATTTTGAATTTTTGTTAAAGGAGAGTATGAAGCACTCATTGATGAAGCTATGAAAGTGCTGCTTCCATTTGCTTCCACTTATCTCTGAGAGTGCAGTTTTCAGCAATGATTTCTGTAAAAAAAGACATAGAAATGATTTAATCATGGAAAATAACTTACATCTGGCCCTATCACAGATTCAGCCAACATTGTGTAACTATGCATTCAAAACAGGCTTATTCTTCTCACCAAAATCTTAGATTGTGGCTGAATGCACCAAAAAAAAAATCCATATTTTCAAATTATAGTTTTAAAAACCCAGATTAGATCAGATTATATCATTTTTAAAAAGTATGTAATTGAATAAAGTTGCGATACCATGCAAACACTAGGGCCTGAACTCTTGAAACTAGTGTTCTGAGTCAGTAAATATTTGGCTGTGGGGAGCCACACAGTTTTAAAATATCTTTAAGGGAGCTGCAGTACTAAAAAATTTGGGAACCATGGCCCTATGCTACCCTGTACCTAATGTAAGGAGTTCGTAGGGAATGTCAGCTTGCTCTGTCTCTCAGATTTGGCCAGGCTATTCCTTTCTAGCAACTTCCCAGACTGCTATGAGAGGACGTTTCTGGAGCCTCACCAAGCTGTAACTCTGTTTTCTTCCCTTGGCGTATTTGGCACATTTTCTGGGCACTGAATCTGTCTGCTCCCCTTTTTCATAAATGTAACTTCAACTAATTTCTTTAGATACCCACAACCAGCTCTGACCCACAAGATACCCCGGTTAGTTAAACAGACCTTGTCCTGGACCTCTGTACCAAAGGTGTGAAGCTTCTGGTTCAATGCTTTAACTTTCTCATGCAGTAGTTGGGAAGCAATTAATACATATATAAAGAGACTTTGCCCAGAGTCTAAAACAATTTGCTCTTTTCCTTAATCATGTAAAGGACAGGAGAATACGGATCATATAAAACAATAAATACTACATACTCTTCCCCACTCTAGCTCACCTTCCCCTGACAGTCCCTAGGGACCATCTGTGTCATGGATGGCAGGCAGGGACGGTGTCACCTGCCTTCTATGGGTTGTTACATCTGTGTGGTTTCTCCCTCATGGAGCTCCTTTCCCAGCTTGTGTGACCTTGCTCTCTCTGCCCCATGCTTTCTCTTTCTATCTCCCTCTCTTCCTGTGTGGGCTCACTGTTTAAACCTTCCTGGCTTCCTTTATTCTCTCCTTTGGGTGACTTTCCACTGCTCCTACCTTTAACCCTTTTTCCAGAAGGGTAAGATAATATTGGTTTTCCAAGGGTGCAAATGCTTTTTAGCATAACTTTAGTGTGGCTAAAGTATCATTGTTAACCTTAAATATTCCCCATTGTCCCTCTCTGGTGTGTCCTTGCTACAGGACCTGTCAGCAATGGTGGAGCCAAATACACATAGGCACTCATGATACAGCAGTTTTTTGTATACAACTTCACAATGTCTACCACAGTTCAAAAGGTGTACAGACAGAGCCCCAATTCATCACACTGTTAATAAAGACTTTCCACCATAGCCAGACTTACATTCGCACTAACTATTCCCCTTATTTCCCCAAAAAACCTTATGACAAACAGCATTTTATAATCCAAAATGAGAGAGGACCCACAGACTTCTGAAGCTCCTAGAGACCTACTAGACTGCCAATCTAATTATTATGGAAGATGCTCAGATACTTCAGGCAGCAGTACAAATCACTCATAGAATGCTTTAGCAATATTATTTAGCTACAAGGGAAACTAAACATTTTTAAAGGTGTGACCTCTGTTCATCAAATCTTGTTTTTCTCTGTCTGGGTATTCTGTTATGAATGCAATTCCTTTCCCTGATCTCCAGTACTGTTACAAAATAACTGAAGTAATCCTTACCAGCCATTTCATGGAGCCCTGATAATGAGCTTCTTCAAAGTTTTTATTGAATTAAAAATTCAGACAGAATCAAATAGTGAAATAATCAAGCAGAACCATAGAGTTATTGACCATAATCACTTCAGAAGGTTAAGATTAATACCATAGCAGAATCACTGTCTGCTGGAGCATAACCTGGTCTGTGTATGAAAACACCTAGCTTTTTCCAGTATTTTACATACTATGTTTTTTTATTTAAAAACTCAGCAAATAAGAAAATTTAACCAAAAATTCACAAGTAGACACACCTAAGCGTGGAATGATGAAAAATAGAATATTATTTAGTCACTTCCATCATGCTCTCGTTTGGTACTGTTTAAATTAGCAAGTCATTTTTAGTTCTGTGATTTGGCCAACAGGTGGTGATAATTTCTCACAATTGTACTCACCGATTGTTGGCATTTCTTCTTTGTAATTTGAAAATGCTCCTACTTTACAGCTGCTTCATTCTTTGAATAAGTCTTAACATAGATAGAAAGATAACTGGGACTTGGTCCTGCTTTGAGCAGGGGGTTGGACTAGATGACCTTCTGGGGTCCCTTCCAACCCTGATATTCTATGATTCTATGATTCTATGATAACTTTTATGTGGTTCCCATTATCATAATATCTGAACATTTTGCAATCTTTAATATATTTATCCTCACACCATCTCTGTGAGATAGAGAAGGATTATTATCCCCATTTTACAGATGGGAAACTGAGGAACAGAGAGACTATGTGACTTGTCCAAGGTCACATGTGAAGTCTGGTGGAGAAGGCAATTGGACTAGGTCTCCCAAGTCCTAGACTAGTGCCCTAACCATTGGACATCCTTCTCCTTTTGGAGAGTAAGAAACTGACCATGCAAAAATCAGAACTCAGTGTGGATTCTTACATTTTAAAAGTTTGATGGTGGGTGGTTCTGGGGATTTGGGCTCGCCTATTCCATTATAAAGGTGGGTGCAACTTGCAAATTTGGATCCAGCTCTGGGTTCCTGTTTTTGAACATCTCCAAAGATGAAGAATATTTTTGGGGGGCCTATCACTGATTCTGGAAGCTGCTTTTAAGAAAAAAGGGAAAATTGTGTTTCAAGGCAAGGTTCCTTCAGTCATCTGGGCTTAATTGTTTATTCTATAATGAAGCTCTCTCCGATATTGTAACAGTTTTTCCAGCATGCTGAGAATAGCCCTTCTGTATGTACACACCTTTTAAAAAACAGCCTTATGTATCAGAAAAGAATTAACAGTGGCAAACAGCATTCAGAAATAGCCATGGGAAATCTAGGGTTGCCAATTTTCTAATGGCACAAAACTGAACACCCCCCCACATTCCCTGAGGCCCTGCCCCTTCTCCGAAGCCCCGCCCCCACTTGATCCATCCCCCCCTCCCTCCGTTGCTCACTCTCCTCCACTCACTCACTTTCACTGGGATGGGGGAGGGGATTGGGGCTCCAGCTGGGGGTGCGGGCTCTGGGGTGGGGCCATGGATGAGGGGTTTGGGATGTGGGAGAGGGCTCCGGGCTGGGACAGGGGGTTAAGGTGCAGGGGGCGTATAGGCTCTGGGCTGGGGGTGTGACCTCTGAGTGGGGACAGGGATGAGGGGCTTGGGGTGCAGGAGGGGGCTCAGGGCAGGAGCAGGGGTTTGGGGGCAGTGTGGGGATGCGGCTTCCAGGAGGGAGTTTGGGTGCAGGGGGGGACGGACTCTAGGCTGGGGCACGGGGTGGGATGTGGGAGGGGGTACAAGGTCCCAGCAGCACTTACCACAGCTCCCAGGAAGTGGCTGCCAGGTCCCTGAAGTCCGTAGGCACATGGGCAGTCAGGGATGCTCTGTGTGCTGCCATTGTGCCCACAGGTGCTGTCCCCGCAGCTCCCATTGGTCATGGTTCCCAGCCAATGGGAGCTGCAGAGCCAGCTCTCAGGGCAGGGGCTGCGTGTGGAGCCTCTCTGGCCACCACCCAGGCACCTAGGGGCCACAGGGACCTGGCAGTCACTTGCAGGAGTCGCACGGAGCCAGGACAGGCAGGCAGCCTGCCTTAGCCCCGGGCCCCTGCTGCGCTGCTGACTGTACTTTTAATGGCCTGGTTGGCAGTGCCAACCAGAGCTGCTGGGGTCCCTTTTTGACTGGGCATTCCAGTGAAAAAAACAGACGCCTGGCAACCCTAGTGAAATCTCACTGGCTTTTTTTTTCATATTACTACTTACCTATTAATTTTGTGTAAATATTAGGTGCTAAATTGCCTACTTATAATCTAGCATTTATTTAGGAAATACAAAGATAATTTCTATTTTGTTGGTGGCTTTAAAGAGACCAATATTAATTTCACTATCATTTAACATCATAATAGGTTTGATCATATCAGTGTAAACAATTAGCAAAAACATAGTAAATTACATGGTAGACCAAGTTGCAAAAATGCATTACAGGATACCTTATACTAACTCCGCTAGACAATTCTCAGCATTCATTTGCCTCACTTAGAAGTAAAGTCCCATACGATCTCTTCCATATTAAAATGGTTGGCACCCACAGCTCCCATTGAATTCAACTGATCTATAGGTGAGCCCTTTTGATAAGAAATTCCTAAATATAAGGTTGAAAAAAAATATTGAAGTGCTATTGTTTCTCCTTTCTTGTAGCCTGGATACTTCGGTGTCAATGTGCAGGCTCCCCCACCATTTTCTTTTAAACATATAAGTAAAGAGAGAATTTGTAGGTAAAACTTATCTTAAAGGCTGCAGAGTTTTCATTCCCTCCATTCAAGACCTCCTTTCTCACCTAGTTAATATCATTCAGCATAGGTTTTTTTTCTCTCCAAAAGGGAAAGTCTTTTGGAAAATAACCATCCTGTAGAGATAGCAGTAAGTTGTTGCACTATTAGTGGAAGTGAGGAAAAAGCTGTTCTAAGGCATGAATAAACCATGTTCCTCAACAGAATGAAAAGGTTGTGTTGGGAGAGTTTTGCCCAAATATTCAATCCTCTGTCTTTGTTTTGAACAAAATTCCTTGCTATTAAGGTATTAGAAATATCTAATTATAGGTATGTCGGACTATCTCCCATCAACCTCTAATCTCCAGAGTACGTTTGAGCTTTATCTCCCTTTTTTCTTTATTTTTCAAGCAGGAGCAGTGAAAAAAGGGTGTATGGCATAAGTACTTATTACACCACTCCTAAATGGAACACTGCAAATATTGCATTCCCATTCTTTACTTGTTTTAAAGGCGCTAGGCCAGTGACCTCTGAAGGAGTGATGTGTGAATTTAACATTGCCCTTTAAAAACATTTCTTTCTTTGGCTAGCAGGAGCTAATGATGTACCACTTTGATGTGCTGGAGTATTTTCAGCTCAAAGTCTGTGTTAGTCAATCTTGGATCAGCTGTGAAGCTAGATGCAACCTTTTAAATAATAACCTATGCTTTTCCCCCCTCTAATCATGATAAGGAGAAAAATCCAAGAAATACACAACTGCTTTTAAAGTCATTGAAAGTGTATTGCCTCCAAAGGTCTAGAACAAGCATCTTTAATCTCACATGTGTTACATCTGATTTTGGTAGCCAAAATTTACATTTAAATGAAAAAAGCATAGGGATCATATACTTAAAATATACTTTAATAAGGGTATGATGCACATGAATGGTGGCGAGAATGATCTTTATTTTCTGGCACAGTCATATGACACAGAGTCATATGACATCTGTGTTTTATAATCCTTACCTATCATGTGACAAGAGTTAATAGTCACTGTTTACTGCAGCTACTGTTACACGCATTTAATTAATGGAGGAAACTGAGCAAATCGAAACAGTCAAAAGTAGTTTAAAATATTTGTACAGTTATCTACTTCTCTTTTGCTATAATCACTGTTACTAAGAAGACTACAATTTCCATAGCTAACCATATAGCAGAATCAGGGAAAAACCAAACCAATAGTTAAGTTTTGCCATTTGTCTTTTGAAGGTAGGTTCAAAGCATTTTCATGCACAATAGTAACAATAAATTTCAGATAGGCACAGATTTTTTACCGTTTGATATATTCCTTTTATTTCAGCCTATAATTTTGAAACTTTTGTGTGGCAGCCTTTTCATACTCAGCTATGGCATTTTTTTCCTCATAAAGCACTGCATTCAAATCCTGAAAGAAGCGGAATCATTTCAGAGTGCAATGCAGTTATTTTCCATGTCCCGACCTCCTTTCAAGTGAATATTTTAGAAGCCACTAGGGCTGCATCTTTCTTTGTCATGTTAATCTTGGTTATGAATCTGATTTGCATATAGGTTTGGATTGTCAACTACTCTGTTAGCACTTTATTAATGTATTTCCATTCCTTTATATAAAGGAGAAAATCAAAAACAGAAAAAGTGCATTCATCTTCTTAGTTACAGGATAATATTTTAAAACCAAATTAGTGTTTTAAATCCCAGTGGAAATCAGAAGTGAGGCAAAATGAAGTTCCTGGCCATCAGTGTGCCAAATAGGGCAATGTAAGCCTCTCTGCTCAGCAAGCTTTCCTTCCTCCTTCAGTTTTATTAAATTCTCCGGGCCCATGGGTCTATGGATAGTGTAATTAAATTCAGGTAAGAAAAAACACAGTATTTTACACACATCCATTCACTTCACCTTTTAATGTGTAATTCTCTCTGCAAAGTGAGAGGAAGCCCTGAACCATGATGGCCTCATCTGATGGAGACTGCATCGTAATGAAGGCTGATTTCCAATGGCATTTGGTGAGGTGAGAGGCCTGTTAGAGCATTCTATACCTGATATTTGCTTTGTGCTTTCATTTATGCCATTTATGCCAGGATCCATGGCAAAACTGCCCTTTGTTTTAAAACTTGGCCCAGTCTACCTCATGGACTTTGTCTCTCTATGATCCTCCGTCACAGAGATGTCTAGCATTGTCCTCTTCTCTGTCCCGTCTCCAAGTCTCAACATTTTTGTAACTACCCTCTTTTCCTCTGTAGTGCCTGACAGAACTGGGGCAAAGTAGTAAAGTGACTTTGCTCAAGGTCACCCAGAGGCAGTTGCAGGGCGTGAAGTAGAACTCAGGACTTCCTTCCGTCCAAGCCTGTGCTTATTTCTTCAGACCTTGCTGCTTTGCTGTAGGTCTTGAGAAATGTCTTAGGCCTGGTCTATGTGACCAGGTCTTGCCAGCAAAATTTGCCTGTTGGTGGCACAGATTTGCATGTGTCCACATTCAAATTTGATTCCAGCAGGTAAAATCCAGAATTTCTGTCACCAAAATAAAACCACCTTCCTGAACGATGTAAGTCCTCTGCCAACACATTTCTGCTAGCAAAATGCAAGTATAGGTGCTGCATTAGCTGTGCTGGTAAAAACACTCCTCCAGCAACAATCCCACAATACCCTGTGCCGACGACAGTATCCACTCAGGTCACAATTTTAAACTGCACTACAGGGATAACCATGACTGGAAGCTTGCCCCCCTGTAAAATCCCCAGTGTTTTGAAAATGCCCTTTTTCCTGGGAGCTTGACTTTGCGAGCACACCTATTAACCTACCTCTGTGAGCTGAGAGGCATGGCTCAGTGCAAATATAAAGCTGCAATTAAACTTTGTGCGCTTGTCTGGACCAGGAAAAAAAGTGCTGGATTTTCTTGGCCTGTGGGGGAAAAGGGCAGTACAAGCCCTCCTGTGAGACAACCACGGGAACAAAGGTTAGTCTGTATAGACATTGCAGAGGAGGGTGGGCTATGACAGGGACTAGAAGCAATGCTGGGTGAAGGGGGAGGAGCTGCAGTAGTCATTACAGAAGGTGAGGGACGCTGACTGAAAATCTGACCACCCCATAGACCTGCTGTTTCTATGGTGAGTTCCATACCATACTTGTGATGTGCCCACTGTCACATTTGAGGTGATAGTGGTGTCCCCATCAAGATCCACAGGATGGACGGAAAGAAACTCCCATGCTTCAGCAACAATGAGCTTATTAGGGAGGGGGATACAGACCATGGAGAGTGAGGAGCTCTTCAATACTGGATATACCTAACCAACACCCAGATGAGCATAGAGACAAGCCCATTGAGTAGGGTTGCCAATTTTGGTTCGATGTATTCCTGGAGATTTCATCACAAGATTAATCTTTAATTCCTGGAGACTCCAGGCCAATCCTGGAGGGTTGGCAACACCCCCACTGAGGAGGGGAAGGCCCCTCCTGCCCCCGCCCTGATCACCCTCCTGTCCTCTGAACCCCTCAATCCCATCCCAGAGCACCCTCCTGCATCCCAAACCCAGCCCAGAGCACCCTCCTGCACCCCAGCCAGAGCCCTCACTCCCCCCGGCACCCCAACCCTCTCAGTCCCACCTACAGCATCCTTTTGCACCCCAAACCCCTCATTCCCAGCCCCACCCCAGAGTCTGCATCCCCCCAGACAGAGCCATCACTCCCCCTGCACGCCAACCGCTGCCCCATCCCGGAGCCCCCTCCTGCACTCCAAATCCCTCATCCCTGGCCCCACATCAGAGCCCTCACCCCTCTGCACCCCAACTCCCTGCCCCAGCCTGGAGCCCCTTCCCGCATCCTGAACTCCTCATTTCTGGCCCCACCCTGGAGCCTGCACCCCCAGCTGAAGAGAAGGGACAGGGCCTTGGAGGAGGGGTGGGGCAAGCGTGTTCAGTTTTGTGCGAGTAGAAAGTTGGCAACCCTAACCCCATGGCTAAAGGATTTCAGCAGCAGTCCTGTGCTATTCACCATATCTGGAGCTGTAGAGTGGTCCCAAAGCAAATCTGACTCTATGCATATTTTTAGAAAGATCTTTATGGGAAAAAATTTAGAGAGTTTTGAGACTTATATTTTCCTTTTCCTTTCCAATACCTCCGTCCTTTTGTTTATCAGTGTCCGTAGCTGGGGGATCCTAGAGAGGTGCCCCCTCAACACCTGCTGAAAGACTGACCTTGATCAGGAGAAGAAAGACGTGTTTTCAGAGCTTCTCCAGTTCTCAGAGACTGCTGACCTGGAGAATAGGGCTTGGAGGGATCTCGTGCTGGAGACAAGGCTGAGTGACCAAGATTGGAAGGACCACATGCTTGAGGAAAGGCAGAAGGACTCAGAAGTGCACTGAGATGTGCATGACGACATTATGTAGCTCCTCAAGCAATACAAACAGATTTCGCATAGTATTATGGAGCAAAGTGCCCTAAAGCTCTTCCCAGCAGCCATTGCGCTCCATTGACCATTCAGTGTTCACAGGAATGTACAGCACCCCTTTTCCCCAGCAAGGTGTAAGTATAGTCTTCGATCTTATCCTTACCACCCCACGCCAGTGAAAAACAAGGAGAACGGTTATGACTAAGCATTCACTGACCTGTGATTTATGCAAGATCAATCAGCAAGTACATTGCTCTTTGTTTTTGTTTTTTTTTAAATAAGTATAGGGAAGGTTTAATAAATGCTGATAAGTCTCAGTTTGTGGGTAATTAGTTTGTTTTTCATTACCACTCAATACAATTTTTTTTAAAAAAAATCAAGATCTATTTACTGGGTCTAACAAAACAGAAATGTAGCAGCCCAAATCATCACTCCTCCCACCAAATTCATAAAAGGAGCTAAAATCCATATTCAAGTCAAGTTCCCAAAGAAGTACCTAAAAGCAAGATACTGCACTATTATGGCACAGTGTTAAAGTAGTCCTTTTAAGCCTTTCTTCGCTCCTGGATGGGCTCCTGTGATTGCCTTTGTGTCTGGCTGTTCGAAAGCAGCAGACAGTCTGACTACTTCACCTCTTCACTCTGCCAGGAACATTTTCCCCTTTGCTTCAGAAATATGATGAAAACACAGTAGCAACAGGAATATTTACCTCGCTGAGATCTATCCTAGTCCTGAAGCATTGCCAGCATCCTTTCAGTTACCAAATGCATACAGCAGTCATTCTGCGCCTACTCAGGCTGTAGTTAAATCTTTTCTTGCTGGTGTCTACGCTACGGTTTCATGAACCAGGAAAACAAAGGAAAGACTGAGACCCCCAGAATCTTTATTGGCATTTTAATGCCATCAATGTGAATGTGCCAGTCTAGGAAAAACGTTCCATTGTCTCTTTTGGACAAGTCCAATATTCCTAAGAGGCGACCATCATGTACCTCTGAGCACCCAATGTTAATTTCAGTGAAACGTTCCTGGTGATCCACCAGTACATGCCTAACTATGGAGAAGTCAAGGGGTGCTGGATCAATTTAGGCTGTACCACCACATAAATGTTAAATGATAATTAGGGATGTCGACTAATCACAGTTAACTCACACGATTAACTCAAAAAAATTAATCACGATTAATCGCAGTTTTAATCACACTGTTAAACAACAGAATACCAATTGAAATTTATTAAATATTTTGGGTGTTTTTCTTCATGTTCATATATATTGTATTCTGTGTTATAATTGAAATCAAAGTGTATATTATTTTTATTACAAATATTTGCACTGTAAAAATGATACAAGAAATAGTATTTTTCAGTTCACCTCATACAAGTACTATAGTGCAGTCTCTGTCATGCAACTTACAAATGTAGTTTTTTTTGTTACATATCTGCACTCAAAAACAAAACAATGTAAAACTTCAGAGCGTAAAAGTCCACTCAGTCCTACTTCTTGTTCAGCCAATTGCTAAGACCAACAAGTTTGTTTCCACTTACAGGAGATAATGCTACCTGCTTCTTGTTTACAATGTCACCAGAAAGTGAGAACAGGCATTTGCATGGCACTTTTGTAGCCGGCATTGCAAGGTATTTACATGCCAGATATGCTAAACATTTGTATGCCCCTTCATGCTTCGGCCACCATTCAAGAAGACATGCTTCCATGCTGATGATGCTTGTTAAAATAAAAAATAATGCGTTAATTAAATTTGTGACTGAAGTCCTTGGGAGAGAATTGTATGTCCCCTGCTCTGTTTTACCTGCATTCTGCCATCTATTTCATGTTATAGCAGTCTCGGATGATGACCCAGCACATGTTGTTCATTTTGAGAACATTTTCACTGAAGATTTGACAAAACACAAAGAAGGTACCAATGTGATATTTCTAAAGAGAGCTACAGCACTCAACCCAAGGTTTAAGAATCTGAGGTCCATTCCAAAATCTGAGAGGGATGAGGGGTGGAGAATGGTTTCAGAAGTCTTAAAAGAGCAACACCCTGATGCAGAAACTACAGAACCCAAACCACCAAAAAAGAAAATCAACCTTCTGTTGGTGGCATCTGACTCAGATGATGAAAATGAACATGCGTCGGTCCTCACTGCTTTGGATGGTTATCGAGCAGACCCCATCATCAGCATGATGCATGTCCCCTGGAATGGGGGTTGAAGCATGAAAGGACATATGAATCTTTAGCGGATCTGGCATGTAAATATCTTGCGATGCTGGCTACAACAGTTCCATGAGAATTCCTGTTCTCACTTTCAGGTGACATTGTAAACAAGAAGTAGGCAGCATTATCTCCTGCAAATGGAGGCAAACTTGTTTGTCTGAACAAAAAGTAAGACTGAGTGGACTTGAAGGCTCGAAAATTTTACGTTGTTTTATTTTTGAATGCAGTTTTTTTGTACATAATTCTACATTTGTAAGTTCAACTTTCATGATAAAGAGTTTGCATTACAATACTTCTATTAGGTGAATTTAAAAATATTATTTCTTTTGTTTTCTTACCATGCAAATACTTGTAATCAGAAATAAATATAAAGTGAACACTGTATACTTTGTATTGTTGTAATTGAAATCAATATATTTGAAAATTTAGAAAACAGTCAAAAATATTTAAATAAATAGTATTCTATTATTGTTTAACAGTGTGATTAATCGTGACTAATTTTTTTAATCGCATGACAGCCCTAATGATGATATAATACAATACATTTTTATGATTACAAAGTGCATGTAAAAGAATGAAGACATTGCACAGGATGAGAATGGCCACTTATCTCACACAATCTGCAACTCTGTTAAAACCATTTAGGAATGTTAAAATCTTGGGAAGCAGTGAAGAGGCAATGGCAATTGTTTAAAAAACAGAAGGACAGGTGTTATTAGAAACTGAAAGGATTTAAAAACATGTGGAATTTAGGATGCATCTAAACTAGAACTGTACTGAATTAAGCAAGCTGCTCAAAACTAACTCAGGTAATTAAAAAAAGCCAAAACCACAGCACTTGACTTTTTTGGTACTCCTTTGGGATTCTTTAACATTCAGCCTCTCACACCACAGGATATTTTTTCAGGGTCCCCCCAGCCATATATTCTTATTGTGTGATTTTAGAATAATTCCTCAGTCAATTGTGTATGTACAAAGTACCAGAATCAATTTCTCATGGCATAAAAGAGTACGCATACTGCAAGTTATTAGCAGAGAAAAATCAAAATATATCCAGGACAACCAGTGGGTTCACTTTATTCAGAGCATAGTGGTGGTGGTTAAATTAGTTTGGTTCCATGCCACCTCTTGTTCAACATCTCCAGCTAGCAGTTAGAGAGTTGCTGTGTCATTTCAGAAAGCTGTCACTCCCAGTGGATGCGCGTACAGCATAGGATATCAGACATGATTATGAGTAGTTGCTTACTTTTCCATCATTTACAACAGTTACGAGGGCAAACAGTCCCAATACATTTATATAGTTAATACCAGTTTCTTGCACAAAACTAAACACTTTCCTATAAAGGCCCTTATGGCTTTAATCAGCATGATGGAAGCCATTCTGCAAATGGCCACTGACTGGATCAACTGTTATATTCACAGCTGTCCGAGGCTCTTCAACTGCACAGCTGCTGCAGGTGGAAAGCCATTAAATTCTCATTTATGCTGGCATCTCACTAGACTCATTCAAAAAGTTCTATAGCTGGAAATAATTGCTCTCTTAAATGATAGCATTCACCATGAATTCATATCTTATGGAGGAGAAATGGAACATGCAATCATCCTCTCCTTCTCTAGAATTTCTTGCCTATTGAACATTTTCATAACGTGGTACAACTTTCATTAATTAATAAGTCCTATATTTTTTGAATTTTAACTGGGATATTCTGAATCATCTTTGCATGCATATTTGTAGTTCAGATGCTGCTTTCCTTTAATTGGCTGTTTTATACATAAACCATGCTGCAGAGATTTAATGATTGGGTCCTACTGTTGAGTGGCATTATCCTGATACAACAGACACAGAATAGTTCTGAAACTACAGTATTCTGAAAGGAGACCAGTGACTTGTACAAAAAATGATTGTATGGTTAACGTATTCTTTGTTTATCTTTGCGCTTACCTGAAATGTCATTGGGTCTTACCAGGAGCCAAGATCTGAACTGAAGTCAAAACTGAATTACAGTCGATTCTGCTTAATAGCAACCTGGATATTGACAACTTCCAGTTAATAGCCTGAAGCCGCCAGGGGACTGGGCCATAGGCAGGCTGGCTAGTCAGAGCAGGAGCCTGGCCTAGTGGTCGCAGCAGGAGTCCAAATGCCAGAGCTAAGGGTCAAGCCAAAGCCAGAGATCAGAGCCGAGGGTCAGAACTGGGTTACCTGGAGTCAAGCAAGGCAGGAATATGGCTGGGTGCAGGGCAGGGTTTAGGCTGCAGCAGGGCTAGGAGTGAAAGGAGCACAGATAGACAGAGACTCCACAGGCATGTGCAGTGAGCAGCCTATGCTCTTGGTTTTTTCTCTCTTATTTTATCTCTTTTTATGGCAAAGCAGACTTGACTGAATAAACCTCAGCCATTACCAACTATCTAATTCCTCAGTACTTAGCTCTGCTCTGTGTCTTTCAGGTAATGTAACAATGCCTTTTTAATAATCCATTTCCCCAGTATTTTTGCTAAATAACAATGTAACTTTTTAAAAAAACCTCAAAAAGTTTTTCCTTTTTTTCAAAGCCCTCACCGACTCATAAAAGGTGATCAGTTGTTTCTTCCACCTTACAGAGAATACAGAGTCCATCTTTGTGTCTATTTCGTCGAAAAAGATTTTTGTTTAAGCCACAATGGTCAGTTAGTGTACGCTAAAGAAAAGCACAACATTAGTCCTTTTCAGGCCTTGATGTACATCATTCTCCTCAACTCTAGAGCACAGTTCAAAAAATCTTCCTCCCCTTTTTTCATTAATCCGGGTTTTTGCCATTCCTTTTGAAAATTTTTCTGTACTAGACTTTTGAATTCCTGTTTGTTCAAGGGTATTTCTTTATTAACCCTTCCATTCCTTACCGTGTGTTTAGCTGCTTTGTCCACCATTCCGTTCCCTGTTATCCCAATGTGCACTGGAATCCAAGCTAATGCTACATGTACCCCCATCTGTGCTAGCAGTTATTAGACGTATAATTTCATTGATTAAATGACTTCTGCATTCTGAGACACTCTTTTTTATCACCATAAGGCCTGAGATTGAATCTGAAAAAAATGACTCTTGCTGCTGGGCACACATCCCAGATCCAATTTAATGCTAGTGTTATTGCTACTAGTTCGGCCATCTTGACAGCTAAATTACCCAATATTATTTTAGATGTACTAATTCCGAATGTTGGTACACTGTCCCCACTCTTCCTGTTTTTTTCTTATTTGGACCCATTCGTATATATTTAACAAAACCAACTTTATTTTTCATCTATATGCTGGTACACTTCATTTTTCACACCCACTGTCTCTTTTTTTACCCTTAAGTTTATAAAATAAATCTAAAGCTACATTTGAACATGCGACATTTCATCCATAACTAATTTTCCCATGACTAAAAGTTTTGACTTCATCTTTTCCTTGTCTTTCAAATCCAGCACCCACATTTTAACATGAACAGCACATGGAGGTCTAACATCATGCACTACAGTTTGCCTATCGAATTCCCAACAATCCTCGTATTTCTTTGGTACTTCCATCTTCTCATATGCTTTTGGTTGTCTCATCATTGGTCAGCTCTAATGGCACTTCATATATTGCCCCCTGTATTTCGGTCAAGTACTTTGGAAGCAGAAAATTATTTTAACTTTCCCTAGCATTTTAGGTTTTAGCAGTTTATCAGCTTGCTTTTTGTTTTCATGTTCAACTAAAAGACCACTGCCTCGCAGCCATCTAACTCTTACAGTATCCCCTATACATTTATCAATCAAACTACTTTCACAGGGTTAATATCACTGATCTTATTTCTTTGACTAGGGATCTTACAATTATAACCTTTTGGTTTATTTCCTTCCTCAGTTTTGCTTTTTTTTTTGCTGATATCATCATCATCAGTGGTGAGCTGGAGCCGGTTTGCACCGGTTCGCTAGAACCGGTGGTTAAATTTAGAAGCCCTTTTAAAACCGGTTGTTCCGCGAGGGACAACCGGTTCTAAAAGGGCTTCTAAATTTAACCAGCCCAAAGTGGCGCCTTAGGTGCCGACTCCATGGGTGCTCCAGCCCTGGAGCACCCAAGGGGAAAATTTGGTGGGTGCAGAGCACGCACTGGCAGCTCCTGGCCCCAGCTCACCTCTACTCTGCCTCCTCCCCTGAACTCGCCGCCCCACTCTGCTTCTCCGCCCCCCCGGCTTCCCACGAATCAGCTGTTCACGTGGGAAGCTGGGGTGGGCTGAGAACCAGGCCACAGCTTTGCACTCAGGCCCAGGGAGGCGGAGGTGAGCTGGGGCGGGGGGGCACGAGGAGGGCCCCCCATGCCGCAGAGGTAACCCGGGTGGGGGGGGCGTGCAGGGGAACTGCTCCCCACCTCAGCTCACCTCCGCCTCCCTCGGCCTGAGCGGGAAGCTGCTTCCCGCTGAACAGCTGATTCACGGGAAGCTGGAGGGGCGGAGAAGCAGGGTGGGATGGCGTGTTCAGGCGGGGAGGCCGAGCGGAGGTGAGGTGAGCTGGGGCCGGGCGCTGAGTGGGGAGCTGCCGGTGGGTGCTCTGCACCCACCAAATTTTCCCTATGGGTGCTCCAGCCCCGGAGCACCCAGGGAGTCAGCGCCTAAGGCGTCACTTTTGATGTGATCAGTGGGGGAGCAGCTGCTCCCCCTGCTCCCGCCGTAGCTATGCTACCCTGCCCCTAGGAGCCAGAGGGACCTGCCAGATGCTTCCTGGGAGCTCCCCAGGTAAGCACCTCCAGGACTCCCCACCTCGTCCCCCGGCAGGTGCCTCTGGCTTTTAGGGGTGGGGTAGGCACCCACTACGGTGGCTCACAAGACCCTCCTGCCCAGTTCTGGGGGCAGTCAGGGGACAGAGGAGGATGGGGCAGGGGTCCTGGGGGGGGCATCAAGGAACGCGGGGGGGTTGGATAGGGCAGGAGTTCCGGGGGGTGGGCAATGACCCCCTCGTGGGGTGAGGAGGGAACCCGTTGTTAAGATTTTGGCAGCTCATCACTTATCATCATTATCTGATTCTGCTTCTAGTCCCCCCCCGCAGTTCGTTTCCATTCTTCCTCTCTAATAGACTCTTCAGTTTCCAGAATGACTCCATTTGGGAATCAGAAAATTCTTCCTCGCCTTGCCCAGCCCTTAACTGCCAGCCTTAGCCACACCAAGTCCAGCCCTGCTCTGCTGTTGCTGCTGGGCTTATAAATCAGGCTGCTGGTCCTGCAACCAATCAGGTGCAGGAATTAACTAGGCAGTTCCAGGGCAGTGCAGCTAGCCTGTCATGGTATGTCTACAGTGCAATTAGACATTCATGGCTGGCCTGTGCCAGTTGATTCAGGCTTGGGCTGCAGGGCTGTTTAATTGCAGTGTAAATGTTTGGACTTGGGCTACAGCCTGAGCTCTGGGACCCTTCCACCTCTCAGGGAGAGGTCCTGTGCAGTTCCCTTGGTTCCCAGTGCTCCAGCTCCCTGTAGAAAGCCCCAGCATCTGGCTGCAGCCCTGCGAAACTGCCTTCTGCTTGTTAGTAACTGCTGGATAATGGCACCTTTTTGCTGGCAACAGAGGAGTTGCTAATAAGCAGAATCTACCATACTCACAGAGAAAATGAGGCCATAATTAACTCATTAAAACCAAGAACATTATTTATGTATTTTTGTACTGAATTATGACTGAGTAAATTTAGTTCATCAAACAGAACAGCTAAGACCTCTTGTTTAAAATAATAATACAAAATAGTAACATAACCATGTACCTCAGGTACCTACAGGTTGACCAAACATGGCACAGTACTACAACTTCATTCAGGAAGTTATTACTCACCTAAATCTTCCCACTGACTTCAATGAGACTACTCACATGAGAAAGTGTGGCAGGATTGGGTGCCTGGGGACTGGAAAAAAAGGTTATTCCACTCTCAAACACTTCACCAATAAAATACTTCTGTATTTGTGTCTGCTGTAGTCAGAATTAATAGCTGTCTAAGAAAGGTGAATAAAAAAGTTGATATTATTATGGTCTTGCAATAGTGAGCCCATAGTTAACATTGCACCAAAATGTTGTGTTTTACAGGCTCTGTATCTGAGTCTCACCCCCCCCCCAATTTTTTTCCCCCCAGAACCCTTCTTTGTAAACTTGCTGTAGGGAATTTGAATCAAATTTCAGCCACTTATTAGTGTGCGTGTGGAATCATCTCCAACATGTATTTTGGGTTTGTATGTTTTTGGTTATTTCTGAAATTTTGGAAAACCAGGACACTGATTCCCCCCGCTCCCCCACCACAACACACACAGTGGCTGCCCCCTGCTGTTGCCTGAGCATTAACATTATGACATCAGGAATAATCAGCCACTTACTACTTCTGCCCTTTCAGTTTAGTTGTGTACATGGGAGAAACACTACTGCTCTGGTTTGCATGGCAACAGCTGCCTGTGATATATGATTTGCGCCAGACCACCATAACATTATTACAGAGAAGAGTCAGAGGAGGCTCTGTAATGAAAGCAGACTGGGGCTGGATGAGCTTCGATGAGATTGTACTGGGGTAAGTTACACTGGTTCTTTTCAAAGGGTAATTGTTTGTTGTGTTTTTCAAAAAAGGTTACATAAAACAAGACATAAAATTCCAGTTCATGTATATTGTTTATTTGCATCTTATAAATTGTGGGTTATGGCTTTCTGAGTATTTACGTTTTTGAAAAAGTGGAAAACTGTAGATCCAAGTCCCTACGCAGTTTTTGGGTACGCAATCAAAAAACCCCAGTTATTTAGAAGTTGCAATAAAACTGAAGCTGCATTAGAAAAATCATGTTTTGGTTGAAAACAGTTTAATTACTTTCAGTATATTGGTCAACATGGCACTGAGTGGAGAAGTATGGAGCTTCACAAAGATAACAAGTGCAATAAAATATACATTGAAGACAACAAATGTATATGTTTTATTATTTAAAGAGCAAATATGTAAAAGATTTCCTTTCTATTAAAACTATTAGAGAAATTCACCAACCTAACCCCCTTCATTTAATGTTAGTTAAGGTTGCTTTAATCAATAAACTAAACTGTTGCTATGAGCAATGTATACAATTGAGTGGAAGTATTTTTCGTTTAGGAGTAATTCTTCACTGCTTTCCTCCGCCCGTGTAGCCAGTCATTAAATTTCATGCTACTTTTTTTCTCTCTTTTGGTCGCTGCCTTTTAACCATGTTTTTCTCTCTCATGTTTTTCTTTCCTAGCCCTTATCACTAGACACCCAACATCAACATTTTCGTTAGTGGAAGCTCACATGAGCTACCATTCTGTCCGAGTGTAGTTACTGGTGAGGGGAGTGAGCCACGATGCTTTTCCTATTGGTGCATTGTACAGCTTCTCGGGCTGTATTTTGCAAACACATCCTTTTTAAAGTTAAAAGGTATTCACTAAACAGCCTGTACAAATGTTTCATCAGTTATGGTTAAGGAAAGTGAGGAGGAAGAATGGTGAATGAGCCTACAAATCAGGGAATGTTCCCAATACTCAGTCTATTTTAACCATCATTAAATGTTAGAGCAGTATTTCTTTAGTATAGGTCAGATCAGGGGTTTTCAAGACTGTACAAACCTATGTCCCTTTTTATAGGGCTACAGGGCTCTCATGAGGGCTCATAGATACCCCTGTTTTGCTCTTCCTGCTGATCTTTTTAGTTGCTCCAAGGTGTGGAAAAGAGGGACTTTTCTGTCTGTAGTACAGTAAACTGTGAATTCAGTGCGTCTTGCTGAAACAGCAGCCTAAGTTTGAGCTGGCTTCCATCTGAATCCCGTGTAGTCCAGTTCTTGTAGTACTCCAGCACAGTGAGTGTGGACCTCCCTTCCACCTTGAAAGAGTTAAATGGGCTGAGATGGCTAAAACATAATGTGAACATTACTGTGAATGTCGGTTGTTTTGGCCTGTGTTGCAGATAGATATTACATATGGATAATGGTCAGCTATTATGGAAGCATTCTACATGATTCCTGACCTGGGGAATGCTTCAAAATACTATTCTACTAGTTAGTATTAGGGCCCTGCATTGTGCTTCTACATGCATAGAAATGATTTTGTTCATTTGGAATTGTAACCAAATAGTTTCCACTCCTAGATTATCTTCCCTGAGGAAAATCCATTTGAGTATGATTTCTTTTTTAGATACTGCAACCCTTCTTTCTGGAAACCCGATCTAGCTTTCCTGCATATTGTGAAGCCAGAGACCACCCAATCTTATTGATTTATATTGTCTGAATGTGTCTGAGTTACCAGTTACTATAAGTGGGTTCTTTGACAACCCAAATATAGTATGTTATTTTAAGGTTTAAGCTTCTGGAGTTTGCACGAAGACATGTATAGTTTTTGCTCCTAACGGTATGGCCATTACACTTACTCCATTTAGTTCAAATGCTGCTTTTAATTGGACTGATGCCAGTAATAACTCTTTATCTTCTGTCATGCTTGCACTGGAAAGCTCCCTGGCATGACCTTTGGATTCTCCTAGCCTTCACAGCTGTCCATATTATGTGTAGTCCAAGTTGAGTGCTCTTCAGCTCCTTTTGACTCCTCTAATTTGTAGATTAAGCCATTCTGCACCCATCCCATTCCAGAATTAGTTTTCTTGACTACTGTTCCCTTTGCTTTATGATTAATATGGAGCCTCTGTTTTGTCTGAAAATAATTGTCATAGGGAAGGAGGAAAATAACTCCACAAACTGTTCATGTTCCAAGTACAGTGTTTAATTTTGTTTTCTATTTCCTTACCAATTATGTCTTAGATGCTAGTGCTCACAGCTTTTTATCATTTTTATTCTGCCTCGTTATTGTATTTTAGGGCTTGAAGTCGTGGTAACAAGGTGATTGTCTTGTCTTCATAAAGTATTATCTTCTCTAAAGCCCTTTTAAAGGCTACTTCATAAGATTTACTTAAAAAAAAATCACTGTGTGTGTTCTGACTTCGTTTCTTCTCGTGTAGTCAAACTGCTATCAAACTTCATCACTGATATGAAAAACCAGAGTGTGTCCTGGCTAAAGCGGATCTAATCTATTCTTTCCTTTTTCAAAATGACTGTGGTGAAATTTCATGGAGGCAAAAAAGGATTAGCTTAGGCACCCATGTATTTCCCCTGCTTCACAGTCTTCCCCTGCTGTGGAAAACTGAAATTTGTGGACTTCACAAGAAATGAAATAATGTTACAAATCCTGGCAGTGAAGGTGGGAAGAATGGCAGTGGAAGCAGCATACTTCCTAATTTGTGCCTGGCCTTTTTCATAGATCTCCAACTGCCTACAGGGCTAGCAAAATAGCCTTTGGTATCTTCCAAGTCAGCAAATGGTAATTCTTATCCACCACTGTTGCTGCAACCTTGATAAACCTCCAGGATACAGTATAGTCCTTTAAAAAGAAAAGGAGTACTTGTGGCACCTTAGAGACGAACAAATTTATTAGAGCATAAGCTTTCATGAGCTACAGCTCATTTCACTGGATGCATCCGGTTGCATCGGATGAAGTGAGCTGTAGCTCGCGAAAGCTTACGCTCTAATAAATTTGTTAGTACTTGTGGCACCTTAAAGACTCCTTTTCTTTTTACGGATACAGACTAACATGGCTGCTACGCTGAAATACAGTCCTTTAGTACCACTGTCCAATAACATACATGTCAATGGCATGAGCCGCTGCACTTTGTTACAATCAGGTCACTCTTGTCAGGGAATGATAGTTTTTTCATACTTGGCTTCACACGTCTTTCTCGCATTTTATAAAGCACAGTCCAGACCTCTTTCATGCAGTGTTCACAGATTCTTCTTCTAGTATGTTTTGGAGATCATACTTTCTATTATCGGGTAAATTATAATAGTGTTTAGTATGGATCTGATTTTACTTTTGATCCCCATAACTAAAGGTGGTAAAAAAAAAAGTTGACTTGTGTAATGCAATGTCAGCAACTGTTCACACAGAGGGTGAGGACACATGGGTGCTAGTCATGCCTCTGACACTGAGACTGTGTGACCTTAGGCAAAGCACATAACCTCTCTATGCCTCAGTTCCCCCTGCCCTATAGTAGGAACAATACTAACCATCCCAGTTTCACAGGAGTGCTGGGAAGTTTAAACAGGGCCAGATTGCAAACCTCTCACTTTGGTGAGCAATTATACACACAATTCCATCTACCCAGTCTGAGTAAGGGGTTCACAGTTTGGCTTTTTCAAACATTTTGAAATCTTCCGATGGAATGTCTTACATAAGTGATAATGATGCTCATAAATGTTTAACAAATTATTTTGTTTATCCATTAACCTCTGCCTCCTAAAGATCACAATGTTCTATTTTCCAGTTTTCTTTTGAAAGCACACCACAGCAGTCTTGCAGATTTAAGATAATTCTCTTTTGGTTAAAACAGAGATCTATCTTTGAATTAAATGTGTTCATCTGGCTTCCCCCAAACCCCATAGCTGTTTGTCTATAAAGGTTACTTTCACTTTTAGCTTATTTAGTCTTGCCAGTTTTGTCTACTTCTGTATCCAGTGTGGTTAATGAAATCTGAACTATCAATTTTAACGTGATAAACCTCTGTTGAACCTCTCAGAAAGAGGGGGTATTTCTTTAGGGTGTTTTGGGTTCAGAAGAGGGCTCATTCACGTGGGCGAGTGGACAACGGCGCTAAAAACTAGGACTGTGCAGAAGTAACTGCTCTTAAAATATGCTTAGAAGAATTAGATTTCAGTATAGATTTCAGTTTAATTAAAATAGAAACAGAAGTTTTAGATTTAATTTTAGGCATCTTGTGGTATTTTCTTCTCCATGAACAATGAACTTCAGTAACAGGACATTGATTTAATGAAGCGAAAACAACTGAAACAGATAAGAATACCACGGCCCCAACACTCCTGTACTGCACAATATCCCTCCACTTTCTGTTTTATTTTTTTTAAAAGATTTCTTTCTTACGTGATCAAATATGGAAACTGAAAGAATATAAAAATATCTGGTGACATCTCAAACCATCTGAGCTTCTCTTTCATCATCTCTTACTACAGAGTACTTGAGAGAGGTATTGATTCTTGCAAAAATATTGGGGCCTCATTATGATTTCATTGAGCCTGGTGTAAATCAATGTTATAACTAACACTATACAATTGGAGTAAGAGAGGTCTGAATCAGGCCCCAAAATGGCTTATGCTAATTACAACCACAAGACATCTCTGTTCTAGCATTTCCCATAAGTAACAGTGCTGTGTTTCAAATGTTCAAGCCACATTTGTATAAAGAGCAGAATGACTGAGCTCTTAGAACTTATGTGAATTTAGTAAGATTGAAAAATGTCTTTTGTTGTCATCTTTTGATGATCAGTTTTGAGCTATAAAGCATCAGTAGGTGTAGCTTAGTTGGTATAATGCATACACAATGATTATAAAGTCACCAAGGAACCTTGAAAATCACAATCTCTCCCCACTCCCATTGAAGATTTAATAGCAGAAAGCTGTAATAGGGTTGCACGTTACAACTATCTTTTACAAAATTTATAGCACACTTGCTATTGTGCTTTGAAATACTTTGCTGAAATAAAACCAAACTACAATGGTCAGAATAAACAAAGAGGAAGGAAGATAGAGAGGTGTGCAGGCATCTGTATCGGAAAAGGCAGACCAAGACTACTGAAGCAGTGAAATGGGGCTAAAAAAGACAAGATAAATGGTAAGAAACACCGAGGGGCAAAGAGGGAAATTGAGTAGGTGTGGGATAGGAGATTGCGGGGGAACATGAAGGGAGAATGCGGTGGCATTTATCTAGCCAATGAGATTATTCCTTTAGCCTTTCTCCTAGTGTATGGCCTTGAAATTTTCCGCTGCAGTGTATATAGTTTCTCTCTCTTATCTGACATTTCATGCAGTGTTCCATCACTGCCCGTTACAATAATCACATTGTAATATGTTCCCTTCAGTATTGCATGTAATGGAGCATGAATTGAAACAAAGCAGAAATGAGGTGCAGTAGTTCATATCTTCCTATATGATGTAAGGTAGCTTTGCCTTCCTACCTGTTTTACACAGATTGTTATACATTCACAATACCAGATCAGAAATTTAATCTCATTTAGCTCAATTTAACAATAGTATATCAGCTGAAAGCTCTCTTTAAACAGTTTGAAAATGCTCATCTACGCGATAATACATGAAATAGCTCTATAGCCACAAAGAAAAAACGAGTTATGTGTCTGACTACAGCGTGTATGCTTGTTGGAATGCCAGTGTTGTAGAAAAAAGTCTGACCTTTCTGCTGCTTCTCCCCCATCAAGAAAGCTACCCAAAGCCAAATTAAAGAACAATAAAATGACTAAAAGTTGAAGAGGAACCCTGCAGTGTTTTTCTACTCACCAGTTTGCCCATGTACTGGCTCCCTTCCAATAGCCACATTTCACAGTCTAGTCACATGGTGAGTAGAGCTTCGTATCATCTGAACTTTCAGACTGCTATGATGAACAAAACGGAACAGCTCTGAACTTGAACCTAACAGGATTCAGATTTCCTTCGCATACTTTGGGATCCGTGATATTTTAAGCGTGTTCAAAGGATTTCAGAATGTGGTTCTCTATCCTCTTGTTAATCAGACATTCAGTAAAAACCTACCTTTTCAGACTTTAAGTTTCATAACTGTAAAACCTTAACAAATACCACAGTGTATGTACACTATAAATGTCATCTATGTCTCAACTCAGGGGATTTTGATTTTCCTCATCTGGGTTTTTTTTATAGATGAAAGTGGAGGAAAATATCCAACTGTAATCAAATGTTTCTTTACTACTCAAGCTTATTAGAGAGTCTGTTTTTAGGTTTTGATCAATGGCAGACTGGTATACCTTCAGGAACAATTACCTCTCTGATCCTAAAAGCAGTTTATGGCATCTTTTTGTTTTGTCTTGCCCTGAATCTGTTATGAATAAAACTTGGTCTGCAGCCAAGTATTCTTATTTGCATTTATTGGCTCACAATAGGAACATCAAGATTTACTCCAAGCGGACTTTCTTGCTAAGATTAGCTGCAATGAGGTTGAAGTGTCCATCAGCCATGACTGTTTGTTAAATTGGTACCAAGCTTATCTCTGTGTAATCTTTGCCACCTTTTGCTTTGTCTCTAAAAAAATCATTTCTTGGCCAACGTGAATGGTCTTTTCTATTTCACTGCTGATTTTCTGCCTAGTCTTGCAAACATTATACATAAGCAAGTAATCTTGCTCATGCACCCCCAAACCTGAAGCAAATACTCTCCAGCAACCACACACCACACAACAAAAACACTAACCTGGAACCTATCCTTGCAACAAAGCCCGATGCCAGCTCTGTCCACATATTTATTCAAGTGATACCATCATAGGACTTAATCACATTGGTCATGCCATCAGGGGCTCGTTCACCTGCACATCTACCAATGTGATATATGCCATCATGTGCCAGCAATTCCCCTCTGCCATGGACATTGGCCAAACCAGACAGTCTCTATGTAAAAGAATAAATGGACACAAATCTGACATCAGGAATCAAAAACCAGTAGGAGAACACTTGAACCTCTCTGGTCACTCAGTAACAGACTTAAAGGTGGCAATTTTGCAACAGAAAAGCTTCAAAAACAGAGTCCAATGAGAAACTGCTGAGCTTGAATTAATATGCAAACTAGATACTATTAACTTCGGTTTGAATAGAGACTGGGAGTGGCTGGGTCATTACACATATTGAATCTATTTCCCCATGGTAAGTATCCTCACACCTTCTTGTCAACTGTCTAAATGGGCCATCTTGATTATCACTACAAAAGTTTTTTTTCTCCTGCTGATAATAGCTCATCTTAATTAAGTAGCCTCTTATTCCACCTTTTCATGTTCTCTGTATGTATGTATATATATATCTTCTTACTATGTGTTCCATTCTATGCATCCGATGAAGTGGGCTGTAGCCCATGAAAGCTTATGCTCAAATAAATATGTTAGTCTCTAAGGTGCCACAAGTATGCTTGTTCCTTTTGCAGATACAGACTAACACAGCTGCTAGTCTGAAACATTGCCGTTTTAAGTTGATTAGAAAGTTGAGAGAGCAGATGCTGCCAGCAAGCTCCCTCTGTCCTGAGCCCTGTCCTGTTCCCTGCTGCTCTGTGGAGGTAGCCGGATGGGGTAAAGGAGCAGGGAGCAGGAGTGCGGGGGAGAGGGACACCCTGAAATTAGCACCACTCTTTCTCTCCCCCCCGCCACCCGCCACAGCAAGCAGGAGGCTCCTGGGAGCAACTCCAACGCAGAGGGCAGGAGCAGCACATGGTAGTGGGGGGAGGGACAGCTGAACTGCCAGCAATTGATAGCCTGCTGGGTGGCTGCCGCACAAGGAACTTAGGAGAGCGGGGAGCTGATACGGGGGCTGTGGGTCCACCCTGGTTCCAAGCCCCCACCAGCTAGCTGCAACTGGCTGCTCTTTCTGCTAGCAGTGGACAAAGCAGGTGGCTGCCAAACAATGTTATAAGGGAGCATTGTGCAACTTTAAACGAGCATGTTCCCTAATTGATCACCAACAAAACAATGTTAACTGGGATGACTTTAAGTGAGGAGTAAAATATTCTAAGAACCTTTTTATGGTTTCATTTAGATTTTTACTAAGAAATTCAGAGTCCAACTGGTTTTGAGCTCTCTTAGACTGTGTTCCTTAGTATAATATTTTTATTATGTACTACCAGGTACTATTTGTCATTAATTCTGACATACAAAGTATTGGATTTGTTTGAACTGCACTTAGCTTTGGTTGCATAGTATTGTTTTATTCAATGTGATAATTTCATACTTTGGATTTATGTGTGTGTGTGTGTGTGTGTGTGTGTGAATTTGAGAAAGCTTGCATCCAATGATAGCTGCTGTGTTAACTCAGGCCAGTCTGTGCAGCCTTAAAGTCTGTTCTCTGGAGGTACTCCCTTTCTGCTTTGGCACTCATTTCTGTTATTCTTCACACCATTATGTCTGGACACCAATGAAGCAGGGTAAGTGCTCAGTCGGTGTTGTTTTATGTGGCTTGACCTTCACTCTGTTCCAGAGAATGGCCTTAACAAGAGATGGTGAAAAGAAGCTTTTATCTGATGCTACAGAAACTCTTTGTTGAAGGTGAGGCATAGTCAGTAAATTTCAGGACTACAGAGTAAAGTAGGAATTGGCGTTTATACAGAAATTATGGATTAGGGAAATGTAAAACTTTAAAAGGGCAAAATTCTTGGGGAGAGTGGCTCTGTGGCTCTCCTCTCTTTTTCCCCAAATCCCAGCGCAGACAACCAAGCAGCAAAGAATCCAGTTCATTGGGAAGGCCAGAAGACTAGTTGCTAGCCCAACAGTGAAATGTGCTGAATTAGGATGGATGTTTTGGGTAGGTGGAGAGGCAGAGAGTGTATAAAAGCTTTATAGAAGGAGGAATCAAAGGTCAAAAGTATGCTTGGTGTAGGCAGAAGCCACAGTAATGTCCTACTAGGTGAATTGCAGCCAGTTTGGCCAAAACTGTTCCCCAAATTTTGTTGAACTATTACTTTTGTCATATGATAATTCTGCACAAATCCAGTAGTAACTGTAGCACATGCTGTTTATGGGAAATCAAGGCTCTCAGGAGGAGATACAATAATGTAGCTATTTTTAAATGTGTTTATTGAGCAATTGAAGAGCTATCATAAAAATACACATAAAAATATTTTTTCACCTCACTCAGGAAGGCTTTATGGAAAGTATAATAGTAACCCGCTTTTTCTCCTGACAGAAGCGTATTTAACTGACCATATTCTATAAATATGTCCTGTAAATGCTTTCTGAAAAATTGGGTAATTGTGGGTTATTTTGTGATGGTCTGTACAAAATGCACCCAATTATAAACTGTTCTATACTGAATCAGGGTTAACATATAGTAGCCATTAGCCAAAATGTATTCTAATTTACAAAAAAGTGCTGCTATGGTAACCTTAATGGTATTATGAGTGAAAATCACTAACATTAATTAGGTCCTTTTTAAGGTACAGTGGATGCAGTGTGTATTATCCACTCTGTTAATGGCCTTACATTATTGTTGTTTTATTATTTTTTATGATTATAGCTGCAAGGTGGCAAAATCAATGTATACCCATCATTTGGGCTGATGAATCAAGAAAATATTGGGTATTCTTGTCGAGGAGAAACCTGCAAATCTTGAAAAATAACTGTAAAAAATTGCATATTTTTGTTATCTGGTCACCATTTATTAATTTCTCTGAACCTAACAAGGATTCTACAAGGCATCTCACTGTTCTTTAAACCCGAACAAAATTACTGATAAAAATCTAAAATGTCATCCTATCCTTCATTTAACAACTGAAATTAGTCAATATAACTTGGTGTTTTTTTTATCTTTACGATTCTTTATTACTTAGTGATTTAAAATCTTGATTACCAAAAGATTTTAAAATATTCATTTTTAAAGTTGTTATTTTCTTGTTGGGGTAACTTAAATTATCATTATACTGCTAACTGCACAGAATAAAGAAATTTAGATAAGACTCTCACCCCAACAAAAGACACAAAAACCGTCTTTTCGGTCTGGGTCTACCCCACCGTGAAACCCTGTCAACCCTCCACAGAAGCCCATGCAAATAAATATGCCTTGCAGTGTTCCCAGAAGTACAACTGACCTATGTGGCCAATGGGAGAGCTTGTTCTAGAGCCCCCTTGCAAAGAATGCTCTACCATCAGCCCTCCTCTGTTAGATAGAGGATAATTTAGCTGGGAGACTATAGCTGCTGATTACAACCAGGGTAGTATGACTAGGGAGAGAAGCAGTTTCTTAGGTAGGAAGGTCTCAAGCCAATCTCACAAGTGGTCGGAGTCTGTGTTTTGTAGTAGGAGGCTCTAAATTCAATCCTCAATATTACCATGAGGTTTGAAATAGCCATGGTTGCATTGCAGTGAAAACTCTGAAGTCCTAGATGACTGCAGATGTTTTACAGTATATTGCATATCCATAGGGCAGCTATAGGGTTATAGTTTGTTTCATGCTGTTTACTAAACAATTGATTCTGAGTGGACATTTACAGGTGCCAGTGACAATAATGTATGAAGTGTTTCTTCATTTCATCATTTCAAATGAGGTGTGCGTGTGGTGTGCTATCCCTGAGTTTTATTCTAAGTCAGAAAAAAAGGTAACCACAAAATCAGATTTAGCTGACTGAAACCAATTACATGTTCAGAATATTGCATTGCTGATGATATTTGACTCATTTACGGTACCATGATTTTTGCACTTTTTAACTGAAATTGTATGGGATGTTCTTGCTACTTGAATCCTAGATTTTCCTTTAAGAGAAGCAAAACTCTCCTACATGTCCATAAATACATTCCATAATCTGATGTATTTATTTCAGATACTGGCATGTAAAGCACTTTCAATGAAACTGAAAGGCAAAACTGATAAATGGAAATACATTTAACGTATTGTGTAATTACCCTTTGGAATTCATTACCACAAAATATCAATGAATGAAAGAATGTAGCAGCTGAAAAATGAATGTACATTTACACAGACACTAATTACATACACAGTTATATTTTTATCCTATCTATTTTTAAATTAAAAGATCAAACATTCCTTTTGAAAATGCGGGAGAATTGTAAAGTCAATTATAAAATATTTAATATAAGGATCAGATCCTCAGCTGGTATCAATTGGCACAGCTCTCTTCACTCCTGTGGAGCTATGGTGATTTACATTAGCTGCAGATTTGTCTCTACACATTTTAAATACACTGCCTTTAAAATAATGAATAAAAACACCTCCATTATATCTGGCTGCTCCTCCAGCTATCCTATTTGTACATGTCGAGGAAGAAGTAGCTCTTGACAGGTCTGAAGCAAGAGCAAGTAGGAGCAATTTGGGGAGGGCATTCCAAGTGTAGTGTTAATGTAGGAGATGGCACAAAGCCACAAAGCTGAGTCAATCTTATTACCCAACACGTCTTGACAACTATTTTTTTATTAACAACTAGAGAGAGGAAAAGCATAAGCAAGTTAGACTAGATGATTGTGGTGTACAATAGTAGATTTATATATAAAAATAAACCAGGAGTCCTAGTGCCATTTTGGATATAAAAGTTGAGTTCATTTATAATTGTGCTTGTAGCCATATCTTTATTTTTTCTGTGTGCAAAGTGATCTGCATGAGATGACCAACACGATCTTCATGAGATGCTGCCTAATGCCAGCAGTCTGTGGGTATCCCCACAATGGGGAACATGGTATTATCAGAAAAAACTTGTCATGTTTTTGTGGAATAGGGTGAATACAGGAAAAAAGTATTCATGTGACTGAAACAAGATGATTTTAATTGATTTAGAAGCCTTTTTACATTCTTGTTCAAGTATGTAAGTTGTTTACTGGAAAGAATGTTCCTGTAAACATAAGCTTTGTAAATAAATGTTCATGAGCCTGTTTACTCAGGAAGTACTTTCATGGCCATGTAGAAAACCTCCACTTTATTATTTGCCCAATAGATTTGCTTAACAATTACACATGTTTTTGGATCATATGTGAACAGAAAAGGGGATTCTGCCTGTTTATCAACTTAAGTCATTCTACCAAGGAAGAGAAATAATAATATGATTTGACTTAAGTGACTGATGTGAATAGCTAACAATGAATAAAGAATACTCATAGTGTGACAGGTTCACAGACAAACCATAGACTAAATTTGTTCACACGGTCTACTGGTTCAACAATTGTGAATAATGATCAAAGTCATACAACTATGAGCTGTTTATGGGCTTGCTGAGAATGAACAGAAGGCAACATTCACTGGATAAAATATTTATATTGACTAATTCAGCCAGCTCTATTTTTGGCATCCCAACTACATAGATAAAACTGTGATCCAAGGATATCTCGAAAACACTGAAACACAAGAATGGTTCCTGATCCAAGGATATTAATATGCTGAGCAGAAAGTCTGTTGTTGAGCCTGTTGTAATACTTTGTTCATTGTCAGTACAGCCAGGACTAGAGTGAGTGAACAATGTTGATTAAAATATCTGCCACCCCACTAAGTCTGCAGTCTGTTGAAAATAGACTGGTTGCAGTATACCAGTATTTGGTGGTGGTCTTCTCCTACTTGTGAAAAAGAATAGAAAACATTTTTTATGCTGACATTCTGGGTGGAACATCATGGGGGGAAATACCTGCTTATGATATTTCCAGTGCTGTCCTCTAAGCTGCCTGCCAATGAAAAAGAGAACAGAAGGAACAGTGAGCAAGAGCAGAACAGCTAGAGACTGAAGCAAAATGACGATGGGAGAAGAGTCACGTAATCAGAAAGGGAAGAGGGAGGAAGAGAGAAGCTGAAAACAAATAAAAGGAGACAAGGCAGTTACTAGAAAGAGAAACCTATGCAGAAAGGGAAAGACATAAGAGAAAGCAACAAATGGACTAAAATTGACATCCAGAAGAAAAAATAATTCAAGTTTCCAGCCTGGCCAAAAACAGGCACTACCCATACCAGAAATTTAGTGAAAAGCATATCCTATCGAGATTTCCAGGCCAGGTTCTAGCCCAGTGATCTTTGGATACACTTCAGATAAGCATTTGAGGTGACACTGTTACTTCTCTATTTTGAATGGATGACTGGCAAAAGACAAATACTCTTCTCATAATCTCAATCTTTTCAGCTACCTGCATGTTTTAAAGTAACTATACAGAGGAGTTAATTCATTTTATTTTGAGTAATAAAATCCACTGATTCAAGGGCTTACATGCAAATCCATCTGGGATCCCATCAGGATGCCAAATACACCGTGGCCACTATTTTGGATGCATAATTCAAGAGTCAAGACCTTTTATTCTTGCTATGGATGCAATGGAGAAATCTCCATCAGAGTGGGCATGAGAAATTTATATTACCAAAAAATCACCAAAAGATCTAAGGATTGGAGAGAGAACTGTTTTACCTTTCTTGCTACAGCTGTTTCTGCCACTGGTTCATCTGCGTGCATTTTATCTCCCCCTCCCCAAGATATAAGAAAGCATCTGAAAAACAGAAGCCATTGTAATTTTATAGTTTATTGAACCCCAGATAAATCACAAATATAATCCTTGGGTTTACTGGGAACAATCTACCTGGCTTCTACTCGCTCACTGGCTCTTAAGCATCCTAAGTATCCTCCCATCAGTGTGTCTTTTGAGAGTCTACGTAGAGTAGAAGAAGCCTCACTACACAGATAATGTTCAAATCAGTGCAGCAGCTTGTATTTTTTACGTCAGTTTATCAGTGCCCAATTTCCAACTAATATTAATTCTGAAAAAGTGGTTATTTTGACGTTTCTTGGCACCAAATCCCAGAACTTTGTATTGAGGATTACAGTTGCTTTCGGACAAAATGTTACGGTCCGGGGTTTATATTGGGTGAACGAATCTACATTGTGAAAGTCCATTTAAAATTTACCCCTGGTGGTTACTGGGCATTCAATTTAATGATTGGAATTCATGAAATGGTCTAATACAGTATTACAAGCAACCAAAAGTTTGAATTGTTGACTTCAGAAGCACTATAAGACTGGAACCTTGAACCTCTGTGTCACTGTTTGCTAAATCGAATTTTAGAATCCGTAGAAAAGTTGAATCCATTAACTAACATTAAAAAAATCCCCCACAAAGCTGTTTCCAAATTAAATACCATTCTGAATATGTAAATAAGCATTTATTGGAAACATTTTAAAATTACTGTATATCTGAATATGAAAACTGGCCTAGAAAAACAATATGAATAGTCATATCCATACATAGAGAGCTAGTTTAGTTTATGCCAACTCACCTATAAATGGCTTTAATTTTTCAGATTTATGTAATCTCTTATGAATGTCTTGCAATTTAGTCTATTTGCTTTAATCTGAAATAACCTCAAGTGCTCCTTCACAATGCAAATATATGACTACCATGCAATTAAAAGGTTTCTTATCATTGCAAATTTACTTAATATGCAAGTTGTTTACTGTACCATCTCTAAACTGGTATAAAAACTTGATTTCTCTGGGATAGGGACTGAAATTTCTCACCTGTGATTATATAGCATTTCTTCACTCAAATTGGATTCTTCTGGCAGCAAAGAAACTGGACTTAAGAAGGCAGCTTGAGCATAAAAATTCTGGGCAGTTCAGCTCATCTTTGTCATGTCTGAAAACAGCAATACATCTTCATATTGGTCTGTATAACCTAAGGAAATAATTGGCATGCTCATTACCTTTCTTTCAAGCCAAGAACTGAGGAAAATTTGCCCTTTTGTGCTAATGATAAAGGATGGATATATGGCTCTTCTTGACTTTGTTGTGTCTTTGCAGAGCTAATTATTTTGCTGTTTCTTTGCAATTTCCCTCTCTCTATATATATATAGGAAAGAAGGTGACCACTTATTTTTCCTTTGTCCAAGGAGAGTCTTTGGCTATGAAGAGAATTTTTTAGATGGCCTAGTATCGATAACCCCAGTGAAAAACACATTGTATAAAGAATGTAGATCCCTACAAAAATACACAAAGTGATCTAAAGAGGTCAGATGTTAGAATCATGTTTGAATCATAAAATCCATATGTTTCTTGTTAGATGTAATTTCTAATACTGATGTTTTGTGTGATTATTTTTGTGAATTTTTCCTAGCTTAATAACACATCATTTCCCATCTTCTGGCACATCATATTCTATATTGAAATGGAAACAAAGCAATAATAATAATAATAATAATTAATAATAAAAATTTCCCCCTGCAGGTTCAGATAAAATGTGATGAAGCCAAATTAATCCCACATGTGATTAAAATTAGGAAAATGAGTTTAATACTAGATAGATCCACCCCATGCTTGTTGTTCTGATCTAAACTTAATAAAAAATAGTCTGTCTCATACACAGATATGTGAAACTAAATTGTTTCTTTATTCTGGGGTAGATACTGGTATGGGTGCTACCAGATCCCAGAATATAAATGAGATTTGGATAAATAGCAATAGTCTTCAAATCTTAGAGATGAGAAATATTGCATGAGGCTGCAGACTTTGCATCATATATTAAAATTGAAGCCTTGAACATGCAAGAAAATGAATGAGACTCAAAAAAATCCCAAAGAGGATACATTTGCAAAGAATAAAACTTAAAGTTTATTACATCATAGGATGATAAATAGTACATTCTTGGAAGACAGCAGAAATATTCAGACCTGGAATCTTTTGTGATCCATCCAGACTTCTTGACATGAATTGCTTTGTAATTTGTGATAACTGTAGTGTACTCTTGAGCTCCAGCCCCAGAGAGCATAACTATAAGATAGCCATCATCAAAGTGGATCAGAAGTGTGCAATGGTGATCCTAAACCCTGATAAGCTGCAGGAGCAAGCTATGGATCCAAGCTATCCTAGGCAAAAATCTTAGAGACTTTGAAGTCCCTTAGGACTGGACCAAAAGAGAGAGAAATTGAGAGCCCTTCAGAAAATGAAGCTGACCCAGTGGATCTCTCCTGTTCAGCAACCTTAATTTCTTTGCATGCGTTCCCTTTTAAGGACCTGCTTCTCTGACAGCCAGTGCTGGGAAGACACCTATGTACAACATTTGGACACAGATGAAGAGAAGAGAGGGATGAATATGTTGGGTTCTTCAGTGCTCACGCTGACATAGTTACAATTTGCATCTTGACCACTCTCAAATCTCTCTCACACACAAACAGGTTTCAAGACCTTTTCCCTTCTATTTAATCAGTTACAATAATTTGACAAGCTATTATCTATTCCTTCCCTACTGAAAAAAATTATTATAAAGGCATGTTATGAGGCAATGAACAATTGAGACAAAACCGTTTTTATATTATTGCTTTTAGAAATGGTGTGTATTATATATTGTAACTTCATGGTATTAACAATAAACATGCATCCTTAGAGGTCCTTTAACTATTTCTATATTGAGATAATGTACACAAATCAATAGACAGAAGATAATACCTTAACAGTACTGAGTCTCTGGATAGTGTTCTAAATCTGCTCCTGTAACTCTGTGTTGGCAAAACCCTTGTGCCTTTTGGGGGCCCCATTGACTTCAAGTGGAACTGAACAGAGGTGTAACTGGTTCATCCACTTGGAGGTCATTTCGGGATTAAGGCCTCTAACTTCAAGACTCCGTACCTTTTCGGATTACTCAGGATATGGTCCCAATGCTTGTGTCTGCTGCCTCTTTCATATGTTTCTGCTGGTGGCTTAATAAATCGCTTTGATGTCCTCAAGTAAAATGTATTTTGTGGTTTGTGATAGCTGTACCATTTCTCTAGATTTTCAAAATCCATATTCAGATTTAATTGGGTTTTCTGCTTTTCTTGGAGAATTTTAAGGGTAAGAGCTTGTCCTTTGTGATAAGATGATCACGAAAGGAAATTCTCATCTGTATTTCAAAACTTCTGCCAGTAGTGCCTCCTTTAATTGTTTGTATTTGATTTTTCCCAAGTGTGTAACACTGAGTATCATGAAAAATAGATAACCTGTGTCCTTCACAAGAAAAATACTGAATACTTCTACCGGTTCTTTTAATTAATAATTATATACTATGATGTGTCATTTCTGCAGTGGGAAATTTCCCATTGGAGCTCTGAGGTCTATCATTCTTAATAGTGAACACTATTAAAACAATGTATGTTGTTGCTTAGTCATAGTTGATATTTTCAAAGTCGAATGCCAAGGCCACTGCTGTATGTCACAGAACAGGTTTTATTGATCTTTTCTTTCTTTGTTTCACTTCCTAAGTCTCTCACCCTCTCTACCACTTTTATCTCTTTCCATCCCGAAGTGCCTTACTCTCTATTTTGTTGATCTGAAAAATGGTTTTCCCCAACATGCTTAACCAGAAGGTTTGCATTGACATTTTGCAATGATGCTTGTTTTCTTTTATCTGAATTATTTTGTTTAGATGGGCATTGACATTTATGTTTGTATAGAACCACAGGAAGATGGAAACACTTTCTCATTTGTATGTTATGGCTGAACTTCCAAAATGGTTTCACTGTTTTGATAGTGGGGAAAAAAAAGATGCACTTATTTTGATTTAATTTGATGAAACAGTTTGTATTTGAAGGTCAGATACTAAACAAATGGGACTCAGATTTGCAGTATGCATAATTTGTTTCATTGCAAAATACTGAAACACATAGGAGTGGGAATTTTACCTTGCTGCTCTGAGCAATTGCTCAAATAATAGGGAAATAAACGTCTACTGAATAGATGTTGCCACAGTATCTTAAGAATCTTCCTATATTGTCATGGGATATTCTTATTCTTGACCTTTGCAGTTTTGTCCATACAATGAAGCCATTTATTCCTCCAGAAAGAATGCTGTTCACCTAGCTCATTTTTTTTTTTAAAAAAGAGCTAGAGGCAGAAAAAGTTTCTTAATTTATTTTCATAGGCAAATGGTAAAACATGGCAAAGATATCGACATCAATGCATTCTTTTTTTAAAGGATTTATTAAAATGTCAAACTCTTGGGAGATGAAGGCTATATGAAGTGTCTGAACAAACATCAGATTAGCATTTAGACAATATTCTGCTATTGTTCAACTGTGGAGCATAAAACTGGTGAACTGAATTAATTTGGAATTTGGCAGGAATTCTAATAGGTGGAGGTAAAACATGCAAATAATTGAGTGATTTTGAAGCTTGTTGAGACATTTATTGGAATAAATTAAGGAACATCCTGGCTTACGAAAATTCTTGCAGAGGCTAGACTAAATCAATGCCAAGCAAACACACAGTTTCTATTTATCTGTGAAGTTGAACTTCTGGAATATATAAATATGAAGGAAAAATATATTCTTATTAGGTTTTAACAGCAAAGCCTAGTTTGCAAATTGAATCTTTTTGCATGATGAAGATTACGCTAATCTGTTGGAAAAAAATTAAGGTTATAGGTGGAATGAGTTCAGGTTTGAACCTACTTTCCTTCATGCATAGATAATAAATTGCCGTATCAGTGGTTATTTAGAGTCTTTGATGGCATTCACAGATAAGGAAAAGAATGGTGGATGTTTCATTTTTAATAGAATGGCCTTCCCCACACAAAGGCCTGACAGTTAAATTACTATAGTTTATAGACCATAAATTGTGAACAATTCAGCTCTTTTCCCTCACATTCACATTATAGATCTAATTAGGAATAGACAGACTATTTAATGTATACATATATATGATATATGATGGGATATAGTGTTGATTCTAGCAGGGTTTATAAAATGGCCTAGATTAAGGAAGCAGTTTATTTGTCTAATGAAGAGTCTGAACTGTAAAATGAATTGAGACCATACAACTAAAAGGAATATATTTACTAAAACATTAAAATAGCTATTTTATAACAGAGAAATACCCTCAAGGTGTGTGACTGCAGGGACGTACTTGCATTTTGTGGTTTCTGGAGGAGCTCTTGTCCCTTAGAGATTTGCAGAGATTATCATATATCCTTGTTTGTTTATAATATATAATAATTTTGAAAGCACCAATACTAGAATTTTTCCAAGTGCCCAACATGTATCATCTGTCGTGAACAAGTGCCATGAAAAGCATTTTTCTTAACTAACTTCCTTGTCCTCTTGGTGTCTGTTAGAAAACCTTAGCAGTTACTTAGAGAACAAGTGGTTTGGCCAAATTTAGAGCCCACTGGAAAACTGTGTGTTCTAGATTTAGGGCCAAATAATTTCTGCTGTTTAACGGAGGTGAAAATAGCACTTTCAAATGGCAATCAAGCCCCCTTTTCCTCAGGGGATTCATGCTCCCCATACCAAGGAAGGGCAATAAATGATTCCACTTGTTGGGGTATCTTTAAGTTCTGCGGGGAGCTTCAGGCTCTATGCACTAAAACAGTATATCCTCTCGTTCAGAGTTGGGCAAACTACGGCCTGCGGGCCACATCTGAACCGTGAGACCATCCTGCTGGCCCTTGAGCTCCTGGCTGGGGAGGCTAGCCCCTGGCCCCTCCCCTGCTCTCCTCCCTCCCCCCGCAGCCTCAGCTCGCCATGCTGCCAGCACTCTCTGGTGCTCTAGACTTAGCGCTGGCTTGGCTGGCTCCACTGTGCGGCGCAGCTGCCAGTCCTGGTGCTCTGAGCGGCGTGGTAAGGGGGTGGGGAGTAGGTGGGGGAGGGGGGTTGGGTAAGATTGGGTACCAATTTTGCTGCCCCAAGCAGTCGCCACCAAATTGCCACCGCCCCAGAAGAGTGGCGGAGGTGCCGCCCAAAAGCTGCCGAATTGCCGCCACAGGACACGGACTGCCACCCCATTCTGAATGCCGCCCCAAGCACCTGCTTGGAAAGCTGGTGCCTGGAGCCAGCCCTGGGTAGGGAGTTCCGGGAGGCAGTCAGGGAACAGGGGACAGTTGGATAGGCCTGGGAGTCCCGGGGGGCCTGTCAGGGGGCAGGGGTGTGGATAGGGGTTGGGGCAATGAGGGGACAGGGAGCAGAGGGGGTTGGAGAGGGTGGGGTCCTGGGAGGGGGAGGTCAGAGGACAAGGAGCAGGTGGGGTTGGATGGTCGAGGTTTCTGAGAGGGGCAATCAGGGGGCGGGAAGTGGGAGGAGGCAGATAGGGGGCAGGGGCCAGGCTGTTTGGGGGGGCACAGCCTTCTCTACTCAGCCCTCCATACAGTTTTGGAACCCCAATGTGGCCCTCAGGCCAAAAAGTTTGCCCACCCCTGCTCTAGTTGCTTTAGCTATTCCATAGTCCTGGCCAGTAGCACCCACTTCTGGCCATGTGTGAGCATGGTGGCAGAAAGAAGTGTGCCTATTTTGTACTGCCACCCCATGGTTGGACTTCCTGGAGCTGGCCATCTATGAAAATCATCACCAGCTTCACAAAACCCTCCAAAGGGATGCTGGTAATGAAAGCACTTAAAGGACCATTAATGACAGCAACACTGCTGGATGCCAAGTTTAGTAATAATTTAAAGTCATTTTTAAAGATTTTTTCATCTTATCACCATTCACTAGTATCAGCATGTTCCTATTACTTAGCAATGGTAGCTGTCAGATATGAAAGCACTTTGCAAGGACTCCACATGAGTCTGAGATGCAGTTAATTATAAAACCTCCTTTGACTGATTTTACAATAATGAATGGACTTTGTCAGTGAATCAGATGGCTGTCACTCTCCCAGCTACAGTCATTTTGACAGTTCCAAATGCTCATTTGATTTTTTCCCCCCGTGTATAAAAAAAGATAATGATAAGGTTACATCATACTTACAGCTGCTTTTCTTCTATCTCTGTCACGTTGGTGAAAGATGATGAACTTTTCCCAGGCTATGTATTAATTTATTTCTGCCAATCTGCTAAACCGAGAATGCCAGGTAGCTCCTCAGTTGTCCATGAGCAAAGCCAGCACAGCTGAGGATAAGGAGTACCAAGGTGGGATTAAGCTGGCCATGTTTGTAGCTCTTGAATCCTGGGGTCTGCTCTCTATTTGTCTGATTCCTGGAATAGTCAGCCAGTTTCCAGTAGCCCTCAAGGACTGTTCCAGCAGATGGGAATCACTGAAACACAGGTTTACTCCACTCCCACACACACAACTTTTTGCCTAGCCTTGTCCCACACAAAGGGACATGGAAGGACTGATGTTGTAGGAGCTGCTATGGAGGCCTTACTGCACTTATGGCTTCACCCCCATCTCCCAGAGTGGGAGTCCTCAGGTGGCTTTTTAAACCAAGATTGTCTGCTGTGCACTGACAGAGTTTATATGGTGTCTAAGATGTTTGAACTCTACCAAAAAAGACAGACAAAAGCTGAGTAATGCTAATTATTCCCAGTAGTTTTTGCCTTTAAATAGCTTGTTACCTCTCTAATGGTGCTCACCATGTTCTGGTTCATTTCTAAAACACAGAACAGCCATGAGTATTTTGGGATGGAGATATGACAGAAGCTTGTGGAACATGGAGGTGGACTCCAGAAAGGAAGTTCTGGGAATTGCCGCTCAATAGAGAGCAGAGAGAGAGAGACTCAAAGGAGTCCAGTAGGGTCTGACGAGAGAAGACAGACCCTCAGGAAAGAGAGGCTGGGCTCAGCTTGAGACTGGGGTGAAGACTCTGTGGTTTTTTGGACACAGATTTTGCAAAATGGGTGCATTTTTCTCTCGTGACTTAGCTGGAGGGCCAAATGACTGCAGCAAGCCACTGCAGCAATCACATTAGGTTGGAAGGTCAGGTGATCCAACCTGAGGGAAGAGAAACTGAGGCCAGATTAGTTATGTAGTGCTGTTACAGACTTGCATGCTTGTATATAGTTAGTAAATATAGTCATCTGAATCCAACTGTGCCTGTGTAGTTTCCTCCTATTTTTATTGTTGTGTAATAAGCAAAGATGCAAGAGGCAGTTTATTATTATAAAAACTATAAAGATTGGTTTGAATAACTATCTAAATATTTGAGTAATTGTTTCTCCACTTGGAATTGGTAATCAGGTTAATCAGCTTCATTTCACTTAATTTAATAAGAACCCTTAAAATTGTACTGTAATCTTAAAATGTGGCTCTACTCAGAAAAGTGAAGATATAAAAAGACATCTTATGCAACAGAGCTACTCCTTTTGTGTATTCAGAAACATATCTGGTGACTGTAGTTATAAAAACAAGATTTACCGCTTTTTATTCTGGTTAGCAAAGAGGAGCCAACACAGTTGAGGGAGAATGAGCTAAATTCTAGTCTATCTTGCGTATCATCAACAACTTAGTATCAGAAGGGTAGCTGTGTTAGTCTGGATCTGTAAAAGCGGCAAAGAGTCCTGTGGCACCTTACAGACTAACAGACGTATTGGAGCATTCATCCGACGAAGTGGGTATTCACTCACGAAAACTTATGCTCCCATACGTCTGTTAGTCTATAAGGTGCCACAAGACTCTTTCCCATCAACAACTTAGTGGTGTTTATTGGTTCCATTCAATTATTCCTGTGCAAGCCCCTTAGAAGGACAGGGTAGGTGATGTACAATACCCAGACCTGAAGAAGAGCTCTGGGTAAGCTCAAAATCTTCTCTCTCTCACCAACAGAAGTTGGTCCAATAAAAGATGTTACTTCACCCACCTTGTGTCTCTAATATCCTGGAACCAATCTGGCTACAACAACATTGCATGTGCAAACCGATTGAAGACAGCGAGGCTGCTCATATGTCATTGAAGGCAGTAGTGAGCACATACAGTAATGCTGATGGCCTAGTTTAGGCTGCATTACTGGATGGTGATATCTGAGGTGGAAAGAAGTCAGCTTGGCTGTCACAGCCCAGGTTGAGTTTTTAGGGATGCAAGTTAGAAAAACATCTTTTTACTTGTGAACTTGAGCACATTTGCTATGGAAATAAAAAATGAATAAAACTGTCAATTGAATTTTTAGCATCAGCTTTCAGAATAGAAGAACACCCGACAGCATTTCATTTATGATGCCCCTATATATGATTGATGCCTCAGAAATTGGTTGGATTTTTTCACTGAGCCAGGGAAAATAATCCTCCCCCTCAATGTAGGACATATTACTTGCGTTTGTAGCCAAAAAGGACTCACTTCAGACTTAAGGCTTTGGCCTTTTGCTCTCTACAGCTACAATATTTGGCAATTTATCCACCAAATAGATTCAATTGAAATTAAGATGATTGTCACATAAGTCAGACTTGGATTTCTCTAGGATAAAGACCTGGTGCCTTACTCAGTCTTTTCCCTTGTGTTATGTTAGTCTTCAGAAATATTTAATTATGGTATTTAAAAAAAGAGGGGAAGGATGGTCCAGTGGTTAGGCTTTTGGCCTAGGATTTAAGGGGAGGGATAGCTCAGTGGTTTGAGCATTGGCCTGCTAAACCCAGGGTTGTGAGCTCAATCCTTGAGGGGGCCCTTTAGGTATCTGGGGCAAAAATTGGGGATTGGTCCTGCTTTGAGCAGGAGGTTGGACTCGATAACCTCCTGAGGTCCCTTCCAACCCTGATATTCTCTGATTCTATTATATACACCCAGAACTCATTATGCTTGACAACCATCACATACTGAACATTATCTGGATGTCTGTAATAAGGTTAATGAATATTAAAAATGAACATTGACTTTTAAGCAGAAGTATAGAAAATCTTTTTTCTGGTTCCACCAGAAGCACTCGTCCTGTGAACAGCCTAAAATTTCCATCTTTCCTAAATTTTACAGACTAAATTATGATTTAATTGGCATCACTGAGACTAAATATCATGACTGGCATAATGGTATAGAGGGGTATAGCTTGTTTAGGAAGACCAGGCAGGAAAAAAGGGAGGAAGTGTTGTATTATATACCAATTATATATAAACTTGTTCTGAAGTCCAGAAGGAGGTAAAAGGCAAACTAGTTGGAGTCTCTGAGTGAAGATGAAAGAGGAAAAAACAGGGTTGATTTCATGACCAGTATCTACTATAGACTGCAAAATCAGGAGAAGGCGGTGGATGAGGAATTTCTAGGATAAATAACAGAAATATTCAAAACACAAGTTTTGGTTGTAATGGGGAACTTTAAGTACCCAGACATCCGTTGGAAAAGTAATACAGAAAATCACAAAATCTCCAATATATTCTTAGACTGTAGTGGGGACAACTTCTCGTTTCAGAAGGAGGAGAAAGTAAGCAGCGGGACAGCTATTTTAGACTTGATTTTGACTAACAGGGAGGAACTGTTTGCAAATCTGAAGGTTGAAGGCAATTTGGGTGAGGAAAAGTAAGGAGTGAGAGCAGCAGAATAAAGATAATGGACTTCAAAAAAGCAGACCTTAACAAATTCAGAGAATTGGTATGTAGGGTCCCAGGAGAAGAAAATCGAAGGTTTCTCAGGTTTCAGAGTAGTAGCCATGTTAGTCTGTATCTGCAGAAAGAAAAGGAGTACTAGTGGCACCTTAGAGACTAACAAATTTATTTGAGCATAAGCTTTCGTGAGCTACAGCTCATTTCATCGGATGCATGCAGTGGAAAATACAGTGTGGAGATTTATATACACAGAGAACATGAAACAATGGGTGTTACCACACACACTGTAACAAGAGTGATCAGGTAAGGTGAGCTATTACCAGAAGCAGAGCTTGGAGGGAAAAAACCTTTTGTAGTGATAATCACGGTGGGCCATTTCCAGCAGTTGACAAGAACGTCTGAGGAACAGTGGGGATGGGTGGGTGGGGGGAATAAACATGGGGAAATAGTTTTACTTTGTGTAAAGACACATCCACTCCCTGTCTTTATTCAAGCCTAAGTTAATTGTATCCAGTTTGCAAATTAATTCCAATTCAGTAGTCTCTCATTGGAGTCTGTTTTTGAAGTTTTTTGTTGAAGAATTGCCACTTTTAGGTCTGTAATCGAGTGACCAAAGAGATTGAAGTGTTCTCTGACTGGTTTTTGAATGTTATAATTCTTGATGTCTGATTTGTGTCCATTTATTCTTTTACGTAGAGACTGTCCAGTTTGGCCAATGTACATGGCACATGATGGCATATATCACATTGGTAGATGTGCAGGTGAACGAGCCTCTGATAGTGTGGCTGATGTGATTAAGCTCTATGATGGTGTCCCCTGAATAGATATTTGGACACAGTTGGCAACGGTCTTTGTTGCAAGGACAGGTTCCTGGGTTAGTGGTTTTGTTGTGTGGTTGCTGGTGAGTATTTGCTTCAGGTTGGGGGGCTGTCTGTAAGCAAGGACTGGCCTGTGTCCCAAGATCTGTGAGAGTGATGGGTCGTCCTTCAGGATAGGTTGTAGATCCTTGATGATGCGTTGGAGAGGTTTTAGTTGGGGGCTGAAGGTGATGGCTAGTGGCATTCTGTTATTTTCTTTGTTAGGCCTGTCCTGTAGTAGGTGACTTCTGGGTACTCTTCTGGCTCCGTCAATCTGTTTCTTCACTTCAGCAGGTGGGTATTGTAGTTGTAAGAATGCTTGATAGAGATCTTGTAGATGTTTGTCTCTGTCTGAGGGGTTGGAGCAAATGCGGTTGTATTGTAGAGCTTGGCTGTAGGCAATGGATCATGTGGTGTGGTCCGGATGAAAGCTGGAGGCATGTAGGTAGGCATCGTGGTCAGTAGGTTTCCAGTATAGGGTCGTGTTTTTGTGACCATCGCTTATTAACACCGTAATGTCCAGGAAGTGAATCTCTTGTGTGGTAGTTTCTCAGTTTACTGTTATGTCTTTAATATTGTCTCTATCTCGATCATAAGGAAAGATAGGAAGAATAATTAAGAGACCATTATGATTCCGCAGGAGCTCTTCAATGACTTGAAAATTAAAAAAGAATCCTACAAAAAGTGAAAAACTGGACAAATTCCTAAGGATGAATACAAAAGAATAACACAGTCTTGTAGGGACAAAATCAGAAAGGGTAAAGCACAAATGATTTACACATATCAAAGCACACAAAAGGCAATAAGAAGAAGTTCTGTCAATGCCTTAGCAGAAAGATAAAGGACAATGTAGGTCCACTGTTTAGCACAGAAGGAGAGCGAATAACTGATGATATCAAGAAGGCTGAGGTGTTTAATGCCTATTTTGCTTCAGCCTTTACTAAAAAGGTGAATTGTGATCAGATACTTAACACAATTAATATGAACAACAAAGGGGAAGGAACACAAGCAAGAATAGTGAAATAACTGGTTAAAGAATATGTAGATAAATTGGATGCATTCAAGTTGGCAGAGCCTGATGAAATTCATTCTAGGGCACTTAGGGAATTAGCTGAAGCAGTCTTGGAACCATTAGCAATTATTTTTGAGAATTCGTGGTGGACAGGTAAGGTCCCAGAGGACTGGAAAAGGGCAAATATAGTAGCTATCTTGAAAAAGGGGAACAAACAGGACCCACACAATTAGAGATCAGCCAGCCTAACTTCTGTACTTGGAAACATACTGGGAAATTATTAAACAATCATTTGTAAGCACCTAGAGGATAGAAGGGTTATAAGTAATAGCCAACATGGATTTGTCAAGAAGAAATCATGCCAGACTAACCTAATTTCTTTCTTTGACAGGGTTACTTGTGTATTGGATGTGGGAGAAGCTACAGATGTGATGTATCTTGATTTTAGTAAGGTTTTTGGCACCGTCCCACTTGACAATCTTATAGACAAACTAGGGAAATGTGGTCTAAATGAAGTTACAATGAGGTGGGTACACAGCTGGTTGAAAAACTGTAGTCAGAGTAGTTGTCAATGGTTTACTGTCAAACTGGGGGGATGTATCAAGTGCAGTCCCACACAGGTTTTTCTGGGCCTGATACGATTCAGTACTTTCGTTAATGATTTGGATAATGGAGTGGACAGTGTGCTTACAAAATTTGCAGATGACTCCATGTTGGGAGATGTTGCTAGCACTTTGGAGGACTTGATTAAAATTCAAAACCACCTTGACAGATTGGAGACTAGATCTGAAATTCAACAAGGTGAAATTCAATAAAGACAAATGTGAAGTATTTCACTTAAGGAGGAAAAATCAAATGCACAACTACAATATGGGGAATAATTGGCTGGGCAGTAGTACTGCTGAAGACGATTTGAGGGTTATAATGAATCACAAATTGAATATTAGTAAAAATATGACATAGTTATGAAAAAGGCTAACATCATTCTGGCATGTATTACCAGGAGTATAAGACATGGGAGGTAACTGTCCCCCTCTGCCTGGCATTGGTGAGACCTCAGCTGGAATACTGTATCCAGTTCTGGGTGCCATGCTTTAAGAGAGATGTGGACAAATGGGAGAGTCCAGAACAGAGCAACTAAAACAATAAAAGGGTTAGAAAAGCTGAACTATGAGCAAAACCTATTTGGTCATTTTCTATTTTGGAGAGTGGAAAAAATACACCTTGGCATTAAGAAAAAAGTATTTGTCATCTATTTTAAAGAGTTCGAGTATATCAGTGGTTTGGGGTGAAAACCTGAAATTTGGTCCCTGGGTCACAGATATATGTTTTGGTGGTCCAGAGAAAATCTGTTTTTATTTGGTTGAATTCTTAAGGTTTAAAATGTTTTGCACAAATGTGAACTGAATTTTCTTATAACTTTTCTAGCGACTGTCTCTCAGTGTACCATTGGCACTTACATAAACTGGAAGTAATTCTCATTCAACATATAATCTCGCAATATTGTTTTGGCTCTAGGCATGCATTTCTAAAATGTTGAGTTGAATTTAACTTCAATGCATGTGGAGTACTCCAAAAGTGTGAGTAGAATTATATATAATTGATTTTGACACACTCGGGACACTAGCAATAAAATATCATAGAAAGGAAAAATATTTCCTAAGCTTGTGGAATACAGCCCAGAGCTGAAGCCATAGGTGTGTATTGTGCTTTACAAACAAATATAGACAAAAGATCAAATTTCAGTGGTACTTAACTGAGTTTTCAGACTTCAAAAGGAATTTTTGATCCATTAAGGACTGCAAATGTGGGTAAGGTCTCTTCCCCAAGGGTATGTCTTCACTGCCCATTTAGCCCAAACTCTTACCTGGGTATTGCTCCTTAGACACCCCCATCACCCACACATCCAAACTTATCACCCAAATTTAGTGTTGCTTTTAAACTGGGATAGCTGGCTTGGTTTGGGGGTGTGGGTTAGAGCCCAGGCTCCACCTTCCCTCAAGCTGGTAATCCTTCTACTTTGTAGTGAGGACAAGTCTAAATCACCCAAGTGTTGATGGTCCTCTAACACCTTCCCACAATCCCTCCCCTCTTCTTGTGATCCCAGAAGGACAACCAAGTTCTCCCACAATTCACAAGGAAAGAATCGTAGAGCAGCTCAGCTGACTACAGCATGAACCACCATTGGATATGCCCCCAAGAGTCCTAGCAACATACACTGGTGCGTGCTGCACCAGCAAGGACAGAGTAACTTGGATAGGGCTTTGCAGTATGGCTGCTCACACCTGTACTCTGCTAACCTGGGTGCTCAGACCTGGGTGCTGATTACCTGCGCTAACTCCGCAGTGAAGACATATCCCAAGAGTTATAGAGGGTAAATTTTAAAATGTGCCTTAGATTTATACCCATGCATCTTGTATGTTTATCTGCATGCACAAAGCTCACATGTATTTATAGAAACTGGGTAATTGCAGTACACAATTTATGCAGGTAGGTAAAAATTTTACCCAATAGGGTGAATATAAATTTTTTGGGCACAGTTCTGGAAGCTTGTTTAACATTCTAGAAGCAGATGTATTAAAGAAGACATTTAATTATACTGGGTAAAAAGGAGGTTCTTTTAAATGACAAGTAATTGTCAAATTTTTCATTCATGTTTTTCCTGAATAAACTTTCATAGCCTTTTAGGGCTAAAGCAGTGCCTAATTACAGAAGTTTTGACAGTTTTAGCAATGTAGTCACCAAATTCAACACAGTGAATTTGGGAGAGTCAACTTGGTATGAATGGAGACGTAAAAAGAAATCAACTTGTTTACATTTTTACCCTCTCTCAGGGCAAATAGTATGTTTGAACAATTAGAGACTCTCCTCTCCTCTATTTCTGAAGTCTTAAGTAAATGTCATATTCCAGATATATACAATTAAATATACTAGTGGCTACTGAAGATCTAATCACTTCTTTCTTCAACCACTCATATGACAGCTGCATAACTTAATTAGCTATTTCCTTATCTAAACTAAGAGAGTTACCTGATCAGCACAAAATAGTACACCTACTGCTGTGGATTAAAATATACTGCAGGCCTTTTTAGGTGCTTTTTTCAGAGACGGACAGCTGTCATAATCAGTGTGCTTTACTCAGTATTGTAAATGGGAACACTGTGGGTGTGCATGGTGACCTAACTTGTCTATGATATTTTGGGGACAGTCCATCAGTATGAATTTATTCCTTTAATTCAGTGCATTTTCTTACAGTTTGGAAGTAAAGATAATCAGAAGTGGAGTAAGTTAGAACTAGGGTAGGAATACTTTTGGAAGTTTTAGTGCTCTTTGTACATGTATCTATGATGGTATACACTAAAATCTGTGCCACACGGTGCCTGTTGACTATTTTAACAGCCACAGCAGTACACTCTGCATCTCAGCTCCCTTTTTTGATACAGGAGGTCAAGCTAGATGACCGGAGTGGTCCCTTTTGGTATTGGAATCTGTGAAACTGTCTTTCAACATTTTCCAGGTTTCATATACATTTGCCTCTTTTCCATTTGTTTTCATTTTCAACTAGTAACTTAAGAATATAGAACTTGCTTTTTCTAAAAGATCAGAAATCTCCTAGGGAGTCAGTACTAACTATAAATTAAGCTCTATACCAGTTAAACACATAGTTCTTTGGTCTGCACTTCCACTTGCATTAGCTCTTATTGGCCATATATTCCTAATGGCCATACATATTCCATCCAGTTTTCATAGCACACTTTCTATTTATCTTTATGCCAAAACTTTATAAGGAGCATCCATGTATCAGCAATGCAGATACAGGTGAGCAACCGTTTTCATGTTCTCTCCACAGGTACTAATGCAGAGAGTGGACTAGATGATACATCTGAGGGAAGGGAGCAGAAGAAGACTCCACCGATTGGAAGGCATGAGATGCACTGTCCTAGGGATGGAGGTTCCACGACCACTGCTCCCAAGAGAAGGAGGTGGGTGGTGGTGGTCGGGGACTCTCTTCTCAGGGGGACTGAGTCATCCTTCGGCTGCCCCGACTGGGAAAACCGAGAAGTCTGCTGCTTGCCAGGAGCTAGGATTCACGATGTGACGGAGAGACTGCTGAGACTCATCAAGCCCTCAGATCGCTACCCCTTCCTGCTTTTCCACATGGGCACCAATGATACTGCCAAGAATGACCTTGAGCGGATCACTGCAGACTACGTGGCTCTGGGAAGAAGGATAAAGGAGTTTGAGGCGCAAGTGGTGGTCTCGTCCATCCTCCCTGTGGAAGGAAAAGGCCCGGGTAGAGACCATCAAATTGTGGAAGTCAACAAATGGCTATGCAGGTGGTGTTGGAGAGAAGGCTTTGTATTATTTGACCATAGGATGGTGTTCCAAGAAGGAGAAGTGCTAGGCAGAGACGGGCTCCATCTAACAAAGAGTGGGAAGAGCATCTTCACAAGCAGGCTGGGTAACCTAGTGAGGAGGGCTTTAAACTAGGTTCACCAGGGGAAGGAGACCAAAGCCCTGAGGTAAGTGGGGAAGTGGGATACTGAGAGGAAGCACAAACAGGAGAGACCAAGAGGGGAGGACTCCTGCCTCATACTGAGAAAGCAGGATGACCAGCGAGTTATCTTAAGTGCCTATACACAAATGCAAAAAGCCTGGGAAAGAATCAGGGAGAACTGGAAGTCCTGGCACAGTCAAGGAATTATGATGTGATTGGAATAACAGAGACTTGGTGGGATAACTCACATGACTGGAGTATGGTCAAGGATGGATGTAAACTGTTCAGGAAGGACAGGCAGGGCAGAAAAGGTGGGGGAGTTGCACTGTATGTAAGAGAGCAGTATGACTGCTCAGAGCTCCGGTATGAAACTTCAGAAAAACCTGAGAGTCTCTGGATTAAGTTTAGAACTGTGAGCAACAAGGATGATGTCATGGTGGGAGTCTGCTATAGACCACCAGACCAGGGGGATGAGGTGGATGAGGCTTTCTTCCGGAAACTAACAGAAGTTTCCAGATCACAAGCCCTGGTTCTCATGGGAGATGTCAATCACCCTGATATCTGCTGGGAGAGCAATACAGTAGTGCACAGACAATCCAGGAAGTTTTTGGAAAGTGTAGGGGACAATTTCCTGGTGCAAGTGCTGGAGGAACCAACTAGGGGCAGGCAGAGGTCTTCTTGATCTGCTGCTCACAAACTGAGAAGAATTAGGAGGGGAAGCAAAAGTGGATGGGAACCTGGGAGGCAGTGACCATGAGATGGTCAAGTTCAGGATCCTGACACAAGGAAGAAAGGACCCTGGACTTCAGAAAAGCAGACTTTGACTCCTTCAGGGAACTGATGGGCAGGATCCCCTGGGACAATAACATGAGGGGGAAAGGAGTCCAGGAGAGCTGGCTGTATTTTAAAGAATCCTTATTGAGGTTGCAGGAACAAACCATCCCGATGTGTAGAAAGAATAGTAAATATGGCAGGCAAGCAGCTTGGCTTTACAGTGAAATCCTTGCTGATCTTAAACAAAAAAGAAGCTTACAAGAAGTGGAAGATTGGACAAATGACCAGGGAAGAGTATAAAATTATTGCTCAGGCATGGAGGAGTGAAATCAGGAAGGCCAAATCACACTTGGAGTTGCAGCTAGCAAGATATGTTAAGAGTAACAAGAAGGGTTTCTTCAGGTTTGTTAGCAACAAGAAGAAAGCCAAGGAAAGTGTGGGCCCCTTACTGAATGAGGGAGGCAACCTAGTGACAGAGGATGTGGAAAAAGCTAATGTACTCAATGCTTTTTTTGCCTCTGCCTTCACGAACAAGGTCAGCTCCCAGATTGCTGCACTGGGCAGCACAGCATGGGGAGGAAGTGACCAGCCCTCTGTGGAGAAAGAAGTGGTTTGGGATTATTTAGAAAAGCTGGACGAGCACAAGTCCATGAGGCTGGATGCACTGCATCCGAGGGTGCTAAAGGAGGTGGCGGATGTGATTGCAGAACCTTTGGTCATTATCTTTGAAAACTCCTGGCAATCGGGGGAGGTCCAGGAAGACTGGAAAAATGCTAATGTAGTGCCCATCTTTAAAAAAGATAAAAAGGAGGATCCTGGGAAGTACAGGCCAGTCAGCCTCATCTCAGTCCCTGGAAAAATCATGGAGCAGGTCCTCAAGGAATCAATTCTGAAGCACTTAGAGGAGAGGAAAGTCATCAGGAACAGTCAGCATGGAGTCACCAAGGGCAAGTCATACCTGACTAACCTAATTGCCTTCTATGACGAGATAACTGGCTCTGTGGATGAGGGGAAAGCAGTGGACGTGTTAGTCCTTGACTTTAGCAAAGCTTTTGATATGGTCTCCCACAGTATTCTTGCCAGCAAGTTAAAGAAGTATGGGCTGGAAGAACAGACTATAAGGTGGATAAAAAGCTGGCTAGATTGTCGGGCTCAACGGGTAGTGATCAATGGCTCCATGTCCAGTTGGCAGCTGGTATCAAGCAGAGTGCCCCAAGGATCAGTCCTGGGGCCGGTTTTGTTCAATATCTTCATTAATGATCTGGAGGATGGTGTGGATTGCACCCTCAGCAAGTGTGCAGATGACCCTAAACTGAGAGGAGTGGTAGATACACTGGAGGGTAGGGATAGGATACAGAAGGACCTAGACAAATTGGAGGATTGGGCCGAAAGAAATCTGATGAGGTTCAACAAGGACAAGTGCAGAGTCCTGCACTTAGGACGGAAGAATCCCATGCACCGCTACAGACTAGGGACCAAATGGCAGGCAGCAGTTCTTCAGAAAAGGACCTAGGGGTTACAATGGATGAGAAGCTGGATATGAGTCAACAGTGTGCCCTTGTTGCCAAAAAGGCTAACGGTATTTTGGGCTTTATAAGTAGGAGCATTGCCAGCAGATCAAGGGAAGTGATCATTCCCCTCTATTCGACATTGGTGAGGCCTCATCTGGAGTACCGTGTCCAGTTTTGGGCCCCACACTGCAAGAAGGATGTGGAAAAACTGGAAAACGTCCAATGGAGGGCAACAAAAATTATTAGGGGGCTGGAGCACATGACTTATGAGGAGAGGCTGAGGGAACTGGGATTGTTTAGTCTGCAGAAGAGAAGAATGAGGGGGGATTTGATAGCTGCTTTCAATTACCTGAGAGGGGGTTCCAAAGAGGATGGATCTAGACTGTTCTCAGTGGTAGCAGATGACAGAACAAGGAGTAATGGTCTCAAGTTGCAGTGTGGGAGGTTTAGGTTGGATGTTAGGAAAAACTTTTTCACTAGGAGGGTGGTGAATCACTGGAATGGGTTACCTAGGGAGGTGGTGGAATCTCCTTCCTTAGAAGTTTTCAAGGTCAGGCTTGACAAAGCCCTGTCTGGGATGATTTAGTTGGGGATTGGTCCTGCTTTGAGCAGGGGATTGGACTAGATGACCTCCTGAGGTCCCTTCCAACCCTGATATTCTATGGTTCTATGATTCATTCAGTAATCTCAGAGCCCTTAACCAATTAAGTCTCTCATTAACTCTATGATATTATGATGATTGCTAGTTGGGAATTTTTTGACTAAACATTTTTTCATGAGGAAGATTTCTCAGGTGCAGGATGGAATGGTGGGGTGGGGGGGAGTGGGGAAGAGAAAGCAACTCTAGCATAGCTAATGGTGCAGTGGGTAGTAGCACTCACATGGGATGTGGAAAACATAGGTTCAAGTTCCTGCTCTGAGTCAGAACTGAACCCAACACTCAGAATACCTCCTTGCCTGCTGTCTTTCTGTATCCTGGATTTATAAACTGCTAATTTGGCTAAAGCCAGGAGCAGATCCTTAGACTTAATGTAACCAATGACAAGTAGGGGTAGGTGGGAACCAGGGGAGGTTTGACCAAAGATAATAGTAGCTATAGCCTATAATATAAAAGATACTCCCATTCCATTGAATTTTGTCTGTTGTAGATAGGTGAGGCAGCAGGGTTACTGTATCTATGATGAGTTGCAGACATTCATCTGTGCTCATGACGTACTGAAAGACTATCTTTCTCAAATTCTGGTTAGATCATGCAACGGTGCTGGAACAATTTGTATAGTGGGGGTGCTGAGAGCCATTAAACCAAACTGTAAAAGCTGTATATCAGGGGTGGCCAAACTTACTGGCCTTCTGAACCACATACAACAATCTTCAGAAGTTTGAGAGCCGGGGCATGCCTGCTGGGATTCAGGGCTTCAGCCCCACAAGAGTGCCTGACGGGGCTCAGGGCTTAAGCCCTACTCCTGCTGAAGCCCCAAGCCCTGGCAGGTGTGACCCACAGGGCTGAAGCCCCGAGACACCCCTCACTGCTGGGAAGAATCCCTTACCTCACCACCCTGCTGCAAGGCAGAGGTCCTGAGCTCCCACCCCAGTCTGGTAGGTGGAGAATGGGGGGATCCGCAAGTCACAATTTAATGGTAAAAGAGTGGCATGTGGCTCATGAGCCACAGTTTGGCCATCCCCTGCTATATATGATGGAAACCACTTCAAGCCGGGGAGTGCTGCCACAGCCCCAGAATCTCTAGTTCCAGCACCTATGTGATCATGGAAGGAAAGTGTGATACTGCAGTGACGAAAGCCTTGTTTGTTGTTTCGATTTCAGTAATTGGGTCTTATGGACATCTTCAACAAAGAAAAAGTTTACTGTGACTCCTATTATGCAGCCTGCTTCCATTGCTATGGTCTCTTTGTGAAACTGATCACATGGGGAACGTGGGCTGGAGCCAGGCTGTTTTTTTATATTCAGCTCTGTTTTGACTGTGGAATACCTATTATTTTCTGAGGTGACAGATGGGTTAAATTGTGGGTAATGCCCACAGCCTGGAAACACTGAGTTTTCGGCCAGCAATTCACGTCTGCTTTGGTGAAGGGCTTGTGTACTTTCTAAACCTAGGCAGCTGGTAAAAATTTCATTTTGGCAGAAGAAAAGTTGGCATGATAAAAATATGTCTGAGTCTCAGTATTATATATGTCATTAGATTTCAGACTTTTTTCAGCTTGTTAAAATTCTGTTTGGAAACTGCAGGACAGTTTATGATATTAAAACCTCAGGCTATACAACAATAAGACAAGGCCTGGTCTACAGTGCAGAAGGTGTGGGGGGGTAGATCTAAATTATGCAACTTCAGCTACGTGAATAACGTAGCTGAAGTCGATGTACTTAGATCTTCTTACTGTGGTGTCTTCACTGTGGTAAGTCAATGGCTGACGCTCGTCCGTCGAGTCCGCCTGCACCTCTCGCCCATATGGAGTACCGGAGTTGATGGGAGAGCACTCGGAGGTTGATTTATTGCATCTAGGCTAGACATGATAAATCAACTCCTGCTGAATCAATCACTGCCTGTCGATCCAGCGGGTAAGGTAGACAAGCTCTAAGACTTTCAAAAAAGAGTGCCCAAAGTTAGAAGCCAGTGGAAGTTGTTGGGTGCTCAATGTCTTTGAAAATTTTAGCTGTTGAAAGGATTTAGGAGCCTAAATATAGGCAATCAGTTTTGGAAAATCTTGGCTTAAATGTCACAGGGAATAAATTTTCAAAAAGTGTCAAAGTGACCTAGAACTCTAACTCCCACTGTCTTTGTATGAATATTAGGATACTTACCACCTGAAGTCACTTTTGTTAATGGGGCTTAGGCTCTTAAGTCATTTAGGCACTTTAGAAACTTAACATTGATTAAGATTCATCATCTGCCACACATTAACTTAAATGGGAAAATAAGAAGGGACTAGTGAGTGGGAACTGGTCAAAGAAAAAGCATTGAGCAGGGTTCAAGTGGCAGGAAAGAAGTATGGATGTACGGCTCAGGTCTTCAGTACAAACATGGTGAGGAGGAAAGCTATCCAATGGGAATCGGAGAAAGTGAGAGAGAGAGAGCTTTGCTTCAAGATAAATAAGAATACTGTGGCAAAGTGCATGCTTTGAAGACATAAAGAAATAACAGTAAAGTGGTATGGTGGATTCTGAAAAATCATGTGACAGTTGTATTTTGGAAGTATCCAAAAGACCAGACAAGTTTATATGCCATAAAATGTTGTAAATGGCTGCAAGGTTATTCCTTGTCTTCCTTGTACAGTAACTCCTCTCTTAACGTTGTAGTAATGTGCCTGAAAAATGCTACTTTAAGTGAAACAGTGTTAAGCGAATCCAATTTCTCCATAAGAATTAATGTAAATAGCGGGGGTTAGGATCCAAGGAAATTTTTTTCGCCAGACAAAAGACTATATTTTATATTTATATACACACACACGCACACATATACACAGTATAAGTTTTAAACAATGTAATACTGTACATAGCAATGATGATTGTGTAGCTTGGTTGAGGTGGTGGAGTCAGAGGGTGGAAGAGGATGGGATATTTCCCAGGGAATGCCTTACTGCTAAATGATGAACTAGCACTCGGCTGAGCCCTCAAGGGTTAACACATTGTTGTTAATATAGCCTCACACTCTACCAGGCAGCACGAATGGAGGGAGGGGAGACAGCATGGCAGAGAGAGACAGACACACACACACACTGTGTCTGTGAGAGAGAGAGAGAGAGAGAGAGAGAGAGAGAGACTGCATTGCCCATTTAAGTACGCTGACCCCATTCTAGGTACATTGCCTTTTAAAGTTGGTCAGCAAGTTGAGACAGCAGATGCTGCCAGCAAGCTCCCTCCATCCTGAACCCTGTCCTGTCCCCTGCTGCTCTGTGGAGATGGCCGGATGGGGTAAAGGAGCAGGAGCAGGGGGGAGGAGGGACACCCTGACATTAACACCCCTCTTTCCCCCCCCTGCACAGCAAGCAGGAGGCTCCTGGGAGCAACTCCAAGGCAGAGGGCAGGAGCAGCACACAGCAGTGCAGGGAGGGACAGCTGAACTGCCGGCAATTGATAGCCTGCTGGGCGGTTGCTGCAGAGGGAACTTAGTGGGGCTATGGGTCCACCCTGGTTCCAAGCCCCCACCAGCTAGCTCCAATGGGCTGCAAGCAGTGGACAAAGCAGGCAGCTGCCAAACGACGTTATAAAGGCAGCAGGGTTACTGTATCTGTGAGCATTGCGCAACTTTAAATGAGCATGTTCCCTAGTTGATCACCAATGTAACAATGAAACAACGTTAAGCGGGATGACTTTAAGTGAGGAGTTACTGTACCCCATTTGTAGGATGTGGCACAATCATAAGCTTGAACAACTATTTGCACATCAGCAATTCCAAGTTGTTTTACTCTTGCCATCATGCATTTCTAAATTTCATTGATATATTAGAACTCAGAGCAGTCCTTACATCTAACCACTCATTTACATTCAAACTTTCAGTATAATGAAGATAAATAAAAAGTTGCTCTTGGTTTAAAGACAGCCTATCAATAATCAAACAGTAAAACCCAACACTGTGCACTTCCCCAGCTATGAACTTCCTTACCATCTCACCAGCAATGCATAGCAACTCATTTTGAGATTCATAGCCTGTGAAATTGATCATTTGTTTATTCTGATAAAGAAACAATCAATAACAAATACAAAAGATGAATGATTTATGGCTTGCATATGTTACCAAACACCACACATTTCAGAGGATATCCAGTAAAACTATGCAATTACATAAAAAACCCAGAACACCACCACAAATAGGCAAAAAAGTGAAAGAGATGGGGAGAGGGGAGCAGGCAAGGTGCAGAAAGAGGGAGGGGAAAGAGCAGAGAGGTCAGGTGGAATGGAAGTGTAGCATGATTTGAACTATTTCAGCATTCTTTAGCCAAATGTATGAAGAAATGGCATCCAAATGTCTCTGTGTTAAGCTATTTTTACCTTTGCTGTTAACTCAGAAAGGTTTGAATACCACTGCTGTATTCTGGGCATAAGCCTACTCCTCCATTTTTGTAAAATCATGTGCTTGGTAATCATTGTGGCCCTCAAGAACCAAAGTCTTTGTGGTGGCATTAAACCCAGTGTAGTAGATACATAACCTAAGAATTAATTTTCAGCTGAGGTTTGGTTGCTGAAGCCAAGCAGAGTTTTCATTCTAGTGTCCACCTCTTTCCACAACTGCCTGACTGTTGGACAATCCCATAGCATATACATGAGGATTCAGATTTCTTTATTGCAGCGCCAACAAATATCAGAGGAAAAGGATCTCATCTTGCACAACCTCTGTGGCATCCAATACATTTTGAATAGAATCTTTTGCTGCACAAGCGTAGCCTGAGATCCACAGAAGCATTCTGAACATTCTTTAATATGCTCTGCCATTTGGACGTTTTTAAACGCTCTGATTAAATTCCCTTCCCGTGCCTTCACAAAGAGCTCCAGACCAATGGAGTTTCTCTTCATCAGTAAAGCATACAGAGTGTATGTGGGCCTGGGGAGTTTATGGATCATTTCCAAGGTTTCCAGAAGCTCTGGGGTCTCTGGCAATTCTAGGGCATCCAGACGAATTCATAGATTCATAGATACTAAGGTCAGAAGGGACCATTATGATCATCTAGTCCGACCTCCTGCACAACGCAGGCCACAGAATCTCACCAACCCACTCCTGCGAAAAACCTCTCACCCATGTCTGAGCTATTGAAGTCCTCAAATCGTGGTTTAAAGACTTCAAGGAGCAGAGAATCCTCCAGCAAGTGACCCGTGCCCCATGCTACAGAGGAAGGCAGAAAACCTCCAGGGCCTCTTCCAATCTGCCCTGGAGGAAAATTCGTTCCAGACCCCAAATATGGCGATCAGCTAAACTAATTGGTACATTAACAAGTGTTTTAGTTGTAAGTACTGCCATTCTGCTAAGAGCGGGCAGGTCATATTTGTAGCTTTAGTGTTAGAAAAGAAAAAAAGCCTTCTTCCTTAATTAAATGGGAGAACCATATGATGCGCTTGCTTAGCCAGTTATTCTAAATTATAGTTGTTGTTGTTTTTCCAATTTATAAGTCTGGGCTACCCCAGATAGGTGCTTTGGCATGGTGGTGAGGAGGAAATTGGTGCCTCTTAGATGAGATAGCCCAAACACTTTGTGCAGCCACCATTGTAGGAATCTTATTTTTCTCCATTGGACAAACAAGGAACCAACCAGACCTGCAGGTGGAATTAGATGCATTAATAGGCATTCATTTTCCAACCATGTGGGTAATGGGTGTTAGCATGCCAGAACCAATGTGTTGTCTTTGACGTTATAAAAGCATAATAGTAATTTTGTAGGTCTGGGGGTTGAAACTTGCCCTGGGCTACAAGGAGCTGGAATTTTTAAAGTAATAGTTGTGGGTGTTATTAAAGACTCTAATAATGTTATTCAATTTTCTAAATTAAGGTGGATTTACCTACAGGTAGGCTGCTTAGAATATAGAGGAGCCGAGGCAGCATATTCATTTTTGCATTACCCCTTCCACAGGCAGATATTACTGATATCTTCAAGGGAAAAAAACCTTGTTAGGCCTTGCTTATACATCATACAGCGACAAACAGATTCTCTCCCCCCCACTTCTCTAAATAAAGAAGTTGAAAATGTATCCTCAGATAATTAGCACATCTCTAGTGAGAATTGTTTGTGTGGTCAGTTGGAAATGTATTAGAAAATAATAATATATTAATAGAAACTTCATAAAACATTTCCTTGGCACTGAGTCAGAGTATCAGAATGCATTCTGCATTGAGTGAATGAAGTGTCTGTGAAAAATAAATTCAATGCAGTAAAAACAATCCTAAAAATTGAAAATCATGTATTTCATATTCTTGGGTATAAAATCAAAATGTCTTATTTTGTGTAAATACAAAACATTATCCTAAATTCCAAGGCCAGAAGGGACCTCCTAGAGCACATCTTTTAGACAAACATCCAGTCTTGTTTTAAAAATTGCTGGTGATCAAGAATTTACCATGACCCTGGGTAAATTGTTCCAGTGGTTAATTCTTAAAAATTTATGCCTTGTTAACCTTTTTGTTTGGAGATAAGGATATTTATACTATAGCCAGGTTCAAGCATTGTATTAGAATGTGCAGGGTGTGAATAATAAAAGACTGGATTCTGCAATCTCTGTGCTCATGAACTCACAGTCCCTACTGTGGGACTTCCATTAATGGAATGCTTGCAGTATTTGGCCCAAAATTTATCTCTTTCATCCCAAAGCATCTCTGCAGAAACAAGGAGCAAGTACAGCATTACCATTCATTCCTGTCCATAGCTTGTTCCTTCATTAAGCGCAGCTTGGTCATGTTTCTATGTACAATGAATCACAACCAAAGTTAGGCTAACCACAGACTAGATGTCATTTGCATTATTTTCTTTGGCGTCCTATCATCTGTTTGTCTTCTGCAGCGTCCCCACCATCGTAATCTTTTCTTGGAGTCAGTCCTGTACCCTGATTTCACATCCTGCTCTCATTCTTTCTTCTTCATTTGACTTAAAAATCGTTCCACTTTATAGCATCCATCTTTGAAACACTCTCACCTCTACTGCCTCCAGCCTTTTATTTTATTTCATTTAATGCAGCTACTTCCAATACATAAAGTAATAGTGTTAATACACTGGTCTGATAAATACATACAATTCTCTTGCGTGAATAGTCTCCTCCGCTCTTCTAGTTTTTTTAATTGCAAAATGGAAGCATACAATCCAACTGTATAATGGAAAATAAGGTCCAATTCAGGCTTTATTTAAGATTTAGGTGAAAGTTTGAATTGGTTTTTTTTTATGCCATCTGAATCTGTTTATCCAAGCCTTAAAAATTGCCATTTATTTTATATAATCACTGTCTTAGAATTCCTATTTCTCTAATACTCTATTAGTTTAATGTAAAGATACAAGTCCAAATTAAGCTCTGGTGTAAACAGATACAACTCCATTGACTTCAGATGGGGCTTTGCCTCGTTTAACTTTGTCTTCAGAAGTTTCCTCTGTTTGTTCGTTCATTGTATGTTCATGCAGAAGAGTGTGTCTTTCTTATACTCATTACTGTGCAATCAACCAGTTAACAATTTAGATACCAATGCAGTTTAGCCTCATTTACTAGTCAAGTAAAACTCCTAGACATTTATCACATTTGACCTAATCTGCAGCATTGTTTCAGTTACTGAGCTACTGAGTGCTTCAAAGTTTTTTGTATGTGAAAATATGGTAGGTGCAAAGTACATTACATTTTTGACAGCTGGTGTGTTGTCATTCAGGAGTGTCACAGAATGCAATTTGATCAGGAGACAGTTGACTCATCTCTAGTTGGCTGTCTTGTTGACATGTTTTGGTAGGTATGAGTTATTTGCAGTTGCCCTTGGGAGGTTATATAAATCCCCTCTACAATAGATATTTAGGCTCTTGATTAAGAATTGTGGTAGGTTCGTCTCTTTTTAAAATAAGGATTACAATGTGTTTCCATGACTACATTGCTGTTAACATGGACTTTTGAGAACATAAAAATGGAACATATTTTTGAATGATGCAGAGAAATTTGTGTTACAGGAACTCCCAAGGGATCAACAAAAAAACTTGCTTACTAGATGAAGTCTTTAATTAAAAGTCAAATAAAATATACAAAAGATACTTTAAAGTGGCTACTTAAGATAGGGTATATTAGAAATGGTCTTTAGGGGGTGTTTGACTGTAGTAAAATTCTATTGTATTCTTCTCTATTCAGGGTAGTGTACTGCACCCATCACTGGTATATAAGTATCTTCCAGAGGCTCAGTAAATGACATGATGTGCTTCTGTCATATGTGGTTATTTCTAAAACCAATCTCTGCCCCAAGACAGTTTACAAACTTAGTTTAATACAAGATGCAATAGCTGGATGGAACAATTGGAGTAAGGAGACGGAGAATGAGGTAGTAATAATACAAACATGGTTTTATATACAGCAGTGATATGCATAAATTGTTGTGACAGAGGGGTGGGGTTTTTTTTTTTGCTGTTTTTAAAAAAAATGTTTTGAATGGTAACCATTGTTTTAGCTCATCACCTGCTGACCAGTTATGATCTGGCAGTATTTCACAGTCATCATGATAGAAGTGAGTGTTCAGGAGGGTTTGAAAGAATAGTGTAGTGCAGGGGTTCTCAAACTCGGGGTCTGGATCCTTTGGGGGTTGTGAGGATATTACATGGGGGGTCATGAGCTGTCAGCCTCCACCCCAAACCCCGCTTTGCTTCCAGCATTTATAATGGTATTAAATATATAAAAAAGTGTTTTTAATGTATGGGGGGGGTCGAACTCAGAGGCCTACTGTGTGAAAGGGGTCACCAGTACAAAAGTTTGAGAACCACTGGTGTAGCAGCTTTCAAATATTTATCACGGCAGGCATCCTACATATAATGTGTGATGTGAAAAAGCACAGAGGTACTTGTGAGATAAACAGACTGATTGTCAATAAAGACTGGAAATGTGGAGCAAAAGCAGCAGACAATGACATAAGATAATAGAGAATAGATTGGATGGGCCTTGAAACTCCAAGGCGGAAGCTCGTGTTTAGTGTGATGAAGAGGGAGGGGAGCCAGTGTAGGAATTAAAATGTTGTGCACTAGCTTTTTAATTAGTCCTGAAAAGGACAAGGTTTAGTTGTTAAAGCCAAGAGAGGAAAAGGGCCTGGATAAAAGTTCTGACTATGGAATGTATTGTTCCTGATGTTGTGGAAGTGCCTGAGTGGGGACCCATAGTATTTGATACTCAGCACTTTGAGATGCAGTCCCTATTGTGAGTTGCTTACAGTCTAATTTAAGACAAGACATGAAAAGTAAGTGTGACAAATGGTAGGAGGTGAGAGAGAGGATGAGGGGAACAGTGAGATTTTACAGTTACATCGGCCAGCTAAGTGCACAAGTCGAAATTTCCAGTTTAGGAGTATTGGGTTGTGTCTGTCTTTTTTGCCCCTGATTTAGTTACTCATCATTAGTAGGCTTATTTCTTTTATATTTAGTACATAACTTATGTATGGCTTATGTCATGAATATAAAGGGAAGGGTAAACTCCTTTAAAATCCCTCCTGGCCAGAGGAAAAATCCTCTCACCTGTAAAGGCTTAAGAAGCTAAAGACAACCTTGCTGGCACCTGACCAAAATGACCAATGAGGAGACAAGATACTTTCAAAAGCTGGGAGGAGGGAGAGAAACAAAGGGTCTGTGTGTCTGTCTATATGCTGCTTTTGCCAGGGATAGACCAGGAATGGAGTCTTAGAACTTTAGTAAGTAATCTAGCTAGGTATGTGTTTGATTATGATTTCTTTAAATGGCTGAGAAAAGAATCGTGCTGAATAGAATGACTATTTCTGTCTGTGTGTCTCTTTGTAACTTAAGGTTTTGCCTAGAGGGATTCTCTATGTTTTGAATCTAATTACCCTGTAAGGTATCTACCATCCTGATTTTACAGGGGTGATTCCTTTACTTCTATTTATTTCTATTTCTATTAAAAGTCTTCTTGTAAGAAAACTGAATGCTTTTTCATTGTTCTCAGATCCAAGCGTTTGGGTCTGTGGTCACCTATGCAAATTGGTGAGGTTTTTACCAAACCTTTCCCAGGAAGTGGGAGGATTTTGGGGGGAAAGACATGTCCAAACTACGTTTCCCAGTAAACCCAGTTAGAGTTTGGTGGTGGCAGTGGTTATTCCAAGGACAAAGGATAAAATTAATTTGTACCTTGGGGAAGTTTTAACCTAAGCTGGTAAAAGTAAGCTTAGGAGGTTTTCATGCAGGTCCCCACATTTGTACCCTAGAGTTCAGAGTGGAGGAGGAACCTTGACAGCTTATATATTCAGAATGATCTGCAGAGAACCTGTTCCTATTTTTAATTTTTTTATTACTACTTTTATTAATGGGCACCATTACAACATTGAAAAATCTAATGGGCCATGTATGAAGTAAAATGGTGACAAGTGCTGAAAATTGGGGGTGGTCAAATCAGACCCAGCAGCTGGAGAAAGGCTACTAACTTGTGAAAAATGGCATCCAGGAAGATGCAAGGCTGAGAGGAGGCAGTCAGGAGCTACTACTTGTACTTTTGAAGGCGCCATGATCTACGTTCATTCAGGAAAATTTTATGGAATTTGATATGATCAGGTGGCATTGATATGAACAGAATATACGCACACCCCATATAGTCCAAATTAGCTGTCTTCTTGCCAACCGGACAGTCCTTACATAAAAGAATAAATGGACACAAATCAGACATCAGGAATGGTAACATACAAAAGCCAGTAGGAGAACACTTCAATCTTCCTGGACATTCTATAACAGATTTGAAAGAAGCTATACTTGAACAGAAAAACTTCAGAAACAGACTTCAAAGAGAAACAGCACAACTAAAGTTCATTTGCAAATTTAACACCATTAATTTGGGCTTGAATAGGGACTGGGAGTGCCTGGCTCACTACAAAAGCAGCTTTGCCTCTCCTGGAATTGACACCTCCTCATCTATTATTGGGTGTAGACTACATCCACCCTGATCGAAATTGGCCCTGTCAACACTGGTTCTCCACTTGTGAGGTAATTCCCTTCCCTTCATGTGTCATTATATAATGCCTGAATCTGTCATTTTCACTCCATGCATCTGAAGAAGTGGTGTTTTACCCATGAAAGCTTATGCCAAAATAAATCTGTTAGTCTTTAAGGTGCCACCAGATTCCTTGTTGTTTTTGTGGATACACACTAACACGGCTACCCTCTGATACTTCTTGCCATTTGGTTTTCTTGGTAACGCAAATAACAATAAAGCATAAATGCCAGCCAAAGCATTCTCCCCTGAGCTCTAGAATTCCAAGCGTTTTCACTGAGGAGCCTGTTCTGTCATAGAATCATAGAATATCAGGGTTGGAAGGGACCTCAGAAGGTCATCTAGTCCAACCCCCTGCTCAAAGCAGGACCAATCCCCAATTTTTGCCCCAGATCCCTAAATGGGCCCCCTCAAGGATTGAGCTCACAACCCTGGGTTTAGCAGGCCAATGCTCCAACCACTGAGCTATCCCTCCTCCATCCCATAGCTTCCAATGCCTCAGATCGACACCCTTTTAGCTCTCAGTTGGAGCTGATGAGATGTGCCAGTGTGACTCAGACAAAATTTCTTTGCATCATTCTGTAGGGTTTCTAGCACCCGAACTTAGATAGTCAGCGAAGGAGCTCGGCATTATCCTACAATGTCCCAGAACCTGCCACCCAGTTACAATAATACTTAGAATGTAGTTTTCATTGTTTTGTTACAGATGAAATGACATGAGACTCAAAATTACACACATAGTAAAATATACCAAGTGGGTATTTTGTCAATTACATCCATGTACTTGTGTCAGTGGAAATGATTTCTCTCTTCTAAAGACATATGAGCCAGAGAAAGACTCTTTGATTTCAGATTTTATGTAACATTCTGTTTGCAATTAGCCGGGTTCCAGATGTTAATGCATTTTAAAGGCATTTCTTTTTACAGTCATTTACGTTTCTCATCAGAAAACACCAATGGTTTATGTTCTCAAAACTCAATCTAAAATAATTTTTTCTGAGGTTGAGCTTGAGCTCAGTGGATTTGTTCATCATTTTACCTCTAATTTTAGTAGTTTTTCCAAGACATAAAGGCTTTTTTTGTTCATACATGTTTACTTCTGTGTCATACACTCTGCTGTTGAGTAAACATTTGGAAGCCATCTTGTGCAACTATTTTTAGTAACTTATTGAATCAAACACATCTCATTACCCCTTCAGGGTAGAGAGTCCCTAGCTATGTTGACAAAGAATGTTTCTGCTGTCTCATTGTCACATTTATTTATCCTGTGGAGAAAATCCCTTAGAATGGGAAGGTTAAAGAGTGGTAAATTCTAGTCTGTACTCTTTAGATCAAAATACAGGCACTTCTTGTGGAATGTTTTTCTCTGCCGATCAACAGGAGTGTTCACCAAAGCAATGCAGAGCCAACAGCCTCCTCCCAACTCCAAAACATCCTCTCTCAACAACCTCTGTCATCTTTGAATGAATTTCCCTCTGCCCATTGGGTTGGTTCAAGAAATCGGTTTCTTCATCAGATGATTTTGTGCACATGTTTTAGCTTGATACAAATACCCATTTATTCACAAAAATGAATGAGGCTTTTTTTATTTTAAACAACTAACAAAATCATGCAAAGCATAGGACCTGGTGGTGATGAGGGACTTCAACTACGCAGACGTCTCTTGGGAAAATAATACAGCAGGGCACAGATTATCCAACAAGTTTTTGAAATGCATTGGAGACAATTTTTTATTTCAAAAGATGGAGATAGCTACCAGGGCAGAGGCTGTTCTAGATTTGATTTTGACAAATAGGGGGGAACTAACTGAGAATTTGAAAGCGGAAGGCAGCTTGGGCGAACCTGTTCATGAAATGGAACACGGTTACCCCCTGATACTTGACACCATGAAATGGTAGAATTCATGAGTCTAAGGAATGGTCGCAGGGCAAACAGCAGAATAAAGAAAATGGATTTCAAGAAGGCAGACTTTAACAAATTCAGGGAGTTGGTAGGTAAGATCCCATGGGAAGCAAGTCTAAGGGGAAAAACAGTTTGACAGAATTAGAAGTTTTTCAAACAGACATTATTAAGGGCACAAGAGCAAACTATCCCACTGCATAAGAAAGATAGGAAGTATGGCAAGCGACAGCCCAGCTTAATCTGGAGATCTTCAATGATCTGAAACTCAAAAAAGTCCTACAAAAAGTGGAAACTAGGTCAAATTACAAAGGATGAATATAAACACAAGTATGAGGGATCTCGGGAAAAAATTGGGGATTGGTCCTGCTTTGACCAGGGGGTTGGACTAGATGACCTCCTGAGGTCCCTTCCAACCCTGATATTCTATGACTCTATGTAGGGAGAAAATTAGAAAGGCCAAGGCACAAAACGAGATTAAACTAGCTAGACATATGAAGGATAACAAGAAAACATTCTACAACTACATTAGAAGCAAGAGGAAGACCAAGGACAGGTTAGGCCTGTTACTCATTGAAGGGGGAGAGATAAAAACAGAAAAACGTGGAAAAGGCGGAAGTGCTAATTGACTTTTTTGTTTGTTTTCACCAAAAAGGTTAGTAGCAATTGGACATCTGACAAAGTGAATGCCAGTGAAAATGAGAGAGGCTCTGAGACTAAAATAGGGAAAGAACAAGTTAAAAATTACTTCGCTTAGAGGTCTTCAAGTTGGCAGTGTTACCCCAGAATCTGACATTCCTGCATGTACCCCAGAACTTCACAGTACTGCAGTCAGCCATTTTGTATGTTCAGCCACTGCCAGCTGAAAATCAAACATCACATGGCTAGGAAAATCTTAGGCCTTTGTGAGGCAAGGTCAGACAGCTGCATACTTACAGTTTGCTAATCAGAATGGGAGGATGGGACAGAAAGTTATGGAAGAGAGTGAGTAAATAGCGACCTTGGTTTTAGGTGCCCTGACATATTGTTGTCATGGCTAGAAATACTAGAAATATTTTGAGATGAGTAATTTGTTGAAATTAGGAGAATTGGTGACCCAGTAGAGGTTATTATGCTGACCTGCTAGGAATCACTTTAGGTTATGTGTTTTGTTAGAGTTCGCTATGGAAGATTAAGTAAAAGTAAATACCTCGGAGCACTCCATGGGAGCTTTTTTTTGGGCAAGGAGCTGATATCTAGACTCCCCATCAGCTGGACAGAAAGAGGGCTTGTATGAATCATGTATCAGACAGAAGTGCTGTGTTTCCATTGATTTATTCCTGACATCGACTGGAGAGAAACAGTTAAGTTACCACTGCTTTGGGTTCTGAGAAACATGGATAACAGCAGGGCCTGATGAAATACACCCTAGAATACTCAAGGAGCTGGCTGAGAAGATATCTGAGCCATTAGCGATTATTTTCAAAAACTCATGGAAGATGAGAGAGAGAGTCCAGAGGACTGGAAGAGGGCAAATATAGTGCCAATCTATAAAAAGGGAACTAAGGACAACCTGAGGAATTACAGACCAGTCAGCTCAACTTCAGTACCCGGAAAGATAATGGAACAGGTAATCAAGCAATCAATTTGCAAATACTTATCATCTTATTGTCTTCTAGGTAACAGTCAACATGGATTTGTCAAGAACAAATCGTGTCAAACCAACCCAATAGCTTTCTTTGACAGGGTAACAAGTCTCTTGTGGATTGTGGGAAGTGGTAGATGTGGTAAATCTTGACTTTAGTAAGGCTTTTGATACTGTCTGGCATGATCTTTTCATAAACAAACTAGGGAAATACAACCTAGATGGAGTTACTCTAAGGTGGGTGCAGAACTGGTTGGAAAACTGTTCCCAGAGAGTAGTTATCAGTAGTGCTGGAAGGGCATATCAAGTGGGGTCCCTTTAGGGCTTGGTCCTGGGTCCAGTTCTGTTCAACATCTTCAGTGATTTAGATAATGGCATAGAGAGTACACTTATAAAGCTGGGAGAGGTCCACTGGGAGGCTCACTTATAAAGGTGGGTGAGGTCACTCCAATGGTCAGTGCTTTGAAGGATAGGATTAAAATTCAAAATGATCTGGATAAACTGGAGAAATGATCTGAAATAAATAGGATGAAATTCAATAAGGACAAATGCAAAGTACTCCACTTAGGAAGGAACATTCAATTGCGCACACACAAAATGGGAAGTGACTGCCTGGGAAGGAACTCTGTGGAAAGGGATATAGGGATCATAGTGGATCACAAGCTAAATATGAATCGATAGTATAACTGTTGCAAAAAAAGAGAACATCATTCTGGGATGTATTAAGAGGAGTGGTATAAGCAAGACAGAAGAAGAAATTCTTCCACTCTACTCCATCCTGATAAGGCCTCTGCTGGAGTATTATGACCAGTTCTGGGTGCCACGTTTAGGAAAGATGTGGACAATTTGGAGAAAGCCCAGAGGAGAGAAGCAAAAATGATTAAAGGTCTAAAAAACATGACTGAGTAGGGACATAAGATTTCAAGTACACAAATGGTTGTTACAAGAAGGAGGGTGAAAAATTGTTCTTGTTATCCTCTAAGGATAGCACAAGAAGCAAGGGCTAAAATTGCAGCAAGGGCAGTTTAGGTTGGACATTAGGAAAAGCTTCCTAACTGTCAGGGTGGTGAAGTACTGGAATAAATTGCCAATGGAAGTTGTGGAATCTCCGTCACTGGAGGTTTTTCAGAACAGGTTAGAGAAACACCTGTCAGGAACGGTCTAGTTATTACTTAGTCCTGCCTTGAGTGAAGGGGACTGGAGTAGATGACCCCTTGAGGTCCCTTCCAGTCTTACATTTCTATGTTTCAATGAAAATGCTCAATTTACACTCATAAAGCCAAATTCTTCCTATATGCTTACAGTTTTTTTAATACAGCTTTGTATGTGCATAACTGAGGGCAGCACTGACCTTTAATGGGCTAATTCTTGATAGTATGAAATTGTACGTAAAACTAATAAATCATTTTCAGTTTATATATTTGCTAAAAATACACAAATCCCAGAAAATTGTCTATTTTATGTGTAGATCTGGATATTTCCAGAATTTCAAACGTGTATTTTTGAAAACTTTACTTATACCTTAGAATTTTCTAGCTTCCAAATATTTGTTTTATAAGTACAGTATTGCATTTCAATATAGAAAAACTTGAAGCAACTCATTTGTCTTTTCAATCATAACTTTATTTTGAAATAAATGTTTTGGAGCAAAATTTTCAAAAGCTACAAAGTGCTTTAGGAGCATAAATTCCATTATAAAAATTACTTAGACCATTAGGAGCTGAAGTCTCATTGAAAATCAATGGGAATTAGGCTCTTAAGTAGTGTTGCCAACTTTCTAATGCACAAAATGAACACCCTTGGCCTGCCCCTTCCCCCTTTTCCAAGGCCCTGTCCCCTCACTCACTCCACCCCCCCCATCGCTCACTGTCCCCCCACCCTCACTCACTCGCTCATTTTTACCGGGCTTGGGCAGGGGGTTGGGGTACAGGAGGGGATGAGGGCTCTAGCTAGGAGTAGGGACTCCGGGGGGGGGGGCAGAAATGAGGGCTTCAGTGTGCAGAAGGGGGCTCTGGGGAGGGGCAGGGTGTTGTGGTGTGGGCTGCAGGCAGTGTTTACCTCAGGGGGGTCCCCAGAAGTGATGACATGTCCCTCAGCTCCTAAGCGTAGGGGTGGCCAGGTGGCTCTGTGTGGTGTGCACTGCCTCCATGCGCAGGCGCCACCCCCACAGTTCCCATTGGCTGTGGTTCCTGACTAATGGGAGCTGCAGAGCTGGCGCATGGGGTGGGGCAGTGTGTGGAGCCCGCCGGCTGCCTCTGCGCTCGGAGCCAGAGGGACATGTTGCTACTTCCGGGAGTCACGCAGAGCCAGGTAGAGAGCCTACCAGCTCCGCCGACTCGACTTTTAACGGCCCGGTCAGCAATGCTGACTGAAGCTGCCAGGATCCCTTTTCAACTGGACGTTCCGCTCAAAAACTGGACACCTAGCAACCCTTAAGTCACTTAAGCACTTTAAAAATGATACCCTTAATGAACTATGCTATTACGATATTAAGTATTAACTTTGACAGTCTAATACAGTATTGAGGCCTGATCCTTCACCACTAAAGCCAGTAGTAGTTTCACCATTGATTTCTGTGGTGCAGGATTGTGCCCTTAGTGAACAAAGTTAATCTACAATTACTGCAGTTGACAATATCATTTTAAAAAATACACAAATATTGTTACTGATACCTTCTCATTGCAACTAATTGAGGTTGAGTTGGCTCTTTGGCTATACTTTCTTAGACTACTTTCAAGAAAATTAAAATGTGTTTAACATGTTTGATTAATAAATACACAAAATAGTAATTTTATTTAATATATTTTACAAAGTAATAGTCATAGAGTTTAAGGCCAGAAGAGACCACCAGATTAAATAGTTTGACCTCCTATATAGCACAGGCCACTGACAACACCCAGCACCCATACTCTATACACAATGACCAAAAAAAGCCCACAGGAGACTAAACTATTAGGTGCCACAAGTAGAGAATAAGAGGGACAGAGTGGCATCACAGTCCAAGGCCCCTGCAAGGGCAGGGAATTAAGTGCAATAGATATGGAAGGAGAAATTCAGTTTTAAGTGTCTCATGGTATTTCCAAACTGAAGCTGTATTTTATGGTTTGTTATCAGATTCTACTTGACTGATCTATAAAATAACTTGGGTAATCTATTTGCTGTTGTATATTTGCAAAGACCAGGTAAGACTCTGATAAAAAGGGCCAAATCCTGGTCTCTGGCTTGCCCCATACTAGCAGCACAAAGGATGGATCTTTGTTCCCAAACAGGGCAGCTGGGGATTCCCCTGATTGTAGGCAGAATTCCCTAAGTGGGAACCCCAGGCATATGGGGAAGTTCTTGGGAGAGCTGCGGACAGAGCCAGAGTATGATTTACTCAGAGAGGTTCCCAGGGAGGCTGCACTAGATGGTGTAATTTAGGGGAAGACTGGTCTAAGGTACACTAAAGGCTGGTTTCACCCCAGTTGTGGTAAGTATCAGGGTGCTGAATCATGGCATAGAGTCCCCTTTCTCTCTATACCCAGACTGTACACTGAACAGCAGCTCAGCTACAGACAGAGATCTAGTCCAAAGTCAATAGTTAACTGCATTTTTGGGCACCATATTAAAAAGCAAAATTTTAAATATCCTTGCACAAATATGCATGCAATGTCGTCTTTAAAAAGACAATAGATGGGTACCAGAATGTTTCTTTTGTTAAGGTGTCACTCAGAAATTTTGTTATACCATGAATCTGAAGTCAGAAGACTCTTCCGCTATGAATTTGGTGTTGGATTGACAGTAAAATAAAGTTTTAATTGACAGCTTGAGTGGATGGAATTGCAGAGAAGTTTTCAGGAATAAATGGTTGCCTTTTATTTTATTATGTTAGCAGAACTCTTCAGTACAATGACAACATCTTCATACAGTACATCGTTGATTAGTACAAAAACTGAAATAAAAAACTTTACAGCTTGGGCAACACAAAAGATGTTTGAAATACAAAGCTGGCAGCTCCTATGCCAGATCTTAAGGCATGTCTGCACCATAGCCAGAGGTGTGATTTGTAGCTCATGTAGATATACCTACACTAGCATGGGCGACCAGTGACCTGGCTAGCCTCCGCCCCTCCTCTTGTGCCCAAGACCCCGTCCCTCCCCATCTGCCCCCACTTCTTTTCCCCCCTCCCCTGCAGGAGCCCAGAGCACCTCCACCGTGGCCCCCAGCCCCAGCTCTGGGCAGCTAGGTGGTGAAGCCCCAGGCCTGGCACGCCAGGCGACAGTGCTCCCGGTCCCGTGGCTCCGGGTGACTCAGCCGTCCCGACTCCTTGCGGGAGGCAGGCCAGCCAGCCTGGGCCAGCCAAGGCAGAGCGTTCTGGGAACCACAGGTGGGGGTCTGGCCTGAGGGCAGAGTGTGGGCAGGGCCACACTAGGCTGTTTGGGAAGGCACAGCCTACTCCTGCCTATGATACCTGCCACCCATGTACACTGACTTTAATGTAGTTAGCTTGCTGAAAAGAACAGTGAGGATGTAGCAGTGTGGGCTTCAGTGCTGGCTGCACAAGCCTGCCTGACTCCCCACCCCCGGTATGTACTCACTTGTGCGGCCCATGCAGCACTATCCTCCCTGCAAGTTTTAGTGAGCTAGCTACATTAAAGCTAGTGTGGGTACATCTATATGAGCTGCAAATCACACCCCCAGCTGCAGTGTAGATATTGCTTTCGAGTTTCATCTGGAATAGAAAATTTTAGGAGCCTTTGATAGTTCTGAGATAAGACAATTCACAGTAAAATATTTTACTAGCATAATATGGAGAACCTATGGACAAGTGGTTTAAGAACAACTCTGCTGGGAGAAAGACAAACTCTCTCTGAGGATCAGGGCTATAAACTCCACTTAATTCCAGCTACCAAATAAAATAGTTAAATATCCATTTATTTCAAATTTCAGAGTAGCAGCCATGTTAGTCTGTATTCGCAAAAAGAAAAGGAGGACTTGTGGCACCTTAGAGACTAACCAATTTATTTGAGCATAAGCTTTCGTGAGCTACAGCTCACTTCATCGGATGCATTTGTTTCAAAGTAGCATTTAATCGGTAAACTGATGCTTCACTGTCTTTGGCAATATTTCTTTTATGTCTGAAGCACGAGCAGAACAGAACTTAGACTATCACACTAAATAAATAAAAATACTGGGCAGAGGTTAGTGTGGAAGATATGCAACTGGTTTTGCCCTCCTGGGAGCAGCAGCCTTGAAAGCAAGTGGGAGAATGTGTACTACTTTAACACATAAATGATATACTTTGTCACTGACGTCTCACTAAGTGTGCACACCTTCTGGCTAGCCTGTTATGGTTAAATTGTTTGCACTGAGGGGCCTGTTTTCTTTCATGTAGTTTAGCATAGTTTAAAACCTATTCAGATCACATCTGTGACATGAAATTATTTATGACTTGTTTCCTCTTTGCAGTGCAACTGGAAATGGGGTAATATAATCATGCTTGGAACTTCCTTGAGTGCCCAAGGGTAGAGCTGTGCAAATCCTTCCAATTTTGGCTGGAAGTGTCTTTAAAGGGGTGTTTATATGGTCGTTTTTTAAGAACCCATTCTCATGGGTTTGCAGGTGCTAAAGTTTGAAAAACTTTGAATCCAGAGTCTCTATGTCTCATTCTCCATACATAAGGTAGGTAGGTAAATTAAGCTCTTCATTGCCTTTGGTCTGTGTATGATCCCACAATTTTGCAGATGGAATTAATACACTAGGCTACTACCTTGAAAGTAGATATGCAGGCTAGGCATCTGATATACTGTTTGTGTGTTGCATTCACGACACCTCAGGGATCTTAGACACAAAATGAAACAGTGTGAGGCTAAAATAACTTTCACTTACTGATGGAATTAATAATGTACTACTAAAATGCTACTTACCACAAAGACAAAGAGCCTTTACTTCTCTGGTGCACTATTTTATTTGTGTGTGTGCTGACTGCACATGCATTGATGATTCAGGAATGTTTGTTTTCAGAAACTCTGAGGAATGACTGTAATGATGGTTCACCACCAATAGCTGTGTTCAGTGATCGTATCAAGGGACCTCATGCTGCCAGCACTGATTGCCTGCAATACCGAAGGTGAGAGTGTCAGCTGGTGTAAATTGATGTGGTTCAATGGAGCAGCACAAGTTCACACCAGTGAAAGTTTTGGTGCATTATGTGTGGAAAACTCCAAGTATCCCAAAGCCAGGAAGCTTGCTGGTCTTTTCCTGGATGTACTGTAGCAGAACACTCTCATCTTTTCAGAAGGAAAATCTATTTTCTGACACTAAATAGTGAGTGTAGTATATGGAGGCCCAAAACAGATTAGAACTGAGAAAGGAGATCTTTTATTCTGGTACATATTCATATAGACAACTAATCAACCTTCGTCTTGGACAAACTGCCTCGCAACCCTCTGCCCCCACAACCCCTTTGAACCTGCTGGAGCATGCTCAGTACAGTGATAGGGCTCCTAACAGTCAATAGGTATTCTCATATTGGCTACCAGATGACAATAAACATAACATAAATATCTACAACATTACACTCCTCCCCTTTACATTATTATTAGTAAAACTTAAAACCAAACTCATAACAAAAAACAAAACAAAACATCCTAATCCTCAAGCAATTACAAGGGATTATTCTGCCCTCTCTAGCGCAATTGCCCTACTACCACAAATCCAGTCTGTCTCTAGGTTTGGGAGATCTTTTGGACTAACACAGTGAAGACACCTGTGGTCCTGGATCAGGAGCTAGTGCAAAAGGGCTTTCTAATCATACCACATCTCTTCAGGCTTAACTTCCAAGGCTGCTATAGTGGTTGGTATGGGGTCCTCAGCCATCTCACTATTTTGGGATGTAGCAACTGGGTAGTGTAATGACTCCATAACACCTGGTATCTCTATCCAAATGAGAATTCTCTACAGTAACTCCTCATAGCAATGCAAAAGAACTTGATTGTGATGTCAATGAATTTGCCTCCCATCTGGTAACTCAATCACCCAAGAAAGTGGTCTTGTCTGTGCTATGAGGCGACCTGATAACCAGTGAGGGCCATTGTGAAAATTAAGAGCCTATACTGTATTACTTACACCTAATGTTCTTGGTGACGTTCAAACATCATAATATGAAATTTGTGCTGTCTTGCTTTTCCTTCACCTTTGCAGTTTCATCGTAGTGTAGGGAGTCCAGATGAGTTTTTAGTTTCCTTCCCATTAAGAGTTCTGCAGATGACTTTCCTGTTGTGGCTTGTGTTGTCATGCTATACTAGAAAACAAGCCTGGCCAGTTTGGCTTCCATGCTACCATATTCCAACTTCTTATGATTTGCACTGCCTGCTCAGCTAGGCCATTTGAAGAAGGGGACAAAGGGCACCATTCTAATGTGTTTTATGCTATTTTATTTCATTGATTCTTGAAATACAGCACCAGTGAACTGAGTACCATTGTTGCTCACTACTGTCTCAGGCAATCCAAAAGCGAAAAATGTACACTGAAGTATATCAGTTGTAGCCTGGGCTGTAGAGGAGGGCATTATGTGTGCCTCAATCCATTTTTTGAATGAGCATCAATTGTTAAAAACATTTTCCCTGTACATGAGCGAACCTAATCTGAAGCCTCCCCACGGTTGCTGAGGCCACTCGAGTGGGTGCAAAGGAACTTTTGGTGGAGCATGGTGTCTGGATTGGCAAACCACACAGTGTTGCACAATAGTTTTGATCTCCTGATCCATTCCTGACCATCACACATAATTGCTTGCAAACACATTCATGTGTACAATGCCAGAATGTGCTTCATGTAAAAAGTTTAGCTCCACTGGCCTACTGACTGGAAGTATGATCATACAGGACCTTAACAATAATCACTCGTCTTGGACACTGAGACTCCATTTGGAGTGCTGTACTTACCCTCTCTGTCCAACTACTTGTAACCATTCTCTGCACTTGAGACAACAATGGGGGTCTCTGAGTCTTTCTTTTTATCTGAAGGGTAGCTGTGTTAGTCTGTATCCACAAAACAACGAGGAGTCCGGTGGCACCTTAAAGACTAACAGATTTATTTGGGGACAAGCTTTTGTGGGTAAAAAACCCCACTTCCACCTGCTGATGTGTCCCGATGCCACGTAAGGAACATTGTAGCGAACGCCCTGTGTGACGTGATAAACCCCTCCAACCAGGACATCGCCATCCTCCTGAGCAGCTCCCTGGATGCCAAATTTGGATGGGACGGGGGCGACATCGCTTCGCTATGGTCCCGCGCTCACAACGCCACGAGTCACCTGGGGAAGTGCGTCAGCTGCTGCCAGGAGTGGCACAAGGAGCGCCATGAGCTGGGAGTCCTGATGCCACAGATCAGGTTCGACAACACCATCGTCACCCTGAGTGCCAGGGGCATGCTGGAGAGGACCCTGAAGGCTGCCGTCCACTCATTGTACATGGAAACCCTGAAGCGTAAACCAGAACAGGATAAAGCCTTCGAGTTGACCAGCAAATGGGATGCCAGCAACCACTTCCTCACCAGGGGTGGCTTCACATTTCGCTGACTGGTGGTTCATCCACCATGCCCGGCTCAACTGCGTCCTGCTTAACGGAGCCACCTACCACAGGAACCGAGAGAAGCATTGCAGGAAGTGTGGCTACTCCAAAGAGACCCTGCCCCACATCCTATGTAGCTGCAAGCCCCACTCCAGAGTCTGGCAGCTGTGCCACAATGCCATCCAGAACCGCCTGGTGAAAGCCATCACACCACACCTGGGGGAGATCGCCATGAACTGCGCCAGCCCTGGTACTGACAGCCAGCTGTGACCTGACGTCGTCATCCCTGACAAGGCCCAGAAAAAGATCATCCTCATTGACATAATGGTCTCCTTTGAGAACAGGACCCCGGCCTTTCTTGAAGCCTGAGCTCGTAAGCTGGAAAAATACGCTCCCCTGGCTGACACCCTGAGAGCGAAGGGCTACGAAGTGCAGATGGACGCCCTGATCATGGGAGTCCTGGGCGCCTGGGACCCCTGCAACAAGCATATGCTGAGGACCTGCGGGATCAGTCGACGCTACACACGGCTCACGCGGTGCCTCATGGTCTCAGACACCATCTGATGGTTCAGGGACATTTACACCGAACACATCACTGGCTACAGACAGTACCAGGATGCATGAGCTGGAGCGACATTGTGCATCGACTACGAGAAAGGGACCAAGAGACCTTGTCTGTTGGACCATATGAACTGGAACTACTGAACGTTAAATCTCACCAAATGAGAGTCAATCCATCCTCATCATTGGATCCACACATTATACTCCACACCTGAACATAGCAATTATAAACAACATACCCTCATATCTCAATGTCTGTACTTTGACCCATTAATCTTTTACCCCCAATTGGGGATATTGCAGCTTATGTATTCCTTACGCCATCCGATCTTAAACCAAACTTCGCACCCCTTGATAATCTGTACATTATTCCCTGATAACCAGAAACTTCTATGCTTAAACTCTGTACCGTTCACTTTTTTTTAAAACATCTTAATAAAATTTTTATACCTTGGAATTAATTGTCAACACCTGGAGCTGGTGACACTCTGAATGGGTGGCAGTCATAATGAAACAACCCTTTGGGATTATTGATCATTACATTTTAGATCTATTGTCCAGAGCGATTTGGAGGTATCCCTTAATTAAATTGATTGATTTTTGTGAAGGTTCCCCCTGCTGATATGGTAGAGTACATGTCTTCTCTCCTGGAGGGTGGACATGCGTCTAACTTGGCCACGCGTCTAACTTGGCCACGTGGTTGACCGTGTTGTCCCCATGTATCCTCACTCCTGAATTCAACACTGGGACAATAGGAGCAGACCAGTCTGAAAATATGGATAGGCTCAATAATATCAGCTGACTATAGTCTGTCCAGTTCTTGGTCTATCTTATGTCACATGGCATAGGGAACTGGATTTGGCTTAAAGAAACATGGTTTAGCATTTGGATCCAAGTAAGTTCTGGCACTAACCCCTTTCAGAGTATCAAGAACATCCCTGAACAGCTCTGTCTTCTAGAAGAAGAAAAAGAAGAAAGAAGGAAGAAGAAAAGTGTTTCTCTGCTTGGTGTATGGAAATGATTGGTGTCTGCCCAGTTAAGACTGATTAAAGTATCAAAACTTATCTCATGAAGCTCAGACCTTTCCCCTTCAGTACTACTAAAGATAAGCATAGCTTCTGGTCCTGGTCCACACTGACAATGCCTCTCACTGGAACTTGTTCTCCTGTATATGTAAGTAACACTACATTTGCTGCTCCCAACTGTGGTGTATTCTCCTTTGGCCAGAACTGGTGATAAGTAACCACACTGATTATAGACAAAGAAGCTCCTATATCAGTCTCTTTGTTTATTAATTGTAATATCTGCTTGCAGTGGCTCCTCCTTTTGGTTTTTGCTGTTACTATTAAACATATTATACACCGATTCCTCTGCTTCTGGCTCCTCCTCTTCCTCTGCAATGTGATAAACCTCTGTCTTGTGATCCACATTTCCCCTTGCATGTATCTGTTTTTAAGGCACACTTTTGCGAGATGACATCACTTCCGGCAAACCCAGCACCCTGTATCCTTGTATGGTCAGTTGATATGGTCATGTTTCTCCCCACTTCTATAGCAATTTTATATGTTCTTCAGGAGGTACTTAAAGATTTATGTGCTTTGTGTGGAATGCTGGACAATTTGTGCATCATGCTTGCAACTGTTTAGCTATCTACATGCTGCTTAGTGCTTCCCTGTACATCCAAACATGCTGTTCAGCTACGTCCATGCCTTGTGCTGTTTCCAGAGCTTTATTTTATTTTATTATTATTTTTAAATCTAAGGAGGACTCTGCCAACAGACGTCTCTGAATTCTTTCATCACTGGTACCATAGACAAGTCTATCTTAAATTAAATGCCAAGCTGCATCTCCAGAACCACAGTGCTCTGACAAATGGTACAGTTCTGTGACATAAACTGCCACGGATGTTCCAGGTTGGTGAGAGGAACTGTTAAATTTAAAACACTGCACAATCTCAGATGGCGCAGGGTTACGATGGTGCGTGACAACTTTAACCAGCTTATCAAAGGATTTGGACTGGACGTATCCAGCGCCACCAAACTTATAATTAAATCATTGTTCTTTTCTCCACAAATTCTCAAGTAAATAGCACGATTCTTGTTATCATCCTCTATATAATTTGCAATGAAATACTGAGAGTCTCCCTCGGAGTACTGAATCCAGTCCTCGCACTCTGCATCATACACTTTCATTTTTCCATTTGCAGCCATTTTTCTTTTCAATAAAAAAGGTGATCATGTACACAGTGTGCAGAACTTGCTAGTGGTTGTTTTTCAGTTTATCCTCATCACCAATATAGTATATGGAGACCCAAAACAGATTAGAATTGAAAAACATCTTTTATTCTGGTACAAGTTTGCATAGATAACTAATCATCCCCCATCTTAGAAAAAACTTCCACACCCTTCCCACCCTCTGCTGGGGCATACTCAGTACTGTCTTAGGGCTTCTAACAATAAACAGGTATTCTCACGGTATGTCTACACTACCCACTGGATTGGCAGGCAGCGATCAATCCAGCGGGGATCAATTTATTGCGTCTAGTCTAGACGTGATAAATCAACCCCCGAGCGCTTTCCTGTCGACTCCTGTACTCCACTGCCATGAGAGGCGCAGGTGGAATCGAGGAGGAGTGGCAGCAGTTGACTCACCGCAATGAAGACACCATGGTAAGTGGATCTAAGTGTGTCGACTTCAGCTATGTTATTCACGTAGCTGAAGTTGTGTAACTTAGATCGATTCTCCCCCCCCGCTCCAGTGTAGACCAGGGCTCACATTGGCCGCTAGGTGGCAATAAGCACAACAAAAATACTTACAATATTACAGTGAAATAAGAATGATCAGTAGGGAGGGACAGAATTGTAAAGTGCCTTGAAAGTGGTGTGTGTGTGTGTGTGTGTAAAAAATGTTGTAACAGTAACCTCTGGAGTCAGGTGTAATTTACACTGTTATAACAGACGTAGGCCTGGTTTACACAAAAACATTAGATCGGTTTAACTACTTTGGTCAGGGGTTTGAAAAAGCCACACCCTTGTGCGGTGTAGTTAAGCTGACCTAAATCCCTGCTAGGTCGATAGAAGAATTCTGTCAATCTAGCTGTCATCTCTTGAAGCGTTAGATTATCTACGCCAATGGGAGAATCCATTGTCTTGACTAGATAGTGTCTACACTAGGTGTTACAGCAGTGCAGCTGAGCATTTTAAGTGTAGACCAGACCTATTGTAATGTGCCATTTCTTCTCTTCAGTTGACATGTCCATTTAAATACTATAAATGTTTCTAACTTTCTCCTCAACCCAGCTTAGCAAATAACAGCATTTTTCTTTCACCTTTTTCTATTTTAGTGGACCCTTAAAATGAGGCCCCTGCTGTTTGAATTTCTTCCAATGTTCATAAAAAAAATCAATAAAAAAAATCATGCTTTCCCAATTCATTCTGGGTAGCTGAACTCCAGCAAACCCCATCATTCTGATGATTTTTTTTCTTAGTTCCTCCTTTACAATTAGAAGGTTTCTGAAATCATGCAAGGTTTTAGTACCTTCTGATGTTTTGTATGTTCATGTAGTTGTAGCATGTAGGCAGTGGGTCTGTATCTAAGGCATCGCTCAGACAGAGAGAGACACTAAGGCAGAGCAGTGATATTTTAGTGATAAACTAGTGATATTTTCAACTTAAATAAATAAAGTAAAAAGAAGTTTAAAAAGTGGCATTTCTTCACTGGTTAACTTTTTATACCTTGATGTAAATAAGAACTATTATAACCCTATGGGTAGTAGTGCCTTCTGGTGACTCCCACTAATATTACAATACCCGCGTCAACAAGAAAGCTGGGGCAACTAGGCCTATCCAGAGAAGCCCTTACATATAAATAACATGGTAATGGGGACAAGTAGGAGGAATGGTCACTGAAAAATTAAACTGTGCTCCTATATAGGCAAACAAATTACCCGTGCTTGACATGAGCAATCTTCATACTTGTAATATGACATAGATGCTGTCAGATACTCTGCTCAAAGAAGCATGAAATCATGGTTAAATAGGCAGTGTTGATATCCAAAACCATCCAACACAGACTACAAGTACTTGTCATATTCCCAGAGTCTCATTTTGTGATCCAGTGCTGCAAATGTGAACGGTGTGAATCCATTCAGGCTGTACTCTAATGTTAGCATGGCAGTATTTATATTCCTGCATATATAACTTGTGTATGGATTTCTGTCAGATTCATTGGCTGTAATAGAATCTTGGTAAATAGAAAATGCCAAGGGCTATACTTCATCACACTCCACAGTTGCCCATGTAATGATATTGTGCTTCAGAGACTTGTTAAAAATGCTATAGTCAACATTTTTAGAAAACACAGAAATAGGGACTGGTTGGGCATTTCAGTGAACCCTGGGAACCTATCAACTTCAGTTTTGCCAGTTTTTTTTTATGAGAGTAGCCTTGTTGTTATAAATGGGACAACCTAACATTCAACCATTTTACAATATAACAGAGTGAGCATTATTACTACCCATGACATCCATGCATATTAACTAGACACATGGATCCACATGACGATGCTGTAATCCATATTTAAAAGGGCACCTAATAGTGCAGGCTACGCCTCTGGGATTGGGATTTCAGTGAACAGGGAATGGATGCAGTGCTGAATACTGGGACAAAGAACTCTGTCTTGTGAGATAGTGGGTCTAAGGTTGTTGTGTGGAATGTTTATTTTTTAAAATAATAATGGAACTATTATCATTACAATTACCGCTGCTGAATGTGGTTGGAATATGTTTTGTGTTGTCAGCACTCAATTTCTTTTAGAGTATTACTGCACTGATATTTCACAATATGTATTTCAACTTAAAAAAATCAAGTTAGTGCAATGCAACTGAGTCTCATGGTCAGTGCAGGTTTCTGTGCTACTCAGCAGTGACTTCTATTGGTCTTTCATGCTTGCCACATTAATGTAGTTAGTTTGCACTCAGTTGTGTGTCGGTCAGCATTTACTATGCAGCAGTCACTGAATTAGGCAGAGAGCTACATCTGCAGCTGTAATTGCTCTAGCTTATATAGTGTTTTCCATCTCTTTTACAGCAGACTAGCATGTTATTTAATGTGCAGTGATTGCAATCTGTAGCCTACAGGGATTTATTAGTTATTCTACAATGCTCCTTAATTTTTTGGTAGGGCCAATTACATGTTAATTTATCACCAGGCTGGGTGGTTGTGGGACCTATTTGCTTGCTTCAGGCATCTAGTGGCAGACAGTATGTGCTTAAAATATCAGTAGCAGCTGCCAGCCAGCTGCCCCCATTATGTGTGCAACTCCAGTCACAATGTTTACTTGGTCACTGTTGCTAGCTTGTAGTGTGACAGTGGCTGAATCACTGTTGTTATAGAATATAATATCATCTGTAAATACTGTGGCCTGGATTCTGTGAAGCATTATGCTTTGGATTATCCAGGAGCAATGGGACTCCATGGAGGACTGTCTGTACACCTGGGTCCAACTTGGTGCAGTATCTCGGCCTATGATTGTAATTTAAAAAAAGTTCACTCAGCAGTACCATTAGAATTTTTAAAAATAGCATACCAGCTAATAAGCACAGCAGCAAAACCCCTTCAACTCTATCCAGAGTCCCATACCTTCAGCATTCCCCAGAGGCTCTATTAAATTGATGTTTTCTGCAGCATGCCCTGAAGGCCAAATTTATGTCACAGACATGTCTGTCTACCTGATTGTTCCTGCCTATTAGGAGATTGGCTATTTCAGTGACATTAATTAGAATTAATTATAAAAGTATCATTGCAGGTACAAATTTGCTCCTGCAGTTACTTGTGCCAACAATGCAGTGGGTACCAAATATCTGTTGAATGACGCTAGCCTGAAAAATCAGTCTCTAAAAGTGAATCTGAATTTTTCCTATTATTCAAAAAATTGCGAAACCAAATTGTTCAACATTATTTGCAATCCTACTTTTTTGACTCAGAAGAATTTTAAAAATAAGGGACGGATTCTGATCTCTCACTGACTCTCACTTACAGTAAAACTCCATTGATTTTTCAATTGAATTATTCTTTGTCCACACCTGGCACACTAAATTAGCCTCCAGTAACTTTCCCTTATGCCCTTGCTTGTCCCCTTTTAGCCTCCCCACACTCAGTAATCCCCATTCACACAACACAATCCAATCCAGACACCCAATAGTTATCTTATCTCAACTCCCCACCCACCTATATATAAAGAGACGGATTTTCAGCTACAAGCAGAGAGCACACAAGTGAAATATGGATGATGTAAGGGCTGTGTAAAGCTCACTTTTACACTCTCTGATCTTGGACATGCTGTGTGCTCGGCCTGTCTGCAGGCGTCAGTTAGACCAACATGAAGGGGGAATGTAAATTACATAAGCGGCCAAGAGCCCCAATAGATTGAAAACCACAGACAGGGATCAACACAGTGTAAGGCTTCTGACCATGCGCCCTGCACTGCTAGCAAGGTCCACAGGAACCACTGTGTTGGTTCTTCTCTGCCCCGAGATCATCATTGTACTGGGGTATGCCTCCAGGGAATGGGTGTGTCTTCAGCTCAGATTCCACTGATAGTTTGACACACAGCAGCCATATATACCCAGGTATAATGGTTGCCATCAAAGAAACAGCATCTGAGATATTGTAGTTCGATCATTACTTGGAATAAAAAATTAACTGCTATATCTCGGCGACTACTATGTGGAATCGGTGAGTAATGGCAGCCTCTGTGTCTCAGGTGATATGCACAGTAGCAGAAATGTGAAGCTTTATGAGAGCAAGTTCCAAAGATGACATTTTGATAGTTGTATGCAGTGGAGTTGTAGCGGTGTTGGTACCAGGCTATTAGAGAGACAAGGTGGGTGAGGTAATATCTTTTATTGGCCCAACTTCTGTTGGTGAGAGACAAGCTTTTGAGTTACACAGAGCTTAAACTATCTGTTCAAACAGATAGCTTAAACTCTGTGTAGCTCGAGAGTTTGTCTCTCACCAGCAGAAGTTGGTCCAATAAAAGGTATTTTGATAGTTGTCAGACACTGACCTTAATGGGGTTTCTGGTCTGCCTAACTTCTAGTCTGTTGTCTCCTTCCCATATGCTGCTGCTTTCATTGTCCTCTCTGAATAAGAACTGTGGGTTCTTACTAAGCCGTGGTCTACACTAGGACTTTAGGTCAAATTTAGCAGAGTTAAATCGATGTAAACCTGCACCCGTCCACACGATGAAGCCCTTCATTTCGACTTAAAGGGCTCTTAAAATCGATTTCCTTACTCCACCCCTGACAAGTGGATTAGCACTTAAATCGGCCTTGCTGGGTCGAATTTGGGGTACTGTGGACACAATTCGACGGTATTGGCCTCCGGGAGCTATCCCAGAGTGCTCCATTGTGACCGCTCTGGACAGCACTCTCAACTCAGATGCACTGGCCAGGTAGACAGGAAAAGAACCGCGAACATTTGAATCTCATTTCCTGTTTGGCCAGCGTGGCAAGCTGCAGGTGACCATGCAGAGCTCATCAGCGGAGGTGACCATGATGGAGTCCCAGAATCGCAAAAGAGCTCCAGCATGGACTGAATGGGAGGTACGGGATCTGATCGCTGTATGGGGAGAGGAATCCGTGCTATCAGAACTCCGTTCCAGTTTTCGAAATGCCAAAACCTTTGTCAAAATCTCCCAGGGCATGAAGGACAGAGGCCATAACAGGGACCCGAAGCAGTGCCACTTAAGGAGAAACTTAAGGAGTTGAGGCAAGCCTACCAGAAAACCAGAGAAGCGAACGGCCGCTCCGAGTCAGAGCCCCAAACATGCCGCTTCTATGATGAGGGGGTTCAGCCACCACTACCCCAGCCATGTTGTTTGACTCCCTCAATGGAGATGGAGGCAACACGGAAGCAGGTTTTGCGGACGAAGAAGATGATGATGAGGAGGAGGTTGTAGATAGCTCACAGCAAGCAAATGGAGAAACCGGTTTTCCCGACAGCCAGGAACTATTTCTCACCCTGGACCTGGAGCCAGTACCCCCCGAACCCACCCAAGGCTGCCTCCTGGACCCGGCAGGCGGAGAAGGGACCTCTGGTGAGTGTACTTTTTAAAATACTATACATGGTTTAAAAGCAAGCATGTGAAAGGATTAATTTGCCCTGGCATTCGCGGCTCTCCTGGATGTATTCCCAAAGCCTTTGCAAAAGGTTTCTGGGGAGGGCAGCCTTATTGCGTCCTCCATGGTAGGACACTTTACCACTTCAGGCCAGTAACACGTACTCGGGAATCATTGTACAACAAAGCATTGCAGTGTATGTTTGCTGGCATTCAAACAACATCCGTTCTTTATCTCTCTGTGTTATCCTCAGGAGAGTGAGATATCATTCATGGTCACCTGGTTGAAATAGGGTGCTTTTCTTCAGGGACACTCAGAGGTGACCGTTCCTGTTGGGCTGTTTGTCTGTGGCTGAACAGAAATGTTCCCCGCTGTTAGCCACGGGGAGGGGGGATGGTTGAGGGGGTAGCCACGCGGTGGGGGGAGGCAAAATGCGACCTCGTAACAAAAGCACATGTGCTATGTATGTAATGTTAATAGCAAGGTTTACCCTGAAAGAGTGTAGCCACTGTTTTATAAAATGTGTCTTTTTAAATACCGCTGTCCCTTTTTTTTTCTCCACCAGCTGCATGTGTTTCAATCATCACAGGATCTTCTCCTTCCCAGAGGCTAGTGAGGATTAGAAAGAAAAAAAAATGCACTCGTGATGAAATGTTCTCTGAGCTCATGCTGTCCTCCCACACTGACAGAGCACAGACGAATGCGTGGAAGCAAATAATGTCAGAGTGCAGGAAAGCACAAAATGACCGGGAGGAGAGGTGGCGGGCTGAAGACAGGGCTGAAGCTCAAATGTGGCAGCAGCGTGATGAGAGGAGGCAGGATTCAATGCTGAGGCTGCTGGAGGATCAAACCAGTATGCTCCAGTGTATGGTTGAGCTGCAGCAAAGGCAGCTGGCGCACAGACTGCCACTACAGCCTCTGTGTAACCAACCGCCCTCCTCCCCAAGTTCCATAGCCTCCACACCCAGACGCCCAAGAACGCGGTGGGGGGGCCACTCCACCACAGAGGATTGCCCAAAAAACAGAAGGCTGGCATTCAATAAATTTTAAAGTTGTAAACTTTTAAAGTGCTGTGTGGCATTTTCCTTCCCTCCTCCACCACCCCTCCTGGGCTACCTTGTTAGTCATCCCCCTATTTGTGTGATGAATGAATAAAGAATGCATGAATGTGAAGCAACAATGAATTTATTGCCTCTGCAAGCGGTGATCGAAGGGAGGAGGGCAGGGTGGTTAGCTTACAGGGAAGTAGAGTGAACCAAGGGGCGGGGGGTTTCATCAAGGAGAAACAAACAGAACTTTCACACCGTAGCCTGGCCAGTCATGAAACTGGTTTTCAAAGCTTCTCTGATGCGTACCGCGCCCTCCTGTGCTCTTCTAACCGCCCTGGTGTCTGGCTGCGCGTAACCAGCAGCCAGGCTATTTGCCTCAACCTCCCACCCCGCCATAAACGTCTCCCCCTTACTCTCATAGATATTGTGGAGCACACAGCAAGCAGTAATAACAGTGGGAATATTGGTTTCGCTGAGGTCTAAGCGAGTCAGTAAACTGCGCCAGTGTGCCTTTAAACATCCAAATGCACATTCTACAACCATTCTGCACTTGCTCAGCCTCAGTTGAACAGCTCCTGACTACTGTCCAGGCTTCATGAGCCATGGCATTAAGGGGTAGGCTGGGTCCCCAAGGATAACTATAGGCATTTCAACATCCCCAACAGTTATTTTCTGGTCTGGGAATAAAGTCCCTTCCTGCAGCTTTTGAAACAGACCAGAGTTCCTGAAGATGCGAGCATCATGTACCTTTCCCGGCCATCCCACGTTGATGTTGGTGAAACGTCCCTTGTGATCCACCACAGCTTGCAGCACTATTGAAAAGTACCCCTTGCGGTTTATGTACTCGCCGGCTTGGTGCTCCGGTGCCAAGATAGGGATATGGGTTCCATCTATGGCCCCACCACAGTTCGGGAATCCCATTGCAGCAAAGCCATCCACTATGACCTGCACATTTCCCAGGGTCACTACCCTTGATATCAGCAGATCTTTGATTGCGTGGGCTACTTGCATCACAGCAGCCCCCACAGTAGATTTGCCCACTCCAAGTTGATTCCCAACTGACCGGTAGCTGTCTGGCGTGGCAAGCTTCCACAGGGCAATTGCCACTCGCTTCTCAACTGTGAGGGCTGCTCTCATCTTGGTGTTCATGTGCTTCAGGGCAGGGGAAAGCAAGTCACAAAGTTCCAAGAAAGTGCCCTTACACATGCGAAGGTTTCGCAGCCACTGGGAATCGTCCCAGACCCGCAACACTATGCGGTCCCACGAGTCTGTGCTTGTTTCCCGAGCCCAGAATCGGCGTTCCACAGCATGAACTTGCCCCATTAGCACCATGATGCGTGCATTGGCAGGGCCCATGCTTTCAGAGAACTCTGTGTCCATGTCCTGATCACTCACGTGACCGCGCTGACGTCGCCTCCTCGCCCGGTATCGCTCTGCCAGGTTCTGGTGCTGCATATACTGCTGGATAATGCGTGTGGTGTTTAATGTGCTCCTAATTGCCAAAGTGAGCTGAGCGGCCTCCGTGCTTGCCTTGGTATGGTGTCCGCACAGAAAAAAGGTGCGGAACGATTGTCTGCCGTTGCTCTGACGGAGGGAGGGGCGACTGACGACATGGCTTACAGGGTTGGCTTACAGGGAATTAAAATCAACAAAGGGGGTGGCTTTACATCAAGGAGTATTTCAGGCAGGACTTCACAGAGGGTTCCAATAAGAAATGGTGCACCTAAGTAATTGTTCTTATTGGAACAAGCAGGTTGGTCTGGCCTCTGTTTGATACATGGCTAGATTTATCTCGCTGCACCTTCTCTGTGAGTGACTGCAGAGTGACCTAGAGGAATGAGTCCCCTAGATGGGGGAGGGGGGGGGAAGCAAATGAGTACAAAACAAATCTGGTCTATTTCTTGTTTTGATCCACTCCATCTATCTTTTACATCTTTGGCTGGCAGCAGACGGTGCAGAAGGACTGCAAGCCATCCACATCTCATGGCTGCTCGGCAGAAGATGGTATAATAGGACTGCTAGCCATCCTCATCTCTTGCCTGCCTGGCAGAAGATGGTACAGTAGGACTGCTAGCAATCCGTATCGCCTGCCTGCTCACCATAAGATGGTTCAATAGGACTGACTGCAGGACTAAAGAGAATGACCTGGTCAAGTCACTCCATATTTATTCCGTGTGCCCATGTCTGCCCAGGCACTCCTGATCGACCTCACAGAGGTGACCCAGGAGCACCTCGGACATGATGATGATGGCTATCAGTTCTACTGTACCGTCTGCTGCCACAAGGCAATGGGTTGATGCTGCTGTGTAGCAATGCAGTACCACGTGTGCCAGCACCCAGGACACATACGGTGACGGTTACCTGAGCGGGCTCCATGCTTGCCGTGGTATGGCGTCTGCACAGGTAACTCAAGAAAAAAGGCGCAAAACGATTGTCTGCTGCTGCTTTCACGGAGGGAGGGAGGGAACGGGGGCCTGACGATATGTACCCAGAACCACCCGCGACAATGTTTTATCCCCATCAGGCATTGGGATCTCAACCCAGAATTCCAATGGGCAGCGGAGACTGCGGGAACTGTGGGATAGCTACCCACAGTGCAACACTCCAGAAGCCGATGCTGCCCCGATACTGTGGAAGCACTCCGCCGAGTTAATGCACTTAATGCACTTAGAGCATTTTCTGTGGGGACACACACACTTGAATATATAAAAAAGATTTCTAAAAAACCGACTTCTATAAATTCGACCTAATTTCGTATTGTAGACATACCCTAAGGAACTTGGGGCCAGATTTGTGAAGGTATTTAGGTGCTTAAAGATGCAGATAGGCATATAGCGGGCTTTTCCAAAGTGCCTGGACGCTTAACTCCTGTTGATTTAAATGGAACTTAAGTGTGGAGGTGCTTTTGAAAATCTCTCTAGGTGTCTATTTGCATTTTCAGTTGCCTGAATCTTTTAAAAATCTACCCCCAGATTAACTGAAGTTGAAGTCCAGTTTTAACTAGAAGAAGTTATATGAAAACACAGGGTAAAATGTGAACTGGGAGTTATTGCTTTTCCTGGGCCTTTTTATGCTTCTCAGGGTGCAGAGGTCACACTGTCTTTTGTTTCCAATGGAGATATTTGGTGTAAGAAGCACAGCCTGCCCACTTACTTGGCCTTGAAATGAGTCTGAACTTTAAAATGCCTAGAAAGATTGAGGCAATTGTGGATGTTGGATTTTTCTGCAGTTGAATACTATAATGTGTGAATGACTAAATAGTAGGGTTTTTTCCTACATCTATCAGTTCCATCTTTACTCCTAATAGGTTTTGTTATTACAGAATAATAATACTAAACTGTGGCCACGGTAGCAGAAGATTGGCAATTTAAGTAACCTACAGTTTTCCTTTCTACCCAGAGTAAGTAGAGCTAAAATGAGCATGATTAAGCAAGGATAATGAGGAGATTGTTGTTTAATACTTTATTTCTATCTTTCATCTCTCTCTTTGCTTCTCATACTAAATCATTCTGCAACATAATAGGATATACGAAAGTGAAAAATACTCCCCAAATCCAATAGGTATTTGGAAAAGTTAGATATTGTTAGAATTTTAGGTGGATATGGGCAATGGTAAGAAACAAAAACTAGGGTGGAGGTGTTTGGAGGTCTTTCAGGAGATGAGATTTATGATCTACTTGACTTACCTTCTATATTACCTCTAAATATAGAGACATCCTGGATTATTTTGTTTGCTTTGCAATTTTAATGTCATTTAAACATAGATTTGGTATACATTTTTAAAAAAATGCTAGATTGAATGTTACGGGGGGGGGGAGGGTAAATATAATGTTTACATGTGATATTGAATGTAAATTCTTTATTCATGTCTGAGAACATATTATGTACCTAGTTGCATGTGTATTTTGGTAGGCTTATTTATGTAGTGGATAATAATCCCCATGCTTCTTTCCCTTGAACAGGGATTTTACAAATTATTGCAGCTTTAAAGCAGTGGTAATCTTGTGAAGCTATATGAGAAGTGAGGCAGGAATGGGATCCAGGGTCCTAGAGTGAGTAACTTAAAATAATATATGTGATACATAGAAGTAGGGGTTTGGTGGCTAAGTGGAGACTGTTTTATCCCTCCCTGATTTGAGCACTGGGGGCATCTTTGCTAGACGGGTTTCTTCCTTCCCTCAACTGAGAGCTTAATTTTTGAGCTGTCTACTAGGAGCTGCCTTCAAACCATTCACACATTAATCCTCTCTGTAAATGTGATTCACCTGAGAAGGACACAATCCTTCTCACTGTGACCTTCTAGAAACACTGGAATAAATACCCAGATTATCACATATTCCATTCAGTGAGGAGAGTCTTGAACTCCACAGAGTGGGATCTGGGAGAGGTTTGGTGGCTATGTAGAATACTACATGGAGGACTCCACATTTGCAGAGCCTATCTGGACTATGCAGCTGGGGTAAAGCTCAAGTTCAGGATCTGACCCAGTAGCACTGCAAGTGTCACCAAAATGCATTCCTTAACACGGCTTAAGGAGATTTCACTTTAGTAAAAGACTACTTTAGCCTGCAGTTCACTGTATTTTATAACATGCATAATGACCCCATTCTTTCATGGACAGTTCTTAATAAAACATATAGTGGAATATCAGAGGCTCGGACTTTTAATTCTGTTTATTGAAATTTACTTTATGGCTTTTCCATATCTTTTCAAACAAATCTCTATAGATTTTTAAAGACTTTTAATTTAGTTAATTTAACTTGTACATAATGCATGAAAAATATTTATCTGCAAGAATCCCATTGTCCATTATCCATTAGTATTACAGAAAGATTTGGATCTGGCTATATCCTTTCTTGTTTACTTTTCTTCTAGCATCCAATATTGTCTGGAGTTGGACTATGATCTTAGTTTTCAATTTCTTGGGCCTAATGTCAACCATGTTTGTTCAGGTAACCTTTTAAATTCTTAAAATGAAAACAAAATGTATGGGTATACAGTGTAAATATTTAAAAATGTTTTAACAAAATTCCTATTGATCTGGACAATCCTTCAGTCTTTGTTCAGTACTTGCTTATGCAAAATACCAATTGACTACAATGGAAGTTTTGTCTGAGTAAGGACTACAGGACTGGGCCCTCTTTACGTCATCCAGCTGAATTGCGTGTGTTTGTTTACTATGGGACTAATATCTCACACTTCTGAAAAACATAGAATCATAGAATATCAGGGTTGGAAGGGACCTCAGGAGGTCATCTACTCCAACCCCCTGCTCAAAGCAGGACATACTTTCATCTGTCAATTATCTTATTTTTCAGTATTCATAGTCAATGTAACACACACTTGGTTATTTGACTTTGTTATCCAGCAACATAGAAAGGTCTGACATCCCTTTTTAAATATTTATCTTCTTAGAATAAACTCATTTTGACATCTGGGATGTTTATAAGTGTTTAATACAGCCAAGCTTTTTATTTAAAAATGAAAACAGCATCTTTAAAATGACTGTAATCAAAATAAAGATCTATTTTTGATATAGCATAAATGTACAACTTCCAAGCAGAAGGTAATTTGGGGTTCTTTGAAACCAAAATGTGCCTTATATTAATATTTTCTGTTAAAATTAGAAGGCAAATGAAGAAAATAAATCTGGATAAATAGATGTACAACACTGCCACAAGCAGCATGATTGGGTAGATCTCTAACATAGGCACTCAGATACTGCTGTTGTAGGAATCCAAATCAGTAATTAATTACCTCTAATATGGCACTTTTATAGAGACATCAATATAGTATCAAAGAGCTTGAGTCAGGCACTATGTCAATCAACCTATGTTTGCACTGACTATGGATCCTTCTGTCCTGCAGGCAAGAAAGTGGGCAGGGTGTTTTTAGATAAAAATATGGGGAAATCACAGCATGCCCTTGATTTGTTGATTACTCTGCAACATCTGCTGCATATCAGTGATAGTATTATATCATCAACTTCCAGCTCATTCTGATGGAGCAGAGAGATGTCCATTCTCCAACAGCAAAGTGAGCATTATCACTTTGCTGATAAGAACATCATCCGTTTTAAACGGTTTTGTGGAATCATCAAACAGCCATAGATATGTATGTGGGTGTAGTGTGCTAGGTTCCTTTGCTCTGTGTGTTTAAACAGCCACTCCAGCTGGTGCAGCAAAGAATACACTTTATAACATGCTTTATCTGGGGGAGGGAAAATGACTCTGCATTGGCTGTCCTTTTAATAATGCTGTTGCCAGGTAGGAGTGGCTGAAATATCCTTCTTATGGGCCATGGTAAACACTAGAGCTGCCTGAAAATTTTCCAGCAGAACATCTTTCCATTGGAAAATTCTGATTTGATGGAAATCTGGAGGAGGGTTAGCTGACCTGTCAGTATGCCTGGCTGGCTCCTTGGGTTTTCCAGCTCCCTAGCAGCTCCTCTGACGAGTGGGTGGGCTCTCTGAGCTGCCCAGCCACTTGGCTGGCTCCCTGACCATAATTTTTGAAAAAAAATCCCGTTTTGGTTCCCTCCAAAATGGAATTTCTTTGAAAATTTCTGTTTTTCAGAAAATGTCAGATTTCTGACTTTTTTCATTCGGATTTGGAACGAAAGAAAATTCAGAGATGCAAAATTTTTCATAGAATGGAACTTCCAGTTCCTGCACATCTCTGGTAAACACACTCTTAATGTTTTTGGTGACCTGGGGAACTCCCTCAAACTATGTTGAGATCGTGTATGAATCCGTCACTGTGGCCAAAAATTGCCATTGGCTTCACATTTTGACTGACTGATGACAAAACTGAGAGGGAGAGAGGAGCTGGTCAGCCACTCTTGTATGATTTCTCCCAAGTACTTTTGTCATTGTGTGATTTTTTTCAAAGCAACACATGCGTAGTGTAGCATGTGAACAGATGCTGCTGCAGCCACCATCAAAGCTGGCCCATGGCTACTAATATTCTGTAAACCACCACAGAGGAAAACCGTGAAAAGTGAATATCTTGTATGTTTCACAAGGAATCCCCTCTCTGACCACTCTTTGGTTAGACTGGCAACATCACTTGCTTCCTGGAACGCAAGTATTTACTCTATCTACAGATCCTTTTATCAAGTCCCTGCAGCTTGGTCAGCTGGCATGTCTAGACACACCTCCATTGATCTAGGCCAGCCACCTCTTTTTTCCAAATCAGTTTTCTCCAGTTACATACACACACAATAGAGTTTTGTGGACTCCTTGAATTTTCTGAGATTAGTCATTAAGGATATAAAGACTCTTTAATGATGTTTAATATCCACCTTTAAAAGTTCTAATGACCTAGCTTAGATACTGCACCTCACAGAGCAGGTTATCTGGTTGGTATTGATTTTTGGTGAGGGCTCTTGCTAAATCCCTAAGAAGCTTTTTTCTTTTGTTATGAACTATGAATTATGGACAAGTCCTGCCGTCATCTGCACGTAACTGGTTTCCCAATTTATTCACAGGCTGATCCTCCTGGCCATGTGGGCTTGGCACAGCTATCAGGAAAGTGCTCTAGCAATCCTAAGCCACTTGACACGCAAAAATGCATCATGAAAAGTTGTCTTGAAATTAAAGGAGGCTTCCAGGTGTTGAAAAAATCCCCACAGTGAACTTCTCATGTGTGAAAACTTTCATATTAAAATATTGCATTTCTATGAACGTGGCAATTAGAGAGGTTTCTGGTATTTTGTATTTTACTGTAAATATTTAAAAAAATCAAAAAGGAATCCTACAAAAAATGAAAGCATGGACAAATTGCTAAGGAGAAGTACAAAAGAATAGCACAAGCATGCAGGAACATAATCAGAAATGTTAAGGCACAAAATGAGTTACACTTAGCAATAGTACTTAAGGAACTAGCTGAAGCAGCATCATCAGCAATTAACTTCAAGAACTCATGGAGGATGGGCGAGGTCCCAGAGGATATGTTGTACATATCTATGAAAAGGGGAACAAAGAGGACCCAGGGAATTATGGATTAGTCAGCCTAACTTCAATATCTGGAAAGATAGTGGAACAAATTATTAAACAATCATTATGAAAGCACCTAGAGGATAATTGAGCTATAAGGCATAGCCAGAATCGATTTGTTAAATCATGGCAAACCAACCTAATTTCCTTCTATGACAGGGTTACTGGCCTAGTGGATAGTGGGGAAGCAGTAGATGTGATATATCTTGATTTTAGTAAGGCTTTTGGCACAGTCCCACATGACATGCTCATAAACAAGCTAGGGAAATGTGGTCTAAATGACATTACTGTAATGTGGGAGCACAACTGGTTGAAAGACCATGCTCAAAGAGTAGTTATCGATGGTTTGCTGTCATTCTGGGAGGACATCTCTAGTGGTATCCCACAGAGGGTCAGGTACTAGTTAATATTTTCATTAGTGACTTGGATAATGGAGTGGAGAGTATGCTTAGAAAATTTGCGGATGACACCAACCTGAAAGGGGTTGCCCTTTGGAGGACATGATTAGAATTCAAAATGACCTTGACAAATTGGAGAGTTGTTCTGAAATCAACAAGGTGAAATTCAATAAAGACAAGTGCAGAGTACTTCACTTAGGAAGGAAAAATCAAATGTACAACTAAAAAATGGGGAATAATTAACTAGGTAGTAGTAAAATTTTTAACATAATCTCATAAAGCAAACTAGGGAAATGTAGAAATGAGAGACTCTCCAGCCCTACTTTTCTATGATTCTACAAATATTTCTTTTATTTTAACACATGGCAAACTTCATACCTCCAAACACACTGTTCCATTTTACTTGGTAACGCAAATGATTAATAATAATAAAACATGTTTTTTCTATTAACATTATGAGAAAAAACATCAACTGCTGTGACAACATCCATAGAAAAACTCTGGTAGCCACTATTATTTTGAATGCGCCAATCAATAGTGTGCTTTAAATTATACCATCTGTGATAATTATCAGAAATATGCAAATAGATAACCAAAAACTGGTGCATATTAGAAACATAGTTTTACTTACTTTTTTTTGCTAATTAGTTAAAATAAACATATATCCAGATGAATAGGTTGACAGGAGCCTATAATTATTATTATTTGTTTAGAGGGCACCAGAAGCATGCCAGGCCCTTATGTGGGAAGATGAGTCCTCTCTGAGTTGCTAAGAATCTCTGATCCCTGACCCTGTGCAAGGCATGGTTAACTTTAAGTCTGAGACTACTCTAAACTCGTTTGTGTTCCATGAAAGTGGTCAGTGCTTCTAGTTAATCATGTGTAGGTTTTTACAGATTAAAAGGCATAGTAGCTAGGCAACAGTCTAACAATGGAACAGTAATGGTATGGACATCAATCAGAAACTTTACAGTTGGATTACTTTGCTTTATCATTGGTCTTATTATTTCCATGTTTCTTGTATTGATTTTTCTTTTTTAATCATGTCTCTCTTGCTCTCATGTCTACACTCCAGTCAGGGGAGTTCCAATGGAAAAGGTAATGGGTCAGAACCTCATCTGGTTTAAATCAATATAGCTTTATTGCAGTCAGTGAAACTACACAGATTTATACCAACTGAGAATCTGGCCTGTTGTTTTTATTGGTTGATGAATGGATAAATTTCCCATATTTCACAATTTAACAATTCATAATTTAATATTGAATGTATGGTCATGCAGAGTAGTAATTGTTACAATGAACCTATTGCCAGTTTTCTGGAGGAGAAGGGGAAAAGGATGGGAGAGGACAGCGAGGTGGTAGTATTTCCTTTTTAAAAATCAAAATGCTATACAGCAGGGAGTACTTTCTGATGTGATATATAGTGATAGTAATGGGTGACTGTGGGATTAATAGAGAGAAATAATTGAAACTTCGTTGGCAAGCTCAGTCTAGCTAGGGAGAGAGCTCCAAATAAGCCGTATCTCCTTTACAGTATAGCTGTTCTGCCAATTAAAGTGTGATGTATTTTTGTAATTTTTATACAGCTGAAGCTTTTAGTCTTAACAGACTCAAGAATTTACATTTAGGCAGGATTATGAAAGACTGTCATTTCATGTTAGCAGAGCTATAAGACGCTTTAAAGCTCAGCCCTCACCCCTGCTTACTCCCCACCAAAAAATGAAAAATATACGTATACAATTCCTTTAATAACAGCAGCTACACAATGTTTATTGATGTTGTAATATTTATATTCTTTCAAGATATGATTATTATATAAGAATGAAAACTCAGCAGATTAACACGACAGAGTATTCAGCATACAAATAATACAAAACCAAATTTATATCCTCTAGCATTTTTAGAAGAAATAAAAATGAGCTCTTTTACTAAAGAACAATACAGTTATATGCTTTAAGTAACCAGTGGAATAAAAGGGTTGTTAGATTCTTGTGGTATTATTAACTTTATGCAGGAGGGAAATGCACAATGTTATTTTAGAACAATTTAGGCCATTATCTCTTGCCATATGGATGGTGGGCGAACTAAAAAAATCCATTCTGATTTTAGAGATAGTATTTCTTCTACTCATATTTCCTATTTTAAATATAGGGAATCAGTAATATATCTAAAATGGGAATAGACTTTATAAGTGCACCTACTACAGATTTTTAACAGTGATAATTAACTCTCATAACACATAGCCAATACATCTAGAATCCCAGTGTAGGATTCCTTTTATAGACCCATTATTACATGGAGATGGTAACATTGTTAATAATAATGCAGAATAGGCATTAGTGTTCAATAAATATTTCTGTTCAGTATTTGAAAAGAATCAGGGTGACATACTTGTATTACATGAGGCTGATATATTTTCCAGTCCATAAGAATAGATTCTCAAAGGTATATAGGTGCCCAATTGCCTCTTTAGGCATCTAAGTCCAACATTCGGGTGCTACCGAAATTCACAAACTCACAGTTTAGCTGTCACCTAACCCTACAGGTGCCTAACTCATGGTCATGCACAAAGTCTTGATGCCACCCCACTGTTATCGAGCTGGTTGGAGCCCCCACTCATGCCTATGCCCTGGTAGGCTTCTCAAACTAGGCTTTTCCCTGTGTAACTTGCCTGCAAGTCCAATCTGTTAGGCATGCTCAACGTATGTCCAACCTGCAAAAAAGACAGCCAGGTTGAATACTGTGTGTGTCCATTTGTCTGTCTGTCACAGTATATGTGATAGCTCAATGGGTAGGTCACTCGTTGGGTTGTGGGAGATCTGTTTTCAAATCTCTGCCTGATTTTGAGCAGGAATTTAAAACTAGATCTCCCACATCCCAGATGAGTGTCCTGACCGCCAGACTATTGCATTTTCCAGGTCATGTGTCTCTTAGTCTGTCCTGTTAAAGCTGTTTGAATATTCATTGGAGAAAAGGGACTTGCACCTGAGTCTCCCACATCCTAGGTGATTGTGCTGACCACTGGTCTCTAGAGTCATTCTCTCTTTCTGGCCTAATGAATATTTAATTATTTATGCAAAGTGGAGCAGCTTCAATGGAAGATATTGACAGACACCTATCCTAGAATACCCATTAGCTCAGTTTAAATGTGTGAGACCCGAGTTCAAATCCCTGCTTCAAATTAGGTGACATAGAAATTTGAAAATAGATCCTCCACATTCCAGGTGATTGCCTTAACTAGCAGGCTATTTGCTAATGTGATCCTTGGATGTATAACCAGGGGAGTAGGAATAGGGAGATGATTTGACCTCTATATATAGCATTGGTAAGATGGGTGCTGGAATACCAAGTACAGTTCTGGTGTCCACATTTAAAAGGGATGTTGAAAAACTGAAGAGGGAAAAGAGCCACAAAAAGTGATTCAGGGACTGGAGAAAATGCCTAAAGTGACAGGCCTAAAGAGCTCAGTCTGTTTAGCTTATTAAAAAAGTAGAGGCAAAGGTGACTTGATGTCAGTGTATGAGCACCTTCACTGGCAGAAAATACTGGGTACTTAAGACTCTTTAACTGATCTGAGAAAGAAACAATAAAAAACAATGACTGGAAGTGGAAGCCAGAAAATTAAAATGAGAAATAAGGCATATATTTTTAATAGATAATTAGCCATTACCTTACTATTAAGACCAGTGCCTTGAATTTGACTCTAAAGTTCTTTGAGCATTGCTGATTAAAAGCACTGAATAAAAGTTAGATATTAGTACTGTTTATTAATAAAGCAAATGGACAGGGAGTTGAGGGCACAGAGCACTGGTGTTATAAGATTGCAGTCATCTTTCCTACTCAATTTAGGCTTCCATCTGTTATGAGAGCTGGAGTTTTTGTTGGCTTTAATCTTCAGCTAGAGGTAGGGGGAATTACAGTATTCCAGTCTCGAGGTGATAACAGTGATATATAGGAAACTGTGAATTTTAGGCTGATAGCTGAGATTTGAGTCATCATAAAGCAAAATTAATTTTGTAGTTTAGTAAAATTAGTTTCAGGTGGAAGTAGTTTGTTAGGTCCTACAATTGGAACAAAATTAATACCATTTGACTTGAGGGAATATTCACAGTGAACTGTTCAAGTGTCAGCCGTAGGCTGAAATTATTCACACAAGCATTTCAAGAATTTCATCTTCACCATCATGCAAAAGCCCCTATCTGGGGTAACCCAGACTTGGAAATTGGGAAAAAACTATAATTTTGTAGCAAATGGCTGAGCGAGGGCATCATATGGATTTCCCAGTTAGTCAGTAAAGTAAAAATCATATGGATTACACAGTTTTCTCTTTTCTAACACTAAACCAACGATATGACCTGCTACCCTCATTAAGGTGGCAGTACTTAATATTTGGATAACCCCTCAGCACTAAAATAAACAATCTCTAATCAGTTGTACAGTGGAGTTGCAAACAGATTTTTCTTTTGAAACTATTTAGCTCAGCTGAAAAATAATTTGCCATTCATATTTGTTTCTTTTTTCTGTTTGATCAGATGGTAACTTTCACAAATAATGTAATTCAATATGATTTTCAGGTATTTGTAAACAATCTGCAGAGCAAGAATTATTATCTGATGGCTGAACTGCCAATGTTCACAATTTGTAATCTGTAGGTGTTTCACTTAAATAACTTGCATAGTATTTCCTCTTCTCTGATTGGTTGACTTATGTAATAGTTAATGTGAACTTTGAATATTATAATCAAGTATTGAATTCAAAATTCATGCTAATGCTAACAGGACTGCACATGCTTCATCCCCACAGAGTAACTGAGCATGCTCCATCCCTTCACAGCTCATATGTGTGACTGAATTACACATGCATCATTCCTACAGAGTGAATGAGCATGCTCCAGCACAGGGCTACCATTGCAATGCCTGATTTTGCCTTCAGTGGTGCTTTGGGCCAGAGTGCCACTGGGTACTGGAACTAAGAACCTTTACATATATATTTTTTAATTTTCATATGCTGCTTGCAGAGCCTAAAATAGGTTGGAAAAGGTTCAGGTCTTCATTGGCTGATTGAAATCATTATGTAATGCAATAATATTTATGGATATAATATGGATACAAAGGAAATAGATATTAAAAGGAAAAATATTCAGTCATCTCAACAACACATACTGAAATGCAAATAAAACAAGACAAGTGAAAATATATCAACATGACCTTTGCATACTAAATGGCTCTTTATTATATTTGGACCTCTATGTTGTCAAGGACATGAGGAAATACTGAAAGAAGTTATGTATGCTGCAATTTCTATGCACATCTGGGACTTCATAATTACATCTTCCCCCATCCAGATTTTTCAAAGAAGTTCAAAGCAAGGTTTAAAAGGATAAAATAGAGATATGATCTTCTTTTCCTTGGCTGGCCATGCTCATTTCCAATTAAATACGTTTCAGAAGCAGTAAAGCTGCACATGGAGCTGCTGGTTTGTGGCAACTTCGAATGAGGCCTTAAGAGACATTTGAGGGGAAAGACCTAATGTATTTTTAATCATAACTGGGAGATTCCTAGAGTACTCATCCTTTATCTTTCACTGCACAATTAACACAGATCTGTTTACTCTGACAGTAAGTCAGAACTCCAGCAGCCAAAAACATCACTAGCTAATGTTCCTTTTCCAAGAGGGCATTGCAATTCTCTTAAGGAGACTGCTCAGTTGTTATAATTAGTTACAACTCTGATAGCAAAGAAAACCCCCCACAGTGTTCTACAGTAATGGACCTAAACACTGCAGTGACACAGGGGATTTTGATCTTGTACTATTTTTTTTTTTAATAGCATAGAAGTGACTTTTTTTTTACTCTGTAGGATGCTGTCAATTTTTCATGGGAGAATTTCTTCATTGTAGGAAGCAATAAATATTTAGGAAAGAGAAAATGGGAGGGAGTAGCATAACTTCAATCAGTTTGTTTGATAATATGAGAGCCCTGATAGTAGAAGGCTTGTAGCCCTAGTAAGCCTGTTAAAGGATCTATAGTCGGTAATTTATGTTTGTAGAATCATCCTTGAATTTGCAGTTTTATTTTCCTCCACTTTCATTTTTCACATTTTCATTCTCCTCCCCTTTCAGAGGTAAAGTTTAAGCATAAGATCCTCACCCCTGCGCAGGGCCCTTTCCACCATATAACAGGGCTGGAGTGGTGCCAAAGGGCCCTAAAAGCCCTGTATCTACCTGGGAGGGATTCCTTCAGCACTGGAACTGCAGAAGATAGCCTCCACATTCTCCTCCTCTGCCAGGTGTACAGCTACAGTGTGAATTTGCCTGTCACTCAGACCTGTAACCTGGGCATCATCTTTGACTTGGAACTCTCTCTAGGCCCTCAGATCCAGGCTATGTCTAAATTTTGCAGATTCTTTCTCTCTAACATATTGCCTTCCCTATTCATCCGTACAGCGAAAACTTTCATTCAGTTTCTTATCTTCTTGTGTCTCCATTAGTGCAACGTCCTTTTCTTTGGTCTTGACAAATACAGTCTTGCCCCACTCATATCCATTCAGAATAATGCGGCAGAGATTGTTGTCCTAGCATGTTACTTTGATCAGGTTTCTCCTCTGTGATGGGGTGTCCTCCTCACACAAGGCAGAGCAGGTTAAATTAGGTCAATTAGGGAGAGCCAGGGATTGAAAGGCTGGAAGATAACGAAGCTCAACTGAGTAGTGATAGACTGCGCTTCTATACAGCCAGCAAGCGGAGAACAGAAGGGGCTGGTACTGGGGAACTTGTTTGGTGGGAGATGGAAGATTCTCTGACCTGAAATGAAGTCACTCTGGCAATTGCAGATGTGTCTATTAGAGAGAAAGAATGGATACAAAGTAGGAAAAAAGAGTAGAAGCAGATGACAATATCAGCAGAAAAGAAGAGCTGAGAGAGGAAATAAACCAAAAGGTTATAATTGTAAGATTTCCTACTCAAAGAAATAAGATTAGGTGATATTAACCCTGTGAAAATAGCTGACTGGATTAAAAAGTATAGGGATATTGTAAGAGCTAGGAGGCTGTGAGATGGTGAGCTTTTAATTGAATGTGAAAACAAAGAGCAAGCTGATGAACTGCTAAAAAATAAAATGCTAGGGAAAGTTAAAATGATTTGCCAGCTACCAAAGAATTTGACTGAAATAAAGGGGGTAATATATGGAGTTCCATTAAAGCTGACCAATGATGAGATAACCAAAATCACAGGAGAAGACAAAGTTTTAGTAAGTGACTAAATAGAAAATGAGGAGGAGAAAGCAAACCATCATTAGCTCTACTGATTATATTTAAGGGAGGGATTCTACCAGAGAAAGTAACATTAGGGTTTCACATATTCAAAAACAAACCATATAGTCCCCCTCCCTTGTGGTGTTATAAGTGCCAATGATGTGGGCATATAGGAGCTGTTTGTAAAAGGAAAACAAGATGTGGTTAATGGGAAGAGCATTCCTATGAAAACTGTATAGAAGGGTCAGAAGTCAAATGTAACTGTAGTGGTAATCACACTCACGCATATAGGGCATGTACTGTAGGCAAGGCAAGCTAAAGCGTTACAAAAGACAAAAACGGTTAACATACCTTTTGTGGAAGCTGTAAGGCTGGGGTGGGGAACCTCTTTTCTACCAGAGGCCACTGACCCACAGAAAAAAATCAGTCGTGGGCCAGACACAGCCCTGTGGGGTGGGGCAGAGGGTTGGGGTGCAGGAGGAGGTTAGGGCTCCAGCTGGGGGTGCGGGCTCTGGTGTGGGGATGAGGAGTTGGGGTGTGGGAGGGGGCTCAGGGCTTGGGCAGGGGGTTGAGGTGGGGGTGCGAGGTCTGGGAGGCAGTTATGATGTGGGAAGGGCTTCCGGCCCACGGCATGGAGACTTGCCATGGGCCAGATAAAATGAAGCAGCAGGCTGAATACGGCCCACGGGCTGTAGGTTCCCCACCCCTGCTGTAAGGGGACTTTTAAAGCATCAGGTAGAGAAGGAAGAGACAATCGGCACGAGAAAAGGGGGACTGCAGACAGCCTCATTCTATACAGAATATGATAAACACAGCAGAAGGAATAGGCAATTGTATACTGGTGATGGAAAAAGAAAGGGTTATTGCATTTATGACAGAAGTGATAAATTGTACATCACAAACTGGGAAAAATCAGAAAAAAATGAAAATTATAGGAAGAGCAGCTTCCTACTTAGATATTAGCAACTTGTCAATGGATCATAATCATGCAATTTTGAATGAAGTTAACGGTGAAATATGACTAGTATAGGGATCTCAATCTTCTGTTGGAATGCGCATAGTCTGTTACCACATGGTCAAGAACTGAAATGAAAGAAAATATCCCGGAAATTAAAGCTAAACCACGTGTATCCAGGAACCATGGCTGGTTGAAAAACTCGCTTTAAAAATTCCAGGGTATATTGCCTTTAGGCAAGACTAAAAACTAAGAAGAGGAGGAGGCATTTGTACTTTCATAAGGGAAAGATTAAACTACATAGCAGTAGAGAATGAAGAAATAAGCCTAGAATATAATGCTGTTGAGATCCCAATGCAGAAGAGAAATATTTCTTTCAGGATTTAAAATATTCAAAACCTATGTGGGAAATTAGAAAGTTCAGAGCTATAAGAAATAGTGAAGAATGCTAAAAGACCATATATTATATGCGGTGACCTAAACAGTCATAACAAATTTTGGGGAAGTATGACAACTGATAGAAATGGTGCATGCTTTGAAAAGTTCATTGATGAAAAAATGATGCCTCACCAACTAGATTTAATTCAGCAGATGCTAGTTTTTCCTGCTTATACCTGGGAATTAGTAACAGCAGATATTGCAAGTAAAAGCAACTGGGAAATATATAAGGAAGAAGGAAGGGGAAGTAATACTCCTTTTCTTTTTGCGGATACAGACTAACACAGTTGCTACTCTGAAACATTTCCCTAGATGTAATACTTCGAAAGGGCAAGGTAAGGTTGAAGGTAATGGAAAATTACCCATCTGGAATTTTAAGAAAGCTAATTGGGAGCTATTTAAAAGTAAATGTACTGAATTTGTGAATAATCGTGTGAGTGGTGACATAGAGAATTTTAATGATAATGTAATAAAGGGATTCATAATAGCAGCTTCTGTAGCCATACCAGGATATTGAAATACCCCAAAACTAAAAACTCACTTCCATGATGGAACGAGGAGTGCAAAATGGCAGTTAAAGAAAGGAACAAAGCCTATATAAAAAAGCAAAACATACAATGAGTAGTGAAGATCTAATGAAGTATAAAAGAAGAAAGGCAATAGCACAAAGAATTATAAAGAAATCAAATAGAGAGTTGGAGGAAATAGTGTGGGTAGATAAACAAAGGTATGAAGATGTCAGAAATATACCAGCAAAGTAGAAGAATGAATGGAATTAAGACTAACAGTAGCTGCATCCCAGGTCTTATTGGGAATGACAACATTGTTAGAAGTTCTGATAATGAGAAAGTGGAAGCTTTACTAGAAATGTTGATGGTTGAGTAATGATGAAAACCAAAATTAAGTTTTCCACCAGATTAGAAGACAGTTCATTAGAGAGAATCATGATCTACTATGTAGTTAGGGTAAACACAAATATACTATACTGAATGAATGGCTTTGTACGTGAGAACTTGAGAAAGCTATTGATACCAGCACGAATACATCTCCAGGTAAAAATAATATTTGTAACATAAAGTTTTAAATATCACTCTGAAAGCAGTTTGAGGGTTCTCTTGGAATTATATAACACTATATGGGGAAAAGGAATGATACCAGTAGGGTGGAAACATGCAGTAGAAATTCTAGTACGAAAACCAGGCAAACTATCCACAAGAGTGGATGCCTGTAGAGTCTAAAATCTCCCGGTTTGGCTTCAGTAGAGGGATAGAGGGAGGGAGAGGAGTTGAGGGAGGGAGAAAGGAGGAGGAGTTTCATCAGTGCAGCCCGTGGACACCCTGGTGTACCTGCAGGGACCCCCAGGAGTTGGCAGACCCCAGTTTGAGAAACTCTGCTGTAGGCCAATTGCCGTCAAGTCCTATCCGGGTAAAATTATGGAGAGAGTGGTAAATAAAAGATTGTATGTCTATTTGGAAGACAACGACATTATAGCTAAGGTACAGAGTGGTTTTAGGAGAGGAAGATGCACCATTGATCTGCTAAATTAGAAACTGAAATACAAAAAAGTACAAGGCATGAGGTTTCATGATAGCCGTCTTTCTAGATATTGAAAAGGCATATGATAGGCTATGGAGGGAAGGCTTATTGACAAAGTAGGTGCTCTAGGGATAACAGGAAGAATATATGGGTGGAGTAGAGAATTTTTCAGTAAAAGGACCATGCAAGTCAGAGTTGGGAAAGTTATGTCAAACATATATAATATTAAAAATGGTACACCACGGGAAGTGTTTATCCGCCCAACCTTATTTCATATTAAGATAAATAATCTTCCAAAAATAAGTGCCAGGGTAGGTGTCACTCTGTTCAGATGTCTTTACATTGTGGGTTAGGAGCAGGAATATTGAGGCGTCAGAAAAGAGAACCAACAAAGTGTTACGAGAGACCTCAGACTGGGGAAATGCATAGGGTTTCAAGTTCTCCATTGCTAAAACCGAAGGACTGATCTTTACAAAAAGGAAAGTGTACAAAGGAATGTAAACTGTAGCTGTATGGAGAACAAGTAGATATAATAGATATAGCTTGTAATGGTATCAGCCTGGAGGCAAGCAGCTAGTTATGAACCTGAGTTTATGAAACCTGTAGTCTGAGACGCCTCTCTCCTAACTGAGGGTGTGAAAGAATGGCAAACCACTCACTGGGTGCCTAGATGGGATTCTACTAAGCGTATGAGGCACTGGATATGGGTATCAGTTCCTGGTATGATTGAAGGACAGGAGGTGCATCTTTTGAATCCCTTACAGGGCTCAGATCCCCACATAGTTCCAGTCAGGGTACCTGGGGGCTCCAGGGTATGGAAGCAGCTAACTTGGGCTATTACCTATACCCAACACTAACAACTTTATTAGAACCTCAGAGTTACGAACACCAGAGTTACAAACTGACCAGTCAACCACACACTTCATTTGGAACTGGAAGTATACAGTCAGGCAGCAGCGGAGATTTAAAAAAAAAAAAGGCAAATACAATACAATACTGTGTTAAATGTAAACTACTAAAAGGAGGGAAGGTTTAAAAAAATGATTTGACAAGGTAAGGAAACTCTTTCTATGCTCGTTTCATTTAAATTAAGATGGTTGAAAGCAGCATTTTTCTTCTGCATAGTAAAGTTTCAAAGCTGTATTAAGTCAATGTTCAGTTGTAAACTTTTGAAAGAACAACCATAACATTTTGTTCAGAGTTATGAACAACCTCCATTCCTGAAGTGTTCTTAACTCTGAGGTTCTACAGTACATACAGTTATTTACAATATCTTTATATATAAAAGCCAGAGAAGGATCTGAGGACATGATGAGGCTGAATTTGATTTGTTTTCTGTGGCCGTGATGAAGGAACAGAGGCAGTTGGGTACGGGTGCACTTCCTTATATGGATTGTGGCAATAACATCATCTTCACATGAAAATGAGAGTGTGTTTGTGCACCCCCCCCCAGCAGACACTGCTTTAGAAGGCAGTTCCACAGCTTCACACCAGAGGTGCCATATTCCACAAATGGGAATATCCAGAAGCCCTCAAAGAAGATAATACGTTTAGATAGTTCAAGCAAAATGATTTGAATATCATAAAATTACATATCTACCCCATTTGTGATAACTGAATGTCTTGACTGATTTATACAGAGATTTAACAAATGAACAGCTCTGTAATCAGAAATATGCTAAAGTTTTTGAAGTGAGAGCATAGATGCTGGGTGACTATAGATTTACTGCCAAATTGTAGCCTGGCCATTCTTTACTAATGCTTTGTGAGTTTTCAGTCCTGAATCCCATTACTTATTTTAACAAATTCTGTGGGCAAAAACTGGGAATTGATAAATCTTATCTGTGAAAGTGTACTCTGGTCCTGCCTGTCTCTGGGCCTGCTCTTGAAGACAGCAGGAGAGAATTCCAAATCTTTCATGATTTACACAACATTATCTTTCCGACTGCGACTTAGATTCTCAGAAGTCTGTATTATCATGTGATGAAGTACTATATAAACCAGTTGAACAAACCATGGGAAGGTATCATGTCAGTTATTAACATTTAATTATTTTGGTATTTTACAGAGTCAGAAATTAGAGGTGAAATCAAAGTTACAGATTATCTGTGAGATTATCAAATCCATTCCTTGCCAATGCAGGGTGTGTTCCTTACCAGATATTCTCCACATTGCTTTCTCCGGCTTAGCTTTAAAAGTCTCGAGTGGTAAGGCCTGCATCTCTTCTGTTGGGAGACAGGTTCACTAATAAGAGCTAAATGAAGGAAATATTTGCTGATGTTTAATCTTAATTTCATCCTGTTGCTCCTATTGTATTCCCTAACCTTGTTTAAATAGTTCCTTTTAATCTCAGTGTTTATACTCTTCAAATGTGTGTAGATAGTTATTGTGTGTCTGTCTTATTTGTTGATTATAAATCAATCCCTCCAGCGTCTTAATTTTTATTCTTCTCTGATCTCTCTCCAGTTGTTTACATCTCCCTGGTAATGAAGTGTCTAGAATGGAACACAGCATTTCAGCTGGAACTGGGTGTGATATTTAATGGAACAGTATATATGTTGTTTGCCAGAATTAGAATTTTAGAAGCTTCCATGAAATTGGAGCAATTTTGACAAACATCACTTTACTGATTCAAAGTTAGTTGCATTTACTGATGACTGGTATTTAGGAGATCAATATGGAAAGGTTTAATAAACTTGTGAATACTACATTTTAAGGTTAAAACCCAAAAGAATTTATTTTATTTTCCAAATGAGACAATAGTCTCTAGGTTTATTCTGCATTTAATATGACTGAGGATTTGCACTTGGATCTATCATATAGTGGCTACAGATTTTCTTTTTTTGGTTCCACTTACAAATAACTGTTTAATAATTTGTTTTGTAAACAAATTTTGATATTACAGAAGCAGTTTTAGTATAGACAGACTTGAAAACAGACTGAATTCACATCTTTATGACATGATTTGCAGAAAACAGACAGGAGTATAACTTATATTCACTTGAAAAGACTTACTTTCTTAAGAGTTTTTATACCATATTTCACTCTAAGTGCAAATTTAAAAGGTTTTTACATGTTATGGTTATGTATTTTATACATATGCATAAAACACTATTGGCTTAGTAAGGTTACAGCCCTGTTAATATTTGGGTTTTATTTCTCACATAAACTGATAGCTATGATTTCATCATGGTTTCTTCACATATTAACCCTATTAAAATGTCATTGCATCCAACACCCACGTCTTTTCATTTAAATTATATACAACGCTAATATGAAGTAGTGGGGAATAAAGAACTTGTTGACACGAGTTGATAATGACTGGCTTATCCAAGAATGGGCACATTCTCTCTCTCTCTTTCAGGCATAACATTTCATGCCCACATCTTCATGTGACATTAAAATTTCCCCTTACTGTTCCCTGCCCAATAGTTCCCCTTTGTAAAAACCCATACAGGGGACCAGAAACTCAGCTTGATCCTTCTTTCAGAGTTTCCAGTAGATCATTCTATGAGACTGTTTCTTTCCATGAGAAATGGGCATGGGGTTCAGTGCCCAGAAGCTGCAGATCTCACAGGAACCAGTGGAGACCAGGCCGTCTGGGCAGAGGCCCTGTGCCTCTACACCGATGTCAGACACCTCTGACTTTCTGTCAATCCATGGGAGGCATTACTTCCCTTGCACTCAGCTGCTCCCAAATAAAAGGAGTCGGAGGAGGATGTTCCACGTTACACTGGAGCTCCACATAAAATCAGTACAACCTCAGGCAGTACTAAATTTTGCTCAGAAACCTTCTGGTTTCTGGTGTGCAATGAGTGGAAAGGCAGCCACTTTCACATGAACATCCCTAAGGATGTCTGGGCTCAAATAGAAGCTATACCACAGTTGTGTGGAAAAGTGGCTATTACATCCCTGCTCCATGACAAGATGCCTATGTGGGTGCAGCTTAAATTACACTGGCCATTTTTCTGTAATTTGCCAGCAGGAAGAATCTTGTTTCACTATTTTCTTCCTTTAGTGTTTAAAAGGGTAGACATGTTTGGAAAATGGAATTACCGTCCCACAGAAAATACCAAGATTTCAAAATTCGGTTTCCTCACAAACTGGGATGAAAAGTCGAAATCTCAGAATTTTTTGAGAAACGTTTTGTTTTGACCTTATCAAAACATTTGATTTTGATCAGGTCAAAATCTTTCACTTTGACATTATCATTTTGACTTTCATAATGATATTATAATATTAACATAGCATTAATTTATAATTATAACATAAAAGTTGAAATGTAAAATGTTTCAGTGATTTGCTGCAAAAATTTCCATGAAGTTGATACATTCCTGCTGTTATGGTTCAATTTCTTAAACACAGCAGTTTCCATCGAAAACTGTTCCATCAGAAAATTTTTGACCAGCTCTACTCATAGTAGAAAAGAAGCAGGACTCAGTTGCAATAAACTCTTTATTCTTTAGTGAGGATGCTGGACACAGAGAGACATTTCAGCTCCTTGGCTTCTTATCCTCACATGTGGGTGAACACAGTCTGTGATGCACAATGTCAGCATATAGTGGCTGCTTGTATCCTGTCATGGACTAAGCAATGGATTGTTGACTGCACTACACACCTCCCTCATTTAAACAAATTATTAAATAAAGCTTTCAAACAATTTAACTATGTCCTAGCTACCTCTAACTATGAATGTGCATATATATTTATTGAAATGATTGTTGGTGACACTACATTGCCCATGTCACCAAGCTTTTTAGATCTTTTGTATTATTTCTCGTCTTTACTTCTATTTGCAGCTCCTCCAGCTTCAGTGAAATCTGCATGTTTCATTCATGAGCTGTTCACTCCCTAGTCAATCTGTCAGTGAAGATATTAATTAAAAGTAGACCTAAAACTGGATCTGCTGATATCTCATTGAAACAGCTCCTCACAATTAAATACGTTGGTATTTACCATTAGTTTTTTTCTATGCTCCTTCAGCTTTCTTTGAATCCATAGGACAATGATTATAGGGCTGGCTGCACCTCTGTCCCTTTTCTGATCTCGGAGTGCATTCACCTGAGATCTTGGGCCTAGATCTTCTCTCCATCAGGGTAGAATTTCACAGTTTTCCCATTCTTAGACTAGGATCCAGGTGCACTACCCCATCTGTACCAACTACTTATTACTGTGCAGGCTTAATTTTGTTTGAGTATGGCTTTAACAGCACAATACATAAGCTAATAAATGTAAACAAAGGCTTTGTTTAAGTTTGTTAGCATATGTATTGTGCTGTTAGATTGGTCAGGAGTCCTCAAGAGGGGAGGGGTGGGAATGGTTTAAACAGTGTTTTTGATTCTGTTTCTCCTCATTGGTCTGAATTATCCATGCCATCCATATTGCATCACATCAAGTCCAAATCATTAGAGGAATGCCTCTGCTCGAACTGACCAGAGGATGTTTGGATTCAGATGTCAGCCCAGTTCTGCAGCCTGACAAGAATCAAGTGTTGTCTCCAGTGTACATTGAATTCTTCTTTGCAGCCAAACTAGTCTAACATGCATTTTGTTAACTTGAACTGGAGCAGCAAAACAAAGAAAACAAATGCCTCATTTTCCAGCTTTGTGGGTGAGAGAACTATAAGTGAAGATTATAATGCTGGACACTGATGGACTTAAACCAGCTGCCTCCGGAATCTGCCAAGAACTTTGCTGAAAATATATTCCTCATAGTAAGAGAACCAAAAAGGAGCCACCGTGGTTAAACAACAAAGGAAAAGAAGCAGTGCGAGGCAAAAAGACATCCTTTAAAAAGTGGAAGATGAATCCTGATGAGGAAAATAGAAAAGAGTATAAACTCTCACAAATGAAGTGTAAAAATATAATTAGAAAGACCAAAAAAGAATTTGAAGAACAGCCAGCCAAAGACTCCAAAAGTAATAGCAAATTTTTTTTTAAATACATCAGAAGCAGAAAGCCTGCTAAACAATCATTGGGGCCACTGGATGATCGAGATGCTAAAGGAGTCTCAAAGACGATAAGGCCATTGCGGAGAAATTAATTCTTTGCATCGGTCTTCACGGTTGAGGATGTGAGGGAGATTCCCAAACCTGAGCTATTCTTTTTGGGTGACAGATCTGAGGAACTATGCCAAATTGAGGTGTCATTAGAGGAGGTTTTGGAACAAATTGATAAACTAAACCGTAATAAGTCTCCAGGACCTGATGGTATTCACCCAAGAGTTCTGAAGGAATTCAAATGTGAAATTGCAGGACTGCTAACTGTCATCTGTAACCTGTCATTTAAATCAACTTCTGTACCAAATGACTGAAGGATAGCTAATGTGATGCCAATTTTTAAAAAGGGCTCCAGAGGTGACCCTGGCAACTACAGGCCAGTAAGCCTCACTTCAGTACTGGACAAATTGGTTGAAACTATCGTAAAGAACAAAATTGTCAGACATGGAGATGAACATAATTTGTTGGGAAATAGTCAACATGGTTTTTGTAAAGAGAAATCATGCCTCACCAATCTACTAGAATTCTTTGAGGGGGTCAACAAGCATGCGGACAAAGGAGATCCTGTGGATATAGTGTATTTAGATTTTCAGAAAGCCTTTGACAAGGTCCCTCACCAAAGCCTCTTAAGCAAAATAAGCAGTCATGGGATAAGAGGGAAGGTTTTCTCATGGATTGGTAACTGGTTAAAAGACAGGAAACAAAGGGTAGGAATAAGTGGTCAGTTTTCAGAACGGAGAGAGGTAAATAGTGGTGCCCCCCATGAATCTCTACTGGGCCCAGTCCTATTTAACATATTCATAAATGATCTGGAAAAAGGGGTAAACAGTGAGATGGCAACATTTGCAGATGATACAAAACTACTCAAGATAGTTAGGTTCCAGACAGACTGCAAAGAGCTACAAAAGGATCTCACAAAACTGGGTGACTGGGCAACAAAATGGCAGATGAAATTCAATGTTGATAAATGCAAAGTAATTCACATTGGAAAACATAACTATACATATACAATGATGGGGTCTAAATTAGCTGTTACCACTCAAGAAAGATCTTGGAGTCATTGTGGATCGTTCTCTGAAATCATCCACTCAATGTACAGCGGCAGTCAAAAAAGTGAACAGAATGTTGGGAATCATCAAGAAAGGGATAGATAATAAGAAAGAAAATATCATATTGCCTCTATATAAATCCATGGTACACCCACACCTTGAATACTGCATGCAGATGTGGTCGCCCCATCTCAAAAAAGATGTATTGGAATTGGCAAAGGTTGAGAAAAGGGCAACAAAAATGATTAGGAGTATAGAATGGTTTCCGTATGAGGAGAGAGTAATAAAACTGGGACTTTTCAGCTTGGAAAAGAGGTGACTAAGGGGGGATATGATAGAGGTGTATAAAATCATAAGTGGTATAGAGAAAGTAAATAAGGAAGTGTTATTTACTCCTTCCATAATACAAGAACAAGGGGCCACCAAATGAAATTAATAAGTAGCAGGTTTAAAATAAACCCAAGAAAGTATTTTTTCACGCAACACACTGTCAACCTCTGGAACACCTTGCCAGAAGGTGTTGTGAAGGCCAATACTATAACGGGTTTCAAAAGGGAGGCAGATAGATTCATTGAAGATAGGTCCATCAATGGCTATTAGCCAGGATGGACAGGAATGGTGTCCCTAGCCTCTGTTTGCCAGAAGCTGGGATTGGGTGACAGGGCATGGATCACTTGATGATAACCTGTCTGTTCATTCCCTTCGGGGCACCTGCCATTGGCCACTGTCAGAGGACAAGATACTGGGCTTGATGGACCTTTGGTCTGACCCAGTATGGCTGTTCTTATGTTCTTATGTTCCTCAGCTTAGCAATGGAACTAAGACTTATCACACATCTGCCCACCTTTGTTTGAATGAAGCTCCTTCTGATCTGACAGCTCAGGCATTGTCTGTTTTGTCCAGAACAATTTACAAACTTGCAACCTAATTGTGTAAACCCTTAATAATTTGATCAATCCCACTGAAGACAATGGGACTATTTGCATGACTATGGACCACTTTTGTGGACAGGTAAGAGTTTCAGGAGTCTTTTCCTATAAAGGAAGTTGAATCCTCCATTGAAGTGCAATGTTTGGGTACAATACCATAAAGCAGTTTAGGATAGAGTTCTACTTAAAATTTGTCTTTTAATAAATCCTACATATGCTGAAATGGATCCTCACCCAACTCCCATATTCCATGTAAACAGACTGAATACTATATATTTGGAGGGAAAGTGAGTAGTTAAGCATGTTGATGTTTGTATATACAAATGGCGGTTTCGGAGGGGACGGGGAGAGCGTGGGGGCCCTAGGGTGGGGGCGGGGCAGGGATGAGTCACATGGGGGTTCACGTGGGGAGGTCACATGCCCCCCAACCCTTGTGTCCCTCCCATGAGTGAAGTACTGGCAAAAAATGATTTCTACTTGCATCATTGGCGGTGGGGCTGTAGGGAAGGGCACTGGATAGTGGGGGAGGGGGAGATCTGTGTGTGTTGGAGAACTAGGGAGTGGGGGGTTCTGTATGGGGTACTGGGCAGTTGTCATGGGGTTGTGGGCGGAGGGCACAGGGCAGGGGTGGTGGTGTCCAGGGCACCGTGCATTTGTGGTGGAAGGGTTGTGTGAGTGGACGCTGGGCATAATCAGTCCGGGGGCGCTGAGCGTAGCGGGTCCAGGGGGCACTGGGTGGGGGAGCTGTGTGGCATAGCATGGGCCTGCCCCCAACAGGAAGGGACATGCTGGCAGCATAGGGCCAGGCAGACCAGTGTGCCTCTGGCTGGTCCGCCCACCTGCCCGCTGCTTACCTCCACACCTAAGGGCTGGGGCAGAGGGAGGAGGTGTGGGGTCCCAGCGGTGCTTACCTGGGGAGGTTCCTGGGAAGTGCCTGGCCAGTCCTTCTGGCTTCTAGGGTCCGGGCGGCCAAGGGAGTCTCCATGTGTTGTGCCCGCCACTAGCACCAGCTCTGCAGCTCCCATTGCCTGGGAACCACTCCCCTGGCTGCCCCTTTCCCTAGAAACCAGAGGGACCTGCCGGGGGCTTGGCTGGGGTCATGGCAGTGCTTACCTGGGGCAGCTCCTGGGAAGTGGCCAGCAGATCCTTCTGACTCCTAGGGTCGGGGCAGCCAGGGGAGTCTGCACGCTGCCAGTGCCCACAGGACCTGCCCCCGCAGCTTCCGTTGGCTGTGATGGAGCAGGTGCTTTTGACAGGTGCAGCGCGGAGACCCCCCTGGCCACACCAACCCTAGGAGCCAGAGGGACCTGACGATCACTTCCCAGGAGCTCCCCCAGGTACATGCCGGCAGGACCCCAAGCAAGAGCTGGCCAGTCCACTCCAGCCCCACGCCAAAATATTGGGACAAATGGCATCCCGACCGTACATTGCTCAGGACACGGGACAAACGACTAAATATTGGAACAGTTCTGATTTTATCAGAACGTCTGGTCACCCTATCCAATACTCTAATACAAGCTGTCAAAGAGGAAACTCCAATGATGGCTGCTCCACTGTTTGGGTGTTAGATCAATTCTGTCTTAATAGATTTTAATCACTGACACAAGATTTTGTCTCCCCACAGTGGGCGAGAGTGTTGAAACTGACTGAGCTCTAGGGCAGCGGTGTCCAATAGAAATTCAATGCTAGCCACACTGCTAGCCACACTTGTGGTTTTGAATTGTTCTTATTAGCCACATTATCAAAAAGCCACATGCATTAGCCACAATTCAGTAGCCTATTAGCCACATGTGGCTAGTGGCGAACGTATTGGACACTGCTGCTCTAGGGCCTCCACCGCCCCCTTTGTGAATCTAACACATATTTAGAAGTCAAGCACATAAATCACATTTTGGATACCTATCAAAATTATGCAATTAATACAGATACTTCATCACACTAGTGTTCCAAGCCAAACTGAATTATTTCTCAAGTAAGATATTGTGATACATGGTGTTAATTACTTTACTAAAATCTAAATATATTACATTTACTGCATTCCTTTCAAACACTAATTTTGTTATTCTATTAAAAAAACAGTTAAATTTGTCTGGCAAGATCTCATCTCTCTTTGTGGAGAGGAAAACTTTAGGAGGCAGAATAATGAATTCTTATAATAGGATACAGTGGTTTCTTTGGTATTTTGGTATTTGTATTTTAAATTTTATCTGCTTATAATTGAATTTTAAGAAAAATATACATTTCATAACAAAAACCCACAACTATTGCAGCTTCTTATAGAACCCTGAAACCAAAGTGACTTGAAGTTCTATTATATCCAGGGGCTTGGCACATTTCAGGAAAGATTCTTGAACCTAAATTATTGCTATTCTCACTGCCTCTTTCCCTCGGAATTCCCCTCACATTTTCATATCTTTAGGGTGCTGGTCAGTACACTTCTCCCTCCTGAGTGTCTTTGTAGGTTGACACGTGGTCACTTCCCCAGCAGGACATAGACCCATTTGAATTGCTAGTGCTCCCAAACAGCTTCTCCAATCTTCATAAGGCAGCCAAAGAACAGAAACAAACTCTTTTGCTGTCACCTGACTTTCTTTCAAGACAGTTAAAGAGATGCCCAGAGTTCCCAGGATTGTTGGACATCCCTGAAGCTGGCAAAATAAAAAGAAAGCCAAGCAGTAGCCTGTGAACACAGTGTGACCATGGGAAAAGCTAGAGAGAATGCTTTTGGATCTGTTGGCTAAAGAGGCTTCTTTAGTTCTTGGTTCCTTGTACATTCAGAGAAGGAAAATGTTGTACATTCCTTGTAAATAAACAAGACTGCATCAAAGAAAATACAGGACTCCATCAATTTCTACTTTGAGCTGGAACATCCCCAGGGCCATGAACTTTCACTAGCTGCTTGGGTTGAAAAGGGCAACAATGTGATCCAAAATATTTCACACAGTTTGGAGAACTGGATTTCTCAATGGACTGACACAGAGCTTTTCATCTTTAGGTCACCAGTTGAAATAAATCTGAGGTTGCCAATGTCATCATCATCTGACAGTTGTCGAATAGCTTATGTGAAATGAGCTGTTGGTGTCAATCTAGCTTCTTGTGGGCAAGTGCCCATGTCTTAAAAATCACCAAACAACTTGTACTAACTGGGGCTTTTGTTGGCAAACTCAAGAGAAGCCAAAAATTGAATGGATATGGATAGTAAATTGCTCCCCAATCCCAATTTGGAGAGTTGATCCTTTGATAAAAGGGCTCATGCACTCTGATGGGCAAATACGTTAGCCATTGGCTGTGCCATGGTTGTCACATGGCTAAAAGCTCTCAGATTCCAGGGCCGCTGATCCAACACCTTTCACAAGCAATGAAATTCATTGTTTTTTGCTTGAATGGCTGTGAATCCTTTTTAAAAATAATTGCTTAGCCCTATTGAGCAGTTAAACTTTGAAAGGGAATACAGCATGCATCCCAATAATTTATTATATATTTGCCTGTATCATTAACATTATTTGTAATGGACTACACAATGTTAAACATTTAACAACCAGAGTCATATGGAAAACAGCAGCAGTTTTGCAAATTGATACTTCTCAGTTTAGAAGAGCTAGCAAGGCAGTGATAAAATTATAGGCCACAAATTGCTTGAGATTGTTTTAAGTACTGTAATTAGGATGCAGCACTTCAAGTAACAGTATTTTAAGGAATAAGCTATGACTCATTTTCTCATATTCAATAAATATAGAAAGTAGTAAACTTCTACTGGTCATCTAGAATAGAAACAAAGGATTTACATTTATGATTATTTAAACAATTATATCTTTAGCCAATCTTTATTATGAGTTGAATTGTCAGAACACACACAAGTCAAAGCAACTGTTGCACTCCTATGAGCACAAGGACTGCTTGTGGCTAGGCTGTTAGTTATCCTGAAAGGGGCAGGAAGGAGTAGGGCTAGTACCATCACTTCAGCACTTTTTATAGTGCATAGCACAATAAGATTCTAGTTCTGATTAGGGCCTTTGAGTGCTACCGTAGTATAAATGATCAAAATAATAATGGCCTCAACTTCTCTGACTGGCCAGCTACAGTAGACTGTCAGCTGCATTCTCTTTAAGGTTGGTGTGCTGGCTTGGGAGTTCCAGGAGACATGTCCCAGTAGAATGATATGGCTCAGCACTACTCCAAGCACAGGGCTCCAGCTTAGTGTCAGAATTTAAGTTTATGGCTGCTAGTTACATGGTTTAACTGTATATCATACAATAAACACAAAAGTAATGAAAAAGTCAAAATTTGCTAAGAGATATCACATGGTTACCACAGTTATTTTTTTATCCTAAGGACTGGAATCCTATACTCCATTGTGAGGTAACTATTAGCAATTGAAGCCAAAAGTCTGTGAGGAAAAAAAATCTAACCTAAAATTAAAATAATTCTTCTTGAAAAATCATGTACAGTTAATGTTTCCTAGGGCCACATCTTGCATATTATTGTATTATAATTTTTATTTATTGATCATGGATTGTGTCCCTGACACTTTATAAGATCCACTTTCATGTATCCTTTTATTTCTGTGATATTCTCTTGATGAAAGGCTTCCTGAAAGAAGAATGTTTTCAATTGATTTTTGGTGAGGAGAAAGCAGGTGTTTGAAGTCCAAAGCCTGTTGAAGTCAATTGGAGTCTTTTCATTGACTACAAAGATTTTGGATCACATCCTTGGTGCATGCCAATAGTAACAACGTCCCAAGAATAAGTGCAATTGTGGGGGTGGAGGGGAAATGCACAATGATGGGATTGGGAAAGGGAAACAAGAGGAAGGTTTTCATGAAGAGGAAAGGGGAAGTAGGAAGAAATGGGAGCAGAGATGTAAGCAAGAGCAGTTTTAGGCAGGGGGGTTGAAGGTGTTAGACTGAATGCAACTATGAACAACATGCTCTGAGTGATGGGAAAGAGAGATGATTCTCACTGTAGCAATTTAGCTCATCTGGATGGGACCAAGATTATGATTATGGGACCATTCCAGGAAACATCTTTAGAGTGATTAATAACGAAGTATTTCTCCCCAGAAAGAAAAATCTGTAATGAGAGCTGGAGAAGCAAATCCCATCCTGATGGCTGTTATCCAGGAGATAAACCAAGCATTTTAATCAAGGGACATACTCTAGATATTGCTTTCTGCCTTATATACATATCTCATTATTTTAAACCATGTAACTAGCTGATAAATTTAACTTCACTTTTGGATCCATGATTAAATATTCTCCTTGCTGTTCTTCCAGGACCAGAAGAAGAATGGTAATTTTCCCCCCTGAAAGTAACAGTCGTGTCATTATGATATTTGAATGAGAAACCAAGATTTATAATTCAATGCACATGTCACGTTCAACAAGTCTTTTAAAGAGGTAGTCATGTCCATGAATTAATGTGTTGTTTTAAATAGCTCTTGATCATACAGTAAATTGAACAAAAATGCAGGACTTTCTTCAGACTGTCTTGATTACATATCATTTCTTTTTTCACCCCTTTCTTCATCAGTTTGGCAGGACTGAATAACTGTCTGCACAAGTATTCAGCAAATAACCCTCCATAATATGTGACAGTGCCCAAATCATCCCAGTTTTTTTATACATTCATGTTCTATAGCATATATCATGTTTGGTTTGCTGTTTTGTTAGAATCTCCATTTTTATATTGAAACAACCACAATAGCTTAATGCTTACAATAACCTGCAGTTATGAAGAAGTAAAAAAATAAGTTAAAAATATAACAATTGGAAGTATATGTTGCATAAGTATTTTCATAAGGGGGCAATTTCTTTTAATTTGAAAATGTAAAAAGATCTGTCTTGTGTGTATTATTTTTGACATAATAGTATATTAAAATTCATCTTGGGTAGGTTCAAATCTAGGGGCAAATCCTTTTAGAAAGAATCATACTTCCTACTCAATAGTTCCTAGTACCTCAGCATGAATGGGTTAATAGCATTTTTTATGGTCATTTCATCTGCCCAGGATATGGGAGATGTTTAGTTTATTGGAAATATTTTGTGGAAGCTCTGATTCTCTTATTTCCTATATTTGAACAGTAAAGCATGGGTGGTTTACTATATGGGTAGCTAGGTAAATGTGAAGTGCTATATGAGTAAAACTCATGTGCTCATATTCCCATTGTTTTCTTGTCCAGGAAACTTTTTAAGCAGAAAGGCAAGGATAAATCTAGTCACTTCTATTTCTGGAGAGTTGGTTCCTGGGCCCACTTAATCTAATTTAGCTCAAAAACAGTTAAGGGTATATCTTCACTGCACAGTTAACCTAGATGATCAGCACCATATCTGAGCACCTGGATTAGCCTAGGCAAGAGGTGTGAATGGCTACACTGCAAAGTCTTACTATGTCACTCTGTCCCCTCTGTCTGCACTTGCCTATGTGTGTTGTCGGGCACATCCCATGGTTCTTCAGGCTCTAGGGGTATGTCTACACTACTAAATTAGGTCGAATTTATAGAAGTCGGTTTTTTAGAAATCGTTTTTATATATTCGAGTGCGTGTCCCCCCACAGAAAATGCTCAAAGTGCATTAAGTGCATTAACTCGGCGGAGTGCTTCCACAGTACCGAGGCAGGCGTCGACTTCCGGAGTGTTGATTGTGGATAGCTATCCCACAGTTCCCGCAGTCTCCGCTGCCCATTGGAATTCTGGGTTGAGATCCCAATGCCTGATGGGGCTAAAACATTGTCACGGGTGGTTCTGGGTACATATCGTCAGGCCCCCGTTCCCTCCCTCCCTCCGTGAAAGCAGCAGCAGACAATCGTTTTGCGCCTTTTTTCTTGAGTTACCTGTGCAGATGCCATACGACGGCAAGCATGGAGCCCGCTCAGGTAACCGTCACCGTATGTCTCCTGGGTGCTGGCAGACGTGGTACTGCATTGCTACACAGCAGCAGCAACCCATTGCCTTGTGGCAGCAGACGGTACAATAGGACTGGTAGCCGTCATCGTCATGTCTGAGGTGCTCCTGGCCATGTCGGCCAGGAGCGCCTGGGCAGACATGGGTGCAGGGACTACATTAGAAGTGACTTGACCAGGTCATTCTCTTTAATCCTGCAGTCAGTCCTATTGAACCATCTTATGGTGAGCAGGCAGGCGATACGGATTGCTAGCAGTCCTATTGTACCGTTTTCTGCTGGGCAGGCAAGAGATGAGGATGGCTAGCTGTCCTATTGTACTATCTTCTGCCGAGCAGCCATGAGATGTGGATGGCTTGCAGTCCTTCTGCACCGTCTGCTGCCAGCCAAAGATGTAAAAGATAGATGGAGTGGATCAAAACAAGAAACAGACCAGATTTGTTTTGTACTCATTTGCTTCCCCCCCTCCCCCATCTAGGGGACTCATTCCTTTAGGTCACACTGCAGTCACTCACAGAGAAGGTGCAGCGAGGTAAATCTAGCCATGTATCAATCAGAGGCCAGACCAACTTGCTTGTTCCAATAAGAACAATTACTTAGGTGTACCATTTCTTATTGGAACCCTCCGTGAAGTCCTGCCTGAAATACTCATTGATGTAAAGCCACCCCCTTTGTTGATTTTAATTCCCTGTAAGCCAACCCTGTAAGCCATGTCATCAGTCGCCCCTCCCTCCGTCAGAGCAACGGCAGACATTCGTTTTGTGCCTTTTTTCTGTGCGGACGCCATACCAAGGCAAGCATGAAGGCCGCTCAGCTCACTTTGGCAATTAGGAGCACATTAAACACCACACGCATTATCCAGCAGTATATGCAGCACCAGAACCTGGCAGAGCGATACCGGGCGAGGAGGCGACATCAGCGCGGTCACGTGAGTGATCAGGACATGGACACAGATTTCTCTGAAAGCGTGGGCCCTGCCAATGCATGCATCATGGTGCTAATGGGGCCAGGTTCATGCTGTGGAATGCCGATTCTGGGCTCGGGAAACAAGCACAGACTGGTGGGACGGCATAGTGTTGCAGGTCTGGGACGATTCCCAGTGGCTGCGAAACTTTCGCATGCGTAAGGGCACTTTCATGGAACTTTGTGACTTGCTTTCCCCTGCCCTGAAGCGCATGAATACCAAGATGAGAGCAGCCCTCACAGTTGAGAAGCAAGTGGCGATAGCCCTGTGGAAGCTTGCAACGCTAGACAGCTACCGGTCAGTTGGGAATCAATTTGGAGTGGGCAAATCTACTGTTGGGGCTGCTGTGATGCAAGTAGCCCACGCAATCAAAGATCTGCTGATATCAAGGGTAGTGCCCTGGGAAATGTGCAGGTCATAGTGGATGGCTTTACTGCAATGGGATTCCCGAACTGTGGTGGGGCCATAGATGGAACCCATATCCCTATCTTGGCACCGGAGCACCAAGCCGGCGAGTACATAAACCGCAAGGGGTACTTTTCAATAGTGCTGCAAGCTGTGGTGGATCACAAGGGACGTTTCACCAACATCAACGTGGGATGGCCGGGAAAGGTACATGATGCTCGCATCTTCAGGAACTCTGGTCTGTTTCAAAAGCTGCAGGAAGGGACTTTATTCCCAGACCAGAAAATAACTGTTGGGGATGTAGAAATGCCTATAGTTATCCTTGGGGACACAGCCTAATGCCATGGCTCATGAAGCCGTACACAGGCAGCCTGGACAGTAGTCAGGAACTGTTCAACTACAGGCTGAGCAAGTGCAGAATGGTGGTAGAATGTGCATTTGGATGTTTAAAGGCTCGCTGGCGCAGTTTACTGACTCGCTTAGACCTCAGCGAAACCAATATTCCCACTGTTATTACTGCTTGCTGTGTGCTCCACAATATCTGTGAGAGTAAGGGGGAGACGTTTATGGTGGGGTGGGAGGTTGAAGCAAATCGGCTGGCTGCCGGTTACGCGCAGCCAGACACCAGGGCGGTTAGAAGAGCACAGGAGGGCGCGGTACGCATCAGAGAAGCTTTGAAAACCAGTTTCATGACTGGCCAGGCTACGGTGTGAAAGTTCTGTTTGTTTCTCCTTGATGAAACCCCCCGCCCCTTGGTTCACTCTACTTCCCTGTAAGCTAACCACCCTCCCCTCCTCCCTTTGATCACCGCTTGCAGAGGCAATAAAGTCATTGTTGCTTCACATTCATGCATTCTTTATTCATTCATCACACAAATAGGGGGATGACTACCAAGGTAGCCCAGGAGGGGTGGTGGAGGAGGGAAGGAAAATGCCACACAGCACTTTAAAAGTTTACAACTTTAAAATGTATTGAATGCCAGCCTTCTGTTTTTTGGGCAATCCTCTGTGCTGGAGTGGCTGGTTGGCCAGAGGCCCCCCCACCGTGTTCTTGGGCATCTGGATGTGGAGGCTATGGAACTTGGGGAGGAGGGAGGTTGGTTACACAGGGGCTGTAGTGGCAGTCTGTGCTCCAGCTGCCTTTGCTGCAGCTCAACCATACACTGGAGCATTCTGGTTTGATCCTCCAGTAGCCTCAGCATTGAATCCTACCTCCTCTCATCACACTGCCACCACATTTGAGCTTCAGCCCTGTCTTCAGCCCGCCACTTACTCTCTTCAGCCCGCCACTTACTCTCTTCAGCCCGCCACCTCTCCTCCCTGTCATTTTGTGCTTTCCTGCACTCTGACATTATTTGCTTCCACGCATTCGTCTGTGCTCTGTCAGTGTGGGAGGACAGCATGAGCTCAGAGAACATTTCATCACGAGTGCATTTTTTTTCTTTCTAATCTTCACTAGCCTCTGGGAAGGAGAAGATCCTGTGATCACTGAAACACATGCAGCTGGTGGAGAAAAAAAAAGGGACAGCGGTATTTAAAAAGACACATTTTATAAAACAGTGGCTACAGTCTTTCAGGGTAAATCTTGCTGTTAACATTACATACATAGCACATGTGCTTTCGTTACAAGGTCGCATTTTGCCTCCCCCCACCACGTGGCTACCCCCTCAACCCTCCCCCCTCCCCATGGCTAACAGCCGGGAACATTTCTGTTCAGCCACAGACAAACAGCCCAGCAGGAACGGGCACCTCTGAGTGTCCCCTGAAGAAAAGCACCCTATTTCAACCAGGTGACCATGAATGATATCTCACTCTCCTGAGGATAACCAAGAGAGAGATAAAGAACGGATGTTGTTTGAACGCCAGCAAATATACACTGCAATGCTTTGTTGTACAATAATTCCCGAGTACGTGTTACTGGCCTGGAGTGGTAAAATGTCCTACCATGGAGGACGCAATAAGGCTGCCCTCCCCAAAAACCTTTTGTAATGGCTTTGGGAGTACATCCAGGAGAGCCGCGAATGCCAGGGCAAATTAATCCTTTCACATGCTTGCTTTTAAACCATGTATAGTATTTTAAAAGGTACACTCACCAGAGGTCCCTTCTCTGCCTGCCGGGTCCAGGAGGCAGCCTTGGGTGGGTTTGGGGGGTACTGGCTCCAGGTCCAGGGTGAGAAACAGTTCCTGGCTGTCGGGAAAACCGGTTTCTCCGCTTGCTTGCTGTGAGCTATCTACAACCTCATCATCATCATCATCTTCTTCGTCCCCAAAACCTGCTTCCGTATTGCCTCCATCTCCATTGAAGGAGTCAAACAACACGGCTGGGGTAGTGGTGGCTGAACCCCCTAAAATGGCATGCAGCTCATCATAGAAGCGGCATGTTTGGGGCTCTGACCCGGAGCGGCTGTTCGCCTCTCTGGTTTTCTGGTAGGCTTGCCTCAACTCCTTAAGTTTCTCCTTAAGTGGCACTGCTTCGGTTTCCTGTTATGGCCTCTGTCCTTCATGCCCTGGGAGATTTTGACAAAGGTTTTGGCATTTCGAAAACTGGAACGGAGTTCTGATAGCACGGATTCCTCTCCCCATACAGCGATCAGATCCCGTACCTCCCGTTCAGTCCATGCTGGAGCTCTTTTGCAATTCTGGGACTCCATCATGGTCACCTCTGCTGATGAGCTCTGCATGGTCACCTGCAGCTTGCCACGCTGGCCAAACAGGAAATGAGATTCAAATGTTCGCCATTCTTTTCCTGTCTACCTGGCCAGTGCATCTGAGTTGAGAGTGCTGTCCAGAGCGGTCACAATGGAGCACTCTGGGATAGCTCCTGGAGGCCAATACCGTCGAATTGTGTCCACAGTACCCCAAATTCGACCCAGCAAGGCCGATTTAAGTGCTAATCCACTTGTCAGGGGTGGAGTAAGGAAATTGATTTTAAGAGCCCTTTAAGTCGAAATGAAGGGCTTCATCGTGTGGACGGGTGCAGGTTTACATCGATTTCATGCTGCTAAATTCGACCTAAAGTCCTAGTGTAGACCAGGGCTAGGATTCTTTTTCAGTCCACAGTGTCAATTGCAGAAGTCTATCCTTCAGGGAGAAATATGGGAAGGGTTTATCAGCACTTCAATATTTTTTGCGAGTGTCTTCACTGCAAAATGGGTGGGTTCCAGCCTGAGTGAATGTGGAGCCTGGATTCTAACTACACTCGCAGCCGGATAGGCTAGCTTGGACTTAAAACTCTTTCAAACCCAGTCAAAGATTTTTCTATGTGGATGGTAGGGGGATTTGGGCTAAAGTCCAGGTAAGAGCCAATGTCAACTGTGTGGTGAAGACATACCCTTAGTCATTATCTTTTCACAGGACAATGAAGGGAGCACTTAAGAATGACCGTTACCTTAGATCTAATTAATTAATCTGTCTTTAGAGAAGAAAACAATTAATTGTCTAACCAGGACATAGCTTCTAGAATCATGCTACAGTCAGAAGAAAGTTTTAAAAAAAACCCATAATTCCCACAGGAAGTGGGTCATTGATTAATTAATCATAGAATTGATGGCATGTTTTACTTTATATCACATTATATGTTCCCAAAGGGGATATTATATATATAAAAATAATTTATAATATCTCTGGTTGATGTACTAACTGCAGTGGCTTAATTTATGCAACGACATAACTTGCGTTGACATAAATTTGTCAATTTGTCTTCTGTTCAATTCAGGTTGAGGTCAGATGGTCCAGTGCTTAGGGTGCTAGCCCATGACTTTGGACTGAACTCAAGTCTCCCATGCTTCATCATAGATTATTTATATGACATTGGGCAAATTGCTTAGACCAGGGGCGAGCAAATTTTTAGGCCTGAGGGCCATATTGGGTTTCTGAAATTGTATGGGGGCCAGGCGTCGCCTGTCCCCCACCTCCATCCAACCCCCCCCCGTCCCCTGATGGGCTCCCCGCAGGATCCCTGCCCCATTCACCCCTCCCTGTCCCCTGACCGCCCCCCGACTCCCTGCCCCTGACTGCCCCCAGTTGCCCCATCCAACCCTCCTCTCATTCCTGACTGCCCCCCAGGGACCCCTGCCCCATCCAACCACCACTTCTCCCTGACCACCCCCAGAACCCCTGCCCCTGACTGCCCCCTGCTGCTCCATAGAACTCCTCTGTTCCCCTCCCTCTCACCTCCCCAACCCCTATCCACACCCCTGCCCCCTGACCACCACCACCCGAATTCCCCGTCCTCTATCCAACCCCCCTTGCTCCCTGCCCCCTTACCATGCTGCCTGGAGCACTGGTGGCTGGCGGCGCTACAGCTGCACCACCCAGAGCACAGGGGAGCCAGCCACGCCACCGCGCAGCACAGAACACTGGGTCAGGCTGTGCCTCTGCAGCTGTGCTGGCACCCAGAGCATTGCGCCGGCAGTGCAGTGAGCTGAGGCTGCGTGGGAAGGGGAACAGCAGGGGAGGGGCCGGGGGCTAGCCTCCCGGGCCAGGAGCTCAGGGGCTGGGCAGAAGGGTCCTGTGGGCCAGATGTGGCCTGTGGGCCGTAGTTTGCCCACCTCTGACTTAGACCCAGACCCTCAAAGATATTGAGGTGCCTAACTCATATTTCAATGGCTGTTAGGTGCCTAAATACCCTGGAGGATCTGGGCTTCTGTGTCTAAATTCCTCCTCTGTAAAATGGAGATAATAGTACTTTCCTACATCATGGGGTATTGTGTGGATAAATGCATTAAATATTGTGGGGTGTTCAGATACTACAGAAGTGAAGGTCATGTAAGTAATTAAGATAGATAGCTTCATATACTGCACCCATCATTACAGTTTCTGGGTCCCTGAATGTGTGTGTGTGTGTGTCCCCTTCTGTCCCTGTAAATATATATGTAGGTACACAGAAAGTATTTTCAGAAGAGGTTGCCTAAAATTGCCATTGTAAATGGGACTCCAACTTTATAGTGTTATTACATTGCCAGTGTATAAAGGTGAAACTCTACATTCTAACAATAAGGAATGAGTAATAGTTTTCTGTATCACATGTATCTAGATAGCATTGTGACTGTGGACATAAATACATTTGAAAATGTATGTTGTAGCAATAATGCTCAAGGTGTGTTTTAATTTTCTATATTTCATTCCATCTTCTTGAAAAGAAAGGCGTGATACATAACTCTATAGTGAATGACTTACTGTGTTGGAACATGGCCTCTAACAATCTCAAGATAATTGTATACGCCTGTCTGATGTTGAAATATCATGGTGTTATAAAACATTACATTATCGGTTGACAATAAATTATGCATACTCATGGTTGAGTATGATGGTCTATCAAATTTTTTAAACTGTTTACTCATTTGGATTTGAATACTAATTACTTGCTAATACTCTAGCTTGCTGTGCAGACATTGATGTACATCAGCTGTATATAGAACGCTTACTTACAATTCTTTCCAGATACTTTTGAAAGCCTAAATGAATTGTACAGTATATTTGCATGTGACTTGCACTGCTGTATTCATCAAGCACATGTCAGTAGTCTATTATCCATTTTTATTATTTTTAATTAAACATCACCATCGAGGCATGGTGCTTCATCTGCATTTCATTAAAGCAAGTAGGTTAAATGCATAGATGAAGTACAAGGCATTAACATGTATTAACATTATAGTGTCAATGCCTTAACATGAGGATATGTAATTGTTAGTGGTAATCAGATAATGAAAATCAAAGATAGATTCTTTACCTCTTGATCTCAAAGCTATTAAGTGTATTAAAGCCTTGCTAACTTGCACTTGCTAAACCACACACTCCATAATTTGCACATAGAAGCCAATGGCCTTTCTTTACATGGCAGTAAAGATTTAAAAGAAAAAAAGCTGTAGTTTCAGGTCATTATATGTTGCTTGAAATATCCTGCAGATCATTTGCTTATCTAGTATGAAGTGTTATCATAAAAAATGAAATTAAAATTTAGCTATCCTTGAAAAAAGTCCATTATATGATGCCCTTGTTTTCTTTCTGTTCTCTAATTCACAAAACCCAGTATGCTATAATTGATTGCCCAGTCTTAACACAAATTACTGAAGATATAGGTAGATTGTCTCTTGTGCCAGTGATATGCTCAGAGAAAGAAAAGTGAGGGTATGTATGTCAGCTAGAGTACTGTGTCCAGTTTTGGGTGCTACACTTTAAAAAAGACATGGACAAATTGAATAGAGTCCAGAGAAGAGCAACAGAAATGACAAAAGGCTAGAAAACCTGACCTATGAGGAAAGGTTAAAAAAAAGCTGGCCCTGTTTAGTCTTGAAAAAAGAAGACAGAGAGGGGGACTGATAAGTCTTCAGATACCTTAAGGGCTGTTATTAAGAAGATGGCGATCAATAGGTCTCCATGTCCACTAAAGGTCAGACAAGAAATAATGGACTTAATCTGCAGTAAGGGAGATTTAGATTAGATATTAGGGAAAATGTTTTAACTATAAGGATAGTTAAGTACTGAAACAGGCTACCAAGAGAGAGTGTGGAGTCTCCATCATTGGAGTTTTTAAAGAACCGGTTAGACAAACACCTGTTGTCATGGTCCTGCCCCTTGAAGTCCTTCCAGCCCTACGTTTTTATGATTCTGTGATACAAGAAACTCAGAGAGAAACATGCTGAACTTTCTACACCATTTGAATACTGCTAAAAAAAGCCCCCCTCAGTTAGCAGGGTAAAACTGTTGCCAATGGTATCAAAAGCCAATGGTACCAGTGATTATGGGTGCCTCCATTTTTGGTAAGCAACTTGAGATACCTTAAATGGGCCTGATTTTCAGAAAATGTTAAGCACCCAGACTTTTAAAATTGTGCCATCCTTTGTCTGCTTTATATAAAAATGTGTATCCAGTGGTTTTTGTCTGGTACCCAGGTATACATGGGTAGTGCCCAGATACCTATTATAGTTGAGGCCTTGGTTACAATACTGCTATCTTCATAGAGCAGTATTTATTCAATCTGTTATAGTTGTATTCATTATGTAACACTCCATCTGCAATGAATGTAACTACAACAGCAAAAGTTGAAGGCATTGGCCCAGTTCGTCAGAATGGCTAGGTTTCAGGCAGTCAGGGGAATGCCTCCGGAGTCAAAGACTATCAGGAGGTAGCAGAGGCAGCAAGTAAGGCAAATAAATTAAGTTATTTTGGATTTATATGAGGTGTAGGGAGAAAGAGCTCTCCGTGCATTACATAGCAGGAACGGGGATTCTTGTCAGTCTCTCTCTCTTTTGGGAGCCCAGAGTGCAGAGCTCTGTAGTCTGAGGGTAAGAGCTCCCTTGCTCTCCAATTTTAAGACCCCTGAGTTGGTATTTTTCCCTTTAATGGTAGTTCTGTCTGCTCTGGGAATCTCTTCTGGTATAAATGTGTGTGAATGTCTAGTCGGTCACTTCTTTTCTTTCCTTCTCTAAATTGCTGCCACATCTTGATTTTTGTCCCCAGAGCAGAAAAAAAAAGCTTTTTAATGTATTTTTTCTTTGTTGTCATATTTTTTTATCCACCTTTACACTCCTCCTCCCTACCAAAACAGCTAGAGTTCCTGAGGGGAGGCAACAGCAGCAATTATGTGCAGCAGAATCTAATTGAAATGGGCTCCGTTGGAGAAGGAACAGCTCCCAGCAAGCTGAGGTCATGTGACCCTATTGCTTATAAAAGCTGAGCAGGAGATTAAAAATGGCTATCAGGAGCTTAGGGAGAGGTTTGGGCAAGCCTGTGTCACAACTGCAGGAGCATATAAAAGCTGTGGGCGTCCTCAAGCCCTTGGTGAGCTGTAAAAGCCTGTTTGGGAGAAATGTAAAATTCTTTGTTGTCTTATTGTTATATTTTTCTTTGGTAATAAATGTGTCTTTTCCTTTTACCTTATAAGCAACCTTTCTGGGTCATCATCTCTTATCAGCCAACCCTAATCATTGTGACAGTTAAACTGCTAAGTGCCGAACTAATGATTTAGTAGCCTCATGTTAGGCTCCTATTTTTGAAAAGTCTACAAGTCTACTTTTGTTGTTACTGAATAGTTAGCAAAATATTGAGAATATTTACTCCAATGTAAAATGATTTTTTTCTGATTTTTTTGCATTGTAAATGAGAGATAAAGTTGAATATCTCTTTTATAATGATAGAACACCCAGGTAAGACGACCATAACATTATACAGTATATAGTGGAAATATAATAGGTGCACTACAAGATGCTATTTTTAAAAAAATGTTCATTAGTAGTGCATTGGTAGCACAACTTCTTTTCACTTTCCTCTAAAATCTTCTTTGATACCTCAGTGGTACGAACTTGACACTTAGTTTAACATTTTCAGACTTTAACAAAGCAAACATACTTTAGAAACATTGAACCTTTTATCTCGGTTAAGCATGCGCTCACAGTACTGCATGTAATCAATGAATGATGGAGTCCTGAAGTGAAACTTACTCTGATGTTATATCGTGACTGATAATTCTTAACTGAATAAACATTAGGATGTGGTTTGCTTCATAACTATATTTTCTTAACATTAATACTTGCTTCTGTTCTTGGAGTTCTGCCTAAAAAAGCAACTGTAGTTTATTCCTATAAATAGCTAGATATGCTTGAAATATCTGCATGGGCAACATTCATATTATTATCAGAGACATGAATTAGGCTATTGCCACATGGTAACATGTATGATAAAGTTAGGGCAACTCTCTGACATGTCAGGTTTGCCCAATTGTTTCCTTTGTGCAGGAACAGATATATAAAATATTCCATGTACCAGCTGAAGAGTTTGAAGTATAATATAGTTAAAGTGTACAATGTATGTTGTTTTAGCATCTTATAAGATTAAGTCTGAGTCATTCTAAAGACCAAATCCTGAATGGTGATTCACCATAGGGAGGTGATATACTGTTCACGAATGCACTAGTGGCCACGGTAGGTCATCTGAGAAGGACCAAAAGAGAACAGACAGATGAATCACAACATTGCTGTAAAGATGGAATAGTCATGCAGAATTTTGAGTTCAGTTTAACAATCGTTCTCATGGAAATACAAAACCAGAATTTGGTGTCATGTTTCTTCTTCTTCATTATTTGTTTTGTGTTTGTGCCTGAAAGACTTACTAAAGATTAGACCTCTGGAACAAGGTGCTGTACAAACATAGACACAATCGCTCCCCCCCAGGTATTTACAATTCAGTTCAAGATAAGGTGCAACAGATGAATTTAAGGAACAATGGGAAAGAATGGCGGTAACAGTAATAAGAGCAAACAGGCAGAAGCCAGGTACATACACAACACAAGCGTTTCCAAATCAATTAAAAGTATATCACCATATAACTAAACTGCCTCTCAAACTAGTAGATTTGCTGTAGGCAGAAGTGTGCCTTAAGGAAGGGTTTGAAGGGAGAAGAGTAGTGGCTGAGAAAATCAGTTTGTGGAGGGTACTCCATGAGTAATAGTCAGGATGGAAGAAAGCACAAATGGTTTGGGGAAGATGAGATGAATCATTTCTTGAACCTGGGATTGTTGTCAAAACCCAGGGAGCAGCAATTGATGGGATACACTTTTAAGAATAGATATGTTGGCAAGGGCTTCTAAAGTGAGGACAATAATTTTGAACTAGATGTAATGCCAAAGGGGGAAAGGGTGATAGGATGGGCTAGGAGGACGACTTTAGCAACTGTGGCTTTTATGTATTAGAGTAGGAGGGGAGGCCAGAGAGGAAGAACCTGAAGTAATCCAGCCAGAAGATGAGAAGGGTTTGGTGAGCTTTTAGCACTGTGGACAGTAAAGGGTACATCTTAGAAATGTTAGGGAGGAAGAAGCAGCAAGATTTGTTAATGGCCTTGATGTGTGCCAAGTGAGAGGAATTGTTTAATCCTAGCTTAAGGAATTGCTTGTCGTGATCCAGCCAGCATTAGCCCATACCCCTGTCTGTCTGTCTGTCTATCTCTCTGAGCTGGGTCCATGCCAGGGGGCAGTGTGAGAGACAGACACACAAACAGATTCTTGAAAGGTTGGTATCAGCTGTTACTGCTTTTGTGAACAGCACCATTTTATATAATGTTCACTCTGGTAGTACTTTCCCAAAGCCCTGCTAAGCCTGAGAAAGTATTAATATCTACTTCCCTTTCCCCCCAGTGGCAACCAAGAACTGTTAAGGTAATTGTAATCAAGGGAATTGGAGGAAGTGGGGAGTCAGCACCTTTTGAGGATGAGAAGAAGGGCATGGAAGCAGGACTGTCAAGGGAGTGTAGACGAGTGTGTGTGTGAGAGAGAGAGAGACAGAACATGCAATAGGTGCAAAAAGAGTGCATAAGAGGAGTAGCAAAAGTGTGAGTATGATAAACGGGAAGAGAGGATGAGTAAGCATATATGAAGGATAAAAAGCAAGTGAGAGTAGGTGAAAAAGACAATTGCTGTGATAAGTAGAAAAAAATTATGGGTTAGGTCCTGAACTGCACCTACTCCCACTATCCTTTTCATATAATTTTTATGCCAGGCTATAGAGTTTAGTAGAGACTTATATCTCCGCTGTAGAGTTCTCTAGGTTGGCTAAAAAATTCTGTAGAAAGATTATTCTTATTCTATATCAGAGGTGGGCAAACTACGGCCCGTGGGCCGCGGGTCCGTCCTGCCCGGCCCTTGAGCTCCAGGCCGGGGAGGCTAGCCCCTGGCCCCTCCCCTGTTGTCCCCCCTCCCCGCAGCCTCAGCTCGCCGTGCTGTCAGTGCTCGGGGTGGTGGGGCTGTGAGCTCCTGCCGGGCAGCGCGGCTGCAAGAGCTGCCGGCCTGCCCCAGTGCTCTAGACTGTGCAGTGGCGTGGCTGGCTCCGGCTGGGCAGCACGGCTGCCAGTCCTGGTGCTCTGAGCAGCATGGTAAGGGGGTGGGGAGCAGGGGGGTTGGATAAGGGGCAGGGGCTTCCAGGGGACAGGGAGCAGGGGGCAGTTGGATAGACATGGGAGTCCCGGGGGGGGGGGGGTCTATCAAGGGGTGGGGGTGTGGATAGGGGTCGGGGCAGTCAGGGGACAGGGAGCAGGGGGAGTTGGATAGGGGGTGGGGTCCTGGGGGGCAGTTAGGGGCAGGGGTCCCAGGAGGGGGTGGTCAGGGGACAAGGAGTGGCGGGGCGGTTAGATGGGTCTGGGGTTCTGAGGGGGGCAGTCAGGGGGTGGGAAGTAGGAGGGGGCGGGGCTAGGCTGTTTGGGGAGGCACAGCCTTCCCTACCCGACCCTCCATAGAGTTTCGGAACCCCGATGTGGCCCTCAGGCCAAAAAGTTTGCCAACCCCTGTTCTACGTGATTCTCTGTGAGCCATGAATTGCTCAGCCGAGTAGGAATTCATATCTAAATAGATCAGTTTATTTCTTCTGTGTATTTTACAATATTTTTAAACAATGTTTTTAAATGACCTTGAGCTGATCAAACTTTAATGCTATGAGTCAAGCCTGTCTCCAAAGGTCACACTGAAATAAATCATATCTCAGCAGTGCAAGTAGGAAAATAGCAGTCTTATTCATAGGCCAACAGCAGGTTGTCTTCTGTGTCTGGAGAAACCTGAATTACGGCAGAGTGGTAAATGTAGACAGGAGCCCATTTCTGTGTGATTCATATTTTTGTGCAGTGAGGAAAACTAGTTTTCTGTGCTTTAAACCACAAAGAAAATGAATCAGACTCGTCATTGCCATTAGACAGAATGAAGGTGAACTAATCAGATCAAACCTGGATGCAAATGCCTGCATAGTTTTAAGGGGGAGGCTGCAACTTTTATTAAACTTAAGCACATGGGAACCCATCACCCGTACCAGGCACTTAATTGGTTCCAGTGTGTGGCAGGGTTTCAGGGCTCCTGCCACATAAACCATAAGTCAGAATAGGCTTTCCTGAATTTATCCCCCAGTATTCAGCTCACTCTGACCACAACAATCCCCCAAAGGGACCATGGTGCAGAAGGATGGGGCCCATCAGCAAAATTCCAAGTCTTTTACCTCTGGAAATGGTTATTTTTTTCCTTTTAACTGCACTGGAAACTGGCTGCAAGTTGTGATGAATTAACAACTCAACCAGGTACCTCAGTTAGTCATTGAGCACGTTTCTATATATCCCACTGTGGCTTGAAGGTGCTGTGACGAAGATGGAAAAAACTCCCTGGCCCTCTTCCAATTGTCCCTATGGGTGAAAAATATTCCTTCCTGACTCCCAAACGGGCGATCAGCTAGATCCACAGCATCTGTTAGGCTGGATTCCCATCCTAGTTCAGGGTGGGTAGGGTGGGGTTGCTGGAATGGAGCTGAAAGAAGTTTCACATGGCCCTTCTTCCAGGTTAAATCCCTGGAACTGGGGGATGCTGGCCAATCAACACCCTCTTGCCTCAACTGGCCAATAGATTCCAGAGACTCCAAGGGGAAGGGGAGAGCTAACTGGTATCCTTCAGCAAGTGTCTCCCTGCTATTGGTGCTGTCCCCCTTTGCCACTGGCCCATCAAGTTCCCCCACCTGTTAAGGCTTGTGAGTAGCGTTTGTTTCTCTAGTCCTTATTCTGTTTTTACTCAGTTTGGGGTTAGGCTAACACCCATTGAGTTCAATGGGTGTTTGCCTAGTATGAACTGACTAAATGTTGATTAAAGAAATCGGGATTTGGCCCTTTCAGCCTATTCAGTATTGCACCTAATATTTCTATTTCTAACCAGAACTGTGTTGCAATACAATTAGTGACTTAAGTTGCTAATTGCCAAATCAGTAGTAATTATTGGTTAGTGTAATTTTCATTCTTTATATCATATAATATTCCAAAAGATGTTTCTGAATATAAACTCTTTGGAGTATTTCTCTCTTGAGAAAATGAGGAGCTTTCAAAACAAATTTTGAATAATAATCATTGTTTTGACATTCAGGCTATTGAGAGAGTAGTGTTTATATTTATTCAAAAGCAAGATTTTCAGATTGTTTACAGTATATTTCTGGGTACTCAGGCTGTTAAAGTTTGATATTGTAAGTAAAGGTTTATTCAGACATTGAAATGGGAGAATCTTGTACTAAATTATTTTATTTAGTGAAGCAGGATTGTTTGCATACTGAATGCAACAAACAAACTTACTAAAATTACTATTCTTTTGGTGCTGTGAATGAGTCTGCAGACAGCTATCGCAACTGACTGAGAAATAAAGGCTGACTGTTTTGTTTGCAAAGCAATCAGTGCAAAGGTTAAATGGAACATCACACTGCAGACATGTTTATATCTTTTGCATGAGCACATTGACAACATTGTGGATCAGACTCCATATGGCCTTTTGTAAGAATCAAAGGTGGTCCTGCCTCTGACACAAAATTAAAACAGTGCAGTAGAAATTCATGTGCCTCCAAACATGAGGGTTGTCCATTACTGACCCAAACTGATAAAAATCAATCAGATGTGAATGTCATTCACAAGATAATGACTCCTCTCACCCCAGGAAATTAAAATTAACATTTTTTTTTAAAAAGTGTGTTCTTGGGGGGAGGAGGGAATTACATTTGGAACTCAATTTTTTTCTGTTTGTTATCCATAATTCTGTATATTTCCATGTAAAGCATCTTTTATTCTTAAAAAAATATATTTCCCTTGTACCCTTGAGTAGTTCTATCATATTCAGCATAATGAGATTCTTGTGTTAGGGTCAAATATCAGCTTGTTCTTGCCTCCCACCTTTTCCTACTTTTACTAGTATATATTACAGAAACACATTACATTATCATATTTACTACATGTAATAGTTAAGTGTATGATGATCATCATAGCTCTCAATAACGGACAGAACAAATAGCATTAGTTTCTTGATGATTGCCTTTAGCACAATGAATTATGAAAATGCAACAGCTAATTTAAAAAAAAAAAGTAAAATCCTGAAAGAAAAGAGAAATGAAACAACAATTGTGCCATATAGTATATACCATCTATTAAGAATGTATTTCTAAACAGAAAAGGAGTACTTGTGGCACCTTAGAGACTAACCAGTTTATTTGAGCATGAGCTTTCGTGAGCTACAGCTCACTTCATCGGATGCATAGCATATCGTGGAAACTGCAGAAGACATTATATACACACAGAGACCATGAAACAAAACTTCCTCCCACCTCACTCCCCCGCTGGCAACAGCTTATTCCTCCCCAACATATTCTATTCTCAGTCTGAGTGGTTATTGAGGGGGAGGGCAAATGCTGTTTATGAGGACATCTTGAGAGGATTAAATCCTTTTCACTATGAAAAGTTCTGAGAACATACACTGCTGCCATTTCATTGCATTATTTCAGTTACAGACTTCCTTTCCGTTGACGTGACTTGGAAATATTTGTAGAACAGCAATTTTTAAAATCCTGTTAAGGTAGGACATTAGGTACACTTCTAATTTTAGAATGATACTTACTCATCCTGGCCTCACAGCTAAGGAGTGGGGGGCATGGATCAGCATTCACGTCTCACTCCCCACCAGTAACCAGCCTGGGCTAGGGAAGCTAATGATCCAACCAGTGGACCAAATTCTGTGATGAATCCTGGTCATGTGGCGCCTAAGACAAGTGCATACACTAAGAAGAAGAGCTAAGGAGCAATGCAAAGCCACTTTACTTAGAAATCTGAGACATACAAATGTCTCCCAGAGGTCCCAAGTATGAAGAGGCTGCTTAATGCTACACCCCTTTGTGGGATGCAGCTAACTCAAGACTGCTATCTTTGTGGGATCATGGGTAGAACTGAAATTCTGCTGATCCTAATGTGGGCAATGCTGATCTTAACATGGGCCATGTGAAAGTGGAGGAAGTTTTCTTTGTTCCCCCACCCCATTCCTACTGTGCACCAGGTTAAGAGCTAGGCAAAATCTGGCCTTCTGTTATGTATTTCTCACTATCAATACGACAGTTCACTGAATATTAATTTAGCATTGGATTGCTGTTCAAATATGGACATTCAAGCTTTCTCCCAGCAGGATCTTTCTGCTAAGCTACCTTTACTTTGCTCTCCTTAGTTCAAGCCTCAGGTATTTTAGAGCTGAGGTTGATTAGGATTGATGAGCCCTGCTTATGCAATAACCCTGAAGGTTATTAGTTCCTTTCAGATGATGGGATTAAAATGCCACTTGATTTTCATCCTGCAATCTGTTACATTATCACAGATAGACATGAAAAGGGCAACTCTCATTGACATGACTCATTCTGACTGAGATAATATAAAAAACCTTTTGTATCTGTGTGTCAGGTACTAATTGATTAGTTTTCATTGAACTATCAGATCTGAGATTAAATTAGTGTTGGCAAAATCCATTGACATTTTTCTGTTTAAACTGTATTCTCTTGGAGGACTTCAGTTACTACAGCTATTAATGATTGCTTATATTGTGTAGCTTTCATTTAGCAGCTACTAGCTAGACAGAAGCATAGATAATAAGAGATGGAAAAGGCTTACCTAGATCAATTAGTGCATCTCCTTGCCAAAAGCAGGATTTTTCCTTAGTGTTTCCTAGAGCTTTATCCAGGAATCCTAGGTTTTAAAGGTCCTGCCTATCCTCTTTCACCACTTTCCTGATGGTGCTGAAGGTGAGTGGGGAACAGGTTTCTTTCATGCAGATTGGGTTAGATTTTGAAGGATGGGCTAGTAGCATTGCTGTAGTAGTACCTCTCTCTGTTTTCCATAAAGCTGGGTGTTGTAGGAGTACAGTCTGCTGCAACTGAAAAGCTGATTGTTAAATGCTAAAGACCTGGGGTCTGAATCACCACTTTGAATTCTGGTAAACTGCAGTGATACAGTGATGAATCATGCCCATGTTCTGTAAGCCTTCTGGTGGGTGTCGCTTTCCTTCCAGACTCCTCAGTAGTGCCAGGTGGAGGAGAAAGGGTGGACAAAATCTGTTAAAGCCAAGAGATTTGGATTTTAAATTTGTGGTCTGGAACTGTGATGGGGCCCTGGTGATGTTGCTAGCAGAAGGGTGGAGATATGGCGAAAAGATTGGTTTGGGGTATGTTTTGAATGTCTAGCTGTAGGGTGGGTTTTTTTTAAAAATTATATAGCTTTTGCAGTGCAAGCATCTCTTTTAAAACTGGTTTATAATAAATCTTGCAATAACTGATTTTTTTGGGTAATAATTAAAATGATATATAGACATACTAGTAAAATGCAGGAAACTGTTGTAAGAAATACAGTAACGTCCTCCAAAATTATTGCAGCTAGAGCTGGCAAGTCCTTCTGTTGGATCCCTAAATCAACTTCAGCACTTGCAGAATTCCATTGTACTGACCACGTCAAAGAGTAAATTATGTTTTCATAGGACATTAGTTCTGACAGAACATCACTTTCTTCCAGTACAAGAGCTGATTGATCTTAATGTGGTGGTGTTTATAATTAGCAAATTAACTATTAAGTTCATTGTTTATGACCAGTTTACACTGGTATCTCGCTGGTTCCTTGTGTTCCTGGTCTGTCTTAATATTCAGTCTCAGTGGCATAGGCATCGACTTACTCAGATCCCAGGGGTGCTCAATCCCCAGTGGCTAGGTTTGCCAATTTTGGTTGGATGTATTCCTGGAGATCTCATCACATGACATAATCTTTTATTAAAGATTAATCTTTCATTCCTGGAGACTCCAGGACAATCCTGGATAGTTGGCAACTCTAACCCCCGCTCGACCCCAGCCCCTGCCCCCACTCTACCTCAGCCCTGTGTCTTCCTGCCCCCACTCCACCCCTGTCCCGTCTCTTCCTGCCCTCTGTCCTGCCTCTTCCTGGCCCTGCTCCTCTCCCTCCCCCACAGTGCCTCATGAACAGCTAATCATGACTGGCAGGAGGAGTTAGGAGGAGCTGATCGGCAGGGCAGCCCGCGGGCGGGAGAGGAGCTGATCTACGAGGCTCCCAGTGGGTGCTCAGCTCCCACTTTTTTTTCCCTGCGTGCTCCAGCCCCGGAGCATCCATGGAGTCAGTGCCTATGCTCAGAGGGATCGTTGACTATATCTTGGATTTGGACGTCTTCCTCTGGTTCTTGAGCATTTGTGTTTTATGCTTCTAAGTGATGGAATTATTTGTCTTTATGGTTGATTCTTTTTTTTTGTCCATTGTGTGGGCTTTTGCTCCTTTCTCTGAAGTGTCTGATACTGGCCACTGTCAGAGAAATTATGTTGGAGTAGAAGGACTACTGGTCTGATCCACAACTGCAATCCTGTATTCCTCAGTACTGTATTAGCAATAGGGTTAAATGTACAAAGGGACTTAAGCCTTCAAATGCGGAGCATTATAATGCCTACATTTTAGGCACCTTCCTGCCCAGTGGAATTCTCAGTCCTGATTTAGGCACCCAGGCTCTATATACAAAGCATGGGGCAAGTTAGGCACCTGAGGATGGGATTCACAGAAGCCAGCAAAATAAGTGGGGAGCCACCTAAACTATCCATTAGGGAATGCTGAGGAGAGGGCTGGGGTCTAAGCCCCTGACTAGTTATGCACCCTTCTCAGCTCAGGATTTAGAAACCTGAACTTTTATGCTCACAGCATTCTACTGGAAGTTAGATAAAAACATTAAACATTCTTGCCCAGGAAGGTTGCAATACAACGTTACCTTATTTCTTATAATCCAGAATAACACCCTAGAAACCCAAAGAGAGACAGGCAAAGCAGGTTGCTCTGTAAAACAGAGAGGCCCAGTTCACCCTTCATTTCTCTAGGTTGGCTGTAGGCTAAACTCACTGCGCATGCTTCCCTACAGAGCTCCCTGCCCACAAGCAGGACCAGGTAAACCCTGAGAATGTAGAAAGATAAATGACAATTTAAAGTTTTCAATACACCACGGTGAACTCACTCCTGAAATTAGGTGCCTAATCTAGGGCAGCCATTTAATCACAAAAGAGATATCTCCCTCCGGCCCATTGGAGCCAATAACTGAATGGACAAGGTACTTACCTGGGATGGGGCAATACTGTTTTCAGATTCCCCACTCTGCCTGATGTGGAGCAGGGATTTGAACCTAGGTGTCACCTAATCCAGGTGAGTGTCCTAACGACCAGGCTATTGGGCGTTCTGGGACATACACCCACACACGTCTCATGCTAGCCAGCCCACCTGCCCCCCCGCACAATTCCTGATCTGGTTGTTCCTAGCTGTCCTGTGTGTGGGTTGGGCATGCTCTGCGAATGCCTACTAGATTGGACCTCACAGGCGAGACAGGTGGTAGAACATCCACTGGGGCTTAATCGAGGGTTCTGGGCAGCTTAGTGGCATCAAGACATAGGTGGTTTTGTGCATGCCCACCTGCAGAATTTAGGTGCCTTCATGGTTAGGCAGCAGCTGAGACGAGGTTTTGAGGATCTTGATGCATAAATGTTGGATGTAGGCACTTAAAATGGCAGTAAGGTGCTTCAGCCCCTTTCTGGATCTAGCCTCTACTGCCTGCAGAAGACACCCCCTGCTCTATCCAAGACCGTGTTTTGCTTCCTCTTGTGATTGCCTGTTTCCTGCTCTGCTAACACAGGATCTGTTTAGCTTCTCTTATGGTTTTATAAGTAACATTGTACATAATGCTGTATAATTTAGCAAAGCTCTGCACCATAGGGGTCTTGACACATAATTTAGGATGGCATATTACAAGAGGCCATGCGTACCTCATAGGAGTTGTTATAAATATAAAGGGAAGGGTAAACCCCTTTAAAATCCCTCCTGGCCAGAGGAAAAATCCTCTCACCTGTAAAGGGTTAAGAAGCTAAAGGTAACCTCGCTGGCACCTGACCAAAATGACCAATGAGGAGACAAGATACTTTCAAAAGCTGGGAGGAGGGAGAGAAACAAAGGGTCTGTGTCTGTCAGTATGCTGCTTTTGCCAGGGATAGAACAGGAATGGAGTCTTAGAACTTTTAGTAAGTAATCTAGCTAGGTATGTGTTAGATTATGATTTCTTTAAATGGCTGAGAAAAGAACTGTGCTGAATAGAATGACTATTTCTGTCTGTGTGTCTTTTTTGTAACTTAAGGTTTTGCCTAGAGGGATTCTCTATGTCTTGAATCTAATTACCCTGTAAAGTATCTACCATCCTGATTTTACAGGGGTGATTCCTTTACTTCTATTTACTTCTATTTCTATTAAAAGTCTTCTTGTAAGAAAACTGAATGCTTTTTCATTGTTCTCAGATCCAAGGGTTTGGGTCTGTGGCCACCTATGCAAATTGGTGAGGATTTTTACCAAACCTTTCCCAGGAAGTGGGGTGCAAGGGTTGGCAGGATTTTGGGGGGAAAGACGTGTCCAAACTACGTTTCCCAGTAAACCCAGTTAGAGTTTGGTGGTGGCAGTGGATATTCCAAGGACAAAGGATAAAATTAATTTGTACCTTGGGGAAGTTTTAACCTAAGCTGGTAAAAGTAAGCTTAAGAGGTTTTCATGCAGGTCCCCACATCTGTACCCTAGAGTTCAGAGTGGGGGAGGAACCTTGACAGGAGTGCACAGAATGTATAAATGTATTATTTTTATTACATCAGCCTCTCTGGGCCCCTGTGATGGATTGGGGACCCATTGTGTTAGGTGGTCAGGAGACTGCAACATTTGGACCTCTGCTGTTTTCTCTTTGGGGCTTTTAATTAAGTGTTTTATTTTCATTTGATATTAGTACTATAAGTCCTGCTGAAGTGCTTGCATTAAAGACACTATAAAATAAAGTGATTGAACTAAGTATTGAAATGTTTTATATGACAATATAATGTGCCATGCTATTGTACACTTAAAAAAATATGGAAAATGTAATTTTGAAGCTACTCAGTTTGTCACTTTCTAATGGTTGCTCTTCTGTAACTAAGAAACCCAATTCCCCCTAGAATTTTCAGAACTATTTCTGATCCACTCAATCAGCTACAAAATGTAAGTAATTTCTCCATGGCGATGGTATCTTTTTATCTTAAAGGCTATATCATGGGAAAGATTAAGATTGCATAATGGTTTCCATTTTGGCTATTTTAATTTCTTAAAACTTTCATTTCATGGCTGAAATTTTCTGTTTTTGATTTCTTAGAGAAGAGAACTTATTTCAATAAAGTTCCAGTAGGGACATTATGACAGTGAAAATTAGTGTAAAAGAATAAAAATATGTTGCAAGATGCCATAAATGTATCATGTTTAGGAAAAATGCATATTTCATCCTAGCTGGAACATGGTATATGATTATGTAATTAAATACTTTGTAATACATATGCGAAAAAGTACAGAGTTAAGGCTGTACCTGCAACCTGTACCTACATCCTGGTATTTCAAATGCTTAACAGTGAAAACATAATGTTCTGTTAATGTTTTGTTGTATGTAATTCATTTTGGCTAAAAATTAGTTGTGACCATGCTGTAAACCCTGCAGTATTCTCCTCTCCCTCTACTGCTTTTCCCCTATCCACTAGGCCAATAAGTCCTGTCAAAGAAGGAAATTAGGTTGGTTTGGCATGATTTATTCTCGACAAATCCATGCTGGTTATTCCTTATTACTCTATTATCCTCTGGGTGTGCACCAACTGATTGTTTGTTCATTTATTCCAGTATCTTTCCAGGTATTGAAGTTAGGCTGACTGCTTTGTAATTCACTGCTTCCCCTTTATTCCCCCTTTTTAAGAAAGGTACTATGTTTGCCCTTCTCCAGTCCTCTGGGACCTCGCACATCCTCCATGAGTTCTCAAAGATTGTTTCAGCTAGTTCCTCAAGTAACCTAGGGTGAATTTCATCAAGGCCTGCTAACTTGAATACATCTAAGTTGTCTAAAGATTCTTTTTCCCATTCTTTCACTATTTTGATATGTGTTCCTTCCCCTTTGGATGTAAACTCTGTCCAAAAAACACTAAAATAATAATTTTGGGCTATCCCTTTAGTGATTTCTGTGGAGGTAGGATGGGGTGTTCTTCCAAGAGGCAGGTAAAACTTGGGGAGTGAGATTTCTCAGCTACTGAAACTCCTTTTATTTATATTCATTTTGTACACTTTGTTTCAGATTTTGGGATCCAAACATGAATATCAGCCTCCAGGCACAGTCCTACTGTTCTGTATTTGTCATTCACATCCTGCCAATGTGTGTTAACTAAGCATTCAATTCAAGACTTCTTATAGTGAATTACTTTTTCATTGATTTCATAAATATTGTATTTTAATAGGTGTTCTGCTATAATTTATCTCTATTACTCAATTTGATGAACTGATAGGAAATTACAAAATGTGACACAACAATACACTTTCTCCTTTCAGTGGAATCATATTGAATATTTCATCTTACTTGGAAAATGATGTTTGCAGAATATTTCATTAGGTTTCCAATTTATTTTATATTTTCTGGCATAATAAAGAAATGGTTAGAAGTCTAATATGTAGCCTTGACTGAATAAAATAATATCAGCACTGTTGTTAATGATATGGAGTTTTGATTATACTGATATCTTAGCATTGTTAAATTAAGTTCTAATGTATTGTCTATCAGCGAAAGTAAAAATGTAAGCATAGCACAGAAATATCATACCATATGGTGAAGCTGTAATGCTGGAAACCATGAGGAAGGATTCTCTAGAAAGCACATTATAATAATCACAAATATTAATAATGCACATTAATAATCCTTTCTGACTGGACTGCAGCTTCATACTGTCCCTTGGGTGCTCATGGTAGGAAGAACAGAAAATGGGAAAAAAAGTCAGGGTGTTTTTTGTCATATTTGCCAACTGTACTCGTTTGCTCAGGCATATGCTGCAGTGTTACTAGTAGTTACCAGACAACATTATTAGAAATAAACTTATATGCTGTTTTTAAGTGAACACGCTGGCAGCTATTTTGGAGAAGGGCTTGTTGTGAGGTCTGGTGCAGTTGTTTTGGAAAGGTGTTTTAGGAGACACTAGTAAACGTTTGTTCTCTGCCTCAGTATATCTCAGTACAGCATTATTTGTTAGCTGTCCCCTATAGGGTGTACCCACATAAGCAAACAAAACCCTTAAATGTGTCAAAAACTGTATGTGTCTGGGGCTTGGATGTTGGTAGTCTTGACCAAAGTCCTAGTAGCAAGTTAAATTAAACAAGTACAGTACAGACCCATTTACGCGCGGATGTCAGGAATCAAGCCATCACGACCACGTGTTAACAGACCGCGGGTTAAGAGGGCCATGCTGAAAAAGTGTCTATGATTCACTTAGAAAAAAAGCTGGTATTTTCTGCTCTTTCTTGGCTCGCATTTTTTTTTCTTTCTTATGAAGTCTGTCGTTCGCCGCAGATGAATGATTTTGATATTTTCTGCATTTTGCTCCTCCATAAATCTTACAACAGTTTCTACAGCACTAAGGGCTTCTGTGGGCAAAACTTTGACCTTTTCAACAACATCATCACCATCATTTTCGCGGTCTGACGAAGCCTTGCAGCCTGTTAAAATTTCTCCCTCGGACAGAAATTCTGAAGTCGAGCAATCTTCATCCATCTCCAGCCACTCAGTAATGATTTCCGGCGACGTATCCAAACTAAAATCTTTTCTCATTTGAAAGAGAAGTTTACCTTTATCCTCTTTTGTCTGCGTGCGTGTTTGTAGGATGTCTTCTTCCGAAAATCCTTCAAGGCCTGGCTCTGAATCAGTGCCACTGCTGCAGTTTTCCGAGTCTGAGCTGTCTTTGACAGAAAAGGCATCACCGAGAGCCTTCAGCCAGCACTTTTCAAGGGACTTTTGTTTTACTCCGTCCCAAGCTTTTTTAACTAAATAAAGAATTTCTTTCATGTTTAACTGTTTCAGGAATTCGGAAATGCCTGAAGACATGCATGACATGATCGCTGAAATCAGCTCCCGTCGATAATTGTTTTTAAAATTCTGCATAATGGCCTGGTCTAAAGGTTGATTTTTGATGTTGTGTTGAATGGGAGGTATAGCTCTGGAATTTTTCCATCGCTCGATACCAGTGATTCAGCTGGAGGATGGGCTGGACAATTGTCAGGTAGCAAAAGTGCTTTGGCTTCAAGTTTCTTCGCCCGCAGATGCTTATGAACAGCTGGAACAAAGCTGTTGTGGAACCATTCGTCGAAAATGTCTCATCATCCAAGCATTTTTGCTGTTAGCATATATTACTGGCAGTTTTGCTCTATTGAGGTGATTAAAGCAGCGAGGGTTATGAAAGCAGCCAATGAGAAGAGGGGCAAGCTTATGGCTGCCCATCTTATTACTACAAAAAAGAGGAGTCACACGATCTTTTATCTTTTTAAATCCAGCTGTTTTCTGTGTCTCGTAATTAAAAGCTAAAGTCTTATCAGGTAGCAGTTTTGCAAATAAAGCTGTTTCATCACAATTATAAAGTTGTTCTTCATGGTAGTCTTCATTTTGTAAAATAGATTTTAACTCAGCGGGCAATGCGTTTGCAGCCGATTCATCAGCTGATTGGCTTTCTCCAGAAATCAATACCTGCGCTATGCCATGATGCTTTTTAAAAATGGCTTATAAACCCCTTGCTGGCTTGGAATGATCCATCCCCCATTAAATTTCCAAATTTTGTCGCTTGGGCTAGAAGAATTGCCCGCTTCACAGCATTCCTTTCAGCCTTTCCTGAGCAAACCCCGTGCGCACGGCTTTATCTATTGTGGGTTTTGCTGAATAGCGCACATGTGTTTGCTTAAGCCCTGTGGCAGAATCAATATTTTGTACAAAGCCATTCAGTTTAGATTAGTTTTTTAGCCATTTTTGGAGAGTAGATTCGGCAGTCCCAATATTTTTTGGGACTTTGGCCTGGGTTTCTCCGCTATTTACTCGATCTATTACAGCTAGCTTTTCTTCTACAGTGTAGGAACGCTGACTCTTGCCCTCTGCCATTATATTAGGCCTACGGTTAAAATTTTCTAATGTAGTATATATATTACTATATAACTACTATCTATATCTATATATATCTAGCGTGACAATGACTAAGCATGCGTGATACGTTTTTACCAATATCAGTAAAGACGTACAACATGTTTCTGCTCCACAGTTCCTGTCGATTTCTATGTCAGTGAATTAGTGAGCAAATCTGTAGCCCTACATAGCAAGTTCCTGTACCGCGTGTTAATGAGTCTCGCGTGTTAAATAGGTAGCACTGGGAGGCATGGTGCTACTGTGTGTTAAGTGGATTCGTGCGTAAATGGGTCTGTACTGTATACTTTGTTGGCCTTCTGCCATTATAAGCCACTGTGGGAATTGTGTGGAAGGCTTTTGGCTGCCTGTGCCCCTTCTCCCTGCCTGTTTAATTTGTTCTCCTCTCCACTAGAGCCTTTGTGAGCAGATGATGGTGTTATAAATACAGAAGAGGCAGTATGAGGAGTGACTAGGAAACAGGCCCCCTCCTTACTTCTCACTCCTGCATAGTAACAGTCATGCCACTTTAATGTCTGCTTACTGTGAGTAAGTTCCATCTCAGGGCTGAGACCTGTGAGGCACAGATGGGTGTCTGATAGCCCTGGGCAAGATATATGACATGGGGAACACACAGAGACACGTAGCACAGAAGATGTGAGGGTGATGATAGAGAGCATTGAGGACCTGGATTGAGATCACAGGGAGAGAGCACTGCAGTATTACCAATCCCAAATGTTCCAAAATCATGAGTCAGACCCTCAAAAGTCCTGAGATTGTCTTAAAAATCTCATGTCTTTTAGAAAAAGTCATTTTTGCTTTTCTTCTGGTATTCTTCTCTGCTAGTGGGAAGTTGCCCAATGCCAATTTGAAGGCCATCTTCTCTTATTCAAAATCAAAACTTGAATACACTCAAATAGTGGTTCCCTTCAGTCTGTATACTTCTCTCATATTTCTCTGTACCCCTCCCCCCATTCCTCTAATTCCTAATAGTCTACTGGTACATGCCCCCTCATGCCTGTTTCCTCCACGGCGTCATCCCCAGTACTTCCACATTCTCCTGGTCCCTGTCTAGTTCTCACATGGTGACTATATAGCCACTATCTTTTTTGAAGGCAGCCTGACTTTAGCCCTGCTGAGCAGTGGTGGCAATTTTAGCTTGGGGATGCCTCAGAAGATGGCAGGCACTGTGGATAAGGGCAAAACGACATGACATTGAAAGCAGAAATCAGAATACACTGCAATGAACCTGCTGTCTCATTACTACTGCTACCACAATCCTGTCACCACAGGAAAGGGAAGCATAGCCTGAGGCCAGAGGGACCAGGCTCAGGAAGAAGCTAGAGGATACGTATGTATGGGAGACCACAGTGCAGAGGGAAAACCTGAAAGCAGACAAACTAGGTATTGGGGCTGGAAAGCCTGAGAGCTGGACAGACGCACCCAGATGCAGGCAGGGAGCCGGAAGTAGCTGCAGCAGCAGGACACAGCTAGAATCTGCAAGCAGGAGGGCACTGTGGAGGGGTTACACTGGGACTCCATAACTTTCATACTGCTGGACTGACTGCTCCGAGGGGCTGGGTCGGGAACTGTTGTGTTTATCGATCTTTAATTGTTACTGTGAAAGTATGTGTGCCTAGCGTATTTTCACCTTTTATTTCTAGCATCGCTAGTAAAGGAATCCTCAGTTATGCAAAGTGAGAGTGTTTATGGGAATCCAAGCGCTAAAGCAAGGCGAACCTAGAGCCTGGAGTGCCTGTAGTGCTTGCCAAGAAGAGCACGTACACCCAAAACATTGTCTGACATCAGATGCTGTGGACTGGTGTACCACAGCACTCGCATCAACACCCTGCAGTGGGGTCAGTTACAACATCATGAAAACTTTTTTATCTTTTAAACAACCAACCAAGTAAAGGAAGACTTTTGATAAAATCATGAGAATTGGCAATACTACCCTGGTATACAGATACCAGTACCTTCTGTACACGAAGCACAGATGAGACAGAGAAGGGTGGGAGAACTGAGATAAGGAGAAACAGATTAAAAAAAGGGAACATGAGATGATAGGGTAAGCCTCAAATGACTCCACCCAAACACCTAGTGGAGACAAAGGGGGTTAAGCCCCAAATTTCACCCCCGGAAGACAGAGACAGAAACCCTGTGCACTTGATGATTGTTGTGATGGAGCAGGAGGAAAGCAAACTTCCAGGCTCCTCCTCGGATAAAGAAATGGGGAGTGTTTCCTGGAGGTCTTGACTGGGACAGTGAGATGGGGGATCCAGAGAGACTGTGGAAGGTGACCCAGGGAGATGGAAGACCTAGACAACATGTTAAAAGGGAACAAAGGTGATAGAGATGAAGAAGAGGAGTGCCCCATGCTTCTCCCTGTTATAGAGAAGCACAAGCAGGGGGAAATCAGGAAGGAACCTCTACCTTTAAGCGAAGAGAAAGAGGAGAGGAAATACCCCTTGAACAGGCTAAATGGGTGGAATGGGTCTGCCACCATCCTCCCCTAACGATGCCTGAAGAAATAGAACACCACTTGGGTTTGCTCTGTCCTCAAGAAGATAACTGTAGATAGCAAGCAGCTGTTATAAGAGGCAGTTTGTTTAAAGTAGTTGACAGGGGCCCTGTGGAGGCTCTGATAGATTTGACAAAATCTAGCATCTGCACTTCTGGCTGCTTATCTGAATCCCTAAGCTTCTGAGTGCCTGGAAAGTAAAATACATGAAACTAATTAAGAACTCTGGTGAATTTTAAAACAGAAGGCGTTATATTAATTGAATTTATAATATGTTGGGTATATTTGTATGGTGAATCCTTCTTTCTATTAAACTAATAGTTTATGACCCTCCCTCTTCCCAAAATGCTACACTTTCATACAGTAGATTATCAATATAGTAAACAAACCTGAATAACTTCATTCATATCTTCCTGGCTGTCTGAAAGAGCATGTTACATGTTTGTGTACTGTGTTAAACCTCTTAGATGCAGTACTGCAGTTGACAAGTTAAATAATTAAAGATGCACTTTACATTTGAGTTTGTGAATATGAATCTGTCACAAAACTGCTTCCAGAGGCATGGGTGAAACTCATAAGGGTTAGAGTTTGGCTCAGATTAGTATCCCAAAATTTGGATTGTTATCCAGACTCTCTAGATGTCTTCTGCCTGTATTATTGCACTGAAAATCTTGAGAGGAAAAGACTTCTTTATGGTATTCAGGGTGATCAGATGTCCCGATTTTCTAGGGACAGTACCAATTTTTGAATCTTTTTCTCACATAGGCATCTATTACCCCCCACCTCCTGTCCCGATTTTTGACACTTGCTATCTGGTCAGTCTAATGGTATTCTAACACTTTCATTTCTAGTTCTTACTGAAACCAGGAAGTTCCAAAACAGAGAGAGAGAGAGAGACAAAATCAGGTGTGGGAAAAGGGATGGATGAAAGATAGTGAGCCTCTTCTCGAGTTGTATAGCTCCCAGAACTGGGCTGTCTCCTGTGCACTTAAGGTTTTCATGAAAGAATCTCTGTTGAAAAGCTTAGGATTGCAACTGTTCAGGAAGATGCTTCTCAGGTGCATCACTAACAAAGTATGCTCAATTCCTCCCTTAACTGTTTTGCAATTAGAATGTTCCTAAAACTTGGTGTGGGCTCCTGAGGAGCTAAGTTTTATTTTTGAATACTTTCTTAGTTGGGCACTTTATGAACTTATGAAAAAAATGACTGTACATTCTCATTATGCAGTCCTCCAAAGATAAAGATGCTGCTTTTAAGGAAGACTATTTTCATATCAAATTTCACTTTTTAAAACCCACCCACAAGAAACTGGCATTAAGGCTCTTTTTTTTTATAGATAGGATTTTTATATTTACAAGGCAAATGTCTTTGCCTTCAAAAATAGTTGAAACCAATGCGCTCAAAGCTTCCAAAATTAATCACCTTAGGACAGGCAACAGTCAAGATAAACTTCAGTTACAGAATTGAAATTTTCAGAAAGGTTTGAAGGAACTGAAAACAAAGGGTTCGAATTTATGCCAGGTGTTCTCTCTCACAGTTACAGCTCCTGTGTTTCCAGTTGGCATTTTTTAACTCTTTGGGGCATGAATAGTCAGAATTTAATATATAGTACCAACAATGCATTTTAACTACTGACTACAATGTGAAGAAACCTGCCATCTGTCAAAAGTGTTGCTTCTTTCATCATATGTCGGTTGGCATTCATGCAAAAATCTGCAAGTGTCTAAATCCTGTATCTGCTGCATCTACAGTAGAACCTCAGAGTTACAAACATGAGAGTTGTGAACTGACCAGTCAACCACACACTTCATTTGGAACTGGAAGTACACAATCAGGCATCAGCAGAGAGAGACACACACCCCCACACAAAAGGCAAATATAGGACAGTATTATGTTAAATGTAAACTACTAAAAAAAGAGAAAAAAATGAAAGTTTAAAAAAAGATTTGACCAAGCTAAGGAAACTGTTCCTGTGCTTGCTTCATTTAAATTAAGACAGTTAAAAGCAGCATTTTTCTTCTGCATAGTAAAGTTTCAAAGATATATTAGGTCAATGTTCAATTGTAAACTTTTGAAAGAACAACCATAATGTTTTGTTCAGAGTTATGAATATTTCAGTTATGAACGTCCATTCCTGAGGTGTTCATAACTGAGGTTCCACTGTATATAATTAAAATATTTATTGTTTAGAAGTGCAAATAAAGAATCCATATTCCAAACTGTCTAGCAATGTCATTTACAGCACAGATTGAGAGAGTGAGGAACGTTTTCAAGAACAAAGCAGGTTAAAAGGTTGAGAAATTTTGTGTGATATAGATTGTTAGACAAACTAGCTTCCTAAAGACTGAGAAATGCAAGAGAGTGAACTCAGAGATATACGAGTGACAGAAGGATCTATGGCTATTTGTTTTCTAAAGTTCACTTTTTTTGTAGGCTTGGTTTTAAACTAAAATTTTAAGATCTTCAAAGGGTCTTGAAGGACTTTGTGCTCCATGCAAACCTGTGACTAATCGAGTGTTCTGTTCTCAGCCCCAAAAGAGGGCATCTCTGAACAGAAATGAATTCTGGCTACAGCACATCAAAGTCATTTTGTGGGGTAGATTTTTCAACGATCTTTTCCTACTTGATGAAACTTCACAACCTATCAACATTTTACAGGAGAGAGCCCTCAAAGCATTAGACTGCATAAATATAAATGTCTCTTAGGTTAACAAATGATCGGAAATCAAGTTAAGAAAAAAGAGGAATGTTGAACCAAGGTGGAGAAAACCCACCTTAACTGAAGAACAGTTAACAGGAAGCTGGTCAATGAATTATAACCTCATCTTATAAAGCTTTCATCCATCTGACAATTAATACTGATAGTTGCTTATATTATCATCAGAAGCTTTTCCTGAAAAGTGGACCTTTACTTGGAGCTTAGAGACTAACCAATTTATTTGAGCAGAAGCTTTCGTGAGCTACAGCTCACTTCATCGGATGCATTCAGTGGAAAACACAGTGGGGAGATTTATATACACACAGAACATGAAAAAATGGGTGTAATCATACACACTGTAAGGAGAGTGATCACTTAAGATGAGCTATTACCAGCAGGAGAGCGTGGGGGGGGTGGGGGAGGGGGAAACTTTTGTAGTGATAATCAAGGTGGGCCATTTCCAGCAGTTAACAGGGACGTCCGAGGAGCAGTGGGCGGTGGGGTGGGGAATAAACATGGGGAAATAGTTTTACTTTGTGTAATGACGCATCCACTCCAGTCTCTATTCAAGCCTAAGTTAATTGTATCCAGTTTGCAAATTAATTCCAATTCAGCAGTCTCTCGTTGGAGTCTGTTTTTGAAGTCTTTTTGTTCTAATATTGCAACCTTTAGGTCTGAAGTCGAGTGACCAGAGAGATTGAAGTGTTCTCCGACTGGTTTATGAATGTTCTAATTCTTGACATCTGATTTGTGTCCATTTATTCTTTTACGTAGAGACTGTCCAGTTTGACCAAAGTACATGGCAGAAGGGCATTGCTGGCACATGATGGCATATATCACATTGGTGGATGTGCAGGTGAACGAGCCTCTGATAGTGTGGCTGATGTGATTAGGCCCTATGAGGGTGTCCCCTGAATAGATATGTGGACACAGTTGGCAATGGGCTTTGTTGCAAGGATAGGTTCCTGGGTTAGAGGTTCTGTTCTATGGTGTGTGGTTGCTGGTGAGTATTTGCTTCAGGTTGGGGGGCTGTCTGTAAGCAAGGACTGGCCTGTGTCCCAAGATCTGTGTGAGTGATGGGTCGTCCTTCAGGATAGGTTGTAGATCCTTGATGATGCATTGGAGAGGTTTTAGTTGGGGGCTGAAGGTGATGGCTAGTGGTGTTCTGTTATTTTCTTTGTTAGGCCTGCCCTGTAGTAGGTGACTTCTGGGTACTCTTCTGGCTCTGTCAATTTGTTTCTTCACTTCAGCAGGTGGGTATTGTAGTTGTAAGAATGCTTGATAGTGATCTTGTATGTGTTTTTCTCTGTCTGAGGGGTTGGAGCAAATGCGGTTGTATCGTAGAGCTTGGCTATAGACGATGGATCGTGTGGTGTGGTCTGGGTGAAAGCTGAAGGCATGTAGGTAGGAATAGCGGTATAGGGTGGTGTTAATGTGACCATCGCTTATTAGCACCGTTGTGTCCAGGAAGTGGATCTCTTGTGTGGACTGGTCCAGGCTGAGGTTGATGTTGGGATGGAAATTGTTGAAATCATGGTGGAATTCCTCAAGGGCTTCTTTTCCGTGGGTCCAGATGATGAAGATGTCATCAATGTAGTGCAAGTAGAGGAGGGGCATTAGGGGATGGAGAGCTGAGGAAGCGTTGTTCTAAGTCAGCCATAAAAATGTTGGCATACTGTGGGGCCATGGGGGTACCCATAGCAGTGCTGCTGATTTGAAGGTATACATTGTCCCCAAATGTGAAATACTTATGGGTGAGGACAAAGTCACAAAGTTCAGCTACCAGGTTTGCCATGACTTTTATCGGGGATACTTTTCCTGACGGCTTGTAGTCCATCTTTGTGTGGAATGTTGGTGTAGAGGGCTTCTACATCCATAGTGGCCAGGATGGTGTTTTCAGGAAGATCACTGATGGATTGTAGTTTCCTCAGGAAGTCAGTGGTGTCTCAAAGATAGCTGGGAGTACTGGTAGCGTAGGGCCTGAGGAGGGAGTCTACATAGCCAGACAATCCTGCTGTCAGGGTGCCAATGCCTGAGATGATGGGGCGTCCAGGATTTCCAGGTTTATGGATCTTGGGTAGCAGATAGAATGCCCCAGGTCGAGGTTCCAGGGGTGTGTCTGTGCAGATTTGTTCTTGTGCTTTTTCAGGGAGTTTCTTGAGCAAATGCTGTAGTTTCTTTTGGTAACCCTCAGTGGGATCAGAGGGTAATGGCTTGTAGAAAGTGGTGCTGGAGAGCTGCCTAGCAGCCTCTTGTTGATATTCCGACCTATTCATGATGACGACAGCACCTTCTTTGTCAGCCTTTTTGATTATGATGTCAGAGTTGTTTCTGAGGCTGTGGATGGCATTGTGTTCTGCACGGCTGAGGTTATGGGCCAAGTGATGCTGCTTTTTCCACAATTTCAGCCCGTGCACGTCGGCGGAAGCACTCTATGTAGAAGTCCAATCTGTTGTTTCGACCTTCAGGAGGAGTCCACCTAGAATCCTTCTTTTTGTAGTGTTGGTAGGAAGGTCTCTGTGGATTAGTATGTTGTTCAGAGGTGTGTTGGAAATATTCCTTGAGTCGGAGACGTTGAAAATAGGATTCTAGGTCACCACAGAACTGTATCATGTTCGTGGGGGTGGAGGGGCAGAAGGAGAGGCCCTGAAATAGGACAGATTCTTCTGCTGGGCTAAGAAAATAGTTGGATAGATTGACAATATTGCTGGGTGGGTTAAGGGAACCATTGCTGTGGCTTCTTGTGGCATGTAGTAGTTTAGATAGTTTAGTGTCCTTTTTCTTTTGTAGAGAAGCAAAGTGTGTGTTGTAAATGGCTTGTCTACTTTTTGTAAAGTCCAGCCACGAGGAAGTTTGTGTGGAAGGTTGGTTTCTTATGAGAGTATCCAGTTTTCAGAGTTCATTCTTAATCTTTCCCTGTTTGCTGTAGAGGATGTTGATCAGGTGGTTCCGCAGTTTCTTTGAGAGCGTGTGGCACAAGCTGTCAGCATAGTCTGTATGGTTTGTAGATTGTAATGGATTTTTTACCTTCAGTCCTTTTGGTACTATGTCCATCTGTTTGCATTTGGAAAGGAAGATGATGTCTGTCTGTATCTGTACGAGTTTTTTCATGAAGTTGATAGATTTCCACTCCATACGGCTAAATGCAGTGCCTTGCATAATGACAGGTTTCAGAGAAGCAGCCGTGTTAGTCTGTATTTGCAAAAAGAAAAGGAGTACTTGTGGCACCTTAGAGACTAACCAATTTATTTGAGCATAAGCTTTCGTGAGCTACAGCTCACTTCATCGGATGCATTCAGTGGAAAATACAGTGAGGAGATTTATATACACACAGAACATGAAAAAATGGGTGTATCATATACACTGTAAGGAGAGTGATCACTTAAGATGAGCTATTACCAGCAGGAGAGCCGGGGGGAGAATACCTTTTGTAGTGATAATCAAGGTGGGCTATTTCCAGCAGTTAACAGGGATGTCCGTGTATTTTCCACTGAATGCATCCGATGAAGTGAGCTGTAGCTCACGAAAGCTTATGCTCAAATAACTTGGTTAGTCTCAAAGGTGCCACTAGTACTCCTTTTCTTTTTGCAAATACAGACTAACATGGCTGCTACTCTGATACTTGGAGCTTGACTTCTTTCCTTGGCTCACTGGTGAAAGATTGTAGTTGCAGTAGATTGAAAGTAATGTACCCACCTGCAAATGACATGAATTTCTTAGTCCATTCTTTTGGAAGAAAAATTAAGATAAATGAATAATCTAGGAATCTAGAAAAAGAAGTAAACTTTGACAATGACTGAAGAATGCACAAGGAGGCAACTGATGTTATTTTGCCTCATGTGCTGGGAAGGTTTTGTCCTATAGGACCCTGGCATTTTTTTTCAGAATGTAGTCTCTGCTTAATCACTGATTTCAGGACTTGTTCAACATATTTCTGTTTAAAAAAATCTTTAAGACCTGGGGAGTGCGTGTATGGAAAAAGTTGGGCGGGTCCTTAATTTGTCATCCTTTTATTTTAATAAGATTTGCATGATGATGATGTCATGCACATGTTTAAAATCCATCAGGTGATATCTTTTCAGTGCTCATGAAAGTGAAAGACTAATCCATGTCTTAAAGATTATCTTTTATGGATCAAGTGAGAGGAAAGATGGATAAGAGCACCAGGGGTAGACATCATAGGCTGTACCTGACTGATTTCACTATAAGGACTTTAAAAAATTCTTACACTGTTGTTGTTTGGGAGGCAAAGAAGTGGTTCTTTTTTTCCTCTTCCATAGACTCTGCGAAGTCTCAGGCAGTGGATTTGTTTTGCGTGGTTGACAGCTTGGTTAATCTGAGCAGCCTTGGCTTGGTGGCTGATTTGAATTCCTCCTATTATGAGGAAATGTCTCATTAGTTTTTGGATTAAGTGGAACCTGAGTGGTTTCAGGTCAAGCTGTCTGCTTCTGAGAATGCAAATAGGATCCAGAGGGAACAACTATTCAGTCTTCTCTGAATTTAGGCTAGTGACATTTACTGAGGTACAGGAAGTTTTGGGAGTATTTTGGTACAAAAACTGTTCTTTGGATCTCTGGTCTTCCTGGCTGGTGAATGTTATGGGGGAAGAACCGGGTTTTTTGCTGATGGAGATTGTCAGCATCTACTTTAACAAGGGTAGATGGCAGGTCTCTTAAGGAAGCTGTTGTGCAGCCTTTTCTCAAGAAAATGTCACTTGAAATTGACAGTCTGGTTAACTATCATCCACTATCCAGTCTTCCTTTTCGGATAACATGGTAGCTAATATCTATATGCCTTTGAATACCTTGAACCTTGTCACAAGGGTACAGTCCTTGGAAAGCACAGAGGTTGAAAAGGTAACCTAGATTGATAATCACTGCTTGATGAGGTATAGAAATCGGGTACCCATGTTAATATTGTTAGATCTAGTAGCTGCCTTTGAACATGAGATCATATTGACTTGCCTGTGCACTACAGCAGGAGCGGATGAGATTGCTCTAAGACCGTTCTTTCCTGCTGAACATTCATAGAGTGCTCTCATGTGCGGTCCTTCGGGATTTCAGCTTGCCCCCCTTGATAGCACGGAGTATATGGGGCCACTGGGAAAATTAGGGAGGTGGCATAGGCTATAGATATCCAGTTGTTTGTCTGATCTGAGCTAGTCATCACTGAGGAATTCCTTTCCCAGTGTGTGGTTGAGACTGGGGAATAGAGCTGGATGAACCTCAATCCAAATTAGACTGAGGTGATGTTGGTAGTTGGGGAGAAGTCACCATAAGTATGATGAGACTCGCATCTGGCCCTGTTGTTGAGATGTGTACCTGCTATTCATTGTTAGAGTTTACTGTCTGGGGATATTATTGGATCCCCAACTGCTATTAAATGGCCATATAATTTATAGGAAACCCTTATTTCATTTATGTCTGGCCTTGATACTGTGATGTGGATCTTGCTACGGTAACTTGGGCCTTTTTCACCTCAAACCTGGATCCCAGAGCATCCATTGCATATGCTCCCAGCAATATACTTAATAAGTGACTTACCAGATTCAGCAGCAGTTGATGTTTCCAGGTTAATTTTAAGGATTAGCCCAATGTAGAGCCAATTGCAGTAATCTAATCTTGAGGTGACAAATGCATGGATTACTTCAATGTACTCTACCTTGAGATTCTCCTTCAAATCAACCTGGAAAGTTCAACTGATGCACCGTGCAGCAGCCTGGAGCACATAAAACATGTGTGCCGGTATCTGTATTGTGATCTGGCTGCCTATTGGCTTCTTCCTGATTCTGTCCCATAACTTCTAAACGGTTTGGGGCCTGAATGCTTGCAAGATCTGCCTTTTTCACCATATCATACTGCCCCAGTTGTGATGAGCAGATACTCTTGAGAGGCCCCCCCTTCCATTGTCATAAGAGAGGGAACTGCATGCAAAGCATCCTCCATAGTGTGGCCTCAACTTTGCAATCTAGTTTCCCCACTCTGAATTGCCTGAAACTTCAGGGTCTGTTATACAGCCCATCTGTTTTCTCAGGCATCTGGGGAGTGAGGGATATGGAAGAGTGGTGTTTGCGGTAAGGGAATAGTTTTTATTTCATAGCCAGTTAATCATTTTCAGACATGGGGGACTGAGGAGGGGAAAGGGAGAGAGACAGCAGCTGGTTCAATTTCTTTTTGTGACTGTATTTTTAATTTATAGTGAGGGTGCCTGTGGCCTAAGATAGGCATCATGTATCTCAAATCCAAATAAATTAATAATTACCCTGGCTAAAGCCATGCATAGTACTTTCCTACAGTGAAGTGGAGATGGCATCTAGCTATGTTGTGGAAAGCAGGATTGTCAACAGACTGTAGAGGAAGTATAGCTAAGAAGCAGGAAATTAAGGGCTCCAGCAATGCAGCTAATTTATTATTTTATTTATTATTTTTATTACTGTAGACCAGGACCCTGTTGCAGTAGGTGCTGTACAAACAGAGAGCAAAAAGATGGTCCCTGCCCCAAACAGCTTAAAATCAAAATATAAGACAGGAGACAACAAATGGATACAGCTAGACAGGGGACTACAAGGGAAAAATGAGACAATATTGGTCAGCATCATAGGCAGAGGTATAACAGTTAAGTTTTTCATAGACATTGCAGCAAAGAAGAGGAATTTGAAAGAGCATAATCAGGTAGCTTTGTGGATATTTAGGAGAGCTCCTCCCAAGCACGTGGGACAGCATGAGAAATAATCACTATGGTGCTTCTTCGAAAATTTTACAAGTGGATGATGGTGGTGGCTTCATTGGCTGATCAAAGGTGGGAGTCAACAGCTTGAGAGTGAATGAGAGATGATAGATAGAGGACAGGACATGAAAGGACTTGAAAGTGAAGACAGACAACTTATGTTTGTGACGGAGAAGGAAGGGGGAGCCAGTTGAGGGATTAAAAGAGAGGGATAACGTAGTCAAACCAACAGTCTAGATAAATATTTGAAGTAGCATTCTGAATGGGGGAAAGATTGCATTTTTGAAGGGGAAAGATTGCATTTTTCACAGCCAAAGAAATAGATGTTGCAGTAATTGAGACACATAAGAACTACCATACTGGGTCAGACCAATGGTCCATCCATCCCAGTATCCTGTCTCTGACAGAGGTCGTACCAGAGCTTCAGGGAGAGTGTATAGAACACAGCAAGTGATCCACCCCTGTCTTCCACGCCTCTCTTCTGGAAATCAAAGGTTTAGGGTTCACCCAAGAATGGGATTGCCTCCCTGACCATCTTTTCTAATAGCCAATGATGGACATATTCTCCATGAACTTATCTAGTTCTTTTTTGAACCAAGTTATACCTTTGTCCTTCATTACATCCCATGCCAATGAGTTCCACAGGTTAAATTGTGCAGTGTGTGAAAAAGTACTTACTCTTGTTTGTATTAAACCTGCTGCCTATTAATTTCATTGGGGTGCCCCTCGTTTTTGTATTGTGGGAAAGGGTGAATAACACTTTTTCCCCAAAGCATTCATGATTTTACAGACCTCTATTGTATCCCCCATTAGTTGTCACTTTTCTAAGCTGAATAGCCCTAATCATTTTAGTCTGTATTCACACCGAACACACTATTATAATAATTTTTGTATCAGGTATGCCTTATAAGGTCATTTGAAAACTCATAATTTGCTGGTCAGTATTGTCCTTATAAAATGTGTGGCAACACTATATATGGACTTATAACATTCCCTTGTAGGGTGTTAACAACACATGAACCAAATCCCACAGCCCTGCCAAAGCAGAAGTTGGCAAACAGGTCTTCTCCTAAACAAAGGAATGTGTGCTTGCCTCAATTTGCATTTAAGCAGTAAACAGAGTAATCAAGCAAGAAGGAAAACGAAGGAAGCTCAAACAGGTGGAAAAAAAAACTGGAAACATCCTTCCTTCCACAAAGACTCTCTGTCTCCTAGTTCCCAGATGGAAATGTTTTTCAAAGGGGGGATTGAACTATAAAAAGGAGGACCAAATACCCTAAGGCCCTCCCCGCCCCCTCTGCCCATGTCTTTCTCTGCACCTCAGAAGACAAAAGGAAAAAGCCACTTGACTTTCCGGGCCGCAGAGCCTGACCTGAAAGTTTGATAAGTAATCTCCTGGTGCATGTGGTGAGACAGTTTCCTTTGCAATTAGGATAGTTTCTTAAGTAGACACTAAGAAGTGTTATATATTTACTTTTCTTGTAACCATTTCTGATTCTTATGCCTTATTACTTGTACTCACTTAAAATCTATCTCTTTGTAATTAATAAACTTGTTTTATTGTTTTATCTAATCCAATGTGTTTAAGTTGAAGTGTCTGGGTAATGATGATGTAAGAGCTAAGTATTTATTGTTAATTATAAAACAAAATAAAGAAGAATAAATAATTGGTCTTGGATGATTGTTCATGAAAGAGCCAGTGTCATTTCATATACAATTGATATTTGTTCTAGATCACACTTTAGGCTATTAGCTCATAATCACAATAATCAGGCTCATAATTAGTAATGTTAATCTTCAAGCACTGATTTTTTTTTGTTTGGTTGTTTCTAAAGAGTTTATCTGAGTAGGTTTCTTTTTTAAGATATTGGCTTTTATTTGGAATTTAAAGAATTGGAAATATTGAAATACTTTAGTAATAGATATAATTAATACTTAAAATAACAAAAATGTAATAAAAGAAGGTAAAACATTAACTGACAAAGATTTTTTTTCAGTTTATAGTAATTTTATATGGTGAATCTGCTTCTCCACGCTGTTATAGTAGTTCTTTGCTGGTATAATTTCACTGAATTATGCTTTTTCCTTCTCTCCTTTTTATCCTGTTTGCTCTTCTCCATGTTCTGTTTTTTTCAACTCAGTGTTTCTTTGCTATTTCCTCTTATTACCTTATTTTCTGATCTCTCCAAAATACTTTTTAACATTTATTTTGAGGGGTACGTTTTCAGAAGAATGGTCATAGAATCATAGAAGATTAGGGTTGGAAGAGACCTCAGGAGGTCATCTAGTCCAACCCCCTGTTCAAAGCAGGACCAACCCCAACTAAATGATCCCAGCCAGGGCCTGGTCAAGCCGGGCCTTAAAAACCTCTAAGTATGGAGATTCCACCACCTCCCTATGTAACCCATTCCAGAACTTCAACACCCTCCTAATGAAATTGTTTTTCCTAATATCCAACCTAGCCCTCCCCAACTGCAACTTGAGACCATTTCTCCTTGTTCTGTCATCTGCCACCACTGAGAACGGCTGAGCTCCATTCTCTTTGGAATCCCGCTTCAGATAGTTGAAGGCTGCTATCAAATCCCCCCTCACTCTTCTCTTCTGCAGACTAAATAAGCGCAGTTCCCTCAGCCTCTCCTCATACATCATGTGCCCTAGCCCCCTAATTATTTTCATTGCCCTCTGCTGGACTCTCTCCAATTTGTCCACATTCTTTCTGTAGTGGGGGGGCCCAAAACTGGGTGCAATACTACAGATGTGGGCTCACCAGTGCCGAATAGAGGGGAATAATCACTTCCCTCAATCTGCTGGCAATGCTCCTACCAATGCAGCCGAGTATGCCGTTAGCCTTCTTGGCAATGAGGGCACACTGTTGACTCATATCCAGCTTCTTGTCCACTGTAGTTTCCAGGTCCTTTTCTGCAGAACTGCTGCTTAGCCAGTCGGTCTCCAGCCTGTAGCGGTGCATGGGATTCTTCTGTACTAAGTGCAGGACTCTGCACTTGTCTTTGTTGAACCTCATCAGATTTCTTTTGGCCCAATCCTCCAATTTGTCTAGGTCACTCTGGATCCTATCCTTACCCTCCAGCTTATCTACCTCTCCCCTCAGTTCAGTGTCATCCGCAAACTTGCTGAGGGTGCAATCCATCCCATCATCTAGATCATTAATGAAGATGCTGAACAAAACTGGCCCCAGAACTGACCCCTGGGGCACTCCATTTAATACTGGCTGCCAACTAGACATTGAGCCATTGATCAGTACCTGTTGAGCCCGACAATCTAGCCAGCTTTCTATCCACCTTTATAGTCCATCCATCCAATCCATACTTCTTTAACTTGCTAGCAAGAATACTGTGGGAGACCATATCAAAAGCTTTGCTAAAATCAAGGTATATCGTGTCCACTGCTTTACTCATATCCACAGAACCAGTTATCTCATCTGGGAGCGCAATTGGGTTGGTCAGACATGACTTGCCCTTGGTGAATCCATGTTGACTGTTTCCAATCACCTTCCTCTCCTCCAAGTGCTTCAAAATGGATTCCTTGAGGATTTGCTCCATGATTTTTCTCGGGACTGAAGTGAGGTTGACCAGTCTGTAGTTACCCTGATTCTCCTTCTTCCCTTTTTAAAAGATGGGCACTATATTTGCCTTTTTCCAGTAGTCCGGGACTTCCCCCGATCGTCACAAGTTTTCAAAGATAATGGCCAATGGCTCTGCAATCACATCAGCCAACTCCCTCAGCACCCTCGGATGCATTGCATTCGGCCCCATGGACTCGTGCATGTCCAGCTTTTCTAAATAGCCCTTAACCTGTTCTTTCACCACTGAGGACTGCTCACCTCCTCCCCATACTGTGCTGCCCAGTGCAGCAGTCTGGGGGATAACATTGTCCTATATTTTAGCTAGGCAATCCCCCTTAGCGTCAAGGGGAATCCCTCCTTCAGTTATATTAGAAAGCTCTGGGCTGAAAATTTACCCTAAAGCCTTAAAAAGAGCCCTTTGCCTCCATTTTTTCCCTATTTTGCGGGAGGAGTGTGGAGCTTGAGTACAAACAGGATTTAAGGTTTTCAAACTTGAAAACCTCCTAGGAAGGAGGTTGCAGAAACATGGCAAAAATTTTGCAGCCATCAAGGCTTTGGCTGTGATTCTGTTTCTAAACTAAACATTTCTTTCTTTTACTTTTTCTTTTTCATTTCTCAGGGGTAGCCTATGGATTTTTAGGGTCTGCGGTTAACAAAGAACTCAAATGTATTGTTTAATTGATTGTGTTTATGCCACATTTATATGTACTACACACATACCAGCTGTTCCCAAGAAAGTAATCTTTTGCCTGTTGCTGGGCTTGATTCTTTGCTGTGTTGCATCAGTGTAACTCCATTGATTTTAGACTTCTCTAAATTTGTTCAGGGCAGAGCTGGCATAAGGGCAGCCTGAGTATCAGGAGCTAGTTGCCCCAGCGCTGCTGCACCCAGTAGAGTTTGAGGGTAGTAAAAGTCTGAGCTAGAATGTAATAAGTACAGAAGAATGGAAGGAGAATAACAAACAATTTACAATGTATATAGCATCTTTCATCTGAGGACCTCAAAGCATACAATAAACAAATAATTAAACTGTGTAACATCTTGGTGAAATTGTTTCTGATGTCTGCATTTTAAATATGGGTAAAGCTGATGTAGAGAGAGGTTAAGTGACTTCAACAAGGATGCTAGTCGCAGAACAAGGAACAGAATTCAATAGTTCTGATGGAGCCCCATCTTTGACCCTTAGGATCACTGTCCCAATAAGAAAGCAAAGATAATACAAAAGGTGGGAGTGAGACTCAAGCCCAGTGGGATGCCAAAGATTATCTTCTTGGGTATAGAAAAATAGGGATAGTAGGGGGGAAAATAGAGGGTACAGATGAATATGGATTTTAGCTCTGCCTTTTGCACTCCCTTTGCTCAGACTTGAGTTAAGACACTGTTGGTGTTTTAAAAAAACAGGATCTGTTTCATAATGTCTGAAAACAGTTATTTAAAGAGGATGTTTAATTAGTCAAAGAGAAGGGTAGTAAACTTGTTGAGTCAGCATTGCTCATATTGCCTGCAAAAAGTCTGTTAATTGTAGGCAAAATTTGAGTCTTTGCTGCTGTGACAGATTTCAGTTACCACTCTGCCTGAGGCATCAGGTGATCAGGCTGAGGCCACAGGATCATTTGGGGAGGGAAGGGGAGATGATGAAATACACCAAGTGTCTCAGTTTTAAAGCTTTATTGATAAAATAATAAAATAACAGCAGAGAGTGCAGGGGGGAGAGCTCCCCACATCACTCAGAGGAAGGAAGAAAGCATTAGTGCTCCAAGCCCTAACCCATTTTCATACTCACACCTGCACTATTCGAGGCTGGCCAAGCCTGGGTGTAACATAAGAAGAAGAGAGGGAGGGGTGGACGGGAGTTCTTGTCCCGTGCATGGGTCATCCAGGGTCTGCTGTGATCTCCGAATTGCTCCAGCTCTCAGGAGGGTTTTAAGTCCTGGGCTCCTTTGGGGGTGTTCCATTCCACGACCTCTGTTCCTGGTGCTCTTTGTGCCAGTCCAGACAGGCTTTCTGTGGTCTTCTTCGCTTTCCCAAAACACAATGGCTCCAGGGACGCAAAGCCCTGCTCCCCCCCTTGTCGTTTCACCTGTGTTTTCCATTTCTGCTGCCCTGGTTTTCTCGTGGCTGGGTGAGAGATAAACTTCTCGTCTAGCACTGTGACCTTGGCCTGGGGCCAGCGTCTTATAGTTGGACTGAGCTTGCTAGCTGCAGTGTTGAGTTTACCCATTCTCTGCTCTCTTTCTCCTTCCCCTTTTGGCCTTTCACAGCCTGCAAAAGAATCTTCCATTCCACACTCACTCATACCTTTGACCCTTCCCAAAATATCCTGCAATGCTTGCAACAGTGTTAGCAATATACAATGCTGATCTGCCTTCCCCAGGGGACCCCTTGAGGGAGGGGGCCAGCAGAGTGTGACACTGCCAACCTATTGCTCATGCTAGACTGATCTTCTCCCCTTATTAGCAAGCCTCTTCCCCTGTATTTTATTTCTCTGCAGATATCTGAAGTCAAGGCTATACACTAGGCTAGAAAACAACTTTACAGGAGAACCCTTAAACAAGGTGTCTCTGTGTTTGAACACTGAGTCAGATATTATTGAGTGCTTTCTTTAGCTGTTTGTTATAGTGTCTGTGGTACTGAATGTCCAGTTAGAACAATCCAGTAAATGTATTTCTCTTAAATTTCAAAGGGCATATAGCCCACACCTGCTTCTCCTATTCTATATTTCTGGTTTCCCAAATTCCACAGGGTATAAATTATTCTTCCTATTTGACCACTCGGAGATGCCTATTTTTTTTGAAACTTTGACCTGCTTCTTTCATAAATATCTGATTCAGGGGAAATGGGTGAGAGTCTGAGCCTTTGAAGAGACAGACAAGCCAGGTAGCAGCTAAACCAAGGCATTTGTATGTGATGATGACTTATTACTAACGCAGGTAGAAAGTGTACAGATATGACTATGGAATGGGCAGACACTACTATGGAGTATCATTTATTGTTAAAATATATGGTATCTCTCTTAAGAGACTTATGAAATCCTCCATACTCTGATCCAGTACATTTTTACCCTGCAAAGGCAAAATCCAACTCATCACAAAGGTTTTTTTTCCTGCCATTTTTGAGCAGCCCCCACAACAGACTTTTACACTATAATTCTATCTTTAATTAAACTAGTTTTTGTTTTTTGCTGTTACCTTCTGTCAAAACATTTGCAATGGCAGCTTTCAGCTAGTATACTATAAGTTTGGTTGCTCTGCTGAACTCATCTAGTGCATTAAATTCTTTTTTTTGGAAGATGACATAAGATCAAACAGCATTGTATGTCACTAAGAAAAGCTAATTATAATCATTACAAAATAGCTTTGTTGATTGCATTTGTTCTTTGGACTTCATCAGTTAGATTATTCTCTCTTCTGCATCTTTTGCCATCTGTCCTGTTTGCACTGCTATGGAAAGAAAAAGGATGATACAGAACCTATCAGTTTCCCTAGAGCCCTTTTTTATGTGATTGACAAAAGGGAGGTTATGTAGTGCACTTATGCAGTGGATGACATTTATGGATAAAGTGTATAGATGTAAATAGTCTAATCCAAAAACAGCTATTATCTAACAATCGTTGTTTCTCAGGATAGTTTCTGCTGGATTAGTTTTTATTTCATGTGCCCAAAGAGAGAGACTATGAATTTTAAGATGACATATAAAGAATAAGGGCTAGATGCACAAAAGGATTTGGGTACATAGGTCCAAAATTTAGGTAATCAAAACTCCCACCTAACCCTAAGGCACCAAAAGTTCCCTAGGCACCTATGTTGCCATTGATGGGCATGCGCAAAGCTGACTAAATTCTGTCACTGCTAAGCAGCTCGGTGCCTAACTGGTGCCTACGCCACAGCAGGACCCTCAAACAAGGCATTCCCCCACCTATCTCTACTGCAGGGCCTGATCAGGTAGCCATGCTCAGAGACCATCTGCCAGCCTGGGCCTGGCACAAAAAAACCCTCACCCTTATACTCAGTAGCCCAATATATTATTGGAGACCCAGGTTCAAATCCCCATGCTGCCTGATTCAGAGCAGGCACTTGAACTCAGGTTTTTCTATTTCCCAGGCAAGTGCACTAACCCCTGGGTTATCAGGTACTCTGGGTTGGACCTTTCTTAATCTCTTCTGTGGGAGACGTTCCACTTTGGCCAAATGATTATTTGCATACTTTATACAAAGAGCGAGTGACTCTATATCCTAGTGGTTATGGCAGTCACCTGGGAAACTTATGTTCAAGTCCCTGTTTGAATGAGTATTTAAGTACATATTTCTACAAAGTGGAACATCTTCAGCAGGAGAGATTGAGAGAGTGCCCCTCCCTTGGGAATGTCAGATAACTCAGTGGGTAGGACACTCAGCTGGGATGTGGGGATCCTAAATTCAAGTCCCTGTTTTGAATCAGGTACAGTGGAATTTGAACCTGAGTCTTCCATAGCCTAGGTCAGTGGTGGGCCACCTGCAGCCGCACATGGCCCATCAGTGTAATCTGCTGGTGGACTGTGAGACATTTTGTTTATGTTGACGGTCCGCAGGCATGGCCCCCGCAGCACCCAGTGGCTGCAGTTCGCTGTTCCCGGCCTATCCTGGCTAATAGCCATTGATAGACTATCCTCCATGAACTTATCTAGTTCTTTTTTGAATTCTGTTACTGTGTTGGCCTTCACAACATCCCTTGGCAATGAGTTCCACAGGTTGACACTGTGGTGTGTGAACAAATACTTCCTTTGTTTGTTTTAAACCTGCTGCCTATTTAATATTCTTTGACAATATCATAATTTGTGCATTGGTCTTAATGATTTTTCCTTTGTCTCTGTTTTGTATGATTTTCTTTCAGGTCTTTGGAAAGCCCCCAGTGTAGTCATTAGTCCTTGACTAATTTTGTACATTTTTTTGCATTAATTGTTTCCTGCTGTGCTTTTAGGTCCTATAGAAATTGCCAGTTATCTTGAATTGCTCTTTTTCTTAGATTTTCTGTCAGTGGGACCTTTATCTGTTATCTTTGTTTACTGTTTTCGACTGTTCCTTGTTTTCTAATATGAATTATATTATTTTATGATTACTGACACCTAAGAGGTTGGGGATCAATTACCTTCAGGGAGACTAAGAGATGTCCACAGTCTTGATCGTATTTATTACACAGAGGAAAGAAACTGATAGTAGAAAGGGAATAAAAAGCATGTCTCCCGCTGAGGAACAAAAATAGAAGATGATGAGGATCTTGGGGCTGAGCAGCACAGTAAAGGTGTTCTTTCATTATGATCCAGGTGGATAAGATTGAGAGACATTTTTGTCATTATAAAGTGATCCCTAGGAGCAAATTATCAGACATCATTGCTGTCACTAACACAGCTTTCTTCAAAAGTGACAGAAGTCCAAGCCCTGACAGAGCTGGGATTTGCCTCCTCAAACTTAAGTGCTTCATTGTTGAAGCCTGTACAGGACTAGGGGAGAGACTAATTCCTTCCTAAATAGCAGGTTTCAGAGTAACAGCCGTGTTAGTCTGTATTCGCAAAAAGAAAAGGAGTACTTGTGGCACCTTAGAGACTAACCAATTTATTTGAGCATGAGCTTTTGTGAGCTACATCACTTCAGGAAATTTAGATTAGAAATTAGACGAAGGTTTCTAACCATCAGAGGAGTGAAGTTTTGGAATAGCCTTCCGAGGGAAGTAGTGGGGGCAAAAGATCTATCTTGCTTTAAGATTAAACTCGATAAGTTTATGGAGGAGATGGTATGATGGGATAACATGGCTTTGGTAATTAAATATTCATGGTAAATAGGCCCAATGGCCTGTGATGGGTTTTAGATGGGGTAAGATCCAAGTTACCCGGGAAAGAATTTTCTGTAGTATCTGGCTGATGAATCTTGCCCATATGCTCAGGGTTTAGCTGATCGCCATATTTGGGGTCGGGAAGGAATTTTCCTCCTGGGCAGATTGGAAGGCCCTGGAGGTTTTTCGCCTTCCTCTGTAGCATGGGGCACGGATCACTTGCTGGAGGATTCTCTGCTCCTTGAGGTCTTTAAACTACAATTTGAGGACTTCAATAGCACAGATATAGGTGTGAGGTTTTTTTGTGGGAGTGGTGGGTGAAATTCTGTGGCCTGCGTTGTGCAGGAGGTCAGACTAGATGATCATAATGGTCCCTTCTGACCTAAATATCTATGAATCTATGAATCTATGAATCTTTTCTTTTTTCCTAAATAGCATTATTAATCATCATTAACACTTAGATCTTACAAGCCAAGGATCAGATTCAGCTGCTGCTAGAGAACTGGAAGGATAGTGCTGCTGTTTAAATGTCAGTGGAGCAGTTTTTAGACTTCTGCGTCTTCTTTCTCTATAATTATTACACACACGAAAGCACTAGTGCCCCTGGGATGAGATCTAGGCCCACTTACAATGTTCTGATCGTGTCTTCTGTTACTGAAAGGCAGAGGGGAGATGACCCAGTAGTTAGGGCATTAGCCTTTGACCTGGGAGATGCAGGTTCAGTTCCTTGCTTCACCACAGACTTCCTGTGTGACCTTGGTCACTTAGCTGCTCTGTTCCTCACCTGTGAAATAGGGATAATAGTACTTTCCTGCCCCACAGAGGTATTGTGAGATTGAATGCATTAGACTGTGAGGCACTCAGCTACTTTAGTGATGGGGCCCAAAAAAGTGCTCCAGACAGAATGTTGCAGCTGCTTTTCTTTTGGTGGTGGAATAGACTTCAGATACTAATAACGCTAGCTGGCACAAATCTCTCTTTCCCACTATTTATCATCCATAGTTGGACTCACAGTCAAGTATGTGGGAGGCATTGGGTTGGACCTGGGCACAGCCTCAGTGTGTATGATTGTGGCATTCATAGCCTCCAATGCAGATCTATTAATAGCCCACAGCAAGGGATCATGTTTGAATTGTGCTCTGTATTCTTGCCTTAGACCTCTGTCTTCAAGTGGTTATATTCAGCAATCCCCTGTAGTCCACCAGAATACAGCAAATGGCGTCTGTCTCTCCAGGTTAGAACATCTGGCTTTTCCAATTCTAATGCAGCAATTAACTTGTGAACCTGGACACCACCTTCTCTTGAAGCAGTATTTACACTCCAAACATAGTGAGCATTGGCAGCCCATCTATATCCAGATTGGCTTTACCAATTCCAAATCCAAATTAAACTATGCCCTTTGCCCTGGTATCTTTGGTTGCTATGATGCTTTGCGGCAGATAAACATTCTGTTGCACCAGAATAATTTCACTAGAGGTAGAAGGGATAGGATACTGCAGCTGTGCTTGATCTTCTTAATGTTGTTCTCACTTCTGGGCTTGTTACTATGGGCATAGCTAACATTTACTCCATCCTGCCTCTTTTGCTTTTTTGAGAGCTGGATAGCCTATTTTTAGTTTCAGTTTAGAGGTTTACATTCCCTCATTTTATTTTCTGCTCTCTCTCCTGTTTCCCTGAATGTGTCATTGGGTTATGGATCTGATGCTTAAGAGGATCCTTTCACTCTGTACATTGTGCTATCTTAAGCCATTTCCATCCTTTACTTTGTTAATTTCTCTTGTTCACACAGATATTAAAACTTCTTTAAAAAGCTGCAAATGCCAACTCTCCACTCCACCTTAACAAAAAGAATAGAAGCACTTTAAAAGTTGTTCCTTTCACTAGCTACGTTGATTATTGTAGATACTGAACGCTCATTTTTTCCTCAGTTTAGCTGCAAATTTTACATGCTCTCTCTCTCTTTTTTTTCTTAAGAGGTATCTGTTCTGCTTTCTACTCTAACCCACTTGTACTATGTGCAATAATCTTGTTGAGCTATTCCATATTTATTGTTTTGAGATATTCTTTTCTTTGGCTTTGCAACAACATACTTCGCAGCACAAAATAAAATGAGTTGAGTAAATGGAAGAATCTGGTCTCAAAATTGATGTATGCTTTCAGCAAATGAAGCTTAGTTGTTATGATGTCATGATGGAAGTAGGTAAATTTTAGAAGCTTGAGAACTTTTGGAAGAACACGTGGAGACTACATTTATTGACTAGTTTAAAAATGGGCCTGAGGTGTATCTGAGTAGTGTTGCTTTCCTGTCTTACGATGGTATATGCCAGAACTACTATCATATATTCAGGAAACGTTCTTTGCATCAGTACATAATTACATAAAAACTGTTTCCATGGACTGGTAATCACAACTATCACAAGAGACAGTCTGTTTCCAGGATGCATGGGATTCTTCCTATGAAATATGAATACTCGTGAACAACATGGCAGTTTCCCAGGGATTAAAGGTTTTCAAAGGTTTGTTCCCAAGTTCTGATGATAGATGCCATTTAAATACATCATCTTAAGTCTCTCAAGGCTCACAAACCAATTTAGTTTAATTAAACCTCACTGAATTACAGCTAAGATTCTTCCACCTAAAATGAACTTTAAATGAAATGGCATGCCTTACTTTTCCATCCATATAAAAATGGCATTCTATTCCACACTTGCAATAAAGAAACAATGAATAAATATGTAACTTTTGGTGTGTTTCTTTGAAACTTCTTACATTAACATTTGACAGACCACATTCAATCCTTGTTAAAATCTTGTTCCCTCTTGAAGTATCTGTACTGATCTCTAAACAAAGATATATTGCCACTGTCAGCCAAATCTGTATCAACGCTGCATATGTTCTGGGTGTACAACAGATGCCCTGGACAAGACAGCTTAAGCTTTCCCTCCTCTCTGTTTAAGCTAACTGTAAAACATGATATGGATGTGAAAATCCTATAAAATGCTGTCTTGTCTGTACTGTACATTAATCAATATTTTATACTGGGGCAACTTATTTATGAATTTAAAGCAAGATTTTCAATAGGTGCCTAGGCTTGTAAATTCTTATCTGAGCACCTAAAATAAATTAACTGATTTTTCAAAAGTATTGAGCACCAAGATGTTTCCAATTTGAACATCAGGCAACACAAATAGGTATCATAATATGGATTTAGGAGACTAAATTTAGGAACCAATTTTTGAAAATCTTGCCCCTACATTTCTATATAAGGAATCATTATACATCAGCTTTTATTGTAGTAACCCTCTCCCCTCCCCCAATCAAAACCATACCTGCAGGAGCTGAGCATCTTTTGACATTCGGACCACCTACACTGTTTAGGTGTATTTAGTTTAGCAGGAGGTGCCTAGCTTTAGGTACTCAAACTTGCAAATTTTGGCTTTAGTTTCTGTTGAAATTGCAGTCACACAGTATGTATGATGGGCTGTAGCTGTTGCAGAGAAGAGGAAGGTTATGTTATAGTGGTGGTTTGGTGTGCTTCCACGGGAAGGATTCGGTATGGGCTATCTGCTCTCTCAGAACAAGTGGAGATAAAATTATTTTAATTAGCCACTCTGACTTTTGTTTTAGGTGGAATATATCAGAATATATCAGAAATTACTTCAGTTAAAATCAAATCTATTTAATAAAATGTAGGGAAGGAGAAACCTAGAACATTGAATATACATTTTTTACATTCTCAGAAGTAATGTAACTTTTTAAATTGCCTGCTGAGACACACATTATTTTCCTGAAATGCCTCTTACAGAAGCATCTCCTTCTAAGTCATCCTTGCATTGAATGAAGAAACAGTGGTGCAAAGAGAAAATGGATATAACTTTGGTATTTTTAATTCTTTTTTTAAAAAAAGAGTAATAACAACCACTGTGGCACATAGCCAGAGGTGAAAGTAAGCCGGTAAGGTCCGGTATGGTGTACCGGACCCGCTTCCCCGACGGTGATTTAAAGGGCCGGGGCTCCAGCCGCTGTGGGGAGCCCCAAGCCCTTTAAATCACCACCAGAGTTCCGGCAGCGGGGCTCGGGTGGTGCTTTAAAGGGCCTGGGGCACCCCGCAGCAGCTGGAGCCCCGGGCCCTTTAAATCCCCGCCAGAGCCCAGCTGCCAGAGCCCTGATTGCCTTTCTCGCCTGCCTTTGCCTTCACCAGATGGTCCACCGGAGGATGAGGATGTAGTAGTTGTGCTTATTACAAGCACTCTTGCTGAAGTTACAAAAAAACAATTTCAAGCTGCTTGTTCAGCGTGCCAATTCAACAAAAACTACGGGAATTTCTGACAAAGAGATGGCCCAGTAACCCTAAAACCCTTGACCCAGTTTTGCTGCCTTCTTTTAGAGTTCAGGATGAACTTTCTTTGCTTGATGGCTGTGTGCTATGAGGTACACACCGGCTCCTTGTGCCAGAAGAATTACAGTCAAAACTCATACACCTGGCACATGATACTCATCAAGGAATTGTCAGAACCAAACACGACTACGGGATCTGTATTGATGGCCAGGGATGGACTCTCAAACGGAAGCACTCATAAAATCCTGTGTCACTTGCCAAATGCATGATAAGACAGCAGTGACATGTACCCCTCAATTACAGCCTGTTCCTCTTCCTGAATCTGCATGTGGAAAAGTGGTGATTGACTTTGCAGGACCCTTTGATACTGCTCCAATTGACTGTCATTATGCCATCACCTTAATAGACTATTTCAGTAAATGGCCTGAGGTAGCATTTACATCGCAAGTCTCTTCTGCTACAGTAATTAAGTTCCTCTCTTCAGTTTTTAGCAGGGAAGGTAACCCCAAAGAACTGGTTTCAGATAATGGTAGTCAATTTACTTCCCTGGAGTTTGAAACTTTTCTAGCTGAGAAGAACATTTTACACAGAAAGTCATCCCTACATTACCCTTGAGCCAATGGGGAAATCGAACTGTTTAACAGAAGTTTGAAAGAGAGTTTGCAAATGGCTAAACTGGAAGGGCAATTGTGAATAACCTTCACTACTGATTTCTTACAAGCATACCGGGCTACGTGACATGCCACAACGCAAAGATCACCCGCAGAGTTACTGCATGGGAAACAATGAATACTAAACTGAACATTGCTGGATTGTTAAAGGCACGACCTGATGCCCCAACCGAGGATGAGGTGAGAAAAACAGTTGAACAGAACCAAGCAAAGTATAAGGCTTTCACAGACAAGCGGCGGGGTGCTAAGGAACCAAAGTTTGAGTGTGGTTCCTTCATTAGAATACGAAAACCTGGAATTTTATGCAAAGGGGACCATAAATTCACAGCTCCTCTTAAAATCATAGAAAAGAAGGGACCTTACACTTATCGACTTTCTTATGGGCGGGTATGGAATACTTCTTATCTTGCACCTGCCTGTGCAACAAGAGGAGATTATGCCAACGCTCAGTCTGCATTGGATGACTTCACCATAGTATCAATACAACAAGACATTGCACTGGAGATGGCCTGTCAGACCCAGACGACCACCTGTCTGGACTAGAGACTGTTATGTAGTATCTACAGTGTTTTCAGTGTAATATTTCAGCCAACTGTATAGTGTCTTGTTTCATATTTGTTCCTATGTTTAGAACAACAATGTTTATTTTAATTGGGAGAGTTTCTTAAGAGAGGAGAGAATGTGGTGTTTAGATGCTGCTTGTAATTATTAGAACTGGGAGCACTGGCTGTTGGGAGTCTGAAAGGACAGGAAACAGGAAGGGGGGGCATTGAGGAGGCGGAGTGAGAGCTACTGAGGGTGCAGCAGCAACTTGGTAAAGAGGTTTCCACTTTAAAAATAAAGTCCTGTTGAAGTTTGTTAGTACCTTGCCTGGTTGCTACAACAACTGTGTATGTATAAATCAATTGTTCTTGGTGGGGGAGAGAGAATAAGTGACTCTAGTCCATTGGTTAGGGCACCCATCTAGGAAGTAGGAGATGCAGAGTCCTGTCCCTCTGCTTCAATGACTCTCTTTAATTATTTATCCAGAATGGAGAACAGCTTCAATAATACTTATTCCTGCCATGAGTGCAGGGGCCTGGACTAGAAGACGTCTTGAGGTCCCTTCCAGTTCTATGATTCTGTGATTCAACAGCAGAGACTGAGGGAGCCCCTCATCAGAATATCCCTTAGCCGAGTGGTTAGAGCACCTTCCTAAGCAGTATGGGGCAGGAGTTTTGTGGATTTCAGTGGCACCTAAAACTGGGACTCCAGTATCTTTATGGACCTGGACCCCTGAGACTAAGTTGCTGTAATGTGTTCTACTTGTGATGACACCTTATAAATATCTATGAATCTATGAATTCAGAGGGATGCTTTTAGTATGAGGGACAATCAGCCACTCCCATTTCTATTGAAAGGGGTGTGTGTGTGTCCCATCTAGGGTGACCAGATGTTCCGATTTTATAGGGACAGTCCCAATTTTTGGGTCTGTTTCTTAAATAGGCTCCTATTACACCCCACCCCCTGTCCCAATTTTTCACATTTGCTATCCTGTCACCCTAGTCCCATCTAAGGGAGTCTGTCCTGTCATTCCATCTCAGTTGGCTATCACGCTCACCAGAGTCAGATGTTTTGCAGGACTGGTTCTGAACAAAGTAATCACTTGAGGCAGTGTGGAATGAGTTCTGAGCAGACAGTTCCAAAATCTCAAGTGATTCACCTTTTCATGTCCTAGGATTGTGGAGACCATATGACAAAAGAATCCCAGGCCTGGTGCAGATATTTGTACTGTATGGTAGGATTAGTGGGAGCAGGCTTGCGGGTGGCCTATGTAAAACTCATATTTATTGAAGTGCATTTTTAGATTTGGCAAAAAAAATCCTAGATAATCTCAATTGGGGCAAACACATTGGTTCAGGGAAAGTAATAAATAACCTGAAATTGCACCAAAGTTTTTATGAAATCATTTACAAATTGTTTAACTTTTAAAATGTATTTCATTTTCATATATCTCTACATTGCCCACAGGGTGGATTTGATTTAAATCACTAGTCAGGAAGACTCAATTTAATCATGGATTTCTACATAAAAGTACATTCTTGTTGGTTGTTATAACCTTAATACATATTCTTCAGAGGCAGAGGAACTTCATTAAAATATTCCCAAACTGGGTCTTTTTTACGGTCTGCTGCCATTATAGATTTTCCCTTCTAGTGAGAGAATGGAATGGTAGATCTAAAATCAATGAAGGCTACACACAGAAAGACCTCAAGACTTCTGGAATATGCTGCTCAGACAGTTTCACTTTTGTTTCTACTGCCTGTCCCTCCCTTCTCACATTTATCTCCAGACTTCTTCTCCTTGTCCAGATCTATTCTGCCCCCAACAATCTTCTATTCATTGAACTTTTTGAGACTTTGCACTTTTAGAGAGAGGTAAGGGATTGACCCTGTGTACACAAATCTGCAAAGGGACAATAGGGTTGAGGTCTGTTATTTCTCACCTCAATACATTATTTATTTAAAAACATTTTTGCTCTTAACAAACATGTTATCTCTGGAGACACAAATCCAGAGTTTGAGAACTGCAAAACTAAGCATCTCTGATGGTATCTTCTAGACTGAGCACTGACTCCCACTGGGTAGATGAAAGATTAACCTAAATAATCTTATACAGAAGCCCCTGGAACCCCATAAAATTGGGTCCCTAATCCGTGGACTATTGGAACTCATTTACAAAACTTTTCTTAAACATTACATGAATATATTGTCTCATACAATAGAATTAGAATTTATAATCCGTATTCCACGATAAGATATCTTTGAGCTATAATGTATCTTAATTAAAACTATCTTTAGGTCAGGTTTTTTCCTCAAACATTTTATCATAAAAATCCAATTTAAATAAAAAAAATCTGATTTTTAATTTTTTTTTAAAATCATTGATTTTTATCCACCCAGATTGCCCAGTATTCTGGCTGGTATAGAAGTACTGCAACATAGGCCATTCTCTTTGTACTCCTGGCTTGACTGGAAACATGATATATTGGAAATCCAATCAGAGAGCCTATTGTCCTGAGATTTCCAGCTAAACTGTGCATACACAAAAGTATGGCTCATTTAGTCAGCTGTTTTCTCATCTTTTGGGTGCATTTCTGTTGCGGATTAAAAACTACACACCACTGGAAGTTCAAGCATCACTTCTTCAGATATTAGTAACAACTGTGCATAGCTGTTCCAAATACTTATTTATATATATTTGCTTTTGGAAAAATTAAATAAAAATTAAAAAATTGAACACGTAAATAATTCAATTCATATAAGAAAATGTGCACAGGATGGCAAGTTTTGTTTGGACCAACCATGACAGTATTGTTCTACTTATCTGACAGTTTTTGCATGTTCAAAACAGTTTTTAAGCCAACTCATTGCTTCCAGATTTACTATTGATGGGCATTTTATAAATAATATTTTTAAAACCTTCCTTCTGACTCTTCTATAATGTTGTGTATTAAATAAAAATATTTCAAATCAGAGCCAGAAAATAATGTCAAGTGGTAATAGCAAAAATATTTCAGACTTTCTTTTACTCCAACTCTGCATATGCATCTGCTTTTCTTATTTTCTTGTGTGTTACAAAAAAACTGATAAAGTTATTTTTCTATAGTCAGCAAGATGAGAAAAATGTAAATGACTGCCAAAAAATATTGATAGAACGTTTTATGTTCTTAGTCTTCTGTTATTGTTCACATGTGTTTGGTTCATATAGCACTGAAACACTCAATTGCTTGGAAAAATTCCCAGTTGTCTTTATATTTAAGGGAGATAATGGGGCTTTATTACTATAGGAACAATATACATATGAAATTTCCAGTTATCTTCTGACCTTTGCATAGCATACCCTTCTTTTGTTATAATCATTCATTTACTCCTTTGGTACAATGTGACAAGACCTCATTAAAGGTTCTCCTGTGGCTTTTGACATCATTATTCACAGTATTCTTATGAGCTGCCTGTCCTTTTTAATCAACACATCACCTCTCCTCCCTCTTTTTCTTTTTATAGTGCACCCATCACCATGATATGTGAATGCATCATGGACAGTGTTTGCTTAGTTGAAACAATTACAGGTAGGTAAGAAAAACAACAACACTGAAAGTCTGTGGTAGAAGAACTGGGACTATTATACCTTCACTTAGCTTAGATACATACTTTAATCAGCAATGTAAGTGCCTTTACCTGCAGCAGGTAGCATACAAACTATAGGTGTGTTTTGGAGGAAAAGCTACAAGGCTACTGCATTGCACATACTTTAACTGGATATTAATCAGATTCCTAAATAAGAGACTCAAACACTGGATTCAGAACCCTGTTCATTTTAGGGAAGTATATTTGCACTGGTTTATAAACAGATATTTTCTGACATGTGTTTCTGTACTGCTTCACAATTTCATCCCGCTGTGCTCCTCCTTTGATTCTCTTGATCTTTGACTGTTAGTTATATCATGCATTTATTGTAGGCGTTCATAACTAATTTTGAGTTGAATGTTAACAATTAACATACCACCATGCAGTTTAATAATTATGTGAGAACATGTTGATTTTCTCTTTTACACTAGCATATAATATGATCAGATATAATTTCTTCTTTTTATTTGATACTTCATTTGTGTTTCCTTATGATAAACAATTACAATACTAATCTTCTGTTAACTATAGAAGTTTGGTATGTGATTTCTGAAGTTCTGACAGTCACTGAAGACTAAGTAAATAGCTATCATTGAATAATTTACATGAATTTAGCCTTTTTATCTGCTCATAGAGCTTTTGGAACCAGACCACAATATCTTGAAATTTTTTAATTTATTTTAATATACATGACTATTTTGTGAGTTTAATTTACTCTATGGATTGAATGCAAAGAATTCACTATAGTTATTTGAAATGTGAGATGATTGGATAGCTGTGTCTATATATAAATAATAAATCACATGATGTTGTTTTTAGTCCCTGGTTAGATGAACATAATCCTTATGGGGTTGAAAGAATAATGCCTGTAGATATCAAAGCACTTTTCAAAAGACAGAAGTAATATAATTATCTCTTTTTTGCAGATGGGGAAACTGAGGTAGACAGATGAAATTATGTGTTAAAGGTCAGTGGTAGAGTCAGGAATAGAATTCAATTCTTCTGAGCCCCACATCACTTTGGACTTCAAAAGACTCTCAGGGAGAGGCAGAAGATAACACTTTTAGGGCGTTTAATAATATTTTAAGTATTTTTCTATTTGGGCCACACAAAGATAATTTCAGGAAAAATTAGGCTACTCTAAGATTTATTTGCTGTGCACCAATTATCATATGCATACAAAGTAATTGTGTGTGTGTGACCTTACAAGTGTACACAGACAATTGCATAGTCCACTTATTTAATGGCATCTGTATCAGTACTCTGCTTAGTGGTTTTGATAACCCTGTTCAGCAGTATTAGTGCAAATGCTGGAATATGCAAATTTAAAATGAACTTTTTGTTGCATTTGTGTGAGTAAAATTCAAAAATTAGTTGACAACAGAAAAGTGGTCAGAACATTGTGAAAACAAGCTCATCATAAAATGTGACTGAATACTTGTAGAACTGAGAGTGGAGTTGTCGGCTACAAGCCAAAGTTAGACATTTATAACATGCTTTAAATTTATGATTACAAGACAATATTATTGAACATTATGGTTTAATTTTAAATTATAATATAAAGCAAAACAATATAATATAAACTACAAAATAAAAGATGAAAACAGAATATAAAATACATTTCTAAATGAAGTCTTTTGAAAACAAAAAATTGAAACATTTAACTCTGATTTTTTTTAAGATGGTATTTCACTGAAATTGACCTGTTCCTGTAGAATGCTTGATTTCAACAACTCAGCATTTATAGATGGAAAAATATTCAGCTGGAAAAATTTTGAACAATTTTACACCTTATTTTCGTATAATAAATCAACACACCAATATGACTCACATAGTTGTGAGTTTCTGAAATTTTATAGAGGTGTGAACAGGATTATTTCACTGCTATCTTAATGATTTGGTATGCTTCACACTCCATGCCCTTACTCTTTAAACAAAGTGATTTTGTGATCTTTGTTCCTTCACCAGTTGTTCACTGAAATGGGCCTTTCTCACAGAATGCCCTCTAGGCATTGGCAGGTTGTTCCAGGTTTCTGTAGATACTAAATTTATTTGTCATTTGGTACTGATGAATATAAGCACCTTTCAGTCTAGTTCCTTGTTACAGTACTCAAATAACTTGATAAACATTGTGGTTTGGTATACACAGAAATGGATGGGACTCTGCCTTAGACCATGTAGTGAGGTTGGTATCCAAATGATTTGATTTTCTGTGTATCAGTTTCTCCATCTATAAAATGAGGATAATGATACTTAGACAGAACTTTGCAAAGCAATCTGAGATCCACAGATGAAAAGCTCTATATAAGGGGGGGGGGGGGGGGAAGGGAAGGGTGAGAAAACCTGGATTTGTGCTGGAAATGGCTCTACTTGAGGATCACTTTAGATAAGCTGTTGCCAGCGGGGGAGTGAGGTGGGAGGAAGTTTTGTTTCATGGTCTCTGTGTGTATATAATGTCTTCTGCAGTTTCCACGATATGCTATGCATCCGATGAAGTGAGCTGTAGCTCACGAAAGCTCATGCTCAAATAAACTGGTTAGTCTCTAAGGTGCCACAAGTACTCCTTTTCTTTTTACGAATACAGACTAACACGGCTGTTACTCTGAAACCAAGTATTATTTTTTGTCTGTCTGATCACTTTGATAGCTAATTGCTGTGCAACAGATTAAAGGTAGCACTGAATGTGCCCTAATAGCACTAATTTCTCATCTCCTTTGTGCTTGATGTGTATATTTTTAATTTTCTTTCTTTTTTGCCTTCTACTTCCTCCTATCCAGTCTTCCAGCTGTTTGCTGATCCTGGGTCATTGTTATGGGAAAGTCTCAATTTCCTAACAACTTGAGAGTTTATATGGTATGGCTTCTTCATACAGTATATTGTTTTGTTTTTGCAGGCTTTATTCATTTGCTTTGTTTATATGTTCTTAGGACCTTTTCATTTTTCTTTGGTGTCTGTAGACATCACCAAATGCATGTGTCTTTCTTTGCTTTTTATGAAGTTTAAATCAGTTAGCAACAATTCTTTCAATTATTGGGCTCTTAGCTTTATAGTAATTTCCTCCAGTGGGCGTGTGACACAAATGATCATGATCATCAATTTGTCATCTTTAAATATGGTAGTCATTGTGGGTGATAGCATTCTTTGATCAGGTGTTAGGCAGATCAAATACATTTTGTTATGAAAAATGTTTTTGTAGGATGAAAACAATGTGGTTTCATTTTTCTTTTTCTTCATTTAAGCTTTCTTTGTTGGGGCTGCTTGGTGGATATATTATCTTTGTATTCCATATCTTAAAAATATATTTGGGTTTTTTTCTTCTAATTTTGTTCTGCAATTTTGAGTACAGCCACTTGTAGTAAAGTACGAGAACAGAGTGAGAACCTGAACCTGCTTATCAAAAGGTAATTAGTTTTAAAAATGACATTTTTTGCTGTGAGGTTGGTTATGGGGCACTGAAAGCTGCTATGGTCCAAGACATGTCTTCCATACAAATGTCTAGATAATATTTGGGACTCTTGTCATTTTTATTGAAAAATGTGATATTAAGACTACATCTACAGGGCCCACAGTTCAGACTACTGGGGTGTAAACTGCAGTGTACATTGGTGTGCGGCACTGTAACTTACCCTTGTGGATGCTGCTGACATAAACTAAAAGATACCTAGTTCACATTAACATAGTCCTCTTTCAAACACACCTACATCAATGAGAACTAGGTGCCTTTTAGTTTGTGCCAGCAGCGTCCACATGGGGGAATTACAGCGCAGCATAGCATGCTAGTGTGCGCTGCAATTCACCCCCTGTTATCTGAACTGCTTAGTCTCAGAGTTTAAAGTATAGTAGGATGTGATCCAGCTGACCTTAAAACCTCCAGTATTTCCAACTTTGTAGGGGTGGGTGGACTCTTCTGCCGCTGTCCACTACAAGAGCCAATCTAAATGAAAGTTTGAGTTCAGATCCATGGCCTGGATGGTAAGCATGCTTCTTTCACTTCTTCTTGCTTGAAAAGCAGAGACTGAGTAAGGGATAGTACTCATGCACTGAACACAGAATGATATCAGGGGACAGATGCACATGCTATGAATAAACGAGGGAGGCAGTGACCTTCTAGCCCCACCAACTCCATTTCCATAGAATTATTAAGTGCCACTGGACGTTTTCATCTTTTTTCTCTTTTGTACCATCCCTTCTGCAACTCCCATTAACATGATTTTATCTTCAAAATCATGATAATAAATTTGAATACATAAAAGGAGACTTTTTGCAGGGAAAGAATTGGCATAGGAACCAGTTGGCATAGGTATGCTATAGCATTTCTGAAATATGGGCTTATTTCTCATAGGATGAGACAACCCAATAAAAGGTACCAGTATATTTCATCCTCACATGCTAGCACTACTAAAATTTTATTGCTTCCTACACCCTAGTACTACATCAACTGTTTGATAACACAATTTATCATTGAGACCCTCTCATCCTCTAGTTTCTATCCTTTCTTAATTTGATTAATCTTTGACATAGAAGAGGAACTAAATAAAGTACAGCATAAGTTTTATTTTTATATGAATGGTCCACTGCACCTGCTGTATAGTGTCTCCTTATAGTACTTCTCCATGTTAATAAGCAAGATTTAACATTGCAGAGAAGTGCTCTTTTACTTTGTGTATAGTTATCTGTTTTTCAGTTGTATGCTTTTTTTTTTTTTTTTGCAAAGATCAGTAAAAATTGAATTTTAAAGCAAAATGTCATATGATATTGGAAAAGCATTTTTAAAGTTAGAGAGCTAAGTACATTGCTCCCGTTGCCTCACTGGGTTTCTACCTCATTAGCTCCACTCTGTTAATATCTGAGAGAAAACTGTGTGCACAAGAGTGGACTAAGCACAATGTACTAAGAATGGACTAAGTCATGATAGCTATAGGATATATAATTTTTATTATATAATGCCCAAGGGCCCCAACCAAGATTGGTACTGTACATATATCTACTAAGAGACAATTCCTGTCTGAAAGAATTTACAATCTAAATACCTGTCCCTGCACCACTAAAGTCAATGACTTCAGTGGATGCTGGATTAAGCCATAAATAGGCAAGACAGATACTTGATGCGGGAGCGGGGAACAAGAGTGATCATAATACAGATGGGGCTTCAAGACACATAAGGTATGTCTACGTTTCGAGCTGGGGGTATGATAGAAATACTCTGAGGAGTAGATCTTCAGTTGGTATAAATTGTCATAGCATCATCAAAGTCAATGGAGCTATGACAATTCACACCATCTGAGGATCTGCCACCAAGAGATTAGTGACTTCCCCAGAGTCATTGAGAGAGCCTGCAGCACAGTTGGTAATTGAATTCAGATTGCCTGAGTCCTAAACCAATGCGTTAACCGCAAGACTATCCTTTCTATTTAAACAAAACATGTTTGCCTTTTTCTATCCTTTTTCCCCCTGTAGCCTGCTTTTCAGTGTAGAGGTGAGGTTTAGTAGGAGAGAGCTTACATACAGTGAGATTAGGTGAAGAAAGCAGAAAACATATTTATATGGAAGTATTCAGGGTATTTTTCTAAATGTTTAAACTCAAATTTTGGCATGTATGTTTCCTTACCATTTTTGTTTTAATGTCAGCTCTAAGATACTCACTTGACTGTAAGACACATTTCTGCTTTCCCCCATTCCTAAAGGTAGCCAAAGGTAAACTGGGCCTACATTTAAAGCAGCCCTGTGATGAGTTTCATATAAGTCACATTGTCTGGAATGATCATTTTGGGGAGTATTGTGTTCTGGCTCCATCACAGCCTACATCACCGCCTATGCCAAGAAATTGGAGAAGCGGATAGCATAAAGTCAGCATAATTAAGGCAGCTCTAAATTGCCTTTGTGTTGCTGTAGCAATGCAAAGGTAATTTGACCTGGGCCATTAAGTATTAAATTGATAAATTAAATTGCTCCTATCTAAAAATGCATCAAATTATGCTTTAGTAACAGTCTGCCAAACAAACAGTGAATGTACTCATAAACACATATGTCTCAAACAGACATTTAAATTCAGAGGTTCTTTGCAGTTCAAATGGTGGGGAACCCCCGAGGAGGTCATTCAAATAACACAGAATTTAATAGGAAATTGTGCTTAAACATATTTGTCTTTCCCAACTCAGTCATAACCAGTTTCTAAGTACATTACAATTTAACATCAAGACTATTAAATACCAACCATCTTCAACAGACTAAAGGAAAATATGTAAAAATTCAGTTGAAGAAAGATGTGTCTGTCAGTCCATAGGAGTCATGAAATTATTTAGTTTTTCCAGTTCGGGTTGCTTTAGCGTTCAGCCCATGCCCCCTGCAGAACTGATATAAAAAACTAAAAACTGATCCTCCAAAAGAAATGATGAGCTGAAGTTGTAAATCTGGAAGCCAAATGAGATGAAATGAAATGATGTATCAAACTGCAACAGAATTAAAAAATCAGAAACTTGCAGCTTTGGCCTTGTCAGAACAGACTGCTGCTGGAGATGATTCTGTCCCGGAGCCACACTGGCTCACATGTTTTGAGTCTGTCCCAGGATACAATCCTTTTGGCTAGAAGTAGGCAGGAGGATTAATGTGATAATGGAGAGCTCCTTAAAAAGTACTTGCCAGACTGTGTTTTGGGATATATACCATCATCTTAGAAACTCTCCAGCTAACGGAAAGCTTGGTTCTCTAGAACAGTGCTTGCTGCCAAAAAACCTATGCTGCTTACATGGAAAGGCAGACTCCTTCCAAAGATAGACGCTTGGCACAGCAACGTGGCTGACCTGGCAGCTAAGGAGCAGGTAACATTTTGGAGAAAAGGGACTTGAGACAAATTTGAAAAAATCCTAGTGGATGAAAACTAAGACATTGCTCTCCTTTCTCCTCCCAGTCCTCTTCCTTCCTCTCCTCCCTCGTTCTTTATTTTTTTGTCTTGGCTCTTCACTCTTTTTTTGGGGGGGCGGGGAAGGGAGGGCGGGGTGAGAGGAAAAAAAACTTGCTGCTTTAAAGGAAAGTTCCCCACTATTAGATATGGTCGATACTATGAGCGAGAAGAAAGCTTAATTGGAAATTTGAGCTTTCAATTCTAACACACACATTCCCTGAGTATGCGAAATCAGGAGTGTTACCTGTCCATAAATTGTACAGTATAGCCTGTCATGTCTGTCTGTCTTCAGGATAGTAAGTGTTTAGGTGGATAATTCACCAGGCCATGAACTGATTTCCTTTTATTGATAACAATGCACTGTTGATCTGGGAAATGGTATAATAATGGTCAAGTTGTAGATGAAGAGTCTAGGGCAATTCATCATATTCACACAGGGAAAATTTACAGGGCATATTTGAAGGTTTCTTAATGCAGTAGATAGAAGTTACTAGTATTTGATACAAGTTCACAATCGATCTTACTACACAACATGGTGAGTATACAAATCCTTAGATTCTCTCAGAAGGTAATGTGGCAGGGCAACTCCTTTGCCTGGTCAGTCTCATCGTTTCTTCCTTGTGGGGATAAGGAGCCTGAAGTAAACCAGTCTGACTCCGGAGGGTTTTTCTCTTCACTCAGGTTTTGTTTTCCTACATGGTGGGCCCAAAACGTCCCCTTAAGCAAAAGAAAAGAAACCCCCAAACTACAATGAAAAGAGAAATACTTTCACCTGCCCCTTCTTCCAGTACGTTACCTTACTACACTGGCTCCTCGTTGCCAGGGTTTCCCCATGCAGCTGTTATCTTAGGGCATGGCTACATTTGCAGATGTAGAGCACTTTGAGTCAAACCCACCTTGGGAGAGCGCAGTAGGGAAAATGCTGCAGTCTGTCCACACTAGCAGCTGCAAGTTCACTGGCGTGGCCACATTGGTGGCACTTGCAGCGGCATTGGGAGCAGTGCATTATGGGTAGCTATCCCAAAGAGCACCTCTTCCCATTCTGGCGCTGTGCCTTGTGGGAAAGGGGCACGGGGTGCTGGGCATTCTGGGTCCTGTCCCAATGCCCCGTGATGCATCAGTTCGCATCCCAGCAATTCCTATGCTTCCGTCCTCATTTGGCGCCATCTTTCAACATTTTTTGTACTGTGTGCTTTCGGTCTGCGGGAATGGAGCCCGAACTGCTGAGGAGTATGCTGATGAGTCTCGCCACGCATCACGTTTGGCAGTCAAGTTATTCCTTATGATCCAGAGTGACAGTGAGGGCTCCAGTGATGATTTCGACTCGAGTAACACATATGACATGAGTTTGCTTGTGGCATTCACGGACATGCTCACCACTGTGGAACACCGCTTTTGGACTCGGAAACAAGCACTCGGTGGTGGGATCACATCGTCATGCAAGTCTGGGATGATGAGAAGTGGCTGCAGAACTTTTGGATGAGAAAAGCCACATTCTTGGGACTTTGTGATGAGCTCACCCTCACCTTGCAGCGCAAGGACACGAGATTGAGAGCTGCCCTGACAGTGGAGAAGCGGGTGGCTATTACAGTCTGGAAGCTGGCAACTCCAGACAGCTACTCCAGTTGGAGTAACAAGTTTGGAGTGGGAAAGTTGACCGTTGGAATCATTTTGATGCAAGTTTGCAGTGCCATTAATCGCATCCTGCTCAGAAGAACTGTGACTGGGTAATGTGCATGACACTGTGGATGGCTTTGCACAAATGGGTTTCCCTAACTGCGGAGGGGTGATAGATGGCATGTATATTCCAGTTCTGCCACCACCCCACCTAGCCTCAGAGTATGTTAATCGGAAGGGGTATTCTCTATGGTTCTCCAGGCATTTGTGGATCACCGTGGGTGTTTCATTGACATTAATGCAGGCTGGCCCGGAAAGGTGCATGACGCACGCATTTTTCAGAACACTGGCCTGTTCAGGAAGCTGCAAGCTGGGACTTTTTTCCCAAACCAGAAGATCACCGTAGGGGAAGTTGAAATGCCCATTGTGATCCTTGGAGACCCTGCTTACCCTTTAATGCCGTGGCTCATGAAACCCTACACAGGGAGCCTTGACAGCAGCAAGGAGCAGTTCAACAACAGGCTGAGCTGGTGCAGAATGACTGTGGAGTGTGCTTTTGGCCATTTAAAGGGTCGCTGGCACTCTCTGTATGGGAAACTGGACCTGGCCGATGACAGCATCCCCGTGGTTCTATCCATGTGCTGTAGCCTCCATAACATTTGTGAAGGGAAGGGTGAATGATTCACTGAGGCATGGAACCTGGAGATTCGACACCTGGAGGCTGAATTTGAACAGCCAGAGAGCAGGACTATTAGAGGGGCCCAGCACGGGGCTGCAAGGATTAGGGATGCCTTGAGGGAGCAATCTGAGACTGAAAGCCTCCAGTAATGTCTGGTGCCCTGCATGGGAGTGATTCCAGTGTTAGCAGGAATCTGTGTTTGCTATGCTGACTTGCAGTGCCTGTTTCTTTCCTGGGCTAAGGTATCTTTTACTTTATGCAATAATAAAGAATGTTTTCAAAGCCAAAAAACCCATTTATTGAAAAGAAAATTCATTTATTGAAAAGAAACAACTGCTTGGGAAACACAAAGGGCAAGGGGGAGGGGTGGGGAACGGTACAATCACAGATTTGCATATGTCCTGTTATCATACTCAGCCTTCCTGTCTGGAGTGCTGCACTTCAGGATGGCTATCCTGCATGGTGATGGGGGTTGAGTGCAGTGGGTAAGGGTCGTAGTTTTCAGAGCTGGGTGGTGAAGCTACAGGTGTCGGAGGCAGCTGGTGGCAGTAAGAACCCGGATGTTGGGGAAAATGGATTAGAGATGACATGGGGGCACAAGGGAAAAAGTTTTGGGACAAGGGCTGCAGGGGCTGGGGGTGGGCGCGGTAGTGCTCCGCCTGCATGGCTACAAGCACCTGGATAGAGTCTGGTTGGTGCTCCATTATGCTTATCAGCCGATCTGTGCTTTGCTGCCGGAGCACTGCGCTTTTGTGCTGGCGCGCCTCATTCTGCTGGCGGATCCTCCTTTCACTGTCCTGCCACTCCTGAACTTTTTGATTTTCATTACTTGAATGCTGCATTACTACATGCAACATAGGGGGGAGGGATAGCTCAGTGATTTGAGCATTGGCCTGCTAAACCCAGGGTTGTGAGTTCAATCCTTGAGGGGGCCATTTAGGGATCTGGGCAAAAATTGGGGATTGGTCCTGCTTTGAGCAGGGGGTTGGACTAGATGACCTCCTGAGGTCCCTTCCAACCCTGATATTTATGATTCTATGTCTTCCTTGCTTCTACGTGGCCTCTTTCTGATTCTTTGGAGTTTTTCGGCTGGTGATAACACGGATGGCTGAGATCTCAAGGTTGCATCTGTAAAGGCAAAATGCAACACTTAACAGAGGCAGCATTATTCACACCAGACAGAGCAATGATTCCCCTGTACTTAAGCTCAAGCATAGTCTACACAATAGCATAATTTGTCCGTCCCAAAGCAAGCGCATGTAGCCCATGGGAGCCCCAAAAGGGTGAGTAAACACAGGGTCAAGCGTGACTTATTGTTTCACAGCTGTACTGTGCTCTGGGTTTCTGTGCCTTGGGGAGAGCCAACAGCAGCAGGGGGCCCCTATACTGAACACTATCCCCACATTTTCCACAAAAAGAAAAGGAGGACTTGTGGCACCTTAGAGACTAACAAATTTATTTGAGCATAACAAATTTATATCTCGCTGCTGAGGATGACCTGGGAAGCAAGGGAGGGTCTTCTACTGCAATGCAGCTTCTGCCCTGGCCAATATGCAGCCTGCCTGTGTGCAGCAATGGTCCTCCCGCCCCTCATGGTACAGTGGCCCTGACAAGTTAGCCTTACTGGACAAGGACCACAGTGGCTCTCCCGAGAAACCTGCGCAAGCGCATTGCCCAAGTTCTGGATGAGACCTTTGAAGAGATCACTGAGGCCGATGACTGTGATGTGAGAGAGCACATCAGTGCCCTATTCTGCAACTAGACATGCATGCCGCCCTAACCCTCCTCGCCCCAAGAGCTCACGCCGAATAACTTCCTTCCCAAAATAAAAGCTGCTTACCGGGAACCTCCTCTGGTGTTTGTCCATCCCCAAGCACCAGCTGCTGCGACTAGCTACCTTCCTCCTGGCTTGAGAACAGCTCCTGGCTGCATGCATCTAGGGATTCTGGGGTGTCTTCCACCACCTCAGCACCCTCGCTCCTGCTTTGCTCCTCCTCCTCCTCCTCCTGCCTTGTTGAACTGAGCTCTGAAGTGTCCATGGTGGTACTCGGAGTGGAGGTGGGGTCGACCCCAAGTATCACGTCCAGCTCTTTGTAGAAATGGCAGGTCGTAGGGGCAGCATCGGAACGGCTGTTTGCCTCGCGGGCTTTGCGGTAGGCATTCTGCAGCTCCTTCACTTTAATCCTGCTCTGCAGAGCGTCCCGGTCATGGCCCCTTTCCATCGTGTCCCTTGGTATCTGCCTGAAGGTATCATAATTCCTATGGCTGGAGAGCAGCTGGGACTGGACAGCTTCCTCCCCCAAACACTGATGAGGTCCAGCACCTCGCCATTGCTCTATACTGGCTCTTGCCTGGCGTGTGGAGGCATGGTCATCTGGAAAGATTCGCTGAGAGCACTCCGCGCCTGGCTGAGCAAACAGGAAGCGGATTTTCAAAATTCCCAGAGAATTTAAAGGGCGGGTCTGATGGTTGGTCACCTGAGGGCAGGGCAGTAGTGTTCAAAGTGATGACCAGAGTGGCTAGAACAGACATTGTAGGACACTTCTGGAGGCCGATCAGAGCACACTAACAGACCAGGGCATCTGCACTACTGCCGCGGCACTCCAGCGGGGTGCACCAAACATTATTCCACTCGCTGAGGGGGAGTACCAGGAGTGCTCTAGCCGCGTAGTCAGAGCGCTCTACGTGCCTTGCCAGTGTGGATGAGTAGTGAGCTAGTGTGCCCAGGGCTCCTTTAATGTGCTCTAACTCGCAAGTGTAGCCAAGCCCTTAGTTTCTTTCCCTATAGAGAGGGGAGACAGCCTTCCATCCAGGGAAGCCTTTCCTTCCTGCCACTGCCCCTGATGCAGTCTGTCTCTCATCTCTTACCTCTCCTCTCTCATCTGAATAGGGCTTTTTAAAGGTCATTGGCAGCCTTTAACTGGCCTTAAGTGTATGTAGTTTAGGGTGACCAGATGTCCTGATTTTATAGGGACAGTCCCGATTTTTGGGTCTTTTTCTTATATAGGCTCCTATTACCCCCCACCCCATGTCCCGATTTTTCACATTAGCTGTCTGGTCACCCTAATCTAGTTAACCTGAGGTAACCCTTTTTCAGCTCACAGGGAACAGGGTCTTCACCATTCTAGGGCTGATATATCTGTCCTCCACCACTCTTATATCTGTCAGGACTGACTTTGTCACAGTAAGTTGGCACTTTCCCATGTGACTGCTGGTTATTCTTGGTTTTCTAGATGATTTAAAATAATGCTTATCTCTATTCTGAGGAATATTTATTGTTGTCTTTTATCACATTTTGAGGCTTACCTAATAAGTTTGTTTCCAAGTTGCAATTTCCATGTTCCACTCTTGTGCTTAGTACAATAGCACACACAGCCATACTATTAAACTGGAATGGCATAACATTCTTCTTCTTGGAGCCCTGAAGCCAAAAACATCCTGAGTATAACTCCATTGACTACACTGGAATTACACCAGGGATGAATGTGACCCAGGTCTTAATTCTTACTAAAAGTTTGGGCTCAAATTCTGCTCTCTGTTACACCAGCGTAAATCCAGAGTAACTCCACTGAAATCCCTGGAGTAGTTTAAGATTTAAAGCAGTGGGCAGATTTTGGCTCAAAATTTTAAAATCCATTCTAAATCCATTTTAAAATCTCTTCTCAGCAGACAGAAAGACACATACATGCAGGGCATCATTTTTTCAAGAATTCTGCCACATAATAGTCAGTAGCTGGCATGGTGATTGGCTTGTTTCTGGCAAAATGAATTATTACTTTTATACTATTCCCATGTGATTCTTCAACCTTAGTTCATTTCAAAAAGATGTTAACACACTGTGCTTTTTTTGTTTTTTGTTTGGAAGTTGGACACTGGAAAATCTTGACTCTCTCTTACAAGCATCTAAGCTAGCCACCTTCCAAGAGGACCCTGCAGAGAGGCCTGTACCTTTGGTACAACTTTAGTTAACTTTGACTTTTTTACAAAAATTCTAATTTAAGTGTGATTTTTTTCCTTGCTGCAAAACTGATCTTGCAAAGCCTAGTACACTTGGTGATAGAAGAAGGGTGAGTGTCAACAGCTGTTGCCTGAGAGCTGTGAAATGCAGATAGTTTGCTGGAGTTGAGCATGAAATGAGTTCACATGAAGTTGAGGCCTCTAGGGGATCAGGATAATTGTTCATCAAAATATGGTGACAGTTGAGCTGGCTTTAGCAGTAGAGACCCACTCTGAATGTGCATCAACAGAACCAGTTTTGTCAGTCTTTGAAGCAAGCTGACCAACAACTGCCTCCTGGGTTTGAAGTGTTATGGCTCATTTACTGCAATGAGAAGCAGGTCTTGATCTTGGTACTCTTAACTGATGGAGACAATTTAGAACTCTTTGGAGGATTATGCCACTAGTGTTACTATATGCAGAGTTAAATGAATCAGGGTGATTTTTTTTTCTTCTTTAAAACCATTTTGGGTTTACTGTTTTTTTTTCTTGCTCAAACTGTATTATAGTGTAGGCAGAAACATGCAGGGCCTAGTCTTGAGTTCACTTAACTAGTGTAAATCAGGAGTAATCAGTGGGTTTACACTGGTGTAACACCAATGCATGTGAGACAAAATCAGGCCCATGGCCTTTCTGAGATTGGAAAAAATTCTTATTTCTTACAGAAAAAAAGAAAATTTAAATCAGTGAGGTGGTGGATGTTTGCTGCAAAGGCAGTTTGAGAGTCAGGTTCTTGTCCTAATCATGATAAATGAGTCTGATATAATGGATACTGATAATTAAGGATGACAAATGGGTTACCTTTTCAAATACTGTGGACTCTATTATGTCTTCCATGTGAATAACCATTTTAAAAAATTTCGATAAGGGACATGATTGTTATTAATTCTAAGTATAATACAGTGTAACTGAACTGACTTTGGCCCTGAGAACTTTTAAAACCTTCTTTCAATTTGTACAAGAAAGACATCTAAGGAAATTTTACATATTATTAGAAGTATGAATGGACAGTAAAATGCTTTGTACCAATAAGTAGCTCTGGGAATCTGAAGCCAACTCTCCCCAATATCCACCTAAAATGAATGGTAAAAACTACTTGAAATGAAACAAAACACAGTAGAAAAATTAATGGAACAAAATATATGCACAGAGAAACAGGTAGATCTACTGAACGTGATAATAAATGAATTATTTTAATTTAATTTAATTAATAAGGCCTTGATAAATTGAAATGTCAAACAGTTGAGCAATTTGACCCCTGTAGAGAAAAAGGATCTGACTGACAGTCAATTTTACAGCAGTTTCATGCTGAAATAATTCCATTAATTTCAGTGGAGTTACTCTCAATTTACTGCCATGTAAATGAGATGAGAATCAGGCCAGTAGTCTCTAGAATATAAAATTAGATTCTTTGTGGGACTAAGTGGCCTACAGGATTGATTAAAAAAGAGACAAAATGTGTAATTTGTATACTAATCCACTGGAATCTAGCCCATTCAATTAAGTGACTGAAAATTGTTACTTTATTATGTCTTTTTGGTGGTCTCAATCCAATTCCCAATAGATAGATCTCCAAAAAAATTACAACAAACAAAACAAAAACCCCTTTAATTGTCAATTATAGCAAAGAGCTAGGAAAAGAACACAGGATGCTGGATCTCCAACGTTCTACCGCTCATTGGCAAATAGTTTGCAATCCATTGGTAAAATGTATATTGACTCTTCTCTAGTAGCCGGTCTACATAAAGAAAAACAATTTGGCCCAGATCCACAAAGAGATTTAGGTGCCTAAATTCTCTGTAATCACAAAATCCCCATTTAGTTGCTGCCTAATCCTGAAGGCACCTAACCTGAACCATCGCCTACGATTCCACTGTAAAAGTTCTCTCGGCACATAAGTCTCTGCCTCAGGCAGCAGTACACGTGCCCAGTCTCCCACCTAAGCCTAAGTTCAAGCAGCAAATCAAAGGAAGACAGGTACTCCTCTGCCTAACTCATCTACAAAGCTCTACTGGTTAGGGCCGAGCTAAAAATCTGAGCAGTGGTGGTGGTTATCTTTTAACTTTTACCCAGTGATTAGTGGACTCATTTGGGATGTCAGAGAGCCTGGTTCAGTTCCCATTCTGCCTGATCGGGAGAATTCTGGTGAGGGGGTCTTTCAATCTATGCTGCTGAAGCCGTGCCACTTTTCAAAAATGCTTAGTCGCTGGGCAGAAAGAGAGTGAAAGTGTCTTTATAGCCTAGTGGTTAGGCACCCCCCTTGGATGTAGGAGACCCAGGGTCCAGTCCTACAACTCCAATGACTCTTCCATTATTTATTCAAAACAAAACAGTTTCAACATCACACAGACAACTGATCTGAGCACTCTCCTGAGAGGTGTCAAAACCCCCAGTTCAAATCCTATCAGCCAGAGTGGGGAGTTGAACCTAGGTCTCTCTCCTAGGGTTGCCAGGTGTCTGGTTTTTGACCGGAATGCCCGGTCGAAACGGGACCCTGGTGGCTCCGCTCAGCATTGCTGATCATGCTATTAAAAGTCCGGTTGGCAGTGCAGTGGGGCTCCCTGCCTACCCTGGCTCTGCGCATCTCCTGGAAGTGATCGGCTTGTCCCTGCAGCCCCTAGGCACAGGTTGCAATCAGGGAAGCTCTGTGCGCTGTCCTCTTCCTGAGCGCTGCCCCCTGCAGCTCCCATTGGCCAGGAACCACGGCCAATGGGAGCAGCGGGGGTGGCGCCTGTGGGCACAGGCAGCGTGCACTGCATAGAGCCACCTGGCCGTGCCTTCGTTTAGGGGCTGGACATGCCAGCCGCTTCCGAAAACCACGCAGAGCCAGGGCAGGCAGGGAGCCCGCCTTAGCCCCACTGCACTGCTGATCAGGAGCCGCCTGAGGTAAGCGCCACCTGGCTGGAGCCCGAACCCCCACCCGCACTGCAACCTCTTGCCCCTGCCCTGAACCCCCTCCCAGAACCTGCACCGCACACCCCATCCTGCACCCCAGCCCTGAGCCCGCTTCCACACCCCAACCTCCTGCCCAAGCCCAGTGGAAGTGAGTGAGGGTTGGGGAAAGTGAGTGACAGAGGGAGGGGGAATGGAATGAGTGGGGGCGGGGCCTCAAAGAAGGGGCAGGGTAGGGCCAGGGTTGAGGGTGTTCGGTTTTGTGCAATTAGAAAGTTGGCAACCCTACCCACATCCCAGGTGTGTATGTCTACCACTCGGCTATAAGGTAGGCAGCAGCACCGTTTCCTTCTCTGGCCATTTTATTTGGAGAAGGCAGGCACTTAACTTAGTCTTGCAAGAAATGGCTTCGGTGCCTAAGCTGCCTGACTCCAAGACGGGGGTTTCTGGCTGGGGGTCTAAAGCCCTGCCCTGCAGCCTGGCCTGAAGTGCTGAAGTCTGTGAAAGAGATGGTACTTAGGACACATCCCTGTCATTGGCATCTCCAAATGGCTAGCTTATGCGGCTCCCTGCCTAGAATGCTGGCATTTGTGGATCTCATTCTTAGGCACCACTCTCTCCTTATGCATCGCATAGGGAGCCTAGGCACCTAACTATGCATTTTGTGGATCCCATTGTTCCACTGATTTTTTAGGTGCCTAAAAATTAGGTGCTGCAATGCTGAGCTTTGTAACGTGTAAGTCCCTTTTTGGGTCTAGGCCTTACTTTCTTAGCTCAGGTGGTAGGGGTTTGTGCTGGGGAACTGGCTCTAGTATTCAAACCTTCTGGATGTGTGTATTTGTATTTACACATGATGACATTTCCTTTTCCATTCATTTAAAGAAAACTGCTTAATTCACACATTGAAGTCAGGTTTTATAGGTAAGTGACAGAGTATAATGTTTTTTTATGACCTGACATGCAACAAAACTCAGCTGTTCCACATTTTGGTCATTTGTCACACATTCTGATTGCTTGTGTCACACTGGCATGGTGAGTCAGTGTAGACATCGCTTGTGCAATGTCCGTTTTATGACTTCACAGAAAATATCTGTTTCCAGGGCTATCAATTTGGCTCCTTCCAAAACCATCAAATTTACAAGAGTGTTGTACATTACAAATGTAAGTATGTAACATGAGTAATACATGTTTATATAAAGAAGAATTTACAGACTCACAGACCATTGAACAGATTCTTACTCACAGACTTTATGCTCCAGTGCTGAATGTGGTGGTGATGACACCAGCAGAAGGCATACTAGGACATCTCAAGAGACAAAGCAGACTGCTGTTTTGGGGCTTCTTCTTTACAGGCCTACTATTATTCTTTAATCTTTTCTGGTTTTCTTCAATTTTACATGTCCTACAGAACTCATTTCCCTAGAAAGACAAAGGGGTTTATTTGTTCTTCAGTCCTTTCAAGGAGGACAAATACTCTTGCCAGCCTGGACTTCATTTTCTTTCACATTAACCCTGTGTTTCAGCATATTTTATCATCCAGATCATTTGCAGTATTTGAGAGAGATTCCATTATTGTCATCCTGCAAGTTGCATCAGTCTCTATTGGCCAGATTTTCAAAAATGCACTGCGTTCAGCTGCTCCCTCTGAAAACAATGGGAGCTGCTGGGAGCTCAGCACTATTGAAAAGCTGGACAAAAAGTGTGGTCCTCACATGAATGATTCATGACCCAATTCTGTCAGATTTATTCACACAAATAGCTTACTTCCTGAGTAATCCTATTGATTTGGAACAGTGTTTGTTCTGGTGGCAAAATCTGAGACACATGAAGCAACTCTAAGGCAAACCCTGCTCACATTTTTCATACGAGCAGTTCTGCAATACACCAGAGTTATGAAGTTGAATTGAAGTCATGCACAGAGGTCAATGGAATAACTCATAAGAGTAAAGCAAGAAGGATCCCTGGTGTTGATACCAAAACATGGCCAGTAGTTCATGTTCCTCTCTTTAGACATTTCCAATTCAGTCAGGCACTATGGAGCCAGATTTCATATTAAAATACAAAGATAGTTAGCAAAGGAATTGCAGATGTGAGCTCTGGATATAAAACTAGTATACGGGCCTTGCAAAGTGTCTTTCAGCTTAAGTAGAAGGGCTTTATTTGTGGGGCTAGAGGGGCTGGATTCAAACTCCACTTTGTGACCATAGTTGGTTATAAATTGATGAGGATTTTTATTATTATTCCTGCATACCAAGGTGTTTTCCAGCAAGCTTGTAGGAAGTTATCCTGCTTTTGGTCCCTTTTAATATTTGAAAAATTGCATATATGTAATCATTTGTATTTGCAGATATCTCTTAAAAATGATTTAGGAACAAGGCAAAGTCAATGAAATGTAGGCTCCTAAATGCTGAAAAGCCAGATTTTCAAAGGTATGTAGGCATCTTAGTATGCAGATAGGCACCTAATGGGATTTTCAAAAGCACTAAAGCAGCAAATGGAATCAATGGGATTTAGGTGACTAACCTGTCTGGAGCTTTTGAAAATCCACTAAGAACCTATCTGCATATTTAGGTGTCTAAATGTATTTGAAAATCTGCCCTTCTGTCACCTTTGAAAATGTTACCTTCTGGTTTGCATCATCATCGTCATCATAGCTTTTTCCTCCAGCTATATGTTCATGAATATATTATATTTTTGTATGTGCAGCCTGTGCTGAGAGTGACACATTTCGGCAAATAGTTTGTTTTTATTGGATTCTTAACACTTCCTGCTGATGTTGGAATCCTTTGCTTTGTTTTGTGGTTGCCTCTACATTCATTTCCAACACATCTTGCTTTTGCTATTTGTTTACCCTTGTATTCTTCTTCAAGTAGTGTCCCTTGGGTACTCCACTTCAGGTGTGCATGCGCCCCAGATAGGAGATTATTGGTAGCAGTGCGCATCCTTGTGGCCTGTAATGTAGTGAGTGAACTGCAATGGTCTTCAGCCAGAGACTGTCTAGTGAGTGTCTATTCACTGTGTACCTATTTCACCCTTTTTATTAGTGTTTTAGCTTTCTATTAGTTCTTAGTAGTAGGTTTAGTACCTTATAGCTGGAACATTTGTTCCTTCTTTTTCTTTCCTATATTTGTTTTTCTTTTCCCCCTATTAAGGGGCTTGAAAAACTTTTTCTTCTGTTGGCATCCTGGGGTTTAATAGGTACCTCTCTTCTTGAAAAACAATCCGTGTTAACGATGGCACTCCCATGGCATTTATTGCCTCGAAGACTCTCACATTCCCAGCAAGTGTAAAATCTGCTCTTCTTTTGAGGGAAGATCCTGTAAAAACAGGAAAATTAACTGTAGACTATTAATGATGGAACAAACCTTAACCCCTGCTTTGCACTTGGGTACAGAGAACCCTCCTGTACTGGACCCTCCAAGTCTGTCAGTGCCCCATTGAGATCATGATTACCAAGAGCTTCCAGTGGGAAGATAGCACCAAAACCCTGGTCTTCAGCTCTTTTCTTGACTGAGGTATCAATTAACGACATCGCTGGTACCAAGAGCTTGCCACTCCAAATATAAGGAAGGGGATAAAAGGAGTAAACAATAGAGTTCCTCCAGTCACTGGAGCCCTCAGGCCCGAAAGGAGTGCTAGTGAGGCTCTGAGTACTTTGGGTACTGTGAAGCGTATAAGTCTTCAACTAAGTCCCATACCTCAGCAGTAGAGGGCTGTACTGATAACTACTACTACCAAGAAGCCAGCTTCAGTAGAATTCTAAACCCCCTCAGTACTGACCTCAGTGTGCCATATGATGGCCTCTGTAACTTCATCGGTGCCATTACTTAGTTCTGTTTTCCTTCTAGTACCGCAGGAATTCTAGCACCTGAAAGATCTTATGGCACTGAATGAGCCTGAATGTCCACTCCTTGCAACCTCTGGATGCCTCTCAGCACCGAGGTTGGTTGGGTCACTGACTGCCAGCAGCCTATTAACGCCTAGGCTGGCAAATTTGCAGGAGCGGCAAATTTATAATAGCACCCAGAGGCTGCTTCCCCCGGCGCTGGTTTGTGCCCTCCTCCCCCGGCCCTGCCCCAACTCCACCCCTTCCCCACCCCCATTCCCCGCCCCCTCCCTGCCCTTATTGGTCCCCTTCTCCAAATCCCCACCCTGGCCCCGCCTCCTCTCCTGAGCGTGCTGTGTTCCCCCCGCTTCCCCCTCCTTTGTGAAGCTGTTTCGCACACAAGCACTGGCAGGGAGCGGGGACAAGCAGGACCCGGCGGTGCGCTCAGGGGAGGAGGCAGAGGCTGAGCAGAGGTGTGCTGGGGTGGGTGGGGCGGCAATTATTTCAGGGCTAGGGGCAGCAAAATCTTTAATCTGCTACTGCTGACTGCTCGTGTTTCTGGGAGATCTATCTCTTCTCCATGTTCAATTATCCATGAGTAGGGATTGTCACCTCTGATACAATATGTGGAGGAGCATTCTGACTCAGACTGAAATTTCTCTTACAGTATATTGCAGGAGATGTTGTCCTCTGTTGTAGATGTAACAGAGACATGACATCAGACTCCAGCCTTCCAACACTTTGAATCACTGTTACATTCCTCCCCTCAAGCCTTATGGTCTCCCTCATTGGCCTTATTGGGATCCATGGGCAATGTACCACCAGCACGTTTGAGGGACCTCAACTCAGCCCCACAGGGAATGCAGAAAATCTCATTTCCTGGTACTGTCCATCCCTTCTCTGCATTCTGACCTTGAGGAGAAGAGGCAAGGATGGACTAGGTTAACCCCTCCAAAACATCTTGTCATTGTCACCAGATGAGGGATTTATGCCACCACTACCATCATTAGTTGATTAGACTGTTCCAGGACCTGATGAAGTGGGTGGCTGGCACACTGCAAATTCCTCTGGAAGAAGTCCAGGATTCCCATCACATATTGCATCCTGGACATATTGCATACTCTACCTCAGTGTGGGTGACACTACCAATTAACAAAGCCCCCCGGGGCCAAACAAGTCCATCTGGAAAACTCCAGCAGTCATCCCCCCCATCTCCATCTCTCTTTAGGGACCCCTCTCACAAGCAATTGCTGATGCAGGAGATTTCATTACTCTCAAATCTAAGAGCCATAGAACCAGTCCCACATCAACATAGGGGAAAAGGGTTCTATTCAAGATATATTCTGAAAACCAAGACAAATGCAGGTAGGAGGCCAATACTAGATCTCAGACAATTGAATAAACATGGCAGACATCTGAAATGCAGGGTGGCATCCTTAGCTGCTATAATTCCCTCCCTGGAATTAAGGAACTGGATTATGACCCTTGACCTCAAAGATACCTACTTCCACATAGCAATTCATTCTTCTCACAAAAGATTTATTCATTTCATTTTCACTCACAGTCATTACTAGGTACTATTAGGTACCAGGTCCTACCCATTGACCTGCCTGGCACCCAAATGGTGTTCTCAAAAATCATGGCAGTTGTAGCTGCCTACCTCCATTGTCTAGGAATAACAGTCTTTTCCTACTTCGATGACTGGCTCCTCAAGGATCGATAATATCAGGAGGTATGGTCGGCAGTTCAAACAATAACATCACTATTCCGAAGTCTGGGCCTAAGGATAGATTCAAGAAATTGATCTTGACCTCTGCGCAATGAGTTCTCTTTATAGGAGTGCCTCACGATTTGATAACAGGCACAGCTTAACTCCCTCTTGACAAGTTCCTTGCTCTAAAGAACCTTATGCAAAAAGTGCTGTTTAGCCCTCAAGTTCCAGCAAGGACATGTCTGCAACTGCTGGGACACATGCAGCCCTGTTGATGGGGCGGGTCGGGGGAGGGAGCAATTGCCCAGGGGCCTGGGCAATTTAAAAGGGCTGGGGGCAGCTTGGAGCCCTGGGCATGGGCGGCGGATGAACCCTGGGCTTGGGGAGGCTAACCGCTGGCCTGGACCACCCCTTCTACATGAGGCCCTGCCTCTCCTGCTGGAGTCTCCCACTCTTCCCCGGCCTGGCAGCCAGCACCCAGCTACACACCCCAGGCCGCCCAAGTGCCATCAGCCCCAGAATGCCAGGCGGCACGGCCTCCCCCAGTCCCGGAGTGCCAGGTGGGTAAGTGGGCAGTGCAGCCCCCACTGCCTGTCCCAGAATGCTGGGAGGGTGAGCAAGCCGGGCAGCATGGCCGCCTCCTCTCCCACAGCCCCGGAACGCCAGGCGGGTGTGTGGGCCAGGCAGCGTGATGCGGCCTACCTTCCCCAGCCCCAGAGCACAGGCCAGCCCCCATTAGCCCCCAGCCTGGGGCCCTGGCCATGGGGGGAAGACCCCCCTGCCGCACAGCCTGGGAAGCAGGAAGGGGTCTGGGTGTGGAGCATGGGCAGGGCCACGCAAGGCTGTTTGGGGAGGCAGAGCCTCCCCCTGCCTTCGATACCTGCCACCCATGGCCACAGGCCCTTTTAAATTGTGTGGATGGGCCACAGGGGTGTGCGGGGTGGTACAGCCACCGCCGGCGGTAAAGGCAGCCTGGCAGGCATGTGGAAACCCTGGTTGTGCCAGAAGAGCGCATCCAGCAGCACAGCTAGCAGCAACTCTCTGGACACCAGCAGAGCAGCCAGCAGCAGCTTGCTGGGCACCAGCCAGCGCAGGTGCAGCACTGCCCAAAAACCTCAGCCGTCCCTTCTAAGGGGACCCATTGATTGTTCTGCCCTGGGGCCCGGAATTGCTGTCAGCGGGCCTGGCATATGGCAGATTGTGTTTTTTGTGACACAAAATTCCAGGTTGCATCTTCAGTGTCTCCAGGGGTGGCTCAGGACTGTTCATGTATTCAACGAACCGTCTCAACAGGCAGGTAGCTGTACCCAGTCAGGTCCTACAGTCACTCACATCCAAACTTTGTGCAAGAATCCTGTTCAATCAGTATCCCCCTACAATCATTGGATGTTTTCCTCTTGGGATGGCGAGCACATCTGGGTCCTCACACAGTCCAAGACAAATGGTCATAACAGGAACAGCGCTTAAACATCAATCTGTTGGAATTAAAGGATGTCAGAAATAGTTGCCTCTGCTTTCTTCCCCTACTTAAAAACTAGTCCATCAAGATCATGACAGACAATAGAGCGTGTATATTTTATATTAATTATCATGACAGGGCATGTGCCCCTTTGCTCTGCACCGAAGTGATAAAGCTTTGGAACTGGTGCATAACAAATTGGATAGTCCTCTTGTTTTGTATAAGCAGGAAGTAAGAAGCCACCGCGCTGGATGACCTGAAAAGATATTTCTCCCTAAATTATGAATGTGAGTTGGACTCTTGGGTCCCCAGCAAAATATTTCTAGCTTGGGGATTTCCAAAGGTTGACCTTTTTGCCATGGCAGACTACACAAAATGCAAGAAATTCTGTTTCAGAGTGGTACTTGAACCCCAATCTCTAGGAAATTCTTTTCTCATTGCATGGAAAAAGTTTTCTATGCATATCCTCCAGATCCATTGTTCTTAAAGGGCTTGGTCCTGTCTGATGTTGATAACGACACAGTGATTTTGATTGCACCAACTTGGTCTAGACAAGTTTGGTTTCCTTACCTAATCAAACTCTCCTTTTGTCCACTGTGGCAACCTCTCCTTCTGTCTTTTATGACATATTTTTAACGGTACAACTCAGTCAACCTATGGTACTCTTTACCAGAGAATGTTGTGAAGGCCAAGACCACAACAGGGTTAAAAAAAGAACTAGATGGAGGATAGGTGGTCCATCAATGGCTATTAGCCAGGATGAGCAGGGATGTGTCCCTAGTCTCTATTTGTCAGAATCTGGGAATGGGTGACAGGGCATGGATCACTTGAGGATGATAATGATGACTGTATGCATTTTGGGTCTTTTATATCTTGCCTTCACTTTCATTTGGAAAGTATCAGTGTCACTAGACCTCCAAATATCTCTGTTTGCAAAGTCAAATCTATTTTTCTTGCCACAGGCTGGTGGATTTTTCATTTTCCATTTCTCTGCTATATCACTTGCTTCCAGGAAAATTTGAAAGCACTGTAGTCACCTCCTGCAGCTCTCTGCCAAGTCCCCTTCTCAACTAATGGATTTAACAAGCTTATTTAATTCCATTTTTGTCAAAGATTAAGTTGACTCTGACACTATTTCTTCATGGTTTGACAGGATCCTAGTAAGTTTTGAATTCAGTTCAGATAAGCCTTCAAAATTTGCAAACCAAGAGTTTGATCTTGTAAAGATATGCTATTTATAGTTAAGCACGTGCTTAAGTTCACACATTTGAATAGTTCCACTGATTCAATTCACATTGATAACTCTTTTCAAGATGAGGGCCATACAGAAGATTGCAACTTGTTCTCCAATGATCCATCCCAACCTAAATCCACCTTCCTTGGTAGACCATTCAATAAACCTTCTTTCCAGTAATCAGCTTCCTCTCTCATAAGATTGAGAAAAGAAGTGAAAGTGGCTTCTGCTGACCCCCCTGAGCAAATAGGGGTGAGTCCAAGCCAGTTGGGGGTCCTCAGAAAATACCATATATTTGTTGTTTGCAGTGCTGTAGCTGTATTGGTCCCAGGATATTAGACAGGCAAGGCGGGTGAGGCAGTATCTTTTATTGGACCAACTTCTGTTAGTGAAAGAGGCAAGCTTTCAAGCTTCCACAGAGCTTTTCTTCAGGACTGACCTGAAGAAGAGCTCTGTGTAAAAATGTAGGAGATTATCATTTTCGCCAACAGAATTTGGTCCAATAAAAAATATTGCCTCACCTACCTTGTCTGTCTAATATAACTTCATGACATGAAATTATGAAATCCAACCAGTCCAGGTCAAAACTTGAAAATGCACCAGGATCAATTGCCAGGACACTTTTGTGGATATCCATACAGTGAAAACATTTTTTGCTCAACTTTGCAAAAATTTTGCTGATGTAAAAAATTGGACACAACCATGCATTCTTGGGAAAGCTCAACTTACTAGTACAGGAACAAATTTTGAGTTTTTCAGTGCTTATTTCACACAGCCTTAGTGTTTGGTAATTGTAGGAGTAAAGAAAGAGTACTGGAGCTGGGTGAATCATATCCATTAGAGAAGTTTCCTTAAATCTCACTCAGAATATTTTTACATGTAAATTTTTGATGATATTCTAGCTCTTCACTTGTGCTTTTTCAAACTGAGCGGTCTCTCTGTTCAAGCCATGTGCCCTCAGTACTCTTGTGCTATAGAGTTTTGGAATGACAGGCTGTCACTTGGAACTTAGTTGATTTGAGAAACATAGGGCAGTTCAACAAAGCAAGCTGTCAGTTTCTTTGAACTTCAAATACACTGTAGGCTCCAAATGATTGGAAACTTTTCTGGCAATGATCCTAAATCTAATACATTTTTAGTTTTATTTATTATGAAGAAATGTTGGATCTACTTCAATCATCAACATAATATCTAGTGTGTATGTAGTGCCTTTCATCCATAGATTTCAGAGCATTTTAAAAAGGATGTCAATATCATTATCCCCATTTTATAAAACTGGTAATAATAATAATGAGGTTGAGTGTATTAAATGGAAGAATAATTTGAATTTCATTACACTAATTAGTTGTATTGTCAGAGAAGTACAGAAAAGTTTAGACGAGCTTTGGATAAGCATCCAGATTTTATGTTGCTTATTCAAATATAAACATAAGCTTGAAACTTTTAGAGGTTTGTCCATCACTAAGTATACATTACATCTATATATTTATGTTACAGCATGTTTCCTGTTTGTTTTCTGTTAATGAAATTCAGAGCAAATGTATTTAATTTACAAGTCAAACAAGATTTTCTAACTGCCAACAATGTGACCTGAATTTGTTATCTGAAAAGCAAGCTGTGTGCTTTCAGCTTCATACATCATCAGCAATTTCAACAACCAGTAACAACAAAGATTCTGAGCCAAATAATGTTATGGGCCAAATTATTCCATCAGTTCCCTATTGAAACTTCCCTGATTACACTTGAAGAGCAGAGTTTGATCCTCTGACAGCATAACTGCTGGCAGTTTGATAAATAAAACATAAAAGAATACAGCTTAGTCTTTCTTAGCTAGGTTGGTTTAACAATGCTTATAGTTGTAAAACCACATTTTTTTCACTAAATTAAGAATGGCTGTGATGAAGTTATGGGGTGAAATCCTGGCCCTATTGAAGTCAATGACAGGTTTGCCATGTACTTTATCAAACTACCATATTTGCTGACCTAAGGTGGATGGTGTTAAGGAAATAATGATTACACAATAACAACGAGGAGTCCAGTGGCACCTTAAAGACTAACAGATTTATTTGGGCATAAGCTTTTGTGGGTAAAAAACCCACTTCTTCAGATGCATGGAGTGAAAATTTCAGATGCAGGCATTATTATACTGACACATGAAGAGAAGAGCATTACCTCATACTGTATCTTCTGTACCAAGTATTTGATGAGTTCTGTTTTATGCATTATACTATATTCACTGAATTTTATCTTATTGGATTTACTAGAAATATGGTTATTTGATTTATATACTGGTTATGTTTACTTTTATCATGACTGACATAAAAGTTTAACTATTTTGATAGTGCTTCTTATAGTATAAATATAAAGTTATGAGAGTCATATAAATGGAATCCAATTATCCATATCTATTTGCTCTCATGTTAAACAAAATTATTCATTCTAGGATGAATTATGACTGCTTCGTCTCCAGAATTTAATAAAAACTGATTTCCTTTCACAATGTTAAATCATTAATGATGGCGGGGGGGAAATGCCTGCAATAATAATAATCAAATGATTTGGATCCAGGTTTTGCATGGCCTTAATTTATGTTTTCTCAGTTGTGTATTAGTTCATAAATTTTAATGCTCATAATTATCCATCTAGTGTGAAAAATGCATGTTCAACAGATTGCAGTTTGTATTTAATGAACATACAGTACATTTCACATGAAACCCATTCATCTCCTACATTTTACCTTACTCAGTACTGTTCCTAGTGAACTGTTCAGAAGACTTAACTTCCATGCGAGTCTGACTTTTTTCATTATTGTACTCAATACTGTGAGCTAGAATGTCCAGTCCAATATTCAGAGGTGTTCTATATTATTGTCGAACTAGTTTCTAATGGGACACTCTGAGTCTGTTTTTTTTCTAAATGGGGCTTCAGTGACTGTGTACATAACTTGTACACACAAATTTATCTTAATGGCCTGTGGAAATGGAAAGTTAGTCCCATAATTGGACAGTTGTTTGTGAAAATGCCTGATTTGCATGCATAATTGTGATGAGAATGCAAATTAGGAGTATAATTATGCATGTATAGTTACAAAATAATATCCTGTAATGGCCTGTGTCTATAGTACTGACAGATCAGAGGTCTGAACATTGGACCTTGTCCATTTGTGAGACTCTTCTCTTAAAAAGGGAGTATACTTGATGACACTGGCTGGCTTACCACCATTAAGTACGGGAAAGGGGGAAAATTGTAAAGGAGATATAGATTTATACTACACCCTGCAGGTTTTAAAGGATAAATGCTGCACTACAAAGTCTGATCTTGTCATAGAAATTTTTGTGGGGCTTTTTTGCATTTTTTGTGAAATTTTATATTTCTTAAAAACCCAATTTTCTTAAAAAAACAAATTTTTAATTGGAAAAAAGGTTTTTATGGAGAACATATGGAAGTGCTTTAAGAATTAATGCTTTGAAATGATTTTAGATGAATGCTCTATTTCTAAATGTTATTGATATTAAGAATGCAGAATAAAATACTGACAGATTCTAAGCTTGCAGCACAGACAAAAAATGCATGAAACTCACCCATAAGCACTCTAGGTAATGTTTTTAGAGACAAGAAATCCAGTGTCCAGACCCTTAGTTTTTTCATTAAGGGATAATGCTAGATCCAGGCCAAAAAATTCTTGATCCGCTATGCCAGTTATATCTGGCATACGTCTTTTTTGTGCTGACATGCAAAGCCAATGAATGCGTGTTCTTTTGATCCTGGTAGATAAAAGGGAACCTAATTGTCTTCTGTGCAAATAAGGAAAGAACAGTTTTCCTGTCTGTTTTCATTATGGACTTTTCAAGACTCATCCATCTACGTTCGTTGCACATAGCAGTGCATCATTTACATTCTTACTATTTAGGTACTTGATATAACATCAGTAGACAAAGTAATATACCTTGATACTCATTTAGGACCAAATCCTGATTGCCTTACTCCTCCAAAATCCCTGTAGTTCCATGATTATTTTCTTACAGTAAAACCAAGAATTGGATTAAATCAAATTGCCATCCTGCTCTGGTATCCTGGGCTCTGAATAACTTCCATATGCTTTTCTTTTGCAGAAGTTTGGATGGGGTTTATTGAACTATTGATCTCTAATAGGTTTTAATTCCTTTTCTAATTTATATGTGCTCCCAAAATGCAGAACTTTTCTGCCCAGGAAGGGGGAGCTGTCCAACATTTTTCAGATAATGTATTTTCCTAATCACTCTCTCTAGCCACTTATTCCATGACAGCCCTCAGCTTCTTCTGTGGGGATGAAAAGTTCACATGTTCTAAAATCATTCTTTGATAATGGTTTCATCCCCCTGAGCCTCAAATCACTTCTGTGATGTTGCTGGGATTTACTGTTCTGAGAAATAAAACTTCCACTGGTTTCATGACAAAGCACTATGCAGCATTTATGTCGTCATGAATACTGACCATAAAACTTTCCTTTTCAAGTTCCATATTGTTTGTTTCTCTGTGGCTTCCAAGAGTAAATTTCCATGTAAAAATACAAGTTCATTTAGCTCTCTGACTTGCAAATATAACCTTGAATCTAAAAGTCAAAGAGATTTTGTTTTTTTCCCCTTCTGGTTGGTGCATCATCAACAGTAAAGATTTTGCAGGCCAAATTCTGAGCTCAGTTATACTTGTGCAACCCCAAGGTTCTTAGGATTTGGTCCTGCAATTGGAACATAAGGTTGGATTCCGGACACCTCAGTGCAGGTTTGCAAAGGCAGAGGCCAACATAAGAAACCTCCTTTCCCTTGCAGAGCAACATGCTAGAATCTCAGAAAGTGAAGTGTTTTCTTAGCTGTCTAAAAGTACAGAGAAGTGGGGAATGGTAGGGTCATGGCCCTGCCACTCCTCTGCATCAGATAATGAAGATCAGTGTTGTCAGACATCACCAGTGTGATGCTCTGCTCTATCCAATGTTGATTATAGTTGGCTGCATGCATGTGTTCCCTCTGTATGCTGCCCTGGCTCTGTGCAGATAGCTGACCCAGCAGACCCCAAGAGAACCCCCAATGGCCACAGACTCCGATAAGGTACACAGACACCCAGCCAGGTTTATTGTCAAACAAAGCACAGTAATAGTTTCCCGCAGACTCTACCGGACATACTATGAATATGTGCCCCCTGGCAATGGACATGGCTCAGTTAGTGACAGGACTTTCCAGTGCCCCTTAGACTGGACAAAGACAAGCCACAGGTCAGAGCCAGGAACAGGGATCAGGAACAGGGCAGAAAGGCAAGCACAGGAGCAAAGCAGGGAACCAGGAACCAGGGGCAAGTCAGGAAGGCAGGGTCTGATGTAGTAGCCAGTAAGGAATTCACCTAGTTGCATGGATGACTTCCTGTCTCTCTTTCTGGCTTAAATAGTTTACCTGGCCCAGTCATGGACTCCGGTGTTTGTCCAGTCAGGTCTCTATAGGTTATACCTTTAGTGGAGCACAAAACCTTAGGGCAGGCCCGCAGACAGCAATTCTGGGCCCCAGGGCAGAACAGTCAATGCCCGCCCTAGAAAGTTTACAACGCTACTTTTTATCCCATTGATAACACATTAGAACTCACTATGCGTAAGTTGTGGCATTGCTTGATCTAGTTAACTTTTTTTTCCAGTTACAACACCAGTATTATACAAATGGTGAGCCTAAATATACAATGTAAAATTTGTTATTTTGAATTATATATTTAAATTAAATAAATACAAAACATTTAAAGAAGCAAAAGGTAAGAAAATACCTAAAGTATCAAGCAGGATAATTAAACACCCTAATCGTGTTTCCTGTGTAAGCTAAAGACAAGGAAAAAAACTGAATATGAGCAACAAAGTTAAAATATACAATACAATACAATACTTGTTCTGCTGGTGCTGTGGGACATCAACACCCAGAACAATGAGGAGACGGCAGGCATGGTGCACCACATCTACCGGGAGATCTCTGAGGAGGCGGACAGGGGCGAAGGCAGAGGGAAAACCCGCGCCTTGTTCCCTGGCTGAGCGGTGGAGGTGGCCCCTCATGCTGCACTAGTGATAGTGGCTCGTCAGCCAGTGCTAGTGGCAGCAAAGGGGGGGGGCGGGGCTAGCCCCAGCTGCCTCTCTGCCAACTTAGAGAGGCTCGATTGGGTGGCTGAACTTGCTGGCTTGTTTAGTGAGGAGCTGCAGCCCCGGGGGAGGAAAATGGTAGCACAGAGGGAGCTTGTTCCTCTCAAGTCTCCCTATCCTCAGCCCCGCAGCCAGACAGCAGGCACAGCGAGCAGCCAGAGGAGGCAGCAAGCTCTGCGGTTCCCAGGCTGCTATTCCTGAGACTCTGCCAGACCAGCAGGGTGCAGCAGTGCTCTGGCAAACTGTTACTGTCACAGTGAGGGATGGCAGTCTTTATAGAGCAGAAGCAGCAGGAAACCGGATATCTTTCTTTTTTTAAATCTTAAATTTTATTAAAAATATGTATCTATCCCATTCACCCAGGCGCATTTAAATTGCCAGGCCTCTAGGCAGTTGATGCCTTTCCTTCCCCCCCGACCCCACCCCCATTGGCAGGCCTGCCTTAGGATTCCCAATTCTCCAGTCACTAATAGAGGTGTCTGGTGGTGGCATAGATGCGGCAGCAGCTTAAGAGCCCCCTGGACCTGCAGAGCCTAACATTGAGCCCAATTGCTGCAGTCCTCAGGATTATTGCACTAAATTCAGAACACTGTAGAGGCCCTCCTCTTTGGTGGTCTTAACTTATTCAGCACATCCACCAATGACTCCTTGCATTCTCTGAAGGACTTTCACAAAAACTTTTCGTTTTTGGGCATATACTCCTGCAAACAAGAAGAGGGTTAGTCAGTCTCAGGCAGGTCAGAGGTCCCACTCTGCCCAGTTTCCCACCTACCTAGAATGCTGAGGGGAAGGTTATCAGCCACTGCACCTGGATTGACACAGGGGCTATAATCTACAAAGCATTGGTTTTGACACCTCAATCAAGGGCCACGAACACCTCTGTGCTCCAGATCTGATGCCGTTACACCCTGCCAACTTTTAAATCATCTCTGCCATTTTCCCAGCTCATGGGAGCAGATTACCACCAACAGATGAGTCCTGAAGGTTATAACATTAGGCTACTCCATCCATTTTCATTCCATACTTCCTTCTCTTCCTCCTTCCCCATCCTTTTTCTGGGTCCAATTTCATGAGCCTTGCCTGAGATAAGATGTTTACTCCCTCCTCCTCTTAGAAACCATGCAACTAGTTCCCACTCACTACAAAGGAAAAAGATTTTACTCCAAGTACCTTCCAAAGAAGGGCGGGTGGCAGCCAATTTTAGGTCTCAGAATGCTGAATACATTTGTCAAGATACAAAAATTCAAGATGGTAACACTCATAGTTATTATTCCACCCCTGGATTTGGAAGATTATTTTGCAACCATTGACCTTCAAGGCATGTACTTTAATGTCACAATACATGTGTCTCACAGGAGATTCCTACACTTTGCCATAGGTCAGGACCACTATTAATATTGAGTTCTCCCTTTCAGACGATCTACTGCTCCCAGGGTGTTTACAACAGTAATGGCAATAGTCACTGCATAGCTTTGCTAGTGGGGAGAAATTGTCTTCCCCTATCTCAACAACTGCCTTCTAAAAGGGTGTTCCTATATCAAATTTCAAAGAGCAGTAAAGAAGGCCAGGTCTTTCTTTGAAGACACTCTCTGTCCTCAGCTCAATACTCCAAAGTCCTTCCTCTTACCTCTAGAAGGGGTAGAGTTCACAGAGGCCACTCTTCATGTCATGACATCCAGAACCCATCTACCAGAAGACCGATTTCTCACTCTGATACACTTAATTGCACAAGTTCAAATGAGTACACAGGTCACTCCCAGATCATGCCTTCAGCTCCTCAGGCACATGGAAGTATGCTCTTTCATCATGCTACATGCTTGTTTACATCTGCACTACTTCCAGACCTGACTCAAGACAGTTTATACCCCCAATGGAGACAGTCTGAACATATTGCTCTCTAGTAGTCTTCCTCTACTGATGGAAGAATCCAGAAAAGGTGTGCTCAGTTGTTCCCGTCAAACATCCCCCTTCCACAGTTTCAGTAGTTTTGAATTAATCTTTCCTAGGATGGGGAGCTCATCTACAGAACCACATTATCCAGGATAGATGGTTAAATATCAACATTCTGGAGTTCCAGGCCATGAGATATGCTTGTCACCTCTTCTTCTCCATGACAGAAGATCACCCATCTGCATAATGACAGGCAACAGGGTCAGTATATACTACATAGATTGACAAGGAGATTGAGGTCCCCTTCCCTTTGCTCAGAGGCCATCAGGTTATGGAACCAGTTCACAGTGCAACAAATCCTTATCTTGACAGTTTTTGCCCAGTTTTTGCTCCACAACATCATAGTGGTGACCTCAGTAGACACTTCATTGAAGATCACATGTGGGAACTTGACAGATCCATACTCAGGCAGATATTCCTTACCTGGAGTTTTCTGTACATAGACCTTTTCTGCCATCACTGACAACTGGAAATGTGCAAAATTCTGATTGAGGGGAGGTCTTGGTTGCCATTCCATGGGTGGCACCTTTCCACTGTTTTGGTCAAGAAGTCTCCTACATGCCTTCCCTCTAATGCCACTAACCCTCAGGGTTCTAAACAAAATTAAACAGGAAAAAGCCATAAAAATCATGTTCACACCCACTGGCTGAGAAAAATGTGGTTTAGTTATCTACTTCACTTCTCCTCCTGGCCAGTGATCAGTCTCCTGTTGATGCCTGGTCTTCTCACTCAGGGGTTAGGGAATGTTTGTTACTCCAACCTGACCTCTTTGCGACTCAGGGCTTGGTACCTGGTTGGCTTTCAGGGTTAGAACTCTGCTGTTCAAGAAGTCCTGTTGAACAGCAGAAAGGAATCCACAAGGAAAACTTACCATCAGAAATGGAAAAGATTTTACCACTGGGTACACTCACCATCACTATCTAGAAAACCTTGGCACTCTGAAGCAGAGAGGTCTCTCTTTGAGCCTTAGTAAAGGTCATCTAGCTACTGTCACAAAGTCACATTTTCCTGTGGAAGTTTCTCAGTATTTGCAAACCATACAACTTCCAGATTCATCAGAGGGTTATCCAACCTCTTCTCAAAATCAGAAAGCCCACCCCAACTTTGCACTTGAACTGAGTTCTTAATTATCTGATGAAACCTCCCTCTGAGCCCTTAGCTACTTATATTCTTTTAAACTTTTCCATGAAAACCTCCTTTTTAGTAGCAATTACCTCTGCTTGAAGAGTTGGTAAATAAATTAGGAGTTGTGATAGCTGAATCCCCTTAAACTGTTGTCTTCAAGGATAAGGTACATCTCAGATCAAACCTGCAGTTCTTACCTAAAGTCACCTCCGATTTTCATATCAATCAGACAGTTCATCCGCTGGTCTTCCACCCTACTGCTCATCAGGCTAAGGAGGATTCTGCCTTTCACATCTTAGATGTTAGGAAAGGGCTAAGATATTATTTGGATGGATGAAACCTTTTTGAATTCCTCCAAGGCTATTTATATCCAGTGTTCACTCAGAGATTTTCTAAGTGGGTTTCTGGCTGCATCCTCTCCTGCTATGCAGCAGCTAATGTGCCATGCCCTGATTAGGTCATAGCCCATTCTACTAGTTCTCAGTCCACATCTGTTGCCCTCCTAAAAGATGTTCCTGTTGCAGAAATCTGCAAAGTGCTACATGGGCCTTGAGTCACACCTCCTCAAGACACTATGCCTTAGTGCATGCCTCTACAGCACATGTTATCTTTGATTCTGTAGTTCTGAAGACAGTTATAAATCTGGTTCTAAAGCTCATACTTCCTTCAGTGGATACTGCTCAGGAGTTATCTCAAGTAGAGCACCCATAGGGACACTACTCCAAAGAAGGAGAGGTTACTCACCTTGTGCTGTAACCAGAGTTCTTCAAGATGTGTGTGCTATGTGTGCTCTGCTACCCACTGTTCTTTGCCTCTGCTGCAGAGGCTGGTCTCCCTGGGATTGTGCAGTAGGGGAGGTATTGAGAGTGGTTCATCCCTCACAGCCCTATGTACCCCTGATATGTGGCATAAGAAAGATAGGGTGGATGAAAGGACCAGATAAACACTGCTGCTGAAAATATTCTATTGAAGGCACACATGCACCTCCAAAGGAGTACCCATCAGGATGCACATCCAGAAGAACTCCAGTTACTGCACAAGGTGAGTAACCTGTCCTGCTTAATTTGTTCAGGAAGGCTTTTAACATCTGAATGATATGTCAGCAAGTGTGTTAAGCTGAGTAGGCATACAAGATCAACAAGGGGCAACTCTGAATAATGTAGTTTAGTAGTAAGCCATTCTCTCTTGCTACAGTAACTTTGTTACTTCCATAGCACTAGATTCCTAGCATATCAACTGATAGATTTACCTACTTTAAAGACTCATTTACGCAAATCTGTGCAAAAGAAAGTCAACATTTAATTTGTGTTTATTAACATAAATCTATTTAATATTTGTTCAAAGAAGGCAAAGATGGGGTCATGTATTGGCATATGTAAATACTCCACTTCTTGGAGTTGAAGAAAGAACAGCTTATGACTGAGGAATATTCATGCACAAGATGAGCTCAAATTATCTGCTACAAAAAAACAGACAAACCAGAAACAAAAACAAAATTTAATTTCCACCTTAAATCAAACTAAGGTAGTGAGAAAAGAATACTACTAATTTAATTTAGATGCTGTATTGAAGAGAAGTCTGCATATTGACCTTGGAGTTCTTAAAGTTCAGCAGCACTGGTGTGATTACATTTCATTGTTAATGGGAAGTTCAGCAACAAAATTAAATAGAAATTGCTGCATTTGAATTATTTTTCTTGTCCTATTTTTACTTTTCCTTGCATAAGGTATTACAAAGCTTGGGTAAAGTAAAAAGTTTCCAAACAATCAGCTGGTGGAAATACAGAACAGTATAAACTAGAATATGGAAAATAAGTTCAAAGTCCAAGTGCAGATAGTGAGATTTCTGGGTTGTTTTTTTTTCCCTTCACATTTTGGCATAAACAGATAAATTTCCACTTGCTTGGATTCCTTGCACCACCAATAGGCCATTTGCATATGGTGTGCTCTGAGTCACTGCAGCCACCTGTGATACAATAGTAGTGAAATAAATTAAACTCTGTACAAATATCTCCAAAATATCTTGAAAATGAAAACAAAATGCAACGTCACAATGCAGAGTTAGGGTACCAGCTTTCCTCAGTGCAGGGGGAAGGAAGATAGGCACACACACACACACACTGAACATAACAAGCTCTATGAAAGGATAATCTGGCATTAAATCAGAATCATAGCTTCATAGCACTTAATACCAAAAAAAGTCCATATTGCAGGATGAAATTAAATCTGTCAAATAGTGATTGCTCCCACTCCCTCTTGGGACTGGATCATTTGGCACATCCATGCAATAATAATTCTTCCAGCTATTTTGAAATAAACCCTGTAAAAACACTTTACTATATGTTTCTGTTTTGCAGCTTTAATTGTGTTGGTCTCATAGTTACATAAATAAATGTAAAAAAACCCCAGAAATCTGAATTGTGATTGAAAGCAGTTATGTAAAATTGGCTTCTAACTATAACTGGAAAAGAAGGAACTGTACTGTTCCACATCATAAGGGATGTTCCAGGGTGTTGATGTGGAAGAACAGAAAATAGATACAGAGAATTGCCCTTTTCAAATTCCAGCAGCAAAACAAGAGAGAGAGAGAACTTTCTAGAAGTGGAGGATTAAATCATTACACCTTTGAAATGAGATGTAATGGGAAAATCAAGTGTGTGATCTCAGTCGTGTGGACAGTTATGCATGTACTTAACTGTTATGCATATGAGTATTCCCATTGCTTTCAGTTGGACATATGTAAAGTTAAGCACATGTATAACTGTTTATAGGTGAGGCTTCGGAGTTGCTATGCAAGGGCATATATCTTGCTGCTTTTACTGGAGTAAGCAGGGTAGATGAGAAGTCATTGGGACTATTGAGTTTAACAGAATTTGGTCTTTGCTTGGAAGCTCTTAATTTTGAATATTCTTATTGTACCTCAGTCTGAAGATGGGATGTTTTAATCCTCAATTTCCAGAGAAGTTTTCTCTTTTCATTTATTTTTGCTACTGTAATTTTGAAAAGGCCAATTTTCTGTAACCGTGTTCTGTTCCTGCAGAAAATATTATATTTGCAACAAGCAGTCTGTTATTTTCACACAATAGCACATCACTTTACAATTCCAGTACAGTAATTATCATCATTGTGGGTCAGTGCTTATAAGTCTGCAGGCATTTTTTGGCCCCATTTTTTGAAATCTTGTGCTTTCATCCAGTTTCCAAATGTAGTCCAAGCAATCAGTCTATTTCATTGTCACAGAATAAGCCCTGTATAAAAATCAACCTTCTTCATTTTTTTTGAAAAGTTTACTATTTTAAATTTGAGTCATATTTCTGTAGTAAAAGTTGCTGTCTTTGTGCATCTCAGTTCTGAAACTCTCACAATATTTTCTCAAACATAGTCCTCCCTAACAAAAAATATAAACTCTATCTTGATCAATACAATAATTCCTTAGAGGCAGCACCAACCCTTCCTAAATTGCTTAACAAAGGGACTGTCTTGGGATCCATTCTAAATCAATGGATCAAATGAGCAATTTTTTGTGCTAATAAAGAAAGTCAGCCAAATATAGAAAGTTATGCACCATTGCAATGGCTGAGTTTAGCTGAAGCACTTGTATGCTTTTGCTCAAGAATTGCATCCTTGAGGACTGAATGAAGGATGGTTTTTGTGTATGAATCACTGTGAAACTTATTTCTTCATCTGTCCCGCTGAGGTGAGTTTGTGTACTTTCAGTGATTACCCAAAGCTTATCTGTTCAATCAAGCCTTCGCTAAATGGCTGTATACTTAAGGCTTCTTTATGCACAGAAATTGCACTGGTTTAACTAAATGTATGATGATGCACCAATATCGTTAAACAGATGCAACTTTGTATGTGGGTGCTGTACATCAGTTTAAAGCTGTCTTATTTCCTCTTAGCTTGCCCCATAATAGTAGGAACATGTGAAACCAAAGTAAACCAGGTTTAAACCAATGTAGACTATCCACACATAAAATTGCACCAGTTTAGCTAAATCAGTGCAACATCACACCTTTGGTATAACTTTGTGTGTAAACTAGGCCAAAGTAACTATATTTTCCTTTAATGCTTGTCTCAGTTCTTTCCTAGTGGGTGGGTGACAAACTAGGCAAGAGTTAGCATGGTTTAAATCTGGAAAGATCTCTGAATGAAGTTCCGGTGCACAGTCTGGACTTAAAAAAAAGCTGTTTAAAACTTCCAAACAGGCTGGCCCAGCAGTCTGGTCGTATCACATTGTGTTGCCATATGGGGGAATCAGAGTTTGTTTCCTGACTTAACCTCAAGTTTGCTAGTCAGTGATCTTAACCTCAGGGTCCCTGAGCTAGCAGCCCTGTGAACTCAGTCAAGAAGATCCCTTTTGAACGGTTAGTGTGCAAATAATTTTTCCATTGCACATTTTTCCATTTTTTTACTGAGGTTTGCCAGATAACATAAATCAGACCTGTGGGGTGGTGCTTTTCATACTGGGGAAGAGCTAGGTGTCTGATAGTGTCTATCCAGTAGTATCTATCTAAATACCTCAACAGATATGCAGGCCTGATTTCCCTCTCACTCACTCTGGTTTTTCACCACTGTAATTCCTTTAACTCAAGTGGAGTGACTCCTGAGTGAAAGGAGAATCTGGCCCATAGACAGTACTTTAATCTGCATAATTTATAGTTAGGTGAAACACTTTTGATTTCATTATATCTGATTTACTCTTCTTTATCTCTATTAAATATCACTGTCATGAATATTTGCTTTTGGCAATATGAAAATCTGCTTTTGCTGACATCCTTTGACTCATATTTATGTCACACAATGTCCTTTGGAGCCTACATTGGTGAAATGTACTTTATTGCCCCATCATTTCACCAACCAACTCATCATATGCTAGTACTCACTGCTATTGGTGTAATGTTCGTATAGCTAATGTACATTTTGTGCTGTAAGTTTAAATTGCCAAACAATACTTTCACATCTTAACTATGCAAGGGTTTATTTCATTGGTTTAAAGTACATTTAAAAGTGACGATTTTATTCATAACTTGCATAACGGTCACCTTCACATCTAACTGAACAGTCTGTTAAAAAGAGAGGCAAGAAATACTCTACTTCTGTCAGTGATTTTAATTTGTGTAGATATAAAATTAGCTAAGCACACAGTTTCTCTCTGAGGCTGCAGTCAGAAAGCCAGATTTTCTTCCCAGATCAATTTATGCAAGAGGATAAAAGAGGAGGTAGAAGCATACTAAATATGAAATATCTGAAATCTTATAGATGCTTTGGAAAATTCAGATTTCTTTATGATTACAATTAAATTTCTACTATGAGTCAGCAGAATCATGACCTAAACTTTCCCAGAAGTGAAAACTGGTAATAAATAGTAAAAAGACCGGGTAAGAGTAAATGTTTATATATACATATAAAATATTTCTCTAGTGATAGGGACATCTATTCTTCTTAATATCTTCTAATAAATTTGATAATTTACAGAAGGACTGCACTTTTCCAATCACTTGCATTGGTTTTGTAGGTTCTTCCATGGGCTTCCACTTTATCTCCACTTTGTTTTTAATTAAAAAAGAAATGCATGTAATTACTCCATTATAATTCTCTTTGTGATAGTACAAAGGCACCGAAAATGAATTGCATTATTTGAGAAGGCCAGCAATTATGAAAGATAATCCAAATGGCAGTGCTTGCCCGGTAAAAGTGAATGATAAAAGAGATGTTGCTATGTCCACATGTTATGAAGCAGATGGTGTCCACACCCCAAGTAATCATTCCCCCCTCCCCAATTTCCTGATCTCTAGAAGGGGATTGGATGGGAGTAGGAGCGGTTCTTTTACTTCCAAAAGGCCTAGTGCATCCAAACACCTTAGTGTATCTAAGCAATGATATCAGTGGGGTGAAACTGGAATCAGATTTAAGGGCACTATAGTCAGAGAGGTTTTATAATTTTTCCTTCTGCTTGGGGTCTAGTTGCTATTATCTTGGCCTTTGGGACAAAAGGCACCATTTTAAAACGTAGAATGGAAGAAGTATATTGAGTGACCGCAAGAAAACATTTTTTTTGTAAACGTATGTCTATTTCTACTAGCAGCATCTGTGTCAGTGGTGTTATGGTTGTATATTTATTGTAAATAGTCCTTTTCAATTTCTGAGGCAGAAGAGTTGTTGATAAAATTTGAATTCGGGTCTTTTATATGGAAAAGCTTGTCATCAAATCTGAGGCAGTGATTTCTGAGTGAAGGAATACCAAATGTTTTGTGAGAACATTTGTGCATTCCCTTCGAGGAAGCCCTTTTACTGTGCCTCTGTGTTTTAATGGCTTTGGACCAGTAAACACCTATGGTAAGTGACAATGAAAAGTAATCTTTTAAATTTTTCAGTTTGCACAAATGCTCTTCTCCAAGAGAGAACTCAAATGAAGATTATATGAAGAGGGTGGCAGACTTTTAGTCCCTACATAGGTATGCAGAACTCTTCTGTTTAAGTTGCCCTGACTTTGGGTGCTAAAACGCTGTTAAGTTTGGGGTAAATACTGCTGGATTATTCTGGCTGTGACAGATAGTGCATGCAGTTGCAGTATCTTTGGGGACCATGTTGTGTTAAGTGTATGAATGGTTTATGTTACGTTGTGGGCTAGGAGTTGTATGTAACTCCAGAGTGGGAGGGTTGCTACAGCTCCACCGGGAATTCAAAACAGTCGAGGGTGACAGGTGGATCATTAATGTTATAAACACATCTGGAGGGGGACCAGCCCCTAGAAGGCTTTCATATACTGGTTCAGACTGGTTTTTCCAGAAACCAACAAAGAAAAGCCTTTTAATTTAAAAAAGCTGGATTTCAACTGACTTGAGGCCTTCTTTCTGATCTATCAAATGCAGAGCCTGGTGTCAAAGGTGGGCTGCAACCCTTACAGGTGGGTTGGAAATATATTGGCCTATTAAGGTCTCATAGCACTGATTGGTGACCTCTGGGAATCGGAAACTTAAGTGGGTGCCCTTGAAAGACCATGGAAGGGGAATGTGGGTGTAAGTACCCTTAAATATTGAAATAGGCAGGGGGCAAAGTTAGATCTAACTAGGCTATAAAGGAAGTAGAAATTAGGGAGATAAGAGATAAAAAATTTTTCTTTATATTTAAAATTTTGCTGTATGTTTAGAGTGCCACCAGATAATTGTACCTGAAAACTGGTATTTTGCTGAACTGTTTTAGTGGATTAGAGACACTTATAAAATGAACTTTAGAGCACATTTTATCTATTGAGCTTGCCGCCAACTAGTCAATACCAGCATCTTGAACCGTGCAAAGAAGTACTGCCCTTGAAAATGCTAATTTTCAGAAAGACAGCACCCATGGGTGGTGCGTGAATCGCCGGCTGGGGAAGGCTTGCCCCCAATCCTGCCCCTTCTGCCTGAAGCCCTGCCCCTTCCATCCTCCGCCGGAGCCCATAGCCCCCCCACCATGGCCCCAGCCCTCACCTCAGGCTAGTGCCCCCAGCCTTGGCATGCTGGGGGGGTGGGCAGTGCAGTCCCAGTCCCAGAGTGCCAGGAGGGTGGGTGGTGCATCCCCAGGGCCAGCTTGAGCCCTAGCTGGGACCATGGCACAGGGACAGGGGAACTGGCAGGAGGGAGTCTGGGGACGGAGCATGGGAGAGGCAATGCCTGTTTGGGGAGGAACAGCTTCCCCCAGCCTATGATACCCCCTGACCATGACAGCACCACCTCAGGCAGTTCTGATGATTGATGATGTAAAATTATTACCAGAAATATAATATATGGGAGGTTGGTACTCCTGGTGCACATAAGGGTGTCTTCTTCACTCTTACCAAGATGTACACACATGTGTAGGCACTCACACAAATGTTTTCAGTTTTGTTGGTGGCATTTTCCTTTAGTAAAAATAGTCTGTTGTTTCCCCTCTATTTTTCCTTCAATTACTACAGTATTATGATTCCACAGAGCACAATTTCTGCTGCATGCACAGTCAGTAATTGAATTGTAGAGGAAAGCATCTATGGAGATATGTAAAATCAAGATTTCCAGCTTTTTATGCAAGTGTTTTGCCCATGGAAGCGAAGAAGCAGCTGTACTAGCTTAAGGCAGCAGAGATTCTGCTAAAAATAACACAGGCTTCCTTGTACTATTTTTTGTCAATTCCTTCATTTCTTCTTCAGAAGCTGTAAGTATTTACTAATTCTCCTTTATTTATCTCCTGACTGCTTGGTAGTATATGCAAAAAAATAACTGAAACAGGCTTCCTAAGACTAAGATTGTGCTTAACCCCAACAATTTAAAAAGTACTCAGAATCCCTTGTTTAATCATTACAAGTGATCTGCCTTAAAATTTTTGTTCCTGTCTTCATGTGCTTCCTGTACCTTTTATTTATGGCAAGATAAAAACAATGGTGAAACTTAGCTAGACCATAATAGACTTAATCTCTGGCTATAAGCTTGTGGAACAATTGGATATCTTTGAGATCATGTCATTACACAATGGAATCTGTCACTTAGTCTGCATAATGATTAGAATTTAGAAATGAGGATGATACCATTTTAAAGGTTCTGAGTTTGTGCAAGGTTTGAATAAATAAGAAGTAGGGATTTTTAAAATTAATATCTTACCAGAAATAATGAGGGGTCATATGGATTTGAAGTTTGCGACCCTAATGGACAGAAATTTTATGAGAAGAAGCTTTCTCTTTTTGGACAGGACGAGACCATTCTCACAGTATTTATCTTTAAGCATCCAGTCACAACTTAAATTACTAATTTTTTTCTAAGCTTTGAAAGGGTTGAAAAAGAAGTTTGGGTTTTATCTCAGTGGATTCTTACTTTATTTGACCCAGTTTTTGGATCTGTAATCAGAATATATTTTTCTATTCAATCCATACACCCAAAGACTGAGGTGGATAGTCTGTCAATGCCATTCTAAATGGTGGCCCAAACTAGTTGTATGAGGTGTCCCAGCTCAGAGAGGTTAGGTTGCTGTGCTTGATCTTAAATGAAGATCTTGACAGACTTCTTTCATTCAAATGCTTGCCAAAGTTCTTAGTAATAGAGAAACTACACAGCAGACCTTCATTTAATTGAATTTTCGAGATGTAAAATGAAGGATAAAGCTAGAAATGTAAACACAGCAATAGTAGGTAGAACATGTAGACCGGCTGCACATCTTGTTTTATTTTAACACAACAAAAATGCTACAGTATGATCAGCCATTCTGCTTCAAATAATGAATTCATTCATTAAGAAGACAAGAATACCTAACAATCCAAGAATTCTGAACAAAAGTAAGCATATTTAATATGGAATTAAACTACTTTAAGAATGTTATTAAAAAGAATGGGATGTATAAAAACAGCAGACAATTCAATACAACATCATTTAGAATACAATGCTACAGTGAAATGGTGAAGGATGAAAATTCATCTGGAAAAATTAACAAATTGCATTTATAGCATCTGGCTGTGAAAGTTGCAATGATTGAAGGAAAGCCAGAAAATGTCAGTATGGTATAATCACTCTGCCTCCAAACAGGTTACAGAGAAAATGAATATAAAAAATGCCTATCTTGGGCTGCATGCAAGTATGTACAAGTGGTTGCCTAGTTTTTAGGTCCATTTATTTCAACTTAGGTGTTTGTATATGCATATGCCTAATTTGTACGTGTAAACATGATAATTTTTGGGACTAGTCATATGAGTAACTGTTCATCAATATGAGTAAACAGTTCTCAATCTGGCCCATGGAGAGGGAGCTAGATTTCTCCAGCACAGAAAGTACAACGGCCTGTAAATTCCTTTGCTAAAAGATTCACAGAAAGTAGAAACAAAAGAGGCAAGAACAGGTTAAAAGTAAATTTGTTTAAATGGATAGTAATGGAAAACCAACTCTAGTAATTCCCCAGCTTATAGTAGAATGCAATTCACTAGGGCAATTGCCAGTAAGGGAATATCTACACTGCATTTTGGAGCTCGTGGGAGCAAGCACCCAGCCTGGGTTGATAAGCATGATTTTCACTGGCTTTCTAAAGAACTGTGGAGACAACATTTTGAAGTTATGGTTCGGGCTTGAGCTCGAATTCTAAAGTCCACCCCCTTCTGTAGGCTTCAGAGCTTGACATCTAGCCCAAGCTGCAATTTCAAAGTACTGTCTACACAGTTCTTTCGAGAAACCAACACAAGCCCCCCTAGCATAAGACAACGCATGCCTTCTGATACTGGGTTCAGGGGCACAATCTAAATGGGAGGACACTTGACCTCCCCACGTGTCTCCTCTGCCCAGCAACCTCTCAGCCTGGGGCCCCCATGCTCTCCCCACCCCATCAAAGTTACCTGCAGAGGGGGTGGGGCTCTGTCCTTTTCCCTCCACACCTCCCCCTCTGCACGTTTGGCAGCTGGCCCCCGGCAGGGAGCAGAAGGGAACCACTTCTCATGCCGGCTGAAGCTGGCTGCTCAGGGTCACTGACTCTGTGTAGCGCAGCAGCTGCCTGAGAGAGCCTGGCTAGGGCAGTGACCCACCCCATCCTCTCTGCTCCCTGCCTGGGCCCGGCTACCAGTCACGGGGCCTGAGCAAGGAGGAGCTCCCCCTCCCCACCAGCACTTTTCCGGCTCACTTGGCCACCGTCCCTGGCAGCTGGGCCCAGGTGGGGAACAGAGGGAGTGGGGTGGGCTTCCACCCCTGCCAGGCACTCTCTCAGGCAGGTGCCGTATTGAAGAGAACAGCGACCCAGAGTGGACGGTGTGAGAAGTAGCTGGTCCTGCCCCTTCTGGGTCCAGGCAGGGAGCGGCTGCCAGGGACAGGGGCTGAGCGTGCTGGGGGGCAGACACAGTGGGAGAAGGGAGCCCCTCTCTGTGCCCCCAGGCAGGCCAAGCAGAAATCTGGGGGGAGCCACTTGTAGGGGGGCATGTGGGGTTATATTGCCTATGCCCCCTAGCCCAAGTTTGTTGACCCAGACTGGGAGGCTTGCTCCCATAGGCTCCAAAATGCTGTATAGACATACCCTGAGAGGCATCCTCTTGTTGTCAAAGTAGAGGACTTTAGTGAAGGATCTGGTCCGCAGTTGTGTACCTTAACCTCAAGACTATGTCTTCTCCCTGCAATTGTTCTAGCTGATTATCCAAATTACCCAGAGATTTGTTGTCCTTAATAATCAGGCACATAGCTGTCTGACTTTATGAACTAGTTGTCTTGCAACATGGCCAGGATGGATACTGTGAGTACAGGCAGGAGGTTCTCCTGCCATGTTAAATTCAAGAAACAATCTGGTATGAAGGCTGAGAGAAATTATCAGAAGACCCATATTGGAACATATATTTGGAACTGTAATGCCTCTGGGCCTTGGTTTAAGGGTTTCTGTAAACCAAGCTCCCATGTGTGGGTGGTCAGAACTTCCCATTTCTTCTCTCCCTGCAGATATGAAAAATGTGGACAGAATTTTTTGTTTTAGGTTATTTGTCGGTAGTTTATCTGAGAACAATCTACACCCAGGAGAGAATGAGTGTCCTATGCACAGGCTTCTGAAAGTATTCTGAGCAGTTATGTAGGCCTGACTCCAACCCCTCATGTTTTCTTCTCGCTCACGTTCCTTAATCACTACCCCTCCTCCTTACCTGAGGCTCCCAACCCTTCTTCCTTCCCCTACCTCCCATTTCTGTTTCTCCTCCTCCCCATAATACCCCCATCCCTCACTGCAGACCCAATCACCTTTCCCTATTACCAACCACTCTTCCACCCATAATTACCCCTCTTGTCTCAAAAAACTTTCACAGAGGCAGTGTTTACAGTTCTTTTTCAGATTTCTACCCAGGGTGGGTTTCCAACTGTAAAATTGCAGGCTCAGAGAGGTGTTAAATGGCCCATTAATCTCAATGAGATATTCTTAGCTGAAAGAAAATACCTGATGAAGATGAATGCAGCCTGAAACATTAGCTCTGAGAAGTGTAAACTGCTCCATTCATTTCAATGGGTATTCCCTTTCCCCCTCTCCAGTCCTGGAGAGTTTCTGATATGTGTCAAGCATACTTGTTCTCAGGGCCCAAATGGTGTGCCAGGTGAGGAGTGTCTTTAGTGCCCAACCCCCTCCATTTGTTAAACTTTTGAATACCTTACAGCCCACCCTGAGCCTGGCAACTCAGGCAGTTTTGTGGGTCGCCTGCCCCTAAACATGGCCCTGCTTGTTCTTAGCTCCTCATCCCGGCCGCATCAATGTGTTCTTGACACATGTACCCAGCATGGCTGTCCTAATCTCCCCACCCAGAGGAGGGGAGGGGTAGGGCTTCCCCAGATCCTGATACATATGAGGGGGTAAGAAGAGGGGCCGAGGCACCCCAGATAGGCAAGCCCCCTCCAGAATCTGGCTCATATGAGTGGGGGTGGGGGTCAGGGAAGAGAGAATCACACCCTTGTAGATGGGTTGGGTATGCCCATATCATGGTACACACAGAAAGGGCAACGTGGTGTTGATAAGCACCCCAGACCCTATTATCACCCAGAACACCTGCGTTCCCCTTCCCAGTGCCCCAGCATTCACCTCACACTCATACATACCCATTCTAGTTTCTCTCCTCCTCAGCTGATCCCCCTGTTTCCACCTACTCTTCCACCCCAATCCCCCTCCCCTCCCAGTAAGCATTTGCTTGTATAAAAATAGTTTGAGCACCTTCTGAATATTCCACTGTACTTAGATTACATTTCCCCAAAATAAAAATCCCCCTATGTGAGGGGCAGACTGGAGCAGTATGTCTGCTTTTTTTACTTCAGATTTCTGCCATGGAACCTGGGGTTTGTGCTTAGATTCAATGACCATAACATATCCTCAGAGCCATGGTCCTGTGATGGAGAGGTAGTTTTCCAGATAGTTAGGCTCATGACTAGCCTCACATGCTTAATCACAGTCTCAATGGCTACACTGAGCACTTGCCTAGAGAGAAGCTAACTGGAGAAGCAAACTCTTTTTCAAATAATGTTTTAGTTGACTTCCCCCAAATGGCTGGTGTGTGTTATGCGCTCTGTTGAGGGTAACCCTCGCGGGTTGGAGACCCTGGTGTGATGATCTGAGCCCTGAGTTGACCTTTCTCTGTGAGCACAAAAAAGGTTGCCGCAATCTCTCAACTTTAAGAAAAGTTGTTTTTTCCCTTAGGAGTTGTGTCTCTGGAACCCCTTGGTCAGAAGCACCAAATGTGGATTACTAACAGTACTCTGTGACCCCATGAGGAACACCAATTACAAGACAATTCGAGTAACTATGTAGATTATAGATCCCTTAGATTAAGAGTCGAGCTTTAAACAGAAAGTTGTTTTTAAACTTAACTATAGCACAGCTGTCATTCTGCTGTAATAGAAGCCTATCTAATGTAGAAGGAGGACTTCTCCATAAGTCGGCACTTTCTCTGATAAGCCTAGCTTGTCTGTCATGAGATCTGACAGACGCATGCTCTGTGTCCTGTACCTGTTCATTCAGGGAAATACTTGATTCAGTGTGATGTTGCAGAGTAAACAGTAAGTTGCAAACACATTACAGAGATTGTTGTTTGCCAAACAGATTGCTCTCTTATATCAAAGCAAGCATATATTAAAACTTAATCACATAAAGTGACATAGTGTACTGAATTGTACCTCTTCTGTGTGTGGATTTCAGATAGTGTAGGCAATGGTAAAGCTAGGATAGAGCACAATATGGCATCCTACTAAAAAGCACAGGCCATGCTCGCCTTCTGAAGCCTCAGGAGATGCAGTATTTCTTTCCTGAATGATGATATCATAATGCCCAATAGGTATGATAGTCTCTTCATTCTTTCCATTTATGCTTGCATCTACCATGAAGCTGCATGGAAAAATATTCCAGCTTAGCCCTAGCCTTGACAATAGCAAAACATGTGAATAGAACTCAAATGTTAATTAGAGCTCATCTGGTTCAGAAAAAAAACAACAACCGCTAAATTCATTTCTTCCACCTAATTCCAGATTACAAGAGCATTCCTATCCAAACACAGAAACCTGTGGCCCAGTTCCAGGTCTCCTCTTCCCAACTCTCTGCCTTTCCCATCTGCAAATCTTTTCCCTTTATTTCAGATGTTGCTGAATCCAGTCAACACTTCTGTCAATCAGTACGCTGAGCCTGAGAGCTCAGGAGTTCTAGCTTCACAGTGCTTCCCTCCTATGAGACTCTGTATACAGTCCATGAAGAAACCATCATCAATTCAGTCTAGACCAATGGTTCTCAACCAGGGGTATGCGTACCCCTGGGGGTATGCAGAGGTCTTCCAGGGGGGTACATCAACTCATCTAGATATTTGCCTTGTTTTATAAACAGGCTACATAAAAAGCACTAGTGAAGTCCGTGCAAACTAAAATTTCATATAATAGTTTGTTTATATTGCTCTATATACTATCCACTGAAATTTAAGTACAATATTTGTATTCCAGTAGATTTATTTTATAATTGTATGGTAAAACAGAGAAAGTCAGCAATTTTTCAGTAACAGTGTGCTGTGACACTTTTGTATTTTTACGTCTGATTTTGAAAGCAAGTAGTTTTTAAGAGAGGTGAAAATTGGGGTTATGAAAGACCAATCAGACTCCTAAAAGGGGTACAGTAGTCTGGAAAGGTTGAGAGGCACTTGTCTAGACTGTGTAGCCTGAAGGCGGTAGTGAGAGATGAAAGCCAGTATCTAGTAAGATTAAAGGACGAGGATCTTTAAGCAAGTCTATATTGGGAAGACTGAAGAGAGATCTACTTATGCACAGTTGTTCTGAGGGGGAATATATATGAGTAATGCATCTTATGGCAGAGAAGAAGAACCAGTTTGAGTTTGGATATTTATGTAAATGGGTATATGGGAGAAACCCCTCCATTCTGTGAGGATGAAGAGATCCTTGAGATATAGTGATAAGGTGCAACATACTGTACTGATGCTGTCAGCTATACACACAAGACACTTTAGAAATTCTCCTTCCCTTTCTGAGGGATTGAACTAAATATTCCTTTGCCATTAGCTCCTTTATGAAGGAGGTACTCACTGTGTCCTATGAAACAGCTCCTCCTCCCCATCTGGCAAAATTCTCTCTCAGGTCCACAGAGGTTTACCTGAAAGATGGCTCAGGGAAGAACACAGCAATTAATTGAAGCAGTATTTTCTCAGAAGAACAATAATGAGGTCTCTGAGTTGCTGATGCCCTTTGCACTTGTTTTATAATACAGAATCATAGAAAGGTAGAGCAGGAAGGGACCTCAAGAAGTCATCAAGTCCAGCCTCCTGCACTGTGGCAGGACTAAGCAAACCCAGACCATCCCTGACAGGTGTTTGTCAAACTTGTTTTTAAAAGCTTCCAATGAAAGGGCCTCCACAACCTCCCTTGGAAGCCTATTCCAGAATTTGTTCTAACCCTTACAGTTAGAAAGTTTTCCTAACATCTAACCTAAATCTCCCTTGCTGCAGATTAAGCCCATTATTTCTTATCCTAACTTCAGTGGACATGGAGAACCATTGATCATCAATCTCTTTATAACAGCCTTTAACATATTGGAAGACTGTTATGAAGTTCCCCCTCAGTCTTCTTTTCTCAAGGCTAAACATAGCCATTTTTTTAAACCTTTCAGATCAGTAGATCAGTTTTTCTAAACCCTTTCATCATTTTTGTTGCTCTCCTCTGGACTCTTTCCAGTTTCTCCACATCTTTCCTAAATTGTGGTGCCCAAAATTGGACACAGTGGGACCTCATCAGTGCCATGTAGAAACAGGACAATTACCTCCTGTGTCTTATGTACAACCCTCCTGTTAATGCACCCCAGAATCATATTACCCTTTTTTGCAGCTATATCACATTGATGACTCATATTCAATTTCTGGTCCACTATAACCCTGAGATCCTTTCCAGCAATGCTAATACCTAGGCAGTTATTCCCCTTTTGTAGATGTTCATTAATTTTTCCTTCCTAAGTGAAGTACTTTGCACTTGTCTTTTATTGAATTTTAACATGTTGAATTCAGACCAATTCTCCAATTTGTCAAGGTCATTTTGAATTTTAAACCTGCCCTCCAGAGGGCTTGCAACTCTTCCCAGCTTGGTGTCATCTGCAAATTTTATAAGCATATTCATTACTCCATTATCCAAGTAATTAATGAAAATATTGAATAGTACTGGAACCAGAACTGACCCCTGCAGGATCCTACGAGCTACATCCTCCCAATTTGACAGCAAATCATTGATAACTATTCTTTGAGTACAGTCTTTCAGCCAGTTGTACACTGACCTTATAGTAATTTCCTCTACACCACATTTCCCTAGTTTGCTTATGAGAATTTCATGTGGGACTGTATCAAAAACCTTTCTGAAATCAAGGTATATCATGTCTACTCTTTCCCCCCCCTCACTAGGCCAGTAACCCTATCAACGAAGGAAATTACAATAATATACCCTTCAGTCTCTCTCTCTAGGATGATCAGCAATGATTCGAGATACAAAGAGAAGATCAGGAGAAAGCCACAGGCTTATTTATTAATTCACTAGAGTATGAAGAGATGTAATAGAGCGAAAAGAGGCATTGTGACTGCCACCACTATAGCAGTGCTGACACTGAGGAAGTAAAGGGATAGTACTTGCAGTATTATGTTTTTGTAGCACCTAGGTCAAGATACCAGTCTCATCAACTAGAGCATGATGAAAATGGATATAGACAGCCAAGCAAATACATATGGTATGAGTACCAAGTGTATTTCTTAAGTGCAGTATTCCCCCAGTTGGCAGAGTCCACATAAGCTGTCATGATTTTTTTTAATGTATGATTAATTAGATAGGTCATTGTTAGTTTCAGTTTGAACTGGATTCATTTTTGAAAAAAAAAAAAAGGACTTTCTACATTAAATAGAGAACATTATATGGAATGGAGTGTTCATCATCTTCCTTCTCTCCATGCATGAAACTGATAAAAGAGTAAAATGGAGGGAAGAAGGTATCCGGTATCCAGATGACTTTTAACTGAATGAGATCACATTCATGGAGGAGAGGGCCCTTTGTTATTACAATAGACAGCATTTTAAAACAACTTTTCTGATTAGTTCTTTAGCACTGAAACATAGAAATGAAGGGCTGGAAGGAACCTCGAGGTCATCGAGTCCATCTCCCTGCACTGAGGCAGGGCCAAGTAAACCTAGACCATCTCTGACAGGTGTTTGTCCACTCAGTTCTTAAAAACCTCTAATGATGGGGATTCTACCACCTTTCTTGGAAGCTTACTCCAGAGCTTAACTACCCTTGCAGTTAAATATTAGGAAAAATGTTCTAATTTAAGGCTGTAAACTCCCCAGTGTAGCCATGCTCGAAATCTCCCTGGCTGCAGGTTAAGCCCATTACTACTTGTCCTGCTTTCAGTGGACATGGAAAACAATTGATCACATTCTTCTTTATAACAGCCCTTAACATATTGGAAGACTGTTATCAGGTTTCCCCCTCACCATTGCCAAGTAGAGCAGGACATTTATCTCCTGTGTTTTACATATGACTCCTGTGAATACACCCCAGAATGTTAACCTTTTTCACAACTGCATCACAAGGCTGACTCATATACAATTTGTAATCCACTATAACCCCAGACTCCTTTTCATGAGCTACTAAAGCCCAGTTTTGTTATATACTCCATGTAATTCATGGGAAGTTTTAAGTGGCACTTTTGGATTTCATGGATACTTCTAAGTCATTAAGTTCGGGAAGGGGCAGGAGAAGGCTTCACATGGAGTGGCCATTTTATTTAGTTGAATTCTGTTGGCCCTTGTCCAAAGCCTATTGAAGTCAATGGAAACATCCTATTGACTTGAATAGGCTTTGGATTAGCCCCATAGGCCCCGATACAGCAAAGTAATTAGAGCCAGGCTTAATCCAGTTTAACACCCTTTAGTTTTCTTTGAGTTCAAAGTTCTTAGCTTTCCTTTCAGTGTGGCCCTGATTCAGGAAAGCACTTAAACACCTGCTGAATGTTAAGCATGTGCTTACTTTCTAAGTGCTAAGTCACATGTTAATCAAGTGCTTGTCTGAAACTACATTTACACTACATGATAGGGGTGTGATTCCCCTGCTTGCATACACATATTTGTGCCAGCTTTCATTGAGCTAGCAAGAGTATAAATAGCAATGTAGCCGTGGTAGGACAGATAGCAGCAGTGGAGGCATGGCTGGGCTGTGTTGAGTAGAAACCCCCCTGAAACCTGTGGGTATGTGCTCAACACGGCTCAGCCATGCCTCTGTGGCTGCTACCCATGCTACCATGGCTACACTGCTGTTTATATTTGTGCTAGCTTGATGAGAGTTAGAATGAGTAGGGTGTATACGAGTAGTGGAATCACACCCCTTTAGCTCATAGTGTAGACATAGCCTGAACTGGGGCCATACCAAGGATCTGTGAGTAGAAAAGAAATTAACTTCCCATTATGTTGAAAAGGAAGCCAAGAGCTTTGAACCCAAAGAAATCTAAACTGTTAAATTGGATAGTTTCTACTGAGTGAATATTATGTTTTGCTTAAGCTATGGAGTTAAATGTTAATTAGTGAGGGAAACCACACAAAAAATTGAAAGTTATGAGTATTGTACATGCTGTTTATATTTAATATTTTTTGGCAATGTCTATGCATGTTGAAGTTATAAAATATGCTTAATGGAAGACATTTAAAGGAATGATTTTGTATAAAAGGATTATTCTGTTGAAACAAAACATAATGGGAACTCACATTTTCAAATTAAAATGGAAATCATATAAAGGAAATGGAGCTTTTAAAAAAGATTAAGAATGTATGCACTGAGCATTATTCCAGCACAGCAAGTTAATTTGGAGGTCAGCAATAAAGGGAAAAGAAAGTTTTTGTTGGACAGGAGTAACTGATATAAATACAAATTGTTACTGTATTCATTATAGTAGCACCTAGAACACTCAGTCAGGACTAAGGTCTCATTGTATTTGATACCGAACATATGTAAAATAAGAGCTCAAGAGTTCAGAATCTGAACAAGACATGATAGGTGGGTGAAGAATCCCATGGACTAGTGTGAAGGAGACATGGTTGTATTGAATATTTAGGAATTGTATTGATTGAAACCAAGCCCCTGTGCCCCAACCCCACTTCCCAGGAGTGCCAGGCGGGCAGAGCGGGGCAAGCCCCCATGTCCCGCCCCCAGCAGGAACGCCGGGGGAGGAGCAGGTCTGGGTGCGGGGACCCATTTTTCTGGGGGCACCCCCAATTGGCCGGGGCCCTGCGCATGAGCCCTATTGGCCCAGTGGCTAATATGCCACTCTATCCAATTCCATGAATTTCTTTAGTTACAGGATATACCTTTTGTATGATTATATTTACACTTGTTAATGGTGAATCAAAAATACACTTTGGTCAACTGAGTGAATGCCCTGTCTGTTTATCCGGGGTAAATACATGTAGCTGTTCTTAATTTTTCCCCACAGGGATGCATCCGGCAGCCAGGAAGGGACTCCTATCTCCTTTGAATTTTAATGTTGCTGAGAAACAGGGAGAATGAGATGGGGGTTTAGACCTACAATCTAAGAAGAAAAAAAACGCATCACAAATTTCTTTGCATTTTCCTGAGAATTACTTAAAAATCTTAACAACAAAACTGTGAGTATTATTATTGAAGTATGCCGTGACATGCATTTATGGCACACTCATTGACAGATAGTGTGCACCGCTGACATCACATAAGGGCTGCTCAGGCTTACAGAAGCAATGTTATTCATTATGAAAGACAGACTTATGCAGGATCTTGGCAGAAATCACATGGATCCGATGATGAATACTTTTCTTCCCCTATAACTGCATTAATAGGTTTTTGGAGGACAAATAAATAACCTCCTTGCTCTTATTGTTACGTGTTTTCTAGTATCATATACATTTGAATTAGAAAGGAAAATATTAGGTCATGTTGTCCTTCCCTGGATCATTATACGTGTGCTTCCTACACTGCTTTCTCAAGTGCTTTTGTATTAATTTGTGTTTTTCTTTTATGTACATTTAAAGTAATGTTTGCTTTCTTTTTTCTTTTTTGCAGTCTAAGAGAAGAATGTGACATTCTATATTTGAAAATGGATCAACACACCTTCTTGTGAGCAATTTGGTGCTCCTTTACTCATTCTGCAGGCACTGCCTTATTCTTCACATGGATGACTCATTCTCTTTCAGAACTGACAGGCCTAAATGGGATACAAGCAGCAACAATGCTACGTTTATCAAATGTCATCTTATAAAGCGGCAAAGCAGCAGTAACAGTCTTACACAGAGGGTAGGTTTACCTACGCAGCATGAATAATTTGGGACTCTGCTTACAGTGATGTGAACAGTTGATGTGCACACTAAGTCCACTCTTTCAGGTTTTACTTCTCATTTTTACTGCTACAGAGATGGAAAATAAATCTGAATAGAAGAGAAGTTCAGTCACCAGCTTCGCTGCAATAACAGACCTGATAGAATTAAAGTGTGGGGGGGAAATGCCCTTTGTACCGAGGTTGTGGAGTGCAAGTATCTCTATAATCAGACAGATTGCCTCTTTTGTGAAGTTATAATTCAATTAAAAGAAAAGGAATACTAGTGGCACCTTAGAGACTAACCAATTTATTTGAGCATAAGCTTTCGTGAGGTACAGCTCACTTCATCGGATGCATCCGATGAAGTGAGCTGTAGCTCACGAAAGCTTATGCTCAAATAAATTGGTTAGTCTCTAAGGTGCCACTAGTACTCCTTTTCTTTTTGCAAATACAGACTAACATGGCTGCTACTCTGAAACCTGTCATAATTCAATTGCAGCCTTTTCTGTAGAACAATTTTTGACTTCTCTCTCTTTTTATGACACTTCAGAAATGACTATCCTTATAAAGCTGGATTATTTAGCGAACCAGACAGGAGTTTGGTGTACTCTGTTGCAGTACTTTCTTGAGTCATTTTCTGCAGTACAGTGTGCCCTTTGAATTGTGAGGTCTTGTGAGCGGGATCTAATTTTTTCAGTGTGTCTACTCATTTTGAGTTTCTCAATTTTTGACTTCCCTTGAAGCCAGTTAGTGCTGTGGGTGCTCAGCGTCTCTGAAAATAGGGTCTTAAATTATTCAAGTTAGGCACCCAAAACTTGAGTAACTTCAAATTAGTGGACACTTTTGAAAATTTTTGCCTCAATGACTGTTTTTTTCAGTAGATTTCCTATGATATCTCAGATAGCAGAAAATCAAATGAAAGTTTTCATTATATTGATCCATACGCATTGATAAAATGACATGATTTTGCCTCAGCTGTCTTGCCGTTAAAAAGTTATTTCTGCATAGTCTGTTGATATAGATGCATAGCTGATGCATAGCCTACTGGCCAAGAGAACAGCTATTATTCAGTATTCTCTGTATCCTCTCCAGTCAGCATCCTTATGATTCTTTAATCCACAAATGGAAACTTTCAGACTCTTATAGTATGGTGACTTCTACATCTTAGTATATAAACAAAATTGGTTTGATTCTCAGCCTTAACATTCTTCTGCTATAAATCTTGACTAATCTTTGTACAGTCAAATATAGAGAGGTATAACTTCTGGCTATTCAGAAGACAGCAGGATATGAAAAGCAGTATAATTAATACTCTGCAGGTTTATTATTATGGTTATGCATACTGTTCAATTGTTCCACTGATGGATTTTCTTTTAGAGGTTTTCATAACGCAATGGTTATAAATTAAGGCAAGTCATATAAAGGCAGCTGTTTATCCTCTATAGCTCTTTATACAATGTTATAGAAGAACTTCACTGTGTAGTATTTTGCCAAGTGTTAATTTCAACTTGAAATACAGTTTTCTTTGCATTTTCTTATCACATCCAAAACTGGCATTTTATCCCAGTTTAGAACAGTTTTAAACACATTTTGTAGAGAAACTGAGTATTTTAGCACTAGATGCATTATTTTATTCTGCTACAAATGAAAAATGATAGGCAGTTAGCTGAATTTATTTCATGGATATAGGTGTCATAAATCTTATAAGGAATAAAAGTGGAATGACACTTCATGATAAAATCTGAAAAAATCCACCAATAAAATTATCTATCAACAAAGGTGGATTTAAAAGTTAAGGGTCCAATCCTGCTCCTAATGAAGTCAATGCAATTTTTGCTTTAATGGGAGCAGAAATGATCCTCTTGTCCTGTACATTTAGAAGTGACAACTGAAGTGTATCAGCTAATCTCGTCCGTTTTGGGGGCTCATTTAAACAAAATAATTATACGTGTCTTAATTATGAATTACCTCAGTATGTGGTTTCTAGTCTGATAAATTCAGCTAATGGGTAGCAAGACATAGAGCAAGACATCTTTTCCATAGACTCCTGAGTCCTAAGACAAAGTGAACAATAGATATAGAAAAAACATTCTAAGGGGCATAGGCCCAGATCCTCAAAGGGATTTAGGTGTCTAACTCCCATTGGATTTCAAGGGAGCTATGACAGTTTATACCAGCTCAGGATGTGGTGCCAATGTTGTTGATCCTGGCCTGAGGAAGCTGCTGGCAGGGTGTTTTCTGTGAGGACTCCCTCCCTTTGGATTTTACTCCTTCTTTGGTTGAAGGTTCAGAATGTGCTGCAAAGCCCATCTATTTATACAGGCTTGGGGACAGAGCCCAAACAGCTGCGTTGCAACAGCAGAGTCTAGGAGGAGGGGTTGGAGTATTTTCTTAAGTATTGGCTTCTTTCAGGAGTTCTTTTTTTGTCATGTAGCACTATATTCTTGTATTAATTGATCTGTGTTTTTTTTAAACCTGTGAGGTGTTGTGATAGGTGTTATTAAATACATCAGAAGGAATAAATAAACTGCAAAGTTTTGTGCATGTATCACACCAAAACCAAAATAAATACATAGTTGTACATGCTCAAAATTATATAGAACATAAACTGCATATGATAATGATGGCGACAGCAGCTGGGTTTTGTTGTGTCAAAATACTGTGTTGAACAAACTAAAGGAAGATGAATTTGTTATTCAAAGAGCCAGGTGCTCTGAGCTGGCAGCCCCTGAGTGGCTGAGAGGCTCTATGGCTGAGCAGGTATAAGTGGGAGCAGCTGTCCTTAATGGTTACTTCCCACTCTGCTTTTCATTGTGATTTTCAGCACCTGCGCAGTGCCAGTGCTCTCCCTGTGTCTCTGCTTATGCTGTCTAGTGGGCAGACACTCACAAATGAGGCTGTCTGTGCTGTTTGGCAGGTGAAAATGAGGGCTGTAAATATGAGCACTGGCCCACTAAGAAACAGACTCTCACTAGCAGGCAAGCCAAGACTAGGCAGTTTTTAGAAACAAAGGGCCAAATGTTGCCCTGAGTTCCACATGGTCTATGTTCTTCTTCCCCCATCTCACTCTTACTCAGCACAATCTTTTCCTAGGTCTGATCTTGTCTAGGAAAAAAATACACTTGCGCTAACATATGTGAGATATGAAATATCCTTTTCTTTTGGAGGCTTTAATAGAAGTTTTCTTCTTCTCACCATTTAAGCCCAAATTTCTTTCCTTCAGGAGAAATTAATCATCCAGCACCTCTGACTGGGCTGTAGACTGCCTGTGTGTGAGTTGCAGCAATCTAAAGCTAGCACCAATTCTCCTGGCAGAATGCATACAGGCAGAAATATATATTCCCTGTAAACTGAATTGGTAGGGAGGTTATTTTTTCTCATTCTTTGTTCTTATTCTATAATTGTTATTCTGTGTTAACATTTTCTATTCCCTTTGAACATCTGTAATTTTGCCTCTCCCAACCCATTACCCACACACTGTAACCTTTTAATTGTGCAATAATTACAGTTTCTGTACAGTGACACCTTCTGGCAAATACTCTTTTCAATGTGGGTTCTTCAGGGAGGATATTCCATCAATGGAAACATGTCCAGTGGGGCACTCTTGGGACTTGCAGTGAGCCAACATAATATGATATTGTGAAATAATGTTGTAGTTTGGGCCACGATATGGCCCAGTCTTTCTTCAGTGGACTTCTTCAATATACATTTCAGCTATCAGTATAAGTTTATGCTTACAGTCTGAAGAAGGAGAGTAGGGGGAAATTAAACAGTTTTCTATGCATATTTTTGGAAATGTAAACAGATTTTGGCAGAAATTTGTTTAACGTTTCCATCCCACATCTCCAACTTGTCCAGCGGAAAAAAAAGCCCAAGATCTGGCCAATATAAGCCTCATAAATCTGGTCCCGAAGGAAGTTTTTTAAATGAAAAACCTCTCGGGAATGATCTCATGATCCGCATCCTCCCATCCTGTCTAGATTGTGATTGGTCACCAATTAGCAGGATCTAATTATTATTAATGTAACAGTTGTGCTCAAAGACCACAACAAGAATTAGAGACCTATGGTACTGTAAAAATGATCTTGTAAGAAAGAGCCCCTTCTTGATAAATGTACAGTCTGTGACAAAGCTATGTCCTTGCCTCCATGGGTCCCGCGTTTCTTGGCGGATTTCGCTAGCCTCAGAGGCTCACTGTGACCCTCCACGTAACCCTTCTTTCTCTAGAGACAAGGGTCACAGTCTACTGAGCCATTTTCATCATAAGCCAGCAAGGGAGGTGAGGAGAAATTATCCTTCCTTGCACATCTCTGTTGTCTCCCAGTCTCAGTGATTAATCAGGGGGCAAAGGTGAGGGGGGAGCCCGGGCCCACTCTCTACTCCAGGCTCCAGCCCAGGGACCCTAATAGCATCAGCTATGGTAGCTGACCTTTTAGAAACATTACATGTACAATTCCCTGGGCTACTTCCCCCACAGCAGCCCTCACTTCCTCAAGCTCCACTTCACCCTTACCTCAGGGCCTCCTTCCTTGTGCCTGATATGGTGTGTACTACTCAGTCTCTCCAACAGCACAACTTCCTTCTACAGCTCCTGACATGCACACCCACCTGGCTGGGATGCTTTTAACTAGTTTCAGCCAGCCCCTGATTGGCTTCAGGTGTCCCAATCAACCTAGCATTCTCCCTGCCTTCTGAAAAGTTCTTAATTGGCCCCAGGTGTCTTAATCGACCTGGAGCAGCTGCCATTTCACTTAACCTGGTACCAGGGATTTGTTTAGCCTGGAGCTAATATATCTATCTCCCACAACTTTTCTATAGCCATCTCGCCTTGCCCCATCACAAGTCTAAGGCCCCAGTGCCATATAATTAAATTTATGAACTTAGTCCCATTGAAGTCAAAGGAACTACTCAGAGTGCGTAAAGTTAATCACATGTGTAAGTCTTTGCATGATCAGGGCCTAATTTAAGACAAGATACATCATGTGAGTGTAACAAACAATGAAAGAAGATGTCTGTGGGAGGAAGAAGGATGAGAGTAACAGCAGTAAAGTCACATGGATACACTGATCCACTGTTGCACAGCTTGATAGTTCCAAACATCTGACTGTTGTAAAAATAAACAAATGAAATACTGCGGCAGCACCAAGCTATCAGCTGTTAATTTGCCAATTTCTTATACATGTAGCAGCAGAAGTGGGATTTGAGATGGGATTTGAAGGGAGGAAGGGGAAGGGCATTCCAAGTACACAGTAAAGTGTTCTACAGCATCCTTCCAGCCTGGGAAGAAGGTGCATTGCTCAGTAACTGTCACAACTGTTCAAAGCCTCACTACTGTAAACTTAATTCTACTACTGGGAAACATAAGAGACCCTTTCTCCCATTTGAGCATTTTTTAAAGTTTGAATTGGGGTAGGGTCTGGTCACTGCTAAGACAAAAAAGCATTTTTGGATTGTCAAGAAGTGCTTCTCGGTTATTAAAAAGTCGAGAGTCAGAGTGTGACCGTGAGGTCTGAAATAGCCTGAGACAATTGTACAAAATACTTGATGTTGTGCAGAGCCTTTTGTTTCCAGAATCATTCTTATAAAGGTTGCCATTAGAACCAGTGCTAATTGCTATAGATAACAGACACACGCAGCATGGGAACAGTTAATCAAACTTCCTTTACGATTTTTCTAGTAGGTATGATATTACCTTTTCTAACAATATACTCTATTCTAAGTATAATGATACCTGTTCAAACTGGTAACATGTTACTTGGTACTGACAACGTACAACAAAACACAAAAGTTAACTGCATCCATTGTATCTCGGTACGTGAGAATTCCTGTATTAATTACACAGAAGTATAGATGATTTAACTACTAGTGAGCCACAACTTCAAAGCATTGTCTATACAGCTGCTTTTTAGAGTGCTAGCATGAGCCCTGCTAACCTGAGTCTTTTGGCCTAGGTTGGGATGCTTGCTTCTGTGGGCTGCGCAGACATACCCACAGAAACAGAGGGAGCCAGACCGGAACAGGAAGCGTGAGGCAGGAGAAAGCAAGGTCACACAAGCTGGGAAAGGGACTCCATGAGAAAGAGACAACTCAGCATGCAATAGCCTGCATGAGGCAGGGGACACTGATGATGCCTTAGGACTCCCAAGGGAAGGGTGATCTAGAAGGTGGCATTGCAGTTAAGATATTTGTTGTTTTATATGATCTGTACTCTCCTGTGCTTTACGTGGTTAAGTTAAAGAGCATTAAGGTGTTAAACTGTGGGCAAAGTGTCTTAAACACTTCACAACTGCTGCATGCAAAGGAAGTTAAATTGTACCCCAGAAGCTTCACACCTTTCGGGTGGAGATCTGGGAAGGGTATGTTTTAACTGTGGGGGAGACTGAAGGTCAGCCCTGTGCCCAGTGGGGATAGGAGCTGGACAGTGGGTTCCAGCTCAGAAGGGAGTGTAAGACTGCAGGCCTGCACTCTGTGCTTAGGGAGCCCAAGATTGGGGAAGTAACTGGACTTTGTTCAGGCTTAAGAAACTTAAAAGAGCTGGGAATCCAGGGACACAGAGGCTTGAATTCCCCTCAGAGCAGTCTGATGGGTTGCCAGAAGGGAGCGCCCTGCCAGATCTGTGATAGAAAATGACTACCAGCAGCACCTTGAAGTCCCCAGAAAGGAATCACAAGCTGTTTGACTTTTCCCTACTTTCCCCAAAAAGCCTTGTAAAATATTGGGAGAAGAAGACTGATGCGTAGCGGAAGAGAAGACGTAGGGCTTCCTTCGTCTGGAAAGTAGTGCTGTGCAGTGGAAGGACCTTGGACTAGGAATAAGAAGGCATGGGTTCAATTCTTGATCTGTAACTGACCTGCGTGACTTTGGACAGGTCACTTCACCTTCCGTGCCTCTGTTTCCCCAGTGAAAATGATGATTATTTTTCCTTCTTTGTAAATCACAGAGATCTATGGAAGTTAAGTGCTATATAGAAGCTAAGAATTATCTCCTTCCTCTGGAATCCATATCAGAATTTTTTCAAAATTTAATGAAAAGTTTCATTTTAATGTTGAATGGATGAAAGTGAAAGTTGGAATATGGCATTCCATATTTTTGTTCAAGTTTGCCCACCCCTTATTGAAATCACAGAGCAGTGAATCTGAAATATAATGTTCCATGCTACTGCTTTTTCTGTTTTTCTTTTTATAAAGGGAATGCTTGAGCAAACTTGGGGAAATGCACTTATAGTACTAACTCCAATACTTTTCTCATACCTATTAGATTTAAAAATAATATTCATTTTCTTTCTGCTTAACAACAAAGAGATCAATTCTTTTCAAAGAACAGACATGTTCAGTCTATCAGTTTTATCTATAATACTTTAAAAGCAGTTTATAATGAGCATTCTGATTTGGTTCTTAGTGTCAACCGAAGTGTCCAGAAAATACCTTCTATAATAAATGAAAACAATTAAACCGAGTACTAAAATGTTATGTGAACCTTTGACTCTGAGAAAAATGCAGTCAAAATGACTAATACATTGGGCTTTTGTATTTGCATTATATAACAAATAATCTGTGCCAGGATGAGGGAGTGATCTGCCCTTGCTATGTTGTTTTGTTTTGCAAAGTATAACTTTTAAAGATTTATTAGACAGTTTGTTTAAGCCAATTGTAGGGTTTTTTTTAAAAGATTTTGCAGCTTGCTTTGTTCTCAAAAGTGTCAGCAGTTATAAGTAAAAAATATATTCAACTTGATGTCTGAGTAATGAATTTGAAAACTTGATTGGGTAATAAGAAGGAATAAGTGAGCCCAGGTGAGTGCTATAAAAGCTAGCAAAAGCTAGAAAGCAAGACTGCTTGGAAACTAACAAAAATAAAACTACCAAGGGAAATGGGAGAAAAACTAAACAGTATGCGGTGATGGGATATACCTGATCTTTATGGCTCCTTACAGGAGGCCCTGTGGGTCTTACTACACTCCTGTCCCAGGAAAGAAGTAGTGAAGATGGGTTCTCCAGGCCTGCCTAGAGAGGCTGTATGGAAGCAGCTAATCAGAGTCCAGCAGGCTCAGAAAGAAGGAGCTGCAGAGCCTTAGCAGGTCCGATTCTGACTGGGACCAGAGGGACAAGACAGGGTGTTTATCTCTGCTCAAGGGAGCTTAAAAGAGAACTAGCATTTAGTTCTGGCTGCATTTGCTTATGCTGGGGGAGAGAGAACCTGAGAACTTTAACCCTGAAGTAAGGGGTGAAGATCAAGGGGCCAGGTGGGAAGAGGTCCAGGGAAGTAGCAGCAATGAATTGAATTGAGAGGTACATGGCTGCTGTTTATAGGGTCCCTGGGTTGGAACCTGGGGTAATGGGTGGGCCCAGGTTCCCCCACTGGCTACCAGCAATGTGGTGTAAACCTGAGAAGGGAGCAAGGCTCTTAGAAGCCTGAGCAAAAAGCTGAATTTAAAGGGCCTGGAGTTGGGGCTGAAGATACTGGTAAGGGGAGACAGACAGTTTTGTTGGACTTTGCTACCTTGGGACAGCTTCACTTTGATTGTATGACCCAGCTGGAGGGCTGACCCACTGATGACCTGCCAAGCAAGGCTGAAAACCTGTGGGGGTCTAGGAGTGGGAAAAGGACTGAAGCACTGCATGTAGCAGCAAGACGCACTCCAGAGGTGAGTGTTCTCCGTTACACATGCTTAGGCAGTTGATGTTCTATAATAGTCACGGTTTTAGCATGCATTTTTCACTTTAATATATTATAATTTATGTCTAGAAAACAAGAGCTCTTAGCATTAGGGCAAAAGAACTGATAAATCATGAGATAAAACCAAGATTTGGCCTTGTAGCGCTCTTGTTTTATAACTCTGTCTCTAAACGGGGAGGGAAATCTCTCATAATAAAGAGATGAGAACTAGGTACTGTCTTATTATGTAGATTAACTAAATATTGACAATGTTCAAGTGCTTATATACAAATACAAGAAGTCTAAATACTAAGATGGGTGAACTAGAATGCCTGGCATTAAATGAGGCATCCTGGAAACTTGGTGAAATAAGCATACTTAATAGGGCATGGTAACAGTAGAGTACAAATATATATAGGAATGATAGACAAGGTCATGCTGGTGGGGGAATGGCACTTTGTGTGGAAGAAAATATAGTCAAATAAGGTGAAAATCTTCAGTGACTCAAACTGTACCACAGACTCTCTATAAATAGAAATTTCATACTTGAGCAATGAGTATAACAGTAAGAATATACAACTAACCACCCTGGCCAGGATGGTGACTGTGAAACGCTCAGGGACATTAGAGAGGCTACAAAACCAGAAAACACAATGATAATGGGGGGGTTTCAACTATCCTCATATTGACTAAGTACATGTCACATCACGGTGTGATGCAGAGATAAAATTTTTAGACCCCCCATAAATAACTGCTTCTTGGAGCTGCTAGTCCTGGAACCCACAAGAGGCGATTTTTGATCTAATCCTAAGTGGAGCACAAGATGTGATCCAAGAAGCAACTATAGCTGAACTGCCTAGTAATAGTGATCATAATATAGTTAACATTAGCGTACGTGGCGCGGGAGAATACCAGAAAAACCCACCATGTTAATATTTAACTTTTTAAAAGAGGAACTACACAACAATGAGGATGCTAATTAAATGGAAATTTATAACGAGAAGTCATAAGGGTAAAATGTCTGCAAACACCATGGGGACTATTTAAAAAGACCATAATAGAGGCTCAGACTAAATGTATACTCCAAATAAAAAAGACTGCCACCATGGCTAATTAGCAGAGTAATAGATGCTGTTAGAGGCAAAAAGGCATCCTTTAAAATTTGAAGTCAAATCCTTCCGAGGAAAACAGATATGAGCATAAACTGTGGTATGTCAAGTGTAAAAGCATAATTGGGCAGGCAAAAAAAGAACTTCAAGAGTAACAAGCAGAAGACACACAAGCTAATTACATTTTTTTAAGTACATCAGAAGCAAGAAGCCTGCCAAACTGGCAGTGAGGCCACTAGATGACAAAGGTGTTTAGAGGAGCATTCAGGGAAGACAAGGTCATTGCGGAGAAGCTAAATGAATTCTTTGCATCAGTCTTCACTGCAGAGCATGTGGGGGAAGAAACCCACATCAGAGTCATTCCTTTTGGGCAACTAATCTGGAGTATTTTCCCCAAATGGATCTCACTAGAAAAGGTTTTTAGAAAAAAAATTACTAAACAGTATTAAGTCACCAGGACCAAATGATTTACTGTAGTATATAGCATAGTAGTATATTGTATACTGTAGTATATAACCTATCACTGAAATAAGTCTCTGTGCTAGGTGACTGGAGGGTAGCTAGCTGATGCAGAGCTTTAAAAAGGGCTCCAAGGTTATCCTAGTAATTATAGGCCAGTGAGCCTAACTTTAGTACGGGGCAGATTTGTAGAAACTATAGTAAAGAACAGAATTATCAGACACATAGATTAACATGATGTGTTGGGGAAGAGTCAACATGGCTTTTGTAAGTGGGGAGGGATTATTTTCTATAAGAATTCTTTGAGGGAGTCAGCAAACATGTGCATAAGGTGATCCACTTGATAAAATGAACTTGGATTTTCAGAAAGCCTTTCACAAGGTACCTCACCAAAGGTTCTTAAATCATGGGATAAGAGGGAAGGTTCTCTTTTGGTTCAGTAACTGGTAAAAGGAGTAGGAATAAATGGTTGGTTTTCATAGTGGAGAGAGGTAAATAGTGGAGTCCACCAAGGATCTGTTCTAAATGTTGAACAGTACTGGTCCCAGTAATGATCTGGAAAAGGGGATGAACAGTGAAGTGGCAAAGTTGGCATACAATACAAGTTCAACATAGTAAAGTCTAAAGCAGACTTCAAAGAGTTACAAAGAGCACTCATTAAACAGGGAGACAAGGCAACAAAATGGCAATGAAATTAAATATTAAGTTCAAAGTAATGCACCCTGCCAAAAATAATTCCAATTATACATATACAGTGATGGGTTCTAAATTAGCTGTTACCAGTGGTGAGCTGGAGCTGGTTCGCACCGGTTCGCTGGAACCGGCTGTTAAATGTAGAAGCCCTTTTAGAACTGGCTGGGGACAACCGGTTCTAAAAGGGCTTCTACATTTAACAACCAGCCAAAAGTGGCGCCTTAGGTGCCACCTCCATGGATGCTCCAGGGCTGGAGCACCCACGGGGAAAATTTGGTGGGTGCAGAGCACCCACTGGCAGCTTCTCGCCTGGCCCCAGCTCACCTCCGCTCCACCTCCACCTCCTCCCCTGAAGCCGCCCCGCTCTGCTTCTCCGCCCCCTCCCCCTGCCCTGGCTTCCCGCGAATGAGCTGTTCACGCGGGACGCTGGGGAGGGCTGAGAATCAGGCGGCGGCTTCGCGCTCAGGCCCAGGGAGGAGGAGGCAGAGCGGAGGTGAGCTGGGGTGGCGGGGGGTGCAAGGAGGGCTGCCCGTGCCGCAGCAGGTAACCCGGGGGTGGGGGGCGCAGGGGAACCGCTCCCCACCCCAGCTCACCTCCACCTCCCTGGGCCTGAGCATGAAGCCGCTGCCTGCTTCTCAGCCCTCCCAGGCCATGACCCCCTCGTGGGGTGAGGAGGGAACCGGTTAAGATTTTGGCAGCTCATCACTGACTGTTACCACTCAAGAAAGAGATCTTGGAGTCACTGGAAAGTTTTCTGAAAACTTTCACTCAGTGCACAATAGCAGTCAAAAAGGCTGAAGGTATGTTAAGAACTATTAGGAAAGGGATGGAAAACAAGACAAAATATCATACTAGTCTATAAATCCATGGTGTGCTTGCACCTTGAATATGGAGTCTAGTTCTGGTTGCCTCATCCCAAAAAGATATAGTGAAACTGGGAAAGGTTCAGAAAAGGGCAACAAGGATGATCAGGGGTATGGAATGGCTTCCATATGATGACAGCTTAAAAATAAAATATAAGAGGAGGGAGGTATGCTATATGTCTATAAAAATCATGAAGAGTGTACAGCAAGTGAATAGAGAAGTGTTATTTACCCTTTCCCACAATCCAAAAATGTGTGTGTGTGTCCCAATGAAATTAATAGGCAGTAGGTTTAATACAAACAAGAGAAAATACTTTGTCACACAACACACCATTAACCTGTGGAAATCTTTGCCCTGGGATGTTGTAAAGGCCAACAGTATAACTGGGTTAAAAAAAAATGAACTAGATACGTTCATGGAGAGTAGGTCCATCAATGGCTATTAACTAAGATGGTCTGGGACACAACCCTATACTCAGGGCAAATCTAAACCTCTGACTGCCAGAGATGGGTCAGTCCTTAATTGTCCTGTTCTGCATACTCACTGTGAAGCTCAGGTACAAGCCACTGTCAGAGATAGGATATTGGGCAAGAGGGACCACAATCTGATCCTGTATGGCAGCTCTTTTGTTCTTATGCCATGTACTAGTAGAACAGGCTATAATGTAATTCCAAACTACTACCCTGAGTAAACAAAAATATCTGAAGACACCGTTTTCATTTGAATTATTTTTAGGTTGACTAAACTTTTTAGTTTGCTCTTAAAATATCTGTTGCAAGACTGTTAATAATGGAAGTCATATGATTACATCACCATGTTGAATACTTATCTGTTATGTGTAAGTAGTAACTAAATATATCCAACTCATGTTTAAATTCTGCTGTTAACTTTTTGTGATACATTAATTTATTTTGGAGTTATATTTTGAACTTAAGCTTTTGTTTTCACAATTCATAAATTCTCATGGTATTAACACTTCAGGCAAACATCTTAAAATCTTTTAAATAAAATATATTATCATGGTTACAGGGCTAACTGTACCTCTGGATTCTCTGATTGCATCACCACATCTTAGGCCTTGTGGCCTTTCTTCTTCTGGAGTGGAATCCTGTGATTTCCTTCCCCAAACTATTAGACTGAGCCTAGGCAATAGTACCCTGTATCATGCACGCTTGCCAGCAGGTCTGACTAGGTATGCAACCTACGGTTCATCCCTATGGGAGCTTGTGACAAGTGGTGAACTCACTGGCCCAAAAATCCTGCTATTGAATTAAACTCAATATATGCGTACAGTAAACCATGCAGTGCCCTGGTCAAGATAGTGTTTATAAGTTATTACAGACTGCTCCAACCCTATAACGCTTACTTTGGTGTTGCTGGTGCACACTTTGGTGAGTAGCACACTTTCGTCATTATCTAAACCAATGTGAAATACAAAGTTTCTATATTCCATCTCCCTTTTCTCTCCCTGGATACTCTTGCTCCCAGTACCAAACAGCAGTAAGAAATGGAGACAGGGCATATTCAGCTAGAACCCTTTCAGCATTGGAGCACTAATCTTTATTAATGGCTGAGGGTAACCAGCATTTAAATGCTAAATATTTAACAGTAGCAATGCTGCTCCTTTTTTGCACTCCCTTTTATGCAGTATTCAAACTGATTCTCTTGTTTACCAAGGGAAAACATTTCCCCTCTATTATGTAACCTTTTTTTTTCGCTTCAGGCATAAATGTAAAACAGGCAGTTATCATATGAGCTTCCTTAATACCGGTGTAAATGAAAAGCTACTTCAGACTCTAGTGGTTAAACATGATTGTCAACATGGAGAACCAGATTTGTCAAAGCTGTAGATGGCAGCGCTTGTCTTACTGATATTTTGCTCTCTAACGCTGTAATTTAAGATTAACAACATGATTGTGCCAAAAACTTAATTTTGGACTTTAGTTATAATATCAGTATTAAAAATAAATAATAATTTGGCCATTCTGCAACCATTATTCCTACTATCACTCTGTTTATTCCTACTGTTACTCTGAATAACAACAGATAGGCTTATTTTTATCAAATAGCAGTATCCTGTAGGCTGGGCATGTGAGGTTCAATACTGAAAACAGCCTGTATAAGCAAATTAGTTGACCTTGTATTGTATTGTACTTCAGTACGCACTGAAATATCCTAGTTCAAACTTCTACCAGTAGAGAAGAATTCATTTAACAAAGAACTTTCTAATACACAATGCTTTAAAAACCTAGGCTATATAAAAATTGATATCTAAAGCCTCCAGATTCATGCAATTTGGCTGAGCCAAACTTTGCCATAGAATTCACCCTCTTAATAAAATTATATTCACTAACTTATTTTCTCCTTTCATTCCTTTTGTAGAATTCTGTTTACAAAAGCGCATAGAGAATCTCCTCCACCTGAATTTGCTCTGCCCTTTCCACATGATAGCTTTGGATATGTCTGAGTTAATTTGATTGGCAAGTATAGACCCACATCAATGGCAGAAATAATGTGTGCCATATATAGGCAATTGCATTCCTTTATTATAGTCCTTAATACCTGTAGAAAATAAATGCTACTACACTAACTCAGGATCATCAGGGTTCCAAGATAAGCTGCTTCAGGGCTTTCATTGCCAGAACTACAATTTGCATTATTAGACTAGGACCACATTTCTATAAACCACCAATAATGTAGGATAACCTTTGTAATTTGTACAGGCATCTTCTATTGTCATCTGTAAACTAATGCATCAACATAAAATAGTAAAAGCTCAAACACTTACATCTCTCTCTAAATTTGACTCAGCAACCCTATTAAAACTAATGAGATGGCAGGAATTGACAAATACCAAGGAACCCAATAAAAAGCAAATAGTTCAAAATTAACTAAAATTTTTAATTCAGAGGGAATATTTATTAACCTCTGGGTACAACATGCTATTTCTATGGTAAACCATTATAGTATTACTCATCTTACAAAGTGGAGTATAACTAGAGAAGGCTATCAATAATACCTAGAAACAATCAGCAAAAGTTGTGAAAGGCTTCTCTGTCTGCTCATATCTATTAATTTTTTTTGTTCAGCTTTATGCGTGAGACGTTTTCAAACTTTGATCTTTAGTATTGGCCGATGGATGGACTTTCACACAGGGTAAGTTGTCGTCGTCATCTTCTTTTTAAATCAGCAAGTTTTGAACTCAAAATCCATCATTTCCTATATCCTATGATCTGGTCAGTTTAACGATAGACAATCTTTCCACAGAGTTCAATAAACTTTGGATCAGGCCCTGAGAGTATGTCTGGACTTCCATTAGACATCCATGGCTGGCCTATGCCAGCTGACTCAGGCTAGGTCCCAGGGGCCGTGTAGCTGGGTGTAGACGTTTGGACTCAGGCTGCAGCCCAATTGCTGGGACCCTCCCACTTCCCAGGATCCTAGGGCCTGGCTCTAGTTCTTGCCTGAAGTTCTACACGAGCCAGCTGCGGGTTTTTAATTACAGTGTAGACATACCCTTAGACACCTCCATCCAAAAAGGCTGGCTTCTGGAGCACTTTCCTTACATTTTAATTAAAAGTTCTATGTTTATTTGCTAGAAATCCTATAATAATCAGTGCTATAGGACAGGGGTTCCCAAACTTTTTTCCCTGAGGCCCACGTGTGCAGCTGCAGTAGGCACTGTGGCCCACTATTAACACTTCCTGAAGAAAATTATTCACTTTGTTTATTTAGAAATTTATAGTTTATTTGTATGTAATAATTAATGTACATTTTTCCTTTTCATTTTAATGTAAACAATTGTATTGATAGAAATCCCTAGCAATGGGCACTCAAAGAAATGCTTCAAGATCTTTGAAACCAAATAGTTTTAGTAAAACTACACTTAAAAAAATGTTCAGAGCAAAATGTAGCGGTCAAAAAGGGAAAACACAACGTAGAAATGTACAATGTTTAAAACTGAATGATAAGCAACTCAACAATGTTAACACAATGTGTTTAACAACTTTGTTCTTTTTTGGTTTTAAAACAAAACAATTGTCCAACTTTGAATACTAAATTGTGTTCAATTTTTTTTCGTGTAAAATCTGCTGTGTAAGTAAAGACCCAGCCCTACTCTCTACTAATTAGAAAAGAATCAACGCAACCCTACTCTCTACTAGTTAGAAAAGAATCAAATATTGTAAAGCAAAAATATTAAATAACCGTTATAATGCACTGAGGCAACAGGTATTCATCTGATCTGCTAAAGGAGAATCCAAACCTCAAGTATGAGTGATCATATTTTCTTAACACTTTCTTTATATTTTTGGCTGGCTCATTTTATGTAGCTGTAGATGGTCTGGGACTTTCATTATCTTCACCACCACTGCACTCTTCTTGGCTCAATTTACTTTTTAAAAACATGTCAGATTGAAATACTGCTTGATGTTTTTTACAGTTGTAAATGGTGGACTGTGTGTATGTTGCTAAGTTACCTTGCAGTGAAACGCACCATTGTATTCACGAGAATTAAACTTGACATATTGCAGCTTGTTTTTTAAAATAAATAAATATTTTTTTCTATACTCTGTCCAACATATACAGCTCAAAGCATTACATTTATATAGCTTTCACTTAGATTAAACAAGTCTATGGGAAGTTAAAGATTTACTAAGATCTTGACTGGAGAATGCAGTTGTGCTGGCGGACCACCAAGCCGTGTGTCGTGGCCCACAGTTTGGGAACCCTTTCCTTCAGATATAAATAATCTTTAATTCTTCCTCTGTGCAAGGACTATATAATCTGCATCAACCCTATGTCTGGTTCATCTTACTTTCCCCCTCCACACTGACTGAGCAGCTCCAGCTAGCACATTGTGGCGGAGGGATCAGAGCCAAAGCTTCACCCACTCCTCACTCTTGCCAATCCACTTCCCACCCACCTGTCCAGCTAAGGAATTTAAGTTCATATCTGGAAGTTTATGTTGACTTTAGTCTGGATTGTGTTATGAGGGTTTTTTTTTTTAAGAACAATAATTCAATAGAGCTGACACTAGCAAAGGCTTTAAGCCTTTCATTCACATACTTCTGTTCTGACAGTCCCCTCAAAACCACTCCATTCTGAATCTATATTGTACCTTCCATTGAGTGGCACTAAACATTTCCTCTCCATATTCCAACCCAAGTAGTAAGAGTTTACAAGCCATTTCCTTGATGCACAAAATATTTCCATATCCTTACACAGTCCTCATTCTATCAAATTACGTGAGCATACACACAACTTGAAGTCAATGGGACTACTCACAGGTTTTGGAGTTTTGCTGGACCAGAAGCCAGATAATCTCAATCTGTAAAACGTATGGTTGCCAAAAAGTATGTCACCCTAGTCAGTGTACAATTAAGGTGTCTGCGGAGGGTTTTGAATTTGAATTGCTTCTGAACACTGGATTGTGTGGCTATGTTGAAATTTAATGTGACACTAACAGGTTTTTCATTTAATAATAAATATATTTCTAGAACTAGTGACAGTTCTGTAACTCAAATCCATGCTCTAACTCCTTTTCTCTGCTCTCCTTGAAAACTTCAGATCCCAAGTGTTTGATGATAGAGCGGTGCAGCTCACAGAGCTTTGTGGCTCAATTGTGTGAAAGATCATCATGTATCAGTATGAGAGAGCGCTCTGGCAGCTGTTAGAGCAAGTTACTCTTTTTTTTTTTTTTTAAAAAGGTTAACATTTCCAGCCACTTTAATGGGAATTATTTACTCTTTGGGCATCACTGCCTTATTTCAGATGTCCCTTTTTTCTATCGTAACAATGAGACATGCTGTCTCACTTACAAACTATATAAAATTATGAGATAAGAACTGGGCATCAGGCCAAAATTATGACATTATTTTAATGAGCAGTAGGTTTGTGGTGACTTTTCCTATACAGGAGTGGTTGGAGTTTAGTACACTCTCAATTGTAATTCTCCTTGATCTTTTACTGGTCTTTGATTGATGTATTCTGTTGAAATGCTTGAAGCCTTATGCAGACACTTTGGGCCCTACTGTCATGGTTTTATTTCTGTTTGCCTCAATAGTGCCAGTTTGTCCGTGTAGCACTAGCTAAATGCTTTTCTGATCTTTGTTGTTATGAACTACAGATTACCTAAGACTCTGCCCTGGTGCCTATGCTTTATAATAGCCATAGGTTTCCTTCACATCTTATAAACCACACCATAGTGTCAAGGATTGGGTTTATTCTCTCTGATAAATCTTGCAGCACTGGTATCAGTCTTGTCTGAATGAAGACGTTACAGGCTAGATGTCTGCCAAATGAATTTTTGGACAATAGACACTTTCTTTGTTTACATGTATAACACAACCACTTTCCTCTGTAGCTGCCCATGAGATGGCCTTGTTGGACCCCAGCCCATTTGCCTCACAACTAATATGTTTAATGCTTTGAACAATTTATGGTCTAATACAGTGGTTCCCAAACTTGTTCCACCGCCTGTGCAGGGAAAGCCCCTGGTGGGCTGTGCTGGCCCGCCAGGGGCTTTCCCCACATAAGCAGCGGAACAAGTTTGGGAACCACTGGTCTAAAATAACTATTGGAATTCTGAACCACTGCAGGTGAGATAGGACCCTTTTGAATCTGGGGGTACATTTCATTATATTTGGGTAATATTATTTTATAATTGATATATAAACCTAAATTCTGAACAGGCTTCTAAGGGAGGTTGTGGACTCGCTACCAGAGGCTTAAGAACAGGTTGGACAAACACCTGTCAAGGATCAGCTCTCTAGGTTTACTTGGCCCTCAATGCAGGGGAATTAACTTGATGACCTCTTGAGGTCCTTTCCAGCCCTACATTTCTTATTGTTTCATAATATTGATCATGATTATTTGGATTATGGCAATACATAAAGATCCCAACTGAGATTGAGACTCCATTGTGCTAGGTGCAGTACAGACATATAATAAGAGTTGGTCCCTGCCCCCAAAAGGTTAGTCTCTGGCACAAGCCCTGAGTAAAAGAAGGCACATAGTTACACTTCTCCAGGACCAAACTGTCTGAGTCACAATCTGGTTCCGGTTTCCACCTGTGCACAGAGGAAGAATTAATCTGCATCAATCCTATGTCTGGTGCAGCTTATTTTCCCCCTCCACACTAACTGAGCAGCTCCAGCTTGCACATTGTGGTAGAGGGATCAGAGCCAAAGCTTCACCCACTCCTCACTCCTGCCTACCCACTTCCCACCCATCTGTCCAGGAAGGAAGTAGAGGCCTGTGAAGGCTACTCTCCTTACCTCCATCCCCTTCCTACCCTGCGCTGCTAACTGTGATACAAATAGCCAGTCCAGGGGATTAAAGACAAGACACGTGCTTGAAATAAATAAGGCTTGGAGCAAGTGAGGAAGAGAGAGGGAAGTCAAGTATTGAAGTATCAACAGTATGTTTTTTACAGCAGTGTGCACAAATCATAGGTAAACATTTCAGTAATGCTGGTTTACTTCCTATCTAGCCATTATCAGATGAAATGAAATTCTAGCTTTTACCATCCTAAAGGAATTGTGCTTGGCTGCAACTTCTGCTCTTGCAGAATTACTTCAAAATATTTCTCCAGGATCCTCAAATTAGATCACGTCAAACCCATTTGTAAGTTTTCGTACTAGGGTTTCTTGCTCAAAATAAACACTCAAGTCATATTTTTCCTGCTTTGCTTGAAAGGTTACACTGAGTTTCTGTTAAAACAGCCTATTGATAAGACCTCTTATTAGAATAATGTTTCATAGTTCTGGACCTTCATGTATTGAATGACCTTGCTATTGCTTGGGGGCCTTATTGTGCCAAGGATTCTGCTGACCTTGTTCTACTGAGTCCTACCTACCACCTCAAGATGTATGCCTTGAGGACTTTCAGATGTTATACAGAATTCTGACACATAGGGTGCAAATGTCAAGTCTGTTAATGCTTTCAGAGTAACAGTTATTATTTAGCTTTGCTTTTTAGCTATTTTAAAATCTTTTCTGTATCTCAAAAGCACTTTAAAATGCTTAGTTTTTTACTGTATTAACCTTGACAAAGGGGAGAATTGATGTGTGAGGAACATATACCTTTCTTTGTGTTGAGGCTTGATCTGTAATTTTAAGTTATTTATTTCAATTTTTGATGTGAATGTATGTTATGTGGAAAATGGCAACATTGTCTACCTGCTTTTACAAATATCCACTGTGCTATCCATCTGCCAGCATTCAAGAAAAAGGAGAACTATAAGAAGTAATGTTCTCCTTAAATATAATGTTTGTTGTTGTACTTTAAACTAAATATTATAAGCTCTAATACAGCAAAGCTTATCACTGTGACTAATAATATTGTTGAAGGATGAATCTTTGTCTTTTCCTAAATATATAGTTTGGTGTCACTATTTTCCCTCTTTGAGATACCAGAATCTAGGACTTACTAATTTGATCATGGAAGCTATTGCTGCTGTTGCACTGCTGGACTGGCTCACTTTAGATTAGGTGCACAAAGGTGAAACAATATGATTATTATAGATTGTGTGTACCACAGATTCTATAAATAAATTGTTACAGTAGATTTTAACAATTCTGCTACATATACCTGGCTTATAAAATATTCTGCTAGACTATTAAAAAATTGAACTGAGAAAATGTTAGGTTCATATTTTGGAAAAGAGAAGTTTTGAATTTCTTGTCTGAACAATTTTCATGCCTATTTAAACTACTAATGAATGGTAAGTGGTCACTTTCTGTACATGCAAACAAATGTATTAAGCCATTTTTTCCAATCAACATTTGTTCTTTGTACTGTGAAATTACCATAAATGAAGTAAATTAAAATTTAACTTACTAATATCATTTTACCTCTATTCAGAATAAACTGAATTGTAGGAAACACCCAAATTTGAATAAAAACTGATCTTCTCCTCCCTTAAAAACAAAGTGTCCTGGAGGGCATGGTTCACATGTGTCTTTTGTGTCCGGTACAGTAGCTGAATCCCACAGTTAGTCATATCTACCCATATGGGACTACTGTGATCATCTAGTCTGAACTCTTGCAAAACACTGGCCATAGAACTTCCCTGAATTAGGTCCTGTTTGTATTAGACTATATCTTTTTAGCAAAAATATCCAATCAAGTTGTTCCAGTGGCTAATTTCCCTCATTGTTTATACACTTGTTCCTTCTCTATAGCAGCTGATTGTCCCAGTTCCTCTTCCTAGTTTGTAACATAATCTGGAAGTTTGATGTTATCCAGAGCTTTGTAAATTTCTACATGAAAGTCTCTTGTATATTGTGACACTGATAGACCTGGCAATCTGGGTATGACCCAAAACAACAAGAGGCATTGAAATGTAATCAAGACAAAGAGACAGGCACCGACTCCATGGGTGAGCTGGGGCTGCAGCACCCACAGGGGAAAAAAATAGTGCGTGCTCAGCACCCACCAGCCACAGATGGTTGGAGGTACCACCCCTGATTAGCTAATTGGAGGCTGGGGGAGGGGCTTGGGGGAAGGTGGAGAGCAACGAGTGGGTGAGGGCCTTGGGGAGGGAGCGGCGCAGGGCCAGGAAAAGACAGAGTGAGGGGGGGGACTTGGGAAGGGGGGAGCAGGAAGAGGTGGAGTGGGGGCAAGGCCTCCGGGCAGACCAGGGATAGAGCACCCCTGGGGAAAAGAAAAACTCTGTGCCTATGCAAAGAGAAATATTAGACTAGCAGTTGTCAACTCATTTATTTGTAGTAATAGCATCTACCCTTGATTTCTAAGTGTATTTGTTTGTTTACACCTATATCTTGTTAGAAGTTAAACAATCTAACTAGATTAGCTTGTAGATGCTAGTTCCATTTCATGTCTTAATTGCCTTAGTTATGTATGCGACTGTGTCCAGTTGACCTTAAGATCAAAGGTGTAAGATACTGCAGGAAACTAATATTATCTACTTTGTTTTCAGTGTAATTACCTATGCTATAATGAAGTACCAACTATTTTCCTTGTGTGAATGAATGCAACTAGTTTACCTGTGTATGCATAGGAAATAGAAGATTGTCTGTGTACAATTGCTTTGAAGCTAATCTGCGCTGCCTATTCTTCCTCCAGGGACGGTCCTGTTGTGACAAGAGACTTGTCAGCTTGCTAGAGAACTATAAAAGAAAGGCCTGGGCCTGATCCATCTCTAGTCTGCTTAAGCTTTGAACAGGGAAAGTATAAGTTGTAAGATGGAGATCTTCCAAATAATTTTTTAGGAATAACCTGGAAAATACTTGGAAAGACTTTACATCTAAGCTACCTTTGGGTTCTGACCTGTTGGGATGATTCCAGACTTTTTTTTTTTTTTTTACAAGCCAGCAGTTTATTCCATCACTGCTGCTATCCTGAACCATGAACACTGGAAGTCCCTGGTATGTATATTGATCTTTTAACTATTTGCAACTCTCTTCTTTCTCTTTTTTTATTATTAAAGTTTGTTTTAGTTACTAAAGGATTGGCATCAGCATGATTATTAGGTAAGATCTGAGACTCATATGGACTGGGGGATAAGTGTCTGGTCCTCTGGGATTGGTGAACCTCATGTATGGTGAATCAGGTTTTCAGTAACCCCTCGTTAGACTCTGTCTAAGTGGGAGCCAAGAGCTGGAATGCATAAAGAGGACTGTATTTGGCTTCTTGTTTACCCATGTGGTATTACAGAAGCTATTGTGTTACTGGCTTGGTGAATCTAATGATAGAATAAACCATCAGTTTTGGCGATTGCCTGCCCTATTTCTTGCAGTCTGCCCTGAGTTTAGCATTCTCAGTGTGCCCCATCCAGGCACCTTGGGCACATATTTATTTAAAATTATAAAGTACTTCCACCAGAATCCTTCATTTGTCACTGTTTCAGCGATTAGACTGGTTTAGTGAGGGTCTGTATGAATGAATACATTTTTCTGTTAAGCTAAATTTATGCAATATGTCTTTCATTGCTCTCTCTCATAGCCAAAGACAGCTACCTTTCCTGGCTTCTGTTTAGTACCTGTGACTCTTCCATCTCCTTCATTCAGCCATGCACAATTTGCCTGCTCGTGCCCCAGATGCAGCTGATTCATGGGCTTATCCCTTTTCTCCTAGCCTTGGTCAATACTCTCTGGTTCTGGTTCCTGGAGGATACTCAGGTTTTCTGCTTTTTACAACAATAAGCACAGACTGCCAGATCCCTCTGGTCTCTCTCATTAGCCGGTCCAAACACCTCCTTGCTAGTATTTTCAGGATGGTTGCGCCCATCAAACCTCTTCAGCTTATCAACTAATTTTGTATGTATGTGCACACGCTTCTTAGGACCGTGGGGGTCTCTCTATACTGGTTCCTCCTCCTTCTTTTGGCATAATTGTACCAAGCCTCTGGGCACTGGTTTAGTAACACCCCAAGATGAGTTGCACTCTATGCATATCATCCACGTGCTCAATTCTGCAAACACTTCCAAAGCTATTGTCTCGCATTTAAAGCATAAACTGGGATGTCGTTGGTGGTACTTACCTCACCACACCCTGCTCACTTCCTGTATAAATGAGACTAAATAGGTGACAGTTTCCCCCTTTCCCTCATGAGCCCCAGAGTATGTCAGTGTTCTGCAGACCTCAGACTTGATAGTGAATCAGTGCAGAACAGTAAAAAAAATTGTCCAAACAGTTGGGAACTTCTTGCATTAGAATGCTCATTTCCTAAAAAAGACTATTTTGAGATGAGGGAGCACTACAAATTGTTCATACTTGGCTGATTCCATAGGAAAAACAATTGTCCCAGGATGAAATTGTTTCTGCATTACAGGTAGATCTGGGTGAATAGTGCAATATGTTTCCCATTAATATTCACTCACATTGTGATGCTGGCAGACCAGGTGCTAGCTCATGTCAAGGCCCCAGGCCTCAAGAAATACTCAGAAATCCATAGCTGGAAACTAGTCTCATGTACCTGTGTTATCAAAGCATTATCAAAACTAATATTAGCTCTCAAATTTATAAGAATGTGTTCAGTGTGTTATAAAATGCTTCTAGGATGCTTCATGTGTTGTTCTCACTCACATTAGAACATGAGGTATAGTTATCCGCAAACACTTATCAGCATGACCCTGTAACTCAGTAATCCATCAGATGAGAATGAAGCCTGGTAATGCAAATTATCTCTTACAAAAGATGTTAAATCCTGTTCATTAAATCAAATGAGTCATGTGTGAGATCAAGGATCAAGACTTTAAATGCCTTCCTCCCGCTCCTGCCATCCATGAAGAAAGGACCTGTGTGGGAACTGTTGCGGTCAGCTTGGTTTCTGCGAGAAGCTATAAATATGGACACAGAAAAATTCTTTATCACTAGACTGCTTGGATTCTAACAGGGCAGAATAACTGAATGAGAAGCCTGAGATTCCCAGAGTTACTCTGGGTAGCCCTAAAAGACTTTTGGGAAACTGGCAGATTGCTATATCTCTGCTACCTTTTGAAATTATAGGCTGTGACTCACCCGTACATATATATTTTTTTACCTGCTTTAACCTCTCAATAACTCATTCCCTTTTCTGAGCTAAAAAACCTTTAGTTTACTATAGAATTGGCTCTCCGTATTTGTCTTTGTGAGATCTAGGATGCAAGTTGACCTGGGTGAGCTACTGGCCTCCTGGGACGGGGTGTAACCTGGAATATTTGATTTTTGGTGTAAGTGACCATTTATTACTTAGTCCAGCTTGCTTGGATGGCAAAATAGACTGGAGTGTTTCAAGGGGATTGTCTGTGACTCCACTGTAGTATTTTGGGAGTTCACATTTAGCACTGGGTTGGCGAACTCTAATTATAGAACATACTACCAGTGGGTTGTCTGCCCTGCTTTTGACAGTCTGCCCTGATGTAGGATGTCATGGAATTGAGCCACTCCAGACAGTGTGACCCCGGTATTTAAATTGGCCATGTGCTGTGCCTTTTCACGTTTGTTTTTCCACAAACGCTGAAGTGACCAAGTTGATGAATATTTGCAGAAACCAAATTGCAAAGTTATACATACTAATGTCTGAGACAACTGAATTTATAATTTATACACGTGAACTTTTGTACATTAATTGACATTTGCAGTCTCCTCCAATTCGGGAACCAAAAATACCATGTGTCTCTTCTGATCAGTGAGAGCTCAGCAACACAGCCCAGTTTTTAAACATTGAGTATTGCATGCTTGTAGCAAACTGTTCATGATCAATCCAGAAGTATTTTTAAGACCACAAAAATGTGAGTAAATTCAGTTGACGAATATCTTTTGACAAACTTGGAATCTGATCATGGACAGTTAACCAAGAAGAAAAACCAGTCTTATTTTGGACAGGGTAAAGGAAGTTCTACCAGTGAGGAAGAAGATGGACACTTGTGAATTGCAGTGGAGGGGGAGAGGACAATACCACGTCTAGTAGACAGATGGCCTGGAGCAATTTGGCTACCTCCTCCCTACAGATGATGCCAGCAAGCATGATTAAGGTTACAGATCTGTCACAGAGGTCACGGATTCTGTGATTTTTAGGAGACTGCTGTGACTTCTTGAATATTCCAATAATTCAGCCCCGGGCAGCGGGGCTTGGACTTCAACAAATCCAGGATTTATTGTTTATTGCCCACGTCTTGTCCATGACTTGTAATAAAAAATACTCGTGCCAAAATCGTAGGCTTAAGCATGAATCTGCTTCATGTGTTTTGAAGTGCTCACACACATGAGGCTAGTTTGTTTTTGCACGTAAAGGCTGTGTACAAAAAATTACATCTGCACTATCAGACACATGTATATAAATCTAAATGATAGATTATAGCATGTCCATTTTATATCTTCATAATCAGTGAGTGTCTGTTTGGGATTATGGAAATCCTGAATGTAATAAAGTGGGACAATCTTGACCTTTCTGACAAGTACATCGCAGCAATTTTTGTGTACCGGTTAGGTAAATAACTGACGAGTCTTATAATGAAAATCCTGACACTACCGCTAATAAACTTAGGTACTGATGAGCCTATTGTCATAGTAACACTTCTTCATCACTAATCGTGAGCCTGCATATTTTCCTTATATTTAAGAGTTTAAAAATATTTATGTAAATTACTGACCTATATATAATTACATTCTAAACAGTTCTTCATTATCTACTCTTTTTGTAGGTAATTACAGGTATTCTGATAAATAACTTGTTCTTTTGATCCTTCACCATACATCTGAGATGTAAAAGGGTGTTAATGTTTTACTACTCATTAAGAAACTTTAATTATCCATATAATTTATCTTTTGAAGTAGGTGAAGAAAAGTTCAGTTTCATCAATATCAGAGCCAGATGTATTCAGCTTCTGTATTTTTGAATGTACATATGCTATAAAGTACAGCATCTAATATTGAAAACTGGAAATAGAAAATGGCATCACTTCATATATTCATAGATTTGAATGCCAGAAGGGACCACTATAATACTTAACCTGACCTCCTGTGTAACATAGGCCATAGAACTTCCCCATAATAATTCCTAAAGAAATCTTTTAGGAACATATCCAATCTTGATTTTAAAAAATATCAGTAATGGAGAATCTACCATGTTGCTTGGTAAATTGTCCCAGTGGTTCATTATTCCCCCTGTCAAAAATGTACACCTTATTTCCAGTCTGAATCTGTCTAACTTCAATTTCCAGCCATTGGATTGTTAACCTTTCTCTTCTAGACTGAAGACCCCATTATTAAATATTTGTTCCCCCTGTAGATACTTACAGACTCTGATCAAGTTACCCTTTGACCTTCTTTATATTAAGCTAAATAGACTCAAAGAGCTCAATCATTATAAGGCATGTTTTCTAATCCTTTAAATATTCTTGTGGCTCTGATGTTAACTATCTCCAGTTTATCAGTATCCTTCTTGAATTGGGGGCACTAAACTGGGCACAGTATTCCAGCAATGGTTACATGATTGCCAAATAGAGGTAAAATAACCTCTCTACTCCTACTTGAGATTTTCCTGTCTATGCATCCCACGATTGCATTAACTCTTTTGGCTACAGTGTCACATTGGCAGCTCCTGGTCAGACCCCAAAATCTTTCAGGTCAGGACTGGTCAGATAAATTACATGACATGTTTCCAATTCCCAAAGTGGATGAGTGTGCAAGAATGTGTGCAAATTTAAAATTCCATTTTAACAAATAATCATAGTGATCTTTGCAATTAGATTTCTACTTTTTTACTTTTTTTCTTTTACTACTAATTTGCTATATTTTCAATAAAATTTGATCATTTCAGGGATTTAGAGCACAAAATGATGCAAAATATGGCCAAGGAGAATTTAATTTAAGAATTCAAATGAAATCTATAATTCCCAGATTCCTTTCAAGCATCATAGTACAGTTAAGTGAGTTAAATAATTAAGGCATATAGAAGGCATCAGTCTATAGTGTTTTATCATATGGGGAGCAAAGGAGAAAAGGAACCTTTACTCCACCTCCTATGGAAGAGGTGGAACGGGTTCAAACTCATAGCTGTTCATAACCTGGAGCTCCCCATTCAGAGTCCTTACACTAGCATTACCAGAAAAAAGATGGGTTAGGAGGAATACACCCTCTACACCGATCTACTGGCAGATATCTCATCAAATGAATTATCTCAAAAATCTCTCTTCCCCCTCCCCCCCTCTCGCCACTTCCACACAAACCTGGGACCCTGTAACAAATAGCCAACAACATTTCAAATTCCTAGGGAAAGCAAAATGAAACCTCTTCCATGAATGTTATCAGTTTCTTTGCTAACAATCTTATCACCTACTACTGCTCCATGTTGGATACTGTAGATAAACATATACATTGAAAAATAAATAAATTAGCCGCCATACTGACAAATTATTTTTTTTAACTATAAGATTCTACTGAGTCTCTCCAACTTCGTCCTTAACAGTAGTGTATTACAGCTATGCAGGAAGAATTGTGGTGTGGTTAGGACCCTAAAATGGGACTCAGGAGATCTGGGCTCAGTTCTCAGCTTACACACAGCCTTCGTGTGTGACCTGGGGCAAGCCACTTTAGCTTCTCTGTGCCTCAATTTTCCATTGTAAAACAGTGTTGTAAGCAGAAAAGTGATCAAAGGCTTATAGTAGTTAGATATGTTCAGAATCCCCAAACCAAAACTTTCATTGTTCTATAGCAAGGAATAGCTTTTAGAATGGCAGAAGGGCTTCAGAAGTGAAATAGAGGAAAGGCAGATCAAGTGAACATATATTTCAGATTTCCCTCCTTCTGTTCAAGTCACAATTTGTGATCAAGATCATTGCATGTAGGTGATAGGAATAAAATACTGGCTTGATCTGAGGGCCATGCTCTAGCTACCACACTTAAATGTGCATCTTTTGTTCATCAGTGATTTTTACTTTTGCTATGTAGCTGTGAAGACCTTGTGCAAGAGAAGACAAATAGAAAACCATATAGCAACTAACTTTGCTTCTATAAAACACCTGCTCATATGCTGTATTTTGAATGTTGCTTTAATTATACAAATACCCCTATGACAAAGGCTGTAATCACTCTGCTATAAATTAACATGCTTTTGTTCTATAATATGATCATATTATTTATGCACAGTAAATGTCCATACTGTTGTCAGATGTACATTCTTAACATGAGAAATATGCTGAGCACTTCTTTGTATCTAGGCCAGCATTTCCCAATGTGACACATGTACCCCACGAGATGGGGCACAAAGGACTAGCCATGATGGGCATAAGATGGATAGGCCTTTAATAACATATGGTGCGCTGAAGTTGGATGCAACTAGTTCTCTTTTCCTGCAGGGAAGATAGAGAAATGCTGAGATGGACCATGAACAGGATGCTTGTGGTATTGTAATAAGTTATATTGTCATAAATTATTCTACCCTCATTCTCAGAGTAGTGGGTGCATGTGGCTTGGGACAGGCACAAGCTGAAGATGGTGGGGGGGGAATAGAAACTAAAATCAAGTGTTTTGGCATGACACTTTAGATAGCCTGCTGTTGGGTCACAAGAACTGTGCGAAGGGTCTGGTTAGATTAAAGGACAGTGAGTTTTTAAGATAATGTCTCACTTTATTGGGATACCTGTGATGCAATTTATAGATAAAATAGGATATGAATGTATTTGATGTCATTTGTTGGTCATTGTATAGTTTACAATCTTTTTTCCAATCTAATATTGTATCTTCATATGTTTATACAATAACATTCCATTTTGTTCTATTGTATATAACATGCCTCAATCATTAACAACTCTGATTTTTGGTTTTCCTATTTGCTGGACAAAGTGTGTGTGGTTGGTGGGGGGAGGAAGGAATCTTTCTCTCAAAAGGGACACTGCTTGTGCAACCAAAATACTAGATGTTCATAGAGGATGAAAATCTGTTTTGGTGACTTATATTACAGCTTGTGCTGCTGATAATCTAGCTAGCTACGAACAACAGATGAGATGCTTCATTGGCTCATCTCAAAAGTGCAATGTAACTCTAGTTAAATGTCATTCTAACCTTTTTTTTTTTTTAAACATAAAGATACCTCTGCAAAATGAACCAAGTTTCATGGATGATTTTACTGAATTATTTGACTGCCTACATTTGGAGCTGTTTCTATATAGATTATTTGGCTTGAAAGACTACAGCATAACACTGAGTCATAATGATTACTGTTGGCACTCCACGGAGTGCAAGCTGCCTTTTGGGGAAAAAGATGAAAGTATACATATGAAGGTGGGAGATTATTTTCTCAGAGTGATGAATCCTCGGAAGGCTTTAAGGACATTAATGTTGGAAGAATATCCATTTGTTAGGACTTGTTACAGTTTCCCATCTATTCGTTAATTTTCAGGTACACAAGAAGCAGGACACGTGCAGTTACTATAGTCTGTATAATGAAATCAATAGCTTCAGAATGATGGTCCACCTTTGTGCTGCTTGCATGTTAGCCATACTATTTATCACCAAAAGAAATCTTCAATATTCTTCCCAAAAATACTTTCAGATGAGAACATGAACAATTACATTACTTGCCATTCCCAATGGGTTCTTTTTAGAGTCCCAAAATGGCACAATGGTTATTACTGTGGTGAACATTAGAAAGAAAGTGAGAGACCTTTCCTCTTATGTCCGTGAATAATAGAACTGGGGGGTAAAAGGAAATATTCAATGTTCTGTCACTTCAAGACCTATGAGAGTGTCCTGGACCTACAGTACATCCCAGCTATCTGAATTGCACATGCACATGATGGGTGTAGTGGGTTAGGGTCATAGATTTACCCAGTCCATATGCATATATGCACTTTGTGTCCTTGACTGAAATTAACTATTTACTATTTTCTTGGAAATGGACGCTAGGGACATGCAATGTCCGGACTGACCACAGAGTCCAGTTCTTATTTGCCCACCACTAGGAGGACTGCTTTGTCCCAGCCTTGCAATGAGCTCCATACTGGGGTAGGGTTCTGCCCAAGTACAGATATTTGCAAGGCTAAGGCTTTAGTTAATTCAGCTAAAAAATTAGTTAATTGAGCTTTAAAAAATTAGCTAAAAAGGGTATTGATCTGTTAGAATCTGAGACTAGGTTCCTGTTACTTTTGAGCTTTATACAATTTGAAACTTGGTGCCTGAAGGAAGACACTGTTCTCCAGTAAGCAGGAGTGTAACAAGGTATAAAAGTGATTTGGCATGTAGGGGATTATGGATTACTGCCTATCACATGTCTGATCTGAGTGAGGTTATAAAAAGAATAAGGAATCTGGTGCAAAGGTATCTTAAGGGAAGAATATGAACATCTCTCCTCCTCACTGGCTGAAGCTGGAAAGGCCGTGGGTGATTGTTACCCATTAGTTGGAGCTGAATTTTTTGTCCTGGTTTTGATTTTGGAAACAAAGCAAGATCTGAGGAAAAGAGTGTGCAGTGACCTGTAGCTCAAGGTTTTAGGTTTTCTTCCTTGGCTGGTGAGTTTGCATACTGGTTTGCAAAGAGTAGTGTAAAACAGCATACTCAGACCATTACAGCTAACATCAAGAAAAAACATAAGTATTGATGGAAAAACAACTTTTCCTAGATATTTAGTTCTTGGATGAACTGTATAAAATAAATGAAAATATTGCATCTTTATATAATAAAGTCCATGTTGTGCAAAACCACATAGGACTTAAGAAACACCAATGATTTTTGATGCCATAGATGCAGTGGTGAGCTGGAGCCAGTTTGCACCGGTTCGCTGGAACCGGTTGTTAAATGTAGAAGCCCTTTTAGAACCTATTGTCCCTTAAAAGGGCTTCTACATTTAACAACCGGCCAAAAGTGGCACCTTAGGCGCCACCTCCATGGGTGCTCCGGGACTGGAGCACCAACGGGGAAAATTTGATGGGTGCAGAGCACGCACCGGCAGCTCCTCGCCTGGCCCCAGCTGACCTCACCTCCGCCTCCTCCCCTGAACGTGCCGCCCCGCTCTGCTTCTCCGCCCCCCCCCCCAGGTTTCCTGCGAATCAGCTGTTTGTGCGGGAAGCCTGGGAGGGCTGAGAAGCAGGCGGCGGCTTCGCACTCAGGCCCAGGGAGGCGGAGGCGGAGTGGAGGTGATCTGGGGTAGGAGGGCGTGAGGAGGGCCACCGGCGCCACAGCAGGTAACAGGACACCTTAGCTGTTTTATATAATGCTTTTCGTCTATAGATCTTGGCACTTGACGAATGTGTTAGATAGTAAAGCCTCATATTAAGAACCTTCTTATTCAATTATATAGTACCATAGAAAATAAAGTCAAAATTTTATTGGAGTATAATAGACCTTTTTAACAATGGGATTAATGTACTCAAGTAAACCGGATCTAGTTCAAACTCACCTGTCTGTACTAAATGCAATCTATGGAGAACCCACACCAGAAGACTCGAAAGTAATCAGTGATGGAAATAACAAAGACATTAACATCTGCATATCAGTTTCACTAAGGAATTATCTGTATCTTGCAATATAAGAAAATGGAAAAAAAATTCATAAGCAAAACGTTTATCAAAGGATAAATCTAAGGATAGCCGCCTGAGGACTCATGTTTGGCAATGGTATTTGTGGTTTTATCAAAATGAATCACTGCAGAAAATGGCTTAATCTAATAAGTACTTTGGATGGAAACTATTTCAGCATGAAAAGGATTTAACTTAATATAATTCCCCACCACCCAGATGAGAACATCACCCAGGCCTTTTGTTAACACTCAGTTCATTCACAGAATCACTTGGTAACAATATGCAAATCTGCACAGCAATAATATCTGTCCATATTTATATTTTAAAAAAGCAATCCTAATGGTAATTTATTTATAAGACAAAATGAACAACTCAAAATAAGCCTAGAGGACTCCAAAGCATAGATTGAATGGAATGGATGTGTATCACAATCCTCAAAAGACACATTCATTTATCATGGCTGAGAGAGACAGCAGGAGTGAAAAAATTCCTTCTGTTCCAAAGAGTCAAGTGATGAACTGTAAACTGATTTGCAAGATGTCATGATTGGCCTAATCTAATGGGGGGAGAGGAGGAACGGAAAGCTGTAACTAATAAAAGGTACTGTCTGCATGAAACAATCAACAGCGTCTCCCTAGACCTAGATGAAATTTTGTAAAGTCAAAAATGTTGATTTCTATTCATAGAAGTTTTAAATTTGGACTAAAAAGGGGGGATGGAGGGAATTTTTCAATGACAATTTTAACTTTTTCTTCAGTTTTGACTCAATCTACTTAATATGCACCTTTTTAATCTCTCTCTTCAGGACTGCAAGGCTCACGCAATCCTGACTGAACCATCTAAAACAAATCAAAATGTAACCGATGATAAAGCCAACTCTTTGGGACCTAATAGAAGGTTTGTTGTCAGAGGAACAATTGTATTGCTTGTTTGAAAATTGTGAAGTATGACATTTAAAGTTGCCTTCCTGTAGTGGAATCACCAAGGAAAGGTGGGGTCAGCACTGCAAGCTTGCTTTCCAACAGGATGAATTACCTCATGCAATGCAGATGTCCCTCTGGGGTGTAAATTGGATCACCCTTGTGTCAGTCTGTCCTTTTTATCTCTAGTTCTGATCCAACCCCAAAGCAAATGTTGCACAGTCACTAAGTTGTCAGAGAATTATTGCTTTGTAGAGGTCATAAAGATCCTTGGATGTAAGGCCCACAGAGGAACATCAGTTCTATTGATTCTGATTTTAGCTTTTAGTTTCAAATGTAGAGTCCTCATCATCATTACAAGAATAGTTCAAACCTGTTCGGACCTATTGTGATATCGTGATAGTTTTTGTGAAACTCTGGAAGCTTGTCAGTGTCCACAGGTGTTACTATAGAGCAGTTTTGCTTTGGTGAAAAGATACCTTCAGCAATAGTATAATATTAATGCCCCAGATTTTCAGTTGAACTCAGCAGAATGCTGAGAGGGGGATCCCCAGAAAGCTGGCTGTGGCTCCTTGATTCTGGGACCTGTTTTATTCCAGTCCTGGCCTCAGTGCATTTAATGTGTTCTAAAACGATGCCAGCTGATAAAGGGCCATCCACCAGATGGGAATTGTGTGCTGGCCATGCTCCCTTCCTGTTTCCATTGCGCTCCTCCCCCTCTGCCCCCATGCTGCTTTGGGGTCTGTAGTGGAGGGGGACCATAGGAATTGGATGTCAGCTGCATTTCAGCTGGGGAATACCTAGCTAGGAAGACTTGGCTACTTCCTGGGCTTTTTGTGCTGCCAGAGCATTGCAAAGAGCAAGACTGCCACTCATTACAATTATAGTTGTCCATGTCTTAACAGGGGTATATAAGTTTCATTAAAATGGGATAGGGCTTCAGTTTTTTCTCCCTTATCTTGATAACTTATGCAAAACCAAACTATAGAGCAATTTGATAATGAAGCATGGAATAAGGATGTAAAAGAAGACTACTTATCAGGCAACCAGATTTGCTAGCTGAGTGTCCATACTTTTGCATACAGATGTTGCTATTAAAAAGAAATCCAGCTTTATGGAGCCACAGGAAATTCTAGACTTTGATAGACTGAGACTAGAGTGGGAAATGAAGAAACTCGTAATTCACTGAAAGTAGGACACAATGTAGAACATGTTCTAACTTGCAGTATTTTAAGAGTTGATCCTTACATGGAATCAGACTAGAACTGTTGAAACCATATGTTTGTCAAACGAGTCTATAGCTGTACCTGATATGTCTGTTTATACCTGTACAAAACCCTGTGCATTACAAGGCAAAAGTCTTAATTTTTAATTTAATATTTGCTTTCATTTGTTTTCCAGTTATTAAAAGTTGAAGGTGTAGCATTCCTTGTGGATGTTTGCTACCAAAACCACAAACAAAACACAAGGAAATGTAGGAATAAAATTACAAATTGGTGACAAAAATGAGGACTCCTTGTGGCACCGTAGAGACTAACAAATTTATTTGGGCATAAGCTTTTGTGGGCTAGAACCCACTTCATCAGATGCATGGAGTGGAAAATACAGGAGCAGGTATAAATACATGAAAAGATGTGAGTTGCCTTACCAAGTGTGAGGTCAGTCTAATGAGACAAATCAATTAACAGCAGGATACCAAGGGAGGAAAAATAACCTTTGAAGTGGTAATGAGAGTGGCCCATTTCAGACTGTTGACAAGAAGCTGAGTGTAACACTAGGGGAAAATTAGCCCACTTATGCCCGAATAAAACTCATGCCCAAATAAATTTGTTAGTCTCTAAGGTGCCACAAGGACTCCTCGTTGTTTTTGCTGATACAGACTAACACGGCTACCGCTCTGAAATTGGTGACAGCAGAACATTTTAAAATGGTGGGATTTAAATTACCTCTGTTCTGGGATTGATTGAGTTCACACCATTATGCTGATGTGTCACCTGTTTGGGGCATGCAGCCCCTCTTCAGTATGTCAAAGGAAGCAGAATGTACTTTTTGGATTAGTAAACAGTGATGACAAGACATACTAAAGCCATTAATCATTTATTTATTCTAGCAGTCACATGGGCAGGTGAAGCATGACACACATTTGTATCCATAGTCATGTAATAGCAATTACAAAAAAGTGGTTATCTAAATACATAAGATGCGCTGCACATCCTCATCTTATGCAATCTCTTTGATACAGTCTTTGCAGGGGACAGGTGCTTAACAGCTAGTTTGAGAGCTCTTTATTTGAGAACCAGCACTGAAAATTTGAGCGACGAGCTGCTTGATAGGCCAATGGCACAGCAATATCAATGAACGGCCCATGTAAGATGATGGCCAGTCATGAGGAGAAATTTTTTTAATGTTTAATTTTTAGATGTTGGATATGGGAGTAGAAATTAAGGGTTTTTGAATGGTGGGGGCAAGATGGGTTGGCCTTGCATGTTTTTTGAATAACCCTAATTATTCTCAAATTTGCCTGCATGCTTTCAGAAGCCACCAGCTTCCAATGGAAAATGTAGGCCAAATAGTAAGAAATCATGACAGAACTATAAGACTCAAGACAGGTGGCATCAGAGATTCTCTTGTTAGTTTCTGTTGGTGGTGGATCTCTTGGGGAAACTCATATTGACAAGTTATCCTGAGTATTGATTTGAGAAACTGATCCGCCTTGGGAGAGGTAGCTGACTTCCAAATGCTTATAATTTGAAAATAGGGAGAATAAGCTCTGTGGGTTTTGGTTTCTGTGGGCTATATATAACAGACCCTGCAGAATGAGTTTACAGAAGTTGGCTTGTAACAATCTTATGATGGCTCACTTGGAGGATGGATACTGAATCCAGGCCACCAAGAAACTTCCCCTCCTGAGCCTCTTGACATTTCTGCGCAACTTGTGGTTTCCAAGATCTATCCTGGGTCCTGATTCAGTAGATTGCTTTCTTGGTATTTTAAATGGCAGTAAGTGACAACTACACCCCTCTTCCTCAACTTCAGGGAGGATACTAAGTGGGGAGTGCAATCCACACCATCCTCCAGATCCTCATGGAGCAGGTCCTCAAAGAATCAATCCTGAAGCACTTACATGAGAGGAAAGTGATCAGGAACAGTCAGCATGGATTCACCAAGGGAAGGTCATGCCTGACTAATCTAATTGCCTTTTATGATGAGATTACTGGTTCTGTGGATGAAGGGAAAGCAGTGGATGTATTGTTTCTTGACTTTAGCAAAGCTTTTGACACGGTCTCCCACAGTATTCTTGTCAGCAAGTTAAGGAAGTATGGGCTGGATGAATGCACTATAAGGTGGGTAGAAAGCTGGCTAGATTGTCGGGCTCAACGGGTAGTGATCAATGGCACCATGTCTAGTTGGCAGCCGGTGTCAAGTGGAGTGCCCCAGGGGTCGGTCCTGGGGCCGGTTTTGTTCAATATCTTCATAAATGATCTGGAGGATGGTGTGGATTGCACTCTCAGCAAATTTGCGGATGATACTAAACTGGGAGGAGTGGTAGATACGCTGGAGGGGAGGGATAGGATACAGAAGGACCTAGACAAATTGGAGGATTGGGCCAAAAGAAATCTGATGAGGTTCAATAAGGATAAGTGCAGGGTCCTGCACTTAGGATGGAAGAATCCAATGCACCGCTACAGACTAGGGACCGAATGGCTAGGCAGCAGTTCTGTGGAAAAGGACCTAGGGGTGACAGTGGGCGAGAAGCTGGATATGAGTCAGCAGTGTGCCCTTGTTGCCAAGAAGGCCAATGGCATTTTGGGATGTATAAGTAGGGGCATAGCGAGCAGATCGAGGGACGTGATCGTTCCCCTCTATTCGACACTGGTGAGGCCTCATCTGGAGTACTGTGTCCAGTTTTGGGCCCCACACTACAAGAAGGATGTGGATAAATTGGAGAGAGTCCAGCGAAGGGCAACAAAAATGATTAGGGGTCTAGAGCACATGACTTATGAGGAGAGGCTGAGGGAGCTGGGATTGTTTAGTCTGCAGAAGAGAAGAATGAGGGGGGATTTGATAGCTGCTTTCAACTACCTGAAAGGGGGTTCCAAAGAGGATGGCTCTAGACTGTTCTCAATGGTAGCAGATGACAGAACGAGGAGTAATGGTCTCAAGTTGCAATGGGGGAGGTTTAGATTGGATATTAGGAAAAACTTTTTCACTAAGAGGGTGGTGAAACACTGGAATGCGTTACCTAGGGAGGTGGTAGAATCTCCTTCCTTAGAGGTTTTTAAGGTCAGGCTTGACAAAGCCCTGGCTGGGATGATTTAACTGGAACTTGGTCCTGCTTCAAGCAGGGGGTTGGACTAGATGACCTTCTGGGGTCCCTTCCAACCCTGATATTCTATGATTCTATGAGTGACAAAGCCAGGTCACTGGAGGGTAGTGGAATGCAGCAGCCTCTCTGTACGCTTAGACCACAGGGAGAGGGGAAACTCCCAATGCCATAGAGCAACCACTGCTAGATTAAGGCAGGGGCAGATAGTGCCACACAATCCATAGTGTGGTAGCTGGGAACTGCGAGTTGGTTATGGGGCTTCACTTTCTCAGTGTGCATTTACTGAGGAATCCCCGAGAGATTCTATTTTGTGTTTCTGGTGGAAAGTTTTACTGTCTTATTCATGGTCTGAGATAAACTACTAAATATTGCTATGAATTCTGAGCTCTTTCCAATATACAGAGGTGTATATAATATTGTTTTGTAACTTCCACTTTTAAAAGAAAACAAAAATAATCAGATAGCTAGTCCGTGTACTACACCCAGTATCCAAAATATGACATAACATCTGTTTCATCATGCATTCGGCCTCAGTAACTCCTTCCTTTGCAATCCTTAACAAGAGGAGCGAGAACTCACAATAACTAGAACATGTATTTATCAAGATTCTAGTGGGCATAAAGTCTTTTCAATGATGCTAAACTGCTTATTGAATTCATGAGATGAGAATTATTAGCAGAATCACGGTGGGTGAGGCAATATATTTTTCTGGAACAACTTCATTGGTGAAAGAGACAAGCATTTGAGCTTACTCAGAGCTGCTGTTTGGGTTTGGGAGAAGTCCAGTAAAAGATATTACCTCACCTACTGTGTCTCTCTAATATCCTGGATCCAACACAGCTATAATAACACTGCAAACAAGTTAGCAGAATCACTGATTCAGAATGCAGCTGCCTCCACTGATGATATGGGAGAATTCAAACAGTACTTTGCACTTCCTGCACTGAATTTTATGCCTAGAATTGCAGGAGATGGGAGAGGAGGATAGGCTCTTTGTACCACATTCTTTCCTCAGCAGGTGATATCAGGAGCTTACTCCTTAAGTATTTTACAAATACTAATTTATTAATTCTCACAATGCCCCTGTGAGGTATGTGAATATTATACTAGTATTTCTAGGAGGACCGAGATAGTGGGTAAATGGCTTGTTCAAGGCCAAAGAGGATATATTTCAGTGCATGGATTAGGTTCCTCCAACACAAGAGAATGCCTAGGTGTGATAAAGCTGGGAGCAGAATATACTCCATCTCCCTGTCCCTCAACATAATAAAGGCAGGGCTGAGGAGAGGAGAAGTGGCCCAAGCACTGCCATGCTCTGTTGATCCCTGGTTTTATCTTGCATTGGAGGCTGAACTGGTGCATGATAGCCTTGGGGTTTGGGAAGCACAGAGGCTTACCTTTTTGCCCCATACTCTTGCATCTTATCCTGTATGGAACTTGGCCAGTCCTGATATCCAGGGCCAGTGTTCTCAATAGAAATGTAATGAAAGTAAAGCTAAAAAATATAACACCTACAGTAACAGATGATCTGTTAAATAATCACATTAACTAATGTTGCAAAATGGTAACAGTGAGCAGTGAATGCCTCAGATAAGATGGTAATTAGGTTTAATCAGGCATCAATTCTGACATTTGTGTTGTTTGAGGTTCAGTGCATCCAGTTGCCTTGTAACTAAATGAAACAAAGTAAAAGGACATGTAACTGCTTTCTTGTTATAACCTTGGAAATAAGGTACAGTATTTCTAAGCTTCAGAATAGGGCTCATGCTTCCTTTTTATGTGCAGTTCTCTGGTTTTATAAGTCACTGTTCAAATCAACACACAGTAGACCTTCTCTAGTGCTCCATCACATAATCAAATGCATTCTTGTACAGAAAATTTGCTCACTTTAATAGTATATTCAGAATAGATAATACAGCCACTAGTGACTTTTTTCCCTAGCCCTCCTGTGTGCTCCCAATAAATGAGTTATAATGGAAGTAAATTTTGGTAAGACATTTGAAGGTGTACAACATAACATGGGGGAGAAACAAGGTTCAACAATGAAAAAGGAATTGACTCCTTCTTCATTACTAATCCCATCTTTTCAGACTTATTAGCACACCCAAATACTATCCTTAAGCATATGTGACATGGAAATTTATATACAATCTGGGGTCATTGAATAGAATCAGAAAACAAATGTAAAAAACCTGTGAAATCATACCCTCTTTCTTGTCAGTGAAAGAGTATGGTGTGTTCTCAAGTATTTTGTCTTGTTTTTATACTAACATGATCATCACCATGGCATCTGTGTGTCTTAGTCCAGAATTAATTTTTGCATTGTGGGGCTTCCCTCGGCAAGAATATTCTGTACGGTAATAGATTTTACTGCTAAGAATTTGTTCTTGATTTTTATAGCCTGTTTTCTTTTGCTCAGTTTTAGCCCACTCATTCCTAATTATACCATTCTGATCCATCTGCAGTAATTTCTTTATCCTTGAGTCTTGACCTTCATTTACTTAGCTGATCATGTTTTGCATAGCTGTAATTTAGTTAAACTATATATTTTAAGCTTTCTTCATAAAGGACTGCAGGGACTGATTTGTTTTCCTCTTCTGCTGTTGTCCCACAATATAGAAGTCCTCAGACAGGTACTGTCTTACTTGTGATGTACAGAGGAGGACAATCACTTCTTTGGTCCATGGAGTGGTCTCTGTATATGCTGCCTGAAATTGCATTAACTGACTTTCGTTTGTTTGTTTTTATTTTCTGGCCATATTGCATGGCAAACATCATAGATTAATTTCCTTTTGTTATTGTCATGAGTTGTTTTTAAGGCTTGCAGCTATTCAAATATTTATTTAACATCTTACTTTTGTGAGGTAAGATGTTAAATAAGATTGTGTCAAGAATAGATCCTTTAGGACAGTGGCTCTCAATTTTTCCAGACTACTGTAGCCCTTTCAGGAGTCTGATTTGTCTTGTGTACCCCCAAGTTTCACCTCACTTGAAAAGTACTTGCTTACAAAATCAGACATAAAAATACAAATGTGTCACAGCACACTATTACTGAAAAATTACTTATGTTCTCATTTTTACCATATAATTATAAAATAAATCGATTGGAATATAAATGTATTTACACATCAGTGTATAATATATAAAGCAGCATAAACAAGTCATTGTATGAAATTTTCATTTCAACTGACTTAACTAGTGCTTTTTATGTAGCATGTTGTAAAACTAGGCAAATATCTTGATGAGTTGATGGAAACCCCTGGGGGTATGCAGAGGTCTTCTAGGGGGATGCATACTCCTGGTTGAGAACCACTGCCTTAGGAGTCATTAAATTTCTTCTTCCCTAAACTAATACTGGAGATTGGAGAACATCCAAAGGTGCAGATTATGGGTTGGCTTTACATAAGCATAATAAACATGGGCTCCCACCTCCTATTGATGTATTTCTCCATTAAATCCTCTCCTCTCTCTTCCCCCACATTGTGCTGTCGTCTTGGGAGACCACACTGCCATTTAGAGTTTTTGCTGAGAAGCCAGCTATCCTAGTCTCTAGTCATTAGAACTTCAGGTGCAGATGAGACTTTCCTCTCCTCCAAATCCCAGATAAGGCATCTTCTGGAATGTAGACAGCCTGCCTCATCACCTCATTCTTCAGCTTGCAGACAAGTGAAATAGGTATTTTTGTTTTACATCAGCTTTAGTGTACATAATATTTTAAAGAATCAGATCTACAGGAAACAGAGGATCCGCTGGAACCCAGCTGAAGAAAAATAATGGGATTGCAGCTAGAAAGGCTTTTGGTTCTCCTAAAGATGCCTTACGAAAAGGCAGTGGGAAGAAATGCCCCTAAAGTACACACTTACACAAAGGCATAGTGTAAAAGCATGGTGCTCCCGAGTGGTGTGTGTGTGTGTGTATTCCCTCATTTCCTTTTAGATTGTTTGTTTTACATTTTGTTTAGAATTGTTTACTACTGTGCAGGACTGTTTCTAAAGTGGTTCTTAAACCTTTTCATGCTCTGAACCACTTCATAAGAGAAATATCTTCCCATAACCCAACTTCCTCTCCTCAAATGCCAGCCCCAACTGTTTGTCCCTTAAAATATTTGAATCTACAGACCATCAGCAATGTCTCTTCAGACTGTGTTTGCAGAACAGCAACGTATATATTTCAGTATTTAAGTGCCCATGGAATGTGTTCTGCTGCTACTTATAACATCTCACTGTAAAATGTCTTCATGAGTATATGTTAAAATTGATTGTAAAGAAGCATCACTGATGGTGTGCACTATAATGTAAAATAGCTGTGAATTTTGATTGTTTTGGGGAGAATTTTCATAGGGCTTGTCTACACAATGAAATTATACTGCAATAAGATAAGGTGTAAATTTAAATTGCAATAGATATTGCAGAATAGTGCCCTGTGTGGACACTTTTGTGTGTGAGGGGGGGAATAAGGGTGCCTTTTCCTGGTTTTAGCATATTCCAGAATAGCTATTTTGGTCAGTTCCTCATATAGACAAGCATTAAGGAAAAAATTCTTGATTTGGTTTGTATCTGGTGCATAGGGGATATCCACCTAAGAAAATGAGCACCTACCTACCATTAGAGAAACACGGGGGTAGTCTCAGTCAGTCAGGAAATTAGAAGGAAAAACACAGGTGACTTCCACTGTATACATTGGTCCTGTCCCTATACAGGAAACTGTGTGGGCAACTGTGCCTGTGTAGCACCCCATTGACATAAGTGAGGCTCTGTGAAGATGCAGGAGGCCACTCCTATGATTCTCTTTGCAAAAGCTGAACCTCAATGCATGTTGTGATTTTTTTCTCTGACTAGTAAAGATGGTGTCAAAGGTATGAATTTCATAGGCAACTCCAAATCTGAACATTCACAGAGTTCTGAGGTATTTAAATCCTGGATTCTGGTTAGGTCTCATTATGATCTTTGCTATGAATTTTAGATCTGGAGCTGTCAAATATTGCTAATATACAGTGGCTTTGGATCTAGATGTCTGTTTCTGGTCCTGTTGTCAAGGCCAAGTTGCTCCTTCCCCAAAGTTCAAATGTGAAGTGATTATGTTAGTAAAAGTGAGCCAGTGGAAACATGTTATTGCAAAAGAGCTCAATGGTATAAGAAAAAATGTATTTTATAAATGCAATAACTTGCGTCCTGTCCTTCCCTCGCCCCGCCCAAACGAGAAGCATAACGCTCTGTTCAAAACCCACTGAAGTCACTGGAAAGACTCCCACTGATTTCAGTGGGCTTTGGATCAGGCCCTAGGAGACCCCAACATAAGAGTTACAAGTAACACACTTTCAAATATACAGTTAAAATCCTTTTTGTTCTCTAGTTCCTACTCTGTTGAAACTTATGACATGAAGTAGGGCAGGGATCCAGAATCAGAAATGTCTTCATTAACTAAGAACTAACAAATTCTTTTTGTTCTTATTACATACCAATTAAAGATCTAAACAACATTTTCAAGCAACAATGGGAGTTCATTTTAAAACAATAAGAATATAATTATATGTGTATTGCAGAGGTAATTTTGCATAAATGAGTTAGCAACTTTGCATATCTCTTGTATTAATACTGAATTTCGGTAAGTGCTCTTTGAGCAATCAATATTTAATTAACTCACAATACAGCTGCTTTTTAAAATGCAAATTAAATAGTTATTTAAGACACTTAATTCAAGGTTGAAAAATGAATGGACCAACTTATGTTGTGTGTATATATATATATATATTCACCAGCTATTTGCAAAAACTTCTCACTGTTGCTAACGCTGATTCAGTTAGCAATGCTGGAAGCTCAAGTATAGAACTGTTGCCAGTATTCTAGGCATTCTGTTGGTTAGACATGCTTAAAACACTGGCTGGCAGACTGTCAGCCTCAGGCTCCCGAAGTTGCCATTTCCAGTGGAGCTAAGTTGGTGTTGGCAACAGTGGTGATACTTCTGAAAACTTTCCATAGCGTAGACGTGTTGGTAATGTAGTGTAAAAGCATGTTCATAATGCAAAGCAAAGGGATATGCTTAGTGTGGGGACCAATTCCAAGATAGTTCAGAAGGCTCACTGCTTCAGCTCTGGCTTTTATAGCTTTTTGTTTAAAATCTTAAGCCATGAGTTAAGACTGCTATGATTGATACTAACATGTCAATCAGTCTGCTAACTTGTTAGTGCTCCTTCAGAGAAGTAGTGTATCCAGCTTCCATATATTAACTACATTCCAGTGTCTCAATGTTTCATGATTTGGGGTCTAAAGCAAAAATCCTATTAAGAGCCATCCATGGTCATTGTTTAGATAATCTGTAGATGTAGAATGACACATTCATGTGAGTAAATGGGGTAAATGCAACTGGTGGGTGGCAGCTCAAAGAAGTTTAGTACTGCAACTACTGGCTCCTCTAGCATCTGAGACAAAACCCACTGAAGTCCCAATGACTTCAGTGTGCTTTGAAGAAGTCTCCAGGGAGAATTCCCATTGACTTCAGTAGTGCTAGAACATGACCCTGCCAAGAGGCTTGGAGTTTGAAATTGTGACTGGGTTAACTTGAATGAGACACATGCGATGTATTCAGCTACTAGGTGGGGAGTGATCGTCCATGAATTCGTTAAATAGACTCTTGTTGTATCTGCCAATTGGCAGGCAGAAACAAAAATAATGTTTTTTATTTGTATCTGGGCTGTAACATCTTTGAAACAGGGACTGTTTTCTTCTGTATCTTCTATATGGCTGAACATGATTAGCAAATATATGGTCATGTCCACATCTGTGCAAAATCAGAAAATGCTTAGAGATACTCTACCATAAGTTCCAGGATGAGGGAGGATTTAGGTGAGATTTAAAGAGATGAAATGATTTACAGGACTGAAAGGGGATGTTCAGAAGCACAAGGTAGACAGTCAACTGAAGCAGAAAGTGTCTCACAGCTGTGATTAGAGAGGTAATAGAGAAAAGACTTAGATTGAGGGAGCAGAAATAGCGGTAACCAATGCCACACATTCAGTACAATGACAGACTAGAAAGCCATATTTAGTCCATTGTGAAAAGGAGAAAACAAGTGCTGTATCTTAACAATGAAACAGGTGGGTGATTTTTTTTTCTGACTTCTAAAACAATTCACTCGACTTGAAAGAAATATGTCAGGTTTTAAAAATTCAACAAACAATTGTTCCCAACTGTATACTTGTTTTTACTTTGTGCAGTCAAAATCATTCCAGATCTGTTTAATCAAAATTATAGTAATCAAAAATAACTTTATTTAGAAATGTGTCTACAGAAAGGAGAGATCATATGTTCTAGCTGCATAAGGGAAATGATATTAAGAATCTATAGGAATTTATAGCTCAAGTGAAGTATTTCAAGATTTGCAAAGGAGAACCTTGTTTAGACAACAAAAATAGCTCTGATCTGAATACCGTATGCAATGAATGCATGTGTGTGCCTGGTTCTGGCAACCTTAATGTAAGAAATGTTGACATTTTCCTTACTAAGTATATGGGTATCGTGTGGAATTTGCTTGATAGGTGGAGGGAATAATTTACATTTTTAAATATTGTAAGTAACATCTTGGTTTTGTTTCTAATCTTTGTTTTCCAGATGCCAATGCAATGTGTGATACACATTTTTATATCGAGCTAATCATGTACTTCTGTTCCCATCACTGCCATTTCCTATACTCCAAAAAGGAGAGAGATTAAAGTATATATTACAATACTCCCAACTGCCACTTCAATGTGTGTTGCTATGCAGCTGTAAGGAGATATAATTCTCTGACTGTACTTTTAAATATAGATGAGTGTCCCTGGCTATTGAAGGATGAGTTGTGAGGGAGATAGCATTTTGTGTTTCATTTCAGATGCAGAATGTTACTCTGTTCTCTCTCTAATGGAGATTTTGGGACAGATTCTGTGCTGTAACCGTTCCCTAATAGGCAGCATGAGATGCATAAAGGAACAAGTTGCAGCTGCATTACACTCTGGCCAGGCCTGCAATGATTTGGTCTCAACATAGTTTAGAGAAGCCTCAAAATTTCTTTGAATTGCACCAGCTGGTAATAGCCCTCCAAAGCATCACCCAGCTGGTAGCATCAGCCTATGCCACATCTGAGAATTGTCCCATGCTGAGGGAATTTTTGGAAGGGAGAAATTTAGCCAACTGCTGCCAGAGCAGTGATGAGAGGGCCAGACTGTAAGAGAGAATCTTTCCTGTTGTTTTTGTTCATCTTCTAGATTTAATGAGTGAGTTTTAAGAATTAAACCTGTTGGTTTGTGTGGCAGTCCAATCAGAAATATACTTTCCTACTTAAAGGGAAGCCTCTGCTATGCAAATATTGAAGACAATCAAGAAAAAATAATGTGTAGTACTCTGCTGCTGCTCGTACTCAGGTCCCTTAGAGACTTACTACAGTGCACTGCCTCAATGAGCTTCATAAGTGGGGGGGAGGAGGGGTGTTGGATTTTGTTCTTCTTAAAAAGAAGGCCCAATGTGCCAACCATGAACAAATTACATGCAGGCTGATGTTTAGGGTTTATGGACCAGCACACTATTTGCTGCTTTCTTGTGAACCAGCTTGTTGGATTTTTGTTTTTTCAGAACACTGATGTTGCTTTTCATGAGATGTATCAACATGTTACCTTTCCTGTTACCACGTCAGCCAACCACTTTCCTAACTGATAAGGCCTTGATGTTTGGGTCTACAGAGTAGTGAGTTTATGAGCATCTCTCACACATGGCAATGTAGTAGACGGCCTATTGAAGAGAAGATAGCACCCATTTTTGCCATTAGGGTATTATTATTTGAGTAAGTCTCTAACTTTGCAGTAGCCACGCGGCAGTAGACTAGGTAGCCCAATTTAGGGAGAAACAGAAGACTATACTCACACGTAACCCAAAGCAATGGTGGCCCTAGTGTTTGATCCACTGCTAGCAGCAGCTCTGTGCCATAACAGAGCAACAACTGAGGGAAAATGTACAACAGGTGGCATAGCATATTATCTCCCACTGAATGAAGCTGAATGACCTGTTTCAAAGACATTGAGTCACAGATATATGTGGATGCCTTAAACTCTAATATTTCATATTAGCACTTTGCTACTGTGCTATGAGGCAGCAATTACATGGAGAGCTGCAAGACAGTATAACTGGTAGCATAGCACAGCTACTGCCTCTATAATCTTTTTATTGAAATTTTTTATATCAGGCAGGTGGGTGTGTGTGTGTGTGTGTGTAATGTCCAGTGTTTTCATAGGCGTTGTAACTTTTTTCAGTTATTTCCTTTTACTCTGAGTCTTGGATTGAAAATATATGTAATTTCCTCCTTTCTCTGATCTTTTTCAGAAAGTGTTTTCTAATAAAGAATAGTTCTCACCTCTGCTCATTTGACAGAGCTCCTTATGTTTAAATTCCATCTTTTACAGAGCCTTGGAGTTGAACAGAAGCGCTCCTTTTCTCTCTGATGCTTTTATAGAGGTTGTATGGGAGTTTGAAAGGTCCTTTCTGTATTTTGTCTTCTGTTTTTCTCCATTTCTTCCTGTAGCCCTCTTATACAACATGGCCCAAACCACTCGACAGCCAACATAAAGGTTGAAGACTCTTGAGACAGCAGTTATTTCCAACATATTAAGCATTATTTCCATCCTTATTTCCAAACCATGGAGGAGGAGGAAGGTGCCTCTGGACTTCAAAAACTCAAGTTTTTAACTAGGAAGGAAGCCTGCATTTTGTTAAGCATAGTTGAAAGTGTTCAAGTCTGCAGCCCAGTTTTAAGCCCAAGAGACTCAAATGAGTACAAAGTTAGAATGGGATGAGACAAATTGCCCTGGCCAGTTAAGCTGGCCTTAGGGTTGCTTCACACTAGAGTGATGCTAATTGTCCCTAGTATACTGGTGAATCCGGCCTTCTATTCCTAAATAACTTCCCCCCCCCACATAAGAGATTAACCACAATTGTGTGGCATTTGTCTATATCCAAGAGCCAGCTGCCTGTTGTTTGTGTATTTTACTTCCTTTGGTTTTTATGCACAAGAACATCTGCTCAAAGACAGACACTTAAAATAACCATGCAACAGAGTGGGAGAAACAGCTGTTCTATTTGCAACAGACTCCAGTAGTACATAAGACAAAGGTCACAAGGAAGGATTTGTTCTCAGTTACAAATAGGTCAAGGAGGCTGAGCGTGTGGCATGTCTCTATGCTACCTTCTTGACTTCCACTCTAGACAGAGAAAAGGCATACACCTAAAATAGCAATGAAATATCTTATAAACAAATTCCTCATCAGAATACACTGTTAGCCCTCCTCCTTTACCATCAAGGGGTCTGCCCTGTCTATCATCTGTCTCCCAAACTTGAGCCCATGCTGGGTTCCATTGTCACTTCCAGCCCCCCCACCCATGGAAGTTCTCAGCTGCTGCAACAACTGAAGGTTAGCTTGCAACAGTTGTGTAATGACACTAGCTTCTGTAGAAGGGGTTTGTACCCCAGACATCCCCCACCACAGCTACTAGGGCACCAGATATCCCACTCCTCTCCCCTGTAGCCTATTGGCTAGTCCTGCTATCGTAGGAGGTTTGGTGTCTCCTGCACTCTGGGGGTAGTGGGGTAAGTGACCACCTTTCCCTCCCCACTTAGGTCCCCTGAGAGGAAAAGTGTCCCTGAACCCCACCAAGGTTTGCCCAACAGACACCCAATGCAGCATTCCATGATAGGGACTTATTTCACACCCTGCCCATGCTACCTCCAGCTGGTCACACTCACCCCTGCCAGCTATGTTGGTCTCCTTTCCAGCAATCTGATTGTTCAAATGTTCTGGCTCTCGGTGACCCAATACACCTAGTAAACCTTATAGTGCTGTGGAAACAACTTCACAAGCAACTGAATCAATTCTCTGATGGCTCCCTCATCCACAAATGCAGCTAGCTCACCACCGGGAGTATTTGATTCCCCAGCATCCTTGTTACTTCCCAGTAGAGGGGAATCCATTTGGTAGACAGAGCACAGCACACTGGAATCTGCCATCCCCAGTCCTGGGTCAGGCCCTTTGCCCATATAGCAAGGATCCTACCCTCCCAATTTTCCATTGCCCTTCGAGCCCCACTCCATCCATCCTGAACTGGGAGGAGTGGGGACACCACAACCCATTATCACTGGTCTGCTATGCCCCCATGCTGATGAGTTTGAAACTCCCTTCCCTTCCCTTCCCTTCCCCTTCTGCTATAAAATGGCTGCTTCTGCCACTGTAGGCTGGAAGAGAAGGCCTCCTCCCTCAGTTCTCTATGTTCTCACCAGTCTGTTACCATGAGGTGCCAGGAGAGATCGAAGTTTGCTGTGCTGCAGTTCCTGCTGCTCTACCTGGCCTAGGTAAGAGGGCTTTTTCTGTATTGGCATGGACCTAAATATTACCCATTCTCTCCTAATGACCTGGGAGGGGATGGATCAATGTACCCATGCTCACTTGGTCTGAAGCCACTCTCTGGCTTTCTAGCCTTTAAAGGGGCCATACACTTTTCCTGACAAGTCTGACAATGAACCCCACTGCTTAATGTGCAGTGATGTTATTTTAAAAGGCAACAGAATAACATGAACCATTCTTGGTTTTCTGGACTATTAATTCATTTGTTAATTCTTCTACTCATGGAGGATAGTGTGCACACTTTGAATCACCCGTATGACAGGAGACCAGGCTCTCTGGAATGTTCTGGCCTGCTCTATATGAAGGCTGAGGAGAGAGAGGTTGGAAGCCATAACATCCTTCCAGCATCTATGAGGCTGTCTGTGAGGTCTTCTCCAACCAGCGTGTATGGGACTGAACACACAAAGCTGGCAGGCTGGTATGGATTCCAGCATATGGAGCAGATGGCCAGGCACCTGAGCCAGCACTGATGATTTGGGAAGATATTGGAGGGTGATTGGTCCAATGCCTGACCTCATTAGTAACATGATGAATCACCATGGGCCTTCATTATGTCATTGCTATTTTCATCTCAAAAGCATCTAGCTGGTGCATTTGCATCTCTGTAGTGACCCAGGTTTCAGAGCCATACAAGAGGACAGAAGTCACTGCTGTTTGATAGATATGCATCTTAGTTTGAGTAGGTATGTGGCGTTGACCCCACAGAGGCTTCCAAAGAGTGTGCTTAACATCCATGGCCTTGCTGATTTGATGTTTCACATCACCTCCCTCCTTGGTGACAACAGAGCCAAGATATTTAAACTTCTTGTCCATTGATTTATGATGGGTAAGAGAAAGAGGCTCATCAGTCACTTTCATCAATTTAGTCTTCTTCCAATTGACTTGAAGCTTACTTGCTTCTTTCTTAAATATATTCAGGGCATTGATGTGATTAGTTCATGAGGATGTGAATATACCTGTGTAATCTGCATATTCCATGTCTGTTGTGCAGAAGTCATGCAGTACTGCTCCCATGCTATGCGGCTAGTGACAGCTTCCATCTTTCAGTCAATAACAGTGTTAAACCAATCAGGGGCAGCCATGCCCCTTGACAGACATTGCTGTTGCACTCAAACCAGTTGGACATTCTAGTACCTAAGTGGAGATAGCTCTCACTTTAGTGATGCATTTCTATGAGAAGTTTTCTGGCAGAGCCAAAGGGAGTAAGGATCATCATAGTCAAAGGCAGCTTTTAAATCAGTAACGGTTATATACACCTCATTTTTCCTTGGGCTTTTTTAGATAATGTGTCTAATGGTAAAAAAATATTCTCTATGGTTGATTGGCCGGGCATAAACACAGCTTGCTGTAGATGGCATAGATTCCTTAAGGTGGTCTTAATATGCTCATGAACAACCAGTGTGAACAGTTTGCTTGTAATAGAAAGAAAAGAGATGCTGCAATGATGGGAATACACCAGAGCATTGCCTTTCCCTTTCCAAAATGGGAGAATAATCCCCTGTCACTAGTCATCAGGCAGTTTTCCATGAAGCCATACTTGGTTGATAATATAGGTCATTTCCTTCAAGATGGAATCACTACCATCCTTGACCAGCTCTGCATGAATACTAGTAGCAAGGCCATTCTTGAGATTACAGGCTGTGCTTCAAACCTCCAACAGTGACATGCTCTATGTTATGTGGAGGTGTGGTCACTGGAATCTTTGCATCATGCTGGAGCTGCCGCTCTGCAGCTCTGATGGGGCAGTTAAGAAGCTCCTGAAGGTGTCTGAGTAGATGGCAAGAACATTCTGCCTCAATATTCAGCATGTAACAGTGTCCCTCTTTGGCAAACAAAGAGTTGTTCCATAAACTGGCTTTTAACGTGTACAATTCTTTGTAGGAATTTCTGGATGATTAAGCCTTATTTGCCCAAAACATCTCACAATCCCACTTTATAGCATTGCTACCCATTAGTATTCTTGGTTGTTCCCGTTAAAGCAAGCCACACATCTTTTTTTTTTTATGATGTCCAGAATCTGTTGCTTGATCCATTGGTGTTTGGGGCTATGACACCTTTTCCTCCACCAGTTTGTTGGCAGCATCCATAACAGAAGACTAGAAACAGCCCCACAAATTGTTGATTTGCTTTCAGGTATTTCATCTGCAAGGTCTAGCACATCAAATCATCTGCAGATTTCAGCTTAGTATTCCATTTTGATGTCAACATCAATCAATTTCTGTCAATCTAAATGACTAATGGAAGGCTTTGTTTGAGTTGTCTTCAGCTTCAGTTTCATCAAGGCCACAAGCAACCGGTGGTCAGTATTGCCAATTTCAGCCCCGCTGAACACCCGATAGTGGTGTATACAGCTTCTCCACCTATTGGATGTGACAATGTGGTCTAGTGCTTTGAGGGATTGTCCATCATTTGAATACTAAGTCCATGCATATAAGTTTTTCCATTGGAAATCGGTATCAGAAACATGGAGTGCAGTGTAGCACAAAGATTGAACAGTTGTTCTCCATTGTTGTTCATGGTTGCATCCACAAGGACATGTCCAATGCTTTCTGATCAAGCTGTTCTAGCATCAGCTCTCAGCATGCCATTGGTATTGCACAGAACAAAGATAATGTTGTGAGCTAATACTCTGCTGATGTCATAATTGGTCATGCATGTTGTTCCTTGTCCTCCTGTCATAAAAATAAAGGGAAGGGTAAAACCCCTTTAAAATCCCTCCTGGCCAGAGGAAAAATCCTCTCACCTGTAAAGGGTTAAGAAGCTAAAGGTAACCTCGCTGGCACCTGACCAAAATGACCAATGAGGAGACAAGACACTTTCAAAAGCTGGGAGGAGGGAGAAAAACAAAGGGTCTGTGTCTGTCTGTGTGATGCTTTTGCTGGAGACAGAACAGGAATGGAGTCTTAGAACTTAGTAAGTAATCTAGCTAGGTATGTGTTAGATTATGATTTCTTTAAATGGCTGAGAAAATAGCTGTGCTGAATAGAATGAATATTCCTGATGTGTGTCTTTTTTGAAACTTAAGGTTTTGCCTAGAGGGATTTTCTATGTTTTGAATCTAATTACCCTGTAAGGTATTCACCATCCTGATTTTACAGAGGTGATTCTTTTTTTTACTTCTATTAAAAGTCTTCTTGTAAGGAAACTGAATGCTTTTTCATTTGTTCTAAGATCCAAGGGTTTGGGTCTGTGGTCTCCTATGCAAATTGGTGAGGATTTTTACCAAACCTTCCCCAGGAAGTGGGGTGCAAGGGGTGGGAGGATTTTGAGGGGAAAGACATGTCCAAACTCCATTTTTTCAGGAACCCATATAAAGTTTGGTGGTGGCAGTGGAAATCCAAGGGCAAAGGGTAAAATAATTTGTACCTTGGGGAAGTTTTAACCTAAGCTGGTAAAAGTAAGCTTAGGAGGTTTTCATGCAGGTCCCCACGTCTGTACCCTAGAGTTCAGAGTGGGGAAGGAACCTTGACACCTCCTCATTAGTGAGGTTAGTGAGTGTATAAGCAAGGATGCCTATGAGAAAGTCTTGTGACCACAATATGTTCGGAGATGGAAGATCATCTCATCAGGGTTTTACAAGCATTCCCTGACAAGGCCAAGGCAACACTGTAAATGCTGACACAGCTGCCATCCTCAACACTGGGGCCTGACCATAGACAATGATAGCAGTTAATAACCATCTTCCCCGTGCTGCTCCAACGGGTCAAGCAGAATCCTGCCATGGAAATGTTGTATTGGTTCAGTTCATGTGACAAAAGGTAGGACACCGATGGTATGCAGGGTGAGTTTGTTCCAAACAGCAAATCTACCTTGTATACGAAGGTCCAAAAATTGTGAGTCCATCATTCGATGAGAGGGGTGTGTTCCAGGTTCCAGTTTAAGAAATGTTTCATGTACAGTTCATAGCACAAAAGCCAGTGCTGGTCCCTTCTGCCTCCCCACCCCCCCGAAGTGGGCAATTTGGGTGTGTCAGATAGCTGGGCCTGTGCCACCCTAGGCAAACTAAGATTAGTAGGCAAACTGGAAACCATGATTGGGGAAAATCACACTCCATGAAATTCTCACTGCAGCAAGGACTCCACAACAAGGTTGTCTTCTGCTATCCTGTTTCTGGAACATGGAACAACTAAAATAGCAGATACCTAGCAGTATATACTTCTCCATCAAGAATGTTCCAGAATTGTACATTTCTCCCTGAATCAGCAAGGTCCAAGGGTAGGAAAATGACATAAAGGAAAACAATTTCCAGTAAGTCCACTTCAGTAAAAAACAGCTATATTTCTTCCTCCTGACCTGTATCATTTGACAACCTAACATCATGCTATGTGCACATTGGAAATTTCCTATAGCCTACTGACTGTATTGGAGAAGTAGTAACATTTGCCAAATTCTTGGCATTTTTGTCAATCTGTGCCCTCAATACCTGAAATTGAACACTTTTCTGCCCTTGGATATTGATCTTGCTTACTGCATAATGTGATCACTTGTACCAGTTACATTTTGGTGAATGCTGCAAAAAGTATTCATAAACATTCATTTAAATAAAAACCACAATTTCACTTTGAAGGAACAAAACAAAAACAAAAAATCCAAAACAAATAAAAATCCACCAGCAGAAGGGAGAAGTCGTCTCTAAAAAATTGGAATAGCATTTTCAGTTATATGCAGTATTGCCAATGCACCTTTAGCACACCCATGTATCGTTTAAATTAAGATGTGTATTTTGCTTTTCATTTCCCCAGTGGATTCAACGCATGATGCACCACACACTAATGCAATTTAAACAAGTTCAATCTTTTTCTGCCAATGAGTAGAAGCACATTTTCTTCACTCGCAATTAATAGAAATGATAACCATGGACCTTTTACCCAGACAACCTTAATTCTGACCACTTCATATATTAAAGTCTTTTTAGTTACATGATAACATATTATTTTTCATATAGGATTCCTGCATCATTCAGTGCACAGGATGGACGGTGAATAAGGGACAGGATTGAAATAAGAGAGAGGACATTCTGTTGTGTTTAAAGCACTGGACTGTGTCCCATAAGAGATGGATTCTGTCCTTAACTCTGCTATCTAATTGCTATGTGATGTTGGGCAAGATAATTATGATGTATATGTGGAATAGGGCTAAATGAAGGTTGCATTGGCAACCTTAATTCTGTCCTTTCCTAACTTCTGAAGGCTTGTCTTTGTAATATTAACATTTTAATATAGTTTTTAATGTATTAAAGATACAAACACCTGCGCACACATCCCCACAGATGTGCGTGTGTTTAGTTATCTATAACTTTTCATTTCTTTATACAAATCCACCCTAGCTTGCAGTTACTCAGTTTAACAAACTTTAGGTAAAGCACTGGTGAAACAAAACCAGATCAACTCAGGCAAAAGTGTTTAATGTTTTTTTGTTTCTGAATCCTGACTTGGATCTTTGAAGAATACATACTTTATCTCAAGGGCAGCATTCTTTTGTATGTAGACTCCTGACACCCCCTCCCTTTCATTTCCCCCACCACAGTGCTATTATGAATCTCCTGCTGAGGTTCAAATTCCCATTACTTTAATTACATATATTGTAAATAAAAGTGAAAAAAGCAGCATTTTTGCTTTTGCCATTTATGAACTAACTCTAAGATGCTGACAACTCAGTAAAATAGTTTTTCATTTAATACACTTTGTGTTTTGATATTCCTTTAAAAATGGCATGTATATGCACCCTGTGTATACCTCAGTATTGTAATACAATGAAGTGTACCTCTCAATGGCAAATTCCATCAACAAATTTCTAAAGATTCAGGTGACTGTGATATTAATTACCAAACCTACAGAATTCTTAGCCTGGCTCATGTAATCCACTGATCCCCCTGTGATCAGATTCCCAGTAAAGATGCACTGTGAGGCCCAGTGGTTTATTTCCTAGACTCTGGCATCTCTACACACAGTTCTGGCATGCACTGATGTGTGAAAAACCTCAAACCAAAGACTACATGAGAAACAAATGTGGACCCCAGGACACATCTTTAAAAGGAGGAAAGGGAAAGAATTGAAGGACTGGGCAGTGCACAGTCACATTCTTGTGGCAGTAATAAAACATAGGATTTGTTTGGAGAGATCAGCTTTGGGGAAGGAACTGATTGTTGTCAGGAGAAGGGGAGGAAGACAGGTAATGGGAGTCAGGAAAGAAGTAGAGGCCTGTGGGGAGACTGCAGAGAAGAAAATCAGTCTAGTTAAAGTCTTCAAGTAGTTCAAAGAAATAAAAACTATTCTAATTCTTATAATCACCCATCCCTCATTACAATCTTCAGACAGACTTCAGTGTATTTCCTTCACAAATATACCTACTACTATTTTACGTGTATTGTTGTAAATTCTTTATATATTGTAATTGCAGAATCATGAAATGAGTTATAAAAAGTATCATTTATGCTAAAGAAATTATTGTACGCTTCCTGCACTACTACTTTTCTGGTGTCTCTCATTTTGGCATCTTTACTCCCACATCCATGTTCCACATTGGGCCATGAGAGAGGAAAGGTACATTAGGTTTGAAATTCTGCACATCTAAAAATAATGCATTTAAAGTACAGTAACTAAAGAGCAATCATTTTATAATCTCAATGGGAGGATTTTCCCTAATGTGAATTCAATGAGAGCAGCAAGTTTATCATCACCTCTGTAAATGCAGTCATTATACTGTGATGTATTTCCCAGTCATAACTCTTCACTGAAAAAAGGGGAAACCATATATTCCTAAATGCATGCATCAGTTTAATACAGATATTGAAAATAATGTAGGCAGTTGATATTGCTGGGGAAATTTAGGTAGGCTAAATATACTAGTGGTGAGTAAATGGTGTGTTGGTAACATACTACAGGTACATTTTGCTTTTTATCAAGACGGCTAAACTGTTCTTTATCTCTTATCTGCAAAGCAATTACATTTTCAGCACTGCTTCTGAGTTATTGTCATGTTATGGCAATAATCATGTTGAGGGACAGTTTAATGTAGAAGAAAGGTTGGATTAAAAATAAAACAAAACAAGCAGAATGTTAGCAATTATGTTGTCTTTTTTTATCTTAGGCAGTAAAAATACTCAATTAATAGAAGCACACAGCAGATTTGCTCCTCTTTTGGGATATCACTGCTTTATGATGCCCTTTTGTTAACAAGGTGAAAAGCTATTTTGCCACATGCCAGTACCATACATCGAACACTGAACTATTTCTCTTTGTGTCGCTGCTCTCACAGTGCATAAAAACGTCTTCCTTTGTTCACTGTTGTTCCATTAAAATGTTTCAGCAACACTGCCTCTGTAAAGGGAACAAAACTTTCCTATTTTATAATGAGCTCTGAAGAAAAGGTTGCCTTTGAGCAGTTCAGAGAGCTTTTCCTTCAATAGGCTTAACATGTGTGACCCTAAGAGCCCCTCAATGCCAAATGGCAGAGGGCCTGGCATACTGTAATTCTTATCAGACCTGACACATAACAGGTCATATGTCATAACATATCTAAAAGGTGTCATATTACGTATCAGATGTAAGCTAGGGACAAGCTAGTCCCAAAAATCATTGTGTGATCTATGTATGGGTTATGTACAAAAAGTAATATGTGTGTACTGGAAATAAGTTCTTTAAAACATCTTTGGGAGGCCATACACCAAGACAAGAAATGTGGATTTACCTCTGACTGGCTTGATTACAGGCAGAGGACAATGAAAATATATTTACACATAAGGTAAACAAAGACACCAAGCTAACAAATGGCAGAGGAGACAACTTAGTACATATGCTGGGGAACAGTGTCTGCATCCCAGGAGGCCTTCCAGGCTCTTGAGACAATGGACTTTGGGTAATATGAGGGGAGCAAAAAAATTGAGTTATCCATCACATAGGAAACATTTGGTACAGAACCCTCTGAACCTGTGAAAGTTGGATCTTCTAGCCTGGAGGGCTAGAGATGCTGGTAACTTGGTGTAAGTTAGAAAACTGCTTAGGCAAGGATTGTAACCTCCTAAAGTTGAGTTTTAGTCACTAAAAAGGATGTTTTGTTTGTTTGTAATCATACCTCTTTTTTTTTTGCTTAGTATAACTTTAAAATTTTGTTCTTTGTTAATAAACTTATTCTTAGTCTTACTACAAACCTTGCAGTACTATTTTATTGAATTAAAGTCGGCGTCCTCATCTAACCTAACAGGCTGGTGTGTGGTCTGTGTGTGCCTCTGGAGGCAGTAAACTTAATTTCTTTGAGTGTCCAGTGAGAGGGACTGGACACTGCAGATAGACGTCTCGGGGAATTTGAGAACTGGGATTCACCTATTATTACTGGGAAGGTTTGACTGGCACAGTCTTGAGGAGTTTTCTGGTGAAGCAGGCAGACTGGTATGGCAGAGAACTGACACACAGTCTAATCTCCAGCAAAGTTCACTCTGGCTGAGTCAGTGGGGTAACAGAGTGGATCACAGTTCTGGGTGTCCTGAGCAGAATGTCACAACATTGTATAAGAAATGTTTAATATTTATTACAGAATTGCTGTTGTAATCAGCAATAGAAATTAAACTGTGGAAATAAACAACTGGAATTTAACCATGAGAAAGAAGACATGGTATAATAAAAAACAAAAAAACCTAACAAGTATAGCAAAACTTATTTTTCAACCAGCTCTGCTGCTGATCTTTAGCGTTAGGAATAACAGGTTGTCCTTACTACTATAAAGTTCAGGATAAGAGATCTATCTGGTACAGAGTTAAGAAAAGGGATGATATCTCCTTCCCACAGGCAGACTTTTAAAGTTGCAAATATTTTTTAAAAGATTTTTTCCTGAAATACTTTTGTTTTTACTTTACATTATATATAAACTCACATTTAACTGACCTTAAAAACATTTAGAGTAAGCAAGTTAAGAACATAAGAAGGGCAAGACTGGGTCACACCCATCTAGCCCAGTATTTGGTCTTCTGACAGTGGCCCGTGCCAGATGCTTCAGAGAGAATGAACAAAACAAGGCAACTTATCAACTGATCCATCCCCTGTCATCCAGTCCCAGCATCTAGGAGTCAGAGGTTAAGGAACAGCCAGAGCAGGGGCTGTGTCCTTAACCATCTTGACTAACAACCATTGATGGACCTATCATCTGTGAACTTATCTAATTCTTTTTTTAACCCAGTTATATTCTTAGCCTTCACAACATCCCCTGGCAATGAGTTCCATTGGCTGACTGTGCATTGCGTGAAGTACTTCCTTATGTTTGTTTTAACCTGTTGCCTATTAATTTTGTTGGATGACTCTGGCTCTTGTGTTATGTGAAGGGATAAGCAACACTTCCTTATTTATTTTCTCCACCACTTTTCATGAATTTATAATCCTCTATCATATCCCCCCTTTGTTGCCTCTTTTCTAAAATGAACAGTCCCACTGTTTTTAATCTCTCCTCATCTGGAAGCTGTTCCATACCCCTAATCATTTTTGTTGCCCTTCTCTGTACCTTTTCTACTTCTAATATATATTTTTTTGTTTTGAGATAAGGCGACCAGAACTGTATGCAGTATTCAAGGTATGGGCAACCATGGATTTATATGGAGGCATTATTATATTTACTGTCTTATTATTTATCCCTTTCCTGATTGTTCCTAACATTCTGTTAGCTATTTTGACTGCCAGTGTACATTGAGTGAATATTTTCAGAGAACTATCCACAATGACTCCAAGATCTCTTTCTTGAGTGGTAACAACTAATTTAGTCTCCCACATTTTGTATGTATAGTCAGGATTATGTTTTCCAATGTGCATTACTTTGTATTTATCAAAAGCTATTATTTTTTTACTCTGTTTGACTATAATTTCAGTTGCTTCCCTACTGTAAATTTGAGCAAATGTAATGAATTTAACATAAGCAAGATCATTTGTCAAGTGTCAACAAAACGTAAAAGCATGTGACAAAACACTCTTACCCCAAGAGACAGGTACTTGGGATGCTTGGTTTATATGAGTATGTATTTCAGGTTTTCAGCCAGATAATTGTGCTAATCATTCAGACCTGTTCTGTAAACCTGGAAAGATGAAAGCATTATTTAAATAAATTAGGGTCATTGCTCAAGAGATAATAGCATTAAGAAGGCTCTGATTTAGAGTTTTTCCTTTTAATTCAACCTGTAGCAAAATCATCACAAAAAAAGAGCTAGAAACCTCAAAGTGCTGCAAAAGATACTCTACACCATTTAGCTGTAAGTAAGCCTCTAAAATTAATTCAAGAAAGGCTGCAATTCATGAAGGTTTGGATCATCAAAATAACAGCAAACGTGCTGTATATTACACTCCCAGCTGCGCAAATCTGTGTGTTACTAGTCACTGATGTGATTCACAATTGTGCCATTGGTACATCAAAGTTCAATTTTAAGATGACATTTAGTAAATAAGGCCAATGAATCAGGAGACTGTAAATTTTAGAATTATGTATGCAGAAACTAAACTGATTTAGTATCTTAGTGGTCGCTATATTTGCCTATTCTAAACTTTTTCTGACTATTGTAATAACTAATAAGGACTTGTGTAGTAGTACATTTTAGGTGAGGATCTGAACTATTATCCCAATTTTAAAAAAGGAAAACCTAGGCATATTAAGGTTAAGCGACAGTGAATCAGTGGCAGAGGCATAAACAGAACGATGTCTTGAGGAGTTTTCTGGTGAAGCAGGCAGACTGGTATGATATGAATACTTCACTATAAACATACATAAAACTGAATAATTCATCTCTTTCAGTTTGAAACCTTGGCTGCAGGAACATTAAGAGTGTGAGAATGACACAGTAAGGATGTTTACTGGAACAAATGAAGCCACTAATATATCGATTAAAAACAACAAGGAGTCCAGTGGCACTTTAAAGACTAACAGATTTATCTGAGCATAAGCTTTTGTGTGTAAAAAAACCACTTCTTCAGGTGCATGGAGTGAAAATTATGGCCTTTCCTCTACAGAGTTGTCCATCACAGGTAAATGAAACTCAAATTATGGTGGGAGTTTCTAATTACTCATGACATTGCTAAATATCACATCAATGTTTTCAAGTGTATTCACATTTTCCCCCTTAGGGGTGGTACGAGGCATCCAAGCATAGGGCTGTCAGTTGTCCCTTGTATCTAAAGCATATGCCAGCGAGGTTCATAATAAATTAACCAGCCTAGTCTGAGGAGCATGGCTTTCACAACCACTTCATTCCAGACCATTTTTGTCCCTCTTTTACTCTCTCTCACACACACACACACACACACACACACACACACACACACACACACACACACACACACACACACACACACAGAGCTTCATGGCCAGATCCTTCTCTCTCTTCACACCACTCTTCAGCTGGAGTTTGCACGGTGGGTTTATCAAGGGCCACTGGCTGTAAAGAAAGATGTCTCCTTTTAAGCCGCCAAAGTTACGTCTCTAAGATTTATTAGTCCTTTTGCATGCCACTTCAGAATTATACTTTGAGTGCAATTAAGGAAGTGGGATTGTAAACTCCCTGGGACAGGGGCTTTGTTCTTCAAAGCACCTAACACATTGTTTGTGCTCTGTAAATCATAAATATGGCACCAATGGATAGGTACTGCCACTTTCAATAATGGAACATACAGAATGGGATCGAGGAGCTTACTAGTCAGCAAAATAAATACCGACTACTTAGCCTGTATTATCACATCACCATCAGTGGGGGTACCAGTATATTAGAGAACTCATCAATGACACTGAAAACTGTCTTATGTTTCTGTTGTTTGACAGGAGTTCTTAGGAAGTGTATGAACTCCCACCTGTACTTCAACAGTGCCAATCAAAATCTGATAAGTGTTCTGAATATAGATGACTGTGACGTGTAACATATTCCCTACAGCTCAGTGGGAAGATTCACCTGTTATAACAGACAGAAAGCTATACTAGTCTCTACAGACAAAGGAGAGCCTAATGTTGATTGAGGCACTTTTCTAGAGCAATTGACACTAAACCAGCATTGTACTTCCCTGAGTCTGGTAACATACTGTTCATCTGCCATCCTTAGTGCTGGGATGTACAGTTGATAGATATATGTCTCATCTCCTAGGAGGAGTCTTGTCCCCTTCATCACTAAACAGCCCAAAATGTCAACAGCACCAGTTCCTCAAGTGTCTTCTGTGATGTTAAGTGAGTGTCCAGAAGCACTCAGTTAGAAATGAATGCATGTAAGAGACAAATGGTGGTGAAAGCGAGGGATAATCTCCACATTTTAAGCATGTGAATATCTATGATCACATTACAGCCAAGCATTACAGGTATTCATGAAACTTGTGTAATCCTCATACATGCAAGGTGACATAACTATTTTGTAAATGGCTGTCAGAGGCACTCATGGTATGATGAAACAGTCTGCTCATAGAGACAGCTAGACCTACTTATCACAGTACTTAGATTTTACCCAGCCAAAAAAGTCAAAGTCCTCTAGGCACCAACTGTGCACTACATACAATTTGTGGCATTTACTCACAGGGAGTAAAGTAAAATGGTGAGGAAGCATGTTGAAAGGTAGTTCATCATTTCTCTCTGCTTTGTGTAGAATGCTGTCAGTGCCCCAGAAGCAAATGAATCAGTTCCCTCATTAACACGAGAGCACGATGAAATTGTTTGCCCAATAAAATAAAAAATATAGGAAAGTGAGATTTAGGGGTGTATTTTAGCTGAGTTTACTGCTGTTGGGTGCAGTAAATGAAGCATAAATGTTGGAATATATTCCATTCTGTAAAGAAAGATGGGATAAACACCGTTGCAAAGGCACTGGTAGATAACCATCCCCATTGACCCATGTTTGTCATTCACAGATCATGTGACAACTGAGACTCTTGAAATCTTCTTAACTAATACTCATAAACCACAAGCTGCTTCACAGTCAGAATCTACATTGCTGTATCTACTCTGCTACATGAGGTCTGTAAATCACTTAGTCTTTCATCTTAGTCTTTCATGTCTTTTGGATTTAGAGTCTGGAGTTCAATCCCTATGGTTATTGTATTGTCCATATGTAGGATGCCATGTTCTTATGTCTTAGTAGGATTCCTGCCTACCTTTCCTCCCCGCACATAGTGCACCTTGCAATAATTGTGTGCAAACTTCATAGGGGAACATTTCTTTTTATTTACCTACTTGTTTTCTTGCACAATGCACAACAATGTTTCTTTATAAACAAAGAAGAAGTGACTGCTCAGTGGAACAATTGACCTTTGGGCCCATCATTTGTATTCTGCACAGCATGTGGCAGGATTCTATGTGTGAAAGCAGAAAATATAAATGTATCAGCAGATGTTAACTTACGAAAGTTTATGCTCAAATAAATTTGTTAGTCTCTAAGGTGCCACAAGTCCTCCTTTTCTTTTTACTCTTGCTTTGCTGGTTTCACTGACTCATTCTGGGTTCTCTGATCTGCTATGGCCACATTTCACTGTTTATGAAACACAAAGTGGCTATAGATAAGCTGGGGATTCCTAGTGGAGAATATGTCTTGTGTTGGTGGAATCTCTGCAGGACACAGCTGGTAAAGATAGCATAGTCCCCTCCTATGCTAACTACCCTCACTCACTCCTGATGTAAGAGGGAAGAGGGTGCATTTTGGAGGTAGGATGGGGGGTGGATGTCAGAGTTATGATCAATCCTTTGTTGGCATAAGGAATCTTATGCCAGCAGCACCTGCAGTGTTCTTTAGATCAGAACCCCTCCTGCTTTAACTTATATCAGATGTGGGTGGCCCTGAATCAGGGAGCTGTAGGCAGCTGTCACTCGTCACTCTGGCTGGTTTGGGCATAACTAGCACAAAGTTGCCTTAATGGACTGGAGAGTCCAACTCAGTCAGTGAAACGAGCAAAGCAGGAACTGAGAAGAAGTGTGAGGAAGTGTTAGGCACTGGTGGTTAGGCACTGGTTTGGGACAGTGCAATTCTGTATTCTGCCACCGACTTCCTGTCGGACCTAGTCTCTTTGTACCTCATTTCCCCATAACAACACTTCCCTACCGCACGGGGTGCTCTGAGGATAAATAAATTTAAGACTATGAGGTGCTTAGATACTATGGTAATCAGGGACATACAATTATTGAAAATAAAATCAGGACCATTATTTCATATAAAATTCAACATTCTAATTTACTGACTGGGTTATTTGTCTGTGACACTAAAACAAAATGACCACAGCTCTGACTGCTTTTTAAAACAGTGGAAAATAGAAACAAAGATGCCAGTTACGCTGCAAATGTGTGACAAATAAAAGCAAAATTTATTTTCCATGCTGATCGCAAAAGTAGAGTTTCATGCTTATAGGGGAAAACCTATGATACAGTATTTGAAATATTATTAAACTAAAGTAATAAATAATGTATAAGTTGCATTGTGCATATTCATTGCAGAGTGTCTGTACTTCAGAATGTCTGAGTTCTTTAAACAATTCATAATATTAGTTTCATTCTGACACAGCTCACCAGATGTAAAAGGTTCAAACTGTATGGATTTGAGCCAAGAAAGCAAATAATTGCAGAGGAGATATTTCCTTTTGTCTGTCCAGAGCAATATATGTGGGCTTTGCTGGCACAGAACTAAGTGGGTGCTGAAGTGCTGCTCTAAATACACTTAGTAACCTGATCAATCTGCATTATTCACAGTACCAGAAAAATACAAGTTGGATGTTTAGTAGTAGGGTAGTAGGAAAAATTGGCCTATAAAGATAATCCACTAAAATTATGGATGATTCAGCATATTTGCAAAGATAAATTCTGTCCAAAACCCTTTCCCTCCATGTAGACACTAGCTTCTCTCTGTCCCCCACTTTACTTTAGAATATTTCTGAAGGGACTCCCAGTGATATATTTGAATGTATTGAGCAGAGAGTTGAATCTGTTTATGTGAATTTCCAATTATAGTTCTTTAAGCAGTTGCTTATGTTGACTCTGTAATACAGTGTATACACTATGTTTCTCTCTTCTTCTGCAATACAAGGCAAAGTCAGTCATCATGGCTCCAACCTTGTGTATGCGTCTGTGTTTCTGATCGGGGATTTGTGCTACATCCACCATACACAACAAATGGTGATGAGGATTTCAAGAACCTCCTATGCACAAGAGTAGAAAACCAATCTACAACATTGTTTGCAGCCCAGGGGTAGCGGGGAGAAGAGAGGGAGGAGAGTCTGCCACAACTGTGAATACTCCAAGCCAATGAACTGACAGCAGGTAGATGAAATAGGAGGCTTTCAACCATGCCATGGAAGACTGGCCCACATATAGAGAGCGGCTGGAGCAGTATTTTGAAGTAAATGAGATTCCCCCAGAAAAACATTTAGCAGCATTACTGAGTGTGATGGGTGGAAAAATATAGTTTAGTACACAGTCTGATTGCTCCAGAGAAGCCAACTAGAGAGAGAGAGAGAGTGCAAATTGTTCGAGAACAGTTGGCCTCTGAGGCCCTGACTATAGAAAAAAAGTTGAGATTTCAAAAGCTGAATCAACTGGAAGGAGAAACTATTTTCTCTTTTGCAACAGAGTTAAAAAGGTTATCAGAACACTATTCTTTTAAGGATGGGCTCAACAAGGCACCAAGAGACAGATTTATATGTGGACTGTTAAGGAAAACATACAGAAGAGGCTCTTACCTGAGGAAAATCTTGCCTTTATACACACAGAAATTGGCATAGCAATGCAAACTGCAGCAAGGGATGCCATGGAATTGCCTGCTGGAGCTAAAGCAGGGATGTGACGGGATGGATCACGGGAAACCCCTGGGGAACTGCCAACTGATGTGCTGAGACTACCCATGAGCCTGTTTCCCTTGGCAGCTTGGGACTTCAGTGCCCTGCCTGATCTAAGCCAGACCCGCTAGCCTGCTGCAAACCCAGACCCAGCTCTGAACCACGTCCCCTAAAAGCTTCAGACTTAACTGAAAACAGCTTAAGAAGTGTTCCTATCTCTGACACTCAGATGCCCAGCTCCCAATGGGGTCCAAACCCCAAATAAATCTGCTTTAGCCCGCATAAAGCTTATACAGGGTAAACTCATAAATTGTTCACCCTCTATAACACTGATAGAGAGAGATGCACAGCTGTTTGCCCTTCTCCCCCAGGTATTAATGCATACTCTGGGTTAATTAATTAAGTAAAAAGTGATTTTATTAAATACAAAGAGTAGGATTTAAGTGGTTCCAAGTAATAACAGCCAGAACAAAGTAAATTACCAAACAAAATAAAATAAAATATGCAAGTCTAAACCTAATACAGTAAGACAATGATTACAGATGACATCTCACCCTCAGAGATGTTCCAGTAAGCTTCTTTTGCAGACTAGACTGCTTCTAGTCTAGGTCCAGCAATCACTCACACCCCTGTGGTTACTGTCCTTGTTTCAAGTTCTTTCTGAAGACAAAATGGAGGGGTTTCCAGGGACTTAAATAGACTCTCTCTTGTGGGTGGTCCCCCTCCTTTCTAGAATTCAGCTCCAAGATGGAGTTTTGGAGTCACATGGGCAAGACACATGTCCATGCATGACTCAGTTCCTTACCAGCCAGGCCACATTCCTGGGAAAGCACAGATGTGGACTGGCGTTGCCAAGTTCATTGTTGGCTTAAGTGTTTCTTGATTGGGCACTTACTGGGAATAGTCTTTTCTCAGGAAGCTGACCAACTGCTTCACGGAGGCTACTTAAAATTAAACAAGTACATAGCCAATATTCATAACTTTGAATACAAAGATGATACATGCATACAAATAGGATGAATATTCAGTAGATCATAACCTTTACAGAGATATGTTACATAGCATATGTAGCATAAAACATATTCCAGTTATATACATTCATAAGCATATTCCATAAAGCATTATGGGGTGCAACGTCACAAGGGGTAAGAATGTATAAACTATCTGTAACCCAATGCCAGAGCCAGTCCACTCAGCAGGCAGGCACAGGTTATCGGTGTGGAAAAGGGTTCCATGCTCCTTCTCATCGCCAGATTAATGATGCATAATGCAGAAGCTGTAGCACAAAAGGGCACATCCAAGCAGTCTGTCACAGAGAAATGAGGAAGAGATCAAGTCAGGATGTAGAAAAAGAAATATCAATGTACGCTCTGTAGAAAGAGGCAGTAGTGACAGACTGTGAGAGTAGAGTAGCCAGGCTGGATATATATATCTAGTGTGGGCAAAAATGGTGGGAAGAATGCTCAAAATGGAACTGGACCCAGGCTCCGCAGTGTCCATTATGTCACCTTTGGACTATGAGAAAACTTTTTAAAAATACCAAACTGAGAGAGATCAATGTTGCTAAAACATATAAGGGAGGGAAAAAAAGTGCCATTTGGAGTGATGCAAGTGAAGGTGGAGTATAACAATAAGCAATGTCTATTGGGCTTATATGTCATTGAGAAGTGGGGACTGGCTCTGTGGGACTGTGAATGGTTACATAACGTTCCTCTGGATTGGAAATCTATAAAGATGCTGCAGTCCATTTCAGCAGACCCCCACTATAACAGTTGAGCTGCAGCTGGAAGGGATACTAAGTCAGACGCTGGGAGTATTCAAGGAGGGGATAGGAACTCTAAAACACATGAAGACTAAAATATGCCGCGCAAAGGCAGCTCGGGCCAAATTCCACGAAGCTCTATCTGTCCCTTACAGTATTCACTTGAAGGTAGAGACTGAATTGGAATGTCGAGAAAAAGAGGGCATACTTTCAAAAGTAGCTTGGAGTGAGTGGGGAAACCCTATCAGTTTAAAAAAAAATGTGGTGTAGTGAGGGGTATGTAGAGATTTTAAGGTCACCATAAACTCGGGTACTGAAAGCTAAAAAAAGTACCCACTGCCTCAAATTAAAGATATTTTTTGCTACACTGGCAGGAGGACAATGATTCAGCAAAGCTGATTTGTCATAGGACTACCTGCAGATGGACACTGAAGAAGAGTGTAAGGCATACCTCACAATCAACACAAAAAAGTGTTTGTACCAGTACAAGCAGCTAGTTTTGGGGATTGCTTCAATTCCTGCTACACGGCAACAGGCAGTTGACCAAGTTTTGCAGAGTATTCCAGAGCAGTGTTATTTGGATGACACTATTGTGACTGGTGGAAGTGATGAAGAACATCTGGAAACCCTGAAAAGGGTATTGAGCCAATGGCATAAAATGCAAATTTTTCAAGGACTTGATAGTTTATTGTGGGCACATTATTGATGCATAAGGCCTACATAAATCTTAGGAGAAGATTAAAGCAATCCTGGATGCTCCTCTGCCAAAGGATGTTTCACAACTTAAATAATTTCTAGGATTTATTAACTAATATAGCTGATTTGTACCAAACCTAGCAATTGTATTGCATCCACTGAACTGTTTACTGCAGACTGGTCAAAAGTAGTTATGGTCACATGAGTGTTGAAGCTTTCCTGGAAGCAAAACAATTGGTCACATCAGAAAGTGTGCTTACACATTTTAACCCATCCTTGTCTATCAAGGTAGCATGTAATGCTTCCTCACATGGAATTGGGGCAGTTATATTGCACACCATGCCAGATGGCAGTGAGAGATCTGTAGCATTTGCCTCCAGATCTCTCTCAGCAGCACAATGTAACTATGCACAAGTAGATAAGGTGACCTTAAGTCTAGCATGAGGAGTGAAGAAATTAAATCAGTAGCTATGTGGGAGGAAATTCACCCTTGTCACAGACCACCAACCCCCATCTCTTCATCCCGGGAATGGAGTTTGTGACAACTGCAGTACATATGCAATGCTGGGATCTCTTTTTAGCCAATTACATCTATGACATTGAATTTAAAAGAACTGAAGTGCATACAGATGCAGACCAGCTCTCCCACTGCCCGTGCTAATTGAAGGGCAATCTGTAATAGAGACAGAAGCTATTCAATTTGTCAGTTTGTTTCTGATGTGACTAGTGACTAGTTTTGATTGAACAAGAAACCAAGAGGGATCCCATACTTGCTCAAGTTTCTGAAGTCACTCTGAAGAGCTGGAAATACACTGACAGCCCTAGTCTGACACCCTTTTACACACACACAAAGGTGAGCTCACCATACATCAAGGTGGAGTCATGTGGGGAATTTGTATTATTATACCTAAACTGTGTCCAAGACTCTTAGAGCTCCACGTATGTCACTGAGGGGTAGTAAAAATGAAGGCACTCGCTGGAAATTTTGTGTGGTGGCTAGGCATTGACCAACAAATACAGCAGCTTGCTAAGTATAGTTTGGGATGCCAATGGGTACAGTGTGTACCTCAACCAGTGCCATTACAAGCCTGGGAATGGCCATCAGCTCCCTATCAATGTCTCCTGTTGATTTTACGGGATCATTTTTGGGAATTATGTATCTAGTAGTGGTTGTTGCCCATTCCAAAAGGCCAGAAGATTTTTTGAATGAAAACCACCAAAGCTGTATAGGCAGTAGAAAAACTTTTGAAGTTTGTTTGCAAGAACTGGGCTTACAGAAGAAACTGTGAGTAACAACAGTCCTCAGTTTAGTTCAGAAGATTTTCAGTGGTTCATGAAGAAAAATCGTTTTAGACATAGCACCTGCACACCATACCACCCACCCGCAAGTGGCTTGGTTGAAAGATTTGTACAAACTTTTAAAGAAAACCTGTGATCCATGACAGATGAGAAGGGGTCATTACAGCAGAAGCTGGCATGAGTCTTGCATATTGAAATGCAATACATGCCACAAATAACCAAACTCCTGCAGTGCTGTTTATGGGCTGAAATCTCAAGTCATGCTCGGACTTATTAAAACCCAATCTACATCTACAAGTCAGAAAATGTCTAATAAGTCAAGCTATGGTAAGAGGGACCAATGCACCTCATCAGTTACAAGTGAGTCAAACTGTGTTGGGGAATGATTACTGGGGACCCAGGACATGGCTTCCAGCAATTGTTAGGGCAAAACCAGGTCCTTTGTCCTATACAGTATAAATGGGCCCAATACATTTTAGTGCTGCCACAGAGACCAATTGCAAGATGCAGGGGTGACTCCATGGCTGACAAAAGAAGTAAAATTCAGGGAGCCACCAGCTGTTCTGAAATTGGTGCCCCAGCTTGATGCAACAATCAATAATGTTATACTGGAAGGCAGGTGTGCTGAACAACCAGCATTATCTGAGGAAACATCTGAGTCAGACATTGCTGCAGGCATGCCACTTCCTCAGTGAGGTGTTCAGAATGTTGGCAGGTGCTATCCAGAAAGAAAACGCAAGCTGCCTGAAACACTTGACTTGTGACTGTACCTTTGGTGTTTCCCCTCAAGTACTTCTGAAGGCTTTGGCATTTAATTTCAGGGGGAGGTTAGATGTGATATTTTTGAATGTATTGAGCAGAGTGTTGAATCTATTTAATAGTTCTTTAAACGTTTATGTATGTTGACACTGTTGCTGCATAGTGGTTACCATGTTTCTTCTGCATTACAATATAGCCAGTCTTCATGGCTCCCACCTGTGAATGTGTCTGTTTCTAATCAGGGATTTGTACTATATCCACCATGCACAACACTCCTCCCTCCTGGAATCAGATGGATCCCTCCATTTGTTACCTATGTTTTCAGGGATTGGTGCTGTTAAGCTGGTCATATAAGCTGCTGGGGTGGCATTCTGATTTGTGTTAGAACCACTTCTACTTTATAACAACATTTTTAAAAATCAAAAGATCATGCAGGGTCAGATTTCCAGATCCAACACCATGAGTGAATTGAAAATATTACCACACTATTTTTTGGGAAAACAATTGCAGAGAGACCATGTTTCAAGGTATTTGCTAGAGCTGATCAGAACTTTTTTGACACACTGAAAATGCGTTTTAGGCAAACTAACCATGCATGACCTTGTATTTAAATTATTTAAACTAACTTACGGGTCCTTAGTTCATGTCCCTGCTCTGAATCAGGCAAAGCAGGAACTTTAATTTGGATCTCTCCCAGGCCAATGCCCTAACCCACAGCCTACAGAGTACTAGAATTGGTCTCAGTCTCCCTCCCTCTCGCTAGAAGTGACCAGAATGCTCTGAATGTAAAAACCTTCCTGAATCAAAAAACTCAGGTTTCAGTCTGAAAATTGACATTTTGATATGATTTGGTTTTGTGAAAATGTTCAGAAAGTTTTGGGTTTCATTACAATATGAAAAAACAAATTTCAAATCCTCAAATGTTGTCACAAAACTGTCATCCCCTGGACAGCTCTAGTAGTGACCTGAACATCGCAGGCAGCTGGAGACTAAGGCCACAGAAGGTAAGTTTTAATAATTTAAATACTAGGTCACGTACAGGTAGCATAACTAATTCATAGGTCAATGTCACCTCTTGCAGAATTAAGCTCAGTTTGTTTTACCTAGCAATACCAGACACTAGCAATATCTATGCTGCAAGGTAAATGTCTGGGATTTGTTTGATACATAAGATTTTAGAAGTAAAAGAACTTACAGTATTCATTTGAGAGAACAAAGGATTTCCATGTGCAATGGTTATTTTAAACCGGATATTATTCTTCAGAATTAAATCCAATATTCTGAGCCAGATACTGGCCTTGATTTTCCTATACAAATCCTATCAGCACCTGTGGGACTGAGGGGCATTCAGAGTCCTTTAGAACTAATGTATACATAAATGTACAATATTATGTGAAGTTCAGTTGTCTGGACTGGTATTTATGTTGGCTTTCTTTGCTTATTGAAACTATTCTGAATTAATATCAATTTCTAAACTGAGGGATTGCTCTGATAGATCCTTTTAGTTATATGATTTGAATATGCAAAATACTTTTTTTTTTTTTACTTTGTAAATACTCCATGTTTCCTTACTCAGGCAAATTAGTGAGTTTACAACACAGGTTGTGTGAAAGGTCTGATGGTGACCTTAGCAGGCCAGTGAGTATTGGGGTCTGTTTTTCCCCAAACAGCTCCCCACAACTGCTTTCACTCTGGAAAGAAAAACCCTTTTTTAGCCTCTGGTTCCTCAGCCTTTCTGGGTATGTCTACACTGCAGCTGGGAGCGAGCCTACAAGCCCAGGTCGATAGATTTGTGCTAGTGGGGCTTAAGCTAGCGTGCTAAATATAGCAGTGTGAGCATTGCAGATCAGGCTGCAGCTTGGATTCCCATACCTAGGGGGTCAGGTGGGCTTGAGAGACACAAGACACTAGAAAATATACTTTAGATTACCTAATGGTTCTTTTTCATTTTTTTATACCACTGATCCAATACCTATTAGATAGAAGTTCTGCAGTTTGGCCACGCTGTGAAGCCTGAATTGCAAAGGCCAAGCTGTGATTTTTAGCATGCTAACTTGAGCCCTACTAGCGTGGGTCTGTCTACCTGGGCTGGGGGGCCACTCCCAGCTACAGCACAGACATACCCTTCTGGCCTTGGCATTGTCTTGTAAACAACCCTCAAGTGTTTGCAGAGGTTTGGTTTACCTTGGACCATCCTTTCCCCTGCCTGCATGCTTTCTCCTGCAGCCCCCTGTTAAACTAAAGCAACCTACTCATAAAGCACCCATCCCAGTAACCAGGTTAACATACTGTACTCAAATTATTACAAAGCAGCTCAATTCCATCACAACCATTTAATGTTTTGTAATTATGCAAAGTGAGAAAGAGCTTAAAATGCCATGTTTTAGGGTAAAAAGTAGATTGTTTCCCATTGGTTAGGTACTTTATCAAATATGTTTGGGGAGGTTGTTATTCTTCAGGTACTGGACACTAGTTGAGTCAGGTTACTGGACTTAATGGACCAGTAGTCTGATTCAGTATAGCAAAATTTATATTCCTAAACTACATGAATTAGTTAGTGGGACCCTTAAGAGATGTAGGGTCTAATGGTCAGCCCACCCTGTCACTTGGCATAGCCCTTTAAGAACATGAAAAAAGTCAGATCATATATAAATGACCTGGGGGATATAGGGCGAGATGAAGCAGTCCTGGGAGTAAGAAGGGTTTGTGAGGAAATCTCATCACTGTTTCTTTAAGGTGGTGGGTCAGGAGCCTTGCAGAGAGGATGAGGCAAGGCTTCTTTTTTGCCCAACCAATTAGGGATAAGCTGAGAAAAGGGGACCTGTCCCATAGCAGAGCAGACCCCAGGAGACATCAACAGGGAAAGCCTGGTCTGCTGAGCTCCCTGAAGCCTAATTAAGGAAAAGGGGCCAGCTGAGAGAGAAGCTGCACAGACCCTACAGCTGGCTAACTCAGAACCCAGCTCCAGAGAGCATAGCCAAGGGCTCCTGCTTAAGGACCGGAGACGCTGATTAACAGAATCCAGCTCTAGATAGGAGAGCTGGTGAGACTCCTGTCTAAGGAGAGAATGCGGGACTAACTAATGCAGCCCACTTCCAGAGAGGAGAGCTTAAGGAAGGAGTGAAAATCAGTAACCCAGAGTAAGCTCCTACCTGTGTTTATGGCTGTCATTAACAAACACCACCCTTGAACAGGGGGTGCTCTTCTATAAAAAGGACTGTCTGGACTTATCACCCAGGTGATGGGAAGTGAGGCAAGGCTCACCTGCAGCACTATGCCAGTATCGAGCAGGTAGGATAACTCTTTTGAAAACTATCTTTCTTTGTTTCTGCTGAATGCATCCAATGAAGTGAGCTGTAGCTCACGAAAGCTTATGCTCAAATAAATTTGTTAGTCTCTAAGGTGCCACAAATACTCCTTTTCCTTTTGTTTCTGCTGTAATTCAGTGCAGAGATGATTAGTTCAAATGGGGAAAAAATACATAAACTGCCTACCATGAATCCTGTAAGCGCTCAGTGGTTTGCTGATCTTGTTTAATAACAGTAATTTACATTTTCTGGGCCAAATTCTGTACTTTGCCATCCCAGTGGGGCTGTAAACCAGTTTAACCAATCCTAGCCTAGCACCCTTTTCCACCATGTTCTGTGTGCTTGCAGCAGGAAAAAAACAGGAGCCACTGTGCTAAATACACTGCTGAAGGATCCAGTATAGTGGAATAACCCTCTTATGGCCATGTGCTCCAGGTATGGCCGCGCCTTGCAGTGCAAGACAACTCCCAAAACATAGGGGAGAATTTGGGCCTCTGTTTTCCATTTAAGATGCTGAGGTCTGAAAATCAAACCTCATATGTAGTAGCAACACTGGGGCTAGATTAAGAAAAATAGGGTTTCCCTTGGTTTGCTTTAGAATGAAAGACAGCTGCATAGCTTATTCCAGGTTTAATTATTCATTTGGACTGAGACTGGACAGTTCACAACAGTTAATCATTTTTTTTTCATTAGCACATACTATATATCAAAGCAGCATTAGTCCTACACTCCAAATAAGGAAGGATTTATACTAGTAATGAGGTGGTGAGAAACCATCAGGTACCACCACATAGTCAGAAATCCTTTCATTATACCATTCCCTTCTCCAAACCGCACAGCTTCTAATAGGTATTGGATCAGTGACATTAAAAAATGGAAAAGGACCATTACATAATCTAAAATATATTTTTCTAGTGTCTTGTCATATCTAGGCCTCCGCCACCTACTTTGGCGAACTATTCCACTCTCTAATAGAGTCTCAGTGTGAAGAAGCCTCACCTCCTTCCCTGGGTCCCAATAATATGAGTGATTTAAAATAAGCTTTCTCCATTTGAAATCCTTGGAGTGTGATATTAGAATATTGTGTTGTATTTTATATTCTGTTTATGTTTTGCTGTAAAGCATTCTATGCACTTTGGCATGGACATGAGTCACGGTATGAATAATAATAAGTCTAGGTCTGAGCATCCAGTCCTTACTCAGGCAAAAATCTACTGCAGCTTTTCCTGAGAAAAGATTGGGTTAATTATTATCCAACCTAATCTATCAAACCAGGTGCAGATGTGGCCCCCACTTCCATAGTATCTGAGCTCTTCACAAACATGAATGAATTTACTCTCTCAACTTTCCTGTGAAGTAGGGAAATATTATCCCGGTTTTACTGATGGCGGGGAACTGAGGCACAAAGAGGCTGGGCGTCAGGAAATTTGTGGAAGAGCAGGGAACCGAACCTGGAGCTCTGGTATCCCAGGCCAGTCACAGCATTAATCTTAAGACCACCCTATTTGTCACATTACTTCAACAAACTGAAAAATTTATAATAAGCTTGAAGTGCTATATCGTTTGCTATTTTATATATTTTCATCATATCTCCTGATTCATCTCCTTTTTAAGGTGAACAATTCCAGTCTTTCCAATCTCTGTTCACAGGAGAGTTTTTCCACGCCCTGGATTCATTCATATCACCCTTTTCTGAATCCCATCTTATTCTGCAATATCTTTTTTGATACGGGGTGACCAGTATCACACACAGTATTCTAGGTGGTGCCACACCATTGGTTTATAAAGATACTATAATAGTATCTGTGTTGCATTTGTATACTCTCCACAAGAAATGCTAAGTATTTTGTATGCCCAGTACATTTGTACCTAGGGTGGAGGCTACAAGAACTGTGAAACATGATTAATTTAGTCATTTGAGTTACTGGATGGACTAACCGTAATAACAATTTAAATATTTGTTTATTAAGTTGCACTGGAAAAATGACTGCCACCTCTGAGCCATAAGGGGTTTCAAGCAACTGAAAAAATAAGGAATTTGAGCAGAAATATTTCACCCAAAGAATGAAACATATATCAACAATTTGTCAAATATGAGTTAACAGTAAAAATGATGTCAGAAGTCACTAGATTTCTTTTTTTCCCTTCTGGGGAGCAAAATGGATCGAAAGACACATTGACAAAGGCAGGGGATAGGATTGCGATAAAGCTAAAAGGACAGGCGACAAATATTTTTCATTGCACGTGAAGCTTAAATTTGAACCTGTTTGCTGTTGCCAGTAGGATCTGCAAACCTAATTTCCTGTCCACCATGCAAAGAATATACACTTTCCTATCTACAATTTTCTTACATCTTTATCTCTTTGTGTCTCACAGTTGATACGTTACTTTCCCTTTCACTCCTTTTATCCCCGTCTTAATCAGAGTCCAGAAACTCTCCCACTCTGGAACTGGCAGAATGATTACAACTGTTATAAGTAAAGGAAAGGGGAAAATGTGGAGAAGGTCCAAAGTGCCATATCTTGTCACATTCTTTCTCTTTCCCAGTATGCCACTCCGTTTATGTAAAACTTTTTTCTGGCACCCCTACTAACAGTAACTACTGCATTAGTTGGTAAGTAATCCAACTGAAAGTAGTGAGTTCACCAAGTAAGGACTCACTTTGAAAGAGCTTACCAGAATTGGGCCAGTAAGTTGTGTGGAATCTTCCTCCATGTCTTGTAGCATTAGCCCATCAGCTCTTAACAAATAGCAGTAAAAGTCAGCAGCTAAATCCAAAGTGAGTTTCATGCTCAGAACAATTGCAGGATGTGGCTCAAATTTAAGAAATCACTCCGAAAACAGGGCACTGCCGGCATGTGTCTACTACAGACACGCAATTTTAGGATGCTTATCTCCACTTGCTGTGTATGATTAACTCCCATTAACATTAATAAGAATGACGTACATCCAGCAAAGGGAGAATGACCCTTTGAAACTGAAATCTGTAAGTGCCTCTTCCAACCTCTTTATTTAAGAAATAATCCATTCAAGTTACAGCAGCAATTTTATCGGAAGGAAAAAACCAGGCTTTTTTTGCGGTCTGTCTCCCAAGTACAGATCCATGTCAAGTTTATTTTTGTTAAGTACAATACCGTTGAGTTGATTTGTGATGCAGCAGCTGCTCTTGCCTGGTATAACTGTCCCTGAATAGGTCATTTTAGATTACCCTCTTCTTAATCAGCCCAGGAAACCTTTTTTAATGAAGCACTGGAACAAATGCAAGCCTGTTATCTGTACAATTATTCCTAAATAAAAAGAAAAGAGTGCTATCACAGCACATCAAAGTAACAGATTTAGAAATAGCATCTTCTTCATGTAGGTGCTGTGTTCTTATTTTAAAACGCATCGGGCTTGTCACGCATGGAAGCTTACTTCTTATACTGTATGCCATGATTCATAGAGCTCCTTTCAGATTGGTCACAGAAGAAACAGGGCCTGATCCAGTGCTCACAGAAGTCAATGGAGATACTTCAATTGTCATCGAATAAGTACCTGTCCCCTAGTGACTATCAAAAGCTGCATTGGATAGAGGGTTTTTTGTGCATTCGCTTGAATTTAAATGTTGTTTGTGGATTAAGAGTCATTGTTCCTTCAGAGTAGTAGCCGTGTTAGTCAGTATTTGCAAAAAGAAAAGGAGGACTTGTGGCACCTTAGAGACTAACAAATTTATTTGAGCAAAAGCTTTCATGAGCTACAGCTCCCTTTATCGGATGCATGCAGTGGAAAATACAGGAGGGAGATTTTATATACACAGAGAACATGAAACAATGGGTGTTACCATACACACTGTAACGAGAGTGATCAGGTAAGGTGAGCTATTACCAGCAGGAGAGAAAAAAAAAAACCTTTTGTAGTGATAATCAAGGTGGGCCATTTCCAGCAGTTGACAAGAACGTGTGAGGAACAGGAGGGGTGGGGGGAAATAAACATGGGGAAATAGTTTTACTTTGTGTAATGACACATCCACTCCCAGTCTTTATTCAAGCCTAATTTAATGGTGTCCGGTTTCCAAATTAATTCCAATTCAGCAGTCTCTCATTGGAGTCTGTTTCTGAAGTTTTTTTGTTGTAATATTGCGACTTTTAGGTCTGTAATTGAGTGACCAGAGAGATTGAAGTGTTCTCCGACTAGTATTTGAATGTTATAATTCTTGACGTCTGATTTGTGTCCATTTATTCTTTTACATAGAGACTGTCCCGTTTGGCCAATGTACATGGCAGAGGGGCATTGCTGGCACATGATGGTATATATCACATTGGTAGATGTGCAGGTGAACGAGCCTCTGATAGCGTGGCTGATGTGATTGTTCCTTCAGTCGATAAGTGGATATTCTGTTTGTTAATGGAACAAGCATCAGAACATAAAAACAGCCATACTGGGTCAGCCCAAAGGTCTGTCTAGCCTAGTATCCTGTCTTCCAACAGTGGCCAATGCCACGTGCTTCAAAGGGAAAGCACAATATAGGGCTATTTAAATTGGGTATTAAGTGAAGCAAATTGCTAAATGTTAAAGCAAAACTGTTCTTTTTAGCACAGTCTGGTGGTTGTACTGTGGGACTAGATCCTTGCATACTGTGTTCTTGATTCATTCTCTTAGTAATGAATGACTCTGTACACCTTACAAATTTATACAGCAGAATGTTGGACATAAAGAAACATTAGTGTACCTTTGTCAACCCACTGTATACCACTCATTCCAGTTCAGCAGGATAACATTTCTTTGTGAGAGTAGAAGCAATGGTTTTATAAATTAATCCAAGCAAGAACTGGATTAGTGATGGCATGTCCCCTTAATCTCAACATACATAAACAGTAGGTTATTTCCAGTAGTTTTTACTTTCAAATACATGTGAAGCTCTTTATATCTACACTAACCCAAAAGCACCTTTCCCAATGGAACTTAATTTTGTGAGAATAAACTTTTTGCCATGTCTCTTTCAAAGGGTGCATCATTTTAGGGATACCACAAAGACAAATTGTATGTATTAGAACCAATTAAGCTGCCATAGATATTATACTGCTGTAGAGGAGCACCAGCTTTGCCTCGAGGAGGGGGAGGGGTGTCGTCCTGCGCTTCTAGGCGGTTAGGGTTTGCCTCAGAGGTTTTCTGTGACCCTCAGTGTAACCTCTCTCCCCTCCTAGAGGCAAGGGTTACAGCTTACTGAGTCACCTTCATCGTTGTCCAATCAACAGGTTTGGTGTAAGAACCCTCTTTAGTCCCTGTCTTCCTTCTCAGGGAGCATCGGTGTAGAAATGTTGGGGGGAACCCAGGCCCACCCTCTTCTCCGGGTTCCAGCCCAGGGACCCTAATTGGCAGCAGCTTCAGGTAGTTTTCCTATACTACTGGAGCTATAGCCCTTCCCTGGGCTACTTCCCCAAACAGCCCCTCCTAGCACCCTCCTTGGTACCTGACCACACTTGTTCTCTCAGCTCTTTTATTGCGCACCTTCTTTCTTCCTGTCTTCCCACAACACACCTACTTACTCCCAGCTCCTACTAGCTGGCCTCTCTGAAGGGGCTTCCTTTTAAACTAGTCCCAGCCGGTTCTAAATGGGCTTCAGGTGATCTGATTAGCCTGTTTCCCTTGATTGCTTCTAATCAGTTCTTAATTGGTTCCAGGTGTCTTATGGAGTCTGCCTGACTTAATTGCTTCTAGCACCTTCCTGACTGCTCTGGCCCCTGCCCTGGTCACTCAGGAAACAGAAAACTATTCATTCAGTGTCCAGTGTGTTTTCCTTCTACCAGACTCCTGCACCCAATCTGTCTGGGTCTGTCACACTGCATATACAGTAATGCATTTTGGGTGGTGTTTGTAGGTGAGGGGAATATTAAATGCATATAAACTAAATACCAGACACAATACATGGTGGCACAGCCTTCATTTCATTATGAGTGATAATGTGGAAGCCAGCACTGAGAGATTAGCTGCAAACAACATTACTTAGAAGTTTTAGGATCGTTTTTGTACTTACTGTATGTAATTATCTTAATTTTGTTCCCATTTAAGATGATCATAGTGTCGCATAAGAAACTATTAAAATACGCCAGTTTGTTTCCTTCATTTCTGCCATATTCAGTGACCAAGAGGGACTAAATAGGATGGAATAAATAGGATAAAGGTGTTAACATAACCCAGTCACTGTCCAACATTAAACAGTGTTAAACAAGGTTCAGGGTTTGGTATATAGAGGCCTCAGCCTGTTTAGTACCCTGGCAAACACACCATTAAAAATCCTTTTTACCCTTTTATTAAAGATACAGAAAAGCATTTGAAATGTAAAGCATTAAATACAACTTTCATTTTAACAACATCCCTTGTTCACTTTCCCTTTGTTTGACAGTCTTTTAGATGGTATTAAAGATAGTAATAACTGTCCTTTTGGGGGGAGAGAAAAACAAAGAGTCTGTCTGTGTGATGCTTTTGCCGGGGACAGAACAGGAATGGAGTCTTAGAATTTAGTAAGTAATCTAGCTAGATATGCGTTAGATTATGATTTCTTCAAATGGCTGAGAAATTAAGCTGTGCTGAATAGAATGGATATTCCTGTCTGTGTGTCTTTTTGTAACTTAAGGTTTTGCCTAGAGGGATCCTCTATGTTTTGAATATAATTACCCTGTAAGGTATTTACCATCCTGATTTTACAGAGGTGATTCTTTTTTACTTTTTACTTCTATTAAAATCCTTCTTTTCAGAAACTGAATGCTTTTTCATTGTTCTTAAGATCCAAGGGTTTGCGTCTGCGGTCACCTATGCAAATTGATGAGGATTTTTACCAAACCTTCCCCAGGAAGTGGGGTGCAAGGGTTGGGAGGATTTTCGGGGGAAAGACGTTTCCAAACAATGCTTTCCTAATAAATAAACCCAGATAAACGTTTGGTGGTGGCGGTGGAAGTCCAAGAGCAAAGGGTAAAATAGTTTGTACCTTGGGGAAGTTTTAACCTAAGCTGGTAAAAGTAAGCTTAGGAGGTTTTCATGCAGGTCCCCACATCTGTACCCTAGAGTTCAGAGTGGGGAAGGAACCCTGACAACCCTGTTCATGAAGGATGAGGGCCTCATGTGGAAAGCAGGTTCACTGTTTTGAGGAGAGGGTTAGTACTCAGTGGGGGATTTGAGTGATTCATGCAATGAGAAAGAGAATATTGGTTCTTTTTTTAAATATTTGGAAATAGGAACCCATCCATCTCAGACATGTGTAGGCTTTTTGCATAGGGGTGAATTTCTTCGATGGGTTCTGGTAAATTGACACCTAAGACAGCAACAGAATTGTCATGATTTTTGGAAAAATCAACAATTTAGCAGTTTTTATCATGAGAAGTAGATAAATCCACTCCCAACCCAAATAACTTTATCTCTTCTTTAGAAAGGAGCAAAAATATTTAAATTGTCCTGTTTCCCCAGTACAAAAATATAAAATTGATTTGCAGTCACTTAAGCAGTAATTGGGATTGATTTCTGTAGTTTTAGACAGAAGTTGGTTTGGTGTCTTCTCCCACTGCCTTGCAAACTATTCTGCTCACTGCCACTGCAAATGATTGATGCATTTATTTGCCTGAAAATATGCAGGATTGAGGGCTGGTAACTTTAAAGATATACACATAAGAACATAAGAATGGCCATATTGGGTCAGACCAAAGGTCCATCCAGCCCAGTATCCTGTCTACCGACAGTGACCAATACCAGGTGCCCCAGAGGGAGTGAACTTAAGAGGTAATGATCAAGTGATCTCTCTCCTGCCATCCGTCTCCACCCTCTGACAAACAGAGGCTAGGGACGCCATTCCACAACAAATAATGACTTCATTTTACTTTGGAAAAATAGAGGTTCCAGAGGCATAAGCCACAGATTAACCTTTGCTCCTTGCTAGGCTAGTTGACATTTGTATTCATAGAACTGGATCACTAGATAATAATTTAGTTCCTTTTATTATAGAGTATATTCAGAGCATTTAAGAATGCAACATGTTAAAATGCAATTCCTGTGTACACAAATGAAACAGGTATTCTGAATTTTCAATAGAAGTTTTAGTATTCCCAAAGTTCTTGCAGAGTGCTGTGTAAACTTAGCAGAGCACAGCACCATTCCATTCCCTCCCCCCGCCCCCCGATTCTCTAATGCTATCTTTGAAATGATTACTGCAGGGGTGAAAGAAACTTAAAAGACTTACCGGTACGCCAGAGTCCTGAACGGGGGCATGGCCTCAAACGGAAGAGGCGTGGCCTCAACTGGGCCTTTAAATCACCCCGGAGCTGCCAGCTGCAGAGGTGACTGGAAGCCCCGGGACTCAGGGGCAAATTAAAGGGCCTGGGGCTCCAGCTGCGGCGGAGTTCCAGGCCCTTTAAATCACCTCAGGAGTCCTGCCGCTGCTACGCTGGGGCTCTGGCAGCACTTTAAAGGGCCCAGGGCAGTGGCGGCAGGGCTCCGGTGGTGATTTAAAGGGCCCGGGGCTCTCCGCAGTGGTAGGTGCACTGGGCCCTTTAAATCCCCAGGGCTCCGGCAGCAATTTAAAGGGCGAGGGGCTCCAGCTGCTGCAGGGAGCCCTGGGCCCTTTAAAGCGCCGCCCAAGCCCCGCTGCTGGAGCTCTGGCAGTGATTTAAAGGGCCCGGCATCCCCCACATCGGCTGGAGCCCTGGCCCTTTAAATCACCACCAGGGAAGCTGGTCCGGTCCGGCAGAGTGTACCAGCTCTTGCCGGTATGCCGTACCGGCCCGTACTGGCTTGCTTTTACCTCTGGATTACTGTGACACTTGCTGGATCACACTTAATAGCTATCACTGTGAGAATGTGACCAACATACTCTTCTTCAGTGCTATCATGATACATTTGTCCAAATTTAACTTAACCCTATTTTCTCTAGATCTCTGGATCGTGGCACATCAATTCTGATCTTTTGAGGGTAATTCCAAACTACAATGGTTGCAACCCCACAGATCCTGGAGTATGTTTAGTCTCTTTCTTTTGGAATACTTTAATGGGCATAATGAGCACCAAAGTGTAAGCAGGTGAATCTGCATCTTCCTTGGGGGGTTTATTAAATATAGTCAGAAATGAACCTTGTTTGTGCAGATGTAGCTGCCAGGATCCACATATGGCATCTAGGTTACTCAATAACTGGGTGTCAGCCATTTTATTTATTGCACCATCAGATGTAGGTATTGGTTACTGCTCATGTTTGACTGCCTTGGTCATGTCTCACGGATCTAAGCACAATTTAAGCTCTGTTGGGACTGGTTTCTCCACTACCAGTATGGAATCCATTGTTTAGTAGGATCATCTAATTTGACAATCATTCCTCAATTTTCCAATATCAAAATCTTTAGACAATCTGTCTTGCAGTGAAAATGAAAATTTTATTTGAGCATTTGAGATCCATAGAGATCTACTTTAACCTTGAAATTGCCTATATCCATTGAATGCATCTTGCCTATTTATTTTAAGATGATCTGGTTTAGTATTAGTAATGGCCCTGGATCTGGGCTGATTCCCAATCTCATTACCAATTTGATCAGGTTATTCTCAGACCAACTATTAGTGGATCTTTTATATTTACAATTAGAGCTGATCAAAAATGGCAATTTTATTTTCCACGAAGCAACAATAAACAATCAAAGGAAACAAAACAACTTTTGTTTTCAAATGATTTAATGGAATTTTTCATTGAAACCAAACTATTTATTTCAATTTGATTCAAAATTTAAAATGTTGTTTTGGTTGGATTAAAAGTGAAAATAAATTTGATTTGAATCGACATGAAAGTTCTTTCTTTTGGGGTTCCATGGAGGGTTTTTGGTTGTGTGCTTTTCCTCCTTTCTCTCCTCCCCCTTTCCCTTTTTCCACTGGAAAAGGTGGGAGGGTAAAAAATGAAAACCAAAACTCCAAAATTTTTCATTTTGATTCAAATCAAATTGAATCCAAATGATATTTTACATTTTGAATTGTATTGAAATGAACTTTCTTTTTCTTTTTTTGACAAAATTGGAAAACTTCAAGGTCCATTTTTATGAGCATTTTTGTATAATTTGAAAAGCCATTTTTAATCAGGAAATATGTCAACAAAATTTCAAGTTGCTCTATTTACAATGTGAAGTTTAACAAATATGGTCCTGATTCTCCACTCTGTTATGCCACAACTGATGAAACAAAATGGAGATTCTAGCTTTTTGCATCCTCATTGTGCTTATACATTGCAGCACAGTTCTTTGTCTCACTTCCATCATCAATTTCCAGGTGATGTCCGTGAGGTGTTTTCAGAACCCAATCTGATCTAATGCTCTTGCTGGGATTACGTTAATTTGTATACCAGTGTCCAATTTAAATTTAGCCTGTTAACAGGGGGGAGATCAGCACACATCCTGGTGAGAAAGGACGAACAACTAAGCCAAGAGAGAGAGACTAATGCAGAGGGCTGATGGCTGTTTTGTGTTTGGACTTCTTTTTACACCAAAAAGAGAGGACTGTAATTGGGTTTGGCTAAAGGGCTAAACCCCAAAGCACTAAAATTCCTCAAGCACCAAGAGAGCCAGGGGAAATGGAGGCAGCATTATGTCCTGATGCCTGGCAGAGGTAAAGCGCTGTTACACTTAACATGCATTTGGCTTGTGTTGTTACAGGTATCGCCTGTTTTAGGATATCATGTAAATTTTGTTTTTGTGACGCTCTGAAAGCATGATCACTCTCGTCTTTAGTCTTGGATTTTAGTTCAGACTGCGTATTCAAACTACAGGCAGCGTGTTTGGAAGTTACTGAGGTTTCTGAAATAGATATTGGTAACAAGCTATGGTACATAGAGTTTGAATAAGCTTGTGATCTTTTGTTCAGCAGCATGTGAGCTAAGTGCAAGGATAAAATATATTTCTTACCTCATTCAAGCTTTAAGATGAATCTTCCCCCTGAGATTGAAACTAGAAGGATACGAATAGTCTGATCTATCAAAAGCCATCAGCCAAGAGCTGTCACTGCTATTCTGATACTAAAACACAGGTATATCTCTTGCCATACTGAATTGTTTTAGTATTAGCCAATGGTACACTTAAGCAGGGAAATCCCCAGGTAATATCAATGCAGCAGTTTAATTTACGTATCTTATTGAATTTGAGGGAAACCTTAATTCTCCTGCAATCAGAAGATCTGGCTTCTTCCCAGACTATCTGCAATTTTTACACCAGCAGCAAGTCTTTTCCTGTAGTGGCCCTTCCAGTTTGTTGCATGTCAGCAACTGAAATTAGAATTATTTAAACAATAAGAACAAAATTGTGATTAAGCAAAGATCTGATTAGACATAGTGCATTGACTGTTCTGTAGGCACATGCTAGAGACAGCCTTCTGCTTGTGGACAACTTTCAAAAAACAGTATTTTTAAATGGACAACATCCAGTAACAACATAGTGTCACATATTGACTAAACTGGCTTTTTGTTGTCTGCAAACCACATTTATTTGTTTTTTGTATTTATCATCCCATTTGATTGAAATAATACAATCTGTAACAAAAACACAACTCAGTTTACCACAAAAATATGCAGTACGATGGGGTCCTTTGCTAAATGTGAAATTTAGCTGGTGTGTCAGTTTTGCACAAATATGGCAAAATATTGTTCTATTATTTTATGGACAAATGCCTCTAACCAAGAAAAATACATGTGACTTATTTCTTAATAAGGGTAAGGTGTTTCCAGTTCTATCAGTGCTGCCAGTAGCAGCTGCAATGATGTCTGTGACCCTATAATATTTCAGTCCAACTCTGAATAAGGAGTACATCCACAACCGGGATGAGTCAGAACAAAACAATATAAGATCAGTTGTCCCAAAAGGTAAATGATATGTCATCTCAACTATGTATATATCCCCTAGAAATGTTTGCATATCAGGTAATAGCCTTGTGCCACTGGCAGACATTTTCACTCCATGTAGCAGAAACTGTTGCTTGAATAGGATTGAAATAGTCCATTGAGAAATGGTCATTCTTATGGTATAGGCTGAATTCCCTCCTCCATTATCCCTTCTGTGTTTGTTCAGCCCTGTGTTTTTTACAGACTAGAAATATACAACAGGGAGAAAACATGGTCTGTCCCTTCATAATGCTATAGAATAAAGTGTGGCCAATTTACAACATTAAGATGCAGAGAGGCAAGGCAAAACATGCATGAGGAGAATTGATAATAACTAACAAGTGTGTGAAGCACTATTGTGCTATCAAGGAACTGATTTCATAATGTGGTTCCCTGTTACCCCATGGCTGTCACTGGAACAGGTGTTTAGCCTTCCCTGTAGGATCCTGATGTAGATCAGACATAATTCTCAAGTCTTTAAATGTTTGCACAGAAGGTTTATTTTTGTTACATAAAGGCTTTCTAATCCCTGAGTAAGTATTCTCTTGTTTTTGTCTACCCAGATATTATACTGCAAAGTCTAAGTAGAGAATATAACAGATATCTATTAAACTTCATTCTAGCTAATGCCACCCTCTTCTTTTACATGCCCTTTCTCATTCACTTTCCTCTTCAGCAGCTGGTATTTCACTCCCCAGCTAACATTCCCAGTGTCCCTTAAAATGAGTGAAGAACTCTACAGATTCTTCAGGTGTTTCCTCTCCTGGGCAAATAATTGACCTATTTAACTTTAGCAGATATGTTCAATATTGCACGAAAGTGAGCTTTCATTTAACAGTGAACAAACATAAAATTCAATCCCATATTTCACTGCTGCATTCATTTTGCCTTCTATAAAATGGTGCCATACCTCTGTTATATAACATGAATTTAATACACCCAATAGCCTATATTACATGAAGATTTTATCCTTAAATATCTCACCTCCTTAATAGGGTACACTCACCTCTGATTGTTCTCCAGCTCATCATAGTTATTCATTAATACCTGATGGTATGAGGCCAATTGGCCCATATAGCCTGCTCTAACATTCTTACTGAAGGTACCTTACTGAATGTTATTGAAAGAACCTTACCACTTAATATGTTTGTTAGAATTTTCCTTCAGATGTTGTCTATGACTAGCATGATCAATTCTTTGTCACGTTAGCATCTGATCATTAAAAGGAATTTTCAAGAATGTGGGAGCTAGAGTCTTGATTCACAAATTCTTTTATCCTATCACTCCCACTTCTTTTGTTAGAACTGCACTATTTTGACATAAGGTATGTAATAAGTAACCTATTATAGAAATATGTACAATTTAGAGATTATATCAAATTAATCTTCAGAAACATCCTCTGCTTTTGAACCAAAACATAAAATGGCTGCTTCTCCTGCATCAGGGAGGTACTCCTTTATAGATTCATAGATATTAAGGTCAGAAGGGACTATTATGATCATCCAGTCTGACCTCCTGCACAACGCAGGCCACAGAATCTCACCCACCCACTCCTGCGAAAAACCTCTCACCTATGTCTGCGCTGTTGAAGTCCTCAAATCATCGTTTAAAGACTTCAAGGAGCAGAGAATCCTCCAGCAAGTGACCCGTGTCCCATGCTACAGAGGAAGGTGAAAAACCTCCAGGTCCTCTTCCAATCTGCCCTGGAGGATTATTCCTTCTCGATCCCAAATATGGCGATCAGCTAAACCCTGAGCATATGGGCAAGATTCACCAGCCAGATATTACAGAAAATTCTTTCCTGGGTAACTCAGATCCCACCCCATCTAACATCCCATCATAGGCCATTAGGCCTATTTACCATGAATATTTAAAGATCAGTTAATTACCAAAATCATGTTATCGCATCATACCATCTCCTCCATAAACTTATCGAGTTTAATTTTAAAGCCAGATAGATCTTTTGCCCCCACTGCTTCCCTTGGAAGGCTATTCCAAAACTTCACTCCTCCGATGGTTAGAAACCTTCATCTAATTTCAATTCTAAACTTCCCAATGACAAGTTTATATCCATTTGTTCTTGTGTCCACATTGGTACAGAGCTTAAATAATTCCTCTCCCTCTCCGGTATTTATCCCTCTGATACATTTACAATCATATCTCCCCTCAACCTTCTTTTAGTTAGGCTAAACAAGCCAAGCTTCTTGAATCTCCTTTCATAAGACAGGTTTTCCATTCCTTGGATCATCCTAGTAGCCCTTCTCTGTATCTGTTCCAGTTTGAATTCATCCTTCTTAAACATGGGAGACCAAAACTGCACACAGTATTCCAGGTGAGGTCTCACCAGTGACTTGTATAATGGTACTAAAACCTCCTTATCTCTACTGGGAATACCTCACCTGATACATCCCAAGACCACATTAGCTTTTTTCACGGCCATATCACATTGGTGGCTCATAGTCATCCTATGATCAACCAATACTCCAAGCTCCTTCTCCTCCTCCGTTACTTCTAATTGATGCGTCCCCAGCTTATAACTAAAATTCTTGTTATTAATCCCTAAATGCATAACCTTACACTTCTCATTATTAAATTTCATCCTATTACTATTACTCCAGTTTACAAGGTCATCCAAATCTTCCTGTATGATATCCTGGTCTCTCTCTAAATTGGCAATACCTCCCAGCTTTGTATCATCTGCAAACTTTATTAGAAAACTCCCACTTTTTGTGCCAAGGTCCAGTAATAAAAAGATTAAATAAGATTGGTCCCAAAACTGATCCCTGAGGAACTCCACTGGTAACCTCTGTCCAGACTGACAGTTCACCTTTCAGTAGGACCTGCTGTAGTCTCCCTGTTAACCATTTCCTTATCCACCTTTCAATTTTCATATTGATCCCCACCTTTTCCAATTTAACTAATAATTCCCCATGTGGCATGGTATCAAATGCCTTACTGAAATCTAGGTAAATTAGATCCACTGCGTTTCCTTTACCTAAAAAATCTGTTACTTTCTCTAAGAAGGAGATCAAGTTGGTTTGGCAAGATCTACCTTTTGTGAAACCATGTTGTATTTTGTCCCATTTACCATTGACCTCAATGTCCTTAACGACTTTCTCCTTCAAAATTTTTTCCAAGACCTTGCATACTACAGATGTCAAACTAACAGGCCTGTAGTTACCCGGATCACCTTTTTTTCCCCTTTCTTAAAAATAGGAACTATGTTAGCAATTCTCCAGACATACGGTACAATCCCTGAGTTTACAGATTCATTAAAAATTCTTGCTAATGGGCTTGCAATGTGCCAATTCCTTTAATATTCTTGGATGAAGATTATCTGGGCCCCCCGATTTAGTCCCATTAAGCTGTTCGAGTTTCGTTTCTACCTCAGATATGGTAATATCTACCTCATTCCCATTTGTCATGCTACCATTATCCCTAAGATCCTGTTTAGCCTTATTAAAGACTGAGGCAAAGTATTTGTTTAGATATTGGGCCATGCCTAGATTATCCTTGACCTCCACTCCATCCTCAGTGTTTAGCGGTCCCACTTCTTCTTTCTTTGTTTTCTTCTTATTTATATGGCTATAGAACCTTTTACTGTTGGTTTTAATTCCCTTTGCAAGGTCCAACTCTACTTGACTTTTAGCCTGTCTCACTTTATCCCTACATGTTCTGACCTCAATAAGGTAGCTTTCCTTACTGATCCCTCCCTTCTTCCACTCTCTGTATGCTTTCTGCTTTTTCTTAATCATCTCTCTGAGATGCTTGCTCATCCAGCTTGGTCTACAACTCCTGCCTATGAATTTTTTCCTCTTTCTTGGGATGCAGGCTTCTGATAGCTTCTGCAGCTTTGATTTAAAGTAATCCCAGGCCTCCTCTGCCTTTGGATCCATAAGTTCTTCACTCCAATCCACTTCTCTAACTAATTTCCTTAATTTTTGAAAGTCAGCCCTTTTGAAATCAAAAACCCTAGTTGCAGAGTTATTTTTGTTAATCCTTCTATTCAGTTTGAACTTAATTAGCTCATGATCACTTGAACCAAGATTGTCCCCTACAACAATTTCTTCTATGAGGTCCTCACTACTCACCAAAACCAAATCTAAAATGGCATTCCCTCTAGTCGGTTCAGCAACTGCTTGATGAAGGAATCCATCAGCTATCGAATCTAGGAAAATCTGAGCCCTATTATTATTACTAGCACTCGTCCTCCAGTCTATATCTGGGAAGTTAAAGTCTCCCATGATCACGCAGTTTCCACTAGTATTTACTTTATTAAAAACATTAAAGAGGGCTTTTTCCATATCCAAATTAGATCCTGGCGGTCTATCGCACACCCCAAGCACTATCCCAGGGGAGGCTCTAGTAGTTTTCTTCCCCAATATAATTTTTGCCCAGACAGACTCTGTCCTATCCATTCCATCGCTTCTTATTTCTTTACATTCTACCTCATCATTGATATACAATGCTACTTCACCACCTTTACCTTTATTTCGGTCTTTCCTAAACAGCACATACCCTTCAATATCCAGTCATGACTAATATTCCACCATGTTTCTGTTATCCTTATAATATCTGATTTCACTTCCTGCACCAGTAGCTCTAGTTCCTCCATTTTGTTATCTAGGCTCCTCGCATTGGAGTACAAACATCTTAATTTTTGCTGTTTGGCTTTGCTCACATTCTGTACCCTATTAGGCACGGTCATTCTACAGCCAGTATAACCTATTAGGCTGGTATGCACACTGCCGTTCCTCCTTATATACATTCTCCTACCCACGGCTGTATCCTTTCTTACTTTGTTTTCTTCCCTCTCAATGCTAAAATCCAGCGTGGAGATTATCTGGACAGCTCCCAACCATCTCCCCCAGATTCCTAGTTTAAAGCTCTCTTAATCAGTTGTGCCAGCCTCCATCCTTGAAGTCTATTTCCTTCCCTACTCAGATGAAGTCCATCCCGAGAGAACTGTCCTCTGTCCATGAATGCCTCCCAGTGGCCATACATCCCAAAGCCCTCCTTATAGCACTACTGCCTAAGCCATCTGTTGACAGTCATAATCTTGTCACACCTTTGTTGCCCTTCTCTAGGAACAGGCAGAATCCCACTAAAGATCACCCGAGTCTCGATTTCCTTAAGTGTCTTCCCCAGCCTAGCATAGTCTCCCTTAATACTTTCCAGCGAGAATCTACCTGTATCATTTGTTCCCACATGAAGGATAATTAGGGGATTCTTTCCCGCTCCCTTTAGGATCCTTTTCAACCTCAGGTCTACATCCCGTATCTTAGCACCTGGAAGACAGCACACCCTTCTATTCTCTGGGTCAGCTCTGGTTACAGGCCTGTCTATTCTTCTCAGTAAAGAGTCCCCAATCACATTGATCTGCCTTTTCCTGGTGACGGTGCTATTCTCCAGTCTGTCCCCTGTTCCCTCTGGCTGCAAGTTCTTTCCATTCCTATTCTCCCTTGTAATCCTCTTCAACCCATCCTGTATCCTCCTGGGGCTCATATTTGGTGTAGTCTCCATTGACTCTTCCCCTTTTCCTCAAGGTACATTTAAAGGTAAAGCACACAAAACGGAATGATATCTCTTTTAATTTTACAGCTACATATACTTAAAATTAGGGTTTTTCTGTTTTGGTTTCGGTTTTTTTTGAGCTCTTGCCTTTCAAAGATCAAGCTGTCAAAAAACAAATCTTGTAACTTGTGGCCATTGTGAAATTACATAGTGCTTGAAGGATACAGATGACCAGTTGCTAGCATTCAAATGTGCACAAATGTATGTGAGGCCTCCAGGTGAAAATGAAAGTCCAACAGTGCTAGTTTTGATTTTTATCCAATTTTTGAAGCAAGGAAAGAGGTCATGAGAGCTGTTGTTTGGACCTACAGGCACAGTATTGGACCCACAGGTGGGCAGCCAGTTTTCCTTGAGGTTCAAAGCTAGGCCTTGGCGGTGAGGTGAATCTGAGCTGGCATAGGCATGTTCTGGGACCTGATTATGCCATTCTTACACTCTTTGACAGCCAGAAAGCAGCTGCCTGAAATGATTATTGTACACCGAGGAAAAAGTGATTTGGGATTTTGTAAGGGGGTTGAAGAGAGATTTAGGGAAGATTCAGGATTTTTTCTTAGGGGTCACTGTAAATTGGTCTGAAATTCTACAGCAGAGGGTATGATGGGGAGCTCCCAGGCCTCCATGGACTGAGAAAGCCAGAAGATGTGTGAATCATTGGGGATGGGAAAGTAGGGTAATTACCCACCAAAATATGTTGTTTGGTACCTCAGTTATCCAAGAACAAGGAGGCACACTTCTCCAACTGGGAACCTCCTCCATTTTTCGTCAGTGTTCAGGAAAGAACTGTTAATTATTTGGAACCTGTTTGGGGGTTGGTGGGGAAGCAGCCTAGCTGTTTTCTGGTGCTTCTTTGTGGCTGGTGCCCAGTGTTCATTCCACAGGGTGTCTGGGTCCCTGATAAACCAGAACTGAAAGTAGACTTAGGGGAAGACATCCCCTAAAGATGATACAGAATGAGTTCCTAAAGTCTGATACAGTGAAGGGACAACCCTCTTTTCCTAACCCCTTAACCCTCACTTGTGTGGAAGTTAGTGGGGTCCCAGCAATTGTCTGGGGACCAGCTGTGGGGGTGGGGACTCAACCAAGTGGAAATGATTAAAGAAGATTCATGACCTGCACTGTATGGGTTATTACCAGATAGTTCCCAGATGAGCAAAGTTAATAAAGTTGCAGCCTAATTGAACCACACTACTTGCATGTTGCTTTTCTTCCCGTGTGTTCGGGACTATGTGAATTTGCAGCTCCACTGTCACTCTTAGCTTCAAAAATGGGAAGTACTGGTAGGTCTGAGCTGTTCCATCTGTTGTTTTTCTTGAATAAGCTCAATGTGGCCTGCAGCTAAAGTTGAATGTGAGTGATGTTTGGGGCTGCTGGGGACTATACTTGTTTATGCTAGAAGAATCCCAAATAAGTTAGATTGTTAAAGCAAAATTTCAAAAAGTGGGGCTGCAAAAGTCAGGAAATACTTGTCTAAAAAAAAAAAAAACTATCTGAAAAATTCAGTTGTCCTCTGAAGAGTTATTGTGCCAAATTTTGGGACTAAATTCAGACCTTACAATCTATCATTAAAGTGTAAAACAGAGAGATTTTAGTCCTCCTTTAAGTGCAAATCTCAACACAGCCTTAGCTATGGTATTGCTACAAATGGCTGTGTAATTCAGATGCACTCTTTCCTGAGCACCCTGAGATTCAGTGTTAAGGTTTTGGAATTTCATTTAAATTTACAATATTACTCCCAAAAGGGTCTTCAAATATTACAAGACTTTCTATATAAAGAATAACAGGAATTAGTAAACTGAAAAAAGAGTGGTAGATAACTTGGCAAACAAGGACCTTGTGTAAGAAAAAGATTTCTCTCGGTAGCTAGGGTTCTGAATGGTTAACTTATCATATAATTTACAAAAAACTACTTATGGATGTCTGCATCACTGGAGCTGCATTGACATAGTAATTACTCTTACAAACCAAATGATGTGTCTGCTCGTTCCTGCATGTTCTGTGTCTACCTCATAGTTTGCAAAGTGCATTGCTATACCTTTTTTATGTACACAACCAAATTCTATTATATGTCTCAGTATAATACCAAGTTAACGTTACATAAAACAATTTCACAAAACATCCCTTTTGAAAAAAGCCCTTTTCATAACATTGAAAAATATTCTTTCCTAAAGAATTAATTTCCATTGCAGTGATCAAATTGTAGCTGATTATAGCGTAACTGAACAATTGCTGCTAAACATTCTGCTGTTGTGCAAGATATAGTGAAAGTTTCAGCTAGGTAACTGGAACGTGCCTGTAGGGACAGTGCAGTATAGTTGTAGCTGTGTCAGTCCCAGGGGAGACAAGGTGGGCGAGGTACCTTTCCCAGACCTGAAGAAGAGCTTTGTGAGGTTCAAAAGCTTGTCTCTCTCACCTACAGAAATTGGTCCAATAAAAGCTATTACCTCACCAGCCTTGTCTCTGTAGAGACCATAACAGTTCGCAGTTAACTCATAAATCCTTCTCTCGCTAAAGTAGTCCGAAACACATTTTTCAAGAATTAAAACTGTGCACATAAATTCTTGAATCTGAGATTATTAGATTTGTCTTCAGCCTCTTGTCTACGTTTCTCACTAAATTCTAGACAATTTCATCTTTAATTCATGATTAAATTCCTCAATAAATCCTCATTAAGTTCTAGTGTTTCACTGGAGTTCCTAATTTAGTTCTAGTCTAAAATTAGGAAAATATATTTACATTTTCTAGGGCCAGTGGACTGTTACAGTTTAAGATTCATATGCATTCAAAGGACTTTTATTCTGTGATTAAGAAAAATATGCTTCTTCCTCTCCAGAGACATGCCAGACTTCTTGAATATAATTCAGACACGGAGAATACAGGAGTATTGATGAATTGTTTAATAAAGTTAGTTTAATACACACACATGAAAGAGTGCTTGCTGGCAAAGACAGATTTATGGCATTCTTCTCATGAACATGGAAACATGAGCATCAACAAGGACTTTTCAGTTACCTTAAAACAAATACTTTATTAATATTTATTATTTTATACCTTGGTAGTTACTAAAATGTGCAAAGACCTCTACATGCAGAGGTAGGCAGAACCTTCCCCAAAGAGAATAACATTTAGGAAGACAATGGAATGGGGGAGAGAGGAGGGGAAGAGAAGCGTAGAAAAAAGGCTCAGTACGACGTACATTTAAGTCTGCTGGAGTTTTTCCATGTACTTTAATGAGCATTGGGTCAGGCACAAAAAGATCGGGTGATGACAGAATCATGTCTTGTTAGTTACAATGAATTCTTCTCTGATCATTCTCCCTCTAACATTTAACCCTCATGTATTCCTTAAGGAAATCTCCAACTTAATTTCCAGTGTCATTATGCCCCTGTATATTTACACTCAATGCCTTCCATCAGCATAGATGAGCAATTTTTCTCATAAGATACATAAAGCAAGTGACTTAGTCAGGTAGCTTCTTGCCGACATTACAGAAGTAGTTCTTCAGGAGGGATTAAAATGAGGTTAAATGGCTTTGCAGACCAGTACAAGGGCTTTCCATGCATAAGGGGGTGTTGTAAAAGAAAGCTTGGAGGCAGTTTTGTTAGAAACAGAGAACTGGGTAGGTTGTGCCATAGTCAACAACTTTTAAAGTACTATACTTATTTTACTATTGCAATGGGTCTTCCTTCAGCACTCATGTTACTCTCATCTGTAGAATTTCTAAGTTTGCTTTCAGTTATTTTTAAGTGCATTGTTTTGGGGCTCAGTCCTACAAAACCTACAGGTAAAGTAAAATCTGCACACAGAGGACCTGCAAGGCTAGGTCCTTTATTTGCATTTCAGATGCCGTTGAATTTAACAGAAATACTAAAACCTCCCTCCTGATGCAAGCTGTAGGCCCTATTTTTCCTCCTCAGTTTGTGTATTGCACAAGAAGGAAAAACCAGATGGCTCTTTCTCTCCATTAAGATTTCTGATTGAGTCTGGAGAGAGCTAATGATTTACAGGAACCCACTTAAGCAGAATGATTCACAGAAATCCAAAACAAGCAACACTTTTGGTTCGGTCACAGCTTATTTGATCTTGAGGGAGTACAAAAAGAATAAAAATGTCACTAAAGTCAGGTAGTATCTCTAGGTTTCTCAGGTAGCACCTTCCCATATCTAGCCAGTCTTGAACTAACTTCCATAACGAGCAGGAAAAACTGTACAGAAAAATATTTTGTAACTTGTTCTATACAGAGAAACAGTATTAGGGGAGTTCTGTTATTCATTCAAATACATTACAGCTTCCTCAAACTTCCTGGCTTGAGTTTTTAACCTTTACAGTCAGATGGCATAAAATACTTCAAAAACATTATTTCATAGGTGGATGTTGAATGTTCTACTGAATAAATGGTACTATAAACACAGCCTAAATTATTTAACTAACAAATAATCTTGAAGATTGGTGGGTAAATGTCTCTCTAGCTGGGTAACCTTTCTTTGAAAAGGTTCCTGGATGATCTTTTTTGATTGTGGGGTGCAATTTCATTAGTCTGCTGAACTATGGCATTTATAGTAAACTCAGGGGTACTGGTGGCAATGGAGCTATGACGATTTAAAATAGTGGAGGCTCTGTCCTCTTTAATTAGTTATCACTCTCCTTCCCATGACAACGGAGAATCTGTAGAAGTCTCTACAGTTCTGTCTTGTAACTCAGGACTCTAGAACAAGTTATAGAGTAGCAGCTGTGTTAGTCTGTATACTCAAAAAGAAAAGGAGGACTTGTGGCACCTTAGAGACTAACAAATTTATTTGAGCATAAGCTTTCTGATGAAGTGAGCTGTAGCTCACGAAAGCTCATGCTCAAATAAATTTGTTAGTCTCTAAGGTGCCACAAGTCCTCCTTTTCTTAGAACAAGTTAGTGGCTCTGCCATGCAATTAATCTGTATGACTGCACCTGTCTTAGTCTTTGGCATTTGTGTCCTTTACTGTGTACAATACAGGACTTAACTGTGGCTGAGCAAGTTGCTTAGGATCATATTTTGGTCTCTATGGACATCTCATGCCCAAAGAAAATGTAAATAAGATGGCAGCTTGTTTTACTTGCTTCTTATAAAGGGATTCTCATTTCAGGAGTTCCAGTCACGGATGAATGTTTCATTCTATGAGTGAATTAGCTCTTACTTAAATAAAATTATAAAAAGATAGCAGGCACAACAAAAGTGTGTCCACTTTCACAAGTGATAGAGATTCCCAGATCCAGAAACCCACTCACACATGCTAGGGAACACTCTGCTGTGGGGTAGAAGGGAGAGGAGGGAACCACTTTGGGCTGCTTACTCTAAAAAGGCTGGCTAATGCCACAGAAAACCAACAGCAAAACAATACATAGTTTGGCCTTCTCCAGGTTGGGAGGAAGTGAAGAGATGTTTCTCCCTAAAGCAGCAGGCTCCTTCCATCCTATTTGCCTCTCTATCTACTCCCTAATGATGTAAACCAACTATTGCAGCATCCTGATCCTTGATAACTACATTTATCCCACATTTTCTCTCATTCTGGAGTGCATAGCCTGTTTTATAAGGAAATCGGAACATGGGGAAACATGACCCTAACGGCATCTCTGTTGGACCCAAAGGTTCTGTACTGCCTGTCACTACTGTCCATTTCAAGATGGCTAATGATTTTATAAGTGTTTATAGTGCACAGTAAGTGGGATTCATCTGCTCAATGTTGATATGAGAACAATATGCTGTACACATGAGAGTAGAAACTGATACAGGTGCTGGCTGCAATAAATGTAAATTCTCTAAAGATGCACAGAAGAAAACTTGCTAATGTTATGCTAAGAAAAACAAGTAGTGTTGAAAAATTATAGTCAAGGTGAGATAAAAGTTTTATGATGCTTTCTGGTAAATGTAAAGTACAAGGGTACTTATTTGCTGACTGTTAACATTAACTTTCAAAAGAAAGTGGTCCTTAACTAATTGCAGTAAGTGGCTTAACAAGATAAGCATTATATATGGGATCTGATGACTATATTAAAAAAAAAAAAACAACAACAAAAAAAACCCCTGATGAAAACATGGTTTAGTGAAAGGCATAACAGCTAAGCAACATCAATAGAAATGTCATTCCTAAATTTCTTAAGGCTTATCTGGTGCTTTATGTTTTCTTAGAACCTGCAGAAAGGGGCTTAGAAGAATTGCAGAAAGATGGAATCACTTTAGCTGCTGAGTTTAGTGAAAGACTGCACCAGTTGTATGTTCCTAATGAAAATACAGGGATTTATGGGGGGTATGAAGTCATTTACCTTCCGGTTACACAAACCTGACCTAGAATTTGTTATTGTTTGAACTGGCAGGATAGTGAAGTTTATTTAGCATGGCTTGTCTCCAGCATAACAATCAGTATTAGAGGCAGATTCTTAGGTACATAGGAATTACCATACTGGATCAAACCTGAAGTTCATTTAGTTCAGTATTCTGTCTCCAACAGAGTCCGGTACCAGAAACTTCAGACAACATAAGAAGATAAGAATGGCCATACTGGGTCAAATCAATGGTCCATCTAGCCAGGTATTCTGTCTTCTGACCATTGCTGGTGCCAGATGGTTCAGAGGAATGAACAGAACAGGGCAGTTATCGAGTGATCCATCCTCTGTTGTCCAGTCCTAGCTTCTGCCTTTTGGAGGTTTAGGGACACCCAGAGCATGCGGTAGTGTCCCTGAATATCATGTCTAATAGCCATTGATGGATCTATCCTGCATGAACTTAAAAACTTGGCAGCAGTTTTAACTGGAGTTGGTTTGAAGATGTTAGCCCAGGATGAAACAGCCTGGATTTACTTTTGGAAATAAGGATGCTAACATAATTATTTTTGTTATTTTATTTTAATCTTGTTGTTCTCATGAATTAAAGATACTTTGATTTATTAAAAACCTGTCAAATTTACCAAACTTAACCAAAGTTAGCCTTATGGGCACAGATTTAGTTGATGATCAATCCCTTATATTTAAAGTGGAGTTACCAGTCTAAAGAACAGGTGCTCTATGAATACCCAGATTATTGTGATCATAATGTCATTGGTCAACTATGAAACTTTATGATATATCTAAAGAAAATAAGCTTTCTAATAGTGTTCAGCATGCACTGCAACTCCAAACTGGCAATGACAAGTTTGAGTATACTCAACATTCATATACACATTCATTCCAAATTCCCAAATGATAAAAGTGGAATATGTATGCATTTTATAGTAGATAGACTAATGAAGGAAGCTGGAACAATGATTCAAAGGGTTTGATTCTCCTTTTCCTCACACTAGTGTAAATAGGATATAGCTCCATTTTCTTCACTGAAATCATATATGTCTGGTCTAAACAGAGTTGCACTGGTTTATCTAAAGGTTTTATTTAAATAGATTTGGTTAAATAATTTTGTTATGCAACTTTGGTGTGTGGACACACTTTTATATTGATTTAAATCTGGTTTATATCAGTTTAGCTTGTGCCAGTAAATTTACAAGGACAAGCTAAACTGGTAAGTAGTTTTAAATGATATGTGCATCCACAAAGAGGTTTGCACGGTTTTAACTTAACAAGTTTAACTAAATTGGTACCAGTTTGTGTGACAGCAAGCCCATAGTTACACTAAACTGGTGTAAGTGAGAGAAGAATCGAGCTTAAATATATAGGCAGAGCAATATTATAAGTGGGTATAATTTTAATAGGGTTTTTGACTTTTCATTATATTCTGTGACTTGCCTGTATAATCCTGTAATAGTTTGATATATATGTGCAGTTCATGTACATTACCAGCTCCATCTATAATTCATTTCTCCCCGAGGAAGACATAGTAGCTGAAACAGGGGAGCGAGCAGATGAACATGAGACATAGTGCTGACTGTGACAAAGTTCCTGCTCTACCTTGGTGGGTCTTGTGCTTACTGGCAGATTTGCTCGCCTTGGAGCTTCACGGCAGCCCTCAGCTTGGCTGTTTTTCTGAATTCACAGTCCAGGTCGACTCCTCCTATGTCCGACCAGGAGTTGGGAGGATTTGGGGGAACCCAGGCCGGCCCTCTACTCTGCATTCTAGCCCAAGGCCCTATAGAATGCAGCTGTCTAGAGTGCCTCCTGAAACAGCTGTGCAACAACTACAACTCCCTGGGCTACTTCCCCATGGCCTCCTCCCAACACCTTCTTTATCCTCACCATAGGACCTTTCTCCTGGTGTCTGATAATGCTTGTACACCTCAGTCCTCCAACAGTACACATTCTCACTCTCAGCTCCTAGTGCCTCTTGCTCCCAACTCCTCACATGCACACCACAAACTGAAGTGAGCTCCTTTTTAAAAACCCAGGTGCCCTGATTAGCCTGCCTTAATTGATTCTAGCAGCTTCTTGATTGGCTGCAGGTGTTCTAATCAGCTGTCTTAATTGTCTCCAGAAGGTTCCTGATTGTTCTAAAACCTTCCCTGTTACTTTACCCAAGGAAAAGGGACCTACTTAGCCTGCTCTCCTGGTGCTGCCCTCTGGCCTTTCCTTGCTTTTTGCCCCTGCTTTCGGCTTCCCCCCCGACCGGGCCAGACGCTCTCCCCCACTTTCTTTTTTTTGTTTTTTCTTTTTTCTTTTTCTGCTGTTGCTAGAGTGCTGGCCGGCTGCTGGCTGGCTGTTAGCTCCCCTGCCCACCCTCGGACGCTGCTGCTGCTCCAGCTGAAACCCCCCCCCCCCAAGAGAGGGGGGGCCTGCTGACCTGCTCCCCGGATGGGGGGAAGTGGAGGGACCCAGCCCCCAGACCCAGCCGCTTGCTGTTTGTTTGTGGACCTGTATTCGGCTGAGAGGAATTTTTATCATCTGCTCCGGCATCCCTGGAATGTTGCAGCTGCGGAGAAAGCCCAGAAAAGAGAGAGAGAGAAACAGCCGTCTACCAGAGGAACACCGCCTGGGAAATTTACAAATCGCCGGGGAGGGGGCCCAAGACTGAGTAACTTTCGAACCGTGTTCTCGTGTGAGGGGAGGCCTTGACTGTGTCTTGACTGTGTTTGTAGGGACACAGGGGCTGTGGCATGGAGCTGCCCCCCGATCCATCTGTGTCCTCCCAACCCCCACACTACGATCTTCCTCACTGCCCCCTCCATTGTCATTGCAGGCTGTTTAACATCTGCCTCTGGACTTAGCTGCTCGCCCTGATTCCACTTTGTGGGCCAGAAGCACCAGCCAACCAAACAGGACTCTCTGGACAAGCGTATGGTGGTTCATGTGCCCCCCGCCCTCGAACAGCCCATCCCACAGCCTGTCCCTTTTTACCTGACCCCAACTCCTGTTAACCACCTGTCACTGCCACCGCTGGGGCATCGGCAATGGAGGGCACCGGGGTGACATCCGCTGCTGCCATGCCCACCGCCTCCCCAGACTCTAGGGGAGCCCCCTCAGCTGGCGGGAAGGGGAAGGGCCCCACTAAAACCACCAGACCCTTCGTGGCAGGGGCCACCCCCACTGTTGCGGCCCCGCCACCGACCATGGCGTCCTTCCCCACTACCCCCTCCACCAGCTCTGCCCGTGTCCCTCCCTCGCCCCCCAGGACGTATGCCCGGGTGGCAGCAGCCCCTCCGCCTGCCGCCTCGTCATCTCTCCCGCCCACCACCTCCGCCACCATCAACAGAGGCCGGGGCCCCTTCCCCACCATGACAAGGAAGCATGGTGTCCGATGTCTCCTGGTGCCCACCTCGCCCCACGTGGAGACCTACGTGCGGGCGTTGGCGAGGGTGGTGGGGCCCTCTGCCATTGTGGCGGCCTCCAAAATGTATGGGAAGGTCATCTTCTTCTTAGCATCGGAGGCTGTCGCCCAGGAAGCAGTGGAGAGGGGCCTGGCGGTTGGGGGGGGTGTTTGTCCCCCTAGAGCTGCTAGAGGACCTGGGCGTCTGCCTGGTCCTGACCTCTGTCCCTCCTTTTCTCCCCAGTGCTGCCCTGTTACCTGCCCTTTCCACCCTGGGGAAACCTGTTTCTGACATCAGCCCTCTCCCATTGGGCTGCAAGGACCCCACCCTTCGTCACATCTTTTCCTTCCGCCGGCAAGTGCAGCTTCTACTGCCATCGGGGCGCGTGACAGAGAGGCGCTCGAGGGGTCCTTCCTAGTCCCCCAACAGGGGGCCCATTACCGGGTGTATTTCTCCACGGGGGAAGCCTGGTGCTACCTCTGCCAGGCTTCAGGGCATGTCCGGAGGGACTGCCCCTTAGCCCGGCAAGGAGGGGCACCTGGGATCCCCGAGACCCGGCAGGACATCAGCCCCATTATTGCCGACACCCCTGGCCGCCCGATACCCGAACCCGCCCTCCCCTCCTCTTCGGACCACCACTTCTCCCTCTCAGGCCCAAGGGGCGCCTCCCCTACAAGGCCCAGATGAGCGGGAGAGCCCCGCCCTCGCTGCTGACAATCTGGCGGGGCCTATGAAGGAGGGTGTGGCAGAGATACCACCAGCCATAGGAGAGAGCCTGCCCCAGGGAGAATCCTCCCTCCCTTATGCCGCCCCACCGTCCCCCCCACAAGTCCCTGAGCCATCGCCTTTACCCCCTGACACGACCCCTACTAACCAGCCCCCAGATGATGCCATGGAGGGCTTGGCCCTAGTCCAGGGGAAGCGAGGCAAGCGGAAGGCTCGAGCTCCGCCTCATTTACCCAAGGCGGAGGCCCCCCGGAAGACCAGGAAGGGGGGCACAGATGCCAAACCTTCCGCTTTGCCCACGAGTGCGTCCCATCCACCGGTGTCAGCTGGGAAAGACGTGGTAGCACCAGAGGATAGTGTCTCCCCTCCATGGGAGACCCTCCCCTCCGAGACCCTCGAGGAAGCTCCTTCTATCCTGACACTACCCGAAGCCCACATGAACCCTGAGGCAACCGTTGTGGCGGGTGCCAGTGGGGAGAACCCTGTGGCGATGGAAAGTGTCCTCTCCTCCATGTTCGAGGAGATCAAGGCCCTAGATCTGATCCCGGTCGCCCAGGGGGAGGACGACCTTTTGCCAGCAAACCTCAATTTGGGCGACCTCACTCCACCCCTTTTTTCCCCATGTTCCCTCCCCCTAACTGCTGCTTCTGCTCCCACCTCCGAGGAGCCCCTGGACTCCTTCATCGACCTGGCCACTGATGGCACCCCACTGACGACCACCGAGCTTGCTCAGGTGACAGCCGGCGCCACGCGGCCGGGACACGAGTCGCATGGGGCACCCCCCGTTGGTACGGAGCAAATGACTTCCTTCCCGGGCGGGGACCCAACAGAAGATAATCCACCTCCTGATGCTGTGGCTGCTAAATCCACCATAGAGCCCGCACCCAATATCACTGAGAGCTCCCTTCCCACCCTCTTAACCATTGAGCCTGATCGGGAGGCGCCACCATCCAGCTGCTTGCCTCCCGAAACCCAGAACCTCGCCTCTGCCCCTGCCCCTGCCCCTACCCCTATCCAGTCTATCTCCTGCGATGTTATCGCCACCCCCAGGGCTGTCTCCTTCCCTTTCCCAACTGATGATCCCCAGGGAGCGGCCTTTGTGTTCTCCTGCCCCGACCCATTAGGGGCTGCTATTTTTCCTCCACCGCCCCCTATTGTCCCAGGGCTTGAGGCGGGCCTAGAAGCTCCAGCCCATCAGGCACCCCGCTGGACCTTTTAATTGGACCCCTGCCCCGCAGACCCAATCGACCCCATCACCCCTTTACAGCGAGCTGGCTTCATGAACTGTAGCCGGTACGCTTCCAAACCACGCCAAGGAAACATCTATACACGCTGGTGCTTCACGCCCTCACTCTAGTGTCCCGCCCCAATACAAAGTGGCGAGACCTTCTGCCACCTTTGGAGGGTGAACAGCCCTGGTGGGCCAGCCTATATTCCACCTTGGTTCCGAGGCCTGTTGGGGACATCAGTTGGCAGCTCCTTCACGGAGCTGTGAGCACAGGCACGTACTTAGCGCGGTTCAACCCCATCCCAGATACTTGTCCCTTTTGTGATGTGAGGGAAACCCTGGCGCACGTATATTTGGAGTGCGCCAGGCTGCAGCCCCTGTTCCAGCTCCTCACGAATCTCCTACTATGTTTTTGGTTGCATTTTCCCCCTCACCTTTTTATTTATGCACTCCCCATCCGTGGCCTCACAAAGTCGTGGGATCTCCTAGTTAACCTCCTCCTGGCCCTGGCTAAAATGGCCATCTATAAAACCAGAGAGAGGAGGTTGGCTGATGGAGTTTCCTGTGACTGTGGGGCCGTTTTCCGATCCTCAGTCCGTTCACGTATCCAGGCGGAGTTCCTCTGGGCAGCGTCCACCGACTCCCTTGATGCTTTTGAGGAGCGGTGAGCGCTGTCCGAGGTTCTCTGCTTGGTGTCCCCATCGAGGTCCCTTTGTCTGACCCTTTGATTGGGGGAGAGAGTAAGGGACCCCAGCCCCAACCATTGCTGCTGCGGACACCACCACCTTAGGGGGTCCTTTCACACGTGGGTGCACCTGACCTCCCCCCCCCCCCCCGGATTGTCCACCCCACAGCCTGCCCCTCTTGTTGGGTGCTTTCAGAGGAGGGAATTGTTGGTGACACTGGGCGTGGCGCCAGGTAACTCGAGGGGGTGGCAGTCCTTGAGAGTCGATAAAGCCCCCTCGCTCTGGGCCACCAGGTAACTCGGAAGGATGGAAGACCACGAGAGTCGAGGAAGCCCCCCGCTCTGGGCCCAGGCAAGCTCAAACACTTCCCTCCCCTGAAGCTAATGAGAAAACAATTGTGACTGGTTGCTGTGTTACACATTGCATATGCTGCTGTTTTTACTTTGTAAGTGTGTTATGCAAATAAAAACATCTTTTGCTTCAAAAAAAAATTACTCTCCTGTAGCCATCTGACCTGACCCTATCACATGACATTGTTAAGAACTCCTGTACTTTAAGATCTTATTCCAAACACCTACAGGATTTAGACAATAATGAAAAAGTTCCCACTTACCAGGTCCTGGCTTTTTATATCTGAGAGGAAAATACATCATTGCTTCGATGTCAAATGGAAGAATGCTTTTATTTCCACAAGAGAATATATTTCTAATCTCCTTCTTTCTTGTTATAAACACAAAAACACTGAGTCATAATCTGTCATAAAAGAAACCCATACTTACTAAATCCCTCTATATAGTCAGCTAGTCTAACTGCAGCAAATAAAGCCAACTTTTTCTGTTTTGTGCAGTTGGCTGAAATAGATATTAAGCATAACTTGCACCATGCACTTACAAGATGGTACTACTGTACTTGTCTGTCTTTAAACAATCTCCCTTACATACTGGCTTGGAAAATATTCTACAGGAAACTCATAAAGGAATTGTGACATAATAAGTTTAAAATGAAAGATGACGTTCTGACAGCCTAGTCCATGGAGGTTTATTTGACACAGTACATTATATGGACTCATTTTTTCAGGTATTCTGAATTTGGAGAATTGAAATAATGTTTTTTCAACGTTGGATATTGTGATGATCCACTTTACCTTAAAGTATTCTCATTCACTTTGCTTACAGTCTGTGGCTCCAATGCTACAATATGATCCCGACGGGCAGAACTTTATGCCTCCACAAAGCTTTATTAACATCAGTGGGACTTTGTATGCTTGCAGAGGTCTGTCTCTGCAGTTCATACTGAATAACTGGAGGATTTTCCCATAGACTTCTTAATGGCAAGTTTTAGGAGAATGAACCTGCCTAGCAGAGGTAGCTGTCCATGGAGTGGAGTACACCCTGAAGAAGTCTTTGTTCATCAAATATCTTAAAAACAGGGCAGTATATGGGAAATCTCTGTTTGGGGGCTATTTTATTGCTGATACTTGACTTTCTGCCTGTCCTGTTTTCTGAAAGTTAACTACCTAAAGGATAACAATAATTGGAAAATAAAACAGGTATCTCATGCTCTATCACAACACTTAAAGACCACTTAGTTTACTCAGATTTACTAGCTATTGCAATTTTATCCAGCCAAATTATACCAATATAAAGTTTGTACAGAATGTAACCTGTATTTAGGGGATTAACTGGCTTGTACTCCATTTAAAAGTACTTTTAATAACATAGTTTATAGATTTCAGAGTAACAGCCGTGTTAGTCTGTATTCGCAAAAAGAAAAGGAGGACTTGTGGCATCTTAGAGACTAACCAATTTATTTGAGCATGAGCTTTCGTGAGCTACAGCATCCGATGAAGTGAGCTGTAGCTCACGAAAGCTCATGCTCAAATAAATTGGTTAGTCTCTAAGGTGCCACAAGTCCTCCTTTTCTTATAGTTTATAGAATTTCATGTTAAAAAACATTAATTAAATTCTCATGTGAATCTGTTCTGATCTGGTTCAATAGTCTGGAATTGATGATTATTACAGTGAAAAATCTATCTTCCTCCTCCAACAAGTTAAAAAAGCACTTTAAGTATAATAAGATTTTTACTCAAGTAAGGATGTGCTTAAGAATTCAGCAGCATATTTCAAATAAAATAAAAGTTGATTTAAAGAGGTCAGATGGCCTTGAAGAGGTCAGATGTTCTCTCTCTTTTTCACTCAGATCTTCTTGGTATTTATGAAGTGGAAATCACTATTATATCTATGCATTAATTACATATTTTAAAATCAAAATAAAACTTACTATATAAGATTCTAGCTACTTTTACTTAAAGACAGAAATACCAGCTTGTTCTTTAGCTCTGTCAGTAAAGGAAGTTCTTCTTGAATTAATGGATCTTATATCACACTCTGAATTTAACTCCAGGCCATTCAGACCTTTGAAGACTAGAACCAGGATTCAGAATTGAATGAGGAATCAATGAATTGTTTGGAACACTGGAGTGATGTATTTTTGCCAGAGTTTCTTGATCAAAAGACTGGATGTTACTTGTTGAGCAAGTTGAAAGGCACCAGATCCTGAGCTAGCATAAATCACCGTAGCTTCACAGAAGTCAGCGATGGCTTGCTGATTCATACCAGCCCAGTATCTGACACATACTCCGCTTATTAACATATGTCAAAAATAATCCCGTAAAGAATTGATTGTGTAGTGCAATTTTCTTGACCATGTTAGGGTTTCTTAATCATGTCATTTGTTCTTTCAAACTAAGCTTTACATCTTTTTACCAGGTTTCAGAGTAACAGCCGTGTTAGTCTGTATTTGCAAAAAGAAAAGGAGTACTTGTGGCACCTTAGAGACTAACCAGTTTATTAGTTATTCATCGGATGCATCTGATGAAGTGGGCTGTAGCTCACGAAAGCTTATGCTCAAATAAATTGGTTAGTCTCTAAGGTGCCACAAGTACTCCTTATCTTTTTACCAGTGTCTTACAATTATATTTTTAGCAATCCTAATATTTACATTTACCCATATTAGACACGCTTTATCTAATCCTTGTTGTTTATACCGATGATGTAACAGACACTATTCAGAAATAACATAGTATTGTATGTTTTATATGACTAATTTTCCAGAGTATAGTCGAATCATCTTTTAAAGGGGCCATCAAGGGTGACCTTATATATACAGATGACATGGCAGTGATCATGGAAAACACAAAAAGATGGATAATTTGGGGTGGCGGGGGGGGAGGAAGGGAGGGAGAAGCTACTGAGGAGGTAGGAAAATCAAGGCCATTCGTTCTTATATAGCAATTTCATTTATTTCTGGATATGTATTCTGAGTCTATTCAAGTCAATGAAATACCATTCATTTACCATGTTCATTGATAAATGTTTTGCAAAGGTACTTTCACTTGTCCAATAATTATCCATCATTTGTAATTTTTTTAAAATTCACACTGTGTTTATATTTTTGGGTTTTTAGATGAACCACCCATTTATCACCAAAAAACAGTTCTGGGTGAAAACCTATGTAGTCTTTGTTCTGTATTTTAATTTACTCAGCCTATCTACACTCCCCACACCAAAAAAAAAAAAGCAAGTACCCGGCTACCTATTTAAACTGTATAGGCTAAGAGTAAAAAAGGTGACTAAAACTCAGAGCTGGATCTTTAAACAAAGAATTTAATGGAGAATTTATCCTTTGACTCTTAGTTGTTTAGAAAACACAGTGATAATTTTGAAATTTGATCTGTCATCTACAAAACATGGACTCACTGAGTTAGAGGAAGAGCGAAGAGATGGAAAGACAGAAAATTGGAATAAAGGTGAAACTGAACAGATATTAAAATAAGAGTTGAATAGCAGACAGAAGGATTTAATACAGAGTAGAGAGTGAGGCAGAGAGGGAGAAGGTGAGGGTCAGAAACCCATTACTGGCCATTGTGACAGGCTAGAATGTGAAAGGAACAGCTGAAGGAAGTCTGAGAAAAAGGTGTGTCATAGGTTTAATGGAAGCTTCCTCTTCCCGGAATGCTAACTGTTGGGAGGAGCTGGTGAAAGGAACCAAAGAGACTTCAGCCTCCACAGAGCCATTCCTACTGCTGCAGTTGCCACTCCAAAAATTCAGAGGTGTGAACATCTGCAATGGAGGTGATTTTTCCAAACCAGAATTCCTGACAACTAGAGGGTTAAAGACTGGTGAGGTGTTCTCTCTCCCCCCCCCGCCCCATTCTCATGAAAATGCTTGAAAGTAACTAAGTTTAATGGAAGCTGTTCTGAAAGGTTTCTGCCCAAGAAGTGGGATTACACTTCATTCCAATTTGTATCTATGTTTAATTTCCATGAAAAGATTATGTGCTGGGTACATCTGTAATACTGAAATGCAGTGCAAAGATTAAAGATAAAGCATGATGCTCACTGACAAAACAGAGATGCATTTTGTTTCAGATACAAGATTTGCTAATGCGCACTTAGCCTGCTGAATGGAGCAAAGGTGATGGCCATTCCTTTGTTTAAACTCCATTTTTAGATATACTGGTTTTTGCACACTCTCTATAGATTGTTCCAAATCTATAGGATCCTACCAAATTCATGATCCATTTTGGTCAATTTCATGGTCATCGGAATTTAAAAATAATAAATTTCATTATTTCATCTATTTAAATCTGAAATTTCATGGTGTTGTAATTGTAGGGGTCCTGACCCAAAAAGGAGCTGTGGGGGGTTCGCAATGTTATTGTAGGGGGTGTTGCAGTACTGCTACCCTTACTTCTGTGCTGCTGCTGGTGGTGGTGCTGCCTTCAGAGCTGGGCAGCTGGAGAGCAGCGGCTGCTGGCCGGGAACCCAGCTCTGAAGGCAGAGCTGCCGCCAGCAGCAGTGCAGAAGTAAGGATGGCATGGTATGGTATTGCCACCCTTACTTCTGCACTACTGCTGGTGGGGCGCCATCTTCAGAGTTGGGTGTCCAGCCAACAGCCGCCGCTCTCTGGCTACCCAGCTCTGAAGTCAGCGTAGAAGTAAGGGTAGCAACACTGCAATGCTTCTAAAATAACCTTGCGACCCCCTGCAACTCCCTTTGGGTCAGGACCCCCAATTTGAGAAATGCTGGTTTCCCCCATGAAATCTGTATAGTATAGGGTTAAAAGCACACAGAGGTCCAGATTTCATAGGGGGAGACCAGATTTCACAGGCCATGACATGTTTTTCATGGCCTGTGAATTTGATAGAGCCCTACAAATCTATCTTCACGTACTAGAGGTCCTTACTTCCTATAATTTGAACATATGTGCAGGAAGTGCACAAATGAGCCCCAAATATATTAAAACAGTACAAATACAAGGAATGAAGATTAAATCCTGAAGGCCTTCTGTAGAGCCCAATTCTGGAACTTTTATTTTAAGAGGAAGATACTGCCCAAACTTAGGGTGGCAAAACTGGGGCCTTATTTTTTTACTTAGTCCTTACTTAGACAAGCTTCCATTCACTGCAGTGGAAGTCTGTGAGTCCTTCCAGATGAGGAACAATATATGGAACGATAAGAAAAAAAGCAATAAAGTTACATTGCAGGATTTATTAGCTTCCAGAGTAATGAATTTCAGCAGAGACTGGTGATTAATCTGCAAATATGAACGGTGGCACAAGGGGCAGAGTTAGTCAGGAAAGCAGCATGAGAGCAAATGTCACTGATACGTGGTAAAACAAACTCAAGCTATGTCTTAGAAGCAGTAGTGACTGTTTGGACAGCTATTTGTGAATTCCTATTTCAGGGTGTGTCATGCAAATAAATAACAATAAAACTGGGTTTTCATTTGACTTCATATTATTTCAGACTCTCTTTCTTAGTAATAAGAGGAGCTGGATAATCCTCACCCAAATAGGCTTTACCTGTGTTTTCTCTATATGGAAATAATGGGAATAAAGAATCAATCCTGCAGATTTGTTATTGACAAACTAAAATTACAAAAAATGATATTGTTTCTTATCGTTCTAAGTACAACTATTCCTGTAAAATAAGAGAGCCAACATGATACAACAGAACTGCTAGGTTCTAGACAAGAATGTACAAAGCCAATATGGTAAGGAAAACTTCAGATTAGCTTTGCTATTTAGCTCTTCATATAGTAGCTAGTGGCCTAGAATTCTCTGTGTAACAATGAAAATCCCCACCCCGTTGATAAAAATAGATTGATTTATACTCCCTTGCCCCATTTTCTGGTGGTGTAGGTTGTGTACACTTTGCTTGTCTGGTAGCATTTTTTGTTGGACTTTCTGGAACGAATATGTTAGAACCTAAAGTGAGATGGCCAAGTGTTAGTTTAATGAAGTGGATGTATTCTTGTGCTCCACCTAACTCCAGCTGCATATTTTCCATTAATGTATCTAAGGGAGTAGTGAATGACATGAAAAAGCTTCATATGTAGGAACAGGCAAGGTGAGTAAGCAAAGTTGCAGGCTTATACAGTGTAGGTGAAAATCACACACAAAAAAAAAAATCTATGTGCAATTACTCAGACTCTCATTGGAAAGGTTATCATCACTGACACCAAATGTCTAGTATCTTTCAGATGTGAAGATGACAGTAACAGTCTTTGGGTTTTTTTTTAATTGTTCGTCACAGAAACATCTTGGAGATGCTGGTTTTGATGGAAGAATTTGTTCCCCTCTTATTTTCTCCTAGCACAGCCAGGCTTTACTGGAAAGGATTAACTGTGAGCATATTTATTTTGGCTCCATAATTAATGATTTCAGGAAAGGACTGCACATACATGAGTAACACTAGCATTTACAGCTATGGGCCCTGATTCCAAGCCAGCTGGAGTCAATGAGAGTCTTTCCATTGACTTCAATGGGCTTTGACTCAAGCCTATAATCTTGAGCATAACATTACTAAAGTTATCAATTATTATGCCTCAGGATAGCTGATCAGCAGATGGGGTCTGAAGAAATTCTCCTAATGATGTAATAATAATGCACAATTGGGTAGATGAAAGGAGTTACCTTTGAAACATATCTCACTGACCACAGGAAGACAGAACAATGGTCTGGAAGGACCATTGGCCTCTTACAATATAGCAGTTCGTACATCCTTAAAGTGGCAGCTTGCAGTGGGCAAAGCAGCAGATATACATAATGATTCCATCTGCCTATGTCTTCCATAAACACCTCTACCCCGATATAATGCTGTCCTCGGGAGCCAAAAATCTTACCGCGTTATAGGTGAAACCGCATTATATTGAACTTGCTTTGATCCACCGGAGTGCGCAGCCCCCCTCCCCCCCCCCGGAGCGCAGCTTTACCACGTTATATTCAAATTCATGTTATATCGGGTCACGTTATATCAGGGTAGAGGTGTATTGACAACAGTCAGACCAATACCAGACCCTGTTATGTCAGTTCACATAGGATTTTGGAAGACAAGTGTTCTATGCTCGCTCTGATTGAGCTAGTGTTCTAAAAATCGAATGTAGCTATGGCGACGTGAGCTGCAGGATGGGGTAGTCACTCTGAGTGTGTACCCCGGGTCTCTGACGGTCACACACTAAGGGCAGGTTTATGGAGCTCTGATTCCATTTCAGCCTGTAAGGTGAATTTTCCATGGTCCTTTCCTTTCCTTGGCTATCATTTTGAAATGGTGAGTTGCCATCTGGCAGACACAGCAGACTGGAGATTGTGGAGGACAATATAGTCTTAATATGATGTAGGCTCAAACTGTGTTTGCATTTCTTTCAGATACACTGTGCAGCAATGAGACACCATGCATATTCTCTGTCCTTCAGTACGGTCACATGAGTGTGAATAGTTTTCTGTTTTTGATGAATATTTCCAGAATGAGTTCAAGCAGTTTGACATATATTTCCATTAGAAAAAGAGATGGGCTCAAGCCACAAAATTTAGATTAAAATATAGATTTAAAACCATCCAAAATTTCAGAATTACACATGTTCAACGTACCTATAGATATAAAATGTTGGGATTTCCAGGGGTTGAGTTTGTCATGCTGAAAAACTCAGGGGTCAGCTGTAAAATTCAAATTGGGTTCAGATTCCAAAACATCCCCCCAAACTTTTGTGAATGTTTGGATCCACGGTTTTGGTTTATTCCTATCTCTAGTTATAATCATTGTGTCTGTCCTGTGGGAGCTGTAAATTCTTTGAGGATCTGCATGTATTATTCCAAGTCATGGCTGTTGTGATTTTTTTCCACCAAGCTATTAGTTGTTTAAATGGGAAGAGTGGTGCAGTCAACAAGTGAGTGCTTTCTCTTTGAGTCTCAGTGGCTAAAGGGTGCCTTTGTCTTAAAAGCACACACAAGTTTGCCCAGTTCTTCAGGATATTGGCCCAGTTCTCAGTCAAAGGAATTTCTTGCAGTCCTCTAGCATTCTCCACCATGTTTCTCTCTGATGCCAATCTATGTTGTTCACAAAAGGAGTTCTGCCATTCTACTCTTGTATTAACAGCTTCAAGGCTCTGATGTTTCAAACAACACTAAATGAGACTTTAACCAATGTCAATACTGCTGTCTAAAAACCTAAGGCCAACTGATTTACAAAGAATTAGTGATCCGGTGCTAAATAGGGTAGTATAACAAGCAAAGGCCCTGTGGAAATCACTACTTATTTAACAGGAAAATGTGATTAGTTAAAGATTGTAGCTTCTGTCCCAACCTCATTTCTAATTAATCTGCACAAAGGCACCTCAAGAAAATAACAAAGTGTTTAATGAAGGCTCCTTCTTCTTGTGGCAGGAGACTTACTAAAATTTGCAGCAACTTTTTAAAATATAGCTTATCTTTTATAAGCAAATTGAAAAGGAATGTATATCTGAAGGGTCATGAGTATTGCTCTCCACAGCTCTGCAGGGCAATTTAATTATTTTTAAAAGACTGTTGGCTATTTTAGTTCAAGTGTGATACATGTACAGTGAAATAAGACAATAACTCTCAAACCTGAACCCACTCAACTGACAGTGAAGAAAACAGGAATTGAGTGTGGATAGCATCTTCCAGGCAGGGGTCACCACCTCCTAGTGTGGGACCCACGCTATTCAATTATTTTAAATATTTTAAATATTAAATGCAATGGGTCTCTGTCTTCTTACACCTACCTTCTATTGACCTCAGTTAAGTTACCACTGATTTATACTTGTGTAAGGGAGAGGAGGATCAGACCCATTTGTATCTATAGTATAGTTATTTGTAGGCCAAAAGCTCCTCTCCTTTATACCAGTGAATATCTGGAGAAATGAGACCTACACTAGTAAAAATGCAGACAGAATTTAGATGCGGATGGTGTTATAGAATCTATTATACATACATATACATTTGGAGTATACATATACTTCTACATACATATACATTTGGAGTAAGTAAAAGATGAAGAGACTAGGTCCTCTACTTAGTAGGGAAGGAGAGCTAATAACTGATGAAATCAATAAAGCTAAGGTGCTTAATGTGCTATTTTGAGGTGCTTAATGCCTATGACATGTGCAAACTATCTTCATTCCATACAACCTGCCTCAGAAAAATCCTCCATATCTTTTGGCCCAGAACAATCTCAAATCAAGATCTATTGACACGGCGCAGCCAAGAGGATCTGAGCACCATCATTGCCAATAGGCACTGGAGATGGATTGGCTATGTGCTTCGGATGGAAACTGATTTTACCAGAGTAGCAATAAGATTGACACCTGAAGGCAAGCAAAAACAAGGCCGCCCGAAAACAACATAGCGAAGAGCTGTGGAAGCCGAGCTGAAAAATCTGGGGCACAGCTGGGGAACCACTGAAAGACTTGCCAGAAACAGACAGGAGTGGATCAGCTTCATTGCTGCCCTAAACACCATTTGGATCTAATCAGAAACAAGTGGGGTTTTCTTAGGCACAGAGTTTGGGATTTATGATCTACTAAACCAGCTGTGGGGTGACACCACCAACCAGTTTACCAAGGCAAGTAATAAGTTCATTGTCATTTGAAGTCCCTAAGTCAAGATTGGATGTCTTTCTAAAAGAGATGCTATTTTTAAACCAGAAGTGACTGAACTCCATGGTGTTCACTTGCATAAAAGTGAAGAATAATTCCTTTCACTGCAGGAATTACTGGGTGAAATCCCATGGCTTATATTATGCATGATGTCAGGCTAGATGATCAAAGTAATCCATTTTGGCACTCTCACTTAAAATGGTATAAACCAGGAGTTACTCCTTTGAAGCCAATGAAGTTACATCAGTGCTAAACTGTTGTAAATGTGAAGAGAATCAGCCCCTATGGATTCATAAAAAGCTAAGTCCAGCCCCCTCCTCTGTGGGTGAAGGTGTCTCCCCAGGAACAGAACTGATGTTTTGCTACACTAAGTGGAGTAGGATTTGAGAAGTCCGTGCAGTCTAGACCAGTGTATGCATTGCTAAAATTATTTATTGTGAATTGCAGAGGTGCATTGCTAAATTAATTTGATCCTGAATCATTTACCCAATTTTATTTGTATCTTACTTGATGGATCACTCACAAAGCTATTCACATGTAAAATCTCAACACACTCCTGTATCCCTAAATGTTTTATAAGAACGTAACCCCCAAAGAGACCCTGCTACCATAGAAAGCAGAACTGAAAACATTATTCTGATCCATTTTACATGACCTATAATCCAAAAATGTTCACTCACTTCTATTCCGTATTACGCTTCTGACAGGAACCAACTTGGAGATTTCAAAAACCTCTGCAGGAAAATGTCAAACCACAGAATTCAGTGTTCATCCCTGAGATGACTAGCATGGTTAATGGGACTCTTCCAGCAAACTCCTGATTCAAGGAGTGTAATGTAGAGATGGAATCAAACCAAAACATCAAATTCCACGCTCCCAAACTGTGTAGCTCTGGCTTATCTCTATTATAATTAAACATTTTGGCCCCATACCCCAACTTCAAACAAAACTGAGCACATCCCAAAGGGAAGGTTGTTTTTAAGGCAGTTTAGTATCCTCACAGTTCTAAGGCTATACTGTTCTGGGCCAGTTGCCATGACATTAGGGTATCCTGAGAACTAACTTAACCAAGTTCTTATAGGCCCAAAGACACCAGCCTCAGAGCAGTTCAAAGCTACCGTAACACAGGGGTAGGATGATGAGATCTATACAGTGAAATATGCATGTGAATCTGCAAGCTTGCATTGAATACATTATTGTCCCTGAGGGTCACTTTTTCAATCCATGGGGTAATAGTCTTGCACAAAATAATTCTCATCTCCAGTCAGTGTGATATGTCTTATGCTGTATCTGACTGTGGCACGGTGTATAAACCCTGCACCAGCGATGACAGCATTAAAGAGCTGCTGTGGACAATGTTGGTTCTGTCCCTGTCAGTCATGTCAGGGGTGGAATAAGGGCTTAAAAACAGGAAGTTCCAGATAGATTCTGAGCAGCTCTGGGAGAGAGCAGTCAGTGGCTCTACAGCTCTCAAAAGAGACTCTGGAAGCCTTTAGGGGAACTGATTTCAGGAAGGTCATTCACTGATCTCTCCCACACCACCCCCAAGTCCTACCTGGAGAAAACAGACTGGTATACCAGCCAGGTAGGATAAATTTTCCAAGCCCCAAGGCGAGCCATTAGGCAGTTGGTACTGCTAGCCTCCACCAATTTTGGGGTTAGGGAATCTGCGGCTATACTAAAGGGACTAGCAGAATGGGAGCCAAGAACCCCAAGCCCTTCAAATTCAGTTGGGCCATTTGATTCAATTTTGTATCACAGAGATCCCTGCTTAGGCAGACAGTGGCACCCTAAGGATTTTTCAGTGTCCAGACAGTAGGAGGTGCCTGTCAGCAGCTTGAGAACTGTAACAGTGACCTTCTTCAATTAATAACATCTGTTCATTATCTGCATATTACAACAAAAGCTAATATGTATACATCCAGTAAGAGAAATCCAACTACACATTATTCGTAATCAATAAGAGATACATGAGCTGAATCTGACAAGTCTATATTGTCTCGTCATCAGTTCAACCTGGGTAATTAGACTGAGTTAATAGTTATAGCTAATTGTTCCAAGTAAAAGACATTTTGTTCCAAGCAAAAGTCCCACTTTTAATTAGAACTATCTGTGGCAATCCTCATTACTGTAGTATTTGATTCTACATCCTCCAACATGCTGTCCTTTAGCAGGGGTCGAATCACTGCTTTGTTAGCTTAGCATTCTGTCCTCATGGCTTCACAATTTCCAGCAGTAAACACATCACTTCCAGATGTTCACTCATAGTATACTAATACACCAGGGATTCTCTTTGTGCCATTATTGTGGTAGAGTTGTTTTTCCCTATCCAGACCCTTCTTTTTCCAAGGATTTACAACTTGATCATAAAACCTTGCTCCAGGCTAAAACTTGGCATATGAATTTCAAGCCAGGAACAACTTTCCCCCCCAAATTTGAAAACAATAAACCTTGCTTGAGAACATTTGGATGATGTAGTCACATAAGTTTAAAAACCAACCCTTTCTTTAGTAAATGTCTTCACTGTTTTTACTGAGAGATGGAATGGAATTATCAAAAGCACCTATAGGGATGTCTACGCTGCAATAAAACACCGGTAATAATAAAAGCTGGTGCGGGGCAGCTGTTGTGGGCTTGCAGGGCTTGGGCCGCAGGGCTATTAAATTGCAGTGTAGATGTTTGAACTCAGGATGGAGTCCTGGCTCTGAGACCCCCCATGAGGGGAGAGGGTCCAAGATCCTGGCTTCCAGCCCGAGCCCTCATGTCTACACTGCAATTTTATAGCCCCGCAGCCTGAGCCCTGCGAACCCGAGTCAGCTTACCTCTGCCATCTGTGGGTATTTTATTGCAATGTGGACATACCCTATGTGATTTAGGAGTAGAGCTGGTCAGAAACATTTTAGCGAAACACTTTATTGTCAGAATTTACCAACCAGTCAAAATCTAAATGTTTCACAACACAACAAGATTTAGTTATTTCATACCCTGATAATTAATACATTCTCAGGGCAAAGTCACTAATGAAAATGGAACTTCCACATCTAGGCTCTATAGGTGAATGACCTGTCCTTGAACTAAAATAGCTTTTTCTCCTATTTGCTTGGGTGAGCCATTAGAATAGCTTACCCATTCATTATGCATGAGTAAAAGTATCCTCAATTCTCTGTTTATGGATTTTAAAAAATCCATAGTTTATCAGTTCCCCTCACTAAACACGTATTCATTTGTGATTCTTTCAATCGCTATACTCTGTGATCATTATCATCATATTAGTTTGTGATCACTGTAACGAATCTAATATCTAATGGCATGCTTTATTTTTGGGCTTATGCCAGGGAATTTGATTGAGATGAGTCATCACTTTTAGTTCACGTCCTGGTGATCAAGCTTCTGAATGACAGTCTTACTCTACCTTATTATTATACAATGCTACACAAATACAATCCATGACTGAAATTGAATCTCTGTCTAAATCACCTAATAATTTCTACACATTTCAGATGGAAATTACTCACATCAGACACATCCAAATGTCTTTTCAAGTCATTCCACAATAATTACAGTGGGGAAATATAGGAGCAGTGCCAGCGTTAGTCATACATGTTTTATTTACATGAGTAGATAAATCAAAACTTCCTTCCGATGTAAATGCCATAGGGTTTCTGGGGTGTTGATAATTAGCACCCTTAACCACATCTCCAAAGAAAATAGAATTTTAAATATTCTCTATGGAAAAGCTATTTTGTATAATGTGAGTTTTCTAAAATGTATTAGTTATCATATCCCTTTCATGGGCCAAAATTTTCCAAAGTAGCCTTTGATTTTTTTGGGTATCTCAGTTTTTGGGTGCCCACCATGAGACACCCTGTGCCTAAGTTGTGATATGATTCAGGACACATTGTGATTGCATCAGTTACTGACCTTACAGTCACAAGCAATCTACATATTCAGGACTGTGTTTTGTGTTTTTCTGTATTGCTTCATTGATGAGCAGAGAACATTGCCTTTGGCACTCAGAATATTTGGGAAATGAATTTATAGTAGCATACAGATCTTTCAAAATATTCTGTTAGTTCCATGTTTCTGTTGGGAAATGAATATAACTAGTTTTCCAAGAGAGGTGCATCTAGAAGCTGATCAATAGCATTATGTCGACTGGCTCACTTTTGTGGTGTTTCTTACTGTAGTGTGAAAAGATCCTGTTGCCAGGAAGCATAAAATTATTGTCTCTTACCTAGACAACCACAGGTGAGGCAAGATTAGGTTTGACTCTTCAAATCCCCATTAAATTTGCTTTAGAAATTAAGAATGATTTGTCAAAACTATACCTCTGAAACTTGTGTCCAGGAAAAATTTAAAAATCTGATGATTTGCCTGTATATTTTGTGTTCTGGATATGCCTCTTCTCTTGCATTTGTTTTACTACAAATAAAAATAAAAATATTTTCTAAGTGCCTCTGAAACTCTGTGCTCGCTCACTCTCCTGCTTTCTCATACAGGATGTGTGTGTTTCTCAAAGATTGGGAACAAGCATGACACACCAAGGGCTTTTAAAGCCAAACTGATTGATTCCACATGCAAATCCCATGACTGCAGTTAAACGCTTAATTAGATGACCAAGTCCATTTTGTAAATGCTGAAAATTACAATTATGTGCCTAGCTGGAGAGCCAGGCCTTTTCCTTCTGGAGGCGGTTCTATTCAGAGTCTGAATCAGAATTATTTCTCCTTTTTCCGTCGTTAGCTGAGACTTGTTTGAATGTGTAAAGGGCACTGATCCAACCCCAAAAATGCACAAACTCTCAAAACAACTTTACGAATAGTCTCCTTGTCCTTGTCCTTTTTCTTCTGATTTTCTTTCCTTCCCTTGATCCCCTTGGTAACCTCTTGAGTAGCACTCCACAAACTCAGTGCCAGAGGTTCTGGAACAATTTTTATAGTGGGGATGCTGAGAGCCATTGAACCAAACTGTAATCCCTATATATAATGGAAACCACTTCAAGCCAGGGAGTGCAGCAGCAGCCCCCAGCATCCCTAGTTCCAGCACCTATGGTCAGTGCTCCAGGGAATTGCAAACACAGCATGAAAGGGAAGAAGAAGTGGAAACAGGGAACCAGTCACTCTCCATGGAATGCTCCTCTCTGTAGCTCCTGGATTCCCAGCTGGAAACCTGATTGGATATTAAAGCTCTTTGAAGTTACAGTTGTGTAGCCATGGGGAAGTAGCCAGTATAGTTGCTAGAGCTGTTGGTTTGTCACGCTTAACTGCCAGAGCTGGGGAAGTCAGCATTGTGGAGATGACAGTCGGGCCTTCACATTTTTCCTGAGATCAGCAGCTTTTGGATCTAGATCCTTTGCCATTGTATAGAAGTACTGAGGAGTAGGGGGGAAAAAATCTCATAACCCTACAGAAAAACCACCCAGTAGCTCCATGCCGTCCACCCTCTACACTAAGAAAAAACAGTGTAGGTGACACTAATGCCAGCATTTGGTTTCTGTGTATATACCTACTCAGAACTTGCACATATTTCTTATTCTTCCATTTTTATCATATTTCAGTTCTAAATATCAAGCTCTATTTCTGGTGGAACTGTCTGTTTTTTTGAGAAATGCATTGTTGACTTATTGTTCCATTTAAAATGAAAGCTTAACTTTTCATTTGGTCAATTGCTTTTCTTTTGAATGTAGTTGTTCTTCTGTATTATATTTTAGATTCAGCACTTTGATGCTTGTGAAAAGTGTTTTATTTAAGTTGCAATAAAAGAAAATACAGCAAAGCCTGGCCTATATAAAAGAACTACTGCCTGAAATGAAAAGGTAGCTCAGTCTCCATAGCCTTTCAGTTCTTGGCCTCCTTTCTAGTGATATTCCCAAGAAGGGTAGTACTTATAAGTCTGTTTTTTATTATATGGAAATGCACTGACCACACAAATTCATTTCAAATAAATCACTACGCATCAGATGATAACAATACAAGCCCCAAAGTGCTTTGTAGCACTTGTTCAGTATCTGTCTTCGTACAATTCAAATCTGTGACTTGTGAAATGCTCTGTCTCCTCTTACCAATTTCTGGAGTCATCTGATCCCTTTTTATGGTATATTTGTACACTCCCTTTAGTGGGGATGCACTTGTGGAACTGCAGATTAGAGATACTGCAGAAATACAAGTGATAATTGTGGCTGAAAATGTTGTTTATTAACAAAATTTATATTGATTTTCAGGCAAGGCTCACGGAGCACTTTAGAAGAGAGGCTAAGTATTATGGTCAGTTTCATATACAGGGAAACTAAGGCACAAAATTAGGTGCCTTGAAGTCACCAGATGAGTCAAAGGGAGAGAGATTACTAGAATCAAAGTCTTCTGACTCCTAGTCCAGGACCCTTTCCACTGGAATAACCTGGCTCTCTCATTGTGTCGCTCTAATTTACATGCAGAAAGTAGCTAGGTAACTCCCAAAGACTTTACCAAAAATATTTTGCAGTTTCCTTGTAACTTTGTTGATGAAAGCATGGCAGGGGAGGAGGAGAATTGCCACATTTGTGAGGAAAAATTATAGAATTAGAGAAGAGTGCAAATCTAGTTGAGCATTGCAAAGAGGTTTCTTAAAAGAAATTAATTACACAACCTGATCCCTGATATGTAGGCTGAATTGACTGAGAAGCCAACATCTGTAAAGAACAAGTTCATTGACTGTTTGCAACTTAATCCAATTTCTGAGCTTCAAGATCAATATACAGGCTGTCTGTCAAGAACCTTCAAAAGACATTTAGAGATCTCTTAATTTCAAGGATTAGTGCTGCTATTGGAACTAAAGAATAAGGGTTCTTCTGAATTTATCCAAGTGAAATAAATTGTGTGGATTGTTTTATTTCTCAGATTTGAACTGTAGGTCCAGATTTACTTTTGCAATGTCATGGTCTGCTATAAACACTAGCATAGCAGACTGGGTAAAAAAGATATAATGTTATAGGTTACATAGCATAAGCGATATATTGAGGTGTCCAGGTTTCACTTTAAACACCCACTGACACAATCCACATTCTGAGTGTGAAAAATAGCCTGTTGTAGGTTTGTCTACACTGCAAAAAGAAAACCTGCAGCAGTGAGTCTCAGAGCCCAAGTCAACTGACTTGAGCTTGTGGGGCTCACAATCTGAGGCTAAAAATAGCAGTGTAGATATTCCTGTTTGGGCTTTGAAAAGAAGCAATTTTCCTTATATCATATACTTAAAGGGGTTTTCTTCTACCCATTTGTGTTGCTGGAGATGTTTTCCCTAAAAACAGGATTTCTGCTTTTGGGAGTTCACGTGCTGCTACTGAGTCTCCCACAACTGAAGTAAATAGCTCCTTATTTTGACAACACAATTGCCTGCCTTGTAAATTATCATTACTTGACTGGTTTTATATACTACTTTTATATACAAGCCCCAAAGTACTTTGCAGAACTACAATTTGTCGGTCAAATTCTGGAGCTGTGTGCTTATTGGTTTTGTATAAAAAGTGCAAAAGCAGTGTTAGTGCCCAGCAGCCCTAGATAAAGTTTCCTCTCCAAACCTTGCAAGTACTTTCTGCCCATGGTAGGAATAATGGGCCAGATTCTCTCCTGGGATAACTCCATTGACTTCAGCAGAGAATTTGGACCAGTAGGTAGGTATGTGGGAAGGTGCATGTAACCATTGCTGGGCAGATACAACATATTCTAGGCTGAAAATCCAGACTGCCTGACATGTAGGCCTCCAGCTCAGAATGATGCTCTGACAGATGGCCTGAGAAACAGCGTCTCCAATGATTCTGTAAGAGCCAGAATAGGAGCAGAAAACTTCTGCCTCATCCTCCCCAGCTGTGCATGAGTTGTAAATCACAAGTTTTTGGAGCCTTCTCTCTCTCTCTCTCTTGTGCCTCTGGACTGGGGCCATCGACAGTCAGAGTGGGTATTACCAACCCTGTGCTTGTCTAGTTCTGCTTTTAGTACTACTGTAGCTGCCTCAGAACTGCTGGGAAGGAGTGGGGAAGGAAGGATGGAGCATGGAATCTTTCTGCTCATTAACTGTTCATTCCCACAAGATGTCTGTGGTTCCTGTTATTCTTCCTGCATTTGTGAGTTAGCTTATTTATTTGAAAGAAGTCTAAAAGTCTACTTTATTTCTATAATAATTACAATGTATATGGGATAGCCAGGTTTTAGAGCATCACAGAAGCTTCTATCAAAATATTATGTTGCTCGGTTTTGTGGCTCAATGTCCCCATTTGCTCTGAACACTAAATATGGTCTGCAGGCTGATCAACATGGGATTTACAGTTTAATCATTCCCTTAGAGTTCCACCAACAAAATCAAGTGCAGCTTTAAAGATAACAGAACTGAATGGGATTTCTTATTTGATCTCTAATACATATTATTTTTCAAGGGATACTGGAATTGAATCAATGCAGGTATTAAAAGAAAAATGGGAGAAAGAACTGATGTAAAGGCAAATCAGTAGAATAAAATCCTGAAACTTACAGAAAAAGAGAAGCAAAAATGAAACAATTTAAATTTTAACTCAGTTCTTACTAGATACAGACTTGGCTATTTAAAATATGGAGACTGACAAAAATCTACTCTACCTTCATAAAGTCCAAGTAATTGGACTCTATAGTGAAGAATTTTATTTTATTTTTTTTAAAAAGCCTGAGCCCATTCAGGAGCCTAAATAAGTGACCTGAAATGAGTTGAATTCCCAGCAGTGCACCAGTAAGCTGTATGTGAACTATTGGGTGAAATTTTTCTGAAGAATAATTTATTTACTGGAAAATGCAATTTCGTTTGACCTAAAATTATTTGCAAATTTGACCCAATTAGTTTCACCTGGGGAAAATGTTTTCAGGGCCAGATTCAGCAAAGTGTGTGTCTTCAAATCTTCTCTCTACCTGAGTCAGAGGAGAGATCTGAATCCACATTTCCTGCCTACCAGGTAAGTGCCTTAATCACCAGGCTACGGAGTCATTCTCAATGAATATTTAAGTATTGATACAAAGTGGAACAGCTGAAACAGGAGAAATTGAGAGCAGCCCAACTCACTTCAGAATAACCTATAGCCTGGTGGTTAGATTGTTTACTTGGGGCAGAGAAGAGGAGCTGAATTCAAATCCATGCTCCATTGTGTGGCTTTAAAGCTGAATCTTCCACATCCTTGGTAAGTGTCCTTACTACTGGTGTAAAGGTTGACAAGAGATACACATACATATGTGTCAGCTTGCTCAAGTTGACTGAAATAAAGATTTCATACAACCTGAAAAGGACTTTTCTGATTTGCTGACAATTTTCAAACCAAACTGAATATTTTTTTTCCTGATTTTTCAGTTTGCTGGCTGAACTGAAAAATCAATTATTCACCCTGCTCTATTCAGCTCTCTTGAAATTCAGGTCGCTTATTAAGATGCTTAAATATGGGTTTAGTAGTTCTGATGACTTGTGGAATCTGTGTATAGTTTATTAATTCCAGTTTGAGACTGTGAACTCTCTGAATGTATCTTTGTCAAACATCAAACCCCATTTTGAATGTAGGGCTGGTCTGTGTCTTCTTGACTGTCTTTTGACCTCCATCTTGGGATGAAATTCCAAGAGGCTGTGACACATGGAAAAATGGAGGCTCATTAAACCTTGATAGTCTTTTAGTCAGATGGAAACACCCTTGGACAAAGAAGGTGGCCAGACCAAGGCAACCAGTCCACCCAGGTAGGCTAGTAACTAAGCAATAGATCACCTGGTGGGGGACTTTGATAATCTGACATGGCTGATCAGGAGTCACCTGACCAAGAGGACTGGAGGTTATAAAAGAAAGATCTCTCATGGGGCATTTTGGAGAGAGGAACAGAAGAGGGTGTTTTTATAGCTGAGCAGTATTGTGGGGGTAGCTGAGGAAGCTGGACCGACGGGAGAGGGTAGACTCCATTTTCTAGAGGAGAAGCCATGAAAAAAGGTGTGTGGAGAGGGGGTTTGAAATCTTGAAAGGAAACTGACCCAAATCCTGGAGAATATGCCAGTGTGGTGAGGAAACTGATGCAGGGAATTGCATATAAGTGTTGTTAATTTGTCTAAAGCTCTATATTTCTTGTGGGGTCTAAAGTAAAGAATGACTCATTTTAGAAACTTTTTTGCAAAGTCTGTGTGTTATATGCTTCAGTTATCTAATGCCCCTGGAGAGGTAAACTGTAACCCAGAGTTCCGGGAAAGGGTGTGCTTAAGTAACAGGGATGTAGCACTTGTGTACAGTAAGAGGGGATGGAAGCCTTTCTGTACTAGGTATTGGGCCATGCTATCCAGGTAAAAGAGATTGCTTGGCTCCTCCCCTAGCCTATTTCAATCCCAGGGTGTAAAAACTCCTGTGAATTACATAAAGGTCTGCTATGCAAAGCACATTTATTTGTCCTTTGTGCATGATCCCAGATCTGTTCCTTAGAAATGGCAAAATAACAACTTTAGAGAATAAACTGCAGTTTTGTTGGTGTTTTCTTTGTTCTTAGTCTTTCCTATATTTTATTTTGAGGTTTTTGAATGTTAACTCTCTTCTTACATCTATAGTTTAATTCAAACAAGGGTCACAAAATTGCTAATTACTAATATCTATTACAAAACTGGAAAGTCATTAGCTTTTTGGCAACCAATATAACAAGCTATCAGTTGTAATGCACTCTATATTTTATTTTATATTTTTTTACATGGGGAATAGCACTAAGGAAGGGAGACAATGCACCCAACTAGGAATTACAATATAGATTTTCATGCCTGGAAAAGTGATAGTTGGCAAAGTTTGCTCTACTGTGAAACAGGGAAAAGAATGCCTATAGTCTGAGGGGACTAATTCGTTGGTTAACACTCCCAGCTAAGAGTTTATTTCATCTCCCCAGCAACACCCTATGTATGTAGTAAAGTACTAAGTGGCATAATAGCATTTATAAACAGAAAAGAAAAATACTAGGAATCAAAGTTCTTCTTAAGGCTAAATCCTGAAACTCTTTCATGGTTGCTAAAGGCCCCCAAAGCAGTGAAACCTCTGTAGCTCAATTACATGGGAGGGTACATCATGATTGTTTCACACACCTCTGCACCACAGAATGGAAAGGAGACACTGGATTGAAGGATTGGGAATATGAGAACTGCTGGTGAACTCTGGGGTAAGATGTGGGGGCTTGTCTGTAGCAGTGGTTGTGGAACAGCTTGCACATATGCTATATGCCCTTGATTGGAGGGTGCTATGGGGATCGTCCTAGCATCCTGGATCTCCACAGAGTTTCCCCGAGTATGGCTCTCAAACCTCAGGCCTCCTTTGTGTGTCCAGAATTTACCCTTTAATCTACAAGTCATTTTACAGCGGTATGCAAACTGCTTGAGCTGCATGACCAGGGTTGGAGCCAGAAATCAACAGGAGGGAGAATAGGATCCTAATCGTGATGATTCATGAACCTCAAGGCAAAATTTATTCTCTCATTGAAATAAACTCTTTGAGAATGTTGTTTTCTGGATTGAAATGAAGCAGTTTGTGAAGTCCTCCTCAGCATTTTCCTCTTTCATCTCTGGGAAAACAGCTTCCAGTAGTTGATCGAAAAGTCTAGTAACCGAGAACCTAGCTCATCATCCCTTAGATAATAATGAAGGGAAGCACTGGAAAAACTAATTTAACTGAGTCATAAATAGTCAAACTAGAAAGATTTCTATTTTATAATTTGCACACATATAAATATTATATACACTATGCTCACTTTAAAAGACGTGTACCAGGGCAAAGGGAGTGTAAATAAATTAGTGAGATATCAGGGCAGGTACCAAGTTATTAGTGTGCGAGTAACTATGTTAATACCTGTGTTGTTGAGCATGCCCAGTGTGAACTAGAAGTTTCTCAATGACTAACCAGACTCTGTGTTCATGCAGTTAATAAGTGCCATTTGAGCCTTCTTCCCTACCAGGCTCCAGTGTGAGTGCTGACTAAACTTTACAGATACTTGTTGAACCTCTCAAATCCGGCACGCCCTGGTCCGGCAACAGCCATGGGACAGCACAGGTACTGACCCCGTGGGTGCTCCAGGAGCATCCACGGGGAAAAATTAGTGGGTGCAGAGCATCCACCGGTGCCAAGTTCCCCCCTCCGCCCACTTCCCACCATGCCTCTTGCACGCCGGCGGTCCCACACTTACCAATTCCTCCTCCTTCCTCCCAGCACAGCTGATTTGCGGCGCTCAAGCTCTGGGAGGGTGGGGGAGGACCTGGGGCCGGTGGCTAGGACCCTGGACGAGCAGCCGGGACGCCGGGTGGCAGCGGAGCCCCTGGGTGGGGAGCCATGCTAGGTGCAAAGCCTGGGGTGCCCTAGCACCCCTACTTCCCACGCCTATGGAGACCCCCGCTGGCATTCTGCATTGACCTCCCCTGGTTCGGCAAATTCTCTGGTTCGGCACCGGTCGGGTCCCAGGGTGCCCCACTAGAGAAGTTTAACCTGTACCACAATTGGAAATGAACATCTTAAGACATCTGTTTTACACGCTGATGCTGAATTACATCCCACTTACTGAAGTGCTCCTAGAGCAGTACAACAACTTGCTGCTCCATACTCTGGGCTTGTAGCAAAGCTACAATGCAACCCTTTCTTGGCAAATTATGTCCTTTCCCTCTCCTTATATCTGTCTTTCATTTCTTTAGATTATGCCCTCTGCAGAGCAGCGTCTGTGTCTTTCTGTGTTTGCGAAGTGCCTCACACACTTTGATTACTACTGAAATATAAATAAGAATAACATACAAAGTAAAAATACTTTTCCATAATTCAGTGCAAATTAGGGTGACCAGATAGAGAGTGTGAAAAATCGGGACGGGGTGGGGAGTAATAGGCACTGTGACAGACTCAGACCAGAAGGATAAGAGAGTAGTCAAAGGCAGGTATATCAGCCTTTGAATGAGCAGGTCCCTGTTCCCTGGATAGCCAAACAAAGGCTACTCCAGGCCAATCAAGACACCTGATGCCACTTAACCAGTTAAGGTCATTAGGCTAATGCTGGCACCTGACCCCAATTAACTGGCAAAGGGTCAGTTAAGGCTGGTAGGCTAATGAAGACAGTTGGAACCAATCAAGGTCTCATACTGCTTAAAAGCTCTCCTTTCCAGTTCCCCAGGGAGAAGTCCAGGTGAAAGGAGCTGGAGGTGAGGGTGAAGTTAGGAAAAAGGGGACTACGGGGGAAGTGGCCTAGGCAATCAAAGCAGCTGCAGTGGTGAAGGTAAATCCACCAACAGCTGCTACCATTAGGGTCCCTGGGCTGGAACCCGGAGTAGAGGGTGGGCCTGGGTTCTTCCCCCATGTCTCCTGCTCTACAGAGATCCTCTTGAGAGGGGAAGCAGGCCTCGGTCCAGTCAGGAGGACGAACTGTGCCTACTGAGCTCGATGGAACGAGAAAGACTGTGGGGTATTTCCCCTTCCCAACCCCCATACTGGCCTGTGATGAAAGTAACTCAATAGGCTGTGACTCTTGCTGCTACACTGTGAAAGGAAGGTCACATTGGGGCCTTAGTGAGTTTCTGTGGACACTGAATCCACCCAGAAGCACGGGACCCACCAATACAGGCTTGGAACTTTGTCACAGCACCTATATTTAAAAAAAAAAAAAAAAAAAAAAAAAGCCTTGAACATCAGGACTGTCCCTATAAAATTGGGACATCTGCTCACCCTAGTGCAAATTGATGATTCATTGTTTGCTAATGTCATTTCAGAAGCAAGTGCTTCATTTCCACAGTAAACATTATTTAAACATCAACTCCCAGTCAAGTCTAAACTCTATCAGAATTATCTCATGGGCAAGTTAAGGCCCAGGGCCTGTGGAGGGATGCACAAGGATGCACCAAGTAAATAGGAGTCCATGTGGAAGTAAAAGCCAGCCGCTGTTTGCCCGTCTTGTTGAAAGACGGAGGCCTGAGATGATGTCTAGTACATCCTTGTCTTCAGAAGTGGTTAGCTGGAGAACATATAGGATATTTCAGTTCTGTCATCTCTTGTTTCCTTGTTCTGAAGGAAAAGTAATGAAGGTGGAGGACACAAAACAAGGATTTAAAAAAAAAAATCCACAGAATATTTTTTTAAATCTGCCTCAAGGTGACTTAGTGAAAATAAATTTCAACCATCCAAAAATGAAATAAACAAAATTCTTGCCAATAATAGCAAATGCTCAAGTAAAGAAAATACATTATTGTAATTAGTAATGATGGATTTGTAATATAGCAGTTATTCCAATGTGATTAATTTTAGGTCAACCTTAAGCTTTCAAAAGTAATCCGTTCACTGCACCATTAAATAAGCCACTTGCCAGCCAGATTCACATTGCATTATCAACTTAACAGACCATAATGTTAAAAAGCAACTTACTTTCCAAAAAATATTACTTTGTAATTATAGAGATAACATTGAACATAGCTGAAAATGAATTTTAATATCATTACGTGAATATCCCCATGATGCATTTTTTAAAATTAATATACAATTCTTTCCGCTGATCCATGACTCTGCATTGTCAATTAGCACACATTACTGAGGTACAAACCAGATAGAATTAACTTTTGTTAATGGAACATATTGAACAACTATAGAATGCTGCCTAGCAAACACACTTATTAAAAATGCATTGAACGATAATAAATAATGATTTTGGGAACTTGTTGCTTTTTCTAAATATCGACCAAAAAACCTCCAGATTGTGGTGTCTCGAAACCCTAGGGAAGACTGAATATTCTAGACCCGACTTGCTTGCTGCGTTTGGAGTAATAATACAAGATAACTCCACAGGCATTATGGAAAAATAACATGACACCTTGTATCAAGGAATCTTAAAGAGCAAGGATGATCAGAGATCCTGAGGGCAGGACCTCCATTATTTAGCTTCTACTTAAAAGCTCATTATTATCCCTCTCCTGCATGTCTTGTAAACCCTATCCTCGAACTATCTTATTTTGAATTTCTCCACAAGAGGAAAAACTGTTATCCCCAACACTAAAATGTTGCATTTATATAAAAAGAAAAGGAGTACTTGTAGCACCTTAGAGACTAACCAATTTATTTGAGCATAAGCTTTCGTGAGCTACAGCTCACTTCATCGGATGCATCTGATGAAGTGAGCTGTAGCTCACGAAAGCTTATGCTCAAATAAATTGATTAGTCTCTAAAGTGCCACAAGTACTCCTTTTCTTTTTGCGAATACAGACTAACACGGCTGCTACTCTGCAACCTGCATTTATATAGTGTCTGGGAGTAAGTAATTAAACTCTTTGGCATCTGACATGCAAGCTGTTGATCCAGCTATTGGCAATTGAAGATCATGTGTTCTAATGCCTGATAATCTCTCACTGTTTCTTCATGTGACCCACCAGTCTAAATTAGACTATTTGCTATAGGAAATTTCAAATGTCTATTATAAATATGAAAACAACTTTTATGAGACAGAGAAGAAAAATTCAGGCGAGAAACAGTTCAGATGCTTTTAAAACACACACAATTTTACAAAGCTAATTTACACCTTAACTTTACAGTACTTTCAATAAAACTCCTTGTACCAGTGGTTCATACACTTGCAGAGAAATGGGTCTGGATCTGAGCTTTGGATCATTTTCTTTCCACTTAAAAAACAAAAATACTTTATCATAACCATAACCAAGTCAGGATGCAAAAATCCTGATTCTCCTCTCACAGTAGCTTAATTTTCTACTTCTGAGTTACATTGGTATGAGTGTCCAGTTGGACCCAACATATCATTAAATGTTTTTAAGCGTAAGGGTATTTTTCTACACAATTTTCTAACAAGAAAATCTTGGGCGCTGATAGACTATCCCCAAAGCCCTGTGGAAGCCATGAATTTTGTCAGATAAAAAATACGTGGTTTTACATGTCTCTTCCACAGCACTGACTTCAGATATTCATGAGTATATTAGGATTTTGAGAATAGAGTAAGATTCAAAGATAACAGCACAATGCCACCAGGCTCCTCCAACTAATAGTTGGAGGCTAAAAGTTGATTCTGCAAGATATGGAAGAATGCATTCTTCTGTATTAAGAAGCAATATGGAGCTCTGGATGTGGAAAGTTGATTCTTTCAGCTTTGTGTTGTAAATACTGCCTGTTAAGTAAGTGTGTGTGGGTGTGTGTGTATGTGTATTACAACATCAGTGTACTTAAATTTGTCATTTAGATTTAAACTAGCAGACACCTTCACCTCACCTTTTCCTTTTAGGCTCTTGCAGTAAAACACAATGGAGAACTGATTAGCTATCAGAACCTCCTACTGAGTTCTCAGAAAAGATTCTAAGCAATGTTTTTGTTCCAATTTATAGCATTGTTCTCTGAACTTGGTCATGGTGTTAGTACTAACAGTTATTGAAAATTATGTTGAATTATATTTTAACAGTATTTTTGTGTTTTGTTGTTTTTGTTTTGTTTCTCTTCCTTTTCTGCATGGTTGTCTCATTTTAATGCATTTTAGGAGAGCAGAAGAACTCACTTTTCAACAGGAGGAGAGCAGTAAGCAATCAACAAGGCAAAAGGCTTTCTTTCTGTTGCATCCGAAGCACGATGCCAGATAAATTCCCCAGAGATTAATCTGTGGAACCATCATCTCTCAGGGATGGTCTAGATAAAACTATGCCCTGCCATGAGTGCAGGGGATGGGACTAGATGACCTCTTGAGGTCCCTTCCAGTCCTATTATTCTATCTCCATTTCAGTGAGGTTAGTCTAGAGATAAGCAGTTTACAAATGTTTTATTTTGGTTTATAGGACAACAAATGCAAACTAAATTTAAAATATACAACTCTAGCAAACCTAACCCTCTCTAATGCATTTGAGCTTAATTTTGCATTTCTCAGTCTGTACATCATGGCAGATGAAATTCAGTGTTGATAAATATGAAGTCATGAACATTGGAAAACATAATCCCAACTATGCATACAAAATGATGGGGTCTAAATTAGCTGTTATCACTCATGAAAGAGATCTTGGTGTCATCATGGATAGTTCTCTGAAAACATCTGCTCAATATGCAGTGGCAATCAAAAAGACGAACAGACTGTTTGGAACCATTGGGAAAGGGATAGATAATAAAACAGAAAATATCATTGCTGCTGTATCAGTGATCCCCAAACTGTGGGATGTGCCCCCATGGGGGGTGTGTGTGCAGAGGAATGTTCGTGTGTGGCAAGGCCCAGGAAAGTGCCCACAGGGGGTGGGGAGGGAGCATTCCCCAGCCCTGCTCTACCATCAACTGCTGCTCTGCTCCCTGGCCACGCTCCCAGCCCTAGCCCAGGTCCGCTCTGTCCCCTGCTTCACCCCCAGGTCAGCTCTGCCTTTGTTCCCTCTCTGTCTCCATCCCCAGTTCTGCCCCCAGCTCCACTTGCAGCCCTAGCTCCTCTGCTGATCCAACTGTGCAGAAATGGAGACGGCATGCGGAGAGACAGGTAGGGTGGGGGATGGGGCAGGAAAAGTTTGGGCAGCACTGTGCTATATTAATCCATGACACATCCATACCTTAAATACTGGATGCAGTTCTAGTCACCCGCCTCAAAAAAGATACATATTAGACTTGGAAAAGGTGCAGAGAAGGGCATTGAAAATGATTAGCGGTGTGAAACAACTTGCATATGAGGAGAGATTAAAAAGACTGGGACTGTTCAAGTTTAGAAAAGAGACGACTGGGCGATGTGATAGTTTTCCCCACGCCATTTGTGGTTTTATAGTCCTCTAAGCAAGTGTTGTTTACCCGTTCATGTAACACAAGAATCAGGGATCACCTGATTGCTTTAAATCTGCAGCCTATTAATTTCAAACCAGGCCATACTTCTTCACACTATGCATAGCCTGTGGAACCTGTTGCCAAGGGATGTTCTGAAGGCCAAAAGTATAACTGGGTTAAAAAGAGAAATTTAAGTTCATGGAGGATAGGTCCATCAATGGCTACTAGAAAAGATGGTCAGAGATGCAACTCCATCTGCCCCTAAACCTCCAACTGCTAGAAGCTGGGACTAGATGACGGGGGAAGGTGGGATGGGGCGGGGGGGGTTGGATCACTTAAAATTACCCAGCTCTGTTCATTCCCTCTGAAGCTTCTCGCGCTGACCACTGTCAGAAGACAGGAAGTGGGCTAGCTGGACGTTGATCCCGTGTGGCCATTGTTATGATACTAGAAAGAAAAGGAACATTTCTGTTGTCTTTTTATGGACATAAGAGGTACTTTTATGTAAGTCTCACATTTAATAAAATAAAAGGCATGCCATTCATTCAGTTAATCTACCACTATAAGAACTGTTGTCCTTGGGGTATGACTATACAGTATTTATCAAACCAGGGGAATCTAAAGATTGGAATTGACATGACAACTGCCAGTCATATTATATAATAAACCACTGTGATTATATCAAGTATAATCAATATGGACCAGATCTTGCAGTCCCACTGATGTCAATGAGAGTTTTGTTTTGTCAAGGACCACAGGATCTGATCAGCATTGGTGTTACTTGTGAAGAAAATATGAAAGTTTTGATTTCACATACTACAGAAATGTTTCACATATACCATTTTATGAACTTTGCTACCAAGTATGTATAAGTGCAAAAAGTATTCAACAAATGAAAGTAGATATGCAAACAATTTATACATTTAGTGTTTGTTTCATAACCATATTTTGAATATCATGCTTTCAATATGGGCCTAATCATGACCTATCTTTTCTCTCTGTGATGGTATATATATGCCCCACACAGTGACTGAAGCAGGTAAGAAATAGTTCTGGGCCCAGGGAGCTCTGCCCTGTCACACCTGCAGAGCCTGCTGCAGCTGGAGGGGGAGCTTAAAAGAGAGCCAGACATCTCAGAGGGGGGAAGATAGGAGAGGTTCTCCTAAATAAGGGTACAGCAGCACTCCTGGATCTGCAAGCAGCACCTACATTGGGCCCTAAAGGAGGGACTAGCCTTTCTCTAAGACTAAGGAACACTTTGCTCTAACTTCTGGTGTGTCATTTGCAAGGCTTTTGACCACGCTCTGGAAAGTGAGGATAAGGAATAGGAAGTGGCCCAGGGAAGCAGCCCTGAAGCACTCTGGGGAGTTTGCTATTGCTGTCTCTTGTAGTGCTGTGGGTCAGAGCCTAATGGAGAGGCAGGGCTAGGGTTCCTCTAACTACCACCCTCTTGTGAAGGGAGCACAGACCCCACACACCCCACAGTTAAGTGGCAGTTAGAGACTTTGTAAAGCCTGGGAAAAGGGTGTGCAACTTACAGGGGCCTGGGGGTGGGGGGATGAAGGCCCTTCCTTTTTTGGGGCCATTGTAATGTATATATTTTGTTGGAGTCTGTTACTCCATAATGGGGCAAACTCAGTTTGTGAGTTGGCCACAGAGCTGAATCACTTCCTTCTGAAAGGGGTACCACTATAGTGTTAGAACAGTGAGGGCTGCTGGAGACTGGGGAGCTGGGACCCAGTGACCTAATCACTAGGCGCAGCATTGGTAAGCCCAGCCTGATCACACTCTTCTTGCGAGTCTTAGGCTTTTCCTAAAAAAAATTCATCTGCCCAGAGCTGATAGAATTAGCTGTAAAACTCCCGTACAGTCTACTGGCCTATCTGATCTTCCTACAGTTATCTTCGAGGTTCATTCACCTTGCCCAAGGACTGATTTTTATTACTGAATTTCCAGAAAAATAAAGTGGCACCACATGGCAACATGTTTGTTCCATTGATGCTATAAGGAGTTACATGAAAATGCAATATTTCTTTGTCCTGGGTAGACAACAAGGTATAGATATGCTGTATGACAGGTGGGGTGAAACCTTGAGCAGCGGAAGTGGTTACATCATTAAAAGCAACAGAAGAAGAAAATAATTTCCTTTTCATATGATTGTTAAGGAAACATCATAGAAATTAATTTGATGGTGAATGAGCTCAGTGAACCAGAATCCACTCTGTTCTGATGGTGGTCATCATAGCTTGTCACTCCAAAACCATCGCCGAAGACCTGGTGTTGTCACTTATCGCAAATAGTTCCTTGGGAGTACAGGATATTGACAGGGTGACACTCCATCAGACAGTGTTCAAGTGTTTGCCTAGGGCCTCCACATAATTGAGTTCAGGATTAATTGAGTTCAGTATCATTTTCATGAGCATAGCTTACATGAGACCATACTGGGGGATAGTTCTCTAAGAGTGAGACTTGCTTGGCATGTTTTGGGGTCAGCTCTCCATTTTGTGTTGGCCAGTTCCTGTTATGTACAATTCCTGGAGTTCACTTTCTTTTCCAGCTACTTGATGTGCTCTTTGAATGTCAGTGTTTGGTCTAATATGGTGTGCTATGATGGTATAAATCCACAGGAATGATGCTGAAGTTGATGGTGGCATTACTCAGGTTTACACCGGTGCAACTGACCGATTTTTGCCTTCCATGAACATCTACTATAGCTTTTATGTTTGTTTTTTTACTCTCAACTTTAAGTAACCATTATTTTATTACTGTACTTTATGAAAAAGACATCTCTAAACCAGACAGCTGATTCCATTGAACACCCATTTTCACAGCAGGCTCATACTGTAAATATATATGTAATTGTCGAATAAAGATGGGTACTTTACTTTTTGTACTGGCCTTGAGGGGCTTATTCACCAAAACTTGGATCTATTGCAAACAGCTCGCAGTATCTGCACTAGGAATAAAGCCAAACCCATAGCTGCTTATGGTTTGTAAAGGATGCAAACAACAAAACACTCAACATACTTCATTCAGCTTCAGATTTCTTTCCATCTCAATGAATATTAACTGGGCATGTTGCTTCATTTTGAATCTAACAATGCAAAGTGAATAAGTATAATAGTGCCTCTTATCTGATAAGTATCACTATAAACCTCACATTTATAGTTTGGGTATCAGTTTATGGCATCTCCAACTGTGAGCTTTGGTGAGCAAACGGGAGATGAAAATTGCATATCTGGGATAGAAGAGGCATGGCAGAGGTAGGAGCTAGCTCTGGAGCTTGTTCCCCTTTGTCCTAGATCTCCTCTGGAAACCCAAATCCATGGCCGGGCTGCACACACTTGCCAATATTCTCCTATCCTCCAATCCACAAGGGAAAAAGGAGTAAATTAATGCAAAGTGAGTCCTCAGTCATTTGTTTGATTAATGTACCATTGTCATGCTCTCTTCCTGGGGGGCCCTGTGGCCACAGTGGTTGTGCAGTCAATGGCAACAGTGCTCCTTGAGGAATGATGTCATCAAGGTTCAGCAATAAGTTGTGATTGGTAGTGGCATGTACCAGTGCAGATTTCCCCTTGCCTGCATGCTGATCAAGGACAATCACTGGATTTGGATCCCCAGCCTCTTGCACAAAGGCTGTGGGATGGCCAATCAGGATGGAAGACTAATGAGGAAACTACATTTAAATTGATACGTTTCCGCTCACCTACATATGAATAAATTGACTTTACTCCTTTGAGACATCAGATGACATCATACCTAGGCTTAATGCTAGACTTGGTTTGTTGGGTATCAGGACCAAATAGCATAAAAAATTAAAGGTCTTATGAAGTATTTTGCACCTTCTTTCCATGTTCAGAGACCAGATACCATAATTTTCCTATATATATTCTGCTTCAGTAGAAGGATATGCTAAAGGAAAATCCAATCTCACACACTCTTCAAACAGTATTTTATTTAATCATAAATAACTAGGGCCAAGTGCTGCACTCCTCTGCGTGGCATGGAAGAGAGCAAATTCAGCCTAGACCTGTGGAAAGAAAAGAACAGATCCTACTGATTACACTTCCCACTATTCTCAATCCACTGCCAGCCAGTATTAATGAGCAATGTGTATTTAGGATCTATATGGTTTTTGTTGTTGTTTTGGGGGCTGGGTGTCTTTTTTTTTTTTTTTTTTTTTTTTTGAGGCATGGCCAATTGTAGCAGCTAAGTTATCTTGAGATCTGTGGAGCTGGGGTCAGGATTTCCGCCAGATATTCAGACTCTGGGAAAATCCTACCTTATCCCCTGTGATTATTGCATTGTCTGCATCAAAGGAACTGAGGTGTTTTTTCTCCATAGGAGGACAGGGACCCGATGCAGTTGGTTTGTTGTTTCCCTCTTCATGCAGTGGAGTGGAGTTCTCAGGGGCCCTATGAGACAAAGGTGGAACAGCCCCGCTGATAGGGATTCCTAGGTCAACTCTCCCTTCGGAACCCACAGGTAGGGTGAGAAGGTGTGATTATAGCAGTGGTGGAGCATGTTGCAGCCCAATGGCAAGGAAGCAGCCATTCTCACAACTTGGAGAAAAGGAGATTCCTGACTCCCTTGTGTACAGCCCAGGATTTAATCCCGTTTGGAGGCAATATCCTCTGACACTTTATGCTATGTACTCCCTCCTGAGAGAATACCACCTCAGGCAGTCCACATGGTGAACCATGCCTACTTTTCCACTGAATGCATCCGATGAAGTGAGCTGGAGCTCACAAAAGCTTATGCTCAAATAAATTTGTTAGTCTCTAAGGTGCCACAAGTCCTCCTTTTCTTCATGCCTACTTTAACAGTACACTTTCTCCTTTCATGGATAAACCCATCAAACTGAAGCAAGGCACTCCAAGGCCAAAATGTTTCCCAAAATATTCCTCTTTCCACATTCCCTTTTTAAGTATAAATTGTCTCCTCTTCTGTTCTCAAACATTTTTAACCAGTAATTCATTTTTATTCCAGTTGTCATTTATGATATCTAGTACCTGTCGAATCTCCACTGCTCTCAAATCAGGGACATTGTATAGAACTTGATCCCATTAAAATCAGTGGCACAACTCCTTTTGACTTAAATTAAAGCAGGATATCACCCTAAATAAAATATTCATGTAATCAGTTTAACAAACAATTAAACATTTTAATATTCCCCAAGCAATTGGCATGGAGAGACATAATTACCTTATTTAAAAAAACTGTACATATTCTATTGCTATAGTTATTTTCTGACCATGGATGGATTAGAAAACCAGATTCTTTCAAGTGATCACACACTTCTTTTACAAAAACAAATTTTAAGGTGGAACTGTAAAAAAGAAAACCACAAAAAGAAATTGTATTTCAATACACTTCTGCCAAATGAATGCATTCGGAATATTCAGTTTTTCAGTTCTCTTGCATTTGAAGTTTTGGCTGCTAATTTTAGTACTCTGGTGTGAATCAGGAGTATCTCCATTGACATCCATGAATTTCCACAGCTGTAAATCTGTAACTGAGATAAGAATACTTCTCCATTGTAGTTATAACTCTGTTCGGCAATGCTTAAATGTGGGAGGAAAAAACCTCAGTAAAAAGAAGTAAGCAAGAAAATTAGTACTGCAAAAAAGCTTAAAATATTGTTCAGAAAATTAGTGGTCAGCACAATCACCAGGACACAGAGACATCCCCTCATGCACCCTTCTCTCTGGCACACCCCCTCTTCAGAAAAGACTGATGTAGGAGGTGTGGGGGTGGCTGTACTCTCCTCATGAATCCCTATGCAGAAATTACTCTGGAGCTATTAGCTGAAGTTATGGCTGCTTTGTGTTGCCAGAGGGCACTGGCTCCTGGATTTTAATTCAGCTAATGGTTTATGAACAGGTTATGAGAGTATAGTGAACAAGCTCCAAATAAAAGTAAAATACAGCTATCTGTGGGAAAGAGAGAAATTTGTATGTACAATGGAGGGAAAATATGCATGTAGTTGAATTCTTTTTCCAGTTATGTTGTTTTTTCAGTTCTCAGTGTTAATGTCTATGTTCTCTCAAAACACTGACTCCAAATAGTATTTACCCCTTTAATTAATTTTTGATGCTCTGTACAGTGCCAGTTTAAGAAGTTACAAGAATTAAAAGAAGTTCATTCTTCTTGGCAAATACAAGATGCAACAGTTTATAATTTATTTAATTTCATTGCATCCTCCAGCATTGATAGTTAATAATTTAGTTAGCTATTTGAATTGTTCCTTTGTATTTATTTATTTTTCACTTTATTGGTGTTTTTCACATTGCACTCTTAATGTTTATTACATGGCCCAGAATGCATTTACTACTTTGCTGAAAGGATTTTTCTAAAGTATTGAACCAAATATTATTTCTGTTTTACTTTTTTCTCTTTCTCTGATACATTTGAGTTACTTCTCTAGTTCACAGTGACTAAGTAAGAATCTGGGAAGAATTAAAGTAATTAAAGCTTACTAAGACTGGATAAATCTTTATGCTTAAGCAAATCAGAGGCTACAAAAACTGGATTAAAATAAAAACCAGTTACACATTTCTATTACAGTCTCCACTATACCCATCATGCACTAATGATGTGTATGGATCAAACCAATACTTACTCATTTAGGGCCAGAGTCTGATATACAGCAGTTATTTATAATGAATAGTACCTTTCTACATGAACAGCTCCACTGAAGTCAGTGGGTCTGCTCATGACTAAGGGACTACTAGCCTTCTGTAAGGATATCAGAATATGGCCCTTAATAACCAATGGAGTGATTCTCCTGAATCTGGATCTTCATCCATTTAATACAGCATTCTTCAGCAGGAAAAATGCAACAATGTAGAATCGAATCTTGATTTCAGGAGACATACATTAAACACAAAAAGGGCCATTCGTTGTGGTAGTCAGACACCATTTGAAATAATGAATCTTAAAGTGATGAACTCTTGGGTCTAATAGTAATTTTTTCTAGCTATTATGCTTGATTATCTGGATGTTTTTTTTTCTCAACTGCATCATGGCCCTAATATGACTGCAAATGAAGTCAATGGTCGAGTTTCTACTGACTTCATTGGGAGTTAGATCAAGACCTCTTAACAAATGTTTCCTAAAAAGAGACTGTTATATTTAGGTACTGAGCCAGCTCTTGATTCCTCATGGTAAGTGTTTCTTTTCTCAGTTTGCTTTGTGCTTTAAAAACTCAGATTTCATTCTTATGAATAAATTGCAAGCTACATGATACTGCTGTCTGAAGCTGGAACATGCTTGAAAATTAAAATTTCTCCTGTCGTTGTCATCAGGTAGCTGGCGCCATGGTAATGAAACAAACAAATAACAATAAAAACTCTGTTATAATTTCTGCCTAGAGATACAAGCACACAGCTTCCATTGAAATCAATGTGGTTACACAGGTTCAAGTAAGAGCAGAAGTTATCGGTGTCCCTTCTTTTCTCCGTAGGCATGCATGATTTCTCACAATGACCATGGCATTTGTAAGGTGTAATTTCTCCTTGCTAAGGGGGGAAAAACGTCACTGGCTCATCCAATATGAGACTAAGGCATCAAAGCTCATGGGAGAGGCAACTTCATGTCTCAGAGTACTGAGGCTGCAAGCAAAGAGGAAAATTATGGTGGTGCTCATCTGCTGATAAATAAATAAAATGTAACACTATGGACCTATGCCGATCCCATAAAAACACACACTGAGTTTTGAAGAATTGGCAATACTTAACTAAAATTCCAAAGAGGCATAATACTTTTTCACACAAATGTGTTATTAAACTGTGGAACTCATTGTCACAGGACGTCATTGACGCCAAGAACTTAAAAGATCCAAAGAGGGACTGGATATTTATATAGATAGCAAGAATATTCAGAGTTATATTAACAAAAATATATGTAATTTAACAAAAATGGTAGCAAAAACTGTGGGAAAGGATCTTAAACTTCGTGCTTCTAGGTTCAAGCCAATCTCTAACAGAGATCAGGATAAGACCTACTGTGGGATTAGTTTATCCCACTGTTGCCTGCTCAGGGGTACTTACACCTTTGTCTAAAGACTGGTACTGGACCCTGTCAGAGACAGGATCCTGGACTAGTTGGACCATAACTGATCCAGTATGGTAATTCCTATGTTCCTATAAAATTCACACACTTAAAATTAACTAGAAGTTGGTGAATCACCTGGGAAAGGACAAATCCCCAGTATAGTTTTACTTTGATCACAAGCTTACTCAAATCCCTGAGGAAGAATTGGGATTCTGCAAATCTTGGCACTTGTCTTAGGGCACATAAATAGAGCTAACACATATTCCAGTCATCATCCTGGGCCTTTTTGCTTGTTAAATTCTGCTCTTCCTCCCTTTGCTTGTTCCTTGTCTTTTGAGACTTGTAAGCTCTTTGGGGCAGGGATGTTGTCTTATGTTTGTAAAACACACAGCAACATACAGCCCAGAGCCTGGTTGAAGGTCTGGGTGTTATTACAGTATAAATAATAAAAATATTCAAAATGAGAAGTATACTCTTCCCTATTTTATGTCCTACAGCAACTATGATCATCAAGCTTTAATTCTTTTTCTTGTGCTCTTTCTACTAGTTGCCAATAATCATTTTCATGATAATAAATTTGTATTCTAGCCATTTTCATTCAATACTCTGAAAGTGTTTGAGGGATGTAACATCATCTCCATTTTACAGAAGGAGAAATGGGTGGCACAGAGAGGTGAAGTTACTTGCCCAAGTCACGCAGTAAATTAATAAGAAGAGCCAGGAATGGGACTCAGGATCTGTCTCCCTATTCTCTACTCTGACAACTCAATCACACTAAGGCCCCAGTCCTGCAAGTGACTTTGCATGTGTGCACTGACGTCCCTGGTGACTTCACTTTGTATGATCAGAAGGTAGGCCTATACTGCAGCCACAGGGTGTGATTTCAGCTCAAATAGACCTATCCAAACTCACTTTAATCTAGCTAGCTGCATCATAGAACAGTGAAGCTATGACAATGGGCACTTCAGCACAAGCTAGTCTCATAAGAAATTACCCAGGGTTCCAGGAAGACTTATACCATCCATGTTGAGGCATATGCTGCTATGGCTTCCTTCCTCTGGTCCCCCAGTTAGCTAAACTAAAGGTGTGTCTACAATCACAGTGCAGACATATCTCGAGCCTAAAGCTGTACATGCTGCTGTTTTAACGGATCAGGAGTGAATGTGAACACAAGCCACGTAGTGCTCCCTAAACCCCAATTCTTTTAATTTCTGTGATACTGCCAATCTGAGGATTCAAAGTAGCTACTGAAACAAAGTCACTTTCCAAACTTTCTCCCAGAGGGTAGTGTTGCTGACCAACATCACCTGGCCATCAGTCATCAGGAGACTATTAGACACATCTTTTGTCAGAACCCATTGGCATTCTTTCTGGTGGGAAAATAAAAGACAGGAAAAATGTGTGTGATATGTGGGGTTAAGATCTTTATCCAAAATAGCTAGCATCTAGTGTTATCAATGTGATGGTTCTCTCTGAAGACAGATGCCTATTGTAACTAAGACTAGAATTGGAACATAGAAGACTACTTGAAAAGAAATGGCAAGTTTGGGAAGCTAGCCAAACCTTTCAGGCCGCGTTGACAACTTTTCCCAGCATACCTCATGCATAAAAACCTTTCTCTTTATTGGGTAGGAGCCCCCTATGATGGCTAGTAACTGACATGGTCATATCATTTCAGCAGTGAAAGGTATTCTGGCTTTTGAATGTCAAAACTCCAGTTTCCCACAGAGATTCCACAGCAATATAATTACCACTCTTGCTTTATTTGGTATCTTTGATTTAACATGCTCTCAAAACACTTTACAATAGAACACAAGAGTGAAGGAAAAGCAATAGAAAATAAGTAGATCTTCCACTGGGATTCAAGTGGGGCTTCAATACACACAAAGCTAAGTCATGAGTGAGAGTTTTCTTCATAAGAGTGAAGAATTTTGACAGTTTTACCTCCTTGTGTAATAGAACTTGCAAGGGAAGAGCCTCTGTGGAATGCAGAAGTGTAGATATTAAGGATGAAGAGCTTTATCTTTTCATCCCATATGTCACATGCATTATTGTGTAGCTTAGGAAACTGGCTGCAGTTTTTTTAATTAAGGTACTGGCCAAGGTATCAACACTGAGAATTTTTGTAATATATCCCAGTGCTAAACTAGCACTGATACAACTCCACTTGTGGTAATGATGATAGGAATGTCAGAGTGGACCAGCTGCCAGTGTTTTTACTACTATTGTCTAGATCTGGTAGTGCAGTGGTGGAACTTGCACTGAGCTCTTTGTTACAGACACAGCTGATAAGCCTGGCAGATCAACAGTAGAATTTTCAGATGTATCCCTTGTTAAGTGATTGATTCAAGGATGCATAGTTTCTCATCTTTGCACAATACAGCATATTGACAGCAGAACGTGCAGGAGCTGGAAATCAATTTTGTTGGCAAACCAGCAGGCCAACCATTAGAGTAGTTAAGAATGGAGGAGAGAAGAATATTGCTGAGCTTACAAGAATCAGATCAGGCAAAGGCCTGGCAATATGTTTGCAAATAGAGTTGCATTTCTTTAATGATTTTGAAGTACACTATGTTGTCATCTCAAGAGAGATTAGAACTACTAACTACCACATTATCGCATTACAGTAAGCATGGAGGTTAGATTTATCTGTTCACTTTCATATGAAGCATTGTATACTAAGTTTTCCATCTTGGGTTTCCCTACCACATTATAGAGGTCATTTATTTGTCTCTGGTTTCTTTTTACACTACTGACACATACGCAAGAATGGGAAGAATACATTTTTAAAATGGCATCTTCAGCAACTCTTGCCTTTCCCACTCCCCTGGTCAGTTTCACTGGCACTTTGGGCAAGTCTATGGGCCTCCTGGAAAGGAGAAGTTCTATCACCTTTCAAACACTACAGATTCCCTCCTCCTCCAGTAGAGATTATAATCCTGATCCTGCAGTCATTGAAGTCAATGGCAAAGCCCCCAGTGACTTAAGTCGTGCATCATCTCGCCTTATACCTGAAACTTAACAAGCACTGGCAGAAGCCACAGCTGAATCTAGCTTTATATGACAAGTCCAAGTCAAACTGTATTCTCATATTTACATTTTGATTGTATGTTTCCAATTATCGATCAATTCAAGAATCAGAACTGAATGGCTTTATTTTTATTAACGGTAAATGGTTTTAATTTTTCCCTCTGCTCTCTTTAGTGTCATGCAATACTTATCGTGAGCCATTTATTATTTCTGTTGTCAGCCATCAGTCATCTGAAATCAAACAGACAGCTGCAATGAACTGAATCCAATTGTTTTTAAATCACTGACAAACCAGTATGGTTTATAATTCCATTTTATGACAAATTCTTTTAGTAAACTGTAAACATAATTAAAATTACATTTTACTATGTCTATTTGATCTTATTGCAATGTTGAATTTATACTGGACAATTTGAATTCAATAGATCCTGCTCTCTCAACATGTAGAAGATCTACATAACATTCACCAACAATAGCTACAGTTAATATACTGATTGCTTTGCAGCCAATTGCCATGATTTTCTGTTTAGGCCAATTAACACAACATAAAACTCTGACCTGAATTTGGCAAATTAGCTGATATTGAATGAATGTGTTTACAGTAATACTTGGATGCGAGGGGGAAATATCTGTATTTTAAACAAGCTACAAATGATACTGAACGTATCAATGTTAAAAGTTGTAGATACCTGTGCTGTGCTATGGAACTTTCAGAGTTCAAACCCTGATGAAGATGATGATGATGTATGATGCTGTATCTGTTATAGTTAATGTTAAGATTCTGTCAGGGGTATTTTTAGTAAAAGTCACAGACAGGTCACTGGCAATAAAAACATTTCCAGAAGCTTGTGACCTGTCCCTAACTTTTACAAAAATACTCTGGGTGAGGGGAACTAACAGTGAGAGTGCTGCCAGGGGCTGACAACTGGCGGCAGCCGCTGCTCCAGTAGGCTTGGGGGTCGGCTGCCAGCCTGCTACGCTGGCAGCTGGGGGGCAGCCACGGGGCTGACAGCTGCTCCAGCCCTTCCGCTACAAAAGAATTCAAGGAGGTCCTGGAAAGCATGGAATCCATGACCTTTGTGATAGAATCGTAGCCTTAGTTATGCTGCTCATAATTACCTTTTTTCTGCAGCACCCACACACACACTTAGGAAATAACACACAGAAAACTTATGTTAAAATAATGTTGTTTAGATTGCAAACTCAAGCACTTGGAAGTTAGGTTGTCTCTGTAACCTTAATTCTGTTCCTTGGGCATCTGCATTATGAAATTCTCTAATTACATGATCCCATGCTATTTTTACCAGAGGACTCTTGTGTCATTCAGAATGAATGGGATGAAGAATGGGGCAAAATTAAAGTTTCATGGGCAACCATAAATCTGGCATTTCCTAAATATTGAATGTGCAGCTTTGCAACCTAAATACTACTCTTTACATAGCTTGTTTGATTATTAATGTAGTTCTAAATTGGGAATGAAAATTACTTAGATGTATTTACTCTTCACCTTCATTGGGCATAGTCAGGGCTGCCACCAATTGGAAGTTTTACTTTCTGTTTTTACTGAATGTTTTCAGAGATTTGAACATTTCCCAATTTGAACAGTTTTTTTTTTTCTTTGTGGGCAAAAATATTTTTCTTCATTCACAAGAATGCAGCCTCCGAGGAGAAAGGCAGTATAAACTGACTGTTGAGATTTCCATCCAGGTCTTTGGGAACAAGTGTAAATCATTTTTATAATTAATAACCCAGCAAAATGTTGTTTCAGCACCAGGCTAGTCACTTACTATAACAGATTGCACATTTATTCAGGGGGAAAATGAAAAAAGTCAATACAGTTCGAGAATTTCTTAAAATTAATCCACTGGTGGGATTTCTACATATATCAGGAATAATGGAATGAAACATCTCTAATGGCTTCAGTCCAAAAATACCAATTACATTTTACATCTTTCACATTTTCTTGATAATTAATCAGGCAGAAGAGACACTTGTGGTGATAGTTTTCATTTTTGTCTTGAAGTACAATGGGAAACCTGCACACTGCGTACTCTTACTCTATTTCTGTGTTTAATGGCTTTTAGGCATGCTATATCTGCTTTTGATGGGATTCAGTAAAAATGAAGAATAATACTATGGTGTTTGGGGCAGATCCAGGCCCCGTTCCTCACTCTGGCAGCACAAACCAAAAAGAAAACTCACTTAGGGATACAACAGGGATCCCTTGTCTCTGCACTACTCTTCTTCCTGGTCCCATTATAGGAGATATGCCCAGGAAAGTGGGGGCATGACCAGAGTTCTGCTATGCTCCAGTGATCCATATGTACGCGGGGGAATAGTCCTGCTATTGTGGGGAACTTTCCTGGCTTCTGCACTACCCCGGTGAAGTGGGCTAGCAAAAGGATCTGAGTCCTCACTCCCACTTCCTTTACCCAGTGGCCTCCCTCTCCTTGAGGACTCCCCTTCCACTCTCCTGTCTGGCAGAGTCCTCGTAACCCCAACAAGGCTGGGCCCAGGATTCCTGGGGGGCTCGACCCCCAACCCTGCTGTGGTCACCTAAGACAGGGACTAGGGGTCCCCACTCCGGGGTACTCTCTCTACACTGGGCACTTCTCTGACCCACTGACCATTACATACAATTTAAAGCAAATGCAAGTTATTTAATCAACAATTAATTTTAAAAAGAATAAGGAAACATGGGAAAGGTTAAAGGAAACACATCAACCCACTCTGTGGCAGGGAACATCACAAACAGTGTCTCTGGAATGTCAGGGCAGTTCACAGTCTGTTCCTTGTAAGTCCCAGGCCTCCTTCTCAGGCCCTGGCTGTGCTGCAGGGATGCTGTGGGTTGGACACTTGCTCTGGTGGTGGCCACGCGCTCTCAGGCTCTAAGTGGTAGGACCCTTCTTCCCAGTGTCGCCCCCGCCCTGTCAGGGTTACAATCCAAGCCTGGCCTGCAGAGCCTCTTGGCTGAGGCGTCTCCCTGAGCTGGGCCTGCTGTCCAGGGTGCCCCTCGCTCTCCCCAGCTGCTCACCGCACCCAGCTCCGGACTGCTCCAGCCCCAGCTCCACCACTCTGTCTCTGCACTGCTACTGCTGCTGCTGCTGCTCTGCCTCCAGCTCCCTGGGCTGCTCCTTTGGCCCCTCTGCCTCTGGTTGCTGCAGCTCTGCTCCCAGGACAGGTCTGCTCTGCAGGCTGCTTCTGTGACTCTGCTCCCAGCGCTGACCTGCTTCCTGGGCTGCCTTTCTGGCCCCTCTGGCTCTGGTTGCTGCAGCTCTGCTCCCAGGACAGGGTCTGCTCTCTGGGCTGCTTTTGTGGCCCCTCTGGATCTGGCACAGCTCTGCTCCCCAGCTTAGCTTCGGCCCCTGCTTTCTCCTTAGCTCGGCCCCACTCTGTCTGACCCAGGCAAATCCAGCGCAGACAGAGAACGGGACCTCCCTGGCTTCCTGACTCCCTGATTAGCCTGCCCACCCTGTCATTCAGGCTGACCTGGAGCAATGGCCTCTCCCCATTGTTCCTGGGGCCTATCAGTCTCAGGGTCCTGATTTCCCATAGACCCTTCCCCTTTTAGTACTGGGAGCTAGCCAACCAAAACACCCCCACTGAATGTTAGTAAGGAAGCAACAGTCCCCTTACACATAGAAGGCATAACAGTCCCTTGGGGAGCCATCACTAACCAGCACATCTCAGAGCAGCCCAGAGGCTGCTTTATGCACTGAAGAGGAACTGCCTGTCAAACAGCCCTTGAACAGAGGATGCGGAATATAAGAATGGCCACACTTGGTCAGATCAATGATCCATCTAGCCCAGTATCCTGTCTCTGACAGTGGCCTGTGCCAGATGTTTCTGGCAGTTGGAGGTTTCAGTACACCTGGAGCAAGAGGTTGTGCCCCTGACCATCTTGGCTAACAGCCATTGATGGACTTATTCTCCATTAATAGATCTAATTACTTTTTGAAACCAGTTATATTTTGTGGCCTTTTCAATATCCCCTGACAATGAATCCCACAGGTTGATGGGCATTGTGTAAAGTTCTTCCTTATGTTTGTTTTAAACCTGCTACCTAATAATAATCCTTAAGCAATGAATAAGATATTCATCTCAATGCCATAAATCTTAATGCCAATCTTTAATTATATAGATAATGAGGAAATCCACAGTTACATTATATAGGCTGCAACTCTTTTAAATGGAATTTAATCCTTCAAGTTTCAGGACATAAATCAATCACTAAGTGTGTAGGGTTAGAAGAAACTATGACCAAATTGTTCCATGATCTGACTCATCTGCTGCTGGCCACTGAAAAAACTGGTTTATGGATTAGATGGTCCATGGCAATAGTCTGGCAATTCTAGTGTTCCTAAATTGGCATCTTTTCCTCATGGTGGGGAGAAGAGATGTTGCCCTAAGACTGTGCATGAATTCTAGAGAAATCTCCAACTATTGCCTAAGCTTATAGGCAGCTCCACCCGTGCTGACAATGCTGGAAACACAACTGTAAATGGGCCACCAGTGGTTTTTTCATACCTATGTTATCTTACTCTATTCAGAGCAATTCTAGCCAGTAATGATATTATAAAAATATTTTAAAAAATTAGAAAGTCAAAATTGGAACAATGTTTTTATTTTTATCAAAACAAAACATTATGATGGACCCATAACAATTTTTTAAAAATCTTATTTAACAGGAAATTTTAAAAATCCATTGTGCTGGGATTTACCTCTCGATGCTGAGTTTGTTAAAGTCTGCCTTCTTGAAGTCCGTTGTCTTTATTCTGCTGTTTTTCTCTCTTACCAGAATCATGAACTCGATCAATTCATGATCATTTTCACCCAAGCTGCCTTCCGCTTACAAATTCTCAACCAGCTCCTCTCTATTGGTCAGAATCAAATCTAGAACAGCCTCTCTCCTAATCACTTTCTCCACCTTCTGTAATAAAAAGTTTTCTCCAATATATTCCAATAACTTGTTGGATAATATGTGTCCTGTGGTATTATTTTCCCCAACAGATATTGGGTAGCTGAAGTTCCACATCACTACCAAGTCCTGGGGTTTGGGTGATTTTTTGTTAGTTGTTTAAAAAAAGCCTCATTCACCTCTTCTTCCTGGTTAGGTGATCTATAGTAGACCCTCACCTGACATCACCCTTGTTTTTAACCCCTTTTTCCTTACCCAGAGACTTTCAATAGGTCTGCCTCCTGTTTCTATCTCAACCTCAGTGCAAGTGTATATATCTTTGATACACAAGGTAACGCCACCTCGCTTTTTTCCCTGCCTGTCCTTTCTGAACAAGCTATAACCAACAATGCCAATATTCCAGTCATGTGAATTGCCCCACGAAGTTCTCTATGATGCCAATTATGTTGTAATTGTGATTATTCACTAATATTTCTAATTGTTGCAGTTTATTCCCCATACTTCTTGCATTAGTATACAGACAGGTAAAATGTTGATTAGATTTCCCCTCTATAGTCCCTGTTCTCTCTTCTTTATCTCTGCTATGATTGCCCCTGTTTCCTACCTACCCCCATCACCCCCGGATTCTGACTCTTTACACAGGTCTCCATGTTTTGGACTTACCTGTGGGTTTTGTCTTCTGCCCCTGCTGAACCTAGTTTGAAGCCCACTTCACTAGGTTAGCAAGTCGAAGATACTCTCCCCCCTCCTTGATAGGTGGACCCCATTTCTACTCATCATAGAATCACAGAATATTGGAAGAGACCTCAGGAGGTCATCTAATCCAACCCCTTGCTCAAAGCAGGACCAACACCAACTAAATCAGCATCCCATGGTCGAGGAAGTTGAAGCTATCCTGGTGACACCATCTGCACAGCCATGCATTCAACTCCAGGATCTGTCTGTCTCTGCCTCTGCCTGTCTACCCTTGATGGGAAGTATCAGTGAGAATACCACCATCCCCCTTAACTTCTTCACCCTCACTCCCAGAGACCTGTAGTCAGTTCTGATCTACTCCGGGTCATACCTCACTATATCATTAGTGCTCACATGGATGAGCAGCACAGTGTAGTAGTCAAAGGGCTGGATGATCCTGGGCAGTCCTTCCATAATGTCTGAGATATGGGCCCCTGGCAGGGAACACCACCTCCTGGGTTGTCATGTCAAGCCAGCAGATCAATGCCTCCATCTCCTTGGAAGGGAATCCCTGAACATCGCCATCCTTTGTTTCCTCTTGGGAGTGGTGGCTGCGATGCTCCCAGCCTTAGGACTACCTGGCTTCTCTTCCATCTTTGGGGAAGATTGCTCATCCCCCATTGCCAGGGCAGCATACCAGTTTTTTCTGTGTATGGACAATATGTTAGGGACAGGGGTGGAGCATTGTTTGCTGCCAGAAGTAACCAGTAGCCAGTTTCCTCCCTGTGACGGAGTCATTTCCTCCCAGACCCTCATAAAGCATTCTGAATTTTGTGTTAAAACCATGAGAAATTGTAAAGCTGTTGTATGCAAATCATTAAACCAGAGTGCTAAATTTTCCCATCTGGTTTAAATAAGAACCCACTTGGCTCTCTTTAAATTAAACCCTTTTGTTCTCTCACAAAGTTTGCTCATGACAGCTGAATCTCAAGCAACTATAAGTGCATGGTAACTCTCGTAGTGAAGAAATGAGGAGCCAAAGTGCGGAAGACTGGATCGATATGAATGGAGCTGTGCTGATTTATACTTACTGTCAAGTGTATGTATATTCTGTTCAAAATAAGTATTTCTGACTCTTACTGTAGAATAGAGTATTTTCCATGAGAGTGGGCTTAGAAATATACAAGCATAGCATTCAACAATAATTGTCAAGCACAGCAATATATTGTTGCCCCTTTTTTTGATCCGAGTGGCTAGTCAAAGTTCAGGGCCCTGCCTTCTTGTCTCTCTGTTCTTGTCTCTTCATTTTCTGTATGATCTCTCTTCCCAACCATCCCTCCCCCCGCCCCAGTATTGAAAACTCTACTCAGCCCAAAGCTCCTGAGCGGGGGTCACATATATCCTTTTCTTTTCTTTTTAAGTGGGGTCTTATGCCTACAGTTATATTAATTGAAGGGTGAGTTCACAATCTCACTTTTGGTATAAAAATGTTCCAGTTGGAAGCAGAAATTGATGAAGTCTGGTATTTTCTTTGATGCAATCTTTGTTTATTTACAAAGAATACACAAAGTTCTGTTCCAAATGCAGGATGAACCAAGAGCAAACAGGGCAGTTTCTCAGCTTACAGCCCCAGATTCTTTAGCCAACAGACTCAAAAGTTCTTTCTCTAGCTCTTTCCAGGGTCACACTGTGTTCACAACCTCCTGCCTGCCTTCTTGTCTCTCCGTTCTTGTCTCTTCAGTTTCTGTATGATCTCTCTTCCCAACCACCCCTCCCCCCGCCCCAGTATTGAAAACTCTACTCAGCCCAAAGCTCCTGAGCGGGGGTCACATATATCCTTTTCTTTTCTTTTTAAGTGGGGTCTTATGCCTACAGTTATATTAATTGAAGGGTGAGTTCACAATCTCACTTTTGGTATAAAAATGAATCAGCAGGAGTCTACACCTCTCTGAATTATTCAGTTATTTTCTTTAAAAAAAAATCTTATTGTGTCTCTTAATAGTGAATAAAGCAAGTATGACAGCAAAGATTTCTCTAAAGATAAAGCATTCAAAACTACAGTGCCACAATAAATAGTTAATTTGAAGACACCAACAAGATTTGCATAAAATGTTTGCTATTATTAATAAAATATGCATATTAAATGGGATAAATGGATTTATACCAGGCATAAACTTTGGAGTACTTCAATAGCTCATTTCTAAAGCCATAGAAATGTTGTTGATACATAAAGGGGTAGTGCCTGTAGATACCTGTAAATTAGTCCTTGATGGAATCATAAGTTGGACAATGTTCAAATTCAGCAGTCAGGTAAGTGTGGCATTATTATTATTTATTTGTATTATCATAGTGTAATACTGACAGACCCCGGTCGTTGGCAGGCGGGATTGAAGCGGGGACCTCTGGAGTTTAGTGCATGAGCCTCTACTGCATGAGCTAAAATCCAACTGGCTGTTAGCTAAGGCTGTAGAGCAGACTCATTTAACTCTCTCTCTTTTAAGTGGTCTTGGTGCCACCAGATGGGACAGAACACCACACCCAGGAGGGGTGTGGATTACAATAGCACCTAGGAGCCCCAATCATAGAATCATGGAATATCAGGGTCGGAAGGGACCTCAGGAGGTCATCTAGTCCAACCCCCTGCTCAAAGCAGGACCAATCCCCAACTAAATCATCCCAGTCAGGGCTTTGTCAAGCCTGACCTTAAAAACTTCCAAGGAAGAAGGTTCCACCACCTCCCTAGGTAACGCATTCCAGTGTTTCACCACCCTCCTAGTGAAAAAGTTTTTCCTAATCTCCAACCTACACCTCCCCCACTGCAACTTGAGACCATTACTCCTCGTTCTGTCATCTGCTACCACTGAGAACAGCCTAGATCCATCCTCTGTGGAACCCCCTTTCAGGTAGTTAAAAGGAACTATCAAATCCCCCCTCATTCTTCTCTTCCGTAGACTAAACAATCCCAGTTCCCTCAGCCTCTCCTCATAAGTCATGTTTTCCAGTCCCCTAATCATTTTTGTTGCCCTCCGCTGGACATTTTCCAATTTTTCCACATCCTCCTTGTAGTGTGGGGCCCAAAACTGGACACAGTACTCCAGATGAGGCCTCACCAATGTCGAATAGAGGGGAACGATCATGTCCCTCGATCTGCTGGCAATGCCCCTACTTATACATCCCAAAATGCTATTGGCCTTTTTGGCAACAAGGGCACACTGTTGACTCATATCCAGCTTCTCGTCCACTGTAACCCCTAGGTCCTTTTCTGCAGAACTGCTGCCAAGCCATTCGGTCCCTAGTCTGTAACGGTGCATGTGATTCTTCCGTCCTAAGTGCAGGACTCTGCACTTGTCCGTGTTGAACTTCATCAGATTTCTTTTGGTCCAATCCTCTAATTTGTCCAGGTCCCTCTGTATCCTATCCCTACCCTCCAGCGTATCTACCTCTCCTCCCAGTTTAGTATCATCTGCAAACTTGCTGAGGGTGCAATCCACACCATCCTCCAGATCATTAATGAAGATATTGAACAAAACCGGCCCAAGGACTGACCCTTGGGGCACTCCACTTGATACCAGCTGCCAACTAGACGTGAAGCCATTGGTCACTACCCACTGAGCCCAACAATCTAGCCAGCTTTCTATCCATCTTATAGTCCCTTCATCCAGCCCATACTTCTTTAACTTGCTGGCATATTACCATGAACCTAGACCCCATTGTGCTAGACACTGTACAAACATAGGGGGGAAAAAGACCACCACTCTCTGCCCCAAAAAGCATCCAATCTAAATCAGAGGGGTTTCAGCAGAGGGAGGATATTTAGGGCCAAAAGGGGTGTGGTTTAACTAAAAGGGAACACCAGACGTCTCCGGCCTTTGTTTGGGCTCAGCAGTACTATGCGGTAACAAGTTGTAAGGAAAACTAAGTCCTATCTCTAAAGTGAAGTTGGCTCCCTGTGGTGGGGTGGTCACCCGCTCCTGCCTTAAAAGGCTTAAAACAGCCCCGGGAGAGGGCTGTGACAGGGAAGGAAAAGCAGGGCGGATTGGGAGAAGCAGCCTCAGCTGGGGGCCATGCCCCAATCAGGCCATGGCTGTCTTAATCAGGGCCCAGCTGGCCCTTATAAGAGGGCAGTAGCCCAGGAGCACACAGAGTCTCCTCTTGCTGTGGAGAGAGATGGGCCTGGCTGCTGGGGAGTGTACTAGGGTACCTGAGGTGAAGCTGGGCTGGGGAAGGCCAGAGGAGCTGTGAGGCTCCAGACTAGAAAAGCCCCAGGCTGCAGGCCTGGCAGATGGCCTAAGACAGGGTACTGGCATTACAACAGGGCAGTCCAAGGGTAGGCGGAGGCAGCAGGTCCAAACCCCTCTTGCCTATTGTCATAAATATAAAGGGAAGGGTAACAAGCTTCCTGTATATAGTACTATAAAATCCCTCCTGGCCAGAGGCACAAAATCCTTTTATCTGTAAAGGGTTAAGAAGCTCAGGTAACCTGGCTGGCACTTGACCAAAAGAACCAATAAGGGAACAAGATACTTTCAATTCTGGGGGGGGGGGAAGGTTTTGGTCTGTCTGTTCTGTGTGCTTGCCGGACACAGATCAAGGAAGCAAGCAATCCAACTCCATTAGAATTAGTAAGTACTAGCAAGGGAATGCGTTAGCTTATTTTTGTTTTGGCTTGTGATTTTCTCTGTGCTGAGAGGAATGTGTATTCCTGGTTTTCTTTTGTAACTTTAAAGTTTGGCCCAGAGGGAAATCCTCTGTGTTTTTGAATCTGTTTGCTCTGTAAGATTATCTTCCATTCTAATTTTACAGAGGTGCTTCTTTTACCATTTTTCTTTCTAATAAAGTTCTGTTTCTTTTAGAATCTGATTGGGGTTTTTTTAGTGTCCTAAAAAACCCCAAGGTTGGTCTGTGCTCATCTTGTTTATTCTCAAGCCTCCCCAGGAAAGGGGATGTGGAGGTTTGGGGGGATATTAGGGAGGAGTAGGAACTCTAAGTGGTCCTTTCCCTGAGTTTGTCTAAATCACTTGGTGGTGGGAGCATTCCATAATCCAAGGTACAAGGGAGAATTTGTGCCTTGGGGAGTTTTTAACCTAAACTGGTAGAAATAAGCTTAGGGGGTCTCTCATGCGGGTCCCCACATCTGTAACCTAGAGTTCAGAGTGGGGAGGGAACCCTGACACCTATGATGACTGGCTTATACAGACTGCAGTTGGCCCTGTGAAAGGGGGCTAGATGGTGACGGGCAGTAGCCCATAGACTGAGGCAGGGTGGGGGGTTCCCCGGGGAGGGGAGACCCAGATCTGGGGGTATTGCCTGGAGGGGCAGCACCCCAGGTAAAAGGGCACCAGGGACTGGGAGGGACAGCGAGACACCGGCAGAAGGTGCTCTGGAGCTGGTAAAAAGAGCTGATTACCAGACACCCAGCAGGAGGTGCCACTGGGTGAGTCTGCGCCCTGTTATACTCCCCACTCTTAAAATGATGGTAAACACCATATGCAACCTCATTACTTTCACATAACCTCCACGTAGATCCAGACAACATAGTTGGGTACATAAATATGGTGCTAGACAAGTGTTAGCTGCAAATCAGACAATAAGTTTCTCATATACATGGATTCTCCACATAACACATACTCATCTGACTCTTTTCTCTGGGCAATTTGTTCAGGGCTGGGAATAGATGTCTGCCTGAAAGATTTCCCCAAAGAAATGTTTCTGGGTCGTATCCAAACACACTGAGATCCCTTGAGATCAAAAAGTAGCATATGTTGAAGAGGATCTGCTAGGAAATGTAATAAGGCCCCAAGGCAAGCATAGTGACTATCATTTCTGCAGATGTACAGAAAAAGCAGTTTCTTCACATTCCCAACCTAGAATCAGGGCTAGAGTTCTGTATTTGATCTAACGTGTTTAAATACACTAATTGTGATATATTTAAAATAGGGCAGTCAATTAATCGCAGTTAACTCACGCGATTAACTCAAAAAAATAAATCGTGGTTAAAAAAATTAATCATGATTAATCGCACTGTTAAACAATAGAATACTGTTAGAAGAAAAAGGAGCAGGTCAATCCAGAGGCGGATGTGAGTACAGGCTTCTTTTTTGCGATACTTGTTCCCCTGGACCGAATTGTCCAGTAAGCACTGAATTAGTTACCGCACACTCTCTTTGTTTAGGTTAGTATGTACATGCTTACATCCATTACAACACCCCAAAAACCCTTATTAAGTAATAGAAACACCCACTGTTAGTAAACCCACCCCTATCTATTATTCATAGCATTACACGTCATACAGGCATTTTTACTTTGAAGATAAATTTCTTTGCAACAATTTGTTGCCATAAATCTCCCTCATTGGCAGTTCTCAGGGGAATGAGGGGGAGATAACATTTCTTTTACTTTCTTTCACACAAAGGGCATTTATTTGACAACTACACTTCTCCTGCAGCTGTATCCTTATCAATTCTTATAAGCAACAGGGAAGCGAAAACATGGCAACTTATTTATTAAACAAAGAAATACGGCCTACTTATGCCTTTGTCCCCTAAAGCCATGTCAGCACATTAGCAGCTTATTGCTATGGATTGTTATCGAGCAGAACCTGTCTTCAGTATGGACACACATCCCCTGGAATGGTGGTTGAAGCATGAAGGGACATATGAATCTTTAGCGCACCTGGCACTTAAATATCTTGCAACTTCAGCTACAACAGTGCCATGAGAACACCAGTTCTCATTTTCAGGTGACATTGTAAACAAGAAGTGGGCAGTACTATCTCCTGTAAATGTAAATAAACTTGTTTGTCCTAGTAATTGACTGAACAAGAAGTAGGACTCTATGGACTTCCAGGCTTGAAAATTTTACATTGTTTTATTTTTGAATGCAGGTCTTTTGTACACAATTTTACATTTGTAAGTTCAACTTTCATGATAAAGAGATTGCACTACAGTATTTGTATTAGGTGAATTGAAAACTACTGTTTATTTTGTTTTTCTACAATGCAAATACTTGTAATCAAAAATAAATATAAAGTGAGCACTGTACAGTTTGTATTCTGTGTTGTAATTGAAATCAGTATGTTTGAAAATGTAGAAAACATCCAAAAATATTAATAATAAAATAACATTTATTTAAACAGTGTGATTAATCACAATACATTTTTTGAATCACTTGACAGCCCTAATTTAAAAGTATTTTAATTTTTAGACTCTGATATCAAAGGGCAGTATGGCTTTAGGTCACTAGCCTCACTATAAATTTGTTTGCTGTGACACAAATCTCTGAGGCAAAAGCCTTATGAGCTGGGTTTAGCAGCTGTTTCCTTAGGCATCAGGTCCAGGGAAGGGCATGCCTGCCTCCTATGAAGCACTAGGATGACTGCTGGCTGGGGTTGGTTTCGAGCCCTTCTTAAAGGGGACCTGTTTTTGTTTGTTTCTTTGTTACTTTGGTTTTGGCCTCCCCTTTTTTGGATCCTATATAGGTTGCATTGGTGTAACTAAGAGTAGAACTGGGTCCAATATATATGAATTTGTTTGAACTCAAAACAATGGTAATTTGTGCAATATGGTTTCTAACTTGGCTTTTTTCCTCCTTTTTCAGCTTCAAAAAATGTACATAATGCAACAATTCAGTCCTGACTTATATGGTGCTGTAAATGGCAAAGCATAGTACATTATACCCATCTGGCACTCTGCAGTAGTGCAGCGGGTCTAACTCCACTTACATGATGGTAGAGAAGTGCTGCAGGGAAAGTGCGTGTAGCCAGCCAAAAGGCAGCATTACAAGAAAAATCTCATGAAGCCTATCCTGCAGTGAGGCAGATGGCTGAAAAGTGACTAAAGTAAGGGTATAAAATCAAGCAGCCTTCTTCCACATTCTAACTAACAGCCAAACTACAGTAGACACACCCCAGAGTCCCAGAATGAACACACAAAGGCCCACACCAGTCCTTGAAGTGTTCTAAGAAAAAGTGGTGTCAGCTCACTTAAAAATGTATGACATATTTTCCGTCTCTTCATATAACACTGGTACATTGAATGTATGAACCTTATATTTTTGTCATATAGACATACAAACTACTCTGACATCATAATCAAAAAGGCTGACAAAGGAGGTGCTGTTGTCATCATGAATAGGTCGGAATATGAACAAGAGGCTGCTCGACAGCTCTCCAACACCACTTTCTACAAGCCATTACCCTCTGATCCCACTGAGGGTTACCAAAATAAACTACAGCATTTGCTCAAGAAACTCCCTGAAAAAGCACAAGAACAAATCCGCACAGACACACCCCTGGAACCCCGACCTGGGGTATTCTATCTGCTACCTAAGATCCATAAACCTGGAAATCCTGGGCGCCCCATCATCTCAGGCATTGGCACCCTGACAGCAGGATTGTCTGGCTATGTAGACTCCGTCCTCAGGTCCTACGCTACCAGCACTCCCAGCTATCTTTGAGACACCACTGACTTCCTGAGGAAACTACAATCCATCAGTGATCTTCCTGAAAACACCATCCTGACCACTATGGATGTAGAAGCCCTCTACACCAACATTCCACACAAAGATGGACTACAAGCGGTCAGGAACAGTATCCCCGACAATGTCACGGCAAACCTGGTGGCCGAACTTTGTGACTTTGTCCTCACCCATAACTATTTCACATTTGGGGACAATGTATACCTTCAAATCAGTGGCACTGCTATGGGTACCCGCATGGCCCCACAGTATGCCAACATTTTTATGGCTGACTTAGAACAACGCTTCCTCAGCTCTCGTCCCCTAATGCCCCTACTCTACTTGTGCTATATTGATGACATCTTCATCATCTGGACCCATGGAAAAGAAGCCCTTGAGGAATTCCACTATGATTTCAACAATTTCCATACCACCATCAACCTCAGCCTGGACCAGTCCACACAAGAGATCCACTTCCTGGACATTACGGTGCTAATAAGCGATGGTCACATAAACACCACTCTATACCGGAAACCTACTGACCGCTATTCCTACCTACATGCCTCCAGCTTTCACCCAGACCACACCACACGATCCATCGTCTACAGCCAAGCTCTACGATATAACTGCATTTGCTCCAACCCCTCAGACCGAGACAAACACCTACAAAATCTCTATCAAGCATTCTTACAACTACAATACCCACCTGCTGAAGTGAAGAAACAGATTGACATAGCCAGAAGAGTACCCAGAAGTCACCTACTACAGGACAGGCCCAACAAAGAAAATAACAGAACGCCACTAGCCATCACCTTCAGCCCCCAACTAAAACCTCTCCAACGCATTATCAAGGATCTACAACCTATCCTGAAGGATGACCCATCACTCTCACAAATCTTGGGAGACAGACCAGTCCTTGCCTACAGACAGCCCCCGAACCTGAAGCAAATACTCACCAGCAACCACACACCACACAACAGAACCACTAACCCAGGAACCTATCCTTGCAACAAAGCCCGTTGCCAACTGTGCCCACATATCTATTCAGGGGACACCATCATAGGGCCTAATCACATCAGCCACACCATCAGAGGCTCGTTCGCCTGCACATCTACCAATGTGTTATATGCCATAATGTGCCAGCAATGTTCATCTGCCATGTACATTGGTCAAACCGGACAGTCTCTACGTAAAAGAATAAATGGACACAAATCAGATGTCAAGAATTATAACATTCATAAACCAGTCAGAGAACACTTCAATCTCTCTGGTCACTCGATTTCTGATCTCAAAGTGACTATCCTTCAACAAAAAAACTTCAAAAACAGACTCCAACGAGAGACTGCTGAATTGGAATTAATTTGCAAATTGGATACAATTAACTTAGAGTTAATTGAATAGAGACTGGGAGTGGTTGAGTCATTATACTAAGTGAAACTATTTCCCCTTGTTTATTCCTCCCCCCCACTGTTCCTCAGACGTTCTTGTTAACTCCTGGAAATGGCCCACCTTGATTATCACTTCAAAAGGTTTTCTCTCCGCCCACCCCACTCTCCTGCTGATAATAGCTCATCTTAAGTGATCACTCTCCTTACAATGTATATTTGTTCATGTTTTTTTTCATGGTCTGTGTGTATATATAAAATCTCATCACTGTACTTTCCACTTTATGCATCCGATGAAGTGAGCTGTAGCTCACGAAAGCTTATGCTCAAATAAATTGGTTAGTCTCTAAGGTGCCACAAGTACTCCTTTTCTTTATACTCCTTTAGTTGATATTAAATATCTTATTAATATAGGGCTTTGCAGTCCAGCCTGAATAAGGGGCAGCATGTAGCTGTACTGTCTCAGGAACAGAGAATGGACCAACAGACCAAAGTCACAATTAAGTCTGTGCTTCTCACCTGCTCTAGGGTAAGTAATTGCACCAGGTCTTTTCTTGACATGCTGGCCAGTGTATTGGGGGTGGAGGCACAGAGTCAAGGCTTTGCCCAGTCTCCAACTCTTGCCTGCTTCCTCTACATCTACCTGCTTTAGACAGGAAGCACCAGTCTGGTGGTGATGCAGGTAGCCTGTGTTGAGGACTTAGGTGGCAATATATGCTCTTTTGCTCCCTTGTGTGGGCATAAGGCAGGTCACAATTCAGCACTTATTGATCATATACCAGAATAAATTACATATTTTTACAACAGTTTTATATATTCAAAACATACCACGATTTTACAAAGATATTTATGAAATCCATATATATGCTATTCATATAGTTTAATACACTCTGTATATATTTTACATTACAAACAGGTTCCAATATTTATTTTTTTAAATATTCTTGACAATGTGTTGGCCCTAGACTATATGTGTTATCCTCCATATGTGGTGGTCTGAGCATCTGAGAGGGTTGCTTTTATAGTCCTGCTTTGTTCTCCTAGCTTTGGCTGCAGGTTTGTCATTAGTGTTTATATACTGGGATATGCCACACTCTTAGCCTGTCAACTACATTTTTCCAGCCTGCTAACTCACTGTGCCTGAGATTTTTAACCTGTTTCAGGACTTCAGCCTATGAAATGCTGTGTGCCTCCTGCAAGCTGCTAAGAACCCATGAACTCCCAGTATATTTAAGGAGTTGTTACATTCAGAAACTCATAGGACTGGACCTTTTTATTTTGTTGTTCTTTACCACAGAATCTGTTTAGATGTATGGCCTTGAGTATTGTCAGTTTACCTGGTTCATTCATTTTGCACCTCCTCTATATAATTTTTCCCATCACTATGTGTGTTATAATAATGTGAATTTGAGCCAATGGTATTGGTTGGGCTATTAGCCTGTTTGTCCTGGGCTTGATGAATTTCAGAGAAACTACTATAGATATTTAGGATCTGGCCAGAGAATGGAAGGAAAATACCCTGGTATTTATGAAGTTAAGTGTCTTGCTTTGTAATAAAGGTTGAATCTGTCCTTTAAAACAACTTAAAGATGCAAGACTGGGACTTTTCTACTTCTGGTATTTTTCTACAGGAAGATACTGCTATAAAAAAAGACTACTTTAACAGGAAGGTGGTGTAGGGCTTTGATCTTCATATTCCAAGGGAATCTGTGACCTGGATTTAGATTGGGGTAAAATGCTGCTTTTAAGAATTTCTTGACATGCTGATGGGGAAATAAATGATCTGGTCTGTCTGATCCAATTACCCTGTCAACACTTCAGTTACAGCTTTAGCTCTAATGTTAATCCATCATTCTGAAGAAATTGTAAAATGTGTTTGGATCTGATGTTTTTTTATCTGATCATCAGTGCTTGAATTCCAATCTACTCATACCCATCTATAGTAATTCAGTATAGAATCTAAGTGCTAGCTATTTTTTTCCTATTTTAAATAAGATCTGTTGGGTGAGTCTTCTAACAGGTTGACTTAAGCAGACCTAATCTTGCTGTCTGCTGGTGCAGCAGTGACCTTTGGCTCTGAGCCTGTTGGAAGAACTCAGGAAAGATCTGTTTGTATGCTGATCTGGCCTTTGATGCCCATGAAGCCTGTGGTCATAGTCTGTGTCCTGACTTTTGAAATTCTATAAATGTGGAGGCTAATCTCATTTTAGATCAGATTAAATGTCTAGTGGAGGAGGAATGAAGACAAATCCACAACAATAGAATATTAAATAGACAATCATATTTCCTTTTACATATTTACTTTTTTCAAAATTTCTGACCAGTTCTAAACTCTAGATCTTTCATCTTTGAAAAGAGCTTTGAAAATATTAACCAATCATAAGAGTTGAAAGTTTCATGGGGGATCTTTCTGACATATTAGGGGTTATTCACGGTCTATGTACAGCTGATCAGAGCTGGCCTTTGGTGCCTATGAAACCCATGGTTGTGGGTTTTGTCAATTTTGGAGGAGACACCAGACTAATCTGCAGCTTCAGAATAGGAATAATGGCTGGCTGCTGCCAGTACCATTATAGCTATTGCAGACTCCCTCTTGGATGCTGCTCAGCTGCCTGCAGCTGAGACAGTTTCTCTTCTGAACAGCCAAGGTATTCTCTAGCCACATGAAGAGGCACAGCGAGAGGCAGAATTATCGAGTGAATTAAGCATAGAACTGAAAGAAATGGAGTGCTTCACGAGAAGATGGCATCAATCAAGAAAAATACCATCTCACTGAGCTGCCATGAGGCAGTCTCATTTGATCTTTGGTCAAGGGAATGCCCATGTTTCCATTAGAAAAATCCAACTGCATTTTTAAATATAGTCCTCCAAACTGTACTACAGTAGCAGCTCTTCACCAGGGTGGTAGAACAGCAAATTCTATTATCTCCATTATAACATTTGCTTAACAGCTTAAAAAAAAGTGACTTATTTGACAGTTTTATCTTGAATTTGTACTATTTTCCATGGAAAGAATAACTGCAGCTTTCATAGACAAGAAACTGTTCCACGGGAACAAAATAAATCAGAAAAACAGGAATGAATTCATGGCAACATCTCAATTTGTCCTAAAGAGAAATCTTACCATTTTCCTTGCAAAAACTATATTTCCTAGTGGAAATGGCAATTTTTTTACTGGTGGCTAAATCGTTATGAACATTCATGGTTTCACACCACTCTACGTGCCTCTTAGTCATGAGTCTGGCCCATATACAGTTAGAGGACTATGAAGCACAGCTTCACTGTCATGAGGACTCTTCAGCCTGCATGCAAACAGCAGATGTTCATGCATCAGACCTGGAGAATTATGTATCTCTTCATAATGACATGTTTTATTGCTGTAATTGAGGAGAATAGAAATCGGCCAACTGTGCGGAGGAATTGGGAAAAATAAAGCACACATTTGCAAATTGAGGGTTATAGTCCCTGTGACAACTCTCTTAATGAAAAATTAGAAGCTGTTAAAAACTAAATGGATTGTTGAACTCTTCAATCCTAACAAGTTTAATGAGTTAGTGAGATGAGTCTTGATCAACAGGAGGCTGCCCACAACTAGAGACTTTTGCTGCAACCAGTGGGTAAGTATGTTGTTCAGAGCCACAAGGGGCCACAACAGTGGTTCCCTTAACTCACCCAGCAATATTGTTAATCTATCCAACTATACTCTTAGCCCAGCAGAAGAATCTGTCCTATCTCGGGGCCTCTCCTTCTGCCCCTCCACCCCCATGAACATGATACAGTTCTGTGGTGACCTGGAATCCTATTTTCGACATCTCCGACTCAAGGAATATTTCAACACACCTCTGAACAACATACTAACCCACAGAGACCTTCCTACCAAGACTACAAAAAGAAGGATTCTGGGTGGACTACTCCTGAAGGTCGAAACAACAGACTGGACTTCTACATAGAGTGCTTCCGCCGACGTGCACGGGCTGAAATTGTGGAAAAGCAGCATCACTTGCCCCACAACCTCAGCCGTGCAGAACACAATGCCATCCACAGCCTCAGAAACAACTCTGACATCATAATCAAAAAGGCTGACAAAGGAGGTGCTGTCATCATCATGAATAGGTCGGGATATGAACAAGAGGCTGCGAGGCAGCTCTCCAACACCACTTTCTACAAGCCATTACCCTCTGATCCCACTGAGGGTTACCAAAAGAAACTACAGCATTTGCTCAAGAAACTCCCTGAAAAAGCACAAGAACAAATCCGCACAGACACACCCCTGGAACCCCGACCTGGGGTATTCTATCTGCTACCCATAAACCTGGAAATCCTGGGCGCCCCATCATCTCAGGCATTGGCACCCTGACAGCAGGATTGTCTGGCTATGTAGACTCCCTCCCCAGGCCCTACGCTACCAGCACTCCCAGCTATCATCGAGACACCACTGACTTCCTGAGGAAACTAAAATCCATCGGTGATCTTCCTGATAACACCATCCTGGCCACTATGGATGTAGAAGCCCTCTACACCAACATTCCACACAAAGATGGACTACAAGCGGTCAGGAACAGTATCCCCGACAATGTCACGGCAAACCTGGTGGCTGAACTTTGTGACTTTGTCCTCACCCATAACTATTTCACATTTGGGGACAATGTATACCTTCAAATCAGCGGCACTGCTATGGGTACCCGCATGGCCCCACAGTATGCCAACATTTTTATGACTGACTTAGAACAACGCTTCCTCAGCTCTCGTCCCCTAATGCCCCTACTCTACTTGTGCTATATTGATGACATCTTCATCATCTGGACCCATGGAAAAGAAGCCCTTGAGGAATTCCACTATGATTTCAACAATTTCCATACCACCATCAACCTCAGCCTGGACCAGTCCACACAAGAGATCCAATTCCTGGACACTATGGTGCTAATAAGTGATGGTCACATAAACACCACCCTATACCGGAAACCTACTGACCGCTATTCCTACCTACATGCCTCCAGCTTTCATCCAGACCACACCACACGATCCATCATCTACAGCCAAGCTCTGTGATACAGCCTCATTTGCTCCAACCCCTCAGACAGAGACAAACACCTACAAGATCTCTATCAAGCATTCTTACAACTACAGTACCCACCTGCTGAAGTGAAGAAACAGATTGACAGAGCCAGAAGAGTACCCAGAAGTCACCTACTACAGGACAGGCCCAACAAAGAAAATAACAGAACGCTACTAGCCATCACCTTCAGCCCCCAACTAAAACCTCTCCAACGCATCATCAAGGATCTACAACCTATCCTGAAGGACGACCCATCACTCTCACAGATCTTGGGAGACAGGCCAGTCCTTGCTTACAGACGGCCCCCAAACCTGAAGCAAATACTTACCAGCAACCACACACCACACAACAGAACCACTAACTCAGGAACCTATCCTTGCAACAAAGCCCGTTGCCAACTGTGCCCACATATCTATTCAGGGGACACCATCATAGGGCCTAATCACATCAGCCACACTATCAGAGGCTCATTCACCTGCACATCTACCAATGTGATATATGCCATCGTGTGCCAGCAATGCCCTTCTGCCATATACATTGGCCAAACTGGACAGTCTCTACGTAAAAGAATAAATAGACACAAATCAGATATCAAGAATTATAACATTCAAAAACCAGTCGGAAAACACTTCAATCTTTTTGGTCACTCAATTACAGACCTAAAAGTGGCAATTCTTCAACAAAAAAACTTCAAAAACAGACTCCAACGAGAGACTGCTGAATTGGAATTAATTTGCAAACTGGATCCAATTAACTTGAATAAAGACTGGGAGTGAATGGGTCATTACACAAAGTAAAACTATTTCCCCATGATTATTCCCCCCCACCCCATTGTTCCTCAGAAGTTCTTGTCAGCTGCTGGAAATGGCCCACCTTGATTATCACTACAAAAGGTTTTTTCCCCCTGGCTTTCCTGCTGGTAATAGCTCACCTTACCTGATCACTCTCCTTACAGTGTGTATGGTAACACCCATTGTTTCATGTTCTCTGTGTATATAAATCTCCCCATTGTATTTTCCACTGAATGCATCCGATGAAGTGAGCTGTAGCTCATGAAAGCTTATGCTCAAATAAATTTGTTAGTCTCTAAGGTGCCACTAGTACTCCTTTTCTTTTTGAGGATACAGACTAACACGGCTGCTACTCTGAAACCTGTCAGCATCAATGTGTTTCTCAGAATGCAAAGGAGACCCTAGAATTTTATTTACATGATCCAAGAGCTGGAAGTTGAAGCTAGACAAATTCAGATTGCAAATAAGGTACAATTTTTTAACAGTGAGGGAATTAACCATTGGAAAAACATATCAAGGGTTGTGGTAGATTCTCACTATATATAGTAGATCTCTGATTATTTTTAAATCAAGATTGGATTTTTTTTTCTAAAGGAGATGTTCTAGTTAAAACAGCATTAATTCAGGGAAGTCCTATGGTGTGTTTTGTACAGGAAGTCAGATTTGATTATCATAGTGGTCCCTTTGGCCTTCTAATCTAGGAGTCTGTTGATACGGCGAGGTATGTAAGTATGTGTGTAACTTTTAAGCATGTAAGTAATCTCATTTAAGTCAATGAGACTGCTTAAGTGCATGCTTAAGTGCTTTGTTGAATCAGGAACATGTATCTATATGCTTTTTCAGTTGGCCAAGGGGAGTCACTAAAGAGTGATGCTGTTCTTTCTCTTCACTCTCTCAGACATTTCTGGGGGCTGTATTAATTTTCTCATCAGCTTTTCTCAGTTCCTTCTGGCCCAGAAGTGAGAGATATCAAGCTCAGATCCTGAATTTGGACTTCCCCATATAACAGCTCATTGCATTACCACTGACTGTCGAACACCTAGTAAGACCTGCCAAGTTGTATCCTGCTAGTGCAGTCATGTGGTACCAAATTTTAGTGAACTACTTTTCATTGTGTCACTGATGTAAAGTTATTTTCTCTAACAAAGCTGTGTTTGACAATTCTTTCAACCACTCTGAGTAAATTGGAGGTGTTTGATTCAATTTTCTGAGTATTACTCATCGGTACTTTTTTCTCAATATTCATCTATTAATTCCAATATACAAACTTTAGGAGAGGAGTAGAACTTGCATTCAAAGGCCTTTTCATGTATTGCTATAGTGGTTTTTAAAAAATGTATGCTAAGAAAAAATTGTATGAATCACATTCATTGATGGTTGATGGCTTCTCCAGAATTTACTGTAGTTAGCTAAACTTGCTTTATTTACATGCTCTGATGTCCAGTAAAATCTGTTTTGTACTGAAAAATGTCCTATACTAGACTAAATGTATTTCTGAAGTTCTGTCATATTTCTTCCCAATTTTCTTCTGACAAGGAGATATGTCACTTCACTTTCCCCTTATATTTTACTTTCATTTTTGGTGGGTATGACAAAGGGTTAAATCCATTTTTGTATGTATTTCTTTCAAGGTAACATTTATTGACAAACTTCCTAATAAATTCTTCTCATGGTCACATAAGTTTATTTTCCCCCTTGTACTGCCTAATTGCTATGGTACAAATGATCATAGTAGTCTATGGAAAGTGATATGGGCAGATGCTATTTTGTGTGCAAGAGATTGAAGGGATCTCGTTTGTCAGTAGACATTAAATCTGCAACCATATATATTCAAGTTAATTCTTTCTGAAAATAAAACAAACTTGCAAATCTCAATTTGAAATGAATAAGAACTGCAAAATTCTTTGCATAAAAATTAGGTTTTCACTTTTAATTTTGCAGTTGTTACTGGAGAGCCTCACAAGCCACAAAATTTGGATCTCGATTTTGCTTTAAATCATACTTTTCATAATATTTGTATTAAGGCCTCAACCAGGATCAGGGCCTGAGTTTGCTAAATGCTGTACAGATGCAAAGGCAGACATGACTCAAGCCCTGAAAGCCTTCTCACTCAGCTTTAATAATTAGCTACCATAAGTTTTTGTCTCCGGTAACTGGGAGCTCCTTAAATCAAGACATTGTTGAAACTTCCATTGACTTCACTGAGGCCAGGATTTCACTCACTGAGACTTGATAGGTCTCAATCCAATTTAGGTTCCAATCCTGCCAATACCTATGCTCATACTTAACTTTGAGCACATCAGGGTCTAAATGGTTTGCAAGATTGGCACCATAAAGATGAGCTTTTTTGATTGTGCTTACAGTGTAAAAGTATTCAAAGCACTTGCCAAAGGCCTAATCCACTGCACTACCCATGGCAGCATGCCTCCTAGCCTGGGTAGACAGACACTATCTATGCTTGAGCCAGTGCATTAAAAATAGCAAGGTGGACATGGTGGCAGCATGAGCTAGCCACCCTAATTCTGAATCAGGAGGTCAAGCAGGCTTGTACTTGGCTGGCTTGCCTGAGCCACTGCCCATGCCATAACATCTATACTGCTATTTTTAGAGTGCTAGCTGAGAGGCATACCTCAAGATGCAGCGTAGACATACCCTGTGAGTCTTTCCATTGAGTTTAATGGGTTTTGGATGAGGCCCTAAACTCCACAAATCTATCCCAACACCCAGAGGGCTCTGTATAAAACCTAACAAAGATTTTCTGAGGGCAGTGTCCTTTTTGATTTTTCCAAAGTCCTGGTCTGAGGTAGAGGGGAGATTATAGGTGTTTCATCTACATGGTGGTGACTTCTAATTTTAATTTAAAATGGTGTCGTCTTAGTCTTTGTCTTCTGAGTTCTTAATGTTGACTTGAAAAATAAACCACCAACCCCCCCTAATTGTAAATGCTAGCCAGACAAGTGTTCCATTAAATCATGTACAGTCAACACAGGGTGGGCAATAGAAGGGGTGAGAGCTCATATTCTTTAAACAGGAGACCTTAATAAGAGGTTGGAAGGAACATAAGTAAGCCAAACTTACCCCAATGTATTTAGAAAATTAAATTCCATAGTCTTCATTCACGACAAGTCCTAGCATCTAAGTCTTAGGGATAAGTCAAGCCTTAGAAGTTTTTCGGTTACAAATGAAACAATTATTTTGAGGTCCTAGCAGTACCAAAAGCCAAGAGGATGCTGTGACTTCGTTTGTGGGTACTGTAAGCAGATATAGACAATTAGCTGGCCAGGAGAGCCAGGGGCCACCACTAACAGCACAGCAGGGACTGCCAGCAAATGTATATGAGCTACATGCGCTTGGCAGAATGCCAGCATAAGGAGGCCCTGTGAATATTTTCTTTTCCATTTTTAAAAAATAGCCATTGTAATTGTAGCTACACATGGGCAGGAGAGGGGAAGGTGGGGCATGAAGGTAAAAAATGCAGTTTGACATTTTTGGAAATTACAATAATGCACACTTTGGAATATTTATACTTTAAGAAAGTAAAAAAAAAATAGTTTCACCCAGCTCTAACTGTAATTATTCAGCTATGAGTTGAGGTAAAAATACCAAAGGGGAGACAGGCTTCAGAATAGCAGCCGTTAGTCTGTATTCGCAAAAAGAAAAGGAGGACTTGTGGCACCTTAGAGACTAACAAATTTATTTGAGCATAAGCTTTTGTGAGCTACAGACCACTTCATCGGATGCATTCAGTGGGGAGACTCATGCTTCTAGTAGGGTAGGATTGCTTATTTAGGCAGATTGTCTAACTGTTAAATAATTCCAGACTTTTCTTGATCTAATCCTAATAAATAATCAGGCTGAAAATGGGAGACTGTTTACTGCATGATGATCATGAACAAGAAATATGTTGTCAGATTTATAATAGTGAAGCTGAGCACTTTAACTGTACAAAATGGAAGTGTTTGACATTAGGAAAGTTGACTGTATAGAGTTCTGTAGAATTCTACAACCCCTATGAAATCACCAGCAGACCAGTGGAAAATATTTAAGAAACATTTGGAGGGGCTGCAATGGAAATTCATCCTATTTAAACAGGAAAAGGAGAAACTGGGGCCAATGTGGTTAAGGGAGGATGTAAAGAGTTAGCATAAGCAAAAGGCTTTTAAATAGTATAAACAATCTGGAAAGGAAAAAGAGTGGGAGTCTTAAAAAAGACGGAAGTTAAGAATAAAGGAACAAAAGAACAGTGTTGAATTATAGGGGACATTTCAACTAACAATAAAGGTTTCTTTGAATACATCCTATTTGCAGTAAACAGAAGGAAAAGTTATTGGCCACAAAAACGAATTGTGAATAATTCAGTACAAAAGATGAGACAAATGGCAGATTTGTTAGACATTTATTTTACTTTACAAAGTAGAAAAAGGAATTAGAGTTGTTTAAAACTGGGAATATTTTCCCAGTATGATCAGGGAATTAGATAATATGTACAGATAGAAATGCCTGGGAAAAGATTATACACTGTTAAAGTCCAGGGGTTTGAATCACCACCATTGCAAAGTGCATTTCCCCGAAACAGCAGGAATTCATCTCTGGGGAAGAGTAGGTAGTGTCTGCATCACTGCTTTCCTTTAGGTGCAGATGGTGCTCAACAAATCCCATTTTTACACCAGTTTAAGAACGGATGTAAAGAGCAACCAGAGGAAGCCACTTACCGTGCACAACAAGATGCTTTATTGACCCTACAAAAGGAATGAGATTACACGGGTTTCAGTGTCATCTACTGAAACCTTACCTATTAATTATTTACATATATTCAAGTAGGACACTAACAGTCCAAAGGATCCAATAAATCCTCTTGACCACACCCCCTCTCAGGCTGGCACTATTTTTGCAAGTATGCTCTCAAGCTGTGCGAAGACCTCCAGGCACACCTGTGGTTGCAGGTACCTTGTGCTCTTATGATTCCTTCTTCCCATTCTCAAATTAACATTCTGTTGATTAAAATAATGACAACCCACAGCTAAATCTAACCTTGGGTCCACAGAATATTATCGGTGAATTCTAGAGTATTTATAAGCTCATGCAGGTGATGGGGCTTCCTTCCATCACTTCCCTTTTGTAGTCCTGTAGGCCTCATTGTTAGGAATTTTTTCCTGTCTTCAACCTGAATTTTCCATTGTTTGATTTCATCTGGTTGCACTGTCTGCCTTTCTAAGCATTGCTAATGTGCCTATCACAATAGTTTCTAAGCATTCCTATAGGACCACCTACATGATTCCTTTCTCCACAGAAACTAAGAAATGGTCACGGATGTTTATTTTCTCTGACTTGTCTCCCATGCTGGCAGGCTGGATTCTAGAAGTTGGAGATAGGAAGTGTAACCCTCCCCAGGGGTATCCAGGGCTGTGAGGCATCTTGCTACCACCTACTCTTAGTGGAGGAAGCTTTGTCTGTGCCTGCAGTGGGTTGTGCCTCTATTCCACTGGCCCTGGGCAACACAAATACTCCCCTCTAGGTCTAGGCAGGCCTCTTCTCTCTACAGGTTAGCTATAGGCACACTCCAAACCCTCCGAGTGTCTCCAGCATGTCTAATCCCTATTCACTGAATACTCCCAGTGTTCACAGAGTCATTACTCCCAAAGGAACAGTACACCCCAGCTGACCAGTTACACCTCAGATCACCACTCTGCTCAACTCACAGCACTTTGATAAGTTTATCGTGAATACAAGCACAAGTTTATTTAACAAAGAATAGAGATTCAAGTGACAGCACATGGAAGGATTGGAAACAAAGGGTTACATTAAAAATGCACTCTAAAGCCTTGAATTAATTAATTAGCTGTTCTCAAGTCTGATGACCTATTGCTCACCAGCATTTTTAGCCATCCAGGTTGTGATCTCTTTTTCATGAGAGGAGCCACACTCTTAGCTTGTCTCCTAGGTGAAAGATAAAATCTTGTCCCCTCTCCTCCTGATGCAGACAATTGTCTCTTACTCCAGGAAGTCCCTTCTTCAGAGACTTCTCTTGGAGGTTGTGATGGGGTGCCCATCCCACACAAGGCCTGAAAGGGTTAAAGTGGCTCAACCATTAACCTGAAAGGCTGCACTTGGGGAAGAGCTAGGGATTGAAGTACTGATTGAAGAGGAAGCTCAGCTGGATGGAACAGAAGGGGCGTCTATAAAGCTGAGACTAGACAGGAGTTACAGAGAGAGAGTGAGTGCCTGCCTGCCTGCAATTCCTGTTCTAGTTAGAGTGAGTGAAGGCAAGGCAGGAAGTAGTCTAGGTATACAGCAGTAAGGGATAGAACTGTGCACACCATGACTGCTTGTTGTAGGGTTCCAGGGGTTGGAACCAGTGTAGAGGGTGGGCCTGAGTTCCCCTATCTGCCACTGGGGAAGTGGCACTGTTAGGGGCAGTGAAAAAAAAGACTGCCTAGGGCAGTGGGTCCTGTGAGACTTTGATGCATGTGATTTCACTGAAAGGGATAACCACAGTGACCTGGCTGGAGGGGCAAGCTGCAAAGTAGGAGCACTTGAGTCTTGAGAGAGAGAGAGAGAGAGAGAGAGAGCGCAACTGCAGAAAGAGGTGATGGCCTGGTAGAGCTAATCACCCGATGTGGCCAGAAGGAGGTACGCCAAAGGTGAGTAGAGCACCTTGTGACAGGGTTCCCTTCTTTTTATAAAATTCTCAGACTTGCACCTGTCCCAGACAGTAAACATAGCCTCTCTCCCTTTGGTGAACTATTATGTATATATCTGATCCATAAAAATCCCTATAAAACTCTGCACCCTTTGTGTCCTCTGTCAGTTGGCACCAAGAAGTTCCTGAGTCACAGGAAGACACTTCAGTTTACAAATGACTTTCTAGACCAGTTATATGTATATTTTAATACAGTAATTGCCCAGATCTTTTTAGCCATCTATATTTTGTATTGGAGGATTTTATAAAAATGCTTTGCAAAAATTCAGTGGGAGACTGTTAGATATGTTTCTGAAAAGCTAATAGGAGCAAATTTATCATCCTATATTTCATTTCATCAGATTGAACTTTGAAAAAATTGAAGTAAAATGCCATTGGTTATCAAACACAATATGCCATTCTGTGCAAGTAGACAGACTTTTCAGTTTCAACCTTTTCTTAACATGCGTGAAAACAAATTGTTAGTTCATATTTGCATCATTCCTTCAGCTAAACTTAATGATACACAGATATTTCCCCTTTCTTTCCTTCGGTAAGCCTCCTCCAAGGATGCAAAAAAAAAAAAAAAGCTTTGAAATGCAAAACCTACAGTCTCAACAAATGTACTTGGAAGTCTCTTATAAATAACCTCCATAACCACATCTTGTTTAAGTCAACTAAACTATGAAATATGTTGCATAATCCCAGAAGAACCTTTTACTGTAACTATGCCAGCTCATGATTTATAAAAGTATACAACAAATTGTTTGCTTTCACTGACACCATAGTATTTTAGAGTCAGATGCTCTTTTTTCTGGACTAGCCAGTGACAGCAGGATTATTTTCACAGGTGTAACAGTATGATTTGATCTTTTAACAGCCTCTCAGTTTCTCATAAATTCATGATGATCTCGTTAGTAAGGCATGCTAGTGGATAAAGAATCTGAGCCTTACTACGAATAGTTTTAGTGGTGTTTTTGTAGTAGTGGTGTTTTTCGCCCTCCAAAATATCCATCATTTTCACACACAGGAAGCATTGCAGACAAGTGAGCATCTAACATACAGGATATATGAAATTAATGGAAATTTTGATCATTCATGAAGTGACTTGTGGGACTCTTGTGTTACAATATGACTACAAAGCATAGGACAAAATGGGGACTGGTATAACACTAACATCTCAGTCTGAAGGGTGATTCGGTCTCACCTCTTAGTCCCTGCCCTGAAGTCTGTCTTTGCATATGCTTGCACAAAATATGCAGACCTTGCAGTAATCCCACCAATTTGAAAGACAATCCCTGGTACTGTGACAGGCAGAGAAGAAGAAAAACCTGCTACAGCTCATCAGAGAGCAGGCACAGATGCAACAACAGTTAGTACAGAATCTGATGAATCCCAGTATGGAGACTGAGTTGTACACAGGGAGTGACCATGAAAGATGGACCTAACGGATGACCCAGATGCATTCCTGCTAACACTTGAAAGGGTAGCTACAGGAGCTGGATGGGGTAAAGAAACATGGGCCCCCCATCTCTGTGGAGAAGCTCAGGCATCTTGCATGGCCCTGAGCAAGGAACAGGCCTTGGATTATGATGTTATGAAGGCAGCCATTTTAGATTGGGTAGAGCTCTCTGCGCCCCTCCCCCCAGAAAAACCAAACAGACAAAAAAACCCAGCAGAAATTATGGACTGCTTGTTGGATGAGGGGGTACAACCCAGGGCATATGTGATAAAGGTAACAAACTCGGCAATCTGCTGGCTGAGGCCAGATATTCGAACTGTGGGGAAAAGTATTGACCTAATAGTACTGGAACAATTTCTCCAGGGCTTCCCTGAGAATACCAAAGCCTGGGTAGGCAGCACCAGCCCGACAACACTGAAGACCATGATTAAACTCTCAGGATTTTTCCTAGAAGCTAATTTTCCCAGAAGAGAGGCCTGACCAGCTATGGGTCCAGAGCCGGGGAGCAGGAGAGGTGAACTGAAAAGCCATGATAAGAAAAAGGAGGAGGCAAAAGGAACTCTTTCAGAGAATTGGGGAATAGTGTGTGATATGGATGTGGAAGGGCGGCGGGCTGCTCTGAGAAGGAATGCAGACTTGCAAAATTCTGCAGATGGACTGGGACTCTCAGGGATGAGATAAAAAGGAAAGCACCTACTGTTGCTGTCAAGGTTCCTTCCCCACTCTGAACTCTAGGGTACAGATGTGGGGACCTGCATGAAAGACCCCCTAAGCTTATTCTTACCAGCTTAGGTTAAAAACTTTCTCAAGGTACAAACTTTGCCTTGTCCTTGAATCCTATGCTGCCACCACCAAGCGTGTTTAAACAAAGAACAGGGAAAGAGCCCACTTGGAGACGTCTTCCCCCCAAAATATCCCCCCAAGCCCTACACCCCCTTTTCTGGGGAAGGCTTGATAAAAATCCTCACCAATTTGCATAGGTGAACACTGACCCAAACCCTTGGATCTTAAGAACAAGGAAAAAGCAATCAGGATCTTAAAAGAAGAACTTTAATTAAAGAAAAGGTAAAAGAATCACCTCTGTAAAATCAGGATGGCAAATACCTTACAGGGTAATCAGATTCAAAACATAAAGAATCCCTCTAGGCAAAACCTTAAGTTACAGAAAGACACAAAAACAGGAATATACATTCCATTCAGCACAACCTATTTTACCAGCCATTTAACAAAAGGAAATCTAATGCATTTCTAGCTAGATTGCTTACTAACTTTTTACAGGAGTTCTGAAGAGCATTCCTGATCTGTTCTTGGCAAAAGCTTCATGCAGACAGACAGACCCTTTGTCCCCCCCCCCCGCCCCGCCCCCCCGCCTCCAGCTTTGAAAGTATCTTGTCTCCTCATTGGTCATTTTGGTCAGGTGCCAGCAAGGATATCTTAGCTTCTTAACCCTTTACAGATGAAAGGACTTTGCCTCTGGCCAGGAGGGATTTTGTAGTTCTGTATACAGAAAGGTGGTTACTCTTCCCTTTATATTGATGACAGTTGCTATTAAGATGGGAAGGAGGTGCCCAAGGAGAGTTGTGGACACTTCCTCGGGATGCTCATTGATCCAGTGGGATTTAGTGAAGTGCCATTGGAGGCTCCCAGGGCAGAAGTAGAGTCAGAATACATTAGTGAGGAGACAAAACTCTGTCCTATGGCAGAGGTACCCTAGAGGTAAAGGGGAAAACTTAGGTGGAAGAAGGTACAGGTAGTAGAGAGGTTACCCCAACTAGTCATAGTGGGTACGGACTGGAGCCCCTTCCTGTATAGAAAGAAAGCTGGTGGCTGGAGCCCTACATGGGTAAAAAAGGCCAAATGAGGAAAGAGGAAGAAGGGCCTGAGTCAGCAGAATCAGACCACCCTAGATACAACCCAGGAGGAAAATAGAACTGGCCAGGAAAAAAGCATGAGGAAAAAGAAAAGGTAGAACTAGGCTTGGGAAAGAAGAGCAGCCCACACTCAGTCCTAGGAATTGAACAGCCCTGCGAATCTGCATCACAGGAAGGGTGACAGGAGAAATGCCATTACCCAAAGGCTAGACCATGGTACTAGGAGAACCAGAGGCCTTAAGGGAAGGAGGAGAATGGGGGACAACAGCAGGCCCTACCCCAACACAAGGAGGAAGAAGACAAGGAGAGTAGGCCTATAGGCTGCCCCTGGTGCAAAATCTGTGGGCTGAGACTGAATTATGGGGATGTGATTTCAGAGGGTGGAGAATGGAAGGAGCCAGAAAAGGTAGCCTATAAGACCACGCTAGGAGCAAACAGCAATGTGAAGAGGCAAGTGACTCCTACAAGGATGGGGTGGGGGTGGGGAATCTTGCTCTTAGGTAAGCAGGGGAGATGAGTGACACAGTGCTGATACCTAATAGATAGGTCAGCACTCTGATCACTGTAGCCTCAATTAGTTTCCCCAATCATGGCTGGCTGAGGAAATAGGGAGGAATGAGCTAGTCGGAAGGGAAGCTGGGTGAGTTAAGGAACTAAATGGCCCATCAGATGATTAGGTTGATAAAAGGTGGGAAGGAATTGTTACTTGGGGTCAGAGTGAAAACAAGGCTAGCTATGCCCATACTGAAGAAGATCTGTTCATCAGGGCCCTGGGAGGGGGGGGGGAAAGGGCTGAAGGTAATAGGGTCATAGGTGTCAGACTTGACTGTACAGGTGTTGGTGGAGGGGACTTGAATAAACTAATATGGTGTGGACACTAAAAGAGGAGAATCTGAGCAGTTTCTGTGGTGATCAAGAATGGGGGCGGTGGGGTGCAAGCCCCATTACAGCTTTGCACAGTTTGTCCCCAATCCTGACAGGAGTTTGGATGCTGCTGTAAGATCCGTAATAATTTCTCACTATACTATATTATTGCTCTCCTTTTGAGAACCTCCACTTCTATCTCCATATTTATGATAGTCGCAGGTCTGGCCTTGGAACTGCTATCACATGCTCAACCAATAGTCCCCTCTTGTGGATTCAACACTCCCTGGCATAAAATCAGCTGATGTTACATTACTGCCTCAGGCGTTGGGCTGGCTGCTTTCACCCCGACTATGCTACTGCCTTTGAAACTGCAAAACAGATTTTTATGCTCAAATCTGATTTCACAGAGCCAGAACATTTTTAGAAAACATTTCCTTTCAAAATGTTTGCTCTCTGATTCTAATTTATAAAATGGAGAAATAAACATAATCCATCACAACCAAACAAAATCCTCTTCAGAAATGGACCAACTGAAGTATACACTTCCAAATCATCTCCCTCACATCAGCAAGCTTTGTCAGAGAACCATTAACTGCTATACTCTGAGGTCCTAATGGACTTCTCCTTTGGTCCATCACGAGTCAGCCATTGCTGTAAAAGTCTCTCTTTTTGAAGCCATTTTGTGTTTCTAGTCTGTTCAGTTTCTTTTCCCCCTTGAGTCAACACGGTACTGGAGCACCGATAAGATCAGATGCTTTGGCTTTCAGAACTCTGCTGTTATGATTTATAAACCCTTCTGTCATATAAACCGTCTTCCAGCAGGGATAGTGACATTCTTCATTGGCATGTAGCGATTTGTTGGTTTTATCCAACCCATCAAGGGGACACTTGTATGGTGCCTGGAGCTGCTTTCCATGGCACAAATCATGTAAATCAAATACATCATCAAAGCAACTAAGACAAGTGATGGATATGATTCATGCCCAGTAAATCTTTTTTTTAAAAAACACCTAGAATTTCAATATTTTAGCTTTCCTTAATATTTTCCATGCTGCAGGTTCTCAAGTTCAAAGGTTTCCTGTCAGTAATACACACAATGCAAAGTTATGATACGTGAAAAGAGAGAGGCGACTTTTTTTTTTTTTTAAACTGGACGTCTTGGTGAAGACTGGTCACCTCTTTTGTGCCTCCACCGAAGTGAGTAATCAGCAAGTAGAGAGTCCATCAATGGTTCTAGCCTTAAAATCACAAAAGTTTGGAGGCTTGCTGAAGACCATATACGAGGGATTATTTTCTTTCTTGGCATTCCTTGAAGATGACAGAGTTCTGGGTCCTGAAGTTCTGAAATTCATACTAATTTGTCCTTTAAATGTTGGCTGATACTTCTCACCCCACTGATGAAAGAGCCCTACCTACTAAAAATGCTAGAATAATTTCACACTTTTTTTTGTTAGCTGTGAGGTTACAGCTCAATATGAAAGGTTTGAAAACAGAAAGGAATATTTTCCTGGAAAAGAGTGTTTGATTTGGCAAATACTTATGAAAAGATCACAGATTATAAGAAAATGGATCCAATTATTTTATACCATTTATCTCTGCTTTCTATTGCTGTATTACACAGACACAAGACAACCATTTTCAAGCAATCAGGAGACCCAATAAATAAATATTATTTGGATATTATCTATGTGTACATTCTGTTCCCATATACGATTAGCTCTCCATTGTGCTTCTGGATTTTTTTGATGTGGTAGCAGTTTGTGTAAATTTACACATTCTTTGTACTTTTGTTCTCCTTTGCCTATCCTTCATTGATCCAAACATTTGACTTTCATCTGTTATCTCTGGAAACCAAATAAATAGTTTAAAAATAATATTTACACACAGCAATTAGCCAAAAACTTGGCTACTGTGATAGCTTCAGCCCCTTCCTCGGGGTTTGTATAGCCTGAGATTAATTTGGTGCCTTGTGCGTTATATTTCTGAAACGCTAAGTGAGTTTCTTAGCTCCCTATACAGATGCACTTAAATCTAGAATTCCACTTATTTCTGATTCCATGGTTGTTCACAATAATTTACAGCCTGTCAGCCACTTCCACAACGGGTGCCTGAACACTTTCCTAAAAGTGCAACTTTCATGGCCCAGTGTTCTATTGAAATATTCTATGCCAAAGGCTGAATATGAACTTGCAGACCATTTTGAAAAGATACAGAAATCCAGTTCTGGGTAGTCTTTTTAACACAGAGAGTCCTCAGGCATACAGTTTTACTGTGAATTCTTTCATTGCAGGCAACTCTTATATATTCTCCATAAAGAATATATATAAATCCTTTTTAAAATAAATATTTCTAAGTTGTGTTAGAAATATAATAGCATGCTGTTATAAAACAATAAATGGGAGTATAGGAATGTCTCTAATACATTATTTTACAGAATGCTGCTTTTTAGATGGACTTTTGTTCCTCTTGTGTGAGGTGTAATGTATCCATGTGCTGCTGACCGTCACAGTTACAAGATAAATTACACAACCATCACACTTATTTGATAAATTACACAAAGACCTTGATATGTGGCATTAGAACCCTGTTCCTTCAGCTCCAAAAAACACAGGCTTCTGCTTCTTCATATGAAGGAGACTACCCTTGGCCCCAAATCCAGTGATTACTGAGGGAAGAGTTATTTGAAATTACCTGAACTTCCCATGTTTGTGGACCTGGATGCTAATCCAATGTTGAAATCCACATAGATTCTATCTACAGATCACTCCTAGCATGTACCAGTACTAAAGGCTCAAGGTAACTAAACGGTACTATAACCCTTCAAGATAATGTCCTTACTGCCTTGTCAATATGTGCATGTGTGTGCTGGTTGGTAATGACGGGGTACAAGTACAGGCCAACTCATTATCTATCCGCTAATAGAGTAAATCCTGTTAGCCAGTGGAAATTGTGCAAATAATCAGGGTAACTCCCTGAGAATGATCATTAGAGTCCTGTTTAAAATTTATGAACCTGCAGTATGTGTTATACTGGACACAACCAAAGACTAATTCTCTCCTTTATAAATACATACATGCATGCTCACTGAGAGATGTATATGTATAAAATTGAACAGAAAGTTTTTCCTGGAACTGTTAGTAAAAGAAGAACAAATCTTTCGATCACTCTCTCTCTTCTGTCCCTTCTGCCCTTCACTCCCACCCTGAATTCTGTGGTTAAAAAGATGCCATTATGCCAGTTTCCAGTAAGTATGACAAACTGTTCTAATTAAGCCATTTAAAACAACAGTTTTATTGCAAACATATGTGAAAACAAATGTGTTTTTAAATTAATTTTCCATTGCTCATTTGTGCAAATTAGACAGTTTCAAATCAATTTAAATGTGATTTAGGAAAATTAGAATTGCTAAGACCCACTATTTTGTAACAAGAAAATAAGTTCTTGTTATTTGAAATATGTACCTGTAATGCATGCTTAAACTAATGTTTTTTTTTTAATTCAACCATCATAACTATTTTAACTACAGTAATTTGTAAATATTTTAATTTAGGGACGATGAATAACCTGTGACTTACCATGCAGGACTTTTAAAACTAGTAAATGCAGATAAGAAACGTTTTTAAGATTGTAATTCAATTGATCTAGCATGACACGCTATTTAAGTACTACTCTAAGGATCTATTGATGTCTTCATTATAAAGTCATTTTAAGGGGGTTATTATTCAGCCAGTGTTTGTGGTATTATCTCCAGTCTGAAGTCACAATTAAGTAGGAGATATCTGCAGAAACTTCTAAATTACAAATTAAAATAGCATGAAAATGAAGAAGTTGTTGGAAATGTACTTTAGGAAAACATTTTTTTTAAAAAATACATAGCATAAAAATGAATAGAAACAATGAGCAATGCAAAAAAAGCAAAAGCTGGGCTGTGTGGGTGATGAGGTATTGCACATTCCAGAAATAAGTGTTCTGTATATTGGTGCACATATAGAATCTATAACTATCATTTTTCAAAAATGTGCAAAGCACACAATCTGTATACAGTTACAGAAAATGATTCAAGTACAGCATGAGGTAAACTGTGTTAACTGAAACAGTGTTCCAGGTCAACATGGAGGGGCAAAAAAGAATGGACAATAACTTTCCAGTTGAATGGAGAACCTGTCAATTAACTTGAAACAACAACCCAGGCCAGCATGCTATCAGAAAATCAAAAATAAAACTGATTTAGAATATGCAAAAATCAAGTTCACAACATAAAGTGGAGAGAAGTTGCCAGTGATTGGGATAGCAAGTACATATTTATGTAAAGACCATGTGAGATTATGTACCTTTCTAACTAGGTGTGTAAATTCAGCCTCTCTAGGAGATTAAAATGTATCATCATCATCATCCAGCGTTTGGGGCAGCAACGAAGCTCCTCCAACTGCTGTCTGTTTCTGGCAAGTCTTTCAATGGTTCCCCCGCTACCCCAGGTTTTTCAGTTTGGCTTCCATAGCTCTTCGCTATGTTGTTTTCGGGCGGCCTCGTTTTCGCTTGCCATCAGGTGTCCATCTTATTGCTAGTCTGGTGATGGAATCAGTTTCCATCCGAAACACATGGCCAATCCATCTCCAACGCCTCCTGGCAATAATGGTGCTCATATCATCTTGGCTGCACTATGTCAATAGATCTTCATTTGAGATTGTTCTAGACCAAAAGATACAGAGGATTTTTCTGAGGCAGGTTGTATGGAATGAAGACAGTTTGGGCATGTCATACTTTCTCATTCCCCAGCATTCTGCACTATAAAGTAACGTTGAAAGTACGTAGCTCTGATAAATCTTGAGTTTGGTTTTGGTTTTGTATGTTGATGATTTCCAGACTGTATTTAAGCTCCTGTAGGTGTTCCTGGCTTTATTTATTTTGTTCTGGATATCCTAGCTTGTTCCACCACCCTGGCTGATGTACTGCCCAAGTATGTGAATGTTTCTACTTGGTGAGAACATAATCCTCTATCCGTACTGGTGATGGTGAGGCAATACTAAAGGTCATACAATCTGTTTTATTGCGGTTGATTTTTCGGTCCAATTTGCTGGCGGGATGTTTTTTCTTGTATATGGTGTTGGGTATGTGACAGGAGAGAGAGATCATCTGCAAAGTCCAGATCTTCAAGCAATGAGAAGGGTGTCCATTTAATGCCTCTTGGCATGTATTCTGTTGTATGCTGCATTACCCAGTCAATGGCAATGTTGAAGAGGATTGCAGACATGACACACCCCTGATATACTCCTGTTTTGACTTCAAAACTGAGCTCACTGTGATCAACACTGCATGTGAAGTTGAAATAAAAGCTTTTGATTATGTTGATTATACAGACAGGGATTCCATATGCCCGCAGAATGTGCCATAGGCTGGTCCTGTGAATGCTATCAAAAGCCTTCTCAAAGTCTACGAAATTTATGTAGAGTTGCCATTGCCATTCTAAGCACTGTTTTATTATGTTTTGTAGAGTGAAGATCTGGTCTGTGCATCCATGCCCTTTCCTAAAACCAGCTTGCTCTTTTCTGAGAATGCTATTGACTGCCTCTGATATACAATGGACTATAATCTTACACAATACTTTGCTTGGCACAGACAAAAGTGTGATACCACACCAGTTATTACAATCACTGAGAGTTCCTTTCTTTTGGTATCTTCACTATAACCCCGTTGGTCCACTCATCTGGCACGTTTTTCCTTTCCCAGACTGATGTACATAGAGGGGCCAGGATAGATGCTGCTAACTCAGGATTTCATAGACTCATAGAATAACAGAGTTGGAAGGGACCTCTGGAGGCCATCTAGTCCAACCCCCTGCCAAGAGCAGGACCAATCCCAACTAAATCATCCCAGCCAGGGCTTTGTCAAGCCTGACCTTAAAAACTTCTAAGGAAGGAGATTCCACCACCTCCCTAGGTAACGCATTCCAGTGCTTCACCACCCTCCTAGTGAAAAAGTTTTTCCTAATATCCAACCTAAACCTCTCCCACTGCAACTTGCGACCATTACTCCTTGTCCTGTCATCTGCTATCACTGAGAATAGTCTAGATCCATCCTCTTTGGATCCACCTTTCAGGTAGTTAAAAGCAGCTATCAAATCCCCCCTCATTCTTCTCTTCCGTAGACTAAACAATCCCAGTTCCCTCAGCCTCTCCTCATAAGTCATGTGTTCCAGACCCCTAATCATTTTTGTTGCCCTTCGCTGGACTCTCTCCAATTTCTCCACATCCTTCTTGTAGTGTGGGGCCCAAAACTGGACACAGTACTCCAGATGAGGCCTCACCAATGTCGAATAGAGGGGAATGATCATGTCCCTCGATCTGCTGGCAATGCCCCTACTTATACACCCCAAAATGCCATTGGCCTTCTTGGCAACAAAGGCACACTGTTGACTCATATCCAGCTTCTCGTCTACTGTCACCCCTAGGTCCTTCTCTGCAGAACTGCTGCCGAGCCATTTGGTCCCTAGTCTGTAGAGGTTCATTGGATTCTTCCGTCCTAAGTGCAGGACTCTGCACTTGTCCTTGTTGAACCTCATCTGATTTCTTTTGGCCCAATCCTCCAATTTCTCTAGGTCCCTCTGTATCCTATCCCTACCCTCCAGCATATCTACCATTCCTCCCAGTATAGTGTCATCCACAAACTTGCTGAGGGTGCAATCCACACCATCCTCCAGATCATTAATGAAGATATTGAACAAAACCGGTCCCAGGACCGACCCTTGGGGCACTCCGCTAGATACCGGCTGCCAACTAGACATGGAGCCATTTATCACTACCCGTTGAGCCCGACAATCTAGCCAACTTTCTACCTACCTTGTAGTGCATCCATCCAGCCCATACTTCTTTAAGGATTTACCTTGAACAATTCTGCATTCAAGTTATCCTTGCCAGGAGCTTTCCCATTTTTAAGGATTTTTAAGGATTTGATGGCTTGAATGATCTCTTTCTTAGTTGGGGTGTCTGTGTTGATATCAAGATCTTCTTCTGCCTCCTGGATGTTTGCTTCCTCTTTAGGTGGCTCCCTGTTAAGCAGTTCTTTGAAATGCTCTGTCCAGAGCATTTCTTGTTCTTTTTCAGTTATTAGTAGGTGGTCTTGTTTGTCCCTGATGAGAGTGTTTATTGGTGTCTGCCATTTGCCACTGATAAGCCATGTCATTTTGTAGATCGGTCCTTGTTCACCACGAGCAGTTGCATCCTCTGCTTGTGTTGCCAGATTATCAATATAATGCTGTTTGTCCACTCTCACAGGGTGTTTGACCTCCCGGTGTGCCTTGCTATACTGCTCGCGGTATTTGTCCTTTAGCTTCTGGGATTTTGTGTCTAAAACTTTTTTCTTCAGGGCTCCTCTGGTTTCTATGGCGTTCCATGTGCTGGGTGTAATCCACTCCTTCCTTCTCTTCTGCTTGTAGCCTAGACAGACTTCACTGCAATGTTTTATAAATTTTGGTTACTTTATCCCACTTCTTGCTGATCTCCTCATCTGCATTCCCCTCCACTTCATCAAGGTTTGCAAGAGCTTGAAACCTGTTCTTTATCTGCAGAACGAAGGCTTTCAGGGTATTTTATTTTATTATATTTCAGGGTACTTTAGCTTGTCAATGTCATAATGTTGACGTTCCTTGTTTGATGGACCCACAATTCTCAGTTCCAGCTTGATGGAGGCTGTCACAAGGTGGTGGTCACTGCCAACATCTGCACCCCTTCTCACTTTCACATCTGTCAGCGAGCGTTGCCATTTGCCATTGATCATGATAGGGTTAATCTGGTTCTTATCTCTGCCATTTGGATAACACGTCAGCTTGTGAATTTCACGATGCTGAAATAGGGTTCCGCCAATGACTAGGTCATTCATATTACAGAAATCAAGAAGCCTCTCTTCATTTTCATTCATGGTGCCACACCCATGTCTTCCCATTGCTCTGTTGTTTGTATTATTCTTACTGACCTTGGCATTTAGGTCTCCCATGACGATAGTTAGGTCGTGGCGTGGTACTCTCTCCATCTGCGTCTGTAATGTAAGGTAGAATTTGTCCTTTACTTCTTCATCACTGTCATTTGTTGGAGCATAACACTGAATCAAGGTGATATTATGTTTTCCTTTCAGTCTGGCTCTCACAAGTCTGCTCCTGATGGACTTCCATTCAAGCAGGGAATGCTCCACTCCCTTCTTCAAAAGGATGGCAACACCCTCATTGTGTTGTCCATCATCCCATCCAGAATACAGCAAAGTTTCTCCCAAGGCTGTTGTTAATCTTCCTGATCCCGTCCATCTGCTCTCGCTGACACCCAGGATGTTTAAGATGGAGTGTCTCATCTCTGCTGTGACCTAAGCTAACTAGACTAAAATTTATACCTTTGATAATTTTTTTCCAAATGGACATCCTGTCTGAACTAAATAGAAGTTAACATGCAAAAAATCTCTCTGGTGTGTTTGAAATTGGTTACAGTGCAGGCACACAACCTTGAGGTTTATTACTCCACCTAGAGTAGGAAAATTCCATCTAAAGTGAGACCAGCTATAGAAGGAATTAAAATGGATGGAGGAAAATAAATTGTAAGTATCCATGAACTGAAGTGGCTATATCCAATGGAGCTGGTAGAAAATAAGTCTCTGACAATGGGTCTGATCAAAAGAAAATTAATAATTCTATAGAGAATTCTTTCTGCTCCCAACTGTGGCAGAAATAAGTAAAACATCAGTTGGAATGAATATTTTAATATTTTGGACACATTCCAGGGAATTTGGCAAATGGAACTTTCCACATCTAGAGCTAACCACCACATTTGCTACAGAACTTGGTTTTCCTGCAGTTACAACTTAGCATCTAAATGCACTAGGCAAGTCTGTTTGTCCAGGTAATAATATGGCTCCTACCATCATAGTATTTGAATGCCTCCCAACTACTTAAAAATACAAAATACACTGATAGTATCTTGTTTTCTTTCCAGCCTATAAAAGCATCCCTCTCAAATGCCCAATCTATGAGTGTCTGACAGAAGTATCTTAAATGTGTGACAAATGATCAAAATACAGAACATCTGAGTCATGATGTATGTTGCACCATAACTGACAGATTATAATGGTTTTAACTTTCTCATTGTGTGAAATGAATAAACCAATTTGTTTAAAAAAGAAAATAGGAAAAAAACCCACACAAATTCTATCATGTGCCACCATGGAAGCCTACCGCATGACTCACTGGGAGGCTCTGAACCCAGAACTGACCCCTATCATTTGAGCTAAAGGAATGTGTGATCCTCCTGAGGACTAGCTAGGAGGGGGGATGTGACATACACACCGTGTCAGTGGGTTAAATGACTATTTGCTAGACAATAGTGGAATGTTGGGGATCAGGATACCACTCCTGGTCCTAGAGAGAAGGGTTAGCTAGTGGTTAGACCAGCGGCAACCCATGCTTGCGATATTAAGTGTTTAAGTGCACAGAAATACAAGCAATAGTCAGTGGAAGAGTATAACTTAGAATTTATGGGCTCCTGGCTCTCTGCAGTGTATCCTCTCCCAAGCCAAAGCGTCTTTAAAAAGTGAATCTTTCACTTTCCTTCTTCCTCTTTCATTGCCTGGCTTGGCCATTCTGCAGAATAAGGAAGCTGAGTCACCCAAAACATATCATTCCAGGACAATTGACTTCTGCATAGAAGATATAGCTTGTTTTTATAATTTTTTTTTTATTTTTTAACAAGAAGTAATGGTCTCAAGTTGCAGTGGAGGAGGTTTAGGTTGGATATTAGGAAAAAAACTTTTTCACTAGGAGTGTGGTGAAGCACTGGAATGGGTAACATAGGGAGGTGGTGGAATCTCCTTCCTTAGAGGTTTTTAAGGTCAGGCTTGACAAAGCCCTGGCTGGGATGATTTAGTTGGGGATTGGTCCTGCTTTGAGCAGGGGATTGGACTAGATGATCTCCTGAGGTCCCTTCCAACCCTGATATTCTATTATATGAGGTTTAAACAATGGTTTAGAATAATAAACTTGACTTCTATAGAAAGAATTATATAAATTGAGTGAGTTGGCTGCGAGAGGTGTTCTGGACTAATTGTTACAGTAGTTATAATTTAGCAGCACCACAAACGGTTGCACCAGTCTTTCCATTTGGTAAAAACAATTTTCAGTTTAATACAGTTGTAACTTTATTTTGATGTAGCATATGGTGTTGAAGTCCTACCTGGAGTACTATTTTTAAATTGGATTGGCCATTTTGGATAAAAAAAAATCCAGAGGGTTTTTGGTGAATTCAGAAATCTCTCTATTTTAAAAAGAACATTTGCAGGCCATGGGCTAGTTCCTCAACCAGCATAAAACAGCAAAGCTCCACTGAAGTCAAAGAGCTACCATTGTTAGTTAATAACAGTAGGGGGGCTTCCCTGAGAATGGATACATGAGACCCATTTCCCCCCATTTTATACAATGTAAAAAACAGTCCAGATAAAATGCAATAATCTAATAGTCCAAAATGTATTTGTCAAACACTCAAACTTTTGCATGAACTGTCCTGAATCTTCATTTGGATGGAAAACTTCCATCTGTTCCAATTTCTCCCCCCAGCATACTACGTCAACTTTTCACTGCAGAACATCTCCAAAGTCCCAAGAATATCATACAAAGGAGACGGAGTCCATCAAGCCAGGCTGCCCTCTTTTTGGAGTCTTAGTGCTGCAAATTTCACATGTTTCCCAGGAGGTTTGCAAAGGCTTCCCTTAAAATCAGGAACTGTTCCACAGGGATTCTGTTGGCAAATAAATGTTTAGGCGACAAACGAAACTCATGCTGCAGTGTTGTCTGGTGCATCATAGCTGGTATAAGAGTCACTGGTATCCCTCTTTTCCAAAACAGCTGGTGAAGATGGACCACTTTTTTCCCCTCCACTCCCATCCCCGCACTGTTTGAATATTGGACAAGTATAGAAAATTGTCTAAATTCTCATTTTGCCCGGCTTACAGCCATGGATTGGTCTTCTGGGAGTTCCACAAATGATCTAAACGGACCGAGGAAGCAAATGGCATAACTAGAATTGGATTTGCTAGTCTGTCTTCTGTTAGTTTGTATCACAGCCTTAAAGTCATTTAAACTTGGGGAGTAAGGAGGAAGTGGGTGAGGTTGATCGTGTCAATAGATACTGCACAGCTCAGGAATCATTTTCTTGGGTTGTGCAAATGTACAAATCTGTAACACAAGGTTTTACAGCCTATGATGTAAAGGAAATAGGCTGTAATTAATAACTAGAGGATTTGAACATAAATGATTTATGTTCTATGTTCCTGTAAATGAAAGAATTCTATCTGTTTACACTTCCACTCTTATTAATGACTCAGTGTTTTACCTTTCCAGATTCTCTCTTCCTGCTTTTACACTACTTATTTAGCCAGGTAATCCTTTTGCTCAGCCTGTGCTGATTGAGATGCTTTTGGAAAGAATCCAGACAGCATTTTCTGCTTTGCTCCAGATGTTTGCAATAATGTACTACTGAAGTGAATACCAGTGGTAAAAGGATACTTTTTCACAGGAAATAGTTTGCATCTGACACCAACCAATGGCTCCTTGGGGGGTGAGGGGGAGAGGAGGTACAAATTTGTTGGCTGACAGTTAACCAGTAAACAAACACAAGCTTTGTAACAAAAGCTTAAATATACCATCTGTAATGACTTATTAAAAGATCAGTGATTTAATTTTGTATATTAAACTGAACAGTGATACAAAATGACTAAATATTAATCTGATTCATTTTTTTTTCAGGATTCATCTAGAAAAGATTGCTCTGCCAAACGCTTTTGCAACCACTACCTCTCATTCAATCCCCACCCTCCTTTTTTTTCTTTTTCTTTTTTTCTTTTTTTTTTAAGAAGTCCAACTTAAACATTCGTTTTATAGCTTTTTCCTGGTAGCTTCTTAGCATATGCCCAACACAGCAATGATCCAATACATTGCGTCTTGTACCTCTTCTCCCCCCTAGGTCTTTAAAAATATTTTTGCATGATGCTTACAATAGAAAAGATAATATCTTTTCTGAACATAAACCTTCCCCCTCCCCCCCCAGTAACCATATTTCATCTCCCTTCCACTGCCCTGCCTCATTTATTTCCTGAAGTTATCAGAAGATAATGTTGCATTGTTTTGGCTGTAAAGATCATGTTTTACTTCCACCCTCTCTCCACTGAAGGAGAATGGACAAAATGTATGGGGCCAAATTTTTGAAGTTTAAATTTGTCAGTGGAAACATAATTTGTGCATGCAAAGCATGAATGTGAATGCACATCGAGCAGTTTTGCCCTCAGACCAAGTAATAAGATGGCTATCTCACTTGCATGGCCACAGCCTATTGTTTGTGAAATCAAAGGATTGTTTACAAAACAATGCATGTAAAATTAGAAGCAGCTTATTAAAATTTGTACGATAAAATGAATATGCTCCCTTGTGTTACCAGCACTAATTAATTACTTGTATTTTACTTCTAGTGTTTTAGGAGCAGAGATGCTACGTTATGGAGGTGACTTGAATCCTAACAGCTCCACAGCTAATAGTGTGTTGCATTCTACACTTGGAAAAGTTGTAAATCCCATAATTAAACAAGAAAATGCACACAAACAAGTCCCCCAGTGCCTGAGAAAACACAAAACATTTGTGTTTTCTTAGGCACTTAACTGGGACTTAATTGGCATAAAATACTATGGCCTCTTGGGCCACAATTTCAAGCATCACAAACTTGACATCTCATACAGGGCGTGACCTACAGAAAAGCATATGACAGAGAACTAGCGGGGTGTAATCCCAAATACAAAATGTTTGGCTCGTTTGCTATAACAGTTTTGGTTTTAGTATGGAAACCAGTTGAGAACTACATCTTCAAGGAGGACTTAAGCTTGCTGATGCTGCATTTCTGACTAGCTAGTCTTCCAGCTCTGCCTCCCTTTTCTTAGCTACCCCTATGCCAACATCTCCAGCCTCCCTGTGATTAGAAAAGCCGTGGCAGCAAGCATCCCAGTCCAGCAGAACTAATAAGGTGCATTGGATTAGACTATTTTTGTGATAATGGACATGTGACACTCTACTGGTGAGCCTCAAGAAGTGGGGCATGGAAGTGAGATGCAGGGAGGGCAGGAATGGAATAATGGGGACTTAATAGGATGGGAAGGCCTGAAGGGGAGCTTCATAAAGGGAGATGTAGGAATCATGGGGACAGAAAGCAAGACCACAGGGGAGAGGTAAGAATTCCTGGGACTGGAATCTGAGTTGTAGGTGGGGGAAAGACATTTCATTTTATTGGTCCATTAAAAAATGGAGGAATCCTTCACTCACAAGCTTGTTAACTTAGTAGCAGTGTTGAAAGAAAATTCACTTAAGCATACTTGGCCTAAATCTTGGGAATTGCTGACTAAAACAACATTAACTTTCACACCAAGCTTAAGTCACATGCCTTGCCAAACATCATTAAACCCAAATTACACCTCCCAGCTGCAGTGTAACCATACCTTCAGGCTCCACAACAAACTCATTTTAGTTCTTATGCAGAATCGCACTCACAATATCATCCTTCCAGCCTTAAGGGAAAAAATCGAGAAAGAGGGGGTTTTTTTGTGTGTCTGAATAATCTAATATATCCTTTACCAGCATGCAAATGTCCATGGGAAACATATCTTAAAATCTGAGGTCAGAGTTTGGGTTGTGCATTTAAGTGGAACTGGATGTGAGCAGTGTGACTGGTTATAAATTAGAATTGAAAGGGTATTTGTTCGGAGCTGAAGAGTCTGAATGTGTTTGGGTAGTAAAATAAGTGAACTGATGTGGAGTGCCCTAAGTGATGATTAACTTTACTGACAGGTAAGGTTGCCTTAACTGATAATTTTCACATATTTAGGAAATGAAATGCACTTGAGCAATCTTAGCCCAAACTTATTCAATTTCTTGTGTGTATCCACAAAGCCAGGAATTACATAGCCCTGATTGTTTTCTTTTAAATGGGTAACTTTAATCTTTTATTATTTGCTAGTTTTGTTGTAATAAGTTGAAATCAAATTGGTAAATTTAAGAGTAACTATACTCTTTTTTTTTTTTTTCCCATTGTGTGATTGAGTCCTCTAACAACATGCAGTCACCTCTGGTCTGAACTTAAACAGCCATTGTAACTTTATCAGCAATGTTACATATCAATGTAGGAATAAGAATTGAGAGAGAATAACATATCCAGTTAACAATATGAGAAATTCAGGAACCAGAACACAAATTATCCATATTGGAATGATATTAGGTCAGATACCACTATACTTTTGGGGAGTGGAGGAGAACATAAGATGTAAAAATGGATTTTGATGTTATCTAGAAGACTTTACTTTCAGCAGCACAGTGGCTTTCTAGTAGACTTTCTCCAATTATTCATGACAGATATTCATTATGATGTAATCTTTTTTGTCAGTTCATAAATCATTTGTGAATTGCTCCTGTTTTTTGTAACTATTCTAATTAGCATGTGCTAAACAGGTTTGCATAGGAACTATAAGCCATATAGTTTCCCTTTGACTATAAAAAGTGCATGATTGGTTACTACGGAATGCATGTATCCTACATGGTACAGTATGAGCTCCTTGATGCTGTTCTTTTTAAATAGGCAAATGACTAATTGATGAATAACTTGTACTGCACTTTCAATGTGAATTGTCCATGTGATTTGTACAAAAAATGTATAGCGTGATCCATGAACATTTTCACAAATACCCATGACTGCCTGAATGTTCTCAAACCATGGATATGACCTCACAAACAACTGCAAATTGGACTTGCTGCTTGTATTCATTAATCATTCTTAGTATTATTCAATTGCCTTTATTACTTAGCACAATGCTGAAACAGTGGATCAGCTCAAACTCCAAAGGAAAAGTGCCATCTAACTGAGTTATCAAAACAAACTCTTGCAACCTCTTGGTTTTTCTTTAGTGTCCCATCCAATTACTGATCATACCTAACCCTGCTTAACTTGTGTGCTTTAATGGGATCACAGTTGGCAGTGGTATAGCTGAGTGCCATGTTCCTTCATTGAGTATTCATTTAATTGTTTTCTGGTATGAAGCACAAAGTAGTGCCAGGACAAAAATCTATGTGCTGAATCTTGAACTTCTTAAGATGTTTTTGCTCAGAGAACTTCCCCAGGTAAATGGAAATTAAAGTTTTTAAGGAAAATAAACTTGGTCCAGGAGGAACCTTCTCCCCTCCACTTTAAGAAATTCATTAAGAAACTTACAAAAGAACCAGTTTGCACAAAATCCTCTGTGGGATTTGAGGTGGAGCTGCATAACCCTCAGCGTGCATGAGGAGAGATTGCTCTCTATGGCTTAGCAGCTCTGCTCCATGGCCACTGCAACATAGCCCCGTCTCCAACCTGCTCCCTGCTAGCAGTACTGCTATTGTAACTGGCCTTTTTGTGAACTGTGCAAAGAGTTGAGGATATTGTCGGGGTGGCTTCTCGTGCATCCCTGGTTCTAGGTAACTTCTCAAGGGCCTATCACAATTGTGCAAACCTGCGTGGGTGAAAAGGTGACAAACCAAAGAGGAATAAGAAATGAGCTTCTTCCTCAGAAGATGATGGATGAATTCCACTCTACATTATGGTTTACAGGTAGGCTTTGAATTTTTTTTTTAAATCAGTAAATGTCAATTTTTCACCCTACACACACAAACCAACAAAAATCCATTGATAACAAACTTATAGGCAGGCAAAGTAAGAAAAATGCTGCTTGAGAATTTATTAGTTTGAATTAAGTCTATTTACTTTGTGTATCTGTACATGTGATGTTGACAATTTGTGTTAATGATTATAAAGCTTTAACTCTTTGAATCTCAACGTCTGTTGTCATTAATCAGTGGGACCCCCCATTGATCCCTTAATTTATTGCAACTGTGACAAATTTATTAAAAATGCTTAACTCATAATTTTGAACACCTGTGAAAACAAATTGATAACTGAAATAAACATCTATATTATCCATCACTTATATATAATTTAATTCTACCAAGCCTATTTACAGGTAAAAGTGGGGTACTATTAGAAAAGGATTTCAAAGAGATGATGAAAGAGTGTAAGGGATTAAACTGTAACAAACTTTAGGACTAGAGGACGTTCATCTAGACCAGGGGTGGGCAAACTATGGCCCGCGGGACCTTCCTGCCCGGCCCCTGAGCTCCTGGCCATGGAGTCTTGCCCCTGGCACCTCCCCCGCAGCCATGCCCACCTCCCAGGCTTTCAAATAAGCTGTCCTGCCGCTATGAGCGACCTTGTAAGGGGATGGGGGGGCAGGAGGTCCCGGGGGGCAGTTGGATGGGGCGGAGGTTTGGGGGGGGGCAGTCAGGAGACAGGGAGCGGGGGGGGGGGGGTTGGATGGGGAGTGGGGTCCTGAGGAGGCAGTTAGGAACAGGGGTCCTGGAAGGGGGTGGTCAGGGGACAAGGAGTGGGGGAGGGATGGATGGGTTGTGGGTCCCAGGGGGCCTGTCGGGAGTGGGGGTGTGGATAGGGGACAGGGAGGGTTGGATGGGTCGGGAGTTCTGAGGGGGGCAATCAGGGGGTGGATAGGGGGCAGGGGCCAAGCTGTTTGGGGAAGCACAGCCTTCCCTACCCGGCCCTCCATACTGTTTTGCAACCCCGATGTGGCCCTCTGGAAAATTTGCCCACCCCGATCTAGACATTTAGAAGGAATTAAAAACAGACAAACAAAACAAAGCCCTAAGCATCAGAGCTACTAACAAAAATATTTAATTGATCCTTTTAAAAGAGCCATGTTCTGGAAGAGACACACATCTTTGAACAGGTGCTAAGATTGATCCCCAAAATTACAGAACATGGACCCTTAGTCCCTTTACCAGGAAAACAGAGAAAACCATTACAGGAAAACTATAAACAGCTGGATGAATACAATATAATAGGGACAAGCTAGTCCAACTCCTTGGAGAACAACTCATATGTCTCTACCTTAAAATACTTTGAAAAAGTTAATAAAATTGTAGAGACAGAATCACTGGCTATGGTTTATCTCTTCAAAAGTCTTTGGACAAAGTATCTGAGGGCTAACTTTCATAGGGTGAAGTCCTGTCATGATCTAAAACTAGTTGACAGAGGTAAAGTAGGAATAACATTTTGTCTTTTCAGAGTAGAAATGTTTAATAAGCAGCTTCCGAAGAGATCAGTATGACTGAATATATTTACAACTCCAAAGAGGGGGCTGAAGTGAAAAAAATTGCTAATGGTACATAATTAATTATTTGTGTGTGTGTGTGTAAAACAAGGACCAGCTGTAAGAAACTGAAATTACAAGGAAACTACCTAGTGCTATTTCATAACTTAGTAATGTCAGGTAAGTGACAAGGAATTTATGCCCTCCTTTGACACATCTGGAATTAACCACAGTGGGAGAAAAGATAAGTAAACAGATAAACCACCAATCTATTCCTATATAGTAATTTTGCAGTGACTTTTTTTTTACTCTAAGTGGGGCCATACAAAATCTACATGAATAGGTTTTGATAAATTTTGCTACCCCTTCTCTTCAGAGAATGTATACAAATACATGTATTTCTCAAATGGGTTAATCACTGGAAACCAGGAAGCTGTTTTTTCCCATGACATTTGTTTAGGGTGGGTCTTAACTCAAAATCTGAGATTCGAGGTGTAATCCTTAAGGGTGAATAGTCCCTCAACTCGTATGGTATCTTTTGCTGTTTGCTGACTGGATAAGCACAATAATCAAGTTTCCAGCGTGAATAGCTCCAGAAAATGAATCTTAAAATTGTTTTCCTAGAGAGAGAGAGAGAGAGAGAGAGAGAGTGTGTGTGTGTGTGTGTGTGTGTGTGTGTGTGTGTGTGTGCGCGCGCGCTTAAACCAGATTGCCTAAATACTTAGGGAAAGTGAATGCAATGCATGTGAAGAAGGCCACCTTGAAATTATTTAAAGATTCTAATGAATACTTGTGGAAAACATTTTTTTAAATAGTATTTGCCCAACACTAATAAGTCCTTTAAATCAAGTCCTGTGATTTATTCTACGGACAAAACTCCCAATGGCATTTTATCTCCTGAATAAGGACAGCTAGCTTTCCTTTAGTGGTAGCGGAATTTGCAATTCAGCCTGTGTCTATTCCTCATTCTAGCCCCACACCCACTCTAGACACAGAACTGTTCACCACCCACTTGTCTGCATCGGGTGAAATCTGAAATATTATGCACACACAGAGCTCTGAGCAATGTCGCTTTCTCTTTTCTTTCCTGCTGCTAAGATAAAACACAGCAAACTGCGAGAAAATCCCTTCAGAAACGGAAGCACTTAAGATTTCTAAACCAGGTGTAACCCTCCAGGCCGATCTTCGACGCAGGGCTTGGCGGTTTGCCTCTGCCGGCTGTTCTGAACTGAAGTTGAAGATAGAAATTCGTAATACAATTTCCAGTGCCTGGACATGACGTCTTGCAATAAGTGGAAAAACCACTAGAGGTGAATATCTGATAATCTCTCGCCCTCAGCCCCAGCAAATTAAATGCTGAAGTCAAACAGCAACGTGTGGAGAAAGCCCTGCCTTAATTGTACCTATTTCATTGAAGCAATCGGGGGCTATTTTCGTTCGTGTACCCTGTTTCCCCGGTACCTGGCTAAATGCATAGGTTTTCTTTCTCGAGTTAAAAAGGTTTATTGTTCCTCATGTGCTCACTGAATAAAGACCGAGGTCCCTCCTGCCAATCTGGTGGCGTTTGCAAATCTCCAGCCGCCTTGCTGCCTTTAGGAGAGAAAAGAAAGCCAGATGGCATCGTTACAGGTGCTGTAGGTCTCTCCCTTGTAAAATGAGATCGGGCTGCAAAACAAGAAATCTACAGGCCAGGAGAACGGGGGCTTCATGCCCACAATTAGCAGAACCAGACCTGATCGTCCTACGTCGGGCGGGGGGAGTTTTGCTAGGCTCTGGCGGTACGTGTAAGTGCTTCGCTTTTCCTGGATATTTTTTCCTGGGTCTGGGAGTTAGCGAAAACTGACCCTGTACTAACGCAGAGAAGCTCCCGCTGGGTAGCGTGAAAGAGACGAAATCACCACTGCCGGTCGCCTGCAATCGTGATCCCACCATTCCAACGGGCAGGCTGCGCTCCAAGCAGAGACTGGGCGCTGCAAAGGAAGCGCCTCCGCGAGAGGAGTTGTAACTACCTCCTCCTCCTCGCCTGTCTCTTACGCACTCGCACCTTCTCCCCCGCTGCACTTATAAAGGGGAATCAGCTGGCCCTGGCTAATGGGGAGGAACCGGGCAGATCCCTTTCTCCGGGCGAGTTTGCCCAGAGGAGAACAAAAAGGGAAAGTTCGTGTAAAAAAAAAAAAAACCTACCCCCACCCCCAAGTCTGGACCGAGCAGACTGGAGCAGTCCTGAAGTGCATGCTCGGGGATGGCGGGTTTAGGCTAAACCCGTGGTGGGAGGTCGGAGGAGAGCCACGCAGGCTGCCGGGGTGGGCACAGCGGGGATCGCACGCACGGCTCCCCCCCCCCCCCCGGCTCTCCCCTTCAGTGAGCGACATGCCCTGTGCGTGCGCGTGTGCCTACTGGAGGGAGGGTGGGAGAGAGGGAGCCAGGCGCAGGCGCACCGCGCGCCCGTCTGCAGCCCGGGCGCTCTCAGTGCAGATCCCGGGGAGTTGATGGCAGCAGCGCGGTGCAGCCCCCCGGCGGAGAGCGGTGCGCGGCGGAGCCCTGAGCCCAAAATGTGCGGGGAGGAAGACAGCGGCTGCAGCAGCTCCGGGAGCCCGAGGGACGGGGCCGGGCACCCGCTGGTTACCCAGCTCTCCTGACCTGCATACCCCCTCCCCACACACCGCTCCCCCAAAGAATGTCAGCCAAGTCCAAGGGGACCCCCGCCTCCTCCTCGCCACCCGAGGGGCCGCCCGCAGCCTCCAAAGCCAAGGTGAAGGAACAGATCAAGATCATCGTGGAGGATCTGGAATTAGTCCTGGGGGACCTGAAAGACGTGGCCAAGGAACTCAAGGAGGTGAGCGGCGGCTGGGGTGTGCGCTGCACCGGAGAGGCGTGGGGCCAGCCCCCCAGTTTCCGAAAGGGAGGACAGACTTGCCGACTCTTTCGGAGGCGGAGGGCGCCCCGCGAGCAGTGCACGGGGCTGGGCACAGGCTGGTTACACTTTTGTCTTTGCCAAGGGGAAATCAACTAGTGTCTCGTCCCCGCGCGCGAGGGTGCAGAAAGCCGGGCAGCCCCTGGTGGAGGTGGCTGGCTCGGTGTGTCCCAGTCCGTCGATCCCCGGGCTCTCCAGAGTGCGGTGGAGACGGGAAGGCGCGGAAAAGGCGCGGTTGTTTTTGTGAATGATGAATTCAAGGGAAATCTCTGTCTGGAGTGGAGTTTGCCACCCAGCAGTGGCTGAGAGCGGGGCTCTGAGGCACTTGCGTCCAGGGGTCTCCATCACACCCCCTGCCGCGCTCACCGGTTTTCTCTGTGTTTCTGGGGAGGGGGGATTATGACTCTCCAGCACTTTAAAGCAAAGGGGTCTGTAGCTATTTCCAGCCCCCCCCCCGCCTCCATCCCTGGGGATTCAGATTTACCTTTAGCTATTCTGCGAGGGAGAGGCTTGTGTCCGTCTCTGAGCTGACGTGCCCCTTGCGCCCTGACTCCCGGCGTGGTGGTGGTTGTGCCTGGCTCTGGCTGATGCTATGTTCAGGAGATGGGGAGGACTGTTGAACTTATTACAGCTCCTGCCTTGGGGAAGTGGCCTTCGCTGCACCGGGGTACTGGGCATCTCCGTGGGGGAAAAAGGTTCCCTCTACCTCCAACGTTAATTTTGCAATCGTAACCCTGTATTCATCCCGGAGCTGCCTGACTCTCATTACTCCGGCTGCTGGAAGATGGGGACAGGGAACTGGGGGCTCCCTCAGTTATAAATCTGCTGGAGGCTTTCCCAGTTATTGGGGAAAGGGAAAGGACAAGTCTCTAGCGATCCTGCTAACATTTATAAAGGTCATTGTAGCAAAGTCTGCATTTTCCTTCTCAGACTTGTATCACAATCACGAGATATACATTAGGCAAAATATCTGTTGTTTTTTAGATATCTGGGAATCCATTGTAATGTTTCTCTGGTCAGGGACAAGTGTCAGCTCCTGTAGGTTAATGTGCAGACAGAATGTAATGACCGCGGAGATGTTCTTAAGTATCAAAATACTGTAGCTAAAATAACGTAACTTGGCTGTCCTTTTTGGAGCTTGCTCCACATCTTGATTTTGCTACACAACTGGTCGGCAGATGGTTGGATTGGATTGGATTATGCATTGAAATTCAAGTCCAAAGTTTGTGTGCATTGCCTGTAATCCTTTATTTGACATTTGTATTAGGCTGTGCTTTTTTTTGCTCTCAAACATTAGTTTTCTATTTTAACAATATTTTCCAACAAGTTTAGTCAACAGTCTTCAGAGGCAGTTTTTGATTCAGTGGTGTGTTAACATTTAGATTACATAAATATATGTCCCCTAATAACAGATGCAATCTCTATATGAGCATGATTGTAATAATCACAATCCAAGATTTTTCACTCTTTCTAGAAGATGTCTGTAATTTTCCATTGATGTGCTACCTGTCCTCTGTTTTGTATTCTTTGTAGATGTTTTAAAAACAGAAAAATGGTTCTTGTTCTTACTTGAATAGCAGTTCTTCCAACATTTAAAAATGTTGCTAGAATAAATTGGCTTCTGTTGCTGCACTAGTACATGTTGTTCAGAACCTACCTTGTGTTCTGCCCCATGAATGTAAATCATTCTGTACATATAATCAGACTCCTGGCTTTCCTCTAGTAAGCAAACAAGATCTCTGTAGTTGGAGGTCAAGTGTCATCATTTACTATGGCATACTTCATCTAAGCAGATATGTCTGTTCTGGCTGACTGCATCTTTGAGAGAGAGAACTGGGTTTACCTGTGCCTTATGGGAGGGGGAATGGCTTGTTTGGAACTTCTTTTCCCAGTTAGAAGTGAAACCAAAAGTCTAAAATTCCAGTACTTTTTGGCTGTAACTTGAAAGCTGTGTGCGTGAAAAGGAAGCACTGTTAAAGAGTGGATAGTTTGAGAATATACAAACACCTCTTCTTATACCAATGTTTCTTAATCAGTGCTCCAAAGCTATGCTAAAACCTGTGAATAATAATTTAAGTAACTTTTTTGTAAAGAGCCATCATTATACCACAGTGTACCGACAAATAAGTGTTGCATATGAAATTATCTATAATATCCTCTTAAAACATTGGCTTCATAAAAGTTAAATACATCTTGAACTGTAGCTATTTTGAGAAAAGTCTGTGGAAGTTTGCTATGTGACTGCCACATTTATAGTATAGGCTAAATCCACCCAAGAATTCTCAACATATCCTGTAATGTACTTTATTTGAACAGGGAGTAAATTAAGAATCTGGCTTGGCAGAGTCTCTATATAGGTTGTGTATAGATATTGCTGTCCATTTGGAAGGACTTTGAAGCATTGTGCATTAAATAAAACTCTAGGCAGTTTATTATTGTATATTAAATATAGACTATCAGACATAAAATGCTGGTTTTATAGGCAGTGAAATGTTGACTGTGAATTAATAAACAGTTTTCACAATTTCAAAGCATGATAAATATTAAAACCAAGTACATTTCGTTGTGGAACCTGGCAGGGCTATAAACTGTAAGACAAATCTTTTCTTTTTCTATTTGCATTCTAAATCAAATTCACAATGTTCTTTTGGAAATGTTTTGGCTAGCCTCCATCTTTACTGCATGTGTGCCACAGTTAGACTCTTTTATATAGTGCTTTTCTTGTGGTGTTAATGTTCCTCTTCATACTGTGCCTCACTCCTGAAAAAGAGATTCATCCTGGTAGTCTGAGAATTTGCCTTCTACTCTACTCTATTTTTGCTTTTATTTTTATTTTTAAGAAAAATTGCACACCATATTGCGATAGGTCAGATCTCTTTTGTACTTTTATGGAAATCTGCAGCTGCTAAATTGACAAACACAGCTTTTGTTTCTGGCTCAAACATTTGTTTAGGATTGGGATCTTTTATGATATAATATTTTAAATGGTAGCTTTTAGTTGCATGCATAATTAATGCATTGTTGAGTTGAAAGATGCAGTGCTTCAGAAGTGAACTCTCTCAAAATAATGGGTATGGAGAGTGGATGTGATTACTCCTGTATCCTAGAGTTACATTTGGTTGTGCAGTATTCCACTTAAATTAACTTCTCCCATCTGTTCTTTGCCCTACATGTTTCCTACTGGTCACTTCAGTAGCTATGGCCTTGAAGGTCAGAGAAAGAGGAGGACTCCTGTTGCATTCCAAGGTAGCAACAAGTACAAGGATAGTAATGTCCCATAGTACCGCTTTCTAAATAGCTCTGCATTTACAGAATAATGGTCCTGTATTTGATCAGAACCAAATAGCCTGCAGTTGGTCTCTCTCTCTCTCTCTCTCTCTCTTTTTAGAAAAGGTTGATTTTAAACATAAAAGTAGGGCCAAAACTATCTGATGTGACCTGTTAGCCTTCTGTATCCTCTACAGATCCTTCCATATGAAATCTTGAGAGCCCAACTGCTTGAGACAGCTTTACATGTTTATCTGGGTAAGGAACACATTTGAGAGAGATACTCCAGTGAATTAAGAAACAGGCAAAACCTTGCTTAACTTAATTTATTTCAGTGAAATCCAGATACACAAGTCTTGAAGATATTAAAATTCCTTTCAAAACAGAAGACAAAATTACATCATCTGTTGTAATGGAGTCACTGTGGCTCTGAAGTTAAACTTTATATAATTTACCATGATATATTGGTAAATTTAGGCTAAGACAGCCGCAAAAGACTTAGGAGAGTGAAGGAGTGACTGGGAGACTTGTTAGGATGGAATAGTATGAGAGACAGTTCTGAGTTGCAGCTGATGTATGTCTAGTCCTTCCACGGGTGCAATTGACTTACTATAAACAGCCATCCTTGTGTTGTTGCTAGAAGAAAAAACTATTATGGGTGTATCTTAATTGCAGCTGTCTTATACTGGAAAAACGTGCTGTTTAAACTGAGCTGTATGGTTTCTGTTTATTTAATTTTTTTTTGGCCCCTTCAGAATATTCACCAACCACCACAACAGGATGCCCTAATGTAGTCCATTTCAAAAGTTGCCCATCCAGAGTACTGGATGTCAGTCTTTTTTTAAAGATTTTTAGCACTGGTTCTTATTCTGCTGATGGAATTTGTCTATTTTCCTGTGAAGCACTTAGATGTTAAGGTGATGGTACTATAAGAATCCATAAGACAATATGTGTTAACTAAATTTCTGTCCTCTTGTTTAAAAACTATCAGGGATTATTTCCTTTCTGTTTGGTACTTGTGGACATAGAATGCATACTGTAGCCCAAATGCTGCATTCTCTGTGAGTTCAGTGGGGAAGGAAGGGTTTGTCTTGTATCATAGTGTCATGGTTATTTTAAAGGCTCCCCCCTGCTGTGTTGATTGCATTAGGGAAATCTCAAATATTGAATCATTTGGTAAATACTTTTATAGAGATGGAAAAACTCATCAACCAGAACAGATTCCTGAAAGTAATTTGTAAAACATTTGCAGAGCTTTTAATTGGCGAATGGATGTGCTTCAACCTTTTATCAAAAGGAAGCAGCTGTTGTAGCCATTGTCAGTGTTCAGTGCAATCCAAAATGGAGGTGTGTGTCTCGCATGAGAAACATAAGCCCTAGTGGCCACTGTTTGAACATGGTGGTTCCTAAGATTGGAATTTACAATATTGTTTAGGTGACTGACTCTCATCAGAAATTATGGTTGTAGGACTGAATCAACCCCCGCCCCCTAAATTCCCTGGAAATCTTGGAAAATCCTAATTCATGCATCAAAAGAAATCCTGTCTTCTCCAGTTCCACCTCCCCCATTCTGAGTCCTCCCAAAGAGCTCTGTGTTTTGGGTAACTAAAGAATGAATAAATAATTCTTTCCACCCCTTTCCACAATGTTCAATTTTAATGAAGTTATCAGATAGGAAACTCAGGAGTGAACTGAGCAACAGATAATGTGCTCCAGGCGATGGTAAAGGTAATAGATAAAACAAATGGCCCGATTCATTACTGAGGTGGCTGCTCTTCTACAATAAGGTCGGTGTGCAGTTCTTGTGGGTGAAATAAGTATGTTTATATGGAATATTCCATATTCACCATCTTTAGGATAGATGTGCACAGACATATCATAGCTCCACTCCCAAGAGTCTGTTTCTTAGCTCATGACTCTTGTGCACAGCTGAGGGAAGATACAGTCCTTCAGGTCAGATCCTGAAATAACAAGCAATGTGCAGCAGCAGACTATTTACAGAGACTCCCCCTCTAGGAGATGGAAGAATGATTGTTGTCTCTCTAATCCTATCGTTCATTCACATCCCTGATGTGTAGGCAGCGACGCCTTCACTGTATTATGGAATAACATTCCAGCATACAGAGGTCATAGTTGAGGCATGATCAGATGCAACTGCTACAATGGGATTTGGAGAGAAGGGTTCCTTAATCCCCAGCCCTCCACCCCTGTTAATATATCATTGGTAGACATGCTCTGAATGGTAGAGTAGCCCATATATCCAGGTCTGATTGATGAAGTGGAAGACTGACGTGCAGCACTGTGTGTTCCTTAGATAGACTGAAGCCTTCAAGTGTGTTGCACTGGAGTGGCCAGGAATAGTGTTTTGTGTAGGCATGAAGGCCCAGATGTCTTGTGACTGGTTGCTTACACATCTGGATTATATGCTCCAAGATTTGCCATTTTTGCCAGGAGTACACGTCTCCCTCTGATTTCCCCATCCCATTTCCTTGATGAGATATGCAGCTGCAGTCTTTGCCTTCACTTTGTAATGAGTGCAGAGTATGATTCACTATGTATTCGAAGCACTGCATAGCTTCTTCACTTGTGATCTGTTCAGTGGTAACAAAAAGGGCCATAAATAGTTAACTGAATCATAGCTTTGTTACTCCTTTCATAGCTTAGAGTATATAAAGTATTTATAAATTTAAAATATTACAAAAGTACGAAAGTATTAAAGTAAAATTCTTACAGATGTTCAGTAAATAGCTACAAAGCTCATATGTGGCCCTGAACCTCTGATGCTTAGTTTAGGATTATCAGGGACACATTAAATGCTGATGTGATGCTGGAGGAAATTGCTTTGCATCTAACTGGAATCAAGTTGCCATAAGTTAGCAACTCCTTTCATTTTTGTACAATATACAGTTAATAGAAAACCAATATATGCACACGGCACTATTTATTAACATCATGTGGCTTGACAGAAGGAAGTATGCTATCAAATTTATGCTAGCTATTTTGTTTTCAGCTACATTCATTCTGTTTGTGAAATACTAAGTTACTTGAAAGTATAATATATTGTAAAACCATGAACTAAATGGAGCATATATAAATTTGATTTTCAAATAAAAATAGTACCACAGTTAGAATAAGTATTAAAATGTATGCTTGTATGAACTTCAGGCAATCTAGATGCTTTTGACAGTGATCAGAAAACAAACAATAGTATAGCAAAAGCATGAATCTGTTCTTGGAAGTTTTGCCATTGACTTCAGTGGGAAAAGATTGGGTTCTTAACTCAGATAAATTTTTAAGATTTCAGAAAGTTATGGCTGTTTAGTGTGTATGTGGATATTTATAGATGCATAGATTATAAGGTGAGAAGAGACCATTATGATCAAGTCTGATCTCCTATGTAACACAGGCCATAGGACTTCAGTGAACTAATTCCTATATGAACTAGAGCCTATCTTTAAAAAAAATAAAATAAAAATCTTGATTTAAAATTTTCCAGTGATGGAGAATCCCCACGAAACCTTGGTAAGTTGATTCAGTGGCTAGTTATCCTCATTCTTAAAAAAATATAGTCTTAATTTGTCTAGGTTCAACTTCCAGTGGTTGTGGATCTTGTCATACCTTTGTCTGCTAGACAGAAGAGCCCTCTGTTATCAAATTTCTGTTTCCCTATGGATGTACTTTTAGCCTGTGAACAAGTCAGTCCTTAACCTTCTTTTTCATGAGCTAAAGAAATTGAGCTCCTGGTGTCTATCAGTGTAAGGCGTATTTTCCAATACTTTACTCATTCTTCAGTTTATCAACATCATTCTTGAATTGTGGACATCCGAACTGGACATAATATTCCAATAGTATATACACCAGTGCCAAATACCGAGATAATATAACCTCCCTCCTCCCACTCAAGATCCCCCTGTTTATACATTCAAAGTTTGTATTAACCCTTTTGGCCACAGCATTGCACTGGGACCTCATGCTTAGTTGATTATCTACTATGACCTTGAAGTCCTTTTCAGAGTCACTGCTTTCCAGGATAGAGTCCCCCACTCTGTAAGTATGGCCTACGTTCTTTGGTCTTAGATGCATACATTTACACTTAGTCAAGTTAAAACGCATATGGTTTGCTTGCATCCAGGTTACCAAGCAATCCAGATCACTCTGAATCAGTAACCTGTCCCTCTTCATTATTTACAATTTATAATCATTTGACTTGTGTGTGTATGCACACATACATAGTTTCCTTGGTACTGCACAATATTTTGATTAAGAAACTGGGGCAATACAAAATCTGTGTGGGTGGGTAGACTGAGGACTGTCCTTGAAGTTGTCTCAGAAGTTTTTGCCAGTTTCCTCAGCTTTGGGCACATCTATCTTAATGGAAGAAGGTTTCATAAGCCTATGAAAAAGTCAGTGAACACCAATTTTGTTAAACATAAACATAATGACTAAATGCACTATGTAAAATCCTGTTCTTTCTCATTCAGTTATTATAATTAAAATTAAAAAAATAAGGGGTTTCAAAGCATGTAACTTTTTACATGCTTTGACAGAATTGAGAGATTTCCGTTAAATTAAAATTAAATTAAAAGCAAAACAAAACTTGAAAACCCTTTGTTTAGAAAACCTCCCCCTCCCCACAACCTCTCTTTGCACCTTTGTAAACCAAACACAGTAATACTGAGGCAATTCAGTAGAACCAGAAAGTGAAACTGACTTTAAAGAGGTGAAACTAACCAGACTAGTTTCCCTGTCTCAGCAAAATGAAGTGCAGAAAGCTAATAAGTAAAAATGGTGAAGTGTAAACACTTTTTTTAGTTATGAATATTATCTAACCTAGGCATTATACCTACTCTTCTCAATGTGAATTGTGTGAATTGTGTTATAGTTCAAAAATAAAGTAACATGCACCTTGTTGAAGCTTCCTTTTTTCACACATGCATAGAGATTATTAAAAATGATGATCATCATTATTGTGTGGGAAAGCTGAGTTGAAGATCTGGGTTTTGCATATTGTCCTGGCTCATGACTGTTATTAACTCTTGTAGAACAGTGTTCCAGAAGCTGTGGACTAGCCACAGAGATGTCTCTCTCTCCTGCTCTCATTAGTCCCACTTTTGATAGATCCAGTGGAAAACAGCTAATGTGGTTGGGCTTTATTTTCAGGGAGAAAGAGTCCCTGAAATAGCCCAGGCCCCATTTGTTGAAGGTGGTGTAGAGTAAGATCGAGACTTAAATTTTAGCATAGTATTTGATGGATTGCTAGTGTACAAAGCACCAGTGTGATGTGCATGTGACACTGTTTTGGTTAGTCAATGGGCTGCCATATCATGCACCAACTGGAGCATTTTCAGTGCCTGTAGTATCATTTCCAGCTTCAGTGCATTGAAATTATTGAGACTGGAGTTGCATGAATGATTGGGGCCAAGTCCTCATCTGACAAGATGGAGCATAATTTCCTGGCCTAGCATAGTTGGAAGGTATATTTTACAGATACTACTTGAGTAGCCATATGTAGCTATTACAGTTTAAATTGTCCTATAAATATGTATTTCTTTACAAATATAACATTCATCTCATAGAACCCTGTAATCTAATTTTCTCATTATACTGACATTCATGGGAGCCTTTTCCTATTTCACCTTTTTTATAATGTTTGGAACTGTCAATTCCTGCAATGAAAAAGATGATTAAATTAAATGGTTTTTATTCTAGAAGTTTGCAGATTTATTGGAAATAACTCAGACTTGCAAATATTGGGTGAAGTTGTGGTTCGCTGTGCAAAGCCTGATTTATGATGATGCCCTTAGTACAGGGGGGAAAATAGAAGTGGTATAGGGAGGAAGCAGTCTTTTCGTGGCAATCCTGAGGAAAGGTGCGCGTTGCCTCTATAGCTAAACCATTGCTACATTAGCTTATAGGCTCTGTGGTGAAAGGCTGCAGCCTGTGCCCCCTTCCCACATGCTTGTGACCAGTCTCTTGTTTGGTTATAAGTCATTGAGTCTCTAGCTATCCATGCATGCCATTCACAATGTCCTCTCCTATCATGCTCTCATTGTGAGAGCAACTGAGGAGTTTGTTTTAAGCATGAAGGGGGCTGAAAAACGTCTGCTCAGTCCCTTCCCACAGCCCCCAAAACAGTAGCAATTCTGCTGCATTTTATGTCCATTGCAGAGGGGGCTTGAGTCCATTGGTGTTTTGTTTTTTGTTTAATATTCTTAAACTAAAATAAACTGGAATAGTTAGCAGCAATCTCCTCCAGACAGAAGGAGGATATGTCAGTCCTCTCTTCTCCATAGATAATGGAATGTTCATATGTGTTTAAAGGTTAACACACTCATCTATTGTTTCTTGCAACATGTGCCACAGTGCATAATGGAGTTTGACAGCGCTGAAGGTTGAATCATTTCCAGAACTCATTGCAGATTAAGTTTGCTCAGTAATCAGAAGAATCCTTGTAATTTTAAAACATTGTTTTTACTGAAGCCTTTCTTGGGAACTTCTGCGTTAGGTCAATCTTGAATCACATTTGGTTTTTCTTTCTTCTCCCTGATGCGGTATACTCAGAAAGGAATTATGCCCTTTTCCCTGATGCATATTGAAAGCTAAGGGACAGATTAAGTTACCCTTAATTCATGTTGAGTTGTACTTCATATGACAAGTTATCCTCTGAAGTTAGAGGAATAAGATACTACTCAGTGGGTGTAAAAGGTATCTGAAACTGTCCCAGTATTTATTATTGAGAACCAGCAATCCCAAGTTTGTGGGTCATGAACTGAATTATAGAAGGTTTGACCAAATGCATAGAATATTATATTTATATTTTCTAAATTATGATCGTACAGGAAATTATAAAATTTTAGCTGTCATTGCCAATAGCATTGCACTAAAATAGAAAATTCATGTAATGTTCCTCCAAAGGGAATTAAAGTAAAAAATAAATATGAAAACATTAGCAAATGAACAACGTGGAACTGATTCTCATTACACTATCTCTGTCCAAGTGCAACTCCACTATCTTCATTTATGGAAAGGGATGGAGAATCAGGTGTAGCGTCTTTTCTAATTCCAATATTAAGCAAAAGTAAAATGATTGACTCTTTTTTGCATACTATAATTTTTGAAGTGCTTGCTTCCATTTTATGCTTTCTTTTGTATCTTTTGCTGAAACTTAAGATGAGAACTAAATGGTTTTTAAAAATTAGTTCCCATGACTGTTTAGAGAACATTAAATAAGCACACAGAGTATTTCTAATGAGAAAGTGATACACTAGCTAAAATAAATTGAAGATAAAATTGGCACAAGTACTTTTGTTATTAAATCAAATCTATTACATATTCAACAATAGTGGTGTATTATGAACATTAGCATTCCCAATAAATGTTTATCTTACCAAAACAAGCTTCAAAATTTTGGCATTAAAATCACAATAATAAACAGTTCCTAATTTCAAACCCAATAGTACATAGTGGATTTGAAAGTGAGATTTCCTGTCCTTAATACAGTACATAACACAGGCTTCTCTTTAGCACAAATATATGCTTTCCCCCTCCAAATTAAATTGTCATGACAAACACAATGAGATGCAATTACTCAAATGAACTTTGTGAACTATCCTGATTAGTTTTGTCCTTGACACTCCAGTCTCTGCAGAACTTCCATGAACACAGAGAGATAAAAGCCTTAACTTTGAGTTACTCAGTTTTTGTTGATTCGTATTAACACTCCCAATTCTGAAAACAGCTTTTCTTTTCTCTCTGCATTCTTTCCTCTCCATTTCCCCCTCTCCCCAAGTTCACTCCAGTATTCCTGTTTAATCTGGACTACAGTACTAATGGTTTTCAAGGCTTTTCTTTTTTGTCAGTTCACAATTTGATACATACATATTTTAAAGCATTAGTTTCTATGCTCGTAAAATCTGAATAAAAAATTCAATGCACAGATGGTATTTGTGCTGAGGTATTTCTGTGAAGTTAACCTTAGTAATGTGATGTCTCCTTCTCTTTCCCAATTTAGTAGTAACAGACTGGCATGGTGGTAGAGCATGGAGTTGTGTGTGTGATCATTACAAGATGAAAGCTTTTTCTCCTAGAGTTCATAAGAGGTTAAAGTAATACTATTTTCCAGGCTTTCCAATTCAGCATCCAAAAATATTATTTAAAATCCACTCCATTCTTCATCTAAAGACTGTGATGCTGCTGCCTTTAATAAATGGTGGCTGTTAGCTTCCAACTAAATGCTTTTCTTTTCTGTGGGCACTGTTGGTGATGATCATACAGTCTGCAAGAAATGTGTGTTATAAATGTGGTAGATGAACTCTCCTGGTACTGCTGTATGTGTGAGCTGAGGCAGGATGCTAGGCATAGAGGGTAGTTTCTCACTGCCAAAATTTAGATTTCTGTGTTCATGGACACTCTAAGATACCTCACAGTTCAGAATAAGTAAGTGCACCTGTGTCCCCCTCCTTGGTCCCTTGAGGGCACCCAAGTAAGAGTTTCCAGCTGGCACCTCTCTTGGGTGAAGACCCGAATCTCATTTCCTCCTAACTGGAGGTTTTAAGGCTGCACAGCTCCCTATATTACACGGTGATATTCCCAGCAAGCCAGACTGCCTAAACAGGTCTATGCCTGTGCTTTGCTTTCTCTCCGAAGGCTTTCACCTGTGTGTTGTCTGCAGTTATAAGTCTGCAGTTACACAGCTTTTTGTAAGCAAGCACATTTATTCTTATAATAGCCTTACAGAGAAACACATTAAAACAATAAAAGAACCTAAATACAAGCTAAATATTTTACTAGAGGTCATTCCCATCTCCAACCTAGCATTCTGGTAGGTTTCAAAGTCCTTCAAAACCCACAGCTGGGTTTCCCCAGGGTTATAAGTTCATTTCCATCTTAGATCCAGAACCAGAAAGAAGGCTGGGCAGATCAGTTGTTTCTGTGGCTTGAGCCATTGATCTTGGCCTTCTGTAACAGGTAATCAGCAGAGAATAAACCTCTCCGTGTGCAGGCACCTTTGGGCTTTGAAGAGACAGCTTGGCCACGTGGTACAATTGATGCATCTGCAGTTCACGTGATTTCAACTGTGGCAGCTTGAACTGGCAGCATGGATTAGATTTCCCTCAGTGGAGGTAAAAAGTAATGGGAGTGGGTGATGGCCCCCCTTACCCTGCCCCTTCCTGAAATGTTAGGAGTTGGGATAAGGTCCCTTTCTTGAGTATTTGACACCAACCCAACTTAACCAGAAAACTTTGCAGACACCTGGATACTCATACAAGGCCTATAAGGTGGTTGCCTTATGTAGTGGCTCTGAATAGGCATGTGGCCTTGCTATCAGGCCAGTGCATTGCTGCAGGTCTGATTCTATGTAGTAATGTCAGATGGGTAAATTATACAACAAGAAGCGATAATGTAAGATACTGTGAATCATAGAATCAGAGTCTTGCAATGGAGAAGGCTTCCTAGGTATTGATAAATTCATTTGGAATACCGTATGAAGTGTTGATTGCTGCCACCTGGTCATCGGCAAGATTTTATTGTGTTGGGAGGAAGGTTTTTATAGGACACCAAAACCAAACCAATACAACTTACATGTTCAGTTCTCGTGAAATGGAAGTTAGTGATGACCAGAGGCAGATTGCTGCACCAGAATGAAAAAACTGGTTTGTGTTAGCCTAATCTACTCTTTACATATTTTATTGTTGAAAAGCATTTTTTTGTTTGAAACCTATTTAAAGAGGTTTTTTACTTTAAAAATGAGAGCAGAGAACTAGGTGTAAAGAATGAAGTCATGCAAATATTGTTAAAAGTATTGAATATATCATAACAAAGGTGATCCAGGAACTTAGTTTGAGACAGATTTGTCTCTGAGACTGAGTTGAGGGATATGATGAAATGAGATCAACCGAAAAAAAGGGCAGAAATGTTGGCTAGGATGATCTTTGCTCATTTGTAAATTGCATGGGCTAGATCTTTAGCTGGTATAAAATGACATAATGATATTACAACTATGTCAGTTTAAAGCAGTGGAGGAGCTAGCCCTGGGTTCTTAAACAAAACTAGCCATTTTGGTCACTTTGTTCACATGAAATTGGTTGCTCGTAGTAAATCCATGGCCTGCCTAGATCTTCACACCAAAAATTGACCATCAATGCCTAGGTTTGAATCTATTAGCCACTGCAAACAGTCTAATACAGTTACCCTTTCTGTATATTAGGCTCTTACAGACAATGCTCAGTGTACAGGAGTTCTGGTATTCAGCCTTTGTTATACCATCCTTTATAACACTAACATTATGGGGCACCTAAGAAAGGTGGTCTGGCAGTGATGGAAGATCCAAATAAAAGTAAGAAACCCAACTGCATTTGGATATAGGGTGGCTATTGTATGGCATTTCATATCAAGCAACTCTCTCTCCTAATTCTCTTCTCTAGTGAATAAGTGAATCATATTTGAATACCTATTACAGGATTACAAGTATTGTAGGTAGCATTTGTTGACAATGAAAAACCTGTCTGTAGCATACAGAATGAAGGCTATGAATTATTATCCTTTATTTATTTCTGTGATGACTTGGCTAGCATCTTGAATAACAAATGCACTACTAGTGTCCTAAGGTTATTAAAAGGGAGTTTTGTCTCCCTTCCCTCCACCAACTACTTCTAGCAACATACCTGATATACAAGGATTTTTTCTCCATGATTTAATAGTCTGTCACGGAGCTGCATCTAGGTTAAGAATATAAATTATTTCTGAGATTCAACATTTAACAGACATCAGTCAACGAGGGACATAAAACAAAATGCTAAAGCCAAAACTGATTAGAAAACCCCACACCATTTCTAAGCAAGTTTCTTTTATGACATCTTCAGGAAAAATGAAGACAGCCTTGACTGATCTTTTATATTTTAAAGATCAAATACAATTAATAACATGTTTATTATGAAGAGGAAGTGGGATCAATGCTTTGGCAGATGAATTACTCAGTCCAGAACCTACCACTGGCTTCTCAGATAGTTACTGTGAATTATAAATATGAAATGCTGTTCTTCTATGCATGGTTTCTTATTAAAAAGTAACTAAGTTGTCTGTTACATAAATGGTAATATACTACAATTAAATCTTTATCAACTGGCAATGACTACTACATTATGTGGTAATTAAATGTCCATTTTGGATAGTTTACTTAAATTATTACCTTGTTTCTTGTACAGTAATTGTAGTCTTGCAACACCACAGTGACATTTTTCTTTAAAGAACTTTGTTTTAGATCGGAAAAGTGAGCCATGATCATCAGAAGGCAAAAGAGTATGTATATTATTGCCCTTTCTTTTGAAACTGAGCAGTAGCAGATGTCCGGGCCTTGCAGGTCAGCTTCCCATTGGAGGAGAAATCAGTCCTCTGGAGTCTGTGTATATTCTTGGTATTAGCTGATTTATTTACTCCTGTATACCAGTGCATGAGCAAAGGTGGTCGCAAACAACATGCAGGGCAATCCCTTCTTCCAGGAATCTCAGCCCAGCTTCACTGCTCAGTTTCTTGGAAACAGCTCTGAGCTTTGTATGTGTGTTTCGAGAGATTGGCAGAGAATACTTGACCGTGAAGGATAAGGGTGCGTGGGGGGTGAGATTTTCATTGCTTTGGATTGGAATAAAGCCCCACCCCCACCCCCTTGGTTGCAAGCCACTAACTGAGAAACACTGGCCAAGTGACAACACTCTGGTTAAAAATCCAAGTAGTGCTTCTCAGAAAGGGCCCTCCCTTCACTTTTTATATGGCCCTCTGCTTGGTAGGAGGCTTAATAAATTTTTCTAGCCCCGGGAAATGTTATATTAATGAACACAATTAAAAATGAGAGTGATGGTAGCTGAAGATTCTCACAAAAGATCATTTAAACTGCAGTCTGAGTGTGAAGGAATAACATTACGCATTTGTCTCTGCATGCTCAATAGCACTACTATGTAAATTAAATAAAATAATGTTTTTGAGGAGTTCTGGGTTTTCTACTATAGCACGGCCATCCTTGTCAAAGAAATTCTGACCTGAGCATTGGCTACATGCACCAGACCATACCGAGTAACTCTTTGCAAGAGTAGAGGTTTTTTTTCTAATTTTATTTTCATTGTATTTCACAGGCAAATGTAATCTATTGTTGGCAAGGCTGGTAGCACCACTTATTAAAATTGCCTCACACTTCCCATTTTAAGAGTCTGTGTTCAGTTGTTTATAACTTTGCCAAACTTTAACTGTCTAGGCTGAAATTTGCCATGCTGTTTCTTTTGGCCAAATTGTAAGTTTCCCTTGGAAAAATTGTGGTTTGCACATGCTCAGTAGAAACTTTTTTAGATTTTAGTAGCTAAACTCTCCAAAGATTCCTTCTGCATTGAGCATGCTCCAACCCAGAGGTGAGCAGGAATCTCCCTGCACTTGTGGCTCTGGGTTGCTGCAGGCTCTGCTGGGTCTGGGTCCAGGTACTGGAACTGAGAGCAGGGAGGCTTTCTGTCCTGTGCTGTTGATGAGACCAAGGCCCAGGCAGCATGGAGGAGGAACCTCCCTGATTTTAATGCAGAGGGGACAAAATCTGAACCTGCAGTAAGCTGGGGGTGGGTGCAGGAACGGGGACTGGAGATTGGCAGGAGGGAAAAAGGATACTGGGACTGGGAGGTGTAGGCGAGAGATTGGGGCAGTCTGGGCAAAGAGACTGAAAGCCACGATGGAGACTGGGACCCAGTAGGTAAGGGTGTGACTGACATTGTATGAGGCACTGTGGGAAACTGGAACTCGCTGTGCAAGGAAACCAAGACTGGGAGCAAGTAGGGTGGGGAGAAGGAGGTGAGGGGGGAGGGGGAGGCAGATTTGATGAGGAACTGGGGCAAAACTGGGACAAGCTGGATAAAGAGATTGGGACAAGGATCTGTGTGTGTGAGAGACTGAGATTTGACAAGAAGCCTGGGGAACAAGACTGAAATTGAGAGCTAGTGGGAATGGGGAAGCATGCATAGGGGTGGCAACAGAAGGCCAGGTTTGTGGGCAGGCAAAAATTGGATGAGGAGTTGGGAGTCAGAGTTGGGACTGGCTGGGCAGGTAGAACAGGGACAAGAAGCTTGGGGAGAAGCTTGGGTGGGGAGAACTGAGGAAGGGCTGGACAAGGGGACTGGGGTGAGAACCTGAGGAGTGGAGACTGGGTCTTGCAAGGTGAGGAGAATGGGACTGGGATGAGAAGCCAGGGGTGGTGTGGGGACAGGAAAGAAGGAGTTAGGTTTGCAGGGAATGGGCAGGAGAGTATGTGCCCACTAGAGCATACTCCTCTCCAGAGCCTTGAATGGAACCCAAGATCCTGTGTCTCATAATTCCTTTGTTTTCAGCAAATACCTATGTAATAAACTGGGAAAATGAAATTCCGTATAATGGTAGATTATCATCCTTTGGTATCAGTTACAAGTGGTGGAGGTCTGTGGTCCATCTAAAGGTTTGCATCCTGCTGATGACCCATGTACATGTCACTATGATGGAATTTAGTTTGTTTCAGTTGCTTTTTTAAAAGCTTAGGAAATGACACAAGAAGTACATTAAAATAATATTAAGATTGCAAAGTCGTATACTCAAAAGTTAAGAAATGCCAGAATGAAAGCTGACTGTGTAACCTTAATTTGACTCACTTGTGTATATGTGCTATGATACAGTCTTTACATGATCTCACACAATTTTTTCTACAGGACTCCTGCCCCACTGAATGCACAGAATGGACCTACTCTGGGGATGAGTCATGGCTGTGTATAGTGAAGCAGACTGCTGTCACTAGGGCCCATGTTTCATTTGTTGCAGAAGTTGGAAGGTGTATAGTGCTGGGAACAGGGGATTGCAGGAAGAGAAAAGATGATCGTGTGGTTAAGGCAATTACATGCTACCCTGGGGAACTGGATTCTATCTCTCCCTCTGCGACAGAGTTCATATGTAATGCTGGACAAGTCATTTAAATCAGAGTTTTCACAGGTATTCACTATTTGTGTGTTCCTCATGTTCTCTGTCCCCAACTTGAGACCCTGGGTTCTGGTTTGCAGAAGTGCTGAGCATTCACAGCTGCAGCTGAAGTCCATGGGAACTGTTCTTTGAATATATTAAGTCCTGTAGAAGGATAAGTTTTCTGAAAAATCAGGGCCAAGGTATCTCATGTTGGACACTCAATATTAGTGGATACTTTTGGCCTTAATCTTTCTGTGCCTCAATTCTGTGGTGTAAAATTGGGGATAATATCCTCTCACTTCACAGGAGTGTTGTGAAAATACACTCAGTAATATTTGTGAAGCACTCAGATACTGTAGTGAAAAGTGCTATTGGAAAGCCCATGAGGAAATTAATCGTTCTTTTTTTAAAGCAGGGTTTGAATACATGCAGTAAAGAAGGCCTGCAGCCACATATTGAACAATGAGGATAAAACAAAATATTAAATTGCCACTCATGAAGTGAGTGCCATTTGATGCTGTGCATTGAATGAGGCGGCAGTTCTATTGAAACAATACATGTGATCATATTACTTAAGACTATCATAATGCATGCACAGAAGGGGAGTAAATTAAGGTTGCACAGGCTACCTTGATTCTGGCATTTCCTAATTTTTAAGTGATTGACTTTGCAACCTTAGAAAGTGTTGTTTTAATGTCATTTTGGTATGTGTAATATTGAATATAGTCCAATAAAGGTGAATCAGTTCTGCCAGGACACACAGAAAATGGATGAAATGAGGCTGATACAATTTAGCACAATCATTACCTGGCTTCTTTGTTTCTTCATAGAAAAGGAAAAATCTGAACTGAAAACAATTAACAGTTGATTCACTATTTCACATATCACAACAATCAGTTTTAGCTAAATAAATACCATTCCTAGATGTAAAAGGGAAAGATGCTACCAGCTCTGTGATTGTAGTTTATTTGGAGATTTGGACCTCTGGTTTCAGTGTTCTCCTTGATTTTTGGTCCCCATTCTGCAGTGCATTGCGCATGTTCAATGCCCTGTGCTCGTATGGGGCCACACACAGCAGGTGTCCACCCAGTCATAATATACTGCAGGATCTGGACCTTATCAGTACATAATAAATATTTTCAGTAATGATACTTTAAAGGAGTTTAAGTTAAACCTTAATTTAAAAATATCTGGATTAAATTATGTTTCTATTACGAGGTATTGAAATGAGAGATCTCTGACCTAGAAACCTTTAAAAACTCAGTTGATGTAAACATTAGGTTTTTATTATTTTTATCTTATTTCGTCTCTTTGCCAATGAAGGATAGAAGTTCTTTTCATTAAAATGTAGTGATGCTTGTTAATCAAGGTGCACTGTCTGCTGAAATGTTGGCTTTTGATCATGAATCGCATTTAAAGATATTGCAACCACTAAAGAGCAACATTTATTCCCCAGTTATTGCTGATCCTGGTCATGCTGTACGTATTGCATACAAAAAGTGTTTCTTTCAAAAGGATCAGTGTTTGCCCTTTTATGCTGAATGCATACTACACAAACTGTGATTTGTGGATGTGGTGGGGGTAGTGGCTAGGGTTGAGTCTCCTCTGGTTGGTTATTTTCTTCTCCGGTTTTATCTTTTGTATTTTAATTTTAATTATGTTAAGTTACCTAGCATCCAGGATAGATGCTCTTTTTTTTTATATATATTATAAATTTAAATGTGTTAAAAAGTAAATATATCAAAACCAGGAAGCATTTCCCTTCTATCAACAAAGGGTACAACACACACTATTTAATTTCCAGGTCACATCCAGCATTATGTAGTAAAAGGAAATTAAACACAGAGATATGAAGCTTTTACAATACCCATTACACCCGTCTCTCTCTGTATATTCCTCTCCCTCTTTTACTGGGTACTATCTGTTCTTTCTTGCTATAAAGGTAATAGTGCCTCCAGCATGATGTATCAGTGTGTTAGCCGTTACCAAGCCACCACTCCAGCATTATTTCTAAAATGTTTTGTCACTCCGGAAATATATTGTATCTTAAAGACAAAATCAGGACTTTCTGTGCCTCACATGTAGCAAAAGACCCATAATTTGGGAGTTATGGTTAAGGGGGAATTTGAAGTCACTCCTATATTCAGAAGCTGTGAACCTTCAGGATGCCTGTAGCTAAAGCTATGCCAAAGTCAGCATTTTCAGTTCACGATCTGAACGCATTTGTTTTTGACGTCATATATTTTGTATATTTTAGCTTATGGCGTTTTTAACTGTTACGCATCTACCTAAAGGCTATAATTACCACCTTTATATTTTGAATAACTGAATGATAAATAGTTTTTGTGTTTCATTGTGAGCTTTGGGTTTGCACAGACCATCAACCTCCAAAACAAAACACAGCTGAAACTTCTAATTTGGCCTGCGGTAGGCTCCTTTGAAAAGTGGCTGTGGGTCACCAAAATCTTCACAATCCCTGGGGTGCATCTGGCCTAGATTTCAGGTATGTTATGAAACCCAAAAGAAGATGATTTGCCCCTCTCTGGCCTGATTTTGGGTTTGGTTATAAAAGTTTCCCACAACTCTGCCTGTGACCTCTTTAGATAAAAAACGAGTCTTAAAAAATGTAACACCACACATCATTATCTATATCCTAAGACCAGCTCCCTCTTTGTAAAATGGGGATAGTAGCACTTTCCTACTTCATGGAGGCCTTGAGGATAAATACATTAATAATTGTGATGCACTCAGATACTAGGGTATTGGGGCCATATTAATACCTGAGATAGATGGATAGACAGATACTGTTGGTCTTTTATAGGGTTCCTAGAGGATACTAACTAGACTAGTGACAGTGCTTTCCTGTGCAGCAGTGCTAATTGCCAACTTTTGGTAGTTGCACATATGCTAATTACTTTTTAATAAAATCAGTGGGAGAGAATTTTCCACCAAGCTTCTATGGATAATTAATGCAGATTTTTCTTTCAAGAGCTTGAAGCTTTGCTTAAACTTTACTCTTTCACCCTCCATCAGATCTATTTGCACCAAAATGATAAAATTACAGCAAATGTATGCTGAGATAATGCGATCTGTTCTTTCATACTGTCCATGTTGCTACGCAGTGCTTTGTAATAGACACATCTTCAGGGTTAGTATTGACAGCCCCTGTGATGAGGCCTTATAACTATACTAAATAAATAAAATGTTCAGGAGCACTAGGTTTTAGTGTACTAAAAATACCCCCTAGCCATCTGAGGAGGGTGGAGGGAAGCATTTTGTTGGACTGCAAAGGGAATGGATTGTCCCAAGAAGAGTTTTCTGGAGGGGTGGGGGGAGAAGGGAGGGAGAGCCTTGGCCTGAAAAATGCCTCTCCAATCAGAGGATTGTTGCAGGTTGGGTCAAGAAATGGGATGTGCTGCTCCCAGGAGGGAGAGGGGAGGTGAAGAGCATATGCTAGAGCCACTGCCAACCCCTCTTGCCTTTCAGGTTTCACTGTGCCTTATTGGCCGGCCGGGGGAGGAGAGTGGTAGCTTATTCTGGCTTCCACCCTTCCCTCCCCAACCAATAACTTAAATCTTTGCCTGTGCTGCTCCAGCCCCTTGCCTCGTCAGCTGCTCTGCATACTTGTAGCTGTAAATAGGGAGTGGTGTTTCCAGGATGTAGTTGGTCTGACTGATCACCTCTTTTTTGGGATCAGGAAGGAACTTTTCCCATTTGGCATAGGTCTGGTGGTGTGAGTTCTCGGGGCACCCAGGACCTCAAGTCACCTTTTTACCCCCGGCCTTCAGCGTGAGGGAATCTTGCCTATGCCTTGGCTGGATGTCAACTTCCTAACACCCCCAGCCTTTCAGCCACTCAAACTCTCTCCTCTGGGCTGTGTCAGCCTTGTCTTCACCTTGCAGGCTGAGAATGGGTGCACCCCAACTCCCGAGTCCCTTTGAATTGTTCCCCTGTGATATCCAGCCTCTGACTACTCACAGAAATCCCAGATCCTCTGCTCCAGAAAATGCAGTGTATCCCAGTTTACTAGTTTTACGTTACACCACAGCTCCTGTAAACCACACAGCACTTGTAATAAAACAAAAGTAGATTTATTTAAGAAAGGGTAAAGGTTAAAATAGAAATGAGAGAAAGTGGGGGGAACAAATACGAAACAAAATCATAAAACACACACCTGGGTCTACACTTATCAGTAGTTACCTTTCCTATCTAATAAAGTAGGTTTTCTCCCCAAAGTTCAGTCCGTTGCAGAGCTGACTGGTTTCACAAGAATCAGGATCCAAACATTCACGAAAGCATCTCTGCCCCACAAGGGGTTTCCTAAGTGCATGGATACAGAGTGCTACTCCCTCTTCTGTGTTATATTGAAAACAGCCTTTGGTTTCTGTTTACAGACAGGGTGAACCCCTGTATTTTTGTAAAGTTCCTTTTTTCTGTTTAAGTGATTTTCAAGTTTACAGTTGCTTCTGATGTTGAAAGTCTTAGTATTGTGCAGGACCAAACAGTTGTGCTTTGCATTTCATCACTGGCCAAATAGGCAGGGGTGAGAACTCCTCCTTGCCTGAATGGGCTATTACTGAGACACATTATCGTCGGGTAACCAATTTTTATTCTAAGTCTATAAAGCATACTTGTTCATAATTACATTATTCCTTAAATATTCCCCATACATTTCTCTTGCAATGATTATGAATCTTGACAAGTTGTGAGCTTTCTCTAGATACCGTACGTGCTACTCTTTATGGATAAATACCCTGCAAGACATGGTGTGGTGTATTGCGTTTGTCAGGTCTGAGGTGAGAGTTGTTTGCAAAGAACAGGGAATCCTTTGCCTAGGAGCCTCTGTATCACAGATAGAAAAGGAGTACTTTTGGCACCTTAGAGACTAACCAATTTATTTGAGCATAAGCTTTCGTGAGCTACAGCTCACTTCACTGGATGGATAAATAAATTGGTTAGTCTCTAAGGTGCCACAAGTACTCCTTTTCTTTTTGCGAATACAGACTAACATGGCTGTTACTCTGAAACCTGTATCACAGATGGATATGTTTGCCTTCCTTGCATCATTGTGGAGGTGCAGTTGGGGTAAATAAGACTAGGATTTAGAAGCCCCATATAAAAGAAAATATAGAAATGTGTAGTTGTTGCAATTTGGGTCTGATGTCCTATGCAGATAAAGGCTAAAAGAGTGTTCTCCCACACGCAAATGAGACCTGGAATTTTAGCTGGCAGACCTTTGGCCTATAAGGGGAGACCTGAAGTCTTCACAGACCGAGAACCCCCTTGAGTATCCCTTGGTACTCTTGCTCTCCACAGGGGGTGAGGGTTAGAGCACTCAGAATTGAGTTGAGTCCTGAAGCATAGGCTGGGAGGGGAGATTCTACCCTGAGTTATTGATTACATGATGGGAGCCATGTAACTCCACACTGGACCCAGTTAATGCTTGGTAGATGTAAATTGCCCTTACCTAGTGTTAAGTGGCCTGCTGCTTAACATCCATCCAAGTTATTGTCCTTCATTCATTCGTGTGTCCTGACCAATCATCTGGGTCTATTACCTAAACTATACTGGGCTAACTCTTTCTGTTTCTTTTCACTCATCCTGTGTCCTATGTTCATATTCCCCTTATGGAATAAAATATCGAAATAATTGCCTTACAGTATCTGCATAACAAATTCACAAAGGAGAGATCGGTGTAATAAGTCTCTTCAAAAGTTGAGTGCCCTGTTGCGTTATACTGAGCAGTGATTGGCATCATCTCCAAACGAATGCTCTGTCAAGGATTTGTCGTAATAGTTGACGGGGATTTTAGTGGTATAGGTAATGTCAATTCTTCACAATATTCCATAAATTAATAAGCCAAGTATTTGATACAGTACCAATTTAGACCTAGTGCTTGGCCATATATCCAGCTGTACCTTCAATCTGTTCACCTAAGGCTGCTGGACTAAATGACAACTCTTTCATTGCTTATGAACAGAAAATGCATGGAATTTCCCTGAAGAATATGCATTCCAGGTTATACGGAGAGCACGAGTTCGTTCTAATGCACTGGGCCAAATTCTGGCAGTGCAGCAAATGGCTCCTAAACCAAGTACAGTGGCAAAAACAGCTTTAATGTACACCTGTATTCGGGCTGACAATGGCCAATATTAATAAAAATGCATAGCCAGTTGATTGACTACACTTGTGGTTTGTTATGAAAAGTGTTCAGGAGACCAAATAACCAAATTTAGCCAGTTTTATTGCTAAAAGTTAATAGTACAGTACAGGGACCAAGGAGTTGCTATGTTACTGATCTTTCTGGGAAGCTGTTTCTCACAGTGTGTCAATTCACTTTACATAGGAGGTACATTCCCAAAATATGCCCCCCAAACTAGCTGTGTTTACAAGTCACAAGTTAAGATCATTCTGTTAAAATCACCCTGTTTTTCACCTTGTTTTTCTGGTATCACGGCATACTCCATTTCTCTTCTTTCCAGCATTCCAGATTAGTTGGGCCAGGAAGGCACACTCAGCCTTGATCCAGAGTATCTTGATTTGACACAATTTATATTCAGTGATGCCAAATGCTATGTTTAGCTTTGCAAGTTATTGTGGGGTATTTGAGGGGTAGGAAACGGGAGTCAAACATCCCCAGGAAGGCAAGCCCCTTCCAGAACCTGGCTCACATGAGGGGGACAGTGGGTGGAGCATCAGACCACCACAGATGAGCGGAGTCCACACAAAACCCGGGGGCCGGGAGTGGGGCTCAGGAATCTCTGGGGAGCATCCCAGCTCACATTAGGGGTTGGGAGAGGAGCTCACCTCCCCTCCCCGAATGGCAAGTGCCTCCAGATCACATGAAGAAGGGCAGGGAGAGACGGGCTGGGGCCCCCATATCATGGCGCACGTGCGCACACACACAAAGCGAATGAGGGCTTGACAGGCCCACTGTCCCTATTCTCCCCACCACTCATCCCCGTGTCCCCGTTCTCAGTGTTCCCACCTCTCCCTTCCCACTCCCTCTATAGTCTCCATCCCCTCTCCATCACCTGATCCCTCAACCTCTCCACTGTTCCCACCTAGTCTTCTACCTTTAGTCATCCTTCCAGAGAGCATTTGCTTGTGTAGATTATGTTCTTTTCAAAAAATAGTTCTAGGGCCTTCTGGATATTCTGTTGTACTCAGATTACATTTCCCCAAAATAAAACCAAAACCAAATCAAATCTTTGACAGAGGCAGACTGGAACAAGTTACCCCTGTTTTAGTTTTAGATTTCTGCCCTAGATTGGATTAAACGCTGTGCCTTGGGAATGATTGTAATATACCATTAGAGCCACATGGGTCCTGTGTTAGAGAGAGAGTTTTCCGGGCAGTTAGGCTGCCTCTCTGCACATGCACAATGTCATCTGTTTGGTGTGTGAGCCTTAGAACTGCTTGATGTGTGCTTACTGGAGAACCAAACTTGTTTTCAAATAACATTTTAATTTGCTATTCCCCCAAGCACTGGTGAGTGCTGTGCACTCTGTTGGGGTAATCCTTGAGTGTTGGAGACCCTGGTGTGATGGTCTGAGCCCTGTTTTGATCTCTATCTGCGTGGGGGGTGGGGAAGCATGGCCAAAATAGGTTAACTTTAAGAAAAACAGTCTTTTCTTTTTCCCAGGAGGGTGTATTTCTGGATCCCCTTGGGCAAATGGTTTATTAACCCTGCTCTGGACCTGCATGGAGCACACCAAATTTTGAGACAATCCAAGTTACCATATGGAATTTAGAGCACTTAGAACAGTCAAGTTTTAAACAGAAAGTTGGTTTTAACCTTAACTATAGCAGAGCTATTACTCTGCTGTAATTAACAATGTTGTAAACAAATGGTTTGAATTTACCCACAAGGTTAGTAATTTTAAATATTCCCGAGCTAAGGACAGACAGATGAACAGTTAAGAGAGGACAGAAGAAGCCAAGGGCTAAAGGTACTGAAAGAAAAAGTGCTCTTTTATAATAGTCTGGGGTAGGTGAGTGATGCTCATTGTGGTACTTTGCTTTGGTAGGCAGAAACTGTGATGGGTTGGATCACAGAAACGCCCTTGGGGCTGCCAACTGATGTGCCAAGACTGCTTCTGCCCCTGCTTTCCCTGCCAGTTTGGGGCTCCAGAACCTTGCCTGGTTGTGCCAGAGACGCTTGGCGGCCACAAACACAGACCCAGGTCTGAACTATGTCCCACAAATGGCAAGTTTAACTGAAAGTAGTTTAAGAAGTGTTCCTGTCTCTAACACTCAGATGCCCAACTCCCAATGGGGTCCAAACCTCAAATAAATCCGTTTTACCCTGTATAAAGCTTATGCGGGGTAAACTCATAAATTGTTCGTTCTCTATAACACTGAGGGAGAGATATGCACAGCTGTTTCTGCCCCCCCCCCCCAGGTATTAATACGTACTCTGGGTTAAATAATAAGTAAAAAGTTATTTTATTAAATTAAGAAAGTAGGATTTAAGTGGTTCCAAGTAGTAACAGAAAGAACAAAGTAATTTACCTAACAAAATAAAATAAAACACGCAAGTCTATGCCTAATATAGTAAGAAAACTGAATACAGATAAAACCTCACCCTCAGAGGTGTTCCAGTAAGCTTCCTTTTACAGATTAGTCTCCTTCTGGTCTGGGTCCAGCAATCACTCACACCCACTATGGTTACTGTCCTTTGTTCCAGTTTCTTTCACGTATCCTTTGGGGTGGAGAGGCTATTTCTTGAGCCAGCTGAAGACCAAATGGAGGGGTCTCCCAGGAGTTTAAATAGACTTTCTTTTGTGGGTGGACACCCCTCCCCCCCATATAGAATCTCAGCTACAAGATGGAGTTTTGGAATCATATGGGCAAGTCACGTGTCCATGCATTACTCAAAATTTACAGGTAGCAGCCATGGCTCACGTGTTACCTTGAACGTCCTCAAGTAGACTTCTTATGTCGATTGGAGCCTTCCAAGATCCATTGTCCGTTAAGTGTTTCTTGATTGGGCACTTAACTTGCAAATTCCTTTCTAAAGAAGCTGCCCAAATGCCTTAGTAAGGCTATTTAAAATCAAACCAGTACACAGCCAATACTCATAACTCTGAATACAAAAATGATACATGTATAAAAATAGAATGAATAGATTCAGCAGATCAAAACCTTTACAGAGAGATGTTACATGGCATATGTAGCATACAACATATTCCAGTGAATATTCCAGTCATATATACAGTCCTAAGCATATTTCCATAAAGACTTATGGGGTGCAACGTCAAGGTCATATGAGATTAGGTTGGAATGGAGGGGGAGACCTAGTTGTTGGGAAGCTTCGTCCTCTCTCCTGGTGTCAGGAACCAGTGTAGATGGTATTGGATAAGCAAAGACCAAATCCAGGACCATTGTGGGTACGTGTTAAACCCAAGAAACACTATATTCTGAAGTTTGATAAGCTTTATACCTGGAGCAGAAACTGTAGCTTGGAGCAGGAAATAAAAATAGGACAGATACAGAGCAAAAGAAACAGAACTTATTATTATTTATTATTATTATAATTTTATTGATTTATTTATTGGTATTACTGTATCACCTAGGAGCTCTAGTCACAGACCAGGCCTCTATTGTGCTAGGTGCTGTACAAACACAGAACAAAAAAGACCCTCCTTTCTCCAAAGAGTTTACAATCTAAATATAAATCTGTAGACAACAGATAGATGTGAACAGGCAGATGAGGGAGTACAAAGAAACAATGAGACACTATTGGTCAGCGTGGTAGACCGTGGTTTCTGCACACCAACGGCCTAATTGTTGTCAGGTGTTTTGTAGAAAAGTAGAGTTTTGAGGAGGGATTTGAAGGAGAATAATGAAGTAGCTTTGCAAATGTTTATGGGGAACTCTTCCCAAGTATGAGGGGCAGCATGGGAAAAAGCAATCAAAGTGCTTGTTTGAAAATTTAACAAGTGGGCAGTGGAGGTTGGCACCATTGGATTGGAGGTGGGAGAGAGAATAGGAAGGGTGAGGATAGGCCAGGAAGGGCCTTCAAAGTGAAGTTAAACAGCGTATGTTTGATGTAATAGAGACGGCGGAGGCAGTGGAGATAGGCAAAGAGAGGGGAGACGTGGTCAAAGTGGTGGGCTAGGAAACTGATCTTTTGCAGGTTTGGAAGGGCATTCTGAATTGATACGAACAGGGCAAGATTGCATTTGTCAAGACCAGAGAAAAGGATGTTGCAGTAGTCAAGACATGAGATGATGGGAGTCTGGCTGAGAGTAAAGCCAAAGCCCGCTCCACCCCTCCCCACTGGTTTATGGTATGTTTTATATTTACTTACTTCAGTGTTCATTGAAGTTAGTGGAAAGGCTTCCATTGATTTCAGTGACTGTTGGATGAAACCCCATGTCCACAGAAAACTACTCAGGTTTTCCATAGCAGCCCTTTATGAGTTTTCCTGCAGTCTTTTAGTCACAATAACTTTAATTCCTAAACACAGCAACCTTGAATGATATTGGAACATAACAGGAGTCCAGCAATCAAAACAAAGTTCCTGGCATAGGATGGGTTCTCTTTAATGTGATTTAGTCTAAGTGATTGTAAGTCTTTTTTCCCAAAGTCCCAGGATTGTAGTTCATAGACCTTATTAAATATGTTACAGTCTGTCTCCTGTAAGTTGTCAGATCTGTTGGTTCCATAGTCATGAGAACCTCTGCTGGAATTCTGAGGGCAGGAGTGCAACAGGGAATATATTGTAGACACTGTTACATCTAAAATATTGCAGGTGCTATTCTGTTTTTAGTAAAAGAGCAGTTTGAGTTATGGACTTTTGGGCAATAGGATTCTTCTCATTCTGATCCTATACAGGAAGTAGCTGGTATACAATAAGCTGTTAATAGTGTCCCACAGAAGTCCTAGTATTTGAAACGAGTTTGTCATTCACACAGAGAGCTGGGTTCAAAGGCAGTTCTTTCATAATTCACATGAGGATATGAAACAGCTTGTGGTTCTTAGTGGAAATAAATCCTTTCTGTAGCAGAATGCTGCAGTTTATCAAATCTGACACTTTAAGTTTGCAGACAAAATCAGGAGACCAGAGTTCAGTGTACAAATGGAAAATTTATATTTTCCCCTAATGGTGGGAATACAGCTCTTTTTGCCAGGATGCACTGACATAAGAGAGACTGGAAGCTCTTTCTTGTTGCCTTTTGGGACGAAGTCATCCTGCAGATAAAGTTCTTCTGAAGTGTTGGAAATGGTTATATTTTAGTTTCATATATAAATCTCTTAAACTTAATTCTTAGGAAACTGGCTAGTTCCCAAGAGGATAGCATCTGAGGACTGGCTGTTTCTAAGAGTTTAATAATTCAGATAAAGGATGTTAGTGGGAGTAATTTGAGGGGTTTCCAATAGTAGGGAGGCAGGATGGAAATCGATTCTTGCCTGGACCAAGTACTGTGTTGCCTTCCCTTCTCCCCCTGCTGGAAGTACGTACTGATCTCTATAATTTGTCTGAGACAACCTTCCACCACTGGCTCCCAGATCAGCTGCGAGTGGTGGGCAGCTGGGGGGGTCAGATAGGAATACATATAAGAGGAAGAGAACCAGCTGGAAGCTAAAACTGGAAGGTTGGCCATCAACACAGGTGAGATAGAGATGGGAGGTATTCTGTCCAGCTGTGGGGACTGACAAGGAGGGTTTGAGGGGGGCTGATGAACAAGTAAACTTGTCCTCAGTGGTATAAAGGTTAAACCTAACATATGTTACAAAACATGCACCTGTAACTGTATGTCAAAAATATTTGGGTGTTTTTGATGTTTATAATGATCTATTTCTCTGCATAAATTTTAAAAGACAGAGATGACTCATACTTTGAAAAATTGGAAATTTGTCAGAAAATAGCAATATAATCTTTCGTTATATACAGTATTGAAAAGTAATGGGAACACAGAAGCTTCATCCCCTAAAGGTAGACATAATGAGTCTTATTAATGCATGACACCAGCTATTATACAATCTCCAATTTGGGTCCCAAGTCATTTCAAGAGAAAAGAAGGGAAAATAACTTTGCAAAGTCAGAGATAATTTGTGTAAAAGAATAAATGGACACAAATCAGACGTCAAGAATTATAACATTCAAAAACCAGTTGGAGAACACTTCAATCTCTTTGGTCACTCGATTACAGACCTAAAAGTGGCAATACTTAAACAAAAAAACTTCAAAAACAGACTCCAACGAGAGACTGCTGAATTGACATTAATTTGCAAACTGGATACCATTAACTTAGGCTTGAATAGAGACTGGGAGTGGATGGGTCATTACACAAAGTAAAACTATTTCCCCATGTTTATCCCCCCCCCCCCGACCTCCTACTGTTCCTCAGACGTTCTTATCAACTGCTGGAAATGGCCCACCTTGATTATCACTACAAAAGGTCCCCCCCCTTCCCCGCTTTCCTGCTGGTAATAGCTCACCTTAAGTGATCACTCTGGTTACAGTATTAGCATTGTTTCATGTTCTCTATGTATATAAATCTCCACACTGTATTTTCCACTGAATGCATCCAATGAAGTGAGCTGTAGCTCATGAAAGGTTATGCTCAAGTAAATTTGTTAGTCTCTAAGGTGCCACAAGTACTCCTTTTCTTTTTCCTTATTTACTTGTACTCTTTCTCCTCAACCCCATCCCTTAATAATTAACTTTTTATCCTGTTACTTTTCTAGCTGTACAACTGGGTAGATTAACGAACAATAATTTATATAGTACCACTGTGTGCTAGATGCTTATAGACAAAACAGAGGAGAAGGTCTCTGCTGCAAAGTTCTTAAAGTCTAAGATCCTGATCCTTCAAAGACTTATGCAAGACTAACTTAACTTTATGCATATCTAGTTCTACTAATGGCAATGAGACTGCTCACATGTGTAAATCTCTGCAGGATCAGGGTCTAAGAATTTCCAGGCATGTTGTCAATTAGTTTTTATCACAGATAACCTCTCCGCTCCTAGTTACAGAGGGTTCTTTCTGGATTTAAAAATTTTCCTGCATTGTCTGCAACCTGAATTGCATGAAAAATAAAATAAACTGTTCCTTTTCATTGTCTACAGTATTCTATAAAAATTCTAGAAATGGCATTAATGGTGAAAAGACCATTACTTTTTTAAATTCTTGCAAGTTTTAATAACCTAAGAGGCCATTAGTAGTACAGACAAGGAAACTGGAATTTCAAATCTGCCAATGTCCCGGTATTATAGATGATGTGTAGTGATTATACATCAAAAGCATGACATTTCAACACTTACCTTCATTTAATTCTGAATGAATAGAGCAATAACCTAACAGGTTTATCATTGTCTATTTGAGCCATTTGCCTGTATGGGTTCACTCTATATAGGTATTAGAAATTACAAAAGGATTGTGTCATATGAAATGCATGCAGTGTTCGTTTATGCTACGTAGCTGTGTATTACAGGTCTCGTCCAATGCCCACTGAATTCAGTGGGACACTTTCCATTTACTTAAGGACCTGATCCAAAGCCGATTAAGAGAAAAACACATACAGGGCTGGTTTTTGGCAGGATGATGAGCTCCCTGAACTTACACTGCCCAGTATCTTGCAGCATTGGGCCATGATTATTTCTCCATGAAGACACATTCCTTATTTCCCTGTAATCCAAAAATCTGTGGGTGGAAAGGTTAGCAATTGTGTGTGTCTGTAAACACAACTATTTACAGCTAAATTATGGATTTAAATTTTTAGTCCAACATATATTTGGAAAGGGGTTGTGGTGAATTTTAGTTGTTATAAAATTAGAAACTGGTTGAGTCGTAAGTAGAGATAGGAATTGAATAAGCATCCTTATGGAGGACATGTCAGATTTCCTAAGTAGTACTGTAGTTCTGCCTTTCATTAAATCACCAAGCATACTGAATTATGGAAAGCATTGTGGTGGCTTTGATGCTGTGAACTAAAAGTAATATTTTAATACCAAGAGACAAAGGCTTGGTCTACACTATCAATTTATATTGGTATAACCACCTAACCCCCGGTATAAACAGTGCTATGTCGACACGAGGGCTTCTCCTGTTGACATAGCTACTGCCTCTTCGGGAGGTGGAGTAGCTCACCCATAAGCATAGGTAGTGTCTTCACTAAGCGCTACAGTGGTACAGCAGGTTAGATAAGCCCTAACTTATTTGTGACTCTAAGGTGGACCCCAATCTCCAGAGATAAACGGCGAGCAGTGATTAGTACAAAAAAATTACCATTTTTGGAAGGCTTGATAATAGTAAAATGTTACTGCTACGATCCTAAATGACATTATCTGCAAAATCTTCCTGAGATAGTTGTTGTCATAGACTGTAATTAAGGAAAGGAGAGAACAAAAATCAGTCTTGTCACATTTGTTCTGAATAATTTTTTTTTTTTACCTTTTCTGACCCAGTTTCACTATGAATGATAACTGTCTGATTTGAAAGCCTCTAATGTCAGCAGTTGAAGACTGAGAAGCCTCTGGAGGGGAAAAGAAACCTATATAGCTAATGCAAAATTTCCTAAAAGCACAATGCAGCAATTTCAGAAATATACAGGAAATGACAGTTATGAATCTTTTACATTAGACTTTTTAGTTGCTTCACTTGTAAAATGTCAAGAATGTACTTTATTTTGAGCCAAATATGCTTTGTCTGCTATTAATTAAATATTTTTATCTTTTGAATGAGTGGCTACTTCTTTGCTATGTTCTTGGGGGATGTGCAACCCTGAAAGCAGTGTGTGGGGAGTGGGAAGTTAGGGAGGATGAAGTGAACTGGAAAGGAGTCATGGTGGAGTTCAACATGCGAAAAACCTAAGTTCAAGGGAAAAATATTAGCTGAGTCTGTCTACTACAGTTCAAGGCTGCTCAGGGCAACCATACTGTAACTTAACATAATCAAGCTTCATGGGTTTTATGTGAGTGTTTAGTTTCCCATCAAAACAGAACACTTCAGGCTGTGATTGTACCATATTTTGTAAGCTAAGTAGGATTGTGCCTGATCAAAATTGGATGGAAAACAACGAAATCTGCAGGCTGCTGCTTTAAGTGGTGTTGGTGGTTCAGTGGGTGGCATTCTCCCAGGACTTCATGACCAGTCTTCCCTGATCCTCCATATTGCTGTACACATCAACATTTTTCATCTTGTTTGGACATTCTCAAATGATTTTGGAAAGGGTGGAAAGCTGGGTGCCTGACTAGTAGAGTTCAGCACAAGTCACAAATCCAATCTATAATTAAATAATCACCTCCTTCTCCTACAATTAGTCCCTTTTTTTAAATACTCTTCTTACCCTATAGATTTTTTGCCTGTGTAGGTAGTCAGTCCAGATGGAATAATGTGAGATTAGCTCAGTAGATATCCGTTTGTGGGAGTGACATCATCATTTATTGCTGAGAGAAAGTAGACTCAGAGTAGTGAGAAACACATTTTTGCAATGTCATGGACCTCTGGTTTCCACTGGATTTAGGTGGTCACCAACATTTTCAGTAGGGCCAGGAAAACTAGAAAAACTCATTGCACCAGCAGCATTTCAGCTCCTTTTCCCTCAAGCAACATAAAATTCATTTTAAACACACAGCAATTAATCCTCTTGCCATAAATAACTTCTCCAGTCTCACATATCCTGCCCTGTCTTTCCATTCTGCCACTCAGAATTGCTATCAATGCAACTCTTTGCCCACCTCATGTGGGTCCCAGATTTAGTGTTGCCAACTCCCACTTTTTTATTGTGAGTCTTGCAATATTTTTTTCTTTTAATGTCCAAACCCTGGAGCTATGTGAATGCACAAGAATCTTTGCTTTCATTTAAAAAACAAAAGGAAGCTTCTGGTCCTCATGATTGGAGAGATAAGCTTGTAAACATGACCCCTACAGGTGCAAAAGCCAGCAGAACTCCAAATCTAATATTTTTTTAGATCTCATGATTTTTAAATCAGTCTTATTTTTGGGGGATTCCAATTGTGATTTTTGAACACCTGGCATTAGCACCAGCGTTATCTTGGAACAGCAGGGTCTGTGTCCATGTTGTTGGATTAGTGTCAGTAATACCAGGTGTGTTTTTTCTCAAACAACTTATGATGACTTGTTTCCTAATAATAATACCTAGCTCTCATATAGTGCTTGTCATCCATAGACCTCAAGGCACTTTACAAAGGTCACTATCATTATCCTCATTTTACAGATGGGGAAACTGAGGCACAGAGCAACAAGTTGCCTAAGGTCACCCAGTAGGCAAGTAGGAAAGCTAGGAATAAATCTAGATATCCAGAGTCCCAGTCCAGTAGTCTGGGCAATAGGAAATGCTGCCTCCCATAAGATTGTTAGGAATTTTCCTAAAGAAAAACATGTTCCAGTATTTCTTCTAAACACCTTAAGTAAGGTTTATTTTTTTTAGAGACTTTTAAAATAGCTACATTTGTATGAAGTTGTGCAGTATTACATATAATTCAATTTAGTTAAAAAAATGAGACTTTCTGTGTTGATGATAGATATATATATATATATCTTTTGTAGCCATCAGCATTACAAAATAATATGTTTATTTCACTTTTGTCTATAATATGAGATTGTTATAAAAATGTGACCCTAATCCTCTAGAGCAGTGGTTCTCAAATTTTTTTTTCACGGACCACTTGAAAATTGCTGAGGGTCTCAGCAGACCACTTAATGATCTTTCCAAATGTTGTCTGTACCATTAGCTAACTATTGTAAAGCGCTCTGGATAAAAGCAGTATATTTAAAAAAACCCCCAATAATAATTAAAGTTTTTTGTTCTACAAATAAAAGCACACAATTCATATTTTAATATCAATAGTCTTACATTTCTAATGTGATGGATGTGTCCTTTCTCCCCTGCTGCGGCAGCCACCAAGCTGGGGCTGGGAAGGGGGGGTATGTCTCTCCCTCTCTCCCCTGCCGCAGCAGCCCCCAAGCTGGGAGTGGGAAGGAGGGCCATCTGTCCCCAGCATCTGTAGCCCTGCAGCTGGGTAAAGTCGCCTCTTTTTTTGGCTGCCACAGCCCTGGACATCCCAAATTCCCCCCACCCCCTCTTCTCACCCCCCCCCCCCGCCCACTCCCACCTACCCCCTATTCCCCCCAAGGCCACCACCTCACCTTACATGTGCATCTTCTTCAGGGTCCAGGCACCTAATTAGTGGAGCCACGCCTGTGAGGTTCCACTAATTAGGTGGGTGGCCCTTCATTCTCTTGTGTGCAGCTGCCCAGGCACACACCTTAGAGGGAACTATCCACTGACCACGGTGGTGGTTCATGGACCAGTTTGAGAACCTCTGCTCTTGAGAGGTAAGTATCTATGCTGATCCCCATTCTTATTCCTTTGCGTAGATTCCATTCTCTAGCTAAGTTCTGTGCTTATTGTGCCTTTACAGTGTGGTGCATGCTGGGACATTACCTCACAGTGAGAGCTGGATGGTTGCAGTAGTTATGGTCATAATAGAAGCGTGGGCTGGTAGAGGCACTTTATAGTAGGCCGTATGCTGAATTGGATGTTTCATAGCCTGATTTCTGTGTGCATACATGGATCAAGTTGCTGGAATCTATTATATTACCTTTGCAGGTCAGTTTTGAGGCAATTATTCATGCCAGTAAGAGGTGACATGACTCTTTAACAGAAGCCAAAAATAAAAATATTGTTCCAAATTTGTGGTTTAACACTGGGATGAATTTGGCCCCACTCCACTGAATTCATTGGGATTGAGCCAGAGATTAATTTTGACCAGTGACATTGCAAAAGGTTTTTTCAGATCACACAAGGCTTTTCTGTGCAACTTTGCTTAAATTCTTCACTGCTTTAAATAAGCATGGCTTTGTGGGGAAAAGCATCCTTCAGATGTTTGGATTTGCTGCCTGACTGACACAGCCTGATGTGTCTTATCACAACATGGCTTGTCATCTGAAAATAGCTGAGAAAACAAAAGCAGGGTTCTGGAAGCTAATGCTAAGGAAACCAGTGTTAAGAGCTGACCAAGAAAAATGCATTCTTTTAAAGAAGAATTTCAGTCCCCCCCCCCCACCTCCCATTCCACTTAACAAGAACAAAATAATAATAATAAATAAAAAATTTGTTATAGAAACTTGACAGATGATAAACCCTCACCAGAGGAGACCGTTTTTCCACTGCCCATAGAGAGGAAAAATACAGAGTATATTGCTCTGGCTCACGTCTAGTCTTAACCTCTGAATGGAGTATAAGACAAATAATTAATGAAGCCAGTGTGCAGATTCATAACATCTCAAGTACAATCACCTTATGTAGTTTCAGAGATCACTTATGGTACTTAGCAGCTCAGAGCCATTCATTCTCAGTGATCCAAGTTTAGTTGTTTTGTTTTCATCATCCAAGACACTATTTTTTGAAGTTCCTACTTTTCTAACTTCTTAAATTGCTCTTCCAATTAATGAACATTTGTGCGCGAATCCAGAAGAACACAAAACCAGAACATCTTCTCCACACAGCGTAATAGTTAAATATAAAGATTTCCTGAAATAAATATTTTAAATAAATGATGTGGTAGTAATAGGATAAGTGGTGAGTCTGTGGAATTCACTGTCATGGGATATTACTAAAGCTGAGTGAATATTTGACTTTGAAAGAAAATTTTGATTCCCTCATATGCAAGACCCTTTCATGTTTGATTTCTGTGAACATGCAAGTGCTTGAACTTTACTATATTAATACTCTTAAAGTGTATATTTTAGATAGATATTTAACATTCACTAAAAATTAATTTCAAATTGTACATTCAGCTATAAATTTGCAGTTTGTTTGTTTATTTACATAGGTCATCCAGTCAAGAAGCATAAAAAATAATTTACAGTATGTACCTTACCCAAGACAGGGTAAATATTTCTGTTCTGCATATCATTTGACGTTTGTGCTATATTGACTAGTTACAATATGTAACTAGTAGTTGTTTCCTGACTGGATAACTTAGGGGTGCACAGTTGATAATTTGAATGTGCAGATAAAAGTGGTGCATGCCCACATTTTGCAGTTGAATTTTAGGTGCCCACATCTGCAAGTAGTAATAGCAGAAATATTAAAAATACTATTAATAACAATTAAAACAATATTGTGGTCAAATCAGTACTAGCAGGGTCATTTGATATGTGCTCCTTCACCACCACCCTGGATATTTTTAAAATAAATTGTTAAAAAATGAGAGAGGATTATAATGTAATATTTTCTTTTTCAAAGTTTTTTGTTTTAAGTGAAATGTATACTAAAATTACCTATAATCAGTGAGGACAAATAAGAAAAGAACCACCTGTTTAACTGAAAGGTGTTTCTGTGCTAGAAGTATGTCCTCTTGTGAGTAGAACCTTTCTAACTAGCAACAGTTCTTTCAGGATTTACATTGTAATTCTCTTTTTTTCCAGAATGTATAGCTTGGCTGAAAATGCCCCAGAACCTTTTAATAGATTCATAGCTTTTAAGGTCAGATGCCAAAGCCAAATGGCTATTACAGTCAGTTAGCCTGACCTGCATAATCCCATGGAGGAGCGTCAGATGTCCAACCTGTGTGGAACCTTGCAAACAAAGAGAATGAATCAATAATGCTAATATGTAAGAATTTTTATTTTCAAAGCCCTCTACAAACAATGTTTCTAACTCTGAAGAAGGCTTATTATTATCCTCATTTTGTAGATGAGGAAACTGAGGCCAAGAGATTACGTTTAGAAAAATCACAAAGGGAGGCTGTCACTGTTGGGATTAGAAACTTTGAAACAGTGAGGCTAGTCCACACCTTGCTCAAAGCAGGGAATTTTCTTTTGCCCCGTCTCTTTTTTTATAACTGTGTTATTTTGGTGCCAAGATTCCTTTTGTTTTGGCTGTTTGACCACCTGTGTGCCCTTCCGTAGTTGACGTTTCAGAAAGTTCTGGGTACCCATTTAAACCAGCCTTCGCCTTCCTTGCAAAGCTATTCTTTCTGTTGGGTGCTCACTAAGACTTCTCGGCATGGCTGCAGCAAGCTTAATTTGTTTCTGTGAAATGAGCTTCCGCAACATGTTAAGTCTGTGGTGTCTGGGAGAAAAATAACTACAAAACCCTATTAAAAAACATAAACCTATAAAAATGTGTCATCTAGAAATATTTATTTTTCAATTATTTTGAAGGGCAATTGTTATTTTTCAGCTCTGTGCCTCACAGAAGTATGAAAAGGGGCTTTTTTCTCTTAAAGTCTCCATCTAGTTAGCAGCCTGAGTGAGGGGATAAGTACAGAAGGAAAATAACATAATTAAAATGCAAACAAAGCTTAAAAAGAGACATTAGTAGACCCCCTTCTCCCCTGCTCCCCAAGTCTCAAGGCTTGGGGCTTGGCAAGCCTTTTTGTCCCTGTCTGAGCTGAATATTTTAGCATATGGCTCAGCACCTCACGCTCCTTCACCCTCCATCTTCCTTGCCACTAGATAAGATTTTTTTCATTCAGTACATAATTTTCAGCCTGCTGAACTGTTGTGATAATTTTCAAATTGTAGGTTTCAGAGTAACAGCCGTGTTAGTCTGTATTCGCAAAAAGAAAAGGAGTACTTGTGGCACCTTAGAGACTAACCAATTTTTGAGCTGTAGCTCACGAAAGCTCATGCTCAGATAAATTGGTTAGTCTCTAAGGTGCCACAAATACTCCTTTTCTTTTTTCAAATTGTAGTAAGCACTCATTTGCAAGCTTGGTTTAGGCACATTCTACAGTAATTTCATTTAATTGAAGGCAACACAGCTAAAGTACTTCCATTCCATCGCCTGGCTACCTTGTTTATTTCAACTTGTATCCTAACATTTTCACCCTTGTTTTCTTTATCAGCTATATATCTTAATGAAGTCTCCTTGGCCCCAGCCCCTCTGCTAACATATATTTAGTTTGTTGTTAAAGCTCAGCCCCAAAAATGAAAGAATGTAAAAACACAAGTGAAAGGGAATTGGTCATTTGCGACTTGGGCTTCGCTTTCACAGGCTCTTCAGGATTTTCTACTCATCAGCCATAGTTAGTAATGTGTTATCAATACAAAAATGGACAAAGCTTGTGGAAAATAAGATCCGTCTGGAATATTCATCCATCTCTTGAATGCAACCAGATTATGTATTGAACAGTAGTAAAAGATTGGTAAATCATCTTTCCCCCACCACATTTTACTTATGTTACAACCTCTATGTAGGGGACTGCCTGGTCTCTCCACATCTGGCACACTCAACTGGGGTGTGATCAGTCAGAAATGATTTTCACCAGAACACAGATGAAAGGCATCTGAGATCATTAAGGGATATTTCCCAGCCAAATTTTTAACTTTCTTCTCCACTAAATTTGGCACCAGAGCTAACGCTATTTTTATTAAGTAAATCAAACTTGGTAGCACACTTGGAAAAGTGTGGTGTGTTCGTCTCTTCTTATTTATCAAAACAGCTAAACTGTCTTTGTTCAAACTTTTTTTTTTTTTTTAACCCAAAGCAACAAATCCACCTTCATGCAGAACCCAGATCTGGAAATTACTCCTTCTGAGAGGAGAAGTTAGGGAGCCTGCATATGGAGTCTTACAATGAAAATATTTGGGCTGCCTTAACTTTAGCTGTCAATTATCTCTGGCTATAATTTATATATTAAACATAATTATTCCTCCATTTCTTGTTTTCCTGTCCTTCAGCCCATTTAGTTTTTTCTTATTGTTTTATATTGGTGTAATTTTCACTGTTTTCAGTGTCATTTCCTTGTTCTTTTTCCATTTCCCTCCCTCTTTATTGCATTTTTTCCTTCCACCTCCCTCTTCTCTGTGTTTTTCAGTCTTTTCCTCCATTCATCTTTCCTTAATTCACTTATTTAAAACTTCCATTTAACCTCATTTCTCTTTTAGTCTGTCCCCTTTGACAGTCCCTCCTTCTCCCATTTCCTTCAACTTTTGGTCTCATAGTTTACTTCCACAAATATATTCACTTTTCTTGTCCATTGCCACTCCATTCTAGTATCTCTTCCCGCTTATGTCACAGTCCAGTGCTACATGTGTTTTATACCTCCTCTCGCTCTTTGGATCCCCATTTGGCATCTGTTTTCTTTCTGTTCCCCATGCTCTACTGTGGTGAAGGAATGCAAACAAGCATGGTCTCTTTCTCTTGGGACAGAATGGAGAGAAAAGGCATGTTGCCTGATCTGTTAGTTAATTCTGATTTTTTAGGATTTCTAGTTAGCGCTCTGAAATTTGGTAGCTTCTTGTGTCAAGATCAGGCTCAGTATTCTCAGGTTTATTATTCACTTAAGAGCCCCGATGGGTACAGCAGTGACAACACCACTCGCACTCTGGGAATGCCTTTTCTAATTGCTAAATTTTTATCATCACTGTGATTAGTCGTATAAGTAAAACAATCCAAACAAGTAAGGTGAAGTACTCCAATCCTGTAGTAATGTCCTGAACCATTACATATGTATATTCACTCTGTCCTTAGGAGGATCTCAGCGAGTTGAGACACATCCTAGTATGACTCTGGCATGCCGATAGAGAGCCTCCTACAGCTTGACCCATGGCTGAATGTTTTATAGGCCTTGGTATCCATCATGCAAATGCATGAGTGACTCCTCCCTCCTTCACCCTATCTTAACTTTCTCACCCTCATAGTATTGGGGTGTCCTTATCCTGTAGGTTAGTATATTAATTAATTTAACCTTTTTGGCATGTGTGTCAATTAGTTACGATAGCTACCTGCGGTTAGGCATCTGCTGATGTTTTCCTCCAAAAGTACCCTAAGCTGGAACAAACTGCCTTTTTGTGGTTACCTGTCAGCAGTGTATGCTTAATAACTTGTGATTATTGCAAAACAAGCAAAAGTCTTATGCCATCTTGTGACTCAGAGTCACTGTTAGTTTACTTACTTATACTAACTTCATTAAGCATCTTACTCCTGCTACGACTGTAAAGCCTTACTCTTATACTAAGCATTTAAGTTAATTCTTATAGACCAGGGCCTGTAGGTCTCTTGTTTTCTGCCTCATTATTCTTATCTGTTTACCTTAGTTATAATCAGCATGTGTGCTACAGGCATGAGATTCCACATGATTTATATCCTATGTGGAGAGGGTTTCTGTTGGGGAAAGATTGATGGTTTTAGGAGGCTTCCTGGTTATGCAGGGATCACTAGCTTTCTGCTCCCAGGTAGAGCTGCTGAGTTAACAGACTAGTTTCTCTGGTTTATGACACTAATAGGCTGGGAGCACAAGGTGCCTTGGCAAAATACGTGTTGCAGTCAGGGGAAAATACTTCTTGGTATTTCAGAGGGGCACAATAAACAGGCCCATGGGTCATAAGGTGGCATGAATACCAAAGATTTAGGCCATTGTCAAGAAAAGTCAGTGCTGACAAAATCTGCACTTCTCCATCTCATTTGACCTCTCTATAGTATATACTTGGGGATGCACTGGCACATTCATCCCCAGAGTAAGCTCATAAAAACTTTTATTTTGGCCAAATATCTTCAGTGTTGCAGTGATGACATTGTAATAAGTAGAAGGATGCTAATGTCACCATTGTTGGGTGCCTTTCTTAAACAAATAAAATAAAATGAAACTTGGAACAGATCCCAGATTATATATCTGCTTCTCTAATTTAACATTTCCTAGAGTGAGGATGACCAGAATTGTCAAATGCACTTATTTGCAGTGGGTGTACAGCTCCATCTGAAATAATGTAACAGATCCTCTAAAAACATGGCTGCCGGCTGGTTAGCTAACTAGCAAATATAAGATGAATTATGTCTGCATGTTCCAGCAATGTATTGCTGAATGCGTGCCACTTTTTAATCCCTCTGCTGAATATGCCACCTGTCCATTGTTTGGTTTAATAGGTGTAGAGAGGGAAGGAAGGATGGTAGGAGGAAGTAAGGAGGATTTGTTTTCTTAGCATTGCTTATATTTCCTCATTTCCTTTTCCTATCTGTGGGCCAAGTCCTATGAGATGCTGAATGCTTTTAACTTCTAGTGAAGTAAATGGGAACGGGAGGCAGTGGCTCAGTGCCTCTCAGAATCTGGCCCTTTGTGATTTGTTTTCCTGTTTTGTAATGTGGCACTAGATATTGCTGAGATAAAAGTAGATAGAAGCCTCAATGGTCATTTTGGGAGGTGAATTCTGCTTCTAGAACTGTCCAGCCTTCACTTTTTAAGTAATGGAATGACTTGTTGCCTGTTTGCTTGATGGTATTTTGACCACAGGTGCCAAGTAAGAAGAGGTATTTTAGTACATGTCATATTTTGTTTGGTCTGGGGGTTTGAAATAACCTTTGACAAGCCTTCTGTTTACTTCGTCTTTACTTCTCGGTGCAGGCTGGCACGGTATTAGAGAAAAGTGATTGTATTTAAGTGCTGTGAACTCTCAATCATTTCATTGCAAGTTTTGAGATTTTGTTTTTTCTTAAGCCCTTAGTTCTCAGAGTCAATTGATTAAGTGAGAAGCTAAGCTTGAATTTCTTTTTAAAGAAAGGGCATGTCCACATGGAGACTTGGTGTGCAACAAGTTTAAGATTTCCTTGCAGTTTCAACTGGAGAAAGCACACTAGCCTGTCGTTCACTAAGTCACAATGTGGATCTGGCTAATGTGCATTACAAGCTTTGAAGGCACGGTAGCAGGGTCCATGTGGCCAGTTAGTGCTCAGCACACTAGAGCACTGTAGATTTACACGCTTCCTTCCTGTGCACTAACCGATCATTAGGCAAGCCGTAAGTCTCTAGCCCTTTTGGTTGCAAAATAAAACTTGACCTGAGTGTCCTGTAAAGGTTCAAAAAGCAGAAGGCCAAATAAAAAGAATCCCAAATGTATTATTTTTTTTTTAAAAAACCATCATGATATTTAAGCCAACCTCCATGATTTTGTTGGGCCTGACTCATGATTTTTGAATGTTTGAACATATAAATGTCCAGCCTCATAATAAAATATATTATATAATATATATATATAATGTTCCTGAAAGATCCCAAAGTCTATGAACTATGAAGAAAATCTTTGCATACTCATACGTTATACACAAAAGGAGGTGAGGAAGCAGAGGTTAATGCTCACATACAAGATGACTCAGGTCAGGTTTTAATGCATGTTAAAGTGTTCTCAAAAGGAGCTATCTATTGTGTTCTGTGCATGATAGGGTCCATGGGTCCTGACTGTGCTCCCAAGCCAGCAGATCAAACCATTTGGAGCTGTGGAACACAGGGAGGAATGTTAGCTGTGCCCTTGCCTGTTGCTCAAGGAAGAGCTAAGAGAAGTATATTTCCTGTGGTGGTGAGAAGGGTTTTTTGTATATAAGAGGCTCCCATTGCCCTTTCTACTCCCCTGGATAAGTGGCACAACTGTGGTTCTATTCATACATCACCAGTGGAAGGAAGGATCCACCTTTCTGGTAGCAAGCAGTAGCCAACTTTCAGAGAGCATGCTACACAAGGATGTAGGAAGGAAAGTTTGGTTCAGGACACCAAAGTAGACCCCCTTTGCTGATGAAAAATACAATGGGATCCTTACTGTCCATGTGGCGAAGCCACTGCATTTTCCCTTTGTTGTTCTTATTTTAAAAGCCATTATGTTATCAAACATCCAAAAGCCATTATGTTATTAAACTGCAAGGAACTCAAAGCACACCTAAACTACAGCCACTTCAGCTGCCCAGGTATGGGGCTGCAGCTGTGCCCTTTGTAGTAGTGTACTGTAGATGCTTTTTTCACCAACGGATGAGGTTTTTCCATTGATGTAGTTAATCCATCTCTCCGAAAGGTGGTAGTAAGCATTTTTCTGTTGACATAGCCACATCTACACTGGGGGTTAGGTCAGCCTAATTATAGTGCTCAGGACATGAAACCTTTCACAGCCCTTAGTGATGTAGCTAGGTCAATCTAATTTTTAGGGCTGGGTGGAGCTTGCTGGGATTTGAACACTGGCTTCATGGACTCTAGGAATTTCAAACCTGAGACTTCTGCTTCACCGCTGTGTCGATCAAGGTGTGAAGAGCTGTAGTCCCTGACCAACGTAGCTATGCCAGCTGAGATCCCTAGTGTAGTTGCAGCTATACCGGCAGAACTGTGCTTTTATGGGTAGAGCTTGTTTCGCTCATGGGGGGTGGTTTTATTGTACCAGAATTGAATGCAACTTGGCTGATGGCTGTGTCCACACTAGGATGCTTTGCTGGTGTAGCATACTGGTATTCCTATACTGGTCAAGTGCTCCTAGTGTAGATATGGCATTAACCTATTAAACCATTCCTTCTCACAGTGCTTAAGCTATGTGATTCAATATGGAACATTTTAGGTGAGGAAATCTCTTCTACAGGCTAATTCTGAACAAGCTGTCAACATAGATATAAAATTAGGGCCCTACTGAATTCACAGCCATGTAAAACACGTCCCGGACTGTGAAATCAGACCCCCCCCCACCCCCCTGGCCCTGAAATCTAACTTTTGGAGGGGAGGGGGGGAAGGGGCAGGGCTGGGAGTGCCCCAGCTGGGGGCTCATACCATTCACCAGGCGCTAGGCTGGGGAGGGGCAGGACTTCCTCTTCTCCTGCATGGCTGCTTTTGGGGGAGAAGGAGAGATTAGACCTACCTCCACCTCCGGGTATCTCCCCCGGAAGGAAGCCCAGCTCTGAACGCAGCACAGAAGTGAAGGTGGCAATCCCGCGACCTCCCAACAACAGCTTTGCAACCCACTTCTGTCCCCTTTTGTGTCAGGACCCCCACGGTTACACCACCATGAAATTTCAGATGTAAACATCTGAAAATGTGAAAGGGACCAATTAAAAAACCCTTAAAATGGACCAATCTGGTAGGGCCCTAGATATAATGAAGGTGTAACAGATCTCATGAGGATTGAGATTAGTTCCACCATATTTATGTGCTATTCAGGGAGACACTATAAGCTAGGTGGTATAGTGTCATTTTTTTTCTAGGGATGGATGTGCAGTAAAATTCTCCAGGTACTCATTAGAATTCAAGGCATGGGATCATTATTTCTTTCCAGATACCAAGCCCTTTTTATGTGATATCTAGAGAAGTACTGATCTGAAGAATCTGGCTGAAGGATATATATAGTTTCTTACTGGATCTCACAATTAACTATCCTTGGAAAATCAATTTTCAGATAAATTATCTATGTGGATGTTATGTGGGAAAGTTGCGATGCTTTTGAGGTAAGATACAACTGGGGGGAGCGGAGAAGGCGGACGTTAACTAACAGAAAAAGCAGGCTTGTGTAAGTCATTTTTACATGAAAATTTTGCAGTTATAGTGTTGTGCATCCTGGAGGATCCCATGGAATTTTACGTAGTTCTTCTGTAGAGATCATTCAGCCAGCATTGTTGTGGGATGTGGCATTCATTCTGCACCATCAACATTATATAGTGGGATTTTTAGGCGGGAAAGTGAAGAATAATTTCTCCAGTTGAAACTGCAGGGAAATCTTAAGAAGACTGAATGTATTTATTCAAGCTAGATTTTTGAAAAGGGATTTTTAATAAGTGGCCATGGCTTCAGCTTTGTGTCTGCCAGATTGTCCGCATTAAAGGAGATATCAAAGGAGTCTTTTGTATGGAAATGTGCGTATCTCATGTTGCTGTTCTTTCTCTTTTCAGACCATATTTAATCTCTTCTAATTTACAGAGAAATTTCTGTCTATAATTACTTATTTTAAAGAGTGCAAGGAACATTCTGTTTCACTCTGTGTGGAAAGATCCTGTGACTCAGGATTTGCATCTTGTTCTAGAGATGGGCCATACCTGGCAAAATTCAGATCCTGCTTTCAGGCCACCCAAAGTTCAAGGTTCTTCAGATCCCATGTTTTGGTTCAACATCCATAATTCAGATCTGGATCTGAGTTAAGATTCTGAACCTTCCGTTCCCCTCAAAAATTCAGATGGTTTTGGTTCTGGGGTTCAGTTCATTTGCTAACTCTACTTGCTGTTAAGTCACTTTCTTTTTTGCTTGAAGCATTGTGTTTTGTAGAAAAATCCTGCAAGGAAGAGGTAGCTGTTTCATGTTTTTAGTGAGAAAAGCTGAGGCATCAAGTGCCCTTCTTAGGGATTAGTCAAATACTCAGATAGTTTTGTTTCTTTCTAAGGAGACATTTGTAAGCTTGCCAAACAAGCATGACTTAATTTGATTTTCAAGATCTGAGTGCCTCTTGAAATGAAAAGGCCTACTCTTCTGTAAACCTGAAATTAGGTTACAATAATGCTTCAAAACTGATGTAATAAAATTGCTTCCCGATAATTTTGTTGCTATGAAATTCATTTAAAAAATCCGTTCTAACTTTCTTTGCTCTGAGTGACACGTATATCTTTGCACCTCAGGGCCCTGTTCTCTGATGGTTTTGTATATTGTTTACTTTATAAGAGGGGCAGAGTATGTGTGAGAGAGAAAAAAACTAGGAAATTTGAGTTTTGTATTAAAATATAAACATTTTCTGAGTAAGGTTCTCGCAAAACTCAGCACACACTATGTACCATGTCCTCACCCTTGACTCATGGAGATGTTCAAACCTGTTAAGGTGCAAAGTTACCTTGCAGAGTGACAGTGCTGCTGTCTGCCTTCATTTACAGTCTAGACGCAGCGTTTAATGCTGTATTTCTCTTGTATTGGTTTCATTTCACAATTTTCACTGAGTGCCTGGTCCTTTTGAGGTGCTGAAAACACTCAATGCCCTATTGAAGTAGATGAAGTAGTTGAGGATGTTCAGCACCTTACACAATTAAGCCCTATGTTAATCACAATATTATTATGACTTCCTCAAGCCATTCTGCGAAGTGGTGCCAGGGCAAAAACAACAAGCTATGCTTGGTTGCCACACCTCTCCAGCACTCCTTAAACCTTGCCTCCACGTCTAATGCTGCTCTGTTTTTTCTATATGGGTACCTACTCTACTTCATACAAGTACTGATTGTTGGCATTATCCCACCTATCAAAAAGAAAAAGATTTGCTCAGAATACATAGTTTGAATATTCTGTAGTTTCCTCAGTTTTCTTGATTGTAGTTTTGTTATTCATGTAGTCTGATTTTCTTTTACTATCATGGTGCCTATCCTCTCTTTTATATATATATTGGAAATTTTTACCCTCCAGAATGATTTACTTTATAACTTTTCAGACTGCAGAGCTAGATGTCTGAATGGATCTACCTGGATCACAGCTGGACACAGAGTGATTTATGTACAAAAGAAAGGGTGTGTTAAGACTCACCTTTTACTGAAGAAGAAAATAAGATTTAGTAGATTTTCATTATGTTGTCTTTTAATTTAGTTTAAGACAAAATTGCAATTTACTAAAACAAATAATTTGTAAAACATATTGGTGCTTAATTTCCATTTCTCTCTAAACGATCCTTCTGCCAGGGCACATGTGGACATGTGTGGCCAGGTTGGATAAACTTGATTGTGTTTCCAGGCATGTTAAGAAAGTGAGGCAAAATATCTGCTCAAATACTGAAGTTGTTCACCTACTTTTCTCAAAAGGCTTGTGCTTGGCATGGACATAAAAGGGCAAACTTTTCATTGGAGACAGCCCACAGTTTGCGGGTGTGCCAGGCAAATATACACACATGTGCTTATAATATCAGCAATGATGCAACATCATAGTGGCACATCACAACAATAACTACCAAATTTACAACAATGTATTTAAAGATGTCAGTACTACAATTATGCATTCAAATGACCTTTAGGTATCTAAATTCTTGCCCACATTTGTATGATACAATTATTACTCTACATATGTAAATTTTAAATACAATAATGTATGGACAATATACATTATTCCATAGCAGTTTTAGACCAAATATTAGCTAATTAAATTGTGTGTGTGTGTGTGTGTGTGTGTGTGAGAGAGAGAGAGAATAATGTAATGCATATAAAATGTAATGTAATATATGTAATATAACTAATGCGTATAAAAGGTATATTTAGGTGCATATCCCACATACAGTGGATGGAGCACTGGTGTGGGACTTGGGAGACTTGAGTTCTATTCCCAGCTCTGCCACAGGCATGCTGGGTGACTTTGGGCAAGTTACTTCACTTCTCTGTTACCTCAGTTTTGCTGTCTGGAAAATGGAGACAATGATAGTGACCTCCTTTGTGAAATGCTTTAAGATCTGCTGATGAAGAGCGCTGCATTATTAGTTTCAGAGTAGCAGCCGTGTTAGTCTGTATCCGCAAAAAGAAAAGGAGTATTTGTGGCACCTTAGAGACTAACACATTTATTTGAGCATAAGCTTTCGTGAGCTACATCCGATGAAGTGAGCTGTAGCTCACGAAAGCTTATGCTCAAATAAATTTGTTAGTCTCTAAGATGCCACAAGTCCTCCTTTTCTTTTTGCATTATTAGTATTAGTATTATTTATTTATCATATGCTTTCACCACTTACACACCATATCTGGCAGGAATACTTAGGTCATTCCAGACTTCTGAGGAGCTTATGATAGCTGGCATTAAAAAAAAAAATCTGTCAGCCAAAGAGAGAGGGAGGGGGTGTTCTTCTCCCCCAAATGTGGAGTTCTATCCCCCCCAAAACAAAACTAAACAACCCCTCCCCCACAAACAAACAAAACACACATAACAAACAAACAAAAAGCAAATTGTCTTGAACCAGTGACAGATTTCATTTTGGGCTAGAAAGGGGAGGTTTATCCCATTGGAAAGGGCAGATTTCTAGCTTTCAAGCAGGAAATATGACATTGGCTTCTAGCCTTGGGGTTTTTTTTATGTATGTATATGTTTAGTGTTTGCTCATAATTTTCCTCTCCCACTGATTCTCCACTTGGAATCATGAGCATGAAATATGTGCAGATTTTGATTAGCTTCCATTGAAACCCTTGGGTGCCTGTCTTTATCGGTGGAGGAATTCAAAGAACAGTCCCAATAAAACTTTTGGAGAACTCTCTCAAACGTTTCTAAAGTCTTTTTCTGTATGATATATGGAATAAAGAATTCAGGATGATGTGGTGTTGTGATGGGATATACAAATCTCACCCTGGCCAAGAAAGAGTTAATGAGCTGCTGTGGGTTCAGTCAGCCCCATCCTGTTACACTTACAATAGATATCAGGCTTGGAGGGAGGAATTAAAAAAGGAGAGCCCAGCTCATTTGGGAGATGGCTGGGAGGGAGTACAGCCCTGCAACCTGACCCGAGCATGATAGGACCCAACTACAAGTGTTGGGTTCAGTCAGAAAAAAGCCTGGCCCTGTTGGGTTCAAGTGGGTTCTGATGATCTTCCCTTGCCTGTTTTGTTGGCGCCATGGTGGTTGTGTGCCTTGCTCTTGCCAGCCACCACCACCTCACTGTGCTGTGTGCGCTGCGGCTTGAGTATCACAAGCAGCCGCCCACAGCACAGCTGGGGTAGCAGCTGGCAGGAATGAGGCACGCAGCTGGCGGCACGTGCAGGTGCTGCCTTGTCAACTCCACAGGCAGGATAGGATGATGATGGCACTGATTCAGATTCAGGAGGAAGGGTCGAGGTTGAGTCCAAAAACAACTCAACGCTCTTGGGGTTCAATCAGGTTTAAAAATTAGGGCCAAGCAGACCTCCAGGAGGGAGAATAAACTTCCGGGTCTCAATCTCTCTCTCACACACACTCACACTCACACACACACGGTTGGGGCCAGGAACTGACTAGCGACTCCTGCCTGCCGGAGCCTTCCTGAGGAAGGTCGGCCTGATGTGGGACTGTTTGACTTGCTTGTTGTTCAGTAAGACTGCTGCAGGTGGTGCCCTGCCTGAAAGGGGGTGACATCCAACTAAAAATCTGTTGTCTTGTGCACCTGCTCAGGGATCCAGCAGTGGTTTGTCATGCGCCCAGGAGCAATCCTTTCACAGTTGTGTAAAGCTTTTATTGGCAATTGTTTGGGTATAACCTGCAAAAGGAGAAGAGCCAAAGACTTCATACAGTTCGTTAGGGACCTCACTACTGTCGATCTATTTTACATGCCAGGTGCTCAGATACTATGGTGAGGGACAGCAGTACAAAACCATAAACTAGATGACCTGCATAACTCATTGTTGGCTTTGTCTCTTGTGTGGAATGCAGCCACCTCAACTTGATGCAGATAAAACCTTTATATAAAACCACCCTATCATGCATTCCCTCTCTCTCTCTCTCTCTCTCTGGTTATGTGTATGTCAGAAAAGCACAAAAACGTGTATTCACTCATTTTATTTGAATCTAGGCATTTAGATAGATTCTTGGTAGTATCAGAAATCATATCAATAATCTTGATATATATGTTAAATTATAGAATACAGTTATGAGTCTGTTCTATGCTACTTGGGCACCTAAAACCTTCACTGAAATCAAGGGAATTGAGTGAGATTGTGTGCAACAGACACATGATTGGAAGTGCAAAATACACAAATATTAGGTATAGAAATAGATCTAGTGCATATTTATTACCTTCAAAACACATGGTGTGACTACTAAAATCTTCCATTTCTCTAGCTTGGACCGGTTAGGGAATTTCTGTTACATTCAGGTTCTCACAGAGTATTTCAGGGCTTTCAGAATAGTTGCCAAACTGCTCACTCTTGCTTTGCATGTCTTCAAAAGGCAGTGAACAAGGATGACAGAATTTTTAAAATACTGATTTTTGGTTCTGGTAAAAGGCAGGAGGTTGCTGTTACTCTGTCTGAAATTAGTTTAGATTTAAAAGAAATAAAGTCTTTCAAATATAAATGTTTTGAGAGCAATTGGTACACCAGGGCTAGTATCCTGACCTCTCTGCTCTCTGAAATGAAGTAGTTCTATTCACAGAACAGTCGGTGGCATAGGATTCTGACCTTACAACATCTGGCTCTTGGGAAGAAAGAGCACAAATGTTAAAAGTGCTATTGGGTAATTAGAACGAGAATGAAAAATAGGAAGCTTAATGCAAATAGCAGGAGGAGAGAGACACATACACTTTCAATGTTGATTTTAAAATAGAAAAAATGGCAAAATCTAGAAACACATTGTTTACTATTTATTAAAGGAATGCCAATGGCATCTGTGGTTCACGCTGCTTGAGTGATCCCATTCTAACTCTTGTCTGCAACTTTTACCCTTCAGCCTGAAATTTTCCAGGCTTGGCCTCTGAAGGTGAACATGAAAGAAAATTTGAGTGGAAATAGTTCAGCCAATTTGTGTGAGACTAAAAAATGTTTTGCTTATTGTCCTCCCCCCATGTCTTCTCTTCCCCCTCCCCAAAAAAATCAGTAGGACTACTTAATATGACGATGGGTGACAAAATCTGGCCCTTAATCATTAACTAGTATCTAGAGGATTATCCTCAGTTTGTGAGGCATGACCTGACCTTGTAGTGGAGCATCAGAGAGAAGTGGGGGTTCAGTTATGTGGTGCTTGAGAGAAAGAAGTAAGGCCAAAGACTGGGTTCACTCTGATAAACATTCTGTGTGCTCAGAAGCCACCTCTTAACATCTCCTATGTTCACCAATCCCACCACCTCACCATGCACTACATTTTAACTTATTTTCATAGCTAGCATACCATTTAATAAATCAGGACGTACTTAAAGGCTATGCTGATAGGTGCCTAATAAGTATCTATAATAAATGTATTCTGTATAGTGCAGTATACATTGAGATACAGTGTATGGAAAGAAGTCCCAGCACTTCCCTGAGTGCAATAAAGATGGGTAGGAAGTTTCCTTACACACACTCACCTGTGCTAATGCAGGGACCAATCTGGCCCTATACTTTCAAAAAACTTACTTCTATTAATAAATTGATCTCGGCTTGGCTGCAGCTAATTCAGTATAGCTTTTCAATAGTGGCATCAGTGTACTGCATCAACATCCATTGGCCGCTAAATGCGCACCAGCCACTACCTAGGATAGCAATAGTATAATCGTAAGACTCACATGGTCATTCTCTCCTATGGTGAAAATATATCAGCTTGGTTTTAGCATTGCATTAACTACATCCAGCAGCATGAGTTCAAAATAAAATAGGATGCTTGGATGCATGAAAAAGGGATTGAAAATAATAGAGAAAATATTAAAATGCTACTGTGGCATTATGCCCATATTCTTCATAGTAATATTATTACGATATTACTAGGGCATAACTATGATGTATTTTATGCAAGATAAGTCATGTAAGATATTGAAAAAGTTGTGATTTACAGAATATGATTATCCTATTTGTATGCATGTATCATTTTGGTATCTGAAGTTAGGAATATTGTCTATGTACTATTACAAATGTGTTTACACCTGGGGAACGCCCACTAGGCAGAACGTAATGGCTGGCTGGAAAGGGCCATTAGGGAGAACAATAGGTCTTTGAAGATGCTAATCTCCCACCAGGGAACCTTGCTGAGGACGCTACAAACAGCCTCCAAGTTATGGCTGTGTCCTTACTGGGGCATGTGACCAAGTTACCTGGTGCTGGACTCCATTATAGAATACTAGTGCTTTTCCACTGAAAAGCATGGGAACTAAAGTTGGAGACAAAGGGTTCCCGCCATATGTAAAAGCTATTCAGGGCAGGGGAGTGACATCATCGTGATTCTTCACTGACTCTCCGCTCAAAGAAGACTTTTGGAAACACCCGAGAAACCAGGACTGAACTGGGGGAGGAGGACTGAACTCATACTAGGGGGATTTCTAGCCTGTGAAAGGAATACCTGGGGTTTTAAGCTGCAAGCAAGTGCAGCTGGCCCTGAAGAATCTCTGAAAACTGCCTACGCCAACAATTAGGGTGAGAATTTGCTACTCATACCCAATTTCTTTAGTATATTAAGTTTAGATTGCATTTTTGTCTTATTTGCTAGGTAATCTGCTTTGATGTGTTTGCTATCCCTTATAATCATTAAAATCTATCTTTTTGTAGTCAATACATTTATTTTTGCTTTGTGTAAAACCAGTGTGTGCGGGAGTCATTACTTGGGGTAGAAAGCTGTGTATGTTCCTCTCCACATTGAAGGAGGGGGCAAATTTCATGAGCTTACACTGTACAGTTCCCTCTGCAGGGCAAGATGGTATAATTTTGGGTTTACCCTTCAAAGGGGGGTGCACTTGAATATCTGGGCAGTTCCTTAGCTAAGCCTTCCCATGCAGAGCTGATCTCAGCATCTGTGTGTAGCTACAGCTGGGTGTGTCGCTACCTCTGTGTATGCTGATTGAAAGAGCAAGCTTGGAGAGCTTAGCAACTTGTCACAGCAGTACAGTGTGAGAGGGAGCCCAGGCTGGCAGATCAGGGGCTCAGTTGTACCCCAGTTCCGGGTGGCACCCTAGGGGGAACCCATCACAGATACATATACATGACTCATTCATTTGGAATACTGTGTCCAATTTTTGTTTCTCCTTAACGAAGTGATAGCAGAGACTAAATAGGACCAGGCAAGATGGATGAAAATGGTTAAAATTGGTGAATAGTGCGATTTTCAGGATATACTAACAGAGATAACAGATAATAAAGGGAAACTGTAAATGGGGATTTAGCTGAGGAATTCATAGTATAAAGGGCATATTTAAAAATGAATTGCTCCCTATCTCTTATCCTGTTGCATAAGAAAAGCATTGAGTGAAATTAAAGGCAGTACTAATTGTGGTGTTCAGTAATCAGTCCGAGGCAAGGAGTCTGCCTTTAGTCAGTATCTGAGTTCTGACTGATATGAGCCTCTGCATAATATGACAACCTGTTCCAGCTGGCTCATGCTAGAGCAGTGGTTCCCAAACTAGGGGCGCTGCTTGTTCAGGGAAAGCCCTTGGCGGGTTGGGCCGGGCCAGTTTGTTTACCTGCCGCATCTGCAGGTTCAGCCGATCGTGGCTCCCAGTGGCCGCGGTTTGCTGTTCTTGGCCGATGGGGACTGCGGGAAGCAGCGTGGGCTGAGGGACGTGCTGGCCGCCCTTCCTGCAGCCCCATTGGCCTGGAGCGGCAAACCGCGGTAAACAAAGTGGCCCAGCCTGCCAGGGGCTTTCACTGAACAACTGGCACCTCTAGTTTGGGAACCACTGTGCTAAAGCCTCTTGGAGGTTGTCATAAATATAAAGGGAAGGGTAATCACCTTTAAAATCCCTCCTGGCCAGAGGAAAAATCCTTTCACCTGTAAAGGGTGAAGAAGCTAAAGGTAACCTCGCTGGCACCTGACCAAAATGACCAATGAGGAGACAAGATACTTTCAAAAGCTGGAAGGAGGGAGAAAAACAAAGGGTCTGGGTCTGTCTGTGTGATGCTTTTGCCGGGGACAGAACAGGAATGGAGACTTAGAACTTAGTAAGTAATCTAGCTAGGTATGTGTTAGATTATGATTTCTTTAAATGGCTGAGAAAATAGCTGTGCTGAATAGAATGACTATTCCTGTCTGTGTGTCTTTTTTGTAATTTAAGGTTTTGCCAAGAGGGATTCTCTATGTTTTGAATGTAATTACCCTGTAAGGTATTTACCATCCTGATTTTACAGAGGTGATTCTTTTTTACTTCTATTAAAAGTCTTCTTGTAAGGAAACTGAATGCTTTTTTCATTGTTCTAAGATCCAAGGGTTTGGGTCTGTGGTCACCTATGCAGATTGGTGAGGATTTTTACCAAACCTTCCCTAGGAAGTGGGGTGCAAGGGTTGGGAGGATTTTGGGGGGAAAGACGTTTCCAAACTACGTTTTCTCAGGAACCCAGATAAAGTTTGGTGGTGGCAGTGGAAGTCCAAGGGCAAAGGGTAAAATAGTTTGTACCTTGGGGAAGCTTTAACCTAAGCTAGTAAAAGTAAGCTTAGGAGGTTTTCATGCAGGTCTCCACATCTGTACCCTAAAGTTCAGAGTGGGGAAGGACCCTTGACAGAGGTACACTCCCCACACTAATACAAATTAACTTAATTCTGATAAATAATATTTATCTGTGGCATTTTTTCTGCCAGAAGGAATCATCGAGACAAATATTGAGGCTGGATTATTTTATGATCGTTGCTACCTGTGCAACCTAGAACAATCAGATTTATCTAATCTCATGAGTCAGAGCACAGACTGAAGGCCTGTGGAAATCTGAAAGGACTGGGTGCATTATGGGTTAAGATTTGTCTATTTTATTTTTATTTTTTTCTAGGATTCTTGGGCGTCGTTAGGTATAGGCTGCTGCTGGGGGGCAGAGTACCAGACTAGAGGGACCTAATGGTCTGATCCAATACGGCAAACCCTGTATCCCTATTACTGTAGGACTAGGACAATATTAGGTTCCATGTATGGCATTGTAACTCTTAATACTAGCAAAGTACGGAAATATACGAGAATACCCTTCAGAGTGCAGGTGTCAGAAATTGTACATCACAAATTTGTAATGTGTTTGTTGCTTGCTTTTTCTTTATAAAAAGAAGTTCACTGGGTTTATTTTTCATTGGCACGACTGTAAAACCTTATTGAATTTGGGTAGCTTCTCATTATTTTACTGAGTCATACTGCTAGCATTTGAAAACACAGTTGACTGAAAAATCTGTGGTTGTTAACAGTCTGGGGGCATTTTTTTGGCTGTTGTCAGAAAATCTAAGCTTTAGTTCCCCTCCTGGAAAATGTAAGTTCAGTAGCGTGGAAATCAGTCATTTTTGTATCTTTTTTTTCCCCCCTGCCTCTGTTCTTTTCCCCTGATTATTCAAGCATCTGTGCCTTCTATAGATTTATTTTTTGGTTGCAAAGCAGAAACCAGTGACATCTGCTTCTGGATGCTCTGATTTATAGACCGCTAACCAGCAAGTTGCTGTGCTGGTTCCATAGTGCAAAATCACACATTTGCCTGAGGTGGAGAATCTGGTAGGATAGGCAATAAATACTGAAGGGGGCCAGCACTTCTTTCTGAACTGTGTATCTGGCCCTTTGGCCCAGGGAATTGCTGAATAAAACACCTTGCTAAACTAAACAGCAAGCATGTCATTAGAGCCAATTAGGAGTTTACTTCTTTTGTGCTTAAAGGATTAACAGCCACAGTGTCTTTGCTATCTTAATTATTAATTTGCATACTTAAGCAATGCTGCTCTTTGTGGTGTTTCCTCTGAGAGTTAAGGGATTCTTAAATAGCTTGAGAGGCTATTCTGATGGATGTTGACTGTATCTCTTCTTTAATTTTGGGAGAGTAGTACTTAGTGTTCATATAGCTCTTCATACGTTCAAAGCATTATACAAACATTAATTAACCAGGTAACAGACCATTGATTAAATCTGAAAGAGTCAAAGAATAAAATAATTTGAAGCCTTAAATCTGAATAAAATAATTAATGCTTTCAAATCCCTACCAGCAATTTTTGTTTTTGATTTGCTTAATATAGACTTCTCAGTTTTGACAGATGTACTGTCTTTGATTTAGTATGTGTGTGTGTATATATATATATATGTAAGATGAATCAAAAGACTGTAGCTTGTAGGAAGAATGTAAGCTTAAATCTTACATTGCACACCCACCATAACAAACTGCCTTTGTCATCCCCCCCCCCCCCCGCATGTTAAAATCAATTAAGGATAGTAGAATTGTGAATTTAATATAGACAGCCTTTTAAAGTAATTTTTATCTTCTAGTTAAGCTCCCCTTTGTATCCTGTGGCATTATGCACAGAAGCTTCAGAAAATAAGACAGTATTTAAATGCAGATTGGCTTGTCTGGTCTACCAGTGACTCATATTAAGGTGCTACTCAGCCAACTTAAATGTTTGTAATTGTTTTCAATATTGGCCCTGTTTTTCATATTTTTAAAAACCTAATAATAAAATGTTCTGAACCAGGAAGCAAAAGCATTTCTCAATTTTGAAAGATGGCCCTTTTGTCTCCCTTAAATTGGAGGAGGAAGGAATTGAGTTTGTTGCTTTCAGATACCTTCTGTGCTCCTGTTTTTTTTAAGACTTAAAAATTAAAATGACCATGTCTGTCGAACCTTAAAATGACTTCATGGGCATGTGTGAAATAACAATTTTCTATAGAGATTGTTAGTATTCAGTTATGGAACATGACTATATATAATACACAATGTGTATTCATAGCACGTTACAGTATTTTTTTTAAATTTGCAAATTATTCACTTACAAAATAGACCATAATGTCTCTTTTGAAGCCCTGATGCTTTTCCTGTGTTTGTAATCCACAGATTAAAGCACCCTAAATAGGAATTGACACAAGCTGTTATAGTCTATTATGCCAGTAATCCATGATTTGAGAGTCCCTGGGAGCATACATTGGTATGATGGACCATAATAGCTGAACCATCATGTCAATGGTCTGCAGATAAAATTGTCTTATTCGCTTCCACTAGATTATATCCTGTTCTTATGGGAAAAGTCCTACGGAATATAATAGTGATGAAATAAAAAAAAGATTCTATAAATATATAATAGGTTTCTGTAGAAGCTATTGTAAAAACCCAGAGAATCTAACAGGGACCAATTTGTTTTCAGTAGTGTTTTTAATCATCCAAAAAATTTTGATATTTTGCTATTGAATTCAAGGAGATGGGTCACAATATTTTTAGAAAGATCATTTTATTAAATTTTACAGGATTTCTCATAAAACATCATTTATTTTGTTCTTTGTCAGTCTATGAAAAAGTAACAAAAATAACTATTTACACTTCTGGAAAGTGAGGACAAAAAGTGCTGCTAGGTGCAGTAAGCATAAGAAAGTCTCAGATATGCTAACGTAAACACCAAAATTTTAAATAATTGAAGGCAACTATGCCCTTGTGTACCACTTAAACTTAAAGCAACAATTATTTTTAAAACATCTACAACTGACTGTGGGTACAAATGATAGAACTTAAACTTCTGTCAAATAGGACCTGCAAATCAGCTGGTTAAAGGTCTAAATGCTAAGTACCTGATTTGCAGGTGCTATCTGGTATTTCCAGGGCACAAAGCTGTAAACATAAATAGTAGCATTTAGACCTATCTAAATTTCGCCGTCAATGCTTTGAAATGTTAGTGTTTACATTAGCATAGCGGAGACTTTTTATGATAACGTCTGTCTGCAGAGTTGCTCTAATGCTAAAGGGGAAGCTCTCTAAAATAACTCTGTTGGTTGTTCAACTTTTTCTTGATAACATTTTTTCACTACGTACTTTGAGCAAAGCTTTTTACAGCTCATAAAATAAGGCTACTCAGTGCAAGTTTAAGTTATGAATTAAATTTGAAGAAATTTCAGTACAGACAGTTGGCAGACACATGGATTTAGAGAAGCTGTTGTGGGAGGTTTTGATTAAACCTCTGATGTATTTGCTAGTTAGGGAGAAGTAAGAAATGAGTTGGAAGGATGTATTTTAATATTTAATGCATATCTAGACAACTGAAATCGAAGAGGAACATGGGCTAAATGCCGTTCTGTTTTGCTTTTGTCTGTCTTTATTAGGTACTTATATGATCTCCATTACTATAGTATGTGAGCACTCCAAATTTTTAATGTATTTATCCTTACAACGCTGGTGAAGTAGGGAAGTGCTATTATCTGCATTTTACAGAGGAACTGAGGCACAGAGACACTAAGTATCTTGCTAAGATCACAAAGAAAATCTGTAGTGGACCAGGGAATTGAATCCGGGTCTCTTGGGTCCCATGCCAGTATTATCACTGATGAATCCTCCTCCTCTATGGTAGAGTGGGTATTGGCTTTAATTAATATATGAGCGTGTGTCTTCTATTAAAATTAATGATCAGCGGTAAGGAGCTGAAGGGCTAGTTAGGGGCTTTCACAGAAGATACATACTTGTACCGGTTCAAGCTGCCACCCTAATAATTTCTCGACTAATACAGCCCATGTAACTGTGAAGTCTCAGTGCCACCCAAGTATTTATCAATTTATTTATCTTCAAAACCTCCTTGTGAATACAGAAGAAATATTCCTATTTTACATTTGAGGAAAGAAAGATAAAGATCTGATCCAAAGTGCATTGAAGTCAACGGACTAACTTTAATGGGCTGAGAATGAGACTTTAAGTGACCTGGCCAAGATTGTATAGAGAGTCCGTTGCAGAGAGTGGAATTCAAGCCAGATCTTTTGAGTCTCAGTTCTGTTCTATGTTAATCTCAAAACCATCCTTTCCCAGCAGAAGACTGCTTGAAACAGGCTCTGATCGAAGTCCTTTGAACTGTGCTCAAGAACGACCATTGCAGTTCTTGTTTTCCCCCTAGATAAGTGTCCCAAAGAGAAGGAAAGAACAGGACCAACGATGAGTGAAACGTCTTGGAAATGCATCTCTTCAGGTTTGAAATTTGATCCATCTATCCAATTTCAGGCCTGGGGAATATCATAACAGAGACATAATGTTCAGCTAAACTCAAGGGACTGAGAAAGAGGGCCAAAAAGTTCTGTAGTCAGTCACTACAAAGACTGATTCAGTCTCCTGTTCTGTAATCAAGGAGATATCGATACTTCTTGATGAATATTTTCCATCTGGACAAGAAAACACTCCTTGCCCAGGAGAAATTATGAGGCAACATCAACTGCTCTGGGTAGCTCTTCAGACTCCACGTGCTTTGTTAAGCAATCATTGCATGAAGAAGTGCACTGATAGATGTCATCCCTCTCAAAACCAAGAAATCTGACTATAGACTTCTCTCTAGAAAATTTCATTGGCTGCAGACTTAGGACTGGTCTACAGTGGGAACTTACATCAGCATAGCTAAGTCTCTATGTTTCTATCTAGCTTGCACTCCCAGAGCAGGCACTACAGACAAATGGGTGATGGACATAGCCCAGACGGGCTATTTGATAAAACTGTACAAGAAATTTAGGCACAGATTCATTCTATTCCCAATTTCAAACACCAAGGAAGCATCGGGGCATGAAGGAAGCCATACAGCATCTTCAGATTGAAATGTCAGAACCTGTCCCTGTTAAGGGACTGGAAAATAGAGCACAGAAAAAGAGTACAGGGGCTGTGTGTCATCCTGTTTCTAGCCTTAAATGATAGGAGGGAAACAGAGTAGTATTTGATCTGAGACGCCTGAACAGATGCATAAAAAACCACTCCCCTCTCCCCAATAAAGAAACACCATTGATACCACACACAGATAAGTTTCAAGATGTAGGCTCTCAAAGCCACACCAGTAGCCACTTGCGGGGCTTGTGGGGGACTTACGGTCTTGTATAAACCTGAAGAGCTTATATTCACGTTCTCACTTCCACGGTCCTGGAAATACTAATTGTAGGCTACGGTTAGCTGGAGATACACATCTATTCCTTTTTGGATGCCTTACTGAACTGAGCACAGATACGATGAGACCTGTCCGTTTTCTGACATATTGTGGATTTGTGATAGGAAGAAAACCCAAATATTTCCAGTGCAGTCAATCATACACGTGAGCAAAGCTATATGTTAAAGGGTAATAAAACCTTCATATGAAGGGGACTTCAACAGATGATCAAGTCTATAAAGAAAGTAAAATCTGACACAGAAATGACAATCTAATCCCTTTTGAGCTGATTGAGAGTGTTGATCTCATGAATAGACATGCTATAATGGTCGCAACTCATAAGAAACCTCTGTAGAAATTCCTGTTTCATGAATTTGTAGATTTTAAGAACATAAAGGACTGTGAAGATAGCCTAGTTTGACATCTCTCATAATGCAGGCCACAGATGTACAACATCTCTATTTTAACCATCAGCTAAGATCAAGGCCCCATGGACTGTTCTCCACTCTCTCAGCTGGTGGAAAACAAGGAACCAATTATTGAAAAAGAAAATACTGTCAAGAGGCCAGACAACACATCATAATGGATGTTTAAAAAGATGGGGTTTGGGGAGAGATATTGGTTCCTCATTTCAATCCAGTGAGTATGATCTTGGAAGGAGAAAAAGCACAGCATCCACTCATTAGAGCTCAGAATGATTGGATATGGTGTCAAAGCATTGTTTCACTCAATGGTCATGACAATCCATATATCTGCCATAGCTTTATATAAACAAAGCAGAACACGATCAGCACTGTTCAAGAAAAAAGCTGGCTGAGACTTACCATAATGGATCTGTAGGACCTGATTTACTCAAAGAAAAGGAACTTTCATGTAAAAGATACCTGAGGGGAATTGAAACTGAGTTTTGGTTTTTATTTTCTAAGGACAAGGATGCACCATTGAACTATAATGTCACTATGATTTACTGTAGGGACTTCTTTCTCTGAAAATATGCGCCGTTTAAGGCGATAGTGTGTTAGACTAATGATGTGTATATATATCCTGAATCCTATATTCAAAAACTGCAGCACATCTTGTTGCTTTTCTGCAAACTGCAAGGCTTATTCAATATATTTTAAAATGTTAAAAGAATGACCTGGTGCTCTAAAAAAAAGTCCAGATTCCTTTTGTATTTTAAGATTAAAGGGGGTAAAACCTCTTCCTTATAAGAATATAGAAGTACAGTACTTTATGATCAAATGTTGCATTTGTCAGACAGCCATTAAAGAAACTTCACAATGTATTATTTTTTATCATTAATATTTCTCAGAAGATGTTCTCATGACTTTAATTCAGGAAGATTTTTTTAAACTTCTGCATTCTAAACACAACTCAGTCTTTAGTACAAAGGGTACTAAAGTAGAACAGATCAATTTATTTAATTCTCCCAGTCCATTAATCTTGTGCCAAATAGTCTATAAATCAAAAACATGTTTGTACTATATGGTGGAATATAATACTAATTTGCCATATTGTTTGGATGATAATAATCAGTGATATTTATACATCCTATCCTGATCTTGTGCTATATTCTATTAATCCTTATTCACTTCGGGAGATTTGCAACAAAGAGATACACTCCAGGCGCATTGGACAATGGTAGTAGTAACTCAGATAATTCCTGCATTTTCTACAGTTACAGATGTATTCACATAGAACTAGAAGTGTTTTTGGAAGGGGGATTCGCTTTTAATAATCAATTATAAATGTTGCACTAGGATGAGGAGTAAGAATGTCTTGTCTAATTCTTTAATTAGTTATCACAAATTCAAGTTTATATAAAACGTCTATATTTAACGTATTACTACAATATTCTAATTTGCTATTACAATAGGTTACTACAGTATTTTGGACCATTACTGTAGGGATTACAGTGTGGTCCAAAAGACAGCAGTAGTAGGGCGACCAGGTTTTCAAAGCAAACCACCCAGGAGCATGTCACAGGAGGTGAGGAATGGCTGAGCATGTGCATGAAGAACTTTTAAGGGCAGTCAGGAAGGTGCACAGGCGAGAAGTCTGAGCTGCTCCTCTGTCTCTTCTTCCTGCAGATCTAAAGTAGGTTTACATTAAAATGGGTTGGGGACTGTTTTTTGAATAACACAGCAAATGATAGGAATGACCTTGAAAAATGGTGGAGCTCTCAGTTGTCCAGGTCATCTTCCCTACACAGGGATTTGGGGACAACGTGACTGGTTGGGTGTAGAGAGGTCCATGAGGGCACACACGCACTCAGTTAGCTTTCTGTACATTTCACAGCAGCTCCATCAGGCGGCCAGATTCTGCAGGCAGGGGATTACAAAAACTGCGACAAAACACCATTTTCTGTAAATATCCCCAGAGGTGCCGAGGAATGCTTTGAAAGCAGAAACATTCTTTCATATTTTGGGACAATTTATAATATGTAATTTTTTATTTTTTGTTGTTTTCTGTTTGTTTCCCATTACTGTCATTTTAATTCTTAGGGTTATCTTTTCCTGTCTATGAATGGGAAAAATTCCCATACCCTAACGCCCCTACTCTACTTGCGCTATATTGATGACATCTTCATCATCTGGACCCATGGAAAAGAAGCCCTTGAGGAATTCCACCACGATTTCAACAATTTCCATCCCACCATCAACCTCAGCCTGGTCCAGTCCACACAAGAGATCCACTTCCTGGACACTACAGTGCTAATAAACAATGGTCACATAAACACCACCCTATACTGGAAACCTACTGACCGCTATTCCTACCTACATGCCTCCAGCTTTCACCCTGACCACACCACACGATCCATCATCTACAGCCAAGCTCTGCGATACAACCGCATTTGCTCCAACCCCTCAGACAGAGACAAACACCTACAAGATCTCTATCAAGCATTCTTACAACTACAATACCCACCTGCGGAAGTGAAGAAACAGATTGATAGAGCCAGAAGAGTTCCCAGAAGTCACCTACTACAGGACAGGCCTAACAAAGAAAATAACAGAACACCACTAGCCGTCACCTTCAGCCCCCAACTAAAACCCCTCCAACACATTATTAAGGATCTACAACCTATCCTGAAGGATGACCCAACACTCTCACAAATCTTGGGAGACAGGCCAGTCCTTGCCTACAGACAGCCCCCCCAACCTGAAGCAAATACTCACCAGCAACCACATACCACACAACAGAACCACTAACCCAGGAACCTATCCTTGCAACAAAGCCCGTTGCCAACTGTGCCCACATATCTATTCAGGGGACACCATCACAGGGCCTAATAACATCAGCCACACTATCAGAGGCTCGTTCACCTGCACATCCACCAATGTGATATATGCCATCATGTGCCAGCAATGCCCCTCTGCCATGTACATTGGTCAAACTGGACAGTATCTACGTAAAAGAATAAATGGACACAAATCAGATGTCAAGAATTATAACATTCATAAACCAGTCGGAGAACACTTCAATCTCTCTGGTCACGCAATCAGAGACATGAAGGTCGCTATCTTACAACAAAAAAACTTCAAATCCAGACTCCAGCGAGAAACTGCTGAATTGGAATTCATTTGCAAATTGGATACTATTAATTTAGGCTTAAATAGAGACTGGGAGTGGCTAAGTCATTATGCAAGATAGCCTATTTCCCCTTGTTTTTTCCTCCCCCCACCCCCCCCCCAGACGTTCTGGTTAAACTTGGATTTATGCTGGAAGTGGCCCACCTTGATTGTCATGCACAGTGTGGGGAGAGTGGTCAGTTTGGATGAGCTATTGCCATCAGGAGAGTGAGTTTGTGTGTGTGTGGTGGGGGGGGGGTGAGAAAACCTGGATTTGTGCTGGAAATGGCCCACCTTGATTATCATGCTCATTGTAGGGAGAGTGGTCACTTTGGATAGGCTATTACCAGCAGGAGAGTGAGTTTGTGTGTGTGGTTTTTGGAGGGGGGTGAGGGCGTGAGAGAACCTGGATTTCTGCAGGAAATGGCCCACCTTGATTATCATACACATTGTGAAGACGGTGGTCACTTTGGATGGGCTATTACCAACAAGAGAGTGAGTTTGTCTGTGGGGGGCGGAGGGTGAGAAAACCTGGATTTGTGCTGGAAATGGCCCAACTTGATGATCACTTTAGTTAAGCTATTACCAGCAGGAAAGTGGGGTGGGAGGAGGTATTGTTTCATGGTGTCTGTGTATATAATGTCTTCTGCAATTTCCACAGTATGCATCCGATGAAGTGAGCTGTAGCTCACGAAAGCTCATGCTCAAATAAATTGGTTAGTCTCTAAGGTGCCACAAGTCCTCCTTTTCTTTTTGCGAATACAGACTAACACGGCTGTTACTCTGAAACCTGTCATACCTAGAGTGAGTCTGTGTTGGAAACACAGTCAAGTTGTTATGTGTGGATAAAGCCTGGGTTCAGAGAGTATGCACACTATGTAATTCCCACCGTATTGTTCTTCATCAGCTATTCAACATTTATTTTATATTGTTTCTTTATATTCACAAGACTACATTTTATATTCTTATTTTCCTATCTTTCCTCTCAGCCACTCTTTTTAGTTAAAAAACCTACATGTTGATCTTTACAATCTTGTGTTTTTATGTTTGTGTTAAATACTTAACCAACACAATGTTGTTTCTGTATATTTATTTCTCTTTAATGATACACATTTTGCGTAAATTTTGTTACTACTTCATGAAGCTTGTCATTCCTTTGTAACAAGTGAATTCATACCTCTGCTCTTCTGTTTGTTGTTGAGTTTCATATACACTTGAAAAAGAATAAAAGCTTAAGTAATTCAAACTAAAAATTTAGGGAGCTTCTCATTTCAGTAGGAAGGCTCACTTTTTCTCATCAATAATAATGTAAATCCCATTATTTTTAACAGGGATTATACATTTAGAAGAGATTGCAGACCCTTTATTATTAAAAAAAACAAACAAAAAACAAAAACCTACCTATTTTTTGGAAGGGTAGAGAGGAAGAATGGCATTGTAGTTAAACTTCAGGATTGGGAGATATGGATTAATTTCTCAGTTCTACCACTGACTTCTTATGTTATATAGGGAAGTCACGTAACCTCTCTGTGCCTCATCTTATCTGTTAAATGGGCTTAATATTTAGCTCTAGTACCTCACATACGTAGCGTGAAGGTCAGTTAAAGTTTTTAAAGTGCTTTGAGATCTATAAATGGAAACATCTGTGAAAGTAACTTTGGGATTGGTAAAAGGATACAGAAATGTTAACCTGACAGCAACAGTTGGGCTGGTCAGAAATTTTCTGTGTGAAACTTTTTTTGATGAAAAATTGGTTTTATGATTGAATGAAAATTTACAGAAAGTATCCACTTTTCTCAGAAATTTTTGATTTTTTTCCATCGGAAAAGTAAACATTTTTGTGTTTGGCTGTTGTTTGATTTTTCAGCCAAAAAAAAAATTTTCCACTGAAAATTTAAATAATTTTTCTTCAAAATTTTCCACGGGGAAAAACAAACACCACCCCCACTAGGTCATCTAGTCCAATCACCTGCTCAAAGCAGGACCAACACCAACTAAATCATCCCAGCCAGGGCTTTGTCAAGCTGGGCCTTAAAAACTTCTAAGGATGGAGATTCCACCACCTCCCTAGGTAACCCATTCCAGTGCTTCACCACCCTCCTCGTGAAAAAGTTTTTCCTAATGTCCAACCTAGACCTCCCCCACTGCAACTTGAGACCATTGTTCTGTCATCTGCCACCACTGAGAACAGCCTAGCTCCATCCTCTTTGGAACCCCCCTTCAGGTAGTTGGAGGCTGCTATCAAATCCCCCCTCACTCTTCTCTTCTGCAGACTAAATAACCCCAGTTCCCTCAGCCTCTCCTCGTAAATCATGTGCCCCAACCCCCTAATCATTTTTCTTGCCCTCTGCTGGACTCTCTCCAGTTTGTCCACATCCCTTCTGTAATGGGGTGACCAAAACTGGATGCAGTACATCAGGTGTGGCCTCACCAGTGCCGAGTAGAGGGGAATAATCACTTCCCTCGATCTGCTGGCAATGCTCCTACTAATACAGCCCAATTTGCCATTGGCCTTCTTGGCAACAAAGGCACACTGCTGACTCATATCCAGCTTCTCATCCACTGTAATCCCCAGGTCCTTTTCTGCAGAACTGCTGCTTAGCCAGTCAGTCCCTAGCCTGTAGCCCGACAATCTAGCCAGCTTTCTAGTTGGAAGATGGGAGCCTACATCAGAGGTAGCAGCCTGTTTTAAAAGTGTTTTCCAGCTCCCATTCTGTTATTTCCTAGTATGTACTACATTAGTGATAGAGGCTAAGAACTAGATTAAGCCTATAAGGAGAATAAATTATTTTTTTAATATTGAAGTTGTGTCAACTTTTTTTAAAAAAAGATATAAAATAAAATAGTAAAGGTATTAAAAAACTTTACAGAATTGTGACCCCTCCGTGCTTTTAGGCTGTTTCCACTCAATAGTCAGTTCTAAGATGATTCTGATGTCTGTGCAATATGCAAAATAGGGTATCAAAGAGAGTTGGAACCAGTGACCTGGAAAAGCTACCTGTAAAATCAGTCTTGTGCTCTGTGCCTCATTACCTTTATTTCAGGATATCATGCTAAAACTATGGGTCTTTCTTTTCATTTAAATTTGTGTCACCTTTAAGATAGTTCTGAGTTCCAACTTCAGCCAAATAAATGGAAGTTTGATGTAAGGCAGCAGCTCTGTCTGTAACTTATCATGTTGTCCATAGGTAGCGAAGATTTCTCAGAAACATAGTGACCTTATATGTAATGTGTCCTATAATACTTGAGCACAGTGTGGGTTGAGTTTGTAACAGCTCCGGGGAGTCAGGGTGTCTGAGATGCTTCCATTTAAAAAAACCAAACAAATAATCACTTACAAACTTTTCCATTGCCTGCATGCCAGTCTGTCAGTTTTGTGTGTCGTCTTACATGGGATATGATGTTTATAGTCATTTGATTCTTTTATTATGAAATGCATTGGCCCAGTATTTGACTGGTGGGTGGAGATATTGATGGAGCTATCATGCGTTTGCTATTAATATTGTAATGGCTTCAAGTTACAGTGTCATAGGGGACGCTATCAACATCATACTGGACCCATGTGTCCTTCAGACTTGATAGTTTGGTACAACCCTGCCATAATGTGTTGATGTCATTTTCAGTGCTGTAAAAAAGTGATACAAGAAGAATTTGTGCAGGCTTAGAATTACAATTTTTAAACAGCATTCTAAGGAATGGTATTCTAACCTTTAAAAGAGCTTCTCCTGAACTGCTATTTGTATGTACATAAAATTGCATGCCAATGTGTCCATGGCTACACTTTGCCAGGTACAAGTGTTTAAATAGAGTAACACCTGCATAAGTGGTAGAATAGACACTAGCTTAGTCTCCAGTTAGTTTTGCAATTGCTTTAAAAACTTTAAAGCTGTTTATATAAAATGTGAGTGCAGATATTTACACCTGAAAATTACAAGCTCCAGTACCACAGTGGTCCAGCACTAGGAGATCTTCCCTTGTGCACCAAACTCCACCATGTTTTTCCTTAGCTATTACAATACTAGAAAACATTAGGTTAAATCAGTTTCTTTGAATCAGTTAGTATATCTGGTGCTGATGTTAAACCAATTCTTTCAGCTGTCCATGCTCATGATGGATTATTTGATTTGGTAAACTTGACAATGTAATGAATAGAATCTTTCATGTTGTAACTTGACTGAAAATTACAAAGGACATTGAAGATATAAAGAAAAAGGAATTGGAGAATAAAGATGACAGTATCAAGGCTCTCACTTGAACTTGTGGAACAAATAGAATAATTTTGACAAAATCTCTAATATGTTTATATTGGGCAAGTGTTTGTGTGTGAGGGGAGGATTTAACTGGTACTGTATTTCTATTATTAAATTATTTATAAGAATTTCATCATCCACCTAAATCCTAAGATCTTTCTGTTGCCCTGGTTCTTTACCTAAATCTTAAGACAAATCTACTTTTTTCTATTGCAGTCGCTAAGATGGATTGGAACAGGAACGGGAATTCTCCCTGTACCAGCCAAAGAAAAAGGTGTCTGAGGGGAAATGCTGCTTACCCAAGCCAGGGAGAATATGAGAGGTCCTCTCTGCTTTTAGCAGAGGCTGGCGAGCTATGATTCCCCCAGCAATACCTTTGCATGAGTTGGAAGAGGTGCTAGTCTCCTTTGGTAGCATTTTAAAAAGAGAAATGGAAACAACCTCTGCCATCCTAGGTACAATTACGTTTGAAACAAGAGATAGAAAGGGATCTGAAATACCTATGAATGTGTGAGGTTCCTGTGTACGCAAGTGAAGGTGAGTATTTGTCTTATCTAACCAAAGTGTTGAATAGCAGTAGGTGGAAGGGAGAGTGTGTGACAGAACAGAGATTTATTTTATTAGCTTTGGAGACTGATCATTCAAAATAGGTGGTTGCTGGTTTGAATCCGATTCAGATTAATAGTGACCAAAGTTCTTTCCCATCAGACTGTTATCTAGTGACTTTTTTGAAACCAGCTGGTGATCTTAGTCCAGTTTCTTGTGGACATGTATCCATATCACAAGAACCAACCCATTGCTGGCAATAATTGGTTCCTTTTTTGTCAGTCTCGATGGAGAGAACAAAGACTGAATTAGCCTCTCTACAGATAAGGATTGAGGCACCAATTAATGGGTCAGTACGGAGAAATTTTCAGGGCACTTCTGCTGCCTGCAAAGTTTTAAAAAAAAAGTCTCACAACTGAATGCTATAAAGAATTACATTCACATTTGCTTTCCCCTTTTTTAGAGCAATCCACTTGCAGGAACAACTTAGAAGGAGATACTGTTTTGGATTTGAACCTGTTCTGAAAAGTTACCTTAATGATACTGTAGAGATTCTACCTTTGCAAAAGTGTTCTCTGCCACGAAATGGCAATAAGTAAGGAAAATTAAACTATCTCAGAATTTAACTGTGGCGGCTCTTAAATCTTGTCATATAATGGATAGTACATAAATTATAATATTTGAAGTACTGAGTTGTCTCCTGTGCAAGCTTAATTGCTACATGTAAGATATAGTCAAACTACAAAAAAAATCTTCTCTCTCTCTCTCTCTGTGTAAATATGGATAAAACTACAATACAATTTTTTTCTTCATGGATATATAAACTAAAATGATTGAAACTAATCGCAGTTGATTAAAGTGTCAAGACTTTGAGCTGTCAGGCTCAAGTTGCTGTGATGTTTTCCAACTCGTTTTCCCTGTCTTGTTAGAGTAAAAATAATCCAAAAGTCTGAAAAGTACTGACCAGCAGTACTGACTAATTTGAGATGGAAGGACAATGGTGTTTTGTTAATGATGTGTGATTTAAAGGGTTTATTTTTTTATGTAGCTATAGTGTGTTTTAGTACTTTAAGTGTGGGTGTCTAAGTTTATCTCTGACAGTTACACCCTGGGCCTAGCTAATTCTTACTCTAATTCGGGGAAGTCGTGCGTGTTTTACAGATTTTCAGACTAGATGATCATAATGGTCCCTTCTGGCTTTAAAATCTATGAATGTATTAACTTAATCATGACAGTACTGGGTTCATGAATTCTGAAGGAAAATATAGTGCACAACAAACATGTTTGCATATAGAAAAGGAGTACTTGTGGCACCTTAGAGACTAACCAATTTATTTGAGCATAAGCTTTCGTGAGCTACAGCTCACTTTATCGGATGCATTCAGTGGAAAATACAGTGAGGAGATTTATATACACACAGAACATGAACAAATGGGTGTTATCATACACACTGTAAGGAGAGTGATCACTTAAGATGAGCTATTACCAGCACGAGAGCGGGGCAGGGGCGGGGAAGAAAACCTTTTGTAGTGATATCCAAGGTGGGCCATTGCCAGCAGTTAACAGGAACGTCTGAGGAGCGGTGGTGGTGGGGGGAAAATAAACATGGGGAAATAGTTTTACTTTGTATAATGACACATCCACTCCCAGTCTCTATTCAAGCCTAAGTTAATTGTATCCAGTTTGCAAATTAATTCCAATTCAGCAGTCTCTCGTTGGAGTCTGTTTTTGAAGTCTTTTTGTTGTAATATTGCGACCTTTAGGTCTGTAATCGAGTGACCAGAGAGATTGAAGTGTTCTCCGACTGGTTTATGAATGTTATAATTCTTGACATCTGATTTGTGTCCATTTATTCTTTTACGTAGAGACTGTCCAGTTTGACCAATGTACATGGCAGAGGGGCATTGCTGGCACATGATGGCATATATCACATTGGTAGATATACAGGTGAACGAGCCTCTGATAGTGTGGCTGATGTGATTAGGCCCTATGATGGTGTCCCCTGAATAGATATGTGGACACAGTTGGCAATGGGCTTTGTTGCAAGGATAGGTTCCTGGGTTAGTGGTTCTGTTGTGTGGTGTGTGGTTACTAGTGAGTATTTGCTTCAGGTTTGGGGGCCGTCTGTGAGCAAGGACTGGCCTGTCTCCCAAGATCTGTGAGAGAGATGGGTCGTCTTTCAGGATAGGTTGTAGATCCTTGATGATGCGTTGGAGAGGTTTTATTTGGGGCCTGAAGGTGATGGCTAGTGGCGTTCTGTTATTATCTTTGTTGGGCCTGTCCTGTGGTAGGTGACTTCTGGGTACTCTTCTGGTTCTGTCAATTTGTTTCTTTACTTCAGCAGGTGGGTATTGTAATTGTAAGAATGCTTGATAGAGATCTTGTAGGTGTTTGTCTCTGTCTGAGGGGTTGGAGCAAATGCGGTTGTATCGTAGAGCTTGGCTGTAGATAATGGATCGTGTGGTGTGGTCTGGATGAAAGCTGGAGGCATGTAGGTAGGAATAGCGGTCAGTAGGTTTCCGGTATAGGGTGGTGTTTATGTGACCATTGCTTATTAGCACTGTAGTGTCCAGGAAGTGGATCTCTTGTGTGCACTGGTCCAGGCTGAGGTTGATGGTGGGATGGAAATTGTTGAAATCATGGTGGAATTCCTCAAGGGCTTCTTTTCCATGGATCCAGATGATGAAGATGTCATCAATATAGCGCAAGTAGAGTAGGGGCATTAGGGGACGAGAGCTGAGGAAGCGTTGTTCTAAGTCAGCCATAAAAATGTTGGCATACTGTGGGGCCATGTGGGTACCCATAGCAGTGCCGCTGGTTTGAAGGTATACATTGTCCCCAAATGTGAAATAGTTATGGGTGAGGACAAAGTCACAAAGTTCAGCCACCAGGTTTGCCATGAGATTATCGGGGATACTTTTCCTGACGGCTTGTAGTCCATCTTTGTGTGGAATGTTGGTGTAGAGGGCTTCTACATCCATAGTGGCCAGGATGGTGTTTTCAGGAAGATCACTGATGGATTGTAGTTTCCTCAGGAAGTCAGTGGTGTCTCGAAGATAGCTGGGAGTGCTGGTTGCGTAGGACCTGAGGAGGGAGTCTACATAGCCAGACAATCCTGCTGTCAGGGTGCCAATGCCTGAGATGATGGGGCGTCCAGGATTTCCAGGTTTATGGGTAGCAGATAGAATACCCCAGGTCGGGGTTCCAGGGGTGTGTCTGTGCAGATTTGTTCTTGTGCTTTTTCAGGGAGTTTCTTGAGCAAATGCTGTCGTTTCTTTTGGTAACCCTCAGTGAGATCAGAGGGTAATGGCTTGTAGAAAGTGGTGTTGGAGAGCTGCCTAGCAGCCTCTTGTTCATATCCCGACCTATTCATGATGACGACAGCACCTCCTTTGTCAGCCTTTTTGATTATGATGTCAGAGTTGTTTCTGAGGCTGTGGATGGCATTGTGTTCTGCACAGCTGAGGTTATGGGGCAAGTGATGCTGCTTTTCCACAATTTCAGCCCATGCACATCGGCGGAAGCACTCTATGTAGAAGTCCAATCTGTTGTTTTGACCTTCAGGAGGAGTCCACCTAGAATCCTTCTTTTTGTAGTGTTGGTAGGAAGGTCTCTGTGGATTAGTATGCTGTTCAGAGGTGTGTTGAAATATTCCTTGAGTCGGAGACGTCGAAAATAGGATTCTAGGTCACCACAGAACTGTATCATGTTCGTGGGGGTGGAAGGGCAGAAGGAGAGGCCCCGAGATAGGACAGATTCTTCTGCTGGGCTAAGAGTATAGTTGGATAGATTGACAATATTGCTGGGTGGGTTAAGGGAACCATTGCTGTGGCCTCTTGTGGCATGTAGTAGTTTAGTGTCTTTTTTCTTTTGTAGAGAAGCAAAGTGTGTGTTGTAAATGGCTTGTCTAGTTTTTGTAAAGTCTAGCCACGAGTACTCCTTTTCTTTTTGCGAATACAGACTAACACGGCTGCTACTCTGAAATATGTTTGCATATGGTAATGGTCATCACAAAATGTTTTTGTAACTTATCTGACTTGTTTGAGTATTGTAGACAATGTTGATTCAAACTAATTATTAGGTTCCACATCTGCAAGGACCAAGATTCAGTGTGTGACTTTCTGTCATTGTGTGTGTGCGTGGGAAGAATATAAGATGGACAAGAGGAGAGGAAAACTGATGTGTTTTAGCCAGGGCCATGTTCTCTAATTCCTGAATTATTTTTACGGAACTCGGGCAGCCCAAAGTACCTCAAGTTTTATTCCATGGAGTGTGAACAGTAAATGACATACTAGTATTTGTAGTCTGCATGACCTGGTGGTTTCCCTGTGCCTTCAGTGGGCAATGCTGTGCTTCAGCACTTGCCTCTGGAGTTTGGCTGCCTTGTGTGCGGAGGACAGGAAAGGGGCAAGGCCATGGTCTCATAACTAACGGGCTTTATATGTACCACCTCTGGCCTGGTCCTCTCTTACTTGAGAGTGTTGGCTGTAGCATAATCATTGTCATCTGTGAGGGAGCGCTACAGAGCAGGGTATTTCTTGTTCTGTCCTCCACGCTCAATGCGCTAGAGCAGTTTCCCCAACCTTATTACACAAGAGGGTCATATAAACTTAAGCACAAAGTTGTGTGGGCAAAACAGATTCTACATACTTCCTTGTGTAAACTAAAATGATGTAAATATGATGGCAAAACAATAATGTATCAGCTATTAGTATATTGTGTTGAAGCAAGCTGTGAGTCTTATGAAATGCCCTGGTGGAGCACTAGAGCAACTATAATTGGGCTCCTCTGGTAGTGGTTAATATTGGCAGTGTATAAGTAGCTGAGTAGCAGCCCACAACAGTTTTATCTACCCATCGTCCTATACAGGAGTGTATCACATATATTAGTGAATATATATCACTGTGTTCTTATGAGATAGGGAAGTATTATCCCCATTTAACCGATGGGGAAACCAAGAAACAAAGAGATTGTGCTTTGCCCCTTGGTCACCCAGGAATCTGTGGCAGAGCTGAAAATTCAACCTAAATCTTCTATATCTCGTCCAGTGCCTTAATTGTATCATCCTTCCTCTGGGAAGAATGGTCTGCTTCTCTGAGTACTAGGATGGTAGAGGTTGTTTCCTCTCAGTACTCCCTGTACAACCTTCACATGGTAACTTGGGGTTTGGCATCTCCCTGGTGAGTTGAGTGCCCCAAACAGTTCAAATCCCAGAGCACCTAGCTTACAGAAACTGGGATTTGGAGTGTCTTCCACTCCATTGTACATCAATGTGTTCAACACTTTACCAAGGAGGAACCACAACAGAACTCCCCATCACATGCATAATTCCCAGAATGAATCTTTTAAGGTAGCAGTAGGCCAGCCTGAAGTCATGGAATTGTGGCAAGGAAGGAGTGAGCAGAGGGAGAAGGCATAGATGTCCAAAGGCTTTGATTGGGTAAACAGAGAGAAAAGCAGTTCAGTCGCCAGTTAGTGTGTAGAGAGACAACCACTGATTATAAGCACCCTCAAGCAAAGCAATTCCCTGCATCCCGCTAGGGACACACTGCCTCATGCTTACTTCCTTCAGGCAAACCATCATGTATTCTGTGATAAGGATCCTTAACCTGATCCTACCCAGCTGCCAAGACTCGTATACTTCTGCTTCCTCATAACCTGCCTTCAGTGTTTCAGCTGTAGCCCTTAGCTTCTTATTAGTCAATATATCGTAAAAAGATAAGAACATAATGAAATCAGCCAAAGAAGAAAAATGAATCTGATATATGTGTTTCAACCCTTGTTTCAGTATTCCTCTTCTCTTTTATCCTTCCACCTATCTCAACTTTTGCTCTTCTAGCCCCTCTGTACCCACTGTCCCACTTAAAATAAGATATTTTCCTCTTCAGCCCTATACTGCTTTTGCTTCTGCTGTTCCATCTCTTGCACAGTTTCTGAATTTGCCTAACAGTGTGTCTTCATGAAATCATTCATTTTAGAGAGCCTCCTAAAGCTCTCTACAAAAAAATAAAAATCTGTCCTTAAGCAGATCAGATCAGATTAAATGTTAATATTACTCTTTTCTTGAAATTTGCAACTGGATTATAGTGACTCTGAGGTGATTTCCGGGAGCAAAAGTTCCCTAGGATTAATGAGGGAACCGCATTAACTCCTCTACCCCATCTGCCAGGATAAAGAAATCTCAGCTCCCACTGCCAAAGGCTATCATCCTTCTAGAATGTGAGAATACCACAATTTTCGAGGAACCCATTTTAGTCTTTACAGTTTATTATTGCGCAATGCTGGTGACTCTTTAAATATTCAGATTTCAGAAGAAAAAAATTTTTTTTCTGATACAACACAGCTGTAGCAGGAAAATACCTTTAATTATTCTTTCATGCTCTAATGAGTGTTTCATCATTGATAACTGCTTGTTGCCCTTTAAATTGTTTTTGATTAGGCTATGAGAGTTTACTGAGGTGGTTGTAGTAAATACGCTCTTTAGAGATTACCAGGTGCATGTTTTGTATTTTATTGTGGAAACCACAGGTATTTTTTGAAGGCAGTCGAAAGAAGCTCACCAATTGCCAGGATGTCAAATGTGTTGGCAATACATTCAATTCTGTTTTGACTCAGGGATGGTTCACTTCAAATTCAAATAATATTTACCCCATTGCTGAATGTCCAGTACATTTGAATATATAATAGTTGTGAAGACTCATTTCAGAGAGAAAAACCCATTAGGCTTGCATTGATGCATGAGCAGGCTGAAAGCAAGGTTCTTAGGAGGTTTGATGCCTTGTGTAACACAGAAACTAGAATAGGTTGTGTATTACTGAATCCTAATGTTGCTGCAGCATTTAGAACATGTCATTTTACATATTTTGCAGAGACATTTGCTACTATACCTCTATCTAAAGCATAATAAATAATAGTTCAGGACAGGGAAAGAGTATCTTAGGTGTTACGCTTCTGAAAGAAAAATCTTTTCGTTCTATTATATATATTCTAACCTGCATTTTTCTAGCAACAATATGCTCCTAGTTGCAATTTCTTAAAGGAGGAGAGAGGGTGAGAGAAAATACAGTACATACAATAGACAGCTCTATGTTGCTATATAATTTCCATTTAAGAGAGATTGGGCTATAACTCATAGGAGGCAGAGAACTGAGGTCACTGTTTTCTGTACAGAAATGAATTGTACAGTATTATATACTGTTGCCCGCTATTGTACAGTTGTAACTACTACTTACTGAACCAGCTGCTATATTGTTTATTTTGTCATTTTGGTGTAAATCGAGAGTTGTTTGAAGGAAAAATTGCTAATATTTTGAGTCAAGATACAACAAAAACAAAACACAAGGTTATAGGCCAAACTTTTAAGCCCTTGAAGGCCCTCATGCCCAGGGAAAAACACTCATACAATTGCATGGTTCCATGTGTGCGCAGCTATAGCAGTTGAGGGTGAAAATCTCATATTGCATGCTTAATTGACCTTGTAAATAAGTAAAAATTTAATTGCCTGTTGAAATATCTGTTTTACCCAGAGTTATAGTAACTGTGCCAAAACTTACTGATGCAAATTAACTTTTAGTTTTTAAAATTTGCCCTATATCTCAGATCTAGAATGGGCTGGAAAATGGATATTTTTCCCATGGAAACTTTCATGGGAAAAAATCCCTGTTTGACATTTTTCCCTCTGGGGAAAATATGATATTCCATGGGAAAACTAGAAAAATTTAACAAAATATGGAAAAAATCTACTTTTCCCCCACTTTGTTACTGTTTTCCAACCATTGTCATTTGAAAATCTGTAAGAACGTGTGAAAAATGGAGTTTTCCCTCCTTTCCAGGCACACTGTTTTCCAACTGAAAAAAGTCATGGTTAACTTTGTGTTAAAGTCTCTGACTTAAAGTGAGCAATTGAGAAAGTGTTACTCCTAAATGTGAGAATGTACGTACCATTCAAAGTGAGACTTTCACTTTCAAGTGTTTAGTTAATACTTAAAGATGCAAATTTTACTTTTTCTCCCTTTTTAACTTAAAAAAAAATCCTCCCACTTTTCTAGGGGCAAAAAAATAGAACCTTTGAAGTTGAAGTGAAACAGGAGAATGTGTGTTTGAGAGTGCACTTGATGTTCCTATCACTGAGGATGGAGATCCTTTGTTAGTTATCTGTTTGTTACCTTTTTGTTTTTGTTGCATTTCCACCAACATGGAGCCCTTGTTTACTTGCAGAAGGGCACGTAATTGAGCACAGTGTGATGCTTGGTCTTTGATTTATACTGTTCACTGATACACATACTATGCCACTTTATATATGACGACACAGAATCTGAACTGTGGCTCAGGAATTTTTAGCACAGCTCATTGTAGGAAGTGAGGAGTGCAAAGGTAGCTTTTAGCTACCATTGTGCTTTACAAATCCTGGGCCTATCAGCCCAAGACCAGTTCCCTATAACAATTTACAGCAACTTGACAATTGCTGTAAGTTGTGCTTGCTGCCAACAGTCCAAAGGTGGCATTACATCAGCCAGGGCTGCTGGGGTAGAGTGATTACCTGTCCATGTTTCCTTTCCCTTGTTTGTTCCCTCATACTGGCCACAGATGGGGGATGGTATAAGAGCGCTACAGTGGCTCTGCAGTAACCAAGCTCCCCCAACGAGGGAAGATCCTCTGCTGGCTAGTGATGCTGTCTTTATGACAGGTTTTGTCAATGGAGTGGTGTGATGCTTCCCTAATGTAAAGGGGGATTCTTTACCAGGCCTGGCAGAAAGGAGAGCGTGAAATATCCTAGGTACAATTCTTAGAGTTTATAACTGGTCAGCATAGTAGTTCGTTCCTAACTCTGTCCCTGGGGGCAGTCCAGTGGAAGGACTGTGTGCCATGGCTCCTCAGTATCTGGGATACCTCTTTTAGTCCATCTTTTTCTTGGAGAACAATTAAGGGCTGGTCCATAGACCATGCAGACCATTTAGCTTTGTTTGTGGTTTTACTGGGATTCTTTCTGTGATGTTGTCTTGTCATCTAGCTGTAGCAGTTGCATGGTACCTCCTGCTGCAGACTGCTCTCCCTGTGTCTTGCTGCTGAATTCTCTGCTAGCACAGCCCACTTCCTGGCTTAGCACTTATTTCTCAATTCATGGCTCAGCTCTTGATTTCAGACTTTTCTGGTTTTCCCTCTGCAGTAAGATCCAAGGCTGCTCTCTCTAGCCTGCTGCTTTCACTGCCACTCAGTTGCCTGCTATCTTCTCAAGTTTGTGTGAGTGTGTGTGTACTGTGTGTTTGTATATTGTGTGTCTGAATACAACATGAAATAAATCACATCTGTTAAAATACATAGTATTTTTACCCTCGCTAGTGTTTGTATTAAACCCACATAAGCTACTAACTTACTGTATGGAGTATGGCAGCACATATTTATAAATGGGAAAGAACCCTCAGGAGAGGAAATAAATCCTATAACCTAAAATGGTGCTTTTTTTTTTTTCATAAACAGACATGATCATTTCTAATATCTGAAAAAGGAAATGACTGAGCTCAAACATGTACAGGGAAGCTTGTTTTCATCTGCTTGTTTCCTCCCCAAATTTCCTTTAAAGAATACTTACCCAAATTGTGTTGCTCCTCCATGTCTGTGTTGTAGTCATTCCCCGGCAACTGAAGCAACTGCTGTTTTGTAGCTCTTCTCCAGATTTGGATTTTCTGACTGAAAGTGAAATGGGAAACTTCAAAAAACAATTTAAAATCAGCGAAGTTCTAAAGGCCAACTAAGTACACAGACGAGGTGGGTGAAGTAATTTCTTTCATTGGCCCAACTTCTGTTGGTGAGAGAGAGAAACGTTAGAGATTACACAGAGCTCTTCTTCAGGTCTGGGAAACGTACTCAGAGTGTCACAGCTAAATAAAAGATGGAACAGATTTTTTAGCATAAGTAGTTAACACCATTGGTCCCTTGAAATATGTTAACTACTTATGCTACACAATCTGTTCCACCTTGTATTTAGCTGTGACACTCTTAGTACGTTTCCCAGACCTGAAGAAGAGCTCTGTGTAATCTCAAAAGTTTCTCTTTCTCACCAACAAAAGTTGGGCCAATGAAAGATATTACCTCACCCACCTTGTCTCTCTAATATCCTGGGACCAATACGGCTACATCAGCGCTGCATACAGCTAAGTGTACAAACTAACTATCATTTTAGCTACTGCTTTCAAACAGAATTTAGTTCTTGCCACATCAGATTTCATTTTACTATTTAAAAAAAACAAACTAAATTGGAGGAATAATAATCCCCAGTACAAATTTCTTTTAATGGCTTGTGACCATTTAAATTGGTCCCATAGTGGCTGGGAGGAGGAGGAGTGTGTGTGTGTGTGTGTGGAGACACAAAACAAACAACTTTCAGAGAACAATCCTGCTGTTGCTAGAACTAGAGGATCCAGTAGAGTAGCTCTTAAGGCAAAAGGAAAATTTACATCTTTTTCCATAGATAGCATTTCACATACAAAGAATAACTAATAATTTGGGGGCATATCAGCTTCTGAAGTCTTTCCTTGCAGTTACAGTTGCCTTTGGTAGCAACAGTCCTGATTTTTCCTAATTAATATTTTATTTTGTAGTGTAGGCAAACTTGGTATTTTATACTTTGCAATATATTATTATTGTCTTTAGACTGCTATAGTTACTCAAAGGTTCTTCGAGAGGGAGAAAAAGTATGTCCGTGTCTGTCTCATCTCTCAGCATAAATGTTAGAATCCATATTTGGAAATTACGTGCTTGGGGCTCATTTTGATATTAAGACTATATGCAACTTGTAGTATGCAAGCGAAGTAGTTGATTTAACAAGATGAGACATAGTACATGCCTTGTATCAGCATATAGCCATTTGTGTTTAACAATGGACTCATCCTGCCCACGTGCCCACTGTATTTAGTAGAATAGCTATGTTCTCAGGGAAAAGAAAACTTAGATGTAAAGGAACACTTGAATGGGGGTTATAAGAGATTTGCACATATTAGGTGAAATTCTGGCCGCATTGAAATCAGTGGCAAAACTTCCACTGACTTCATTGGGATAGGCTCTCATTATGGTTGCTTCAATTGGTTACATTGGTTATGACAAATGATAGAAGTGGGCCTGGCACTCATAAAATTGTCACTCTATATCTGTATCATTGCATAGAGAAAATGACAAGACAATTCTCTTTTGATGGTTTAAACTTGGAAGTTATGCCGTGAACATCCTCATGTTTTTAGCCAATTAGTATGGGAATACCTTATTTTTTCTTAATCTTATGTACTGTTTTGTCCTGGTTCTATGATTACCCCTTACATGACCGTGATACCTGTATTTAGTTTCTGTTCTTACTGGTATTATAATGGGAATATTTTGCAGTTATATCCACGTCCCACTCAACTATGGAATTTAACAGATTCAGGTCACTCTGTTCATCAATGACAGGCTACGATTACTATTTCTGTTCTATATCTATCTCTTATTATTGCATTTCTCCTAATGATGCGTAACCTGAACAGGAAAATTATTTGGTTACATCTGCCCCAGAACTGCATTTATGACAGATGTTGGCTATTGCACCAGATTGTGGTCCTAATCCAGAAAACTATTCAGCATGTGCTTAATTTTAAGCATGTAAGTATTCACATTGGAGTCAGTGAGACTACTAATGTGCTTAAATTTAAGAATGTGTTTTGTTGTAAGCTAAGACAGAATCTAACGCAAAGTGTAGCCTATTTTAACACTTTGTGGAGGAGTTTCTTAGCCTTTTCTCTGAAGGCTGCTTATTTTCAGTTTCTTAAAGGGAAAATTAAATTTAAACAAATCAGGGATGGGGGAATACGGATAAGTCCATTAATTTCATATATGGGTATTACCAGACAAACTTGTAGGTTCTGACAATATTGGTTTATTAACCTGTTGTTATTTTTGACATGGAGGAAGGTGGGATGTTTCTTATAGATTGAGACTCCTGCTTTAACTAGATGCTGAGAAACCAGTCCTTTGGGAAATGATTTCTGCTAGGCACTCCTTTCTTGTTATTGGAAGATGTTGTTGTGACGTTATTGACATGAACTGTGATCGTATAGATCATTGTTGCCACCAAGGTCCTATAGTTGCGCCAAATCATGTACAAAGGAGTTCAAATAAGGTATCTATGGAAAGGTTGTAATTTGCTGGTAATGATTATGCTGTCTGTATGTGTGTATCATTTTTGTATTTGAAGTTATGAATATTGGCTATGTACTCGTATCTCAATGTGTTTGATTCTAAGTAGCCTCAGTGAAGCATTTGGTCAGCTTCTTGAGAAAGGACTCCTCTCAGTAAGTGCCCAATCAAGAAACACTTAACTGACAATGGACTTTGGGGGACGCCAGTCCACATCTGAGCTTTCCTGGGAATGTTCAAACTAACATGTAAACAATGGCATCGGCCTGCAAAAAGCTGAATCATTCATGGACATGTGACTTGCCCAGATGGCTACAAACTCCATCTTGTTGCTGTGACTTTGCACAGAAGAATAAAGGGGTTTCTGCCCACAAGAGAGAGAATATAAAAGGCTCTGGAAGCCTCTCCGTTTTGTCTTCAGCTGGCTTCAAAGAGATGCCTGAAAGAAACTGGGACAAAGGACTCTAACTATGGGGGTGTGAGTGATTGCTGGACCCAGGCCATAAGCCACAACATTGGTCTGAAAAGGATTGGGCCCAGACTAGGAAGGAGTCAAGTCTGTGAAAGAAGCTTATTGGGACGTCTCTGAGGGTGAGACGTACCTGTATTCAGTTTCCTACTGTATTAACCTTAGACTTGCATGTTTTGGTTTATGTTGCTTGGTAACTTACTTTGTTCTGTCTATTATTACTTGGAACCACTTAAATCCTACTTTTTATACTTAATAAAATCACTTTTGCGTATTAATTAACTTGGAGTAAGTAAGTAATACCTGGGGGAGCAAACAGCTGTGCATATCTCTCTATCAGTGTTATAGAGGGCGGACAATTTATGAGTTTACTGTGTATAAGCTTTATACAGAGTAAAACGGATTCATTTGGGGTTTAGGCTCCCAGAAAGACTGAATACTGGGTGCTGGGAAAGTCCCTGTTAACTGAGAAACCCCTGGGCTAAGTGAATCTTAGTTTTGTGCGCTGCAGGGGGGCATGGCCCAACCTCTCGGTCTGTACTGTAGCTGAGTGGAGCGTCTAACTCAGCATGACGGGAGTGGAGGGAAGCCTTCTCTGGCGGGGGGGTTTGCTCTCCGTGGTATCGCAGCACATCTAGTGACAGTCTTGAGGGAGCATCTGTGACCAAACCTGTCACAGTTGGCTTCTGAACCGTGGCCCTATAATATAGGGAAACTGAATTAAATATATATATAGGGGGTGGTTAATTTTTGTTCCTTAGTGACTTCTATTACTTCGTAAATAGTTATGCAAAGATGTCTTTTTCCCCATATCACTTACATATTCATGCAAAGGTTTGCTGTCCGTTCTCCTAGCAATTTGTGTGCTATCATTTAAAATGTACCATTTATAGTCAAAAGCTTATTTTCAGATACCAAAAGAAGCATTATTGTTAAAGGAATTTTGAGTGGGAAATAAATGAATCAAGTATTCTGATATCTCAGAGAATATATTTTGTGTAGGATGTGTTCCTTTTTATTTCCTCACATCAGTGTGCATATTGAATTTGTGGAGTGACTTTAACTTCCTTGGGTAGGTTGTCTAGCCATGAGAAGACACATGAAAGCCTTTTATTGAGCATGGGCAAAGACTCTGCAGTAGTAGACAGCAAGGGACTCCTGCATTTAAAGTATCACAGACTTCTGTTTTCCTTTACTGCATAATCCTTTCACATGGTAGACAATTTATTTAAAAGGCTTTAGCTGACCAAGTGGTTAATACTTCATTCAGATCATGCCACAGTGTCAGGTACTTTTTGTAAAGTTCCATCTTAGGAGAAGAGCAACCACAGCTTTATTTAAAGACACTGATTTCACAACTTATTTAGGGAAAAGCCATTCAAACTATTTGTGAAGACAACCCCCCATTAGTGAAAGTAGCTCCTCTTTAGTATGGAGGACTGCAAAAGCATTTCTTATAGGGTCTATCCTCTCAGATGCCTTTGCAAAACATGAAAGGATTAATCTGAGTTTTCTGGAACTTGAAGATAAAATAAAATAACTTGAGACTGAATTAACACATCATTTTAGTTTGGATGATAAATCTGACTCACACGCTGGCAGGTTTTTTTGCAGTGTTGTTGTAGCCATGTTGGTCCCAGGATATGAGAGACAAGGTAGATGAGGTAACATATTTTACTGGCAGGTTGGCATTTAATACTCTTATTGTCAGAGTCTCCAAATTCATTATTTTTAGCTAGGCATAGATTATTTTCTTTTCCCCCAAGACAATAAACAAGGGAGATTTTTAGCAAGATTGGTCAAGGACTATACTGCACTCACATTAATCCCCACTCAGTTAACATGAAAAGGAGATATTTTTTCCTATATAAATCTAACTATCTGCTGAGTTTTATTAAATAAACAAAAAAACACCCCTCTGTTATTCACAAATAATTCAAAGCTTTTTCCCAAAAATTAAAGGATTTTTGAACCCTTAGTAGAGGAAATAAATTAATAAATCTTTCTGGTTGGAGCAAGTTCTCTGCAACTGACGGCTCAAAGTCGGTAGAGCAAAGGCTCCTTTGGGTTTGGAGGAGCACTCTCTAAGTCGTTGGTGCCACCTTTGTCTTAAGCAAAATACGTGATCAACCATTTATTGGGGGATCTCTTCCCCATTCATCTGAGGCCTTGTAATCACAAAGTTTATAAACCAGTTTAGTTAAACAGGCACAAATTTCTGTGTGAACACCCTTATTTCAGCTTGAGTGGCTTATTTCAGGGTGGCTGAAACAGATTCCATATAAAAGTAAGATACATTGAAATAAACCTGTTCACACAGAGGTTTGTACTGGCTTATGTAAATCAGTTTAAAACCACAACTTAAATTGATGAAACTTTCTCAGGGAGTCAAGCTACGACAGCTCATACTACTTAGTACAACTACATGGAATGGATTCTGAATGCAGTAGCTCTTACCACATACCATTTCCAACTGAACATCAGACAATAAGGAAACTGTCTAAAATTTTAGCCTCTTGCTTGAATCCTGTCCTCTTTTTTTTTGGTTAAACTAGTTCAGGCTGGCTATGCCCTTGGCTTCCACTCATGCATGGTGTGCTTTGGAGGATAGGATTATAGTTCAAAATGATCTGGACAAACTGGAGAAATGGTCTGAAGTAAATAGGATGAAATTCAATAAGGACAAATGCAAAGTACTCCACTTAGGACGGAACAATCAGTTGCACACATACAAAATGGGGAATGACTGCCTAGGAAGGAGTACTGCGGAAAGGAATCTGGGGGTTATAGTGGACCACAAGCTAAATATGAGTTTGTCAAGGTTCCTCCCCCACTCTGAACTCTAGGGTACAGATGTGGGGACCTGCATGAAAAACCTCCTAAGCTTATCTTTACCAGCTTAGGTCAAAACTTCCCCAAGGTCCAAAATATTCCACCCTTTGTCCTTGGATTGGCCGCTACCACCACCAAACAAATACTGGTTACTGGGGAAGAGCTGTTTGGACACGTCTTTCCCCCCAAAATACTTCCCAAAACCTTGCACCCCACTTCCTGGACAAGGTTCGGTAAAAAAGCCTCACCAGTTTGCCTAGGTGACTACAGACCCAGACCCTTGGATCTTAAAAACAATGAACAATCCTCCCAACACTTGCACCCCCCCCTTTCCAGGGAAATGTTGGATAAAAAGCCTCACCAATTTGCACAGGTGACCACAGATCCAAACCCTTGGATCTGAGAACAATGAAAAAGCATTCAGTTTTCTTACAAGAAGACTTTTAATAGAAATAGAAGTAATTAGAAATAAGAAATCCCCCCTGTAAAATCAGGATGGTAGATACCTTACAGGGTAATTAGATTCAAAACATAGAGAATCCCTCTAGGCAAAAAAACCTTAAGTTACAAAAAAGATACACAGACAGAAATAGTTATTCTATTCAGCACAATTCTTTTCTCAGCCATTTAAAGAAATCATAATCTAACACGTACCTAGCTAGATTACTTACTAAAAGTTCTAAGGCTTCATTCCTGGTCTATCTCCGGCAAAGACAGAATATAGATAGACCCACATACCCCCTTTGTTTCTCTCCCTCCTCCCAGCTTTTGAAAGTATCTTGTCTCCCCATTGGTCATTTTGGTCAGGTGCCAGCGAGGTTACCTTTAGCTTCTTAACCCTTTACAGGTGAGAGGAGATTTCCTCTGGCCAGGAGGGATTTTAAAGGGGTTTACCCTTCCCTTTATATTTATGACATGAGTCAACAGTGTAACACTGTTGCAAAAAAAGCAAACATCATTCTTGGCTATATTAGCAGGATTGTTGTAAGCAAGACACGAGAAGGCATTCTTCCGCTCTATTCCATGCTGATTAGGCCTCAGCTGGAGTATTGTGTCCAGTTCTGGGCACCACATTTCAGGAAAGATGTGGACAAATTGGAGAAAGTCCAGAAAAGAGCCACAAAAATGATTAAACATGACCTGTGAGGGCAGACTGAAAAAATTGGGTTTAGTCCGGAAAAGGGAAGACTGAGAGGGGACATAAGTTTGCAAGTACATAAAAGGAGGAGGGAGGAGTACATAAACGGAGGAGGGAGAAAACTTGTTGTTCCTAACCTCCGAGGATAGGACAAGAAGCAATGGGCTTAAATTGCAGCAAGGGAGGTTTAGGTTGGACATTGGGAAAAACTTCCTGTCAGGGTGGTTAAGCACTGGAATAAATTGCCTAGGGAGGTTGTGGAATCTTCGTCACTGGAGATTTTTAAGAGCAGGTTAGACAAACATCTGTCAGGAATGGTCTAGATAATACTTAGTCCTGCCATGAGTGTAGGAGACTGGACTAGATGACCTCTTGAGATCCCTTGCAGTCCTATGATTCTATGATGTCAGCAGCTGGCTGCACATTCTGGCCCTCCAGCTCTGGGCAACCTCCTGCCCCCAAGCTTTGGTGGTTCCCCTGGAGGTGGAGGTTTGGTGGAGTTGAATACTGCCTGTAGCAGGGTAGACACCTGCTCCTGCCCTGAGGGGCTTATAACAGCCCTGAAGAGGGCTGGGGCTGTGGATTAGAAACTGGGCTGATTGGGGAAGTGGCCGCAGCTGGGCCAAGCCCCAGTCAGGCAGCAGCTGGCCTGTATAAGGCCAGGGCAGCCAGGAGTAGTCTCTCGCTCTCTCTCTAGAGGGAGAAGGGCCTGGCTTCTGGGGAGCTTGAGAGAATACCTGAGGTGGAGCAGAGCTGGGGGAAGGCCAGAGGGGCTGGGGAGCTCCGGCCTGGAAGCCCCCCAGGCTGCTGGCCAAGAGTAAGGTCAAATAGGTACTAGGATTGCAGGGGGCAGCCCACGGTAGGCAGAGGCAGCAAATCCAAACCCCTTCACCTGTGATGAGTGGCTAATACACTGCAGTCTGCCCAGGGAGCGGGGCTAAGTGAGGACTGGCAGTAGCCAAGACTGAGATGAAGTGGGGATAGTGGTTGGGGGTCTCCCCTGGTTGGGGAGACCCTGAGACTGAGGGGTTACTACCAGAGGGGCAGCACCTCAGACAAAGAGACACCGGGTCCGGGAGGGACACGGGGGCCAGTGACAGGCAGCTCACCAGATGGCAGAGGGCGCTCTGGAGGCCTGTGAGCTAATTCCCAAGGACGCCCAGCAGGAGGCGCCGCCAAGTGAGTCTGCCCCCGGTTACACTGCCCCATAGGTTCTTCACAGATTTGGTGTGGGAAGAAATGTCCTCAGATGGGTTCAGATTTTGTGGACTTTTCCTGCAGATAGTGTTGTAATCAAATACATTGTACTCTAATTATTTTACTGCAAAGAGAGTGACAAGGCAGGTATGACTGCTTTCTACCTTATTCTTTGTCCTGTTTTATAAAACTACAGGCTCTCTTCAGAGTTCATTCTGGGCAGTCAGGTGGATGGAGTTACTGGTGATATGTTTGTGTTATGTCTGCTCATAAATATTAAACTTAAATTTAATTTCCTCAGTAAACCACTGTGGTAAAATTTCTGGTTTTAAAATGAGTTTTGATAAATTAGCAGTATTAGCTGGATCTTTTTGTCCAAGTAGTCATTTTCTCCTTTGCTCTATACTCTTGTAACTTTTATCCACCTTGTATCAAAATCAAAGCTTGTTATTGAGCTGGTTCCTCCTCCCTCTCTCAAGTAGATATGATTAACATAATTAAAATGACAATATTCCCTAAAGTACTATATTTACTGTGAGTGCTTCCCCTCATTCTATCCAAGTGGGAGGTATCTGACTTGAAGGGCTTGTTTTCTCACTTCATCTGGCATGGCGGATGCCCACACATGTGCCTATAAAATTTTAAGAGGTCTAAAATGAAGGCAGCCATTACATTTCTTTGTGTCAGACACTATAGTATTTTATGTCAAGTTAGTTTCATGGAATACTAGCTGAGTGAGATGGGCGATTACATTTCACTTTGCATTGAAGAGGGGTTGGCTTCTCTAGGCCTGATTATTCCATTGTCTTTCTTACTGGATACACACATCCTCAAACAAATCATCTCTTATCTTTTAATCACGACCCTTATATGCACTTGAAGATGTAATTTGATGGTGAAGTCTTTGGATTTCTCACCATTGTGGCCTGCTTACGTTAATTGTACATTTCCTCAAACCTGGCTACCCCTATTTTTGAACCTTGGAGGGATTAAATGTATTAACAATTATTTTACTGTGCATTTGCATTCGTAGAGGGATGTTCATTGTACCTCTCATCTTCCCTATGCTAATTTTGTTGCTTATTCAGGGATATTTAATATTTTATTTAAAATTCTGTTGAACTAAAAACTTCAGTGGAAGTAATCTTCAGTATGTCTCGTCTAATTAGACTTTATTTATCTCCTATATAAATTTATCTTTATGCCTCTGGGAGAGTGAATCAGAAACACCTGGGAGATATCGTGCAGAGAACAAATTACAGGTGGTGCAGGGTCTAAGATCTTATTGAATAGTCATGAAATTCCTGACACAACAGATATACAGGGATCTCAATATAAAATAGTTGATAGATTATATATCACACCACCTTGCCATACTTGGGCCCCAGTTCTGTGTTGTAATGTGCACAGGTGGACAGCTGCACTCACCTGGAGACCCACCGAAGTCAACAATGTTCTGCATATGCACAGCAGTCCACAAACATATATCAGAGTGTAAGAGTGAGGCCTACGGATGTTCTGGGATCTAGCCCATTCTGTTCCATGTGAAAGGAGGCCTTCACTGAACAGAAACACTGGTGGAGATGAAAGACTTCTTCATGAGGCAAGGAGGCCTTACCTGAATTGTCTTCTACAGAAAACAAAAAACTATCCTAAGTCTAGTGTGGGAGATTTTCTGTCATTTAGTTGTGAAATAGTGGTGGTATTTTCCTTTTGAAATCTCTCAGGAGAACACACTAAGTGATACTGGAGGGACAGAAGGATTGGAGAGTGTTAATAAGGAATAAACAGGCTATTCTTCATAGATGTGCAGATAAATGAAGTATGTGGAAATTTATATTTTTGTTTGGTTCATTTAATTTGTGGGACTAGGGGGATAGATGTGTAGGAAGTTAAACACTGATGCTTCGGTGTTGGTTTGCTGTGACTGTCACTGTGAATCAATAAAATTTACTTTAAGGAAAAAAGATAATTTTGATGGCAAGGAGCCCTGGGCTTCTTTGTGAATCACAGTATCTCAGGAAAAAAGCAATCTTCAACAGTATACTGTTCCATTTTTTACAGATGTGAGCTCTCTCAAAGTAACTGGCTTATGGTTTCACTTCTCTCAAGCAGTAACATATATTCTTTTTCTGTTTGTTGTTGTGAGACTCTCAGGATATTTTCCACTTGTGTCAGTGTCGCAAAGAGGATTTCCAAGGTTCTGGTGACCATGGGAATCCTATTCGATAGTTCTCTTTGGGTCATACTGCTATTTTCCAGTGTGGTTCTGACCATCGCAAAGTAGACCCCTTCTTCCCACCATCCCCCAGAATAGCAGCTTCTTCTCTTTGAAATGAATACAACAGTTTACATTTCATATCCTTGAGCAAACAAGGACATCAGAAGTTTTCATTTTCCAATACCCTTCCAATGGAGACAGGCTGTCAGGGCGCTAGGGGAGTATTGGATTGGGGGAAGGAGGACTTGTTCTCTCATTTTAAATGGAGTGGCAGGTACTTGAAAATGGGGAGTCCTTTTGGTTTGTTTCTTGATTTTTGTAAGGATTTTGTCACATTCCCTCATGAAATCCTTATAACCTAGGAAAATGTGGTCTAGATACAATTACTATAAGGTGGTTGCACAACTGGTTGAAAGATGTTCTCAAAACTAGTTATCAGTGGTTCACCATCAAATTGGGAAGGTGTATATGGTTGGGTCCTGCAGGTGTCAGTCCTGGGTCTCGTACTATTTTATATTTTTCATTAATGACATGGATAATGGAGAGGAGAGTATGCTTATAACATTTGTGAATAACACGAAGCTGGGAGGGGTTGCTAGCACTTGGGAGGACAGGATTAATAGTCAAATTGACCGTGACATATTGGAGAATTGGTCTGAATTCAACAAGATGAAATTCAATAGTAAGTGTGAAATACTTCACTTAGGAAAGAAGAATCAAATGCACAACTACAAAATGGGGAATAACTGGCTAGATGGTAGTACTCCTGAAAAGAATCTAGTGGTTATAGTGGATCACAAACTAAATATGAGTTAACAAGGCTTCCAAGGGAGGTTGTGGAATCCCCTTCATTGAAGGTTTTTAAGAACAATTTGGACTGGTCTAGGTATACTTGAGTCTGCCTAAGCTGAGGGGGCTGCACTGGCTGACTTCTCGAGGTCCCCTTCAGCCCTACATGTCTGTGATTCAATGTTAGCTGCATTTCATTTGAGATTTGCTGTGGTTAGCCTCTCCAGACCTGATTATCCAATTGCCTTTCTTGCCAAATATGCAAATCCCTAAGCATATCAAATCAATACTTTTTTAGCCAGGTCTCTTATGTGAACTTGAATACGCTTATGTAATAACTTTATGGGAACAGAGCAATGGGGAAACATAGGACTCCTGTGGATCTCCCAGGATTGGGTGTGAGCCCTGGACCTGTGTGCGTATGTGTGTGTGGGGGGGGACCCACCTCTCCCTCTCTTTTGTCCCCAACATGTAGCTGCTTTTAGAGTGGTATCTCTGTTGTTGAACATGCAACTATAATTTGAATGTGGTTCTTAATGCTGGGGGCAGAAGTGCTGACTGATTGTCCCAACAGATGAGAATGGTTGAGTGAAAAAGAGATAATGGGGAGTCAGCTGGTCAAGAGAGACCCAAGGCCTCAGATGTAAACTTTGGAGTGGTTGTGGGGCTGCCACAGACAGCAGACATGTATATTGATATCTTAAGTGAAGATCACACACAATGTCTAAATATACTGACAAATGTTTGATATCTGGTCTCCAAAACCCTGTAACCAAGAACTAATTACACGGAGGATAGATTCTCACTGGCACTTTATCATAAGCTAGGAGAATGAACAGACAGAGAAAGGAAGACTGCAGCAACTGACAAGGACAGTGTAGAATGAGCCCTCTGACCTTATTGCTTAGATATTAATGTGCTACAGAAAAACATAGAATAGGTGGACATTAGAGGTGCTGGCATATAATAGACATTCATTAACAATTTCCAGAAATTAAAAAGCTTTCAGGGAAAATTTCCAAAGGCACAAATGGGAGTTAGGCCTCCTGTTCCCATTGAAAGTCCGTGGAAATTGAAGCCTAACTCCCATTTGTGCCTTTGGAAATTTCCACCTTCTTTTTTTTGCTTATTTCGATTAAAAATTAAAAATCAGCCTTTCAAGGAAAATTTGAATCTGAGGATCAGGTACAAGAAAGGATGCTAGAGCTTTTGTGAAAGCCTCTAATCAGAGAAAGAAAGAGTAAAGCAGATTTTTAGTGGAAAGGTACAAAGGAAGAAAGTATATTTTGACAGAAATCCCAACATTTTAAGCCTTCCACAGCTGTTTCAAATTATATGTAGTATCATCGGCTTGAGTTCTATATGTAGAAAATCCTGAAAACTATATTGTTATCCTCATCAAAGCTCTGCTGGAAAAAAAAATCAACTGTTATTGTTAAGCTATTGCATTCTTCTCCATGTCAAAAGTGCCTATTTCTGTGCAGTGAACCACCCACCTGGAAATTGGTAAAAAGGCAAGAGGACCCTTCTGAAAACCAGATGCTGCATCTGAGATTAGCTGTTCTGGGAAAATAAATGACAGAGAAGAATATTGTAACCATGAAAAATGTGCCTAAGAATCCGGGGAAAGAAATGTAGAACAACTCTTGGTGCACATATTGAGGTTGTTGTAAGGTCTTACTCAATGTCATATTATTTTAACAATTAAAAATGAAAGATATATGTAATAGTAAAGTGAAAACCAGAAATATCCTTCTCATCATTTTGGAACAACCACTCATCTCCTGAAGAAGGGTGCAGCTGGTAAGTTATGTTAGTTGATTTCAAATGAGAAAGTTTTGTAACATTTATTTTTTCCCTTTTCAAGATAGGTGCTAGTTGTTCAGCATTGTCAATATTGAACAATAGATTGACATGGTTAGTTCTTTAACACGGATGCCCCCAGGAAATATTTATCTTCTGGGAAGCAAAGATGTATTTACTTTTGTTCTCAACTGTATGCTTCAGTTTAACTGAAGAAAAGAGGAAAAGGAACAAAAGTTCACTGAGATTAACAACTGCCAAACCGGTGCAAACACTTTGTCCACACCGATATAAAAAAATCTTCCTGGGACCTCTAAATTTAGAGTAACAAGTTTTCAAATACAAAAACTTTATGCTATAAAATGTAAAATATACAACAGCATAATTGCTAGCCTCTGTTTGCCAGAAGTGGGGAATGGGCGACAGGGGATGGATCACTTGATGATTACCTGTGCTGTTCATTCCCTCTGAAGCACCTGGCATTGGCCATTGGAAGACGGGATACTGGGCTAGATGGACCATTGGTCTGACCCAGTGTGGCCATTCTTATGTTCTTATAAATACAGTATGAAATATGATATGTAACTGATATATTAATCAAATTGTTTAGTTTCTGGAAATCTCCATAAACTACGAAACAAAGTCATAGCTGTATAACAAAATCATTGGTAGCAAATTGATACATTGTGGAATACAAAATATACGTCAATAATAATATATATAGAATCATCCCTACCATCAGCAGCAAATACACACTAGTGGGAAAAGATTCTGTCTTGGAATTCAATTAATAAATTCTTTAAGTGCCACTCTTCTGCTTCTGCTGTCCCTAGAGCTCCTTGGATTACAGGATTTGCATTTATGGTTGGGTGCACTTAAGTTTATTTTGGTTCTTTTCATTGCCTGTTGTAGGGATCTACCACATTTTAAGTATAAGGAGTTATCACTGAAATCTAAGTCTCTAAAAACTGGATTGAGCTGTGTAAGCACACCCACTGTAATATGGCCTAATTTTCAAAGGTACTGAGCATCTACAGCTGTTATTGTCCTCAGTGGGATTTGTGGATGTTCAACACTTCTGAAAATGAGGTCACTAATGTATGTTGAACAGGATTTCCTTTGTGTTCCCAGATAATTTTGAGTGTTTTTCGGTAAAATTATGGAAGTTGCTGAGTCCCTGGAACTTCCTTTGGCTTCATAAAAGCCTGTCAGGGACTCTTATTCAGCTGGTGCTTCTGTCACCCACCCATTGTGTCCTTTTTCTTACAGAGGCATACTGGAGCCCAAAGAATTCTACTTTCTCAGTCACTTCTGTTGTAACTGAGAGGCTGAAAGTCTGACTGCTTCTGTAAATCACATTGGTTCCCCTGTAGTTGCTGTTTACTGCTGCTCTTCTATATTTCCTTTACAAATGCTACTTTGATAAATTCATTTTGGCAGGCATGCTTAGGGAAGTTTCTTTGTATTTACCACTTTTTTATATACACAATATATTTTTCTTAAAAATCAAGAGCTGGCATTATTCCCATCCTTCTCTCTCATGCTATTGAATTGTTTCTCCTGGATAATATGATGATAGTAGTGACTAAAACTTTCAAACTAGGGTGTCTAAATTTAGGTTCCCACATCCATACGTAGAAACCAATTTTCAGATGTGCCGAGTAACCCCGTTAATGGGAGCTCCTGATACTCAGAAACTCTGAACACCGAGTCATTTTGCTCTGATATCAGAAAAAATGCTTGATTTTTTTTTCCAAGGTTTTTTCAAGATTGCTGAGTACCTGGAGCTCATGTTAACTTCAAGGAGTGCTGGGATTTCTCTGGACCTCTGAAAATCCACTTCCTTTTGGTTTCTAAATATGGATTTGGGAGCCTAACATTAGGAATGGATGTTTCAATATTTTGGCCACAGCTGTTACATCAATAAAAAATAGAGCATTTAGCCACTCTCACTGCCTGAGAGATAAGCAACTTGAGTTCAACTGGACTCTTCAGTGATGCAGTTCCCCTGCCCGGAGTCAATAGTCATAAGCGACTTACCGATGTATGAGGGTTTGGTATGTATTGTTATGGTGTACAAAGGGAGAAATGAATAATGTGTTATTTATTGCCCAGACATCCCTTCCAGAATTTCCCAACCATCAAATTTGCCAACTTTCTGTTTGTGGTTTTCTGATCCAGGCAGGAAACTCCCAAATGAAGGTTTTGTAGCTAACTATCAAGAATCCTGTTCCTGCTCTATTGGGGAGCCTTACTACATACAGGTTTCAGAGTAACAGCCGTGTTAGTCTGTATTTGCAAAAAGAAAAGGAGTACTTGTGGCACCTTAGAGACTAACCAATTTATTTGAGCATAAGCTTTCGTGATGCATCCGATGAAGTGAGCTGTAGCTCACGAAAGCTTATGCTCAAATAAATTGGTTAGTCTCTAAGGTGCCACAAGTACTCCTTTTCTTTTCACTACATACAATTCTGTGAATACACTGTAGATAGTTAGTCTCTTTGCTACTGGAAGTAAGTAGGCAGTAGAATGGTGGAAATAATGGACTTTTTGTTATATTGACTATTCTAAAAAATTGGGAGAAATCTTTTGTTTGACCCAAAATGAAATGCTTCACTTAGGGTTTTTTGTTTGTTTGTTTGTTTGTTTTTACATTTTTATTTAAAAAAGGACATTTCTAAATGAGAACTCACCTCTACCTGCAAAGTTTAATTTTGAAAATGTTGCAACTTTTTTTTGACAAAAACAACTCCATGAAACCAACACAAGTTTACAAAATATTTTGGTGTTGCTCAATCTGTGTGTTTTTTTTTGCCAAAGAAAGTTTCAGCCCCCAAATTTTCACCTAGCCTTACTAGTCAGTCTAGTCTAGTCACAGTGTGTATTTCCAGCTAAAATCTACATTAAACTGAATTGAAGGTTGAGTACATATGAGTAATTAAAAAGTAAAAACATTTCCCTTTGTGTCACTTATTCACACGTAAGGGTCTAATGAGGCCAGGTCTAAGTTTATTTAACCTGGTCATTGACTTCTTCATCCATTAATATGTTGAAATAGCATAGCTGAGGTCAATAAAGTAGTAACTAGTATAATAGGTTTCCAAATTCTTTTTTAAGGAAAAGGAGGACTTAGGAATTTGCTGCTTCTGTACTTCTACCTATGCAGACGGGATGCAAATAGTCTGTAAAATTGACTTCTAACAATAGGTAAATAATCAAATCAATCATTTCTGCAACTTCATTTTTTTCACGTTGAAATGAATATTCTGTTCTGTCTAAGACAACAGCTTCAATCAGCTGTGAGAGAGCTTACTTTGTCAGGTCCCTTGAGAATGCAGTAATGTATTCAGAGACAACTGTACCTCTCTAAAGAACTTTGGTAAGGACAGAATTAGAGCAAACACACAGGGAGGAGGCACAACCTGGAAGACGTCTTTATGTTCCCAGACAATTGTTCTACTCATAAAGTTCCAAGTCTTACATTTAGAGCTATTAGAATGTGTGGCAGACAGACCGTGATCTTTACACCATTGAGCTAGTATGGTTGTGCTAAATCAATGTAATCATTCTGAGGAAATAGCAGTTTGGGCTCATAACTAAATAAAACTCCCTGAAGCTTTTAAAAAACCTGATCTATAACCACATTCCAGGACAGTGTGTTTTCCTCTTTGTATGGAAACTTCATGTATTTGTTTTGAATTAAAGGGCTGTGAGATAAATTAAGGCACTGAGATGCAGATCAGTAAACTATGCCTAGAGGCTGTTACACCTCTCTGCTGGACCACAGCCAAATGAAACATAATAGTAATGAGATTAAAAGTCTGATATCCAGCTTCTGATATACTAAAAGCTGTAGCACTGATGTACTAGAGGTGATCTTGGGTTCCTGGAAAGTCTCTATTAAAATTCAGCCACACAATGGAGAGGAAGGTTTGAATGATTTATCTGCCTCTGACAGAGTTCACACCCTTTTGGGATACTGCTAAATTGTCTTTCCAGAGATTAATTGTCTCTGTGAATCACCAAAGTACTTTTGAAGATTTTTTTTGGCAATGAAGAAGATTGTAGTAAACATCCAAAAGATGTTTCTAAAGATTTCCAGGGAAAGGAAATTCTTACATCCCTTCAAAGTCTTTTTCTGAATCTACTGCTTTAAAATGTGTGTTGAATACTGTACTACACTTTCAGTATACTCACTGGACCAAGGAGCTTTGCTGATTTATACCAGGTTCTATTCTAACTATGGTGGCACCCATTACCTTGGTTATGACTATGGGAAAGCATATTTGTACAAGGGGGGAAAGTATATTCCCTGTACTCTCTCACTTTCTCTCGGCATGTACATGGTCATTTTTGAAATTAGTTTATGATAGGTTATGGGGAGAAATGTTGTGGAGCACTTTGTTAAAATATTGTCAACACAGGACTGGGAAGCAGAGCCATAAACTCAAGGCAGGAGAGGCTCACCACAAAACCCTCTTCCCACCTGTCAGCATTAATGTATCTGCTTCAGTTAGTTAAGGCGTGATCAGGCTTGTGACTAACACTAAATGCTAAATACTTTAACACTCCAGAGATGCATCTTAGATGGAGGTGAAATAGCTGCCTCCAAATTTAGAGGGGGGAAGAGAAATAAATAATGAAAGGGACTTCCCATGTGCAGTGCATACCCAGCATATTGCCTCTGTTTTTTGATATGTGGCAATTACTGCTAAGGTATTTTGAGATAGACTGTATCCAGAAAATTACTGTGGAGTGGGATCTAGTTACAGCACAGTATTCCCCCAATATAGTTAAAGCATGGTTCCGTCTTGCTTTGTAGACACAATAAACCTGCATTGTAACCGTGTTCTCTTCAACCCTGCAAAGTTGAACTCTGTAGCTCAATTCAGCATTGCCATTAAAACACGGTTTGACCTGTGTATGCTACAAGAATGAACCATGTTTTTACCATTCCAGGGAGCTATCATGTTAAAACAAGGTCCCTCCACGCTGTAATCTTTATAATGTAGATTAAAGTTTTATCATAGCTTTGTTAAATTCTTATTTCATTTGTCTGACAGTGCACAGATATGTAGTTCAAGTGATCACTATTAGATGCATCTTTATCTTTCGCCAAATTAGTTTTACTGCAGCTTTTGCTATTAATTTATGCAGCACTTCACATACCATATTTATTAACTGCAAATAGAAATTTTAAAGGTTTCAGAGTGGCAGCCGTGTTAGTCTGTATTTGCAAAAAAGAACAGGAGTACTTGTGGCACCTTAGAGACTAACAAATGTATTTGATCATAAGCCCACGTGAACATGCAGTGGTATTAACTATTACAGGTCACAGGTTCATCTTTACCCATGGGGTGTATACCTGGGTAGGATGTATGGAAGGGAGGATGCAGTTTATCATGGTCCACAGTGATCACTTGTACAAGGTCAGCTTTCTTGGGCTTTGTTCCAGGGTCCTGAATTTGACCATTGGACTGCATGTATGTGGTACCAAGTTTCAGTCTGCTAATACTTGAGTTATTTTATAGCCACTAAGCACTGATACTTCAATATATAGGGACAGCATTATTTTAACATTGCTCTCTCTGTGTCCTTTCCCCCAGTATATTATCCATGTTTAATGTAATAAGTGTTATAAGGAGGCTTTCTATTATTAGGAAACTTGATTTTTGGAGGAATTTCTTGCCTCTGTGCTGTCTTAGGGATTCCTGTGTCAAGAATCTGTTCACTTCTGAATTCTGTTAGGCCAGATATTTATAAGAGCTATATACTGAATAATCCAGCACTATAGTACTAATTTCAGTCATATATAAAATATTGAGTCAATGAAGAATAATCTGTTCAGAAATGGTGCACTGGTATTCTTTGATAATTTAGAATACAAAAGTGGACCATTTTAACCAGAACAGTTCAGAAAAATAAATCTTTAAAAAATTGAATATACACAAGAAATGCAATAAAATTGAAAGGATACGTAAGAGACTATAATATCTGACTTTCTATATGGCTCTTTGAGCTTACAGCTTTCTCCCTTCCCCTTAGGTTTCTCGTGTAACTGCCTGATTTACCAAGGTATTTTGATCTTGCTGTTTAAAAAGAAGTTTTTTTAATTTTAGATAAACAAGATATTTGCAAATAGTAGATGGTCTAACTTCATATTACAATCTATTTTTTCCCCATGGTTTCTTAAAAAGCCTTATATAACAACGTGCAATCATCAGAAGAAATTTAATTTACTGCGTGTTATTTGACAAGAAGTTCATGTCTTTAATTTTAGAAACTGACAGCTGACCTCAGGCCAAATAGAAAAACACTTCAGAGAACAAGCTGCCAGATACACTGGCATCCCTTTTAAGGCCTTCAGCCTATCTTCCAGTTAATATATTTTGGAAAATTTGAAATCAGTAAACTCTTTCTTTTTAAAAGGTTTCTGGGGTTTTTTTCGTTTTTTTTTTTTAACGGAAGCTCCATAACCTACTTCCACCTCCTCACATGATGAAACAGGGAAAGCAATGCTGCAGGCAACCTAGGATAGCAGGAAATAGGTGAAAAAGTCAGCCTCCTCCTTCCCATGATGTTTTAAATAATGTTCAACACCACACATAATATCTTATGATCAGTACAGTGTAAATAAGCTGTTAATTAATTCAGTTATTGGATTTGAGCAAAGTTTTCACAATTTGAGGCTATCCGTTCCATCCGTTTTACAAAGACTTCAGTTATATTGAGATCATATAGCATTTCATGTTGATAATATTACAAACCACAATACTAATAATCAAAACATCAGTCATACAATATATCTTCAGTCCTGTACTTTTTTTCATAGAGACATTGATGGAAAGTCATACTGGGTGTAACAGTGATGCTGTCATCACATCATGCATATCCCTAAAGTTGAAGAAAACTAGAGAATACACAGACTTTAAAGTAAACATTTGGTGCAGTATTTTAAAATGACTTATAGCTCAAGATTTCTTCAGCCATACAAGGTATAAATAGTTATATCTTGAATGTTTCATGAATTTCTTACTAATCAGGATTATCTATAGGGATTATTTCATTTACAGTAGGGTCAGGAAATTACATTCTTCCTTACTTGTGCTTAAAAATGCCTAGCAGAAATCAGCATTTAATGTCTGACCATTTACATAGAAGATTGATTTACAGAGCATGTAACTAATTCATAATTCGGGATGGTACTAGGATATACCATATGTGACTCTATGAAGGATCAGTTTTCAGAGTAGCAGCTCTGTTAGTCTGTATTCGCAAAAGAAAAGGAGTACCTGTGGCACCTTGGAGACTAACAAATTTATTTGAGCATTATTTTTAACAGATGTGAATTCTTGATGAGGTTAAAGCAAGCAGCCATCAAGGTCACTAATGTTTTTCAGTTCTAATTTTTTATTTTTTTCTCATAAAGGTTTCTTTTAAAAGTTTCACAGGAACATTTTTCCCTCCTGTTTAACAGGGATGTAGAAGTAGTATAGGTTGATGCTCACAGAACTGTAACTATGCAGGCTACATAGCTGTAAAGTATCCATCTATCTAGAAAATGATGGATAATAAATTCTTCCAGTTTCAGGAGAGCCATGGAAAATGCCAGTATCGTTTAACTATTTTCATTGAGATGAAGACCAAATAAATTTTGAAGATTTCAAGCCAAAAATTTTTTGCTCCTGGGTGACATTTCAGTTCTGAAGCTGGTAGTAGTTATAGTAAACCTGTATTTGTCAATTTGTTTGTCCCTTCAGCTCATCAGTTCAAGGATAGTATATTTTAAATATTGTTCTTCAGGGATATTAATATTGAATTGCAGGACTTTTTAGGAAATTTGTAGGGCTGTCTTGAATGGATTCATTTTTCCTTCTCAAATACGGAATATATTTACATCCCCAAGAATAATAGTGGAGAATAATTCAACAACTACTCAAATTCAATTTGTGATGCTCTTGAAAATATCATATTGTCTTTTCCTTTCTCTGCTCTGATCCATATTTCCTAGGACCTTACCATCTTTAGAACTCTAATTATGACTTCTACATTTTAGTTTCCAAATACCCAAAGGAAAGATTTAAAGATCTTGAAAGGAACTAGTGCTTGAATTGGGGGAAAGAGGGTAAATGTTCCTGATTTTTCCCAAGTTCCCATTCTCTTTTTCCAACTTTTTGTTTTCTGACTAGCAGCAGTGAAAAGTAAAGATATGGCATAAGCACCTGAAATGTTTCTATTCTCAAGCAAAACAATGAAAGGATTATGGTAGGGTTTAAGACCAAAATTGGACCTACTTTAAAGTTATTTTGCAGGTTTAGTTGTAAAGTTCCTGTTGGCTTTACTGGAAGTTATATGGCCAAAATCATATATAATACCGTAACATTTGAGGTTGATCTTATTTTTTTTCATGAGATTTCCATTGTAATTCAAGATTACAAAATAAGGTTAAGAAAAATCTCCTGTGAACACAGAGATTTACTGTGAATCATATGTACATTACATAAGCACATATTTAGAAAATGTCTGTCTGCATAGTATGTTCTTTGTACATATTGTGTAACAATAACATCCAAAAGCAGTGGACTTGTATAAGATGTTTTCAAGTACCGGTACTTTCTTTTTGATGACCCTCTATTATGCTATCATCTTAGAATATTCAAAGTGAATAGGAAACAATAGTAAGGATATTTTCTATTTTTGACTAGTAAATTGGATCACATACCCTAATGGCTCATTCACAGAGCTCTTACTGGTGCAACTGACATTTTTAAGGCCTCTTGCTTACTACTTTGTGTACATGAGCATCATCAACTATATCAGTGTTGTTTAGGGAACAGTACTTGTTAGCTACCTCTTTCAGCAGAACTCATAAGGGAGCTGACACACTGTTTTGCCCACTCTAGAAAATAAAAATCGTGGTTATTGATGAGGTGAGTAGGTGTTTTTAGTCTGCTATGAAGAATGAGCAATAGCATTGTTTTAGAAGACAGATATATTTACCAAGAGGTTTTTCCAGGGTGAGGCTTACCTAGTCCAGGTTAATACCCTGGGTTTGCTTACCCTTGTAATGTCCACAAAGGTGGGAAATATGGCCTAGTAGTTTTTGATAGTGGCAGGTTCTGTGTGTGCCTTTTGTTACGATGGAGAATATTTGTAGTTAGCATGTGGACGGCTCAAGTCTTTTAAGATTATAACACTTCGTTAAGGTTAGTCAGATTTGAGGCTCAGGGGACCCAGTGTCAGAACTGAAAAGCCACAAGTCAGACCAACCTGCCTCCAGCCTAACTGTTTTATTTTCCAAATATTTCTTCCCTCACCAGGAACAGCTCTCTGAATGAGCTAGTAGGGTGTGTGATCCAAACACAATGCCTTGGAATTTGGATTTCTTTTGCTTACAAGTGCTAACTTCATATGGAAAGTCTGGGAGTTCAGGGAATTCAGAGCCTTAAGTGTGTTCTGTTTTAGGGTATGTGTAATTTTTTTGGAGAGCTGACAGTGTCTTCATTAGTAAGGACATAAATGGAGAGTAAATTTGGACAACTGGGGTGAGAGGTCGAATTTTGACAGTGTCCCTTTTTAAACTACTTGATAATGTTTAATTAATAGTAGCTGTAATAAAAAAGTTAATAGAAATTACATAGCAGTTCCAAGTTTCACTTTGAAGTACAATGTTATGGCTGAATTATGCTTAAAATGGGGTTGTAGCCAAAGGCTTCTAACCTTAGAAACACTAGCTATCAAATCTGTAAGCCAGAACGTCCAATTATTGATGTTATATTCACAAAAGAATCTTTCAGAATGCAAGTGACATTATCCCACAGCAGCAATATTTACTAGCGTCTCATAATCACTGAATATAAAACACAGCTCATGTACATGTACCCTTGGTTGAGAGCCACTGCTCTAGGTCCATAGAATGGGGAGGCATGACTTTGGGGCATGTGAATCTCTCCCATTGATCCCGTAGAGTTGCATTCGTGGTTATCCTGCTGCTTTGTGTTTTGAAGTGCCAAACACAATGAGAAATTTGGCCCAATGTGTGACATCAGGTTCAGGCTATGGCAAAGATGGGGGGCCCAATGTCCAGCACAGGTTCTTCCATTCTGTTCAGGCGCAAGCATTTTGAAGCCATTTATAATACTTTTCAGAAGATAGAAAAAGTAAAAGGAAAATGTTACTAGTAACTTGGCAACTCTCTTTTTCGAAAGCAGAAGGTGAAAAACGTGAACTTTTGAAAATCTGGTACTTTAAATTTTTAACAACTTGTAGTATTCTTTAACTCAAACACCTCTTTCTCTACTTTTTCCATTTTAAAAAAAAGTCAGTAGGAAGAAAGGTAGAATATTCTGTGTTGGAAAGCTATCTCCGCCTCAGGCAACCAATAAGAAGTATGGACAAAATAAAAGCAGGTACTATCCTTTCTGCTAATACAGAACATTTTCATCCCCTTGAGAGTTTACTTACTTTACATGAATTAGCTTTACAACAGGTAAAGCAAAAGTATTATGAAGCAGCGCTTTCACTGCAGCTGAATTTTATTACTTTGGAGTATTTATAGAATGAGGTGCCTTCTGTGACTGTGCTGTCATTGCAGACATCTCACAATGGAAATTGAAAAATACTATTCACATCTCATAATTTTACTCTATAGTGTCTGGGCAAGAGCAAATGGTTTTTAAGTTAGACATGGGATTCTTCAGTTATAACTTACTAAATGCCATGAAATCAGTTGTATTTAATGCATTTGTGGCCTGACCTGTTCCAGGAGTTTTAAATTATATCTCCCTGCAGTCCAGAGGTTATTCACCTCCGGGGAAGGCAGGTTGGTGTCCACCTCTGGGTTTTACTTGCTCATGGGGAACTCCTAGGAGCAGTACTATTGGAGGCTGCTGAAGGGATACATACAGTCAGCATAAGCCCTGGCCATGCCTTCTTTCTAGCCAGTATGGGTCACCTTTTTGGCAAGTCTTGTCCCCTGTGAAGAGGAATTTGGCAGCAGCTCTCTCCTGCCTCAGCTCACCTTATTTCCTCAGACTTTCAGCTTTGCATACGCTCTCTTATTATCTTCCAGTGGAAACTGGAACTGAATCTGATCCCTGGATTTTAATGTATTCTTTCAGTTGTCATTGTTACTAAATAAATCTTCTTATTCTTTTATAGAAATACGACATCCAAAAGTGGGAACATACAATTTCAGATGTGGGGAGAAGGACGACATCTTAGAAAATAAATAGATATTGAGAAATGTATATGGGATGAGATCCCTCCAGGGTGCAGCCTGGGACTGTGGGACCGCTGTGCTCTCTGAACTCTCTCCAGCCTGGGCTGTCTCTCATAATGCCTTGCTGGTGACCAGCCGCACTCCCCACCAGGCGCTGTGATCACTCAGCACAACAGCATGTGGAGCTCCACACCCAGCTGTATTCCATGAATGCTCCAATAGCCACTGATGAATCACCCAGAGAAAGGCACCAGAGCAAAATCCCCCTAGCTCCCAGCACTGTACCTCAGGAATGTACACAGTCTTGCACTGCTCAAAATAGGCAATGCAAATTTATTAATTGGGTCACCACTTCAACAATGGAAAACGAACATTCACCAGCCTTTGTCAAACCTGAGCAGATTTGCCCCACACTTCATACAAACTTACTGGTAAAGATAAACAATTAAACAAATGTATTGACTATAAAAGGTAGATTTTAAGTGATAGGCAAAAAGTCAGTTAGTTACCAAATAAATATATAAGAAATAAAATATAAGCACCCAGTCTAAACTCTCAACCCTATTAGACTGGGCAGCAACTAGATTAAGCAGTTTTTCTCACCCCACTGGATATTGTAATCCTTAATATACAGGTTTGTTCCTTAAACCTGGGCCAGTATCCTCTGTTGGAGTCTTGTCGTCTTCTTTAGTTGCTTGCAGCATAGGTGGGGGCAGGAGAAAAGGCCAGCACGTGGCCTCTGTATTCTCTTTTATAACCTCAGTCGCATGTCTGAGGGCATTGCTGAGTCTCCAGGCAAAGTTGAGCAATTCTCCTGGTGTGGCCTCATGCAGGTGAGTCACTGAATTGTAGCTCTCTTGCAGTACAATGGCTGTTGACACCCCATCTGGGCATTGGTTACTTTCTTTGCTCTTGTCTCTGGGAAGCTAATATCTGGCTGATTCCCTAACTTACAGCATGTTTTACTGACAACCATACAACACATTCACATAACTTCATATGCATTGATGATATACATATATGGATAGAGAAATAATTTTCAGCAGATCATAACCTTTCCCCTGATACCTTACAAGGCATGCTTTATATGTAATATCACAATTATATACAGATGAGAAATATGGGGGTGTTACAGGGTGCTCCCCTAAGGTACAGAAGGTCACAAGATAATTGAGCAGATTTAAATTTTAAAAAACATTTTCAATAAGCGTGTACCTATATTTGCTGTTTTAGAAGTGCAAAATAGGACAGTTTGTAAAGAAACAGACACAGATGTGTGCACGCACATGTACATATGTACTCCCTATAATAAAAGATTTGACACCCAACTCAGAAAAATCTCAGGCTATTGAGGACATCTGAGAAATAAGGCCATAAGGTCGAGAAATGTGGGTGGCTTAGCTTTAACACATTGCATATGTCTGTCATGAATGGGGCCATTTAGTGTGACAGTGAAGGAATGGGCAAGCATCATTTAGAAGTTCTTGCTCTGCCTTGGGCTGTTAATAGTCAAGTATTGTGTGTAAAGAAACTGATATAATTTAAATAAATATGCTTTTAAAATGCCAGCGATGTAGCTGAAAGAGACTGGCCTAATGTCTTTATTTATGGGGACATTCGAGCTCCGTATGCTAAGGTTGGGTTGGTTTTCCACTTAAAGCAGTGTGTAAATCCAAGTGCATTGTTGAGAATGAATCCACTTTCTTTTGGCACAGCCGTCAAGGCAAAAGAGTTACCTCAAGATCCCCCAGTACTACGTGGAGCAACCCTTACATAAACTAGGGTGAGGAAAGTTGACTCAAGCATGTGAGGGTGGGGAGGCTGAAATTTTCACATGCAGCCTAGTAAAACTCAAACACAGTTCTTAATGTTCAATGTGTAATAGGAAACAATGCTAGAAAAGCCCCTGGAGGTTTATTTTGTCAAAAGCTCCTGGTTTCCAGTAAGATCCACTAGACTTTTGAAGAATCTCCTCATCAGGCATGTCTACAATCCAGTAGTCAGGATGTCAATCCAGAAGTTTCAGGTTCAGGTTGACACACTTATACAAATCTGAAGATAAACTTCCAGTACATTTGGAAAGTGCACTAACAGCAGACTTAGAATGTTTGAAGACCAAGCATCCAAGACAGGGTTAGGTTCATTTACAGCATCTAAGCTCCATCCTGACTGATCTGCAAACAGATCTGAACCAAAAGAACACACAGAGGAATTTCTGATTCTATTACAAGAAGGGGGAGTCTTCTAATGACCAGTTGAACATCCCAGTCCACCATCTACAAATATTACTGTAGATAGTACGGGAAGTGAGAAGGGCATTCCTTGATGAGCATATGCTACCTTCGCTTTTTACAACTTGAATGATCTGAGAGGCTCAAGTGTAAGTCATGTCAAAAAGAGGCGATTCTTTAGTAATCGGTCTTATGGAGGCCACAGATGTAGCTGGATAAAAGTATCGTCCAGTTACACTGATAAGGAACCTGTCTGTGAACCAAAGTCTAGAGATGCGTGAATGTTCTTGCATCTGAGACAGATGAGGTCAGGATAGCAGGTATCATAGTTTTGGAGTTAACTGCACCTCTCACCCTCCATCGTCTGCTCAAAGGAAGCCCCCTTAGGTCTCAAGCCTCTAGCTATCACCTGTCCATGGGCAGAGTCCCACAACTCTCTCCCTCCAGACTGGGGATTAGCCTGCAGTTCCTCCTGCCCTTTACCATGTACATCCCAGCAGACCTGACCAAGCTCAGCACCTACAGTTTCTCTCTCTCGCTCTCTCTCACTTTGTCTCTCGGGCTATCACAGGTGAGGTCAGGATAGCAGGTATCATAGTTTTGGAGTTAACTGCACCTCTCACCCTCCATCGTCTGCTCAAAGGAAGCCCCCTTAGGTCTCAAGCCTCTAGCTATCACCTGTCCATGGGCAGAGTCCCACAATTCTCTCCCTCCAGACTGGGGATAAGCCTGCAGTTCCTCCTGCCCTTTACCATGTATATCCCAGCAGACCTGACCAAGCTCAGCACCTACAGTTTCTCTCTCTCTCACTCTGTCTCTTGGGCTATCACAGGGAATACCAGTGACCAGCCATGCCTCACAAAGCAAAGTACATTTATTTTTAGGACAAAAGCATTACAGAGAGAACCTATAAAAACAATAAAACGTCTGTGTGAATGTGGGGCTTACTACATGCCCATCTTCCACATGGGATGGGGACTCTGGGTAGGTTCCAAAGACCTTCATACCTTTCCAGCAGGGTTTGTCCTCTTGGTTAAGGGTTCATGTAAGTTTGTAGATCAAATCAGCCCCTTTATACCAAAAACCTCTCCTTGACTTCTGGGCCTCAGGAACCTCAGAGGGTGGAATTTTTTGGACCTTACTTGTTCCAGTATTTTCAGTAATCATCCCCGCACACACACTGATATTAATTCCTGGAAGAGGCTTGGCAACCCTCCATCATGGAGTCCACGTACAATTCCTGGCCCCCCCCACAGATAACATTTATAAAGTTGATACGATAGTCTCAAAGATATTATATGTGTCTGTAATATCTGTCATGGCAGGGTTGTTTTTTTCTTCAATGTTGGATGCTTAAAGGAAAGTATTAAAGCTGACTGGAGGACATTTTGCAGCAACTTCAGAGGTTTCAAAATTTGTTTTTCTTCCACATTGAAACTGTCAAGTTTCCTTCCCCATTCTGAACTCTAGGGTACAGATGTGGGGACCTGCATGAAAAACCCCGTAAGCTTATTTTTACCAGCTTAGCTTAAAACTTCCCCAAGGTACAAACTATTTTACCTTTTGTCCCCGGACTTTATTGCTGCCACCACCAAGCATCTAACAAATATAGCAGGGAAAGAGCCCACTTGGAAATGTCTTTCCCCCCAAAATCCGCCCAAGCCCTATACCCCCTTTCCTGGGGAAGGCTTGATAAAAATCCTCACCAATTTGCATAGGTGAACACAGACCCAAACCCTTGGATCTTAAGAACAATGAAAAAGCAATCAGGTTCTGAAAAGAAGAATTTTAATTGAAGAAAAAGTAAAAGAATCACCTCTGTAAAATCAGGATGGTAAATACCTTACAGGGTAATCAGATTCAAAACATAGAGAATCCCTCTAGGCAAAACCTTAAGTTACAAAAAGACACAAAAACAGGAATATACATTCCATTCAGCAGAACTTATTTTATCAGTCATTTAAACAAAACAGAATCTAACGCGTATCTAACTAGATTGCTTACTAACCCTTTACAGGAGTTCTGACTTGCATTCCTGCTCTGGTCCTGGCAAAAGACACACACAGACAGAGAGAACCCTTTGTTCCCCTCAGCCCCCCGCAGCTTTGAAAGTATCTTGTCTCCTCATTGGTCATTTTGGTCAGGTGCCAGCAAGGTTATCTTTAGCTTCTTAACCCTTTACAGGTGAAAGGGTTTTTCCTCTGGCCAGGAGGGATTTAAAGGTGGTTAGCCTTCCCTTTATATTTATGACAGGAACAATACCAAAATCTTTTGAATGTTTTTGCAAAAATCTAGGTTTCTCAAGATGTTGGTTTTTGGATCAAAACCTGAGCTTTTAGATTTCAGAAGGGTTAGGTGGGGTCTCTAGCCCAGTGGTTAGGACACTACCTGGGATGTGGGAGACTCAGATTCACGTCCCTGCTCTGTGTGAGTGAGAGCAGAGTTTTTCATCCCAGATTACACTGAAGTGCCACAAAAACCTCATCAAGGCCTGCATTCAAAAACAAAGCCTGACACAAGTGTTTGGAGTCTAGTTGCTTCCTGGCAGTAACGGTCTTGGAGCGTGTCAGTCATCAGCACCAGATTGGAAGTTGTAGTTATTTTTCAGAACCAATAAGTGGTGCAGCACTGAATGAGACTCAGTAGGCATTGGAGCCACGTCAGTCTGGGTCTTGTTCCCAAGGTTTGAGGGCTGAGGGTGTCTCAGCACTCAAAAGATGTCTCAGGGAACTCAGCTGAAGGGTTTCAGAGCCAAAGGCCATTCCAGATCCTACTCAGTACCCCATCCTGGAAACATGCACAGTTCTTCTGATTTCATCTAGAAGGATTCTCATATATGCAATATCTATCACCTCAATCAACTATTCCTGCAGATCTGGGAGTAAACATCACTCTACATCACCTTCTGGCACTTTTTACATGAGACTAAGTATCTGACATCAGAAAGACTCTAAAACAAGAGACACAGATTTAGGCGTGCTGATTCAATACGTCACAAAGGCGAGGGGGTTAAGATGCCACCCATAAATTCAGCAAGTCCCCAATGGTGTCAAGGTGCCAGCAACAGAATCAGTCAGACTAATTGAGTCTGGGGACTTCTGAGTCATGTATGCTAGATGTAGAGGTTCACTGAATGCAATTCTCCTGAATCTGTGTGCTGGATCCTCAGCTGTGGACTGCTAAGCATAGAGCCGATGGTGCCAGAAAATCAATAGTGCTGGATCTTTGATACTGTGGTCAGCAGACCTTGACAAATCAGGGAAACTTGGTGACACTGATCTAGGCTATATCGCTCCTTTAGTATGTAGTACGTTAGACACAGTTAATGGCACCAGCATTGGACTCACTTAACCTTAGTACCTGGATATTGCTGATATTGGGCACCACTCCATTTTAACAAGCGGTTTAACTGAGTTAATGATGGTGGATCTTTGGCATCAAACTATGTTGCTTCAGATGGATCCAATGATCCTATTAACTCTTGAATTGGTTTCAGAACTACTTCAGCTACTGGCTCGCCAAAGTCACTAGTGTTATACCTTTGGTTTCGGTGAAACAAGGAAGCTTACTATTTCAAGCGAGTGGCTCACAGAGTCAGTTGTGCCAAAATGTTAGCACCAAACTGATTCAACCTGGATGAATCTGGGGACCCAGCACCACTTATACTGATTTTGGATCTCTTCAAGCAAGTGGTACATCAATCAGTGGTGTGAAACCTTGGCCCCAGACTCATACAATCCAGACCACTGTAAAGATATTAATGACTTGTATAATGGACACATCACCAAATGGCAGTCCTGAAAAAACAATAGAAAAGGAAAAATCATTGAAGAAAGCATTGAGGATGCTGTGTGTGATCCAAGCTCATTTGCACCTTTGTCGATTAGATGGAAGTGAGGGTGGTTGGGGCCACTCCCCCGTTTATATCCTGGAATCCTCTGCAAGGGAAGGCCTCAAGCAAACACTACGCCCCAGAAGATTATGCAGCCAGGAGGCGCCAGTTTGACAAGTGGGAATATGCAGAGGCCATTGGAAGTAAAAAACAAAAACAATAAAAAAAAACCCATCACCCTTCCTAAATTGATTCTTTGGATCTGGTTAAGAAATAAGCACAATATATTCCTGAGATTCTCAGGTGTTAATGGTGAGTCTGCACTCTGGTCTATATTTATATTATTATTTGTGTTCTAGTGGTGCCTATAGGCCTCAATTGAGATAGGGCTCTATTGGGCTAGGCACTGTACAGACACATAATAAGCAACAATCCCTGACCTGAAGAGTTTACAATCCAGATAGACAAGACAATTGAAGGGTTGGAAGGAAATAGGCACAGAACAATGAACTGATTTGTCCAATGACACACAGCAGATCAATTACTGAGCTGGGTATGCAAGCAATGTTTCCTGACTCCCAGATCACTGTCATTTCCTCTTACATCACCCTGGATTTTAATTGTTTGGGGTTTTTTTGAGTTACAGCATTGGTGTAAAGTGATCCTACCCTTGTGCACTTACATTATTTGATTTTATTGATAAGTTTTCTATTAATTATGTTGGCTTATTGGGTAATGATTAATGTGGCATCTGTGGCCAGGTCACTCACCACAGGCTCTTGTTATTTGTATATGGTATATCTGTTGTTTTTGCCTGCTTCTGCAATCTCTGAAATGAAAAAAATCCATCAACAAGAGTCAGAAAATAGCATTTACAACGAGAACAAGAGTGTGCAGAGAAGGATATGTGCACCGATATGAAGTATTAGATGATACTTTATCATTGTTCTGTTGGAATTACTGGAACCCAGCATTTCTTGTCACAGTATTGCTGACAAGATTTTCCATATAACTTCCTTGTTATCAAAAATTATATTTGATTTATTGTTCACAGTTCCCTGTTGAGTAACAACATTCAGAATCAGAAAAGGAGTACTTGTGGCACCCGAGAGACTAACCCATTTATTTGAGCATAAGCTTTCGTGAGCTACAGCTCACTTCATCGGATGCATCCGATGAAGTGAGCTGTAGCTCACGAAAGCTTATGCTCAAATAAATGGGTTAGTCTCTCAGGTGCCACAAGTACTCCTTTTCTTTTTGCGAATACAGACTAACACGGCTGTTACTCTGAAACATTCAGAATCATATTTTATTATTGATGTCCCTGTTTTCCAGGCAAACGTTGACTATATGTCCAGTGATAGTATTTGAAGTTAGAAGGATGCTCATTTGCTGGCACAGATATAGAAATGGCTAATCATTCCTGTTTTGAAAACCCAGAACAGTGTATATTGTAGGCAAACAGTTTCATGAAGGAAGTCCCCATAAAGTCAAACAGGGGGTAAAAGCTATGACTGTTTGTTTTTTATCAGTCTGGGAAATCCTGTCTACAGTCAATTCTGCCAATGCATGTCTTCAGATTAACAATACCAAGAAACAGACCTTTAAGGTCTGCATGCATATGTCAGAAAAACAAAGCAATCAAACTAAGAGACCTTCACATGTATTTACAAAAAGGAAGGTAGTGTTTGGTCCTAAGTTGTATCCCATAAGAAAGAGCTCTCCTGCTATATTTGAATTAATGTATTATTTTTATTGTAGTTCTCATACTCTGAATGTGTTACATTTAAAAAAAAAAAAACCTCATACTTTATCAAAGTATATTACATATAATCTTAAAAAGCCTCCCAAAGCTAGAAAACCTTCTCAAGCTCCTTAACCTCAATAGCCTCTCTTATGGTCCCTTAAAAACTCCTTTGTAAGATTTTTCACAATCCTTATTCAACCACACTCAAGTTTCCTTTTCATCCACTCGCAGCTAGGAAAAGCCAGGAGAAAAAAAACAGGCCTGAAAGGTCATCAGATCTGAGCTCCGATGAACCCGGGGTGAAAGTGGGCCGGTACAGCATACCAGTAAGAAGCTGGTACCGGCCCATACCCAGCCAACGTTAAAGTGCTGCCACTTTAGTTTTAAAGTCTTATTTATTAATGGGAGGACGTGAAACTCTGGCTAGTACTCTGACTTAGGAGAATCTTCCAGTTTTGTTTAGAAATAGCACTAAAACTTTTCCCTGAGAATAGGCACCATTTGATTCCTAGTGAAGTGGTGGAAAACATAGTCTGATGTTCTGTACCTCGGGGGAACACCCAGGACCCCCATGTTCATCCTTCTAATATGATTGTGTGGTTTCTAATGCAAAGTTTGTCATGTCGGGTGTCTTTGGAAGGCTCATGATGTACTGTCCATTGTTATGGTAATGTTCTAGGTTGTAATTTCATGTATATATTTATGAGGCTGAAAATGTGTCCTCATGGCTTAAAGCAAGCCCAGGCAAAAATTCCAGTAGCAGAGGGGCAGTTCACACCTCATCATGGCATGTATGGGACAAAAACAGCCCAGTCTCACAGGAACAAAGGACACTGGCCTAGGCAACAACAAAGGATCTGTTGGACTCTCGAGTGAGTCACCCACCTTTTCTTTGGTCAGTTTGGGACTGCGATGAGGTAATATTCACGTGACTCTGAAGGGGAGGAGGGCAAAGCCAAGAGGGAAGGAAGGAAATGATAAAAGGGAGAGACATTTGCCATGCTCTTCCTCTGTCTTCCACCTACATCTACAGACACCACACCAAGCAGCTGAAGCACTGATCAAAGGGAAGAGCTTGGCTGAAGGGCAACCAGCCAGCTTGTGGTGAGAAGCATCTAAGTTTGTAAGGGCATTGAAAGTGTTAAGATCAGCTTAGAATGTGTTTTACTTTTATTTCATTTGACCAAATCCGACTTGTTATGCTTTGACTTATAATCACTTAAAATATATCTTTGTAGTTAATAAATGTGTGTGTTTGATCTACCTGAAGCAGTGCAAGACGGAGGTTCCTAGGGTTGTATCTGGGGCCGGAGATATTGGCTAGTGTCATTCGGTTGCACAATCCAAGGAGCAGCTTACATGCTAGTGGCTGTGCGTGAACAGCCCAGGAGTGGGGGTTCTCACAGCTGAGCAGGGTAAAGCTGACTCCCAGAGTCAAGCAGACCTAGCAGATCACTGGCCCAGATAACGCCAGAGGGAAACGTCAGACATAGTGCTATGGGTTGTACTAGATTTGTGTTGCATTTGCTGAAGTATTTGTCTATTTGAGTAGCGTATAATAAAAAACATGCTGTCTAGACAAGCTGCACTTTCGCATTGACCCATAGAGATACAAACTCGAAAAAAAGATGAGCCGTTTTGAGACTGGATGATGTCATGTGCAGTAGTGACTGAAAATAAAATAAATGGCTCAGTCCTGTTCCCAATGAAGTCAAAACAACTAAGCTGTACAGGGCATATCTGTGTAAGCTGGGTCCTTTGCGCTGTCACAGCAGCCTAAGGGCTGCTCTAATGTATTGCCTACTGCAATGGCAACAGGCTAAAAATGCAGTGAAGGTTGGCAGAGGCATACTGGCCATACTCCATTCCTGTGGCCAGAACCTCGTTTTCCCACTATGAAAGTGGAAGGTGAAGTGAGATACACAAAAGCCTCTATGCATCCAATGAAGGATCACCTTTACATAACCGATTAAAGAAAAGGAGTACTAGTGGCACCTTAGAGACTAACACATTTATTTGAGCATAAGCTTTCGTGTGGTACAGCTCACTTCATCGGATGCATGCAGTGGAAAATACAGTGGGGAGATTTTATATACACAGAGAACATGAAACAATGGGTGTTACCATACACACTGTAACAAGAGTGATCAGGTAAGGTAAGCTATTACCAGCAGGAGAGCGGAGGGTAGGAGGGAAGAAACCTTTTGTAGTGATGATCAAGGTGGACCATTTCCAGCAGTTGACAAGAACGTGTGAGGAACAGGAGGGTTGGGGGGAAATAAACATGGGGAAATAGTTTTACTTTGTGTAATGACCCATCCACTCCCAGTCTTTATTCAAGCCTAAGTTAATTGTATCCAGTTTGCAAATTAATTCCAATTCAGCAGTCTCTCGTTGGAGATTAAGTTATCTTTTGGGTCAGATTGTTCTAGGTGATCTGGTTCTTTCTTTCTAAATTAAAGATTAATTTTTTGGTTTGTGGAATTCAGTGCAGGGGCCAGTTTTGTCACAAAAATTGGGTGTCAGGTGATTTGTATGAACGATTCCGTGCCCTCGTTTAGCAGAGCTAAAGCATAATGTCTGGGTGACCATTTTCTTAAGAAGCTACACATTTTGATTCCGAGTCATCTCACCAATGCTATTTGACCATTAAAATATGTTAGAAATGTAATAGTTGTTTGGATGGTATCAAGTTCTTTCTTCATGTGTAATAGTAATTATTGTTTTGAGTACTCTTTTATTGTAATTCTGCTTTGTAAATCTTTTCTAAAGCACAAGAAGCCTTTCAGAGAAATAAACCCTTAATCATAACATTTTCCAATTCAGCATTATGCCAGCATTTCTAGGAATGGAAATATGATGAAGGCTAGTGAATAAATTTCTCTCTTAAAAAAAAAGTTCCCTTACCTTGACAGAAAGATAGATGTGTCATTAATGTGTGAACTTCCATGTTTTGTGGGGTTTTTTCCTTCAGATTTTGATGCTGGATGGAAATTTCCTAAGTAATCAATGGCTATTAGCTAGGATGGGCAGGGATGGTGTCCCTAGCCTCTGTTTTGCCAGAAGCTGGGAATGGGCGACGGGATGGATCACTTGATGATTGCCTGTTCTGTTCATTTTCTCTGAAGCACCTGGCATTGGTCACTGTTGGAAAACAGGATACTGGGCTAGATGGACCTTTGGTCTGACCCAGTATGGCTGTTCTTATGTTAAGTAATGGATTCTAATATATATATGTGTGTGTATATATATATATTTACAAAGAAAGCCATTAGGCTGTGTATACATATACACACAGCCTAATGGCTTTCTTTGTAACATCCTTTTCCACAGCTTCTAGAATATACTCTACCAAGTTAAACCATCTTCACTAAATTAATATATCTCCTACTCTAAGACTATGTTGAGTTCTTAATAATAGTATTAATCTGTTTATAGATTAAGAAAATAAAATTATACAATGTAGCTAGAGTACTTCACAGTTTTAACCAAACACGGATATTCCAGTTTTATCTTTCATGACGTACAAATACAGAATTAGTTATGCAGTCTGCCATCGCAGAGGAGGAGCACATCTTGTGAAGGGAAAACAGAAACAATACTAAATATAAAACTGACAAACTGAGGTATGGGAATACGGATGCTACTTGGGAAAAGAGAGAAAATATAATCCATTTGATGAATAAACATTTATTTGTAATGTTGCTTAATGCCTAATCATCTCTCTCTCTCTTCTGGTACTGTGGAAGTTTTAGTGATGCATTGCAAAGTCACATCAGCAGTTTTGCCCATCACACTTAGGTGCAAACTGTTCTTTGAGAGCTGGTCCTGTATTCCTTAGACAGGCAAATCTTCCATTCAAGGTACTAGATCCAAAGTGTAGTAATGCAGGTTAAGGACCAGACTAGTAAAAACTGCCTTCACAAATTACTTTTTAAAATCTAAGCAAATGTTGGGGCTCCTCCTTCACTAAGGGCCCTGTTGTATGAATAACAGTTTATGGACATTGTACAATGACTTGGAAGTTACCATTTTAAAATCATTATTTAGAATAAGATAAATGTTGGTGAAAACAGTAGTCTAATGTTGATGTCAAAACTTCCATATAACAAATTCTGGGATCATGTTCAGGGCAGCAAGGGACAAAGTAGCTTCTTATTGGTACTTAATCCTGAGGTCTGGCTGGCCCAGCGTGCAAGAGAGCCTAAGTGGGTTGTTCTGCAATAGGGTGGTGAGAAATGATGTGGCTGTGGAGGTTACTTCAACCCTGATCCATCAGTAAACCTCTCTCAGGGTGTCTCTGGAGGAGGAACAGAAAGAGATAGTGGCCAGTCATGGGCCTGTCTTAAGTTTTTTTGTTTGAAGAAGTTATTGCAGGCACTAAATGCTCCACTGACACCCATCTGTGCCAGCCAATGTCTAAATACCATGTCTGGATGTTGAAGAGAGTATTGACTTCTTTCAAGTCATCCCAGCAGTGCCTAAAATGCAATATGTGCCAAATGAGCAGTGGGATCTATGGCTCTTCCCTCAGGGGTGGGTTAGATAGGCACAGAGACTGTATGTCTACACTATAATAAAAGACCCATGGTTGGCCCAGGTCAGCTGGCTTAGGCTTGTGGGGCTGGGTATGTGGGACTAAAAACTGCAGTGTAGATGTTCCCACTGAGGCTGCAGCCTGGGCTCTGAAATCCCATGAGGCAGGTGGTTCTCAGAACCAGGGCTTCAGCCCAGAGCTGCATAGCTACACTGCTATTTTTAGCCTTGCGAGCCTGAGTCAGCTGACTTGGGCCAGTCATGGTTCTTTTATTGCAGTGCGGATATACCCTATGTGGCCACCTTGAGAGAGCCTCTTAGGAGTCGCATACAGTTCTGCAGTTGTAGATCCTGTTAGCTCAAGGATGTGCTGAGTGTTCAACCCAATGGGTGTAGGTGGGGTCAGGCTTTGATCCACAGGTGATATACAGGTGGGGAATTATTCACAGTAACTCTGCAGTCAAGTCGTGAGGTAAATTTTTAACATTGGTAGATTTTTAAAAAAAGAAATTGGGCTTTTTGTTCAAGAAATGTCCAAATGATTTAACAAGGTTTGGTGTAAGATTTGCTGTTCAAAGTCCTCTCTCTGGAACCTTGATGGTAATGATACCAGTGAAAGCAAGAAACAGATTACGCAGAAATATTAACTGGCTGGTTTGTGCGGTCTTGTCATTTCAGGATGTCTGTAAACACTGTAGAACGACAGATTTCTTCCTTCAATCATTGATCATATTTCAGTATTTGCAGACATTAAACTTCTGAGGGAAGCATGTACCTTAAGCCCTTTAATTACGTGAAACTTATTGCATGGTCTGCCTTTACTGTCATGTGTTTGAAAGCAAGAGGATAACCAATCCCTAACCAGTAAAAATCTCTCACTTCTTTGAAGGTTGTGAGTTGTATAACTCTGAAGCATGAAGAAACAGCAGGTAATTCAGCATGTGCCTCATTAAAAGTCGGTAATGCAAATGATTTTGAAGGTTTCAGAAGTATTGATTGTTATACAACTACTTACCTATATGAATGTTGATAAGGTATAGCGCTGTGCAATATGAATTTTTTTAATAACCCATTTAATGTCATCAGTGTGGCTAATTTGGTACCTCATAGCGGTACAATTTGGAATACTGATATCTTGGCAATTATAGTTAACAGCTAATCACCATGTTCTGCTCTTTGTGAACATAGTAGATGGTGCTAGAGAACAGAGCAGGAGCTCTCTGAAAGAAAATTAATTTTCTTTTATTATTGTATGTTCAGAAAGTGATTTTTATTCAGTTTAAATATAGTTGCTCTAGAGCCCAGCAAGTTGTAAATGAGAAAAGTACATTGAAGTAGCATTGTTTTCCTATCACAGTTGTAAAGTATGCACTATCGGACCTTCACAGCAGAGATAGTATTTGGCAAATGGCAACACCCCAAAATATGAAGAGCAAACAGTGGGAGAAATGTCAGATACTGATATTATATTAAAAAGCATGTTTAATTTTTTGTTCACGCTTTTAATAAAAATAAGGCATATGAGATTAAAGGTAGCACAGTGCAGATAGGTAGCATGAGTTACCAGTCAAAGCATCTGCAAGCAGGGGATTCCAAATGATCTAACAAGCTGGTACTGCATTTACACCCACTTCAACAGAAAACTGAATCACGGTCACATTTTCATTAAATATTGCTGCTTAGTTCAAAATATTTTATAACCCCTGGGCCGAAGACTTGTACTGTCTCATTTTTTGTGAAGAATGGAAACGATTTCTTCCCTGCCCCTGCAATCAGAAATATATCCTCCTCCCCAGCGCTGGGAATACACTAGACAAAGCGGGAGATTAATGCAGGGAAACATCATGTCTGGTCTTAGTGACAAAGTTGGAATAATACATGCTGAGCTTTCTTTTTCTGATGAGCGAGAATTGAATTCATAAGCCACAGGGGAATTTCAATAACCAGGAGAAGTGGGGGTAAGTAAAAAGCTTTGAATGAACCCCTCTGGGTCTTCTTTACCGGATTTTCTCTGCAAATAAACACATTAATCTGACAATAAAATGCAGTTAAAATGGCTTAGAAGGAAGGACCTTAAACAACACCCTACTGCATATTTTTCAATAATATCTGTATTACTTAATTCTCCCAGTTTAATTATGAGATTGTTATAAATCATCATAGGCTGTCTAAAATCCATATCGTTCCCCCACACATGACCAAATCCCACAACCTGTATTTCAGGCCAGGTGGTCTATGTCTCTTAGAGGTGGTGTTCTATCTTTTCACACACTTCATTCTTTCTAAAAATGGATTAGGGACAGGTTTTAAAGTGTGACTGTACTGTTGTAGCATTGGGAATGTAAAGAATGTACAGTTCAGGTTATGAAAGTACACTTACCTGTTATCCCCAGGAAAAAACAGACACACCTGCTCTCATTAACTTTCTCTCCATCCATCAGTAGAAATACTCAGAAGGTTGAGTGGGAAACAGTTTTCCTAACCTCTGAAAATGTTCAAGATTTCAAATTTTTTTCCTGTTCCACATTGAGACAAAGCTCAAGACCTTTCAATTTTTGTGTGTGTGGAAAATGAGAGAGCCTCCCGAGTTCCTAGGGCCTTTCCCTGGGATGTGGGAGACCCAGGTTCAAGTCTCTGTTCTATCTGATTCCGAAGAAGGAGTTGACTCTGGGTCTCGCACATTCCAGGTGCCATAACCACTGTTATCTGTTGTTGTTCGCTCTCTCTCTGGCACAGTGAATATTTAATTATTTATGCAAAATGACCCAACCCAGAATAGGCAATAGTCTAATGGCTAGATGCTCAGCAGGTCTGAGTTTCTGTTCTGAATCAGGCAGAACAGGGATTGAATTAGGGTCCCCCAAAGCCAGGGGAGTATCTAACCGCTAGGATATTGCTCACTGAAGTTAGTAGATTCCTGTTGACTTCAATAGGACTTGGATCAGACCCGTATTTATTTATTAAACTATATCTGTCCCTTACTCTAGGTGTATGCATAACTAGTATTTACAAAATTCACATTAACCGATAACATTAAAATCCTTCCCAGTCACCTGTCAGGATTCTGTCCATTCACCTCCTCAATTCAGTTTGGAAAATAGGGCATGTAAATTATGAACTGAATATAAACACACTTGGGTTTTGTTGAACAAAAGAAAAGAACAGGGTCTAGAATATAGAATACGTCACTGAAAAGGCTTTATCACCTACCTTATCATCTTCTCTGTTTAATAAAGGGTCTTGCTTATTGTCTGTCTTTGGCTGAAGAGAGGTTCTCTATCTACAATGGGAATCTTTCCAGCTTGTTTTTAGTCACTATAAAATAATTTTCATACACAAGGTAGAAAAATTACCTTTTTCGGTTTCTCTAGTGAAATCAGTCTGAATAGTTTAGTGATTTAAAAGAAAACTCAGCAGTTTTCCGTAAGTAATCCTTCCAAGTGCTATCACTCACCTTTTCTTATCACCCTGGTTTTTATTTCCTCTCTCTCCCCCCAGTGCAAATGGGTTGTGATTTTTTGTCATCTCAAAAGCAACAAACATATATTTCTATTTATTTTAAGGGGCATTTTAACTATGGTTCCAGAAAACAATCAAACTACTTCTCTTACAGGCTGGAAAGGAAGAAGAAAGAAGTGTTGTTTCCAGTGCTTAATTTTTGCCAGGGCTGTAGGCTTATTCTGTAACAGTTATGAATGTAAAAAAATTGCTTGAGCCCCAACACCTAATTGTTTGAGCCCCAGCATCTCTTTTATTACAAATGAAGCACTGATTGTTTCCTGTTTTTAAATGCTAAGAAGTGTTAAAATATTATCTGGAGGAGGGCTATAGTAATACTTAGATAAAGAAATATTGAGTATGTGGTATGAGAAATAGATCATTTATTTGTGAAAGCCATGATTCACTTTAGCTGAGAATTGTGTTTGTGGTTCTTAGTGGCAAGGCAGCCCCTGCAGTTCAAACTTATGATCAACTCCAAACATTAAATTATTCTTTACATTGAGCTCTTTCCCACTGTGATAATGTGTATCTCTATATATTTTATAGCACTAGCTACAATGCCAACTCATAATGGAAAGTATGCATTTACTATACTTCACTGTAATTTTTAGCTGTGCGTATAGAGAATATAGCCATGCTTTTTGATAGTGAATAGATTTATTTTGAAAAACATTCACTAGAAGTTTCTATAGTGCTTTGTGAAAAAGTAACATTTAATTTCTTAGCCTGTAAGTGGCAAATTAAATAAGGAATGTAACATACAACAGGGTGTCTCGTCAATGAGACAGCGTACGTACCTGTGTATTGTGAGGCTTAGTGCCAAACACTGAGTGCATTCAGGCCTGTAAAGAGGAATCTTTTCTACCATGTATGCTGCTGTGTGGGTGGTTTGTCTCACTGGATGAGGGAATGCTTGCTTGATAGAGAATTTAGAAACATATTTATGGTGTGTGGTATTTATTTATTTATTGTTTCAGTTGTGTTGACAGCTAAGGACCCCAAACAGGGATTAGGACCCCATCATACTAAGTACTATGTAAACAAATTACACCAGACAGTCCTTAAGAGTTCCAGAGAGTTCACAATTTAAGATTTAGGCAAACTGCAACAGGTGAATAAATGGACAAAGGGGAGCAGGGTGAGTGGACAAATAACTTTTAGAGTCACAGTGACCTAGGACACAAATCAGATATTCCTGTATTTGGCTAGCTTGCTGTATAACTTGCTTGTACTGAGTAGAAAGTTGAAAAAGACTTCCAGCAGGCCCAGATAACAGCCTAATTGTGCTCTGTATGGTGACAATCAGAGAGATCAATAGAAAACACCAGAAGTGTGAATGGAAATTACTATAATTTGTGTCAGGTGTGCTGTGATTCAGGGCAGCATTTCAGGTGCTTCCTCTGCTAAGCCCTATAGGCTCTAGCATCTGGTAGGTCACAGTGGACAAGCCACCAACCACCACTCCCATCATAGGTCCTTTCGGCCCCTGGCAATTGGTCACTCCTCACTAACCAACTGACCTCCCAAATGCTCAAAACTTCCCTCTTCCTCCTGACTTGTCGTCCTCTAGTCTGGAGACAGAAGAGCAGCATGCTCACTGCTTAGCTGCTTTGCAGATTCAACACGTATGACTGCTCAGCAGGTTTGTCATACTGTTAGAGAAAAATATTTCTTGGACTCCCCATTGAAATCAAGGTAGAGGGTCAAGGTTTGAAGCATCCTTGGTGGGTTTTCTGTCCATCTTCCTATATGAAGCCAGGGATAATGCCTATAATATTGCACCTCCTTTCACATTGACAGGGCAGTGGTTTTCATCCTGTGGTCCGTGGACCCCTGGGGGTCCGCAGACTATGTCAAAGATTTCCAAAATGGGTCCGCACCTCCATTTGAAATTTTTTAGGGGTCTGCAAATGAGAGGAAAAAAAGACTGAAAAACACTGACATAGTGTAAGTTTAGTATCTGTACTACCTACAATTCCCTTGTCAAATTTAATATTTGATTTAGTCATTCGTTGGTATTTATCTCCTGTGAATGGCTTGATCAGTACTAAAAGGACAGTGTCACATTTGGTAGCATAAAAAAGTAATCTACTATTATGTATTACAAGGGGGTAATAAAAACAAGATAAAATATGATCCTATAGCATAGGCAAGTTACTGATTGCAATACGAGTATGTGAGCTCAGACATTCACCTAGCTCAGAGGGAGAGGTGTGTGTTTGTGTTAGCATTTGTGGGGAAATGTAATGCAGATACTTGTCATAGTTTGAGACATATTACACCACTTTTCCTGTGTGCTCCACTCTTAACATTGCTGAGCCTTAGATAGATAAATTGAAATTGATGCTTGTGAAAACAGGTATAATTTTTTTTTATGTACAAGTTCCATTTTACCACTGACAATACTACTGTTTCTAGTAGAAACAAAATATTCTGTACATGGTGTTTTTGGACTACTTGATTTTACATCATAATTACTTTACATTGTTTACATTCAATCAGATTGGTATTTAATGGTATTATTTAATGATTTCGTATTAATAATGTATATAGCATTAATTAGTTTTTAGTAATGTGACATTAATGAGTATTTAATAGCAGTACTTAATGGAATAACATGGTTTGCCATTAAAGACATACTGATTTATGTTAAAATAACCATTAACTCTAAATTCTAGTTTTTCATGTGTGACGTCCAACTAAAAAATAATCCTGTGTATGATGTCTGTATTTAGATGGGTGGTTTATTGAGCTACACAGCATCTCAGACTATAAACCAGAGAAATTCTTCTCTTAAAAATTAGTCAGAATACTATGCTAAGGTATGTTTTTCTTCAGGAATTTTAGAGATTATATGTTTGCGTTGAAATGCAGATGATATTTTGTTTCTTTAGATTTGAAGCACTTGCATCTGAATAGATTAACATATAGCCTGTTTTTTAGTCGACAGGAATGTGTTAAATCTATATTAACTGAAAAAATCTATATTTTCATGTATCAGACCCTTAGTGTTTGAAATATGTTTTTGTTAAATGAACAAATCTTGCATCTAAAACTCTAGTCTTGAAGTGCTAAAATATGGATGACAGCTTTAAAGTGTCTACCTATACAGTAATTTATATTTTGCTAGTGGCACACAGGGAGCATAAAAGAATAAACTTATTTGCTCAACGTCACTGATTATGTCAGATAAGTCATTAGAAAGTAAATTTATTGTGAAACATTAGTGCATACATCTTGTTTTGAGGCATTAAAACCATTTTATTCTTGCCAATTATGTTCTATTGGGTAATCTGACTATATTTTCATTTGAAATAGACAAAGCCAAGATAATTTGAACAGCACTGCACCATTTTGGCAATAGGCACCAGAAGTCCTATCTCTTCTTTGGGTATGTCTACACTACAAAATTAGGTCGATTTTATTTAAGTGAACACTGAGCCTCCGATTTAAACAGGTTGATTCTGCATGTCCCCACTAGTTACATTGTGTCAGCGGAGCGCATCCTCACTAGCAGGGCTTAAATCAACTCATGGAGTGCTGCACTGTGGGTAGCTATCCCCCAGTACATGGAACTGAGTGGAATGTTGGGTTGGACTTGCAATGCCTAATGGGACCAAAACATTTGCATGGGTGGTTATGGGAACATGGCATTATCCTCCCATGATGCACTTACCTCCCTGCCTCCCTTCCTCCCTGAAATCAACGGCAAACAAACCAAGCCTTTTTTGCATCTTTTTTTTATAAGCCTGGGTTAACCACACAGACGCATAGCACGAAAAGCATGGACCCCGCTTTGCTGTACACTGTTGTGATCATTACAAAAACCTAATGCCTTATCCTTCAGTATTTGCCTAGCCGAAGCAGGAGCTGCTCTGCTGAACAATGTGATGCCACACAAGTAGCCCTGCTTGGAAGCCATGGAGTGGAGCAACTTGCAGATGCTGGTAGCAGTTTCGTATCACCCTGACATGGTGGAGCGCCTTTTCAGGGCCCGGGAAACAAGCACTGACTGGTGGGACTGCATAGTGATGCAGCTATGGGATGATGAGCAGTGGCTGCAGAACTTTCGAATGTGTAAGGCCACTTTCATGGAACTGTGCGAAGAGCTTTTCCCAGCCCTGAAGCGCAACGATACTAAAATGAGAGCTGCTCTGACAGTTCGGAAGCGACTGGCGGTAGCTCTGTGGAAGCTTGCAATGCCAGACTGCTGCCAGTCAGTGGGGAATCCGTTTGGAGTGGGTAAATCTACCGTGTGGTCTGTTGTGATCCAAGTTGCCAGGGCAATCTATAGACTTCTGCTAAGAAGGGTAGTGACTCTAGGAAATGTGCAGGACATAAACTGGACAGAAGCTGTGGTGCTCGCATGTATCACCTGCTAGATTATAACTTGATGTTCAATTAGAAAATATCAGGAAAGGGACAAAAAGCTGTAATTATTCCACAAAAATTGTTTTTTATAGACAGTATGGTCAGATTTTTTTCCAAGTAAAGCATTAACTACTAGAAGAATAAATATTTATATAGCATTGATAGGTCTGTGTAAGTAATCTGTATATTTTCCCTTAGTTTCCTCACTCTGTGAAAATGTTTAGAAGAGAAGTCAAACTATCAAAGTCTAAGGATGACCTATTTGTTTCATGGTTGGAATCAATTTCACCTTGTCTGTACTAGAAAAATTATAGTTCCTATATTGAATCTGCTCTGTGAGTAGCAATGGTGCAAGGTATATTGTGGACAGGGCTTGTGTTTTCTTGTAGCCAATAGGATTCAACCTCTTCTACATTAAGATTTGTTTTACTTTCACTTAAAGTTCAACCTGAAATAGTTGGGGAACAGGATGTTATTGAGACAAAGGTGGGATAAGATTCTGAAGAAGAAAAAGCAGCTAGCTATTATTTAAAAATGTTATTAGTGCTGTGTTTTAACACAATTTGATTAAATTTCCTCCTCCTCAAGATCCTGAAATATCTGGGCTGCCAACTTCCTGGTTTCTCCCCTGGAGTGATTGATAGAACAACAAGTACCAGAAAGAAAGATCTGAAAAAAGCAGACCATTCGGAGAGCTGAAGGCTAATGTCAAATAGGCACATGCAAATCTTATTCAAAGCAGTTGGAGATTGCACATGAATATCTGTGTACAAAAGTTGACCCTTGTGACGTTGCACTCCGTATGTTTATGGAAATATGCTTATGAGTAACTGGAATATGCTTTATGCAAAGGTCTATTGTAAGGTATCATTACAAAGCTTATAATCTACTGAGTGTGTTCATCTTATTTGTATGAATGTATCATTCTTGTATCTGAAGATAGAAATATGAAGTACTCTGAAGTCCTATTGTAACTATGCAAATGTGGGGCATTAATGGTGGCTTAGAATCTTGATGGCTCCCATTAACCAGGAAATTGGTGGTAAATGGCTCTGTTTACTTGTAAGCCTTCCTGTATATGTGGGTGCCAGCCAGTGGATAATGAAGTCTCACAGGACATGTGAACATGTCACATGATACTGGAATCTATCTTAAACCTGGTGCTTTTCCATTTAGAAGGAAGGGTGGGGACCAGAGAGACAAAAGATTCCCACCTTGTGCCAAAGATATAAAAGGGGGTAGAACAGAACAAAGGGGGCTGCCAGTCATGAGAAATCCTCTAGTTACTACCTGAGCTGGAACTAACAAGAACTGTACCAGGGTAAAGGAGTGGGCCCAGACTAAGGAAGAGTCTAGTCTGTGAAAGAAGCTTATTGGAACATCTCTGAGGGTCAGATTTACTCATATTCAGTTTCTTAGATGTATTAGGCTTAGACTTGCGTGTTTTGTTTTATTCTGCTTGGTAACTTTGTTCTGTCTGTTATTACTTGAAACCACTTAAATCCCACTTTTTATACTTAATAAAATCACTTTTGTTTATTAGTAAACCCAGAGAAAGTGATTAATACCTGGGGCAGCAAACAGCTGTGCATATCTCTCTATCAGTGTTCACCATGCTTTAAGAAAGATATGGACAAATTGTAGAGAGTCCAGAGGAGAGCGGAACATAAGCTTTATACAGAGTAAAATGGATTTATTTGGGGTTTGGATGCCATTGGGAGCTGGGAGTCTGGGTGCTGGAGATAGGTGACTTGCTGAGCAGTTTTTCATTAAAGTCTGCAGCTTTGGGGGCGTGGACTAAACCTGGGTCTGTGTTGCAGCTGGCTAGCATGTCTGGCTCAACAAGGCAGGGTTCTGGAGTCCCAAGCTGGCAGGGAGGCTCAGATATAGTTTCAGCACATCAGGTAATAGTCCCAAGAGGGTCTCTGTCACACCCTAATCACATTTTTTCCAACCGGTTTATAGTACTAGTCACGTAATTCACTCTGGTAACAGGTTTTCAAGTTGTAATGGAGCTGAGTTTTGTTAAAATGCATGTTTAATTAAAAGTTAAACAGCCTAGGATTATGTTATGTTTAAATTAATCAAGGATCAAAAGAACATGAAAAGAAGGTTTCAGAGTAACAGCCGTGTTAGTCTGTATTCGTAAAAAGAAAAGGAGTACTTGTGGCACCTTAGAGACTAACCAGTTTATTTGAGCATGAGCTTTCGTGAGCTACAGCTCACTTCATCGGATGCATAGCATATCGTGGAAACTGCAGTTTCCACGATATGCTATGCATCCGATGAAGTGAGCTGTAGCTCACGAAAGCTCATGCTCAAATAAACTGGTTAGTCTCTAAGGTGCCACAAGTACTCCTTTTCTTTTTTCATGAAAAGAAGAAATTCTTGAATTGCTTATACACTAATGCTAGGAGCCTGGGTAGCAAACGAGGAATTGGAAGTTTTCATTATTAGCATAAATTCGACCTAGTTGGTGTCACTGAAACCTGGTGGAATGATTCCTCCAATTGAAATATTAAAATCAATAGATATAGCCTGTTTACGAAGCATCAACAGGGCAAAAGGGAGGGGGGAATGACATTCTACATAATTACCTGTTTCCAAGTCACTGATAACTCAGAAGAAAATAATCTTGAATGCTTATTGATTGATGTCCTAACAGAGAAAGTATAAGATGGGATACTAGTTGGCATTTGCTACAGACCACCAAATCACACTAGAGAAGAGAATGATGACCACCTCCTTATGCACCTATCTATAATGTGTTAGGAAAATATGTTATCATGTGAGACTTCAATTTGACTGACATATGTTGAAGGTCTCATGCTGCCAGTACTAAATAATCCTTGGAATTTCTAAACAGTATTTATAGTTTGAAAATTTTCTAACTCAAAAAGAACTGCAGCCAACATGGGGGAATTCTGTATTAGACCTTGTCCAAACAGATAAAGAGGAATGGATCACAGAACTAAAAGATAATGGCAGCTAAGGTACAAATGATAATGACTTGATCAAATGTATAATGTGCAGGCAAAATAGAGTTCAGATCAGCAATATAACGTAACTTAATGCTTTAAAAGGGCCAGTTTCACAAAGCTGAAAACTATTATAAGAGCTTAATCAGAAAAAAGTTTATGATAATTGGAAATCATTTAAGAACACTTTACTAGATGCCCAAAAAGCCACAGTTAGGAAAGAAGGCTATGCTGGTTTAAAAAATAATCTGTTTTAGAGGGGAAGTGAAGGCAGCTATAAATAATAAATATGACAAATGGAGGAAACGGAAAGTTAATAGTAATGAATATAAATCAAAAGTTACAAATTGTAGAAAATTGATAAGGAAAGCCAAGGGATACAAGGAGATATCTCTATCCAGCAGAGTTAAGGAGAACAAGAAAGAGTTTTTTAAATATATTAGGAACAGAAAGAATCCTGACAATGGCATTGGTCCATTACCAGATGGAAATGGTAGAATTATCAGTGATAGTGCAGAAAGGCAGAATTGTTCAATAAACATTTCTGTTCTGTATTTGGGAAAAACAGATGATGCTGTCTCATAATATATGGTGATAATACTCTTTCCATTCCATAGTATCTGTGGAGGATGTTAAACAAAAGCTACTAAGGTTAGACATTTCTAAGTCAGCTGGTCCAGATAACTTGCATCCAAGAGTTTTAAAAGTGCAGACTGAAGAGTTTGCTGGACCATTAATGTTGATTTTCAATAAGTTTTGAGCAGTGGGGAAGTTACAGAAGACTGGAGAAAAGCTAATATGATAATTTTTAAAAAGGGCATACAAGATGATCCAGGTAGTGTTAGGCCTGTCAGCCTGACATTGATTCTGGGGAAGATAATGCAGCAGCAGATTCAGGACTTGATTAATAAGATTAAAGAGGGTAATGTAATTAATGCAAATCAGCATTGATTTATGGAAAGTAGATCCTGTCAAGCTAACTTGTTATCTTTCTTTGATGAGGTTACAAATTTGGCTGATAAAGGTAATAGTGTTGACATAATATCCTTAGGCATTTGTAAGGCCTTTGATGTGGTGCAGCCTGACGTTTTGATTAAAAAACTAGAATATAAAATTAACATAGTAAACATTAAATGGATTAAAAACTGGATAACTGATAGGTCTCAAAAGGTAACTGTAAATGGGGAATCCCTCATCACGCGGGTCTGTTTCCAGTGCGGTCCTGCAGGGATAGTTTCTTGGCCCTTTGCTATTTAACTTCTTTATGAGTGACCTGAAAGAAAACACAAAATCATCACTGATTATCAGCTGAACATGAGCTCCCAGTGTGACACTATGGCTAAAAGAGCTAATGTGGTCCTGGGATACATAAAGAGGGGAATCTTGAGTAGAAATAGAGAGGTTATTTTAATCCTCTGTATTTGGAACTGGTGTGACTTCTCCTGGAATACTGTGTCCAGTTCTGGTCCCCATAGTACAAGAAGGATATTGAAAAATGGGAAATGGTTCAGAGAAGAGCATCGAGAATGATTAAAAGATTAAGAAACATGCCTTATAGTGATAGACTCAAGTAGTTCAAATAGGTTAAGAGAGGGGTTGATTACAGTTTGTAAGTACCTACACAAGGAACAGATATTCAAAAGTGGGCTCTTCAATCGAGTAGAGAAAGGTGTAAAACAATTCAATGGCTGGAAGTTGAAGCTAAACAAATTCAGACTGGAAATAAAGTGTAGATTTTTAACAGTGAGAATAGTTAACCACTGGAAAATTTACAAATGGTTCTGGTGGATTCTGCATCATTGACAATTTTTACATCAAGATTGGATGTTTTTGTGAAAGATATGCTCTAAGAATTATTTTGGGCAAATTCTATGTAGCCTGTGTTATACAGGGAGTCAGACTAGATGATCATATTGTCTCTTCTGGACTTAGATTCACAGATTCTGTTCAATGCTAACACTGCAGTACAGTGCAAGAAGTGATGCTGCATTGTTAAATTGTTCTCTGTGGAAAAGGGAGATCTATACTTCTATATCACCTCAAGCGACAGTGATTTTCTCCCCTATTACTATTAAATCTCTGAATCCAAAGGGCTAGAATATAGTCTCCAGAGAGAAGATGTATCACCATTAAACTGATTCTACATTTGGACTTATCACAAAAGGGTATTTAAACAGTAGTGTTGAACAAGTAGAATTAAACATCCTAGAGCACTTTTAGGAAATAACCAAAGTGTTCTGGCTTCCGCTGTGCAAATAATTGATGTTTTTGTTTGGTGCCTGTTCTGAAAAATGGAGGGGAGAAATCACTTTGGGTCTGTTGCAAAACAAAAACATTTTAAAACATTTAGTGAACCAAAGAAAAAAGATTGGGATTGAACTAAATGTTTTGTCACCAAAAACAAAATATATTGTTTAGTTTTCAAGCTTTTTAAAATGGTTATTTTTAATGAAATTGAAATATATTTCTTAATAAAAATAATTTTGAGTAAAAATAAAAATATTTGACTTTGAAAAGGTCAAAAAATTTTGATTTTTTCAGAGTATTTGTTCTGCTAAATAAAGTCCCCCAAACAGCAAATTCAACATGAATTGGCAAAAGGTTTTGGTTAACCCAAATCTGCATTTTTTGGCAAAAAGGGTTTTGGAAGAAACATTTTGCACTGCTTAGTCCTGGCTAACGTTCCTGTCAATGAGATAAGAACCTAATGTCATAGACTGTGAGTAGACTATCAGCTAATTCATAATGTTCCTTGACTACAAAGTAACGTCAGTGTACTCATTTATGTATTTATGAGTATTGATGTACTCATCAGAAAGCTCATTGAGGGACATTCAATACTGAAGGGATTATACAGAGCCACATTAATTTATGTTCTAAAATTTTTAATCTTTCTATTGTATGTATTCCTAAGGTGCCACCGTGGTATCTAAATGCCTTTCAAGAAAATATTTTTTTTGTTTTGAATGGGGATGAAATATTTCTTTAAGGGAAAAAATCACCATACAGGAATCTGAGTCAACACGGTGAACTTTAATAGTTTGGATGCATATATGTCAATATATTTCTACATGCACAGATTACATAAATACATTTCATGATTAGGGACTAAATCTAATATTTACTTGAATCTTATGATGTAAATTTATGCAAATTGTTAAGAATTTTTTATCACATGAGCCATATTTAGCTATTTCAAACATATGCAGAAAGCATTTTCAAACACAGTACAATACATGTTCAAAAGCCACGTTTCAATGCTAAATATTGGCAGTTTTACAGCATTTTTATTTGAAAAAATACAAGAAATGGTGAAACCACATGGACTAATCAAATTTCATTTTTCAGTTCAAAGCTATTTAAGAAAAAACCAAAACCTTTTTGTTGGTTTTCAGAAGAAAAATGCTATAACAGACAGCAGGTTATTTTAAACTTACTACAGCACATATGCAAATAGAGGAGTGTTGTTTGATATATATGTTCTCTAAAAACAAAAAGTGAAACCTTCACAAACTGATAAGGAAAAGCCAAATTCAAAAAGCTTTCTGCATTCATAGTTCTATAGGTTTTACATGTTTCTGTGACTTATAAATAGCCAAATTATTTTCATTTTGAACAGTTTTTTAACTGTTGGGAAATGTGATCCTTAGCTGGCACTTTTTATTCTGAGTTTGGGACTAGAGTGAACTTTTCTTTCCACATTTTAAATACTTGGAAATATGACTTTCTCTTGCCAACACACGAGACCCTGGCCAGAGGAGGGGGCCCCACTGAGAAGAGGGCTAGTGTTAATGAGGAACCTGACGTCGTCCCCCCCGCCGCCCCGCATCTTCTCAGATGCGGGAAGAGCTGTATGTGAAACAATATGACCCCTGGATTTTTTTTTTAAACAAAATGACTTTTGGAACCTGCTGCAAGCAAAGCACTTTTTTACAGCGGACAAGATTATCTGATGTACTGTGCTGTACGCCTCCCAGACCAGCAAGGCCCTCTGTTCTTTATCCACTCCAAGGTGGGACAGGCACTGATTTTCCTTTGGATTTCTACCTAATTCCTCAGTGGACTTTTTGCCAGCAGGTCTTGCACCAAGGTTTAAACTGGGATAAACCAATGTAACACCAGGCTGAATCTATCTCAGTGCTTATAATAAACTTTGGAAAGAAAAATATCTTCTGCTGATCTACTCTGATTATCCAAATGACCCCTGAAATCAGAATTTAATCATTTTTAAATCATGATTATGTTCTGAAATGCTGATTTTTTGAGTTTTGAGTGCATCCCCATAACCATTGTCATAGGTACAGTTTTGTTTTATTAAAACTCTTTTCATTTGTACTAAAACTTTAGAGTACTTTGAATTGTGAACTATGGTATTAGTTAAACTCTCTAGATTAGGTAGGTAGAGACTCTATCTTTATAAATGGACGTCACTGGAAATACTGAAACGGTGGTTTGCAAAGGGGTAACGGTGGTTACCCCGTTGCAAATCTTAGACATAGTCGGCGGACCCCCGCAGACCACAAGTGGAAAACCACTGGGCTAAAACAAATGTCTGGGGAGAAAGAGAGAATGTAAATCCATATTACTTTTCATTTGTGGGTGGATAGAATCACTCTGAAGATAATAATTAAACACTGCAGTTTGGCATTGTTCAGTAGCAGTGTTCAAGAGAGACTCTTCAGTAAGCAATATTGGATGAATTGGTTGTGCAAGGAAGCTGAAACACACATTGTTGTGTCTGGCTCAAGTCAGTGCTAATCTAATACTGAGTATGAAACATAATTAACTTATGGAACTCATTGCCATGGGTTATTATTGAGGCAATTTGCATAACAGATCCAATACTTAGGGCCACAATTTTTACAAGAATAGCCTTTATTCAAAAATACCTTTGCAGTTTTGCGCCCATGTGCAATTTGGATTGCTAGGTAGACAGTTGACTAACACGTTGACTAACAATTTGTTTGCAACCCTTTGATTTCTGCAAATTAATTTAATTGCACATGCAAATATAGATGCAGCTGATGCAAAATTTTGCGTGCAAACCTCCATTCTAAAAAATATTGCTTTTATTTCCTTGTCTGCAATTACACTGGCTAATATAAAAACATTGCAACTTAGCAGTCTTCATGCTTCAAAGATAAAGTTTGTCACCAGCTAAGCCCAGCAAGAAATTTTCCCCAATGAAATGTTACAGCAGCTGTATGGTTTCCTCTGAATTGCCATATATTGGTCACTTAGAGACAGGACAAACAATTGGATAACCTATTGAATCATAGAATCATAGAATATCAGGGTTGGAAGGGACCTCAGGAGGTCATCTAGTCCAACCCCCTGCTCAAAGCAGGACCAATCCCCAGTCAAATCATCCCAGCCAGGGCTTTGTCAAGCCTGACCTTAAAAACTTCCAAGGAAGGAGATTCTACCACCTCCCTAGGTAACGCATTCCAGTGTTTCACCACCCTCCTAGTGAAAAAGTTTTTCCTAATATCCAACCTAAACCTTCCCCACTGCAACTTGAGACCATTACTCCTTGTCCTGTCCTCTTCTACCACTGAGAATAGTCTAGAACCATCCTCTCTGGAACCACCTCTCAGGTAGTTAAAAGCAGCTATCAAATCCCCCCTCATTCTTCTCTTCTGCAGACTAAGATTGGGTTGTTTCCAGATGGTCATTCAGATGTTCTTCTATTAAGCTCTTCTTTTCATGACCTCTACCATTCATTCAAACTATAGCTACTCTGTAATGAATGGAATGAGAAAAACAAATATGATAATTTCTTCACATTATGGAAATTCAAGATGGTTCCAATTAACATGAGCTTAATTATATGAAAATTGCTGATTTCCCTTAAAACTGAATTATTCTAACTGCAAGTTATATTCCAAATGTTATGGAAATTTACTCCCAACATGTTTTAATGCACATTATCTCACTTCCTTTTTCCAGTACTTAAAAGCCTTGGAAAGCGTGTGTGGTTTGTTTGTTTGTTTGTTTTTTGTAATTTGTAAATCTTTTGTTGTTGTCCAGAACATGCTGTGCCAGATTCATGTGCTATTCTGGGAAAGAGTAATTGAGAAACTCTTAATTAGCATTGCTGTCCAAAGAAGTACAGGTCACATATGCTATTCAAATGCATACATTGATTCTTTAGCCTTACGTTTTGACAACTATTTAAGCTTAGTGAAAATTCTGGAATTGGGGAGACGGAAGATTGAAAACCTTATCTAGGTTTGCGTCTTAAATGTTGCAATACACAGCTAGTACAGAGTTTTGCTTTTGGTCTGGTAATACATGGAGAACTACTTAAAAAATCATTGCATTAGTAAGTTCCCCGAGGGAGGATAAAAATGTTAGTATTATTAGGCCAAATGTCATGCAAATCAGGTTAATCCTCTATATTTCCTAGAAATTAATGACTCAGTATTATTTTGTCATATATGATAAGACTTGAATATTCCACTCAGGATCTGGAGTGAGAATTTTTTGTTTTTTACACTGAATGACGACTCTGGTATTTTAGTTGGGCTTTTAAAACAGCTGTTTTTTTATGGCAAACATCCTTTAAGCCTGTCTTTCTAGGCTACATCAGTTCTCATAGCCAGGGGGCTATTACACTGCTGCTGTTAGATTTCTACTTAGTTTGATGCTTATTTTTAAAAAAAAAACCTCTCCTTCTTTGTGGTTGCAGCTAGAATCATCTTGTTCATTATGATGTAAACTTTTGCAATATTCCTTAATGCTTCATGACTTTTTGTTTTTGCTGTTAAAAGGCTTCCCTGGCAGACTCTATTGCGAAGGGTAGACAGAGAAATTTGCCTGTGTCATATGGGGTATTAAAGGAGCAGATCAGATGACTCCTTGTATTGTATGACTTGCCAATATCAAACCTTTTCCTTTAGGATGTTGAATAGGCTCTTTTCCAGCTTCTCTTCAATGAACATCCATTTATGTCGGAATGGTAATGCTAAGTTTTCATGGCCTTATTAGGTCTCTGGGATCCAGGCATATTTTTTAAATTTCTATTTTTAAGGTTATGAATAAGCTGCTAACTCAAGGTGCAGGACTATATCCAAATATTTGAGACCATCTCTGTGTGTGACACAGCAAATGGTATATTTCTGAATCCACGTATTTATCAGGGGTAACTGCTGAGTCTTTGTGTATATGATGTGCTCCACAGAACTGTGCTAGTTCCCTGAAGATGTCTGGATGTTGTGCAATTAATTCTTCTCTTGTGGTAGTGGCATCATTATATACTGTTCTTGTTATTTTAATAAAGATAATCTCAGTGTAAGTTTCCCTACCTGATAGTGCTGTTTTAGAAATCTTAGTAATGAAAAATATAGACTGATCTTTCCCTTGGCTGTTCCTGCTGTGAGGGTGACTTCTTCAGATTGTATCCTACATCCACCATATGCCACTAGTCTTATGCAGGGTGAGTCTAAAATCTTTCTGAAGACATGCTGGTAAAACATCAAATTAGAATTTTATAAAAACATTCTTCAAATAGAGCATGAGATGTAAATTTCTGCTAGTTTAGCTACATCACTTATGTAGTGCCTTGATACAGTCCCTGGAAAGACCACAAATTGACGATCTATTTCAGCCAGAAACTTCTCTCTGCAATGGATTTGTTTTTCTGCATTTTGTGGATGAGGGTATGACTTTCCACATGTGTGACAAATGACCCCAAATGCTGGACAGGTTTGTATTGGATGCGTTTTAAATGACAAATATCGTTTTTAGCATCGGTTATGTGTGTGGTATCATTGTATAGGATCACAAGCCATGTTTGTTTTACTACCTTCTTGGTGCTTTTCCCAGACATGATCTCTCTTTGAAGTTTTTTGGTTCTGAAGCCCAGTAAATGTCTCTAACCCAAATCAGGTTTCCTTAGTTGCCTTTCTTTTAACTTCTTGCCAATCCTGTTGAATTCAGTTTTGTCCATTACCATATCATAATTAATACCAAATTCACAGTTTCCTACTTGTGCCTCAAATCTGTTACGTATTTGTAATCCTTTGTGCTCTGAAGTGAGGATCAGACAAGAATTGGTGCCATTCAAAAGTAGTAGTATTCTTTTTAGGATTACATTAATTCCAAAACGTTAAAATTCCATCGAGAGAAGGCTCCTCATCGTCTGCTTGCTCTGTTTATCCATTAAACAATCCAAGTGCTTCCTCCACCTTAATTTTCAACAGTGCTGAGTGTGCAACAGCTTCTGTCGAGATCCGTAAGAGATATTGGGTACTTAGTATTTTTGAAAATCAGACCACTTATTTAGGTGCCTAAATATGGATTTAGGTGCCTCCTTTACACACCCATTTTTGAAAATCTTCAAATCTAATCTTCTATTAATCTGCTCCAGTAACCTTAAGAAAGATTAGAAAGTGTTGCTCCAAGTATTCTCTACTGTGATACCAGTTAGAGACCACAGGGACGGAAATTTGGAATGATCTCTGCTTATTCCCCTCCCATTGCTGTGAGCTTTAGCTTGTAGTCTTAGTTTGTTTTGCTCAAATTTTGTTACTATTTTTTAACTTCCCATGTGTACTTATTGTTTCCCTGCATCTCCACATCATCTGCTATTCTGTCTGCTTTCTTTCTTGTTATAATGTGAAAGCTTGCCCTTGTCATTGTACCATGCTGAGTATATTCCACTTATAGCATGATGATGTGTTTGCTAGCGAGTGTTTTCCAGACATATGTCACCGCTGGATGTTGATCCCAAAATGTGGACTCAATTTCTCTGGAAATGCAAGGAAGCATGGTAACCCTATTTGCATAGCAAGGCATGCAAAATTTCATGCGAATCACAATGTAAAAATGTGTTTAATTTAATGATCAAAGTGGGAATAAGAATAATAGGTTTACATTTTTACTATAAATTTCTTCTTAAATAAAGTACTAATTTACCCCTGTAATTATGAATAACACAGTGACTAAGTCTCCACAAAAATGCAAGAATAATAATGACTTCTAAATACCTCTCTGCTCCAGACTCTCCACCTTGCATCTTCAGTTATCTTTCTCTCATTTCTTCCTGGAAGTCTAGCCACCTACTGCAATTCAACATGCTCAAAACTATCTACACTAACAGCACTGTAGCAGTGCAGCTGTACCATATTTGTAATCCTGTTACGTATTCATAATCCTATGTATTCCTGTTGGCATAAAAAACACTAAGAACATCAGACTAGCGCTTATGCCAGCGTAATTTATGTTGCTCAGGGGGCGGCAGGAGAGGAGGGTAATTCACTCTCTGAGGTCTGGTCTACACTGGGGGGGGATCGATCTAAGTTACGCAACTTCAGCTACGTGAATAACATAGCTGAAGTCGACGTACTTAGATCTACTCACCACGGAATCTTCACTGTGGTAAGTCAACTGAGGGCACTCTCCCATCAACTCCACCTGCGCCTCTCACTCTGGTGAGTACTGGATGTTGACAGGAGAGCACTCGGTGGTTGATTTATCACATCTAGACTAGACTTGATAAATCGACCTCCATTGGATCTATCACTGCCCATCAATCCTGCGGGTAATGTAGACAATCCCTAAGTGACATAAATTATGCCAGCATAAGCTGTAGTATAGAGAAGGACTATTATCTGTTAGCCGCCCTTTTCTTTCCCCGACTTCCAAGTCTTCCCTGTACCATTCCTTAATCCTCATGGTCAATAGCTATAGAATCCTTCTGGTGATGTAGGTTACTGCAGATGACTTCTATGGCTTCCCCCAGTGTTACATTGTGGTCATCAAACCTATCCAATATACTTACCTAACAATCTTTGTCTTCACCCACCACTCCAAGCATGTCACTCATTCACCTCTGGTTTCTTTTTATACTTTTCACCTCTATCTTTTGAGGCTTTTTACAGTACCACCTAACCTACATCACATCTAGTACCCTTCACTCCCCCACTTGTGACCCACAGTTTATCAGTGCAACATCTTTTGTTGCTTCCTTTGTCTCTTTCTCTCCCAAGGCTACATGCCTTTCCCCACATGGATCCTATGCCTTCCTTATCCTCCCTGCTACAGTTTAATGTGCAGCCTCCATTCTCCTCCCAACTCACTTCCTTTGCTCAGCCTTTAATCATTGACTTCTTCTTTGTCCTTCATTCCAAACACCACTCAAAACTTTGACTTATTTAACTAATTTATAGTAAAACAAAATCCAGACATGCGCTAACAAGTACCACTCAAAACATTAAGCACAGTTGTCATTGTTGGAACCATCTATTTCCCCTGCCCCCCTCTTCCCCCCCCCCTTTTTTTTTTGCTTATTGTCATTCTTTGCTCTGTCAAATTTTGACTCAAAGATCCTTGGGGCAGGGGCCTGTCACTTTAATTGTCTGTAAAACTCCATGAAAATCTTTTGCACCTTCTAAACAACAAAAACAATGTTTGAATGTGTTCTGGCATGACGGCAATGCCCCAGATATTTTTATCCAGTTGAGTCAGAAAACAGCAGAAATGATTCCATAGATTCCAAGGCTAGAAGGGACCATTGTCATCATCTAGGCTCATCTCCTGGATAACACAGGGTATAGAACTTCCCCAAAATAATTCCTAGAGCAGATATTTTAGAAAAACATCCAATCTTGATCTAAAAATTGTCAGTGATAGAGGATATGGCATGATCCATGGTAAATTGTTCCAATGGTTAATTACTCACTGTTAAAAAAACAAAACAAAAAAACACCACTATGCCTTATTTCCAGTTTGAATTTGTCTAGCTTCAACTTCCAGCCATTGGATTGTGATAAACTTTTCTCTGCTAGATTGAAGAGCCCATTATCAAATATTTGTTCCTGGTGTATGTACTCATGGACTGTAATCAAGTCAACCCTGAAATTTCTCTTTGTTAAACTAAATAGATGGAGCTCCTTGAGTCTATCACTATAAAGCAGATTTTCTAATGCTTCAGTCATTCTTGCATATTTTCTGTGAACTGTCTCCAGTTTATTGAGTTGAGGACACCAGAATTGGATTCAGTATTCCAGTAGTGGTCTAAATACAGAAGTAAAATAACCTCTCTACGTCTATTCAGGATTCCCCTGTTTATGTATCCAAGAATTGCATTAGCTCTTTTGGCCACAGAATCCCACTGAGAGTATATGTTCAACTGCTTATCCACAACTCCCAAATCTTTTCCAGGGTAACCTCTTCCCAGGGTAGAGTCCACCATCCTGTATGTATGATTTATATTCTTATGTTCTTTGTTCCTAGATTTATATTTAGCCATTTTAAGATGCATATCATTTGATTTCGTCCAGTTTACCAAGCAATCCTGATCTGTTCTCTTTATTATTTACCACTCCCCCAATTTTTGTGTCATCTGCAAACTTTGTCAGTGATGATTTTATGTTTTCTTCCAGATAATTAATAAAAATGTTAGAGAGTAGGGCCAAAACCTGATCTCTTTGGGACCCCACTAGAAACACATTTGTTCACTGATAGTGCCCCATTTACAGTGATATTTTGAGATGTATCAGCCAGCTTTTAATCCACTTAATATGTACCAGCTAAATTTTATATCTTCCAAGTTTTTTAATGAAAAATGCTTTGCAGGCATCTAAGTATATTACATCAACCAAACTTGTAATCTCATCAAAAGAAGTTGTCAAGTTAGTTTGACAGAATGTATTTTCCGTAAAAGCCATGTTAATTGGCATTAATCAGATTGCCCTCCTGCAATTCTATATTGATCAAATCTCGTATCAACTGCTCCATTATCCTGACCACAATCAATGTCAGACTGATAGGCCTATAATTACGCAGGTCATCCCATTTACCATTTTTTAAATATTGGCACATCATTAGTTTTCTTCCAGTCTTCTTGAACTTCCCTAGTGCTCCAGGAGTTATTGAAAATAAACATTAATGGCTCAGCAAACTCCTCAGCCCCCTCTTTTGAAACACTGCTGATTTAAAAACATCTAAATTTAGTAGCTGCTGTTTAACATCCTCTTGATATACAAGTTGAATGGAAAAAGCGTTATCATATGATATGACTACATTATCTGTTTTTTCCCAAACATAGAACAGAAATATTTATTGAACATTCTGCCTTTTCTGCATTATTATTGATAATTCTATCATTTCCACCTAGTAATGGGCCAGTACCATTGTTAGGATTCTTTTTGTTCCTAATATACTTTAAAAAAACTCCTTCTTACTGTCCTTAAATCAACTGGCCATAGGTTTCTTCTTGTGTTTCCCTTACCAAATTTCTACAATTCCTAGTTTCTGATTTATATTATTTACGATCAACTTCCCTTTTTTTCCATTTGTTATATATTACTTTTTTATAGCTGCCTTCACTTCCCCTCTAAACAAGGTCATTTTTTTTAACCAATATGGCCTTTTTCCCAAAAAGTCTCAAAACCACAATCAAGGATCTATTAATTTTTGGCTCATAATTGTTTTCAGCTTTGTGAAACTGGCCCTTTTAAAGCACCATGTGTGTTTCTCTCACTGGTCTGGATTTTATTCTGTTTGCACATTACCAAGGTGTTGAAGTCATGATCACTTGTACCTAAGTTACCATTAATCTTTATTTCTGTTATCAGTTCTTCCTTATCTGTCAAGATGGGCACTAATATAGAATTCCCACATGTTGGACGCAACACTTCATGAGTTAGGGAATTGTCATCTATAATGTTTTGAAATTCCAAGGAAGTTTTAGTACTCCAGCATATGTCATTCAAACTGGAGGCCCACATTATCAGGCAGATTTATTTTTCCTACACATTATACAGTAAAAGCTTTTTTATCCAGCATGTTGGGGGAATGGGGAGTACCTGTAAGTGAAAAATTCCAGTTAACTAAGAGGGAGGGAGTGTGAGTGCGGGGCAGGGGTTTGGGACACAAGAGGGTATGCGGGTCACGGGCTCTGGAAGGGAGTTTGGGTATCGGAGGGGATTCGGGGCAGAGGGTTGGGGTGTGGGAGAGGTTTTGTGATGCCGGATCTGGGGGGTGCTCACCTCGGGTGGTTCCTTGCAAGCAGCAACGTGTCCCGGCCGCTCCTAGCGGGAGGAGTAGCAGATGGCTCCACGCGCTGCCCTGCCCCATGCACTAGCTCCGCAGCTCCCGTTGGCTGGGAACCGCAGCCAATGGGAGCTGCAGAGGCGGTGCCTGCAGGTGGAGGCAGCTCACAGAGCCGCCTGGTACGTCTCCGCCTGGGAGCAGCAGTGACAGGTTGCCACTTAGGAGCCGCCCAAAGTGAGCGCCCCCTCCCCCCAGATCTGGCTTCTCAAAACACCTCCCGTACCCCTGCTCCAAGCTCCCTTCTGCGTCCAAAATTCCCTCCCAGAGCCTGCTCCCCACACCCACTCCCACACTCCGAACCCCTTGTGGCCATTTCTCCACCTAGGAGCATCAGGGACATGTCGCAGCTTCTGGGGAGCCACGCAGAGCCAGGTAGGGAATCTGATGGCCCTGCGCCAACCAGACTATAAACTGGACTTTCTATGAAGATCAGAAATGCTGGTTAAAAGAGCTTTCCAGTTGGTACAGGGCTGGATAACACAGCTTTTACTGTAGATAGGTAAGAAGTTTCATCCTGTTCCCAAGTGCGATTTGATGGTTTCTAGAAGACACCAACTAGTACCTCATCTTGTGCTTTATCTGTTAGGAGATAGGTCTGTTGGCATTCAGGATCATTTTCTTTTGAGTTATCACTGACTTGGAAACAGGTAATATCATTTTTGGTGTAGCTGCCACTCCCTCTCCCCTTCTGCACACTCCATACTTCCTGAATAGGTTAGAACTGTTAATTTTAGCATTTCAATTATGGAAATCCTCCCACCAGGATTCAGAAATACCAACTAGGTCAAATTTATGCTCATAAACGAGGAATACCGGTTCTTTTTGGTTGTTACCCAGGCTGTTAGCATTGGTATATAGGCAATTCAAGAATTTTTTTTCTTTATATCCTTTCATTCATTAATTAATTTTGTTCTCAACATCTTGATTTTGTGCTGAACGCTCATATCTTCCCTTCCCCCCCTTCCCTTTTGTTATTAGTTTAATTTCCTCATGACTACTCTAGCCAACCTGTCCCCAAAAAGTTTGGTCTTTCTTCTACTGAGGTGGAGGCCATTCAAACTACACCCACCCCTTCCCATAGAAGGTGGACCAATGTTCCACAAAACAAAAATCTCCACCGTATGCCACTTACCTAGTAAGTGATTCCCTTTCAGAATCTTCAGTCTTCTGTTTCTCATGGGACAGGAAAGATCTCAAGGAAGATCGCTTGGACATTCATCTTCAGCAGACTTCTGAGTTCCCTGAACTCATCTACTGTCTGTGAGATATCTCATGACATAGTGTCATTAGTGTTGATATGAGCCATTACCAATGGATCCTTTCCCATCCACTTCAGAAGCTTGTCCAATCTTAGAGTAATGTCTCATGTCTTGACTTCAGAAAGGTAGCACACTGTCCTGTTTTCTGTCTGTCCCTTGCAGAATGGTCTTTCAATTCTTCTGAGTATTGAATCCCTATAAGGATCATCTATCTTCCTTGGACAGTTGAAGAACTCTTTTTGAACAAGCTTGATTTTCTTACAGGTTGTGCTGAACTGCCATCCACAGGTGTGTCCAATATATTGCTGTTCCTTTGGGCCAGCTGAACCTTGAGAGGTATCCTCCAGTTTCCATGTTGAGGACCTGATATCAATTGGAAACTGCTAGCTGTGTAGAATTCCTCCTGGTCCTCTTTTCTCTGGTGGCCAGAGCCTATCCATCCTTGTCTTTCTCCAGCCATGTATAATGTCACTGTGACCTCTTGGCTCTGGTGGTTACAAACTGCCAGTCCACCTCTCTGACTTCATGGTGGTCAGCTCATTCCTTCCTTTATCCTGGAATACAGATGTTTCCTGAATCTGGCTGTCTATTAGCTCCTCAGCTTCTCTGATTCTCTGTACTGTGTCCACTTGCTCATCCAATCCAAGAAACTTCTCTATTACAGCCACCAATTTGCACTTCAGCTTGCGTGTTCTCTTTCTGTCATAGTTCTGGTAACTACAGTGACTCCCAGTACTGAAATTAAATCTAAGGAGCGAGAAAAAAACTTTAAAGACCCACTTTTGCCATATTGAAGCACTTTTAAACTACTGTTTGATCTTTTTTGTGAACATTTACCATATTCCAGTTTGACCTTTTAATTTGTCTTTGTTACAGTTTTCTTCACAGGCTAAGACACTAGAAAGGTCGAATGCTTGAAAGGTATTCTCTACAGGAATTCTAACTTTTTCAAATCTCTCTGTCTTTGAACATTCCCCCATAGTTCAGGTGGTTGCTGTTTTATCTGTTGAGCAGGCCATTTTGTGATTGAGAGTCAGATTTAAAAAATACCATAAAATTGCAGTCTCCAAACTGTATGTGAAAGTAGTTAAATTTAGTACAACACAGAGCAGTCACTCAACAGTAATGACATTTGCTTTAGGTAAGGTCATGGTGTACTGTAGGAGCCAGTTGGTGCAACCCTTATTCTTGTTGACGAACAATTGCTTACATGAGTAGTCCCATTACTCCTGTAATCAAGGGCTGAGCAAGGTGAGTTAGGGGTGCACAATCTGGCCCTGTTTCTTGACGGATTTCAGAAGTAGTGCTAAAATTGACTAGTTGGGTCTTTTGAAGAGGAACTTTTGTAACAACGATTTTCTCCAAGCATCATAATACATTTATTTACCTGCTATGCTTTAATTCATATGTATTTTTGATATATTTACTAATTACTATACCATAGTTATTTATTTTTAAACAAACACTTGCTCTTCCTGGGCTTGTTTATATAAGAATTTTAGTTTTGCTTTTAATTCACATTGAATGCCAATTCTAAATGGGAATTTTAAATTGTTGTGTACCTGCTTAAAAATAATACTACCTAGCTCTTCAATGGTGCTCTTCATCAGTGGATATAAAGTGCTTTGCAAAGGTGATTAGTATCACGTCCGCATTTTACAGAGGGGGAAACTGAGGCACATGACCAGTGACTTGTTTGTTCTTGTTGCAACTCACTGCAGGCTTAATCCTGGCGTCAGTCATGTCTGTGAGCAGACATCTGTGAGTGTCTACACTAGAATTTTATTACAGTGTTAGCTTACTCTAAATAATCGGTGATCAGTTAACTCAAGTTACGGGGTGAGCAAGGCTTCTAGTGTAGACATACCTTCTCAGACCAGCTTCTTTTCCTATTTATCACATTGTGAAGTTACAAAATGCTCAGTTTAAGAAAGCATACAGATTTCTGTTCCAGTAGACTATATTGTAATCAGAGGTTTGGCTTCATTGCAGGACACAATTATGAGGGAGAAATATAACATGGATATCAGACTTCATTTAATCCTTGGATCTAACTACAGGAATCAGGGCTGTGGAGCTCTGATGATAGAAAGCCCTACCAGAACAGAAGTGCAGTATCACCAGAGGCATGTAGCTCCATGTGCCCAGTGAAGTGGGAGCTGAGTATTGGCAACCCAGAAAGTAGGGGGGTTGACCAAGACACCCAGGAGATGTGGCAGATCTCCAGGACAGCTTCAACAAGAACACTCTTATGGAGTTCTGCACAGCTCTTCCCAGCTCCTTACAAAAACTACAAGGGAGTGCAGGCGACAGAGGAGCTGTCATGTGTCCTTCCCTAGGACTGGATTTCTCTAGCTGGATTGGTATAGCTGCCCCGTGGGAGCCGAGAGGTACCTTTCCCCCACTCACAGGTGTGAATCAGGTGCAGTGTCTATACACAGCATAGTAAACTAGACATACTTTAAAAACATTTTTTTTTCTTTTTTTACTCCAGCAGGAAAACCTGCTTTTGCAATGGAAATTGGTTTCTAGTTGCAAACTTGCATTTTCTATTGTGCTAATAGTCTCAGGGTACTTCTGTGATGCAACTATTTTCTACATGCTGTTTTCCTACTTGGATTTTCATTTTTGGGGCAAATAGGCAGAACAAAATGACAGTGAACAGAATCATGATTTATTATGGGAAGGAATCAAGGCAGATAAGCTGTGCTATTCTTCCAGAGCCATTCTGAGTGCCCTTTCTTTCCACTTCCTCATTTATAAAAAGGAAAATTTCCAGTGTATCCTACACACTTGCCAAGGGACAAAAGATAAACTGTTTAAAGTCATTTAAAATTGAGGCATACTTAGGCCTGAGCTTTACTATGAATCCTGGGGAAAATCTTGCACTGGCAGGGGGGAAAGACTGAATCGACTAAAAGGGTTTTTCCATCACTAATTGCTATTGCTCTCTGATCCATGTACACAGTACTTAAACTGGTGCCGTGTACTCCTACCAAGGGTGTAGTATGACCTTTAATATTTTGCTCTCAAATTGATGCTTGCCAATTTTGTCTCTGTCATTATACTGTGATGAGGGACAGATTTGTTTGCAACAATTTGCTCTTTGGCAGGAATCTGCTTTTCATTGTGTGTGTACAGAGCCAAGCACAATGAAGTCCTGATCCCTGATTGGGACTTCTAGCCACTATTACAATGCAAATAAATCATCATAACTGGCATCGATTTTTGGTTTGGAAAATGTACTAATTATTGTTAACCTGCTACTTGTTGCATTAGCACTTCAGCATTTGGCCATTCTCCAGAAACAACTTACACTTTCAGTTGAACTAAAAATCTTCAGCAATTATGTGTTTGCAGTAAGTAATAAGAGTGATTTACTGGTTTATTTGAGGGCAAATATATATGTTTTACTTGATTTATTTGTATGGAAATATGTGCTAAAACCTGGTCAGCATGTCAATTTATGCTTTGGTGTTTTCCTTCCTCTTTTTTGGGAATTTTATATTTGAAATTCCAAAAATATTCCTATCAAGCTCAAGAAAGATTTGGTTGTTGATTAAGCTAATCTCTGTCAACGAAATCTTTGGTTAATCATATTGCATAACAAGAGGCATTGCTCTGACCTCTTCGCCTGAGCAGCCTTCCCTGTTTGTCCAGCCTACACTGGCCATGTTGGTTATTGCATTCCCCCAGTTACCCAAAGCTCTTTGAGGGGAAGGGTCATAGGAAGCAAGCGAGACTGGGACTAAGTGGGATGGGCAGGATTCTGTGTTCACAAGAGACGTACAGCTCCCCCCTGCCATTTTGACACATCTGCTGAATCTGTTATTAAACATTGTTCAAAGCCAAGCATAATACCAGTTGGTTCTTTACCAGTCGGGTCAGTATGCTTTTACCACTCCAAGCAACCCTGGCCACACTGCTTACTGGAACAGCTCCTGTGGTACTTAGGAGATTGCCACTAGATGTGTATTTTCTTCCCCTTGCCTTCAGTTGCCTAATGGCCGAGTTCTCTCCCTGGCTGACAGCTTAGCTATCTTCTCTGTTCTGTGTTGTATCATTCAGTTCTATAGCTGTTATTTGTTGGCACAGAAAACTTTGGGCCCAGGAAGAGCCAAGAGGCAATTCTCCAAGCTGCTCTATACAGGAAGACCCTTACACTCCTGTGAAGCTACACTGAGCCTGTGTGGATCAGCTTGCACTATCAGGGCTGTAGTGCTTCATTCATCCTCATAGAGTCACAGTTCTGTCACAGACTCCCTATGTGACTTAAAGAGATTAAATGACTCCTTAATCGCAGTTCCAGTGTGTAAATTGGAGTTAGGAATGTATTTTTTTTCCTCCCTGTAGGATCTTTGGAGAAAGAAGTGGCTCTTACTATGTGTTTGTACAGTGACTAGCACAAAGGGAATCCAACTACATTTTGGGGCCACTGGGCATTACCTAAATACAAATAGGGGAGAGAAATAATATACTCTCCCCTTGGTGGTGATGAAGCTGGTGAGGTGCTGCACCTTTCATAGTATCTCATCTTCATCTGAACCAAATTCTTCTGATGTAAATATATACCTCTGAGGGTAGAATTTGGTCCTTATTTGTTTATCACAAAAAACAAAATGCCAAATCTGAGACTTCAGCACAGAGAAGAATTTGTCTCTTAATTAACAAGTTATTTTCCTGTAGTATTCAAATATTGTGAAATAGAAGTACTTTCATAGGCCACGTTTACCCTAAGGGCACTACAGTGGCATAGCTACGATGACATAGCTATGATGCTATAACCCTTTAGTGTAGATGCAGACTACAGCAATGGAAGAGGTTTTTCTGTTGCTGTAGGAACTCCATTTCCATGAGTGATGGTGTCTAGTTCAACGGAAGCATTTTTCTGTCAACCTAGCTGTATCTACACCGCAGGCTAGGTCATCATAGCTGTAGATTTTTCACACCCCTGAGTGCCATGTAGCTATTTCAATCCTGTTTTAATTGTAGACCAGGCCATAGAAATTCCAAATGATTCTTAAGAGAAAAGGGGCTAAATTCTTCAGGTAAATTTACTCACAAAGAATAATTAGACTAGCTGTAATAAATATTACTGTATTATCTTGAATTTCAACCTTTTCTGAAGAATTACAACAGAATTAATGTATTATCACTTCGAAACATATCGTTCACCTGAATTACAGTCCTTTTTTCTACTAGCGTCTAGATAGACTTTGGATAAGTGTTTTTAAAACACATGTAAATAACTGTATCTCCTTTAAAGAGGCTACTTGAACCACTCTTTTTTTTTTCTTTTCTTTTTTTTTTTTTCTTTTTTTTTTTTTTTTGAATAATCCTATGGTTAAGTCAAGGACATCAATGTGCTACCTTACAAGTAGAAAAAAAACCTTGTTATATGAAAACATGCTAAAAATGGAAAATAAGTTTAGCAATAGCATTTCTACGAATGGATGTTGTCTGGGTACAACCTGCAATGGAAATAAGGGGAAGGGAAAGCTGTTTTCATCTTTTTTTTCAAATTTGTATTTCCCTCCTATACTTTTATTGCTGTATTTATCTTAAGGGTTAATGAACTAAGTACTGAATAGGTGCATTTTTCAGGATGGGCTTTTAATCATAGTGTACAAAGTTTTGTATACCTAGCAGAAGGAACATTACATAATATATAAACAAAACATATAAAGTATGATCATAAATTGGAAAATAGAAGACTAGATAAGAAAAACCTAGATACTAGGGAAGTGAGTGTAAGAGCATTAGAAGTATGGTAGATAGAGAATCCTCTTAATATAAAGTGCATGAAATAGAGTGAATTATCCCCTTCAGGAATAAACAGTTACAATATCTTTATCTTATAAATGACCCTATTTCAGATTTGGTTTAGGGGGAGTCAGATCTCTCAAGCAAATAGTCACAAAAGGAGAATGTGTGGTCAAGATAAGTTGGTAACTGCTACTCACTACTTGAATCTTTAGCAGTTTGTGTAAAAATTGTTCAGATAGGCTTGTATGTTAACTTTAGACGATATATCTACAATATCTCCAATTCCGAGATATGTTTTTAAATCTGGATTTTGTGAAAGATCAAACCTAAAAGATCATCTACAGTAGGTCTGGATTCAAAAATCATCCTGAACAAACTGAGGTTAAATCATTCAGCCTTCCCCCATACTGTGAGGCAAACTGTGTTACTGAAGGTTTATAGTTCAAACAGCATGTTATTGGTAGGCAAGCCCTGGAGAAAAAATACAGAATTTCATTGCAGAGAGACTAAAATTGTATCCCATTGTATTCAGATGAGAGGACTAACCACAGATATTTAAAAAAAAAATAAACTAGATTTATATAAGAAGAAAAAAGAAACAATGGTTCATAAAATTGAATATTCAAATGTTTCAGTTCCAGGAAGGGGATAAAGATGATTGTGAATAAAGCTTTGTTTGTTTGCCTTTACTGTGGCGATCCTTTATCACTGTTTGTGTTCTGATTTCCATGTAGGTGGTTGACCAGATTGACACATTGACATCTGACCTGCAGCTGGAGGATGAGATGACAGACAGTTCCAAAACTGACACGCTGAACAGCAGCTCAAGCAGCACAACAGCGTCCAGCTTGGAGAAAGCCAAAGTGCGTGCTAATGCACCTCTCATCAAGCCACCAGCACACCCATCTGCCATTCTCACCGTACTGAGGAAACCCAATCCACCACCACCTCCACCACGGCTGACTCCTGTAAAGTGTGAAGACCCTCACAGGCCTGTTCCTTCTGCCAACCCTGTAAAGACTAATGGGACCCTACTTCGAAATGGAGGTTTACCAGGAGGACCAAACAAGATTCCTAATGGGGATGTATTTTGCATACCTAATAGTAACTTGGACAAAGTTCCAATGCATCCTCTGATTCATAGACCTGATAAAGACAGGTGTCCTCAGACAGGAACCCGGGAACGGGTACGATTTAGTGAAAAAGTGCAGTACCATGGCTATTGCCCTGATTGTGACGTTCGGTATAACATTAAAAACAGGGAGGTCCACTTACACAGCGAGCCGGCCCACACGCTGGGAAAGCTTCCTCACCAATGTCCTCCTTTACCGCCGCCTCCTCCCCCTCTCCCTCCATTTCCTTTAGAAAATGGAGGGTTGGGAATGAGTCCCAGTAATAGCTTTCCCCCTCTCAGACCTGCGACTGTGCCTCCACAAACTGCACCAAAACCCCAGAAGACCATCTTGAGAAAGTCAACCACTACAACAGTGTGATGTATGCCACTTGAAAAACTGTTTTTTTCCTATATATAAACATAAACAAATAGGTAATGAGCACTTTCTACTCAAGCAATAAAAAGCCCAAATATATTACATCCTGTATTCAGCGAAGCGGCATAAAATTCATATGGTAAGTACAAAGAAAATTTGTTCACCAATGTCACATGTTTGCACCAAAGAATTTCATTATTAAAAGCTCCAGTATAATGCGCATGCTATGGCTCATGAGCTGTTAAAAGTGATTGCAGCTGAACAGCTCTAACTATGTTCTAAGCAATGTTAAAAGTTCATCTCAAAAACAGCATATCTGCAGTAGCAATTAGAGGTGAAGTTAAGTCTTCCTCAGACAATAGAATAATTAGTACTGAAGGGTTTTTGTAGTGCAGGAAACTTTTAAAATACATTTGCTAGGAACATAATGTATGTTTATGTGGAGCAAAATGTAACTCCAGCTAATGATTCCTTATTGAATCCTAACAAATGAGTTTTTATATGCCTGGTTGCTTGAATCAAGGGTATCTGGTCTGGAGCTGTGTATTATGGTGTAAATCCTCACAGTTTCAGCCAGCTTGTTTTTTGTTCTCTGGTCTAGAGATGAATAGGCAATTGGAAGGCATGTTGATATGATCGTGGCAAAACAAACAAACAAACTATTCAAGTTTGGTTCTGAAACACTCAATAATCAAAAAGCAGAGAGAGGAGTGCCATGCTTTTCAAAAGCGGAGGCATGGCCTGATCGGTTATTTTCTGCTTCCATTGTTCCATCTCATGTGGGGATAATGCTTATCTACCTAACATGGATGAGACATGTAGGTAATAAGTTAGAGCCCAGTCCTAAGTCTTTACTCAAGTTTTACTCATGCAAATTTCCTATGGAGTGCAATGGAAATTGTGCATACGGTCTTCAGGGATCGGTGCTTAATATTTGTAAAGAGTTTTGAAGATGAAAAGCACTGTGTAATAACTAAGTATTAACATGCACAACAAGACATTTCTCGTTATGACATTTTAGTGGCTTAACCCAATTAAAATTCTTACCGGTGAGAAAACTCTCCAATGTTTTTTCATTGTTTTACAGAAAAGAACATTTGTTGTTAGGAGTGGCTAGGAATGTTGGCTTCTGGGGTTTTTAAAGCAGGTGATCAGTGAAGGAGATGTTATAGGAAACCTTTTCTTCACAAAGTCCCTCCAAAAATAAGCTTGCAAATGACCTGAACACCTGAATGTCAGCAGATGTTACCTGAGTTACACACAAAACATGCACTTAGGCAGTTTAGCTCTGAAAGGGTTGGAGAAGGTTGACATTTGTGGCGTCTTATGTTTGTCAGTCCCTTATGTTTGCATACAGCAATAGAAATTCAGCTGAAATCAGCCTTGAAACAGCTCTGCTATATTCACACCTTTGTAGTATTTACTTTGCACCAAAACAACAAAGATCTTGGCAAAATAATTACCCTTTTTACATTAAATTGCTAAACCCTTTTGAAACTTTTACCGATAGGAAAAGCTGCATTTTGTGCAAATATATCTCTGGAGTTTAAAGCCTCACATTGCACTATATTGTGTGGTTTACCCAACCATCACGATGCAGAGAAGTTATTATCTCATGCATTTGATCATATTCTCCAAATGTTTTCCATTGTTTTTCAATCCCATAATTTGCATCATTAGAATGCCTTTGCTATATGTATGATGTCAGCATATTTAATCCCATGAGAGTTGTTGTGAATGGAGTAATTTTGGACATCAAGTTAGCAGTAGGGACAAGGAACTCGTTCTACAGATGTCCTTGATCTCTGAAAGTCACTGGAAGTCCCTCTGCCCTGCTCATGATGCTCCAGAGCAGCTCCTCCTTCCATTAGGAATTTACATTTAAAATATGGTGAAACAGTATGTGAAACATCTTTACACACAAACTACACAACCACATAGTGGTTGCTATTAAAAAGGAAAGATTTATCATGTGATGCTGCCTCTATTATAAGTCATGTGTACCTGATTGTGTAATTTGACTTAATCAGAACAATCTCTCCTTCTGTACTGAAGGAATTGTATTATGTGCATACTCAGATGTATGTACAATCAAACAGTTGTGTGTTTATATAAGATTTGTGCAATCTTATATAAAATAAGATTTCAAATGCTTTGAAAAATGTAACACCCTGTCTCTCCTTAGGTTTTGTTCTATTGCCTTTCCCTTTTCCGTTCCTTTCACTCTACCTTGGTGCATCTATTCCTACATTTTCTTTTCAGTACCTGTTAGTCCCACATCTAAAATTGCTGTTTGAAGTACTTTAAAGAATTCCATTTACTTTTCCCCTGTCTATTTTTTCTCTTTGCTGGCTGAAGACTTTTTTTTTTTTTTTTTTTTTTGCCTGTGAAGCTTTTTCAGCTTCACATTTATCGGCATTCTAGCTGGTCCCTATTGTGATAATATCTCTGTGCTGGGATCTCATTCCTACTATGTCTGCCCCTTATCTTTGTTCTGGGGCTAGGTGCAGCAGCTCCCAAGCCTACTAAGCTGGCTTCCAGCAACCATTGCTCTGATACCTCTTCCTCCAAATGATTAATGCAGCAAATAGGTGGTTTGATAACTTTTCTGCCTCTCAAAGTGGCTCCCTCTTTCCCTTCCAGAACTGAATTGTGCATGCGGATCGACACCCTTTTGTTCCCTTTCTAGAACTCAAATGCACATAGGGTGAAATGGGAGATGTGACATTGACTTCAGTGGTCCAGGATTTTACCCACAGTGTCTCCTTCCACAAACCATTTCTTTTTCCTATAAAATTCTCACTATTGATAGGTTCTATCAGATAGAAAAATTCACAACAGAAAAAAGTGCAAATTAATTAGCATTTGGAATCATCCAAGACTGAGAACCCAGGCCTCAAATAGCAAGCTAAATTCTATTTTTATTATATGTTAAAAGAAATAAAGAAAAAACATACAAGTGATAAAACAATACAATTCAGTTCTGTAGTTCTTGGCTGGCTTTGTAGAGCAATGTATGATGTAGGGTCTGGAGCATTTCATAATTCATTCAGATAACAGCATTTCATTGCCAATCACATTAAACAATCAGCTCAAATTAGGTGAAAATTTCTTACTATGTTTTTCAAGTAAAATGTTGAAACTTAAAAAGTTATCTCTTATTCTAGCTGTCAGTTTTTCAGTATGAGATCTAAATCATATTTATGTTTTCTACTGGAAACTGGAGAATTTTCAGATTACAGTTTAAAAATTGTGTATTGTAAGTGATTCTTAGCTGGTCATTAATGTGAAAATTTTTAGATGTTACTCCAGCTAAGCTTTTAGTGTGCACGGAGTGTGGGATATTATTTAGTTTCTGTCCAGGTTACAGGTCCAAGGGGAGGCAGCTAACTAGAGATCTAGGATCTAGTGAAGGATTCTCCACTTCTTGTGTCTGGCTTGACTCAGTTCTTCTCCCATGAACTCATCAAAGGTACTAGGTGTGCAGCTTTCCCTTCCTGTGTTCTGTCCCTAGACTCTCCAGGAACTGGTAGACATCCTTCCATCTCCTACTTAACCATCTCACCATACAGAGATGCTTTTCTCTGACCTAGGTGGTAATTGCGCATCTCACTTAAGTACTGAGTTTTCAGTCCTCAGCTTCTGCAGAAAAAAGGTCTGTGAGGAACTTTTAACCTCAAGCCTAGGCTTTCCACCCTGAATACTCTGCTTAGCCCAGTTGCTGAACTTTTAACCTCACACACTCACATTCTATGTCCCATCTGCTCTCTGTCTTCATTCTGCTTCTGGAAATCTTTTTGATCCCTTTCTAAAAGCTTTCTGAGTTCTTATTAACAAAACAGTCTTTTTCCTTCTCCACTTTCGCACAAAACATTATATTATTGAATTAAAGCCTAAATTTTCAGACAGGTACACAAAATTACCTTGCATGTGTTAGATATTTAATAGGCCATATTTGAGATTTTAAAAGCAGTCTAGGGAATTTAGACATAACTTCCATTAACTTTAATAGAAAATATGTCCAAAAGTGTTTTCTGTCCATACATCTGGTATTTGTGTGTATGTATAAGTTGTATCTGTGTTCAAATTCTGACTTTATTGCAGACTCCCTGTATTACCTATTTAATCTCCCTCTGTCTCAATTCCCCATCTATAAAATGATGATGATAGTAATTGCCTTCTCCCACTCTGTCTGACATGTCTGTATAGTTTGAGTTCGGCAAGGGTTGTCTCTTATGAGTTTGCACAGTGACTAGCACAACGATGCCCTGATATCTGTTGAAGTCTCTAGGTATAAATAATCTATGATGATAATTACACCGTGAAAAAAAGTATATATCATCCTGGGGAGAAACACCAAATCATGGACGTAATTATAGCCGCCTTAGGGGGGAGGGATAGCTCAGTGGTTTGAGCATTGGCCTGCTAAACCCAGGGTTGTGAGTTCAATCCTTGAGGGGACCATTTAGGGATCGGGGGCAAAAATTGGGGATTGGTCCTGCTTTGAGCAGGGGGTTGGACTAGATGACCTCCTGAGGTCCCTTCCAACCCTGATATTCTATGATTCTATGATTCTCTTCCCCCCAAAGGAAAAACACACCCATACAGGCATGAAGGAATAACAGCACCTCTTTCTCTTTACAAATTTTAGCCCAGTGTGAAGGGGCAAGTGAGAGGAAGCTGTCAGTGGGGTGAGGAGCCTGCAGTGCTTAGCACTGAATCCAGTTGTATTCAGTCTTGCCCTTTCCTCTTTCCATACAGAGGAAATGCTCCTTGCTCAGTGGCATTTAGAGGAAGCTCTGCAGACAGACAGCCACCATAGGGAGCAGCAGGGATGCGTGCCTTGCCCCATAGTCATTACATATAGAAACTACGTGTGCTTTGTGTTTACAAAACAAGTTTTGTATTGATTTTCATAGTAGTTATTTAGTACGTCAGTATGAACATGCCAGCATTAATTCACTTTGTCTCTGCTTTTGTACATAGCTTTTAAGATGGCATGCTGCTTTGGGCCAGAAATTAAGTTCCAAAGCATGAAAGGTTTCATTTTTCTGCAATACTTGCTAAACCAGTCTACCTTTTATGTCTCACAGCTGACCGTATTATCTATTGAGCATAAGATGATGGCCCAATATCTTTGATCTCTCGTAATGTTTCTCTGGTCTTTCTTCTATTGTGAGTTACTTTTACCAATATAACAATTGTACAGGTTTAATCTGAACGTTATTTTGTCATGTTAAAATAAGTAAATTTGCAAACCATTGGAGGCAATTAACTTAAAGCTTTATAATGTTGTTTGGGAACCTGTAATTAAAATGCTACAAGGAATAATGCAATGTTATATTCAGCCAGCAACATTTCTTAAATTTAAATTCAAAATGTGAGGACTGTGAAGCATTTTTAAAACATCCACAACACAGTATGTTTCACATCTTCCTAAGAAAGCTGTAGCAGGTCAGCCAGAACCAGACAGTTCCAAAGACAGATGATCACTAAAATAAAACATCTTTGCGATAATATATAATATGCTACAGAGGTGGTGACACTTTGAATTTCTGTAGCTATATTTTAATATAATCAAAAAGGAAAGGCACTAAATATTATATACAGCTATAGTAACCATGGGCATAGCCATTTCAGACTATTATTCAACCTTGATCCTTTATTGATATTTTTTAAAGTCTGAATTGTAATACTGATTATTCTTATGTCTAAATCCAGATTTCACACAGTCAAAGAGGAAGAATCCTGGAGTCTTCCATTAATTTAGTGGAGGTCTATGGAACAAGTTTGGGAATTTAAAAATACAGAATAATTGCTATTTTTTTTAATACTATAATTGGTTAAGATGCAAGTGAAATGAGGAGGCTTTCAGGGAAAGGAATAAGTGGGAATAAAAAAATAAATATGTGTTGTGGCAACTAACCTTTAAAGCTTTGAGGGGAGATCCAATACGCCAGTTCCACCTCTCACCTTGTTTGGAGTGATGTGTTTTATTGCCGCTTTGACAATCATAGTTTACTGTTCATAGAAGTAGTCAAATTATCCTCAATTCTGATGATGGGTTTTGTGATTTTTTTTTCATGCTTATGAAGTTTCATGAAATAATGGAAATAGATCACCACATTGTTTGGCTTCATTGGTTTTAGAGTAAGAAAAGCACAGAATATATTGTTTAATTACCAGACAGTATAATATGGTTCCTTTGGAGCTGTACAAAACTCTTATTTTTGCATGTTCTAATTATAGCTCCTTTTTTAGTGACCCCATAAGGAAACAGTCTGAATAACTATACATGTAATTGAAATAGAAATGTTGTAATCGTGCTATGAATCATTGCCCTGACTCCATTTCTTTTGGATTGTATCTTGAAGTCGGTTACGTTACAAGGGGCATAGTTTTACTGTGATAATATTTCCCTTTCATGGTTTGTATATGTCAACTGGATCTAGAATCCTTCATCTTTTAAAGTATATACTGAAGAGTCTTATGTGCAGTATAAGTCCAGACATAAAGCAAGACTGGGTACATAATGAGTTTTTAATAAAATACATCAAACTTAGATTTGCAGGAATAATTTGAAAGGTAAAATCTCTTCAAAGACATGCGGCAGAAGAATAGAACTGTGGTAAGTATGACATTTGGAATGCTTTAATCTGAAAATTACTAGATACCCATTATGTACCTATATTGTATTTTATAGGGCAAAGTATGGTATATGACATATAGTAATATGCACGGGGTCCCTAGTATTTCTGAGTTTATTGGGACTGAATGTGCTGTTGCATAATCTAAAACAGTGGCAGCACTGATGCTGTCGAGTAAGCACACAGCAGTACAGTTCATAAAATCTGCAGTGTAGTTACATCTTGGTTGTGTAGCAATTATGTGGCAGTCTTGTTTTATGTGAAACGCTACCTGGGATTTTATCATGCGGGCTTGTTTTGTGATGCAGAAAGAGCCCAAAGACAGTGGGCAGATTTGTTAATTAATCATATTTTAACTAGATGACTTGTAGAAGTTGTCATGGGGGGCATGTGCAAATGATATTCATTGACAAATCTTGTTGATTTCTTCTCTAGCTGCTGCAGATCAACCTAACAGTTGTTGGTGCCTCTGTGACTTCCTGAGCTAAACAGCTATAGAAATTTCACCCCATGTTAAATGTGTACTTTAAATTCCATACAACTTACTTCTGTATATAGCGAATGAGCTGTATGTGGCATCCTCCTGTGAGGAAGCGTGGGCAGGTTCTTCCCTTATTGCCTGTTGTGTATGTTTTTGGCATTTACTTATTCTATATGTGCGTGTGTGCACATGCATGCACACGTAAGGTAATATTCGAATGCTGTTTGGTTGTGAAGATCTTGTTAACAAAGGCAAAGGTAGATATTTGCATGTGATGGGCTACATTGCTTACATAGTGTGTGTTTATCACTCTGACCACATCCACTTAGTGGGATCTGGTAGTGTTTTGCAACACAGCATCTTCTGGTTACCATGGTTTTTGAAGCCATCCATGTCCACAATTTTCCAGTGTTGAGATGGCCAACCTTCTGCAGACTGTGACACAAGTAAGAGAGCTTGGTATGCTGAGAGGAACTGAAGGAGCTGAAACTTTTATTTTAGACCATTAACAGCATGTCAGGTGATGCTATTTAGCAGTTATACATATTTGAAGAATCCAACCATAGCCAAATCCTGAAACACCAACCTGTGATATTTAAATGTTATTATTTAGTCGATGTTTTGTTGCTCATATAACAGGCAGCCGTTTACCAGGATTTCCAAACTAAGCATTTTGTGTCTTTAAGAATGGGTATGCTTTTGGATCTTTATAAGTAATCCCTCAGTTTAGGAAGCCCCTCTCATTAAAATGAACAAATCCAAATACCGGACAGTATCATACAATAATGGTCCAGTACATTATAAATAAAATTTTTCAAAAGCACCCAGTTGATTTAGATGTGTGGCTCTGAGTGACTCTTATTGGGAGCTGGGTATCTAAGTCCCTTAAGTGCTTTTGAAAATTCTGTCCCATAGTGGTACTGGGTTCTGTTGTGACTCATAGCCATAATCCTACATTTGAGGACAGGGGTGAGGCAGAGCCTCAAGAAGTGCGTCTAAACTGCAGTGTGAGCCCCTGTCAAGTGAGCGGACCCTGGGTTAGAGAGCTTGAGTGACTACACAGATTGTCAATCCTAGAGTAAGAATTTTCTAACTGGGCTTGAACCTGGAGCTCTAGCATCCACACTTCAGCATAAAGATGTGAGTCCAACCAACTATATCCCGGACTTCCTGGCTCCCTCCTGAAATGTGGCTTCTCTGGACCTTTGACTGTGGGAAAACTGTCCACCCTGCACGTTACAGGAAGTCTGAGCAGCCCACAAAAGAGAGAGCTTGCTTGTGAGGGATTTCAATGCTTGGGGAGGTGTATGGGGTTGATTGTCATACAATATATTTATGCATGTTTTGACCACTTAACTGATGATGGGGTAGGGAGAAGGGATTAATTTATAGTATGGAGTAATGTAAGGAGGTGATTGAGGTCTGGATGGATGTAGCTACGTGTATTGAGAAATAGTGTTTGCTTACAAATGCCCAGTTGTTCCTGATCATGTGTTTCCCTTTAACTACACATTGCATGATGTGATGCAGTGATAGCAATTAACTTTCTTCCTAAAATAAAAAGCTTTATTTATAAATATATATTAGAAAAGGACAACATTAACCCATTGCCAGACAGGCCTGCTGCCAGTACAACAAAATCTTAAAAAAAAAAAAAAAAAAAAAAAAAAAAAAAGTGCATGAACAAGTGCAAACAGTGAAACCATGTACAAGACAGAAATCTCCCACTGTTGTATATACCCCCGTTCTTCTTTAACTTCCTTCCACGTTTGCCGCGCACTTGGCACCAGGGGAGGAGGGTGGAGCTGCCTATGGGAGAGGGGATTAATATGGGCGACTATATGGGGTAGAGTTGCCATGCCCAGCCACTGATTGGGCCTGATCGCATGGGCCACCCAGCCATGGAGTTGTTCAAGTGATTCCTGGATTGCAACACAGGGTACTGCGGAGGGGACTCAGGCCGTGATGCGGTGTGGCAGGAGCTGGTAGTGTTGTGGCCATTAGTGATAGCAGCTGCTCAAAGAGTTCTTTCTGCTGAGCTCTGTCATCTGTCCTTAGCCACCATTCCTGTTCCAGGGGCTGTGAAGGAAGTCCCTGCTCCTTCACTGCAACCCTGTCCTCAAGCTGTGCAGCCAATCTGAACTTTTCCTCTTGCTTCTCACCATGTCTTTCCTCTAGCCGTAAATCCTTCTGTTTTTGTTATTGGACCTGCTTGTTGGCCCTATCCAAAACCTCAACCATAAGTTCATTAAGGAAATGCTTCCTCTTGGAACGGTACATGAAGATACGTTGACCCACGCTTTTGCTGCAGTGTGGATAAGCTGTGGAGGTACTGCCAACTGTAGAGGTCAAGGGCCTGGAACAAGACAAGACACAAAGGTAATTGTCTCAAATAGCTCACTGCAGGAGTACAGAAAAAAAATCCTTGTGGACATAAAATGATACTTTTCCAAACTGAACTTCAGTATATTGTGAGAGGAAGGCTTCAGAACACCCTACTCATTTCAAGGTTAATCACAGTGAAAGCGACAATGGTAAGTTTAAAAAAAAATCACAGTTGTGTCTGTTTTTCTAAAAATTGCACAGCAACTTGGGTTTTTGGGGTGATGTCAGCGGCCATGCTGCACAAAGTTTTCTCTATCATTTGAGGCCTTCCATATTTTGGAGGATATCACAGTCGTTGTGGTGCCCAGTTGGCAAAGGGAGATGTCATTCCAAGCTGCAGGTGGGAAACCAGCAGTGTATGCAACCAAAGTATTCAAATGTGTGGTGACTGAACAGCACATCTATGAGTGGAGTGTGCTGGTCAGCTACCAACGTAGCCCTGGAAAATATGCCCTTCGCTGGGAGTTCCTGCTACAGGAGAAGTTTGCTGCTGTCAGTACCTGGTTTGGATCAGAATTCATGAGGGAATCAGCAGGTTGATGTGTTAGCTTCCACATGGCTTATTCTGTTATGACTGCATGCAAACATACAGAATTCTACAGCCTTCCTCCTCCTCCCCACACCTGGCACACGTCTGGACAAAATTTGAAACCCCAGTTGTATTTGGGACAAATGATTTTGTCACCTATGGACTGCATGGATTACTTGTAACTGAAATGGACTAGATTTGTCCATAAAACATGTTTCCTTCTTTCCTCCCCTCATCACTGTTTCCAGGTGACTTGTTACACCATTGAATGGTACCAGAGCAGTATATTTACAGACATGGCAATGTAAGGGTTATTATTTTTACGAAACATGAATGCTCTGCATCTTTCCAGTCAAAATTCTCTTTCAAGGTGTTTTTACTCTTTGCCTTTTCCTGTTGCCATTTTGAAACTTCACATCGTGGGGAGTGGGAGGGAGGACAGGGCAGGAAGATGTCAAGGAGCTGGCCTACCATCTGCCATTAGTGCTAATAGCTGGGGCTTGTAATAACTTTTGCATTGGTTCATAGAATGGAAATCCCTCCCAGAAACTTAGCAGGCTCCAGGAAGGCTTCTGTCCCATCCGTGTCTGTTCCTTGGGATGAGAGGGGGCATCAAACAGCTCCCCCAAATATGCCCCCAGGGTGTGCTGTTCCTGCACCTCAGGGACTTGTTTCAGCAACAGTCACTTCGCTGTCTTCACTGGGCGCCTGCTACTGGCTTTCATCAGTCCCCTTGCTGGATTCTGGGGCCAGCAGGTTACCATCCTAGCTGACCAGGTCATCGTGCACCACCTTTGGCTCTGTGCTTGATGCAGTACCCAGCACACAGTCAAATGCCTCATAAAAATGAGCGTGATGTCTGTGAGTTACCTGAGGTGCAGTTCTGGCCCCTGGCTTTACGTTACCCAGTCTCGAACTCTTCAATCTGCACCCTGCACTGACACCAGTCCAGTAAATTTGCAACACTGTCAGCTTCTTCACTGTTCGCCTGTATCGCTGTATGCCGGTGGTCATTCTGTGTGTTCTTATTAAAGTCCATTGTTTTGCTGGCCTTACACCAGAGATTTACCAACATCTGGATGTGCTCTTGCAACAATGAAGCAGTGTGCTTTGTAAAGGACTACTTCTGATTGGTCTCCATTGCAAACACAGCTGGTTCTCTAAAGGTGTGTTTGCAGCTCTGCAGTCAGAAAACAATGGAAAGGTCAAATGCTGACTTGCCAAGCCATTGCACTACAACAAAGGGGCTTGCTTCCGTTTCTCTGGAGTCGAATGGCAATTCATGGCATAGAGAGGACAAAGGAAGTTGGCCCATGAGATTGTGGGATACTGTTGGCAGACTCCCAGGACCCAAGTCTGTGGGGGCTGCATCTATTCTGCAAATCAATAGGGCTTGAACCTGGGTCCTGTCTTGACTTGACCTTGAATACTCCACCCCCATAGGGTTTGGCCTCAAGCCTGGATCTGAGCCCAGGCCTACCCTGCAGCGTAGACATACCAAGGAGGCACAGTTCCTATCAGATGTCCCAGGCAGGGCATACAAAGAAGAGTGTGCATCATCCTATATCTACTCAGGGGATGCAACATAAACTCCCCTCCATGGCCACCCAGCAGTGTGCTTCCTGTTTTAAAGGAGAGAGATGGGTTGGCGCCATTATGCTGCTTTTTTTGGGGTGGGTAACAGAGAGCTCAAGGGCTCCAGTTGTGGCAATTCTTTCAGCATGAGGGAGAAAGGAAATTTCCTTTACGTATCCCTTAGCACTGGGTACGTCCTAGCCACCTGTCTCTTGTAAGTTATCAAGTTTAGGGTCATTACAGTGAAGTTTTGTTTTGAGCACATTCTGGCCTCAGCACCACCTATTTTACCTTGTTCTCCTGATTCCAAAACTCGCCTTGCCAAAAGCTGGCAAGTTCCATAGGGAAGAGAGATCCGCTACAAGAAAAGGAAAAATCTGCTGATATATGTGATATGTTATATTATGTTCCTCAGGAAGAAACAGACTTAGATCCCATAGTTTGCTTTGTGTTAAGTGGATTTATTATCATTACTTTAAATTTCACCTCAGATTGTGCTTGATGTAGATGAATGTAGGAGCAGCAGCTCAAGGACAACATTTCCCACACAAGTGTTTATTGCCTTTGTAGTGCAGGACTGACTTTTTGAAATAGGAGCTGTTAAAGCATTTAACCTACCTAGCCTCCTTCTTGAGTAAATTAGCATGTGGAAAGCTGAACAGTATTTTTTTTATACATGGTGTACGGGCTGCCTCATTTTTTTTTTTCAAGTACAGTATACTTTTGCAGTGGGGACTACCAATTATGTTGCCTTGTGTAGCCCAGGAACTACAGCACACTATAATTTTAATGCGCATTTGTTTATCTTGATTTGTCATGATAATTGCAATAGTAACATTGGATCCCAGACTTGAAAGAGGAAAAAAGTGTGTGTGTGTGTGTGTGTGTATTTGGCAGCCATTATGACAAACCAGAATGAACAGTACAATGGAGGACTCTCAAGCCAGTGCGCTTTGCTGTCTTTTTGTGACACAGTATAGTTGATAGCACAATGTTTATACTGTACAGCCAGTTATTTGATACTAGAATGAATTGGCACATAAATACCTTTTCAAAAGAGCCAGCTATGGCATAGTGTTTGGTAAATATTAGATTCCCTGTGTGGGTTGGCACTATGCAAAAAGAGGAGAACTTCAGTAACTTCTTAGGAGATCATGGAGTTATCTTTAGGAGAAAGATGTAAGGCAGAACACTTTATTGGTCTCTATGAATGGTGGAGTGAAGAACCAGGGTAATCCTCTGCCATTGTGGTCACTGTCACAGTGGTCTACCCCACATCATGTTTCTTTCTATGCTGAGGAAATACACAGAGTTATTGGTGACAAGCTTTAACTTTACATGTGCCAATTTAGCTTAATACAGTATTTTTTTAAACCAATGCAATTAAATCAGTACCAAAGGATATGAGAACAGTTTTATTTAGGTTTAAACTGGGTTTACTTCAGTTTTGCTTTAATTTAGGCCTGTTTAGGCCTAGTATATTCAGGAAATATGGATTTTTAAACTTTTTTTTTTAACAGAAACATGCATATGTTCTTATGAACTCTAACACAAATTGTAATTCACTAAAAAATTTCTGTTCAGTGCTGAGAACTGCAGAAATTATCTCTATTTGAAGTTCAGCTTCATTTACTTCGCATATGTATTTCAAAGTACAGACAGTTTGAAAAATGTCCACAAATGAACTTGACATTTCCCACATTATCTATACATGAATTTCAAATGTTTTCCTGTCTTTTTTTTTTTTTTTTAGCTCATTGACTGGAAAAAGGAGGAAAAGTCAGCTTTCAAATATTCAGGAAGGAACTGAACAATTAGTGTAATATGCTCATTAAAAGTCATTTAATTCCTGTATGGGAACTAAAGATAGAGAAATAATACAAATGTCATAGTGGTCTTCAGTGGGAGTTTTATAATTAATTTTAGAATGAACTGTGTCTGATAATGAATGTACAGGAAAAGTGAGATGTGGTGAGAAGACAGAAAAATAAATGGTGTTGAGGTTTAAGTCCTGGTCTGGGGTAGGAGAAGAGAATAAATGGTGATGGGAATTGTAATGGAATAATAAGCTGTTCATATGTATGGGTTCCACTGGACACAGCCATTAGGAGGTACGGTGTAGAGCTGCACTGCGCTGGGGAGCACTGGGAGGCGTAGTGCTTTGTGATTGCAGTCTGACTCCTGGAGCTTCTGGGCTCCCGATCTCTGTGTTCCTGCTAGTGCACTAGTTCTGTAGGATACAGCTTGATACCGCTTGCTTAGCCAGCCAGCACTGCAGGCAGGTGTATGAAGGGGAACCATAGCCTTGTCTCCTCCTTGCCCTCTTAAAAGCACTGTGCCACAGGGGAGTAGGGAGGAAACAATCCCTTTGCTTTGCTAAGCACAGGGACTGGAATTCTGTCTGGCCCTTAAGTGGCCCACATTACGGGGTGCGGGAGTCTTCTTATGTCCTCCATCCATTCTGCACACTAGTGTAAGGGCAAGAGAGAATTTGTCCTTAAATCTTTGGTTTGAATTCAGTCCAGATTAGCAGTAACTAAAAGTTACTACCTCGTGGCAGTTGGGAGGGTCTGTATATAATGCTGTCAATCTGGAACCAGCACTAAATTAACTTAAATAAAGCAGATAATTCAAACTCTGATTTCCCTGTCATGGTCACAGGTGAAAGATGTTACATTTCACAGACTCAGGGTCTCCTTGATATGTCTGTCATAACCATCACTTTTCACTCTCTAATATTCAGAATAAGGCATGTGAAACTGTCCTTTCCCCCTCAAGAGGGGGACAAAAGAGATTTACAAGCTATTTATTTTCTGTGATTATGTAACTGTTAAGTACTCTAGGCATTTTCATTACTGGAAATGTCTTGAGGCTGTATACATTGTTGATAACACAGTCTTACAGAGTTGCACTTCAGTGAATATAAAAGCCATTGTGTGCCTATTTATTAGATCATAGGATTACTTGTTGCTTTCATGTCTCCCCTTATTTCCCCAAAGAATGTTAACGGGGTCTTGTGTAAAAATTTGAAAGTTTAATTTAGGGCTTGTCTACACAGTGCAGCAATGAGCGTCAAAGGGATTATAAAGCCCTGCAAAGTGTTGTGCTGTAACTGCCCCATTAGACCCTGCTGACATGTTCTAAAAGAAACCTAGTGCACGTTGATGTAGTCCCAGTTGAAACAGTACTATGTCACACTCTAAAATGTTCCTAGTGAGCATTATCAGCAGGGTCTACAGGGGGAAGTTAGAGCACAATATTTTGGAGCACTGTACAGTTCTACAATTTACACCCCTCTAGTGTGCATTGCCATACCAAGGAGAAAAGACCTTACTTGTACCTTACAAATCAAAATAGCATTTTTTAAATTATTATTATTTTTCCTGAAGTTCTGTAGTATTCTATGTGCGGTATGTACTTAGCACAGTAAAAAATGGAAAGGAAAGGATGGAACCTGGCTTTTTACACTCTAAATCAATGGTTCTCAACCCATGGCCCGCAGGCCACTTGTGGCTCAGTCAACATACAGCTGCAGCCCATGTGACATCCTCAGGGCCATACAGGTAGCATATATATATTGTGTAGATGTGGCCTACATAATTCACAGAAAGCTGCATATGTAGCCCACAATGGGAAATAGGTTGAGAACCACTGCTCTAGATGCTCAATGATATTGATCAGCAAGCAATGCTTGATTTTGACTAACTGACAGGGTTTAAACTTAGAAAACTTCTGTTTGAAGGAAAATGAGTGAAGATTTCAGTTACATGTTCATTAAAATGCAGAAAATGGACAATTGACTTCTTTATTAGAGTTGGGTGAAATTTTTCAGATTAATAGTTTATTCGCTGAGAAATGCACTTTTGGGTGATGCAAAACAACTCGTGAATTTGACATGAACTGTAAATAGTTTCATTCCCCCCCCCCAAAAAAAAATGTTTTGGGGATTGATATAAATTCACCATTCATAATGAGAATTCATCATTCATAGTGTCAATTCATAATGACAATGAACAGGGATTGCACCAGGGAAAGAGTGAGAAGAACTTTATAGCATGGTGATTAGGGCACGAACGTAGAATGTGGGTGACCCATGTTGTCCGTTCTCCAGATCTGTTACAGGGGGAATTAAACCCAAGTCTCCCACTTCCTGAGTGAGTGTTCTGTCTACTCTGCTAAGCAAATATGGTAGTCTTCTGCTGCTGCCTGGAAAAATCCATTTCACACTGAATAAAGCATGTTTCACTTGACCTGAAACTGATTTTTCAATTCGCTAAAATATTTCACTATGTTGGATTCAGTTTGACCATTTTTAAAATCAAGTATTCACCCAGCTGGTTTTCATATTGTTTCTTGTAATGTCTCTGTTTATTACTTTTGAGCAGCCCAAGCATGTTAGGCACTTGATAGAAATAGGTAGCGATGGTAACCACCACCACCCCCAACAAAACTACAGTTTAAATACAGACACAATAAATGAGTCTCATAAAATGAAAAAAAGGTTGCAGGAGAGGAGGAGGATAAAAGTATATAATACTGATCTCACAGACTCAGCATAAATACCTGCTGATAGTCTATTCAATTAGTTTTTAAATCTTTTAACTCATTTTTCATAGGTAGCAAAGGAAAAATGACTTCTTTGAGGGATCAAGAGGAGGAGAGAAGGTGGTTAACAAATAGATTCAGGAAAGTCTTTCAGTGTATAGGTGGCTGCATGAAAAATGCATGGAGTCAGGAGTGGAAGAAAGAAATAAAAGGGTCATTGTAGATAGGAGAGAAGGAATGGAGACAAGGTCAAACATATAGATTTAGGCTGTGTTGTATAAACTTGAAAGAAAAGAAATGACCTTCAAACATCATTTAGTATCTTGCCAGAAATATATAATTCTCTAAAGACTCAAAGAAAGTGAAAGATCAATGAAGAAACTCAAGGAGCTAATCCTTTCTAGGAGTGAGAGCTTCTGGTTTCTGACTTCCCTCAAACAGCTCAAAGTAATGTCTTTCCATATAGAAAATTAGTAAGCTGTTGTAGCCAGTAGAATATCATAATCATCAGATTGAAGAAAGGTTTAGAACTTCTCAAGTACAGTGCAAGAAACTGCTTCAAGCTTGAAAATAAAGAGAAACATTTTAATATCAATCTTGCTCTTTGTAGAACTATGTATTCCAAAGCTGCTTTGACTGAATGTGAAGGAGGATTCACTCTTTATAGAGAAGCATGCATTTTAATACAGTCAAATGCATGGTTATACGCCTAGGAACAAATAATGAAGGGCACACTTGCTGTTTGGCAGTCTGCATCCTGCAAAGCAGTGATTCTCAGAAGGACTTGGTGGGCATGATGGATAATCAGCTGAATAGAGTGGAATAGAGATGACAATTCCATTTTGCAGCAACTTTAGAGGTTTCAGAATTTGTTTTCCTTCCACATGAGAATGAAAACAAACCCTTTGAATGTCTTTCCAGTGTGCGTAGCCCGGGACTGGGGAGACTCAAGGTTTAAGTCACTGCTCTGCCTGATTCCGAGCTGAGTTTTTTTTAATCAGAGATACCTCCAAATCAAGTAGAGCAGAAACTTGAATGTGGGTTTCCCACATCCCTACCTAGTGCCCTAACTACCAGGCTGTAGAATTTCTTTCCTATCAGGAATATGTGAGAGAGTGTGCCTTGTGGAAACTGATATATCTCTGTAAGATATTTCAGCTTTGAAAAAACAGCATATTTTCCAGCCAGCTGTACAGCTGAACATGAGCTCCCAGTGCAGTGTGGTTGCTAAGAGGACTAAAATGATCCTTGAATGTACAAATAAGTATGGACTGAGGAGAAGTAGGGGTGTTGGTGTTACCTCAGCATATGGTATTAGTGAGACCATTTCTGGCATTTATACGTCATAAAGGATGTTGAAAAATTGGCTAGAGTTCAGAAAAGATCTTCAAGAATGATTTAAGGTCTGGAAAACCTCCCTTACAGTGTGAGCTTTAAGAATATGATCTGTTTAGCTCATAAAAGAGAAGGTTAAAAAGGGACTTGTTGATGGTCTACATGGAAAGATTTCTGATAATAGAGGGTGTTTTTTAATTTAGCAAACAAAGATATGACAAGATCCAATGGCTGAAAGTTGAAGCTAGACAAAATCAGACTATAAATAAGGTGCAAATAGACAGAATTAACTGTTGAAACAGTTTACAAAGGGATATGGTCAATTTTCCATTACTTGAAGTCTTGAAATCAAAATTGGATATCTTCCTAAAAGATATGCTTTGGCTTAACCAGAAGTTATGTGCTTTGTACAGGAATTGCTGTGTAAAATTCTATGATATTATGCAGGAGGTCTGACAGGATGATGATAATGGTCCCTTCTAGCCTGAATATCTATAAATAAGAGCTGCTCAGGAAGAGTGATGGAAATGGATCTGGAAAGATTATCATAATGATGTTGCTAGTTAGCTTTTATTCATCATCCCTGCTAAGATTTCCAGGAATAATAGGAAAAAATTTGGGCCAAATTCTATGAAGGTGTAAATAGACACAAACCACCTGCTGGGTGGTACAGTATAAAAGCATGTTAATTAGTGAATGTTGGTGTGTGTTAATAGCACTCTGACTTGGATAGAGGGATTAGACGTCAACTTTTTATATCAGATTTTTGTATTCTGTTAGATTTACTTCTCCATTATTCAGAAAAATTATTCCACAGCAAATTTAAGATGAGATAAATGCATATTTTATCGTGTACCAGACAACTTTCTGACATCCGTGTATATAACTAGAAAGTGAAAAGATGCAGTCAGTGTTAACTCTAGTGATGGCAAAGAGAGGAAACCCCCTTCAACAGCAGAGTCACTGATCAGGATGCCATACTATAGACACAGCCACAGCAGACATTCTTTCTCCCCAGTGCAGGCGGACACTCAAAGTACATCTGCATTTGATCTGTGAGATATGATTCTGAGCTTGTGTGGTTCTATCTAGTATCCTAAAAGTAGAAGTGCAGCTGGGGTAGCATAGGCGGTAGCTTGAGCTAGCGGCCCAAGTATGCACCCATGGGTGTGGGAGGTTTTGTGCTAAGGCAGCTAGCCCAAGCTGCTGCCCGTGCTGTCCCAGCCACACTGCCATTTTTAAGCACAAGGTTGAGTAGACCTAACACAAGAATGTCTGTGCAAGGTGTGAATTACACCCCCAACTCAAATGTAGATGTAGCCTCAGTTCCCTGCTTTTCCCATCCAGCGAAGGAAGATAGTCATACTCAGCCTGATTCCCTCATCATAAACATGCAGACACTCATCTGATGTGTTGGTGAGTGGTGTAGGGAAATGAGTACTTGGGAACTATGCCAGTGGGTAGTTAGGTGGGTGGTGGAGCTGGAATTCAACCTTCGGACATTTTTCTTTCTGGCCATTCCTCCAGAACCCAGTGCTTACACATGTTTATTAGTCCTGAAAGCATTTGGACTGGTGTTGCCAAAGTGTTTCTGTGTCCTAGGAAGGTTTGAAACCTTGATCTTTAAAACATCAGTGTCACTGAACTTCTTAATTATTTTCTCAATAATTGTTGATACTGAAAGTTAATTATGTAAAGCTTAAGGTTAATTTTTGCCCCATGGCTGGTGGCATCTCTTCCAGTAAAAATCTGAGAGGCAATTTAAATCTCATGTCACTGCTGATGTCATAACAGCTTGCAAGAGGAGGTACCATAATCCTATGAAGTTAAGTGTACAAAATACCAGAAGTGATCCTTCCCTCCCCTCCCCCTGACCACTCATGGACGAGTCAGTTAACCTCTCTATGTTTCAGTGTATCCATCTCTAAAATGAAGAAATAATCTTACCTACCTCACAAGGCAGTTTTCTGGCTTACAGTAACTAGTATTTGGGAAGCACTTCTGTATGGGAAATCCTTTGATAAAAGGGGCTGTCTAACAAATGTGTATATTGTTGTTGTTGTTAACATGATTACTACATGTAGTAATATGACCATCATTAATATTATTGTATATATTGGGTGTATATATATACTAAATATATACTATATATACTAAATTTTAATATTATACTGTATAATATGATTTTATATTATGCTTTATGCCATATAATATCATTAATATTATTTTTATCATTATCACCTATAAGAACAAATTCTCCCCAGTGTCACTAGTGCAAACCTGATGATTCAGTGGGATTTTACCAGTGTAACTGAGGAGAATATATGCCTAAAATGTGAATGGGAGTCATGCTTTCTTAGCAACCAGACTATCCATACTAGCAAACAAATCTCTTAATTAGTTAACATCTATACTGTTCTCTTGTTATACTCACAAAGATACTATCCCTGCAGATGTGCTTGAAACACTGATGACAACAGTGACAAACACTCAGCAGCAAATCTAGCGCAACTCAAACTTGCATAAATAGGCTTACAGTCAACATTTTCTCATTAAGAACTTATTGGACAATTCTTTTTGCCTTATTTTTCCCTTTCCATCCTAGATTAAGGTGATTTCTTTTCTTCATGACTCAGCGGTGCTTAATTTGTGCGAGAGCTAAGCCCTGGCACCTCTAGGCTTGCCATGTCAGTTATTAAAGTTAAAAAATTGCTTGAGCCCTGGCACCTAATTGCTTATGCCCCGGCACCTCTTTCATTACAAATTAAACACTGCAACTCAGTTTGTTTTTCTCCTCTTACAAGCAACTGGCAAAGAGGGGAAAATGTGTTTGTCCCTTTTAGTTTGTTTAAAATATGCATAAAAAATGTACTAGTTTGAGTGTTTTTTTGACGCTTGGATTTCTGGCCTTATCTTGCACTGAGAGAGACTATGGGTATGTCTACACTATCCAGCTCGAGGATACATACCTGTGCTAGCTCTGACTGAGCTGGCGCGCTCAAAATAGAAGTGTGGCTGTGGCCGCAGGAGCAACAAGAGGGGCTAGCCACCCCAAGTACTTACCTAGCATCTCGGATAGGATCATATTCTGGGTGCCTAGCACCTCCTGCTGCTCACAGTGTGGTAAATATAGTTTAGTTTGTGTGTGTGTGTGTGTACACTAGCTCAATTAGTAAGTCTCCATGATCTGGAAAATAAACCTCCAGCTCAAAGTGTACAGATACCTTCAGATAACTGGAGAATTAGTGAAAATGTGACCTCACAAGAGCTCAAAGAGTAAAACCTGAACAGATGAGAAAAGAGGGAAGTTTTAGCCAAACTTGGGGCTTTGTTTGTTTTGAAGAAACCTATTTAACTTCAATGACTAATGAACACTTTGGACAAAGTCATCTCTTTGGCAAAAATTCAGTTCTTTTGGCCCTTTCCATGAAAGGGGTCCCAACTCACAATCCACATGCTCTGAGTCTCCCCCAGGGCTATATTTTGTCAAATTCTCCCAGTATTCCACTAGTACCTGTGCAGCTCTGCTTGTATTAGCGATATTGGGAACATCAGTATACACCAGCCACCTGCATTTTTACCACCTGGTTTAGATAATGTGTACATTTATGTATTTTATATCTTTGCAATTCCTGTCACAATGTTATTGAGAAATGACCAAGCAAGCCATCACTGTATGAAAAGGGCATATTTACTTAAATTTATTCAGCAGTCCCAGGCTTATATAATAGTGATGTTATATTAACAGTGTAAATATTAACAGTGGAAAAACTCTTGCATTGTGGTGGTTCTCTGTTGTTATATTTTACAATACAGAGACATCTTAACTGTGATCACAGGTCCTTTAAGACTGACAGTAAATTTATTCCTAAGACAAGCTTATTCTCACATTGGAGGCAGTCTTTATTTAAGCAGAATGTCAAACTAGCTGTGATGTAGTGAAATACAGGAAGCAAGACAAGCTCTTTGAATCAGATCTGTGATAACCTGTCGCATGCAGGCTAGCTGTGATGTATAATGACTATTTTAAAAATTGGGATTCATTGTAAATTAGGAGAATTTTCATATTATGCTCACAGGAATATTTTCCTGGAATATCAAGTATTGTTATAAATGGAAGAAATAGGATTTTTGGTACTCAATTGTGTAGTAGCAGAACATTCATTATAACAGAAACAAAGACTGTGATGATTAGTGGTTAAATATGGAGAGGTAATATAGTTTAGTAGTTACAGGATTCCTGGGTTCTGTTTTGAGTTGTGCAACCAGGTTTCTGTGTAATGTTGGGCAACTCATGTAAGTTAAAATACAAATTAATGTGTACAGTATTCATGGCTATTGAATATAACATTCATCTCCCCCCCGCCCGATTTCTCCACAGAATTACAGCTGTGACAGTACAAACAGGCAGCATTCCAGTCTCTCTCTCTCCCTCTCTCTCTGTCTTTTGGTTTTTTAAAGGCAGGGTGGACCAACAAGTAAGATTGACTCACTAAGCCACATAGGTTTTAGAAAGATGACTGTCTGTGGGTATGTAGCTACAGTATTTTGGTGGCTGTTGCTGTTACAGTACAAGCTTGTACGCTGCTGCACTTGAGACATTATAAAAGCATGTCCTTGGTGTATACTAAATGTTTCTTTTAAGAGGTTTATTTCTGTATCAGTAATTGGCTGTACATTTATTTGAGTTTCACCATCACTGCCTCAGACATAAAATGAATCTTTTTTTAATTGAGTTAAAGTGAATACTTCATGAGCTTTCTGTAGTATTTCATGTAACACACTGATTTCCGAAATGTTTTCAGGGAACCTTTTCTCTGTCACAGTAGGTGCCTAAAATGTCCAAAATACAAAGAAGAAAGTGCTGTCGCACTGCTAGGTTGCTCTAGGACTCAAAATCAAAGCCAAGATCTTTGGTGTAATACGAAAGGTTTGTACTGACTGAGTTCTTTACAGTAGAGTCAATCCTGCTAAGTAAATCAACTTTACAACAGTCTATTCATCAAACTTGATTGGCAAAATTACAACTCATGGATCTGATCCTGCAATTTTTGCTTACACAGAGTCCCATTGACCTTATTGGAGCTCATAGTGAGCCAGATTTTGCCACTCTTACTCACATTGGGTAGCATTTTGTTCTTGAGAAGCACCATTGATTTCGATGTGAGAAAGGGTATCAGAATCTGGCCTACTGTGAGTAAAGATTGCAAGAGTACGACTTAGGTTTTATCGTCATCATATTGTCAACTTAGGTTTGGGTTTTTTTGTGAATACTATTTGCTGCCATCATTCAAATAATCTATTAAAAATAAAACAAAAATGACATGTTGGGATTCTAAGGGAAGCATACACTCAGTTTATGTTCATTAAAAGTTTATAAATTGTGTGACATATTGAATCATTATCAAGTTGCAAATCAAATAAGCCTGCAGTTGATGATTTAGTCCTGCACAACTCAGATTCTCTATTTCATGTGAAAAATGGTAAATAGCAAGTACCATCAGAGACGCAACAGCAGCCATTTTCAATCTTCAGTTTATTTATGGTGCATGTGTTTATGAATTCATGTACTATAGTTATTTAGATTGATGTGGTAATCAGCATCTCTTCAAAACCAGTGTGTTTTTTCCATATGCCAGGTTTGTTTTAACTTTGTATGTTGGGTAAATGCACTCTGATTGATTTACCATCACCAAATGGGGCTGGAAATGAGCAAATTCAGTTTAGCTGAAAAAATGTTGTCCATTTTATATTTTCAAAGGGCCTCCCAAGTATTCACTGAACCTAAGCCTGATAAAACATATTTTTGTTCACTGGGTGTGATCCACTGTGGCTACTATGTGATAGGCAGAGGGTACTGTAGTGCAGAGCACAGCCTTACAGAAAACACCTGACAATTTGTACTCGTTGATCATTGAAGACTTAATTTGTGACAAAGATCAAGAAATAAAAATATATCTGGTAAACATTCTCTCTTTTTGAGTTTGTATAAATGCTGTCTTTGCTGACTGTTTATGGGGGGACAATGAATATGGCCCCATTTCCTCCTTGCTAATTCTTCAAAGGCTAATACAAATAGCAGCACTAACCTTTTGAAATCCATGCACTCTAAGGCAGTGGTGGGCAACCTGCGGCCCATCAGGGTAAGCTGCTGGTGGGCCACCAGACTGTTGGTTTACATTTGCACAGCTGCCCGCAGCTCCCAGTGGCTGCAGTTCACTGTTCCCGGCCAAAGGGAGCTGCGGGAAGTGGCGGCCAGGTTGACCACCACTGCTCTCAGGCCTTGTCTGTGCTAAGAGAAGAATTTTAAATGCACAAAAAAGAATTAGGTACCCAACTTACATTGACTTTCAGTGGGAGTTGACTGCCAAACTCCCCCTTCTGCCTTTGAACATTTCCTCTTAGAATTTTTTCATAAAATATTTTCCTACCCTAGCTATCATTGATGTACCTCTATCATTGTTAGTTTTGATAGGAGTGCCACTGTAGTTTGACTGGCAAAATGTGGGAGTGTTTTAAGTACCATTTAGTATAGTATGCTATGCTATGATTCCGATTAGACAATATAGTACTGTAGTTAAAACACCAACGGCTGTTTCTCCCACTTGGTGACAGGAATGGTGGGAAATGTTATTGACAAAGTCTAGTAGAGACTTGACCCTTGAGTGCAAGCACTTTCATCGTAGCTACACAAATGGGCATGGGCACACAAATGGGAGAAGAGCTTTGTCTTCTTACACAGAACCTGCGCACAGTCAGGCCCTAAACTTCTGTTCCAAATAATTGTCCCCTTCCCAGTAATGTTGTGACATTTGAACAATCAAAATAAAAATACCTTGCAATACCTTGTACAAGGCAATTGACTCGGAGGGGATACAGCCTGCCACCCTTTCTTCCTGCAGTGGCCAGAAAAGTAACTAATCCTTAAAATGCATTGAAGTACAAAGAGAGACTATTATTTCAAGATAAAAAATATACCTTGCTTAACATAATTCTGCCTCAACCATCCCTTCACCCTCATGCACAGCAAGAAAGAGAACTCTTGTTCTCTTCTTCCTTGTTCAGCACTCTTATATTTGGCTGATTGGCTGATCATTTGAATGTCAAATATTTGGCAATTCTCTTTTCCTTATATCTCTATATGTATTTATGTTTTAACGTCACTTTAAGAAGGATTTCCCAGTTTTTCAGAGTAGCAGCCGTGTTAGTCTGTATTCGCAAAAGAAAAGGAGTACTAGTGGCACCTTAGAGACTAACTAATTTATTTGAGCATAAGCTTTCGTGAGCTACAGCTCCGATGAAGTGAGCTGTAGCTCACGAAAGCTTATGCTCAAATAAATTGGTTAGTCTCTAAGGTGCCACTAGTACTCCTCTTCTTTTTCCCAGTTTTTGTTAGCAGCAAATGCTTGCCAGGCTTCTACTCTGAATTAGCCTCATTTCCAGTTCTTCCAGCTCAGGTTATTGAGTCATTAGTTAGCTTTATTTTATTTATTTTTTACCAGATCTATAGTTTAACTTATTATTAATGATTTTTGTAATTCATTGTATTCTGATACAATAAAAGTTGAATGCATAAACAAGATGAAACTTTGGCAATATAGCGGACACCCGCAGAACAAATCAGTAGAAGTGATCAAATAATTTGAAACAAATCATTTGGGACAATGAATTTAGCCTCCTTGCTATACTTGTGAAATACCAGACTGATTTCTTCAAATAATTTGACAGGTTTTTTTTCCCCGATTATTTAAATTATGTATGTTAATTGAACAGTTCTCTTGGAACATTTGCTGGTTACTAATTGAGCTAATTGTGATTGGTTAGTAAATTGTACGGGGATGTTTCTTTGCTGCAGTGTAAGCATGCATGAATTTAAATTTCTGTTTCAGCCAATACTTAAACATTTGACTTTTGATTTCGGCTTCCATGAACACTTGCTCATATTAATGGAAAAGCTTTTGCAGTATTCACCTAGATCTGCTGAACATCAGTGACTCACATAAAGTGCATTATAGTCTTATTAACCTTCAGGTCTAAATAATCATAGATTTTAAGGCTGGCGGGGGATCAGGCTTTAAGGCTGGTCATTTTCCTCAGCCTCCTGCATAACACAGCCACAGAATTTCATATGCTGATTCCTGCATTGAGTTCAGTAACTTTTGCTTGAATTGGAGCATAACTTTTAGAAAGACACATCCAGATGTTTTAAATTATGAAAACGTTACCACGTTCCTAGAAGCTTGATCAATGATCAGTTACTAAACGTTGTCGGAAGTTTTCTGGTGGAACACTTTTCCATTGGAAACTGCTGATTTGACAGAATAAAAATGTTCTGAAGGAACATGTAAATTGTCTCAACTTTTGATGGGTTTTCTGCCAGCCTGGGCTCCCACAGCTGTCTGATTTCCTAGATAGCTGCCTCCCAGTGCTGTCTGACTCCCCAGGCCTCAAGTTCCTTCTTCCTCCTAGGAGGCAGCTGACCAAGAAGTTAAGGAAGTGCCTCCATGATCTGCTGCCTCCAGGGTTGTGTGACTCCTTGGGCAGTCAGGTTGCGCTGGGGAGGCAGCTGCCTTGGTAGATGGACAGCCCAGGACAAGCAAAAAAATAAATCTATTTGGGTTCTACTGAAACGGAAAATTTCAGAATATTTCCTCCTGTGATTTTTGTTAAAAAACTTTTTGTCACAATTTGTTCAGAATTCTCTCCAAAAAAAATCTAAATTTTCCAAAGGGGGTGGGGTGGGAATTCCATTTTCTGGCCAGCAATGTCACTTACCCTCATTGTTAAATAGAAGTATAAATGAAGTATGTATGTTTATATGGTATCTTGCATCTCTGGATCTCAAAGTGCCTTAGCTTAGCTCATAACATTCTGTGAGACACTGTAGCCTGTTATACAGATGGGATAACAGGGATACAATGACCCACGGTCATAGAGTGGGGTAGAGACAGAATAGAATCCCAGAATCTTAAATCCTGGTCCCCTTTTCTAACCACTTAGACCCTTCTCCTTTAAAGCTAATATATTGCTTGGTTAATATTGCCTATAAGACAAACCCTAACCTGTTTTTGTTGATTTGGATGTGGTTTGTTGAGGTGACTTGTTGATTTCTTATTCTCTGCTTCTTGTAGTGTTTGAAGCTTGCATCTGGTCCTGGAAAGTTTGTTTAAAATTGTTTCCTCTCTCTGAAAATGTCTTTTTTGGACAGTTGTTTCTTTTACTAATTTATCCTTGACTTTGGGAACCCAGCAACGTGAGACCCTGTAAGTTAAAGAAATTGAGCAGGAGGCAGAAGATCTTTTTCTCAGTTTTTCTTACTATTGACGAGCTCTTTTGGCAGCCCAATCATTGAGGATTTTGTAAATGTGCCATGTTTATTTTGAATTAGAATCCCTTTGCGACATGTGCAGTAACAAGTATTTTGGCACAGCGATGACATTTTAAATGTGTTTTTCCCCTGCTATTATGGTAAATCCATGTGTGCATGTTGATGACCATGAGTGACTATTGTAGCGTAGTTAGCAGAATGCTAGATATAATGGCAACAGGGCCTCTACACCCAAGATTGGAAAAACTTGTTCATGGCAAATATTGTAGAAAGCTCCTATAATAATTTACTGTTTAAAAACCCCAAACCCCTACATGTGGCTAGAATAAGTTTGTTACTTCAGAAATAGGAACTAATTGACATAATATAATCTTACACCTAGATTTATAGATCCCAAGGCCAGAAGAGGCCATAGAGCTTCCCCCCAAATAATTCCTAGAGCAAAACTTTCAGAATAACATCCAATCTTGATTTTAAAATTGGCAGTGATGGAGAATCCATCACAACCCTTGGTAACTTGTTTCAGTGGTTAATTGTGGTAATCCTAGGCATTTCTTCAGCACTGGTCACTGTAGTATTGGAGTGCCTGTGCATGCCATGCCTTTTTCGTAGCATTTTGTTTTATAACTGTTGCACTCAGGCCAGTTTAACACCCTATCATTGACTGTCCAGTTTATCAGATTTGCATGGGTGTTATGTTTATTATAGTAGTGCCCAGAGATCAACAAAAATGGAGCCCCATTGTGCTAAACACTGTGCAAGCACAAAATAGTAGACAGTGCCTGCTTCAAAAAAGCTTACAATCTAAGATGTGTCTACACTTTGAGCTGGGTTCAATTCCCATCTCCAGGAGACATACTCACACTAGTTCTCTTTGAACCAGCATGCTAAAAATAGAGTGTAACTGAGTGGCAGGATGGGCTAGCCACCACGAGCACATGCCTAGAATCTCGGATGGGTATATACCCAGAACATCTAGCTCCTCTCACTGCTCATGCTGTCATGGCTTGTAATGAGCCAGCATGCACGTTTGTCTCCTTGAGCTGGGAATTGCTGTTGGGTGAAAAGCATTGACCATACCAGTTACTAATCTTAACTAGTTTGGAAGCTTTAGTAAGAAAATTTGAAGATATGGTATTGCCACTTTCATCAAGCACAAAGCATAAGTAAAGCAGATAGAGCTGTCAAGGTTCCTCCCCCACTCTGAACTCTAGGGTACAGATGTGGGGACCTGCATGAAAACCTCCTAAGCTTACTTTTACCAGCTTAGGTTAAAACCTCCCCAAGGTACAAATTAATTTTATCCTTTGTCCTTGGAATAGCCACTGCCACCACCAAACTCTAACTGGGTTTACTGGGAAACGTAGTTTGGACATGTCTTTCCCCCCCAAAATCCTCCCAACCCTTGCACCCCACTTCCTGGGGAAGGTTTGGTAAAAATCCTCACCAATTTGCATAGGTGACCACAGACCCAAACCGTTGGATCTGAGAACAATGAAAAAGCATTCAGTTTTCTTACAAGAAGACTTTTAATAGAAGTAAAGAAATCCGCTCTGTAAAATCAGGATGGTAGATACCTTACAGGGTAATTAGATTCAAAACATAGAGAATCCCTCTAGGCAAAACCTTAAGTTACAAAAAGACACACAGACAGAAATAGTCATTCTATTCAGCACAATTCTTTTCTCAGCCATTTAAAGAAATCATAATCTAACACATACCTAGCTAGATTACTTACTAAAAGTTCTAAGACTCCATTCCTGGTCTATCCCCAGCAAAAGCGGCGTACTGACAGACACAGACCCTTTGTTTCTCTCCCTCCTCCCAGCTTTTGAAAGTATCTTGTCTCCTCATTGGTCATTTTCGTCAGGTGCCAGCGAGGTTACCTTTAGCTTCTTAACCCTTTACAGGTGAGAGGATTTTTCCTCTGGCCAGGAGGGATTTTAAACGGGTTTACCCTTCCCTTTATATTTATGACAAGAGCAGTCTAGTGTAATGCTCAGTTACCCAGTCATGGGTCACAGGTAGGCTGTTTCTGTCATCATCAGATCCATGGTGGTCCAATCTGGTGTTAAATTGCTCCACCCCTCCTTTGTTAAATACACATCGTTCTCCTGTGGCATCATGGAATTGCAGATTATTAAAACTACCTCATCTATAAACATTCTATTCTAAATATGTTTTCATATACAATAACCCCCAATCCTTTTAACTGATACATTTGTGTGTATTCTGCTAAAATTTTAATTGGTACCTTCTTATCTATCTTTTTTTTAACTGTTTAACCAACTGGCTTTTCATTGCTTTTGTGTGTTTCATTATTTTTCAAAACGGTTGTCTGCTTCTTGTGGCTTGGAATTGTTGATTGGTTAACTTTGTTTAGTCACTGTAGTAGGGAGGTCTACATCTGGCTAGTAAATCTGGTTTGCTTTGACCCAGACCAAGAATCCACTGTAGATGAGACACAAACCAACTCCCTGATTTTATTTACAGCCCTTAAAAGCTGTGTTAACAAGACACATACAGAAAACAGAATAAAATTCCTTTTACATATTTCATATAGCACTATTAAATATATAATATCTACTTCTCTAACACTATTCAAAATACATTTCTCTGTCACAGTTCTTTATACATTTCCTTTACAAACACCCCAAGCTTGAAATGTGGACATACTTTAGATAGGACTGACAGGGTGGGAGGGATGCAAGCAAACACACTGTGAACAATGCAGTGGCACCAAATGTTAGTGCCACAGTTATTTTGGGGAAGATGGAATTTAGTTGGACATGGATAAGCAAAACAAGACAAGGAAAGGGATGGGGAGTGTAGAGGATATGTCAGGAAAGGAAGAAGGGTGTGAGGGAAAGGTGTGGAGTGAGACTCATATGAGAAGCCTGTGAGGGGTTGGAGCAAACAGCCAATTAACATTGGGCATAGAATGTCCAGTCAAAACTATAAGATATTTTTATGATATCATCAGTGTCCCACTGCTTAAGCTGCTTCTGCAGCTCCTCTGCTGACTTCAGTCTTTGGCTGGTACCCCCCTCAAGTTTCTTTCTCAAAGGCCACATCGTAGTGGGGTGGGGTGTTGTCATATGAGGTATCTCTCCTAAAAACTTTAGTGAAAAGTTCCTAAAGCTAGTGCTCAGTCCTGTTAAGTTTAGAGTATGGAGTCACCCCACAGAGTGAAGTCTTTCAGCACCTTGCAGGATTGAGACCCTGTTTGTTTGTTACTGATTTTTGTGTATTTTATTAATTGTGTTAGATGGGAGATGGGACTGGGTAGGAGGCATGTGGAACTACCACCCTGTTTTTACAGCTTAATTTAGTAATTTTTGCACCTTTATTACTAATGTCACCATAGGGAAACCTAAGACCACCATGTAAATTCCAGTGAAAAGAGAAGTGCAGCATAAAATAAGTAACCTTGATAAAAGCGGTAGAGTTGATCCTGGGAGTAAATGATGATTATAGGACAAATAGAGATTCAACTTATAGAACATGACAGGTCAGAGGGAATTGCATTGAAATGTCATTTTTAGTAGTTTAGATCGTGTTAACCGTCTAAACCAGGGGTCGTCCACCTGCGGCACGCGTGCCAAAGGCAGCACATAAGCTGATTTTTTTACTGGCACGCTGCTGCCAGCCAGGGTCCCGGCTGCCAGCCCCGCTCATCCTGCTGCCAGCCTGGGTGAATGGAACCCCCGACTGGCAGCAGGCTGAGCAGGGCTGGCAGCCGGGACCCCGGCTGGCAGGAGCCAGCAGAACCCCAGACCGGCGGCGGGTGAGCTGCTGTCGGTCTGGGGTTCTGTCCGCCACCCCGCTCACCTCGCTGCCGGTCTGGGGTTCCAGCCACCCGGCCTCCTGCCAGCCGGGGTCCGGGTCTCCGGCCTTGCTCAGCCCTCCTGCCAGCCTGGGGTCCCAGCAACCAGCCCAGGGCCGCTCCTGGCCCTCTGCAGCCCTTATCAAAAATTACACTACAATTAGCTTAAAAACTTGAAAACTTAAAAACTTTGTATATTACAGTAATCGTTAAATTTACAAATGTATACGGTTTGATGAAACAAAGTAGTGGTACTTATGTTCCTGTGCTTAATTTGTGTTTTCAATGATTTATCTTCTAAAAAAAAACTCACATGTCTCGCACCCCAGGTTAAGAACCACTGCACTAAACTGATAAGATCCGCAATTTAATTTAATTTTAAATGAAGCTCCTTAAACATTTTTAAAACCTTGTTTACTTTACATACTACAATAGTTTAGTTATATAAACTATATATAGAGAGAGACCTTCTAAAAATGTTAAAATGTATTACTGGCGCGCGAAACCTTAAATTAGAGTGAATAAATGAAGACTCGGCACACCACTTCTGAAAGGTTGCTGACCCCTGGTCTAAACAGACCGGGCCAAATCCACCCCTACAGCCATTGGCTACAGTAGAGTTACATCAGGGATGAATTTGTCCCACTGCACTGATGATAGGACATGAAGCTCGAAAAGGGCATGCAAGAAAGATAAACTGAAAACAGATGTCAGGAAGCATTTTCAGAAGCATAGATTTGTGGAGTAGCTACTAGGCAAAGCGGTTGATGATAAAAACACAAGGGGACAGGGAGGGATGGAGAGGGAGAGAAAGCATGGTGGCAGAGCCATTCAGGTAACTGTTGGATATGCTTCAGGAACTGGAGTATAGAAGGAAGAAAAAACATTTGTTAATGAATATTTGCTCTGTGTGTCAAGGTATATTAGAAGATCCATGCATGAGTCCTTAATACTGTTGAAGGGAGATGATTTCTATCAGCAATTGCTGCCTAAACAGTCAAGTCCCCCAGGTCATCTTAACAGTGTGCAAGAAGCATTTATTTATGATTACACTGTGATTTATGAAACATAGTGATCTGCCAAATCTCTCGCCGTCTCTGTCTTTTTGGGATTTATCTTGCTCTCTTATTCTTTTTTGTAAGAATGATAAGTAGAGCTGTTGAGAAAAGTGAAAGCTTTCTCATAAGAAATTCTGAACCAGAAATCTTTTCTGAAATTTTGTAGTACAAAAAAATCCGTTTTCTTGAAGGAAATTTCAAATGAATAACTTTTGCTTGGAATGGAGAGTTTGACTTAAAATGTTAGGGGCTTTTTTTTTTTGTTTATTTAGGGTTTTTGTTTGTTTTTAATTTATTTTAATCAAAGAATGAAACGACATAGGTTGAAATTTCAATTGAAATGATTTTTTGTTATAAAATAGTCTTCAATAATTTTATTTATTTATTTAGTGGGTGCTCATAATTGATACTTTCCTGTGAAAACTTTTGGTTCTGAAGAAACTGCATTCTTGTCAGCCGACTGGGATGAAGACGGTCTACCCTAGTAGTCGGATAGGGCATCTAATAAGGAGCCAAAGCCAGTGTTCTCACTGGAGGGCAGGAACTGGGTGCCAGAGCCAAAGGTAAAGATGGAGTCTGTAGTCAGGAGCCAGAGCCAAGGGTCAGAACCAGAAGGCAGGAACTGGAGCGAGCAGTGTAGCAGGCAAGGAGGGGATTCAAGGCAGGGGCAAGTCTGGGTGCAACGCAGAAGCAGGAGGAACAGGGTAACAAAGGAGCAGGCACAGTGATGGGTATGAGCATTTAGAATCCAGTGAACTGCTTCTGCTGCTGCTGGCCCCTGCAGCCACACAGGTGGTGTGGCTAATCAGACACCTGTACTGATGAGGCTGGCTAGAGACTAGCTTCTGCTTCAGGCCCCGATTCCTGCCAGTTGTTTGCTGGGAGATCATTTTGTATAGAATTCTTTGACCAGCTCTGATAAGATTTCAGTCTCTTGTATTTGATTAGTATGCATGCAATGCCTTGCCTATCTCCACAGCCTTAGAGATGGGGAGGTTTTCAGCCAGCAGGGAAACAAACGCTTAGCCCCTTGAAGGATTATGTCCTCCCCGTTTTTTCCTCCTGTCTTTGAAGAACTCAGCCTCTTCATGGGCTTGTGGAGTGGGTTTCTGTGGCTGGCTGACTGGGCAGAAGGGGCAATGTAGATCTGTTAGCTCCTGTCACTCAAGAAGAGGCCTTATTAGTGTTTCCCATGCCTGGGGGCACCATTCTGCTCTGGAAAGAGTCATCCTCCCTGCCGCCCCTTGTGGTTAGAATAGGACTGAGCTTTGCAGCCTTGCTGTGGGCATTGTGCTGGTTGCCAAGAATTGGGGGCCAGGAAGGAATTTTTCACTTACTGCCAGACTGGTCTGGGTAGTGTGGGTTTTTTTCACCTCTCTCTTAGCAGCCCAGGGACCCAGTGCATAGTTTATGTTGTAAGTTCATGTTATTGTAAGTTGGCAGTGTCCAGTGTAGCTAATTATCAATAGGGGGTGCGGTTTCCTGACAAACCGGAATTGGAAATAGATTAGATAAAGGTGTCTCTTAAATAAATTGGAGACTGGAGTTGGGGCTCCTAATGTCTGGTACAGCAAGGAAACAGTCCCCTCTTCCCCACCTCCTTAACATTCACACAAGGGAGGGCAGTGGGGTCCCAGTAGTGGTGCTGGGACCAGGTTAAAAGTGTGGGGTGGCGTGGTATATTGACAGCAGCCATCCACTAGGTGGTACTGATTATGGAGGGAAGGCGCATGTGCATTGGACAAGTTACTGCTGGGTAGTTTCCAGATGTTACTTCGTAAAGATGTGCCCTAGTTAAGTCATACTTGTGGTGTCTTACCTTATCAGTGCCTGGAACAAAGCCTTTGAATATTTATGTGCAAATAAAGAATGGTGTTAGACATGCAATTACACTCTTTACATGTAAAAATCTGTGTGGATTCACATATTGTTGGTCCTTTTAAAATGTGTATCTGTGGTTCTTAAGTAGAGTCTGTGCAAGTGTGTGGATGCACATATTGTTGGTCCTTTTAAAATGTAGTTTTGTGGTTCTTAAGTAGAGAAGCACATTCAGTAGAAGTGGACAGCATCTTTGGAAAGTAGAAAAACACACACATCCTTTCCTTTTTTTCCCCTAGAATGCTGTAAACTAATTTCAGAGTCAGAACCAATAAAATATGGTTCATAAATGTCCCCTTTCCCCTCCTCCTGTTGCAAATTTCTGTCAGCAGCAATGCTGAGTTAACTTTTTGTAATTAAAAGAACACTTTTATTGTCAAATCAATAACAAATCATTTTTATGAAGAAACCATGACTAAATGTGGGTTTATCCTTAGCATTAATGAAGATCTCATTTTTGAGCATTAAAGCAAAGATAACATTAGTGACAATGTTTAGTGAACTGGCTGTATGATTTGAATGTTTCATAGGTATAAACTTTTATTTTGTGCTTATGCAGGAGATAATGCCATAGGTACCAGGTGCTCTAGGCATGCATTATTTATGGCTGCTTTTTCCAACAAGCTATTGAATTCTTAAAGTTCCCTATGGTCTTTGAATACCCAAAAAGCTTTGAAGAGTGCATTTTACAGATTACCTCTGTCTGTAGCTAAATCAATGAATTATGCTCATGGTTTTTATCTTTTACATTGAGAAGATAAAGGTTAAGTGTGTTTACTGTAAAGAGTCCTTTTCATTAATGTTTGTCCAGTAGGAATTTTGTCCAGTGTAAAGACCTCCAGTAACTAGTTTGTGGAAATAGATTAACAAAATGTTGGCCTAATTTCCTAAAGAAAGAAACTGGTTCAATCTTCAAGTTCACTCTTGATTCTCCACTGCCTGCATTGTTTCTTCATCTCAAAGGAAACTTTGAGATAAAATGATATTCAACATCTTTTAATTCTTTGGTGACTATATGTCATTTGGCTGACAGTTTGAAAAGGTACCAGTCAAGCCTGTATAGTGCAACCCACAGAGGGATTGCCAGTTTTTGCATTTTAAAGAAAGCTGAAAGCTGACATTAAGTAATCTAATGAAAATATTTCAAAGATGGCATTACTACTACTTCATAATTTAATGAATTGATTTCTGCAGGACAGAAGTAACTGTGTGGCAATGAGTAAAAGGCCAAGTCTGAGGCAAATTAATGGACCCAAGCTTCCATGCTCCTTTTGCAAAATTTATTACTTACTTCATTTAAATGTGTAATGGGAGCTGCATTTAGTCCATGATAAACCAGACCCAAAATGCTTAATTTTTTCCCCACATAATTATCTTCAAATCCACATGAAAATCCATGGGCCAGAATGATAGCATTTTATATTTACTTTGCCCAGTTGTAAATAACTAGACAAGGTGCCAAGGCAATGGAGAATCAGGCCCTGCTCCTTTTTACTTATTTGCTCACAGAGGTTAACGATTGTCCTTCACCACACTGATCCACCAAGCCATCCTTTCCATGAAAAACTTTTGCAACAAGTTTGAACATGTTACAGTGAAGAATACATTTAGTCGTTTTATGTGATAGCTCAGGATGACCTACATTCCTATCCTGATGGGGCCAATTCATCACTGAATTTATTGGAGTTGCAGCCATTTATAAAATCATAGAATATCAGAGTTGGAAGGGACCTCAGGAGGTCATCTAGTCCAACCCCCTGCTCAAAGCAGGACCAATCCCCAATTTTTGCCCCAGATCCCTAAGTGACCCCCCCAGGATTGAACTCACAACCCTGGGTTTAGCAGGCCAATGCTCAAACCACTCCTCCTGTTGCCACTGTATTTGGCCATTGAAAGCATCAGCCCTATAATCAACTTTCTCACAAATTATCTTTGCAGCCCTTCTGTTATTCTACAATTGGGTAGCCATTCTTTCTCTCAAATGAGCTACAACTTCCTTCAAATTCAGCAAAGGCCTCCCTTCTAAACTAGTTTTACTGAACTAGTTAGAAGAGCCCTTTTTAAATAGTTTTCCTTTATTCCCATTGTTTGTAACATACTTTTGAATATAATACAAATGTCTTTTCTCTACCACTTCTATACATGAATAAATCTTATGTAATATCCTACTGCTAGGCAAAATTGTAGATGCTTCAGGACAGAATAGTTCTGCATTTCTAAACCTATGTAGAAGATGAATGACAGAAGCTTGATATGTACATATAAAAATAAAAGAGCAGACCGGGGTCTTTCTCAGTGTTTGTCCCCAAGGAAAATAAAAAGTTAAATTTATTCATTCCATCCTTTTATACTTCTACCCAATTTCTGCCCTTCTGCATAGGGACAAGTCAGTTGCAGTAGCAGGCATTTATATCCCAGTGGAATTTATTCTTCACAATCGTTGTTTCTTTGTATATTTGTTAATTCTTTGATATGTTTATCAACCTATAAAAAGTAATAGTAAAAAAGGTACTATATGTATGAAACTAGTTTGTAGTCCAGACCAGTAAATATTCCTTGACCTCCATTTTTGACTTGATGAGCTTCCCCAGGTATCATAGATGAAATTATTACGTCCTTATAGAAGAGGTCTTGGTATGAAATTCCATTTTTAATACATTAATAACACTGTTCTTAAGCAATACAGGCCTATTCTCAAACATACAAATGAAACAACAAAAGATGCTATTGTGAAGTAAAAAAAACCCTCTAACTGCATTCTCTGTCTCACTGAGAAAGTGTAGCCAACCTGAAGTCTGAAACCTAAATTAAAAAAAATGAGATGTGTAGTTTGTTATTGTTTACAGAGATGAAATGTATATTGATGCTTTTATCAAAAGGATACATATGAGATAATGCATGCCCCTAAGGTGACCAGATAGCAAATATGAAAATTCGGGACGGGGGTTAGGGGGTAATAGGAGCCAATATATATAAAACAAGTCCCAATATCGGGACTGTCCCTGTAAAACTGGGACATCTGGTCACCCTAAATGACCCCTTTATTTAAAAACAAACAAAGAAAACCTGCATAGAGCTTGGCAAATATTGGGAAACAGTTTCCATTAATACTCATTTGATTTTTTATTAAATTTGCACTGATCTTGTTTACCATCTGCTCTTTCCCCCAAATTAGCCTTCTGTGAAAGAACTTTATTATTATTTATTTCTTTTGTACAGAACCCAAAAGCTCGTGAGGTGCTTTGAAGCACTCCTGTTTTAAGACATGGTTGCTGTCCTAAAGAATTTATATAATCTAGTTTTACAGATGGTGTGATGAGAAGAACAGGTTGAAAAAAAAAAGTGGTTGTGTCAGAAATGGCCTTTTATTGAACATTTTTCTTAAAGGCTTTTTGCCAAGCCCTCTGGCCCAGCAAAGGTCTGCAGAAGCCCAGGGGTACATCACCCTGAGAGGTCTCAGGTGAGATGTTCCAAGATGTTGGAGAGGTGTACAGAGATGGTCTTCAGGAAAAGTATGAGGACAAAGCTCTGTGGAGGCTCTTGCAGCCACACAATTGGAACAGTAGACATGGAGTGTCCCCCAGGGTCACTGTACCATGAAATGAGAGTGAATTTTCTGTCTGCTGAACACCTCTTCGTACAACCCATTTACTTAAACTGTGGTCAGGGACTATTTGGCTGTGAAGGAATAAGTAAATCCAGGTAGATTAATGTTATAATTAAACTGCATGTGCTGGGGTGAGTTTTCAACTGTTCTATTATTTGTGATTGAACACTCATCTCCCCGCACCCCATGTTAAGAAGTGTGTATCCAGTTTTTTCAATCAAGTAACCTAGCTTTTGATTCTCAATACCATCTAAATCAGTGGTTTTCAAACTTTTTTCTGGTGACCCAGTTGAAGAAAATTGTTGATGTCCGTGACTCAATGGAGCTGGGGATGAGGGGTTTGGAGAGTGGGAGGGGCTCAGGGCTGGGGCAGAGGGTTGGAGTGCGGGGGTGAGGCTGTGGGCTGAGGCCAGGAATGAGGGGTTCAGGGTGTGGGGGGGGCTCAGGGCTGGGGCAGGGGATTGGAGCATGGGGGTGGGGTGCGGGCTTACCTGTGGTGGCGCAATGCAGGTGCTAAGGCAGGCTTCCTGCCTGTCCTGGCACTGCGGACCGTGCTGCTCCCTAGAAGTGGGCAGCAGCAGGTCTGGCTCCTAGGCAGAGGTGTGCAAGTGGCTCCATGCGGCTCTCGCCCGCAGAGACCAACCCCCAAGCTCCCATTGGCTGGGAACCGGCCCATGGGAGTGCGGAGCCAGTGCTCGGGGTGGGGACAGCGCGCAGAGCCCCATGGCTGCCCGCCTAGGAGCCGGACCTGCTGCTGGCAGCTTCCAGGGTGCAGCGCGGTGTCAGAACAGGTAGGGACTAGTCTGCCTTAGGTGGGCAGCACCGCCGACGGGACTTTTAACAGCCCGGGTGGCGGTTCTGACCAGAGCCACCGTGACCTAGTGCCTTACATTCCATGACCCAGTACTGGGTCATGACCCACAGTTTGAAAACCACTGATCTAAATCCCTTAAATCCTGCATCTTATTACATCCCCAGGAGTGTGTGTATGCTTTGTCTCTTGAAAGAAGACTAAAAATATTACAGAATTTTTCTGAGAAAATTTGAACTAACTTGCCTCACGTTTAAACTCTCCTGTCCTATATGAGTGAGAACCAGTGATTACCAGCCTCTCAGTCATGCCTGAGCTCTGAAAGTTAGAGTTCCCAAACAGTTTTTAGCTGATTAACAGGTTGTGATCTGAAAGTGTTCAGGGGGAAAAGTCTGCAGCAAATCCTTCAAAAGATGGCAGAAAGAACTAACAAGATAAACACTCAGGTCTGTTATTTCACAGCATGACAAGAACTAAAAATAACATTTGTAGTGAATAATCACTTCAGATACACACACAGTCTATTTCCTGTGGGCTGCAGCAGGACAGACTGAGTGTTAAAGTCCAGGATAGGTGGAAATAAAAAAACCCACCTGTCCTCTTTGTACCCTTAGAGTTATATCGCTTATACAGAACAAGGAATTGTAGAGGATGTAATGCATTTGCTAGAAGTTTTTCTGTGAGTTCAATAAGAGATTTTGTAAAAGAACAGAGAAAAACAAACAAAATCTGATGGCAGCAAGTAAATGGTTAAACTTTTCAAAGATGAATATACCCTCTGAAATACCCTCTTCCCCACACACCTGCCATAGCATTTGCACTAATGGTTGAACATGCTCATTGAGAGATGTCCGTGTTCATCGGTCAAATTTAACATGTATTCCTCTGTTACTATGTGAATACTGAATGTTCTAATCCCTTTAAATGACTTATTTCTTATTGTTTTAAATCAAAGCTGAAGTCCAGTCAGCTTCACTTTAACGGGGTACTGTGGGAGCTAGCTAAACATTGCACACTTTAGTATCTGTGTTCATGGATAAAGAGCAAATTAAGAAATGTTTAAATGGTAGGAAACCTTGGACATTTCTCATTAAAAATATTAATACACTTATTACATTCTTTGCAACAGCAAATAGCAATGTAAATCACATCAGTATTATAGTCATTTTATGAAGCAGTTTTATTCATAGAGTGAACAGGAATTTTGTGTAAGAAAGCTGCTGTCTTCCATTTATGGGCAAATCCTCAACCTGTTTCACAGCCTGAGTAAATGGGAAGACTCACAGAAACTGAGGTGGTGGGTATCCTCCCCCTATACCACAGAGTCCCAGCAAAACCAGTGACTGACAATAACAATAGTAGAAGGTGGAATGTGTTGTGTACAACAACTGTTCTGCCCTGCACCCTCTGTGGGGAATGGCCGATGGATTTGCATAGTTACGGAAGCACCCATTCCTCTTCCCGCAAATGGCCAGCTCTACCTTCTTTACCCCTGTAAGTTGAGAACATTTGATATGCAAATCTGTGGAGAAACAATAAATATGAGACGCCATTATGCCATGTTTAGAATCTCTATTTAAAGTACAATATATACACCCAGTCAAATAGTTCCAAATTATGGAATTTTGTTTTTCTTTTAAAACAGCCTCGGAAATACTTTTTAATTCTTTTGAGCTAATTGAAGAGTAGGCAGAGAAATAAGATGTGTGCTTCTATGTACATGAATTTCTTTCACAACCAACAAAGGCTGAAACAAAGGGTGGGTCTGGAATGTTAATATTAGACTCAATCTGAACTCATATTCACCACTGCATCTTTGCTGCTGTAAGGATATCTACTGTTTGTATAAGAGGTAGTCAGTCTGTCCCTGCAGGCTACACATTTTATACTCTCCATAGTTGGTTGAGCTTTTCCTCACCATTGCGTACATTCTTAATTTGCTGCTGTTTAAACTAAAATGGAAAACTATATTGCTGTGCATTTTGCAGAATGTGCTTTGCTGTGTCATTTGTACCATCTCACTGTGATTAGCAGTATGTGCAGAAAGCATAGCAAGCATGCTTTTCTTTAGTTTTAATTAATTAGAAAATCAGAGTGTATTCAAGTTAAATGTTTTCTGCTATTCACTTACTTCCAAGAATTATTAAAGCATAGTATTGGTTCAGCATAATCATGACTTCCTTCCTCTTCCCTAAAAACAACATAAACTCGCAATTTGTAGCAGAATGGAAGTGATTCCATGATACATCCTTGTCACTAGAGTGGTTGAAAAATTTCAAGCAAAACACAGTTTTGTCAGAAAATGCTGATCTGTCAAACCCAAAGTGTTTAGCTCAGGTCTGAGGAATTTTCATCCCATTACAGACAGTATTTCAATGGCATCTTGCCTGAAGTGCTGCTGGGGAGCTCTTCCATGAGGACTGCCCTTGAGGTGGGGAGTTGGGATTTCATGTTCCAAGGCTCCTGGGCAGCCCCACTATGCCAAGGCTTCCAGGCTCACCTGCTCGAACCAGGGCTCAGTTCCCATATCTGCAGCAGGCACCCTGGAAGCCCTGATAACCCTAGCTTGAGCTGGCCTCTCAGGGCTTCTAGCTCCTTCCCATGGAGCTGGGAGCCTGGGAGACCCATGTCTAGCTGTCTCTCTCTGGGTCTAGATGCACAACTCCATACAAGAGAACCTGGAAACCATGATGAGAACCCCAGCTCGAGCCAGGTCTCTCAGGGCTTCCAGGCTCCCTGCCATGGAGCTGAGAGCCTGAAAGTCCCGGAATGGGTCCACAATTCCAGGGCAGCCCTGCCATAGAGACTGCTCCAGGCTGGAGACCCCACAGCTCCCAGACACCTGAGAGAAGCTCTTTCCCAGAGCTGATCACGGAGAATATTTACTGATAGTCTAACTCAGGTTTTTGCTAGAAAACAAATATAAAAAGGTCATCCAGAGATGAAAAAATATGCACCGAGTAAAGGACAGCAAAGCTTAATTTCAGCTAGAGCCATCCGGAGCAAAGCTCCGGTAAATATTTTCAAACCCTCTGAAGCCACGAGCCGAGACACCTCTACACGGCGCTAAAGAGCCCGGGAACCGGTACCTCCCTACCTCTCCACAGGACTGAAGAGTCCGGAGATCCCCTGCCCTGCAGCTGAAGCCCCGAATGGGTGTGGGGTGGGGCTCTGGGAAATAGTCTCTGAGAATTTAAGTCCTGAAGGACCCTCATTAGTCCCTGATGTAGTTAACTCTCAAAAGTTCAAAGTGCAAGTTCATTTTAATTAAGCAGCCAAAATTGTAGATGCTTATCATTATTTTAATTTGTGAAGCCTAGTGACCTTATCCTTTCCACACAACCTCTTTTTCCAAACAGACTAGTCCCAATGACCTGACATATTATTCACTGGGGTTATACACCGTTCACCTACTCTCTATAAATTGTACAGCTTGACCACACTTCATAGTTCATTATGAAATATATCGACAAGGTCAAATGTCAGTCATTTTTATTGCTGTAAGCCAATAATAATAATATAGTACAGGAGAAATACCAGTCTCTGGGAAGCCATCTCGTGCTGTGATGTCACATGCACCTTATGCAGAAGGTGTGCTCCCAGTGTTACACATTTTAGCTAGTTTTATTTTACAAGTTTCACAGCTCTTTACACATCACAGAAATCCACCCCATCATTTTGACCCCTTCCCTAACTTGTTCTTTCCCTTCCTTATCTCTGTTTTGGATACTAGCATTCTAGGTACTGGTCCATGCAGGTACTTCACTAGTGTGTACTAAGACAAAGAGCAAATGTATCTTGATTTTGAAAAGTTTCCTATCTTCTAATGCCAAATGCTTAGTTCAGCAAATGCAAGGAATTACGGGATATTTAGTAAAAAGAAAAGGAGTACTTGTGGCACCTTATATTCTAACAAATTTATTTGAGCATAAACTTTAGTGTAAGGGAACAGGATTATGGTATAGGCCAGTTTGGCTATATTACGGTTACACAATTTGTGCTTAATGTTATTGGTTCTTAATGAATACATACATATATACACACACACACACACACAATATGAATATGATGAAGATAATACATATTATTAATCATCTTTGCTAGCCAACATATATTATTCAGCACTTGCCCTTTCAGCACTGAGTAGCCAACAATATTGCAAGAGTTCCAAAATCATGAGTCTGATCCCAATCATGGGACTGGATTAAATATGATGCAAAAATCGTATGTAAAGATTGTAGAAAAATAGATTTGGGATTCTTTTTATTTCCTTTCTGGTTTGGTAGTCCGTAGAGTTCTCATTTTCAAGCTATTCACTACAACCAAGAGGGCTAGAAACTTCTTTTGGAAAAATGAAAACTGAGATGCTCATTTAATCCTATATTTCCTGGATCTGGGCCTTAAAGAAAAATTCCAAATCTCATGAGACTTGCTGTAAAATCATGAGAGTTGGCAAGGGATTTAACTTATTCTGGAATTTCACAATTCTACAGCATTGTGTGTAGGTAATTAAAAAATAGATTTAATTAGCTGTCTCTGCTGTACTTCTCAGTCTCTGTTTCTTAAGATTTATCCATACATAATTGATTAAGCTTTTTAACTTTAGTAATGTTGAGTAGAAAATGTGTCTCTCTAGTTTTTGCAAGGAATTACTTTGGGGAGTGTGAAATAATTATTTCTGTAAGTGTCTCTATGGATTTTTATATAAAAAACTGTAGAATAATACAGGCCCAGACAAGCAAAAGACAACCAAACACTTAAAAAGTGTCCAGCATTACTACAATCCTCTACCTCCACAATACTACTTTAGTGATCCATGCATCTCTTACTTGCACATCTGTTTTCTTTTACATAAGAAATTCTTCCTAGACTACATGAAATACTTCATTTCCTTATTGAACTTATTACTAAGGTGCTGTGATGGGGTGTATTTGGCCTTTTGGGGCCCCTTTGCTGGAGGCCTTGCGATCCTATTACATCCCACCCCAGGAAGGAGCAGCAAAGGTGGTTCCTCCTGGCTTGCTGAGAGAGGCTGCACAAAAGCAGCCTGTCAGAGTCCAGAAGGCTCCTATAAAAACAGTTGCAGGGCTTGTGCCGATCAGTTCCTGGCTGGGACCAGAGGAGCAAGAAAGCGTGCTCCTTGATGGTCACAGCAGCTCGAGAGAAAACTAGAAGATGGTTTCTGGTGACATTTGCATTCAATGAGGAGGAACAGGATCTGAGAACTTCAGCCCTGAGTATGGGTGAAGAGAAAGAGACCAGGAAGGAAAAAGCCCAGGAAATAGCAGCAGCTATATGTGGCTCCTGTTTATTGGGTCCCTCGTTGGGACCCAGAGTAGTGGGTGAGCTCGGGTTCCCCCACCAGCCACTGGGAAAAGGGCCTAAGCCCCGAGAAGGGGACAAGGCTCACTTAAAAGCTTGAGTGAAGGGTGGGATTTAATGGGACCAGAGACAGGTCTGAAGACCCCGTTAAGGGCAGATAGTTTTGTTGGACATTTGCTACCCGGAAGGGGTTCATTCATTCTGATGGTGTGACGTGGCCGGAGGGCTGAGCCACTCAAGACCTGTCTAGTGAGGTCAACAACGTACAGGATGTGCCAGAAGCAGGAAAAGTCCTGTAGCATCAGATGCTAGGAGGCAGTCACAAGAGATGAGTGGTCCCCTTCACAAGTACTCCTAGGAAGAAATTTTTGCCTTGTCAACATACTAATCTACCAAGATTTTAAAAGCAGGGCAAGACTTTTAAAGATTGATTTTTATGTGATTTTTTTAAAAGGGCAATTGCTGTCCATTTAAAAAAAATACTTTGTGATCACATGTACTGGTGAAAATTCCTGGAGCAAATAAATTTCTGTTTCAGACAGTAACTTTAGATTCCATGTGGTTTCCATAGCATTATAAAATTTATCAAAAATGTGTGATACTCAGACATTATTATCCAAATGTTACCACCCGGTTTCCATAGCACCAGCACACACTGTTGTCTTGTAGACCACATTGGAACAAGTATACAAGTCCAATATATTCTTTGTATGAATGTAAATTGTTGCAATTTTATTTCTGATACAATATCACATCTTGTAGTATAGTCTGTAATCTTTCATCAAAGTATACATTTAACTTACATTTCCATCTGTTTTGCAGAGATTGAAGTGCAGGAGTTAGGGATAAGCTAGTCCAAGTAACAGTGCATAAAAGTTTTAGACTAGATGAGAAGATACACATTTTAATATGTAAGAGCAGAAGAAAGAATGCAAATATCTTGAAATTATGTGACATTTTGGTTGCTGATTGCTTCCCAAGTTAAAGCCTGTTTGCAGTAATATGAAACGATTTGAAATGTAATTTTTGATTGCTCCCCAAGTTAAAATCACTTTTCAAGGATGAGTGAAGTTTCACTAACTGGTAAACTCTCTGGACACAAATCCTTAAGAGAAACAACATTTGCTGTTTCCTAGTCCTCCCAGTAAATTGACTTATTCTCAAATTTTATTCTCTTACTATTTCATAAGGAAGAATGAGGGGTTAATCCTGGTTAAACATTGTTCTTTTATGCTTGTACATCCTGTTATCATCCTACTGTATTTAAATATTGGCTGAGTCAATTTTTTCATTGGTGCAAGAAAGTTTGGATTGGAAAAAGTTCCATGTCTAGAGCTTTTAAATGCATCCAATTAGGAAATGATTCAATAGGACCAAGAAAAGTATCCAGTTGTGAAAGATCATCTGCAATATAATATAGCCTTGTATTTGGAAGCACTAAACCATCTATTGTTTTATGAGTTTCTAATCTTCCTGTTTTAACTCTTGGCCTTGTCTCTTCCCATAGAAAGGTTTTGATCATGTGCTGAATTACTTTATAGCAATTGAGAAGAAATTTAAGTGGTATCATACTAAATAAGTAATTGAGCTGCTATCATTTTGGATTCAACCCACACAATGAAAGCATTAGTTGGTTCCAGTTCACGAAGTAGACTTGTAGTGATTGGATTACTGTATTAAGTTTGTCTCTTAGCGTATTTTAAAGTCCTCTGTTTAACTATTTCATGCCCATTGGCAAATGTCTGATGTTTCATTCAGATAAGAAGTTATTAGGTCACAAATGGGACAAGGGGGAATGTCTCATTTCTTAGTATATCTGTTACTTTGTTTTTAATAATCTCTCATTCATAGGTGGTAAATTCTGGGGGAAAGTAAGAGATAGAGCAGTGCTTACTTTGTGCCAGGGTTTGCCAGGGCTGAGCCCTGGCACCTCTAGGCTTGGCAGTTCATAGCCCGAGCACCTCTGGGCTTGCTGCATCATTTATGATTGTAAAAAAAAATTGCTTGAGTCCCTGCATGTAGTTGCTTGAGCCCCGGCACCTCTTTCATTACAAGTTAAGCACTGAGGTCTGGTCTACACCGGGGGGGATCGATCTAAGTTACGCAACTTCAGCTATGTGAATAACGTAGCTGAAGTCAACGTACTTATATCTACTCACCGCGGTATCTTCACTGCGGTAAGTCAACTGCTGATGCTCCCCCATCAACTCCGCCTGCGCCTCTCGCTCCGGTGGAGTACCAGAATCGATAGGAGAGTGCTTGGAGGTTGACTTATCGCGTCTGCACTCGACTCAATAAATCAGCTCCCACTGAATCGATCGCTGACCGTCAATCCAGTGGGTAATGTAGACAAGCCCTAAGATAGAGGAAGCATGGAGACTGACTTGCAAGTGTTGCAGTTAGTTGATGGGCTGTGTTCACCTATTACAGATGGCAGAATTATCATTGGAGCTATTGTGTATATTGAGAAGTGTGTGTTTATGTAAAATCTTTTGAAGTTCATTTAAAATCTGCCAGCTTTGTTCAGTTGCTTTCATGCTATCTTTACTAGTGAAAAGAATGAAGAAAGGGTTGAGCTGAGATACTTGTGAAAAGCACTGCACCAACAGAGGCCAGATTTAAGATGCACTGAATTAGGTACTATATCACTGCCTGAAATCCAGCGTATTCTTAGCTTTCAGAAGACTTAGTACATGCCTTTGAACCAAAAAATTAAATGTTCCTTTTTTTGCAGCTTGCCATCCTTCATGCTGACAGGACCATAGTATTCCATGCTTCTTTACTGTAACTCACGTGCCTTCTTTTGTTGATTGTTTGGCAACCTCTAATTGAAATAGGTCTGGGAGGAATATATCTAACAGTTGTAAAATACTGTCTGTTAAAATGCAATCTTATTTCACCATCGGAGTCTCTGGAATCATTACTGGGTCCATGTAAAGCATTATATTTTCATAAATCACCAGTGACTTGGATCTGGGGTTAATGCCCATTCAGCTGAGAGCTAGTGACTTGTGACAGTGCAGCACTATTTATATTATTATTATTATTATTATCTTTAATTGCAAACAGGGAGTTCTCTGATTCCTAGGACAGAACATTTTTACAAGCAGAGTCATGTTGTAATGTGCAAAGACACCAACTGTCAAAACTGTAGTCATTTTGGGTAAGTATAAACCAACTTCAGTCTTGTAGGCAAGGTCAGAATTTTTTTAAAAAGCTGCTGGTAACAAAATAACCGATCTCACAAATGGAAATAATTAAAGGTCAAACAAATTACAAAACATAAATCTTCCATTACTGCTTTACTGAAGGTCACTAATAACAGCACACTTACCAAGGACTGGGTTTAGATCAATATGTATTCTTATCAAAAGCACACAAATGCTTTTCATTTGATCCATAAACTCTTACTTGTAGATTAGGTGTCAGCACTTTGGCTGCCACTTGTGGATGCTCACTTTAAAAATATCAGGCAATTAAAGCACAAGGGGATATGTCCAAATACAGACTTTGATTAATGGAGTGCTTCAAGGTCATTGGTAGATCTTTGATATTCAACTTATTTGTAAAGTTAGAGACTCTTTGCAAATTGAGTTGTTTTAACCTCTGAATTGAGGTTTCAAAATGCATCATTGTAAATTATAATCTGTGTTTGGATTTATTCTGCAATAGTTTATGCAGAATAAACAGACTAAAAAGATACATGGAGCTACAGTAGCTTTTGGGCTTACTTGTGGGAAGTAATCTCAGAATTATTTAAGATTCTATACCAAAAGTAGGTTTGAGGACTGAAGTAGCCTTAAATAAATCGAAGGTCTTGTTGGACGTTTAGACGGTTGACTAACCACATGGTTAAAGATGCTAATGCTAATTATGATGACTTACAAATTATTTGAATGTAGATGTTCTGTAAATAAATAGTTAAATGCATCAGTCAACAAATTCAGGCCCTCTACTTGATTTAATGCAGTAGGTATAAACTGTAGTACATAGATATTTGGAGAGCAGGAGAAGGGATTAGTGGTCTGTACATGCAGATTTCTTCAAAGACACACTGTAACCTTCATAAACCTCTTGGATGACTTTCCTATGTTAGGATGTGAAAATATATAATACATCTTCATTCCTCCATGGTAATTAATGTTGAGGAGTCTGACTCCTAGGCAGACTGTGTTGTTAAAGCTAACAAACTTGCACTTCGTATTCAAGAGGGGGATCTCTACACTTGTCCCAAAATTTAAAAACACATTTAGAAATAGGTTTGTAGGGTTTTATTTTTATTCATATATGTAAATAATATAACACATCCTAATCTACCAGTCTAATTTTATACAACACACACAAAGTATTCCCAGCTATTTATTTAAACTGCAACAGACATGTGGGTTTCTTTGTACTCACAGAACAGTTATATTTCTCAAACCTGTCTTGCAATCCAGCTATTAGAGTTAATGTTTCCCCAGCTTATATCAAGTGGTAGTGTTATCAGAAGTAGAGAGGGCTCAGAGATGAGTGACAAGAGTAGTTAGGGCGTAGGAATACTCATCTGAAAAGAATAGGAATTTGTACTTTAGAGAGGAGAAAAAGGAAAAGAGGTCATATAAAAATATACGTACATAATTAATGGCATAGAGAAGATACTACTGGAGCTTCTATTCATCATGTCTCATAACACAAGAACAAGGGGACAGTCAATGAAAATGCAAGTTGGCAAATTCAAAACTAATAAAAGTACATTGCCACAATATATTATTGAGACAAAGAGTAGGACAGAATTCAAAGAAGAGTTGGACTTTTGTATAGCTAAGGAAGTCCAGAGTTATACTAATATATATTCAAAATAAATTAGCAAAAGATTTGGAAGGAATGTAAGCCCTTGTACTTTAAGTAATAAGCCAACCTTTAGCTGTTGCTGGTTAGCCTACTGTAAGGTTACTGGCAACTTTCTCTGAAGTATATGGTACTAACTGCTGTTGGAGATAGAATATTGGACTAGATGGATGGTTAGTCTGATCCAATATGGCAATTCCAAGATCCTAAGTCCTACTAGGTGTAATCATCAACTTCCCCAAATTAATGGGCTTCCACAGGCAAGCACAGCCTGGTGGCAACATTGGATTATTCAGCCTTTTTTTTTTTTTTACAGAATTATTTATCAGTTACAGAACATACCACTTTACATCTTCAACATTCCATTCAAACACTAACTAAATCATTTGTATTCCCTCTTTATTTCAAAGAAACAAATCTACTAAATAGAACTGTTTATCTTTTGAAAAAAATGTTACATAGGAGAATCCCTGGTAAATGTATTATTCCAATGTCATAAAGAGACTTCCAAAAAGCACTACAATTAAATTATATTACTTTGAATATTTTTTCTATAAATAACAATTCTTTCCCTCACCTTCCTTTCATGCACACAATAATTAACAATGTAAACTGAGATTAATATCAAATGAATACCACATTTAAAAAAATACCCAACAGCATCCCCAAATGGGGTGGTTATTTGCTATTCCCAGATGACTAGCTTTATGCTTATTATAGTTCCAACATCTATTATTCATTTGCGATCAGTGGATGGAGTTCAGTGAACACTGCTCTCTTTTTGTGCCCACGTTTTTTTAACACAGTTATGTGGGTGCAGCTGATGCCATTGGGACATTGGGTGCTACCAGATATATGGGTGCTACGAAATAGTTAAATGACTTAAAGCCATCAATTGTTTCTGCATTTATGTAGCAGGTGTGAAAAGAGAGGCTGTCTTGAAGACCTGTTCAAAATCAAGGTTCTGTGTATCAGTTTATACTCAAAGGCTGTAATGTAGTAATTTTTTTGCTACATCTTTTTATATGTCTGTTAATGTAAATCCATTTTTGTACGTAAACTTCAGACCCAAGTCTGGTCCTAAAGTTGATTTTGACAGATGTTTGATTCTTGTAGATTAAGGGATTGTACACAGTGGACCAGAACATGGTACATTTGCTGCACGTTAATACAGGATATTCAGAAAGTATCTTTGATGAGTCAATATATTTATTGTATAAATTATTATGTAGAGTAAACATATCCTATTTTTGTAATTGGGGCATAGTTTTCATGTCGGAGATTCTCAATTCCACAGCTTGCATCCTTTAGGAAAATGACTCTACCTTCCTTTCTATTGTAGCATGGTATTCTTGCATACCATTCAAATGAACTGGTAATAGCTACCTCTACAGTTGAGTGAGACCAAGTTGGTATTGAGGTCACGTGAGAGCCACCCACATTATTGAAGTGGAACAACTATTTCCTCCCTTTGATGAGTGAGATTTAGGAGAAAAAGTACCTTTGGTGAGGAACTTACACTTTTAAACACAGCCACAGAGTGAGGTATCAATTTTAGGACAGCAATTCAAAGCAATGATGGAATGTGAAATCAAGATGAGCAATAAAAATATAATTCTTCTTCGAGTGCTTGCTCATATCTATTCCAGTGTAGGTGTGCGACTGCCCCAAGCAAAGACACCAGAAAGTTTTTAAAATCCTTCAGTGTGTCCCAGACACTAAGTCCCTTATTTACAGCTGCTTGTGCAGTCATGCCTTTTTCCACCTCCAAAAATATGCTTTTATGTGTGATAGAATCATAGAATATCAGGGTTGGAAGGGACCTCAGGAGGTCATCTAGTCCAACCCTCTGCTCAAAGCAGGACCAGTCCCCAGCTAAATCATCCCAGCCAGGGCTTTGTCAAGCCTGACCTTAAAAACTTCTAAGGAAGGAGATTTCACCACCTTCCTAGGTAACGCATTCCAGTGTTTCACCACCCTCCTAGTGAAAAAGTTTTTCCTAATATCCAACCTAAACCTTCCCCACTGCAACTTGAGACCATTACTCCACCTAATTCTGTCATCTGCTACCACTGAGAACAGTCTAGATCCATCCTCTTTGGAACCCCCTTTCAGGTAGTTGAAAGCAGCTATCAAATCCCCCTCATTCTTCTCTTCCGCAGACTAAACAATCCCAGTTCCCTCAGCCTCTCCTCATGAGTCATGTGTTCCAGTCCCCTAATCATTTTTGTTGCCCTCTGCTGGATGTTTTCCAATTTTTCCACATCCTTCTTGTAGTGTAGGGCCCAAAACTGGACACAGTACTCCAGATGAGGCCTCACCAATGTCGAGTAGAGGGGAACGATCACGTCCCTCGATCTGCTGGCAATGCCCCTACATATACATCCCAAAATGCCATTGGCCTTCTTGGCAACAACGGCACACTGTTGACTCATATCCAGCTTCTCGTCCACTGTAACCCCTAGGTCCTTTTCTGCAGAACTGCTGCCAAGCCATTCGGTCCCTAGTCTGTAGCGGTGCATGTGATTCTTCCGTCCTAAGTGCAGGACTCTGCACTTGTCCTTGTTGAATCTCATCAGATTTCTTTTGGCCCAATCCTCTAATTTGTCCAGGTCCCTCTGTATCCAATCCCTACCCTCCAGCATATCTACCTCTTCTCCCAGTTTAGTGTCATCTGCAAACTTGCTGAGGGTGTAATCCACACCATCCTCCAGATCATTAATGAAGATATTGAACAAAAACGCCCGAGGACCGACTCTTGGGGCACTCCGCTTGATACCGGCTGCCAACTAGACATGGAGCCATTGATCACCACCCATTGAGCCCAACAATCTAGCCAGCTTTCTGTCCACCTTATAATCCATTCATCTAGCCCATACTTCTTTAACTTGCTGGCAAGAATACTGTGGGAGACCGTGTCAAAAGCTTTGCTAAAGTCAAGACACTACACGTCCACTGCTTTCTCCTCATCCACAGAGCCAGTTATCTCGTCATAGAAGGCAATTAGATTAGTCAGGCATGACTTGCCCTTGGTGAATCCATGCTGACTGTTCCTGATCACTTTCCTCTTCTCTAAGTGCTTCAGAATTGATTCCTTGAGGACCTGCTCCATGATTTTTCCAGGGACTGAGGTGAGGCTATCTGGCCTGTATTTCCCAGGATCCTCCTCCTTCCCTTTTTTAAAGATGGGCACTACATTAGCCTTTTTCCAGTCGTCTGGACCTCCCCCGATCACCATGAGTTTTGAAAGATAATGACCAGTGGCTCTGCAATCACATCCGCCAACTCCCTTAGCACTCTCGGGTGTAGCGCATCCAGCCCCATGGACTTGTGCTTGTCCAGCTTTTCTAAATAGTCCTGCACCACTTCTTTCTCCACAGAGGGCTGGTCACCTCCTCCCCATGCTGTGCTGCCCAGTGCAGTAGTCTGGGAGCTGACTATATTTGTGAAGACAGAGGCAAAAAAAGCATTGAGTACATTAGCTTTTTCCACATCCTCTGTCACTAGGTTGCCTCCCTTATTCAGTAAGGGGCCCACACTTTCCCTGACTTTCTTCTTGTTGCTAACATACCTGAAGAAACCCTTCTTGTTACTCTTAACATCTCTTGCTAGCTGCATCTCCAGGTCTGATTTGGATTTCCTGATTTCACTCCTCCTTGCCCAAGCAATATTTTTATACTCTTCCCTGGTCATTTGTCCAATCTTCCACTTCTTGTAAGCTTCTTTTTTGTGTTTAAGATCAGTAAGGATTTCACTGTTAAGCCAAGCTGGTCGCCTGCCATATTTACTATTCTTTCTACACGTCAGGAGGGTTTGTCCCTGCAACCTCAATAAGGATTCTTTAAAATACAGCCAGCTCTCCTGGACTCCTTTCCCCCTCAGGTTATTCTCCCAGGGGATCCTGCCCATCAGGATCCTGAGCTTGTCAAAGTCTGCTTTTCTGAAGTCCAGGGTCCGTATTTTGCTGCTCTTCTTTCTTCCCTGTGTCAGGATCCTGAACTCGACCATCTCATGGTCACTGCCTCCCAAGTTCCCATCCACTTTTGCTTGATAGTTTTGTTCTAATGATCCTTTTGGGCATTGATCCAAATCTGTTTTGACCACTATGATTATTATTGCTTTGTAACTTGAATAAATAAATGGCAACACTTTAAAATAATTCAATAATTATTAATGCCTTAGATATTTATTGTAATAAAATTAATTATTATGAATTATCTTGAACTAAAGTAATTCAGCATTAATGAATGGATGACTATATTAAAATCCTGTCAAATAAAGACATTTCATCTGTAGCTTTGTATTTTCCATGGTGGCTCGGTTTGACCCAGAACAAATTGGTTCTGTTATGGGACTTCTTGTTTTGCCTTTCTGCTTGCCCATTTTTAGAAAGGAAAATGAAAGGACCTGAATGTTTCATCATCATCTCATTTAGTTGTACAAAGTTTTTATTTTATTTTATTTTAGTTGCAGTAAAATAAAACTACTTCTTAGAGCTTTTACCCTTAAATTTATTAAGGAATTACCAAACCCATGGGAAAGAACGTGTGTCTCAATTAAAATCTCTAAAGCAGAGGTCACATTTTAAGTACTGCTGTTGCACTGTTATCAGCTACTGATGCTTTCAGCTAGCGTTTAATCAACTTTCACCTCTTGAACCTTTCCTATTTAGAGTAGCTATTCATTGAGATAACCCAGGGAGAAGAAGATGACATGATGAGACTGAGAAAGAATTAACTATGTGTAAATCCATACGGTTAAAACCTGTTGTACTCAAGATAATATATTTTCTGTTCTCTCTCGCGCGCGCACACACACACAGTGTATTAGTTTAATTCTTTTTCTGCTCATCATTAAATTTACCTGCCCTGTGAGTCATTAAAATCAGTAGTGTGTAAAGATGTACCAAACATACAGATGTACGTAGGCTGGTCCTAGGATCTGCAGGGCTCCAAGCTGTGAGGGAAGGAAAAATCTGGTGATGAGTTTCCTATCCCACTGGTTCCAATACCAGAGGGAGAGCTTGGGATGGATTCCTTTAAGCAGCACAATACAGCAGTGCTTGTGATTGGGCCCCCAGAACCCTTTCATACTGTGTTAAGCAGCAAGTGCTGCAGAGCACAAGGGGATATATGCTGTTCCTGTTTGGGATACCAGCAAACACTGTACTGTGGGTTATGCTCTGATGCCACAGGGTGTCTCAGGGTCTCTCCATTCAGCCTCTACCACTATCTTTCCCCTTCAGTTTGCTTGACAATAGTAGGCCTAGAATTTGTTCCTCTGTGAAAAAATCGTACGTTTTTAATGGGAGACTGAAAGAAGGCACAGGTTTAAGTTTACTGTTTATTACAGTTCAACACAGAGGTTCTGTATTAGTGGATAGCTGGAGAAACTTCACTTCAAATGAATGCCTGCTTTGTGCAAGAAAGCTTTTCAGAAGTGAGCTGGCAAGCTTGTCTCTGGCCATAACATGTTTTGCACATTTCACATGATACATGAAGATTTTGTTACATGGAAATGAGTTTTCACCCTAGCTACACCTGTGTTAAATATAGTCATTTAAACACCTACAGCCCCAAGAGCTTTCATGGTTGTTTTTAATTCCATTTTTTTTTTTTGCTGCTTATTTATTTTCTTATTAAAAATTAAAAACAGTTTGACTTTAGGTCTATTTGATTTTGTCTTGGTGTCCCCTATTCATAGATAAACAGGTTACAAAGTCCAATTTAAAATCATTACTTTCAGCAATGCATGCCCGTTAATGTTTTGCTTTTACTTCTGGAGACCTGCACATTTTGTCGGTCAATTATTTCTTTGTAAACAGGAAACACACAGATCTAATTATTGTGATAGACTATCCAATTTTCCCCCACCATCCACACCCCCAGTGCATTTAGTGTTTGAGTCCCAGCCTTCATTGTTCTAGGATACAGTTGTGGCTATGAAACATAATAGAAAATGGAAATAAAAGCAAGCCAGTCCAATTTTCTTTTTCACTTGAAATAATATAATCTTGAGCCTTCCTTTGACAGTACTAGGAAGAGAAGGTATTTAAAAGAATAAAATGCTGTAAATACATGAGAGAGCCAGATACACAGGGTATTAAAAACGTTTTTTTGTTTTATGAAAGTTTTATTTTACTAAGTCTGCAAACCAGCTTCCTGGAAAAATTTTGCTTGGTCGACAGTCTTTCCAGTTTTGGTGTGGTGTTTACAAGTTATAGTTTGTTTTATTTATATGAGCCAATGAGGCCATCTGAAGTATTTAGCCTGGCAGAAAATCCCTACAGGAGGTTCCATACTCTATAAAAAGGACAGGGCACACCCTGAACTCTAATCTAACATTTCTTAATCTTGTCTTGTCATTTAGACTGGGGTGGCCAACATGCAGTCCACGGCTATAATAGATCCAATATATCCATTGCTGTTGTCCTCTTGTATATAGAGATACAATCTCTAAGGGCCACATCCCTGTATTAAGTGTGAAGATCGTTACAATCTGTTCCACTGGTCCATCGTTTTCGCTTACTCTCTGGAAATAGAGTTAACTATTTATGGAAAAGAGGGAACACAGGAAAATGTCATTCTTATGATGACTCCAAGATGATCTCACTTTCTGTGGCTTGTTTTCCTCCTTTCTAATAGGTAGGTAGCAGCCTATCACATGAAGGATTTTTTGTGTCCTTTGATAGACTCTTATTATTATTCCTTTGAGTTGTTTTTCCGTCTACCTTTGCTGAAGGTGATGTACTGGAAGGCATCTACTGGAAGTTTGTTTTCCTGTTTTCCATTTTGTTTATTTGATTGCTTGCTTTCTTTTACACGTTTGCCTTCTATGAAATGAAAGGAAAGTAATGCAGAAAGTAATGCATTCAGAGCATTCTATTACATTGTGTAATAGCATCAGTCTACTCTATCATATGACACTGCTTCTATTATGGAGACAGTGCATTCTTGGACACACAAGAACAGCCATATTGGGTCAGACCAGTGATCCATCTGGTCCAGTATCCTGTCTTCCAACAGTGTCCAATGCCACGTGCTTCAGAGGAAATTAACAGAACAGGTAATCATCAAGTGATCCATCCCCTATCATCCACTCCCTGCTTCTGGCAGTAAGGGGCTAGAGATACCCAGATCATGGGATTGCATCCCTGACCATCCTGGCTAATAGATGGTGATGGACCTATCCTCCATGAACTTATCTAGTTCTTTTTTTAACCCTGTTATAGTATTGGACTTCACAACATCCCCTGGCAACAAGTTCCACAGGTTGACTATGCATTGTGTGAAAAAGTACTTCCTTTTGTTTGTTTTAAACCTGATACCTATTAATTTCATTGGGTGATCTCTGGTTCTTGTGTTATGGGAAGGAGTAAATAACATATCCTCATTCACTTTCTCCATACCATTCATGATTTTATAGACCTCTATCATATTCCCCCTTAGTCGTCTCTTTTCCAAGCTGAAAAAGTCCTCGTCTTTGTAATCTCTCCTCATATGGATGCTGTTTCATACCCCTAATCGTTTTTGTTGCCCTTCTCTGTACCTTTTCCCATTCCAACATATTTTTTTTAATGGGGTTTCCAGAATTCTAGATAGTATTCAAGGTGTGGTCATACCATGGGTTTATATAGTGGCAGTATGATATATATTTTTGTTTTATTATCAATCCTTTTCCTAATGGTTCCTAATATTCTATTAGTTTTTTGACTGCTGCTGCACACTGAGCAGATGTTTGCATAGAACTATTCACAATGGCTCCAAGATCTCTTTCTTGAGTGATAGCAGCAAATATAGATCCCATCATTTTGTATGTGTAGTTGAGATTGTTTTCCAAATTCGATTACTTTGCATTTATCAACATCTGACTCATGGAAACTCCAGAGCATACAGGATATTTCCACTGCTTTCAAGAGAGTGCTGTTTGTGAGAGGTCACCTTCTAACACAATGGAATATCAACAAACATAGGTTCTTGATGAGCATCTGGAAAATATGAAAGAGGACCTGTTGGGGGTGAGTAGGATAAAAGATGGGGTGCCAAGAAGTGAGAAGAGAAGTCAGAGACCTGAAAATCTTTGGATAAACATCTAAAAGTTCTGTGACTTAACTAACCTTATAGAATTTCTAAGGTTTGACTAGCTCTGTTTAGCATGTTCCAATATTCACTGCTTCTACTCATTTGGGGCTAGTACCTCAAGAGCAAACCATTTCTGAATATACGGATACATAACATAAAATACATAAAACCAAATACAGGACAAGCATCTTTGCTATTAACCATCATAACAGATCAATGTAGCAGGTAGTTAGCCCCATCCCTCATATTATTCACAGCGTGAAGCAATATAATTTTGTAACCTACTTTTAAAATAATCATCTACCAATACTTGTGGCCATCTGTCCATACAGAGAAGGAAGTGTGTGAAGAGAAGTCTGAAACTGCAAGGGTATCATCTGCATCTTATTTTGGAGAGCTGCAAACAGACTCAATTTGAACTCTGGTTTGGGAAACAACATAAGAAAGAACCTTATCTGTTTCAATGCGCACACAGTAGGTTTAACAGTTCAAACATAATTCCATTCCAAACGGCCCAGAGCATTCAATACGTACAGCTATTCTGATTTGGATCACGCCTTTTCAGCAGACCTTCTTATATTGTTGAATACCAGAATTGTTTAAATAAATAGAGCTGTATTTTTTCAACCCTGAAGCAGACAATGAATTTTCAACCACTTAGGCAACCAAATACTTATAGCATTCCAGGCTCAGTATTGTGTGATGGTTTTCTAACAAGACAAATACTGCTGGTTTTCTACATTCTAGGCCTGTGCTGAATATGCATACCAGTGTACAGATTCTTTTTGCCAGTAATCTTTTTCAGATTAAAATTAGAAACGCAGTTAAACCAATATGTGTTTGACTGTTGCGTCTTTCTTGCTTTGGCCAGAATGTCCTCCTTGTTAACTGAATCATTTCACAGCCAGATAAACATGGACACTTGCTTTTAAGCAAGCCCAATCAGCCATTTTGAAGTCATTGAACAAGTCTGCCATGGCAAAGATTTCAGAAATTGCACATGTTGATAATTAATTTGGGGAAAAAATCAAGTTCACATTAATTGATGTCCTCTGAATATAATGAAAAGAATCACAGATTTGGTAGTTGGATGATCAGCTCCACTTGCCTCATGGACCAAGGCACAGCTCTTCTTCCTGCCTTTGAAGCAGATTTTGGTACCCACCTTATGTTGAGTATCACCTTACTCTTTGACTGGTCCTATTCTACTCCACAGGATTAAGGGGAACAGAATCTAACCCTTAATGATTAAACGGGGGCATGCCTATGTGATGAGCTTTTGTGCACCACCACCTCATTCAGCTGCACACTCTCTGTCTATCATTGGCAACTGTACTACTTTAATCCTCAGTCTCATGTAATCTAGCACATTCTGGAATGACAGGAGTCAAAGCTCCACTGAGGTTTGATCATGTGATATGAGATGTGCGTAGCTCTAGAGCTGCAGATCCAGCACAGAGGCTGGTTATAGGGGGCAGAGGTGTAAGGAGGTTGGCCAGTAGAAACAAGGTCTTAATCTGAATCGCTGACACCCTGAATCACTGGTATGTTTGCCCCAAAAGTTTAGGAATCTCTATGCTATTATATTAATCTTTTGTAATCTACAACTATTATTTCCTTATATAAAAAAGTAATAGGGAGAATATGCATATAAGTTGATTTTTCAAAAATTCGGAACCATTTACCAATGAAAAACTATAATGTCAGTTCAGACAGCCTTATACATTCTCTGAAAAGCTAAACTCCTACCATAGACAGATCTGTAATCCTTTTTCTACCAAATTAATTTATGTCAAGTCTGGCTGAGCTGGTTTGTTAATGCAGATGCAGAGCCTAAAAAACCATTCTAGGATGCCAGCTAATTTTCTGCTGATCATCCATGGAGTTTTTTTTCCCTCACCATTCAAACTTCAGAACCTATTCAGTTAGGTTTCCAGTAAAACTTGTCCTGTTTTTAGTTCAGATTGTTTCTACTGCCATTCATTCCTTGGGATCTCCAGATTGTAGGCTATTCAGAAAAAATAAATTCCATCTGCCTGAGGAATGCACATCTGCCTGAGGTGAACTGGTTAAGTTTTGGTAAACTAGAATGGCAAGGGAGTCACAATCAGGCTTCCAGTCACAATTAGAGTTATTCATAGTGTATAGTGTATTCATCCAATTTAATTTTTTTCTTGACATTGACTAATAATAGATCTGATCTTTAAATATTTGTTTATTATTCAAAATGTGACATAATTCAGCCTATTGTTCTTTAATTGAGTTTACCACATGTATTGCTTGTTCATTATTACCACTGTGATGTCATCTTATTCAGATGGTATTGTTTTTTTATACTGATTAGATAACTGTTATGTTAATAAAGTCTTTTCAAGTCACTGGGCTCATCCCACGAAGGGGATGGAGGAAGTTTGTAAAGTGAGGAGGAACTAGTTAAGCAGGATCAGGGAATTTTTGTATACTTCAGACCTTTGCTCTTCAGAGCTCTTGAATCAAGCCTAGGTTGACACATCACAGTAGAAGAAGTCAGGGATGAAATCCTTATTCCATTGAAGCAATGGCAAAAATCTAATTGATTTGAGCAGGGCTAGGATTTCACTCTGGGATAGTATAATATTAACTGGATCAGATTTAAAATTAATTTTATCTCAAAACAGTCAAAGTAATTGTGTGGGTTATGGCTCAGAGGTGTCGCCAGATCCTTATCCTTAATTAATTGTCTCTTGTTAGGGTCTCTAGTTAATCTTTATGTGTTTTAAGGTACCAACAGTGCATTTACATACCTTTGTCCACCTTGTATAGGTGTATCAGATAAACGGTTCTGGTCTTGGCTTTTGGGAATGCAGTCCCGCCACATCATGCTTTGTTGTTGAGCATTGTACAGTAATATTTTGTCTATTGAGTGCACTACTGTATTCACTGTGACATGGGGAGACAATGTATGCACAGGGTTAGTTGAGGAAGGTGCAGTTGGATTCCCAAAATAACTTTCGCCATAGGGCACGGGGAAGGGATTGGTGGAGTTTTTCAACTTCAATCTTTTATATTACTTATATTCAGCTTCCAACTGCCTTTCCTGGTCATAAACACAACAAGCAGCAAGAGAGGAAGCAGTTATTACTGTACTTGGAAATGTGGTTTGTTTATCAATAGGATGTCAATCACAGTCAACCAAATTTATTAACCCATGAGTTTTAATCAAAATTATTCAGCACAAATACAGAAAGATAGGGGTTACATATTTTACCACTCCATCGATCTGGGGTACAACCAACAGCATGGACTTTTCCAGAAATATAATTCACTGCTGAGTAGTATATATGCCTTAGGCTGTTGCCATAGGCACAGCCTCCCCAAAATTGGTTTGATTCATTCTTACCCTAATATTTCCATTCCCATTCAGTTTGCACTTGCTATACAAGGTTGTTGGAAATTTGTACCTGTTTCTAGCAACAGTTATGAGTTGCTTATTATTTTTACAAACCTTAGCAAATTGCTATGTTTATCTCTGTGTGTGCCAAGAACAAATTCATACACACAGCTTTTAATATATTTCTGTATGAGGAGAAATGGTTCGCTTTAGCATAAGTATGGATTCTCTTAAGAATACATACTGGCTAAATAATTTTGGTAACAGTGTAGGAGGAAAGGATCTGCCCTGTCCAAAAATTACATTTAAGCCTAACAGACATTACTGTAATCCCCACAAGCTGGTACTTCTGATGTTCAGCTGTCTATTCTGGATAAAGTGACTGGGCAATGAAGATGATTTACTACTTTTGCTTGAAACAAAGTTAATTTAGTCACAAAAATAAATTTGGACCCAGAACTAATTTTCCATGACTATTCCTATGAACAAAGTTTTGGGTACATGAATAGAAAAGTGGTGTAAATACACTGTACCAGAACTTAATTTCTGATTTACCTAAATGTTCAATCACAAATTTCACCACTAGTCACACTGCAGACTCTTGGCAATAGATGTACAGTGAGCATATAGTTTTCAGTAAGAATCTATAGGTACAGATGAAAAGAAGAAATACATGCTGAACTGTTATGAGATTACTTCTATGACAAAAAGAGCAGGGCTTGCTGCCTATATCAGTGTCAGCATAGATATATTTGTGACATACTCCTCTCTATGATTGCTGCTTGTAGCTGATTATTTTATGATGGTTGGCTGAAGATGTGCACTTTACAATAAAGGGCAGGTTGCTTGATTAAAAAGCGAGGTAAGGAAATGAATGGTAGGAGGTCAATGAGTATGGAGACAACAACTATCTTTTTTTGGCCAAGTGGCTGCTACTTTATTTAACCTTAAGATAGCTTCTAAATGCAACTGGTCCTGGAAGCAGTGAAGAAAGGGGACAGGGATTAAGGCCACAGTCACCCCAGGCTATCAACAGCTTTCCCATCTTTTCACGTTCAGATCAACAGCATACCAACATTTCCTGGGGGACAGCCCCACGCAGAGGTGCCACATCAAACAACTCCTAGGCCTTGTAAACATGCCCAGATTACTTTGTCAATCTAACCCCTTTTTCTGATGCTGGGCTGATGTCAAATTTGCAGTGGTTCAAAGAGTTTTATCTTCACCCACTGCTGTTCTTCTGTAGGTGAGTCTTTATCAACTGACCAATGCCAGCATTTGAAAGAAGCAATAGGAGTTAACTCATGATGGCCTCTACCAAGGAGGACTGCCATTGGCCAGCAGTTTCTGTGGCATGATCAGGAGTGTGGCGCTGTCCCTTGCCTTTACCTAACAATATGGGCCGTCAGAGAATATGAATGAAAATATATATATTATGTTATATTTATACTCCTAGACAAAAACAAAGTACGTATATAAAGTTCCAGTTTTTTATATATACACACACACTTGATTATTCACCTTTCTCTTTAATAAATACTGATGCTAGAAAAACAGGGCTATTGCTCTTTCGTGAGTAATCTCAGAAGTACCCTCAGAAGGTATTCTTGCATTCTAAACTGTGTTTGTTGACCCATGTGGTAGGGGAAAAAAATTAGTCTTTTGGAGAAGTGAACTCTTCTGATCGATGCTTGAGACTGTATGTTTCAAAGCCACAAAAAGGGCATAAGATTGTGTCTCTATCAATTAACAATTCAAGGGCTGCTCCTTTCTCATTCAAGCATTAATGCAACTTCACTGGAGAAATAGCAAGGCTGGAATGGGGTACTCATTTTTAGAGGTCAAAGATCTCATTTGAAGAAAACAAAAATATCCAGATGTTTCCAAAGTACTGTCCTCCAGTATCGCTGCTATGCCAGCATAGTTAACCAAGACCTGCGTTTTTGTGATATTCTTAGAGCAAGTAAATGCAGTGCAGGTCATAGATATCCAATATTTTAAAAAAACAGGTGAGAGAAAGAGATGGTGCTGGATCTGAATACCCCTAAACTTTGGGAGAGGAAGACTTCAAAATCCAAATAAAACCAAATCTGAATTTTATAAACAACCTGTATCTTCACAATGGGGTGCACCAAGCCTCTGACATTGAATATAACTTAATATTGGGATGTGAAATTTGGATGCAGATCAGGTTTTTGCAACATGAACCCATCTCCAGTAAAAATATAACACAGAGTATCAGAATATAATGGAATAATAATAATAGTAATAAAACCCTTTATGTCCAAATGACCCCAAACTAGAGAGACTGGATCTTCTAGACAGGCTGAGAAGAGCTGAGCACAAATCTGTAGCCAGACATGAAAGGCAGCTCTACGTTTGTTTCCCTGGCCTTCATCCTGAGGCTGCCAAATGCTGGTTTGGTCCCTGTTGCAAGTTAGAAGGCTCTTCTATCTTGTACCAGCTACCAAGGCATCTATGTTCTGCTCCCGCAGCCAGGGATCAGCTGGGCAGAAAGGAGACCTAGACATGACCACTTTTTGTCATCCTTGTTCCTTGTGTCAGCACCTGGGTGGAGCGTTTGGTGTAAAGCCATTCCACTGGCTCGACAGCACCCTTCAGTGGCCAAATCCACTAGTATAAGGGCTATTTTGCACAACTAAAGTGATATAAAGCAGCCGGAGCACTCTGTAGAATCAGGGCAATTATTTTTATGGGAAAATGTTTCAGTACTTATACAGTGCAAAAAGTCATTGTGATTTTACCTTCCTGTCACATTAGCATGTTTTGGGGGAATAGTTTAATGCAAAAGTAGTGTTACTTCAGGAATCGCAGTATCACTTCTGGCAGTCAAATTCATATTTAGTCCTCAGTGGCAAAATATTTGTGGCAGAGGATAAAGGAAGAAGTTGAACCCTGTAAAACATTTGTTAACAAACAAAATGCTGTCAGTTGGAAACAAATGACTTCATCCCTCGATAGGGAAATCTGTAAACAGGATGAGCCAAAGAATTTTACAAATATCTTTGGATGCTTTGCTAAGTTTTATTGGCTTGAAAGCTGGTTTGGAAGATTGGTTTGGTCCTACAAGGCAGTTCAATTGCTTGAAGCATGGCAGAGTGATATGAAATAGATGAAAGATCAGTAAATGTCAAAATGAGCAGAAATAATGGTAGCTACATTATTTCATACATGGCTCCTTTCGCCCATACACATCTTTTAAAAATAGGCAACTGGGGGGCTGCCAGTTCAGTTCTCCACCATCCAGCCAGGCTCCAGGCTGAACAAGAAAAGGTTTCACTTGTCAGCTGGAAGATGTACTCTGGTGAGAACTGTTTCCAAACAATATGTCATTTTAAGGATCTAAAAATAAAATAACTTTAATAGCAGATGCATACATTCCCAGTTAATTTATTCATTGTACTTTGTTGCATGTCTTGGGAGGAGCATCCTCTCTTCAGAGAATTGGTTAGCACCAGATAAGGCTGCCTGTAGCTCTGAGATGTGCCTGTGAAAGGAAATTCTGGTTATTTATGGCATCTATTGTAATGATATGGGTGAACCCGCGTTATGGGTTGAGTTAAAACCCCATTGAGATTGGTGTGTGAACTCACCCTTCAGTTAACATAACCGTAAGCATAAGTGCACCACCTAAGACAAACTGAATATGTAAACCTGCCCCAAAGCTTTTGGTTGAGTATTGGTTTTGGTAGGTGTGTGAAGATGGAACAGACAAAAACTGGGAAAGACTGAGGCCTGATCTACACCTAAAACTTAGGTCAACCTAGCTATGGTGATCAGGGCTGTGAAAAATTTTGCTCCCTGAGCACCATAGTTAGGTTGACCTAATCTCCAGTGTAGTTGCAGCTAGGTCAATGGAAGCATTAGTCCATTGATCTAGCTACTGTCTCTCAGAGAGGTGGATTGCCTACATTAATGGAATCCCCCCTTCCATTGATGTAGGAAGCTGCAGGGCTATAGCTGTGCTCTAGACATAAATCAGAGACAGAGAGACTGCAGGAGCAGCTGAAAAAGCATGGTGGCTGTCCCGGGAAGAAACCTGGGAAGAGGTTGTTGGGTCATGTGTGCAGGCTGAAAAGAGTGTTCTCATAACAGTACGTTCCACAGATAACCAGAATTTCCTTTCCCAGGCACACCTCAGAGCTACAGGCAGCCTTATCTGGTGCTGACCAATTCTCTTCAGAGAGAATGCTCGTCCCAAGACATGCAACAAAGTACATTGGTGCTGTGAGGAAAAAAAAGCTGTTTCTTGCTATTTGATTCCTTCTGCGTTAAGAGAAACAGAACTTGGTATATTCTTTGTAAATAGAAACAACCACATCAAATAAATACTGATCACCAATTTCTGCTTCCAATTGGCATATCCATAGGGCCCTGAACTTGACTAGCTGCTTCGGTCAAAAGGGGGGAACAGTACCAGTGAATCTTTGTTCTGATGTTTAGTAAGTTTGTCATGCTCTGTAGAGTGACTCATGAACGTGAGTGCCAACTTCAGGGCAGACTGTTAGAAATAAGGGCACAAACACCAAATGGTTGTGTGTTCTATAATTAGATTTTGCCAACCAGATATCAAGTGTGAACTCCGCAAGCACTGTAACAGCGTTAACAAGGAGTTACAGACAGTCCCCTTAGCACACTGGGCTATCTTGCCACCCATGCAAGCCTGCCTTTCTGATAGATGGTTCCTTTTACCAAAAATCACATCAATATTCAGGTTACTCCCAGTCCCAAAGGACCAGTCACTTACCCCAATTATATACCTTAGATCTCTCACCGAAGACAACACTTGTAGCCAATCCTGTAATAAACTAACTAAAGATTTATTAACTAGGAAAAAGAAATGAGTTATGTATCAGGTTAAAACAGGTAAACATACACTCACAAATGAGTTAGTCTTAATAGGTAATAGAAGCTGCTGTAATATGTAAGTTCTATATGTCTTCTACGGCCAACTCAAGCTAGCTTGGGGATCCCTTCCTTTAAGCTTAGAAATATTGCCCTCTTTGAATTGCAAGCAGCACAGTGATACAGTTGTTTCTGGTCAGGGCTTTTTATTCCCTTACCCCAGACTTCAAACTGTGATGGGACGAGGGTTTTTGCATGTTTCCTCTTAATGAATGTGAGGGGAGAAATCAACAAAGTCTTTTGTCCATGGGTGTTCCACAATGGTTCATCTGGTGTCTATAGGCCTTCTTTAGTTGGGGAGGAGATAATCTTGTGATAAACCTCTTGTGATAAACTAGTATTTCACACTTAATCATGCATCGCTCCTGACTGTGGGGGTTTCCAGTTACAAAGCAAACACTTAAATACTACTTTATAGAATGGGATACAGATATTGTAAGTGAGATTAATGCATGCAGCAACCGGCAAGCATTTCATAAAGTCAAACACTAAATACATCTCTCTAAATCTAATGCCCATTTTAACAATACTACCACAGAGATGAGCCAGATTGGTTTCCAGTTACGCTTTTGTCAGTGTTCAGTGAGGCCTAGGGGCCTTGACCTGAGCTGGCACCTGCTCTGCCACTATCACAAAGTTCTATTTTGATTTTCTCATGAAGGCAATTAAACTCATGAATACTTCAAAGTGTATTGAAACAGACACTTTATTTGTATTTAGCCATCATAAAATCCCCTTATTCTATATAACAACCACAAAAATGAGCACCTCTTGGATCTATGTAATACAGTTCTTCTTGCAGGTTCCTCTTGCATCTGTAACCTGTCCTGGATGGTATCTGTAAATATCGTGTATCTTAAATATGTATAAATTCCAATGTATTGGTATGAATTATCACATTTTGAATACAGCCCCATGATTGCTTAGCAAAATCCTGAAGCCTTGTGTGAATAACTTTTTTGATTCCCACACTTACTAAATACACTCATATGTTTCTAAATACACAAACCTATACATTGTCCTCATGTCCCGAGGTGATACTGAAGTCAATATTGGTAAGCTCAAACTGAAGTTAGTGAAAGTAGAGTACTGACACCAGCTGTGAATTTAGCCTTCCCACCTCTGGTAATTTTTCCCACTGCAATTTTTTGAAGAAAAATAGTTAATTGAAATTCACATTGGGAAATAAGGAAAAATTCAAAAAAATTAAGAAAGGTTTTTCTACATTATTTCTCCCCATTTTTGCCAACTGGAAAACAGTATCAAAGTATGAAAGGTATTACTTATACACACATACTCAAAAAAAGTGAGAAAGTGTGTCTGTGTATCTTCCAAATGGTAACAAAAAATCATGGTTGTTAAGTCTCACTTAAAAAGAGAGTTTCAAAAAGTAACAAAAATTAAAATTTAATAATGAAAGTGTTACTTTTTCACTCTAACTTTTTCCTACTTTTCTAAGAAAAGAAAGTAAAAGAAAAAATATAAAATTTGGGGCCAATTTACCCTGAAATGTTTTGCTTTGAATATTTTTTGAAAAATATAAAATGATATTGAAAATGATATTTAATGAAAAACATTCGTTTTTGACATTATGCTGTTTTTAATTAAAAAAGTTTTCTTTAATAATTTCATCCAGTGCTAGTTAGGTACAAGTCTAGATACAGGCCAAAAAGAGAGAGCACTGCAGCAATCTTTAGCCATAAGATTGTCCTGTTTTTGAATCAACCACTTTTTCTGAAAGATGATGTATTTGAAACATTCCATAGCTGACATGTAGATTATCAAAAACTATACAAAGGAGGCAGAGAAGGAACTGGCAAATCATCTCTCCTCATGAACCAATAAAAGTTGACAAGACAATTCATTTCAGTAAATAGTGTCCCATTCTGATGGATCTGGTATCCTCAGATAAGAGAAGCTGCATATAACATAATGCTCAGGAGAAGGTCATAAGAACCTTATTTTCAAATGCCTCCACCCTTCCCGTACTCTCGAAGATGGGAAGGTTTTATCTGGACCAGCAGGGGAAAAAGAACCCTCAGCCCCATTAAGAATGGCAAGTCCACTCCTCTCCTCATGGGTTTGAGGAGGGGGCCTCTGTGGCTGATTAGTTAGACAGAAGAGTGTGGCATAATCTTATTGGCTGCTAGACACCCAAGGGAAGGGATTCAAAGAACTTCACCATGCCAGGAGGAGGTGTTCTGTATCGGGGCGGGGACCACTATCCCCCTCCTCTTCTCCCCACCAACCCTCTGTGATTAGAGTAAGACCAGGTTGTTGGGTTTTGCTGTAGGCCTCTTCCCTCCCTGTCAGACTGGTTGCATGGTATGGGTTTTCTTTACCTTCCTTTCAGCAACCCAGAAACCCAGTGGGAATGTTGAGTTATGAAATTAATTGTTGTCACAACTTGGCAGACGTCCAGCCCAGATAATTGTTCAGAGGGGGCTCTGGTTGACTGATCAACCAGAATTTGGAAGCGGAATAGGAGAAGGAATGTCCTAAAGAATGTGGAGAATGGGTTGGAGCTCCTAATGTCTGGTACAGCAAGGAGACAACCACCTGTTCCCCGCTCCTTGGGCAAGGCAGTGGGGTCCCAGTAATGATTGTGAGACCAGGCTCACAGGGTGGGGATTGATGGTGACCTTCCACCAAGTGGAACCGATTGCAAAGGATGGATGACTTGCACTGGATGCGTTATTGCTGGATAGTTCCCAGATGTTACTTAATAAAGTTGTGGCCCACTTAAACCACATTCCTGGTGTCTTCTTTTTTTGTCCTCTTGTGGTGCCTGGAATAATAAATAAAAGACTTAACAAATAGTGTGCAAGAAAGTAGAGTCGTGGCTGAGCAGCAACAACCCAACACTGTGAAAACCAAAGCTTCGGTAAGTTGACTGAAACAACTTGACTTCTGGTCTCATTGGGTCTGGTTTTCAGAAGTGTTGAGAACTCCCTATTCCCATTTAAATCAGTGAGAGGGGAAGGAGAACAATGCCTCTGAAATCAAGCCCATTATGATCAGTTGATTTATTATAATTTTTAATTATTAACATGAAGATGTTTATTAAAATACTGCATATTTAAAAATATAACTAAACTTTATAGGAAGCAAATATTTTGCTACCATAGTATTGTTAGACATGCCAGAATGTTTTCCACCCTTAGTAAAGTAGCTTTGGCAAATACATACTCATATTTTAACAAACATTTTTCACATTAATATTTACTTGGTATATTACTCTACAAGCTGGGGGTTTTTTCTTTTCAATTTTGCAATAACACCACTTTTGCTATAAACCTCAATGTTTAAAGGACTGTAATTTACCTATATATTGTGTATGTCTGAAATTTAACATGGGTGACTAATAATTGGCCTGATTTATGTCTCGCCGTCAGTGGAGTTGCTGGGTTGCACAGGGCATAAGTTTGTACAAAATTTGATGGATGAGTTAAATGCAAGATCATATTTAGATTGCACCACATTTGCATTTTCAGAAGCTTTGTATTGATTTTCTAAATCGAATTATGGCTTCTGCTGTTAAACAAATAATAGAAAGAGAACGGCACAGTACATATTAGCAACTACCAATGACCCCAGAACATTATGAATACTGGTATTGAAAGCCATAAATGTTATAGAAAGTGGCAGTTCTTTCTTGCCTTACTATGTTGTAAAGAAAAAAGCAAAAACATTTCTTGAATAGGAGAACTAGAAATAGCCAATTATTTGGGAGTGAAATTAACACTTGTGCAGACAGCCACCACAAGACCTATGCACCATTTGAGTACCACTTAAGTCCAATGATATGTAAATCTTAGTCTGGCCTCTGCACAGGGGTAAATTTCACATCCTGTGCATTCAACGGGATTTAAAATGAATAAAATACTAATGTTTGTGGTTCAGTGGTTTCAATGGTTCATGTATCAGGTTCAGAAGTCAAATGGATCAATTGACCATTAGTTGCAAAAAGTCAGAACTGTAGGTGGCAAGGTAATGTAATTCCTCAAGGACATGTTTTATTTGTGTTATCAGTATTTCTGCTATTGAATAAATAGTGGTAGTCTTGGATGTTTATAAGTACAGGAAGATCATGCAGGTATTTTTGAAAGAAGTTTCACGTGTGTGATTATTTTTAAGGTCCTGGAATATACAAAATTCCTATTTGTGTTGAAAGAACTGAAGAACAATCATTAAGAGGAAAATAGACCCCTATATTTGTGGCAGTGTTGAATAAGATAGTGGCTTTTAAAAATGTATAATAGGATACTAGGGAGAGCTTTTGACTGGACATTGTTCCAGTTGCAAGCACATGTGTACTGATTCGTTTCTACAATAGTTAGAAAATATTCTAAGGTCTCATGAAAAGTGTCAGGTTAACAGACCTGGAGACTGAAGTCCCCTATCCACTAGACAAGTACACTACAGGCAGAAACAGTAGCTACAATCTTTCCCATGCTTGGCCTGCCACTGTTTCTCAATAGAGGATTTGAAGGATTACTTCTAGGGACACAAATATAGTTTTATTTCCATTTCCATTCAGCCACTTGCTCTCTTCTGAAACTGCCAATAAGTGTTTTCATTAGTGCCAATGTTGAAGTGGATGCTTGTCCATTAGGTACTGGATTAAGAGCATCAGTCACTTCATACAGGCTGCTGAAGAGGCAACAGATGGTTGGTGGTGTCCTCACTGAAGTCAATGACAAAACTTCCAGCATGGCACCACGGTTTCACCTGGTAACTTTTGGTTGTTACATACTTCAGCTGCATTTGGAACCAGTGATGTAAAGATGAAAGGCTCAGTGGCCCACTGTCAGTTCCCTGGACTAGCCATTTCTCTGTCGCTCTCTCTGATCTCTACCATTCTGTGATATTCACTGAGAGAAGCACTGCAGTGTTTCAGTCAACATTACTTTAATTAAGGACCTTCAGTGTTGTTATATTATCTCTTTATATTGTATCCATAGTGTGCTAGCTGCTGTACAGAAAATTATGACACGTTCCCAGGCCTTAATAGGCTTTCAACTAAGGAGACAACGGCTATAAGATAAGGGGCCTCAGAGGTAACCAAAATAAGACGTTTTATCATAGTTATATGTTACGTTGGCCAAGCACAATCCTTCTTGCATTGCTTGTGTGCTTATTCTTCTCCTGTTGCCAGTAATAGTAATTGTTGTAGTTACCGTCAAGTATGTATACTGCAGTAGTGCTAAGGGGCTTTAATCCTGATGGGGCCCCATTTTGCTGTACAAATGCTCATAGACAGTAAACTTGTACAAATACATCATTTAAGCAGTAGATTTCAGTTACAAAACATCTTTTTTTTACTAATCCTTTCTTCACATACTCTCTGGATTCATTAAAGACAATGAGCCATATTCTCAGCTGATGTAAATTGGTATAGCTCTATTGGAATATCTGAATTTTGAGAAAAAGCTCTGGCATTGTCAATGCTGTAGTAAAATAAAACCAAAAACCATTAAAAGAAATAAAATAAGAGCAGTTTTATTTTAGATGCAGTGATAAGTGTAATCTACCTGCAAACATTATGGATTACAGTGAATAAAGGAAAGCAGTCAAAAATTATTAACAGAGCTAATTTTAGATTTTGGAACATTTTACGACCTAGTGCAAGGTTATAAGCTGTTTTAATGAAGATAATATGGATTCTAATTGATTTCATGTTGTATACTAATTATTTACAGGTTCAAAAAGTCAGACTGATTCTCTGAGTAATTACTAGAAGTAAAAGCATATTCTGAAACAGAGTAGCCTGAAAAAACAGTATAATTGCTTTACAGAAAGATGTGGGAGTGGAGTCGTTAACATTCAGTTTTGCTGACATTTGAATGTTAACCTTGGTTTGGTATGGGAGACAGATGTTTGAACACAGTAACACACTGCTGAACATGGATGTGTTAATATTAGTTTATAAAGTCTGAATGATGGAGAAGTAAAAATGCCACCCCTCCATCTCAATGGGTGAGGGAACTTGACTGAGCCAGCAGTGAAGGGGAAAATCCCCAGCAGCAAGAAAAGGAGACACTTGCTGAGCGACATCAAGTAGCTCCTTCTCCCCAGAGTCTCTGAAACCTGTTGGCCAGTTGGGGTGGGGGCAGAGGTGCTGATTGACCAACATTCCCCAGCTCCCAGGATTTAACCTGGAGCAAGGGCCATGTGGACCCTCTTTCAGCTCAGTATCAGCAACTCCATCCTGAACTAGGAATGAGACTCCAGCCTGACAGATGATGTGGGTCTAACTGATCACATGTTTGGAGGTCAGGAAGGAATTTTTTCATCCTTAGGGACAATTGGCAAAGGCCCAGGTGAGTTTTTCCACATTCCTCACAGCACCTTCAAGCCACAGTGCATTAAGTAGGAATGTGCTTGGTACCTAGCTGAAGTATTTGTCTTAAGTTGTGAATTTGTCACAACTTTCATCTCGTTTCCAGTGAGGTTAAAAGGATAAAATGAATGGTTCCCAGAGGTAAAAGGCCTGGGATTTTGCTAATGAGCCTTAGCCTCAAGGGATAGGGGGTGACCTTATGGACCTTGGAGACTGAGGTTCCCCATCCTTCTGCACCCTCTATCCCCGTCATGGGGGGTGGTGAGCTGTGTCCTGGATAGTAGGCTGAGGAGAGCCTTCCCCCATTTATGGGAAATGTGGTAAGAGCCCTGTAACACCCACACTGTAACCACTTAAATACCTAAGATAGGAGAGTATGAGTGATGGCTGGGTAGAGCTCGACCCCTGTGTTTAAGTTTAATAAAAGTTGTGGCCTGCCACTTACAATCCATCTGTGTGTCTTAGCCACTGTTTCTGGATCAAATACTGGCTACTTGAGTTTTGGATAAAATTTGACCATTATACTTTCCACCAAATGTACTCTAAACCACCATTTGTATTTCTGTGTTTTTAAAAAAAGGAACCAAGGTATCATGACAAAGATTTCCTAACCCTGAATAGCAAGAGAATATATTTGTGCCCTAAATGAAGATGAAAGAATTACAAATGGACAGCAACAACAAAAAACAAAACGTCCATTGAAGGAAAAATTAGGCTCTAGTATATGAATACATTTCATTTCAAAGGAATAAAAAAAATCCAAATAGCACAACTTAGACCTGGATCTAAACATCCTCGACACAGCCGTTACATTTCAAAGCTATGGAAGATGACAATAGAATGTAGAAATGCCTGGAAAATATTTACTCAATATTTTGCAGGGGTTTCAATTGTTAAAAGCTAAATGAAACCATTTCTACATTCCTTTTCTGTATCCACAATTAGAGCTGTGCAGATAATGGATTATTATTGTATTATTTATTATAATCATTAATATAATTTGTTTTTTATTTCAGGTTCAAAAGAAATATTTTGAAATTTTCAGCAAATCAAAAAAAAAATGTAAAAATTAATTTTGGGTCAAATGAAACATTGTGTTTGACCTGAAATGAAATGTTTCAATTTGATTGAGCATTTTTAATGTTTTGAAACAAAATGGAAGGAAATTTTCAAACAAAAAGCCATTTTGAATTGAACAATTGAAATGTTTCATTTTAATAATGAAATGAAACATTTTGACTTTTATGAATTTTGTTTTGTTTAGTCATAAACAATTCAACAAATCCAACACATTCATTAAACATTTCTGTTACGGAATCTGCATTTTTCACCAACAAATGGTTTTGGTTCTACCTACCTGAATAACCTACATATGAAACAGTTATTAATTATAAATCCAAATTACATTGCTTGTGATTTAAATGACCTGGGCATGCAGTTTGTGGTTACTAAAGGGATTTTAATATTAATTACTGTAAACTGGGGATCTGAATAAATATCCTCTCTGGTTAAATATAAGTGACTGTTTATTTAAATAGTAAATGAACACTGATTTAAAGTTTAGTATAAATATTTAATTAGTACCCTTATAGGTTATTTTCCCCTTATTAAAAGCTATCTATACAACACTCTATATTTAGTTGGAGAGGAAAGCTGTTAACAGAAAGATGCATTCCTAAAAGGACTAAATATTGGACATGTTCCAACTGCCTGTCTGTCAAAATGTTCACATTTAATATAATTGAGTAAAAATGAGGAGTGTGTGTTTTAAATTGAAATGGGGGAGGGAGGGGTCTAGAATGAAACGGAGGAGGGTGGGTGTATATTTTATAATGTAATTGGTTTCTTTTGGAATGAAATAGTAGTGGAAGGAAACAGTTGAAATGGTGGTGCTGGTAGGGGAATGCAGAGAGAGGGAATATAATGATATAGTCTCTCTCTATATCCCTCACTAGTTCTGCCCTCCCTGTCCCCCAACTCTGCATCTCTCTGTATATTTATTTAAATTTCTCTTTGTGTCTTTAGGTATATTTATGCATCTGTAAAGTTTACTGCTTTACCCTAGATCAGGATATTGACAGGTATGGGTACTATATTTACCAACTACTTAACAGGGCTATGGTGGAATTAATTTAATGCAGTGCTTTGAATATATAAATCTCCCAAAATGGTAAGAACTTGTAAAATTAGGTGCTAGATGTCTCAAAGTGGGCAGCTAATCACTGAGATCCCCAAAATTAGTGGATGCCTTTCCAAATTTTTGTCCTAAACACACTTTCTCTGCCTCAGTTCCCCATCTGTAAATTCAGGATAATACAAATTGGTTACCTTACAAGAGAGTTGTGAAGTAAAAATTGCACAAACAACCTTAATTCTATAATTGCCTAGTTTTTTAATGCTTCACTTTACAACTTAATATTCTTTTAATGTTAATACAGCTCTTTTGTATGTAATATTTATTATTTTAAAATAATGCAGGGATGTTCACCCCACCTGGTTTCTGTGTGTTTCAGAACATTGTAAAATTAAGTTTTCTATGGGAGATCCCATATTAGCATACATTTTTTTTTCCCTTTTGGAGACCATCAAACAAAGAGAGACAAATTTTTAGACATCACGTGAAGGTATAAAAGTATTCAGCTGTGCCCTGGGAATGAATCATGCAGTGTAGGTTGACATCCAAGATAACACATGCTGCTAGGAGAATACAAATAGACCTTTCATGTTTCACATGGATATGAATATATATTATATATATAGAGAGAGGGACTTCATGTTGAAAAAAAGAAATGATTTTGATATCACTCATAAGGTAATTCAGTGTTGTTCTGAAGAAGTTTGAGGAAGGACTGCATACTGACAGACAGTACTCAAAATTATTCATGTTTGTATTGAATTAATTAAACTCTCACGTATAAATTTAGATGAATCTGTTGTGGAATTTCCATCTTGCTGGACAAGTATGCAGCACAATCCAGGGACATTGCTGTCAGTGTGTTTTTTCACAATGCAGTATTAGCTTGAGGAACTCATTGCCACAAGGTGTAATTGAGGCCAAAAATTTCAAGGATTCAAAGAGTTACGTATTTCTGAGATAGCATTAAGAATTTAAATGGGATGTAAACCTTTGTAATTTAGCATGCAAACCAAGCCGTAACTATCTGGGACTAGGATGAAACCTCCCCTAAAGACAAAGTATACCATAATTGTCCATTATAATATTTCTGAGAGAGGCAGAATACTGGACTACATGGGCCACTGTTGTCCTCTGATATGGCAATCCCTATGTTGCTATACACCCACATTTATCCTACAGTGAAATGCTAGCAGATTTTTCTCTAATACCTGTCAAAATGATTATGTTGCAACAATGAATTAAATACCAGGTGTAGCCTTGCTTTGTCTTTCAGTAGCATTGAAGTGATTGACCCCTGGATCTCCGATGAAGGGAAATGACTGTTTCTGTTTATATTGTGCCAATACAAGTCTTTCTCTGTCCCTGTTACCTCATTGTCTGATAAATAGATATCACCAGTCATTTGTTTTTGTTTGCTAGATCAATGCTGGGGATAAAACCTGACTCAAAAACTGCAGGAGAGTAACAGTGTGTTAGCATCTAGTCTCTGGATTGGGAGGATGCAAAAATTGGAAAGGGGAAACAAAAGATCTGCTACAAAGTTCAAATTATGGTCACAATGAGGAAAATGACTGTGTGAAACTGGATTATTACAGATTTGCTCACTGTGTATATTCTGAGTCTTAAATCCTCACTTTAGTAACAAAAGGAAGTTAATAGTTTGTTTTTCTCCCCTTAACCAATGCAGAATCAATGTAGCTATGGTCAAGTGATAGGGATTCTTCTATTCGGACATTGTACATAATAGACTTTTCAACTAAGTTTCAGTTGCAGAATCTTCATTATTTATGATGATTTGGGACCATGAAGAACTCAGGTTGATTTTCAGATCTCATACTGAGTTTGCAGGTTTTTTCAACCTTCTTTAACTACAAATTGAGCACTTCTAAAATGGACATTACTAAGAGACACTGACTGAACACCCATTTTACCATAATTAGAGCATAGCCTCCCTCTAAATGTGCCACAGTACCTCAGCTGCAGTCAATTGCCATAAATTATGAGTATGTACAGTACAAATCTGAACATTTTGGATTATACATTTTCTCTAAAGAAACGACATTGCTAATATGTGCCTCTGGTATGTAACAGGGGAGATTTGATTTATTTCCAAGGTCTCAGCACTTAGGACACCTGCCAACAAGGGATTTGAGCCACTCTGTGTGGATGTTCTGATACCAGTAACTACATCTCATTTCCTTTCTGTCCGAGGGCAAGACTGGAAGCTCCTCACAGCTGCTGCTTGTTTCAACTATGTGCTGGTTACCACTGTGTTCCTGTCATATAAAGTGGCATAGTGTATTCTCTTTGATATCATTCTCCCATGATGTTCCTGTGGTTTTATTGTTGTTTTCTGACATTGATAACTTCAAAATCTCAAATTTAGCAGGGTTCAGCTGTGTGCTGCAGTTTTGACAAACCATAAGTCAGTCAGAAAAAAATCTAATATATTGTTTATTATTGGTATTTAAAGTTGGTTACATTTGGCATTAGATTTGTTGCCAAAGGAAAGTGGTTTGGGTAGAAGTTATTCAAAGAAGTGGCAAAACCAGCAATTAAGTCTTCAAAGTGCTTAGCACAACAGATCCCAATTGGGGCTAGTTGCTACTGGAGTAGAAACATTGCATGTGAATAAATATCTGTTTCCTTGCTCCCTGAGCTGGGATCACAGCATAATCAGCATGCTCAGCCAGGGGGAAAGGGAGGGATGAATTGTGAAACTATATTTATATTGCTCTTCAGTGCCCTCCTTTCATTGGCACATGGAGTAACATTAGCTAGCTCCAGTGTATCCGGCAGGGTAGTTGTAAGGCATTTGAGTGTTGTTGGGGCATTAAGAGAATTATAGAATTGTAGGACTGGAAGGGACATTGAGAGGTCTTCTAGTTCAGTTCCCTGCACTCAGGGCAGCACTAAGTATTATCTAGACCACCCCTGACAGGTGTTTGTCTAACCTGCTCTTAAAAATCTCTGACAGATTCGACAGCCTCCCTAAACAATTTATTCCAGTGCTTAACCACCCTGACAGTTGGGAAGTTTTTCCTAATGTCCAGCCTAAATCACCCATTGCTTCTTGTCCTATCCTCAGAAGTTAGAGAACAATTTTTCTCCCTTCTCCTTGTAACAACCTTTTTATGTACTTGAAAACTGTTATGTCCCCTCTCAGTCTTCTCTTCTCCAGACTAAACAAGCCCAATTTTTTTTCCAATCTTTCCTCACAGGTCATGCTTTATAGACCTTTAATCATTTTTGTTGCTCTTCTCTGGACTTTCTCCAATTTGTCCACATCTTTCCTCAAATGTGGCACCCAGAACTGGACATAATATTCCAGCTGAGGCCTAGACAGCATGGAGTAGAGAGGAAGAATTACTTCTCTTGTCTTGTGTTGTTTTCAATACTCCTGCTAATACATCCCAGAATGATGTTTGCTTTTTTTTGGACTCCTTTCTAAATTTAGTTTGACTTCTGAGAGGTACTCTCAAATATTTAAAGTTCTCTTTTCAATAAAGATCATAGAATTACTTCTTAATTTTCAGTATTAAGGGTTTTTTTTTAAATGCACTATAGTTGAAGAGGGCATTCTGTTACAGATGAAAAGCCTTCTCACTACACTACTTTCAAAGCTTTTCATTTATGTTCTGGGCACTAGAATATTGTCATTGGTCGCAGGGGCATGCACAAAGGGGGACAAGCAGGGTCACAGGCCCTCCAATAATTGTCAGGGGCCCAGGACTTCTCCGACCCTGAGGCTGAAGAGACAGGGAAGAGCGAGCTACTTCCTAGGGCCAGAGGGGAGGGGGTAGAGTGAGTTCCTGCTGGGGCTGGGGAGAGGGAAGAGCAAGCTCCTGCCAGGGAAGGGGAAAGAGGGAGCTCCTGTTGGGACCGGGGTGGTGGTAAGCAGCAAGCTCCTCCAGGTGGGGGGGGGGGGTTGGAGGGAGGTGCACAGAATGTGCCCCTGCAAAAGGAGTCAAATTTAAATTCCTGCACACACCCTTGATTGGTCATGTTCTCAATTGGTGTAACTGGTGTAATTCCATTGACGTCATAGGGACTAAACCCATTTACACCAACTGAGGATCTGGCTCTGTATTGGTAAGGATGTACAATCATCAAACAACCCAGTGCTTTAAGAATTTCAATTATATGGACTCTTAATTAAATGAAAATGTTGAATGAAACTCTTTCCTATTAGGGTTTTTATTTGGTGTCTAAAGTTTTGTTTTCTGTTTTGCTTTCTCTTTGACAGCTCCTTCAGGCTGGAAGGAATATCTACATTTGGAGGCATGTCAGTTATTTCTTTGATGTCGGATTCGTCATTGGGACTTCTTGCAGGCCAGATCTGATGAAAGTAACCAGGAACCTGACCCTCCTTGGAGCATGGAAGCCCTTAGAGTCAGAGCACAACTAATCACTGGTGTAATCTGCATCAAATCATCTGCCTCAGATCTGACCGCTACGAGCTACAAGCTGAGCCCTGATAAAAGCCACAGCCTTAAATTCTGTTCACTCAGAAGAATAAAGAGGACTAAATACCTTGCCCCATACAGAAACAACTGTCTCCAAGCCTGACACTTAAGGAGTTCAGTACTGAGCAATTAGAGTAATAAACAATAAATCAATTTATCATGCGGTCCAGCCAGCATCCAAAAAATATTTAAGTATGTAGCCAAAAGGAAACATGAAGCACTTGAGTGATTGCAAGAAAAGCAATGCATGTACAACAACAGAGGAATATTGCTATTTGTGGGGAAAGAAAACCTCTGCCATCCCTTGTACATATTCAAAGCCATAGAAGAACGGAGCATCAGTGATGCTCAAATGCTTGAAAGAATGTTCTCTCCTGTTCTCCACCCAAATCTCAAGAAAAAAAAGTTCGCTGTTACAGATTGCATCTCAATGCACTTCTGATATTTGCACTGTCACTTCCATTCAGGGTCATGATGTGTGCCATCATTTGCACAGATGGTCCCATGAGATTTTAGACCGCAACAAGCTGTATCTTGCAGGGGCTCCAAAAGGAAGTAAGAAGCTGAAGAAAAGGAATGCTCTCTTACAGTGAGGATTTCTCCCCACAGCAAAATAGTCCTTCTTAAGATTAAAAGAAGTGTATGAAAAAAGCATCAAAATGAAAAAGTGGATTTAAAAAGGGATCTAATATTTTTTTTAAATGAAATTCATTTTATATCATAGTAGCAGCCAAGAGATTGAGCCTATTGAAACTATACACCCAGAATGTTCCTGTTGGACATTAGCAGTATCCTCCTAGAAAATATTAAAGAAAAAAGTCATTTGTAATATGTATTTGACATATAATACTTTTTATAGCGATTTATCTATGCTTCATGGAGAAATGTAAAAGACAAACAAACAGCATTTTCAGTTTATTTTTCTAAATAAATGTGTTGTTTGTATTATTTGCAGTCACTTATTTTAGATGGTTTTCATTACCCCAAAAAAAGAATTTAAAGATGGAACCAAAACACAGCAACTGTTTTGCCATGTTAAATCGTAACAATTACAGACTGAAAGCTTTAATATAAATAGTATAATTTGTAAAATTATAAAGTATATTTATACTGGCAAATATGTATGGAAAACAAGAAGGAGGTATTTTAACTCTAAGTTTCAGTATATAGATTTTGATAGTCACATGAATGAATGTGAAGTTACATAATTGGTACAGGGTTTTTTTCTGTAATACGTTGTAGCAAATGAAGCTTCAGATGCCTAGGAATTCAGAGAACAATTCTAATGTTCAAGATTTTCCAAAATTACACACAGCCCCCTTGTCAAGTGATTCACTTAGTCCAGAAACCACTTTTTTCATACTGTAACATACTCACAAGGCCATTAAAGATGCCGCTATTTGGTCAGGAGGAATTTGGGAACTTAAGGGGTAATAGAGATTGATCATTACAGTCATCCACAGATTTCATTTAGGAACAATCATTGTATCTGTCTAATGGAGTATTTTGTTATCAAGTCATTGAACACACTGATTCTAGAACTGTTTTGAATAAAAATATATATTTTCCCTTTTTTCCATAATCTTCTAGCCTGTGTAATTTTTAGAGAAAAAGCGAATCATGTGATATCAATTCTCTTACTTTAATCATCAGCTTTAATCTAAACAGGCTTTTCTTTATTCCCTTTGCTCTTGAGGAACATACTAATTAAGTGTTCAGTAGGGGAAAAGTGTTCTTTCAAAAATGATTTCCTCTAATATATAGTTGAATTTGAAATGGGTAAATAGCTTAGTACTTGTGCTCTATTCTAATGTACTAACAAATGTGTATAGGCTTCACCCCTTCTGATGGATGAAATGACAGAACTGCTGAAGTGTGTGCCTGAAACCCTATTACTGCAACAGGTGATAGATCTGTCTTTTCCCAAAGCCCAGGTACTTTGAGTTCTGTCTCACTTAAAACTGTGAAGTCATGGGTAGCCACAGTTGGTGACTGATTTTTTTTTCTTTTTGCAATAAATCAAACACACCACACACACACCCCACCAAAGCAATTTTAGCCCTATTTGATAGTATCTGTGATATTTATGAAAGTGGTAGTTATTGGTCACTGAAAAGTGGCCTGATCCTGTGATGTGGGGAAGGCCCCCAGTTCTACAGGTGTCAACAAGAGATGAGAACTCTGAACACAGCTGAGTTACAGCCTTAGTTCACACATACAAGTTCAGCTGAAGGTTGACTCCTAGACAAGTTGCTATGAATATTCACAGATTTCTCATTTGCTCTGTAGAAGTGGTCACCTAAGTCACAGAGACTTATAGACTTTTAAGGCCAGAAGGGACCATCTTGATCATCTAGTCTGACCTCCTGCACTTTGCAGGCCACAGAATCTCACCCACCCACTCCTGTAATAAACCCCTAACCTATGTCTGAGCTATTGAAGTCCTCAAATCATGATTTAAAGACTTCAAGGTACAGAGAATCCACCATTTACACTAGTTTAAACTTGCAAGTGACCTGTGCTCCATGCTGCAGAGCAAGGCAAAAAAACCCCAGGGCCTCTGCCAGTCTGACCCAGAAGAAAATTCCTTCCCAATCCCAAATATGGTGATCAGTTAGATTCCGAGTATGTGGACAAGACCCACCAGCCAGACACCTAAGAAAGAATTCTCTGTAATAAATCAGAGCCCCATGTACTGTCCCGTAACCGACTATTGGAGATATGTCCTGCTAGCAGTCACAGATCATACCATCCCGTCCATAAATCTCTCAAGCTCTCATCATACCATCCCCGCCATAAACCTCTCAAGCTCAGTCTTGAAGCCAAGTTTTTTTTCCCCACACTGCTCCCCTTGGAAGGCTGTTCCAAAACTTCACTCCTCTGATCATTAGAAGAATTTGTCTAATTTCAAGCCTAAACTTGTTGATGGACAGTTTATATCCATTTGTTCTGGTGTCCACATTGGTGCTTAACTTAAATAACTCCTCTCCCTCCCTGGTATTTTTCCCTCTTATGTATTTATAGAAAGCAATCATAGCTCCCCTCAGCCTTCTTTTGGTTAGGCTCAACAAGCCAAGCTCCCAGAGTCTTTATTTATTTTGTTTGTTTGTTCCCTCATTGGGTGACCTGAGTTTTATAAATAGAGGATCCTCATTTTATGTTTGCAAATTATCCATATCCGTAATTGTTTAATTAAACTGCTGTATTATGCTAATAACAGTATTTCAAAATAGTCATGAAAATTTCTGGTATGAGTATTCTCACAATCATATTTGCAGCAGTATTTATGCCTGTGATGGGGTTGGGACTCACCACTGCAGCTCCTCCCGCTGGCACATCTGGGAATTAGCTCTGTCCTCTGTGGGGCACCCTCTGCTGGTGATGTCCCATCTGTCTCTCACCCTGCTGGCGTCTGGACACGCATTGCTCCTCGCTCGGTGGCATCCTTTTCAGGACAAAGCCTTCTGGCAGTGCCCCCAAGTCCACCCTCACCCCCTTCCAGTATCTGTCCAGCAGTCAGTCCAGTTCACTCCTGCCGCAGTGGCCAACCACAACCCTTCGAGTCTAGTCCCCCTGTTCAAGGGCCAGTTGCAGTCTGTCACAGCCACCCTTCCATGGCTGGGTGCTGTACAAGGAGGAAGGGCGGGGGGTCTGGCCCACCCACTACTCTGGGTCCCAACCCAGGGACCCTCTAGTGGCAGCCTCCCTGCCCTCCTTCTCTCCCCTTGTCTAACTGTCCCTGGGCCACTTCCATTGTGGCCCTTCGTACCCTCTAGGCCCTTTCTATCAGGGCCCGCAGTCTGGCAGGTATTGGGCCAGAGCCCTTCTATGCTCCCCCGCTGCTCTGTCCGAGGTGCCTGTCTCCTGCTCAGAAGACAAACCTTCACCTTCTGAAAGCCTGGGAGAGACTGCCTGCTCCCTTCCTGGGAAGTTTATATAGGGCCTAGCCCAGCCCTTATTGGCAGGCTGTAATATTGGCCCTGATTGGCACCCAGTAGGCCTTTTGCTGATTGGCTGCCCTTCTGTGCAGCCGATCTGGCCTATTCTAGCCCTATCTCTCATAGGGGTGGGGCAGGTGCCCCACCAGAATGACATTTTTGCTTTCTGCAAACATTCTTATGAATAAATATTTGTTCACCTGAACGTCTGCAAACGAATGAGGAAAACGCAACTTATATCTGTGAATTCATATTTACAAATATGTTTTCTTCTTTACTTGCCCAACTCTAGAGAAAGCTGTGTGATATTTTTAATATACTAACTGCACCTATCTAATACTCTAGGCACACATACAGTTTTATAAGGACAGATACTGTAGAGTAGGAAGTCCTGGGTGCCAGTGGAGCTGTTATTCTATGTTAATAATGCATAAATGATAAAGATAATAGAACACTTTGGTCTGAATTACAAGAAACAGTACATATGTCTTCAGGAAGATGACATAGCAAAAGAGATCACGGTTCTCAGCAACAAATACAGTTGTTTACAGCTCTTTATTAGTAGAGGTTTTGCATATTTCAGAACGTGCTAAAACAAATATTAATCACCACCTTTCAAAATAGAGGTCAGCGCACATAGAAGGGAGCAAATTCTGCTGTCCATGGCATTGAGATAAACCCACAACCTTTGACTTCTGTATACTTACTCCTGTATAGATGGGTGTAACTGATAGTAGAATTTAATACACCGTATATACTGGTTCGGCTACCATAATGCACACCAAAAAAACATAATGGACAGTATCATTAAACTGCTGTATAGAAACAACTAATAAAAGCCCAGTAATACAGTTAATTGCAGTGATTTAGATTTATTTGCTGTTTGTGTGTGGTCCAGCTATTCCCTTGAGATAACAGGTCAAAATAGAAAGGTCAATACATTACTGGAATTGGAGCCAGCTCTAGGCAAATAATTAGTTCTGAAAGTCTTTTATTTAAGCCAGTTTACAATGCCCACTTTTAGACTCAGTGCCCTTTTTGTACGTATATGTGTATGTATTTATATAACATGTTTTTATAGCAAGTTCTGAATTAGTGGAATGTTGCAGGTTGTTGGGGCACCCAAAGAGGTAAGAGTGGTTGAAATCCTTACATTTCCAAAAGGAAAAACTGCTGCAAACTACCACTAATTCTGGAGGTTTAGGCAGGATCCATATGATACAAAATGGTCCTTGTGGTCCAAATTTGCAGAATTCATGTACATCCTCTTGGTGTCCATAATCTGCTATGCTGACTCCGCTGATTTGAGGACTTTGGGGTAGATTTTTTAACGTATTTAAAAGTTACCTAAAGATGCAGATTGATGCCTAGCGTTTTTTTCAAACATGCCTAAGGCCCAGATTTGTTAAGGTAGTTGGGCATTGCTCCTCTCAGTGTTGCAAGGCCTAAGATGCACACAATGGTGTCACAGTGTTCAGCATTGCAGCGCTAACTTTTAGACAAACTGCTGCTTTGTTGAATCCTCAGCCCTGAGCTGGGACCCCCAGCTCTCTATGCAATGTGTGATTAGACAACTAAGAAAGAGATTCACAAAGACCAGGGGAGCCACCTAAGCTAGCCAGTAGGAAATGACAACGAGAGGATCGGGGACTAAGTTCCATCCCACAGAGGTAGAGAGAGGCCTGAGGGAAGTCCTTTCCTACTCTTGGGATTTAATTATATATACAAAGTGGAACAGCTTCAACAGAAATGATTGAGAGAGTGACCTACTGTAGAATACCCAATAGTGTTGGAGTTAGGGCACTCTATGGGACATGGGGGACCCTGCTCCAAATCAGGCAGAGTGGGGGATTTGAAAAGAGTTTCCCCAAGTGAGTGCCCTAACCATTGGACTGTTGGGTATTCTGGAGGACACATAGACAGACAAGTCCTGGCCTGGAAAATTCCCGATCTGGTTACTCCTGGCTTTCTTTTATGTAAGGTACAATTCAGTCAGTAGGCTCAGAGAATGCCTACCGGATTGGGTCCTGCAGACAAGACAGATGGGGGAATGCCTAGTTTCAGAATCCTACCTTGGTTTAGGTCATAGGAGACGCTTAGGGGGATATTTGGGGTCAAGTGCCACCCCTAGATTTCTCTTTGGCCTCCTTGGGGAGGGCAGGGAGAGGCGCTCTGTCCTCCTGCTTCCACCTGCCCTCCTGGGCTTGCTAGGTCCTTGCTCCTGACAGCCAGGCCTGGGTGCAGAGCAGAAGGAGTGGGACCAGCCACTTCTCAGGACAGCCCCTCCAGGAGTCGCTGCTCGGTGCCCCTCTTCCCCTGGCATGTTTCTGACTTGCTCAGCCCTGTCCCTGGCAGATGGGCCAGGTGGGCCACCACTGCCCCCTCCCAGCCAGCTTCTCTCTTAGGCAGCTGCTACACTCCACAGAGCAGTGACCTGGAGCAGCCAGCTTCAGCCGGAATGAGAAACGGTTCCCTCCATTAGGTTGAGTAGCACTCATTCACATGAGTAGTCCTACTCAGCACAAGGAAGATTTTCTGGAATTGGGTCTTAACCATTAGTAGAAAGGACAATTCTCTGAATAGTTTTTGCCTCTACATTTTAGGAATTGAATAAAGCATAAGAAATTAAAACAGACTGCAGACACAGAAACCAGGATGCTTCAGCATTCATAATGCTTAAGGCATTAAGACATTTTTACTGGGAGATAAAGAAGAGGTTGGTATTTAACATTTATTTCCAAAAGCCTGGAAGAAAAAGTTACCTAAATTAATCAGTGCTTCATTTTCCTATTGAGAGTTCAGTATGTTCTAATGTAAAATGTTTTGACTGCAACTAGTCACTAGTGTGGCAAACATTTTAATGCAATCAAACACATTCAAGCAATGTAGCTTGTGTATCTTGAACAAAACCATTTGGGATCACGTTACCGTACAAGAGCAGAACATCTTATTTATTCTTTATCTGAATGTGTGCTCAATCATAATCAAACCTCTATTTATTATGTGTTTTACGGATCAAAATATTAACCACTAAGACTATTATAATGTAAGCTCAGAATTGAAAATGTGTCTGTGTTGTTTCATATGAAAGAAAGACAAAAAACTTGAAAGATGTGAAAGTTCAAGGAAATGAGATGTGATTTCACAGCTGATCTATTGTGTAATAATGCATCATCATCAATTACAACAGTCATCAGATCATTCTATTTAAGTAGTGAAGACAATACCAATCTTTAAGAGCAAGAAAGTAAAATAGACTAATATATATTTCAGAAGGCAAAACATTCCCCTAAATACCATAGCCCTAAAACCCACTGGATAATGCTATTTACATTTTTGTTTTCTGTTAATATGCACACTGTTTTCTTAAAGATGTCATTACAGTACTTTTCTACTGGAATAAAGGCCCTGTTCCAAGAAATATGGTTGCTCAGGTGCAATATAAATTACACTTTTTCCAAGCAAAAATCTGATTACAGTGTCTTCAACTTGCTTCTGAAGATGGGCTAAAAACAGATCCCATATCTAAACCCCCTTGAATTTCCTAGATCTGAATAGCTGTTTGTGTTAGATTTTGATCAAATTTGATAGATATCCCTTGACAGCAGCTGAACTCATAAGATTTCCGCTATTCAAGATGGCAGGATAAGTGTAAAAGCAGGCAATCTTATAAAATGTAAATAATAATTAAAAAGACTCTTGCAAGAGAAGCTAGCTAACGGAAGTTCAGAACTGAATCCAAACCTGAATTCTGAGTCAGCCCATGAGATGAACCATATAGTCTAAGTTTAACCTGGATTCTAATACGGTTGCCTTGGTTCATATCTACTTGATTCAGTCTTAAGAGATTTTGTGTTATTAATTAACATATGGTGGCTAAATTGTTCAACAAGATTACACTTCTTTTAACAGGGGAAAATATTATTAGTTTCCAAAAGGACACAACTGGATGTCTTTCAGAAGTAGGACTCTTAATAACTGCTGTAATACTTAACACCACACTTGAGTATTTTCAAGTGTCATTCTCAACACTGTCAATGTAACAGAGAGGTTTAAACCAAGTCCACTTGTTTTTTCTCACACATGCTCTTTAAATTATGTATGAAGATGTACTCTTTAAACTGGTCTCTTCCTTCCTTTTTCTTTTAACTAGGTCACTAAAGATTATTGATCTCACAGATTCAAAGCCATTGTAATTTTCTGTAAGGACATCTAGTTTTGCATTATTAAGAGTTCTTTTACCTGTTCATCCCTTTAGCTTCAAAATATAAATGTCATCTTTGACCTTATAAAACAAACTAGTTAATACACCTGTTGAAAATTGCTGTGCACTGATCATATGGAAAGCAACTTAAATCCCTTTTTTTTTTTGGAGTATCATTTCTTCATATTGCTCTTGTATTAGTGGTTCATAGTTAGTTTAATCTAGATAGCACTAAATTTATCTTAAGAAATAGAGTTAACATTTTTTTACTTATTTGGAGAGCATAATTCCATAGAACTATATTGGACTGACTGAAAGCAAATTAATTTTAAAACTTTTTCTAAGGAAACATTATATATACAAAGTTTTTAGGAGATTGGTGGGGAGTTTTCATATTTAGAAATCACTTCTTTTCTTAAACATATGATCTGAAATCCTGGCCTCACTGAAGTCAATGGCAAAACTTCCATTAACTTCATTAGGGTCGGGAATTTTCCCACAGTTTCTGTAGATATAAAAGATGGCATCAATCCAAACCTCTGGACCTGAACACTCCCAAAACCTTGTGTATGTTCAGAGATGGATCTGGACTTTGAAGTTCAGGCCCATTTCAATTTGTAATGAGAGAGAGATTTGGGGAGAGCAGAGAAGGGAGAAATACCTAACAAAAAAAGGCTGTCATAAAGAAGAAACCAGGAATGAAAATGGTACACGATCATACTAAACTGTATTAATTGTTTAGCAGCTTTTTTCCTTTAGTAAAAAGAATATTTTATACTGGTACCAAGAGTGTTTAAAGAAAGCAAATATTCTTTAGTAACTGCAAAAAAACCCCATTTCTTTTAAACCCCCAGTTTATTTGTGTTGAGCACAGAAGAGGAAGATTAAAAGAAGACATGGTATGAAAACCTGAAGTTCCAAATTCTGAGACACAACGCTGAAAATAGATGCATGAGGTCAACCAATGCAGCAAACTCAGATGACAACTGATGCTCAAGTCCAATGAATTTGGGCAGAATACCTTTTTTATATGCGATTGTAATGTCTTAGGGTAGAGTATCCTATAAAAACAGTAAAACTGAAATTGCTTAAAAGGTTTAAGACACAGAAACTAGTTGACGTCAAGCTGTACAGCCAGAATGTGTAGTCCTAATTCAGTTCTTATTCGAGCAAAATTCCCATTGACCTCAATGAAAATTATGCCTGAAGAACTCTGCAGGATCTGACTTCTGTGGAATTAAAGAACGTGTGACAGAATAATTTATGTAATTATAATAATAATTTGAACATCTTAAACAATTATTTCCAGAAATTTGTAGGTATTATTTTCTGACTCCCAGGAATTTCTATTATTCCATAAACATAATATGAACATATTGAGAGTCGCCAGGCAGCATTTATTTAATGAACTGAAGGTTAAAATGTTTACAGAAGTGTATTTCTTAGTTCACACTAAGATCTGCAGGTCAACCATGCCTAACTTCATCAAAATTAGGTACAATTTCTCATTTGTTTTTTCAGAATTGTTTAATTTTTGCTATGATCATCAACTAATTTTTGCAGGATACATATATACACATAAAGTCTATTTAACACTAAGAGAAAAAGATATGATTAATTTCTATTAAAAATGTTCCCAAAAAGATTTGAAAGAGAAATGTGTAAACGTTCCATAATAAAACCAGGTAAGTTGTACCAGGTTTACTACTTTTATCAAATCAGAATTTGGATCAGGTTCACCCAAAGATTTGCTGGGATTTGCAAACTTTTTGATAAACTAATGTTATCATTTTACTGAATGTGGATCTATTTATGGATTGGGTAGAAGTTAGGGTTCAGCATGAGGAACGCTTTGTAGTTCAGATCCAAAGTTCCCTGAGTTCAGAAGGATCTGTGATTGTGATTTGGGACTATTCATCATGTGAAATGTCAGAGTTTTCTTGCAGAGCAAGAAAAATCAGCAGTTTTGCTGTGTGTTTGGCAGTTTCTTCAAGCATGAAACTGAAAGAGAATCTCAGTAGATGAAAACTCACCTGAGCCCTAAATTGGACAAAGGATTTGGATGAACCCCAGTTAAATTGAAACCGCTAATCTTGGCAGAGCTCTGCCAAGAACACATTTGGCCAGATTTATCTCCGCTATTTCCATTGACAGATATCATTACGGATCAGAACTTATAGCACAGATAGAATGATATAGAGATATATTGTGATGTTTGTCAGTTGAGGGGGTCAGACTTCTATAGTAAGAAGACTAGAAATGAAGGAAGTGCAACTCCCACCTTAGCAAGCACAGTGCTGATGTGGAGAAAGTCATTTAGTTTATCACAGAAGGCATTTTGCACACTGCTAAATGTGGGCTGAGTAGATTGCTTACAAGCATCAGCGAATATGACCAATCTTTCCTTTGTCTCTGGGACTCAAAGGAGTCAGCTGCTAATGAGTGGTTTTTAGTTGTTGACGACACTACTACCAAAGGCTGGGGGAGCTACTTCTCCACATCTTGATAGAAATGTAGTTTCACTTCCAATTCATTTTGACAAACATTCATCAAAGTTCTATTGCGGCTTTTCAAGTTCAGTATTAAAATGTTGTGAAAATCGTATTTCTGTCCAGCACCTAACTAGTGGGTTGGAAGAAGGGCAGGATTATGGGTAGAAAAATCTGGCTTTGTAGTTCTAATGTGCCCATCATCTAGAGGCCAAATACAAAAATTAATAGAAGCTGACACTGGCGGTCCCAGCAGCAGAAGCCCCACCAAGCTCAGACCTAAGTGAGCTCAGTGTGGATGATGGGCTCGAGGGCATAACAGATCAGCCCTCCACGCCTGGCACCTTTGAGGCTGCAAAGGACCTCATCGAGCTGTCGACAGCAAGCCCCCTCCCCCCTGGGTGCCATGGGGAGAACCCTCTGGCACCCATGCCTCGGGTGCCGTCAAGGGGTAAGCCGGCAATTGTGTGCCTCTCAAGAACACCATCCCAGCACCACTCCCGGAGTTGGTCCTGGTCGAGCTCCAACTCCGCAGACTCACAGTTGCCAGGTGCCCAGAAGGAGGAAGCACCGGAAAGAGCACAACACTCTCCGGCTCCGCCCAGAAACCAGCACCAAGAGGAGTTGAGACGGTCCTCACCAGAGGACTCCTGCAGACAGTCCTGGTCCAGGGAATGCTGGCACCGGTCCCGGTCCAGATCCCGGTCCCGGGGATACCAGTACCGCTCCCGCTCCTGCTCAGCCAGGATCCACTCATTCTCCTGCCGGCGCAGATCGTTGGCACTGCCGTGGCCTTCGCAATCAGTGTCGCCGCAGTCCGGCATTGAATCTGGCTGCTATAGCTACCTGCACCAGGCCCCGGACAGCAGGGGCCCTCAGGTGGGCTGGCAACCCCAATGGGGGCTGCCAGGCCATTGGCCCTTCTGGACCCCCTGGGCCTATCAGGAGTGCCAAGGGGCCCCATCCAGGGCAAGTTACTCGGTGCAGCAGTCCCAGTCGCCGCACCGATGCCAGATGGTGCTGAAGGCTACAGTATCTGGGCCTCCAGCATCCCCCCAGGATAAACCGGAGAATCCGGCACTGAGTCCAGTGCCATCCCATGGACTCCCGCCCCGGCCCGAGCTGGAGGCCCTCCCACAGGAGAAGGGGAGCAGGAGGACCAACCAGAGGGGGTTGAGCAGCAGCTAACCTCCTAGTCATCCCCGGACAGAGGAGGGTACAGAGGTGTCCGGCCCTCCACTGATAGACCATAGAGCCCACCAGGAGTTGCTGCGCAGGGTCGCCCAGAACTTGGGGTTGCAGGCTGAGGAGACGGTTGAGCAGGAGGACCCCATGGTGGACATTTTGAGCCCCAAAGGTCCATCCAGAATGGCGCTACCGCTCATTAAGGCCATTCAGTCCAACTAGAAGATGATATGGCAGACCCTGGCCTCCAGTGCTCCAACAGCCAAAGGAGAGGAGCGTAAATTCTTTGCTCCTTCTAAGGGCTATGAGTTCCTGTTCTGCCACCCGAGTCCATGCTCCCTAGTGGTCTCAGTGGTAAATGAAAGGGAGCACCATGGACAGCAGGCCCCAGCCCTTAAGGCCAAAGAGGTGAAATGCCTGGACCTTTTTGGCAGAATGGTGTACTCATCTGGGGGCCTTCAGCTGAGGATTGCGAAACAGCAGGCCATCCTCAGCAGACACAATTTCAACTCCTGGGCAGTGGTGAGGAAGTTTAAGGACAACTTCTCGCAAGGTTCCCAACAGGAGTTCATGGCCCTGGTGGACAAGGGCAAGGCAGTAGCCAAGACCTCTCTCCAGGCCTCCCTAGATTCAGCAGATGCGGCGGCTAGAACAACTGCATCGGGGTGGTCATGAGGCGCTCGGCGTGGGTCCAGGAGTCAGGCCTGCCGCCCAAGGTCCAGAATACACTCCAGGACCTCCCCTTCGAAGGGTCCGGGCTTTTCTTGAACCAGACAGACATGAGGCTGCACAGCCTCAAGGACTCGCAAGCTATGCAAGTTATGGGGTATGCACACCCCGGCAACCCAGAGGAAGCCCTTTAAGCTGCAGCCTCCCCCTCCACTCCAGTACCAACCTCGCCATAGGCATGAGCCTTACCGTAGGCAAGGCAGGGATAACAGATGACGACGCAACAACAATAGTAACAATAATACACCGGGCCAGAACCAAGGCCAGCACAAACCCCAGCTGGGCACTAAGCCAGGCTTTTGAAGGTGGGCTTGAAGACAGTGTACCACACCAGTCAATCCATCCCTTTGTTTCCTGAACCGCCTGTCCTGTTTCTCCCGTGCGTGGTCCACCATTATGTCAGACCATTGGGTATTACGCACAGTGTGGAATGGGTACTTGCTGCAGTTCGCCTCCTTCTCCCCCTCCAACCCCTCTTCCCCATCCATCTTCAGGGACCCCTCACGACCATCTCCTAGAGAAGGAAGTCCGCTCATTGCTAGAGGCGGGGGCAGTAGAGGCGGTGCCATACAGCCTAAGGGGGAAGGGGTTCTACTCCCAGTACTTCCTCATCCCCAAGGCCAAAAGGGGCCTTCGCCCCATCCTAGACCTGTGTGGGCTCAACAAGTTCCTGGTCAAGGCCCAGTTCCTCATGGTCTCTCTGGGCACCATCATCCCTTCCCTGGATCCGCTGGACTGGTATGTTGCCCTCGATATGAAGGACACGTACTTTCATATCTCCACCACCCAGCACGTCGGCGGTTCCTACGCTTCACCGTGGGCCAAGAACATTACCAGTTTGCGGTTCTCCCGTTCGGTCTAGCTGCAGCCCCACGGGTGTTCACGAAGTGCATGGCGGTGTTGGCGACCTTCTTATGGAGACCAAGAATCCGGGTGTACCCTTATCTCAACGACTGGCTCCTGGCGGGCTGATCTGAGGCGGAAGTGTGGGGCCATATAGAGGTGGCCCTGAGATTGTTCCCCAAGCTGAGACTCCTGGTCAACGTCCCCAAGGCCACGCTCATACCCATGCAGAAAGTGGAATTCATAGGGGCAGTCCTGGACGCGGTGCAGGCGAGGGCAAGCCTTCCAGTATCCTGATTCCAGGCTATCCAGCAAGCGGTGGCATCTCTGTGCCAGTTTCCAATGACAACGGCCAGGCGCTGCCTGCGGCTGTGGCTGCCTGTGGCATGCACTTGGTCAGGCATGCCAGACTAAGACTCAGGACTCTGCAGGCATGGCTCACTCAGGTGTACCGCTCAGGCATGGACCCCCTGGACTTGGTAGCGACGGCCCCAAGGGACGTGCTGGACTCCCTGCTGTGGTGGCAGTCCCAGCCTGTGGTTTGTGAAGGCATCCCCTTTGCCGCCCCTTTGCCGCTGGTGACAGAGGCGTCAGACCATGGATGGGGGGCTCACCTGGGGGACCTCATGACGCAGGGGTTGTGGTCTGGAGCAGAGTGATCTCTCCATATCAATGTGAAGGAGTTCCGGGCGGTTCGTCTCGCCTACCAGACCTTTCACGCCATTCTGAGTGGTCACAGCGTGACAGTTCTGACAAACACTACTGCCATGTTTTATATAAACAAACAGGGCGGGGCTTGTTCCTCGCCACTCTGTTGCGAGGCTCTCCTCCTCTGGGACCTTTGCATAGCCCATGCAATTCACCTCGAGGAGTCCTATCTCCTGGGGGTACGAAACGAGCTGGTGGACTCCCTCAGCAGGTCTTTCCGCATGCACGAGTGGACGCTCAGGGCAGACGTCGTGCGTTCGCTCTTCCGCAGGTGGGGGTTTCCCCAGGTAGTGCCTGCGGTTCCGCTCGTTCCAGGGCTGCAGCCCGGGCTCACTCGTGGATGCATTTGCGATCCTGTGGAGAGGGGGCTTGATATATGCCTTCCCCCCACTCCCCTCGGTACACAAGGTCCTACTCAAGGTGTGCAGGGACAGGGCAGCGGTGATCCTCATCACCCCAGCCTGGGCCCACCAGCACTGGTACACATCGCTCCTTGAGCTGTCGGTGGAGGCCCCAGTAGTCCTGCCCCTAAACCAGGACCTCATTACGCAGGACGGTGGGTGGCTTCTCCACCCCGACCTCCAGTCACTGCACCTGATGGCGTGGAAGCTCTGTGGCTAAATATCCTGGAGAGCCAGTGCTCCCTTCCCGTGCAGCAGATTCTGCTTGGCAGTAGAAAGCCCTCTACCAGGGCGACCTATATGGCCAAGTGGAAAAAGTTCTCATGTTGGTGTGAACCCTGACAGGTGCGGCCTGGTGCAGGCCATCCTGGAGTACCTCCTGCACCTCAAGCAGCAAGGGCTAGCCCCATCCTCGCTCAGAGTGCACCTGGTAGCCATCTCTGCCTTCCATCCAGGGTTCTCAGGGGGCTCTGTGCTTTCCCACCCAATGGTGGGACGGTTCCTTAAAGGGTTGGAGAGGGTGTTTCCGTACTCCCACCCCTCAGTCACTCCATGGAACCTTAACCAGGTCCTCTCTAAACTCATGGGACCCTCTTTCGAGCCCCTCGCTTCCTGTTTTCTCCTCCACCCCTCCTGGAAGGTGGCATTTCTGGTTGCCATTACCTCGGCCAGAAGGGTGTCCAAACTGAGGGCCCTCACCTCTGAGCCACTGTATACAGTATTTCACAAGGACAAGGTGCAGCTCCAGCAGCACCCCAAGTTCCTCCCTAAGGTGGTCTCCCAATTCCATTTGGGCCAGGACATTTGTCTGCTGGTGTTCTTCCCGAAACCCCATATGGACCCAAGTCACCGCAGCTTGCACACCCTGGATGTGCGTCGAGCGCTGGTGTTCTATTTGGAGCACTCCAACCCCTTTTGCAAATCCGCGTAGCTGTTTGTGGCTGTAGCCGAGATGATGAAAGGCCTCCCAGTGTCGGTGCAGCGGATTTCGGCTTGGATTACAAGCTGCATCCGCGCGTGCTATGAGCTCGCAGGTGTTCCGGCCCCAGCAGTCATGGACCACTCAACCAGGGCACAAGCGACTTCTACGGCGTTCCTGGCATAGGTCCCAATCCAGGAGATCTGCAAAGCAGCCACCTGGTCCTTGATGCACACCTTCACGACCTACTACGTGGTCAACCAGCAGGCCAGAGAGGACGCGGTGGTTGGCAGAGCGGTCCTCCAAGCAGTTGTTCCGTGACTCCTACCCTCCAGAGGTAAGCTTGTGATTCACCTAATGTGGAAAGGGCATGAACAAGCACTCAAAGAAGAAAAAATGGTTACTTACTTTCTCGTAACTGTTGTTCTTTGAGATGTGTTGTTCACGTCCATTCCACCACTCACCCTCCTACCCCTCTGTCGGAGTCGCCGGCAAGAAGGAACTGGAGGGGGGTTGGGCTGGCAGGGGTATATATGTTGCAGTGGTGCCACTCGGGGGGCCCTGCCGGCCCGACGGGAGCCGCTAAGGGAAAAAGTTTCCGATGCTCGTGCACGCGGCGCACATACCTAATGTGGAATGGATGTGAACAACACATCTCGAAGAACAACAGTTATGAGAAAGTAAGTAACCGTTTTTTTCCAAGTGTGTTTATATAGGATCAGATTTTGCCATCTTTACACACAATGGTAACATGTTAGCCCACAAGTAGTTCCACTGGAATAAGATACTAGAAAGCATTAGTAAAGCTAGTAGAGTCTGGCCTATAGTCAGTTGTTCTCATCATACGCAGCCTGGTCAGCCAAGAATACATCAAGAAAATTAAAATGTACAATAGTAAAAGTAGTTGAGTGTCTTTTCAATACAGGAAAAGCTTAATAGGAAAATTCAGTTTGGCAATAATTATGTGGACTGAAAACTGACTGAGACCATAAATAAAGGATAATTATAAAAGGCAATGTACAGAGGATGAAGAGGAGTAATTGAAAACTTTAGGCTGACTATCAGGAAAAACTTCTGGAAAGTGAGGACTATTACACTGTGGAATAATCTGCAAAAAGAAGTAGTGAACACCCTTTATCATTGTGATTTTGGACTCTTAAAATTAGATTGGAAAAAAAACCACTAAAAATATACTGTATTGATTAATCAAGTTTTTATTTACAAAGATGAGCCAAATGTTTCGATTGGTATTTTTCATCTCTGATTTCTGTGTTTCTATATATTTACCCTATCCAAATATCCTTCTAGAGCCCTTCAGTTCTTCCCCATGCATCCATCCATGCTGCAGGTACTTTAGCTGAAGCACAGTTAAAATAATATTTTGTATCAAATATCCACTGATCAATATCACTGGTATTAAGACAATCGCATCTGGCTATTATTATATTTGATTTGATAAGACATACATTGCAGATTGCAAAAGGTGTCTATGGCACAGGCCCTTCAGTCCCATGCTTTTGTGACTACATCTTAAACAGCCAACAGTTTTCAATACAGCCAGTCAGGGCCAGTTGCTTGTAAAATAAAATAAATATTTTGAACTGCCATGTGCCATCTAATTAGCGTGAAGTCCTTGCTAAGTGCAGTACATGATGAAATCGGCTACCATTAATGTAGATGAACAGTCTGACATTCAGAACGCCAAATTATGCCTCCCCCCCACTATGATTAAACTGACTGCTTACATAAATAGCAATAGCTCTCAATCCTCCAATTTGACAGAATAAACAAACCAGCATAAAACACTAGGAAATATACACAGAGAATAATCCTGCCTTGGCAGCCAGGTGGATGGGGTGATCTTACTGGTCTCTTTCCTCTCCAACCTCTATGATTCTATAATCATACTTCCATAAATTGTCAGCATACATGCAACATCTAGTAGGTACATGAAACGTTTTACAGGTGTGTTGTTCAGATCACTTCCATTTCTGAAGAAGAAAATAATGGAAGATAATGATCTATGCTGCTGTTCTGCATGCGATGACAGCACAGTTGGCAGTGTAAAATAGATTAGGGTGCAGGAAATTGCCCTTTGCCATTCATTAATTAAAACTGATAGAAATGGCTAATGGATACTGACATTTAGAGAATCAGTCTGCTAGCCAGTATATATTATCTAGTGGTGACCAGAATTTGAGTGCAAATCTAAAATTATTTTTTTGCAGGTACGAATTGAGGGAGAGAGGTAACTATCCATTCTTGCTGCTTTTAACTTAATAGAGTTTTGAATGAAGGTCTAATGGATAGTCTGGAAATGTATGAAAACTTGTACCTTAAACTACAACAGATCCTGGGCAAGAAGAATAAATACGTCTGTGAGATACGCATATGCTGAACAAATACAAAGGTAACTGAGACTATGCAACTCATCAGGTTATTATTTGTTAATTATATTAATGCCTACAGTGTGATCGGGATGCCCTGAAGGCCTTTGATTGTAAAAAACCAAACAGAATAAAATAATATGAGGGGAGGGAGGAAAGAAGTTGGTTAACAAACAGGCATTTTTAATGTTTTGCTTTATTGTGCATATGGCCAACTGCCACTTTACCAAGTCAATATTAAGTGAATAATAGTAAGTAAGTTGTGTATTCTCTGTAACTTGAAGTGTTTAAATCAAGATTTGGGAATTTAATAACTCAGCCAGCGATTATGGACCTACTGCAGGGATGGGTGGGTGAGGTTCTGTGGCCTGCGATGTGCAGGAGGTCAGACTAGATGATAATGATGGTCCCTTCTGAGACTGCATATTCCTCTTTCTGGTGCTTACACATACAGTTTGCAGATACTAGCTGCTGGAAGAGGGAATTTAAACATGAAATATGCGTGCATTATTCTGTGTAGCCAGTTATAATGAAGGACACAGGGTAAAAACGGAAATGTAGAGAAAAGATCAAAATACTCAGGGCATGATTTGCATTTACACTAAACCTCTTTATACTGCACTGGCAGTGAAAAGTGAGTGTAAATGCTCTGAGTTGGTGTAAAATGTAATTCAGACCCACTTTAATGACACGTTACACTGCCATAGTGGTGTGAAGGGGCCTTAGTGTAAATGAAAACCAAACCCTCAAAATGGTTTCTATCCTCGGTCACCAGCCCAACTGATGAACATTAATGTTTGTTTTGGCCAACTGAAGGAATAGATCCTAAATTAGAGTTAGCAGCAATTGGCCTCTTGGGGTGAATGCGGTGAAATGGGTGCCACTGATTTCATGGATATGTAATATTTCTCTCTCTGATTGAGGTGAAACAAAAAATAAATAAATCTAACATTTTGTCTTATGATTTTCATATCATGTGAGAGTGTAGACACATTCTACAGTGGCTATTGTTACAAAGTCAGCATATGCCAAAGGCACCACAATTGCTACCATGGTCACTCTGACAAATTTGCCAGTTTTGCCTTAGAAACACAAAGTAAACTCAATATTTGTAGTATTCCTTCTACTTCCATATATTTTCTACAGGCAATACCTGGAATACTACAAATACTGGGATAATATTGTTTAGGTATGTATGTCCCCATGCCTGCAAATGAACCTATGCAAACAAATCGTTATGCCCATGCAGAGTTCCATTTGTATTCTGTGTACTGTACATGAGAAGTGTAATATCTCAGATTCAGTTGTGCTTAAACATCAATTCTGCAATTGTTAAGGCATTATATAAGACAAGTGGGAATAGTGGTCCTTGTATCTAAGATATGACAGTTTCTCTTACACATTGTTTATCAAGGAAAATAACTGTGATGAGTCTTGGCAAATGATGACTTTTTAATCATGACCACTGTATGATGATCCCTTGACAAAAAACATTGGATATCTCATTGACAGGTCCACAAAGTGACCCAGAAAGTATGGGCAACAGCTCATGGCCTTGCTATAAGAAAAAGTGAAAAATATAACTTTTATAAAATGCTCCTCTTAGACTCAAATTGGCCATAGAGAAACAAGGTGGGTGAGGTAATAGCTTTTCTTGGACCAGCTTCTGTTAGTGAGAGAGACAAGCTTTTGAGCCTTCTGAAGAAGAAGAAAAATAATCAACAACTTCTAATGTTCCGTATGTATGTACGTGAAACTCGGATTTTCTTGTCCGGATAGACACAATCGGGACTACAATACGGATATGCTCTAATTGTATCAGATTTAAAATTTAAAATAGCAAACATTTAAAAATATTATTAGTTAAATTAATTGTGTTTTACTATGAGAGTAAATTAATAAAATCTATTTTGTTCCATTGCAGTTTTCCTTTAACTCTCTGGTACACAGATCATCTGGAACAGTTGATGTGAGTGTTCATCTTTATACAACTATATCTCTTGCCTGCTTTTGATCAGTAATTACAAGATCCTAACTGCCCTACCTCCTTCTCCTTATTTTTCTTGTTAAACACAATTTTAAAAAGCATAATGTTAGAATGATCGTTAACACCGCTCTCCTCTGCAGTTAGAGCCTGCTCCTGTGGTAGTGCTGAAATCAATGGGAGTGAAACAGCTCTGCCCTTACAGGCTCAGGCCAAAAATTTACCTCTCAGATTTTTCAAAGCCCTGTTAATTCCCCCTAACTCCAGTCATTAACTTAGTCTGTTTAGCTGCACTAATCTTTCCTCTGTAAGCCTTAACTGATTCTTTTGTTTTTGACACTCATGTGGCCTTTCTCCAAACCCAAGACAGTTCTTTTTTTTACTCTCAGAATTTTGAACATTCTTTTGTGTAAATACATTGACCACTTCTTGCTCCTCAGAGTTTCCTTTTAAAGAGGAGTTATAGTTTGTTTACTTTGCTCTAAAGCACACTTAATGCCTCCTCTAACATATTAAAACTTAGCCTCCAGCTTATATACATCAACAGATTTATTCATTGACCTCTATTCTCCTACCAATTCTCTGTCTCCCATCTTTAGTGTTATATTAATTTTAATCTGTTATATTTATTTATTTATTTATTTATTTTAACAGATTCCAAGTTATTCTCTCTTTATCCTTTTATGTGCCAAGAGCTATGACTACTTTGTTATAAAAGAATTGAAGTTCTTATTGTAATAAGTGGATTTTCATTGTCTGTTTCTAGAACGTGCTCAGCAAAAAGTAGGAAGCACTCAACACCCTGCTAGACTCAGCCCTAAATTTCTGTTTTACGAAATTGCAGTTCCAAAGACTTGAAAATAACTGATGGATCAAATGGTTAATTATAACTGTCTGTAGAAGCTGCACATAGTATAAAGCTCTTCAATTTCTGTTCTCAAAGGGAGACTAAATCTCTGTGTTGAAAATTCCTGGGTTAAAAACAGGAATTTTTGCAGTGTTTTAGCTGTCTATAATTACAGGAGTTTAATTTATAGATCCACACTGTTTTCAGGCATTGTGCTTACAAGTTTTTATTTTCTTGTTTTGCACACACAGATTGTCTCACCCTCATTGTCTGACTGTCAAGGGTGACAAGTTTGGTTAATATCTTACTTGAAAATAGAATGACAAAAAGTACTGTAACAGGGTTATCCATGACAAGTACCTTAATAAGGAAAGTACTCTATGCACCAGAAATGGATTAATAATGCTTTGTCTATTCTGGAAAAAAACATGATCATGTTTTGCACCTAGATGAAGTGGAGAATCATACATTACTTTTTGCTAATATGACTGAAGAAATCAATTAGGATTCACAGGAATGCTAGATTTTATTACACAATAGCAACTAAATACTTCATATAAGTATTCTTATGTTCTTATGTTTAAGTGATGTTAGAGGACTTCATTAGCAACAAGACTACAGGTACAGAAATGATTTGCAAAAAGAAAAGGAGTACTTTTGGTACCTTAGAGACTAACAAATTTATTTGAGCATAAGCTTTTGTGAGCTACAGCTCACTTCATCGAATGCATGCAGTGGAAATACAGCGGACTACAAGCCTCTAAGGTGCCACAAGTACTCCTTTTCTTTTTACGGATACAGACTAACACAGCTGCTACTCTGAAACCAGAAATAATTTGTTCTCAGAGAACACATGCATATTAATTGTGAAAATAGATAATATAAAGACAGAATATGCCCATGGTAAGTTTAGCAAAACTGCTCATTATTTTCAGCCAACATGTTAAATCCTAGTACATTCACCTCTTTGACTCCTCAGTACACAATTCTCTGCTAATGATGCTTTCTTAGGGAGAGAGGTTACTGAGCTAATGGAATATGCAAATCACTCACAGAGGAATTTCTGAAAAGGTGTTTCTGTAAATCTCATAACCCAAGAATGCGATAAATATCAAATCCTTTTCTGAACATTGGGAAATGGCACAATGCCAGTATCATGAAATTATTTTAACGGTCTTTGAAAGTACAGAACTAATATCTTATTTGTCTGAGTGCCCAAACCAATTTCTCTCTTGATGGACATTCCATAGCTGGGAAACCTGTGGCATTTTATGACAATTTATAGACTACATACCAGGCTTGGAGTCCCATTGTACTGGATGCTGTACAATCCCATAGGAAGACACAGTCCCTACCTTGAAGTCCTACTAATATACTTTACAATAGTTTAAGACAACACACAATAAATGAGTATTACAAACAGTAGGGAGCAAGTGGGGGAAAGGAGGAGAATGAGAGTCCCAATAATAAGATCACAGAGTTACAGAGGCTACCTACTAGCATAAGTTGATGGTTCGAAACCATTTTAGGAATTAAAAATGTATAAATCATAGAATCCTAGAAATGTAGGCCTGAAAGGGACCTTAAATGGACACCATGTCCAGCCACCCCATTAATCCCCATTGGCACTCTACCTGGCCATTAATAATGTGCAGTTTCCTGTAGGTTTTGCAAAAACTAATGGCAATTACATTGCACAATGGACCAGGTGAAAATATGTTCTTTGGCCTTTCAGTGATGTTCAATATAATGAACTGTCAAAGGCAGGAAAGCAGGATGAATGGATCATTGATTAGTTCTGTCACAAATTGGTTAGCTCTATGTCCGTGGGAAATGAAATAATCGGCCCAACCACGCCCACAATTTAAATGGGGTCCTTTTGGTGTCTTTTTTCCTTCAGACCACAATACACAGCATTCATATGACATAAAACTCAAACAAGACAACTATATATATCCCTTTAAGCTGTCACTATACAAACGCTACATTTGAATAAAGTCCATACAACAGAAATTATATAAAAACCTCCACATTCAATGGTTCCAGGGTGAAGTTTATCTTAGTGTTTTTCAGAGCATCCATAAATTTTTCCTGTCTTTGTCAGAGAAATTGAAACAAAAGAAATGTAAATTAGCAATTATGAAATACAAGCCATTGAAAAGGGCAGCTGAAAGTATAAATGAAAAATCTATTGTCAGTCAGGTTATGGAAAACAAGACATAATGCTTTAAATACAGCAGGAATAAAATAAATCCTAGTGATAGTGTAGCACATCCTTGTTAGTCATGCTGTTTTAGGTGCAATTTTCCTACATATTCACACTTGTTCCCTGCTTCACCATTTCAGTTGTGCTCTGGATACATATTCCATAGTTCCTGTCACAGCTCCCAGAAGCACTGCCTTCTAAGGGATATCTGCAGGTCTTCTGTGAGCCTTCAGAAAGCCCAGAGGAATGTTTGGAAAGAGGGAAAAGTTCCAGAAGTCCCCAGGATCCAACACCATTTCCTAGATATTTCATCAAAATGGAGCACAGGATGAGCCCTCAAAAAAGAAAGGTTTCTATGATAAGTAATAACAAGGCATCTGAGTTGTGTCCAGTGCAATTGGCTTGGCTTGTTCTACCTTCATGGGGTTCATTGTCTCTCATGATACAGGTACCACTGTAAGTGCATGTTCTCCATGAACTCTATCTCCTGATGCAGTGCTAGAGGATAGCTGCCCAGAGTTGCTCAGAACATATGATACAAAAAGGCAGCATCATGGGTGTGGATGTACAAACATGATTGTGATGGCAGGCTGCTCTGTGGACACATACTGAATCGTGAACTCATGAAGGTGACCTGCCTCTAACCGGTTACTACAGCATCCTAAGTAACATCTTCTCATGAATGCATAATTACAGTTCCAAGTATTTTCCAAAAAAAGGCAACTGGTTTTAGTCAGTTCCAGCCATAACCTGCCCTTGCTTGGTTCCCTGACAGAGAGTCCAGACACCTGTGACCGGCCAACAGCTGTGTAGCATAAATAAAGAAACTATCGTGATGGTAAGGTTATAATTTTATTGGGCTAATTTCTCACAGGCAGATGTTATATCATATTTGGTCCCTTGTGTGTTCCCCTAATACTGCTATGTCCTCCTACGCCCACAACTAGGGAGTGTGGAAGAAATCTATGCCTCCTCCCAGTGTAGTTTCTATATAAAAAAGGACTTCAGTGCATACAAAATCTCACCAAAATTTCTTCCGTACTCACACTCCACTTTGCTCTGAAGTAGTGGAATTCACCAGCAATGAGCACACTAAGCATCTCATTATGTCCTGTGCATCTTTTAATAGTCACAAAGCTCTATCTGATAACAAATTATTTAGCAATGTCCTAATTACTATTGATTTGAAATGCTATTGGAAATGACATATTTGCTAATTAAGATTGCCAGTGGGACATAGAAAGAAGCCCCTTTAGAGCTGACTGAAGAATAATATACTTTATAACTGATGAACTGAAAGATTTAAAACTAACTGGGCTGATTTGATTTGAAGGTGAGTTAGTGATAAAAATGAAAGACTTAAAGTTGAACTTGGAAGGAGCCTCCCATGTATAAATGTTAAATTGAATAAACTGGTTTGGTACTGTATAATTCAAAGGCTTTCTGAGCACTGAGGAATTATGCATACTTAGAAAAGTGTTTTGCCAGAAGTATTACTTTATCTTTGAAACCAAATATAATAAAAGCTGCCCTGCAAATCTGATTCCTTCGTGTTTAGTATATATTGACAGCAAGTACCAATAGAGTGAATGTACATAAAAAAGCATGTTATATTCAGGTCTGTGTATTCGGATAATAATACTGATAAATCCCATGTTATTCTAACTACAGTTGAACTTGGCCTTATTGAAATTACTGCAAACTGGGTCGGTGCATTGATGTACTAGAAACAACACTTCTGATATTTCATACAAATATGTTTAGGTGCCTAAAGAAGGGTCCGTAGAATTTAGGTCAACTGCACTTATTCCTGAAAGGTATTTCTGAATGGAAAGTAAAAATAAAGCTGTGTTTTATAACCCACTCAAATTGGGTTGACTAAAATAGGATTAGACATAAAACTTCATGCATGCACGTGTGCACTGCGCGCATGCGCGCACACACACACATACAAATTTACTCAGGATGAAATTAATGTCAATGAAATCTTTCTGATCTTGTCTAAAGGTTTTGTATTTACTTTGACAAGCAATGTCTGTTTAGGCGCCTGTTCAGAAAGGTACTTGAGCATGTTCTTAACTCATAAAATGTACATAGCCCCACTGACGTCATAGGGACTAGCCATAGCTTAAAATTCAACATGTGCTTAACTACCATACTAAATGAGGTCTTAATAAGGAAATTAGAAATGGAATGAAGGAAGAAATCTGGTTTGGAGTCTTGTAAGTGGACCATTTCTTTAATAGTAGCTCAGTGATATCTATAGCTAAGGTTGCCAACGTGTTTCCCTTTTTAAAGTGTCTTTTTCAGTTTCTTATATTTTTCTCAAACTTTTACCTTGTGTGTGGAACTTTTCCAGTCCTGTTCGCTCAGTGTTAATCTTCTTTGGGAAAGTTTAATCAAAAATGTTTCAGTCATTTTGTAATAAAAAGGGAGTGGAAAATAACACTTTTATAATTAGAACATTTGTTTGCACCATTCATCTCTTTTAAACACCTTTAGAAATTTATTGCTGTAGGGTGAAATCCTGAAATTTGGCAAGGACATTTGCCTTTAGGGCCCAATCTAGCAAACATTCACACACATGTGAGAAGTCTCATTAATTTTTTCAAAGGGAATGCTGCATTCTGTGTGCTTTCTAAACAAGTCAGAAAACAAGTGCTAAGATCTGAGGTATCTAACAACCAGTAATCATGACTTATAGAGTAGGTCTTTTCCTCAGATCCCAGTGGGATGGTGGCAGCAATGAGTTCCTCTGTGCTTCTTCCTGTGACAATGGGGTGAAGTAGGGCCACTTATTACTCTGCCTCATCCCTCGATAAACCATCCACAATTTGAGAAGGAGTGGTCCTTCCTGGTGGACCCCCAACGAAACCGGAGGTAAGATCAGCCCTTCCACCAAGCATGCTGAAAGGGGTTAGGATTTTTCCTTCCTTGCAAGAAGACACAACCAAGTAGGAGAATTGTGACCACTTTGTCTATCACATGGCATGTTTTGGTGAATGGCTATTTGTAAGTTGGAGGGCTCTCCCTCCAGCCCAGGAAAAAAACAGTTGCTCACTGGAGTCTGTTTCAGGCCCTTGCCGCAGGGCAGAATTTGTTATTCAGACACACACAAACTCACGAAATAACACCTAAGGAAATAATTCCCTTGACCCTTGCCTCTAACAGCCCCAGAAAGAGGATTTACCCCTACCTTCAATTCTCTACTAAGTCATGTGGCAGGCAGGCACCCCTTAACCCTTTCCTGGCTGTTTCACCCTGTCAAGAGATGGTACAGAGAACCATCAGATAAGCTTATAAGGGCAGAACTTCTTGAGTTTCTCTCATCTCTGAATTTAATTCTGCTCTGAGGCTCGTAAACACACAGTCTTATATGTGACTGTTTATTTGATAGATCTGCTTCTTTGCTCCCATATCACATTTTTGCTTCGGGGGTTTCACAAGCATGCACCAATAACCATTATAGCCTGAGCTTCCCGGGTTCCAGTTCCCCAAACTGAAATGAATATCTCAAAACCGTAAAAGTTCCATATCAATACAAACACTTGGTATTAAATTAATGTTTTAAGTGTATTTTAAGTAGACATTTTCTTTCTTAATTTAAATATAAGTATCTTAAGTATATTTAAAATACGTCTAGTTTTATACCATGTACATTTTACAGGAACTAACCAAATTGATACAAGTCATCTGCATTTCATATATATATACTGTAGGTACAACATATATATTTAAAACAATTTTTTCACTAGGCCAGTTTACACTACTTGTCTGGGAAATTGTCAGCATCTATAGCTTTCTGTTTTCCAGTTACCAAACAGAGAGGACTTGGATGAGAATTTTGTTATTCTGGTGATGTGTTGAACTAATTATTTATTTACAATACTAAAGCTATAGTTTTGCCTTCCAAAGGGAGGGAGAGGGGCATTCAAGGAATAAGAATCATTGTCATTTCCTCTGGAAGACACAGGAAAGGAACACAGACTAGTTGCTCCTGCATTCTTTGCAGAAAAAAGCCACTGTACTGAAAACTTTTGTGAGAGGCAATGGGAATATTGGATATGCAGGGAATACAGACTCTGGGCGTATGGTCAGGGTAACAACATAAAGTATTCTTTGAAACTGCTGGTAGAAGAAAGCAGCATGTTGTATGGACTTTATTCAAATGTAGTGTTTGTATAGTGACAGCTTAAAGGGATATATATATATTTGTCTTGTTTGAGTTTTATGTCATATGAATGCTGTGGTCTGAAGGAAAAAAGACACCAGAAGGACTGATTATTTCATGGACCGATTTATTTTCATTTCCCACGGAAATTCTTTTACTTTTCCATGTAAGTAATTGCTTAATTGACACAAAGCTGTTATACGATTGCAAAAGGCAGAGGAAGTGGCCCCAAAACAATCTCTATATTGAGAGGTGGTCCACACTATGAAAATCTTTTTGCATCCCTGCTATAATTGATTCACAGTTCTATTTTTTTTATTAAGGACATTTTCTAAAGTCCCGAGCCATTATTCTTTTGGAAATCAGCTAGAGAAAGAATCCTCCATATGTAGGCTTTGAGCAGACAAAAAATAGCCTTTGTTTGTAAGATGCAGCACACTCAGTTTGTTATACTCAGTTACACTGGATAAACCTACATCTAATACATGTGTACTATGAATCCCTTTTAAATGATGAGAGAAATGTGCTGATCATTGCAGCTCGTATCTCCACAGTACAGCACAGGAATACACCTCAACTGCTAATCCAGGTAACAGATATGTCAACACTGAACTTCCTTATTCCAATGGAAGGAAAATGCTTTAAAAAATGCTACCCTGTTCCACAACAGTGCAGAAGATTCTGCAGAGGCCAGTGGTGAAGTGTTTCAAGAAATAAACAACTGCTTTGATGATGTAATAGTTATCAGACTTGTCGAAAGAATAAAACTACGACATGCTTACTCTATGCACTAGTTCTGTCAGTCACAGGAGTGTGGTCTAGAAGGGCCCTCAAAGGTCACCAATTCTGCAGGTGTCAAAGCACAGGTTCTCCCATCCACAGCATCAGCTAACGTTCTAAGTATGGTGCTGGCAGCAAGAAACTCCTGAGCTCTGATCTTAGCTCTGACATAGACAAGCTGTCAGCATTCTGACATGTTGGCTTTTATGCCAGCACATGACCATTGCTGTTTAGCTGACAAGATGTAATGAGACTCTATGGCTTTTAAGTCTTTTTTTGTCCATAGACCATTGGTCATAATGGCCAATTTACTGCTAACTCTTTTTTTAGGCTTTGTGTGTATATAGGAGGTGGTCACAAACCAAAACACTGGAACTGACTCTGGATACAAACTTTAAATGTTTGCTATAAGTGGAACCAGAACATAAGAAGGGTCATACTGGGTCAGACCAAAGGTCCATCCAGCCCAGTATCCTGTCTGCCGACAGCGGCCAATGCCAGGTGCCCCAGAGAGAGTGAACCTAACAGGTAGTGATCAAGTGATCTCTTTCCTGCCATCCAGCTCCACCCTCTGACAAACAGAGACTAGGGACACCATTCCTTACCCATCTTGGCTAGTACCCATTAATGGACTTAACCTCCATGAATTTATCTAGTTCTCTTTTAAACCCTGTTATTGTCCTAGCCTTCACAACCTCCTCAGGCAAGGAGTTCCACAGGTTAACTGTGTGCTGTGTGAAGAAGAACTTCCTTTTATTTGTTTTAAACCTACTGCCCATTCATTTCATTTGGTAGCCCCTAGTTCTTATATTATGGGAACAAGTAAATAACTTTTCCTTATTCACTTTCTCCACACCACTCATGATTTTATATACCTCTATCATATCCCCCCTTAATCTCCTCTTTTCCAAGCTGACAAGTCCTAGCCTCTTTAATCTCTCCTCATATGGGACCCGTTCCAAACCCCTAATCATTTTAGTTGCCCTTCTCTGAACCTTTTCTAATTTTCTTTTCTTTTTTGAGATGAGGGGACCACATCTGTTCACAGTATTCAAGATGTGGGTGTACCATGGGTTTATATAAGGGCAATAAGATATTCTCTGTCTTATTCTCTATCCCCTTTTTAATGATTCCTAACATCCCATTTGCTTTTTTGATTGCCGCTGCACACTGTGTGGACATCTTCAGAGAACTATCCACAATAACTCCAAGATCTCTTTCCTGACTAGTTCTAGCTAAACTAGCCCCCATCATATTGTATGTATAGTTGGGGTTATTTTTTTCCAATGTGCATTACTTTACATTTATCCACATTAAATTTCATTTGCCATTTTGTTGCCCAATCACTTAGTTTGGTGAGGTCTTTTTGAAGTTCTTCACAGTCTGCTTTGGTCTTAACTATCTTGAGCAGTTTGGTATTGTCTGCAAAGTTTGCCAGCTTACTGTTTACCCCTTTCTCCAGATTATTTATGAATAAATTGAATAGGATTGGTCCTAGGACTGACCCTGGGGGAACACCACTAGTTACCCCTCTCCATTCTGAACATTTACCATTTATTCCTACCCTTTGTTCCCTGTCTTTTAACCAGCTCTCAATCCATGAAAGGATCTTCCCTTTTATCCCATGACAACTTAATTTACACAAGAGCCTTTGGTGAGGGACCTTGTCAAAGGCTTTCTGGAAATCTAAGTACACTATGTCCATTGGATCCCCCTTGTCCGCATGTTTGTTGACCGCCTTAAAGAACTCTAAGAGATAAGTAAGGTGTGATTTCCCTTTACAGAAACCATGTTGACTTTTGCGCAACAATTTACGTTCTTCTGCGTGTCTGACAATTTTATTCTTTACTATTGTTTCAACTAATTTACCCGGTACTGACGTTAGACTCACTGGTCTGTAATTGCTGGGATCACCTCTTGAGCCCTTTTTAAATATTGGCATTTCATTAGCTATGTTCCAGTCATTGGGTACAGAAGCTGATTTAAAGGACAGGTTACAAACTATAGTTAATAGTTCCGCAATTTCACATTTGCATTCTTTCAGAACTCTTGAATGGTGAATGCCATCTGGTTCCGGTGACTTGTTACTGTTAAGTTTATCAATTAATTCCAAAACCTCCTCTAATGACACTTCAGTCTGTGACAATTCCTCAGATTTGTCACCTACAAAGGATGGTTCAAGTTTGGGAATCTCCCTAACATCCTCAGCCATGAAGACTGAAGCAAAGAATTCATTTAGTTTCTCCGCAATGACTTTATTGTCTTTAAGTGCTCCTTTTGTATCTCAGTCATCCAGGGCCCCCACTGGTTGTCTAGCAGGCTTTCTGCTTCTGATGTACTTAAAAACCATTTTGTTGTTACCTTTTGAGTTTTTGGCTAGCTGTTCTTCAAAGTCCTTTTTGGCTTTTCTTATTACATTTTTACACTTATTTTGGCAGTGTTTATGATCCTTTCTATTTACCTCACTAGGATTTGACTTCCACTTTTTAAAAGATGCCTTTTTATCTCTCACTACTTCTTTTACATGGTTGTTAAGCCACAGTGGCTCTTTTTTAGTTCTTTTACTGTGTTTTTTAATTTGGGGTATACATTTAAGTTGGACCTCTATTATGGTGTCTTTGAAAAGCGTCTATGCAGCTTGCAGAGATTTCACTCTAGTCACTGTACCTTTTAATTTCTGTTTAACTAACCTCCTCATTTTTGCATAGTTCCCCTTTCTGAAATTAAATGCCATGGTGTTGGGCTGCTGAGGTGTTCTTCCCACCACAGGAATGTTAAATGTTATTACATTATGGTCACTATTTCCAAGAGGTCCTGTTATAGTTACCTCTTGGACCAGATCCTGCGCTCCACTCAGGACTAAATCAAGAATTGCCTCTCCCCTTGTGGGTTCCTGTACCAGCTGCTCCAAGAAGCAATCATTTAAAGTATCAAGAAATTTTGTCTCTGCATTTCGTCCTGAGGTGACATATACCCAGTCAATATGGGGATAATTGAACCCCCCCCGCTATTATTGAGTTTTTTATTTTGATAGCCTCTCTAATCTCCCTTAGCATTTCATAGTCACTATCACTGTCCTGGTCAGGTTGATAATAGATCCCTACTGTTATATTCTTATTAGAGCATGGAATTACTATCCATAGAGATTCTATGGAATATATGGGTTCATTTAAGACTTTTACTTCATTTGATTCTACATTTTCTTTCACATATAGTGCCACTCTTTCCACCCCTCCCCGCCCCCGCACTACCTGTTCTGTCCTTCTGATATATTTTGTACCCAGGAATGATTGTGTCCCATTGATTGTACTCACTCCACAAGGTTTCTGTGATGCCTATTATGTCAATATCCTCCTTTAACATGAGGCACTCTAGTTCACCCATCTTATTATTTAGACTTCTAGCATTTGGGTACAAGCACTTTAAAAACTTGTCACTGTTTATTTGTCTGAGTCAAAATGCTTCCAAAGGTGGACAGCGGGAAATCTTGATCCAAATCCAAATTTCCCCAAAGTTTTGGGATTTCAAATTTAATGTTCAAATTCATCCCATTAGAGTAGAGCGAACTGAGGTCTTGAATATGAATCCAGATCCAATGATTAGTTTGAATTTTTCTGTGGTGTATGTTTAGATTTGTGTTGATATCCTTGGACAGAACAAAGGGACATTTCAGACGCTGACCAATTTTAGAATATTTTTTAAAGAAAATGTTTTTATCAGAAAATACTTGGATATTTTTTAGACTTACTTTTAATGGAAAATAGTTATCTAAATTTCCTAGAGTGCTTTGAAAATTGTAACCATGGATTCCTGCAGTCTGCTTCAAAATTGCTCCATCTTCCTATAACTTTTGACTTTGATAAAGAACTGATAGCTATTTTTGGTCAATCTTGGAAATCTGGGCTTCAATTCTGCAACTGCATGTGATTCCACCGCGGCTTAGGCTAGTAGCAGAGGTCTGGCTAATTGCAGAAACAGGGTTAAAGAAAAGAGACCAGCGAAAGGGTGAAAGAAGGTAAGAAAAAAAATTAACCTCTGTGTACATTTTCAAAAGTGACATTTCTGAAGTGGAATTTTTTTTTCCAACTGGTTTGCCTTTTGATGCTAAAGTATTTAAAGGCCTATAATGATGCTATATGCTTTGCAATCATGTGAGTAACTATGAAGAGTATTTGTCTTATTTTCATTAAAAACAAACTATATCTGCTTTTTAATTCCTCTCTAACACTCAGCACCATCTTCAGCACACCATTCTGGTACGTAATGACGAACGGGAGTGAACTGAGAGCAATGCCACAGGCAGCCTCTCGCTTGTATTACAGACCAAGTAGCTTACCTGTGAGGTCTCCATTGAAATGACAGTATTGAGTCTGTTCCTGGCCCTGAGGGTCTGTCTTTCATATCAGTTCTGTGTGCTATGCCATGAGTGGGTGCAGAAGGAGAGAAGCTGTGTTGCTGAGCAAGACTTAAGGCCACGTTGAATCATGTGGGCTGGACATGTGACCTTGGGATCAAGAACTCTTATTTTCATGTGATTTAGCAATCCAAACAGCAGAGGCTTTAGTTCAGATTCTTTTAATTTAATCCAAGCAAGTTTTACTGCTTTTTTTTTTAAAAAAAAGCAGCCAGCCACAACAGCTTATGAAAAATCCTAACCATCTGTTAAGTTTCTAACTAAAACACCCTTAGATTAAAAAGAAACTACAAGCAGTGTCGAAAAATACAGTTTTTAACCTATGTGGTGTGCTAATCTGTGTGTATGTTTGAGTAACCATAGCTCTTATTTTTCCTTGAGAACCTGAAGTAACAGACATCACAAAAACAAACAAAAAACCCTTCATCTTCTGTTTAAAGTTAACCTGTATTAAATCAGTTTTCATGTAAGGATGTGTTATTGCCATTGAACTTCATGCCATTTTTTAAAAATGTACAGTATGAGATATCTCCCAGTTTGTTGGAGTTGCTAACTTAATTCTATCCAGATGGTGTATGTAATAATAATCTGGCAGCATTCCGGTTGTATGGTATTAATATTGATACAAAATCAATCTTCCCAGTACTTTTTTAATACCAGTAAATATGCCCTAATCTCTTTTTATTTTTTCAAATCACAAAGAGTCTGGTACTTGAAAAGTGTGTGTGTGTGTGTGTGTTGGTGTGTGTGTTTACTTTTTATTTTTCAAACATATATATCCTGAAGCACAGAATATGGGCATGTCTTTGTTTTTATTTTCTCTTACTACTACTTTTTGTCCATTAAGCAAATAAATAAAACAATTCCCAAAATGTCCTCACCGGGGTTTAAAGCATGATTCTATTTAGAAAAAGTGACTATAAAATAGCATCATGGTGTTCTATATTTACTGTGTCTCGAGGTCCTTATCAGTTGTGCTTGGATTACATGTAACATCCAGTCCTGAAAGCTCAGTCTAGATTTTGAGAGTCAAAGAGTGTTTTTCTTTCTGGTTTGTGCATCACTCACCGCTAATAATTTGTAGTCCAAATTCTGCCCTTTTTTAAAAGCTGTGCAGTCCTATTGTCTTTGGTGCCTGCCATTGTTTGCATTTTTTCATTCCCTTTAGCAGCATGGCATTGCACAGGTTTTAACTGAGGGCAGATTTGACATTTCAGTAAGAACCTAAATAATTCTATTGAAGGTTCATCAGTCACCATAGAATCCATCTTACGCTCCTATTTCTCTTAATGACTATGCCATATAATAATGTCTATTACAAGTAAGTAGTAATAAAAACTTATTCATCTCAAAAGTTTCCAGATACAACTGAAAATTCACTGAGAATAGATCAATTGAATAAGATGGTTCCAATTTTATACAATCACTATCCAGACCAGAAAAACACTCTGAAATAATATTAATAACTAAACAGTAACTAAATACAGGATTCTGTGCGCAGATGTTGTGTGCTACTAAAGAATGGCTCATATTATCCAGTGTTACACCTGAAGTACCCCAATGGAGTTAACTATGATTGACTGTGATGTAACTGAGGGCAGAATTTGTCCCTTTTTACTCCAGCAAAATGATTTGTTCAGGATTCAGTTTATCAGAAAACATACAGTCCATGTTGATAAATGTCAGATAAATAAGAAGGAAGTAGACATCTGTTTCTTTTATATCAGTGATCCTCTTTCTGTGGCATTTGAGACACATATGAACATCCGTGCCCTTACACCAGGGTTCTTGCAGGGTTCGTTCATCTGATGGACTAATCATCCCAACCAAAGTCAGTGGTGTAGTAAATATGGGGCAAATTACCTGAGTTACTTTGGATTTACATGGGTGTAACAGAGCAGAATATGGCCACATTCTGAGGGAACATTCCTTATGATGCTTGACAGCGATCTATCAAGACACAGCTAGGTGTTATGAACAAACAGACATGTAGAACTTAGCCTAATGATCTCACCCCCTTCCCTCAAGTAAGAGTGGAGTCAGTACTCAGGCACAAAGATGAAAGCAAGGCTAATAAAAGGGAAAAGCAAGGGAAAGGAAAATAGGAAGTAAGAAAGTTACCTTATCACATTGAGATGTTTCATTTAATTCATGAGGATGTTGATGCAGAATGATGCAGTATCATCAGTATATATTGATGAAACACTGTGACATAACAGGCTATCATGATGCCATTTTTCTGCTGCTTTTCAAAACCCCATCAGATAGCAAAATGGCTCCCTAGCTGCCAAAGTCTGACTATCACTGCTGTGCATCAAGTCACCTGTGAACTGTGTTCTATAGGGACTTGTGCTTGAGCTAATTTGCTGCCCAAACTGAGTTTAATTGAAAAGCTTTGATGAATATTTTTGAACTAACACAGCATCTCAGAGAGACCATGAACACTTTGTATATTTCAGTGGCCCATCTGAAACCTGTGCAGCACGAAATGGAAGTGCCAGAAGGAAAATGAATATTGTAAAGTGTCACTTAGAGCAATACGCTATGAGCACACAGCAATAATGTATTGCTCAAAGACAGTCTGAAATAGTTCAAAAATGCTAGCAAGCTTCAACCCATAAAATACCTTTCTGCTTTGGGATAGGTTTGGTACTTTTCTGCCCTAGCTGGCATCAGCTAATCTGGCAGTTGGCCTAAAATGCTCAGTGCAACAAAGAGCTTTTTTGAAGGCAGTCCTTGTCTTGGACTCCTACACATTCTATCATGTGGCATCTTTGTGATGTTCTGACACTACTGACAGCTGTTGCAGTTTGTCTCTGTGGGAGAGGCAATCATAGACTCATCCCCAGGTTCTTAAAAGATGAGGGCATGGTTCTGCTCTTTTTTATATTGGCTTAAATCTGGATTAGTTCCATAGAAGTGATGGAATCATAATGATACCCATAAGGTGTGGAGTCTAGTGAATTGTTTAGGTAAAAAATACAACCAAACAAAAAATTCTGAAAAACATCAAAAAGTTTCATTTTTGACATTTTACAAACAAAAAGTTTCAATGTTTTGATTCAAAATGCCTTTTTGTTTTGAAATTATTTTTAATTTTATTGTAAATGTAAGCAGTGTCAGGATGAGCTCCACCCTGACATCTGGTGGTGAGGTGTGGCAAGTTGTCGAAAAAAAAACTTCAGGGGCCGATCTCATTTGCATAGGCACACCCACCCCGCCTAGACTGAGGCCATAGCTGCCCAAATGGTCACTTCAGCTGTTGTGGGATCCCCAGTGTCTGTTATTGGGGCGGGAAGAGTAAATTGTTATTACCCTGATTATGGGAACTGTGCTTGGAACTGTACTTGGCCTTTTGTTATGATGGAGGGACTCACCATCAACTGAGTAGCACTCGCTAGGCAAGGGTCATGGGTTCCAAAACTGTGTGAATGGAGAGAGACTTGAGACAGGTATTAGTACCTGGTGGTGTGGGCCCCTTTGTGAGGGCCTGAAGCACCAATTGCACCTCTGTCTCTCTCCACTGTGGAATGTCAGAGCTAATTTTGGGTCTATTAAGAGTCTTGCTACAGGTACTGGGCTGCATTCACGTTGGCCTTATGGTGCACCAGCACTAAGGCCCCCACTACTATGAGCTGAAATCACTGAGAGCTGAAATCACTAAGAGCTGAAATCACTGAGCACTGTGTCAAGTAGTGGGGAGCCGGAAGATCTAGCGTGCAGTGGTGCTGTTCGTGAGACGGCGAGCTGTGCAGAGCGGAGCCGTTCGTGAGACAGCGAGCTGAGCAGAGCTGTTCGTGAGACGGCGAGCTGTGCGGAGTGGAGCCGGTCGTGGTGGAGCGGAGCCATCCGTGAGACAGCGGTGTGTTCGTGAGACGGCGAGCTGTGCAGAGCAGAGCCGGTCGTGGTGGAGCGGAGCCGTTCGTGAGACAGCGAGCTGAGCAGAGCTGTTCGTGAGACGGCGAGCTGTGCGGAGTGGAGCCGGTCGTGGTGGAGCGGAGCCGTCCGTGAGACAGCAGTGTGTTCGTGAGACGGCGAGCTGAGCAGAGCTGTTCGTGAGACGGCGAGCTGTGCGGAGTGGAGCCGGTCGTGGTGGAGCAGAGCCGTTCGTGAGACAGCGTAGCAGAGCAGAGCCCTGTGGGGCAGTCAGCTTCAGGACACGTAAGGTGCCCCTTACCCCTTTCCCCCACACACAGGCACATTTTAGCCAGACTGGGGAGTAACACTATGCAGATGAACTTTTGAACTCTGGGGCTGGACTTTTTGGACTTTGGGTGATTTGTGGATTGCTGGACTCAAGAGACGTTTGGGTGCTGGGACTCAAGAACCCTAGGGAAAGGGGCATGCCCCAATTTGCTTGGGGTGGTTTTTTTTGCTCATGGGTTGTGTTATGAATCCTGTTTGTGGTGTTTCCCCAACATAATGCCACATTGTTTCTCTCTGTTATTAAAAGGCTTTTTGCTACACTCAGACTATGTGCTTGCGAGAGGGGAAGTATTGCCTCTTGGAGGCGCCCAGCGGGGGTGGTATATATTTGTCCCAGGTCACTGGGTGGGGGCTCGAGCCGGTTTGCATTTTGTTATTGGAATGGATCCCCTAGATATTGAACCCGGCCCTTGTTGCTGCCAACTCTGATGGGCAGAAGGGTTACATAAAAACTTTTTACAAAGAAAAAAATTGAAATAGAAATGTAGCATTTTGTTTCAGGCTGGATGAACATTTTGTTTGATTCTAAACTCTTGTTTTTTTTGTTTTTTTTCAGTCCACTAAAAATTTTCTAAATCTTGTTTTCAGATTGACCCAAAACAATTTTTTTTACTGCCAGTGAACTGAAAAAATAATTATGTGCACAGTTCTAATTGATGCCTTCTATTAAATAATATTACTTTAAAAAAATCTAACATAAAGCTCCATTGGACCAAAGTTAGAATGATTTGTGTTTTCCATCACTCTTGTTTCCAGGTTCCAGCTAGTAAAATTGGCTACTTTGGAAATAGATAAAATTTAAATACAACGAACTTACAAACTTCATTGACAGACAACAAATTAACTACGCTTAATATTAAGAAAAATAAATATTAGGGATGGATGATTCACATTGATAAAATAAGCATTAATTCAAACCTTTTCCTGAAATGCAAATCAAACGTAATTTGAAAAATGTTTGGTTAAATTTCCCCTGTTTTATTTTTAAGCGTCTCTCTGTGGCCTCAGTTTGTCTGGGACCACACATGAGAAACCAGAAATCTCATGAAACAGTCTGTTTTAGTGAATTTTCCAAACTGATTTCTAGACTAAGTTCATATATTTGAACGGTTAATTACTTATTTAAAAAAACCCTGAACTTTCTCATTCTTTTCAGGTTTGCTCATCATGGTGGGTGACTATCAAAATTTTTGCAGTTTCAGGTAAGCCCTGAAAAGCTTGGCCAAAACTATCTGATCTTTCTCGATCTTTCTCAGAGTTGTCTTTGCACTTTCCTCCCTCAGCTTTATGGCCATCTTTCAGGGTAAGTGCAGTTCCAAAGTAATTCGCCCTCCATGATCCACCAAGGGTATCCACTTTAGGCGCCTGTCTTTTAGCTGTCACCTCTCTTGGGCAAAGGCTCGTGTCTCGCACCCTCCTGACTGGGGTTTTAAGGCTGCACAGCTCCTTGGGTTACACTGTGACATCCCCAGAAAGCCAGACTGCCTAACCAAGCCACTGTCTACACTTTACTTATTCTCCCAAAGCTATGACCAGTATACTGCTTGCAGTTTTAAGTTACCACACAGTTCCTTCCAAGCTTTATTCTTAAAGTAAAAGCACTACAGAGAGTACATATTAAAAGAACCTACACACATACAAACAGCTTACTAATTAATGAGTCTTATGGGGCCCTAGTAGGACAAGACTTCCAAACCTTCCCTAAGGATTGGAGACCTCCCTTGGACAGGATAAGAAAAAAAATGCCCTGAGTCAGTTTAAACTCAGGCTATTTATTCAAAATTCCTCTCTTTCTCTGTTGGTGTTTGGAGAATCTAGTTTGAACTAGTATATGTGAGCATCTCCAGGAGGTGGTCCCTCTCTGGGCAGCATTACAACCTGGCTGATTTTCCTGAATCACCACCCACTGTTTTTTGTTCCTGGAGGAGCTGTGGTAGCACCCACCCTCCCCGATGCACTAGAACACAATCATACAGAAACCATTCATTTAAAACAATGGATCCCAAAGATGTTGCATGGGGTTACAATATCTGTCACATCTGTCTCCCAGACAGGTTACATATAATCCTGGCCCATAATAATTTATAAACTTATCGAAGGATATTGCAAGAAATTGCCAAACCTGTCACAATTAGATTGTTTGGCTACTGTCATTGGCTCTGGTACTTACTGGTTTAGAATTGTCCAAGAATGCACTGCCTCCATTAGTGTGAAGGAAACCCTGGAATTCATAAGGTTTGATGGTAGCTGAAGCCCCTTCAGATGCCCCTCCACCTCTTGAGAGCCAAGATAAATGTTGGTTTGAAATGTGACATGGTTCTTAAAATTTTCTGAACCAGTTCCCCCATCTCTTAAGTAAGTACTGCATGAGTGTGTATAAATATGATTTAGATTTGCACAGTTTTAAATATTAACAACTCTGTATTTTATACTCTGTCAAACTGGCAATATATCCTTATAACAGACTAGGTTAACTGAAAACTCTAAATGTTTAAAAAGAATTTTATTACTATACTGCAGCCAAATCTCTTCAAAAGGCCACAGATTTTTTTATTACCAAAGAGAAAAATTGTAGAAGATAAAGTCCAGTAATCTTTTTATTCAACAAAGTATAAACATTTATGTGAAAATCCTGCTCCCTCCTCTTGGAGCAGGAATGGTCCAAGTGTGGCAGAATCATTCTGGTTGTCCTGTGTGCATGGAGAATGATTTGGGGAGATACGGCCTGATCCTACAGCTAATCAAGTAAATAGGAGCAGGATCAAGCCCCTTCTACTAGGGACCACCCCGTAGGGAAATTGCAGAGATTTCTGCATTTCCCATGCAACGAGGTTTGTTGGGGCAGTACTGTGTAATGTTTTTGACCCTGTGTAATATTTTGATTGTGTGGGTATTCTTTAGGCAGCAGCTTTGCTATGAAGAAATTATTCAGTCAAAGAGACTCACAAAGGGACAAACTTTACTTGTGTAATGCCACAGAAGCTAAAAAGAACTGTACTGCATCTAACAACTAGTATTTCTCCAAGATCTAACTGCCTATGCATTTATTTAAACAGAACTTACAATAATGTCTGCCATAGTGTTGTTTGGTTACTCCCATTCGTTTCATAGGCTGGTCAATCCACTACTTCATATTTCCTAGCCCTTGGAGTGGGGACATAGCTGCTCAGACACCACAGTGCCTATATACCAGAGGTGCTTGAAATACCATGATGATGGACATAAGATAAAACCTAAAGGGACAGAGAGAGCCTTAGGGACTGCCATGGGGATCACAACAGAGGGGAAGATGCACTCACTTGCTAGCCCTTTGGAATTTACTTTATTTTATTCAACTGCTCATATTCAGCATGGGGAAGTGTGTTTAGAAAACAAATATTGGATTTTTTTTATTATTTTTGACATCAAAAAATTCAGCCTTGAAAAAAGTCTCTTTTAAAAGGCTGGTGATTTTTCTTTTTACAGAGTGTGTAATAAGTAGTTAAGGAATAATATATTCAGTCATGAGAAGAATATGCTGTATGTATTTTTTATTCATTTCTTTTGAGTGCACAAAATGTTTGTGTTAATTTATTATGACATTCACAATGGTCAGATAAAATCACGAATAAGAACAAAGACTGAATCTGGATTGTGTAATACCACAGGGATCTGTGTTAGATCCAGTCTTATTTAACATCTTCATTAATGCTCTGCAGGAGGGAGTAAATAGCATTTCTAATGAAATCTGTAGATGATTCTAAATTGAGAGGACTTAAGAGAACTCCAGTCAAGACAGAGAAATAACACAAAGGGACCAGAAGAAATTAGAAATATGGGCTGCATGTAACAAAATAAGATCCACCTTAGGAAAAATGCATCATGAAAAATATTCTCAAATTTCATAGTCAATTTGAAAGCCAGGAAAGGGATAGATGACTGTTTGCAGTAAGATATGACAGCAAAGAAGTGCAGCTCTTGTCTTGTACACAAGGTTATTATGTCATGTAGTCCCTCTCCATATAAATAATTGTATCTATCTATAGGCTTGGTGTGGCCATGCCAAGAATATTGCATTTCACTTTTGGCTATTTGGAGACCAGAAACTTATTGACTAGCTGGAGAATATTCATAAGAGTGCTTCTGAAATTATCAGGGGCTGAAGGGACTGATTTATAAAGAAAGTTTTAGTTATCTGTACTTCAATCTGTAATATGAGCAGACCATGTGCCTACATGGAGACTGTTGACTTCAGGTTGTAGGACCAAGGGCTAAAAGAGTCAAATATTGTAGCTTAGCTAAGGAATGAGTAAGTGGGGCCATGATAACCATCTATATATGTTACGCACACAAACAAAGCTGTATTAGAAGAAAATGATTAAGGTTGCCTATTTGAGCACTCAAAAATTAGGAAAAGCGAGAATTATGGTTGCCTTATATTGTTTTTTCCACAGGACCCCTTCATGAGAATATTCTGTCTGCTCCAAGCATGGGGCATCAGAATGTTTTAAAGCAAAGGTTGCCAGAATTTTTTAAACAAGGTAAAATACTGCAGTTTTCTTTAGCCTTGGTCTCGGAAATGGCTAAACCATTTTGGCCAAAATTTTCCAAAATAATTCAGCCTGAGACCTCCAGCATGGCAAATTTCAGCCCAAATAGTTTGGCAAAGCTGTAAGCAACTGAAAACAGGGTCTAATAATGGGAAATGTTGGGCTACCTTCATAATAGGTGGTGCTACCAGCCCTCCCTATAATTTGAAAGTTAACACCAAGAATGGAAAGGAATTAGCATAATATGTTGAGGAATAACTAGAAGTGATAAGATTAATTAAGAAAGGCAACATTACCCTGAATAGCAAGAAAAAAAAATCCTGTCTAAGGTCCAGATCTATTGGAATTTAGATTAGTCTCCCAGGGGAATAAATCTATCACCTGGAATCTTTCAATCTGAAGTGAACAAAACACTAAGTGATGTACTATAGCAAACAATCCTGCATCAATATAAAGATGGATTGGTGGTTTAATGGGTATTTTTTTATTCTTTCTTTCATAGTTATATGAAAAAAATAAAATATATTGAAATAAATAATAGAAAATGTTTACATGTAATATTTCTTGCTTCCCGTTGGTGAAATCCTGGCCTCATTGAAGCCAATGGGAGTTTTGCCAGTAGTTTCACCATGGCCTGAATTTGACCCAGTGTTTGCCAAATTCAGTCTTTGATAACTATGGTCTAGATGTGGTTTTACCAGAAGCCCCATATAGGATAGTGCAGTGAAGGAACCGTGCCTCAGAGAGACGTATTTCTCTCCCTAGTTTGTCTCCTTTGGCTACTGGATAGAAAGAGTTTGCTTCTACCAGGATCAGATTACTTCCTCTCTCCTAGGATCTGTATGGCTCCATCCATTCCCGACCCATTCTCTGCCTACCTGCCCTGAATAGGGAGTAGTGGGTGCTCAGCACCTGAGTATTCCTGTGTCCCCAGACCAAAGATTTAAATAGCAGAAGCATGAAGGTGAGATGGGATGGAGGATTCTTACTCCCCTTTATGACTCTCTACATTGTCCAAGATACAAGTTAGAGCTTTTAATGCAACTAATAGCTCCTCTTCACACCTCTATTCCCAGAGGAGTTGGTCACAATCTCGCTTGTACTTATGGCTGTACACTTCACTGATTTGTATAATAGTATCTTCCGAGGAAGGATCGTGTTTAGTCCACCCACTTGCCTATGTGACTCCTCAGCAGCTCCCTTTCATCCTGGAGTGTGTGATGAGAACTCATGTTTTTCCTCACAAACAATGTGTGGGGAAACTGCTACAGTATTTTCCACTTTCCCCAATGGAAAACTTTTGAGCTTTAGGGGTGTTCTTTCTTTTCCAGCTGCCAACACCACACATCTGTGCAGCCCTATTATCTAGTACTAATGTTTGCTCATTAGGCATGCTTATTAGGTGAGAACAAAAGTGGTTGCAGTTGCCAATAGTGCTCAATTCTGAAGCATTCCTTCAGGAACTCCTTTGGCTTTTCATCCAAACATTGCTGCTTCAGGACCCGTACAATCCAATCCCAACCTTGCAGCTTCTAACCAGGAAAGGGGAAGCTGTGGACTTCATGTCTGAACTACTTTTACAATGTGAGTCTCAAGATACAAAGTGTTAGTTCAAATGAATAGGCAGACTATTTCTAAAAATAATATATGAAATTCTCCTTTGTAAGTGAGATGTAAAAATTGTATCCCGCAGGTAGATTTGACAGCTTCAATTATTTTGCAGTGCTGGATTTTGCTTTCTGATCTCCCCTAAGAACAAGGGAAGGCTTCAAACAAAGTTAATAATAATAATAAATCCCTTGTACCTAACCCTTACCAAATAAAAATACAAACCAAATAGGAGCTTTGTACTCAAAGTTCTTTAGCCATATTAAGTTAGCCATGGTTAGGGTATGGCAGTGTAAAGCTTCTACCTTCATGCTTCACAAGGATGGGGTTGAAGGGACCACCACAGCCCAGAATGTGACTGGGAAGAAGCATGGTCTCAGGTCTGCTGGAGGACATGCTGATTCAGTAGCTACTCTCAGAAGCTTTGCTGAACCATTTTCTCTAATCTAGCCTTTCATCTTTACTAAGTACAATAGGCCTGATACACATCACCAATGGCAACCAGGGCTGGAGTGTGGGGAAGAGTAGCATAAGCTGTCTAAAAACTCCTCTTTACCATCTGGGTCTGCTGGTGAGGGGGTGGGGCCAAGACATCTGGGTGTTACTCTTGATTCACTGCTCGATCCCTTTGGCAACCCACTAGGTGAGCTTGATCCCCTTGGCAACTTCCAGTAGCTGCTTCTCTGTGATAAAACACTTCATGGAGGATAGCAGTGGTACCAGGAGTGAATGCCTTCACTGCTGCAGTTACCTCTGGGGATGCATTGGGTGCATATTGCATGCATATACACAAGCACACAGAAGTGACCGAAAAATAATGACTTATTTAAAATAAGAAGTTATCAGCTCTTTTGAAAAATAAGTAGCTGAGTATAAAGTATATTTTAATATGACTCCTCAGTGGTTCTGTACATCACTGCTCTAAAAATTATATATGAAGACTTTCAAACAACTCCAAGTCCTGGCTGAGACTGTTATGTTGACAGTTCAGCACCTACAATCGGGGCATGGCCAGATTAAGGCATAAATACAGTAGGTTTATGCCTAGCGCATCAGCTCTTGGGGTCATGTGATTAAATCAGGATCTTAGCTTTCATTTTTTAAAAAACTAAATGCCTAGCTCTCAGGGTTATTCAGAAAAGCTTGAAAACATCAGAGGCTTGTGTCACAGTGTGTTTAGGGACACAGGTTGCCCTAATCTGGTCCAGAATTGAGGCCCAGTTTTCAAAAGGGCTCAGCTCCCATTTAGGCACCAATTTAAATGGCTATCATGGCTTTGCATGTTGGGTGTTGGACATTTTTGAAAGCCTGGTTGTTAGTAAGATGCTTAAATGGGAGCTTAGCTCTTTTTTAGAAATCTGGCCCTGAGCTCTTTTGAAAATCTGGCTCATAGAGCAACAGGAAATTCTGGCTACATCCTACAATATGAGATTTAAAAAAAATCTGTAAAATGTTTATCAAAAACTCTAGAATCAGTCCTTTGGTTATCGGTTTTTGAAAGGGATTGAATCTTAATTATATAATGTTCATCTGGCAATGTTGTAGCCAAAAAGTGTTTATACTCTGAATGGATTTATTGGTGTAATATTCATAGTCTCATTTAACAATCTCTCATGACCGACTGTTAATGTAGTAAAGGAATAAGATATAAAGCTACCGTAAACAGTGAATATAAAAATGAAATACAGTACAGATTCAAAGAATGGAACAAAAAACTTGGGGAAAATGAGCTTGTCAGAAACCTACATAACCCAGGAGGTTGGCTGGCACTCGATACGAAAAAACAAAGTGTGTTGGTGTGAATGGAGGTAGAATAGAAATCTGAATTTTTAATTTTTTGTGTTTGCTACAATCTTTGGCTAATCCAAACCCCTTTGAAGTTAATGGGAATCTCTCCACTGACTTCAATGGGTTTTGGATCAGGCTGTTAGGCTTCAGTCTTTGCAAACACTTATGCAAGTGCTATACATAACATTATCCATGTGAGTAAAGTTATGCATATTAGTATTGGTTGGATCAGAGTCTAAATGTTTTTTAAGGAAAAAATTATTTTAGTGGAAGTATTGTTAAAACCTATTTTAGGGAATCTTTGCAACACTGTCTGGAATATTCACTAGTCCAATCAAAAAAATCTATTTACCTGTCCTGCCTATGATGTATTGATAATGACAAAACCACAATACTTTTACTTATCCATCAAAAAAGTTACTAGCCCGGGGGAGTAGAATTTTGCAAGGCTGATTTAGGGTAAAGCATATCCTGATATTCAGGCTCATGTAAATATTTAGGGCTGGCTTTTCCCCAGTAAATAAATATGAATATGTAGGTCTGAAAACTGACACTGACTCAATCCTCTAGTCCTTACTCATGGAAAACTCTGCATTGAAATCAATGAGGAGATTTTACCCATGTATGGGCAAATGGACCAGTCACAATATATTTACTCAGTGGTATGCAATGATGCCAGTTGAGTAAAGTTAAGTTTTGACACTTTAGACAGTGGAGCTAATCGGGTCCATCACAGATAGACTTTTGGTTTATGTCACACTGTACATTCTTCAGATATTCCAAAGCACTTTACAAATAAATTAGTTAGATATAGTAGTAAAGTGAAAACATAAAAACGCCCACTAATAATAGTCTAAATGCAACCGTAGACAACAGAATTGCCTTACTGAAAGAACGAGTATTGGTCAAGGCAGCAGGGTTATTTCCTACTCTTTTCTAAAAAGTGCCACGAGATCTATAAATTCTATCTCAACAGCTGCCAGAGACAGATGGAACTTGGTTTAATGTGTCTTCTGAAGCAAGACAACTCTAACAGTGCAACTTGCTCCCCCCAAACGTTTACTACTGCAGAATCAGTAGTTGAGATACTACTACTAAAAGCCCAAATCCTTTGATAGGTCATGATCTGCGCTGGAAATCTAGCTTGTAAATCAGGCTTACCTTATGTATTATGCAGTCATAAAGTGCTGGAACTAGAAGTGCTGGGGGTGCTGCCACACCCCCTAGCTTGAAGTGGTTTTTATTATATACAGGATTTACAGTTTGGTTCAATGGTTCTCAGCACCCCCACTATATAAATTGTTCCAGTAACCCTGTCTACAGGGCAAGTCCTCTTCCTAGCATCCAGCCCAACTGACTGGCAGGGTTTGGGGGATCTTTGAAGTGAGAAAAGGGGGAGGAATTTTCCTGTCCCTGTAGGCTGTAGAGTAAGAATTATGTCATATGGCTGGAGTAGACTACATAGCCTTAGTGACCCCTTTTTTTCAGAGAAAGTCTGGAGACCTTCAGTGAGCCCAACAGCCCTTGAATATGGCCACACAAAGAGTCCTGCAGATTTGGTTTCCTTTCCACACGAAGAGGTATGCACACCCATGTGGTCTCCATAATCTTATCCATTTGATCTCTTTGCGCAGTAGAACTGAACTAGTTCCAATGCCAGAGGGAACTCCATGGGTGAAGGATTTACTGTTAAGTCTGCATGCTAAAAATCATAATTAACTTTGATTTAGAAAATGAATTAATATGATTCTGAATGGAGCAGCTTATTTGGTTGAATTGCTTTCCAAAAAATTAATAGCCATTAAAGGTCAAATCTGCAAAACCATTACTTTTTCCTCGTTCAAATTCCTCCTTAAAACTCTCTGCTGTTGTGATGTCTATGAATCATTCAAAGATGACTAGACTATTGGTGTGCTGACACTTCTTCTTAAGGTAACCAGGAATTTTCCTGTTACCTTGTCATTTCCCTCATAGATTTGTTTTATGCATTATACATATATGGAGAGAGAGAGAGAGCTTAAAATTCTATGGAGAAGGGGCAGTCTTATTATGTGTGTGTGTGTGTACAGGATCAAGCACAGTGAGACCCAAATGCCTGATCTAGGTCGTTAGTTGCTCCAGAATATGAAGAATAATTGTTGCTTTGTAAAAATGCTTGCAGTTTTGAGTTCTATAATTTTGGGCATTTGCCTTTCTTTGGGCAATTAAAATGGTTTGACACTTCTGAAATGATCGCTTGGTATAGCAAGGAAAACTTTACATTATTTGTAAACAACAAACAACAACAGGTCAAGTTCTACCTCAGTTTACATTCCATGTGTGACAGATCTAACAATATCCTGGACAAACCTTATGGAATTAAGTTTAACCTTATTGAATTAGTGTTTTGGAACTCCACTGGATTGAAAAAGTGTTTTGGGACTCCACTGTATTGAAAATGCAAATATTTATGTATTATTATAGGATTGTATGGAACTTCTTTAGAAGTAAGGACATGATTAATGAAATCTACGGAAGACATTAGGGACTTCAAAGACCTTTTAGGACAACATAGGATAGTCTCTTCAGAGAACCAAACTGGATAAATTTGGATTCTTGTTCTCAATAAAGAGTATGATGAACTTGAGGCCACAGGGAGACCCATGGGTGAGGTTTTGAAGGACTTAGCCTGCCAGAGTCCATGTTGGAGGCAGTGACCTCAGGTAAGTTTATTAACACGTGTTTAGGTTCTTTTACTGTTTTTAATATGTTTTTTCTGTAGTGCTTTTACTTTAAAAATAAAATATTTTTGCTTAGAAGAATCATGCAATAGCTTAACTGTGGGCAGTTATACTGCCATTAGTCTCTGCAGAGAAAGCAAACCGGCCTGTTTAGGCAGATTGTCTTTTGCTGGGAATACCAAAATGAAGGCAGTTCTTTGCAGAAACTGTGCAGTTTGGAAATATCCTGGTGAGAAGAGAGTGAGCCATGGGTCTCCATCCAAGAAAGGCAACAGTCAGGGAGCCGGAAGCCTGAGAGCAGGTGCCCTTGCTGAATCATTACGGGGAAATACAGGGGCAGTTGCCGTGAACTGTGGCACCACGAAAGCCTAATTGAGGCTTGTGCCATTCCAGAGGTGTAAATGAAAGCAGAATTTGACACTGCGCATGTTTTTCTATTTTTAGGGTGATTCTGATACTTGTGATATCGATTAGACATGGAAGTTCTCTAACCAGAGAACAGACACAACACAGAAACAACACTGCAAGCTTACACTCCCACAGAGTGACTCAGCTTTGGAAGGGCCAACTGTAGAAGGGAAAGTCAGACAATCTCAATGCTAAATCAGACAGGCCCATCTAGGGAGATTGCCAACAATGAGCCAGATGGTTTGTTAGTTGTGGTTATGAAATGTTTGGCTAGATATCATTTACATTCACAGAGGGTTTTGGACTTAGTCTTATCCACTAATAATTAGCCCAGATCAATTAATACTGGAGGCCTGCTGGGGTTTTATGGGGTAAGCGATCTCAAACAAAGTCTTTCTTGAAGTTTGAAGAAACTTCTAGCTGAAGTATGCAGTTCTCTCTTGGGAATTCTCATACCTAGGCTACCTTGGATTGAGGTTCCCTTTCACAGCAAAACCCCAAACTATGTAAATATCCCATGATTCATTATGAAAATTTTGCACAGCTTTATTACTGTCACATCTTTAACTATAAAGCCATGAATGCTACTACTGAAGGACCAACACCTGTTGGCTGTCTTCCCTGTGACCATCACGTAGTCCCACTGACCATTCCTCCAAGTAAAGCGAGTAGGATTTGGCTCACAGTACAGAAAAGCACTCATGTATGCATTTGTGCAAGGCGGGGGGGAACTGATTTCATTTTCAGGGTCAATTAAAGGCAGAACTTCATAAGAAAAAATCCAGCTCTTCTCAATCCTGTTACTGAGAGTTAATGTTATTTATAAGGGGAAGAGACAGTAATCCTTTGAATAGATTTGCTAAATGCATTCAGAATTTTTATTTAATCTCTTAAATGTGGTCCAGCCTTTCTTGAACGTTCATCTTTTTGGCAGAGAAACAAGATGTTCCTTATGGCTGCCGCACAGACAGATGAAATCCCCCTTTCTTCAATGGGAGGCTCTGAAGCACATTATAAGAAATTGTAAGGTTGTGAACTGATCTGTTTTTCAGTGTATTATTTATCTGGCAACATAAACAAACATTAACACAATGTGTCCAGTTCACTAAACCAGAGGCAATACATTTTAAATGGGCATTTTGGCTTGGAACTCAATAGAGTTCGAGCAATTCAAGCCTTGATAATATAAAGCAAATAAATAAAATAAAACCTGCTATGTAAAGTAAGCCATATGTGCAGTTTGGGCAGATTTAATGCAAGTGTTCAGAATGATGATGAGAGCTAGGGGGAGAAAATTAGGGAAAGCATGTAAAATGGAAAAACAACATTAATTCTCATCTTATTACAGCTTTATTTCATTGGGGATGTGGAACCTTTCTGGGTAGACGCAATATTTTAATGCAGTGCAAGCCATGTCTGTCTGCAAAAGTTTGAACAAGGAAGGGAATAGGACTCAGTATTAAGTCTTGGGAATGTGCAGAGGTCACTACCTCAGAATGATTAAAAAAAAAGAACCTTTGCAATATCAGTACACTGATTAATCAAACCAGTTTTATCCTCTTGTAGCCAATGGGTCTGATGCTCCCAGTATGAGAAGATTAGAATTAGTGCAAAAATGCATTACTGAGTTGCACAGGGAAATCTAAGCTTTCCATGTCAAAAGGTTCACATGATTGAATGTTCACAAACTGAAGTGGAGAGAAGTGGGCTATTGCTGTTTGCATTTCAGTGGAACACCCAGCCCCCACCACACTGCTCTCTATCCCCCCAGGATAAATAAATATTGTTTATCCAGAAATGCCCTGCAGCAGGCACTAGTCTTTTAAGTTGCAGAGCTACATGGCAAAGGGCAGTGGTTCCTCAGGGGCACATTTCAAAGAAATTCAGGACTTATGCACACAAACCTTAATATTTAAAGTGCAGTTATGCTCTGAAAATTACTCTGTTTGAATGGCATTGTGGGGTTTCATATTTATTCTTGTTCTATGTTTTGCATGTCAAATTTGCTCAGCGTACAAGTTGGGGGGAGAAGGGATTTTCCTAACAGCCAGCCCGACAAACTGAATCTGTGATCTGAAGTCAAACTGCCTTCTCTCTTGCCTCAGGCTTCTTAACTAGTAAGAAAGATTCTGTAGTTGGAACTAACTACCATTTTTGTTTGTTGATTAGAGGCACGCCAGAAAAGAATCCAGCTCACGCTCCGGAAGCTGTGCTAGTTTGGCTGGGCTACTGGGACTGAAAGGTAGCAAAATTGTATTTATTTCCAATAAAGCAAGTGGATGAGACTCTGAATAATCATTGTGGGCAGATTATGTTGAACATTATGTCAAAGTGTAGTTACTTAATTTGTTTTTAATTGTCCTGTCCTTAGCCCACTAATTCTAGGCAAAAATGAAGCAACCTGATTAACACCCTTTGCAACCCTATTAACTTCAGGGAGGTTGCAAAGGTAAAAAAATCAATTCATAATGTGGGTCTAAATATTTAGGTCAGAATTTTCAAAAGCATCTCTGCTTTGGGGCCACAGCTGAGGGCAAATGTACTGGAATTGTCAAAGCTTACTGGTCATCCAAGTAACCAAATGAGCCCATAACAGGGCTCACAATTTTCAGAACTGGGTCCTAAAACCTCTCTGTGGTCAGGGATGTGAGGAGCTCATGTCCAGGTCTGGGGGGCACTGCCAAGTTTTAGGTGTCCTATGTGGTTTTTGATACAGATGGAGCATCTGTATTTTCAGTGTTTTGAAGTTTTTCCATTGTTTCCTGGTCAGATCTGGAAAAGGTGCTTGTAGAGTGTAGCTCAGGCTTTTTGTTATTAGCATGAGTCCCCAAGGTGTAGAACTCATGCCTGGAGAGTTGCTAGGTAGCTGGCATCTCCAGGCTGCCACCCAGCAACTGGTGTAACTAGGTTGTGCTCCAGGACCTGCTGTGGACACACCATGTTAAGTCCCACCTCAGAGGGTTTGACGGGGAGCAGCCTCATAGCTCCTGATTGGCTACCCCATCCTATACAAATGCCAGGGACATTCCAAGGCAACAGTGTGGCTCTCCTGTAGTTGTTATTACCATTCCTGTGCCTGAACTCCAGCCTTCAACCTCAGATTGATTTGGACTTAGCCTCCTGACTTGGACCCTGACCCTTGGTATTGACCCTGGCTTGGAACCTGACTATAAACTCCTTTTCTACTTCCAGCCTCAGGTTTGCCCCTGTTCTGACCCTCATTGGGATCCTGACAGTTAGTTAAATACCAGACAAAAGCGTGATGCAAATGTGCAGATTATCAAAAAAGTGAATTTCATCTACAAGCAGCAGGGAGGGAAGTGTGATGGGAAAGAACACGATAGGTGCGTGGATGGAGATCTATACTTGTTTTCTTAGCTTTTTCCTGGGTCATCTGATGTCATCTTAGACTGTGCTCGTATTAGGGTGGGTAAAAGAACTATGATTTTTTTTAAACCAAAAAAAAATCAGATTTTTTTTACTTCAGTAAGTTTTTTAAATGTAGATCAGATCTTTTTAAATTAAATACAGGTTTTTTAAAATAAACCAATTTAAAACTGAATTTGTAATTGACAGCCTATGTTAAGACCTAACCTTCCTACAATATATTCAAATTATTTAATTATATACCAAAGTAATACTGAGCAGTACACGTTTGCTGCCAAGTTTTAAAGAAAGTCAAACCAATGAACTGATGCAAGTCATTGGCTAAGCATTTGGAACCAGAGTTTATCGAAGTGCTAAACTAGCTTTTGACATTAGCTTCTTCTGCAGGTGTAGAGAGGATATTTTCTTCATTTCTGTTTGCTCAACTAATTCGGTTCAGTGACTAGCTCACTCAAAAATGAGCCACCAACTGGGAGCTGAAAAAGCAGGAAAACTTGTTTTCTTCTTCCAGTGTATGCATAAAAACTAGGTATGAGAAGGTGAGGCCTACTAGTTCTAAAATCCTGAAGGACATGGTGACCAGAAATAATGAGTTTAGTTAATTAGCTACACATAATACTCCAGGGAGAGGGGTGGACTTCAGAGCACGAGCTCCAGCCTGAGCTGCAACTTAAAAATGCTGTCTGCACAACCATTTTTAGTATGGTAGTGCGAGCCTGAGTCCGCCAACCTAGAATTGCAGGCTTGTTGCCACTGACTGTGTAGATGTACTCTCCGAGAATTTTTTTACAGTTTTGACTGGATTTTCTCTGCTGTGTGCTGATTAGCTGTTTGCTCTAAACTTCTCCCTCACAGTCTCTTCACCTCTGCTTCATTCAGCACCTGACCTTTTATCATCTTCCCAGTCCTGTGCTCTTCACCTTCTTACTGTCAATGTCCCCTCTCCCTTCATTTTTCTTCAAATTTGGCTTATCCCCTCCTAACTAAACCCAACCCCCTGCCAAAAAAATTGTGGTATTAACATGCTGTTTTACTGCCATCACGATGTTTTACTGCCATCAACATGACGATGAATAATAATAATGACATCCATATTCTCTGGATCTTCATATATTATTGGCCTATATGATATGATTTCTCCATTGCTTGTGCTACTCTGAAATTGCTTCATGAAGAAAACCAGCACCAACAGCAACTCTGAAATCTGAGAACATACAGATATTCTATGCGAAATTTAGAACCTGCCCCATGCCATCTAACATATCTGGTTAATTTACATTAATTTAAGCATCTTTATACTTTTGCTTTCTTATATGTACAATGACAAATATGGAAATGGCTGACTGAGGGGACAGCAGAGTAACTGTTTAAAAGCAAATTAATACATGGACGAACAAATGGTGCTGACATATTTAGATAAAGTGACAAAATCCATATCACAAAAAGAACTTAATTTTAACATGGTTAATTCACAGCAAGAGAGCAGTATTGCTTGCCAATTAGGTTTTGAGGGCATTCAGAGGTGGTTGATTAGAAAAAGAGGCTTGGGAGCAAACTTTTGAGCCCCACAAAAAGCACAAGTCAAAATTCAGAAAATGTTTATTTCTCCAGGATATTAAAAGCTCATTAGATGAAATTGTATCCCACTAAACAAACATAATCTATTTGCAGTCTGTATTAGCAGGTTGTTTTAAGCAGTATTGTTCTGTTTAGTACAGCTGTAAGTATTTCCTGTAGGAGTTTCTATGTACCTATCAGGAACAAAACCCCATAAATATAGGTCTCTTTCAATCTTGTGTTCCTGAAATGAATCCTGTCCTGTCCAGCTGCTAATGTGCAATGTCACATTGATCAAATAGCAGTCAGAACTGGGTCAAATTCACAAGCCAAATTCTGCTGGAAGAACATAGTTTGGAAGTGCTAATAGTGAAAAGTTTGTCTGTAGCAGCCTTGCAGGGGAGGGAGACAGGAACAGCTAGGGTCTGATCCAAAGCCCATTGCAGTCAGTTGTAAGATTTGAATTTCCTGGATTTTTGTTCCTAGGCAGCCTCTCCCACAGGGATTCTGTGGCGTCTTGGCGAGAGTTTAAAGCAGTCTTTCACGGGTGGAGGGTAGCTGTCGAATGGTTGTCTGCCTTCACCTGGATGTGAATCATCACATGGGCACAACTGCTGCCACTGAGCAGAAATGGACAAATTGTACCTCTGGGCCTGTGATGAGGAGTGCATTTTAAGAACATAAACAGAATAGATTTGCTTGTTCCCCCTTTGCAGGGTTAAGAGGTAATAGGGAATCAAGACCACTGGAATTCCCATGTTGCTCACAAACTGTGTGATATGAAATTAACAATCTAGTTTTAAGTACTTTACATGATAGGTTATCGTGTGATCTCTACAAAAACAACACTGATGTTGTTTTGAAATAGCTTCCCTTCTTTGTTTCTGCAATCTCCATTTGAAAAGGCGAACTCAGTGTACTGGAGGGAAAGACGGGCAGAACAGGTTAAGGCGCAAGAAGCTTGAAGGAAAAATGTCACACCCCTTTTAAAATCAAACAGTACTTCAGCACAAATGGAAAAGATATAGGTAACTTTACATTGGCTCCTCAGTATTTTTTTAACAATTTTGATTTATTTCTGGCATACTTATCTATTGTAGAATAATAGAAACATAATAATAGATGGTGGTTTTTTTCATTAGCTTTAACTCATCAGCCAGTTAGGCCTAGATTTTGAAAGGTGCTTAGGCGTTGCTGTGCTCAGCATTGATTTAGAAGTCTACATCTCATCTTTGAAAGGGATTTACACACTTAGCCTAAATCCCATTGACTTTTGAAAATAAGACTCTGGGGGTCTAAAGCAGTTGAAGGATTGCAATGATAAGCACGGCAATGCCTAAATACCTTTTAAAATTTCTGCAATTTTAAACAGGGCTTTGGAGCTGTGCTCCAGCACCGCTCCAGCTCCAGGCAAAAACCTGCAGCTCCACTGCTCTGAAGCTGCTCCACACTCCAGCTCCAGGTTCTGCTCCAAAGCCCTGATTTTAAAAATGCTACTCATTAAGCACTGTGCCCCATCTAAATATTGTTTGGGCTGAGTGTGGGCAAGCCACAAAGAGGAATCTCTGCACTTGCAAACTCATCACCAACATACACTGATATACTTTAATTTCCTTGCAAAATGTAGGTACTCTTTTGCAATTTAAATTTCTTTGTTGGGGGAATTTAATAAACCTTTAAAGCCAGGATCATCATCTCTCCTCAGATGCTATTCATAAAACCCATAATATTTTTTACTATTGCTGGCAACTCCAGATTGACAGATACTTCATTTATAATACATGTTGCTTGCATAATAACTTAGTTCAGTATTTCCAGCACCTCTAAAATTCTGCGAAGTCTCAGTGTCTAAGTTATAACATACTATCACTCCTCGACATTATGATATAATAACACTATACTGAATGACAGAGAAACAGCATAAGTCTGCCAAGTTGGTTCTGAAACATTGCCACATAGTGGTAGTTTAAGATGTGGTATGCTATTTCCCCTTTTTTCTATTCTCGTGAGATATAGGATGCTGTTTGGATATTCAGCAAGAAGAAGTAACAAGTTACTATTGACTCTGAGAATGAGGGGAACATGCTTTCAATCACCATTGATCTCAACATACCATATAGTCAATGTAGACATCTTAGGATGTCTTGGGGACAATCTATATGCCAATGTAATAGGTTACTACAAAAGAATTTTACAATTTATTAAGTGTCACCTATGCAAATATTTAATTCAGAGCAAGTAAAATGAAAATTGGAGATGAATCAGACCTATTTCAGCTCTCTTGCATGAAATACTGTGAAGTTGCACTCCATATGATTTTATGAAAATATGCTAATAAATGTGAATATAATGTAACTGGAATATGCTTCATGCAAAAGGTTTCTTGTAAGGTATCATTACAAAGCTTATAACTACTGAGTGTGGTCATCCTTTTTGTATAAATGTGTCATTCTTGTATCTGAAACTAAAAATATAAAATATAACTCTGAGGTCCTATTGTAATTATGCAAAGTGTTGGCCATTAATGGTGGTTTGGAATCTTGATGGCTCCCATTAACCAGGACAATTGACTGTAGGTGGCTCTGTTTACTTGCAAGCCTTCCTGTGAGTCAGGCCGGGAAGAATGAAGACTTGGGGTCTCACAGGACATGTGACCATGTCGCCTGGTACTGGAATCCATCTTAAACCTTAAACCATTTAGAAGCAGGTGTGGGGACCCAGAGAGACAAAAGATTCCCACCTTGTGCCAAAGCTATAAAAGGGGGTGGAACAGAACAAAGGGGCTGCAGTCACGAGAAATCCCCTAATTACCACCTGAGCTGGAACAAGTACTGTACCAGGGGAAAGGATTGGACCCAGACTAGAAAGGAGTCTAGTCTGTGAAAGAAGCTTATTGGAACATCTCTGAGGGTGAGATTTACCTGCATTCAGTTTCCTAATGTATTAGGCCTAGACTTGCGTGTTTTGTTTTATTTTACTTGGTGACTTGCTTTGTTCTGTCTGTTATTACTTGGAACCACTGAAATCCTACTTTTTATATTTAATAAAATCACTTTTTTCTTATTATTGAAACCAAAGTAAGTAAGTAATTCCCGGGGGAGCAAACAGCTGTGCATCTCTCTCTATCAGTGTTATAGAGGGTTGACAATTTATGAGTTTACCTTGTATAAGATTTATACTGAGTAAAACTGATTTATTTTGGGTTTGGACCCCATTGGGAACTGGGTATCTGGGTGTTAGAAACAGGAGCACTTCTTAAGCTGTTTTCAGTTAAGTCTGCAGCTTTTGGGGGACATGGTTCAGGCCAGGGTCTGTGTTTGTAGCAGGCTAGTGTGTCTGGCTCAAGAAGGCAGGGTTCTGAAGTTCCAAGCTGGCAGGGAAAACGGACTCAGAGGCAGTCTCAGCACGTCAGGTGGCAGTCCCAAGGCGGTCTCTGTGACCCAACCCGTCACAAATACCTTGGATTTTTTTGATGGCTAAATAAATTAGCATTCATCTTTTATTACTAATCAGAACAATCATGTGTGGGTGGATTTATTATCACATTTTTGAAGCCTTAAGTAATCTATTTTAGACCATCTAAGCCAGTATTTGGCAACCTTTTCAGGTTGGTGACTCCTTATTCAAAGTAAAAGAATTTCACATCCCCTTACTTTTATAGTAAATGGATTGATGATAACAATAAGCCTAGATAATTTATTTGTGTATGTGTTTCTAGAGGTTGACGGCGAATACTTGACCTTGAAGGGTAAGGGTGTGTGGGAAGCAGGCCTGTTGACAGAAATTTGGGGCCCCAGTACATCAAGTTTCCTGGATGCTCCCCCCTTATTTCAGCTCCATTTCTTCCTAATACAATTGTCCTACCTTCCCCACACACCCCGCATCAGCCCTGGTGGGGAATGAGATTTTCTTTGATCCTTGATTGTCTTTAATGAACACCCATGAGAGTTGTAATTCGCCAGCTGAGAAACAGTGTTCTAAGCCAATGTTGGAGTGGTGCCTACATTAATGGTATATTATTCAGTACTTTGTCTAGTCCAATTTCAAAAGTATGAAGCAATGAGCTTCCATCACTTTACTTGGAAAAGCATTTCACAACCTTTAGAGAGCTCACTGTTAGCTTATTCAGCATAACTGTGCATTTGCCTCTGAAGATTATGGCAGGGTAGGGAAGGCTACTTGACTTACTAGAAGACAGCAGCTGTAAGTATGGAATTCTGGACCCTATTGGGGAGACAGTGAGGCTTTATGTGGGCTGTGGAGGAAAGAGTGGTGAAGCTTTCTGGTTTTTTTTACAGATCTGATGAGTTTATCCAGATTAGCGTGCAGCGTTCGTGTTTGTATGGATCTGAAACCCTAAACATGATTAAAGGGCTGTATGTGTCAGTTCCCAAGGTAATTACACCTGTCACACCTTTGTGTCCTCCTAGAGGCAGTCCACTTGGGTCAAGGCCTCTAGCCATCAAATTTTTTGGGGTGGAGTCCCACAAAACTCTCCCTCTAGACCAGGGACTTAGGCAGCAATTCTTCCTGCAATTCACTGTGATCACTTTCACAGATCTGACTTTAATTTGGCAACTTCAGTCCAGAATTAACCAGTGAACAGTCAGGCTTTTAAATGAAGCATTACTTATTCAGAACAAAGTATTACACAGAAAACGTACCTTAAAAACAATAAATAGCTTATATACAGGTCTAGCTTACCAGGCAGTCACTCAACCTGATCTCCTTCTTTGAGAAAGTAACAGATTTTTTAGACAAAGGAAATGCAGTGGATCTAATTTACCTAGATTTCAGTAAGGCATTTGATACCGTGCCACATGGGGAATTATTAGTTAAATTGGATAAGATGGGGATCAATAGGAAAATTGAATGGTGGATAAGGAATTGGTTAAAGGGGAGACTACAACGGGTCCTACTGAAAGGTGAACTGTCAGGCTGGAGGTAGGTTACCAGTGGAGTTTCTCAAGGATCGGTTTTGGGACCAATCTTATTTAAACTTTTTTACAGTCTATTTCCTTCCCTACTCAGATGAAGTCCATCCCGAGAGAACTGTCCTCTGTCCATGAATGCCTCCCAGAGGCCATATATCCCAAAGCCCTCCTTATAGCACCACTGCCTAAGCCATCTGTTGATAGTCATAACCTTGTCACACCTTTGTTGCCCTTCTCTAGGAACAGGCAGAATCCCACTAAAGATCACCTGAGCTCGATTTCCTTAAGTGTCTTCCCCAGCCTAGCATAGTCTCCCTTAATACTTTCCAGCAAGAATCTAGCCGTATCATTTGTTCCCACATGAAGGATAATTAGGGGATTCTTTCCCGCTCCCTTTAGGATCCTTTTCAACCTCAGGTCTACGTCCCATATCTTAGCATCTGGAAGACAGCATACCCTTCTATTCTCTGGATCAGCTCTGGTTACAGGCCTGTCTATTCTTCTCAGTAATGAGTCCCCAATCACATAGACCTGCCTTTTCCTGGTGACGGTGCTATTCTCCAGTCTATCGCCTATTCCCTCTGGCTGATAGAATTCTCCCTTTGTATATTTTAATTTCCTGTCTTTCAAAAATTATCCTTTTCTCTACTCCAAAATGTGGCGAGTGGATTAGACGAAAGACATGGCACAGTGAGCCAGCAAGGGAAACCACACCACTCACTGAGCAGACAGGTTGGAATGTGAGAATTGACGTACAATCTGAGCTGCCCTGTGATTTTGCCAAGAACAAACGTTGTCTACTTTTAAAATTTCCATTTTATATTGATTAAATTGTGAAGAGCTTTTGCGTTCTCTATCAACCATGGACAGTTTGACCTATAAGAGGTTCATTTAAACTCCTTGCCATTTCTCCCCCATTTTTCTCTCATTGTTTGTAATACATTTTAAAATGACTTCTTATTGAGTTGTTTGCAATTAATCCTTAGAAATCTTTCCTTGATAAGTGAAGCCAGGTTAATTACATTTAAATATTTGTACCACCTTGTGGCTAACCTCATGATTACAGGTCACCCATATCTAATTTCAGCTGTGCCTATTGTATATATGTAGGTCTTCTTCCATTGTAGGGCTTTGATTCTGGTGCCCTAATTATTATCCTTTAATGCACTTTGCCAATTGCAGAAATCCCAACTCCCTAAACAAAATCTCAAACTCCAGTCCTTAACAGTTGCTACACTGAAGTTTTGCTCCTTAATGTTTGCATTTGGTTTCCCACATATTTACAATCAAATGTCATAAGGTCCCCAGAGACCTGTAGGAGGTAATCTAGCTCTAGTCTTGTTGCAGAGATTTCTCAGACAATGTCCAGTTACTATTCATTACCTTTCAGAGTCTGGCTTTTCAGGGACAAACTGGATATCACCCTTTAGAACAATTTCAATCACAACACATCAGAAGTATCTTATTCTTCTTCATCCTGACATTAATCAGGAATGGACAGTCCCTCCAGGCTGTTTCAGACTAAATTTCTGTCAGGAGAGAAGTTCTCCTGTCAAAATGAATGCATGTCTTGGTTCTAAGGAAAAATCTTAGTTTTGATAGCTTCTCTTTCACCTTCATTCTCCTAATTTTTGGTCTTTCTTCAGCAGTGGACTATGATCTCCAAGGAGAATAATAGCACATAATAATTCCACTTCCTTCAGAATAATCTCTCCCCCTCCTCTGTGAGAACAGCCCCTTCCCACCTGTACTTCCTTTTTCAGACATACATTCAGAGAAGAAAAAATATCTTGATCGATAAAAGGTAAAAAGTTCTCTATTATCAGAACAGTTATGTTATAATGCTGTTAACAACTGCAGAAGTAAAGTCACCACACCGGCAGTCTTCAAATTGGAGAGAGAGGCTCATCTGACAGATGGATGTGAATTTTGGAAAACTCTCCTGGGTTCCACCTTTGTCTGCCCTGATGCAACTGAAGCATACAAATAAACTAACAGGTCAGAAAATCTCTTTTGGTACTCTAGTCCAGACCATAACATCTGATGACAGCATTTATGTAACAGAATAATAAAGTACGTATTTATTCTAACTACGACATGTTTTATATTCACATGTAAGCTATGACAAAATCTATAAGGCTGGGCAATACCACTGATAGCTGACCACTTTTCTTTTATCTGCCGTATCGCTTTTGTCATTGCTTCATGATAAACAGATATTCAAAGTACAATAATTTAATGGAATTATAGAACCATAGGGTTAGAAGGGACCTCAAGGGTCATCTAGTCTAACCCCTGCCAAGATGCAGGATTTGTTGTGTCTAAACCAGTCTCTTTTGGAAAACCTCCAGTAAAGGAGTTTCCATGACTTCCCTAGGCAGTCTGTTCCATTGTCCTACTGTTCTTACAGTTAGGAAGTTTTTTCTGAGCTTTAATCTAAATCTGCTATTCTGTGGTTTGAACCCACCACCTCTTTTCCTGACCTCTGTGGCAAGAGAGAACACATTTTCTCTATCTTTTTTTATGGCAGCCTTTCAAGTATTTGAAGACCTCTCTCATTTCCTAATAAGTATTTTATATTGTTTTATTTGGGAACTGAAATGTATCTAAAATAGTCACACAAATAATGCTTTCTTTTTTTATTTGTGTGTATCACGATTTAATTATGTGACTATTTTCTATAGCATTTCATAACAGTATTAAAGTGACTATTGATTTCTCTAGTGTCTGCTGTGAGATGACTCCTATTAAAAGGCAAAGACTAAGCTACTTTGTTCAGTGGAGCCAATTGCAGGTTCAGGATGAATTGCGGCAAGATGGTGAAGGATTTCTTTTCAAAATCTTGTTAGCCAGTGAGTGGCTCTAAACATGAAAAAGGGTTGTGTGAGTCAGCGTTTGTACCATGGAGATTTTCTCTTCTTTCTGTATGACTGAAATGCTTTTAAGGTAAATGGTAAAATGCTTGCCAGATTTTCTTTATGGATGAGCAGGAGAAATCATTTTCTGTGGGTCTAGAAATCCTTTTGATCCTGTGGAAAGTTGTACATATATTCCACATAGCAATGAAGTGATATTCTAAATACTTGAAGATGCTTTCCTTTTGATCACTTCTAATCAGTGAAGTCACTGTTAAATAGTTTTGCAGTAAGAAGGCAGTTGTATCTTAACTATTTAACAGAAGTGTTTTTGCAGCCACTAAGAAAGGAATGACCTTGCTTCCAGTATCACCATCATCCCAACCTTTATTCCATCTTCCTTCTAATTAATGCCTTTGGTAGATCTTGTAATATGCATTATGGCTAAAAGTTCACAGTTTAAAATAAAGCAAATTGCTGGAATCTGGATTTTCAGTGCTGGAAACAATTCTGTTGCAAAGAACTGAGTGGTTCAAAAAATGGAAATACTTTTGAACACTTTACCCTTTTTTTGGTCAAGATTTTGTGTTGATTTTGTTCAGATGACTGCCCTACCTACCATGGGGTGTTGGCATCTTTTCATCTGTGAGAGACGGTAGGAATTGCAGCCTATGATGTAGATGGTTTGCAATGTCTCATGTGACTGAATAGTCCAATCCAAGATTTGCATGATCTTTGTCAGTCATTGCAAATGTATGTGTCTTGGTTGGGAGCTGCTTGCTTCCTACGGGCTCTTTTCTCTTCAAGCTGTAGGAGCTAGCTCCTGTCATGGACTTTGATACCCTCATGGAGATGATGGCACCACTTGTTACCACTTGCCAAGCTTTCCCATTGGTGAGGATCAATTCCAAATTTGTTCATATCTCACTTGTATGAGTCTTTATAGCGAAGTTTGGGACATCCTGTTGTTCTTGTTCCCTCTGATAGCTCCCCATATAGCATGTCCTTGGGTATGCGTCTGTCTTCCAACCTACTCAGATGGCCCAGCCAGCGCAGTCATCTTTGCTTGAGCAGGGATGTCACAGTTGATAGATTTGCCCTTTGAAGAACCTCTGCATTAGTGACTTTATCTTGCCACTTGGTGTTGAGTATGCGGTGTAAACAACGTAGGTGGAAACTGTTCAACCTCTTCTCCTGATGAGTATAAGTTGCCCATGTTTCCCCACCATACATGAGAGTGCTGAGGACATAAGCTCGGTACGCTAGCATTTTGGTCTTGATGGTAAGCTTTGAGTTGTTCCATGCTCTTTTAGTGCTCTTTTAGTTAGTCTGCTAAAGGTGGTGGCAGCCTTTCCAATGTGAACATTTAGTTTTTCATCCAGTGAGAGATTGGTGGTCACTGCAGAACCTAAATAGCTGAACTTTTGGACTATTTCTAGCTGGTTTGCATTGAAGGTAATTGAAGGATCTTGGCACCCTCTGTCCTAATTCAACCATTTTCTTGATGCTGACGGTGAGAGCAAATGCCTGACAGGTACTTGAAAGGCAGTCCATGAGTTCTTGTAATAGATCTTCATTGTGGACTATGAGGGCAGCATCATCAGTGAATAGAAGTTCCCTGATTAGCACCTTTTTGACTTTGGTCTTTGACTGAAGTCAGGACTGGTTGAAGAGTTTCCCATCTGATCTTGTGTGGAGATACACTCCACCTTTCATGCCTTAAACACACAGTTCAAGAGTACTGAGAAGATTCCGAAAAGTGTAGGGGCAAGAACACACCCTTGCTTCACTCAGCTTTTCATCTCAAAGCTGTCCGAAGTGGACCCGTCAAACTGTACAGTTGCTCTCATGCTGTTGTGGAATGAACGTATAAGACTTAACAGGGTTGGTGGGCATCTTTTTAATATTGCAAATAGACCTACTCTGCTGACTCTGTCGAATGCTTTGGTTAGGTACACGGAGACGACGTACAATGGTTGGTTTCGCTCTCTGCACTTTTCTTGGAGTTGATGCAGAGAAAATTTCATGTCTATAGTTGATCTGCCAGCCCTGAATCTGCACTCTGATTCAGGGTAGACACGATTTGCCAGCTGTTGTAGGCGCACTAAAATGACTTTTGTGAAAGCTTTTCCTGCTATGCTTAGTAGCGAGATACCCCTGTAGTTGTTGCAGTTGCTCTTTTCGCCTTTATTTTTATACAAAGTGATGATTTTTGCATTGCGCATCTCTTGTGCTCCCTCACCCTCTTTCCAGCATTTAAGTAGCAGCTTATGAAGATATGGTAATAAGCTGTCTTTCCCGCACCTGAGGATTTCCGCTGGGATGCCTCTTTTCAGGAGCCTTGCCACTTGATAGCAAATCAATAGCCTTGCTTAGCTCTTCTACAGTGGGCTCCACATCTAGCTCTAGCATGACCTAGAGTTGGTATATGATTCAGTGATTCGCTGGTGATGTTTCTTTCTTGTGCATATAGCTCTGAATAGTGTTAAACCCAACGAGACAACTGCTTGCTTTTAATCTGTAATGATTTCACCACTGTGTGATTTGAGAGGGGCAACCTTGCTGACAGTGGGACCTAGAGCTTTCTTCAGGCCATCATAGATAATTTTGAGGTTTCCTGTGTATGAGGCTGTCTGTATCTCTTCACAGAACTTGATCCAGTAATGATTTGCACAGTGTCTGCTTGCTCACTCGGTTTTCGCATGTCCAAGTCTCACTTTGGTGCTCTTTGTTGGCTTCTTGTTGTGTTCCAGATAGGCCAGGGCAGTAGCGTAGCTAGGGGGTGAGCGGGGGAGCGGCTGCTCCCCCACCGAGCAGAAGTGGCGCCTTTTTAATTCTTTGGCGCCTTTTAAATTTTTACTCACCCGGCAGTGCTCCGGGTCTTCGGCAGCGGGTCAGGGGGAGCGGAGATAAAAAAGGTGCCACCCCTGGTACTCACCCAGCAGCACTCCAGGTCTTCAGCAGCACTTCAGCGTCGGGTCCTTCACTCGCTCCGGTCTTCGGTGGCATTGCGGTGGCTGGGGGTGGAAGCAGGGTGCCCGGAAGCAGGCTCCTTCTCCGGCTCCTATGCGGAGGCACGGCCAGGAAGCTCTGAGCGCTGCCCCCAATTCAGGCACTGCCCCAGCAGCTCCCATTGGAGTGCATAGGAGCTGGACTGGGCCCATGCCACAGCTTCCAGGAGCAGCGTGGTGCGGCCCCAACCCAGCGCCCTGGTTGGAGTGGGGCCAAGCTGCGTGGTGCAGCCCCGACCCAGCACCCTGTCCAGAGCCAAGACAAGCTGCATGATCTGTCCCCTGACCCAGTGCCCTGGCTGGAGCACTGGACTGGAGCTGACCCACATGGTGTGGCCCTGACCCAATGCTCTGGCCGGAGCACCGGAGAGGGGCCGAGCCATGTGGTGCAGCCTCGACCCAGCACCCTGGCCAGAGCGGAGCTGAGCCCCTGGTGCTGCCTCTGACCCAGCATCCCGGCTGGAGCACCGGAGCGGGGCCGAGCCACGTGATCCGTCCCCGACCCAGTGTCCCGGCCGGAGTGCTGTAGCAGGGCTGAGATGCTGGTGCTGCCCCCGACCCAGCGCCCTGGCTGGAGCGCTGGAGTGGGGCCGAGCCGCATGGTGGGGCTCGCGGGCTGGCTTAAAATGGCCCAGGGGTCATAGTTTGCCCACCCCTGAGATAGGCTGTGTTCTTAATGTTCATGAGAGATAATAGTTCTGCTTCATTTTCTTCAAACTAGTCCTTTTTTGATGGACTCTTTTCCTTAAATGTAGCTAATGCTGTTTCATGGACTGTTGTTCTTAAATCTTCCTAAAATTCTTCTTCCTTCTCTGGTAATGACTTCCCATCCATACTAAGTTGACAGACTCCTGGCATTTCTGCTGGTTTTTGGTGTTAATAGCATTGATTTTGGGCTTGCTCATAGATTTTGCTCTATGTAGTTTCTTGGCTGCAATCTTCACTTTGCTAATAATCAAGAAGTGGCCAGTGTCACAATCAGCGCTGGGGAATGTGCGAGTGTTCTGCACTAAGGGTAGGTCTTCCCTCCTGATGATAACAAGGTCTCATTGGTGCCAGTGGCCTGATCGTGGATGTCGCCATGACACTTTGTGGTGATATTTTCCTGTAAAATATGAATTGGTTATGCACATTTGGTTTTGGGCGCAGAATTCAAGAAGTTGTTGGCCATTCTCATTTATCTTGCCAATGCCAAAATGCCCTAGGCAATCTGGCCATGAGTTGTTGTCTGTGCTGACTCTTGCCTTGAATTTACTGAGGAGGAAAAGATGCTCAGTTGATGCTATTCTTTTGACGACTTGATGCAAAGAGTCATAAAATGTATCCTTCTCCTCGGGGCTAGATTTGAGTGTTGGTGCATAGGCACTAATGATGTTCACAGAGCCAATGGCTGTCTGAAGTTTAAGTGAGATGATATGCTCTGACTTCCCAATAGGTGTTTTTAGGAGCTTTACCCACATGTTTCTCACAGCAAAATTGACACCGTGCGGACGATTTTCTTTGCTGCTTTTACCTTGCCATAAGAAGGTGTAATGGGCCTCTTGGACAGAACCAGCATGTGCAAGTCTTGTTTCCTGAAGTGCTGCAATGTCAACATTGAGTTTGTACAGCTCACGGTCTATCAAAGCTGACTTCTGTATGCTGCTTGTGTATTGTAGGTCGTCATCATTTCTCAATCCCAGACATGCGGTCCTGATGTTTCAGGTGCCAAGCTATAAAGTTCTTGATTTCTTATTTTTCCCAGGTGCAAGGCTTCCATCTGCCATTCAACTTTTGGTCTGAGGCGGGCAGACTGTGGTGGGTCAGCACCCAACTGTCCGGGGACTGCGCTCTGGCACTCCAGCCGGGTCAGGGGCCGCACCATGCAGCTTGGCCCCACTCTGGCTCTCCAGCCGGGGCACAGGGTCGGGGGCCACACTACATGGACCCACTTCAGCGCTATCAGGGTTGGGGGCCACTCCAGGCATAGGAGAAGGGACATGCCACTGCTTCCAGGAGCCACTTGAGGTAAGCATTGCTCAGAACCTGCACCCCTGAGCCTCTCCACATGCCCCAACCACCTGCTCCAGCCCTGATCCCCCTCCCGCTCTCCAGACCCAGCACGGAGCACCCTCCTGCACCCCAGAGCCCACACCCTCAGCCGGGACCTGAACACCTTCCCGCACCCCTGCCCCAGCCCTGATCCCCCTCCCGCCCTCTGAAACCCTCGGTCTCAGCCCAGAGCACCCTCCTACATTCCAAACTCCTCATCCCCAGCCCTACCTCAGAGCCCGCAACGCCAACCAGAACCCTCACCCGCTTCCGCACCCGAACCCCAATTTTGTGAACATTCATGGCCTGCCATACAATTTCTATTCCCTGATGTGGCCCTCAGGCCAAAAAGTTTGCTCACCCCTGCTCTAGTCTGATGGTTAGGGCACTCAAGCGGGATATGGGAGTTCCAAGTTCAAGTTCCTATTGCAGAGTGATCAGGGATTTTAAAACAGCTTTCCAATATCCTGGGTGATGGAGCTAACTACAGGGCTGTTAACTGCAATGAGGTGTCTGGGGGGGGGAGGTGTCTCTCCTCTCACTCAAATATTTTGTGAGAAAGATTTGACCTAGCTTAGCACCTATCTCTAGAAAAGTTTTTTATGGATAAGAATACCAAAAGGAAATAGGCACATCCCCCTTACCTGGAGTTAGGAGCCAAAACCACTCCTCTCTTCAGCATTTCCTACCGGCTTACCTAGGCAGCTCCTGATCAGGTCGCTGGCTTCTGTGAATCCCAGTTTTAGATGCCTAACTCTCTCCATGCATTGTATAGGGAGTCTGGGCACCGAACTTGGGGCTGTGAATTCCAAGAGGCACCAGGGTGTCTAAAGGTCAGGTGTTGCCCTTACTGCTTGCAGAGTCTCACTAATTTCAGTGGGATTCATTACAGAATAAGATACTACTCAATATGAATAAGAGTGGCAGGATCTAGTCCTGAGTTTGTAGAGAGCCATTATACATTCTCCCTACAGCAAGTATTGAGATCATATGAAGAAAGCTTGCCGGATAACTCACTTAAAGTCCATGCACAAATAAAAAGCCTCAATTTTCCTTGAGTCCCCTACTTTCACCTTCTCTCATAACTCTGTCTTTTTTATCCAATGGAATCTGTATGGATTGAAGTCAACAAACTTCAGTCCCATCTCTGATGGCATGTTCAGGTAACATAAATAGCTCAGTTCCCAAATATTTGTCCCATTTCTTTAAAATGTATTTGGTCAGGCAACCCACTACGATCCTGCAGGTAAAAACATTGTTTAGCAGGGTTCTAGCATACTGTACTGTAATATATGGTCCTCTATTTAGTAGCTCTAAGCTCCAGCCCAACAGCCCTGCATAAAGATGGAGCTGCAGCTGAATCTCTTTAGCTCCAACCTTGATATGAGGTTTTGCAGTAGCTCCCTGAAGCATAGGGAATTAGGAAATAAGACAGAGAATGGCTTTTAGGGAAATCGTATGAACAAGCTTGGAGATCAGGCTGAGGGTTGTTTGCTCTTTAAAGCAAACTCTCCAGAATGGAGTAAATAGGGACTCTATACAGGGCCTGCTCTGTTTGGAGCAGAGTGGGAATATTGTCTGCTTCCACAATGGGTGTTTTACTATTGCTCATATCTATTGTACTCATAAAAAGAATAGACTTCTCCTCTTAGTGTTTATCAGATAAAAACAGGTACAAGAATCACTGTTGGTATTGTAAGTTGCTAAATTGAGTTGTTTGTGAATAAATGTAATATTTTATTAGTCATTTATTGTTTTGGTAACTTTCTGATAGAAAAAGGTCACTGGGTTTTTTATGGTTTTCTTTTCTCCTTGTATTACTATATCTATGTTATTTATTTATTTATATTTATTAAGAGAAATCACTGTCTCTTAAGGGTACAGGAATGCTTCCTGCAATACATTAACCAGAGCTTTAGGTTGTATTTGTGTTTTATTTTATCATACATGGATGACTGTAGTATCCAAGTTATAACATGAAGAGACAACTTGGTGCTGATCTACGCTGAAAACTTATATTGGCATAGCTGTGTCTCTTAAGGGTGTGAAAAATCCACATCCTTGAGAGATGTAACTGCTGTAAGCGGGGATTAGCCTGGTGTAGACAGTGCAAGGTTGACAGACGCATTCTTCCATCAACCTAGTTACCCCCTCTCAGGGAGGTGGATTAACTATAAAGTGATGGGAGAACCTCTCCTGTCACTGTAGTGAGTGCCTACACTGAAGCAGCACAGCTGCACCTATGTTGTTTTTGCAATGGGGTGGGGGAGGAAGGCGGAGGACCTCCCTCATAACTTTTAGCCTAGTGGTTTGGGTACTCACCTGGAAGGTGGAAGAACTCCAGGTCAAGTTCCCCCTCCACCTGAGGAGGAGAGGGGATTTGAACAGGAATCTGCTACTTGTGGTAACCAGTGGTTATGAGACATTCTGATGTGGGGAATCCATCAAGCTCTCCTGTTGAAGCTGTTCCACTGTATCTAAATAATGAAAGAATCATTGGGCTAGTGAAAGACAGAGCAAGCATAAGAATGACTCTGTAGCCTAGTGATTAGAGCACTCAACTTGGAAGAGGGAGACTCAGGATCCAGCCCCCATGGTGTAATGATTTTTAAAAATTATTTTTTCCACCGCAGAACAGCTTCAACAAGAGCGACTGAGGAAGGCCCACATCAGAAAAAGAACATAAGAATGGCAATACAGGGTCAGACCAATGGCCCATGTAGCCCTGTATCCTGGCTTTGGACAGTAGCCAATGCCAGATATGTCAGAGGGAGTGAAAAGAATAGGACAATTATCAAGTGACCAATCTCTGTCATCCAGTCCCAGCATCTGGCAGTCAGAAAGTTGGGACACTCAGAGCAGGGAGTCACATCCCTGACCATCTTGGCTAATAGCCATTGATGGGTCTATCTTCCGTGAACTTATCTAATTCTTTTTGAACCCACTTATACTTTTGGCCTTCACAACATTGCCTGGAAATGAGTTCCACAGGTTGACTGTGTGTTGTATGAAGAAGTACTTCCTTTTGTTTGTTTTAAACCTGCTGCCTAATAATTGCATCAGGTGATTCCTGGTTCTTATGTTACGTGAAGGGGTAAGTAACACTTTCACTTTCTCCACACTATTTATGATTTTATAGATCTCTGTCATATCCACCCTTAGTTGTCTCTTTTCCAAGCTGAACAGTTCCCGTCTTTTTAATCTTTCCTTGTATGGAAGCTGTTTGAGCCCCCTAATCATTTTTGTTGCCATTCTCTGTACCTTTTCCAATTCTAATATATCTTTTTTGAGATGGGATGATGAGAACTGAACACAGTATTCAAGGTGTGGGCATACCATGGATCTTTATAGTGGCAGCATTATATCTGTTGTCTAATTATCTATCCCTTTCCTAATGGTTCCTAACATTTTGTTAGCTTTTTTGACTACTACTGCATATTGAGCAGATGTTTTCCCAATGACCCCCAAATCTATCTTAAGTGGTAACAGCTAATTTAGACCCCATCACTTTGTATGTATAGTTGGGATTATGTGCTTTACTTCACATTTATCAAGATTGAATTTCATCTGCCATTTTGTCACCTAGTTTTGTGAGATCCCTTTGGAGTCAGCTTTGGACTTCACTATCTGGAATAATTTTGTATCATCTGCAAACTTTGTCACCTCGCTGTTTACATCTTTTTCCGGATCATTTATGAATATGTTGAACAGCACTGGTCCCAGGACAGATCCTTGGGGGACCCTGCTATTTACCTCACTCCATTCTGAAAAATGACCATTTATTACTACCCTTTGTTTCCTGTCTTTTAATCAGTTACTCATCCGTGAGAGGACCTTCCCTCTTATCTCATGACTGCCTGTTTTGCTTAAGAGCCTTTGAAGAGGGACCTTGTCAAAAGCTTTTTGAAAGTCCAAGTACACTAAATCCACTGGATCATCCTTATCCACACATTTGTTATCCACATCCCCTCAAAGAATTCTAACAGATTGGTGAGGCATGATTTCCCTTTACAAAACCATGTTGACTCTTCTTCAACAAGTCGTGTTCATCTACGTGTCTGATAATTCTGTTCTTTACTATAGTCTCAACCAGTTAGCCTGGTATGGAAGTTAGGCTTACCAGCCTGTAATTGCCAGGATTGTCTCTGGAACCTTTTTAAAAAAATTGGCATCACATTAGCTATCCTCTGGTTATCTGGTACAGAAGCTGATTTAAGTGATCAGTTACATATGACAAAAAGAACATGAGTACTTGTGGCACCTTAGAGACTAACAAATTTATTTGAGCATAAGCTTTTGTGGGCTACAGCCCACTTCATCAGATGCATGGAATGGAACATATAGTAAGAAGATATATATATACATACAGAGAACATGAAAAGGTGGAAGTTGGCAATTTTGCAACAGAAAAGCTTCAAAAACAGACTCCAATGAGAAACTGCTGAACTGGAATTAATTTGCAAACTAGATACCTTTAACTTGGGCTTGAATAGAGACTGGGAGGGGCTGAGTCATTAAACAAATTGAATCTATTTCCCCATGTTAAGTATCCTCACACCTTCTTGTCAACTGTCTGAAATGGGCCATCTTGATTATCACTACAAAAGTTTTTTTTTCGCCTGCTGATAATAGCTCATCTTAATTAATTAGCCTCTTAGAGTTGGTATGACAACTTCTACCTTTTCATGTTCTCTGTATGTATATATATCTTCTTACTATATGTTCCATTCCATGCATCTGATGAAGTGGGCTGTAGCCCACGGAAGCTTATGCTCAAATAAATTTGTTAGTCTCTAAGGTGCCACAAGTACTCCTGTTCTTTTTGTGGATACAGACTAACACGGCTGCTACCCTGAAACCTTACATATCACAGTTAGTAGTTCTCCAATTTTATATATGAGTTCCTTCAGAAATCTTGGCTGCATACCATCAGGTCCTGGTGACTTCTTATTGTTTAATTTATCAAATTGTTCCAAAACCTCTTCTATTGACATCCCAATGAGGGACAGTTCCTTAGATTTGTCACCTAAAAAGAATGGCTCAGATGTAAGAATCTCCCTCATATCATGTGCACTGAAAACTGATGCAAAGAATTCATTTAGCTCTCCACAACAGCCTTGTCTTCCTTGAGTGCTCCTGTAGCACCTTGATAGTTCAGTGGCTCCACTTATTGTTTGGCAGCCTTCTTGCTTCTGATGTACTTAAAAAAATTGCTGTTAGTTTTTGTGTCTTTTGCTCATTGCTCTTCAAATTCTTTTTTAGCCTGACAAATTATACTTTTACACTTGGCTTGCCAGAGATTATGCTCCTTTCTATTTCTCTCAGTAGGATTTGACTTCCAATTTTTAAAGGATGCCTTTTTGCCTCTAACCGTCTCTTTTACTCATTTAACCATGGTGGTGCTATTTTGGTCCTCTTACTATTTTTTGTTTGGGGTATACATTTAACTTGAGCCTCCATTATAGTGTTTTTTTAAAAACTTCCATGCAGCTGTAGGCATTTCGCTCTTGTGACTGTTCCTTTTTATTTCCATGTAACTAGCTTCCTTCTTTTTGTGTAGTCCCCCTTTTTGAAGTTAAATGCTACTGTGGAGGGCTTCCCAACAAGGATGTTAAATTTAATTACATTATGGTCGCTATTACCGAGCAGTTGAGCTATATTCACCTCTTGGACCAGATCCTGTGTGCCATTTATGTCTAAATCAAGAATTGCCTCTCCACTTGTGGGTTCCAGGACTAGTTGCTCCAAGAAGCAGTCATTAATGAGATCTAGAAACTTAATCTCTGTATCCTGTCCTGAGATGACATGTACCCAGTCAATATGGGGATAGTTGAAATCCACCATTATTACTGAGTTTTCTATTTTTTTAACCTCACTAATCTCCCTGACCAGTCACCAGTATGATTAGGTGATCAATAGTATATTCCTACTGCTACACTCTTATTATTCAAGCATGGAATTTCTATCCATAGAGATTCAATGGTACAGTTTGATTAATCTAAGATTTTTACTATATTTGACTCTATGCTTTCTTTCACATATAGTGCCACTCCCACACCTCCATGACCTATTCTGTCATTCTGACATATTTTGTACCCTGGTCTCTTTGATTATCATTATCATTCATTCAATCTGAAACAGAATGTTTCATTTTGGTTTTGAGCTTTTTTAACCTTTTAAAAAAATTAATAAAACTGAAGTAAAAAAACCATCAAAAATAAAAATTGTTTTTAACTGAAAGAACAAAATGTTTTGCTTGCTCAGTGCAGCTCTGAAGAAGATAAATCCTACTCTAGTGGACTGAGAATAGGACTAGAAAGCAATAAGTCCTTGAATTCCAGTCCAGATTCTTTTACTGACTTTCTATAGGACCTTTGGAAAATCGATAAAAGCCTTGGTAAATCTGCATTTTTGAAAACCACGTCACTTTAGTGTTTACATTTTGACATCTATGACTGAAAACGTTCACCTAATTTTGTTCAGTCTCAATGTCTCCATCTGTTAAATAGGGATAATACCTACTGTAGTTCAAAAAGATTATATTTGGATTATAATACAAACCAATATTGCAACTCTGTGTGAAACTACTGGGTGGTTTGGAATAATATTTGTTTATCCATGTCTGTTCTATGTGTTTAGTATGTTTGTACATTGTTTGATTGCATATTTAATTCTTCCAACAATTTTACTCAAGTTGTTGTCATTGTTTATTTCCATTATAGTCGTGCTTATAGATCTCAGCCAAACTGGTGCCCTTACCATGAATGGCACTTTACAAACACACATTAACAGGCTGTCTCCACTCCAAAGAGCTTGTGGCTTGAAATAGACAGGAGAGACAGATGGTGGGAATGAAAACAAAAGCACAATGAGGGGAAGAGATTTGCCCAAGGTCATGCAGCAGGTCAGTGGCAGAGCTGGTAATAGGACCTAAGTCTCCTAAATCCAAGTCTGGTGCCATCAGCAGTGGAGCACATTGCTTCTCTTTGTGCAGTATGGTGTCTTGCCTTGTCTCTCTCTCTTGTTTTCTAATTACAAAATGTCTTGATTTAATGGATGAGTCAAATAAATCCCTTATCAGAAACACTAGAGACAATCCTTCAGACTTTGATGTATACACTGATTATGTAAATGAGGATCACAAATTTTAATTTAACTGCTCAGTTTTCTCTTTTATAAACCTGAGCCATATTTGAGGGAAGGAATGAGGACGTTACTTGAGAAGTGACGCCTGGAGGTATTATTCTGTAAAAGCCCTACTACTATTGCTAAGGCTTCCTTTTGCTACTGCCATTCCAGCATATGGGATGGGGAGGATTCCTCCCACAGACACACCTGTCATGGTTACGGGGTTACCTGTCCCTTTCTGATCTCTGTAAGTAACTTCCTCAGGTGTCACGCATCATGCTTTTGCTTCTTCTAGGGTATAATCCTGTGATTCTACCCCATTAGACCAGGCCCGGGGCTACAGCACCCTGTGTATTGATCATTCTAACCCAGCAGATCCATCTGGTTTGCCACCTGCGGTTCTCCCCTTTGGGAGTCTGTGACTAGAATAGGAGGACTTGTGGCACCTTAGAGACGAACAAATTTATTTGAACATAAGCTTTCGCGAGCTACAGCTCTGTATTTTCCACTGAATGCATCCGATGAAGTGAGCTGTAGCTCACGAAAGCTTATGCTCAAATAAATTGGTTGGGCTCTAAGGTGCCACAAGTACTCCTTTTCTTTTTGCGGATACAAACTAACACGGCTGCTACTCTGAAACCTGTGACTAGAATGAATATACTGAGTAGACACCCTTTGTAAGGTTACTGTTTAATCTTAACAGTAGGAACAATGCATAACATAAAAATGGTGGGTTGGTTTTTTTTAAACCGTAAACAGTCTATATGCATATCTGTTAGCTTTCAGCTTACCATCCGCTGTGATGTGAGCCTTGAAAGGTTCAGATCCTCCAGTGAGGTGTGAGCGAGAGAGCAAGCAGTTTTTATGCAGCCAGAAGTCCTTTGTTTCAGTTTTCTGGGCATGGAGACACGTACTCCTTGAGAAATTGGTATGTTGAGCTGAGCAGGGGGTTGGAGGTAGAACACCAAAGCAAATGGCTCTTGCATAGTCGCTTAAGTGTTGGTAGGTGAATGGCTATCTGAAGCCACTGTACTGTTCCTTGCCCATGCATAGTCAGCTGCCTCTTGAATTAATCCCTTGTATTCAGACAGTAACACCCCATACCTCAATCAGACAAACATACAGAACAGTGGTATTCATAAAGTGTTACAGAGCAACCCCACATCCATCACAGCCCCCTCTAGCACTGCAGTAGTGCTTAGGGCCAGCTTATGTCTCTCTTTTTACCCTAACCTTCACACCACTTCTGAGGATGACTGCAAATAAAGGCAGGAATTCTAGATGATTCAGATGGTAGACAGAGGTAGAAGACTTGTCACAACTTGCAAATCTCTAAACATAATGGGCCAGATCCTCAACTGATGTAAATTAGCATAGTTCCATTGAAGTTGTTGGTGCTTTGCTGATTTACACCAGGGTCTAACAGTTTTCAGCAACTGGAATATAACTACACAGATATGACTTTTCTGGATCTTGTTTTATAGTAACACAGGTAAGATTATAAAATATTTTTGGGTATAAATGTTTTTCTAAAGAGCATTGGGACAAATCCTCAGCTGGTGTAAACTGAAATACCTTCAATGAAGCTACACTGATTTACTCCAGCTGAGGATCTGACTCATAGGATAGACAAAACTTGTCACTGTTAGTGAAAATGATGAAGAATTATAATTTGATACATTTGTAATAGCTGATTTGTCTTATTTATCTCAGATTTGTCATATCTTCTGCTATGTTAAGGAAATGTTTCCTATTTGAAAATAATGCCATTTCCATAATTTGCATAAAATCTTGATTATGAGTGGTGGAATTTCCGGGAATTTTGCCCTCTTAACACAAATTAGGTTTAAATGTTGTTTAATGCAAAATTTTGCCCTAACCAAAAAATTAGATTTTTCATTTTAAAAATTGTTTTTACAGCTAATTCTTTGTAAAGCAAAAACAGCTTCACATCTCTTTAATGCAGTTTCATCCGGTGACTGGCAAAGAGACAAAGATATTTACTTGATCTCATGCTTATAAAGTTCAGCAGTGAAGGAGAAATGTGCTTCTGAGAAAGTCTTTGAGATTGCACCCTGCAGTTCTTCTCTCAGTAAAATGCACAATTCTGAGGAAAAAGGTGCCATAAAAGAAACCCTTTCACACGCTCAAGGAGAATGTCTTTGGTTCAGATAAATTGGTTGATGACTTTGATCCTGTAATGAAGACACATATAATCTCTTTGTATTTTCAGTGTACATCCCTACAATCACTACCTGGAACAACTATGCATAATTAAATTATTCAGCTGATGGAAAAATGTCAAGAAGGCTTTGCCTGTGATGATAAACACTTTATAGAAACTCTATTTTCATTGGAAACTGCAGTACAGAAATGTTGAGATCATGTGAAATTGATAGTTATGAGATAAAAGTGCTACACATCCTTCCCTTGTAAACCCTGCAGTACTTATTTTGTTTGGATTGTGGCTTTAGGAAGAAAGTAGGATGTTCTGTCCTTTGCTCTTTGCACAAAAAACATCTATTTGTACCCCACAGGCCTAGTGGGGTACAAACAGATGTTTTTATCAACTGTATAAACCAGCCTGATCTGTCTGTCTGTCTCTCCACCCGTTGCTGCCCTCACACGGTTCTGTTGGCTTCTGAAACACAGAAGACAGGGAGGGCCACTAGAGGGCTCACAAAATATTTAAAGAGCTATTACCCAATTCCTATATACTAAACAGGGTAAGTTGCAGACGTAGAACATCAGGAGTCCCCAAAGGACTTGTTGCTGATTTAAGAGGTTCAGGAGGATTGCACTTGGGAATGGGAGTTCCACTTCACTTTGGAAAGATGAATTGTTACTCCCCAACCCTGTATCATCTTAGTTGCACTGGTTACTGCAGATGGGGTAGGGCCATGGCACCAACCACACTTCTTCTCTTTTAGTAGTCTGCCACTCCTCGTTATGATTATGGCTGCCTAACCAAATGTGGCTTGGGAAGGATCCTTGTGCTGTCTTTCCCCCTTTGTCCCTATACTCTGACTTCCTAACATGCAGGGTTAGAGTTAATGCTTTGGGGGGGTTAATATATTTTGTCTGCAAATTTAACTGTAGCTTTAATTAACATGTGGATTAGTTTCCAGATTAAAATGCCTCCTCATGGGAGATCTGCAAATTGTCCAATAAGATATAATGTGGGAGCCATTTTACAACCGTGACTCAAAAAAGAAACTTCACTTTGCTGAGTATTGAAATATTGGTTCACATGAACAGAAAGTTTATTTACAAACCAAACTAGCTCCTTCTTCTAATATATTTTTTGCAAAAACACCAAACTACCCATCCTGCTTCTGGGGTTAATCAATGACCAAGAGCATGTTGTACAAATGCTGGAGCAAATGCCTTACTGTAAGCAATTTAAAAAGCTTAATTTGTTTAGCCAAAAAGAAGAGTGAGAGGTGACTTGATTAGTGTATAAGTACTTTCATAGGAAGAAAATATTGAGTACTCGAAGTTCTTTAACCTAGAGCAAAAAGACAAAACAAGAACCAAAGGTTGCAAGCTGAAGCTAGAAAAAGTAAAAATTAGAAGTAAGGCACACATTGCTAACATGGAAAGTGATTAACCGTTGGAACAAACTGCCAAGAGAAGTGGTGGATTCTCTATCTCTTGATACCATCAAATCAAGACTGGATGACATTTTGGAAGATGTGCTTTATTCAAACACAAGTTATGCCATCCTCAATCACAAATTATTGGGCTCAGTACAGGCATAACTGGGTGAAATTTAATGCTCTCTGACATACTAGATGAGCTAGTGATTCCTCCTGTGATATTTACCTGAGTATGTGTAATGCTCCTCCAGGATACCCAGGGTTGCCAGGCACCTCACCACCACCTGACCTTAGTGTGAAGCAATCTTGTCGCTGCCTGCTGTGGGTCAGCTCTCTGAAACCACCAGCCTCTGGCAGCACAAGCACTGCCTTCCATGCTCCCGCAGGCCTTGCTCTCTCTGTGCAGGTAGTAATAGGCACACGCCAACCACTGAATAGTTGGAGTTTTCCCTGCAGTGTCCAGCCCCTTCTCCACTGAACGTTCACAGAATTACCAGGCCTGCGGTTCCCAAAGCAACAGTACACAGTAGTTTATAAGATTAATCTCAGAACCACCACCTTGCTTAACACCACAGCGCTGAGATATATTTATAGCAAAAACAAGAATAAGTTATCATCAAAGCATAAGGATTCCAGTGATAATGAGTAAGAATGTTGGAAACAAATGGTTACATACAAAACAAAATCACATCACAATTTCTAGAGACTACTTAAGTGATACGTTGCCTCTCTGTCTCGAGAAACTTATAGTTGTGAATGAGACAATACCCAACTTACATGTAAACAGATAGATGGAGAGAGATCTTTTTTTCACCTTTGGTGGTGACTAATACCATGATACAGCCTTTAAGACCATATTTCAGGATATATACAAAACTCCTTACGTAGTATCTGTACATACATTTCACAATGACATTGTTGACCACTATGATACTGGCTTTCATTTGAGACCTTACAAGACATTGTTTGGTGAACCAGAATGTACATCTCAGAATCAGGAGATTCTGGCAAAACCTCTGCACCCCCTTGTCAGTTGCCATAAGAGGTTCACGGGTCACTGTTGTTATGCTTAGCATTTTTTCCTCCAGCTGACAGTGAAAAGAGAGTAGCTGCCTTCTCTGTTTCTCTAAGAGCCAGAATTCTCTCATGTAGTTATTCTCAACCTTTCCTGTACTGTGAACCCATACTACAACGGGAACACTTCTGGGCCCCTCGTCACATCTAGCTATAAAACAGTGAATGCTTGTGATCCCTCTGGGCCCATTTGCAATCCCTGGTTGAAAATCCATGGCATTATGTAGTGAGAACAGAGCTGAGACCCAAGAACCCTGAGTTCTGTTCTCATGTTTCTCACTGATTGGTTTTAATAAAAATGTACATCAATATTGCACTTTAAAAACATTATTTACTTATTCCTGGCAATGTCCCTGTGAGGTAGTCCCTGTATAAAGATGCAGGAGAGGAAGACTCAGCATTAGAATCCACATCTTCTGATGCCCAATGCAGTGCCTAACTGTCTAGACTGGTCTGTCCCAGGCAAGTCACGTGTTAGCCTCTCTTTGTCTGCTCCCCATCTGTAGAAGTGACCCATTTGCATGGTCATTTTAAAAAATACCTTTTACTAGTTTTCCACAGCTTTCTATGATGATTTTTCTTGAAGTGGTAGGAAGCAGCCATTTAGCACACATGCAGAAATGGGAAAGATAACGTGCACAGGTTATGATCAATGAATGGGGCTCCTGCATGTTACCACAATATGAATATAACAAGAGAAAGACTAGGCATTATTTTTAGTGTAATTACATTTTATGATGAATTGCGCACACTTTCATAGCTCACAAGGCCCTAGATAAACATTCTGGACAAAACTGTAAAACTGTTTAAACATTAAATACAGGTTTTAACTCTCATTTTGGCATCCATGTACCTTTCAAATGGCGATGCTAAATAGGGATCAGGAGTGCTTATGGCTTTCCAGGCTGACAGTTTAAACATTGTGGGTATGGTCAGATGGAATTTTCAAAATTAGCATGAGGGCTCTTGGCAAGATTCAGGCACCTGAAATTTAAGCATGGCCTGAACATGCCTAACTCAGTAGGCACTGGTGGGCACAGAACTGGCTCCCCATTGGGTTTTCAGCTTAGTTTTGAAAGAGGGATGAGGTGGTGCAGAGAGACATGTGGAGAGCAGGTCAACAGTGTGAAATCAGCCTATGTAGTTGTGGATATATTTTCAAATCTGTAGTCTCAAGCAGATCTAAATGATGTAACCTTTCCAGAAGGCATAACCACACACTGAATGAGAGACTTTCCTGTAGAAAAATGAGATTGTAGAGAAAGAGGCTTCATTATGTTGTACAAGTATATCATCAGTGTAGGAGGCATATGAAAAGTTTGATTGTTAGTTTTGAAGATTAGTTTAGATTTAGACCAAGATATCAAAGTGGAACATAACAAGGGTGAGTTATTTTGTAGTCACTGAAAAATTCCATAAAATGTTCCATGCCATCTGTAGAAGTGAGTGTAGAGGAAATACAAGGTTGCTCTTTGTGGGTAAAAGATAAAAGTTGCCTGCGAGTTGTTTTTGAGGCTTATGTGAAATGACGTGTTGTTTCCACCTCCTAGTTAGTAGCAGCAATCCACACCACAAATGGATCTATTTGGCATGCTAGGGAGCAGTCTCAGCAGAGAAGCCAAGGACTGAACGGAGACTGATAACTCAACTGTTTTCTCACTTGTAATGGCGGTCTCTCTACAAACTCCAGATCGGATTTAAGATACATTAACAGTAAGGTATAAGGAAGCTTGCAGTGCTGTTCTCTGCCGTACTCCTGCACTTATTCTTTTGGGCTGGGACTTTCAAAGGTCAAAGAGAATTTAAGTATCCAAGTCATAGAATTTGATTGGGATGCAGGGGGCCTTTGAAAGTCCAACATTTAATACCTAAGGCCTTTAGTTTATACAGATGCCATGTGCTTTTCAAGGGCACTGATGCACCTTTTTAAAAAGAAGCTTCTGCTTTTCTTTTTTTTTTAATCCCAAATGCCTTCACCAAAGAATTGGAAGAAAGAGAAAGCTAAGGTGAGAAATCAGTGTATAGATATTCTGGTGTCATTCTGTTTATGGTCATTCTTCAAATATATTGCAGGATATTAAATCTGTTATCCATTTTATCCAAAGGCACATTCGCATTTGAACTTGAAGAACTTGAGTCACATACCACTATCCACTGCATGAAGCAGAGGGTAGCAAAATACAAACCCACAATATGAGGGAAGCAACTGCTCCACTTATTTCCACCCCTCTTTTATCCCACCACCCCAGTTGAGTTGAGACAGCATGGCTCTGTATATGGGAGCTGAACCCAGGGCCCAGAGGAGGAGCCAGGGAGTAACCACTAAACATGGTCTGCACACTGCTTAAAATCAAGGTTGAGACGGTTGAGAGAGCTGGTTTGTATAGAAGCAAAACTAACAGAAAATTCCCCCCTCTCCGTCCTCCAATTTAAACACTTTCATTTTTCCAGACTTCAGTGTTTCCTAGTTCTGGCTAGGACTGGAAGTAGATGTTTCTAGCTACTTTGAGCGACTCTGCTTTTATGTTATTGCCTGCCTTTCTTGACAGAGGGCATCACCAGAAACTTGGAAGCTTACTCAAGTTTTACACACAAGGAGTTTGAGGCATTAGGGTGAGCAGCCATTGAATAGTTATCCATCACTGCTTAAAATGGAGTCCACCACAATGCACTGGTTACTTTGAAAACTGGAATTTAAATATGCTATCCTATAAGTAGGAAGTGTCTATGTACAGTAGCTCAGTGTCTTATGGAATTCATTGTACAGGAAGAATTTTAAAGGGGCTGGACTGTATATCATTTAATGGATATTTACAGCTAACAAAAGCCACTTTGTTTTCTTGGTACCAGTCTCATCACACAATCAGGGAGAACTCACCAGACACCTCGTATTTCCATTACAATAGTCATGCTTTTCTTGTTTGTTTTTAAAGGCGTACATTTTCATGCCAGAAACCTACTGAATAGCTTAATGTCTGTGTAAGTGTAGTGACAAAGGATGCACATTTCACCGTTATCATAAGGCTGAGGGAAAAAAGAATTGCAGGTGCAGTTCAAAATCAATATAACACAATTACCTTTGATTTTTCTCAGAATTTTGATCTTTTTCATTTCATTTTTAAATATATTCTGTTAAAGTTTAGAATTGATTGTTTAAATGCAATTAAAGGTTTCCAGCTGTTAGCATTAGTCAGCATCTCATTACTGAACATTAAAACCAACAAATATTGATATATGATCGCTTATTGCTACATATGTAGATGTGTCACTGTCCATAACAGCGTCAAAAAGAACAAGTAATTGCACATGGATCATTGCTACTAAAGTACCCCTTAGATCAGCCCATAGTTGGGAAAATGTTGTTCAGTTATTTGCAGTAGGGATTCCATTATCAGCCCTCCTCTAGGGGCATTTGGCAGGTTCTGGATTCTCATTGTAATTGCTTCCTGCAGGAACCCCAGTATGCTGGACTCACTGCAGTTCCCTTCATCAGGTACTGAACAGCTGTTATGTGTGTGCAGCTGAGGGGCCCAAAAATGTTGAAATACTTCAAACATCCCGTGGCTTAAAGGGATGGGTTAGTGCTACAGAGTATGTCTTCAGCTTTAGAATCAGATGAAAGAAGAATGATGAAAAGGTGTGTGGAAGCCAAAAAGCTCAGCTACTGGTACGGCCAAGAACTGAGCTGCCATCTCAGGATTCAGGCAGCCCAGGAGCAGAGGTTAGTGGTTTTGTAAGATAATATGGACAACTTGAGTGACTGGCAGGGAACGGTTAGGATGGGAGTTTGGGGGCCCATCCTAATGCTCTGATTGGAATCTCATTTACAAATTGTTGCTGCCCAGATGCTGTATTTGCACGATATATATTTTACGATTTAAATAAAATTTGCAAGTTTCAGAAGACCTCATGTAACATTTATGTCGCATCTATAAAAAGGAAGAAAAAACATTCCTTAAGCAGAAAGAAAACCTGCTTCCATCTAAATTGTCACCAGAATCCCATCATTATTAACTTTGCCGCTGCATTTTTTGGTAATGCTGACCTAGAGATGCACTAATAATATTAATTTTAGATTCTAGGAACAGAATGGAAGGAGCAGTTCACTGGGCACATTCACTCAGGGCAATGTCTATACAGTGCCTTTGGGAACTTTCTTTTACTAAGGCATTATATAGCCACAGACTGTTATGCCCCTAAAGCTGACAACTATACAATTTAGACATTTATATGTAAGCAGTAACTTATAAAAAAGCACTTACCAGCCATGAAATAATAGTTTAGACTGAAGTGTATTATGCATTGAGTCCAGATATTACTGATTAAAATGGTTCTAAGAGTTTTTAAGAACAACAAGAAAAAAGTATCGCTCAGCCTATCAAAGATTCTGTGATCCCTGAGGGCATACATAAACTCTACTCCCCCATTTCTTACCATATTCAATCACAATTCGTACAGAGAGACATTAGCAGCACTTCCAGGAACTGGCTATCACATTTAATTTATTCTCTAATGATCACTAGAAATACGATGTCAAAAAGCAATATGGAACAATGAATAATATCAAAAACAGCTTTAACCATATTACAATTCAAGGACCCAGTCCTGCATTTTTTTCCCCACACAATTGGTTTCCCAAAGTGAACATTTTGGGAGCAAGGAATCCAGACGTTGGTCTCATGTGGGGGAGAAAAGCTCTGACTTTGGCAGGATAAACAGAGCTTTACATGTTTTTTTTAAGAGGCTGCCCTTCAAGAAGGATTTATTTATTTACTGTAGTTGTTTTATTTTGGCAGTCCTCACAATTTGCTATGCTCTGTACACACACATGAAGACAAGCCCTCATCAGAAAGAACATGCAATCTAAAGAGATGACTGAAGGAGGCCATTACACTCAAAATGTATACAGGTTCTACATACAATTATGTGCACTGAGAGTAGTGGGGATAAATACACTTACCTTATTACCCCTCCATGTATCTGTTTTTAGTTGGCCCCTTTTCTGTGGGCATCACAGAGAAATTTGGTCTTGAGAATTGATTGGAGCCTAATGGGTCAGTTCAAGGGAAGGCATTCCACCAGTCTGGAGGAACACGGAATGAACTTAAATACATGATTAAGAGAGCAATGTAATTAGGCAACCTCCTGTTTTAAGAAACTGCCCCAAAATACCTCCAAAAATATTGAGCCAAAATCAGGAGTGATGCATAACACTCAGCTACATTCCCTCTCAAATACTTGTGCTCGCTGTACCCAGGTGTAAGGAAGTCTGCAGTAGTATAAGGAGAGCTGGGGAGCTAAAAGTGGTACAAGTTAAAGTCGGGTGCATGCCTCTTTCACTTACATCTTCTTGCAGCATCTCAGCATGTAAATTATTCCAAGTAGGCTGTACACTGGATGTAAGTATCTCTGTAAGGAAAGTCTGAGTGTAAGGGTATCTGAGTTACACCTCTTTAGGCACCACTTCTAATCTTGTTCTACTGATGGCAATTCTGTTCCACCTTTATTAGAAAACCACAGCTGTTAAACAGCCATTGTTTGTTGGTCCCAGAAGCAGTCACTTTAGGATAGTTTTCACTGTATATTAAAAAAAAAATAGATGGGCATCTAGTGAATCTGAAAACTAGATTCAACCTGCCAAAGCCTTGTTGTGGAACAAAGTGCCCAAGTGAGGGCCATAAATAAAACACCAGTGAAGGACAATTTAAGCAGCATGAAATTAATTTCATGAGTAATGTTTTCAAGCTAGGAGGATGGTCACACTGTGGCTCAAGGTATTCCAGACAAAATGAACAGAATTTCTTTTTTTTTTTTTCTGTTTAATTGTTTTCACTTAAGGCTAAAAGAGATGGTATAGGTCAAAGAATTAATGATAATGCAACAAACATTACCTGTTTTGGTATGAATTAATTCTTCCAAAACTTCAGTTTAATGACTCGCGATTTCTAATATTTTCTAGTGACAAATGATGTCTAAAATAAATGTGTTTTCTGATAGTAGATGACAGCCTTCGTAATGAGAATCGGCAAAAAGTTGTGCTCATAATTATGGGTACGTTTTGTTGAATTGTGTTAGATTAGCTGGTTTCACTAAATTTCACTAAATACTTAACTAGAGGGGTTTCTGTAACTCAATATAAAAGGCCTGAAAAGTGGCAGAAAATGCTTTTTTTATCTGGTTGTCTTGCCCTTGTGTTCTGAATCTTTGTCCGTACAACATGTTTCAGTAGAATGTGCAGAGATTTCACTGTGCAAATGTTATTAAATGTAATGGGGTTTTGTGGCTCACACTAAACATTAATCCTGTAGATTTAGTGGACTAAAAATTATGTAAAAATGTATTTATTCTGAGGAGCCATTAGTTTCAAGTCTTCTGCTTCACTGTACCTCAGGCTGGTGTCAAAGCTACATTAAATCATGGTGCTTGGTAGAAACCACTACAGGATATTCTCATACAGTGCTCTGCTGAGGCCAAGGAAGCCTGATATTCACAGTAGTTAAACTTTCTTAAGAACTAATCTGAAAACATTCTTTTGCCTAAAAACTTAGAAAAACCCTAGCTGACATGGGGCTGAGATTTCAGTGGAAAGGAGAAATGGAACAGAGGGGGGAAAAAACCACTTTCCTGAGAGACACCAACATATGGAGATGTTAGGAATGTAGAACTGGTGGAGGATTCCATCACACTTAAAATTGTATTTACTGTGAGCATTAAGGGGAAGTCATTTGGAACGCTATTGTTGTTGTTGTTTTTGGGTGGGTGGGGGGGGAGTATGTGTAACATTGTAACCTGGTAGACAACCTCCTCCTCCCCACCCCCCACATAAGAAATTGTTTAGACCAGAGTGTCTTAGCCTGACCTTAATTTTGTTTGACAAAATATGAACATTGTTTTGCTACATGTAATCCTGTTTATGAATAAACTTTGGAGATCATCTCCATCAAATTAATTTCATTCATATTAATAGACTTCCCTTGTTCTGTGCCTTGCCTCTACATAAGCCACATAAATTGCATGGCTACAATTGTTTTATTGTTAACTTAAAATTTAAAAGCTTTCTTTTATATAGGATAACACGTGTAGTATTGGAGAGCATGGAAAACCAAATAACTACAAGATGTCCCTATAATATCAAATTTGGTATTTTCAAATTCTAATTTGTTTCTCTTAGTTTAATAATTCGTTGAAATAGTAATCATGAACTCACAATGATGTTCTTGTGTCTGCAACTTTTCAACCAGCAATGTTATTTGGTTTGGTTTAGGCAAGAAGAGAGTTATTTTTCAGTCCTATTTCTACATAAAGGCTTAGAAAGTTTGGAAATGACAATTTTCTTTAAAAATGATCAGAACTCTTTTTCCTTTTAATCACACATAAGATATTGTTTTCTCTTGGAATGGTAGAGAAAAGCTTTGTGCAGGTCAGGCTCTGAAGGGATCTAAGCAGCCTTAACTACATTACCATGCACTAAGACCTGAGCTACACTTAAAATTTAGATTGCCCTAGCTATGTTGTTCACATCCCTGATAGAAGTAGTTAACTGACCTAAGCCCCAGCATAGACTACGCAAGGTTGATGGAAGAATTCTTCCATTGACCCAGCTACCACTGTAGCTGACCTACCCCTTTGGTCGCTGTACCGAGTCTACACTACTGTGGCGCAGCTGCAGCATCTGTAATGTAGACAAGCCCTAAGAAATTGTGATATTCCTTTTTTATTGATTTCCTTCTTCTCTTCGCATGGTGAGCATTGTTCCATATGATCAATATAGTCTGTTCCTATGCTCTTTTTAAAAAGATATTTTCACTGTATAAAACAATCATTTTCCCCATTTCCCAGTTTAATTAGGAAATAGTTATTGCTATCATGTTCCAAGTATCTTTCGATAGGAAATAGAGTTTTGTTTTTAAAACGGGTCATATGAAAATAAGCTTTCCCTGGTTGTGTAGCTGTGTGTATGCTTACTTTCTATTACCAGAAGACAAGTCTCATCCATATATTTAATCATTTCCACAGGCCTTGCTGATAAATGGCTCTTTTTATGTTACACTCAAATGCAAGAGGGCTGAAAAGCCCATTGAATGAAGTGAAAAGTTAGGATGTTAAATGTCATTGTAGAAAACCTCATCTCTCTCCTGAGGAATAAACTGAGCTGAAAAGGGTCAAGGTTGAATTACTATTCTTTCTTCAGTGCAAAAGGGCATAGCTATTTTGGCACACAAAGAGATGCATACCGTTATAGGGAGAAGAATGATCAGATTTTCACCAAATCCATCCCTCATTCCCTTAAAAAACATTGGGCCAAATATAAGTCAGTATAAGTAGGTGTGTCAAGGTTCCTCCCCCACTCTGAACTCTAGGGTACAGATGTGGGGACCTGCATGAAAACCTCCTAAGCTTACTTTTACCAGCTTAGATTAAAACTTCCCCAAGGTACAAATTAATTTTATCCTTTGTCCTTGGAATAGCCACTGCCACCACCAAACTCTAACTGGGTTTACTGGGAAACGTAGTTTGGACATGTCTTTCCCCCCCAAAATCCTCCCAACCCTTGCACCCCATTTCCTGGGAAAGGTTTGGTAAAAATCCTCACCAATTTGCATAGGTGACCACAGACCCAAACCCTTGGATCTGGGAACAATGAAAAAGCATTCAGTTTTCTTACAAGAAGACTTTTAATAGAAATAGAAGTAAATAGAAGTAAAGGAATCATCCCTGTAAAATCAGGATGGTAGATACCTTACAGGGTAATTAGATTCAAAACATAGAGAATCCCTCTAGGCAAAACCTTAAGTTACAAAAAAGACACACAGACAGAAATAGTTATTCTATTCAGCACAATTCTTTTCTCAGCCATTCAAAGAAATCATAATCTAACACATACCTAGCTAGATTACTTACTAAAAGTTCTAAGACTCCATTCCTGGTCTATCCCCGGCAAAAGCAGCGTACTGACAGACACAGACCCTTTGTTTCTCTCCCTCCTCCCAGCTTTTGAAAGTATCTTGTCTCCTCATTGGTCATTTTGGTCAGGTGCCAGCGAGGTTACCTTTAGCTTCTTAACCCTTTACAGGTGAGAGGATTTTTCCTCTGGCCAGGAGGGATTTTAAACGGGTTTACCCTTCCCTTTATATTTATGACAGGGTGCAACTGCAATAACTGTGCCCAGATACACCATTCCATTAATACTATTTGTTTCCAATAACTTCAAATCCAGTTCTCAGCAGAGTGAAAATCTTTCTGATATATAGTCAAAACTAGTAATAACATCAAGACCACACATAATACCCTCTTCAGTCTGGAAAGCTGTCTTCCAAGAATTTGATTCCTAAAGGCAGTGGTTCTTAGTCTTTTCCATACCCAGACCCCCTTTTCTATATCCGAATCACTCCATCATCACAGAGTCCACAGGGCCTTGATTGAGTTCACAAATCTCTGAGCTATTGTTCCGGTCTCTCTGCAGATTCAGGCAATCATCAATCACTGCGTCGGTTTGCATTTTGTCCACGTGTTTGAGGTTATCTTCACAACATAAGGGCTAAAGACATTTGTTTTTTCCAAATGAAAGAAAAGAGAAGGGTGGTCGTGACCCCACTCAGAAAATTGTTAGGTTTTGACCCACATTTTAAGAACCTCTGCCACAAAGTATTCCATGCTTGTGGTAAGAACCCTGCTCAGTCAGCTTTTCTCGTTGCTAAGCATATATTTATTTTAAGGAGCAGTTCTTTAGCAGACAACCCTCCTAGTGACTGCTTAATTCTGCACCCATTAAAGTCACTGAAAATGTTGTGGGAGCAGAAGCAGGTTGAATTTCTTATTTCTGTTACCCACTCCAGAATTTGAATTGTAATCAGATTGATATGTGATGTGGACTTTGTAAATGGGAAACATTATTGTCTTTGACTAATGATTAGTTGCCTTGTTTGTATAACCTAGAACTCTCTTCATCTTATTCCTGATGCATAGCCTCAGTCCCTACATGCAGCCAGTTACTGTTCCTATTTATCTATCTAATCTATCAATCTATCTATTTATCTAAAAATATGACTCAGAGTATATTTTCTCTTTGTATTGTCAGTCCCTAAACACATGACATTTTACTGTACATTTATTTTTTAATTCCATGTTTCAGGTTTTTTCCCATGGCCTCAGTCTCCATGATTTGTCTGTTTTAACAAGTTAGTTTTCCTCAAATGTGAAAGCCAATTACAGTAGTTTTAAATGGTATCCCAACACATATGCAAATCTGGGGCCCAGTCGAAATTCTTAACGCCTGCACAACATCCTAGTAAATGGGTGAGGAGAGGCCATATCAAGGCTGGGGTGATAGGCTCTTCCATACCCACATCAGGTCAAAAGGATATGGGGCAGCCTTTTATACAGCTTTTTATGTTACCCCTGGGCAATTGGATGAGCCATGGCTGCTTGTGCAACATACACACCGCAAATTGATTTTGTGGTTTTGTGACCACACATAATTGTATATTCACTGGCTATTCTACCCTAACTCCACAACCAGCCTACACCCCAAATCTAGGTTTTCCTATGCAATGGGCTGCTGTCAAGCTCAGCAACATGGTTCATAGGGATTGAATGATCCTGAATAGCTTCTGAATGAGTCTCTGAGTGACATCTCCAGACCCTCCTCCACCTTCCCTTCATGCAGCAACACCACAGTGGTGGTTCTGCATTTTGGCCTGTCTGCTGCTGCCATGGGGAAAAGCTGAGATTTTCTGAAAGCCTTTGACAATGTGAGATCCCTCACCAAAGGCTCTTAAGCAAAGTAATCTGTCCTAGGATAAGAAGGAAAGTCCTCTCATGGATTGGTAACTGGTAAAAAGATAGGAAACAAATGATAGGAATAAATGACCAGTTTCCCAAATGGAGAGAGGTAAATAGTGGTGTCCCCCAGGGGTCTGTACGGGACCTGTCCTATTCAACATATTAATAAATGATCTGGAACATTGGTTAACAGTGAGGTGGCAAAATTTGCAGATGATACAAAATTACTCAAAATAGTTAAGTCCAAAACAGACTGTGAGGAGGTACAAATGGAGCTCACAAAACTGGGTGCCTGGGCAACAAAATGGCAGATGAAATTCAATGTTAATGAATGCAAAGTAATGCACATTGGAAAACATAATCCCAACTATACATATAAAATGATGGGGTCTAACTTAGCTGTTACTACTCAAGAAAGAGATTTTGGAGTCATTGTGGATAGTTCTCTGGAAACATCCACTCAGTGTGCAGCAGCCGTAAAAAAGTGAACAGAATGTTGGGAATCTTTAAGAAAGGGATAGATAATACGACAGAAAATATCATATTGCCTCTATATAAATCCATGGTACGCCCACATCTTGAATACTGCATGCAGATGTGGTTGCTCCATCTCAAAAAGGATATATTGGAATTGGAAAACATACAAAAAAGGGCAAAAAAAATTATTAGAGGTATGGAACAGATTCCATATAAGGAGATATTAATAAGACTGGGACCTTTCAACTTGGAAAAGAGATGACTAAGGGTGATATGATGAAGGTCTATAAAATTATGACTGATGTGGAGAAAGTAAATAAGGAAGTGTTATTTACTCCTTCTCATAACACAAGAACTAAGAGTCATCCAATGAAATTAATAGGCAGCAGATTTAAAACAAACAAAAGGAAGTATTTTTTCTCACAATGTGTAGTCAACCTGTGCAACTCTTTGCCAGAGGATGTTGTGAAGGCCAAGACTATAACAGGGTTCAAAAAAGAACTGGATAAATTCATGGAGGATAGGTTCATCAGTGGCTATTAGCCAGGATGGGCAGGGATGGTGTCCCTAACCTCTATTTGCCCGAAGCTGGGAATGGGCAATGGGATGGATAGCTTGATGATTACCTGCTCTGTTCATTCCCTTTGGGGCATCTGGCATTGGCCACTGTCGGAAGACAGGATACTGGGCTAGATGGAACTTTGATTTGACCCCTTTTGGCCGTTCTTATGTAACATGAACATCATCCTCCTATTCCTATTTACTTCCTGTATGCTACAAGTGTCTTTATTAGTGGAATCTATAGATTATAGCAACCAAATTTCCTTCATCTGTTTCTTTTGGCAATTCCTTCAATGACCTCAGAGATGACTGACAAGATTTATTTTCTATAAACCATTCTAACGTTTGCTTGAAAGTACTTTCCCCTCTAATTTCACCGCAATTTCAACCCTAGCCATAGATTTCAGGCAAAGGTAAGATTTACTGGTCTGTAGTGCCAGATCCATACTTTCTAATCTTTTTTAGATGGTGTCTAGAAGACTTCAGACTCATTTTCCATAGAATTTCCTAGTTTTATTATCAACAGTTCAGGTCAGCCAATGGTAGAAACACTGGGAGCAAAAATGTAGGTCGGCCATTAGTGGCTGTAGTAGTTTCAACTACCATGTCATCTAGACTTAATCTGACCCAAGGCTGGTAAAATGTTGGTTGTTGGTCCACACTGATGTTTCTGCTATTGTTTCTACTATAGGAACTGGTGTATGCTCATCTGTTCTACTTTATCATGTGCCAGCCTGGTAATAATACTGAAATTATTTTGTATCTCCTGTATCACTGGCTTCTGCCTTATCATGTATCTTCCAGTTAACAAATGCCTAGTAGTAGAATTCTGTAAACCACATCTACCACGTGGGACACACCATTACATTCCAATTCAAAGAGCTGTTGCAAAGTTCTGTATGCTATAGAGTATAGATTTGTAGCAGCTCTCTGAACTAGGATGAGTCAGGCATTCTATCCTTCTTCAAGTGGATTCTGAAGACCTTGTGCAATGATGCTGCATTTAGCACCTTGTAAATGGGATTTGCTCCTATATACTAATGTTTCTAAGGGTCTGATCCAAAGCAGATAAAGTCAGCAAGAATATTTCCATTGACTTGAATGGCTTTGGACCAGGCTTTTATGGAGTGAAAATACTTAGAATATATTTTGAATTTTTCTACTTTCTCTTCAGTGTGATTTACATGGCCAACTGTATCTTTAAGTGTCCTTTTCCCTGTTGTATACAATATATATATAAAACCTCATTTCCCATATTCCTTGTTCTCTTCCATGCAGCTTATTCTTTGTTTCTTTAATTTATTTCTAAACTCTTTTTTCACTAACTCTCTACCTGTATTCCGCTGTCAGTTTATATATTCTCCTTTGCTCTTGTTATCTCTTTATTCGTTCAGGGTGCCCAAAGGTACCCTTTCTTTTCTTAATAATTCTGCCTGAGGACATATTCCTGCTAGATGTTATCTTCCTGAAAATGGCCTTAATCCTGTTTCCATGACCTTTCCATTATTGGATTTCATTTAAAATATTGCTCTTTGGGGATAGCTTCATGAAAAACATCTAATCTGCGGGAAAGTCCTGGTGGCACAGCATAATATAATCTCATACCAACACAATTCAGTAAAAGACAGATCAACAAATTTCACTCTGACCTAAACCACTTACTGATTCTCTCAACCTTACAAAATTAGTTTTCCTTATAACCATACATAAAGCCTGATTCTCTTCTCACTTACACTGATGGAAGTCAGTGTAGTAAAACCAGTGCAAGGAAATAATATCTCTATGACTATGAGAAATTGTTTATTGCTATTATTTTACATATGGAAAAACTAAAGCACAGTGATGTTAAGGTTCTGATTTTCTAGACTGTGTATGTGTGGCTTCCCCTTTTTTTCTCCCTTCTCCATGTTCTGTTAGTGTGGCTGAGCATGCAAAATTGGTTAATGCACACTCAAATGGTCAATTGTGAAAACATCTGCATGTGTGAACAAACACCTGATTTACACACGCCATCACTGTAGTTCTGTTTAGTCATGCAATTGAACATGTATCATTGTGTGCAGTTCAGAAAAGCAGGTCCTAAGAGAATTATCTAAGGTCACACTGGAAGTTCTGTAATCATGTCAGCCTTTTTCTCTCAAAGCTCTTTTAAAATTCTCTGCTCTAAGGAACAGCTGAACAGTCCCTGTGGATTCTTTCCAGCAAAGTAATATCAGAATGGAGCTTTCTTAGTTTTCTTCAACATTTTTTAATAAAGCAAATCTAAAATATTAAACAAGGATAAATCATAAGTTCAGAAGGTCACAGGCCCCTGGCTACTTCTTAGTGTCACTCAGGCATGTTAAACTCAGTGAGCAATCTGTGTCAGAACTCCTAAACCTCCCGAGAGATTTTGGCATAGAAGGCGTGATCCTGTGAGGTACTGAGCAGCCCTTAAGAGCTGCTGTGGGTTGAGGGCACCGGTTCAAATCAATAGGATCTGAGGGCACTCCTCACCTTACATACTCATGCCCTGTGTTAGCAATGGCACAAAAAACTGAGTTAGAGCTCAGTATAAACAGAACTATATTCAACCTCACGTCTTTTCCCAGTTTTCAGAGTAGCAGCCGTGTTAGTCTGTATTCGCAAAAAGAAAAGGAGTACTTGTGGCACCTTAGAGACTAACAAATTTATTTGAGCATAAGCTTTTGTGAGCTACAGCTCACTTGCATGTCATGGTGGCCAATTTTAAAATTAACACCCAAACCAATAAAGCTCCAATATGAAATTACTTTTTTTCCCCAAATATGTTAACATGAAATAAATAAAAGGGGGAATGAAACAATCATTGATACTTGTTTCAAATCTAAATTGGAGTCTCACTTTTCTGTTCTGTTGTTCTTATTCGTGGTATTTGGTTGATCATCTTCTCACAAGAGCCCTGCTACATGTGAGTGATCCTCTGTTAATGTATACATAATTACTTAGGGTCAAATTTTCAAAAAAGCACCTAGGTGACTTTGGAGCTTCAGCCCCATTTTCAGAAGTGTCTTAAGCATTTATTGGCTAGATTGACAAACAGACTTAGGCACCTAACTCCAACATTCAGGCAATCACTGTGATCCTCAAATCCCCGCAGCTGCCACCTAAACCTGGAGGCACCTGAGTTTCCACTGTTAAAGTTCCCTAGGCACCTACATTTCTGCCAGTGAGAACCTGCTCAGCCACCTCCGTCTATGTGCTCAGGCACTGACCTCATGTCGAAGTTCCAGTAGAATCCTTATACTAGACATTCCCCTATCTATCTTGCCTGTAGGACCTGGTCTGATAAGAATTCTCAGAGTACACCTAAACCCTCACAAAATGGCAGGGGGAGGAGGAGGTGGATGTCTCCCTTATAACCTTTAGTCCAGTGGCTAGAATACTTATCCAGGATGTGGGTGTCTTAGACTTAATTCCTCTCTTTGCCTGATGTGGATCAAGGATTTGAGCTTGGGTGAGTGCTCTGATCACAGGACTGTAGAGTCGTTTGCACACTCTTTCTATCCCAATGCATATTTAATGATGTAGATGCAGTGGAACAGGTTTAATGAGAGAGAACGTGAGAGACTAGATATCCCATATCTCAGTAGTTAGGGCACCCATAGGAGATAGGAAACCCAAGTTCAAATCCTTGCACCACATTAGGCAGAGGGGGGACAGAACACAGGTATTCAGCAATCTGGTAGAGTGCCCTAACCACAGAGCTAAAATTTAGAATGAGGTCCTCCTCCTTCTCCAGCCCAAGTATGTCCTGAAAAAATGACGTATGTGCCTAACTCCTTGAGAGGGGTGGGCAGAGTAAAGAAACAATACTGTAGGATCCATGAAGGTACTTAGGTGCCTAAATCTTGCATTTAGGCACCTAAGTCCTAGTTTTGGCTCCGCTATGACGCACAAAACTCCTGCTGAACCCTGTAGGTGCCTAAACTCACTTGGCTCGTAAGTTTTCTGAATAAAGGTTCCCTAGGCACCTATGTTTCTGCCTCTGGGCATGTGCACTGCTGCCTCCCTCTAGGCATCCAGATGCCTATCTCCTGCTTGAGCCCCAGAGCGATTCATGAACCAGGGAAAGAGAGGAGTTCAGCCACCTAAGTCATATGCAGGGCCCAAGCCAATAAACATGCCCCCTACTGGATCATCTCCCATTCAGAATCCAGCCAGATAACTATTTAAGTATTTATCCACAGTGGAACAGCCACTGGGCCTGAGAAAGAAAATGATTCTGTAGTCTAGTGGTTAGGGTACGCACCTGGGAGGTGGGAAATCCTACGTCCAACCCCCTACTCCAATAATTCTTTTGTTAATTATCCAGAATGCAACAGCGGGAACAGGAGAGCCTCAGGGATCCCCATATCAGAATATCTCATAGCTCTGTGGTTAGAGCAATCTCTGGAGAGGTTTAGGACCCCAGTTCTACCACTCTGGTAGGGAGGCAGAATTTGAATCTGTTTTTCCCACATCCCAGGTGAGTGCTCTAACCATTGGGCTAAAAATAACAAGGGTCTCAGCTCTTCCTCCTCCAGCGATGTTGTGTGGACCAAGCCAGGCACCTAACTCATTCCCTCAAAAAGTGGCTTAGGTACCTAAGTCCCCTGACTCAAGGCACTGGGTTCCTGTTAGTGGATCGCTAAGCTGAAGCTAGGCACCTCCCTTCAGGCTGAGGAGGACAAAGATTAGCACACTCCCTTCTTGTTAGCATCTCCCATTGGCTAGCTTAGTATGGAGCTGCTAATATGCTGGCTTTTGTGGATGTATTCTAGGTGTCTCTCTGCCCAGGTATTGAAATAGGGAGCCTAAATGACTAACTCGGCTTTGTGGATTGCAGTAGTGTTCCTGTGATATTTTGTAGGAACCTAGAAGTTAGATACTATGACAGACAGCATTTGAACACCTACTTTCTTTCATGGATCCTACCCTATGTGACATGAGCCACTAAACTACACAGTGCAAATTGCAATTACATATAACATTTTAAATTTATATTGATGAGATTAATTACAAAGTCACGCAATACTGTTTCTGTTCCCTGATTGGCTCTCTTATGTAACTAGCAATCAGATGGGTATATTGCAACTGAATATATAATAAACATTCCTCTTTGTGTGTGGGTTAACTGCTTTAGTAACAGAAAAATTACCAGGTCATTTGTGTAATTAATCAGCATACTATGAATGTCTAATATTCATATTAAACTGATCACAAACCAAGTAGTGTTTGCTGAAGAAATTTGCAAATAATTTTGAATGAGACATACATCTGAGATGTTTATGATCCATTCATGGGAAATTTGATCATAAATTATTTGCTGCTAATTATTCGCTCAGCTCTAGCTATTGTACTATGAATAGAATACACATCATGCTATCACGCTGTGCCTGGAACTAAAAACCTCTTAAAGGCCAGACTAAAATTAGGTCACCTACATACCCACAGAGTGGCAAGGGATCATGCATATAGCATAGACAAGTATGTTTGAAACCATATCCATGCACTTTAGCATTCCTCCACTTCACAGGCAAATCGTTAAAATGAAGTGGATTCAGTAGATTCAAGATACTGGCAGCCACAAGATGTGAACTTCTTAAATTCCTCCTTTAAACTATCTTCACCCAAATATTTACATCTTACACAAAAGGAGGAACAAGTGTATAGGATGGAAGATTAAGCAGCAAAAGACAGAGTTACGGTGACTTTACGATTATTTGACTTTCAATTTAATTTTTTTTTAGTGTGGCTCTTAACTGTGCATTTCCCTGCTTTCTAACATTTGTTTGTGGGGGAGGGCACAATATTCTCTTAATATTTTCCCCTTTAATACCAGTTTAATAAACTTTGCCAAGGAATACTTTAGGTATTTCAATTCCAAATAGTTTTTTTTCTTGATCCTACCCCAAACTTAGTTTAAAAGCTTTTCCATTCATAAAACCCTGTCCATTCACATAAGTTTGTGTATCAAACATTTGTTGGTTATCAATTTGCACCTTTGTAGGTGCTTGAAAAACTGCAAATAATTTCATGCTTGGAAAAATTTGATCATTGATACCCGAATCAATATCTCTCACTTTTAACTCACAGTTGAGTTAGACTAAATAAATCCACTATATAAGCCAGTTCTTGTCTGTTTAGATGAAGTCTATCCCTGTTAGCCCATCTAACTTCACGATATATGATTGCTGTCTTCGTAAGTGGCCTTTCCTTGTATTATTTTAACTGTGACTTACCTCTGAACTTTTTTTATATTTACTATGACAAATATACTGCCCTGAGCTTTGTTCTTCCCCAACAATATAAATGGAAATTGAATGTCTCCATTTTTAAAGGCCTTACATACATCATTTAGATCTCAGAAATGATCATGGAATGTCTGTGTTTTAATAAGGGCTCCATGGATCCTTCTATAACCCTTTGGGAAGCACTCTAGGCAACAATTAGGGGAACTTGCATAACTTTTGTCTCTGCTAGATAACTGATAAGGCGGCCCTAGAGGGTAAACACAAGATTGACCATGCAGATGTTCATCTCTTGAATGAATCAGGAAGCAAAAATATCAATCAAATGTAGTACTACTGATTCATATTGATATTTTTAGTATTAAAACTAAGCAATCTTGCTATATGGAAAGAAATTGAGAAGGCAAATATAAGTTTAAAGAAGATTCAGAACTCTGCTATTGCCTTCTTACTAGCCTTCACTTATGGCTCTGCTATTATATAATTGAAATAAAATTCCATTGAATTTCTGAAGTAATAGAAATCCCTACAACCCCTTGGAAGAGGCAGATGAAATGAATGTATTGGACAATTTCCTCAGTGATTTGTCATTTAAAAGTCACCTCAGATGCATATTCACAAAAGAAACCTATTCAGGGAATGGAAATCCTACCCAAAATTCAGAATATGCCTTCAGGAAAGTCTCTAGGAACATTTTTTTTTAAAGTGCTCAAATAGCTACTTCTTCAATTGCTACAGGGAGCTCTTCAGGAAAAATTTCAAAAAGATCAGCTACCTAAAGAAATGAGAGTAAACTTTAATTGCTTGTCAACCTTAAAAAAGAAGACGGCGACGACAAGGCAGTGCTCATAATTCTCCCTCTGTTTATAAAGTCACAATATTTTACTCCTTTACACAGGCTCTACACTCACTCCAAAAATTAGAGTTGGTAGATTTAATATTTTACCAGCTCAAACCAACAGATTTCCTGCAGTGGATATTGGCTTGAGATGATCACAATGAATGGTTGTATATCATCCTCCTTCCTAGTTGACAGAAGAACAAAGCTCAGGGTCCTGCTTTCTCTCTCTTTATTCCCCCTCCTATTAGATGACCTGGTCATGAAAAGTCAACCACTTATCTGAGTCCTGCCCCCAATAATAGCAAGGTGCTGAAAGGGGTGTAGAACAACTACAGGGATATGCACCTTGGTTTGGTGTAGATTCAGCAGTCGGTTGACAGGATATTGTGGAACTTCATTTCCCTAGTAGACGTGCATGGTTATTGTTATGTTCATGGCATACACACAGAGAGGTTCAATAAAAACAATTGCGCTTGCTGGAAGATCGCAGTGTCACACCACTTTTTTTCTTAGAATTCAGAATGATAACCCAAAACAGAGAGAGAAAGCAGGCTGCTCCCAAAGACAGAGCAACACAACTCACACCACTTTGTTTTAGGCTGGATCTTCCAGGCTGCCTGATGCTGCCAGATCACATGCATCCCTACAGAGTCCCTTAGCCTGACAGCAGGCTTAGTAAACCCCCTGACATTTAAAATGGCAGCTGATAATTATAATGCTGCACATTTCTCACTAAAAACACCATTGCATTTGACATTAATTGGTCTCTTTGGCTGTCTCAATAGAGAGGTCAAGGACTGACTGACAATAGAAAATGAATTATGCTTTTACACCTAGAGTTAGTTTTTCTAGAATAGGGCAGACTTGGAGGATGGTGTTGAAACTTGTGCTGCCAGTTGCCATGCAGTACCTGTCCTGAGGAAAAGTAGTGAACATAAGAGAACTTTTACAGGAGAGAATTGCTCCTGGACATATAAAATATTGGAAAAATAAAGTTGCACTGCTTGATACTGGAAGTGCAATACTCTGGTTTCTTCTTCTAGTTCTAATGTGTATAAATAGCAGTGAAATGCTCTTTTTTAACTTGATTGTCACAACTGCAACTCTGAATATGAAAAGAAGAAAAATGCAAGCCTGGGAGTGAATCTAGACATCTCTTATACTATCCTCTAGGGGCCCAATTCTGCCTTTCTTCTGACAAAACTGTTACTGTCTTGGGCCAAGCACTGTTGTTATTTTCAGGTAATTAGTTCTACTGCCAAAGATTTCAACCACTCTTTTTAGGTGCCATATATATCAAGCTGCCTATCACAGGGCAATGTGGTCGTACCTATGGATAAGTAGCAGTATTTCAGCCCCTACCCATCTTTCCTGCCCAAATCACTGTTCTTTGATTTGGAGGTGGCAAATGATGCCAGCTGCAAGTTTTTCACAAGAGGGGAATTATAGCTAGCGTTGTTTTTATTTTAAATAAATCACCTGGGGAAAGGAGAAAAAGGATCTGTGTATAGGTTATTTTGTTCACTTTGCTGAGATAAGTATGTCTGAGTGGTTTCTGACTGGGAGAATATGAGCCGATATGTATATTGTCTTACCTCCTAGGCAGAGTTTGTGGGGGAAGGATAGCTCAGTGGTTTGAGCTTTGGCCTGCTAAACCCAGGGTTATAAGTTCAATCCTTGAGGGGGCCATTTAGGGATCTGGGGCAAAAATTGGGGATTGGTCCTGCTTTGAGCAGGGGGTTGGACTAGATGACCTCCTGAGGTCCTTTCCAACCGTGATATTCTATGATTCTATGACAGTTTCAGCATTAGCCCCTGAAAATTGCAGACAATCCGAGTTGGCTGAAAGCTAGTAATTGCAATGCTTCTGTTCACTTTTACTTTAACATTTTAGGGAATAAATCCTGTTTTGTATTTCTTTAAAACCAATAGAAAGTGGATTAAGAGGGGAAAGATCAGCCCTGTCTGTATTCATTTAATGATAAAATACTATAACAATGTTTCAGAGTAGCAGCCGTGTTAGTCTGTATCCGCAAAAAGAAAAGGAGTACCTTGTGGCACCTTAGAGACTAACAAATTTATTTGAGCATAAGCTTTCGATTGTTTCATGTTCTCTGTGTATATAAATCTCCGCACTGTATTTTCCACTGCATGCATCCGATGAAGTGAGCTGTAGCTCACGAAAGTTTATGCTCAAATAAATCTGTTAGTCTCTAAGGTGCCACAAGTCCTCCTTTTCTTATAAGAATGTTTTTCATCCATATCTTTGCTCAATTTATTGTAAGTCCAGAGAATACACAAAATGACCTGCTAGAAAAGGAGGTTAAATCCACCCAGTCCCATTATTTTCTCTGAAATTATTATTCTGGCCTAGTTTCCTTTAGAGGATTATACTGCTGATCTAAGGAAACATAGTCCCTTAAATACAAAAACCCAAACCTGAAGAACAGGTGTTGTGTATGTAATAGCACAGAAAGTAGTTACATGAGTAAGATTTAGAGCCACTTTGAGTAACAATAACGTTACTGACTTCAAGTCTCACAATTCTCACCTCAGTTTTAGAAACACTTAAGCAAATGTGAAACTTGGGTTCTCTTGCTAATTTGAGTTTAACCCAAGGAGAAAACTATAAAAAACTAAAAAACTATAAAACTGCTGCTACACAAGGGGAGAGGAGCGTGCTAGGAGTCTTCTTTGCTTCCTTGCTTCCACCTCAACACACATGAACTACACAGTGTGACAGACCTGCTACTCAAGTAGGAGGTCCCCAGAACGCCTAAAGGAATTAATCCAGAATTCCTGTTTAGACTCCCATTGCTGAATAGCTCCTTACCTCTTTCCAATGCCACAAGTAGCCTAAAACCACAATATGGCCCTGTGTGTTTTAATAAGGGGAGTATGTTTGTGCTATGTGTGTCTTAAAGGAAATATAGAAGTATTCCAGAGAACAAAAGCACTGTTTAAGACTTAGGAGATTAGTAGCAGAAATGCATCTCTTTATAAATTTCAGACTTTAAAATAAGTTATCTCAACCCAATTCCATGGGTAAACCTTTTACTGGAGACAAATATATTTTGTGTTCCTGAAAGTCAGGGGAATCACAAATTTTATTGATTCTGTAAACCATTTGTCAGCCAACTACGTGAAAGTTATAGGCTATAAAGTGCCTGGCCATCTGTAGTGCTTTGTATGTAGAGGGCTATAATAAGAATCACTCTGGATTGTGATATAATTATGTCCAGAAACTGAACAAAGGGATGCGCTTATATCAAACTGAATTTAACGTTACCTTGCAAACCCTTATCACAAGAATCAAATGCCCTAATTAATTGTCCCCTAATACCGCCTGCCACAAAGATGAGTTATGTATCTGTGTAAATGATTAATGTATTGTAGAAAGTGGCTTGTATTTCATACAAAGAGCCAATTTGTCTCTTTCACACAAGCAATAACATCACTGATGACCATAATTTTCCCTGGGTGAGGTTGGCTGCATTTGGAGCAAAAGTTTGTCTAAATTTCTTTGTAAACAGAATTCTATAATGGAGAATCAGTAAGGCGCTTCTTACTGCACCCTACTTTCCTCAGACCAAAGAAGGAAAAACCTGTACTGTCCCTTTAAAATATAGACAAGAACAACATTTTTCTCTTCCTTTATACTTAAAGTTCTAAATACCTCCACAACCCTTACTTTTAGTATCAAAAATTTTGAACAAATCAACTGGTTTTAAAGGATATACATTATTTCTCAAACATGTAGAGGGTGTATAGAGGCTAACAAAATGAATATTGAGGCTAACAAAAATCCCATGTTAAAAGGAGTCAGCAATACTGTCCTGCATCAAAAAAGGGAAATATGCTTAAAGGTCAACTGAAATGCTTTTAAAAATAGATAACCAGATTCTAAATTGTGCACATGCAATTAGTAAGACACAACCAGCCATTTTGCTGCACAGTTACTAAGATTTATTTATTTATAGGTTTTTCTGTGGTACTTCTCGGCGTAGTATTTGAGCTGCTCACAGACTATAATGGATTTATCCTCTCAAGACCTCTGAGAGCTAGGGTTATAGCCTTGTCCCCATTTTGCAGTTGGACAGAGGCACAGAAAAATGAATTGACTTGCCCAAGGTCATGCAGGGAGTCTCTGGCAGAGCAGGGAATAAAGTCTTTATTTTCTGAGTCCTGGTGCACTGTCTTAACCCTTTGAGGAACATGTGGAACTTGTACCAATCGTGGTACTTGTGTGTACAAATTATGGATGCAGGCACTTTTAAAAATCTGTAACTGATCCTGTAAAACCCTGTAGGATCTCACATTTGTCCTTATCTAAGTCGCTGATGTCAACAGGAGTCTTTCCATTCATTTCAAATTGTTCTCATTAACCTTCAAGGATAGAACAAAAAGCAACGGGCTTAAATTGCAGCAAGGGAGGTTTAGGTTGATGTGATGGGTTGTCCACCCCTCAAAGGACTGAATGGAGTTAAGGTGGTTGGATAGGCCCATTAACTTCACAGGCTGCACCTGGAGCAGAAGCCATGGAGCTGGAATTTCATTGGGAACAGGCTCACTTGTGCAGGAACAGGTGGGGCCTATAAACCATGTAGCAGGCTCTACACTGGCTGGCTGCTGAGAAAGGGTAGTCACTTCCTAGGAAGAGGGAGAAGAGTTTGGGGGTGACTGGGAAAGGCTGCAGGAAGCAGTCACTTCCTCGGAAGAGGCAGGAAGGTTTGGAGCTGGTTTGCCTAGAGAAAGGAGGGGAACCAGAAATGTAGGAAGCAGTCCAGGGAAGGAGCATTCAGGGTAGAGAGAGGAAGCCCAGAACTGCTGAGCTGATGGTCTCTGGACTGGAATCTGGAGAAGGGGACAGGCCCAGGTTCTCCTACCAGCCATTGAGTGTGTGGCATAGAAACTGAGGCAGTGAATGGGAAGAGTGCCTAGGACTGCTGATGGGCTGTACCCCAGAAGGGGGAATGCTGAGTGACCTAGCTGGAAAGCTAAGTCATGAAGGAGACACCAAGCAAGGGTCCTGGAATGAGAAAGGAGCTGCAGACCAGAGGGAGAGAGAGAGTAGCAGCATGCAAACTGTGGACAGGGGTGTTGTCCTTGAGTGACCAAGAACTGGGGCCAGACCAGTGGTGAGTGGTCCACCCCTGTGACAGCTGAACATTTAGGAAAAATTTCTTAACTGTCAGGATAGTTAAGCACTGGAACAAATTGCCTAGGGAGGTTGTGGAGACTCCATCATTGGAGGTTTTTTAGAACACATTAGACAAACACCTATCAGGAAGGGTCCAGTTACTACTTAGTCCTGCTTCCAGTGCAGGGGACTGGACTAGATGACCTACAGAGGTCCCTTTCAGTCCTACACTATGACTCTGGGAGGCTTTATGTAACAGTGTCACCTGGTGATGTTTGCCAGAGCATAACTGAAATGAGATGTGATACCAGAGTTCTGGTAAAGAGTTCCAAACTGAGAGTTGAAATGTTAACATGACACCTAGTTCCTATGGCTTTCTCCCCCAGTTTGTCATCTTGTTTGCTGTTTCTGAGAGACAGGGGCCTTTTAGTGGCTACACCCCTGAAGGTATATCGTGAGATGGGGCAACATTGGAGGGCCTCCTCATTCCAAAACACTTCAATTTTTCTGTTACACTTAGATTGTAAACTTTCTTTTTGTTCTTTGTACAATGCCTAGCACAATAGGGCCCTAGTCTATGACTGGGGCTCCAAGGTGCTACTGCATTATAAAGAAGAATAAGTTCAACTCCTGGGAGTTTGGTGGCTTACATGAATTCTGACTATTTTTCATTGTATTTATGCACATCGCGTTTATTCACTTAGCAAGTGCAGTATTTGTTCACTGTATCTCTAGTATATACCCTATAGTGCAGACAAGAAGTTCCTGGGTGATTATTTCAGGATGCAAAGAAACATGGAAAAGGATCTATTAGTCTAGGCACAATTTGTTTTCTGAGAGGACAATGTGCAGATATGTATACTTTGTGAAAAATATATTTAAAAGATTGATTGGATTTGTTGACAAAAAAATTGAGAATAAAATATCTGCCCTCTTACCTGAAAGCTTCTCTCAAATAGTGTATCGATATATTCTCATCCATTACAATAGTGATCAATGAAGCTGTCCCGCAAAATAAATGAGAATTGCTGCCTGTTTCTGTGCTTCATATCGGACATAACTACTGGAGAGTAACTCAGAGTGAAAATGGAACAAGTTAAAAAGGAGGGAATAAACCCTCAGACTAATTTCTTTTCACTAATAAATACACAATGAGCTTCAGTTTACTAGCAGCAGAGGCTGGGGAAGTGCACTTTGAAGGGTGGGGACAATGGTGCATAGTGAAACCTAAACACACTGAGGACTGTACCAAGCATGGGGAATGGGAGGAATTCAGGTTGTTGGGAAGTCAGATTGGGCTCTGTGCCTGAGGTATAGTGGTGGTCAGGAGCAGTGGGGTGCAGGTGGGAATTTAGGGTGTCAGGAGTAGGCAGTGGAGTCAGGGTGGGTGCTCTTCAAGAGGAGTGGGTGACAGTCTCGGTGCCAGGCATAAGCGGCGGAAACAGGTGAGTGCTTTGCATCGGGAGTGAAGGGAGCTGCTAATACTTGACCTGATCACCGCAGTTCCTGTCTCCTCCCTAGCCCAATTTGAGATGCTGTGGTGATCGCTTTAGCCCCTTTGGGTCCCTTCCTTGACTCTTCTCTCCCCTCCCCCCGCCACCACACCCAGTAGCCATGGAGACCTACCTGGCCTCAGCACATGAAACAATTAGCCTAAGAATTATTGACAGGGTGGAAACATAGATCAGCCCCTCACAGTATGTCTATTGTGGGGATGCTATCCCTGATGGCTTCCCTCCCCCCAGGTTTTACTACACCTAGCTAGAAGAGTACACAGAAGCATTCATCTCGTTGAGGGTTGGTTTTCTTCAAACTGGATCTGTGTCATTCCTGTAAGCTAGAAACTCCAGAAGGAAGGACTTAAATTACATGACAAACACAATAAATTATCTTAAATACCAACATTTTATTTTCTATCTAGCTTAAAGATGGATTTTTTTCATTTTCTTACTATAAAAGCAGTGGCCAGAAAATTGGTGAGCACCAAAAGCTATATTCCAGAGAGACATTAGTCTGATGTACATCTTCCCTAATATTTGGGCTAAACTCGTATACTAGTTGAGTTTGTAGAATGGCAACAGTTAGGTAGATTCTTGGAGAAGTAATGTAGCATTTTAAAGTGATCTAACATGGACACAATAGTAGTCAGTGGGCAATAGTAGTTTGTGTGCTAGTCATTGGCTTTCCTTTCTTATAGGGACGTAGAATTTACTGCTATTCTAAAATATCTATGTAATCTGAATAGGAATTTCTGATTCCAAATAAATAGCTACGTCCGTATTTCACAGGTGCTGATGTCCAGCAATTTTCACACTTTGGAAAAACTGAACAGTATTTTGGTGGCTTCCTCTAAAACGTACAAATAATTGCAGTCAGATATGAATGCAAAAATGACTTTATCATTCTTTTCTCTCAAGTGCTTTCTGTAAATAGACAATTGACCATTTAAAATCATGACTGTTGTGATTCTGACTTCTGTTTTGCTCATGTAAGAAAACTTGGACTTTGATAGATAATTCAGAATTCAGTTTTAAGACTGTTTATGCAAATATATGCTGTAAGAAACTTTTCTTTCACCATGTATGAGGTAGTCTGAGATTAGTACATTGTGAATGTGTACATTCAAAAGAGTTTTCCATTGAATAGTTGTTAACTACCAGAATTGTTTGCTGGAATAGATAAAATTTCAATATATACTCCAAACACCAATTTCATCAATGATATTCATGTTATGTTTGTGGGCTTCATGTACAATACAGTCCCTTCATTTAATTCATAAATTGTCTCTACCATATCCACAACTTAGTTTCAAATGTTGTAATATATGCGACTAGCAATAGGGACCTGATCCAAAGACCATTAAAGATGACGGAATGAATCGTATTGAGTTCACTGGACTTTGGATCAGGCTCTAGGCCCTCTATTCAGAAAAGCACTTAAGCACATACCTGCTATTAGGCTGAATGGGGTGGATTGCTGAATTGGGGGCCTAGATTAGTACAGGGGATCTTGACCTGGTTTTGCCTATAGCATAGAGAATCAAGCTTCTCTTTAAAATTCATGTCTTAATTCAGTGAACTTTAGCTGTAGTCTCTGAAAGTACGTCAACAACACTGGAAGAGAAGCCTGGTGTTTGTGGGTGGGCTGCAGGAATAAAGTCAGATTTATTCCCCCTGTTGAAAAAGAAAGGAAATCATCCTCAAGACCAGTAGACCCATCATATAAATGCATGTGTACAGTACTCTAGCTAAGGTTACAATGTAAGCCTTTTAGAAGGTATGACAAGGTCAAATATGTTAATGCATATTCATTTAAAATGACTTGGCATCAGGCTGAAAGTAACTTAAAGGACTTACTGGTATGCAGGGTGGCCGGGGTCCTGGGCAAGGTGGGGGGGGCTCTGGGCCCCGCAAGGGGCATGGCCTCGGTGGACGGGTCACGGGCTGTCTGGCCCGTGCCACCCGTTTAAAGGGCCGGGGGCTCCAGCCGCTGCCATGGCAGTGCTTTAATGTCGGCTGTGTACCGGCTCATACCGGCGGCCACTTTCTTACCGGTACGCTGTACTGGCTTACTTTCACCTCTGCTTGGCATACAGATTTTTTAATTGCTGATTTATGGCTTAAACCTCAAACATTGTAATCAGTTTTATGTTTAAAATAGAAGTTGTTATAAATGTACAATATGCCAAAAATCCACCTAACACTCAACTGTGAAATTACCGTGATTTATTATATCCACATTTGTACATAAACTGAGCAGTAACACCTGAAAAAGCTTAATTAAATGGGCTATTTAGGAATGTCTCAGGAGCATTATGTTGAGACTGAAAACCATGGGCAAACTGAGTCAGCTGTCCTGAAGTTCATCAATGGCCCTGTTAAGACATGTCCCGCAGTATCATGGTGTTGTCAGATGGGCACAGAACAACCATAGGCACTGATGCTAAACAATATATTCATATTGACCATTAATATTTAAACAAATAAGAACCTCTAAGAATTCTAGAGCATGAAAAGCAGAAAGAAAAAATGAAATTGGATTCAGCGCTCCTGTTTGGTCCCGGTGTGACCTAGTTTGATGTGATGAGAGGTCGGGGGGAGCAGGGGCTTGTCCTGGGAGTTATAAATGAGAGACAGCCCAAAGGCAAGGAAGAGCTTAGGAGCCACAGTTCAGAGAGAACATGCATTGGCAGATGATATTTAGAGAAGTGGAGAGACTCAGCAGCAGACCTAGACTGAGAGAGGGGATGTTCCTGAAGGAGGGAACAGTGAGTTCCCTGGATGAGCAGTGGAGCTAGATCAGGCTGGTGAAAGCAGAAGGTAGTTGGGAGTCACCTACAAACATCCTTAAGTCATAGAGCCACTGCTAAAGAGGATAAAGTCTGCCAACAGTAGAGGGAGAGGTCTGCTGGCTCTCTGAGCCGGAGAGCTGAAGCTGAAGAGATGAGGTTGGAGGCTAGGGAAGGAGGGTTGGGTAAGCTGCTGCTGTCTCCAGGTGAGGGCTAGACTCAGACTTGAGAATGAAACCAGGCAGAGAAGCACCCCCTCTAGAGAGTCTAGGGTGAGGTGTAGTGAGAGACACTGGAGCTGTACTTGGTGTTGATGGACTGTTGGGACTTGAAAGATTGGACTATGCTGGGGAATTCTGGATTTTGGTTGTGGGATGTTTATGTTTATGGTCCTTTTTTGGTAACAAATTAACCTCATAAGGGCTATTTATACTCAGAAAGCTTTAGTGGAGTTATCGGGGACTCTGGAAGAGGGAAATCAAGGCAAAGGGCTGCTTGAAGGGCAACCCTGAGGCCATGAGGGATCACAGGGATGGAGGCCACCCTGCCACAATATAATATACAATATTGTAACACTGTGACAGTAGGTCCATGGAGGAGCAAGAGAATGATAGGGTTAGAAAATCTGGGGCTTCAGGTCAGGGTTCTATGTACGGAAGGGCAAAGACTATCTAGTGGGACCATCAAACAGCTGGAGCCCATTAGCCTAGATTAAGCCAGCCTCAAGCACAGGAGAGGAAATGCAAGCTAACAGTAGGGGCTAGAAGCTGCTGAGCAGCCTGTGTCTGGATTGGAGATCTGCTCCTTACAGAGGTAATGTTACTAACTTCAGTATAAAGGTGGCTTGTATTCAGACTGTTTGAAAGCTTTGCTTCCTCTTCACCCCGAAGAGGAAAGGGGTCTAATGACTGGGTAGGCTGTACATTTAAAGGCTTTATTTTCTGCATGTTCAGAAGAGGATGGGGGTTTAAGACTTTCTTTTTCAGCCCATTAAAAGGCTTCACTTTTTTATCTATCCCAGAGGAAGAGAGACAGAGAGAGAGCGCAGAAGAATTTAACTTTACCTGAAGGGTTTGAAATATTGTTAAGAAGTTATGAGAGTTTGGAGAGCAAACCCTGATTTCTCACTCAAGTTCCAGCTCACAGACTGGAATTACAAAATACTGGGCAGATTGGAGTTACTTGCAGCTGTGCACCTTCTGGCTTTCATTATTCTCTAAGGATGCTGAAAGTCACTTTTGCCACAAAAAGTTTCAGCAGTGCAGGTGGCGGCAGAGTGCAGAAGGTCACTTTAAAAAGTCAAGGTATTGGTGGATACAAAGCTTCCACATAAACATCAGTTGTGGCAACACAAACTCTTGTGTCCTGATTAGAGCCAGTGGGTACACAGCACCTCTGAAAGTCAGGCTAAAATGCATGCACCTTTTAAAAGAAAAATTACAAAACGCATAACTAAGTCTGTAAAGACTATGAATAGGGCAAATTGTTCTGACCTCTTATGTTACTGTGTTTAGAAAACCCCACAAGTTTCTAGGCTGTGCTTACTATCTCAAAAGACAGGTTTCAGAGTGGTAGCCATGTTAGTCTGTATCAGCAAAACCAATGAAGAGTCCTTGTGGCACCTTAGAGACTAATAAGTAAATTTGTTAGTCTCTAAGGTGCCACAAGGACTCCTGATTAGTTAGTCTTTTGAGATAAAAGAATGTACTGATGGTGTAACAGGAAAAAATGCCTTTTGATCCTTCAATGTAGCATTTCAGAGAACAATAAGAGAGAATGAACAGAGAGAGAGTAAATGTCTACTAGTTGGATATCTTATTCCCCATGAGCATGATGTGCAGAAAATTCTTTGCATTAAAGATCTAGTTGAGGTACTGTGGTTATGATTAATAAAAGTGTGTGATATTGACACAATGCCAGATCTTGCAAACTCTTATTCAGTAGTAGGCATAATTTCCCTAACTACCTTTTAATACAACTCTGTTGGGTCAAGGTTTCTCGTGATAATGTAGAAGAGAGAACATACACAGATTGGCTGTCAGATCTGAGTGTTTGTAGGGCTGTTACATTTTTCAATGGTAGTTAGTATACAATTAAAAGAATTTATCATTGAGGGGGAAAGTGTATATCTGAACTTTAAAAATAATGATGGATGAATCTCAACATTTTTGGCATTGTAGAATAATCTTTCACAAAGCTTTTTGGTTTTCTTCTCTTGAAAGCTCTATTTCTTCCTACCTCCTAACACCACTAGAAACGTCTCTTCCTAAACTGGCTCAGCCTGCTCTGACCTTGCTTCCCTTCCATCTGTATCTCTACAATCAACTTTCTGGATGATTTCTTCTGGCGAGGACTTTATTGTGTCTAGAATATCATTGGTACACAAAGTGCCCTATCCTGCTACAATTAAAGGCCAATGGAAGTTTAGTTGTATGTATTGTCATAGTGTCTAGAGGCCTCAATATGGGATCAGGGACTCAATATATGATCATATAATGGTACATGTGACAGTCTTGGACATGCTTTGTAATACTATAAGATTACGGATGTGTAACCACTAGTTACTGAGAGACTGTATAAGTTATATTGGGGTAGTAAAATGTTTATTATATGCCAATATTTCTTTAATGGGGTATGCTAGAAGAGCAAACAGGAATGGCTCCCTGGAAAAGCTACTGGCACAAATTCAAAAGGCAATAAGGGCACCTATTAAGTCTGAGGATTCTAAATCCTGACTCCAATGAAGCTGTGAACCTTATTTTGCCAGGCTGGAAGCTCAGAGAGCAAAAGAATGCTGATCAGTTAAGATACCCTTATCAGGAGTGAATGAGGAGGTCAATTATCAACTCTATTCAGGATGACAGAGTCTGAGAAATTGGGCCTTTCCGTGGATCTGGGGAACAGCAAGCCTTGGAGAAAGGCAGACATTCGTATAAACTGGTTTATGGTTTTCCAATATGTGATTTGTATAAATATTTTTGTTCTAACTAAATAATACTTTACTTTAAAGAAAGGTGTCTGTTACTGGATACTGTCCCTGCTCCCAGAGGGAAATGAACTGCTGGTACTTTACCTAGCTTGGGTTGATCCTGGGCCTGCTGCTCAGACTCTGGTCTGAGAATGAGAAAGTTGGTGATTCCATCCTAACACTGGTGAAAGCCAGAAGGCTGAGACCTGAGAGGTGGTGCGCTTGAAGAGACCAGGAGAGGTTATAGGTGCCATAAGCCCTATTATTGACAGTCCTTGCCCAAAATAGCTAACAGTCTAAAGTGAAGCAAGTCTGAGTTACAAATTTCTATCTGGCAAATAGAGCATTTTAATTGTATTTATTTTTATGAATATTATCTATACAGTGCCTAAGATGTACTTGACAAAACGTACACAAACATGGTTCACAATCTAAACATAAACAATGAATATAAGAGAACAGGAAGATGGAAGGAATATGTACCCAGGTAGAATTGGGTGAATACCCTAAAAACCAAAGGCCTAGGGGGCAGCTCCACAAAATCAATGAACCAGCTTTATTATCGTAGTACCAAGAGAGGAATTAATAAAAAAACAGAACAGACTCTAGAGGAACATCAAATTTCCACATAAAATCAATCCTGCCACAATCTGTGTGTTTCAGTTGAAATTTCATTGCAGAAGGCTGATACTGCCTATCTCCCCTTAATGTGTCTTTTGGGGGTTTTTAAATACAAAAACAAAAGGATGGAAAGAAGAGTACATTTAGAAGCCATCTCTCATGAAAATAAAATGTAAAGTCAGGACATAGGGGAGAAAGTGTCATCACAGCAGACTGCTTTATCTCTCATCAGTTTCACTGTGCTGCCACTCTCTCTGATGTTCACTGTCATTTTCATGATCAGTGTCTTGAAATTGACGGGGGGCATAATTGACAATGATATAGCTTTTTTCCTCTGCTTTCTTGTTTTTGTTTAGCATCAAGTAAGACTGTCCCTTGACATAATTTCTGCAGAATGAGACTCTAAATACCATCCTGAATCTAAGGGTATGTCTACACTACCCGCCAGATCAGTGGGCAGCGATCGATCCAGCAGGGATCGATTTATCGTGTCTAGTCTAGACATGCTAAATCGACCCCCGAGCGCTTTCCCGTTGACTCCTGTACTCCAGCGCCACGAGACGCACAGGCAGAGTCAACAGGGGAGCTGCAGCTGTCGACTCACTGTAGTGAAGACACCGGGGTGAGTAGGTCTAAGTATGTCAGCTTCAGCTACGTTATTCACGTAGCTGAAGTTGCGTAACTTAGATCGATTTTCTGCCCCCACAGTGTAGACCATGGCTTAGAGAGCAATAGCAACACCCATAATAATTTATTTCATATTTACTCTTAAACTAAATATGATAAGGGAAATGAACTCTTAGATGTGTTTATTGTAATATAAGTGAACATTAGAACTAGATTCACAATGGGACATAATTTATTCCATTAGTAAGTGTGTTTGACAATATTAGAAACCCAAATAATGCAACAAAAAGTAGGGTAAAGTACTGAGAAAATAATAAAGTACTGAGTGTCTGGAATATGAAGCAGAGGAAAAACTAATAAATGGTCAATAGTTTACTATTAGCCAACTAGCACTGAAGTTGTCAATCAATAGTTTCTGAAATAAAGTGCATGTGTTCTAGGATCATATCACTTAAAGAGGACAGGAATTGAAGATGAAAATTACAGCAATATTACTGTACTTCATTTGCAATGACAGATATGATGGTATCTCTTGAGAAATCTGTAGACTCCTATTTAAAATAAAGTTCATGAGAGAAGGAATATGTATTCTGCACTTCAATAATGGGCAGGGATTTCAGGAAAAGATCCCATATTATAAGATGTTTATCAAGAAGAGTAAAGCTGTAAGGTGCATACAGAGTTCTTAAGGGTTAGAGTTGGAGGATACACATTAACCACCAAAGTGTGCTCTATTTATTGGCCCAATTAGAATACTTCAAAAAGCTCAACCCCTACCACCTCAGCTGATGGTAGAAAGGGACCTGTATGGATAGGATTTATGTTTGCCACATCCTCTCTCATAAGGATTCTGTTGGGGGTTATTTGGGATGCTAAGTTTTGTGGAATTCCCATGCTCTTTTCTTGGAGTGAGAGCTTGTCATAAATATAAAGGGAAGGGTAAACCCCTTTAAAATCCCTCCTGGCCAGAGGAAAAATCCTCTTACCTGTAAAGGGTTAAGAAACTAAAGGTAACCTGGCACCTGACCAAAATGACCAATGAGAAGACAAGATACTTTCAAAAGCTGGGAGGGGGGAGAAAAACAAAGGGTCTGTGTCTGTCTGTGTGATGCTTTTGCCGGAGACAGAACAGGAATGGAGTCTTAGAACTTAGTAAGTAATCTAGTGAGGTATGTGTTAGATTATGATTTCTTTAAATGGCTGAGAAAATAGCTGTGCTGAATAGAATGACTATTCCTGTCTGTTTGTCTTTTTTGTAATTTAAGGTTTTGCCTAGAGGGATTCTCTATGTTTTGATTCTAATTACCCTGTAAGGTATTCACCATACTGATTTTACAGAGGTGATTCTTTTCTTTTCACTTCTATTAAAAGTCTTCTTGTAAGGAAACTGAATGCTTTCTTCATTGTTCTAAGATCCAAGGGTTTGGGTCTGTGGTCACCTATGCAAATTGGTGAGGATTTTTACCAAACCTTCCCCAGGAAGTGGGGTGCGAGGGTTGGGAGGATTTTGGGGGGAAAGACGTGTCCAAACTACGTTTTTTTCAGGAACCCAGATAAAGTTTGGTGGTGGCAGTGGAAATCCAAGGGCAAAGGGTAAAATTAATTTGTACCTTGGGGAAGTTTTAACCTAAGCTGGTAAAAGTAAGCTTAGGAGGTTTTCATGCAGGTCCCCACATCTGTACCCTAGAGTTCAGAGTGGGGAAGGAACACTGACAGAGCTTTATCTGCCTCTTAAGCCCTACACGAGGGGTTGTCAATAGGCAGACCATGGGCCAAATCCATGCTTTGGATATGCTTTGGAGCGGACTGAAATCTTTTAATTTTTTTTAATTGTTTTCTCTAGAATCTGGACTTTGATTATACCTTGACAGAAAATAGACTACCCCTGCTTTACACCCTTTAGATCCCTTCTACAATGGGTTTTTGCTCCTGAATAACTACAATGACTCTCTCACCTGGCAGACTGAAACCAAACCACACAACCAAAATTAGGAACAATTAAGTAAATAGTAAGGAGAACTTGGTAAGTTGCTACCCACAACAGTTATATAGCGGGAGTATACTGCAGTGCACCTCTGATGTCTAACAGGAGAATGCTAACTCAGCCAATGAACAGAGAGACCCAACTTGGGTCCCTGAGTTTTTGTATTTCAATTACCCTTATATATGAAAAGTACTTTATGTGAAATATTGGCACATTGAACTCGATAGGAGATTTGTCATTGACTGCAGTGGAGGTAGGGTTTCACCCATAATGTCTAGCAGTGACTCATTATATACTTCCATAGAAGTACATTAAGCTTACAGTAGGTGCAGGGAGGAACAGCTCTGCCTGTGATGACACAACAAAATGAAAACGTATCATGGTGGTGGAAAGTGGAATAGGGTGAGGGCAGTAGAAGGTAGCATTAAAGACTGAGCGTGGAATACTGATCTTTGGGGAGCACGATTTCGCAAGAATTACAAATCATTAATTTTGTTTGTTTTACCTGTTAATTTGTAAAAATAAAACACATAAAAAGACCATCATTAGTTGCAAGAGTGGATAGTAGTAAAACCGCATCCATCCATGATTTAATCATACCTATGAGTTTCTTGATTGTGCATGTATTGCCAGGATCTGGTGGGATGATTCATGTGGGACTGCTGGCTTGTCCGGTTGGATACTTGTGTGCACAAACATCATTGATTTAAGTCAAACCTTACTGAATTAGGTTTAATACCTTTGGGGTCTATTGGATTAAACAATAATTGTGTATGTTGTGGTATTGTATGTAACTCCTGTAGGAGGAGGGGGATGCTAATATAATTCTTCTGATTATCAGCCCTTTGAAGCCAGTCACCTGGAGAGGTGTGCATATGCTAGGTCAAACTGGATTCTGCAGGGACCAACAGACAAGGGATTTTTGGATAAATAGTCTGATTTTAAACAGGCTCAATGCCTTCTTACTGATCCATCAAACAGACATGCCCCTTGGTCCACAGAGAGCCTTAGTCCTTAGGGAAGAATAGGAAAGACTTGGTCTGCTGAGGCCCAGTAAGGCTGCATGCTTGCTTTGACCTGAAGCTGTGATGAATTTGAAACTACTGAAGGACTGCTCTTCCCAGAGCCCATATTAGCGTTAGTGTGATCTCTGGTAACCTACATACATTCTAATAATTATCTTATTGGTTTTTAATACATTTTCTGTGTAGGCCCTTATTTGAGTAGCCTTTGAATCCATCAAAGGTATTCTGATTAGACAGACCTCTGTGTACTGGCTTTGACACTGCAAATCCCATGATACGGTAGTGGGTGCCCTCTGGAACTTGACTGAGCTTCTATGAGGGAGAGGCTGCTGAGAAGCTGTGATCGGTTCCATTTTGGGCTGGGGTTTATAGCTGAGAGCTGCTGCTTCCTTTCTGGTCTGGGCCAAGGAAAAGCTGTGACAGAGCCCTGTTGTCGAGCTGCCAGGTCTGAAGACATGAAACCAGGGTTGAGGCTACACTGCAGCTGAACACTTGTTAGTGTGGAACCCTAGCTCATGGTTTCCTTCCCCACCATTAGACACAGAGAGTGAAAGCTGGAGACTGTTGATTGTGCAGCAAATTTGAATCTGGCTCACAGTTAATTGAGGAAAGTGAGTTACCCTGGGCTATGGTCTCTGGGTTGAAGATACAGTGTTAAGAATCAGTTTGGCTACATCAAGTATAAGAAGAAAGGAGGGGGGATTTCACTGGGAAGAATGGCAAGAATCAGGGGTGATTGGTCTCTGATATAACAACTGTTATTGCCAGCTAGTACTGTGTGATCCAAGCTGGTCCCAAAACAAAAAATTGCTTCATTCCTTTTTTTCTTTCATTTGGTCTGCTTTTGCCAGACTTAGGGCTGGACTGAATTCCTGCGTGCCCAGTATGCCAGTACAAGAGAGGACCCAGCACTATAAATTTAAGGGAGAGTGCATGCTCAAGGATAGGGTGGATCTGCGTATAATGCTAATAATGTGGGTTAGGTTTATGTTGCTGTTGAAAGCTCCAGCCTTTAGCTGTGCTATAGCAGTATTATCTACTGATTTGGTACAGTTTAACAACTTTACCTATATTAATCTGTTGCATTTTCCATTGTATGTTGCTAGGATAACTTTTAAATAAAACTATGTTGGTTCTATTTTGGTGACTTATTGCCTGAATAAGATCCATAATGATTTATATTATTATTCCTGGAGGCGACGGTTGGACATTCCCAGGTGCATACAGTGCCTGTCCAGATGAAGGCACTGCCAAGTATAAACGTTGATTAAAAGTAAGAGGACTACTGTTCTGCAATATTTTAAGGTTGCTTGTTTCATACAACTCTATAAAAACAAAGGAGACAAGTGACTGTAATAACCACAGAGGCATATCTCTTCTTATCATTGCAGGAAAAATCTTATGCTGTATACTTTTACCTAGACTTCAAACATTAGCTGAGAGAATCTATCCTGAGAGCCAGCATGGCTTCTTTTTAGAAAGGTCCACCACAGACATTGTCTTCTCTGTAAGACAACTGCAGGAAAAGTGCAGTGAAACATACTCCGTATGTGTCTCTTTTATAGATTTAACAAAGGCCTTTTGGCTAGTTGGTGAGGGCATTACATTGTTCTGAAGAAGCTTGGTTGTCTGCCTATATTGCTAAACCTTGTGAAATCCTTACACGATGGCATGAAGGCAACAATTAACCATTTAAAACCTATTAAGCATGTGCTAACCATTATAACCTATTTATGAATGTGCCCCTAATATCAAGTGTGGCAGTCTATGGACAAAGACTTCTATCAGTGGAGACAGGAAGGAAAGGCTAGATTTTTTTTTTGTATATGTTAAAAAGAACAGATGGGATTTAGTGAGCAAGGCTTGAATATAGGGAGATAAGAAGAAAGAATAGTTACAGATTACACCATAGTTATAGACCTTCGAGTTAAGGAGATTAGTGGAGGTGTCAGCTGTGATAAATAAGAGGCAGGAGGGGGATTAGGAATAAAGAAATTCAGGTTTTGAGACTGAGTTTGAGGCACAAGGCAATGTGTGCATATTTGGCTTACCTTTCACTTTTAAAAAAAATCCCTTCTATCATCGCTTTATGTAGTTAGACCCTAATAGAAGTACTTGATGAAGTGTTACACAGGTAACATATTGTTACATAGGTAACTATGTGCTCATAAACCAAGTTTAGAAGACCTTAATTACATAAATGAAATTATGTGCACAAGCAATAAAATAAATATTTGTTTGTTAATGTAATGATGTTCCTTTCTCCCACGCCTCTTGTGGCTTTAAGCAGACAATCTAGTTTTACATTCTTAACGTGAGATCAAAGGTGAAAATAGGATTACTTCATTATATTCCTGCCAGACTAGACTTTCATCTTCAATCTAACATCTCTATAATCCCTCCAGAGACAATCTATTTTCTTAAATTCCTGTTAGGGTGCTAAACTATGCTTGTAAGTATTTCATCACTTGTTCTTTGTATATTTCGTATCTGGAAATTACACAAGTCCCGGAAAATGCAGGTGGCTACTGCTAAAGCTTATTGAATTTCTGTAATTTTGGGTGAAATGATTCTACAAAAAGTGTTGTCTTGAAAATACAGGTTGAACATAAGAGACTTGATTCACCCCTGCTCCACTGCTATCTTAAATTGATAAAACTTGAAATACTGAAGTTGGCGTAAATCAATTCCGAAGAGCTAAAGTCAGAAGTAAGTGTAGAGTAACTTTAATTATTAAAAGGGAGGGAAATAATAAACCTAAACTTCCCTTTTTGAGTTTAAATGTCAACTAAATTTCATTAAACTGAAATCTGGAAAACTAAGCACAGCTCTAATCTAGAATGAGTCGGAGATGATGTAATCCTGTCTTCTGGATCTTTCAATGTCAGTTTATTCTCCCTTCTAATCTACCTAAGAATTATTTAGATTCTTTACAGTTTGATGTAATCAGTTACTTAGACTTGCACCCACCTATCAATGTGTAAATTATATTCCACTCATTATAAATAATCTTTGAATCTAACTACCCAAATTGTGGTCCATTGGCATATGGAAGGAAACTAATAGGACATAAGAAGATAAAGTACATATCCTCTTATTTAAGGTACATTGTCTGGCTGATCAACATGGGTGTCCACTTTAGTGTCATTTTACATATCTATATTTGGGTGATAGTAGTTCTGCTGAGCAAAACAGAGCCTAAATTAGTGTAAAGTGATTTAAACTTACAGTACTGTAAACATCAACATTTCTGAAACTGGCCCAAATTGTTGTCAGCTGTATGCAACTGAATTGTTTTGGCTGTACACTAGAAGATTTTAATGAAGAAAGATTTAACATGGTCAATAAGTGAAACAGGAGATTTTTGTCAATTCCAAAGCTACCCCATAAGAATTAATACAAGGAAGATGCTGAATGTGCATGCTCTGTTTAATCTCCAGTCTGACAACTTGTCAAAACAAATTACATATGAACATACAAGGCACCCAAGCGGTCAGTGAAGACATTAGTAGGGCCTCCAAGAGACTGCAAGGATAATTTATAGACAGAAGAGGTTGATAGTACAAAAAACCATTAAATCAGTTTTCAGTGTGCACAATGGTTGATGGGAGACAGACAGTGAACACAAACATACACTTCCCAATGAATGAAGAAATATTGAATGAAATCAACATCACACCAGGATAGATGACTGACTCTCAGGAGCCAATTAGGATTCACATAGAACTATGAAGGAATCAAAAATAGAGACCAAAGAGAAAAAAAATCTGAGCAGGTGTTTTTTTTTGTTTTGTTTTTAATGGAATGAAGAATGGATTGAGAGAATCAAATGCACCATTCCTACTTCAGGAAAGAGGTCATAGGATTCTGGAAATTAGTGTCCTATAAACCTGAATTCAGTAGGGGAAGAAATCAAGGAATCAGTTTACAAAGGATTGAGAGGAATGTCTAAAAAACTGAGTTAGTTAAGAATTCACATTATGGGTCCAAAAAAGGAGAGTAGACTTCATAAACTGGATAGACTTTTTAAAAACTCTAACAAACAGTCATGAAAAGATGGCTCCATCAATAACAGTATTGTACTTTTCAAAATCTTCTGAAGTAGTCTCATATATAAGATTGGTAATTATTAATTCAGAAACATTACCTCCTGAAGCATACAGAGCATGCGTTGGTAGAACTGAGCACATATTTCACAACAAAAAAATGAATAGAATGTAGCCTTCCCTTTTCAGTTTATTAAAAACAGAATGGTTGGATTTAACAGTATCCATATTCTATATACAAAATATAGTCTGTATTGGTTACTTGGTTTAGTCACATAAGCCACATGGTGATATTTCTATTTCACAATTAGATGAATATAACTTCAATAAAACTCTTCAAAGTTCACTAATAATGAAGGCTTTAATAGGTCAAAAAATGTAACACTTTAAGGATAGGAAGTTAAAAAAAAAAGCAGGATTAGGAAACTTCAGAAATTGTAATATTAGAAGTTCAAATACAGATTTTTAACAAAAATGATTGAAAATACAGGAGAAAATATTAAATTCTTATGATTTCCCTCTGTCCCTGGTCTTTGGAAGAATTATAGTGATGGTGAAAATATTTCAAATTTTGAAATTTCAATTAAAAATTGGTAGAGAGGAAATGTTTTGGGGAAAAAATCTTCACACACCCCCTTCCCCCCACCACCTTGGTTTTCAGTCAGCTGTATTTCCTGCAGCACAACACATTAAAAATGAATCTACTGCAAGACTTATTGACAGGATGCAGAATTGAAATGTTTTCTCATTACTTTCACACAAAGTAACAGCATCCATGCACACTCCTAGCTGTGAATGGTGTGATCACATCCTCATCTGGTTTAACCACCTCTGTACCAGAGTTTAAGGGTGTGTGGGCAACAAGTCTTCAATGAAATTGGTTTAAAAAAAAATTAGAGGAAAAAAAATACAAGAGCAAGTCAGAACAGCCTGGTGATGTGAGAGCATTGCTTTTCAATGTTAACTGATCGATATATATAAGAAATAGGTAGTAAGGTATAAGTATAGGTATAAGAAATAGCTTAGTCAGACTAAATCATTTTATGGATGAGATTCTGCTCAACATAGATTTAAAATGGTTGCTTACAGTAAACTGCTGTATATTATGTCCTCTATTTTCTATAAAATACAGGATAAATGTTCTATTCTCCTCTGACTTAATATGATTCAGAGTTATATGTCCATATGGAAAGGAAAATGTGAAAGTGAAGAACTTGAGAATTTTGTCAGTAGTTGTAAAACCATCTGTCAATGAATATGAATGAAGCATGACATGAATTAATATTCCTTTGTTTCTCAGTCTGGGAACTTAGCTTATAGTAGCCATATCTGTTGGTTGCATTAATGTATTTGCTTTATACTATTTCTATTAATAGAAATTTCCAGTTAACATATGGAGTTGTGTTCATGGCCCCTGTTGTGGATAGTTGGCGCTCTTCTGTCACTTGTGCAATGGCCTTTACCGTTTGTCCACTATGAGGCATTTCTGCACCATTATCAGTGTTCTCAGCTCTTGATTTAAATGCATTCATTTATTTAAAGTTTTTTTTTTAATTCAATTCACTTGACTTACAGTAGAATTATGTTTTAATAATACTTGGCATATCCATAATGCTCACATCTTCAAAGTATGTGAAAACAATGATTAGACAATCTTCGTGCAATTTTACATTTCATGTAAATAGAATGCCAAACAAAGAAAAGTTTTATTGGTTTATCTTTAATTCACTGGTCTCCAGGTTTCTAGTAATTTACATTTAAACTACATATTATAAATTTGCATTTATGAATCTAAAACATAAGCATAATTATATTCTTAACTTTCTTTCATTTACTGCTTTATTTCTCTGTTGCCTCAGAAGATAAAAAACAAACCAAATGTATACTTTAAAAAGCCATTTAAGTATTCTGATCAAATTTCTATTTGCATATTCTTCCAATTAATAGAGAGATTGACATCAACAAATATCCACAAAAAGAAAAGGAGTACTTGTGGCATCTTAGAGACTAACCAATTTATTTGAGCATAAGCTTCCGTGAGCTACAGCTCACTTCATCGGATGCAACAAATATGCAGCAACTATAGTTCCTTACTCAACCATTTCATAAATCATCATAGCTGAATCTCTAGCTCCTCTACCTAGGAACTGCCTCCCCCATTCCTTGCCTTTAAAATGCTTGAAAAAGATGTTTGGAAGGTTAACACATTTGGGTTCTAGAAAACCAAGGAAGGAAGTAAATTCCAGAACTGAGGATTCCTCTTGGAGAATGTCATGCCAGCAGCTCTCCTGTTTGTATGAAAGGTGCTCCGGCTTAAGTGCCTCTATTGATATCACAAAAAGAAAAGGAGTACTTGTGGCACCTTAGAGACTAACCAATTTATTTGAGCATAAGCTTTCGTGAGCTACAGCTCACTTCATCGGATGCATACTATGGAAAATACAGAAGATGTTTGTTTTTATATACACAAATCATGAAAAAATGGGTGTTTATCACTACAAAAGGTTTTCTCTCCCCCCACCCCACTCTCCTGCTGGTAATAGCTTATGTAAAGTGATCACTCTCCTTACAATGTGTATGATAATCAAGGTGGGCCATTTCCAGCACAAATCCAGGTTTTCTCCCCCCCCCCCATAATCCCCCCCCCCCAAACAAACCCACTCTCCTGTTGGTAATAGCTTATCTAAAGCGATCACTCTCCTTACAATGTGTATGATAATCAAGGTGGGCCATTTGTGCTGGAAATGGCCCACCTTGATTATCATACACATTGTAAGGAGAGTGATCACTTTACATAAGCTATTACCAGCAGGAGAGTGGGGTGGGGGGAGAGAAAACCTTTTGTAGTGATAAACACCCATTTTTTCATGATTTGTGTATATAAAAACAAACATCTTCTGTATTTTCCACAGTATGCATCCGATGAAGTGAGCTGTAGCTCGCGAAAGCTTATGCTCAAATAAATTGGTTAGTCTCTAAGGTGCCACAAGTACTCCTTTTCTTTTTTGCGAATACAGACTAACACGGCTGTTACTCTGAAATCTATTGATATCAATAGTGCTGTATGGTCCAATGAGAGAGGCATTTCCTCAGGAAACTATAGCTATTTAGGGTTTTATAAGTGAAGACCACATTTTGAATAGTACCAGGAAACTAGTAATTTGTCAGAGTATCTGTGTATTAAGCTTTGTGTATACTACTCAGCAAATGGGTAACTGTGTTCTCTACTAGCCTGTGGATCTACTGGATAGCCCTCTTTACAGTGTCTACTAGTAATCAAGCCTGGAGGTGGCATAGGCATGAATGTTGATTGTAAAGTCCCCATTACAGTGAATAATTGCACTCCTCTATAGATGGAAAAGATGCCTTTTTTTGAGCACCTTTACTTACTCCTCCAGTTTGTTGCCCCCATCTCACCAGCTAGTGTTCAACTTTGGCATGATCTGGAGAAATCCTCATTCACACTCTGAATTCACAAGTCCCAAGGTTACTGTTTCCACTGCACTAACTGATTTTAATGTGCTGGACATAGACCTGGATATTATTATCATGCTGAATACATTGTGGCCCATGATTCATCAGCTCTCCTCACATGATACCCTCACCGCCTCTCACCCCCAACCCACCAGAGCATTTGAGGCAGAAGAATTTTCCCCATATAGGAAACAGTGTAACCGTTCAAGTAGTTCAGTCTACTCTTGCTAGTGAATGCAGAAGTTCTAACATGTTCATGATCACCAGTGTCACAGGCAGTTAACATCTCTGGAGAAATCAGCACACTTTAACCTCTCCTACTGCTACGAGAACTTTATATAACAATGCAAATGGTGCAATATCCTTAAATACCAATGGTTCAGAAACCACGAAGTCTAAAGACTACAGATATTACCAGAGTCGACTTGCATGACCACCTCCAGAAAGCACATTGACTTTTCCAGAGACAAACACAATCTCCACCAACAATTGGTCTAGTATACCCCAGCTGGCCTTCAGTAACTAGAAAGGACATGGGTTCAACTCACAGATTGGGGAATGAAGCAATCCCAGAACCTCAGTGCATGAAAATGGACTAAGCTCAAGCAGCGAAGAATTAGCATTTGCCCCCTCCAGTTATTGCCCTCTAGCTACAGATGTAGACAACTTAAATCACTCAAATTTAAACTTTTTTTTAATCTATGAAGTAATTTCTAATGAAAGAAACTAAACAGTATCCACAATTGGTGGCAATACAGATTCACAAAGGTTTGCTGTTAGAGACTTTCCAGATGCTATGGGGGAGGCAAAGGAACATACAGAATTTTTAGAATTGTATGTGCCAGTCAGTCAGATTCTGCCAGAGACTTACACTATTAGCATTCTAGCCATCTTCTTTTACTATTGTAGTGTCTCAGAGCCATAGTCATAGACCAGGATTCAACTGGGCTAGGCACTGTGTAAACACAGGGGGAAAAGATTCCTAGCCCCAAAGAGCTTATAACTTAACTAGAAGACAGACAACAGGCAAATAGACAGAGGAGTACAAGGAAACAATGGGACAATATTGCTGAGTATGATAGGTAGTGATCTCATTTAATCTATCCGTCCTCAATAACCATTGTGTCCTGTGAGGGCCACGCCTCAGAGGGTGGTCACTGCTTTAGTCATTATCTGTATATCAGTAATCATCATTTCATGTACAGTGCCCTTACCAAAAATCTTATTATTTTTACACACAGCCCATATTCTTGTTAAAGACTGAATTAAAGCTGAATAAGGGCTTCAGGGTTAGCGCCATGAAAACATTTACATTTAATATTGTTGTGATTTTATTCAATAAAGGTGATTCCATCTCTTTGGATCACTGTGGGTGTGTGATTTCTCCCATTGAAATCAACATTTTGCCACCAATTTTAATGGGGCTACATCCTCTAACTTTAACTAGCAATACTTAGGGTTCAATGTACATACCCTAAATTTTTTTCTCAATCACATTTTTGTAACTCAGTGCCCAGGTTAACATATTATGATCAATCTGGATAAATCATCTCTCAGACTATGGACATGCAGGTACCTGTTCATGCAATGTCGTTACTGAATTTTGAAAATGTTAACTTCCGTGTGTTCGGTTTTCTGCAGAATTATATAATGGGATATTCTCCTCCTTTGGACCAGGTGACAGCCTGATTTCATTTTTTGAAAGTTTGAGATATTTGAAAAAAGTATAGAGGAATATTTTCACTCATTAATACTTTTTTTTTTAAAAGATCCTTTAAAGCTGTCTCCAGCTGTTACACGCTCACCTCAAACCATTCTTTTCTTCCCACCCTCAGATGGGATCATCCTGATATCATCCTAATCTCCTGATATTTTCAGAGAGGATGCAGAGATCAAAATGCAAAAGTAGTACTTGTTAGATTTAATGGAAGAAAAAGCTAACTCCTTTGTAGTAAGGTTTGTCTGCTGGTAAACTTAAACTCAGAAATGCCTTGTTGGCAAAATGGAAAAATTGAAAAGGGGTCTGATCTGAAATCAACAGTACCCTAATTGGATAATAAAGCGTGAAATACCTTACATCATTGTGATAGAAACAAAAAGGGAACAGACTAATGATATGAAGAGTTGGGTCATAAATAAGAGAGACTGTTCAGACAGTCATGGAATATATGTTCTAAGGGAAAGAAAGTTTAGGAAACCAAGGATTTTAGATTTTCCTGGGTCATCTTGTAAATGTCTTTCTATTTCAAATCCTCTCCTTTGAAGTGTACAATCTTTCTTTTGCACTCTTTTAAACTTTTCTCTTAAAGTGGGGATGGAGACAAGCAGGCAACATGCTTTCTAGTGGCATAAAACAATGAGTGATACCTAGAAATGGATGCAATGTGTAAAGGCAGTGTTTATAATTTTTGGCAATGCAGGCAATTCTTTCAGATGTAATGCATGGTAATGAAAGGAAATGGAAACAGTTGTCTTTGAGCTCACAGTACAATAGGTTACTGAAAGACCATAAAGAATTCTCCTCTGGAGGTTGGTGAGAAACCACTTTATTTCCCCACTTCTATTTTCTTTTTGTTGAAATGGCTTAATTTACAATATAATACTGATATTAATCTTTTATATTTAGTTCCTAAGAGTCTAAGTTTGCAAGGCCTCAGGATGGAACTCCAGTTGAAGTGAATGGAAATCCCACGGCTAGAAAGCAGGCCCTATGTAACTAATACATAGAAAAGGTGATAAAGCCTTTCAGTAGTTTTCTGCATAGATGAGTAGCATAACATTTTAAATCTATGTATATTAAAATCCATTTGAAGCCTTATTTATAGATCATTAATTTTTTCATGCTAAAAACAGTCTAACTTTTATTCCCCGTTGCTCTGATTTACCAGGACACTTGGGCATATGCTTAGCTTTCAGCATGTGAGCAATCCCTTTGGAGTTGGAGACTACTTGCATGCTTAAGTAGAATGCTTAATCAGAGTCCATATCAGTAGATAAGCCTGTTCCTGAGATCTCACTCTACCAATGTTTTCCTGGTAAACAGTTATCATTTTTTCCACTATCAGATGTAGTTCCTCGTGATAGTACAAGTGTACTCAGGATACTGTCAGTAATCAGGTACTGATCTTTTATTTGGCAAACAAACAGATGTTGCCACTGAATGAATGATAGATACTGCTGCACTAAGGTTGTCTGAAATTCAAATGAAACAGTGAAACCACGCTCCCAACTTTTATCGTCCAAGCTTTTTAAAAATAAAACATTGCCATGCGTAGGCACTATTACAAATATGACCTTATGATTAGTCTCCAGGAAAATATATGCTCATAAAACTAAAAATTGTTGTCTAACAGTTTAGAGAGTCAAAGCAGCAAAACAGGAGGTCCATAGGGAACCTAGCACCAGGAAAAGAAGTTCTGTAGGTAGACCACCAGAAAAGTGTCACTTGAACTCGACAGGAAACGTTTTCCCCATCCTACGAACACATTTGAGATTTCAAAGTTTTTCCTGTTTTGCATCAGGACAAATTAGAAGGCTTTCAAAAATTTTCACAAAAGAAAGAGACAAGACTGACTCCAGAATAGCCAATAGCTTGGTTGTTAGGGCACTCAACTGGGAGGTGGAAGACCCAGCATCAAGTCCCTGTTCTGCCTTATTTAGAACAGGGATGTGACCCTGGGTCCCTCACTTCCCAGGAGTGTGTCCTAACCACCAGGGTGAGTCTCATTTTCTCTCGTTTTGTTCATAACATCCATCCTAGGCCTGGGAAATCTTTCTAATGAAAGCTTTGCCAAAACTGCATTTCCATTGAAAAGTTTTGGTTTCAGCATATCTACATTTTCCTACCACTTTCCCCCCTGCCCACCCCCTCCCAAAAAATCTTGTAAAATTCCAGTCTAGCCCTACATGCCACCCAACTAGTATCCAGGTATTAGAGTGGACTTAACCATTTACCTGATTTTTTCATTTGCTTTCTGGACCTGTATCCTTGATATATGTTATCAGAGCCAAGAATCAAACTGGGATCCTTGGGATAAAAGACTCTACCATTTATGTAAAAATCTCTCTCCTCTGGCTGTCTTCAGCTGTGAGTTCTTCACATTAGACCAGTGAGTCTCAACCAGGAGTATGCAGATCTTCCAGGGGGTACATCAACTCATCTAGATATTTGCCTAGTTTTATGACAGGCTACATAAAAATCGCTAGTGAAGTCACTACAAACTAAAATTTCATACAGATGACTTGTTCATACTGCTCTATATACTATACACTGAAATGTAAGTACAATATTTATATTCCAGTTGTTTATTTTATAGTTGTATGGTAAAAATGAGAAAGTAAGCAATTTTTCTGTAATAGTAAGGTGTGACATTTATGTATTTGTCTAATTTTGTAAGCGAGTAGTTCTTAAGTGAGGTGAAACTTGGGGGTATGCAAGACAAATCAGACTCCTGAAAGGAATACAGTAGTCTGGAAAGGTTGAGAGCCACTTCATTAGAATAACAGAAACAGAGGTAACCTGGTGGGGAAATAGGCAAGAAAGGGAGGCGGGGCAGAATAACATGAAAGCAGGTTTCTTTAAGGTATGAGAAACCCCAGGTAAGGGGGAAAGGTTTAATTAATATAAAACCCACAGAAAAACTACAAATAAAGTTTACTATCTCAGGGTTTCAGTGGCATGTTCATTGTACATGAATTTGCTGTGAGATATAACTGTAAAATGGGCAATGGAACTTTGACCTATATACACTAAGATGTCACATCACAGAGGAGGGAGATAAGTCCCCCTTCTCTCTGACAATGGTCCAGCTAAATGCAAATGATCAGGTGGCTGGAAAGAGAAGAAATGTTGTAAGAGCTAAATATGTGAAACCTAGCCAAGCGATTGCTAAGAGGTGAGGAGATCAAAGAAACAAGTCTTTAAGCACTATGTATAGAGAGATTATTAAGTGGGCTATATGAAGGTTTAAGGACTACTGGGATGAAATTAGCAGAAGAAAATGTATGCTGAATATTAGGAAATCGTTCATGACATTGATCTGTATTAGCCTGGGAAATTTCCTAAGGGAAGCCATGTAAACTCATTGGTTGGAATTCTAGAGCTAGTCGGTCAAAAACACTAAAAATGCAATAAGAACAATCCTGCATTTCCAATGAGAGACACTGTAGGATCTAAGAGGTCTTTTTATCTTTAATTTTTATGATTCTATGAGAAATACAAATTAATAGATTTTTTTTTCTGAATCTGATATTCCATCTGAACTTTATTGCTACAAGTGAAATGATCTTAGCATATATGCTTCAATAATGCAAGGCCACAAAAGCAGACACCATTACAAAGTCAGTATTTTTGAACAGACACCTAGTTTTTTACCCTCTTTTTGGAATAACTGTTGTGGTACACATATGAGATCTCTTACCAAATGATGACTTAAAGACAGGGCTGGCCCACAACATTTTGGCACCTGATGGGGGGAGCTCAAATGATGCCCCCATGCCCCCTCGCTTGGGCCAAAACTTTGAAAGGTCTCAGTTCTGCCTTCTTTCTGTTCTACTCCTCTCATGGTACTTCTCTGCTACCTACCCCAATAAAGAAGAACTAACAACTTAAAATGCCTTGTTCAAAAATTTTAAGTAATACTTAACTTTCAAACACCTGAACAGCAAATGTAACTTTTTTTGTCTGCATAGTAAACACTGGCATTTTTATCTGTTTGAATAATCCAAGTGGTGCTGTCTGTGCCTTCTTGATTGCAAAGATTTGAACTGCTTCCTGCTGAAGGTCCACAGTCTGGGCCAGCTCATGCTCTGTTGAGATGGTTGCAAGGCTGACCAGCCTCTCCTGTGTCATTGTGGAGCGCAGATGTGTTTTTATTAACTTCAGCTTGGAGAAGTTGCGTTTTCCACTGGCAACTGTTACAGGAAGTGTTAGAAGTATGCTCAGAGCAACAAAAGCATTTGGAAAGAGGGTGGTCATCTTATTTGTGCACATATATTCCAGAACAGCCTTTGGAGTTGATCCTGCTGAAATGTATCTTGAAAGTTCATCACATAAATCACTAGCATCAATATCGTGCACGTCATCATGTGTCAACACTATGTCTCTAGTGCCCTGCATTGCTGGTGTAGGTCTTCTGCCGGTATAGTGAGGAGTTTTGGAATATCATATAACATCCCAAATATACTGCTGTGTTCCTTGAGCTGCATGAAACTGACTGTATTGCACAATCTAGCACCTGATTAAAGAATTCAACTTTGAATTGTTGTTGGGGTCTCTTATGGGATTATCCCGTACCTCATAATCAAAATGTTGTCTTCTTCGGTGGCTCTTGTATTCTTGAATGAGTGGGAAAATAGCTTCAGTGTGAAGTTCCTCTGCCAACTTCTGTGAACTCTTCAGAACATTTTGAAATCCCTCATCTGACTGGTAAGACTGTAGGTATGACTTTGCTTTGTCCAGTTGTTCCATTGCTCCAGATATATCAAGGTCAACACCTTGGAGTCTCTTGCTTACAACATTTATTTCAAACAGTATGTCATGCCACAACACTAAGTCACACAGAAATTTGAAGTTATATATGTTTCTAGTGATTCCATTTCCCTCTGCCACTGTTCTCCCATCAACAGTTCCTGTCATAGCAATTATCCTCCATAATGGCAACTATGGCATCATCTATCTTCCCAATTTGGTGTTTGATAGGCTTTATCGCCTCCACTCGACTTTCCCATTGTGTGGCACTCAGTGGTTTCAGTGTCAGAGGGGATGTTTCCAGATGTTGCTTCAAAATTTGCCATCGATGAGTGGATGCAGATAAAAATACACAGATGCTTTGAATTACATTAAAAAATTCAGCAGCCTCACTAGAAGCTGATGCTGCATCACTGACCACCAAGTTCAATGAATGAGAACTGCATGTGACAAAAAAAGCTTGAAGGTTTAACTCTCGGATCCGTGTCTGCACTCCTTTGTTCTTTCCCTCATGTTGGCACCATTATCGTAGCCCTGACCTCTCATGTCAGCTATCGCAATTTCCGAATCTTCCAGCTTTTTAAGCAGCACATTTGTCATACCAGCTCCTGTAGTATCATCAATGTCAATAAATTCTAGAAAATGCTCTGACAGTCACCATTGCAGGGACATTTTCACTAGGTTCTGTTGTTGTTACAAACCACACCATTAAAGTCATTTGTTCCATATGGCTGATGTCAGGTGTGCAGTCCAGAATAACAGACTAATATCTTACTGACTTCAGATCTGCGACAATCGTCTGTTTGACTTTTGTTGCCAGTAACTGTATGATCTCATTTTGAATTGTTTTTCAAAGGTAATGGTGTGTGTACATTTCTTGGGTGGTGACTGTTCTTAGATGCTCCTGGAGTACAGCATCAAACTCCGCCATCAGCTCCACAATTTTAAGGAAGTTTCCATTGTTTGGCACATACAGCTGATTTGCAGTGCCACACAGTGCTAGGTTTTGGGTAGCAAGCATTCTCACAATGGCAATGAGCCTTTTCAGAACACTTTGCCAGTAAAGAGAGACTGATGAAATCTTCTCTTGATGCTGATCATCTTTGGTGGCCTTTAACCTTAGTCTCATCTCAAGCTCTTTCCATCTATGGAATGCTCCGTGGTGATTTGCTGCCTTCTCATGGCATGTCAGATTTCTAGCCAGATTTTTCCAGTCCTTTGTTCCTGTAGAACCCAATGTGGCTGGAACATTAGACTGGAAGAGTTTGCAACAAAAACAGTATGCAGCATTCTGGGTTTTTGAATACATAAGCCATGGCCTCTCCACTTTGTCATCATTGGGGATTTCACGCCAGTAATGTGTTGGATGGAAACTTCTATTTTCATTGTTTTTGGGGAATATGAAGTTTTTCGGTTGCTGTGGTCCATGCAGTACAAGGAAGTCCCTCAGGCTACTGCTCAAGTGGGTCCACAGTCCTGGATCATCTAGACTTAAGGAATTAAACTCAACAGCAGCTGTTTCTTGCGCCTCCACCACATGCTTCTCTGATCTACACTTTTCTTCAGGAATGTGCATGGTTACATCCATTTGGGATGGAGATATGGATGCTGCAGTAGCTGCCAGGTCACCTGCACTCTGACTAACTGGAAGATCAGGCATCTCCTCACCACTCACATCCTCACTGGGGCCGGAAGGCACACGTGAACATTTGTGTCTATCTATCTCAGGAGAGCTCCTTACTGCTTAGACAGAAAAGCTTTCTTTGCTTTCTTTCTTTTTCTGAATGCTGCCCCAGCGTTTTCTTCTTTCACTCATGACTGCTGTTCTGTGCCAGCTATAGTGGCTCTCAACTGAAGGACAAATAAGCAGGCTGGTAGCAGGGCCTGAGCGAGGGAAGATATCAGCGTCTTAAGGGCCTAACTGGCTCCTACTACTTCAGTTGGCTGCCTGTTCTCCTCACGTGGGTTTAGGGAAGCAGCAGGAAACAGGAAGCTCCCTGAGAAGCTGGTGTTAATCAGTCCAGGCTCCTGGGGGTACTAGAGAGGTACATAAGAGGCTCCTCCTCCTCTCTCTCACCCTGCAGCTCCTGCTGCTTTCTGTTATTCCGTCTCACCTTTTCTCCTGCCTGCCTGTTATGTCTCTTGTGCCCTTCTTCCTCCAGCACAGCACTCCACCATCTCTGTGCATCTAGAGCAGAGAGAATACATATGCACCAGCAGCAGACACAATTTTCTACACTCTGGGTCCTAGTGGTGCCCCGTCCCTGCCCCCAGTCTGGCACCTGAGGCGGCCACCTCAGTTCGCCTCATTGTAAGGCCAGCCCTGCTTAAAGGGTTTATCTACACAATGGGTTCATATATTCTGTAGGGGTGTGATTTTTAAAATGCACTGATGTGTTGCATGTTAATTGGTTCATGTAGAACCTGTTGGTATGTTTTAATGTAGAGGTGTTTGAAACAGTACTATGCTAAAGCACAGTAGGGAATCTTTAGTGAGCACCAGCAGCATCTACATGGACCAATTAATGTGCAGCTGATTAATGCACTTTGGAAATCCCAACCTCATAGAGCTCATTACCTCACTATGTAGACAAGCCCACTGTATCTGATTCATCCGGTAACTTCACAGATGCTGGTCAAATGTGACTCAGAATACAATAATCCACTTTCTTCATCCCCAACTCACCATCTCTTTAATCATGCAATACGGGAGATAATGATGGCATTCAGTCTTCAATCTGTAACTCTCAGAGTCATAAAAGAAGATAGGTTCTCGGTTAGTATAATAATGCCTGCGAGAAAGAGACAGCAGCGGCGTGAAAGGATTTGGAGTCGGAGGGGGATTCTGGCTTAGTATACAGATGGCAGGGATAATGACACCTTGGGGCCATTAGAAAAATGTGTTTGGGGCATGAAGCCAGTTGACCTAAAAGCAAGATCCCTTTATGAATTACTTAATTTGCTTTTCCTGAATGAGATGCTGACTGAGGTGGCTTCCTGACTCGGGGAGTCTGTTACAATAATATACAACTTTTATACTGGACCCAGTCCCCTTTAACCTCTGGCTGTTTGGGGAATTTTCTAAATGTTGTTGACCTCTGGCTTTCTGCACACATACAATGTCTTTCACAGACATAACTTAGTGATCTAATTAATTCCCTAGAAGAGGATACTAAGATTTTCTCTGTATAACTCATCAAGGAGAGTGAGCCTATATTTTTAGCTCTGTCTCCTCCTTACCTTTGCTTTTTTATATCACCACCGTTGTCAATAATTCCTTTAAAACTGTTCTTTTGCAATGCTCGAAAAGCTACCTCTATTTGCACCTTGTTAGAAAAAACTCTCCCTAGACTTTGATGCTTCCTCTAAATACTGCTCCATCTGTAACCTTGATTCCATTATCTAAGTGCTTGGAAAATGATTTTTCACTCTGAAGATCTCTCAACAATGTCCTTTAGTCTTTTGAATTTGCATTTTTCTTTGGACGTACCATGCATGCTGAGCTCTTCTATGTAGTTGACCTCACTGGATTTACAATGGATTTTGTAAGAGAAGAACTTGCTCTGAAGAGGCAAATACATTGCTATGTTTTGCATGGCGGAAAAGAGAACTTAACTCTTGAATCTCTGATTTAAGTCATATTGATACCATTGTAAAGAGAGCAGAATGTTAGACTTTAAAATCTTGACCTCCTCCATTTTGCTGATGACAAATCTTTCTAATGCATCATTCTCATTCACTACAGTGGCCGTCTAGTGGACCTCCTCACCTGCTATATTGGAGTATGTGCCTGTCTTGGTTTTGCTCCTCCTTGTCAAACTGCTCTTTCTCTGTATCTGGTGTAAGTTGTCATCAGATCTAAAATTTCTCCTCTGTGGTTTCCCACAAGGTTAGTTTTCCACAAGGTTAGTTAGGTTAGCCATCTGCCTTTAACTGTCGTCTTGGTTATTTTGGCCTCCATCCAGGGCTATGATTGCAGAGCACACACTAGACCTTGGGAGAGGCAATTTAAAACAAAACAAAACACCTCTGTGTTTTCCTTATCCTCAGCTGGGAGCACACTTGATTGCTCTAATGCCTGCTGAGGAGCCAGTCTTCAGGGTTCTCTAAATTAACCAGCTAACCATCGCCCCAAAGGCATGCTGTCGCAGTCAGAGATCATTGGGCAATAGGAAGGTTTTGGTTAGATCCACTGCTCCCCATCCACATGCGTTCTGGTGCCTACAGAATAGAGGCGATGTAGAGTGATTATGCTTGCTCTATACATGAGCTGTATAACTGTACACTAACTGTATAAATGGGTACAATGGTACTAACCTCCTCTGTAAAGTGTTTTTGAGGTCTTTGATGAAAAGCAATCTATAAGAGCTAGGCATTACACTGTTGGAGGATGCCATTATGTTTGGATGAACCCCCTGTTTGGCCTATACTGGTTTTAGGACCACTTTATGCTGCTAGTTGAATAGAGACCCCAATTCAGTTGAGAATCCAGGCTCTTTATTAACTGCCACTTATGCTCAACTATACACTCTTTTGATATCTTTAATGAGTCTCATGTTTACATTCTCTGCCTTTCTTGCCTAATGTGTCATCCTTTTGCCTGTCCTGTAAATTTATAATTTAAGCCAAGATTTTCAAAAATGGTTTTCAATACTTGAACATTTTTATGTGCCCAATTTTGACGTTAAAGGGGTGTGATTTTCACAGCTCAGCACTTTTGGTCATGACCCTTAGGCATCTCAGTTTGAGCACCCAAAACCTGATGTATCTCAAATCATTAGTCACTTCTGAAATTATTGGTCTTCATTTCTGTTTCCTTCAGATAAATATCTCAAAGTCAAAAGTACTTCTTGAGGGCAAACTCTACCGTGCTTCTTGACTCAGAACTCCATTTGCCTCCATTGGCAATAACTTTTGGTGGTATTCTTAACCCAAAACTTTCTTTCTTCCAAATCTTTTGTGTACGCATTACTCAGCATATGTGATCAATGTTGCAGAGATGTTAAGTCCTCAGCTTTTTATCATGAAATTTGAATTCATGACTTTAACTCCTTTCCTTTTTACTATTGCAACTTCCCGCTCTGACCTCCCTAAATCCCAGATCTCCAGACCCCAGAATGTGCAACACACTACTGCCGTGCCTTGTAATGTATACAAAATAGTGTTCCCACATGACCCCCATCCTCTGACAAATTCACTGAAGCCTCCTAAGAGGTATGCTTATCCAGAGAGATTATGGAGACCTATCCCATAATCTGGGTCAAATTAAAGCATCTCATATTTTCAGTGGATATTTGCAATGTACTGCTCACTAACTACAACGAGGTATAGAAACTATACTGAGAGCTATTCTAAATAACCAATAACTTTGGGAAAAATCATGAGCTGTTCAAAAACAATTTGTGAATAGAAAAATATGAAATTAGTTAAATAAATGACTCATTGCAAACTTTTCACCAGCTCTAATAAAGGGAAGAACTTCCTTGAAGTTCAAGTAACACTTTATTCTTTCCAGTATGAGTTATGCTGCATAGTTTTAAGTCTAGTGCACATTTTTCACAGTCATTTGGGGAAACCAGTATTTGGCCATTGACTGGCATTTTTCAAAGTCCTCTTTTCTATAATCATTATAGGAATTAATTGAGCCTTAAAATTATCAAGATGAGTGACAAGAGATTCCCAGTATATTTTGTGCACTGTTCTTGGAGGTAATAGCTCCTTTGGATATGCTTAGCCTGTTTAATGCTTGCTTTCAAGTATCAGTTTTCAAATATGCCTACAAGGCTCATCAACCTGTATTTGCAAATCTTTTGGTCAGAAGTTGAAGCCAAGAACAACAACACTAAAATTCTTGTTACCAAATATTCTTTTATGTTCAGCTGGAAAGTTTGACAGAATTCACTCCACAAAGTGCATGCCTCAAATAATTTGCACATGTAGTCAGTGAAATTGCATGAGCAAATCTGTAAGTATCTGTGTAACTACTCATATCTTACCACATTCACAAACTATTTCTTTCTGTTTGCATTTGTGAAAAATCAACACACAATAGGAATATCATTGTTCACAGAACTTGTATACTCAATTGCATACTAAGTCTATTTAAAAAAAAACTGGCAGTAAATGTTTCCCCAGGCTTATTAAATTTGGGCGACATCATGTGTCAAAGTGTCAGAGTCCACCCTAGTATGAACAAGATCAGGATATAGCCCATTTACACTGTTGTACCAATGGGTCAGTTACACCACCATTTACATAGCCTCTAAATTTGGCTTTTTGCTTCTGTAGTATTCATCCAAAATAAGAAACTATTTTGACATAAGGCACTTGTGGGAATTTTACAAATCAGATAGTACAGACCCCATTTTTAAAATTTATCATTCTTTGGCAAAACATTTACTTATCACTTTTATACATCTGACATAACCTAGAGAGTAAAAAAAAATCAATGGGACATCTTTTTTTTGCTGTCTGACTGCCTGCTTCTACTTGAAATCACTTCAGTCTGAAGTCCAGCCTTTATATACATGAAAGAATAAATGTGTGGTGACCCTGCCCCCATGATATCTAATCTTAAAATGAATTGAAGCGAGAAGACAAATAGATTTAACCTTACAATAGTTCAGATCCGTTTTTTCTTACTTCAAAAATTCTTGTCAATGAGCTTAAACCATTCATTTTTATATTTAGATGGATGTTTTTACCTCTGAATATATCAGAGTCGAAAGCAACCAGAATTTTAGAGGAAAGAATGTTGTAGCAGCTTCACCCAAGATGCCAAAAAAAAATTGATCTCTTTGAATTGAGAAGAGAACACTTTGTAGTACCAGGAATTAGAGGTGGACAGGTAGTTTGCTTCTAGATTCTGGATGCTGTCAACAGCTGTCTGGTAAAAAGTAATGGTTTCTTCTTAACGGAAACATATTTGGGATAAAAGACTGCAGACTATGAATAAATTACTTGGTTGCAGCATCTAGCTCAGCCATGCAGCATCTTTTGGCCCAGAGAAGTTGCTAAATAGCCTCTCACTTTTTTTGTACCATAGGTACTGTACTATCCTTTCACTCTAACAAAGTGACATGAGAGAATAAATGGTAGGGATAATGGGATCCTTCTCACTTATCTTTAGAGGAAACCTTCATCTGTTGAGGATGATCTTCAATAGATTTGAAGCAGGAGGGACAATCACCATAATACAACTACAGACATCCTGGGAATCCTATGCACTGGATTCTCGCCCATTTCTTTCCCCTTCCTGGTAGAAAATAGAGGAGTAGCTGCAGTGGTGAGTTTGAGAAACTATGTAGCGGGGAGAGCAAGAAGACCAATGCTTTAGCATCTTAAACCTGAGCAAATGAACTACTGTAGTCTCTCTAGGTGTGCTCCTCTCCTCCCTTGTGGCTGTAGATCTTTTGTGAGATAACTTGCTTGTCCTTTTCTCTGCTGCTCCTCCAAACCCCCTCCCCCCCAGCAACCAGATCTCTGAGATATTGGAATGGTGGTGTGGGAAACAGTTGTCCGGTCTCCTCTTCCTCATTATCTCTTGTGAAGTTTGGGTGCATAATTCCTTCCTGGCCTACTACATACCATGCTTGTGTGAAGTACAGGGGAAACTGTGAGTGATTGGACCATTTCTGGACTCTGAGTTTAGTGTAGTGTCTGGTCCTGCAGTCATCCCTGTAGATAAGCTATAGGGGCCCTCAGCAGGTATGGGATGGGTAGGCATCTATCTTCCAGAATAAATGAAAACACTTTTAACCCAACAGGAGGGCATCTATTTAGGTCTAACTGGAGCTAGTTGAAAATCAAAACCTCCGGCCAAAGGGAAATCTTGATCTTTTGTTTTCATCATAAATTGGGACAAAACATCAAAATATTGAATATATTTTTGAAGTTTTTAGAATTTTCTTTCTTTCTTCAATTCAGAAATGACACAACATTTTCATTTGACTGAAATGAAGCACTTTAACATTCCCAAGTCAAAAGTTTTTTTTTATTTTGGTTCATTGAACTGAATTGAAATCTTCTGGCTCCATTAAACATCAAACTGCATCCCCTGGAGTTTCTGCATGGAGTTGTCATTGTCATCCCTCATACCCCCATTTTCCTCTGAGATCTCTGGACAAACATCCTCTCCCATGATGCCCCATGGGCATGGGACTACCATGAAGCGCTAAAGCAGTTTAGTGAGAAAGGGGACTGAAATACATCACAGGAGATGTAGTCCTGCCAGGAAGTGTGGTCTACAGAAAAGAATGGGATGTGAGGCACCTACTAATGTCAAAATGACCTGAAACTAAACATTGGTTTGACAAATTAAAATACTTTGATTCAAGTTGAACCTACCCAAAACAAAATATTTCACCTAGATTCTAACAATAGAAAATCATTTTTCTGACAGAAAATTTTTACTTTGGGAAACTGCATTTTCCATCAAAAATACATTTAGATGGAAAGTTCCTGACCAACATTAGGTAGCAAATACCGTTTTTCCCCTCATACTTTTAAAAAAACGAGTAAGTAGAAAAACTGCCAAGCCTACACATTAAGTAGAAATATTGGGTACATCAGTTATGTCATGTTTGCCCTTGGTGTTCTATTATCACTGACATTTCTTAATAGAAAAAAACTTTATAGTATGGTTTGCTACTTTGAACATCTTTTGCTAGCTCTGTTTATTCTAGCAACAGTTCATCTTTTTGAAGTTTACTACTGCTATATTTTGATGTTTGAGATGTTTTCTATAACTAAAAATAAATAATGGTTTGTAATGTAATTTCATTTATGTAATTTCTCCCACACGTTTTCTACACCTAAATCATAAGTACTTTTGCTAGCAAATACCTTAGCATTTCACTCTAGATGTATAATTTTTATAAGAGGAAAAGCAGTGACACTGTAACTAAAACTAAGATTTCTTTAAAGGTCTGGGCATATAGGGGAAATGATGAGTACCTTCAACTCTCAGTGACTTAATGGGCCTGATTCTATGTGTGGTGCATCTCTCTTTAACTCCAATGCGGTTTGAAGGTGTTCAGCAGTACCCCACATATTCAGGTACTTTAAACCCCTAACTTTCAGTCACTGATAAAACTGAAGAAAAACACACCTTTCTGATCCATCTTAGATGCAGTGTATCTGCTTCAGAGTAAATATATACATCTGGATTTGGGCATTTTATAATATATGCTTCAGGTAATTTTTTTTTTTAACTTAAATGACTTGAAACCAAATGACTAGTCTTTAGTGTATCCCCAGTCCTGGTGCACCTGAGGAGGGGGCTAAGGAAAAGATGCCTTTAAGCCACTTTATGCTCCCCTGATCATGAGGTTGCTTCATGCTGGGCTGGTCCCCAGGTGCAAATTATAGCAGCCACCTGTGGAAGCTGGGATCAGTGGGATATAGGGATGGAATGGGATGTAAGAGCTTGTATACAACCTGAGGGATGCCCCTGTTCTAGTGTGATCCTACTGTGACAACTTAAGTTGGGTTTAGAGCAGGAAAGAACTGCTGTAACATAGAAACAATGCACTAGATTCTTCTCTATCATTTAAAAATTATATTTTTAGCATGCGCAATAGAATATTTCTGTAACATTCAAATTGACAGCTACAGAGAACTCTAATTTAAAGTGTCATCAAATGCAAAGTGAGTTGAATTACAGAGTTATCAAATACAAAGAACATTGATTTCTCGATGGCAGCCATTCATGCAGAATCATGCCCTGCCGCCTCCTTGAATTGAATAGTCTTTATTTTTGACAACACTGTCACAGAAATGTTTTACTTGCCTTTTAAATTTCTTTTAGTTTCTTAATGGTGGGAAATTGATTTGGATGAAGGAAGAAAGGAGAGATTCAAAACATTTTAAGCTCTATACAGTATCCCTATATTCCCTCTACAAAGTCAGAAACTTTTACTCATAATTAACATTATTCTATGCTCTTTTCTAGGTACTCTAAAACTCCTTATGCCACTGTATTTAAAATTTTAAATCTACTGAAAAATAGAACAAACCAAAATAGACAGCCATTGTAGAGCATCCTAGGCTCGATAATTATGGGCACCACTGTCACTTGTGAGTAGCTTAGGGGGAAAGAAAGGTGCTTTCTGCTAGTATCTTTGAGTAATAGTCCCTCTTATTGGGAGGAAGGGACAAATATTTGTGAATTCCTGAATGGAGCTGGTTGGGAATTTTCCAATGAAACACTTTTCATCAGAAAATGCTGAGTTGTTGAAAATGACTTTTTTCATTTGAACATGCCAGTTTTGACACAGCTTTTGTCAGACAAGGTTTTCTAGGCCCACGTTGGAATATCTATGGAGGGAAAGCAGGAGCCCTGTCAGTGACAGGTTGGTGGTTCGCATACTTAAGTAGGATGTGGGAGACTTAGGTTGAAGTCCCTGGTCTGAAGCAGGCAAAGCAAAGACTAAAACCTGGGTCTCCCACCCTAGGTGAGAGCCCTGACCACTAAGCTATTGACTATTTTGGGGTCTCCCCATGTGTGCTGAAAAACTTCAAAGGGTCTTAGTTTTGTCCTTATGGAAACTAGGGGCTCAGGAGAAGCTGGTTGGGGTAATTATCTGATTTGGGCTGCATGGGGTAAATATTCAGTTGGCCCAACTCAGGGCTGACAAAGAAGACACAGGGAGGGAGTGCAGGGGGAGAGAGGGAGGAACAGAGCTAGCTGGGTTTAGATATACAGGGTCTCAGAGGAAGGAGACCTCTGTTCCCCTTGGGTCATGTTGAGAGGGCCTAAAGCTCTGTAAACATAAATAAGTAGGTGCATGGTGACTGTGGTTATATTGATGATGGGGAATTGAAATAAAGTTTCAGTGAGAACACACCCAGTGGAGTCCACGTGGCTTCTGCAGGGAACAGGACTGAGGTAGAGCCAGGTCCCTGTTACAGCTTCTCTTATAAAATGGGGGAGAAGGAGATGGTGCCACTGCCTCCCTTAACTTCTAGCCCAGCAGGTAAGGTCACCCAGTATGTGGGAGACATTGGTTCAATTCTCCCCTCCACTTGACTCAAGCAGGGATCTGAACTGGGTTCTCACAAGAGTATGCCCTAACCACTGGGATGTAGGGTATTCTAGGGTAGGTCTCTCCCAATCTCTCCTGTTGAAGGTGTTCCACTCGTCATTGGTTAATAATCATGGGCCAGTGAGAGTGACTCTGTAGCCTGGTGGCTTGGGCACTTGCGTGGGATGTGGGAGACTTAAGTCTCTGTGCCGTTGAATATTTAATTATTTATACAAAGTGGAACAGCTTCAACTGCTGGCCATAGATTTCTCCATGTGTCCTCTTACTTTCCTTTTCATTTTGTACCATTTCCCATTTATATGCATTACTAAAGTTGAGCAAAATATTTTGGCGAAACTTAGTTTTCAGTGAAAAAATGCAGATTTCGTGACTTGCTGCTGCTGCTCTTTATTTAAGATGACAGAATAAAAGATGGGGGCCATGTTTCACAAACTTATGTCCATTTCAACAAATTATATTGGTTCACAAAAAACCCAAATGAACTCCAGCCCGAACAATCAGTGTTTTGTTTTGAATGTGTCAGAATTAAACCCTATTTTAATTTTTTTCTGGTTTGAAACAACTGTTTCAAAATTCTTAATTTTTTTTTTAAGTTTCAAATGGTAAAAATTGAAACAAAACATTTTGATTTTGTTGAAATGTTTCCTTCAACCTGAAACCAAACTTATTTCCTTTTTTTCCCCAATTTGCCAAAGAAGTGTGAAAATCTGTTCATTACCATCAATTGTCCCTTTCTTTCATGTGGGTGGGTTTTTTTATTTTTTTTTTAAATGTAGCTGCTTTCACTTCTCTTCGTGAGGGCGGTGGTAGTTCAGGGTACTGGGCAGGTGGCAGGACTGGGCCTTACTTAACTTTGGACTGAGAAATTTTGATGTTTTAATGCCAAACAGGCTAGCTAATGCAGATTCCTCTTTAACACAATACCTGCAGCTACTCAAATCCCAAGTCTCATCCTCCTTCCTTACAGTTCCAGCTGGGATATCCTCCTCACATGCTAAGAGTACAGCTGACTGGAACTTTTCCAGTAAAATGTAGTTTTGTGAGAAAATGCTGATTTGCTCGACCAAAATGTGTTTTCAACTCTATTACAAATTCAGCAAAACTTTTCCAAAACAGGCAGACTTCCGTTTGTTCCAGGGTCTGCAGCTGGGGTAAGGAGCCTGCCAGGCCCTGGAGCCCCAAGCAGAACTTTGGTTCTGGTGGGCTCCTTTCTCTGTGTCCAGCACCCCTGGAGCCTGCCAGACCATGGAGCCATGAGGATATGGAGAGCCAGAAGTGGGCTGGGAGATGCTAAAATAGGCCATCTTTCTTGGCAATTAATCAAGAAATACACACATTCTGAATTACAAACATGGCCCCCATCCTCTACCCTATGATCTTAAATAAAAAACAGATTCAGACATCATAGTCAGCAAATGGGTTTTTATAAGATGAGGGCAGCATCTGTCAGATGAAATTTGTGTGTTCTCACATTTTAATTTTAATCTCTTTTTAGTTTCCCAGATGTCAGGATGTAACCCGGTATGAGCAAATCTGAGCTCAGCAATAATCCACAAGTGTTAGAATAGGAATAATGTTTAGGATGAACAGTGTAGTATAGTACATCTCTTGACATATAGAAGAACAGAATTAACTGAAGATCTGCAGTGTGCAGCACTGTCCATTTTTGTGTGCTACACAGTGAATGGTCAGTAATCTTACTGCTTGGTCTGATTCTTATGAGTAGGAAACAGCAGTAAGGGGTCAGCATTTTGTAGTCTTCCTGTAACAGGTGAAGTGACTGCTACTGTATGTCGGATATTGAACAGTGGCCTCTGGGCTATATGTCTTTTCATCTCAGTGGACTAATAAAATTGAAGATGTGACAGAGGTCGGACTAGATGATCTTAATGGTCCCTCCTGACCTTAATATCTTAATATCTATGAATAATGGGTAAAAAGGTATCCCTGTTTTTTAGCTAGTTAAATCTATGTTCTTTGCATTTGAATGACTTTCCTACCTGTAAAGATGAAGGAAACAATCTCCCTGGAGTGATAAAAGCGTTTATAACTTTTACGCTGTGATAAATGACCTGTAGTTAAGCTGCTACATGCAATTTTGCATAATGGTTTAACACAACATGTTTCAAAGTTTTATTAAAACTGCTTTATCTCACCACAGAAGAAGGCAGTCAGTTACCAACAGGTAGCTTACAAGACACAGTATTTCGATACCTTCATCTGTGATAACTGCTTGGTGCCAGGAGTTAGACGGTCCTGGAAGTAAATTGCTTGCTGGTAAATTTTTACAAATCCTTTGTGTTTGAGGATGAAGGCAGAGTTGGTATTTTGGACTTTGGAAATTGAAAAATGCTTTTAGCATTCTTATATTTTTCAGAGACCTGTATTTGATCCTCATTTAAAAAGTTGTTTGTTACATATTTTATCTGAACTTTGTTGTAGGGCTGTAGACCTTTGGGAATTGGATCACTGCAGATAGCTACGTATGCCATGGGAGCCCTCACTTTCTCAAAGCAGTGACTAAGAATAGCTCAGAGTGGGAGTCCTAGATATTTCATTCACTTATTTATTGAGGATGCACTTTCTTCTGTGTTCTTTAATCTGCATTCTCCTTGTGTTTAAGAGCCAGTTGGGATAACATCCTTCCAGAAAATGGAAATATTTTATAAATATTCACACTGGAAAACATGGCAAATATGGAAAGAGACTGATGCCTAGAGAAATCTTAATTCTCATTTTTCCTTTTCCTTAAAGTTGCAAATCATTCTTAGTTACAGTATTTCCCTCCCTTAGGAAGGATAGTTAATTAGAGCTGGTTAAATTCTTTATTGCCAGTAAATTGTCCAGTAAAATCATTTCTTGTTCTGAACTGATCCTGATTTGTTCTGCAAAGACAAGGAAGAAATTAAAAAAAAAATCTTTTTGGCAGTGTACTTATTTTGATTAATACTGACATTAAAGTGCTTCTCAAAAGCTCTAGGTGCTTTTGACAATATCAAAGCAAAATTCTATGTAAATAATATCAAAATCAGTAACACTTCTTCAGCCACAGTAATGACTCAGAAGATTAAGATCAAAATGAAATGCTATGTTAGCTTCTCCAGACGTTCAAACCCTCCCCAAACCCTAGGAAGGTAGGTGGGCCTTGCAGCAGGACCAAAAGGTCAGCAAATTCAGGCTATTTTGGAGCAAGGATAGGGAGTCTGTTTCAATGTTAAGGGCCCTCTCAGAGGAAGTATTCTGCCACCAGGCTTCTCCAAAAAGTGTAATTGTCACAGAGAGGGGAAACCTCCTTTAGGCTGATCTATAAGTATTGTTAAGGATAATTTTAAGATAAATATCAAGGAGTAGAAAATCCTAAGTGTCTCCTATATTGTGGAATTATTTCCCTAGGAAAGTGGTGGACCTAAGGCATTTTTAGCAGTACTGGATAAATACTTAGGATGGAATATTGGCCCTGCTGAAGTCAATGGCAAAGTCACTGGCTGCAATGAAGCCAGGATTTCAACCTTAGTGTACTGTAGGGAGCACTTCTGCACTGGTAGCAGCATTGACTCAATGACAGTCCCATTTTAATGTCTTTGTCTTTAAGCGTTTGTTTAAAAAAGGAAATTTGCTGTAACACCGCAATATTTCTATCTGGTTATACTGTGTAATAAATCTTCATTTTAAACAGGTTGTTTTTTTTAATCCTATGCACACTAATTTGTAGTGGATAGTAGGCCCAAAACCATCTGCCTTAGTAATGGAAGTGCAATACCACTGTTATCAAAGGAGTTTGCAGAAGTCAATTTAAGCCAGTATATGCATTTACATAGAAAACATTTTTTTCCAGACAGGGAATACATTTGAACAGTTTCATGGGCCATCACCAGTAAATCTAGGGTGGCACCCTCTAGAAAGAATGCTGCACATACTTGAAGTATCTGTGTTTTTTGTGAGGAGTTTAATGGATGGCTAGAACACCTTGTGGAACTTGTCTGGTCAGTTTTCATTCCTCTATTGTTTCCTAAAATATTCATTCTATGCCCTGTACTCTGCTCTGATGACTGAACATAGGAAAGCATCTAACAAAATAGACCCATGGATGTTTGATTGTAAATATTTGATTTCCAGGGTAGCTTGTTTTGTCAGTATAGTTATGACTTATTTATAGTTTCATCATTGTGGAGGGAGGGGAGAAGCAAGATAGCAGTCTGGAAAAACATTTTTATTGCCATCTAGACTGTAGATGAAAAGTTGCATTAGGTTTGTAATTGCTCTGGATGAAAGCTGACTCTTCAAAAGTTGGGCCGTTAAGCCAAATAAGCATCCTAAACATTGGATGTTTATCTGAACCTCCTGGGTCTGAAAAATTGAGATGAATATCTTGCAAGAACTACCTTTGTTATTGTAAAATAACTTGTATTTTTTAGAGAAAAATATCAAGTACAAGTAGGGCAGGCATTTTGTAGAGAGTATAGAAACACTGTTTATACAATTGAGTACAGAGGTATGAATCAACATGTCTTCAAAGTACAGATGCAATCAAAATATCACAGATAAAGATCATTGCACTGTGTATGTTCAACCCTCTGGTTGCAGTCCAACTGTAGCCCTCATGGGAACACACTTCTACTAAATCAAAAAATGCCCCATATTGTATTAGTTACAGATACATTTTTATCAAGCTGCTTATGGAAGGATTGGGGATGGGGGAGGGATTGTCTGTCCACTCCTACTGTTTAGCAGTAAATAATAATCATTTAAATGATTCTCTATATATTGCCCCACTAGCAGTATATATGGGAAGTATATATGTCAGAATGTTATAGATACACCTTCATGTCTAATAATTTTTTGAACATCTTTGTAACTCTGTTATCTGGTCCTCCATCACAACTGATGTGCTGTCTTCATCTATTAATATTCTCTTTAAAATAACAGAATATTGGCATTTATCTTGTGTAATTGGCATTATAATAGGTACATTCTGCATACCAGTCCAAAATGTATACTGCGACTCTTCCAACCATTGTACAACCACAGTATTCATATTAAGACTCTTTTTGATTTTGGAAGAATCTACTTATTTGAGAGGGATTCCCTATATATATAATGTGTAATACTGCTGGGAATGGTAATAGCTCTAAAAAGAGGAAACTTCTAAAAATATGAACATGCCATGTGACTAGATGGTTGTCACTTTCCTTGGTGGTTTGTATTGGACAATAGGGAGGTTTGCAGACTGAGTTTACAAATAAATCTTATTTGTGTGTTTCTCTCTATTGCAGTAGCTATACACATAGATTTAGCTTAGTTATCTCCTTAGAAACTTACTTTGGTATTTTTATCGATGAAGAAAAACGTTGAAAACAGTATGCCATGTAATTCACTAATAAATTTACTTCTGAAGCAAAATGAAAATGGAGCATTTAGTGATTAACAACTATGGAGAAAGCATTGTACAAGTTTGGGGCCCAGAAATATGGATTAATTGGAATAAGAGACGCTTCAGTTCTATCTTTCAAATAGGAGAGCAAGGCAGGTCAGGGTATTGAGGTCTAGATTTATATTAAGCAGATAACAAGTATATGTTGAACCCTTGTTACCCAAACCAAGTTAACTGAAAATCTCTCTCACTCATCTAAGCATCAGAATAACCAACTTCTCTATGTTTTTGTACCTTGCTTAGTGCTGTGGTATTGGAGCACTTATCTTAGTGAGTTTTTATTTATTATCTGAGGACATTCTACAAGATAGAAACTGTCTTTGTACTTTTATGGTTGATAGACCCCAGAGAACTTTTCACCTGTGGAGCTTTAAAACTGAGCTTTTCCTAGCCTCTAGTGACTTTTAAAAAAATAAATAAAAAAAATCTAACTCCTGGGTTACCTGACTTTCATGTCCCCACTAGTCTCATAATGAAGGTTGTACTGTATATAAGCTTATGCTTTAGCAGGTTCCTTCATTTAAATGTGGCCACCCGCCTTAAAATATGCAAGCATGTGTAGCTTCACTATATAGATGGCGGAGTCCAGAAGAGTGTTGAATAAAAATGATGAAGCCATGGATGCTGAGGCAATGCACTAACAATCCTCTGAGCTTGTGATCCAGCAGGCATCCTGAAGTCATTCTGAGACTTTTCTCCATGGCTCCCCTATTTCCGACTTCTTCGTTCTGCTCTTCTCTCAAATTGGAACAGGATTTGGCCCTCTGGCCTATGAAATATTTTAGGATGACATCTGTATCTTGATAGATGCACAATTTTATAATGAAAAAGAAATACATTTATCTTATTTAAGCGAAGATATAGAAGCCACGAAAGGAAGCTTTCTCCTGATTGCAGCTTTATTAACTCCTTTTGATGGCTTAAGTGACATTGATAGGCCTTGTGCTGGCTCTTGGCACAAGGGTGAATTTCACCTATGGCCATTGCACTACTAGAAATACTGAGTATCCTTTTCTGAAATACAGCATCTCATCTCAGTCTAGAGAGTACTTTTGGCACTAAACACATGGCATGCTATTATTCATAACACTGGCTTCCATCCTTTTGCTGACAGAGCTGGTTTCCCGGCAGATGATCCACATGCCAGAAAGTAACAATTGTTCCTGCTGTCTGGTTCTTATAATTTCAGGTTAAAATGACACCATCAACTTAAATACCATTTTTCTGCCTAAAAATGTTTCAGTAGCTATTGTTACAACACCTAAGATTACTATAACTGCAGGAGATAACAGAACAAAGTTTCTCTATTGTTTACTTTGTGCCTATGACAGCACTTTGTATCAGTTTCATGTCAATATTCTTGTTTTTCTTGTACAACTATTAGCTGTGAGTTTCTACTGTTTTTTTCTGGATTTTTCGATACAACAGTAACAGTGGAGGAAGAAACTTTAAAAAATAAATAAAATGGGATTATAAAAGAACAAAGTACTGGTAGGAGGACTCACAGGTATATGTAACACATAAAATACATAAAAGCATCCTCCCAAGGGTACTTCGTATCTTGTACCTAAACAAGAAGTTGATAGTAGTTTTTCATAGTAGTCTTTTTAAAAAAGACTAAAATATTTTTTCTCAAGTGTGTTTTATGTTTTAATTCGACTGTCCTAGAAGTAAAGACAGCAAAGTCTCACAATCATGTATTACCAGTTGGGTACCATGTCTATGAATAAAGATCTGTTAGGGTTTCAACATCACTTTTCAGAAAAAAGAAAAGGGTACTTGTGGCACCTTAGAGACTAACCAATTTATTTGAGCATAAGCTTTCGTGAGCTACAGCTCACTTCATCAGATGCATTCAGTGGAAAATACAGTGGGGAGATTTATATACATAGACAACATGAAACAATGGGTGTTATATACACACTGTAAGGAGTGAGCTGTAGCTCACGAGAGCTTATGCTCAAATAAATTGGTTAGTCTCTAAGGTGCCACTAGTACTCCTTTTCTTTTTGTAAGGAGAGTGATCACTTAAGATGGGCTATTACCAGCAGGAGAGCACGGGGGGGGGGGGGGAAGAGAAAACCTTTTGTAGTGATAATCAAGGTGGGCCATTTCCAGCAGTTGACAAGAATGTCTGAGGAACAGTGGGGGGGTGGGTGGGGGTGGGAAAATAAACATGGGGAAATAGTTTTACTTTGTGTAATGACACATCCACTCCCAGTCTCTATTCAAGCCTAAGTTAATTGTATCCAGTTTGCAAACTAATTCCAATTCAGCAGTCTCTCGTTGGAGTCTGTTTTTGAAGTTTTTTTGTTGAAGAATTGCAACTTTTAGGTCTGTAATCGAGTGATCAGAGAGATTGAAGTGTTCTCTGGCTGGTTTTTGATTGTTATAATTCTTGACATCTGATTTGTGTCCATTTATTCTTTTATGTAGAGACTGCCCACCTTGATTATCACTACAAAAGGTTTTCCTCCCTCCCCCTGCCCCCGCTCTCCTGCTGGCAATAGCCCATCCCAAGTGATCATTCTCCTTACAGTGCATATGGTAGGTTTCAGAGTAGCAGCCATATTAGTCTGTATTTGCGAAAAGAAAAGGAGTACTTGTGGCACCTTACAGACTAACAAATTTATTTGAGCATAAGCTTTCGTGAGCTACAGCTCACTTCATCGGATGCATTCAGTGGAAAATACAGTGGGGAGATTTATATCCATAGAGAACATGAAACAATGGGTGTTACCATACACAATGTAACCAGAGTGATTACCCAAGGTGAGCCACCACCAGCAGGAGAGTGGGGGGGAAAAAAACCTTTTGTAGTGACAATCAAGGTGGGCCATTTCCAGCAGTTGACAAGAATGTCTGAGGAACAGTGGGGGGTGGGGGTTGGAAAATAAACATGGGGAAATAGTTTTACTTTGTGTAATGACTCAACCACTCCCAGTCTCTATTCAAGCCTCAGTTAATTGTATCCAGTTTGCAAATTAATTCCAATTCAGCAGTCTCTCGTTGGAGTCTGTTTTTGAAGTTTTTTTGTTGAAGTATTGCCACTTTTAGGTCTGTAAGGAAGTGACCAGAGAGACTGAAGTGTTCTCCAACTGGTTTTTGAATGTTATAATTCTTGACGTCTGATTTGTGTCCATTTATTCTTTTACGTAGAGACTGTCCAGTTTGACCAATGTACATGGCAGAGGGGCATTGCTGGCACATGATGGCATATATGACATGGGTAGATGTGCAGGTGAACGAGCCTCTGATGGTGTGGCTGATGAATACAGACTAACACGGCTGCTACTCTGAAACTTTTCAGAAACTTAATCTGGAAATTCTCCACATTAAAATCTTCTCCAGGATGAGTTTAGGCAACACATTTTCAGATGCAAAACCTTCTTTTAGGTGGGGTAGGGGCTAGAAAATTTAGAAAAATGTCTGTTTTTTGCATGTTTGGTTATTCTTACAAATTATAAATATCAGAAATGTGCAAATAAGTGTTACATGGTCTGATAACGGCATACAACCCAGCAAGATAAGGGAGGTATTTCTATCTTTATTATGCATGTATTTTGCTTTTGTAGGACTAGTAAGTCCTTTATTTTTACCTTAATGTACTTTGAATGTATCAAACATTCCTTATTAAACTAGATACTTGCTATCATGACAAGATGTTTAAAATCCCATATATTAAAATAATCCTGGATGCAGTATAAATGAGGAGGAAAATGTATTCAATTTCACTGTTTTACAGTGTAAATGCATTGTTCAAGACAACTTTCCCTGTACTGTTAATATCCTTATGCATCAGCTGGGGATTAAATACCACCATGACTACTTTGTCTAAACCTGTCTTGTAATTATGATTTTGCTGTAGATCATCTGGACCTCCTGTTCTCTAATTTGTACATTTGTGGGTGGAAGAAAAGAAACAGACTCTGAAAAAGGCTCTTTTTTCCATTTGAAATATCTTATTTTTCTGTCAGTCAGAGGAGAGTATTTATCAGAGCTGCTGGATTGATAGACTAGAGCTGATCGATGTGATAGCAAGCTACCCCGTCCTTTATTAAAAAGGAAATGTAAACACCCAGTCTTTATGAGGAAATATAAAGCCCTTCCATACATGAATTGTTGGCTTTCTATTTCCTTTGATTCTCCTGTAAAACAAAGTAACATAATTTTCAAATGCACATGGGTATCCTTCGAGAGACACCCATGAAAGCTTCTATATGCATGAATGTTTAAAGACATCACAGCTTCCATGTCTCTAAATGTTTAGCTGTCTCAGGTGATCAGTTTGCTATTTATGAAAATTGCTTCAGGTGTTCTAAACTGTAAAGCTGCTGTTTGTTGACATAATGGGTTTTCTCAAAAGGTTAGATATGTATATATAATGATACCTGTGGTGGCAAACTTGTGACCTGAACGTTGTACATTTTGAAGTGCAGATAGAGCCAAGCAAAACTGGAAAACATGGGCCAAACCCATACTTGGTGTAATGTCATGGGCTTCACTTGTGCTATATCATGAACAATGATGGCCTATTCCAGCTATAGTTTTTGGCAATTACCCTGCAGTTGGAAAATCAAACAAGCCTAAACATCTAGAGCAATGTTGGTTTTCCAAATACTGTATTGTCTGTTACAGCACGTTTCCTTAATTGTCTGGTGTGTATATATGAGTTTGCAATGTATCTGACAATACAATATTTCAAAACGGTCTGGTTCTTGTGACATTTAATGTGTCATCATGATATGTCTTTTATATTCAGTCCAGTAAATATCCTGGGACCCTTTTTTCATTTTGAGAGGAGAAGGGATTTCCAACTGTATACGTTAAGTGCTGCTCCACAGGCCTTTAAATAGAAAGGACTAATTAGATCTGAGAGCTGGGTGTTGCATTGCATTGTACGTAAATATTACCACCTTGCAATTTTTCTGCTTACATTTCTTTAATCAAACAAAATGTGACACAGATGGCAATTTCCTGGACAAACCATACTGAATTAAGTTATAGCATCTTAGGAGTTCATTGTATTTAAAATGCAAATATTTGTAACATCTCTAGAGGGAGGACATGCCTAATGTAATCCCTGGGAAGTGTTGAGAGTTTCAAAAGATTCTCTCAAGCAATATGCCAGACAAGAATGAACTTTTAGTTGTGCGGGTGCATAGGAGATACTTGGAAGGGGGTGGGGGAATGAAAATTCCCACCTCTGGACCCAACCATTTGAACCTACACCCTGAGGAGAAATCCATTGTCAGCTGATTACTTTTTCCCATGGTCCCAAGAGCTAAGGCCCAAATGCATAAATCTGTCACTCTGATTAATGCAACTTTTTCTTCTGAGCTAAAGATGTTATTAACTTGTAACCATAGAAAAAAACCTATCTGGGGTTTGAATGACTGGCTCCAACAAGAGCCCTTGTTGGAATTGGGGTGATCTCTGGTAAACTTATTAGTAAAGCTGCAAGTTTGTTGCAGAGATCACGGATTCCATGACTTTCCATGACTTCTGCAGTGGCTGATGTGGCTGGCCCGATGGCCACCTGAGCAGCTTGGGCAGCCCCTGAGCCAGCTGCACCAGCTGCTGCTGGGGCAGTCTTGGCCCACTGTCCCTCCCCCCAGCAGCAGCAGGAGTTTGGGTGGGGGTTGGGGCACAGAATGAGGTGAGGGCTCTGGGCAGTGCTTACGTTGGTGGGGGGGGCTCCCCAGACGTGGCAACATCCCTCGGCTCCTAGGCAGAGGCGTGGCCAGGCAGCTCTGCATGCTGCCACTGCCTGCAGGCACTGCCTCCCCAGTTCCCATTGGCAGTGGTTCCCAGCCAATGGGAGCTGCGGAGCTGGCGCTCGGGGAGGAGGCAGTGCACGGAGCTGTGTGGTCGCGCCTCCACCTAGGAGCTGAAGGATGTAGCTGCTTCCTGGAAAGCATGGAGCTGGGTAGGGAGCCTGCCAGCCCCACCAATCCTCCCCCACCCCCGAGCACCAGCAGGGGTCCTGGGCCCCCCACTAAGCACCAGCAGGGGTCCCCCAGGCCACACCCCTCCCCAAGATTTAGTCAGGGGTATATAGTACCCCTGTGAATTTTTGTTTACTGCCCGTGACCTGTCCATGACTTTTACTAAAAATACCCATCACTAAAATGTAGCATTACTTATTAGGACCCGGGTAAGTGTTTTTTTTAGTGTTTTAATGTTCTCTGCTTTCACCTTAAGAATAAATATGTTTGCTTATAAAGAGCTGTGTGGTATGTAATAACTGAGTAGTTATGCTGTTTATGGCCTCTGAGGGGAAAGCAAAGTAGGTCTGTTTAAGGAGTATATATCCTAAGATTGCATTTGCTTTTTTTGCATTTGTATCGTACTGATGGCTCGTCATCCTGTGATCGACCACCACATCTAGAACTCTCTCTCTCTCCTCCTTTGAGGCTTCCAAAGGATAAGTCACTGGCTTGTAGCAGAAATACATAATGTTAATACTTAATATTGATGCAAACTCATATTTGTATTATTGAATTTCATTGCATTTCTGTTACTCCTATCTTCAAGGTCATCCAGATTTTCCTGTATAACATTCTTATCCTCCTCTTTACTGATGCTTCCCAACTTTATATTGTCAGGACACCCTATGTTTTGTGCCAAGGTTATTAGTAAAAATATTTGCAAAAAGAAAAGGAGTACTTGTGGCACCTTAGAGACTAACCAATTTATTTGAGCATAAGCTTTCGTGAGCTACAGCTCACTTCATCAAGTGAGCTGTAGCTCACGAAAGCTTATGCTCAAATAAATTGGTTAGTCTCTAAGGTGCCACAAGTACTCCTTTTCTTTTTGCAAATACAGACTAACACGGCTGTTACTCTGAAATTAGTAAAAATATTGAATAAAATTGGTCCCAAGACAAATCCTTGAGAATCTCCACTAATAACGTCCCTCTAATCTGATAGTTCACCTTTTAGCACAACCTGTTACCTTCTTCTGTTGAGCCAATTCCTTATCCACCTTACAGCCTTGTACCAGTCCTCACCTTCTCCAAATGTAACTAATTTCCCAAGTGGTACCATATCAAACTCTTTACTGAAGTCCAAGTATACTTAATCTACTGCATTTTCTTTATCTTTAAAAACACTTTTTGAGAAAATAACTGATTATCATGTTAGTCTGGCATTATCAACCCATATTGCATTATATCCCATATTCCATTTATCTTCAAAATTTGTTCTAAAGCCTTGCATACTACTGAGGTCAGACTAACAGATCTGTTAATGCCTAGATCACTTTTTCCACCCCTTTCTTAAATATAGGTCCAACATTAGCTATTCTCCAGTCACACGTTAACAAATTATCTGCACCCCTCCCCCACCTTTTGAGCTCATTAAGCACTTTAAGGTTAAGCACTTTAAGCACTTCCACTTCAGATGGGGTAACTTCCATTTCTAGACACTCATTTCCATCAGCCATCCTGTGTGAAATAATAAGGTGTAACTTCAGAAACGTAAAGAAAAGGCTGACTGCAGTCCTTGGCTGTAGTCCTTGAGGTTGGCAAGAGGCTGTACCTAGTTTGTCTGTCTCTCCAAGAGACTGCTGTCCCAACGGGTGATTGCTGGTACAGGAGGCCTTAGCCATATGATCATAGAAGTATAGGACTGGAAGGGACCTCAAGAGATTTTCTAGTCCAGCCCCCTGCACTCTAGGCAGGACTACATAATAACCAGACCATTCCTGACAGGTGTTTGTCTAACCTGTTCTTAAAAACTTCCAGTGATGGAGATTCCACAACTTCCATAGGCAATTGGCTCCCGTGTTTAACTATCCTGACAGTTAGGAAGCTTTTCCTAAAGTCCAACCTAAACCTCCTTGGCTGCAGTTTAAGCCCATTGCTTCTTGTACTGTCTGAAGAGGTTAAGAATATTTTTTTCTCCCTCCTCTTTGTAACAGCTTATTATATACTTGAAAACTGTTATCATGTCATGCTCAGTCTTCTCTTCTCCAGACTAAACAAATGCTTTTTTCAATCAGGTTGTGTTTTCTAGATCTTTAATAATTTTGTTGCTCTTTTCTGGACTTTCTCCAATTTCTCCACATCTTTCCTGAAATGAGGCACTCAGAATTAGACACGGTACTCCAGTTGCAGCCTTAGCTGCACAGAGTAGAGTGAAAGAATTACTACTTGGGTCTTTTTTACAACACTCCTGCTAATGCATCCCAGAATGATGTTTTCTTTTTTTCTTTTTTTACAAAATTGTTACCGACTCATATTTAGCTTGTAATCCACTATAATCCCCCAGATTCCTTTCCACAGAGCTCCTTCCCAGGCAGTCATTTCCCATTTTATGTGTGCAACCGCTTGTTCCTTCCTAAGTGGAGTACTCTGCATTTGTCCTATTGAGTTTCATCCTATTTATATGTCAGATCACTTCTCTAGTTTGTCCAGATCATTTTGAATTTTAATCCTATGCTCCAAAGCACTTGCAATGCCTCCCATCTTGGTATCTTCTGCAAACTTTATAAGTGTACACTCTATGCCATTATCTAAATCATTTATGAAGATATTGAACAGAACATGTGGGGAGTGGGTGGAGTAGGGGCGGAGGTCTGAGGGCAAGCAACTCTGGGCACACTGTAAAGTCAGCACCTGTGCTTCATCCTTAGGAATCTCCATGTCCCCTTCCTCCCTGGCAACTGGTGAAGGGGACAGTGTAGGAACCAACTGTGTTGACTCTACATCCCCAATGCAAAGGGAATCCCCAGCTGGAAAGATATGTTAGCTCTTAAGCCCTTTGCACAGCTCTTGTGGTGTGGGGGTAGGAGCTTGCACCAGTGCTTGGAGTTGATCCTACTTTGGTTTATCGCAGTGTTTCCCAAACTTGGGACGCCGCTTGTTCAGGGCCAGGCCGGTTTGTTTACCTGCTGTGTCCGCAGGTTTGGCTGATCGCGGCTCCCACTGGCCGCGGTTTGCCGCTGCAGGCCAATGGGGGCTGTAGGAAGCGGCGCTGGCCGAGGGACGTACTGGCCACCACTTCCCGCAGCCCCCATTGGCCTGGAGTGGCGAACCGCGGCCAGTGGGAGCCGCGATCGGCTGAACCTGCAATCGCGGCAGGTAGGCAAACCAGCCTGGCCCGCCAGGGGCTTTCCCTGAACAAGCGGTGTCCCAAGTTTGGGAAACACTGGTTTATAGTAAAATAGGTTTCTATAGCTCTTCCTGCCTATGGAGCAGCTGAGTCATTCTTTGTCTTCAGATCAACCATTGCTCATGTCCTTGTGCTGCTTGGAATTTTAATTCCTGCACACTCCTGATTTAAACACAACCACAGAATGTTGTGTATATATATTTCTTAGAATATTTTTATTTTTTTAATTCCAAAAAACCTTGAATTACCTGCTCACTACTTCGTTCTCCCAGACATTCTCCTTTTAAGACCTACCATGTACACTGACCAGCTTAGCCTTTTTTCCTCATGTGCTTTGACTTTGAGCTACTTCTTCCTGACACTTACTCCTGTGCTGCTGCATCTCTCATTGAAGTGGAAGCAGACAAGCCTGTGATGTGCATGAAGAACGACAAGGGCCGAAGGAAGATATAGTCACTATTCTGAATGTTTGGTTTTTCCATTGATCCATCAGTAAAAGCAGTTGCGTAATAAGTTATTTCTTTCCTCATGGTATCTCATGGCCCCTTTTCATTTGCTTCTATCTTGACGTTTCATGCTGCAGGCAGTTACTGGCTGCCGAGCTTTTCATAGGTGGGGCGAATTATGGCAGATGAAAGTACAGACTTCCAATTTCAAAGTAAAACACTCATTTAAAAGCTGAACCATGTGTTTGAAATTAGCACATTATAAAAGATGTGATATTGCAAGCATATCTGACTTTCTTAGGCTTGCTTTCCAAACTTACTTTCCAAATGCAACAATGTAGTATGTCCTTGAATATGATACACTGGATATGATCCCTAGTTATGCTTCTTTAAGCATTAGAGGAAAATTGAATTAATAACTCCATTAGCAGAAGAATATCATAAGTGATGTAGCCGAAGATTGAAGAATGGCCCACTGACTTCACTGAATAAAGAACAGTAACTTATAATATATTTGTCTGAAATGGATTTACCACTCTGAGAATAATTTGTGTCCCAGACTCTGATGGATAAGTAAAAAATAAAATCTTTCCATTCCTGTTCAGACATTTACCCTCTTTGAAATCAGAATGCTGAAAAATGTTAGGATTCATTTGAACTCACTAAAATACAATTCAAATTCACACTCATCATGAACGATTAAAAGAACTTTACCATCCTACTCAATCTACCAGATTGTGAAAGTGTCACAAATAAGGCAATCTTCCTTAGATTTAATCTATCCTCTATTTGTATCTCTCTCTCTGTGGCATGGAATAGATTAACATATACATCTCAGTTTTTTTCCTTTTGTAACACAGGGATAATATTTTCTCACAGAACACAATAGTTACCTTTATACCCCTGTACTACACTCTTTCTAGGGTCTGGATTAGGAAATTTTGGATTGATCTTTTAGTGTTAAATTGTGCTTAGGGTATTTTTCCCATTTGTTTTCTGATAGCTGTGGTAAAGCAATCTATTGCTCACAATGTGAGTGTATTTATGACAACTCACTCAGGGCTAGAGCCTCTGGGGTCTAGAACCAGATAGAAGTATCAAAATGCACACAGCAACACTGTAATGGAGTTGTTCTCCAAAGAGTGAGATTATCATCACCTATATCTATATATTTATATAAACTAAAAGGAAAAAAGGGAAAATATTCATATGCATAGAAAGAACAATAAGAGGATATGAATTCCTACTGAAGTAATAAAAAAAAGGCTACATTTTTGACAGTGTAAATACAAAAAGTAGAAATATAATCAGTCAGGATATCTTATTCTTCCAAGAAGATAAGGAGGAATGCAGGAGAATGTCTCTGCCAGATTTTGACTAATTTGATAAGTAGGAAACATGAATAGTCTTGTCTTTGAAGGAACAGCTCATGCTGAATCATCCTACTGATGCCAGAGTTAAGGCTATGCTGGGATTTGCACTTAAAGTAGAATTTTAAATCCCTCTATTTCCCACTTTTAATGATTACATGTAAGCAATGCATGCCTCCCTAATTTTTCTAATAATACAAAAACAAGGGGATATTCAATGAAATTGAAATGGAGAAATGTTAAAACTGCTAAAAGGAAATATATTTTACACAACACATAATCAACCTTGGGAACTCAGATCTGTATTTCTTATGGAAGCCAAGAGCTTAATACGATTAAAAAAGAAATAGCCATGTATAAAGGTAATGAGAACACATTAGTAACATTACACAGGATTTTGTTTAAAATCCATATAAACGCTCACACTATGCTTCAGGATATAAACCAACCCCAACTAGCAAAATGTAGGATGAAACATTCCTTATAGGCTGGTTATCCCTAATTGTATACTATGGGCTTTCTTGTACCTTCATTCTCTAAGCATCCGATGCTGGTCACTGTCACAGTTAGAATATTAGACTAGATGGAGCAGTGGTCTAATCTAGTATGGCAATTCCTATCCTGGTAGAAAAACTAGATACTTCCCCACTGTAGCAAACCCTAGAGCAACTTAACTCTCACAGAGCTTCATGATTCTAAATCTAAAATGATCAAAATGGGATTTATAATTTTTTAATATTCCACCTTACAGGAAAGAAGGATTTGAATTACTGTTCTAATAGCTCTTATTGTCTCAAGACATTGAAACGCTGTTGGAAGAGGCTTGTTTGGCTAGCCGTGAGCTGTGTACTTACTGATCTGGCTTTACATCATCTGAGATGTTGTCAAATTAACTTTATCTCATTTAAGAGCAGGAAAAGAAGAGCAAGTCAGGCAATGCCCATTTTAGTGCCTTAGGACCCCCTGTATTTAGAGATCGGATGATTGTGCCCATAAGCCCAATTACCAATGTCTGAGTGCTTCGGAAGTCTGAGTTGCAGAGGTGAGTGCATTACTAGGGCACAGGAAGGTGACGTGGGTAAATGAGCATATTTGATGGTATTGTTTTTCAGTATTGTGATCAGAAAACAGAAAGAAATAAGAACTCGGAAGAGAAACTACCTTTTATAAACACTTTGATTTCTGTGTCTTATGTATTCTGCATCAGAACTAGAGACATTAGACTAAGACAAATAATGACCAGTAGATAATGTATAGTGGCCCTTATTCTAAGTTTTAAGAAGCAGTCATTTTTGGTCAGTTGTTTCAGAATGAAGAAATAAATTTCTTCTTCTTTTCCTCATCTAGTGCTTTTAAGCAGCTTAACATTTTGGCAGCAAAGGCTTGCAATTTCACTGGGGAGTCCTTATCACTGAACATGTTGTCAAACCAATGATTACTTACACCACACAAGTGACAAGACGTGTTCTTAATGTGTGCACCTTTTATCACCAGCATAGAATAATTTTGGACTCAAAGGGTGGTGTTATATAAATTCAGCATAGATAACATTTGACAGCCAACTGTTTGCTTCACTTTCCTGCCACGTTAGTGTGTTTTTTCTTGCCAGAAAATGCTACTTGTTTCTATTATTGAATAAAAATGAAGTGCATCTCACAATTTCGCTTATCTTTATGAAAAAGGCACTGAAAGTACAAGTATTACTTTATTATTACCTACTTTTTCTTGATAAGGATTCATATGGATATTTAAAATGATTTTAATTGTTGTTTGTTTTTGTTTATTACTTTAAGCACATATTCTCATCCAGTGCACAGAGATTTTATGTGTAGGATTCTCAGAGCAGGTAGTGGATATTTACTGAAGAGAATAGAGGTCTGGGAAGGAAGACAAGGTAGGTTTTATTTCCTGTAAATAAATTGCTTCATCTTAAGCTGCTTCTTTAAAATGGGCATAATAAGTAACTAAGCCAATTGTGAGGTGCTCAATTAATTTTTTTGTTCAGCGTGTTGAGATCTTTGAATGAAAGGTTCTGTTTGAATGTAAAGTATTATTACTCTCCATAATAATTTCAGTGTGGGGTTGCACGCACGCATGCGCACACACACACACAAAGTGGAGTGGCTAGAGATCTGAATCAGGTGCTATGCAGGGGTTTTACAGTTCCGCTGCACAGACAAACCAGGAAGACTTCTACACCCTCAGAGAACTGCAGGATTTGGGGCTAAATTCAGAGGTTTCTAAATACTTCACTGATATCTCTTTCAGGTTGTGCAGTGTCCATATCAGCATAGTAGAGTGTAAACAGTGATATTTCAGCTATCTGTACTGGAACCCCTAATGTCTTTCTAAACTTATATTCATTCAGAAGTTGGATTATATATGGTCAAGGTGCAATTTCTTCCAACACATGCACGGGCTACCATTTTCTGCATAGTCCTACTCACATAGTCAACAGTGCTCAAAGAGAGACGAGCAGGTTTTTTGCATTGCCACAGGGCCTGATTCTCCTTTTACACAGGGTTACATAAGTGTAACTCCATTTGCTTCAGTGGAGTTACTTCTGATTTACACAGTGGAGAATAAGACCTCTGGTATTTGTTCATCTATTTCTAAGGTGTCAGGCTTTTTTCTAAAGTCATTTGTCATTTAGTTTACAGAAATATACTGTAGTTGAAAACTGGCCATCTTGTTTCCAGATAATGACCTATTAGTAGTAATTGGATGGGTGATTTCAGATTGGCCTCTCAGTTTTGTTTTTATACGGAAATATATGTCTTCAAATCAAGAGGACAATCAGTAAATTTTGCCCTAATCTCTCCCACTCTTGCTGAGTATATATTGGTTCTCTAGGCTTGTGGATAGCTATATTTGACAATCAAAATATTTCAGAATCATACCTGCAAATCGGTATGTTCATACCAGGTCAATAAAGGATTTCTCTAACTCTCCCTTTGCATAACTCCATACCCAGCTATTCCTTGTGAATGCAACATTTATTTATTCATGCAGTGGAACCATTAATTTTTTTCTCTGTTAGTCTATTATATTTCCAACAACCATTAACTCACTGCAAAATAGACACAAATATATTTGTGGCGAAGAAAGTCAGCATTCTGTCAACTGTCATCAGTTTACTTTGCATTTCCTACATGAAATACCGTGGTGCATTTCTTCTGGACAGTGCTTCTTCCTAAGGCCTATAAAAAATTGTGCAAGGGCCTGCTTTTTGGAAGGATTTATCTAGTAATGCTGCAAATAAATAAATAAAAAATGACAGTTCTGTGTATCTCCCTCCAAAGTTAAAATTATACAAGATAGCTCTGCTGATTCACTAGGTATGTGTTAGCTTCTTCTTAAATCAGCATTGTTTTTATGATTGTGGAAGTGCTTATTTTATGGTCTGTTTCTTTTTCTAGAATATGTTGCTTTCATTTGTGCATTAGAGAAGTCACCCATTGCAAATATAATTTCTCTCTGATGAAGAGCACTATTGTATTATTTACAGGGTGGAAGTGCATTCTGTAGTATTTTTTGAATAAATAATGTGAAAATCCTTGGTAATACTCAAGGATCCTGGAAAATTGCTGTGGCAAACAGTTTGGGGATACTGTGATCTGTGTATCTCCATGAAGTTTTTGCTTTTTTCCTGCACAAGCCAAGTTTGCATTTAATAAAAATGAAGTTCCCAGACTTCCTAGCCTTTTGTGTCGCAACATACAATGTAAACTCAAACACTGTTTCCCTTTCCAATACCCTTCCTCAGGTGTATTTTTTTAAAAGAAAAACCCATATGTCTATTGTCCCAGGCTTATTCTAAGGCACCTCACTGTAACATTTGCAAAAGTATTCTTGATAGTTCTTTATCAAATGGTAAAAGTGTGTGTGTGTGTGTGTGTGTGTGTGTGTGTGTGTGTACATGTTCACATGCTGCAGGGAGAGTTCTCTTGAGTTGTGGGATGTTAGCACCGTCTCTTCTTAACAATATTATTGATTTCTGAAGGCTAGCTGTTAATACTACTATACACACTGATTTACAAATGCTAACTAATTCTCACACCAGCCATGTGAGTTAAGTAAATATTATTCGACAGTACTAAGGTGTGTCCTCAAGATCTCTCTCACACTCATCTTCACTTGTTTATTTATTTTCCCATTGATCTCCAGTGCTGCTTTTGCAGGCCCTTAAAAAATCTTTCTTAGAGCTTTCAAGCTTTTTTTTCATTTGTGGGCCCCTGAAAAATTTCAAATGGAGGTGCGGACCCCCAGTGGTCTGCAGGCTATGGGTTGAAAACCACTGAGAGAGAATTGACTGTTGGAAACTCTTCTGAATGCAATTTGAGTGTTGTTTGAGAAAATATGCTTCAGACATACATCATGTCTTGACTTGAGTAGTATTTAATTATGTGTTCTAAAATATGAATTAAAAGCAGTCCAGAAAGGAATGAGCAATATAATTATTTTAATAGAACATGAAAAATATCATTGAGTTTGCAAATGTCTGCCTACTAGTTTCAGCAGTGACCTTTCTTTTTTCTTTGTTTGCTTATGAACTGGCATTGCAAAGTAGTGGTCCTAGTGGCTGAAATGAAAGCACACTGTCCACACTTCTGCAGGTGTAAGCACAGCTGAAACTGCGCTGCATAGATGAATTTCTGTCCATAAAAATGGATTCTTCCATGATGATGGTGATGATATTGTCCTGAATCTATTTAATATCCTTTAGTTTAAAAGATATAATGTGGTATCCTATGAGGCCTGGGACAATAGACATGGGTTTTTCTTTTAAAAAGGAGGGGAACTAGACAAAGAGGGAGTATTTAATAGATAATCTAAATTATATTGATTTTAAAAAGTGCTACATTCTTGCCTGCATATATTTTTAGTCAGTCAATTCATTGACTTCTTTTTTTGAATGTCAAAACAGTGAAGCAAAAAGAACAGAGGTTTATTAAAATGCCAGATGCAATCCTACACTTAAATTTGCTTATTGGACTTCTATTCAAGAAGCTAGATCTAATGGAGTTACCCTGATTTACACCAGCTTCAAAGATCTGATCTGAATTCATCACCTTGGGAAGTAGCTGGTACAGTTGGCAATGTGGCACAAAGAATACTGAGAAACCATATTAATATATTTTGGGGGGGTGAGTTTAGTGATTGTGAAATCTAGCAAGTTGAAAGCCCGGGTGACTGAAGTCCTTTGTTTCATCACTGAAGAGCTGACAATGCTGACAAATTTTTACTACGTTCACCTGCCAATATGCAGCATACTTGTGTTGGAAGAACCACCACTAGCTGTTCCCATTTCATTGCCCTTCCAGTTTTTGGCTTGCTTTCTGAAACCATCAACAAGAGTACCAGTTCACGCTTCAGATGGTGTTTTTTCCTATCTGCTAGGAAATTAATCTAAAGTACCAATTCATTTCATATAAGATTCCAAAAAAGACACATCAGTTGTAGCTATGATTGGGTGTTGTGACAGGGTCGGACCAGATGGCTACAGGAGAGTAATAGGAGGCAGATATATTAGCCCCAGGCTAAGCAGGTCCCTTTTCCCTGGGTAAGGTAACAGGGAAGGTTCCAGAACAATCAGGAACCTTCTGGAGACAATTAAGACAGACAGGCTGATTAACACCTGCAGCCAATGAAGAAGCTGCTAGAATCAATTAAGGCAGGCTAATCAGGGCACCTGAGTTTTAAAAAGGAGCTCACTTCAGTTTGTGGTGTGCGTGTGAGGAGCTGGGAGCAAGAGGCGCTAGGAGCTGAGAGTGAGAATGCGGACTGTTGGAGGACTGAGGTGTACAAGCATTATCAGACACCAGGAGGAAGGTCCTATGATGAGGATAAAGAAGGTGTTGGGAGGAGGCCATGGGGAAGTAGCCCAGGGAGTTTTAGCTGTCACACAGCTGTTCCAGGAGGCACTCTAGACAGCTGCATTCCACAGGGCCCTGGGCTGGAACCCGGAGTAGAGGGCGGGCCCGGGTTCCCCCTCAAATCCTCCCAACTCCTGGTCAGACACAGGAGGAGTCGACCTGGACTGTCAGTTCAGAAAAACGGCCAAGCTGAGGGCTGCCGTGAAGCTCCAAGGCGAGCAAATCCACCAATAAGTGCAAGACCCACCAAGGTAGAGGAGGAACTTTGTCACAGTGTATAAACAACATCCTGCCACTGAGAGCTTAAGAAAGAGAGTAAATACCTCATCAGCTATGGCTAAGTGGTGGACCATGAAGAAGCTGGGATAAGAGCTTACAGACCAGATGTGGGTGGGGGTTAGAGAGCCTGAGGAAGACCCTGAATCAGCTGTAAACTGGCAGGAAGTTGTTCAAGGAGCTGGAACCTCCAGTACAAAGTACTGAAACAAGTTGTACAGTGAAAGGTGCCAGGTTTATCAGGGTACATCTCACAATCAGTGTCTTGCCATTTGCTGGGGCACTGGGGAACCTCAGTCCCTCCTCGTCTCTCAATGCAGCACATAATATAGTTTTCCCTGGGATGTAATACCTTGGTCTAATTTCAAATGTTGGATTTAGTGTGCAGGTGCTGGGTGGTATTGGTGGTCTATGATACACAGGAGGTCAGACTAGAAGAACCGGTGGTCCCTTCTGGCCTTAAGCTCTACGGGTATGTCTACACTACAATTAAAAAAAACCCCATGGCACTGAGTCTCAGAGCCTGGATCTATTGACAGGCTCATGGGACTTGGGCTGTGGGGCTAAAAATTGCAGTGTAGACATTCAGACTCAGGCTGGAGCCCAGGATCTGAGACCCTTCCCCCTCAGAGGGTCTCTGAACCCAGGCTTCAGCCTGAGTCTGAATGTTTACATTGCAATTTTTAGCCCTGTCATCTGAGCCCTGCAAGCCCAAGTCAGCTGGGCTGGGCCACTTGAGGCCATGCTGCAGATCTTTCATTGCAATGTAGGCATACTCTGACCTCATCTTGTACCCAAGTAATCAGTTTTTGTGTTGAGTCTCCCTAGGGGCTGAAGAAAATCCTCCCATTTCCTAGAGTGGCAGCAAAGCTTTTCTCCATTTACAAATAAAGCTTCATAGCTGTATTTGCCCCTCAACCCTTCAGTCTATGTAATTATATTCAGTGAACTCATGTAGTCATATCCATCTACCCCTCATGCATTTCTAAAAACCCTTCCCATGCTGGGGTGCAGGGCTCTCCTGCAGACCGTGGTTCTGCAACATGGGCGCCCACAATCCTGCTTACTCCATGCAGCATAACTGCGGTAGATCCACTGCACCATGAGAGTGAGGATGGGAAGAGTGTGGTGGATTTGCCACTACAATTAAAAGGGGCCTAAGCGTCAAAGTTCAGGGTGTTTAGATCCAGCATTTTTATTTTATCTCTGGATCAGGGTTTTTTTTTTTTTTAATGTTATAGAGTGGTGAAAATGAGCAACCACAAATGACTGGCTCCAGTGATTTTCCACTGGGGCAAAATTGAGCTCCGTTCAGAAACTGTTTTGCCTAACGTGGGCACCTTTTTCTGTATTTGTTACACAATGGCAGGATTCCATGTTGAAAATTTTTATTAGAAAAATCATGTTGAACTCAAGAATACAAGAATGAAGCAGTCTGGGCAGTGGGAAGGAGCTCTCCCAAACAAGAACAGCAGCATTCAATCCAGAATTGAAATTTAGCCCCTTCTAAAAGATCTGCAACATAAAATAAAAAGTTTCTGACTAACTTGCCAGTTCTGGGTTCCTTAGGCATATTGGAAGCACTTCCAAAAGTTGTTATAACATTAATAGAGCTGGAATGTAAATCTGTAATTATGCAGGTGTATGACGGGGGTATGTAAGTACTTTCCCCCTTCTATGTGGACCGAACATAATCAAGGGCCCTGTGAGCAGAGATTGTGCTCACCGTCTCCTCACAGAGTGAGAAAACTACTTGAAAGCAAGGGAGGGAAGTCAAAAATCCTTTTTCAAATTCCAGCTAAGACATAAGAAGGAGCAACATCTTAAGAGATGATAGAGTGAGCACCCTGGTGCACTCAGGAACAGGAGAAGAGATTGTAGCTCAAGAGGCACAATTTCTCTTCAGGCGTGGCACAGCTCCACACCATTCCCTACACATTGCTGCCTGTAAATCACACAAGCACACAACATACCTTTAAGATAATAAGGGAGGAGAAAGTAGGCAGCTAAAGGAACAGATATTGCGACTGAAGATAAATATTTCTGAGACTCTTTATAAGGGTCTCATTCTGCCACCATTACTCACTGAGTAGTACCTTATTCCACACAGTAGACCCATTGACTAATCCCTCTGCGTAATGCTGGCAGAATAAATTACACACTCCAAATTTGGGACCTGATCCTTCAAATATTTATTCATGCAAGTAACGATGAGATACAATACTGACTGAATGGGGCTGCTTGCATGAATAAGGACAAAAGCTTTCCAGCCTCTCTCAACTTTCTCTTTTTCATATCAGCCATTTGAAATTCTTTCTGCTTGTAGAAAATATTTTTTGAGGAGCAAGTAAAATATGTTCCCCATCGTCACCGTGATATCCAGGCGCATAGACATTTTGCCTGGGCTGGAAGACTTTCAGTACAATTTTGAAGGTCTCTTATATTTATAAAAGATTAAGGGGTAAATTTTGCTCGCATTCAAGTCTGTATTCAAACTTCTATTGGCTTCAAAGAGAAAAAGATTGGGGCCAGAATATGTGTCAACTTATTATGCTTATTTTTGAATATGTGTAAAGTTTCTAAATTATTATGCCTATTATTTTTCTTTGAAATGTTCCACCAATGGAAATGACTTTTGCCAACAGGAGGAGTCCAAAATATTTTTCATGCCAACTTAGAGTTCTCTGAAATAACTTAAAAGGATTGAAAGCCAATTCTCTTTCCTCACACTATAAATCAGAGACTACATGCTAAAAATATTAAATTTAATATTAAAAAAGTATGAAATAGAAAACTCCTGCACTGCACATCAAAAAGACCTTTTAATTTCCAAGCACATACAGTAGTAGATTTGGTATACAGTATTTGTTTAGTGCTTCAGTTTACCTCCAAATCTATCATATGTATTAGGCTCTTAAATTTTCCTAAACTTCGTAAGTGTGGGAAAAGGAAAAGAGTAGAAAAAGATTCTAAATATGTATAAGGTAAAAATCACTGTGTAGCTGTTTCATTAACTCTGTCAAATAAACACATAGAAGATAAGAAAGTGGGGGGGGCACTTTTGTTATTACCAGAAGCTCCTTTTTAAATAAAGGATAAAATGAGTTATTTAATATTTTCCAAGACTCTGACAATCATACTATGCCTAACTACAGCTGAGCATTAACAGACGTCTACTTCAATGAATACTTTCTTCTTTTTATATATCATTTAATACAGATTATTCAGTAGTCATAGAAGTGATGGCTAATAGGCACAAGGTATTGCTAACTTAATTGCACATTAATCTGAGCAGAAATAGAACAGTAATTTCTAGAACCTGAATTTGAACTGATCCCTGAAATACAAAATCTTTCCCATGGAATCTGACATTCCTTGATTGAAAATAACTGAAGTTAAACATAAATGGATGATTCTATTGCACAAAGGGTGGGCAGTTACTAACCCATATTTTGAAGATCTGGGTGCTTTATGGGATTGGTCATCAGATAGTAGAACCTTTCACTTCTAAATTACCAGTTCTAGTTTAGCTCAGGTCAATTTATTAACTAAAAATTGTTCCCATGTGATGGATGTTCAGTACCTTCTATCTCAATCCAGCTCCCAGAAGACAGGTGATCACAGTACAAAGGCACGACAGTAGCAGTAATTAGCACCCCTGTTGACCATTTCAGCAGAAAGGCCAAAGACTGAACTGGCACAGGGATTAAATTACTTTTTCATCCTGAGAGATGGTTCCTTCAGGTCAGGGTTGAAACCTATTGGTGGGACAAAGGGGCAGAGCTTGTATTGTTAGTGTCTGCTATACCTAGGGATATTCTGCAGATAAAGAACTTCAGCATGTGGGGTGACACTTAAATATCTTTCATGAGCATCCATATGTATTCTCTCTCACACACACTTTTCCTCTATGAAAGAAATATCCATATATTCTTAGAGAAATGTTTGTCTCAGTTCACATGCAGAACTTCTCAATGGGAGATCCAGGCTCAGAATGAGAATGAGGGCAGTGTTAGGTTTTTTAAAAAGCTAGATTTAAGATCAGCTTTGTACAAATCATTATTTATTGCACTGAAGTTGTTAATGAGAAAATTCATTACTAATTTGCAAAGGGTGACACCCAAGAGCCAATTATAGTGTTCTTATATTCAAATATATTTACTTTTGAATTACTTACAGCTTTTTTGTTGCCTGCCCTCTTGGTTGTGGCTGGATACTTGGAGCTCACTTAATCCATTAGGAAAGTATTGCTGGGAACCTTTAGTACTCTGTTTTCTGAATGTATTTAGTTAATGTAAAAGTAAGTATTGGATACATCTAGCATGGTCTGGTATTGGATTTCCCTCTGCTCTCTACCTAATAGCAAACACTTCCAGATGCTACAGGACTACTGTACTACGTCTGTCTTTATGAACATCTTAAATAATATCTTTAAGCTTGAGATATAGTATTGTGTCCTCCTGGGTTCTCTCAGTCTAATGTGAAGTATAAATTGTTGCAGTGAAAAAAGAACCACATGTAAAAATTTCAGCCAAAATCCTACCCTAACTGAAAAAGAACTTGTTTAGGGGAATACAGGCAGAGCAGATTGGCTAGTGGCTGATCAAAGGGCTCAGGAGGCTGTGATGTTGCACTCCATATATTTTATGGAAATATGCTTATGAGTGTGAATATGATTTATGCAAAGGGTCTACTGTAAGGTATAACAAAGGTTATAACCTACCGAATATATTCCTCCTATTTGTATGAATGTATCATTCTTGTATCTAAAGCTAGAAAAATGAAGTATAACTATAAGGTCCTATTGTAATTATGCAAAGTGTGGGCCAATAATGGTGATTTAGAATCTTGATGGCTCCCATTGACTAGGTTGTAAATGGTTTATTTACCTGACCCAGGAAGAATGGAGACTAGGGGTCTTAGTGACATGTGACCAATGTCACATGATATTGGAATCCATCTTAATCCTTGTACTTTTCCATTAATGAGGCGGGGGTGGGGACAAGCACAGACAAAAGATTCCCGTGTTGTGCCAAAGGGGGTGGAGGAGGACAAAAGGGGCCGTCAGTCATGAGAAAACCCCTGCTTACCACCCGAGATGTCTGCTAGAACTAACAAGAGCTATACCAGGGAAAGGATTGGACCTAGACTACGAAGGAGTCTAGTCTCTGAAAGAAGCTTATTGGAACATCTCTGAGGGTGATATATTACCTGTAATCAGTTTCTTACTGTATTAGGCTTAGACTTGCGTGTTTTTGCTTTATTTTGCTTGATGACTTACTTTGTTCTGTCTGTTATTACTTGAAACCACTTAAATCCTACTTTTTGTACTTTTTATTTATTAATAAACCCAGAGTAAGTGATATACCGGGGGGAGCAAACGGCTGTGCATATCTCTCTATCAGTGATATAGAGGGTGAACAATTTATGAATTTTACCCTGTATAAGCTTTATACCGATATATTTGGTCTTCAGGCTCCCAGAAAGGCTGAACACTGGGCTCTGGAAAGTCCCTGTTAACTGAGAAGCCCCTGGGCTGAGTGAATCTCAGTTTCAGTGAACTGCAGAGAGGCATGGCCCAACCTCTGGATGTGTGCTGAAGCTGACTGTAGTGTCTAACTCAGCAAGACAGGAGTGGAGGTGTTGTACCAATAAATTAAAAACCAGCAGGATCTTATTAAAGGGAAAAAGGCAAAATACCACATTTATTGTGAATACAGAAAGAATCATAGTAAGCAGTTAGTTACAGCTATAACATTCCATTCAATCTCATATTTATTCACACATTCATTCATACACACACACACACACAGGTTCTGCAAGGTTGTTATCATAGTTATCAGCCTTAGAGTTGCTCATGCCAAGCCACTGGCCAGGTGGCCTGGACATGAGGAGGGAGCAGGGCCTTGTCAGATGCTCATCTGATGCTCGTGGAAGTTGCTTTGCAGAATCAGACCCCAAAGTTCTCACTTTTTAGAGTCTCTTTTTATAGGAATTTCTTCCTAGGCCAGTCTGTGGGAATTGCTTCATCATGCTGTTGCTGAATCAATCAGCAGATGGCACATTCCTGACGGCTCCGTGCTGCTAGATGTTATCTTGTTCTTTAGTTCTCCCATTCTTGAGGCTGTTGGGTGGATTCCAGTCTGCCCTCCGGGGGTCCTCTGGTTATTTCCACTTGACGCCTTCTTCAGCCGATGGACACTGGATTCTTAGGCTGGCACCTCCCTGATCATTCAGTTATTATCCACACCAAACATCCATCCACATACATCCTCTATCTCTATTTTAATCACAATTGTTAATACAACAAAAGGGCGGGGAGTCTCTGGGTGCTGTTTCTGTTGTTAGAGTATTGCTTTGAGTCTCTCTCTCTGTGAATTGCTTTGAGAACAGACTCTGTCTTAGAATGTACTAACACAATTAGCAGCTTGCAAGTTTCACACATAGAGGGAGAGAAACAGTACCAAAAACCAAGAGACCTCTTAATTAGTAATACCCTGGAATTTAAACTATGGGGAATCAAACTCATTTGTGATTTTAATACAGAACTTCTTTAATATGATCCAACAGAGGGGCACCTGTTCTGGCAGGAGGGTTGTCCTCAATGGTATCCCAGCTCATTGAGTGATAGTCTTGAGGAGAGTCTCTGTGACCGAATCCGTCACAGAGGCATCCAACTGATACAAGGCCGTATTCCCAGGGAGCCAGTAGACAACGTATTTGCAGTACTCCTTACTTCTGTGTACTTCCAGTGCCTAGTGCCAGCTGGAGCTTGCAAAGAGGAGTGATGGGTTCTTGCTATGACCTCAGGATGGCTGACTGCCTGCTCAAGACTGCTAACAGGTACCATAGGCAGGCACCCATCTTGGTTCTTGGGAAAGCAACTTGGGAAAGAAACATATCCCACTTTGTGAGGCACTCATGCAGGAGCACACAATAGGATTTTCCCCATATTTAGTTATCTGAGGTATTGTAGCGAAACATTACTTTTTACTTTCAAGGTATGATTCTAACACAGACAAATGAGAAATAAGCAAGTATTATGCATGTGTGATAAACTCATGGATTGCCATTAATTTATCTGAATTCTACATATTTTACTGCATCTATCAGTTATATTTTACAGGGAAGCTTTTAGTGAAGGATTTTATAGGACTAATTTTTGAAATATTTCTTATGTGGAATTGGACATTATGGGCTACTTTCAGCCATATTAAGCAAGGGTTGGCTGTCACACCAGACAGATGTAAACTATTGTGAAATTGCAAACATTCAGCAAAGTACTTAAGCTTGTGCCAAACTCCAACCACATGAGTAATACCATGGACTTGAAATGACTTACTTTCATGTCATTCACTGGAGTTAATGGAACTGCTCATATGCTTGATATTAGACAAATACTTAAGTACATTTCTGAATAAAGGCCCAAATTAGGAAATATACAATTGAGAATGCATGGTTCCATCCCTCAAGCCCCAAACACTTGAAAGGATTGGCAGACATTTTTTTTCTAGACCTTATTATAGAATAGGGCAAATGTTGCTCCCCTTACTCATGCAGATGGTCCCATTGATTCATTACTTGTGTGTGTCAAGTAAATTGGATTCTGCTCCACATCATAAAAGAAATAAAACTATCCCAGAAAATCCAGATTATTCAGAAAGCTCCAGTGTAACCATATACTTTCAAAATTATATCAAATGAATTAACAATTTTTGTCTTCATTTTGGCATTCTTTATGCTACATAGGTAGGAAGGTCATTTGGTTGTACCATTAAAAAGATCTAATTCACAGAACAACGAATGGAGACAACCAATTTTGCTATGAGTCAGATTTTTATAAATACTGTTGCACCTTGAAGCTTTAGGGTTTTTCCCTACATACTTCAATATGTATGATGGATGCCTTTCAGAGCACTACAATATGAAAAGTTGCTGACATAACTAGACTGTGTATTTTATAACTGCACAGAGTGATGGCAATCCAGCTCAGAATATGACTATTTAATAGATAATGCCATCTTATTCTTGTCTACTGTGGTTTACTAGCAAAAGGCAGTGAACCTTGAAAGAATGCTAATCTTGAGAGAATATAGTAAAATTGGAATTGCAAGCCAACTGGGTACTGGTCAGGAAGAACACTTTTTAAATATAGAGCACTACGCCATATGTTTACAGTCAGTGAATCCTGTGGGGAAATAGAAAACACAAAGCTAGTCTAACCTTGCTGATTATACTGAAATGAAAATGAACTGCTCCTCCCAATTAATTGACAAAATTAATCTGGGAAGGATGATGTTAGCAAACTTTCACAAAAGAGTGAAAGCAGCTATTATGCGCCATACTGTGATTAAATATCAAGAGTATCAATCACAATAATCAGAGCTTTCTAAAAAAAGATCGTAAGTACATAAGCAGTTTTAAAAGGTGGGGTTTTTTGCACTCTTATTTCTTAAAAATGGTTTTGCTTTTTTTAATCATGATTTCCCCCCCATCAGACACTCTCTCATGTTGTTGACTAGAGCCTTTGTGGACAATGTGGTTGGGGGTGGGTGGGTAGGAGGAAAATAATACTTCTAGTGTTTCATTTAGAAGAGTGGTTAATACATATGCACAATAAACTAAACAAATAAAAGTTGGAAGTCTTTAACATGCAGACTGAAAGCCCAATCAGATATGAAGGTATATGGTTAGCTATTGAGACCCTGCTTCAGCAAGGCACTTAAGCACATGTCTTGTTTAAGTATGAGTAATCTAATGGACCTGGGGCTACTCACATGCTTAAAGTTATGCATGTGCTGAAGTACCTTGCTGGAACAAGTGCCTGGATTTCAGCATTCATTAGGAATCTGAAACAGCTCCATTGAAGGCAATAGAAATAATCCCATTGATTTTAATGGGAACTGGATTGCGGCCTAACTCAGTGTCTGAAAAATACAATGAGGCACATTCGAATATCTGTGTGTGATACATTAATATTTTTTTTTGTGGTCATGTTTGTGAAGTGAGCTTTGCATCAGGACTAAACTAATTATTTCACACAGATATAGTGATCGGCTGCCAAGCAGTAACAATAAATATCCAATCACTTTGTTTGCTATGTTTCATGATCCCAACTTCCATGACTTTTTATGCAAGCATATTTCATCCCATAGATTGTTCACAAACTATTTGAAGTGATTATTGCTTCGGGCATTTGGTATTCCTCACCCTTCAATAATTAGTTTGTTTTGACAAACACAAGGAGGTGTTTCTACTCCCTAATTGGTTGGACAGAACTCTTAGAATCAGGTTTCCAGTGCAAATATTTGCAATACAAAATTTGTTCTCTGTGAATATTCTGCAATGTTCATTTAAAATCTGCTATTTGCTGAAGATTCCTACCAGTTAATATGTTCACTAGAATTTTAATGGAAGTGAACCCAAAAGAGGCATGGATCCAGGGGAAGTGAATTTGTAAAGAAAATGTGAATGAATGTTCAAATTTATTTTTTTCAGTATTCATCCAGCCCATGACTTACATTCAAACCAGTGACCCAGAGGTGAAAAGATACGTACCCTGTTACTGATGCCCATAGCTATCCAGAACCAGTAATACTATGCTAATAGAGAGAGAGCAAAAGACCTTATAGACATCAGGATTTTACAATATCATGGTGCAATCTGGGATATAAACCACAGAGAGGTACTCAGTTTGAAAGCATGGGGCTCAGTAGGACCAGGAGTAGAACTGGGTGAATAATGGGGATTTTTGGTTTGCTGTCAGTTCTGGGGGGACAAAGAGGGGAGATTTTATTTTTACTGAAAAAATTCAGTGACATCCTCACAAATTTGTGTAATGTTTCTGTGTCACTGAATCTATGTTTCTTGCTGAAAAACGGTTTTTGCATGAAAAATTTTGTCTAGCTCTACCCAGGGGTCTTTCCATCAATCAGGGCTGGCTGCATGAAAAGTTGCAGACCTTGATTTTAAGACACTTTTGAGTGGTCATGTGCAGAAAGATATTTTAAATCACTTTTAAAAACAAATATATATTTGTATTTGAAACAATAATTCATCTGCTTTTCAGTTTTCTAGCTTCTGTACAAAGAAACAGCTTTGAACTGAGAGGAAGTATGGAAAACTTCGCACAAATAGAACTTTTTGGAAACTTTTTATATGCATATCCTAAGGGATTATAGCAGAGTCCTGTATAGTCCATAGCATTAATTACCTGCATTACTACTGTAATTTGTGGCTGCATGCACACATATCATGGCTGACAATGGGAATGGCACCTGGGATCTTCAGGACCAAATGTACAGATTTCTAACGTTTAAGCTAAGAGAGGACTCCTTTATCTGTAAGTAGCAGGCTGTTACAGTTTCTGGGGCAGACACTGGGGGAAGACAAGATCATATACTCTAAGCCACTGCTACAATATAATATTTAAAATTTATGAACAATCTTTGAATGCAGTCTTTTGATTGAAATATTAGAAATGCTGGACCTTGCGACCAAATGTATAATTTTGAAAATGTATTGGTAATAGTGATAATTAATAACCTGCTCCCATTATATGGAATTGCACTGATTCATCAGGCATTGGCTAATGCCTAATGATCTGATCCAGAAACTATTCAAGTTGCTGGGAATCTTTCCATTGACTTTAATAGGCACTGAATCAGGCCCTCAGACAGGATACTGGGACAGATGATCCTATATTGTAGCCTGATCTGACATGGCAAATCACAAACCCTGAACATCCTTCATTAAACGTTTTCCCCAAATTTCATAACACTTATAAGAGAGATTTTGTCAGAATTTCTGGAAAAAAGTAATTAGCATTGTGTTGTTAAAAAAAAAAATTGTCAAACATTCTTGACCAATTCTATTTAAAAGAACATTTGGAAAGCAATAAGAGTTAGATTATTATTATTTTCCATAAGCCTACCATAGATAGCATTTTTTCCCTGCGATGTGACTATTACTACATATTCTATATACAGATTGTTTTTAATTTTGATGCATTTATTCCAGACAATAGACAAGTATGTTTTTTTTAAATAGTGTACTTCTGCAAATGCTTTTAAGTTGTTGATACAATTAAGCACCAAATAGCTAGATAATTTTGAATCTTAACTTTTTAAGTGCTAAAATCAACAAAACTGTACAGATCATCACTCCACTTGCTCTCAGTATGACCAGTAGCCATGCCAAGTGCTCCCTTGGAGAATTTTTGAGCAAGAAAGGCCCCCAGAAGATATTTTCGTGAAGGTCAACATGTATTTCTATTGGAAAATGCTCCAAAAAGGGCACTAGACACTGCCACTGGTCTAAGAATGCACAAAACACTGATCAGTGTACATTCTACTCTGCCTAAAGACCGAGGGGAATCTGAGACTCTGTGGCCCCATACCTTTTCCCAACAGAGGGAGAAGGAAGAGGCACTCACTTAAGCTATTTCGCCTATTTCTTCCATGAGGTAAAGAAGTTACCTTTGCCACCTGCCCACATCTCCACAACAGGAAAGGAAGAGAAATGCCTCATCTCTCTCCCCTGATGACATTGGTGGTGGTTAGGAGAGAAGAGTCAACACAAGTAAATACTAAATCAAAATTCTCTCAAATCATCATGTACTTTGTTTAGGTTTATGTTGTTATGAAGGGTGCATCTTGAAGCACTTGCTCTATCTTTCCTTGGTTGTTCTTTTAACTGCTACGGTGACTTATTTGCATCATGTCTTTTTTACTCAAGTAGACCCACTGTGATGGGATGTGTCCACCACATACCTGAGGAAGTGAAAGATGGGCTAAAATCACATCTCTGCAATTTGACCACAACCACCACCTGTTACTGCAAGGGTGTGGAAGGGGGAAAAGTGCAGTCTGCTGTGGAGGATCAGTGACTCTCTCTGATTCAAAAGAAAGAAGAGAAATGGGCTTATGGAGAAGTAAAGCCTGCTTTAGGGCTGGCAACCCCGAATTTGTAGCAAACCTTGGCACTCTTGGGACAGATGAGTTAAGTCTGGCCCTGTTTCTCTCATGTTTCCTGTTTTTATCTTTGTAACAAATTATCACTGTCTATGGAGTCTAATCTAGTTTTTTTTTAATTATTATTATTTCCTGGCCTTTTGTGCTGTGGCATCCCCTGATGTCCCAGTGAAGGGAATTGAAGATTTCCTGAGTAGGGACTTCAAAATTTTTCCCCAAATCTATCTATTTACTTTTACAACTTATGTGGGATGACGTACTTGAGCTAATCAAAACTCTTCATGTATATGGTTGTACTGTACATCAAAATTGCAAACAAGCTCGCACACAGCTCATGTTTTCTTAAGGAAGCATATTGATTCTGACTTACTCTAGGGAAATCTTAATTTCTTGTTTGAGTTCCCCCAGTGTCCCTTTCAATTGTTATGGATGAGGCAAATTGGCATCTAGACCATAAAAATGACTACTTACTCATAATGCAAGATGATAAGGGCCTTCATAAAGGTTTCCCCAGGCTCAATGTGCAATCATTGGTGCATATGTTTCACCCTTCCTCTAACTGTTCAGTATAGTGCAACAGTGAAATGTGTCATCATCCTAAACTAACATATAATTAAATTAGTGTGCCTGCCAGAAGTAACAGATTTCAAAGTAAGATCAAAAATATAAATGGTAATATTATGCAAATTGCTTCTAAGGCAGTAAAGTAACATGCACAAAAACAATATATTTGTATGGCAACTCCGATATCCTTTCTAAAAAGCAACATTGCATGGCATTGGTTTATTCATTTTATGAACATTGCCTTAGGGAAAAAATTGCCCTTTTGTGCTGGTTGCTTCCACAGCAGACAGGTATCTGTATGAGAGCTGAGGATGATACTCAAGGCAGGGGTTATGAGATTTGTGATTATATGGATGCAGTGACCCTAGCAGCTTTCAAAGTAGCTGGGATTGCTAGCCACTCTTAAGAGTTGACTTAAAGAGCTGTCATAGGAAACCATTTGCAGTGCACAATAAGTTTGTATGGGTCCTACAAAACCCCAGGACCTATGCTACATGTTCTTGACAGCCATCTACTGACACCTTATCTATTAACTATTTACATATACACAGACACAGTCACTCCTATAATAGCTACCATTGTTGTTTTTCATCCTGCGTAGCAGTGTAGTTGCTTTGGGAAGCGACGCTGTTATACCGATCTAACCCCTGGTATAGACAGCACAATGTTGATGTGAGGGCTTCTCTCGTCAACAAAGCTACCACTTCTCATGGAGGTTGATTAACTAAGCCAATAGGAGAAGCTCTCTTGTTAGTGTAGTAGTGTCTTCGCTGAAGTGCTACAGCTGCCGTAGCAATTTAGCTGTAGACCTGCCCTTAGCCTGGCTATTCCCTAACTTTTAAAACTTCCTTTTGCAACCATATTACGCTATTACTATGTAGGGGGCTTTTCTTTTTAAGGAATTGTGCAGTACGTGCAATCATTCAATAGGCGCGTGAAGTGAACGTCATGCCATACACCTGCTTTTCTCTTTTTACAAGTTGTACCTTGTGTGGTGCCCAACAACCACGCTGGGGCCAGAGACCCTCTCTAGTCATTGAAGCAGTTCCCAACTGTTGCTACATGTCAGCACATGGGATTCTGCAGCACCCCTCCCCTAGACTTCCTACCTGGAAAGCTAAGCTACTTAAATATACCATTCCTGATAACATACTATGAAACAACGAGATTTCGGGATGGCATAGCCTACGTGATCTGAAATCCAGATGCACAACATGCTCTCTGCTTCATTATGGTGTATGGCTCATGCCACTGAACTATATAAGCAATTTCCATTTTGTTGTTGATTTGCACATGCTGTTATAAAAGAGTAACATAAAATGAACTATTTTTCTTGTCATAGGGATCTGAAGAGAATGTGTGAGGGGAGAGGAGTAAGTGTGCCAGGAAAAGAGGACCCCAAACATTAGGAAGGGTCATGTAAAAGAACAAAAGAAGGAAGATGAGAAGCCTTAAGTTTACTACACCCACCTCGGCTTCAACTCAACAGCTTCATTATTTAACATTCTGTACTGCTGATGCACTCCATTTAAACATGTAGGCTGAATTACACTCCTGGGAAACAAAACATGAGGCTGCCCCCTAAGGGACTGTCACAAAGCATCAATATCCGCATAGTCAAGTTAGGGATCATCTAACAATTACAATACATACTCCAAACAATAAAAATTCTTTCATAATACTGCTACTTAGCTTTTAGATAGGACTTTTCATCCATCTCTCTCAAAATCTGTACAAAAAGTGACAGGTATTTTTATCCCCCTTTAGCAGATTTGGAAAATGAAACAGTGCGGGGAATAAAAATGTTGGCTTGGCATGTGGCAGGAAAGATGCAAGATCAGGTTTCAGAGTACAGATTTTCCCCTACTATAAGAAGTGACAGTGCTGGAATAGGCTGCAGGGTTGGTCAGCCAACTGCCATCACTCCAGCCCTTCAATGGAGATTGGCTGTTGACCACATTTGGCAACTCTCCCTAGTCTGGTTTTAAATTGTGCTCTCTGCTCTAGTCTTAGATCAATACAAACCTTCTCTTTGTTGGAGCTGACTATGAAAATTAATAATGTAATCAGCACAGTATTTCTTGATATTTACTTTCACACACCTCCCTCCCCTCCCCGATTTTAAATTTTTACCATGCCACAGAAACGTCTATTGACAATTCATTACTATGCCGTAGGAGCTGTTGGGGCAAAACTGGAGGGCTTGGGATCTGGGTAGGGAACATTCAGGGCTGTACTCAGCTGAGTAGGCCGGGGAGATAATTTGTGCCTTTTGGTAACTCTGTGGCTGAGAGGCTTTTAGCAATGGGCAGGAGATGTTTCTCTTCCTCTTCACTGACTCTGCTCACAAGGTGAAGATTTGAAATGCTTGGTGCGTGGGAGTGGAATATGAAGTCATACTGCCTCTCATAGCAGCTCTTGACAACAAGCAGCTTCCCCACTGCCCTTTAGCTGAATATTTGCCAGTGAATCTAAAAGCAATGGAAAAGTATATTAGCTGGATATTTCTGTTAAAATGATCCTCAGTTAAATAGGGGACAACGTTGAAATGACAGATGCTATCCCGAGGCTTCAGAGCTTGCACCTGTCCTAGAGCTGTTGTTTCAGGCTCTTTGGGACACTCACCATCATTTTGTACCCAATTATTATTTGGAACGTTTTTTTTCCATAACCATAGAAATGTGTATTTTTAAGTAACTTCAGCTGCACTATTATGTGGCAAATTTTGTGGCTACAGAAACATGGACTGCATAAGACCCAGTCCATAATGTATATTTTTGTCTGTTTTATACAGGTAATGATTTGTATTGTGGTAGTGCTTATGTGGTAGCTTATGCTCAAATAAATTTGTTAGTCTCTAAGGTGCCACAAGTACTCCTTTTCTTTTTCCGAATACAGACTAACACGGCTGCTACTCTGAAACCTGTCAGTATTCATGAGTTCAGCATGCTACTTGGTTTCCAGTGTTCATAAATCCAGGGTCGTGATCAGGAGAGAAAACTTTTTTTAAAAAAAAGTCTAACTAAAAGCACTGAGAATAGAAAAGAAATATATATGTTGCCACAGCAATTGACAATAATATGTAAATTTTGCTGGGGACTTTGTGCTTCAACTTTTAGTCCAGATTAGAATGTCTGGGCTCTTGCTACTTGTATTCTTTAAAGCTCACTTTGGACCCAGTCCCGCAAGGTGCTGAGCACCCTGAACTCTCAGGGAGGACGTTCATTACCCTGTAGCACTATGCTCCTTCTGAGCAGCTGTGACTTGTAGTAATAAACAAGACACAGTGATATTTGGATTTCTGAAAAGCAGCGGAGTGTTATAGAAATGAAATGAAAACCTGTTACCTCTATGGCCATAAGCAGTACAACCTGTAGTGGTCACTGCCAAGTGCTCTGTGGTGGTTAAATAACCCAGAAATCTCAGGAAGTGCCAATGGCTTTAGGCGGATGAACACCTGAGGAAGGTAGTGGAACCTTTGATGGAGGAAATGCCATCAAAAGGCGGATGAGTAAATTCACTCAGTGTTTTTGCCAATGGCATCCACGCAGGGGAGATTGGGCACTTCAGCTGTGGCTGATAACCAATCTAGGAGTGGAGCACCAAAAAAGGCAGATGGAAGATCTCCTCTGCACTGGCAACTCATGCAGCGTAGCTGGTTCCAAATGTATCAACTCCCGTCCTTCCTTTGATCCAAACCAGCGAAGTCGAGAGGGGGACAGTGACAGATGGGCAAAGCAGCGCCTCCATATCAACCACCCAGGCTATTGCAGCCGCATTACATGGTGAGGACATTCCATCCTTGCTGGCAGCATGCACACAACACGGAAGGTGGCAGTTACGCGTTATAAGCTCTCCTTTGATTCTCATAGAGGAGGGCGCCCAGGGTCACCTTTGACGGTGGGAGGAATCATTGCATTCCATTGGTCAGCCACCACCTGCCACAAAGCTGGGCAGCCCCTGGACATTTAGGTTCTGACCCACCATGGTCTGTCTGCCTCAGGGGGTGCGTGGGGCTAGACCAAAAGTTGAAAGACAGATGGAAACCTGGCAAAAATAAGAAATCAAGAACTTTCCTGCTTGGAAGCGTGGATGTCAGGACCATGTGTCTGGGATTGACAGACTATGACAACCTACAATACACAAGCAGCATACGGAATTCAGCTTTGATAGACCATGAGCTGTACAAACTCAGAGTTGACATTGCAGCACTCCAGGAAACAAGACTTGCAAATGCTGGTTCTGTCCAAGAGGCCAATTATACCTTCTTTTGTTCAAGAGGCCATTTTTACCTTCTTTTGGTAAGGTAATAGCAGTGAAGAAAATTCTCTGCATGGTATTGTTTTCACTGTGAGAAACAAGTGGGTAAAGTTCCTAGAAACACTCAATGGCAACTCAGAGCATATCATTTCACTTAAACTTCAGATGACCGTTGGCTCTGTGAATATCATTAGCGGTTATGCGCCAACACTCAAATCTAGCCCTGAGGAGAAGGATACATTTTATGACTCTCCATCAAGTCGTCAAAAGAATACCATCAATTTGAGCAACTTTTCCTTCTCAGTGAATTCAGTGCAAGAGTCGGTGCAGACAACAACTCATGGCCAGATTGCCTAGGACATTTTGGCATTGACAAATGAATGAGAACGGCTAACAATTTCTTGAATTCTGCGCCCCAAATGAAATGTGCATTATCAATTAATATTTTAGAGGAAAAAATTGCCCCAAAGTGTCATGGCGACATCCATGATCCGGTCACTGGCACCAATGAGACCTTGTTATCATCAGGAGGGAAGACCTATCCTAAGTGGAGAACACTCGAACATTCTACAGTACTGATTTGTGACACTGACCACTCCTCGATTATTAGCAAAGTGAAGATTACAGCCAAGAAACTACATAGAACAAAACCTAGGAGCAAGCCCAAAATCAATGCTATTAACAACAAAAAATGGAGAAAATGCCAGGAGTCTGTGAAGGCTTTTGAACTTAGCATGCATGGAAAGTCACTACCAGAGAAGGCAAAGGAATTTTGGGAACATTTAAGAACAGCAATCCATGAAACAACTTTTCCTAAATTTGGGGGGAAACAGATCATGAAAACAGGACTGCTTTGAAGAAAATGAAGGGGAACCATTACCTCTCATGAACCTTAAGAACATAGCCTATCTGGAATACAACAAGAAGCCAACAGAGAGCACCAAAGTGAGACCTCGACATGCGAAAACCGAGGTACAGTGAGCAAGAAGATGCTGTGCAAATCATTACTGGACCAAGTTCTGTGAAGAGATACAGACATCCTCAGACACAGGAAACCTCAAAATCATGTATGAGTATCTAAAGAAAGCTCTAGGCCCCACTATCAAAAAGGTTGCCCTTCTGAAAGTGGTGAAATCATTACAGATAAAAGCAAGCAGTTGTCTCATTGGATTTAACACTATTCAGAGCTATATGCACAAGAAAGAAACATCTCCAGTGAATCACTGGACCAAATACTAACTGTACAGGTTATGCCAGAGCTAGATGTGGAGCCCACTGTAGAAGAGCTAAGAAGGCCATTGATTTGCTATCAAGTGACAAGGCTCCTGGAAAAGATGGCATCCCAGCAGAAATCCTCAAGTACAGGAAAGACAGCCTACTATCTAAAGACTAATATCTTAATCAACTGCTACTTAAATGCTGGAAAGAGGATAAGATACCATAAGAGATGCATGATGCAAACATCATCACTCAATATGAAAATAAAGGTGAAAAGGGCAACTGCAACAACTACAGGTTGCTACTAAGTGTTGCAGGAAAAGCTTTTGCAAAAATCTTAGTGCACCTACAACAGTTTGCGAATTGTCTACTCTGAATCACAATGTGAATTCAGGGCTGGAAGATCAAGTGCAGAGAGCAAAACCGACCATTGTACATCGCCTTTGTGGACCTAACCAAAGCATTCGACACAATCAGCAGAGAAAGTCTATTTGCAATACTAGAAAAGATAGGATGCTCACACACCCTGTTAAAGTGTTATACTTTCATTCCATGACAACATGAGAGCAACTGTCCACTTCGATGGGTCCACTTCAGACAGCTTTGAGATGTGGAGTGGAGCAAAGATGTGTTCTTGCCCCCACGCTCTTTGGAATCTTCTCTGTATTCCTGAACTGTGTGTTTAAGGACATGAAAGATGGAGTGTATCTCCACACAAGATCAGATGGGAAACTCTTCAACCTGTAACAACTCAAGTCAGACCAAAGTCAATAAGGTGCTAATCAGGGAACTTCTATTCCCTGCTGCTGCTGCCTTCATAGTCTACAATGAAGATCTAATACAAAAACTCATAGACTGTCTTTCAAGTGCCTGTCAGGCATTTGCTCTCACCATCAGCATTAAGAAAACTCTTCTATTAGGACAAGATCCTTCAATCACCTTAAATGCAAACCAGCTAGAAGTAGACTAAAAGTTCAGCTACTTAGGTTCTATAGTGACCACCAACCTCTCACTGGATGAAGAACTAAATGTTCGCATTGGAAAGGCTGCCATCACCTTTAGCAGACTAAGTGGAAGTTAAATCCTAGTGAGGAAAATAGAAAGGAGCATACACTCTGGCCAAAAAATAATTTGAAGTACAGCTACCCAAAGACTCAAAAATTAATAGAAATTTTTTTTAAGTACATCAGAAGCAGGAAGCCTGCTAAACAACCAGTGGGGCCACTGGACGATTGAGATACCAAAGGAGCAGTCAAGGATGATAAGGCCATTGCGAGAAACTAAATGAATTCTTTGCATCGGTCTTCACGGTTGAGGATGTGAGGGAGATTCCCAAACCTGAGCCATTTTTTTAGGTGACAAATCTGAGGCACTGTCCAAGATTGATGTGTCATTAGAGGAGGTTTTGGAATGAATTGATAAAATAACCAGTAATAAGTCACCAGGACTAGATGGCATTCACCCAAGAGTTCTGAAGGAACTCAAATGTGAAATTGCAGGACTACTGTCTAGTCTGTAACCTATCATTAAATCAGCTTCTGTACCAAATGACTGGAAGATAGCTAATGTGATGCCAATTTTTTAAAAGGGCTCCAGAGGTGAAACTGGCAGTGACAGACTGGTAAGCCTAATTTCAGTATCAGGCAAAGAGGTTGAAACTATAGTAAAGAACAAAATTGTCAGACACATAGTGGAACATAATTTGTTGGGGAATAGTCAGCATGGTTTTTGTAAAGGGAAATCATGCCTCACCAATCTACTAGAATTCTTTGTGGGGGTCAACAAGCATGTGGACAAGGGGGATCGAGTGGATATAGTGTATTTAGATTTTCAGAAAGCCTTTGACAAGATCCCTCACCAACGGCTCTTAAGCAAAGAAAGCAGTCATGAGATAAGAGGGAAAGTTCTCTCATGGATTGGTAACTGGTTAAAAGATAGGAAACAAAGGGTAGGAATAAGTGGTCAGTTTTCAGAATGGAGAGAGGTAAATAGTGGTGTCTGCAGGGGTCTGCACTGGGCCCAGTCCTATTTAACATATTCATAAATGATCTGGTAAACGGTGATGTGGCAAATTTGCAGATGATACAAAACTACTCGAGATAGTTAAGTCCCAGGCAGACTGCGAAGAGCTACAAAAGGATTTGACAAAACTGGGTGACTGGGCAACAAAATGGCAGATGAAATTCAGTGTTGATAAATGCAAAGTAATGCAAATTGGAAAACATAATCCCAACTATACATATAAAATGATGGGGTCTAAATTAGCTGTTACCACTCAAGAAAGAGATCTTGGAGTCATTGTGGATAGTTCTCTGGAAACATCCACTTGATGTGCAGCGGCAGTCAAAAAAGCAAACAGAATATTGGCAATCGTTAAGAAAGGGATAGATAATAAAACTGAAAATATCATATTGTCTCTATATAAATCCATGGTATGCCCACATCTTGAATACTGCATGTAGATGTGGTCCCCCAATCTCAAAAAAGATGTATTGGAATTGCAAAAAGTTCAGAAAAGGGCAACAAAAATGATTAGGGGTATGGAACGGTAGCTATATGAGGAGAGATTAATAAGACTAGGGCTTTTCAGCTTGGAAAAGAGACTACTAAAGGGAGATATGATAGAGGTCTATAAATTCATGACTGGTGTGGAGAAACTAAATAAGGAAGTGTTAACTACTTCTCATAACACAAAAACTATGAGTCAGCAAATGAAATTAATAGGCAGCAGGTTTAAAACAAAAGGAAGTATTTTTTCACACAGTGCACAGTCAACCTGTGGAACTCCTTGCCAGAGGATGTTGTGAAGGCCAAGAGTATAACAGGGTTGAAAAAAGAACTAGATAAATTCATGGAGGAGAAGTCCATCAATGGTTTTTTGCCAGGATAGGCAGGGATGGTGTCCCTAACATCTTTTTGCCAGAAGGTGGGAATGGGCGACAGGGGATGCATCACTGATAATTAACTGTTCTGTTCATTCCCTCTGGGGCACCTGGCATTGGCCACTGTTGGAAGACAGGATACTGGGCTAGATGGACCTTTGGTCTGACCCAGTATGGCTGTTCTTATGTTCTAAAACAGAGGTGGGCAAACTATAGCCCGTGGGCCAGATCTAGCCCATGGGACCCTCCTGCCCAGCCTCTGAGCTCCTGTCCCAGGAGGCTAGCCACTGGCCCCTCCCCCGTTGTTCCCCCTCCCCTGCATCCTCAGCTTACTGCGCTGCTGGCACAATGCTCTGGGCGGTGGAGCTGCGAGCTCTTGCTGCGCAGTAAGGTGCAGAGCCGTGGCCTGACCGGGTGCTCTGTGCTGCATGGTGGTGTGGCTGCCTGTCCTGTTGCTCTGGGCGGCATGGCTGTAGCGCCGCCAGCCACCAGTGCTCCAGGCAGCATGGTAAGGGAGCAAGGAGGTTTGGATAGAGGGCAGGGGAATTCGGGGTGGTAGTCAGGGGTGGGGGATGTGGATGGGGGTGGGGCGGTCACAGGGCGAGGAACGGGGGGGTTGAATGGGGGCAGCAGTCCCAGGGGGGCAGTCAGGAAGGAGGGGGGGTTGGATGGGGTGGCGGGGGGCGGTCAGGGGACACGGAGGAGTGGATGGGCAGGGGTCCCATCATATCTTGCAGACAAAGGATCCCAACAACTTACAGAAATATGACCTGCAATACTAGACTAGATCAATATAGAGTTGGGCAAGAATTTTTTGATGAAACTATTTTTGTTCGAAAATGCCAGTTCATCGAAACCTTTTCTGCAGGAACATACCAGCTTTGACAACTATTTCATCAAGACATTTCTCAGGTGGAATTTCTAATAGAGAGACTGAGGGACTCTAGAATATGGAATAGCCTTGCAGATAGGGCACTTACCTGGGCATAAATCCCTGCCATAAATCAGGCAGAGCAGGGACTTGTACCAAGGTCTCCTGTAACTGAGGTGAGTGCCCTAACTACCAGGATATTGGCTTCTCTCTCTCCTTGGTTTTTCATCAAAAATGGGAATTAATTCAGAGGACTCCTATGGGCCTTTGTTATCCAGGAGGTCAAACTAGATGATTACAGGGGTCCCTTCTGTCCTTATATAAGAATTGTTTCTTTGAAGATTTCTGGAGCCTCTAGTATTTGGAGCAGGAATTGAAATTTGGCAAAGAGGATTTCCTTGATGTCTGTCTTGGAGTCAGCAAAAATCCACCCAGATTTTCAAAGCATTACAATTCAGATAAACCACCATTTGCATATGCTCAGTAGAGGTTTTTAGAAGCTGCTAAAAATCACTGAACGTTCCAGCTGTACTGAGCTGGCTGCAGCACCACAGAGGCAGATCAACATTTGCAAATGGGATTGATGCAGCACAGCAGGAGCAGTGTTTAATTTGCAGTATGAGACTCCAGTACACAGTAAGGAGAGTGAAAGAGGCAAAGGGTATGAAGAAGAGAAAAGATGTTTTTTCTGGTTAAGGCATTACACTGGGATGAAGGGCGATGCATTCTATTCCTGGCTCTACCTCTGATGGCCTTCCTGACACTGGGCAAAAACTGCATCAGTATACATGTGTGCAAGGGTGCTAAATTAAAATTGCCCCTGCAACCTTAAACCTGTCACTTTCTAACTTTTGAGGCTTTGATTCTGTAACCTTAACATTCTTTTTGCTTTTCTACCTTTGTTGCAACTGAATTTCTCATTCTTTTTATTTCCTCTTGTGTAATACACTCTTAACAGATAGCTGTGGTATTCCTTGTACCTTTAAGAAAATGAATGCAAACTTCTCTATCCTGATGCAAGGGGAATCAAAGGGATTCCATTTCGCTCACTTAGAACAAAGACAGGGAGGCATTCAAATTGACTGTGGAAAAAATAAATAGAGCTGAAGAACACCTACACACTCCCACACCATGCAGCCTCTCATTTTGATGCTGTTAGGGAAAGGGACTGCAATCCAGTTTAGACAGGAAATAACTGTATATTACTTTCTGAACCTGGAAAAGTTTTAGCTGGGGGGAAGCAAATCAAGAAGGAAGAAAGTGGGACCCAGTAAACTTCTCTATTTGGCCAAAATCTGTCACCAGCACCACCAGAAAGGAGCGGAAGAATGATGCCCTCAGCATTGTTTTTTATGCATTCTTGGGCCAGTGGATCTTCCCGTCTAGGAACATCTTAGAAACAGCACACTTTTCCTGCATTTGTTAAAGGGCACATATAATAAGATCTTCTCTATCGCTAGAACTCAGCAACACAACCAGATTGTAGAATTATGGTCACCTTTGCTGTTCATGTCTCTTGGGACTGGATCCTTTGGTTACTCTGGTCTGGAAATCTCTGGGCCAAATTCTGCTTTTACTTACACTGGTCCAACCCCACTGAAGTTATTGTGGTACCACCATTATATAGGAAGTTGGACAGTAAAAAGACAAGACAAGCCTGTTCTTTTTGTCTGCCTATCATTCTTTATTTCTGTACCTGGGGACCTATATCTCTGTTTCTAATCTTTTCCCCTCTCTCTAGAACCTAATCATGCTCCCACAGAAAGCAATGGCAAAAATGTGTGCATCCTACATTGTCTTTTTTGTATATTCTCCCCTATCTCTCCTTCAATCATCTGTGTTTAACAAATGGCACTGACTTTACCATATTTCTTCTGGGCACTGCCTTTTCTATATTTCCACATCAAACCTCCCCATCTGGTAACAAGTATGAGCATCATCTTAGAATCCTATCACCCAGCATTTTTAAATGAGTTGAGTTAATGGAGCACGCATCATTTTTAAAGTTTGGTATCATAAGTACATAGTGAATGCAAGATGAAGCAGATCTGAAATTATATACCTCTCTAATGATCCCTAGTTGGTTCTTTACTCATCTAACACATTAAACAAATCTTTTCTCCTCTACTTATTCTGTGTATGTGTGTGTGTGAGAGAGAGAGATGCATATGCACCAAATAAGTAGAGGAGGAAATATATGTAAATACAGTAATATCCTCCCTTATGTGTGGGAAAAGGCTTAGGAAATTCTCTATTCAGGACTGTACTGATATTATATATATAGATCTGTGTATATATATATATAGATATATATAGATATATATAGATCTGTGTGTGTGTGTGTGTATGTATATATATATATATATATATATATATAGTGGGACTGCGTACTGAATTTTGCATGTATGTTACGTAGCCTTATATAATTCAATTATATAATGCCAGTTTCATTTTCATTCTCCAAGAAGGTAATTGTAAACAATGTGTTTCAGTAATTGCTAACATCTGTGTCTCTATTCCTCTCCAAAATGTTCCTTTTAGATACTGGGGTCTACATTTGACCAGTCCTAATTACCTTATGCCCTGGATATAAATTTAAAACAACTTAGTTTACGTTCTACTCTTCCTGAGTCAGGTGAGTTGTCTCAGAGGTGTTAACATGACCCTGTCACTGTACACTACTACATAGTTAAATGTAGTTTTAAAGCTTTAAGTATAGTGACCTCAGTCTGCTCAGTCTAATGGCAAACACACTCAAGAATTCTTACCAAATTCTGGAAATATATTGATCAGGATACAAAAGAGAAAAAGAATCAGAATAAGACATAAGTATTTCGGGGGGAAAATTGAGTGATTATGCAGAACAAACGTAACCAAACCATCAAAGTCCCTTTTTCAGAGAGAGGATATTAGTTAGAGATCTTATTTTGTCAGATAATCCTTCTTCGTAGGGAGGAAAGATTAGTTCGGTTCTTCAATTCTACGGTATGAATAATGGCCATTTTCCCGGCTTCTGACAAAACAGATGGGAAAAGGATGGGGGGAAAGAGAGAGGATAGTAAAGGTGGGGTAAATGTTGCTCTTGATGATGATAGAGGATAGCAGTTAGCTAGTCAATCAAGGACAAATGCTCTGCATTGGTAGGTTGGCCAGACAGTTGTTCTTTCCTTAGTGACTGTCCAAGTAGCAGTATGGCCCTTTCTGAAAAATGGGTAGCCCTAATGTCCAAGTGTGTGCTATTGTTGAGTGCCTAATGGTTGTTGCATTTGTTCAGAGTCTCCCCACTTCTGTCATCTAACACACACATTTTGTAAAGCATTTGGGGATAACTTGAAAGGTATTGTATAAAACCCAATTCTGTTCTGTTAGTGCTGGCCTTGTTTTTCCTGCTTACAAGAGCTTTCAATTATTTAGTGATTTAGAATCAACCTAAAGTCCAACGCTTTGGAGAATTTCACTATCAAGTTTTCAGAGATATATTATTGAGACACTGCTGCTCACAGTGCTGGCCTTCACCCTGTCCAGTCAGTCCTCTTTTTAATCAGCATGTATAGCTGTAAATTTCATTTCCTTCTGCTGTTTAATGAATTCACACTTTTGCTCTTACATTCTTCCTGGAATCACATCCCTGTCTATTGCGTGTAGTGTGTGTATCTATATAATAACCTTTGTTATAGTGCCTACTTAAGCAGGTTTAGGCTTTTTCATTTCTTCCTATAAGGCATGAATCAAATAAATACACCCCAAGTGTGGGTTGATTCTGTGTTCGCAAACCAAAAACGGCTGAAGTTTTACAAAATGAAAGCTACTGTCAGCTTGTCCCAGTTCTACTCCAAAGGTAAAATATAGATTAGCAACCAGATTGGATGAAAGCACTTTGATCTAGATACAAGTGACTCAGAAATTTTGCCTGAAACAGCAGCTGGCATTAGGCAATGTGCCAAACACTGTTACTGAGAGAAACAAATAATTCTGTCCTGAACAAATTAAAACTTCATTACTACCTTGACAATGCCGTCTGAATGAAATGAGCTAAACTGGAGGGCAAGGAAAGAGCACGAAATATCTGTGATAAGCATGAAAGCTGAACACTGAAATCCTATTGAATCTTTAATGATGTATGGAAATATTCTGAATGGAGATGCTAATTTAGCATGTTGCTTAAATATAGTGAAGGAGCTCCTATTATTCAGTGTATGTATGTCTAATTAATTGTAATTTGAGCAAACATTATAAAACTGATTTTATTGCGCTTTACTTCTGTCTCCAGTAAGGGTTATACCTATAGCACTAATTAGAAGGGACCTAATAGGCCAACTCATTGGGTCCACTGTCCTTAAATAATTCTTCTAGATGTGTTCTGGGGGGAGGGGAAAAGTCATTCAAAGCAAAAATGTTCTTAAATTCAGTGAATACAAAGTTCTAAGGGCCAGATCCTCAGGTGCCTTCTGGTTGCTTTGAGCCACACACAGCCATAAATCTAGTGGATCTGGCTACTTGAGGATTTCCCTTGTTGATGTGAATTCTCAAGTGTGGTCTAGGAAATAGTGGCATGAGTGCAACTAAGGCAGGGTGGCAGAGGAAAGGGGAATCCATGTGCATAGGCAATCCCAGACTGCTGGAACATATCCTTGGGGCCTCAAGCAGCAATCTATAAAATAGATCAGCCCTGAGATTGGCCTATTTTATGTCTTTGGCCAACCTGACAAGTAAACAGCCGCAAGATCTAGGGTGGGGAGGTATAATCTAAAGGTGGCTTTGTACTGTCCCCTTTCTCTGCTGTGCTGAGTACAGCTTGTATGCATCCTGAGATCTAAGTCTAGGCTTATCCATCGTGAAAGCTGAGAATTAAGAATCTGATCTGGAGAGGTGTTAAGCTGCATCAACAGCACCCATCGACTCCAGTGGGTATTTCTTCACTGAGCTGAAATTTGTGGAAGGTGTGTGGGAGCTTGGCACTTTTCAGGATCAGACCCCAAATTCACAAAGGTCAGGAAATTCAAGAGTTAAGGTTCCCACAAACTCAAATTCATCAATATTTTGCATATAGCCTTTAGGATTGTTATTAGTGATGTTGTATTTAGATGGTAGAAGTGGGAACACAATTGGCTGTGGGAGAATGTTTCCTCAGTGGGCGAGCAATTCTTGACAACACCATCAAGCAATGATATACTGTAGATGAGTTGGAGCTTTGACACCAACAGCAACATCAGCAATGTCCTGAAACAGATTGATGTGAAGGCTGAAGATAAATGGCATGGGAATGACGCTGTATTTCATCAGTGAGTCCACAAGAAAGCATGCTCCTGCCTTACTTAACTGAGCTACACTGTGGACTGGACAACTAACTTTAAAAATGGGTGTATGGTCTGTCCACTTAATTGGTTGAACTATTTGATCTGACAACTCAGTGTATTTATAGATCAATACTGTGTTCACCATAAAAAGAACATGAGTGAGTGTAGAATCAGAGCCTCATTCTTTCCCTTCATAAGGTTTCCTCACTGAGACTAAGCTATAGCTCTCAAATCAGCTGGGGGAAGATGCCTGAGTCCTTTTCCATCATCAGGTGCCTTGTCTAATTATCCAAATCTTCCACAACCTTAGGTGTGGGAAGCAAGAGAATTTGTTAGGGAGTAACTGTCAGGAAGCAAGGCCTGCACCACAGCCAGTCTCCCAGGCAACCTGATGAGCATAGCTGGCATGGAGTAGGCTGCTAGATTGGCTACATCACCTGATTGGTTGGAAGTCAGCAAACCAGCTCTTAAGCCCAGCAGCAATTCACCTACTGCTCAAAGATGATGTCCATGGTTGCAATAGCTCCTGCTTCTTCCCAGGTAACCCAATTCTGACTCTCAGCTCTGATTCTTGACCTCTGTGTTTGGCTGTTACATCTGATTCTGACCCTATGCTCCGGTTCCTGGCTTCAGATTCTACCTGTGACCCGTGGCTCTGATCCTGGGCCCCAATTTCTGGCTATCAAGTCCTGTTCCATCCACTGGGCTTGGCTTCTACTCTGACCATTGGGCATGACTCCTGCTCCAACCACTGAGCATGACTGCTTGCATCCCAGTCGTGTGACAGTTACATCCTTTCCTGCTGTGCCTGCCCTTTCACACACATGAAGTGATTGTTCTGGCCTACCAGAGGGGCTAGAAAGCAATACCCTTTCAGCATCCCAGCACATGCCCTCCTCAGAACTAGTGGTGTGTCATTTTAGGGAGGAAGGAAGAGGGTGTCAGGGAAAGGACATGGGGCAGGATCTATGCAGCAGAGAGGAGCTGGGTGCCAATATGCATACAGTCAGTTTTCCAGCATGTTTCAGCTTCAGAATAGACAAAAGACTAAAAGGAAGAAACTCTGGGAAAAAAACCAAAGAAAACTTTGAGCACCCTAGCCCTTCCGGTTTCTCAGGGAAACATCACCAATGATTCCTATAATGGCACAGTCAGTTCACAGAAACTACTAAATATGATTGTTCAGCCTGAAAAGCTATAACCAAGTGAGCTGTGTACTGTCTTAGGAAGGTAGAAAGGTAGCATGACTGAGGCATCTTGGGAGTGGAATAAAAGAGTGGCCTCCTGGATTAGGTATGACCTCTGAGGAAGATCTGTAATTAAAGTGGACAAATCTTGGGAGGCAATTTAGATATGAGACAGAACCAGTGGTTGCACGGAGAAAAGAGACTAGGATAAAATTTGGATTGTTGCAGACCATCAAAGAGACATTTTTAGAGGGATTGAGAGGATTGCTGTCACTGATCAGTTTTAAACAGACAAGATGGAGGCTGGAATTGAGATGCCAGAGGGAACCAGATGGCATAGCTCTGATCCTATTTTTTGTGCACCTAATACACAAATATCAGGCTCTACTTGTCCGCTGATGCTGAACTGCCATCAGAGGACTTTGAAAAGGAAAATAACTATATAATTTGCAAATCAACACTCCAACTTTGTTCTATGATTTGATTAACTTAAATCTCAGCTTTAAACAACAGAGTGCACCTATGGGGAATGAAAGAACTAGAGGTCCTTATTGATAATACTGCTGGAAAAGAATATTACTTCACCTTGTATTTTCAGTCTAACAAGAATGACAGTTAAAGTCTATCACAAATATTTTTGAAGGAGACTGATTTAAAGTATAATTATCTGTGGTAAATAAAGAAGTTCATATATTAATTTGGAAGAAATAATTCATGTGAATGAATAATTGAAGATGGTTTGATTTCCCAGAACTAGTTTTTAAAATAATTCTAGTGTATTAAATGTATTCAACTTGTTAAAACAAAAAGGGTAAACACCTTTCTTAATCTAATGGAATACTGGCACTTGCAAATAGCGGGACTCATATAATAATTGGAAACCGAGACAACAAAATCCTGGGAATGTTAAGACCTAAAAATAGTCTTGGTAACAAGAATTGTAAAATTCAATACTTTAACTGTAACAATCATGCGTTTATTTTTTAATATTAAAGAGAGAATCTGCATCTTGGAATAAAATGTTATGGGGTTGTTTGTTTGTTTCTATTATGGGTGCATTCAGAGTCCCCAACCTAGATCAGCCAGATCTTATCATTACGGTCCAAATCCTGATACTGTACAATAAGGAGCATGATACTCCTCACATAGTCCTCTATGAATCAGTGGGACTACAAAGGAGTAGCAGGCTGCTCAGCTGGAGGAAGGGCATCAGAATCTGTCCCTATATGAAGTGAAGTATGGCTTTGAAGTCTGAGATTTAATATCTGCTGGACAATCGAGATACAAAAGGAGCACTTAAAGACGATAAAGTCATCGCGGAGAAACTAAATGAATTCTTTGCTTCAGTCTTCACGGCTGAGGATGTTAGGGAGATTCCCAAACCTGAGCCATCTTTTGTAGTTGACAAATCTGAGGAATTGTCACAGATTGAAGTGTCACTAGAGGAGGTTTTGGAATTAATTGAGAAACTTAACAGTAACAAGTCACCGGGACCAGATGGCATTCATAATTCAAGAGTTCTGAAAGAACGCAAAAGTGAAATTGCGGAACTATTAACTATGGTTTGGAACCTGTCCTTTAAATCAGCTTCTGTACCCAATGACTGGAAGATAGCTAATGTAACGCCAATATTTAAGAAGGGCTCTAGAGCCCATCCTGGCAATTACAGACCGGTAAGTCTAACGTCACTACCGGGCAAATTAGTTGAAACAATAGTAAAGAATAAAATTGTCAGACATGCAGAACATAAATTGTTGGGCAAAAGTCAACATGGTTTCTGTAAAGGGAGATCATGTCTGACTAATCTATTAGAGTTCTTTGAGGGGGTCAACAAATATTGAACAAGAGGGATCCAGTGGACATAGTGTACTTAGATTTCCAGAAAGCCTTTGACAAGGTCCCTCACCACAGGCTCTTATGTAAATTAAGTTGTCATGGGATAAGAGGGAAGATCCTTTCATGGATTGAGAACTGGTTAAAAGACAGGGAACAAAGGGTAGGAATAAATGGTAAATGTTCAGAATGGAGAGGGGTAACTAGTGGTGTGCCCCAAGGGTCAGTCCTAGGATCAATCCTATTCAACTTATTCATAAATGATCTGGAGAAAGGTGTAAACAGTGAGGTGGCATAGTCTGCAGATGATACTAAACTGCTCAAGTTAGTTAAGACCAAAGCAGACTGTGAAGAACTTCTCACCAAACTAAGTGATTGGGCAACAAAATGGCAAATGAAATTTAATGTGGATAAATGTAAAGTAATGCACATTGGAAAAAATAACCCCAACTATACATACAATATGATGGGGACTAATTTAGCTACAACTAATCAGGAGAAAGATCTTGAAGTCATTGTGGATAGTTCTCTGAAGATGTCCATGTAGTGTGGAGCGGCAGTCAAAAAAGCAAACGGGATATTAGGAATCATTTAAAAAGGGATAGAGAATAAGATGGAGAAAAGGGCAACTAAAATGATTAGGGGTTTGGAACGGGTCCCATATGAGGAGAGATTAAAGAGGCTAGGATTTTCAGCTTGAAAAAGAGGAGACTAAATGGGGATATGATAGAGGTATATAAAATATGAGTGGTGCGGAGAAAGTGAATAAGGAAAAGTTATTTACTTGTTCCCATAATATAAGAACTAGGGGCCACCAAATGAAATGAATGGGTAGCAGGTTTAAAACAAATAAAAGGAAGTTCTTCTTCACTCAGCGCACAGTCAATCTGTGGAACTCCTTGCCTGAGGAGGTTGTGAAGGCTAGGATCTATAACGGGGTTTAAAAGAGAACGGGATAAATTCATGGAGGTTAAGTCCATTAATGGCTATTAGCCATGATGGGTAAGGAATGGTGTTCCTAGCCTCTGTTTGTCAGAGGGTGGAGATGGATGGCAGGAGAGAGATCACTAGATCATCATCTGTTAGGTTCACTCCCTCTGGGGCACCTGGTATTGGCCACTGTCAGTAGACAGGATACTGGGCTGGATGGACCTTTGGTCTGACCCAGTATTGCCATTCTTATGCTCTTATAATGGCGACTAGATTTCAAATATTTGTCTAGTTTTTCTCTAGACATCAATGAATATTACAGGAGCGGATACTGATTCATATGTACATATTTATTTATCTTAGACATGTCCTAAGTGTACAAGTAAGCTAGGTTTTTTGGGGAGGGCGGGGGATTAGAATTTAGGTAACACTTTTTTCATAAAAATTTTATTTCAGACACTTGTAAAAGCTGTTGGGGCAGGTGGTAATGTGTAAGTGAAATAGTGGCAGAAAGTCCACTTTTAGTTCAATAATCACAGGGTTATCTAACTGACAAAATTACCATAAGGAAGTAAAAATTGAAATAGGATTGTGAAAGTGTACATTAAAACTGATGCACCTTACCATGGACAGGGCCCTAACTTACAGTTTAGTTCATCAGCATTTAGAAATTACCAGCCACCAAAGGGAGAAAAGTATATGTACTTTAGATTGAGTGTCTTGAAAAATAACCTGGCATGTAGCTTCTCAGATAGAGCTGTGTAACTTTTTTTAAAATCAAAATTGAAGACAGCAGTTTTAATCTACTACTGTATATGAAAATGAGCAGCAGCCTTGATAAATGATGGAACTCTACCTATCACTGTTAAAATAGTGGAGGCTTGAAGACTATGGAACTTATGCAAACCATTCTATTCAGGTACTCTAACAAACTGATAGCAGGTGGAGTGCCTCCACAGTATCTTGTTCTCATGATGGATTCAATTGTTTGTAAGCTTTATTAGTCCATTTACTTTAGTGGCCTCACTTGTCTTTATGAGGGTCAATGCAATTACTACAGCTCCTTGAATTTTTCCTCCTTGAACTAGAATATTTACAGTTGTTTTCATAAAGCTGATAATGTGCTGTAAAGTATTCACTTTGTGTTTAAAGTCTGTCTGCCACTTGTTTTACTTGAACTTAGTCTCCCTTTTATGCCAGTTCACCTTATTGAACCCTCGAATTGGAAAACTATGGTGTAATGTACCATCACTTCTCTGGTGCCCATGTCTGCTTCTATTATAAGCTAATCCTTTTTTCTTTTTGTATTTGTATTTTTCCATTCTCTATGGATAAAGACCTTGCTTTCCATGTAGTTCCCCCCATTTTACCTCATAAACCTTCCATTTTAAAGGATTTACTGAGAGACACTGTGACCTTATGTTTGACTAGTTTAAAAAAAAATATTACTGATCATTTTCCAGCCCTTTTTAAAAATTAGGATTATTGTCCTTACTACAAGGATTTTTTTTTCCCTTGCTGATATTGACAACAGTGTGTTTGGCAAAGGAGGGTGGAGCAACACTGTATCTGACAGCAGGCCCGACTGGCCTAGGCACTGTCCTTGATCTGAATAACTTAAAATCTAATTTGAAGCAAGATGTAATAAGGGAACGTGACATAGAAAAAGGAGGAGGAAGAGAGGAGAAGGGTAACAGTAATAAGACTGCATCATTATTTGATCGGTTAGTGCACAATTTGATGGTTTAAAATTACCTTGTCATTTGTGCATCTGTCTTAAGCCACCTCACTTTCACTCTACCTACTGGATTACAATGAAATGCTCAATAAGCCATTAAGTAGTTATTGAACAAACTGTTGGTCTGCAGTATTTTGGTAAATGACCTTATCTAACAAGTATGCTTCCTCGCATTCATTTATTGAACCATGATTCACTAAAAATATTGTGCAATAATAATTTCCATTTAATTCAGATATAAAGAGACTTCCTGAAAAAACAGTGCATCTGTGATCCCGGCAACTCTGGTTCAAATTGCTACTTCATCCAAACTTTAAAGGTAATTTAAATGCATTTGGAAGTACTGCAAAAGTTTGTTATAGAGACATTGACTTAATGGAGCTGGTGTGGTTTTTGTTTGGTTGATTGGTTTTTAAGAGGTGGGCCCAAACTGGAACATTGCGTCTAACTCCTCTCAGACTTTGGAGATCCTGAAATTGACATTCAGATCTGAACTGTACAGATCTGGTCATCTAGTTAAAAATATATCATGTCTGTATTTGTATCTTAAAATTATCACCTTATCACTAACACCAATAATTATACTATATTTTCCTTCTAAAGTTAAAAAAAAATTAAGCTAACGCTTGCAGCACATTGCTATTTGTAAATGACCAAAACACTTCTCAAATACAATACTAATAAATCTACTGTTATTTCTTGGACGCAACTGCTGTTGCAAATACCATTAAATTTACCAAGACCAAAGTATAGAAAACTCATCTGTATAATGAAGTGGGAGACACAAGTAAATAAGGCAATGAACTCTAGATGATATGAAATGAATTTGTAATTGATCACGGTTGTGAAATATGACAAAGGTAATATATAGTGATATTCTGTGTCTGCAGTTTTTTCTGATTGACAAAGTGATGGAAAGGCATTCTCCCTACATATTCTTGCTTTTGAGTTATAAGTTTTGGATGGTGCTGTGTCTCAGGTCTGGCTTGGGTAGCTAGTTAAAGATCCTTGAATGCATTGGTATCATCTGACCTGCTCCTTCTTGGAACATTGAATAGACTCAGAAGACCATATCAGCTGGATGTCAGCAACACACTATTTATTCATGTTGTTTTTCTCTATGCTACCCACCCATAGTTTTTAAAATAGACAGTTAAGATGGAGTTTTCATTTTTTCAAAGCCAACCTGAATACTAAAACTTTTTTTTCCCAAGTGTAAAGTGTTACCTTTTAAAATTACAACTGATTGCTTTGGGGATTTTCTCCCCAACAATATAACATCTTTCTGTCCACCACCACCCTTACTTTGATTTCTTGAAAGTCATACATCTATTGTAAAGTGTTCTGTTATGCATATATGATATACTTCAGCATGAGTGCTTAGTACTGGACTTAGACTTTTCTGTTTTGCTTGTATTTGCACAGGATGTAAATTATATATAGAGAAAAAACTTGGAAACTTTACTCCATGTTCAATAGTTATTTCAACCTAAAGGGTTAAACAGTTCCCATAACTGTTTCAGCGCCAACTCTTCCCTTTAGCAGCATTGTGTGTATGTGTGTATTTATACATATTTCATGCTTTTTCAGGGTATACCTGTCACCTCAGTGCACACTTACAGTTACTGTTCAAGTGGACTCACTATTTTATGGGCCACATCTTTAGAAATAACTAATTTTGTACCTGTAGTCAATTGTGGGTGTAAAGGGCAGAATTTAGACATCTAGCTGATTGTGCCTGCAAATAAGATAGATGTCTAAATTCAGTCATTTGCAACCACAACTGATTAACATAGTTTTAACCTGCACTCAAACATTTATTCTTATGTAAGTCTATTCAGGAGACATGGTGCTGTTTATTAGCCGTAACATTTTCCTTGAAATGAAATTTGGCCAAAGCTGAAATATTTTTGTGGAGATGTTGATCTAGTCTCTGTCAAAACATTGAGTCTAGGCCGAGAAAGAGACCCATGGTAGTGTTTAGGGCACTGAGCTGTGATGAGGTAAATGCAGGTTCAAGTCCCTGCTCTGATTGATTCAGACCATGGATTTGAACCTGGGTCTCCTACAAGTAGGTGAGTGCCCTGACCACCAGGCCATTTGCTATTTTGGGGGTGAGGCCTTTAATAGTTCTTTTTTGTGTGTGTGGTGAAAAATCAAAAGGTATCAGCTATATCCTGATGAAGAACTGGAATTGTACATGGCAGAGGGGCATTGCTGGCACATGATGGCATATATTACATTGGTAGATGTGCAGGTGAACGAGCCTCTGATAATGTGGCTGATGTGATTAGGCCCTATGTGGTGTCCCCTGAATAATTCATATGATGCCTAAACATTTGCTGGTAATTATTTCACAATCATATATTTAAAAAAAGCCTCTGACCCCAAAAAGATTAGTTGAAGCAGAGAGGCAAATAACAGATGAATGCAGACAATTAAAGGTAGTTGGATGATTGGGCGGGTGTGCCCATAGATGCAATGTGTTGACCCAGGCACGGTTAGAGCAGCTGCTATTTAAGTGCATGAACAGAGCTTGAGTCTTGATTTATGACCTTTTCTAAGCAGATGGCTGTTCATGTCAAGCTATGCCTAACTCTGGTTATTTGGTGATTATGACTGGGGCCAGTAGCAATGCCTCTTGTTCAGGTTCCCCCTAAACTTCCGGTATGAGACCCTGTTTTCAGTTGCTTATAACTTTGCCAAAAGTGAACCAATGGGGCTTAAATTTTCCAAGCTGAGTGTCTGCCTCAGGCTGAATTATTCTGGACTTTTTTTTTTTTAAAGAAAATATCAATGAAAACAGTTCAGCTATTTCTGAGAATGATGCTAAGTTTTTGTCCATTTCTTCGAACATCTCTAGCACCCCCATACTTTGGAGCGGGAACTTGAAATTTGAAAGGGGTGTGACCTTTCTGTTGAGGATGTGCCGTTTGCTGACATTCCCTATAATTCTTGCTTCCAGATGCTCTGCATTAGGGTGGGACTGGGCACCAGAACTGAGAGCAGGGCAACTTGCTGTCTCGTGCTCTCAGTGACCCCCTGGGGGGGCACCCAGGCACTGTGGAGGAGGAAGCTGCCTGATTTGAATGCAGAGGGGACAAAAGCTGGGCCAGGGGGAGGGAAAGGTCAGGTGCAGATTGGGACAAGGAGTCTGGTGACACTGTAACTGGAGGAGGCAGAGATTGAGCTGGGAGACAGGGGGAGGCTGGGACTGGGAACCCAATGATAAGAGGAATCTGGGATTAAGAGAAGTGAGAGAGGAGCCTGGAATCTTTTGAGCAAGAAGATTGGGACAAGAAATCAGGAGAAGACACTGGGACTGGGAGCCAGTCAGCTGGTGGGGGAGCTCTGAGGTCATATTCAGAGCTGATGGTGGGAGGAAGACTGGGACTGACTGGACAACAAGAGTGGGACTAGGATCCAGGAGGAGTGGGGACAGAACTGATACATTTCTGAAATGCAACTGTAATTGGCTGGGGAAAAAGACCGGGACAAGGAGCTAGGGAAAAGGCTAGAGGGAGGAATGACATTGGATGAGGAGCTGGGGAGGAGGGGAGAGACAAATCAGATGAGCCGGGAGAGGGGAACTGGGACTGACTGGACAAGGAGACTGGGACTAGGATGAGAAATTTGAGATTAGGAATGGGTAGGCAAAGTGTTCACTTAATTATTCAAAAGATAAATTCAAAGGAAAAAGCCTTAATACTCATCTTTATGGAAGGATACGCATCCCTTATGGAACATAAATGACAATCTCAAGGAAAGCGAGACTATGGTTGTCAACAAAGAATGGAGTGAAGATAGGAATATAGAAGTAGACATGTGAGATTGGTACCAGAATGAAGGGGTGGGTCATATCCATGCCTGACTGCCTGGGATCCATCTGCCAACAAAACTAGTATTATAAATAAATAATGCCCAGAGTATTTTGAAAGGTGTGTGAAATATAATGTTCAAAGTCATAATTATCATCAAATCATGAAATGGTGACTGAATGATTATTCTGTAATGCAATACTGGTTTAAGTAATGTTACTTCTAGTTTCTGTTTCCCATGCCATGGTGTAGTGGCTATGAAAATAAACAGTGTAGAGCATAACTGAACCAAGTGATTATTTTGATTGAACTTTGCAGATGTAGTTTAAAAGAAATCAGACAAAACCTTTAGTTTTTATCTAATTTGATGTTTTCCTCACAGACAACAAATATTTGCCATTTGAAAATGATTTTCTGTGGAATTTGTACCATATGTTCTAATGCTATACATTTGATTAAGTACTATGTAGCAGTAAAGAGTGTGAACAATAGCAACACAGAACTTACAGCCCTTGGAAGGGGGCTTATGTGGCTTTAAGTCACCTTTTAAGCCTTCCCAATTCTGAGCTGCTCTTGGGGCCACAACAGACTTCAGCATCCAGATACAGCATGGTAGTGCAACAGGCAGCCTTTTACAAGGGCAAGAAACTCACTTTATGTGTTTGATTTTTGACTGGCTTGGGTATTCAAGGAGAAAGATGTTGATTTGAAAAAGTAAAAGTCTTAGCTGGAAATGAATAGTACAGGTTCAATCAAGTGTTTAATGTTAATGTAATTAGTTTGTACTGTGGCTCACACCAATTTAATTGTATTAAAATCACTCAATAAATGTCTGTACTTCAAGGTTTAACATTTATACCATGGATTGCAAAGTTAATTCTGTATATGTGCTTGTCACCTAACTCTACCCATGCCACTGACAGTTTCCATAGGCCACTATGCTACCCATTCCTGCATGGAGAGGGGAGAGCACAACCTTTTGAGAAGAACAGAGCATGGCAGTGCCTCATCGGGTATTGTCCCTTCCCTATTATTTCAAATGATCCATATAATCTGTTAGCCTCTTTTGGGGAAAATTGAAAGTGTGGCTGGGGGACAGGATCCAGACCAAGGGACAAGTTTGAACTGCAAACCCAATGTAAAACATTCACAATAGAAATCATGGAAACCCAGTAGTGCTTGCAGCAGCATACCCTACCATACCTGGGAGATGTCAGAGAGCATAGTAATAGGTTGGGCAGCTAATGGGAGAAAGCAGCATGCCCAGGCCAGTCACCTACATCTGGTGGTTTCTGCAGAATGCTACTGGGGGGAGAGAAGTCTGTCTGCACAGTTGACCATGACTGGTGGCCTTGGAGATCCAGATACCCATAAATCCGCAGCCTCCACTCAGCCTTTGGTCTCAAATCTGGGCCAGCACTAAAAAAGGAGTAAAAACAAGGAGTCATAAACAAAACAAAAATGCTGGCGTGAAGAGTGGTGAATGTATTATTACGGACTTCCAAATTTAAAGTGTTTTCCACTTAACAGCAACTTATAGTGACCAGCAACATCAAAAGACCTCAGTAGTTAAAAATAAAAATATTTATACTACCAAAGGAGTGTGAAAAAAAATTCCCTCTGCAGACCATGGATTACACACCCTTTTTAGAATACCACATTTATTTGTTGATCTCCTTAGTGGGCAGAGTTCAATATATTAATTAGATACCAGCATATAGGGAGTCAGAACGGTCCAGAATATTGGACCGAGATGGGGGTTGCTTTTCCCATTGACTCGTTTTGTGAAGTTGGGCACAAATATTTATTTAACCTTTTTCTTCTTCAGTTTTCCCATCTGTAAAAGGTGGGTGATAAGGCTTACTTTTATTAAGGATTTGGAGATCTACAGAAGTGTTATATCGTATTTATCTTTTCTCCATACAGGATCTCTTAAAGATATAGATATAATACTCTAGTGGGAAAGTCACACCAGGCCCAGTGCACCACTGAATCCCCACATTAAGGGAAAGATTCTTGGGGTGAAATCTTGGCCTCATTCAAGTCAGTGACAATACTCCCATTAACTTCAATGAGGCCAGATTTTCAGCCATGATCTTTATTTATATCTACGTATATTTGGGGTAATTCTACTAAATCCTTTCCCTTAAGTTGACCCTATGCACTGGGCAGGACCGGCTCTAGGCACCAGCAAAGCAAGCATGTGCTTGGGCGGCACAATTCCAGGGGCGACATTCCTGCCATCCTTTTTTTTTTCTTTTCTTTTTTCCCTCGCTTGGGCAGTTGAGCTGTCAGAGCTTGGGGTGGCAAATTTTTTGCTTGGGATGGCAAAAAACCTAGAGCTGGCACTGGGGTGAATTTCACTCTCAGATAAAATGTGTTACAGATATTCTCTTGTGCAAATGAATGTTTGGGTTGTTTACTTAAAAAAAAAAGTGACACTGCTTTCTTTTAAATCTGTAACAGAAAATAAAATTAGTTAACCATGACATTTTTGCCAGGTCTTTTCAATAATGAAGTGTAACACAAAATGTATAGTTATTTAAAATAACTTTTTCTTTCGAAACTGAAAAGGTCTTCTGATATTGAAGTATCATGACTAACTTCAATTTTCTACTTAGAGTGTTTTTAAAGAGGAAAAAAACCCACTTTGTTCCAACTGTAGTTCACATACTGATGTTACATCTTCCCAATTATTAACAGATTCCAAGGCCAGACGGGACCCCTGTGACCTTCTAGTCTGATGTCCTATATAAGGCAAGCTATAGAACTTCCTCAAAATAATTCCTGGGGCATATCCAATCTTGATTTTTAAAAATTGCCTGTCATGGAGAATTCACTACAACCCTTGGTAAATCGTTTGTGGTTAATTACCCTTACTCTTAATGTGGATAAGTTGTCAATATTATCACGAATAGCATTCTGGTGAAAAGATCTGTTGAAATAAATGAATGAATGAAATGGCTTTTTTCAAAAAGCCATGTATAGTTCCTTATAAGGTATAATCACCTATGGAAAGAGCTCTCCAAAACAGGAAGGAAATCATGAAGTCTGTCTTTGATTCACCAGTCTGAGCCCTGATTAATTTCTTACTGCTAAAAATGGCATTGAATTTTCAGGTAGTATTGAAGGTGTCTTGTGGTAAGTTGGTACAATTTCTGTATTTGAATGATTTTTGTATGAGTAGGATGAACAGTACATGTACTCATTATACACAAGAAATGCTATATTTTTTATTTTGCATATTAAGTTTTTTTAGGAGGTGAGATAGTGAGTAACTCATATATGAAACTATGTGATAATCAGTCTTGAGCTTCTATTATATTTAAATTAATTGGATGTGTTCTTTCTGAATGAACCGTGATAAGCTTTGGAAATTTTCACATTTATATCACATTAAGTTTACTCCAGTTCCTTGTTCATATGACAAACCATACAGGATTACTGGCTTCTAAAATAAATCAAACAAGTACACCTAATCTGCTTGCACTATGAATAGGTTCTCTTGTCTTTTATATGGTTTGCATGCTTTCCTTGCATATTACCTTCTGACAAGCCTTATAACTACTAAATGCTCTATAATCTTTAAAGCAAAGCCAATTCTTTTTCATATTCTATACAGTTTAACTTTTTGCAAAAATTAATTTTATTTCACTTAGAAAACATCACCTGTTTAATCCCAGAGATTTTTGAACAAGATCTTTTCCTATTAAACCAAAGAATGTTGATATTGACTCACATTGACTCAAGCTATTTAATCAAACATAATACTAGGAAAACAATAGCATAAACTTGATTTCAGGGTTTCATTTCAGTAGTTTATGCTATTACACATTTTCTTAGAAGAAAATCATGACTTCTGATCAAGAGCAATATATTTTTTGTATTTTGAACAGTTGTTGTAGTCATCATAAAGGCAAATGCCAAAGACGTAGCCTCCTTGCAGATGAAGTGCCATCTGCTCCCTAGCTAGAGCTTCAAGGTGGTCTGGCTGGATATTCAGTTTGTGTCCATCACTGGGATCTGTATGCTGGCAGACCAGGTCCCAGCTCATGCCAAAACCTTGGGCCTCACTGAACATTGACAAATGCATAGCTGAAAATCAGTCTGGTTTAACCTGTTAGTGTTGCTAAAGATGATATTAGAGTTATAAGAATGTGTTTAGACTTTATGAAATTCTTGTAGGATGGTGCATTTATTACTCTTATAATATCTGTATCCCATGTTATAAGGTAAAATTTAGGTGTTTGCTCAGTAGCTATAAAAATGTTTGCGAAGACTATAAACCCACACAGTCAGGGGAGAAGCATTACCAAGTGTGAAATATTGGTTTACCACAACAGGTGTTTTCTCCTCCAACAAAAGAATGCTTCTAGACACCAAGCAAGCCATTGCGGAATGTCAGTGTACAAAAGTCTTTGTTTGCTTTCCTCACAGCCCTAAAGGGAGTACATGCACAAGCCCTTGTCCCATTACAGCTTGAATGCTGGGGGAAGGGAATAAAAATGCCTGACCAGAAGAAATATTTCTTTGTTGCTTGAACTCTGAGGGACACAGATTTCTAAGCATAAACAAGAGGTCCCCAGTTGTTTAGCTTGGATTAGCTCTAAAGGACATATGGAACTGGCATATTACATCAGTTTCTATTACCTTTTGAATCCTAACTCATATGTGTGTGTTTACCTGCTTTAACCTTGTAAATAACATTTCTTTTTTCTAGTTAATAAACCTTCAGTCAGTTTATTACATGATTGGCTACAAGTGTTGTTTTTGATTTGAGATCTGAAGTACAATTGACCTGGGGTAAGTGACTGGTCCTTTGGGACTGGGAGTAACCTGAATATTGATGTAATTTTGGTGTAAGGGACCATCTGTCACAAAAGGCAGGCTTACCTAGGTGACAAAATAAACTGGAATGCCTAAGGGGTCTGTTTGTGACACCATGTTAAGGCTGTTATAGTGCTTTAGGAGTTCACCCTTGTTACCTGGTTGGTGCAACCTAATTATAGAACCCATAGTTTGTGCCCTGTTTCTTGACAGTTCACCCTGAGGTTGGCACTCATGGTCATGAGACACAGCAGCATGAGACACAGACTTTTCACACCACTAAACCTTTTGCTGACCATGTGATTGCTGGCCATGTAGCAGCATTCCCTGATAAACACACTTTGTAATTTTTGGTCTTCCATCCTAGCAATATGTGTGGACCAATAAAAGCCACTGAAATTGAACCAGTGCTAATGGAGCTGGTTGCTAGGTTTGGCTATAAATAAACTCGTTGCTGATCTCATCCTGAAGCTTAATAGAGAGCAGTTGACAACAATAAGAATTGAAAACATCAGTACGCCATTCTTCAGCCTCTCTGTACCCATGTTTCACTGCCATCCAACAGAGCAACAAAGAATCGATCACTTGATGATTACCTGTTCTGTTCATTCCCTCTGGGGCACCTGGCATTGGCCACTGTCAGAAGACAGGATACTGGGCTAGATGGACCTTTGGTCTGACCCAGTGTGGCCGTTCTTATATTCTTAGAGCTGGTGCAGCTGTAGTTCTATAGATCTGCAGCTTCATAGGAAGCTTGATGTCAGGATATCTCCTACAGAGGCCACTGAAGGGCTGGAAACATGGTAGCAGCTGCTGCTATGTGAGTGTCCACATCTTTTGATCACTGTTTATGATGCTTCCAAAATATTTGCCACCCTCCTGCCTGGTTGTAATCTGGAGTTGGAGGCTGCTTGATGGTAATGACCAGGAACTTAATGTTATACACATTAATAACCAGACCAAGGGAAGCTGCTTCTTGCCCAATTAGATCAGCCATCAGCTTCTGCAATTCAACCAAACGAACCAACAAAAATCTCAAAGCAAAATCATGCCTCCTCTAGCTCATCCGACAAACCAATCTATGCCAATATTGATCAACAATATTAATAGTACACAACCTTACTAAAATCCCATGAAAATAAGAAACCTAGCTACATATGTGCCATTGATTTAAATGCAATTTTCTATTCCATTATGGAGCTCTTCAGTCAATGACACAATCTTCCCAGGGATGCAGAGTTGCCTCACGAGATCCCACAAACTTACTCAATGCACTGAATAAGAGCCCTGATGAAAGGCTATAAAAGGTGCTATGTGCATCTTGTTAAATTCAGCTATCTTCTCAAAAAGTGCTTTGTAACTAAAGATGTGGTCAACAGTGGAATGACCACATCTAAAGCTGTATTGAGGCATGAAGTGCATCATTGTTTAGAGACATTAATAGAGAAACACTGACCCATTTTCCATGGGAGAAAGCAGTTTGATCAAAATTGAAACACTTTGTGAAATTGTGTTAATTTTCCCCAGTTTCTTTCTTTTTTGGGGGGGGGGGGAATCTGACAAAAAAAATGTTATATCATATTTTCAGAATGAAACTGACACAGCAAGTTCTCTACTCACTGCTTGGCAGCACCTCCTAGTTGCTCATCTGGGGAATTAGGTCTGTCACCCATTCCTGCAGTTTAGTCCATCATTCTACTCAGTTACTCCATGGCTTCTCATGCACCAGGAGCAGCAGCACTGTCCTCTTCATAGCTTAGCCCTCCGGCCAAGTCCCATTAAAGTTCTGTCCCATTCCGGGCCATCACAAGCCCTTTGAGGGAAACTGTCCCAAGCAGTCTGCTCCCCACTGCCTGGTCTCTGCCACTTCCCACAGTGGCTGGTAGGTGAACCCCAGCCCACCTTCTACACCAGGTTCCAGTCCAGGACTTGCAACCCAGCAGTTTGGGGCTTTTATTCTCCCAGCCCCAACTACTCCTTCCCTGGACTGCTTCTTATTCTCCCTTTACAACTTCCTGCTCTTTCCCCTTGTATCAGGGAGTGCAACTGCAGGTTTTCTCCCTCAGTCTGCTGACTTCCTCTCTGTATACATCCTGCCAGCTCCTCCCCACAGCTGGACTTCATCTGCAATTAGGCCCTAGTACTCTCTAGGTTTCCTCCAGGTTGCAGCCTAAGGTTCATTGGCCTAATTTACCCTTCAGGTCTTGTGGCAGTCTATCATAAACATTTTTTTTGTTTCAAAATGACTTAATTTTGATGTTTAAATTTTGTTATATGAAATGTTACAACATACAATAAAAATCAAAATAGAAACAAAACATTTCAGTCAATCCAATTTTTTTTCTTTTACAAACAATGTTAAAATGTTTAGATTTTGTTCGTCAAATTTCAAAATCCTTTGCAAAACAGGTTTTTCATCCTCCACTCAGCTCTAATGTTAACGTAGGTGCATGTTTATTTAGTCAAGCTACCCCATTCTGCACCAGTTGGAGGTTCAACATTGTTACATACTACATTTATTTCCAGCTACAGTGCTTTGAGGAATTGAGCATGGAGATCATAAATGCCTAGACTTTTGTGGCCAACTGTGTAAAGATGGGTGTAGCTTCTTGCAGGGCCATATGTTGAAGAAAGGGTGTTTGGCAGTAATCGTCCAGGAGATCAGAGGGACTGCCATCCACCAGAATTGCGTATGAAGAAAGTGCTCTGATTAGGTGTAATGTAAATGCTATGTAAGTGAGAGAGGGGAGAGATTGTAAATTGTACCTGCTTTTAACAAATATTTCTAAATCATTTCATTTAATTGAACTTCTGCGTGACAGAGCTGAGGCAAAAATTATCCAGTAATATTGAATCACAGTTTGGTCTAAATGGGAGATGTGTATATGATAAAGACAAGGATGAGGTAGTGTCTTTTATTGGACAAACTTCTGTTGGTGAGAGAGACAAGCTTTCGAGCCACACAGAGCTCTTCTTTGAAAGCTTGTCTCTCTCACCAACAGAAGTTAGTCCAAAAAAAAAGATATTACCACATCCATCTTGTTTCTCTAATGTCCTAGGACCAACATGGATACAACTACCCTGCAGAAAGGTTTGTATACTGACTGTTTTATTTCTTACTCTGCTAATGATCCTCATCAGGTTTTTATTCATCAGATATTGTATGGTAATGTTTGCATAGCCTAGGGAAATTAGCCACAGCACTTTACTAGAACTGCTTCTTAAATTCTGAGAGTGGAGCATCTAACAGCAGTTGACCAAAAAAAGCGTAGACAGTTACAATGTTTCATCAAATGTTAGTAAGGTGCAAGCACCAAAGGGGAAGACATGTCTGGGGGGGTGGGGGGTGTCGTGGGGTATAACAGTGGATGCCGTTCAGAACTCAATATTCAAAGGAATGCATTCTAAAAAGGAAAAAGAACAATGATTTTGATAAGGTTTTATATATAACGTTTGTTACTGGTACAATTTGCCGCATGTCCAGTTTGGTTCTGGTTCATGTTTGTGATGTACATATGAATACATTAACATCATTTTAAAAATACTCAGTATTTACCATCTCAGAAATCTCAGAAAACCCACTAAGTGCTAGATTGGCACCTTGCACCCTACCTCATGAGGGGATACCACATGGCTTGGAGAGTCACAGTTTGGTCCGCTCTCCATGTGTTTCATGGGCACCTTGTGATTGATCTTGCAAGGAATAACATCATCAGACTGAGAAAAGGAAAATGTAGGATGAATATCAGGAAAAATTCCTAACAGTAAGATCTATTAGATTTCAGAATGGTCTCCCAGGGAGGTGGTGGAAGAACCCATCATCTGGCATAGTTAAACTAGACTGCACAGAGCAATAGAAACTATTGTAGACAACAAACCCACAAGGACAGGAGGTTGAACTAAATGAGTTATAGTTTCTATGAGTCACATGTTAAATAACTTATGCCAGGTTAAAAAAAAAATCCAACTTCCATAGCACTTTACAAGGATGAAGCTGCCAAAAATTACTCTTATGAGCAATGCTGCATAGACCATATGGCATCTTTATTGTTTTTGGCTCTTAGAAATGTAGGAGAAGCAAAAGAAATGAAAACATTTTTGTTTTAAACATAATGTATATAAGATAATATAGAATAACATACCATACTATGTTTTACTCTGAATTTAGAGCAGATGCCTATCGTTTTCTCATATAGTGGTGGCAGCTGCAGTTTATAATAGTCTCAAGAGTAACTTTGGCAAGAGGCAGACTGAGTTAAATGCATAAGCCCAGTATATTTCCATTCAATTCAAACTGAATTTTTGTGGTTCATTGTGGGCTGAATACATCACCGATAAGTTGCAATTAGTATTGTTCTTTAGCAACTGTCTGGTTGGTAACGTAGATTCAAAATAGTGTCTTGATCTTTCTGGTTGTGGGGATAATGTAGAGTTTGAAAGCACCACGTGCAAATACTTTATGCAAGGGGTGAGTGGGATTCAGGTCTAAAGGGTTATTTTAGAAGGAAGGGGTTAAGTAAAAGCATGAAGCCGTCCATCTGGACCTGCATACAGATAAGGAAGGAAAGGAAAAGGCTCCATCAAAAATGTATATGCTAGCTGGCAGGTTACTATTTGCTCATTTCTTGTAAGTTGTCATTTGAATGGGGAAAGAAAATTAAGGATCAGATTGAATACAAAGAACTTTTTAGGCAGCTGCCACATTCTCTGTGCTGTGAGAGCTGAGCTAGATGTTTGGATTTGGTCCTGCATGTGGAGATTTTTAAAATCCCCTTTTAACCTTTATGAAAACACACCACTGCTGTCTGTAAGCAAATGATAAACTCTTGCTAGCTGGCAAGTTCAACAAGGCAGAATACAGTGGACTGAATTTCTAGTCAGAGCAAGCCAGTTCTAATGACTGATGCGGTGTACAACAGGAGTTTCAGCCTAAGATGCCATCCTCTGTATGATGTTTAGCTACATTATGTATGGTGAGAGATAATTCTATAATAGAAGGATATTTTTACTGTAATAGCACAGTAAAAATTAGGAGCAATGGCTGTGAAAAGAGAACCTCTATTTCTGCTTCTCCTAGGTGGCCAAATACAATAATTATGGAGATGCTCCATTGTAGACTGAGACTTTACTGATTTCAAGAACAGGTGGCCATGCGTACCAGGTGATCATTAGCATTGGTGCATGCTTCTAGAGTTACTTAGAATCACATAAAATTCAGGAAAAGCTCTTCTGTTACTGTTGTTCATTATTTGTTCTCTTTCAGCTCAAAGATGTGTGATTTAAGATGTTGATGCAGCAGTTAGCATCTGAACTGGAACTGAAAGGATCGTCCTACATTTGTACAAACTTTGGTTTAAAATAAATACACATCATATGAAATATCTGTCAGGCTAACCATTATTTGGCTAATTTCTTGTAGTGATAATGAGAGGTGGGTCTTGAGAAGGTATTTTGAGGAGAGTACAGTGGCCACATGGAAGAACTCATGAAGACTGACATTGAAGAAGTGGGCAGGTGAACTTTGCTGCCAGAATGGTAGGGGAGATCCAAGATAAATGTCAAAAGTGGATGCAAATTGGGAAGGGCAGAGACAAGTCACATAGGACCTTGAAGGTGAAGACAGAACTTAATGCAGTGAGGCAAATTTGAGAAGAAGGATGGTCTTGTTGGTGAGACACTAGCCTGGGTCTTGGGATAGTAGGTGTGGTGCTGTGTATAAGAAAGAAGACCATTTGTATCATTATTGCTACCGCTGTTATACAATTGCAACAAATCTTGTACAAAGTATGTCATGTGAGGTGTCAATGGAAAAGTTACGATCTATCAAATATGATTATCCTGGTTAAATCCATGTATCATCTTTGTATCTAAAGTTATGACTATTGGCTATGTATTTGTATCTTACACATGTTGTATTCCTGGGTGACAACCTCCACCCCACACTCCCAATAGATTTACATCAAGGCTAGATGGCTATGTGTTGATGGCCCATTAAGGATATTTCACTGTAACAATGGGCCATTAAAGAAACTCATCGTGCCCAGTAGGTTTTCCTGCCAACGCCTCAGACTCCAAGGGACCAATGGCCACCCCCTGTGATTCAGTAAACCAGTGGTTCTCAATCTTTCCAGGCTACTGTACCCCTTTCAGGAGTCTGATTGGTCTTGTGTACCCTAAGTTTCACTTCACTTAAAAGCTACTTGCTTACAAAATCAGACATAAAAATACAAAGGTTTCAGAGTAACAGCCGTGTTAGTCTGTATTCGCAAAAAGAAAAGGAGGACTTGTGGCACCTTAGAGACTAACCAATTTATTTGAGCATGAGCTTTCGTGAGCTACAGCTCACTTCATCCGATGAAGTGAGCTGTAGCTCATGAAAGCTTATGCTCACTTCATCCGATGAAGTGAGCTGTAGCTCACGAAAGCTCATGCTCAAATAAATTGGTTAGTCTCTAAGGTGCCACAAGTACTCCTTTTTTTAAAAAATACAAAGGTATCACAGCACACTATTACTGAAAAATTGCTGACTTTCTCTTTTTTACCATTCTAATTATAAAATAAATTGGTTGGAATATAAATATTGTACGTACATTTCAATGTGATACTTTAGCCTGTTGTGAGCCTTGTCGTTTTGGGAGGCAGTGAAGCCACTGCAACAATTTTTAATCTACATTCCGTCTGTTACAACTCTCGTTGCTGGCGTTAGCGGGGGTGGCAAGCCAAGCAATTGCCTGGGGCCCAATGCCACAGCGGTCCTGGGAAGCAGGAAGTTGCTCCAGCTTTGGCTTCCGTCCCAACTCTGGGCGGCAGAGCTTGGGCTTCAGCTTTAGCCCCGCGCAGCGGGACTAGGGCTTTGACTTTCTTCCCCGGGCCCCAGTGAGTCTAACACCAGCCCTCTCAACCGCATTAAAATGAATTCATAACCCACTTGGAGGTCATGCCCCCCAGTTTGAGAACTACTGTTATAATATATAGAGTGGTAGACACAAGTCGTTGTGTATATGAAAGTTTAGCTTGCACTGACTTTGCTAGTGTTTTTATGTAGCCTGTTGTGAAACTAGGCAAATATTTAGATAAGTTGATGTACCCCTGGGCTTTATTTGGGACAGTAAAATTCCATGCACATGGCAGAGGATATAAAAATACACCTCAGACATCTCCATTTTGCCTTTATTTCCTCCTCCTTTTCTCTGGACTGGGTTTCTGACAGGGAAGCTCTGAGAAAGGACTATTTGGGTAATTTCAGAGGGACTTTTGCAAGCTAGCAGTTTATTCCATCACTGCTATGTTCCTGATCTATGAACACTGAAAAACTCTTGTATGTATGCATCACTAATTGCATGTATGTGATGCATACATACAAGGGATGCTCCCCTGTCCTGTGTCCTGCGCGCCAGTGTGCTGAGACTGGCTAGATCCATCCGGAGTGGAAAAGAGATCCTGACTTGCCAGGCCACTGGACAACCCTGCTGTGTGCGCCACGTCATCCTTCAGCCCTACTTCCTTGTCTACCACTTCATCACTGGAGTTGACTCCTCTGGCTGCTGCTTCCAGTCCCCCTGAAGTATCCATGGGTCTTTGGGCAGTGGAGATGGGTTCGAAGCCAAGAATGGCTTCCAGCTCCTTATAGAAATGGCATGTCTTTGGTGCCACACCAGAGCAATTGTCAGGCTCCCTTGGCTTCTGGTACAGCTGCCTGAGCGCTTTGATCTTATCATGGCACTGCTGTGTCTCCTTTCATGCTCCTCCTTCTGCATGCCACTAGCAATCAGCTAGTAGGGATCAAAGTTCCTACAGCTGGAGTGAAGCTGCGACTGCACAGCCTCCTCTCCCCATAGACTCAGCAGATCCAACAGCTCCAGTGTGCTCCACGTGGAAGAGCATCTGCTGCAGAAAGCTGGATTGGTCAGCTGGGAAGATGCAGTGTGAACTGTGCATGCCAAGCAACCAGGAAGAGGAATTTCAAAAATTACCATGCCTTTAAATGGGGAAGGGGCACGTATCTGTGTACCTTCAGGGCAGCAGAGTTCAAACTGCTGACTAGACAGTCAGGATGGGCATTGTGGGACACCTCCTGGAGGCCAATTAGTGTGACATAACCAAGCACAGTGTCTATACTGATGCTGTGCCACTCTAACTACATGGCAAAAAGCTCTATGCTGCTCGTTGAAGTGGTTTTATTATGTCAGCTTAGCAGGGGACTTACCTCGGCAGGAGGAGCATTTCAGTGTGTACACCTCCATCATTTTCTCAAGGAAAGCTGACTTTTGTCAACAAAACTGTGTAGTGTAGATAAGGCGTTACTGAATGTTATATCCAGTATCTTTACTACATCAGCCTGCTTAATTCTTTTAGCACCCAACATTTTTAACATCTGAATAAATGCTCCCTTTAATGCCTCACTCTCTTTCATTAAATCACTTATGTCCCAAAGTGAGACATTTCTCAGCTGATTTCTCTCTGTGACTCTGACCATATCTTTGTCTTTTTTGCACTCATTCTTTGGCTATAATTACTTTTCTCTTTGTGGTCAACCATGGATCTTATTCTTTAGTGTGTCAGTGGCCTTCAACAGACGGGTGCTCTGCCAAGCATTGTTTTACACGGGTATTCAAAGTACTTCCCTCTATTCCTCTTATGTTATTGAATTTCTCCATAGGAGACACTTCTGTACTATAATTTAATAACATAGTTTTTTGTCTTTTTCTTGCATTTCTTGTCTAATACTATTTGCTGGGGTTCGTTTTCCATGCAGTTCCACTCTCCCCCTGCCACTTTCCTGGGGAATCCATAGAGCCCTTAACCATATATTGCATCATAAGCTTCATGATTGGCTTGATTACTTTTCAGGAACCAATCCCTGTACAGCATGCTCTGTCCCATGTACTTTTCATGCAGAGCCTGGTCTTTACATTCCAGGTGTATCTTGTCCATGGTCCTGAGCATCAGGATATTCCTGCTTATTTTAGCTAGCACAGACATCCTGAGTCCACCATATTGTTTGCAAAGCCCCTATTTACAACTCAACCTTCCATTCACCTTCCCAATCATGCCCACTAAGAAGTGAGGCAAGTTACTTCTGTCAAGCCAGCTCTACAGGGTCCAAGTGACAGAGCCAATGGTCAAACCAACTACTGCCAGAGGAGGTGTTTTGAGAGCACATGGCTCATCCAAAACCCATCAAGGTTCAGAAATAGCAGTTATTGACAGTGTCCAACATCCTCTCATGTATCCTAGATGTACATATTTCTTTCATTAATTGACTGTATCAGTTTAAGATGGTTTGATGAATAACTACATTGACTTCACCTGAAGCATACTTGATTTGCACTGTTATCAGTGGAAGGGGTATCATGCTATACAAGAATCTGTGGTACTTAGCTACTGTATATCATGAAAAGCCCTGAAAGAAAATTCCAACTGTTGGCGATTCAGTGCATAAACAAAAAAATTACTCCAGTCTGCTTGTATTAATCAATTTGACTGAAAACTGATGTTTGAATCATTATTTTTCAGACAGAACACACAATAATAAACACAACAGAACTGAAGATCATCTTCACAGGTGCACAAATAATTTTTGGCATTTTGTGATATATTTTATGGTTTAGATAAATAACAAGGCTGCAATGCAGTTCCATGTGGATATGAATGTAAGTACAACATTACCAATGATTTAAACATTTTTCCAGTTTTGTTTTCATCAGCATTAATACATTTTTTAGTGATGTGAAACACCCTGAGCATAGAACATTATTTGTATTTGAGCTGTGGATCCAAGTTATTGGTAAAATTAGTCATAGGGAAATTTTCAAAGAGGATGAAAATCAGCTATGGTGCAAATGGCAAAACGTGAGGGGTGTCACACTGGTGACAACATGGGAGAACAGCAGGAGGAGCCATTGTTCAGGAAGCATCATAGACGCCGACTCTGTGGGTGCTCCGGGGCTGGAGCACCCATGGGGAAAAATTAGTGGGTGCTCTGCACCCATTGGCAGCCAAGCTCCCCTCATGCCCCACCCCACCTCTTCCTCCCCCCTCCCCCAAGCATGCCATGTCCCAACTCCTCTGCCTACCTCCTAGTACTTGCCGCCTGGCCACCGTCAAACAGCTCTTTGGTGGCATTAGCTTGTTCCGGTAGGGAGGGGGAGGAGCGGGAACGTGGCGTGCTCCAGGGAGGCGGTGGGGCCGGGGCCGGGATTTGGGGAAGGAGTTGGAATAGAGGCAGGAAGTGGGGGGGTGGGAGTTGGAATGGGGGCGGGGAAGGTGTGGAAAGAGGTGGGGCAGTGACTGGGCCTCATGGAAGGGGTGGGGCAGGGGCGGGGGGAGGGTCGAGCACCCAGGGGAAAGTGGGAAAGTCAGCACCTATGGGAAGTATGACCATCTTCTGGACACTTCAGGGTGGGTATGCACATATGCTGGTGAAAAGAGTTGTAATGTGTTTGGGATATGAGAGAGATGGACACAAAACACATGGCCCCAGCAGAAAAGGTTCAGAGAGACTGCCATGAAGCAGCCCCATATCCTGGCCCTGGGTTGAGAGAGTTGGCTTTCACTTCTCCCGGTCGGTGACACTTAGTATGAAGCCCAGTTACTCAGACCTTTTGTGGGACAAGTGGATTTCACCCCAGATTAACTAGGAAATGCTTCAGGAGAATGTGCTCTCAGTATTAAGACACGTGCATCCAAGATCATGTGTTATGGAAATTCTAATACTGCAAAACAGGATGCCCACCTGTTAGTGTCTTGTCTGGTCTCATCTCATCATTTATTTCTCACACTACAGATTAATTCTGATTAGTGATATGGCAACTGCAGAAAAAGTTTTACTTATTCAGTGCACAAAAGGAGGGATGGTTTTGTGATATTAGTACATGTCCATTGGGATGAGTCTGGCTAACGCTTGCAGAACATAGAAAATAATTCCAGTTAAACTCCCCATAGTATTTTAGATTCAGTTAAGAAAATGGAGGCATTTAAATAGCAATTCTAGGTTCTCCTTTCTGATGGCTTTGCTCACGATTTGCACAGGCAGAAAGTGAGCGATACACTGTTAAAATATCTTGTTCATGTAAAACAATTTTATAAATGAACTCTTTTATATATTTGTAATAATTAGATCTCATGTGACAGTTTGCAGCAAAACATCTCAAAGAACTTTCCAAAGGAAGGTAAGTAGCATTTCCCACATATTATAAATGAGACTAATGAGGCACAGAGATATTAAGGCAAACATTTCTATCAGTGTTTATTAATTTTGCTTGCCTCAATTTTTGTGTGCCTAATACCTGGCATAGTCCCTGTTTTTCATAGGTGCTGAGTACTACAGCATCGATAGACTTCATGTAGGGTTGTGGGTGATCAGCTCTGAAAATAATGCTTTGGTTGTCTAAAGTTGGAACCTCAAATTTAGAGGTCATGTTTGGAAATGTGGACTTGGCAAAAATAAGTGCTATATAGTGGAGTATAATGTATGACTAAGAGCTGCTGAAAGCTGTATCACCCATCTTAAATGGAGCAATTGAAAACCAACTCTAAAGTAACTGAAGTCATTCTCATCTTCCAGAAATTCACATCTGGTGTTATATAGAACATAATCTGAGACGGATTTTTTTGTTGTTGTTGTTGTTGTTATTTTGTATGTCACCCATCAATTATTTAAAGTTAAATTTAACAGCAAATTGAAGTTAATATAAGGAAATTGTTGACAGGTGATTTTTTTTCATAGGGTTAATTTTTTTCCAGCATTTAGATTATAGTAGGATATAATGTGCTAAGCAGTTTCCAAACACAGAGAGAGTCCCTAAACTAAAACAGAGGAAGGGAAGGGATAGAACATAACAAGCAAAGTCTATGTGGTAAGGGAGGGACAAGTTTTATTAATGATGTTTTGGTTGTAGGTTTTTTTAAAATTAAAATATGTCCTTTTAGTATATCAAAAATTCACTTCTGCATTATTGAATATCTTTTGATTTTATACTGTAGTTATAGAGCACAATGTGAATCAACTAGCCTACAGCAAAATGTCTTCATGTGAATGACAATTGGATCTTGTACACATTGGGAATACTGTCTGTTTACCAAATGCTGCATTTTTAGTTTTTTTTCTTATGAGAAGTTATTTGAGTTGTGTTTGTGCTTGAACTCTCAAGCCCTGGAAGATGCGCCTTTCTAGTAACTTTGTCCCATTTAAAATGTATGAGCGACCAGAGACAGTTCAGAGAGTCACCTTCCATAACCTAGCAAAGAAAAGATGGAAGTTTAAACAGGTTGCCTGTGTGTTTGTTTTGCTGCATTTTTTTTAAATGGAGGAAATATGGGAAATAACAAGTATGTAGGAAACATGCCTTTAAACATGGGCTTAGTTACTGTTTTCTTCAACTGAGTTGAAGAAAAGTAAGAAGTAGCGGTAAAACCATTGTCTTAATTTTTCAGATTTTCCATTCAGCAGTACTTAAAGACATCCCAAGTTTCCCTTGAATAATCCATTTGCAGTTAGAGAGTAGAAGCCCTCATCACTGTATTCCATCACCTTTTGTTGCATGATTTCTGTTTTTATTTTGTTTCACCCAGAATTACCATTGCTACTGGCAGTTTCAACTAGCTAAACTGAGTCACAAAAAGGCCAGCCCTGGCAGCTGATTATCCATGGCTAAGGGAAAATGTATTTTGCCATCCCTGGACCCCACTACCCCACCCATTGCCCTGAGCTCCCTTCTCCAGGCTCACACCCCAGGCCTGCCCTGCTCCTTGCTTCTTGATCATGGCAGCCAGCAAGCAGTGTCTGCTGGCCAGGTGCCCACTTAAGAAGGCAGTGATGCCACCACCTTTACTTCTGCACTGCTGTTGGTGGCGGCACCACCATCAGAGCTGGGTAGCTGGAGAGCAGCAGCTGCTGACTGGAAGCCCAGAGGGGCTGGGGTTTGTTAGGGGGCTTATTCCTTCACCCACTCACTTCCCTGGTCCTTCTCGCATGAACAAAGAGCAACAATACCCGAAGTCCGAAGGTGCAAACAATTCGATGTTTATTGGGGTGAACTTCCAGCAAGCATGATTCCAGTTTCCTTCCTTAGTATCCTCCTTCCCAGCTCTGACACCACAGAGCCTTACATCTGTGTCCCTGTTCCCATTCCTGCCCTTAGCCAAACATGATTCCAATTTCCCCAGCCCCATTCCCTGTTCCCATTTCCCCCACCCGCATGCCCACCCCCACCCCCCTACTTCCTGATTGACTGCAGACTATATAATAAAACTTGACTTCTGCTTTGCTATACCTTAACCAATCATTTTCCTGAAATTTAACTAACCAATCCTAACATATTGTAACATGATTATGTAACCAATTATATCCCACCACCTTAATTAGTTTACACCCAGCAAAATTAATTATACAGCAGACAGAAACAATCACGGAACCAGACAGAGATTATACAGACAAACAATAGAAAAGTGGGAACTATAATGACAAAACAATACAGAAGTGAGGATTTCACATCCCACCTATTGATAAGTGAGTTCTTGCCAGACAGGATGCTATCAAACTAAGTTTCCTTTTACATTTTCTAGGCACTTCCCTTTCTCTGGAGGTGATAGGAATACAATCCTGTCCCGATAGTGCCTAACAGCCCAATAGCACCTTATTTCAACGTGACTAGTTTGGAATGTGAGGATGTGACTGTTCGCGTCCTAGCTTATGGCTGCCTCTGCTGCTTAGCCAAAGGCCTTAGCCTAATCACAGGGCCTCAGACTGTCACAGTAAGAGAAGGCCCTTACACCAGCAGACAGTGATTTTGATTCTCTCTTTTATACCTCTAGAACTAGCCAAGTGATAAGAATACACCTAAATTCTTAAAGTACAGGCCTTTGCAGACAGGCCTGAATATCTATATCCTAACAGGGTTATGAACTTCCAAGCCTAGAGCTGCCAGGGCTCAGCCCGGGCAAGCCCTAGCACAAATTAAGTATTGACACTGTCCCCTTTCCCCATCCACTGCACCCTGAGTGGGTGCCCACCTTTGGAATGGGCTCTCAGAGGAACCCTTTCATTGTACCAGACTTGCTCACCTGCCAGGGTAAGCCACACAGCTTCACCACCTCCTTAGATTGGCACTCTGGGTCTTCAGCACTCCTGCCTTATACCCTGAGCTCTGGTCAGTGAGTCCAACCAAGACAGAGTCCTGACGGAGACTTCAGGGATTAGCATGCCACACCAAGCATTCACACGCACACACACACACACGTCCAAATGTTGGGCTTTATTAATCAACTGGAACACCACCTAGGAAGCCCCGAGGGCAGTACAGAGAACTGAAGGTTAAAGTATGGCCCATTCTGGTTAACCCAGAGCTTGGCCATGCTGTAGTTAAGCCCTTGGTTCAAGCTCTATCTGTCTCCCTCCATTTTACTTCCTTTGATTTCAGGCAGCAGGTGAGAGTTGCATCTCCTTCCAGCAGCCAGCTCTTATCGTCCACCTCCCCGGTCCTTTCTTCTCGAGCTGGGGAAATGCTGTTCAGGCTCCTTAAGCACAGGTAGGGAAGTCCATGTCCCTCTGGTTGCTAGGTGTCAATGTCTGGACAATTGGCTTTGCCCTTGTCATCTCAGATGCACCATTGATATGGGGACCTAAGGCCCAAGCCCCTTATTTTCCAATGACCCACTTAATCCCAGACAGCTAAGTGTCATTCACATGCCTATCTTAACCTGCCCTAAGAGTAACCCTCCTTTTCCACCCATTAGGTAACCATGCAGAATAGCGGGGAAACTGAGGCGTACAAGGATTTGATAAACATATTACAAAATAATCCCACTTTGTCACAAAAGGTTGGCTGTTTTGTGGTGTGTTCTCTGAAGTGAATGCTCCACATGCTGACCTATGGGATATTTGGATGAGGGTTCCTCTTTGCAGCTTCTTGAGCCTGTGCCACTTTCATTAAATAATAATTGGCAGGGCCATACTTAGGCATACACAGTATATGCAGCTGTGTAGGCCACACGAAAATTTGGGGCACCCCTGTGTCTTATTGTCCATCTTCCAGCCTTTTCCTATCCTGTTCTGACCCTTCCGGCAGGCTCCCACGTCTAGCTGCTGCAGCCTGGTGAGTCTTCCTCCTCTGGAGGAGATCTTGTAACTTAAAAGTGAAAAAGCCTTCCAGCCTGCCAGACCTATTAGCAGGACACTGAAATTGTTAAAGAGCCATTCAAGTGGTAATGAAGCCATTTAACAGGCATTTGCCAATCACCAAGTATATACTGGCAGTTTCTAAATTTACTGACAAAAACAGTTGTGCATTACTGCATTATATATTTACTCAGAACATGTCGTCTACAGGACCTTAGTTTAAAATTTGCTTTAAAAATATTTCATTAGTGTGTTGCTGAAGATGATAAAATAACATCTCTAAAAAATCTTGCATAAAAATCTGAGTATTCATCTTTAGCCTTAAATGCTTTGATCTTTAGACATATAGTTTTTTTTAAAGGATCACCCTTATCTAAAATACACATTTTAATTTTAATTACTATAGTACAAAAAACTTGCTTCCAAAGTCTTCCTGTCCTTTCTGTGCACCCCTTTCTCCCTTTACCCTCCAGTTGAAATGAGCCCTTAAAGGGACAATACCCCTTTCCTGCCAGATAGCTGGACAAACTAGTTCCCTTTTCTTTACTTCTGACTATTTGAAGAACTAGTTTTAAGAGAACCCTCTAGCAAAATCAATACCTTAGTAAGATATAAAATCCTTTGTTATGCCTAAAATCTTTGGAAACATATTTTTTAAAGTTGGTGAAATTTCATAAACATGTCTATTGTTATGGAGATCACACACAGTAAATTAGTGTTCCCTTTTTCTAAAATCAATGAACATTGCTATGAACACACTAAACCTCTGTGACTGATTAATTTAAAATGTCTTTGTTTCAGTGAATTATATATGTAGTACTCTGGAACGATTACTTTATGAAGGCTGAAGAGTACGTTTAAAATATAAAATCAGCTTAGAAATGCTGATTAAGAAAATGTAAAACAGAGAAGAACTGCATCATGTATTCCATAATATTTAACGTTGTATTCAGCAGGACACCTGACTTGTCCTTACTACAAAGCTTTTGCAAATAAATCTCTGACAAACTTCAGGGTACATTTAAAAAGAACAAAACAAAAAAACCCAATGACTGACATTTTTCATTTCCATGTTTAGTGCTTTTAATTAGGTACCTTCTGCATTTCCAGTCTTCACCTTCTGGCATGCAGTGGAAAATATGCTCCATTTTCTTTAGAAAGAAATTGCATAAGAGTGGTTTTTTTCAAATGTTATTTGCTTCATTTGGATTCAGGGATTTGGCTGGAAGGGGGTGATCAGGGAGGGGAAAATTGTTGGTTCCAATCTCTTTTCTGCTGGTTGAGATGGGATTTGAATTTTGCTCTCTTACCTCTCAAGTGAATGACCTAAGGGCCAGAGCACAAGTCATTCTGACATTGGAGCTCCATCAGACTTTTCTATTGAAGCTGTTCTACTTTAACTACATGTTAATTGGGCCCAAGGCTATCTTCAAGTCCCTCTGTGGTATCAGGGTTATGTGACTCCCCTGGGGTGTGAGTGACCTGGGTTCAAATCCCCCATCTGCCACTTCAGAGGGGATCTGGTGCTGGAGGTATAAGGGCATGTCACTGAAGTGTAGACTATTTGGAGTGAGTCTTGCTCTTTTAATTAACTAGTAATTGGGCTCACACAAAAGACCTCAATCCTTCTTTCTTCTCCCCAGTGCCTAGGCTATGCACCCAGGCTCTGGGAGACCTCAAGTCACCCCCCTTCTCTGACACGGGGTGTGAACTGGGCACACCCATGGAGAGCCAGAGGTGGGCAATCCCTGTCCAAATCCCCTCTCTGTCCCAAGAAGATAATGGCTGCTTGAGAAAGAGAGGTGGTTTGGACAAGGATGTCCCAGCCCAAAGCGTAGTCACCAGAAATCCCTGTACAAACCACTGCTGAACAATGCAGACTGGGTATGTGAATCAGGATCTCCAAGAACCCAACCATGTACCCTAACCACCAGAATATAGCATGAATCTGACTCAACTTTGCCAAAAGAATATTTGTCATGTGGATCAGCTTCAAGTGGGAGCCGCATGTTATTCACCAAACACAAAGGCCCACAGCTGGGCTGCAGAAGAGCACTCTTCAAACTGCTTGCCAGAAGGCCAAAGAAGGGGGGATGCAAACCAGCCTCTCCCACATACCAGGCTTGAAGCTCAACTACAAGGTTGTAGAGGGAATCTGGCCTGCATTTGGACCAAAGCATAGTTAATTCAAGTGGAACAGTGTCATAAATATAAAGGGAAGGGTAACAACCTTCCTGTATACAGTACTATAAAATCCCTCCTGGCCAGAGGCACAATATCCTTTTACCTGTAAATGGTTAAGAAGCTCAGGTAACCTGGCTGGCACCTGACCAAAAGGACCAATAAGGGGACAAGATACTTTCAAATCTAGGGGTGGGGGAGAAAGGCTTTTGTCTGTCTGTTCTATGTGCTCGCTGGACACAGATCAAGGAAGCAAGCAATCCAACTCCATTAGAATTAGTAAGTACTAGCAAGGAAATGCATTAGTTTACTTTTGTTTTGTCTTGTGATTTTCTCTGTGATGAGAGGAAGGTATATTCCTGGTTTTCTTTTTGTAACTTTAAAGTTTTTGCCCAGAGGAAAATCCTCTGTATTTTAAATCTGATTACCCTGTGAGATTAGCTTCCCTTCTAATTTTACAGAGGTGCTTCTTTTACCTTTTTTCTTTCTAATAAAGTTCTCTTTCTTTTACGAGCCTGACTGATTTCTCTATGGTCCTAAGACCCAGGGGTTTGGGTCTGTGATCACTTTGTAACCAAGTGGTTAGGATATTATTCTCAAGCCTCCCCAGGAAAGGGGGTGTAAGGGTTTGGGGGAATAGGAACTCCAAGTGGTCCTTTCTCTGATTCTTTGTTAAATTACTTGGTGGTGGCAGCGTACCTTCCAAGGGCAAAGAGTTTGTGCCTTGGGGAAGTTTTACCCTAAGCTGCTAGAAATAAGCTTAGGGGGTCTTTCATGCGGGTCTCCACATCTGTACCCTAGAGTTCAGAGTGGGGAGGGAACTCTGACACAGCTTCAAGGAACCCCTGCAGCACTAGAGCCCAAAGACCAGGCTACACACTAATGCCTCAGGACATCTGTTTCCAAACCACTGACCAAGAGGATTTGAATCAGCAACTTCTACACATCCAGCCAGAGGCAGATTAGGGGCTTGTGGGGCCCTGGTTCAGAGCAAGTGGGGGCCCCTCCCCACCTGTGTTTCCCACTGCCCCCAGCACTCCTGCTGGGGAAATGGGGTTGGGGGCAGGATCTCCCCCCCCCATATCCCACCCAGCACTCCTGCCGAGAAGCTGGGTTAGGGTGCAGGGATTTGCCTTGCTCGGCTCTCTCTCCTGGCACTGCTAGGGAGTGGGGGGGCTGGGCGTGGGGGCTTCTCAGCTGGAGTGCTGGGTGGGTGGGTGGAATGTGGCAAGACCCTATGCCCTGACCCCATTCAGAACACGGGGTGGGTGGAGCAGGTTCGGGCACCAGGCAGCCCATTTTCTTCCCCCCTGATGTGGCCAGGCCACTGGGCATGGGCCCAGTGGCTAATCTGCCATTTCACCCAGCATTGGTGCTTAACCAACCGCCTTTAGAGGGAGCTTACCATGAGTCTGAACCAAAGAAGAGTTTGTTCAAGAGGTAAGTATCATGGAGCTGCTTCACTACACTAGCCCAAACTTTGGCTGCACAGCCAGGGTGCAGGAACTACTTGATCAAATGCTCTCTTAAGGGGCACAGGGTGGCATTGAACCAGTACTGCCCATATGCCATGGGCATAACTAACTACTGGCCTAGACAAGGAGCCTCACCTGGTTGCTAGCCTAAAGAATAGTTATGCAACAGCTTCAAGAGGCAAGCGTGAGGGCACACCTCCTCACCCCATCATAGCAGGTATAAGAGGCCAGGGGAGACTAAGCCTCCCTGGACAGGATATGATGCACCTCTCTTTGGAGATGTGCCAGCCTGGCGCCTTTGGAGTGTGCCACCCAAAAGAATGCCCAAGCTGTGCCCACCCCAAGGCACTGTTCCCACTCAGCCTCTCCCTCCATGACTTTGGCTCTTCCTGTCGCCGCTCTGCCTCTTCCCCAGTAGTCCCCTGCCCAACTCTGCCTCCTCCCCTAAGAGCCCCAGGGTGGAGCAGCACGAGTGGGGGGAGGGGGGCGGGGCAGAGAGGTGGGGGGGAGGGCTGTGGGGGTGGAGAGGTAAGAGTAGGGGAGGAGGTTGAGTAGCAATGCATAGGAGAGTCTAGATGCCAGTGCCCCCCTAGTTCTAGGGCACTTGTGGCACTCATGCAGGTGTCGCGGCCTGCCCATGCGTCCCTCTCCCACCCCCACAGTTATGTGGCTCATAGATTAGGGCACTCACCTGGGCAGTGCAGCGCCCTTAGCTTCATCAGGCAGGGAGGCCAAGTGAAGCATGGTTCACCACACCAACCTCTGGGTCAAGGTGCCACAGATGCCCCAAGCTCAGTGCTACCTTTGGAATTGGCTGTAGGAGGAACCCCTTCAGTGTGCCTGACTCAGTGCTGGATTACCATATGGGCCGAGAGGGCCCATGCCAATTTGGGGGCCTGCGCAGGATCCCTGCCCCCTGGCCAGGCCAGAAGATGGAACTGTGGGAGGGAGTGTATGCCCCCAGCTCTCGCCTGTGTGGCAATCGGTTAACCGCTCGCCTGAGCCTGACATGGAGCTGGCTTGAGCCCCCCCCCCCCCGCCCCGACCCTCTCTCCTCGCATGGAGCTGGCCCCCTTCCCTCCCCTGGGCACAGTGCTGGCCTGAGCCCCTCTCTCTTCCGCCCCCTGGTCCCCCCTGCACACAGGTGGCCTGAGCCCTGCCCCCTTCATGGAGCTGGCCCTTCTCTCTGCGTGGAGCTGGCTCAAGTCTCTACCTCACCCTGTGCAGAGCTGGCTCAAGCTCGCCAAAGTCCCCTGCCGAGCTAGCCCGAGCCCCTTTTTCGCAAACCTGGGCATTTGTACCAATTACTCTTGCCAAATGGTGAACAGCTGGCATGAGCAAATGGGGACAATGCCCAGTTTTGCCCAAAGAGTCGGGATGCTTGGGGCCAAAATGGGAGGTATGGTCAGCCTAGGCCAGGGTGCCCAAACTTTTGTGATTGCGTTCCCCTCCCCACCCCGGCCCCAGGAGTCTCGGCCAGAGAAGGGAGTGGGACCTGGGGTCCGTGCTTGGGAGTGAGGCTGAGGAAAGGCCTGCGGCAAGGCCAGAGCAGGGGGCACAGCAAAGCTGGATGGTGTTCCCATCCCACACGGAGGCTGAACCAGGCCCCTCTGTGTCCTCCGAGCAGTCCTCCATGCTCCTCTATGGCAGTGCACCCCCACAGTTTAGGACTACTGCCCTATGCTGTAATAAGAGCCTGGGCAACTGTGGGATACCCCGAGCCCTCCACCTGCCCTGGGCGGGGAGGCAGGGTGCCCGAGAGCACCCCGTGTCCTTACCCCCAGAGTGCACCCTCCCACAGCAGCCCAGACTCCCTGGGCAGCTCTTACCATGGCCCAGCTTCAGGTGGTGTGACCCTGGGGGAAGGGGAGGAGTAGGGGGATGGCACCCAGTGACAGGGAGGATGTCAGGGAGCCCCAATGTTCTTTGTGCTCAGGGCCCCAGTAAATCTTAATCTGCTTCTGCCCTGACTTGCTCTCCTGCCAGGGTAAGCCACTTGGCTTCACTGTCGCCTTAGGCTGCACCTGTGGGCCCACATCATGCCTACCTCTCACCCTGAGCTGTGTTCAGTGAGTCTGCTCGAGACAGAGCCCTGATGGAGTGGTGAACGCTCTTCAGGGATTAATGTGCCTCACCAAGTATTTGCATTGACACTCCCACTACATTGTGCAGCCGACTTTATTGGTTAATTGGCCCACCACCTAGGAAGCCCTGAGGGCAGTGCAGAGAACTGAAGAGTAAAGCACAGCCCAGGCTGGTTAACCCAGAGCCCAGCCAAGCTGTAGTGAACCCCTTGGTTTAAGCTCTGTCTCCCTCCATTTTACTTCCTTTGTTGGTCTCCAGGTGCCAGCTCTTATCGCCCACCTCCTTATCAACCTCCCCCCACCCAATCGTTCTTCTCAAGCTGGGAATATGCTCTCCTTAAGGCCCAATGGGGCAGTACCTGTCCCTCTAAGTCATCGGCTTCTAGATGTCAATGTGCAGGCATTGGCGTAGCCATTGTCTTCTGAGGCTCCAGTTATTTGGGGGGGGGGCCCCTAAGGCACCAGCCCCTCTCTTGCCAATGACCCACTTAGCCCCAGATATTCACACCTGTGTATTAGCCTGTCCCAAGAACAACAGGCCTTTTCCAACCACCAGGTAACAATGCAGCATAAAAGGGAAACTGAGGCATACATAGGCGTGATAAACATATTACAAAATAGTCCCACTTTGTCACAGAAGGGTACACAGGAGCCCTCTTCCCCATCCCTTGGCAATTCTGTGGGGACATTAGGCAGGTATTTAATTTCATACAATCTAGAGGAATCACCTGAGGGCTTTCTGGCTGTGGAACACAAAGTGAGCTGGGAACCCAGGAAGCGGTAGAATGTGGAGCAATTTCTCCCCTCCTCCCCTAAGCCTGATCAGAAGGGATTTGAACAGGGGGAGTATGCATTTTCTTGAGTACCCCAATCACTGGCCTATCAGATAGGCTGAGGTGGGCTGCTGTTTGCAGTCTTGAGCCCGTGCCATTTCCATTAAATAGTAATTGGGCCCACGGTTAACCAAGAATCCCTCTGTAGTGCAACTGTTTGGGTACCCACCCAGCATGTGGGTGAGGCTGGTTCACCTCTCCCAGCAGCTTGCTCAGGAAGGACTTGAAGAGCATCTCCCTCTTCTTGAGCGAATGTCCTAGCTGCTTGACTAGGCGGTGTTCTGGTGTGGGGGCTCCCTCAGTCTTTCCTATTGAAGCTGGTCCACTGCCACTAAATAATAATTGGGCTAGCGCCAACCTGAAAATCTTCCTGTAGTGTAGTGATTTGGGTGCCTGGTTAAAAATTAGGGCTCTGTGGATTCAAATCCCCATGTCAGCAAACAGAAAGAGGTTTGAACGTTACCTCTCAGGTGAATGACCTAAGCACTGGATTGGGAGCTATTCTGATGTGGGATGTTAACTGGGCCAAAATCTGCCTGTAAGTCCCTCTGTGGTATCAGGATTATGGACTGCCCTTAGGGTGTGCATGACCTTGGTTCAAATCCCCTCTTTACCACAGTAGAGGAGATCTGAGGTATAAGGGCTTGTTACTGAACTGTGGGCTATTTGGAGTGAATCTTGCTCTTTTAATTAACTAGTAATTGGAAGCACAGAAAAGATCCTAATCGCTCTTTTGTTCCCCTCCCCACCAAGGCTGTGGGAGACCCCAGGTCACCCTCTACCCCCTTCCCTGTTCAAAGAAGACAATGGCTTCTTGTTAGAGGGAGTTTGGACAAGGATGTCCTACTCCAAGGGGTAGTCATCCAGGAGGCAGGAAATCCCTGTGCAAACTGCTGCTGAATGAGCGGATGGGGGATTTGAACCAGGCTCTCCAATAACCCAAGCAAGAACCCTAACCAACCTAAACATCAGAATACAGACTCTTCACCTGGCTGAAAGAATATTTAAGTGAGGCAGAACAACTTCAAGAGGCAAGACCATGGGAGCCCTTCAGCTCTATGCCCCAAATGCTAGCACCCACAGCCAAGGTGCAGAAGAGCCCTTTTCGAACTGCTTCTCAGACATTCAAGGGGGATTTGAACCAGCCACTCCCATAGACCAGACACAGAACTTAACCAAGAGACAGTACAGGGAGTCTTGCCCTGGGGCTCACCCAAAGAATAGTTAATTCAAGTAGAACAGCTTCAAGGAACAAGTGTTAGGGAGCCCCCTTTCATTTCTGTGGCCCATAGATCAGGGCACTCGCCTGGGAAGTAGGAGATCCCTCTTCAAATCCTTTCTCCTTCTCAGGCCGAGGAGAATATCAGAGGTAGCCTTAGGGAGAATAGCACCCTGGAAAAACTTGTATTTTGGCACCCCGGGCCCCCGCTGCCTCCCCTGGCCACTGACCCATCCCCCATCGCTCCTGAACTCCGCTGCCTTCACGGGCTTCCCACCCTCAGCCCCTGCTGACTCCCCTCCACCATTGCCCTGAGCTCCCTTCCACACCCTTGCACCCCAGGCACACTCCTTGCCACTTGACCCTGGTGTCCAGAGGGTGATGGCTGCTGACCAGGCGCCCCACAGGTGCCGGGGCTATGAACTACCAAGCCTAGAGGCTCCGTGGCTCAGTCCCGGTAAGCCCCGCCGCCCAGCACAAATTAAGCACGCACAACCCCTGACCATCCTGCCCTGGGAGGTTGTCCATGTTGCCCACCCATAAGGCCTGCTCTGTCTACTGCCCTCCCCCAAATGAGGAAGTAATAAAAATGCACTTAATGCTTACATGCTGATGCATATATTATTATAAAGTAGTAGGCAATATTCACAGGATTGATACTGATAGGCTTCTTCTTGAGGAATGATATTATTGACTCTTTAGAGGTGAAGGATATATGACTTGTTGCTCCTGCTTTTTCTACTGCTTCAGCTTCCGATTATCCCACAGAGGTCTCTTACAACAAGTGGAATTTAACATTTTGACTCCCATGTCGTCACTCTCACGTGTGAGAGAAGGGTTCCTTAAAACATATGTAAAACTGTAAAGGTGAAGAGTTGGTGACTTGTTTAATTTAAAATGAAATGCAAAACCCACTGGCTTTGTTTTCCATTGAAAATATTTTGCACTGATGTCTAACTTCTGACTACATAGCTCATTTTGCTTCAGGGATTTTTTGACATAAGTATAGCCTTAAATAACCATGTGTCTCCTGGAATGCAATCAGCTGCAAATCTCTACTAATCTTTCTTAGTCCAGACTGCATAGTTAATGACACTTAGTGAGAGATATGTTTCCACAATGATTGCATTGATCTACAGTTTTTACTTTTTTGCCCCATAATTGATATACTCCTATCCTGTACAGGAAAATGGAAAGAGCAACTAACCAGCTTTTTATATTTGACATCCTTATTTAAAAACAAACAATCTTTTGTATAGCTTATCTTGTGTGGGGAAAAATATTTTTTAAACTATTACAAGAAACATGTTAATTTGTTCATTGATTATAATAAATACTAGTATGTATTTAATGAAAATTGCCCCAATTATGTTTAAGGAAATTATTTTCTAATTTTACAAGATAAAAATCTCTATTTTCTTATGCAATTAAATTAATTACAAATCATGTTTCTAACAATCTGTTTTTATGGACATGACTGAATTTTTGTCATTTGACAATAATAAAGGATCACAAACTCATCTTTTCTAACACTTTACTAGAGACTTTATTAGGATAACAAGACAGTAGGTTTGGCTAACATTTCTTTAACATAAAGGTTTTTTTAAAATAAACAAGATTTAACTGAAAATATTTTTTCTCAAAAGTTTGATATTTTTGCTAGAAAAAAAAACATTTCACTATCACAATTTTCAGGTTTTTTGAATTCTTTAGTTTGTACTAGTGGGATAATTTCTATTTTCTGTTTTTATGCTTGTCCCCTCCCCTTTTATTCCTCTTTAAAAAAAAAAAGGAGGGTAGTGAGAGGAGACGGGTCAAACAAACAAACAAAAATCAAAAACAAGTTTTTGTTTTGAAAGTTTTCATTTTGAATTTGTCAAAAAGTAAATAATTTTCATTAACTAATTTTGGTCAATATTTTGAGAAAAAAATAAACTAAAACAGTATTATCCCAACAGCTGCTCTCTTTTTCTCTTTATTAATTGCATAGGTTCTACCTAAACCCTTTCCCCATACTCTTCTGCCTAGCTTCCTGCTATAATTTTAAAGAAACTGTACACTTACCCTGACATCTTTCCCCACCCCTGTATCTCTACACCTAGCAGCAACCCTCATACACAACCTTTAACAAGAATGAATGTTTAACAACAGATTATGGTCCCAGATGGCTTCATCACTAGCTCAGGACATCATCTCACCCCAAGGGTGATGTTGTCCAGTTAAATAATTTGGATTCACAAACACCAAGGGTATAAACTCTTGATCAATGACTCCAGGACTCTTCACAACAGTATACCTTCCTTTTTCTAGTGTAGTTTTTAAATATTTCGAGCAATGTGGTTCTAACTCTTTCCTTTGGAGATTATTCTACTATCAAAAAGATCTCATCATTCGAAAGATTTTCCTCATATTGAGCTTGTTTCCTTTTTTGTTTTGATTTTTCCCATCTAATTATACCCCATTACCCCTGCTAGGATTACAAGGCAGTTCAACTGAATTTGAAAACAGAGGAAGATAATCTGTTTCTTCTGGATTGAATAGCTACATCAGTTTCAATAATATGATTCCCAGGGCCTAACTTTGTCCAGTTTAAATCATATACATATTTTAACCTAGCAACTAGATCACTGAAATTACTAAAAATGTAGTTTATGTCTCACCATTGTGCTGCTTATTTTTTCTTTATGCATTTCACTCAGTTCAGATAGTGAAAACAAACTATAAATACAGAGCTAGATCGTTAGAAGATGCAAATTAGTGTAGCCCCATTGAAGCAATTGATTTATAATCAGTTCCAGTTTTGATTCTCCTGTGCTACAACAATGTTGCTATTTTCTATTTGTAACATTACGGGGAAAGGCAAAGTCACTTACAGAAAAAATCATGACAACTCTTCTATTCATGTTAAGTTTTGGAAAGTTTTTAAAAATTTGGGATATGTATTATTGTCCTTTGGCAGTGTTCCTTCAACCAGAAAGAAGTATTTGTTTTCTTGTGTCTCGCTCCCATTTCTTTCCATTTTCCCCTTTTTTTCCTAAATTTTTTTTAGACAGGTTTCCTTTTTTTACTCTTCCTCTTTGTCCTCACAATGGAGATCAAGCATGATCACATAGGATCCACATGCAAACTCAGGAAAACAAATGGGAATAGCTTCATTTCATGTCTCTCTGTGAATTCATTAACTGAATTTACCATTCCTTTAGAAATCAATACACAGAGAGCAAGATTTTTTCCTGTTATCAAGTGATGATGTGCACAGATGGCAAGCTCACAAAAAGAGTTCATTTCCTGATCACCGAGCAAGAAGCAAAAAATGACTGATTCCAAATACATCTTAAAGAGAATTTGACCTTTTCATTCCTCCTCTCAACATAGCCTTAATTTTCCTGAGCAATGATCACTAAAATAAAAAGCTACAGCAGTAGAACTAAATACACACATGGTTGTATGTCCATTCTTAATATCAGCACTCCCTTATGTCATAGAATCAGAAAAGATCTAAATGGAAAAGATCTATTAGATCTTCTAGTCCATCCTCCTGCCAAAATGTGCTTGTATCACATTATTCCCCAACTCCAAACATTCTCAATTTGCACACTTTTGCAAAATAAATTATCCCATTAATTACAATTACTCATTTGCCATCACAACAAAAGTTTACTAAGTCCAATTTATCGTGCACCTATCCCATTCCTCATCACTACTCTACCCACACTCATTTTCCCCTGGGACTTACTATAACATTCCACACCTGTGAGCAGCTTAAAATGGCTGCCATTAAATTAAAATATGCCAAAGAAATGTTCCCTCACTTTTCCCCAAAGTGGAATTGGCCTGAGACCCAATATGGGCAAAATGCAGTGCTGAACCAATGCAAGCCAATACTTCATGGAGTTGAAAAGGGAAGTCCCATGCTCCTTTACACTAAAGCCTCTTTATGCCACTCAGTGCTTGAAGTGCTTTAAAGACCCTGTACACTGCTTGAATGCTGTAAAAGGGCTTAAATTAGGGTTGTCAGGTGTCCCGTTTTTGACTGGAAAGCCTGGTCGAAAAGGGACCTTGGCAGCTCCGGTCAGCACTGCCAACTGGGCTATTAAAAGTCCAGTCAGCAGTGCTGCAGGGCTAAGGCAGGCTAGTCCCTATCTGTTCTTGCACCATGCTGTGCCCCAGAAGTGGCCAGCAGGTCCAGCTCCTAGTCAGGGGAGCCACGGGGCTCCGTGCACTGCCCCTCCCTGAGCACTGGCTCTGCACTCCCATTGGCCGGGAACCATAGCCAGTGGGAGCTGAGGGGCAGTGCCTACAGGTGAGAGCAGTGCGCAGAGCCTCCTGGTCCCTCACCACCTAGGAGCTGGACCTGCTAGCCACTTCTGGGCCACAGCATGGAGTCAGGACAGGCAGGGAGCCTGCCTTAGCCCTGCTGTGCCACTGACCAGGAGCTGCCCGAGGTTACCCTGCACCTGAACCCCAAGCCCCAACTCCCTGCCCCAGCCCAGAGCCCCTCCCATACCTGAATCCCTCATTTCTGGCCCCACCCCAGAGCACACACGCAGTTAGAGCCCTCACTCCCTCCCACACTCCAACCTCCTGCTCCATCCCAGTGAAAGTGAGTGAGGATGGGGAAGAGTGAGCCACCAAGGGAGGGGGAATGTAGTGAGCAGGGGCAGGGCCTCAGGGAAGGGGTGGGGCTAGGGTGTTCAGTGTTGTGTGGTTAGAAAGTTGGCAACCCTAGCTTCAGTATAACTAAGATTGAGATGGAGATACTTTCTCAAAAGTGTTCTTGTGATAGGTGAGGCCATCTATTGCCAGCTCTAGAAAAGGCAGGGGATGCTGTGTTAGGACTCTGGCTATATTAAAGTTTGTTGGATTTTTTTGGCCAATGTGGTCAAGCCTCATTCTTTTGGATATGTTTCATGGATTGTAAACTCTACTGGATGGGGACTATATTTTTGAACACTGCCTACCTCATTTTGGGGACTGAACAAGTAACTTTGCCTTTATGAGGGCTTCCGTTTGGGTTTTCCCTTTCAGAAATAACTCTTCTACTATTTGTAGTTCTGCCCCTTTAAATTCTGTTTCAGTGGTCGTTGTCTTTCACTGTTAGTCAAGGAATCAGTTGTTCTAATATGTGGTACTTCTTCACATGCATAGAATGTACATAAGTTTTGTGATGAGTCTTTGCAACAAAGTGGAGAGGTTAAAAAGGCTTTTCAGTTCTCTGTTTTTTTCTTTTTCAACACTCTCCTTGCTAAAGGGTCAAATATTTGTCAGGCAACATGCTGATCCTATGTATTATTCATTTTGAACATTAACATGCTCAACTTTCATTACACATTCCCCATGCTGTGCTAATTACATTAATAAACATTTGTACCCAGCAGTTTTTGTTACTTGTACCTACACTGGTTGAACTTGTATTGATGTGTTAAAGTCTATCGCTCATCTAGAGTATGTATGGCCCAATTTTTAAAGGTAAGTAATGATTTCCAATCCCCTGTGGGTTCGGGGACAGAATAGGTGCACTGCTCCTCCTGCATGTCATAAGAGATGACTAAAAAGGAGAGGAATCTGGAGAGGGATGGGCTCCACCAGGTTAGAAATTTGCCCAAGACACACCATATGATGAGCAAGTCAACCATGTCCATACTGGATTGGTCGCAGCCTGGGTTAATAATGACCATGCCAACAGTTTCTCACCAGAGGGGATGTGACAAATATACTACTAGTGTAACCCCAACAAAGAGGATCCGTGGAAGAGATACATCACCATAGCCACTTGGAATGTGAGGACATTGAGACAAATAGGGAGGTTGAAAGAACTCACGTACGAAATGGAACAATACACCTGGCACCTCATAGGAATCTCTGAGGTCAGATGGAAAAACTTTGGAGAGGCACTAATGGAAGAAGGTCATGCACTTTATTCCAGTGGAGAGGACAAACATGTCAATGGTGTAGGATTTCTTGTGCTTAAAAATGTCAAGAATTCAGTATTAGGATGCCACCCAATATCCAGCAGGCTTATTTCCATCTGTCTAACGGCAGTACTGTGCTGTTCAATATCACGGTGGTACAAGTTTATGCCCCTACAACAGACTATGATGATGAGCAAATTGAAGATTTTTACAATCAGCTTCAAGACATCATCAATAAGGTACACAAGAAGGATATCCTGATTGTACAGAGAGATTTGAATACTAAAGTGAGTACTGACACACAGGCAGATTGGTGAGATTATTGTGGCCCTTTCTGTAGTGCAGTAACCAATAAGAGAGGACTGAGACTTTTGGAGTTTGCCAGATATAACAATCTGGTTCTCACAAACACATTAGGAGCACAGAGCATCCAGATGAGCAACATGGCATGCACCTAATGGTTTACATCACAGTCAGATCGACTACATCATTCTGCAAAACCAATTTAGTTCTGGGATCAACAGAGCTAAAATAAGGAGCTTTCCCGGTGCTGATATTGGAATATTGGACCTTGTGATACTAAACTTTTGGCTGTTGCTAAAGAAAATCGTCAGACCAAAGTCCACCAGAATCAAGTTTGACTTAGAAAAATGTAGAGACAGAAGCATTGCTGAGTCATTCCAAGCAATGATCGGTGGAAAATTTGCTCCACTGCTTGCTCTAGAGGAATACGTAGAAACAATGACCAACAAATTCAATACAGCAATGAATGAGGCAGCAATGGATATTCTTGGGAAACACTGTAAGAAGACAAAACCATGGGTCACAAATGAAATACTACAAACGTGTGAAATTAGAAGAGAACTCAACAGAGATAAGAACAGCACTAAGGGAGCTAATAAATACAGAGCGATTGGCAGAAAGATCAAGAAAGGAATGAAGGTGGCCAAGGAGATATGGATTGAAAAACAATGCTCTAAAATTGAAGAATGTCAATAATAAAAATAGCAAATGAGCCTTCCAGATTGTAAAAGATCTGATGAAAGAAAGATGGACCAAAACTAACGCAATTCAAGGCAAAGAAGGAAACAGTCTTACAGAAGAAAAGGACATCCTCAATAGGTGGACAAATTACTGCTCTGATCTATACAACCACCAGACAAATGGAGATCCTACTGTCCTAGACAGCCCAGATTCCACAGAGGAGGATGACTTTCCAATACTGCATGAAGAAGTGGAGACAGCTGTGAAATTACTCAAGAACAGAAAGGCTACAGGTATTGACAACATCCCAGCCAAACTGATATAATTAGGATGAGAAATAGTAATAGATGTACTCACCAAGATCTGCAACAAGATCTGGCAGACCGGTGAGTGGCCCTCCACGTAGACACAGTCACTAATCATCTCTCTGCCAAAGAAAGGCAACCTGCAATTGTGTCAAAATTACCGGACCATAAGCTTAATTAGCCATCCTAGCAAAGTGATGTTGAAAGTTATATTGAACAGATTGAAGCCACAAGCACAGAATATCATTGCTGAAGAATAGGCTGGCTTTCGTGCTGGAAGAAATATCACAGAACAGATTTTCAACCTTTGTGTTCTATGTGAGAAGTACTTATGACACCAGCAGGACATCTACCAAGTCTTTGTTGACTTCAAGAAGGCATTTGACAGAGTATGGCCTGAAGCTCTCTGGGCAACCATGAGGATGTACAATGTTGGTCGTAAGCTTATTTTTACCATTAAACAACTGTATGCCAAGGCCAGCAGTGTAGTTCTCGTCAGTGGCACAATAGGAAAGTGGTTTCACACCACTGTTTGAGTCTGGCAAGGCTGCCTTCTTTCGCCCGCACTGTTCAACATTTACTTGGAGTGCATAATGACTGATGCCTTAGAAAATCACATATGCACAGTCAGCATTGGGGGGCAAACAATCTCAGTCTTTAGTTTGCTGATAACATTGACAGCCTGGCAGGTAGCAAAGATGAACTTGCCAACCTTGTGAAATGATTGGATGAAACTTCCGTAAAATATGGCATGGAAATCAGTGCAGAGAAAACCAAGCTGATGGCAAACAAACGTGACAGGACCAGCTCACATATCACTGTCAGTGGACGAGAGCTGGAGACAGTTCAAGTATTTGGAGTCAATCATCACTGATGAAGGATCAAAGGCAGAAATTCTGGCAAGAACTGCACAAACAAAAGCAACAGTGGCAAAGCTAAAGCCAATTTGGAGGAATAAGAACATCTCCCTGGAATCCAAACTGAAACTGCTGCACGCATTGGTCATCTCCATTTTTCTGTATGTGTGTGAGACAAACCCTTACAGCAGAACTTGAATGGAAAATACAGGTAGCAGAGATGAGATACTTCTGTAAAATCCTGGGCATCTTCTGCTTTGACCATGACACTAATGAAGAAGTCCGCAACATCATCACCCAATGCACTGGGTCATATGAAGACCTCCTGATGACCATGAAGAAGTGCAAGCTGAAGTGGTACGGCCATGTAACAAGATCATCTGGCCTATCCAAGATCATCCTCCAAGGTACAGTACAGGGGAAGAGAAGAAGAGGTAGACAGAGGAAGCGATGGATTGACAACATTGCTCATCAATGATGGTGCCCCAATGACTAATGCGGTTATGGGAGTGATGATGAATGATTTCCAAGTTAGAAATGGTTATTATCCTGAGGGGTGTTGGGCTTTGACACTATTCTTATCATTCTAAAAAATAAATATATAGATTGTCCTTTTACCAGCTCTTCAAGTTTTCTAATCAGCTGATGGGTTTTACAGTGGGAGAAACTGCACTGTAATCCAATGTGTGCTTGATGTATTTGCTATTGATGTATTATAATATTGTGGAGGTACCTTAGCAGCTACACAGTTAATCTTGACTTTCAGTTTTACACTTAACATGGAAATTCCTTTCATGAAGAGGGACTATTTAAATGAAAGAACAAACTTGAATTTACCACACAGTGCTTCTGCTACATTCAGTAATAGTTTTCTTTCTCTAAGGACCTCAGAATAAATGAATTTTAAAAGTACAGTTGAATGCTAACATTTTTCAGAACCTTATATGTAAACCCTCCATACAAATACATAAACCCTACATTCAAATCCCCCAGATGTCAGTCCTCAGTAAAAAAGATCTGACATATAGTGCTTTTCAGAAAAAAAGAATGAAAAGAAACCAACAATTATTTTCATTATAATTCTCTCTAGATTCACCATGGAGGATGATAGAGAATGAGTGACTGCTGTAAGTTTCCATACCCAGAAGGAAGGGTCTGGAGCAGAAGAGAGTTGGAGCTCATTAGGGAGGCTCAGTAGGGCCACATGGCACAGATACAACCAGATAGAGTGTTGAGTTGCAACTCATTGCTGTAAGAGGAGAAATGAGGGAAAAATAACCACTTAAATGTTTTTTCCCAGCTGATGGACATTGGCAGAGGACATTCCTGGTGCCACAAACCAGATGAGGTGTGCTACAGTAGGATACCCCTCCAACAGAAGCTCTAGGAGAACCTCCGGTGCCAGTCCTCCCAAAGACCTGTCAGAACAGATAGACAATTGCTCAGGAATGGGCAGGCCTGTGTCTGGCTACATGTTACACGAGAAGAGCTTTGCTGCAGCATGCCTGCTACGATTGAATAGTAGGAGTCTTCTCATCCTGCCGAGTCATAGGATTTGCACATGTCCAGTCTTTTTCTAAATTGTTAGGGTATGCTAGATATGAGTAAAAAATAGAGCCATAAATCTGATCCCTTTGGGAAAGAGGCCTATTTTCCAGTTTTCATTCCAGTCTCTGTGAGGTTGAAAAATCCCCAGAACCGCTCCTAAGATTTCAGGGTAGTCACACCTGAATCAGAACCCTAGAGTTAAAGAAGTATGGGCTGGATGAAAGCACTATAAGGTGGGTAGAAAATTGGCTAGATTGTCGGGCTCAACGGGTAGTGATCAATGGCTCCATGTCTAGTTGGCAGCCAGTGTCAAGCGGAGTGCCCCAAGGGTCGGTCCTGGGGCCGGTTTTGTTCAATATCTTCATTAATGATCTGGAAGATGGTGTGGATTGCACCCTCAGCAAGTTTGCAGACGACACTAAACTGGGAGGAGTGGTAGATACACTGGAGGGTAGGGATAGGATACAGAGGGACCTGGACAAATTGGAGGATTGGGCCAAAAGAAATCTGATGAGGTTCAACATGGACAAGTGCAGAGTCCTGCACTTAGGATGGAAGAATCACATGCACTGCTACAGACTAGGGACCGAATGGCTAGGCAGCAGTTCTGCAGAAAAGGACCTAGGGGTTACAGTGGACGAGAAGCTGGATATGAGTCAACAGTGTGCCCTTGTAGCCAAGAAGGCCAATGGCATGTATAAGTAGGGGCATTGCCAACAGATGGAGGGACGTGATCGTTCCCCTCTATTTGACATTGGTGAAGACTCATCTGGAGTACTGTGTCCACACTACAAGAAGGATGTGGAAAAATTGGAGAGAGTCCAGCGGAGGGCAACAAAAATGATTAGGGGACTGGAACACATGACTTACGAGGAGAGGCTGAGGGAACTGGGATTATTTAGTCTACAGAAGAGAAGAATGAGGGGAGATTTGATAGCTGCTTTCAACTACCTGAAAGATGGTTCCAACGAGGATAGATCTAGACTATTCTCAGTGGTAGTGGATGACAGAACAAGGAGAAATGGTCTCAAGTTGCAGTGGGGGAGATTTAGGCTGGATATTAGGAAAATCTTTTTCACTAGGAGGGTGGTGAAACTCTGGAATGCGTTACCTAGGGAGGTGGTGGAATCTCCTTCCTTAGAAGTTTTTAAGGTCAGGCTTGACAAAGCCCTGGCTGGGATGATTTAATTGGGGATCGGTCCTGCTTTGAGCAGGGGGTTGGACTAGATGACCTCCTGAGGTCCCTTCCAACCCTGATATTCTATGATTCTAGAGCTCTGGGGGCACAGTGCAAGGCAAGTGGGGATGTAAATCTACAATGTTCCAGCATGCTGTGCACTAGATGCCCATGAGGATGCTGCTGCAACAAGCTAGAAGCTCTTTAGTGTGCACTGATGTACTGTGGTTTGAAACAACAGTACATCAGTGCACCCTAGGGAACTTTTAGTGTGCAGCAGCAGGGTCCACCTGGACAGTTAAGAGTACATGTCAGCTTACCATGTCATAAGTTTGTGTGTCAACCCTTGTCTAAATGTACTCCAGATCCAAACACCAATTCCTAGTTAACATGGAATTAAAAATACTTTGCACTTCCACACCACGTTCTAGCAGAGGAACTTAAAGCACTTTACAGACATCAGTGAATTGGTTGTTTCTACCCCGATTGCCAGAGCTGTCCCAGTTTCTAATGGGAGGAATGTATATATCACAAGTTCTCCTGGGTAGACCCCCCCTCTTACTCCTACTTCCCCACCCTGACTACTCTAGGTTATTGAAGGGCAGTCTCTCCTCTTGAGCGGGTGGGTAGGTAGGTGGTTTTGTTTCTCACCTAAGGTTCATCAGATCCATTTTGGGGCAAGGTGTGGGGAGAAATGAGACGCACATTAGTGGGCCCCTTGTCTTAGGACTGCTGCAGTCTTTTCTGGCTGCCATTATTTCTTCATCAGCCCCCACCCTCTGTGATAATGTAGGAATCCACCTGAGTAGGGCTTTAAACTGCAATCAGGGAGAAGAGGGAGAGGCCACTCAAGGGCACTTTCATTTAATAAACAAAAAAAATAAAGAAAAATCCATTTTATTTTTTAAAAAGGCTATTTATTCACCTTCATTTTTATTAAAAGTGGTCAGTTAAAAAAACAAGTGTAGTCACACTTTAAGAGATTCTTAAATCTACCATAGTTTCCTATCTTTCCTTTATCTACTATTTGATTAACTGTTTCAAAGATCTGTCAGTCAGTACTGCTCTGGTTATCTATTAGATCACACTCAGCTAAACTGTAGCCAAATGTCTTATCAGACTTGTTCACTCAGTTACTTAACTCGTCTATTTGTTAGCTACCTTATATGGTAACATTATTTTCTGAAATACATGTCTATTGCTTTTCTTATTCTTGTCTCACAGTTTGTAATCCAAATGGAATAAACACTTCCACAATATTTAGTTAAGGATACCCATAGTTAGAGAATTATTATTTTTCAACTGTATTAAATAAGTGTTAACAGAGCCTTATGTTAGAATCCTTTGTGCTAATGTATTCACTAATTAGCGTAGATTTAGTGAAAACATTGTACAGGTAGGACAGTGTTAGTCTCCTCTGATTGGTTCTTTTCTCCGATGTGCTTCTCATATCACTAGTGTAGGCAGGCACATAAATTAGAAATCTCTTGAGTCTACTCTAATTTACATGCTTAATTTTTCTGGCAGATGCTTACTTTTTTATAATTAGAAGAAAATATGGTTCAATTGCTCCCTGACATATTCATCCATTTAGACTTTGTTCCCACCACTTTTCCAGCCTGTGAACCTATTTTAAACAGACAAACTATCTGAAATGTAGGTGTCTATGTCAGTCAGGAAGAGTATATGAAAATCAGTACATGCTGTATAGTAACAGCAAGCTAGGTTCATTATGGAACAATACAAGGAGGCAGTATACAAACCAAAATATGAATTCTTCTTAATAACAAGAAACCTCCATTTTTTCCCTTCCTCTGGGCTTTTCAGTGTGTAGTGGGTTTTTTTCGGTATGTTTTTGACTCTGATATTGCAAAGTACTCTGTGTAGGGTTCTGTGAGCAGATCCTTAAACCCACATGGAACCCTACTGAAATCAGGAGTATTCCCATGCAGAGCAGTTTGCAGGATTGGGGACTTAGATTATAAAGTCTTTGGAGCAGGGAATGTTTTCATTTTGTGTCATATGCAGTGCTGAGTATTCTGATAGTATTTACAAAATAATGCCATATATACCTAGTTCTCATACAAAATTATATTATAAAATCATTTCTTTTTGCATAGTGATATTAAAACATAAGCTTTACATGCTAAAATTTGTATTGACAATTTCAACTATTGCTAGAGTTGAGAAAATAATTCCTGACCCCCTAAAATCATTTGACAAATTACACCTTTTTCTCCAGGAATAGTCTTTGAACAAAATGCAAAATTATTGAATATTGTTAGTTATTTGAAATTTATGATTTTCTTCAGTGAATAATTCTTGGCCTGCAGATTGTTTGAGAGCAATTTGTTGTGAATATTTGTAATTCACAATACAGCCTTTCTTGCTTCCTTACAAAGGTCATATAATGAAACAAACAACACATGACTTATGTACCTAACAGTCAACACAGAGACAATTAAGTAATGCACATTTTACAAATGTTACTATGTAGGAAACATACTATTGTGGAATCTTCCAGTATATTCTCGAACAACAGAAACCCTGATTCCAATGGGCTAACCTCATGTTATACTGAAAAACTACCATCAGCCTAAATTCCCTTATTTATTAATTACACAGAAATTAGAAACTGATCTTGAAAATATCCCCCTACTAATGTATGATTGTTCCCACAATATATTCCTAAGTGTCTTATAACAGATGTCTCCTGTTCTGTGCATCACAAATAATGAACTGAGAAAACAAACTTGAAAACCACTCCAGGTTAACAAGAAACCTAAATTATTTAGGTTTTCCTTGTTCCCTTCCTTTCCTTGTTACTCTCAGAAAAATTGTGTCAAAATAATACTACAGTACCTGTATCCTTTGAAACTAGTTAGATGGTAGAAGTGGGTGGCACAGGCTTCAGAGCAGATTGAATGCTACAGATTGCTAAGTGATTCCTGTCTCACTTTCGATAATACCTATGATCATAAGGGAATAGTAAATAGTTCTATAGATGCATTTTGCATTTATATGTTCTTTTCTTTATTGTCACAAAGGTGATTTCCGATACCTATCCTGGGTAAGACAGGTGAAACTTGTCCTACCCTTTACAATAGGAGATAGATCATACCCCGGACTGTTTAGGGTTGAGGACAGGCAGGAAGGAACAGGAGAGGTGAAGATAACACCTACATGCAGACCATCTTTTTGTTCTGTGTTTGCACAGTACCTAGCACAATGGGATCCTGGTCCAGAAATAGGTGCTATGGTAACACAAATCTAAAATAAAATAATAATAATAACCTGGTCAAACTATTTGTCTCTAAAACTGTATTTCCTAGGTTTGGCTGTTTTCTTCCTTTTACAAATTGACCCCTGACAAACTGGCTTTCATCTGGGTATTTTAAACAATATTTTGTATTAATGTGCTCATTCATAAATGTTCAAGAGGCCTTAACTATATCTGGGCCCATGGATTTCTCACAAACTGTTCAAAATGCATTTTCCTCATAGTATTTGGTATTCAGAATCTGCTATGTGAGCCATGTGGGTCAGCTAAGTCACATGGAATTATTTCTGTTCTCTGATTAGATGACCTAAAGATAGCACTTATTGCATGCATTTGCTCATTTTTGTATGAATACTCCAATTGATATGAATAAAAGTTTTTAAAACATCCTTTGTGGTTCCTTCAAATGGAAGGAATTAACCCCTTGTAGATGTTTCCTAGCTCTTCCTACAAGGCTCTGCACGTTCTATTACAGCAACCTGATTTATGCAGCACACATCTGATGAAGTGAGCTGTAGCTCATGAAAGCTTATGCTCAGATAAATTTGTTAGTCTCTAAGGTGCCACAAGTCCTCCTTTTCTTTTTGCGGATACAGACTAACACGGCTGCTACTCTGAAACTAGATTTGGAGTTCCACTTAATTTTCAAGGATAAGATTCACCTAGAGTAGAATGCAGTTGCTCAGCTCTTAAACAGAGTGAAGTTTTATGTCGGTAAAATACCCAGTGTTCTAAGCTCTGCTGTGGCTACTTGTTCCTTTCTGAGTGCAATTCATTTTTTGTTTACATTGTGTAAGTCCCTAACTGGTATGCGACTGCCTCTGAGCCATTGATCCACAAATTATGATCCACTGACTCATTCTTACTCTTGGTTTCTGGGATTTAAGTCTTCATGATGGGAGCAGTTCTGTCAGTGTGAATTTAATGAGTAGAGCTTGTCAACATTTTCAGATTTTTTTCAGGAAATTTTAAGTTTTTTGGCCTGTTCAGTTAATGAATTTCAAGGCACAGCATAAGATTTCTCTGTGTGAAAGACTTTAAAAGGTTTTTCAGTTTAGTAGCAGGGATTGGGGTGAGAGATGTGTACTGCTTCTTTAAAACAGGAGCAGGAAGCCAGGGGGCTTGAGAAGGTTCTAAGCTAAAGCTCTAGTGTGAAAGAGTAGCTTTTGGGATGATCTTCTAATTTCTTTGCTTTACAGTTAGAAGAAAATTGTTTTCTTTTCACATGATAGGATAGTGTTGAGTTTTAAATTAAATGGATGGTGTTGTCTTTAGAACTGTTTTTATAAACTGCTGCATGTGGGTGGTATTAGTGTAAGTATTGAGATGATCTGATATTTTTAGTCAGCTAGCCAGCATACTATGTGAAAATAGTTTGCTTCCTGTGCTCATTGAGACCTCAAGGCCACCCCCACATGCCTGGATAGAGCCTGGCAGTGGACTTAGCCTCTTGTACCCTCCCTGGGGGGACGTCATTGGCCAGCCCATATCTTCTCCCTACTCCTTCTCTGTTTTTTCTGTGACTTAGCCCTCCTCCCAAATCACATAAGAGTTTGCTATCTTTCTGGGGTAACGAGAAGTCCAACTTACAATCCAAATCAAATGCCCAAACTAATTGTTCTTCTACATGTTTTAGGCTCTACCGAAGTCCTCTGGTTCTTGGCCCTTTCAGAGCTGCTTTTATCTTGCTTCTTCCCAGTAGAATTCCCTGACTACTTTCCTTTGCCAGGGCTCCAGCAGTTTTCCTTGAAGGATCTCTCTGTTCTTTTGAGGCCCTAACTCAGGGCTCTCCACACAGGAGCCACGCTATGGATCACTAAGCCTGATTGTCTCAAACTCTTTCCAGAAGGTAGGGCCTCTTGCTCCTCCCTTCAGAGTCTTCTCCCCTCTACTGACTTCCCAGCTTTATTTAAGTGTGGCTCTGCCTCCTTCACCACCACAGGTGGGGTTAGTCTTTCTAACTAAGTCCCACTACTCCCAGCTGGGGCCACTAATTAGCTCTTATATTGCCAGCTCATCAGTGAGACTGAAAGATTCAGGAGCAAGGTTGAGCCCCGCTTGCCTCAAAGGACCAGCCAAACAGCCTGTGACAGACTGATTTTGACATTTCCAGGCAAAAATGAAGTTTTGTTTAATGAGAGTGAAGTTCTCTTTAGAAAAGGAATTTGCTTTGCACAAAAAAAAAATCCTTCTTCTAATGCTCAGCTTGGTGCTAGTCAGTAATGGAGTTGAGCTCACCAGGAAGTACAAAAGAAGAGTTTTCTTGTTCAACTTTGGTTCAGATACCTTGTATCCCTTACATATCTGCTGATTTCATGTTTTTCAAAAACAATCCAGCCACTGAAGAATACAGGTTGCTGTTTTTATGAAGTATACAAATTAATCAGAATTCAGGTTTAAGGGATAACTCACTTCCAAAGGCTATTGCGTCATATACAAACTATCCAGAGAGATATTACGCCAATTTTTCAAACTAGGTACTTAAGTTTCATCTGCAAGACATGTGCACCTGAGTTTAGGGTTAATTGCACCTACAAAAATATGCAATTGCACATAGAAATCGGTAATTGCTTATGCAAATGATTTGCATGTGAAATTACCTCACTGAGCCTATCTGCACACATTTTGTATGCACAATTTAAGACATCAGTTTTTAATAAACACTTCAGATAAACTTGGCTCATAACATACTAACCACTGGAAAATGTTCTGGTGCTCTCTGGGAATATACAGAATTCTTCAGGAAAATTGAGTTAAACACCACTCACTGTTTTATACAAAGACAAATCTCGAATGACACAAAAAACAAAATAAGTATTCCAGCCTTCTTCAGCAGTCACAGTATGGCAGACCATCTAGTGTGGCCCATATTGATCTGCATTTATGTTATGAATGTACATTGATTTTGTTTGACCTCCAGCCTCAAATGTCACAGTGGAGTAGTCTGCAAATCCATTAAGAAATTCTTTACTCAGTGAAAACTCAGAACTGAAGTGGCTATTTAAATAGCAGGTTTCAAAATAGAATAAAGCTTTGAAAGGAAATAAGTCCCTAGACCCACATTTGTAAAGGTAGTTAGGTGTTGCTCTGCTCAGCATTGCAAGGCCTGGGTGACTTAGACTAAGCCACATTTTAAAAATTGACTTAGGAGCCTAAGGCTCATTGAAAGTCAGTTAGACATAAGCTCCTAAGTGCCAGTTTTTAAAATGCATTTAGAAACCTGAAGATGCAGAGAGGTACTTTTGAAAATCCAAGTAGGCACTAGGAGCCTAATGCCACTGATTTCTGTTCTACTTTTTATTTTTTCTGCTTGATACCGTGCACTAAATCTCACTAATGCATCCTAGCAATTTACATTTCTAGTGCTTCTTAACCACTTTTTTGTCCTCATTAGATTTCAGAAACGTCGAGAACACATCCATATTTAAGGAACTATATCTTAGGAATCTTTTGGTCTTTTGACCCCAAATTTCCCTACAATATCTGTCTGTGTCACTGATCTGGTTTGCCAACCTTCAGACTGATCTGATTGTTCATGTGATTTTGAGACAGAATGCAAAATTGAGCTTTAAAAAAGCAAGTGTGAATGGAATCTCATTTTGCTGTCATGATTAGATGAAGGCTGGCTGGCTGGTAGGATAATAGTGGAAGTACCACCACTTTTTTGATTCCTAGTTACAATTGGTTCTTGAGCAACCCTAACCCTAACCCTTGGTGGCTGTAAATAGTGTTAGATGAGTTGCTAGCTATGAGTCAGCTGTTGATCTGGTATTTCTTTACTGCTCGGAAATATGCTGAGAGTCAGACTCTTTGACTAAAAATGGATGGATTCTCAAATGGATTTTTGCCTTTAAGTATGGCACAAGACTCTGCTCCCTCTTTTCTGGGCTCAGTGGCCCCTTCTTAATACCAGATCAGCTATCTGCTCTGTCCTAGCTCCCTTTCCCCCCATGGTTTGCTGGCAGCCTTTTTTTAACCTTCCTTTATCCTATCGTAGTGCCACTAGTTCTCTTCCTGACTCCTTTGTTTGCCGTCGGTGCTTATCCTTCTGGTCTAACAGGTCGCTTTATTTTTTCTACTCATCCTGCCTCTTTCTCTGTATTAGACTGTGTTCACATGAGTGAGAAAATCAGTCACCTGTGTTCTCATTCTCTACAAATACTAACTTCTGCTCTTTCCCTGCAGTAGGAAAGATAACTCAATTAATAACCCCTGATCCTGGTCATATTTATTCACAGAGAAAAAAAGGGCTGGGCAGAGATGAACTATTTTAAAGGGCCTTAATGGTATAATGGATAGTCCAATAAGTAGCTAATGAATTAATTAAATATTTTACATGGTACATTAGCAAATGATGAGCTAGTGAAATTTTGGGACTCTGGAGTCCTGTAGGTACATTAATTAAGATTAGTTTTCTCTTCCAAGCGCCAAGCACCTCCAACTGCCATTAGTACCAGTCATCCTATACAGAGATTGATTTTATGCTTAGTTTGATTTTTCTTGCAATAAAACAAGTGACTGTAATATGATGAAGATAAAGCCTCCTATGAGGTTGGGAAAGCCACACATTAGAAAAGCACATCGATGCTCATGGCAGCAGTGAGAGCTGCAAATATTTTATCTGAAGTGGTCAGCTTAAATCCTTCTCAATCTCTTCAGCAGAGCCAGCATGGTGGTGCTCTGTGACTAGGGGTTGTGCAGAGCTGAGAAAGGGAAGAGAGTGACCACAACAGGAGACAGTATGAGGTCTTAGCTACAGTGGAGATTTACTGCAAATTCAGCCTTTAGGGGCCAGACATTGCTCCAGATGTTCTCATGCAACTCCCTAATAAGACAGTGTAAACCACTAAGCCCTGATTTGCACTCTGTTGCAAGTAGGGGTGAGTTCCACTGATGCAAATAGCTGTTTTATCTGTCTATTATGGGGTTTGCACTGTTGCAGCTACACAGGCAGCAGAGCACTGAGGATTGAAATCAGGGCAAATTTCCAGTGTAGACAGGGCATAAGCAGCAACACTCCTTCATCTGTTGGCAAGGAGAGCTGCAGCTCCGTTTTCAATTCACCCCACAGGCCATCAGAGGGAACTCAGGCTTTGTTATTTCTTATGTAAAAACAGGTAAAATGAATGAAGGCCCTATACATCATAAAGGAATAACAAAGAGCACAAACTACTTTTGTTTTGCATTGCAGATTATCTTTCAGGGATTCATCACTGCCTGGTGTTCTGGTGACTGGCGCTCTATAAATATCTAAGAATCTAAGACAGATAAATTGTTTTCCAAAAGTTATATGGCTAAGATTTATTAAAGTGATTAGTGATTTTTTCAGATGGCCAACTTAAGATTGTTTGATTCTTGGAGGGTGGACACCTTAGCACTGTCTGAAAAATCAGGTTCCTTTAAGGTTCCTCTAAGTTCAGTAACCAAATTTAAGACACTCAGAACCACTACTTCTGAACATCTTGGCCTGTGTACTATTTTTTTGCTTTTTACCTATGCCACCTTCAATTAAAAATATTTCTCTCAAGCCGCTATGATACTTTAATTATTTCATACAATACTCCAAATTACTAATGTCCATGTTCCTCACCAAATTTTAATATATCCTCAGCACCAGACCACATCAAATTCAAAGCTTCACAGCTGCTTGAATGCAGCAAAACCTTTCCAACTGCTAAAGGGATGACAAATATTGTGCAACCAAATCAACTAGCTGTCAGAACAGGTCTCTTTTTCATTGCTTCATACAAGCTACACAAAGCACAGTTACCAAAACTGATCCGCAAATCAACAAAGAACTAAATAAAAAATTAACAGAAAACTGCAGTTTTTAAGGAAAGTGGACACTGCAACCAACTCTTTATATATGCAATAATATAGTGAATTATGGAGCAAATCAAAGGGGGTATATTTTTTTGTTATCCTGAATGACATTCTTTTATAAATCACATGGCTCTTGGGGGGCTTAAAGAATGATTGATCTAATAGAATTAAACTTTTGACATGACATGAGTTAGATCAGAATGTCTATAAAAATCTCCAGTTCTGGTAAAATATATTTTATCCTGTACACTCTACCAGAAGAACTAAAATGAATCGGTGGAAAATTTAGAAATTGACTTAATCTGTTCTCTTTGTCTGAATATACCACTCTAGATCTTTCACTTTGTTCTGTGAGTTTGTGATAATTTTACGTAATCCATGTGGCCTGAAGCCTTAGAAATTAAAGAGCTCTTTATTGCCACCTGTTGGTGAAATGGGAGAAGACTGGCCCAGAGCTGCTTAAAAACTACAGCTGGGGAGGGGCTCCATTGGGAACAAAGCTCTCTGCTGGCACCTGTTGGAGAGCAAGGAGATTGACAGAATGGGCCAGGCCTTATTTGCATTATAGTTATGTGATAGTCTGGGGCATTTTAGTTAGAATACAATTAAATTCTGCTATTGAACTTTTTGGGAAATACAAAGGGAAGACATCGACAATTCATGCGCTTTGGGTCACCCTAAATGAGACTGCTGTCAGGCACAGTTGGGGAAGTGAGTCTAGAAAGAGCTAGGAGAAGGGAAGAGAGGAGAAAAGGGCTTCTACAGGGAATGCCTCTCCGATGGGGAGGACTCTGTAAAAGCTAGATAACTGATCCCTCCCTAAAAAGCTGAACTGAGCTGAGCCTGCCAGAGACCAGGCTTGGGGGGTGTCTGTTGTCACCATTAGGCAGGAGAGAGTTCTAAGCCCTGGAGTGACATTCCGTAGATTAAGCTGCTTTTCCTCCTGTGAGGCTTATATGCCTGCCCTGGGAGTCACCAGGCCAGTTCCTGGCTTGTGGATTTGTTGGAGCTCAGCATAGGAGTGACTCATCACCTTACAGACACCAGCTTTGATAATTAGGGGGCCATCCTGGGCTTCTTGTTGCTCCACCCCACTGTTCCTGGGCCACATGGAGATCTGGTGCAGTAGAATCTGGCCCTGTGAATCAGAAAGAACAATCCAAATTTCATAGATCTAATCAGATTCATGGGATCATAATATACAAGCATGAAATGGAAGAAATATATACCTACCTACCTGTAGCTGCTTCTGCTAGTTTATCATGCTTTCACTACAGCTGGCTTCACTGTTATGTCACTCTATGTACCCGATTCAGAAAACTTGTTATTTAAGGAAACACAGTGACACACTGGCAAAAAGAAGGGGTCTAATTTATTTCCATAATAGCGCTCCAAGAGGCAAATATCACTCATAACTGACCTCTTTTTCTTAATGTATTTTTATTTAGATTTGCTTCAATTCCCATTTGGCAACAATAGAAGCAACCAGAAGTTGGGTCACTTCCAGCATAGTAATTTAATATTTCCCCTCCTCTCATCAAAAATGGGTCAGAACCTCCCTAGGAAAATTCAGCACAATCAATTAAATTGCAGCAGTGACACTTGTAATAGCCAAGGCCCAATTACCAAAGCAGGACACAGAGATGACTAGGGCCAGGGATGGCTCCATCACATGTGCAGGTAATAATATGTGTATATTAAATTATTTGTATGTGTGTGTATAAGTGGTTGATGGTGTACTATACCATAAAGGCTTTATCAGTATGCATTTTGGATGGGTCCATTACACACAGGAGACAAACCACAAGTTAGTTATGCAGATCACGCCAGACAATCACTGGTATAACTATTCAATCATGAGTTCTGTATATGTTACATAAGTTACAGCAGAACTACCTCAGTGATGTTTTAGAGAGGGTTTTTTTATAACTATATTGGATTGTTTCTCATTCTTCAACTGCAAAACAAGGTGCCTCATCACCATGAGCCCAAGCATACAGGGCTCTCAGAAAAACCATAAACACCATTAAAAATGAGCTTTCCATAGCTTCGCCATACCTAACAATATCAGAACTTTAAAATCTATTACAGTTGACTCTTCTGATGTGAATGCTGGATCCCTCTTAGAAGTTAGAAATCTCCCCTTCCTAAAGGTATAAAGTTCCCATTTATAGCCTTGCATATCCCAAGGCTAAGCTATCATACATTAAACCTGTCATTGGTGCAGAACTGAATATTGCCATTTCTAGTTGTTGGGCCAATGCAGGAATGATCAGGGGGATTGCTTACCTGGGAAATAAAAATGGAGGTTACTTACCTGTAACTGGAGGATCTTCAAGACATGTGGTCCCTATCTGTATTCCTAATGTGGTTATGCATGCACATTATGTGCCAGAAGTTTCTAGTAAGCTGTGTCCACTGGCCCGCACATGTGCAGTTCTCCTCATGCTCTAAACTCAGAGTATAAAAGTCAGTGTGGACCAGTGCTTCTCCAGTTCTTTTTCTTACTGTGACGCTGGCTATGATCTCTATCAGAAGGGATGGAGGGCAGCTAGTGGAATACAGTTAGAGCCCACACATCTTGAAGAAACTCCAGTTACAGGTAAGTAACCTCCATTTCATCTTCAGGTGATGATGATGTGTTCTTTCTAATCAACCTGCTCCTCTCACTCGATTCCTACAGTGATGTCATAGTTTAGAGTTTGCAAATCACAGTCACTGCTATGATGATGAACCGTGTCGTCAAACGCTGGAGTGTTGTGACAGAACAATGGACCACAAAAGATGAGACTCCAGGTAAACAGGAAAATGGATCTGATAAGCATCCAAATGCCTAGATATGAATCCATATCTGAAATCTCTGATAATTCACTCTTATCCATCCATCTTTTTCCTCTGTGCAGGGCACTTGTGCTTCCAATATTGTGTATGCGTTCTAAGATTCTAAGAAGTTGCAGACTGCTTTATATAGGAATCGTTCAGAGATTTAAAGTGGTGCCAACAGGATTCGGCTAGACTCTACAAAAGAACATTAAAGGTTAATAGGAGGAGGGTGTGAGAAGGAATGAGCCTGGGTGGACAAAAGAAGCGCTTATTGGGTTTAGAGAAATATAGGCAGAATGCAGGTAGAACACAGAACAGGGAACATACAATTCTCCCCCAAAGAGTTCAGTCACAAATTTAATTAATGCATTATTTTTTAATGAGTGTCATCAGCATGGAAGCATGTCCTCTGGAATGGTGGCTGAAGTATGAAGGGGCATTCAAATGTTTAGCATATCTGGCATGTAAATATCTTACAATGCTGGCTACAAAAGTGCCATGCAAATACCTGTTCTCGCTCTCTGGTGACATTGTAAATAAGAAGAGGGCAGCATTATCTCCTGTAAATGTAAACAAACTTGTTTATCTTAGCGATTGGCTAAACAAGAAGTAGGACTGAGTGAACTCGTAGGCTCTGAAGTTTTACATTGCTTTGTTTTTTAATGCAGTTATGTAACAAAAATAAATCTACATTTTTAAGTTGCACTTTCACAACAAAGAGATTGCACTACAGTACTTTATGAGGTGAACTGAAAAATACTATTTCTTTTGTTTATCATTTTTACAGTGCAAATATTTATAGTCAAAAATAATATATGCTTTGATTTCAATTACAACATAGAAAACAATGTATGAAAATGTAGAAAAACATCCACAATATTTTATAAATTTCAGTTGGTATTCTATTGTTTAACAGTGCTATTAAAACTGCGATTAATCGCGATTAATTTTTTTGAGTTAGTCACGTGGGTTAACTGTGATTAATTGATAGCCCTACTAATATATAATCACACATTTTTTTCCTTCCAAAGGATCCCAAGATGCCTATAGACTTTAGATTGTGGACCATATTCTGACCTCTGTCACATCCAGGCATCCCCATTATTTTATACAGGGTAAGATTTAGGCTTTTTATATCTTAGAATTATTTCACTCACTTCTATGGACAAGACTCAATCCCTCCAAAGGATCCCAAGATGCCCATAGACTATTTATTTCCCCCCCCGACAATACTTTCCCTAGTTTCTTCGTAATATTAAGTGACTGAAGTTATAAAAGAAGTTTAGCTTTGGTATAAATTTCCAAGGGAGGTTGTGAAATCCCCATCATTGAAGGTTTTTAAGAAAAGGTTGGATAAAAACCTGTCAGGGATGGTCTAGGTTTACTTGGTCCTCACACAGCTCAAGGGGATGGACTTAATTTCTCACAGTCCCTTCCAGCATTTCTAGGATATTGTAAGTTTGCTATTTCTGCTGTACATGAGGCTATGCCTTTAAAACCATTTGGACATTAAAGCTGATGCTGAAGGAATGGCTTTCTGGGAACATGACACCATTGCTTCAGAATCTACACTGTTGTTCTCTGAGTGGAGTTTAAGGTACTGGTTATGACCTATAAAGCTCCAAGTGGTCCTTTGTTCTGAAAAAGCCTGAATGTAGTGCCTTTCCGGTCATGATCCCAAAGCCATCTCTTTGATATGGATTTTGGACAGGACTGAGGTTAAATTCCCGGGATGAAGGGAGAGGAGAAAGGAGCTTTTGGGAGCTAGCTGGCTGGCAGAGTTATTGTTCTTGTCTTCATGTCTGCTTGTTAAAGCTCTCTATTATTATATCGTGACTGTAATTGTCAGCGTGCCTACCGTCTTTGTACAGGAACTTATTTTGTAAACTAAAATCTTTTACTTGCCTATAAAATACATGATACTAAGCAGTGCCCAAGGTAAAGCTGCCCCCTATAGTTTTAATTTATTCCAGGACTGAGTGGCTGAGAATCAGGGAGTTACAATCAGCTGCTTTTCAGCCATGGCACTCCAACCCCCACAATTCTTGTCTGCATGGGCTCCTCCCCAGAATCTCATGGGAAGGAGAGTAAAAATTTCCAGCCACTCTCCATTGTTCCTGGCAGAAGTGGGAGGGCAGAAACCCCTTCTCAAGACCAAAACTCTATAAGAAAGTCTGTTATGCAGTCAACATTGCAGACTCTGGATTATCTGAACCTCCTAACTTTCCAGTGCGTATTCACATTGGCTTGAACAGCCAAACATCTTAAATTTAGCAAATTCTTAACGTAGATATGTTTAGCTCTTTCGCAATACCTTTTCTTTAGATTAAAATAATGGAAATTAGAAAAGAATGAATGATATTTGTATAGTATTCATATTGTAATGTTGCAATATTGAATATAATGATACTGTATGAGAAACCTAATTACGTGAATTTGAGTGCATTGCTAGTACCAAAAAAATAAAGATAAAAATCATGGTTCCGGATCAAGGGTAGACAGCAAACAATGGCCAGAAGAGGAGGGGAAAACCCAGAGCACTCTTTACCAGGAGAAAAAAGACAGTTACTCAGATTTGACTGCAATTATGCTTGTCCTCAGCATGCTCAGTGAATGTAAACTTCTTGCCTCTACCCTTCAAATTTAAGTGCTTAAGTTAAAATTGAAGACAGCCAGAATCCCTATGGAAGTATATAGTACTATACCTCATAAAGGAGTGCTAATTTTTTTAAAAAAATATACACATAGGGGGCCCAGTCAGGTAAAAGACCCCATTGTACTAGGCACGGTGCACATATGTATTAAAGAGTCCCTGACTCCAAGAATTTATGGCGGGCAAGTTCAGCCAAGAGCCATCAACTTTCCTTTGGCTCCTTTGAAACATCCCACCCTTTAATTTAGTATTTGATGAGCGAGAACAGGTGGGAAAAAAAATAAACACACAAGGTCAGGGCAAGGTTCCAGGAGGAATGATTGTTTGGGATGATAAGTAGCCGTCTGAGTACATCAACCGCCTAACCATTGTAACTGCTAGCAGGTCCTCACACTGCTGGGAATTGTAGGTGCTGTCAGAAACAGGCCCTATAGTACTAAAAACAATAAAAAAAATAACTCACTTTAGATCATGACTCATAAAAGTTACCGCTGAGGGTCTATTCAGTGGCCTATAGCATATGATAGGAATTGGGTAGCTCAATGACCCAGTCAAGCACTATCATTTTAGTACCATTAACTTACATACTGGCAGTCTCAGCAGAGAGGCTGAGCATTCAAAGGCAATTGAAATTGGAGTACCTTTCCATGCTACACAGAAACTGTTGGCAAGTAGGTCTGTTAATCAGGCATTTTTAAAACTGGGGGATTCATGTACATTAATCAGGTATTGCCCATTGCTATAAAATAAAAACTGTTTTTTCCCCACTCAGTACTCCAACTGGAATGAACCTGCATGGTACTAGATTTTCTTAATGCAGAAAAATGAACTAAAGATGCTTTATTTTGTGAACGTCTGCATTTTCGGAAACTCTGAACAGAACATGGTCTGTATAAACACAGAAGTTGAATTAGTGTATCCTTTTTCAGCCACAGGGCATTTGCCTCTTGATTTTCAGTACATCATACTGAAGATTTTATGAGATGTGTGCATTACCAAAATAAGGCGTTTGCCATGCTTTTGAAAATTGCAAAGACCTGAAAATGACATATAGCATTGCACATTGAATAATGGTTTGGGAAATCTTTTAAACCAAGGCAATGATTTATCACAAATAAGCCAAACCAGTGACCACAAATGTGACAATGTTTGTATAGTATTGATAAATGTATGCATAGGAAAGATTAATCTAAATTTAAAGCACAGTATCTGGAGTATAATGGATGACCTTGGTTACGTGAGGGTTTTTTGGGGGGGAGGGGGGGAGTCTTGTTTTTTCTTGTTTGAAAATGTAACATAAGTTTACTGAGCCCAAGCAAAACAAGAGACATTTTTTATGCATACCACATCACATAGATTCAGTGCAAAGGGAGAATGTTACTGAATTCTTGGGTCTCCAGCTGTAATGATGCAATAATAGGTTTTCTGGAACATAGCAATGAGATAAAGAAACATGCTTAGAAAACAGAATTAAAAAAACCAATTTGTATTTTATTGTATCATAATAACAAATTGCATTTTGTTGGCCAGATAATGCAAATTGCTAAGTTACAAAGATTTGTCAAGATCTTAGTGATTAAGACACTAAGGGCTGGATTGTTCCAGGAGACAGGTGGCATTGGGATAGTACAAGGAAATTTTCTCCCCTGCCCATCTGTGAACCCACAGTGCTGCAGTGTCTGGGCTCAGTGGAGTACCGGCAGGGGTCTTACCTACTCACAAACACGGAACTGTAAATCTTTTAATGGCAACCACTGTGGCTCATTCTCTCACTTAACATATTACCCTGTATGAAGTACACAGTGCTGATTCTTATCCTTCCTCCTCTTCCAGTTCTTGGTTCATTATGTGTCTGTCTTTTTGTATGCATTTATTTTCCTGGAATATCTGTGTTACATAAAATTAAATAAAAATTGCAACTAATCAGCCAGAGAAAATACAAAGTGATTACCAATAGCATGTGCACTATGAAATAACAACTCTCACACACATAACCTACAGCAGATGCTCCGCAACAATGAAAGGTGCATGAAAGAACAGGAGAGATTTAGAAATGAGCTGGGAGAGTTGGTGGTTATGGTTGACAGTAACACCTTGTTAGTGATCAGTGGTGATATGAACTGCAGTGATGGTGAAGGGAGCCCAGTAGAAGGAGTTGTGGGTAAATTTAGCTTTGGTAGAAGAAAGGTAGAAGGAGAGAAATGGGTTGAATGGTGTTTTTAATGGGTTTTCAGTAAATACGTGGTTTGAAAAAATCCCACATGGTGACATACTACAGGAGAAAAAATAAAGCCCAGGTGGACAATATTGAGAATGAGAGAACATATGAATACGATGAAAGACAAAGGTAATATCAAGTTAATATGTTGCAGAATAACATAGGTATTAACAGCTAAAATCCGACTGTAACCTGAGAAAATAGGAAAGGAGATGAAATTGAGGAAGAAATTGCATTGGTGATTATGGTGATATGGTGCATTCGTGATTAGGGGGGAAGGGACGGGGAGAGTTCTTCCAAAAGGTAAAGGACGGCTTTGCCAACAACAATGAAGTCAGTGGAAGAAGAATGGAGGAAATTTAAAGAATGTTTCATTAAGGCAGTGGAGGTAACATGTGACACTACAGGTGGTAAGATGGGGTGCTTTCAGAAAATGAACTGGTAGTGAAAGTCTGATGTACAAGAAAGAATGAATCATTCAAAGAGTTTGAGGAAGCAGGTTGTGATAATAAGATATTAAAAAATTGCATACAAACTGGCTAAAAGACAGTTGCTAAGGCAAGAATGGAGGCTGAGGAGGAATTGTACAGAAAACTGGATGACGATGATGGCAGGAACTTGGTTTTGAGTTGGCAAAAGAGAGGAGCAATGAAACATAGATGAAGAAATCTTTGCGTGTGAAGGATGGTAACTGTGTGGTGACTAACCAAAAAGAGATGGTAGAGCTATGGAAAACATATTTTCAAAGGCTGTTAAATGAGAAAAGAGCATTTCAAGTGCAAGCACTTCCAGCAGTTCTGAGGAAGTCTCAAAAGGTATAGATCTCAGAAGAGGTGGTAGAGGCAGTACTGAATAAGATGAAGAATGGTAAAGCAGCTGGTGAAGATGAGATATGATCAAGGCAGTTGGAGATACTGGAGGTGGCTTCAGAGAGTACTGTGTTTTTGCTGGGATCAAACAAGGATACTGGATGATCAGAGAACAAGACTGGTTGGGACTGATGGACCAGGTGCCTCTTTGGAATGGTAAGGCTGATGAAAAATGATCTAAACACCAATCAGGACATCATCATCCTGTTAAGTAAGACTCTCAAAGTCCTTGAGAGAATTTTAGAGGCAAGGTTGAGGTGCAAGGTGGACGAAAATATAGAAGAAGAGCAAGATGGTTTTAGGAAGGGAAGGAGTACTATAGATGCAATATTTGCAATGAGACAGAAGTTTGGAAAAATGATAAGTGGAGGGCATAACTGCTAAGTAGCATTTATTGATATTGAGAAAGCATATGACTTGGTTCTGCAGGTAATGGTGTTTGGAGTACTGAGATGGATGGGAGGGGGACTTCAGAAATCAGAAATGACAGAGGAGCTGTATTGGTAGCCAGGAGCTAAGATGGTAACAATTCATGTAATTTTGGAGTTTTGAGGTGACGGTGGGATTGACACAATACAGTGCGCTAAGTCAACTTCTCTGCAATCTAGTTATGGAGTTAAATTAGGAGAATCAAATCTGTGGAGACACAGAAAACTGTGTACTGACAATCTAGCCCCTTTGGCTGACACAAAAGAGGAATTGGTAAATATGGTATCAGACTGGGCATCTGTGTTTGAAGGTCAACACAAAGACAACTGAAGTTATGCAAATAGGGAAGGTAGAAGAAGAGCTATTGACTGAAGTTTCAGGAGATAAGCTGAAGCAAAGGAAAGAATTTGTGCACTTGGAGAGAGGTCTGGAGAACTGAAAAGAAGAAGCTAATTTGTATGGGTAGCAATGAAAAAGATGTCAGGAGTACTGTGGGATTGGCAATTAAGTAACAAACTGAAAGGAAAAGTTTATGTAGCCTGTGTTTGTCCCTGCCTATTTTATCAAGACAGCAAACGATTTATATAACTGAATGCAACCCTTTCTAGTTGTTGCCATCCTCTGGAGCTCTCAGTGTGTCCTTATCTGACTCTTGTGTGGGTCTTAGGCCCTGATCCTGAAAATAATTAATTAATATGTGGAAACAATTACAAATCCCAGTGTAAGAATGTATATACATATCTGCAGAATTGAGACTTTAGCTTAATTCCTCACACCAGGGACTATATCTTATTTATTTGTGGTAGAGTGCACAGATAGCACTAATACATAATAATTTGGGATCAAATCGTAAGATGCATACTGTTTTTACTCAATTTTTCAATGGGAATTTCATTTTCTTGCGTAAGGTCAGATTAAAGATTTCATGGTTTTGCCCACAGGGGAATGGTGTGACTAGTGTGATAATATTTGTAAACTTTTAGTGGCATGCTGAAGAATGATTTTCTTCTTATGCTTGAGAACACAAGATCTCTCCACTTCGTAAGTCAAGTGGATGTAATGGATTACATAGGTTATATGAAGTTATGCATCATCCTTCTAGCACTGAAGAATTATCTCAATAAGTAAGGTTAATAGTATCCAAAACTTTTCTGGTAAAAAATATTTGCATACTCAGGTTTGTTTTCTTGAAGTTGTATATAGCATGCTTTAGGAATTTTAACTTGGAATGGGTGTTGTTGTTTTCTGAGAAATGTCAACTACAATTGTAAGTTACACTTAATTGGACAACTTACTTTGTAGATGCTAAAGATGTCAACACATAAATAAGGGATGACTGAAAATTAGTATAAAAATGTAAAATGATTTAAGAGTTCCAATTTGCATGAATTTACATCATGAAATTCCTCAGATAATTTTCTTTTCATATATACATATTATATGTAATTTGCTAAAGAAACCAAAGAATCATAAAAAAAAAATTAAATTTCACCTTCCATGCTGGTTTCTAACTACCGTAGACTGCAGATTTATTAATCCACTTGTCAGAATTTTATTAAATTAGTATTGTTGACATGGATTTTTGATAAATTGTGGAAATACTTGAACATAATATAGAATTGTTCAGTCAGCTAGCAACATATGTTGTGGTAAGCAGATTTCTTTATAGAAACAAGACTTTTCAAATTGGATTTGTGTAATGTCACATTTGAATATTAGAATACCTAGCATTTTTCATTTGTAGACCGCAAAGTGCTTTAAAAAGGAGATGTCATTATCCCTACTTTACAGATGTGGAAATTGAGGCAGAGTGGGGCAAAGTAACTTGCCCTAGGCCACCCAAGCCCCAGGCCAATGTGCTAACCACTAGCTACGCTGCCTCTCTGGGTTCATAAATTTTGAATAAAGGTAATCACTCAATCTTATCTTCCAATAGACAACCATTTATTGCCATGTGTATTATAAAATCAGCTGTTCCATATATGTGTGCAAATATATTCAGCTAATGAACATTATGGGCCAGATCCTCAGCTGGTGTAAACTGACACAGCTCCACCATAGTTGATCTAGCCAATGATATATTCAATGGCATGTACATAACCTGAGGCCTGTCAGGTGCCCCACTTTCCACCATATAATCATTAAACCTCTTGTACTTACCTTCCTAGTCTGTCACAGCTATGCACTTCCATATGTGCTCATGTGTTTCATCTTGCTGTGTCTCCCCCACCCCTTCCACCCTGCCAGTAATGTCAGCCTCATCCACATGTTTCTCAGCTTCTTATACTTTCTTAAGCTGCTTAACAGAGTAGCTTTGTCAGAATTGCCAGGGATCTTTCATGGCACAAGGAGAGTGAAATCTATATTGTGATGCATTGACATTATCATAACTACTGTGGCAAGGCAAATTCATTTAAGTAGCCTTGTTTGTATTACTGGTGTTTATTTAATAACTGCCAAATATTGTAGGTCTGCTCAGTAGTCTAACTAGAGCCAAAATAACATTATGAAGAACAAGTGACTGCCTGAGCCATTGTGTGTATTGTATAAAAATAGATCTAGCGGGTTCGGAAACCTATGTAATGATAGTGGTGACTTGGCAACTGTCACAGTGTCATTTCTGCTATTCTACAACCATTAAAAAACAGTGAAAATGAATGATGATCACACACACACTACCTGGCATGGTTAGGGTTGTCATAAAAAGTGGTTTAAAAAATCTGGTACCTTTGTTGGTCACATATCTATCTATGATAACGATTTGTCTAGACCAGAAGGCACAGATGCTGATGTTCCTAATGAGTGCGAGATGTCTTTTAATTTTCTTAATATACTCTTGGATGCCTTTCTTGTTTGGACTGGACTCTTAGACTTTAATACCATTTTGTCATAAATAATTGCCTTGCATTTACTTACAGACCTTTGGAATCACTCATTGTAATATGTTCTCTGTCACTGTTTGTTATTATTACAGTAACACCCAGTGTACCCATTGTGGGTAGGTGCTGGGCAGAGTAAAGAAAAAAAAAGTCTCTGCTCTGAAGAACTTAAAATCTTTACTTATACTCTCAGTGTTTGATGCTAACTTTATCCTCATCACAGCCCTTAAGAGAGACAGTGTGATCAGCATCATCCTTATTCTCTCTGATAATGACTATTAACATCTGACCTCTACTTCACTCTTGTTGATATTCCTATTTCTTCAAGCTGTGGGAACAAACTCAATTGTCTCCCTAAAACACTGAGGTGGCATGTAGCAGTTGCAAACCTTCCTATCCAGTAATTAGGCAACTTTCAATAGTATGTTTTCTCCTGATATGGTACCGCAGATAATGGTTAATAACAGTGGAGCTTCTGGAACTAGCAGTGCAATCAAAGTGTTAATCCTTTGGTGATGCTGATAATTTTCCTCTAGCTACCCAGTTTCTAGGCAACAACTAAGCAACTCATTCCCTTTCCCTTAGTCATCATGGCCCATTAATGGCTTAACAGCACATCTGAAACATCACTGAGATGAACTGGATAACAGGGCAGAGCTACAGTGATGTCACTCTGCTTTCACCAAAGCATCTTTCTCCACCGTTGTCATTTTCTCTGAAAGTTAGATCATTTCTCAATCAGTTTTTGCAGCTCTTGATTATATGTGGTTTCTTCAGTGTTTAGGACTGCACTTCATGTATTGTATCATTAGAGGTGTCAGAATTCCTTTCATCCTTCTAATCTTCCCTCTTGTCTTACTAGGGTTGACAAATTTCTAATTGCAGAAACCTGAACCCACCTTTGCCCTATCCCTTCCCTAAGGTCCTGCCCCCGCTCACTCCATCCCATCTCCCTCCATCACTCACTCTCCCTCACCCTCACTCACTTTCACTGGGCTGGGGCGGGGTGCAGGCTCTGCAGTGGGGCCAGGGATGCAGGGATTGGGGTGCGGGCTCCAGGAAGGAGTGTAGGTGCAGGAGGGGCTCAGAGCTAGGACAGGGATGCGGGTTCCAGCTGGGCAGTGCTTACCTCAGGCAGCTCCTTCAAGCGGCCAACATGTACCTCTGGCTCCTAGGCAGACGGACCAGGGAGCTCTGTGCCATGGTTTCCAGCCAATGGGAGATGCGGAGCTGGCACTTGAGGTGGGGGCAGCATGTAGAACACCCTGGCCGCTCCTGTGTCGAGGAGCTGAACATGGTGTCTGCTTCCGGGAGCCGCGCAGAGCCAGGGCAGGCAAGGAGCCTGCTTTAGCCCTGCTGACCAGACTTTTAGCGGCTCGGTCAGCACCAGGATCCCTTTTGACCCAGTTTTCTGGTCAAAAACCAGATGCCTGGCCACCCTATATCTTCTCCTGACACAACTGTGTATGTCTGAATTGTTTTGCCTGTTTAGACCATAAGCTGTTTGGGTCAGTGATAATGTTGTCCCTTGTATTTTATATAACACCAGGTACATGGTTGGTGCTTAAACAATGTTTGCAGGTAAACCATTGATCTGAGCTTGATCCACTTGACCGTGCAATGGAGATCTGCTTCTGGGTTGGACAAAGAAATACTCCCTTCTAGTCCATGGAGCTTAATGCAGTGATGAGTAGCAAATGGATACAATCTAGTGGTAGATTACCTAGCCCTATGCCCTCCCACACAGCCCCCAAATTTTGCTGTGTGAGCCCCTTCAAGAGCTGTGCTCCATGTACAACACTGGTGGGCATGATTTGCAATGGCTCTCCCAAACCTGCTCCTTTCCACTCATGCTGGAGTTGAACTAATCCCATTACAGACCCCTTCTACACTTGCAGAGGACTAGGCAGAATTTGTCTCCTAAATTTCTCAATGGCGCTGTGTGTTTTTTTGGGGGGAGGAGGTGTGCTACTAGCCCTTAACATGGAAATTCAAAGTTTGTTTTTCTTTTAGCTCTCAGCAGGATATCTTGGAGAATGGGAGAGGGGAAGTTAAAGAGCAACTTTCAAAAGACAGCTATGGTGTTCTTTTTCAGTAGAAAACTTAATTGTGCTTAACTATTTTAATTCAAGGGAATACACATTTTAATTTTACCTGCATTGTGAAAGAAGCCCCAGTTCTGAAAAGCACACGTAAGTCCATTCCTATTCAGCAAAGCATATAAGCACATACTTATAACTTTGATGTTAATGGAAGTTTTGCATGTGTTTAATGTTAAACATATACTTAAGTGCTTTGTTGACTCAGGTGCACCAGTAGCAAGCAGTTCATTAGTGGTGATTTTCTTCATGTTTTAAAAGTGATTGATTATGCACTGAAAATATTTTAATATGGTAGAGTCATTTTATTAAGGATATTTTGTTTTTAAAAATCTATCATAAATGCAACCATTTGTCAGAAATATATTGTATATTATGTATATCTAGGGTAAAATAATGTGGTGGAATAACATGCATGAAAATGAGAGAGCGAGAGACCATATGCACTTGATAAATCTAGTGTTTGACAACGCTGTATGCATTTCAGTACCAGGCTCTGGACCAAGTACCCCAGGAGGAAACTTACATAGTTAGCTTATGACATCTTTGGTGCCTGGTTAAAAGACTTCAACACTACAATGAAATGACAAAAGCAAAATAATTGATGTAATATTCTGCAGTAGTACAAAGAACAATCTATCTTAGAGGGTTAGCAAACTTGAAAAATACAGTCCCAGCTAACCAAAAATTTTGCCACCTAATACAAGGAGTCTTTTGCAGCCTTTATATTTTCATTGTTCTATCCTTCTAGTTGCATTTTTATTAATTATTATAGGTGTCATTGAAGTTACCTGGTTTTAGACCAATGAATAGGATGACAAAAAGTGGCAACACACACTGATCCAATTTAATTTAAATTTCAATGGGTTAGAGATGCGCAAAAATAAAATGGAGAAAAGATAATGAAAAATTGCTAGTCAAAGTTCATTTAGTACTGGAGGCCCAGCAATATGTGAATCAAAACTACTAGTTAGCTTGTGCACACTGAAATCAGCAGGCTTTGCACACTTCTGCTGAAAATGGCTTCAACCTCCTTTCTAGGAAAGTAGGGTGATGTTTGATTGATCCCCTGATTATAGCAATTCTCAATTACCATTAAAAATTTTAACTAACATGCATTTTCATGGTGGTCTGAGAAGTCCCATCTGCCTTTTTTCTGGTTCTGTGTATTATAAGGGGATATGTTAATAAATGACAGATCTCCAGCTACAACTGCTGTATAAAAGCTCTATATTTTTATTACTACTACTGTCCAACTGTGTCCTTCAACCTCCTGAAGGAGAATGCCCATTTGGTCCATTTTCTTGCATGACCTTCACCATTATACATTATTTAAAATGTATTTATTATAGTAGTGTCTAGAGACCACAAACAGGATCAGGGCCTTCGCATGCTAGGTGTGAAATGCTGTACAGACATAATACAAGTGAGAAAACACTACCAGGCCTTCCATTTTGTACCAACAGTTACTCCTGGCTACACTACACTTGTCCTCGGGCTCTCAGGTCCAAGTATCAGCAGTTTTGCCTGCAATTTGTTGTTTAGAAACAGTAGCTGACATTTGAAGATCTCCAGCTCTCCCATCTTGTTTAGTTTATGAATCATTGAATCCTTTCTTATTGGTTCATTGTAAATAAGTTACATTTGTGATGGCAGAGTTTCTTATACATTATGGGACCATTAATGGCAGCCTCTCCAACCTAGCCTGCTACAAAATATGTTCTCCTTAGGTAACCCTAAAAGCCTTAATCAATATTTATACTTCTACAGTCACTACAGGTGTCAGAGACATATCAATGGCTTTTTTAAAATTAGACCAATATGTTTTATCAACAATTTCATCAGCACAAATTAAATTCTCTGCATTAGACATGTAAATTCACCTGTTCTTTCATTCATTTATTCTGTCCCTTTCATTTTAATCCCAACTGCTCAAATTTAAGTAAAGGTATTTTCCCTTCTTCCCAAGTACCCATATGCCCCCTAAATACATGGTTTTGTGATAAAAGTCAACCAAAATAAATGATCTTGTACCTTTATGCATAGCAGAGCAACATAACACCACTGGGCACAATTCACTAAATTTGAATACACCCTTTATGCAACTTCACACTCAAATAACAAGAAATTTATACACTCAAAGTGACTTGTATATCCAAACTGTATAAATCTTCTCTCTTTGCCTATAAAAAAACACTCACTACATGCATCCTCATCTACTATGCTCCTCAAGGGTACATGAGCCACAAAACGAGGCAGATTTGGCTAAAAAGAGCATCACTTCAGTAAGTAATAGTGCCCACAAAGGGAAAATTCTAAAAGCGTTTCCAAATGTGCCAGCTGTAAATTACAGCAGTCAAGAGCAGCATTAAGCAACTATTCCGTTAGCCCTGCTTCACCTCCAGTATCTCAATTCATAAATCACTTTTCCTACAAAAGGGAATAAATGGAAGATAACTAGACATAGGTCTAGTTTAGGACCTGAAATACATATATCAGACTATACTGAATTAACTTTCCTTGCTTAATAACCAAGCCAGGTGCAAGGTTACCAATGTTTTACATTCTATTCAAAACAGTAAGAACATTGCTAAGCAGTGGTTCAGTTAGAAAAACAGGAGTAATAGTATGTACAGTGATTCAGATAGGGACTTGAACCTGGGTCTCCCACATACTAGGTGAATACCCTAATGCAAGGGGGTGGACCACTCGCTGCTAAAATGGTGCTTACCCCTAGCAGTTGTGGATTAGCTGAGTCAACCTGAAACCCCTTCCAACAGTACACCCCACTGGTTTCTCCTCTACTGCCTCACATTGCCACTCCTACAGTGGCTGGTAGGGGAACCGAGGCCTACTCTCTACTCCATGTTCCAATTGAGCTCAGCAGCCAAGGTCTGTACCCTACACCTTGCTGCCTTTCCCTGAGCTGCTTCCATACCTCCTAGTCTTCCCTACTCTTCTGGGTTTGCCAGTCTCTTCACACCCTCCTCTCCACGGCAAACTTTAGGCAACTCATCTCTGCAACTCCCTCCTCTTCCCTTCCCATTTCCTGCATTTTGTCGAAGCCCCACCTGTCCCTCACAGGTGAGCTTCTCTCTAATTAGCTGCCTCCAGCCTAAAGCTCCCCTGTCTGCAGCCTAATTAACTGATTGGGCCCACCTGGGCTAATTCAGCTCTAGCATGTGTAGTGTGGGGAGCACACTCATCCCACCTAGCCACTAGGCTGCTTTGGGGTGGGTATCATTTTTTTTCATGAAAATTTTTGAAAAGTCTAATTTTTCTTCTGCAGCAACATAAAAACAAATTTTTAGACCTCATTTTTTTTCCTGAAATGGAATTGTTCTTTCCTGGCAAGCCTTACTGCTTATAAATATTTTACTACAGACAAACATAAATGTATACATCTAGGAACAAAGAATGTAGGCCATATTAACAGTTAGGGGACTCTATGCTGAGTAGTGACGACTCTGAAAAAGACTTGTGGATTCTGGGGCTAATGCAATCCATGGAGAATCTCAATAAGGAGGTTATATTAGCTCAGTACAAAGCACTGGTATGTCACATCACATAGAACTTGCAGCAAACTGAAACAGCAAAACTAGAAGTCAGCATTTGTAATTTTTAAACTTACTGCACCTGAAACTCCTTTTAAAAAACAAAACAAAACAAATTTGTATCCTAGTGGTTAAGCTTTGTATAGTGCACATCTCACTAACAGAACTGTGTTGTTTAAAAAGAATGTATATTGAAAGGGGAAGTTTACAGATCAAAAAATGGATTTTCAAGTACTAAAATATCCCCATAAAGGGAGGAAGAGATGACAGGGTATGCAAGGCAGAAAGGGGTGGAGACCAATGCACTGGCAAATGGTGCTAGCTTGGGAAGGAAGTAATCAGCCCCTGTTAAGGGGCTGTCCCAAATTACTTCCCCCTTGGAGCAAATGGAAGCAGGGAAGGAATTGTGACTCTCTTCCTTCAAAAGTTTATTCCAGGGTATAGTGTAATATTGTGGCATCAAAATATTTTATTCAAATGTGGGTCTCCTGCTATCCCCAATCTTCTCAGACAACTGTGATTCAGAATCTGGAGCTGGATCTATATTGGAAATTTGTGTATGGTACCTACCTCTATAATGAACCAAAGGAAAAAGAATCACTGCTGATCTTTTCACCTCCTACCTCAGGAACTTTTGAGTGCCCCAATTGATAAGTCTCTGAGAGTTCCAGCTTGGGTCCATTTCTCTTTGACATACATTTCTGCTCTCGAATATATGCCTGATTTTTTTTTTTTTGGCATATGAAGGTTGCTTACTTATAATTAGAGTTCTTCGACATGGCTCTGCATATTCACACTTATCACTATTCCACTGCCTAGTGCAGCTTCATGGTAGAACCTGCAACAAGGAGTCTCCTTTAGAGTGCTTGCATGTCTGCTCCTACCCCTCTGTTCTGCATTTCTTAACACTCTAGTGAGGCTATATAAGGGGGTGCAGCACTCTCTACCACCTCAGTTCCTTCCATTGCCAACCCACAAACACAGAACAAAAGGATTCTAAGAACGAATGGAAGATGAGTGGGAAATATGAATGTGCATAGCCATCTAGAAGAACTCCAGTTACAAGTAAGTAACCTTCAATTCATCTTTGAGTGGCTCTGAATATTCCCACTTATGGGAAGATTGATTGACAGTGCTGAAAATAAGCTGGAGGAGGAAACAGCCCTAGCTGACTAGAGTGAAGCACCACTCTACCAAATCTAGTAACAACCTTGATGCCAAATTGAGAGCATAATGTTTAGTAGAAGTGTACTCAGAAATCCAGATTACAGCCCTGGAAACCTCAGGAAAGGGACTTGATTAAGGCAAATATGACACAACAGGGTACAATCCAGACTAATGAGTAGCTGTGTCATCCCTGTCCTGTAACCTGGGGTGCCCTTTACAATGCCTTGCTGCTTACAAACAGCCTCCAGCATGTAGGTCACTCCCAGTTATGTCTGTGTGTATGCCGCAGCAAGCCAGCCACACCCTGGCTCTTAAAAATTACCACAGGGAGACTCCCAGTCTCAGAAACATGTGTCCTGTATTGCCCAGCCCTCTCTTTACTGTATGACTATATTAAGTCTGTTATTCCTTTAAGTGAATAATATGCACACAACTTGTTATTCCAAATGGAGTTACCCAGACACTTCAATTTGAACACACTGGATTAGATAAAAAAGTAAAACAAATTTATTGACTACAAGGAGATAAATTTTAAGTGAGTACAAGTAACGAGGCATAAAAGACAGAAATGGTAACAAGAAAAATAAAGATAAAATGCTTACTGATGCTTAACTTAACTATATTCGATTCAAAGCAAAGTTTTCTCAAAGCTTTCAGCAGTTTTACTGACCAAACTCTGAAGGTCAAGACTATCCACCAGAGTCTACCAGCTTCCTTTGTCTCTTCAGGTGCAGTGAATACAATAGGCAGGGAGAGAGAGAAGGGTGAGTTGGGGTGTTTGTCCCTCCTTTTTTAAGTTTCAGTCCCCCTTTTGAAAATCATTTCCAACTGAGAACCAGGAGCCAAAGTTTATGTGGAAAGATATTCCTTGCTGTTTTTTCCCCACCTGTTTGAACTTCTGTCATCTTCCCTTCCTGCTTGAGGACTCTGTTTACTGCTTAAATGTAAATTAAGCAGAGCACACATTCCTTTGTTTAGGATAGACCTGCTTGCCAACTTCTGTCTGGGCCGGGGGGTTGGAACATGTAGGAGATTACTATAACTTCACATACAGTGTTGCCACACATTTTATTAGGACAATACTGACCAGCAAATTACGAGTTTTCAAATGGTACCATACAAGGAATATATTCTACAACATAACAATGGTGTGGGGTGTGAACAGAGGGGTATGTTCTGTAACAGCAAGCAAACAGGTCTGGTGGAATGAAATTGGATCATTGTAGGTACAGAAATTTCTGCTAACATGCAGCATTCAACAATACATTGTTTAATCTATCTAGAAATTGTATGACCCATGTAATTTTTAGCATAAAATACAAATAATCCAGATAATTTTAGAAAACTTTTACTTATGTTTAAATAATATGAAAGAGCTCTTCTTGCATGCAAAGTCTGTAAAAGAAGGTTTCCTCTACTAGTATACAGCCTTGGAAAAAATACTGGCAAATTAATTGTGTGATATAAAATTCAGAAACTGCTTTTGACAAAACCTGGGATTAGGCCTAAGAACAATCTTATCTTTATGAAAACGGTGGATTGGCTATCAAAGCATTTGATTCACTCACTCTTCTAGCTGACATTATGGCATTAATGAATGCATCTTGAGAGATAAATAACACACAGAAGACACAGATAAAGGGTTCAAAAGGTAGCTTCATGAGTGTAGTTATGACTAAATAAAGATCCCAAGGAGGGACAGTATTCTTCAAAGGGGATATGTATTATGTAATCCCTTCAGAAACTGTTTAACTGTATTATGCGCCAACAGTGATCTGCCAAAACATGGTAAGATGAAATGGCTGCCAAATGAACTTTCAAAGATGGTGAGACAAAATTCCTCCTCTACCTTGATGGGTGTTGCGCTTATTGGCGGATTTGCTCGCCTTGGAGCTTCACGGCAGCCCTCAGTTTGGCCATTTTCGTGAGCCCACAGTCCAGGTCAACTCCTCCTGTGTCTGACCAGGAGTTGGGAGGTTTGGGGGGAACCCAGGTCTACCCTCTACGCCAGGTTCCAGCCCAGGGCCCTGTGGAATGCAGCTGTCTAGAGTGCCTCCTGGAACAGCTGTGCGACAGCTACAACTCTCTGGGCTACTTCCCCATGGCCTCCTCCCAACACCTTCTTTATCCTCACTATAGGACCTTCCTCTTGGTGTCTGATAATGCTTGTACTCCTCAGTCCTCCAACAGTATGCGTTCTCACTCTCCGCTCCTAGCACCTCTTGCTCCCAGCTCCTTACACACGCACCACAAACTGAAGTGAGCTCCTTTTTAAACCCAGGTGCCCAGATTAGCCTGCCTTAATTGATTCTAGCAGCTTCTTGATTGGCCTCAGGTGTTCTATTCAGCTTGTCTGTCTTAATTGTCTCCAGAAGGTTCCTGATTGTTCTGGCATCTTCCCTGTTACCTTACCCAAGGAAAAGGGACCTACTTACCTGCGGCTAATATATCTGCCTTCTATTACTCTCCTGTAGTCATCCAGCCCGACCCTGTCACAATGGGTTCGATAACCTCTCAGTTTTTATGTACATTACATATTCTAAAATACAAGGTATGGAGGCTGAGACAGGAGAATCAGATTTTCACTGCATCCAAACCAGAATTCTGGTCCATTTCCACTCAGTTCCTTGCAGACAGTTTGCTAGAATTAAGCAGTACATGCTGCACCAATGAGAAGCATGAGAATTCAAGAGTAAATAGAATCAGAGTCTGATTACTTAGGCTGTTTAGGTGAAGGGAAAAGCAAACAGAAGGCCCCTATCACAGTGCAGAAGGAAAGCATCTGAGATGGATTTACTGTCTCTTCCTGTTTTCTAGAAGAGGTGACACTTTCTGTTGAACCTCTTACCAAACAGGTGCACATCTGGTCAACCTCAACTGGAAAAGGTGCTCCGAATCACCAGATCCTCCAGGAACTATTCATACATTTGAGAACTGTCCTGCTGAGAAGATCTGCAGTCACACTGTTCTCTCCTGCTAAATGCAGGGCCACTGCGTGAGTGTTGTGGAGTTTACACCAATCCCATAATCTGTTTGCCTCTGCGAATAGCTGAGCTGAGTAAGCACCCCCATGTTTCTTGATATAATATTTAGCAGACGTATTGTCCATCACTACTTGAACAACCTTCCCATGTATGTGAGGGAGGAACTGAGGCCAAAATGAATCACTCTTAACTCCAATATGTTTATGTGCAAACCTCTTTCCGGAGAAGTATGGTGACCTTGAACTGCAAGATGACTCAGATATGCCCCCCACATCCCACCATTATTTGATGCATCTGAAGTTAAATGGTGAAGAGGGATTGAACTGGATGATTCTGAGGACATTTGGTCTGACTGCCACCATGTCAGTGGGTCCAGAATGTCTCAAGAGGTGTTGACTAACATTTGAAGACTGTCCAGGATTGACCTGAGAATCCAATACTGCATTGGCCTCATTCTGAGATGTCCAAATGGAGTCATGTAAATAGTAGCTGCTATGAGACACAGGAAGAAAAATTACTTTCTGAGTTTGACATTTTTGAATGTTTAAAACATATGGCATTATTTTTAAAAATCTGTCCTCTTTGCTACCAAGTCCAATAAGGAATTAAGAATAAAATTATTGGAGTTTGACAGAGACTTGACTTGTTGATGTTCAGAAGCAGGCCCAGGTTGCCAAAAAGGGTTGTTGTATAAGTGATCATTGTGAACAGTAGCCTTTAACATCCAAATATGGGTAACCAAAAAAGACCCTACCACAGAGAGGCACTCTGTAAATATTCTTGAAGCTGTGAGCAGGCTAAAGTGAACGCCTTTAACTGGAAATGGTATCCCATCACCATGAAGCAAAGGTATTTTCAATGACTATGTCAGATAGAAATAGGAAAATATGCATCCATTAAATGAGTCATGAACCAATCCCTAGTTTGAAGGCAAAGAGATTATGGAGGCCAAGGTCATGTTAAAGTATGGATCTGAAACTACTGAATGTATTCATTCAAGTTCCTTAAATCTAAAATTGGATGAAACTCACCATCCTTTTTTCAGGCCAGAAAGTATCTCTAATAACCCCTGACCTCTATAGTGTGTGGTTACCTCCCTGATAGCCCCTATCAGAAGTGATTGCTGAATATCTGAAGCAGGGTAGCCTCATGAGATGGTTCCCTGAAAAAGGAAGGCTGAGGGAATTGAAAGGGGCTAGTTTGTCAAACTGAATGGCATCACCCTTTTCTATAATTTGGAGGACCATTTGGCCATAAGAAGACTCCACTTGCTGATTAAAATGGACTAGCCCAGGGGTTCTCAAACTGGGGGTCAGGACCCCTCAGGGGTCACCAGGCTATTACATGGGGGGTCACGAGCTTTCAGCCTCCACCCCAAGCCCCGCTTTGCCTCCAGCAATTATAATGGTGTTAAATATATAAAAACGTGTTTTTAATTTATAAGGAGGGGGTCGCACTCAGAGGCTTGCTGTGTGAAAATGGTCACCAGTAAAAAGTTTGAGAACCACTGGACTAGCCTGTCTCCAAACAGAAGAAGGGAAGGAACCTGGCTTATTGGTTCTTGACTATGAATCCTCATGTTGAATCTGAGGCCTGGTGTTCAATAAAAACAATAGGGAAGAAGCAGATTTTTTAGATTTAGGCCTCAATTTGAAAGACGTTGTCATGTGTTTGCTCTGGAAAGATGTAGTCTGCTGATTTTGTTGCCTTTAAGCTGCTTTGACTTGCTGGAGGAAGATCTTAGACCCAATGAATGCCTGGATCTAGAGGGTTTAGCCTCAAAGGTCTCCTTAAAGAAAAGTACCTGCAGTCTGTTCTGCCTCTTCTTGCAAGCTCTGGGGGTGAAAGTCCAACAGATGGAATACCCAGAAGGAGAGTGGCTATCTTCCATGCACTTCAGGCACCTAACATTGTTGTCCAAAGCCTGGAAGACAGCTGGATATGAAGCACATCTTTTTGAATCCTAGCTTCTTCTTTTTATTCAGTTCCACCCTACTCTGGAAATGAGATACTAGCTAATTTAACTCTCTATACTGATAACTAAATTATTACTATGCTAAACAATAATCAGGATGCTAAGAATGGACAAAACCCCGAATCAGAACAGACTAGTCTGTTCATGTCTGTCTGGCACAGCAGTTGTAAGGAACTGAGGTGGTAGAGGGTGTTGTTGTATAGCCTTGTCTGCAGAATGTTCAGGGAGGCTGAAGGGAGGGGTAGGGTGGGGCACACTAGCATGCTCACCGGACACTGCTTGGAGAAGATTCTACTGTTAGGTGCCACTAGGGGGTGCAACACTCTTGAGTGGGAACATTCAGAGACACTCAAAGAAGAATCAGAACTTAAATTTTATGTGTTAGCTTAATAGATTTCCCCTTTTTTGTACTCCCCTCCCCTTTGTTCTTGGTCTCCTTGAAACTGACATTTGCCTCCCTCTGACCTGAAGTGGAGATGAACAACTCTTCCTTCAGAGAACTTCAAACCTATATTACTCCAATTGGATTTACTGGCCATGAAGTGTTTTATGAGTTTAGCCCCTTCCATGTGGCATGTTCAAGCCTTCCCTGGTGCTTGCTAATTGGAGTGGCTTCGCTCCACTGCTTGCATGGGTTGGGTCCTAGGTTCTTCATTGTGATGCCTGGGGCCTTCACCCAAGGTGACTCCTCTCTGAACCTGGAACACAAGGGGTACTATCCCTTGGGAAAATGAATACTCCTCCTCCTTCTCACAACGAGTATAACCCAATACACAATAAACAAAATGCAGTAATTCAGATTCCAACAAATGAAATGCTACACCCAAAACTATAACAAAGGGGACTTTACTGGGGACAGGAACCAGAATAACAATTCTCCACCTCCCACCATTCACAACTATACCACACACCCCAGCTCCCTCCCTGGCACCTTTCCCGGTAGATGGAGTGCCTCGGATGAGTCCAGCAATGGGTATAGCAGCACTGCAAATGTTGGCCCAGTTAAAGAAAATGAAGGGGACCCTCTTACAATGTTTTCAATTGTGGGTGGGGCAGGCTCCTCTCTTGGCTTCCTGTTCTGGAGTCCTGTGGAGGTCCTGGCTGGCTCAAGGTAGTCAGCACTGGGTTGGTTCTCTGTCACCCTGGATACTGGTCTCAGTGGGGCTGAAACTAGATCCCAAAGCAGTTCAAAGTCTTTCATTGTGTGGACTAAGAGATAAGCAGAGACTTCCCAAGCTGTTTTGCTTCTCAGCTCCAAACTCAAAATCCCCCATAGTGAAACTAAAACTAGTCCCTGTTTCTCTGAGTCCGGATGTCCCTTCCCTCTGGGACTGAGCACTCCTGGCTCCTTCTTGGTGCAACAAACTCTCTATATAAATCACTCCACCAGAATCCTCCCTTTTGGATTTTGCAGGAGTTTCCAGTCTATTCTGCCCTGAGTTTTATTCTAAATAACCTGAGAAATGGTGTTCAGAGGCACTAAAACTTTTGTTATTGTAGTCCATAAGGGTAGATCCACTAAAGGTTCAGTCCAGCGTTCCACAAGCAGACAAACCCGAAAGGGCGTTATATAAACTACACAGCTACATGTTTGCTTATCAGTCATTAGAGTGGGTTGATTAGAGCAAAACTGTTCTCAGCTTCTACCAGCTTCAAATCTCTGACTGTAAGAATGAGATCCAGATTTAGCAGAGCACTTAAGCAGGTAATTAGAGCCATTGATTGCAATGGGAATACTAACATGTTTAAAAGTATGTGCTGAACTGCTCTGCTGAAGCTGGGCCTGAATTTCCAAAATGACCCACCACTTTCTCACTAGAGAGTCCTGTATAAACTAATTTCTTACCTGATCCTTCCACACTGCTCTGCTCTTTACAGAGAAATTTCATAGAGAATGTCTGAGCATGAGATGGCTACTCTCTGTGGCTAAACAACTTTGTTACTTCTATCTTCAAGCCATTATTTATGCTGACTTTCTGGCAGTTAAACTAATGACTTAGTAGATGGATTTGTCAGGCTGTTCCACGGGGATTTATGTGGCGTATGCTGCATTGTGCAGGTAAAGAAAGAATGTACTACAGGAATATGAAAAAATAAAATACAGGAAAGAAAGAAGGCAAAAGAAAAACTGACAGTAAAGGAAACATTTAATTGTACCAAACAGCAGCAGGATGGTCTTACTTTATCAAGGAACGACATAGAAAGGAAAGAGACAATAGTATCAGGAGTTAATTGCATCATTACTGGTGATGTTGTCCAACTGCAGCTGATGATACACCAACTCTGAATTCCTGTGGCATTTCCAACTGGAAACAATGCTTTACGATAATGCAACTCAGTGGCAGCTCTCTAATACAGGCTGGCTGTGGTAACCTTAACTTTGAATTTCCTGACATTTGGGCTTTCAGGTCTCAATTTTAACCCTGCATTAATATAGTTTTTGAAATGAACATAACTGCATTTTTACAACTTTTATAATTATTTGATAGTCTCTGGGGAAGACCTGAGCATCCCTTACTAAATCACACGATTTGAATAGTCATAAAGTTCTTATTTGAACCTTGTAGGAATCTGAGTGAGAACTTCTTCATTATTGCATCTTTTACTTGAAACTTTTTAAAGAACTATTGGCACTTTGAATAAATCCTGCATCTTAATGACATCGTCATGAATATTAATATAGCGGCGCTGTGAGGACTTCAGATCATGGTGATGTTGTTGATACATTCTGTCACAGAAGTATACTGGAATATGGATTTTTTAAAAAAATCATATCTCAATGACTTTGAATTGCTTAGGTGTGTGAGTTAAAACGTGAGTTATGTGAGTCAGCTTGTGTGTAAATGGTTAAAATTGAATCAATTTGTATTCATTTTTATTATTGTATAATACTGTCAAATTTATTCTTGTTCACATTTATTAAAGACCCTCTGAGAAAGCCCATGCAAAGCTAGGTAGCCAGGCCTTGCAATGAGTTTGCACCCTTGCACAACTTCTCTGCACCCAGCCCTCAGCTTGTGCAGTAGGACTGCACTAGTTTGGCCACCAGGAGATTTCCAGGCCCACAGGAACGGAGACTGGATTTGATTCTAAAGACAAACTTCTAGCCTATCTTGTTTGAATATATTGGAAGGGAGAGAGAACATGGAATCTAATTCCCCAGCTGAGAACAGAATAAGGACCTAGAGCTCCCTTGCACATTAGTGGGAGCCCTAGCCAATCCAGAGGGTGTCATAGCTAGTTGGTATGTGACCAGGCCTCTTGCAACCTTATAGACATGTTACAATTAGCAGGATGCACTGGGGGAAGCATTTGCTTCTCCTTTGTAGCAGTAATAAGGTGCATTCCAGAGCAGTGTGGTGTGCAGGCAAGATGGCTCAAATTAAGTTTCTTTCATTTTTGGCCCTTAACAATAGTATAACTACATCAGCTCAAAATATTCTCCTGGAGTTAGCAACAAATGTCAAGCAAACATTATGCATAATGTGGCTTCATGCAGGAATAAGTGTCTCTCTGCATGAATCCAGTTGCAGGATCAGGGCCACCAAGGCAGAAGGAACTTGATTAGTTGACCATCATATACACTGTACCATATGGTTAAGCAAGATCAAATGGTAGATGGCGAGGAGAGGAAACAAGTCCACAGATGCAGACTATAGGACTTAGAAAAATATATTATATTATTATTATTTATTTTTTGTATTACCAAAATTCCTCCAAGCCCTAGTCTTGGACCAGAACCTCTTTGTGCTAGGTGTTGTACAGACAGAACAAAAAGATGCTCTCTGACCCAAGGAGTCTACAATCTAAGTATTAGACAAAGACAACAGATGGATACAGACAGACTGGGGGAGTAGAAGGAAACAGTGAGACTATATTGGCCAGCATGGTAGGCTGTAGTCTCAGTACACCAGCAGCTTCACTGTTTTAAAGGTTTTTTACAGGCATCATGGCAAAGGAGGGTTTTGAAGAACGATAATGAGGTAATTTTGTGGCTGCCCATGGGGTGCTCCTCTCAAGAGTGAAAAGCAGCATGGAAGAAACACAAAGGTGCTTGTTTGAAATTTTAACAAGTGAGCGATTGAGGCTGAGAGATTGGCGTTGACATCCCAACAATGAATGAGAAATGATAAAAAACAAGCAGTTAATGTTTGATGCAACACAGAAGGGGGAGCCAGTGGAGAGAGAGAGAGACTTATAGAATCATAGGACTGGCAGGACCTCGAGAGGTCTTCTGTTTCCAGTCCTCTGCACTCAAGGCAGATCTAAGTATTAACTAGACCATCCCTGACAGGTGTTTGTTCAACCTGTTCCTAAAAATCCCCAATGATGGACATTTCACAACCTCCCTAGGCAATTTATTCCAGTGCTTAACCACCCGGACAGTTAGGAAGTTTTTCCTAATGTCCAACCTAAACTGCCCTGGTTGCAATTTAAGCCCATCGCTTCTTGTCCTATCCTCAGAGGTTAAAGAGAACATTTTTTCCTCCCTCTTCCTTGTAACCACCTTTTATGTACTTGAAAACTGTTATGTTCCCACACAGTCTTCTCTTCTCCAGAGTAAACAAACCCAACTTTTTCAATCTTCCCTTACAGATCATGTTTTCTAAACCTTTAATCATTTTTGTTGCTCTTCTCTGGACTTTCTCCAATTTGTCCACATTTTTCCTGAAATGTGGCATCCAGAGCTGGACACAATACTCCAGCTGAGGCCTACTTAGCCTGGAGTAGAGCCAAAGAATTATATCTTTTGTCTTGCTTACAACACTCCTGCTAATACATCCCAGAATGAGGTTTGCTTTCTTTGTAACTCTGTTACACTGTTGACTCATATTTAGCTAGTGAGCCACTATGACCCCCAGATCCCTTTCCGCAGTACTCCTTCCTAGGCAGTCATTTCCCATTTTGTATGTATGCAACTGATTGTTCCTTCCTAAGTGGAGTACTTTGCATTTGTCCTTATTGAATTTCATCCTATTTACTTCAGACCATTTCTCTGGTTTGTCCAGATCATTTTGAATTTTAATCCTATCCTCCAAAGCACTTGCAACCCTATCCACCTTGGTATCATCTGCAAACTTTATACTTGTACGCTCTGTGCATTATCTAAATCATTGATTAAGATCTTGAACAGAATTGGACCCAAAACTGATCCCTGTGGGGCTGCATTTGATATGCCCTTCCAACTTAACTGTGAACCACTGATAACTACTCTCTGGGAATGGTATTCCAACTACTTATGCACCCATCTTGTAGTAGCTCCATCTAGGTTGCATTTCCCTAGTTTCTTTATGAGAAGGTCATACTAGACAGTATCAAAAGCCTTACTAAAGTCAAGATATACCACATCAACCCTTCTTCCCGTCCACATCTCTTGATCCCCTGTCAAAGAAAGTTATAAGTTTGGTTTCACATGATTTGTTCTTGACCACTCTATGCCAATCCACAGCCTCAGAAACAACTCTGACATCATAATCAAAAAGGCTGACAAAGGAGGTGCTGTCGTCATCATGAATAAGTCGGAATATCAACAAGAGGCTGCTAGGCAGCTCTCCACACCACTTTCTACAACCCATTACCCTCTGATCCCATTGAGGGCTACCAAAAGAAACTACAGCATTTGCTCAAGAAACTCCCTGAAAAAGCACAAGAACAAATCCGCACAGACACACCTCTGGAACCCCGACCTGAGGTATTCTATCTGCTACCCAAGATCCATAAACCTGGAAATCCTGGACGCCCCATCATCTCAGGCATCCTGACAGCAGGATTGTCTGGCTATGTAGACTCCCTCCTCAGGCCCTATGCTACCAGCATTCCCAGCTATCTTCAAGACACCACTGACTTCCTGAGGAAACTACAGTCCATCGGTGATCTTCCTAAAAACACCATCCTAGCCACTATGGATGTAGAAGCCCTCTACACCAACATTCCACACAAAGATGGACTACAAGCCGTCAGGAACAGTATCCCCGACAATGTCACGGCAAACCTGGTGGCTGAACTTTGTGACTTTGTCCTCACCCATAACTATTTCACATTTGGGGACAATGTATACCTTCAAATCAGTGGCACTGCTATGGGTACCCGCATGGCCCCACAGTATGCCAACATTTTTATGGTTGACTTAGAACAATGCTTCCTCAGCTCTCGTCCCCTAATGCCCCTACTCTACTTGCGCTACATTGATGACATCTTCATCATCTGGACCCATGGAAAAGAAGCCCTTGAGGAATTCCACCATGATTTCAACAATTTCCATCCCACCATCAACCTCAGCCTGGACCAGTCCACACAAGAGATCCACTTCCTGGACACTACGGTGCTAATAAGCGATGGCCACATAAACACCACCCTATACCGGAAACCAACTGACCACTATTCCTACCTACATGCCTCCAGCTTTCACCCAGACCACACCACACGGTCCATTGTCTACGATACAACCGCATTTGCTCCAACCCCTCAGACAGAGACAAACACCTACAAGATCTCTATCAAGCATTCTTACAACTACAATACCCACCTCCTGAAGTGAAGAAACAGATTGACAGAGCCAGAAGTTACCTACTACAGGACAGGCCCAACAAAGAAAATAACAGAACGCCACTAGCCATCGCCTGCAGCCCCCAACTAAAATCTCTCCAACTCATCATCAAGGATCTACAACCTATCCTGAAGGACGACCCATCACTCTCACAAATCTTGGGAGACAGGCCAGTCCTTGCTTACAGGTTGCCCCGCAACCTGAAGCAAATACTCACCAGCAACCACACACCACACAACAGAACCACTAACCCAGGAACCTATCCTTGCAACAGAGCCCGTTGCCAACTGTGTCCACATATCTATTCGGGGACACCATCATAGGGTCTAATCACATCAGCCACACTATCAGAGGCTCGTTCGCCTGCACATCTACCAATGTGATATATGCCATCATGTGCCAGTAATCCCCCTCTGCCATGTACCTTGGCCAAACTGGACAATCTCTACGTAAAAGAATAAATGGACACAAATCAGATGTCCAGAATTATAACATTCAAAAACCAGTCGGAGAACACTTCCATCTCTTTGGTCACTCGATTACAGACCTAAAAGTGGCAATTCAACAAAAAAACTTCAAAAACACACTCCAATGAGAGACTGCTGAATTGGAATTAGCTTGCAAACTGGATACAATTAACTTAGGCTTGAATAAAGACTGGGAGTGGATGTGTCATTACACAAAGTAAAACTATTTCCCCATGTTTATTCCCCTTCCCCCCACCCCCCACTGTTCCTCAGATGTTCTTGTCAACTGCTGGAAATGGCCTACCTTGATTATCACTACAAAAGGTTTTTTCCTCCCCGCTCTCCTGCTGGTAATAGCTCACCTTACCTGATCATTCTCATTACAGTGTGTATGGTAACACCCATCGTTTCATGTTCTCTGTGTATATAAAGCTCCCCACTGTAGCTCACGAAAGCTTATGCTCAAATAAATTTGTTAGTCTCTAAGGTGCCACAAGTACTCCTTTTCTCTATGCTGACTGTTACTTATCACCTTATTATCTTCTAGGTGTTTGAAAATTGATTGCTTGGGTATTTATTCTATTATCTTTCTGGGTACTGAAGTTAAGGTGACTGGTCTGTAATTTCCCAGGTTGTCCTTATTCCCCCGTTTATACACTGGCACTATATTTGCTCTTTTCGAGTCCTCTGTAATCTCAGCCATCTTCCATGACTTTTCAAAGATAATTGCTAATGGCTCAAATATCTACTCAGACAGCTCCTTGAGTATTCTAGGATGTATTTCATCAGGCCCTGGTGACTTGAAAACATCTAACTTGTCTAAGTAATTTTTAACTTGTTCTTTCCATATTTTAGCCTCTGGTTCTACCTAATTTTCACTGACATTCGCTATGTTAGACGTCCAATCGCTACGCAACTTTCTGGTGAAAAACAAACAAAAAAGTCATTTACCATTTCTGACATTTCCACATTTTCTGCCGTTGTCTTCCCCCCTCATTGAGTCATGGGCCTACCATATTCTTGGTCTTCCTCTAACTGCTAATGTACTTGTAGAATGTTTTTTGTTACCCTTTTTGTCTCTAGCTAGTTTAATCTCATCTTGTGCCTTGGCCTTTTTTAATGTGTCCCTACATACTTGTGTTAATTGTTTATATTCATCCTTTGTAATTTGACCTAGTTTCCACTTTTTGTAGGATTTTTTTTTTTTTTTTGAGTTTCAGATCATTGAAGATCTCCTGGTTAAGCCAGGGTGGTCTCTTCCCATCCTTCCTATCTTTCCTACGCAGTGGGATAATTTGCTCTTGTGCCTTTAATAATGTCTCTTTGAAAAACTGCCAACTCTCTTGAACTGTTTTTCCCTTAGACTTCCCAATGGAGTTTACCTACAGACTCCCTGAGTTTGCTGAAGTCTGCCTTCTTGAAATCCATTTTCTTTTAGTGTGCTGTTTTCCCTCCTACCATTCTTTAGAATCATGAACACTACCATTTCATGATCACTTTCACCTAAGCTGCCTTCCACTTTCCAATTTTCAACCAGTTTCTCTCTATTTGTCAAAATCAAAGCTAGAACAGCCTGTCCCCTAGTGGCTTTCTTCACCTTCTGAAATAAAAATTGGTTTCCGATGCATTCCAAGAACTTGTTGGATAATCTGTGTCCTGCAGTGCTGTTTTCCCAACAGATGTCTGGGTAGTTGAAGTCTCCCATCACCACCAAGTCCTGTGCTTTGGATGATTTTGGTAGTTGTTTATAAAAAACCTCATCCATGTAAAGAGAGGGGCTGACATGCTCAAAGTGTTGGGAAATGATATAGGAACTTGGGAAAGAATACTTGCTAGAAAATCAGAGTATGTGGAAGTCAGTAACCTAGTAGTATAGACCTAGAAGGCTCTAAAGCTGATACATGTTCAAGAGGCTGGGAAATCCTGGAGGCCTTTGATGAATAATAAAATAATAATATATGATAATAATCTTCACTTATTATAGTGACACAGTGTGCAATCAACTCCTCCTACTTGAAGGGATATAGTGCTGAAATGTACTTACTGCTATCAGTTGCAAAAATAAAAGGATACAATTGTCTCTTTAAAACAGAGAATTAAAAAAATGGAGTAATATTAGATCTGAAAAGTTCCATAAAGCTGCAACAGCAAACAGGAGAGAAAAACCTATGGAGATCAGCATTACATTAAGCACAACTTATGAGGTTGAGTCTCAAAATATGTTTTTTCTAGGACTAAAGCTCTTTCAGTGCAGATGAAGGCATTACTGTCATTGGTAAATAAATTTTGAAAGTCTCCTCTGCTTTTAACTGATAACCACTCTGATTAGTTATGCAATGATCAGCGTGCTTCCAGAAAGGAGCTGTGTAAAACACATTTGGAAACACTGTAAATAATTTTGGATTTATATAGTATGAATGCAGAAGAATTTCTGAGTGTAATATGTCATCAGTCGTCTTGAATAGGCAATAAAGTCTGGGATGCTATATATTTTCTGCTTGTGGAATTAAAACAATTAATGTTCCTGTAAAGTAATCCCAGCCACAAGTACAATGCAGAAGTGACTTGTTCATAATTAAATTTCAAACACTACTCTAACCATCTCCCAGGACATGTAAAATGCATTACAAATTCAGGATAGGATTTATCAAAACAAGTAATGTGCAACATGGAATCCACAAATTTCAGCCTAGGATTTGAACTAGTTACCAGAATTATGATTTTTTTATGAATTTGGAAAATTAGCTCTTTCATTTTAAATCAGGCTTGCAATTTATCAGAATCATGCCAGAGACTAGACTGAATGTCACATAATACTTCTCTGCCTTATAAATAATAATATTACTCTCTCTGAGTTGAAATTTGAATGTGAAGTTTTAAAAGAATTAAATCAATACGTAATTAAAATCAATAACAGGAAGTTTTAAAAGAATTAAATCAATATGTAATTAAAATCAATAACAGGCTAAGTACTAAATCTTAGAGACTGGCAGCAATGAAGACTCAGATTGTTGCTATTTAGATATTATTTGACAGTGATTTAACAAGTAATCACTCAGCCACACTGGAGCTAATGCATGAAAATTCTTTTTTATTACATGTAACTCCCCTTTGGAGTTTGCTAGCTCCTGGAACACTGAACTGAGCCTCTAGGGGTCCTACCCTCTGGCTTCAGAATCTCCAGACACCATTTATTAGCCTGCTTAGGGCCTGGGGCAAGTGTCTACGAAAGTCAATGGAGAGCTTCAGATGGAGTGATTTATATAGATATTTTGCTGGGCCAGTGACAAGCCAGAAGTGCTCATTCCCCAGTGGGAGGGGACAGCCTGACTCAGAGAAAAAGGGACTAGTTTTGGTTCCAAGTTTTGGCCTGTGTGAGTTTGGAGCTGATAGGGGCAGCATAGCCTGGCGCATCCCTGATGAACTCCTGCTCACCACACCAAGGGAGACTGAACTACTGTGGGATTTAGTATGTGATCGGAGAGTTCCAACCTTGCAGTGACCGACAATCAGGGATCCAGAGAACCACTCCCATGCAGGCAACCTACAGCCAGCCGAGACCTCCACAGAACTCCAGACGAGAAGCCAGGAGAGGAGTCTGCCCCCACCGAAGGTTGAAAACACTTTTAAAGGGCCCTTTCATTTTCTTTAAGCTGGCCAACATTTTCAGTGTTGCTACACCCATCTCTGGACTCATCCTAGGCATTCCATCTGCCTGGTAAGGTGCCAGAGAGGGAGCTGGGGATTGTGAATGGTGGGAGGCAGGGAATTTGTTATATTGTTGTTTTTGTTAGTATTTTATTTCAACCCTTTTCTTCTTTAGAGCATTTGTCTTCTGTCCCCAGTAGAGTCCCCTGTTTTATTTTGTTCTTTTTGGATGTGACATTTAAGGGGTGGGGCTTGTATTAATATAATGTGGGGTTTATGTACTGGGTTATATTAGTTGTGAATGGAGTAGTATTAGTCATTTTCCTAAGGATTCGCATCCCTTCTGATCCAGGCATAGAGGAGTCATCTTGGCTCGAGGCACTGGGTGCTAAAATAAAGAATTCAGAACTCAACCTGTGTGAGAAGAAGGAAGAAACCACTCTGATTAGCAAGCACTAAAGAGGAGGATTGAGCCATGCTTCGGAGAAGGAGCTATACATAATTTTACCATCAGTTCAGTTGAAAGCTTTACTTAGAACAATAAAATTTCCTCCAGGTGCAGTGCCACCCTGTTCACTCATTAATGCATTAATAGCCTGATCCAAGACTCAATGAGGTGAGTGAAAAAATTGCTATTGATTTCAGCGGTCTTTGGATCAGGCTCTAAAATCCACAGAACGAGTGGAAAACTCTTTGAAAAAATCAGTTCTCCAAGTTGTCTTGTTGGGGTGAGTGAGTTGTTTGCCATAGAAATTAGTTGGGGGCCTTCCTCCCCCCAACCTGATGGAGCCTCATGAAAGCAGGGCTTTCTCCCCAGAAAGGGCTTTATCCATGGGGCACTTCACACCACTTCTTTGGAGCCATGTTAGCAAAGATTCCGCTTGTCCTTGCCTGCTCCAAGAACCAATGCAAAAGAGACTGTATTACTTTCTAGACAGAGCTCCAAGAGTCTAGGCGGGGAGTGGGGAAGATGATGTATGTTTCTCTGATTCAGCACTTCCTCCAGCTATCCCATCCTTTCCGCACTACCTTTGTCTACTGGATCTGTGTGGGGGCTGGAGTGGAGAACCTCCTTCTGTGCATATTCAGATCAAGAGGGTCACAAACTGCCCTTCTCCCTCAAGTAACTTGCAGTTATCCATTCACACAATTAGATTACACCCCTATATTTTGAGGTCATAAAGCAGGGGTTCCTGGCTCAAAAATGCTATTATTTCATGTAACCGATGCATTTAAGAGTACATTAACTTTGCCAGTGTATTTGTCAGCATTGTTAAGAACTGAGACACTTTTGGATTAACATAAGGGTAGCTCCTTTGAAGACCACTTGTGAAGTTCAGCTATGCAGAGTGTGGCTGTCAATTTACTTAGCAAGGATCTTTGCAAACTTGTATATTGCATCAGTGATCCAAAAACATTACTTCCTTCCAAATTGTTTCCAGGTGACTCTGGGATCTGTTCTGTGAAGTCTTAGATGCTTTAAGCTGTGGCTAGCCTATTGACACTTTTTCCCAAAGCAAAGAGCATACTGCTGATCAGACCAGCTTTCAGCAGGTTTAATTGACACAGTGCTTAACGTGGTTGTGACGGCTAGCTAGCAGATGGTCTGTATTAAGGGATCCCAGTATTGCTTAACCCAGTGGAACTAAATCAATATTGGCAATTGTGGGAAACTTTTGTCAGATTTCCCTAATACAAGGAAGACGTCCAAGACTCTGTCTCCTCCTGCACAAATCCTGACACTCAAAATGAGCTGGACACTCTTTCCTGATTTAAACCTGCGAGGTCCCACCTGAGTGTTAGGGGAATCTTGCTTCTGGAACTTGCTTCTTCCAATGACTGGGCAGAGCCCATGATTGTTCACCTTCGGGGCACATTGCAAAGCCCACCTATGTATTAAGCTTTTATCTGAGGGGTGATCTGGCTGTCAGCTTCACTTGAATTATTGGGGCCTGAGGAGTTTGCTCTGAGTTCTTTTAAATCCAGTTACAGTAGCTTTGTTTTAATTGCTGTTTTACAATTCATGTACATGTGCTTAGAGGTGGAGAGAGGCATATTTTATAAATTAGTGAATAAATATTTTTTTATGCTTCCACTAGATGGATGTAGAATCTCCAATAGTACCTTCTAGTAGTACTATGTATGAAATGTGTCCCAATCCTGCCAACCCTTACTCACTCACATACATACTCCCATTGACTTCAATGGGACTGGTAACATGAGGAAGACCTATCCAAGTGAATAAGGGTTTGTTTGGGGGCTCAGTCCTATAACATTAAGCTAAAGTTTAGAATTCTTATAAAAACAGTTTGCTCCTGTTTTTCTCAGCAAACAGACACTGACAAAAAGACCAAACTATAACAAAAACCAAACTGTATAAGAATGCAGAGAAACATAAAATATTTCATACACAGTGCTAATAAAAACATGGTTCCTTGTTAAAATCTTGTGGTGACCTTGAACCTTATAAAATACAAACTCAGAAAATCTGAGCCAATGGTTTAACAGGTAATTTGGGGTCCTGTTAACATCACAAACCATTTGTTTCATACCAGTGGTTAGCCTGATGTCACAGAGCACCATAAGAGTCATGTATGGTCTTAAAATTAAGTTACTTGTATAGTACTATGTTAGCAAAATCTTCAACTGGGGGAGGGGGTGATAACAGAATAGAACTGAAAATGGAAACTAGCCCTTGTTTATAAGTACAATGTTTCCCATTAAATTGATAAATATTGGGTTTAAAAAAAACATGTATCTTAACAGCAAGGATGCTAAAACAATTTCAAGTAGTATCTGTAGGGTACATCTATACTGGAGCTGGGAGGCATGATTTCCAGCTGGGATAGCTGTACCTGCGCTAGCTTTGGTAATACTAGATAGCTAAAAGTATCAGAGTAGCTGCAGCAGGGTGGACTATCTGCCTCCATATATCCCATCCAGAACCTTAGCTTCTTATTTGGATGGCTAGACTGCCCCGCCACATATGATGCCTTGGTTACACTACTATTTTTAGCATGCTAGCTGGTGCACAGAATGTCTTCCCAAGCTGGAAATTGTGCCTCCAGCTCCAGTGTAGACATGTCCTCAGTCTTAAAGGCTCATTGGAATTGTACAGTCCTGTTCCCAAGGAAGTGTATGTTAACTAAACTGTAACAAGTGCTCTACTACAGGGGTTTGAGTATCAAATAAGACTCTCTGTTGAGCTGCTTCTTTGTTTTTGCAGCTGTAAATCCTAATAATGTGTTTATTAACTGACAACAAGCATCCTAAGTCTACAAGTGCCAACTGCATCCACAAAGTCCATCTCAGCCTGTCACCTCATATTTTTAAATAAAGATTTCTGATATCCAAAGAAGATGCCTCAACCATAAATTGTACCAAGAGTTTTGTTGTCTAAAATATAATAGAATGCTAGCTGTCTTAGGAGGTACAGCAAATGTATAACTGATCTTGATGTCCGTTCTAATAATGCATTCACCCTGCATGGCTTTATAAGAGGAAAACAAAGCACTAGAAAAATAAAGAAATGGGATGAGTATCAAAATCTCTTCTAGTACTGGTACTTGTGACAAAACTTATACTGTGGTAAGTAATATAGATGTCTTCCAGAATAGTTTCACTGTAACAGGGGGCTGTAAGAATAAATACCTGAGAATGAATTTATTCTTACAACCCCTGTCATCCCCATTTTATGATAAGGCACAGAGACTGAGTGACTTGCCCAAGGTTATCATCCTAGTCCCTAGGCCATCCTGGCTTTCCATCCAGTTTTAGTCAGATTATCTCCTTTATTAATGTTGGATAACTTTGTGGGTTAAATAAGGGTTAATGTTCTTGTTGGGAGGGGAGAGTATGAGATACAACAAATGGCTTGTGAGGTAAGGAACAGATTCAGCAAAGTACTTAACCATGCCCATAACTTCAATCACATAAGTAGTCCCACTATCTTTAGCGGGCATCAGGTGTACAGACTGAGGGTGAAGTTAATGAAAAGATTCCCTTTGACTGCAATGGGCTAAAATTAGATGTTAGGTAAATACAAAAGCTTGTTGTAGTGAAGATATACATTTTTCTTTTTTTATGTGGGTTTGAAAATTTTGTGCTGCTGTCAACTTCCTGGCCTTTCCATTCATGTAGGATTAGGCATGTAGCATAAGGGAAGAATTATTCCAGAGGTGGTCTGTGTGTAAGAGCAGAGATTTGATTAACCTGATATGGCTTCATTTGCAGGCAAATCATGCCCATAAGAATTTCCATGATTACGAGAGGATTATGTCTGATTTTTCTATGCAGTGATAGGTAGAAATTCTTGACACAGAATTATGTTTAATTTCTATTGTGTGTAAATCTTGGATGGTTTGGGTCTTAGAATTGTTGCTGATGTTTAAACCATACTGCTATATTGATAAGCCCCATTCTGTAGCTGTCACTCGCATAGACAGTCTCATAGAAACCCGTGGGACTTTCCATATGAATGAAGGGGGTACAGGACTGGGTCCTATAGTTGCAATTTTAATGTGTTTATTTTATTGTATTTTTTGTAAATTCTAATAGTATATTAAATGTATTATTCCCTTTGCTGATACCTTTGCTGATTTAGCTATAGTCCAAGTTGGTACTTCATACTTTTAGATACAAGAAATTAATAACATTGTTTTTTTTTCCAATACTTTCATGAGACCTAAAAATACCTATTTTTCCCATGGGTGTAATTCCCTGCCCTCAGCAAAGTGATAGACACGGAGTAGCATGTTGATGAAAATATTGTAAGCAATCCCTTTGTCCATATTCAAGAAGAACAATGGCACAACAACTCAGTTATGTTAAATTGAGAAAATACTGGATTTCATTCTAAGTTCAATATTTTCTCCATTTACTGTTCAAATTCTTGAAAGTCCCAGATTTACAACGGTGCTTAGTATTTATTGCTAGCCCTCATGGTCTGTGAATTGCTGATCAAAACTGTTTCAGGTCCCTCAGGCCAGCAGGGTTGCTTTCGCACTGGTTCAGGAATAAAATTAACAAAATCTGGCTGGTAGAGCAGTGTAACTTTTGTTTCTCACTCCTCTTCTTTAAATTGAAGAAATTATAGTCAGAGGAATCTGACAAAACTCAGGTGGGCTACGTCCTAACATCCAAATTGAATCTACATCTGCATTATAACAATACTGAATGCCTACATAGTACTTTATATTTTCAAAGCACTATGCAAATATTACATTTTGTTGTGAGATAGGAAACTACTGTAAGTTTTATTACCCACATTTTACAGAAACACAAATGAGAGACAGTGATTTAAAATGATTTGCCCAAGTCCATACAGAGTTGGTGAATTTAGGAGTTCCTGGCTTCAAACTGAATACTCTAACTACTAGGAAACTCTACATCACTGTATATTCATTCAATATCCTTCCTTTGTAGAATGAATAGTAGAAAAAAATCTACATTGCAGCAAAACAACAAAATGTGTACTCTTGCACTGAAACTTAGAGGGCTATTTGATGTCTTGTCTCAGCCTGTGCAGTTGCATTTTTCTTTAATCTTTCTGAACACCATCCAATTTAGACAATGAACATCTACTCTTATTTAATTAAGCCTCTTTGAACTACATCTGATGCCCATCTAATCAATTTTTTGCCTTGTTTATGCTCTTTTCCCATTACAAGTACAGCCTTTCCCCTTAACTGAGTTATTGAGTACATCAACTTTTTGTTCTCAGCACCACACATATGTATTATAAATCATTTTATTCATCTCTGCTACTGTAGGAGCTGGTAAAGTGTTCTTGTTTTCCCCCCTAAGTGTCACATACAAAATATTTCTAAACAAGTGACACAAACAGTAAGAATATATTTTTAAATATAGAAATATGTATTTCATATTTAACCATTTTTAATATGCCTGTAGCTATGTTTCCTTGTTACCTTGCATGTCTTTTGATTGTAGAACCCTTCAGCATTACTTCAGGTGACACTTTTAACAGCACAAAGGCACTGAAGTGAGGCCATTGATATATAAAGGTAAAGCCTTCTTTCTTGCACTGATCTTAAAACATGGTTCTGTGCTGTAGGGTACCTAATGTTCTCTAGACATTTTTTTTTAAACTTTTAATTTGTCTTACTTCCAGACAGCCCTTTTAATCAGTCAGGGTAACTCTGGCATCCATTTTAGAGAGGCTACCTTTTCACCAATAGGAACTAAAGCAACCCAATGTGTCAAGTTACTGTATATAATCTGATAATGGCAGGTGATGGGACTCATCTAATAGGTTTTTTTTAAGCCTTTCTTCTTTGCAGAATTTAGAGAACTGCTTAATTTCTTATTTAGTCAGCAAGATCATTTGGTCAGTTTTCTTCACAGTCCAGGCTGTGTTGTCTTAATAATAGTTGTCTTTCCTGTTGCTATGACACTAGCGGTTTGCCAATGTAAGCAGTTGGCGGCGCATCAATTATTTCAGCAACGGATTGGGATAGGTTCCTCGCCCTTTCCAGACAGGAATTGAGTCCCAAAGGAAAGCTTTTGTTTTTATTTCAATTCTTTAACTTACGGTACAATACATTAATTTACTCTATTTTACAAGCATCACATGAAAACATGAGCTAAGAGAACTCAAAAAGCAGAGCCAAGACCATGAAATGTTTTCCTCCTCACTCCAAGACTGATGTCTGGAGACAAAATAGGTCAATTTGCAGTGTCTTAGGTTAGTTTTCTTTAAGGTTGGGCCTCCTAACTCCATATCTCAGATAGTTATCTATTCTGAAGTATGTTTTCCTAAGGATGAGCAAACTGGTTTGGTTAAAAAAATGAAAACCCAACCTGAGTCATCAGAAACTCCTGGAAATCAAAGCTTTCTTTTGTCCTGCATATGATGAGATTTGAAGCACTGTTAGTCCTTTTCTAGAGAGCCACACTTCAATATATTTAATCTAAAAAGATGCTAAACAAATGTTCAATTCTCATTGCACACACAGCATTAAGGTCCATAAAAAATTTCATTATGAACATGACTGCTGCCCAAATCATCTTCCAGGAGTAAGAAAGAGGCCCACGGTGGCCACTGTTCCTGCTCACCAAATCCATTAACTCCCAAAAGCTCTCCCCTGGAATCTCAAGTAGATCCATCCTTCCTTCAGCACCACTTACCTTACACAAAATCTCATTGCTGGGCACAGCACTTTCACACTTTCTCTCCTGAGCCCCTGCCCAACGCTCAGCTAATGTCTGTGCATTCCATGGATGTGCTAGGCTGTTCCACTTCACTGGTGCTGCTGCCAGACTAGAACAAGAGAGAATCAGGCTGTTTCTAGAATATATCTGGCTGAAAGTGGGGACTTGGGCCTGTGGGACAATGATACTCAGAGCTACAAATGAAAAGCATTATTATTATTTATTTGCAGCATATTGTCCCCAAGAAAACAAGATGCCACAAAGGAGGAGAGCTTCCCCAAGAAGAATAGTTATTGGTTGGAGCAGAACAGCTTCTAATCTACCCAGAAATGCAGCAAAGGAGGCTGGTAGGAGGAAAGTTTGGTCACATGAAAGTATTTAGTGCCTGATGGTAGAGGATCCAGAAGAAACTGTGTGACAGATAGAGGGGTCGAGGGTCAAGTTTCCAAAAGGCCTCTGTCAGGCTTCCCTCCCCATTCTGAACTCTGGGGTACAGATGTGGGGACCCACATGAAAGACCCCCTAAACTTATTTCTACTAGCTTAGGTTAAAACTTCCCCAAGGCACAAATCCTTTCCTTGTCCTTGGGCAGTATTGCTGCCGCCACCAAGTGATTTCAACAAAAATCCAGGAAAAAGGGTCACTTGGAGTCCCTGTTTCCCCAAAATATTCCCCCAAGCCCCATCACCCCCTTTCCTGGGGAGGCTTGAGAATAATATACTAACCAATTGGTTACAAAGTGGAGCACAGACCAAACCCCTGGGTTTTTAGGACACTGAAAAATCAATCAGGTTCTTAAAAGAAGAATTTCATTAAAAAAAAAAAAAGTAGAAAAATCACACCTCCAAAATCAGGACAGAAGGTAACTTTACAGGGTAAATAAAAAGATTTAAAACACAGAGGATTCCCCTCTAGGCTTAGCTTCAAAGTTACAAAAAGCAGGAATAAAACTCCCTCTTAGCACAGGGAAAATTCACAAGATAAAACAAAATGTAATCTAACACATTTCTTGCCTTTACATATAAAATTACAGAAATTGTAAGTATCATTTAAGGTATCTTTTTCAAGAGATGGCTTACCTGCTTGGTCTCTTTTTCTCTATCCAGAGAGGGAACAAACAAAGAGTACAAACAAAACCTGCCCCCCTCCCCCCCCCAAGATTTGAAAGTATCTTCTTTCCTTATTGGTCCTTTTGGTCAGGTGCCAACCAGGTTATTTGAGCTTCTTAACCCCTTACTGGTAAATTCTGTACCTCTGGCCAGGAGGGATTTGATGTTACTGCATACATAAAGGTTGTTACCCTTCCCTTTATATTTATGACAGCCTCAAGCATCAAATCAAAGCCACATGCTTTTTGCATTCCACAATCGCTAGAAATAGAAACTCTGGTCTCTTGGTTTGGGCTTTATGCTTCTTCAGCAAATCATGGTTTTCCTTGTCTACACTTTCAGTCTGCACTGGGGCAGCTACATTGGTGATTGGTAGTTGGTAGTTAATTGTTGGAACTGGGGCAACTGCGATTGTAGACAGTTGAGGCGACATTTTCAAAAGTGCTCATCAATGATCTAACCCTGCTCTCATTGCAGTCATTGCCAAAATTCACATTAATTGTAATGTGCATAGTATTAAGCTTTAGAAAAATCCCATAGTTAGATTGCAAGCTCTCTGGGGCAGGGTCTTTGTATGTATTTGTAAAGAGGGATTGCACAAAGGAGGAAGCACTCCTTAGGTGGTTCTTATTTTCTAAGTAGATTTTGAATTTTTACCAGTCCACTTCATGCCAAAATCATCTGAAAAGACATGCCATAATGCTGTAGAACTCTTTGGAGAGAGGGATGGGGGGAGGATAGAGGGTGGGAGGGTCAGATAATTGCTGGACTCCTGGGAAAAAAATGGAAAACAAGCTGTCAGCCAGAACTCATTCTCCCAGCTTACACTTTATATCACTTCACGAGGAGAGGGCTAAATCTTTTTTTCCACTACGTTGTTTCTGTGAAATAATCTTTTGATTTGGAGGGGGGAAAATTCCTTGATGTACCAATAGAGGTGGATGAAAATTGGAATTTCCATTTCATGGGAAATTCTGATAATTCAGAATTGCTTTTTGTCTCAAACTGGGATGAAAAGTCAAAATATCAACGTTTTTTCAGGGAATGCAAAGTTTATAAATGTTGATATATTTTGAGTGAAATAAAATACTTTAACATTAATTACTTTAAAAATTGTATTGTGGTTTGTTGAACTAAATTGAAATATTTCATTTTGGCTTAGTTTGACATTAATCGGTGTCCCCCTGAGTTGCCATGGCGCGTCATGAAGCACCTGAATTACAACTCCCACGTGCCTACCCTCCAGTAAAGGCCGGGCTTCCAGGTTGGACTACATCAGGACATTCCTCCCACTATATTGGCTCAACAAGGGAAGACCACAGTGTGCCATGAGACATTTTGTCTAGCTAAGAAGTTTGACCCTTGGGAATAATAGGGTCTGAGGCAACCACAGTTTCTATGAGGCACTGCGACAGCTCAGGCAAACAAAAATTAATGTCAATCTAACTCAAAACAAAATTTTGGGCTCATTTAAGCAAATAGAAATGTTTTGCTTGGGGTTGACTTGATCCAAAAAGCATATGGATGGCTTGCTGTGTGAAAATATGACATTAACAATAGTAGGGAAGCCTAATGCCATGACCACACTGTACACACACAGTGTTGGGACATGCACTTTGCAGTCTGTACAGACTGTTCAGAATTATTAGTTCAAAAAGAAAGCTGACTGTTGAGTAGGTTGTCAGTTTTCTCTAGTATTTCCATTACAAAAGCACGGATTGTCTGACAAAAGTATCTTATACAGGCACCCTACATTTTTCCCCTAGTGGATACTCAACACCTATCCAGATGATCAGCTATTTTTCACTTTCCATCTCATGAAGCAGAGCAGTAAAATAGCTTTACGCTGTAGTACTAATTTTCTGTTTGAATGCCAGATTCTGAATGTCAGTAAAAAGCAGCCTTCAAAGAATCTATCAGTGAAATATAAAGAACAATTATTCCTAAATTTAAAAAGTAATTATACTTTGGATAATCTGAAGGCGGTATTTACAAAATGAACAAAAAAAGCCAGTGACTGATCTGCATTCTCTTAGCTACAGGCAATGAGCTCTTACATGGTTTGTTCAGATTCATCATTAACTAGTCCCTCTTTCACTATAACACATCATCATGATTTGCAATATTTACAGCAGTAGTACACCTAAACGAGCAGCGCAGCATTAAGAGTAAGTTATACGTGTAATAAATTATGACAAGTGAAAAACAAAGCAATGCAGCAGCCAACGTATATTCTATCCGTTATGTTTTGAAAAAAAAAGTATAAAAATGTTGTGATTGAGATGTGTGATTAAAAATTATTTTTAATCCCCATAGGGAAGTGCCATAGAATTTAATAAAGATGAAACCAATAGGATTCTATAGAAATTTAAGATGGCTTTAGCAAAATTACTCTAAAAATGTGTATAATTTTAACAGAAAATCTTAGGCTTTCTTTAGGCCTTTTTTTTTTAACCTTAATTATATCCTTGCTGTCTTAAGTTCTATGGGATAGTTCAAAAACACTATTTTATTACGTTCTCTATAATGCTTTCCCATGAGGTAGATACCACGGGCTCAGTACAGAGCCAGATCCCAATGCCTGTTGCAGCTGCTTTGTGCTGGTCACCTGGCACAAAGCAGTCAAAGCCAGTGATCCCTCTGCTTGAGGGTTCCCTGGAATGGAGAAATTCAGAGGAGGCTGAGGGCAGGCATAGCCCCCTCCTCTAGCATAAGGGATGTAGGGTCAAGGACTGCTTCCCAGCTGTCAGAAATAGCCCTTGGCAGCCATAGACAACTGGTTTGTGAGAGACTGAATGTCCAACTGGTCTGGAGGAAAGTGTCAGGTGGATGTTTAAGTGCCAAATCTACTGCGCTCACACGTTAAACCCACACACAGAATGGGGAAAAAGCACACTAGGGGGAGACAGTGGACAAAATTCTCTCCTGTGCCACAGCTCTGTTCAGCACGAGTAGTAGAATATCATCCGATAGCTGGTTAGGCCTGCCTGATTTTCAAGGCCAGCCCTAATTAGTCGGTTCCTGCTAACCATTCCAAAGATCCAAAACTAATGTAGGATTTTTAATTCACTGTAGACCAGTGGAGGACAGGCCTGGGGGAGCAGACCACTCCCTATTCTCTTATACTGGTGTTGAAGGCAGAGACCCTCAGGTGACCCACTTATACCCTGGAGAGAGTTCTTCTACCTCACTGAAATTCTCTGCTGGATATTAGTGGCCAGATTATGACCCCATTACACTACATGCACACCGTAAATGGGTTATGAGTTCATTAGAAAATCTGACCCAGAGACTAACAGACTAATCCAAACATCACTCAAGTCAGTAAAAGATTGCTGGAACAGCAGAGGCTTATGAATGGAAATTTCTTGTTTCACTATTGCTTTGTTTGTGGTTATTCAGTGAGTGTAAGTGTAGTTGAACAGAACTTGATGCATACCACACTTTTTTCTCAAGCTGTGGTCTGCAAGTAAGTAATCATCAGTGAACAGATGCCTAGTCACATGAACTGGCTCTTCCCCCTATCGAGCTCCTAAAGTGCACTAAGTTGATCCAAAGCCCATTGAAGTCAACATGAGTTTTTCATTGACTTCAATGAAGTTTAAAGCAGACCTTAAATGACAGCTAAAAATGCACGTGCTTTCTAAATACCGTTTTATTACAAAAGCAGGTCCTATCATTGCCGCAGAGATGTTATACAAAAACAATTCAACCCAGCCTCTCTATCAAGATGTGATGCACATTATGAAGTCTAAGAACCCCTGCTTTATGATGACAAAGTGTCACGAGTATGGACCCAGTCCAACTGCCATTGAAGTAAGTGGTAAAATTCCCATTAATTACAAGAGGAGCAGAATCGGGACCTAAAGTGGATTTGTTGCGATTTAATTTTCTTGGATTGGGTTGGCTATTTATTTGTATTGATTTGTAGTTTTGACAGCAAATGAGCATCCATCCGAATTTCTAGGCAACCTTCACGCTCTCTTAAAATAAACGCTTGAACATCAGCTTATCCCTAGCATGTGAACAAAGTGTATGGAGTATTGCATGACGTAGCAATGAAGGGAATAGTAAAAATGCTAATGCCGAATACTGAAATTTATAATTTTACAATACATTGGTTCAACCATATCACCTTTTATACCCCTGCATTTTATAGTGTAATATCACAAACTGTAATGATAATATATTATTATAGAAGAGGATACAATACTTAGAACTATAGATGTTTTAAAAGAAATACTGTAATTACACTGCAGCAAAAGGCTACAGGCCAGTCTAGATTTATCTTTTCATTATGAAATAGTGAGAACAAAGTGTGAAAGACCAAATAAAGCTATTAATAAACACAGCAAGTGCTGCATAAAAATGTGAATTTTTACACTTGATTTCTGTAGGCGGGTTTCAAGCACTATGGTAATAAAATACACCCACATTGTAGATTATAGCCCCAGTTCTTCACCTAGCATGGACTCAGGCATCGGTTTAACTCATTAACTTCAGTGGGTCCAGGCATGGGTATAGAGGTCTTTAGTAGCATATCCCAATGCAGGATTAAGATCAATACAAAACTACATTTTTCTCTTAACTTCTGTTGTTTAATTCACTAGAAAACTAAACTCTACTTTCATAATTGTCAGCAGCATGTATGGCTTTTACATACATTTGGGAACAGTTATTTTCTCCTTATAAAATGTATTTAAAGAAATGTTTTAAAAAAGTTTTCACCTTTTTCCTTTGGGAATCTAAAGTGGATGAATGAACTCACTGGAATTAAAAAACTTTTGGGGGGGATACAAGCATTCTTCATTTTTTCATGCCTACTGCAAATATATATTAACCATGACTTTTACAGGCAATTTTAATACCTAGGAGGATAATATTGATTTATCAATAGCTTCAACACTTTTTGATCTGTAACGTAGTGTTTTTAAACTCTTCCCAAAAAGACTGTTATGAATTTAAAAATCCTATTTTTGCAATAGGTATGTTATTCCAGTTAGAGAAAAGTCTGTGAAAATAAATGTGTTCAGAGACTATTAAGCTCTCTTAATGGCTGAGCCCTCCAAAAACAGTAAATGCCAAAGCTAGATGTACAACATTCACTCTACTCCTTTTATGATACATCCTTTAATTGTATCATCGCAGGCTGTTTGTCAATGGAAGCGGCCACGGGCAATTTGATCCACTACAGCAAGTCACAAATCGTCATGGTCGTTTTTATCAAAATGGTTGAAAGATTTAAATGAGTTAGCATTGACCTGACTACTGATCAAAAACCCATGGAAACCAGTGCAGGGTCCATACTTCAGATGAGATTGAAAAGGGTTGAGGAAATCAGTGGACTATAAAAATGAACCACCTCCTTTTCACTAACTCACCAATAGCAGATTAGATATAGCAAAAAATTGGTAAGGATCTCAGCAGCAAGAGATGGTTTTTAGAGCTTGAAATATTCAAGAAATATTTAATTCTGTTTTCAACTGCACACCGCCCAGATGCACCAAGCTGTTACATATCCAGGAAAGGATTTTTCTAGTTGGAGCTGTGTGCGCACTGTGGCTGAAGAAAAGAAACTTTTCTGTTCCCTAGTCTCAGCGATGGTACAAGATTTCAAAAGTTCTTTATGCCACAACAATCTAAATTCTGTTTCCTGTGTAATCTATCAGAGGTCCTCTGTATACCAAGGTGATTTATGAAGGTGGTATATGGAAGAGCATACTATGTCTCATGTTGATGGTCAAAGAGCTGTAGCAATTACAATGTCCTGCTAGGGCACTGATAGAGGAAACCATTAGCTGCCAGCATAAACCAAGGCATAAGGTCCTCCAAGGTAGAAATTTTTGCAGGGAAAGTTTACATCACCAATAAGGCAGCTGTAACTTGCACTTCAGAAAATCTGGGCTTCCCATAAAGGAAACGTAGCACAAACAATAAATGATATGAGCCAGGAATGGGGCATGACAGAGTGAGAGTCTCTGTCCCTAGGGCTCATCTATAGCATTGGTGGAAACAAAAGCTGGCCTCCCCAGAATAATCCTAGACATAAGATGACAGTGGAAATATCTTCTGATTTGGGACATATCAGACCCATTGTCTCCAAACATCACATTGTCTTCAAATTTGGCTGTTAGCTTCTTTTTTCATACCATGTTTTATTATAAGAAAACACAGTCTTTGTTTGTTGACTTTCAAAGCCTTTCTGCCATTCTTCCATCTCTTCTAACTCCTTCATCCTGATTTTTTTCTGCATTCTGACATGGTAAGATTGAAAAGTATTTACAGATCACCCTTCCAGGGTAATTCAAAAGTATGCAATTAGCAAAATGTATTATTTTATTATTTATGAAGGATCTTCAATGTTTCATTCCCATTATTTAATAGGATAAATACCTGCTTTCTAAAAGAGAAATAATGTTCACCTCTAATGTGTTCTATCCTAGAGGAATTATTTTAATTGGATAAATTTCTTTATATTTAGCCAGTTCTTCGCTAACTGATCACTGATGAAAAAGGAGCGATATTTTCTACTTTACTGGATTTAATTAGTAATAGGAGAATCTCCAGTGTTTTAATTGGGTTAAAAGACCAAAATTAAATGAAATATGAGGTGTATTTTACAACCAATTTGATTTTACTTTGTCTTTGACTGTTGAAAAGAAGATGAGGTGGGTAGGAGATCTACAAGCTCAGAGGGCATATGCTATTAATTACTTAGCTGTGGAGCAAAGAACTTTTAAAAGGCAGCCACGTCAGACCAACCAACAGAAATATTAACTTCCACATTGCACCATGCAAGAAAAATTTCTAAAGGTGACCCCCATCACCAAAGCAGTCTTGAAGTTGACCGAAAGAGAATATTCTATAATTTTATATTTTTTAAAACTATTTTAATACTGTAAAATGATACAATGTGGATTCACAAAGATAGGTTCACTGTGAAATACAATACACAAGATTTTGTCTATATGAATAATTTTTTTTTTAAACTAAGAAATGATGCAATTGTTTGCAGCTTGGATCCCCAAGCATCGCTCCATCCCAGTCTCTTATGAGCCCTTCTGATCACGAGTAGGCTTTTATATTGAATCCAAGCAAACCAAATAAAATCAAACTTTATCTCAGGTCACTCAGAGGCAAATTTTCTTCTATACAAGAACTGAGTTCAGTTCTGGGAGTCATTTCCAGATCCTCAGTTCCTGGAGATCTAACCTGGGGATCTCACCACAGATAGAGGCACAGGGAATCGAAATTGGAGACAGAGGTACAACAGAGCATTTTCACTCTCATCTTTCCAATATCTTTCTCTTCATCCCACAGCCCTGATGTAATTGCACATATGGTAGTTTGATAGATTCTTTTATGCAGAGATTATCCTCTGGTAGCTAATGATAGTGATTGTGTTAATTTGCCTACCCACAAGCAAAAAGGGACAAATGTTTAAAGTCATTTGGGCACCAAAAGATGCAGACAAATGTCTAGTAGGTTTTTCAAAAGCACTTAGGAACTTAAGTATCCCACTAGACATCTACCTACATCCTTAGGTGCCTAGAAATACCTTTAAGAATCTGGCCTATAGGCATTTAGGAATCTAAGTGTCATTGAAAGTCAATGAGAGTTAGATTCCTAAACCCAGGGGAGGACTTAGACTAGCTGCCAGCAACTGGCACCCTAAGCGAACCATGCAATCGGTGCCCCCCCACCTCCAAGCCCCAAGGGAAGATCTAGGCTGAGGTTTTTGGTAAACAGACACATTTTGCCCCTTTTTTCCTTTTAATGTTTTTAAGGGTATTTTCTTTAAACTGTCTTAATTATTTGGTTTGTCCATCCGTCCATCTGTCCAACCAATGTTTGAGATCAGATAAAATAGAGACACGAAATTTTCAGAATAGATTTGTACGCGAACTAGATGATATTTCAGTCTGATTTCAAATAAAAATGCATTAAAAATGTTAAATTATTATTACAAATCCCAAATCATCCATTATGCTATCCTGCTTTAACTGCCATTACCACTACATCCCGTATAGAAAGAAATAAGAAAAAACTCTTCAATGAACTTTAACCTGTATTTACAAAACACTCGGAATAGAAAACACTCTGTGCTCTTAAAAATGACTTTTCTTGCTTTAAGTTTTGAAAATTCAGTCACTAGTTCTTTTAGATCCAGTATTCCAGTTATTTCATGCTCTGTTGACATTGTGGCAAGTCCAACAAGTCTCTCGTGCACCACTGTTGAACACAGATATGTTTTTATCAATTTTAACTTTGAGAAGCTGCGTCCCCCACTAGCTTCGGAAACTGGCAATGTTAAAAAAAATGCGTAGAGCTATAAAAATGTTTGGAAAACTGTCTGAGTTTATTTTTACAGACAAACTCCAGTACTTCTTCAGGAGTGGAATGTTTCTTAAGTCGTCTTGAAAAAGCCTGAAGCTCACTACACAAATCTGTAGCATCAATGTCTTTTGAATTGTCATGAGTCAATGCCGACTCCAGTTTTATACAAAATTCTCTTATCTGTTTTGCTGTTTTCTTTTGCTAGCTGTGAGTATCATATAGAAAGCCAAATACTGACTCTAGCTGCTGCATTTGTTGAAATCTTTCGTCAACTGAGTGAATAGCAGTATCAAGGACTGCGAAGTAGAAATTCACTTTGAACCTTTGTTTTAGGTTCTGAATGGGTGTGTCTCATCCTTCATATGAAAACTGCTGTTTCTTTTGCCAAATGCGAACTGGCTCTGGTTCAAATTCTGTTGGATAGTCTATTTCTTCAGCAAGCTCAAGAGAATCTAGCAGTGTTCTTTCAAACCCTTTATCACTTCTGAATTCCTCCAGAATATTTTTAGTTTGCTGCAGTTTTTGAATAGCAGAATGCATGTTCAAGTTCTTTTCCTGAAGCTGCTTAGTAATGAGGTTAATCTCGAAAAGGATATTATACCACAAAATGAGTGAAGTCACCAATTTGAACTTGGAAAGCCTATTTGCAAGAGCTTCTGCATCTGAACGTGCCATATTGCCACATGATCCAGTAAAGGTAGTATTATCAGAAATTTCAATTAGGGCATCATAAATGTTTCCAAGTTCATAGTGAAGAGGCTTCAAAGCATCAATGCAACTCTCCCATCTTGTCTGACTAAGTGGTTTCACAGTTAGAGAATTCACATGGTGACTCAGAATCTCCCAACAGCGTGTTGAGCCTGAGAAAAACACAAACACGTGCACCAAGTCAAAGAAACTGCTTACCTCCAAACAGCATCTAGCAGCATCATTGACAACCAAATTCAGAAAACGTGCACCGCAAGGAACAAACATTGATTTCCATCATTCTCCTTTACACACTATTGTCTTTACCCTTCATATTACTCCCATTACCATACCCTGGGTCACTTAAGTTTTCAACAGATAATGACATTGTTTCAAGCTCTTGCAGAATAGTTTCAGTCATAAATGCTCCAGTCATCTCCTTCAATGGTATGAAACCCCAGAAATGTTCCTTTATGAGCACTTCAACATTATCTTCATCTGCAGTCTTTTCCATATCCACAAAACGAATGATAGTCATTTGTTCAACATGACTCACATCTGGTGTACAGTCCAGTATTATTGAAAAGTATTATACAGAATGGGCATCTTCTACAATTTTCTTTTTAATGGCATTTGCTAGGATTTGAATCAGTTCATTCTGCATATTTTTCCTAAGTAATGAACCTGTGTTTCATGATCAGTTATTTTACCTAGATGTTCCTTCATGACTGGATCAAACAAACTAGGTATTCAACAAATTTTAAAAAGTTTCCATTACCTGGAGTGTACAATTTTTCATTTCTACCGCAGCCGGGGAATCCTAAATTTTGCCCACCGAGAACTCTCACTAAGGACGGTCTAATATTTGTTGCCAATATTCTTTTTTCCTTGATCACATGTAAATTTTCTTCATCAGCAGTTTCTCCTTTTTCCAATCGTAATTCACGTTCTTTCCAATTTTGAAAACATTCCAAATGTTCTGTAGTTCTTTCATGTGAAGAGACACCTGAAGATATGTTTTTCCAGTCCTTCGAACTGTTTTCAGTAAGCGATGTACCAATTGCTTGATTTCTAAAGAACTTGCAGCAAAAGCAAAAATCACAGAGTCCTTCGACACTGAATATTGTAACCAGTTTTGATTAATTTCTTCCCCATTAATGAGTTTTCTCTTGTAATGCTGAGCAGAGAATTTTCTTTTATTTCCTTCCTTAGGGAAGAGAAATTCATTAACTTGTTCGGGTCCATGTTCCATGAGAATTTGTCGCACACGGTCATCAATCTGGGCCATGAAGCTGGGTCCCCATACTTAACTTGTTTGTAACTTCCTCATCCTTTTTTTCTTCTATTTCATTTACTTCAATTTCTGCATATCTCTCTTAAGGTGAATAAATTTTCTGCACTTCCATATCAGTCTGATGCTGTGAGCTGCCTTCATCTAGAAGTAAGTTTCCATCACCTTGAGTTTCCAAACTGCTTTTTTGTGGATGTGAGCTACCCTTATCTCGAAGTAACATACCTTCACCCTGATGTTCCAAACTGCTTCCATTCCATGCAGATGTGAGCTAACCTCCTCTCCAAGTAAAATTCCTTCGTCTGGATTCTGTGAACTGCTTCCATCTTTATTTGGATTAAAGAGAAGATGTTTCAGAAAGGATCCCTGCTGTTTTGCTGGCCCTTTTCCTTCTCAGCTTTTTGCTCCTGAGGTTTTCTTTTTTCTCTTTCTGCCATGGGGCATTTGAATATTGTTATGTACTGTGCTCCTGACTGCAAGCATTTTAGCATTAGGGATGGCTGACACACCACGATTGGCAATTTAAACCACATTGCAGCCATCCCAACACATTTTTTCACTGCTTAAAGGTTCAATGATTAGTAACATACACTCACTTACCTATTAAAACAGTTAGTTACAGCATTTACACTGAAACAAAATGACCTTTTTTGACATTATAACCCGACACCGTTTGTTTGGAAAGTAATCCCCTTCCTCACGGTTACCTGCTTGGAGTGTGATGTCATCACTTTCGTAGTCTATTAAGTGTTATCACTGTTACTTTGCTTTTATGGACCTTATTTATTACATGTGAACCAGTTATAACAAAGAAAAGTTCATAATTATACAGCCTGATAATAACGCTAAGGTTTAATAAAGCTTAAAGATACTCACATTTTGGATTTATAATGCTGAAAGACATTTTTTATTCTTTGTCACCAAGAAACACAATTGTCCACAGTATTTGCTCGATTCTTAACCATCTACCTGCGACATGTGTTAAAATGGCCGTTTGACATGTATCAACTTGCGATATCTCCGCTCAACATGAATTTCCGGTATGCGACCTTGATGTATATTTGAGTTAGATGTCACTAGCATTGCAGCTCTTGGTGTTGGTGGATATGTTTCACTGGGGCTGAGTTATTGCTTATCAAAATTGCGGAGTAGGTCATCTTGATGCCATGTCGCAAATTGAAAAAAAAATTCACTAAAATATTTATTTTTGCAGTACATAAAATATTTGACATAATAAATTCTCGGAAATGTAGAGAAATGAATTATATTCATATTCCCTCTGTATGGGCATGGGAATTGAAATAATGACATCTTCATTATTTTATTTGTATTTTAATTTTTCATTTTTTCTTCATTTTTTATTTGATTTTTTCCCTCAAATTTGGCACCCCATTTAACTTGGCACCCTAAGCGACTGCCTAGTTCACCTATATGGATGGGCCACCCCTGCCTAAACCCATATTTTTAAAGTATTTAGGCATTGCAAGGCCTAAGTGACTTACATGGCTAAGTCACTTACGCCAGATCTTCAAAGTATTTAGTTGCCTAACTCCCATTGATTTCAAAATGAGTTGGGCACCATAATACCTTTGATGGTCTAGGCCTTAGGCGTTGCAACAATGAGTGGAGCAATACTTAAATACCTTTAAAAATATCAGCCAAACTGACTCAAACTTTGAAATCACGGGGATGACTCATGCATGAAGTTGAGCATGCGTCTAATGCCTGTAGGATTAGGGCCTAAAACATGCTCCCTTCCAAATGTGCTGAAAGTATCATACTAGAGTCCCGCCAACTATTCTTCTGAATACAGTAAAATAGAGTAGGCTGTCCTATAAAGAAGGTGATTGTGAGGAACTGTGCATTTTTAAAATGAGTATTTATTGAATTCCTAGTCTGTTTTTGGTATTTTTTCCTAAGTTGAAGCAATTCTCTCAGTTGCATCAAATGCCTGCACATATATTGGAATGCTGCCTGTTGTTGTAAAGGCACATCCCTCTGTAACTATAGCCTGACTAAAACAGTAACAGTAAGTTCCTTTACAAAACGACATGTAAACTTGTTTCCCCCCACACATCCCCTAAGAATAGCAGTTGAGAGCTAAGATTCGTCACTGGCATGTGGAGAACTTTAAAATTAGAACTGTCAGCTGTGCTGCTCAGTTTGGAAGTAGAAATCTCTGCCATCTGAACCTTTTTAAAATTCATTCTCAACGCCCTCAGAAATGTCTGATCCTCATATGTTAAGATTCATCACTGAGCATTTTGATAAACTCAGAGGCCTTTCATATTTTCAGATGAGATTGTTTCTACTCAAAACCCAGAAAAGGCATATGACATTTGCAAGAAAAGATAACGTCAATCAGAAGTGAATCCTCATAATAGCATGCTGATCTCAGATTCGTTACTTACATCACAATATCATCTAAGAAGTTTTGGGCAGGGTACAAAGATTTAGGAAACAGTCCTTGCCCCCAAAGAATTTACAATGTAAATAGCTGAAAAAAAATGAAGATTGGATACAACACACAAGCAAATATAGCATGGTGATTACTTACATGCGTCTTTTTAAAACTCCCCTCAACTGATTTACCTAGCTATTGTTAGTTCCTGTAATTTAAAAACAACTGTCTCACCCTGGTTTTCTCCTCTCTTACTGTCATGCCAGATGTCCCAGTCACCACCTACCAACCCCATACTTGAGATACCTCCATTCCATGCTGTCCTCATCCCCATGTATTTAAGGCTGATATAAAAATAACCAGCCAGCCAGCCGGTACACAAATTACTAAGAGTGGTGAAAGAGCCCACCAGCAGATCCTGCTGTTCGCAGACATATTTCCTTATGCTCTTACTGCCTGTGTGAATTGGTAACAACTGTATGACTTCAGCTTTTAATATTCCATTTCCAACACTATTTCAGTGTAAATACTAGATCTCTAGTGATGCGGTTTCTTTCCTCTTTATACAATGATCAACAATACGAAGAATCCGCAGAGCACAGTTGGTCCCAAATAATTGTGTTTGCTAATTATACACAAACATGCAAGACCTTTCTGCTGCTCTTTGTGTTTTCAGGTGGCTTCCAAAACATAGAACATGAGTACCACAAGAGGGATCACAGTCAATTGAAAGAGATACTGCCCTGTTCTTGCACACTCCACATCTCACCTTGTCTTTATTGTAGTAGCTTTATGCCTGCACATAATGGTCTCTGTTAAAATCCTTTCAACACACAAGCCTTCAGAAAATTAATACGCATTTTTCACTGAGGGTGGAGCTGCAAGGTTGTAAAGAGAAAAGGAGGACTTGTGTCACCTTAGAGACGAACACATTTATTTGAGCATAAGCTTTCGTGAGCTACAGCTCACTTCATCGGATGCATTCAGTGGAAAATACAGTGGGGAGATTTTCCACTGAATGCATCCGACGAAGTGAGCTGTTGCTCACGAAAGCTTACGCTCGAATAAATTTGTTCGTCTCTAAGGTGACACAAGTCCTCCTTTTCTTTTGGTGGATACAGACTAACACGGCTGCTACTCTGAAGGTTGTAAGTGTACACCATTGGTTAGTGTCTGTTACATGTCTCCTTCTGTGTCTGATCAACAGAGTATGTGAGTGTTATAGCCCTGAAGTGAAGAGCCTGGCTGTTTAGCTCAAGCTGTAGAGACTCATGCTAGGTTGCCTGGGATTCAAACTGTTGTGGGTTTCAGACAACCTGAATTTCTAATGTAAAAAACAAAAGGAAAAAACACACTTCATAATAAGCTAACGAAATACTGGTAGGCTTTCCTCATACATCAACAATATCAATTACGATAAAGCAGAAGCAGATGAAGTTACAAGTTCCAGAACATATTCTATTTATTAAAATAATCTTACACTTAAAAATATTTAAATAACATTCACAGCACAATTATTATGTTAAACAGTAAAAGCAGCAGCACAGCTTTGCAACTCACAACCCAAAAGCTGCTGTGTTCAAACCTTCAGAGAGCCAGCTGTTTATTTCACATGTCCAAACTTCTGTGCGACTTTATGAACAGGACTGTTAAAAAAAGAAAACAAAAAAGTGTTCCAGATTTCTCTGTATTTGCAAATACATTATTGTAATTACAAGAGTAAACTATTTGTTCATGCGAATTCATAGTTAGGTATCTGTCTAGCCATTTGTGTGCGCAAATCCCCATATTTCACTCACAGCTACAGGAAATGCACGCTCAAAATGCGTACACAAAAACTCTTATTTAAATTGTCCAGTATGTTGTGCTAATGTGCATATTAATTGCAGATGAGTTTCAAATGGAAGTGTGGATGTCCCCGTTTCTCAAGAAGTAACAAAAATAATCTACTATTGCAGGTCATACCCACAAAGACTTTCAAACACACATGACAATTGTCAGTCCAGGAATGTTGTATTGGGAAGGCTGCCAGCTTGTATTCTCTTTTAAAATCAGAGTCTCAAGTACATGTTATTTGGGTGTCCTGGACACCCAGACTCCCATTGAAGAACCACACTATTCATATCTTATGAGCTCTGAAGGGTTACCATTAATCACATCCAACTGTTTTGAGATTTTGTTCCCACCACACAGCTATAGGGTGTTTTTTGCATGTGGCTTAAATGCTTTTATTGAAGATCCTTGCCCCCCTTGATTTTGGTATACAATATATTCAAGATTTGCATAAGTGGAAATGACATCATCGCTAAACAATCCTAACGTGGAAACCATACGTTTTCCATTGACTCTTTAGACGATTGACGTCTCTTCCAACAAATTACAAGCAGTAAACAACAGAACGGTCCCTTTTAAAAAACTCGGGATCAGCGAATACAGTAGTAGGTCATCTGCATGCAGCTTCTGGCCATGAGTCATAGAATAAAAAAAAAATAATGTTCTCTTTTGGCTGATGACCACATCTAATGCTCAAGAGAGTCGTTAATAATTTGACCCAAATTTACGATTGATGAAAAAGTTAAAATTGGATCCCCCCCCCAAAATCAATCATTTGTTGGGTCTTTTCCCAATAGTACCATGGTACAGTACATACAGCACACAAGTAACCCCAAGTGCTACATGCCCAAATATTATTGACAATCCCAAGCCAAGCGCAGTATAACACTTTTGAAAGTTAACAGATCAGGCAAATTACTATAGAGAGATAACACAAAAGAGAAATGAGTAAAGTCCAATATCCTAGAAAAAAAACAAGATTACCTGTATGAACACTATTCTGATTTCCCAACAGTTTGAATCAAATGTTTCTATTGCAAACTGCTCTAAACAAAGATGAAAAATAGAGAAAAACTGCAAGCTCTAAAGTCAGTCGGATTCACTGGTCATCCTGTTCTAATGCACTTGAATCTCTGAAGTTCAACAAATTGATAGTCTTCTGGATATAAAATTGACCCAAGAAAGCAGAATATAGTCTATATTTGTGATAGGTGAATTTGAAAGGATTAGGTTTAAATAGACATCCACAAATTCAGGTGCTTTTTCAAAAAATATCCCTTTCTTTTTTCCTCGAAGCCTCCTTTGCAGGCGTTCTTCCTTCAGAAGACCGATCTCCCTCCTTATTAGTTTTCCAGTTATCTTCCAATAGGGTCATAGACTCTCCTTTCCTGTGATACCAAAACAGGGTACAAATCTGTCCGTACCTGCAATTCTGTATGTATGGATAGGAGCATCTGAAGCAGATGAAGTTGGATTGTCTATGATTGTCTTTATAATGTCAATCACCATCATCACTTTAAGAAAGCAGAGAAACATTATGGAGACCAAAGGATCAAATCAAAAAGTTGGTATATTTTTAACCAGGATGTAATTATCTAAGTCATTGGATACTTTGTTTACTCTATGGCCTAAGGTGCTGAGATTGAGCTATACCACCAGCGCACAGTAAGAAATGGAGGGTAAAGTTAGGAATGGGCAAACTGATTTGGATAAAGAAATCAGCTAAAAACTTTGCACATGACTAACTTTTGGGGGCGGGGGGGGGGGCGGGGGGGATTTGAATAGGTTCAGTTAATATTTGTTTTAAGTTTTCATTTCAGTGCATTTCTACATTTCCAGGGTTTGGCCAAATGCCAAAACACGAGAGAGGATGCCCTTATAATATTTCCAGCCTGACCTGAAGGAGAAGGCCCACAGCTCTCACAAACCTGTTAACCTACTTTCCAGAGGAATCTTGCAAACCTATGAGGTTTGGATACACTGTAGTAAGATAAGATTTAAGGGTGGCATTTTCCAAAGCACTCAGGTGCAACTCTGCTTTCAATGAAGTCAATGATAAACCTCCCACTGCCCTCAATGGGACCAGAGTTAGGCTAATACTGAGTGCTTTGGAAAATCTGGCACAAAGGCTTTTGGTGCTTATCCAAGCATGACAGACTCCTCATAGCTTTTATTGTTGGTCCATCACTAGAAACTATACAGGGCTACCGAATGCTGTGAATTATAGAATCATAGAATATCAGTGTTGGAAGGGACCTCAGGAGATCATCTAGTCCAACCCCCTGCTCAAAGCAGGACCAATCCCCAACTAAATCATCCCAGCCAGGGCTTTGTCAAGCCTGACCTTAAAAATATCTAAGGAAGGAGATTCCACCACCTCCCTAGGTAACCCATTCCAGTGTTTCACCACCCTCCTAGTGAAAACATTTTTCCTAATATCCAACCTAAGCCTCCCGCACTGCAACTTGAGACCATTACTCCTTGTTCTGTCATCAGCTACCACTGAGAACAGTCTAGATCCATCTTCTTTGGAACCCCCTTTCAGGTAGTTGAAAGCAGCTATCAAATCCCCCCTCATTCTTCTCTTCCACAGACTAAACAATCCCAGTTCCCTCAGCCTCTCCTCATAAGTCATGTGTTCCAGTCCCCTAATCATTTTTGTTGCCCTCCGCTGGACTCTTTCCAATTTTTCCACATCCTTCTTGTAGTGTGGGGCCCAAAACGGGACACAGTACTCCAGATGAGGCCAATGTCGAATAGAGGGGAACGATCACGTCCCTCGATCTGCTGGCAATGCCCCTACATATACATCCCAAAATGCCATTGGCCTTCTTGGCAACAAGGACACACTGTTGACTCATATCTGTGAACACACACAGATCATCAGTGCTATAGTATGTTTTTCAGTAACAGTATCCAGGAATAGGGGATTTATTAATTTGTAAGACACTGTTGTAGCAGGGATACACGGATTAATACAAGCATGTTTGACACCTCTCCAAAAATTATAAAGTGGTTATTCTAAATATGCTTCATTGTTTTACCAAGACACTTATTGCCAGTTATTAAGGATCTTATAATTGCCAATACAGTGAGCAATATTCCTTACAAATGTGTTAAATTGTATATCAGAGTAATTGCTGAGTGTTTTTTGCTTTATTGATTTCACATTTGTTATGCTTTCTAAATTAAACTGTGTTATTAACAAGCACTTCTTAATGCTTGAAATTTCAATTTTGTGTTTTATTACTCGGCAAGGCTAAGATCTGCCACTAAGCACAGCAGCCTTTTCAAGTGATATACTCAGTGCCTTTCTGGTGATATAATCAGTGTCTAGTTGTCACAGGTGCAAAGAGGTTAGCCATTATAAAACAGGCCCGCAATTGCTCCAAGTTCTGCACACTGAACTCAAAATCTGTCAGGTTTGTCTTGCTACAGAAAAGCAACATTTTTCAACAAGAAAAGTTAAGTCTGTGTGAGCTTTGAGGTCTGCAGCTGATGTGCATACATCCAAGGAAGCTTTTCAGTCTTTGGAGGGTGCATGTTCATGCAGCCTGAAGCATTGAGAAATGGGTGGGGTTTGTGTTAATGGACATCAGCCCACATGATGCACAGAATTATCAGCTGACTATAAAATGCTATGAGACAGTGCCTGTTTTGTGAATTAAAGTTTTCTATGTTTTAAATATTATGAATTATGTTGAAGTGTAAATAATTGATTTTTCTGATCCCTTGCAATTTGTGGGGGAAAAGAAAAATTCATTTCGAGTTCAATGGAAAACAACATTTTTCAAAAGATTCAGCAAATTGAATAAAATAATTTTGGATCAAAGTGTTTCAGTTTAGAGCATTTTTGATGTTTTTAAAATTTTAAATTAATTTAAAGGAAATTTCTAAACAAAAAGTCATTCTGAACTGAAAAATTGAAACATTTCATTTTTAAATACAACATTTTGACTTTTTAGGAATGTTTCTTTTTTCAACACAGACAATTCAGCAAAGCTTACATGAATTCACAGAACGTTTTGGTGTTGCCAAATCTACATTCGTCACCAAAAACAGTTTCAGCTCAAAAATTTTGCCCAGCTCTAGTCTTTTGTGTGTCTTTGCAGGGAGAACCTTGAACATCATATACAGGAAGAACCTACTGCAATGGGGAAATTGTTAGCTTGCTAAAGCAACGTTTCTCTAGGATGGATGGATGTTTGACTCATATGAACTGGGATACATCTGCATCTACCTGTGTAGAGGTAGAAATATGATTATGTATTGAAGTGTGGTTCTTCTTGGAACAGTGAATGCCTAAACAGGGCATCATGAGGTTCCATATATATATTGAATCTCCAGGTGCCATATAATGCTCAATTACAAATAAAAATTTCCTCCTCCAATTACCAGGCCTGAAAACTCATACTACACTGAATGACAAGATGGGTTCTTTCTTCTGAGTGACCGTCACCAGTAATAAGGATGATGCAAATCAAATTATACTCTTATTATACCCATGCAACCCCATATCTTCAAATTAAGTCTTCAGTTATACCTGTCCAATCAATGTTCTAAATTATACTTGTTACAGAAAATTAAGTGAACCTCACTTTGACAAGAACAAAGTCCTGTATAAAACAAACAGTCTCCATAAACCCAGAGAAACTAGCTGTGGATTCTGGAGAGCTTATTGACCTGTGAGCTATGGAATGACACATTAATTAGGGCTTCGTGAAAGGTGGCTCTTGCTTCATGGGCCTGAGAGCTAGTGACTTCTTGTGTCATACAAAGTTTACAACTACCATATTTAAATATCTGTAACTAAGTCTCTTAGCCTGTATTAGTGCAAGCAACTAGGTGGAATTACACTGAATTTGTCTTGTGTGTATTTCTTATCTTTTTAAAAAATATTTTAATGGTTTGTATGATTTGTAATTCAAGAAGTTCTTCAAACTCATGAGCTAAAGCAGATCTTCATTAAAGCTATTTACTATGCCTGACTTTGCTTTAGCTGTCTTATTCCTTGATGCTGTTTTAGCTGATATGGATATTAGTCTATTTCAAAGTGAAACCTGCATTGAAAATTGTTCTTTTGTTGCATCATCTCAACTGCAGACTCTAATCCCACTCTTGATTTGGTCCCAGTAACAATATCACTATGCTACACACAAATGTATATAAAATACAAAGAAGGTATCTGGGGACCATGAAAACTTGTCTCTTTCAACAGAACAGAATTTCAACAGAAGTTGGTCCAATAAAAGATTTTACCTTTCCCAACTTGTTTCTCATATATCCTAGATTTGACACACTACAACACTGCAAACAAAAAATATATGACACTACAAGAGAAATATTGGCTTCACTTTTCTTCCCTCCCTAATACAGTTTCCTAATCTAGTTTCCTAATCTAACACCTCAGTATGAACCAAGATTTAGCCCTTAATCCTCACCACCTTTCCCAATCTGGCTAGGCTCCCGATAATTTAGAGGAGGCAAGAAGTTTGGAGCTTCCCTCACCTTCCAACCACTGAGCAGAGCAGCTGTTGAGCTGCTCCATGGCTGATATTACAGCCTAAGTCTTCTACTGTACTTGTGCCACAAAAGGGAGCTGATGGATCCACAAAGCAGTATTTCTTTCCATCCTCCACTGTCTCAAAGAATCATTGAGCCTGGCTGTACCAGGACAGTCACAGAGCGGTGATACGTATAGAGGTGGATTCTAGCATGGGCTATTGATTAATATTGCACTTTGGAAATACAGCAGCTCAGTTGTATCAAGAGCCATCCAGACTCAGTGAGAGTCGGGGGAGGATTTGGCCTTAAGTGAACAAATTTATAATCTTTCCATCACAGTTTCCATTTTCAAGACAGCTTCCCAAAGCAATCCATATTTCCAATAGAAAACACACTTATTCTCAGTATTATTCACAAGTTGAATGCTGATGCTTTACACAGTTTTATCTGAGCAATTCAAAGCCAGCCCACCACTGAGTGAACTGTGGTGATCTCGACCATCTCTGAATCAGACAGGGCAAAAGTCATCAGACGAACTCAGTGCACAGGAGCAAAATGTGCTGGACACAAAACTAAAATGAGAGCGGAGGTTTAGAGCCCATGTCATTTATTTGAGCCTTCAGAAGCATGTTTCCTGACTAACTGCTCACTGCTGCTGCAGTCAGCCAGAACGGGATAAAATCGGTTGGAGATGTGTGTGGCCTACTTCTTTCAGTATAGTATTTGAAATGATAGAAATAATGTGGCAACCAGAAAAGAAATATTGCTGTCTCCTTTCTTGTTCAGACACCCAAATCATGGAAATTTACTCCATTTAAACAAAGATCCCTGAATATAAAATGTTAAGGATTTAATAGTTCTGTGACAGATCTTTAACCTGTCAATAATTCACATTTGATAGAGAGTATATATAAAGTTTAGAGGGAGTTATATGAAAATATGAACTCTGTCTCTTTAAAGGCTAACAGTGAGTGGGATTCAAGTTCACATCTCCAGCAAATACAATTAACCTGCTGTAGCATGGTCATTAAATTACAACACAGAATAGACACTTGTAGAATGGGAGATGTTTATTAGGAAATAAGATGTGAAGGTGAAGTTTATAGGCAGTTATAGTGCATATACATCTTTACTTCTTAAGTTATCAAGGAGTATAGGAAATAGCTCTCACTGTTAAAAATGTTCGCCCTATTTCCAGTCTGAATTTCAATGTCCAGCCATCAGATCATGTTATACCTTTTTCTGCTAGATTGAAAAGCCCATTATTCAATATTTGTTCCCCATACTTACAGACTGTAATAAAGTTACCGCTTAACCTGCTCTTTAAACTAAATGGATTGAGCTCCTTGAGTCTATCAGTACAAGCAGAGCCATCCCTAGGCTATGGCAAATTGGGGCGACCGCCCGGGGCCCTGCACTTTGGGGGCCACCGTGCTCCATGAGGACGTGGGCGGGGAAGTGAGGCAGGGGGCAGGTGGAGCCGGGGGAGCACTCCCCAGCAGATAGAAACTTGGCACCTGTGTCCCAGGCCCCACCCTAAGGATGGCCCTGACTAAAAGGCATGTTTTCTAATCTTTTAATCAGTCCTTCTCTGAACTATCTCCAATTCATCATCCTTCTTCAACTGTGGGCACCAGAACTGGACACAGTATTTCAGCAGTGGCTGCACCAATGACAAACACAGAGGTGAAATAACCTCTGTACTCCTACTTGAGATTCTCCTGTTCATGCATCTAAGGACTGCATTAAGCCTTGTGGCCACAGAGTTGTACTGGGAGCTCAGTCCTATCTACTACAACTCCCAAATCTTTTTCATAGTCTCTGCTTCCCAGGACAGAATTCCCCAAAGCGTAAGTATGGCCTACATTTTTTGTTTCTAGATGTATACATTTATATTTAGCCATATATGAATAAAGAGTCAGCAAATATAGGAATTAATGATGATTATCCAAAGCAGCAAACACAATCATGGATGGATTTTAGAAGTATTCAGTAGAATAGAGATTTTATGAGAAAGCTGCATACCCTATCAGAGGGATACCTTTGCGAAGAAGCTTGTAGACCACAAGAAGTGACAAGAATGGAGGGCCAAAGGTTATAAACCTTATTATAGTTACTCAAATGATTGCGTATGGTAATATGATGTAAAGAATTCTGTCCCATGCATAATAGCAAAATAAACATTTACTTCTTGCAAACTATTTGCTAACTTATATTTGAACTAATAGAGTAAAATTCTGATAATGACTAATGGCAAATTTTTGGCTGAAATCTTAATTTTAAAACTGACATGCAATATCAACTGTTTGAATTGTATTACGTTGGGGAGTTTCCACTAGAAAAATAATTTATCCAGTGCATTAAGATACATGTATGTTAATGGTGTAACTTGGTGCATTTTGCATTCTATTAAGCCAAATTCCGTGCTTGGGTTATCTCCAAGAGCTGTCAAAATATGTATTTGAAGGAATATTCAGTATTCACAGCAAGTGCAGTTATAGTTCCTGCTATAATTAACATCAAAATGCACCTCTCATTAAACTCTTCCTTTCGAATTGCTAATAACTTATGCAAACAAATGTTTTTTCAGCTGAAATTGTCCATGTTTGAATTTATTGCAGAAGTCAATTTCTTTGGAAAATGTCAGCCAGTTAGGTCATTTCTGAGTTCTGGAAGTGAGTATAAAAAGCCCTCAGAGATACTTGTTCTATATATTATAATCAGACATTTTGAGCATACCTAACTCAGTAAGTATTAAACTAATTGTATTCAAACTTGGCTTGTTTTGTAGATATGAGTAAAGTCAAAGGAACAAGCCACATTTGAAGGAAGTTGAATGATCAGTTTTGAAATCATGTGCATTTAAATGTTTTTCATGCATGCACCATATATCATCTCTTTACACTACAGTGGCAATGTAAAGGGGTCTTACATTTACATCCACTTTAAGGTCCTTTTAAACTATCAGAGGAGTGTAAAGTTGCAGTGCACTAGTGAAAATATGAGTCAGGCTTTTTGCTTGGTTATAAAGCAGTTTAATACACTACAACATGCGCTGTATACTGGACACGAGCAAGACAATACACAATCCATTTTCTCCTCACTTACATTCATTACTAATACAATTGTCCAGATGCAGCTGTTTGAGCTAATTTAACAAATGGATCATTGATATCTATGTGGACTGGGACTTGGGAGATTAGGGCTCAGTTTCCAGGGCCGTAACCAGGGCAGGGCAAGCAGGGAAGCCGCCCAGAGTGCTAAGCTGTGGGGGCAGAAAAAATGGGGCAGAAAAATGGTAGATATACTTGCTCGCCCTGGGCACTAAAATGCCAAGTTACGGCTCTGCCAGTTCCCCTGTCTGACCATGGGTAAAATACTTAATCATCAGCTCTCCAGCTGCAAAATGGGGAGAATACTGCTTTAGTTCACACTAATTTTATAAAAAATTATTGGAAGCGCACGAAGAAAAAAGTATATTAGGACCAATCCTGAGATTCAGAACACAGCTCAAACAGTGAGCGCTTATGTCAAGGTTCCTTCCCCACTCTGAACTTTAGGGTACAGATGTGGGGACCTGCATGAAAGACCCCCTAAGCTTATTCTTACCAGCTTAGGTTAAAACTTCCCCAAGGTACAAACTTTTACCTTTTGTCCTTGGACCGTATGCTGCCACCACCAAGCATGTTAAACAAAGAACAGGGAAAGAGCCCACTTGGAGACATCTTCCCCCCAAAATATCCCCCCCAAGCCCTACACCCCCTTTCCTGGGGAAGGCTTGATAAAAAAACCTCACTAATTTGCATAGGTGAACACGGACCCAAACCCTTGGATCTTAAGAACAATGAAAAAGCAATCAGGTTCTTAAAAGAGAATTTTAATTAAAGAAAAAGTAAAAGAAAAACCTCTGTAAAATCAGGAAGGGATATACCTTACAGCGTAATCAGATTCAAAACATAGAGAATCCCTCTAGGCAAAACCTTAAGTTACAAAAAGACACAAAAACAGGAATATACATCCCATTCAGCACAATTTATTTTATCAGCCATTTAAACAAAACAGAATCTAACGCATATCTAACTAGATTGCTTACTAACTCTTTACAGGAGTTCTGACCTGCATTCCTGCTCTGGTCCCAGCAAAAGCATCTCACACACAGACAGACCCTTTGTTCTCCCCCTCCAGCTTTGAAAGTATCTTGTCTCCTCATTGGTCATTTTGGTCAGGGGTCAGCAAGGTTATCTTAGCTTCTTAACCCTTTACAGGTAAAAGGACTTTGCCTCTGGCCAGGAGGGATTTTATAGCACTGTATGCAGAAAGGTGGTTACCCTTCCCTTTATATTTATGACAGCTTAGCTGGTGATCACAAGGGAATATACTCCTCCCTCAAGCCAATCAACAGCTGCTATTATAGCACTAGAGCAATTGTAAGCCTGTGCCTATGCTTTGTGGGGTGCATTGCCATTTGGACCCATACAGAGGTCCATATAGATGCACAAGTCCCACCCTGTCACTCCCTCAGCCTGCCGTACCAAGACCCCTGTACATCCCAATCCTCATGCACAAAGCTGTTCAGTGCATCCCTACTGAGCTTATCTCCATGCCAGGCAGGGCGTGCACTCCCTCTGTATGGTTTCTCCAAAACTTTATCCCTTGTACAATGGAACTGCACTGATCCGCACTGCATATGGAGACATCCACCCTAGGGAAGAGAAAGCTGACTTTTCTTCTTAAAAAAAGCAGAATGAAAGACTTGTCTATATTAGACTTTTATACATTAATTGATAATCCAACATGCTCATATTATGATCTTCTTCATGTGTCTTGTCTGTTCATTAGTTAAAATGCAACCTTCTGTTTCTTTCTTTAATTCACGTACTACTTCTGCCCTAGATTTAGTTGGAAGAATATTGATTTCATTAAAGAAAATTAGGTCATCTAATTAGAATTCACACAGCTTAATCACACATAGAGCAAGAGAGCGATTCCCAGGCTTTGTACTTTGTTTTGTAAGAATTTTACCATGAAGTTGTAACAAATACATTTTTGTTCCCTAGGAAACATGCTCAAAATAAGATGGCACATCTAGAATATTTAATCTTGGTGCCAAGATTTTAAGGAGAGATAGCAGAGGATAGAAATTCTGTTTAGCCAAGGATCTCAGCATTTTGAAATTCGGCTTTGTTTCAAATGGGAAGAAACCTCAACATTTCAAAATTCTCTGAAGGAAAATTCTGAAAAAAAAAAATCCTTCAGATTGATAGAAATGTTTGTTTTGAGACAGTTGAAGTGTTTTGTTTGGATTTTAAACTTTTTTATATTATAATACACATTTTTAGAGAATTTTAAATTAAGTAATTTCAAAACAAAATATTGAAACATTCCATTCTGAAATGTCAAAATAAGATGTTCTGACATTGTCAGAATTTTTTTTCTCTAAAACAAAATTTCAGCAGAATTGACACAATTTTATAAAGTGTTTCAATTCTGACAGAACTGCATTTTCCAGTGGAAAGTGGTTCCATCAAAGTTTTTCTGACCTGCTCTAATTTTAAGTGTATGAGATTCATAGCTGGTGATTTCAATGGAGCTACAACAATTTAAACCAGCTGAGGATCTGGGCCATTAATGTGCAAACATTTTGTTGCTTCTTGGCACAGAGGCCCTATATTTTATAACCATCTGTGCACACAAATTGCAAATACAAGCTCTTTTATGCTCCTAATCCACCACTATGTTACTTCAGTTTTATGCTAATGTATCTCCATTGACTTCAGAGAAAATACACCTCTGGTAATACTGGTGTAATTCAGAACTTAGAGTGCTACATATGCAAATCCCCAAACTATACATGTGCATTTGAAGTTGAGAGATAAACTTGTGTATGCCAAAATATGTTCACCTTTCCACAGCATGTATTAAGAATTAGGGCCAGACTCCTTATACTGAGATTCAGTTTTGGATTTATTGGGTACTTTGCTGATGAAAAATTCAGTGTCCTCTCTAGCATTCTTGTGCCATATATCTTCATTCTGAGGCCATTAATTTGCTCTGGCACATCTTTCAAGTAATTTTCCACTCTTTCCCTATTCCAGGAACCATATGACTATATTAGCACTCAGAAGAGGTTTTGAACTCTTAAAATCAGCTCTAGTAAATACAGCCATTTTCCCAATGATTACACCCATTCAGCATGTCTTTGAAACTATTTAAAGATAATGCCGGCACCTCAACAGTGCCTGAAAATCAGGTGTGCGAAAAAGGAACAATCACAAGCCCCTTTCAGAAGCTGAAACTCAAGAACTAGAAATAAAATCACAGCATTAGCTATCAGTATTCCAGATACTACAGTACCATTTATCGTATAATTTTCGAGGATAGTAACATTAACATTCACTTCAAAACATGATGGCAGTTACCACTGAGCTGAAAAGTTGCCAGTTAGAACTCAGCAGAAACAAAATCACATAGCTTCTTTCAGAGAATAAAGGTTTATATCCATAAATTAAGGAAACCAGAAACTCCAGCCCTCATTCAATCTGTTGCATTTAGTTCGCACCTGGCATTAAGAAGAATGTTTTCCTTCACCCTTATGAGAATGCATAGTGGGGGAAAGGGTGCAGGAACTACTCCCTGTGTTTTTCTGTGGGAATGCTATATAACCTTTTGGGGATGGGGAGGAAGCAGAGCCATGGCCCCACTTCCTCTGCACTGGCCCACAGAGATTGTGCCTCTCATAGTTCGCACCGAGGCAGAGCAGTTCCATGTCCCCTTCACCAGAGGCCAGTAGATAAATACCATAATCTAGTTCTAAGTGAACATCCTATACGTGCTACAATACATATACACCACCGAATAAATTATGGACAGACTTTCAGATTTAAGATTGAATTTCCTTACTTTTGTTGTTTTAATGTAGAGCCTTTAGACTGCACCTGGGCTCCACTGGAACCTGAGAGAAAAGGGAGGTCACCTGAAGAGGGAAGGAGTTGGTTCAAATACATTCTATGCAAGAATCCTGACCTGGCCCTTTGCTCAGTGGCCAGAAAGCCTCCTTATTCTCTGGTACAGAGCAGTCAGTGGCTCCCTCAAAACCTTAGGAATTAACCAATCTCCAGAAATAGGCTAGTTACCTAAGCAGAATTAATACATACAACACCAGTGTGTTTGTTTTATAATTAACGGTCTAAAGGGTTAACTGTTTTGTCCATGTTTTGCCAGCGTTGCGGATGACTCAGACTCTAAGTCCCTCTGTGTTCTCCGAATGATGACTTAGATGATACCTTATCTTACACTGCACATTTAATTTACAGAAGAAATGTAAATGTTCCATTTTATTCTGTGGCAAATGTAGATATATATTCTCACTATGTAAAACTAAATTGAATTTATAATTTTCTCCAACTGATATGAGGATCTCTATCAGACATTAGTGAAATAGACTGTTTAAAAGTAAATTGGATGAATAATGAGAGATTGCTGAAATTTGTATTTAAACGTTACTTGTATTTAAAATTAAAATAATGTAATTGATGCTGTGCTGCAAAGAGTGGTTAAAGATCTCTGGTAACTTACATGCTTTCTTCATTAGGGGCCAAATCACGGCCATGCAACTTTCTTCCTCTGCAGTGGCTATCTACGTTTGCAATGCACAGCACAGGGGGAGACATCACTACTTTACTTCCCATACATGTGCACATGGAGTGGGTGAGTAGGAGCAGATGGTGGGCAGATCCCTCCATCCACCGGCTAGCCCAGCTGAGCCAGCACGGGGGGAGATAAACTGCCTGATTGGAAACAGTGGATGTACTTTATTTCCACCCCTGGAGTAAGGGGTGGGGGGCGGGAAACAGGATCACAGTATGACGCTAAATTACAATTTGGCCACTCTTCTGCTGGGAGAGCAAAACTATGCACTGTTCCTTTTGCAGGGCTTGATCTAGCCCTAAAATAGTACACATAGTGAGTGTGTGTGTGTGTGGGGAGGTGGGGAACATGAGCTGTTAATACAAAATTGTTGTTGCTAGTTTCCAACTGTGGGAAGAAAAAGAGTGAACATTCATTGAATATATTCTTAGCTCTAAATTATTTGCTAGGAACTATTTAACATCCTTCAAGAATTAGGCTCATTTTATAATGCTAATCTGCTAAAACCGCATTCCCCTTCTTCCTTGTGAGCTCTGTATTAGGAGTCGATATATATTTAATCTGCTATTCCTTAAACTTTATCTCCTTCCTTTCTCCAATTTGCTAGTGGAACATCTTAAGTATTCTGATTCATTAATCATGTTTTAACAGAAGAGTGAAATCCCGCCTAATTTCATTTGCATCAGTTTCACACCAGTTGATTTGCATCAAATTCAGTGGAGTGGTCCTTGGTTTATGTTAGGATATAGATATTCAGGCCTGTCTGCAAAGGCCTATACTTTAAGAATTTAGGTGTATTCTTATCACTTAGCTAGTTATAGAGGTACAAAACAAGAATCAAAATCACAGTCTGCCTGTTTATAGGCCTTCTCTCACTATGATAGTCTAAGGCTGTATTCTGAGGCAAAGATCTTTGGCTAAGCAGCAGAGGCAGCCATAAACTGGGAAGCATATGGTCACATCCTTACATTCCAAACTAGTCACATTGAAATAAGGTGCTATTGGGCTGTTAGGAATACAATCCTGTCCTGATAATGCCCCTCACCTCCAGATAAAGGGAAGACCCTAGAAGATGTAAAAGGAAACTTAGTTTGATAGCATCCTGTCTGACAAGAACTCACTTATCAATGGGATGAGAAATCCTCATTTCTTTGTTGTTCTGTCACTGTAATCCCCATTTCCCTACTGTTTGTCTGTATAATCTCTATCTGGTTCTGTGATTGCTTCTGTCTGCTGTATAATTAATTTTGCTGGGTGTAAACTATTTAAGGTGGTGGGATATAATTGGTTAGATAATCATGTTACAATATGTTAGGATTGGTTAGTTAAATTTCAGTAAAATGATTGGTTAAGGTATAGCTAAGCAGAACTCAAGTTTTACTATATAGTCTGCAGTAAACAAGAAGTGGGCCAGGGAATGGGAACAGGGAATAGGGGGTGGGGAAATTGGAATAATATTTTGCTAAGGGTGGGGGAATGGGAACAGGGAATGGGAACAGGGACACAGGCAAGGATCTGTGGTGTCAGAGCTCGGAAGGGGAACTCTAAGGAAGGAAATTGGAATCATTGCTTGCTGGAAGTTCACCCCAATAAACATCGAACTGTTTGCACCTTCGGACTTCGCGTATTGTTGCTCTCTGTTCATGTGAGAAGGACCAGGGAAGTAAGCGGGTGAAGGAATAAGCCCCCTAACAGTTTACACCAGTGTGTGAGAATGAAAGGAGAATCATTCTCTCATCATTTCAGCTTGGCTTTTGCCTGCACATTCAATTTCCATCTTCTACAGTTTCATTTATGTTTAGTAAAGAGCTGTGAGAGATCTTGTACCAATAATACCATTAATTGGTTATTATATTACAAAGAGAACCAGTCTTTTCTATTGGTCTATTGGGAAAGAATAACCAGTTCAGAGGGAATTGAGAAACTCTGTGGGAATATTAATCATGAAAAAAATGTACAAATAAAAATAAAATTTATAAAAATATTCTTCAACAGATAATTTGGTTCACAGATCAGTTTACAAATATACAATGGTATATTTAAGAGTGATTCTTTAAAATACATATATACAGAAATGTTAATGCAACAATGAGTAGAATTAGCTTTAAATGTACATACCTGATGATATCTCCTGTATTTGATTTTGACAAAGAAAGTTGGGCAAAGGAAGATATATTTATTTTTGTTTGTTCATTTCTACAACTTGTACTTTCTGGGATTTATACCTATGCTCTTAGGCCCAGATCTTCCATGAATTTAGGAGCCTAAATACCTTTGAGGATCTGGGCCTTAGTAACTATTGACTTTTTTTTTTTTTTAAAGGCAGAATATCTTTTTCCTATAGGGTCAGATTCTGCCATCCCTACCAAGGAGTAAATTACTATCCCGCTGTAAACCCACCCATCTATAAAGGGCCAGCATGATGCCTATGCACCACTTAAAGTCACAAAGTAGTTTTAATTGGTGCATAGTGCTTGTGCTAGCTCTCTGTACTTGGCTGAATTTCACTCTAATATGAAAAAGAGTGGCGGAATCCAGCCCATATGTTTTCAGATTCCCTCTCTCAGGAACTTTCAGCCCTGTAGCATGCTATAAAATACCCAAACTCAATTACACGTGGTGCAGTTTGGAAAGACCTTAATGATTCTTTGTTTATTAGGCTCTATGTGATAGACAACCTGTTTAGTGTCTGAGGTTCAAATTCTGGAAATTAGCAGTAGACATCCATATATTTTGTTTAGAGAACATTAGCTCAAATCCAGGTTAAGTGACATCTCCATAAGGCAAGGTTATTATGACTACTTTGATCCTGATCACGTTTTCTAAAATATTTACTGCATGTTTAACAATAAGTTGTACATAAGTAATGTATACACTAAGATTCCAGGAATGTCACTCTGAAGTCTAAATGTCTGTTGAATTCAAGTGAAGTGATGGAATTAAATTGCTTATATGAGGGAGACTGAACAGATGGTAGATCACTTAGCCCAGCTGCTACACTACACCTACATGCACAACTGCTATAGGCACAAATCACCACAAATCTCCCAGTCCAGCTCCCCCCAGACACAAAACAATACAACCACCCACACAACATCACAACCAGCAAACACAGTGAAAATAAACATACATAGCCCCTCACGGCAGCACATCCTCCTTATTTGCACAAACCCACACAACTCTCCCAGCACAACACAAAACCACATGCATCAACACAACCATCCGCACATCACCACATACAGCACACACAATAATTCCAAACATCACTCTGAAGTCTAGAATGTCTATTGAGTCAGGGTGAAGCAATGAAAACAGCAACAGGCACTGCTAAGAACTTTTTGTTTTGAATGCCACCAGGTTCAATCATCACAGATTTGTGGTCTGTTACCATCCAATTTTTAAGTTATTTTTGACTTTGTTATGCACATAGAATCATAGAAGATTAGGGTTGGAAGAGACCTCAGGAGGTCATCTAGTCCAACCCCTTGCTCAAAGCAGGACCAACCCCAACTAAATCATCCCAGCCAGGGCTTTGTTAAGCTGGGCCTTAAAAACCCTGGAGATTTCACCACCGCCCTAGGTAACCCATTTCAGTGCTTCACCACCCTCCTAGTGAAATAGTTTTTTCTAATATCCAACCTAGACCTCCTCCACTGCAACTTGAGACCACTGCTCCTTGTTCTGTCATCTGCCATCATTGAGAACAGCCTAGCTCCATCCTCTTTGGAACCCCCCTTCAGGTAATTGAAGGCCGCTCACTCTTCTCTTCTGCAGACTAAATAACCCCAGTTCCCTCAGCCTCTCCTCATAAGTCATGTGCCCCAACCCCCTAATCATTTTCGTTGCCCTCCACTAGACTCTCTCCAATTTGTCCACATCCTTCCTCTAGTGGGGGGCCCAAAACTGGACACATGATTTTATGAATAACATCTGTGCAACAGCAAGGGCTATTACTAGTAGTTAATATACTGGAAACAGAATGAAAAACTGGAAATATAAGGATGGTCAACAATTTTGCAACTAGAAAGGAAATCTCTAATATTTAAGAGTGAATATTTTTAAATTAGAGTTGAGAGCTGTCCTAGAAGTGAACAACTTCAATACCAAACTACGCGGAAATAACCACACAAAAAATGTCAAGCGGATGATCCTTTTGATATGCTTCCAATCACTTGAATATGATTATTTTGTGATCGAATATGGTTTCTTTTCTTCACATATCCTATGCACATGTTAATTGATTAATTATAATTTACTAGCATACTCATTATAAAGCCTCTGGCATAACAATGTTTTTCTTTGTTTTTACAGATTCTGTCAATAGTTCTTGCTTTCATCAGACTTATTTATCATCTTAGTCACACATTGGAATGAGTCACTATAGACGAAATTTCTTTGTGCCACTATATGCAATGCATCCTAATTCAAAGCATTTTTCCATGTGAACAAAGTTAACTTTGGTAATAATTTATACTGCGCTATCTTCCAACCTCCACTGTGCTAAATCTGGCTTGTTGGCCTCTTCAAATACCAAATATTCCATCTGGATCTGCTGCACAACTACTGCATGACTAGCTATTTGTATCCATCTGCATTGCTCGCAATAGGAATTTTTGTGGAGTCCCATTCATTTCTCTGAGAAGCATGTTCTAAATAGCTCAGCTAATCAATCTGCTTCCTTGCTAGACTCCTAGACACATCAGGATTTTGGAAAATATCATTGTGGCCTAGTTCCAAAATCTCAGCCTGACATCACACGTTCTTGTGGTTGAGCCAGGAATTAGAATTTTCAGGATACTGTCCTGGTCTGCTCAGTTCCGGTAAAATTGCATCTCTAGTTCTCCCACTTCTTTGCCATTACCCTGCAGTGTGTCAGACTTTGCCAAAACAAAACAAAAAAGTTTGCAACAACCCTTCAATATCATTTTCCACAAGTATTTCCTCAATTACTCTATACCTAGAGTCTGAGCCCTGGTCTACACTAGGAGTTGAGGTCGAATTTAGCAGCGTTAAATCGATTTAACCCTGCATCCGTCCACACGACGAAGCCTTTAATTTCAACTTAAAGGGCTCTTAAAATCGATTTCCTTACTCCACCCCAAAGCCTTTGCAAAAGGTTTCTGGGGAGGGCAGCCTTATTCTGTCCACCATGGTAGGATACTTTACCACACCAGACCAGTAGCACGTACTCGGGAATATTTGTAGAACAAAGCATTGCAGTGTATGTTTGCTGGCATTCAAACAACATCCATTCTTTATCTCGGTGTTATCCTCAGGAGAGCGATATCATTCGTGGTCACCTGGTTGAAATAGGGTGCTTTTCTTAAGGGGACATTCAGAGGGGCCCGTTCCTGCTGGGCTGTTTGCCTGTGGCTGAACAGAAATGGTCCCTGCTGTTAGCCATGGGGAGGGGGGAGGCAAAATGCAACCTTGGAACGAAAGCACATGTGCTATGTATGTAATGTTAACAGCAAGGTTTACCGTGAAAGAGTGTACCCATTGTTCTATAAAATGTGTCCTTTTAAATACCACTGTCCCTTTTTTTTTCCTCCACCAGCTGCATGTGTTTCAAGGATCACAGGATCTTCTCTTTCCCAGAGGCTAGTGAAGATTAGAAGGTGAAAAAAATGCACTCGTGATGAAATGTTCTCTGAGCTCATGCTGTCCTCCCACACTGACAGAGCACAGACAAATGCGTGGAGGCAGAGAATTTCAGAGTGCAGGAAAGCACAAAATGACTGGGAGGAGAGGTGGCGGGCTGAGGAGAGTAAGTGGCAGGCTGAAGAGAGGGCTGAAGCTGAAAGGTGGCAGCAGCGTGATGAGAGGAGGCAGGATTCAATGCTGAGGCTGCTGGAGGATCAAACTAATACGCTCCAGCGTATGATTGAGCTGCAGGAAAGGCAGCTGGAGCACAGACCGCCGCTACAGCCCCTATGTAACCAACTGCCCTCCTCCCCAAGTTCCATAGCCTCCTCACCCAGATGCCCAAGAATGCAGTGGAGGGGCCTATGGCCATCCAGCCACTCCACCACAGGGAATTGCCCAAGCAACAGAAGGCTGGCATTCAATAAGTTTTAAAGTTTTAAACTTTTAAAGTGCTGTGTGGCCTTGTCTTTCCCTTCTCCACCACCCCTCCTGGGCTACCTTGGCAGTTATTCCCCTATTTGTGTGATGAATTAATAAAGAATGCATGAATTTGAAGCAACAATGACTTTATTGCCTTTGCAAGCGGTGATCGAAGGGAGGAGGGGAGGGTGGTTAGCTTACAGGGAACAGAGTGAACCAAGGGGTGGGGAGTTTCATCAAGGAGAAACAATCAGAACTTTCACACCGTAGCCTGGCCAGTCATGAAACTGGTTTTCAAAGCTTCTCTGATGCGCACCATGCCCTTCTGTGCTCTTCTAACCACCCTGGTGTCTGGCTGCACGTAACCAGCAGCCAGGTGATTTGCCTCAACCTCCCACCCCGCCATAAACGTCTCCCCCTTACTCTCACAGATATTGTGGAGTGCACAGCAAGCAGTAATAACAGTGGGAATATTGGTTTCGCTGAGGTCTGAGTCAGTAAACTGCACCAGCATGCTTTTAAATGTCCACATGCACATTCTACCACCATTCTGCACTTGCTCAGCCTGTAGTTGAACAGCTCCTGACTACTGTCCAGATTGCCTGTGTACAGCTTCATGAGCCATGACATTAAGGGATAGGCTGGGTCCCCAAGGATAACTATAGGCATTTCAACATCCCCAATGGTTATTTTCTGGTCTGGGAATAAAGTCCCTTCCTGCAGCTTTTGAAACAGACCAGAGTTCCTGAAGATGCGAGCATCATGTACCTTTCCCGGCCATCCCACGTTGATGTTGATGAAACGTCCCTTGTGATCCACCAGTGGTTGCAGCACTATTGAAAAGTACCCCTTGCAGTTTATGTACTCACTGGCTTGGTGCTCCGGTGCCAAGATACAGATATGGGTTCTGTCAAGGTTCCTTCCCCACTCTGAACACTAGGGTACAGATGTGGGGACCTGCATGAAAACCTCCTAAGCTTACTTTTACCAGCGTAGGTTAAAACTTCCAAGGTACAAATTAATTTTACCCTTTGCCCTTGGATTTCCACTGCCACCACCAAGCTTTATCTGGGTTTACTGGGAAACGTAGTTTGGACACATCTTTCCCCCCCAGAATCCTCCCAACCCTTGCACCCCACTTCCTGGGGAAGGTTTGGTAAAAATCCTCACCAATTTGCATAGGTGACCACAGACCCAAACCCTTGGATCTTAGAACAATGAAAAGCATTCAGTTTTCTTACAAGAAGACTTTTAATAGAAGTTAAGGAATCACCTCTGTAAAATCAGGATGGTAGATACCTTACAGGGTAATTAGATTCAAAACATAGAGAATCCCTCTAGGCAAAACCTTAAGTTACAAAAAAGACACACAGACAGGCATAGTCATTCTATTCAGCACAGTTCTTTTCTCAGCCATTTAAAGAAATCATAATCTAACACATTCCTAGCTAGATTACTTACTAAAAGTTCTAAGACTCCATTCCTGTTCTGTCCCCGGCAAAAGCAGCATACAGACAGACACAGACCCTTTGTTTTTCTCCCTCCTCCCAGCTTTTGAAAGTATCTTGTCTCCTCATTGGTCATTTTGGTCAGGTGCCAGCGAGGTTACCTTTAGCTTCTTAACCCTTTACAGGTGAGAGGATTTTTCCTCTGGCCAGGAGGGATTTTAAAGGGGTTTACCCTTCCCTTTATATTTATGACAGGTTCCGTCTATCGCCCCACCAAAGTTAGGGAATCCCATTGCAGCAAAGCCATCCACTATGACTGCACATTTCCCAGGGTCACTACCCTTGATATCAGCAGATCTTTGATTGCGTTGTCTACTTGCATCACAGCAACCCCCACCATAGATTTGCCCACTCCAAATTGAGTCCCGACTGATCGGTAGCTGTCTGACATTGCAAGCTTCCACAGGGCTATTGCCACTCGCTTGTGAACTGTGAGGGCTGCTCTCACCTTGGTATTCATGCGCTTTAGGGCAGGGGAAAGCAAGTCACAAAGTTCCATGAAAGTGCCCTTACGCAAGCGAAAGTTTCGCAGCCACTGGGAATCGTCCCAGACCCGAAACACTATGCGGTCCCACCAGTCTGTGCTTGTTTCCCGGGCCCAGAATCGGTGTTCCACGGCATGAATGTGTCCCATTAGCACCGTGATGCCCACATTGCCAGGGTCCGTGCTTTGAGAGAAGTCTGTGTCCATGTCCTCATCACTCTTGTCACCACGCTGATATTGCCTACTCACCCGGTTTCGCTTTGCCAGGTTCTGGTGCTGCATATACTGCTGGATAATGTGCGTGGTAGTTAATGTGCTCCTAATTGCAAAAGTGATCTGAGCGGGCTCCATGCTTGCCGTGGTATGGCGTCTGCACAGAAAAAAGGCGCGGAACGATTGTCTGCTGTTGCTCTGATGGAGGGAGGGGCGACTGACGACATGGCTTACAGGGTTGGCTTACAGGGAATTAAAATCAACAAAGAGGGTGGCTTTACATCAAGGAGAAACAAAAACAACTGTCACACAGAATGGCCCCCTCAAGGATTGAACTCAAAACCCTGGGTTAAGCAGGCCAATGCTCAACCCACTAAGCTATCCCTCCCTCTTGGTATTTCAGGCAGGACTTCATGGAGGGAGAGAGGGAGGGGGGAGCAAATGAATACAAAACAAATCTGGTCTATTTCTTGTTTTGATCCACTCCATCTATCTTTTAGATCTTTGGCTGGCAGCAGATGGTGCAGAAGGACTGCAAGCCATCCACATCTCCTCGCTGCTCAGTAGAAGATGGTGCAATAGGACTGCTAGCCATCCTCATCTCCTGCCTGCCCGGCAGAAAATGGTGCAAAAAGACTGCCTGCAGGACTAAAAAGAGAATGACCTGGTCGAGTCGCTCCTAATTTAGTCCCTGCGCCCATATCTGCCCAGGCGCTCCTGACCGACCTTACCAAGGCGGCCTAATTTCATAGTGTAGACCTACCCTTAGATATTACAAAAACAGGCTGTCTGGGATCTTCCTGCGCCTATAAAACTAGACTGCTGGCAGGATGTGCTGAGCGCCCTTACAGCTATCTCAAAAAGGAATGATCCTGTGGAAGCCTGGACAGGTGGCAACCCTAATTGCTACCTGCAGAACATTTTCTTGCTTCAGCAAGTCAAGATTCATATCAAAATATTCAGTTAGGATAAAATTCACCTCTGGGTGGATGAACCCCACAAGGCTTATGTCCCACTTAAACTTTCAAAATAAGTATTAAATAGAACTTAAGTGGTTCATCGGCCTTGTAAAAGATCTTGCTATAAATAGTAGGCTGACAAGAACCTAGAAAGAAATAAACCGAGTCCTGGCATCAGGATATGGAAGGCCTATACAATTGAGTATTTCAGTTCAAGCTAGCCATCATCCAGATGCTCAAGTTTAATTTAGACGCCCGGAAATCTTGACTGGTCTTTTACCTGAAAGTAGTAAAGCACCCTAGAGTGCAATTAGAGAGATACTGATGGGGGCTTTTGAATGATCCTACCTTGATGCTACAGAAGTGCACATATACACTTCCTAGAATTTATGGTACAATGCCCAGGATTTGTCTGACTGTGTTTTGTCACACCTTGTAGCTAATGGAATCGTTATCCAAAAATTGAATGTTAATACATTAAAGCAATCTATAAATAACGGGAGATGTGAAAGCCAGCTAATTAGAAAGTGACAAAGCAGTCTGTTCAGTTTCAATAAATACCACATTCCTCTTTAGGAAGTTATATTCTTGGCAGATATTAAAAATGGCTGCAAATTTCAAAACTAGCTCTTTTCATCAATTCCAATGCATCAGATTTCAAACTTGATAAAGTTGAAAAACGCTGTCTGAACAACGAGAAGGAATATGATGTTCTTCATCACTTTTCAAAGCTACCAGGACACAATCAGTTTGCTGGTTTATACTAACATTGTCTAAACCATAAGCAGAAATAGGAATCAGGCAACAGTCTTTTATTTTAAGTAATTGCATCCAAAGTTTCACCTGCATCTTGAGTAGGTGGGTAGATACTGCCAGATGAATTAAATTAACTTTTTCAGCAATTTCAGAACACTTCTGATGTGCTATGGAGTCTAGACTTGGACATTGGCTATTACGAAACAGATGCTGGTGGAACAGATATTTCCTCACAAGAACCTGTACTGTTTGTATCCTTGAAAATGGCATAATATGGGTTTGTAATTTTACTAATTAGAACAAAATACATATTACTGATAATTTTACACCATTCCAAATTGTGTAGTAAACCCAGAAGACAATGCACTGTCTATTGTCACAGCTAATGGCATAATTTTATTAGGAATAATTGCTAAGACATTAAAAATGCAGCCAGTTCAAGAAATGTCATTTCTTAATATGTATTTTTTTTTTGACAATGAATTGCCTACCTTTAAACTTTACTGTAGTTTTTTATGGCTGATAATTATGTTTAATAATGGCTAGGTTGAAGGGCAGATGGGGTTATTTCAGTCTCTGTTATAATAAAAAATGCAGATCTATGTGTAACCCACCAGTGAATGTGTGTGTCTGACAAGTTCCCCCTCAGTACCAAGCCACAAAGGATAGGAGTTGCTACAGTGAGCAGCTACAGATGCTCAGCTCAAGCTGTACTAGCTCATGCTTTTAGGTCTGGAGGTCCCCACTTTGGTCCCCAAGATAGTGGCCATCACATGTATGTATAAAAGTTGTACACATTGATTGATTCAATCTGCCTTTGTAAATTGTTTGTCTTCATTCAGCTAGATTTTCAAAGCCCAAGCAATGGAAGTTAGGAGCCTAAATACCTTTGAGGATCGGGACCTGAATACTTACAACCTTATGTATCAGAGGGGTAGCCGTGTTTGCTGCTTTTACAGATCCAGACTAAGTGTCCTGTGGCACCTTATAGACTAACAGACGTACTGGAGCATAAGCATCCGACGAAGTGGGTATTCACCCACGAAAGCTTATGCTCCAATACGTCTCTTAGTCTATAAGGTGCCACAGGACTCTTTGCCACTTTTACAACCTTATAGAGACCATTAGAAACAAAGAGGGAAGAAACAGTCAGAGGAGCATTTTACAAAAGGCAGGTGCTGGGCCAGAATTCCTACCTGTATGCCCCATATTGTCATCGAGGGATGGGTTTGAAAACCTTTTATACACCTTTTTCCATTCCAACCACGTACATCTGGAACCATATCTGATGTCTCAACACATTCATATTTGGGATTCCAGGAGACCAATTTTAGGGTTCCAGTTGACCATAATTACATTTCTGAGAGATAAACCAACCATTCGGATCAGTCTCTTTCCCATTATTTTTGATATATCAGTGCAGGTAGCTTTTATTGCAAAAAGCCCCTCAGATGCTACCAACTGTTTCTTTGTGGTTCACCTGGATATTACAAGATACATTGCTAAATTTTATAATCTTATAAAGTACCTCAAGCACTTAACATTTTATAACCTTCAGTCAAGGCCTCACTCTAAGCCCTTAACACTTAATGCTTAAGACCTATAGCCAAGCCTATTTTCATACATATTTGGTTCTTCTATTTGTTGTTACAGCTTCAGTAACATCCATTGCTATTTCCATAAGCACGGGCAGCAGATAGATTATAAATCTACCGAAAAGTATAGACCCGCCAAAATCAGGTCGGGGTCAATGGTCAACAGCACTCATGTGTGATTGTATGTCTTGCTAACTGAAGGTTGTTTTAAAAAAGGTTAATGGAAGTAATGAGAGTTTTATTAGATGATATTGGGTTCGTTTTGTGGCAGCATGGGTCTCTGTATGTTTTTTTCAAATAAGTTTCCTGCATCCCTGATGGACTCAGCATAGGTAGCGTCATAAATATAAAGGAAAGGGTAAACCCCTTTAAAATCCCTCCTGGCCAGAGGAAAAATCCTCTCACCTGTAAAGGGTTAAGAAGCTAAAGGTAACCTCGCTGGCACCTGACCAAAATGACCAATGAGGAGACAAGATACTTTCAGAAGCTGGGAGGAGGGAGAGAAACAAAGGGTCTGTGTCTGTCTGTATGCTGCTTTTGCCAGGGATAGAACAGGAATGGAGTCTTAGAACTTTTAGTAAGTAATCTAGCTAGGTATGTGTTAGATTATGATTTCTTTAAATGGCTGAGAAAAGAACTGTGCTGAATAGAATGACTATGCCTGTCTGTGTGTCTTTTTTGTAACTTAAGGTTTTGCCTAGAGGGATTCTCTATGTTTTGAATCTAATTACCCTGTAAGGTATCTACCATCCTGATTTTACAGAGGTGATTCCTTTACTTCTATTAAAAGTCTTCTTGTAAGAAAACTGAATGCTTTTCATTGTTCTAAGATCCAAGGGTTTGGGTCTGTGGTCACCTATGCAAATTGGTGAGGATTTTTACCAAACCTCCCCCAGGAAGTGGGGTGCAAGGGTTGGGAGGATTTTGGGGGGAAAGACGTGTCCAAACTACGTTTCCCAGTAAACCCAGTTAGAGTTTGGTGGTGGCAGTGGAGATCCAGGGTCAAAGGATAAAATTAATTTGTACCTTGGGGAAGTTTTAACCTAAGCTGGTGAAAGTAAGCTTAGGAGGTTTTCATGCAGGTCCCCACATCTGTAACCTAGAGTTCAGAGTGGGGGAGGAACCTTGACAGGTAGCAATACCTTATTTTACTTTATGTCTGCTTTGTTGCAGACAAAAGCACATGACCATAGATCAGTTTCTTTACCTCTAATTTGCTGATAAAAAAATATATTTCATCAGAAATTCTTGAAATTCCCAGAAATGTTTGCAAGATCTGCATCAGAGACTCCAAAGGGATCAAACGCAGCTTTGCAATGATGGGACTTGTCGTATATGTAATTATCAGATCTGTGCTCAACAAATTCATTGCCAGACCAGAGCGAAGGCTGGAGTTAGGCATGAAATGCTGAAGTTAGGCAAGTCTTATCCTCTGACACAGAGTGTATTCCCTGCTGCCTAGCGAGGCCGAGGGTTTCTGTTTCAGCCCTATACCAGAAACCTACTGACCGTTATGCTTACCTACATGCCTCTCGCTTTCATCCAGACCACACCACACGATCCATTGTCAACAGCCAGGCTCTACGATACAACCGCATTTGCTCCAACCCCTCAGATCGAGACAAACACCTACAAGATCTCTATCAAGCCTTCTAACAACTCCAATACCCACCTGCTGAAGTGAAGAAACAGATTGACAGAGCCAGAAGAGTACCCAGAAGTTACCTACTACAGGACAGGCCCAACAAAGAAAATAACATAACGCCACTAGCCATCACCTTCAGCCCCTAACTAAAACCTCTCCAACGCATCATCAAGGATCTACAACCTATCCTGAAGGACGACCCATCACTCTCACGGATCTTGGGAGACAGGCCAGTCCTTGCTTACAGACAGCCCCGCAACCTGAAGCAAATACTCACCAGCAACCACACACCACACAACAGAACCACTAACCCAGGAACCTATCCTTGCAACAGAGCCCGTTGCCAACTGTGTCCACATATCTATTCAGGGGACATCATCACAGGGCCTAATCACATCAGCCACACTATCAGAGGCTCATTCACCTGCGCATCTACCAATGTGATATATGCCATTGTGTGCCAGCAATCCCCCTCTGCCATGTACATTGGCCAAACTGGACAGCCTCTACGTAAAAGAATAAATGGACACAAATCAGACATCAAGAATTATAACATTCAAAAACCAGTCAGAGAACACTTCCATCTCTTTGGTCACTCGATTACAGACCTAAAAGTGGCAATTCTTCAACAACAAAAACTTCAAAAACACACTCCAATGAGAGACTGCTGAATTGGAATTAATTTGCAAACTGGATACAATTAACTTAGGCTTGAATAAAGACTGGGAGTGGATGGGTCATTACACAAAGTAAAACTATTTCCCCATGTTTATTTGTCCTCCCCCCGCTGTTCCTCAGACGTTCTTGTCAACTGCTGGAAATGGCCCACCTTGATTATCACTACAAAAGGTTCCCTCTCCCCCCCTCCCCTACTGGTAATAGCTCATCTTACCTGATCACTCTCGTTACAGTGTGTATGGTAACACCCATTGTTTCATGTTCTCTGTGTATATAAATCTCCCCACTGTATTTTCCACTGAATGCATCCGATGAAGTGAGCTGTAGCTCACGAAAGCTTATGCTCAAATAAATTGGTTAGTCTCTAAAGGTGCCACAAGTACGCCTTTTCTTTTTGCGGATACAGACTAACACAGCTGCTATTCTGAAACCTCTCATTTTTCAGGGGCCCAAACACAGACTTAGGAGTTTAGCTTCAGGTAGACAGATGAAAATTTTGACCACTGTGGCCAATTTTTTTTTTAAAAGTGGTCACTGATATTGGATGCCTCTGTGTGGGAGGCCAATTTGAAGCACCCTGTAATTCTGATTTGTAGAACTGCTGAGTACCTGCAGCTCCAGTTGAAATCAGTGGAAGCCGTGACTGCTCAGCATTCGAGCACATCAGTCTGTATCTTCATCTCTTGTACTGGACTAACATAAATGTATAGCCTGTATTTTCATGCAACCTATTTAGTGCTTTCTCCTGTGGTGATTACGTGTTGTGCTGGCAGTGTGAGCTAAAAGCTATTTAGAATAGTAAATTTAGTGGAAAAGTGACAGCTCCAGTTCAGAGATCTCTGGCTGTTCATGCTAGTTTATGCTGAGCCCAATGAACAAGAATGATTTAATAATGCTTAAAACTTTAATTAGGATTCTAACTAATCTTTCTGCTTTCTATAATTTCCTCGTCTTTATTATGAATGTCTGTTGGAAAGTCATAAATTAATAAATCCAGAATAAACCATTTACTAATGCACAATTTTCAGAAAAGTAAACCAGATAAGGATCTCTCTTACCCTCCTCAGTGCTCTTACCTAATGCTTCAAATGACAGTTTTATGGGGGCATTGTCTGAACATGGTTAATATAGCATGGTGCAATTAATATGACCCTAACTATGACAGAAGAATTGGAAGCAAGTTTTAGTTCAGCAAAAGCAATTGAAGCACCAGAGTGATCTTTGAAGTGCATGGCACATGATGCTCCTTCCTGCACCTCACACCTCATTTTATAGTTATCTACTCAAGTAATTCATTAACAAAACAACATAACTTATCAATTTGATGCAGTAAGTAGCTTTCAAATATCTTTAGCTCCAGTGAGCATACCAAAAGGTTGAATGTTTTGTGGAATAGTGAGTCTTTCCTATACAGATGCTTTGGAATTATGATGATTGTTAAACACCAACAATGTGCTTCCAAAACACCGGATCATAGAAGTACAGACTGGAAGAGACCTCAATAGGTCATACAGTCCCCTTCAAGGCAGGACGAAGTAATAACTAGATCATTCCTGACAGGTGTTTGTCTAACCTGTTCTTAAAAATCTCCAGTGATGGAGATTCCACACCCTCCCTAGGCAATTTATTCCAGTGCTTAACTACCCTGACAATTAGGAAGTTTTTCCTAATGTCCAGCCTAAGACTCCATTGCTCCAATTTAAGCCCATTGCTTCTTGCCCTTTCCTCAGAGGCTAACAAGAACAATTTTTCACCCTCCCCCTTGTAACAACCTTTTACGTGCTTGAACACTGGTATGTTCCCCCCCTCAGTCTTCTTTTTTCCAGACTAAACAAACCCCATTTCTTTCCCAATCTTCCCTCACAGGCCATGTTTTCTAGACCTTTGATCATTTCTGTTGCTTTTCTCTGGACTTTTGCAATTTTTTCCACATCTTTCCTGAAATCTGGTGCCCAGAACTGGACACTCCAGCTGAGGCCTTATCAGCATGGTGTAAAGTGGAAGAATTACTTCTTATATCTTGCTTACAAAATTCCTGTTAATACATCCCACAATGATATTTACTTTTTTTTCCCCCACAGCGTTACACTGTTGACTCATATTTAGCTTGTGATCAGCTATACCTGCTAATCCCTTTCCACAGTATTCCTTCCTAGGCAGTCATTTTCCATTTTGTATGTGTGCAACTGATTGTTCCTTCCTAAGTGGAGTATTTTGTATTTATTTAATTTCTCCTATTTACTTCAGACCATTTCTCCAATTTATCCAGATCATTTTGAATTTTAATACTATCCTCCAAAGCACTTGCAAACCCTCCCAGCTTGGTATTGTTCGCAAACTTTATAAGTGTACTCTCTATGCCATTATCTAAATCATTGATGAAGATATTGAACAGAACCAGACCCAGGAGCGAACGCTGTGGAAACCACTCTGTGCCCTTTCAGCTTGACTGTGAACCACCAGTTTCCAACCAGTTATGCGCTCATCTTATAGTAGCTCAATCTAGGTTATATTTCTCTAGTTTGTTTATGAAATGGTCATGTGAGACAGTATGAAAAGCCTTACTAACATCAAGATATACCACATCAATTGCTTCCCCCCATCCACAAGGCTTATTACCCAGTCAAAGAAAGTTATTAGGTTGGTTTAACATGATTTGTTCTTGACAAATCCATGCTGACTAATATTTATCACCTTATTACCTTCTAGGTGTTTGTAAATTGATTGCTTGATTATTTACTATATTATCTTTCTGGGTACAGAAGTTAAGCTGACTGGTCTGTAATTCCCCGTGTTGTCCTTATTCCCCTTTTGATAGATTGGCACCATATTTGCCCGTTTTCCAGTCCCCTGGAACATGACCAGCTTTCATGACTTTTCAAAGATAAATCGCTAATGCCTGGGATATCTCCACAGTCAGCTCCTTGAGTATTCTAGGATTCATTTAATCAGGCCCTGGTGACTTGAAGACATCTAACTGGTCTAAGCAATTTTTAACTTGCTTTCCGTATTTTAGCCTCTGGTTCTCCCTTGTGTTCACCATGTTAGATGTCTAATCGCTACTAAACTTTTTGGTGAAAAACAAAAAAAAGACATTTACCACTTCTGCCATTTCCACATGTTCTGTTATTGTTCCCTCCCCCCGATTAAGTAATAGGCCTACCCTGTCCTTGGGTCTTCCTCTTGCTGCTAATGTATTTGTAGGATGTTTTCTTGTTACCCTTTATGTCTCTAGCTAGTTTAATCTCATTTTGTGCCTTGGTCTTTCTAATTTTGTCTCAGGGCTGCCCTTACTTATGCTCACTACCAGCTGCCTATGGCCCCAGTGGGCCATCATAGCAGCAAAGAATAGCTGCAGCTCACTGGCACTAGGGCTACACTCCCTTTCCACTGACCATATGCCTTACATGTCCCCAGCCTCTACACAAGGGCTGTGAGTGGGGGTGGTTTTTAGAGCCTGTGTTTTGTCAGAGATCCAGTTGGGTTCCCTCTGCTGGCAACCCACCAGATTACTGTGAGGGGATCCAGACACTGGGTCTAGACGTTTTAAGCTGCACTGGGTCTTAGAAAACTGCAGCACTGTGTTTCATCACTTGGCTTCTCTGGCATATTTCCTGGGCACTGACTCTGTTGCCTCTCTCTTCCTAAGCACCCCTCAGTCCACCTGCCTTAGGCCAGTGTTTCTCAGCCTTTCCAGACTACTGTAGCCCTTTCAGGAGTCTGACTGGTCTTGTATACCCCCAAGTTTCACCTCACTTGACAGCTACTTGCTTACAAAATCAGACAAAAATACAAAGGGGTCACAGCACACTATTACTGAAAAATTGCTTACATTCTCATTTTTACCATATAATTATAAAATACATCAATTGGAATACAAATATTGTACTCACATTTCAGTATATAGTACATAGAACAGCATAAACATATCATTGTCTGTATGAAATTTTAGTTTGTACGGACTTAGTTAGTGCTTTTTATGTAGCCTGTTGTAAAACTAGGCAAATATCTAGATGGGTTGATGTACTCCTAGAAGACCTTTTTGTACCCCCAGGTGTACACATAACCCTGGTTAAGATCCACTGTTTTAGGCCACCAACGTCAGTACAGACCCCCAAGATCTCCAGAAGATTGAACAAACACTCTTCCAGAACTGCACCCCAAGTGTGAGCCTTCTGGTTTACCATTTAACTCTCTCAGAAGACCCAAGGTATTTGTAAAGTCTATAAGACACAACAGAAACTTTACCCAAAGTCTAATACATTATTGCTTTCACTCAACAGATAAAACACAAGAGAATCCACATCACAGAACATAGCAAACTTCCTAACCTCAGAGACCCTCACTAGCTCATCCTTCACTTGGGAGTCCTTGGGGGAGACCATCTGTGTCCAGGTTGGTCCCCTGCCTCATGCAGGCCCCAACATATTGGGTTGCTTCTCTCTCCTCCTGAGCTTGGAGAAAAACAGACCACAAAAGAGCGGTTCTTGTCCGGTTTATAATGTTTTGCCTCCTTTGGCAGGTGATATCCTGTTAAGCTTCTTCAAGTGATCACAGGTGATTCTGGTGCCAAGGTGATCTCTCCCCAGCTGAACCAGTTCTCCAGGTTGGGAGCTGTCAAGGCCGAGTCCCCACTCTGGCACTTCAAGTGCAGAAGGTAGGGGCCCACAAGGACTCTAAAAGTTAATACTTGCCACTCCAGACTTGTATTAAAATCCCAAGGTTACAGTTTTTCTCTGACCTGGGATTGATAGATACTGCCATCACCCAAGTGCAGAACCCCTTTGAGAGACTCACTTGGGAATTCCTTCCTGTGGGGTAACCCTCAAGCCTTTTCACCACCCCCCTCCACCCCTTCAGGGAAGAGCTGAGAAAGAAAAAGAAAAAAATCAGCTGTTGCCACCAGCTAATTAAAAAACAACACGTGCACAAACCTCTTAAGACACAGAACTCTAATCCTGTTCTTAAAAAAGGTAAATTTTATTAAAAGGAAAAAAGAAAGAAAATACATCTGGAAACTCAGGCTATTGCTAGATTTTAGAAGAGCAAATACAAGGCTTAAGCACCAAAAATAACTTTCTTAAGGTCCAGGTAGGTTACAAGTAAAACAAAAGCACCTGGGTTAGCATAGAAGAAGCCACAAGCCACAAAGAACTAAAAGGGATAAACCTAATCACGTCTTCCTAGACATTTCCTAATCTACTTACATATCTGGGGTTTTAAATGAGTAATTTCTAGGTATGAGACTGATTACTTTTTCATACCTGGCCCAAGCTTTTCACCATCGCTGCTCTGTCCCCTCTTCCCAGGAGAATGACCACAGACAGACAAAGGAGAAGTTTTTTTTGTCAATTTTAAAAAGTTCTAGCCTTCTTTTGGTCAGGTGCCCACTCACTTCCTTTTACCTATGCATAGCAGTGAGACTTTTTTACTTGCTTTACCTGTAAAGGGTTGAGAACAGCTACTAAGAAGGATTTTATAGCTAACTGGCTGGCTGGGTGTCCATAAAAGGGAGATTACCCCCTCCCTTCATTTATCACAGGAGCCAATCTATTGTTAATAACTATGCCATTTTGATGGGAGAACACAATGTCAACAACCCTCTTTTATTCTTTTGCCACCAGCCTTTGGAATTTCAACCCAGTATGGAGGCGAATGGACAACAGAGAAGGAGAAAAGTTGCATCTTCAAAATGGAGTTAGTAGCTTAGTAAAGACACAGATGACTCATAATCTTACATGAAATTCATAAACTGTATAGATTCCTCAAACCATCACATATGCAAGAGGAATTCCCTGGTGGTTTGAGCATAGGCTTTACTTTCTTTTGACATCAGCAAAGCCAGTGTAGCAAAACAATGGCCTGCTTGCTGTAGTTCCTTTTGTTTGTGGATGTACATGGCGAGAGACCTTTAGTGGCTAACTCATGTATGGTGGTTTGTTTAGATGAGCAGCCTGCAATAGAACTGGAATATGGATAAGAAAGAGGGAAAGTGATTTTATGGAAAGATGGAGGTTAAGTTCTGTCCTGTTCCTGGTAGACAGAACACTGGACTGGGACTATGGAGACCTGGGCCCTATTCCTGACGCTGCTGCTGGCCTACTGGGTGACTTTGGACAAGTCATTTCCCATGCCTCAGTTTCCCCACCTATAAAATCAGCATAAGAATTCTAATCTCCTCTGTAAAGTGCTTTGAGATCTACTAAGGAAAAACTCTGTATAAAAGAGCTAAATATTATTGTTTAATAATGTAAAACTGGTGCTGCTTTTTGCAACATTCTCAAAGCCCAGACAACTTGTTTTCTAACATGCCACCATTTGTCAATAAGGCAATCAAGGGAAACAAGGGGCTGAGTGAAGGGCATGTGATATTAAAATCGATAATTTGCATTTGTCACCTTACATTTTGAGTAATTTTTCCCCTTTAAACATTCTGAAAATTGGGAATCACATTTTATTTGAGAGAATGTAGTTCTTTCAGGATGCTCTTTCTTTTGAGTCTCAAGAGATAGCATTTGTCACATGTTTCAGTGGTTGCTATAGTAAATACTCATTTTATTAACTCAATAACTCATCCTCTATTTCTCGCTCCCAATTTATTTATTTATTTTTGCAATGCAAAGTAAAATAGTCACAGATTACCTCTGTTAATAAGCACAATGTGAAATAGGGTTGAGACTAAGCAGCTTTGACCTGCACACCTTATAAAAGATATCAAGTTAGGATCCTTTTAAATGTACTTTGACTATCAAGTCAATATACTCATGTTGTGGTTTCTTTCCAAAAAGACAGCATTGATGGGGTGGTAGTGTATGGCAAATGTACTTCAAAATTCAAGAGGCAAAGGCTAAAACAACTCAAACGTGTTCAAAGCTACACTTTTAGTATGAATTTCATGGTAACCCCCAGTGACTTTTCTCAATTTGCTGTTCACAGTATTTACATGACAAATCTCTTCCCCCACAAAAGAAAAATATATACATCTAAAAATAAAAAGTGTGTGTTGTAAGAGACCCACAATTTCCTCCTGCTGAAGATGAAAGTCTACTGAGGGGAGGGAAAGAGTGGCAGCTAGAGAGGCAATGGCAGAGTAAAAGGAGAGGAGAGGCATAGTATCAGAAGGATGAGAGAAGCTTGGCTTGCTAAGGCGGAGTGTAAGGCATGGCTACACTGGAAACTTCAAAGCGCTGTCGTGGGAACTCTCCCACGGCAGCACTTTGAAGCGTGAGTGTGGTCACACGCGAGCGCTGGGAGAGAGCCCTCCCAGCGCTCCTAGTAATCCACCTCCATGAGGGGATTAGCTCCGAGTGCTAGGAGCACGGCTCCCAGCGCTCAGAAACTGTCTACACTAGTGATTTAAAGCGCTCAGACTTGCTGTGCTCAGGGGGGTGATTTTTCACACCCCTGAGCCAGCAAGTTAGAGTACTATAAAATGTAAGTGTAGACAAGCCCTTTTACTAACCTAGCAGAATCAGATTACAGTGTGACCCTGAAGTCTTTCCAAACAAGAGGATCCTTTCTGAGGGGCAGCTTTTAAGCCTCCTCTCTCACCTTATCAATTACAAGCTCTGCAGAGCTGGGCTCCACAAGCCTCTTCCTAGCAATAGGAAGTAGACTCCTATCATGGGAAGGACCTGTAACATCCTCACAAATAATAGCAGGCAGAAGCTAATGCAGTGTGGAATCCTGCACCCTCCTTGGCCTGGTCTACACTGGGGGAGGGGGATGTCTGTCTAAGTTACGCAACTTCAGCTATGTGAATAACGTAGCTGAAGTTGACATACTTAGATCGACTTACCGTGATGTCTTCATGCGGTGAATCGACTGCTGCCATTCCCCTGTCCACTCTGCCTATGCCTCTCAGGCGGAGGAGTACAGGAATCAACGGGAGAACGCTCGGGGGCTGATTTATCGCGTCTAAGACACGATAAATCAACCCCCGCTGGATTGATAGCGGCCCACCAATCCGGCGGGTAGTATAGACATAGCCACGGTCAACGAGGAGTATGTCTTCTTATGCAGCTCTGGAGGTTTCCTGTTAGAGGCACTGCTAAGTTCATGGCACATCTTGGGACAACAAATACTTTAAGGGTGTCATAAATATAAAGGGAAGGGTAAACACCTTTAAATCACTTCTGGCCAGAGGAAAAACCCTTTCACCTGTAAAGGGTTAAGAAGCTAAGATAACCTCACTGCCACCATATAAAGGTTCCTTCCCCACTCTGAACTCTAGGGTACAGATGTGGGGACCTGCATGAAAGACCCCCTAAGTTTATTCTTACCAGTTTAGGTTAAAACTTCCCCAAGGTACAAACTTTTACCTTTTGTCCTTTGACCATATGCTGCCACCACCAAAGTGTCTAACAAAAACAATAGGGGAAGTGCCCACTTGGAAACATCTCCCCCCTGCCCCAAAATATCCCCCCCCAAGCACTATACCTCCTTTCTTGGGGAAGGCTTGATAAAAATCCTCACCAATTTGCACAGGTGAACACAGACCCAAACCCTTGATTGATCTTAAGAACAATGAAAATGCAATCAGGTTCTTAAAAGAAGAATTTTAATTAAAGAAAAAGTAAAAGAATCACCTCTGTAAAATCAGGATGGTAAATACCTTACAGGGTAATCAGATTCAAAACATAGAGAATCCCTCTAGGCAAAACCTTAAGTTACAAAAAGACACAAACAGGAATATACATCCCATTCAGCACAACTTATTTTATCAGCCATTTAAACAAAACAGAATCTAATGCATAACTAACTAGATTGCTTACTAACTCTTTACAGGAGTTCTGACCTGCATTCCTGCTCTGGTCCCGGCAAAAGCATCACACAGAGAAGACCCTTTGTTTCCCCCCCTCCAGCTTTGAAAGTATGTTTATGACAAAGGGAAAGGGCATGCCTGGGGCTACTAATGAGCAACTCTCTAGAGGTAAATGAGCAGAAATAGGCCCGGCAGTGAGGCACTCAGACTGTATGACCTTGCAGTGGAGAAGGACGGGATGTGAACTTATGCAAAGTTATTCCAAACCTAAAAGTGATTAGGGGAAGAGTAAAGGCTTGGATCTCTTCTTGTTCAGTCTGAGCTGGTTCTCCCATCCCTCTTCCTCGTTACTATAAACAGAGAGAAAGAACTTTTTAAAAGAATATCTTAAATAAATATTTAAAATGTTTGCTACATTTTCATTTCCTTAAATAAGGGGAATGAGTGAATAGTTTACAAAGCCACCAGAGGTGCTTTGAGATGCACACAACTTCTAACTTACTGTAACAGTGACATGCTGCTAAGAAAGAACAGAACAGCTTATCTTTTCCTTGCCATCTGCTTAAAACTACTCACTCCCATATTGACCCACAGACACAGAAGAGTGGGATGGATGTAGCTCCAGACTGATTTTTATCAGAGGAGCTACTCATTAAATTTCCCAGCATCTCAAGTTATAGTCATTGACAGGTAGGAGGAAAATTTTATAGGCGAAGAAATTTCATTGTCAAAACTAACTTGAGGATGAGTTATTTTGTATTGTTTTCCATTTTCAAAGCAGTCTGTTTTCTCATTGCAATCTGAAGAGTGTCAAAAAACAAATGGACACCAAAACTGATGTATTGCAGCTACTGAGGATACTTTTATAAGTGTTTTTCCCCCCAATCACAATGAGTCTGGATGGAATTTTAACACCTGTTGTCTCATATCTTTGTCTTACTCTCCAAAAGTTTTGTAACTGCACTGATTACAGAACTGATCTGAACTTGATAGGGAGGATGGCAGGCAAGGAAGGAAATGCTTTGAGTCCAGCAAACAAGTGATAGGACTATTCTATTCATTGTTGCTGCTGCTGCTGCTATTTTTGAAGGTCTATATTGAAATCACCAAGTTAAAAACTAAATACAACACACTAGTATTAACACAAACGTTAAGACCGCTACCTCATTTGCCATAACTCACTGGTATCTCAACTATGCTGTATGTACATTTTGTACTTTTGATGCTACCTGTATACATTAAAATTTAATGTTACTAAGTCAAAGAATTTCTAAATCATTCATTATTTTTATGTTACCTATAAGCACATAATAGAATTAATGAATGAATTAAAATTTAAGGCAACCCCCAAAAATGAAAATACTACACATTTATAAGATTACCAGCTTATCAGAGTGGAAACACCATTATCTTCTGCAATTATTGAACTTTAAATGTTCTTGATAGGCCAACCTTAATGTCCATTCTGTCTGTCCAGGTATTTACATAGCATTTGAGCACACCCAAAATAGTTAAAAACAGAAATAGTAACAATATCTTTGTTTCTCTCTTCCCTCTTTCACAGCTTGTAGGAGGATGTTAGGGGTTTACTGTTTTTATGTTATTTTAAAGGTGTGTATCTAAGGCTATGTGTACACCACCACTTATGTCAACAAATCTTATGTCACTCAGGGGTATGAAAAAAAACATAAGTTTCTCCTATGTAAGTGGCAGTGTACACAGTGCTATGTTGGCAGGAGAGCTTCTCCCACTGATATAACTACCACTGCTCCTTGGAGGTGGTTTAATTATGTTGACAGGATTGCTCTATCCTGTTGGGAGAGAGTGGCAACATGAGAGATCTTATGGCATGGCAGCTGCATTGGTACAGCTGTGCCACTGGCAGGTGTCCAGTGTAGACACAGCCTAAATCACCTAGACAGTTTTGAAAAGCCCAACTACCACATTTTAAAAAGAGGACCTGATTTTCAAGGTGCTAAATTCAGCTAAGAGTACTAATCTGCCAATGAAGTCAGTGGAAGTTGTAAGGGCTCATCACCTCTGAAAATAGTGAAAAGTGATACTATTACTAACATTAAAACCTAAATTACAAAGTGATTAATACATATAGGGGGAGGGTGAGAAGATAATTATTTGAAAACAAGTGTATCTATATTTTGAGAATTAAGGTTCAGTTTTTCTAGCATCCAGTATTAAAGCTTTCAAGGTTTCCTAATGGAAGACAAGCTAAATCTTGTGATTTGAACCAGAATCCAGATTAATGACTCATTCATTATGAAATCCTAATAGAAGCAGTATGAACAAGTAGCACACTTGTTTTCTGATGGCACTACTTAAAATGGTAAGAAGGAAAATAATTGTGTTTGCTCACAAAGGACCATTTCCCAGTACAAATAAAATAATTACATGATCAACAGCAACCAGTGAGGTATTCAATATAGGATAAATTGTAAACTGGCCAATTTACAATGTGATAACTTTAAATTTATTATCCTCTACACTTGCTTACACACAAGACTTAGTCCATTTAGAAGAATACATGACATTTTGTGATGAATGCAGTATAACCACCCATACAGTACAGAGACTTTAAAGCCAAATATCAAATAATGGTGTTTAGAAAATAAAGCTAATTTGGCATAGGTAGCTAGAGAAAAACTAGCAGGCAGCAGGGTGACAAGAAACTCTTACTACTGCAGAAGGATTGCTTCTATGTGGGAGTATGCAGGAGCTGAAGACAATCAGGCTGGTTTCCTTTCTCTTATGTCAGTTATACACTAGTTACTTTAGTTGACAGGCCCAAAGTCTGCTGCTATCCAAGGATATTAAAAGTAAGAACTCTTAGCATGATATTTAAATAGTTAAGAATTAGTAAAGGCATGGTTCACTATTGGCTATACTAGTCACTTGTCCAACAAAGACATTCACAAAGTTGCCAGCAGGAAAAGAGCTCCTTTGTTTTCTTAATCAAAGAAACAATGTATCTTTTCAGTACAATGAACAGAGACTTATTCAAGTGCTTTCACTTATGTCTTAGGGTATTATCATATGTCATAGACCCCCATGCATGGTACTGAAAGACAATTCACCTCCAAATTGCATTTATTTTGGGTATTTATGAAACAAAAGATAAGGAAGGGATTATTTAATTCCTGATCTATGGTGCCATAGGCTGGAAGCACATAAGAACAGCCATACTGGGTCAGACCAACCATTCATCTAGCCCAGCATCTGGTCTTCTGACAGTGGCCAATGCCAGATGCTTCAGAGGGAATGAACAAAACAGGACAATTATCAAGTGATCCATCCCTTGTTGTTCAGTCCCAGCATCTGGCAGTCAGAGGCTTAGGGACACCCAGAGCAGGCGGTGCATCCATAACCATCTTGGCTAACAGCCACTGATGGACCTATGATCCATAGATGGATCTATCCTCCATTGGAAGATACAACCTTGGCTGTTCTAAAGGCTACATCTAAATGAAGGTGATAGCAACACTGAGTTCTTCAGCTAAATACTACACAGTACTGATGAGTTCTGAAGGGAAGATCCTCGGCAGCAAGTACAGAAGCCTCCATTGGTGATGTGGTGTAACAGTTTTTGATACAATTTCAAGCTCTCTTTTTAAACCTTAAGGGGTTTCCTAGTCCTGGTTGCAGGCGAAGAAGTTCTGTATGGAAGAGTGTAATCAGAGTCAGCCTGCAAAGAGCCAACCTAGATCAAGGTGAGGTGACTTGTGCCTCTCTGTTTTAAGGGGACATTTTGCTTTGTTCTCTCTGTTCTTGTGTGGTATTCTGAATTCTGAGAAAAAAGAGAAATGTTATGTTGCAACCTTCCAGCAAGAACTTCTTTTTTTGTATGTCATGAAACATAACACCAATTGTTGCAAAATGATAGACTTTCATGGGAATGTGGAAGACCACTGTTTTGGGGTGAAATAAGATAAGAGCAGCAAAGCAGTACGGTAATTTGTTTTGTAGGTTTTATTTATTAGAATAAAACATACATTTGTATTAAGTTTATTATTTTAGTGAGATTTTAATCCATTAATGTCATAACCAGTAACAGATTTCATTGAGTTTAGCATTAACATATTATGAAACAGCTTGTAATTTTTGTAATATTTTATATTGATAAACAATACCATTAGTTAATTTTCAAGATCACAATGGATCAGTCATACTGGCTATCTTTAATGGAATTTAAATACAACTCCAAAGACATAAGGCTTCTTTGTATATTTTACTTCTTTTAATGTTGATGCTTTCTCTATTACACTTAATTAAAACATTCAATTAAGCAAAAACTTACCAGAACAGAAAACGTCACTGGAAAGTAATGATATTAATGAATTAACTTACTGAGAAATGCAAAGACATTAGCTCATGAATCTCTTAAAATTACTAAAGACTAAATAAAATCATTAATGGATTATTATTCTTTTGGGGGGATTGTTATGAATTTTTTTCCTTAAATAAATTAATATTATTGAACTATTAATACATGGATGAGTTGTTTGGTTTTACACCTTTTGTGAATAGAGAGGTTACGAAAGATACAGCTGTCTTATCCTTCCTGGAAGCCTATCACGATCCTTATTGAAGCTATGGGAAACCCTTGCTGATGGAGGACTAGAACCCATCAGAATATGAATTCAATCTGATTGATTTAGCCAAGGATAACCTGGAGTCAATGGTTATACTAGTACAATACAGAACAGAAGAGCTTGTGCACTTTAGCAACAGGAGTTTCAAAAGTGCTTGGCATTGGCTTCAAACAGGAGCCATGTTAGGGCTGATACCAGATACTTTGGAAAATCCAACCTCTGAAATTCAATAAAAAACATCAGATTTAGCTGACTATCATCAGATTAGATTTTAACCTAAGACACAGAATTTGTCATGCTGAGTATCTTTTAAGAAGGGGGGGGGGGATGGGAGAGAGTGGAGAACCAAACCAAAAACATGCTACTGTGTTTACAGTTGCACATAGTGTATTTTCAAGGTACGCTACAGCCTATAATCTTGAGCCCCATACCCAATTAACTGCACATGCAGTGATGAGATAATCAGGTCTATGAGGTTATTTTCAATGTTCCTTGGGCTTTTTCTATTAGGTACAGAGATCTTTATCTTTTTATCTGTCTTGTCTATTTAGATTACAAGATTTTTGGTATGGGGTTGTTTTCACTCTGCGTTTGTACAGCATAATGGGGTCTTGATCTTCACGGGGACCTCTGGGAGCTATCATAACAACAAAATTCTGTAGGTGTGGGAGGACTTGGAAGTACACCCTAGGGTAAGTGTTCATGCTCACTTCTCTGTGCCCAGCCAAATGTGCTAGCCAATTAAGTGGGAGCATAGGTACACCTTTTAACTACCTCTCCCTACCCACTTTGTGGGTGTCTGGCAACTGGATATGCAGGGCACATGTAGCTCCTATGCTTAGAGGTGAGCAGGACCTGGAATTTTGCCCAGCTACCATACATGGGGCACAAGAGGCCTTTTGATTTCTTCTCCAGTGCACATCCAGCCCTTAGCTGTTTGTTAGTTGGTCTGAGATTCCTAAGAATTAAGTTGCTGTAAAAGTATACAGCAGTATTACAAATCTGTTATTTTTTAAATGTATTCTAAATGTATTAAAAGCTCCCAGTAATGTGCAATGTATTATAAGTCTGCTGCACAAGTAACTTAAGCACTATGGGCAATGCAGAGTTCTTCTGAGATTGACCTTTTAAGCTCTTCACAGTAATTTAAAATTGTTTATCAAATTAATATTTTTGGCATGTGTGTTTGTCTGTGAGTTCAAGGAAAGTACACCTGATGCTACTAGTTATTGCTATTGAATAGTCAACATATTCTTTGGGCTCTTCTATTATCAAATACCTAAAAACATAAAAGGGATGACAACATATTTAGGGTCCTTAATTTTTCTAAATTTCCAGAAGTATGTTTGTGTATATATGCTTTTGAACCCTAAATCAGCAAACAAATGCATCAGACTTTTGAAATGCACAAGTTCTATAAATTTTTGGTTGAAATGGGTCTTACATATAGTGATTTGCCCAAATTCCACTCATGATTGTGTTTAATTTTGTACAGGAAAAGAAGAAAATGGACCACTGAAAAATACTTATTCCTCCAGTTCACTGAGTGCTTCCCAGTACAGCTATTTGTCACTACCAAGATATTTTAGTGCACATGTTGCTTGCATGCTTTTCAAAATGTGGTTAATAAATGTGTCATTATGCAAATGTTTACTATTATCATTAAAGACTAAATTTATCTCAATTATGTTGCTTCTCTCCCGACTGCTTGCAAAAATACATACGCTATCCATCTGCTTAATAGGTGAATAAATGTCACAGTGGTGTTTTCTGTTGTGGTGGTACCATAGGTGTCTCTCCAGTTATTATTTCTGTTTCCTTAGTTATTTTGGATACTAAAACATTTTTCTATGAAGTTGGGAATGTTCTTAATATTTTCTCTGTGTGTACCTCAGTTTTCCCTATGTGTTACTTACTCAGGTATTTAGGTGATGGGGGAAAAGGGTGTTTGATCATTGCAGAGCCCTAGAGGGCAGGTGTGACTGCCAGCTGACTGCTCAGGCACAGAAAATTGCTGACCATCTGTATCTTGGCAACTGATACCTGGGGCCCATCCCCTGCAAGAATCAGCAGATGCTGGAGAACAAAGAAGGGTGCAGATCAGGTAACCCTTTTGCCTGGGAAAGGGACAAAGGATGGAGGAGGAGCAACAGGGATGTCGGAGGCTGGGCTGCTGGAAGCAAGTCAGTCTCCTGGTTTGGGACTCAGGAGGGAGGGTCCAGGGCCATGGGTACCCTAGGATGGATTTTGCTGAATGTTTCTGATTTCTCTGTTAACAAGATCTGTTCTACATTGTGTTTCCATCGACTAATAAACCCTTCTGTTTTACAGTGCTGGCTGAGTCACTGCTGACTGAGAAGTTGAGCTGCATGGCCCCTTTGGGGCATTTAAGGCTTCCCAAGGTATCCCATCCAAATGGACTCACGGCAGGAGGCTCACTGTGTGAACAGGGGTGCTGAATGCTCCAAGGTCAGACCCAGGAAGCATGGAAGCTGAGCAGGTGAGAGGGTGCCCTGAGGGCAGTCATACTGCTCTAGGGACCTGCCTGACTTCATTCAGAGTGGTTCCAGAGCACTGAGACTGTGACTCTGTGACAGAAGTTACACACATTCTGACTTAAAAGTCTAATCTGCCTGCCATGTAGTTGTGTGTGGAAGGTTGGACATATAACCAGGGAAGAGTATAAAAATATTGCTCGGGCATGTAGGAATGAAATCAGGAGGGCCAAATCGCACCTGGAGCTGCAGCTAGCAAGAGATGTCAAGAGTAACAAGAAGGGTTTCTTCAGGTATGTTGGCAACAAGAAGAAAGCCAAGGAAAGTGTGGGCCCCTTACTGAATGAGGGAGGCAACCTAGTGACAGAGGATGTGGAAAAAGCTAATGTGCTCAATGCTTTTTTTGCCTCTGTCTTCACTAACAAGGACAGCTCCCAGACTGCTGCGCTGGACATCACAACATGGGGAGTAGATGGCTAGCCCTCTGTGGAGAAAGAGGTGGTTAGGGACTATTTAGAAAAGCTGGTAGTGCACAAGTCCATGGGGCCGGACGAGTTGCATCCGAGAGTGCTAAAGGAATTGGCGAATGTGATTGCAGAGCCATTGGCCATTATCTTTGAAAACTCGTGGCGAACGGGGGAAGTCCCAGATGACTGGGAAAAGGCTAATGTAGTGCCAATCTTTAAAAAAGGGAAGAAGGAGGATCCTGGGAACTACAGGCCAGTCAGCCTCACCTCAGTCCCCGGAAAAATCATGGAGCAGGTCCTCAAGGAATCAATCCTGAAGCACTTACACGAGAGGAAAGTGATCAGGAACAGTCAGCATGGATTCACCAAGGGTAGGTCATGCCTGACTAATCTAATTGCCTTCTATGATGAGATTACTGGTTCTGTGGATGAAGGGAAAGCAGTGGATGTATTGTTTCTTGACTTTAGCAAAGCTTTTGACACGTTCTCCCACAGTATTCTTGTCAGCAAGTTAAAGAAGTATGGGCTGGATGAATGCACTATAAGGTGGGTAGAAAGTTGGCTAGATTGTCGGGCTCAACGGGTAGTGATCAATGGCTCCATGTCTAGTTGGCAGCCGGTGTCAAGTGGAGTGCCCCAGGGGTCGGTCCTGGGGCCGGTTTTGTTCAATAATCTTCATAAATGATCTGGAGGATGGTGTGGATTGCACTCTCAGCAAATTTGCGGATGATACTAAACTGGGAGGAGTGGTAGATACGCTGGAGGGCAGGGATAGGATACAGAGGGACCTAGACAAATTGGAGGATTGGGCCAAAAGAAACCTGATGAGGTTCAATAAGGATAAGTGCAGGGTCCTGCACTTAGGATGGAAGAACCCAATGCACAGCTACAGACTAGGGACCGAATGGCTAGGCAGCAGTTCCGCGGAAAAGGACCTAGGGGTTACAGTGGACGAGAAGCTGGATATGAGTCAGCAGTGTGCCCTTGTTGCCAAGAAGGCCAATGGCATTTTGGGATGTATAAGTAGGGGCATAGCGAGCAGATTGAGGGACGTGATCGTTCCCCTCTATTCGACATTGGTGAGGCCTCATCTGGAGTACTGTGTCCAGTTTTGGGCCCCACACGTGGATAAATTGGAGAGAGTCCAGCGAAGGGCAACAAAAATGATTAGGGGTCTGGAACACATGACTTATGAGGAGAGGCTGAGGGAACTGGGATTGTTTAGTCTGCAGAAGAGAAGAATGAGGGGGGATTTGATAGCTGCTTTCAACTACCTGAGAGGTGGTTCCAGAGAGGATGGTTCTAGACTATTCTCAGTGGTAGAAGAGGACAGGACAAGGAGTAATGGTCTCAAGTTGCAGTGGGGGAGGTTTAGGTTGGATATTAGGAAAAAACTTTTTCATTAGGAGGGTGGTGAAACACTGGAATGTGTTACCTAGGGAGGTGGTAGAATCTCCTTCCTTGGAAGTTTTTAAGGTCAGGCTTGACAAAGCCCTGGCTGGGATGATTTGATTGGGGATTGGTCCTGCTTTGAGCAGGGGGTTGGACTAGATGACCTCCTGAGGTCCCTTCCAACCCTGATATTCTATGATTCTATGTGTCATAAGGAATTGCACAGTGGCATATGCTCCTTATTAAACTACCTCACCCATATGTATTAAAGGGCTAGTGACCTGGAGCTACTTTTAAAGTCATGAGCTTTCTCATTTTTAGGCTCCCAATTAAGAGTGAGCCTAAAATAATCTGCCAAAAAACATAGCACAGAACTAAATGAAAACTGTTGTAAACAACAGAACTGCCCAGTGATGACTACACAATGTAGCGTCACAGCACCATGACCTAATGTTCAACCTAGACTTTCGCTTTTAGGGCAAGGTATACATAAGCTGACATTCAAGCCAGAGAATTTGAGGAAGTAAACACAGGGCATGAAAACCTTTTAATTATCATCTGCCCTTATGCATTTAAAAAGGGAGAAAGGGTTGAAGGGGAGCATGCTTCCAGTCCTATTTAAAAGTGAGGTGCCAGTTCACTAATGGCCCTTGGAAACAAGTGGCTTCCTCCCAGATGCCCCCTTGTGGTAGCCCTGCAAGTGGTCTCTCATGGGTAACCCAAAGGACTCTAATTAAATGAGATTCCCTGCTGGGGCCACTTTACTGCAAAAACCTTATGCAAATAGTCTAACTCAGAAGTCCCAGAACCTAGTCCATATCACTCCAATGTATATAGTCCTGTTCTCACCATACCCCAGCATAGCTTCCATCAAAGCTAGGCTCCTTATCGGTCCCTCTGCCAGGATGGCCCTGCCAGCCCTTCCTTCTGGGGTCCAACCCTGCTCTTCCCATCAGGAACTCCACAGACTCTGTTGGGATTATCTTTGACAGGGGAGCATCCCCCACTGTCCTGGCCCTCACTGTCTCTAGCAAGGAGACATCAGTATGTAAGGCCCTCCACAGCTACCCTTCCTTCTGCCATCGCTGGCCCTTGATTCTAGCTCTCTGACTTAAAGCTGGCAAGTATTTTCCTCTCTGCTGCTGCTCTTCCTGCCTGCAGCCCTCTCCAGCCCTCAGTCTCCAGCAAACGCCTTGTATGGCTCCCCTGCCTTCTTCAGCCATTTTTATTTTTTCCTTGTGGCCCTAGTAAAAATTCTCTTTTTTTTTATTTTAAAACGACCTGGTTTACCAGAGTTTATTTCATAAATCTCTCACACTTTTACAATGACACACAGACATCTCTCAAGCACTTCACGTACTTAGTGGGAAGCAATGTCCAAATTAAGATCAACAAAAGAAAATATGCTACCAGATAACTAGAACTAGCCAGTAGAGCCCTGCATGGGACTATTGTTGGATCCCACTTGCACTATTACGACAGTGAGTTCCTGAGAACTTGTGGGATCTCAGTCTCACTGCAGGGCTCTAGAAGCCAGCCAGTGAAAAGAAGAATCCTCTTTCTTGAACTCCCAAAATCCCCTGTGGAACAGGTGTCCCAGGCCCTTACCTTCCACTGAAACCAAAGCGAACTGGGAGCATATAACACATGACATGATCAGGCCCCAACTGGGTTTAAGTAAAAACCATGTCTTGCATTTGACTTTTTAATATGCACCTTGTTCCTATAGTGATCTTCATAGAGTTCAATAGAGTCATACAGATGGATCTCCAATAACCATGGCCTCTCTTCTCTCCCATTGATGTACAGTAGTAGTATTCATTAGACCTCTTCTATGCCAGAGGCATAACCTTGTTCTCAAATTGCAGTTTGATATTGAGAAAGGAGATATGATCCCAGAATGAATTTTATATTCAGAAGAGAATTCAGGAAATGGAATATTGTTTTTTAGGCCCCTTTCTTATTTAGAAGAGAAGTGACTGCACAATAATGCACTTTTCCCTCAGAGTTTACTAAGATCCTAATCTGCAGGAAATTTTAGGAAACATTACAGGGTCCAGTCCTGCTCCCACTGAACTCAATGACATAACCCTGGTTAACGTCAATGGGAACAGGCTTAGATCTATATGGTATTTTTCTAATGCAGATGTCCATAAATTCCTACAGAATCTCACAGAACTAGAGATTCACTCTTTTCATGATCTTCAGTCATTGTAGCTATTTCTGTATGTCCCACTCCCTCCCCCTCAGTCATATCACAGGGTTAATCAGTTATTGGATTACTGCAAAAATCCATTAAAAGCCCGGACAGACCCTGCTATGAAAGGACATCTGATCACATAACATTACACAACTAATTCTTGATCTAGTAAACCAATGATGAACAGATCAAGAAAAGCTAAATAGAAATGTTAAATGCAACAGTGCAGCCATTTATCACCAACCCATGCATAAAGCAAATATAGTGCTACTAACACTCTGGCAATCCATTATGCCTGACTTTGTTTAAAAAAATAAAAAATAAAAAAATTACTTGCTACTACTGAAAGAGGAAAATAAAATCCAATGTATACAGCAACCCTCATTAACATGAAATCCTTGGGGCAGGAGAAAGAGCAAGAACATGATAAAAAGAGGGTTGAAAAAGCATGTACAGCATTTCTTTTATTATTCCTGTGTATTTCTATTTCCTTCCTTGCTTTCTTTAACAAAATAGTGAGATGGGGCATTCAAGGCCAGGCATATTAATTGATGGTAGGTTTAAAAAGGAAAATAAGGAAGTCTGAAGTTTTTCTCAGTATATATTAAAGACAAAGTTTAGCTTAGCAACAAAGATGACTTTTATATAAAGAGCTTTTTTATTTCCACCTCCTTGTTAATTGAGAGAAATATTCCTGTCTATTTATGTATCCAGCTAAACCAGCTCAATGATCAAAATATTTATTTGAAATGGGAAAACTTCTTTAACTGCACCAAAGTACCAATGAAATTGAAAATGGTGCAAGAGAATTTTTTTTTACATGAACAGCTTACGTATTCCAAATGAAAGTTATAAATACAAAGTGAAATTCAAAAGAAATGCCTAGCGAGAGGCTGAGTAACTGGGGGGAGTGGGAAATTAGGCTTTTTCTATATTTATAGCAACTAAAATTCTCATTTGTAATGGAATAAAAAAAAGTAACATTTTTCATGTTCATTGGGCCAGAAAAAGTGTGTGTCTGAGTCTATAGCTGAGTGTTTAGGGCATACACCTGGGATGTAGGACTCCAAGTTTAATTCCCTGACCTAATGAATGTTTATCTCATGAAGTGGAATGGCTTCAACAGGAGCCAAGGTGAAAGCCCCATCCTAGAATATCCCATCATCCAGTGGGGCTAGAGTGCTCTTCTGAGACGTAGGAGATGTGAGTTCAAATCCTTCCTCCAAATCAGATAGAGATTTGACCCCAGATTCTTCTGGGAATACCTACAGATTGGGCCCTGCAGGTAAGATAGGTAGGGGAATGACTAGTCTGAGGATCCCACGGGGGTTAGGAGTGAGTTAGGCACTGGGCATCAGGACTTAGATGGCCACTGGCAGACTTTAAGGCACCTAGGGAACTTTAGTACTGGAAACTTAAATGTCGTGGGAATTTAGGCACCTAAAGGGTTAAATGGCAGCTGCGCAGCGGTTTGGAGGATCTAAACCTTGGACTTAAAACTATGTCTACACTAGCCCTTTTGTCAGTATAATGTATGTTGCTCAGTGGTGTGAATAAACACCCCTCTGAGCGAAATAAGTTACACCGACGGAAGCACCAGTGTGAACAGCGCTGTCGGGGGAGATGCTCTCCCAATCATCTAACTACCGCTTCTTGTTGGAGGTGGTTTAATTATGTTGATGGGAGAGCTCTCCCCCATCAGCATAGAGCAGCTACAGGAGATCTTACAGCGGAATAATTCAACAAAGAATTGAACAAGTAAGGCCATGTTTTGAATACTGTCCATGTGCCATTTTGGAAACCTCAGGCCAAATTCTGCTCTTATTTACTGTTATATCAATCCAAAATAATTTTAACTGATGTTAGATTTGCACTGGAGTGACAGAGAACAGAAACTGACTCCTAATTTTCTTCTTCTCTCTCCATACCTCTGTTCCCTTAAAAGTAAGAAGTAACAGAAATAAGAAGGATGCAGAAGAAACTAAGATAAGTTGCACGGAAAAGGCAAAGTAAGGGCCAATACAATTTATGCAAAGACTCCATATAAAGGAAAAAGATGGTATTCTTTGGAAAAATGATTGAGCTGCAACCGAACTGAAGCCTGAAAATTCTAAAGGGAAATAAGATTGCAGACAATTTATGTCTCGGTGTTTTTCTTCTTCCTTGTGTAGCAATGCCACTGGATTATGATGGCATAGTATTTAGTGCATCTCTAGCGTATGCTTTTTAAGTAGTGAATTTGGATGTAAAGCATTTGAGTTGACCATGGCAGGTAATCTAATGTATAGGTTATGCAAATGACAAAGTAAAGTTTTGTTGTTTTTTTTTTTCTCATTACAGGCAACTACTGTCTTTTGATTTTAGTATACATTATACATCTAAAGAAGTGGTGCTTATAACAAGGACCAAGTTATATTTAGATCAGTGTTCTAGTCCAAGACCAAATCACTAAGCGAGGGCATCAAAAAGTATTTACAACTTAACACCCCAAAATCTCATAAGCTTTTCTCAAGAGATTTCAAATCAACATGGTGAAAATCTCAGGCAATCAACTCTTCTTGGGATATCTGCCATCTCAAACTGAAATCTGCAAGATTGTATTTGAGAGATTTTTTTCCAGATCAGAATGCGAACCAAAATACAATAAATATCTACTTTTGGATATGATTCAGAAAAAAAAAAACATTAGTGTAGTGGCAAGTTAGGATCTGGTGAATGACATCTGATCCCACCCCCCTCTGAACCTTGCTGGGGTTTGTATTTGAGCTTTCATTCTGGCTCTTCCCTATTGTACATACTTCTTTTATCTTACTATCATATGCAAGGGAGGTGTGCTTTAGATGCTATAAATGACAATGCACCACATCTCCCAATAGTCCTTAATGGTGCTATGTGATTGCAAAGCTAAAACTACTAATTTAAATTTCACCTCCTCTCCCCCCTCATCTTTGATACATCTGCTTTGCTTTAATACCCAAACAGTATGACTACTTCAGAACCAGTACAATACAGAAGCTCCAAACAATCATCATTCTCTTTCCATGTAATTAAAATAAATTCACCTGCAGAACAAATGATAATGAAACCTGCTTGTTCAAATTAGCATTTTATTAAATGAAGGAAGAATTATTGATGTGCTGCATTGCCCCATCACAACTTCAGGGAGCTGATGTAAAGGTGAGGGGAAATGGGATGCAGTTAATAGCTGATGCTTCCTTTACACTGATTATTTTGACCCCGAGGCACAGAAACTAAAAGCATTTGCCATACAAAACACACAGACATCTGGTTTTCTCATTCCAGAAAGCATATTCTAAGCAGCAGGGCACCAGATACAGATTTCAGACATATTTCTGAAACAACGAGAAAGTCTAAAAGAAGTGTTTGTGTCATTTTGAAAGGGGCACAAATCATGATGATGCAATAAACTCTCCAATAGAGGACACTGCTAGCAGTGCTCATCCTGACTAGGGACTTCAAACAGCTGAGGTCAGGCACTTCCCCCCTACCCCAGAACTTTTGATGTAAAACAAACCAAGCTAAAACAACTCAGTTTCTTATCAATAAAGAAAAAACAATGAAATATAAAATTAAAGGTAAATCTAATGTAAAGGGGAGGTGTAGCAGGTCGATACTCACCGGCACTGCGCCTACTGCTGGTCGTCTGGGAATTAGCTGTTTTCCAGCCTCGGAGCACCCTTTGCGCTGGCCACTGGTGGTCGCTGGCCACTGTCTCGCCTGCCTCAGGCCCCGTGTCCCTCCCAGACCCCGGTGACCCTTTCCCTTGGGGTTCTGGCCACAGCAGTACTCCCACACTCTGGGTCTCCCCTCCCAGGGGAACCTCCAACCCTCTATACCCACACCTTGCCTCACTGGCTACTGCCAGTCATCATCTAGCCCCTTTCTCAAGGGGAAGACTTCAGTCCATAATGGCACTCATCACTGGCAAGGTGGTTGGACCAGCTGCTTCCGCTTGTCCCCAGGCTACACCTCTGCAGCCCCAGAACCTTTTCAGGCCTCAAACAAGGCCTCAGCCTGGGGAGTTGCCAGGCTTGAGCTCCCCAGCACTTATCTGCATCAGGTACCCTCTGTTCCCAGGCAGCTAGGCCCTTCTCACTCCAAGGCTGGAGTGAGTCTCTGACCCAGCTCCTATGCTAGCCCTTTTATCAGGGCCTGCTGTGGCCGCTTCCCCAATCAGCCTACCTTTTCTCCCAGGAGCAGGATATCTGCTCCGCTACCTGAGGGAAGGAAGGAAGGATAGTTTAGAGGATCTAATGTACAATGTGTATTTTTCCACTGAGCCCAGGTCAGCTTTCCGAGATACTCTAAGAATACATGACATCAGTGGAAGCTCCATAGTTGTAGATAAATGTAGAAATGGACTACGTGGGCCACATTCTGATCTCGGTCACACTAGCATAAATTCACAGCAATAGGTTAGTGGAACTGAATGTGGAATCATGCCTGAAAGATTTAACACTATTCATTGTTAAATAATAATAAGAACTGGTTACTGGTGGTCACTGGTTAGGAAGTTTGAGAGGATGTTTGTGTTACTTTGGAGAAAATATTGAAAACTAGGTCAGGTATCACAAATGTAACTAATCAAGGAAAGGGATCAACTATTTTAGATAGAGGTAAACTTAGGTGTTCACAACTACTATTTACTGGTGGCCTAAAAGTCTTTGTAAAGGTGACCTGTCTCTGTGGATGTTATTCTTCTGCAGACATTACAGGCAATTTAATAACCTTTAAATACATTTTGATTATGCATATCCTTTACAGAAGTACAAATTAAGGATCAATTTTTGGCCAGCCCTTCCCTGAACACACCAGGTATGTCTGGGGGAGGGAGGCCTCCTGCACAGGAGCCAGCCACAGTTTCCGAACCCTGCATTACCCTGTTTCCTATCGGCTCGGCCCAGCACAGCTGCCCACCAGCAGAGAGGACCATGTGCTGTACCCAAAGGATACGTGCAACTTGCACATTCTTCCTTCACACCTGTGAGCCAGGAGGCACTGCACCTTCCTGAGACACAATGGTGCCTGTGCTCTTAATGGGTAGTGCAGCTCAGCCCTGCCACTAGTGTGAAAATTAAATTCCACAATCTGAATGTCAAAGGTTTTTCGGGGTGGACAGATTATAAATATAGTTATTTTATAATAAAAGAGAATTGAGGCAGCTGATTTTGGAGACCCTCCCCCTCTTTGCCCTAAAATTTGAAAGGACTTTACAAATAGACAAAAAGAAAAAGGCTATTACAAATGGAAAAAAAAAATAGGTTTACACCTTGGCCATATGAACTTTAACAGCTACCCTTTAGCTTACAAAGGGCCAGATCGTGCATTTCTTGCCCACTCAAAACTTGGATCATTTTCAGTCGAAATGTTGGTGACCAAGTAATTTCATGAGCAGGCCTCCTAGCCCTTAAAAATCACATGCTACTTATTGCATGCAAAATTAAAAAACAGTAAATACAAAAGGCAATATAGAGCAGAAAATGTTTTAATAAGAAAAGCCAATAATACTAAAAGTTAATGCCGCGTGTCTGAAACAGCATGGGGGGGGCGTGTGGGTGTGTGTGTGTGGGAGAGAGAAAGAGAGAGACAGACCCTGTTAAGAAAGAAAAACAAGATGGGCTTCAGTTAAAAACCAGATTTTTTTGTTAGGCTACCAAAGGTGGTAAATGAGAAACACCATTATAAATTAATCTTTCAACAGATGTTGTCTGAAACAAAATTATTGTGATTGTACAAGAACAAAGTCTAGGAACTAAATAGGTAACATTTTCTCACTTGAAAGTATGAAAATATAATCACTATAAAAAGAAAGCACTTTTTATAGCAATGGTTTAACAGAAAAGCTGATAATAGTGATCCTACAGCATTAAGGGCTATTGGTGTAGAATACTGTAGTATGGTTTATAGCAAATGCTGAAGATGAAAAGAAATCAAAACATTTTAGTGGAATGTATACTTGAGGCTATTTTTTAAAAACAGAACAGCTCTTCTACACCAAAAAAGGTGAGAAAGCACAAAGAAAAAACAAACATAAAAGCACTCAGGAGAAAAAAAAAAAGCTACAACCTTTATATAATATGTTTCAGAGTAGCAGCCGTGTTAGTCTGTATCTGTAAAAAGAAAAGGAGTACTAATGGCATCTGAGAGACTAACCAATTTATTTGAGCATAAGCTTTCGTGAGCTACAGCTCACTTCATTGGATGCATGCAGTGGAAAATACAGTGCGGACATTTTATATACATAGAGAACATGAAACAATGGGTGTTACCATACAGACTGTATCAAGAGTGACCAGGAAAGGTGAGCTATTACCAGCAGGAGAGCCGGGCGGGGGGGGGGAGGGGGGGGGAAGGGAGGGAGGAACCTTTTGTAGTGATAATCAAGGTGGGCCATTTCCAGCATTTTACAAGAACAGTAGGAGAGGAAATAAACAAGGGGAAAAAGTTTTACTTTGTGTAATGGCACATCCACTCCCAGTCTCTATTCAAGCCTAAGTTAATTGTATACAGTTTGCAAATTAATTCCAATTCAGCAGTCTCTCAGAGTGTGTTTTTGAAGTTTTTTTGTGAAGAATTGCCACTTTTAGGTCTGTAATCGAGTGACCAAAGAGATGGAAGTGTTGTTCTCCAACTGGTGTTTGAATGTTATAATTCTTGACGTCTGATTTGTGTCCATTTATTCTTTTACGTAGAGGCTGTCCAGTTTGGCCAATGTACATGGCAGAGGGGGATTGCTGGCACACAATGGCATATATCACATTGGTAGATGCGCAGGTGAATGAGCCTCTGATAGTGTGGCTGATGTGATTAGGCCCTATGATGGTGTCCCCTGAATAGATATGTGGACACGGTTGGCAACGGGCTTTGGTGCAAGGATAGGTTCCTGGGTTAGTGGTTCTGTTGTGTGGTGTGTGGTTGCTGGTGAGCATTTGCTTCAGGTTGGGGGGCTGTCTGTAAGCAAGGACTGGCCTGTCTCCCAAGATCTGTGAGAGTGATGGGTCGTCCTTCAGGATAGGTTGTAGATCCTTGATGATGCGTTGGAGAGGTTTTAGTTGGGGGCTGAAGGTGATGGCTAGTGGCGTTCTGTTATTTTCTTTGTTGGGCCTGTCCTGTAGTAGGTGACTTCTGGGTACTCTTCTGGCTCTGTCAATCTGTTTCTTCACTTCAGCAGGTGGGTACTGTAGTTGTAAGAACGCTTGATAGAGATCTTGTACCTGTCTGTCTTGGTCTGAGGGGCTGGAACAAATGCAGTTGTATCGTAGAGCTTGGCTGTAGACAGTGGATCATGTGGTGTGGTCTGGATGAAAGCTGGAGGCATGTAGGTAAGTATAGTGGTCAGTAGGTTTCTGGTACAGAAGTTAAAAATAAATAGTTTTTAATTTTGAATATCCGCAGCCTCCAAAAGAGGAATGCAGGAGCTGGCAGCAGCAGAACATATAGTACTCCAGTGATTAGAATCCTGCACAGACACAAAATTTGTATCCTCAACCAATCTGTGATCTGCAAACGTGATTCATGGATATCCACAGATTTGCAGGGCTCTACCAATGAGGTTCTTTTAAAAACAATGTGGTAGGGTTTTCAAGAGGGATCAACACTGGCCTAATTCACAGCTATTGAAGTCCTATTGCTTTTGGAACAAAAATTAAACTCCCCAGAACTTAAAAATTATTGAGTTGAAATTCTTCTGTCTTTTAGGGATTTATCAGCCTATGAATAAAATGCATATGCCCATCCACCCCTATTATCCATCAATGCACTGATGGAAAGCTAGATCGCTTGGGATGCTTTCTGGGTGAAGAAAAACAACAAATTGTCATTACTTGGTGGGGTCCAAACAAAATAATAGTTGCTATACCACAGATTGGACAATGCCATAATTATTTCCTATTCAGAATGCACAGGCAAATATTGGGTCACCTCAAATCCTGTGGCGTGATAAACTTATAAATGTTCAGTTTTTAATAGTGGCCACTGTAAAAAGTGCTGCTTTAAGTGTGTGTCATTTCTCTCTCTGCATCCTCAATTGTGAAGCTGCTCAACTTCTTTGGGCTTTAGTATGGAGGCTAATGCACATATCTATGAATTGATGTTACTTCTACCTGGCTAAACATAATGAGGTAAGGTAATGACAAAAGCAAACCTGAAGAAGTAAGATCAATGTGTGGTGGTGTGAGCAAAGAAGTGGTCTGCAAAACTACTGACGGATGAAGAGAGAAACCCAGAGAGAAACTGTGTAGAGTATTTGAAGCTTGGGAAGTAACTTTTCTTGTGGTACTTTGACAACCTACACAGCATCTAATCAATAATTATTATTTCTTTATATTGTTATGCTGCATTTTACACAAACATAAAATCAGGCAGGAGGTCTCCAATTTGTGGCTCCATCCTTTGAGGAACTTGACTTGAACAATATCTGCCTTACATCTATCAGACATCTTATTTCATCTTCTAGAAGTTATTATTATAATGACTTAACCCGTGTGTAGGGTGCTTTAAATAGCAAATAAAAACACTGAACTCCTGGGTACACTGAAGTCAATGGGAGCTTTGCCATTGACTTTAGTGTGGACAAGATATCCCCTAATAGTCTCTGCTTCAAAGACATTACTATCTAAACTGATCATGCCAAGACAGGATACTGGGAGAGGTAACAACCAAGGAAGGAAGGAATACATTTGAAGACAAATTTGATTCAGCTATATATCATACCAAGGCTGACACATCTTTAACTGTGTGGTCATATACTATTTCCCACCCCCACAGGACTCCTGCCTTGTTCAGTGCATAGAATGAACCAGCTTTGGGGATGAAGCAGTGTTGTGTATTGAATGAGGCTGTTTGTAGGACCCCTGCTTCATTTGTTGCAGAAGTTGGAAGGTTGCAGTGAATGTTACAAGGGATTGCAGGAAAAGAAAATATGATCTTATGGTTAAGAAAGTTATTTCGGTTAACAAAGAGAACATTAAGTGTGACTTGATTAGTTAATAAATACCTATATGGGGCTCTTCAATATAGCAGACAAAGGTATAATGAGATTCAATGGCTGGAAGTTAAAGCTCAACAAATTCAGATTGGAAATAAGGAGCATATTTTTAACATTGAGGATAATTAACCACTGGAAATATTTACCAAGTGTTGTGGTGAATTTCTCAGCACTGGCAATTTTTAAATCAAGATTGGATTCCCCCCCGCCCTTATAAAATATGCTCTATTTCAATCAGAAACTATTTTGGGGGAAGTTCTATGGCCTGTGTTGTGCAGGAGGTCAGACTAGATTATCAAAATGGTCCCTTCTGATGGCCCAATCTATGAATGCTGCCTCAGGGCACTGGTTTCTATCCCTGCCTCTTCCACAGAGTTCTGTGTGATAGTGGGCATGTGTTTAACTAAAATTTTCACAGGTGGTCATTAATGATGTGTTTCCCATTTTCATGTGTTTCACATTTCCAATGTGAAACATCTGGGGCCAGATTTGCAGAAGTGCTAATCACAACTGCAACTGAAGTCAACTGAGCTGTGATTTGAACTACAAAAGTCCTATAAAAATACAAATTACTCTGAAAAAAATCAGGTCCTTGGTGTCTCAAGCTGGACACCCAAATTAGTAGACTTTAGACACTTTTGGCCTTAATTTCTATATGCCTCAGTTCCCCTGATGTTGAATGTGGATAATAACTCTGTCTCACCTCAGAGGGGTATTGTGAAGATTAATTTATTTGTAGAAAACACCACAAGGAAATTAAGAATGCTGTTTTCAGAGCAAGGTTGTTATGAAGATAGATAAATTAATTAATATTTGTGAAGCACTATAGAAACTTCCATGAGGAAATTACTAATTTTGTATTCAGGAATACACAAGAGGCAGAGCTACTGCAAAGAATTGTCTTGCTGGCATTTGCGAACTTTCGAGTATTTGACTTCTGTTAAAAGAATGTTAAGGATGCGATTTTTTTGGATTTAATATTCTGTATAACAATGAATTCTGAGCTACATCAGGACTACCCTAAAGTTGCTGTGCAAGGAGGTAGAGGGATTAATAAGCTACACGCTGTGTGGCTATGTTTGAGCTTCATGGATCTTGTCTTTGAATATGGGGAGAGGGAGGGCAGAGACGTACATTTGATTCAAGTCCATGCCATCCAGGAAAGCTGGACTGGCACAACATGGGGAAGTAAGGTGCACGCTATAACGGGCTGCAGTAACTTACTTGTCTTCACCCACCCCCAGAACAGTTTCCAGAACTTCTATTGTGGAAGCACAACTACACACCATTCCTTACACAGAGCTGAACTTAAAGGATCAGTCTAGTCCTCTGCAAATACATTTTGGCGCTTACATTCTTCTACCCAGTTCCTTAGCTTCGGTAGTACTTTCTTTTGTACTGAATAATCTTTTGCAACTGGTAAGTGAGAATGTGCTTAGAAGTAGTGACAACTGGTTGAAAAAAAAGGGGGGGGGAGGGGAGAATCACTAAATATTTTCCTTTTTATTTATTTATTTGTGGGCATTGAGATTTTAAAATTTGAAAAAAATTCAACCAGCTCTAATAATCAGTAAATATATATGGAATCACAAAATTCACTCACTAACAATTGGGTAAAGAGTTTTAAAATGCATTTATGTGAACAAGACTGCATCAAATAAAACATTTTTTTACTGGTGAAAAAAATAGTTCTAATCACTTGAAGCCCAATTTTGACACCCTTAACACTACTGGTTAGTACTTCTCTCTGCAAATAATCCCATTCATTTCACTGGGACTACTCATGCAGGGACTACTCATGCTGTCAGGTACTAAAGATGAGAGAGCATCAGAATTAAGCCCATGATTTTAGTTCAGAACAATGAGCCCGATTCTCTTTTCGCATCTGACAGCGCAAACCAGAGGTTAATTACTGCACTGAAGTCAATGCAACCTTACCATGTATAAAAGCAGGTGTAAGTGAAAGGAGACTCCAGAGCCAATATTACAACACTTTGTATGGAATTAAGGGAGCATTAACTATAGCATAAATGACAAGTGAGAGACTAGCAGTCAGGCCACATTTTCAGCATTGTGCATGCTTCTAATCTGTTTATTACAAGATGGAAACTTGCACTTCAGACCATCACCTCCACTAGGCAGCTCACTAGCTTATACAATCTTTTGAAACACCTACGAGCTTCCAGTAAACATTGCATCAACCTCTTTAACACCATTTTGCGTTAGACAACTGATTTTATTGGTCTGTATGTGCTTCACATGTTTTACTGTATTAAAGAAAAAGAATAGTGTAAGAATGGATCCAAATAATACAAGGATCCAAAGATCTCAGGGATTTATAGTGATTAGAGAAGTAGGAGCAAAATTCTCCTTTCCAATTCCCATAGAGGCCCAGTATTGCATATTCGCTGCTATTCCATGCACAGTATTCACTCATATGAATAGAAGCTCTGAGCACCGACCAAGTACAGATTATTCACTGGGAATAAGAGAATCACAAGTGACTCAGAAAGGAGAATTTTTATCTCAAAGCGTTACAAAACAAAGAACAACTAGACTATTTCATGAAGACTACTACCAGTCACAACACTATAGGACAAACTTCAGCCCAGGAAAGGACCAACAAGGCAGGTTAAATCAAATAATTTTACACAGGGCTCAGATCTGCTGGCTTTGCTCTCACACACCTTTAATTAGAGCATTTAGATTTCTAAAATAATGCATTTATCCTTTCATCTTGCGTACCTGTACGTTAAGGAATTTTACAAAGCAAACCAATAACTTATGGACTCTATCCACCTATCAAACCAACAAGATTAACAAGTATCAAACCCTACTGTCCAACTAGGGACTAGGAAAGATCTTCATTTTTTCCAGATGCAAAATTTACTTGAAATTATGTTAATTTAGTTTTGTGTGTTATGATAATTCATAGTAGCTGCCGTACTTTGCACACAGTGACATTTAATTAGCACATTACTGTCTATACACTAAAAGCATAAATACATATCTTTCTTACTGTTGCCTCTAGTGATTTAAAACAGTTTTAACTGCTTCCTGTGAACCCAGTTTTGTAGCCTTAATTCAAGCTAAATTCCTATCAGATATTTGACAACAGGTTGGAAGAAATTATTTTAACATTTAGTGAGAAGATAGTGATCAGGTCAGGTTAGCAAACCCAATGGCAATTCTGCCCAAGTAAGGGCTGCAGGACTGGGGCCATAGGCAATACTTAAAAGAAAATAAGAGCAGCAGTTCATTCGGTTTTTCCATTAGGGGCTAGCCTGTGGCTTTAGGCAGAGCTTTGTACTACCCGAAGAGTAGCCCTGATGGGCATTGTGTCATGGAGTCACCATTCTAAGTCACAATGCCTCCCCTGACTAGACGATCATAATGGTCCCTTCTGACCTTAAGGTCTATGATTCCTCCTAACTCCTGCAAGTTCTATACCAGTAGTAAATTATTCCCCTCAGCAACGGCTTAGTTTGCTTGCCAGCAAATAGTGGTGGTGGAGCCAAGGCACAAATTATTCCCTACTTAAAGATCATTTTTAAGGTGCTAAAAAGTTTGTCATCATTACAGAATCCCCACTGAGTAACACACTAACAGAAATAGGGCAGGAATACTCTGGTGGCTTGAATCCCAAGCTTTACATTTCCTTTAATGCAGAAAGAAAAGCCACTTGATTTATTATAGCAGAAACAGGGGAAGTTAAGAGTCTAATTCAACCCTGGAATAAGAAAGTACAACTCCCATTGACTGCAGTAGCAGGTTTCACCTGCTTATGTCAGGCTGAACTTGACTCTAAATAGTTGATATTTATATTATTATTATCATAAGATCCGTTCACCATGAGCCAGATTGTGACTTTGAACTACACACCTGCACAGGGGAGTAATGGGGAGTAAGAATCTGCCCTTTGAGCCCGTCTGGGTTACCTGTACCTTACGTCCCGGTCACAAGAGTAAAGGGGTGCCATGCACACACATGTCCAGAGAGTGGCCGAGAATGAGTAGAACCTTAATTCTGGCCCCTGCAATGCAGTAAGCACTATGGCTGAGCCTATGACAGGGTGTCAGTTTGCTGATGGTGCAGACCCAAAGCAAATATTAACTCCCTCAAGTAAGGAGAAAGGAGGAATGTGCTTTAAAGGGATGTCTTTATGACTCAGTATCTCCTACGGCTACTCTTGAGTACTTCAGCTTATGCACCACCCCTTAGTCAGGCTGTGATTAAGGTCACTATTTATTTATTCTTGTATTTTTTAATAAAAAAAATGCTCATCCAAAGTTCCAGGAGCCGGATTTTTAAGGTATTTAGGTGCCTAATTCCCATTATACCTTTAAAATACAACCTAAATATAGCTTTAAAACTCTGGCCCCAGGCACCGTAACATAATTTAAAAAAAAAAAAATCACACAATAAATACAATTAAATTAAGCCTCAACAGCACTGAAATCAGCTCCACAGGAACTTGGCCATCCAGCTAGCCACCTACCCCTATAATCCGGGGAGCATACCCCCAGCCTTCTCCAAAGACGCAAGCAAACAGATTTATTTTGCAGCGCGTCAGGAAAGTCACCATATCAAGGGTATTTTGGACTAAGCAGGGAGCAAGTTCTAGAATCTTGGAGCCCCCTCAGAGAATGCTCTGCCAGCTGCCCCATGAAGTCATGTTGCATGAAAGTACTACATCTTGTTGTGGTAATGTACATGCCAGTATTGCAATATAATTGCCAGTTTTTACAGCTTTCATACTTTTCAAAGATGTAAATAGTATTACTGACAGCATAATCAAGGCTCTGTAGATATACCCCCACACAGATGACACCCCAAAATATTAAGTGAGTCCCACAAGTATGACATCTGAATTCTTAGTTCTTTATGCAAAAGGTGGGTGCACTCTTAAAGGACTGACCATATGCAGTGGTATATTCAATATGGTTTATGTAGCTTAATGTAGCATTATGGAAAATAGGCAGGCTGTTTGTAATGTCATCTAATAGTATGAGAAACACTGAAAATAATTATTCAGGTGCAATCTGGCAGTGTTAAGACAGTGGCGGCTTCATTAATTGAGATCCCAAGCTGAGTTTCCCAGTATCACTGCCTTAGCTCAAAGCAATTTCTTTCCCCCTCCATTTTGAAAAATGATTGATAATTTAGAGCTCTAGTCAGCAGAAATAGGATTTCACAGGTGCCAGCTCTGTAGGTTTCATGGTCCAGCAACTGCGAGGAGGGGATAAGCCAGATTCTGCTGACTTTTCTTTGGCCACATCTTTTATTGCTAAGCCATCTCACTTCTGTTTTGGTGAACATGCTGGGGAACATTAAATTATTGCTTCTTTTTAGCTTAGCGATGGCCCATAGATAGGGTTGCCCATTTGGGTTGGATGTATTCCTGGAGGTTTCATCACATGACAATCTTTAATTAAAGATTCACCTTTAATTCCTGGAGACTCCAGGATTGTCCTGGAGGCTTGGCAACCTTCTTCATAGACCATGATGGTGACCGATATTATTAGGACATGAACTGAGAGTGAGATCAGGGAGCAGTAATAGATACTAGCAGGGATTACTCTGAGGTTCGCTAGAAACTCTATTTCCCTCAAGGCAACCCACTGGTTTTCTTAATGTCTGTAAGGGTTATGCTAACTGGAATGTATAGATTCTAAATCAGAATATTCAAATCTCTCACAAAATACATCTATATGGGTTGAAAGTGAAAATCAGATTCTGACATTGTTACGCTGATGTAAATTTGGAGTGATTCCATTCTCTTTCTCTAGACTTATAGCCCATAGAAATGAGATCAGAATCTGACCCTGACCAATAGAGGGAGGATCATTTTCTTTTCATTTTGTTATTTGCCAAATGAGAGAGGAAAAAACACAAGCACTTCACTGAATAAAAATCTAATGCATAACCAGCAGTCTTTAGAAATGGTACTGAGGTAAAAGATTATGGGGGAGCTCCTCACCCTCACTCCAAATCTTTCCCTTTCCACTGGTCAAAGGAGAGGAAAGCCTCAGTTCCAGCCAGAGCACAAGAGAGTAAGTCTTCTGAGGACCCCCTTACAAGCCATGGCATAGGGAAGTGTCAGGAGAGGGGGCACACAGCACACGGGGTAGGCTGACATAGGAAATTCTAGGAAGATTGACACAAAACGTTTTACACAGGTCCCCGCAGTTATCTAAGTTATGCCAGGGGCCTCTCCAGCCCTCAGAGCAGCCCTGGATTGAAGATGCACAGAACAGAATTTCACTCTATATCTGCCCCCGACTGCCCTATGTGGTGAGGCAATGTTTCCCTTTGGTTTTATGATAAAAGAGAAACTATTAAACAAATTTCTCTTCTCTCCTTTTACTTATACTCGTATTTACTAGATGCACGCAGCTTGGCCATCAGCTGTTCTGAGGCTCTTGGATAATAAAAGCATCAAATGACAATGATGCATGGTTGGCCGCTAATGTTCCATGATACTTAACAGAAACCCTTCTCTTCAAACCCCAATAACTAGGGTGACCAGATGTCCAGTTTTTAAAGGGACAGTCCTGTTTTTTGGGACTTTTTCTTATATAGGCGCCTATTACCCCCTACCCCCGTCCTGTTTTTTCACAGTTGCTATTTAACTAGTATGGAGTAGCAGGGTGAGGGCAGGTGATATCATCATACAACTATTTTATTCCACAGAACAAATATAAATTTAATATGCTAGCAGGCTAATCTTCCCAATCCATAGGGAGATTACTGCTAAATTCAGATGGTGTCAGAACCCTAAATAAGAATTTCTTGAGTTTCTAGCATCTATATAGGGTTTAAAACAATTTTTTGGTTTTATTTGCATTATTTTAGAGGGCCATATATTCTCATTTATCCTAACAATTTTTTCCCTCTAAGATTATATTGTAGCAATTTTCAACTTTCCTAAAAATAGGTAGGGGCTACATTAAGCATGCCTTAGACTAAACCTAATTTTCTGTGGCCGAATATTAAAAAAAAAAAAAAAGGGGGGGGGGATGACTGTATATGGTACTCCAAGCATATTATGAGAGTATGGAAGAACTCTAGAACTTTAGCAGAGGGGGTAATAGAAAACATGGTGCCATTTTCTCAGTCTCTTAGAAATAATTATTGGTGGTTGCCTCACTGTTACTCTGAACCATGTTATTCCTTTTATGTGGCTTATTAGATAATGGTACCTTGTGAATGATGAAGTCCACAAGATAAGGAGCATGTGGTACTGAAAATACAAATGCAAAACTTCAGAGAAGACAATAAAATTACTAGTTGGCTGCAAGTAACACAAAATGAGCCCACTATATCTTGGTTGTCAAAGTTCTTCATAACCACCTTGATCCAATAAATATAGAAAACGCTTACAATTCTGTGTTTTCAGAGGAATGTCAGATATGATGTTTAAGCCTAATAGCATTTTAATTCTTCTGCAGCTTCTTAAGAAAGTGGCTAGTCTTTTTCAATCTGAAATGAAGTTATATTATGTGCTTTGCAACTCTCCTGGGCAAGCTTCACAGATTTTATATCATCTACTAAGTCTCCTGATTATTGGATTTAGCAGATGTCTACATTTTCAATCAATTATGGTAGACAGGTCTCTTTTTTGAATTATCTTAAGGTGTCCATTATTGCATGACCTTTTGCCTCTACTGAATGGATAAACATAAAAGATTTCAGCATTATTATCCAAAAAGGAAAGAGACTTATTATCTGAGCTGACCACCATAAAGCACACTCCAGTAATGCAGCTACTGCCACTAGATATGAATTAATCCTCAAAAGATCTAGGTGCTGAGTCAGGGCTGTGCTCAGCTACTTTGAGTTTCCACTGAAGCAAACCAGTCTTAAACCTAACTGTTCTGGCCACCGGAAGAACTCTACTGTGCACGGAGGGTCCTCTAGAGGTGTAGAGCCACCATAGTTCCTGCTGTGCCTTCTATTTGTGGATGAAAGCATAGGGAGTGTGACTACAAGGAAGCGCAAGGCCAGGGTTTCTATGTGTCCTACGATTCCTGACTGCTTGGGGTCCTTGGCAACTGGCACAGACTAGAGCAGCTTTTAAGCTCCAGGGGAGAGTCTGGTGCAGAGCAGCCACAGGATCAGAGAGCAACAGTAGACACCTTTGTACCCCACTTTTAGCTTTAAAGCAAACATATTTTTCAAAGCCTGGTATGCCATTTTGCCCATGTAAAAACAGAGCAATACACCCTGAACTTTGGAAAAGTTTCCATCTAGATCCAGATCTGAACTTCACAAAGAAATGCCAAGATCTCAACACCCTTGAACTTGGATCTATCCAAAATAAAATTGTGTGCCTTGAGCAGACACAAAAACTTTGAAAAAAAGGAATGTTAGAAGGTGTAGGAGAAGTACTACTTTACAAGTAGCATTATGTTTATAGGAGGAGGAGAAGGAACTTTACAGAGAGGAGGATGAAAATGGCTGAAGTTTAAAACTTGATATGGATGTAAGGCATAATCCAACTCCCATTAAAGCCACTACCGTGGTTTTAAAGGTATTGAAAGAACAACTCCCACAAATCCATTGACTTGTATTTGAGTTAGAGCTAAGCCACAAACCAAACTGAGGAATGTAGTACCTTTGAATATTTTGGGGGCAGATGAGTGAAATAATTTAAAAATTAAAAAGTTACAAGTCATTGAAAAACAGAGCAAGCTCAGTAACATCTGCTAAAATGTTATCAGAGCTTAATAAAGACCCATCCCTTTAGGATATCACAGCTTGGTCCCCCTGCCTGACCTGGTGGTGAGATTTTGGTATACAGAGGGGCTGCTGCTCTCACGGTGCCACTTGGAAAACAGAGAGACTGTGCATCTCTGAAAAACAAATGGTAAATCATCTATGGTTCTGCAAAGGAGTGACAGAGGGTTATTCATTGGCTACTGTTTAAACTCATGCTGAATCTGGAATAAAGTATGCTTTTAAGTTTAGATACAATCAAGAATTTTAGGGTGTATTATATTTAATTAAAATCTCATTTATTTAAGGTTCCTATTAAAGCTAGCAATTTAAAAATTTTATTTTAAATAAATTCCTGGACATATGCACTTTTATGGTATAATTCAGCATCATTTAAGTGAAAGATTTATGGATCAATTAATACCAATGAAGGAATGCTGTTATACCAGTTTATAGTCAGCCATGGTATGGACAGGATTTTGATTAATTTGGTGACTTTAATGCTCATGTTGGTCGTGATGATTCTATATGGTATAATGTACTTGGCAAAAAAAAAAAAATGGTAAAATGACACAGCAATGGCCTACTTCAGTTGACGGCACGTGTCCAGCACCATCTAGTTATTACAGACACTGTCTTCTGACTCCATGACAAATATAAAACAACCTGGATGTACCCTCACTCATGACACTGACATCTGATCAGCTATGCGTTGGTCAGAGGGCAGGACTTGTGTACATAATTTAGGTATTTTGCAGAGCTGATTATTGGACTGACCACCATTATGCTTGCTCAAAAACTTTCCCTTTCTATTTGTCTGAAAATGCATACAAGCCAATCAGTTAAGCATGTAAATATTCTCTGCCTGAAAGATTTTTCTATTGCCGAACAATTTTCAAGATAGCTAACTACTATTTTAGAAATTCTTCCAATAGTCAGTGATGATGTATCTGCCAAATGGGTATCCTTATGTGACACAAATCTATAAAATTGTTGTGGATTGTGTTGCATGTACAAAACGTGATCTTGCAGACTGGTTCAACGATAAATGCACTCTGAAGCAGCACTACAAGATCTTACAAACTGCTTTTCTGTAGCAGTTCATAATTTTGGCCTTACCATCAGTCAAACAAAAACTGAAGTTACATGAGCCAGCTCCTCAATAACCTTACCAAGGTCCCTCAATGAGCTTGGAAGGTATCACACTCCAAGCCATCAAACCAATTTACTTATCTTGGCAGCATGTTGAGCAAGAAAGTAACAAATTGACTGCAAAGTGGATGTGCGAATTTAAAAAGCCAGCACCACATATGGTCACCTCAATCACAAATAGGGAAACAGGAAATCGGTCTACGGACAAAAATCAAAGTCTATAATGTTTTTGTCCTCATGACATTGCTCTATGGGTGCAAAACATGGACCAGTTATCACTGGCACATTAAAAAGCTTGTCAGTTTCCATTTGTGACACCTAGGATGATTTCTGGGCATCAAATGGCAGAAGCATGTTTCTAACACAGAAGTCCTGGTGAAAGCTGGTTTGGTCAGCATCCAGGCTCATTTGATTGGTGCCTAGTTGCGATGGACTGGCCATGTAATTTGTATACCTGGAATGGGTTTATCAAAACAAGGTATATACCAAATCAAGCTCTGGCGATCATAAGCATGGAGGGCAGATGAAATGCCTCAAGCAAAATCTGCACAAAATGAACATTTCTGACTACCTTTGAGCAAGTGGCAATTGATTGTATTGTATGACACCACATTGTATGGGTGGGTGGTCCATGATCGCATCAAGCGGCTAGAAGCACAGCTCCAGACATAGAAACAATGTGCAGCTCAATCAGCACAACTAGGCAAATGACTCTGTGGCCAGTATGGTAAACTGTTGCTCTTCCCAAATTGGTCTATGGAGTCATGCAAAGACCCATTAGTACAAACTACGATTGCCAACATCATCCCAAATTTGAGGTGACTAGTATCCTATCACATGGATGACATTTTCAGTACTAGTCACCCAAGTTGTGCAAGCAAATTAGGTGTGTGAGAGCACAGATGTTTGTGGGAACAAATATGCAGTTGCAATCATGTTTATGCTTGGAATCATCTGTTCTGAATGTGCAGGTGCATGTTCTTCATACATAGTTACCTCTCTGTACTCACACAGTAACAGGAGCTTTGCCATTGACTTTAGTGGGAGCAGGGTCAGACCTCTGGAACCTGTTTGCATCACATAAGCCTAATTTGATATATTGGCCCTTATTGTATCTACAAACCATATGCATTTGTATCACCCACTTCCAACTTGCCTCAGAATAGCCTGTATGCTAGCTAGTGTATGCCGGGGGGAGAAGCTGAATACATTTAAAAACAAAACTGTAAGTGTATCATTTTCTATAAATATTGTTTTGTTTTATTGCTACAAGAACGTATTCATGTTATGCCACTTGTTCTCATTATAATCATTGCCATGAGACTACATTCATGTGGTGTCTTTTTTCTGTTCTAATTATGTTTGTTATTAAAAAGGAGGTACCCACTTTTTGATGTGTAGTGAAATCTAAAACTAACAGTATTAGCTGGTGCTAATTTAACAATAGAGGCGGGAGAATCTGAAAAGGTTTCAAAGGTGAAATCCTGGCCTCAAGAAATTCAATATCTAAACTCCTATTGGCTTAGATGAGGCAAGATTTCAACATGTTTTTTAAAAAAATACTTCTAAAATTTATTGCTTTGCAAAACAAACAAGCAGAGGAAGAAAGAGAAAACATGAAACCTACTCAGAGTGGACTAGAAATAAGTTCTCTTAAATAAAAAGGTTTATTTTATACCTTTTGACCTGAAAGATAAACCTAATACGACCAGTCCTGGACACACCACCACCAGAGCTAAATTAAGCCAGTATATTAAGAAACACCATAGTTTACTGTATTCACTTAGCTTAGAAGTGTCCTTAGCTAATAACCACCCATACCTACTAGCCATATCTTTACCATATCTTTACCATGGAGTATTTAATAGAAGCTGCCTTTGGTTGGTAGCTGTAGAAATATTAAAAAAGAGAGAGTACACAAGTATGATACTCATTATTAGTAATATTTAGGAATCAGTTACCACCCCAGTTACACATTCCAAAAAAAATAAAAAATGGAGGCTAATTTCTTAGGGCCAGTTAAAGCTCCTGGCGAGTATTACAACAGTATTGACATTCAGATTTGCTCTAAGGGCTTGCAAACTGCTCTAACATAAGAGTTCATTTCAATATCTCTTGAATTAATTTTGAAACAGCTCACACATATACATCAAAATAATTGGTTATACTGTCCACAGTTCTATGAGAATAGTATATGCACCAGTTCTTTAGGAACTAGGCAAATGTATATGAGATTCATCTGCAGAAGAGTGCAAATGGTCAGCCTGAGGGATGACGGTGCAGTATTTTTGCAGTACAGATATTTTCACTGATGTAATATTTGTTCCAATTTTGCACATATGCCTTGCATCAGTGTTCAGTGGTAATTTGTTTTATGTCACAAAAGGAAAAAGTGTGGCGGTAACTTTTTACCTCACAGTTTTTATAATTTGGTATGGCAGACACCACCACTATAAAAGAAGGGATTTTTAAATAAAGATTAGGATGCACTGAGAAAGCTAAGTAAGGTATCTAGCCTATACGTATATTGTGGCTAGCCATCATTGTAAGTTTCTCATATAATTAGGTGAAATTAGAGAAGTTAATTCAAACAATTAAGGACAAATCTTGACTTGAAATGTGGCCCCTTTGCAACACACCTAAATCTGCAGCTGAGAATTTCACTGGTGTGGGGAATAGTTCGCTGACATAAGTTCTATTTCAGCCACTTTTTGATGTCCTGGCAGAGAGGAAGTGTGGGAGCACTGGTGAATTCCTGCTTCACACTGGCCTCGTGGAAGCCACTACAAGCTGGTGTAACTTAAGACAACCTAGAGCTACACCACAGACAGAACCAGCTTCTAAATGCCTGGGAGTCTAGATAACCAGATTTCAGAGTAACAGCCGTGTTAGTCTGTATTTGTAAAAAGAAAAAAGAAAAGGAGTACTTGTGGCACCTTAGAGACTAACCAGTTTATTTGAGCATGAGCTTTCGTGAGCTACAGCTCACTTCATCGGATGCATAGCATATCGTGGAAACTGCAGAAGACATTATATACACACACAGAGACCATGAAACAAAACTTCCTCCCACCCCACTCTCCTGCTGGTAACAGCTTATCTAAAGTGATCATCAAGTAGGGCCATTTCCAGCACAAATCCAGGTTTTCTCACCCTTCCCCCCCCCCCACACACACACATACAAACTCACTCTCCTGCTGGTAATAGCCCATCCCTCTTTGAAACCTCTCTTTATAATGCACATGATAATCAAGGTGGGTCATTTCCAGCACTAATCCAGGTTTTCTCACCCCCCCCCACACACACACCCCCCTCCAAAAACCACACACACAAACTCACTCTCCTGCTGGCAATAGCTCATCTTACAATGTGCACAGCAATAATCCAAGTTTAACCAGAACGTCTTGGGGGGGGTTTGTAGGAAAAAAACAAGGGGAGATAGGCTACCTTGCATAATGACTTAGCCACTCCCAGTCTCTATTCAAGCCCAAATTAATAGTATCCAATTTGCAAATGAATTCCAATTCAGCAGTTTCTCGCTGGAGTCTGGATTTGAAGTTTTTTTGCTTTAAGATAGCGACCCTCATGTCTGTGATTGCGTGACCAGAGAGATTGAAGTGTTCTCCGACTGGTTTATGAATGTTATAATTCTTAACATCTGATTTGTGTCCATTTATTCTTTTACGTAGAGACTGTCCAGTTTGACCAATGTACATGGCAGAGGGGCATTGCTGGCACATGATGGCATATATCACATTGGTGGATGTGCAGGTGAACGAGCCTCTGATAGTGTGGCTGATGTTGTTAGGCCCTGTGATGGTGTCCCCTGAATAGATATGTGGGCACAGTTGGCAACGGGCTTTGTTGCAAGGATAGGTTCCTGGGTTAGTGGTTCTGTTGTGTGGTATGTGGTTGTTGGTGAGTATTCGCTTCAGGTTGGGGGGCTGTCTGTAGGCAAGGACTGGCCTTTCTCCCAAGATTTGTGAGAGTGTTGGGTCATCCTTCAGGATAGGTTGTAGATCCTTAATAATGCGTTGGAGGGGTTTTAGTTGGGGGCTGAAGGTGACGGCTAGTGGCGTTCTGTTATTTTCTTTGTTAGGCCTGTCCTGTAGTAGGTGACTTCTGGGAACTCTTCTGGCTCTATCAATCTGTTTCTTCACTTCCGCAGGTGGGTATTGTAGTTGTAAGAATGCTTGATAGAGATCTTGTAGGTGTTTGTCTCTGTCTGAGGGGTTGGAGCAAATGCGGTTGTATCGCAGAGCTTGGCTGTAGACGATGGATCGTGTGGTGTGGTCAGGGTGAAAGCTGGAGGCATGTAGGTAGGAATAGCGGTCAGTAGGTTTCCGGTATAGGGTGGTGTTGATGTGACCATCGTTTATTAGCACTGTAGTGTCCAGGAAGTGGATCTCTTGTGTGGACTGGACCAGGCTGAGGTTGATGGTGGGATGGAAATTGTTGAAATCATGGTGGAATTCCTCAAGGGCTTCTTTTCCATGGGTCCAGATGATGAAGATGTCATCAATATAGCGCAAGTAAAGTAGGGGCGTTAGGGGATGAGAGCTGAGGAAGCGTTGTTCTAAATCAGCCATAAAAATGTTGGCATACTGTGGGGCCATGCGGGTACCCATAGCAGTGCCGCTGATCTGAAGGTATACATTGTCCCCAAATGTAAAATAGTTATGGGTAAGGACAAAGTCACAAAGTTCAGCCACCAGGTTAGCCGTGACATTATCGGGGATAGTGTTCTTGATGGCTTGTAGTCCATCTTTGTGTGGAATGTTGGTGTAGAGGGCTTCTACATCCATAGTGGCCAGGATGGTGTTATCAGGAAGATCACCAATGGATTGTAGTTTCCTCAGGAAGTCAGTGGTGTCTCGAAGGTAGCTGGGAGTGCTGGTAGCGTAGGGCCTGAGGAGTGAGTCTACATAGCCGGACAATCCTGCTGTCAGGGTGCCAATGCCTGAGATGATGGGGCGCCCAGGATTTCCAGGTTTATGGATCTTGGGTAGTAGATAGAATATCCCAGGTCGGGGTTCCAGGGGTGTGTCTGTGCGGATTTGATCTTGTGCTTTTTCAGGAAGTTTCTTGAGCAAATGCTGTAGATGCTTTTGGTAACTCTCAGTGGGATCAGAGGGTAATGGCTTGTAGAAAGTGGTGTTGGAGAGCTGCCGAGCAGCCTCTTGTTCATATTCCGATCTATTCATGATGAAAAGAAAAAGGACACTAAACTTTCTAAACTACTACAGGCTACAAGGGGCCACAGCAATGGTTCCCTCAACCCACCCAGCAATATTGTTAACTTATCCAACTATACTCTCAGCCCAGCAGAAGCAGCTGTCCTATCTCGGGGTCTCTCCTTCTGCCCCTCCACCCCCTCGAACATGATACAGTTCTGTGGTGACCTAGAATCCTATTTTCGACGTCTCCGACTCAAGGAATATTTCCAAAATACCTCTGAACAACATAATGATCCACAGAGGCCTGCCTACCAACATTACAAAAAGAAGGATTCTAGGTGGACTCCTCCTGAAGGTCGAAACAGCAGACTGGACTTCTACATAGAGTGCTTCCGCCGACGTGCACGGGCTGAAATTGTGGAAAAGCAGCGTCACTTGCCCCATAACCTCAGCCGTGCAGAACACAATGCCATCCACAGCCTCAGAAACAACTCTGACATCATAATCAAAAAGGCTGACAAAGGAGGTGCTGTTGTCATCATGAATAGGTCGGAATATGAACAAGAGGCTGCTCGGCAGCTCTCCAACACCACTTTCTACAAGCCATTACCCTCTGATCCCACTGAGAGTTACCAAAAGCATCTACAGCATTTGCTCAAGAAACTTCCTGAAAAAGCACAAGATCAAATCCGCACAGACACACCCCTGGAACCCCGACCTGGGATATTCTATCTACTACCCAAGATCCATAAACCTGGAAATCCTGGGCGCCCCATCATCTCAGGCATTGGCACCCTGACAGCAGGATTGTCCGGCTATGTAGACTCACTCCTCAGGCCCTACGCTACCAGCACTCCCAGCTACCTTCGAGACACCACTGACTTCCTGAGGAAACTACAATCCATTGGTGATCTTCCTGATAACACCATCCTGGCCACTATGGATGTAGAAGCCCTCTACACCAACATTCCACACAAAGATGGACTACAAGCCATCAAGAACACTATCCCCGATAATGTCACGGCTAACCTGGTGGCTGAACTTTGTGACTTTGTCCTTACCCATAACTATTTTACATTTGGGGACAATGTATACCTTCAGATCAGCGGCACTGCTATGGGTACCCGCATGGCCCCACAGTATGCCAACATTTTTATGGCTGATTTAGAACAACGCTTCCTCAGCTCTCATCCCCTAACGCCCCTACTTTACTTGCGCTATATTGATGACATCTTCATCATCTGGACCCATGGAAAAGAAGCCCTTGAGGAATTCCACCATGATTTCAACAATTTCCATCCCACCATCAACCTCAGCCTGGTCCAGTCCACACAAGAGATCCACTTCCTGGACACTACAGTGCTAATAAACGATGGTCACATCAACACCACCCTATACCGGAAACCTACTGACCGCTATTCCTACCTACATGCCTCCAGCTTTCACCCTGACCACACCACACGATCCATCGTCTACAGCCAAGCTCTGCGATACAACCGCATTTGCTCCAACCCCTCAGACAGAGACAAACACCTACAAGATCTCTATCAAGCATTCTTACAACTACAATACCCACCTGCGGAAGTGAAGAAACAGATTGATAGAGCCAGAAGAGTTCCCAGAAGTCACCTACTACAGGACAGGCCTAACAAAGAAAATAACAGAACGCCACTAGCCGTCACCTTCAGCCCCCAACTAAAACCCCTCCAACGCATTATTAAGGATCTACAACCTATCCTGAAGGATGACCCAACACTCTCACAAATCTTGGGAGAAAGGCCAGTCCTTGCCTACAGACAGCCCCCCAACCTGAAGCGAATACTCACCAACAACCACATACCACACAACAGAACCACTAACCCAGGAACCTATCCTTGCAACAAAGCCCGTTGCCAACTGTGCCCACATATCTATTCAGGGGACACCATCACAGGGCCTAACAACATCAGCCACACTATCAGAGGCTCGTTCACCTGCACATCCACCAATGTGATATATGCCATCATGTGCCAGCAATGCCCCTCTGCCATGTACATTGGTCAAACTGGACAGTCTCTACGTAAAAGAATAAATGGACACAAATCAGATGTTAAGAATTATAACATTCATAAACCAGTCGGAGAACACTTCAATCTCTCTGGTCACGCAATCACAGACATGAGGGTCGCTATCTTAAAGCAAAAAAACTTCAAATCCAGACTCCAGCGAGAAACTGCTGAATTGGAATTCATTTGCAAATTGGATACTATTAATTTGGGCTTGAATAGAGACTGGGAATGGCTAAGTCATTATGCAAGGTAGCCTATCTCCCCTTGTTTTTTTCCTACAAACCCCCCCCAAGACGTTCTGGTTAAACTTGGATTATTGCTGTGCACATTGTAAGATGAGCTATTGCCAGCAGGAGAGTGAGTTTGTGTGTGTGGTTTTTGGAGGGGGGTGTGTGTGTGGGGGGGGGTGAGAAAACCTGGATTAGTGCTGGAAATGACCCACCTTGATTATCATGCGCATTATAAAGAGAGGTTTCAAAGAGGGATGGGCTATTACCAGCAGGAGAGTGAGTTTGTATGTGTGTGGGGGGGGGGAAGGGTGAGAAAACCTGGATTTGTGCTGGAAATGGCCCTACTTGATGATCACTTTAGATAAGCTGTTACCAGCAGGAGAGTGGGGTGGGAGGAAGTTTTGTTTCATGGTCTCTGTGTGTATATAATGTCTTCTGCAGTTTCCACGATATGCTATGCATCCGATGAAGTGAGCTGTAGCTCACGAAAGCTCATGCTCAAATAAACTGGTTAGTCTCTAAGGTGCCACAAGTACCCCTTTTCTTTTTTCTTTTTAGATAACCAGAGTTGGCTTAAAGCCATCCTTTACACAGAGCTCTGACACAACTAAAGAGCTGACCCCTATAAAAGCAAAGAAAAAAAGGAATACAATTCTGCTCTCATTTATGTGCTGTAAATCCACTGACTAAGTCCACTGATGTCAGAGGAGTTATTCCAGATGTACACAATGTTAATGAAAGAATAATTTAAGCCACTTTCCATCACATTAACATATCACTAGTTCCAAAACCAATATACTGATTAAACCTTCACAGTCCCTAGTCCGCAATCCCTTTGTATGGGATATCCTTCAATAAAAGTTCCACATGTAGAACAATTACAGCACCAAGCCTAGAATAGTAATTCTGTTTGTTTTATCTAGTTAAACTCTGCAATAATTGGAAAATGGTTCTTTTTAAGATAGCTTTCAGCACTAAAAAAAAAAAAAAAAAATTAATTACCTAATCTTAAGTACTTAGTGTGACAAAGCTCTGTCCTTGCCTCCGTGGGTCCCGCATTTCCTGGCGGATTTTGCTAGCCTCAGAGGCTCACTGTGACCCTCCACGTAACCCTTCTTTCTCTAGAGACAAGGGTCACAGTCTACTGAGCCATTTTCATCATAAGCCAGCAAGGGAGGTGAGGAGAAATTATCTTTCCTTGCACAGTCTCTGTTGTCTCCCAGTCTCAGTGATTAATCAGGGGGCAAAGGTGTGGGGGGGAGCCCAGGCCCACCCTCTACTCTGGGCTCCAGCCCAGGGACCCTAATAGTATCAGCTATGGTAGCTGACCTTTTAGAAACATGACATGTACAATTCCCTGGGCTACTTCCCCCACAGCAGCCCTCACTTCCTCAAGCTCCACTTCACCCTTACCTCAGGGCCTCCTTCCTTGTGCTTGATATGGTGTGTACTACTCAGCCTCTCCAACAGCACAACTTCCTTCCACAGCTCCTGACATGGACACCCACCTAACTGACTGGGGGGCTTTTAACTAGTTTCAGCCAGCCCCTGATTGCCTTCAGGTGTCCCAATCAACCTAGCATTCTCCCTGCCTTCTGGAGAGTTCTTAATTGGCCCCAGGTGTCTTAATTGACCTGGAGCAGCTTCCATTTCACTTAATCTGGTACCAGGGATTTGTTTAGCCTGGAGCTAATATATCTATCTCCCACTACTTTTCTATAGCCATCTGGCCTTGCCCCGTCACATTAGCCAGACTTATGTACATCAGTGATACTTACACTTTTTATACTATGGACCACTTCTTGTGGAATCCTTGCGTAGGTACCTCCACTCAAAATTCCAGTTGCAATGTCATGCCTTCTCTACACTAGGTATGGCATTTGGTTACACTAATAAGACTAGGACAGAATGAGAGAGACCAAATAATAAATAAACTTGCTTTATAGCAATAATATATGGCTGCTTGGTTACATCCACCCATAAAGTATCAATACTGGGTTTTTTGTTTGATTTGGGTTGGGTTGTGGTTTTTTTTGAATGCAAGTATTTATGGGTGAGATTTCAAAAGCAATCAGCATTTACTTAACTCTGTCCCCATTGGTGTCCATATGAATTTTAACATTAACTTCAGCAGAGGCAGAGTTAAGCCAACACGCGGCACATTTGAAAATCCCATTTATTAGGGCCTAATAGAATTGGTGAAATCATTTTTTAAAAGTGGCTCACAGCTAATTTGATGAAGAAACATGACTAGTTAATTCACTCTAGACAGTTAGAGCAGAAACATCAGATGACTTAACAGCACGGACAGCAAGCAGTTTTAGTGGGCAGTCAATGTTTCCCCATGAATGTTTTTTCTCTCACCAACAGAGGTGAGAGGTAATGAGATGCCCCTTCGTCCCCAGAGAGACACATTTGAAAGGGAGAGGGATGCTCCTCCAACACGAGAGAATTGGGAGGAATTCCCTCCACCACATGCTCATTATTGCCAGGGAACAGAGATCAGTGTGTCAAGTAAAGAGGAACCCAGAGCGGTGCCAGTTTTGGGGAGCAGGAGACAAATGCAATTGGGGTTATGGGTTTCTTCCACATGAATGCATAGAGGTGGGGGCATGGAAGCAGGAGCAGGCTGGGGAAGTAGCAGTCAGGGGTTATCAAGCATGGCAGAGACCAAGATACTAGCAAGAGTGCTAGATGCTGCCTTATTTAAGTATTAAGGCTTCACCACACAATTAGAAATTTGGGGATTTAAATGCTGCCCTGGGAGGTGAATTTTGGTAACTGAAATAACTTGTAGGCTCATGCTTTCTTTAGCACAGTTATTCACTGGGGAAAAATAGCTGGGTAAAGTGAAATTTGGAAGCACTTCTAGAATAGTCAATCATTCACTACTTATATGAGAAAATGAAGCATGTCACTTATTGGACTCATCATAGTGATAAAAAATGAGTTTGTAGAAAGAAAGGTACCAGTTTATAGAAAGCATGCATGCTCAGAGTAAACCAATCAAAAGTACATTTGAATGTAAAAATCACAGTCATCTCCAATATGAAGTTATGGTCCATGTTTTAAACAATATAGTGCAGGCTTAATGAATATCATTTTTCAAACACTCAAACTTTTAATTGCTTTCTTTTCAGCTTCATTAGTGAAATGGCAAATCTTCAGTCTTTCAAAATTAGATGCAAAGCATCCTGCCAGTTGATTTTTTTTTTTTGTAGTTAAGAAACAGGTTACAAAAATCATTAACTGAAGAGTCAGACAAACTGCTTTTCTAGTATATGCAGGTTCACAATAATTGGTGTGCCAAATATTACTGTATTTAAATACGGTGAGAGGATGCATTTGTGCATTGAGACCCTGATTCTCCTCTCACTTGTTCAAGTGCAAATCAGGAGTAACTCTACTAAAGTCAGTGGAGTTATCCCATTGTAAAGTCAGTGTGAGAGAGATGAGAATCAGGCATTTACACTGATATCAGATAACAGTTTTATGTATTGCTATTTATTAATTTGTTTGAGGGTTTCTTAGTCACCTGAGAAGAATGAATTCAGAATTAAGTGAATACCAGTTGGACAATTTTTTGCCATCACTGAACGGATCTTTCAATTAGCCTTCATTCACTCACAGAGATTCTCTAACCACCATAGACATACTGCTTTAGTCCTCTCTCAGGATGGGATATGGATGAGCAACTGCACCCCGGCACGCTATAGATAAGAACTCCATATTAGCCCCGGGCTAGGTTAGCATGAAGACTGATGGGCATGGGCCGGGAGAGAGGTTTCTGGATATGTGATAACAGACAATGGCCCCCAAACCCTATATTGTGGAGGGGAGCAGCCAGTAGTCCAGTGCATAGATTAGTGGAGTAGGCAGCATTTCAGACCCACTGCCTGCCTGTCGATAGAGAGAACAGATGTAATCCCATCCTCTACCCACTCATCCTTTCTCAGTTTCTCAGGCTTTGAGTAGGAATGGGTGAATTTCCTACATGGTCACCCAGACTAATTCTCCTCTCAAGCACAGTGGGCAAAAGCTTCCCATTATTGTTTCACTGAATGTGCACAACTAAACTACAGAAATTCAAGAATGTTCATGAATTTGAAAGAAATTTTACAATTTTTTAAATTTAAATCCACATGTGAAGGACATTCACAAATAACGTTCAAGTTATTTACAGGTGAGTTTTTTCCTAGTTACAAACAAGTGGAATGTAAGAGAGCAAGGAGTGCACAGTGATTTATTCTTTACTACAAAGAAAGTAGCAAGAAGAGAGATTGCAGCAGCATAAGCCAAGCTACAGCCAGTTATGAAGTAGAATTAGAGAGTAACCAAGGATGATAGGGAGTCTGAACAGTTTTGTCAAAATGTAATTCTGTCAAGCCAAAACATTTCACAGAGCTATATTAGTTTTGACAATGTTGTTGAGAAGGTTTGAGATCCAGGGTTTTCTGGTCAGTCTTGAGATAGAGAAAGAGACAATTTTTGAAACCTTGAAATTTCTCATGAAACAGAGTTGTCATTTTCTGGCCAGCTCTATTTGCTCGACATCAGGTGTCATGAGGTATTCAGAGATAGTTTCTTAAGCAAGGGCTGGCAGCTCACCTTCCTTTTGAGCCTGAATCTGTGCTCTATCACCTCCATACTGAACAACAGGGATGGAAGAATCTTAAAACCAGATCTTCTCCATTCTACACACAATAATATCTAAATAGAACTATAATTGTGTAATTCAAGTGAATGCAAAAATGTATTCTACAAAAGAGAAAATAAGGCTGTACAAATCCTTTTAAAGATTGTTATATTGTATGACCCTTGAAGGTAGAAAAATGTCAGGCTGGAATTTCTTGTGGTACATCTTGAATTGCATCTCACAGCAGTATATTCCATCTCTTTCCTCTGGCCCATCCCTACTTCCTTCTGTCTCCCACTCCTGAACATATTGGACACAAAATCATCATTAAGGAGAAACCGGAACATCTTCCTCTGTGACTTCATACTGTAATTAAGAGAGTTAGTAGCTAAGAAGGGGTCAGCAATGTGTCTTTGGTAAAAATTGAGGTCTGTGGTAATTTTTCAAAAAAATTCAATGACTGAATGACATAACCCGCCCATCCCTTCTCGCCCCCCACCCCCATGTCCATCACTAAGTACGGTAATTTTGTCAAGTGCTCGTCATATAACATGGTGGTGCTGATCCCCGAGGCTAAGTTGTTGCAATTATGGCAAGATGGTCCTTGGATGCCATTCCTTGGGGAAGCTTTAAATTGAGAGAGGAGGGCCTGAGAGCGCCAATCCCCTCATCTTCTCCTGGCTAGTAAATGGGAGGCAGCAAAACCACTTCCCCAGACACACTCCACATGTTCTTTCACATGCAAAGGGTTCATCTCCAGCACATCTGCATGCAAGCTCACACCTTCTCTTCCCTTCCTAACAAATGTCCATCCCTGTGCTGGTCTGACCAGACTTCTCTCTTGCTGAGATAAGGAGGGGCTTGGTACAATGGCAGCCCATTCAAGTAATTTTTATTAACTTGTGCTATCACTGTACGATTGATACCAAGGGGAAGTTTTGTTCTGCAGGAAAGGAAATAAAGGCAGTTTGTTTTCCATTATAATGGATCTTTTTGTAAAACACTAAGTTTTAATATACTAATAAGCATTTTCTTAACCCCCTTCTGAAATGTCTTTCAAATCAAATTGAGAGCCATGTGACTGTTGCAGACAACATCTTTGTAGCACCATCACTGAATTCTCATTAGGACTGTCAATACCTGCTGAATGCAAATTCTAAACACTCCATCCAATAGCAAAATGATATCCATTAATCCATTTTCCTGACCTAAAACTGAATTCAAGGCTCACTGCTGTTGCATATGTTTAATGTCCTGTTGATAAATGAATATCAATCACTTGTACGTATTGCAGCTTTCTAGAGCCAAGGGCAGCCTTCTGTTTTGAAGAGCAGTTTCAATGCAAGATGTTGCAAGCTAATTTATACATAAATATGTACACACATTAGTTCGTAACATCTTACATTGAAGCTGCTCTTCAGAATAGAAGGCTGCCATTGGCTCCAGAGAGTTGCAATATGTGCAAGTGATTGATATTCATTTATCAGCAGGACATTAAACATACAGCAGCAAGTTGTGAAGTCTTTCTAGGTAAAAACCATACTAATATATTACTAAATACACACACATTTATATATGGTGTAATTACACACATTATACTGTCTTGTGAACAGTTTACATTTGTTTCTTTAATTAGTTTTTAATTTAAAATTTGTTCAGCGTAGAAGTATGCATTTGTTATTGTGTGTATGAAAAACATAAGAGTCACTTGGTGATTTTGCTCCATTAACTTTTTTCTCAGGTCCACATATGGAGTTCTGGTTCTCTACCTTGCACCTATCAAAATATTGCACACAGTAGCGCAGAACTCATTCTTGGCTGGGTTCCAAACTAAATTTGAAAGAAGCTGCTACGTATTCTCTGAATTGCTCTAATTCTTACCAGTCATGTCACAAATTGACCTTTACAATGAATGAGAGAGTTTTCAATTCCTAAAAGATCTGTGGGCATCTGATAGTTCAGTCAGACTACTGAAACAATCCATCTGATTCATAATTACTGCAGCCTATGTTGTTTATTAGAATTTATTGTTTACTTTTTGCTGCAGTCTTGTAATTTGTCTTGTTTTGCCTTTATTATGTTTCAAATACAGACCAAAGTGGTAAGGATATGTAGAGTCATTTCATTTTTTAGATTCCCAAAGAGTTTTATGGTCAATGCTATCTCAAGCAAACTAACAGCCAATGAGGTTGCAAAGATTTTCTAAAAAGTGAGTAGTACTCTGTTTTCTTTTGATATTTTTAGGATTCTCCTCACCTATTTTACTGGCCTTGTGAAGTAGTATGAAATACATAATATTCCTCAAGAATTTAGTACATGGGGGGGGGGGGGGGGGGGGGACACACAACAATACTCTCACTCACCTCTCTCTCTCTCTCTCTCTCAAGTGCTAGTAGTTTATGTAGAAAATTTTCTAATATACCACAGGCTTCCCTGGGTCTGTGCACTCCTCCTTTAGCATAGCTGATTTACATGCAATTTGAAGTTTGTCAGATCAAGATATGGGTGCAATTTTGCTCTCTCCAGTGTTCTTCTGTGTGGATTCAAGTCATTTTGAAAAGAAAATGAAACACAATGGTAAGAGTAGATTGGAAAGGGTTGACATATATTGTCAATAAAATAATTTAAAGCAAGCACTGACTAAACTGAACAGAAAAGCAATGACAGTAAAAATGGTGGGTGAAGAAAAAAGATGTAGTATACAGCAATTGAAAACTTAAATGGCAAAGAAGGTGTTCTATTTGTGTCAATGGTTTGACTGAACAATGAAGTTTAGTTCTTGTACCTTCCTTAAACCAGTCTGTTAGAAGCGCTGACAAAAAAAGCAAGTGAAGTTCACAACATTTAATTAATTTGCTGCAGGAAAACAAAAATATAATCTGGCTGAGGAAATGTTACTATACGTGGGGAACAAGCAAAATTGAAACAATGTCAAAGGATTTATGTACTGCTGTTTGTTTAATTAAGTGTTGTCTTTTCAGATGTTTCTCTAGATTAATGATCTGTAGGGATGTGGAATAAATTTCAGCAGCAAAAACAATGCAAATGACAAGCAAAGTAGTGCAGGTTTTTCCAGAGATTTCAGATTACTAGGTGTAACGAGAAACATTTCAAACCAAATCACAAACTTTGCTTGTTTCTCTCTGGCTAGACACAGCAGTAAAGCTATGTCTGCCAATGAACTGAAATGTACAATGAAATGATTGATCCTATTAACTATTTCTAAAAGGGTATCTGTGGCACTGAAAAAACAAAACAGCAGGATTGGTCCACTGCTGTCTTGCTTTGGGGAATCAGGAAGCATTCAAGGAAGACAGCAAGTACAGTGTTGAAAAAAAAATGTATGTCTACACAGCCTGTGGAAATGAGCCTCCCAGCCCAGGTCAACAGACCTGGGATAGCACGACTCAAGCTAGCACTCTTAAAAATAGCTGTGTAGACATCACTTTGAAGTTGAAGCCGAGGCTAGCTTCAGAGCTGAAACTTGAGCCTGAGTTGCAGCTTCAAAGAGTTATCTACACAACTATTTGTAGAGTGCTAGTGTAAGCCCAAGTCCGTCAACCAGCACTAGAAATCTCACTTCTGTGGGCTGTGTAGATATGGCCAAAGTATTCTGCAATGTTCATTTCCCCAGGAATCAGTGAAAATGGTGGATGTTTACTTCAATTACATGATTCTCTCTCTCTCACACACTTTATTAAGGTGAAATTAAGTTTTCATGTACACCAGTAGTTTGGGCTTGAGTGTATATTCCCTTTTAAGAATGTTAGATATAGAAGAAAACAGAAAAAAATTTAGAAATGCAGGAAATACAGAGCTGAGGTACCACTTTTCGAACAACGTAGACAAAACTATTTTAATTCTACCTCATCTTGACCGTGATCACTCTGCATTACGACAATTGACCTATTTGTATCACTATGGATCACTTCAGTTTGTTCAGTGCTTGGAACAAGGTGTCCATTCTGACAGAGGAGTCATGGTGCCAATAGAATACTTTGTATGTTAATAAGAAGTCTTCAGGCTCTCCCCATCACTATTTTGATTATTTGCAGCCTGAAATAGGCTAAGTAGGTCATTTATTGAAAGCTAGTATTTCATAATCCACATCACCCCAAGGCAGCAATGGAAAGGCTATCCTTTCCTGGAGAAAAAAGCGGAAAACCTGAGAAATATCAAAAGAACCTACTGAGAATTACATGTTCCCCTATTGTCCTGCATCAACAGATAAAAATCAGATTATATCAAAGGATCTATTGTAACTATTTATCATACAGCCATGGGAATAACCCATGGGACTTTGTGGGAGGGGTAGGAAGTAATAAGGCTACCCTGAGGAATAAAAATAATGATCTTTAAAAATATTTTTAAAGAGCTTCTTTTCTCAATATAGTTGCCTAGAAGCAAAGGGCTGCAGATATAGTTTGTTGTCGTTGTAAGTAAATAAAGTCTTTGTGACAGCAAAGACAAACACAGAAAACAGAATGGTTACTATCCTCTCTGAGGTTATGTCAAAAAGGACAGAGGACTGAAATCAGTAGAAACACCCCAAGAAAGGATCAGCCCCAGAGTAAAAACCCCTACAGAATACATCTGATCTCAACTGTTAGCTTTCTGAAGGATATAAAGAAATTAAAATTGCTAGTGTCGCTATGGCTTTTTCTCCAGAACTATTCTCAGTCAGTAACAGCTTGAAAAAAAAATTACAAGTATAAAATTCAAAATGGGAGATAAACTGAAAACAAATTTAAAAAAATAACTTACTTCAGAATAAGCTAGAATGAAAACTCTCCCTTTATTTTATAAAATGTAATGAAACTCACAAGGTTCTGATTCAAAGCCCACTGAAGTCTACAGTGATTTCAAGAAGCTTTGGATCAATCTCTAAATTTCCTTTCTTCCATAGTTCTAAGACACATCTGTAAGAAGCAGAATAAAATAAGAATCCTTTTAAATAGCTGCTGGGGAGGATTGTGTGTTTATGGTTTGTGTCACGAATGGGTGAATTGACTAAGGGAAAGAACCATCCTGCACTTCAGATTATATATATTAGTGGCCACAAAAATGTTAGATATAATACACTCACTCAGAGGTGCCAACTCCATGGGTCCTTCAGCTCTGGAGCACCCTCTGAGAAAAATTAGTGGGTGCTTAGCACCCACCGGCAGCCAAACTTGCCCCCTCTCGCCCCCCTCAGTGCCTCTCCCTCACCGGCAGCCCTGCTAATCACTCCTTCCCCTCCCTCCCAGGACCTCCAGCCCCCTGTGAACCGCTGTTTTGCTGCGTGTATGTTGGGGTGCGCTCGGGGGAGGGGGCAGAAAGAGGCAGGAAAGAGACAGGGTGGGGTCTTGAGGGAAGGAGTAGAGTGGGAACAGCGCTCAGGCACCCCGCAGCTAGAGGGGAAGTCAGTTCTCTTTTCTTTGTGAAGGGCAGGGCACCCTGGAATGGGTTCACCCCGAGAGGGGGGCCCGAGCTTTGGAAAGTGTCACGGTCACCGGACTTAATTCCCGTCCGGCCACCAGGTCAACCCGGAGCTCCCCCGAGCGGTAAGGGGGTGGACGGACCCTCCTCCGCCGAGGGTCACCCTGCCCGCCTCCCTGCCCTGGGCTTCATTCCCATCCGGCCACAATTTACTAAGGCTAATGGTGGATTTTCCATCATTGACACTTTTGAAATTAAGATTGGATGGATTTCTAAAAGATATGCTCCAGGAATTATTTGGGGGAAACTTCTAGAGGAGGTCAGATTAGATGATCACAAAGGTTCCTTCTGGTTTATGAATCTATGAATACAGAGAGGACAAGTTTGGGCAGGGGGAGGGGTGGGAAGAGCGAAGAAGAGAAGGAAAAGAGTAGATTAGGACAAGGACTCTCACGTTGTAAGGAGAGTGGTCACTTTGGATAGGCTATTACCAGCAGGAGAGTGAGTTTGTGTCTGTATGTGTATGGGGGTGGGGGGTGAGAGAACCTGAATTTGTGCAGGAAATGGCCCACCTTGATTATCATATACATTGTGAAGAGAGTGGTCACTTTGGATGGGCTATTACCAGCAGGAGAGTGAGTTTGGGGGTGGGGGTGGGGGAAGGGTGAGAAAACCTGGATTTGTGCTGGAAATGGCCCAACTTGATGATCACTTTAGATAAACTATTACCAGCAGGAGAGTGGGGTGGGAGGAGGTATTGTTTCATGGTCTCTGTGCATATAATGTCTTCTGCAGTTTCCACAGTATGCATCCGATGAAGTGAGCTGTAGCTCACGAAAGCTCATGCTCAAATAAATTGGTTAGTCTCTAAGGTGCCACAAGTACTCCTTTTCTTTTTGCGAATACAGACTAACACGGCTGTTACTCTGAAATCTGGTGAGACTGGGATTGAAGGGGGTGGAGGAGAGAAACTCACTCTCTCTGGGGGAGGAGAGGCTGGGACTGGATGGGCAAGGGGACTAAGACGGGTTTGACAAGCCTGGGAGTGTGTAGGCTAAGAGAATGGGACTGGAACAAGAATTGAGCAGTGGGGAAAAGACAGGACTCAAGCAGGTTAGATGGGGCAGACCAGAAGAGATCAAGATTTGGTTGGGGGGAGGGATGCAGGGAGGGAGAACAGGAAGAAGCATTTGTGCTCACTAAAGCACACTTCCCATCCAATGCTTGGAATGGTATCCAAGTTTCCTGAGTCTCACCATTCCTCTGCTCTCAGCAAACATCTGTGAAACCCACTAGCAAAATGTGTCTCTCTTCCCCTTCAGTGCACAGAATAAGGCATGGTTCCAGAGGGGTAGATGAGGGGGAGAATAGTATGTGATCATGTAACCAAGGACTATCAAAATGCACATGCATAAGAGTTGTAAACAACCACCACAATTCTGGTATTTCCTAATGTAGCGGAGTGACAACTCACCGGCGTGGCCCCTCCTGCTGGTCATCTTGGGAATTAGTTCTTTCCAGCCTTCAGAGCACCTCTGCAGGCCAGTGTCTCACCTGCCACTGGCCCTGTGTCCCTCCCAGACCCCGGTGCCCTTTTCCCTCAGGATTCTGCCTCAGCAGTACCCCCACACTCTGGGTCTCCCCTCCCAAGGGCCCCCCCAACCTCTAAACCCACCTTGCCACAGTGGCTACTGCCAGTCATCATCTAGCCCCCGCTCACTGGGGCAGACTACAGTGTAATCGCCACTCATCATTGGCAAGGGGTTAGGACCTGCTGCCTTTGCCTATCTCTGGGCTGCCCCTCTGCAGCCCCAGTACCTTTGTAGGCCTTCACCAAGGCCTGCGCCTGGGGTTTTACCAGGTTGGAGCTCTCCTGCTCCCTCTAGCTTTCCCCAGCACTGCTCCACCTCAGGTACTTTGCTCCTAGGCAGCTAGCCCCTCCCACTCCAGGGCTAGAGTGAGACTCCTTCAGCTCCTGGCCCCCAGCCCTCTTATCAGGACCAGCTGAGCCATAAAATGAGCTGGCCACACCTGTGGTCAGCTACTCAGGTTCTTTCGCCCAACTGTTCTTAATCACTTTCCCTACAGCAGCCCTCTCCAGGGCTGCTTTTATCTCCTGTTCTGCAGGAGTGGAGCAGCCTCCCCACTACAACTAACTTTTGAGTGCTTGACTTTGCAACCAAATATTATTTTGATGTAATTAAATGTGTAATAAGTATACAGTATATGATTAAGATAAGGTGTTGCAGATGGAGAACTTTTAGCTCTTAGTAGTTGAATGTTTTTGCCTTTATTTTTGTGTAGATCTTAGTTCTTCTGGACATTTTGATGATCATGATTCTATTCCCTTTGATGTCAGTAAGACTTCTGCCACTGACATAAATAGGTCCTTTGACACCTTATCTAAAATCATCATCAGCTCATTTTACTGAATTTTCAGTTTGCTTGCCCAGGTTTAGATAGGCTCTTTTTGTCTTCCAACATGCCTTTTCATTTCAAAGAATAGTGCTATTAATGTGCGAGTGTGAATCTCTTTTCAGAATGCTCTGAAGTCATAACATTTGTCTATCCTTTTAAAATTGGCAAGGAGAAAAATACATTTTTTATGCTAAATTGATTATAACAACATTAGAGACTATATTCAATTTTAGGGAAGTTCTCAATGATTTGACTCATTAAACTCACCTCCATTTCATATACTAATGTGTAAAACCTAGAAACAATACTGATTTTCCCTGAAGAGTCTCACTAATTTGCAATCCTGCTAGGAAAATCAAATGTAGCACACAGCAACTTACTGTAGTTAATGTCTCTAAACATCACACTGTGCATCAGATTACAAATAAAACCATCAGTAGGAACAAATATTGCAGAGAACGATCATATCCACTGTAAAAGTCTGATTTTTCTTCCAGCCTCACAATGGAGAGTAATACGGTAGTGCAGTTTTTACAGTGGTCTTACATCCACTCTTTTCAGTCTGGGGCCAAAGAGATATTATTTCAAAAAAGTCAGTGGGCCACAATCAGTATTTTGGAGCTAATTGTTTGGGCTATTCTCCTCCCTTCGTTCAGGTGGCACACAGGAAGCAGAAGCTGCATGCACGTCTCCTTCTGGGGACCCCTCCAATGTGTGGCATTTCTCAGTGGGCAGAGCCAGGGTATTTGGCTCCTACACCACTCATCCTGTAGTAGCCACTAGTGCAGGGCCCATGTCAGAGTGTGGGAAGGGGGGTAGGAGGAGTGTCTAGTGTGCCTTTGCTAACACTGAAGATGGGTGTTGGTTCTTAGTTTCCCTTTTCCTCTCCCCTCGGCTTCCTTTGGTTACTATATAGAGGTGAGGAGGCATTCTTTCTAGGTGTTCTCATAGGCTTAGGTAGTACCAGTCAAATGCCTATTCTGTTTCCTCTGAAGCTCCTAGAACCTAACAGGAAGGCAATGGAGAGCTCTCTTCTTGCTCCTCTGCGATTGTTTGCAGCATTGTCCAAAGAAGGAATTTCTGAGCAGCTACATCAGAGAAGGGACCGCCCGTGATCAGAGCGCTCTCAGGTGATCCTGCAGGGGAACGGGAGGGAAACAACTGGGGACATTGCACCCCATATCTCCTTCACATGATTCAAACACTTCACTTTAAAAGTCACAGGGGACAGCTCCTGGAACATGATTATTAATTGAGAACAAGTGCGAATATTCTTGTCACAGCTACCATCAAGGGCTACAGTTTAGAGCCTCCAGGACCACAAGCAACCCCTCCAGGTCACAAATAGTGTGTTCACCGCATGTTTGTACACTCCGTCAACCATTGTAAGATGTCATATAGCACTGAAGCACACATGATTACCAAAGAATTCTGAAGGAAAGAATGCAGGAATCAAAGCCATGGTTCCTGGAATCTTACTCATGAGATATCCAAAAGAGCTGTAAGTTAGATATTTTGTAATTACTAAAATGTGCATAAGTCTATGTACTTAGTTACATGCTACCTACAGTTAAGTCACTAGCAAGCATTCTCTTTTCACTTGTGTGTTATGGTGTATGCCTATGGTAAACTCAATTTGTGAAACAGAGACAACATATATAGTGAGTGAGCGATCAGTTTATGGAGATAAGTAGGAGAAACCCTATATAGCATTTTCTTCCAGTGGCTTCATACCGCCAAGGGAAATAACAAAAAACTTATTCGGTGGAGTTTAGCTCTCCAAGATTTTGATTTCGACATACAGCACATTTCAGGAGCTTCTAACAAAGTGGCTGATGCACTCTCCTGTGAAAGTTTCCCAGAATCAACTGGTCCAAATCGTCCTTAAGATGTGGGAAATTAGTTAGTTTTTATACAGTTAGTAGTATATTTAGAGGTGCATGTGTCTTATTAACTCTGTTTTCTCCTAGAGCTCCAGGAAAAAAATCACAGCCAGTGTTTCACCCCATCTGTGATTTGGGGGGCATCTCATAAATATAAAGGGAAGGGTAACCAGCCTTCTGTATACTGTGCTATAAAATTCCTCCTGGCCGGAGGCAACATCTTGTTACCTGTAAAGGGTTAAGAAGCTCAGCTAACCTGGCTGGCACCTGACCCAAAGGACCAATAAGGGGACAAGATACTTTCAAATCTTGGGGGGAGGCTTTTGTTTGTGCTCTTTGTTTATGTGGTTGTTCTCTCTTGGGACTGAGAGAGGCCAGACAGAAATCCATCTTCTCCAACCCATCCTAATCCAAGTCTCCAATATTGCAACCAGTATAGGTAAGCCAGGCAAGGCAGATTAGTTTATCTTTTGTTTTATGTGAATTTTCCTTGTGTTAAGAGGGAGGTTTATTCCTGTTTTCTGTAACTTTAAGGTTTTGCCCAGAGGGGGATTCTCTGTGTTTTGAATCTGAATACCTGTAAAGCATTTTCCATCCTGATTTTACAGAGATGATTTTTACCTCTTTTTTTTTTTTAAATAAAATCCTTCTTTTAAGAACCTGACTGATTTTTCCATTGTTCCAAGATCTAGGGGTTTGGGTCTTTGATGATTTTGTAACCAATTGGTTAGGATATTATTCTCAAGCCTCCCCAGGAAACGGGGTGTGTAGGGCTTGGGGGGATATTTTGGGGGAAGACGTCTCCAAGTGGTCTCTTTCCCTGTTCTTTGTTTAAAACACTTGGTGGTGGCAGCATACTGTTCAAGGACAAGGCAAAGTTTGTACATTGGGGAAGTTTTTAACCTAAGCTGGTAAGAATAAGCTTAGGGGGTCTTTAATGCGGGTCCCCACATCTGTACCCTAGAGTTCAGAGTGGGGAAGGAACCCTGACAAGGTCCATCATACAGCTCTTCAGTGGGACAAAGATTCATGCTTACTGTAATGCAGTTCATTATAGAGGACTGAAAATAGAACTATTGCTTATACACCTGGTATGACATATTGAAATCATATCATGATGTAATTCTTAAGAAAACAAAGCTGTTATATATTACCATAATTATCCTTGTCAGTCAGCTATTGCTAGAAGTTTATTCTGTAACTAAGAACGGATAGACTTTAATATCATTAGTGACAAAGCGGTGAGTGAATAGGCTATTTTGATGCTATTAATAATTGTGGCTCCAAATATCAGACCATAAATCTCTCCCCCCCCCCCCCCCAAGTGACCTGGGAGACCACTCACTTACTTACTTAGCATGGTCTTTGACAAAGGGGCTGGCCTAATGGCATTTTACTTAACCCCACTTCCAATGTATTTGAAGCCAGCTGAGTTGCTCCATCCTGCATCTTCTGGGGTAAGCCAACTGGCTTACCTCCCCTCCCCCACGTCCTGCAGCCTCAAAGAGCAGCCAGGTAAGCCTCTCTTCCCATAATCCTTTCTTCATTAGTTTTTGGGAGCAGACAGCCTTTTTATTAGCAGTAGGTGGAGTGAAAGACATTGCTATTCTTTCTGACTCCAGCCCTGCATTGCTCCTTTAAGTCTGGGATTGCAAAATGCCTTAGAATGCAGTAGATGAAAAGGAAATTCTTTTCTCACATGAACTCGTTTAGTTTATGAATTCTAATTCATCACTATTCTTATATGTAATGAAGTAGGAATTTGAGCTGCTATGGGATATGCAACAATGGTTGGCTTCCTTATCTTGTGACATACATGGACATGATTATAGTTTACTGGCTTTCCTATTAGCTCTCTGGGTTTTTCAAGCATTCCCCTAGCCATAAAAGGTCACAAGCTCCTGTTCAGTAGCCCTGTCAGAAACACAAATTTAAACATCTGCAAATATAAACATAAAAAGAAATTAAACCATATAATTTATGTTCATTCTGGATAATCCCTTCTACACTTGTCAATGTCCAGTAAAGAGAAGTTAGAAAAGTATTGAAGTGTGGTTATATGAAGTATGTAAATAGAGCAGAAGTTTATCTAACGTAAAGCTATAAACATAAGTTTGTATTTTCAGCACCTGAGTATTTAGTAGAGTTCTGTGTAGAGATGTCACAGAACATACTACTCCTAGAAGTGCAGCAGATGCACCATGTATAAATTAGAGTGTTAGTTCTGTATTTAAATTTGGGTCACTCCTATTAAGTCAGTGTACTTTTGTTTTGTTTGTTTTTTAACTTTTTAACACAAACTATAGCAGCCCTCGTACAGGTGCTCTTTACAGTGACCCAGAGTTTTTGGCAATACTGGTTGAGTAAATGAAAGATTGCCAGGGAAGGATGGTCTTATACAGGTAGACTGAAAATATCTGGATGGTCCACAGAAAGGCAAGGCAGTTATTTGTTTCTCAAATTTGGTGGAATGGCAGCATGTTCCTTTACAAGTTAGACCGCATTACATTTTCAAAGGGACTCATCTGCACCCATGATTTTAGATGAATGGTCCCTTGCCCTCACATGGGACAAAATTGAAAGAGCATTTACTTCTGCAGGTCACAAAGCTAAATATCTAGTTTGTAGGTTCAAGTTGTGTACACACATTCTAGCTTCTATAAGCTCAAATAATTGTGGGTGCAACCTGGTTGGTCAGACAGAGGCTCTTACTGAAAATTTTGCCCTGAAAGATTTTTTTACAACAAACTTCCATCATTGACAAGGATTTCGGCGGTATGTGATTTACATCAGGAGAGTCAGTGAACAGAAATCAATTATTTTGGTTATAAAATGGATAGTCTTAAAGTAATAAAAAGTGCCCATGTATATTTAATCCTCATCTTCAAAACATGGAATATGCATCAACTAGTCTTATTATGTAAAATAGCCAGTCTAATCAAGGTCATTTGTCCTTACCTCTGATTTAAATGTTTGACAGTGCTGAACAAGATCATTAAACATTCTATAAAAATTGAAGAGCAATTACACCCTGCACAAGAAATGCAAGCTGCCATGCATTCTGAGCAGCCACAAAACCTTTCCAATACATGGGTTGCAAGACATTTCCCCTCTACATTGGCATTATTCATAAAATAGCAAAATTAGTGATAGACAGAAGTTCAGAGGTCCAGTTCAGAAAAAAAATTCAAATATCCGAATGGCTACCTGATACATGTGTGCCTGCAAAAGGGAGATTATGATTTTCCAGAGATGCTAAATGCTCATATTTCATTTATGTACCTAGATATGAATTTAGGTGCCTAAAGGTGGGCAGCCAAGTTAAAATATTTTGGCCAAAGCACCTACTTTTTAAAAGGAGTCTCAGTGAGAAAGTGATTAATATTAGAAGAAATAGAATCCAGAAGATTTCCCCCCAACACTCTATAACCATTCTAAATGTTGGCTCTAATATACTGGATTAATTTTTGAAATCAGCGCATCTACTAGAAAAAAAAAGTAACCTTTTCCCCTTGCTGGAGTTCTTATACAATTAATTATTCTTATAGCAGACTAGTCTGTGTGCATGGCACTTTTTCTCTTTTAGAAGCAATTGCCTAGCTCTAGTATATTGCCAGTAGAGCTTTCTGTCCTTGCCTTTGTTGAGTCTATTAAAATTTGGTGAGTTCTCATTTATGATTTTCAAATTTTGTATTTATGGTCATCTCGAAACTGAAATCTGTACCCATCATTGCACCTAAGGTGAGGACTGCTATTAGCATTTTAATGAAACTTATATTATCTGGACTCCTTTAGAAATAGGAGAGAAGTAATTGAAAAATATGCAGGGAAACCTATTTACCTACTGAGGAAAGGAAAGGAGATTGTAGGTTGAGTTTGCCAGAATGCCTGAAGATCAAAAGATCCTGTTTAAAATAGATTGGTGTACAGAACCATATATATGTAAATTTAGACAACATCCTAGCCTAAGGGGAAGAGGGCAGACTTTCTTATCAAGGGAATGCATTTGAATGCACAGTTAATGTGTAACTGAAGAAAAAAATGAAAGGATGATCTGGATTGTAATCTTACTTATACCCATGTACATCAGGATTAATTGCACTAAAATAAATTGGGTAGTGCCAATTCAAAATGTGTGTAGTCCGCTCAGATATAGGCCCATACCTAAAAACCAAAAGGGAACTGGAGAACAGCAATGTTACAACCCTGGGTACTGCTCACTGACATGAAGAACAACATGTGGTTCCAGTTATCTGTTAAAGAAGGAACTAAGAATATGTTTACAGAGGCAAGCCCCAGCAAAGAGCCAGTTCTCAGCAGCACATTGTCTCTAGCATTCATCGTTAATTTCCTCATGGTTAATTTTGTAGTGGGAACAACAATAAAAAAAATCACTGAATCAACTGTTCGTAATAACCAGTTACATTCTAGTAGGCACATTAAAGAGGCCTACGACAACTACATGCAGACTAACTATAGAAATCCCAAGAGCATTGCGGACATCCCCATTTCAACACTATTATGTATCACCAACCACAGTTTCAGGTCATGTACATAACCCAGAACGGGGTATGGGGGGGGGGGGGGGGGAACGTTCTGATGTTTGCACAAGTCATTCAATTTCTTTGGAACCTTTAAAATTTTTCAAATTATGTAAGATCACACAGTGTATGCATTGCAGCATGTTTTGATTAGAAGTGTGCTAGGAGCATTTTCATTCTTTCCTAGATTTCTCTCTTCTACCAAAAAAGAAAAAAAAAAAAAAGAGTTCTTGTCAGAAAATTAGAACAGAGTAAAACATTTCTGAAGCAAATCTGTGAAGTCACCTTTTATTTTACATGACATAACTCACCCCTCCAGAAAAGGTACTGATCAATAATAAATTTTGCTTAAAAATAGCCATTTATAATATTATTTGTGTTACTGAAGTTTAGTTAATGTTTGTTGGCTGGTTTTCATATGCCTTTCTTCCCCACCCCCAGGTACCTCTATGGTGCTGTGTTAAATGACAACTTAATTGAAATCAGGATGTACAAGGTACAACATACAATTAAAGAACGTAAAATTAACTTTCTTGGTTTCTGTTTATTATATACATATTCTTGACACAAACAAATCAGCTGCTTCATTTAACAAATATAAATCCATCCACAAAGAGAGTGCTTCTAAAAGCACTGATATGTAAAGAGGATTGAGACTATGAGCATCAATTAAAAATATAATGTTGAGAAATGTGGAACAACTGGGCAAAAAAAAAGGTAATGGCAGTAATTCTGCATCCAATCTAGAGGCAAAGTTATCAATGACAAGAACTGGGCAAAAAAAGCAGTTACATTTCAATGAATATTCATTAGAGCTTTTAAGGTCCTGACCCAATAATATCCTTGGAAGTCAGAGTCCTTCCATTTTTCATATATTGGACTGGCCCCATATGAATTCACTGCAACTACTTTCTTGCCTCTTTTGTGGTTATATTCCATAAATGTTACTTAAAAGTTTGAGCCACCAAAAATACCCATTGGGAGCACATTTCAAAGGTGCATATGCAAGAATTAACAGATGCCAAATTTTAAGTTACAAAGGTAAGTATTAGCACCAGAAGAGCTTGTGCATTCATCCAAACAGAGCAAAAGTTTGTCCAATGTATCTGACCTATCACAACTAAGCTATGCAGCTTAATTGTTGAATAGTCATGATCAAGCTATAAAGTAAAACTATTCTCAAAAGGTGTCATTTAAGTAAGTTTGAGCAAATTTCAATATGTTTGCTGATATTCTAGGAGTTGAAAGAAAGGCTAAACTCGCTGAATAAATTGCTCAGGCCAATTATTCACTCAGTTCTCATGACAACATGCTATAGACAAGAATAGCACATGGAAATGAAATATAGTTTTATTTTTATAAGGTCTTCCCATCAACATCCTCAGAGCTGTATTTCAGATCATAAATAAATAGAGCAGAACTTGCTGCTATCAGTTATACCAGTGCCATAAAGAACAAATTATAAAAAGGGTTTAATATGATGCGATGGTGTAAAATAGGCCCTAAGGCCCCAAGCTGCCTAGAGAGACTGTGTGAGATGCAGCCAATCAGGAAAGAGGCTGCAGGGAGCAGCCAATCAGAGTCCCACAGGCCCCTATAAAAGAAGTTGAAGAGCTAAAGTGAGTTCAGTCTGCTGACAGGGACCAAGAAGTGCTCCTGGCTGGCTGCAGGAGCTACAAAGCAGGTAGTTGCTGCCAGGGACTGGGGGAGCAAGGAAGGGACTTGACAATAAGGGCTGCAGAGAAGTGGCCCAGGAAAGCACAGTTAGTTAAAGGGACATGGCTGCTACTTAGAGGGTTCCTGGGTGGGGCCTGGAATAAGGCGGGCCCAGGTCCCCACCCCCAACAGTCACTGGGGAAGTGGCTATCCCCTGAGAGAAGGGAATTTAGACAGGCCCAGGGAAGGGACTATATGTGAAAAAGTGTTAACCCCCCAGAAAGGGGGCCAAACTGAGACTGACCTAGTTGGAGAGCTGGGGTCAGAGGACTAAAGGGCAGGCAAAGAACCTCCAGGGAGGAAGCACTAGGAGTGTGACTCTATCCCGGAGCAGGAACCTTTGCATGCAAGCTGGCGAACTAGGGTACTGAGAAGCCCTGTTGGTCAAAATTAGGACTGAGCCTGGGGAGTCTGTGATGGGCCCTGTTAGACTGTTAAAGGATTGAGCCTACAGGACACTGAGGGCATTGTGATAGGCCTGATTGGACAGTATACCCTGGAAGGAGCTTGTTTGTTTGTTGTGCACATGGACAGAGTGTGACTCAGCCAGAGGGATGAGTCACTGAAGACCTGCCTGACTAGCACAGTGTCCAACAGGAGGCACTATGAGGGGAGAAATTGAGAAAATGCAGGCACACCCACGACCAGAAAGTGTTCGCAAGAGGTGGGTGCCACCCCATTCTATGTAGGGAAAACAGAGATGGAGTAAGAATAGAGGAAAAAATGTCAACATTTCTAAAAAGAAAAGAGTAATACTAAATTGCCAGTCATGGGATTCATTTTTAAAATAAAGAGATATTCACAAGGAGTAGCAATGCACTGGAAATACAAACATGCCAGAAAAAAAGGACTATAGTCTTCTGAAAGATCTTGTAACTGGAGCTTCTCCTCACAAGCTTAATACCATTGAGTCTGCAAACCAAAAACAGTTGAGACTTTTTTTTACACTTATGTTAAAATAGTTTCCTGTGAAAGGATGTGGAATTCAGACCAAGATGCATAGTACCTCCTGGCTAAAGCATCAGTGGTAAACCATAACTTAACTGCAGTTATGGGCATGGTTGGATTCCAGCTAAAAGCATTACATAGCACAGATTTGGGATCCAATTCTGTAATACTGAGCACCTGCAGTTCCTATTTAAATCAACAGGATTTGTGGTATTGTCAACCCTTGGTATATTGAAATACCTGCAGAACTGGGACCTTAATGAAGCGTTTGAATGGTCACTGGATTGTCCCCTTACTCTTTGGTCACTTGTTTTAGTTCAGTAGTTTAGCTGACAGTGATTCTCATTTAGCCTTTTATCTTTAAAGTGGTGTGCTAATGCATTTTAATTCAACCTATGGCCAAAAGTGTGACTGATAACAAGTAGGCCTGCTGCAATGGTGGCTAACCTAAGAAAACCTGGTCCCCTGCATTTCACCTTTAAGTATGGTCAGTTCCAATGCCTTTGAAGAGCACAGCTGTTTTGGTCATGAAGATTATGGTCATGATGAGAGACATTGTTTAAGAGGTATCTCTGCCCCAGCCTACTAGTGGCCTTGAAGATCAAGACAAGGACCTCGATTTGAATCCAGGAGCAAGTACAGAGCACAAAGCACTGGGGTAATGTGTTCTCCTCTCCTGAGTTGGTTAGAAAGTGGTCTGCTTCATATTATGCTATCTGGGACTTTTTCATGATATGCACGGTCAGCCCCTTGTATATTGTGTTGCAGTAATCAACCCTGGATGTGATAAATACATGGATCAGTGTGTCCAGGTCCACATCCCACAGGAATGGACATAACCTCCTGAATAACCGAAGATTGAAAAATACATTTGTGTTTGTTGGAACTATATATCAGTATTCAGGATTAGTACGTAAGGAGTCTGAGACTTCCTTATCTTGATAAGAGGGTAGACTGCCCAACCAAAAAATTCCATAGCTTCTCCATCAACTGAGGGTATCACTTGAGAGAGGAAAAAACACAAAAGCAGCAAACCACAGATGCATTCATGAAAGACAGACCTTTCAGCTAGGACCACTGTCAAGGTTGGGTTTTACTGGAGGTGGAGGGAGGGGAAAACAAGGGTTGATCCAACAACCTTGACAGTGTCCTTTTAATTTGAAGTGATTTCGCAAAGATAAAAACTAGGAACTATTCAAAATGATTAGTGCTGTAATTAAAGAGCTGAATTACAGTCTGTTGTTAGAGAAATGTGAACAGATGGTACATACATTACAAAGACTTTAGTAAAACGAGGTGTCTAATTAGTTCACTACTAATAGTACTTCCTTTACAGAATATATGACACTTGTGAATGAGATATCCACAGGAATCAAGTAATTTTAATGTAAATGTATATTTTACCCTTGGGGTACTACTTTCTGAAATTGAGTGTGATTCTTGAGCTGAAGGAATGTGATGCCCAAACTTCACACAGAAACCTTATAAAAAAGTAAGGAGGGATTTTTCGATACCTGGGGATGAAAAACAACATTATAATAAAATACTTTAAATGGTTGCTGCCATTTCAGGCACCAGATATTTATAATCTTATGGAAATTGTCTTGGATTCTAGTTGACGGCTTTTACAAAACATCCATGATTCCAAAAAAAATGGACTACATGTAACTTAATATGGCTTTTCTATATTCAACTTTTATGATTTTATAAGCAACAGGAGAAACAGTCACAGTTTATCAATAAAGCTGAAAACATTCAGACACTACATGCAGTAGCAGTCATCCAGCTAGCTCAAGAGCCAAAAGTTACTTCACAAATCATGAGATATGTTGTCACCTGTATGGAACAGCCCGCAAAGAGAGAGATGCCACTGGAAATGCCCTTTGGTTCATAGAGTTTCCTGTGAATTGGCCTGTTGGAAGTGAGTAGGAAGAGGAGACAGGAGGTTCAGACCTCTAAATTCATGGATGCCCACAGATATATGGGAAATCCCATACATCTCAGAGCATCTTAGAGGCCCTGGACATCCACACAAAGGCACAGAGTCAGTACCCCGGGGTCCCACACCCAGAGCTGCACAGCTGTCTCAGGAATCCTACTCGGTTGTAGCCCCACCAAGGGGCTCCCTAAAACCAATTTCAAGAGAGGTGGGTCACTGTCTTACAGAGTCAGCATTGTCTTATGTGAGGAAAACCCATGAGTTTTGAGAAGGGACTGCGCTGCAGAGGGCAAATGACCTCTGACACCACGGAGCAGAAGGGCACCTTGGGGCTTTCGTGGAATTCGGGGAAGTGCCCAGGAGCTGCTTTTTGTTTCATGCCCCTATGCCACCCCACAAGTATCTAGTCTTGCTAATCTCTGTTACTGTAGTGGAGGGGCTAGACTGTACTAACAGTGAAGATGAGGATACATGGATAGAAAGTACATGAACTCAGGTTATATTTGCTTGTGTTCCATTATAGACAGAGATCCCCCCAAAATTGCACAATAGAAAAGAGGAAAACTATAGGGAGACATTTGCAAGCACTTAAGAGGCCATTAAATAAATGATTACCAAATAAGGTGCAGTACTGAGTCTAACAACTAAAGGCAAATGAATAAGTGCAACACTGAAATGTTTTTTCCCTCCATAGTCAAATGGTTTAATGTTCCATTTCCAAAACAATGCGATAATATCAGGCTCATTTTCTTCATTCTCATACATGTTTATGCATGCTCTAAGACACATTTCTATCACTAGGAAGGATCCATCAATTTAATTTGAACATACCTAAGTGCTTTATAATTTATATTGGCAACTCATGAATTGCCAGAGAAAATATAAAAACAAAGGGGTTAAAAAACTTTACTGAGCTTCGTCAAATTATTTGGAGAGTTAGATCAGGTTTTCACACAGATTTTGCATCAATATAACTTTCTTGATAAAAAGAAAACGCAAAACATTAACCACTCAGCACCAGAATGGATAAGGCCATAACATCATTTCTTGCCAGTAAGGATTTGTCTAAACACAAACGTTGTACCACTGTAACGCTATCAGTACAAGAGTGCTTATTGTTGATGTAGCTTTTTCCAGTAGGTGAATGGGAATAAAACTATACTAATATATTAAGGCAGTTTACTGCTGGTATAACTGCATCCACAGTAGAACTGTATCAGTATAACTATTTTGGTTAAAAAAAAAATATCAGATGTCTAATTAAAATAGTCATATGAATATTTTAATGAGGCATCAGATTTTTTTTTAAACCAAAGATAGGGCTATGAATAGAGCCACTGAAATCAATGAGGCTATTCATGTGTTGAAAGTTACATGTGCCTAGGTAGCTTGTTGAATCAGGGCTTTATTTATGAGAGCTCACTTACGAGTAACCTGTATGCTTCTACAGCCGGTGAGCTGCCCACAGCTCCTTTAATTATTCTTTACAGGAGTTTTATTTGATTAAGATGTGCCTGAGCTGCAAAGTTCAAGTATGTTCATATCAGTGTTTGATTTGCCCATTACAGAGAAGAACTAACCACAAAGTTGAACCTAGACTCAGCTGTGGGTCGGAGGGGGCTAAAATGACTAAGCCACCTTTGCACCGTCATATTTCTGGGCTGCTCGGAAGGCCAATATGGCAACCAGCACAATTTAGAGAACTGAAAGCCAAAAGTTGCCTAAGTTACATCAGCCTGGCTCTACTCTAGCCCATCACACTGACCCACTTTTCCTACTCCACAGCTTCACCCCTAGCCTATGTCTACACTGGAGTTTGCAAGGGAGTATTCAGAATAGCAGCCTGCAGCTAGTTTTCTCAGTTCCTACAGCACCAAGGAAATTCTCCCCTGCTCAGATCTGAGGCTTTTAGAGACCTCACCCTGCTCTGGCCCTTTTCAGGGACTGGAGTGAGGATGGGAAACTCACCTGTAGTGTCCAAATTTAGGGATTAGCCTGTGTTTACTTTCAAATCTTCATAGGAGTCCTCGAACTGTCTCAATTTGTCACTAACATCAAGGACATCACCACATATTTAAGAACCATATCTTGTAAACAATCTGACTTCCATACTTCACAAGGAGTTCTACCTCTGCCCTTACGACTCTGAGGAATTGAAACGGGCTGCCTGTTTTGCCGAGGTTAGGCATAATGGTGTTATTTTCTGACACACATGAACATCAATGGCTATCCTTGCACACTACTAGTTCTACTGCAGTGAGTAGGCAAGCAAAGATAAACGTTGAAACTATGACAGTAACGATACCAGTAAAAGTGCTTTGGATAATCCCTTTCACCTCACACTTTTTCAAAGAAAGCTGAATACATTGTTAGGCTGATCTCTTATCAGAGGCCTAACCTCCTTTCAACTGTGAAAACAGGATTATAGAGCTTAACTGGTAGCCTGTGATTCACTACTATTATGACTGGAATTACATGAGGAAGAAATAGCTACAGGAGCTCATCCTCTGGCTAGGGTTGGACATTTGCAAGTTCCAGTGTGTTCTATTTTTCAGCTGCATAATGTCTGTCTGTCTCTCTCCCTCTCAAAACCAGTTCAGAGGCATATTATTTGGACACTTCTCCAAAACAAAAAACTAACATATGGCCCTATAAAACTTGAGTGTATACATTTAAAGTGTGCCACCATCCATTTCTGGTTATTTCCTCCACATTACTTACCTACCATACACACTTACTGTCTCCCTATACAGTAACAAAAATATATGCTGCAAGCAACATACAATTATTATATAAATCAATCTTTCACACAAGAAACTGCAATCCTGCCTATTCAGCTCTAAAAACCAGCTTAACGGGATCCCTCTTTGTTGATAGTAGTAGTATGTTTCATATCCTACCTGTGGGCCAGCCACTAGCAGGTAACATCCCTCATGCACTGCCTTGCCCACACAACCTGCTGGCTGCCTTGTCTCCCACCAGCCAGTGGATGGGTCACTCACCTGCTAGTCGTTACATGATTTGCTCCCAAGGAAGAGCAGAGTACATCAAGAGCTGCAGTGGGAGGTAAAGCAGGTGAGAATGCAGAAAAAAACAGATGTTTTTAAGTTTCTAAGGCCCTGACTACTTCTCTTCCTTTCCAGACAATAAGAACAATTCAGCAGTGGAAAGGGATTTGCAGCTTTCCTCATATTATCACAAAGTCTTGCATATTCCCCCTTCCCTTATTTTGTTAAAGTCATAAATAGGATTAGAGGGACCAGGTAGTTTAGGAGATCTAGCTACCAAACCAAATGATGTGGGACTTACAATAGCTGGTTAGAGAACATTGAAGAGGACATGAGTGAAACGTCAAGTGAAACTAATGGATGTTAGACATCTTAATGCCTTTGAGGATCTGGGCCAAATGCATTATTTTTGTCTCAGCCACAGAAATCTTAAAACACTATAATTGTTTATAGTTTACTACAGCGATACTATTCCTTGGTTTGCCAGTCGACTTGGGGTCCAAGAGCTTTTGCTCTACTGAAAAGCAATAAAAGACACGGTTATCTAATTGGATTCGCATTATTACATCTCAGTCCTCTAGAATTCTCCATGAAAACTGCAGCTTGACCATGTAAGTGATTTGTAAGGCTTTGACATCCCACTATCTACTGCATAAAGTTTAGTGGTAAATAAATTGCCTTGATAATGGAAACAATGATAAAATAGCACATAATCCTCAAATACCAAGGAATTAGGAGTTACAGAAAAAGACATGCTGTCTTGCCGCTATACAGTGGCCACAAGTAGCTTATCAGAAAGGAAGATTAGAGTAAATAAAAGTTTAAATCCTAGTGTCAATGCTTATTGGGTCACATCATGCCTTTGGGTCACAAAATATCATGCACTAAGGGTGAAATCCAGGAACCAGTGCTGAGCTCAAGCAAAGGGCTGTGCATTGATTCTTTCTGTATGGTCTGAAGGGAAATCTAATCCTCCCTTCTGGGGCCACAGAACGGATGCACAGCTGTTATATCTCTAACTAGGCTCACATCACCATTTCAGCTGCTCCCCATCAGGCTAATTCAGTCCAATAGGAGAGAACCTTAATGGCCTTAACAAGGAGCATACCCTGCAATGGAGAATTCTCTGAATGTCCACTCATCCCAAAATACTGACAAGCAGGGAGCTCCCATGGATCTTGACTCTGCCCCATGTAAGGCACACATATGCTATGTGCAATCTCCTCAAATCCTGTCCCTCCTTGCACCAGGAACTACGCTGGCTCTGCTGCCAGTGGGATCTCCACAACTACAGAAACGGAGCCAGGCTTTGGCACTAAGGGGGAAAGTGCTCTGCCTAGTATTAACACAGCCTCAGTTTGCATGGCTACAAATAATTTCAGCCACACTTTCCACCCACAATTATTTCTACCCACTGTGTTATAGAGTAAGTTCTTCAGGAAGTGTAGTGATGCCACACTTTCTATGCACTCCAAGTAGTCTTTGGTTACCTGTGACACATTCCTCAGTTAGTGAGACACTACATGATACCAGGAGTGGAAGGGACAGGGTTCTGGAAGAGCCAGTGAGAGAGGTAGCATCGAAATACCTATAACAGAGCCTGTGTAACTTCAAGTAACTTCCCCACAAGTCTTGAAAATCAGAGGAAAGGCTGACTATGCCGGGAAACAGTTCAAACAGTAATTTGAGCTGCACATGAAAGCCATAGGAGCAAATAAACTGGAGGATGAGCAAAAGATTGCTCTGCTCTTAACAGTAGCAGGCAAAGAAGCCCTTGATGTACACAATGCATTCTAGACTGGTGGTGCTGGTGAGGAGAGAGGAATAATGAAAAATGTTTGAGGATCATTGTGTCCTTAGGAAGAGGAGAAACAAAGGTGTTACTCATGATAGATGTGTGATCAGGATGAGAACTCAGAATGAAGGGAAAACCATAAATGAAGGGATCACAGACTTAAAACTGAAAATTCAGTGAATGTGGAATATCGAAAGACAGACAGATTGTCCTGTGGTGCAACAACAAGATTCCGAACAGTTATTAGGTGAGATGGATTGACACTAGGAAGGGCAAAATGTAGGCACCAAGCAGCAGAACTCACACAAAACACCTAGTGAAATGCACAGAGCACATGACTTCAGCTAAACCAGCAAGGGAAAAGTTCACAGAAATTAAATTGCCTGAGGACAGAAACATGGAATGCAGGAAACAATGATGGCAATGTGACAACCAGCAGGAGTATAGGAATTTACCAGCATTTGAGCACATACATAGAAACTGTAATAAACCAAACCACTATGCAGAGAACAGCAGGAAAGTGTGTGTTTTTAGTGCATTGGAGAGGAAGGAATTATTTCTAAAGCATAATAAGGGAGGATGCTGAAAACTCAAAGTGTAGCTAATTAAAATGTACACAAATGGAACTTGAGACATACAAGACAGACACTGGGGCACATGTAATAATAGTAACTGAAACAGAGAGATGTAAAGAGCTCTTAAAAGGAGAAGAGTCAAAACTATCTATGAAGACAATAATGGAGGAAGAATTCCAGTGTCAAGAGAGTACACTGACATTTAATACAAAAAGTGAAATGATAAAACAAGAGCACCTGGGATGGTACACAGAGACTGGCAACAAGTCTTGGGCCTACACACGTGAGGTGCTTGGTCTCATTAAGATGTATATCAGATTCAGAAAGACAACTTAGAGCCAGATATCAAAGTATTAATAGCATCATATGAAGATGCTACAGGGTCTAGTAGGTGTGAAAATGTAAATTGAAGACAATGATTTGGGGCAGCACTTCCACTGAGTTCAGGAATATCTGAGTGTATGAAAATTGTGAGCGCTAATAACCCTAAACTGAATAAGGCCAAATTCAATTTCAAACAGTGGAAATAACATAACATACTTGGGAGAGACACTGACCTCCAAAGGAGTCTTGCTTGATCAAATATTCAGGCAATACTGACCATGCCAAGGCCTGAAGATAAAAAAGGAATTCAAAAGCTGTTAGGCGTGTGAATCATGTCAGTAAATTCATACTTCGCTCTACAGCTTGCACAACTCACCTGAGATATTGCCTCCACTGTCCACAAGACCATGGGTATGGTTACCAGAGCAAGAAAGTACAATGGTTTAAAAGCACATTCTGACTTCAGTTGCAGTGCTGCAATTTTTTGACTCACTAACAGATATCAAACTTTTCACAGATGCTTTGTAAGGAGCTCTGGGAGCAGTACTGTTACAGTGTCATGAAACTGATTAGTTGCCAGTCTCACATGCATGAGACTATGAAAGTCGCCAAAAAGATCTAGGCACAAATTGAGAAAGGAACACTAGATCTGGCACATGGCTGTAAAAGATTTCAAGACTTTTGTTTTGGTATGGTCCTAGCTTCAAAGCAGGAACTGATCACAAACTACTGATTGCTATACGAAAAGAGAATTGGAGAAGAACCACCAGTGATACAGTGACTACTTTTGAAAATACAAAAAAATGTATGACATGATCCTGGAGTTCCAACCTGGGCCTATTTAGTGTTAGCAGAACATTCAATACAAAGCCTGATGATCCAGAACAAGCAACAAAAATACATGCAAACATGATAAAAGCATCACATACAGGCACATAGGATGAATTGGAGATAGAAACAGCTAAAGATGAAATGGTACAAGCGATGATAAGTAAAGGAAGGAAAAACAAAACACCCCAACACTTCCCACTTGCATATTCCCACTATAGAAATGAGTTTTCAGTCGTCTCAGGAGTGCTCTAAAGGGAACACAGCTTGTGGCTCTCAGAGTGAGGAGAAGGAAAATATTGGAATGAATACATCAAGGGCCTCTAGGAATGACCAAGTTGTATTAGGGCCACAGATTAACAGTAATATCAAAGAAATAGGAAGCAGGTGTGGACCATATAAGTAGCACCGAAATTCCCCGCAGTGCTACCACACAAATAACTCACAACTCTATGGTACAAAGTTGGAAATGACATGTTCGGCTTAGGAAGACATGATCACCTACCTGGCAATAATGGACTACTTTTCCATAAGCAGTCACTTAAAAGATACCACAGTAGCAACAGTTATCAGGCACATTAAATTTGTATTTGCATGTCATGGAATTCCAAGGACTGTAATAACTGATCCTGGAGTTAGCTAAAATGGACAACTTTCATCATCAGACATCTTGTCCCAGACATCCTCAAATCAACAGATTAGCTGAATGTGGATTATGTACCCTGAAGAACTTGCTTGCAAAAATAAAGGATGCAAGAGAAGATCCATACTTAGCACTTGTCAGATATAGAGCAACACCACTGGAGTGGAAAGTCACCTGGTGAACTTCCTTACAACAGATGTATAAGTGCTCAATTACCAAATATGGGACAAAACACAAATGATGACTGAAGAGAATGAGGAAAAGACTGGGAAAAGTACAATCAGACAAAATAGTACAATAAAGGAGCAAGACCTCTTTCTCAGTTAAAAAACAGACCTGTTGAGAATTTGGCAAGATAGGCACTGATTAATCAATGCTACAGTGATCAAATAGGAGTTACCTCATTCGTACGCCGTTATCATAGATGAAGACAAAAATTTCACAAAGGAATGGGAAGCATTTGCTCAAGATGCCAGACCACTGGTCTGAGATAAATGAAGTGAGAGCAGACACACAAGTTGGGGGTTGGGGGGTGAGGGAAAAACACCTTACAGATCGACCCTGTTATTGACCATCAGACTGAACAGTCTGTTACAAACAAGGATTTGTCTAAAGAGGGTTTACAATACAGATCAGCACGACTGCTAGAACGTCCTAAAAGAATGAACAAAACATGTTAAGATTGTGTTAAAGAAACCTGAACGGTATATTTTTGATCCAGTTCTGAATAATTCATAGGATTTTACAAATAAGTGTGGCATTCAGTAAAATAAATGGAATAGACTGTCAGGGGAACTAAAAGAGGTGGCTCAATCATTTTGTGATCTACCTTTAGACATATGATGGCTTATATGCAAATCCAGATTAAGCTTACTGAAGTCTTAAGTGATCATTGTGCACCTACATCAAGATAGACGTTTCAGGTCCAGGATAGATTATACAGCAACGCTCAAGAATGAATGATTTTATTCTCTCAATCTCTCTATCATGAGCATTAATGGGCAAATCCTCCCAACATACAGGAGATGTTCCTCACAACATACATGCTTCGTTGTCAGTTATAGCGAAGATCACTGAAAGGAATTCCTTTGTTAAATAGTAGTAATTTGAAGACAATTAATGTAATGCACTGTTAAGGAAAAGTTAGCATATGTGACTCCATTTTGGTTTGGGGCCCACCTAAAAGCAAGCACATCATGCACCAGGAGGAATGTTCCTCAGATACTGCATTTCTGTGAAAACCCTCCCCCTTGTGTCCAGCCTGTCTCAACTCCCAGTTTCTGTTCTTTGTCTGTTCCTAACTCCCTGCCTCCTGGCCTTGTGATGTGGACCTCCCATCCTAATAAGAAAGGTTACTGATGCATTGCTTTAGGACCATGTTGTGTAGTTGAAGTAATAGTTTAGCACGGGGAATGTACCTAGCAGGGATAGGTGGTAGATAAGGAAAGGGTTTGTCTATTGGCTAAGGTTTCCAATGCACGAGGGCAACATGCTTTGCTAAAAGGTATATAATCTTTGTATAACCTGCATTTGGGGTCCCCTTCTGACTAGCAGGGGGGCACCACGCTCGAGCGTAATAAACTTAATATCTTTGGGAACTCTGCAATTGTGGACTTTGTTCGTGTGCCTCAGCCTAGACTCGAACTGTGCATGACCTATCAGGTATAATTCACAACAGCACATTGTTAGTACAGTCAGGACAAACACTTTTGAACCTGTTCATAGCAACTTAAATAAAAACAGGAACACACACACAGTGTACATTGATCAACATTTTCTGAAGCATGAGCAAAATCTCATTAAAACAAAGTGTCATACTGTAATCTAGAACTGGAACATCAAAGGATGTAATTAAAACTCAGGAATGTTTCCCTGTTCCTGGAGGCCTGTTTATGAGTGAATTGAGGTTTGTTAACTTTCCTCCCAGTAAAGGAGACTTTCAAAATTATTCCTGAAACTCAACCCACATTTGTGCGATGTGAACTTTTTAAAAGGTAAAAGCATGATTGGCAAACTAGCATTTTCTTCTAAATCTGTAAGAAGTGAAAATCGATTACTTATTTGATTAGCTACTGCTCAATGAACTGGGCCCCAATGTTAAAAGAAATGCATTTCTGAAAATGGCAGAGCAAGTTGGTTTGCTATAAAATATGTAAACACTGCTGAAACAGTGGGATAACTGTACACAGCATACTTATAGTTCATTAGTGAGGCATTGAGCTTTACACCATCTACTTACATCAGTAAAGTTACATTTTCAATTTATGTAAAATGTGTTTGTGTGTTCAAATATAAGGAAAAACATTAATGGTATTTCAAAAGAGAACAGTGGAAATTTCAGAAAGCCCACACAGGTGCACACTGAAAATATAATAATGAAAAACTGGTAGGGAGTATGGTCCAGTGCTCAGAACTGGGCACTGGGAGACAGGACTCTCATTGTATTTCTGACCCGTCTATTCACTTGCTGTGTGACTTTCAGCAACTCAGTTAACCTCTCTATGCCTCAGTTTATTCATGAAGATGGGGATACTACTACTAACTCACTTTAGAGATGTTGTCGTCATTATTTCCAGTAGTACCTGTGGTGTGGCTTGGTGCTTTTCAGATTACAAGGCAAAAATCACTGCCCTTAGGAGCTAACACTGAAGACAGAGACTGAAGGTAGTGGGACAGGATACAACATGCCTGTGCCCTGTTTCAAGTTTATCAAAAAGGTAGCAGCAAGCCACTTTCAAGAGCAATCTTTGTCAACAGCCTAAAAATTTCCCAGATGGCAGTATTGGTTTCACTGTTAGATCTGAAAGTCTTGGTCAAAAGATAGATCCAACAGTATTAACGGAGTCAAAGGGGTCAAAGATTGTACCTCTAGTAAGTGTGAGGGAAAATTAACAGGACTTAAAACTCAGGTCAAGGCCCTGACTTTGGTCAAGCTTGCCTGCAGGCTGTAAACTGAGATCCTGCTTGCTTATGCTTGTCAAGGGGTAGGAGAAGTCACAGTGTAAAGTCCCCAAAACAGAACAATAGTTTTCTGTGCATAAGGGGCATGAAGGGGCAGGATGGAAAAGTCCCCAGACAGAACAAATTTGCAATAGTCAAGCTTATGAAATATATAACCGCAACAGTTGTGCTAGAAAGGTCACTGAACGCAAAAGAACAGACAGTGAATAACAGGATGGGCCTAGTGGGGGAAACACTTGTTTTTGCTTTTGACCAGTGTTAATTTTGCAATGTATTCCAAATAAGGTAATTAATACGGAAGTATGTGTAATTGGTCTGTGGTTTTAAGCTTTAAAAAGCTGTATATACTTTGCATCGGGGGGGCAGCTACTTCGAGCTGTTAGCCCCCTGTGCTTGTAATCAATAAAAGGGCCTCAGGCCTGTTCTGATCCAAACACAACACGTGGTTAATTTTCCACCACAAAAGTTACAGCAGTTTATGAGCTCTACTGCTTCTTAGAGGACACAATGAGACAAAGATGCTCCTGGGAACATTAGTTCTGGTGCCTCATACTCAGGGGCATAGAGGTGATGGAGAGCCTTTTCCTTAGTGGTGGGATTCACTTTGAGTATTTTCCACACCTACAGCGTTCCTTTTAGTTGAACTTTATTTACTCAGTGAGGTGCAGAAGGAAGCTATATTTGCTCAGATTGAGACAGTTTCCCTGGTGGCATTACTAGCACAGGCCTTGAGACCAAGAGCTGATATCTAAAACAAACTGTACAGCAAATGAAGGTTTCACTGGTATCTGTCCCTTTTGGCAGGTTGCAGAGAAGGAGGAAGTCCCAAGACCAAGTTAATGAGTTAGGAGCACTGTCTGCTGGTGGCTGAGGGCAAGAGAGAAAAGAAAAAGAAAAGAAAAAAACCCTAGCAAAGGTACCTTTGGAAGAGGTTATAATTTATTTTAAATGAAAATCACAGAGAGAAGCATTCCGGTTTCCATATCGGAAATTGTTTAAGGGGAAAAAAAAAAAAAAAGATTTCTCTCCCCCTCTAGTCATTTGGTGCTTCTTAGGATCTGCTGAAGCCCAGACCATTCTCCTATTGTTAATTTGTCAGAGATTAAATTTCCCAAATATTCTGTGTGACACCTCAAAAATGAGCTGTCACACTTAAATCTCAAAGATCAAATGAAGTTTATTAAAAATAAGTTTCTAGGACTGGTTTTCAGACAAGTGGCAAAAGAAATTTAGATGAAATTTTATAACATGACTAACATCTATTGGTTTTAATCCAGTATCTCAAAAATGGAAGTATCTGGAACCTGCAAAGTTGAGCAAAGTGTCTGCAAACACACACATTTGACATGATTTTTAAAAGGATCTGGCAGAGGCTGGGGAAAGGGCAAAATCAGTTTTCTAATGGAAAGCATCTCAACCTTAACTATAACAGGCTACTACATTTTAATAATGAGAAGTTGAAGGATGCAGTATGTTAACAGAGATTCTACATTTAGGACTCTGGGTTCTATAGTCCATGAGGGAAATGAAGCTATAACACAACCATAAATCTCTTCTCAAAGGAGTAAGGAATAATAAGATGAAGTGGTACAGACATCTCAATTTTACACCATAAGACAGGCTCCTTGCTGCCCATGCAGGACAACTGCACAGCAAACACAAAATGCAAGAAAGCGCATAATGAATTTGATCATGAGACTCCTGAAATAATCCACATTGCATCCCTATGGATATCGTGATATTTGAATAAAAGTTTGTCTTTCCTGAAAAGTTTAGAGAGCAGTAACCTAAAGTATAGTCCAATGAAGGATTCTTCTTTCCTCTCCATTGCTGAGTTTGCATTATTGCTAAATTAATGAGATACAGAATTACAGAGATGAATGGAAGTTATTGACCTGAACTCATCAGCTTGCTGAGAATGCCATTATGTCCCAAGAATTCATACTACACTTGAATGGTTCACTACAGCTCAAAACCTGAGTGAAGTATCTGAATTAAATTTAGGTAGTGACATGATTATCAGTTTGAGCAGTTCAAGCTTATCAGAGCATTTACATGTAAAAGCTTGGGTAAGCTTGAATCAGCAATGTTGGCCATTACAATTTAACAAAACACTTAGATTGCTTTAGAATAATCCCAGTTGGTTAAGCCTAAAAAACAATGTCATACACAGCACTAAAACAAAACAAAAGCTATTGTCTTCCTATTACATATTTGTTATCATTCATATCATGGGTTTATCTTAGGAAACATCAAATGGAGGATCAAACAATTTCATCATGCACAGAAAAAAATGCTTATGAATTCATCAGCAATTTTTAATCAATGGTTTGTCATGGGATATGTCAGCAGTGACATTCTGCTGAACCTGCATCTCTCCCCACCACCATTATTATCAGGGTGATTTGGATTTTAGGTTTCAAAATAAAAGTCATTTATCATGTGATAATGATGGGCAGTTTCCTGTGACTGACTAGAGTACAATGTTTGTGTATTGTGGGCCACACACTGAGGTGATTTACTCTGTTTTTACTTAGACCCAGATCCTTTAAAGTATTTAGGTGCCTAACTTTTCTTTAAATCAATGAAAGTTAGGTGCCGAAGTACTTCTACAGGAAGAAAGGGAAAGGTCACATAGATGTAAGTGAAATCAAAGCGTGCATGGTCCATGGACAGGTTGTAGTAGATATAGACCTAGCTGTAGTGTGTGTATATAAAAAGCATGGGTCAAACACTGGATGGACTATTGCAGAACACCCAGAAGCTATATCTGCGACAAGCCATATATACTAGATAAGGCAAACTGACATGATCACATCACACCAGTACACTCCGCTCTGTGCTGGTTACCAGTTAGAAACCAGGTGTATTACCTTGTTTGATAGCAACTGGACCTCGACCAGACTAGGAGAAAAATAAAAGGTTTTGCTGGGGTTTCTGGTTTTGTTTTAAAAAATCAGCTAATGTGTTTTAATTAAGAGCTATTTAAATGTGTTCCCATCTAGAGTAGACAAGTTTTAATATTTTTATGAACATTCTCTGGTCATGGTCAACCCTAAGGGAGGTATGTTTTGAAGCAGTCCCTATGGTAGGCTATGACCAGCTAGCACATTTTAAAGATGCTAAAATCTGTCTACACTAGATGCTAACACCTACCAGTATTTCCCTTCCATTTCTTAGCCCTTGTCTCCTCCATTGTCAACCACCATTTCCTTTTTTCGTCCCCTTCTTGCTGATCTCTGGTTTCATTCCCTCCTTCCTTTCCCCTTTCCTCCTTGGATTACATCCCAAAGTGTACTGTTGCTGGTGCCTTTCAAGGTATACCTTCTCATTGCTGTTTGAGCACTTAAAAAAAAAATCTCACCTCCTGATTAGTGGAGATATGGTGCTGGTCAAAAATATACTTTAAAATAGTAGACATAAGGCCAAAGACTGCTGGTGACTCTTATCCATGCAAAAACGACTGCTTTTGAGAAGCATGAGCATCCATTCAAGTCTTTTTTTCTACATTTGTAAAGTGCCAGATCCTGTGAGGTGCCCTGAGCTCTCCCTGGAATCAAATGAAGTTGAGGATATACTGAGCACCTCCTGCCTCTAATTCATGGATTTATTTAGTTAAAGTGGGTCTTTTCTGCAGGAAAGCAGACATTAAAAACAAAATCGCTGATGCACCTGTGGTTCTTGCTATCCATTCACAAATACCAAAGCTGTATTTGGAAACCTGCCCATCTCTGACTTACTGGAAGTCACTCCAGGAGGAAAAACAAATCGTACTTTCAACCCACTTGTGTAACTTTTCACTGTGATCTTTCATCCACCACAAAGGCATTGAAAATATACCTGCAAGTCATATCAATCTGCTATAAAGGAATACTTAGGTCTATCATAAAAATCATAGATTCCATTCTACATCTTTTACTTACACATTAACTCCAATACGCGTGGATTAGGAACAACGATGATTTGGAATGGTATCAATTCCATTGATACCATGGTGGCTTTCTTGGTATGTATTGTACCTGCAGAACAATCCTACCTAAAGATAAAGCGAGTCACATAAATCCAGCAATAAAATTCAAAACTAATTGTCTTGAAGTCTACTTCACAAAAACTGTACAGAAAGCTGTTCATGTCAACTTGTAAAATTAATGTTTAATGCTTACATTAGAGTTTAGGGACCCGATACTGAACATGTCAGTCCATGGATGGGTTGCTGTGCCTGCAGAAATGCATTTAAGCCAATGAGGTTCCATGGGGATTCAGCAGTCCTCCTGTACACTGTCAATCTAAATCAGAATTTAAGTACATATAACTATCATATAGCTTAGTTTTGATGATTCAAATCATATTCAGAAACTCTTAAGACCTCTGGACTCTGTTTTCAAATGGCAAGGTTTGCGGTCGGGGGTTGGGGGCGGGGGGAGTTGAACGTAGACATCATTTATATTTCTGTTAGTTCTACTCCCCATTTTGAAAAAAGAAAAGGCGTACTTGTGGCACCTTAGAGACTAACAAATTTATTTGAGCATAAGCTTTCGTGAGGTCACTTCATCAGATGCATGCAGTAGAAAATACAGTGGGGAGATTTTATATACACAGAGAACATGAAACAATGGGTGTTACCATACAGACTGTAACAAGAGTGATCAGGGAAGGTGAGCTATTACCAGCAGGAGAGCGGGGGTTGGGGGGGGAGGGGGAAACCTTTTGTAGTGATAATCAAGGTGGGCCATTTCCAGAAGTTGACAAGAACATGTGAGGAACAGTGGGGGGAGGGGAGAGAATAAACATGGGGAAATAGTTTTATTTTGTGTAATGACACATCCACTCCCAGTCTTTATTCAAGCCTAAGTTAACTGTATCCAGTTTGCAAATTAATTCCAATTCAGTAGTCTCTCGTTGGAGTCTGTTTTTGAAGTTTTTTTTGTTGAAGCCCGTTGCCAATTGTGTCCACATATCTATTCAGGGGGCACCATCATAGGGCCTAATCACATCAGCCACACTATAAGAGGCTTGTTTACCTGCACATCTACCAATGTGATATATGCCATCATGTGCCAGCAATGCCCGTCTGCCATGTACATTGGCCAAACTGGACAGTCTCTACATAAAAGAATAAATGGACACAAATCAGATGTCAAGAATTATAACATTCAAAAACCAGTGGAGAACACTTCAGTCTCTTTTGTCACTCGATTACAGACCTAGAAGTGGCAATTCTTCAACAAAAAAACTTCAAAAACACACTCCAACGAGAGACTGCTGAATTAGAATTAATTTTCAAACTGGATACAATTAACTTAGACTTGAATAAAGACTGGGAGTGGATGTGTCATTACACAAAGTAAAACTATTTCCCCTTGTTTATTTCCCCTCCTACTGTTCTTGTAAAGTGCTGGAAATGGCCCACCTTGATCACTACAAAAGGTTCCTCCCCCCTCTGCGCTCTCCTGCTTGTAATAGCTCACCTTTCCTGTTCACTCTTGTTACAGTCTGTATGGTAACACCGATTGTTTCATGTTCTCTGTGTATATAAAATCTCCCCACTGTATTTTCCACTACATGCATCCAATGAAGTGAGTTGTAGCTCACAAAAGCTTATGCTCAAATAAATGTGTTAGTCTCTCAGATGCCACAAGTACTCCTTTTCTTTTTGCGGATACAGACTAACACAACTGCTACTCTGAAATCCCCATTTTGAGAATCTCAACTTTCTGCAATACCAAAGAACAAGCATCCACAAGATTTCAAGGTTGTATGGCCTGGAAGACCAAATATAGTTTTGATCACATTGGGCTCTTACTAAAGAAAAGCTACAGGGCAAGAAGATCTAATTACGGTGACAATAAATTCTAAAGTTACAAGATGGATGATGTACAGAAAAAATTGAAGGTTCAAAACTGTATATTGGATGAGACTGGGGAGTGGACAAATTTGGGGGATTTAGGAGATATCCAGAAGATGTTCTGCAGCATTACAATCGAGATTTTCTTTAGCATCAACTTTTATTGGCCACTCTGAGACAAATTCAGCCCTTGTGAATTATATTACATGGAACCAAGGAGCAGAGGTGGTCTGGGACAAGGAAAGGCTGGAAGGGAGGGAGCAAAAAAAAAAAAAAAATCAGGTTTTGTGAGGGACAGAAGTAGAAGGGCCTGCAATCACTAGAGGATGCTCTCCTCAGAGCCCAGAATAGAACCCAGGATAGAACCTGGTCTACACTACGAGTTTATGTCGGATTTAGCAGTGTTAAATCCAGATTAGCCCTGCACCCGTCCACACAACGAAGCCATTTTTTCGACATAAAGGGCTCTTAAATCTGATTTCTGTACTCCTCCCCAACGAGGGGATTAGTGCTGAAATCGACATCGCCATTTCGAATTAGGGTTAGTGTGGACGCAATTCGAAGGTATTGGCCTCCGGGAGCTATCCCACAGTGCACCATTGTGACCGCTCTGGACAGCGCTCTGAACTCGGATGCACTGGCCAGGTGTACAGGAAAAGCCCCGGGAACTTTTGAATCTCATTTCCTGTTTGGCCAGGTGAGCTCATCAGCACAGGTGACCATGCAGTCCCAGAATCGAAAAAGAGCTCCAGCGTAGACTGAACGGGAGGTACTGGATCTGATCGCTGTATGGGGAGAGGAATCCATGCTATCAGAACTACGTTCCAAAAGATGAAATGCCAAAACATTTCAAAAAATCTCCGAGGCCATGAGGGACAGAGGCTGCATCAGGGACCCAACACAGTGCCGCTTGAAACTTAAGGAGCTCAGACAAGCGTACCAGAAAACCAAAGAATCAAACGGACACTCCGGGACAGAGCCCCAGACATGCCACTTCTATGCTGAGCTACATGCAATTCTGGGGGGGGGGGGGGAACGCCACCACTACCCCACCCCTGTCCGTGGACTCTGAGGATGGGATACTCTCTGCCACGGCTGAGGATTTTGCAGATGGGGAAGATAATGAGGAGGAGGATGAGCTTGGAGACAGCACACAGCACACCGTTCTCCCCGACAGCCAGGATCTTTTTATCACCCTGACTGAAATACCCTCCCAAACCAACGAAGCCAGAGAAGGGACCTCTGGTGAGTGTACCTTTTTAAATATAATACATGTTATAAAAGCAAGCGTTTTTTAATGATTAAGTAGCCCTGAGGACTTGGGATACCTTTCTGGCCGGTACTGCTACTGGAAAAGTCTGTTAACGTGTCTGGGGATGGAGCGGAAATCCTCCAGGGACATCTCCATGAAGCTCTCCTGGAGGTACTCTAAAAGCCTTTGCAGAAGGTTTCTGGGGAGAGTGGCCTTATTCCGTCCTCCATGGTAGGACACTTTACCACGCCATGCTAGTAGCAAGTAATCTGGTAACATTGCATGACAAAGCCAGGCAGCGTATGGTCCCAGTGTTTGCTGGCATTCAAGCAACATCCATTCTTTATCTCTCTGTGTTATCCTCAGGAGAATGATATCGTTCATAGTAACCTGGTTGAAATAGAGGAATTTGATTAAGGGGACATTCAGAGGTGGCCGTTCTTACTGGGCTGTTTGCCTGTGGCTGAAAATAAATCCTCCCCGCAGTTAGCCACACAGTGGGAGGGGGGGCCATTGGCACTGAGCTGTTCGCGTTTGGCTTGCAGGGATCTTCCCTGATACCAGCCAGGTGGTGGGGGGAGGGGAAAAGTGATCATCCCATAGAATTGGACGGGGGGAGAGGGTTAGTTTGGTTTCTGCTGCTGCACATTAACAGGAAAATTTCAGCAGTAAATGGCCAACTCAGTGGGCTTTGCTTGGTATGGGAAAGGAGGGGGCTGCTGTTATGAAGGTTGCAGAAGCCGAAACTATGAACTATGGCTTACCATGGCTGCCTGCAAGACGAATTCTGTTACCCGGCCCTGTGTGTGTGATCTCTAACACCAAAGCCGCAGGCACTCAATATAAGATGCAAAATGAGACCTTGTACCAAAATCACATGTGCTATGTAATGTGAATAGTGTTGTTCACAGTGAAAGAGTACAGCCATTGTTCTGTAAAATGTATCTTTTTAAATACTTCACTCCCTTTTTTCCCCTCTAGCAGCTGCAAATGTTTCAAGCCTCGCTCCTCCGTCCCAGAGGCTATCTCAGATAAGGTGGCGAAAAAAAAACGCACGTACGATGAAATGTTCTCTGAGCTCATGCAGTCGTCCGGCACTGACAGAGCTGTGTGGAGGGACACAATAGCAGAGTACAGGACGGTGGCCGATGACCACCGATGACGGTGGCCGATGAACGTGAGGAGAGGTGGAGGCAGGAAGATCAGAGGAGGCATGAGGAAACTGGGGATACTGCAGGATCAAACGGACATGCTCTGGCGTCTGGTGGAGGTTCATGAATAGCAGCAGGATCACAGACTGCCACTGCAGCCCCTGCTTAACCACCCTCGCTCCTTCCCAAGTTCCATAGCCTCCTCACCCAGACGCCCAAGAACGTGGGGTGGGAGGCTCCGGGCACCCAACCACTCCACCCCAGTGGATAGCCCAAGCAACAGAAAGCTGGCATTCGACAAGTTTTAAAGTGGCCTTTTCCTTCCCTCCTCCCACACCCCACCCAGGCTACCTTGTGAGTTATCTCCCAAATTTTATAATCAATTAATGTCTTTTTAAACGATAGTGACTTTATCTCCTTTGCAACCAAGCTGTGATCGAAGGCGGGAGGGCGGGTGGTTTACAGGGAATTAGAGTCAACCAAGGGGGCGGGTTTTCATCAAGGAGAAACAAACAGAAGTGTCACACAGTACCCTAGCCAGTCATGAAACTGGTTTTCAAAGCTTCTCTGATGCGCACCGCTTCCTGCTGTGCTCTTCTATCTGCCCTGGTGTCTGGCTGCGCGTATTCAGCGGCCAGGCGATTTGCATCAACCTCCCACCCCGCCATAAATGTGAAAGTTTCGGAGCCACTGGGAATCATCCCAGACCTGCAACACTATGTGGTCCCACCACTCTGTGCTTGTTTCCGGGGACCAGAATCGGCGTTCCATGGCATGAGCCTGCCCCATTAACACCATGATCTCCAAATTGCAGGGGAACGCGGTTTTAGAGAAAAGTGTGTTCATGTCCTCATCACTGCGCTGCCATCGCCTCCTCGCCTGTTTTTTCAGGTGCTGGTTCTGCATAAACTGCACAATAATGCGTGAGGTGTTTACAATGGTCATAACTGCTGTGGTGAGCTGAACGGGCTCCATGCTTGTTGTGCTATGGCATCTGCTCCTACTCGAGCAATCCAGGGGAAAGGGAGCAAAATGATTGTTTGCCGTTGTTCTGGCGGAGTGAGGGGCGACTGACAACATGGCTTACAGGGTTGGCTTACAGGGAATTAAAATCAACAAAGGGGGTGGCTTTGCGAGCAACAGAATGGCCCCCTCAAGGATAGAACTCAAAACCTCAAGGATAGAACTCGAAACTGGGTTTAGCAGGCCGTTGAATACAAAACAAATCTGGTCTATTTCTTGTTTTAATCCACTTCATCTATCTTTATATATCTTGCTGGCAGCAGACTGTGCAGTTCGACCTCTAGCCATCGTCATCTCCTGGCTCCTCGGCAGAAGACGGTGCAGTATGACTGCTGGCCATCATCTTCTGCTGGCTGCAGATTAAAAGACAGTGCACTGCCGGTAGGACTGAATCACCATGAGACGAAACTTAAAAGGGAAATGACCTGAGTCACTCCCATGTTTGCCCAGGCGCCCCTCACCTCATCAAGGTCGGTTAAAAGAGCACCCTGGACTACGTCGACGACGGCTACCAGTCATACTGCACTGTCTGCTGCCAAAAAGCAATAAACTGTTGCTGTGTAGCAATGCATTACCGCGTCTGCCAGCACCCAGGAGACAGATGGTGACAGTTAGCTGAGCGGGCTCCATGCTTGCCATGGTATGGCATCTGCACAGGTAACTCAAGAAAAAAGGAACAAAATGATTGTCTGCCCTTGCTTTCACAGAGGGAGGGAGGGAGGGAAGGGGGGCCTGACGATATGTACCCAGAACCACCCACGACAATGTTTTAGCCCCATCAGGCACTGGGATTTCTACCCAGAATTCAAATGGACGGTGGAAATTCAAATGGACTGCGGAAACTGTGGGATAGCTACCCACAGTGCAACGCTCCGGAAGTCGACGGTTGCCTCGGTACTGTGGACACACTCCGCCGACTACATGCACTTAGAGCATTTGTGTGGGGGGACACAAAATCGACTGTACAAAAACGCTTTCTACAAAACCGACTTCTATAAATTCGACCTAATTTCATAGTGTAGACAAGGCCTCAGTAATCTTCTGCTGGCAGCAAAAAAGCTTGAAACCCACAGCAAAATATGTGCCTAATTTCCCTCTAGTGGCTGGTCAATGTGGAGGATGAGAAACAAATACTGCTATCAGTTGTGCCATTAGCCCAAATGACAGATGTATGTGGTGAAACTAAAGCTTCTAACCCTAGTGGTGAATCAGGGGGCAGTTAGTAGGGTTCCACATGATGGACATCCTGTTATTTTCAGTTTGCTTTAAAAAAAAAACAAAAACACAACCCTAGCAAACTGCATACCAAAAGTTACATTTTAAGATGTTAATGTTGCAAAGTCAAGCATTCAAAAGTTAGGAAATGTCAGAATTAAGGCTGCCCATTCAACCTGAATTCAGCCCCTTGTGAGTATACCCTATGATACAGTCTTTAACTGTGTGATCACATACTATTTTTTCCCCACTGGATCCTGGTCTCATTCAGTTTACTATAAATGTTACATATAGTTACATGTAGTAGATACAACCTATTAAGCCCATACAGCACTGGACCAACTCCTGAACCACTCCTGAAACAACTGGCAAATTTCTAAACGGGAATGCTCGGCAACTTTTGAACAAACAATACACTCATCCATCAAAAAGCTCCTGAAAAAAAAAAGTTAAAAAAGTTACAGATGCATGATTGATATGGATATACCGTAAAAGACAGACTGTCATTCTTGGGAGAAAAGAAAAATCTGCATTAAACAGAAGTAACATTCCTCAAGATCATCTGGTTTACTCCATAAAAGATGAATGAATAGATATGGCTTCTTTGTGAACCAAGCTAAAAGGTAAAGTGGATTATATTAACCCAGTGACATAGGTATATGGCTTTATAGAGACTGTATCTAGCCTGTGTCTGACCTTAGCAGATCGTTCAATGGAGGATGAAGTTCCTATGCTCAAGAAACACAGGATCTACTTGCTGTAATAAGCAAGAGAATCTAAGGAGGCAGGACTACGTTCCCACACCCATTGTATATGTATTCAATAGCACAGCACATCCCATGTTCACCAGAATGGATTGTGTCTTCAGAATATCCCCTGGAATACTGCTGTGGGAGGGCTGTGTATAAAATATACAATCTGACCTCTCTATCTTATGGCATTATATATTGTTTAAAAGACTGAACATTAAAGAGCATTAACCTCAGATAACAGAAAATTGTATTGGCTCCAATCAAATTAAGTAAGATTGCTTTCAGGGCATATGGAGCACATGAAAGCAAGCATAACTCATTTGAAGTCACCATTACTTTCCTGGTTTAACAAGTACCTTGAAAAATAAGTGGCATCATCTTACCAAATAGTTACACCCCCTGCAGCAGTGAGGAACTGCCAAAACAGATGGGTATTACTCAGTTAAGAGTCTTCAGAATGAATTATAGAGAACAGTTATAAAGAACAATGTTGATAAATACCCTTGCACACAGGGAGTAGCAACTGGTATTCAATAAAAATGACAGGCATGTCTAACAGACTTAAAGAGTATGAAGGAAAAACAGCACAGATTATTTTGACACTAATAACATTTAATGAGTCATAAAATTCAGCCTGAAAAAATATTTGTTCGGATCTGATTCACAAATGCATGCTGACTGTGTACGATGTGTCACAGTGTCACTCATTATTATGCATGTACAGTACTGAAAGAAAATAAGCCTGATTTTTTGAGACATTAGTTTTCCTTAATAGTAGCTGATGACCAAAAAAAACAAAAACAAAATAAACCCCTTCTTTATGCAACAAGTGACTTAAATTGTGCATATCCTAAAACTCTTGCAGGCCAACCAATACCTTCCTTGTTAAGAATTAGAGCTGGTCAGAAATTTTCTGACAAAATATTTTTCTATTGGAAAATGCTGGATGCAACAGAGTCAAAACATTCTGTGGGAACCTAATACCTACCTGGTTTCCTACCAGCTCACCCACCCAGCTCCTCACAAGCCCACCTGGCTGTCTGACAGGGAGCTGGGAGCCTGAACTCCCAAGCTCGCAGGTCCTCAACAGCCCAGACTGAGGCTTCTGGCTCCCTGGCACCCCACCAGAACCAGGGTTCCCATTTCCTCAGCATCCCGAAAGCCCTGAGAAACCAGGTTGCCAAGGCACTGAGCAGCTCAGGGAGACTCAAAAATGCTTCAAAAATATCTGAGCAAAATGCTGTTTAGAGTTTTTCTAAACAAACTTTTGGAATTCCCAGTTCACTGGAAAACTCTATTTGGCATTCCATTTCTGAATGATTTTTTTTTTTAAATTTCAGAATTTCCTGTGTAAACAAGTCTACTTACCACTAGGTGCCCAGTCGTGACCAGGCTTAGCATCACAGATCTCTAATAGATGGTTGATCCAGCACCGTGGCAGTTTCTTTGCCTGGTAATTCAATCCTCCAAGCTGGGTCACATCTTTCATCCATCTCTTCTAGGATTCAGCTGTCCCAAAGTAAGAGTACAAAAATGTCTTCAACAGAAACAAGTCCTTTCACCCTCTCTGGGGCTTGTCTTCAGCTCAGTCTGCAATCACCTTGCTGGGCATGGTAACCCTTTCTATGGGCTTGTAATACCCCCTTCCTTGGGGCTAGTGGGTGAACCCAGTCCCACCTTTGACTCTGGGTTCCAGACCAGGGCCCTGTACTGAACAGCTACATCTGCTCCTTTGCTGTGGTTTTCCCTTGCCCACTTTCTACCTTGTCTCAGGTTTCCCCTCTAGACCTCCAAGTCACTTCCTTGACTAGTCAGGGTCTCTCCCAGGCCTCCCTGAATGGTAAGCTTCTCCACCCACAGGGTCTCTCCTTGCTAGTAAAGCTTTCCTTACTGTTCTGAGCTTCCTGCCTAGTTCTCACTCTAGCTCTTTCCCCAGCTAGGCTTTATCACTTCTTAAGCCTGGCCTCTTTCTAGGGAATTTCCTGTTCCCTCTCAGGTGGGGCTCATTCAGTCAGGTTGGCTTAGCCCCAAGCTCTCCAGCCCATGGGGTAAGCCACCATGTTACACTGTAGAACAGAAATCCAGTTTTTAGTCAACTCTATAAAGGACAAAATATACAAAGGGGCCTTAATTTGGCTTCCATTTGTACAGGCACAATTTGTAGTGTACACAAAAGACCTTCACAGGCACTTTTCAAGCATTAGCATCCATTGTGGCAGTTGATAGAGTCTAACAACTACCAAACAGAGGCTACTTTATGACAGGCAAGCACTCATTACTCCAGGAAAAAGAAAAGGAGTACTTGTGGCACCTTAGAGACTAACCAATTTATTTGAGCATGAGCTTTCGTGAGCTACAGCTCACTTCATCGGATGCATACTGTGGAAATTGCAGAAGACATTATTATATACACAGACACCATGAAACAATACCTCCTCCCACCCCACTCTCCTGCTGGTAATAGCTTGTCTAAAGTGATCACCAAGATGGGCCATTTCCAGCACTAATCCAGGTTTTCTCACCCTCCGCCCCCCTACAGACAAACTCACTCTCTTGCTGGTAATAGCCCATCCAAAGTGACCACTCTCTTCACAATGTGTGTGATAATCAAGGTGGGCCATTTCCTGCAGGAATCCAGGTTCTCTCACCCCCTCACCCCACTCCAAAAACCACACACACAAACTCACTCTCCTGCTGGTAATAGCCAATCCAAAGTGACCACTCTCCTTACAACGTGCATGAAAATCAAGGTGGGCCATTTCCAGCACAAATATAGGTTTTCTCACCCCCCCACCCCCATACACACACAAACTCACTCTCCTGCTGGTAATAGCCTATCCAAAGTGACCACTCTCCTGTGGCCCAAGGGAATTCTGTCTGAGTAAGGAATATAGACTAGTGTCCTCAAATGCAACAAAATCTCCAGTAAAAGTGCATGGAAACCAAAACACTCTGCACTCATTCAGAAATATAGATATCAGAATTAAGGAGGGATTGAACAAAGTTGGGAGGAAATTGGGGTGAAATGTCCCTGGGCAAAGACATTATTTTGCTCCTGTATTACTACAGAATGGGGTGTGCGTGTGGTGGTGGGGTGTCGGGTCATGATCTTGTGGATGCAATTGCAACAAGTTTCATTGCCAAAACCCAGGACTTTACAGGCTGAGATTAGAGTCTTAGGTAGGTTGGTGTCTATGGAAAGCACTGCAGCAAGGCAGGCTCTGCTCCTGCCTCTCTGCACCACAGAAACTGGTTCAGACTCTACTGGTAGCATATGCACCATGCTGTGTATTTGAGTTCCATCAATCAACTTACAGGCCTGTGAAACAGTCTATTTACAATATCCCCTACATTTTAGGCCATCTCCTCAGGATCTGAGAGGAACAAAAGTCTCTAGTCGCTGAGGCCTCTGTGAGGCTGCACTCAATTCCTCTCCCCCTGGCACTGTGTTCGTGTACTTCTTTATCCCACTAGGTTGATGGACTAATACACTCTTTATCTCACCCAGCCCACCAGCCTGATTATCTAATTACCTGAATCAGCTTTCTCTGAACTAACTGGTGTCCCAGGCTCACCTCCCCTAAGGAGGTATTGTTCACCCCAATAGGTCCAGTGAATTAGTAACTCAGGTGAAATGCAGGTGCTAATTCACATTACCCCTGAACCATTTCACTGTTCTGTTGCTGAAATAGGGTTGTGCTGATTTACACTCACATGATATGCAAAGATTTGCATACCCTCTTCAACGATGTCCATGCTGATAGTATTAGTTTAGTTCTAAAACAATGCTTACTCGTTCAAATGCAAGGCATGTGTACAAAATCAGCATGCACAAAGTTTATTCGACATATCAGAAAGTGTATCACCTGGGAGCTGTTATTTCTTGCAGCCCAATTAATAAGTGTTAATATCTGTCCTCATTCTTCATCTGAAAGGTTTAGACTGCAAATCATGTTTGCCATTTCACTTTTATGTGGTTGGTATTGCAAGGTGCCGTCCTTGCAGGGAGAGTACAGGAAACAGGTGAAGGATTTGACACTGTCATTTTAGCTCAGACTTATATCTCTGAAGGAAAGCGATTTCCCTTTTTATTCAAAGCACACTTACAAGCAGTGCTGGATTTGTAAATACGGATGACCTCAAGAGTCATTGTTGGTCTCTATTTCAATAATGAGTTTTAAACCATCTGCTTTTACTCTGAACACCAGTGTAAATTAGAAGTCACACCTGGAGTCAGTGGGTCTGATTCTCCACTACCTTGCATCTATGAAGTCATTGATACCTGTATGTGTGTGAGATCATACCAGTCTAACTGGCACACATGTACACGATTATGCAAGGTGTGATGCAGTTGGGAACCAGGTCCAGTATTGTTGAACCCATCTTAAGTGAAATCAGAATTAGGCCCATTGTTTTGATATTAATCACTCATCCTTGACAAGTGCCAGGAACCCAGAACTTCCTGACTTCAGTAGGACTTGTAGGAACTCAACATTTCCATAGGACTTTACCCATTTAGCATCCCTTTTCCCTTCAACAAACTGCAGGACAATCTGCCAAAGATCCCTCCATTACAGAGCACTAGAGGAGTCAGCTTTAAGAATCTTCTGTTGTTCCACATTGAAAACCAATGTGAAACCCATTTTTAAACTGCTCACTGTGTAACTTTGATGGAGCTGGGAGAAGTGGAGAAAGTGTCTATCCTCTGGGAACAGAGTGATCTCAACCAAGAGCATCTAGGGCAGTGTTAAACATAATCTCTCTACTTTCCCCTCCCTCTCCCACTTGCCTTCAGCATGTGAAGGGGGTGGTTTCTTTCTTTTTCCCCATACCGCCATTCCACATGCTACACAGGGTGTGGGATGGATCACATGCTGCATCTGAGCCTGGGCTCCAGAGCCTGTCTGACTTACCACTGCTGCCATTGGGCAGTGTGGGTAAGAGTGGTGCTGGGACCAGGTGATTGGCTGGAGGTGCTAGAAGAGCTAGGTGGGGTTTTGCTACTGTTTGTTGCTTAGGTGTGGTAGCTTTGTGAACCACAAGTTGCACAACACATAGCAAGCAGCAGCAAGTCAGATCCCTGGTCAATGGATTGGGACTTGGGGGGCTTGCACTATGGCACTAAAAATAATCGTGTAGCCAGTGTAGCTTGGGCTGGAGCTTGGGCTCTGAAGTGAGGGGGGTTGTTCACTATTTTTTTGGCACTATAGTGAGAGCCCCATATACCCAAGTCTGTCTCTGAAACTCATGGCCATGGGCTGCCAGCTCCCTATGTATTTTGCAGCTCCCCTTATCTTCTCTCTCCTACCACCAGTAGAGAAGAGGAATGGGTTGGGACTTCCAGTCAGGGCAGGCCTGGCAGTGTAGAGCAATATGGCCTTTATATCCACTGTCAGGTGTATATTACCTGGTGCTATTGGTGCCCATTGAGTTCTGCACTGGAACAACCCTGCCAGGTAGTTAGGGATGGTTATTCTGGCTAATTTTGAATAGAGTTGCAGCCTCTGCATTTAATCATACCATAGTGCTCACGTCTGATTGTTTCTGTGTCCACATCAATGTTTTTCCTTCATTATAAAATGTGTAATCTGACCCTTTGCTGGGTTAAATGTGACACCTAAGAACAGTCATTTTCCCATTAATAAGCTGCCTAGTAAACTGCTACATGCTGTACAACCGAGTTCTGATAGCCTGTCTTAAACTGTGAACTTTTGCCTTGTGTACAATGTCAGCTCTTTTCAGTTATAAATCATCCAGGGTCTGATGTACAGTAGCTTTGAAAGAAGTGTCATGATTCATATTTTAAGTACCAAGGTAAACCTGTCAGCAAATCAGCTGAGAAGTAAGATCCTCCCAGGACTCAGTGTGGACTGAAAAAAATTGTGGGATCCGTGTTGTGATTATTGTATTTGCTAAGCAATTATTAACTATTTCTTGTGACACTAAATCCACATTTTGTTTAAAGCACACAGTATAACACAAAGACATTCTAAACCCTCAAAATGGAAATGTTTTGACAATCTAAAAAACTCCTAGATTACCTGTTCCAGCATTTTAAGGTAATTTTTTTCAGTTCAATGGCCCCATGTATCAACTATGGTAATATTAAGAAAGCATGTATTCTCTACATTTATTCTCCTCCAAGTTCTGTTTCCAAGATGTTAAAAAAATCTTTTATTTTACTTATTTCCACTCAGTAGCAGGCAAGAAAAAATTGTTTCCAGTTTCTTGATTGCCTCTAATTTTCAGACAAGCCCATGGGCTGACCTGCTAACTTACCCTCTATAGCACTGCCTTGATTTGCTTCACTTAGTGGAAAATTGATTTTTAAAAATGTAGTCAGAGAATGAGGCTGAAGCACAGTTGATGCAGGTCTGCCACTTTCTGTCTGATTTTAATGTGGCTTATCCAGAGTGCAGAGGTCGGCTTATCCAAATGTACTACTGGGTCTAAGTTTGAACATGGCTTTCAGATAATCTATTTAGAAGCACCGCAACATTGGTGGATTTTTTTTAATAAAAAATCCTGGACAATTGGACCTCCTGGGTAGAGCTGTGCAAATAACAGATATTTTCAGTTCAAAAATAAAATGGTTTCCGATCGACCCAATGCCATATTTTTACAGAATTTTCAGCAAATTGAAAAGTCACAAAAGAATTTCATTTTAGGTCAAACAAAAGGTTTCATTTAACCCCAAACTAAACATGTTGTTTTAAATTCAGGCATTTTTAACTTTTTTTTTTTTTTTTAAATAATGGCAAAGGGTCAGAGTCACAAGGGGACTTAGTCCCACCGACATTCACAACATAGCAAAATAGGTTATACCCAATAGCCCAGTGATGTTGGCATTCAGCTGAGATGTGGGAGACCCCAGTTTGAATAAGTGCCCTAATCACTGAGCTAGAGAGTATTCTGGAGCAGGTGTCTCTCGTTCTCTCCTGTTGACACAGTTTTACTTTGTATAAATAATTCAGTATTCACTGGAATAGGGATTGGATCCGAGGAGTTCTCTCCCCACCTGGGCAAGTGTCCTAAGCACCAGGCTACAGAGTCAATCTCAATGCCAACATGGATGCCAGTTGCACCTACCTCCCCTTGTGAATTGATCCCCAAAATCAAAATGGTTGATTTCAGAAATGTTGTAACAAACAAACGAACAAGCAATTTTGACATTTTCTCCTTATTTTTCTGCCAGCCAAAACAATTAGCCAAAACTGACGTGAAGTTGCTCAATGTTTTGGTCAGCCTAAATCTGCATTTTTCTTTTAGAAAATTTCAGACAAAACCAAAAATTCACCAACTTCTACCCAGGGTTCTGTTGTTGGCTCTGTCTCAGGCCTTCTGTGTGACTGTGGGCAAGTCACTATAATCTCCCTGCCCCCTGTCTTAAGTTTCCCTTTCTGTCCAAAGGGGATAAAATTCCTCCTTTGCAAAGTGCAGTGAGATCTACGGATGGAAAGCATGATATGAGCACTAGATATTAATTATTACAATTACATTTAAAATTCAAACAATTAAGAATCTTTCAATTACTCGGCAATACCTTGCAACAAATGACCAAAACTAGGATTAGGTCTAAAATTGTTCTCTGTCACCCATACTGAGGTTCACCTTCTTCCATGGCCTCTTTAACATCTTGTTTTTCTTATAGTAATCCCTCCCTTACTGATCTTCATTCAGGCCTCCACTATGGACAATGTCCCAAATTTTAATGTATTAATCTTATTTATATTTTAGCAAGGGGCACTTTTGGGGTGCTAATTATCTTTTGGGGCTAGAATTGCCTATTTTGATATTACTTTATCTGGACTTTATAAACTGGTGTAATGGAATATTAAGTATAGATAATATGGTGGTGGGGGGGTCTAAAATTACGCAGTCCCAGGAATCATACTGGGCGCAGGAGACCAAGCCAGCAAATTATGGTGCAGGATAGAGGCTTGTATGTGGTTTTTGTTATTCTCCAGCTTTTCTCAGGAAAACTGTATTGAGCCCTAATCGTGCATACAATTATTCTGAAAGATGGGACCGTATCCAAAGCCCATGGAACTCAATAATAGTCCCAGAGATTGACAGAAGCTAACAAATGAAGAAAACAATAAACTGTATTTGTTTATGGACACGATACATGGTTTGACACAAATGGGATGATTCTAGACAGTGAGCAATCTATTTATATATATTAGGTATATTTTGCTGTGCTGTAACAGATTGAGTGCTGCTATTTGTTATTTTAAATAAAACTATGCTGTACTGGAAAATAATGTGTCAGAAAAATTAGAAAATATGAATCATTTTTACTTCAGGCTCCCTGATACAGTTCCTGTAATTAACTACAAAAAAAAAGATAGAATTTTAAAATCTATGTTTCTCATCTAATCTGAATTCATTGTGTTTCGAAAGAACATACAAGTGTAAATGTAGTTCCTATCAGAAAATAACTCAGAAAAATACAAACCCATCTTCAGGCAACACAATGAAACACACAAGAAAAATGGATACACTATAGGTCACCTCCCTAGTGACAGACCATATCCTAAAATACTATGTCAAATGACCATCCATAGTGTTTAAATCCTTATAACAGAAAGAATTCAATGCAAAAGGGACAGTTAGATGACTGTATCTTAGAGCAAAGGAATCATACCACATTATATTTCATGATGATAATAACATTCCTTCCATTGATTCCTCTTCTTCCTATTACATTTTTGATCAACCAAACAATTTATTTTACAAGTGAGAACTCTAGGTTATGTTATTTTTTCTAAACCTATGTCTTCGTGTGGATTGCTCCATTAATTCCTATCTAAAATATACTTTCTGTAATTATGCAAATGTAATGCAAATGTAAAATTTACTTTCTGTAATATGCAAATGTAAGAATAAGATTTTACCACAGTAAACAAACTTATTGAAAGCCATCAAAAAATACCCCAGCAGGTATCTATTTAATAAAATGGCAAGTTACATTTGTTTCACCAGCTAATATCCACAAAGGTGCATATACTGTAGAGCCCCAAATTGGCATACATTTTCACACAAGTAATCCTGCAGTTGCTATATAAAGGAAATAAAAATGAGGGTTGACTTTACATTTAGACCCCGATCCTGCAAGGACAAATGTGGACTATATGCCCAACAATCTGCAACATAGACTGCTTTTAGAATCTACAGATAAAACGTGCTATATACGAGTTAGGTATTATTATTATTCCATTTACAATTCAAAGAATTAAGAACATTTCTGTTACTTTGCAGCATCTTGCAACAAATGACAAAAACAGAGGGCAAAACTGTAATTGACACTAGTTTTCAATGGCCTCCTAGAAACCACTGTAGGAGCTAAGAGTAGCTGGACTGCAGCAGTGATCTGACCACACTCCTTCCTCTGGCTACATGCGTATTATGCCCCTATATGCTAGGGCTGCAAGAGGGGCAGTATTCTGTCCCATAGGATGGCAGAAGTTGCTCATAGAAGGTTGATATGGTGTGTAAATCTTTAGAGTATGCAAAGGAAAGAAATACTAGGAAAAATATAACTCTACTAAAATATGACAGCAGTTTATATGTGGTCTATGGCTACAGCAGCAGACTAAAGATAAAGATCAGAGTACGTGTACTCACATAGGCAGTATAGCTAAGGATTTCTTCAGTAACCCAAGTCATTTTCATACTAAACTCATAATAGTATGTTCAGGATAGTCAGTCTAACTAGGCAAATAGACTAACTGTCATTATTCTCAATAATAATAACAGTGACTATCAGGCCTGCTGTCATAATTGGTGTAGTTAGAACTTCCTCTGAAAAGAGTTTTATCTTTGAATTGCTTCCCCTTTGCTAAATCCTATACCGAGGTAAACAACATGCCAATGTGAATCCTTTTTCTCTGCAGATTCTCTAGTGCATTAATTCTAACTCATAATACATTTGCAATGCTGTTTGCCAAAACAAAAACAGCTTTTTTGTTGTTCCTGATGCCTTCTCATAGTAACGAGGAGCTCTCCAGTACATACAAGAGTTAAAAAGAAAAACCTGAATTTTAAATATCCGATTGGTTTATAAAATGTGTACACTGCAATAAAATGCAGCCCAGGGAAGAAGAAACAACCTACAGATTTGGGTTGAAATTAAGGATGAAGTTTCTTGCAAAAGACAGTCAAATAAAAACTGCCAAGAAAGTTCCTGTCCCCTCAATACATTATGTATTGAGGTTCTGGCTCGAAGATCAAGGCCGGCTCTAGGTTTTTTGCCACCCCAAGCAAAAAATTTGCCACCCCAAGCTCCGAGAGCGCAACCGCCCAAGCAAAAAAAGGGGGAAAAAAGGACGGCCTGAATGATGCCGCCGCCTCTGGAACTGTGCTGCCCCAAGCACGTGCTCGCGTTGCTGGTGCCTAGAGCCGGTCCTGTCCAAGACCACTCCTAAAGCCCACAACAAATGACTTACAAAAGCTCATGTCTCTTGTACGCTCTCACAATAGAGTAATTACCTGCATCTGAGCCCCTGTTGACTGGGCTCAGTGACAAACTTTTCACTGAGGGCAGACATTTTTCGTAGCTTCTCAGCTCGGTAGACACTTTTAGTAGCTCCCTACTGAACATTGCATAGGGACGATACACTTCAGCACATTATGCACTGATAGAAAAATTATTCTGTGGCAATTATCAGAGTGACAATTGTACATCTTTAGTGGGTTGCGAAGTATTGATAATCTTTACTATGTTTTTCTCTTACCCTATAATTGTGAGAGAGATACAGTAAGATATACAAGAATTCTGAAAACACCTATAAACATATAAGGGCAAATCCTGCTATCTTTACTCAGTTAAAAATTTCCATTGAACTCATCATTTTTATTTATAATTTTTTTACAGTAATAAAGATTACCTGATTTGAAGATCTAATTTTAGGTGTGATAGGATGAGTGGGATTAACAAAAACTAGGGAACAGATGGGTTGAGAAAGGACATGGGTTATAGCAATGAGATCACATGATTAGATCATTTTGATCAAAAGTAATTGAAAATAGAATAGTGATTCATAGACTCACTTCTTATGGGTATCAAAGCCAACATGAGTCTTAAAGGAATGATTTGAATGAAGAGAAGTTAGTGACTTTGCAGGTCACAGGGAGGGAATTAATTGACAGCTTCCCTGAAGAACTAAGAAGTTCTGAATTTAATCCATAGCATATAATTTGATGGGATCAAGGAATTTAAAGTATTACATTGTGATGAGAATAAACTGCTGGCAATTATACAGGAATCATTTCTGATTATTTTCTTTGATAAAATAACATTACCACCTCATGATAATGATTTGATTCTGGCAGGAATAACTGTGCCATTTAGATTGCATTTCATTAGTATATCATTTAGATCAGCTTGAAGTTGGTCAGTTCAATTAAATGAGAAATTGTCCCTAAAGTGAATTTGCATTCCAAAGTCTTCTTGTCAAAGGAAATCTCCTTATAGACAAGAGCCTACCACCTCATCAGTGACTGGGAGACTTGGCCTTCATTTTGCAGAAGCCATTGAGGCGCTCATTTAGCTGAAAAAGTCTTTGGTATTTATTAGCACTTGACCATTTTTTTCCCATCCGGGTTATTATAACCACTGAACAAGTGTCTGAGGTTAGTGGGAAAACAGCAGCTTCCTCTTCATGCAGGTTAGGGTCTGAATTTCCCACAACATCCGTCCTTGTGTGTTTGTGTGTGTGTGTGAAAACTGCTAAAGTGTTCTACCTTATGAAGTTGTTCTTGGCACTGATCCCAGATGTTGAGTTAATATATTCAGTGTTTTCATTTGTTGCGCTCTCCTTTACTGTTTTCTTCTATGGAAAGATTGCTATATGTATGACAGGGCTTTCAATGCCTGAACATGACTCAGAGCAATGCATGTTATCTCATTAGTACTCATTTTAGCTTTTTTGTTGCTGAGCTTCTTTTCACTTTTGGTTGGTGGTCCTCTATATTTAGGGATGAAGTTGGATCCAAGAGATGCTCTGTAAGCCAGTCAGTTGTAGCTTTAAAATGCTTAAAACTAAAACACCATATTGATTTTCAAATTGTAGCATTCAAGACAGGGCATTGTTTGTGTAAAATAATTCCCAACGTTAAAGATTTCATAGATTTGGAAGAATTTTTTTTCCTTCTCCAAAACCTGCAGCACAGTGTTGCCTAACTTAAAAGCTAAGAGTACTGAAATATTCACTCTGCACTGCCTCCTGAAGGCTTAGGAATAGATATGGTATCATTCATAATATCACATAGGAACCCATAAACTGAAAGTATCATGGAGATTGCACTCAAGTAAAATAAGGAGGGTTTGTGATGTCTTATAACCCTAGGTTTAGCTTTTGTATGCTGCAAAATGTGAGTGGCATAGAATGGCACGTCAACATAGGAAAATTGAGAAGCAGGCCCTTCATTTAACATTTGTTTGTTAACGTGTTAAATGTGCCCTACTGTCTCAGGGCAAGTATACCCTGTCACTCCTTAGGGTGTCAAATCCCACAGACCGCTCCTCCTCTCAGGGCGTTATGGCCTAATGGCCCAAGACAATGGGACCACCCTTCAGCGCAGGGTGGTTCAGACTAATGGCCAGAGTCAATGGGACTGTCTGCCTCTGCGCAGGGCAGCGTGGCTGAGTGGACTCTGTGGAGGGTAATAAGAGTAATATCTGGTCTCCAGGCTTGAAGTTATGTAGCTTGGCCCCTCTGTTGTACTGTCACTCTTGCGTACATTGTGCCTGTTGTAGGTTCTCTTGGGCGAAGGTCCCCAGCATTTGGAGCCATTCGCACAGTTCAATACATAGCAGGCCAACCCTGTGGCCCATGTTTCTTGTTCCTCCCAGTCTCCCTTAGGAAATCAAGGATACTCCTGGGCTCCTTCCCGTAGAGGAGCTCAAAGGGGAAGAAACCCAGGGATGCTTGGTGTATTTCCCATACTGTGAACAAAATTGCTGGTAATAATATGTCCCTGTGCTGGGGGTCATCTCCCACAAATTTTCTTAGCATTATCTTCAGGATTCTGTTGAACCTTTCCACCAGCCCATCCATCTGGGGTTGTACACTGAGGTCTTCAGGGCCCGAATGTTCACAAGGCAACATAATTTGGCCATTAACCGTGATGGCACATTGGTGCCCTGGTCTGTCACTGAGGTTCCGTTCATCCATATGGGGACCCAGAGTATCTCCGGGCCCCTCTTCCTGGCCTGGGGACCTGCCATCCACACCCAGCCTTGAACGGGCATTCCTGTCAGAAGTGTCCCTCTTGCCCACACTCATAACAGTGGTCCAGGGCCCCTCTGGCCAGCAAGTCCATTTTCATTGATGTGGATCCTTCCAGTTAGTGTTCTTCCCTCTGGGTCAGGGCCCACCCAGCTGGTCTTCCCTGGTTGGCAGGCTCTATGGGGGTGGGAGGGTCTCGGGCCACCTGCCTCGGCTTGGCTGGGGACTGATTCAGTATTGGCTGCCCAGGCCTTCTGGCTTACAGGGTCACTGCTCCAACCCTTTGGCAGCCAAGTAATCCTCCATCAGCATGACGTCCTCCACAAGAGTTGCCAGCCGCTGTTGCTGCACCCATTCCTTCCCCGCATCATGAGGAATTGGGTAAACTATTCTAGGGCTACCTCTCAACCACTTGGACTCCAGTCGGCATCTCCAGTTCCAGCCATCACCAACAACTGTCCTGGAGACGATGGGCTACCGCCCTCGTTCTGGCCCCAGGTGGGTATTGTTCCTAGTGAAAGCGTCAGTGGTATGTAGCCCAGCAGAACCAGACCCAGTTGTGGAACCAGGAACAAAGTCAGCGTGGTTTGGAGGGACCCTGCTGACTCAGTGCAGATACACTCACGCTGGTAGGGCCCTTTTCTGTACCTTTTCCCATTCCAAAACATCTTTTTTGAGATGGGGCAACAGACCTGCATGCAGTATTCAAGATGTGGCTGTATCATGGATTTGTAAAGAGGCAATATGATATTTTCTGTCTTATTATCTATCCCTTTCTTAATGATTCCCAACATTCTGTTCTCTTTTTTGACTGCCGCTGCACTTTGAGTGGACATTTTCAGAGAACTATCCACAATCACTCTGAGATCTCATTCTTGTGTGGTAACAGCTAATTTAGACTCCATCATTTTATATGTATAGTTGGGATGATATTTTCCAGTGTGCATTACTTTGCATTTATCAACATTGAATTTCGTCTGCCATTTTGTTACCCAGTCATCCAGTTTTGTGAGAACTTTAAAGTTATGTTTAAATGATCTCCTGAATGGAGGTGGACTTGTATGCCTATAAGCTTTCCTGAATTTGGACCTTACATTCTGATTCATACTCACATTGTATAATACTTTGCTCATACTGAATGGTCCCATTAATTTCACTTGAAGTAGTTGCAGAATAAATTGTTATCAATTTAACTAACAAATTTATATGAAGAACATTTTCTGAGTAAATATTTTCCAGCAGAAAATGTTATTTCATCAACAGGAACATTTTGTGAAAATGTGTTGATTTGAACAAAATTGCACCTTGAGAAAAAAAATACAATGGCCTGTAGCAGAGCGCAGCATGGTCCCCTTGGCTCCTGCCTCTGCTATATTCACAAAGTTACCCTGAGACCCTGGGGCTAGTAACCACTGGTGTTCCCACCACCATTTCATCATATACAGTTGGCCCTTCACTGTTTGCATGCAGGAGGGACGTGCTACCTCCCTGCTTTCACTCCCTACTTTTTCCCTTTCTTTCTACTCCCCCTCTGGCTTCCTTCCTCTGAGGCTTTTATACAGGCCCAGGCTAATTAGGTGGCAGCTGTCTCTGCTTTCCCAATTAGGACCAGGTTACCTCCAGCCAGGGAGCTGGTTACCTCCAGCCTAAATAGGAGCTGGTATGACAAAGGGCTGAATCAGCAACCCTTTGCCCAGCACCCTGTCATAGGGCCATTTGGATACTCTCAATACAGGACTTTTTCAGAATGGAACATTTTGATTTTTTTAGTTTGAAATGACTTATTTCCATTTTTATTTTACATAATATAAAATTAAAATTGGAACAAAACATTCTGATTTTATCTAAACAAAAAGTTTAGATAACCACTGGGCTATCTAATCTCTTTCAAAAACTTCATAGGAACAGATACATTTTGATGAAACAACATATTTTGACAAAATTTCATTTTGACTAGTTAGAATAGTTCCTGTTCTTTTTTGATAACTCCAAGTAAGTCTGTCCTGGCTGTTTTTCAGGTATTCTCCTTGTTAGCGCTATTTCTCTTAACCTTATTTGTGGACTTTTTTTCTACTTCTGTTGAGTTTCCTCATGTGCCATCATTTTTTCACTAGCTCTTCAGCTGCTTCTTTCTTTTGGAGAATCATCTTGCATGTTAGAATGTAAGAGTTCTATCCCAAGTGACCCAAGGATAGTTTTTCTTTCTTGGGGATCTGTTTCAGTATAATACTGATTCTGCAAGCTGAATGAGAATTTAAAGGGAGATTCTCAGCAATAGAAAATTTCAGGGTTTTTTAAAATTCTGTTGGAATCTCACCCAGCACTCTTCTCCTTTTTAAAGATAGGGCAGAAAGATCATGAAAAAAACGAAGTTTTTTTGTGACTTTGGAGTATGAATTTTGCTTTGGCTTTCTTCATACTCAAATCTTTTATAATATAATAGTGGCACTTCACAATAAAATCTGAGTCTGCGATCAACACTGAATGGGAAGAACAGAGTCTTATACACACTATTTTCACTTTTACCCTTGATTTTAGGGAGGGGATGTACATAGAGTCAGCTTTCCTTTTCAGGATTATCAGATACCCCCTTAATTTTGATCATCTTTCTTTTGTCTTTTTTCCAGACTGCCCTTTTTGAGCTGCAATTCTCCTTTAGCGTTTTCATGTGATACAGCAGCCTGTCCTTCTTCTGTCTTTCTAGCACATTAACTATCTCACAAATCTGCATATTCTTTGTTCAGTAGGGTAAATAAATCAGTTATCAGGGCCTTGAATTGTGAAAGTAATTCCTTAATATCAGCTTTAGTAATCATCTGTGTCATTGACCCATCATGTCATACTTGCTAGAGCTCTCCTCATGGTGGTAGCCTGGATCACTCTTTTTTGTACAATACTCTTTCAGTCTTGGGGATATCCATTAATAGCACCCCATATTCTGCTTTTGGTGAGAGTTTAAGCAAGTTTGTGGGGTTGATGGAGGCAGGTTTTGTGTATTAGCCAGTCTTCAGGACATGTTGATGTATAATATATCAGTTTGTTCTAGCACCTCCTCTTTTGACACTTCAGTTTCTGACAGTGCCTTATCTCATCATTTTTATTACCTGCAAAGAGAAAACATCTCCCCAACATCCTCTGTACTGAAGACTGAGGAAAAGTAATTAGCTTCTCTACAATGTCTTTATCCGTCTTGGTTGCTTGCTTTAATTTCCTAGAAGTGCAGCAGATCCATCAATTCCCTCATGCGCCTCTTCTTTCTTACGTGCTTAAGCAATTTCTTGTTACCGGGGCGGTAGGTTTGTATAATTTTTGGTGAACGGGTCCAAGTCCTGCCCCCCACCCTGCCCAGTAAGCTGATATATATTTTTATTCAATAATGTAAAAAAGCGTGTAACAGTTTCCCTATATTGCCCAATATCACTATCGTAAGAAAAATTTAACTAAGAATATCAACTTTATTAATACTCTTTTGAATATGGAAACAACCAAGCACTCTTGGATCAATAACTTGCAAAAGCAAATATGTTCTAAAATTCAAACAAAATGTAGCCCCTTCTTTTGTGACGTTCTTCACGAGGCAGCAGACACTTTTTGTTGTTGTTCGGTGGGGGATGCAGCTGCCCCTTGCCCACCTTGGGGCAGGAGCGGTGACTGTGGGTGGAGGGGGAGGAAGGGTATCACAACACTCGCCCAAACCCCAGCTGCTCAGGTCCAGACTCCAGGAAGCCCCCTCGGTGTCAGAGTCATCTCCCGGTGGGTGCCGGGGGGGACACTGCCATCACTTGGGCGCCTCCTCCCTCCACAGGCGCAGCAGCTGCCTGAGCTGCCCGATGGAGCACAGTGCAGCGTGGCCGGGTAAGAGACCCAGCCCTGGACATTGGTGGAGTCAGGCCCCTGTGGCCTGAATATTGCTGGAGCACAGGCACCATGGCCCCATGTAACTTGCCACCCCTGCTTGTTACTCTTTTTTCGGTTGATAGCCAAAAATCTTAGCCCTCCTGTTTTATATCTTACCTGCCATTATTTGTGTTTTGTTCTAGAGACTTCATATGAGCTGGATTTCCCTTACTGTTTGGTATCTATTTTCCTGTATAAAAATAGAAAATATTCTCTTTGTGAAGAAGAGAAGTCTTCCTTTGAAAATGTGTTTGATATTGTGCCAAGAACTATATTCAAAGCTATTAGGAAAATGGAAAATAAAATTGATTTCTTTACTGTAAGAGTTACTAGAATAAGAGTGTAAATAGACTCTCTGCAGGGACAAGTAAATAATAATGTATCTTTCATTCAGATGGTTGCCACTAAAGCAGACTGTGATGCTTATGAAATGGAATGGATCAGTGCAGCCAGGGCACGTCACTGAAAGCTTCCTGCAGTGAAGCCAGTATATGATTGGTAATTGCCATGTTAGAAAGAGGAAGTAAGATAATATATAAGGGAACATTTCTTCAGTAAAGATTTGATAAAGCAATCAATTAGAGATCTAACAGAGACTTTTACTATCCATGAACCTCTTTGCAGAGTTGTTACACTGTTGACGTACTGCAAGAATAATAAATATGTAGTCTTAGAGCCTGATGCCATTCCCTCACAGGCACCAGCTTTCCCCAGTGGTGCTCAACCCCCACTGAACCCCAGGCCCATCCCTCACTCTCCACCTCTTCCCCCAAGCCCTCCCCCACCCCGGCTCCACACCTCCTCTTCCCACCTCTGCTCTGCCCTGCCCCACCTCTTCCCGCCCAGTTTCACCCCCTCCCAAAGCACGCACTGTCCCCACTTCTCCCCCCTCCCCCCAGTTCCTCCTGCACACTGCAGAACAGCTGATCACGGCAGGTGGGAGGTGCTGGGAGGAAGGCAGAGGAGTTGATTGGCGGGCCTGCTGGCAGGCGGGAAGCACTGTGGGGAAGAGGGGCAGCTAAATATTTTCTGGACCACCCACAGACTTGGACCCTATGCATACCTTTACTCACAATGAGTAGTCCCACTAAAGTTATTGAGTAAGAGCTTGAGATCAAGCCCTTTATGCTGGAAATAAGGCATCATTTTTTAAGAGTGAGAATAATTAACCTTTGGAACAATTTACCAAGGGTCATAAGACCATAAAAATGGTCATACTGGGTCAGACCAATGGTCCTTCTAGCCCAGTATCCTGTCTTCTGACATTGGCCAATTCCAGATGCTTCGGAAAGAACAGGGCAATTTATCAATTGATTTATCCCTGGTTGTCCAGTCCCAGCTTCTGGCCTTCAAAGGTTTAGGGACACCCGGAGCACAGGTTTACGTCCCTGACCAATTTGACTAATAGCCATTGACCTATCCTCCATGAATTTATCTAATTCTTTTAAACCCAGTTATACATAGTGGATTACCCATTACTGACCATTTTTAAATCAAGACTGGATGTTTTCCTAAAAGATCTGCTCTAGGAATTATTTTGGGGAAGTTTTATGGCCTGTGTTATACAGGAGATCAGACTAGATTATCACAATGGTCCTTTTGGCCTTGGAATCTGTGAATCTATGTTAAAATAGGGGTTTTTGGGGTATGGCGGGTTGGAGCTTGATATTTTTACAAAGAATTTTCACAGACATTCAGTTTTTCATTGAAATAAAACAAAAGACAAATTTTATTTCAATTTGATTCAAAAAACATTTTTAGGTTTTTCCGTTTGGATTTTTCTCCCTTTCCTCTTTGATCAGAGGGGAAAAAAATCTTCTCTTCCCTTCAAGAAAAACAAAAACAAAAAATAATCTGAAAAACGTGTTTTGATTCAAGTTTAATTTTGTTGAAAAACAAAATATTTCTATCAACAGAAAATTTTCCTTTGAAAATTTGCATTTCATTTGAGAAGCCATTTTTCATTGAAATAAAAAAGATAAAAATTTCATCGTTTCATCAGTGCTAATAAGTTGTTAACACAGAAATTAACTGAATGAATTAAATTAGAGTGTTCATTTTAAAATTAGCTTTTTGGATTACAGTTATCCCTATACAGAGGACCAACACTAGTTCTAAGCAATATGTAAATCCCACTCATGCTTTCAATATAGCGCTTAAGAGGGACTTATGTGGTCCATAGTCCTTATGGAAGTTATCTGAATAGGAGTGAACATCACCTTTTGCGACTATTCATTCTAGTAAAGATAGAACACTGAAGTGGCTGACGGTAAGTGCCATAAGTATGGTCTAATTGGAAGTTGTTCTCTGCTCTCACACAGATTTACAGATCATTTAGTAGTTGATAGCTCCTAACTCTTAGCATTCACATTATTTTTCTTCACAGGTGTCCTGTTTTCTTTTACCTATAGTGCTTTATACAATGTTCTTTGCTAGAACCACTTTTTCCTCAAAACCCTCTTTCCTTTCACTGTGATGATAAAAAAGTATTAAAATGCATTTACTAAGCTTAGGTTTTCTGTAATGTTTGTTACTTACCATTTCTCTACTTTTTTAACAAAGATAAACTTGAATCAAATCCCAGATGAAAACATACCAAACTTTAGGGAAATCCAGTCCAATTTTTAATTCAAACTTTGTTGCTCAGGTCTATCTCTAATTCTGAAAAGACAAACACATGGGAAATATATTTTAAGAATCTTGAGATATTTCCTGTAATAAGCAACAGTTAAAAACTGTATTTTTCAGTTACAATAATTCCTTGAGCATCTTATGCAATAAGTTAGGTCCCTCAGTAGCTATTAACCAAGATGTCCTCCCCATGCTTCAGGTATCCCTAAACCTTTGATTGCCAGAAGCTAATACCATTCTGTTCATTACCTCTGAAGTTTCTGGCACTGTCCACTATCAGAATAGAAGATACTAGAGTAGATAGACCATTGGTCTGACCCTGTATGACCATTCCTATGTTCTTAATCATGGGCTGATATGATTAGACTCTAGTCTAAACATCTTTGGGATCATTAAACTTTCTCAGAGGCACCTACATGCCACATTTTGAGGGAAGCACAATAAAGGGTTATATTATTTAGTCAGAAACTTAAAAGTGGTTTATGACCCCAGTAGGGTCCAGTGCAAAGGAACATGGTGCAAGTGCAGCTGATTCTGAATGAAATCCTTCTTCTTCTTGTGTCCTTTTTCTGCAGTAATAGGTTTTTCCAGTGTTGGGCACATGATATGGCCTGGTCTGTGACCCTGGTGAGGTCTTCCATGATGCATGGCTCCTCCAGGAGCTAGCAGACCAATTGACGTACCATGATACTGCAAGATATGACCCTGAGAAGATTAGAAGTGACTACAGGGTTCTGGGAGTGAAGGAGTTTGAGGTGCAGGTGGTGTTCTCATTGATCCTTCTGGTCAAGGATAGGGATCACAAACTAAATATGAGTCATCCATGTAACACTGTTGCAAGAAAAGCAAACATCATTCTCAGATGTATTAGCAGGAGTATTGTAAGCAAGACAAAAGAAGTAATTCTTCCACTCTACTCAGCACTGAAAAGGCCTCAACTGGAATACTGTGTCCAGTTCCGCTCATCAAACTTCGGGAAAGATGTAAACAAATTGGAGAAAGTCCAGAGGAGAGCAACAAAAATGAATAAAGATCTAGAAACATGACCTGTGAGGAAAGATGGAAAAAACTGGGTTTGTTTAGTCTGAAGAAGAGAAGACTAAGGGGAGACATGACGACAGTCTACAAGTGTGTAAAAGGTTGTTGTAAAGAAGAGTATGATAAATTGTTCTCTTTAACCACTGAGGACCAGAATAGATGTAATGGACTTAAATTGCAGCAAGGAAAATTTAGGTTAGATATTAGGAAAAAATTCCTAATTGTGAGGATGGTTAAGCACTGGAACAAATTATCTAGGGAAGCTATGGAATCTCCATCTTTGGAGGTTTTTAAGAACAGGTTAGACAAACACCTGTCAGGGATTGTCTCTTAGTACTGCCTCAGTCCAGGAGACTGGACTAGATGACCTACTAAGGTCCCTTCCAGTCCTACACTTCTATGATTCTGTGTTCTGTGTTTCACCATAGTCACATGTGTCTGGGTCACTGAAGTAACCACATTTCTGCATGTTGACTTTTGACCTGACAACTGTTGTTCTGAGGTGATTTAAACATCTCCAGATCGATCCATCCTTCTCTGTGCCTGCAGGAAGGCCACAGATGGGAGGCAATAGCAGGGAGTCTTCATGTCACCCCTTGTCAGTTTCTCTCAATCTGAGTCCTGAGTACCACTACAATTTTGAATTAAGTGAGGAGTCAGAGAATATGCCCATCCCAATTGTATAATTGTGTCACCACTTTAATATAGCATTAAGAGTGTGCATAAAATCTGAAGGATTCTATCAGACGATGTTGTAAATATTTACAGATAAATCTAAATTGAAAAACAATACCCTATGTAATTATGTATAACTCTTTCCTTGTGCTATACTGCTGAGACCATGAAAGGGGAAAATCTAATGAGTTTGTAAAAACCAGTTTAATCTACACTGGGAACACAAACACTAATGTACCTTAATCATAATTATGAGATTATTGCATAGGGTCACTATGTTCAGAGTTAAGGTTGTTTGGGTGCCTTAATTGTGCTTTTCCATACCTTAACATGTTTGGATTTCTTTTAAGTTTAACCTTAACTCCCTTAGTTTAACCATGCTTCCTCAGTCTACAAGCATTATTTTTTCAAATAAGTGCAACATCCCTATAATGTATTTTACAGTAAGTTATTGCTATGTACTTTCAACATTTTCTCCATTTTACTGTGTATTTTTTCTAGGAATAAAAATAAAATATATAGGAATGTGTATTCTATATGGCATTTGCCATATGGTTCATTGAAACAGCAAACAAAAAAAGTGTTCAAATTGGCTCAGAATTTCTGTCTTCATTGCAAAAAAATATGTCCCAAAATAATGGTAAAAGTTAACCATCAAGATCTTTGGATGAAAAGCACTGTGCGTCTAACATTGTCACCCTCACTGACCTTTGAGTTCTGTGGGATTATTCACAGACTAAAGGTAGTAATGAAGGTAAATAAGGTGTCAGAATCCAGCCCTATTATTATTATAAAGAAAAACCCTTAGGGATAGCTAAACTGCATATTTCCACAATGGCGATGTTAGCTGCAGTTTTTAAGGTAAACTGGTCTCAAAGAAACATGCTTTGAAAACATTCTCTATGCACAGGCTGACAATTCTGGAGGAAGCAGGCTTTCATAGAGACAAGACACTGTTACTTTGTTCTCCTCATTCAGCATTGCAGCTACAGTACTGCACTTCACTGTATGATAAAAGGGACATACTGCTAATGCTTCATTCTTGGCTATGTGTAGGTGATCATGTGGGAGGGTAGCTGTCTGTCAGAAGCAGAAGTTGCCTATAGAAACCCTGAAAATATAAAATCTTTGTGCTGCCTGGTATCTGCAATGCACAACATGGGTAGGATTCACAAGGGTGACTTAGGAATCAAACTGCCACTTTAGGCACCCAAGTCCAAAAGGTAGATGTTTCAAAACCTCTGCTCAGCTTCTGCCAAACCATGTAGATGCCTAAACTCCCTAAGCACCTACATGTCCACTGGCAAAGTCCCCTAGGTGCCTGAATTATTGCTAATGGACATGCACACAGCGGCCTCTGTCCTGACACCATCAAGTAGCTCAACACTTAATGTACACCTAAACTCCACCAGGATTCACAAACTGGCATCTATCTTGCCTTTAGGGCCACATCTGATGGACATGTTCAGAGGCTGCATCATCATCCTGTTTTACCCAATACCACAATACCCAATACCACAGTACTTAGAGCACTTACCCAGGATATGAAAGAGCTGAGATCAAATTCCTTCTTTGTGTGATTCAGAGCAGGGACCTGAATGCAGTTTCTCCCAGGTGAATGCTCTACCCATTAGATTATGGGACATTCTGAGGTACACCCCTCTCTATCACTCCTGTTGAAGAGATTTCACTTTATATAAAGTACTTCAACACACATTGGAGCAGGGACTTGGAATGAGGCCACTCACCTGTGCTGTGGGAAACCCCAGCCTGTGGGCAACAGAGTCAGTCTCTCTCAGGCATGCTATGGCTATTTAAATATTTATTAAAACAGAAGAGCTTTAGCAGGAGAGCTTGATAGAGGCCCACATCTGAATAGCCAAGCGGCAAGTACACTTACCTGGGAGGAATGAGATCTACATTCAAGTCCCTGCTCCTCTCAGGCAGCGTATTTAATTCCAGGTCTTCCAGATGAGTGCTCCATTGGGCTGTTGGGAAAGGGCTCCTCCTCAGGTTTTCATGAAAATTGGTTGACCTGGCTTACGCACCCAACTCAGGATATGGTTCATAACTGTAAATCCCAAGTGGAGGGAGGTGACTCCCTCCAGCCTGGAGTTAGGTATTAAGCTCCCCATAAAGGACAGGGATTAGGCCATACCCTCATCTTCAGCATTTCCTACTGGCTAATGTAGGCAGTTTCCAGCTCAGCATGCTGGCTTCTGTCACTTTTTTAGGCAAGCATTGCACTGAGAACCTGGACGCCTAACATGGGTGTGTGAATTCCAATTGGTGGCACCGAAAAGTTAGGCCTTGCAATGCTAGCCTAAGCCCCCGTTGGGTATCCTAGCCAACATTTCCAGACAGTAGGTGAAGTAAGATAGCAAAGTTGAAGTATGACTCTTTAAACAATCTTTGGTCAGCACATAGTTTAGCAATAGGAATGGACTATCACTGATTATATAACTCCATTTTAATATCAGTAAAGTAGTTTAATGTGTCCAATATCCAACAAAAGATTTTTTATTTAAATGGGAATAAAATATCTCATTCACCCCTTTGATTCTCTTCTAAACAGTGGCAGATGATTTTTTGCCAAACTGAAGGGATATTTCCATGCTAAATCCCACCATAAGATCCACCACTTCAGATTTTTTTTTGTTTTGTTTTTTTAATGTAATGGTTGTAGTGTATACCTAGCACCTATTTGGTAACTTACCATTTACCCATGAATGAACCTATCTGAAGTAACTATCCATTGATCAGTGTTACAAATGTCAATTTTTTTCATCCATAAACATATTTGGAATCAGTTTTTTTGAAAGGTCTCTCACCAGCTAATTATGCTGTAGTAAAATGAATTGGAAGCCAGATGTCATGCCTTTACGTTATTAATATATTTCAAGATTAATCACTGTATGCTAATGTGGAGCAGAATATACCAATGAAAATGATCTAAGCACTCCACTACAGAACTGCATTTTCTTATCTTTCTGTGTTACTCTATAGTCTAAACAAACATACGTCATTTACAGCTCTTCTGTCAGAGAACCCAAACTGCATTGTTTCAGAGAATGCTTACTTTCAGTGATTTCTGAACATGATGCCAAATAGCTCCAGATAGAAATGAATCCAGACAAGGACAAAATAGCACCATGGGGTGTCTCTTACAGAAAAAGACCAACCTTGAAAGAAATATTGCTCTGACTGGTTACTGGCAGCGGAATATTAGTTATGATGGACCAGATCCTCTGTTGCAGTGAAAATGCAGTGTCCAGGTCAACAGGCAGAGTTAGTTTAAAGCTCATCTTTCTGCTCCCCTGTATGTGGTACTATTCTGTGCATGGCCATTCCCCAGTGCTGTTAGAGCTGCTGCAAGGCAGGAAAAAGGGGCTGTGACTTAAGATAAGATGGAGTGGCTGGAAATGGCCAGTGCTGTTTTTACTTACTTTGTGCTGCAACAACCATGAGGGGATGAAAACAAAACCAAAGATAACAGTGGCATAAGGACATCCCAGCTATTCCTCTTTTTCCTACAACTATACTCCCTTTTCACTGCTACAACAGCACCCGGGAGGGTGTGTAGCATAAGAGACACTTCCTTGGTGTTAAAGCACTGGAGCTCACCCTTATATTGGAATATTTAACTGCTCCACCCGGAAAATATGCCTTTAGAGGCATTTTGGTGACATGATACAAAGTGGCTGCACTATGTGGTCCACACAGGAAGATCTAGCCGAATATGCTGGATATATTATCATTTGTGACTAGAAAGTGAGCAATTAAACTGAGATTTACCAAGGTAAAGGGTCATAGTTTCATTCATTATGGTACCAATTCTCAAAGATAACCAAGGGACCAATTCAGTTTCCACTGAAGTCAATAGGAGTCTTTCCATTGGATAAGGTCCTAAACTGATATGAAGATACATTCAGAAGAACAGGGTCTCAGGCCAAAAATATCGAAACTCCATACCTTACACATTACATGTCAAGTTTTGTACATATGGTATTATTACTCTGTCTGCTGGTCCAGAGCTGTTCAAATCCCCAGTAATTGTGTTCATAAGTCATTTTAAAAAAACAACTAATCAGGATATATGTCAGTATTTAAATTGTCTGAGGAAAAGAAAGACCATGTACTTTATTACCTGCTTAATACCAAGTTGCACAAAGAAATAAATTTTAAAATTTGTGGTTTTCAGTTAAAAGGCAGAAGCTTTCCATTTCCCTGGAGAAGTTTTGCAAGTAATAAACCAAGATGTTTTTTCCTTCCATGACTCATAATAAATGGAAGAGGAGGGGGTTGAGGAGGAGAAGGTCAAGTTGAAGGTCAGAGATGAAGCAGAGCTCACTATTGACTGGGCCAGCTGACCTTGGTTTGAATCCACATGATCACCAGAGCTTTCTATCATGTGGAGGATGATCAGGGAATGGCAGGATGATTAAACTGAAGTCTAAAGAATATGTTCAGTAAATAATTGCTCTAACTTTTCTCCCTGTGCATTTTACAGCACTTCTGTTTATTTCTTTGGGAAACTGGCTGTAGAAGCTAAAATGATTTGGTTTGTTGACATGAAAAATGTGCAACAGATTTATAGGCCTGATCCTATCCCCATTGTAGTTAGTGGCAGAACTCCCATACTGGGACCCCACCTCCAGGAATTTCCTCCCACATAGCCAGAATCTAGCTGAAACTTTTAGTGGCCACCTGACATGTTTTCACAACCCTCTGGCAATCATGACCCTGAGGCTGAGAATCACTGAGACATTCTAGCACCTTTTCAGGAGTCCTAAGCAGTAATGTGGCAAGGGCAAGTCATGCCTGACCAATGTGATTGCCTTTTACAAAGCGCTAACTGGTTCTGTGTATATGGGGAAAGCGGTGGATGTGATATATCTTGACTTTAGCAAAGCTTTTGATACGGTCTCCCACAGTATTCTTGCCAGCAAGTTAAAGAAGTATGGATTGGATGTACTATAAGGTGGATAGATCTTTGGGCTCAACAGGTAGTGATCAATGGCTCAATGTCTAATTGGTAGCCAGTATCAAGCGGAGTGCCTCAGGGTTGGTCCTGGGGCCAGTTTTGTTCCACATCTTCATTAATGATCTGGATGATGGGATGGATTGCACCCTCAGCAAGTTCACGGATGACCCTAAGATAGGGGAAGAGGTAGATATGCTGGAGGGTAGGGATAGGGTCCAGAGTGACCTCAACAAATTGGAGGATTGGGCCAAAAGAAATCTGATGAGTTTCAACAAGGGCAAGCGCAGAGTCCTGCACTTAGGACAGAAGAATCCTGTGCACTGCTTTAGGCTGGGGACGGGCTAAGCAGCAATTTTGCAGAAAAGGACCTGGGGATTACAGTGGACGAGAAGCTGGATATGAATCAACAGTGTGCCCTTGTTGCCAAGAAGGCTAACAATATATTGGGCTGCATTTGTAGAAGCATTGCCAGCAGATGGAGGGAAGTGATTATTCCCCGGTGAGGCCACATGTGGAGTATTGTGTCCAGTTTTGGGCCCCCCACTACAGAAGGGATGTGGACAAATTGGAGAGAGTCCAGCAGAAGGCAACAAAAATTATTAGGGGGCTGGAGCACATGACTTATGAGGAGAGGCTGAGGGAACTGGGCTTATTTAGTCTGCAGAAAAGAAGAGTGAGGGGGGATTTGATAGCAGCCTTCAACTATCTGAAGGAGGTTCCAAAGAGGATGGAGCTAGGCTGTTCTCAGGGGTGGCAGATGACAGAACAAGGAGCAATGGTCTCAAGTTGCAGTGGGGAGGTCTAGGTTGGATATTAGGAAAAACTATTTCACTAGGAGGGTGTTGAAGCACTGGAATGGGTAACCTACGGAGGTGGTAGAATCTCCATCCTTAGAGGTTTTTAAGGCCTGGCTTGATAAAGCCCCATCTGATTTAGTTGGGGTTGGTCCTGCTTTGAACAGGGGGTTGGACTAGAGGACCTCCTGAGGTCTCTTCCAACCCTACTCTTCTATGGCTCTATCTGTAATGAATGCCCTACCAACAACTTGCAGATCAGGTACGAACTTATGTAGGTGGTAGTCTACAGCCTCCCTGCCTCAGGAGGAGCATCAGGGGGCATAAAAGCTTACAGGAACAACATAGGCCAGATACAGGGAGATGCCCACTGAACATTAAGCTCTTAGTAGATAGTTGTCTGACAGAGAAAATGGGGACCACTGACAATATTTGAGTTCAAGGTGGTTTGGCTTTGTACTTCATGAAACATATTAAAAGGCTTAAGACCAACAGTGGAATGAATTGACAAAGAATAAATTGTATGTTAAAGAGAAAAAATAGATACCTGCTATAATACGAAATACACCAAAGAACTATTCTGACTATTATGGCCCCAGTATAGAAGGTGAGTGAGCAGGAGGAAGGAGTTATTTATTTCCTTTTTAATTGAGAGTTTGTTTATACCATGAATTCAAAAATACAAAAATTACTAATATACTAATTAGAACCTAAACACAAAATAAATCCTTTCAAATGCAAGTCTCAGCCTTAAGGTAGCTATAATCAAAAGAATATAGATGTACTTTTGTTTGCAACATTAATAAAATGAAATAGACTTCTCATATAAAGGTCATATTAAACAATTAATGCAGTATATACAACATAGAAGCCTAACTTAGCAGATCTGTGAGCGTAATGAAACAGCAGCAATAAGATTTAAAATATCACAAAAATACGTGATTTAAGCAATATTTTCAGAACTGTTGATGAAGTGTAATGATGGAAGAAATACCAAGAAGTTTACAAACACCTTACCAGCCATGCAGATCCTCTGCATATAGTAAAGTAGGATCTCTCCAACCAGCTGTTTTGTGCCACAGGAACCTATTTCAATTCCAGTTGCAACATTAGCCAATTAAAACTGGTCATATGCACTTACAGGTAGCATCCTCTTATTGGTCATTCTCACACAACACAAGCTGAATACTGCAGTCTTTCTGCACCCAAAATGCCAGTTGACTTCAGTTGATATTTTAGGTATGTAGAAAGGTGAAGTTCACCCCAGTGTGGAAGGTGAGTGTGAGTCCTTCTGAGTCAGCTAAGCTTTGTTGCTAATATTGCATGGGGGAGAACAGGTTGCAGATGGAACACCACACAGCAGAAGTGGTCTCTGCACTTGCCCCTACATAGACAGGTGCAAAAAGTTCAAGAACAAAATACAAGAGGCATAAAGTCCACCTGCACCTTTACACTGGATTCCATGTTCCTAGTCTCCCCCATTTCACCCACAGAGCCCAATTAGTTGGATTTCAGGAATGATTAAGGACTCAAATGAGAATGATAAGAAGTTAGATTTGGACAAGGGGTTTTAACGTATATAGCAAGTACTATTTGTTTTCACAAGAAAAGTGAAGGACAGGGTTATGGAAGAAAAATGGATACATTTACCCAGAAGTGAGAAAAGGGCAATGATTTCATTGTGAAATTCTTAAAAGCATGGAAATCACATAAATGTCTCAGCTGCAGAATGAAACAAACAGAAGTAGACGGAGGTGAGAGGAGCAGTAAGATCCCTGGCTGTGAAGTTAAGCTCCCTGGGCCAAGAGGCCTGTCTTTATAAATACATCTGCAAACCACCAGGCATGCCTATGACCCTAGAGCAATAATAAATAAATCATTTAAAGCCAGGGAACAGATAGCATAGAGAGGATAATTTCCTTAGTTCTCTGCAGAGCCCCACTACCCACGAACAAATAAAGAACTGACAGCAGGTGTTCACAGTGCGTAGGTTAGTATCTTCGCATGTTTAGTCTGAATTAAAAATAAATGCTACTGATGTAAAATAAAAATGAACCAGAACTGGATTACAGTGATGCCAGAGGCAGAATTTCACAGCGTAGTAAGTTTATAGGCATGATCATACAGAAAAGGAATGATTAAGAGTTGGTTGTTTGTGTCTCTGTTTTCAGCTGTTTTCTCCATTTTTAGGGTAAAGTTTTCAAAAGTGCCTGACTGACTTAGGAACCTCAATCCCATTTTCAAAAGTGACTTGTAGACATTTTGGTATTGCTACTCAGTGTTGCAAGGTCAAGGTGATTTAGACAGCCAGGTCCCACTGTCAAAAACAACTTAGGTTCAAAAATGCCTGTCTCAATGAAAGTCATTGGGATACCTAGTGGGATACCTAGTAGTCATTGGTGCCTAGTGGGATTTTCAAGAATGAACATGGAAGTTAGGCATCTAGGCCAGGGGTTCTCAAACTGAGAGTCGTGACCTCTCAGGGAATTGCAAGGTTATTACATGGGGTTGGGGGGTGTCACACACCGTCAGCCTCTACCCCCAAACTCCGCTTTGCCTCCAGCATTTATAACAGTGTTAAATATTTTAAGTGTTTTTAATTTATAATGGGAGGTCGCACTCATAAGTTTGCTGTGTGAAAGGGGTCACCAATACAAATTTTTGAACCACTGATCTAGGCATTTTTGAAAATGCCACTAAGCACCTATCTGCATCTTTAAGGACCTAAAGACATTTAAAACGCTGCCACCAGCTCCTAAGACACTCAGGCCCTTTGAAAAATGTCACCCTTGTTCCACAAGTGATCCCATTGAAGCCAATACGGCCACTTTTAGTTCATTATGAATAAGAACACCAGAACTTGGCCTTATGGGGAGGGTGTGTGCACATGAAGAGGGTCATTTTGCATGAAGGAATCACAAAACAAAATAAAAGCCAGTTAAAATACACACAGAGTGGCTTGGACGATGAAGAAACAAAGCAATGAGGGACTTAGCAGAATCACTAGGACACTTGCTGTGAATGAAAGTTTGGCTAAAAGTGGCTCATCTGCATTAATTCTTATCCTCTTTTATATTTTGATGGGAACATTTCAACCCCCTTAATAAGATACTTTTCTTCACGTCTAAAAGACCGTTGTTAAACAAAAACATTGCAGCTGGCCGAAGGTAGGAGCAAGGCACCTCTCGGGCAGTAATTTACTAATAAATTATTATTAAAACTAAATATATACAAGAGATTCCAGAGACAGAGAAAATTATTTTAATGAGCAATTATGTAATACAAAAAAAGCTAAAAGAGTAAATGACACTTGTGCTATTATTGAATGACACATTATTTTCAAGAAGTCATGCCTGAGATGTTTGTGCAAAATGGCCTTTCTAAGGTTTAATCTGATATACATGATTTGTTTTCTAAAGAAAGATATAACACACTACACAGTTGTGCTACTTGTCAATAGATTAAGACTGGGCCCAGGTACTCAGGAAGAAAATTGCTCTAGAAATACTGAATTATAAGTCAAATTGTCTTCAATCACTTTTGCAAGCAAATCTTCACTTACGCAAAACTTGAGTGAAATCAAGTTTTCACACCTGTGCCTTGACATGCACTGGAATTGTTTGTGCCGCCATCTTACAAGTTATCTTGCTGTGGTCTGGGAGTGAGCCTGCTCTACAAAAGAACAGAGAAACAGAGTTATTAAAGCTGTCTCAGTCCCAGGATATGAGAGAGCGAAGGTGAGGTAATATCTTTTTTTATTGGACCAACTTCTATTGGTAAGATGCTTTAACTACTTATGCTAAACAACCTGTTTCACTTTGTATTTAGCTGTGGACACTATAAGTATGTTTCCCAGACCTGACAAAGAGCTCTGTGTAAGCTGGAAATCTTGTCTCTCTCACCAACAGAAGTTGGCCCAATAAAAGATATTAACTCACCCACCCTGTCTCTCCGGGAAACAGTCGTTTTTAAAAGATTTTTCCTGGTGAACAGCAATGTGGGAGTGAGAGGTAAAACAAGGGTGAAGATGCACAGCAGCAGCACAAGAGTTCCTTCAATGTGGCCCCATTTTGATCTTGTGGAAGCATCAGGATTTTCAGTGACTGCTTTGAGTGCGTCCAGACTGTAAATCTGGGGGGAGTATAATGCAGACAAGGACAAAGGATCAAAGTGCTCCTATGTCTGTGACAAAGGGAAATTCACCACACGCTGCACCCAGGTCATCCTATTTTGTTTCCACATACACGGGCTGGGGGATAATCAATCCTGCTAAGCAACAGTATTAAAGGTAAAGGGGTGCAAACAGGAAGGGAAGAAGAGAGAATCTAGCAAGATGATATGGGGATAACACTGTTGCATTTGACCCATGTGTGGTTCGAGTGAAAACAGTTACTTGCCAATGTGAAACTACTTTCAACAAGCAGGGGCAGGCATGTGAGAAGAGTGACTTGGAGTTAATAGACAGCCCATTGGCCCTAAGAAGCCCAAACTGTGCTGCCAGAGGCCAGTGGCTCCTGAGTCAAAAGAAGTAGGCCAGGAAATGTTGGTTTTTCTTAAATCATTGGAGGTCACTGCTACACGGGATCCTCCAGCTGCTGTGCTGGCTACACTCTACCAAGTCCCAATGACACTCACTCAAGTTTGGCTCAGCTTGCCCTGCTTCCGTAGAAAGTTAGTTGTACCCCCAGCGGGTTGTGCCTCCCGACTAAGAACCTATGGACTAAGTGATTTGTACATGGTCACACAGGAGGTCTGTGATGAGAGATCTGAGTTCAATTCTCTGCTCCAAGGGCTGAGCTACTGCCCTAACCAGAAAATCAGACCTCCTCAGGTAGAAACTGTTTTCCCCCATTTTTTCTCCTCTTAATGGTTTTATCTGAAAGATCCACACACACACTATTGCACTCCATTTATCTACCCCAGTAGAATGATGAGCTGATTTTTTCCTGCCAAGTTTAAAAAGTAGCATCCTCGGCATCTGTTTGAAGACTGAAGTGTTTCAAACCCAAAGCCTAGAGCAGTCACTTATGGTGATGGCCAAGCATTTCTGTCCGGCTCTGATGTTTGTCTGACACCCATAGTGCTCTTTAGGACTCTTTTCTAGTAATGATAACACAAAAGATAAGGATAGGTGAACCAGAGCAGGTAAAGTAACAACCACTCTAGCTTTCATTTCCGACCTGAATTGAACCTTCTGTTAAGTTTCAAATAATTTTCTCTAAGTTTTAAAATGTATTTTTCATTTGCTTAAACCTCCCGTAACTTTAGGTTTTGAAGGGAGCTGAATTGCAGAAGTGACAGATTGCTACACCACAGTAACTCTGATGCTTATATGCCACAGTGGCAATAAAATGCCAAAATTAATCAGATAACTTTTTCTTCATGTATAATTGTAATAGGTATAAGATAGAAATTGAACCAGAAAGTATCAGAAATCTCATGAGAGTGCCCATTTTGCAAGATTCCTACCTATTTTTGCAGAGGTTCAAATAGCTCAGATAAACTTGAATTTTGCAAAAAGAAAAGGAGTACCTGTGGCACCTTAGAGACTAACCAATTTATCTGAGCATAAGCTTTCGTGAGCTACAGCTCACTTCATCGGATGTGCTTATCCAAATTATAACCTTAAACCTCAAGAGGTTTCAGGTTATCATCACTAATTAAATACAATAGCACCCACCAGACTTACATGTGGGACCAAAACACAGGTGCTGGACCTGTCTGAATCATCTCTATATTGGCAGATTTCTAGCTTGTTTTCCATCCGCAACAGAAAAGGTGAAGGTCAATGACATCACAAACTTTTGCAAGAGAGCTTAGAGGCACTTGTTTGTCAAAGCTAAAATCCCAGTTTGGCAATCCTACTCCAGAGTTCTAATGAAATCAGACTTTCACAATGTGAAAACCTCCATAGAGATTCCCATAGGGCTTAGTACTTAGCATTTTAATATACATGATTCGTCTTTCAGAGCTTATCTAAATGCCATCTTTGTATCATACTTATGCCAGGAGCAATGAGATTCATTGCTCCTTAACATCATTTAAATAATTTAGTTAGCTGTATTTTGTCTTTTCTAAGAATCTGACAAGTGACCTGAAAATAATTTGCCTAAAATAAGCTTTCAAGGCACAATACCCATTTGTGGATACAATATGCAGTAATTCTCTTAACAAATTCCACTGTAAACTCATTAAATGTAAGTTAATAGTAGGCGTCTGACTTACTGACTGACATAAAGGTTATCTTAGGTGACATTATGAGTTTCCTTTGCAGCTGTGGGAAAAATCCTCACACTTGGAAAAAGATAATGTGTTTGTAAAAAAGCAAAACTTCACCCCTGCCCATAAGTTACATCTTAAGGGAAAATCCTGATCCCTCCTTCAAGCTCATGGAGGAACCTCAGCAAAGAAAGTTGTGCAGGGTGGAGCTCTGCTCACTACAACTCAGCATGTAGTCAGGGTAGAACTGGCAATGGGTGAAGAGCAAAGACCACAGGATCTGCTCCTAACCAAGTCCATTCAGAGCATCCATGGAGTCAGGGGGAAGAAGTTGCCATGGTGCATAGCTGGCACTGCCCACTTCCATGCCCTATCCCATTCACAGATCCACTGTTTGCTCCCTTACATTTGCCTAAGCAGAGGGAGTGTTTTGCCCTCTGTCTCAAATGCGAGCCTTCTCATGGCTGCCTCATGTGTTTTATTAAAACATGACTTATCTCACTTCACCTCCTTCTGCATCTACTTCCCCAGTCGTATATTTACATAGTTCATGTGTTCCCTCAAAAGACATCCAGTGTGTGGGGTGCTTTCCATTTCCCTCTGTCTCACTGATTCATGTTAAAAATGAAGAAGTGTTTTAGAGTATATTATTTTTAATTTTTAGCCGTGCCATTCAGTAATGTGCAGTGAATCCAAGCAGTAGTACATAGTTTTTCTCAGTAACTTGCTGCTCTGGAACTTGTGATATTTACCTGCAAGGTGGTATTGAACAAACATGCTTGTTACTGCTAAGATATTTGTATTTAACATGTTACATATGACTGGTTCTGTACTGCCTTTGCCTGCAGGCAGGGCATTTCTGGGTGAGAATTCTCATCATCCTTGGTGAATGTTTTAGGTTAACATTTGAAATGAACTTCCTGGAGAATTAATTGTATTGAAACATAAAAATAAGGAAAGCAACCATTAATTTTGCGGGTATCCTGGACATGGTTATGAGAACCAGTGGACATCAATGACAACCAAAAAAAGTTGTCTCCACAGGCGTCCAGAGTTCTATCAACAGAGGCCAAAATGGTCAGTCCTGGGTTCCTCAACTAAGGCACCTACTTCCATATTTAAATATCTTTACTGATCTTTAAGGTTGCAAAGTCAAGCCCTCAAAAGTTATGAAATGCCAGAATTAAGGTTGCCTGTGCAGCTCCGTGGGATGCTGAGTACTGGAGCCAGGAGCCTGGAAGCCCCAGCTTTGCAACAGCCTGGCTTCTAGTTACTGGTTCCTGCACAGGCAACCTTAACTCTGGCATTTTCTAGCTTCTGAGAGCTTGACTTTACAATCTTCATTTTTTTTTAAGATTCCTTTTTTACAACCCCCCAAAATTTCATACAAAAAATTAAAAGAATAAGAATAATTCAACTCTGTGGCTTCCTTTTGGCACCCTCTTGGGTCATCAGCACAGCTGGAACCTTTAGACCCATTGCACACATCTCTGCTACTCTAACTAATGGATAGCAGTAATAGTTGTTGTCTTCAGCCCTACAGGGGGATGGGATTTTTGCTGGTCAGTTCTGACAACAAAGGAATGGTGAGACAGATCTTGTATTCTGTTATAGACTTTGGAGGGGAGCATGCTCTAGCAAGCAAAGCATAGATACTTCTTCCCTTACTGTGACCCAGGGTCCCCTTGGAGTCAACTGGCAGAGTGCTTAATGGGTGTACGGGGTTCACAGTGAACCCCTAGATCTGATGTCTACGTAATAGTGAGCCAAAGTGGCCATGTGAGGTCTCTAGTAACACACTGGCCACCATAATTATTTCAAAATGTATGTATAAGTAATATTTAAGAAGTTATGTATTTACTCTGGAAAATGTGTTCTTAGAGCTCTGAAGTTAAAAGTAGGTCACCAGGAGGTGACAGGTCTTGGACAAATTCTGTTCAGACAGTGGCTAAAAGATGCTTCTTTCCCTTTGTCTGCCCAAGTTAGTATTATATGTCTCACAATGTAAGCCCCTCTGGGTACACAGCCAGATGCTGATTAAAGGATTGCTAGGTCGGTAATAAAGGTGGCCACGGGGAAGATCAACAGGGAATTATGAAAAAGAAAAAAGGACTGTCCTAATATATCTAAAGGGACCCAGAGACACCTTTCATCCTTTACTGGGGAGACGAAGTGCCAGCGCGTTCTGTCTTATGAAAGGAGGGTCACAACCTACCTGGATGGAAAATGCTGCCAAGACTTTGGGTAAAGAAAAGGGTCTCGTGAGTTAAGTCTAAGGTCTGGAAGGCATGTTATGATATTATTTTACATGCAGTCAATTGTTTCCAATATTTCTGTCCACTTGCTTGACTCTCTTGACTCTCTGCTAAATAAACTTAGACTTATTTTCACGATAAGCAAATTGAAGTGCTGTGAGTTGAGCAGAGAGGGGGATCCTGAGGAAAAACTGGTGAGCTGAGGTGTAAAGTTCTTTTGGTGACTCTGAGATCTGAGTTCTTTTGGTGACTCTGAGATTTGGTGAGTGGATCTGAGAATTCAGTGAGTGGCCAGTGGAACAGGGGAATATTGCATAGGGTCCCGCAGGGATCTTCCTCTATCTATCTATCTGTTCTATCCAGTATCTTCATCAATCATTTAGATGAGGGCATAGAGAGTCAGCCTGTGAAGTGTGTGGGTGACAGCAAGCTGAGACAGGTTGTAAGCATTCTGAGAGGACAGAAGTAGAATTCAGAATGATCTTGAAAAAAAATGGAGAAATGAAAAAAAAATAGGGTGCAATTCAGTAAGGACAAATGCAAAGGACTCCACTGAGGATGGAACAGTCCATTGCACACGTGCCAAATGGGGACTGACTGCCTGGGAAGGAGTGCTGCAGAAAAGGGATCTGGGGGTCATAGTGGATCCCAAACTGTGAGTCAACAGTCTAACACTGTAGTAAAACAAGCAGACGTCATTCTTGGATGTTTTATCAGGAACGTTGTAAGCAAGACATGAGAAATAATTCTTCCACTCTACTCAGCATTGATAAGGTCCTCGCCGGAATACTGTATCCAGTTCTGGGCACCACATTTTGGGAAAGATGTACACAAATTGGAGAAAGTACAGAGGAGAGCAACAAAAATGATAAAAGGTCTCGAAAACATGACTTACAAGGAAATATTAAAACCATTGGGTTTGTTTAGTCTACAGAAGCAAAGACTGGGGGAGGGACACAATAACAGTCTGCAAGTATGTAAAAGGTTTATAAAGAGGAGGATGATAAATTGTTTTCCTTATTCACTGAGGACAGGACAAGAAGTAATGGGTTTAAATTATAGCAAGAGAGATTTTGGTTTGACATTAGGAAAAATTTCATAACTGTAGTAGTTAAGCAATGGAACAAATTACTCAAGGAGATTGTGTAATCTCCATCATTGGAGATTTTTAAGAACAGGTTAGACAAACAGCTGTCAGGGATTGTCTAGATAATTGCCTAGATGATCTATGAAGATCCTTTCCAGTCCTAAATTTCTATTATTCTATTTTATCATACCTGTTTATTAAGACACGTTAGTAATTAATAATTTGCACTTATGTAGCACTTTGCTACAAGTGGGTGACAGGGGATTGATCACTTAATGATTACCTGTTCTGTTCATTCACTCTGGGGCACCTGCATTGGCCACTGTCAGAAGACAAGATACTGGGCTAGATGGGCCATTGGTCTGACTCAGTATGGACATTCTTATGTTGGAAGTGTTGTTTAAAAAAAAAAAGGAGCAAATTCTATCTTTAGCTGAACTTAAAGTTTATGTGAAGGTGATGTAAATGTGAGCAACAATTTGGCCCTAATTACTGTAAATTAATGTTTGTGATGATATATTTTACAACATGAATGATGCAGAATGTTTATTTCCTAAATAATATACCGTATAAATATTTGGATGTGTTTTGACTTAAGCATAGGTTTAAGTGCTGTCCAGAACAGAGGTGGATCTAAGCACATATGTGTTTTCCTGAATTGGTGCGATAACATTACCATCTCATAAATGAAACAAATTATATTTTTTTATTTTTATTACTTCATTAATCATCATCCGTTTGAAATATTGAAGTTTCAATTCTTTCAACAGTCGCAATAATTTCTTTCTACTGTTTTTATAGCACAGTAGTTCTTATGTTCTATACATTGTAACACTTGAATACTAAACAGAACAAGAAATACAGCTTTTTTGAGTATTAGTGCAATTTTCATGGGCTGACAGTAAGTAAAGAAAGACATGGTCCAGTGGATAAGGCATGGGACTGGCAGTCAGGAAAATTCTATCCAGTGGCAGAGCCAGGACCCCATGTGTGAACTGCGGTGGGTCACTTCACCTCTCCATGCCTCTGTTTCTTCTCCCATTGTGTCTATCTTGTCTAGTAAGACTTACGTTCCTTAAGCAAAGAGCTGTACAAACACATAGTAGGAGATAGCACCTAGCACAATGGGTCCCGGAGCCTTGATTGTGGCCTCTAGGGCCTATTGTAAGACAAATACTAAACAGTATGAGTGAAGTGGCTGCATCCTTTTCATACTTTTGGAGGTAGAAGAATCGTTCAATAGATATTACAAAACATTTTCTGGCTGTTGGGTAGATTCCATTGATACCAACTTTCAAGCTTAATGACTTCTTAAAGAACCATTTCATTTGCCAATATATTAGTCCATATTTAATTACATTGGTCATGGAACTGAGGCTCTGGAACAGCATTATCTATAAACAAACTGTACGTTTAGTTCAAGATTTCCTTCACAGTTCTGCCTGTTCACCTCATTCCTGAACTACCATATGCTTACTTTGCAGTGCTGGCTATCTCCTCAGTTAAGACTAGCACAAGGGCTAAGCAAGTAGAGTATAAACAAATACTGTGTAGAAAGTGAGTGAAGGCCCGTAAAAAAATGAAGCTGGAAGCCCAGAAACACTGTTCAGGTCCCCTCCAACAGTACAATAATGTATCTGGTACATTAAAAAAACCCACTGATTACAAGTCGTGTTTGAATCCAGAATTCCTGGGGCAATAGTTTAGCACTGAAACATGAGACAATCCAATTTCCTAGTCTGCACCTCAAATTCAGAGGAATGTCTGAAAAGGAAAATCTGAAGAAATAGATTGGTAACAGTAACATGGTTCACAAAGCAATTGATTCTGCTGCTGTTTTCAATCAAAGCCTAAACTAACACGATGTCAGAACAACAGAAGTAATTTTCTTTTGTGCTGGTAGATTTATTTAGGCATTAGCAAAAGATCTAGTTTTCTGTATTATAGTTATACCAGAATCTGATGAGCTATAATAATGATTATTTAATTAACAGTAAACCCTTTCTCTGGTGAGAATAACAGAAACGTCTGATTGGCTTTGGTAGGAAAAGTAAAATATACGAAACACTACAAAATCTGACAACATCCTGGGTGAATTTAGTGGCTTAACAAAAATCAATAGGCTATAGTTTTTGTCTGTTTGTTTGTTTGAAGTAAAGATTCATTTAAGAGGGTCATTCAAACAAAATTGTATTGCACCATGTCTCTTATTGAAACAAGTTATCTGATGAGCTTTGTTTAGTTTCAAGCCCACTTCTTCATTTTCACTTAACTCCTTCAAAGCTAAAGTAGCGCATCTTTCCACAATCTTATTTTCACACCTGGAATGACCACATGGTCCTTGAATACTTGCTATAGGAAATCTCCTTGGAAATATATATACTGTTGCTACTTACAATCTTCTCCTACCAGTCCAATTTCTGGAAAACAAAAATATTTCCATTTAATGTAAGTCAGTACAGGGATCTTAATAATAAATGTATCAAAAAATTCAGTATGTGTCTGCTGTTAGAGTTGATCAAACAACTGTTAGATTATAGCATTAATTGACTTACACAGTATGATATGTTTCCCCGAGCCTCAATTTGACTCAGAGAATTAAAAAAACTACACATTTTTAGCTCAGAAACAGTCACTTTTGGTTGGAAGACTGAAGGTGGATTCAGCAACACTATACAACACAAAACAGTTTAGGGACAGGAAATGAAAAAGAATATTGTATCCAATTACAGCAGAAGGGAATGCTAAATGATGGGAAATACATTTTCTTACAACTATATGTAGCTTGTATCTTTGAGGCAGGGTTATGCAAAAGGTTTGTATGGAACCCAGAACTCACCCAAATTAACAATTTCTATTTTTAAATAGGCAGCCATTAATATTGTTAAAAGAAAAGGAGTACTTGTGGCACCTTAGCGACTAACCAGTTTATTTGAGCATAAGCTTTCGTGAGCTACAGCTCATTTCATCGGATGCATCCGATGAAGTGAGCTGTAGCTCACGAAAGCTTATGCTCAAATAAATTGGTTAGTCTCTAAGGTGCCACAAGTACTCCTTTTCTTTTTGCAAATACAGACTAACACGGCTGTTACTCTGGGAGAGTATAGGTTATGTTTTATAAGTCTATAACTTAAGAGGGGACATAGACTGGTAAGCAGAGGGGAAGCGAAATCCTTTCAAATCAGTATTCCTGTATAGAGCAGACTTCTGTTTATCTTCCAGGAATCTCTCTAACATAAAGCTGCAGCTTTGTGGAATTTCCAAAGAGTTTCAGTTTAAATCTTTGCAAACAGGTTTGTGCACAAAAAGTTAGGGCGTGAACCTTCAGCTGTGCCAGAGTTCCCTATCCTTGAAATATAAATAGGTAAATCAGTTCCACGATGCCAGGCCTTCAGCGAATTGTTAAGAAGGACATTGTCAAGCAGGTAAGATATTGGACTATGATTCGGGAAACTTGGGTTGTATTCCTGGCTCTGCCACTAAATGGGTTGTAACAGCCAGTCAATGGTGGTGCACTTTAGCTGTCATAATAATGCTAGAAGTGGCGTCCTGCAGTAGCCTGTTTGTGACAGGCCTTCTGCAATGCAGTCTCATTTCATAACGTTATTTGGAATTACAATAAAACTCAAAAATGCAGTAAATTAAAATAGCTTTTTTCCTGCTGGTGCTTCTTCTGTACAGGGGGAAGAAAATGAAATGATAGTCTTAGATTTATAAAACTTATGTCACTGTACGCGGTCCACTTTTCCAAGAATCCTGCACCACATACATATGGGTCCATCTCCTGACATACCAGTCCATGGGCAAGGAGGTCAGGAGTCACGAGAAGCTGCAAAGCCTTACAGCTAGGTGAGGAGGTATCTAGTCACAGTCTGAGGGCAGTTTCATGAAGTTCCCAGGGTTTTGGTTTTGTAAATATGTAAACTTAGATAGAGTTAGTTATAAACGAGGAGGATGTTACTTACTATGAAGACCCAAGAAAACCTAGGGCTAGCCTAAGGAAATGAATCAAGTGATGGAAATAAAGCAAACACATTGGTTATATCCTGCCCTTGATCAACACATAGTACTACCTCCAATATCAACAGCAGAGCAAATACATCATATGACTTGTTGTGTGGGTTAAGGATGAGTGTCCACTTAAGGGGCAGGGGAAGGGGAGGTATGTTACATGAACTGGATCCACAATCTCAAGTATAGGAACAGGGAGAGGAGGAAGAGATACTCCAGAAGGGAGAAGGAATTTTTAAACACTCAGAGAAGATATATTCAGTCATTAAGTTGGAATTTCCCAGACAAACATATCAACAGAGAATAATCTGGCGTTAAAGAGGAAGAAATCATAAAGAACTAACCTTATGGAGACAAGGAAAAAAAGTAAACAGAAAATAATGATTAGACCTGAAAGGGAATGGGGCACGGTAAACACCACGGAGGGTGGGAAACTATTTAAGCTAAAAGACAATACTGACACAGAACAAACGGGTATAAACTGGCCATGAATAATGAATAGGCTGGAAATAAGAAGAAGGTGCCTAATCATCAGAGGAGTGAGGATCTGGAACAGGTTCCCAATAGGAGCCGAGGGAGTAAGCAACTTAATTAGTTTTAAGATAGAGGTTGATAAACTTAGGAGTGTGATTTTCTGATGGGGTTGCCTGCGGTGGTGAGAGGCTGGGCTCAGCAGCCCTGAAGGTCCCTTCTGGTTCATGTCTCATGTTCTTAAAATCTCATGCTTCAGGGTTTCAATGCTTCCAGGTGTCAGTGCTTCCTGTAGGTTCAGGAAGAAATCCCCTCCAACACACTCACACCTACATATCTGGGGTGTTTTTCCCCTTCCTGCCTTGAAGCTTCAGAGATGGCAAAAGCTGGAGATGGGACACTGGACAGGGTGGGTCAATACTTTGAGGTAATATTGAGCATTCTCTTTCTCAGGTACTTGGCTGGTGGGTCATGCTTAGGGTCTAACTGATTGTCATACATGGGGTCAGGAAGGAATTTCCCCCCATGACCTAGGGGGTGGGAGTTCACCTTCCTCTACAGCCTGTGGGTGCATGTCACTTACCAAGATCAGCCGGGTGTATCTGACTTTATCAGTTCCCTGCCACTGTAGAGGCCGTGGGCATTGGTACACCTCAGTTCTTCCTATTCTCATAATAATTTAATTTAGTCTGTTGAGGGCTGTAATACTTTGGTTTAACTCTAGTTCTTGGACTTGGTGCAGTGGTGGCTGGGTGGAGATTATTGGCTTGATATACAGGAGGTCACACTATATGATCTGGTGGTTCCTTCTGGCCTTTAACTCTACAACTGTGGGTGTTTAAGAGTGATCTTGGCATTGGCACAATATTCTTGGCATGAACACCTGGGATTTTTTGAAAGTCACATATCTTAATACCAATGACTTAGCTCACTATTGGGCAACACTGAGTGCCAATAGCAAGGAATTAGCAATGGAGAAACCTCAAAGTGCTTGTAGTGTGACAAAGTTCCTCCTCTACCTTGATGGGTCTTGCGCTTATTGGCGGATTTGCTCGCCTTGGAGCTTCACAGCAGCCCTCAGCTTGGCTGTTTTTCTGAACTCACAGTCCAGGTCAACTCCTCCTGTGTCTGACCAGGAGTTGGGAGGATTTGGGGGAACCCGGGCCTGCATCCTATTCTGTATCCCATGTTATAAAGTAAGATTAATACATGCAGTATTTCATAAAGTCTAAACACTAAATGCATTCTTATAAATGTAATATGTATTTTATGAATACTAAACACCCAGGTAAGTCAGACTGGTTTCCAGCTATGCATTTGTCAGTGTTTAGTGAGGACCAGTGGCCTTGGCATGGGCTGGCACCTAGCCTGCCAGCGTCACAAGGGCCAGCCACCTCTGGAGTGCCCCCTCATAGCCTGGGTTGGCTTTGTGATGCCCTGCCTCAATTTCCCTTTTTGGACACCTCAAAAACTCCAGATTACAGTCCAAAGGTGATAAACACACTCATCTTCTGAGGTGGAATTTATTTAGTCCTGACACACTTTGGTCCCTATCCCAGTTAAGAGTCACTCCTCCCTTGGGTAGGGAGTCCCCATTCCTACTTCCGGAGTTGGGTCACATTTCCTTTACTCGCTTCAGGCCCCCAACCACCCCGACATCTGTTGTAATAATTGGTCCTAAAAATGTACTCTAATTGTGAGCTCAACTATGGGAAAGTGGATTAAAGTTTATGAAATGTTTCAGTCACATATAATGATAAATGTTAATGGGAAAAGGTGCAAAAGGGAAACAAAGTTTGAATTAATCCAAACAAAAAGGCCTCCTGATATAACGCAAGGACTGTGTTAAGATCATGCCTGGTAAAATGAGAATTGTGGGACCAAAATCAGAGAACCAAAACTAGGCCTATTCGGTGAACGAAATAATGAGTGGATGAGCTATTCCATCCATTGCTCCTTTTGGGATCCAAACAAACTTTTTTGGGGGGAAAGCTGGCTACTGCAACACTGGCTGACAGAAAGGAGAAGGAACAAGATTCACCACCATGGCTGCCACTCCCAATTCTTCTTCATCCTGATCCTAAGTAATGTCCTGACCAGACTGGGCCAGAGAGAGGGACCCACATGACACCACAACTTCCACCAGTTCTGGCTAAATCCCAAACACTATTTGGGATCTGAGACTTTGTGTCTCCTTCTCTCCCTCCAAGGGTGCACTTTCCTCCCCACCTCTCTCCTTTTGTCTAATAAGAGTCTTGTTCAACACTCCAAGACTGCTTATACCCAAATAAATCCAGTGGTCTTTAAGGTGCCACCGGATTCCTTGTTGACTCCAAGACTGTATATTTTTCAACACTGCTGTAAGTCTGTGATCATGAACAGGCAGCTAAAAGCCATGCCATAAACAGCCCAACACTGGTACAAGTTTGCCCAGGTCTTGGAGTGGCTAATGAGACCATGGGCTGGGCCTATGCTTTTCAGCAGTGAGACAACAAGTGAAAGTCAAAACCAAAGATAGAAGCTGTGCTTTCTATTTTTTCTGTTCTTCTCTTTCCCCTTTTGTGTGTGTTTGTCTTGTTTTGTATTCTAGGAATCAGAATTGGACTTTAACAGCAGCAACTATGACAGCTCCAATCCATCTCAAATAACATTTTCTCTTTTCCCAAAAAAATCAACTATTACCATCTGAGAGACTGTCAGCTAGGGCAGTGGTTCTCAAAGCTGATCTGCCACTTGTTCAGGGAAAGCCCCTGGTGGACCGGGCCGGTTTGTTTACCTGCCGCGTCCGCAGGTTCAGCTGATCGCGGCTCCCACTGGCCGTAGTTCGCCGCTCCAGGCCAATGGGGGCTGCGGGAAGCAGCACGGGCTGAGAGATGTGTTGGCCGCCCTTCCCGCAGCCCCCATTGGCTTGGAGCGGCAAACTGCGGCCAGTGGAAGCCGCGATCGGCCGAACCTGCAGATGCAGCCGGTAAACAAACCGGCCCGGCCCGCCATGGGCTTTCCCTGAACAAGTGGTGGGCCGGCTTTGAGAACCACTGAACTAGGGGGTTTCCCTTCTAAAACCTCTCTCCAACTAAAGAGTAAAGGAATAAGGGATGTAGATATAATGAAAGCCTTACTTAATACTTCACATTTCCAGTGTGGTCCGTCGCCCCCTTTATTATCTCTAATAAAAGTTTGACAAAATATTTTAATGGTGTTTGCTGGGGGTATTAAACAGGCTGAGGTCTGTATACCAAACACTAAACCTTGTTTAAAACTGTTTAATATTGGACAGTTACAGGGTCATGTTAACACCTTTAACGCTTTGGGCCCCGTATTCGATCTAAATTGCTTTAGGAGTGTAAACCCAGCCTTCCTAATTAGGTCAATTCCCCTGGTCTCAGGGTCTTCCCTGAAAGAGTCTCTGTCACTCTCTGCAGTTTCTCTATAGTTTCCTCAGCTCCCACCCCTTCTCTGCAGCTTACTGCTGGTCTTATAGGGAAATCATCTGACTGCTGCTCAGGTGTGCCTGCTTAGTAACTAGGGTTGGCTGGCCCCAGACTTCTGGTCATTAAAAGGGGCAAGCCACCCTGTTACACTCCTCAATCTCCATAGTTCTCATTTTCACCTTACATTTAACATTCCAGGAAGCCCTGTATTACCTCCCCTCACTAAGTGGGGAGAGGGAGGAGGAGCCACCAAGTGTGACTAGCAAATAATAGGCAAGGGTACTATACCTCTTGGAAGGTCACTGGGAGAGATTAGAGCAATGTGGTTGTTGCAAGGATGGGGTAAGGGGTGGAGGAAGGAAAGGAGCCATTACCATCTTGGGAGCTGGAGAGAATGAGGCAGAAAATAGAAACTTATCTGAACCAATTTGGATAAGTTGAACAAAGAATTATGTTGTTTAATTTCAGAAGGTAAACAAAGATTCATCCCACTTCTTATTTTATTTGGACTAGGCTGTTTTTACTTTGAACTTTTCCCATATTGATGTCATTAATGTCATTAAAAAGGACAGCTTACTTTTCCTTTTAGGAACATGATGAGCAAATTCAGAGAAAGGGACTCAGTCGATAAAAGAGCACTTCCTTTGCAAATTGTGGATAATTCTGCAATGATACAAGATTAATTCACAGGGAGCAGCAATCTCTTTCATACTGGGCCAGCTTCTGGCCCTTGCTCTGGCTACTTTGCTTCCTCTGGAAAAGCCTGCAGACACCTCTTGCACATAGGGAAAACCCAGGTTGCACAGAGCCCATGACACCTCCAACCTTGCCCCCAGGATAGGAAAGGGGTGTGTCTGTGTGTGTGTGTATGAAGAGTGATTCCCAGCTACCAAAAGGGCCCTTTGAGTAGGCAACCAGCCATAAAATGAAGCAGCCCTAAGCTGTTCCAATTTACTTCAGGGATTGGATTGTTCTCCAGCTGTTCCCTTGATCTGCAAAGGTAGCTTAAAGCCACCTTTCCCTCCCCACACCAAACACACTCAACTTGACTAAAGAATCTGTCCTTTCTGTTCATCTTATCAAATTCACTCTATGTAAAGAAAAAGTTATCTGATTTAATGGGAAACTTAGCTTCCCAAAACCAAACTACTTTGTTCCTTCTATGCCTACAAAGTCTAGGCAGCTTTTTTCCCTTTACATCAATTAAATATGAACATGTATCAAATCAACATTTCTGGCGAATTATCCAAGGATCATTCCAAAATAGTCTAGCAAACCATTCTGATAACTGAGCCTTCAGACGATAAGAGGTTACATCAATCAACAACCCACAGCAAGTGAAGATTCTATTTACCAAAAATCCTTGTGTCCTGTTATAATTACTTGTCAACTGGTGAAGCAATAAACAATTGTCCCTTCAAGCAAATAAATATTTTGCAGCAAGTGCTGCACATTGTTCCTGCTACAGCTAATAATAGCTATTAAAAATTACATACCAGCCAGCTGTGTGAAAAATAAGAGCAAGACTGAACATGGCAATCAGAGGTATTATTCTGGAGTTATATAAGCCTTTTAGATGTGTTGTTCAGTGAAGTACAAGATTCACAATGGACAAAAATTCTTAAAGACTTCCTTTCTTAACAAGTACCTGTGCTATAAACAGCGATGGAATTCAGCTACTAGAACCAAACTGAATGGATGGGAATGCTTCCAGTCTCATATAGTCTGATCTTCCATTAGATGAGGTATTGGGCCTCTGTCCTGCTTGTCTTGAAAATAATTGCAACACTAGCAATAAGGCAGAGACTATATTAATGCTTTTAGGGACCAATCCTACAATTGAGTGCATTTACCTCCCACTGAATTCAACAGGAGTTGAGAGCACTTTGAACCTTCATGGCATTTCTGTAAAAATGATAGATGACCTTTATTTTCACAATTGTGTCCATAAATGCGTGCAGAAGTTCTTGGGATATAATGTGCATGGCCCAGTTTCCATTATTGTTTCTTGGTATGGAGGAAATAATGGGTTAAGAATCTGATCCAAGCCTGCTCCCACTGAAATCAGTAGTAAAGATCCCACTGAATTAGGTGGGAGCAGGATCAAGCTGTAAAAGCTTTATGTTTCTTTGTGGAGTTTGAACAAAGAATTCCTCTGATGGGGGGAACACTAAAAAGGATCTGGTTAGGACTCTCTGATCCAGGTTCTACATCCAGCCTCAGAAAAGATTAATGTAGCCTGGGGGCTGCTCAAACACACATCAGCTAACTACAGCCCTTGAAGGGCCATTTACCAGTGAGAAGTCACTGGGTAACAGTGCCTACTCTGTGCCCATTGTGGACTCTCTCACAACAGGTAAATCCCTAGCAGGCGAGATCTGGAATAGCAGGAGCCAGAGGAGCCTATTATTTCTGAATTATACTTGGGGCCCAACACATTTATCACAAAATCTTGCAGAGGTTCCACATCCAAAGCTGCAAGTTTTCATAGGATGCTTTTATTTACTATGTAGTTGCCATCAATTATATCCACATTTTCTAATAAACCCACTCAGCTAACAGGGGAGAAAAGGGGAATTATGACTCACTTTTAAATCCTTCCCCCCCCCCCCCCGAACTCTAGTCTCTGAGCTCTAACACAACATACACAGGGGCACCAGATTTAACTTGTTGTTATTAAACATTACATTTTTCTTTGCTGAGATCTTTTTCTTATTTCCCAGAATCAGCTTGTCTTATGCAACTTGTGTTTACATAGAATTTCTTGAAGAGCTCCCTGCCTGCGGAGAACCATTAGCAGCAGGAGCTGCTCAGAGATAATCAGGGGGTTGATTTCAGAGTAGCAGCCGTGTTAGTCTGTATCCGCAAAAAGAACAGGAGTACTTGTGGCACCTTAGAGACTGTCATAAATATAAAGGGAAGGGTAAACCCCTTTAAAATCCCTCCTGGTCAGAGGAAAAATCCTCTTACCTGTAAAGGGTTAAGAAGCTAAAGGTAACCTCACTGGCACCTGACCAAAATGACCAATGAGGAGACAAGATACTTTCAAAAGCTGGGAGGAGGGAGAGAAACAAAGGGTCTGTGTCGGTCTGTATGCTGCTTTTGCCGGGGATAGAACAAGAATGGAGTCTTAGAACTTTTAGTAAGTAATCTAGCTAGGTATGCATTAGATTATGATTTCTTTAAATGGCTGAGAAAAGAACTGTGCTGAATAGAATGACTATTCCTGTCTGTGTGTCTTTTTTGTAACTTAAGGTTTTGCCTAGAGGGATTCTCTATGTTTTGAATCTAATTACCCTGTAAGGTATCTACCATCCTGATTTTACAGAGGTGATTCCTTTACTTCTATTAAAAGTCTTCTTGTAAGAAAACTGAATGCTTTTTCATTGTTCTCAGATCCAAGGGTTTGGGTCTGTGGTCACCTTGCAAATTGGTGAGGATTTTTACCAAACCTTCCCCAGGAAGTGGGGTGCAAGGGTTGGGAGGATTTTGGGGGGAAGGACGTGTCCAAACTACGTTTCCCAGTAAACCCAGTTAGAGTTTGGTGGTGGCAGTGGAGATCCAGGTCAAAGGATAAAATTAATTTGTACCTTGGGGAAGTTTTAACCTAAGCTGGTGAAAGTAAGCTTAGTAGGTTTTCATGCAGGTCCCCACATCTGTACCCTAGAGTTCAGAGTGGAGGAAGGAATCTTGACAGAGACTAACACATTTATCTGAGCATAAGCTTTCGTGGGCTACAGCTCACTTCATCGGATGCATGCAGTGGAAAATACAGTAGGACGATTTTATATACACAGAGAACATGAAACAATGGGTGTTACCATACAAACTGTAACGAGAGCGATCAGGTAAGGTGAGCTATTACAGCAGGAGAGAAGAAAAAAAAACTTTTTGTAGTGATAATCAAGAGGGGCCATTTCCAGCAGTTCACAAGAACATGTGAGGAACAGTAGGGGGAAAAATAAACATGGGGGAAATAGTTTTACTTTGTGTAATGACAAATCCACTCCCAGTCTTTATTCAAGCCTAATTTAATGGTGTCCAGTTTGCAATGGTGATCAGGGGGTTGGATGGCAGAAGAGGCTATTCAGAGGGCACCATTTCCCTGCTGTCATTTGCATTGCTGAGGCAGCATGACAAATAACTGAACATGAGCACTACAAAGAGGCGGGCCCATACCTGCCAAAGCAGCAGCAGCAGCCGCCACACTGTCTTGGACATGCCTGAAGCTGCCAGAGCAGTTGTGGAGAGAGCCAGACCAGGCTCCCTCGCTCTGCTGAAATATTCCTTTAGTTTGGTTTCAAAAATTTCCCACAAACAACATTGGAAAAAACTTGAATGAAAAACTTGAAATAAAAATGTGTCTGTTTGAAAACTACCATCTCTATCTAAAACTAATTTAGGGAAATATTAATAAAATAGATAAAACACAGAAAGAGAAAACAGTAGGGAAAAAATAAAATATGTTCAAGTAGTAAATGTTTCAAATAAATTAGGAAAAACAGTAACAGCTTAAAGCAGGAAAAATATCAGAGATATGTTCTTATTACCTCAAACTACTTGCTTGTTTGTTGTCACCTATCCTTGTTTGCCTACCTTGTCTTTTCAGACTGAAGCAATTCAGTTCAGGAACTGCATCTTCCCCTCTGTCTGTATTGCTGCTACTACAAAGGTGTGTTGGTCCCAGTCCTTTCTGGGGCCTTTGGGACTACCTCAGTAAAAAAATCGACAATAATTCATGGTAAAATTGTGCTCGGTTATTAATCCTGATCTTGAACTCCTCAGATAAGAAGGTTGGCCTAACGAAGGAACTGGGTTCTAGTGGTTATGGCAGGTAGATTTGGAGACAAACCTCCAGGGTTCTAGTCCTTGCTCTGGAAGTTGAGCACTGCATGGAACAGGATTAGGGCTACAGGGAAAGATATTTAACCAAAGTATAACTGGGTTTAAAAAAGAATTAGATAAGTAATAGAGGGTAGCTCCATCAATGGCTATTAGCCAAGATGGTCAGGGATGCAACCCAAGCTCTGGGAGTCCCTAAACTCTGACTACCAGAAGCTGGGACTGGATGAAAGGGGACAGATCACTCAGTTATTACTCTGTTCTGTTCATTCCCTCTGAAACATCTGGCACTGGCATGGGAAGACAGGATACAGGGCTAGATAGGCTAGATAGGTCTGGCCATTCTTATACTGTATGCCTAGGACAATAATATTGTTTTTATGAACTTGGAGTCACAAAGTAGGTCCCTTATCTTTCCATCAGATCCCCCTCATCATGTCCCCATCCTCAGGTCACCTTGCGTTGCTTTTTTTCCCCTCTTCTCCTAACCCTTTTTTTTTTTTCCTCTCTCTCTCTCTCTCTCTCCTCTCCTCTCCTCTCCTCTCCAGGAGTTTTCTCATCCCTTCTTGCATAAACAATTTGGCTCCCAGCAAGGTTGACTCCTCCAGCACACACTTTAAACATGAAATTCTGAGTACAAAGTCTTCTAGCCAGATAGGTCAGACCTTCAACATCATTCAGCACCATATAATGCATGACACCCTGTGTGCCCACTTATTAAGCTTATCCCAGAAGCACAGCAAGGAAGTAAATATTCACCCCAGGTAAGGACTGCTTCATATCATTCTGCTGGGGTCCCCAAGGCCAATAATGAAACAGCACTGATGGACTCAAAGGAAGATGAGGGTAGAAATTTTAAGGAATGGACATGTGAGGGGATCTTTCTTCCTCCTAAGTGGAATGTAAGGGAACCCATGGGGGAACAAATTAAAAACCCATACAACATAAATTCTTTCTGTTCTTTTGAGTTGGATTTTATTAGCACATGTTAGATTAGAAGCACATATCTGATTAGTGAAAACTGATGATTCCCAGCCAATTCCTGCTGTGAACTTAACTCATGATAGTCTCCAATCCATTTGCCTCAGAGTTCAAGAGTTTCAAGGATTAAAATGCGTTTTGGGTTAGCAGTCATTAGTATTGGTTAGAAAATCATTTGAAATTTAGACCAACAAGCAATTTTTGCAATTGAGAGGAGCAGGAGGTCTCAAATATTTCAGATGCATTTCAAGTCATTTTGCTCAATAAGATACATATGTTGTTTTTAACTATTGAATCTTTTGGGACAGAAATTATGCTCCATTTCCATTGCTGGCATATTTCAACCACAAAAATGAGTTATGAAAACACCAAAAATTGCTATTTTATTAATAGCCATCTTTGACATTGTTAGAATTTAAATGCGAGACTGTGGTGCAGCATTCAAAGAGTTGCAGGCTGCGATCTTTTTTCTTTTAATAAAAGGCTTAGTCATTTTTATTTTTCAGTACAAACATCACCAGAAAAAATATGAAAATTATAAACCTAAAATTACCATCTGTAACATACACCACAGCGTTAACATTCATATGCAACCATCATTTTTAACAACCTTAATATGAAACTATAAAAATCAAAGGTTTCAGAGTAACAGCTGTATTAGTCTGTATTCGCAAAAAGAAAAGGAGTACTTGTGGCACCTTAGAGACTAACCAATTTATTTGAGCATAAGCTTTCGTGAGCTACAGCATCCGATGAAGTGAGCTGTAGCTCACGAAAGCTTATGCTCAAATAAATTAGTCTCTAAGGTGCCACAAGTACTCCTTTTCTTTTTATAAAAATCAAAGACCCAGCCAAGACTCCAGCCGATAGGAGCAGAAGCTGCCAAAGTCTTCTCTGGTCCTTTGGAGACCATTACTACAGTTACGAATGGACTTTCTCTGCCCTGGGCTGATTGACTGATTTTCTCCAACCTTTTCCCTTCCCTCCACCTCCCTCATGTTTTCTTCTCCTGAGCACCATCTTTAGCCTCTTCTTGCCTTCTCTTTATCTTATTGCCTCCTAACCAAATTCACAAAATAAAATAAAAACAAACAAACCAACCAACCATAGCACTTACATGCTGCTTGCTGCCATCACTTAGTTTCTTCTGCTTATATGCTCTACCCCTTCCTTCACCCTGTGTCAATCCTGTCTATTCAGAGTGTATGCGCTTCAGGGCAGGTACTGACTGTTCTATGCTTGGGGTCCTGCATCCATGACTAGGGCTCCCAAGCACAACAGAAATACAAATAATAAATAAATCAGTGCTTTACAAATAACAAGGCTACAACACAGAGAAAGTAGGAGTGGGATGTGTGACAGCAAGGAAAAATGAAGTGGGGGAGGAGTCAAGGATAAGAAAGAAGAGGTCTGGACTGGCCATGGAGCCTTGGGGTTCCTTAGTTAAAATGTTTCTAAAAGCAGAGCCCAGATTTCTTCAAACTTGTACAGTTGATCCCTGTGGCAAAGGTCAGGAGTCGGAGTACCATCGTTCTATTCTACGACTTGATTTACTTTTTCATGTCTGTAAGTGTATTTGCTTTGTGATCATGGATGGTCTCAGATACCATGAACACTGTTACTGAGAGGCTCAAATTTATCCTATCATGCATTTCTTGACCAGTTCTAGCAATCTTGTTTGATTGCTAAAGCCACAAATCATTTTAATTCTAGTGTCTTTCCATAGATGTTTAACCGGAGGAATTCCCACATGTGCCAAAATGTGCCCTTGTCTTTACCATGTAACTGAAGGAAGAGCTACAATCCTATCTAGTTTTTGCAGTGTCTAATACATTCTAAATATTTTGTTGTTGTTGAATTAAATTAAGTGTAAATCTATAGAAACATGTTTTGCATTATGGCATACAATTGACTATTATGGAGCCTTTATAGAATGCTCCAACTCATTATCCCAGGACTTAGAAATATCATCAAGGCCCCAAGAGTCTTTTTTTTGTCATGAGTTAGACATGGGTCTCCACTAAATTTTGAACATCAGGGTGTCAGGAAGTGTCCAGCACACCTGAATAAAAACAATAGGTCAATAAATATTTTAGCTGCTTATGTTGCCATATTCCTTTGCCAAGAGGTTAAACTGATGTTGTGGGACCTGGAATGGAACTATCCCCCCATCGTCACCAACTGATCATTATATACCTCTGTGACTTTATCCAGGGTACAATTTGGACTGGTGAACAGCTGTGTTCCCTCAATTCTCCAACCTGGAAAGCACTTTCACTGTTTTGCTATGAAAGCCACCACTCCTGGTCTGCCTCCCACACAGCCTCCAGCATGTAAATTACTCCCAGTTATACTGTATGAATGCTATGGCCAACCACACTGCAGAGAAACACCAGCAAATTCCCAGTCCTAGACTTTCCTTCAGAAATGTATTTCTTGTGATGCCCAGCCTTCTCCTGAACAATATATATAAACTCTGTCATCTATTAATAGAAAATTATATGCACCAATTTTTTTATCTCAAATTACAAACACCTCAATCCAAACACACTGGTTTAGATAAAACAGTAAAATAAGTTCATTAACTTCAGATAGATTTTAAAATGATTACAAATAATAAGGCATAAAAGTCAGAATTGATAACAGGAAAATAGAAGTAAATTGATTGATTGGTGATCCCTCAATTTGAGGATGATCTCTACCACGAATTTACATATGGGTCCTGAGATGACTCGGGGTCTGATCCTGGAACCGCAAATCTGCCTGCAGGAGGAACAGACATTTCATGGCAGATAAGCTGTCTCCTGTGAGAGAGTTCTTTCTTTTTCCTTCCTTCTTTCTCTCTTTTCAGCTTTGAGAGCAAGGTGCTTTTCCTCGAAGTGGACCACTGCCTGATGGAAGATATGGCACCACTGGGGTCGGTTGGCGGCTTGCTCCTCCCAGCTTGTGATGTCCACAGTAGTTTTCTTAAGATACGCTTTCTGTGTGTCTTTGTAGCATTTCCTCTGACCACCATGGGATCTCTGACCATGGGTGAACTGAGAGCAGAGGACTTGTTTTGGGAAGCGAGAGTCTGGCATCCACACACAATGTCCAGCCCAGTGGAGCAGGTGCATGAGGATCATTGCTTCAGTGCTGCTGACATGGCTTCAGTGAGGATGCTGGCATTAGTGCGGTGATCTTGCCACTTGATGCAAAGGATCTTCAGAGGCATCATTTGTGGTACCCCTCTAGACTCTTGAGATGCTGTTGATATGTCACCTGGGTTTCGCATCCATAGAGGAGTGTAGGAACAACAATTGTCTGATAGACCTGGATCTTGGTGTCCTGCCATAGGTCACAGTCCGTTAAAACGCGTCAGAGCAATTTCCCAAAGGAAGCACTTGTGGATTGGATCCTGTGCTGGATCTCACTATCGATTTTTGTGTTTTGAGAAAGTTCACTACCGAGGTAGCAAAAATGTTCAACTTTCTCCAAAGTCTGACCCTTGATCGATTTGTGGTGGGTCACATGCAAGGCCTGAAGCAGATTGATAGAGCACTTTAGTCTTCTCAATATTGAGTGAGAGTCCTAGGCTTCAGTAAGCTTGTGCAAGAAAATCCAGTAGGGACTGAAAGTCATTCTCAGTGTGCACGAGGATGACACAGTCATCAGAGTACTGAAGTAATGGATGCCCTGAAGACTTTAGACTTCAAGCGAAGACATCAAAGATTAAAGAGCCGCCCATCCATTCTGTATTGAATGTCAACTCCATTAGGGAGGTGTTCTTTAACAAGGACCAAAATGACTGCTAAATAGATGGAGAACACGGTTGGGGCAATAACGTATCCTTGCTTAACCCCAGTTTTGATGACAAAAGGTTCCATCTCAAGGCCATTACAGAGAACCGTAGCAGTAATCTGATCCTGGAGAAGCCTTACGACCTTAATAAATTTTGGAGGGCAGCCAAATCTGGGCAACAACTTCCACAGGGCTTCATCATTGACAGAGTCAAAGGACTTTGTCAAATCAAGCGAAGGCTATGTACTGGTTCTGATTTTGCTCCGGAGACTTTTCCGGGATTTGGCAGGCAAGGAAGATCATGTTGGTTGTCCCACAGGATGGTCTAAAAGCACAATTAGATTCCAGCAATATTTCTTCAGCAAGGGGAAGTAATCAGTTTAAGAAGATAGTAAAGTAAAACACAACTAATGACTATTTTACCAAAACAAGTGCATTCAAAGCAAAATTCTCTCTCACCAGATGTCTCATCAGTCTTACTGGCTAACCTCCTTTCAGTCAGCATCTCTCCCTCAATCCAATGCTGCTTCTTATGTTCTTCAGGTGTTGTTGATGTCGTGGGTAGAAAGAAGGGGAGAAATGATTCGGGGCGCCTCCTGTCTCCATTTATAGTTCTTTCTCTTCTTCAAGAACCATCTCCAGCTGAGGTTCAGGAGACAAAGTCAAAGGGAACCCCCTGCTGTTTCTTTGTCAATATGTAGATTTGAACCCACACCCTCTTTCCTGGCAAAGAATGGCCACTTAATCAGGGGGTGGTCTATTGGATTTCATTGGCACCTGGCTGAGGCACTGGCTAGCCTTTTGTCTCTGGGGAACTAATTTCTGACTGCTCCCCAAGATTTGGATCAGGTCTAGTAATACCATTCAGAGGAATCCTTTAACTTTACATGCAGTGTTGCCACACAATTCACCCGGACAATAATGATCAACAAATTATGAGTTTTCAAATGATACCTCACAAGGCACACTTTGTACAAAATGTATCATAATCCTGTAATGGGGTGAATATAGGGGTATAGTCTGTCACAACCTCCCTGTCCATTCTCTCTATATCATTTGTTGATTGACAATCTGTAAGTCAGAATTAACCCCCAGATATTGGCTTTTTATATGGGGTCGGGGACGAAAGTGAATCTATTGGACACAACAATCCATATTCTCCTGGTTGCCACTAAATAGAAGATATTCTTTTCTCTGTAAGGTAGGATGAGTATCCCGAAGGCCCCAATATGGTGATCAGTTTCATTAATTTTCTTTCAATTCCCACCCATCAAGGGGTGTCATTGTTTATGTATTGGAAACACAGTGAGAGGCTGGGACATGATACAGATAACAGCATAGTTCTTATAATAGGAAAGTGGAATGACACTGCAAAACAGAAGAACAGGAAACAAGTCTAGTTATAGCTTGAAGTATAGTGTTTATAGTACATGTATAGTTTTCTATACAGTTAGGGTAAGATTCTGTAATGCTTTGCTGTAGCTGTAGTCAATTGCAACTGTGCAGAGTGAAAAATAGCCACGAAATAAGAGATTATGGTGGCTAGTTCTGCATACAATAGGAAATTAGGCACTTTCCTCGGTAGCAGAAAGTAAAAAAAAAAAAAAGGCATTTGTAGGCCTATCTGCACTTCCCCAACCATGGTCACAGTTTGATTACTTATTTTAATTTAAGCACCTACCTCTCATCCATATTCATGGGGTAATGTTGCTCCTCATGAACATGTATGTTGCAAGAACTCATCAACTAGTGACCATCCAACTATGCTGTTTTAAGACATTGTGTACATGTACCTAGGTGACAATCAGAGAAAAAAATTATGAAAAACATTGCAACAAAAAAGTATGTGGGGTACAAATGTACCCCAAATGTGGGTGCATTGTTATCTTGTATTTTTACTAGTTCTATATATATACACATTTGCTTCTAAATGAGTATCTTTTATCGTAATAGTTGGCATATGCTAATTGATAATGCATTGCAGTGACAGTAGGTGCTGCATATAGTCATTCTAAGGTAGAAAGTACTCCAGGAAGGTTGGTCCCTTCAAATCCAGGCTTGTTAGGTATATGCAACAGAGTACACTGATGTTGGCTCTCTCTGCCTAGCTTCTTGAGAGGATTTTCCGTCTAGGTTTTGTGCTCCAAACACCGCAGACTCAGGAGATTTTCAAGAAGATTTTCTGTGTTGTGCAATTTGAGATGGTGAACAAATGAGCACGATAGTCTGCTTCTGACCTTATAAAATGGATTTGCAATCCTGAAAGTGAGTCATCGTGTTATAGCAATGTATTAGGTGATAGTGATTTGTGCCAGATTATGTGAGAGTTGCTCTGAGAATGAAGACCATGATTGTTGATTGTTCATCAAGTTTGTCTTCAAACAATGAGATGCTCATGTTCAGCCCTGGTATAAGACCGGAAATATCTCCAACAATCGTTGATGAGACACTAGAAGGGGAGGGATCTGTGTTACTACAGATAATTCTTTCCCAGGTGTCTGGCTGGTGGGTCCTGCCCACATGCTCAGGGTCTAACTGAGTGCCATATTGGGGCAGGAAGGAATTTTTCCCCATGTCAGGTTGGCAGAGACCCTGGGGGGTTTTCACCTTCCTCTGCAGCATGGAGCACAGGTGGTTTTAAACTAGTTTTAAACTAGTGTAAATAGTGGATTTTCTGTAATTTTAAGTCTTTAAATCATGATTTGAGGACTTCAGTAACTTAGATGTTAGAGGTCTATTACAGGAGTGGGTGGATGAGGTTCTGTGGCCTGCAATGTGCAGAAGGTTAGACTAGATGATCATGATGGTCCCTTCTGATCTTAAAGTCTATGAGTTAGAGATAACTTCTTCATCAGTATTCTTGCTGAAGATCTTCTCAGCAAAAGTTTGACCCATGTTGGAACAATCCAACAAAATAAGCCACATATACCAATGAGATGCATCCACATCTCACAGAGAAAACTCAGTGTTCGGATTTGCTGGGTTACTCACCCTGGTTTCCTATTTGTCAAAGAAGGAAAAGTCTGTAAAAAGGTTATCCATGATGCATCATGACACGATTGTGAAAGGAGACAAAAAGGAAGTCCACATAATTCTCCACTACGATGATACTAAAATTGATGTCAATAACCTGGACCATCTTGCAATAATGTACTCCTGCAGGTACCAGATAAATAGGTGGCCCATGCTTCTTTTCTTCAGCCTGCTTAACCTTGTTGGCATTGAAAGTTTCATCATTTGGGTCAGCAACAATCCTACTTAGCACCTCACTCAACCAAGACAAAGAAGGAGCTTGTTGCATGTATTCTAGGAGAATGACTCAGAGATGCACACATAAAGAGAAGAATCCTTGGCACTCTTCATCTCATCACGCCCATCAAAGCACCACTCTGCTCCCTGGCTACCACCAAAACCAGTCACCATGGGATCACTTAGCAAACTCTGCAATGGTCACTGCCACACTTACCCAAAGCAGCTGACCTGAATTGCCATAAACAATCTGAAGAACACAGTGAATTTGTATGTGCTGATCACTCCACATTGATGCTGATATGTCAAAATTGCATATGGGCTCACACTGAATGAGACTCCTGCTACTTCTTTCAATTTGCTAGTTAAATAAAGTGTTTGGTTTTTTTTTTTTACTTAAGATGTTAATGAGCTGTACTTAGTTTCTGAATGCATTTAGGGGACAAAAGTCCCCCATACCTCAGTGATGTACCTTTTTTCATGAGACTGGATAAAGGCTAAGTGGTCTGATTTTCAGAAGCTTTTCATCTTTTCTCATAAGCCATTTATTCTATCAGTCTCTTCCTATTTATTTATTTGTTCTTCACAGTTTTTCGGTATGCAAACATTTTTCTGATACTGAGACTGGTCAAAATTATTGCAGAATGTTAGGGGTGAAGCCAGAATATGTTGGACTGTAATCCTCCAAAGTCCCTGGTGACGTCTCTGTATGACACCACATTTTTGCTAGATTTATACAAAACAGTTTGAAAGCTTGAATGTCCTCTGAAACATGGACATTTTACATAAAGCACCAAAGAAAATATTTAAGATCTACATACTATAACAATGAAATGGAGTACTTCATAATATTTTTAAAAGATACAAGAATGTAACATGAACATTGGTAACACTGGGTTTGAAATAGACCAGAACATCCAAAGTAACACAAGAATAACATTCTAGGGGCAACTATGCTGCAAACTCTGGACTGGGAAATCCTGAATAAATCAAAAGAAAAAAGAAACTCTACAGCTCTTAACATCAGCAGCCCAAACACAATAGAAACATCAGTAGAACTGACATGGTGTAAAACAGGTGACTTACTGATGCTTAACATCTTTGACAGGATTTACAGTCTTTGATATTTACTGTGCCTATTCCAAGAACACTCTCATTTATAAGTATTCTCAGGAAAGTCTACTGACATGAATAGAAAAGTACAAGCCATGCATTTTTCTTGTGCTATAGAAAAATTAAGCAATGCAGCAACATGTTTGCTTTAACAAATCCTGGTAAAAGTATATGCTAAAAGGCATAAAGGAAATCAAAATAAATGTATGTATGTGTGAATCTCTTCATGTGTCATTAATGTGACATTCTGTTATGAAAGAAACAAGAGGTATTTGCTAAAGGTGTTCAAAAAATTCTGAAAATTTCTCAAAAATAATGTTTGCTTTCTTTTGACAGCTTAGAGAGTAGTCAACATTTCTCAAAAATGTCAAATTTCAACAAAAGAAAATTGAGAAAAATGGTCTGCATTTTTCAACCAGCTCTACTGTTCACAAACTGTACAGATCAAAGTGTATCCTCATTTGTCAACCTTTGCATAGCCCTCACCCACTCTGCTGTGCCTGCTCATTACCTTGTCATAAAATCGCTTCCACGCTTTTTCTTCCACCGGTCGCTGTATGCTTGGTATGACCCTGAGCACCACCCCTATCTTGTCCACATTTAAGTTCCTCTTAAAGTCCCAGGTTTGCTATGCTTCTTACAATGGATTTCTTACAATGAACTGGCTTCACTTATGTTGCCTACTTTTGTTCCCCTTTCTCTAGCCTCTCTCTACTGTCTGTCCTTAGCTTGTGAAATTATCCCTTTTGGGTGTTTGGAAAGCACCTAGAAGATAGCGAGTGCTATCATAAATAAACAGAAACAACAACAACTGCATGAAAAGTACTAAAAAATCAGGAAATGCCAGAGTCAAGGTTGTCTGCGGAATCTCAACACTCTACCCTAGTTTTTTTTATGCAGTGATATAGTTCTCAACTACACAATCATATGCTAATTTTCCCCACTGTATCCCTGCCTCATTTACCGCTTAAATTGGATATTATTTTTATCTTGTTTATCATTGATTGCATATGCCTGTAACAAATCTACCACGGCCACATGAAACCATCTCAGAGTTAAAATGAGTGAGCTGTTTAACACAAACATTTTAAGGCTAGAAATTACAAATGCCACATCTAACTGCTAATAGTCGCTTGATATCTTTAACAACTATAAGATATATGATTATACAGCCTAGGTTTTAGGTAATTCTCTAGATTTATTATGTATTCCATTTAATTAATGAGTTGTTACTCTTTTTGATAGTTGTTTTTTTCCCCTGCTAAAATCACCACCCTGATTTTTTTTAAAAATTTCAATTATATTGAATGTATACAAAGATGAATATACATCCCTAATTTATGGCCCTGCCTACAATAGAGACATTTACATTGGCACAACTACCTTGATATAAAGTAAAAAAAATTAAATGCCTGTGTGACTTACTGGCTTTTGAATATTTTAACCCATAGTCACTCCAATGTAAACCCATTGTGTAGATACACTGCACTGACGTATAAATAGGTGTAGTGGCTTTCAGTGGTTCCTCCCTGTCAGCACCGGAGGGAGGCCATTTCGCCTTGCTACACCACCTAGCAGCTGAGAGCCAATCATAGAATATCAGGGTTGGAAGGGACCTCAGGAGGTCATCTGGTCCAACCCCCTGCTCAAAGCAGGACTAATACCCAACTAAATCATCCCAGCCAGGGCTTTGTCAAGCCTGACCTTAAAAACCTCAAAGGAAGGAGATTCCACCACCTCCCTAGGTAACGCATTCCAGTGCTTCACCACCCTCCTAGTGAAAGAGGGCATTAGCCAGGTAAATCAGTAAAGAGTCTAAAGCCATGGGCCCTTGGGACAGGGCAACTGGCAGTCTTTAGCCAGCTCCCTGGCTGGGCCAGACAACCGCCACAGTCAGGCTCAAGCCCTCTGGGCGGGGCACAGCAACAGTCTATAGCCAGCCCTCTGGTTGGGGCGGGCAGCATCCAGACACAGGCCGTCTGGCCTAAGGTGAGTAGGCTGCCACCCCAAGGGTGGGGTTGGCGGCAGAGGGTAGGGGAACCTGGGCCCATCCTACTCCACATGTCCCAGCCCAGGGCCCTAATAGTGGCATGGAATCCCATCACTGGGTCAGCAGGGATCCTGCTGAAACATGCTTACTGTTGTTTCAACAACACAACCAGACTAATATCTGGTTTCCCTGAGCTACTTCCCCTACCTGTTCGTAGGGCTTCGTAGTTCATAGGCTCCTCAGAGTACTCAGCAGCTGGCAGTTCCAGGGGCTCCTCAGAGTATTTGCCTGGCAGCAGCTCCTCAAAATATTCCTCCAGAGGCAGGGGTTGGTATGGCTCAGTCCCTGGTTCAGAGGCCAGCAGCATCCAATGCCTTCCCTTGCTCTCCATCAACTGAGCTGGAGGCTCTGTCTCTTATACTTCCTGTTCTGCCCCTCTGCTTCCAGTACAAGGGGCGGTCCCAGATTAGCTCGACTCACCAGGGGGCATGGAGTGATTTCTCCCTGTCAGCGTCAGAGGGAGGCCACTCCACCTCACAACAATACAGTTTATACCTGTATGAATTAATCCAGTAAATTAATTATGTAAACTGCACAACTGTAAAACCACTTTACATTGGTGCATTTGGGTGACGTAGTTACAGTAGTGCAAATTTCTCTAATGTAGATATGGCCTATATTTATATATCCATATACACCTCCCTCGCCAATAATTGTTAGCTTTGAGTTAATGTCACCAGAGTGTATCACACCAATGAAAACTGTAAACAGGGAAATAACCAATCAAGTCATTCAACACCTCATCTATACTTGATTAATAAATTCTCCATAATCTCAGCTACCTTCTTTCCTCATCTCACAGCCGAGAGATTTACAATGATGTAACAGGTCAGAATCTGACCCAATGAATAATACAATGATCTGATCTGAGCGAGATTGTTGAGCAGTTAAATTTGGTGACTAAAACAAAATTTTATCATTGATAGCAATATTATGTGGTGCTTTCATACTCTAGTGGTATTCTGTGGTAACTGACATAGCCACATGGCAGATGCTTGAGCTGGCCCCCCAGTGGAGATGGACAGTGCAGGATTTAAAAAGGTATGTTTTTAGCTGTTAGTGCATGGAATGCTTTTAGCTCCTTTAGTGTGATTTAGCACAAACTGCTGAAGCGTGTTACTTCATCTGCAGTTCATTTTAAATATGGAAAAAGCTACTACTGAGATGGAGAAGAGAATTAGGCAAAAATATGCAAAATGTACAGATAAGTTATAATGAATAAACCTTTGGGTTTTCTGAAGCTCAGTTCTGTTCATATAAAGGTCCAAACGGTCAGATGCTCAGCTCAAGTATTTCTGAAATTATCAGACTGTCTCAGGTCCTTTTGCTGTAGCACAAAAGATAGAACTTTTTCTGCAGTTTTGTTCTGTGTTTATACAGCACCTAACACAACAAAGTCCTGGTCCATAACTATGGCTACTAGGTGTTACAGTAATACTAATACTAATTAGTAATAATAGTGTTAAGACCATCCATTCTTCCCCTTACTGTCAGTCAATCTTGTTTAAATTTTGCACTGGTACAAGAGATTTCTCATAACACATCTATTAGCTCTGACTGTTTAACGCTGAATATCTGTGAAAATTAGGCTATTTATTTAGGTGCCCAAATATGGATTTAGATACCTAACTTGTAGACACAACCAAGTTTAAAAAAGAAAATGACAATCAAAAACTGTGGGTTTTTCATGGATCTCCTGGCCTACATCCTTGCTAAAGCAACCATTCCAATTACAGAGACATAGAAACTAGAGAATTCTTTTTTAAGATTTAAAAAAAATAATCAGATGTGTTCATTATTTTTAAAACAGTTTCAGCTATCTAGCTTCCCTCACATCTAATGTCTCTCTTCAGAATTTCACTTAATCCACTAACTCACCTTATAATTTACAGTACTAACTTAATGAATTCATTAATTTTGTTACTCAGGGTTCTGTCATCTGATGGCATTGAATAATCTGCATCAGGTTTCCTTAAGCTAGTAATAATCTGAATCTCTCTTGAGGCTACTTCTCCTATGCATCCCACTCGCTACAGTGTTTTCTCACTTCCTCAGCACTGACATCTGTCTACAGCTTGCAGGATATCGCTCTTATTCTCAACAATATTCAGATCTTTAAATGAGATTTTTTTTAAAGCCTTCAGGATAAGCAATTTTGCAATTTGAGACTGAGACTTGGATAGGCTCTCATTCACAGAAAACCATGATGCCAGCATATTATAAGATGGGTGAAAATGCTTCTGTATGCACAGCAAGCCATTTATGGATCTTAAACTAGTCTTGGTAAGTAATTCATGAGGTCTGATTTAACTTTATGTATAGTATGAGTCATTCATGAGGCCAAATTTCTTATTACATCTGACATCTTTAAAATTGAATATATTCCAATCACCTTTGTTTTTAAAAAGCTGTTATGAAATAATTTGTAAGATCAGACATTTGATCTTTACTTTTCATTCATTTTTATCCATTATAAAGGATGTGTGAAGAATTGTTTGTTTTCACAAAAAGATGACATTATCTTCCAAATCTGTACCTCATGCCAGTTGTTTTAAAAGAGAGATTAAAAGAGAGATACATTTTACTGCAACATAATGTTTCTTGATAGTTTCTCAGAATGACCTCAACACTCCCACCATTCTGCTCAGTCTGTAGTTGAACTGTTCCTTACTACTGTCCAGGCTTCATGAGCCATGCGAGGAACAGGTAGGCTGGGGTAGGTGCGACTGTGCGGTGCTGCTGGCTGGGAGATTCAGTGATTTTTTTTTCCCCACTGAATGCATCCGATGAAGTGAGCTGTAGCTCACGAAAGCTTATGCTTAAATAAATTTGTTAGTCTCTAAGGTGCCACAAGTACGCATTTTCTTTTTGCGAATACAGACTAACACAGCTGCTACTCTGAAACCTTCCAGTTCTGAGTCTCCCCAAATCCACTGTCCCTGCATTCTTAGCTATGACACACTTGGACTTCTCAACTCTGGTTCACCATTCGCAAAAGCATTAAACCAAACCCTCAGTTATCAGTTTACTCTAGGCATATACCCTCCACACAGTGCACAACAGAGACCAGATTGGGGTAATAATAAACAAATGGTTTATTTAACAGAAAAACCACAGATTCAAGGGTGAAGTAGTAAGGGAAAGCAAACATATACAAGTTACACAAAATAAACAAAGATGCAACTTCAGGCTTTCCGGTTCTGTATTAGATAAAATCCCTTTTCTAATCAAGTTACGTATTGCCTTTGACCATTTCTCAGCATACCCTCCTAGCCAAATGGGGCTGGGGTGTGGTATTCACAGACAGGCTTTGACAAATGTCTCTTAAGTCCTAGATGCCAAATCTCAGACACAAGCCTGCTTCTGAAAGACTTCTCTGGCTCTCTCTCTGTGATTCAGTTATTCAGAGCTTGGAAATCCCCTCTTAACCCAGGAGGATGTCTCGATGTCTTTCAGTTAATTCTAAAATAGCCCATCATCATCATCTCTTCTTGGCTGGACAATGTGTTGCTACTTGGAGCAGGTTTCCTGTAAACACCTGTCTTGGGAGGTGCTCCTCCCTGCTGTAAAATTGTCGTAAGGGTTATGAGCACAGTTTTCAATATTAATGAATCTATGTATTTACAACCAATCTGTATTCATGTGTTATAATGCCCACATTCAGAACATTACTAGATTTCGTAAAAGACCTTAATACACTTTTAGTTTTACAGAACAATAATACAGTGTGCAATCAGTTGGTTTAAGTGCTCAAATGGGGGGGTTAAACCTTCCATTCTCCCCTTGGGGTGTCTGGACCCTGATTGTCACAATACTTTGCTATGGCTTGTGTGCAGTTTGCCCAATCTACACATGTTCCCCCTACCCCACCCCCACCGTGTTTGTTTTGAAATTGGCCCCAAACTGGACAACTCCCCCACCAAATCTTTGAGAAAGTTCAGATTCTGATCTCAATCCATTTCTGTGCTTTGCAGTTTAGGGCTCTCTCTCCCTTCTATTTTCTTTTCCTGTGGCAACATATCAACCCAATGAGGCTGAATATATTTGTTAAACCTAATCATGTGGAAGATTTTTCTCACATTATATATGTGACATCATTTTTCAAAGGCTAATTCGAAACAGACTATGTTTCCGAGAACTCCCACTGAGTTTCTGCAAACTGTGTGACATAGCAAGTTTTCTTCCCTGAATAGGAGCCCACTCCTTAATGGAACTATACTTTAGTTCACTCACCCTATCTCAGCAGAAGTTCCTGAAAAATAAAGCAAAAAAGAACAGGTTACACAGAACATGATTATATTTAGAAAAATATTGTGATCCTTCCTGTGTATTAGTAAATAATACCACTGCAGTACTGTAGCACACTATATCAGCAAAACCTACATACTGAGAGATGATCATTTGCTTGGGATTTTCTTCCTCCAAGATTTTTTCTCATTAATTACAAATAGTTTTGTTATTTCAAGAGTTTCTTTAATGCTAAGATTTATATGCTAGATAGATAATGATAAAGGTTTGAATTGTAGCTCCAGTAGTGTCTTGGCAAGGCAGGCTATGAAACCTAGAGGGTCCAATCTCCAAATCATGTAGAAAGATCCCTCTGGAGTTAGAAGCACTGGCAAATTCTTCCATGACTGGAATTACTGAATTGGGAATAAGACATCCTGAGAGAGAACATCACAAAATCTGTGAGTAATGGATTCTATTTCATGAAGGGCATGTAAAGATATCAGTAAAGATTAAGTCTTGGAGCAGGGTTGGATGGGGGGATTAGGGAAGTGCTACTCAGACATTTTAGGAAGAGGACGAAGCAAGGCTTTCACAGCTTCAAAGAGTGGTTAGAGAAGAGGCTGGAAAATAGCACAAAACTTGAGACTGGGGAGTGCAAGTCATGAATAAATTTGGTTCCAGAGAATGCCCTTTAACATCTTGATTAAAAGTCATCCATTGGTTTGTTGGTTGTGGGATTTGGGGGTTTTTTTGGTCTCCCCCCCCTACCCCAGTAATTTCATTCACTGGTAAGTCAATACACAAGAAAGCCATTTACTGAATCAGGTTTGTGCTGATGGAAAAGCCAAATGACCCACAGGTCAGACTACTGTTTAAAGAATTAAGTCTGATGCACGCAAAAAACTGTTTAGTTGATTGTTTCAGGAATCTCTTCTTCAGCTGCTGGCTCCTGCTATTTAGCCAAAGAAAGCTATCAAACAAGTATCAGCTCTAATGCTTCCAATCCCCTCTTTCTTGATAGTTTATTTCTGCTACATACTAAAATTGCCAGCAGTCACTTTTGAACATTGTTAATTTAATTATTATAGTGTTTTGTAGAGCACACCACCAATCGCAGCTGGAATGTTTGACTGGATCCCTGGGCCACTGTAACACACATCCTCACCTATAGGGCTCCCTCTTCTGCCCAGACATGGCATTGCAAGGGACTCGAATTTTTACAGCCTTCTGGTGGCCATTTTCTCAGCAATAATGACCAGCCAGTCTCTTCTTCAGATTCTCTCACTGGATATTCTGTGCCTCAGTCTTGTGGCCAAATCACATAACAGTTCAGTCTCCTTCCAGGGTAAGTAAAGGTTCAACTCGAAGTCCAGATCAAATACCCAAACTAATAGTCCTGCCCTACTCAGTCTCCACTAAAGTCCCCCATTTCTTGGCCCCTTCTCCCGACTCCTTCAGAGCATCTCTCACCTTGCTTCTTCTCCAGAATGATTCCCCTACTGCATTCCTTCCCCCGGGATTCCAAGAGCTTTCCTTAAGGATCTCCCTACTGCAAATCTTCTTTTATAGCTCCTCAACCCGTCTTGGGCTTCTCTCCTGTTCCCTTATCCTCAAAGACCCTAGCCTAGCAGTCCCCCATAGGGTCTTCCCAAAGGGCAACTCCCCTCATTCTTCATCTACTGACTTCCCAGTTCTATTTAAGTAGGGGGTCCCCCTGCTTCACCATCACAGCTGGGATCAGTCTTTCGAATTGGTGACCCCAGCTGGATGTAATGGGGCTTAATTAGCCCTTATGTTGCCAGCTTACCAGTGAGGCTGTGAGACAGCTAAAAAGTCATGGGTAAGGCTCAGCTCAGCTTGCCTCAAAGGACAAGCCAGACTGTGACAGTCATATTCAGGCCTACTTTAGTTCTAGTAAAGTCAGTAGAGTTAAGTGCCACACTGGATTAATTAGATTTTTTTAAAACCCTAAATTTTTACCATTCACTGCAATCCACTCGATCACTGAAACAGTTCTGCATTCTCTTGTAATCTGGTCATATCCTTCCCTTTCCCAACTTTTGTTGGGTCTGATAGGGTGGCACTATTTTGGGGTAGATATACCTGGCCCATGTTGTATTTTGTGAAGGTTGCCACAGAGCAGTATAATTTCACTGGTAAAAAATTATCTCAATTTAGCCACTTTTTACTAGTTCAATATGCCCTGAAATTCTTGATTTTTACCACATTTGTTAGTGACCACAAATTAGAAACTGATGACACAGGGTAATTTAATACTTGTCATGACTTTTCCTGAGAGCAATCTTGAAGATTGTTGATCCAGAAGTAATTAATTTATCTTGGAAATAATGACTAATTGCTATAATAAACTATGCTAATCTTTCGACAGTAATGAATATCACTACAGTACATCCCTGGAAAATACTAAGGCTGAAGCCTTACCAGTCCAAATTAAATCATTATCCAACATAATGACGACACATTAGAGATCAAATTCTGTGCAGGTGGGTCCAGAAGCACTTCCACTTAAGAAGAGCTGCCATGGTTCTTTTGCATGGATAATTCTTTACTTTTTAAACACTGTTTTTATAGCGAAGAGGCATTGTGATCAGCAAGCAAAACAACCATGCAGAAGAACAAAGAATAGGAGGGAACATACATTTAAAAAAAATAAAATAAATTGGCAAATGCCTCTAAAACCCTTGAACACCTCAGCTAAATCAGACTGATAAAACTTTAAAATCTAATAAAATGGAAGCAGGACTAAATAAAACATATGAATTTGGGGAGTAATGAAACCCAGAGTCTGTGCATAAATGCACAATACTTCATCACCCTCTCAGATATACATGAAGTATGATGAAATGGAAGATGAAAATGCAAATTTAGTGTAATAAAACTCTTTCAAGTCTTAAAATAAAATAGAAAAATTCCTGAAATCTAGAAATAGGGTCCTACCAAATTCATCGTCCATTTTGGTCAGTTTCATGGCCATAGGGTGTAAAAAAATTGTAAATTTCATGTTTTCAGAAATTTAAATCTGAAATTTCACAGTGTTGTAACTGTGGGGGTCCTGACCCAAAAAAGGGGCTGTAGTGGGGAATTGCAAGGCTATTGTGGGGGAGGGTTGCGGTATTGCCACCCTTACTTCTGTGCTGCTGGCAGTGGCACTGCCCTCAGAGCTGGGCTCCCAGCCAGCAGCCACGGAGCTACCTGCAGCCGGGGGAGGTTCCTGGGGATGGGTCTGACTTGACCCCGGTAGCCCCCCTGCAGGGGAGGAGGAAGTCTCATCCCTCCTCAGCCCAGCCGGGACGAGCAGCTGGAAGGCAGTGCATGGTAAGAGCCCTCAGCCCCGCCCTTCCCCTACATCAGACAGATTTCATGGGGAAGATCAGATTTCACAGTCCGTGAGGCATTTTCATGGCCATCAATTTCATAGGCCTCTACCTATAAACCACCTCAACACCCTCAAATGCCCACGCAACCCCACCAAAATTAAATGATCATAACATGAGATAAGAAAAACAAAAGCTGATGTTTTCAGTTCCTGTGGGAAAATGAAAACCCTGAAGCCTCCAGCATACTCATACATACATTAAATCCATCTCTCTCATTCAGTAACACTCATCTACTGTGGGACAAATTCTGGGCCTCGTTTCTGTGACTGTATAGGTGCTTGTAAGCCCCTTGCAGCAATATAAACCTCCCTCACAGCAGGAAACCTGACAACAATCAGTCGCAGGACACAAAGGGCACAAAGAAGACTTCTAGGAGGGTGTGGGGTGGTGTCGTGTAAAGGTCCCTGCTTCTTGCTGAGTTGCCTTCTTCAGATCCTCCTCCCTCTCTCTCACCCCATTTAGGGCCCATGAAAGTTACTGAAGTTCCTGCAAGACAAAAAGGCAGGGACCAGAGTGTGGTCTCGCTGTAGGATGTGTGTGGTCGAGGCGTTCTCTCTTTTCCCCCTGATTTCTCAAAAGGGAATATTTCTTTGGCTCAGTGGCCTAAGGTTCCAGCTGATAGTTCTACAATGGAGCTGTCAAGCCAGGAGCAGGCTTGGGCAAAGTGGCTGTCCTATCCCTGCAGGCTGCCACTCAGATTGGAAAACAGAGGGTGTGCCCTCTTGTTGAGCTAAACCTTTAGAGGTTCTCCATCATTAATTTGAATGTTGCCCCACTCATTTTCCTTTATGTCCATACCATGGAGACTCCTTTCTTACATATACACAAGCAAATCAAAGTAATCTCCATGCCCACAGGATGCAGGAGTTACCCTCTCTGTCAGGTAAGAAAAAATATGAAGTAAATTCTCTGTGCCATTTGTTTTCACTACTAAGTAGTGCAATATCAAGTAAGCTTCTGACACTACATTAAGAAAATGTGACAAAAGTCCTGGCCCACATACTTTTATATTGCACATTAGGCAGATTTGCTCAGCCTTTGGTACTGGGTGAGCAAGAAATACATATCATCCCAGTTCCTGGACACTATTATGTTATATTGCAATATTTTTACTCAATCTGTTTTGTAATTATATAATTAGTATAAATAAGTGGCATATTCTCTCCCTCATCATAACCTATGGAAAAACATTGAGTTCTGTTGATAGGATCTGGGATGATGGAATACTTTGTTATGATGTTATTCATTTTGGTCATAGTAAAAATAAAAGAAAAACACTTCAATCAAATTTTGAAAATGATAAACAATAATAAAATAAGTTATAATATTTTCAATATTTTCAAAAGTGGGTGCTTAAAATTAGGTTCCAATTTTATTTCTAGACACATAAATAGGTAGCCTGATTTTCAAAACAGCTAAGTGCAAGAAAAAATTGAGAAAAAAATCTGCCATGTTATCCTTCTGTTCTTTACAGTCATCAGATGTTTTGCATATGTCCAGCAGGGATAAGCACTTTAATCTGAATTCTAGTCTGAGGAATCCTCAAGTGACGTTAGAAACCCTAAATCCAAATATCTCCCTATTAGAATTTCAGCCTATATTTGCTCCTCTTAACATGACTTTCCTTGAGAACTGGCCTCTTTTAGCTGAATATCTGGAATCAACTCACATCAAACTATTCTGCTCCCTCAACGGTATTGATATATATAGGCTGTTTGAAAAATTTATTCTTCAGTTTGCACCTCCACAGAGTCCAGGCAGTACACACCTAGTCTGATGCTAAAATAGAATGGTATAGATGACACAGCACCACCACAAATTAAGGTGCAAAGGAGAAGCAGTTGTGAAAAGTTAGCCAGCCTTGCTCCACCAATTGCACTACAAAATCCAAGACATCTGTTGTGGAACTCATACCAATGCTCTTACTTGCTATGAAGTAAATATTAAGAAAGTTGGCCTCACTTAGTTCAGTTGGGAATGCAGACCAGGTAGCAGTGCAAGTACTTAACAAGTCTTACACATACTTAATGAAGAAGTCAGGGCTCATTCAGTGATAAGTTACAGGGAAAATGCAATGATTAAGAGCAGCTGGCACAGATATAGCACCAAAAACATTTTCACCTTTACTACCCTGCAGATGAGCCCTCCTGTCCTCCGAATACACAGCCCTTTGTGTGTCCATATCACAGGATTGGACAAGACTAAGTGTGCTTGCCCCACCCTTGATACTCACAAAGCCCCATAGTCACCGACTTCCTGCCTTTCCCAATCACATTCTGCAAGTTAGACCAATTTCTGTGCAGTAGTTTACTGTGAACCAATACACATAGAAAGTGCTACGTTGTGAACATAAGTTATGCTGGTGGCGTCCATTTTAGGCCTGACTCCTAGCAGAGTCTAAATAGGTCTTTCTGGAAGGTGCAGATTCCCTTTTTTTACTTCCACAGCTGCTCAGGCTGCCATATATACTGATTGATTCTTATGGTCATCAACACACACACACACACACACAAAATTACTTTTGGGACACTGATCAATAGTAAAAAGAACAGGAGTACTCGTGGCACCTTAGAAACTAACACATTTATTAGAGCATAAGCTTTCGTGGGCTACAGCCCACTTTATCGGATGCATAGAATGGAACATATAGTAAGAAGAAATATATATACATATATAAGTTGGAAGTTGCCATACAAACTGTGAGAGGCTAATTAGGTAAGATGAGCTATTATCAGCAGGAGAAAAAAACTTTTGTAGTGATCATCAAGATGACCCATTTAGACAGCTGACAAGAAGGTGTGAGGATACTTAACTTTAGGAAAATAGATTCAATATGTGTAATGACCCAGCCACTCCCAGCCACTCAGTAGTAATCATACGTAGGGAACAGCTTTGTTCCCCAGCCTCCTGGCACACAGGCTAGTTCAAAGGTCTGAGTACATCATTCACATCTAGGACGCAATTTGCACACAGAACTGTTATGATGACAAAGTGCTGGAATAAATAGGGACAGCATTAGTAGTAACATTCAATAAATGAATCTGGCAAACAGATCTTATACCTTTCAGCACTCCACCTGGCTCGGACAGTATTTCTACAGTTACTCCCTCTTCCCATCCTGCCCCCTCCCACACTTATGCACATTTGCTACCAACCTGGCCAATTCCCACTCTAGTTCCCCCACCAAGAATATTGGAGTGGAGAAGGCAGCCATAGGCAGTAAAGCATGTAGAGAGTGGAGCATGTTATGGACAGCACTGAATAATTTCTTGGTGGGAAGGAAGGGCTGGATTGCATACTGTCTGTATGAGTAACTTCAAGAGGTGCTCTCACAGCCCTGGGAACTGCTCCCTAGAGCTGGCAGGAGTCAAAGCTGAAGGGGAAAAGAAGGGCTGTTTTGCCCATGTATCACAATATTAGAGCCATCCCCAAAATCTTCACAAATTATAAGAAGAATACAATTGATAGGGGTAAAACTAGGGAAACTGAATCAAGTCCACATTTAGGCTTAAACAATTTTTGCCTTTATTTACACAGTTTGAGACTGAATTAATGTCACTTATAGTGTCTGGACATACATTTATTCCAGACAAATAACAGACAAGATGGAACTGATAAATGGGAGCAGGTTACCACATTCCAGGGCTCCAGAAGTCTTTCCACCTTCCAGAATAGTTGTTGCCTTCTCTGATCTCCTGGTCTGGTCCTTCAGTCTCTGTTTCAGTGTTTTTCCAGTTTGGGCCCATGTTCACTTAGGTCTTTTACACATTTTATATTAGAGATTACTTAATCTTTATCCAGTTAGCTTTTAATATACCAGCTCTATGGGTTTCATATATTACACAAATGCAAGCTTCAGTTACGCAATTTCTGCATTTTTTTCTGCTTGTTTTGCAGTTTCAGTGTCATGTTTTTCTGTCGCATTGTCCTGGATCTTCCCAGAAAAGGTGGTTGTTGTTTTTTTAAATCTCTTACTTGTATCTTCCAATACAACATGTTATCTTTGTTTTGTCAGCAACAACATTTTAAGCAGATTAGCAATTCTAGGTAAAAAAAGAATTGGCAAAACCATACTCATGCCAGCAAGGCCTTGGTCTAAGTGTTACCACATCTGTACTCATTCACTATCCATTATTACAAATCATTAAAAATATAACTATCAAAGCCCTTAATCTTACCATTAATAACAGTCATGTTATATCTCAGTCTTATAGATCAGTATATGTACGTTATCCTGTGCTACCCTTTTAACATGGGGGTAGTGGGAATTATGGAAAACATGGTGGTTCTTTAATGTTGACATCATCTTCTTATCTTATCTTCTTTAAAAATGGGTTTCTCATTCAAAGTCCAGTTTTGTTCATGAATCATTACAGAGAAACTTCATTCGAAATTTTCCAGTGAATGCATTTTGAAGGAGGTCTCGATTTTAGGTCCTTGATATTTAATTGCTTTTCAAAAGGTACCCCACCACAATATTGCATCCTAGTATTTGGGCAATAGAACAAAGTGTTATAGCAGGACAAGGATGTGGTCAGCATGGGTCTACGTGCAGACATTTCAGTGCATTTCAGCTGTTCAGTATGGTTTCTTTGTATACTCTGTGCCCTTTAGAAAAGCACATGCCTTGAACTATATGCTGAAAAGCATGCTGAAAGATGGGGAAAGACTGCAGGCAAAATCTGAACTCATTGAAATCAACGGTAAAACTCCCATTGACTTCAATGGGGCCAGGGTTTTACCATACTCCTTTTTTGTTTTGTTTTACACAGAGTAAAAACTCCCTACTATTTTATACCTTTGGAAATGCAGACTTCAGTCCTAACAACATTGTTACAGATCTATAGACAGAGCTAGAGTGTGCCCTGCCTCTGAGCAGGGACACAGAAGGAGAGCAAGAGAGAGAGGAAAAGCTGCTACTGCCATTGGCGCCCATTCAGAAGCTCAACAATCACCTGAACACAAGCACTGAGTGAAGCTAGCAACTCCAACGGGGCAAGGAGCAGTGGGGACGAGACAGAGCTCGTCAGCGGTGTAGTGCAGTGCCTATGGGTGCTGGAAAGGTCTACGTAGGATCACTAGGGGGCATGGAACAACTTCAATACGAGAGATTAAAAAAGACTGGGACTGTTCAGCTTTGAAAAGTGATGACTGGGGGGGGGGGGAGGAGAGCATGACAGAGATCTGTAAAATCATGAATGGTGTGGAGAAACTGAAGTGTTTACCCCTCCACACAACACAAGAACCAGGGGTCACCCAATAAAATGAATAGGCAGCAGGGTTAAAAAACACAAGGAAGTACTTCCTCACACAGTGCACCATCAGCCTATGGAACTATTGGCCTTCACAACATCCCCAGGCAACAGGTATAACTGGGTTAAAAAAAAAATTAGATAAGTTCCTGGAGGACAGGTCCACCAGTGGCTATTAGCCAAGATGGTTAGGGACTCAACCCCATGCTCTGGGTGTCCTAAATCTCTGACTGCTAGAAGTGGGGACTGGGTGACAGGGGAGAGATCACTCGATAAATTATTCTGTTCACTCTGTCAGAAGCATCTGGTACTTGGCCACTGTCAGAGGACAGCATACTGGGCTAGGTGGACCATTGGTTTCACCCAGTTTCTTATGTTCTTATCCCTCCAGTGTGGCTCTTCACCACCTCTGACAGAGAACAGTGCTTATAAAGGACAATCTAGCACTAAATGTGACAGCTGAACAATTGTTTCTGTCAGAATAAAATAACTGCTATTAATTTTGCCACAGTTGAGGCCTTTGATGATTATCTAGTGTTTAGGCAATTGCAGACATAAGATCTATTTTTCTTGGGTGACCTTGTATGCAAACTTTATCACATGAACAAAAATCAGCTTTCATTCTTGTGCACTTGACATTCTTGTAATCTTTAATGGTGCAAGGGAGCTGGCAGTAAAATAAAATAAAATAAAAAAATCAAGGTAGGTAGAGTGAGTGCCTTGAAAGCTTCCTGAGGCTTGTTTGCTGGGGTTTAGACTGCTAATTAATCCTCCTTAGCTTTGATTTTAAACTTATTTTTATACTCAAGTGCTTTGAGGTGTCATTTGTCATTGGAAACTGCCTGTATTGTGGAGAAAGAGAATGTTTTAAAAGTTTATCACAAACATAAGCTACTGTTGTATGAGCTACTGCAATATTTCATTTTTATTTCTATCAGGACCAGTTCATATGGGTAGTTCAATGACTCCTAAATCAATGATTTTATCTTGTGAATGATATGTATGTATATATTTGTAAGCAAAAATGTCATGGTGTTCAACCAGTCCAAGTTTTATTACTGTGGAAAAAACCTTTTTCCTTTAACAGTGATATGTTAGATTATAGGAGCAACCCACTGGGAATCTGACAACTTGTGTTGTATGGGACACATCATCAAGATACACTGCACATTTGTCATGAAGTTCTGTCTAAAAAAAGAAACAGCACACTGCTATGAAAATTTACAATTTAAACACTGCAAAATATTCATAAAGAATAATGTGACAGCATACACAATGGGGACTAAGTAAATTCTGCCTAAGAATTATGGGAAAAGAATGCCACCTATACGGAAACAGAATAAAGGCTTGACCCACTGTATGGATAGTATATGTTTGTGAGTGCAGAGTTTGAGGGGTGTGGGCTAGGCCCAGAGATCTGCTGCTCTGTGGCTCTTTCAGTCCCATGCCCCATAGCAGGGATATATAAAGATCCATGAAGGCCCTGGGCATCACTTAATTTCCAGTGAAACCCTTAACTCAAGGCTTAAGCAAAGCAATCATTAAGGGTATGTCTACATTGGGATTAAAAAAAAAAAAAAAAAACACACAGCTGGCTCAGATCAGCTGACTTGGCTTGCAGGGCCTGGGCTGTGGGGCTGAAACATTGCTGTGTAGATAGACTTCATGCTCTCAGGGCTTTCAGCAATTTTTCAACTCCAGAGCCCAAGCCAATGACGCTCGAGTCAGCAGACCCAGGCCAGCTCAGGTGCAGGGTTTTTATCCCCATGTAGACATTCTCAGTGTGACTACAGGCTACATTTACTGTGATAAATTTCACCCTGAATATAACAAGCTGCCTTAGTGGCTGTGATTCCTGTGATTCCCAATATCAAGCTATAAGTCCAAGTTTTCAAACATGGCCTCTGAATTTACAAGTGGAATTTCTGGCATGTTAATTTTGGGGTGCACAATTTTATGCATTTAATTTGTGTGCCCCAATACATGAAAATTTGCAAATAAATGCATTTTGCAGCTTGGTAGTTTGATACTTAGCTGCTCTCAGTCTCAGCTTTGGGTTGTGCAAAATTACTGGTGAAGAGTTAGCAGCAGGTTGAGGTCCCTTTGAACTAGACAAAAACCCAGCAATGTCTGTAGGAGGAGAAGGGGACAAAGAAAGACAAGGCAGGCCTTACTGGAAAAGTAGAGAAGAAGTGGGGAGATGTGGTTGTTTACAGGGATAAGTAGGAAGGGGCAGAGTTAGGTTAGGATGTACCAAAAATGCTGTTCTAAATTTAGCTATTGCTGGTGGTGAATATCTTTCCTTTCACAAAGAACATTAGAACAGGTATAACTCACTGGTCAGGGTGTGCTATCAGTTTGATTCACAGAAGAGGAAAGTCCATTACAATCCCCAGCCAGAGAGCCATATGTAAGCCACTGGTCTGCGTATGCTGTGCATCCTCTCTGTGTCTGATCCACAGAGCCGGAGAGTCTGTCATAGCTTAAACTTAAGACGTTGCAGTGCATCCTTTTAACTCCAGAGGTCCCGGGTTCAGCCCTCAGTGTTCGTAAGATGGCAACAGTCACACAGGCACAGTTCTGATCCTAAAATTACCTAACACATTTAGTCCATTTTCCAGTTGTCAATTCCTTCCAAGAAAATGGAATTATTCACAAGAACACTTGGCAGTAGATGAAACAAGGAGCTTTAACTTGAAAAAGTTCTAATTTTCCCAGCAATGAACACATGTATTAAAAAGATCATACCGACCGGAGGTACACCAAACCCAACGTGCAATCCAAGCAACTATCTTTGTTGTTCTTTAGAGATCATGCATTCCAAGTAATGCATGTCACCAAGCCCATCTGATTGACTGATCCTAGTATTTAAAAAATAAAAGGAGATGACTAGTATTGAATATTTTATAAGGAACACTTGGGCCATATAAGACTGAGGTCTGCTTTTCCTTTATTTTATAATTGTTGTTTATTTTGGCAGGAGTTGGGAAGAACCAACCTACATGGATTACTACTAACTTGTATGTAAAATGTTTCAATAATTACGGTTGCTAAGAGCTGACACAATAAAGGCTACTCTGAACATCGGCTCAAAATAAGGAGTAGCCAGCTTTAGCCTTCTCTGAACTACTGAAGAATATATTCTTTAGTACAAGAGGCTCTTTCTCTATCCCTCATAGATAAATAATAGTAATGTTAAATGAATATCCATCCTTTTATGATTCTAGCCTTTGCAGCACTGTTCCACAGGAATGGTTCTATCAGCTAACCAAAGACAGTTAATCATTCCCCCTGTAAGGAAGTTGATACTGGAATTTCTGGGGCAGTATATAAATGTTACAGCACACATCAAAGCACTGCTTGCTTGTTCAAGCCATTTATTAGTGGTGCATTTATTTATTTAGAAATGCCTGCAAGTGTGACTAGTACTGCTTAAACTCTATATGATATTATGATTTTTTTTAAGTATGCTATCGCCATGCCTATTTAGCTGTAACAGCACTAATGAGCTTAACAAATAAAACCATGTTCTGCTTCCTTTGGCCCCGTGATAAGCATTTTAAGCAATAAAAGATTCTTGAATATGAATAAACAATAAACTTACAATAAAACCCACTGATACATAAAAGAAAAGGAACTATTTCTCTAATAAAACCTCAAGGTTGGTAGAACAATACAACATGTACTGTGTATGCATTACTATGCTTCCAGATTTGTTAATCTTGATTTCAGGAACCCAGCACTGCTTCATCTTTTGATGTCAGACTCAAACCCTGTCCATAAAATGTAATAAAAGCCCTGCAATACAGACTGCATATTCTGGTTGCAATGGATATTTGAACACTAGAAGTACAAGCTTATGTATTTCCATGCAAATATCCAGAATGCTGTTCCAGATCACAGCAATGTGGCAGTCTGAATCCCAAAAGGAAAAAAAGGCATGCTTGAGATGTAGGCTCTGATCCTGCAATGGGCTCTGTGCAGGCACCTCAGTTCACCCATGCAAAACTCATTGACTTAGTCAATCTAGCTTAATTCACAGATCTTCACTTCTAAAAATAAAACAAACAGGTTCAGAATAAAGTGGTCTGAATTTTTTAAAAAGTATTTTGTCGGAAATCAATGGTATCTTTTCATTTGAATGTATAGCTTTGCTTTTGTGTAACCAATACATTGTGATTGCTTTTATTTCACTTAGGCAGTGATCCATCGGCTGGTGAGACAGATAGGCAATCCAGCCCATACCCTTTTTCTCTGAAGTAGTTACTTAGATAAATGGAAGAGATGTCACTGTGGAAACAGAGAAGAGGAAGATTTTGTTGTTGTTCAGAACTGACGATCTTATAAATGAGAACACTTCTGATTTTTCTCCTTCCCATAAATCACAACATAATTGAAGATCTACCTGATTTTTAGTTAAAAAACCCATCTCAGATCATGTGGTAACAAACTCAGCTTTTTATTATTCTTCAAATTTGAAGATCCACCGAGACAGTCATTTGTACGCATGCTTGACTAGCCAATTTAGAAAAGTTTAAGTGCGGTTCTAGTCTGAGAAGTAACTGTTTAATAATGACACTGTCTAGCTCAGTGGATCTGCTTCCTTTGTGTACTCAGTCATATCAGTTTATGTACTTCACTGACAAAACAAACAAAACAAACAAACAAGCTTTTACTGATTTTTACTCCTGTAGGCATTGGAGAGCCAATATACCTATTCTTTTCCTTTCTGTGCATTGTCAACAGATTTCTTTATTAAGAATATAATATAGTATACCCTAGTACACTTTTAAGAGGACATGTCATGGCCAGGTCATGGGCAGCTGGAATTGGTAGTCAGAGCCAGGGTCCCAGTTACAAGACAGGAGGCAAGAGTCAGCTAGATCGGGACACTGGGAGGTCAGAAGCAGGAGACAAACTAGAGATCAGAACCACATGTTGGGAACTAAAATCAGATGAGGATACTAGGGGGTCAGAGGCAGGAGTCAAATTGGAGGTCAGGAACCACAAGTCAGGAGCCAGGAGTCAATCCAGGTCAGAATTCCAGGAAATTAAGCTGGAAAAGCATGAGTGGGGAATGCAAGGCATACATTCCAGAGCAGGATGGAGCCCAGTTGTTCAGACAGTTTCCTGTTCCTGCTGCTGGCTCAAGTAAGGTCAACAAGCCAGCCAGCTGCTCTGGGAATCTATCAATCGGACCTCAGGGGCAGAGCCTCATGGTTTTCAGTTAAGCTGTTGTTAGAAAGCTGGCAGGTGGAAGGTTGGAATGTGGCTACTTCCTAAACCCGGGCCCATAAGGTTTGAGGTGCGTGGGTCATGAAAGGACAAAATTTGAAGACATTGGGGTTGCACGGCTGTCTGCAACATTTCCATTACCTTTGATGTGTGAAAAGGAAAGAATCTAATCTGCCTCTTGGAGACCCAGCTGAGTTGCCAAGGCTAGCAATCACAAAAAACACTTACTTGTGATCATAAGACATAAAACAGAGTATATGTTCTGTAGTTTCAATGATACTGTCATAAATATAAAGGGAAGGGTAACCACCTTTCTGTATACAGTGCTATAAAATCCCTCTTGGTCAGAGGCAACATCCTTTCATCTGTAAAGGGTTAAGAAGCTAAGGTAACCCCGCTGCCATCTGACCCAAAATGGCCAATGAGGGGACAAGATACTTTCAAATCTGGATGGGGGGGAACAAAGGGTTTGGGCTGTCTGTGTGATGCTTTGCCTGGGAACAGATCAGGAATGCAGCCTTACAACTCCTGTAAAGTTAGTAAGTAATCTAGCTAGAAAATGCATTAGATTTTCTTTTGTTTAATGGCTTGTAAAATAAGCTGCGCTGAATGGGATGTATATTCCTGTTTTTGTGTCTTTTTGTAACTTAAGGTTTTGCCCAGAGGGATACTCTGTTTTGAATCTGACTACCATCCTGATTTTACCATTTACCATCCTGATTTTACAGAGGTGATTATTTTACCTTTTCTTTAATTAAAATTCTTCTTTTAAGAACCTGATTGCTTTTTCATTGTTCTTAAGATCCAAGGGTTTGGGTCTGTGTTCACCTGTACCAATTGGTGAGGATTATTATCAAGCCTTCCCCAGGAAAGGGGGTGTAGGGCTTGGGGGGGGGGGGGATATTTGGAGAGAAAACATCTCCAAGTGGTCTCTTTCCCTGTTCTTTGTTTAAAATGCTTGGTGGTGGCAGCATACTGTTCAAGGACAAGGCAAAGTTTGTACTTTGGGGGAGTTTTTAACCTAAGCTGGTAAGAAAAAGCTTAGGGGGTCTTTCATGCAGGTCCCCACATCTGTTCAGAGTGGGGAAGGAACCTTGACCTTGCAGGTTGACAATGAGACTAAGTTTGTGATGCCAGTCACTACCAAGTATACAGAAGTTCAAGTACATAGGTTTGATAGTGCAACATAAAGGTGAACTCAACAAAAAACTTATAAGCAGAATAGGAAAGGAGTGAGTGGAGTTATCTGTGATAGGCATTTTCCTTTCAACCTGAAAAGTAAGATCTACAGGACAGTAATTAAGCCTGCACTTTTGTATAGTTCTGAATGTTGGACATTGAGAAAGAGACAAGAGCAGATCTTGAATAAACATAACTAGGGAAATACAACCTAGATGGAGCTACTATAAGGTTGGTGCATAACTGGTTGGAAAATAATTCCCAGAGAGTAGTTATCAGCGGTTCACAGTCATGCTGGAAGGGCATAACCAGTGGGGTCCCGCAGGGATCAGTTCTGGGTCCGGTTCTGTTCAATATCTTCATCAAAGATTTAGATAATGAAATAGAGAGTACACTTATAAAGTTTGCAGATGATACCAAGCTGGGAAGGATTGCAAGTGCTTTGGAGGATAGGATTAAAATTCAAAATGATCTGGACAAACTGGAGAAATGACCTGAAGTAAATAGGATGAAATTCAATAAGGACAAATGCAAAGTACTCCACTTAGGAAGGAACAATCAGTTGCATACATACAAAATGGAAATGACTGCCTAGACAGGAGTACTGTGGAAAGTGATCTGGGGGTAATAGTGGATTACAAGCTAAATATGAGTCTACAGTGTAATGCTGTGGCAAAAAAATCAAACATCATTCTGGTATGTATAAGCAGGAATATTGTAAGCAAGACACGAGAAGTAATTCTTCCGCTCTACTCCGCACTGATTAGGCCTCAACTGGAGCATTGTGTCCAGTTCTGGGTGCCACATTTCAGCAAAGATCTGGACAAACTGGAGAAAGTCCAGATAAGAGCAACAAAAATGATTAAACATCTAAAAAACATGAGGGAAGATTGAAAAAACTGGGTTTGTTTAGTCTGGAGAAGAGAAGACAGAAAGGGGACACAATAACAGTTTTCAAGTACCTAAAAGGTTGTTACAAGGAGGAGGCAGAAAAATTGTTCTTAACCTCTGAGGATAGGACAAGAAGCAGTGGGCTTAAATTGCAGCAAGGGCGGTTTAAGTCGGACATTAGGAAAAACTTCCTAACTGTCAGAGTGGTTAAGCACTGGAATAAATTGCCTAGGGAGGTTGTGGAATCTCTATCATTGGATATTTTAAGAGTAGGTTGGACAAACACCTGTCAGGGATGGTCTAGATAATACTTAGTCCTGCCCTGAGTGCAGGAGACTGGACTAGATGACCTCTAGAGGTCCCTTCCAGTTCTATGATTCTAATAGAGTGGAAATTGAAAAGTTAAGATGGATGTTTGGAGTTACAAGGATGTACCGTATTCATAATGAACGAATTAGGGAAGTGTGAAAGTAGTACGAGATATAGAAAAGCTCAGGGAATCCAGGTTGAGATGCTTGGGGCATGTGAAAAGAAGATCAGAAGAATTTATAGGAAATCAGAGTGTAATGTAACAGGAGGTTTGGAAGACCCAAAACTAGATGGATGGATGTCATACAAAAAGATTTGATTAGCTGTAGTGTTTCCGAGGAACTGCTTCAAGACAGAATGGAATGGAGAAGGAGGACTCAGAAGGGATGACCCCATTTAGATAAGACTAAGGCTAGAAGAAGAGGAGACTTGGGAACTGAGTATGGTTCACAAGGAAATAACTGGGACAATAAACAGGGAGCCCCTGATGCCACTTTTACAAAGTCACATTTTAGAAAAGAATCTCACACCAAGCTCTGACTGGGCTAGCTGAGGTCTGTTTCAAATGGCCATCCAATAGCTGATTTGGTTATATATACCATAGCAAGGGAAACAAAGAGTTAAAGTCCCATTGCAGTGATACTGAATCAGTGGCTAAAGCCACTTCTGGCTCTTCAGGGATTTAAATACAATTCTAGCAAACTCCACAGGTCTGATGGAGTTTGTTCTTTTCTTGGCCCCTGGCACTCATCACCAAAGCACTCCCCTTATTTCCTGAAGAGTGCAAGGCAGTACAGGGAGAGCTGCACAAGTTCAACAGATTCAGCCCCCTTCTGACAGTGTCAGTAATTTAGCATTATCAGCACCCTACCACGGATAGACGTCTTTTCATACAGCTCTTTGGAAAATGATGGCTACATCATACTGGTGGCTCAAGAGTTAACACAAAAAAACTATTATATTTTTAAATTGCATGTGAGAACACCACACATTTTAGACACGTGCAGCTTATTTGACTTCATCACTCCTACACATTGCACAGAAACTCTAAAAGCAACCATGAGGAGTATTGTCAGATAGAAAACCTGGACTGAAATTAGATATAGCTGATCCATAATCATGTAAACAGGGAATGAAGTCAGCAAAATATATATTGTAGTTCTTTTAATTAATGTGAGTAACATCAGTGAGCACAGCTAACTGCAAGGCAAGAGGCAAAATACTGATTATTTCCATAAACTAGCAGATAGTTCTGTATTCGCAAATCCTGCCTGTCCCCTTACAGGGGCATAGGCCCACTATGCAGGTTCCTAGCACGGCAGGCTGGTGCAGAGTGTGATGCAATCAATGGCTGTGTAACATTCAACAGCTGAACAAGTGTCAGACAGGGGAGGATATAGTAGCTGCAAAAGGCAACTGTAACTAGGATAAGTGTCTTTCAGCAACTTAAGGGAGAAGGAAGATTTAATTTCCTGCACCAAGGATAATTTCCCTATGTTTAGCCCATACCTCTCTCCCTCAGACTTAGTGCAGGAACCAGGTTTTGCCTCAGAATCTTCTTAACAGATCACAGTGTAGCATCCCTAGTACTAATTGGCACTACCACACATAAATGAAGGTGTTCTGGAGAGCATCTCTCTGAATGAGCTGATGACTGCTACATTTCCATAAGGAAAAATGACATTTTCCCCGTGATACAGGGAAAAACAAAAACAAAAATACACAAAATAATTGATCAAGTTCACACACAACAAGTTTACCTAAAACTCCACGACTTTCTCAAAAGGCAGAAACAATCATTCTTGCCTCCCCATCCCCAACACAGACCTGGACTTCAATATACTGAAGGAAATATTATAGTAATAAATGGGACTTTGTGTCTTGTAGGTGCCTAACTATTGCCTGTGACTCCTCCCCGGTTGTACTATACTCAAGGCCAGTGGTTCTCAACTAGGGGTATGCGTCCCCGTGGGGATACACAGAGGTCTTGTGGTACATCAACTCATCTAGACATTTATCTAATTTTACAACAGGCTACATAAAAAGCGCTAGCGAAGACAATGTCTTGTTTATACTGCTCTATATATTATACACTGAAATGTAACAATATTTAAATTCCAACCTATTTATTTTATAATTATATGGTAAAAGGTAAGCAATTTTTCAGTAATAGTGTGCTGTGACATTTTGTATTTTTATGTCTGATTTTGTAAGCAAGTAGTTTTTAAGTGAGGTGAAACTTGGGGTATGCAAGATAAATCAGACACCAGAAATGGGTACAGTAGTCTGGAAAGGTTGAGAACCACTGCTCTTGGCCACCATTTCTGCTACCTAAATCATTCTTTCAACTTCAAGGGCCATTGCTATAATGGTGTTTCCTTGGAAATGTCTATTGGGAAAAAGGTTATTTTTTTTTAAACATAATTCTGAAGACAGTTCACGTCCTTGAAACAACAATGTCACTTTTAACATGAATTCCCACCCCTTATAGCACGTGAGTGAGAATAAGTCATGCAGTTATTCAGCAGTTGATCAGGCTGGAAATTTTGACATCTACAGATCAGAAGCTTACTATTAGAACATGGCACAAAACAAAAACAAGAATAGAATCCCTCTGTAGTCAGGGCACAAAGCTATCCATTTTTGGTTTCCATATGCAACTATTCACAAGTTAAACCTGACATTTTTGTACTGATAATTCGATCCAGTGTGATTCCATTTCTGGGCAAGAGAGTGATTTTTTGTGGATTTGGATCAGGCAGAAGTTTTCTATTTTCTCCTTTTTCATAGCAAATAGTTTTTCTTGGCCCCCCCTCCAAAAAAAGACTTCCAGTCCTCAGTAAGGCTTTTTCCACTAAACTCTAGTGCTAAATATATGTTACAGCTTCAGTTTTATTTAGTACATAGGTACTGATTTGCTCAAATTTACGGAAAATGGTGATCAAGGCAATAGCTTCCCAAATTTGAGACTAAAAGTGTCAGAATGAAAGCTAGATAGTGATGCAGGTAATATAGTTTACCTTCCTGACTTTTTCATACTTAATTGTTACCTGGCCCATAGCAATCTACCTGTCAGATTTACCTTAGTGTGTCAAGTTCCCTCAAGAATGGATTACAACTCAAATACCCTTCTATTATTATTTATTTATAATATAGGCCTGAACTGAAATGAGGACCCCACTGAACTAGGTACTATTCATACAGAAAACAAGAACAGTCATTTCCACCTAAGAATTTACAACCTATATAGATAACTCAAAGGGTGAGAGAAAAGAAATATCCCCATTTTACAGACAGGAACTAGGGCAGAGGGTGCTTAAATGATTAACCAAAGATAACATAGGAAGTCTGTGACAGAACTAAGCCCAAGTCTTCTGAGTCCCAGGCCAGTATCTTAACCATAAGACCATCCTTCCTCTAATTTTCTTGTCTGTAGCTTTCTTTCTGTTATAATCCGTTGAACAGAAAATCCAGGTGTTAGAAGTTCTAAATGAAAGCTCCACATATATTGAAGGCTCCAGATGGAAACAGAACAGTGCACATCTTTCTCCTTTACCATATGGCCCTTTTACAAAAAGCTGAGAGAAATGCAGTTTGAGTGGCAGCCTTTTTAGCCTCCCCCCCCCCCACCCCCGCCACACACAAACACACCCATCAACTAGCCAGTCAGATGGGAACAGACAGTGATGGGGAAGGTAGAAACATTGGACTACAGTCAATCATTAGAAACATTTCACTTGAATCCTGGGAAGCAGACAAAGAAAGTAGTCTAGTCTCACCTCAAAGTGTAGCACCAAAGAAGACTATGCTAATAGCAACTACTTGAAGTTGCTTAGCTAAGAGCATGTGCCTCCAAATCAGAATATGAGCTTGAGAAAATATTTCTTTAGAACAAGTTAATAATGCTTCCATGCACAACATTAAGAATTGCCAAAACCAACCTCAGAGAGAACTCAAAACATATCTACGCCACTTCCCGGAGCTCCCATTGGCTGGGAATGGTGAACCACAGCCACAGGAAGCTGAGGGGCTCCATGCCTGCAGATGCTCCAGGTAAACAAAACGTCCCGACCCACCAGCGGCTTACCTGATAGACCGGGAGCCAAAGTTTGCCGACCCATTTATTGATGTCAATACTGCAGCCTTGTAAAGTTGCAAAGGCTTTGTTTAGTGGACTAGATTGGCTTGAAAGGAATACTAAAAGAGCAGTGCTGCAGATCTGCATGACATTTGACCCATGCATTTCACAAAATGCTATGCCTTACAAGCCAATCAGAAAAATACAATGAACGATAGTACTATAGCACTGGTGTCAGTCCGCTACTGTGTAATTTGATCTCTTCATGCATTTCTACCAATGGACCTCACAAGTCTCGAGCCAATATGAAAATATAACATGCAAAATTGATGGAATCTCTAATAAAATTGAAATAGCCTGTTATCCCCACAGACATGCCAATCTACAGGGCTGCTTTGAAATAAACAAAGAACAATAATAATTTGACAGTGATAAAGCAGGTGACAAGATGATGCCATATTTGATGATGACACAACAGAGGCTGATGATGAGAAGGAATCTGAGTCTGAAGATGACACTGCCGACATCTACGGTGACAATGCAGGTGCAGCTGTGACTGAAGCTCAGTTTAATGAGATTGATTCAGGCTTTGAAGGATTTTAAGACTTTTTAAAGTCTCATATTGTTTTAAGTTACTTGTTTTAAATATCCATTTACTGATTTTAAATATTGACTGTAATTTTGAAGATGAATACATATTTGTCCAGTTATTATTATAACACCACGTTTTTCGTTAGATTACATTAAAATAATTCTAGCAAAACTTTTGAGCGTTTCTTGTGATGCCAGCTTTTAAAATACAGCAGAGTTTGGCAAACTTTGGCTCTAGGCCCGCCAGGGTAAGCCGCTGGCGGGTCAGGATGTTTTGTTTACCTGGCGCATTCACAGGCACAGAGCCCCTCAGCTCCCAGTGGCCATGGTTTCCCATTCCCAGCCAATGGGAGCTGCAGGAAGTCACTTGGCTTGGAACGGCAAATCGCGGCCACTGGGAGCTGAGGGGCTCCGTGCCTGTGAACGCACCAGTTAAACAAAACATCCCGACCTGCCAGCGGCTTACCCTGACAGGCTGGGAGCCAAAGTTTGCCAACCCCTGAAATACAGGGTCGGCTTATGAAAGGGTCATACAGTTTTTACTGTTTTTACCAATCCATCTTGGGGGTTCGGCTTATAAACGAGTGGGCTAATGAATGAGTATATACGGTATATTAAATGCATAACTGCTGATTGTACTTTAATAAGTTGCATTAAAACAAAATTATCAAAGGAAAACTTTAAATAATTCCAAGTGCCAATGTGCTCAGGAGCTTTTTTTTTATATAATAGTTTTGATGTGTTACAAAATGGAGAGTTAGACTTTGAAAATGTTTGTTTCACAGTAATTTATTCATAGTCCTATAAGAGCAGATTGTTTAACTAAATATAAATTTTGATCAACTTCCAAAAGAGCTGTCAGAGTATTGAGCAAATATTTATAACAGGCCAAAATGGCTTTTTAATATGTCTACATAAAGTAAATTTCTTGTGCAATAGTTACACTTTTATCGGAGTCGTGCTATTTTTTGTGTCTTGTTAATTGTGTGTATGTGTTAAGAGATTAATTTAGCAACACTTCATTTGTTAAAGTTTTTCTGTTCACTCAGATTTTGGCTGAAAATGTTGCCCACAAAGGTAATGAGTTCACCTACAAAAGATACACATTTAACTACTGGATGGTAAATCCACCCCTGCCTTGTACCTTATAGGTATGATATTTTCTAGGTAAGGCATAGGTATAAGTTAAGGCAGTAATACAATAAACCTACAAGTCTCAAGGCCTGTGAGACAGTAACTTATCTAAACTGGTCAAGGAGTAAGGCCCAAAAAGTCTTAGCATAAGCAGCTAACCAAGAGTAACCCTAGATCATAAGATATCACAATATTGAATGCTGTGATGATTAAACTGTATACAGCTAACCACAAGATACCAAAAAGATAAGGAGTACTTGTGGCACCTTAGAGACTAACCAATTTATTTGAGCATAAGCTTTCGTGAGCTACAGCTCACTTCATTGGATGCATGCATCCAATGCAGTGAGCTGTAGCTCACGAAAGATTATGCTCTAATAAATTGGTTAGTCTCTAAGGTGCCACAAGTACTCCTTTTCTTTTTGCGAATACAGACTAACACGGCTGTTACTCTGACACAAGATACCAGTGACACCAGCATGAGATATTTTAAGTTATGAACATCAGATACCACAAGAATGCTGTGGTAACTAATTGATGTATATCTAATAAGCTTGAGGTCAGTGGCCTAGTAATCTATGGTAAAAAGGGCATCCCAACATTAGCAAGATGAGGAAATGCAGAAGGAAAAGAGGACTGAAAACCTTAAAGAATATACATTAGGCATCATGGCATCAGTGGTACCTATTATAAATGTCATATTCTGGCCCATGTACTTGGGGAGATGCCAGAAGGGCAATTGCTCGTGGTGATGATGATGGTGAGGATAATGATGAGAATAATGACTAATACTTTGGGTTTTTCTGCAAGGGATGGATGCTCAGATGCTCATTCTGTATTATCTCTATCTACCTAGCTAGGCTGGAGTGTTTGGGATTTTGCTAACTGTGTTAATAAAACTATTGCAAATTCAGAAGCTTTTTCCTAAGTGTGAGGGATGTAACTGTGCTCCACAGTAGTTCTAACATTGGATCTAATCTTGTGAATAGAACCTAAAAAACCTCATTGTTGATTTTCAGTTGGGGACTCTTAAATAATCCATATAATTAATACACAATCAATAGATCAGGCAACAAATTTCCAATTACTGTACCACACCAGGTAGACAGACACGCAATGACTTGATCAGCTGTTGTGACCTGCACAGAATGTGCCATGTTCATCTTTCTCCCAGAGGACAGAAGCACCTTCATCTGTACGAAGTGCAAGCTGGTCTCCATATTGGAAGAGAAAGTCAAAGGACTAGAGATCGAAGTATCAACCCTGCGTTACATCAGAGAAAATGAAGACTTTCTGGACAGAAGTCAGTGTTTGGTACTACAGGCACAGCATGCTGAAGAATCAAAGAGGCAGTGCAGAAAGGTGAAGAAAACTGGCAGCATGTGACCCCCAGAAGAAGAAAGAGGAGAACCCATGTACCCCCAATGCAGATCAAGGTAAGAAACCATTTTCAGGCTCTCAGCACAGATACTATGGCGGAGAATGGTTTGGAAGAGTCATCTGAGGGAAGGGATCAGAAGGAGACCTCATCGACCAGAAGGCACAGGATGCATTATCCTAGGGATGAGGGTTCCATGATCCCCACTCCCAAGAGGAGGAGATGGGTGGTGGTGGTCCGGGACACCCTCCTAAGGGGGACAGAGTCATCCATCTGACGTCCAGACCGGGAAACTCGAGAAGTATGCTGCTTGCCTGGAGCTAGAATTCAGGATGTGATGGAGTGTCTGCCAAGACTGATCAAGCCCTCGGACCACTACCCCTTCCTACTTCTCCACGTGGGCACCAGTGATACTGCCAAGAATGACCTTGAGCGGGTCATTGTAGACTACGTGGCTCTGGGAAGAAGGATAAAGGAGTTTGAGGCACAAGTTGTGTTCTCATCCATCCTCCCTGTTGAAGAAAAAGGCCCAGGTAGGGACCATCTAATTGTGGAGGTAAATGTGTGGTTGCGCAGGTGGTGTTGGAAAGAGGGCTCTGGATTCTTTGACCATGGGATGTTGTTCCAGGAAGAAGGATTGCTAAAAAGAGATGGGATCCACCTAACAAAGAGAGGGAAGAGCATCTTCGCAGGCAAGCTTGCTAACTTAGTGAGGAGGGCTTTAAACTAGGTTCGCCGGGGGATGGATACCTAAGTCCTGAGGGAAGTGGGGAAGTGGGACACTGGGAGGAAACACAAAAAGGAGGATGCAACTGGGGAGGCCTCCTGATTCATACTGAGAAAGCAGGGCAATCAGCTAGCTATCTTAGGTGCCTGCACATAAACGCAAGAAGCCTGGGAAACAAGCAGGAAGAATTGGAAGTCCTGGCACAGTCAAGGAACTATGATGTGATTGAAATAACAGACTTGGTGGGGTAACTCACATGACTGGATCACCGTCATGGATGGGTTTAAACTGTTCAGGAAGGACAGGTGGGGAGAAAAGGTGGAGGAGTTGCACGGTATGTAAGAGAACAGTAGGATTGCTCAGAGCTCCAGTATGAAACTAGAGAAAAGCCTGCTGAAAGTCTTTGGGTTAAGTTTAGAGGTGAAAGCAACAAGAGTGGTGTCATGGTGGGCATCTGCTATAGACCACCAGACCAGGAGGATGAGGTAGATGAGGCTTTCTTCAGCCAAATAACATAAGTTTCTAGATCATAGGCCCTGGTTCTCATGGGGGACTTCAATCACCCTGGCATCTGCTGGGAGAGTAATACAGCAGTGCACAAATAATCCAGGAAGTTTTTGGAGAGTGTTGGGGACAACTTCCTGGTGCAAGTGCTGGAGGAACCAACTAGGGGCCATGCTCCTCTTGACCTGCTGCTCACAAACAGGGAATAATTGGTAGGGGAAGTAAAAGTGGGTGGCAACCTCAGGGGCAGTGACCATGAGATGGTTGAGTTTAGGATCCTGACAAAAGGAAGAAAAGCGAGCAGCAGAATACGGACCCTGGACTTCAGAAAAGCAGACTTTGACTCCCTCAGAGAGCTGATGGGCAGGGTCGCCTGGGAGGCTAATATGAGGGGGAAAGGAGTCCAGGAGAGCTGGCAGTATTTTAAAGAAGCCTTATTAAGGGTGCAGGAACTAGCAGGGCGCAGTAGGGCTAACTGAACATTTTTTGTCAAAACTCTTTTAAGGAAAATTGGGTTTTCCACTAAACAAAATTTTTCACAAGTAGTATCTGCTCTCTAAGGAACATCAATTTTTAGTGGGGGTGGAAGTGGGAAGAGGGAAGTGTCCCCAAACAAAAATATTTCTCTCAGGAAATGCTACTCTGGTGCCTGATGGACATTTTGATTTGGGTGCCTCATGCCCCCATTCTACTCCATGGGCCTGGCTTCCCAGCTGGATTTTATCTCCGATTATATGCCATGGGACTCCCATGGTACACCACCTCCCTGCACTAACAAAAGGAGCCTCTCAATGCGAGATGTAGTCCAGCCGGGAGCCTGGTCCACAGAGGAAAACAGGACCATGAGGAACCCTAACTACAGCTCCCTCAAGGCACCTTCAAAGCCGCTTCATTTCAGAGCTATTGTTTTAGGCTATCTGCAAATTCAGGCAGATATAAGTTACTCTTCAGGCATGTTTTCAAAATTTTCTTCACAATCTTAACAGCTAAATACTCTCATTAAAAAAGTGTATCCCTCACCAGGTGTTTGCACCCCACATTTTGGGAAACATTGCCATAGAGTGTTTCTGCAAGAAAAGAGAATTGGTTCTGTTCAAGTATAAATTCTAACATCTACCCAGAAATGTTAATGTCTCTATAAAAACTGATTCTTAAGAACAATAAGAAGTTTACCCACAGTTTGCTTTTCTTAAATTCTACAAAAAACAATCAGACATAAACAACTCTGAAAACTGGCTGGGTCACTGCTTTCAATGAGCCCTAAACCTTCTTACAGTGGAAGTTGGGGGGAAAAAACAAAAACAAAAACAAAAGCCACACACATACACAATAAACCCTCTTGCTCAAATTAATGACAACAAAGACACTGAGATGTACTCACCAGCACTTACTTATTACAGTGATGAGTACTATAATATACTATAATGAAACCTGAGATAGTTTTCAGAATATGCAGGTGCTTTCCAAACAGAGAAGGGACAGTCCTTGTCCCCAGAAGCTCAATGTAAAACAAAGACAAACATGCAGGGGTTTAAAAAAGTACAGCATACAAGCAGAAACACTTGGGTGATGATTGCCATATATTGGTAAAACAAAGTATGTTAGTACAATTATTTTTGTTTGATTTTACTAATTTGTATAAACTACTCCCAGTCACATCATTTTACTATATTAAAGAAACCTTTTAAAGTTTTTTTCCACAAACACCACAAAGTAAGGGTCCAGTTCTGGAAATGTAACTTTGAGTAGTATATCATGACATTAGGATACCGACAAAGAAATCTAACCAGAGACACGGATTAGAGACATTTACCACTACTTCGTATCACCCTGGTAGAAGGTCCTCAGAGGTAAAACCTATAGGCCCAATCACAGGAAGTCTGGTGGAATGGAATTAAGTGGGAAGCACTCCCCACAAGGGTTTCCTCCATTAAACGTTGCCTACATTATTCCATTGGGAAGGGATACCCCCCATTCAAAACAAGTTCTGAGGCTCAGCCCACACCCACCCCTCAAACATAGGGTACTCTAGCAATGCAGCAGTCATCATCAGAGTCAATGTTTGCCAAGAGCTAGCATTCACTGGTATCAGAAATATTACATTAATCCCCTGTGTATGCAATAGGAAGTAGCTATGCTGTTATGTACCCCAAATACCTCTGATAAGTGTTGGTAAATCCAGACTTTTTAGTGAAGACCACAAATACTTTAGGCAAGCAACAGAGCAACAGTGAGCAAAGACATTGGCAAAGTAGTTAGGGCTTGTCTTCACAGGAAAGTTGCACTGGCATAAGCTAAGGTGTGAATTCAAACCAATATAGTTATACTGGTATAACCCCCATGTGGATACTTAATCTGTTTTAAGAGGGCCTTTTCAGTTTTGATTATGTTGCTTAGGAAAGGGTTGCAGCCTAACTGAAAACAGCTACTCTTATAGTGGAATAAGAATGTTCACAGGGGTGGTTATACTGATATACTTGAATCGTTGGTTTACCAATTATACTGGTATAGGTTCTCTGTAGGCAAGCTGTGACACTATCTGATTACAATATGACCATATAGCGCATTGTCACAACCATTGTTATATATTTGCAGCAAATCTTGTCAAGTGAGGTGTCTAAGAAAAGGTTATGATTTGTATCATTTTTGTATGTGAAGTTACAAGTATTGGCTCTATACTTGGATTTCAGATGTTTGCTCCTGGGGTAACGCCCACAAGGTAGTGTCCAGCACATCTTGGAGGGCCGGTTCAAATTAAGTGGCTCATCAAGAACAAGAACGTTTAACTGACAATGGGTCATCGGAGATGCCCAGCTACACTTAATGGAATGTCCTGCTGTGACTAGGCGAAATGCGTGGACATGGGACTTGCCCATGTGACTCCAAACTCCATCTTGTTGCTCTAATTTTCCACAGTAAGAACAATAGGATGCCCTCCACATGGCAAATGCTATAAAAAGGCCTGGAAACACCTCCATTTTATCTTCAGTCCTGCTTCTTACCTTGTGAGGAACTTTGCTACAAACTGAAGCTCTGAACAAAGTACTAAATGACCCATCCAAGCTGTGGATGTACTCCAGAGACTTTATTTAAGCCAGCAGTCTATTCCATCACCGCTACAAGCCTGAACCAAGAACTTTGCCCTTACTGTAGGTAACTGATTCCTTTAACCAATTTTAACTCTCACCTTTCTTTCTTTTTTATGAATAAACCTCTAGATTTTAGATACTAAAGGACTGGCACTAGTATGATTTTTGGGTAAGATCTAAGTTACATACTGACCTGGGTGTGTGGCTGGTCCTTTGGGATCAGAAGAACCTATTATTTGATGAGACTGGTTGTAAAGAACCACTCATCTCTGAATTCACTGTTTTTGGCGGTGATATAAGAACTGGAATGCCTGAGAAAACTGCATTTATGTTTTCTTGTTAGCCAGTGTGGTGAAATAGGAGTTTACTTTTGTGGCTGGTTTGGTATACTGTATCTTATAAAAGAATAACCACCAGTTTTGGGTTGCGTTTGCCCTATTTCTCAGTGTTTGTCCTGAATTTGGCATCCTCAGTTGTGACCCACTAAGGCACAGTTACACAAGCCCTTTGTCAGGATCTGCACCGCATGTCAGGAGTCAGTGACATGGCACAGAAATAGCAGCAGAGACAGAAAAGTGGTCATAACTGTAGCCAACCTAGATCAGTATTCAGAAATATTGTGACTGTATAATGCAGGGCAAGTCTAGTTTTAGTTTTCCAGACTTTGCCTCTAATACCTTGCAAATGAATTTGTCAAAGTAACTCAGTAATGCTTGATATTTTTCTGGTAGCAGAATAATTGCCAGTGCTATATATCAGTCAGGTGTTTTCCACCTGCTCTTCAAGCAAGAATGTTGCCAGATCATATTGTTGGGTCGCCCTCAAAGTTATATAAGTATGATAGAATTATAATTATGTAGTAGTAGAAATAAAGATAGACAAAAGAGTATATAGGTATTGTAAAAAGGTATGAACATCAGTTCCATGCTGTTGAATTTCACTCTGTAACAAATGCAAGGCCAAAGTGCTAATTATTTCACGCTGGTACAGGACAAAGAGTCTGTGCTGGAAAGTGATAAGAACTTTGAGGAAACAATGCTGTTCTTTAACAACACCCTAATGCTCTTCCCCCGCGGGGGGCCCTTGTCATGCCTATGTAAATCTTGGTATCCAAAGAGGGAAAAATAGATAGTGGCATAAAACTTGTTAAATGAATCAAGAGTCATAGATTGTGTTGTTAAGTAAAAGAATGAATGATGAGTGCCTGGAATTGAGAGCCTGAAGCAGGGAAATAATCGGTTAGGATTAGGCTGGCACCATTTACTAAGAATTTCCACCTTAGTATCCATGGGCTGAAGAATATGCAAAGTGGAGATAACCGGATGACCACTGGAGGGCGAACCGGAATCCACCCAAAACGCATCAAGGAAGAACAAGAAGATAACACCTAGCCATCATGGAGCCGTCATGGATGTACCACCTGCTGATTGAGCTGATTGATGGTCATCTCAATTGTAAATTCAGCATGATGAAGCAACTTTCATAGACTTATATTGAGCCAGAGACCTATAAAAATTGGGTCCAGGGACTGTATTCTTTGAGTCTGGTTCTACGACCACCCTCCAGGAGCATTGGATGCACGTCTGACAATGACTTGGCTCCACTCTCGTGTCCAGGCCACCTGGCCAGTGACTTGGCACGGGCAACATCTAGGCTGGTAACTATAACAACCTTTATGTAGAATCTGTGTGTGAACGTCTGTGTGTGTGAATGGATCTATATAGAGATTGCATATAGGAATATTTTGTTGTATTTACAATAAATGTGGCAATTTGCCTTGTCCCTCTTACAAGATCCTGTTGGTATCATTTTTATTAGTGTAACAATATTAATTCTGAACCAAACATATCATGGATTTTTCTTTCCTCATGCAGAGTTCTCTACAGATGGCTAGCCCTGATTTTTTCACTATCCAGGACTTAGCCAGTAATCAGAAGGAGCTGGTTTGGAAACAAATGGATTTGATGACATAGTTGGACACAGATTCTGCTCTGCTGCTGACAACACTGAACTGGGCCACTATTTACTGATACCTGGTAACTGAAAGATAGCATTCAGACAACTTTGATTTTAAGCTAAGGCTGCTGCAGCAACCCTAACTCAGGTCCTTTGTAGCCAAGTAAATTGGGCTTGCACAGCAGTCAAGATTTGTTCTAAAATCAAGAGAAAAATGTCTGTCTGTGTTTGCTTTCACATTATGCTGAAGTCCGTGTGCCAGTGTGTACATTTCTGTGAGTACATAGGAAGAAGAGAGAAGTGCAAATTAAAGAAACTGAACACAGATTACAAGGGTTAAGGTGTTACTGAGGCTCGTTGACTGAAACTCAGCCCAGATCAGACTGAAGTGATGCTTTTAGTGGGGAGAAGCAAACAGAGGAGAGATAGTGTGCCTACCCAATGTTTGGAGGTGCCCTTGCTGGATTCTCGCTGCTGGGTGCACGGAGAGCAGCATTTGTGAAGACTTATGCTTGGCAAAAAAGTTGCTCTTTTCTTTTAGATGTGATCATCCATGCCTGTCGTAGTTGGACCACTATTGTGCGCTCTACATTGAGCTCTGTCTTAGAACCAGTCAGAAACTGAAAGCAGAGCAGGATGCAGTTGCTCACTTATGTAGTATTTCACACAGAGAACACATTACATCTGGGCTCTGCAATCTGCAGGGTCTGCAGTTAGTTTCTGCATATATTTAAGGTGTTAGTTTTGATCTACAAAGCACTAAGTACCTTGGGCTCAGCCTACCTTACAGGCTGCTTTCCTCCTCAAGCAATTCTGAGGCGGTCACAATCTGTTTCGACATTTTTTGATGTCTGAGTGGGCTTCTGGCACAGCATTCTTAATCCTAGGATCTGGAACTCAGTCTTTCTCTCTGTTCTTTGCTCTGCCAGAGATCAAATGTTCTGACCTTAGGACATGCTACAAGATTGATATATTAATCAGGCTTTTCATAGACTGCGTGCATTTTTCCTTAGGTATTCCTTTTAAAATCTGCACATGCTTTAAGGGACTGGTGATCAGCACATTTTTTAAAAAAAGTCATTTTAAGTTTATTTTCCTTCACAGAGAATGAAACTGCTTCAAACATGTACACAAAAGGAACCAGAGGAAGGAGTGGAACTACTCGGTGATCACATCTCACTCATCTATCAGCACTTTAAATTGTTTGGAACTAATTAAATCTCAATATCCCATTTTTAGCTCTGCCTCCAGCATTGGAGATTCCTGCTCAAACTTATATTCTATTTTTTCTTCACAAGGAAACAATCCAAATGTGTAAAATTAACCTTTGATTACACTATTATTTATAAAAAGAAAAGGAGTACTTGTGGCACTCTTATGCTCAAATAAATTTGTTTGACTCTAAAGGTGCCATGAGTACTCCTTTTCTTTTTGCGAATACAGACTAACATGGCTACTACTCTGAAAACTATTATGTATGAATTTGAACAAATAAAGCCCTTGATAAGGAGCTCACTATAATATTCTGATGCTTATTCACTTAGCTGGTGTAAAATGTGGATAAGAAATGCTGTTTAAGAAGTCTTTACCTCAATGTTATACTGTACTTGGCAACAAGAAGTGTACATGGAATTAATCATGAGCACACTGTCAAAGCAAGAGAATGATAAGGAATTACTCTGAGAAACCGCCTACTAGCATCAGCATCAGTACATCCATCACAGCTCAAATGAACATTGCATCAATGTAAGTGTCCTTGTTGCTACTTAGATATGTACAGGAAGATGTAAACTCCAATGGGAGACTGATTCTGCCCTCACTTATATCACTCTTTCATTGATAAACTCAATTTGCTGTAATGGAGTCAACTCCTGATTTATGAGATCAGAATCTGGTCCATTCAGCGATACAAGACGACAAGTATTTCTGCACTAACTGAATGTCTTGAATCCAAACATGGTGGGCCAAATGCTGATCTTTATTACACCAGCATTGACATCACATAGTTTCCCCAGATTTATATTGGTATATATCAGAGCAAAATTCAGCCCATGTACTCTATGTCAGTCCATTTACTGTTGCCTTAGCACCAGTGCTGGTCAAAAATTCTATCAAAACCGTTTTCCAGTGGAAAACTAGATTTTTGACTAAATAATTTTTTTTAAAAGAAGTATTTGCTTTCTGCAGGAAATTTTATTTTTTTTAATTAAAAAAACACCTGAAAACCAAAAATATTTCAGCCAAAATATTTTAATTTAGAAATGCTGCCATGGGTGCCTCATGAATTGTAGTTTGGTTGCTTCGTATTCCAATTTTCCTGTATGGGCCTGGCTCTCCAGCCAGACTTCATCTCTCACTATATGCTATGGGACTCCCATGATGCACTGCCCCTCCTCACCCAGAGAGAGGCTCTCTCTGGGAGACATAGCCCAACCAGAGAGCATGACTTATGGAGAAGAATAGGACCATGAGGCACAAAAACGACAACTCCCATGAGACACCAAAGCAGCATTTCCAAATCAAAATATTTTGGTTGTCAGCCAAAGTATTTCATTTTTCACCTGAACTAATTTGATACTCAAATTTCTGCTAAAATTTGAAATTTTCTACAAAAGATATTTTTCAAACACCTCTACTTAAGAATAAAAACAAAATAGCCGCTTTCCCTAGGCCACCCTTCCTTTTGTGCTCACAAAATTTTCTCATCAATTTTTATCATCTCGAGATTAGTGGAAGACAATTGGGATCACACTTCCTTAGTGTTCCCTGAGCCAGTCAATGTGTCTCTGGCCTGAGCAGGGAGAATGCTGCCATGCGGCCACCACTTGGTACAATTGTATATTCCCCCTCACTTATCCAACTGTGCCAAAATAACTTTTGATTGCAAAAGTTAAAATTTGACCCACACAATTTTCTCCTACTATTGACAGTCACTTCTCACCTGTGTAATTACACATTCTTCTGAACTGATTGTAGGTTAGTTTTCTGTATAACATAACCAGGTTGACACAGAAATCCAGTTTATGTTACTTGAGTAAGAAGTAAGAGTAACTCAATCAGTGGAGGGATTGCATACATATATCTGATAGTTAAACTCCAGCAATGAATTTTGATGCTTGCATTCCCAATGCTGTCCTTTTGATCTCTGCTCTGAACTTATTATGTTATTGCAACCCTTAAATGCACAAAATGTTCCAGTTAGAGTGTTACATTATGTCCAGATAGTGTGCTTAACTATCAGATATATGTATGTCTCTTTGTCAACATGGATGCACTCAAAGGCTTGTAAAAACCTGCAAGGAAATCTTGCAGGAAAACAGAAGGTAGTTGCTGCCAAACATTTGGTTTAAGAGTACTGTCTGTACGCATGCCATTGGTCTCTCTTCTAATCTGTATTCCATTTTATGCTCCCATTTAGATTTTAATCCCTGTACTATTTGTTGGTCTCTAGCCTCATTAATTTAATTCCGCTACTCAAACCACTTGTATATCCTTAAAACAAATCTGTACATATTGTTCTGTACTGGGTTGCTCTGTTCCTTTGTGCTTGTTTCATCTCATCACATAAATATACACACATTCTCAAACCATGAGCAAATTATGGGCAGTTTTGTAACTACATTCAATCCAGGTTACTTATATCCAAGGTGAACAAAAGCTGGGTCTAATATTGACTCCTGAGGCAACACTTCTTATCTCTGTAAATCTGTGTTATGTTTACCAGCATGCCCTACATTCTTCTTACAAAATAGTCTATTATTCGTTCCAGTAAGTTTCCCTGAGACCATGCTTGCTGACTCTGTAAGGCATTGTTTTATACAGCAATAAACTCCTCTGCAATATAATTATTTCTGCAGTTTTTCCTCTTCAATAAGTCTATATAATTAAAATAGCCGAAGCAGGTTTGTCATGTTTGAGCCTTTCAAAACTGCATGCCAACTATCTAAGCACTCTTAGTTCCACATTACATTGGCAAAGGCAAAAAGTAAATGTTTTGGTAAAAATAGTAAAATGATGAGAACCTTGGACACGCCACATCCCTGCATATCAAGTCACCTATTTAGGTGCTCAGACAGTGTGCTGGAAACCAATAGCTGAGCCAGGACTCTGATCACTTAAACACCAATTAACTCCCAGGAGGTGGACCAGACTCTTCCTAATTAGCAGACCAGAATGGGCTGGGGAGGAGTAAATAGCTAATTAACCCATTAAGGAAGAAGGTATAGAAGAAGGTAAAGGAGGAAGGGTTGGAGGGAGACGCAGGCTAGTGAAGCCAGAAGCAACTGTGGGTGATGAGATCTCTTCCCGCTCCTCCCAGTGGCAGGAAGAAGAACTAATATTGTAAATGCTGTGGCGGGAAGACAGTGTAAATAAACACCACCATGTAGTTTGCCATCTAAAGTCTCTGATTAGTTTGAGAAGATAGGAATGGTGCCTAGCCTCATCACAGGTGTATAAAACCAGATTTATGTGCTAAGCTTTAGGCCAATTTTTTTTAAACTGGGTACCTAATAACTTAAATAACTGACTGAATAATTGAATGCATTTAAATGTTACCTACATTTACATTTACAGGTTAAAGGGAAAAAATGAAGTTTAGATCTTTCTGCAAGTCTTGAACTCTTCATTATTTTGGATCACGTGCTGCAGGGAAAACAATGTAGACGATTCTGATTTATACTAAGACAATACCTGACTGTAGTAATTGTTGCATCTTATACTGAAATCAGTGTTAAGTGTGCTCACTGTTTTTGTTCAGGGTATCTGTACCTTATGAAATACGATGTCACAAATCCTTTTTCTTTTGTTAAAAGCTCTAAGCATGAGCAATGTGGACCAAATGTTCCCTGAAGCCTGACCAGAGTCAGATTGATCCAAATGCTCATGCACTTAATAAAAAGCGGTGTTGGAATTTCTCTGCTTCCCAGCTGCTTTTGTAACCAACAGTAAGTGGATCAGTGTTGTCTATAGCGGGGGTTAGGTCTGCCAAGCTGTGTCTCTGAGGGGTGTGGATTTTTCACAGCCCTGTGAGGTGTAGCTATGCTGATGTAAGTTCCCAGTAGACCAGCCCTTGTTCTTTTAAGGAAAGCAGTAAAGGCTTATGCTTTTGGGGCTGAAGATTCAGAGTTCAAACTCTACTGAAGACCCAAATGGATAGGGCATCAGGAGGGTCATACTTAGTAAACATTAAAGTCACAATCTCAGAAGTAATCAGAGGGTTGCTGAGGATAAGCAGGGATGAGAGTCAAGGTCAATCCATTATACGCCAGACTGTGGCCCCTGCACGGGTAGGTACTAGGGAGAAGATGCAGTTGTGCAGAGAGAGGAGAGCCAACCTCTCAACCCCGGGTGTCTTCATGATCCAATTGTTTTGAAGAGTGAGGAGAAAATGGCAGGATTCTTCCAGGATGAGAATGGCAGATCCTGCTTGGGAAGGAGGGGACAACATTCCCCTAAAGGGGGGACACCACAAGAAAGGAGAGAAAGATCTCCAGGGTTCAAGGTAGGAGAAGATGGCAAAGTTTGTAGAACAGACTTCCAGTTGGTGGAGAGGGTAGAGAGAATGCCCTTAAACAGGAGGAGTATTGAATGCTTCTGGGTGGGAGGGAGGATATGTTAGGGAGACAGAATGAACCCCAACTCCACCCCAAGAGGGCTACTCCAAGAAGCACAGACTCAAGGGAGAACAGAAGAGCATGGCTCCTCTAAAAGAAAGACAGGAAAGAACACCAAGCTTTCAGAACTTCTGGGAGAAAGAGAGGAACCCAGGGTGAAGGAAGAAAGACTCAAAGGGGAAGCAAGGTTGTAGGTGGAAAGAGAGCGGAGGAGGACAGGAAGAGGGAGCACTCAGGTGGAGAGAGCTGAATAGAGATGAATGAGATGCTTTGAGGAGCAAGTGAACTGTGACAGGCCTACGCCGCTCATAAAGAACACTCCAACTACAGCACAGGACACAATGAGTAGTGAAAGGGCAGTCAAGCCTCCACCCAATCCACAGCTCCAACTGCTCCTTCCTGCCCAGCTATGTGAGATGTATGTGTGTGCGCATACCACATAGTTGCTTTGAAGAGTCTGCTTCCTTTGCATGCACAGAAAATGGTGGTATGCTGCAGTAGCACACAGGACTACTCTCTTATGCCAGTGCAGAAGAGGTCACTCTCTCATCCTAAATGTCTTAGAAGTCTACCCACTTTTGCTCAGCTGGCTAACCACTCTTCAGGCCCATTAACTGAAATAGCTGTCAACACTGCTGTATGAGCCACAATTGCTCTCCCATAGTGACAGTCACTGATGAGATGAATGGAGTGCAGAATTTAGTTACTGCTGAGATTAAAAGAGATTTCACAGTTTATTTTCCCTATTTTTCTCTTATAAAAGAATTTCCCCGGATTTCAGGTATACCCAAAATTCTAGCATATCTAAGAATGGGTGTCTCTTTGCTTGACACATTAATACGAGTTATATACCTAGATAAGCAAGCTTGTTTCCTTTTTTAAAAAAAATTATTTGTGAATTTTTATACAAATCAAGCTGACGAATTTCATCCAAATCTGAATGTATTGATTTGGCTACTCTGTTCTGCTCTATATATAGACTCTCGTACTGCACTCATCACCATAGCAGTTGAGTGCCTTCCAACAGAGCAGTTAAGAAATGTGACTAATCTGTCAGGTGTTTGTTCTCTTGTCTCCCAGAGAGAGAAGTGTGTACAATAGAGTGTTTTGTTTCAGAGTGGTATATTGCACACACTGTTATGTGAGAGAAATCAAGGTCAAAGAAATGTGTTCTGCATTTAGAGTGGAAGGTGGTGAGATTTGTAATGGTCCCGATTCTGGTCGCCCATAAGAAAGAATCAGGAATCACAGCAAAAACAAAAACAAACCAAAAAAACCCTATCTTTATACACACAGCAGCACTCAGGAATAAGTTTACTCATGTTTGATATGGTGGAAAACCTATGCTAAACTGAAGAATTATATAAAATTTCAGTGACTATATACAGAAGTTCACTCTCCTTTTCAGGATTTTGATATCTGTTTAAGACATGAAAGCATGAAGCCCAGTGAAGTCATCCCATTTCAATAAGGGGCATTGCTCTAAAATCCTTACTGGTTACACAAATTTCAGTGGCTGCAATAACTCGCCTATTTCTTGCCAGGTGTGCGTTTAACTCAAACTGCTGACATGGAACTGTTTTCAGTTCACAGGGAGGCCATAAAACTTAATTTGTGCTCTTTTTTAAAAAGACCTTTTTTCTTTCTCCATAGACCTATAGAGCTAGCTTAATCCAGGCAACCACCATATGTGCATTACTGCACATCTTTCCCAGTGACCTCAAGCCTTCATATAGGAGTCATTTTCTCTAAGGAAAAAAGTCTCAGTGTTACCACTGGTTTAGTCAATAGGCTGTCAGAACACTAGTGTCTGCCAAATATGCTGCACTTTGTTAAATAACCTGGAGTGATTTTGTTATGTGAATTATTTTCCCACCAATAAAGCAAATTCAGACCAGTGAATTACTTCCATTTTCCTGTGGCTTAGCAATAGAAAGGAGATTTTTTTTTTCTTCTAAGCAAGCCTTTCCCTGTATTTCATATCATTTTAATAACAAATATTTTACTCTTATATACTGCCTTTCATTGCAAGAATAATTTGTGTTTCATAAACATAGATTTGGCATGTGTGACAGATATTATACCTCCTTTACAGATGCACAAACTGAGGCACAGTTCACAGGAAAAATCAGTAGAAGGGCAAGGGATCAAAATGAAGTATTCTGAATCACAAAAATATGCAGTGGCAATCTATAAATTTACTGGGTTCCTCAATTGTTTTTACTCTTAAGCACCTCTATTTTGCAATTTTTCTGCTATCGTCTTCATTCTAGATGGAAGAATTCTAGTTGTTTTGCCATTAAGAGTTTGTAGTAAATGTATGTGGATGCATAAGTATCCAATTTCTCATGGCATTATTTTTTCTTATAATAAATTGAAGGCAGCAAGGTCAAGATTTTCAAAAACAAATGCCACCATCTAGGCTCCTATACCTATAGTTGGGCATCTAAGTAAGAGGCCTGGTTCCCACAAGTGCTATCCCCCCAACAGCAGAAAATTATATTTAGGTGCAGCATTACCAACTCCAACCCTTCAAGGATTATCTCTTGCCTTAAGAAGTCATGAGATTTGCTTTAGAATCATGAGATCTGAAATAAACTTTTAGATCCTTTTATTTGTTCTCTGGTGTTGGAATTCCCATTGGCATGAAACTCCACTACCATGAGGGCTGGAAACTTACCTAAAACAAAACAAACAAACAAAAAAACCACCACCTGAGATTCTCCCATATTCAGATGATTAATCAGCTCCTTTTTAAAAAAAAATTATTTGTTAATTTTTATACAAATCAAGCTGACAAATTTCAAAACACCATCAAATATTGCAAAAGCTTGCAATATCACCAGGGTTAAGAAAACTAGGTAGGTGCCTAAAAATAAATTTAGAATCTAACTTTAGGCACTTGAGGTGAAATCCTGTCCCCACTAAAGTCAGCAGCAAAACTCCCGATTTCACCTCAAGTGGCCAAATTTAGATTGTAAATTTATTTTAAAATTTTGTCCAAAGATTTACAGAAACCTTTATAGGGTCAACCAGGCAAGTGGAAAAGATGGAGTAAGAGTTTGTATGTTCTTAAAAAGTCTTCAGATTTTCACAAGGGAAGATTGCGGTAACTTCTGTGGGTGTGTTCTAATGCGTAACTACTTTTGTCATGAGAATGGATTATAGCTGTACAGGCTTTATCATGAAAATGAGAGCAAAAATATGCTAATAAAGTACAAAATCAAACATTAAAAGAATTCTTGCTGGAAGAATCTTATTAAAACTGTCCCCAAAACGGGATTAACATTTATAAAGAAATATGTAAAGCTATTATCTATTTTGGTACCAAAAACTCAATTTCCAAACTGCCATCTTAGAAATAGAAAGCTCTGTGATCCCTTGGGGTTTTGGTTTAAGCCTGATGATTTTCTGTTAAAAGGTTTCTTTTTCTAAAAGCAGAATTTATGATGGTAAAAACATTATGGTTCAGTACTAATTCATTTTACTAATTAATGTCAGGCAACAATTATTTATTCATTACACAGCTTTATATGTACAATACAACTTCTGAAACACCAATGTCATTTTTATGTAGAATAATTCTCCTATTGAGTAGGTATTACTGAAAGTGTGTTTTGCATATTTCTAGTGAAAAAATAATTAGAACTTTCAGCTGATCAGTCACTGAGTTTTTCTTCATTTAGTCTTTGACCCATGTTGGTCTCATTCAGGAAAGCTCCTCCAGAATAGAGGGACAACTGCATACCTTTCACATGTCCCTCGTTTTTGTCCAAAAGTTACTTATATTCCCCACAAATATAGTGTTCCCTCACTTCTATTGTTAAAAATTTCATGCATCAGAAGTTAAGAATCATTAACTGAGGTTACCAAAAGTTGTTTACACTAAAGAAGGGAATCCCACAGTCTAAGCATCCTTCTGCATGAATAATTATTGTGTATACCTCATTGTGATAGTTTGTCGTCACACTCTGCATCTCACATTGGGGCTTTTTCAAGTAAAAAGGTATAGACAGCTTGGTCTCCAGAGGTATAGCTACACTGTAATCATGGGGTGCAATTGCTGCTTGTGTAGACATATCCAAGATAGCTTTAACCTAACTAGCTCAGGTCAGGTACCAGAGCAGGAATGCCCGGAACAATGGGTAATTATTTGGACAGACAGCCTGCACTGAGGCCCATGCTGCCACAGCTTTGCTGCTCCAGTAGCTGAGGTAGCTAGATTAAAGCTAGCTCAGGTAGGTCAATGGGAGCTGCAATCACAAAGTGACTGCATTGTAGACATACCCCCTGGCCCTCATTCAGCAAAGCTGAAGGACTTGGGGCTTAACCACGCACTTAATGTGCTTAAAGACTTGATCCTGCTGTGATTCAAGTCAATGGGAAAACACATTCATTTTAATGACAGGTTTCAGAGTAACAGCCGGGTTAGTCTGTATTCGCAAAAAGAAAAGGAGGACTTGTGGCACCTTAGAGACTAACCAATTTATTTGAGCATAAGCTTTCGTGAGCTACAGCTCACTTCATCAGATGAAGTGAGCTGTAGCTCATGAAAGCTTATGCTCAAATAAATTGGTTAGTCTCTAAGGTGCCACAAGTATTCATTTTAATGGTGCAGGACCAAGCCCTTAGTGAATTGGGAGTATATGCTTATTTACAGAAAGAGACCTTGCAAAAATGAATGCATTCAAATTTAAGTTTAAGCAGCTCCTTCTGATTTATTTGCTTTTCATGCTCGGTGGGGGCTTTCACATCTTGTTACTCTCTTATGTATCATTTCATTGTATGATTCAGGCAAAGATTTTTGTCATGCAGTGCTGCAAATAAAAGAGACTAACATCTACTTATTTGAAAATACTATTTACATTGTAAAATACAAGCTCAGAACTTAAGTCTTTTGTTTCCTCAATAGCATTCTCAATTTTTATTTTAAGCAAGCAATATAAGTTGCTCAATTTCGCTCTGATGTTCAGAATCAAAGGTAAAAGATAGTAAAAATATTGTGTGTTCATCTTACAAATTTTTATGCTATTGACTTCAGGTGTAACTTAAGGACCTAATACTACAATCCCTTCTCAAGCAAAGTTCACATTGATTCCCAAGGAGTTTTGTCTGAGTAAGACATGCAGGACTGGGCACAAATTGAGTAGTAGTTTTATTCTATTGCTCACATTTATTCCAAAACTTAATGTTCTGTTTAGTAACACTTTATATTTGGGCACAAAGTTCTTTTGGTCTATGAATATAGTTGCATATAGACATGTAGGTAGAAAGCTGGCTAGATTGTCGGGCTCAACGGGTAGTGATCAATGGCTCCATGTCTAGTTGGCAGCCGGTGTCAAGTGGAGTGCCCCAGGGGTCGGTCCTGGGGCCGGTTTTGTTCAATATCTTCATAAATGATCTGGAGGATGGTGTGGATTGCACCCTCAGCAAGTTTGCGGATGATACTAAACTGGGAGGAGTGGTAGATACGCTGGAGGGGAGGGATAGGATACAGAAGGACCTAGACAAATTGGAGGATTGGGCCAAAAGAAATCTGATGAGGTTCAATAAGGATAAGTGCAGGGTCCTACACTTAGGATGGAAGAATCCAATGCACCGCTACAGACTAGGGACCGAATGGCTAGGCAGCGGTTCTGCGGAAAAGGACCTAGGGGTGACAGTGGACGAGAAGCTGGATATGAGTCAGCAGTGTGCCCTTGTTGCCAAGAAGGCCAATGGCATTTTGGGATGTATAAGTAGGGGCATAGCGAGCAGATCGAGGGACGTGATCGTGCCCCTCTATTCGACACTGGTGAGGCCTCATCTGGAGTACTGTGTCCAGTTTTGGGCCCCACACTACAAGAAGGATGTGGATAAATTGGAGAGAGTCCAGCGAAGGGCAACAAAAATGATTAGGGGTCTAGAGCACATGACTTATGAGGAGAGGCTGAGGGAGCTGGGATTGTTTAGTCTGCAGAAGAGAAGAATGAGGGGGGATTTGATAGCTGCTTTCAACTACCTGAAAGGGGGTTCCAAAGAGGATGGCTCTAGACTGTTCTCAATGGTAGCAGATGACAGAACGAGGAGTAATGGTCTCAAGTTGCAATGGGGGAGGTTTAGATTGGATATTAGGAAAAACTTTTTCACTAAGAGGGTGGTGAAACACTGGAATGCGTTACCTAGGGAGGTGGTAGAATCTCCTTCCTTAGAGGTTTTTAAGGTCAGGCTTGACAAAGCCCTGGCTGGGATGATTTAACTGGGAATTGGTCCTGCTTCGAGCAGGGGGTTGGACTAGATGACCTTCTGGGGTCCCTTCCAACCCTGATATTCTATGATTCTATGATTCTATGTGACTGTGCATGCAAGATCTGTTGTAATCTGGTTTGAACAGCAACTTCATATTCAACAGCAACAAAGAATTACCAGCTGTTTGCTCCTATATGCTTATATATTGTAGGAGCAAATTAAGTGTCTATTTTTGAACATTTTGTCCTGTATTTCCATGCATAGTGTTTAAGTGCTATCCTCCTCCTCAATGTAAGCAGAGTCAGGATGAGCTCTACCCTGAATCTGGTGGCGAGTCATGGTGGGTTGTGGGTCATTTGCATAGGCACACCCACCGCGCCTAGATGGTCACTTTGGCTGCTGTAGGAGCCCCAGTTTTCCTGTTACTGGGGCAGGAATAAACTGTTATTATCCTGATTATGTGAATCAAGGACAGTGGAACTGTACTTGGCCTTTTGTTATGATGGAGGGACTCCCCATCAAATAAGCAGCACTCGCTAGGCAAGGGTCATGGGTTCCAATTCCCAGTGAATAGAGAGAGGTTGGGGATAGGTATTAATATGTGGTGGTATAGGCTCCCCGGTAAGGGTCTTACATGCTAATTGCACTTCCTCCTCTCTCCACTGTGGAATATCAGAGCTAATTTTGATTCCATTAGGAATCTAGTTACAGGCTGCTGAGCTGAATTCACTTTGGGTTAATGGTACACCAGCACTGAGGCTCCCCTACTACAAGCTGAAATCACAAAAGAGCTAAACTTACTAAGAGCTGAAATCACTGTGTTAAGTAGTGGGGGAGCTTGAAGATATATTGCAGAGCAGTTTGTGGGACGGCTGGAGCGGCTCATGGGGGCAGCTGGCAGAGCAGAGCGATTCGTGGGACGGCTGGCGGAGTGGAGCAGAGCCCCATGGAGAGGTGGGGCAATCGGCTTTGGACCACGTAAGGTGTCCCTTAACTCCCCCCATCTCCACCCAGGTTGGGAGGTAAAACTCTGCAGATAAACTTTCAAACTCTGGGGCTGCACTGACCAGGGACGGAGACTTTTGGGGTGTTGGACTTTTGGGACTTTGGGTGATTTGGGGTTGCTGGACTCAAGAACCAAAGGGAAAGGACACACCTCAATTTGCTTGGGGTGGGTTTTTTGCTCATGGGTTGTGTTATGAATCCTCTTGGTGGTGTTTCCCCAACATAATGCCACATTGTTTCTCTCTCTTATTAAAAGGCTTTGCTACACTCAGACTCTGTGCTTGCAAGAGGGGAAGTATTGCCTCTGGAGGCGCCCAGCGGGGGTGGTATATATTTGTCCCAGGTCACTGAGTGGGGGCTCGAGCCGGTTTTGCATTGTGTTATTGGAATGGAACCCCTAGATATTGAACCCGGCCCTTGTTGCTGCCAACTCTGACGGGCAGAAGGGTTACACCAACATAGGCATGATTCCCTTTATAACCAGGGGAAACAGTGAAGTGGGAAGGTATGTGCAGGGAGTGTGTACCACTTGGCATATCATAGAGCTGTGCTTGGGACTTCCTTTACCCAAGCACATGCAAAAGTTTAGGAGAGGGTTGGTGAATCTGTGGCTAAGTGGAGTCACTGACCATCTTCACTGTGAGGTGGGGTCAGCAGCCATGGAAACTACTGAAGCCCTGCAGCTGTAGTAACAGCAACTCTGCTATCACTCCAGTCAGTGGTGGTAGACCATTGATACCTCTTCACATTTTTAAAATACATATGTAAACCATTCTAGAGCAATGCATTATACCTTTGTCCCCGAGAAATCATTAGTTGGAAAGATTCCCTCGCACGATCCATTAGTTCATCAAGGAATAAAAGTGGTTGTTTCCACAAGATTTCTTATGTTCTTTGGGGACAGACTCCACAGAAATTCTCTCTTATGGTGACTCAGATGCTTATACTGCAGGAAAACAGAAGCCATTCCACTCTCTCTCTCCAACTCCACTGGACTTGTATGTCCTAAGCCTTTTCTTTTCTTTTTCCAAATTCTCAGAGTGACTCTGAATGGATTCTTCTCAGACACTTAGCAAAAACATAACAAAACTTAGCCTTGAGTGTACAGAATGAAGGGAACCACAAATGAAGTGAGTCAGAGCCACTCACACCTTACTCTCCCACAGACTTTACAGTTCCTTCTGCTTCATGTGCCAAGTCTTTGAAAAACCCCAGGTTTGACTGTCCCTGAAACTCAGCCTCTCTATTGAAATCATGTATTGCTGGTAGTTCTTCAAACAACAATAGCGAAAAGCAGCAATTTTTGCTTTTCTTACAGATGCCCCACAAGCAATTAGAAATGAATAATATGGCAGTGATAGCTGACCTTATATAACATAAGGTACGCAGCATGTTCTTCCAAATATACTTAGCCAGAGAGCAACAAAATAATTTAGTTCATTTGAAACTCTAGTTCTTTGTTCATCTCAGGATAGGACTTGAGGCCATGAAAATATCACTGCAGATACCCAACTATAAAGAACACCTACAGAATAAAAAAAGGGAATTTGAATGTATGTCTAAGTACTGTGCTAACTAACTTGATCATATTGAACACACTACCCATTTTGTCAGACGGTTTCTTTCTGCATTTTTGTAGCATTATAAGGTCTGTTACGATTTGAGCTAATTTGATGAGTCCATGAGGATTAAGGATTGACATATAAACAAACCGTTAAAATGCCTCTTTCTAAAATGTATATTACAGAAGGCAGCTCACCAGGGCTTGGAGTTGGCTGAGGCTCACCTTATAGAAGCAGCATTCCCCTGTTGCTTTTGTGGAGGATTTCTGGAGCTTGCAGCTGGTAGGGCTGAATACATCAAAATGCATTGGTTGGCCTGTGTTGGATATCAGGTGTTAGATAAAAGAAATGGGATGGAGCTTGGCAACTTACCTTCTCACCTACCAGCAGCTGGGTCTGTCTTCTTTTCCAGTGGCCTCTTAATCTTCTCCCCGCACCAACAGCTGATGGAATACCAAGCAGAGCAGAAAGAGGACAGCAGCAAGTATCACCATTGGAGCTGGCAGCAAAAGTAGAGAAGGAAGCAATTGTGGAGGCCAAGGTGATCCTATAGCCTGCCCACTTCTCCCATATCATGGCTGGCAAAACAGCCAGCGTGCACTAGTCAGCTATTAAGTTGCAGTCAGGAAACAAGTAGCAGGGTCAGGGTTAAGAGAGGTCAGGATACCACGAAGTCAGGGTCAGGCACCAAGTTTCAGGCAGCAGGCAAATAGAGTTAGGACTGAGATGGGTCAGGCACCAGACTATAGACAGCAAGCAAATAGCAGAGTGAGGGATAAACCAGAGTTTAGGGTCTACAACAAGGCAAGGTCTGGAGTAAAAGCAAGCAAGGAGACAACACTGTTGCTCAGAGAGCTCCCCATGATGGCTTCCTGGTTTATATAACAGCAGAAAACAATCACTGGGCTGTGAGGGGCTGCCACTCAGGCCCTGCTGGATGGTACTTCCTGAGGAGCCTAGCTTCACAGGGGTCTGCAGCAAAAAAAAAACTAGCCTATGCTTCCAATGGTGATGTGGAAGTGTCAGCAGCCCCAAACCCACCATAGTCCCAGGTTCGAGCTCTGCAGGGTCTTATGCAGGCATGGAGATCTGGCTGTGGAACTTCAGCTAGCCTCACCCCACTCACCCTTACACACCAGTGTAGGTGATATGCCCAGACCATTCTTAGGGTGGAGGAAAGAGTAATCAGAGCACAAGCTCAGAAGGTGGCAGGGTAGATACAAGATTCAGGGGCCAAAAGCAACCAAACCAGTCACTGGCCAGCTGTAGTGCCTTGAATTCATAGTTATGGCTTTCTGCAAACAGGCTGGGTCACTGAAGTAGAGGCTAGATGAGGGTAGCTGCAAGGAATGGCAGGAGTCGGGTTGGTCCCTCACACACCCCTGCTAGCTGACTCAGGAGTATATTTTGTCGTTCAGGGCTATCTCATTGGATCAGCAATGCTGGGCATGGGGTCCCTCAGCAGTAACAGGATTCATGATGTAGAATAGTGGGGAGGGGAGGGAAAGGGCAGCAGCAAGATGGACGTGCAGGGAGCAGCCTCACTGGGAACGCTATATGGGCCTGGGCTAGCACCACAAGCAAGTTGGAGCTGAGAGCAACAGGAAAAGGAGAGCACCACCAAGGGTAGTAGGTAGAGCAGAAGGGGACCCTACTTCTTATCAGGAAAATAAGCCCTTCACATTGTGCAGTGATTGGGAACAAAGATTAGGTGACAGACCTAATGGCTATGCACTGCATGAATAGTCCCTCCCTGCTTGGCACTGGTATCATCCACTGGGTCCTTTATGATGTTCACATTGAGTGTAGCAGCTCCACAGGTTCTCAGGGATTTTCCACCCCAGTAACGTCACAGCAGGAACAATATGTGGGGGTCTGTAACAGGACCCTTGCTCCTGTCTTCTCTTATAAATGACTGACACTGCTTGTCTGTGATCACCCCTGTGTATTTTATTTGTATTTTTATCATCCACCATCCTTTTACAGACCCATACAGCAATTCTTGTTTACAGTGTTGTTCAATCATAAGAGAGGGAAGAGATTGCTCCATGCACAGATTGCCCTTTACCTGACCCTACTGGTCTTCCATCCTCTCCATCTCTCTTTTCCTTCCCTTACATGGACTTCCTGTGCTACTTTTCTACTCTTGCAGTTAACAGGCTAATTAGTTCCTTCGCTCTCTCCAGCCCAGGCTGATCTAGTAATTAGCCATTCCTTCCCTCAATTAGGCCCCTGGGGTGGGGCAGGGGTTGGGGTAACTAATTGGATTTACAGCGAACGGGGGCTGGTTCAACTGATGGTTTTGAACATTCTGTCAGGGGTACAAATTGGGAGCCTTGTAATGTCCCTTGGTGGCACCCTAGGTGGACAAATCACACACCCCTGCAAACTGACCAGCAGGAATAAAATGAGATCTGAAGGTCATTTGTCCTCACTGGGAGAAGGGCTGATTCAGACTGGAGCAAGCCAACAGGTGCCCTTTTCCGTACAACAAAAGAAACATCCACACAGAAGAATATCTCTGTGACAAATGGTGCTAATGGTTTGTATGTTATCAGGCATTCAGGTATAAGCATAAAGGATGAAAAATTCCACAGAAAGAATAAAGAAGTCATGCAGTAACCACACCCTGGGAATTGTTAAAAGATTTTGTGTGACGTATAGAACTCATCTTAATCTAGGCCATAAAACCATCCTGGACTTCCTTTATATTGCAAAAGAGCTGATCCAGAATCTCCCTGGCTCATTTTTCCAGGTCATGTGGTCTCTGTGACCAGCCTCGGGCTAGAGGTTTAGCAAGTGGAAAGGGCACAAGTGGAGGAAGGAAAAGGGGCACAGAATTTGTTAACTGGTTGAACTGAAGTGGGATCTTTTGGAGGCAGAAGAAGGGAAGAAAGAGGGGGAGAGAGAGGAAAGAGAACTGTTGCTGGGGTCAAGACAGGTGCTTGACTGAGGCTTCTGCAAAAGGGAACACAAGAAACAGGATTTTTGTTCATTTTATAAATAGACGAGTTACACTAAAAAATACCTGACTCTGTTATCGATTTCTGTTCCAAATGGGAAACGACTTGTAAGGCCCCCCCAACATCTGATCCTGCTTGGCAAAGGGGCAACTTCTCTGCTCTTTCACAAGGCTGTGGAAGAGGATGGTGATAAGAACAAGTGCAAAAAAGTCAGATGTCCTAAAATTACAAAGTCCTTAGACCACTGCTTAGCAGCCTCCTTCATATCTGTTTCAGAGTAGCAGCCGTGTTAGTCTGTATTTGCAAAAAGAAAAGGAGGACTAGTGGCCCCTTAGAGACTAACCAAGTTACGGTTAGTATGGAAAAATTTAAATTGGTTAGTCTCTAAGGGGCCACTAGTCCTCCTTTTCTTTCTTCATATCTGTGAACATGCTTTGCGGAGTACTCTGGATAACTCACTTTAGCTGATTAATTATGGCCAGCTCTGATACTCATCATTGGCCATCTGGTGGTAGCTTCACTGCCTACTCTACTACTGCACCCTAAGGGATTAGAACCATAACACAGAACCATCTCAGCTTGTAATTGCTTCCCAGAAAGACCTGCTATATTAGCTTAACCACTGTGGTCAGTTTAGTCCAAGGAAATAATTTTCTAAGGGTTTGTATATACTACAGTAGTGACAGCAACACAGCTACAGCCCGGCAGCTGTGCTGCCAGAGTGCAGAAACTTCCTACGTTGGCAGGAGGGGTTTTCCCACTGATATAGTTAATCCACTTTTCTGAGAGGTGGTAGAATTCTTCCATTGGCCAAGCTGCATCTACGGTGGGGCTTTGGTCGGCATAACTATGTCACACAGGGCGCAAAATTTTTCACAGCCCCAAGCAACGTAGTTTTTACTGATCTAATGTTTAGGTATAGGACTGGCCTATGTTAGGAATTTATTTTGGTATAGCTGCGTCTCTCAGGGGTGTGAAAAATCCACACCCCTGAGACACGTTGTTATACCAACCTAACCCCTGGTGTAGACAGCACGAGGTCGATGGAAGAAATCCTTCTTCGCCGACAGGTGAAGACGTCCCATCGGCAAAGGTAGCGTCTACACTGAAGCGCTACAGTGCACAGTAGCATGTTAAGTGCAGATATTCGCATAGACCAGGCCTGAGACCAGAATTACAAAGCCAGAAAGGAGAAATACATTTGACTACATTCAACTTGTACGTTTTAAATCTTACTGTAATATGAAAGAACTACAGTGTTTCAAAGCAAGTTATTTAAGCAATGAATAAAATAAAAATGCACCTGCTCAGGGTCAGTGCTATAGAAACCTGCAAGTAGCCCAGACATTTAAATAAGTAATTTTGTCACTTCTGCCTTACCTACATGTCCACAAAAATATCAAGGACAACAGCAGCAATGCCATAAGAATAGCATTTACAAGAGAAACTAGAATGTATTGGGAGAGGGGGGGCTTGTCTCAGCCTGTCTGTTAATTTCATGACATAGTATCATTTAACTATAGTTGTATTGTTCTGGTGTCTTTTTAAAAATACATTTTCTTGCTAAATATTAAATCACTAAATAAAATGAGAGAAAATACCCGAAAGACACCAGAAAAATACTACTATAGTTAAATGATATATTAATAACTGTTTACGCTATTCGCCTTCCTTCTAGAGATAACTTGTAACTTATTGAAGGATAAAACAAGTCATTTCTCTTCCATACAGATTAGCCTCACAAAAGATTTAAATAGTTATGTATTCTCTCTAGACACAGTAATCTTTGGACTTATTTAGAGTGTCATGAGTGTGCTCATGATAGTTCACGCACTTCCAAACATACATACTCCACATATTATTTTGAATACCTAAACATTCTATTAACCACCTGAAGACTGGAGCTGAATAATCTGAAAAGGGAAAAACAACAAAGGCTGAACTGGAATCTAGCATTATTTGCACACCAGGAAAAGGATACATTCTCGGGGTTTTGATAAAAGCATGTAGGTATAGTGAATATAACAAAACGTTTTAAGCAAGCAGAAAGGAGAGAGAGTTTTTAAAAGTAACATTTTTAACCAGTAAATTTAGTCAAGCATGGATTAAGATTAAATGGAAAAGAGACTCACCCACATTTCAAGGCCAAGATTTCCTTCCAGATTGTTCCTTAATCATCCTACAACTGGAGTCTTCCTTATTGTCCCCATTTATGAATTCCATCTCTCTCTTTTAGCCCACTTGTCTTTCCCTGCAACCTCCTGCCCTCTCGGGCTCTTGTCTTGATTTCTCACTGAAGTACTAATCTGTTGTGTCATCTTAGACTATCGAACTTGATTACAAACATTTGTGCTGTAAAAAACAAAAGAAATAGTATTTTTCAATTCACCTCATACAAGTACTGTAGTGCAATCTCTCTATCATGAAAGTTGAATTTACAAATATAGAATTATGTACAAAAAAAACCTGCATTCAAAAATAAAACAATGTAAAACTTTAGAGCCTACAAATCCACTCAGTCCTACTTCTTGTTCAGCCAATCGCTCAGATAAATAAGTTTATTTACATTTGCCAGAGATAATGCTGCCCACTTCTTGTTCACAATGTCACCTGAAAGTGAGAACAGGCGTTTGCATGGTAAGATATTTACGTGCCAGATGTGCTAAAGATTCATATGCCCCTTCATGCTTCAGCCACCATTCCAGAGGACATGCATCCATGCTGATGATAGGTTCTGCTCAATAATGATCCAAAGCAGTGCAGACCAACGCATGTTCACTTTCATCATCTGAGTCAGATGCCACCAGCAGAAGGTTGATTTTCTTTTTTGATGGTTTGGGTTCTGTAGTTTCCGTATCGGAGTGTTGCTCTTTTAACACTTCTGAAAGCATACTCCACACCTCGTCCCTCTCAAATTTTGGAAGGCACTTCAGATTCTTAAACCTTGGGTTGAGTGCTGTAGCTATCTTTAGAAATCTCACATTGGTACCTTCTTTGCCATAGACAGTCAACTAAAATGAATAACATGTGCTGGGTCATCATCTGAGACTGCTATATTTTGAAATATATGGCAGAATGCGGGGAAAACAGAGCAGGAGACATACTATTCCACCCCAGGGAGTTCAGTCAAAATTTAATTAACGCATTTTTTTTAACGAGTATCATCAGCATGGAAGCATGTCCTCTGGAATGGTAGCCAAAGCATGAAGGGGCATATGAATGTTTAGTATACCTGGCATGTAAATACCTTGCAATGCCAGCTACAAAAGTGCCATGCGAATGCCTATTCTCACTTTCAGGTGACGTAAATAAGAAGCCATCAGCATTATCTCCTGTAAATGTAATCTAACTTCTTTGTCTTAGCAATTGGCTGAACAAGAAGTCAGACTGAGTGGACTTGTAGGCTCTAAAGTTTTACATAATTTTATTTTTGAGTGCAGTTATATAACAAAAAAAATCGACATTTGTAAGTTGCACTTTCACACTAAAGAGATTGCATTATGGTTCTTGTATGATGTGAACTGAAAAATACTATATCTTTTATTTATCATTTTTACAGTGCAAATATTTGTAATAAAAATAATAATATAAAATGAGCACTGTACATTTGGTATTCTGTGTTGTATTTTAAATCAATATATTTGAAAATGCAGAAAAACATCCAAAAATATTTAATAGATTTAATTTGGTATTCTATTGTTCAACAGTGCGATTAAAACTGTGATTAATCATGATTAATTTTTGAGTTAATTGTGTGAATTAACTTCGATTAATTGACAGCCCTAATAATTTCTGAAGGTTAATATAAACATCTAAAATTCAGATACTATTCTGGGGCTCATCTGAGTTTCTGGAGTATGTACACACATACAACATCTGTAGTACAGACAGGAATAAAACCTAGATCTCCCAAATACTAGGCTCCTTCTCTAAGTACAAGGCCAGCCTTTCTTTCCTACAGACACATACATACATACACACACAACATTCAGAAACCTGATACTTTCTCTTCATGAATTATAATCATCTGGATTTCAAATTCATCTATCCAGAAACTTCCTCTTTAGAGAGGGTAACTGCTCAACTGATTACTTAGCAAGGTGAGGTTTTTTGTTCATTTGTTTTTTCTCTCTCTCCTGTTTAATTCATTCAGTGACCTAAATATAAATGGTCTCCAGAGCTTGTGTTTGTGATAAACAGTGTTTCTCCAAAGAAAACAGTGGACACTCTTGAGAGCCCAGCCTGAAATAGCCCTAGCCGTTTTGCTAGCAAAGGCAAAAAACATCCCCCTTTGTCCCTCCCTTCCCCCCACAAAGTGACTAAGTTTAAAAAAAAAAAAAAAAAAAAACTGGAGTGGAAGGAGGGGAAAAAGCCAGGTTAGTCACTTGGGCACCAGCATCCTAGAAGGTGGTGCCCAAGTGACTAACCTGCTCCCCAGCCCCTTAAACCAGCCCTGAGGTCAGTTCTCTTATGATTACATTTCCTTTGTTTCCTTTTCATTAAAATGTATACCACATCACTCTTCTGTGTGCTATAATACAGTGTATTGAGAATATTCTTTGCAGATAAAAAGTGTTATTTTCTAATCAAAGCAAGTTGAGGAATGATATTGTGAGGGGTTCTCCGGGGTGCAACCTGGAACTGGGGTACCGCTGAGCCCTCAGTCTTATGAACCTGGGCTTCCTCTCAGGCTGTGATGTTGTAACAAGCTGCAAACCTCTCTTGGTCCTGCACTTACACAGCCAATCACAGGCAGGGACACACCCAACTGAGTTATATGAATGCTTTTGCCAGCCACTAATGAACCAACAATAGAGAGGCTCCAGCCAATTCCCCCAGCTCTCCAACCTAGGACCCAAGGGCCGTACCATCTTGCCTTAATCAAAAACCTGACCCGTGTAAGTTTATTATCCAGTCCACCCCCCCTCCTCAATGTGGAGAGGATAGGGTGACCAGATAGCAAGGGTGAAAATTCTGGACAGGGGGGTGAGGGGTAATTGGCACCTATATAAGACAAAGCCCCAAATATCGGGACTGTCCCTATAAAATTGGGACATCTGGTCACCCTAGGAGAGGACATGCACCAGCTCTTGTTCCTGAGCAGATTTTCCAAGCACTTCAAGCTGAAATGCACTGTTTTAGGTAAAATATAAAGCAGATTTATTAACTACAGAAAGATAGATTTAAGTGATTATAAACAATAAGCATACAGATCAAAGTTGGTTACCTAAGAAATAAAACAAATTCGCAGTCTTAGTTCTATAAACTAAACAGGATTTGAATCAAGCGGTGTCTCATCCTGATAGATGGTACAGTCCCTTAATACACAGGCTGGGATTCTCCTTTCCAGCCTGGGACCACCTCCCACCAAGTTCAATCTTTGTTCTCTAGACGTGTTTCCAGATGCTGAGTTGTGGGGGGAGTAAGGCCAAATGATGACATCACTTCCCCTTTTTATAGCTTCTTCCGGCTTGCTGGAAACATGTATGTTTGTGATGTGACTGAAGAAGTCTCCATTGTCTATGTGCTTCCTCTGAGAAGTCTTCATTGTATACAGATCCTGTGATAGTCCTTGGTAATGTGGATTCCCCTTAGTGGGCCATCTACACTGTCTGGCTTCTCTGTTGTTGTACCTGAAAGGCTGGTTGTGTGGGTTTCAATTTCACAACATATTTCAGTAACACACAAATAGCAAAACCTCATAACTTCACATATAATGATAGCACGTACAATCCAACAGGATATTGATGTTCAACAGATCAAGACTTTAGAAATGATACCTCACAAGGCATACTTTGCACAAAACATATTATTTATGACAGTGGTAAATATGGGAGTGCCAGGGTGTTGCTTGGGGGTACAGAGTGCACAGACACAAAGCCAATAATCCTATACCTTGAGACTTACTCATCATGGTATACTTACTGTACACACACAGAGAGAAAGCTAGCAACGCACTGCAGGGATCATGAATTCTTCTACTGCACCTCATCTGCTTTTTTAAATAGGACACAAGAACTATTCCTCTCTCCCTGGCCATAGGAAAGCCAAGGATAGAGCATTGTGTCAGGCAGAGTCACACTTTCTGTTAATGTTCCATTTCTACAGATCTTATAGAGGGTCAATAAATGATTGATAGATCTTTTCATAAATGGTCAGTTGATAGTTTCTAGAGTCAAAGAGGCCAATAAGCTACTTATCACTATGTCTTATAAACATCAATAACACAATCTAGTGATGTGCTTGTAACCATTTATAGCACCTACTACTCTTGTCTGCAACATGTTCAAAATGTGCATAAATCATTTATTAACGTTTTATAAAACATTTATAAAGGGATCCTTAATATAAACTGACTGAAGATTTAAACATGTAGAATTAATTTCCTTAGTATTAAAAATCTTTAATCTCATCTTGATATTTTTAACATTTTTTTATTAAAATGTGACAAACCCAAACTGCCATTTATTCCCATAATGTGAATGTGAACAAAAGAAAATTTTGGACAAATAATATTATTTCTAGATCAACGTTTCCACATAATCCAGCTGATTTCTTGCGCATACATGCCCATGATCTTTTCACACTGAACTGGAAAGCAAAACATTGTTCAGAAGAATACCCACCGTGGGCAATTGGCTAAGAAGGATATATATTGTAAACTTACAATTTAAGTAAGCTCTTTGAGACAGGACCATGATGTTGTTCTGTGCTTGTACAGTGTGCAGTACACTGGCATTCTGGTTCATGACTGGGACTCCTAAGCACTATCAGAATACAAAAAAATAATAAACAGATAAGTAGTTAGTTCTGCCTTTTACTATTGAAACTGTATTCTATGGAAAATATAGCACTATAAAAATAGACAAATAAAATGGCTTTGGTTCTCTGCTCTAAAGATCTTTACATCAATATTTCATGCCAGTAATTGCTAGGTTATATCATTTTGAATACTGATTACTAGTACCTGATTTATCTTAGCCACAAAAGAATGAAGTCACACATGCACAATATAATGATCCTACATGGAGCTAGGCAGGGTCATTGAATATTCTTTGCAGTAAAGCTTGAGTAATTGATCATTACATAATATGTGCTTGTCCTTCACTGAAATATGCTATCAAGAGGCCCAATCCTGCAAATTACTGAAATCAGCCTGTTTTATGAGATTTCCAGTGCTTCCTGATCCAAGAGGAGCCAAAAGTTCAGTGAACACAGCCTATCTGAGGGGGTTTGTCTGGATTAGGAAAAGAGGTTATGGTTGGGTCAATCAATGTACAGTTATGTCACGTCATTAACACATCCTAACTAACCCTGACCTTTTCCCTGGTGCAGATCCCGGTTAACACCTTTTATCTTGATTTAGTTGGTCAAGATTAATTCTAAACTTCCCCTAGGAGTTGACCTGGATTAACTAAATTGAGATGAAAAGTCTGTGTTTGTGTTTATATTAGGGAAAATGTCAGGGTAATTTTCATATGTTAGCTAACCCTAATATCTCTTCCTAATCTAGACAAAACCATGGAGTTTCAGTTCTTTTTTCAGTGCTGACCAAATCTCCTCTGTGCCTCAATATTCTCGCTAAAAATGGGGCTACTGATACTTACTCTTCTTTGCAAAGCATTATAAGAAGCAGGGATGACCACATTTGCATAAGAGCCAAGTATAATCATTTTATTATAGAAATATTCAAATTGCGGTTCCCTGAGCAGTTGCTGGTGGTCCACAGAGAGCTGGCTACTCACCTGCTGCTGGCTCTCTTTGTTTCCAGCTGCTACATCACATTAAAAGACAGCTAAAATAATTCAGTAAATGCATTCTAAACACTATTTTTCCATATGAACAATCACTGTTGTTCCCCAGAATATTATGCTATATAGAATGGGATGGAGAGAGGCCCATGAGACAATCTCTCTATTAAATTGAAGTCCATACTAGGATAAAATGTAAGAATGTTTGTATTAAAATAAATAATCTGATTAAAATAGCCAACAAAATGTTTTAATGAAATTTGCCAACGTGTACATAAAATAAGGACAAATCATACCAATACTAAATAAAAATAATCAACTAAATTCAGGACAAAATTAATGGGCCTTATATTATGTCCTGGAGCTCACCAAATTTGGGCTTTGGCGGACCACCAAAGGGAGTGCCTTCAAAGATGGAGCCCTTCAAATAACAAAGCCCTGCAATCAGCTTCAGATAATGTTACTTGAGGAACTGGCAGCAAGGACATGCCAGCTGGCCTTTACTGTTGCCACATAAAATAAGGAGAGAAGAGGGGTTTGTATACCATGGAGAGCTTTAAAGATGGCATCAGAGAGAAAGAAATATGTATGTAGCGCATGGTGAGGGGGGTAAATGTTGGGTTTCTTTTGCTTTTTTCAGTTACCCTGGCAAAGGCCACGATTCCTCGGGGACCAAATCAGGACACAAGAGTGGGTCATACTCTGAAAATAAGGACTTTTTTCCATATTCTTCCCACCCCCAGTTATATTATAGTGGAGCAGTAGCTCTGATGTAGTTAAGATTGAGACTAGCTTATTCTAATGCTTTTACATGTGTTCTAGTAACTTGGGTTTTTATGATCACTCTGTGAACAAGCAGGAAATAATACACAATGACATCAATTGTCATAAACAATCAAGTTATAACATTCTTGGTAGCCTCAAGTGAAACATCCAAAAAGTCAAATTAACACAACTGCCAGGATATGCTGAAGACCATTAAACAGAACAAACTGTAATCTGAGTAGTGTGAAGTATAAAATTATGAACAAGGAATGTATTAATTCAATAGTAAAAGTTAAAGATCAGTTGATAAGTATGAGGATGCAAGAGACAAAGAAGATATAATATTTCATTTGATATGGAAGGCCAGATTTTGATTAGCATGCACCCATGCAAATCAAGTGTAATTCCACTGACATCAATTGTGTTATACTGGTGTAAAACAAGTGTCAGTGAAATGAGAATCGGTCTCATAAAGTGTAAGTATGTTTTTTCAGGACTATGTGTATCAATTGACTGAATATGCTCAAATATTCTACACACTAATCTCCTTTGGAAAAATTGAACTGTGGTTTTACAGGCAGTCTCTTAGTCTACGTCTACACTACATGTACAGGAAGCTACATGCTGCAGTTAAAAGTGTCCACACTGCAGAGCGTAGCTACACGGGTCAGTCAAAGACTCTGGCAGTGGGAGAGATGGCAGGGAAAAGCTTCAGCTGCTCCCCACTGCTGGACACTTTCCCTGCTGCCTCTTGGCTGCCAGAGTCTTCCCTTGTGGCAGGAGAAGGCTCTGGCAGATGGAAGCTGGCAGAGCCTTTCCCCACTGCTGGAGCAGGGAAGGGCTCCAGCAGCAGTGAGCTGGTAGCATCTTTCCACGCCGCTGCTTCCCTGCAGCCAGAGCCTTCCCCTGCTCTGGGAGTCTTTCCCTGTAGAGTGGAAAGGCTCCAGCAGGAGGGATGCAGCAGGATACTACGTTGCTAAAAATAGCAGCGTAGGTGGGGAGACATGGCTTGGGGGGAGTAGAGAGTGTGTAGGATATGTAGTCACTACATACCCACACCATTCAGGGGTGTCTGTATTCTGCTTGCCTATACCATGCCTCACCTGCTACATTGCTATTTATATCCTTGCAAGGGGGAGCTACACAGGTACGTACGCTGCACACCACTAAAAGTGGTATGCGGTGTAGATGTAGTCTTAAAGGAATTGGTACCGGAAGTTAAAATTTAAAAAGTAGTGTTTAAAAGTTAAAACTAAAAATATCCCTCATTTCTTTTCCAAGTTAATCAAAAGTCAGCGCAGAGATTAGTGAATTTAAATTGTCGATAATAAAGAGTAGCATGTTGGTAATATTGCCCTGCTAGAGGAAGCTTTAGCAGGGATGCACTGAATCAGCATGTCTCTTTGCTGCCCTAGGCCTGTTTTCTCTCTAGCCAGCACCATCTATTTTGAGCAGCTGGACTGACTGGCTGAGGGAAGAATGAAGATGGCTGAAACTGTTGCAACCCTCCCCCACGTAGGCTTTCCATCAATGGATGCTCTGTGGCAAGCTCTGTGCTAATTTCTGCTGACTCTTCTGAATGAACTGGAGCCATTACATTTTAGAAAGGTCAGAGAGAGAAAACTGGATGAAAGGGAAAACTGCTGATCATATAAAATATTGGAGAGCTTTTGCAAATGATATTGTGTCTCACTCTAAAGAAACAGCTGCAACATTTTTCTCCTCTATATCCTTAGGCAATAGATACTTTGACAAGGAACTAGTATAATTTTCAAAACGTACTACTGTTGATATGAGTTCATTTTATTCCGAGATGCACCTAACTAGTAGAGAATTTCAGAATAATCTATTTTCCATATGATCTTTCATGAGGCATTCCCCATTCTGTATATTTTCACACTCTGAAGTATATTTACATTGATGAGTTTAGAAGTGGGATATTGCCAAAGTATGAACTTATAATTCTCCAGGATTCAGGTTTTTTTCTTAGTTAACTGCATTTGTGAATCCTGGACATTGAAATGTCAAGTTCAACACTAGATTAAGTCTTTTTACATAGGAATGCTGGCATGTTGCAAGTGTATGTTGAAGGGAACTTTTTTAAATATATAAACTACTAGTGAAGATGCAAAAAGGGAAGATATTTAATGGAGCTGGTCAGAAATATTCCAATGGAATGATTTTTCAACAGAAAATGGAGTTTCTGCAAAATTGGAATTTTTTTTGCAGAAAAAAATCAATTTTGCAAACAAAAATTGATTTTCTGTCAGACAAATTGAAGGAAAATATTTAGTTTTAAGTAGGTTTGACCCAAATCAAAATATTTTGGTTTGTTGAATTGATCTAAAACATTTCATTATGAATCAGTTCAACATTAAACTGCATTTTCCTATGATGGCATATCACCTCCGATGTCCCCATTCTCTCTTTTGGACCTGGCTTCCTGGCCAGACTACATCTCCATGCTGCCATGCAGTGTCCCCTCTCACTGAGTAATGTGGTACATCATGGAAATCACAAGGCTGTGGGTGAATCCTGGGTAAAATCAGTGTGTTTTGCAAACACAAAATAACATAAAATAAAATGAAAAATGATGTATAAAATTAAATAAAACGAAAAACTCACTCTGCAGCTGCCACTCCAGAGGCTCCTGTCTCAACTCGCTGCTCCGAGTGTTGCATCCTGATGCACAAGGTCGCAGTACCGCTCAGGATGGACCCAGCTGCTCCTCTATCATGATGACAGAGGGACAGCTGGGCCAAATTTGAGTGAGTGATGCTCAGACCCTATGCCACTCACAATGTCACTCACTCAAATTTGGCCCACCTGCCCCCCGTCATGATGAAGCCAGGCCAAACCCAAGTGGTACTGCTATCCTGAGTGCGGGGTCACTTTGCCTGGAATGCGGAACTGGGTCCAGACCCACAGAATAGGAGATGACACTGCAGGGTGAGTGTGAGGTGAACTCGCTCTGCAACCCATCCCCTACTCCCTGGAGGCAGGATTTGGACCCCTCTTGGGGAAAGTACCCAACCCCCTTCCCCAGGATCACCCACCCACCGGGGCAGGAGATGATGCCCCTGAATAAATAAAATAGATAAAACATAACACAAAATTCTTTTTAAAAAATCAAATGAAAAATTATAAAAAATAAAAAGAATTTCACAGGGCTCTGCTCATGGGAAATGTGGTCCAGCCAGGGAGCCTGGATCATAGGGGAGACTGGGGACACTGGGCAACCTGAACTGCAGCTGCCATGAGACAATGTGCCACAACGGGGAAGTGCAGTTTAGCATTGAACTGACTCCAGACAAAATTTTTACATTTCTAAATTGACATTTTGGAGCATTTTGTTGTATGAAAATTTTTGATATTTCAACTTTTAATCATGATTCAGGACAAAAACAGACGTTGAAATATCAGAATTTCCTAGGGATGGAAATTCTAATTTTCTCTTAGTTAATAAGACCAACTATAAAAGTGTTGTGGTATTGGCTAAGGATAGCACAATGATTTTTGCATGACAGTTGAAATGAGATGAATGGTCATAGAATAGAATATTAGGATTGAAAGAGACCTCAGGGAGGTCATCTAGTCCAATCCCCTGCTCAAAGCAGGACCAACACCAACTAAATCATCCCAGTCAAGGCTTTGTCAAGCCGGGCCTTAAAAGCCTCTAAGGATGGAGATTCCACCACCTCCCTAGGTAACCCATTCCAGTGCTTCACCACCCTCCTAGTGAAATAGTGTTTCGTAATATCCAACCTAGACCTCCCCCACTGCAACTTGAGACCATTGCTTCTTGTTCAGTCATCTGCCCTCACTGAGAACAACCTAGCTCCATCCTCTTAGGAACCCCCCTTCAGGTAGTTGAAGGCTGCTATCAAATCCCCCCTCACTCTTCTTTTCTGTAGACTAAATAAGCCCAGTTCCCTCAGCCTCTCCTCATAACTCATGTGCCCCAGGCCCCTAATCATTTTCGTTATCCTCCGCTGGACTCTCTCCAATTTGTCCACATCCCTTCTGTATTGGGGGGGCCAAAACTGGATGCAGTATTCCAGGTGTGGCCTCACCAGTGCCAAATAGAGGGGAATAATCATCTCCCTCGATCTGCTGGCATTGCTCCTACTATTACAGCCCAATATGCCATTGGCCTTCTTGGCAACAAGGGCACACTGCTGACTTATATCCAGCTTCTCGTCCACTTTTCTGCAGAACTGCCGCTTAGCCACTCAGTCCCCAGCCTGTAGGGTGCATGGGATTCTTCCTTCCTAAGTGCAGAACTCTGCACTTGTCCTGGTAGAACCTCATCAGATTTCTTTTGGCCCAATCCTTCAATTTGTCTAGGTCACTCTGAACCCTATCCCTACCCTCCAATGTATCTACCTCTCCCCACAGCTAAGTGTTATCTGTGAACTTGCGGAGGGTGCAATTAATCCCATCATTCAGATCATTAATAAAGATATTGAACAAAACTGGCCCCAGGACCGACCCTAGGGCACTCCACTTGATACAAGCTGCCAATTAGACATTGAGCCATTGATCACTACCTGTTGAGCCCGACAGTCTAGCCAGCTTTCTATCCACCTTATAGTCCATTCATCCAATCCATACTTTTTTAACTTGCTGGCAAGAATACCGTGGTAGACCATATCAAAAGTTTTGCTAAATTCAAGATATATCACATTCACCACATTCCCCGCATCTACAGAGCCAGTTATCTCATCATAGAAGGCAATCAGATTGGTCAGGCATGACTTGCTCTTGGTGAATCCATGTTGACTGTTCCTGATCACCTGTGGTCTGTCCACTTGAACATATCTGAAGGGAGCAGTAAGAGGCTGCAGTAAAGAAATTATTCTCCAAGGCTATCTGCAGCGAACTGAGGTAGGGCAGTGGAGACCTTGTGTTAAATGACAGATAGGGGGAAGAGAAATAAAAATGAAAGGAACTCTCTGGACACATGGTGTCTTGGATAATCCCTTTATTTCTTTCTGTTGTATATTGTAGTTAATTGTAGGCTCAGTTACAGTGTTTGAAAAATCATTAGAGAGAAGGAAAATCTCACACACTGTCCATGCCTTACCAGAGGGATCACTTGAGACCTATTGCATGTAGTTGCCAAGACTGCAATTGATTGCCCAGTAGAGTCTTTTTCCATTAAATCTGTTCATAGATTCATAGATATTTAGGTCAGAAGGGACCATTATGATCATCAAGTCTGACCTCCTGCACAACGCAGGCCACAGAATTTCACCCACCACTCCTACAAAAAAAACCTCACACCTATATCTGTGCTATTGAAGTCCTCAAATCGTAGTTTAAAGACTTCAAGGAGCAGAGAATCCTCCAGCAAGTGACCCGTGCCCCATGCTACAGAGGAAGGCGAAAAACCTCCAGGGCCTCTTCCAATCTGCCCTGGAGGAAAATTCCTTCCTGATCCCAAATATGGCGATCAGCTAAACCCTGAGCATATGGGCAAGATTCATCAGCCAGATACTACAGAAAATTCTTTCCTGGGTAACTCGGATCCCACCCCATCTAATAGCCCATCACAGGCCATTGGGCCTATTTATGAATATTTAATTACCAAAACCATATTATCCCATCATACCATCTCCTCCATAAACTTATCGAGTTTAATCTTAAAGCGAGATAGATCTTTTGCCCCCACTGCTTCCCTTGGAAGGCTATTCCAAAACTTTACTCCTCTGCTGGTTAGAAACCTTCGTCTAATTTCAAGTCTAAATTTCCTAGTGGCCAGTTTATATCCATTTGTTCTTGTGTCCACATTGGTACTGAGCTTAAATAATTCCTCTCCCTCTCTGGTATTTATCCCTCTGATATATTTATAGAGAGAAATCATATCTCCCCTCAACCTTCTTTTAGTTAGGCTAAACAAGCCAAGCTCCCTGAGTCTCCTTTCATAAGACAAGTTTTCCATTCCTCGGATCATCCTAGTAGCCCTTCTCTGTACCTGTTCCAGTTTGAATTCATCCTTCTTAAACATGGGAGACCAGAACTGCACACAGTATTCCAGGTGAGGTCTCACTAGTGCCTTGTATAACGGTACTAAAACCTCCTTATCCCTACTGGAAATACCTCTGCTGATGCATCCCAAGATCGCATTAGCTTTTTTCACAGCCATATCACATTGGCGGCTCATAGTCATCCTATGATCAACCAATACTCCAAGGTCCATTTCCTCCTCCGTTACTTCTAATTGATGTGTCCCTAGCTTATAACTAAAATTCTTGTTATTAATCCCTAAATGCATGACCTTACGCTTCTCACTATTAAATTTCATCCTATTAATATTACTCCAGTTTACAAGGTCATCCAGATCCTCCTGTAGGATATCCCTGTCCTTCTTTAAATTGGCAATACCTCCCAGCTTTGTATCATCCGCAAACTTTATTAGCACACTCCCACTTTTTGTGCCAAGGTCAGTAATAAAAAGATTAAATAAGATTGGTCCCAAAACCGATCCTTGAGGAACTCCACTGGTAACCTCCCTCCAGCCTGACAGTTCACGTTTCAATATGACCCGCTGTAGTCTCCCTTTTAACCAATTCCTTATTCACCTTTCAATTTTCCTATTGATCCCCATCTTATCCAATTTAACTAATAATTCCCCATGTGGCACGGTATCAAATGCCTTACTAAAATCCAGGTAAATTAGATCCACTGCGTTTCCTTTGTCTAAAAAAATCTGTTACTTTCTCAAAGAAGGAGATCAGGTTGGTTTGGCACGATCTACCTTTGTAAAACCATGTTGTATTTTGTCCCATTTACCATTGACTTCAATGTCCTTAACTACCTTCTCCTTCAAAATTTTTTCCAAGACCTTGCATACTACAGATGTCAAACTAACAGGCCTATAATTACCCAGATCACCTTTTTTCCCTTTCTTAAAAATAGAAACTATGTTAGCAATTCTCCAATCATACGGTACAACCCCTGAGTTTACAGATTCATTAAAAATGAATGCTAATGGGCTTGCAATTTCGGATGCCAATTCCTTTAATATTCTTGGATGAAGATTATCTGGGCCCTCCGATTTAGTCCCATTAAGCTATTTGAGTTTCACTTCTACCTCAGATATGGTGATGTCTACCTCCATATCCTCATTCCCATTTGTCATGCTACCATTATCCCTAAGATCCTCTTTAGCCTTAGTAAAGACTGAGGCAAAGTATTTGTTTAGATATTGGGCCATGCCTAGATTATCCTTGACCTCCACTCCATCCTCAGTGTTTAGCGGTCCCACTTCTTCTTTCTTTGTTTTCTTCTTATTTGTATGACTATAGAACCTTTTACTATTGGTTTTAATTCCCTTTGCAAGGTCCAACTCTACTTGACTTTTAACCTGTCTCACTTTATCCCTACATGTTCTGACCTCAATAAGGTAGCTTTCCTTGCTGATCCCTCCCTTCTTCCACTCCCTGTATGCTTTCTGCTTTTTCTTAATCACCTCTCTGAGATGCTTGCTCATCCAGCTTGGTCCACAACTCCTTCCTATGATTTTTTTCCCCTTTCTTGGGATGCAGGCTTCCGATAGCTTCTGCAGCTTTAATTTAAAATAATCCCAGGCCTCCTCTACCTTTAGACCCATAAATTCTTCAGTCCAATCCACTTCCCTAACTAATTTCCTTAATTTTTGAAAGTCAGCCCTTTTCAAATCAAAAACCCTAGCTGCAGATTTATTTTTGTTTATCCTTCCGTTCAGTTTGAACTGAATTAGCTCATGATCACTTGAGCCAAGACTATCCCCTACAACCATTTCTTCTATGAGGTCCTCACTACTCACCAAAACCAAAGGTAAAATGGCATCCCCTCTAGTCGGTTCAGCAACTACTTGCTGAAGGAATCCATCAGCTATCGCATTTAGGAAAATCTGAGCCCTATTATTATTACTAGCACTCGTCCTCCAGTCTATATCTGGGAAGTTAAAGTCTCCCATGATCACACAGTTTCCATTAGTATTTACTTTATTAAAAACATTAAAAAGGGCTCTATCCATATCCAAATTAGAAATTAATAAAGAAATTATTCTCCAAGGCTGTCTGCAGCGAACTGAGGTAGGGCAGTGGAGACCTTGTGTTAAATGACAGATAGGGGGAAGAGAAATAAAAATGAAAGGAACTCTCTGGACACATGGTATCTTGGATAATCCCTTTGTTTCTTTCTGTTGTATATTGTAGTTAATTGTAGGCTCAGTTACAGTGTTTGAAAAATCATTAGAGAGAAGGAAAATCTCACACACTGTCCATGCCTTACCAGAGGGATCACTTCAGACCTCTTGCATGTAGTTGCCAAGACTGCAATTGATTGCCCAGTAGAGTCTTTTTCCATTAAATCTGTTGCTGTATCCTGTTTGAAAGCATATCAGAGCTTTATAAAATAATGATAATCTCCCTTGACAATCCCTGAGTCAGAAGCTTTGTTTCTTCTGTATTATTACCTTAAAAAGGAATCTGCACTAGTTTATTAGTTATGGGCCATTTAAATACAAGAGATTCAGGTGCTATTGACACCTTCTTTCAAAATATAATGGGAAGAATAATACTGATTCTTTATTACCAATGAGATTGAAACAAACATTTAATATGAATTCCCTGTAAGAAACCATGATGTTGCAAGCCTCTCCCAGTAGGCAAAGGATGACTATCTACAACAAGTGTTTCTAAAGGACTGCATGCCAGAAAAGGCTAAGAATGTAGGCAAAACAGTTACAGAATATGTCCGAGTAGTAGTTTCTGTGTCATTTAGGTAAAAGAAGAAATATTGCCAACAGAAGGGGGGAGGGATAGCTCAGTGGTTAGAGCACTGGCCTGCTAAACCCACGGTTGTGAGTTTAATCCTTGAGGGGGCCATTTAGGGGTCTGGGGCAAAAATTGGGGATTGGTTCTGCTTTGAGCAGGGGGTTGGACTAGATGACCTCCTGAGGTCCTTTCCAACCCTGATATTCTATGACTTCTAGAAGAATGAAGGAATCTCATACATTATATACACCACTTACCCTTTTGACCTAATGAGAATATTAATGGCAACAAACAATTTAACACCACAGTAGTTTTGAAAGAATCATGTTCCTGCAAATATGAAGTTAATTGCCAACCCTTGGTATTTTATACAGTTTAACCTTTGGGGATTGGGAGCATAATTTCTAAAAACCAATCCAAAAGACGATATTACTAAAGAACCCTTTAGAAATTTAGTTAAGATGCCTTTATGAAAAAATCCACAAGATTGTAACAGGGAATTATAACTTTTCTATGGGTATTTTGTAACCTGCAGAAGGAAGATGATTCTATATTAAATTCTATAAGGTTTGAGAGGGATTTCCATAGACCCCCATAGGTTTAATCACTAAATAAAAGGTTGTGGGAAATACCACAAAAAGAGCCTCTTTTACAGCATTTTCAAAACTTGCACTTATGACTCATAGTTGGAGATGTACAGGTGTGTGGATAAAAAAGATTAAGTGCCTGATCCTTCTCCCATTTATTTCAGTAGGAACTGTGAACTTTCAGCACCTCTGAAAAATATCAAACCACTTTTAATTAAATGTAGATTTAGATGGTTCTCTTTAAGGACTCCAGTTTGAAAATTTAGGCATAAGATAATAAAGCTGTTTCAAACTTCAGGAAAAGTTAAGAATTTTGAACAAAGTTTGGGTCAGTTCATCATTAATCAAATTGCTTTATCCACCATTACTCTCAGACATTCAAGTCACACTTTCGGGGATTACAGGCAATTTGAATTGCCCATTTGTCTGAGAGTATTTTGGTATTATTTTAAAAATAGTATGCAAATGTATCTGTAACAACACTACCACTGCTTACCAAAATGGAATTTTAAATTCTCATGTGCACCATAATGTCCTTTACCTTACCCACTTTGTCTCTCTAATATCTTGGGACCAACATGGCTACAACAACATCGGAAACCAAAAGGTCATTTAGGCAGATGAGATAAACTGACTAGAATAGACCATTTCCAACTTTTAACACCAAACTTTTATAAGTAATTCCAGCTCTAAACAATCCATAAGGTATCTGAATTCACATATCTTAATGCTGCTGCAAATGCAACTTTCTACATACGTTCTGTATTCATTTCTACTTGCCACTACCCACTTTTTAGATTCTAAGGGCCAGTGTCTCTGATCTGTTAAAGCGGCTTTGTGCAAAACAGCCTTAAATACTGGGTAACTGACTAATGGGGCATTCCTTCAACACAGGAGAATCTTACAGTGACCAGGGTCACCCAAAGGGAGGCGGAGAGAGACAAAAGCTGGGGGATGGCACAGAAAAGCACCAACCCTGACCAGCAAGTCAGGTATGTGGCTCAGAATTAGATCTGGTAAGACCCGTTCTCCCTGCCCCCCTTAGAATCATAGAATCTTAGAATCAGAGAATATCAGGGTTGGAAGGGACCTCAGGAGGTCATCTAGTCCAACCCCCTGCTCAAAGCAGGACCAATCCCCAATTAAATCATCCCAGCCAGGGCTTTGTCAAGCCTGACCTTAAAAACTTCTAAGGAAGGAGATTCTACCACCTCCCTAGGTAACGCGTTCCAGTGTTTCACCACCCTCCTAGTGAAAAAGTTTTTCCTAATATCCAACCTAAACCTCCCCCACTGCAACTTGAGACCATTACTCCTTATCCTGTCCTCTTCTACCACTGAGAATAGTCTAGAACCATCCTCTCTGGAACCACCTCTCAGGTAGTTGAAAGCAGCTATCAAATCCCCCCTCATTCTTCTCTTCTGCAGACTAAACAATCCCAGTTCCCTCAGCATCTCCTCATAAGTCATGTGTTCCAGTCCCCTAATCATTTTTGTTGCCCTTCGCTGGACTCTGTCCAATTTATCCACATCCTTCTTGTAGTGTGGGGCCAAAACTGGACACAGTACTCCAGATGAGGCCTCACCAATGTCGAATAGAGGGGAACAATCACGTCCCTCGATCTGCTCGCTATGCCCCTACTTATACATCCCAAAATGCCTTCTTGACCTTCTTGGCAACCTTGGGCACGCTGCTGACTCATATCCAGCTTCTCGTCCACTGTCACCCCAGGTCCTTTTCCGCAGAACTGCTGCCTAGCCATTCGGTCCCTAGTCTGTAGCTGTGCATTGGGTTCTTTGGTCCTAAGTGCAGGACCCTGCATTTATCCTTATTGAACCTCATCAGATTTTCTTGACCCACCCAACTCCAGCCCCTAAACCCTTTCCCCCACCTTGGGGTCTCTACTCCAATCTCCTCCCTCCACCACTCCTACTATTTGGTAAAATTTCAGGAAACGTTTGGTAAATGTTTTAAATTTGACTCCACCTGCTTGAGACCCCAAGTGACATAGGGCCTCTAATAGCTCCGACATCACACCCCTCCCAGTCTGTTTCTCATTTCTGTACAGTTACTCCATCCGTATTCACATTCCTCAAGTGACAGTTTTGCAACATATTTCCCCAATCTGATTTAAAACAGCCTGCCACATATCCAACTCAAGCACAGTAACAGTCAATAATGTATCTGAAATAATAGTACAAGATATACTTTCAGATTTAGAAAAACCCATTCAAAGTCCTAAGTTTACCAGATCCTAATTTTTATGTGTAAGATTCACATTCATTCTCATTAAGTTTTGCTTTTCAAATGTAGATTATTCTCACACTGTGAGGATTCATCTTTCTTTCACCAGCATTTCTTTATTTCCCTAAGACCTCAGATGTTTTGATTCTTATTCCCCAATTTTTTACTATGGCTACTGTCACAGATTCCCCCCAGGGTGCCAGCTGAAACTAGGGTATCACTGAGCCCTCTGACCCACCGGCCCGGCACCCTCTCACACTACATTGCTGTGGCAAGTTGCAAAGCCGTCCAAGCTTGCACTTTCACCAGCATTCACACAGGTAGGGACACACCCAGCTTCCCAGCCTAGACCCCAGAGCAGTACAATCCTGCCCTGGTCAAATCTGGCCAGTCTATGGGTTTAACACCCGATCCACCTCTCCCTCAATGAGAAGAGGACCATGCACACTTGTGATAACCACACTGAGATTTTCCCCAGATACCCTAGTCAAATGCAACTGGTTTGGACTAAAACATAAAATAAGCTTATTAACTACAAAATTATAGATTTTAAGTGCTAGCAAACAGATCAAAGCAGATTACATAATAAACAAAACTGCAAACTGAGCTTAACATACGTCTCACCCTGAATGATAAACAGGTTGGCAGAGACTTAAGGCAGAAGCTGCTTTGGCTCTGCAGCTTGGATTTCCCAGGTTTTCATACACAGGCTAGAAATCCCTCTAGCCTGGGACCATCACTTCCCCCCGTTCAGTCTTTGTTCCTCAGGAGTTTCCAGGTGTGTTGTTGTAGGGAAAGTAAGGCCCCCTCATGATGTCATTTCCCCCCCGCCTTTTATATGATTGCCAGAAAACTCTTTTGCTGTGACCTGGGACAAACAGTTCCCAGTGTAGTGCTACCTCTGAGAGGTTTCTGCTGTACACAGTTCCTGGGGTAATCCTTGTGCACTGTGTGCTCAATAAGCCATTAACATTCATTGGCCTCTTTACTGTTGTACCCAAAAGGCTGCTTGGGGGTGTTTTCAACCTCACAACATGTTTCACTAACACAGACATAGCCAAACTCTATAATTTCACATACGATGATCGCACCTGCAACTCAATGAGATATTAATGTCTACCAGATCAAGACCTTTAGAATGATACCTCACAAGGCCTACTTTGTACAAAACATATCCTAATTACATGACAGTGGTGAATATTGGGGTGCCAGGGAGTCACACCCACAACACTTTTATATTAGATTTTATTCTAAGATTAAAGATCTGAGGTTTAAAAAAACTATATTGGAAATGGAAAGAAAGGGAGGTCATCAAATAAGAATGACTTAGGCTAGCAGGGAAAAGGATACTAGGCAAGCACAAGTACATCCTGACAAAAGAATTCAGGAGAACAATAAGAGTATTTTAAAATATATATATCAAGGGGAAAATGTAACAGACAAAGAGTTAGTCCATTAATACATATATTTATTTTTACTTCTTTAAAATGCATCCCTCCAAAGCCGTGGTCTCTTATACAGAATTTATTTATAGCAATCTATAACTATACAATCAGATTAATGTCTAAGACTAAAAGCTCTCTCAAACCCACACCAAAATGTAAACTATCTGCCATCCATTCAACTCTTCACTAGGCACCCAACCCTCACCCACCAAAAACCGGGCACAATAGATAAATGTTGACATATTACCTGGACATGAACGCTTTTGTACTCAGTGGAACCTGCTGGTGAAACAAGTTTCAGAGTAATGCCCTGTAATGCTAATGCCCTGTAATGCCCTACCTCCAACCCCATCCTAAATAAACCAAAGAGCCCTCACCCACCTCACTTGATTGCAAATGCTAAAGCCTCACACAAGGAAAGTGGAGGGGGACAAAATTAACGATAACTCAGCAGTAGCTGAGACTCTGGAACCCTTTTTTTCCAATTTTCCTTCAAACTCAAAGAACATAAAAGAGGCAAGAACAATAACTCCGGAGAAGCAGCAGATGAGGATTAGGAATGCTTGGAAAATATAAATGTAAGCAAATCAATGCTGAAAAAGAAAGGGTCATTTACCTGAGCCAGTTGCCAGAACACGAGAGTCTTGATCTCAGTATCATAGTTTCAGGCTCCCTGTTGGGTAAGGGGAGGTTGACTCTAGATTCTAGAAGAACTTTCAATTATTATGCAGGAAAATGTGTCCTCATGGGGATTGGTCCTGCTTTGAGCAGGGAGTTGGACTAGATGACCTCCTGAGGGGTCCCTTCCAACCCTGAGATTCTGTGATTCTATGTCAGACTAAATTATTCCTACAATGGTCCTTTCTGGCACTAGAATCTGTGAAAATCCAGTTTGGATGACAGGCGGCCTATGACATTAAAACAACAACTAACAACTTTTACTCAGCTAACAACTTTACTCCACCTCTGACAATTGTTTTCAAAAAACCATGAAAGACGTGTAGGGTACAAAAGAACTGGAGAACACCGCAGTATGCACTTGCAGCAAACGGAAGAAGAGTGATGCGGGCAATTGCCAACTAACACTAACAAAACAATGGAAAATTCTTTGAGAGAGAAAAAAGCAATTTGAAGATTAAAACTGCTGCTATATCATTTAAATGAACATACGTAGCATCTAATCCTTTTTTATTCTCACAAAACTATTTGCCTCAACAATTCATTGTACTTGCGTTGCTCTCCATCTCACAGTTTGATTAAATATACAGAGTATAGCATTTAGTATTCTTTTGATCAATTAATTAAAGGGGTAATTTTGCACAGATCTCTTTGCAAGGTTAATTCTTTTCTTATTTTTTATTCCTATTTTTATATGCTAAAGCGTTGAGGTATTTTAATTTCAGCATGTACAATATAAACTAGTGTGAAATACATGTCATGCCAAAAGAAAGTAAAATAAGAGACTGTAAAATGTGAGTAGAACTAAACTGGGCAATTATTATGAAGGAAAAAGAGAATGAAAAGTGGAAAGAAGAAAAGGAAGAAAATCTGGACACTAGGAGAGAAAGAATGTTGCAATTCAATAAGCTACATTTTTTTTCCCATTTCCGCATATTAGTTCCACAGGGAGCAGATATTCAAGAGCACGTGGTTCAGCAGCAGCAATGATGATAAGCAATCCCATAACAAAGCACAGAAGTGATAGTGCTTCATATCAGTGTGTAGTGCACTCAACTGACATTGCAACAGAGCTAATCCTGCAAAATGTTGAGCATACTGAACCCACACTAAAGTCAATGAAAGTCAAGGATGTTCAGCAACACTTCTCTGGAAATGCTCAACAACTTGCAGAATCAGATTCTAGGGGCCCGATCCTGTACACACAGTACTCTGTTGCACCACTCCCATTAATCTCAGTGGATGAAGACTGTCTGTACAGGGCTTAGTACAATGGGATTCTAAACTGGCTGGGACCATGAGGTGCTGCATAATACAAACAGTAATAATCATGGGTGGAGGATCTAGCCCTAAGAAAAAAAAATGCTGTACGTGCATCTTAATTTATATCAAAGATGAACTATGCAACGTAGTTGTAACTGTGTCAGTCCCAGGATATTTGAGAGACAAGATGGGTGAGGTAATATCTTTTATTGGCCCAACTTCTGTTGGTGAGAGAGACAAGTTTTCAAGCCACACAGAGCACACCACTTTCAAAAGATGGGCCTAGGAGCTTAAATTCATAACTCTACCAGACACCTAAAATAATGGATTGAATAGGGACACTGGATTTATGGCTTATTACCACAGTCTGTGACACACTAACCCCCCTTTTTGTCTTATGACTGCAGAGGTTTTAACTGGCACTCTACCTTGAAGGGTCCCTTAGAATATCTGCTAACTATTATGCTAAACAATCTGTTCCACCTTGCCTTTAGCTGTGATGCTGGAGTACCTTTCCCAGACCTGAAGAAGAGCTCCATGTGCCTTGAAAGCTTGTCCCTCACACCACAGAAGTTGGTGCAATAAAAGACATAACCTCACCCACCTTATCTCCCAAACAGGACCCATGACATTGATGGGATATAGTTGTCAACCACCTTGTTTTCTGCAGGAACCTTCCAATTCAGAAGCATTGCTTGGAATGCCTTGCAGGTTTAATTTAATTACTGTAGTGCTGACCTTTTTATACTATTAACAAATAATCTTTTGTCCCTCTAGACAATGTTTATTACATTTTTCTGCCCACATCTTAAAGCACATTGATTTCCAATTACCAGTTTATAAAACTGCCAAGTAATCTTTATCAAATGACTTTTTCCCCCCCAAGGAGTTTAAAAAGTATACAGGTCAACAGAGGTAACTACAGTATTAATTAAAAGTTACAGGGGAAAAGAAAGGATCCAAGAAAAGCAAAATCATTGTTAATGACTTCACTCAACATAAAAACAAGGTCACTAGAATGTCCTGTGCATTCATCTTATTTGTCTTTTAGCTGTCTAAAGATAGTTTCTTAAAATATGATGAATCCACAAATATACATATTTTCTCAATCTTTAAAATGGACCAAACATATAAGTAAGTTTGTAAGATGATATTGAAATAAGTGTTTATAGTCTGGGAACAGTAAGCTCTCTTCAGCCCAGTATATGTTTACATGGTTACTGATCATATGTACAAAATGTCAGTTTTTTCCAACTACTTTCATGGTACAAGACCATCTTGAAGAGGAAAGATAGTCTTGAGCTTAAGGCACCAGACAGGAATTGTTTATCTTAATAAAGAAAAGATTAAGGGGTTACTTCATCACAGACTAATTGACTATATGGGGAATCAAAGTTTGATAATGGACTCTTTGGTCTAGCAGAGAAAGCAATAACAAAATCAGAATTTGAGATCCCTAGCCATTGTGTTTCTCGGTAGAGACCTGCATCTGTCTCCGTTCTGCCTGGGGTATTTCCAGGCTGCACAGTTCCCTGCCTTCACTGTGGTAATCCCAGCAAAAGCGATCTGCCTAAACAGACCTGTCTGTTGTCTCTTCAGACAGAGACGGATAACAGATTTACTTGCTGGAAGTTAGAAGGTACTACATAGCACTCCTGTGAGAGCCTACTTTATTCTTAAGGTAAAAAGCACTATGAAGAAAACAATAACAGAACCTACACACATACTATATAGCTTACCAGAGATCACTCCTATCAGGGATAACTCCTTCAAACTCCCATCCTAGGGAAGTCCTTGTGCTTCAGCTGAGAACAAAACCACTCATAACAGGTTTAATCTACGCTTTAAAAAGTTTGGGGGTCTTGGATCTGGATTTCCAGAAGCAGGTGATTAGCAGACAATGGGTTTTTGTCACCTGGGTATAGCTTCAAAAGGGAGGATTGCAGTGAGTCATTTGCATTCCCCACACACCTTCTAGGAAATTCAAAGGTATTATTCCAAAAAGCCCTTTGTGGTTCCTAATACCTTCCTGAGATTGCATTAATCTTATTTTCCTGCTAAAGAATTCCATACAATCTCACAATAGTACATAAACATTAGCATTTTAATACAAGAGGAATTCCAATTATAATCCAATAAAACTAATTCAATTATAAGGTTTAACTTAATTTAATAAAATTCATTCAGGATATTGTCAGTCAGTCACAATCATGTCAGTTGGAAAGTCCTGTAAGAGAAGGATGCTTAGTTGTAAGAATTATTTTGAGATCATTTCAGAGTAACAGCCATGTTAGTCTGTATTCACAAAAAGAAAAGGAGTATCCGATGAAGTGAGCTGTAGCTCACGAAAGCTTATGCTCAAATAAATTGGTTAGTCTCTAAGGTGCCACAAGTACTCCTTTTCTTTTTGAGATCATTAAGACTATTGGACATTTATTAGCTTGAATCTCTCTTTACTTAGTACAAGGGAATCTGTCTTGAGAAGTTATATATTATTTAAACGTCTTTGTCCAAAATAAATGTTTAGTATTGTGGTCTGAAGATGTGGTTGTGCAAACAAAGTATGGATAAAACTCCATTAGAATTGGAGCAGCATTAGGTCTACTAGTTAAATGCTACTAATAAAATTACACCGTTAATGCCTGATCTGATTACCATTGAAGTCAAGGGAGATTTTACATTGCAATGGCGGTAAGCTTTTGGGGACAGGAATCATGTCTTCTTATATGTTTGTACTGCACCTAGAATAATGAGGCCCTATTTGTCATTGACTCACATATTTAAAACAATGCCTATGAACTCTCACATTACGTGTGATTTAGTTGGGGATGGTCCTGCTTTGAGCAGGGGGTTGGACTAGATGACCTCCTGAGGTATCTTCCAACCCTAATCTTCTATGATTCTATGTTCATCAATATTTTTCACACATAGTCTATAATCCATGCCTCAACATGGAGCTAGGGCACTGTGCTGTTGGAAATCCCATATTTTAGATAAGACAGTAGTTCTTCAGGTGACCAATATTGGTATCAAAGATTATGTGGCACTTATTGTAGGAGCAAAGTAATTATTCATCCTGAGTTCTGGACAAACTGCAATCCTGATAATGTGATCCTGCCTAAGTTCCCCTTGATTTTTTTGTTGAACATGGTATTCTTCATTTTTGGTCCTAATTTGTGTGTGTGTGTGTGTGTGTGTGTGTGTGTGTGCGTGCGTATGTGTGTTAGTGTGCAGTGCTACACAGTTGCTGCATTTAAGCGGAGTATGGCTCCACTCCTACAAGCTGTTCTGCACAGGCAGACCCCCTTCACCTGCATGGCGCATGAGTGAAGTCAACTGAGCTCTGCAGTTGGCACATGAATCTATCCGCATGCAGCAATTTGCCAGATTGGGCCTATGTGTGTCAAGCTTGTTAAGCTGATCCTGAACAAAAGGCTTGTGTAAATGTAAGTCATTGTTTTTTTTGTAATTTCAGGTGCTTGCATTTCAGTAAAGCTTTTCATGGCTAAATATCCTAAGTGAGGCATGCCCAAATATGTCCAGATGGAGGCATTCCCCTTCTGATGGGTGATGTGCCCTGACTTTCAGGCAAACAGAAGTAAAGAAATATGGTTTAAATACCGATACAACTAAGGACTTAAAAGGAGTATGATCAGGAAGCAGATTTTGATATGTTCAGAGGGATGGCATAACAGAGGTGCAAGGCACTGTTTTCATGTAGCTTTAGTGTCCTTTGTGTTAGTGTACCGTATACTTATGTACTGACCAGATTTCTCTTGTCCTCCCTTGTCCTCTCCCCTTCCTAACTGAATCCTTACGTGTGTTTGAGTGGTAGATTAATAGTTATCCCAACAAGCAGCTCCTCCTAACACTTCCCATGAACGTGTGCATGTGCATGTACATTACAACTGAAACAGCAGAAACCAGTACACTAATGAAGCTGATTTAATTCAAGCTTTAGTCTTATCGAACAGGGAGTATCTGTTAATTGTGTATGGTCACATGAGCCTTATCCAGAAAGCCAGAGAAAGCCCTCTACTTTAGAAAAACAATTACATTTTTGTGAAAATAATTTATAGTGAACACTTTAGAACAGTGTTTCCTAAACTTGGGACGCTGCTTGTTCAGGGAAAGCCCCTGGCTGTACGTCCCTCGGCCCGCGCCGCTTCCTGCAGCCCCCATTGGCCTGGAGCGGGAACCGCGGCCAGTGGGAGCCGCGATGGGCCGAACCTGTGGATGCGGCAGGTAAACAAACCGGCCCAGCCTGCCAGGGGCTTTCCCTGAACAAGCGGCGTCCCAAGTTTGGGAAACACTGCTTTAGAAGTTATCTATCTGATATTACATAAATTTTAGAGACATTAAGTGAAAATATTTAATATGAATAAATATTTAAAGGATGGCATTACCTTCAAGAGCACATTTAAAAATATATAATTGTCCTTACTTATGTTGCTAACGTCATCTTAGAAAGTTCAACAGGAAATTTGTTTTCAAACTGAACTTGCACCACAATACAAAGGACACAGTGCATTGGTATTCTTGTAATTGTAGCTTTTCCTTAATTCTGAATCCTTCACCATGTGCACCTTCCCAAATGAAATTAACTGTAAATGTGTTACTACATGTTTAGCATCAGACTGTGCAGTGACATTGACAGCAGGATATGCTGCTAGCACCAGGTTGTTTACATGAGACTTCTGCATTTTTCTATTGTTCATATCTGACATCAGTGTTGCTGAGGAACTGAACTCTGCTTGTTAATGAACCAGTCCTGCCAAACATTATAAAAAATAGTCTTTATATACAAACTGACTACAATAGGACAAAGTGGATGAGGTAATATCTTTTTATTAGACCAACTTCTGTTTTATATCCAATAAAAAATATTACCTTGTCTCTCTAATATCCAGGGACCAACATGGCTACAACAACACTTCATACTACAATAGGACAACTCACATGAGCAAGGGTTGCAGGACCAGGATATATGTGAATCAAATAATCATGTTTGTGCAACAGTGTGAACAACAAAGAAAGGACCTGCTATTTTGAGAAATCAAGCCCTATTCAATTAAAATCGTTTAAATGGTTTTCCTGTTACCTTGGGCTCATTTAGCTTGAAAATAATGACTGTTTTCTACATTGACAATCTGAATGTCATTTACCATGAGACTGGATGAATGATTTCAGATACCAATGATATTTAATTTGAGCAAAATTACACAGGAGAAAACTAGTGGCGTCATCCTTTTTTCCAGTGATTGTTTAGCATTATTATTCTGTGGTACACTAGTTCTATTTAAGTTCTACAGTCAGTACAAAGGTGCTCATGAAGAATTATGGGAAAACAGAGGGCACAAATACAAAACAAGGCCCAGGAATTCTACAGCATACAGTGGTTTCTAGATATGTCACGGTCAAGGGTTCTCACACATTTGCACATTGAGGACCTGATCTTAACAGAGATTGTCTTGTGGACTTCTCATCTCCTATTTACAGTTGCATGGACTATCTTGTCTCCTATTCAAAATTGCATAACATCTCTGTGTTAATTACAGCAGTTACACACATGGAAAACAAGAACATATTTTTAATTGGGATTAGACTGCTGGAAATAAAGAGGAAAGCTAGTATATTGTGACTAGCCAGCTCTCCATAGACCAACAGCAGCAAGTGTGCTGTGTTCGTCAGAATATTAATTAATATTATAACTGATGCTCTGCTAATTATTCATGAAAAAGTTATGTATTCCATTTGCTAAATAAAGACTTCTCTTTGTAACTAGGATTAGGTGAATGCTAGAAAACATTGCTATGATTTTCACTGCCAGTTAAATATTGTTATGATGTGCCAGTTCAGTTACTAAATGGATTCACTTCTGACATTGTCATTTCCTTTTATCTTCACTTTCCAAGAACAATGAGATCAAACTGAATTTTATGTTCACATACTTGAATAATTTTAAAATAACTTTGAGTGAGTGCTTACACCAGAGAGTTAAAAATAATCACCCAGTCAGGGAACATAATCACATTTCTTATGGACCAATACAAATAAGCACCACAGCTTAAACAGTAAGGCACAACATACATGCAATTTGTGAAAACTTTCATCAAATATCCTAAATGTATTTGTTATTAGAGATTAATAGCAATATGTTCACAGATATTGTGCGAACAGAGAGAGAGAGAGAGAGAGCGGTTAAAACCCTCAAATAAGTTATTAGTTATGAACTATTCACTAGTTCTCTTTATAACCTAAGGAAGAGTGAAAAAACTCAGATAGAAAGTCATTGAAACTATGTTGCCATACCATACATACCGTGAGAACAGTAACAAAAGAGAGGGAGGGATTCTTTCTTCCACTACAGCCCCTATATGCCATTGCTCAGTGTACAGTGGCCATAAAAGCCCCACAGCTAGCTGAAGAAGAATTCTCCCATCATTAGCACTGAGTAGGGCCACCAGACATACATACCTGAGATGGGCAGCTGTAATTTAGAACAGCCCCCAAAGTTACTGGGGGGGCATTTTAGTCCTTGGAGCAGCCCTGTGTTGGGATGGTTCAAAGATGTGGTAAAGCTGGATGTCAGTTCTGTACTGTGTTTCCAAAAAGTGCAGCCTAGTAACTCATGATGAAAGATTTAGCGTCCTCTGGGTAACCAGCAACATGCTAACTCTATTGGAAGCAAGTAAACATTCACTCAAAATATTTATTGTGTTGTTCCATAATATCTGGTCATATAATTTTTATCACTGCTCAGTAATATACCTCTTCATAGCATCATGAACTTGGGGATTTATCTCATCCTAGAGCATGAAATGTGCTCAGAAAGCACTAAAGCAATAAAAGTATGAATAATTTTTGGCAGGTTTTCAATTAATTTTGACATGGAAACCACATGCCTGTCACGGAAACCATGAAATGAGTTATGGAAATGCAAATTGGTTAGTCTAACATTATGTGTACATTACTTGGAATACATTCTTGGAATAAAGCCCCATCATCATCCATTAAAATCAGATAAATGCCTGCACCTCTGAGATTCCCATTTCCCAGCCATTAGAAGTTCCACCCATAACTTTTATGGTAATCACAGCTACATATCAGACTGTATGTTCGAAAAGCTTTTGTAAAATAGGTGCATACTCTGTTGTAGCTAGCTCTGACAGTCAAGACTTAATGTTGCCAAATGGAGTTATGATGGAATGGCTCTGACCTTTTACTGACCTTTTTCACTGGTCTGAGACACGTTCTATGAGTCTGGTCTGATCCATAAACAATTTCTTATTCATTTTAAGCAATATTTTAATATATAGACAGCTTCTCCGTTGTTTTTCTTTTTACAGCTCAAGGTTTCACCCTCTCCTTTTTGTCAGTCACAGAGCTGTTCTACTTCCTTTCCTCCCCAAAGTCTTCTTTTAAGGCCTACTCTCTCTGTTTCTCTGTTTCTCTTATTTAAGGAGTCAAGTAACAATCAACTCTCCCTAGGTTCTTATAATGGCACCCGTCACCCTAGCATTTGAGCACTTCCTTATATGGCTAACTCAACCTATCAGACTCCTGGAGACCTACCACTTAGGGCAACAGCAGGGTTTCTGACAGTTAGGGGACTAGTAGGTCTAAGGCCATTCAATGGCAGCCAACAAACGTGCCCCATTAAAGACATGTGTAATGTGCAAGTGTGCAGAAGTGCCTGGAGTTGCAGGAGGAGCAGTGGCAGCAAGAGTTGAGTTCTAAATGGGCTGGAGCTACTCTAGGCCTCCTGGGCCTTCCTTCATGTGGCTAACAGGCAACAGTACACAGGATCAAGCAGGGTTTTACAGACCTCTGAGAGGCCTATTTCAGAAAAGTCTCTCTGGAAGCAGTTTATGGGGGGGCTTCCTTGTCAGCACCTGTACATTACAGAGATGCTACCCACTTGAAGAAGGAACTCATGAAACATATCAGGACCAACAGCTCTACTCTCTCTGCTTCTCCAAAGCAGGAAAGTGTTTCTAACCAGTTTGGGAAGTTAGATGTCAGAAAGAAGGCAGAAATGAACGGATGCTTTCTGCATATGAGCAAGGAGGGGAGGGAATGTCAGCAAAAGGGAACACATGGCAGTTCTCACACAGGTCAGATAGGAGTCAGCAGAGTGCCTGCTGATCCTGCATCCAAAAAAACACCAAAAACAACAACAACAAAAAACAGGCTTCAAACTGTGCAGTGTTAATAAGGAGACCACTAACCCATCTCTGCCCAACTTGATTAACAAACTTTAACCACTTTGAAATCAAATCTCCAGAATCAGCTAAAGAGGCAATTACCACATTAAAGAATACATTCAAAGGCTTGACAAAGAATACATTCAAAGGCTTGAGCAGATATGCTCAAACCCATTAATTAAGGGAGGAAACAGTCTAATTTTCAGACATTACCTTTCTTGGATGTTACCTGCAAAGAAAATAACACCCTCAACACAGTGATTGATTAAAGTAAGTGTTACAGGGATGAGGCAGTCTGGATTAATCAACTGGCTGGAATCTTCTGGTGGCTATGGTCTAGGAAAAGCTATATTTGTTGGCCTCAGTCTGGGGAGAACATGGCTCAGTCACAGCACTTCTGTAAGTTCATGTTAAACCTCTTATGCAGGTCAGATTACTGAGGGGAGACTGCTGGGTAAAGAAAATGGACAGTGGAAGCATGTGACTCAGAGAACCAGGCAGAGGAAAAGATGGGCTAGTGAAGGAGAAATAGAGCTCAAGAACGGGTTTGCAGAGTTGGAAAATGAAGAAGGGGCACAGCAGGTGGTCACTGAAGGTGGAAGTGCAAGGAAGAAGAGAAGAGCAGCTAGTCCTATAGGAAAAGGGGAAGAGTCAATGGAGACTACACCAAATATGAGCCCCAGGAGGATACAGGATGGGTTGAAGAGGATTACAAGGGAGAATAGGAATGGAAAGGACTTGCAGCCAGAGGAAACAAGGGATACACGAGAGAATCGCACCATCACCTGGAAAAGGCAGGTCTACGTGACTGGGGACTCCTTACTGAGAAGAATGGACAAGCCTGTAACCAGAGCTGATCCAGAAAATAGAAGGGTGTGCTGTCTACCAGGTGCTAAGATACGGGATGTGGACCTGAGGTTGAAGAGGATCCTAAAGGGAGTGGGAAAGAATCCACTGATCACCCTTCATGTGGGAACAAATGATACAGCTAGATTCTCGCTGGAATGTATCAAGGGAGACTATGCCAGGCTGGGGAAGACGCTTAAGGAAATGGAGGCTCTGGTGATCTTCAGTGGGATTCTGCCTGTTCCTATAGAAGGGTAACAAAGGTGTGATAAGATTATGACTATCAGCAGATGGCTCAGGCAGTGGTGCTATAAGGAGGGCTTTGGGATTTATGGCCACTGGGAGACATTCATGGACAGAGGACTATTCTCTCAGGATGGACTTCATCTGAGTAGGGAAGGAAATAGACTTCTAAGATGGAGGCTGGCGCAACTGATTAAGAGAGCTTTAAACTAGGAATCTGGGGGAGATGATTAGGAGATGTCCAGGTAATCTCCACGCCGGATTTTAACATTGAGAGGGAAGAAAACAAAGTAAGAAAGGATACAGCCGTGGGTAGGAGAATGGACATAAGGAGGAAGGGCAGTGTGGATACCAGTCTAATAGGTCATACTGGCGGTAGAAAGTCTGTGCCTAATTGGGTAAAGAATGTGAGCGAGGCCAAACAGCAAAAATTAAGATGTTTGTACACCAATGGGAGGAGCCTAGGTAACAAAATGGAGGAACTAGAGCTACTGGTGCAGGAAGTGAAACCAGATATTATAGGGATAATAGAAACATGGTGGAATAGTAGTCATGACTGGACTACAGGTATTGAAGGGTATGTGCTCTTTAGGAAAGACAGAAATAAAGGTAAAGGTGGTGGAGTAGCATTGTATATCAATGATGAGGTAGATTGTAAAGAAATAAGAAGCAATGGAATGGATAAGACAGAGTCCGTCTGGACAAAAATCACACTGGGGAAGAAAACTACTAGAGCCTCCCCTGTGATAGTGCTTGGGGTATGCTACAGATTGCCGGGATCTAATCTGGATATGGCTAGAGCCCTCTTTAATGTTTTTAATGAAGTAAATAGTAATGGAAACTGCATGAACATGGGAGTCTTTAACTTCCCAGATATAGACTGGAGGACAAATGCTAGTAATAATAATAGGGCTCAGATTTTCCTGGACGCGACAGCTGATGGATTCCTTCACCAAGTAGTTGTTGAACCGACAAGAGGGGATGCCATTTTAGATTTAGTTTTCGTGAGTAGTGAGGACCTCATAGAAGAAATGGTTGTAGGGGATAATCTTGGTTCAAGTGATCATGAGCTAATTCAGTTCAAACTGAATGGAAGGATAAACAAAAATAAATCTGCGACTAGGGTTTTTGATTTCAAAAGGGCTGACTTTCAAAAATTAAGGAAATTAGTTAGGGAAGTGGATTGGATTGAAGAATTTATGGATCTAAAGGTAGAGGAGGCCTGGGATTACTTTCCAGTCAAAGCTGCAGAAGCTATCGGAAGCCTGCATCTCAAGAAAGGAGAGAAAATTCATAGGCAGGAGTTGTAGACCAAGCTGGATGAGCAAGCATTTCAGAGAGGTGATTAAGAAAAAGCAGAAAGCATACAGGGAGTGGAAGATGGGAGGGATCAGCAAGGAAAGCTACCTTATTGAATTCAGAACATGTAGGAATAAAGTGAGAAAGGCTAAAAGTCAAGTAGAGTTGGACCTTGCAAAGGGAATTAAAACCAATAGTAAAATGTTCTATTGCCATATAAATAAGAAGAAAACAAAGAAAGAAGAAGTGGGACTGCTAAACACTGAGGATGGAGTGGAGGTTAAGGATAATCTAGGCATGGCCCAATATCTAAACAAATACTTTGCCTCAGTCTTTAATGAGGCTAATGAAGATCTTAGGGATAATGGTAGCGTGACAAATGGGAATGAGGATATGGAGGTAGATATAACCATATCCAAGGTAGAAGCGAAACACGAACAGCTTAATGGGACTAAATTGGGGGGCCCAGATAATCTTCATCCAAGAATATTAAAGGAATTGGCACATGAAATTGCAAGCTCATTAGCTAGAATTTTTAATGAATCTGTAAACTCGGGTTTGTACCGTATGGCTGGAGAATTGCTAACATAGTTCCTATTTTTAAGAAAGGGAAAAAAAGTGATCCACGTAACTACAGGCCTATTAGTTTGACATCTGCAGTATGCAAGGTCTTGGAAAAAATTTTGAAGGAGAAAGTAGTTAAGGACATTGATGTCAATGGTAAATGGGACAAAATACAACATGGTTTTAAAAAAGGTAGATCATGCCAAACCAACCTGATCTCCTTCTTTGAGAAAGTAACAGATTTTTCAGACAAAGGAAACGGAGTGGATATAATTTACCTAGATTTCAGTAAGCCGTCTGATACGGTTCCACAAGGGGAATTATTAGTTAAATTGGAAAAATATGAAAATTGAAAGGTGAATAAGGAATTGGTTAAAGGGGAGACTACAGCGGGTCATACTGAAACGTGAACTGTCAGGCTGGAGGAAGGTTACCAGTGGAGTTCCTCAGGGATTGGTTTTGGGACCAATCTTATTTAATCTTTTTTATTACTGACCTCGGCACAAAAAGTGGGAGTGTGCTAATAAAGTTTGTGGGTGACACGAAGCTGGGAGGTATTGCCAACTCAGAGAAGGACCAGGATATCATACAGGAGGATCTGGATGACCTTGTAAACTGGAGTAATAGTAATAGGATGAAATTTAATAGTGAGAAGTGTAAGGTCATGCATTTAGAGATTAATAACAAGAATTTCAGTTATAAGCTGGAGATGCATCAATTAGAAGTAACGGAGGAGGAGAAGGACCTTGGCTGACCACAGGATGACTATGAGCCACCAATGTGATATGGCTGTGAAAAAAACTCATGCGGTCTTGGGATGCATCAGGCGAGGTATTTCCAGTAGAGATAAGGAGATGTTAGTACCGTTATACAAGGCACTGGTGAGAACTCATCTGGAATACCGTGGGCAGTTCTGGTCTCCCATGTTTAAGAAGGGTGAATTCAATCTGGAACAGGTACAGAGAAGGGCTACTAGGATGATCCAAGGAATGGAAAACCTGTTTCATGAAAGGAGACTCAAGGAGCTTGGCTTGTTTAGCCTAACCAAAAGAAGGCTGAGGGGAGATATGATTGCTCTCTATAAATATATCAGATGGATAAATACCAGAGAGGGAGAGGAATTATTTAAGCTCAGTACCAATGTGGACACAAGAACAAATGGATATAAACTGGCCATCACGAAGTTTAGACTTGAAATTAGACAAAGGTTTCTAACTATCAGAGGAGTGAAGTTCTGGAACGGCCTTCCAAGGGAAGCAGTGAGGGCAAAAGACCTATCTGGCTTCAAGATTAAACTCAATACGTCTATGGAGGAGATGGTATGATGGGATAACATGATTTTGTCAATTAATTGATCTTTAACTATTCATGGTAAATAGGCCCAATGGCCTGTGATGGGATGTTAATGGGGTGGGATCTGAGTTACTACAGAGAATTCTTTCCTGGGTATCTGGCTGGTGAATCTTGCCCACATGCTCAGGGTTCAGCTGATCGCCATATTTGGGGTCAGGAAGGAATTTTCCTCCAGGGCAGATTGGAAGAGGCCCTGGGGGTTTTTCACCTTCCTCTGCAGCGTGGGGCATGGGTCATTTGTTGGAGGATTCTCTGCACCTTGAAGTCTTTAAACCATGATTTGAGGACTTCAATAGCTCAGACATAGTTGAAAGGTTTATTGCAGGAGTGGGTGGGTGAGATTTGGTGGCCTGCATTGTGCAGGAGGTTAGACTAGATGATCATAATGGCCCCTTCTGACCTTAATGTCTGTGAGTCTATGAGTCGAAGTGTGGGAAGCTGTATCTTTTCAAGTGATTTCTTTGTATCTTATATTAGAGTGATTAGATGTGTACAAAATATACAAAAAGAATAAAGTTTCATTGAATGTTGTTAGCATCAATACCCCAGATTCCCTCTCAGAGTCAGTTTTGTATGGACTGTAATGGCAATGTTATATTTGTAATGTGGCTTGAGTCAATACTATAACTCTCAATGTACTGGAATACCCCTCTGCTGTTGACCAACTTTATTGGTGTGTGTCAGTTGTCAGCTCTGAAAGCTTGGTACAGCGAAAGGGGGGTGGTGGAGGAAAACAGAAAATTGTCCTGCCTGTCATAAATGTTGATGGTCTAAAGAATTGAGTTGCAACTCTGAGGAGAAAATGTCACTTAACTCATCATTGCTACAGAAATAAAATCCCATGAAGGAAATTCTACAAATGGTAGTCTTCCTTTTTATTAATTTTAATAATTGAAATCTTATTGCAAATGCTTAAATGTATTTTTTGGGGAAGCCTGAGTGCAGGGATTATGGAGAAGTTGTGGTCAGCATAGTATACTCTCAATTAACAAGTCATGCAGGATATTTAATCCAAATAGTATGTAATAAAATCAACTGGACAAAATAATGATTTATATCTCTGCCATTAACATAGAGGAATTCAGAGTGCCTGGTATTTTGTTTGAAACATATGGGAACTTCTTCCTCCATAATATATATCAGTTAGGATACAAGCTTATACTTAATCTTTAGGCAGATTTTGTATAATTTTATCTAATATAAATAATACTTTTGGGCCAGTCTAGCTTTTATTAATAATGTAAATAGCATAGGCCTAAAGTTTATATACTCTGTGAGGTAGATAAACAGAACTAGATTGTACTTCCGCAGGGAGAGGCGATTTCTTTCCATGTCACCTGCTCCAAATCAGAGAGTGCTGCCCCAGAGTTGCAACCCTCCCCTCCACCCTCTGCCAGGGCTGCATGTAATTTGGAATTTTGTGGGCTGAAAAAAAGAGTTGGAGGGTAGACCAGAGCCACGCTGCACTCCAAAACATGATTTCCTTCTGAGGCCATGGAGATCCCAATTAGAGCTGGCCAAAACTCTGAGTTTCTCATTTGCAGGAAATTTTAACATTTCAAATCCTGACTGATGCTTTTTTCTGAATCTAAATATGTTCTCTGGTACCCCAGCAACTGCTGACTGAAATTGTTATGGTTCTTGCTTCCCCACTGCTCAGGAGTCAGTTAGCCCTGAGTGCCAGCTGACCTGGAAGCCCGGAAGCCCTGAGGTCCCTGGCTGGGTGCTGTAAATATGGTGGTCTAGGCTCCCAGCTGTGCAGTAGAGAGCATGGAAATCTCAGGGCATCCAGAATCTCCTGCTAAAGATTTGGGTGCTGAGCCCCCAGTTACAGCTGGGGTACCAGGGCTTTTAGGCTCCTGGCTCCACAGCAGTGAGCCCAGAAAGCCCAGCATGGTCAGGCCTCCTCAGAACTGAGAGCCCTGGAAGCCTGGGGTCCCCAGCAGCTCATCAGGAAACTAGGCAGGGTTCCATCCAAATCCTTGCCTGTGATTCAACAAAAGTTAGTCAGACATGAGAGTTCATTAAACATGTTGGTTTGATGAATCAGCATTTTCCAGTTAAACTGTTTTGTTGGGAAATGGCCACCCAGCTGTTATCCCAGCAGACCCCATTTCAAGTAAAAGCTGCTCCAAAAAGCATTAACATTCACTGAGTCCCTACATGTCTGCTGCTGTACAATCAGGAGGGGACTTGCTAATTACAAAATAGTTTCTGAAGGAGAATGGGGTAAAAAATACGCATGGAAGCCTCAGCCCTGTGTGTAAAGTGCTCACTGGCTTAAACCCCTAAGATCTGTAGCACTGGCAGGCTATGATTCTTGCCACCACACCTAACTCTAAAATTTCCCACCTTAAAGGACTATTGCTTGGAAAGGCCAAACAGTGGACTTCGTATGTCCTTCTGGCCCTCCAGTGAACATTCCTGTGTGGACTGGGACAATCTAGACTAAGAAGTTATGTTATCATAGGAGTGACCTTTCCCAGTGTTATGTTTTATTGTTAATTAGGAATCCCTTTCTGCCAGAACCTTTGCGCCATGTTTTAAAATGAAATGTGTTGCTAATGATAGTTGCTTTATTTTTTAACAGGTATGCCAAAAGGGGTTTAGTAAGCGATAACTGACTGATAAGATTTAGAAGGACACAGATAAGACCTTAATATTCCTGCTATTTTCAGAGGTGGTGAAATCACTGGGAGTTACACATGCTCATCCTTCTTGAAAATCAAATATATTTTATTCAAAGTACTTAAATATGGCTTTGAGCCAAACATCAGACATACAGATTTGAAAACTGTGGCCCACTTATTTGCCTGTGATGATAGATGGCTGCTGAGGTACAGTATGCAGGTAGGGTAAGTGAGCCTGGGTACAGGACACTATAGGAAAGCTACAGCTCTTGAAGAAAGTAATGTATTTCAAGCTTTAGTATAAGCTCCAGCAAGAACTGCAGGGGTAGTGCTAGGGATTGGTGAAATGTGTTGATTAAAGTAATAAAAAAAGCAGTGAAACTTAGTTTTTCTCTTAAAGCTAATTTGAGTGTTCACACACACCTTTCATTAATCTTCTCAGAGATGCTGGACAGACTAGCCTGGAAAGTGAAGTTGTTTATCCATTGAACAGGAACAGTAAAGGCTTTATCAGTACTGCTTTCTCACCATGAACCCACCAATTTGCCTTAATAGCCAGCTTCTAGCTGTGAGCAGGTAATTCAGTTTCCAGAGTCAAGCAATCATTGAACTCTCCAGTGAGACTGCCAATAATTACCGTAATTTAGAGCAGTTCAGGTGGATGGGTCTGTGATATGGACACATCCACATTGAACTGGACTGTGAGCACCAAAACTCTTTTAATAAAGGTCACCAGACATCAGATAGATGGTGAGGAAGTTTGTCTTTAACTCAGTAAGCCAGATTTGAACCAATGATCCAGCAATGAAAGTCTCAGTCTACCAGAGTGCCTGAGATATTCAGTCTTCCAACTTAAACCTTTGCAAAGCTTCAATCAATTTTGGATAAGTATCTCCTGTGACAAAGTTCCTCCTCTACCTTGGTGGGTCTTGCGCTTATTGGAGGATTTGCTCACCTTGGAGCTTCACGGTAGCCCTCAGTTTGGCCGTTTTTGTCAACCCACAATCCAGGTCAACTCCTCCTGTGTCAGATCAGGAGTTGGGAGGATTTGGGCGGAACCCAGGCCTGCACTCTACTCCGGGTTCCAGCCCAGGGCCCTGTGGAATGCAGCTGTCTAGAGTGCCTCCTGGAACTCCTGTGCGACAGCTACAACTCCCTGGGCTTCTTCCCCATGGCCTCCTCCCAACATCTTCTTTATCCTCACCATAGGACCTTCCTCTTGGTGTCTGATAATGCTTGTACTCTTCAGTTCTCCAACAGTATGCATTCTCACTCTCAGCTCCTAGCGCCTCTTGCTCCCAGCTCCTTACACGCACACCACAAACTGAAGTGAGCTCCTTTTTAAACCCAGGTGCCCTGATTAGCCTGCCTTAATTGATTCTAGCAGCTTCTTGGTTCACTGCAGGTGTTCTAATCAGCCTGTCTGTCTTAATGGTCTCCAGAAGGTTCCTCATTGTTCTGGAACATTTTCTGTTACCTTACCCAGGGAAAAGGGACCTACTTAACCTGGGGCTAATATATCTGCCTTCTATTACTCTCCTGTAGCCATCTGGCCTGACCCTGTCACACTCCATATTATTAATGTTCTTTAATAACACAACATTTCTCTATCTTTACTTTCACTTTAGTAATAACCTGTTAGTTCTTAACTTTCCTCCTCCAGTTCCCAAGTGGCTGATAGCATTTTAGGGTATCCAACTTCCACACACGTATTGGCCCTTGCTTTTCAGCTCCGGGGGGGGGGGGGGGCGGGGGAATCTCATCCTGGTACTGCAGGCTTATAGCAAGCTCAGCACAAAGTTCCCAGAAAGTCTCCTTCCTCATCTTGAACTTCTGAATCTAAAATCAGTTCATTGATTTCTCTAGTGTAACCAAGGTCTCGCTGTGAGAACAGCATCAGGGGCCTGACTGTGTATCACAACAAGGGAAAAGTCATGCCCCACAGTATTCTTGTCAGCAAGTTAAAGAAGTATGGGCTGGATGAATGCACTACAAGGTGGGTAGAAAGTTGGCTAGATTGTCGGGCTCAATGGGTAGTGATCAATGGCTCCATGTCTAGTTGGCAGCCGGTATCTAGCGGAGTGCCCCAAGGGTCGGTCCTGGGGCTGGTTTTGTTCAATATCTTCATTAATGATCTGGAGGATGGTGTGGATTGCCCCCTCAGCAAGTTTGCAGATGACACTAAACTGGGAGGAGTGGTAGATACGCTGGAGGGTAGGGATAGGATACAGAGGGACCTAGAGAAATTGGAGGATTGGGCCAAAAGAAATCTGATGAGGTTCAACAAGAACAAGTGCAGAGTCCTGCACTTAGGACGGAAGAATCCAATGCACCGCTACAGACTAGGGACCGAATGGCTAGATAGCAGTTCTGCAGAGAAGGACCTAGGGGTGACCGTGGACGAGAAGCTGGATATGAGTCGACAGTGTGCCCTTGTAGCCAAGAAGGCCAATGGCATTTTGGGATGTATATGTAGGGGCATTGCCAGCAGATCGAGGGATGTGATCATTCCCCTCTATTCGACATTGGTGAGGCCTCATCTGGAGTACTGTGTCCAGTTTTGGGTCCCACACTACAAGAAGGATGTGGAAAAATTGGAGAGAGTCCAGCGAAGGGCAACAAAAATGATTAGGGGACTGGAACAAATGAGTTATGAGGAGAGGCTGAGGGAACTGGGATTGTTTAGTCTACGGAAGAAAAGAATGAGGGGGGATTTGATAGCTGCTTTTAACTACCTGAAAGGTGGATCCAAAGAGGATGGATCTAGACTATTCTCAGTGATAGCACATGACAGGACAAGGAGTAATGGTCTCAAGTTGCAGTGGGGGAGGTTTAGGTTGGATATTAGGGAAAAAAATTTTCACTAGGAGGGCGGTGAAACACTGCAATGCGGTACCTAGGGAGGTGGTAGAATCTCCTTCCTTAGAAGTTTTTAAGGTCAGGCTTGACAAAGCCCTGGCTGGGATGATTTAGTTGGGATTGGTCCTGCTCTGGGCAGGGGGTTGGACTAGATGGCCTCCAGAGGTCCCTTCCAACTCTGTTATTCTATGATTCTATTCTATGAAAAGAGGAGACTTGGGACTTGCTCTCTAGAGGAGCTGAGCACTTGCAGCGCCCACTAATTTTAATGAAGGTTTTGGATGCATAGAAGTGCATTGCATTATGACTTGTCCTGAAGGACCTCCTATTTTCAGAAAGTGAGGGTCAGCATCTAGCTATCAAATCTCTTGATGTAGTTCTGCCAGTTTATTGTTCCTCACTAGTATGATGGAAGCGCATAGTGTCAGATTTGATTTCAGTTATACCAGTGTCAATTAGATCAGAAACTGGCCCCCTATGCGCATAAGTAAGTAGCTTTCTAAAATACCTGAGTTAAAGTGTTAATTTTATATTGTTGACCAGTAATAGGATATTTGTTGTTTTCTTTCCAGCCATATAAGATATTTTAAAAGAAAAATCATTGTAGGTTTCTTTTGTCAATACTACATTCAGCAAGATGGAAACTATATTTCTGCATCACTCTCAGAATACCAGAGAGCCTCTTTGTCTACTGTGTTATGAAATATAGCATTTCATCCTATTAATGGGGAAATATCTTAAATGTGGAGTTTCATTTGGTGGTATTTCTCCACAAATGGAAAACATGGCTAGATCTCAGAGAGGAGGACAGCCACCTGCTTTAATTGTTATAATTCCATCTCTAGTTTGTTCATACATTCCAGCTATCACCACCATCTGTATTTGTACCTGACAGATGTGTTTTATACTCCTATCAGAAACACAAAACATTCTGAAGCATGCTGCTCATTCTGGACACTAGACTGCATGATTGCATGGAGAGTCAGCGGACATTTCCTGGAGAGATGTCTGTTCATAAACAAAACAAAACTCAAATGTCTTTCCTCAGCCTCAGAAATCAAGTTGTTCTACTTCATATTATCATCAGCAAAAGTTAATAATATGATTTGTCCAGAGTGTATGTTTTCTTGAGCATGTTTATCCCCCTCTTTCCTATTTTCCAATTCTTTTAAGCCTTATTAGAAAGAAACACAAACTGTGAGATTGATGCTGCCTGGGTTCACATTATAACCTGTGATGAAATAAAATACAAAACTTAAAATAAAGAACCTCACACCACAGAAACATAAAATCAATGACCAAACAAAGAAAACAAATACACCAACTCTGCAAAAAAATTTAACTAAATGCTATTCTAACTCTGTGGAATCATTTTTCTTAGGGGTTTGTCATTCCTACAGTAATTGAATTCAGTATTGCAATATATTTTTTTTAGATAGGTCGCATAAATAATTTAGTTCAGATTGACACTGTAGAAAAGAACAGACAGAAAACCTTTGACAGACAAATACAGCTGGCAGATCTTCAGGTGAAATTACCTGTCTCTCACTCACAAAAGAAAGTAATATACTGCACATTGACATTGTAGAATGTTGGGTGATATAATCAGATATTTTAAGAGACTTCCCCCCCCCCATCTTTCATATTGATAAAGGAATTAATACATCTCGCCAGCTACAAACTGAATCCTCCCAAGCAGCTGTTGCTGATGGAGAAGTAGACACCAGGGCAAATTAGTCTTTTGAATAGTTGAACTATCTATTAAAAACAATCTGAAAAGTTTAGTTCACACTTTAATCCAGATTTTAGTCAAATTCAGAGGTTCTTAAACTCTGATCTGCGTTGAGCTGGCTGGTTGGAATACTGCATACGCAACATAAACACATGCTTAGAGCCCAATTTGGATGGGGGCAGCAGCCCAACTCTGGCTGGTCTGATTCAGATACTGTGCAGGAGCTGGCCCAACAGCAGCAGTGAAGAGCAGCAGCACTAGCTGCCTCCTGCCTCACTCAGGTATGGTGTCTTGGCCCCTTCATCATGTCAGGGGTGGGCCAAATTTGAGTGAGTGGTATTGCGACCTGAGGCACAGAGGTCACAGGGCTGCTCATGTTTGGACCCATTGCCCCTCTGTGACCCAAATCTAATCACTGAAGAAACAAAGGTCCTGAGGGTATGTCTACACTACAGTGTAAGAGTGGGCTCAGACACAGGTTTGAGCCCAACCTCACCTTCCATCTACACACAAATCTGTCTGACTTGGGCCAGTAAGCCATCTTGCCTGAGACCTAGGTCTGAGGCTGAGTCTCACTGGGATTTGGGACCATAATGCATCATTTTGCAGTGTGAAGGAGTTTAGGTCCAAGTCCCCCACACTTGTGTCCTAAGATCCTGCCACAAGCCCATGGGCCAGCATTCCTTGTCCTTTCTATCCCAAGACTAGCCAATCAGCTCCAAGGAAATGGAAGAAACCCCCTCAAGTACAGCTTCTCAGCATTTAACCTTTCCATTTTTTTCTGACCACTGAACTATAGAGTGAACTTTCTGTGTTAGCTGTGGGCACCTACAAGACAAAGTCCTTTGCAACGTGCACTGCTACTGTGGACACAAGCCCATAGTCATATTTTGCTCAATCTCTTGTGCGAGGCGAGCAAGCCGTTCAATTTCAGTAAGAGAACCAGAAATTACCACATGTACCAGGAAATAGAGGACAAGCTGGGCCTCTAAAGAGCTGCAAGTGGGCAGCTATAGGCGATTGACTGAGACAGGCTGTGCCATGGGGAGGAAAGGCCCACACTAGAGTGGAGCTAGGTCCTGTGGCAAAGAAACAAACTTCCATGCAATAGCCTGGGTGTTGCAGTGCATGCTTTGGAGCTGGGCAGACGCTGGGCTCAGTAACAAGCCCCCAGTGATTCACAATAGCCTGAGCATCCAGGATAGTGACCTTCTGCCCCTGAATCTAATATAGTACCAGAGGGGAGCCAGCTGCTGCCAGATAAGGCTAGTGAAGTGACTCTAGTGCTCACACCAGTCCCCAAGGAGGCTTTGCCAGTGGAACAGCTGCAACATGTCCTGGTCCATAGTCAGAGGGGGTGTTTGACTCTCCCTGGAAGAGCTGCACACCACAGAACTAACAACAGAAACAGAAGAGGCAGAACTAGCCCTGGAGCCTGGTAAGTTTCGGACCACGTTTGTTGTTATTAATATAGGAATGGGAGAGATGTCTGGTTCATGATCCAGTGCATATTTTATAACAAGCTGCCTTTATCCACAGATGGCAGCGTGCACACCAGGGCCTTGGCATCATCCCTTCCTTCCACCGCCATGAGGAATTCAGAACGGGGACCAGGAAGCATAAACCACTTAAACAGGCATTTAAAAATATTTTTTTACTTGACACTTGCGCATTCTTAGAGAGTCGTGTTGGGTGTTAAAAGTAAGAACCTTAAATTGCCTTCCCTTTTAGTACACCTCATCATGCATCAGCCATGCCACAGTGTAATGACACCAGTAATCTCTACAGTGGGTGGAAGGTGTGAAATATAGTCCAAGGGTGACTAAATCAATGTCCGAAATATGGCTGGGGAGTTGTATGCAGACCAGAAACGTGCAGGGGGAAATGTGCAATTCCTAAGAGTCTGTATTATGATGTGTGTTTGCATGCAATCCATAGGCAGATATAGACAGAGCAGGCTGTATCATAAACCAGAGGGAGACAGTAAACCCTGTGGACACTGATGCAGCATCATGTTGATACCCCCATGAATTCTGACCCAACCTTAGGTGTTGATGCTGTAAACTTTTCCTGTCGTAGGAACTCCAGATAGGTAGTCAGTCACATTTTTGGAGAAGGCTGTATTTTCCAGGTCCTCCTTTGTACAACACCAGGGCATGCCACTCAGATGGGTTGTTCAGTCAAACCTCTGTGGCATGCACATTTGGCTTGCCACCGGTAGTTTGAAATAGAATGTCCCTGTACCATTCAGAAACCTCCAAGATCATTATGTCCTCCAGAATGTGGAATGCCTGAAAGGATAGAGAAGACTTAGGCATGTCCCTGCTCCCTACCCAAGGCTACAGTGGTCTCCAATTTTTAAACATACCATTTGTAAATTCACCTTACTGCTGTTTGTGTACTCTTTTTTCACTCTGTTTTACTCAGTTGTGTCCACAGAGCTTCTGGAAACGGAAATGTTCCCCTGACAATATACTGAAGCAGAGTTTTACAGAGTATCATTTTTTTGGCATTGAGATTCCACAGGTGCTCTTCTCTGTGGATGAACAGAACCTTTTTTTGAAGAACTGAGATAGCAGTATGTAGTTTGATGTCTGCTTTCAGGTCCTTCCATCTCTACAGGCCCTTCTACTTCTGCAGCTCAGCCACACTCCAGCAGGAGCCTGGGAAGGGTCAAGGAGCAGCCTGAGAAGAAGCATTTCCGTGATGAACTAATGGTGAATACCCTGGACTGGGCCAGCAATCAGGTGCCAATACCAAAGGGAAAAGAATTCATGGCAAGTAGAAAAGGCGCAGACAGGCTGCAGAATGTAAGGAGAGAATTGCAGCAAAGTTCCTTGAGAAGGAATATTGCTTGAGGGAGGAAGATTTATGTGAGAGGTTTCTTGTGCCAGTGGCCACAAGAGTCCAAGCTCTTGCTGCACCCACACAACTACATCCTGAGTTTTCTTCCCCTCAGAAACTATATGCTGCAGACCAGCAATGCATTGGACAGTTCAGTGGTTGGGTTGCCCAGGCAAATCGAGATTTAACAGTAGCCGGATAGGGCAAATGGAATCCCTGCAAGCCTCCACCCTGCTGCAGCAGTGTCAAGTGCATGCTAAACATGCAAGAAGGGGAAAGGATAATAGGGAATCAGGGGACACGTAGAAATAGGGAATTTTTTTGTTTGCACTGATTTCACTGTTTCGCACTGTTCAATGTTTGTGTTACACACTTTATTTTATTACTGGTTTTGGTGTTGGTTTATTCGTGGTATGTTGGTGTTTCCTTGGAACCTGGCCTGCCTGACCATGCATTTTGTAATATATCCATGTCCACAAATAAACTTTCTTGATAAAATAAGAGACTACCATCACACATCATATCACATAATGAGTATTTCTTCAAAGAATAAAGATAGACATGATAAGGTACAACTGGGAAGTTGTAGCCCAACACAATTTCTCATAACATCTATTCACATTAATCCATAATGAAAATCTACAGTTTGTGTCACACAAACCGCCCCCCGCATAACCAGTTCTCTCATCTGCAATTAACAACTCATGACAATCACACAGCATTTGTAGTGTACAGCGACAGTACTTCATTCAACAGTAAAGACTGCAGAACAAATACAACCATAAATATACTAATCTCCCTCTTCCATTGGTCCATGAAAGTCCATAATGTGGATTTATAAAGCAACCCTGATTTGTTGCCTATGTGCATCCTGCTCCAGCTGTGACAGGTGCACTTTGTGACTGAGTGTACTGGTTCAGCAATTAAGTTTTTTCCACAGTGCACTATGAACAAAAGGCTAGAGTGCCTACAGCTGGAGAAAGCACTAGGAAGCATGGGATAGGCTGGTTTGAGTCAGATCTGTGTAATGCAGCATGGACAGCTGAGCACAGGATCAGAAATTCTAACGGGAGGATCAATATTCAGTGTGGACACTCAAGCCTGGGCTTAAAAACACCAAGCCTGTAGACTTGAGATCCACAGCCACTGGATTTACATTGCACTATAGACATACATTCAGAGGTTAAATGATTTGTAAAGGGTCAAATAGTAAGTCACTAGCAGAGTCATGGATAGCATTCATACCACCTAATGTCGTAACCTCTAAACCACATTCATTCCCTGAACATCTTCTCCAGTACTTAGGGTGTTACTAACCAAGATGTATTTTAGTTTACTAGACCAACTAATGAAGTGCACCATTGCACTCTTCAGAACTTACCTTAGCACAACCAGGACACATTAATGTGAAATAATATAGACAGCTCAGCAATGTAATCTAAACATCATATTATATGGCAGAATTTGTCACGCTTTAGAACATAATATACAATAATGTACTTAAGTTGACCCAATACCTAAATCATATTGTTTCAGTTTTAAAGAAACAGTGCTTTTTAGAAGTTTTTTTAAAAGCTTCACTCTTTAAAAACACTAACATTCTACAGCCAAGCTGTCAACATTTATATGGCTTTTGAGGTGACTTTTGCAGGAAAAAAAAAAAGTGAGTGAGCCACTAAATGCTCTGTTTCAGAGTAGCAGCCGTGTTAGTCTGTATCCGCAAAAAGAAAAGGAGGACTTGTGGCACCTTAGAGACTAAAATTTATTTGAGCACAAGCATTCATGCATCCGATGAAGTGAGCTGTCGCTCACGAAAGCTTGTGCTCTCACTTCATCAGATGCATTCATGTATCCAATAAAGTGAGCTGTAGCTCACGAAAGCTTGTGCTCAGATAAATTTGTTAGTCTCTAAGGTGCCACAAGTCCTCCTTTTCTAAATGCTCTGTATCTGTCAGTGCCAGGAACCATGATTTTAATTTGGCAGTGAACTATGCTTTCCATGTTTAGGCAATGTTTAAATCATAAATGATGCTTGTCCCTTTGAGTCATTTTGTTCTGATCTCCCTTTCTGCTGGTGAATGTTTGTTTCTTAATATGCCTATTGTACTTGAATTAAAATACATTCTTTGTGTTTCAGTTCTCTACAGTATTTTGTGTAATAAAACCTTGTCTACACACAATCTTGCACTGGTTTAGTTAAACAGCTTCAAACTTCTTTATGGAGATTTCTATTTCTCTTTAAAAGTGTCCACATCTTAAGCCTGTTCCTAATAGACTTAAGCTAAACTGCATTAACCAAAATAAGAGCTTCCACTCAGCTTTTTTGCACTGGTTTAACTGAATCAGTTTAAAGTTAAACCAGTGAATTAAACCAGTGCAACTCCCATGTTTTGATCAACCACTATGGCCTGGATATTTTATTTGAGGCTACTCAAACAACAGGGTAAACTATGTCCATACAACAATAGCTCTCCAATAAGCACAGAAGATTAGCCATATCATACCAAACCCTATCAGACATTCATTGACATTTCATGTTATGTCATTCTCAGCAAGCTGTGTGCACACAGAGTAAAAAGGTTTCCACTGAAAATATCTATGAAATCTATTGTTTCTCTCTCCAAGTGCTACCTAATCTGAGTTAATAATTCTAGGTGAAGCAATTTTATTTCCACCTGAAGTCTCATACACACTGATATCTTTGTCAGATCTTCTCGATCACTACAGGGACTTTGGTACCTAACTGCCTCTTTAGGTGCCTATGTCTAACATTTAGGTGCCACTGACATAACACCACCGCTTAGCAGCCACCTATCCCTGTAGGCATGTCAATTTCAGGTGGTAAGCAGGCACAAAACTGTGTAGATCCTGACACCTCCAAGCTGCTTGGAGCCCTAGATCATCCCTAAACACTAGAAGGATTCTCATACTATGTGTTCCCCTACCTATTTTATCTGCAAGGCCTGATCTGGTAAGCACACTCTGAACACACCAACCCCTACAAAAGCTAGCCACAGGCAAGAATATATTTGGGGCCGGCTGGGTGGTATATGTGTTATTATACCCTCCAGCCCAGTGGGCACTCTCCTGAGATGTGGAAGAACCAAGTTTGAATCCCATCTACTTGTTTTGGAGCAGGGACTTGAATCTAGGACGTCTGTCTCCTAGTGGCACGTCCCAACCACCAGCCTATTGAGTATTCTGAAGCAGATGTCTCTCAATTTCTCTTGTTGATGCTGTTCCATGTTGTGTAACTAATTAAATATTCATTGGAGCATTGAACCTGATGCTCTCAGATCCTCCTTGAGTGCCCGAACCACCGGAATATAGAGTCAATCTCTTGCTTTTTCTCCCTTGCTCTCTGGCCCACTGGCTAGAGTGGGGCAGGGTTTGGTCATAGTCTCTCTGGGGTTTGTTTTTTGCTTTTTGGGGTTGTTTTTGTTTTGCCTTTCTTGCAAAAAAAAGAAAAAAAAGGGGGGGGGGGGCTGACATAGGTTAGGCACCTAACTCCAGGACAGAGTTCATGGCTGTGAATCCTGAACAGAAGGAGGCATCTCCCTCCAGCCCAGAGTTAGGAACCTAACTATCTTTTGAGAGGCAGGGCTTAGGCTCTTTCCTCAGTATTTCTTACTAGCTCTCTTAAGCAGTTCTCAGCTCAGTTTGCTGGCTTCAGTGAGTCCATTTTTTTCGGTGCCTACCTCTCCCCACATCATGCACTGGGGAGCTTGGACTAATTCAGAACTGTACACATTGTAAAGATGAAGAACATGAACCAGATTCCATGGTAGTTTGGGTCAGACTTTCAAATCCATGATACTGGAGTGAGTTCAAAATTATGCAAAATGTGTTTGCCTATCTCTATTAGAAACCCTAACATAGAATTTCTCAACAAGCTTTTGTGACTCCTTCAAAAACAGGTCTAGAGAAATGGAATACTAGAAATCTGAAGGGCTCTTTTCAGCACCATAAAGACACAGCTTCTTTGGAGCTGCTCCAGCATTTTAACCTGATAAAGCTCCACATATGCCAAATGTTGATATGATAAAAGTACAGATTTATGAAGCATATTAGGTTTATAGATTTAGAAAGGCATTAAAATATCCACAGAATAAAAGCAATGGTTCTATTAATCATGTGATTATGGTGCAGACTAGTTTTATCAGCAAGAAAAATCTTGAATGTTGTCATCCCGGTTGAGTAAGGTTATGTCTACACTACGGAATTAAGTTGAATTTATAGAAGTCGGTTTTTTAGAAATCGGTTTTATATATTCGAGTGTGTGTGTCCCCACAGAAAATGCTCTAAGTGCATTAAGTGCATTAACTCGGCGGAGTGCTTCCACAGTACCGAGGCAAGCGTCGACTTCCGGAGTGTTGCACTGTGGGTAGCTATCCCACAGTTCCCGCAGTCTCCACTGCCCATTGGAATTCTGGGTTGAGATCCCAATGCCTGATGGGGCTAAAACATTGTCGCGGGTGGTTCTGGGTACATATCATCAGGCCCCTGTTCCCTCCCTCCCTCCGTGTAAGCAAGGGCAGACAATCATTTCGCACCTTTTTTCCTGAGTTACCTGTGCAGACGCCATACCACGGCAAGCATGGAGCCCGCTCAGGTAACCGTCACCGTATGTCTCCTGGGTGCTGGCAGACATGGTACTGCATTGCTACACAGCAGCAGCAACCCATTGCCTTGTGGCAGCAGACAGTGCAATACGACTGGTAGCCGTCCTCGTCATGTCCGAGGTGCTCCTGGCCACATCGGCCAGGAGCGCCTGGGCAGACATGGGCGCAGGGATTAAATTTGGAGTGACTTGACCAGGTCATTCTCTTTAGTCCTGCAGTCAGTCCTATTGAACCGTCTTATGGCGAGCAGGCAGGCGATACGGATTGCTAGCAGTCCTATTGTACCATCTTCTGCCGAGCAGCCATGAGATGTGGATGGCTTGCAGTCCTTTTGCACCGTCTGCTGCCAGCCAAAGATGTAAAAGATAGATGGAGTGGATCAAAACAAGAAATAGACCAGATTTGTTTTGTACTCATTTGCTTCCCCCCCCCCCACCCCGTCTAGGTGACTCATTCCTCTAGGTCACACTGCAGTCACTCACAGAGAAGGTGCAGTGAGGTAAATCTAGCCATGTATCAATCAGAGGCCAGACTAACCTCCTTGTTCCAATAAGAACAATAACTTAGGTGCACCATTTCTTATTGGAAACCTCCGTGAAGTCCTGCCTGAAATACTCCTTGATGTAAAGCCACCCCCTTTGTTGATTTTAGCTCCCTGAAGCCAACCCTGTAAGCCGTGTCCTCAGTCGCCCCTCCCTGCGTCAGAGCAATGGCAAACAATTGTGCATCTGAGTTGAGAGTGCTGTCCAGAGCAGTCACAATGGAGCACTCTGGGATAGCTCCCAGAGGCCAATACCGTCGAATTGTGTCCACAGTACCCCAAATTCGACCTGGCAAGGCCGATTTAAGCACTAATCCACTTGTCAGGGGTGGAGTACGGAAATCGATTTTAAGAGCCCTTTAAGTCGAAATAAAGGGCTTCATCGTGTGGACGGGTGCAGGTTTACATCGATTTAATGCTGCTAAATTCGACCTAAAGTCCTAGTGTAGACCAGGGCTAAGAGGTACTATTTAATTCAAGCTCTCTCTAAGGCTAAAATATTGAGAGTAGAATATAGGAAAATTAGGCTGTTTGTCAAAATATGTATTCTTTGTGTTCTCGGGTGCCTTAATTTTTGGTTGCCCAACTGAGCAACCACTTGCTAAAAATCAGGCCCTGCTAAGATTTCTCACGTTAGGCATCCAAATATTGAGAGACTAGTCACTTTTGAAAATCTTGGTCAATGTCTTCCTCCATTTGTTTGCCAGACTAACAGATAAGGCAATAAGTTGTTTGGAACTTTGTAATTAGTTGCACATTGGAAAGTATTTGCTAGAACGCTACCTGCTAGTACTCTTGAATAGATATTATAATTCAGCAGCTTCTTCTCAATTTTCAAGTCTATTCCCCTTTTGAGAGTGCTTATGTGTGGGAAATGAGCGTTCAGAACACAGAAAATTATAGGAGATGTGGGAACCATTTTGCAACCAAACCCAAAATCATAAACAGTGAATCTGGGTTTTGAGTACAGAACTGAAAGCCCCCAAACTATGTGCATGCAACTTTTAGGGTCCAACAACCCTTGGGTAAACCTCAAAGTTGTTTTGTTCTCTCTAACCAGGGACATGTTTTTTCAAGATGTGTGATTTTTTTATATAAAGAAACTTGGGATGTCAAGTCATATCTGGCTTGAATAAACCCTTACAGTTAATACTGCAGGTGCAGTTCCAGAGCTCACTCCTGCAAGGTTCTGTACAATCCCTGCACATGCATTTTGGCACCAGCTGGATTATTTGATTCAAAATGTTTAATTTTTCCTGAGGGACTTAATCTGTTTTTATGTTAGAACTTTATCTAATTTGACATGCCAAAATATCAAAAAGCAAACCAAAAATACCCAACAGATTGCATTTAATAGTTCCTTGGACAAATGTCATTTGAACATGAACTGATGAAAACTTTCTTGCTATTCACAGCACAATACTACAAGACAGCATTCCGGATTCTGCTTAGTGAACTAACAAACAGATTAATAATAAATGAGAATCTCAGAGGGCAAGCAGCCCATTTATAACTGCCTAATGGGTCTCCCTAAATAACACAGGTTGTACAAATAGAGTATTAGAACTCCGGAAATTGGAAAAGAAAAATATATTAAAAAAGAAAGAGCCCAGAATTGAAGTCCATTACTCAGAATGATGAACAAAATTGTGTTTTCCAAAACTCCATGTTAACATAGTCCTTCTCATTAACAAGACTAAATGTAAATGCGTATTTATTATGATTAAGTGAATATTAAAATGGCTTTGCACAGTGTAGTCACTTCCAGTAAGTGGTTTTGCTTAATTCTATCCAATCTGAACCAGCTATTAATATTGTAATCTCCACCTCCAGGAGATTTATGAGCAAAATTGCTTTTTTAGCCTTATGAAAAATTTTCAGCACCACAGAATATTTCAATGAAAAAACCCTCGGCACTATGGTCAGGATGGGAACGTCTGCACGGTTAGATAAACGTTTGTGAAGTATAGCCTACCAACACAGCTTAGACAAACACTATTGATCACTCTGAAATGCAGCATGGAAGAAAAATTACAGAGCAGCAGTGTTAAGGGCAAAAGCATTGCCCACTAAAGCTCCAGTTACAGATTTGCCAGCTCCACGTCAGTGGGCAACAAAAACAATCTGCACAGCATAGCCTGTTTGCTAAATAATATCTCCTTTGGTCTTTTCAATATCACACCACAAAAGCACAATCACATACACCACCACCACTCTCCTCATCTCAGGAAGTGCCAGATCTTAGAAAGACAATGATGTCCAACAAGAGACAAATGCCTCTCTTCTCTTGGAGTAGAATACAGTAGAGCACAGTAACTGTACAGAGTAGAGTAATTGGTTTAATCTGAGCTCTATTACAGTTACTCTGGAACAGGATATACCAAACCCCTAAAATGCCAGTAATGTGCGGGTGTACACAAAGCAAGAGATAGTCCCTGCCCCAATGAGCTTATGTTCTGAATAGACAAGGCAGATAGGTGAGAGATAGGAAGTATTGTTTTATCCACATTTTACAGATGGGGAACTGAGGCACAAGGGGATTAAGTGACTTGCCCAAAGTCATACAGGAAGACTGTGTCAGAGTGCAGAACACTGGATGGACACTCATTCTACAGTAGTAAAAATCCAAATAAATAAATAATGTTAACAAGCGGGACTGATGTCTGTGAAAGTGGAATGTAAACTCACTCACACACATTGTCTCTCTCCACCTTCCCCTGCCATGGGTTCAGACCTCTTCTAGTGCTTGAACTGATGGCCTGACAAGAAAGATTGCAGTTGTATTTCTCTGAGATGGCTGGATAGATTTTTATGAGCAGGGAGTTAATCTAATTGTGGATTGGAAACTATGTTATAGTCACCTTCCAGAGTAGTAATACCTTGCAGGCATTTGTCAGTTTTGGTCTTTACTAAGATAAAGAATATGAAATCCGATTCAAATGTTGCATGTATGCTGGACACATTCATTCTGTTCCCATATACAGCATGCCTAATATGATCATGTTTACATTATCTACTAGGGTAATGATTCTATAGTTGTGAGCCGATACCATGCTAGTCGAGCCCAAATGCATATTAAATTTATTTTTATATCTGAGAGTACATATGCATGAAGACCTGTTTTTCTTTTTTAAAGGAAGAAAATAATTGTTTTCCTTTTTAATTGGAATTTTCCCCTTTATATTGTAGATCAAGAGTTTCAAGCTTCTCCCAGCATCTATGATTTCCTTTAAAGTCAAATCTTAGTTTCAAGGCCACATCAAGTCTTGATTGCATTGACAACACAGAAAAATAAACTTTTTCAAAAAATAAAAATAAATTATAAACTAACAAAACTACCCAAGAATCTCAGCAATTCAGTTATATTGCCTAGCTAATGTGTTGGGAAGTATTTATGATGTATCTCCAGTATAAAACTGAAGCTTTAGCTTATTATAATTATTACAGGACAGAGAAAAAGTCACCAATAGTTTACAGCTTCTTAACCATTTAAGATATTTAGGATTGCAGAAAGTAACAACAAGGGATCGGTCTTGCACACACCTAAGCACTTGAGTGTCTCTACCATCTTGAGTTCTATTGACTACAATGGGACTATTCACATGGGGCTCAGTGCTGCAAGGTTCTGAGCATACTAGCCCCAAGCCAGCATAGCACTTAGCTCTGACATAAATTTAAGTCTGTGAAAGTCAATGGAGCTACTCCCATACTTACGGTGCAAAAGAGTGCTTTGCTGGGTTGGGACTAGAATGCTCAGCACCTTGCAGGATAGACCGCAGAAGACTGATCCAAAGCCCATTGAGGACAATAAAAAGCTTACCACCAACTTCAACAAGGTTTGGATCATGCCCATGATTTATAAAGCTACTCACATGTTAAACTGCTTCCCGGATCAGGCTCTGGAAGATAAAAGAAGGAAGAGAATGTATATCAGGGAGGAAGATATGGGATCAAGCATAGCCAGGGAGCAACAACTAGTCCAACAACATATAACTAATAGATCATCCTTTATTAAGATGTATTAAATACCCCATTTATTGAGTCACTATTTCTATTTTTAGAAATGCCTCCCTCCCTTTTCTTTCTTAGCTTTTATTATCACCTTTAAAAATCTGGACCTATGTATTTAGGCATTGCTCCAGTCAGTGTTGCACAGCTAAAGTCAGAGTCTCATTTCCAAGATGACTTTGGCATTTAAGGAAGGGTTTTTAAAAGTTCCTAGATGACTTTCGCTGGGGCTTAGGCCCATTTGAAAATCCCAAGTTTAGAAGCCTAAATCCCATTAAATTTTAATAAGCATCAAAGATCCTAGTCACTGTTGAAAACGGGACTTTATTTTTCTCAGCATTGCATAGTCTAAGTCTAAATACCTTTAGAAATGTGCGCCTTAGCTAACTGGTGAGATCTGAAGAGTATGCATGTATCGGCAAATATAAAGCTTTTTTGGATTGTGTGAAGATGATTTTAATTTCTTTCGCAACCAGGTTTTCAGGCTTGCTGAGTGGATGTTATTATTTTGGATGCTGTTATTTTTCTGGATGGATTCAGAGCCACTTACTTCTTCTGCAGAATAAAAGGGCAGTCATAAAAAAGCATGGCAATTTTATTTTTATATAATGGTTATGGTCAGGATTGTTTATTGGTAATTTATGGTTTATCTTCACCCAGTTTTTGTATTGCCATATTTCTGTCTTTTTGTGCAATCTACTACCAATGCCAGGAATTGTTTCACTAACTATGGCCATGTCTACACTACAAAGTTTGGTCAAATTAAGTTATGTCAGCATACAGCCAGCTACTTTTGTATATTGCCTAGGCATGCGCATATTTCAATGCCTGCATCGGTGCCTACTCATCACAAGTGATTGTGTTGATGGAAAATACAGTGCACCACAGCTATGTATCCCAGGGTGCCCCACGCCACTAGCTGGCTCAATACCTTGAGACACATTTTTGCAGTGTTTTGAGGGATACCAATTATTCACCCAGAGATTTCTGGGAAATCGGGTTCAAGCTCCCACCATGCTACTTTCCCATAATGCTTGTTCTGTCCCATAATGTTTACACCATTTTTAAAATCTCTCACAGTCCCATTTGCTGCTTTTCAGTGTGCACTGTCTCTCCAGCAGAAGCATAGACCATGCAGAGCAAAGTGTAGTTTTAATGGCCATTGCTAACATGGGAGGCCAGATTCTCCTATATTAGCACAACTTGAGTGAGTACTACTATACATGGACTTTCAATGAGGAAGATGTGGAGATGTTCAAATGCAATAAATGATAGACACAGCAAATAAAAATGCCAGGCTGCTGCTGGCATTCACAGAGCAGCTCCGCATGGTGGATTGCCTCTTCTGGGTCCAAGAAAAGAGAACTGATTGGTGGGATTGCATCGTAATGCAGGTTTGGGATGATGTGCAGTGGCTTTAGAATGTTCAGCTGCAAAAGGCTACATTCCTGGATGTGTGTGCCAAGCTCTCACCAGATCTCCAGTGCAGAGACACCAAATTTGAGCTGATTGACAGTGGAGCAGTGAGTGGTGATCAAAACTCTGAAAACTTGCAATCCCAGATTACTATCTGTCAGTGACCAATCACTGTGGAGACCATTATTCTCCAAGTATTTAAGGCTGTTAAATGTATTCTGTTGCGTAGGACTGCGACTCTAAGTTAACAAGCAGAAAATAGGGCATAGATTTGCAGCAATGAGGTTCTAAACTGCAGCGCGGCAATAGATAGCAAGCCTATCCCTGTTCTGGCACCACTCATTTTGCCAGTGAGTACATAACCAGAAAGGTATGCTTTTCTATGCTATAGAAGTGCTAGTGGGTTACCTGAAATGCTTCACTGATATCAGTGTGGGCTGGGCAGGGATGGTGCATGGTGCTCACATCTTTAAGAACACAGGCTTTTAAAAAAGGACTTTAAAAAGGCTGCAAGCAGAGACTTTGTTCCCCAGCTGGCACATTGTCAGGCGACTTTGCAACGTCAGTAGTGATTCTGTGGGACTGTGATGGGATTTATAGGACACACACTAAAACAGAGGGAGGCATGGAGCAGTACTGGGCCAGGGGGAGCCTGCCCCTCAAAGCTACGGGTCATACTCTAGGTGGAGTGATAGTTTAAAGGGGCACTGGTAGTGCAGTAACAAGGGGCAAGGAGCTACAGGCTGCACCCGGAAGTGAGACTAACAGCTGGAGCTGTGGGCAGAGTGACTGCAGGCTTGGTAAGACCACTCAGGAGCAATGATGCATATTCCCTCACCTTTTGGAGTGAGGAATCCATGAGAGGCCTTGAAGAACAGGACATTGTTGCGCTGGCAGACTGAGCTGACACTGCTAAGACTATGACTGCACCCCAAATGGGGCAGCCACAGCTAGTAGGAAGCAACCCAGTGGGGAGTGTAACTTGGGGTAGAACAAGTGGTCCAGACACTGCAACATTCTTTTAGGGCCCTGGGTCAGAACCTGGTTAAGTCGAAGGGTGCAGGTCCCCCTTCCCTCTGTCATGACAGAACCCCTAATGGCGGAAGAGGGAACACACAGGGAGACTGTGGCCTGCTGTATATGAACTGGCAGGGGCCTTTCTACAATGAGCAGATGGAAAGAACCGTGAAGCCACTGCCTGACCTCTAGGCCAGCCGGCTATCGGGCTGATCCAGTACAGGGATCTAGCCTATATCATGCTCTCCTGGCTCATGAAGCTGTACACTGGCTACGCTGACAGCACCAAAGAAAGATTCAATTAGCAGCTCAGCGGGCACAGGAATACCTCCCCATTATCATAGCTGCGTGTTGTATACTGCATGTCTATGAGACAAAGGCTACTGCCAGAGTGAAGGGATGAAGTAGATTGTCTGCTGAATTTGAACAGCAAGACACAAAGACTGTTAGAGCCAACTGGGGGCTATATAGCTGACAGAGACCTTAAAAGATCATTTTAACAGTAAGCCACAGCGATGTTGTGTGATGCTTTTATTAAATAGTGTGTCACAAGACTACACATGAGTGGATTATTGAATTATGAAGTCTAAGGCAGCTATAATGCCAGGTGTAAAATAAATACAGAGTTTCAGAAAAATAGAACTGTGCACACATAGAAACAGGGAACAAAATTAAAGTGCAAACACATAGGTAAAAACATTTTAGCAATACTGTAACAGGATGAATCATACTTTAAAATGCAAGTAAACAGGGAATATTTATGTAAAACTTATTACAGTGTAGTGCATGGTGGCTGATTCTGTGATTTGCACAGGACAGTGTAGATGTAGCTCTGGTTCTCCTTGTTTTCCCCTGGCTTGGAGCAGTAGGGGTAAGCATGCACACCATACCACCACTTGTTATGTTGCAGGGGCGGGATGGGACGGAGGGTAGGGAGCTGTGACCATGGAGTTCTCCATGGATTGGAAAGGTTGCTCAGTCTGGAACTTTAGGGATGAAGGCAATAGTGCACTGTAACATCAGAACGTATTGCCTGAGCAAACCCATGATGTCCCTGTGCATGTATCTTGCTCATGACATATTTTGATATTAGAAAGGCTTTTGACACAGTTCACATGATTTTATAAGAAAACTAGGGAAAGTGATCTAGATGGAATTATGACAAGGTTGGTGCACAACTCTTTGAAAAACTGTACTTAAAGACTAGTTATTGATGATACGCTGTCAAAGTGCGAGAGCACATCTAGGGGGATCCAGCTGGGGTCAGTCTTGGGTCTGATACTATCTGATATTTTCATTAATTACTTGGATAGTGGAGTGGAGAGTATGCTTATAAAGTTTGCAGTGGCACAAACCTGGGAGGGGGTGCAAGTATGTTGGCGGACACAATTAGAATTCAAAACAACCTTAAATTGGAGAATTAGCTGAATTCCATAAGACAAAATTCAATAAAGACAAGAACAAAGTTCTACACTTAGGAAGAAAAAATAATCAAATGCACAACTACAAATGTGGAGAATAACTGGCTAGGTAGTAGTACTGCTGAAAAGGATCAGGGTTATAGTGAATCACAGACTGAATATGAATCAACAGCATGATGCAGCTGCAAAAAAGGCAAATATTCTGGGGTGTACTATGTAACTGTCATATGTAAGACAAGGGAGGTAATTGTCTTGTTCTATTCAGCACCGATGAGGCCTCACCTAGAGTACTGTATCCAATTATGGTTATCACACTTTAGGAAAGATGTGGACAAATTAGAGAGTCCAAAGTAGAGCTACAAAAACATACATACATAAAGTTTAGAAAACCTAACCTGAAAGGTAAAAATATTAGGCATGTTTAGGTCTTGAGAAAAGAAAATTGAGGAGTGACCTGCTAACAGTCTTTAAATATGTGAAGGGCAGTTATAAAAAGAGGATAGTGATCAGTTTTTCTCCATGTCCTCCGAAGGTAGGACAAGAGGTAATCAGCTTAATCTGCAGCAAGAGAGATTTAGCATAGATATTAGGAAAAACTTGGTAAATATAAGGTAGTTAAGCACTGGAATAGGATTCCAAGAGAGGATGTAGAATCCCCACAAATCACTGGAGGTTTATAAGAACAGTTTGGACAAACTGTCACATTTTGGGTTGCAATCCAGACTATTAAGGGGTTGTGTCACCACCTGCCCTGTAACCCTAGGTGCCTTAAATGTTCTGCTGCTGTGGCTCACATCCTGGACATCAACAGCCAGCAGACAAGCATGAACTGAGTGTCTCTGTGTTAAGCACCCCTGGTTCAGCAATTCTGAGTCCAAAATCCTGCTTGTTACACCACAGCCACACTCTGGTCTTCCCAAGCTTGGGTTAGTACTAGCCAAGTGACCCCAACAAACTCCCAGTCCCAAGTTTCCCCAAAGTCATTTGCCCTAAAGTATCAAGTGCTATCCTGACCACTCGGAGAAATAAGGTTCATTTGCTCCTTCAAAGAGACAATACCCATCAGCTTGCCAGATTAACTGGAGTTGTTAATTACTTCCTTTCAAATACAGCACTGGTTTGGTTTAGATTAAAACAAATCAAATGTATTAAACAACAGAACATAGGTTAAGTGATGGCAAGTAAAAGAAATAAAGGTTGAGGTGGTTACAAACAAATGGAAGTGGAAACATGCATCTAGAAGTCTAAATAAATCTAGTGAGTTACAGTCTGTAAAATGGCTTTCCCCTCACCAATGTATTCTTTGTTCACCTTGGCTGATTATCTCTCAGCTAGGACCTTCCCCAGATATATGAGGTGCTGGTTTCTCTTGTTTTCTTAGGTGAAGGGTCAAGATGGAACCTTTGGGAATATAAGTGTAACCCTTCTGCCTGTCAGAGTTGGCAGCAACAAGGGCCGGGTTCAATATCTAGGGGTTCCATTCCAATAACACAATGCAAAACCGGCTCGAGCCCCCACCCAGTGACCTGGGACAAATATATACCACCCCCACCGGGCGCCTCCAAGAGGCAATACTTCCCCTCTGGCAAGCACAGAGTCTGAGTGTAACAAAGCCTTTTAATAAGAGAGAGAAACAATGTGGCATTATGTTGGGGAAACACCACCAACAGAATTCATAACACAACCCATGAGCAAAAAACCCACCCCAAGCAAATTGGGGTGTGTCCTTTCCCTTTGGTTCTTGAGTCCAGCAACCCAAAATCACCCAAAGTCCCAAAAGTCCAATGACCCAAAAGTCTCTGTCCCTGGTCAGGACAGCCCCAGAGTTCGAAAGTTTATCTACAGAGTTTTATCTCCCAACCTGGTTTAAGGGGCACCTTACATGGTCCAAAGCTGCTGGCCCCACCTCTCCATGGGGCTCCGCTCTGCCAACAGCCCCATGAGCTGCTCTAGGCATCTGACAAACCGCTCTGCTCCACAAGCTGCTCTGCTCGCTGTCCTGCAAACTACAATGCTCTGCCAGCCGTCCCGCAAACTGCTCTGCTCCACAAGCCGCTCTGCTCACCATCCCACAAACTGCTCCACCATATATCTTCAGGCTCCCCTACTACTTAACACAACACTCAGTGATTTCAGCTCTTAGTAAGTTCAGCTCTTTTGTGATTTCAGCTTGTAGTAGGGGAGCCTCAGTGCTGGTGCACCATTAGCCCAAAATGAATTCAGCTCAGCAGCCTGTAATTAGACTCCTAATGGAATCAAAATTAGCTCTGATATTCCACAGTGGGGGAGGAGGAGGGGGAGAGAAGGAAGTACAATTAGCATGTAAGGCCCTCACCAGGGGGCCCATGCTACCAAGTATTAATACCTGTCCCCAGCCTCTCTCAAGTCACAGAGTTTTGGAACCCATGTCTCTTGCCTAGCGAGTGCTACTTAGTTGATGGCGAGTCCCTCCATCAAAACAAAAGGCCAAGTACAGTTCCACTGTCCTTGATTCCCATAATCAGGGTAATAACAATTTATTCTTCCTGCCCCAATAACAGAGACACTGGGGATCCTACAGCAGCCAAAGTGACCATTTGGGCAGCTATGGCCTCATTCTAGGTGGGGTGGGTGTGCCTATGCAAATGAGATTGGCCCCAGAAGTTCTTTTCCACAACTTGCCACACCTCACACCAGATGTCAGGGTGGAGCTCATCCTGACTCTGCTTACATCAGGGACAGAGAGAGAATTGTCATTGTTCTCAAAGTTAGGAAGATCTCCTGAGGATTCAGTCTCCTGTGTCACTCGGGGGTACAAGAGCCATCTTAATTCTCTGTCTCAAATTTAACCTCACGACAACCCCCTGGTTTGCCTGATACCTTTGTTTGTGGTTAATATGTAAACTGAGGTTAAGCTAACAGTCCTTTGTCTAGGACAGACCTGCCTATAAACCTTTACCTAGGCTAGGCTAAAAGAAAAGGAGTACTTGTGGCACCTTAGAGACTAACAAATTTATTTGAGCATAAGCTTTTGTGAGCTACAGCTCACTTCATCGGATGCATCCAGTGGAAAACACAGTGGGGAGATTTATGAACATAGAGAACATGAAACAATGGGTGTTACCATACACACTGTAACCAGAGTGATCACTTAAGGTGAGCTATTACCCGCAGGAGAGCGGGGGGGTGGAACCTTTTGTAGTGATAATCAAGATGGGCCATTTCCAGCAGTTGACAAGAACGTCCGAGGAACAGCAGGGCGGGGGGAGGGAGGGATAAACATGGGGAAATAGTTTTACTTTGTGTAATGACCCATCCACTCCGAGTCTCTATTCAAGCCTAAGTTAATTGTATCCAGTTTGCAAATTAATTCCAATTCAGCAGTCTCTCGTTGGAGTCTGTTTCTGAAGTTTTTTTGTTGAAGAATTGCCACTTTTAGGTCTGTAATCAAGTGACCAGAGAGATTGAAGTGTTCTCCAACTGGTTTTTGAATGTTATAATTCTTGACGTCCGATTTGTGGCAATTTATTCTTTTATGTAGAGACTGTCCAGTTTGACCAATGTACATGGCAGAGGGGCATTGCTGGCGCATGATGGCATATATCACCTTGGTAGATGTGCAGGCGAACGAGCCTCTGATATTGTGGCTAACGTGATTAGGCCTATGATGGTGTCCCCTGAACAGATATATGGACACAGTTGGCAACGGGCTTTCTTGCAAGGATAGGTTCCTGGGTTAGTGGTTCTGTTGTGTGGTGTGTGGTTGGTGGTGAGTATTTGCTTCAGGTTGGGGGGCTGTCTGTAAGCAAGGATTGGCCTGTCTCCCAAGATCTGAGGGTCGTCCTTCAGGATAGGTTGTAGATCCTTGATGATGCGTTGGAGAGGTTTTAGTTGGGGGCTGAAGGTGGTGGCTAGTGGCGTTCTGTTATTTTCTTTGTTGGGCCTGTCCTGTAGTAGGTGACTTCTGGGTACTCTTCTGGCTCTGGATAAAAGATGGAGGCACGTAGGTAGGCATAGTGGTCAGTAGGTTTCCGGTATAGGGTGGTGTTTATGTGACCATCGCTTATTAGCACTGTAGTGTCCAGGAAGTGGATCTCTTGTATGGACTGGTCCAGGCTGAGGTTGATGGTGGGATGAAAATTGTTGAAATCATGGTGGAATTCCTCAAGGGCTTCTTTTCCATGGGTCCAGATAATGAAGATGTCATCAATGTAGCGCAAGTAGAGTAGAGGCATTAGGGGATGAGAGCTGAGGAAGTGTTGTTCTAAGTCAGCCATAAAAATGTTGGCATACTGTGGGGCCATGCGGGTACCTATACCGGAAACCTATTGACCGCTACTCCTACCTACATGCCTCCAGCTTTCATCCAGACCACACCACAAGATCCGTTGTCTACAGCCAAGCTCTACGATACAACCGCATTTGCTCCAACCCCTCAGACAGAGACAAACACCTACAAGATCTCTATCAAGAATTCTTACAACTACAATACCCACCTGCTGAAATGAAGAAACAGATTGACAGAGCCAGAAGAGTACCCAGAAGTCACCTACTACAGGACAGGCCCAACAAAGAAAATAACAGAACGCCACTAGCCACCACCTTCAGCCCCCAACTAAAACCCCTCCAACGCATTATTAAGGATCTACAACCTATCCTGAAGGACGACCCTCAGATCTTGGGAGACAGGCCAGTCCTTGCTTACAGACAGCCCCCCAACCTGAAGCAAATACTCACCACCAACCACACACCACACAACAGAACCACTAACCCAGGAACCTATCCTTGCAACAAAGCCAGTTGCCAACTGTGTCCACATATCTATTCAGGGGACACCATCATAGGGCCTAATCACATCAGCCACAATATCAGAGGCTCGTTCGCCTGCACATCTACCAATGTGATATATGCCATCATGCGCCAGCAATGCCCTCTGCCATGTACATTGGTCAAACTGGACAGTCTCTACGTAAAAGAATAAATTGCCACAAATCAGACGTCAAGAATTATAACATTCAAAAACCAGTTGGAGAACACTTCAATCTCTCTGGTCACTTGATTACAGACCTAAAAGTTGCAATTCTTCAACAAAAAAAACTTCAAAAACAGACTCCAACGAGAGACTGCTGAATTGGAATTAATTTGCAAACTGGATACAGTTAACTTAGGCTTGAATAGAGACTGGGAGTGGATGGGTCATTACACAAAGTAAAACTATTTCCCCATGTTTATCTCTCTCCCCCCACCCCCCCATTCCTCAGACATTCTTGTCAACTGCTGGAAATGGCCCACCTTGATTATCACTACAAAAGGTTTCCCCCCCACCGGCTCTCCTGCGGGTAATAGCTCACTTTAAGTGATCACTCTGGTTACAGTGTGTATGGTAACACCCATTGTTTCATGTTCTCTATGTAGATAAATCTCCCCACTGTATTTTCCACTGAATGCATCCGATGAAGCTCACGAAAGCTTATGCTCAAATAAATTTGTTAGATTCTAAGGTGTCACAAGGACTCCTTTTCTTTTTGCGAATACAGACTAACACGGCTGCTACTCTGAAATCTAGGTTAGGCTATCTTCTTAAATATAAAAAGAAAAAGGAGTACTTGTGGCACCTTAGAGACTAAACAATTTATTTGAGCATAAGCTTTCGTGAGCTACAGCTCACTTCATCGGATGCATACTGTGGAAAGTATAGAAGATCTTATTATATACACATAAAGCATGAAAAAATACCTCCTCCCACCCCACTCTCCTGCTGGTAATAGCTTATCCAAAGTAACCACTCTCCTTACATTGTGTATGATAATCAAGGTGGGCCATTTCCAGCACAAATCCAGGGTTTAACAAGAACGTCTGGGGGGGGGGGGGTAGGAAAAAACAAGGGAAAATAGGCTACCTTGCATAATGACTAAGCCACTCCCAGTCTCTATTCAAGCCTAAGTTAATTAACAACTCTTCCTCAGCTCTCGTCCCCTAACGCCGCTACTCTACTTGCGCTATATTGATGACATCTTCATCATCTGGACCCATGGAAAAGAAGCCCTTGAGGAATTCCACCATGATTTCAACAATTTCCATCCCACCATCAACCTCAGCCTGGTCCAGTCCACACAAGAGATCCACTTCCTGGACACTACAGTGCTAATAAACGATGGTCACATAAACACCACCCTATACTGGAAACCTACTGACCGCTATTCCTACCTACATGCCTCCAGCTTTCACCCTGACCACACCACACGATCCATCGTCTACAGCCAAGCTCTGCGATACAACCGCATTTGCTCCAACCCCTCAGACAGAGACAGACACCTACAAGATCTCTATCAAGCATTCTTACAACTACAATACCCACCTGCGGAAGTGAAGAAACAGATTGATAGAGCCAGAAGAGTTCCCAGAAGTCACCTATTACAGGACAGGCCTAACAAAGAAAATAACAGAATGCCACTAGCCGTCACCTTCAGCCCCCAACTAAAACCCCTCCAATGCATTATTAAGGATCTACAACCTATCCTGAAGGATGACCCAACTCTCTCACAAATCTTGGGAGACAGGCCAGTCCTTGCCTACAGACAGCCCCCCAACCTGAAACAAATACTCACCAGCAACCACATACCACACAACAGAACCACTAACCCAGGAACCTATCCTTGCAACAAAGCCCATTGCCAACTGTGCCCACATATCTATTCAGGGGACACCATCACAGGGCCTAATCACATCAGCCACACTATCAGAGGCTCGTTCACCTGCACATCCACCAATGTGATATATGCCATCATGTGCCAGCAATGCCCCTCTGCCATGTACATTGGTCAAACTGGACAGTCTCTACGTAAAAGAGTAAATGGACACAAATCAGATGTCAAGAATTATAACATTCATAAACCAGTTGGAGAACACTTCAATCTCTCTGGTCACGCGATTACAGACATGAAAGTCGCTATTTTACAACAAAAAAAACTTCAAATCCAGACTCCAGCGAGAAACTGCTGAATTGGAATTCATTTGCAAATTGGATACAATTAACTTAGGCTTGAATAGAGACTGGGAGTGGCTTAGTCATTATGCAAGGTAGCCTATTTCCCCTGTTTTTTTCCTACTCCCCCCCCCCCCCAGACGTTCTTGTTAAACCCTGGATTTGTGCTGGAAATGGCCCACCTTGATTATCATACACAATGTAAGGAGAGTGGTCACTTTGGATAATCTATTACCAGCAGGAGAGTGAGTTTGTGTGTGTGGGGGGGGGGGGGGGTGAGAAAACCTGGATCTGTGCTGGAAATGGCCCACCTTGATTATCATACACATTGTAAGGAGAGTGATCACTTTAGATAAGCTATTACCAGCAGGAGAGTGGGGTGGGAGGAGGTATTTTTTCATGCTTTATGTGTATATAATAAGATCTTCTATACTTTCCACAGTATTCATCCAATGAAGTGAGCTGTCGCTCACGAAAGCTTATGCTCAAATAAATTGGTTAGTCTCTAAGGTGCCACAAGTACTCCTTTTCTTTTTGCGAATACAGACTAACACGGCTGTTACTCTGAAACCTTCTTAAATATGTTCTAGTAACATTATACAGAGGAAATTCATAACTTGACATATGAGGTTAACAAATGCATTTGACAGTGATATTAATGACCAGTGTGCTATTAGTTTTCAAATGATACCTTAACAAAGCATATTTTATACAAACATCATTGCAGTAGTGTGTAGGGTGTGAATACAAGGGTGTTTAGGGTCACACAGATATCTGTCATGGATGGCCCAGGTTTACTTGGTCCTACCTCAGTGCAAGGGGCTAGACTTGACTTATCAAGGTCTCATCTAGCGCTACATTTCTACAAGTTCCTGATGCACCTCAGTCCTTTTCCCTCTCCTGCAGCAACCGCTCTCTCCAGTCTCAGTCCTTCTCCATGGTCATTATCGTATGGGCTCTCCAAGCCCCGAGTTTACAGTCAGAGGCCATAGAAGAATGAAGGATCTCACAGAACATATCCTCCCTAATCTGCTTCTTTCTCTTACTGATCAGGAGATATTTAGAAGGCACGAAGGGGGCATCTCTCAAGGCTATCATGACAGAGGCTTCTGATTAAAATGGACATACACACCATGAAGTTGACAGCCACAATGGAAAGGGAAGAAGTTTCAAAACTCCCTTACATTATTCCAATAACACGAAATGCAGTCACTTCAGCTTTGGAGTGCCTCACTACAGCACTGCTCCACAGCTCAAGCCATGGCAAGAACAGACTAGTCTAACAGGGAGGAAGAGTGTGTTCTGGTGGATTGAAGATTTAAATGTTGGGCACCCAGGTATGAGAAAAGTGAGAGTGAGGTGCATATTGTCAATATTATCACAGGCAGAGGTGATTTGGGGTGATCTCACAACCCTGGAGGGTGACAAAGGCACAGAAAACCCAGCTGCTACTGGCACCGTGAAGCTGCCCAGACCCATATGCTGCTAGCCTATGCAGTGTGCCAGCAGAACTCATCACAGTGCAGCAGGGGAAAGTCTCCTGTTGTGGAGGAGGAAACAAAGCTGCCATCCCTAGAAATCTTCAGGAGAGGATTGCAGAGCATCTCCATGAAAGTTTAATTGAGATCACTCACGAAGATGAGAGAGATCACCATTCAGATAAATAAAGTACTCTTCCACATCCTCTCCCCATTTGTCCAACAAGGGGAAGAACTGAACAGCAGACATTGACTACCTCTGAGTTTGTTCTACGTCTACCGAGCAGAGCACAAGGATGTGATGTGGATTGTGTGTGTCAGGCTGCCATATAACTTTTTTGATTTTATTCTCTAACATTTCATATTCTAACATACAAGTGAAGAAAGCAATCAAAAGCCAATGGCTTTGTTCTCTATACTTATAGATGGAATGGGCACCATTTTTAAATGGGGAGAAGGGACAGAGATGAGGTTTTGGGTGAGAAAAAGTTTAAAAATGGAAAAGATTATAAGGAATAATGCATGTACACTCCTCTCCGCACTCCCTTTCCCTTCACCACCAGGCACATCTGTACTCACCTGGTGGGCCTGGCTTGACTCCACCAGGGTTTCAAACAGCCCTGGCTTGCTGCATGGTTTGAATCCTCTATATCACCTCCCCCTACTCCTGATGTTCGAAGCAGAGGTCTCCACCTACAGATTATGCAAAGTGCCCCAGTCAAATATGGAGTGCTGATGGGATCTCTGCCAACTATGGGATGTAGGTTCTGGTAGAAGTGGCAGATCTGTGGGGTAGCACCAGATTTGTTGTCCTCCCTTACCTTGTGGTATGCCTCATAAAATTCCTTTGCTTTCATGTGGCACTGCTGCTCATCGCTATCATGCCTTCTTTCAGCATCCTCTCTGCAATCTGCACATAGATGTCAATATTTCTATGGCTGTTCCATAACTGTGCTGCCACAGTCTTTTCTCCCCACAGGCCAAGGAAATCCAGGAACTTCTTGCCTGCTCTAGGCAGAAGCAGATCTAGCAGCTCTGTTCATGTGAAGCTGGTACGGTCGGATGAACACAACTAAGACAAGGTGGTAGGTGTACTCACCAAGGTAAGCAATGAGGGGAAAGCATGTCAAAAATATGTGGGAGGTTTTAAGTAGGTTGAGCATGGCTGTGTGTTGCTCAGGGAGGTGACATTATTGCATTGCTGTAACAGGATGCTTATGTCAGCAGGACCCAAATTTTGGTGTAGACACACCATGCACACCTACATCAATACAAGACAAATTAGGTCAACCTAACTTTGTAAGGTAGACCAGGCCTATGCCTTTCTAAAGTGGTGGTACAATTATAATGGTACAAAAACAACATGTGCATATTTTTGCTTTGTTGTCTGTTATCATCATCTTTGTTGTTTTCTTCCAGACACATGCTCTTTTCCAGGGCTGCAATGCTCTCGCTATGGTCCAACTGTGCCTAGCTAAAGAATGATGTCTATACTGCAGTTAAAAACCCACGGCTGGATCATGCCTGCTGACTTGAGCTCATGGGGCTCAGGCTGCAGGGCTGTTGAATTGCAGTGTAGATATTTGGGCTTGGCTGCAACCCGAGCTCTGGGATACCCCCTTTCCCCCCACACCTCTCAGGGCCCTGGAGCCCTGGTGCCAGTCCGAGCCAGAATCCAAATATCTACACCACAGTTAAACAGCCCCTTAGCCCAAGCCCTGTGAACCCAGGCCAGCACAGGCCAGCTGCTTGTTTTTAATTGCAATGTAGACATACCCTATATTCCTTCCAACTTTCTCACTTCAGTAAACATGGTGTTGCCTGACGTGTACTCTGATTCAAGAAAGCTCTTATGCATGTATTTAAGTTCATCCCTATTCAGGGCAGTACGTCAGCATGTGATTAACATTAGGCACAAGTTTAAGTACACTTTTTTCTCAACATAAATCAAGAGAGTACTAATTAGGTCTCAAGCTTTTTAATGACTATTAAAGTCAATGATATATGACTGATGAGCAGAACAAAATTAATCAGATAGCCTATTGAATGAGTGTAGATGTGACTGGGATACACTCATGTGAGCCAAGAACACAGTAATCCATCACAGGTAGAATTAATTGTTGGACGAGCATTTGCCTAGTGATCAAATTGAGTTTAAGTCTTTCCTGTTGTTCAGGATATTCTGGAAAACAGATGGCTTTATTTACAGCATTGTGTCATGTTAAACAAAAACAAAAAAAAAGTCAAACTTCACAGAGACTGGTAGCAAACTAAAGTTATCATTATGTGACAACTATTCTGTGACTTATGAGTACATGGTGCCAGCCCGTTTTGTTGCTGACAGCTGCCAACATAATAATTAGCATCCTAAATAGGTTTTGTGAGAATGAGTTAGGTATCTGCCTACCCCCCACAAAGTGGGGATGGGGGATGATAATTTTTAGCCCAGCTGTTAGAGCACTCACCTGGGATACAGGAGACCCAAGTTCAATTCCACCCTCTGGCTGCGGGGAAGTCTCACAGGGTGGATTGAGCCCTTTAAGAAGGAATTGGTCCAGCCCACCTGTGCCTTGTTAATAGCCTCTCAATGGGGCCATCTGGTTTTTATAAAGAACCAGAGGAGGAAGCCATGGCAAAGAGCGAAAAAGGCTTCTGCAGGGAGGATCCTATGATACCAAGGGAGTTTTGAGGCCATATGTTAGGGAGGCGGAGGTGCCCAGTTAAAGTGGGAGGGGAGAAGAACTCATGTCAATAAAACCAGACCTGGAGAAGGGGTAGTACTGAACAGAGAAAAGCCCTTAAGTTTGAGGAGTCCAAAAGAGGAAACCGAAGCAGGAGACTGCAAAACCCACCCCAGGACAATCTCTCCTGTTGAAGCTCTTCCACTGTGGATAAATCATTAAAGAGTCACTGGGTGAGAGAGAGAGAAAGACTGTAGTCCAGTTGTTAGGGCAGCCAGCTGGAAAACCCAGTCCCTCTGTTCCAATCTCCTTTTCATTATTTATCACCCACATCAGAATATTCCATAGTTCAGTGGTTGGGGCACTCTCCTGAAATGTGGAGACCCCCCTTCAAATCCTCTTCCTGCCCCCACCCTCAGGCAGAGAGTGGGGAATTGAACCTGGGTCACCACATCTCAGATGAGGGCTCTAACCACTAGACTAGAAGTTCTAAGCGGAGGCATCAGCTCATCCTCTGGCTGCCACATTTTTTAAATGGGACCTTATCCAACAGATGACCTCTGAGCATGCCTATGGGATCAGGCCCTTCACATGACGGCAGCTAATCATATCTTTCCCTGGTTCATGATCACTGGGGAGACTGGTGTCTAAACAGCTAGAGTCAGGCAGCAGTGTGCATGCCCAGAGGCAGAGACTTTTACCCTGAACATTTAGGCATTGAATTAGTTTAGGTGCTCACAGAGTTTGGCAGGAGTTTTGGGGATCACAATGGAGCCACAAGCTAGGATTTAGGTGCCTAAATCTGGAGTATAGGCACCTAAGTACCTTTCTGAATCACATCGAACCCCTTCAAAGTAAATCGATATGGAGATATGGAGACAATTTCATTATATACACACTGTATTAGTATTTTGAAGAGTTAGTCTCCTTAGTCTTTTCTTCTCCTTGAAAGAGATGGAATCAGTGTTCCCTGAAAATAACCTATTTATCCTATCTTGGTTCTTTACCATGCTCATCACTGGAGCAGAGTAGCTCATTAAGCAACATGACTAACATCTGTTTGCATTCTCTGGGGGAGAAGTATGATAAGTGAAATGTTTTGTTTTGGTAAGGGATTTTTGTTTTTAAATGTATATGTTCAAAGTAGACTTTTGGCAACATTTCTGATACCATATTACATCATCTTCTGGCACATCTAATTTAGGGCCTGATGCTGCAAACTTTAATGTGCTCTGCAGCCAAGTACAACTTAATTCTAAATTAAATGGTGATTTAAAATCCCCTCCAAGGGCCCAGTTTTGCCACATATACTCATTCACTTCTACATCTTCCTAGTATTATTTAAGACTGTTTTCCACATCTGTTTTTTTTTTTGGTCTACTATTTAGTATCACTTTACATATTTCCTCACTTCAAACTAGTTTGTTGTCCAAGTAAAGGAAAGCCTTAAAAGCCTGTTTCTACAACCCTTACTCGGAGAGTAATACTTTACTCAAAAGTAGTTTGTGAAGGGTGACCCTCACCAGAAGGGCCATCTAGTGGTCAGACATGGTTGTGGAAGGTGGTCCCCCTTTCCTCTACAACTCCATTCTGTGGGGTCAGTCCTTTCTCTTATAGTTCAGCCCTCCAACCAGGTTCAGCCCTCCAACTTTTGGAGTATACAGAAAGAGACGTCCAACAACAGAGAAGACTTTTGGTGCCCACAAAGCTTTAGTGCTTTCTCCTTAGCTTCAGGACTTAACCTCTGGACCCATGTGCATTCAGGGCTTTCACAGCTGGAATCCCCACAGAGGGGTAGACTCTTTATTATCGCACTTTTAGGGGTTTGTAGAGAACCCTAGGCAACCCTTTCCACTGGGCTTTAATCTAGGGCCCAATAGTAGGCCATTAAGTTCTGCTCCCTGGATTACTGCTACCTAAATTTCCCTTCTGCTTCTGCCCCAAGGTAAGTTTAAAGCACTAAACAGAAAATAAAGTTTGACCTTCCCTAACAATCACCAGTCTCTCTTTTGCAAGCTTGGTCAACTCTCAGGCAATAAGAGATCCTAGGCTGTGACTCTCCCAGAGCAAAGATCTGCTCCCTTCTACTGCTTGTCTTCTTAGGAGCTCTGCTGCTTCTCCTTTTAAGCTCCACCTCCAGCTTGTGCAGGCTTTGCTGATGTGGCCAGGTAGGCCACCTGAGCTCGGAGCTCCTTCTTAACCCCGTGTTTTCCAGTGTGGTGTTTGTATACTTCATCACCTAGTCCTACTAAAATGAAATTAAATTTACCTTGGTGCAATTGATTTTGAGTAATTCCACTGACTTCCACAGTCACCAATGTGCTGAGAGGAATTTCCCTATGTTTAGCCACCCTGCTTGGTTCCATGCATGTACCACACTGCAGAGGTACAACTACATGGAAAAATTTGGGGTGTGTGAAAATATGAAATAAACTGGGGATGGAAAGGATGCAGAGATCCCTAAATCCACAATGAGGGACTGGGAGACATTAACAAGATAGTAAAAAATAGGATGGTGGCATAAACTTGAGTAGCTGTGGCTATCCTACAGGGGGTGACCCTGATGCAGTTCATATTTACATTCTAGAAAGAAGTAGGAGGAGAGCCAAGGAAAGCAAAGAGCTCACAATCCTCTGAAGGCCTTTTCCAGTTGTCCTAGCCTGGGGGTCCTTGAGTCCGGCCAGTCAAGCTTGGCGATATTTCCCAACAGCTCCTTAAAAGCCTGAGAAAAGGGTGGGTATCCTGAGCTTGCCCAGCTCCTAAGAGTGCTTTAAGTGGGATTATCATACAGTATGATTGCATCAAAGAGTTCCATAATCACAACCTTTCTAATCAGGGCCTGATGCATTATTTATTTTCTCAAATTAACAGTCATATCATGTGCAAATTAAAAGCTACTTGATTCATCCCATTATTTTTATAAACAGTAGCAAGTGCAGTTATTACAGGAATAACTATGGGGGAAAGTGTTTACTATGGAATACTTAAAGTGGATCCCTTTACATACTTTTATTTTTCACTGTTAAAAAAATCCAGCTCATTGACAATTCAATTACAGATAGTGTGGTAGCAGGGCAATCAAATGCAAATTTTGCCATAAAATATACAGTTTTACTATAATAATTGCTTAAATTGTCCTTTTAAATGGTAAATAATACACATTTCTGATACACATAGTACTTCAAGTAACTCAGATTAGCAGTTTTAAAGGACTGCTTTCCATTGTCTGTGTAATTGTAAAAACTGTTTGATTTGGCAATAAATAAAATATAAGGAACCAAATTGGCTGTGATGCAAACTTTTATTAACTTTAAATGTAGTATTTATCATAGCTAATTTGAGGAAGGATTATGCCAGCCATTGGCATGTAAAATATCCAAGATGGCTTAAAATTACATTCAACTATTTCAATTCACAGCTACACCGCTCTGCAAAATTGCTACAATGAGGCACTTAACATTCTCAAATCATCTTTGATAGTAAATAATAGTAAATAGTAAATAGTTTTCAGGAGGGTTATTTTTAAAAAGGAAGGAAGGAAATACATGTTAAATTATTCAAATTGAACAGAATCCGTGTGATTACTATGTTCCCCCCCACACACACACACATACACACACTTCTGATATTCTATAAAAGTCAAAACCACTCTCTGCTTTCATTACAAAATAAAATAGATCGAGCCTTTTCATTGCAGAAGTAGCCTTGAAAATGTAAGCTTAGTGTTGCTATTGTAGGACAAGTAAACGTGGCTCATATAAAGATACAGGAGCCAACCCGATAGAATTCTTTGAAAGATTTAACACAATGGATAAAGGAGCACTAGTAACAGTTTATTGAAGGCTTCCCAGTGCTTTTATGAAATAGTCTCACAAGAAGCTACTTAGGAAAGCTGGTCACCATGGTAAGAAGTAAAGTCCTGTCATGCATTAACACCTGGTTAAATTATTGGAAATAGGGTGACCAGATGTCCCAATTTTATAGGGACAGTCCTGATATTTGGGGCTTTTTCTTATATAGGTGCCTATTACCCCCACTCCCTGTCCTGATTTCTCACACTTTTTATCTGGTCACCCTAAGTGGAAGACAACTTAAATATAATCAGTGTTCATCTTGGAAAGAGATTAATAACAGTAGCAATCAGTGCTTAGGGCCATTATTGCACAGTTTACTTAATTTAGAAGTGAGTTTCCAGAATACTGAACATTTAAGATTTTGCTTGGTTAAGAAGGAAGATTGTAATGCTCTACAGAAGCTTAACACAGGCCATCAAATGCCACCTGAGCAGATGAAATTCAAAGAGTGCCCAGTGTTCCTTTCAAGATTAATGTAAAACTATTCATTCAGTAGCCCCGTGTACACTGGAAGGTTCTAAAGAATCATACTGAATCCTTGACTGAAGGAGGGCAGGATCCATTGGAGGCAATTTGAATGGAAGTTATTTTAGTTTTATTGGTGCATAGCTGCCAAAGATGTAAAATAAGCCATAATATTCAGGTCTAGATCCAAATTTCAAGCCACCCATAGTGTGGAAGCATGCAGATTTGGTTTAACCCACTATAGGGACCACAGTCAGTTGAGAAATAGGGATCCAGTTTTGGGTTGAGATTCTGAAATACAATCTACCACTGCCCTGCCAAAGAGCAGTAATGCTCAGGTGCACGGTTTTGGTTCAGAGCTCCCTTTATATATCATGTTAGGCAGAATCGGGATTGTAAGATTTTAAGGCATATGAGGTGGGCGAATGGGAATACTTCCTTGTCTGGTCAGAGAATCCCAGACAGAGTGACTCCACTTGGACATTTAGCAGAGGAATGAATTTGAGTGACATCTCTAGCAAGCACAAAGGAAAGAATTTAGAGTGGGATTCATGAAGGGCTTTAGGCATTGTAGTGCTGAGTGTCATACCACCTAACCTAGCCCTAGCTGTGCCTTCCCAGCTATATTGCTGTTGTTAGCCATATCGTGTCCTGCTGCCTCCCAGCTTCTGGAGTTTTTCTTGGCTGCAGAAAAAGACTCCATCAGTGGAGAAAGACTCTGGCAGCTCCCAACTGGTGGAGCATTCCCTCACCCCAGGTAAAGACTCCAGCAACAGGGAAAGGTTCTTGCAGGAGGGAGGCAGCAGGGAAAGGGCTCAGCCTTTCTCTGTTGCCTCCCCCCTGCTAAAGCCTTTCCTCACAACAGTGAAAGGCTCTGGCAGCAGAGGGCTGCTGAATTTCCTCGCTGCCTCTCCCCTGCCAGAGCCCTCCACAGATGTGTAGTTATGCCTGCTTTTCACTAAAAAGAAAAGGAGTACTTATGGCACCTTAGAGACTAACCAATTTATTTGAGCATAAGCTTTCGTGAGCTACAGCTCACTTCATCGGACGCATTCAGTGGAAAATACAGTGAGGAGATTTATATACACACAGAACATGAAAAAATGGGTGTTTATCATGCACGCTGTAAGGAGAGTGATCACTTAAGATGAGCTATTATCAGCAGGAGAGTGTGGGGGGGAAGAAACCCTTTTATAGTGATAATCAAGGTGGGCCATTTCCAGCAGTTAACAAGAACGTCTGAGGAACAGTGTGGGGTGGAGGGAGGGAAATAAACATGGGGAAATAGTTTTACTTTGTGTAATGACTCAACCACTCCCAGTCTCTATTCAAGCCTAAGTTAATTGTATCCAGTTTGCAAATTAATTCCAATTCAGCAGTCTCTCGTTGGAGTCTGTTTTTAAAGTTTTTTTATTGAAGAATAGCCACTTTTAGGTCAGAAATTGAGTGACCAGAGAGACTGAAGTGTTCTCCGACTGGTTTATGAATGTTAAAATTATTGACATCTGATTTGTGTCCATTTATTCTTTTACGTAGAGACTGTCCAGTTTGACCAGTGTACTGGCAGAGGGGCATTGCTGGCACATGATGGCATATATCACACTGGTAGATGTGCAGGTGAACGAGCCTCTGATAGTGTGGCTGATGAGATTAGGCCCTATGATGGTGTCCCCTGAATAGATATGTGGACACAGTTGGCAATGGGCTTTGTTGCAAGGATAGGTTCCTGGGTTAGTGGTTCTGTTGTGTGGTGTGTGGTTGGTGGTGAGTATTTGCTTCAGGTTGGGGTGCTGTCTGTAAGCAAGGACTGGCCTGTCTCCCAAGATCTGTGAGAGTGATGGGTTGTCCTTCAGGATAGGTTGTAGATCCTTGATGATGCGTTGGAGAGGTTTTAGTTGGGGGCTGAAAGTGACGGCTAGTGGCATTCTGTTATTTTCTTTGTTGGGCCTGTCCTGTAGTAGGTGACTTCTGGGTTCACTGTGGCATGTAGTTACATGTACCCTACTTGCCACCAGAAAGTGGTGTGAAGTGTAGACATAGCCTTAGTGTTTAAGGAGAGGAGAGTTAACAATCAGAGAAACAGACAGTGAAGTGGCTGTTAAATAAAGGTGTATGATGGCATCCTGAAAAGTAAAACCTATGTGCAGCTTTGTTGCTGCTTTTGCTAAATTTCTTCAAGGTGAAAAAGGCTTGTGTACATGGGGGCACTAAATAGAAAGAAGTGACTTAAACTCAATCTATACATTAATTTCCCATCCAATGAGAAATCCAGAAACTCAAACTTGACTACATGGAAGCTTGAAACACAAATTACTGAAAGATATACAAAAAGACAATGGATGTTCATTTTTATACTTTCATAATACATAAGCAAGGGGGGGCTTTCATTTAAATAATAAAAATACAAAACATAAGAGCAATTAGTAAAAGGAAATACTGCTTTACACAGCATGTAACTGATCTATGCAAGTCACTGCCATAGGCTATAATTAAGACAAATAGCTTGTTAAGATTCAGAAAGCATTAGTCATGTATTGAATAAGAATGGTATTGGCATTTATACTGACAAGAACAACATGGACCATCTATCTTCATGTTTTATAGTATTACATGATTATTCCTAGTGTCTGGATAAAGTTGCATACACACACACTGATGCAGTGCTGCATTTTAGCCCTGGTGGTGCATTCTTGGGAATTCTACATCATATGTTAAGTATATTATAGGACATTGTATGCTCTAGAATTCCTACTATCAGACAAAGTGCTCCTGTTAGCTTAATTATGTGATAGCATCCTATGTATATTGCATTAAACAAAATAGATCTAATTTTTGCAACATTAGTCAAAGTAGTCAGGAACTGAGCACTGGTGCTTCTTTCCAAGAGAAGCAAGGTTACTATTTCTTTTTCAGATTAAACATTTAAAAACATGCCTTACTGTTGCACTTCAAGAATTAAAAAATGATGCAAAGACAGAAAGGATTAAGTGAAAAAAGTTATATAAACTACAATTTAAAAGAAAATGGGAAAAGAATAAAAATCATGAATTTGTAGGTCATCTTTGACTGATCTGAAGTTAGCCCTATGCTAATTACATTTAAAAAAATAGTTAATTATTTCATTGCTAGGGAATATTCCATATCTGAATAGAAATGTAGAACAAAGAGAACATTCAAACTCAAATGAGTTATAGGGTATCAATAATGATTTTTGTTACTGTTGAGGATACATCAGAGAATCGTTAATCTATTTCCCCTTTATATTTTCATTTCAGGGGGCAACAGACCAAAATCTGGACAAATTAGAGAGAATCATACCATATTGCAGGGGCTTGCATTTTGATGAATAATTTGCTTTGGCTATCAAACTTCTGTGGTTAGCATCTCATGACTGAAAAGAGGTCATGATTAGTCCAAATGATTGTGCCTTCAAAGCCAGTTCAGAATAAAATTTTACATTGTAGCTAGAGTGAATCCATATGACATACTGAGCCTTGTCTAATTATATTACTTTGCTTGTAACTGTAAATGTATTTCCTTTTTTAACGTACTGTATATACTCGTTCATAAGCTGAATATTTTTGGTAAAAAAGTGACACATCAAAGAGTGGGGGTCGGCTTATAAACAGGTCTACACCAAAATATGATGATTTTAAACTCTATGAAATCATTGAATTGAATATCTAATACAGTGTCTTTTTGTTTACCTGGAGTGTCTGTGGGGATGGAGCCCCTCAGTTCGCTGTTCCCAGACAATGGGAGCTGCGGGAAGTGGTGCAACTTCCCGCAGCTCCCTTTGGCTGGGAACGGCGAACCACGGCCACAGGGACCTGAGGGGCTCCATGCCTGCAGACACTCCAGGGAAACAAAAGGTCCCGACCCGCCAGCGGCTTATCCTGGCAGGCCGGGAGCCAAAGTTTGCCGACCCATTTATTGATGTCAATACTGCAGTCTTGTAAAGTTGCAAAGGTTTTGTTTAGTGGACTAGATTGGCTTGAAAGGAATACTAAAAGAGCAGTGCTGCAGATCTGTATGACATTTGACCCATGCATTTCACAAAATGCTATGCCTTACAAGCCAATCAGAAAAATACAATGAACGATAGTACTATAGCACTGGTGTCAGTCCGCTACTGTGTAATTTGATCTCTTCATGCATTTCTACCAACGGACCTCACAAGTCTCGAGCCAATATGAAAATATAACGTGCAGAATTGATGGAATCTCTAATAAAATTGAAATAGCCTGTTATCCCCATAGACATGCCAATCTACAGGGCTGCTTTGAAATAAACAAAGAACAATAATAATTTGACAGTGATAAAGCAGGTGACATTGCTATGTAAAGTCCTACAAAATCAATAACTAGAATTATAATAATCTATTTTCATACTAGTATTTAAAATGAGCAATGGTGAAATTAAAAGAAAAAGGTCTGTTTATCACGCAGCATTCAAACTTAAAGTTGTTGAATGTACAGAAGCAAACAATAATTGTGCTGCTGCTCGTGAATTCTGTATCAATGAGAAGCAAGTAAGAGAATGGAGAAAAAATAAAACAACACTAAAAGACATGCCAAGAAGCAAGAAAAAATGTCCAATGAGGTGCGCTTCATTTCCTGAACTAGAGAAAGATCTCAATAATTGGGTTGTTGAATGTCGACAAAATGGGTACATTGTCACTAGAACTGGAATTCACCTGCGTGCCCTGCAAATGTTGAAAGATGACAAATACAAGTCAGTAAAGCTATCAATGTTTGTCACATCAGCGGGGTTGGTGTACTCGCTTCATGAACCGTCATAGTCTCTGTCTTCGTCAGCAAACAAAGATAGCGCAAAAGCTGCAGAGAGATCTGGAAGAAAAATCGGATCTTTCCAAAGGTTTGTTATAAAATATCGAAAGGGATATGCACTTGAACGTCACAAATAGGAAATATGGACAAAACACCGATCACATTCAATCTCCCGAGCAACGGAGCGGTAACCGGTGTTGGTGAAAAAACAGTTTTAATTAAAACCACTGGCCATGAAAAAAATCCATTTTATGGTGGTTTTATCATGTTTGGCAAATGAATCAAAGCTCCCTCCTGCTGTTATTTTTAAAAGAAAAACCTTGCCTAAAAACATGACATTTCCTGCTGGTGTCATCGTACTTGCACACGAAAAGGGATGGATGGATGAAAGTGGGACTATTGAATGGCTGGGAAAAGTGTGGAATAAGAGACCAGGTTTTCAAGAAACCTGCTATGCTCATTTGGGACATGTTCAAGGCACACAAGACGGATGAGGTGAAAAATGTGGCCAAAAATATGAAAACTACTTTGGCTGTAATACCTGGAGTCTCAACTTCAGTTCTACAACCACTTGATGTGTGCCTGAATAAACCCTTTAAAGACAGACTACGCAAAATGTGGTCTGAATGGATGTGCTCAGGCAAGGAAAAGTTGACAAAAGGTGGGAATCTTATGAAGCCTGAAATCAATCTGGTCGCCCAGTGAATCAAGAACGCAGGGTGTCCATTCCCTTGAAATGATAGAAAAATCATTTAGGGAATGCTGTACCAGCAGTGCACTCGACGGGTCAGAAGATGATGCCATATTTGATGATGACACAACAGAGGCTAATGATGAGAAGGAATCTGAGTCTGAAAACGACACTGTTGACATCTACGATGACAATGCAGGTGCAGCTGTGACTGAAGCTGAGTTTAATGAACTATTTGGTGAATCAGAGACTGATTCAGACTTTGAAGACTTTTTAAAGTCTCATATTGTTCTAAGGTTTCAGAGTAACAGCCGTGTTAGTCTGTATTCGTAAAAAGAAAAGGAGTACTTGTGGCACCTTAGAGACTAACCAGTTTATTTGAGCATGAGCTTTCGTGAGCTACAGCTCACTTCATCGGATGCATAGCATATCGTGGAAACTGCAGAAGACATTATATACACACAGAGACCATGAAACAAAACTTCCTCCCACCCCACTCTCCTGCTGGTAACAGCTTATCTAAAGTGATCATCAAGTAGGGCCATTTCCAGCACAAATCCAGGTTTTCTCACCCTTCCCTCCCCCCCCCCCCCCCCACACATACAAACTCACTCTCCTGCTGGTAATAGCCCATCCCTCTTTGAAACCTCTCTTTATAATGCGCATGATAATCAAGGTGGGTCATTTCCAGCACTAATCCAGGTTTTCTCACCCCCCCACACACACCCACACCCCCCCCCTCCAAAAACCACACACACAAACTCACTCTCCTGACCACTCTCCTTACAATGTGCACAGCAATCAAGGTGGGCCATTTCCAGCATAAATCCAAGTTTAACCAGAACGTCTTGGGGGGGGTTTGTAGGAAAAAAACAAGGGGAGATAGGCTACCTTGCATAATGACTTAGCCACTCCCAGTCTCTATTCAAGCCCAAATTAATAGTATCCAATTTGCAAATGAATTCCAATTCAGCAGTTTCTCGCTGGAGTCTGGATTTGAAGTTTTTTTGCTTTAAGATAGCGACCCTCATGTCTGTGATTGCGTGACCAGAGAGATTGAAGTGTTCTCCGACTGGTTTATGAATGTTATAATTCTTAACATCTGATTTGTGTCCATTTATTCTTTTACGTAGAGACTGTCCAGTTTGACCAATGTACATGGCAGAGGGGCATTGTTGGCACATGATGGCATATATCACATTGGTGGATGTGCAGGTGAACGAGCCTCTGATAGTGTGGCTGATGTTGTTAGGCCCTGTGATGGTGTCCCCTGAATAGATATGTGGGCACAGTTGGCAACAGGCTTTGTTGCAAGGATAGGTTCCTGGGTTAGTGGTTCTGTTGTGTGGTATGTGGTTGTTGGTGAGTATTCGCTTCAGGTTGGGGGGCTGTCTGTAGGCAAGGACTGGCCTTTCTCCCAAGATTTGTGAGAGTGTTGGGTCATCCTTCAGGATAGGTTGTAGATCCTTAATAATGCGTTGGAGGGGTTTTAGTTGGGGGCTGAAGGTGACGGCTAGTGGCGTTCTGTTATTTTCTTTGTTAGGCCTGTCCTGTAGTAGGTGACTTCTGGGAACTCTTCTGGCTCTATCAATCTGTTTCTTCACTTCCGCAGGTGGGTATTGTAGTTGTAAGAATGCTTGATAGAGATCTTGTAGGTGTTTGTCTCTGTCTGAGGGGTTGGAGCAAATGCGGTTGTATCACAGAGCTTGGCTGTAGACGATGGATCGTGTGGCGTGGTCAGGGTGAAAGCTGGAGGCATGTAGGTAGGAATAGCGGTCAGTAGGTTTCCGGTATAGGGTGGTGTTGATGTGACCATCGTTTATTAGCACTGTAGTGTCCAGGAAGTGGATCTCTTGTGTGGACTGGACCAGGCTGAGGTTGATGGTGGGATGGAAATTGTTGAAATCATGGTGGAATTCCTCAAGGGCTTCTTTTCCATGGGTCCAGATGATGAAGATGTCATCAATATAGCGCAAGTAAAGTAGGGGCGTTAGGGGACGAGAGCTGAGGAAGCAGGAGAGTGAGTTTGTATGTGTGTGTGGGGGGGAGGGGGGGAGGGAAGGGTGAGAAAACCTGGATTTGTGCTGGAAATGGCCCTACTTGATGATCACTTTAGATAAGCTGTTACCAGCAGGAGAGTGGGGTGGGAGGAAGTTTTGTTTCATGGTCTCTGTGTGTATATAATGTCTTCTGCAGTTTCCACGATATGCTATGCATCCGATGAAGTGAGCTGTAGCTCACGAAAGCTCATGCTCAAATAAACTGGTTAGTCTCTAAGGTGCCACAGGTACTCCTTTTCTTTTTATATTGTTCTAAGTTACTTGTTTTAAATATCCATTTACTGATTTTAAATATTGACTGTAATTTTGAAGATGAATACATATTTGTTCAGTTATTATTATAACAACAGGTTTTTTGTTAGATTACATTAAATAATTCTTGTGATGCCAGCTTTTAAAATATAGCAGGGGTTGGCAAACTTTGGCTCCCGGCCCAACAGGGTAAGCCACCGGTGGGTTGGGACGTTTTGTTTACTTGGAGCATCTGCAGAACAGAGCCCCTCAGCTCCCGCTTCCCACAGCTCCCACTGGCTGGGAATGGGAAACCGTGGCCACTGGAAGCTGAGGGGCTCCGTGCCTGTGAATGCTCCACGTAAATAAAATGTCCCGACTTGCTAGTGGCTTACCCTGACAGGCCAGGAGCCAAAGTTTGCCAGCCCCTGAAATATAAGGTCGGCTTATGAAAGGGTCATATAGTTTTTACTATTTTTACTTATCCATCTTGGGCAGTCGGCTTATAAACGAATGGGCTAATGAATGAGTATATACAGTATTAGGCTCCTCAAGCCAGTTTCTGCCCTTGATTACAGGTAGCCTAATTCAATGTAAGCAGTAGGATAGCACAGGTTAACTGAGGGCAGAAATTGGCCTTACATATATAAACTGCTTTAGTATCTTTTAAAAAATAGCTTGTGTCAAACTAGAATTTTTCTCTTCTATTCCTCTCTTTAGAGTTTGACTAAATATTGCTTATACTTCACACAGGGAATATAAGTCAGCCAGATATTGCCAATGGAGAATTTCCCTGGCAGCTGGGCTACCTCCTGCACCAGAGAAACCTTCCCACTCCAAGAGTAAGGAGAAGGAGAAGGCATGTTGGAGGTAGGGCAGAGAAAAGGCACAAGAGGGAATGAATGGGGGCATGGAAAATCAAGGCTCTATTTATCAGGATCTCCAGCAGCATAAGGAGCTTACATCAATGGTGTAAGTTAACATTGCTCCTCTGTACTAGGGCCAGTGGATGAGAATCAGGGAGCTGTGATCAGCTCCCAGACATTTCTCCCCTCTTCACTGCTTACATTTATACTATATCTGTGGGCATATCATTATAAATTGCAACAGAACATGATAATCAGCATTTGTTTAGTTCCTTTAACCATTTGAACCTGCCACAAGTGTTTCTTTCCCCTAAAAGCCTCTTGTCTGCTACCCTCCACCAAACACCCACCTAACACAGCACTATAATTTTGTTCCTTTACAAATAAGAACACAACCTGTTACTACCCAAATGAGGAAAATCTCTGAAATGTTGAACAGTGAGATACTTTGCCCTTAAGCTCCAGACAGTCAATAATACCATTAAAATTAGATGATTCATTAATAACTTTGCTTCATTGTAGTTTAATTTTCCAAAATATAGCCTAAGCAGGAGGTACTTAGACTCAAAGGGCCAAATCCCCAGGTCTAGTAAGGCTGCGCTTGATGTAAACAAGAGGCATAAAAAGGAACAGCAAGGTGTCTCTAAACAACCCTTCTGCTTCCTCAATCTTTGCCTGACTGGGTGCTGAACTGGTCTGTGGTATAATTCAGAGCAGCCTAAAAGCTGCTCTAAGTTATTTCTGCTGCAGAGATCTCTTCCTGGCTGGCAGATCAGTCCTGTGATCACCAGAGCATAGTGCATTCCTGCACAGTACACTCTTGGCCAACTCTCTTGCCAAATTCCTGTGCCTATGGGGAATGGACAGTGTCTTGCTGACTACGCTGGCTTTACACCACCCAGGGAATTTCCAGCTTCCCTCTGTGTTCACTTGTTTCCATCTGGCTATTCTTTTCACTTTTCCCTGGCAGTGTGAATGGAGCATAACTATGGACCAGGATCTGGACCAAGGAGATTAAACTCAGCAGGAAGTTTGAAAAGGTAGTAACAAGTTACTTCAGAAACAGACTAACTCTGCTGGACACAAATCAACCTAACAACGTCAGACTAATTTAACAAAGATATTTAGGCCCCGGTGTTTAAAAAAAAAAAAGTTTCTAAGCAATTTTGCACCTATTTCACATTGTGAGTTCTAGTTGTCCATTTATGTATGCAAATTCTTAATTTAGGTATAGAATTGCACAGGTAAAATAGGCATAGATTTGCACACACTTTTGAGAAAGATACCCCTTACCTTTGCTGTCAGGGAAAGTACTGTGATATTTTTCTTTTTTTTAATGAGAAATGATTTGAGATAACAGCATTTCATTGCATTAATTTACTTCCTTAATATTCAGTGTCTTTGTCCCCTTTTCTCCTGTTTCACACTGAAAATTGCAGCCTCTCTCATTTTTTAATAATTGTTTCCCTTTATTCTTTAAATCTGTGCTTTGGTTATCTCTGAAACGTGCTAGAATTGAACAGTTAAAATCAAAGTAAGGTAGGAACTGCAAAAATTAATGTTCCAACAAATATATTTAATCCTCTGCATTGCATAGTCTATATGTTTTATTATAATGTTTAACTGTAGTTGGGGCTGGTAATGTCACCTATTATTAAGGGTTTCTGATGCCTGCTTATTTTCAGTAGCTTAGAACTTTTGGACAAACTTTAGGAGGATGTTTTCCATTCTGGTGTCTGCCTCACACAGATTTTTTTCAAATTGAAAAGCCAAAATTGTTCTCCCATTTCCAAGATCAAAACTAGGGAAAAATATATTGTTTTGCCCATGTTAAAAAAAAAAATCCTGGTGACCTTTTGTTTAAGAAGCTCCAGAGCCTTTATGCTTTGGAGCAGGGACTTGAAATTCAGCTTTTGTGTCAGGGATGTTTTGCCTAAAAAAAGCTCCAGGCCTTTTGCCATTCCCATAACAATCCATCTGGCCAAATTATAAGCTTTTTTTAAAAATAGCTCACAATTCACCTATGCTCATCAGAGACTTGCTAGAGCGTCACAGCTAAACTCTCAGAAGATTTGGTCTGCACTAAACATACTCAATCCCAGGGCTGAAGAGAACCTTCCCTACAATTGCAGCCCTGGGCTCCTGTGAGCTTGGCTGGGGCTGGGCACTGGAACAGAGAGCAAAGAGCCTGACCCTCCTGTGCTCTCAGTTCCAGCCCTTGCTGCACCCAGGCTTTGTGGAGGAGGAAGCTGCCTGATTCAGACACACACACATGACAATACCGACCTGGGGACAGGAAAAGTAGATTGGGAGAAGGAGCTTGGGACTGGAAGCCGTCAGAGGATGGGTAGAGAGGGAAACTGGGACTGGGAGTTGGAGTGCGGGAGAGAGTGGGACTGGCTAGGCAAGGACACTGAATCTATGAGCTGCAGAGGAAAATGAGGGGGAGGAGCTTGGGAGCCACTAGGTGAGCCTGGAGATTGAAATCAGAGAAGTCCAAGGGAAAACTGGGCAAGGAGACTAGGAACCAGTGAGGCAAGAGGAAGGAGGTGGATGAGGGGAGACAGATCTGTGAAGAAGCTGGAGTTCTGGGGGAGAACTGGAAATGGCTGGACTAGAAGATTTGGACTCCCCATCTAAGTCCCAAATAGAGAGACTAGGGCTGGCAGGGCAAAGAGACTGGGATGAGAAGGCAGAGGAGTAGAGACTGGATTCATTAGGTGAGGTGAATGGGACTGGGCTCTGGAGCCAGAGGGGGAAGAGACAGGGTTGGGATATGGACAGGTTGGAGGGGACATGGCAGAAAGGGTTCTGCTTGAGGAGCACAGTTGCCTCCAGAGCCTGGAACGCCAGATTCCTGAGCCTTACCTTTTCTCTACTGTGAGCAAATACCTATGAAACCCACTGGTAATGTGTCCCATCCCCTTTCAGTGCTGGTCCACATAAAGGATGACCACTATTAATTACTCTGTTAGTGCAAGTGAAAGAGGTCTGTGTAGTTCATCTAGACTTTCTGACCCTGCTGATGACCCATATAGATGTCGATATGGTACCACATGGGGTACCCTCCCCACCCCAACCCCATTCTGTTTTTTTTTTTTTTTTAAAAAAAGCACTAGTAAATTACACCCAAAAAACTACATGAAAAGAACATAATTAAGGATGTGACATTTAACATTCAAAAGTGAAGAAATGCCGGAATTAAGATTGCTTATGCAGCCTTAATTCAGCCCCTTTGTAAACATGCATTATGATACAGTCTAATTACATGATCACTTATTTTTTTCCATAGGCCCCCTGCCTCATTGAGTGAAAAGAAAGGATGTATCAGGGTTGTGTAGTAAAGAAGACTGTTGTCTATAGAAATCCTATAGTCCTGCTTTATTTGTTGCAGAAGTTGGAAGGTGTGTACTGTTCATAGTAATGGGGGCAGGCAGGTCTAGGCCCACCCACGCAGCTAAGAGGGAGGAACCACTAGACCCAGTCTACAACTGGTTTCTGGGGATAACAAATGAAAAAACAGGATCTGGACTGAGGTCAAGGTTAAAACTGAGGGAGATAGAGGGTGACAAGCAGAGAACTCTTGGAAGGTGTGCCCCTATTGTGGTTGCTGGAATACAGTGGGCCTAAGCCTGCCCATAGCTAAAGTGACTCCCCCTTAACCAAGAGGGAGGGGCCAGTGAACCCAAGCCACAAGTATATAGTGGGGACAGCAAATGACAAAAAAAAATCTGGAGTGAGGTCAAAAGGTTACTATGAGGGATCGAGAGGGGGACACCACGCAGAGAACCCTTGGAAGGTATGCAGAGAATGAGGTAGGGGACTGCAGAAAAAGGAAGGATGATCTCATAGAAAAGGCAGTTGAATGCTGACTCTGCAAATTGGAGTCTATCCTCACCTCTGCTGCATAGTTCCTATGTGATGGTAGGCAAGTCACTTAAAATAAACTTTTCAAAGTTGGTCACTAAACAGCTGCAAGTGAAGACAGTGGGAAGTGTGCTTGAATATGTAACATGCTCTATAATGCTACATACTATAGCCAGTCAAAATATTTGACAAAACATTTTGTTGAGGTGCGTCGATTTCAACAGAAAGGTTCCTGAGGTGGATTTTCTTGGCAATGAGAGAGAGAGACTTATATTGAAAACCTTCTGAAAGATGGGTTTTCATTCAACATAGAATGAAAACAAAATTTCAAAACCTCAACAACAACAAAAAATCTTTACGAAATGGCATTGTTAGTCTCTGGCCAGCTCTACTAAGCACTCTGAAAAAACAGGTCCTAGCTATCTCAAATTAAGCATCCAACTTTAGTGGATACTTTTAACTTCAGTTTCCCATCTGTAAAATGAGGGTACTACTCATCTCACAGGGTTTTTGTGAAAATTAATATTCATTAAACACTCAGATACTATAGTGATGATCAGTATGGAAAAGCTAATGAGAAAATGAATAATTCTGTCCTTACAGCAAGGTTTGAATAGTGAGGATAAACACACCACATTTAACAGCTGCTCATTAAGTGACCCCTGTCCATCCTGCACACTGAATAAACCAAGGTCCTGTGGAAAAATAGTACATGATTATGTAATTAAAGTCTGTACCATAATACATACAAACAAGAGGGCCAAAGTAAGGTTGCACAGGCAACCTTACTTCTGGCATGTCTTAATTTTTGAGTGCTTGACTTTGCAACCTTAATATTTTTAACATAATATTTATGTAAAATAAGTTTAACCTGTTATGCTAAGCATTTAACCAGAACAGTTATAGAAAATGCTATATATATGCAAGGTATCCAAGTTAAGGTTGTCGTTCTAACTCATGTGTTGTCTGGTTGTGTAAATTTAGATTTGTAAATTTAAGGATAATTTAAAGGGTGAGGGTTGGAGGCAGGGGATTGTTTGGAGGGATAAAATTCCTTCAGGGTTTTTGTTCAGGAATTGATTCTCTTTTTTGTTAAGAAAAACTCAATTTTTATGCCTATTTGTTGCTTTTCAGAAGTATCTCATCCCTCCTAGCTAAAAAGAAAATAAACATCCTATTGTACATGGGGCTCCTATAGATACTTGCAGTACTTTATTACAGTAACTGTTTTGTTATTTGAGACATCCCTTGAGCTATTTACTCTGCAAGAACGAGAACCCTGTGCAGATGGTATCTTTAAAGATAGGCAGCCAAATCCTCAGTGGATGTAATCAGTATAATGCCACGGACTTTAGTGGAGGTTTCCTGATTTACTCTGGCTGAGGATCTTGGCCCAGCAAATTACTATAATTTTGCTTCTTTGAAGGTACCATCATGCAAGATTTTCATTCATCCGCCCACCGTGTCTCAGACACTCTTTCCTATTCTTGAAGCCGCTTTGCTGCAGACAGTTCTTACATCCTTTGGGATGCTTTTCTGCTTACAAAAAATGTCATTTACCCATGTTATGGTACAATCTACTAACTCTTGAATTTGGGATCTCTTGCTCTCACTCTTGAAGGGAACTGACTGAATGTTCCAGAGCTTCTGTGTAGCTATAGATGGAGCATACTTAGGGGAAGGGGGTGAGTGCCACTGCAAGTCTACAGGTGCATTAGAGGCCAAAAAACTCAGAGTTGGGGGAGTGCCCTCATGACTCATACCAGTTCCATAGCAGCTTTGCTGATGAAGGCTTGTTAACTCAGCTTGTCTCCCAGTTTTCCTAACTATGACCCTTCCTTACCAGCTCTACCTACAATCCCTCATTGGAGGGAGGATTTTACTCCCTGTGTTCCCCTGTCACACACGCACAGCCCGGTGAACTTGTTGCTGCCAGGACCCTTTGCCTGGGTGTACAGGCTGAATCTGGATCATTGACAGTTCATTTTATTGCATCAGAGTGGAGAGTTATCCCAAGAGATAGTTACTTCCTTAAATTTAGATGTTGTTTGTAGTAATTTTCAATTGTTTCTTTTAGAAAGGAGAGAGTTAAGAGAAGTAGAGCAAAAATCCAGCTCACAAAAATAAACATTCTGCTCAAAATGACTGGGTTCCACAGGGAGCAGATAAACCGGATTTCTACTGCCCCCATGCACCATTCATTACATGAATTTCAGCTTTCAAAGACATTTTTGCTGGATTTTTCTTGCTTTACTATTTGACAATTAATGAATGACAAAAATATTCAATACATTTATGCTGTGCCTTTATTTAACTTATGTATCCTCCTTACTTCATGCACTTGCGTTCCACCTCTCACTATGTTAAAATGTAAGATACTGTTTAGTATGAAGTAATGGCTGAGATTCTTATAAAAATGCAATTTAGACTGAGCACATTTTTCAGACATGTATTTTGTCAGTTTTCCTCACACTATTTCAAATATGCTTGCAAAAGGATGTGTCTCCCCTAAATATCTGAAGCTTAGGATCCTGCAGAAACAAAAAGCATGTCAGCAGTGTTCCCATGTATTTAAGTGCCTACTCAAGTATTCCAAAGAATATTACATACTTGTATAAAATAAAGAATATTTAAAGTACTTAAAGTACATTTCAAAGGTACTTAACACATAAGTAACTTTATCTGCAACTACTTATTCAAAATTATTTTTTAAAAACCTATCACATCCCTCCAAACTGTCCCAGATTCTGGCTGGCTGCCCCCAGAATGCACTGGCCTGGCAACTTCAAGCCCTGAGTTCTGGCTGGCAGAGCGTTTTTGTTTGTTTGTTTTTTTAAGGTTGTCCCTTGGTCCTGTGGAAAGACTCATCCAGTACTACTGAATAATCCTTCTGCCAAGAAGGAACCATCTCCAGGATGATGCGTTTGAGATTATACAGTTATTGAAGAAAAATGCCCATTTCATGGAATGATATATATAAGATTATGTACAGACGGCATATGTAGTATATACACATCTATACACACACATCTAACAGAAAGGAAATGTATATATTTATTTACATTTAAGAGATTTGTTCACTGTTATTCTATGAATATTTGTGGATTGACTAAAATTTCATTGCTTTCTCTCTCTCTTCCACTACGTGCTTATATTATTGAAGAAATTCATATATTGACCAGACAATTGCAAGGAATACAGGAGATTAAAAGTACAAGTATAATGCAAATGCTTTCACTTATACAGAAGTACTGTTTCCACAGCGTAATTATAAGTACTTCTGCAGTGGTGTTCTTGGCACTTGCACTTAAGTCCTTTTTATCAGTCCTTACTGCAACACTGCATTTCAGAGAGAATAAATGTCAGTCTATATTGAAAAGAAAAACAAATCAAATGGTTATAAAGCCAATAAAATGGCCCATAATGTGGCTGAGTAGACTTGCAGAATTCTAGCTCTCATTTACAAACTAATTCTCGATACAAATTTTCTTTTGTTGGTCCACATGCCACTCACTAACATGATTGGCTCGAAGCCCAAATGAAACTTCAGTGTAGCAAGTCACTGTCATTATGGAAAAAAGCCTTGATTGAATTAAAAAAATATTTTCAAGAGATATCCTGCTGTAAAGAAACACTTGTAGGATTGATTGTGTTCTTCCCACACGGGCAAATCAAGGAAAGGACCACTTCCCCCCCATCACTCCTCAGTGTCTCCGTCTGCCCTATATGGCATCTCTGGGTACGTCTGCATTGCAATTAAAAACCCACACATGGCCCACACCAGCTGACTTGGGCTTGCAGGGCTCAGGCTAAGGGGCTGACCATGTAGACATTTTTGCTCAGGCTGGAGTCCAGGGACCTTGCGAGGTGGGAGGGTTTCAGAGCTCAGGCTCCAGCCTGAGTCTGAATTTCTACACTGCAATTAAACAGTCCCTTAGCCAGAGCCCTGTGAGCCCAAGTCAGCTGGCACAGGTGTTTAATTGCAGTGTAGACATACCCCAGGGTCCCTCCTTGCTCTGGATTGGATTAGTGCTCCATAGGCACAGAGCCTGGCCAAGCTATATTAATTATTATTATTTATTATTACTAATTATTATGTATTATGCCACAGTACCTAAAGATCTCAATGGAGACATGAGCCCATTTGTTTTTGTACAATGCCTAACACACAGTAAGAGACCTTTCCTTTTCCCTATAGGCTTCCCGTCTAAACAGACATGGAAGCAAAAGGGTGGAAAGAGAAACAAAGGCCAAAAAAAAAAAGTACTTACCCAAGGTCATATGGCAGGTCAAGAGCAGAGCTGGAACTAGAACTGCCCCATACACTGGACTATGCTGTCTCATCATAGAGCTTAACATTTAACAGCCATATGCAATGCATTTAATAATGAAAATGCAAACTTCCATGTCAGATCTACTAACAAATATTAGATTTTACATACGTTGGATCAATGAGACCACACTTACTGACAGATACCATGCTGGAAAGCACCTTAAAAATACTTTTGTGAGACATACGGACACTACAATTTCAGCCACCTTGCTATAAAAAGGTCACAGAACAGACAGGGCCAAGAAGAACAGCCGCAACAACAAAAGAAACCAAGAATCTTAGATATTTTTTAAAAGAACGCTTTTTGGAGGCAATAAAAAGCGAACGTCACTACAGAAATAGATGCCACATATATGTAATGCCATTGACTTCAGTAGAATTCCATCTGCTTACACAAATGGTAAACTAGGTCCAAAGCTGGTAATCTTTGGGAAGGAAAAGATTTGAGAGGGAACCTGACAGATAAAAATTTCTGTGAAAACTAGAGAAGCTAGATTCTTAAAACTCTTTGTGATTGTGTCAAATGTAAGTGTGTAATCTAAATGATGAATAAACCACCAAGGGCAGCAATAGGAGCAGCTGTCACAAGCCATTGTAAAAAGGCAAGTATTTGTAGAAAGAAAATATTACGGGAAACACATTTAGATGCATTTCCTGATCTCCTTCCTCCAAAATATTTCCTAAATTGCCATGTCATATTGAGTCCTTTTTTTAAAAAGCAGTGAAGAACTACAATCAGTCTTAGAGCGCATAAATATTTTACAATTTAACTCATGTCTGTTTGATTTATGTTTTCATGTTTGACCAATGGCAGTTTGATTTATGTTTTCAGACTTGCCTTTTGCATTGAATATTTACAGTAACTGCTCCCAAAACTAGAAGAGAATCCGAAAAGAAAGTTAAATTTCATTTTATGAATGGATATTTAAAGGCAAGTGATAGGGTAGTGCACACTTTGTCCTCAGTTCATGGGAGCAGAGAAACTGGAATGTAACCATAGTACAATATTTGCTGTCTAAAAGGGGTTCTAGATTTAGAGATGAGGAAAATGTTTATAAGGACATATTTCCAGAGATCTGTATGTGTCAGGTAGAGGAACTGATGGATATCCCTATTTTTCATAATGCAGTATATTAGGCAGTGAGTGAGATTAAGGAGAGTTTAACTAGTATAGGAGTACTTGTGGCACCTTAGAGACTAACCAATTTATTTGAGAATGCATCCGATGAAGTGAGCTGTAGCTCACGAAAGCTTATGCTCAAATAAATTGGTTAGTCTCTAAGGTGCCACAAGTACTCCTTTTCTTTTTGCGAATACAGACTAACACGGCTGTTACTCTGAAACCTTTAACTAGTATGTAAGCTAGGGTATGTTTTCATTGACACCTTACAAAGAATGTCATGAAATGTTACCAGCACAGGTACAAAAAAAAAATCCACTCACCCACATATATGATGACAATAAAACTAATATTTTACTCACTCAAAACAATTAGTCACAAGGGGTAAATGACTGAGTAGAGTTTTGCAAGACTAGTGTATTTCCATTACCACCATTCTTTCTTAAGTAATATGTAGGCATTATAATGTGGCAAAAATATTTTCTAATCACAGTGTGGACATTGTTTCTTACTTCCTAGGCCTGCCACTACCATAAATAAAATGTTATGTGGTATGTACTGCAGATGTGATTAGCAGTGACTTTCATATTTCCCAAACAGAAAATTGTAGCCTGCTCCACAGAAAGAATGATTGCAATCCTCTATGGGTGAAATCATGGCCCCTCTGAAGTCAATGGCAATATTCCCATTGACTTCAGTGGAGACAGGATTTCTTGCTATAACTTTATCCTGCCCTTATTCCTTCCCCACTCTGTTATACCTGCTTTCTCTTTGAGTCACCACTGTCATATTTCAGAGTTTTCCATAACTGTCTACATATCTTTAGATCTGAGACTAGAAATGGCCAGGAACTAGAATACTGCCTGACTCAAGGAGTTGGTTCCCCTGCCTCCCACTTCAATTAGAAGTCCCCTACAGCAGATTTGCTGCTTTAAGAGTTCACTGGAAGAGAAAAAGAGGGTAGAAGGATAATGTTGTTTAAAATTACTATCGCTTTCTTAGACTGGCAATCCCTGGGACATTGGATGGTGGTGTGACGGGTTCAGTCACAGAGATCGTCTTGGGATTGTCACCTGACATGCTGGAATTACCTCTGAGCCCATTTTCCCTGCCAGCTTGGGACTTCCAGAACCCTGCCTTGTTGAGCCAGACACACTAGCCTGCTGCAACACAGACCCAGGGTCTGGTCCACACCCCCAAAGCTGCAGGCTTAACTGAAAATAGCTCTTCAGGTCACCAACCTCCAGTACCCAGACTAAATGGGATCCAAACCCCAACTAAATCCATTTTACTCTGTATAAACCTTATACAGGGTAAACTCATAAATTGTCCGCCCTCTATAACACTGAGAAAGATATGCACAGCTGTTTGCTCCCCCAGGTATTAATAAACAAAAGTGATTTTATTAAGTATAAAAAGTAGGATTTAAGTGGTTTCAAGTAATAACAGACAGAACAAAGTAAGTCACCAAGAAAATAAAGCAAAAACATGCAAGTCTAAGCCTAATACATTAAGAAACTGATTACAGGTAAAATCTCACCCTCAGAGATGTTCCAATAAGCTTTTTTCACAGACTATACTCCTTCCTAGTCTGGGCCCAATCCTTTCCTTGTTAGTTCCAGCAGACATCTGAAGTGGAAAGCAGGAGTGTTCTCATGACTGGCAGCCCCATTTGTTCTGTTCCACCTCCTTTTATAGCTTTGGCACAAGGTGGGAGTCTTTTGTTTCTCTGGGTCCCCACCCCTCCTTCTAAATGGAAAAGTACCAGATTTAAGATGGATTCCAGTATCATATGACATAGTCATATGTCACTGTAAGACCTCGTTCTTCATTACCACGGGCTGGCCCACACATACACAGGAAGGCTTGCAGGTAAATAAACCATCCACAACAAATTGTCCTAGTCAATGGTACCCATCAAGATTCTAAATCACCATTAATGGCTCACGCTTTGCACAATTACAATGGGACCACATAGTTATTCTTCATATTTCTAGCTTCAGATACAAGAAAGATACATGCATACAAATAGAAAGAACACACTCAGTAGATTATAAGCTTTGTAATGATACCTTACAAGAGACCTTTTGCATAAAGCATATTCCAGTTACATCATATTCACATTCATAAGCATGTTTTCATAAAGCATAAGGAGTGCAACGTCACAGGTGATACTGACTGTGGGGTGGTGATATGCCATTATGGACGTCACACTTGCCAAAGATTTTCATTTCTTTGGAATTAAAGTCAGATAAAACTCTTGGACATTTTCTTGGATAAAACAAATACATTCACATGTGAGCTGAGGATGTTGATTGGCTGAGGCTTTTGTCACCAATAGAGCAAGTAGTCTGTCAGTGGACACTTTCCCCTTTATGGGAGTTCCTAGGGTGTTCATTTTTTTGTGTTTACATTTGTCTCCCTTCAATCCTTTTATTCCTTTTCCAGCATTTCCTCAGATTCAGGACTGTAGTTATCTTCTGAAGATTCACAAAGGAATACTGGCTGACGAAAGGATGTTTTTCTATTCCCGCTATCAGGCATAGTCCATGTTATAAATGCTTTAGCTCCTGTTATTTGTACTGCATCTTCTTGTGGTCTTTTCACAGTTCATTCAGAAGAGGAGGAGGAAAAAGAACAGACTGTCAGTTCCATCATTAATGTGTGCCAGTAGTACAACTGAGGGAGTAACATGCTCCACTAACTCAAGTTTGGCTGATAAACCAGAAAAACCCGGCAAGCCTTTGAGAGTCAGCCACAGACAGTCTGATTGTAGCATTCTATAGAGTGCTTTCACTTTTTCATTATGTTTGGCATTTCTGACCTGTGCTAAAAACTAGAAGCCTGGAGTACTGTGCTGTAAGGATGAGATTTTACCAAGCTACAGACCACACTGAATGAAAATAAAATTGAAATGACAAGATTGCTGATATGTAACACCCATGCCTATATCTATGATGTCAAATCAGATGTCAAGAATTATAACATTCATAAGCCAGTCGGAGAACACTTCAATCTCTCTGGTCACGCAATCAGAGACATGAAGGTTGCTATCTTACAACAAAAAAACTTCAAATCCAGAGTCCAGCGAGAAACTGCTGAAATGGAATTCATTTGCAAATTGGATACTATTAATTTAGGCTTAAATAGAGACTGGGAGTGGCTAAGTCATTATGCAAGGTAGCCTATTTCCCCTTGTTTTTTCCTACCCCCCCCCCCCCCCCCGGCCTTCTGGTTAAACTTGGATTTATGCTGGAAGTGGCCCACCTTGATTGTCATGCACATTGTGGGGAGAGTGGTCAGTTTGGATGAGCTATTGCCAGCAGGAGAGTGAGTTTGTGGAGGGGGGGTGTGAGAAAACCTGGATTTGTGCTGGAAATGGCCCACCTTGATTTTCATGCACGTTGTAAGGAGAGTGGTCACTTTGGATAGGCTATTACCAGCAGGAGAGTGAGTTTGTGTGTGTATGGGGGTGAGGGGGTGAGAAAACCTGTATGGGGGTGGGGAGATGAGAAAACCTGTATTTGTGCTGGAAATGGCCCACCTTGATTTTCATGCACGTTGTAAGGAGAGTGGTCACTTTGGATAGGCTATTACCAGCAGGAGAGTGAGTTTGTGTGTGTATGGGGGTGGGGGGTGAGAAAACCTGTATGGGGGTGGGGGGGTGAGAAAACCTATATTTGTGCTGGAAATGGCCCACCTTGATTTTCATGCACGTTGTAAGGAGAGTGGTCACTTTGGATAGGCTATTACCAGCAGGAGAGTGAGTTTGTGTGTGTGGTTTTTGGAGGGGGGTGAGGGAGTGAGAGAACCTGGATTTCTGCAGGAAATGGCCCACCTTGATTATCATACACATTGTGAAGAGAGTGGTCACTTTGGATGGGCTATTACCAGCAAGAGAGTGAGTTTGTCTGTGGGGGGGCGGAGGGTGAGAAAACCTGGATTTGTGCTGGAAATGGCCCATCTTGATGATCACTTTAGATAAGCTATTACCAGCAGGAGAGTGGGGTGGGAGGAGGTATTGTTTCATGGTGTCTGTGTATATAATAATGTCTTCTGCAATTTCCACAGTATGCATCCGATGAAGTGAGCTGTAGCTCACGAAAGCTCATGCTCAAATAAATTGGTTAGTCTCTTAGGTGCCACAAGTACTCCTTTTCTTTTTGCGAATACAGACTAACACGGCTATTACTCTGAAACCTGAAATATATCTATGACATTTAACTTGATGTAATTTTATGTTGGTTGTATATTGAAAGATAGTAAATGAGGTAGTTATCTGAAGTTTCATATCTCGATATCTAACATCAGTAGAAGTATTACTGTAGCTAAGACACACAATACTGCTGCTTTGACACCAAGCAATTTTTCTGCCTTGAACAATTCCTGTGACTAAACTGTCCTAGTCATGAGTTCAGTGCACACTTCATCTAGATATTATGAAATTTTTAAACAATTTCATTTTATATCTACAGGTTTCAGAGTAGCAGCCATGTTAGTCTGTATTCGCAAAAAAAAAAGGAGTACTTGTGGCACCTTAGAGACTAACCAATTTATTTGAGAATGCATCCGATGAAGTGAGCTGTAGCTCACGAAAGCTTATGCTCAAATAAATTGGTTAGTCTCTAAGGTGCCACAAGTACTCCTTTTCATTTTATATCTAGATAATACACATTGATGCTTCTAGTTTGAGGCTATATATAACGTAACTCAGTAATGGGAACTTGCCTGAGTAAGGACCTCTGCATTTATCCCATATACTCATACAATGTTCATCTCAGTAAGAGATGCAGCCAGAAAAATCCCATCTCCTGGAAAAAATAAATACTACTTAATGGTCCAATACTGTAAATGTTTACTACCGGGCATCATGCTTACTCCCAGGCTGCCAGCTAGCTGGAGAACTTGGAACCAAAACCTTTCAAATTCCACCATAATATCATGGTCCTAATTCTGCTCTTAAATACTCCAGATTCACACTGGGGTAGCAGAGCTTAATTTAATCCCATGATTTTTTAAGTGCTTTCAAAATATATTTTTAGAGGGAGAGGTTTAAATTACTTGGCTCACCTGATTGCTGATGGGTAAATTGTTCCAAGGGGATACCTGACTTTTCAGTGGGCATTTTCTACAGTGGGCGTATACTACAACCTTCTAAAAGAGAATCACCTAATGTTTCAAACTGGCAAATTGACAATAGCCAGCTCTATAACATTAGCTATGAAGGTACCTACCTCTTCAGAGGGCAGTGCTTTTGGGGACTAGATCATTTAAAATAGCAGCCAGGACTGCCAGAGTTCATAAGTATGTTGGTAAACCAAAATCACTTTCTATAAAGCCAGATCATATTAAAATATAATGTGAGTTTTCCATATTTAATAGAAGCATACCATTTGACTCAATTCAAAAGTAACCTTTTCATGAGAAAGTTTTTTAGCTGGTTGGGTTTTTAAGCTTACAGCCAGTTTTGGGGATTTTTCCTACAAAAGAAGAAACTTGTAATTCTCATAGCAGAATTTATATTTAATTCCATAGAATTTGGCAGATATTCTTGCCTGTCTCCTCCTCAGTCTTAGCTTGACAGGGATCTGCCCTCCAATACTACCCAGTGTTTAAGAATACCACCATCGTGTCTTAAGATAGTAGGTGATCAAACCTTTGCTGTGGTGGATGATAGGGGTGGTCTTTTTTGGGGGTGGGGAGGGTTTCATATACTTTTAAGTACTATGACTGGTTATTACTGTTTTATTATATTTGCAGTGCAACATCACAGAAGGAGGCTGAAGAAATTAGCATTCATATCCCACATACTGCATTACTTGGTTTTTATGTCTGGAGCTTTCAAACTCAACTTTCAAATTCACAAAAGGAAAACTAAAGAGGAAGCATAGATGTGGGGCTGTATATAAGAAGAGCATGCATAGGAAATGAAGGGAAAACCTGTAAATTAAAGAGATCAAAGCCTTAGCAGTTAAAAGGGATGATGAATTAGCAAAAAGGATGAGGAACTAAAATAAAAGCACTACTGAAACCCTGTTTTTTCTCCAAATGTCCGATATTCAGAGGTGTTGATTATCTACTTCTTCAGTTAAAATCGATTAGCACTGCAGCATCTCCAAAAACAGCCCCAAATGGCTGTTCTCTCAATAGCACAAACCACTCCTTTCCCCTCATTTGCAGATATAAGTTATAGCATGTTCCCCATAACTACCATCTAGGGGAGAACAAGAGATCAAAGCCGGGATTCCAACTCCTCGCACAGTGATGGCTCCAGCTGATAACAGTGGATTCCTGGCCTGGTCCATTTTCTGAGTACTGTATGGTAAATTGCATGTGAACTATGCAGTAAATGGCACAGAAATATAGACAAATACACACAGAGAAGACTGGGTTTACTAGAGGGTGCACACTGCATATGTGTAAAATGGATATAGTAAAAGGTGACAAGTCCCTGAGGGTAACAATGTATGTACATCTTTGTTGAAGCTCATGGGTGGAGGTAGGCAACTAGTCTTCTACTTCCAATGCCTCTGTCTGCATGTCATTGGTCTCATCTCCTACTTCTAAGACACATCTAGATATAAAGGGAAATTTAAATTCAGCATTAAGACTTAAAGAGTTGCACAGCAGGGATTTGATTTAAAACACCTAATTTTCTTCAGAGGCAGAGTAACCTCCTCCCAATAGCAGTTAATGGAATATTAAAAGCTTAATTTGACTTGTTCCTCATTGCCCATCTGTTTTCATTGCATTTTCCTAAACCTGAATACTCAAAAACCTAATCCTTAAAAGCACTGCGTCTTTTAATTGTACTCTCCTAAATGGATAAAAGTTCTGTTTCAGCAGCATGTAGGGACCTGCAGAAAAAAATAATTTAAGCATAGTTCAGTGAATTATCAGTAATAAACACCTGTTGCCATTTTTCTCCATCAGCCAATCAAGATTTTCCAAAATGTATTTATTTGTACTCCCTGGAAAATTATTTCTCTGACCAAATTGCAGCAAAATGGTCACTATGGTTATTATATTTATGTGTGACTGGTCACCTCTGTCACAAGATAGCTCTCTTCCCTTTGGATGATCTAAGCTGTCTAATCAGGAGAGATCTCTAGCCAAATCACTGGGACTGTGTCTTTCCCTTAGAGAGAGGGAATGGCACACTACAGGAAGAGAGACAGTAGGCCTAGGGAACTTCAGGGTATTTAAATATTTCCCTGTTTTGCACAATAGGATGAGAGATATTCCATTGGCTTCGGTGGGTTTTGTATCAAGGCCTATATTTGGCTGCATATATGGATACCTGATTTAAAAATACTGTTTTCTAGTGCAGGTAAAGAAAGATCTAAGCATAGTTTACTGGCTGTTTGTATGGAGAGATGGCAGGAGGGAATTTAAAAGCACTCACACTTTCTTCCTGGTTGGTGCTGTGTCCCCATTTCTCCCTGAGTCACTGGAAGAGCTGATGTCCCTCCCCCCTGTCAGCAGACTTTTGATGTCCCACTGGCAGGTGTCCATCTGGCCACAAGGCAATAATATATGTAGACCTGTGCCTTATGCAGAGATAATTTGATGAGTGCATATTTCCCCAGACGCTGAACCCTTATCACCTGGCTGTCTTATCTTACCCTATGCCCAAGACATGTTAAAAGTGTGTCCAAACAACAGATCCTTCTTCTACTAGAACATTCCCCCATCCTGCATCAAACTAGTCTCGACTCACCGCTGTTCATGAAGACAATTATCACACAATTTGGTGTTGTAATTGCTGGCCTTTTAACTCTCCCACAAATCTTTCATGGATCCCAATGGAGTCAGCACAGGAGTATGATGGTTAGTAAAAGAATTCCTGCTCTTTATCCCTATAGTATTTCCTGAATATGGTAACTACAACTTAGAACCTAAACTTGGCATTCAAAGCGTAGTTCTTATTATAAACAGCAGAGTAACTGGAAAATTCCACTTAGAACTTTTATATAACCCCTTTCTGTTCCTGAAAGCACAAGTGTCTGAGTGTGCCTTGAGGGGAACATAAGTGAAGTCTAACGCACTTCAGATGGATGGCAAACGTGCAATGTCATAGACCTCTTACATGACTTACTGTTGATAATGTCTATCTCTGGGCAAGTCATTATAAATATTAATGCTATAGGAGAACAGCAAAAGGAAACAGCAAGTTGGCTTATCCAGGACTTTCTGAAAGGATCCTGTAGCAAAGTGCCCCAAAGCAATGGTGACTTTGATTACCACAATAAAAGCATAGCTGCCATGTGGGGATGGTCCAAATCGTCTGCATTGTTGTCGAATCAAACCTGCATTATTCCCCACCTCTATTCATAATGATCACCGGCTGCTGTAAATCCCATTTTCAGGCCATGAGAGGCTCTCAGCATTTCATAGAATCAAACACTAGATGCCAAATAACAACTTAGTTTAAGGGTTGTAATTAAATGAACTACAATAACACTACTTTCATTCAAATAAAATGTAATTTTTGACAAATATATTCATGCCAGAAGGTAACAAAATTGAAGGTAAATTTACCTTCTATGTTTGTTGGTTTTATTCAAGAAAGCAACGTAATTAAAAAATGCATCCCTTTTTATTAACAGATATCCTTGTGGACATAATTTATGTGAGAAAAGCAATAGATTCTAAACCCATTTAGATAAGATTTAAAGTGCTGAAGGCATTTTTAAAAGGACAGACATAAAAAGATACCCAACTGTAGCAAATATCTATTATGAGCACTTAGTATAAACTAAGGAAGAAACATTACATAAAATAAGTTAGTGACCTCTTTAACAATGATGTACAGGCAGAAGGAACAATGATACTTGGTACCATTTAAGACTCAAGTCTAGATTATTAGCTCCTTCCGGTAAGGACCTTGTCTTCTTTGTTTGTTAAAATGCATAGCACACTTTGGGCTTTGTCAGAATAAATTAAGGGCCCAATTCACCTTTGCTCTGCATCATGTGTAGTCATTTATGCCAGTGACAAGCAGGCAAAAACACTATCAGAAACTAAAACATTTTGCACCCACTGTTCACTTAACGTAATGATTTACACAAGACACAGGGCAATGGTGAATCACAGCCTAAATAAATACCTCCAGCCCCAATATCTGCATTCTGAGCAAATATACATGTGACACAAAGCAATTAGGGTTCTCTGTAGTGCCTGTCAGATAAATAGATAGAAATCAGTAACATGCTAATAATCACACACACAGCTCATACAATAGTAAATTGCATGGAAACCTGGCTGGAATCAACTTATTCTGATCTCTTAATAGAAGCCCTTTGTCTTCTGGATTGTAAATTATTTCCAGCCATTTCATTTCTATGAGGCTGAAACAGGTTTTGAATTTTTAATGACTAAAGTTACATGTATGTCTGACCAGACACCTAAACTAAATCAATACAGTGAGAAAAATGAGGGCCTGAGCAAGTGAGCACCTCGTAAGTAAAAGGACTCTGCTCATCTGACACTCCCACAAAGCCACCTGGTGGAATCTTACCCTTATAACTGAAAGTCATTCCTAGAGAACCCATACAGCTAAGTTGCAGCCAGCTACTACAGGGCATGGGGAATTAGTGGATATAGGTAGCTAGATGTTCCCTTTGTGCCCTGCAGTAGCTTGCTGCAGCCTGGCAAACTGGAGGTTTATGAATAACCTGGCGCATCCATGTTTCCCCCCTCCATGGAACCCTGCAGAGAACTGCCATAGAGTTCCTTTTCCATGGCACAAACCAGAGTGCAATGCTTTTGCTTCTCCATCCATGCAAGAAACCCTTAGGGTATGTCTACACTGCAATAAAAAAAAAAACATGGCACAGAATCTCAGAGACCAGATCGGTTGTCTTGGGCCTGGGCTGGGCAGCCAAAAATTGCAGTGTAGACATTTGGGGTTTCAGAGCCTGGGTTCTAGCCCAAGCCCAAATGTCGAGACAGCAATTTTTTAGCCCCATAAGCCCAAGTCAGCTGACATGGGCCAGCCGGGGCCATGCCATGGTACTTCATTGCAGAGCAGGTGTACTCTTAGGGCCTGATCTTCATTTACACTAAGGCCCTATAAAGGGGGCATAAATTTGATCTACATTTACTTTAATGCCCCTTTACATGCCAGAGTGGCCTAAAGAGACCTCAGTGTAACTAAGAATCAGGCCCTCATATTTTAAGATGTTTGCAAAATCCACCTGAGAAGCATCGGGATAGAGCCCTTATTACATTAAAATTGTTGGAAAGTGCTATATTTCTTTTATCAAGCTATTTGAGAACCAGAGCTAAAACTGCTGAGACACCAACCTTTCTGAGCCATAGACTAATTTCAGCTGCTTGCTTATAAGGACCATAAAGAGCTGATAGTGTGTGTTTAAAAATTGAACAAATATATTCCATTTAGGAACAATTCTTCATAGATTCCATTTTTCCTTTCACAGGTCTGAACATCTATATGAAAACATGTTCTTCAAAAACAGAGCATAAATTGGCCTAAGACTATTGTAATATCATATTCATAGCAATTTCTTGGAGGTGTAGGGTGATATAGTATGAGAGTTTTGAAAAAAAATTCAGAGCTCATGAGACATTAGAAATGAAAGTCAATGAAGACAACTCTATACCTAACCATCTATCACAGTTTTGGGAGCTTCCACATGGCTATTAGACTATTAGAGGCAGTAAGATATTGTAAGATCTGTTTATCTGAATCACCTAGCCCTGCACTTAGGCACCTAAGTCCCCTTTTTAGGTGCCACTGTGATCCACAAAGCCCCTGCCTCGCTGCTGCCTAACCCTGTACGCTCCTAAACTTGCTCAGCTATAACTTTTTGCAGTGCTTAATTTGTGCCAGGGCAGAGCCCTGGCACCTCTAGGCTTGGCAGTTCAGAGCCCCGGCACCTCTAGGCTTGCTGCATCAGTTTTTAATGTAAAGAAATTGCTTGAGCCCTAGCACCTTTCATTACAGATTAAGCACTGTCCCTACCCAAGTTTCTGCCTCTGGGCATGTGCATGGCAGCCTCATCTAGGCATCCAGGTACCCATCTCCTGCCTAAGCCCCAGAGTGATCCAGTGAATCAGGGGCAGACAGGTTTTCCTCCATCTATCTTGTCTGCAGTGTCTGATCCAGTAGGATGCTCAGAGATCACCTAGCTATACACAAAATCACAGAGGAGGTGGTGGCAGAGGCGCCAACTTCCCCAGTTTACAAGAGGTGCTCAACCCCTGCTCTGCCCCAGGCCTTGTCCCTGCCCCCACTCCACCCCTTCTCCCAAGCTCCCACCCCACCTCTTCCTGCCCATGCTTCTGCCCATGCTCCTCCCCCTCCCCCACAGCACCTCCTGAATGCCGTTGAACAGCTGATCGTGGCCAGCGGGAGGTGCTGGAGGGGAGGGGAGGAGCTGATCGGCGGGGCCTGCTGGTGGGTGCTGAGCACTCACTATTTTTTCCCATGGGGGCTCCAGCCCCGGAGAACCCACGGAGTCGGTGCCTATGGGTGGTGGTGCTCCCTTATAACCTTATCCTAGCGGGTTAAAGTACTCACGTGGGATGTGGAATGAAGAGATTCCCACTGTTTCTCTAGGCCAATTAATATTAATTAGCCAATTAAATAATTAAAGTGATACAGCTTAACTGGAGAGATATCCATATCAGAATTTCCCATAGCCCAGTGGTTAGGGCACTTACCTGAGAGGTATCAGATCCCTGTTCAAAACCCTTCTCCTCATCAGGTTCAGGCATAAGAAGAACTTGAAGGGGGGAGGACTCCCACATTCCAGATGAGTCCCCAAACCACTGGACAAAAGTCTATAAGGACGTTGCTCCTGCTCCTCCCGTCCTGGCAGCTATTATATGTGAAGAAAGGCAGGCATCTAACATTCTCAGAAGAAACTACTTAGGCATCTAAGTTGCCTGACTCCAGAAGAGGAGTTCCCAGTAATAGATCGCAAGAAGAGATAGGTGCCTCCATGCAGCCAGACTTAGGTACCTATGTTGGTGAAAGGGGCAGGGCTTAGGACACTGCCCTCTCATTGGCATCTTCCATTGACTAGCTTAGACAGTTCTCAGCCTACCTTGCTGACTTTTGTGGATCCCATTCTTAGACGACTATCTTCCCCATACATTGTATAGGGAGCCTAGGCACCGGATTCAGGCTTTTCCTAGAAAAATCACTGGGACAAAACCACACTTAAGTCCCTTTGTGGAGTCAGGCCTTAGCTCTTGAAAGTGTTTGCCAGCTGTAATTCACTTCTTTTTAGATGGCAAACATATCTCCAATAAAGGCTGTGCTGCCTTAGTTTCTCTTGAAATCATTCTCAACTAGCACAGCTGACACACGAGCAAAGAAAACATCACATTGTGTAAAACGTTACAATTTTCTCATCAGGCCCGTTGCCTTTGGATGCAACAAGTTCTCAGCTGTTTTTAAATGCTCATTTTACAAGAAGCCAGAAATTAAAAGGCATGTAGAATTAAATAACACCAAATAGGGCTGTTGGATAGACTGACTGTGTAAAAGTCAAAATTCTAATCTTGAGTCTTTCACCTTCACACCCCAAAAATAGTGTGGTTGTTCAAACAAAAACATCTGTCTGTCATAAATAGTTTACTTTGCTTCCAGGTTAAGGCAGTTTTACAGGAGCTGTTGACATAATGACAGCTCTTACCATTCAAACTGACAACAAAATAAAAGCTTTTAGCACCTTTATGGACCACAGGATCCTAAATCCTGTAGTGTTTAGAAACCCAATCTCAATTACGAAAAAAATAGGAGAAAAAATAGTGCCCCATGTGGTTATTTTAACATGAAGGAAGAGAGGCTAATAAGGTTAGTAAGGGATAAAATAATTATTTATGACTAATGAGAATCCTCATTGGTAGAGATATGGAAATAATTCATAATTTGTCAAATTTGCCCTTTTTTCCAGTTTGTAAATTGTCTGTCAACAGATCACAACAACGTTCTTGTATGTATTATTCAAATTACAACCTGCAGTCTAAGAATTAATCACTGAAAAAAATTAGTAACGTTCACAATTTGAACAATCAGTAATAGGAAGTAACTTACATATAACATCAAGTTACAAGAGAATGCAAAATTTGAATTGTACCTTATATTTGGTTGTAGTATTTGCAGTTCTCATTGTTTTGATTAAATACATAAGTAGGGCCCTACCAAATTCACGGCCATGAAAAACACATCATGGACCATGAAATCTGGTCTCCCACCATGAAATCTGGTCTTTTGTGTGCTTTTACCCTTTACTATACAGATCTCATGGGGGAGATCAGCATTTCTCAAATTGGGTGTCCTGACCCAAATGGGAGTTGCGGGGGGGGGGGGGTCGCAAGGTTATTTTAGGGGGGTCGTGGTATTGCAACCCTTAGCTCTGCGCTGCCTTCAGAGCTGGGTGCCTGGAAAGTGGTGGCTATTGGCCAGCTGCCCAACTCTGAAGGCAGCACCGCCTCAAGCAGCAGTGCAGAAGTAAGGGGGGCAGAACCGCAACCCCCCACAACTCGTTTTTTGGGTCAGGACCCCTACAATTACAACACCATGAAATTTCAGATTTAAATAGCTGAAATAATTAAATTTATTATTTTTTAAATCCTATGACCGTGAAATTGACCAAAATGAACTATGTACTTGGTAGGGCCCCATACATAAGTCATCCAATCAGGGAACAAACAATTCATGTCCTATGTAAGTAAACATGGCACAAATGTTGAATTGTAAATTTTACAATCACACATAATTTTATATTTATTCTTGGCAGATGATCATACTGGTCAGCTAAATGTTCACTTTTTGTATTTGTAAAATTTGAGCATCTAAATATTTTTGAATCAACATGAAAAGGCTGCCAGCATAGTTGAATCAACACTAGTTTTCCAATTCAAATTAATAGTCATGGAAATGTTTTCCACTGTTCATGCAGCGCTATTCATTAGTCAGTGAGATTTTATTTTCATGCTGTTGAGCAGCAAGCAAACTTGTTGTTTACATGAGATCATTCTATAATTTTTTCATCCATAAATGTCAAGTCAGTTTGTGGAGTTAAACATTATCATCTGTATTTTATCCATGGGGTACCTGGGTTGTACAAAATGTTCGCCAGTATACGCAAGAGCATAATTTGGTGTGAAGTCTCCCATCTTGCACTGCAGAACTCAATCTGCTCGATCACAGCTGCCTCCTATATACATTTCCAGAAACTACTTTCTGTGGCTAATGAATTATAAGATTTTTCTCTTTTAAAGCATATAAAGGAACTGTGATTCTGATGGAACCAAAATGATCAAATGCTCTTTGTGATATTAAAGCGTACATGAACTTTCACACAAGGCTGCACATTTCCCATGACAGAGGGGAATGTACAGTCTTAAAATACAGAAAACATCCTGAAATCAGTTATTGAAGAGTATTATCCTTAGGATCCAGTTGTTAATCTGCATCTGTGAAGTTCAGTTGAAAGGGCAGTGGTCCCTTAGAGAAGCATCTAATCTGCACACTACAGATCTCACATAATGGATGTTTTTATTCACTTCTCTCAAACTTTACATCAAGTGCTCAAAGTCAAGCGAGTTCCAATGACTTTATACATGCAGCAAACTTTTATATCAGAGTATTTATTTTTGCAGAAAGTGAGTGAATTTATTCAAACGTCTAGCATAGCATGAAGAAGAGGTGGGAAATAAATATATATAAATATACCTAGGATTGTAAAAGGTAGACCTGCCCATATCAGGGTTATGGTTAAGGGTGTAGGAATTAGGTCTGCCAGGACTAGGGTTAGGGGTATAGGAATTAGGCTTCAAACAAGGAGGTCTGCTATGACCAAAGCTAGGCTTCCAGCAAGGAGGTAGCTATGCTGGGGGCAGGGTTGGGGCTTTCAAAAGTAATAAAAATAGATCAGAGAAAAGTCGGTTCAACTGTGCTCTCTATTCAATTTCTGACCTTTCTAACATGCACAAAGGCATGAATGTGCTTCACAGCCACGGAGGTTACTCTGGTATACTCACAGTATAGTTCCTCGGTGCAAAGAAAAGAGGATTGGTGAGGTTTGTGAAGAAGTGTGGGTGAAATTGTCTAGCCATCCATGGCAGATATACATATGGGTTCAAGCATATGCTGAGGTAACCACCACCTAGCCTCTCCACATCTGAGGGAAGCTGTATTTCTCCTCCCACCTTCACTGCCCATCTGCCCAGTAACCGGCCTAGATAATACTCGAGTTGGGTGCTGGCATGAAGATTTAGCCCTAAGAGCATAATGTCACTTTCTGAAGGAAAATCTCAAGAAAGAGTAGTAGTAGTAACATCTGGTTCATTCGCAGTTTAGAAACCACATCATCCTACCTCCTTGTAGGATGGATAAGCAGCAACATAGAATGAGCAAGTGGTATTGTCTTACAACTACACCGAAGCCTGCAGGAATTCCTAACATCAACCATGCACATTCCAGAGTACTTATCGCTCTACTTCTTAACCCTCCTCTCCATCCTAGTAGCTGAGCAGCCATGCTACCACAGCTTACAGGTCAAGGATGCAGACTCATTTCCCTTGCAAGGGGGAACAGAAACCATAGTTGAATAAAACATTTTACTAAACATTAATGTCTGTTTCATTTCTTGGCTTACAATACAGTGTTTTCTAGGTGAGCATAAAATAGCTGGCCCCTGACTCTACACTCCCAATCAGCTTGTTATGGTCCACGGAAATGCACAGAATCCAAAAATAAATGGGACCTTGTCACAGGGTGCGTGCTACTCACCATTCAGTGGCATCTCCTTGGGGCTCATTTGGGGAATTAGCTTGATACTGTCCACACCCCATCTGGCAGTCATTCAGCCTGTTGTCTTAGTTACTTGCTCTTCCCTCTCTCCCTAGTCAGGAGCTACAGCACCTCTCCTTCGTGGCTTAGTCCTCCAGCCAAGTCACAATTGTTCTCCCGTCAGGATCTCACCACAGTCTCTCTCCACACAGTCTCAGGCAAACTCCATATCCACCGCACTGACCATGTGGCTTATAGGGGAACCCAGGCCCACCCTCTAACCTGTGTTCCAATCCAGGTGCCCACAAACCAGCAGTTCAAATCTATTCTCTCAGCCTTTATTGGTCCTTCCCTGGACTGCTTCCTACACTATTACAGGCTCCTACTCTCTTCCCACTTTGTAACAGAGTGTAAACTGCCAACTTTATCCCCCGTTAAGTCTCCTCACATCTTAGTTCCCCTTCAGGTACAGCCTATTGCTAATTGGCTTTCTCTTGCCCATATTATCCCTCCAGGGTTAGTATAGGGGAAAACCTTATCACAGGCCTAAAGATATGCTGTTGCTGTGGAGCCCCAGAAAAAAAAACACTGTAGGAAAATTATTGCTTATACAACTACAGTAATCCTATATTACTGTAAATACAGTTACTACAGTTTTTGTCTTAAGTTTATTTATTAAAATATGTTTATGGTTATAATCTAGCTCTTTTGATTATAAAGTATATAAACATAACAATAATGAGATTACAATATAGAGCTAGACCCTCAGCCAACATTGGTATGACTCACAGATTCTAAAGAATATACTATATTGTAGTCAACCAATAGTTCTTAATACATTACATGCCAGACAATGTCTTTGTGCCTTGCTTGTGCTCATGCTTAACTAGGCATTGTGGAATGGTGGAATAAGTTCAGGTATTATAAGAATCAGAGCCAAACACTTACGAGATTTGAAAAAGTAAAAATAAATCCTCCCACCCTAGTCACTTTCATTTTCCTGTAATTTAGCTCTATAATGAAATGGAAGTGCAGCAAAACTATACAAAAAGACTTTTCTTGTCAAATTTAATTTCTTTTCTCTGGTTAAACGTGCTACTAAATGTCTTGCAAGAAAACTGACTTTGAAAACTTCTCACACAGTTTTGCAGATCTAAGTGGTGTGAATAAGCTTCAGATAAGCATCCAAACTTTTGAAGATTATGGGAGATAGGCCTGAGCTGCAAAATTTAGATTTCAACCTGAACATGTTTTGGCTTAGTCCACTTTGAGGGGGTTTAATCACAGCACTCATAGCTGAACTATCCCAAAGACTGAGAGTGGTTGGTGCTAGGATACTGGTCAAGGGATACATGAAACCTTTTGAAATCTGCTCATCTGTGCTCTCTAACTATGTCTCTGCTTCAGAGGCACACTTTTGAAATGGTCTGATAGTATTTTTCTCTTTCAGTTGCAAAAGACTAAGGACACAGCAATCTCCTTTGTTCAATTTAAAATAATTTACTTAGTTAATGTGATTTATGTGTGGCCAGTATATTCCAAAACTGCAAAGCAGAAATATATAAAGCCAATGAAGATTTTGTAGGAAACAACTCCCATCTATCAAGATGTTCTTCATTTCTTGGCAACTCCTGAAGACTCCTGTTTCTTGGCAACTCCTGTTTTTTCCTTTCTTTCTTCATTTCCTACTTGAACAAGATAGTAACACTTTGGTCACAGGGAAAGAACAAAAAGAAAAGGAGTACTAGTGGCACCTTAGAGACTAACCAATTTATTTGAGCATAAGCTTTTGTGAGCTACAGCTCACTTCATCGTTTTCCATTACCAACCTAAGCATTTTTCTCTCCCTTGAATTTGGAGTTTTCATTCTCTTCCCTTACACTAAAGTTAATGGGAAGTTGGATAAGTAGTGTTTCAACAATGAGCTGAAGAGAAATGTTTGTGTGTCGTACTGTAGCAGTAGCTCATCCCCTTGGCAAGATACTAGTTCAAAACTCATTTCCCCCTGTTCTTTAAAGTGCAGCCTCTGACAAGGCATCTCTTCTAATGTAGGCAAAGGTCTCTGATCAAACGAGACAGATTCCTATAAATGCAATGATGATTTCTGAGCCCAGTGTAATTACAACTTAAATATTTTCCCTTGAAACTTTGCATCATGTAATTCTGTCAACATGTATGCTTGACTCTAATTCCTTCCTTGAATTCTTTGAGAGCACTGTCTACTTTGAGTATTCATGTAGGGAGATTGGGATCTTTGTTTTCTTGTTGGATTTGGATTTGTTTCAGAACAATAGGTACTGTTGTTGATTATAGAAGAGTTCCTAGCTTATTCCCTCAAAAGTCGATAGAAAATGCTTAAATGTCAAGAAGCCATTTTGAAGAAATATGTACTAAAGCACATCAAACTGCAACAGCACTTGGATTAAAGGATTCACATAATCCAAGAAGCTTTATTTTGGATTTCTGTCAATTTTTACTCTCAGTTGGCTTAACTCACACAGAACTTGTGTATAGCAGAAGCCACGCCAGTGAAGTCAGTGGAGTTGTACTGGTTTCACAATAGTGTAAGAGAAGAAACAGCCCCTATTGTCAGTGACCAAAATCTAAGTGGCTAACACACATACACACCCCTCCTGCCCCAGAGCATTTCTTATCAGTACACCAGAAGCAGGAAAAACGGCAGTCTGAATTTTATAGACCAGCTACTTGCTTTTTACTGTTCTTTCATTTATTTATTTATTTATTTATTTTTTTACAGATAAGTGCTGAGTAGCAAATGCTATAGTTAAATTTGCTAGTTAAACAGTTTAACAATTACAACGTTGTTCTCAGTTGCTCACACATTGTCCATCAGTGCTACTTCTACAGTAGCCACTCTCTAAGAAGAAGAAACAGTGTGCATCTCTTGAGGACCCCAGCTGTCTATGCCACTTTATAGATCACAAAGTGGTATAACTACAGTAACAGGACAGCATCAGAAAGTCATCCAGCTAGTAGGCCAAAGCTCCAGCCACATCTCCTACACCAGGAGGCGGAGTGGCCTAGAGCTGGCTATGCCAGCTGTTCAGCATCTGCATGTTTCCTGATGCCTAGGGAATCCTCATTTGGTCAGTGAAACCAGCTCCATGACCTCGCTTCTTCTTCTTTTTTGTTGTTGTTGTTGTTGTTGTTCTTTAAACAATGAATGACTACAGCTGAAGAAATATGGTAAACCTGGCTCAGATTCTTTGCTTGTAGCTCACGAAAGCTTATGCTCAAATAAACTGGTTAGTCTCTAAGGTGCCACAAGTACTCCTTTTCTTTTTGTGTGATTACTGTAAGTTACCTTGTTCTTCAACAGCTAAACATGTTTTACTAGCTGTGACTTTCTAACTGAAAAGAGCATCCAACCAAATAAGGCCAGGAAGTGCATTAGTATGGAACTTTTTTTTGCTGATTTAGTGCTCTATTTATCTAAAGATAGATCCTTCCATGCCTGGAAGCTGGCAGAGGCTAGGGACAGACTCATGTCTCTTCCAGGGAAGAAAGTGTTTGAATTTCTAAATATGAATCCAGGTGGGAAATAAATTAACTGCCTGGATGCTCCCCTCTGACAGTTTTGGCACATCTCCAATAGAAAATCTGCTTTGTTAGGCATGAAATATAACATTCCAGGATCTAACTTCATCACATCTGGATGTATTTCACACTGATCTCTGTGCATTAGATTGTTCTTGATTAGGAACAGGGACTTTTAGACATATGTACTTTCATTTTTTTAAACACAAAGCAGTCTTGACTGTGCTAATGTGGAGGTGATTTTTCTCCATCAATAAAAAGAAAAGGAGTACTTGTGGTACCTTAGAGACTAACCAATTTATTTGAGCAGAAGCTTTGGTGAGCTACAGCTCACTTCATCGGATGCATACTGTGGAAAGTGTAGAAGATCTTTTTATACGCACAAAGCATGAAAAAATACCTCCCCCCACCCCACTCTCCTGCTGGTAATAGCTTTTTTAAAGTGATCACTCTCCTTACAATGTGTGTGATAACCTGGATTTGTGCTGGAAATGGCCCAACTTGATTATCATACACATTGTAAGGAGAGTGATCACTTTAGTTAAGCTATTACCAGCAGGAGAGTGGGGTGGGGGGAGGTATTTTTTCATGCTTTGTGTGTATAAAAAGATCTTCTACACTTTCCACAGTATGCATCCAATGAAGTGAGCTGTAGCTCACCAAAGCTTCTGCTCAAATAAATTGGTTAGTCTCTAAGGTGCCACAAGTACTCCTTTTCTTTTTGCGAATACAGACTAACACGGCTGTTACTCTGAAACTTCTCCATCAATGGGATTATAAACTATATTACTAGAAAACTTACCCAAACACAGAATGCAAGATGAATACCTCTTTTTCCTTCATGGATCATTCATATTTTGTTTTCCATAATGCTTGCATGCTACTGTTATTTATTTGAATACAAACAATCACTCATTTATTTGAATACAGATATAATCCATCAACATGTAATTTGAGCTGTGGTGGTAACTGAGGATGCAGAGTAGAGATTAATAGAAAAATTACTTGGGGAGGCATTACTTGGGGAGGCATTGGGGAGGTAGGGTCTTAAAGGTACTGATATCAGTAAGAGGTATAGCAAACAATTATAAATGGAACTGCTACCAGCACAGTCATACTGTCAGATAACGGACCTTTACTGGGCTGCCTCCCATTAATAAGTGGATAGAGCACCACATTCAGAAGTCAGCACTGATGCTGACATGCCATGTGACCCCCTCGTCTCATACTTTGATTTCACTTGTGTCTAGTTTGTAAACCCACCAGAGAAGGGATCTTTTTATCTATGTGGCATAGACCTCCTACTATACTGCACCATGTATTTATGCCATTATATGAATGATTAATAATAAGCCAGCCATCCTTTACTGAGGCATCCTTAGCTGACTTCAGAAATTCCTTCATGTGGAATTATCCAGCCTAAGGAATTTATGTGGCTCACTGGTTTTATCAGAGGAGCAGGAGTTGTAACATTTTAATACAAGATAATATTCCTTTTAATTGTAAAGATAAATAAATCCAAAACTTCCATCCTCTGTATTAGGTTGAAAAGACGAGTCAGAGGATGACAATCCTCCAAATTTTACCTAGTTCATTAGAAGACATTTTTGAAGTAAAATTTGACCTATAGAAAGGGCTATTTGTTTGTGTGCAAAACTGTTGAAGCAAGAGGTTCACTTAATAAGGTAATATGGTTTGATTGTGTTAGGGTCTATAACTGATCAATAAAGAATAAAATTAGATTTAAAACAAAAAAGTGGCCTTTTGACATCAGATTCTAATATGTCCTCTGATTTAGCAAGGAAGACCTCCAATCCATGAAAAGTTTTGCCTGTTAATGGAGAAATTTACAAAAGTTAGTGCCACAAAAGCTTTGAAATCTTAATCCACTAAAGCACTTAAATTTAAGGATGTGAATTTTTCCTTTTAAGTGACTAAAAAGCAAAGTACACGCTAAGAACTTTACTTGATCAGGGTCTAATTTTTCTGGCTAAATTGTTGGTTATATTAGATTATAAATTTACTGATTATGGTGAACCAAGATCTATATTAACATTGATTTTTAGCATCCATAGTACAATCTAGGCTAGACAATGGTTTAGATTTTACAAATAAGACTTGTAACCCCAGTTTGGAATAGATTAATTATTCCTCTGGTTTTTTTTTGTTTGTTTTTGTTTGTTTTAACATTTCAGGCTCCTCTTACACAGCAATATTTTTTTATGAGACTCATTGTTCTGAGATACTCATAGCAATAACTGCAATTCACCTTTAGTCAATTGAGTAGCTCCTTCTTTTATCTTAATGAGTTTTTTGTAAATCTTGAGCTTAATCCTCTCATCTGACTGAATTCTGTTTGATTCAGGACCAAAATGGAGGAGCAAAGGTGGCAGTTTACCACCTTTGCACTTCTCTGATCTCTGCGACTCTAGTGGGCTAGCTGAAACAAACAAAGGACAACCAGGGACAGCCAGCATATCGCTTTCATCCTGGCTCCCCTCTGATATATCCCTGTGCTGGGTGTCAGGTGAGGGAGGCATAGCATTGTCTATTCCAGCTCTAGCGCAGTTCGGACTATCTCTACCAGTGGAATCCTCAGCTACCAAGATAGGGCAGCTTTATAGCCTCTTTGTGCCATTCTGGTGCTGCAAAAGGGCCATATCATCAGCTGAAATCTAGACCATTAAGTTGAACTGGTCTTATTAAGTAAAAGTAGAATGCAATGTATGATTTTAAAATAGTTGTTTTAACATACTTGATATTACTGCAACCAAGCGCAAAGATAATTAGCTGCAGATTCCACTATTACATGAAAGTAAGCAAAATACAACTATGTGGCAGTAACATTTAATCAGACAGCTGTGTAATTCATTTTCCAGAACATACTTATTCAAAACCAGACAAAATTATTTTTTTGCACAGGCATTAGAAAGCTTTTGTTCAGCTCCCCACAATTTAGAGGAATACTATTTGCAAACCTAGTTAGCTAATGCTAGTACACCATCTTGTGGATAAGAGGTTTAATTGGGACTAAATTTTTTAGCAGGAGAGTTTTTTGATAGGCTTGCTTCCTTGCCATAGGATAGGCTCTGAAAGAAGTTTTAAATATTAAAATACATATCCAATGCCTGACATCTGCACTGTTTATGAAGAACAGAAAGTTTTGGAATAGGAAGTAGCAGTATATTTATATATCAGCTAACTGGTAAATATGCTCAGCAGGCCACATTTACAATGGTATCTTTGCAAAAGCAACCAAAATCACTGAGCACTTAACCCTAGCAACACATGTGGTTAGTTACTATAATTACTTGTCTGTTGTGTTGTAAAGGTAGCCCCACCCAGCACTATTGTGAGAGAATTTACCATCATTTTACTGACCCCGGCTTTGTTTTTGTTTGCCGGTGGTAAGCATCAATGGGAAGCTTTGTGAACACCTGTTGTTCATTAGCATCCAAAATGCTGGGTAGCTTTCTTCAGATATTAGAGATTAAATCCATACGAATGTAATGATCTGTGATATTTATCATGTCTTATTCATGTGACTTTTAATCTTACTTCAGATCACTGAAAAATAAAAGAATGGGGAAAATTATGCCCAGCTCAGTGTGCACAAGGTGCAGGAAGGTGCAAGGAGTTTTGATATCCCCTCCACTTTATATGGACCTCTGGAAATAATCCCATTCTTTGCACTCCTAAAGCACAGGGCCCACGAGGTAGACTAGTATGAACTCCTCAATACAGAGTGATAAGACTAGGACAGGGCCAGTCCCTCCACATTGTGTCTCCAGCACTATTGGCAAGCACAGGGGATAGCATATGCTACCCCTTGGGTGACAAGATGTCCCGATTTTATAGGGACAGTCCTGATATTTGGGGTTTTTTCTTATATAGCCACCTCCAGCCCCTGTCCCGATTTTTCACACTGGCTATCTGGTTGCCCTAGCTATACCTTCCAAAAGGAGGGACCATGGCCTGCTCAATCCTGCACCCTTCCGGTATGCCAGGAGAAAATGGTCCTGATTCTCTATTGCTCAGCCATTCTCATCAGTGGAAAGTGAGAAATGGGTGTAAATACTACCAACGTGAGATCAACACAGTAATTAAACAGAAGACTGGATTCTCAATGCAGTTAAGGAGAAAGGTCAACAAGAGTCATTTGCAGCTCTCTGATCGGGGGCCAGTTCAATGCCAGTCTTGGCATAATTTAGAGCAACCAAGGAGCTGCTCTAAACTACACCAGCTAGCTGTGATCCCCACCTGCTGAGGACTCTGTAGCATCAGAGGAATTCACAGTATGGGATCTGGGCTGCTTTCCACTGCCTTAGTGTCACCTGGGCATCAACAGGCCAGGGAATTTGACCCAGGGTTGTGTTGGTGATTGCAAACCGAGCATATCAATAATTGTAGGAAGACATCAGGCAAATACAACATACAGAAAAGAGAGTCACAGAAGTTTCCTGGCACTTTTCCATGTTAAGATTAACATCTAAGTATCCTTTTATGCTTTCAAAACTAGACCTCACACACATTACCAGCTACAATATGCTCTAGAGAATAATTAAATCATTCTTGTTGTAAAGCGGTAGATGGGCATTAAATGAGGTACCAAAAGGTACCTTGCCCACCCAAATGATGCTTATGCCTGAGTCTGATCTCATACAAGCTTTACATCAGTATAACCCCATTGATTTCAGTGGTCATTCCAGATTTACCCTGGTATTACTGAGACCAGAATTAGCCTATCCCTTTAAAAATCGGTTATGATTCCTAATGAGAAAAACAAAGTGGGGGAGGGGGTATGCAAAAGGAAATTCTTAGCCTTACCTCACCTCAGAAACCCTAAGTTCTGCTTTATTTCTTGCTCTTCTTCCATCTCTATTTTCTTCTTAGCTTTTTATGTTTTTGTTTTCTAGTCTTCCTTTCTCTTTTCTATATTTGCTTTGCTTCTCTTGCATCCATACTCTTCTCAATTCTCATTCAGCCTTCTTCTTTGTCTTTTGGATGTCTGCTGACTAAAGCTGGTACATTTTTGGGAACATTTTAATTGTTTTTAATAGAAAACAACTTATTTTTCAACTAACTCTGCTGCTGTGACTGCCAGCATGGATGCCAGTTTGTAAAAATGGTGATGTGGGTTTTTGTTGTTGGTTTTTTGGTTTGGCTCAGGACCCCTTTCCTTTCAAAACTGGACTCAGAACACTTTCATTAAGATTCAGATGAAATCCCAAACTACAAGCAAATTTGTATTGAGAATGATGGGTTACATTAGAGAAAGCATTTTTCAAGATGGGAAAATATATTTTCCATTCATTCAAAACTTATTTCATTGTTGCTTTTTCTGTTGAGTCCAGATTCAGTCACTACAGATATACATTGCTTTAAAGTGTTCGAGATGAGCTCCAGTTTACAGCTGCAACATTGCCTTCAATGAAGCAAGCTCACAGACTACCTCTTATCCCAAAGAATGAATCTAGTTCTATCTTCCCCCACATTTGTTCCTATCCGCAATAACAAAATTCCAAAATAACGTTCAAAATGTTATTCAGCAACAGTTACTTGTCATGAGATCCCTTGTCCTAGCCATGGGTTAATCACCTTCCTCTCCCTCACCTGGCTGGCAGTAGCCACTTTGAGATTCTTGATTAAATGGCACAACATACAACACAGGAAGTACTGTCCCTATTTCCATCTAGTCAGCCTGATCTCATACAGAATAGTACATTTCAAGTTGGATCAAAGTGGCAAACTGACAAGATTTGAATGTTTGTGGGTGGAACATTCGTTTAGGTAGCCTTAAGCGTAAACAAAGAAAGATACCATCTAAATTATATGGGACGTTTTTGGTGTTTAGGGTACTGTTTGATTTAGATTTTTTTTATACTATACTCCTGTCATTTCTCCTTCACTAAGACCTTTTTACACTTCCTTTTCCAGGTGGTACAGTTATATATCCACCAGAACGCTCACTACACACAACAACCCTTCACCATGCCCTGCTATGAGAGTCAGACTAATATGCTAGCATCAGGTACACTCAATATGTAACTCTACTTTGTTTTTCTCCTTCTCAGACTGCAGCTGGCTCTGTCTCCCTTGCAACCATGCTGTCTTGTATTGTTATAGCTGTTCTTCTAACATTATGTTGTTGTCAGTGTACAGGGAAACACTTTTTCTTTGTGCACAATGAGGTTGGCTTGACCTTGTATTTCTCATTTTCATGCTAAACTACTGGCATTGTTCAATTGATATTCTAGCTTCTTCAGCAGCTTACCTTAGTGGAGAGAGCTCATTCCTGACCCTTCATATCGCTGATGCCCTGCTGATTTAAGAGTTTGAGAAGCTTAAATGATATGAAGGGAATAGTTAAACCCTCAGCAGTAGGGTAAAATGACACATAAATTGAATTATGGATTTTACTCTATGAACACTTGTCTCATTAAGAGTCACAACCTAAGGAATGAGTGATAAAGTGGTTGTTGAGAGGCATTTTTGTTAAAAAAAAAAAAAAGAGTTTTTCCCCTGTGTTTTATTCTATTTGTTCATGTGCATCAGTAGTAAGGCAAGGGCAGCTGTTCTCAAAGCACTTGTAGGTGGACTGTGGAGACGTGGCTGGTCACAGAGTGCTGTCTCTTTGTTGTGAGATGCTAATTTGCACCCCCCAAAAAAGAAGCTAAAAATACACTGAACTCTTTACTAATATCACTTTCCCATGGAAACAATTACTGTAATTGTCCTGGGGGGATTTATACATTTGTGAATTGGAGTGGAGATACAAAATCTCTGTCCAGATTTGGTCCACCATCCTATGAAAGTTTTTGAAAGCACCTCCACTCAAGTGTTCAGAGAACAATTTTTCTAAGGAGAATATAAGAACATATTTACTCCATTTCCCATGACATGAGCATGCTATAAAACTTACAAAAGGACATGAAAGGAATTTATTTTTCAGTGTTTTTCAAAACTGTGCAGTGATGGTTTTTAAGCATGTTGGAGCCATTATCTCTATACACTTTAAATTAATCTAGAACATTTGTTACAACTGCAATTTTACCAGTTAGAACAATGAGCTAAATTCTCTGAGCTGTGAAGAGATATTTGAAATCTTCTTAAGAATATGATTGGTTCAGAGTTTAGCTCTCCATAGCATGATTCTACATTACCTAGATCGTAACAAGCCGCAGCACAGCCAAAAAGGGAATAAGAATCCTCATCCTAGTCTATAGCCATTGGAGCAATGCAAATTTTAGCTCAGGGTGCTGTGGTGACTCCAGTTGCTGCCAAAGCAGGCAGGGAATAGGCAAAGCCATGGCTCTGCTCCCAGACTATTTACCATCCTGTAGAGCTAGCTGGCTCTGAGTAGGGAATGGAAGGTGGGGAGGAGACTTCACCCTGAAAAGAGATATTACAGTTACTCCCCCATCAAAGCAACTGGGAAGCCTAAAGAAGAATCGTACCTGTGGAATGTCTGTGAGACACATGACCTCAGAGTGCACCCCCTGTTATGGTGCACCAATGCACCACCCCTTACTCAAGCCAATGCATACAGGCACCATCCAGACTTGAGTGGAGATTGCACGCTTTACTTACATGAAAAGAGATAAGGAACTGGAAACTTAAATATTCTGCAGCTTTGTGCCTAAATACAAATTCTGCTTTTATTGTATTTTTTCCTTGCAAAAGCATTTTTAATGTATTTCTCCACACCCTTAAGGAAATCTTAGTAATATGGCAATAGATTTATCCATGCCTTTGTCATCACACTAGAAGAGGCATTTCCAAAATGACCCTTAATGTCTGTTTAAATAAACGTGTAAGGGTGTATATATGATTAAGGACTATGTCATTGGTTTATGCAAGAAATGTATATGTCACATGATGATGGATGTTCATGTCTAAAATGGTGTACTTACTTATAAAGGGGAAACTATGTTGTAAAAAGCATTGCTTGGCTTACTAAGCTTCTGAAACAGACATGTAAACAAGACCTGCCACTGCATAGTAGATATTTTGTTGTAATGGCTTTCCCATTTCTGTAGAGCATATGTAGTAGCATAGTAGCAATCTCAGTAAAAATCCCGGTTAAGTATTTTTATTTATAAAAGAAAAAAATATGGATAAGTTCCCATGGGGAAAACAAACAAATCAAATCTATAACTCCACAACTGTATATCATCTTGTATATTAATTTAATCAATATCTTAACCATTGACCAACATCCTCTAAAGACACCCCAGCTATAATTTTGCCAGGTGTAAATAAGAACCTTTTTCATATTTTATTTGTAAGTAAGGACAGTAAAGGACTTTTTTTAGACATGACATTGTCTAATCAACAACTCCACAGGTACTTCTTTCATGAAGGATCTTTGATAGGTTAAGTGTCTGTTCGTTACTTCATCACCACTAATGTCTTTCTCATCTTTTCAGAGCTTGAAATTCATAATTATGGTACTTATCTGCTGTTGTGATTCACTGCTTCAGCTGTAAACCAAACATGAATGGGCTGCTGAATCTGTAGTGAACAGACATGAGATATGGCAAGTTTCAGACATTTGTTTTCTCTTTCTTCCTTGGGGTGTAAAGATTTTTTTTTTCTGCAGAGACACAACTGAATTAATTTTGGTATATAAAAGGAAGGCAAAAAATCTCTCAGGTACTAACTGCTGTTTTAAATTTTAATTTTCAGATAACTTGTCATACATACAGAATAGAGTGAAATGTGAAGAGGGCACTAAAGAAACTCAGAGCAATAAATATCAATAGTATCAGATCAATCTTTATTTTTTGCCTCCCTATGTCAAATAAAAGGTGAAAATTGCATTATTGTTTATTATTGATATATATGGATGGACCTGGTGCTCTGCAGCCAAATAGACTTATAGGTCTGTGCCCCAAGGAACTTACTCAGTAAGAGTCAAATTATGACCTTGGTCACATAGGTATAAAACTAAAGTAAGTCCACAAACTTCACTGAAGATACTCTGGATTTACATCTCTGGCCCTAAACCAGATACATATAGTTAGGGATGAAAATAAACCCAGGATGGAAATAGTATGGGAAGATGAGGGTTACAAGAGTGAAAGTTCATGTTTTTTAGAACATGTATCTTGTTAGTTCCTCCTTATTTTTATTTAATTCAACATTACAGTTTGGATTGGGGACTGTCTAGCTGTGGTAGAGTCCCAGAACCTGCAAATTGGATGCAAACATGTGTCCCACTCCATCATAAGTTATTGACTAGACTTGTCCTTTCTTGCCTTTGAGGTTTAGTGAGATCACAATCTGAGGTAGCGTGGCTACAGAAACAGAAAGGGCCTCAGAGTGAATAGCTATTAATAGGAAGACTGGTAGCACTGCACTGAAGGTAAGCAGTTGTTAATAAGTAAGAAGAGGTTAGATAAGTTTAGGATCCCATTTCATTTTGCAGCTGGGTCTCAAGTGTGCACTGTCAGCAAGACATGGAGTTCCTGAAGTCCTCATATCAGATAATGGGCCTCAATTTACCTCTGAAACTTTTCCTAGAACTTTGATTTTGAACATTGTACGAATAGTCCATGTTGCCCACAGAGCTACAGGCAGGTGGAGAGAGCAGTGCAGATTTTTAAAAGACTTCTGGAAAAATTCATGCACCGATATAAAGCACTCCCCCCCTGCCCCCACCAAAAAAAAAGTCAATATCACTTGTGTCTGGACTATCTCCAAGAGAACCTCTTAGGGGAAGAAGACTAAGGATGCTTCTACCTGTGGCACCAATACAACCTAAACTTAAGTGACCCAGCCTGAAGGAATTTTGAAAATAGGATGCTGGAACAAAAGTTTGGCAGCAAAAAACCATCAATGTTTGGCAGAGACCAAAAACACTCCTTTAACTGAGCCCAGGGAACAAAATTTGACTGAAAAGCACCTAAACATTTGGAACTCAGCAGAAACTCCCAGATCCTACCTCGTGGAGATTCCAGAGGAATTGGGTTCATCTTCAATATTTCTCTATACAAAGAGAATCTGGAACTTGCAGGTATTCTGTTGGGAAGCGAGCCCTCCCTCCACACAGTGTGCTCCATATGCAAACTCAGTAGAAGTGAAAACAGTCTGGAGGAGCGATCAGCCCCCCTCAGAGATTTGAACTTTAGAACAGTGCTCAGGAATGTAGTATAAAGAGTGAAGGAATTCAGCGTTTATTTTGAAATGTGTGTGCACGTGCATGCACACATACATTTATAATTTAAGTTTCAATATTTTATTAAAAAGGAGAGAGTGAAGTAGTTAGAGAATTCTTGGTCCGCGATAGTTATTAGAAAGGATCAGGATGCGTTTCAGGGGAGCTCTCTAATTGCTGTTTAATGCCTGGCTCTTTTCGTATACATCATCATGCTACAATTACATATTCTGTGTATACCACATTTTAGAAGTGTTACAGTTTTTAAATACTTTATTGGCACTATCTCTCCGCATAAAAACCTGTTCCTTCACGTACCAGAAGTTCAACTATCCAGGCCTCAGGAGGAGAGGGAAATAATAACCTCAAATATTAAAAGCATGATCTAAAATAACATTTTTCAAACATAATAATGGTGTGATTGTAAAGTCAAGTATATCAGAGGTAGAAGCAGGTGGTATATACTACTGGAAAACTGGAATCTCTCCAGTTTCTAATAGCATAGGATTCCAGTTTCCAAGTTGGATGGGGTGCAAGATATTGGACTTTAAACCTTTCTAACGGACCAGGACTGAATATTGCCCTGACCTGGGCCTCAGCCTAATATAAATTTGAAGAGAAATTTCACATTTAGGTGGTATGGCAGGAGTTTTTGGTGTGTGTTTTTAATAGTGGCTATTTGAAGCTGTACAGAGGATTGCAGTGCCAGAAGTTCACCTGGAATAGATGCACCTGTGGGAAATGAGCAGTAAAAGTAGCCAAACGTGCATGATAAATGTAACTTATCACCTGGCTTATAATATGTATCTGCACGATAGACCCCTACATCTGAGCGAGTGAGTCTAAATACATATCTGTAGTGAAAAAGTATGAACATCTTAACGTAAAAGGGAACATTTCTATAGTGATAATTATTTGTCAATCAATTTTAAGAAAACCTATGTATTCAGAGTTTCATGAAAATAAATAGGTGGCAGAGAGAGAAATATTTAAAAGAACAAAAATGCAAAGTTAGATCTCTGCTGCATAAGACAACATTGGACTCCTGAAACTTTTCAAGCTTGAGGATAGACTGTTGACATTAAAGAAAACCTCATGCTGTGATTGTGCCCACCGACAGAGAAAGATTATCTATGTTAATAGCACACTGGGGAAGATGAAAGTGTCCCAGACTACCCTCAACAAAGAACTAAGGGATGTCTACACTTAAACTGCCACAGCAGCACAGCTGCAGCTGTGTCCCTGTAGCTCTTCAGTGTAGTAGACATTGCCCATGTCTACAGGAGGGTTTCTCCCATCGCCGCAGCGGGTAATCCACCTCCTCGAGAGGCAGTAGCTAGACTGACAGAAGAATTCTTCTGTCAGCCTAGCACTGTCCACATCGGAAGTTAGGTTGTCTTAACTATGTCTCTCGGGGGCCTGGATTTTTCACACCCCTGAAAGACATAGATATGCCAATATAAATTCCCAATGTAGACCAGCCCTAAATTACACATGAAACAAATGTTATTTCAGGAGACAAACAAAGTTAGGCCTGGCCTACACTAGGAAAATTACTTTGGTAAAACTCTCTCTCAGGGCTGTGAAAAATCCACACCCCAGAGCAACACAGTTAAACCGACTTAACCCCCATGTAGACAGTTCTAGGTTGACGGGAGGGGGATTACTTATGCCAATGGGAGAACCCCTCCTGTCAGCGTAGGTAGTGTCTTCGCTGTGCTGCTGCAGCGATTTGTCCGTAGAAAAGCTCTTTTAAAAGCAGCTCTGAAATCTCTACATTACAGCCAGAAAATATGCTTTTAGTCATTTCTGTGTACCCCTTTGGAAAGATTTGTGTATGACCACAACACTGACTTTTAATGAGACAGATGAAGCTGAACTTACTTTACATTGAAACAGACCATTCTCTTGGAATGAATTTCAAATATTAATATGGTCGTAGTGTTTATCCATCGGCACTTGCTGTCAGGAAATTGGGAACATCAGCATTTCTTTAACCTAGGGGAAATTGGGGTTTGGTGCCAAGGAGCTGATTTAGCATGGAAAAAGTCAAACCAGTCCAAAGGGGGTGAGGTGGGGGGTGGACAACTATGCTTTCAGTGGAAAGCTACAGTGAACATGTGGTTTTCTCTAGTCTCAAATATTCATGTGGCCATACTTTATTCCATACATGGAAATACATTAAGGACACTTTAATACATTGCAGTGCTGACTATAGGCCAAGTTCTGCCCTCAGACACAAATAGACAACTTTCCATTGCAGTCATATGAGGTGGGGGGGGGGGAGAGGAGTGTATGTACATACTGAGAGCAGAATCTAGCCTTTAGGGTTTGCTCTGATTCTAACTGAAGTGAATGAAGTCTGGACTTTTGACTTCAACAGGAGCTGGATTAAACCCTCAATTTTGATAGACTAGATGCAAAATACATACTAAACTATTAAGAACCAATTAATTTGGTACTTAATTAACAATGTATACTACAATGTTGGGCCAAAGCCTGAGTTCCTTAATTCAGTGTCTGTGCAGGCAAACCATATTGGGCTTGGGATTGATTAGTACAGAATACAGTAATACTGAATTCATTTTATTTAGTCCTATTTAAAATGAAAGATGGGGAAAAAAACTACAAAGAAAAAATGGTTACAGAAAGAAATTGTTTCAAGGAAGTTAATATTTTTGACCTCTCTCTCTCTCTTTTGTTTTTCTACTTTCCAACCCATTCCCTTCTTTCTCCATCATTTCCAACTTCCCTTCCACAGGCCAGAGAGAAGAGTCTCTCTGGAATAACTGCAAGATATATCTGCAGAGAGATGAGAGACTTATTTCCTTCATTTAGACCTAATTTACCTTTCATTCCTGTAAGGGAGTTTTTGCTGCTGAATTCAATGAGCACAGAATCGGATCCTTCTTCCTTTTATATTTCATAATTTTTTTTTAAAAAATCCATAATTGGGAAGGAGGGGGATGGAATTGTCCTAGTCCAGAGTACAAATGTGAACCCGACTGGGGTATAAGAATATCACTACATTTAAGGAGAGGGAAAGTTTGCTGGGCAGGGGAAGAAGGATAAGAGGAAAGTGAAAATAAATTCTTACCTATAGTCATAGGCAAAATTCCCATTAACATCAATGGAAGCAAGATTAATGCTTTGTCTTCACTGCCAAAAAGGGTGCATTTTTTACCGTGCAGATTTTACTGTGAGGTAGGTACGTGAGGTCAACACTCCACTTCTGCCCATGATTGTCCTTGCTTATCTACCTCATGGTAAGTGCACTGCCTTATCTCCACTAGGATTTTACAGCAGAATAACTAACTTGCATTGGTTATCCCACAGTGTAAAGTAAAAAAAAACATAGCTGATGTCTAAATGAAGGAAGTGAGGCAAGTTTCCCAGCCCTGTTTTCTTTGATGGACTGTTCTGTGGTGCAGGAAAGTCTTCCACTATATGGAACTCGTGGGTTTCTTCTGGTTCACTTGAAGACAGAGAGAGGCTGACATGGTTTCTCCCTTGCTGGCAAGCAGCCTGACAGCTATGAGTGCAGGAGCTCACCAAGAGGACTACAATAACCAATTAGGGAAACAAGAGGGGTGAGGTAATATCATTCATTGTACCAACTTCTGTTGGTCAGAGAGAATAGCTTTCAGGTCCTGAAAAAGAGCTCTGTTGGTGAGAGACAATAGCTTACAAAGAAGTTGGCCCAACAAATGATATTACCTCGCACCATGCCCCACCCTCTTGTCTCTCATATTCTGGGACTAACATAGCTACAACACTACTATGAGAGAGATGTGTGTGCTCACAGTAAGAACATTGAAGATAGTTACTATTTATAGATTATTCAAAACAACACTGTACCTAAGAATTTGTCATTCAAAATACAGTGATCTACATACTGTATAGTTAAGTAGTATGCATGTAGTGATTATGTAAATCAGATCACCGGAACGAATTAGAGAGCTGGACAACTGGAGGGGAGCGAGGGAAAATCTGTACAGTTATGCTTCAGTAACTGCAAAGTATTCTTAGGTCAGGTAATTCATTTTAGTGTACTATAAGATAGTTTTACTGACTGTAAACTTGCCATGCCACCTTTTGTTTTCTAGGACGCACGTGGGATGACAGGGCAGTTAAAAATGTATCATTTTCTGAAATATTAATCACTCTAATGATCCAAGAAACAATAGAAAATTTACCAAAACAATAGTAGAATGTTATGTAGTCTTGGGTTCCAAAAAATAGAAAATACTATAGTTTAGAAAAAAAACCACTCTTTTCAATCAGCATACAACATTTAAAAATCAGTAGCACTCCAGAAGAATCTTGCATTATATATTTGAAGATGCTATAGTAAACAACTTTTTGTATTTGTAAAATAAGCCTGACTGCAACCTTGCACAGAGTTCTTGTCTCTGGCACCTGCACCAGGCTCTCCCTTGGAGCTGTAATGGCCTTTCTTGGCTGTATATTCACGCAACTCCCACACTGGATGTTCTGTGGCTTGGCCCTCTGGCCAAACCACAGGTTAGTCTAAACCCCTTTGCACAAGCAAGTCCAAATAAAAGACAAACATCTCCAAACTAATAGCCCTTCCATTTCTCTCAGACATTACTATAATTCACTTGTTGCCTTTACCTCAAGGTTTCCCCTGCAGGAGCCTGACCTATTCTTATTGTGTTCTTCCTCCATTGTTTCCTGTCTGTTAAACCCTATCTCAGGGCTTGCTCGCTCTCTCTCTCTCTCTCTGCCAGAGAGACTTGTCTTCTCGATCATCTCCCTCAGAACTGAGCTCCCTCAGTCTACTTAGAAGGCCTAGCTCTGCCACCTCTGTTCATGAGGCAATTAGTGAGCACAGCATGACTAACTGGTGATCTTTCCCTGGTCTTGCAGGTGAGGGAGGTTAAGCCCCATCACAACATGTAAAGCACCAAAAGATGAATAGCTCCACATGTATAAGACCTGTATGTAAAGATATCTGTCTCTGTCTAAAAGAATGGAAAGCCCCTATTAAAGTTTGAACAAATAGTATGCCAAAACAATAATTTTAATCAGCCAGTAGATTCAATATCAGCTTCTCGATCTTCATGAAGTTATCAACTAATGAAAAAAAAGATGAAAAATATAATAAAACGTTTGCCTTGTTGATTATAAAATTGTTGGTATACTGAAACATAAATATCTTATGAATAAAGTACACACCTTGTTTATACCTAAATTGCAAACACAGTAATCTAATATATCCATCTAATGCTATGAACTGGGGTGCGGGGGAGGACAGAAATGTATTAGAAATCACAAATTAGTGCACACATCATGCAGTTCAAGAGGCTAGATGGCCAAAACAAGAAAATAGTCAATTAATTCAAAGAGCCTTAATTGGAAGAAAAGCACATGAAAAAGCATCACACTATTAGGATTCATAAAACACACAATGCATATGGAATAGAAGATCTTTAATCATGTTAATCTGTAATTTTTGCTATGGAGACATATTATTGTCATAGAAAGAAACAGTGAAAGAGGAGTCACTGACAGATAAAGAACATATTGATTTATCAGGCATCTGAAGAAGTGATGATAGTCCAGGGGATTGGACTAGATGACCTCCTGAGGTCCCTTCCAACCCTGATATTCTATGATATATAATGAATAATACCACCTAATCTCCTCTTTTTGATTATTCCTTATTGTTTAAAATAAACACAGCTAACATGGATAACAAAGAGATGAAAGGTGTCTAACCTGGAGGAGAGAGCCAATATCAGATTTCACAACAAGGTAGGCAAGACCAAACTTTGTCACTAATGGCAAAAAAACCACAAAGATAATTTGTGACCGATTAAAGAGATTTGCCTGTACAATTACATAATAATGGGCAGTTTGATATAAAGTGCCAGTTTGAGATTCTTTATAAAGTATGAACATAAACAAATATCCAAACTTATTCCCTTTCAGAAAGAGAAAGAGGAGGCTCATTGTACAGTGAATAAATTAGTCAGTTATAAGCAATTAAAGTTATCTAATGAATGGGCCTGATTCACTGTGAAGTTACGCCAGCATAGGCCCTTTGATATCACACATGAAGTAATGCAGTGGTGAATTAGGCTCCTGCCCCTACTGTGCTAACAAAGTCACTCAGAGACCCTTGGGTTCAGTAACCACTGGTACCATATATTTACAGGTTATGCTCCCACCACATTCTCACCATATACAGCTTGGGTTCTAGTGTCTACAGCCAGGAGGGAAGAGCTATCACTTTGACTTCTTCCTGGCTTCCTTCCTCCCAGCCTTTCATGTAGCCCCAGGTTAACTGGGCAGGCAGCTGTATCCCATTCACCAATTAGGTGCAGGTTTTCTCTAGCCAGCTCCAATTTACTTCCCTTAACGGGACCATGACAGAGGGCTGAGTCAGCAGTTCTTGCCCAGTGTCCTGGCACATGCGCCCTATCTCTCTATCTGTCCGAGGCCTAGTCTACACTTAAACTCAGGTTGACATAAACTATGTGCTCAGGATGAAGGAATGAACTCCTTCGTATGACCTTATTTAATAAACACATGCTCAGATAAGGTGAGTTACAGTGCCCCAGGTAAAAGGCTGACCCACAGCGACCTGTACCTACAAGGCCAATAACAGAGGGAAAGACAATCAAAGAGGAAAAAATCCATTTTAAGATAAGCTCAGTGAAGTGAAAAAAAAATGGCAAAAGCAACCATGCAATATACCTGATCAACTCCTCCTGCACAGTGGAAATGAGACAGCGAGAGTGGAAGCTACCAGACCTGGGTATTTTACAGCTGCTGAAAAGCCCAAGGTAAGTGTCACCTTGACTAAGTCTTCAGTATCCCTAAAACAATAAAATGCTTACAGTAAAATCATAACTAGGGTGAGACTTCAAGTTATTTGCTGAAAAAATGGTACAACAGACCACTTACAAAACAGATTAAGAGAACCACCACTCTACATAATGAAGTTTGACTCAAGTGCAGTTAAGTCATCATGGGAAGCAGTGATTTGCTGAAGGGGGTAGAGGCTGTTTAGACAATGATATAAGACTATAATCAAGTCTGCCTGCCCATTGATAGAGTGGCCTGTCAGCTACCAAAAATCTGAGTATATAAAAAGTGGGAGCTCTTAATGTTTCCCAAAGTAATCATTAAAGAAAGACACAACTATGAAGAGAAACTACTCTAGGTGCTTTATTTCAAGTAAGTTGGGAGACTGCAGAAGGACACAAGTGATGTTTTTTGGAAGCTTGTTCTGGGTAGTGACATGTGAAGGAATAATTAGGCCCATTTTACACATGCAGTTATAATACTACTTTTCCTGTGTATAAGTTGGTTCCTTCCTTGCACAGAACCATTTGCGAAACAAGAACCCCATGTACATATGCTGCCAGAGCTTTCCTCATCTCAGGAGGCTCTGAATTCCTGTGGCAGAGATGCCTGACACCTGTCAACTTTCAAAGCTATCTAGGTGTTGCACAAGCCATTGAAATGTGTGACAAATGACTGAAATGGGAAGCAGCATGATTTGTTTTCAGGTTGTTTTCTCACTGGGTGAACGAATTAAACCAATTTTGCAATCAATTACAGACCGGGGGCAAGGAGGGTTTAAGGGGGCTCCCTGCCCAGCTTGCTCAGGGCCTCGGGTTTTGCATTGAGGGTCCTGCTTCAGCTTCTTGTGGGGAGGAGAGGTTTAAGGGAGAGAAAATTGATCCTGCCCCAACACAATTAATTCAACCTACCTACAATACAGTTAATGCAGACCCCCTCCCCTGCCCTACCTTTCAGCAGTGCTATCTTGGTGCTACCCCAGACGTCCTTGCTGCTTCTCTGAGTCCCTGCTCTTCTCCGCCCTTTCCCCTCCCAGCCCACTAGCCAACAGTTCCTTTTGGAAGAAGGGAGCAACTTGGCTTCTCTATTTTTTCCACTGGTGATGCAGAGGACGTTGGGCCACAAAGAAATGGAGCCTCCCAGCCCGTGAACCATTTCCTCCTCCCCTGCTGTGGAAACCTGAGCGGGCTGCGTTGCTACATGCTCATCCCTCTCCTACCTAAAAAATAACTGGAGTCCTTTGGTCCCAGAAGGGTTTGCTTCCACATGCAGAGGGCTGGCAGGGCTCGACCCTGTTTCATTAGCAGGGCTTCTGTAAAGCTCTTATTCCCGTGGTACGTCAGTAAAGGAAACAGTATATTCCAGTCTCTTTGTTACAAGCATAGCTCTCACTATTCCCTTACAATACAAGGACACAAGTGATAATGAATGCAAAATAAATAAATAAATGAGTCAGATCCTCAGCTGGTGTAAATAAGCATAACTCCATTGGCTTTAATGGAGTTATGCCAATTTAAACCACCTGAGGATCTAGTCAAATGTACTTCCAACTTTATCATTTGAGGTGTCAGAGAGAAATGTTATAGTGTAAACTGACAGCCCCGCTACCCCTTTGGGACTGTCCCTATAACTGTAGGGAGAACACTTTGAGATGATATCTGTGTGAATATAGCAAACCTGCCAATGGAGCACTCATGTCAAGGTCACTCATGTGCTAGTGACATTTAATTACAGTTTTGCATTTGATTAAAAAAGACAAAAGTTTGACTCAAACAGGCATGACTAGAAGCAATAGATGCTAAATTATTCTGTATAATTCTGTGATTTCAAAACATGAATTAGCTGATGCTTTAGGCAATGAACTGTTGAAGTTTTAATGTGGAAAGTTCTGCCTAGTACCATTAATAAGAGCTGCCCTGACAACTGCTTATCACTCACATGCCAAACAGGATCACGTAGACATGACCAGCAGGACACGGGTAATAAGTATTTAACAGAATCCTCTTTTAAAAATCTACTTTAATGCAAGACAGGACTCTTCATACTCCTAACATTTACTTACAGAAAATAAATAATACATGCTGATGAATGAAGCCCTGAAGTTCAGAACTGGGAGTAACCTCTGTTTTTAATGTATTGTGCTGAGACGTGACAAGGGCAAGACTCATTAAAATTATGAGCATATCATAGCAGCAGACCAATGAGGCACAGCATAATTATACACTCATTCCAACAGTAACAGTACATTAACAACATTACCTTATACAATAATTCTCTGGGATGAAGAAAGTAATTACAGAAAATAGTAATTGTTTCAAAACATTCCTGCTAGCATTTGATTAAATTTTTTATAGGGTGCTGATATGCATTCCTCCTATGAAGTATTTTAAAAGGTACTTACAGTACTACGAGGGGAAAATCAGAGGAGCATATTTTAGGTAAAATGATGCCATGAAATTTTTCTATATGTAAGAAGTTTATTTTGTGGGTTCATTTCATCTGAAGTTGTAAACTGCAATTTTACATGTAAAAACATTTGGTGTCTCTTGCTTAACTGCTACTTTAGGCACCTACATCCAAAACTTAGATTCTCAGAACACCCCACTCAGCTGTGGCCTAACCCTGTAGGCATCTAAATTCCTAAGAGGCCCAAGTTTCCACTAGTAAAGTCCCCAAGGAGCAAGAGCCTCCTGTTCTGCCACTGGGCACATACGCATCCATCTCAGTCCTCACTCTACACAGCAACTCAGCCATGAACTCATATCTAATCCCTGGTGGTATTCATATAGCAGGCATTCCCTCCCCATCTCACCTGCAGGACCCAATCTAATAGATGTGCTCAGAGGCCACCTTAGATGATGTCTACCAGCTCAGCCCCTCCACCAAACAAAGACAGAAGATGAGGAGGAGGTAGTGGTTACCGTGCCCTTTTACAATTTTTATCTCAATGATTAGAGCACTCACCCAGGATGTGGGAAACGTGGGTTCAAATCCTCCCTCTGCCTGATTCATAGTCAGGGATTCAAATCCAGGTGTCCTATCTCCTGCTGTCATTAAATTCATTTATTCATGTTTTTATATAATTATCACATGTGGAACTATTTCAAAGTTTCACTGTAATTTTGTTTCTTACAGGGTCATTCTTCTCTGCCAGAGTACAAATTTCCCATAACATCTCTTCTGAGGTTCTGCTGTCAGTCTCTCTCTAGTTATTCCATTCTATCAGCTATTTTTAGTCTTTTCAAAAAGATGTTTACAATTCATTGCTTGTAATTTTCTCAAAGTTTGGAAATATCATTTTCCCCCTTCACTGAGTTTGTCCTTTATTGTTTATCAAATATTGACTTTCTCCACTGGGTTTTTAATGAAGTACAAAAAAAAAAAAAATCAGCAGGACTGCCTTTTGTTTACTTCCTTGTGGACACATTATTCATTTACTACTACAGCTCCTGCAAGTGGGATAGCTGTTTCTCAAGAGACAGTAAGGAATTTACAATCCATATTTTAGACATGACATAATGAATTGGAGTACCTAACAGCAGGGAAGGGAAGGATGGAGTGAAGAAGAATGAGAAGTATCACAGATTGCTCTTTTCCTGAACAAATGGGGAGCTATAGAAGGAGGCTCCTCTGAGGCAGAATGCCTTCCAGTACTCCCTACCACCCTCAATGCTGGTCTGTGGCTAAATGGCAGATTTTTCATTCAAAGATCCCAATGCCTCGGTAACTCAGAGGTCACTGGATGGTACACAAAACAATGGCTCAATCAAATGCTGAATATTCAAGTAGACATGTCAGCAAATTACTTACATTCATTAGCTTTTAAAATACATCCTTCATTTTATCACCTTTATTGCCAACCTTATTTGACTTGGTTGGGATTTTTTGAAATAATTGCTGCCTTATTCACTGCAAACAGGTGCATATGTCTTGACGTTTTGGGCAGGGAGACTGTGACTTGTCATTTAGGCACACCATGTCATTAGGCTGCATAAACCCCAATGGGGGTGTTAGACGTAGATTGGCATTTCTCCAGATTGAGCATAACAGGGTTTATATGAATCTACCACATGTGCAATGAGGAGAATATTCATGATAGCCACCCTTTAGCCCCTCCACGTCCATGGTTAGTTCACTATCTCTGTAAGGGACATTTCTGTCAAGCAGTTTTGCAACATGAACTCTGACAACTGTGTTCACCTTCCAAAGCCGCAACATGAAAACGTACCAGTTCCTTGAATTCAGTATACTTAGGGGGGAAAAAAGCTTGCCAAAGTTTGATTTAGATTAAAATATTTTTTCAACAGAAAAAGAAAGGTGACAAATGCACAGGAAGAATCAACAACCTGCAGCCTTGGTCTAATCAGTGTAGAAGTAACTGACTTCACTGCAAAAATCAAAATAGCCCAGTGCAAAGTATTTAGTGTGTTAAAGATTTAAAACCTTGCCCATAATCAGCTGTAAGAAAAGGCTGCTGCTCAAGTACAATCACTTTACCAATCACTTAAAAAAAAAAAAAAAAAGCAGATGGTTTTAGGTTTTATTTGTAGCTTTTAGCTCATCATATCCTGTCAGTCATTTAAATATTAGTTGTTTTTTTTTCCTTCTGCCCCTGCTCCCTCAACTTAAGAAGCTGGCATGTGAGACAACGGTTTCTGTGAAACAAAATGCAGAGCTTGGAGAAATGAATTGACACTAGACCTGGGGCTACGTCAAAGTCTGTAGGGTACGTCTACATGGCAAAACAAAAAGAACCCACAGCAGCCAGTCTCAGAGACTGGGACAGCTGATGCAGTGGGTCTCAGAGACTGAGTGGGAACAGCTACACTGCTACTTTTAGCCCCAGAGCAGGAACCCGAGTCAGTTTAACTGGGTACTGAGACTCGCTGTTTCAGGTTGGTTTGGTTTTTCAATGTAGACGTACCTGAGGTTTTCAACTCCAGAACATAGATGTGGCCTGCTTAGAGAGTGGGAATAGTTGCAATATTTGGATATAGTTCCAAATCTCCTCAAAACTCAGTGTGTTTGGATCTGAGATTTCAGTTTGGACCCTTCTGTAACTGATACTATCACCATTATGTATGCTCTCTCTCGCCATGTGGAATGAAGAATCAAGCCAAGGATCTTTAACTTCTTGGTTCACATTCTATGTTGTAGTAATATAAACACTTTGGACCTGATTCTAATCTCATTCTACTGTAAAATTGGTGTGAAACTCCACAAGCTTCAGTGAATTACCCCTAATTCTCATGGGTGGAGTGAGATCAGAATCAGCCCAATTGTCTTTCACATGCTTGGGAATCAGTGATACCATCACAGTTTAAAAATCACAAACCTTTTCTCATCTGCTCCCAGTAAAGTCCAGCTACTATGCTAGCATATAGCAGTACCCACTGACTTGTCATACCAGCATCGTTTCTTTTCTGATATTCTAGGCTCGAAAAACATCTCTCTTGATAGCAACAAAAACAGAAGATGAGTTAACTGTAATAACTAATAAAAATGTGGTCTCCACATATCTAAACCTTCCTATCCATACTACCTGTTGATGCTAGGTTGCTATAAGTCTCTGAATAGCATTTCTAAACGTACAGGGAGGGAAAAGGTTTCAGCTTCACTGCTTGATGATTGTGGAGTGCTCTTGCAGAGTTATCAGGCTGATCAATTCATGACTTCTCATTCACATTGGTCCTTTTGTGGCAATATCTTATTACTTAGATTAATTAGAGACAAGTACTGAAGAGACATTGGGTGCCTATAGAATATAAATATGATGACTAATTCAGTCATTAATTACTTTATATGGTACCTCTACTTCCTTGTGATTTTTTTTTTTTGTTAACATAGGTAAATAATGAATAGGAAATTGGTACCATAAATAATACTTCTGAAAAGATAGCATAGGTCTGAAATAAGGAGTAGTACACAACAAATATGTATGAGAGACCTTATTACTGGGATAGCTAGGATTCAAGGTTGTATCATTGCGCTTTCATTCATCCTATGAACCAGCTGCCAGCCATTTTCCCCAGAGGACAGCTATTAGTTCCTTGGCTAAGTAGCAGGAGTAGCAATATAAGCAACATTAAACAGCCGTTTCCCCTCTATTCTTTAACTATCAGTGCTGAAATTGTAATTGAAATTGTAAGATATGGATACCAGCCAGAGGGTTGTCTGGAATCCATTCAAGTGGATATAATTGCAGGAAGAGACCATTTTTAAAAATAAAAAGTTTATCAAATTGAGGTTAAATACATTTGTAGCTTCTTATAGCTTCTCACAATTCCTGTGAGTAAATGTGCTAAATGATTCAGTAATGGTCTGGAATCTTGGTAAACAGGGTTACTCACTAGCTCACAGGTAGCAAGGACACGGTACAGCCTCCACTACTTTTAAATGATGGAGATATGCTTCTTCTTGTGGAAGTTTGATGTATATTAGGACACTACACTACATGGCCTTGATTGAGCAAAGTACTTAAGCACATGCTTAATTTACAATACATGAGTAATCCCATCCCTATTCAGCAAGGCACTTAAGCATGTGCTTGTTTTCAATGGGAGTTGTGTGTGTGTTTAAGTGCTTTGCTGAATATGAGCCAAGTTTTCCATATTGTAATAATTTTTACATGTCCTCGTATACATGCAATGAAAAATTCATTGTCCTTGACTCACACCAAAAGTGTCACTCTTAAGGAATTAGATCTGCAAAGTTGCATCAAATATTTCTTACCAACAGGGGACACAAGTCTGTACCATCTCAACTCCAGAAGAAAATAGTACATTCAGATCACACATTTATAAGTAAGATGTAATGCCGGCAAGAAAAGGAGTATTCCATAACTGCAGTTAGTAGGTAGTTATAGAGTGGCAATAAGGATCCAAGTCTACTTGTTTCATTCCCTGAAATGGTGAGGGTAACTCACAAGCATTAATGAGATATGTGTCCTGGGAACCACTCAGTATAATTTAAGATTAATCTAAACCACAAAGGGTTGATTCTGATACCCTTACACTGAATAGTACCCGACTCCACAAATTGTCTCATTTATTTCAGTGGGACTATTCATAAAGTAATTGTGAATAAGGGCAGCAGAATGGAGCCTGAAGTCTGGATTCAGATTGAGATCCAAAACCAAACTTTTCCATAATCTAGGAGTGTTTGGATCCAGAGTTTCAGTTCATGCTCACCTCTAATTGCAATAGGAATTTTATTTGCATAAAGTGCTTCCTATTCTGATAAAATAATTTTTTGATCCAGTGCCTCAAGTCCATCCTATCAAAATTGCTATAGTCTAACAAGCCAGAGAAGATCTCCTCTAGTCTAGGCTTGAAGCACTTTGAGAGCATAGTACAGTACGTGAGAAAACTTATCCTGTTGCGGTCTATGCTATACCTATGTCTGTTTATCAGGTACAGTTCTTCATCAGGGTTGCCAGTTTATAACCTGTTTTGCAAATCCTCCTGGTGTTATTCTTTACCACTTTATTGAGTGACATAGTTAAATGCCAAAAAATAATTTGTTAAAATTATTACAAAGTGTTATGTATCATAAAGTGTTATTACAACATATTTTCCTTAAGAGGATGGTAAAAAATAAAAGTAAAGTACTTTGCGTGGATCACGCTTACATTTTGAAGTCCTGTCCTGGATTTTTACCTTGTTTATTAAAACATTGGTGGTAGCAGACAGTCACCTTCCACGTCTTCACAAATAACTTGTCTTGTTTAGCTCCTGTCGACTATATCACAGTAGATGACTTCACAGACAAATCTTCTAGTCTACACTAATGTAAATATCCTCATAATGTCCATATATTTGAATGGTCAATCTATAGAATACGAATGCTGGGACATAAGAACATTTCAGAAACAGTTAACATCTAAAAGTAACTTGAGTCCTTAATAATCCATGGAATGTAAATGGAAAGAAATCATTTTGGAAAAAAGGCCATTTCCAAGGCAAAGCTGACAAATATATTATTATTCTCACAACCCCTAGGGCTCCTTAATTATGACCCACAAATTTATACAAATGCTATTTGAAGACAAGCCATGTTAATCAGCTTTGTTGATGATGGCTGTTGAAGTTTATTAACAAATGAGCATCATTATTAACATCATAGCTCTGTTAGGATGATTGAACACTGAATACATAAATGCTCTTCATGAGTCTCCAATAACTACAGTTTTAGACATTCTGAATTTGTTTCAGTAGCAAGGGATATAGTGACTGTTTCTGGTCTTTTACAAAACACACACACTATCCCTCTTTACTCTCAAGCTCATTAGGAGAGAGTCTGTTGTTCTTTGTACCCATCTATAAGAACAAATAAGGAATGAATAACCTATCACAGTAGAACACCTCAGGTGCTGCATGCCTGGAATTCTAGCTGCCTTGGAAAAATACAGACTACCCATTTGTCAAGGTTCTTCCCCCACTCTGAACTCTAGGGTACAGATGTGGGGACCTGCATGAAAGACCCCCTAAGCTTATTCTTATCAGCTTAGGTTAAAACTTCCCTAAAGTACAAACTTTTACCTTTTGTCCTTGAACCTCTATGCTGCCACCTCCAAGCATGTTAAACAAAGAACAGGGAAAGAGCCCACTTCGAAACGTCTACCCCCCAAAATATCCCCCCAAGCCCTACACCCCCTTTCCTGGGGAAGGCTTGATAAAAATCCTCACCAATTTTCATAGGTGAACAGAGACCCAAACCCTTGGATCTTAAGAACAATGAAAAAGCAATCAGGTTCTTAAAAGAGAATTTTAATTAAAGAAAAAGTAAAAGAAAAACCTCTCTAAAATCAGGAAGGGAAATACCTTACAGAGTAGTCAGATTCAAAACATAGAGAATCCCTCTAGGCAAAACCTTAAGTTACAAAAAGACACAAAAATAGGAATATATATTCCATTCAGCACAACTTATTTTATCAGCCATTTAAATAAAGAATCTAACGCATACCTAACTAGGCTGCTTACTAACTCTTTACAGGAGTTCTTACTTGCATTCCTGCTCTGGTCCCACCAAAAGCATCACACAGACAGAGAGGACCCTTTGTTTCCCCCCCTCCAGCTTTGAAAGTATCTTGTCTCCTCACTGGTCATTTTGGTCAGGTGCCAGCGAGGTTATCTTAGCTTCTTAACCCTTTACAGGTGAAAGGGTTTTTCCTCTGGCCAAGAGGGATTTAAAAGGTGTTTACCCTTCCCTTTATATTTATGACACCATTCTACAAGCATTATGGACCCTCACAAAGTATATAGCAACTCTGGAAAGTACCGAACACACTCCACTTCCACTGATGACAGTGAAAGTTGAAGGCAGTTAAGGGCTCCAGGAGTTCCATCTCAGCATCTTGCAGCCCAGCTCCAAGTGAGCACAGCTATGCAGAATAAAAAGGGAGCATGGGCACCACAGAAGTCCCTCGTTGGATTGGTCTTCAGCTTCAAGCTACAGACAAGGCAAGCTTTTCCAGGTCCATCCACTTGCTGTTTCTCACCCCTGAGCCTCCCACCTCCCTGCTCTTTCAGGCAGTGCTGAAATTATTCCTGCTCTTTTGCTCTGGCCATACTCATAGCCAGGCTCACATAAGCCTGCATACATGCAGAGAAAGTAGTCTGCATTTTTCCAAGACACACAGAATTGAGGAGGATCTATTCAGGGATGCAGATCCTGAAGTGTGCTTCTGCAACAGGTTATTTCTCCTTTGTTCTTGCCCCTATTACTTTATGAAATTAGAGGGATTTTGGGGTGTGTGCGCACATGCAAAAGATCAGAACTAATCAATATATCCCTTGCTAGTGAAACTAAAGCATATCTCTAAACTGTACTTAAACTCATATGCAACCTTTATGCATTATTCAGTGTTCAATCCTGCTGAGTTAAGATGCTAACGAACCTCGTTTGTTGTTAAACTTCAACAGCCATCAGAAACAAAGTCCTTACGGTGACTTGACATAATGCTTTTTGTGTAAATACCTGAATCATAATTAAAGAATAATAATGTGCATGCTTTGTGTGCAGTGTAGTTGAAGCCATGTTTGTCCCAGGATATTAGAAAGATGAGGTGGATGAAGTAATATTTTTTTATTGGACCAACTTCTGTTGGTGAATGAGACAAGCTTTTGAACCACACAGAGGTCTCCTTGGGGGCCTCTCTTGGGTTCCCAACTCCAACATGGAGTGGAGGAAAGAGAAATATGGATCACTGCTTCCAGCGTGGCCTTACCGATACTGTAATCACTCTTCCCACAGCTACAGATGTCACTCTTACAGGCTGCACTCAGAAGTAACTCCTTCACCCTTGCCTCTGTGCTAGCAGTGCTCTTCTATGCTGTTCTTGCACCAAGAGGATGCCCTGCAGCTGCTGAGGAGTGGTGCCTCCCTGGCCCAGTACTGCCTCAGGCCTTGCCCTGGTTTAGTGTGACGTCTATGAAGCTCATCACAGCTTGGTTATTCAATATCTTTGTTAATGATGTGGATAATGGAGTGGACAGCATGCTTATAAAATTTGCAGGGAGGGCTACAGGCACTTTGGAGAGCAGGATTAGAATTCTAAAGGACCTTGATTATTGGAGAATTGGTCTGAAGTCAATAAGATGAAATTCAATAAAAACCAAGTGAAAAGTTCTGCATTTAGTACTGAAAAGTCAGATTTTCCCAATACAAAGGGCTTAACATTCTATATCAGGACTAAAAGATGCATGACTGGCCAGGAAGAAGACACTTAGAAAAAAAGCATTAAAAATGTCGATGTTTAAGTGGCAAAAACAAAACTAAGGAACCACACAACAAACAGCAACAACTTCATCTCTAATTTATAAATACATAGTTCAGCAGAGATGGGATTAAACCAAAACCTCAGTTTGGGATTTACATCTAAATTTACATCTCAAACCTGTATCTAAAGTATGCTACATTTGGTCATCAAATTTGGACTCCCAAATGTTGGGAAGATTTGGATTTTGAACCTGCACATTCAGGAGTGTTCAGTCTGAGATTTTGGTTCTGTCTATTAAAGATCTGCAAAATTGAGATTCAAATCCAATCCCATCTGGATATACAGGATTTAGTCTTAGATTAATCTCTAATATTTAGGTATTTACAATGAGCTTTCAGTCAGGCTCGTAGTGGTCAGTGGAAAGAGAGCCATTGACTTCAATGTGCCTCAGACCAGGCCCTATCTGCAATTTCTCATAATAGAAAAAAATCAAAAGGATATTTAGGCTATTTACTAAAAAGACCAGCTATCTGACATTTTAGGTTAGTAAATTCTGCTGACCTTCTAATGATCCAAGTAAAATATACAATGAACAGGTATATTTTATACAACTTATACAATTTTATACAAAATATACAATGAACTGGCCTCTCCATGGATCACCACCTTGTAGTGGTGGAGAGGCTTGCAAGTCTCAATGACCCCGAGAGCGATGCTGTATAGAGTCATGTACTCCCTTAGGGCTATCCATGGCAGAACAGTCAAGGGCAAGGTTCCAGACAAAGTGTGATCCGAGAAGTCCCTAACAGCAGAACAGGCGGAGGATAACTGCACAATGGAGGTGAAACTATTGTGTAATGTTACGACTGTGAAGGTGGATGAAGGCTGCAGCAAATAGAGGCTCTCCAATCATCATGGTGCCCATGCCACTGGTTTCAAGTTCTCTATCTGTCAAGGATAGTGTGGTGACTGTTGTGCAGCAGTCTCCCCACTTTAAAAGAAGTCCCGCACAGGCATCTTCCAGTTTTTGGGAAAAATAATATTGCAAATATTGCAATAATAACAAGTCAAAAATCCGGTGGCGATCGGCAAGTGGCGACGGGAACAGGACAGTGAAATCCGGAAGTTCCTAGTTACAGACCGACACACAGGCGGTGGGTGTGTGATACAGTCGTCTTGCTCGAGGATTGAGGCAGGTCAGGCATCTTGGCAGCTGCACCCACGACTGAGCAGTCCTTTTTAGGATCCACTCTGCTCACCCCACATGGGGAGGGGGTTAGAAAAGGTACCCTAAAAATAGTCTTGCCTCTGTTTTTCCTGGCGGGATAGCCACATCCAGCAGGATCACCACCTCAGCGGTCGAAAATGCAAGAAACTCTTCAACTTTGGAACTTGGAACGTACGTACCCTGATGGACAACTCAAACAGTGACCAACCAGAGCAACGTACAGCCATTATTGCTCATGAATTGAGTTGATTTAACATCGATATTGCTGCTTTGTCCGAAACTAGAAGAGCTGATGAAGGACTGGTGAGAGAAGAGAAAGGAGGATACACCTATTTCTGGAAGGGAAAAAATCTATAGATGAACCCCAATTGCATGGAGTGGCCTTTGCTATAAAGAAAAAGCTCGTAAGGTGCCTCTCTGAGGAACCAGTTGGCATCAATGAGCAGTTTATGCACTCTCACTGAGGCTCACTAAAAATCAACAGGCAACTATTGTGAGTGCCTATGCACCAACACTGGATGCCGATGAGAATGTAAAGGAAGATTTTTATTCTCAGTTAGAAACCATTTTATCTGAGACCCCTACAGAGGACCAGATCATCCTTCTGGGGGATTTCAATGCACGTGTGGGATGAGACTCAGACCTGTGGAAGGGAACAATTGGGAAAGAAGGAGTTGGCAAAAGCAATTCAAATGGAATTCTGCTCCTGACCAAGTGTGCTGAACATGAAATTATTACGAACACTCTCTTCCAACAAAAGGAAAAGTTCAAAACATCTTGGAGACATCCACGGTCAAAGCACTGGCATCTCCTCGACTATGTTATAGTTCATGCCCGAAATCGTAGTGACATATTTCTCACAAGAGTAATGATAAGCTGATGACTGTTGGACTGATCATCACCTTATTCGATCCACAATGAAAATTAAGATTGTTCCCAAATGGAGGCTGCAAAAGAAGCAGGTCAGGTACAAGTTGAAGATTCAAGATTTGAAGGACCCTATTAAGCATGACCACTTCCAAGCAGCCTTAGAAGAAAAGCTCCCATCAGAGTTTCCAGAAGAAACTGAGGAGCACTGGAGCCAGTTGAAAGCAGTAATCATCAATGCCTGTGAGGAAACCATAGGCTACCAAACCAGAAAACATCAGGAATGGTTTGATGAGAATGATACTGAAATTGAGCAACTCATTAATGAGAAGAGAATGGCATTTCGTGCTTGGCAGAATTACACAAATTGTAATATAAAGAGACAAGCCCATGCCAAGGCGAGGGCAGAAGTCCAACGTAAAACCAGAGAACTCAAGAACAAATGGTGGACTGAGAAAGCGCAAGAACTCCAACATCTTGCGGACACACACAATACATGTGGTTTCTTTAGCGTCACCAAGGCTGTTTATGGGCCAATTTGACATGGTATGAATCCTCTTCTCTCTAAGGATGGAACCACACTTCTGAAGGAGAACGAAGCCATCAGTTCTCGCTGGAAAGAACATTTTGAAGATCTCCTTAACTGTAATTCTATGGTTGCAGATGAAGTCCTTGAGCAAATCCCTCAACAACCATTTAGGGATGAGATCGAAGACCCTCCTAATTTGTATGAGGTACACAATGCCATCAAGCAGATGAACAACAACAAGGCAGCAGGTCTAGATGGGATCCCCGCTGAAATCTTTAAAGACGGTGGACCAGAGCTAATTCAGCAGCTTTACCTGCTTATCCTTAAAATCTGGATAAAGCAGGAGATACCCATGGAAATGAGGGATGCCCTGATTGTCACCCTCTTCAAGAAAGGGGATAAAGCAGATTGTGGAAATTATTGTGGTATCTCTCTCCTAGCCATTGCAGGCAAAGTTCTGGCACGGATCCTTGCAACTCGCCTTCTGCCCCATCAGAAAAAATTTTACCGGAGTCACAGAGTGGTTTCCGACCATGTCGTGGAACTGTAGATATGATCTTTACAGCACGGCAGCTGCAAGAAAAGTGTCAGGAGCAAAACCAACCACTGTACATGGCTTTTATTGATTTAACTAAAGCCTTTGATTCAGTGAATTGCCATGCCCTCTGGACTGTACTCTCTAAGATTGGATGTCCTGATAAATACATCAGTGTCCTAAAATTGCTTCATGATAACATGAAAGCAACTGTTCTGAGCAGCACTGGCTCCCAGAGTGAACCTTTCAAAGTATAAACAGGAGTAAAACAAGGCTGTATCATCGCTTCAACCATGTTTGCGGTTTTTATCGCCGTCATTCTTTACCTAGTTGTTGGGAAGTTTACAGCTGGCGTCGAAATCACTTACAGAATGGACGGAAAGCTGTTCAGACATAGCAGGCTGAAAGCCAAGAGTAAGATCTCCACAACATCTATTGTGGAACTTCAATATGCTGATAACACAATCTTTTCCCACTCTGAGAAAGATCTTCAAACTATCTTGAATGTGTTTGCCAATGCATACGCATGTCTTGGTCTCACTCTTAATATCAAAAAGAGTGAAGTGCTCTATCAGCCCTCTCCAAATGAGGTACTACATGCCCCATCTATCAAAATCGATGGAGTGGCACTGGAGAATGTCGATCATTTCCTCTACCTTGGAAGTCATCTTTCATCCAAGGCAGATATTGATGCAGAAATTCAACATCGCTTGAGCTGTGCCAGTGAAGCTTTTTCTCATTTACAGGGTTTTTGAAGATCACGACATTCGAACAGACACCAAGCTTCTTGTTTATCAAGCCGTTATTCTCCCAACACTGCTGTATGGGTCCAAAACTTGGACAACCTATGGACACCATTTGAAAGTCCTTGAGAGGCATCATCAACGCTGCCTTCATAAGAGTCTGAAGATAAAATGGGAAGACAGGCGCACCAATATTAGTGTCCTGGAAGAGGCAAAGACCACCAGTATTGAGGCAATGATAATCCATCAGCAAATCTGCTGGACTGGTCACATTGTCCGGATGCCAAACCATCGCCTCCCAAAACAGGTCCTGTTCTCTCAGCTGAAAGAAGGTACCGTAATGTGGGTGGACAATGGAAGCAATATAAGGACTTACTGAAGGACAACCTAAAAAAGTGTAATATTGACATTGACACTTGGGAGACACTTGCCCAGGATCGCTTAAAATGGAGTGAAGTCTTACGTGATGGTCCCCTGCATTCTGAACTTGTTCGCCAACAAGCTGAAGAGGATAAGAGGCACAGAAGGAAGGAGAGACTGACTTCTAGTCATGGTCAACAGCCTCCTGCTCATCCTGAAAACATCTGCCCTCACTGCAAGAGAACTCGTGGTTCAAGGATTGGCCTTATTAGCCACCTGATGATCCATAACTTCCATGGAAGATGATCATACTCGGTAATGAGTGATCGCCCATCAGCATCATCATCACAATGAAATGGATAGTATTTGGATGTTGGATAACGATGCTTGAGTCATCCTAAACAGGAGGAATTAGGCAGATGATATCAACCTAGATTAAATGAGTTTAACCCAGAAGTGAAGATCAGGAATGACCAGAAATTAAATGTACACTGTTGGGATAATCCTTGAGCTTTGGAGACTCTGTTATGGTGCTCTGAGCCCTGGTTTGATCTCTCTGTGAGCAAAAAAAAAAAAAAAAAAAAAGGTTGCTAGAATCTGAACTATAAGAAATATGTTTTGCAGGGACAGGACTGTATTTCAGGAACCCCTTAGTCAAATGGCCCTAAATATGGATCGCTAACAGAACCCTGCATCCACCATGAGGCACACCAAATTTCAGGCCATCTGAATAACCATATAGATTTTAGAGCACTTAGGGTTACTCTTTAAACAGAAAGCTGGTCTTAACTTTAACTGTAGCAGAGCAATAGCTCTGCTATAATATGTACTATGGATAGAAAAAAAATCTGTTTTCTCCTTTGCCCTTTTTTTAATTATTATTACCCTGCTCCTTTCTTTCTAATATTCTAAAAACTAAATCATATTAAGCAAGCTTAAAAGATTACTCTTTGGCCCACAAATGCCTATTCCTTTTCTTTGACTACATCAATTCCAAAAGGTATAGGCATTTATTCATTTTGATGTTAATTTGTTTCAGTGCAGTTCCTTTATTACCTATGCTTTACCATCCATGAAGCCAGTATAATTTAGTTAGTCGTCCCTCATGGGAAAATTACATTTAATACTTCAACAATTTCATATTTTTACATTCTCCTTCAATATAATTTTGGACTTCTCCTCAAATTATTTTAAATTTCTTCCTTTTACTGATATGCACCTAAATGAGAGCAGAAAAATGGTAAATGTGGTGTCATTTGTATTTAGTTTAACCTCACATCCTTTGCATTCTGTTCATATATTTTTCAGGGCTTTGTTTATTTATGTATTTAACTCTTGACTCAGCTTCAAAGCAAACCCAAAGGGGCAATATTCCAGAACCTGTCTGTTTTCCTTTTAATAGTAGAGAGCCCTTCCCCCTGGTGATTTCCCTCTTCTGCCCCACCAAAAGGCATCCCTTTCAGCTCTACCTGGTATAAAATAAAATAAACTAATGTTTTGGTTTGTGTTTGTATCCTTTCGGTAGCAGCCCTCACATAAGAAATGAAGCTTGTTGAAGAGAAGATGAGTAGGGACCAAACTTCATGTGATGTGACCAGCTTCTTAAAAAAACCCAAAACCAACACATAACATCGTATTCAAGATCTAAAGGACAGATTTTTTTTTTTTAACATTTAGTCTCCTAAATCCAATTGAACTCAATACATTTACTCATTAGCCTAATTGTAATAGTGTGACTGATACAACAGCGACCCTCTCCTCAGCTGATGAGCTAGATTTACCTCCACTCAGGGAGATTGGATGACTTTGCACCCAAACTCAGATTCATACCTAGAAGTGCAATGTTCTGTCATGAAGACACTGGGGCTACCTTCCACAAAACTATGAAACCTCATAATTCTTATAACACTACAATATATTCTTACACACTCAAAAAAAAAACACACACACAAACACTAAAATTCCTTTCATGTAAATTTTTGCACAGACCTGCATGTTTTGGTTTTTTCCCCCAGCTTGAATCTGGCTTGGGCCTAAGTCAGGGAGCTCCTGACCATTATGAGATAATAATTTAGGACTAGTCAAATTGGCTTTCATCCACTCTTATTTATGAGGGCTGCCATTTTTTCTTTACTGAAATACCCACCTGCTTTCCAGTTCTTAAGCATCAACACAACACAGCATATAGCCAGGTGGACTGATGACCTACTTTGAGACCATAATTCTGCCTATCAATGGTGTTCAAATGTAACTATGAGTATTTTCCTTCCTAGAAGTTATCACATGTATAACACGTTTCTTCCAATACAAAAGCGGCTTCTGCCTCAAAAGACACCCGATATAAGAAGACTGAGATACTGGGAGATGTTCACATGCATTCACTATTGGGTTTTTAACATAGCAGCAATGCAGCTTAATTTTCTAGTAGTCGAGATCATAGGCTATTTTCAACAAGGTCTTACAGTGGCTCCCATCAATGGTAACTAGCTATGCCTGAAATTATAGTTGTTCTGACATCTCATGGCAGGAATGAGTTTGTGCCACACCTCTATTTTAACACAGCAGCATACGCTAATGAACAACCTTGAGGCCTCAAAAGAATGTTCATGTTTCCTCTCTTTATTTTTTTTTAACTTTTCATTTTTTTATTTTATATAAATATTCTATTCAAATATGGAAGGAGATTCAAACATTTTGGCATATGAAAAGGGGTCTGCCTCAGCCATCCACTGATTCTTTCACCTTATACTTCAATATAAGGCTGCTTAGAGTAAGCCTCATAGCAGGGTCACCTGCCACTTCTGCCCAGGGTGGTTGCCTCTTCTGCCGTGATTTTTTTTCCCCCTCTACTTTTCACTAACTACATGTCAGTCCATCTTTGAGAGAATTAGGTAGGACTGGAAGAGCTTAGGAACATGTTAGAGACTAAAAGAAAAGGAGTACTTGTGGCACCTTAGAGACTAACAAATTTATTTGAACATAAGCTTTTGTGAGATACAGCTCACTTCATCGGATGCATTCAGTGGAAAATACAGTGCGGAGATTTTATATACACAGAGAACATGAAACAATGGGTGTTACCATACAGACTGTAATGAGCGTGATCAGGTAAGGTGAGCTATTACAAGCAGGAGAGGAAAAAAGAAAAAACCACACAGTTAAAACACTAACCCAGGAACCTATCCTTGCAACAAAGCCCGTTGCCAACTGTGTCCACATATCTATTCAGGAGACACCATCATAGGGCCTAACCACATCACCCACACTGATCAGAGGCTCGTTCACCTGCACATCTACCAAATGTGATATATGCCATCATGTGCCAGCAATGCCCCTCTGCCATGTACATTGGCCAAACTGGACAGTCTCTATGTAAAAGAATAAATGGACGCAAATCAGATGTCAAGAATTCTAACATTTAAAAACCAGTCGGAGAACACTTCAATCTCTTTGGTCACTCGATTACAGACCTAAAAGTGGCAATTCTTCACAAAAAAATCTCAAAAACAGATTCCAACGAGACACTGCTGAATTGGAATTAATTTGCAAACTGGACACCATTAAATTAGGCTTGAATAAAGACTGGGAGTGGATGTGTCATTACACAAAGTAAAACTATTTCCCCATATTTATTTCCCCCTCTCCCCGCACTGTTCCTCACACATTCTTGTCAACTGCTGGAAATGGCCCACCTTGATTATCACTACAAAAGATGTTTTGTTTTGTTTTGTTTTTCTCTCCCGCTGGTAATAGCTCACCTTACCTGATCACTCTCGTTACAGTCTGTATGGTAACACCCATTGTTTCATGTTCTCTGTGTATATAAAATCTCCCCACTGTATTTTCCACTGCATGCATCCGATGAAGTGAGCTGTAGCTCACGAAAGCTTATGCTCAAATAAATTGGTTAGTCTCTAAGGTGCCACAAGTACTCCTTTTCTTTTTGTAGATACAGACTAACACGGCTGCTACTCTGAATCCTGTTAGAGACTAAAACAGTCTCAATAACACATGATCTGTTTGCCTGAGGCCTCCCCTCTGTCACTGATTGTTGATACATACTGCACTGCAGCAGAAAATATCATATATCTGCATGCTCCCTAGATGAATCCATCCTTCCTGGGATTGTTTGCTTGACTGAGCAGAGAGGCAATCAAGCATTAACTGGATGTGGGTACTGCTCTTCTTCCCAGAATTTTCTACTGGGGGAACACTACTCACTCGGTATCAGAGGAAAAATTAAGTGCTCTAACTTGGAGGATCCTGCCTCTTCCTAGGAAAGGCCCAAAGAGCTTCTTCCTTCAGCAACAGTCACAACCCTTACTATTTCCAATCCACCTGTGGAAGGCAGAATGGCTGAGGTCACCCATATCCCAGAGATCTAGATTAACAAGCAACAGCTGAACAGGACACTCCACAATAGAGGGAACACTGGGCTCAGATAGCACATCAACTCAGTAAGCGAAGTACACAGGCTTTTGCCTGCTGTTTTTAGAAACTTAATATTAGAGCCCATGGGACAAAGCGACGTTGCACGTCTGTGACTTACTACATAGTTTTAAAAGAAGCGTTCCACTGGAAGTTTTTTTTTTCCCCCAAAAAATATTTGATATGAAAATAATCACCAATTTAAAGCTACAATACACCACATTTGGGAAGTACTTTGGTAAAAGTTGGCAATGAGAATACATTTTGGGGGAGCAACCTGTATGTGCATAAACTTTCAGGTACATAAAGGGAGTTCTCTGAGCCAAAGGTCTACCGTAGGCTAGCAACAGCAGTCATCTGGGCACCCTAGTGTGACAAGGGCTTAGATTTACCTCTCCTTCCCTAGCAGGCAGCAGAACTGAACCAGAGGGTGGTTGAAAGTCCATAATGCATCCTTTCAACAGCAAGCAGAGCAGCCTTGCCAGCATGACCTCCCCAACAGCTCTAGGAGGAATTCTAGCTGACAAAATTCCTGCAGCAAACCTTGTTGCAACATAGAACCTCTTCCAATATCTTGTCCCCCTCCCCATGTAACTTTAAACCACAGGCCCATAGTTTAATCTGACCCATAGTTTAACAGAGGACCTGAAAAAGCTAGTGGCAAAGTAAAAAGACGGGGCCATTTGCACTAAAAATAAGTGTGGTGAGATTACATTTCCAGAGGACTGCTTGGCAGCAGCTGGAATCTATTATACAACATCTTGAGCAGATGTGAAGTGGCTCTCACTGGGAATACTGCTAGACTGCTCCAGGGTCTAACAAAACCAGGTTTGCAAGATGCAGAAGTCTAATAACATTATATTTACACCACTGAACAGAGTTTCCTTTGGGTGGAACAGTGGGCTCAGTGAGGTACACTACTTGTTTCTGCAGCATTGTAATTACCAGAGTTTCAGTGTCATGTTTTCCCAGGCGCTATAGAGATTAGAAGTTTCCAAGTGGATATATTTATATAAACACACCAGGGACTGAATCATAGTCTTTTGCTTCTGTCTTTATTTCCTGTCCCCAGTATTTCTTTTCTGATGTTTGAGGCAGCCTATATGTGAGACAACTCTGGGATTATATTGATGAGATTCAGTGCTGAAAGGAAACAGCCTGAAATGAGGAGCTAAAGCATGCCACACCCTCTGCTTCCTTGGAGTCAACATCAATAAACTAATAAAACAGAAGATAAAACTCTTCTTTCATGTTCCTGATGCTTTAAGAGGAAAGAGGGTCTTGTAGTTAAGGCACAGAGCTGGTAGTCATAAGGTTTGGATTCCATTCCCAGCTTTATCACAAACTTTCTGTGCTAACATGAGCAAGTCACTTGATATCTTTGTATCAGTTTCCCCATCTGTAAAATGGGGACAATAAAACCTACCTACTTTACAGAGTAGTTCTGAGACATTATTCATCAGTGTTTGTAAAGTGATTTGAGATCCTTGTTGGGAGGCACTTTAGCAGTACAGTTATTATTGAGCTAGCACTTTGATACTGAAGTGGATTTTGAGAGCCATGTCCACAGTGGTTTTTGAGTTAGCACTTAAAAGTATTGAAAAATGAATTATTCTCTGCTAGCCTTGGTGGTGTCTGAAGTGGCACCTCAGCTTTCTGCTTCTAAGTAGAAAATTGCCAGAGCTCACTTCTCCCCCAGGCTTTCTGCGTCTTGCGGGTGTAACCTATTACTGGTTAACAGGGAAGCCATTTCAGTTTCTGCTTGGAAACAGCATCAGAAGTCTGCTTAAAATGGCCAGTTGCTAACATGATTCTCAGCAAAACTTGTTTTAAGGAGGTATTATTGGAAGAAAGTTACAGAGTGAGAAGGCAGACAGGAGGGGCCTGAAGAAGTTCTGGGTAGAGATGGCCAGGAAACTGTCTTATACATTTCAGAACAAAGTAATTTAGAACTGAAAAATTAAGCTTTTCATTTAAAATGTATCAAAATAGGACATTTTGACAATTCTGAATTTTATTTATTTATTGCATTGGAGTTTCATCAAAACCAACCCTTTCCCAGTCTTGATTTTGCTGACTCAGCATTTTCAGATGCAAAATTTTGTCTGAAATTTCTGACTAGCTCTAATTCTGGATTGAAGTTCTGGAGTGAAACAAGGGGAGAGAGAGTCACTTTACGTATAATTCTGTTTACATTAATTCCAGTTTTGCCAACACTTGTGATTGAGCCTTGCCATATTTATTGTTTTCAAAGCCACAGCTGCAGGAATCAGGTTATTGCCTGAGAATTCCAGCTTTTGTTTGTTTAAAGTTTCTAGCAGACATACTTGCAGAAAGAAGGTAGAAAATGTGACCCCTAAATGCTATAGGACCAGAAGGCAAATCAAAAGCACCCACAATTTATTTTAAATTGGATTATTTTAAACCAATCATGATTTTTTGGAACCTGATTTGAATGCTTGGGATTAGCGATACAGAATTTCATTGTTCAATGTTAGAAAGTGACTGATTCTTTACCACTTTCATAATACAGAGTATGGACAAAACATCCCAAAGTCTACACTTTACAGATAATAAAAACATTCACCCTGTTCATGGCACGGGCATCTTTTTCTTCCAGAACAATTGTGATGCTAATATTGGCAATATATCATTTACTAATCTTGACCAGAAAATAATGATTTTTCTTCCATTAAACTACCAAACTTCTGTTGAAAGTGCTATTGATCCAGCAGGCTGTGAGACCAAGAAAAAAATCAGTGGGCTATTCCGGTTCCACATGTATGCTCTGAGGGGAGAGAGGGAATAGTAGTAATTCAGTGTATTTAACATTAATACTGGAGCTGGCTAGAACTTTTTCACTGGAATAATTTTACTGAAAAATGTCAATTTTTCATTAGGGAAAAACCTAAAGAAATATTTCATTTTGGGATAGCTTGAATCAAATTGGAATATTTTATTGTTAAACTGATCAAAATATTTTTTCAGATCAGTTCAAACATAAGCAGCATTTCCCTATTAGTGCATTGCCTTGTAAGAATTGTTTGGACCCCCATTCTCTCCTATGGGCTTGGCTTCCCTAAGGATTCTATCTCCTACAAAGTGGATTTTCTCTGACTGAACTGCATAGTGTATTGTGGGAGTCAGTCCAACAAAGGGCTTGGCCCATGGAGAGGAATTGGGGCATCAGTCTCCCAGACTACAACCCTCCCTGAGGCAAGGTACCACTGTGGGAATGTGCAGTTTATTACTGACCTAATTATATAAACAAGATGATTTGGGTCAATTCAATAAACAAAAACATTTAGATTTGTGGCATGTCAAACTGTTTTTCAATCAACATTTCTGAATAGGAATTTCTATTCCCCCCGAAACATTCAAAACCTTGGGACAAATGCAAATACTGAAGTGCTGTAATTTACTGTGGGATAGAAATTCTGAATTTTGCTCAGTGATAATTAATACCACTTGCAGGCAACTTCACTCACATAACTGAGATCACAGTATCAAATGCAAGAGGGAAGCTGGGCTTTATACTGAGGGTTGAATAGTTGCCTAAAGCCTCCAATAGAAATTGGCCAATTACCTACTAGCATTTCTCCCAGAGCAGACTAGATCTCAACTTTCACACAATCCCCATGTATAGAGTCCTCTGTACACTGTTCCTTAGTGCTTTGCACAACTTTCAATGTTTGGGACTGGACCAAAATTATTGCTTATTGTCAAATGCATAGTTCTTTCCTAATCATATGGGTTCATTGTATCAATGTGCTTTTTCATGGCAGACAGAGCAACTAGCCCAGAACTTTCTAGAGAAATTTCAGTTTTACCAAACTCAATGAGAGAGATTTTGAGACTGAGAAAAACTCCCATGCACTTCTACTCTTATTCACCTAGTAGATCCCCAAAGATTCATAAACTAGGCCTTACATTACAAATAACACTCAGAGTGGATGATTTTAAGCAATGACCAATCAATCAGTGCACACAGATAGTAGTCAAGTGACCATTTGATATCCATATTCAGACATCAGAATCTGAATAATTCTGAATTTTTCCATTGATGCTGGATCCATGTACAAATCAAATCTAGTTCAGGTATTCATGTGTCCCTACTTTTAACTCCTTTCATACTGAGCATGCAGAGGCTTCTAATTTGAATCATTAATCAAAACAGATTCAGAGGCTGCATACATAGATGGGGTTTGAAAGACATATTAGCCAATAGTCCCTAACACCAGCATCTCGGAACTGTACATTTTTTTTGGGTGGGGGGGGGGGGGATTTTGAGACGAGTTTTAGCAAAAAAGAATGTTATGGCTCTAATCCTGGTTATTCTAATTCACGAGTGAAAGATATGGATCAGTGGTAGCTGCAGGGGCTTCTTCACTGTGTGTGAGTTACTGTGTTACAGCTGATCAAATAGTATTTGATAGTCTAAAACTGATTAATTTAGGCCTTTTCTTAGGGCTTGACTTGCAGATGTAGAGCACTGGGAATTAAATCAGCCTTCAGAGACCACAGCAGGGAAAACACTGCCATGTGTTTACACTGTCAGCTGCAAGCATTACATTAGCAGCTCTTGCAACGCCTCAGAGAGCAGTGCATTGTGGTAGCTATCCCAGTGTGCAAGTGGCTGCAGTGTGCTTTTCAAACGGGGTGTATGTGGAGTGTGACAGGGTGTGTGTTGTGTGTATATGGGGGGAGAGACGGTGTGTTTTGGGGAGCAGAGAGTGTGTCAGCATGCTGTCTGGTAAGTTCAGACAGCAGCAGACATCCCCACCACCACCTCTCTCTCTGATACACACACACACACACACACACCCCTGCCTTGGCAGCAGCAGCATTCCACAGTAATGGTTTGCTTTGTCCCGGAGCAGATAAGCATGCTGGCTGTCAGAAACGGAGCTTTGAAAGGGGATATCCACATGCCTGCAGTCGAGTTCAAAACAATGACAAGAGTGTCCACTTGACCTCAGGGGATTATGGGACATTTCCGGAGGCCAATCACAGTGCAATAATGCAACACAACGTCCACACTGACATCTGGGCATTTCAGCCAGGGAGCAGCAAGCTCTATGCTTCTCGTGGAGGTGGATTACCAGAGCGCTCCAGCTGCAGAGCCCAGGCGCTCTAAGTGCCTTGCCAGCATGGACAAGAGTTAGGGCGCCCGGGGCTGATTTAATGCACCCTAAGTTGCAAGTGTAGCCAAGCCCTAAGGGTCATTTGTGATGACAGTCATTTGTGAACCATTCCTGATTTCTGCCCGTGCATTTGTTGTTTATGTGTATCGCTAAATGATTTTCAGACTATGGTTGGTTTGCAAACTGTTCATGAGCTATTCTCTACAGCTATGTGTTGTTCACTATTCATGGTGTGTGATTGGTCACATGGGTTTGTTTCTGCTCCCTAATATTAACAGGATGACAGCAAATGGAGAATAGTCAAGATATGTTTCTGGTTCAAAATGATGAAACACTGAGAATTTGCCAGGAAAATAGTCATCTAAATTGTTGTGAATAGTTAATAGAATTATCCCACAAAGGGCAATTGGGGAAATTTATTTTAAAATATGTCTAGAAAGCGGTCTCTTCTCTCCCACCCCCCACCCCCACATAATCACTTGACCAGTTCTAAATCAAGGGATAGTGGTAGCTGTGGGTGTGGCGAGGGGCTGAGGGGAGCCATTTTTTGAAAAGAAAATATTGCACAATGCAGTGGGAGTTACCAACAATCAAAGCAGGTCAGAAAAATTCCAGTGAAACGCGTCTTCCTTTAGAATTAGCCAATTTAGCATGAGCAAAAATGTGCAGAAACAATTCTATTTCCACAGACTTCTGATGGACCCCAGGCAGCTCCCAGGACTTCCAGGACCCCCAGTTCCACAGCAACCAGGGAGCATATTCTGTTTCACAAATACCACGTTTTTGGTGTATTCTAAACAAAATAGTGCCAAATTTCAGTTCCACAAAAATTAGAGTTTCTGGCTTTTTGTCCTGCTTCAGGATGAAAATTATTTCCAAAACCTCAAAATTGAGGAATTAAAAATTGGTTTCCATGCCAGCTCTCCACAGAATACTGATTTCTAAACTGCTGTAAGTGTCCCATTGGAACTATAGAATTAGGAATGTCGAGGGCGTGTGCACAAAATGTTACACCCTATATCCTTATCCCTTGTAAGGCACTGCAGCTGATGACTACACCTACAAAGAGAATGTAGTGCTAGTTGTAGGTAACAGCAGTGAGAAATACAGCAGGTTGTTCAGTATGTAGTACATGTGTCTTTAATATATCAGCCCATGTTTTATATATAAAATTAGAGCATAGCCATGTGCTTCTTGTAGGTTGTCTGTACATTCAAGTGTCACACTGGCAGACCAGCTAACCTGTGTGTGACCCATAACAAGTAAATGAGGCGTTACAATTATCAGGACACTTCACTTGCAGATGAATTTCAAAGAGATGTACTAGATCAGCAATCATTGACCCATTCATTTGTAGAAATAGAAATCAAGGGGAGATGCTAAATGTGTTTGTCTGTGTACCTGTATCCTGTGAGACATTTACCAATGTAATCAAATTAGCTTTTAGATGCTAAACCCTTTTCATTTTTTAATCACCTTACATTATGTATGTTACTGTTGAGTTAGCCTTAATATCAAAGATGTGAGTTACTGCAGGAAACTAATTACAGTATCTACACTGTCTTCAGCTTATCTATCTCTGTTATAATGAAGGACTGGCTAATTGCCTTTTGCAAATGAGTGCAACTAGATTACCTGTGTGTGCATAGGAAATTTAATGTTAATTTCGAAGAGGTGGGTCAGTGTGTCTTCAACAAAAAAGAATCCTCAATCACATGCTGTGCTCAACCCACTTAACAGCCTGCTTCAGCTATAAAACCTCAGGCCTGATCTGTCATTTCTAGTCTGCTGAATTTTAAACAGGGAAAGTTTAAGCCCTGGGACTGAGCTCATCCAAGTAGTTATTTACAATACCCTGGGAAATGCATGGAAAGACTCTAACAGACTTACATCTAAACTGCATTTGGATTCTTACCTTTTTGTGATGATTCCACAGAGACTTTTGCAAACCAGTAGATTCATCCATCACTGCTACAAATCTGATATAAGGACTTGCAAGCTTTTGTAGTGTATATAATCATTTAACCATTCAATAACTCTTTTCTTTTATTAATAAGTCTTTAGTTAGTTTACTAAGGATTGTCTGATAGTGTGATATTTGGGTAAAATCTGAAATATATATTGACCTGGCGTTAAGTGTCTGATCCTTTGGGATTAGTAGAACCTTACATATGATGAATTAGGTTTTCAGTAACCCCTTACTATATAAAACCTGTTTGCCTAGATAGGAGCCAAAGGCTGGAATGCCGAAAGGGGGCTGTGTTTGGCTTTTTGTTAACCAAAAAGTGTGGTGCTGCAAAAGCTCTTCTGATACTGTTTGGTGATTCTAATTATAGAATAAGCCACCAGTTTGGGGGAATTGTCTGCCCTATTTCTTGCAGTTTGCTGACATTCTCAATGTGGTCCATCCCAGGCACCCGGTCATACCAAATACTCAAATGGTCCTCATCATATACTGTCTGATGCTCTGGTGAAAGGTGCCTGAAGAAACAAATGCTAAATATAAACAGAACATTTTAATTCTCCTAAAGTCTGCCTGTGTGATATCAGGAAGAGAACAAAAAATAATTCATACTGCAAGTGATTCTGAGCAATACCTGACCATTATATGCAATGGGGACACATTAGTGAAGTATCAGTTATACTGTACTTTTGTGTCATTTGTTAAAAACCATTCACTCCAAGCAAAACAAAGTATAATGCTTCTGTTACCAATTTTGAAATCTGGCTTGTGTAAACATACATTTTTGGCATTAGTAATGTTTTTTATGATTTAATTTAAACCCCTGTGATTTGTTTGTCATTGGCACTGGTCACGGATGAGAACCAGACTTAGACAAAGTTTACTTACTAGATGGCTGACATACAGATCCAAGAAGCAGCTATTTACTAGATATGACCCAGGAACCCCTCAAAGTCCATGAGAAAGGGGGCTACAAGAATATCCCAGTTCTGGTATGTACATTCTGGTTCACCAAAAAAACATGGGGCCTTAAGTGAAAGCCAGGGTCAGGATAGTCATTAATATTATTGTGAAAAGTACATACAGATTATGTACGTATACTGATAATATGTTCCTAAAATGTATCAAGGCTGAGTTGACAAACAGGTTTTCTGGCAGACAGAAGAAGTTGATTCACCTGTCGCTCTATCAGCACGTAAACTAAGCATTGTAAGTCAGCACAAGGGAAACTCCATTTACCTACAAAGTCAACAGTGGCATGTGAAATCAACAGGGAGGCAGAGAATAAGACAAAGGCGATTATCCTGAATCTGGGTACAGACAATGAATTTTGGGGGAATACAAGGAGAAGGAAATAAAGACATCCTTTTATCCTGCACCTAGGAAGTAATTTGGCAGTGAAGTTAAAGGCATGAAGATAGGATCATAATCTGCCCTGGCTGAAATGATACAGAGAACATTTGAAGTGAGAAACTTTTAGACAGAAGTTTAGCCCCTAGAAATAGTGTTATGATTTTGTTTTATATGTAACCCATTTGTTTCCATAATCTTTACTATCTCTAGAACCCTGAATTTTGGTAATGAACGTATCCTTGTTCTCACTATAAATATCTCAGTACTATGGTGTTGTTCAATGACCTGATCCTGAGTTGATTCATTCAAGCTAGTGTGTTCACCGTTCCCTTGTGGACAGCAGACCTGGTATTTGTATGAGTGTTCAGTGGATAATGGGGTGGACACTGCAGGGGAACACTTCAAAGGGTCTTGAAAAGTGAGTTAGTTTTCCTGTTCTTTCCTTGCTTTTGGTTGCTGTATGTGTCTGTTTTATTATTTGCTATATGTAGTTATCTCTTCCTGCTTTTATAGCTTACTACTGGGGTGATCTTGAGAGGTGTTGTATACTCACAGCTCTTCCAGTGAGGCTCTATTTGACCAGGACTCTACATATTGGACCAAATTTCAGCCTCAGTTACATTTAAGTGAAACCAGAGATAAACCTGGAGGAGTTGCTCTAGATTTACATCAGTGTAACCAAAGACAGGGGACCAGTACCTCTAAGACATCCTTTGGAAGTTCAGAATTCATCATCAACAGTATTCTTGTCACTTTTTGGCTACTGGGTTTGACTGTGAAAGACGAGAATTCTTTAGTCTTTAAAAGTGCTGAGTAAGGGCAGGGGCACTTTTCAACTGGACATTTTAAAAACAAAGTAAAATGGGCCCAAACCTGCAGTCTGACATACAAAACTACTTATGAATTCAGTGAAGCAGACGCTTCTTTTCACTTTTTCTATTGGCAATACACACTTCACAGTGAGGCCCAGGAAAGGGCAGGGAAAAGGCGGAGTGGGATCAGACTCTTGAAATAAGAAGCAGATGTTGGGGGGGAAAGTGTTGAAGTAATATTTTGTTTCCCATTAGCCAGTTATTTCAGCATGTTGAATGCTCAGAATGTGTATTAACAAGCCACACTTGTGTGATAAGAGAAATCAATAATACAGGTTAACTACAGCAGTAAATCCCTCATTGGAAAAAGGAATTTTCAACGTCAATTTTTCAGTTATTTTAAATCCTAAACTGACCTACTCACTCTGGTTTAATAACCTACAAAATTGTATTATAAAACCCCAAGCTATTTCTAACAAAGTGTAATGCAAAAAATTGAAATTAGTAAAGTTCCATTGCCTTCTTGTGATCTTAAAGCGACTAATTTCTAAAACCAAAATCTAAAGTAAATCAAATATGCTGTTTCCAACTATTGCTAGTATCTATGGTTGAATTCATATTGATTTTAATTACAGGTTGATAATGGTAATGATGAGAAGCTGTTACCATCACCAGTTCAGCAGTGTCAGGAAGTCTATTGTAAATCAGACTTCTGTGGCCACCGGTGCGACGATTGTATTAAATCTAGCTCAGAGTAAAACTAAATGGCATACTATTGAAATCTCTAATGACCACAAAAGCCTTGTCTGTACTTTATTTTTACTACTGCTGATGGAACTGCACTACCATTAATTGGGAGGCTGAGAATGTTGCCACCCCCATCCCCATTGTGGACAAGATCTATTCATGCAGCCTGTGTCTGCATGCCTGGTAACTCCTCCCCATAGCAGAAGTACCATTATCTTTCTGCTAGCCAAGCCCAAATGACCCTCACAATGGAGATCATAGAGTGCGCAGGGCAAGAGAATGCTGCTTTTAGCACAGTTAGGGTGACAAATGTGTCTAAGTTACACCAGTTTGAGAGGGGAACATGCCATCTAAAATGGCTATACTCCTGACTCCTTCTCCCTTCAAGCAGGTCATATTCTATTATGTCACATGCTAGTGCCTGAAGATAGTTGGTGAGGAGGGGCTGTGGATGGCTTTGTGGCCTCAAGGATATATTCCATGCATAGATATTTTCATGGCAACCTCCTGCTTTCCATCATACTACATGATGAAGTGAGCAAAGTGCAGAGAGGCATTTGTTGGTTGAGAAACACTGGATTATATACTTGCCTATTAATTATATCTCCTACACTGAATATTGATTATCGTTTGCTTTGCAGTAGGGAAGAGCCCTATATTTTGGAGTAATTTAAGCATTTCTCAGACATTAACTACCTTGAGCTGCTGAGATTTCACATTGTAATTTTGCCCTCAGCTACTTTCAGCCATATTCGTTGCCACAGCATCCAAAAGAATAGCCCTTAGTAGTGATAGCACTGTAACACTGCTATAGCTTTCCCCATAGGAGATTGCTGCCATAACCATCCTGGGATCTAGCGGTCTGGGATGATTCAGCAGAGTAACACTACTGTTACTCTAATTGCATCCCTCACTTTTCTTACTTGATGTCACGGGAGCTAGAAATTAAAGTACCTGTTGGTCTATTCATGCTAAGCCTGAATAGCAGCAGTTAACAGAAAGAAGACTGCTAACTTTATTTCACAGAAGGAGCTATACTACCTATTCCATTCAATTTTAAAACTTTAGCCCAAATTTTTTTTCTTCTATAAAAATATTTAAACTTAAGTTTTCCATGAAATCGACAAACACAGAGCCAGGTATTAAACAAAGTAGTGATCCACATTCAGAGTAACTATGTGCCCAACCCGTCAAACACTTGGCTTGGAGCTTACTATCTCAAGGAGTCCCACTGAAGTCAGAGGGATGCCTCACAGTAGTTAGCATTATACCAGGCAGAAAGGCTTTGACTGCGAAAAGTAGTTATGCATATATCTCTGTTCAGGACAGCACTCAAACACATTCTTAAATTTAAGCATACAGAATCACAGAAATGTAGGAGTAGACGGGACCTTGGTAGGTCATCTAGTTCAGTCCCTTGCACTGAGGCAGGACTAAATATTATCTAGGCCTTCCCTGATAGGTGTTTGTCTAACCTCTTTTTTTAAAAACCTCTAATGATGGAGATTTCACAACCTCCCTAGATAATTTATTTCAGTGCTTCAGTATGCTTACAGTTAGGAAGTTTTTCCTAATGTCTAACCTAAATCTTCCTTGCTATAATTTAAACCCATTACTACTTGTCCTATCCTCAGTGGTAAGAACAATTTATCACCCTCTTCTTAATAACAACCTTTTATATACTTATAGACTGTTGTCAAGTCTCCCCTCAGTCTTCTTCTCTCCAGACTAAACAAAGCCAATTTTTTGTCAATCGCTCCTCATAGGTCATATTTCTAGACCTTTAATCATTTTTGTTGCTCTCTTCTAGACTTTCTCCAATTAGCCCACATCTTTCTCAAAGTGTGGTGCCCAGCACCAGACACCGTACTCCAACTGAGGCCCTATTAGTGCTAAGTAGAGTGGAAAAATTACTACTTGTATCTTGCTAATACATCCCAGAATGATGTTTACTTATTTTGCATTAGTATTACATTGTCGACCCATATTTAGTTTCTGACCCACTATAACCCCCATATCCTTTTCTGCAGTACTCTTTCCCAGGCAGTCACTTTTCATTTTGTGTTTGTGCAGTTGATTAGTCCTCCCTAAGTGTAGTTCTTTGTATTTGTCCTTATTGTGTTTATGCTATTGTACTTCAGACCATTTCTCCAGTTTGTCAAGATCATTTTCAATTTTAATCCGGTCAAGCAGAGTGCTTGCAACCCCTCCCAGCTTGGTATTGTCCGCAACCTTTCTGAGTGTTGTAGCGAGGGGGCGTGGTCTCCCTCCCTGACTGATGGGGAGAGAACCACGACTGCCCCTTGGTGGGCAGAACTAGGACACCCGTGGCCGCCCTGCCAGAAGCAGAGGGGCAGGACTGGAACTGGAAAAGGCCGTCCCTCCAGCTCTGTTGGGGCAGAGCTGCCAGAGGAGCAGGACGTCTCCCTCCACTACTGGAGTCTGGACCTTACATAGGCTGCTATACTGCCAGAGACCCGGAGGAGCTGCCGGAGCTGTCATCCAAATTATTTGTGAAGTTATTGAATAGAACAGCACCCAGGACAGATCCCTGTGGGATCCCATTTGATATGCCATTCCAGCATGATTGTGAGTCATTGATAACGTCTCTGAGTATGCTTTTCCACCTAGTTGTGCTCCAACCTTATCATAGGTTTGTTTAGGCTATCCTTCTCTAGTTTGTTTGGACGGTCTTGCGATACAGTATCAAAAGCCTTGTTTAAGAGTTGTCCTCAATAGGGATACTGTCCTAAATCATGGCCTAAATATTTCTAGAATCAGGCCTTATGCCCATCACAATGAAGACTACTTTTTTTTTTTTTTTTAAAGGCCTACATGTGAAGAGACTATTGTGGATTTCAAACTTCAGAGCAAGATAATGACCAAATGGCAATTCCTGACCAGCTGACTTTAATCGCTTCATAGAATAGCAAAGATCCTAAGATTTTATTTCAGATTACTCTGAACACCTTAAAAACAAACTTCAGGGCAGTAAGAGCTGCCAATGATGCACAAGTGTCTGTATTTTCAAAGAAAACTTGACCTGAGCATCTTTGAAAGAAGGTGTTTTGTCTACATTCTAAGAAGTCAACTGGATGATACTAAATCTGCAAGACAAAACCTTCCTCAGCTGTCAAGAGTCTCCTTGAATATGTGAAGAAACATAGAGAGAATTCCCTTGAATAGTGTGAACTTTAGAAGAGAGTGAACTTTTAGAAAGCTGTCCCTTCCAGCAATGTCAAGTTTTCTGATGTAGTCCAGTAGGATTTTCTTTAATTTTCTTTATTCACAGGGATCCCAGCAAGGTAATGTGAAAAAATGGGAGACATACAGTTATAAACACCTCAAAGGTCTCCTTTTAATCAGCAACTCCTTCCTTCCCACACTTGCTTCCAGGTTGTGTTAGCGGAAGTCAAGATGATTAGTTGTTGGCCAAAGGCCAGGGCAACATTTATGATTGGATGCAGTGTGTGATAAGATTTGACAGTTGAGTGAAGTCTGAAGGGATTGTTCAGTGATATTAAAAACTGAGGAATTTTCCTACCCACATCCACCTTAATTGGAGGTTGCATAATGTAAAGTTGCAATGGGTCAGCTTTAAACTATATTTCTGCTTATAAAAAAAAAAAAAAAAATCCAGAGAGAGAACATGCGCCTTGTTCCCTTTTCTATGTGCTCCACACTTCTTTGGTGATTCGTACCCCATATCAATTGCTGATTATTTTGGCTATTCCTTTTTATTATTTTTTTTTTAAAAGGAAACAACTCATACTACAGCCATAAGGCCAAACTCTGCTCACCTTACTCACATAAGCAGTTCTATTGACAAAATGAGGGCTACTTTTGTTAGTAAAGCAAGCAAGATTTGGCCACTGTTACTGTAAAACTACAGTATATACTTTTTGCTGAGCCAGGCAGTCTGAAAACCCATCTGATCAACATCTCACCAGAAACATTCCAAAATGTATTTTAATTACAGTTGACATTTCTAGACCTCTTCCTGAGGATAGCATAGGTGCCAACTCCATAGATACTCTGGGGCTGGAGCACCTACTGGGAAAAAATAATGAACACCCACTGGCAGCCCCCCTATCAGAACCTCCCCTTTTCCTTAGTGGCTCCTGCCTGCCGGCAGGCCCCACCAACCAGCACCTCTCCCTCCTTCCCTTCGCTTCCTGCCCACCGTAATCACCTGGATCCAGCCCACAGGCCATAGTTTGCCCACCCCTGATGTAAATGAGCATCACTATTACAAGAAAAATACAAAACTGAGAATAGAAAAATAGAAATGATTCTTTTCCTAGCATCACCTTTAAATAAGAAGAGTTGGTGAACCACAAGGGTTAAGACAATTTGACTAAAACAATTTGGCTGAACTCAAACAACATTAATTATTAATTAATTACAATTAATTTTCTTCCCAATTTCCCTTTTCTGCAACTAACACGGCCAATGCTTTCCTGTTGGCAAGTTAACAATATACCCACCTGCTGCAACATGCTTCAGAGTTAAGAGCAGAAAGCAGAGTATTTTCCCCATGGCAGGGGTGGGCGAACTATGGCCTGTGGACTGGCCCGCTGGGGAGTGGGGTCTGGGTCTTGCTCCAGATGGGGTGCAGGGTCGGGGGCTGCACCAAGCAGCTCCCCGAAGCCACAGCATGGCCCCGCTCCGGCTCCTATGCACTCCAATGGTCTGCTCTGGCACTCCAATGGGAGCTGCAGGGATGGTGACTGAGGATGGGGCAGTGTGCAGAGCCACTTGGCCGCACCTCCACGTTGGAGCCGGAAAAGGGACATGCCGCTGCTTCTGGGAGCCACTTGAGGTAAGTGCCGCTTGGAGAGTTGATACCAGTCAGCTCTGTGTTCTTGGGGAACCAGGGTGCAGTATCCAGCCTGTCTGACTCATGAAAGATCCCCCCCCCCCCCACTCCCACCTCTGTTTAAACCAAAACCCATCAGAGAGAAAAAAACTTGCAGAGAGCAGTGAAGGGTATTGGGAGACACACCTAGACCCCTCCTGACAAGGGTGACAAGATTAAGACCTCTCAATTAGCATACAGAATGGAAAACAGAGACAACTCCCCTAGCTTCATCTGCATGAAAGATGGGACAGGGAGACATCTCAATTTGCATGGAGAATGGAGAACCGCACTGAACTCTGGGACCAGAAAAAACAGGCATGCACCGCATCATGGGAATCTCTTCTCCAGATGTTAATGAACCTATGCCTGCACACACCCAGCTCAGCAATTATTAGACCAATTCTATGCTTAAACTCTGTACTGTTTTCTTTTTACTTCAACATCAAGCAGCCTAGTTGCATTGTGAGCTCCCTGGAAGAAAACACCACCCAGAGCCAAGAGTGATCAGCTCCTATTGTCTAGCCTAAAGAAAACCCTTGAGTCATCAGTTTACCTATAAACAAATCTAGTGTTCTCCCTTGAACCATTGTATTTTCTCTACAAAAATTCCTACTCACCCTCCCGTCAGTGTTCTGGTGCTTAGATCCAAACTATGCATCAGTTCCACTGGGACTCCATCTTCTCCTGACTGATCGTGCTGGGGGCTCTGCCTGTCTCCTGCCCTCAGGACCTTGAACTACCACCATCACCTGGGAACCCTGACCAGTTCAAGCCTCCTGGAGTGGATGAGATCCCCCCCTCTTCCTCTCTCTCTGTTTTCCTTTCTATCTCAGGTATTAACCTTTAATAATGTATGTTATGTTGGTTTAGGCTCTCCTTGTGTAGTTATCACTATTATTCAATAAATAACTTTTATGGTTAAGCTGGTTGCTTCTCTCTCTCTCTCTCTCTCTCTCTCTCTCTGAACTCTATCCTTTTGTGTTTTTAGCTTACCCCATTTACTCTGCAGCAACGCTTCTTTTACCTAAGCTAAAGACCCCTGTAGTGCCCAAAAATACGGTGGGGTTTGCTCATCAAGTGGGTTACTATGAGTAAAAGTGTAATGTGAAAGTGGGATAGGGACGTGTTAAACCTGTGGCACATAAGGGGTGGGCAGCTGAAAGTGCTGCTCAGCCCAGCCTATTGAGCCCAGGGGCCCATGAGGGTGACAGCTTGAAAGTGCTGTACCCACTGGGTACAGTGACAGATAAGGGGATCAGCTTGAGAGTTCTGATTGACCTGGTCTGCTCAGAGAGAGAGAGAGAGAGAGTGTGCGTGTGTGTGTGTGTGTTTGTTCATCTAGTTCTAGGGCTGGACGAACCCAGTCCTGGGGAACCTAGGTACTGCAGGATAGCTCCATTGGGAAGGGACTTACAGAAGGAAGGAGTAGAGAGCTCCATATGAACATACAAGTGACCTAAGCAGTACATTAATAGAATTACAGAATGCCCCTCTCCCGAACAGTAACCCTAATAAATGAGCATACCCCAAAGTAACGGGCACATCTGGTAACAGCCTGCATGCCCCAACCCCCTGCCCCAGCCCTGATCCCGCTCCCACCATCCAAATCTCTCAGTCCCAGCCCAGAACCCCCTCCTACACCTCAAACTTGTCATCCCCAGCCCCACCCCAGAGCCTGCACTCCCCAGCTGGAGCCCGCACCCCATCCCAGCCTGGAGCCCCCTCCCACATCCTGAACTCCTCATTTCCTTCCCCACCCCCAACCAGAGCCCTCACACTCCCCTGTACGCCAACCCCAATTTTCTGAGCATTCATGGCCTGCCATACAATTTCTATTCCCAGATGTGGCGTTTGGGCCAAAAAGTTTGCCCACCCCTGCCCTATAGCAAAGCCCCTCCCAACCAAGGTGTGTCACATGTCCTTTTCAGTACAGCAGCTGTCCCAACTTCTTGCCCTCATTGGAGTCTCGTAATTTGGCTACAGGGAGCCTATTGAGCATGACCAAAACTACCACAGCCAATTCCAGAAACTCCTGGGAGTGGAATGCTAATTGTGCATTTGCAGAGCAACAATGGCCCAGACAGAACTGTCCCCCACCTCTCTCTAGATCTCTTAAAGAGATATCTCCCATTAGGCATGTGGGTTACATTTAGTTCTCAGATTACTAGGTGGGAATTTGAGCTGGTGCTGCATTGTGTTGTTAAGAGGAACCCCTAGATCTTGAACCCAGCATTTGTTGCTGCCGACATCCCCTGGCAGAAGGGTTACACATAAAAGGAGTTAATATTTTAGGTGGTATTTTAAGCTTATGGGCTATATTATGCTTCAACTCACATCCATGAATGGTGACAATGCAGAGTTACACTGAGAGAGACAATCATTCCTTGAGCTCACAGTGTGGTTGAAGAGTGTGCAGTCTGCTCCTCTGTGTAGGTCAGGCCAGTAAAAGGGCTAAACAGGGTTTCTGGGACTTTGACTATGCAAAGGTCAGGGATATGATATGTATGCAGGGGAAGCTACTTGCATCAGTGAGGGACTCATGACATAAATGAAAGTTAGATCAACGTGAGCCAAGACCAGATATATATCAATTAAGGGTTTAAAGAAAATCAGGGCCAAAAAATTAAAGAAGCTAGTGCCACATGGAGTTTTACCCACCTCATTCAGCTAAGGGTCACACTTAATTTGGTTAAAATAGAGCAAATAGTTGCATCTTTCATACAGAAGTTTAGTCTGTGGATTTTATAGGTCCTAATATATAGTCTGTCACCTGCTCTCAGCAGAAAACTCAACTCTTTTCTTCAAAGAGATAGGGGATTACAAGATAAGAAATTTGAAAGATCAGAAGGGGAATGACCCTTGGTAGGCCAGTGGCCTGTTTCAGTTAACTTATTTCACCTTTAACGGTTTGAGAGTCAGCTCTCCTAAACAATAGGCTCTACTTCAAATATGCCCTCCCAAAAAACATAGCATAAGGATATTCAACACACTGAAGAAATGGATGATAGGACTTGCATTGGACACATTGAGCTCTTAAGAGTAGCATAGCCCTACACTTCACTACTTTCTACACTCCATTCAGAGTAGGAAAATGAGGAAGTTTATTTTATAGGGCAAGATGCCTACAAAATGTTCTAGGCTAAAGCAAATGTTGATTTCTGTTATAAGACACTTAGAATTTTTCAAGAGAATTACACAAGGGTGCTTCAGAAAAATTCTGAGGTGGGGTGGAGGAAGGAGTACAGTTGTGTCAAAATATAGAACATTTTTGTCCCAAATAGCATAATGGATCAGAGAGACTGGACAATTATTGTTTCCTAATGACCATGTCCAAGCTTGGGGAGAGGGGAGGACAAGCCACAGTCTGGGGGGCAACCCATGGAAAAAGACACCCCTGTAATTAACTTGTGTGGAGGGGGGGGCTGTGAGTGGGGAAGCTTCCCACACTTCTCCCTCCACACAGTATACAGAATTAATGTCCAAAATTTACCCATTCCCTGCGATTTGGTATTGTCAATTTAAGAAAATGTAACCCTCACTTGTACTCCTCCTGCACTTGTCTTATGCCTATAGTCCCTCTAATTCCTTCTGTCTAAGAGAGAAGAACTCTAACCCTTTTTATTGATTGGAGCAACTGAACATACCTGTTCTGGTTCCAGGATTAAATAGCATGAGTCAGAAAAGCCCTAAATCTCTCTGTAGGGGCCTAAAACCAGTGTCTGTCCCTCACCCTTTACACTGTCCGTGATTAAGGAACTACAACCTCAAGATCATACACAAAGCCAGGTGTCAAAGATCAATATTTGAAAAAGAAGAATGCAGTAATTTCTTCCCCAATCATCCCTTCTTTTTCAAAATAATTTTAAAAAATCTCCAACTTTGGGGTCACCTGTTGACATGTCATGAAAAGTTAGTTGATTGGGGAAATCTGTGGATGTTGGCACAGGACCAGGAAACTCCAGTAGGCTAACTTGGCAGAATTTCCAGGTGATCATCCCCTAAAGTGGAAGGGGCTAGGGCACAGCCTCCTAACCTCATAGATACTGGTAATCAGCTGGGAAGTGGAGCACCAGCCCAGAGGAGGTACTATGGTGGAGAGCTCAACTGCATTCAGAAGTCATGATGCCATTGTATGGGTTTCCCAGTCTGGCCTTTCTTTAGCACGCAATCTTGGCTTTCGGAACTAGTGTTGAAAAAAATCCCCACAATGTTTTTCCCTTGAATGGCAATTTTTTACACTATATTTTTAAGAAATCTGTAATATAATCTTTGAACATTCTAACTTCACTCATCACAATGTGACTTTTCATGTCAAGACATATCAGTCAGCAATGTAATGTGCTATTGATGTAAGGAGATGGCTGGCATCCACTGGAAACACTGAATATCTGCATTATTGAAATGAGTTAAATAAATCTGTTGTGGTTTTTTTGTTTAAGAGAAGTGTGAGTTTGAAAAATCTTGAACAAAAACAGTTTTGAGAAAACAAAGAAAAGCTTTTATTACTCCTAGTATGTGAGATAATCAGTTGAGCTGATCAAAAAATGCCAGTTGTTTCTTGCCAGATATTTCCAACTTTTTTTAAAAAATTCCTATAAAAAATAAAAATCCGTTTCATTGAAAAACCAGAACTGAAAACAATTTTTTTCCCCAAACATTGCAAAGTTCAATTTGTAGTAAATATGATCAATTTTCAGTTTTAAAAACAGAATTGCTTGATTTTTCCCCCCCTCAAAAAAATTGAAGTTTTGAAGACACAAAATATTCTTAGTAGGTTTCTGCCCCAGGATCAAACCACTAGGTCCCAGTTCTCAAGGTAATAAAGGAAAGAAAACTAAATTAAAAGAAATAAAAGCAGCTTCTCTATCCTAGCAGGATCTTCCAGCCTTCTGTCTAACCACTCTCTATTCACAAGCTTGAGTAGCTTGGCTCTCTGCTGCACTTCTCTGTAGAGCTGAAAATGAAAGGTCTGCTCACTTCCTCCACGCTAGGCCCTACTAAAGTGAATTTCTCCCTTTTTAAGGCTCCTCTTCCAAAATTGATATGTCTTTCAGGTGTGGCAGGGCAAGGCTGTCCAAAGTTGCTCTTTAATGCCTTCTTGCCTGTACACACTGTCACAGTGCAGAATTATTTTTCTTAGGTCCTGTCCCATTTAGAATCCATTAAACACTCAGGTATCATATTATAGATGGCTTAAAGCAAAAAAAAAAAAAAAAACCAAAAACCAAACAAACAAAAAAACCTTTGAGTGTTGTTAGCATTTTAATACAATATATAACACAAATATAAATTTTAAAATAAAACAAAAACAGGAGACATGGGTTCAGTTCCTATCTCTACCACAGACTTCTTCTGTGACCTTGGTTAAATCACTTACTAATCTCTCTGTGCCTCAGTTCCCCAGGTGTAAATAGGGATAATATGACTTCCTTTGCCTGTCGTATCTATTTAGATTGTAAGCTTTTTGAGGTAGGAACTGTCTCTTACTTTGTGTATGTACAGGGCCGAACACAAAGGGGCCCTGATCTCAGCTGGGTCCTCTAGGTTCTAGTACAATATAATTACAAACAAAACAAAAGAACAAAGCCAGGGCAGATACTCCAGTATAATTAAAAAGACACTTCTGTGACAGCAATGAAAATATGAGATGCAGAGTGTGAAGCTATAGGGTAGAGTGGTGCAAAACCTGCCAGTTTTAGTTGTCCCAATTTTGGCTAACTTTACTGGCAGTTGCATTTTGTGCAATTTCAGCACTCCAGAATTTAGTTCACAAAAACTCCAAGAACATAAGAATGGCTCTACTGGGTCAGACCAAAGGTCCATTTAGCCCCGTATCCTGTCTTCCGACAGTGGCCAATGCCAGGTGCCCCAGAGGGAATGAACAGAACACGTAATCATCAAGTGATCCATCCCCTGTTGCTCATTCCCAGCTTCTGGCAAAGAGAGGCTAGGGACACCATTCCTGCCCATCCCAGCTAATAGCCGTTGATGGACCTATCGTCCATGAATTTATCTAGTTCTTTTTTTCACCCTGTTATCGTCTTGGCCTTCACAACATCCTCTGGCAAGAAGTTCCACTGGTTGACTGTGAGTTGTGTGAAGAAATACTTCCTTTTATTTGTTTTAAGCCTGCTGCCTATTAATTTCATTTGGTGACCCCTAGTTCTTGTGTTATGAGAACTAGTAAACAACACTTTCTTATCTACTTTCTCTACACCAGTCATGATTTTACAGACCTCAATCATATCTCCCCTTAGCCGTCTCTTTTCAAAGCTGAAAAATCCCAGTCTTAATTTCTTCTCATATGGAAGCCGTTCCATACCCCTAATAATTTTTGTTGCCCTTTTCTGAACCTTTTCCAATTCCAATATATATTTTTTGAGATGGGGTGACCACATCTGCACACAGTATTCAAGATGTGGGCGTATCATAGATTTATATAGCGGCAACATGATATTTTCTGTCCTATTATCTATCCCTTTCTTAATTATTCCCAGATTCTGATTGGTTTTTTGACTGCCGCTGCACATTGAGTGAATGTTTTCAGAGAACTATCCACAATGACTCCAAAATCTCTTTCTTGAGTGGTAACAGCTAATTTAGACTGCATCATTTTATATGTATAGTTGGGATTATGCTTTCCAATGTGCATTACTTTACATTTATCAACATTAAATTTCATTTGCCATTGTGTTGCCCAGTCACCCAGTTTTGAGAGATCCTTCTGTAGCTCTTCCCAGTCTGCCTGGGTTTTAACTATCTTTTGTAATTTTGTATGAGCTGCAAATTTTGCCACCTCACTGTTTACCCCTTTTTCCAGATCATGAAATGAAAAGGAAATGAAGCAGAACTGCGAAAACCCATTTACTGTCACATTTATTGTCACTGTCAATAGGAAAACCAACGTATATGTGTACAGTAAAGATGTGATGATATATGACCATAAGCATCTGTATTAAATTAATATTTCAATCTGTATCCTAAAATATTATTCGTGTGTTTGACTTTTAAGATAGTGTGTTGGACTAACAAAGGGGAGCAAGGAGTTTCAATACCCTCATCTACAGTGGGGACACAGCCATCAGGCCAGTGATTACAACTGAGGCTGATTGGGTCTAGCTGCCCAAGCAATGGAGCAGCCTGGATAGGCCCCCTTTGGTGCTCCATCAGACGATGAAAAACATTCTCAGGTACCAGCAGACTTCACATCTGGGGCTTGAAAAAAAAAGAAACTATTGAGCAATAGTAAATGGGCCCAGCTACCCCCTGGGATGGTGGGGGTTTTCTTAAGCCCAATTTTCCCTAAGGGGAGGGAGACACATAAAGACACAAAGGAGTATCTGTTCTTGGTAGGAGAATGTGAGCTGGTTCTGGTCTGTTCCTGTAACTAACTTCCTAACTAACTTAGCTTGTAGTGAAGCATAATATTATATAAGACTAAATATGCATGTAGGCTGTTTATTGTTTTAAAATCCATTTTCTCTAACACTTTGTTCCAACAGCTGAAAAAATAAAAATACTGTTTTAAGAAAGCTGTTGGTATCACCAGTTACAAGTTCCTGAAGGGAGAAAACACAGGTGCTCAAAACCCAATCAGACCTGTATGGTCACAGTTGGTTAGTACACACTGGGTAGTGTATCTAGAGCCTGGTCTAAGACTGGCCATATTGTGACATTCCACCCCAAACAGGGGCAAAAGTAAGGCAGTACGGGCCAGTACGGCGCACCGGTAAAAGGCAGCCGCCAGTACCAGCCCGTACCGCTGACTTTAAAGCGCTGCCGTGGCCCTGCTTAAAGTGCTGCCAGCAGCACTTTAACATCGCTGCCCCTTCTGCACCCCCCATCGGCTGCCCTGCCAGGTCCCTACCAGCAGGGCTGCCGATGGGGGGCGCAAAAGGGACAGCAACGTTAAAGCGCTGCCAGGGCATCGCTTTAAGCAGGGTCCTTAAAGCGCTGCTGTGGGAAAGGACCCTGCTTAAAGTGCTGCTGTGGGGGGCAAGAAGTAGCTGCCCCGGGCCCTTTAAATCACTGCTGGAGCCCTGGCAGTGCCAGGCAACACAGATGAGCTGGCTGGGGCACGCTGACCCCCAGCCCCGCCCCTTCCGCTGGAGGCCACATACTGCTAAGAGCTCAATTTTACTTTCACCCCGACCCCAAAACAGGTGAGGGTAAGAAGGCAAAGACTTGAAATGGGTACACACAGAGATTAGAAATGGGTCAGAGTTGCAGTTAGTCCTGTAACTATGACAGCTGCCAACCTGATGTTGCTGTAGAAATTAGGGGCTTGATTCTCACTTACACACAGTGTACAAAGACCTTAAAATGGGTGCAAATGTAATTTTCCCCTGCTTTAAGATCTCTTTAAAATGCTACAGCAGTGTAAAGAGACCTCTGTGTAAGTGAGATTCCAGTGCCTTATCTTTTTCACTTCTGATTTTTGTGTTTGGATTTGTGAATTTGGCATTGCAATGATATAGGCTGGGCTTTTTGTTTTGGTGCTGTCCATATAATTATAGAGTGCAAATTATTTGGAGCCACCTATATTTCAATATAATATTAAATCATATCAATATTTGTCTAATTTTCCCCTCCTCACAACAGGTTCTGGCTCTCCTCCACTACAGCTGGCGTTGATACAGATGGAAGAGAAAGCTACTGAATCACCAATACTAAGTCTTGCAGAATCTTGAATTCAACTTGGATGTTTTCCATCCGAGTACTGGCTTGCCCTGCCTCTGCTGAGTTTGTAAGACATGATAAAAATCACAGCCTGAAGTGGTACATCTGCAGTTCACTTAGAAAGTATGCCTGGCCACCTGTTAGCAGCCAAACATCAAAACATAGGTAGAGCTAAATGTTAGATCCTGAAGTGTATGTATTATAGAGGTATCTGAACTGAGTTTAGATTTCCTTCCTTTATTATTCAATCTTCAAAGTCAAAGAATTCTTAGAGCAATAGTGCCATCCAGGGGCCAGTTAATTAGTGGTGTGTAACCAAAATAATTGCCTAGAACTGATAAGATATGTATAAACAATAATTTCTGCTGTGATTGTGTTTGGAATTATTTCTTCAAGTGTATTCATAAATGATTTTACGTAATCTGAATAGTTCAACAGATTAAAGTGTAGAAATCTAAAACAATAACATTGATTATCAGCTGTGGTAGTGAAACCTGTAACATTCTAAAGAAAAGGAGTACTTGTGGCACCTTAGAGACTAACCAATTTATTTGAGCATAAGCTTTCGTGAGCTACAGCTCACTTCATGGGATGTATAAAGTGGAAAATACAGTGAGATTTATATAGACACAGACCATGAAAAAATGGGTGTTTATCATACACATTGTAAGGAGAGTGATCACTTAAGATGAACTATTACTAGCAGGAGAGTGGGGTGGGGGGAGAGAAAACCTTTTGAAGTGATAATCAAGGTGGGCCATCACTTCCAAAGGGTTTCCCCCCCCCGCCCCCACTCTCCTGCTGGTAATAGCTCATCTTAAGTGATCACTCTCCTTACAATGTGTATGATAAACACCCATTTTTTCATGGTCTGTGTCTATATAAATCTCCTCACTGTATTCTCCACTTTATACATCCGATGAAGTGAGCTGTAGCTCACGAAAGCTTATGCTCAAATAAATTGGTTAGTCTCTAAGGTGCCACAAGTACTCCTTTTCTTTTTGCGAATACAGACCAACACGGCTGCTACTCTGAAACCTGTAACATGCTAGAATAACATAGGAAATATATAAAGTGGTGTAAGATGATTGCATTTAAAAATCATATGGCAATTCACGGTAGCGTAATAAATCTGAAGTAAAGGAAAAACTATCTTTCCATGAAACCTTGATAAACAGTTTCAGCCCAATCCTGCAAATACTTATACAAAACATGAGCTTCATTGAAGCTATTCACAGTGCATAACATTAAACATGTATGTAAATCTTTACAGGGTCGAGGCCTTAATTACTGTACATCGCATATTCTGCTTTCCAACTTTAAGCATGTGAGTAGTATAATTGAAACACTGTACATTGAAACTACTTACTTTCACTTGCCCATAACTTTCTCCTTTTAGGCTGAAACTTCCCATATTTGATCTCTGCACAATTTTAAAACAATGTATTCAGCTTTTTTTTTTTAATAAGAGAATGGAGAATAAATACATTGCTCTGTTATTAACATTGTTTAGATTTCTTGTGCAGTTTCAATTAGCTGAATTTCAAACTGTGCTCACGACTACTTTGCAGTGAGCCAAGCCTCTTTACATTTGAATTAAAACAAAAGTAAATCTTCCTTTATTCAAATTCCTTTCCCCATGGTACCAAATTTCTTTCAGATATTGAGGGAGGCAGTACCTGAAAATACTGTAGACTAGGTAAAAACTTAAATTTTCAATTCCATATCTGGTAAAAAAAAAATTCAAACCCTGTTGAGCATAATGAAACTCAGACACATGGGGTGACTGGGTGGCTCCCCAATGAATTTTGTTTATAATTTTGTCATTTTAAAAAACTCGTTAAACATGTAATTTGTTTATTATATAAAATACAGCAAGGACTAGATGCAGTGAATCTAGAGGAAGGGATATTTGTTTTACAGGGTTAGATTGAACAATTGCCAAGAAACTTGCCACTGTGCATGTTATGCTCTTATTACTTTTCTATTATTAAAAAGAAAAGGAGTACTTGTGGCACCTTAGAGACTAACCAGTTTATTTGAGCATGAGCTTTCGTGAGCTACAGCTCACTTCATCGGATGCATAGCATATCGTGGAAACTGCAGAAGACATTATATACACACAGAGACCATGAAACAAAACTTCCTCCCACCTCACTCCCCCGCTGGCAACAGCTTATCTAAAGTGATCCTCAAGTAGAGCCATTTCCAGCACAAATCCAGGTTTTCTCACCCTTCCCCCCCCACACACACATACAAACTCACTCTCCTGCTGGCAACAGCCCATCCCCCTTTGAAACCCCTCTTTATAAGATAATCAAGGTGGGTCACCTCCAGCACTAATCCAGGTTTTCTCACCCCCCCCACACCCGCCCCTTTTTTTTCAAAAACCACACACAGAAACTCATTCTCCTGCTGGCAACAGCTCATCTTACAATGTGCACAGCAATAATCCAAGTTTAACCAGAACGTCTTGGGGGGGGGGGGGTTTGCAGGAAAAAAACAAGGGGAGACAGGCTACCTTGCATAATGACTTAGCCACTCCCAGTCTCTATTCAAGCCCAAATTAATAGTATCCAATTTGCAAATGAATTCCAATTCAGCAGTTTCTCGCTGGAGTCTGGATTTGAAGTTTTTTTGCTTTAAGATAGCGACCCTCATGTCTGTGATTGCGTGACCAGAGAGATTGAAGTGTTCTCCGACTGGTTTATGAATGTTATAATTCTTGACATCTGATTTGTGTCCATTTATTCTTTTACGTAGAGACTGTCCAGTTTGACCAATGTACATGGCAGAGGGGCATTGCTGGCACATGATGGCATATATCACATTGGTGGATGTGCAGGTGAACGAGCCTCTGATAGTGTGGCTGATGTTGTTAGGCCCTGTGATGGTGTCCCCTGAATAGATATGTGGGCACAGTTGGCAACGGGCTTTGTTGCAAGGATAGGTTCCTGGGCTAGTGGTTCTGTTGTGTGGTATGTGGTTGTTGGTGAGTATTCGCTTCAGGTTGGGGGGCTGTCTGTAGGCAAGGACTGGCCTTTCTCCCAAGATTTGTGAGAGTGTTGGGTCATCCTTCAGGATAGGTTGTAGATCCTTAATAATGCGTTGGAGGGGTTTTAGTTGGGGGCTGAAGGTGACGGCTAGTGGCGTTCTGTTATTTTCTTTGTTAGGCCTGTGCTGTAGTAGGTGACTTCTGGGAACTCTTCTGGCTCTATCAATCTGTTTCTTCACTTCCGCAGGTGGGTATTGTAGTTGTAAGAATGCTTGATAGAGATCTTGTAGGTGTTTGTCTCTGTCTGAGGGGTTGGAGCAAATGCGGTTGTATCGCAGAGCTTGGCTGTAGACGATGGATCGTGTGGTGTGGTCAGGGTGAAAGCTGGAGGCATGTAGGTAGGAATAGCGGTCAGTAGGTTTCCGGTCCATCGTCTACAGGGGGGGGGTGAGAAAACCTGGATTAGTGCTGGAGGTGACCCACCTTGATTATCATGCGCATTATAAAGAGGGGTTTCAAAGGGGGATGGGCTGTTGCCAGCAGGAGAGTGAGTTTGTATGTGTGTGGGGGGGGGGGGGGGGGGAAGGGTGAGAAAACCTGGATTTGTGGTGGAAATGGCTCTACTTGAGGATCACTTTAGATAAGCTGTTGCCAGCGGGGGAGTGAGGTGGGAGGAAGTTTTGTTTCATGGTCTCTGTGTGTATATAATGTCTTCTGCAGTTTCCACGATATGCTATGCATCCGATGAAGTGAGCTGTAGCTCACGAAAGCTCATGCTCAAATAAACTGGTTAGTCTCTAAGGTGCCACAAGTACTCCTTTTCTTTTTACGAATACAGACTAACACGGCTGTTACTCTGAAACCTTTTCTATTATTGTTATATGTTCGCCTTACAAAGACAGCAACTACCATCAAATTGTGGATGTAATTCACTCCGTGGGAAAGACCTAATAGCACGGGCTCGACCCCGTGTCAGCCTGAGCGTGGATCCCGGTGCAGGGCGGCGGGGGGGCGTGAGGGGACCCTGTGCCCAGCTCCTGCACACACACGTGAGAGGGGGAGGATCTGGACACAGACCCGCCCCTCCCCTGCCTGCTTGGGGGCTCCTCTGAGCTCGATCACAAAGCTCCGTTAGTCAAGGTATAAAAGGTCCCGACCCGGCCATAAGCTGCAGTCACTGACAAACAAAGGAAAAGTCTCTCCCGCCCCCTCCCCGCCCCGCAGGGCACCCAGCCCAACTTCCCCAGCTCTGCCCCCGGCACCCTGGTGCGCGTGGGTCAAGCGACCAGCGAGACGGCACCTAGACTGTCCCTCACCATCGAGACGCCATCTAGAGCGTCTCCGCAACGCTGAGAGCGGTGCGCACGCGCGCAGTTTCTTTTCGTGGTTGTCTTTGGAAAGAGCGTGGGCCGGGGGCTGCTCTTCCCCACGCAGTGGGTGCTGCTGGCTCGCGTGGGCTGCTGCGGCCGCCGCCATGGCGCAGGTGCTGAACCTCAACAATGAGGTGAGTCCGCACGCGGCCCCCATCCCGCCGCACGTGGCCCTCGCCGGCGGTTTCCCGCTGCTCCCTCCTGGGGCTCGGAACCGGGGGGCCTCTGGTGGGGGGATGTGGCTCCCCGTTGGGGGGCGGAGGGAGAGCGCTGGGGGGGCGGGTCCCGGGCTGCGCGTGGATGGGGGGGGTGTCCCAGGCTGGGGCGAGTTGTTTCTTGGGCTTTTAGCTCGTCACCCATGTCAGAGGAGCCCTGGGATCAGGTATGTTGTGGCCCCTCAAAGCCTGGCCAGTACCGGTCAGAGGAGGCCCCAGTAGCTCTGCAGTGTGGCCCATGGTGCCCAGAGTGTTTATAAGTAGGGGCCCTACCAAATTCATGGTCCGTTTTGCTCAATTTCATGATCATAGGCTTTTAAAAATAGTTAATTTCACAGTTTCAGATATTTACATCTGAAATGTCACAGTGTTATAACCATGGGGGTCCAGACGCAAAAGAGGGTTGGGTTGGTGGGGGGAAGGGGGGGTTGCAAGGCTATCGTAGGTCATGGTATTGTCACCCTTATTTCTGTGCTGTTGATGACCGAGGTGCTGCCTACAGAACTGGGTAGCTGGAGAGCAGTGGGCTGTGCAGACATGAGGGCTGCATGGTATGATGGGGGACATAATCACTTTCGGGGAGGGCAGGGCTGGCCTTATGGTCCCTCCACCAGCAGCTGGAGCACGGTGCATGCTAGGAGTCCCCGGTGGGGCACCCCCAGCCCTGCTTCTCCCTGGCAGATTTCATGGGGGGAGACCAGATTTCACAATCTGTGATTACCAAATTCACAGCCATGAAAAATGAGTGTCCTATTTATAAGCCTCTAGAAATGTTTGGTCCATGTCCTGCCTCTGTCACCCACATTGAGTGGACACAGGCTGGTGTAAACTTCATGTTACACCTTCATGTTGACACCACTGGGATTGAGAAATGGCGGGTGGAGATGTTGTCTCATGGGCTGCAGTTGTCTGGCTCCATGGGTTCTAGTGGGCTCTGTGCATCCTGATCCAAGTAACTGTAACCAACAGCAATGAGTACTAACCCTTCTGCGTAGCTCAGAGTGGTGTTTAACCTGATGGACACTGTAATTTTGTTGGGTGTTCCCTTTGCCTTAAAAGTAAGGGCAGGTTCAACAGTTTCTTCCAGTTTTTAAAAACTATGTGCATCCCTTTGGCTTTTGGCAGATTGAAATGCTGCCTTTAGATGGAGCTAGCCTGATTAAGATTAAAAAAAGATTAGGGTTCCACCACTGATGTTCTCGGTAATGTCCTAATGGAAAGCACAGACTTTCTCCCTTGAGGCTGCTGAGAAGAGAAAGGGTGCTGTTGTTCAGTGACCCTAAGACCCTCTCCGTGCCAACTGCCAAAGGGTTCACTGTCATGTAACAGTAACTCCTATTAGGTCTGACAAACACGCTACATCTAACACATTGTTATCCTCGTATTTACATATAAAAATGGCTTGAATGAAGGCCAGTAGCCAACTGGTCATTAATATAATTGTGATATGTATGTATTAACACTATATGAGGAATTATGATACTTGCTGCTGATATACTTTAAAGTCTGTAGCCAAACAAAGGGAGAAGCAGGTTTTCTTCCAGACAGGAGGGAAGGTATTTATCTCCTTGTTTCGAAAGTAAATTCAGCATTGTGGAACCAACACCAAGAGCCCCATTTTCATGTACCTCATCAGGAAAAGCCAGTTTGACTTGGGGGATGTGAAATCAGCATAGAAGGACACTGGAGTCTGAACCCCAAGGGTTCATCTGGAAACAAATAAAGTAAATTCTGGGGAAATAAAAAGTGAAGCAAAAAGACACTTTTGCGATCCATCACTGAGGGCAGGTCTACACTTAAAACGCTGTGGCGAAGCAGTTGCACTTCAGTGAGGACACTACTACACCCACGGGAGAGCTTCTGTCAGCATAGTTCATCCACCTCCATGAGAGGTGATAGCTATGTCAACAGGAGAAGGCCTCCCATCAACATAGCGATGGCTACATTGGGGGTTAGGTCGGAATTACTGTCGCTCAGGGGTGTGGATTTTTCTACACCCCTGAGCCACATAGTTATATTGATGTAAGTTTATAGACCTGGCCTGAGAACAAAAAGGACCGTGTCTTTTGTATCCATGTATGTTGGATCCTGGCCTGGAAGGGACTGGTAACTGAGAAGTTGGTATAGGTGAGAAAATTAACGTAGACATAGATTTTAGCCTGTTAGAGTTGTTTAGTCTCTCAAAGCATGGTATACTTTTGTTTTATTTGTAACCATATCTGTTTCCACTATCTTTACTCAGGGCATGGCTACACTTGCAGATGTAGAGTGCTGGGAGTTAAACCAGCCCTTGGAGACAGCAGCAGGGAAAACGTTGCCCTGTGTTTACACTGTCAGCTGCAAGCGCCCTGTCGTGGCCACATTAGCAGATCCTGCAAAGCCACAGAGAGCAGTGCATTGTGGTAGCTATCCCAGTGTGCAAGTGGCTGCAGCGTGCTTTTCGAATGGGGGGGGGAGGGAGTGTGTTGTATATATGTGGGGGGAGAGACTGTGTTTTGGGGGGCAGAGAGTGTGGGGGGCAGAGAGCATGCTGTTTTGTTAGTTCAGACAGTGGCAGGGGAAACCCCCGACATCAGCCCCCACCCACTCCTCTCTCTCTCTCTCTCACATGCCTGCCTCAGTGGCAGCAGCATTCCACAGTAATGGTTTGCTTTGTCCTGGAGCAGATAAGCATGCTGTCAGAAACAGCGCTTTGAAAGGGGATATCCACATGCCTGCAGCAGAGGTCAGAACAATGACAAGAGTGGCCACTTGGGATGTTTCTGGAGGCTAATCACGGCGCAGTAAGGCAACGTGTAGTCCACACTGACAACCGGGCCAGGTTTCAGCCAGGGCGCAGAAAGCTCTATGCTTCTCGTGGAGGTGGATTACCAGGAACGCTCCAACTGCAGAGGCCAGCCACTCTAAGTGCCTTGCCACTGTGGACACCTCAGGAGTTAGGGTGCCCGGGGCTGATTTGATGCTCTCTAACTTGCAAGTGTAGCCAAGGCCTCAGTATCATTCAAATCTCTATTTTATGAATAAACTTCTTTGTTTTATCCTGCGTAGATCTCAGTACTTTAATATTAAAGTGAAGTGTGAGTTCTTTGTTGACTCAGCTAAGCTGGTGTGCATGCTATCTCTTTGGAGGCAGTGGACTTGGTAATGACTGAGAGTGTCCAATGATAGTGAGTGTCCAGCCTTCTCGGGGCTCAGGAACTGGGATACAAGTGTTATCTGCAAAGTAAAGTAAGGGCTGGCAGAGTCCTGAGAAGTTTGTCAGTGAGGCCTAACAGACTGGGGTAAAAGGATGCTGTCACCCAGTTTAGCTCCAGCAAGTCTCTGTTGCTAAGGCAGAGGGGTCACAAGGTCACCAATACTTGTGGGCGCCCTGAGAGAGCATCACAGGTTCTCACTCACATGTTATCTCTAAAACCTTTTAGGGGCTACATCTTTCAAGCTGCTGTCAAGTAAGTATTTGATAATATGAAGCCAAACTCACTCCCTGATGGAAATAGGGAGCCCACTCTTTCTTGCCTCCCTCTGAGTCTTTAAACAGGAGGGCTGAGGACAAAAGGAAGGAGAAGTAGCTTTTTCAAGCTTGCAGTCAATACCCAGGTATATGCAGTAGACAACTAATGAAGGGTTTGAGCTAATGAAGGGTTAATGTTTTACTCTCACTTCTCTCAATATGCACAGTATCTTAAAATAATGCTTAAGCCTTGTTTATATGTACACAGAAATAAGGATATTATTGACTAAGGTTCAGTGGTTACTTTAATTCAGACAGGTAGCCAATTGATCTTCATCTTTCTGTAGACATTGTTTTTGGATTAATTGCCTTAAAACTAAAAACTCTACTTCTTTGTTGTGTTACAAATTACTGAATCTTTTAAATTTTTTTCCCTAATTTAAGATGTCATATTTTGACAGTAGTTTTAAATGGTCCTGCATTACTGAGATTTCAAATTGGACAAAATCAGATTGCAGGTATTTTATTCCCTATGTTGTGAATGTGCCGGACAGCAGGGGGAGCATGAGACATAATATTTGGGCTCCTATCTTGCAACTGATAGTTGAAGTTAGGACTTGTCTATAAAGCGGGAAATTTCCCACAATAAGTATTCCACATATTCTTCAGTAGGTATTCTGATATAATTAATTAATAGGTATAATTCCCCTTTGTTGTCACTATGCTGCAAAAAAAGTGACTTTAGTCTGGAATAACTACTCTGCTTTGGAAGCAGAGTAATTATTGAGGAATAAAATTACTTATTTTGGAGTACAGTATCAACATGGTAAGTTATTCAGGAATAGATATTTGCTAATGCCATGCTGGTCAGATGTCTGCAGACAAGCCCTTAGAGGTGGTGACACAGATGCAAGGGATCACACGTTTGGGTACAGTTGCCGACTCAGATCGCTATTATACACTCAGGTGGTAGGAGCCTTAAAGCTTAAGCTATCTCTCCCTCTGACTTTAATCAGGCCATTAAATAGAATTGTTTTGCATTTTTTTAACTTCTTGTAGAGTGGGTAGGTTCTGGATTAAGTCTGTCTAGGTCCAGACCTATCGTTTTAACTTCCAAATATTCAGCGTGATAGAAACCAGACAGAACAGGCAGTCTGTTTATATAAAATTGAAAAATAAACATGAGTATCTGTTTAGTGACTTAGCTCTTTGTGTGCTATCCCACTTGAGATTTGGGATTCTAAAATATTAATTTGTACTTGAAAACAAAATGGAAGTTCTGCTCTCTAACGTGTTTTTAAACAATTCACTGTGGGGGGTTCCACATTTTCCAAAGGACTACAGATTATTTTTGTGCAGTTTGAGTACAAAGATACTGTTTTTCTAAGTGCTAATCATGTAAATTCTCAACTTGGATTTGAAAGTCATGTTATGTACTTTCCTCCTTGCAGATTCTTTCTGATAGTAAGGATTCAACTAATAGGATTAACTATGTATAAATGAGGTTGTTTGGAACAGAGTTAACTATTCTGGATGAGTTTATGGATCAGCCAGAACTGAATCCAGCTTGCTTGTGTAGCTATGTTGACTTTCTAAAGTGCTGACAAGAATAAAAAGGACTACAAATAGGCTTGGCAGAATTAGATTTTTATTTTTATAATTTTAACAGATTGATTTATTTTAAAGCTGTTTTTATGTAAATTTTCATAGTTGCACACAATTAGGGGGTTAAGCATTTTAAACTTTTTTTTATCAGTTTAAATTTTCACAGTTGTGGGAACTTAGGAGAGTGGGTATCAGACAATGGGAATCTCACTAATTTAATATCTGTAAACATTAACAAATAGTTTAAAAGCTTTCTATAATTATACTATGACAGTAGATATTGAAATTCAAAAACGTAAAAGCTTTATAACTGTTAAAACACAAGTGTCAACATTTACAAAACAAATAGTGATAAATCAAACACTAAGTTCTCAAGCAACATTTTTCTTATGTTGCCTACCTGTACATTTTGATTACCATCGATAGAAATACTTTTTCGTTGGTTTGTATGAATGGTGAACTCGACATTTACTGACAATCTAATCTTCCCAATTTATTTTTGGTCCTAAAGTAAGTAGACATGATTTTGAATACACGGAGGAAACATATTTTTGATGGAGTGTAATTTATACAGATACTTTTCGAAGTAGAACCACACAAGTAAAAATAACTAATGAATATGGGGAACATGAGTGGTGAAAACAGGTGTGTTCCACACCAATTTTGGCAATTCTTTCATTTAGTGTTATCACAGATTGCATTATTTTGTATTTAAGATCATAGAAGAATTTGTGAAGTCCCTGAATTCATACCAGTAATCATAAAAAATAATACAACCTGAAATGAGTTGGCAGAAATCAAAGAAACCCAAGCCACACAAATTCTGTGAAAGGTCTTTGTGAAAGGTCCTGATCTCATTTAACATAATACATTATTATACACTAGGGAACTAAGCAAAAGACTTACCACAGAATACATGGATATTGCACTAGTACATGCTAAATTAGAAATATCTTTTGAGTTAGTGAAAAAAATCCATATTGGAATTACTCAAGGATGATGGGTTTCAGAGTAGCAGCCGTGTTAGTCTGTATTCGCAAAAAGAAAAGGAGTACTTGTGGCACCTTAGAGACTAACCAATTTATTTGAGCATAAGCTTTCGTGAGCTGCAGCTCACTTCATCGGATGATATAGCTAGAAAATGAAAACAGAAGAGATGGTAGAGCTGAACAATAGTAATTAAAGAAAAAAGCACTTTCAAACAAAGTACTGGAATACAGGTAAGATGGGAGACTACTGGAGGTACTAAGTGATGCGGGGGAAATGTGTGGATTATTTGAGAGAACACTATGAAGATTCTTGATCTTGCTAGCAGCTAATAAGGAGAAACAGAGTCTGGGCTCTGAAATCTTGTGGCAGTATTATGAGAGACTGATGAGCGACCAAGTTTTTCAGGAATCTATAAAGGGAAAATGGAAGGGACACTGAATTTCTTATAAGGGAATCTATTTATTTATTTATTTTTAAGATCTTAATCTTACAGGCAAAGAGAGGAGCTTTACCATTGTCCATCTTGGGCACGTGCATTGTTTCAGTCACTTCAGCAGAGAATCTAAGCTGAATACCAGTCAAGCAAGTAATCATAAAAAGCACTGATGCTTAGCAAAATTTTAAATTAGCTATATAGATAAAATAATTTTCTGGGAAACTAAACTGAAATAAATTACATGGGCAATTGTAATCGACCAGGTGGAGCACTCTGTCCTATGTTCAGGAGATAGTGGAAGTTGACAGCATTGGACTAGTTTGATTGCATTGCCTAAACATAGTGTTTGACTGTCTTCTCTTAAAATCCAAACCAAATACAGATCCACAAATTGAAATGCTTCAGATAAGCTGTTTAATTTTTTGTTGTAGAAATTTACACTTTCTTTTTATGGCTGCAAAGAGAAACATTAAATGTCACATCTATTTAAATAATAATTTTTAATTGCTGACATAGTTAAATTGGTTTGGGGAACTGAAAGGGCAAATGTTTGGTTAATTACTTACTAAAGGCACCTCTGGGACTGCAGAAGGCGTTTAAAGCAAGGTCTGCAGTCATTTAATGCTGTAGTCACTTACTTGGTTTTTTCCCCACCCTGTATTGATACATCATAGGTGATCTGAGCCTACTAATGCCAGCCAATGTTTTAAAGATGCTTTTTGGAAGCAGAGAAGTTTTCCAGCTGCTTTTCTCAAATGGCTTTTTATTTTGGGAGCCCAATTCCCCATATTGTGTATGTCCAGTCTGAACTATGACCATGTTTATTTACAAGTCATATGCTTGTAGAGTGTATTTATTTGAATAGGGACTGTAGCTTGTCCAAGATTCTTTGAGTAAACAGCACTGTTTATGCTGTTTTGTGTTTTTCAGGAAGCATTTATCAGAACAAAACAAAAAATCTGAGATCTGATAATGTTCAAAAGTTTTCAGAGAAACTTGTCATTGAGTGACAGCTGACAGGTTGTTAAGTTGATTATGTTGATGTCCTGCTGGGAACTAGACTGAGGCAGAGGAAATTTATCTCCTCAGTGCAGTATATGAGAAATCAGATTTTTCAAAATTGCTCTAAGGTAAGGTCTGGTACTCTTAAATTTTTTAAAGTGTTTAACTTTTTTTAAAAATACAAAAATTTCAAAAATTGGTTTCGTACATGGTCCAGTAATCTGATGCATTTTCTGTATCTAATCTGTGTCAGGCATTGTTAATCTGCATTAAGATTTTTATGAATTTAACTTCTGTAATTAGATGTAGTGCTTTGACTACCTTTTGATATTACAGGTTTCAGAGTAGCAGCCGTTAGTCTGTATTGGCAAAAAGAAAAGGAGTACTTGTGGCACCCTTAGAGACTAACAAATTTATTGAGCTGTAGCTCACGAAAGCTTATGCTCAAATAAATTTGTTAGTCTCTACGGTGCCACAAGTACTCCTTTTCTTTTTGATATTACGTTGCTGTTTTTCTTTAATTATTAGTATATCTGAACAGACTGAGTTTGAGAACAGTGTTTAAAAAAAAATCTGTTGGTTTATGGTTATAATAGAGTAGAAGAGTCCTGTAGGGGAACCTAGACTCCAGTTGTCACATCTGGGCTTTTCAGAGGCTGGGCAGAACAAATAAAGAACTTCCTACATCAAGGAGTTAAAGAAAGGTTTTGAAAAGCTTTCTTCAACCCGTTTCCTAAACGTTTCTCAAGGAGAACTTTTTCACTGTTAACATTCTCCTTCCTCTCCCTCCTTCCCTCCAAAGGATGGTCTGGCTCCTAATCCCAGTCAGCCAACCTTCTCCTCACAGCACACACCCCTTCTAAAGAGTGCTGAAGCAGTTACTAATTCTCCTTGCCAACCCATGAGCATGCACTTCTTAATCATACAAAGTGATTGAGGTGGGCTGGGTGGGTGGGGGTGGGAGGGGAACCTGTAACTGGGCTCTGGCAGGTATGGGGTGCGATTGTCTGGGCTTGGAGTGGGGGGGCACACAGCTGGGCTCTGGTAGATAGTGGGTGCAAGCCTCTGGGCTGAGGGACACCACGTGTCTGGGCTCTGAGGGGTCGGGGGTGTGGGTGTCTGGGCTTGGGGGTGCCCCACACCTGGGCTGTGGGTGGAGGGCATGTGGGTGTTGGAGACCCCGGCTGGGCTCTCTTGGGGAGGGGGTAAAGAAATAGGAACTGGGTTATCATAAGTGTTCTTTTTTTTGTTTTGTTTCTGTATTGTTACGGCCATACTTACTGACAGGTGTTTTGAAATAAATTAACAAAATAATTGAAACTGGAGTGATTATACAGTGTTGTTTTGACAAATAAAATATGCAGAATCTTAAAATATAGTGTGCAGAATTTTTAATTTTTTTGTGTAGAATTCCCCCAGGAGTAAAGTGTAGAATTTTCCCCCTACATAACTGCACTAAAAAACAAAACAATGTAAAACTTGTAGGCTCTAAAGTCCACTCGGTCCTACTTCTTGTTCAGCCAGTTGCTAAGACAGACCAGTTCGTTTACATTTACAGGCGACAATCCTGCCTGCTTCTTCTTTACAATGTCACCTGAAAGTGAGAACAGGCGTTCACATGGCACTGTTGTAGCTGGCATTGCAAGGTATTTATGTGCCAGATACGCTAAACATTCCTATGCTCCTTAGTACAGTCTACAAGTGGAAGCATAATCTTTTATCTTTTTACAGTGCAGATATTTGTAATAAAAATAATATAAAGTGAGCACGGTACACTTTGTATTCTGTGTTGTAATTACAATAAATATAGTTAACAATGGAGAGAATATTTATAATTTCAATTATTCTGTTGTTTAACAGTGTGATTAAAACAGCAATCACAACTATTTTTTTAAACTCATGCTTAATTGCGATTATTTTTAATCACTTGGCAGCCCTAATTTTTAATTATGCTTTAACTTTAAATTTTAGAAATATGTTAACTAGTGTAGACAGAACACAAACACATGTTGCCAACACTAGCTACCGTCTTCATTACAGTGTTAGCTCAAGTTATCTACACTTGGTTTAACAACTCTCAAGTTAGCCTTGCTAAAGTAAGAGTGGTCACACTGCACATCACTTGAGCAGTTCAGAGTGTTTGTATTAGCAGCACAAAGTAGTTGAGTCCTTTCTGCATTACTAGCTGGAGTATCAGCCCCGCTTGGGTGTCAGCCCCCTACCCTGATGGACCAGCGAGCTCAAGTTTAAAGGATCACTTAGTTTGAGCTAGCGATTATTATGTGTGCATGGGAATCAGGTTAGGAGCAACACTCAGGCTAGTCTACACTGGCAGCAGCACTTTAACATGCCTTGTGTAGTTGCGCCCTGCGAGGGGCATAGCTACCAGCGCCCTGTAAGGGGCACTGTCTACACTGGTGCTTTACAGCGCTGAAACTTGCTGCGCTCGGGGGTGTTTTTTCACACCCCTGAGCCAGAAAGTTGCAGCGCAATAAATTGCCAGTGCAGACAAGCTCTCGGATTACTCTTCAAGTTAACGCTGCAGTGAAGACATGCCCTAGGTTTTAAACATGACTAAGAGCAAGTGTTTGTTCTGTCTACACTAAAATATTCAACTATATTAGTTAAAATATGACTAAAAGCTCAAGTGTAGGTATACCATAATGTTTCCAGAGGATAACTCCTTGATATGGCAGTGTTGCCTGGAATGTTCTGTCTTCAGTGTGGTCATTTAATTTTGTGTTTATACCAAATATTTTATGGGGTTTTAAAGATATAATTCAACAAATATTTGACTTTTGTATTTTATACATGTAGAAGGAAATCCATGCTTTGAGAGAGTGGAATTATCCTTCCATGTGAGCAAGACTTGTTTAAAACACAGTGGCAGACATTTTGTTTACTAATCTTTTAGTATTTTATGAAGTGTGACTTCAAAGTATTAGAGTTTCAAAACTAGTTTGGAAACTAATTCATAATTAAAAGCAGTTATCTCCTGTGTAACTGACATGGCTATGTTCAAAAATTGAATGTTGACTTAGTCTGTCAGCAGAAAATCTCAACTAAGGCCCTGAATCAAGAAAGCACTTAAGCATGTGTTTAATGTTAAAAACATGAATAAGCATCTGTCCTGAATAGGAGTGCTTAATGTGCAGAAATAGCAGCAAGACTAGATCCCAACTCATCAATGTGCTTAGCTCTCCTACAACTTTGCTGCTTTCTTCTTGAAATCCCATTTCTATATTCTGATGATGGCCACGTTGGATCGCTTAAACCCCATTGGTGTCTGTGCATGCTATAATATACAATGACAGGTTTCAGAGTAACAGCCGTGTTAGTCTGTATTCGCAAAAAGAAAAGGAGTACTTGTGGCACCTTAGCGACTAACCAATTTATTTGAGCATAAGCTTTCGTGAGCTACAGCTCACTTCATCGGATGCATACTGTGGAAAATACAGAAGATGTTTGTTTTTATACACACAAATCATGAAAAAATGGGTGTTTATCACTACAAAAGGTTTTCTCTCCCCCAACCCCACTCTCCTGCTGGTAACAGCTTATGTAAAGTGATCACTCTCCTTACAATGTGTATGATGCACAAATCAGATGTCAATAATTATAACATTCATAAACCAGTCGGAGAACACTTCAATCTCTCTGGTCACGTGATTACAGACATGAAAGTTGCGATATTACAACAGAAAAACTTCAAATCCAGACTCCAGCGAGAGATTGCTGAATTGGAATTCATTTGCAAATTGGATACAATTAGCTTAGGCTTGAATAGAGACTGGGAGTGGCTAAGTCATTATGCAAGGTAACCTAACCCCCACCCCCCCCCTTCCTCAGATGTTCTTGCTAAACCCTGGATTTGTGCTGGAAATGGCCCACCTTGATTATCATACACATTGTAAGGAGAGTGATCACTTTACGTAAGCTATTACCAGCAGGAGAGTGGGTTGGGGGGAGAGAAAACCTTTTGTAGTGATAAACACCCATTTTTTCATGATTTGTGTGTATAAAAACAAACATCTTCTGTATTTTCCACAGTATGCATCCGATGAAGTGAGCTGTAGCTCACGAAAGCTTATGCTCAAAATAAATTGGTTAGTCTCTAAGGTGCCACAAGTACTCCTTTTCTTTTTGTATAATATACTATGTGCCTCTGAATAGGTTTGATGATTCCATTTTTATTTCCATGTAGCACAGTGGAGTGGGTAGGCAGGAAAAGGAGGAGGAAGGTAGAAAGTTGGAGCAAAGTGGAAAGATGAGAGAAGGGACTTTTGAGAAGGAGTAGAAATATGGAGAATAAGATGCTGCTTTCATCTAGTGCAAGGAAATGCATGTTACCCTCCCCCATTCTTTTTCCCTAAGAGAAAAGGAGAGTGATAAGAATACAAACACAAATTTATGTGGGGGGAAGGAAAACCTTTCATCTTGTAAACTCTTATAGCCATTGTATACAAGTATGCTTCCAGTGTTTACATTCATTAGGTCGCAGTTGTCTGTCCCTCCCCCCCCATCCTCTCCTTTTGTCTAATTTTGCAGTGATGATCTTATATTGAAACGATATCTTGTCCTTATCTGGCCATTAATTGATGACTATGAACTTGCATGAAAACAAGATCTTTGTTTGAACATGTTTCTAGGAATAAAGAGTGAGGGAAGAAAAAGATTAGAAAACATGTATCGTACACCAGATGTATTTCGTTTACAAAGACTTCTAAAGTTTTAATATGTGGTCCCAGGTACAATAGTCTGCTGTCAGAAAGTATGTGTGGATAAACTAAATTCTTCTGAAAAATTTTGCTAGATGGCAGCACATAATCAGCAATGTCAATGACTGCTTTAGAGAGATCTATGTCATGTATATATTTAATATGGAAAAAAGGATTGTTTTTCATCTGCAATATAGAGGAGTACAAGAGTGAACTGATTACTGTTCACAAATACAGTTATAAGATTTGAGTTTATTAATCATAACTAATGCTTTTAGGCAGTATTGGCCTATTTCTATTCTGTGGGACAGTACAGTTGCAGAGACTGAAAGCACAGAATTTGGCCTTATTTGATTTTTATTTATTTATTTTTAAAAGTTTCTTAGGTTTTGGAAATGTGTTAAACATGTGGACAAACAACCGAGGTAGCAAAAAGACAAAATATAAAAAATAAATGTATTTCACATTTTAAAGTCCAGTTGTAACAAGGTGTCATATTTTGTACCATGAATTAAATCCCCACCGAATGGGCAGTGGTGATCCATCACTAAGGCATGCTGAAACAGGGTGAAACTGATATGATGGTTCAGGGGAAATAAATGAAAATAATCAACAATTTTGTTTGTATATGCAAGCATTTGTCATAATACCCATTTAAACTAATTTTTTTTGTGGTGTGTCCTTCCATCCCGCACATCTGCCCCCAAATAATCTTGTGGACTACCTAACAAATTCTCTCCAGACTAACTGAGTTTTAAAAATGATGGGACCTGTTCCTGCAGAAGTCGATGGCAATATTCCCATTCATTTTATCAGTAGCAGAATTGGACCATTAAAAGGATTGCACAAAACAAAACCATTCAGTTCCCAGGATGTGGAAGTTAGGGTGAAAAGCAGTCCTTCTTCCTGAGTTAAATAATCTTTGCATTCTCCATGCTTATTTTGATTGCTCTATATTTGATGCTTTTAATTTTAAAAATATCCCTTCGATCTGGGAAAGTTTTTATAAACGCTGTCATTTTATGAAGCATGGTGTGTTGTAATATTTTCTTACCAGATTGGTAGATCCAATGGTGGGCAGTGGATCTCTCTCAGATTAATAAACTTTTGATCTCCAGTCACCTCCCAGAAGGTGCTGGTTAAGTTTTACTTGCACCTGGACTTGTGGTTCTTGCTCAGTCTTGACCAAGCTGAAATAAAAAACTCAATTAGTGGATTGGACCAGAGATGTTTAGATTATTAAGCATTTTAAATCAGGAATGCACTCTAAAGAAGCCTCCCCCTCCCCCCCCCCACCCCCCCCAAACACATACAACTTGAGCAATGAGAAAATGTATGACTATTTGTGCCTGGAGGAGATTTGGGCACATAGAGATGGTGGGAGTTGTAATCAGAACTACGCAGCCAGAGGAGTCGTGCCATTGGGATAGTGAGGGTAGTTGCTCTTCTCTCATGTCATGTTGTTGAGGAGGAGAGGGGATAATGGGTTAGTGCTCCAGGCCAGAAGCCGCTTTCTCGTGGGTGGGGTTTTTTCCCCCCTTTACTTTCCATGTTTCCTTGCTGTTCTATTATAGATGTCTGCAGCAGTGGAGTGGGTGGGGGGAAGCTAACATCCTAAATTTCTGAAATGTTCTATGGGGTGCCTCCAATAATAAGATGTTTAGAAAGGAAAGATGAATTTGTAGTTAAAGCGCTAAACTGGGTCTGGGAATTCAGTTTGGAACTGTCACATAATGTTACTATGTTTATGAACAGTGCCTACCTAGTACAACACGGCTCAGATCTCAGTTGTGGGAGGTCTCAACAGTCTACTTTAATAGCCATTTTCACTCTCTTTTCACGGTTAACAAGACTGATAGGAAAATGTGGAGTGGGAGAGCTGTTGGGAAATAGTAGGGTGTCCTTAATGGCACTGAAAATCATCTTTTTATTTTGACTGCAGATTTTTTAGTCTATTATTTATTAGACCACAATTTACCAGAAAGTCTTTTTGCACTGCTCTGTTTTTTGGGTTTTTTTTGGTAAGGTGTGCAGGTTGGATCTCTAACTTCTAAATTTGTATTTGTTATACAATGGAACTATATAACTCCTTATATAAGGAGAAGAAACAATATGCATATAAAACATGTGTGAAAATAGCCATAACTTATGAAAAAAGACCAGATATATTTACTTTCAGAGCCCTCAGACTACACATCAGAATATATTCTCTATGTGCCCAAATTGTCAATCAGAGTGAAAATGGAGGGAAGTTTTGATTTGGGGATCTGTGTATCTCACAGGGGACTGTGCATTCCCTTATTTGTGGGGAGGTGGGTTTGTATGTTGTGCTATATAGCATGGATGAGTATTGTTCTCCAGGAGCTGGTCAGATAGTGGTTGTGAGGAAATTTCCACAGCTAAGATGAGAGAAGTAAATAGAAAATCAGTTGCTGGATTCTTATTCCTTGCCTTCCTTTGCTCCAGAAGTGTTATTTCTCAACTTGTAAATTGAATGGCCAAACACATTCTTTCATGGTATGTTCCTTTGGAGATATTGGCTTCTGTATAATGAGAAAAACATGTATTCTCAGCCTCATTGGAGTAGAGGGTGGAATTTGAAGGAAGGATGGGAAAATATGGTAGGGAGATATGTTCTGACTGAAGCTGAGCTGCCAGACTTGCATAGTCCAGGGCTGTTTAGATTGGTGTCTAAAATGTTTTAAACTATTAAATATAAAATACATTGTTTACTTATCCGTGTTAGACTTTATATCTTATTAGTTTTACAAGACTGTGCAATTAACACCATTAATGTCAATCTAATGGATCCCAGTACAAACTGAACAAATGGGAACTGCTTTGCTGTCATTGAATGGCAGTCACTTTGAGTGGGAAGCACCTTAAACACTTAACAATTCAGAGCCAATCCTTCATGATGTATATTTTACATCACCCAAAGTTGGTTCTTGGCTGATTTCTCATTCTTGCTTTCACTATAGTGCTCCACGCTGGGACCTGTTTCCAATTTGTGTGGCACTTATCCATTTTTGCATTTCCATATTGAATTGTCATCATAAAATGAAGTGTTGAAGTTGTATTAAAAGTAATGAACTCTTTTTACTTTCATAGTTAAGGCTAGAGAAACAAACTACTTTTAATATGTGAGGCATCTTCTCACAAGACTCCATCTTTGTCAAGAGTTGCTGAGACATTCAAATCAATTTGGATACCTTGTTTGGATACTTGGTGCATGCACCGAAAGAACAGACTTGGCTAGTGTATCGTAAACTGTGGTCTGTTTAGTTACCTGTTGGTCTTCACAGTGGTTAAGTGTTAGTCTTCAAGCAGTGACACTATGTGAATTAAGATTTTGGTCTACTCATTGCCTGCAGATTCCTGACCTGAAGTGGTTAGAAGATTGAAATTTACAGGCAATGAGGAGATCTGGTGCTAAGTACTGTACTTAGTTCTTCATCCAGGGTAAGGAATAGATAGATGATTGGGAGGAGAAAACCAACCAACCAAACAACTGCACTGCTGAATTAAAGACTGTTTATATTTATTTTCTCACCTAATAATACTTTTTCTGTGTAACCAAGGTCTGTTGATGCTGCAGGGAAGGTGTTGGATTTGGGCTGTAAACTTGAGGTAGGTTGAGGGGGAGAGGTTCTTTGATAGATGAAGTTCAGCATGCTAAAGTTTGAGAGCCGCTAGGCAAAGCCATTGGGAAGAACTTCAGACAAGCTATTGCCACTGAAGAACCTGCTTTTTACCTTTTTTTCCTGTTCACACTGGTGTGGGATGAGTGTTGAGGGGGACAGAAAGAGAACTTCATTAATCAGCTTAGGCTGACATTCCCCCCATCTTCCTGGTCCAAAATAAAAATACAGTTGAAAGACAGGTATCGGTTGGGACCTTTTTTAATATCCCTTTTAAAATCGTTTGGTCTTTTTGAGGCCAAAGCTTAGAAATGCTGCTCTATAGAACCTTATGTTTTTTATTGCAAAAATAATAATTGGTTAATAGATGGCAAAAAAGTAATTTTGTATACAACTTATCTTTCCCTTTTATTACATTTCTTTAATCACATTGCTGAGGAATCTTTATTGATTGGTGGAAAAACACTAAACCAAAATTATAATTTTCAAAGTAACTTTGTCTCTAGAGGGCTAAGCAAGGCAAGAGAAATCATTAAAGCAAATTTACTGGCGGTTTCAAATTCCACCTCTTTACCAAATGTATTTTTTCATGCTTTAGCCAACTTGGGCAGATAAATATAAATACTAGCGAACTAAAATTATATATATATATTATTTATTTATTTTTTTTGCTTTGACTGCATGTTATAAACGTGTAGGGTGTTATGAAGAAAAAAGTATGTACTCTTTAACCTCTGAAAAACTTGGCAACAGTCATCTTTAGCTCTATGGAAATACACGTAAAGCTTTTTGTTTTACTTGTGTTCCTTTTAAATAATCTTCAATACAACAGTTTCTGGAAGAAAAAAAAAAGATAGCTTGATCTTAAGTTCTGCCTAAAATTATTTAAATGTTAAATTACTCACATTCTTTTACAGACCATGTAGATGTCCTAAGGAAAAGGTCTCTTTAAAGCTTATGGAATTTCCAAATTTATACCATGTGAGAGAATTCAGAGGAACAGTACTTTTTCTAGGAACTCTTCCAGCAGCTGTTTTTAAAGTTCCTAGAGATGCCACATCATCAGTTATACTCTATTAACGGCAAACTATGATCAGCAGATCACACAGATTTTCTTTCAGCAGATTGCAAAAGTAATTAAACATGTAAAGCACTCCAGGCTTTGTTGCCAACTATATTGTACACAAACAATATCAAACTACTGTACTTGAGGACAAGAATTGAAGTTTTCCTTAGCTCTCAGTAGTTTATATAAAAGTGTGTGTGGTAGGCCACGTAGGCTAGTTAGGTGCTCTCATAAAATAAAACATCTGTGGTTCCTTGGTATGGCAGTGTATAATGAAAAAAACATGCACACACAGTCATGAGAAACTGCTGTAGATTTTATTTTATTTTTAGCATAGCTGAAGCGCACAGATTATGCTATATAATATAGTTTACCAGTACTAATTTATTGGTATATATGCATGTGTAAAGGACAAATGCTTTAAAAAGGGGGAGGAAAAGCAACATATTTCAGTATGGCTTGCTGGTGTCTACATAATGCAGACTTCCCTCTCTGTTCAGCTTTTGAATTGTTAGTTGGCATTACAGGCTTGACGTGTACAAATTCATGAAAAAAAATAGAGGGTGGTTGTAGGAGGAAGGAGGGGTTATGCTACAGGTTTTTCTTCCAAATTAGAATGGAGGCGCTGTTGAGGTCTGTTATCTAGAAAACTAAGAGTGAATAATAGTGAGTGATGATGATGGCTGCTTAATTGGGGCAGTGTTGATGAACTTCCACTCAATTTGGCTCATATTATGGAGTTAAATAGCTGTGACATTCTGATTTCTCATCTCTAATACAGAAGTTACCAGATAATCATTAAAAGTTCACTGAAGTCAATGGAAGTCTTTGTGTTGACTTCATTGTGCTTTGGATCTTGCCATAGGCTAGGATGAAATAAGCATGGAGTAAATTGAATAACCTTTTGCATCTGTTCAGTATAGTAATTAAGTCATTTGAAAAATGACTTAACTGAAATATCTGCTTTATTGGGAAAATGCTCCAAGGTGTCTTCCAGTTTCTGTAGTATTAGTAACAGCACTATTCACTATAGTACAGTGTGTATATTTGAACTGAACACTTAGACCAGATTATAGATAAATTTTGCATAGTTTTTAAATGCAAATATTCCACTCCAGTTTATGTATTTTGTTCTGTGAATGTCTGGTTTCTTAAGGTGTCATGGCTTTCTATCTCATAGTTCCAATATTTAATTAAAGGCTAATATCATATGTGGCATAGGAATTGAGTAATCATTCTTAGAGTAACTCCATTAAAATCATTGTGGAGTTAGACCCAGAGATCTCCAGGTTACCACGCTGTAAGTCAGGGTTATCTAGGCACTCTTTCACAAACTTAGTTTGCTGTCTGAGGTTCAGGACTCTGTTCACATTCACTCAAAAAGAAAAGGAGTACTTGTGGCACCTTAGAGACTAACAAATTTATTTGAGCATAAGCTTTTGTGAGCTACAGCTCACTTCATCGTTAGTCTCCATTTACTTCACTGTTAGTCCCTATGGTGCCACAAGTACTCCTTTTCTTTTTATGGATACAGACTAACATGGCTGCTACTCTGAAACACATTCACTCAGTTAGGTATTGGAAGCTGACATACCATGTGGTGCAGGGCCTGTTTAAAAAAAACTTCCTCTGAGGTCAGTCAGACATTTAACGTGAATCAGCACTAAGCAATCTCATTGAAAAGTCATCAGATTAAAAATACCGTTGTATTCAAATAGTCTCCAAGGATAAGAAATTTTAGGATTTTGGATGAAAAATGCATATAGTTGAACAGAAAATTGAAGCTAATTAAACATCAATGATAAAAATAGATGCACTGATACATGTACCGTGCAGATAAGTTCTAATAATGAGTAGGAACAGAAGCTCAGAGTAAGAAACAACATTTTAGCGAATGTCTATAAAAACACTGCAAAGCTCTTTTTTGGAGGAGGTATGAACGGGGTCCCTAAATAGCTTGTTTTGTCTATTCTTAAAAATTATTTTTGGTTAAATTAAGTGTGAATTTAAAGCACAATAGTAATTCTGGAATAGCTCCCTATGTGGATACTCTGATTCTAGAGTAAGAGTGCCTTGTTCTGGCTTAGCTTAATCCGCTTCCAAACAATAACCTCATTATATCAAATCAAATTAATGTGAATAAACCACTTTCAAACAAGGATTCTCTATACCCATTTTAAAGTTGATTAATATGTTGTTTATCTGGGAATCATCTCTGTGCTCTTCTCTTTTGCATATTTCCCAAATTGCCCTCGTTGTTTAGGAACCCTCAATTGAATGGAAAATAAGGACTGGCCCTGAGAATGAAATCGGCCAATGGAAAACTAAATTTGCCCAGCACAAGGGAATCATTCCTGAGGATTCACATCACAACTCTGAAATATTAAGACATCATTTTTCTTATTTGAATAAAAGAGTGCTGCTGTAGGAGCCACTCTTTTTTCACTCAGAATTATTAGAAAGCCTATTGTGGGGCAGAGCAAGCAGGAAGAGATAATAGGAATTTTGAGTAATACTCTGCGTCAATGAAGAGTTTAATAGTGACTTAGAGCTCCTGAAAGCAACAGGCCTTGAATAACTGAATCTCTAAGATAAAATACAATTTTTCTCTTAAATTTGAAACTTCTGTGATGCATCAGTTTATTTCAAAATATAGCCTATAGAGTCTATCAGTATTTGGGGAAGCCATCTTCAGGCAGCATTCATGTCTCCTTTTATAACATCATTTTTATGCCTGTATCCAGTGTCCAATTTTGTGAGGGCTTAGGACAGTGGTCTCCAACCTTTTACCTTACCCCCCCCCTTCCCATGAGCCAGGAGAGGGGATATGGCTCTGGGAGGGGGGACACAGACAGGAGTAAGGGGACTGAGGCTGGGGTTCCAACAGGGAGCAGGACAGGGCTGGGAGCAGAGCCTTGGTCAGGGGCCAATGCCAGCAGCCGGGGTCCCGGGAGCAGGGCCCCAGGCACGGGGCGGAGCTGGGTGGAGCTCCTTCTCTTCCCCCAGGCCCCAGCCGTGCTCCCCTATGGGACGCGCCTCACAGTTTGGGGACCTCTGGTTTAGGAGTAATTTCTCAGAGACCTGACACATGCTAGTATGGGGAGATGAGTAATTAGAAACAGATTCATCGAGAGAGGTCAATGAGAGCAGTTTTGGATGGATACCAGGTCAAGAGTAAAAGATCAAAGGAGACCCATCATGTGTGTAGCATAAGCGTCTGAGAGAGTGCTGACACAGAGGTTGAAGTTGCCAGTGATGAGTCTGGAAGGGAGCGTGTGAGGGGGATCCATGATGGTGATGGAAAACAGGACTGAAAGAGTGTGCTGAGCAGCGGTTAACAGTGCTTCTTTACGAGGAGGGAGAGAGTAGCTGGAGTGAGAAAGTGGGATGCCAATGCTAAAGCATAAAAATAGACTTGCTGAAACCTTCCATGGCAGTAATAAGTAGCACTTAAAAGATGGTGGCAGTGATATGTGGCATCTCATGTAGGTTGGGGCTTATAGGCTGTCTGGGGGAGGATTAACTACGCAGGTAGGAGCTTAGTATAAATTATATATGGGGGGAGGGATAGCTCAGTGGTTTGAGCATTGGCCTGTTAAACCCAGGGTTGTGAGTTCAATCCCTGAGGGGGCCGTTTAGGGATCTGGGCCAAAAATTGGGGATTGGTCTTGCTTTGAGCAGGGGGTTGGACTAGATGACCTCCTGAGGTCCCTTCCAACCTTGATATTCTATGAAAAGTACACTGTCAATCAAACATCTAGCAGGGGTATTTGAAGCTCTTTATTCCTTCTCTTATCCTCTCCATGGGCTTCACCCCCACTATCCGCTTTTTCTTGCAGAAAGCATTTGTGCGTAGAAGGCAAACTACTGTTCCCATTGTAATTTCAAGCAAAATTCAATATCAAACTTCGTTAAACCAGTGCTCAATCTGGCTTAATCTGTAAACGCCAGGTGGGGCACAGAGGAGGGATTCCTATTGAAGGAGGGAAATATACAGAAATGATAGAAGTACCCTCAGGAGGAACCCTTTCTTGTGGGATATAAACACTTGCTAACACAGAAATTCTCCATGCGGCTATGTTTCACTATCTGGCTGGCCAGTAATACCAAAGCATACTTGTGGGCAGCAGAAAGCCCTCTTCCTCTTTTGGTATCTATAGTGGTCCCAGGCAAATGCAGGGTATTCACCCTCTCCAAATAAAATATGAAAAGGACTGAAGCAAAACTGTGCAACTTTCAGATGAAATAAAAACAGGAATGTTTTGGAAAAGCTGTGGAAAAATGCACAAAGGCACTTTTTGAATAAATTCACTATACTTCTGATTTCATTTCCTCCTGTTCTCTGTTCTTTTCCTATATCCTATTTCTTTGCATCAGAAGTACAAGCTTGTGTCCCCCAATGCAGTGGTAAATCTTTCTTTCACGTTATCACCCTCTGGAAAACCCTATTTAAAATGAAGGAGTTGGTCAGCTTCAAACATGTTTTTATCAAAGCTCTTTTTTGTGGCTTTGATTCAATTATTTATCTGAATAAAAGAATCCAGTCCTACTCCTGAGCCTCAGTTTCCTTGTACTTGGTCATTCTGTTTGAAATGTCCTCCTAGTCGTCTTCACCTCTGTACATCTAACTTTGCTTCCTGTGTGTGATATTCACTGGTTGCTGTTAAGGTGTTGATATTTAGGGTATATAGACTTTTTTTTCTAAAGTTTAATAGTGTTGAGCTTAATAGATCAAAGCAGTCAATTATCATAGGGCTTATATTTCCCAATAGGGGAAAAAAGATTAGAGATTATTTCTTTAGATAAACTTACATCTAGCCAAATTTCTATGACAAAAGCCTGTAGAAAATGTGAAGAGGACTTCGTAAGAGTAAAGTTCCCCTTTCAAGTCTCGACATTTTTGAAAGTTGACACTTGTGTAGCCCAAGTTGTTACAGAAAGAACAGATGTACAATATCTTTACAAAGAGACTTCATTGAATATGAGCAGACAACAATAGGTGGGAATCTTATAAGGGGAACCTTTAAAGTTTCAGTTTAGTTCAAGGTATGTGTTTATTTTTGGGGAAGAAATAAAAAGTAAATGAATAAAAAATACCACCTAATATTACACTGTACTAAAAGTGCAGTTGTACACTATTCATTTGAAATCTTTATTGGCCTGTATGAAATGAAAACTGAGGAAGAATAAAGAAAAGAAGATAGTGACACAGAAGGAAGAGGAGGAAGGAGAGGTTACAAAGTAAGAGGACCCATAGATCTGTGTGATGAAAACAATAAAATGTGATCATGTATATTTGTACGTGAGAAATGTCTTCCAAGATCTCCTGGGATTGGTAGCGCAAGTCCAGGTTGCTTCTTCTATAGAGGGTGACCTTCTGCTTATAACAGTAGATGCTAAATCTGTTACCAGGAATACAGTGGTTCCCTGATTGATTTAGCTTCACAGATATGAAAACCATGGGTAGAACTTGAGCAGAGTCCACCAGAAATGGATGAAAAGGCTCCAAATTGTAGTCCAATATTATCTGTTTAAGGGCTATATCCTGGGCTGACGTGCTTTGTTGAATTAGGGCTGTAGCGCTCAGAATCTTATAGGATCAAGCCCTAAGTGAATAGTTGTATTTGCTTCAGACTGCTCAAGGGAAAATGAAATGACTATCCATTTCTGGGCTGATATATTTGAGATGAAGATAACAATTATGGAAGTACATTTCTTTAACGACTAAAAGTTTAAAGATGAATTACGACATGGGTGATTTAAATGATTCTTGTATGCAAAATTATCTGCTGCTTGTACACAGCAACAGAATAAAAAGCTCTGATTTTTATAATGTCTTTTTGAAGTCTTATCCAGACAGGTTCTCTGTGTATATAAATCTCCCCACTGTATTTTCCACTGAATGCATCCAATGAAGTGAGCTGTAGCTCACGAAAGCTTATGCTCAAATAAATTTGTTAGTCTCTAAGGTTCCACAAGTACTCCTTTTCTTTTTGCCAGATCATCTAGTACCTGTATTTCAATATTTTGGAACAGAATACACCAAGCTAGTCCTGAGAGAATATATGCGCATTGCTTATTTTTGTCCCTTAACCAACTGGATTGTTAACTGTTGCGTAATGCATTTTGAAGTCTCTGCTGACCCTGTAGTTGAAAATATAGGCCTGTACCTTTCTTGATACATCTCACAGATCTTTAGTCATGTTCTCCTAGATCAAAAATAAATTGGCCAAATGTTCGCTTAATTTGGAGATGAGCTCCCTCTACAAACTTTAAAACAAGCCCCAAATGCAGCCAAGAATAACATTTAATTCTAATGTAATATTCCTTTGAGAATATTTCTACCACAGTCGAGGTCCTTGAAATTGATGGCCTTAAAAAAAGGCTCATGCGAGGAGAGAGTGAGGACAAATCTCTTTAGCAGAGGCCTTTGATATTAATTTAAATTTTACGTATGAATGTCTTTCTAGGCCTGTATCTGAGATTGTTATCATTAATGCATATGTGGAGCTATAGTTTTTTGTTTTTTTGGGTATCAGCCAGGCAAGTGGAAGGATTTCAATAAATAAATACATTACATAAAATACATAAAATTACATAAAATAGTAAAGGATTTTTTGGTCTCCCTTATCCAGAAATTCCCCACTTCTTATCAAGAAACCAGCAAAGCACTGTTTGTGGAAATTTCCAACTTTAAATTGTACAGGTAATTTCTCAAATAAGACAGAAATAGGAAAGTGTGTGCATTGTATGCAGTGACACTTTCTTCTCTTCTGTCAAGCATTTGTTCTGCTTCATACTATGTAAAAGCAAATGCTACTTGTCCTGTAAAATTGGTCGGTGCAGCAGTCTTGATCAGAGGCTAGTTTTGGTAAGCATGTCACTAAGTTCAGTCACGTTAACCAAGATGAAAATATTTAATTGTAAGTAACATCCTCCGACCCAACTTCAAAGAGCAAGTTTAATAACTCTGCTTCTACTTCAGGGAAAAGATGTTAGAGCTGTGAATATTTTGTGGGTATCAGAAAAAACTAGTATGCCTAGGGGATAACACATCGTGCAATGAATCTAAAGAATTCTCCCAAGCCTCCATTACGCTTGGCACAGTAATGAAAATGGTAAATCTTTTACAGGATCCTAATTGATAAAGGTTTTGAGTAAGATGGTAAAAACTATATAACTCTCACAATAAGGAGTGAGGGGAAAAAGAAGAATCTCAACTGTCTGACTTCTACACAGTACTTGTTGCAAATTTTAGATGGTAGGTGAAGGATAACATGGCAGAGGAATGGCTAAATCCCCTGTTCATTGACTGGTCTAATATTTGGATTTTTTTGGAAGTTGTAGAATTTTTTTTTAAGAAAGTAACTTTTGATGGGGGTGGAGTATGGTGAACTCTACTGAAGTACACTTTTTAATTTTATCTCTAACAGTTTTTTGTTTAGGAATTTAAATTGGGTGGAGGTATACGGCTAAAAGGAGGGAAGCCTTGTCCTAACAGATCTTACAAGGCCTACCAAAGTGGGGCTCCCCTCCTGCAGTCTTTGGACAGTACACAAGAGAGGTGTAGGGTGATGGGAGTTGTATATGGATGGAATATACGCTGTGTAGTAGGAGGACAGGAGAGGCAGATCTTTATCCATTTGAGAGACTTCAAGCACTGACACCCCGATTCAGCAAAATACTTCAGCATATGCCTATTTTTAAGCATGTGAGTACTTCCATAACTACCCAATATAATTCTCAAGTTATATGTTTCTCCATATTGATATTTGACCACTGAAATGGCAGAGAGCTGAAAAAGTACTCTGTTTACGATTAGAATGCAATTAAGCACTCTTTTTTCTGCAAAAATATTGTAAACAATATTTGCAAAAGCACACTAGAAGAAAACTTGGAGGAGCAAAGCATGACTGAACTGTCTAGTTTTTAACCCTGACAGCTTGGGGACCAGCACTTCTGAGAAACTACTAAATGCTGGGAAGGCATTCCTAGTGCTGGCATGCAAGTCAACATGTCATATATTTCACATTCTCTTCTAGAGTTCCATTATCCAATAACGACACTACAGAACGGTACAAAATATATTTTCCCAGGTTCGGACCATAAATATGGGGCCGTTTTGACCATTTTAACCTATCAGTATAATAAAGCTACAGTGATGATTAAACTTACTATACTGATTAAGCGTCTTATAATTACAAGTCAAATTATATCTAAAGTCAGTTTTGTTATGTACTCTGCTAACTTGTTCTTTTTCAATGTTTCTTCTTTCTGTTTCTTTCTGTAGAAAGGAAATATGCTCCAGTGATTTAAACACAGGACTAGGAGTCCAGTGATGTGGATTTTATCCTATCTGTTCCATAGAATTACTGTGAGACCATAACTTTTATACCTCAGTTTTCATCTTCAAAATTAGGGATATTTATATACTTAACTGTGGTGGTCAGAATTATTTCCATTGGTGTTATGTAAAGTGCTTTGCTATCTTCTAATGGAATATACTCTAGAAGTGCAAGATGTTATGATTATTTTAATATAGATAAACCTAGTATATATGAATATACTAAGGGAAGTATATAAAAAAGGGAAGAAGGAGGATCCTGGGAACTACAGGCCAGTCAGCCTCACCTCAGTCCCTGGAAAAATCATGGAGCAGGTCCTCAAAGAATCAATCCTGAAGCACTTAGAGGAGAGGAAAGTGATCAGGAACAGTCAGCATGGATTCACCAAGGGAAGGTCATGCCTGACTAATCTAATCGCCTTTTATGATGAGATTACTGGTTCTGTGGATGAAGGGAAAGCAGTGGATGTATTGTTTCTTGACTTTAGCAAAGCTTTTGACACGGTCTCCCACAGCATTCTTGTCAGCAAGTTAAGGAAGTATGGGCTGGATGAATGCACTATAAGGTGGGTAGAAAGCTGGCTAGATTGTCGGGCTCAACGGGTAGTGATCAATGGCTCCATGTCTAGTTGGCAGCCGGTGTCAAGTGGAGTGCCCCAGGGGTCGGTCCTGGGGCCGGTTTTGTTCAATATCTTCATAAATGATCTGGAGGATGGTGTGGATTGCACTCTCAGCAAATTTGCGGATGATACTAAACTGGGAGGAGTGGTAGATACGCTGGAGGGGAGGGATAGGATACAGAAGGACCTAGACAAATTGGAGGATTGGGCCAAAAGAAATCTGATGAGGTTCAATAAGGATAAGTGCAGGGTCCTGCACTTAGGACGGAAGAACCCAATGCACCGCTACAGACTAGGGACCGAATGGCTAGGCAGCAGTTCTGCGGAAAAGGACCTAGGGGTGACAGTGGACGAGAAGCTGGATATGAGTCAGCAGTGTGCCCTTGTTGCCAAGAAGGCCAATGGCATTTTGGGATGTATAAGTAGGGGCATAGCGAGCAGATCGAGGGACGTGATCGTTCCCCTCTATTCGACACTGGTGAGGCCTCATCTGGAGTACTGTGTCCAGTTTTGGGCCCCACACTACAAGAAGGATGTGGATAAATTGGAAAGAGTCCAGCGAAGGGCAACAAAAATGATTAGGGGTCTAGAGCACATGACTTATGAGGAGAGGCTGAGGGAGCTGGGATTGTTTAGTCTGCAGAAGAGAAGAATGAGGGGAGATTTGATAGCTGCTTTCAACTACCTGAAAGGGGGTTCCAAAGAGGATGGCTCTAGACTGTTCTCAATGGTAGCAGATGACAGAACGAGGAGTAATGGTCTCAAGTTGCAATGGGGGAGGTTTAGATTGGATATTAGGAAAAACTTTTTCACTAAGAGGGTGGTGAAACACTGGAATGCGTTACCTAGGGAGGTGGTAGAATCTCCTTCCTTACAGGTTTTTAAGGTCAGGCTTGACAAAGCCCTGGCTGGGATGATTTAACTGGGACTTGGTCCTGCTTTGAGCAGGGGGTTGGACTAGATGACCTTCTGGGGTCCCTTCCAACCCTGATATTCTATGATTCTATGATTCTATGAATCTGACACACTTGAATGTATTGCAAGATTATTTGTTTAAATGCTAAATACAGAACTCTGATTCATCTGTTATCACTGATCCAAATATTTAAGTTGTGAATACAGTAACTCCTCACTTAACGTTGTAGTTATGTTCCTGAAAAATGCAGCTTTAAGTGAAGCCATGTTAAGTGAATCCAGTTTCCCCATAAGAATGAACGTAAATGGGGGGGTTAGGTTCCAGGGTATTTTTTTTGGCAGTACAGTACTATAGTCAGGAGGCGCCACCACCTTACCCCACCCAGGCACAGCCCACTGGAACTGGACACAATGAGGCAGGCAAGGAGGCTGAAGGTGCCGTAGGCTAGGAGAAGCACGTTGTGCAGCAGCAGCGTCAGCTTCCCCTACTCTGCAAGCACCAGGGGTGGGGGGCTCAACCCTTGGCCTGCCCACTCCACCCCTTCCCCCAAGCCCCCACCCTTAACCCGCCTTGTCTTCCCTCCCCCTTTTACTCCGCACGCCACGTCCTCTCTCCTCCGTCCTGCCCACGGCAATCAGCTGGCTTGCGGTGTTCAGGAGGAACGGGGGAGGAGCAAGGACATGGCGCGCAGGCTCCCCCTCCCTCCCCTGCCTCCTGGCCGCGGCAAGCTGTGTTGAGGACGGAGAGGGGAGGCGTGCTGCGTCCTCGCTCCTCCCTCCTGCCCTCTGCAATCAGCTGGCTTGCAATGTTCAGGGGGAAGGAGGGTGGAAGGAGGAGCAAGGACTCGGCGCCCAGCCTCCCCCCTCCTTCCCCTGCCTCCTGCCCGTGGCAATCCGATGGTTTGAGGTGTTAGGGAGTCAGGGGAGGGAGGGGGAGCCTGCACGCCAAGTCCTTGCACCTCCCCCCCTCCCTCCTGAATACTACAAGCCAGCTGATTGCCGTGGGCAGGAGGAGGGGGAAGGCGCTGGTCCGTGGGGTCTGCTGGTGGGCAGAAGGCGCTGTGGGGGGGGGCGTAGAGGAGCTGATGGGGGGCTGCCAGCTGTGGACAAAACAGGCAGCCAAACGATGTTATAGCGAAGCATTGCACAACTTTAAATGGAGCATGTTCTGTAATTGAGCAGGGACGTAAGATTGAAAGAATGTTAAGTGAGAGGACGTTAAGTGGGGAGTTACTGTAAATATACTGTAAAGCATACATAAGTATATGCTTAGTTTTAGTTGTAATTGATATATATTGGGTGAGACCCTCACTCCTTTCCAGCCCCTTTATGTTAGGTAAAAGGTCTGGGGCAGTGTAAAGGGCCCTAAAAGCCAGGTTTTGGTTGGGATAGTCATCGGCCTACCTTCTAAAACAGTGGGTATGCAGAGGTCTTCCAGGGAGTTTTACAACAGGCTACATAAAAAGCACTAGCGAAGTCCGTACAAACTAAAATTTCATACAGACAATAACATGTTTATACTGTTCTATGTACTATACACTGAAATGTAAGTACAATATTGATATTCCAATCCATTTATTTTTTATAATTATATGGTAAAAATGAGAACGTAAGCAATTTTTCAGTTATAATGTGCTGTTACGCTTTTGTATTTTTGTCTGATTTTGTAAGCAAGTAGTTTTTAAATGAGGTGAAATTTGGGGGTATGCAAGACAAATCAGTCTCCGGAAAGGGGTACAGTAGTCTGGAAAGGTTGAGAGCGAGTGGTCTAAAACACCCTTGAAGAAATGGCATGGGAGTAGGTTGAGGGCAGGGCCCAGCATACAGTATTGCAGAGATTCTGGGTAGCATTGCAACCCATGGAGCAACACAGGAAGCTGCTGTAATTTAGACAGCACTAGGAGTCTAAATTTCATAGTCTATAAATTATAAGGTCTGAAGGCATCACTGTGATCTCCTGTTAAATTATGCCGGAGGCTTCTCCAGTCCCTGGAATAGCCCAGAATCAGGAGGGTGCACAGGGGGCTTGAAGCCACCATAGCTGTGCCCTTCTCCTGGGTTGTGAGTTCTGTGCTGTATCTCTGAGACACAGCATAGAGTTGCATGCATTATTTCTGGCAAGATTCCTGGGGATGACTTGTTAAATGTGTTGATGTATCTTTTGCTTCACTGGTGTGTGTTACACATTTGTGTTTAAAGACACTAAAACTGGTTTTCTTTCCACAATGACTTCTCAAGTTTTAGTGTTTTTAGATCTAAGCCAACTAGACAGCACCATTCTGCAACGAATGGCAGAGCTTTCTTGGCGGAAGGAGAGCCCCATCATTCCCATCCTGCATTGCAAACAATTCTTGGTCATTCTTTCCACTGGTAGCCACGTAGTCTGTGGACTTCCAGCCACTCTAGAATGTAATTTTCCAGGGCTGCTGTTGACAGAGGAAATTATTTGGTTTGAGGTTTACCTCTGGGCTATAATTAGTCTCTTCTGATTTTTGTTTGTATTTTTATATCTGTGTGGAAGGAACTCCCCATCACCAAGTTTCAGAGGCTACTAAGTATGGGGAGTTCTGATATATGGTCATGGGCCTACCTCATACCCCAGTCATTTTAGAGATTTCATTGAAGAGGGCTTCCACTTCCTTTACTGCTTGACCTTCTGAAACATCAGAGTCCTGCTTGACTATAGGCCCTATTTAATTTAATAATAATAATAAAAAAATCTTTCCCAACTGAGCCGTAAGCCAAGGAAGAAACATCTATCCCATTTTTGGATGTCAGAACTCACTGAACATTATCATCTTTTATTATTTGTAGCAATGAGGAGCCCCAGTCATGACCAGGACCCCATTGTGCTAGGCACTATACAAACACAGAACAAAAAGACAGTCTCTGCTTCAAAGAGCTGGTTGTTTTCATGGGAGTAACTTCAGGAGGACTTCCAAGAGCCGAATTCACACACAACACCACTGGGAAAGAAATGGCCACAGATTACCTAATTCGACATTTTGTGCCTGCTGGATAGTGGATACCTCTTGTTCTTGCTGTTATCCAGCTACTGAACTTTAATTGGCTGACAGCTGAAGAAGTTGATTTTTTTGGCGCAGTTGGTCCGTAAAAAACATGCTCCATCTGCATTAAATGTTCCTAGAAAAATACATTACAAAGCATGTTGGAGAGGAAACTAAATGTATATGTTTGGTTATGTAATAACAAGCTGTGCTTTTTAAATTAGTGTATGCCTTATACAAAGAATAATCTTTGGCTTTTTTATTATAGTGTGTGGATTTTTTTTCTGCAGTGTTAAAGAACCACTATTAAAGCTTCCTATGAAATAAGACATACTCATTTTTTCTTAGTTTAAGAAGTTCTAAATGAACTTGAGCTTAAATGTTTTCTAGTGTGTATTCAACCGTACAGACTGCAGTTGTCAAATCAGAGCTAGATGTGCAATGTGATGAACTCCAAGGAAAGAGTTTTCTCTCTAGTTATTTAATTACACCAAGTCCTCTTTGCACCTGTTTCTTTTTTAGGGGCGAGAGAGATGCTCTGAGCAATTACTACCTATCACATCAGTAGTTGACGTTTGTCTCCAATGCTCATTTTGAAAAAGTACAACTTTGCAAGACTTTTTAAAGACATACTTCCTGTTTGTACAGTTGTTGGATGAAGGTTGTTTGCCGGCATGAAAATGTCTGAATAGTAAATTATTGCAGTTCACCCAGACTTCACATTCATGACCAGTTGGTTTTAAGGTGCAAACACACTTTTTTTGCTTTGCGGTTAACCTTTTAAGAGCCTCTAGTTTATTCAGCGTGTGGAATGGTATACAGATGTTCCTGCATTAGAACTACTACTATTAAATTGAAATAGGATCTGTACTACCTTGTGAGAAAAATGTGCTTCGCATTCTGAATGTAGTGAGTTGAGTACATGTAGTCAATAAAAGCCCAGCTAAAATATTTGACCTTTTTACCATTGAAACTTTAATCAGAACACAAATCATCTTTATTTTTTTTTTTAACTTGGTTAGTTGCACCTAACTTCTAATACTTACAAACTCCTGTCTGTCATGAAAAATCTGAATAATTCAGTTTTGTACTTTCACTGATTTTTACTATCCTATATTGAAGCCTGGATGCAAATTTCTCAAATATCCCTATTTTGAAGGGTGTCACTCATTTTAGTCCCGGTAACCTACATTCTTTACAAATTTGGTGTCCCTTCACTTTTATTGTTGACAGCTGTTTAAATTAGAAACAAGAATTGTGAAATTGAGGTAATAGTTTATAATGTTGGGTTGAATCCCACAGCATTTTAAGTTTCCTCCGCTCTTGATTGTTTTTTATTTGTGTCCCTAATTTTGAGTCTGTCATTCTTTGTGTCCCGTTTTTGGGCAGTGGCAGTTTGGGAGGTATGCCTGCATGGTTTACACTCTAGAATATTTTAAGCAGGCACTTCGTGAGGAGCTGGCAAATCTGTTTGTTCAGCCAGTCTCTTAATTTGAGAGTGTGTGTGCACAATATAGCCATCAATTTCATGATCACATACCAGTTATCAAATAACACAATATGATTTCTCCAACCATAGATGCATGAATCATTTTGCATCTTTTCCTGCTTGCGTATTTACACAATTTTTATTATCATAGTAGCCCACTATCTTTCATGCAGACTTTTAAAACTCTCCTCTCTGAAGTGTGCATTTCAAGAATTGAGTCACAAATCTTCAAATACTTATGCACATGCTTAACTTTACACATGTGATTAATATCCTGATCTTATTAGGACTACTAAATCTAAACATATGTGTATGTAAACCTAAAGGGTGTGGTTGGCTCCTGACACTGCTGCTCTGGGGGAATAGTGTGGACTTAGATGCCAAGCCACTAACAGACAAGGTTGGTAACAGATGAGAGAATGGGCTCAGACCAAAACATGGTGGCCTGTTCTCATGTGGGCAACCAGAACACACCCAAAGAGAGTGCCCCTTTATGGAATGTGAGTATCCCAAGGTTTGAACAGTGGAAAGCTGAGTGTGGAAGACCAGACCTGCCAAAATAATTGATCCCTGTATGGATCAATGGGACAGAAGTGCAAGGTCAGTTGGAATCTGTTTATAGCCAGATCCTGGTGCAGACTCCCGTGCCTGGGGCAGAAGGAACCCCAGGGGAGACCATCTTTCTACAGTGCATTCACATTGATTTGAAGGCCTATCTCTGCAGATGACTATGGCTATCTGTGGGATGACACATGGCTCTACCCTGGCTGTTGTCCTATCCTCGGATTAGCAGTACCTGTAGGAAATTTATCCATGAGCTAAGAAAATTGAATACCGTGGCTGCTGAACCCAATTCTAGCACCTGGGGAAGATCCTGGAATGGTGGATCTAGCTGAGTTAGGAGAATTAGTCATTAGAATTTAGGGAAGTTTAAGATTCACAGGTCATTCATCCAGGTTGCAGACAGGAGTGGTAGTGGTTGCCAGATTTAGGGAGCCTTGGCTCATGACGCAGATTTTTGTCGGTGAGCAAAAAGAAGACCATATGCTGAGCAGGGCCTACAACTAAATTGCTGCTGTGAATGACAAGATGGTAGAACTCCAACACTTGTGGATGTTGCCCCATTTAATACTCTGAGGAGAAAAACTATATAACGTTGAATATGGTAAACGCATGGGGGAGGTAGGGTACCTTGTTTGTACCACTGGATGCTTCTGCAACTAGTACATTATATCATTTGTACTGGGCAGGAGAAGACTTGCATAGACTTCTGAGAAGTTAATTCATTCTCAGTTTGATGCATACCCAATGCCATGAGCTGTTAGAACATTTAGGGTTTGCCCCAGATACATCAGTATTTTAGATTTTATATGTAGATATGCATAGGGAACGTTCAAGTATTTAAAATTGTCAGTAGTTTAAAAATAAAAACTCTGAGTACAATAAAGAGAAAGTCCTCTATGGAATTTTAAGAAGGGCGTGGCAACTTGGCATACAGTACAAATTCTCTGTCTAGGAGTAAATTTTAGGATTTTGCTAGAACTTTACCACAAATAAAAAATCAGACACTATTTTTGTTCTGATTTCTTTTTCTCTCCAGTTTCTGGGTTTAGCATTTAAAACTGTTACTATTGATGGTGGTAAATCACTTCAAAAAAGAGAGTTCTAGAAATGTATTTGGAAAATCTATTGCTAAATAGTTTTAAATGTCTTTACAGTATTAACGTACACAAATGGCCAGGTCATTAGTCATCAATGAGATGCTATCATCCTACACCTCAAAGTTCTTGTATCTTTATGAAAACACTAACTTGCAATAAGTTTGGCCCTGGAGAAATTTCATGACAAAAGATCCTAGATAACTTGCTGGACTTACCATCTGTTTAATCTATGCTACATTTTTCAAATATGTTTTTTGTGAGGTGGGTTGGGGAGAAATAATACTAAAGTAGGATTAAATATATATTGATGTAAGTCTGTAAATTTACAACTTGCAAGTATAAATCCTTGGGGTGGAAATGAAACTAAATTTAATGACAGTCAGTATGTAACAATGTGGTTTCATTTGTTTGTCTATTTGTTTGTTCTTGTAGAATTTAGAATGGCCTTTGACAGAGAGTCTATTATTGAAGAATGAATAAATGTTAGTTTTAGGGGCTTTTTAAAGAACATTTAAATTGTCAGTTAAAGGTAGTTTTGTTCCATATCGTACTTTAACAGAAAAGTACAGGTGCATTTTCAATGAAGGTGGGAATACAAAATGAATGAGCAAAAAATAAACGTAAGCTGTTCAAAACTCTAGGCCAGCCTGGTTCTAAGAATATTATTAAAATATGGCTGGTTAAGAATGCCTTGGCTTTTTCACGTCTTCTTCCTGTTCAGACCTCAGACACATTTTTAGACTGTTGGTTTGTTTTCCTCCTCTGATGTTTATGGAAGCAGTTTGAGTTTAACAGGAATCTGAATTCATTTGAACTAAGATTTTTGTTAAGCAGAGGCATGAACTGTGTTCAGATATTTTTCTGTTTGTTGAATCAGTTTAAAAAAAACAAAGGCATAATAGGTACATTGATTAGTTTCTATACACTAGGATAAATAGCTATCTAACATATTGTCCTCCTTTCAAATAGGTTGTGAAGATGAGAAAAGAGGTGAAGAAGGCCAGAGTTCTTACCATTCGCAGACTCACCAGACACATTGCAAAACTTAAGTTAAAAAAGTTAGTTTTAATATTTAATCCTTTTTTTAAAAAAATTTTAATGCTGCATTTATTTTAAATGACTTATGTAAATGTTGACTAGACTGTGGGGGAAATGAGTATCTACAAAACATTATTTAACACTACACATTGGAGGTGGATAGTAGGGCAGTATATTAATTGAATAGTTAATACTTTTAAAGAACACAATATATTTTTAGAACGGGATTGGTCTTGCACTGTACTTCTATGAATGTGCATTATTAAGTGTCTAAGATGTAGTAAATCTTATTTATAGATTTGTGTCAACATTTAACTTACCTTAATATAGTCTAAGGCAGTGGTTCCCAAACTTTAACAACCCATGAACCCCTTTCACTAAACTGTCAAGTCTCATGAACCCCCCTCCTAAAAATGAATATTTCCAGGGATTTTCTCCCTTACTTTGACATAAATTATAAAAGCAGTGATCTTGGAAATATAACGTTTGTTTTTATGACATGCTTATTACACACTATTATTTATCATTACAATATTTTTATTACATTATGAAAATGGCAACACTCTTCCAAGATCTCACTTTTGTAGCTTGTATCACTTTTGATTAAGCCTATTATAAGACAAGGCTCCTATCAGAGGTGCAAGTAGAAAAAAGGAGTGTGGGGGCGAAGCCCCTGTGCACCCCGGGGCCTGGCGGGGCACCACCAGAAAAGTGGAGGGGTCTGGGGGGGGGGGGCTGCCAGGGGGAAAAAAGGGGAGGGACCTATGGGGGGGTGCGCCACGGTGGGGGCGGCACATGACCCTCGTTGCCCTCCTGTACTATGTTTCATCAAGGAGTATCAGATGTGAAACAGGATGAAGGTATTTAAGAAGCCAACTCGGAGTTCCTCCTATACAAGCATTCAGGTCTTGAGCAGTCCGGGCAAATAATGCACATCACAACAAAGCTTAAACTTATTCTTCATACGAATTTAAAAACAACACGAGCAGCCTATTTAATTTTAAAAGCCGCAAAAAAATCCACCTCCCTTTCTATTTCGTATAAGGAGTCTTGAAGTTTAGATCTCCTCAGTGTGATAGATATGCTTGCTTTGATCTGCTTAGCTCTTGGAAGTCCCCAAGACTCCGGGCTGCTGGCCCCGTTCTGCCTGGGGTCCCTATGGACAGCTCTGTCCGCCATTAGGGAATTTTTTTCCAAGAACGCCCTGTAACATTTGGTGAACCCCCAGGGGTTCATGAATTCCAGTTTGGGAACCACTGGTCTTAAGTAATATGAACCTAAAGACAATTTCCCAAAGCAGACTTGAAGTAAAGTTTTCAGAAGCGCTTAAGTGACTTTGGAGCCCCAGTCCCATTTTCAAAACTGGTTTAAACACTTGACCGTAGTAATTTTGAAAATGGGATTTAGACTAAATCACTTAAGCATTTTGGAAAAGTTTACCCTTGATGTGTTAGAACATCACTGTATTACAGAAAGCTTCAGTAGCTTCCTCAGTGCAAAGTTCTGCACGTTTCAGTGCAAGGAGCACTCTTCAATATGCTTTGAACAAATAAACACTGTTTTTGGAATTTTTAATTGTGTTTTTAATCCGTATTAATGTAATTAATCTTTCACATGGGGCAAAGTGATTTGTGACACTGTTAGTACTGAGACCAATGGAAGAAGACAAATCTACTGTTGTGTTTTAAAATGTGAAGAATACAGTTGTTTAGACATTTCACCCACTGCAGCAAATTTTGTAAGTTTTGGCAGTATTGTGGTCTCCATTACGTATTTAAATTTTGTAATTAACATTTTATTGTAAATTTTACTCAGAAGAGTATCTCTTGTCATCTAAATTTTCAGGATTCTATCTTCAGCTAACTCACTTTTTTTTTTTTTTTTTTTTTTTTGGTAGATATTCTTTAATCCCGATAATCTCTTAAAGTTTAATTATTATATCCTACCTAGGATCATTCAAAATTTAATCATAATGTACTTATACAAATTTTACAAGTAAACTTTCTCGGGCTTGATTCATCTCGTATCTAATTTGAGCAACCTTGGCTTAGACTGGCGCTAAACAATTTATAGCGTTCTCTAGACACTACGTTTAGTTCAACAGCTCCCAGAGAAGATGCAGCAGATTCTTCTGATTTCAAAAAAGTCCTTGCCAAAATGTTGCTATCAAATATATTACTACTTGCCCTCACGTTTTTAGAATTACCATTATATCTCTTCTGCATGCTAATTTCATCTGTAAAAGCTGGAGACGCATTGATGTTTCTATGTGTCTACTTCGCTGTTCTGATAATTTACATTTAACATAAAATAGATGTGAACAGTAAAATTGTTTATATTGACTTTTGTGATTTATTTTGCTGCAAATAGTAATTTCCTTGTTGGGAAATGATTGCCAATCAGTGTGTTACCCAGTTAAACAGAGTCTTTATCTACAGGGGTTCGGAAGATGTGGTACTAAAGAACCAAAGGCGAGCAGAGAGATTACTAAAAGAAATTCATGCCATGAAGGTAATGTCTTCATATACATATATACACACATATATTTAATATTTAGTGTCACTTATTTTAGTAACAAAAACCTGGGCCTGTTTTCTTGCAATGTGGTATGAAGAGACTTACCTGAAATCATGCATAGGTCTGTTTTGACTGTAAATGTAATAAGGTGGAACATAAAGAATATTTGCATATTCCACGTTTGTTGCTATATCTGTCAAGGTGTGAAACTAATTTGACTGAGACTTGCCAAACTAAACTTGCATCTGTTCAGAAATGCTCTGTGCCTGAAGCTTTCACTGTAACAGTTACAAATATAGGAATTTAAATATTTGTGCTGTTCAGGGGATGTAGATCTGTTGAAATTGAAGTTGCAGTGGACTGACGAGACATTGAATCAGATACATTTTTCCCTGTTTAGACAGGGTGTTTGTTAGAGAAATGAATGACTCGAAAGTTATGCTAACACTGTGACATGTAATTAAATGTCTGATTGTCTATTTTTTATAACAGAACTTTAAAATCACATTTGACTAATAATTATCCTAATGACAGGTTCAATTTTCATGGAGGTTTTTTAAATTATGAATATTGAATTTGAGTAAAATTCCAGCGTTCAAGTTTGAGTGTAAGGATACAATATGTTCTGAGAGCTATTTTCTCAGTTAGATGATTGCTGAATCCCCATCACTTTACCTGTTGTCTTTCCTTCTGTCGTCTCTGGAGACTCTAGGTTTGAGTCATGTACAAAGGCATGCAAATTGGAAAGTCTTTATTGATGATGTAACAGTAAGTAAGATGTTCTTGGGCAGATCTGTAAACTAGCTGGGTACGTTCTCTCCTCCAGCGCGTTTCTCTTACAACTGATTCAAAACCAGATAGTCTCAACAGATGAACAAGAAATAGACAGAAAAGCCTCTCCCATGTGGGTAACGATAAAACATACAGTACTGCATTTTAACATGGAAAGCAATTAAAGAATGTCAGATAATTGATTCAGAGGCATTCCATGTGTAACCTCTCTGCTAGTTGGGTTGGCAGCAACAAGGGCCAGGCCCTTATGTTTGGGGATTCTCTCTAGTGTCTGTCTGTCTTTTTGGCTCAAGCCCCCACTCAGTAATCTGGGAACGTATAACCACTCTGGTAGCCTTTGCCAAGCTAATCTGTACCCAGTCACAAGCACAGAAGTTTAAACAAATGAACTTTATTGCCGGGAGGGGAGAAAAGGGAAAGAGCAGGTTGAACCGAGACAAGTATTTACAGTTTAACTCCCACCACCATTTACCTCAGAGTACATAAGTCACAGTCCCAAACAATTGGACCTTGAATGGCTGATGCTCTCATTCTGCTGTTCAGTGTGCTGCTCTCCTGCTGGAAGCTGTGGCCTGTGGGTGAATCCAACTGTCACTTTGCTCTGCATGCTTGGTGCTGTGGCTGGGCCCAGTTGTTGCTGCTCAGCCTAGAACTGTTGCTGGGCTCTGACTTCTCCTTGCCACTGGCTGGATAACGAGTTTCTGGTGAGCAATTACAGCTCTTAGTTCAGCTCTTTCAAATACAACAGGATCAGTGGCCTCAAGAACCCATCGGAGTCCTTGCCACCCGAAGAGATATTCCCAGCAGCTATCTAGGAATGTGCAGTCTCTCTCTCCCTTGCGCTCTAGCTCTGTCCAGGGCTTCTTACTCCACCTCGGCAAACATTTGTTTTCATCAGGTTGACACCATATCCAGTCATTGTTCAGGCTTTGCCCAGGTGGGTTCCTGACAGGGTAGTCTCAAAAATATGGGCCCAAGTCAAAACTTAGTCAAATTGTACCCCAATGTCCCCAAACTACCAGCCATTAGTATGCCTCTCTGTCGACTCCCCTTGCTCTTCAACAGATGACTGAAGAAGGGGTTAATGTAAGCTCAAAAGCTTGTCTCTCACCAACAGAAGTTGGCCCAATAAAAGATGATATTTCACCCATCTTATGTCTCTAATATCCTGGAACCGACCTGGCTACAACCACACTACATCAGAAAGCTCCATTCTCTCATAGGCATCAAGCCACAGGGCTTGCACATGCTTGTGACTTCCCCCTACTTCACATTCTTTACCTGTTGGCTTATTCATTGATTTTTTTTCTTTCTTTCTTGTCCAACAACCGTAGCATGAGACATAAATACAGCAGAAAAATTCTTATTGTAGGCCGTACGATAGCTCTACTCTTTGGAACTCTAGCATTTCAGTGACTCTATAACAAAAAGAGCGGAAAGCAAACTGGATATTTTCTCTTGGTCCAGGCTTTCAGTTAACCCTAGGGGAAAAGTAGGTTAGCAGCAACAGTTAGTGTTCTGGAAAAAAATGTTAGCTCTTCCAAATCAACATCCTATGAGATTGGATTAATTTATCAAGGGTGGATAACATTTCTATAAACATATGGAATTAAAGAAGGTTTTTAGTGATTCAGTAGCTGGAGGATTGATACAAATTTAACTTCATATGTTCGGCAATTCTAAATGCTAGTTGACTGGGCCATTTGTGAAGGATAGAATCTGAAGTTGGAAACCTGGAATTGAACGTAAGACCAAGGAGTCTGAACATTTGTTTTGGAGCACAGGCACCAGAATATACAAAACTTTCCAGGAGACTGCCCGCTTGATGGGGCAGAAGTGACCCAGGATGTTACACTTACAGAAGGAAAACAAAAGGACAGTTGAGTGGTTCACAAGGACTGAATGGTAGAAATCATGCATATCCCTAATGATTTGTTACACAAATTAAAAATCTAATATAGTGTATAAGCCTGTACCCAGTTTTTCCTGAAGTAGGTTTATTAAATTCCCATCAGTTGGTTCCGCAATACCACCTGCCACTTCTGAAATAATAAACATAGGAGAGCAATAACTGTAGCTAGTTTTGTAGTTATGCCATGTGAGCATTACTGGTTATCTTATTATAGACACTTTGTACCCTAATTATAAGAGATTTGAAGTTTGGCATTTCAATATAAGAACAAGCAATATTTGCTAAAAGTTTAGGTTTAGGATCTGGTTTGATCAACTAATTAATAATAGCTGATGCTTTTTAGATAAGCACAAATACCAAGTCATAGACTATGCAGTTTAATATTTGTACAACGTGTCATTTTAAAAGATTGTATTGTATTAAAAAAAGTGTAAAGCAACCGCATGTAACTCAGCTTGGAAGGATTAGATTTTTATCAGTAAATGTCAGTTAAGTCAATTTCACTTGCGCACTCTGAAACTAACTAAAAAAAATATTTCTATTGATAAAAGAAATTTACAGATAGGCAACATAAGAAAAATGCTGCCTGAGAACTTAATGGTTTGCTGTAAGACTATTTATTATGTATATTTTGATGTGATGACAATTTGTTTTAATGGTTAAAAAGCTAAAGCTTCATGAATCAGTGTCTGCTATCATTAAATAATTGTCTCTGCTTCCCCCTTCCTCTCCCTCCCCCTAATTTCCCACAACTATGAAGATTTAAGTGGATAAAAATAGAAAAAAATTCTTAAGAATAAACATTTATATGAATTCTGATAAGTCTACATGTGATGCCTAGGCTATTTAGTGGCAAATGATCTATCTAGATAGTAGTATAGGTATGTATATTAGTAAAGATTGCAATGTTACCATACTGAACCACTTCTGAGAATTTTAGACTCAAGTGAATTTATGTATCATAACAAATATGGTACTTTATCAAAAATATTCCCTTCATACATATAATGCCAGTATGGCAAAATAAGCAACTTATTGTCAAATTCTACTCACCGTTTGTGTTAAAATAGACTATGAAAGCAAAGCACTTTTCTCAAACGAGATGGGAAACTTGCCCATCCTCACTCACTGCACATCCGTTTCTCAGATGCTCTTTCACTCTGTCCAGTACTCCATGTTTTGACAGATGTTACAAGAATCTTAGTCTCCCGGTGCATTCCTTTTCATAGTAAAAAATATCTTTCTCTGTAGCACCAGTTCACAGAGCAATTTCAAAGTTGGGTTTTCCTTTCATTCAGTCCTAAGACCAAGCAGCTTTGACAAGTCAAGCCTATTCAGCTGGACGTGTTCTTCTACAACTGGGAATCTTTATTTTACTTTTGGATTTGGAGTCTTGGTAGAACATGTCAGAGTTGGAATGGAGAAGTATGGCAGTCACAGTGCAAGTGCTTCATTAGTGACTATATAAAGTTTGTGTCCAGTTTCCAAATCCAAAAATCATGTAGGAAGCTTCGTTTTAGTTTTTATTTGATTGGGTTATTTTTTGGGGGGTGGGGCGTTAGGTTGTTCTCTAAAGATTGGAACTTTTTGACCCAATTCTAGATGTCTGTACTTGGGAAAAGTCTCAAACCACAGCTTTACTCTTTGAAGTTCTCTTAGCATCAATAATTCAAAAAGAGCGTATGGAGAAATGTGTGCTTTCAGAACTTGTAGAAAGGAGTTGACATATCAGCTTTCTATCCCAAGGGAGACACTCTGATACGTGGTTTCAGTTGTAACTCTTAATTAGTGCTTTCTTAGATCTGCCATTTTGGATTGATGTTTCCTACCTATATGCTGTCTGTTAGGGCCCTTTTTTTGCTGTCCCTGAATCTTGTGGTGGTTCAACATTAATTTCTAAAAATTATGTAATCGTTTACACAACACTTTAGAAATCTAAACAATCAAGACAAATATCCACAAGATAAGATACAGGACATTAGTTTAGGAAAGTGGATGTGACGATTACTGAATTATTAACTGTATTTTATTTCTGCTTGGCTTAGTGGGAGGTCCCATGCCTACCTGCTGTACAGCCCAAGTATGTTTCTATTGTTGCCCTGAAACATGTGACCTGTAGCACACTGTTGCCTTTTGTTCTCTGAGTAGGATTGGAGCTTGTTTTTTTTGTTTTGTTTTGCTTTTTTGTTTCCTCCCCGCGCTCAAAAGGATAGTTTAGTAGGTAGGAGCAATTAGGGTTTGTGCTTTGGGCAAATTTCTGTGCAAGCAGACCTCTTCCTACTCTTACACGCCCACAATGGGTTGTGCGTTTTTGACACAGTTTAATATGGAGTGGGAACAGCTAAAAGAAAGGAAGAGTGGAGAGGTTAGGTCCTATTTAAGATGGAATCCCTTTGGAAATTGAGGAACTAATTCCCCTTCACCCAAATGATGTCTTTTAAAGATCAAGAGTGGTAAATGGGTCAACAGGCCTTCTGTGTTAATAGTTTTTGGGAAAGGTGGTGTTTGTGAGGGGACACACCAAATCACTCTTGCTCTACTAATGTCATCCAAAAAAGTGGGAAAAGAGGAAAGGGGAGGCCTCTCAGCATTCATGTAATATGAATAGTTATTAACAGTAATATTCAAGGACAGTGGTAGTGGTTTTAGGCTTATTTACTTACACAATCGTGCTCCACCTTAGTCTCTTTTACTACATCAGCTTTTATCTAGCTTTTTTCCCCAGCTGACGTTAATTGAACAGACTCAAGAAGTTGCCCTGTGAATTTGCTATGGCATCTGTCTTGTTTTAGGCCAAAATAATACTGCATATTAGCTGCTCTTGGCATTGGATTTTGAGTTGGAGAAAGTTCAATTGTTCCACGTTCATCTCCCTTCCATGTTTTGGGGAAGGAAATGTAAAATAAAAACTGTACTTCTCACTGGAGAAGTGGAGAGTAGAAAAACAGGTCTGCTTTTCTTGAACATGCTTATTAACGGACTGGGTGTTTTCCATAAATCATAGAAGCACAGATAATCAGATTGGCTTTCAAAATTACAAATATATTTGACTGTTTCAGGCATAACTATTTTATCTGCTAAAAACAAATGGGAATATCAAAGAGAAAAGTAAGAGAAAAAAGTTGGTTTTAAACACAAACACCTCTACATATCCTTTCCATCCAAGAAGAATCTTTAGCATATTGCAAAGAAACACCACAAATTATCGTGTTCTTGCTTCCTCTTTTAATATGGTACTGTTTTTTAGTAGGACTCAGATATGCAAGACAGACTGGATATGTTTTGCTCTCCCTTAACATCACCCTCAAATGGTGGAGTGGAAAGAGAACCCAACTTGCTAAAATGTCAGGAAGATCCTGGCTATGTATACTGTAAAATCATATCTTGAAAATTCATATTTTGTTAACTTTCAAGCCAAAAAGAACCCCAGTTTGGAGGCCTGATTTGACTTTTCACTGAAATCATATATTTATTGTGGGCATTCTGAATGAACAAGTAGTACATAAACTCTTCCAGATTACTGGGAGCTTACGGTCTGGCCATATGTCATTCTCAAGAAAACTACCCAGATTTTGAATAAAATCTTCCTGAGCTGTGACCTCTGATGTTGATAGAGCATTTTTAATATTAAATGCAAAAGTATGCATTGATATAATATGAATATTGGTCCCTAAAGATAAGTCTTAAAAATGTAATGTTCTACAACAAAGTAAACTCAGTCATTTTTCACTTATTTTCTGTTATCTCTGTAATAAATTGAGACAGAGAGCATCCACCAATTCAGAGACTAGGCCTCTTGGTTGGTTTGCCCACAATCAGCAACAAAGACAGCACAATGAATGCTTCAGGTAGGTGTGCTCAGCCTTCCCTCTGAGCACTGTTTTTTCACAAAAAACTTCAGTTTTTTTCACACTTTTTTGTTTCTCTCTCATTCGCTTTGCCTTCAAAAACCATCTTCACAGCCTTCTCCACTTGACGTGTTCAGATATACCGCTGCAGGACTCAGGCTAGGGTGACCAGACAGCAAATGTGAAAAATTGGGACATGGGTGGGGGGTAATAGGAGCCTATATAAGAAAAAAACCCCAAATCAGGACTGTCCCTATAAAATCAGGTCATTTGGTCACCTTAACTCGGGCTGTCAGTCCCTGTCAATGTGCCTTCACAGCTGAAGAGTCAGAATGTTTAACTCTGTATGACTGCTGCTCTCACTTTGTCATCAGGCCTGGGGAATACAGCAAGGCTAAGGATGAGCAACTTAAAGAAGATAAAGACAAGGAAGGCAAATTTAGAGGGGAAAAACACAATAGTGGGCAGATGAATTAGCTGGGTTAGAGCATAGGAAAGAAAATGTTATCTCTAGAACCTATTTAATCCATACACTTTTTTTCTTCTGTACCTTTTTCAGTAGATGGCTACTATAACAATACTTAGCACGTACAGTGTAGATGTGGCTAGACAAAGTTATTAAGGTTCCTGCAGATTTAAAGAAAATGCAGCTTTCTCAGGAATCTCAAGAAAGGAAACATCAGTAAAAGTTAAGTCCTTTTAGGTTTCTGTGTAAAATCAGCAGAGGCAGCCTTTTTGTTCTTTCAGAAATAATAGGTGACTTTTTTTTCCTGTTACAACAAGCAGAGGATCAGAGCCAGACCACCTTTCTCCATCAACAAGGCTAACATTTAAAAAAAATCAAACCTGGGCAAACTCTCACTGGATTGGTGGGCTTCAGAAGTGATCAAAGGTGGTAGTCTACCCCTTTAGTCCATTTCATAAGGTCATCATTTCAGGTACACTGTGTGAAGAAAAGAACTCAGGAGTCTTGGAGCAATTGCATTCTTGTTGCTCCTGCTCAGCATTTCCAGAGCAACACTCAAGCATCATCTTTACGTAGGAAAAAGTCAAGGGGATTTGAGCCCCAGTCTGAGGGACTTCTCTCCTTAGCCTGTGTAATGAGTTTTGAATTTCTGCATGGAGACCCTCTATCTATTCATCTCTCTGGAAATTATCAACATTCAATTGGTTTAAAAAATAGTAGGCCTTTTTGTACATTTCTGGGATCTGCGTCTCATTATTGACTAACATTTAAATAATTTCAGTCTAGCCACTGTTACATCCTGAATTTTTTTTCCTCTTCCCTTTCTGCTGGTGGCATGTGTGTGACTGGAAGACATCTTAGTGCTTAATTACCTGGTGGGAGATCTGCTCATCAGCGCTGTCTCTATTCAACACAATAAGAGTTGTAAATGCTCAGCCCTCTTCAGGATCAGACCTTTTAACATAAAGAAAGCTTAAGTAACTAGGCCTGGAAAGTGAATTTTCCCAAATGTGTTTTCATGGTTTCTGTATGTGTATTAAAAATTTCCCTCCAAATGTACATTGTGTGCCCCATTTCTCTGCTTTGTATAACCAAACTAGTTTGGTGGAGGGGTATTTTTGATTTTCATTTAATTTTAAGAAAGAGAATTAAGGTTGCATGCCAGCATGCAGAAGTCCTAATATGGCCATATTAGGCCTGAACTTTGCCCCTGTATGTGTTAGACAGCAGTTCTTCTTGAACCTTTTCTGTACCAGGACCTCTTCCCCTTCCCTTGCATCCACTCTTCTATCTAGCCAGGACCACCCAACCCCTCTCTCCTCCAATTGAACAACATGGGAATTGCGATACCTTGACACCAGATTTAGTGCTAATTTTATTTCTCAGTTAATACAATAGCCGACAATGAACTAATTTTACAGCCAGTATACTATGTTGGAGGATAATGTTATCCCATACCTGAAGAACAACAAATATTGTGCCATGTTACAGAGACTTAACTTTTTTTAAAAAAAGTCACATATAAATAGTCATAGAGGCAAATAATGGTGAATATGTTGAAACCCAAGGATATTTTGCCACTTGTAGACAGAACTTTTTTATTTGCAGCAAATTTGTTCGTAGGATCAGTTATATGACTGTGGTTTGGAATAGCATTTGTCATTGATGCTTATGTATCGTGGGTTTTTTGGGTAATGCAGGAGAATTAAAGGACAAGTAATTGCTTTCAATAACAGTGAAATGTGTTTAGAGTTGTTGCATTTCTCAAGCACAGGAATTAGGAATGTGTTTTATGTGGAAGATGACAGTGGTTAAAAATTCCAGCTACGTGGATGCAAGAACTGGGTTAATTGTTTGCAGGAGTTTTCGGAGCTATTGGAATAGAACAGTGTTTTTGGACTCTTCTGACTTCATTTTGCCAGAACTGAATAAAACATTTATTTTAACATTTCTCAAAAGAAGAAAAGAAAAAGAAAAGAACAGTATGCTCCTTGGTAGCCTTTCCTAGAAGTTATTTACTTTATAGAAATAAAAAAAATGACAAACTGGAAAGATAGGGGTATTTTTAAAATAGTCCTTGCCTTGTTTGAAGGTATTTTCCAAATGTATTATGGTTTGACTTCGCAGTTTTTTATCCTATTTTTTAAAAAGTGTACTATTTAATCTAGCTTTCTTTACACAATATACTGTTGAAATGTTAAACTAATCAGAAAATAGCCTCTTAATTTTTAAAAGTTTTTAACAGAAATTAGTACTTAGTGTCCAAGATTTAACATACCTACTAAAAAGTAAAACAATCACATTTACACATTGTGTGATTTGCGTTGTTAGATATTTGCTATCATTGAGTGACTCTGTCCGTTTTTAAAAAAAGCACTCTTTTAAGCCTGATTTTGTTTTCTTATCCCAAATTTATCTAATTGAGAATCTCTGCAGTGGAATTATAGAGGAAGGATAAAGCCCTCCCCTTGATCAATAAAGGGAAATGTGTGGGTTCCACTTGCTGGTATTGAGCAGCAAATTGGCCAGCTCTATTAGCAGAGCAAGAAGATGGCACACAATAGACATTTAGCACTTTCAGTTTTTTCAAAATATTGTTGGAAACCAATGAAGCAATATAATATCTTTATCTAGTATCCTTCATACACAGTGTAAGAATGCTTTAGGGACTCAATTTTAGGCTAAAAAGGAAGGTTTTAAGATGAGATTTAAAGAAAGGAAAAAACTTAGGGCATGTGTGCTCAGCAGAGAAATTAAAGAATGCGTATATGAACAAAGGCAAAGTCAAGAGAGGATGAGCTCTAATAATGCTCTGAAGGTTGTGAATGCCAGATTTGTAGGTAAAGTTGTTTGAGCGGGTAACATGAGGCTCCAGGATGATTTTAAGAGTATGGGCTTTGAGAAGAAAATTGAGATCTAAATTCTTGAAAGCCATAGTGCAGTCAATGACATGACGAAGGAATGGCCAGGAGGAAAGCTGCAGTCTTTGGAAATGTTCCATTATAGGAAGATACTATTTATGCAGGGGGTATTCAAGGTAGGTAGGCAGAGAGAAAATGATGGGAAATAAAGATGGAGTTAGTGGTTTTCCACACAGAAGTGATGTCTAAGGCTGACGCTAACTGTGAGCTAGAGGTTCCAAGGGAAAGGGGGACAAAAATAAATAATATGAGGGAATATGGGAGATTTGTAGAATTTAAACCAAAAGAGTGCTAAGCACATTCTCTTCTTGCAATAGAGAGAATGATCAACACCAAAAATCACATAGATTCAGTGAAGTAAGAAGTGATCAGAAGCAAGGTTTAGGTCATTAACTCATCTAATAAAGGGAAATCTCAAAAGCATTACAAGTCTTGCTCATTGCATTGTTTTCTTGGATTTGTTTGGTGTTTTTGTTTTTCTTTATTGATTTTTGAAAAGATTTCTTTTCTAAAAGACTAATAATATGAATTCTTGTAATAGTAGCTACTTTTTTGTTTGATCCGTTCAGCTTCTGTATCCTAGGTTTCAGTCAACATCCCCTTGTAAATAATTGTATTATGCAAGAGCAGTGACTAATATTCCTTGTTGCTGTTTTGCTATAGTTTTCTTTTGTCTCACAGCATATGTTTCCAACAAAAATGTGCTATATATTTTGCTTCATATTAGGCATTGCAACATTCCATAAAGTTAGTATGAAAGAATATTTTCAAGGCTTTTATTTTTAGAGGCAAAGCAGCATCCCCTCAGTCAGCAGGGGTTGGGCCTTGCCTCTATCTGGAACCATAAACACCGGAGAAGCAGGCAGCCAGTGTAAGTTCCCCACCTTCCTGGGGGCAGTGGGGATTGGACTTCTGGCTTCAGCTCTGGGGTGAGGGGTTTTGGGCTCTGTCCCTCGACTGCAGGGTTTCAGGCTCCAGTTGCAGGGCCATGGGCTCCGTCCCCAGTCCCCAGCCATGCAGCACTGGGTGCTGGGCCCACACTCACCCGCACATCCTTCCCCCCCCCCCCCCCCCGATCCCCTCTGGCCCTTGATCCCCACTGCGTCCTCTTGATCCCCTCTGTGTCCTCTGGTCATGTGGCTGCAGGGCTCTGGTCCCCAGGCTCCGGCTTCAGGTCACCACCACCCCATCTCTGCTGCCTTGCTCAGCCCCCCAATACATCCCACCATCGTCCCTGATCCCTGCTGCCCCCCTACCCACCTCCCCATCCAGGGCTTAATTTGTGTCCTAGCTTACCAGGGCTGAGAGAGTCTGTTGTGAAAAGTGATATTTGTTAATATCACTTTTTGCTGCCTCACAGCTAGCTAGCTAGCAAGTCTGCTGCTATGAAAACTGATATTAACAAATATCACTTTTCACAGAAGCAGACTTACTAACTAACAAGTCTTAAAAGCAACCAAAAAAGCAAAAGAAACAATAACAAAAAAGACAAGAACATGCAAAGCACATTTGTTTCTGTTCTCTTTGGGTCCAGTGAAGAATAGAGACAACTGTATGTTGTTTTTATTTCTGAGTCTGCAAAAAACCCTACGTAAATAAATTACTATGATTTGGACATGTATATGTGCATATTTATTTGTTTTTCTGAAAGTTAAGTATTTTAGGAAAAATTGTCACACTGTGGCCACCAAAAATTTTTTTGTGAGAACCCTGCATGTAGACAAGCCCTTGGGTACTCAAGGGCTGATACATAGGAGTAAGTGTACAAGGCTGTAATTTATTTCCCAAAGAGCTGGTGGAAGAGCCCCCATCACCAGTATCCTGTAAAAGTAGGCTGGATGAAGCAATTGAGATATTGAAGGGAACAATCCTATATTTGCAGATTCACAGACAAGATAGCTTAATACATCTTTTCAGTATCAAATTTATAGGATTCTTTCTTTTTTTCCCCAGTTTAACCCATCTTCCCCTGAAACCATTTCTCTCTTCCCTCTCATGTAGAATTCTCCATTTATACACTTGCTATAAATACCCATAGACCCTCAGTTATGCAGTAACACATCCTCCAAATGTCTAGGCAGTATAAGAAGAAAAGCTTGGTGTAAGTGCAAAAGTTCGTCTCTCTCACCAACAGAAGTTGGTCCAATAAGATATTACCTCACCCACCTTATCTCCCTAATATCCTGGGACCAGTGTGGCTACAACAACATTGCATACACATTTCATGAGGTCTGATAGCTTCTTGTTAGCTTCCTAAAGTAATTATTAGAGCAGCCTGGACAACCTAGTTTCAAAGGTAAAAATTTGGTTGCTGTTAGGTGACCAGACAGCAAATGTGAAAAATTGGGACGGGGGGGTGCAGGGGGAGGTTATAAGAGCCTATACAAGAAAGACCCCAAAATCGGGACTGTTCCTATAAAATCGGGCAAACTTTTTGACCTGAGGGTCACATCGGGTTTCCAAAATTGTATGGAGGGCTGGTTAGGGAAGGCTGTGCCTCCCCAAATGGCCAGGTGTGGCCTGGCTCCCGCCCCCTATCTGATTCCCCCTGCTTCTTGCCTCCTGACACCCCCCTGTTCCCTGGGACTCCTGCGCCATCCAACCATCCCTTCTCCCTGACTGCCCCCGGGATCCTGCCCCCATTCAATGCCCCTGTTCCCTGCCCTCTAACCAGCCCGACCCCTATCCACTCCCTGACCACCACCCCGAACTCCCCTGCCCTCTATCCAACGCTCCCTGCCCCCTTTACCGCACTACCTGGAGCACCGGTGCCTGGAGGCACTACAGCTGCGCTGCCCAGAGCACCAGGACAGGCAGACATGCCACCCGGCTGGAGCCAGCCACGCCACCGCACAGAACAGAGCACCGTGTCAGGCTGCAGCTCTGCAGCTGCACTGCCTGGCAAAAGCTCGCAGTCGGACCGCCCAGAGCATTGCGCTGGTGGCATGGTGAGCTGAGGCTGCGGGGGAGGGAGGACAGTGGGGGAGGGGCCGGGGCTAGCCTTCTGGACCAGGAGCTCAGGGGCCAGGCAGGAGGATCCCCACCTCTGTGCTAAAGAGAGAGCAAGTGTCCCTGTTCTCCTAACAAATCCATTTGTCTACCCTTTCCAGGGAGTTACTGTTGTAAAGAATGAAGGTCTGATCTTTGTTCCACTCCTCTCTACTCTCCCAACTGCCCAGTTAGTGTTCTAAAGACCTTACTACAGTCCACACTGACTGGGCATGTTCAGGGATCTCAGTTTATTCTCTTTTTCCCCCCATCAAGGTCTTTCTGAACAGAAAAATCTGCAGCCTTTTGTTGCATCCTGTACAGCAGGATGCAGCAAGGAGACATATTCTTAGTCATGATTTTTTCAAGGTCCAGTCAATGTCAATAGCTTCAATTACTTTGAAGGGTGTTCTGTCATTTGGATGTTTTCCATAGAATTCAATAGTTGCTGAAGAATTCAGTTTCATATTTTCTTTTAATTTTGTGATTGTGTAGCTGAGTCTAGATCTTTCATGTGGAGTTGTTCAACCCCTACTCCAGGATACAAGGAGTTGCACTTGCAGAAGTATTATTTTGTTGCATCGGGAAATGAGTTATTCGTACCACCTGAATATTTTTCTCATTTGTTACAGAGTGTTTATTTTTGTTTTATTGGTAAATTTCTGTTTTAGTTCTCTCCTTTGCTTTTGTTATATTGAAAGCCAGAACATAATAGTGAAAATTGTTTTTAAACATAACAAAAGCAAGAAGGAAAACTGAACCTTACCAATAAATAGTAACAACTTAAGTGTTTTTTAAAGCTTCCAGACTTGACTTTACTACTCATCTCTGTAACTAGATAACTGGTGTCACACACATTCTATGCTACTCCCACCCCCTCCACAGTTCATGCTTCTATGTCACTTTTCTACATATCTGAAACTAACTGCTACTATGTGATCTTAACTGTATTACATTAGTACATAAGAATTTCTGAGCTATTAGCCACATGGGCCAAAACTAACACTGCCATGATTGTAGAACTTGCAGTTAAAGAACTCTGTTTTCATATACCTCCCCATGTGCCCCCATTAAGAAGTCCTTCAGATTTCTTGGCTGATCAATGTGTGTGTAATTTTCCTTTAAGGCTAAAATGTCATATTTGAAAAACCATGAGTATGGTTGACCAAAGGTGGGAATGCTAATAAAACATGAAGCATAATCAGAGGAGGAAAAATACCCAATGTCTGCACCGATTTCCGTTTAAATAAAATATTATTGGAACCAGTTATTCAGTTTACTCAATATTGGTTAAAGTTTTCTTGGAATGGGATCTGCATACCCTTTGGGTTGTCTAATTTTACTGCAGCTAGTGAAACTACCTCTTTAACTTCCTGATTCTAATGTGCTAACCTAAAACAGGTTCTTCTTCCCCCCCCCCAGCTCCAGTGTCCAGAAATGACCAAAGAAATATTTAACTTCAGTCTTTCTTTTTATAAACATTGATGTCAGGGAGCCTTGATTACCACTTTGCCTGTGTAGTGTAATGGGTTGCATTACAGCTGCTCCTTTTGGGTTGGGAAAAAAAAAAGTTCAAAAATGAGCTACTGTGCAATACATGGGCAAACTTAACAGCATAAATCTTTTGGTTTATTTTGCACCAGCTCTCTTTATTCAAACAACATCTTAGAAATGTATGTCTTATTTTCTTGTTTGTTTTTCAGTAATTGAGCTGGCTGTCATCACTATTGCAATGTAATATTTTTGCTGACTTTTTTTTGTAAGGGTTCTCCCTGCCTTTCTTTTTCTGGAGTTATTCAGTTATATCAACTGTGCAAACAAAAAGTGTAGAGAATGTTAAATTTCCTAAAACAAAAAAAAAACCATTGGCACTTATAAAACTATGAACCACGAGGGGAGGAGTTCATGGCCTGGAGTGAACAGTAGTGCATTTTCATTGTTGTTTTTCAGTTGTGAAGATGGGGATAGGATTTTGACAACCACGTACTTCACAATTCTATTCGCTTTAGGGGCACTTGTCATCTTACTCACACAATGCTGTGGCAGCAAGTGCATATTTCATTCCTTCACGTCTTCACCAGTTCTTATGTGAATGGCAATAAAGGTATCAAGGGTCTGATTCTGCACACCAGAAGTCTGCAGTAAAGGGAGATGAGTGAGATGAGGGAGGGCTGGGGTGCCTCATTCTGGACAATGAGCATGACGGCACAGCTGCATAATTACTGCTGGTTAGACTCAGGAATATGGCCCAGGAAAGGAACATGTAGCAGGCTGAAGACTGCACTTAAACCTGTCTCTTCTGCAGAACCCATTTTCCGCCACCCTTCTCTTTGCACTTGTGAGATTCAAGGAGCTGGCACACAGAGGTCTGGAGATTTACTTCCACTTTGAATAACTGCCTAGTATTGAACATGATTTTCACCCATGTACAGTTTCCCTTCATGTGTGTGTTTCCTGCAGGCCACCTACTTCCCGGAGGTATAGATTTCATTCGTCCTCCTTTTCTCTTTCATGGAATCAGGGGAATATCTGATTTGCTCAAGCTTAGGGAAGGTGCCAATGAGGAATGATATACACACAAGTATTTTTGTCTGTGGTGTCCAGGTTGCAGATACCAGTGATAAAATGCTTAAAATAAAAACAAAACCTTATTGCAGGGGTAGTCAATTATTTTTTTGTCAAGGTCCAAATTTCTTGATTAAGGTATAGTCAATGTCCACCCAGCTCAGCTCCCCTAACCCCTTGATTTCCCCCCCCCCCCCCCCCCCCCCCCCCCGCCACGTGCCTGCCAGCTCCCCGTCCACCCTGCCCGGAGAGTACCATGACTTTATTTCCCTAAACTGAAAATGGGGCCCATGGGGCTGGTGTTGCCGCTTGCTCCTACCCCCAAAAAAACATTCCTCTGTGTCCCCAATTGTACCAAGTGACAGAGAGACGGGAGAGGAATGGGTATGGGCTGGGATCTGGACAGTAAAGCAAGGTGTGAATGTGAGTACTTTTGAGCTTGGAGCCAGGAGGAAAAGCTATTGGACTATGATCCAACTAGTGGCATGATGCCCCTTTGGGAGCTGGGATAGCAGAGGGGCAGGAAGGGATGCTCTGGGTAGTGGGAGAGACCGAGGAGACTCCAGGTAGCAGCTCTGTGGGCATCAGGCTGGATGTGGCAGAAGTGGGTGACTGGAGATAGACTGGGAAGGGGAAAAGTCTGGTTGGGCAGGAGGGAGAGCTGGAGAGGACTCCGGGCACTGTCCCCAAAGAGCAAGGGGTGAGTGGGACATGAGGCCAGGGTGGGGGCTCCTGGGATCACTTGGGGGTAGGGGACACGAGGCCGGCGGGTTACTGTGCGGACTGCTCATGGGTGATGGGCACAAGGCCAGGATTTGAGGGGTGCTCTGGGGACCACTCAAGGGCGAGGGGCATGAGGCTGAGGTGGGGGCACTCCAGGGACTGCTCAGGATACAAACACTGCTCTACATGGCTCCAGCCTGAGCTCAGCTTAGCTTCAGCCTATGCACAGAAGCAACACGTAGTGTGTGGGAGGGCACAAATGAAGGTTCTGGGGGTCATGTGCCCCCTAGTTTCTCAGGACGCCCAGAAGTGAGGAGGCAGCACTCCCCCTGGCAGCGGCATTCTCCATGTGTTTGTGCAGTGCAGGAAGGGAGGAAGTAGTAGGGCGGCTGACTGAGCTTCTCTTCCTCGCTGCCTGCTACCACGTGGGGCTGCTTTGCCTTCCCTGCTGCAGGAGTCCCCCACGTTGCCTCTCACCTGCAGATGGTCTGCAAAGCCGGGAGCAGGGCTGGGTCTCCAGCAGCAGGGAAGGTGAAGTTACCCAGTGGGGGTGGGGAGGAAGGAGCTCAACCAGCTGCCCTGGTCCCATCCCACACTGCATGGACACACAGAGTGCGGCTGCCAGGGGGAGTGCTGCCTCCTCACTTCTAGGCATACCCCCCACCCCAAGACATCTGGAGCAATTGGGGGGTGGGGGAGCATGTGACCCCAGCTGCCCCGCCCATGTGTCGCCTCTGCCCCGTGATCCCCTGGGCTGGCGGTCCAGATTCGGATTGCGGTCTGCCTATTGACTACCCCTGCCTTATTGTTAGCCAAATTTAAGAGGGGGATTGAAAACTGGATTTTGGATGAAAAATCTTTCTTTAAGACACTGTTGTGGGGCCTAAAATAGCTGTCCATGTCTGTATCATTTTCATGGAGAACATCAGTTATGATTTTGCGCCCAATATGTTGAATGGTTAATAATATGCACACAATGTTGTTTTAGGTTGCCTCAAAGCCTATCACCCATATTTCTTAAATGTGACCGTTAATACCACCACCTTCATCTTGTAGCCTTCCCTGTTGACAAGAGAGTTGAATGGAAAAAAATAGTTGTCTTTTATTTATGCCTTCTAGACTGTTACAGTGATAAAGTGAAACAGATCAGAGGCAGCTTTTTCCTGAATTTATGGTAATGTAAGAAAAGTAGGCTATATAACAGATTGTTGACAATCTTCATTTTAAAAAAAGTTTTGCAGATAAAATTACTCCTTCCAGAGTCTTGCATAAGTATTTTTCTTACTATTCTATTTTTCATAAGGATGTAAAAGAGGTTTTCACTTATTTTTTAAAAAATATGGCTTACAGATGAAACTCCAGTTCCCTTCTGAGTCTTGCATAAGTGAATGTATTACTACTCCTGGTTTCATAAGGTTTCATAAGTCTGTCTGATAGTACAAAAAAATTGATATCCATCTTATGCCTAATTTATTCTAAAATTCGACAAGGGCAGTTAACAAAACACAAGACTTTTTAATGACTTGGCATAGACTTCTTTGGGTGTTCTTTTTCCTCAAAATGGACATTTAATCAGTGTATTTTCTACATTCTAGTTTATTTCCTCCTTCTGACATCTATTTTTTTTTTAATACTATTGGAATTTAGTAATGATCTGAGGATATCACACTTATTCAGGCCTTTGAAAAGTTTGTGCTAGATTTTATGATGAGCCCTGACAAAAAATCTGAATGTAACGAGAATTTTTATCACTGGCAGTGAGTTTCATACAGGACTTCTTTGCACTGCAGAGTTAACTAGGTTGAAACTTGAGTGTTGCCCTTAACTCAAATCCTTCCACACACTCAAACCCTTAACAAGTGTGGGGTGTTCTTAACTCAAGTTGGCTGACCTATCAGAGGGTATAGGCTAAAGCTTGAGTTAGCACAGCTTGTCAACTGCTGTCACAACCACTCTGCAGTATGGACTCGAGCTAGCTGTGCTCAAGTTCCACTAGTTCCCACAATTCTCCCCCATTTGCCCAGAAAACAGAATTTTTCCCACATTTCACTGGGAAAGAACTTGGAGCAACTCAGCTCACTGCAGTGCAAAGAACCCTGGGGTATGCCCCCAGAAGTCTTTGTGCTTTTGTAGATTGAGTTAGTGCATGGCGAGCTGGTATGTAAATCCGTGGCGAGCTGGTATGTAAATCCGTAGCACGCTAGCCTGCAACAGATTATGCGGACCTCGCTGGCATGCACTAAAAGTTCCATAGTGCGCTTTCACCTGCTTGTGTTTTTAAACAGCAGTCGGTCAAAGCGCACTAGGGAACTTTTAGTGCGTAGTAGTAGGGTCTGCTCTAAACGCTTGTATTATCTGCTTTAGATTGGTGGTGATATAATGTGGGCATCTGTTCAGAGACCTTCTTGGTTCCTATTTTTATTTGCAGTTTAGCTGCTGCTGAAGACTGGTCCATTCCCACATCTGCCCTGTTTTTGCTCCATACATCTTCTATAGTTATTTTCCATTTGTAGTGAATTGTAATGTGGTCAGTTTGGTAAACAAAAGTTTAGAATTGGACAAGCAAATAGATACCAGATGCTTGAAGATGAAACAGTAATGGGCAAATGAAAACAGGTAAAGGAAACTCACTAAAACTGTGAATTAAGTGTTCAGATTCAGCAAGAAACATCACAATGAATGGTTATTGAGAATATGTGCCAGAAAATAGAAGAGAAATGCAAAACTGAACTGAAAATAAATGAACCAAGAAAAAACACACACAGCAGCTCCAGGAGGAATGTGTCATAAAGAACAGAGGCCAAAAAGAGTGCTCGGAAAGACAAATGAGACTTTGTAGACAAAATAGAAACAGATGCACGGACTACTGAAGCATAAAATGACGTGAAGACACTGAACAAAATCATTAGATTTTGTTTTTCTTCCTGACAATGAATACCGACTGACCAGTTTAAGACAACAAGGACAAATTAAAAATGAAGACCTCAGAACAATTAAATAGATGGAGGCAGTACTTTAGTCAACTACTGAATGGCAAGCCACTGGACACTGAATTAGAAGACCAGTCACCAAAGTAGAAGTAGAGAGGGCATCCGGTTAAAAATGAAAAGGCACTAGATCCAGATAACATTCCAATGGAGATTCTTAAGCAGACTTGAAGAACACAGTAGACATTTTAATAGGCCTTTTACAAAAGGGTCTGAGAAGAAGAAAAGGTACAGGTGAGTGGGGGAAATAGTAATATAGCAAAGCTGCCAATGGAAGGAGATCTCAGTGTAAAAACTGGAGAGGCATTCAACTGCTGTCTGTCCTAAATAAAATACGTACACATATTATTCCAAACAGAATGAAGAATGGCAAAAACAGGCAGGTTCAGACAGGAGAAATCCATGTGTAAATCAAATAGTAACCCTATGTATCATCATAGAACTGTTGATCGAATGGCAGTCACCACTGAATTTGAGATTTCCAAAAAGCCTGTGGTACAGTGGATAGAACAGTTTATGGACATTGTTACTATGGAATTCCTCAGAAATCTGTGTACCTCATTCAGCGCTTCTTTTAAAATGTGCCATACCAAGTAATACATAACAGTAAACTGTCTAAGCTATTCAGGGTTACTGAAGGTGCCAGACAAGGGTGTCTTTGCAGTGTTGGTGTAGCTGTGTTGGTCCCAGGATATAAGAGACACAAGGTGGGTGAAGTAGTATTTTTTTTTTTTTAATTGGGCCAACTTCTGTTTGGTGAAAAAGATAAGCTTTTGAGCTCCACAGAGCCCTTCTCTAAGCCAGACCTGAAGAAGAGCTCTGTGAAACTCAAAAGCTTGTTTGATTCACCAACAGAAGTTGGTCCAATAAAAAAATATTGCCTCACCCACCTCGTGTCTCAGGGATGTCTTATGTCATCCATGATCTTTTTACTGGTAGTGGATTGGGTGATGAAGAGACCAAAGAACAACCAATGGATATACAAAAGGCTTTCACACAGAAGTTAGAGGACCTTGAGTTTGCAGGTAACATCAACTTGCTATCCCATTCCCATGGAGATGTGGAAATCATTTGTTTTGGTTTGCATATCTATGCACAGTTTGGCTGAAAATCAACATCTAGAAAACAAAAAGCATGAGAATCAAAACAAGAAACAAAACACTTTTTGGACTGACCTATAGAAGCAGTTCAATATTTTACATATGTTGGAAGCATTGTAAGTGCAACAGGAGGAACAGGTGAAGACATTAAAGCCAGAATACTAAAAGCCAGGCATGCCTTTTTAACACTAAAGCTGATCTTGAGAAACCAAAACCTTTTACTCTAAACTTAACTTTGAATATTTAACACCATTGTAAAGTCAGTCTCGCTATATAGTGCTGAAACTTGGAGACTTAAGATCTTGTTGTGTATACTTCTAGTTTTCACAAATTGTCTTGGATAAATCCTCAGTGTCAGATGGCCAGAAAAAAATATCTCAGAACTCTGGAAGAGGACAGCACAGAAGTCAGTAGGACAGAAAATTACGGAACGAAAGTGGAGATGGCTAGGACGTACATGGAGAAAAACCCGAACAACAATCAGACAGGCATTGGACAGGAACTCGCAGGGCAAAAGTCGATGAGGTAGACCAAAGATAATATGGAAATGCTCAATAGAAGCATAACTGAATTATCACAATGACTTGGGAGGAAGCTAAGACTGAAGCAGGAGAGCGGCAAAGATGGAAGGCAGTTGTTGTTAAGGCACTATGTTCCTTATGGAATAGAGAATTATGAGGGAGAGAAGAGAGTCCACGTGACCAGTTAGTGCGTGGCAGGCTAATGCACTGTAGATTTACTCTCCGCCTCGCTTGCTGTGCACTAACTCTCCATCTAGACAGGCCGTTAGTGCCATACATGGACTACAGTACGATTGTGGATGCAGCAGCCAGAGTGTTACTTTGCAGCATGACTGCTCTCACTCAGGCTAGGCTAACTTGAGAATGAAATAACTCAAGATAACTCTTCAGTGAAGACATTTCCTCTGTGTCTTGTTCTGAGGTTGATTTAGTGCCAGCCTCAAGAAGCTTGATATCTAGTTAAGCTTTTGATTCCCCGCCTTTAGGTTCGGACCACTAACAAGAGACAGCTTTTTCTTCTAATGGATGCTGCATGCTTCCCCGCCAACTGATGGGTACTTCTAGAGAGTAAAATAGAATTTGTTTTTGCTGTACGCTTTGTAGAAATGTACCGTACACCATTTGGTCCCCCTAACGCTTGTTAATAAAACACATCATGACCACACATGAAAAGAAGGTTGAGAGATAAGAATTTATAGGGAGGTTTTCAAAGACACAAAAGGCAGTCAGGTGTCATTATTCCTTGAAAAATGTTCCCATAAAGATTAGTTTGCGGTCTCTGTCCTAATAGTCACAGCCTTCCATTGGATTAGTCTGGGAGACAGCCATCAATAGCAACTATGCTCCACTTAAACTAATTAAGGTGTTTCTTCTGTTGGCTCGGGAAGAAAGTAAGCAACATCACATTCCTTTCTGTTTTTAATATTTTGAAGGCTCTCAGATTCTATGTTAATAAAAAAAAAAATACCCAACTCTCAAATAGCACTTTTCATCAGCAGATCTCAAAGCACTTTAAAAAACAGGTCAGTATCATTTTACAAATGGGGAAGCTCAGGCACAGAGAAGTGACTTGGCCAAGATCACCAAATAGGCCAGTGGCAGAGCTAGGAATACAACCCAGGTCTCCTGAGTCTCAGACCAATACTTTATCCACTAGGCAACAGTGCCTTATTTGGGGTGGGGAGGGCAGGATGCATAATGACTTAAGGTATAACGAAGAGGAAATGATTAAAAAGCAATGTTTTAAATGCATCCTGTTAACTCTGTGGCTCTTGTTAAGATTTTGACTTTTAATTTTCAGTGCTTGATAAGATTTCAGACTCAGGTAAGCATCTGGAAGCCTGGGTATTTGTCTGAACATATGGACTCCTTACAATCCTCCATCCCACAGAAATTACAGAATTAGAACAGGCTCAGAGATAGGCGATGAGTATGATAAAGAGCAATGAGAACCTAATGTGAAGAGATTGGAAACCCTGGATTATTTACTTTAGAACACAGACAAGAGGATATGATAAACGTGTATATATAATAATGAAATGTATAGGAAGATAATAGCTTCTGTTGTTCTGTCTGAAAAGACAAGAAAAAGGGACAATTCAATGAAATCAAAAGGTGGTAAATTAAAAACTGATAAAATGGATACTTTCCAACATTTTTCATAATTGGACTGTGGAACTCATTCCCATAGAACATTGTTGAGGCCAAGGATTTAGCAAGATTCAAAACGAGGTTGGACATTTATATGGCTAGCAAGAATATCTGCAGTTGTTATAATTACAAAAAAAAAAAAATCTGGAAGGGATATTAAAGCCTGTGCTTCAGGGTTTAAGCCAATCTCTAACAATTAGAGATCAGGATAAGACCTACTATGGGGGGCAGATCTAATCTAGCCCCCTGCTCTGAGGCATAACCAAATAAACCTAGACCATCCCTGACAGGTGTTTGTCTAGCCTGATCTTAAAAATCTCCATGCAGTAGTCTGCAGAGCACCTGAAACAGTAAGTTTGATAGGCATGAACTGCTCCATTCATCTCAATAGGGAGTTAACTCGGACACCAGTTATATTTTAAAAATCACTCATTGTCATCGGCGATCCCTCAATTCAAGGATACTCTACCACAGAAAGAAAAGGAGTACTTGTGGCACCTTAGAGACTAACAAATTTATTTCAGCATAAGCTTTCGTGAGCTACAGCTCACTTCATCGGATCCATGCATCCGATGAAGTGAGCTGTAGCTCACAAAAGCTTATGCTGAAATAAATGTTAGTCTCTAAGGTGCCACAAGTACTCCTTTTCTTTTTGTGGATACAGACTAACACGGCTGCTACTCTGAAACCTCTATACCACGCGTTTACATATGGGTTCTGAAATGACTCAAGAGTCCGATCCTGGAACCAAAAAATCCACCTGCAGTAGGTACAGACATTTCCTGACAGATCTGCCTGCTGGAAGAAAGTTTGTTCTTTTTCCTTCTTTCGCTTTCTTTTCAGCTTTGAGGGCAAGGAACTTTTCCTCAAAGCGGGCCACTGTCTGATGGAGGAGTGGAGCCATTGAGGTTGGTTGGTGGCTTGCTCTTCCCAGCTTGAGATGTCCACATCAGTTTTCTTCGGATACGTTTTCAGGGTGAAGCATTTCCTCTGACCACCATGGGATCTCTGATGATGGGTGAGCTGAGAGTAGTGGACTTGTTTTGGGAGGCGAGACTCTGGCATCCCCACACAATGTCCAGCCTAGCAGAGTTGGTGCATGAGGATCATTGCTTCAATGCTGGTGACATTGGCTTCAGTGAGGATGTGGCATTAGTGCAATGATCTTCCCACTTGATGCAAAGGATCTTCCGGAGGCATTGTTGGTAGTACTGTTCCAGTCTCTTGAGATGCTGTTGATAGGTCACCCATAAAAGAGTGTAGGAAAATGAGAAGTATAAGACAGGCATTGGTACTTTTGAATGTTATTGTTAGAGATCGAGATTAGAAGGATGTCCACATTATGAAGGCCATGCATGGAACCAATGACTGTTTAAAGGTCACTATTTCACTGCTCAAAGCACATAGGGAGTGGAAGTAGATGATGATCTTAAAGCAGGGATAATCTGAGGATCTAGGGATGGGTATTATTGGCCACACTCCTTTATCAATCACTTATTGTGGCCTGGAGTAGAAGGCTGAAACTTTTGCTATGTAGGAAAGAAGGAGACTGCTGTCCTGCCTCTGCTTCTCCCTTGTGGTATCTCTCACTAGCAGTGAGAAGAGAGGAAAGAGCAGATAACCACGAGCCTGCTGCCAGCAGGGCACAATGTCCCCCTCTGGCAGGTGACCATATTTTTCTTCACTAATTTTTTTCAAAAACAAATAGTTCATCTGGCAACCTATGACATTGGCAGGGTTTGGAAACACTGGGACTGTAATCCAAAACTGAGGATAGTCCCATCTAAAAAAGTATCTTAACCCTGAAGTAACGTGGTGGTGACTTCAAATGTTAGAAAAGTGTTTTGTGTAACAAATTGCAAATAGTGAAATTACAGATTGCACTAGTTCAAGTGACTTCTGACATTCAAAACCAAAAGATGCTTAGGGAAAAAACATTCAAACGTTATAATGTTGGCTTTATCATATTTGCCCTACTGAATAATGCCATGAGCTTGGTATTTCCTTTTGGGTAGCTTTTTTTGGTAACTTTTTAACTGTGTAGTTTACTAAATACTTTCATACAATGGTTATGAAAACTATACCTACTACTTTTGAAATTGCCACAGAATTAGACTTGCTAACTGCTGTTTGAATGTTAGGGTGAAGACAGTAAACTTTTCTCCACAAATGTGGCCACTGAGTCAGATGGGAACCTCCAGAATTAAACAATTCATTAAATAAAATGCCAAGCTTATAATGTTCGTCTCTTTAGAATGATGTAATTGCTGGCATTTGACTTGCATACCTCTTGAAATATTAAATTAGTTTATAAACGTGGCAGAGGAGAGCAGCCTATACTTGCCAAATAAAGCTTGGGTATTTTACATCAGCTTAAGCAAGCTAGCCACATTAACTCTTTTGTGTTCTTAAAAGTTATTTGTTTTGTGACTTAAGCAATGAATGAATAGGTTTCTCATTATTACATGTTCATATTTTCAGGGCTAGCAAACATTTTTCCTAGATAGAACTTTTTACTAGAATCATTCAGTAGTATAAAGTGATTTAGGTTAGTAATTTAGGATAAGAAATTTTAGGTATTTGGAAGTGTGTGCATTCCTGGAAAAAAATTTTAATTAAGGTTTTGTAGTTTTGCCTTTCAAAATAAAGGGATGAAATCATTAGTGTTTTACGTTCTCTAAAAAACATTCTTTATGCAGAGAATGTGTATAAAACTTCTTAATGTAAAGCTTAATTTCAATAAAATTAAGATTGAGTTTGACGTTGAATTTCACTTGGATCTAAACTGAGACAGCACTGCATGTAGACATTTAGTAATGTTTAAAATTGCTGCCAGCAAAAACCTGACACAAATATAGTTCACAAAAGAACGATCCCTAAACAAACTCAACTTGAAGTATTTTCTTACGTTCCCAATGGTAAACTCTAATTTGGGACTGCTTTTTTTTAAAGGTAAATAACATTAGACTACCATCAAAATCAAATGATGCATTTGCCCAGACTAAGGTTGTTGTATAGCATTAGAATTTTTTTAGTTCCAATTCACTTCTGTTGATCATTTTCATCTGCTGACTTTCTGCACTGCTTTTTTTAATTGTAATATGCATTTTGAATAAGTATTGCTACTTTTGTTTATATCTGATAAATTCAGATTATCAAGAATAAATGAACATGAATGCTCAGTTTTGTTGAGAGCTTCAAACTTTTTATGTTTTGAAAAGTTGTGTGCTAAAATTAAAGGTGGTACAAATAATATAAATCCCTTGAAAATTAAAAAATTCATAATGGGAATGTGGATGAAATTGCATAATAGTAAACACTACACTGTATTTTCTTTGGTACATTGTTTTAAAAAAAGTGTTCTGTAACTGCAGAAACTTTCTTTTGTGATGAAATCCTTCCTTTGGCAATATATAATCTATGTTTTGATAACTGAAGAATGCTATAATTAATTCACGAAATCATAATGTTGTTCAGCCTCAATGACATGGGAGTGTACTTAAATTACAGTTTATTTCACATAATTTGAACACATTTTATCTCTAATTACTGCTGTTCCTACTTGGTAAAACCCTTATTTTCAGTATATGATAGTAAGGAATTTCCAGCGCAAGCTATCCTGTCAGATGGCTTGGAAACATTTTTTGTACATGTTCACTAGACCAACAAAGCAAAAAAAGCCTTTTTGTGGTGGTTCTCCTGTAGTTGTCTGTCCTCCATTGTGTGGGTTTAATGAGTAGAAGTAATGTGGCCTTAAGGCATGGGTTGTCAATTATTTTTTGTCAAAGTCCATATTTCTTGGTCAAGGTATTCCAGATTCCAAATTAATAATTAAAAATTATAATAATAATTTAATAATAATACGAATAATTAAAAAACCCCGATAATGATAGTAAGTAGATAAAAAGATTTTGAGGTCCATTCAAAAGTGTCTGGCAGTCTAGATTTGGCCCACAGTGTGCCTATTGACTACCCCTGCCTTAGGGATAGGGCACTGGACTTCAACTCAGGAGATCTGTGTTCTGTTCCTGGCTTTTCCACTGACCTGCTGGGTGACATTGGGCAAATCATTTCTCCTATGTGCCTATCTTTCACCATGTGTGAAATGGTGGTGATGATATTTTGTAAAGTGCTGGAGGTCTGCTGTTGAAAAGTGGTATAAAAGTGTGTTGATGTTATGGGCTCTTCAATCTAGCAGACAAAGGTATAATGTGTACATTCTTAACAGTGAGGGTAATTAACCATTGGAACATTTTACCAGTGTTCATGGCGGATTCTCCATCACTGGCAATTTTCAAATCAAGATTGGTAGGGCCTAGGAGTCCCCAGTCATGGCTCAGGAACCCATTGTTCTAGACGCTGCAAATACATAAGAGTCCCTGCCTAATAATTTAGTAAAGGTGGTGCAATGTGCCCAAATACTAATGAAGACCTTCACACTTCACTCTGCACAGAACAAGTCTTCAGTGTCTTAGGTAAATAAAACTTTAACTTCAGGAGCTACCTGAACACACATACAAGTTATCTTGTATGGACTGAGAAAGTAAGATATTGCTATTAACATACTACTTTTAAAGTTTCCAATTTTTGTGAATAAGTAATAGCCCCTAACATGTGGTGGTGGTGGTATTGTAGCAGTTGCTAGGTAGACTTTTTTCATCTTCATCTGGCCAAGGGTCTGAAACAGTTTTTTTTTATGCTGACCTTACCGCAGTCATCTATGCTTTTGTCACCTCATAATTAGATTACTGCATTGTGCTTTACATTGGACTACACCTTAAATCAACCCAGAACTAAACATGGTGCAGAATTCTTAGGCTTGCTTGTTAAGCGGTGTATCTTCTCAATGCTCTGTGATCTGCATGGCTGCCTGTTGGTTTGCAGATGGAATATTTAACACATTGGTTTTAATATACAAAGTTCTGTTTTAGGACCAATGGTGACGTTTCTCTTGGAAAGCTTCAGCAAAATATGTTCAGACATTTTTGAAGTGTGTTGTTTATGTTTAGTATACATACACTTCAAAGTCCTGTCAGAAGGTTGTGGGCATATAAATCAATAACTGAACCAATTTGGTTGAAACTTGGTCCACTTCCTCACTGAGATCCAATGAACAAGTAAAATATTAAATTGGTTCAGACATGATTGGTGGAAGCTTTTTTCAGATTTTCCAAGCAGAATTTTCTTTGTTCGGTCTATACCTGAGAACCTTGGAGTTGTAAATACTACATAGACTTTACGACATTTCTTTTTTTGTTTGCATGAAAGAAGTTCTTAATTCCAGGAGCTTTCAAGGACTTTGAGGCTTGGAAACACTAAAGGGAGAAATAGGTAATATTGTCCCAGAAGGGTAAGCACATGGCTGGGAACCCAGAACTCATGTATTATTTCCCACCTCTGCCACTCAGCAGCCTCAATAGTACTTTGCTTTACAAACACTAGTTATGCGTCACAGCACTGCTTTGAGGAAAGGTAAGGTAAATATCACCCCAGTTTCACAAATGGCGAAACTGAAATGCAGTAATGAAGTGACTTGACTGGAAGATGTTGTGGTGTACTGGATTATGTATAAGCCTAATAGTCTGGAGAGCTGAGATGTAGTCTACTTTTCTCACAACGATTGTTCTGGTTACTTGAATACGTCACTTAACCTCTCTCTACCTTGTTTTTCACTAATGGTAAGTGGGGTTTGTTATACTTTGCTAAAATGCTTTTAGATCTATAGATGAAAAACACTACAGGAAACAAGGCCCCATGTACACCAGAGAAAGGTTCCTGCTTTTGGGTACTTCAGACTGGAAATTCTGTGGCAGTCTTTTTTAAAGTAAAATATAACTGTTCTAGCCTTAATATGAAATCACTACGGACACCCCTTTGTATTTACTTTGAGAATTCAATTAGTGTAGCTGTCCCACACTTTTACTTGACACATTTTTGTAATTGTAACAGTGTATGGAATTTTGGGGACTGGATTGGCAATAGTTGGGAGGCAGTTTAGGGCACTGTCCCAAGCAAGTATGTGTTTCTGCCGAAATGATCAGCAGTGAAATAGTTAACAAAATTGACCTTTCACTTATTTTTGTTTCACATTTAACATCCAAATAAAGGTAAATGGGAGGAGTTCATACCTTTCAGACACTTTCTAGTTGTCTGCAGACCTAGGGAGGTAGCACTGCATCAGTTTACACTCAGTTCACCTTTCAGAGTCCCAGCCAGGAAGGCTAGGTTTTATTTTTTGTTAAAGAATGCTTGGATTCATAGAGCAGTGAGTTCCACTGCAAATTTCTCAACCACAGAATAGCAGAATGCATGAGGCTCTGTCTTTATTTTATCCCAGTCTTATAGATGGGGGCAACCAAGTCTGAGAGGTTTTCTGATTTGCTGGGATGTTAGGGATGGTCATGGCAGTGGCTTAGGCCTGCATCTTAGTAGGGAGGAGATGCAGATTCTTCTCTTTCTAGCTCTACTGCTGACTGTGTGAATTTGGACAAGAGACCTAAATTTTCTGTGTTTCTGTTTGTCCATCTGTAAAATAGGGGTTAATTGTTGTTTACCATGAGGATTAATAAATGATTATACAATGGTTTGAAAATGTAAAGCTATATGTAAATGTTATATTCAAAAATGGCAAGTGGGATGACACAGGAAATTATAGGCCAGGTTAGCCTGATATCTGTCATAGGCCAAATAATGGAAAAGCTGATATGGGAGTTAATTAATAAAGTATTACAGGATGGAATATAATGTTCATCAACATGGTCTTATCTCAAAGAATGAAATCAGGTTTTACAAGTTTGGTTGATAATGGTCACTGTGTATAGCTTTTGTAAAGCATTTGACATAGGATAACAAGACATTTATGATTTAAAAAAGGGATTCTGTACAACATCAATAAAGCAGCCATTAAATGGATTAAGAACTGGCTAATTGACAGGTATCCAAAAGTAGTTGTAAGTGGAATCATTGAATAGGAACATTTCTAGTGGAGTTCCTCAGGTATCCTATCTAGGTCTAAAATTTTTATCAAAGATCTGAAAGTATATAAAAAAAATCACTGCTAATAAAATATGCCGATGACATAAACATTGGCAGAGTAGTAAATGATGAGGACAGGGATGTCGGAGATCTGGACGGCCTGGGAAATTGGGTCTGTTCAAACAAAATGCACTTTAATACAGCTAAATGTGAAATGATAAATCTAGAAACAATGTGGACCATAACTATTTAATGGGGGACTGTATCCTAGAAAACAGTGACTCTGAAAAAGATTTAGGGATCATTGTGGACAAATTACATGAGTGCCTTTTGTCATGCTGTAGCAAAAAGGGCTAATATCCTTGGATATATAAGTGGGGGAAATAGGTTATTTTATAAGTGTGTACAAAGCTATTTCAAGAGCTAGTGGCTGAAGGTTAAAGACAGACAAATTCAATTAGAAACAGAGCACACATTTTTAACAGTGAGTATGTTTAACATATCAAGGTGCTGGTTTAATCTACCTATCAAGGGAAGGGGTGGATTCTCCATCTCTTGATATCTTAAAATCTCAATACAGATATGACACTGGTAGGCAGCTCTTGCCAAGGCTGTAAGTGTCAGCTGAGCACTGACAAATTCACAGCCAGAAACCAGACCAGCTCACCTGTGTGTTAGTATGGTTCAAGAAAGATGTTAGGCTTGTAAGGATGTGTTTTAGTGTTTAAGACTCTCTCTAAAATGCTTGTAAGTTGCTGCATGCATTAATCTTACCTGTAATATCTGTATCCCACACTACAAAGTAGTATGTAAGTTTTGCTCTATAACTAAAAATGCCTGTTCTGAACTTGTGAACTCAGGGAGGAGGAACAGTTCTCCCACCCATCAAGAAGATCTGTCCAAACTAAATGGGCCACCGTGAAACATCACAATACAAAAACTGGGCTGATGGTGCTCTTACACCCATGAAGGTGCTACATATGAGAGACCACATTCCATCAGCTTGAATTCTGGAAGAAGAAAATGATAGCTGACATGAAAATTCTTCATCTCTTTGCCATTTGGACTCTGGCTGGAGCTAGGAACCAAAAGTAGAGATCCCCAGGTTTAGCCCTAAAAGATGTTCAGTGCTGACAGATTACTACATCTGTCACCTTTTTAGAACTATAGACTGTAATTGATTGGTGTATATGTCACCTGCTTTAACCTATAAATAACTCTCATTTCTTTTTCCTAATTAATAAATCCTTAGTTAGTTTACTATAGGAGTGGCTACATGTGTTCTTTGATATGAGATGTACAGCACTAATTGACCTTGAGTAAGTGACTGGTCTCTTGGAACTCGGACCAACCTGAAAATTTTGTAATTTTTGGTGTAAGTGACCATTTATCACAAGTCCAGCTTGCCTGGGTGGCAAGATAGACTGGAGTGCCCAAGGGACTGTCTGTGACTCCGTGGTAAGACTGTTATAGTTAGGACCCTGCCAAAATTCACGGTCGTGAAAAACAATTTACAGACACTGAAATGAGATCTCCCCCGTGAAATCTAGCTGCTAGTCTGCCAAGCTGGGAAGGGACGGGACTTCCTCTTCCCGTGCATGGACTGATCTCAGGGGGAGATCAGACCCGCCTCTTGTACCACCCTGGGCTGCAGGAAGCTCTGCAGCTGTGCTGCTTCAGATGCCTGGAGGTTTGTCTGATCTCCCCCGGGCTGCTGGGAGCGTTCCAGCCAGGGGCTCCTAGTTGCTAGTCCCAGCTGGGCTGGGACAGGACAGGTCTGATCTTCCCCCTTGCCCCCGAAAAGCAGCGGTGCAGGAGAAGAGGAAGTCCTGTTCCTCCCCAGCTAGGCTGTGACTAGCAGCTAGGAGCCCTCTAGACTGGGGTGCTCCTAGCAGCACAGAGGAGATCAGACCCACTTCAACCTCCAGGAACCTCCCACCAGCTGCAGGCAGTTCCACAGCTGCTGCCTTCAGAGCCCAGCGCTGAAAACAGTGTAGAAGTGAGAGTGGCAATCCTGTAACCCCCCAACAGTTTCGTGACCCTGCCCCTTGGCCTCCTTTTGGATTGGGACCCCCACGGTTACAACACCATGAAATTTCAGGTGTAAACATCTGAAAATATGAAATTGACCAATTTTAAAACCCCCTGGCCATGAAATTGATCAAAATGGACCATGAATTCGGTAGGGCCCTAGTCATAGTACTTCAGGACTCCATGTTTTTTACTGGGTTGGTGAAATCTAATTGTAGAACATACCACCAGTTTGGTTTGTCTGCCCTGCCTTTTGACAGTCTGCCCTGAGTTTGGCACTCGTGGTTGTGAACCACTCCAGACAGCATGACAACTGGATGAAAATCTATAGGCTGTGTTGTGCAGGAGGTCTGACAAGATGATCTAATGGTCCCTTCTGGCCTTAAACCCTATGAATTATTAGGTTCTTGCAGCGTGGAGGACAAAGAGTAGCACTGTATGTGTGAGAGGCAACATCCCACATTAAAAAGCTTTTCACAGTGTCTTGTATTGGAAGGTTGTTAGTGGATTATAAAGTGAGAAGAGCGGAGGGGAATTGTTGGAGGCAAGAATGTTTGATGAGAGCATTTTCTTCAGAGGTCAAAGATGTTTTAAAAGGGAAATGAAAGAGAAGTTACACAATGTAGCAATGAAGTTTGTTGATTCTATGGGACAGAATAGTTTAGCAATTTAAACAGCAGGCTGGAAATATTCAGGCTCCCTGGAGCCAGAGTTACAAATCTAGGAGGGCTGGCTAATTCTTTCTTTCTTCAAAATAGCTAATTTGAGTTCCATGTTACTCAGTGGATTTTCCAGAAAAGAGCTTAAAAATTTACCCCTGTCTGATTTTAGTGGACTTTCAATAGCGTGGGGTGCAGTTTGTAAGAGCAGGAGTATGCTCCAATGGCATCATATTTCAATACACTATTATGCAAAGTAAATAAAAATATATGATCTGTCCATCCCCTGAAAAGTTTAGTCTGAGACATGATGTAGTGTGAGTAACAAGCTATGATTTGGGGGGATAAATGAGTTGGTCAAAGGAAGGACAAGGGTTACAATAGTAACATAGTGTGGTTACTGTGCTTTGGTATATACATGTCTTGATCCATTTAAATTCCAGATCATTAATTTACAAGTTTTGTTTCATTTTTTCCCCTCTATTGATTTTTTTTTTAAAGAAAAAATCTGGGGGCTGAAAAATAGCGTTCTTGTAATGTTAATGATGGGAAAAGCAGAATCAAGGTTGAAAGTTCAGCCTTAACTGCTCCTTGTGCAGGAAATAAGTATTTTGGACCTTTAAACCATGATGATTAAATGTATAATTACTATGCAAATCTCCATTTTTATGTTAAGTTTTGAGTGTTTAACAGTGTGACATTAACCTGTGTTTTTGCATTTCATTTTAATTCAAAGGAGGAAATTCACCTTCCATACTACTTAAACTCTGTGGTGGAGGCTGCAGTGAGGGGGAAGGAATGGGTAGAACAGCTTTGCAATTGGGCTTCTACATCTACCCATGTACTTCAGATACTGTTACTTATAAGTTTGCCTGAATGTGTTACATCTTTCTAAAGAATTATTAGTACTAGTAGTATTACTGTAGTGCATAGGAGCCCTAGTCATGGACCAGCACCCCATTTTGCTGGGCATTGTGCAAACACAGAACAAAAAGATGTTGACTGTAATTCTTGTATTGCCCTGGTAAGAATATAATTCAGCAATGCGGGAGTTTCTCTCGCTTGTTAATTTATATAGAGAGAAATTTGCTGGAGTTCTATAAGGGCTTTAAGAGCAGTGATTAAAATGTACAATGCTAACTTAAATTGTTCCCGGCAGAAAGTAGTCTTCTCTAATGAGGAAAAAAGACACAAAGATGAAACCCAGGTTATTTTAAAACCTACTGTCCCTCTGTGGAGTCGCAGGGACTGTTACTAAAATAGATATGTGGCTTGGCAAGTATAGAGCTGCTGAAGTCTGGATTTTTATTCCCCTGTCTTTCCCCTAAATGCTATTCCTATTTATACATTGCTCCAATTCTGCAGTAATATGCAGTTGGTTAAAGTGAGAGTTGAGAATTGGATGATATCACATGACTGAACATTACCTTAATGTAAATTTTTTCATCTTTCAGGGTATTATTGCTTCCTTTTTTCACTTGTAACTTTTTATGTAAAACTTTAAAAGAATCCCAAACCTAAGTAAGAATTTGGAGTCACTTGGCTATCAAATTCAAATTTGTTAAAATGTATACTATACTTTATTTGAATAAACCGATTGGCACTGTTTTGAAAGATAGATTTTGATTTCACATCTGGTAAAATAGTTTTGCAGAAATAGTTTGGGTGTTTTTTATTTTGTTACAATAGAATCTTAATGAGATTCCCATCTGTAGAAATTCATGTAGATTTGGATCACAATAGGTGTCACAGGATTTGAATTTGTAAATTGTGCCATGACAAAATGTTTTTCTGCTACTTCAGATACACCATCCCAGACTGATGTCACACTCTCCTTTTCTCTTGTTGATCAGGCAATCAGCAGGCCATTTGGAAAATAAACATGTTACTGGCACCAAGATCCTTGGAAACAGGGTTCAACAATTGAACCCAACTGATGTCTGTTGTAGATTTTGTTTCTAATTGGAAAATATTAAACCCTTTATGTGGACCATAGCTGGATTATTTTTACTGAACTATATGTCCAGCCCTACTTGGAACTTTTCCCCATGAGTTGCCAATATACACTCTGCCTCTTTGTAGCGCAGCACATGTCTCAGAATGGTAACACGCTGCAACTGTCAGAGTACGTCTGTTCTAAACTAAATTTCCAGCTTTTTCAGATGAGACAGAAATGGGGGCTCAAACCTAATCATGACTTTAGACTATTCAGCCATAAACTGTTAGTTTCCTGAAGTGCCCTTTTCTGAGCTGGCCTGAAAAGAGTCCTTCCCTACTAAGACCTCTACAGAATCTAAACATATTGACAGGAAATAGCAAGATGAGACTGAACAACTATTTAAAAAAAAAAAAAAAATCCAGTTAATACATTTGTGGAAAAATAATCTGAAGCACGGAAACATAATGGGCGAAAGATACTTAGGTATTACTGCTTTCTAAGCACCAGAGTGGACAGCTATGTAGGTACAAATCTGTAATACAAGGTGATGGCAAAAAATTCGGTACACTTTTTCAAATTGCATTGAGTCTTGTCACCTAACAGTCTAAGCAACGTGCCTCTGTGTCATTAGTGAGACTTCACCTAGAATACTTTATATTTTCTGGACAATGAGGTGCTATCCATCGATCTATGTTCTAATATTCAGAGTAACAGCCGTGTTAGTCTGTATTCACAAAAAGAAAAGGAGTACTTGTGGCACCTTAGAGACTAACCAATTTATTTGAGCATGAGCTTTCGTGAGCTACAGCTCACTTCAGTTCCGATGAAGTGAGCTGTAGCTCACGAAAGCTCATGCTCAAATAAATTGGTTAGTCTCTAAGGTGCCACAAGTTCTCCTTTTCTTTTTGTTCTAATATTGTCATTCATCATCATAGTTCCTCCAAATACCAGAAAAGTGTTATCTTTATCAGAGGGAATTTTAGGGTGGATCAAGAAAAATGATTAAAAGGCTAGGTTGGTTTATTTAAGAGGGAAGACATATGCCGTGGATGATTGGGGAATATAGTTGATAACTAAGTATTTGAAAGATGTAAACACTAAGGAGGGAGAACAATTAAATAGCATATGGGAATATAAGTAGGACTAATGGAATGAAGCCAAACAAAAAATGTTGACTGAATATCAGGCAGAATTTCCTACCAGTGAGGTCTCTTAGACTTTGTAATTGTCTCCCAAGGTAAGTGTTGACATACGTTTCCTCTGAACCATCTAAAGCTGTGCTGGAGAAGACAGCTGAGAATATATTTTAGTTGAACACTCCTGCTTTGGTATAAGGATCTCCATCTCTAATTTATGTGGTTGCCTAGTCTGTCAGGTTTTTTGTTTTAGTTTTTCCAATTTGAGGCTATTTTATGAAACACATTCTAATCTACGTGTAGATTGTATTCTCCAAGTCAAGGACTGTCTTCATCTGTTTTTGGAAATCACTCCACACGCTATAGACTGCACTGCATTCAACGTAATCATAATCAATATAAATATAATTAGGAAGGCCAAAAAATAATTTGAAGAACAGTTAGCCAAAGACTCAAAGTAATAGCAATTTTTTTTAAGTACATCAGAAGCAGGAAGCCTGCTAAACAACCAGTGGGGCCACTGGACAGTCGAGATGCTGAAGGAGCACTCAAGGACGATAAGGCCATTGCAGAGAAACTAAATGAATTCTTTGCGTCAGTCTTCACAGCTGAGGATGTGAGGGAGATTCCCAAACCTGAGCCATTCTTTTTAGGTGACCAATCTGAGGAACTGCCCCAGATTGAGGTGTCATTAGAGGTGGTTTTCGAACAAACTGGTAAACTAAACAGTAATAGGTCACTTGGACCAGATGGTATTCACCCAAGAGTTCTGAAGGAACTCAAATGTGAAATTGCAGAACTACTAACTGTAACCTATCATTTAAATCAGCTTCTGTATCAAATGACTGGAGGATAGCTAATGTGATGCCAATTTTTAAAGAGGGCTCCAGTGGTGACCCTGGCAATTACAGGCCTGATTTCAGTACTGGGCAAACTGGTTGAAACTACAGTGAAGAACAAAATTGTCATGCACATAGATGAACATAATTTGCTGGGGAAGAGTCAACATGGTTTTTGTAACAGGAAGTCATGCTTCACCAATCTACTAGAATTCTTTGAGGGGGGTCAACAAGCACATGGACAAGGGGGATCCAGTGGATATAGTGTACTAAGATTTTCAGAAAGCCTTTCACAAGTTCTCTCACCAAAGGCTCTTAAGCAAAGTAAGCTGTCATGGGATAAGAAGGAAGGCCCTCTCCTATCTTTTAACCAGTTACCAATCCATGAAACAATGGGTAGGAATAAATGGTCAGTTTTCAGAATGGAGAGAGGTAAATAGTGGAGACCCCTCCAGGGGTCTATATTGGGACCAGTCTTATTCAACATATTCATAAATGATCTGGAAAAAGGGGTAAACAGTGATGTGGCAAAATTTGCAGATGATACAAAACTACTCAAGATAGTTAAGTCCCAAGCAAATTGGAAAGAGCTACAAAAGGATATCACAAAACTGGGTGACTGAGCAACAAAATGGCAATGAAATTCAGTGTTGATGTGCAAAGTAATGCACATCTGAAAATATCATCCCAATGATGCATATAAAATGATGGGGTCTAAATTAGCTGTTACCACTCAAGAAAGATCTTGGAGTCATTGTGGATAGTTCTCTGGAAACATCCACTCAATGTGCAGGGCAGTCAAAAAAAAAAAAAAAAAAAGGGCAAACAATGTTGGGAATCATTAAGAAAGGGATAGAAAATAAGACAGAAAATATATTGCCTCTGTATAAATCCATGGTACGCCCACATCTTGAATACTGTGTGCAGATGTGGTAGCCCCATCTCAAAAAAGGCATATTGGAATTGGAAAAGGTTCAGAAAAAGGCAACAAAAATGATTAGGGGTGTATGGAATGACTGTCATACGAGGAAAGATTAATAAGATTGGGACTTTTTAGCTTGGAAAAGAGACGGCTAGGGGGAGAGATGATAGAGGTCTATAAAATCATGACTGGTGCGGAGAAAGTAAATAAGGAAGTGTTATTTACTTCTCATAACACAAGAACTAGGGGTCACCAAATGAAATTAATAGTCAGAAGGTTTAAAGCAAACAAAACAAAGTGTTTTTTTTTCCACACACAATGCACAGTCAACCCGTGGAACGCCTTGCCAGAGGATGTTCTGCAGGCCAAGATTATAACAGGGTTCAAAAAAGAACTGGAGGTTAGGTCCATCAATGGCTATTAGCCAGGATGGGCAGGGTTGGTGTCCCTAGCTTCTGTTTGCCAGAAGCTGGGAATGGACGACAGGGGATGGATCACTTGATGATTACATGTTCTGTTCATTCCCTCTGGGGCACCTGGCATTGGCCACTGTCGGAAGACAGGATACAGGGCTAGATGGACCTTTGGTCTGACCCAGTATGGCCGTTCTTATCTGAAATTAAAATTTCAAATGCCATTTCTGCTTGGTATTTTAATGTTCAAGCTTGACTTCTGGTTTCCTAACTAAGGGTTATGCCTACTTTAAAGGTATTTAATTATAATAGGATTTATCAGTTATGCTAAATATCATCACCATTTCAGATTCAAATATTACTTATTTTAAAGTTTGTGTTTAAAATACGTTGATTGCTAAATACACACATTAAGGAAACATTTCATTTTCCTTTCTAATATCAAAATTTGCTGTGTGTTATTTAACTTTTGGTGACACAAATCTTTAAGTTTGACACCTGTCACTAATCTTTTTAATTTTTTTTTCCCACTGAGCACTGAAGAAATCTACTTTCATATAATATCCAGCTTGTTGACTGGATGAATGAATTGGCAAGCAGGTGATATACAGGAGAAAAATTGGGTTGGGGAAAGGTTACATTGAAGAAATGAGGAGAATGAAAAACAGAAAAAATATATAAAAATATAGAAGGATTATCAAGGAAAGAGGTGTTGAATTACAGTGGGAAAATGGGAATATTTAGATATAAAGGGGAAATTATATTTCTGTAGATAAGTTCAAAACTAAAATTATTTTCAGAATGTTTTTAAAATGCTACTGCTTGTGAAAGGTGTTAACTTGATACCCCTGGAAACTAAAGTCTTCTGTTTATACATAGAATGAATACAGCAGTGGACATACAAGCTTCCCTACAGTCCTGATTAAGTGCTTGGACCCTGTCCTGGAAGAGAGCACTGCTCAGAATGAGAGAATATGCTTTCTATGCCAATTTCATCCTTAGCTTCTGTGCAGAGGTTGCCAATAAGGAAGCCAGCTTTCGGTTCTTTAAGTATTTGTCTACATGGATCCAACTCCTAATGCATGTGCACATAAGTTAGGAATCTTTTGGCCAGCAGTGGCCGTTGGAGTTGTGCCTGCATCCTGAATGTTCTTGCCCCTTCCCCACAAATCTGAGGGCAGAAAGGATTGGAGTGAACCCAACTGTTGCTCAGGTTCTCCTTGCTGCCCGTGGCAGCACGGCAGAACCCCTGTTGTGTGTGCCTGCTTTGCTGAAACCAAGTTATAATTAGTGATTAGACAGTGGTGGTGTTAGATAAGTACATGACTCTTAGGACTTCTACATACTAGCACTTATTTTGGTATAACTTAAATTGCTCAGGAGTGTGAAAAAGCCACCCTTATGAGCTACGTAAGTTACACCGACCTAAGCGCCAATGTGGACAATGCTATGTTGACAGGAGAAGTTCTCCATAGAGCATCTGCACTAGCAGCGCTAGAGGGGTGCTGCTACATCAGTAGAGCTGCAACACTGCGGTGATTCTAGTGTAGACTAGCCCCTTAGTTGGCCTATTGGCTTTAACAGAAAAAAAGATGTTGCTATGTTTTACTCATTTTTCATATTTAGGCTCAGAGCCCCCTATCCTATTACTAGGACTCAAGCAATTGTTATGGAAGCTAAATTTCCAGGGTTTAAGACATGCCCCTCTGATGCTTCTGTGCCACTCAGTGATGGGCGTTCTAACTGCCTGTTTTATGTAGGCAATGGGTATATCCATAGAGCAAGGGTTATCTTCTACTCTTTCCAAGCAGACTCAAAGACTAGGGATGCCTTCTAAAGTTATTTCTTCTGAAGCGCTCCATGAAAGCCTTTTTGGACAGGGAGAAGGAGGATACAGCTAAGGCTTAGTCTTCCCTCCAGTCCCTCTAAGCTAGGGGCCCAGTAAGCAGTGATTCCACCTTGGGCTCCAGGGTTGAAACATCTGAGACTCCAGTTAGTGACTTCACTCCATTGTTGACTTCTTCAGGAAGGGGTAGGAAAATGAAATATAGATCTCGAGATAAGATGAGATATAGGTCTCTCTGTTCAAGACCCTCGTAACTGAGACATAGTTCAGTATGTAAGATTTGTCTCAAGCTCCACAGCTGAAGATCAGCCAGTGGCCTAAAATGCGACTCTCTGGCCCTTTGGTATCACTTATGAAAAGAGTGTATGCAGTATTGACTAGATCTACTGTGTGCCTCTTTATGGCACTTACTCTGGCACCAGCTTTTTCATTACCCACCAGTACAGGCCGTTTTGGCCCCTACGTGGCACCAAGTGACCTGCCTGTGGGCCTGAACCAAAATCCCCATTGTTGCCCTGTACAATGCCAACAGTGCTAACAAGTCTTCAGTCACCAAAACCACAGCACCACGTACAGCAGTTGAAGTACAATCTACTTCCCCTACCCAATTAGAAGTGATGAGGGAGTGGTCTAGCACAGAAAGTGTAGTCCCATCACTGGAAGATGTGTATTCCTTTTCATCTTCTCCACTGGAAGACATGGTAGAGACTCCTCTTGTGTTCATCCCCCTTTCCCTCCATGGGCATCACACTGGGAGCTTGGGTCTCACAAAGAACAGGCCCCCTTGTATCTTCTGTCCATCAGTCCGGTAATAAATATATGCTATGGGTCATGGTGCTACTGGGCACCCTGGGCTAGGCAGCCATGTGTCCACAATCCATCTTCTGCTCTCCTTTTAGGGCAAAACACCTTTCCCATAAGAATTAGGAGGATCAACAGGCAGAAATTGAGAAGCAGTTGATCCTGGTAGAAATTTCATCACCCCTTCATCCCTACTTCCGAAGTGGCTGTCATTCCCTCCATGCCTGGTCCAACAGATGATTTTAAGGTGTTCATGGACCCTTTGCATCCCCAGGAATAAGGCAAGAGAAGTCCCACAAGCCACTAGAGATTCTGCTTCTTTTCATGCCTGGTAGATTTGCCATGTTTATTAATGACTGACTGTTAGAATTGCAAAGATTTGTGGCAGACTCCATTGTTAGTACCTGCCAGTTCGAAGAGCGTGGATAGATGGTACCAAGTTCCTCTCAAAGGGTTTAAGGACTTTTATTTGTATTCAATGCCAGGCTCACTTGTTGCCATGACGGTTCAGGAAAGATCCAAGCAGCAAGGGCCCCTAAAACAAAAGGAAAAGAACCCTAAGGTTGGATCTGTTTGACAGAAAAATTTGCTCCTCTCCTGATCTCCAGATATGCATTGCCAACTACTAGTTGCTTCTGACAAAATATGACTTTCTGCACTGGGATGTGATTGTGTCTGTTTATGGAAAGACTTCTGCAGGAGCACATGGAAGAATTAAAATTCATCATGCTAGAGGGTCTGCTAATAGCTAGAAATTCCCTACAGGCTGCTTTGGATGCATCTTATTCAACTGTATGCACCCTGGCCACATTGGTGGTGATGCAAAGATCCTCGTATATGTGGTTTATTTTGTAAAAGTACCCTTAAAAATAGGTAGGTGAGGCTTAAATTGTTGCTGCTGGAAAAGTCCATGAAGCCTTCCATTTCTGACTCGGAGAAACCTGGAGCAAATCATTCTCACTCTGCTTTGGCACCGGCTAACTGTGGCTCAGCTTTCTAGTTCCCATGCTGCCTCCTCGCACAAACCCCACTCCTCTGCTGCCTCAGTAACTTCTGAGAGAGGAAGAAAAGAGTACCGCTCTGGTGGAGGATCAAAGTATAGGTCACTCTCACCAACCCTGAGCAAAGGACTTAAAAGTTCTCAGGCTCATCCAAGAGTTACAGCTCAAAGTCCTATTCTGGTACACCAACATCAAAGAGCAGTGTCACTGATAGATCCTTTAATCAACAAAGCCCACACTATTTCCAGTACAATGCCAATACTGTACACATCAGCACCACCTTTAACATCCACCACTTCACCCCAATACCAATCACAACCTTCACAGTATCAATGGACATTACAGCACTGGATGTCTCAGCACCATGTATTCAAAGCCTTTCACTGTACCAGCTGATCTATTCATAGCTCCGGAGTCTCCTCTGTTGGAGTGCTTAAGAGATTTGATCTCCAAGCTGCTGTGGGGAAGGCGAAATGTTATACACTTGATGGGGTAAGAGCATCATCATATTACTCTCACCAGACAAAATTATTCAGGAATGAATGTGGAATGTTCATGCCTTTGTTGATAGCATTAAGGGTCAGGCAGTATCCTTACAGGCTTTATCAAAATAGGTTTCCAACCTTATAAGAGCATGTTACAAGTTAGCCAGATTAGAGCCACCCACCACATTGGAGCTTATTCTACTTGAGCACAGACAGTCTCAGCTGCATGTTTCAAGAATGTCCCTATTTTTGAAATTGTAGGGCAGCTACACTGAGCTCCGTCCAGACTTTTACCGGGCACTGTTCTTTAATGGAGGCTTCCAGATTGGAAGCCAGTTTTGGTAGGGCTGTTTCTACAGTCATTGTTTTAGTAGGATGCCTAGCACTCACCTCCAAGCCAACAGGTAACTGCTTGTTAGTCACCAAGAGTGGGATCCATGTGGACAGATACTTGAAGAAAGAATGGTTACTTACATTAACTGTCGTTCTCCAAAACATGTTGTCCACGTAGATCCCATGGCGTGCCCTCCTTTCCTGATACTTCAGAGTCATACTCCTCTAGGATTCTGTATTGATGAAATTACTGAGGGACTATTGGGCCCAGTCTGCCCTTAATGCCCTTAGGTGAGGGCGTGCAAAGATAGCTAGAGCTCAATCTTGGCCCCAGTGGACACTGCTGGCCAAAATAATCCTATCTCATGCACGTGGGGTGCGGGCACACTAAGAGTAGTATCCACATGGAGGACACATCTTGAAGAATCACAGTTATTGTAAGCTACTGTATTGCTTTATTGAAGCAGTTATGCTGGTCAGTTTTGTGAGGTGGGTACCTATCCACTTTAAACTGGGATCAGCAACTCATTTCATATGGACCACTGAACTATCATTTGATGGTACTGAACTGGGATCTATATTCTATTACCAGTGTAAACAACTAGCAAGTCCAAATGCGGACTTAACTATGGTCTGTTTTTCATAAAAGTTTGATTTTACCATTGGGATGAAAATGCTTAGTCTTTTTTTAGACTGCATCTACTGTGGACAGATAAACCAGCATACCAATTCTGCAGTCTGTTGTATTGAACTACACCCATAGGATTAGGTCTTTAGTTGTGTTTTTTTTTTTTTTTAAAGCAGAGTTAATCTACTTTTGTAGATAATGGCACCAGTATCTGTACAGCCACATTGCGTAGGATGTCATGCTATGTGTATTGTATCAAAGAACAAGTCTTTTTAGTGTGCTTTAAAAGGTTCAAACTAGGAAGTGACACTTTGTAGTATTTGCTGGGGAATTAGCAGACAATTCTGTACCTGCTAAAACTATTGCTATTGCATGGAAAATATATAGGGTGGGGAAAGAACTCTTTTGAGTTTTGGAATAGGCTTTGTGAAGTATTTCTGTCAGGGAAACCAATGTTATGATAAGACTGTTATCAATTTAAACTGAAAGTATGGTTTTACAAAACTTTAAGTTTGAATATAAACCTTAATGTGAATAGAAATGTTTCCTTGTGTTAAATTTCAGTGCAGTGGTGTTTTTAAAATTTTAATCATTTTTCTGAATTGTTGTAAATGACTTCCACCCATGAACCCAAATGACATCATAGTAACCATAGAGTTAGAAGGAACTGCAAGGGTCATCTAGTGTAACCCTCTACCAAGATGCAGGATTTGTTGTGTCTAAAAAACTATCCACAATAGATGGCTTTTGAAAAGCTTCTACAACATGATTTTAGAACGCTAATGGAATGTTACTGAACCAGAAAAATGAAACTGATAAGAAAATTGAAGTTAAACTAACTGGTAAATTTTTCATGGTCTAGGCTGAATGAAATTGCAAATGTAAACTATTCCGCTTTACTTATCTGAAGATGTCTGTACTCCTCTTCCCACCCCCGACCCCATGTCAGCAAGTCTCAGAGCCCAGGTCAGCTGACTCGGGCTCATGCTATGGAACTGAAAATAGCAGTGTAGATGTTCCCACTTGGGTTGGAGCCAGGACTCTGAAACACACCCCTTTTCCAGGCTTCAGAGCTCCGGCTTCGACCTGAGTGGGAACATCTGGACTGTTATTTTTCAGCCTCATAGTGTGAGCCCAAGTCAGTTGCCCTGGGCTGTGACACCAGTTGCCACAGGTGAGTTTGTTGTTTTGCATTGTAGATGTACCCTTCATGACACTACAGTAGATTGATTTTTACTTTTTGTCTTGACAGTTCTTTGACTTGTTTTTAAAAAAGAAAACATCCATTTGACCAGCCATAAGAGTCACTACTACAAAACTAGTCATAGAATAATAATTTTTATCATGTGTTTGATTGTGGCATACTGGTTTTTTAGCAAGCACAGAAAAGCATAGAATTGTAGGAGTGGAAGGGACCATCTAGTCCAGTCCCCTGCACTCATGGTGGGAACTCTCGCGTCAGAGTCCAGGTGGATTGCCCTTGATGCCGACCAGACTGTCTGGCTCGGTTCCATCCGGCTGGGACTCGCAGCACCGCTCGTCCTCAAGGAGCAAATATCGGCGGGACCACGGCAGGCATCGCCATCGGTCCTCGTCTTGGAGAGGGTGCCACAGTCAATCATGGCATGGTCGTCGATGCCGTTCCCGCTCGGACTCCCGCTCCAAGTCTCCAAGATATCGCAGCCCCGGGCATCGATCACCGGCATTTCACCGTTGTGGGTCTGCCCGTAGAAGCCATTCGTGGAGCAACTGTTAGCACAGGTACCGGTCCTCCATGTCAAGATCGCGGTTCCATGGCCATTGTAGATCCCGGCACCGCCGCTCCTCCCGATCCAGAGACAGCAGCAGGTCTTACACCAGCCGGGTCTCCATTTGTAGCAGTCCTTCGATGGGCCAGGCCAGCCAACCCAAACAGCCGGCCCTGCTGGTGCCACAGCAGGTGTAGTGGCTCCGAGCATTGTGGCCGGCCCAATGGTACCAGTGGGCACTGTGGCCTCCGGCGCAGCCCTTGGTGGGAGCTCGCTCGGTGGCCGGAGCTTCGGAGGCACCGTTGGCCTCCCTCCAGACCCCCAAGAAGAGAAGCGGTGGGACGTACGTCCTCAGCACCGTGCCCAGAGTCCAACCAAGTGGTGGACCCTCGGTGCCGGCCAACACCCAGAGCACCGCACCGGCCTCTTTGCCCCGCCCGGAGGAGGTGATTGCAGCCCCGCCCCCCTCCATCCCACAGGAGGACTTCAAGGCCCAGGAACTCCTTTAAAAGGGTGGCAGCAAGCCTCCACTTCCAGGCAGAGGAGATGATGGAGCCCTCAGACTCCCAATTGAACATGTTATCTCCATTGGTACCGGGTAGGGTGGCCTTGCCTCTCCATGAAGGGGTGGCTAAGATTTCAAATGCCCTGTGGCAAACACCGGCCTCACTGGCCCCCATCTCTAAAAAGGCAGAACACAAGTACTTTGTAACCGCTAAGGAGCATGAGTACTTGTATACCCATCCGGCGCCCAACTCCCTGGTGGTCGATTCGGTCAACCACAGGGAACGGCAGGGTCAGCCAGCCCCGACCCCAAAGAACAAAGACTCTCCGAGACTGGACTCTTTCAGAAGGAAAGTTTATTAATCTTTGAGCTTCCCATTACAAGTGGCAAACCATCAGGCTCTCCTGGGCCGGTACGAATTCAATCTGTGCGGCTCCCTGCCCAAGTTTGAGGACTCCCTCCAGGAGCGTGACAGGAAGGAGTTCAAGGCGCTAGTGGAGGAAGGGGCAGCAGCCGCTAGGGCATCCCCTTAGATGCTGCGGACACGGCCGCATGATCAGTGGCCTCCGCGGTGTCCATGAGACAGGCGTCATGGCTCCTGCTCTCTGGGCTGCCCAGAGAGGCGCAGTCTTCCATGCAGGATCTCCCATTTCATGGGAAAGCTCTGTTTGCAGAGGAAACAGATACAAGGCTTCATGGCATGAAGGACTCCCGCACGACACTCCAGACTCTGGGCCTCTATATCCCAGCTCCGGCAAAACCTAAGTTCAAGCTGCAGCAGACTCCCACCCAGGCCGCCGAAGTGCGAGGCCGCCCATAAGAAGCAGCGGGACTATAAGAGACGCCCTCAGAGGCAGTCGCAGCCTGCTCCCCAGCCTGGGTCCTCCAAGGGCAAGCAGGTGGGGAAAAGGCGCTTTTGACAGGACGCTTGGGGACACCCCACCAGTCCTCATCAGGGATCCACCCCCAACAAAGCTTCCCTTCTCCAGCCGGTTGTGTATTTTCCTCCCGGAAAAAGGTCGTGGCTAACCTTGGACCAATGGGTCCTCAACACCATCTCCCAGGGTTACACCCTCCAGTTTACTTCCTCTCCGCCCAACCACCTCCCACCCCCATCTCCCTCGGGGGACCCCTCGCACAAAGCTCTGCTCGAGCAGGAGGTGGGGCGGCTCCTAGGTCTAGGAGCGATAGAGGCGGCACCCGAGGCATTCATGGGCAAGGGGTATTACTCCCATTATTTCCTTATCTCGAAGGCTAAAGGGGGGCTCAGGCCCATCCTGGACCTCCAAGGTCTGAACCAGTACATCGTGAAGCTCAAGTTCCGCATGGTCTCCCTGGCCTCCATCATCCCCCCCCCGGATCCTTGGGACTGGTATGCTGACCTCAATCTACAGGACGCCTACTTCCACATCCACATATTCAAGGGGCACAGGCGCTTCCTCCATTTCATGGTGGGGCAGAATCGTTACCAATTCACAGTCCTCCCGTTTGGTCTGTCCACTGCCCCCAGGGTGTTTACAAAATGCATGTTGGGCGTAGCGGCCTACCTCAGACGGCGGGGGGTCCAGGTATTTCCCTATCTGGATGATTGGCTTGTCAAGGGCACCTCCCAGTTGCAGGTGAGGGATCACGTGACGCTCCTCCTGTCCACATGCACCGCCTTGGGCCTGTTGGTAAACCACACCAAGTCCACGTTAGTCCCAGTCCAACGCATAGAGTTTATTGGGGCGCTCCTGGATGCAGTATTGGCCAGGGCCTTTCTCCCGCCAGACAGATTTGAGACCCTGAAAGGTCTAATCGACTTGGTCACAAGGTTCCCCGTGACAACAGTCAGGGTTTGCCTACAACTCTTGGGTCACACGTCAGCATGCACGTACGTGGTCCGTTACGAGACTCAGGATGAGGCCCCTCCAGCTCTGGTTGGCCTCTAAGTTCTCCTGGGCCACGGACAGGATGGACAAGGTCCTCACCGTGCCACACTCTGTGATCACCTCCCTACGGTGGTGGTCCACCCCAAACAACATGCTCCAAGGGGTCCCATTCAGGGACAGGGCCCCGTCATTGGAGCTAGTGTCCGATGTGTCGGACCTGGGTTGGGGGGCCCATGTGGGGAACTTTCAGACCCAAGGCCCATGGTCAACTCAAGATCTGACCTTACATATAAACGTCAAGGAGCTCAGGGCGGTGCGGCTGGCATGTATGGCCTTCCGCTCGCACCTAGAGGGCGGGGTAGTCAGGGTCCTCACGGACAACATGGTCTCAATGTTCTCTATCAACAGGCAAGGTGGTGCCCGATCCTCTGCCGCAAAGCACTCAGGCTGTGGGACTTCTTTATAGCCTACGACATCCACCTGAAGGCCTTCCACCTACCGGGTGCCCGGAATGAGAGGGCGGATCATTTGAGCAGGGACTTTTCCTTGCAACACGAGTGGTCCCTCCACCCAGAAGTGGCCCACCAGCTCTTCCGAAGGCGGGGAACTCCCCAGGTGGACCTGTTTGCAACTCGGCAGCACTGGCGATGCCCCTGGTTCTGTTCCGGGGGGGTCTGGGGAGGGGCACTATCTCCAATGCCTTTCTCCTGTCCTGGTCAGGTTGGCTTCTCTACGCCTTTCCCCTGTTCCCTCTAATCAGCAGGGTCCTGGAGAAGATAAAGACGGACAAGGCCCACGTCCTCCTGATTGCCCCAGTGTGGCCCAAGCAGCATTGGTACGGGACCCGCACAGGCCTGGCGGTAGCTCTGCCATGGCCGTTGCTGCTCCGCCCGGACCTGCTCTCTCAGCACCAGGGCTGCCTCCTCCATCCCAGCCTGGCGGCTCTTTACCTCGCGGCGTGGCTGCTCATCGGTTAGGTGGAAAGGAAAGGATGTGCTCAGAGCAGGTTCAGCGCGTCATCCTCGAAAGTAGACAGCCCTCCACTCGCCCCGCTTATTTGGTGAAGTGGTCCCAGTTTTCAAGGTGGGCGGCGGACCAGGGTGTCTCCCTGGTGCTTGCCCCAATCCAGTTTATCCTTGATTACCTCCTCCACCTGAGAGTCCAGGGTCTGGCGCCCTCGTCAGTCAAGGTGCAACTGGCAGCCATATCGGCCTTCCATCCGCGAGTGCAAGGGCACATGGTATTTTCCCATGCAATGACTGGCCAGTTCCTTAAGGGTTTGGACTGTCTTTTTCCATATTCTAGACCCCCGGTCCCACAGTGGGACCTGAACCTGGTGTTGGCTGGTCTCACGGGGCCCCCTTTTTAACTACTGGCCACATGCTCCTGGTCTCGCCTCTCATGGAAGGTGGCCTTCCTGGTTGCAATCACGTCGGCCAGGCAAGTCTCGGAGCTCTGAGCCACCGTACACGGTCTTTCGTAAAGACAAGGTCCAGCTCCACCCACACCCCGCATTCCTCCCGGAGGTGGTCTCCATCTACCACATGGGTCAGGACATTTTTCTACCGGTTCTCTGCTCCAAGCCTTACATGTCTAGTGAAGAGCGCCGTCTCCACACGCTCGATTTGCGGCGGGCTCTGGCTTTCTACCTTGAATGGACTAAGTCGTTCAGAAAGTCCTCGCAACTGTTCGTCGCCTCGGCTGAGCGTGCGAAGGGCCAACCGATTTCCACTAAGCGGCTTTGCAATCGGATCACTTCATGCATCCGTTCCTGTTATGAGCTGGCGGGTGTCCCCCCGCCACCCATTGTGAGGGCACACCCGACTTGGGCGCAGGCCTCGTTGGCTGCCTTTGTGGCCCACGTCCCCATCCAGGACATTTGTAGGGCCGCCACGTGGTCTTCGGTTCACATGTTCACCTTGCACTATGCGATCGACCCCCAAACCAGGGATGACGCCCGGTTTGGCAGGGCTGCCCTCCATCCTGGGAACTTGTGAACTCCTACCCACCTCCAACAGATATAGCTTGGAATCAGCTATTGTGGAATACACATGAGCAATCACACAAAGAAAAGACAGTTACCTTTTCCGTAACTGATGATCTTCGAGATGTGTTGCTCATGTCTTTTCCACATCCCACCCTCCTTCCCCTCTGTCGGAGTTGTCTGGCAAGAAGGAACTGAGGGTGGGGGAGCGCGCAGCTCCCCTTATACCGTGCCAGGCAGGTGCCACTCCAGGAGTCGGGGGGCGGGGCTCTCCCCCCTACGGGTACTGCTAGGGGAAAAACTTCCGGCACCAGTGCACATGGCGAGCATGCACACCTATTGGGGAATAGACATGAGCAACACATCTCGAAGAACACCAGTTACAGAAAAGGTAACTGTCTTATATTGTAGGCCTAACTTGACATGAGTAATGAGGCCTCACCCATGTCCAATTTCTTAGGAGACTGGATTAGGGAAGTGAATGAATCAGCAAGCTAGGAACAGAATGTCTGTACTAGCTAAAATAAGGGGAAACACCCAGGAAACCATTTACAATGGACCATAAAACAGTAAATAAGATAGTCCTGGAACGTAAGATAAGGTAAGGGATAAGTCGTTCATAGACAGTGCATGCTGCATAGGGATTGTACAGTAAATGCATTGTAATGTTTTAATGTATATAAAGGCAGAGATTTGCTGTGTAATTTTGGATGCTGATATGCCCTATGCCCACCCTCTACCCTTAAGTCTGATCAACTCAGTGTAGCTTTGCTGTATTCCGAATAAAGGAGCCTGAGTGATGAGACTAGAGTCAAACTAAGTTCTTAGAGAACCAAGTGGGGTTCCCTTGAGACTTCTTCCGACATGTTTTAGTACAATTAGCTTAAGATGGTCTTTTGTAGTTTCTGCTGTTCCATACCGTCTGGCGTCCCACGGAGGGTTAGGGAGTGGATGTTTGTGGAAAAGAGGTGCATGGGCTCATGTGACTCTAGTCTCTACTGGCCCCTGCAGAAATATGGGGTGAGTGGAGGCCGCCTTCTCCACTGGCTCCCTTGGAGTAAGGGCAGAGGCCTGCAACACCTCTGCTGCCACAATTTTTGTTGGCTTCTGCTGTCCTTTCCACCCACCCTCGATGTATATGAGAGGAGGGGGAAGACTGCTCTTCCTCTGGAATTTATCTTGTTCTTTCCTAGACTTCTATGATAGCTCATTTTAAATTGATTTGCAATTGTGATAGTTTTACCATAGCTATAAGGATTATACCATTGATTGCTTGTATAGATTCCCTTAGCAACGTACAGTATAGCTTTGTACTCCATTTAGTGTATTTCAGTTCCAAAAATAAGCAAAAATCCCCACTTAAAATACCTGTTTTTTTTCTAAATTGCTTCCCTAATTTTGCATAGGAGAAAAGCATTGTCTAGTGGACACTGCGCGCAGTCAAACCTCCTAAATCTTAGCCCAGTGACTTACTGTGGGCACATCACTTAACCACTCTGTCTTAACCACTCTGACCTAGTTTTCCCATCTGTGTAGCATTTGAAAAGTCATGTAAAACAGAATCATAGATTCTAGGGGTGAAAATACCTGTTAGATCATCCTGTCTGTCTACCTGCCAATGCAAGATTGTTTCCTATTGTACATTTACTAGTGTGTTTTCAATCTGGTTTTAAATGTGTCGACTCGTGATTGAGCTTCTTCCAGGGCCTCTGGGCGATGATTTTAGAAGTTAATAGATCTCACTGTCGAGGTTTTTCCTAACTTTCATATCAAATGTATTTTCCCTTTCTTAATTTCGTCCCATTACTCTTGGTTATACTTTACTGTGCTGCAGCTTACGCTCATTAATTATTGAAAAGCACACGTTTTACACAACACTTAATGACATAGATAAAACACATTCTATGCTTAGAAGAGCTAACGAGCTAAATAAGATGGACACAGGACAACATTGTGAGAGAAGAAAATGTGTGTGGATTATTAATGATAAAGGAGGAACTGCCTAGAAAGGTGAGTTTAAGGAGGGATTTCAGGAAGTAGCATGAGAATGGCTAGCAGATGAGGACAGGCAGACTAGTTGTGGGGAGCAGCATGATAAGATGTACATAACTGAAAGTAGGGAAAAGTGACTAAGAGTGTAAAGCAGAGGGACTGGAATGCTCATTGGAAGGTAAGCAGGGGGAAATGAGGACCCTCTCTCCTTAATGTTCACATTTTTCAGCTATTTATAGACTAGGTGTGCATATATAGCACTTAATCTTTGCGTGTAAATCAACTGGTCTAGACCACTAATTGCTCTGGTTGTTATGAACTCATTCCCTAGAATTTTTCTTCTGAGGTCTCCATATTTGAACAGTGTTACAGCACAGAAACAAGGGTCTATCTCCCTGCTCCGCAACACAATGCCTGCATATACAGCCCAAAGTTGCATTGATCTCGTTGCTGCCATATCACACTGCAAACACAGGACTAATTTACTCTTCTTTGTCATGTTTAAGTTGCTTCCCAGCTTTCTGCCTATTTGAATATCTATTTTATGAATTATTTTCCTCAAACATTAGCACCACCAGTAACAAAGCAGGGCCTAGTGATAGGTAGCCCAGAGCCTAACTGGCAATTTCTTCGTTTACCAGTTTTATAAATGATTTGCATTATAATTTTTAAAACTATAGATATGTAGGAAGTCACTTGGTCCTCATGTAATCTAGTAATATAAACTGTTTTAAAATGGACATATGGCAAACAATCTATACTATAATTTATTTTCTTCAATACCCATAAAAAAAACAAAAAACCAAGCCAAGCCAATAAGGATTTTAATATTCTTTTTAATACATACATCCGTCCTAATTGTGGTCACAGTTAGTTTAAAATATACTTCTCCAAAGATGCCTGCTGTGTAGGATTCTTCCTTCGGGCTTGAGAATCCTTCATAGATGATAGCTTCAGAGAAGTGGAATTACAGGTAAGTAATTTTTCCCTTTCAACCTCAATTACAGGGCTGTAATCAAATCTATATATTTACGCAGGAAAGAATTCAGAGTTTCTGGTAAATGGGCATTTCTAAACCTCCCATAGTCTATTTTAAGTGACGAATTCAGGCAATTGTGTTTCTAAAAATAAGATCTGATCCTGCAGACTGTACTCACTCAAAACTCCCACTGGCTTTAGTATAACCAGGTACTGTTGTGATGGTTATGAGATAAATAGATGAGGAAAAATCTGGTTTTAAATACGTACGGCAACATTTTGCAAGTAAATTCAGTAAAATTTTACCTGTAAGTGTTCATAAATATTGGTGTCTATGCCATCTTTGAAGAACTGATCCTATTCTCCTTTAAATTAGTAGGAGTAATCCAAGTTTACTAAACCTTTCCAAGATTTACCTTCATAAACATTATTATAAAGTACTGTTATTACACATGTCTAAGAAGAGTAAACATTTTTCTTCCACAGGAAATAAAACCGGATCAAGTAACCAAACTTGCTCTTGGAGGAGAGATTAATTTTGAGCAAGTCTGCAAAAAGGTACGACTTTTTTATCTTATAATCATTAGGACATGTGCAAGTGTGGGTATGTGTATGCATTTGCATATACCAATCCACTAGGGCGTGTGTGTGTATGTATGTATTTTAAAAAGCAATTTAGCAGGAATGGCTTGTTAAGGCTGGTGAGGCTAATCCCCATCAATAGTAGGCAACCACATCATTGGCCTATATAACATCTATATCAGGGTGTCATGGCCTGCCTAATATATTTGTGACCCACATGACCTATTCGTGGACAATGTACATTTTCATTTTTTTATAAAGTAAATTTCCAACCCATTTCGCTGCAGAGGGAAATGTCCAAATGTGAACAGGGTATAACTGATGTCATGGTGTCTGCAGACAGTCTGAAATAATGACTGGCTGGTGAACTCCCTGTCCCCTATTAATCTCATTGGTGTATCACCTCGAAAGCCTGATAATAATTAATTGACAACATTAACTATTCCGTTGTTGATGTTTCTAGCAAATCCAAAGTATATTAGTAGTAATAGGTTGTTCTGTTGGGAAGGAAATTCAGAGGGTGGATGCACAGCCAAAATAATGGGAGAGAAATGGAGAAGGAAGAGAAACAAAGGACAGGAATGACAGTCCTAAAGGGGAGAATATTTTGCCATTGAGTGATACTGAATGTTACAAGAAGGTATTGAATCAATAATAGGTAAAATTTTGTTTTATATATTTATTTTTATGTAATTTTATATTACATATTCTTTTGATCTCTGACATCAGTGTACTTTCCACTGCGGATCATGTGGAGTATGAAGTCTGGAATTTATATCTGAGGCTGACATGGAATTCAGTCATCTCCTCTGAATGGGCTTGACATCCCTGAGCATACTGAACTGCATGCAGGGTGTAGAGGAGTCTGATGCAGCTGAAGTTTCTCCAGCCCCAGAAGCAGGCCCACTGACAGTGGGGGACAAAGGGGACAATTGCCCAGGGGCCCAGGCAATTTAAAAGGGCCTGGGGGCCACCTCTGGCAGTGCAGAGGAGTTAAGGCAGGCTTCCTGCCTGTCCTCACTCCACGATGCTCCAGGTGGCTGGAATAGCCCTACGGCCCCTGGAGGGGGAGGGGGTCTCCACACTGTCCCGCCCCCCAGCACTGACTCTGCAGCTCCCATTGACTGGCAACTGTGGCCAATGGGAGCTGCAGGGACAGAGCCTGTGGGCAGCAGCACGCAGAGACCCCCTGGGCCCCCACCTAGGAGCCACTGCCAGAGGGGTGTACCAGTGGCTTTCAGGAGCTGCCAGAGGTAAGCGCTGACCCCCTGGTCCCCTCCTGCACCCCAACCCCCTTCCCCAGCCTAGAACATTCACCCAAACTCCCTCCCAGAGCCCGCACTACTTCCTGCACCCCAACTCCCTGACCCAGCCTGGTGAAAGTGAGTGAGTGTGGGGGAGAGCGAGCGACAGAGGGAGGAGGAATGGAGTGAGCAGAGGGTGGGGTCTCGGAGAAGGGACGAGACAGGGGTTGTGGCCTTAGGGAAGGGGCGGGGCAAGGGTCTTTGGGTTTGTGCAGTTAGACAGTTGGCAACCCTACCGGGCCAGCGTGTGGAAGCCCTGGCTATGCCGGAAAAGTGCGCCCAGCACCGCAGCCGACAGCTCACTGGGCACCAGCCCAAATGTCAGGCGGACCTCATCCGCGTGGGCGTGGCTTGTGCATGCGTGGGGGCCCATTGACTGTTCTGCACTGGGGCCCAGAATTGCTGTCGGTGGGCCCCCCCAGGAGTCTGTGCAGCACATGCAGAGGAGATTCCAAACTTCCATGGGGAAAAATCAGGTTAATCCTCAATTCAGAGAGCAAAATAGCAGCATCCTCCATAGGAGGGACTCAGCAGGTCTAGAGCAGCACTCCAGTAGGGATTCCTCTCTGTTGTCTTCTCTACCATTCCTTCATGCTAGGCCTGGAAAAGAGGGTAAATGAAAGATTGGGTGATTGCTGGAAGGGAGTGAGTTGGAAGTGCCTGGGATGAGCATGGAGTGTCAGGCAGGAGGAGAGCTGGGGGCAGGTTGGTTGCTGGTATGAACGGAATATGGAACTGGGATTGGAGTGTTTTCTGGTGTGGAGGGACTCTGGAGATGGGAAGGGAGAGTTCGCATCTTGGAAAAATTCTTGAGTTGAAACAGTGAGGCATTTTGATGCCAATTTCTGTGGCTAAATAGCATTGTCAAGAGTCCAACAGCAACCAGTTTCTCATTCTGTGATGAAATTCTTGAAAAATTCAAAAACCCAGAAATGAAGCAGCTGGCATTAGCTTGGACCAATTCACTGTCATGGTTAGGTTTTTATTACCCAAAAAGAATGGGGAAGTAAAGCTCTTAATCTTACCAATCAGATCATCTCTCCTGTCTATTCCTCAATTTTCTCCAATTGTGAACCTGAAGCAATCAAGCAAGGAAAAGTTTACGTGCCATAAAATTCCAGGGACCTTAACTATAGCTATTTTTCCCTAATGACATGGCTGATTGCATGTTTTTGTATTTACATAAAGTAAGCTTTCTTTTTATCATTTAAAACAGACATGTTTATGAAGCTACCTATTTAGAATTATTCTAGGGATTTTTATCATAAACCTCATCTGCTATTACGCTGCTGTGTTCTGTTTTGAAACTCCATGAAAGTCTTTATTTTAAACTTGCTCCTTTATTATGAATGCAGTTTCTTTGCTCACAAGAACAAGAGGGGTTCACAGTTATGTTTTAACAGAATTAAACTCTGCAATTCCTTCTCCATACTATTTTCCCCTTATTTTTTAGATATTTCCTCTATTCTTGTATTTTTCATCCTCTTTTAATCCCTAATAATGTTCTATAGGTGAGCTAAAGCACATAATTTATTGTTTACCTTTTCATTAACTTGAATATCAAAATATCTAAAACAAAACATCCTGTAGCTGTTTTCCTTTTCAGAATAGGTTTGTTTTCATTCGTAAAAAGCAATCTTTTTTTTAAAAAAATTCATAGGGAATGATGAATATTAGTTTTGCATAGTCATTTGTTGCTAATTCCTTCGACCTACTGAGATTTCATGATCTGTTACTAGCTCTTGTTGACAGGCATACATTTCTATTTGGAAAGAGTTTATGTATATTTCAAGTATTGACAGAAATTGCATACCATAAGTGGATAGAAAGTCACAAATTATAGTTCTATGATTTAGCTGTTTTGAGATTAGTCAACATTTTTATATCTGGTAGCCATTAGTATGGCAGATAAGAATATTAGATATTCAGTAGATAAAGATTATTATTTATCTGTATTGTGATAGCACCCAGAGTCTCCAGGCCCCTAGTACTAGACCCTGTACAAACACAGAGCAAAGAGACTGACCCTGCAGTAAAGAGCTTACAATATTAATATAATGTAAGAACAACAGGTGGATACTTCATGTTTGTGGGTACATCTACGCTGAAAAATTTCTTAGCCATTTTTCAGTAGTGGTGCAACTCCATCAGTGGTACCAACAGAATAACCTCTAGTATAGACCCCGGATTAGGTGACAAAGTGATAAAAATGCCTCCGTCGGCTATAGTAGGACTTATATTTTTGGTTGCTCTGATGCAGCTGTGCCAGTACTGAAAAATGGGACATACATTTTCTAGCATTGACATTGTCCTTTAGGTGCTGATTATGTGCTGCCAAAAACTTATATCTGTCAGCCAAAGATAGGACTCTGAATAATTAGTAGTAATAGGTTGTTCTGTTGGGAAGGAAATTCAGAGGGTGGATGCACAGCCAATCTATTGTGGAAGTAAGAACCATTTATACAAATAAACTTTTCTGACCACATTTTGCATTTTTAAATTTCTTATTGAAGATGTATCCAAACTGGGATGGCACTTTTACTTTATTAGGGCTTTCACAAGCAGGAAATCTGACCAAAGTCCAGGACTCTCAATTATATTTCAGTGGATTGAGATGAAAATAATAGTGCAACTAGAGAACTTTCTAACATTGGGGGTTCAAAAAAGGGTGTAGTTGCTTCAGTCCTTTATTTTAAATTCCAAACCTTAAAAAAAGTTCATGTCCAAGAACATGTACTTTGTTGCATTCTAGAGTTAAAGGAAAGAGATGAGTTAAACACAAGAGTTTCTTCCCCCTCTCGTACGCCACAACTGATATTTGCATGAAGAAGCAGTAACTTTAAGAATTTTAGTCATGAGGAGGACAGAGGGCAACTCATATTTTTGTCATGGGCCTAAAATAGCATTTTGTGTATGAAAATAGAGGTGAAGTAGCAATGAAATTGTGGTTCCATTTTAGTGGCACTCATGGATGATCTTCTGCTGTCAGTGGATAGAGGGTCGATATCCATTCTCATCCTCCTGGATCTCTCTGTGGTATTCAGTGCTGTTGACCATGAGGTATTGCTGTGTTACCGGAGAGCGGTGACAAGGATTCACGTGACCAACATGTTCACGTTGCTTAACGTGCTACTGGAATACGCTAAAATGGTTTGAGTCATTTCTGGAGGGACGCACCCAATGACTAGTGATGGGGAAACCCTACCTCCACTACTAGATTGCTCACTTGTAGAGTCCCCAAAAGGATCAGTTCTCTCTGGTCCTTTTCAACTTCTGCCTGCAACCAGTAGATGAACAGGTCAGATGACATGGACTCAAATGCCAGCAATATGTAAACGAGAGACTACTCTACACATCCTTCAATATATGTGACCATGTCACTACAATGAAGGTGGCCCAGAGCTTGGATGAGATCAGCTCATGCATGAAGAACAGCTGGCTGAAGCTGAATCCAAGCATAAAAGCGATGGTACTGGTGGGAGAGGAAAGTATTTTGAAGAATTTGCATCCACGGTGCAGAATCCTTTAGTTGAAGGTTCACACCCACAATTGGTCAGTTCAGTGTGTAGTTTGAGTACCCTTGGATTCCTTATTGACATTAAACTCTCACATAGCATCCATAAGTTATGCATTCTGTCACCTCCAGTTGACTAGGAAACTGTTACATTCTGGCAGATTATGGCCTGGGCTCTCTTACTCACGCCTTTGTCACCTCTTGTCTGGACTACAACAATGAGAAATATATGGACATGAAGGCTTCAGCACTTAGGAAACTCCAACCTGTATAGAAGACTGCAATGCATCTGCTCAGCAACAATCACATCAGACCTGTCCACTCTCTATACTGGCTTCCCATCAAATATCAAATGAAGTTCAAGGTCTCAGTTCTTATCTTCAAGGTTCTTCATGGGCAGGACCTAGGATATTTAAAGGTCGCCTAAATCTTGGGGATGAAGATCATGGTCAATAACTATGCTGTCCTAGCACAACGAAACACTCTACAGCAAGGATAAAACTCAACTATGTGGGTTGCAGACCTTTTTGGGTGAAGCCCAAAACTATGGAATTAACTCCCCCAAGAGCTAAGGACCTTCACCACTTTCCAGTCCAAGTACAAAGTACATTTCTTTGGCTTTGGCTTCTCTAACGTAACTACATAGCAACATGTAAAAACAAAACAAAAAACCGTATCAAAACAAGAAACTTCATTGCACATGTGTCTCACCCTATGTAGTCATGTTGCTTAGTACGTTACTGAAGGATACTCGGATATCATGGCAATAAACGTGGCATAAAAACCTATATAGAACAGAATACACTGAAAGAATAATTTCACATATATCCTCTAATATTTAATAGCAAAGGCCTTAGGCAAGCTCTAGAAAGGCATGTGGTGTTAGTTGCCTCTACTGTCTAAAAAAAGATTTTGGTTTCTTGCTGGTATAAAGAGCTATAGCGCCTAGTTCCCTAAGGCCTTGTCATGCAGAATTATGATATTGATCTTTCCTCAGAACAAAGCTTCTGAAATGGAATATAGATTCAGTCCTTTTAGGAAGAAAAGAATCGGACTGTTAGATGTGTCAGAAGATTGGTAATGGAATGTAGTTCTCATATATAGGGTGCCAGTTTGAACCATTAACTAACTAGAAACAAAAACAACTTACAGGTGTTGGGAAAGACCAGAGGATTCTTCTATAGTGAAAAGACACATCTGCAGTAACTCCAAATTCCTTTTTCCATATAACTCTATACACACCACATTCTCTGGTCTGGAGACTGACTGATAGGCAGTAGCAAGCAGTCTACCCAGAAAAGAGAGGAGGAAGAGCAGAATAATAAAAGTTTGAGAGAATGGCAGACTGTAGGACCCATCAGTTAAATGCAGCATCTGAGTTCTGTGCTCTGAGAAATAAGACATCCAGTCGTCTTATAGGTTTTTCAAATTGCTGATCTAGCCCACCTGGGAATGGTTTTCTTAAATGTTTTGCCATCTTGTTTCTTTTCATAGCATACAAGATAAACAAGGCATCTGATTTCCTGAAGGACTTAGTTCTACTTATGTATAAATTGATCACTCTCCAGACATCAAGCCTGTCCTGTCTGATCTCCTGAAACTTGGAACAGAACAATGGAAAAGTGATGGCGTGGCGAAGTTAGAGAAACCATTTTAGGCAGGAACTCAAGAGCAGGTTTAAGTACCACTTTGTCCAAGAAAATTGCAGAAGAGGCTTTTTAATACACAGTGCATTTTAATTCATTGATCCTTCTGGTGTAAGTGATGGTAATCAAAAAGGCAGTTTTAATCACAAGGAAAAGCAAAGCTGAGGGAGACATAGTCTCAAAAGACTGATCTATCAGTTGTTTCAGGACCGAGTTAGGCTTCCAACTTGCAACTGGGGGGCAAAGTATTGCTTTGAAGAATTTAAAAACTTAAGGTTGACTTTCTTTACCTATATTGGGATTCCCAACCTCCCAGCAGTGACGTGGACTTGTAACATAACCAAATATCCTATTTGCTTTTGTAACTGTGACTGCACAAGATACCAACATCTTTTAAAAGATCTTGCAAGTTTGGAGCACATAATTGTGTTAGTACACCGTGGCAAAAAAATCTTATTTATCAAACTGCACTTAATGTTCTCAGCTGCCCAATCACATATCCGTTCAGAGTTTCTCCCAGTTCTCCATGTTTTCCTTTTATGAACTGAATCAGTTTTGTATCAACAAATTTCCAAAATTAACATCCGCTTCCTCTTCCCAATCACAGACATATTACACAAATAAAACTGCTGCTACTACAGACTGCTAGCAACCCACTGTTAATTTCTTTCAATTCCAAGGCATCATCTTCCTATACATGGAATTCCTAATATTTTTTTATTAGAAGACCTAGAAGAATAGTATGCTTCACATTGTAATCTGTATTTAGGAAGGAGTCCCAAATTCTTTATTGTTTTCAGTCTCAGTAGTACTTTTCACTGGGAAAAGAAAAGGAGAGCATAATAATGTAGATGTTGTTGTCAGTGCCAGAGTGAAAAGATGTTTAGTATTTCAGTGCTTGGACTTTTGTGCTACTTTCTAACTCAATTAGAGATTCCTTGTTGCCAACTGATAAATTTTGGGGGGAGAGAGAACTAGACAATGTAATGTTCCTAGACCTCATGGTGTTCATGAAATGAAGACACTTGAACATGAATACAATCTTGTAAATTCATTACTATTCATCATATAGTAAAAAGAAGAAAACTTAGCAAGATAGTGACACAAACAATTCAGACTATTTTTACTTAAGCATATCAGATCACTAACCAGAATTTTTACTTGACAGCAAGGAGGAGGATCTCTTAACGTGTTTTCTCATAATTTCCCAATATCCATAATGAATAAGACAGCAACAAATATACTTACTATATCCAATAGAAAACATCTTCCACTTTGGATGTAAATATCTGACAGTCCCATGTTATAACTATTTATTTTTTAAAAAATAGGAAATTTCATCACACAATTTTCAGATGAAGTTGAGATTTCAGGCACACATCAGCGTTTTGAATGTATACTGCTGTCAAGGTCCCTTCCCCACTCTGAACTCTAGGGTACAGATGTGTGGACCTGCATGAAAAACCCCCTAAGCTTATTTTTACCAGCTTAGGTTAAAACTTCCCCAAGGTACAAACTATTTTACTTTTTGTCCCTGGACCTTATTGCTGCCACCACCAAGCGTTTTAAACAAAGAACAGGGAAAGAGACCACTTGGAAATATCTTTCCCCCCCCAAAAAACCCCAAGCCCTACACCCACTTTCCTGGGGAAGGCTTGATAAAAATCCTCACCAATTTGCATAGGTGAACACAGACCCAAACCCTTGGATCTTAAGAACAATGAAAAAGCAACCAGGTTCTTAAAAATCATTTTAATTAAAGAAAAAGTAAAAGAATGACCTCTGTAAAATGGTAAATACCTTACAGGGTAATCAGATTCAAAACATAGAGAATCCCTCTAGGCAAAACTTTAAGTTACAAAAAGACACAAAAACAGGAATATACATTCCATCCAGCACAACTTATTTTATCAGCCATTTAAACAAAACAGAATCTAACGCATATCTAACTAGATTGCTTGTTAACTCTTTACAGGAGTTCTGACCTGCATTCCTTCTCTGATCCTGGCAAAAGCAACACAGACCGAGAGAACCCTTTGTTTTCCCCCCTCCAGCTTTGAAAGTATCTTGTCTCCTCATTGGTCATTTTGGTCAGGTGCCAGCGAGGTTGTCTTAGCTTCTTAACCCTTTACAGGTGAAAGGGTTTTTCCTCTGGCCAGGAGAGATTTAAAGGTGTTTACCCTTCACTTTATATTTATGACAACTGCCTTTTAAGAAGAATGTTTAAGTTTTTAAAAATAACCTTCAATGGCAAGGTTGCATTTTGCAAACAAAGCACGTAAACTACTGGTAACTTGGCTAATGATGCCATAACAAAATCAACTTCATGTTTCCTTATCAAACAATAACTAACAGTTCTACTTTATCAGTGACTATAAAAACTAGAATACCTCAGTCTTAAATTATTCTTATGCTGCTTTATGGTCTTCCTTACTGTCCTGTATTGTACACACAAAGCATTTTTACAAATTCTTGGTGAAAAAGAGAGCCTTCTAAAGGCAGTTGTTTCACAATCCTCCTTAAGGATGGTAGTGGCAGCAGGCATCTCCGAGGCAGGGTGAGTTTGAATGTCTTTTAAGAAGCACAATATTAACTGCATTTCCTAGTTTTCTGAAATTTGAGGGGTTTTGCTTTTTTTTTTTTTTAAAACCTTCCTACTAAATACATGTCTTATCCATAACTTCATTTTAACAAGTATTTTGTGATGGAAAATGTATATAACACAAACAGTACACTTTCTGTGTGAGTGTATTCTCTTTGTATGTGAGAGATGTGTGTGTATGTGAGAAAAGTCACAAAGGGCTTGATCCAAAACCTGCTAAAGACCGTGAGAGTCTTTCCATTGACTTCAGAGGGCTTTAGAACAGGCACAAAATCACTGCAGTTTTCGTTTTATTCCCAAATAAAGTCTATTAGCTACAGAAAACATTCCTGCAATGATCGATTCCTATTAGTGATATAAAACTTCTGGTTTTATTGTTAGTGCCTTTAAAAGCAGCATAACCAGATAATTACTCGTGGATTTTTAACATTCTTTGCTTATAAAAAAGTTCTGTTCACAACCATAGAGAAATAACTACTGTATGCAGTCCTCTCTCTTTGTTGGTTTAATATTATTAATGTGCTGTTCAATCTATTTAGTCTTTTGTGTTTTGTGTAATATGCTTGTCATTGATGTCTTGCTCTTATGTTTAGTTATGGGCAAAGTGTTCTCGCCCAAAATTTGCCATTTAAAAATAATCTGACTCAGGCATTGCAGTTCTGTCAATAAATATCTAGTGGTTGTTTGGCAAAAGGGATTTTGCTGTTATTCCAATGCCAAGAAATTTGAAACAAAAAGCAGCTGCTGTTTTTGTGGGAACGATCAAAAAATGTTATTCTGCTTCTTATGGTGTAAATTGTGGCCTCATGTAAATGTAAAACTCTAGATGAAGTAATGGAAATTCTACAAGGACATTCAGTGCAGAATTTGATTCAAAGTATGTTTCTGATATGAAGCTGTACCTTTAATACTCATCCTTCTGTGCTTTAATAGTGTGTGTATATTTGTAACAGCTACTAGAAGTTCTGTCACCAACATATTTAATGTAGCAGGGAGTATTTCCAGTTATTCCTCAGCAGCAGTAGTGATTATCCTATTTATTTTTGCTCCAAAGATGAATATGCTGCCTTCTGCATCAATCCCCTTTCTTTACCATCTTAGGATATATAAAGCCATGTCCAGGCTCTCAGTTTATAGCAGCATATTTATGCTGAAAGTACTGAAAGGGAAATAATACTTTCATGGAAGTGCTTTTCTTTCCCCATTATATTAGATGTGTTATACAGGGTGCAATAAGGAACTGTCAGGATCCCTTTAATGGAAATCTATTCAGTGATAACGTGTGCCTCAGCTTTACATTATATCTACATACTCAAAATCCTTGCGGAACAATGTGCATTACTTCACTAAATAACATGGTTTCTTTTAGTACAGACACAAAATAACTGAAGATATACAGGAATCACCACTATAGGGTTCGCAGTTTTGTTCATTCATTTGTTTTTGTTAAAATCTGCTTGAAATGGAAGTGACTCTGGGTGTATGAAACCACAGTTCCCTGAGAATTTTCCAGGGCAAACATGAAATGTTAACTTCAAACAAGGATGGCTGTGGCTTTCATAAGACCATTGAAGATGTGAAGAATGTTGCACTAAGGTGTAAAAACTGTCTGTCTGTGACCAACTCTTCATGACAGCTCATTGCCTTCAAAACTGGATCATTTAAACTGAACTTAGAGATACTTAATGCCTGTCTACATAATTTTTTTCCCTGCTTTAACTATATTCATTTAGAAACTGATTTGTTAAAGTGGTACAAATCATTTGGAACTGTACTGGTATAAAGATGCTTTATATCAGTAGAGTTTATTCTCCATAATTTACAGGAATAAGCTATATAGATAGTACACACAAAAACTATATTAAAAAAGCATCGAGGCTGGTGCAAAATCAAGCCATCAAAAGTTAGGAAATGCCATCATTAAGGTTGCCCTTGTTTGGCCCACATATGCATGTGTGTTGTGATGGTCTTTAATTACGTACTGTCTTTTTCCACATAACTGATTAATCCCCAGAGTAGGTCCGCCCAGTCCACTGAATGAGGCAGGAGTCCATTGGAAAAAAAGTAAGCATGTAATTAAAGACTGTACCATACACATGCATAGGGGGCCAAATTAAGTGGCAGTCAGTTGGGGTGGATTGATTTAAATCAAAGCTTTTTAAATCAGTGAGGAGGAAATCTTGATTTAAATTTATTTGAATCATGTTTTTCATTTATACTTTAGTTATTTTTGTAAAGAAATTTTTGATTCTCTTTGGTTCATACCCCTTAAAACATGTTAATTTGCAACTAAATATAGCCTTTACCCTAAATCTGATGCTTCTTTCTGCTAACCACGCAGATACACTATATCTATATACATTTATTTGAGCTATTAATAGGTTAACCTCCATTTATTCATGTTCTTAATTTTTACATTTTTTATAGTTAGAAAATGGTGAATGCTGCAGTTCTTATTTAGTAGATTAATTTTTTACTTGTGATTTGTGTCATGCTGTATTTAGATGGAAAATCAATTTTAAAAGCTCCAAAACAGTATTTTATTTTTTTATTGAATAAAACTACCTTAAATGTGCGAGATCCATATGGGGGTGAAATCAAAACTTTTATCAAAACATCTTTTGCATTTAACATGTCCTTTAAGATTTTAGCACTAGTAGATCTCATCCTCTCAAACCTAGTTTTTAAGTAATAAGTTGGAAGAAGAAACAAATTCCATTATTTTTCACCTTCCAATTGGTTTCTTAACTTTGAGTGAACTGGTCAGTAAACTGAAATAGTTGAATAAACAAAAATGAGAGAAATATTCTCTCTACACCTTGAGGAGAGGATGCTGCTGTCAAAATCTGGTTTAGCTCTTCAGCAAACTCTGGTTCCAGGTGCTTGGCAAATGACTTCAATCAATTCAGTGGGGGACTTCCACAAGACTTTCTTTAAAATTTGGCAGCAAAAATTTACTGCTTTAATATATTTTGTACTTAAATGATTTTAATAGATTATCATTTTTACATAGGTTGTCAGTTTCATATTTAATTTTAACTAGGTTTATTTTTAAAATATAAATCCATATTTGCTTAAAATTTGAAAATGTCTGGGGTTTTTTTTGTTTTGTTTTTTTAAATAACCAATTTTTATCACCATTCAGGGAACTTTTTTCTGGCATTTCCTAACTTGAGGGCTTGGCATTGTAACCTTCATCCTTTAATTTATTTGTGTGTATGTAATTCTGTACTTTTTAAAATATTAAACTGAAAAAGCAGAAATTCCATAATTTGGAATCATATTATCACCCACGAGTCATCAGCAGTTTTGGAACTTTTAGATCTTCACAGACTTCTGCCACTTGAGCTAACAAAGTAACCAATAATAGTCATGTACCAACACTAGAGGAGCATCAGTGGGTTTCACAGATATTTGCCTGCAGCAGAGGAATTGAGTTTTATGAATCTTGGATTCCATTCCTGGTTTTGGAGGGATTTGTGGTCTAGTAGGCACAGACACTTTTCTGCCCATTGCCCCCAAGCTTGATTCCTTCTGCCTCATTCCTTCAAACCTATCCCTGTCTCTTTCCTGCCTTTCCCCCTTTCCCACGTACCTTGCCCCCAGTCCCAGCCTCCACTGCCCAGGCCTCGGCGGGGGAGTGGGGGGGGGCGCGGAGGCTGGCTTGGGGGATGGAGGGAACCAACCCCCAGCACTCACCGGCAGCATGGCTGGGGCTGGGCCGCTGAACTTCCCACTGCCGGTGAGTGCAGGCCCGGCCCTGCTGCACTCTTCAGGGGCGGGGTTGGGGCGCGGGCCATGGGGAAGAGGCATGGAGCTGCACAGGGCATCAGGAAATTTTGGTGCTCCAAATTTCCTGGTGCCCTACGCAACTGCGTACTTTGCATATGGGTAAGGTTGGCCCTGCCAGGCTTCTTATCCTAATCCCAGTCTCTTTGCCCAGTAAGTGCTAGTCTCTCATCTCCAGATTCTACCTTTCCAGTTCCCCATGTAATCTGTCTTTTTCTCCAATCCTGGCTTCCAGATTCCATTCCATTCCCCGCCCCCTCACATTTTTCAATCTCAGTCCCAGTCTTTTTGCCCAGCCAGTGGAAGTTCTCACACTGCACCCTGAGTCCTCTCAAATCGCCTCCCCCTACTTCACTAGTTCTCTGTCCCAGTCTCTTTGCCCAGCCTGCCCCAGCTCCTCATCCAAAGCTTAATCTACCCATTCTCCCCACCTACTGGCTCCCAGTTCGCCAACCCTCCACTGCCTTCCCCTCTGCTCAAAAACCCCCCTCAAAACCCTTACAGACCTGGTCTCCTTGCCCAAGATATAGTTAACAGAAAATTGGATTAACCACTTACGTTCCTATGCTTCCCGGAGTGCTCTGAATGAGAGAAATACATAGAATGATGGGTAAAGGGCAGTTATGCATTGTACCATGTTCCCTCCTTGTTCCTCCATGCTAAATTCTTTTGTTCCCTCTATGATGGGAAAATGGCATGGACAGTTCTGGAAAAGGATAGAGGAAATCCTGAGCTTGCATGTTTAGCGGCCTGGAGCTGATTTCATCCCTGTATCGGGAGGATGGGTCTCAGATTTTTATATGTGATGTACTCATAAGGGAATGTAATTGTTTTTTAAGTTGGCCCACAAAGGGGGGAAAATAAGTATGGGCCTTTGGTGGGGGAAAGGAGCCTTATAAGCCACCTCTGTAGATGGTGCAAAAAGGTGCAAAAAAAATCTGCACGTTTTTACATGGGAACTTCTTTTTTTTTGTCAGTTCTGCTTTTCCACCCATCCCACTCTCCTCTTCCCCCCAAAAATACGGACAGCTGGAGAGGTTGTAGAGTTATGATGTCACAGATATCAAGCAAATTTAATCTGTCTGAGGAGGGAAGTGGGTTTTGTTCAGTTTTATTGAAAACTTTTTTTTTGTTAAGACTTGTATAATGCAAATGTTCTGTAAATAAAGGAAATGAGTGATCTGTCAAAGGTTCATCTCCCTTACATTATGAACGGAGAATTCTCACTATACATGTCTGCATTTGAATATGACTGAGTCATACTACAGTAATTGCTGTGGGGCTGTAAATTGACCTAACCAATGTCCATTTAAGATGTAGTGTAGACATGCCCTAAGCTATGCAAGTGTGGAGACACCTTTATACTGTGCAGCAGTGTGACTGTTTCCTTTAAAAATAGCAGGGATGAGGGGTCAGTCTACTCTTGTCCCCGGATGTATCCGTTTAAGGTTCCTGAGACTTTTTGGAGTGGACAAAGGCCTAGGGAAGGGTAGAGGTAGGTATTAGGACAGAGGAAGATGGTCCTGGGTGAATAGATAGTGCTGGGGGTGTGGGGATTTGGGGGAGAGAATCCCAGGCCACTGTTTCTTTGAGGGCCTGGGACCCAGGAAATTGTAGGGCAGGGTGGGGCAAGGCTCCCTGCTAACTGGGACAAGCCCTGGGAAAATTGGAAGCATCTATGCTGCCTTCTCCTTCATAACAGGAGAGAGATCAGCAGTGGAAGGATTGCTGCCCTTTTGCAGCCTGCAGGGGAAAGGACTGAGCTACGAAGCGGGACAGCTGGGAGAAGCTGGCTTAAGGCTGCAGCAGACCTGAATATTCGCACAGCCCCAGAATGATGGCTATGGGGCTCTTGTGCCTAGAAGAGGAAACCTGCTGTTATCCAGGAGGAAGGCAGGCACAATTCCTGAATGAAGGAGGAGGACAGTTGGTCCTGAAGGGGCTATAACGGTCTGTATTTGGGAAAGTCTAAAGACCCCACAAGGGGGCATATTATTATAAGTATTCTGGCCTGAATATAAATTACGAAGAACTAAGATGGAACTCAGCATGGTGTCTGTAGGGCCACCTCAGACCATGAGAGGGTGCTCTGGGACAGCACCCATCCACAAACTGGCATATCTGCATTTACACGAGAGGGCTGTACCAATTTAACTATTTTAGTTTAAAAAAAAAAAATCACCCCCACCCCAAACACACACACACACACGACTGAAATGGTTATATTGGTAAAACTGCCTGTAGACCGGGTCTAAGGATAGTACCTCAGTAGCTTAGAAGACACCTAACAGATCTTCTCCCAGTATGATACAGAATCACTGATGTACCAATGCTGAAATACCTACAATAGGATTTTTGAGTGCAGGGTTTAAATTAATCTCCAATTCTTCTATGGTATGTATGGAAACCTTGATGTTGCTTGAGCAGTTCTGGCATGTGTTAATCATTACTAAATGCATATATTGCCTAATGAACATAATGCTGGAAAATCTGCTTTTCAGTGCCAAGAAGTTGTTAATCTACATGTTTATCTCAAATGCTTTATAGTTTTTCAGTGAACTGAATTTCCATTTCCACGGTACGTCTTTCAGAAAAATGGTTAAACACATATGATGAAAATCTGTTTTCAATTGTGGGAAGACTTTGAGTGTAGTATGCCAAGAAATCTTTTTGTTTTCAATAGCACATCCAACTTTTAAAATGACACACTTATTGTAACAGTACCAGATACCCACTGGGTCATTTATCCCTGTGTGTCCTTACTAGCCCTCACCACCTTTGTAGCATGGCCCAAGAGATTAACATAACTCTTCCCCCTGAGTCTAACTGCAGAAGCACTGATTTTTTTCACCATGTCACAAGTCTGTGTGGGTATAAACTGTTTTATCAAGCTATACCTGATGAGTTATCTTTTGGGGTTTGTGTTTGTGCCTTGGAGCCGCTTAATTGCCTAATAATACTTGAAGGTTAAATCCCCAGGAGTCCCTGTGTTCATCATTCCATCAGCAACCTAAATTTGTAATAAGACTTTAGCTATGAGGATTTTGATTCCAGAACTTTTCAACTAATATTTTGATCAAGCAGGCATTTTCTTGGGCCATCACATAGTTTTATTAATATAGAGATCAACCCTGTACCCCACCATCCTCGGAACTTTCCTTATTTATTTCTACCATCTGCTTCCACTGAGAGCTTTTGGGGTATGGTCAGTGGTAAACTGCAGAGAACTCAAGATGCATTCAAGTTATTGCTAACTCCTAGAAGTTTTTTCAGAACTCTGTCTCCAGATAGACTTACAACACATAAATTGAGGGGCATAGTTTGTTCTACCCTCAGCCTGTGTTCTCCTCTTCATTAAAAATGGGTGGTAATGTGAAACAGTGAGAACAATAGGTTCAGAACTTTCTTTTGGAGTTTGTTGAGTTTGGCCAGTTCCCATCATGCTTAGACATCCAACTCCCTGTTAGAAGCAACTTCCTGCTCTAGTTCTCTCTAACCTGGCTTTTCTCCATTTTCACTTTTTAGTGCTATATGATCAGCTACTGATGTATTGATAGGCCAGTTTCACAATTTGCTCTCCAGAAAAGGTGAAGCAATCAGTGTGATGCTCTCAGATCAGCTGTGAAATAGTTAAGAAATTATTTTTTATTTATATGTTTATAGTATGCCGCAAGATTTCATTCCAGTTTTGTAACATCTTTTTAGTAAGATTTTTCTACATATTCCATACAGTTTCTTATCCACTTACAAGCACTGTACATACAATCTTTTGCTGAGCCCTCTTATTTGACCATGTTGTGTTGATGTAGCACAATCACTGTTAATCTCCTTATTTTTATGGATTGCCTGTTTTTTTAAGTATTAGCATCTCCTCTGCTCCTGTTTTTTGCCAAGTTTTGTTCAGCACAGCAAAAACCAAAGAGTAAAAATATTTAGCAATGACAGTTTTTTAACTTTTCAAAGAATTGTACAAATATATAATCCTGATGAACAAATACCACTGCTGTCGTCGTCTTCTATATGAATTCTTAAATATGTAATATACTAATGCTTTTTCTAATATATTACTGAATTTATTGATAGGAACCTAGCAGTGCTGTGTGTAAATGCACTGTTTTCAACACTGAAGAAATTTCTAAAGTCAAATATGAAGAGTATAGTACCCACCTAGTTTCGAGTGGGGAATTTTTCCACGTGAAAAACAACATAAAATACCAGTCAGCATGACTGCTGTGTCAATTTAGGCCTGGAAGCATAAACTCTGTGTATGGGTAGGTAACTCAGATTATGTGCATGCCCTGTCCTAGAACTCTTTGCTGTGGTTTCCCACTATAATACCAGTTGTAGTGTTGATTTTATGGACAAAAAGAAGTTAATAATAATAATGGCTTGTAGATCACCACAGAACTTGCACTTGGGAGATCTGATTTTTATTCCAAGCTCTGTCGTAGATTAAGTAATCTTTCTATGGCTGTTTCCCACTCTAAAAAATAATTGCCGAGCTCACAGAGTTGTTGGGCAGATAAATTAATTTTGCCAGATTAACCCAATGGAACTACACTGACCATTTGTTGTATTCTAAAACTATTAAGGCTTGTAAAGTGCTTTGAGGTCTCATGGAAGACATTAATTATAGAGGTTCAATATATTATGTTGTCTTAATACTACCAGGTCAATTAATATAAATCCAATTAAGAGTGTGGGGAAGAGGGTTTGGGGCTGGTTTTTTTTCAAAATTTTAAGGAAAAAAACTGTAATCCCTGTATATAATGGAATCCTTGTCAAGCCAAGGTGTGCAGCAGCACCCCTAGTTTAATCATCTATGCTTGTTGAAAGAAGGGGGTGAGAAACCATGATAGAAACTCATTTACATATTCAAGTATACTCATTTATTTTTGATGGGAGAAAAAGGAGACAGGTGTGGATGTAGTATAATTGGAGGACAGGTTGCACAGCCTCCCAACATTTTTGGGATATACTTCACTTTATAAGAGGAACAGGGCTAAATGCACAGGATGTGTGAAAGTGGTTAGCCTTGGTTTCAGGCCACGCATATAGAACAGAGCAATGCGCTTACTCTTCAACTGTGCTCAGAAAGTTGGATATTCAAGCCTGCACCTGGGTGCCAGACTCCACCAAAAAAGAAGAGTCAACAGCATTGATGCCAGTCAGTTTGAGAACCGCTGCTCTAGGCTTTTCCCTTACAAAGATTCCCTTGAAAATGGTAACTGACAGAAACCAAAGGGGACCATAAGATTTCCTGCATGTATTGACTTCTTATGTGAAATGGTTCAGTGAAGTTTGGGTTTTATTGAGAAGTATCAGGTTGCTAACCCTCCAAAAAATCCTTAGGCCAGTGTGATCACAGTGGACGGACAGTAGTGCTGGAACTATGGGTGCTGGGAGTGCTGCCACACCTCCTGGCTTGAAGTAGTAATAAGAAACACCAAATGCCTGGTTTCCGTCATCAACACCCCCACTATATAAATTGTTCCAGCACCCCTATGGATAGATGTCAGCTACAGCTGAAAACATTTCATAAGTCTACTCAAAAATGCTAGGGTCATCTCTGTTGACATTTACTGATGCTCATGCTGACTTGTTTGCTCACTCAGGCAGCTGCTGCAAGTGGAACGTCTCACCTACAGTGCTGCTAAAAGCTTATGAAAGTCACTCCATGTAGTCCCTACACTCCAGACCACCCCTGACCCTTGGCAGCTGCTCCAATATTGCATAAAGAGCTGAGGAGGCTGGGTCAACTGAGTGGGAATCCTGCTGCTGCTGCAATCCACTTCTCTCTCTTCCATTGCCTACTTCCCCATCCCCAGCTCAGAACTTGAGGAGCCAATGCTGGTGTTCTTGGTTCCGCACAACATATAGTTTGCAAGTCTGAAAATTAGCTTGTATAACTAGCATAAAATGTCACTTGTGGAGCTTAACTAGACATGGCAGTTGTTAAGATGATTCCTTCCCTTCACAAATATTATGGACCGTACAGCACGCAGCTATAAGCATAGGAATATTGTCATCGACCATGTCCAGCTTCCCATACAGGCATCGCCAGTGGGTTTTTAAATGGCCAAATGCACATTCCAGTCATTCTGCACTTGTTCAGGCTGTTGTTGAACCGCTCCTTGTCGCTGTCAAGTTGCCCCGTGTACGGCTTCATAAGCCACAGCATTAATGGGTAGGCAGGGTCTCCAAGGGTCACAGTGGGCATTTCGACTTCCCCTACTGTGATTCTGGTCCGGAAAGAAAGTCCTTGCTTGCAGCTTCGTGAACAGGCCAGTGTTCCGAAATACGTGCGTCATGCACCTTTTTGGACCAGCCTGCGTTAATGTCCGTGAAACGTCCGCGTTAATGTCCGTGAAACATCCACAAGTGCCTGGAGAACCATTGAGAAATACCCTTTGCAATTAATGACCCTTCACACTTCCATCAACATGTGTCCAACGGTCTACTTTCCCACTCTGAACTGGTTAGTGACCGATCGGTAGCAGTCTGGAGTAGCCAGCTTCTATAGTGCAGTTGCCACACACTTCTCCAATAAGGGCAGCTCTCATTCTCATGTCCTTGCACCGCAGGGCTGGGGTGGGCTCATCACACAGTCTCATGAATGTGGCTTTCCTCATCCGAAAATTCTGCAGCCACTGCTCGTCATCCCAGGTGTGCATCATGATTTGATCCCACCACTCAGTGCTTGTTTCCTGAGCCCAAAAATGGTGTTCCACTGTGGTCAGCACCTCCCTGAAAGTCACAAGCAATCTCGTGTCATAGCTCCTATGCATGGCTAGATCAACGTCGCACTACTCTTGCCTTTGTAGTTTAAGGAATAACTCCACTGCCACTCGTGACGTGTTGATCAGAGCGAGCAGCATACTCGTCAGCAGTTTGGGATCCATTTCTGCAGCCTGAAAGAGGCAGCGCACACAGTACACAAACTGTTGAAAGATGGCACCAAATGCAGATGAAGCACAGGGTTTGCTGGGATGCGAAGCAATGCATCACGGGGCATTGGGACTAGACTCAGGATGCCCCACGACCCCCTCCGCCTTCTCACAAGTCTTACTGTCAAAAGAGAAAGTGGTGCTCTCTGGGATAACTGCCCAGAGTGCACCACTCAAAATAGTACAGCAAGTGTGAACATGCAATTGCACAGGCAGCTGTCAGTGTGAACACACAACAGGGGTTTTCCTTATGCGCTCTCTGAGCGACGCTGTAACTGCTGGTGCTGTAACTTTGCCAGTGTAGACGTGCCATTAGTGAGCCAAAAAGTTTTGAAGGAGCCCCTTGTTAAAATGACTGCCCTGCACCTTTAAGCGGAGGGGTATTTGACTGGCTGGCCGAACAAGGGAACTATGCTTTATGGCTTGGGGGAAGGGGGAGATGGAAAACTGCTGCAAAGGGTCAGCGAGGTTGCTGACTCATCCCCCGGGAATGAGGGATTGAAAAGGGACAGCCCTGTGCCTTACCCCTCCCTTTTGCACGAAGCAGTGTGGATCTGCAGGCACAGTATTGTCCTTTGGGCACATAGGCACACATCCAAGTTGCTCGAGGGTTTGCAGCTGGGCTTCTGTGGTGAAGCAGTATTCATTGGCGTCCAAAGAGAGGCATGTTATGGGATCAGCTGATACCGCTGATGTATGTTGTGTGGGCCCATCACCGGCCACCAGATAGAATTGTGGTACACATTGGGGGAAGCGATTTGGGAATGCTTAAAGGGGTGGAACTAATGCTCAGAACAAGGAGGGACTTGAGGCTGATTCTTGAAATTTTTCCAGGAGTTAACTTTGCATGGTCAGTTATGCTTCAGCACAGGGTCTGGCAGGGAGCCATTAGCCCCCCAGGGTGGACAAGGCCAGGAAGTATGTGAATAAGGGGGCAGTAATTTCACATCCTGGCATAGTATATGGATCACCAGAGTTGTTTCGGGAGGATGGGGTTCACCGCTCAGACTTAGGTGCTGTCATGTTTTTGACTGATCTAAAAGAGGACATTAGGTGAGGTCTGGGAATCTTACCGGGTTTGGGGAGGAGCAGCCAAGCTAATGGTTTTTGCCTCTTTGTGGCAGATGTTCAGTGCAGGTACACCATAGGAAAAGTATACAAGTATAAAAGTGACCGGATAAATGGCTTGGGAAAGGACTTAAAAAGAGTTGTTTGGTAAAGGAGTGAACGGGGGGCAGTTGGGGACTCCTATGATTGGTATGGCAGGGAGCCAATCCCTATTATTATAGCCCACCTTAACCCTCCTGTGAGGGTGGGGTGGATGGTAAGGTCCCAGCAATGAATTTCCTGGAGGGACGTGAATGGGAAAAGGGGGGGAGCTGGTAAAATCCCCCTGGTTAATTATGGAATAAACATGGGATTACCTGCACTGTACACTTTTCATCTGCTGGATAGTCCCAGGCATCTGATGATAAAGTTTGCGGCGTGATTAGACCTTTATTCCATATCTCCTGTCTTCTTTCCGTATAGCCAGACAATGTTGGCATCTCATGACTGCCCAGGTTGGATGAAGAGTACAGAAGGAGCCAGTCACTGAACAGTAAATATATTACTCGACTGCTTTATTCACTTTGCACCTCCCAGACTGGATGCTGAATGAGGGAGGAGGATCCTATGGAAATAATATGTGGTGATGCAGTTAGGTATTGTCATAAATGCATATGCACAAGAAGATAGAGATGTGATTGTTCATGCAGCCTTAAGCATTTCCTGACAGTTTGAGTTTCGCATTGCAACTTTTACATTCTTTTAGCATTGTTTTTAGTTTGACATATTATATATTGGATAGAAGACAACTATAGAAATACCAAAAAAATAAAATTTCTGTTTATGCACATCTAAGTGAGTATTAGGTTTTGTAAGTTTAAGCTTCTTGATAGAGAGCCAGGAAAACCGGATTTTATTGTTGCATGCCAGAAACTTGCTTTATGACTTCAGGTAAGTCACTGGGGCTAATCTGTACTTCAGTTTCTCAGTCTGTAAAATGGGGATAATATCTACCTTTGAAAATACTGAGACTTTTGCATGAAAGACACACATTAGTGAAAAGTGGTACGAGAAATAGTATGGCTTCATACAAATAAATATTTACCATTCCAGCATTTTCATAAATAATCAAATTTAGTGTTTTGTTTTTCCTCTGTGGGTAGATTTAACATTTTTCCTTCTAAATTAGATTTTCTGTCAGTGTTTTTCGTCCTATAAAACACTTAGGTTCAATTTGTTTTTCCATAAGCTTGGATATGCCAAAAAGTCCAGAAATAGGAAGTGTTTAAGGATAAGAATGTCACATTGTATGTTTATGGCTGCTATCTCCTAATGTAGATAGTGTTTTTGCTAGTATTTTTCTATAAGAAAAATGTGAGTATTCCATATAAACTGGCAAATAAACTTAAACCCTTTTCCATAAATACTTGAATTAAAGAACACCAGATGTTGCACAGAAGCTACTGCTGCTTTGTGAACTTTATGGTATACACTTTCTAAACCCACAGGAAGCGTCTGAGGGGGAAAGTATATTAATTAAGTTCAAAAATACATTTTCCAGCTATAGAAAAATCTCCAAAGAAAATACCTTTTGATCTTCAGCAATGTGAGCAGGCTGTCCCAGTAGTCTGGGAGCAGAATACACTGTCACATGGGATCTAGATTTTGGCTTCTAGTTCTCTAGGCCAAACCAGCCTGCGAGTAAGCCAGCTGAGGCCCATTGGAGATGGAACATGTATGTCTCTTGGACCATCTCCTCTGGCCAATATTCAGAGCATCGCAGACTGTCTGCAAAGGGAACATTTTCCCAGCTCTCCTTGACCTGAGGAAAGATTTCTGCGATATGGGGGACTTGGGGAGAAGGAAAATTGCTGGCAAGCCCAGAAAATCATCTCCTCAAACAAGAAATATGACCTAAACAGTATGGTCTAAGATGTTGAGTTTCCCTCACTATTTTGTAACTTTTTCCTAGGGCTGGCCAGAAAACATTTGTTTCCAAAGAAGTTGGAGAGTTTGAAATTTTGTTTTTATTCTGATATGGAATGTGGGGGAGAAACCCACCCCGTCCTGGTCTACACTAGGACTTTAGGTCGAATTTAGCAGCATTAAATTGATGTAAACCTGCACCCGTCCACACGATGAAGTCCTTTATTTCGATTTAAAGGGCTCTTAAAATCGATTTCCTTACTCCACCCCTTACAAGTGGATTAGTGCTTAAATCGGCCTTACGGGTCGAATTTGGGGTACTGTGGACACAATTCGATGGTATTGGCCTCCGGGAGCTATCCCAGAGTGCTCCATTGTGACCGCTCTGGACAGCACTTTCAACTCAGATGTCCTGGCCAGGTAGACAGGAAAAGAACCGCGAACTTTTGAATCTCATTTCCTGTTTGGCCAGCGTGGCAAGCTGCAGGTGACCATGCAGAGCTCATCAGCAGAGGTGACCGTGCAGAGCTCATCAGCAGAGGTGACCATGATGGATTCCCAGAATCACAAAAGAGCTCCAGCATGGACTGAATGGGAGGTACAGGATCTGATCGCTGTATGGGGAGAGGAATCGGTGCTATCAGAACTCCGTTCCAGTTTTCGAAATGCCAAAACCGTTGTCAAAATCTCCCAGGGCATGAAGGACAGAGGCCATAACAGGGACCCGAAGCAGTGCCGCGTGAAACTTAAGGAGCTGAGGCAAGCCTACCAGAAAACCAGAGAGGCAAACGGCCGCTCCCGGTCAGAGCCCCAAACGTGCCGCTTCTATGATGAGCTGCATGCCATTTTAGGGGGTTCAGCCACCACTACCCCAGCCGTGTTGTTTGACTCCTTCAATGGAGATGGAGGCAACACGGAAGCAGGTTTTGGGGACAAAGAAGATGATGATGATGATGATGAGGTTGTAGATAGCTCACAGCAAGCAAGCGGAGAAACCGGTTTTCCCGACAGCCAGGAACTGTTTCTCACCCTGGACCTGGAGCCAGTACCCCCCGAACCCACCCAAGGCTGCCTCCTGGATGCGGCAGGCGGAGAAGGGACCTCCGGTGAGTGTACCTTTTAAAATACTATACATGGTTTAAAAGCAAGCATGTGAAAGGATTAATTTGCCCTGGCATTCGCGGCTCTCCTGGATGTACTCCCAAAGCCTTTGCAAAAGGTTTCTGGGGAGGGCAGCCTTATTGCGTCCTCCATGGTAGGACACTTTACCACTCCAGGCCAGTAACACGTACTCGGGAATCATTGTACAACAAAGCATTGCAGTGTAAGTTTGCTGGTATTCAAACAACATCCGTTCTTTATCTCTCTGTGTTATCCTCAGGAGAGTGAGATATCATTCATGGTCACCTGGTTGAAATAGGGCGCTTTTCTTCAGGGGACACTCAGAGGTGCCCATTCCTGCTGGGCTGTTTGCCTGTGGCTGAACAGAAATGTTCCCCGCTGTTAGCCACGGGGAGGGGGGAGGGTTGAGAGGATAGCCATGCGGTGGGGGGAGGCAAAATGCGACCTTGTAACGAAAGCACATGTGCTATGTATGTAATGTTAACAGCAAGGTTTACCCTGAAAGAGTGTAGCCACTGTTTTATAAAATGTGTCTTTTTAAATACCGCTGTCCCTTTTTTTTTCTCCACCAGCTGCATGTGTTTCAATGATCAAAGGATCTTCTCCTTCCCAGAGGCTAGTGAAGATTAGAAAGAAAAAAAAAACACACTCGTGATGAAATGTTCTCTGAGCTCATGCTGTCCTCCCACACTGACAGAGCACAGACAAATGCGTGGAGGCAAATAATGTCAGAGTGCAGGAAAGCACAAAATGACCGGGAGGAGAGGTGGCGGGCTGAAGAGAGTAAGTGGCGGGCTGAAGACAGGGCTGAGGCTCAAATGTGGCGGCAGCGTGATGAGAGGAGGCAGGATTCAATGCTGAGGCTGCTGGAGGATCAAACCAGTATGCTCCAGTATATGATTGAGCTGCAGCAAAGGCAGCTGGAGCACAGACTGCCGCTACAGCCCCTGTGTAACCAACCGCCCTCCTCCCCAAGTTCCATAGCCTCCACACCCAGACGCCCAAGAACGCGGTGGGGGGCCTCCATCCAACCAGCCACTCCACCACAGAGGATTGCCCAAAAAACAGAAGGCTGGCATTCAATAAATTTTAAAGCTGTAAACTTTTAAAGTGCTGTGTGGCATTTTCCTTCCCTCCTCCACCACCCCTCCTGGGCTACCTTGGTAGTCATCCCCCTATTTGTGTGATGAATGAATAAAGAATGCATGAATGTGAAGCAACAATGACTCTAGTGCCTCTGCAAACAGTGATCGAAGGGAGGAGGGGAGGGTGGTTAGCTTACAGGGAAGTAGAGTGACCCAAGGAGTGGGAGGTTTCATCAAGGAGAAACAAACAGAACTTTCACACCGTAGCCTGGCCAGTCATGAAACTGGTTTTCAAAGCTTCTCTGATGCGTACCACGCCCTCCTGTGCTCTTCTAACCGTCCTGGTGTCTGGCTACGCGTAACCAGCAGCCAGGAGATTTGCCTCAACCTCCCACCCCGCCGTAAACGTCTCCCCCTTACTCTCACAGATATTGTGAAGTGCACAGCAAGCAGTAATAACAGTGGGAATATTGGTTTCGCTGAGGTCTAAGCAAGTCAGTAAACTGCGCCAGCGCGCCTTTAAATGTCCAAATGCACATTCTACCACCATTCTGCACTTGCTCAGCCTGTAGTTGAACAGCTCCTGACTACTGTCCAGGCTGCCTGTGTACGGCTTCATGAGCATTAAGGGGTAGGCTGGGTCCCCAAGGATAACTATAGGCATTTCAACATCCCCAACAGTTATTTTCTGGTCTGGGAATAAAGTCCCTTCCTGCAGCTTTTGAAACAGACCAGAGTTCCTGAAGATGCGAGCGTCATGTACCTTTCCCGGCCATCCCACGTTGATGTTGGTGAAACGTCCCTTGTGATCCACCAGAGCTTGCAGCACTATTGAAAAGCACCCCTTGCGGTTTATGTACTCGCCGGCTTGGTGCTCCGGTGCCAAGATAGGGATATGGGTTCCGTCTATGGCCCCACCACAGTTAGGGAATCCCATTGCAGCAAAGCCATCCACTATGACCTGCACATTTCCCAGGGTCACTACCCTTGATATCAGCAGATCTTTGATTGCGTGGGCTACTTGCATCACAGCAGCCCCCACAGTAGATTTGCCCATTCCAAATTGATTCCCAACTGACCGGTAGCTGTCTGGCGTTGCAAGTTTCCACAGGGCTATTGCCACTCGCTTCTCAACTGTGAGGGCTGCTCTCATCTTTGTATTCATGCACTTCAGGGCAGGGGAAAGCAGTCACAAAGTTCCATGAAAGTGCCCTTACGCATGCGAAAGTTTTGCAGCCACTGGGAATCGTCCCAGACCTGCAGCACTATGTGGTCCCACCAGTCTGTGCTTGTTTCTCGAGCCCAGAATCGGCATTCCACGGCATGAGCCTGCCCCATTAGCACCATGATGCATGCATTGGCAGGGCCCATACTTTCAGAGAAATCTGTGTCCATGTCCTGATCACTCACGTGACCACGCTGACGTCGCCTCCTCGCCCGGTATCGCTCTGCCAGGTTCTGGTGCTGCATATACTGCTGGATAATGCGTGTGGTGTTTAATATGCTCCTAATTGCCAAAGTGAGATGAGCGGCCTCCATGCTTGCCTTGGTATGGTGTCCGCACAGAAAAAAGGCGCGGAACGATTGTCTGCCATTGCTCTGATGGAGGGAGGGGCGACTGACGACATGGCTTACAGGGTTGGCTTACAGGGTTACATGGCTTACAGGGTTGGCTTAAAATCAACAAAGGGGGTGGCTTTACATCAATGAGTATTTCAGGCAGGACTTCACAGAGGGTTCCAATAAGAAATGGTGCGCCTAAGTATTTGTTCTTATTGGAACAAGCAGGTTGGTCTGGCCTCTGATTGATACATGGCTAGATTTACCTCGCTGCACCTTCTCTGTGAGTGACTGCAGTGTGACCTAGAGGAATGAGTCCCCTAGACGGGGGAGGGGGGGAAGCAAATGAGTACAAAACAAATCTGGTTTATTTCTTGTTTTGATCCACTCCATCTATCTTTTACATCTTTGGCTGGCAGCAGACGGTGCAGAAGGACTGCAAGCCATCCACATCTCATGGCTGCTCGGCAGAAGACGGTGCAGTAGGACTGCTAGCCATCCTCATCTCTTGCCTGCCTGGCAGAAGATGGTACAGTAGGACTGCTAGCAATCCGTATCGCCTGCCTGCTCACCATAAGATGGTTCAATAGGACAGACTGCAGGACTAAAGAGAGTGACCTGGTCAAGTCACTCCAAATTTATTCCCTGCGCACATGTCTGCCCAGGCGCTCCTGGCCGACGTGGCCAGGAGCACCTCGGACATGACGATGACGGCTACCAGTCGTACTGTACCGTCTGCTGCCACAAGGCAATGGGTTGATGCTGCTGTGTAGCAATGCAGTACCACGTCTGCCAGCACCCAGGAGACATACGGTGACGGTTACCTGAGCAGGCTCCATGCTTGCCGTGGTATGGCGTCTGCACGGGTAACTCAGGAAAAAAGGCGCGAAACGATTGTCTGCCCTTGCTTACACGGAGGGAGGGAGGGAACGGGGGCCTGACGATATGTACCCAGAACCACCTGCGACAATGTTTTAGCCCCATCAGGCATTGGGATCTCAACCCAGAATTCCAATGGGCAGCGGAGACTGCGGGAACTGTGGGATAGCTATCCACAATGCAACACTCCGGAAGTAGACTCTAGCCTCGGTACTGTGGAAGCACTCCACCGAGTTAATGCACTTAATGCACTTAGAGCATTTTTTGTGGGGACACACACACTCGAATATATAAAACCGATTTCTAAAAAACCGACTTCTATAAATTCGACCTAATTTCATAGTGTAGACATACCCCTAGTGTTGCCAATAGCTTGACATTTAGGGCACTCACTTCCAATCCAGGCACAGTAGGAACTTGAACTTGGGTCTCCCACATTCCAGGTGATGAACACAGGGCTATTAGCAGTACTGGATTTGGTGTCTCTTTTCCCTCCACCCCACAAAATCCATCCTGGATCTGATATGCCTTCCCAATCAGTTTTGCTTATTAAGAACTTTGCAGTGACGTGAGGACAATCTTTCTAATAACTGCCTGTTGTCTTTCAACATACGAAGAACTAGGAACTGAAAATCACAAGGCTAGGAGAGGAAAGAAACACCATCCCATAGTACTTTTACCCTAATTACTATAAATTCCTCCTTTTGCCTCCATGACACCCAAATTGTCCTCTGTTTCCCTTATTTTTTCATACAAAAACACAAACTCCAATATCATCCTTGCCCTTCAATCTGACCATGTTAACCTGCTCTTTAAATCCCTCCAATGGCTTTCTCTGCTCAGCTGCATCAAATTTAAGCTTACCTTTGCCTTCAAGATCCTGTATAACTCTGCACTTAACACTTATCCACCCTTCTCTTTATCCATCTTCCCTTATCTTCTCTGCCGTACTAATGCCAGCCTTGATGCCTCATTCCACCTGCTTCTCTCACAAATATCTCTATTCCTTTATCCAAACCACCCCATGCAAATGGAATGCCCTCTTTGAGCTGGTCCACTAGGTTACTACCTTCTTCATGTTCAGATACTTCCTGAAAGTTAACTTCTACTGTGACTCCTACAAGAAGTCAGGTGGTTGCTTATTCCTATTTATCCACAGCTTTTTTATAACGTCTAGTTAAAAAAACACAAGTGTGTTGTGTTTTTCAAACTGTGCTACTAAGATGTGGCTAGTTGACTACCTTACTTAGCTTTGTACATTTCTACTCTACCCCTTTATCCGTTTGCCTTTTAGACTGGAAAGTCCTTGGAGACAAGGAGCAATGTTGTCTCATGTTTGGAAAGCATCTAATACATTGTGAGCTCTATTGGAAATAATAGTAATGACTTCAAAATTTAGTCTCTAGAGCTCTATGAAAAAAAGATGAACAACATTATCTGACTTAAGTTATTACCCCTCCAGCCAAGAGGAGGTGGCCTTGTGTATACAGTCCTCTTCAGCCTTTTTTTGAATTATTGTAGACCAATATAGCAAATATGCAGTGAATGTAAAATTGTAGTATGTTGTTCAAGCCTGGAAGATGTGCAGACAATCTATTCTTAAACATAAACATCGCAATATCACTCATATTTAATAATAGGGCAATTGCAATGGTGCATATTTGTGATGTTCTTATCGGTAGCCCCATAGTCAAATTCTTTCATGCTCCTTGGGATGATGTGAGATTTTAATTTAAGACAAATGTGAGGTGTGCAGGCCTGGTAACATTTAAACTTTCATTGTCTTGGAGTTTTTGTTTTTTAGTGGGCTGGGAGGGCTATACACTGTCACTAGTGTGTCTTATAGTATGGATCAGGAAAATCTACACAACCACCTTATCACCATACAACATTTCTTATTTATTTTTCATTTTTTTATACAGCCAAATTCCACTGCAGCTGACAGAGCGACTGCTAGACTAGCAACACACCCACTGTTGAAGACAAAAATTGCTGATATTAAAGGTATGAAATAGACAGTCTCATCTTGTGCACAAACAAATACAGGAATTTGAACATTATCTTGTTCTATCCCTTAAAAATGGTGTTTTGGAAGAGGTAATATAATTACTCTGTCTCAAATAGGGATGTTTGTCGTAACCACACAGATGAATTTTAAAGGTTTTACAGTTAATTTCTGAACACTGAGGCTCCCTGTATTCTGTAAGGAACTGAATTTTTAATAAAAAGAATATAAATGAATATGAATGAAAATATATATATATATATATATATATAATGAATATGTCGTGTGTCAATAATAAACTGGCTTATTATAGCCTGAATATGTTGGTCACTTTTGATATTAAATTGCTTCCATGTTTGTTCTCTGCTTTTAACCCACAGTAATAGTATTTGCTATTAGGTGTATGTACTATTAGCTAATAGGTGTATGTACCGTTACACATTTGTATTACCGAACTTAAGCCAGCTAGCTGAGATGAAGTCACAGACCTCAAATAGTTTTGTAATATTAACTGCTTAGCAGGTTATTAGGTCTAAAACTCTCAGTTGTATAGCAGCTTGCAGAGAGAGGGGATTATATGATTCATAAAATCCAGAAGTCTCTGCTAAATTGGTGCTGCATCGTATTTAGAGCAACACCTATATTGACTCTATAAAGACTCTATATTGGAGGTATTTAAGGCTGGGTTTTTTAAAGTAGGCTAAAGCAGTTTGCACCATTTCCAGTATGGACATAGATAGTTTTTCACCGCAGCATTCACATACCCTACACACCACCACTAATGGTGTACAGTTTAGATATAGGCTAAAAAAAGGTTGAGACATGTTGGTTGGTGCTCTCTGTTGGGCAAAGAGCAGATATGGAAAATTCCAAGCCAAAGGGTGAATGTTTCAGAAAAAATTAGCTTGTGAAAAAAGGTTATGGTGGAAATAACCTTAGCTAATAACAGGCACTGCTAGGGGCCTATGATTATACGTGTGTGTGTATATAACGTGTGTGTGCAGTTTTTCCACACTCAAAATATCACCTAACATTAACTTGAATCAATGAAAATCATCTGATGCTGAGAAGTTCGCTGCATGCAATTGGAGCCCTCACTCAGTTCTGATTTCCCCGCTTTTCCTCTTTGACATTACTTCAAGCCATTTTCAGGCCCTACTCTTACTTTCTAAATGATCTAGTGAAGGCACCAAAAATATCTCATACTTGCTCAGCATAGTGGATCTAACTTGCAAACTTAGTGTCAGAGCCACTTGAGCGTTATTTTAACTAATGTATGTACTGTTGTGATGCTGCAATAACTCTATTTGCTATTATTTTTGTAGCTGCTGTAAAAGCCTTTAAGGATGCAAGACGGAAGCCACCTAAAACTCAATCTTCAGATGAGCATAAATCAGAAGAACAGCTTTCTCAAAAGCCTAAATTGAGGCAACAGTCTAATAGCAATGTAGATAACCAGACACATACACTGGTTCTAAAACAGCAAGATGCTAAAACAAAGGTGAATGTGAAAACAGCCACTAACATAGAAAATAAACAAATCTGCGAGAGAGAATGTGAGCAGAAAACTTTAGAAATTGAAAGAACAGATTCTCCGGGTGATTTGTCATTACAAACTTCAGAAAAACATGCAGTAGTTCAGGATCAAACCGAAATAACAATTGACTTGCCAAAAAGAAAAAAACTTACAAGTGCGAACAAGTTCAGGATAACAAACAAATCAAACAGTGATATCAGTGATATGGAAGAATTTGATAACAAGGAGTATTTTGATGACAGCACGGAAGAGAGGTTTTATAACCAGTCATCCGATTCTGAAGATACTGATAGTGATGATGATTTCTTCATTGGCAAAGTAAAGAAAAAGAAGAAGAAAGTGGCAGAAAGTGACCTTTCTTCAGCAAAGGAAAAGAAAAGACTCAAAGAAGCATTACTAAACAAAACAAAGGACTCAAAGTTCATGACGATGCAGGATGTGATCACAAAAGAATGTAAACCAAGTGCAAAAGCAATGAAGTTGGAATCAGTGTTTTGCAACTCTCTGTCCAGATCTGATCAGAAATCCAAAAATATGAAGAGGTACTTTTTTCCATTTCAGTTATAGAAATTAGAGTAATTATTATGACTTGTAATATTTCCATCAAATGAGCAGAATTTCAGCCAATCACTGCTCAGAGTATTTGGATTGGCATTTTGTAGCCAGTCACATTATTCTTCCTTGACCATTACGCATTTTTCAAATTTTTCCCTGCTCAGGAAAGTTATTCATGTGTCAGTATCAACAGAAAGTCCTAAAAAGATGCTCACACCAATGTAACTGCTCCTGACCATCATAAAAGTTGAACTCAAAAGCTCAAGATGAGCCAACAACCAAAATCAGTTTTACATACAAAAATATAAATTATATATAGTTCTTGCATTGGTTTACATGTCAGTTTCACTTTAATGTTAACCAATTGCAAAAGCTGTTTATTGCTATCATACCCTAGTGCCATGTAGATTATCCAGCAAGTATGGTGGAGCTGGCCATTTTTTCAAACAAATATTTTATTATTATTCCTTTCTTGAAAGATCTTTAATACTATTTTCTTGTTTTTTTAGAAATGTTAACTATCAGACTTCCAAAAATAGAAGAACAGGTATGTGTCCATGGTACTGCTGCTCCATTTGAATTCCTTAAAATGCCAAAAGTAAAACCTGTCAATCTGTACTTGTGCCTGTAGGGCTAATCACAATGAGGTATTCTGTTTTGTTTCATATTTCAGTTTAGGACTTGTCTCCATGAAAACAATTAGTTTGCGGCAAGCTGGGGTGAGAATCTACCCCCTACTAACCTGTCATAGACTGTCTGTGTGGGCCCTCTTGACATGCATCAACTATGTTAATGTGCTTTCATTTAGTTCCATTTCAGAGAGGACTAGATCAAAGAATGTAAATGTGCATCAGCATGGTCTACATGGACAGTTAGTCTGCAGCAGGCTAGTGCAGGGTAGATTCACACCCAGTCTTGCCACGAACTAAATGTTCATGGAGACAAGCCCTTAGTGATATTTATTCAGATAATTTTGTTTGAGTCATCAAGGGATTGCACTTGCCCTTTAACTTGTAGTAACTGTTTGATGCTATACATTTCCATGGTTTGAAGTAGTTATCAAAAGCAAGCATCCTACAGGTCTGTACTCAGCCACCTTTCCCCACGTAAAGTAATATCTTACTCCATGAAGCTACTCATGGAAAAAGGTACAACCTGAGTGTGAGTAAAGGTGGCGGAATACAACCCTTAATCTCATCAAGTGGTTCATCCCAGCAAATTATTTTAGCCACTTGAATATTTTACCCAGATTGTGGCTCATTCTGCACTTTCAAGGATTAGAATTTTTTTCCTGCATCAAAGAAATTATGTACCGATCTCATATTGAAAGTGCTACTCTAAAATCAGATGTCCAGTGACTCATCCCTCATTGGTGTACTGTACAATAAACTCAGATTGTGATGATGCTTATGCATGGTAATTAAAATTCCACCCAAATTTTGCATTGAAACCCCAGTGCCTTCTGCCATCTTAACCATATCATCTTAACCATATCTGCTGTTCATGACCTGTCAGTTTGCTGATTTGTGAGAAGAGGGATAATCTTCCTGGGTATTTTTTAAAAAAAATATAAAGTATAGTCATGTGTTCATATGTGTATATTATGCATGTCTCATTAGGAATGGATATTGGAGATTATATGGTATGTCTCACTTATTCTATATTGGCTTAGTTATATTGGCTTCCAGTAAATACCTACCCTTATCTTCAGGTTTTTACAGTATGTATTACCTGGTTTTGTGTATGTTCATAACATAGTTGCATTTAATGCTTTTTTTATTGTATTTTATGCACAGCTTTTCCAAAAAATGAACTGCGGGTAAAGAGAAAACAACTTGCTAAAGCTGCTGGTATACAGTATGAAAATAAAAAAGAGCATTTAGAGCAACCACTTCATCCTTCGTGGGAAGCAAGCAAGAAGCGTCGGGAACAAATATCTCAAATTACAGCATTCCAGGGGAAAAAAATTAAATTTGATGATGATTAAACTTTTTTAATGTAAATTCATATTTTTAAAGAAGATTCTTCGAGTTCCCCTCAAGTTCGGTGTCTACTTTTGAGATGTAACAGCTTGTGTTTTGACTGGACCTTTGTGACCCTGGTGTTATAGATTGAAAAGAGAATATTTATCTTCTTGATTGAGATAATATGTGCAAAGTTGTTTGGAAAGTAAACCTTTTACAGTATTTGAGAACTAGTGCCTTTTTCAAATCATATTTACATGTATAAACTAAATAGTATCCTAATCTTGTGCAATCGGTGATGTAGTCTTTTAAAGGTTTTTTAGCAAGGGAAAAGCTATTCCAGATTTGTTTATAATGAAGATTGTTTCATTTGCTCCGTTTGTGCTATATTAGTTGACTAATGGGGATGTCACATAGTATCAGACTCAGAGTTCAGTTCTGTAGTGCCACCAGCTGTGAAACCCACAATGAAGTCAAGAAGGGGTTTATGGAGATATTTTGTGCTCTGTAGCAGTTGGGAGTTTTGACTTGCTTCTGTTTCCTCTGTGGAGTTTTGCGTTATGTAAGGTACGCTCAAGAGAATTATTTAAGGACTTCCATATCAGAAGAGATGGGAAGGATAAGTGCTCCTATCTAAGAAAACATTGTTAAAATAGTTCATTAAAGCATATGTTTAAAATATCAAAATATTTACTCTTGTCGTAGCTGGAAGAAGTTAAAAGCCCTGTTAGCTCTGAAGACATTTGCTAAATTCCATAAATGCATGAAGCAAGCAGAAATGGAGATCAGTAGTGCTTAAGGTAAACTCTAGGTAGCAATAAAAACTTGCCATCTGAAAAATAATCATCTATCTTGATTAGATCAACAATTTTGATAACTAAAGTGCACAGTCATGAGCATTCCTGTACTGAAAGGAAAATTCAGTGTGCCCCACTTAATTTAAATTGCATATAAAAGTACCATCTGATCAAATGCTATTATTTTTTTTCCTCCAAAGATCTTGTTTTTTTGTTATCCTAACTGTTGGAAGGGCATTTGACTGTGTTGGATGGAGCTATCAGTTTAGTGTTTTGGAGTTCCTGGGATCGGGGTGTGGAGAGATGTTTTTTAGCCATATTTTTTTCTTAAAAGGTCTTTCATATTAGTTAATTTTAAAAGATCTATGAACTTAATTGTAACTGTCTCTTCCTCGTGGTTTAATTAGGTGCTACTGTCCTTTATACAATTGGTCTGAATCAATTCCATAAAACATATACACAGTTAATAATATGGATATTCTATGCTATGCATTGCTATCCGTACAGCAGGAAGGTTTTTATATCGAAAGTGGCGTTCTCTCCCTTCCTGCATTACGTTGCAGCCTTGGAGGAATGTGGATTTCAATTAAGTTTGTGCCCCAGGATATTTTGTGTTTTTTTTTATTCCTCATTGTATGAAAGAGGAGTGGGTGGGTGGGTGGGTGTGTAAATGTGTGGGGGTGGGGATGGGGAGTGGGGTTTTTATACCAGATAGTAGCAATAGACTCAAAGTAATCTTGTACTAGGTCAGCAGCCAGTGGTTATACATAGGAACTACGTTCATTATATTTTGAACATATGTTTTTCTTCAGGGAAAATCATGTTTTGAAGAGAAGGTCATCCTCTTGAAAGCAATATCTAGAATACTGTTTTATATATTCTAGACAAGAAACTTTTTTGAAGGCTTAGTACTAGTCCAAACAAATATTTGATGTGCAATTTTCCTGGCTTCAATAAAGGGCAGGAAACTTTTTCTCTCCTTTTGTTAGCTGTAATCCTGTTATAAAAAAATTTCTTCACAGGCAGCTAATATTTTCTAGGTAGGTAAAAGTTTCCAATTTTTAGAAGTGACTGATCTGCATTGTCAAATTTAAAAAACAAACAAACTTGTAAACTTAAAAACCTAAGAAAAATGTAGATCATGTACAATATATAGCTAGTTTTTAAAAGTTTATGTCCTGAAGCGTCTCTTTACATGTCCTTAGAGTGCCAGGACCATTTAGTTTTTCTTGGCAGTTAAGAATGCAGGAAGAGACTTTGTTATAGCTATAATTTGTAACCTTAAGTGTACTCCTGGGGGTATCTGAAACATCAGAGCCTCCTTTTTTGCAAAATGACCTTTTAATTCTTCACGAGCTTGACTGAAAGGCCTTGATCAGAGAAATCCAACCATTATTCCACATTCTGATGCTCAGTTACTATAACTTTGGGGGATGGAGAGGAAGGGCAATCTGAGTGTGACAGATCCTTTTTTACTACCTTCCATGTGTCTTATGGGTTATTGCTACTTAGGTTGTGCTTAGAGACCATACCGAGGCTGGGGCCCCAATGTTCTAGGCACTGCACTATAGAGAGCTCTATTTTATTGTATTTGTGCAAGAGAACAACTCTTTTGAGTTGAGGAGCCTAGTGAATTCATCTGAAGTTTAATACTGTGTTCACAGGAGTTTCTGTTCAGAAAATAACATACAAAGTAAGTGTACATTTTGCTAAAGTGATTTGTATCTCTTTCTGTATTGTTCTGTGGTAAACCTATGGCCAACCCAACCCAAAAATGTCTAAGGGCCTACATATTTTTCTGGTTTTAATAATGATTGGTATACTGAAAAGACATTTCTTTAGGTGTGAACATTAGATGACTGGCAACTCCTATCAAGCTGTAGCAAGCTGCACAGTTCAAAATAAAATCAATGTTTAGTACTGTGCACAGAAGAGAGACGCTGTATCAATACATATTAACAGACAATTGTTCAACTGCAATTCAGGTTGCAAATATGTATCAGTAGCTGGAAGTGAAAATATCTTAATAGACCACATACTTTAAAAAAAAACTGATGGAAAATCAGGAAACTTAAAGTTACTTTAAAACATTATGGAAATGCTGATATTGCTATCCCCATTTTAAAGATTTGAAAACTGAGACAGATGTAGTAAATTATGTTGTATATACGATTTAATTATTGAATTAGATATAGTATCAGGAGAGTTAGGGCCTGTTCCAAAGCCCTTTGCAGTCGTTGGGAGTCTTTCCAGTGACTTAAATGGGCTTTGGATCAGACTTATAGGTTCTGTGTGTAGATCTGTCATTGACTTACTCTTTGATATCAGGCAAATCACTAAAACTGAAGATGAGGTCCAGTGTGGGCAGGTTTACCACAGAATAACACAGAAAGAGATACAAATCACTTTAGCAAAATGTACACTTACTTTGTGGGCATGTGCACTGTGTTTTGATGCAAATATGGATCCAGGAGGTGTGCCTTTTCTAATAAATAATTCTGAGTATACTTCTTAGTCTTATCTTACCTGTAATCACACGGAGTATTAGACACAGACACACAGTATTGTGTTTTGGGCTCGAGGCATGCAGTCAGCAAGAGGCCATGCTTACACTGGTATTAAATTGGTTTGCAATTTCTAACTGAAATATATGAGAGCGTATTGTCTTTATCACCCGAAGTGGAAAAAGCCCCATCACTGAGATCATTTTAAAGCTGGATTGAAGAAATACTGCTGTAGGGAAAGAACCTGCAGTGGCCTTATGGGCTTGAAAAGACCCATTAGCTCATTTTGACTGTCTCAGCTTATGTGATATCCAGCATGACAGAGAAACACATTAGCTGGATATTTCTGCTAAAGAGATTGAGTGAAATAGTTAACGAAGTGGACATTTAATTGTGTTCACCTTCATACTTCTGCATTAACTTCTCAGATGAATGGGAGGCACTACACACCTCAGGGTACCTTTCAGCGGTGTGCAAAGTACTTACACTACACACACCCCTAACATGGGTATAAATAACAGTAGATCGTCAGTAAAGGTATGCCTGAACCATGTGGGTATGGGCCTCTCGATTCACTCAAGCAGTGCCTGTCAACAATACTATTTTTATCAATATAGGGTCCTGCTGATGGAGCCACTCCCCACCACAGGGAAAGACTCCTACAGCAGGGATGTGCCAGAATCTTTCCTCATAGTGGGGAAAGGCTCTGGCAGCTCTCTGCTCCTGGCCAGCAACTCCCTGCTGTAGGAGCCTTTCCCTGGGGCAAGGCAAGGCTCCAGCAGCTCCCTGCCAGTAAAAGGCTCCACCCGCAGGGAGCTGCCAGAGCCATTCCCTGCCACAGTGAAAGGCTGCAGCAACAGGGAAAGGCTCTGGTGCGGGGAGGCAGTGGGGAAAGGCTATGGGAGCTCTCTGCTGCCAAGCCTTTCCCTGCTGCCTCCCCCTTGCCAGAACATTTCACTGACACATGGAGCTACATGCTGCAGCGTGTACCAGCCTGCTTTTCACTGTGGCTTGTAGCTACACACCCAATACACCGCCACAAGAGGTGCAGTGGAGACATAGCCTTAGTCTATTGATTCAGGCAGTGTACAGAACTGGGAATACAACACAACGTTAGTTCATATTTGGAAGGTAAACCATACGGCTTAAAAAATGTATTTTCATGAAAATTGAAATTCTGAAGGAACTGCAGGATGGCTAGCGATGTGCCATTACATCTCTCTGGCTTACATGGAGCCAGGCATGTTAGAGGGTCTAAGCCCACTCATTTCCTTATGGTATCTTTTGTTTGGAATGAATTCTTCAAACTGGTTTCTAGGCTCATGCTCTGTTTCCTCTGGTGCTCTGGTTAGATGATTGCTAACAGTGTGTCCTTAGTACAGTGTGAATGTTGGTCTAGCTGTAGGATAGATCATCCCACCATTCCTGTATTATTAGGCACTAGTGTAATGGACATACTTTCATGCGTAGTTTCAGTGTGGTAATTTAGTTCTGGTTTCTGCTTTTTATTTTGTTTCTACTTCACATCAGAATTTTACCCAAGTCAAATGACAAAATAACATACACTATATTATTGGTGTGTGGTTCCACAAAGCGTATCTACTCCAAGTAACAGAACATCGTTGTATCTAAATAGTGTCTTTTATTCACTTCTGTTTTCCTTGATACTCTAAAAAGACAGATTGACAATTACTATAGAAATAATGTGGTGGCTAAGGCTTTAAAGACAGAGAGTAGAGCACAAAAAAAGTTTTCGAATCCTAAATGAAATATCTTTCATCATGGCCTGAAGGTCACTTTGGGTTTGACTGGCGTCCAGGGAGAGCAAATTCCAAATGGGGCCCTCATTTTGTTTATGCTTTTGCCTCTGAACGCTGAGTGTTTAGACTTGGGTCCTGGCAGCAAGCACTTCCCAACAGGATTTGTTACAAGGAGAATGTTGCAGGAGCCCCTTCTTAAAATTTTGGCCAAAATGAAGGGAACGTTGGAGTGATTTCCCTGCTTCTTATTGCGTTCACACCCTCTCTTAATGCTGTGAAACCATCTCTGTCACAGATGAACTAAGCCTGGGCTTAGGAAATACTTCTTGAAGAGCAATTTTTTATTTATTAGTTTACAGTGAATGATGGGCATTTTCAAAATATTTACAGAGGGGAAGATCCCAGGAAACACTAAAGGTATGACTACACAGCATTTTGGAGTGAGTGTGAGATAGCAGGGCTCATACTAGCGTTCTAAAAACAGCTGTAGAGACAGTACTTTGACGTTGCAGCTTGGGCTGGAGCTCAGGCTCAGAGGCCTGAGGCTTGCTCCAAAATGCTGTGTGGACATACTAGAAGACCTTTACTTCCTGCTCCTAATTACATAAGTTAAATGTGGTATGGTATCACTATACTCTGTACATTTTTTCAGGAATTTGCCATGTAACCTCACTTGCCAAACAAGTATTGACTGCTTCCTTTTTTGTAGCTAGAAGAAAGCATTTGTGGGTAAAAGAATAAATCCCCAGTCCCTCACCCCTCCTCTTTTGCGGGCACAGGCACCCCCGAGAAACAAAAGTTAGCACAGGCCCACGCACTTCATAGGATCACCTTATTAAAACATTCATACATTTCACTAATCCCAGCTGGCTTAACTGCCATGATGAGATAAAGAACCATCTCAGACAATTGGGTCCCAGAGTATTCTTGAGTTTTAAAGGTCTACACTCAAAAGTGAATTTGGAACCCAGTCCTAAGATTTATAAACATGTTCTGTATTTGTGCTGGATTCTTGTGTATTATAAGCAGAGCTGATATTGCTGCTGGTTGCCTGACACTTCCCATTATAAGACTTATAAGGTGCTTATAACTTTGCCAAACTTTAATCATTCCCATTTTGACGCATATGTAGCCGCAGCCGAGTGCCAGTGGAGACAATGAAGAGACTCCAGTTGACCTCAGTGACAAAGGGATCAGGCCCATGTTGAACCTAGGTGCAGCAGAATAGACCGTGTGAACACTTGAAACATTTTATTCAAGTCATTTTCACATAAACTTGCAACCATAATACAGGCAATGTAACACAAGAATATGAAAGTGCAATGAAGAATACAAAGCTAGTGTCTGAATATTATAAATAAAAGCTCTTCAAATAAAGATAGAGGTTTTAAAATAAAGATTCTTGGAAAACAGTGAAGGAAACATTGAAAACTCCTTCAAGAAATTGCAAAAACAAGTGGCATTTCACTGAATTTGTAGCATTTAGTTGCTAAAACAACAACAAAAAATAACCTATTAGCATACACTTCTTGGTTTTAATTCAAGTTATTTCAGCACCTTTTTTAATCTGGGGAATGTAAAAAGACCCTACATATTTGGCATAATGTGAGGCACAGGATAGACCACTTTCAATTTTATGAATGAAAATAATCCTTTTGGTATGAACTGGTACAACTGAAAAAACAGATATATAAAAGGACTATGAAGTTAAACTTCGGTGAACGCACCATTCAATACTGCATAGTAAACTTGGGTGTGCAACATAAAAAATATCATCTACATGATCTGTTGGTTCAACTGATGACCAATCTCTCATTCTTTTAATACTTTTGTCTAGAAATATGCACCTATTATCAAACATGTATTTCAAGATTTTACAAATATAGCAAAGCTGTCTTGTAATGAGTCCGTTGCATGGGAATGTTCCTTATATGCAACATTTCTCTAAAGACCTGAAATGTGGGAGGTAATTGCTTCATGCACACTCTAACATTTTCAAAAGAAATTTGAAACTGCAAGAGAAGCATTTCTGTACTTCTGAAATTTTGCAAACTCTTGGACTGATCTTACGCTCTTTGAGATCAAGGGCAAAGCTCCTTTTCAAAGACCACAGGAATAGGCCCAAAGCCTATTAAAAATGATTACACAATAAAATTTGTTTTATAAAATAAACTCTTACATCAAAACAATGTATAAAGATTTCCTACAAAAAAGCAAGCATTCCCTTTAAATATATTGCAGCATGAAAAAAGTAGGCTTAAGGTATCTGGATCAAACCTGCAGTGACCGACCAAGATATTGAGAATTATGGCCAGCAACTCCCCGCATTTAGTAACATTCGCTCATAAGCTTTGTAAATCAACTCTTCTCTACTCCTGCATTACAGCTCAGCAGGATTAGTTAAGAACAGGTTGTGTTAATTTTTCCAACTTTAATTCTGACATTCCTAGCTTTTGTTGATTTAAGCAAGACCATTCGTGTACTCTTGAACAGTGTGCAAATTTCATTTCTTTTCCCATTGTTTAAAACAAATGTTTTAAAACTTGTACAGCATTTAGCTAAAGAAAAGAAATTCCATTGTCTATCAGATCAACATGTAAAATGTGTTCATTTACCAATGATGGTGTCGATGGCGCCTTACCAACCTATCATGTCAATGAGTACTTAAAGATTCTTAAATCAGTGGATCATTTGGCATCCCAAGCATCTGCACTAAAGGCCAGAATGCGTCTTCCTACAGGAGAGCCAAAGATACTCAGCAAACTTCCTTTTTAAACTTCCACAATTTTTGAGGTATCATCCAGTAGGGAGGTAAGTAGAGGGTGTGGCTCTCCAACCCTGCAGATGCCCCCACAGCTACAGGAAAATCCCACAGATCTGAGGGCATCTACAGAGTAAATACCCCCAGAACTACTCTCTTAAAACACCACACCTCAGAGTGCCTCCTGGCTGCACGGCTCCTCGGTAATTGCTGAGCCTAAATGTCCTGTGCCCCAACAGTTCTCAGAGTCTTGCTCTACAGAACCAGGCTTGCGGGACTTGTGCTATGGTGTTAAAACATGCCAGCTTGGGCTCTGAGACTCACTCCCCTCACCAGGTTTCAAACCCCAAGCTCCAGCCCAAACAGGAACATCCACACTGCTGTTTTTAGCTCTGTAGCACCAGCCTAGGTCTGAGCTCTGAGACTTGCTGCAGTGGGTATATGTTTGCAGTGTAGATGTATCCACTGACTTCCATGCAACTGCACATGTACAAGTTGCCCACACACAAGAAGCTGCAGCTTCAGAGCCTTCATTGCAGGTTGGAAATTTTGGCCTGAATCACTTTTCGCAGGAGGTTTAAATGTACCTGCATTTGTTCATTCATATGCTTGCGTGTGTGTGTGTGTGTGCGTGTTTTTGTTTGTTTGTTTTTAATCCATTTACAGAAATTGTTCTGGAGCTCAGACCTCAAAAGCCAAACTTCAGTCTGGAACATATTGGTACAGTCAATTATAAACACATGAAAACAGTGCTTTTTAAAGAGAGATAATGGCACAACTTTTATGGCTGATGCATAGAGCCCTACTACAGTAAAATGTGCCAAGTCTAGTTTTCAGACTTTTTATTGCTTGAGTTAGATACCCACTTGGTGAGTAACTAAAATTATCTTTACCAACCAAATGAGGAAAACTAATGGAAAACTTAGCAGCCTGCAGATGTAAACTGGACCCAGCCTGCATGCAGAAGTGAAAGGTGAGTGAGTAGTCATAAAGGGACATTCCCTCAATGAGTTAATGGTTCTTAGGTCATCAGTGTCAGTCTGGTTAAGTGTTGATGTTACAGTTGTTTCGGTTTATTGTGCCAGAACATGACTGTGATTTGGACACAAACATTTGATGATCTTAAAACAACAAAATATATGTAGGAAATAACTCGCTGATCCATAGTCCTCAAGGATATTCTGATAACTAACACAATTTCAAAATTAAATGTGCATGGTTCTACTGCATGCAATAATGGCAAATATTGCTTAAAATATTTCCCAACCTTGTAACAAAACACTCCAGTATTCCTCAAGCTACACAAATACATAAAGATATATACCATTAAAACTCTAAAGGTTTTGAGCTTTGGCTGTTGCTTTACATGTTGTGAGCTGCAGGTTGAGCATTGCACCATCTGTGATCTTCGGAAGAAGTATCAGGACAATGTGAGAAATAATTTCACAGTTTAAAAAACAAAAATCACAGCTGCTTTAGCTTAGATTGGTCAACTGCATACGTGAAATAATTCTACTTTTGTGAACCCCCACCAGTAAGCAGCATGATGTATCTTGTTAATTTGGGCTGAAAGTTTTTCACTTTGACTATTTCATGATTGACTTAACGAAAGTACTTCCTGTGTTGTTGCATACACCAACAATTATTCTATACGTATTGTATAATATTTTAAGCTTCAGTCTTTGAATAGCCAAATATGCAATTAAGAATCAAGTAAAGTACTAACTGTAACATAATGTTAATGAGAATACAAGTAAAAGGCCTTTTCTCAATAAGAACACCCTGATAGGTCTTTTGGCCTATTTCTGTTTGTGGTGCCTCTGAGCTGATTGCCTTTTGTCAGTTGTTGTAATTGGTTAGCCTGTTCAATTCATGCCTTTTTTTCCTACAACTAATTATTAGGGACTATCCAATGTGGCTTTCAGAAGCCTTGTTTCTGGTGGACAGCTGTTCATCTTAGTTCATTTTACTCGCATTGAATTAATCCTTTTAAGACCCCCATTTTGAAAATCTCTATTCACAGAGAAAAGTGGCTAAATTCTTTAATTCTGCTCCAAAAGTAAAACAGACTTATGGCCAAAGCCCCAATATGCATTCAGCTTGAGAAAATGGTTTACCTACTAATATATTAAAAATGTAAAATAAACATAAATTTCGTATATGGGATGTAACTAATGCATACATGAACGTTTTTCTGCTATATGTTAATATTCCTTGAAAACTGAGGATACTTTTCTCCTCTGCATCCAATGTATCCAATTACTTTTACTGTAATGGCAGGAGCATCACTCCCAAGAAGGTCTTTGTTCTGGCATTCATTGAGCTAGCCAGCACTACTACTACTTACTGCATTTTATTTAGTACTATACTTTTTGCTACCTTTTAAAGAGATTACAGCTCATTCACAGATAGTGTACTGACCAAACTGCTGTTATCTGCACTCTGATTTCCAGTGGAGTTTAAAACCAAACACAAAAAAACCTTATTTTTCTGTGAATGAGTTAATTTCCTTTAGAATTTGAAAATCTGTGCATAAATCACCAACCCCACACGTTGCAATAGTTTTTTTAAGTGACAATTTGAATGCTAAAAATCCAGTTACACATTTTATGAAGCAGCCATTATGCTTCAAAACCACATAAAAGTTTGTGTTGAATTTTTTTGCTTTTTGTAAAGTGTTCATATCCTACTGAAGTTTATATAAAGATATTACAGTACAAAACAGTGGGCACTGACTCGTCCATTTTCTTGCATCTTAGTATCTATTTTTTTAAAAAAAAGGAAAAATTTGTTAAATACCATACATTAGCAAACAAGTACTAAACAAAGTTAACCCACCTGTGTTAAATATCTATACATCAGTATTAACATGCAGCACAAAAGGAACTAGAGAACTTGCTTTCCTTTGTACGTTTGAATATCATTACAGTATTTTGTTAATTTAGGAAGCTGAGAGAGGGGAGGCTACAAAGCAAAGTAACGATGCATAACCCTAACTGACACCCTTCAGTTAACCTTTTCTCTCTCCTCCCCTTCTTGAATTCAAGTGAAGAGAAGCTCGGTTAGTGGAGGCTTTGATTAGAGCTAGTTCTAGTGCAGGGAGATGCCATGAAAGTTTCTTCACACTGCTCTGCCAAAAATGACCACTCATAACCTGCAGCACACCAGTTGTTCGGTTTCTCATTCTCCCACAAGCATGGACACTCTGGTGGTGAGAACAAATAAAGGACTAGGCCAAGGCCATTAAACTTGTTGCTTTTAAGAACTTAAAAATGGCCATACTGGGTGAGACCAATGGTCCATCTAGTCCAGTGCTTTTCAAACTTATTTTCTGGTGACCCAATTGAAGAAAATTATTGATGCCCATGACCCAGTGGAGGTGGGGATGAGGGGTTTCGGGTGAGGGAGGGGCTCAGCCCTGGGCACAGGGTGAGGGCTGCAGGGTGGGGCTGGGAATGAGGGGTTCAGGGTGTGGAAGGGGGCTCAGCTGGGGCAAGGGGTTGGGTGCAGGAGGGGGTCAGGGTCTGGGGTGGGGCCAGGGATGAGGGGCTTGGGGTGCAGGAAAGGGTTCTGGGTTTGGAGGGGGCTCAGGAATGGGGCAGAGGACTGGGGCGTGGGCTTACCTCTGGTGGCTCCCGGTCAGTGGCGCAGTGGGGATACCTCACGCTGGGCCCCGGAAGCAGCCAGCAGCAGGTCTGGCTCCTCGGCAGAGCCACACAAGTGGCTCTGCGCAGCTCTCGCCCACAGGCACCGCCCCCCGCAGCTCCCATTGGCCAGGCGGAGCCGGTGCTCGGGGCGGAGGCAGCGCGCAGAGCCCCATGGCCCCCTGCCTAGGAGCCAGACCTGCTGCTAGCCGCTTCTAGGGTATGGACTAGCCTGCCTTAGCCGGGCAGCACTGCTGATGGGACCTTGAACGGCCTGGTCAGTGGTGCTGACCAGAGCCACTGCGACCCAGTGCCTTCCATTCTGCGACCCAGTTCTGGGTCAGTGCCAGGTGGTTCAGAGGGAATGAACAGAACAGGGCAATTATTGAGTGATCAGTCCCCGGTCGTCCAGTCCCAGCTTCTGGCAGTCAGAGATTTAAGGACACCAGAGCATGGGGTTGAGTCCCTGCCCATCTTGTCTAATGGCCACTGATGGACCTGTCTTATTCTTTGTTGTGACTGGTGTGATATGAACCTAGGTCTTCACATAGGGGTGACACAAATGTTTGCCATTTTAGCCCTGCTTGATAAGTGTTTGATTTCACAGTACAAAGGACTTTGTAGTACATTCAAAGTGAGATAAACCTTACAAGTGGCATGTGATGGGGCATCTGCCCCACACTGGCCGGTAAGGGGTTAAAAAGAGCCTTAGAGCAGAGCAGGGTCAGTAGCTGCCTGTTGTTTAAGGAGGGAGGACTGTGTCTTGAGTAGGCTGCAAATCTGTAGCATCTTGGACAGAGTGATGCAGGGAGGAAGACAGAAGGAGCTCCAGATTGGCTGCTGAGACTGAGGAGGGTGCTGTGGCTACAGGGAAGTGGCCCAGGGAAATGCAGTGATAGTAGAAGCAAAGGAACGCAGTAACTGCGGTTCAGAGGGTTCCTGGGCTGGGACCCAGAGCATTGGGCGGGCCTGGATCCCCACCACTGGGGAAGTGGCAGAACAGTTGACGAGAGTCGCCACTGGGGAAGTGGCTGGACTACTAAGGAACTAAATCTCACCCGGAAGGGGGGAACACGGATAGTGACATGGCTGGAGGGCTCAGCCACTAAGAGGATTCTGCAGTTCCTGACGCGAGAGGGGTTGCAGGTGGACTGTGGTGAAGAAGTGATGCAGACGTGGGTGTTGGCCTCGAGCTAATCCCCAGAACGACCAGGAGGAGGCGCCAGTCCAGCAGTGAGTGACGTGCTCCATGACATAGTAATTAAGCAACATCCAAATGAGATCAGTGTGAAGACCCATTAATGTAGGTCTGTCAATCCACACTGGTCACTTATTTAAATTCCAAAGCAATAAATGAAAACTAATAATGTCACCAAGGTTTCTACATAAGATTAATGCTCTCATTTGTTATTTCCAGTCAGATTAAATCAACCACTAAATGTCACACATGAATAATGTGATTCTGTAATCATGTATAAAAATAACTGGAAAGCTCACTCTGTATGTGGTTATAACATAGTACTTATTTTTCTGTGTAATGTTCAGAGGGTATGTTAAGCTAAAGTACAAAGGAAACACTGATTTTGTTCACTGTACATTTGCTTTTTACAAAACAATTTGTGGCCAGACATAGTTAAGGGTCATTGCTTGAACACCAAGAGAGCTAACATGAAACAGTAAATGAGGTGTTGCTGGAAGAACTGTTCCGGGGGGGGGGGGGGGGGGGGGCCTTGCTGTAGCAGTGAGAAAGTAATACATAACTGTATGTGGTTTTTTGCTTTGTTTTGAACAAAGTGTTTCAAGGGGCCCTCAGCAATCTGTTCAACAGCTTTGTGTGAATGCTCTGTATGGGAATTGGATAAGCATCAGGAGCCTTGTGGCTGCAAATTCAAGAAGGGAGTTGAGCCAGGGAGAACAGCTGGGAATCCAGGTAGGAGCAGCAATTTTAAAGTCCCTATAAATCCTGAAATCAAGAGTGCAGAAACAAACTTTTCTAACAAGAATTTTAGTAGGTGTTCTGTGCTAGGAGAGGAATGGATTTTGATAAACTATTGTAGGTGCCGTCCATCTTAAATGGTTCTATGGGTCTGATAGAAGATTGAAGAAAATAGCTTAATTACAAGTAGCTATAATTTGAAAGATATGCAGTTGTAAATGGCAAAATAATCATTCCCATTCCTCCCACAAAAAAGAACCTAAGTTCCATCTGTAATCGAAAACTAGCACACTCCACACTAAGTATTAAATCATCCACTTACAAAGTTTGCATCGCTAGAACTCATTTGGCAATTATCTACTCAATGGAAAATTCACCTCTTGACACCATAAACCTATTTGCTAATCTTAATTTTATGAGTGTAAAGTAGTTACAGAGAAAGAGGAATCTACTTACGGTGAAATTGTGCAGCCAGAGGCATATGCATGATGGCCTGTATAGCGGATGTCACAACGTACTACATTGTTGGAGTAATCAGACTCTGGTACCAAATAGCTGGGGTTTACACTAACCTTGAAGGAAGGAAAATGCCATTTACAACTGGGTTTGGATTGATAACCTGCTGTGCTGGTTTAAAGGGGTTTATAGTTATGATTTCTTAAAACACACCCCATACCTTCAGTATGTAGTTTCCAGGCTTTACATCTGTAATATCAATCCATTGGCAATCTATGTCAGCATTGTAGGTGTCATAACAACCAGGGCTCAGTCCCTAAAAATGTACAAGCAAAGGAGTCTAAGGAATATATTTTCAGAAAACAACAACATTAACACAGACACAAACTAACCCCAGTCAAAAAATTCAGGTAACACCACAATGCTTCCTTCGTGCACATCATTGGGGAAAAGGGCACAAATGAATGAGTTAAGCATTGAATCTGAACTTTTTGAGTTTTATTTGTTTAAATAGTACTGCCTAGCTCTGACAGAGCAGTTGTATTAACTTTTCTTTGTTTCTACCACATAAGAAAATTAAAGATAAAACTATTCATAAATAGGTACCAGTAATTACAATGCTTGTCTGAAAGACTGGAGCATCACTTACAAGCTGTTCTGCTCTTTTGGATAAATAGGTATTTGTTATAGCTGGTTGGAAAATAGGAGTTGTTTTTCATGGAAAGTTTTGGATGAAAATCAAAAACACATATTTTGGCCAAAACCAGAAATATTTCAATTCTGAAATGCTGCTGCAGAGGCTCATGGGATTTGTAGTTCAGGCATTTCATGTTCCCATTCTTATTAGACTGGGCTTCCCAAGGGACTATATCTCTATCTCCCATGATGCACCACTGTCTCCCCTCTTGTTGAGGGGAGGCTGTGCATCATAGGACATGATGGGAGATATAGGTTGGGATCCCCATCCAAACTATAGGGGATAAACTACAATTCCCTGGGCCAGCATGGTTCCATTTCAGAATTGAAAAATTTTTCAGGTGATCAGTTTGATTAAAAATCAAAATTTTCTGTGGAAAGCAGACACATTTCCCAGAAAATATTTTGTTGAGAACCCAGTTTTCCAGCAAAACACAGTTTCAATGGAAAACTTTGAACTAGTCTTATTTATACACTTTTTTAATATAATAGGTATTTACTGATTACATATACCTGAAATTTAAAATAGCTATATTTAAGTACTATCTGACAGTATTCCCTAAAGTGTCGCTTATTTGCAAGAGTTGAAGGAATCATTTCAGAAAAGATAAGAACTGACCAAAATCTACACCTAAAACTCTGTGAATTTCAATTGAATGGCTTTTGAGGTTCAGAAAGTTTTGGCTATCATTTTTCCTATTGTCTTTTTTCATGTACCACTTTCTGATTCAGCTTGGGACCAGCATTGCTGAATTATTATGAGGGAGGCTGGTCTCACAGTATTTTCAGCCTGACAGGAAGCAGGAAGTACTGGAAATCTTGCGATATTTTAATCCTGGATTTCCAGGCCCAAGAAGCATGGGTACAGTTCAAATAAACACCTGAGATTTTTCCTTACCTATTTACCTGATTAAATGAAACAAAAGGAGTTATTCTGGTCCATTGGGGAGAAACATATGAGGCCACTTGAAAAGTTTGGCAGATGTAAGGAGGGTCCTGCATGAGACAGTACAGCACCGATAAAGTCCTAGACATACTATTTGCAAATGCCATTTTGGATCCCTTCTATCTGAAGAGGAAGTTCTTATAGCTGCTGCTTAAGACTTAGAATCTTAGAGACCAATTCAGCAAAAAATATTCATCGCCATTTTTGTGGGATAAGTTGGGGAGGGATACACTGCTCCTGTTTCTTGTCTGGGCAGCTCCATTTTAAACCATTTTCCTTCTAAATTTATTTGAATATAAGAAAAATCAAGAAAGAACTTTTCCCCGTGAGTTAGGACATGAGGTGCATGCTCTGTGAATCCTAATCTCCAGTTCCAAACTCATTTGTGTGAATTTAATTGCCACTAGAATCTTGACTACCTCAAAGAAGAGTGTTGGCTTTGGCCATAGATGAATTCTGCATCCAGTGCAAAGAGTAAAGTACTCTCTTGTCATAGGAAGCTCCTGGAGTTAAAGAGCTGTCTTTGTATTTTATTTGTCTATAGCTTTAGTCCTGCAGAAAATGTCCTAATAGGGTTTTTCTCTTCAAGCAAATACAGGTTTTGAAACATCAGAAATGGCTGCAAGAATTCAGAGGGTATCCAAAATGGCAGCAGAGGTTTTTCCAGATCTGTGTGTCCAAAAAACCTCCCACTTTGTTGCTAGGAATATAGGAATTGCCACACTGGAACATATCAATGGTCCATCAAGTCTGGTATTCTCAGCAGTGGCCAGTATAGGATGCTTTAGTGGAAAAATCCTCATAAGTCACTTAACTATGCAAGACAAAGCCATGCAGGAATTCCCTCCTGACCCCAGCTGGTAATCAGCTTATGCCCTACTTACACGTGCCAAGTTTGAGGCTGGAGCAAAGTTTTACAGTCCAATTACAACCCCTAAAAATATGGGTTTACAGTGGAAATGCTGACACAACCTTGACTCTAGTGACACAAGTACTCCAGCTGTAAAATATATATGTTAGGTGAATGCTGTAACCTACACAGAGAGAGACTATTTTTAAAACCCCTACACAAACTTTACATATTGTAGATAATTCATTATACTTAAGATTTAAATATGGACACATCCACCATGGGAACATATTTGGCATTTCTCAGGGATAAAATTACTACCTCCGCAGAAAAAGGGATATAGTTTGCCCATGATGTTCACACAGATCCCATTAATTTGAAGGTCTGTTACATGCATGCACAGAGCATGATGCTGTGATGTACTGAATCCTCTCAAACCCCCTTTGATAGCATTGGGAACTGATGAAACACAGCACCTTGCACTATCAGGCTCTGAGAAGAAAGAACACTAGCTCTGATCCTTTACTGCAGCCATGGACAGCAGAATGTGGATTGGGATGAGAGAAGAGGAACGAGACCTTAAAGGATTTCCTCACTGCCCCTGATCCTGGACCTGCTGTGTGATGGCCAGTCCCGCAATCTAAATCAGAGTAGCTTGAGGACTGTTTTAATGTACATCAGCTGTCAATGGCCCCAGGAGATCTGCCAGGGTACAAGAAAGCCTCAGCCATCCACTTCCAGCAGCCACACCTTCTACAGGGCTGTAGTGAAAGGAGAGTACAAAAGCTGCTATGCTAGTTTTATGCCACCAGCAGATTCCCCCTACCCTGGGGTGATTATCTCATAGCTAATTAAGGCACCTGAGAATTGGGGCCTGTAATGTTACATAAAATCTCTCAAGTAAGGCAAACTGCAAGAAAGAAAATCTCTTGGTTCTTTGGAACCATCTCTTCTTACCTGTGTATGTGCTGTACATGCATATCGTCTATAGTATCCATAATCACAGGAGGTATCTTCAAGACAAAAACTTGCTTTGTGCCCTTCAGCAACTCTCCGATGTGAGCCTGCTTCCAGCAAGTCATAGTGGCTGAATTCATCCATGCTGTGGTAATGTCTAACAGACATTAGACCACAGGTCAGTTAGTAGAGGCAGATCAGATTTTGCCAAAACATTATTAAATAAAAATAATAATAATAATGTTTCCTATCTAATCTACCTTATAGTGCACCCTGCCAAATTTTTTCTTACATAAAACTAATGGGTTAATATATTTTTCTCAGTGGCACCACTGTTAGATTTTTTTTTTTATTGTATAAAAACACAACCTTATAAAAACAAATCACATATTTTAATTTGTTAAAAGAATGGCTCTGCATTGGCTTTGTTTTCCCAAAATTTCCTGTTTTCTCTTTTTTAATAACACTAGCAAGCACTTAAACTGTTCATACTTCAGTGGTTCATCTTATAATGTTTGCCTTCAGGCACAGTTTGTTTGGATAGGAATGCTTACCTTCACATATTGTAAATTCTAGGCAAGTTAGCTATTTCTGGAAGGGGCTGAAGGGTTGTGGTTATTTTTCTACTTCCATTGTTTGCAAATATAATGATAAAATGTCACATGTTTGGGGGACAATCTACTCTGTTTAGAGATTCATCCTCTGTGTACTAATATTACAGATTGGATTATCTGAAGGAATTGCTACTTACATTCAAATGTATAAACTGACATTCAAAGTCTTGCTGGTTCGATAATGTTAAGGTGTTCTGCAAAAACATATTTTTGGTTGTTTCACAGTGTGCACTATTCCAGTCTGAGAGTGTGTGTGTGAGAGAGAGAGAGAGAGTGAGTGTCCTAGGTGTCACAAACTCGCTGTGATGCACCTATTTGTTCTATGGTTCTACTTTTCTCACATAGATGAAGAAAGCAAACTAGCAAGAACCAACAAATCCGCAGCTTGTCTGCGTAGCATTCTGCTACTGTTGCTTATGAAAGATTTCAGTATGCTGTGTGTATGTAAAAGATTAAATAAACTATAGTTCAAACACCTTTTAATGAAAAATAAACATACATTTATATATATATATAATATATATAAAATGTATCACCAGCTAAAAACTTGGATGACAAGGTGACTCAGAGAATGATGGTGACTAAACAGTACCATTTGATGGCAGGTCATTTGAGAAATGAATTGGTTGTTATAGTTCATTTACTAATGGACCAGTATCAACACCAGAGAAACCATCCCCACAATTGGCATTCTTGTTGGCAGCATATTCAAAGTCCAAGAATTAGATGAGTATTAAAAGAACGCCACTCGCACCCTGGTCAGTATAGGGCCTATTGGCAGGGCAAGGATTATCTGTTCTGTGGACGAAGGATTTCAGCTTGCAGTGCTATCAATTTCACATTAAATTTTTAAAAACTAAAACACATTTTCAGAGCGAGAAGGGTTGGGGGTTTTTCTGGCTTTACCAAAGGCTTGTATACTATGAATAAAACATCTGCCTTGCTGGGTCTGTGTTTAAAAGACTTCATTTGAATTTATAGTAATTGTTCCATCAGGAATAAACAATTTTACAATTTGACCTATTGCAGCAGGCTTGATCCCAAGCCCCTTGAAATCAATGGAGAAATTCCACTAACTTCAAAGGGCTTTGGATCAGGCCCATGGCAGCCTCTGTGGTACATATTTAGATGGAATTCAGTGTTCAGTCATCATTTTATCAATGAATAAATTATCTCTGTCATTGTATTAAAATTAATCATTATCTACACACAACTGTAGAGTCATATTTCAAATGAATTGAAGAAAATACATTATACTTTCCTAAAGTATCACAAACCTGATATAAAATATCTAAATTTAGGACAAGATTGCAAACTCATATACACCAAGTCTCTTGGAAAGGACAAGTGCACATATGCAGTTTTATTAGGTCCCAAAATGTTACAAATATTCTCCAATGTTTGTCTTGCAAAGGTGATAGTGGCGCACTGTATATCAGAGCTAAAAGGCATCTATTGTGGCATCACTTTTTATGTAAAACTCCAGTTCTTTTCAGATGAATATGATAGTGAGATATCACCCTAAGTCTTTATATCGGTACAAGTGCTTGTTAAGGACCGTTCCCATTCCTCTTTTCAATATTGAGGAAAATGTTCCTTGACTCATGAAATAATGGGGCCCCTAGAGAACCAAATGACACATTCAGTATTTGAATATTTTTTTTTTTTAGTGAATGTGAAAGTAAAAAATACATTTTGGTGCATGAACTATAATTATAACTTTTTTTAAGTTCACTGGTTGGTTCTATTTAATATAAATGGACAACAGACTTATGCAGAATTGAATGTTATAGATTGGATATGTGACCAAATATTCTAAACTGATTCGAAATTGCACAGGCTTCCAGATTTTCACATTTGTATGTGAGTATGAACTATTTATTTTCATTTGATCATTTCAATTCTTCATCCTCACATGCGTAGCTATATAATGAGCTATTACCATAAAATGGGAGGGGAGAACAAAATCCTATAGCTATATTTCCCCTAGACAGAAACAAAACATATCACATTACAATTAACAAATGAAAAAGATAAGTAGAAGGTACCATACTGGACACTTCACTCACTGGTGACAGCTGTGCCACTCCCATGAATATCGGGGTCTGCTTGGTAGGAAGTCTGATGTGCCTTGATTTTTCACTCTTTGGGGGAATCTCAGAAGCACTCGAGCATCATAATCTCTAACATCTGCCCTGTAAGCTGAACTGCAATGATGTAAAAAGAGGCGTAAGTATATTTACAAAATATTAAGCAGACACTCAAAATTGCTTCTTCTTAGCTTATGATCTAGCATTCAACCCTCTGTGACTATATGTGATAACTAGCAAGTTGCAGAGCACCCTCAACCAGTGGTGAGCTGGAGCCGGTTCCTACCGGTTCGCTAGAACCGGTTGTTAAATTTAGAAGCCCTTTTAGAACTGATTGTTCCACAAGGGACAACCGGTTCTAAAAGGGCTTCTAAATTTAACCGGCCAAAAGTGGCGCCTTAGGTGCCGACTCCATGGGTGCTCCAGGGCTGGACCACCCAAGGGGAAAATTTGGTGGGTGCAGAGCACCCACCAGCAGCTCCCCACCACTCCACCCCCCCCCCACCCCCGGCCCCAGCACACCGCTCCGCATCCGTCTCCTCCCCTGAACGCACCGCCCTGCTCTGCTTCTCCGCCCCGCCCCCCCTCCCCCGGCTTCCCGCGAATCAGCTGTTTGCGCGGGAAGCCGGGTCGCGCTGAGAAACAGGCGGCGGCTTCGCACTCAGGCCCAGGGAGGCGGAGGTGAGCTGGGGTGGGGGGACGCAAGGAGAGCCGCTCACACCGCAGCAGGTAACACGGGGGGGGGGGCCGCAGGGGAACCACTCCTCACCCCAGCTCAACTCCGCCACCCTCAGCTTGAGTGTGAGGCCACCGTCTGCTTCCCAGCCCGGGGGGGGGCATGGAGAAGCAGAGCGGCGCGGTGCATTCAGGAGCGGATGCGGAGCGGAGGTGAGCTGGGGCCAGGTGCGGTGTGGGGAGCTGCTGGTGGGTGTTCTGCACCCACCAAATTTTCCCCGTGGGTGCTCCAGCCCCAGAGCACCCACGGAGTAGGCACCACTTTTGCTGTGATCAGTGGGGGGAGCGGTCACTCCCCCTGCTCCCTCCCTAGCTACGCTCCCCTGCCCCTAGGAGCCAGAGGGACCTGTCAGATACTTCCTGGGAGCTGCCCCAGGTAAGCACCTCCGGGACTCCCCAACTCGCCCCCCGCAGGTCCCTCTGGCTCTTCAGGGTGGGTTGGGCACCCACTATGGTGGCCCACGAGACCCTCCTGCCCGGTTCTGGGGGCAGACAGGGGAGGGGGTGGATGGGGCAAGGGTCCGGGTGGGGGGCATCAAGGAACGTGGGGGGTTGGATGGGGCAGGAGGCAGTGACCCCCTCGTGGGGTGAGGAGGGAACCAGTTAAGATTTTGGCAGCTCATCACTGCCCTGAACCCCATTAATTTTAATAGCTAAGGATATTCAAGAATGCTCTGTGGTGTGCTTAGGAGCTTCTGGTATTGGATGCAGGCTTTAGTAACATTCTAGGACTCAGTCCTTCTGTTGATGTTAATTTTGTCCCTGATTTCAGTAAGAGTAGGATCTGATACCTGATGAGCACTGGTTAGAAACTCTTTGATATTTAGGGAAATCAATGGTGTTTAACAATAGCCAAGAGCATAAGATCACTTTAACAATGGATAGCTGTAAAAATGTCCTTGTTTAGCATGAAAAACTGTTTTTCAGTAGTTTCTGTAAAACACAATATCTTGTAGTTGATCTCATGGCCACAGTATATTTTGTTTCCATTGTAGTTTAAAAGGCTACAATCAAGACATTTTGGTCCCAGATGTGGTCTATCTTAAAATAATTATAATCTAACCTTTTAAATTTTTAATTACCAATCTACCATCAAGAACAATTTTAAATAGCCATTTTTGTGAGACCACCATAAACAACCTTCTGTGCTACCCTTTGCTGGTTTTCCTGCAGCAAACTAACAAAAATGTTTCCTTAATGCTATGCTACAACCAGTTTATGAAACTGGTGAATAAACAAAGTTGTTTTGCAGGGTAAGGTACTCTACAAGTTAAATTTATGAAACTCAGCCATCTTAATTTCAGTTCCAGTCAAAACAGGAAAAATCTCTCTTTGCCAAGGGGATAGGGACAACTCACGAGTAAAGAATTTTTTTTCTCAAATTCTAAGATTATCGCAAATATTTTTCTGCTAGATTGTCTCACAGATGGTATATTGCATCTGCCTAAGAATAGTGCGTACAGTATTTTGTTAATCCACACAAATGGTGCCTTTTTAAAAATGAAACAAGATGATTTATTCACATTAAAGGAGAGAGTTGAAAAAGATCAGATTCCAGCTACAATCAGGGACAAAGATTTTCAAAAGTGACAAGTGCTTTAATATACCTATCTTCAGCGATGTTTAAAAAGGCCTGATTTTCAGAAAGGGCCCAGTACCTACCCTTTGGAAATCAGGCTCCTTTAAAACATCTCAAATGAGCTAATCTTTGTAAAATAGAGGCACCTAAAAGCACTTGTCACTTTTAAAAATCAGGGCTAGTATATTACCCTTTCTTGTTGTCTGTTGTTGAAAAATTATAAGAAGGCCACAAAAGAAGCTAGACTCAGGACCTGTTATCAAGGCCTCTATCTTTACCTACTCCCTCCTGGTTTCCTTGCTGTTGGGTACCCAGGCTGGAAGAAACTGGAGCAAGTGCCTGAGGCTAATGGAAAGGAGAAGTCAGCAGAGATGCCTACCTTGCCAGGCAGTTCTCCTCAGCAGCGCATCTCAGGCTGTACATGGACACCCTTTGGACATATGTGGATGCCTGGATGTAATAGGGATCCGGGACTAAGTCAGGGAGACCTGCAGTTCATCAAACCAACCACACAACAGCACGATCAAACCCAGAACATGTCTGCCAACGTTTTGTTTCACTTTCAAGCATTAGGAGGAGTTATTTTGACCAAAGGCTCCTGCCACACTTTAGGTCCCAAGAACCATTTAGGCTTCTCGCTGGACAGGCAGAGCCTATTGTTTGCTGCCAGCCTCTCGCCTCGTAAATCCTGAGGGCTCTCGGGCCCCTACCACCACCATATGATCCTAGGAATCCTAGGACCGCGTCAGTTGTTTGCCTCGTGTGTGGGGCAGGCAGGGCTGGTCATTTCTCCAGAGCATGCTGGGATGTGAGCCCACTGCCAAAGCCTATCGCTATGTGCTGTGCTGGCGTTTGGGTTGGCGGCGGGGAGCCCAGCTAGGAGCTAGCGGCGGGGCCCCTGCGGGAGCCCGGGGCGAGGTGTTACTGCTCGTGCTCGAGAGGTGCGGGGGGGCTCTTACCATACTGGAAGTAGCCGGTGCCATAGCCGGGTCTGTACCTGCTGCCCTGGCGGGGTCTCTCGTAGGTGTCGTAGTAGTTGTAATAGGGGTTGTCGTCCGTGTACTTGTAGGGGTTGTAGGGATCGTCTCCGACCATGGCATCTTCCCGGCCGGCTCTCAGATTGCTCAGGGGCGGGGGGCTGCCAGCGCCGGGGCTGGTGCTGTTGCCCCTCCTGGAGCCGGCGCCTGAGCTGTGGGGGGCGCTGGGCCGGGACGCCCCCTGGGGAGGGCTCCTGGCTGAACCGCTCGCGGCTCCCTGGCTCCTCTGCCCTGCGGTGCCGCCGGGGGGCGGCTGGTAGCCGGCCTGAAACCAGTGGCGAGCGCCCGAGCCCCTGCTGGCGGCTCCGGCCGGCGGCTGGGCAGCGCCGGCTTCGGCAGCAGCAGCCCCCCGCGGGGCGGTGGCGTTGTTTCGGAGCAGCAGGATGGGGCTGCCCGCGGCCGCTGCCTGCCGGCGCCGGGGCTGCTGGTACTGGGAGCCCAGGCTCAGCAGGCTGTACACCTGCCCGTTGTTCTCCCACTGAATCCGCTGCCTCCAGGCGGCGGGCGCCGGCGGGTTGTGGCGCGGCGGCGGCAGGCAGCCGGCGGGCCAGGTGCAGCTCAGGTACACCCACACCTGCAGCGGGGCGAGCAAAGCCGCGGGCAGCGCCACGTGCATCTTCCCCGCTTCAAGAGCCCCGGCCGGGCGCGAAGGTCACTCGCCAAACGCCGCTGGCCGCAGCCAGGCTCGATCCCCGCAGTCGGCCCGGGGAGGCAGAGACCTTCCGAAAGGAGGGAGCTTCTCCGCTCCCGGGGTGTTTACAGGGCACGGCTCTGAATAGCAGCAGCAGCAGCAAGCGACCCGCCTCTCATCGTCCTCCGGCTTTCTCTGGGGTCTGGACTGGAGGCGGGAGGAGGAGGGCTGAGGGATTTTAAACTTTCTGGCACATTTGCAAAGTTACACAAGCCCGCCTGGCAGGCTGCTCCGCCGCTGTTTGCTCACGTAATGCGATGGGGAACGTGCGAGTCTGACAGCGCCTCACATCTGCCCCGCCGCTGCCTCCCCTCCGCGGCCCGAGCCTCCTTGCAGGGAGAAGGAGACAAAGGATCCCTCCCTCGGTATATATACACCTCTCGCTGCACGTCTCGAGCTGGGGCGAGCCTGCAGGCACCTCGAGGCCCTCAGACACACGCAGCCTGCCAGGCCGTGGGGCAATGCCAAACTATGCAAAGGAAAAATGCTATTAGCTCATCAAGACTGGGGAGACTGAGGGTGAGCGCCTAGTAAGAGCGGAAACATGTTTCTGGGAAATATTCTGGCCAAAATATCTCCCACGATACGGCCACTTCGGAGGATTTAAGCAACCGTCAAGTATCCTTAATGCCCTTTTAATTGAGGTAAACCCCTCAGCAAATAAACTCTTGCCTATCCATTACTGGTTTTCTGCATGAGTCACACGAGAAATGCACTACAACTTTGCCTCCCAGAGTAAGTGTTCATTGAAAAATGAAATTTCACATGGGAGAGACTTATCCCATCAGCAGAATAAATAAACCTGGCCAGGCAAGTGTCCCCTAAAGCTGTGCTTTCCCTGGAAGAGCCAGGAGAAGAGGAAGGGTATTTGGCCTGACTTTTTCCCCTTCCTGCTTTAAAAAAACGTATAAACACTGTGTTTGGATCAGATCAGACTGTTTCACTGTCTGGGAGTAACTAAACATCCATGAAGCACAGACAAACTCCAGACTGGTGTGGTTTCAGTGTCTGTTACAGGTGCAAATGTTTGCTGATGAATCATTTCAAAGGAATGGGACAGAATTAGAAATGGGCTCCTTCAGCCCTGGTTTGTTAGCGAGGATTTTTCAGGTGACCTTGTCAGTCTTGCGTCAGTGCCAGGCTGGAATTTCTTGCCTCAATTACATAGATTCTCTTAACTATCCTGAAACTTCAGGTTAGCAACCTACTAACAGTGCCATGCAAAGCTGGTTCCGGGCACATTTGCCACCTACTCTTTGCAATAACATAAAAATTGTCCAGTTGTACAATACTGGTTAAAATAATTTCAGTATAAATATTGGACTTGATCCTACAATACAAGGATGCTTAACTGAGCTACCATCCAATTAATAATAATAATAATAAATAAGAAAATGAATACCTTTTGTATAACACTTTACTAGGAGGAGTCCTATTAATTTCAATTGATGAAATGATAAGCATGTGCATTTGCAGGACCTGGTGCCTTTGTTAGATAGATAAAGGCGCACTAAGGCCATTACTGCCACATATGCAAAACAATTTCAGTGGAATCGGTGTTAGAAATAGTAGGAGCCTTAGTGCAGAGAGGGCTCTCTCTGCTGGACTGTTTTTTACCACCATGTTGCTTTCCAGCTGCTGTAACTTCAATGGTGATAAAAATAGGCTCCTCTATACCAGGTGTTAAAACCAGTAGGGATTTTTTTTTGGTGTCTGTTGTAAATTTCCCTGGGGGTCCTGCAACTTCTTCCTGAGGAGCATAGTGTTTTCTCCCAGGAGTGATCCCATTGGTTGAAGGGGCCTGCTCATGATAGTTTAAAAATACTTGGTAGGTAGTGTTTGCAGGACAGGGTCTTCTAATAGTAAAACAGGTAAATGGTAACTTCCCTCACCTGCACAGGCCAAGCAACTGTTAAGCCATTATTCTCCTGTTTCTTTTAACGAGGTTTTCTTCTCATTTTTCAGACAGTTAATCTCAGTCTCTCAGACCTTTTTCATTGTGGTTACTGAATATTTTATCTTCCACTTTAGGTCTTGACTGGAACAATGACTAAGACTGAGGAAAATGGAAAGTCTAGAAAAGAAGGAAAATATAGCATTGAAGAAAATGAGGTCTCCGGCTTTCTAATCTTCCCATAAATCTTACTAGTGTTACAAATAGCAGGTTGTATACCAATGTGTGATATTAGAAAATGTTTCCACACACTGGGATTCTGGCCACAACTTCTGTGTTTGCCTGATTACGTAACTGTTTTTCCTGAAACTGAAGAAACCAATAATTGGGAATAGTCTTGCCCATTTATCAGACATTGTTTGTCATTTGTTCCAAAGAACTATTTTTAATTTTTAGTGAATGTAGAGCTTATGAGTCATAAAAGGTGCTGGCAACAATCCTGGAGAGTGAGATCCTCCATTTTTAGTTAAATTTATTCAGGCCCTGTCCTCTCTGCAAATATTGCCAATATACCTATCCTTGAGGAACCGAGCTAAGATGATTAACTTGTTTTCACAGTTAGTTTTCACTGAAAAGCTCACCACTGTCTCTGAACAAGAGATAGAGAGGTGAAAAGCTCCATAGCACATTACAAATCTCCTAACCCATCCAACTCTCTTGTCCCCCCAGTATAATTGCATAAAAATTGCCCTAAAAATCTAGTGATATAATAGGTATTCAACACAACACATTCACCTTATTCATGTATTTGAGTACTGCTTCGTTTTAAAAGTTCATGTATTTTACTGGGTCCTGATTCAGTCAGCTACTTAAGTATGTGACTAACTTTCAGCATGAGTTGTCCCATTTCAAATTAATGGGATTACTCATGTGCATAAGTACCTTGCTTAATTGAGGTAATATCTATAACAAACAATAAATAACATTGCAGTTCCAAACCATCATAGCCAAGAGTCAGCTGCTTGCCAGGACATCTTTATAAGCCTCCCTGGATGCCCCAGACACTGCTGCTCATTCCTTCTCCATCGCAGTTGTCATGAAACAGGCATCTTGGCTCCAGCCTAGGGAAGTCCAAAGACCTACCGAACTCCCAAGGCAGCAATCAAGTTTTCAGAGAAAGAGACCACTCACTGCACCTGGTTCAACCACACAACTCTCCTCGTTGACAAAATGTCAATTTTAACAGCTTGGTTGAAGGTCCAAATCATCCCTGTTTTTTGCATCTCCAGCTGCAACTGCCTTCATTTGCTTCTATTAATCAAGGAGAAATCTATCAAAATCATGACAGACTACACAGTTTGCACTTTTTACATCAAGTGGCAAGAGGAAATGTGATCCTCTTCTCTTCGTACTGAAGCAATAAAGTTATTGAACTGGCGCATAGCCAATCAGATCCACATTTTGGTGGCCTATCTTCCGAGCAGACAGAACACCACAGCTGCCACTCTCAGCAGGCTCTTCTCCCAGGACTACAAGTGGAAGCTGGATTCTTGGACCTTCAATCCTCAATTTCTGACCAGGGGATTTCCAGAGATGGACCTTTTTTCCACCATCCCCAATAAAAAGTGCAGTCAGTTTTGTTCAAAGGGTGGCTGGGCCTTCACTCACTGGAGATGCCTTCCTCCTCCCATGGATGAAGGGACATATGTATGCATTTCCCCCAATGCCTTTAATATGAAAAGTGGTGAACAAGATCAGACAAGACATATCCAGGGTCATACTAATAGTTCCAGCATGCTTAAGACAGGTCTGGTATCCTTACCTGATTCACCTAGCTGTCTGCAATAAGCCTTGTGGCAATTTCTCATCTGTTTTCTCAAGAGGCGCTTCAGATTCTTCACCCCAACCTAGGAGGTTTTCACCTCAAGATGTGGCTTCTCAATGGTTTTCAGGAATAGCGACTGCTTGCACTGTGGAGATACAACAGGTATTGCTGAACATTGGGAAAGCATCCACCCAAAATACTTACCTTCAAAAGTGGAGAAGATTCAACTATTAGTGTGAACAGCAACGTCTTTCACCTGCTCTGTTCTAGACTACTTCCTGGAATTGAAAATGAGTTCTGTGAGAGTTCACTTGGCGGTTATAATGGCCTTTCACTTCCCGGTTGAGGGGTTCTCAGTGTTTGCTCATTCCACAACAGTGAGATTTATCAAAGGATTGGGGAAACTTTTCCCTCAGGTGAAAGAACCCATCCAAGGACCAAGCTATTTAGGAAGACTCCGAGACTGGTAGGGTCAATTGCTGACCTATCAAAAGGGTCCACAACCTTCACCCAGAGACTTTCCTATATGAATCTATCAATATGCAACCTCTTTCTACGGTATTGGCCCATTTCATGAGGGCTCTCTCTAACTTTATGGCACTGCTCAAGAACATTTCCGTCACTGAGATCTCCAAGGCTTCAACTTGGACATTAATACACACCTTTTTCCAAACTCTATGCAGTAGTTCCATCTTCCAGATCAGATGGTGCCCTTGGGAATGCAATCTTGTCTACAGTCCTGGACTCAGCTCTGAAGCTCTCTGCTCCAGCTGAGAGTGCTGCTCAGTAGTCACCTGAAGTAGAGCACCCATAGAGTCCCAGAGGACACTACTCAAGAAGATGGAAAGGTTACTCACACTGTGCAGTAACTGGAGTTCCTTGAGTTGTTTGTCTCTATGGTTGCTCCACTACTTGCCTTCCTTCCATTCTGCTTCAGAATGTCCTCTACCAGACTTTGCAGTGGAGAAGGAACTGAGGACTGCCTGTGCAGCCCTATAGAGACTCAGTGCAGGATATGAGATATGTAGGGTGCTTACACGGGCTGAACAGGCACTGCTGCCAAAAATCTCCAATTGAAGGCACGTGGAGCGCATGCTCACCTGAAGTGGAGCACTCAAAGGGACACACATCTGGAAGAACTCCAGCTACTGCACAGGGTGAGTAACCTCTCTATTTTTCAATGACACCTGTAAAATAACCCAAACCCAAAGAAGAACCACATTTTCTTCAAATTATGCATTGTAATACAATTATGCAAACATGCAGCCTTCAGTGGGTTTGCACAGCTGTAACTGATTGAAATTTAGTAAACCCTTCTATTAATTGTATACAAGAAGGAACAGAATCCAGATCACTCCTATTCAGGTTCTTATGCTGTGCCCATACCATGGTATTGGAAAGCCTCCCTCTTAGCTATGTTGGCTCTGTAAGGCTAATTAAAGTAAAAAGCAGATTTGTTTAGTGAAAAGGTGTCATGCACACAATCACTTTTCAGAGTCAAATAGCACTCTAATCCAGTTCTTATCTCTATCACCCCATACACTCCTCCTAAACATAGGTTTCAGAGTAACAGCCGTGTTAGTCTGTATTCGCAAAAAGAAAAGGAGTACTTGTGGCACCTTAGAGACTAACCAATTTATTTGAGCATAAGCTTTCATGAACTACAGCTCACTTCATCGGATGCATACTCTGGAAAGTGTAGAAGATCTTTTTATACACACAAAGCATGAAAAAATACCTCCCCCACCCCACCCTCCTGCTGGTAATAGCTTATCTAAAGTGATCACTCTCCATACAATGTGTATGATAATCAAGTTGGGCCATTTCCAGCACAAATCCAGGTTTTCTCTTTCCCCCCCTCCACACACAAACCCACTCTCCTGTTGGTAATAGGATAAGCTAGATAACTTTAGATAAGCTATTACCAACAAGAGAGTGGGTTTGTGTGGGGGGGGAGGGAGAGAAAACCTGGATTTGTGCTGGAAATGGCCCAACTTGATTATCATACACATTGTAAGGAGAGTGATCACTTTAGATAAGCTATTACCAGCAGGAGAGTGGGGTGGGGGGAGGTATTTTTTCATGCTTTGTGTGTATAAAAAGATCTTCTACACTTTCCACAGTATGCATCCGATGAAGTGAGCTGTAGCTCACGAAAGCTTATGCTCAGATAAATTGGTTAGTCTCTGAGGTGCCACAAGTACTCCTTTTCTTTTTTCTCCTAAACACAGTGAGGGGAAATGGGCACTGTTGGTAGTCCATTGCTGACAATGATGACGTTTTGTCATAGTTCTTGGCTATGCATATCACTCTGAATTTTGAACCCTGATGCACAGTCGGCTGCACTGAGGGCATGGGAAGTCTCTATCTATGATGTTTGATGATGCAGCTCTGTGGTGCCTTTCATGTGCAACCTGGAGATGATTTAGTTGATCCCGCTCAAACTTGTCACATGCTGATCTTGTCAGAGACTGCCAGTGAGTCCTGTTCTGAGCCATTTGCTCAAGTTCTTTGGGATTGATGCCAGCCCACTGGAGACTGGTCTTCAGATTATCTTTGAAGCGCTTATATGGACAAGGCTTCTTTCTTTTGCCCTGGCTCAGCTCCTCATACAAGATCTGTTTTGGGAGACAGTGGTCTTCCATTCTGATGACATATCTGGTCCACCTACGTTGTGCTCTCAGTAATGTTTCCTCAATGCTTGTTGTGTTTGCTTTCTCGAGGACTTTAATATTGGTCATTCTGTCCTGCCAGCGAAGGCTCATTATTGTGAAATTGCTCAAGCTGTTTAATGTGATGTCTATAAAGAGTCTACATCTCAGATCCATATAGGAGAGATGTTAGAACCACTGCACTATAGATCTTCAATTTGGTGGAGAGACGGATGTTGTGTTGGCAAAGAACTTTTGTTCGGAGTCGGCCAATGGCCTGGCTGGCTTTACTAATTCTGGAGGAAATTTCCTTATAAAGGGAACCAATACTTGAGATGCTGCTGCCCAAATACTTGAACTGATCCACATTTTTCAACTGTGTGCCTTGGATGAAGATAGCTGGCACTGGGGCATTGGAATGAGGTGCTGTTTGGAACAAGACCTCTGTCTTCCCAAGACTGAAGGTAAGGCCAAAGAGCTGGGATGCTTCAGAAAATCTATCAACCATGACCTGAAGGTCGTCATGTCTATGGGCCCTCAAGATGCAGTGATCTGCAAAAAGTGTCTCGACAAGAAGCCTCTTCAGTGTCTTGGTCTTAGCATTGAGTCTTCGAAGATCAAAGAGAGAGCCATCGAGTTGGTAGCGGATATAGATCCCCTGATCCAAGTCCCTTGTCATATGGCTGAGGACACAGGCAAAGAATAGATTGAACAGCACTGAAGCAAGCATGCAGCCTTGCTTCACTCCATTCAAGATTTCGAATGCCTCAGAAAAGTCACCGCTGGAGAGTTCTTGCACTGTCATGTGGTCATGGAACAGACAGATGACTTGTATGAACCTTCTTGGGCAGCCCAGTTTTATGTAGAATGGCCCACAGACCCTCTCTGTTGACAGTATCAAAACCTTTGTCAAATTGATGAAAACTGCATACAGGTCCATGTTCTGCTCTAATAATTTTTCCTGAACCTACCTTATAACAAAGATCATGTCCATAGTACTACGACCTGGTCTGAAACCACACTGCACTTCTGGCAAATTCTCCTCAGATATGTTTGCAATGAGTCTGTTCAGCAGAATGACGGCTAGTATTTTCCCTGCTGTACAGAGGAGAGCAATCCCTCTATAGTTTCCGCAGTCAGCTTTGCAGCCTTTGTTTTTGAACAGTGATACAATAATAGCATATTTGAAGTCTTGTGGCATTTCTTCTTCCTACTTCCAGATGTGGCCCGCAGGCCATAGTTTGCCCACCTCTGTTATAGACTGTGAACAAGTCTTCCTTTAACCTTCTTTTTCTTAAGCTAAATAGATTGAGCTCCTTGAATCTTTCACTTTAAGACATGTTTTCTAATCCCTTAATCATTCTCATGGCCATAGGCATCGACTCCATGGGTGATCCTACCAATTAGAGATAGCAGGAGAAAAATCTACTGGGATTTTCAATAGCAGATATAAATATTATCACTGAATTCTTTTTCTTTTTGCAGTAAATATTGATAACCTAGATCAGTGGTTCCCAAAGAGTTCGCTGCTCCAGACCAATGGGAGCTGCTGGAAGTGGCGGCCAGTATGTCTCTCAGACCGCGCCGCTTCCAGCAGCTCCCATTGGCCTGGAGCAGCGAACCGTGGCCACTGGGAGCCGCGATTGGCCGAACCTGCGGACGTGGCAGGTAAACAAACCGGCCCAGCCTACCAGGGACTTTCTCTGCACAAGCGGCGGAACAAGTCTGGGAACCACTGATTGAACAAATCTCTGATATGGATTGAAGTACGATCCTCTGGGAGTAAGCATGAGAGTTGTCATGGGATAGCAGGTCAGTATTATTGCATTTGATTTTAAACCTATCTAACAAAGACAATGAATACACAATAATTTGCTTAGCTGCATAATTTGTTTGCCAGTACAGAAGCACTTAAAATAAATGCAACATTTTAAGTCATTTAGATCCTTGCGAAGCCTTTCATGCAGCTACGTGTATTATCTAACAAAGCAGACATGCTACAATTATGACTCGAGTAGCATATCCCCTGTGGTTTTTCCTTTGGTCTGATTTTCACCATAATATTTTCTGTCTCTACGGTGTTTATTTAGAAAAAAGATCCTCCTGTATATAGATGTGTATAACAACACTAACATTCCAAAGTATAGTTGTTAATAGATGGACCTGAACCAAAACCCAAGACCTATACAAATACACAGATACACATATGGTCAGACACTCACAAATGTCCCTAAAACTTTGGGGACATTTAGGCTTTGTCTACACTAGCACTTTTGTCGGCAAACATTTCGGTCAGATCCAAACTTTATAGTTGGGGTTCATCTCCAGTAAAATGTTTGATTTTTTTGAAAAAGCTTTTAATTAAGAAGAGCTACCTGAGAATTCTCTGTCATCATTCACAATATGCCAGTTCATCTTCTCCACTGCCATGATCAAAAGAGATTCAGGAAAGTGTGCCTGCTTCTTGGCATCATCCTGCTCTTCCCCCTTCTGACTGCTCCACAGAAATCAGGCTTCACAGGTGAGGCTGGGGAAATGGATGCTCTCAGTGGCATAGTTCCTTTGGAAAGCCTGGGGAATTAATGAGTTCATAAGGATAATCCTTGGCCTGTCGACATTATCTTTCTGCCCTGCTGGGCCCCTGAAGAGAGTGAGTCAGGCCTGGTAGCCTGTAGTGTCCTACAGGAGCCATACTGACATGGATGTCAGGGGGAGAAGGAAATTTTGGAGAAACAGAAAACATACACAAACCTTGACACACAGAAGTTTCTGGAGTCAAGTCCTTGCTTGAGATAAAAGGGCAAAATTCCTTAAACAGGTGTTTCCCACACTGGAAGGGGTCTCATTCAGTATGTTTATACTAGATACCTCATTAAAACATTGTGGGTCAAATTCATTCCTGGTATAACTCCCAAGGAATGTAACTCCCACCTGTGTTGCACCAGGGGTCAATTTCTCCCTGTATCTGATAATTACAGCAGTGGAATGTTTAATCTGTTTCTCGTTGGCCTAAAATTTATTTTTAAAGGAATAAAAAAAGCCCTGAGATGCTGCTGTTTTCATACTTTGTATTGTAGCTGTGGATTTGCATTTTAAATCTGTATTAAAAGTGGAATGATTCTCAGCACTACTCTTTTGGCTGGGAATTACTGCTGTAAAATTTGCCTCATTAAAGTTTCCATTTTCTCATACTGGGGGATAAAAGTAGAGCATTATTTCAAGTGTCTGACCTATGGGAGGAAAGGAAGGAATCATCCTCTCTCTCTCTCTCTTTCTCACCCACACGTACACACACCACTTTCTCCTCCTCCTCCTCTGTTGTCACCATCACAGCTAATTAAGCACTCTACAAAGACTAAACAATAATATCACACCTTTCATTGTGAAAGATCCCACAGCACTTTACGTACTTCACCAACAACTGAGATGCAAACAGTTCTGTGGTGGAACATGGCAGCTGTTTAAAAGCAACACTACAGAACAGTTTTAGACAAGAAGTGAAGGGAAAGTCTTTCACTGAAACTGGTGGGGAAAGTTCTAGGTAGACTGAGTAGAATGAGATTACACATGCTGAAATCTGGATTCATAGATTGTTTTTTAAGCCAAAGAAGGGACCATTATGATCATCTAGTCCGACCTCCTGCATAACACATATGATAGAATTTCACCCAGGAGTTTTGGCATCAAGTTCGTAATTACTAGTTGAGCTAAAACATCTCTCTTGGAAAGGCATCCAATCTTGATTTATGCATTTCAAATGATGGAGAGTGTACCACATCCCTAGGTAAATTGCTCCAATGGTTAGTTAAAAAAACTGTGCCTTGTTTCTAATTTGAATTTAACACCCCATCTCTTATGAAAAGTGTCGTAGAACCCTTAATATAAATGGTTAGGAAGCTGCTTTTACATTTAATCTAAAAGACATCACCTGCAGCATCACAGTGCTCTGTAACACCATGGTGGGGTATCAACTATGGACAGTGGTGGTGGTAGATCAAAAGAGTAGGTGGAGCACTAACCCGCCTCATGCACTCATTAAATAGGGGCACTTCTGAAAAAGCCCTCACTTCTTTGCTATGGCCATCAGCTCCACAGTGAAGGGCAGGTGCTCTTGTTAAAGTGCTGCTGTTCCTTTGAAATGTACTCTTCATTGTCTGGGGCACTGGAGCAACTTCCCTGCTTAGATCCATCTTCTGGAGCACTGTGCAGTTAAATTAACAACTTTGAATGATGCACAGAAGTGTGAGGAAGGCACATGTATTTTGTTTTGCTTTCGTGATTTGAGGTGATACAGTGCCCAGATGTTTCAATGACAAAATCACCAATGAGTAGCAACCAAGACGGAAGAGTGCCACTTCCTGATGCCTAAACACCACTTCCTGTAGCACTAGGGTTTTCCTGGAGGCTCTCATATCCAAACATAACCCATCCTAACCCCATCTTCTGACAGCATCACAAAACAAGCTGGTATGGTCATGGAGATGAGGGGTAGGGAGGAGGAAAGACATTTCATCTCTTGTTATAGGTTTTGTTTTCTAAACACTGGGATCAGAACGAATTCTATGTGGGTTCAAAAGGTTTAATTTTCTAAACCACTAGAAGTTTATGTTCAGAAGACAGGTTTATATTATTTAGCCCTATTCACTGTTACTAAAAATCTGGCTTCTACACTGTAAACCCAAAATCCACATTGCAAAACAAAAGCACAGTTGCCATAAGTGTCTGCTTGTACAAGAGAAGCCTGATGATGACTGGGCATAAGACACTATGTATTTATTCGTCTCCCTCCAATTATGACTTTTTGGTCATGCTTAAATTACAGAGGAGAAACAAACATATCTGAGTTATATCTGTATAGCGTATCCAGACTAGCTAGTTTAACCCACTCTTTGTGTCCTCTCCCATTCTCACCTCTCCATATTCTTCCATCCAGTGGCATAAACGTGACCAGTCTGACCTCCATTCTCTCCTCCTTTAAATCCTTCATTAAGACATATTACTTCCAACAGGCCTACAAACAAACATGAAACTAATAAGACACATGTCCTTTCTCCCTTGAACCAGCAGTTGATTGTTACATCCCAGCCCCGTCCGTGGGCTACTTTTGTTCTATTTACATTCTAAAATATTCCAAATAGGGATTAGCCTCCATTTTTGTCTCTAGAGCCCCTGGTCCTATATAAACAGTAAGTAAGTAATTTAATAAATTAAATTTATTTAATAAAATAAATAATTTAATAAATATAGTGCCCCTATATAAATAGTAAGTAGTAATTTAATAAAGAACAGTAACAGTTTACATAAGAACAGCCCTACTGGGTCAGACCAAAGGTCCATCTACCCAGTATTCTGTCTTCTGACAGTAGCCAATGCCAGGTGCCCCAGAGAGAATGAATGGAACAGGTAATCATCAAGTGATCTATCTAGGGTGACAAGATGTCCCGATTTTATAGGGACAGACCTAATATTTGGGGCTTTTTCTTATATAGGAATCTGTTACCCCCCACTCCTGTCCTGATTTTTCACACTTGCTATCTGGTCACCCTAGATCCATCCCCTGTCACCCATTCTCAGCTTCTGGCAAACAGAGGCTAGGGTTGAGCTCTTGCAAGATGAGTGATTTAATTCAATAACCAGAGAGAGACTGAAAATGGATGAGTCACTGTTCTTGCGATATGAGAACTATATTATTTTACTATACAATAAAAATATTTTACATATTTTACACATGGCAGCATATCCCAGCAGTGAACAAAATAATCCTGTAAATGTGAAGCTATAATGTCCTTGGGCAAAAGCAAGTTAAACTCACTTGAACTCATGAAAAAACTCTCATCACTGAGGTTAAACCATAATATACAGTGGACAATTTCTCACTGTAGTAAACCACCAGACTATTAGATATGTGAATAATATGTATGTGTTTGACCCTGTGGGTACAGAAGCTGTTCTGAATTCCTCAGAAAGGTTTTAAATGTTATGTGTACAAAATGTTAAACTAATACATTAGGGACAAAAACAGAATCCATTAGATGCCTACCGACCACAAAAAAAAAAGTGGAAAAATAAAAAGTTCAGTACTCAGTTTTTTTGGCCTGATGATTTACGGAACATATTTCCATTCCAACTATAAAAAGCTCCTGAAAGGGAAATGTCAATCCTGAGTGTCAAACTCTGCACATTTACACCTGAAGATAATGATGTATTTATTCAATTGCTTTTGGAAAAGGTTATTTTTGCTTTAACCAAAGTAACCTCCCTTTATTTTGTATTATATGGTCTTTAAAATTAGAAGTTACTCTGTCTTTCTAAAGGGAGTTTCCTCTTAAAGGAAAACAAATAAAATTACATGCCTGAATCTAGTAGGACAATTTATTGTTGTTTATGTCTACAGTGGGCCTAGAAGCAACACAAACAGCATATTTTCTGGGAGAAAAACTAACAAATACTGTTCCCATTTTATTAATGGATGGATTGTTTTTTCTTCTAGAGTTCACCCAAAGGTAAATACTCTGAGAGAACTCCAAGTGGAGTAAACATACTATTTATAAAAGCATACATCAGGGAAAAAGAGAGAGTGTTTATACGTGCAGTGGGGTTGTGAAAGCAATTCCTAAAAACAGAAGTTCTTTGCAACACTTGTCTCACCTTGAAATGATTGTTAGGTTTTACTTAACGTAAATTTCTGTGGAATTCTGGGAGTCTGTCCAGTTAAACACATGCTTCCTTCCTGCCCCAGAGCAAGCTGTCCACAGAAAATTCTGAATGGAGGGGGCGGGGTTTACATTTGCAGGACTCATCTGGAAACTTTGCTTCCATATACATATGTTTCGGAGAGAATTTAGCTCTGTCACAAATATATTGATATTCTCTCTCAGGCACACAGCTTGTTGGAGCAAATGAGGTGGTTAAATAAGTATTAGGGTGACCAGATAGCAAGTGTAAAAAATCGGGACGGGGTGGGGGGTAATAGGTGCCTATATAAGAAAAAGCCCCCACAATCGGGACTGTCCCTATAAAATCGGTCACCCTAATAAATATTGACTTTGGAGTAAAAAGAGGAAAACCATCATACCATTCACAAAAAGAAAAGGAGTATTTGTGGCACCTTAGAGACTAACCAATTTATTTGAGCATAAGCTTTCGTGAGCTACAGCTCAACATTCAGTAACTTGGTCTTTGCTAACCATCATCGACATTATGTGTGCTCGTCGCCCTCTCCTGGTCTCAGCTGGTAATTTTCAGGTTTGAAATGTGTGACTCAGGTCTCCTAAGAATGTTACTCATTTCCCTGACAGACTTTCCCCTGCCCAATCAGAGGGTTGCTTGATGATCATATTTTTCAGGCGCTGGTCCATGCTACCTGGCAACAGCAGAATGTATGTATAGTTTCTCATCAGAGTACTGGAAACACAAGCTGAGCCCGTTGTGCCAGGCTTGGAGAGAAAAATCACAGTCTTGTGTACGGTTACCACCACAATTACCAAAAAACCCCGCCTATTGGTATAAGGTAGCAGACTACATGGAGTGGACCAGGAGCCGGGTAACAGACTCAAACTCCTTATGCTGGTGCATTCAGGGAAGATATTGGCTATAATAACTTTGACTAGGACTTGGACTAGATTTGGAAGCTCTAAAATATATAGGAAATTATTTCCATTTTTACCCTTCTGCACAGATTTTATGTTTGTTTATTTATTTAGGCTGTTTAAGAAGGCTTCTGATGTGTTTCTTCCTGGGGATGGAGGAGGGTTGAGGAAACACTGTTTCAGTGGAAATCGTTGCCTAGTGGCAGTCACACAACTCGCAGTGTAGCAGTAGAAGATAGAGCTGGCACTCTAAAGAGCTTCATACCGTGGAGAATATGAGTTGTTGTTATGGAGGCTAAAGAAGATGGAGTGGAAATTCTCTTCAACTCAAAGCTTGCTGTAAGCTCCAGTTTCAGATCTGAGACACACACATTCTGGGCTTGATATTTAGCCCATTGTTAGTACCCCCGTATGCACTTTTTACATCTGTACAGTTTTGTGAGTGCAAATAATTGGCACGTTAGCTACATTGTGCTTACTAATCAGCTATACCAGCTGACTTGAAGTGCACCTACAAGTAAGTGTGACCACAAAGAGGGAGACCAGCTTTTAAGAATCTGGCCCTTTTTCTTTAGGGACTGACTTCTTACATAGGAGAGAGGGTATCATCACCCAGCACAACTGTTTGGTTGATTTCTAATCTCACAAAACCAAACATCCCTGCTCCGCCCCCTTCTCCAAGACCCCGCACCCACTCACTCCATCCCCCCTCCCTCCATCGCTTGCTCTCCCCCACCCTCACTCACTTTCACCGGGCTGGGGCAGGGGCTTGGTTTGTGTGTGGGGGTGTGTGGAGGTGTGGGCTCTGGATTGGGGCCAGGGTTGAGGGATTTGGGGAGCAGGAGAGAGCTGAGACAGGGAGTTGGAGTGTTGGGGGTGTGGAGGGTGCAGGCTATGAGAGAGAGTTTGGGTCCGGGAGAAAACTCCGGCTAAGGCAGGGGGTTGGAGTTCAGGAGAGGGTTCGGGGTGCAGGGTCCTGATGGTGCTTACTGCGGCTCCCAGGAAGCGACCGCCAGGCCCCTGCAGCCCCTAGATGAATGGGCAGCCAGGGAGGCTCTGTGTGTTGCCCTCACACCTGCAGGTGCTGCCCCTGCAGCTCCCATTGGTCAAGGTTCCCAGGTCGGAGTTCCAGGGTGTGTCTGTGCGGATTTGACAGAGCCAGAAGAGTACCCAGAAGTCACCTACTACAGGACAGGCCTAACAAAGAAAATAACAGAACGCCACTAGCCATCACCTTCAGCCCCCAACTAAAACCTCTCCAACACATCATCAAGGATCTACAACCTATCCTGAAGGACAACCCATCACTCTCACAAATCTTGGGAGACAGGCCAGTCCTTGCCTACAGACAGCCCCACAACCTGAAGCAAATACTCACTAGCAACCACACACCACACAACAGAACCACTAACCCAGGAACCTATCCTTGCAACAAAGCCCGTTGCCAACTGTGTCCACATATCTATTCAGGGAACACCATCATAGGGCCTAATCACATCAGCCACACCATCAGAGGCTCATTCACCTGCACATCTACCAGTGTGATATATGCCATCGTGTGCCAGCAATGCCCCTCTGCCATGTACATTGGTCAAACTGGACAGTCTCTACGTAAAAGAATAAATGGACACAAATCAGATGTCAAGAATTAGAACATTCATAAACCAGTCGGAAAACATTTCAGTCTCTCTGGTCACTCGATTACAGACCTAAAAGTTGCAATATTACAACAAAAAGACTTCAAAAACAGACTCCAACGAGAGATTGCTGAATTGGAATTAATTTGCAAACTGTATACAATTAACTTAGGCTTGAATAGAGACTCGGAGTGGATGGGTCATTACACAAAGTAAAACTATTTCCCCATGTTTATATCCCCACCCCCCACCCCCCACTGTTCCTCAGACATTCCTGTTAACTGCTGGAAATGGCCCACCTTGATTATCACTACAAAAGGTTTCCCCCCCTCCCCCCACTCTCCTGCTGGTAATAGCTCATCTTAAGTGATCACTCTCCTTACAGTGTGTATGATAACACCCATTTTTTCATGTTCTGTGTGTATATAAATCTCCTCATTGTATTTTCCACTGAATGCATCCGATGAAGTGAGCTGTAGCTCACAAAAGCTTATGCTCAAATAAATTGGTTAGTTTCTAAGGTGCCACAAGTACTCCTTTTCTTTTTGCGAACACAGACTAACACGGCTGCTACTCTGAAACCTGTCATTCTTATATAAAAATTAATTATAATAATAAAAATGTTTAGTACAGAAACTCCCCAACATATTGATCCCTCAAGATAACAACGTTGTGAGATAACAACCTTGGCAAATAATGCATTTTAAAAATCTTGACCTACTAGGAAACATATGTATATAAGTTTCCATTCTCAGTCACAAATCTAGCATTCTGGAGCAAAGTCACTAAAATATAGTCCAACAAACAAATGTTTATTTAACGTGCTCCTCACTTTTCCCTCCACTGCACCCCACTCATTGGTGTTATCCTTGGTCAGTGGAGACTCAGAGTTCATAAGTGCTTTCACACGAGTTCAGCTCCCAGGCGGGGGGGCAAGACGGCACCTTCCTCTTTTCTCCAGCTGCTCACTGTTTGCTCTGGCCACTGCTGTTTGTTGTGCCACCGTTCACACCACCACTCTGTTGCTAATGGCCCTGCGCCCTCACCTTCTGCTGCCACCTGCCACTGTGACCTCTATGAGTTGGTCTCTTGAGGTTCCACCAGCTCTCAATGATTTCAGCTGAGCTCTCAGTGGGGGAACCTTGTTGCCAGTGCAGACTGAGCCATCACAAAATGGGGAAGAGATGGCCAGCCCTCTGTAGAGATAGAGGTGGTTAGGGACTATTTAGAAAAGCTGGACGTGCACAAGTCCATGGGGCCGGACGAATTGCATCCGAGAGTGCTGAAGGAATTGGCGGCTGTGATTGCAGAGCCCTTGGCCATTATCTTTGAAAACTCGTGGCGAACGGGGGAAGTCCCGGATGACTGGAAAAAGGCTAATGTAGTGCCCATCTTTAAAAAAGGGAAGAAGGAGGATCCTGGGAACTACAGGCCAGTCAGCCTCACCTCAGTCCCTGGAAAAATCATGGAGCAGGTCCTCAAAGAATCAATCCTGAAGCACTTAGAGGAGAGGAAAGTGATCAGGAACAGTCAGCATGGATTCACCAAGGGAAGGTCATGCCTGACTAATCTAATCGCCTTTTATGATGAGATTACTGGTTCTGTGGATGAAGGGAAAGCAGTGGATGTATTGTTTCTTGACTTTAGCAAAGCTTTTGACACGGTCTCCCACAGCATTCTTGTCAGCAAGTTAAGGAAGTATGGGCTGGATGAATGCACTATAAGGTGGGTAGAAAGCTGGCTAGATTGTCGGGCTCAACGGGTAGTGATCAATGGCTCCATGTCTAGTTGGCAGCCGGTGTCAAGTGGAGTGCCCCAGGGGTCGGTCCTGGGGCCCGTTTTGTTCAATATCTTCATAAATGATCTGGAGGATGGTGTGGATTGCACTCTCAGCAAATTTGTGGATGATACTAAACTGGGAGGAGTGGTAGATACGCTGGAGGGGAGGGATAGGATACAGAAGGACCTAGACAAATTGGAGGATTGGGCCAAAAGAAATCTGATGAGGTTCAATAAGGATAAGTGCAGGGTCCTGCACTTAGGATGGAAGAATCCAATGCACCGCTACAGACTAGGGACCGAATGGCTAGGCAGCAGTTCTGCGGAAAAGGACCTAGGGGTGACAGTGGACGAGAAGCTGGATATGAGTCAGCAGTGTGCCCTTGTTGCCAAGAAGGCCAATGGCATTTTGGGATGTATAAGTAGGGGCATAGCGAGCAGATCGAGGGACGTGATCGTTCCCCTCTATTCGACACTGGTGAGGCCTCATCTGGAGTACTGTGTCCAGTTTTGGGCCCCACACTACAAGAAGGATGTGGATAAATTGGAAAGAGTCCAGCGAAGGGCAACAAAAATGATTAGGGGTCTAGAGCACATGACTTATGAGGAGAGGCTGAGGGAGCTGGGATTGTTTAGTCTGCAGAAGAGAAGAATGAGGGGGGATTTGATAGCTGCTTTCAACTACCTGAAAGGGGGTTCCAAAGAGGATGGCTCTAGATTGTTCTCAATGGTAGCAGATGACAGAACAAGGAGTAATGGTCTCAAGTTGCAATGGGGGAGGTTTAGATTGGATATTAGGAAAAACTTTTTCACTAAGAGGGTGGTGAAACACTGGAATGCGTTACCTAGGGAGGTGGTAGAATCTCCTTCCTTAGAGGTTTTTAAGGTCAGGCTTGACAAAGCCCTGGCTGGGATGATTTAACTGGGACTTGGTCCTGCTTTGAGCAGGGGGTTGGACTAGATGACCTTCTGGGGTCCCTTCCAACCCTGATATTCTATGATTCTATGATTCTATGATCTCTTCCACAGAAACACTGTCCCACGGCAGGTCTAAGCACTTAGATCTGATTATCAGTGATTTCAGCTGTAGTAGTAACTTAACAAAACAAAAGACTGTCTATGGAGCCTAATCAGCTCTGTCTTTAACAGTGGAGAGGGGCAGGTCAAATCGTACTTGTGACTCAGACAGACCATCAAGCAAAACACCTGTCCCTGCCCTCTCTCTTGATGCCCTCAATCAACACAGGGTAAGTACAGTTCTACTGCCCTTTATTCATACAGTAAGAATAACAACATTTCATTACCCGCCCCCCATGCATTCAAGTGATTTGTAACCCAACCCCAGCCAAAATCTATCACTTGGGCAACACAGCTCCATTTGCTGTATACCTAGGTAGATTAGGTGTAAATGAAAATACAATCTGATCCTGAAGTCTTTCCCCCCAGTCCCCAGCTCATCATTAGCTGTCAGGGAGAGCTCATTTAGACTTTGCTTACAAATCATAATTTGAAATTATTAGGTTGGCCAACATCACCGAAATGAATGCACTGACACTGTCGTAAAAAACAACAGCTGTATAAGGAAGCTAGTCTATGTTCATACTTTTTCAAATCTATGATACTTTTTCAGATACACATATTTAATCATACAGTTTATATGCTTTTAAAGTGTGTATTAATGTTTCAATTTCAATTCAAAATTTCCAAACAGGCAGGGAGCCTGCCTTAGCCTTGCTGCGCCACTGACCAGACTTTTAATGGCCCAGATGGCACGGCCACCAGGTTCCCTTTTTGATTAGGCATTCTGGCTGAAAACTGGATGCCTGGCAACCCTACTGCCCAGCATACTGAGGCTGGAAATCTTTTATATTCCACCTTTAATGAATATCTAATTCTCCCATGTAAAGAGTGGGTGGATACTGTTCATTCCTGAATCTCAATGTCTACTGTCATAAAATAATTATTACCTGGCTCCACTATTGTCTGACACCCCCCTAATTTCCTGCAACTATGACCATTTAAATATCAATAAACATTTAAAAAATGCTTACAACCCATACCTTTGCACTACTGTGAAAATTTAAATCTATAAAAATTGAAAAAAAGCTTAAAAATAAACTTTGATATTATCTGTAAAAATTATTTTTAAAAATGAATTCTGCCAAGCCTGATATTAATGTAACCACCAAGGAGATTACCTAGATTCCTTGCGGGGGGGCTCAGTGTGCTGGTAGCTTGGGAGAAGCACACTGTCCCTGGTAGGGAGTGGGAGCCAAGGGCAGACTCAGAGTCTGCTTGGCAACAAAAACCAATAGAGAGTGAGATGCCCTTCCCAGGGAGCTCAGGAGAGGGGAGAAGACATTTTGAGGCAGTCTGGAGCCAGCCAGGGAAAGAGCTGGTCTGGCTGTGTGGGAAGTTGGTGAGTCCCAGGCCTGCATGCAGGGTTCCCCCTGAGAACTGGCCTCTGGGGACCTGGAAGCAAGATCCCTCAGCTTGGGTCTTTCCCTCTCCAAGATGACTCCCAGTTTCTGGAGTTTTGCTGGGAAAACTCTCCACAGCCAGGCTGAGTTAACCTTCCAGCTCCCTAGGTGAGATCAGTCACCACATGGCAAGCTCTGCTCTGGCTGCTAGTCCAGGGCTGCCACCTGCTGTGTGTCTGAGTGCTGGGGTGGGAGACTAAAGTTTAGATTTTAATATAGTTTTGTAATCTGCACCTTGAGCCATCACTCCTTTGTGATGAGGGGAAATCCTGGGCCCAGAAGCAGCAAGACACCTGCATGATGAGGATGCCTGCCAACAGTGATCATCAGTAAAGTTAAGATTTTGCCACAGTTATTTTTAGTACAAGTCACAGACAGGTCACGAGTGTAACCCTTCTGCCCATCAGAGTTGGCAGCAACAAGGGCCGGGTTCAATATCTAGGGGATCCATTCCAATAACAAAATGCAAACCGGCTCGAGCCCCCACCCAGTGACCTGGGACAAATATATACCACCCCCGCTGGGCGCCTCCAAGAGGCAATACTTCCCCTCTCGCAAGCACATAGTCTGAGTGTAGCAAAAAGCCTTTTAATAACAGAGAGAAACAATGTGGCATTATGTTGGGGAAACACCACCAACAGGATTCATAACACAACCCATGAGCAAAAAAAACCACCCCAAGCAAATTGGGGCATGCCCCTTTCCCTCGGGTTCTTGAGTCCCAGCACCCAAACATCTCTTGAGTCCAGCAATCCACAAATCACCCAAAGTCCAAAAAGTCCAGCCCCAGAGTTCAAAAGTTCATCTGCATAGTGTTACTCCCCAGTCTGGCTAAAATGTGCCTGTGTGTGGGGGAAAGGGGTAAGGGGCACCTTACGTGTCCTGAAGCTGACTGCCCCACAGGGCTCTGCTCTGCTACGCTGTCTCACGAACGGCTCTGCTCCACCACGACCGGCTCTGCTCTGCACAGCTCGCCGTCTCACGAACACACCGCTGTCTCACGGATGGCTCCGCTCCACCACGACCGGCTCCACTCCGCACAGCTCGCTGTCTCACGAACAGCTCTGCTCAGCTCGCCGTCTCACGAACACGCCGCTGTCTCACGAACGGCTCCGCTCCACCACGACCGGCTCTGCTCTGCACAGCTCGCTGTCTCACGAACGGCTCCGCTCTGCACAGCTTGCCGTCTCACGAACAGCTCTGCTCAGCTCGCCATCTCACGAACACACCGCTGTCTCACGGACTGCTCCGCTCCACCACGACCGGCTCTGCTCGGCACAGCTCGCTGTCTCACAAACAGCTCTGCTCAGCTCGCTGTCTCACGAACGGCTCCGCTCTGCACAGCTCGCCGTCTCACGAACAGCACCACTGCACGCTAGATCTTCCGGCTCCCCACTACTTGACACAGTGCTCAGTGATTTCAGCTCTCAGTGATTTCAGCTCATAGTAGTGGGGGCCTTAGTGCTGGTGCACCATAAGGCCAACGTGAATGCAGCCCAGTACCTGTAGCAAGACTCTTAATAGACCCAAAATTAGCTCTGACATTCCACAGTGGAGAGAGACAGAGGTGCAATTGGTGCTTCAGGCCCTCACAAAGGGGCCCACACCACCAGGTACTAATACCTGTCTCAAGTCTCTCTCAATTCACACAGTTTTGGAACCCATGACCCTTGCCTAGCGAGTGCTACTCAGTTGATGGTGAGTCCCTCCATCATAACAAAAGGCCAAGTACAGTTCCAAGCACAGTTCCCATAATCAGGGTAATAACAATTTACTCTTCCCGCCCCAATAACAAAGACACTGGGGATCCCACAACAGCTGAAGTGACCATTTGGGTAGCTATGGCCTCAGTCTAGGCGGGGTGGGTGTGCCTATGCAAATGAGATCGGCCCCTGAAGTTTTTTTCCACAACTTGCCACACCTCACCACCAGATGTCAGGGTGGAGCTCATCCTGACACTGCTTACACGAGCAATAACCTTTTACTAAAAATAACTGGGAAAAAATGGGGAGTAAGGGGGGTCCAGCTCCCACTGTTGCTGGGGCTCTGGCCTATGGTGGCTGAGAATACCGGTGGCCCACCCACGGTGGCTGAAGCGGAAAAAGTCACGGAGGGTGGGAGATCTCACAGAATCCGTGACTTCCCTGACCTTTGTGACATAATCTTAGCCTTAATCATCAACCCTCTGCAGTGACTGAGGAGTCCAGAGTCATCTCTGAACCTGAGGATCATTCACGGAGTTTGTGAGTACACTATCTTTTAGTTAGCTAGTCAGGGAAGTTGGGAGATCCTTTACTCCCTGAACTGTGTCCTCAAGTCAAGGAGTGAGGGTTTGGGGATTTTAGAACCTGCTGTCTATTAAACCTGCAGAGGGACTTCCCATCTTATCCCACTTGTGAGTCCTTTGGGCTGTACCAAACCCAGTCAGCCACATTGCTAACCACTGCACAGAAGATATTGTGGTCATCAAGGTACACATACTAACGGGACACTAATTTTACATATGCAATATCTTGATTGGAGAAATTCACAGGTATTATCAGCGTGGGCACCGGTGACGCTGAGAATAGTGTTTTACCCTGTTCTGTTCTATTTATCTCCTGTTTAATATAGTTACTGTGTTACATATATTGTACGTGTTTGTGTTATTTCTTGGAAATCTCCAACTATCCGGCAAGTAAGTGGGGGTTACCCAGTGATTAGAATTTCTCACCCACTCTGCCCTGGTGACCCTGCCAGGAAGGAGCAAGGGTGGTGGAGGCACCGCCAAATAAATGTATATGGGAAGAAAAAGAAGTTACATCCTGCTGAGTGGGTGGCGGGATCCAGAAGAACCCAGGCCTGTCCATCAAAACCCATGAGGAGATTAGCACTAATGGAAGTAACTGGGTGGATAGGGGGCCACCACATTATGACTGGACACATTTCCATAAGATTGTGCCTGTGTAATAATGATTGGGGATAAGAGCCTCATCATCTCCACTCTCTCCTCATTATGCCAATTGAAAGGGCTGAAGTGGTGAAAAGGGACTCTAAACCCCCCTAGATCCAGCTGATGGATGCTTACTGTGGCCCAGAAACTAAGAGAGACTGCCCTAAGGGGACATACCAGGAGTGGGAGGGGCATGTCAGGGGCAGTGCCAGTACTGCAAAGATTCTAGTCAGTATTGTGGCCCATAAGTAGCTGTGGACAGACTGTTGTATCTTAGGTAGGCCCCCAGGGCTCTCTAAATTTTGCAGGGGCTATTAAGTAGCTCAGGATCAAGAGGGCAACAACGTGGCTTAAAGTCACCTTAGCCTCCATCCTGCTGGGCAGCAAGTTCTGTGCTGCACCTTTTAAAGCACAGCACAGAATCTCATCATGGTTTTTCCAGCTAGTAAATCCAGGCCCCTCTATTTCCTAATTCAAAATCTTCTACCTCACACTTTTCATGCACCCAAACCTTAGTTATGGCCCTTAGAGATGTATTAGAATCCACAGTTGTTTAAATAAGGATCTAGTTCTTACATATTCACATGGTGCGAGGAACATGCAAGGCATTTCTGGTTATAACATTTCAAAATGGTCCTGAAAACAGGGGTTCAGAAAGGCTCAGGCACAAAATTAATAACATCGGGCAAGGAACATATAAGGAATAAAAAGAGGTTTTATAAACACATTAGGATCAAGAGAAAGGAGAAGAAAAGTGTAGATCCACTACTTAGCAGGGAAGGACAGACAATAGCAGATGACACCAGGAAGACTGAGGTCTTTAATTCCTATCTTGTTTCAGTCTTCACTAAAAAGGTTAATGGTGACCAGATACTTAACAATTAATTTCAGCAACAAGGAAAAAGGAACACAAGCCAAAACAGGGAAAGAATAGGTTAAAGAATATTTAGATAAGTTAGATGTATTCAAGTCAGCAGGGCCTGATGAAATTCACCCTAGGGTACTTAAGGAACTGGTTGAAAAAATCTTGAAACCATTCGTATTATATTTGAGAACTCATGGAGAATGTGCGAGGTCCCAGAGGACTGGAGAAGGGCAAACATCATACCTATCTTTAAAAGGAGGAACAAAGAGGACCTGGGGAATTATAGGCCAGTCAGCCTAACTTCGATACCTGAAAAGGTACTGGAACAAATAATTAAACAATGAATTTGTAGGCATCTAGAGGATAACAGGGTAATAAATAATGGCCAGCATAGGTTTGTCAAGAACAAAATCATGCCAAACCAACCTAATGTCTTTCTTTGACAGGATTACTGGCCTAGTGGATGGGGGGAAGCTATAGGTATGATACAGTCCCACATGACATTCTTGTAAGAAAACTAGGGAAATGTGGTTCAAATGAAATTAGTATAAGATGGGTGCACAAATGACTGAAAAACTGTACTCAAAGAGTAGTTATCAATGGTTTGCTGTCATACATGTTGCAGAATGCTGTCATATCTAGTGAGGTCCTGCAGGGAGTCTGTCTCGGGTCTAGTACTATTCAGTGTTTTCATTAATGGATAATGGAGTAGAAAGTGTGCTTATACAATTTGCGTATGATAACAAGCTAGGAGGGGTTGCAAGCACTTCAGAGGATAGAATTTGAATTCAAAATTACCTTGACAAATTGGAGAACTGGTCTGAAATCAACAAGATAAAATTCAGTAAAGATAAGTGCTTAAAAGCTTGCAGCTTATAAATATTATTTCTTGCTTGGTATTTTAAGTAACCAGCTCATTTGTTGGTGACAACGAAATCCTGGAGACCAACACATGCTTAATTATATTCAGAAGAGGTTATTGAGGATTGGAAAGGGGCAAACATTTTACTTTTTTTTAAAAAGTTGAGCTAAATAGGAAATTATAGACCACAAAGTATAAAGGTGTTGTAGAGAATGTATTGGAAAATATCTAAAGTAATTTGGTGGGAGGACAACTGGAAAACAACAGTTTAAGGATAGTACACATGCAGGTAGGTCATACTTAACCAATTTTCCGGGATTTGTTGAGATGCTGTTAACCTAACAGTAGAATGAAAATCAATAGCTGTAGCATAGTAAAAGATTAAAAATTATCCACAATGTTTTCACACCCAAAATTAATCGTTAAAGTTAAAAAAATGGAATAAGAAGCAAAATAAAGTGTGCTCTGAAGAAAACAGATCTGTGAGTCTTTAGCAATGCTACTTTGTGCTGTGATTTTGTTGGTGCTCACAAACTAGGTTCGGCTTGGGCCGTGCTGGTTCATGCTTGGATGGGGGATCTGAAAGTGAATATTTCTGTAGAATGCTGTAGTAGGTGGTGTTAGTAATTCCACTAGGTGTCGCTCTTTACTTCGAGTACATCCTACTGGCCTGCCCACCTTACAACTTACTGCTCCTCCCAGAGTCATATCAGAACCACAAAACTGGGGAGGGAAACCTTCCAACTGGCTACCTTTGAAGCCGGAAAAGCCAAAGCAGACAGTTGCTACCCAGACAACCACCAGCCATTCAGGATACAGCCGTCCCTCCCAGGCCAGCCAGTAATGCAATGGTTGTCCAGGCAGGCCATATTCCATCTCCTTGCACACTAGGAACACAGACATGAAGAAAGGGAAACAGGAGCAGCCCCAGTGTCCAATCCAGGGCTGGATTAATGCAGGGGCTTTAGGGGTTGCAGCCCAGAGCCCCAGACTAAGGAGGGCCTGGGCGCAGCAGGGCTCAGGCAGGCTACTTGTATGCCCTGGCCCCACGCTACTCCCAGAAGCAGCCAGCTGCTGGCATGTCTCTGCAGCCCCAGGCTGGGGGGAGGCAGCTCCACATGCTGCCCCTACCCACAGCACCATCCCCACAGCTCCCATTGGCCAGAAACCAGCCTATGGGAGCTGCAGGGGTGGCGCTTGCGGGCATGGGCAGCTCACGGAGACACACTGTCCCCCTCTCCCCAGGGATGAACAGAGATGTGCCAGCAGCTGGGCGCTTCCAGGAGCAGCGTGGGGCCACAGCATGCAAGCAGGCAACCTGCCTGAGCCCTGCTGTGCTGCCGGCCGGGAGCCGCCTATGGTAAGCGCCTCCCAGCTGGAGCCTGCACCTCACACCCCCTCTAACACCCCACTCCCCTGCCCCAGGTCAGAATCCCCTCCTTCACGCAAACTCCCTGACAGACCCCACACCCCTTCCTGCACCCCATACCCCTGCCCCAAGTCAGAATCCCCTCCTGCACCAAACTCCCTCCCAGAGCCTGCACTCCTCACCCTCTTCTGCACCCCAACACTCTGCCCTAGCCTGGACCCATCTCTTCCACCTACAAAAACAACAAGGAGTCTGGTGGCAACTTAAAGACTAACAGATTTATTTGAGCATAAGCTTTCATGGGTAAAAACCCCAATTCTTCAGATGCATGGAGTGAAAATTACAGAAGCAGACGTAAATATACTGGCACATGAAGAGAAGGGAGTTACCTCACAAGTGGAGAACCAGTGCTGACAGGGCCAATTCAATCAGGGTGGATGTAGTCCACTCCCAATAATAGATCAGGAAGTGTCAATTCCAGAAGAGTCCAAGCTGCTTTTGTAATGAACCAGCCACTCCCAGTCCCTATTCAAGGCCAAATTAACAGTGTAAAATTTGCAAATGAATGTTAGTTCTGCTGTTTCTCTTTGAAGTCTGTTTCTGAAGTTTTTTTGTTCAAGTATAGCTATTTTCAAATCTCTTATAGAATGTTCAGGAAGATTGAAGTGTTCTGCAGATGTGCACAGGCTGAAATTGTGAACAAACAGCATCACTTGCCCCATAACCTCAGCCATACAGAACACAACGCCATCCACAGCCTCAGAAACAACTCTGACATTAAAATCAAAGGGGCTGACAAAGGAGGTGCTGTCGTCATAATGAACAGGTAGGATTACGAACAGGAGGCTGCCAGGCAACTCTCCAACACCACATTCTATAGGCCACTATCCTCTGACCCCACTGAGGGTTACCAAAAGAAACTACACCATCTGCTCAGGAAACTCCCTGCTACAGCACGGGAACAAACCTACATGGACACACCTCCAGAGCCCCGAGCAGGGGTATTCTATCTGCTATCCAAGATCCATAAACCTGGAAACCCTGGACACCCAATCATCTTAGGCATCGGCACTCTTACAGCAGGATTATCTGGCTATTTGGACTCTCTCCTCAGACCCTATGCTACCAGCACTCCTAGCTATCTTCGAGACACCACTGACTTCCTGAGGAAACTACAATGCATTGGTGATCTTCCTGAAAACACCATCCTGGCCACCATGGATGTAGAAGCTCTTTATACCAATATTCCACATGAGGATGGACTACAAGCTGTCAAAAACAGTATCCCTGATGAGGCCACGGCACACCTCATGGCTGAGCTTTGTGACTTTGTCTTCACCCACAACCATTTCAGATTTGGGGACAACTTATACCTTCAAGTCAGTGGCACTGCTATGGATACCCGCGTGGCCCCACAGTAGGCCAACATTTTTATGGCTGATTTAGAACAACGCTTCCTCTGCTCTCGTCCCCTAGCGACCCTCCTCTACTTGTGCTACAATGATGACATCTTCCCACAGGAAGGAGGCCCTTGAAGAATTCCACCTGGATTTCAATAATTTCCAGCCCACCATCAACCTCTGAGATCCACTTCCTGGACACTACAGTGCAAATACGTGATGGTCACATAAACACCACCCTATACCAGAAACCTACTGACCGCTATACTTACCTACATGCCTCTAGCTTCCATCCAGGACACATCACGTGATCCATTGTCTACAGCCAAGACCTAAGATACAACCGAATTTGCTCCAATCCCTCAGACAAGATCTTTATCAAGCATTCTTAAAACTACAATACCCACCTGGGGAAGTGAGGAAACAGATTGACAGAGCAAGACAGGTACCCAGAAATCACCTACTACAGGACAGACCCAACAAGGAAAATAACAGAACACCACTGGCCATCACATACCGCCCCCAGCTAAAACCTCTCCAGCACATTATCAACGATCTACAACCTATCCTAGAAAACGATCCACACCACACTACACCACAGAAACACTAACTCAGGAACCAATCCCTGTAGGAAACCTCGTTGCCTACTCTGTCCCCATATCTACTCAAGCGACACCATCAGAGGACCCAACCACATCAGCCACACCATCAGAGGCTCATTCACCTGCACGTCTACTAATGTTATATATGCCATCATGTGCCAGCAATGCCCCTCTGCCATGTACATTGGCCAAACCGGACAGCCCCTACGTGAAAGAATTAACGGACACAAATCAGATATCAGGAATGGTAACAGTAGGAGAACACTTCAATCTTCCTGGACATTCTACAACAGATCTGAAAGTAGCTATACTTGAACAAAAAAACTTCAGAAACAGACTTCAAAGAGAAACAGCAGAACTAACATTCATTTGCAAATTTAACACCATTAATTTGGGCTTGAATAGGGACTGGGAATGGCTGGCTCATTACAAAAGCAGCTTTGCCTCTCCTGGAATTGACACCTCCTGATCTATTATTGGGAGTGGACTACATCCACCCTGATTGAATTGGCCCTGTCAGCACTGGTTCTCCACTTGTGAGGTAGCTCCCTTCTCAAGTGTCAGTATATTTATGTCTGCATCAGTAATTTTCACTCCATGCATCTGAAGAAGTGGGGTTTTTACCCATGAAAGCTTATGCTCAAATAAATCTGTTAGTCTTTAAGTTGCCACCAGACTCCTTGATGTTTTTGTGGATACAGACTAACATGGCTACCCCCTGATACTCCTGCTCCTAAACTCCTTTCCAGAAAGACACTAGTGTAACAGCTGTTCTAAGGTAAGAAGTAGGTTATTTTGAATTAACTGAACTATATTCTACATGTTCTGAACTATAACTGTAACCACAGAATGGCTTTATGTTAATTAAATGGCAAGTTTAGTATAGTGTTAATAGCCTTGATGCCATAATTGTGATAATTTTGTTTTAAATTAGGAAAAAGACTTGTATACAGGAGCCCCAGAAAATCTAATAGTCCCAGGCCCACAGGAGAGTTAATCGGGCCATGGTCCAATCCTCATATGATTCAGGATTGCTGATAAAAGTGTGTGTGTGGGCGGGAGAGAAGCCTGGAGAAGATGACGTGACCTATCCCTCAAAGCGAAACCACTGTTCTGCAAGTAATATTTCATAATTCATGACCAATGACTTCCTATTAATGAGGCAGCAATTAAATTGCTAAATAAAAGCAATACTATATAATTTAGTTAATATTTACTATCTAGCAACTAGTACCAATTTCTAAATATTATTACAAATTACTTCTTTTAAGAAATGTAAGCTAATTTTTAAGCAGTTGTAAGTAACTTATTTATTTGAGTTTAGAGGCTCTTCGATGGCAAAGGTACAGGTAGCTCTGACAAAAGTTGAGAGAGAGCCTGGGAAATTGAGGTTCTCTCTTCATCCACATAATTGATACATCACATGGTTTCCCTTCACTACCCAGCCAATTTGCCTCAGCCCTGACCTTCGGGGACCATCTCTAGGGTGAATGGATACTTCATTCATGATGACCTCACTTTAGCTGTTCTGCAACTGCCTATGTGCATGCCAATTAGTGCATGAGACTAGTTTTATGTTATGCACATGTCCAGTGGCATTACACAGTTCATACAGACCAGTAAGCAGCTGTCAGAAAGCAACCACCTTCAGACACTACCGGCTTGCACTAGATTTGAACTTGTGACTTGCGGGGTTAAAGAATCCATATCCCTTTAACCATGCTCCTAGCAGTGGTTCGGAGAATTAACTGAGTATTGAAAAGGGCAAGAAAAATGGGCATTATGAAGTAAATCTGCCGATAGGCAGATATCTGATATACCCGAACAGATTGGGACTGTTAACCATATTTTATAAAAGTAAGAATATACATTAAAAAGTGAAGTTAAATGTGTTATCCTTATTTCTGAGTTGATTGCACCATATGAATGTTGGTACCCATATAACCACATAATGCCTGTGTGTTAGATATATAATTTTTAGCTTTCATCAGTTTCCCAACAACAGAATCTGATGCTTCCTCACCATCATGATACTGTGCATTTTATTGCTTGCATTTTCTGTAAAGACCAGGCCATTAAACATTAGGGAGCTATTACTGGAAGGATTACTAGTCCCAAGAGCTCAGAATTTGCTTTCAAGTATATATTTGCCTTCAATATTCCTTTCTTTAGAATGTTTATTATAAATTTAATGTTAAACAGATGGAGATTTTTCTGTGATGTACTGTACTGTGTTCAATAAGATATGCTTTAAACATCACCATCCACAGAAGATTGCTTGTTTTTGGTCCAAAGTCTGACACCATACACTGCAGTCCCCAGCTGAAACACAGTACAACTGTTAAATTATCCATTTATTTTACCTTTAAGTTTCTTCCAGGTTTGGCACATAAACAGAGCAATGGGTGGGTGCATTAAATATAATTTGAAAGGATGGGTAACAGACTGTTCACCCACTGTGTGAACTTAGTTTCTGTACTTCGGAAAGCCTCTCTTTTGCCATAGATAAGAATTGTACACTTTGGCTGTCTGCAAAGCTCTGTAATCTCAGGAATGCAAAAGTCCTTGCGTTATCCCCCTTCCCTGCACATAAACACTGACATCTGGCTGTGGTTTCCTCTGTTTAGACCACAAGATTGCAGTAAATGAGACATTTATTTTCTCCTCTGTGAATTTCCTTTCTGCTCAGTCTTCACACCATTCCAGACCTATGGGTTCACATAATGTTCTTCTGGAAGAGGCGAGAGAGAGAGAGAGGGAGATGTTGAAAAAGACCATTTTTCAAAAGACTAAACCTTAAATCTCTTCACACTGGTGAGCATAATAAAATTACTTCTATAGTACTTTCCAATCAAGGATTTCTGGCACTTTGCAAAGGTTAATTAATCAATCTCACAGCACCCTGTAGAGTAACAAAGTGTCATTATCCTCTTTGTACAGATGGGTGAATTGGAGGTGCAATTATTATTTATATCCTGCATTACTGTAGCATGACAGAGGTCTCAACTGAGGTTGGAGGCTTCTTGGGTAAGTGATGTGTTCAAGTTGACACAGGAAGGCTGCCCAGGAACAGAATTCAGAACTCCTCATCCCCAGTCCTGTGGTTTAATGACACAATCATCTTCCTCTTTCACAATCTAATTACTGTCACTGGGGAAGAATAGCTTCTGGTGATTTTGCCTTGTTTTAAGAAAAAAAAAGGGGGGGGGGGAATTTACCTTCTTAAAGCTTCTGTTTAAAACTTTTTTGAAGTTGTTCTGCACTGCTTGTGGACTCAGAGGTCTAGAGATATATTTTATGTTGGGTTGTGTTTGGTTTATTGCCTGTATTATTGTCTTTTTGTGAGCAATCATGCAGTTTGAGTGTCTGTTCCCCCGTTTCAGTAATTACCATTTGTGAATTTAGAATTCCCAACTAAGAAAGCAAACTAAGATGGATTGAACTTACACTCTTTTTCACTGTAATAGACGTGACCAGCCTGTTCAATTTATCATTTTTTCATATCTATATTTGATTCCTACAGCTATGTAACTCAATTAAACTACATTGCGTACAAACGTCCTACCTTTGTTGAACTAGATTGCTAGCTCCTTGGGGCAGGGATTGTTTCTTTATTCTCTAGAAGGTGTGTTGACCTCCTATAGCACCATATACATGTTAATCATTCATGTTAATGCTAATGGAATTTGAAAAGACGTGTTCCCTTGGTCTTTAATAATACCCCCAAAAAATCAGTTAAATGAAATGTATGCAAAGAGATTTTTTTTTCACCCAGCTGGACAGGGACATTGAAATAACTTATTTGAAATGGGCAAAGAGATGGATGTAATTTTGAAAAAATGAGTTAATCAGTGAGAAACTTTTTCTTTTATCATAAGTCAATACCAGGATAGAAGAAAGTACAGTAAAATCTCTCTTAAGCAATCATTCAATGGACCAGCAAAAACTGGCTACTTAGTGGAAGTGGTCTTCTAATAAATCTAGAGCAGAATGGGACTGAATATGTTTAGAAATACTCAGAGGCAGTCTGTAGCAGAAGGTTGCCCCAAAAGGTGGTTTTTGTGCAGGTTTCACTGTATAACAACCCCCTTTTTAATTGCCCTTTCTTCAAAAGAAAAAGTCTTATCTACACAGTAACGTATATTGAAATTTGTGATCTCTACACATTAAAACTAATTGACTTATACTATGTTGATTATTAAGCACATGGCACATTTCTCTGTAGAGACATGTCAGAAAGAGAAGCAGTACTGCAGGGTCTCAATGCATGGATAAGCCGATGGTGTAGGGGAGCAGGGTTTTAGGTTTATTAGGAACTGGGGAACCTTTTGGGAAAGGAGTAGCCTATACAGGAAGGATGGGTTCCACCTAAACCAAAACAGAACCAGATTGCTGGCATGTAAAATTGAAAACATTGTAGAGGATTTTTTTAAACTAAGGCTGGGGGAAAGCCCTTAGGGTGAATTTATTAAAGGAGGAACTCCCTATCCTAGTAAAGAGGATAACAAAGAAGTTGGTAAAGTACAGGCAGGAGCTAGTGAGGAACAGTCAAACAGAAAAGAGTCCCATTTATATAATACATGAAGGCAAGCAAGTGAATATAGACAAAATGTGCAAGTGCTTATATACAAATGCTAGTAGTCTAAATACTAAGATTGGGTGAACTAGACTGCCTGGAACTAAATGAGGATATTGATATGATAGGTATCACGACAACTTGGTGGAATGAGGATAATCAATGGAACACTGTAATACCAGGATATAAAATGTACAGGGATGACAGAGTAGGTCATGCTGGTGGGGGAATGACACTATGTGTGAAAGAAAGCATAGAGTCAAATAAAGTAAAAATTTTAAGTGAATCAAATTGTACCATAGAATCTTTATGGATAGCAATTCCATTCTTGAACAATATGAGTGTAGCAGTAGGACAATACTACCGACCACCTGACAAAGATGGTAATGGTGATTGTGAAATGTTCAGAGAGATTAGAGAGGCTACAAATGCAGAAAATGCAATTAAAATGGGGGATTTCAACTATCCTCATGTTGACTGGGCATAGGTCACCTCAGGAAAGGATATAGAGATAAAATTTCAAGACACAATAAATTATTACTTTTTGAAACATCTTGTCCTGGAATCTACAAGGGGAGAGGCAATTCTTGATTTAGTCCTAAGTGGAGAACAGGATCTGGTCCATAAGGTGAATATAGCTGAATCGTTTAGTAATAGCAACCACAATGTAATTAAATTTAACATATTTGTAAGGGGAAAAATGCCAAAGAAACCCACCACAGTTTCATTTCTATTTAACTAGCTTCCTCATTTTTGTGTAGTTCCCCTTCACAAAGGGAAACTACACAAAAATGAGGAAGCTAGTTAAATAGATATTAAAAGGAAGAGTCACAAAGCTGACCATGCCTGCAAACTGCATGGAGACTATATAAAAACACCATAATAGAGGCTCAAACTACATGTATACCCCAAATTTAAAAAAAAAGTAAAAGGACCAAAAAAAATAAAAATGCTACCATGGCTAAACAACACAGGAAAAGAGGCAGTTGGAGGCAAAAAGGCATCCTTTAAAAACTGGAGATCAAATTCTAGTGAGGAAAATAGAAAGGAACGTAAACTCTGGTAGGTCATGTATAAAGTATAATAAGGCAGATCAAGAAAGAATTTGAAGAGCAACTACCAAAAGACACAAAATGTAACAGCAATTTTTTTTAAGTACATCAGAAGCAGGAAGCCTGCCAAACAGCCAGTGGGGCCAGGGTATGATGGAGGTGCTAAAGGAGTACTCAAGGAAGACTTGTGGAGAAGCTAAATGATTTCTTTGCATTGCTTTTCACTGCAACGGATGTGTGGGTGATCCCCACACCTGAGCAAGGCCATCCTTAGGCATACATAGCATACGTGGCTGCTTAGGGCACCCAAAAATTTGGGGCACCACCAGGACAGCAGGTAAGAGTGGGTTGGTCCCGCACACCCAGCGTATGCTGCAGTCTCCTTAGGCAGGAGCTGTATTCATAGAGCTGAATGTGCCGGCGTGGTACATTCTGCCTGAGGGAGAGGGTATGGGGGTCTCTGCAGGGAACTGTGACTCACCATCACCATGAGACGGGCCAGGCGGCTCAGTATCCTTTGCTGCCTCATCCCTTCCCACCCCGGGCTGCGAGCCTGGGCTGCCGCAGCGTCTGCTGCATACGAAGCTCAGTGTGTGTCTCAATGGGGGTGGGGCTGGTTCTTCTGGGGGTCCCTGGGCAGAGGTGGTGGCTGTGCCCCAAGTCGGGCATAGGGGCACCAGTTTAATAATACTGCATAGGGCCCCATAAATCCTAAGAACGGCCCTGCACCTGAGCCATTCTTTTTAGGTGACAACTGTGAGGAACTGTCCCAGATTGAGGTGTCAGTAGAGGAGATTTTGGAACAAACTGGTAAATTAAACAATGATAAGTCACCAGGACCAGCTGATATTCACCAGAAGTTCTGAAGGACCTCAAGGTGAAATTGCACAACTACTAACTGTGCTGTGTAACTTACCATTCAGATCAGCCTCTGTAACAGCTGACGGGGCGAGGGGGAGGGAGGGGGGGTCACGAATTTAACAATGAATTTTTAAAAAAGGTTCCAAAGGCAATCCTGGCAACAACAGGCCACTAAGCCTAACTTCAGTATCAGGCAGATTGGTTGAACCTATAGTAAAGAACAAAATAATAAGACACATAGATGAATATGATATCTTGGGGAAGAGTCAACATGGCTTTTATAAAGGGATATCATGCCTCATCAATCTATTAGAATTCTTTAAAGGTGTCAACAAACATGTGGACAAGGATGATCAATATGTTGTATTTCGATTTTCAAAAGCAGGCATGAGATAAGCAGGAAGATGGGAAGGTCCTCTTGTGGATCAGTAACTAGTTAAAAGATAAGAAACAAAGGCTAGGGGTAAAAGGTCAGTTTTCACAATGGAGAGAAGTAAATAGTGAGACTTCCCTCAAGGATCTGTGCTGTTCAAGATATTCATAAATGATCTGGACAAAGGGGTGAACAGTAAGGTGGCAACATTTGCGGACATTCAAAATGATGGGGTCTAAATTAGCTGTTACAACTCAAGAAAGATATATTGGAGTTATTGTAGATAGTTCTCTGAAAACATCCACTCAAAGTGCAGCAGTCAAAAAGATAACAGAATTTTAAGAACCATTAGGAAAGGTATAGATAATAAAACAAAAAATAGCCTAATGCCACTATATAAATCTGCAGTATGCCCACACCCTGAATGCTGTGTGCAGTTCTTGTCACCCCATCCCCAAAAAAGATATATTAGAACTGGAAAAGGTACAGAGAAGGACAACAAAAATGATTTGTGGGATAGAACATCTTCCATATGAAGAGAGACTAAAAAGACTACAACTGTACATTTAGAAAAGAGATGCCTAAGGGGGGGATCCAATAGAGGTGTATAAACTCCTGAATGGCATGGAGAAAGTGATTAGAAAAGTCATGTTTGCCCTTTCACATAACACAAGAACCTGGGGTCACCCAATGAAATTAGGGCATCAGGTTAAAAACAAGCAAAAGAAAGTACTTCTTCACACAATGCACAGTCAACCTGTGGAATTGCCATGGCCAAAAGTATAACTGGGTTCAGAAAATCAGGAGGTAGCCGTGTCAGTTTGTAGCCACAAAAACAACAAGGAGTCTGGTTGGGTTAAAAAAATAATTAGATAAGTTCATGGAGGATAGGTCCATCAGTGGCTATTAGCCAAGAGGATTAGGGACTGAACCCCATGCTCTGGATGTCCTTAAACCTCTGACTGCCAGGCACAGAAGCTGATTATGAAAGTGACAGCTTAAACACAGTGAGGCTCCTGGAGGGGACGTCTCCTGATATCCCAACTCATACATTTAATCTTTTCCTTCTGTTCTGGAAAATGCCAGTAAATAATGGTTTGATTAGTCATAAAGTTGCATTGAGTTTTGACTGGTGAAGGAACTGGAACCCTGGCCTCAAGCTGAAGAAGAGAATGTGACAGCCTGGGCATGGAGAGTCATCATCTGAAGCAGTGCCATGCAGGTCCTGCAGGTACCGTTCTGAACACCAGAAATCCAAGCAACCTAAAGGTACACGCCACCAGCAACGTCATGCCGTATATTTTCCTCTCGTGGTTTGACACTCGTTAACATAATTAGTTATGTTTGCATACATTTGACCTTTAAAGGGTCATTGTCAGTCTGTTTGTTCTTAAAATATAACTCCCTTTAAACACATTGGTAATGAAGAGACTCGGTTCTACATTTCAAGATTCTTTAGTAATATAGCAAACCAAAAGAAGCAAACGAAAACAATATTTGCCAGAAGAAAAAGGAATTATAAGGAAAGAGTTCATTTTCAAGTTCCTATGAGGGTTTTCCAAACAATAGAGATAAACCCTTTTTAAAGTACTTTACCATACAATGCTCTTTAAAAATAAAATAACTCACAAGCCTCATTTTAGTCCTTACTACAGCATCACTCATCTCAATAAAAAATATCCAATATAAATGTCATATCTCTGCAGGGAAATAAAATGGCCAGCATATGAGAGTTAGTGGTAAGTGATGAGAAACATGTTGCACCATGTATTTTCAAAGGTGTAATAACACACAGTAAATTGTGCCATCCTCATGCAAATGGAGCCAGTTTTAAAGTTGTAGCAAATAGTACTTGTCATGATGAACTAATCTGGTTGTTTCTTAAGCTACTTTAAAGTAGCAACCTACATGTAAATCAAGATGGGAAGAGGCAGATATTCAGATTAAATAAATTTATTTTATTCCTAATTACATAGCACAGGTCGTGCCAAATGTATATTGTTCTCTCTTTGAAGGGTTATTTGTATCTAGTAATATAGTTTTTAATCCACTTGCTTTTGGAATTTTTTTACTCACTGCTTACAGAACTATATGGAATCTTCTTCTAACAGTCATGCTGGGCTTTCTACTATTTTCAGGAATATGATAGTGACAAAGTCCTGCTCACAGATGAACTAGAATTCAAACATGACTTTTTTCCCTTGGAGATTGTTCGGACAATGGGAAAAATTAGGGAGTTGATTAAGTAGCAGAAGAGAGCATTGGTGCTCATTGCTGTCAAGAGACTTAATAGACCTTAGTCTAGAGTTTTGCTTACCTGGAAGTCAGGGAAAGTAGGGGATGGCCTACAATTCTGTTATCGTAGGTGCCAAAAATTCCATGTGTGTTTTTGTTTCTACCAGATATCTTGTTATCACTCTTCCCCTAATCACTCTCACAGATTCATGTATAATTCAGGTAGCATGGCTGTCCTGGCATCTGAAGGAACTACTTAAACACAGAAGGGAATTAGATCATGTATTAGATCATGTCTTATTAGCATTGCTCAGCATTTCTGCCATAGGCTGAAGGAGAAAAATACTGCGAAAGGATAAAGAGATAAATAACTTTGGCATCCATGCAGCTTGCGAATGATTCATGAAATGAAACCTATAAACTCCTGCCCAGAATGTGAAGACAGTGCTACAGGTACCAGATGTTGACGGGCCCAGAGGGATACGCAGTCTGAAGCCAAGACCTAAAAAACAACCCCCAGCAAAGTGGAATAAAATATTGTTCTAAATCCTTTGTTTTTGTATGATTACTACATTTGTGCCTCCCTCCTGCAGCTCCTGGCAATGCCTTAGAGGAAAATATTTGGAAAGACCATGAGTCCTGCCCAACTGCTCCCCGCCTTCCCTTAACCCCTCAATAGAGAAAGAACCAGCACTGCAGTACAGACTGAAATGCTGTTTTGCAATGTTGATTTGTATTGTGCTTGTTTTTTAAATGAGTGCTTCATGTCATGCCACATCCAAAGTTAGTTATGGTGCTGATGGACTCTGGAGTGGCCGATGATGGTCGTAATAGTGAAGGTGCTAGGGGAAAGGGATCAAGTGGAGAAAAGAGAGCAGACTTCTTACCTGTCAATATTTATTTAAGCGTAACCATGGATTTTGACTGTTTGTATGGCCCTGTGATTTCTGCCCATTTGTCCAGCATGGGGTTGGAATTGCCAGATTCTGCTTCTGGAATGAATTTGTCTGGCCTCTTATTTCCATAATCCTTCAGAGCCACACAATGGTAAAAGGGCAGGCCAGATGAGAAAATATTTGTGCCTGGGTGCTTGTCCAGTATACTTGCATTCTGCAGGACATGGGAGGACTGTGGAAATCCTCCAGGATTAAAGAAACAGAGCAAGCAATCTGGTTTATGGAGCAAAGAGTTCTAGAAAAGACAGAAAAGGGGAAAACTGATAGGTAGGGATTGGAGATGGGATAACACTGCGGGACAGGAAAAGACCTTCAGAGGAGAAGCTGGGTAAAAGATAAATCTCCTCATCACTGTGCCAAATTATGGCAATTTTAGCCTCCTTGTCCTGGGTAGATTTAGTGAGTGCCATATCTTGCAAAGCCTGCCACCTCCTGCAGCTAATGTGAGAAAAGGGCTGAGCCTTCTAAAATGTTCCAGTCTTTTGAATTGCTAGAGCTCGGCCTTTGGGAGCAGCTGTTTCACTTCGTGGTCTGCAGGTCCTCCCATGCCTTCTCCTGGGCCCTTCCATTTCTCAGCTTCTGGACTGTCCAGCCCCCTTTACCTAGCCAGCAGTCAAATTTCTTCTGCCTCCTCCAGAGCAACCATAGGCTATAACAAAGGAAGGGGTACTGCTCCTGCACTTTCTCATCCTGCCCTGCAGGGAAGCATTGTGGGAAGATGAGGCAGATCAGAGTAGGTATTCCAGTCCTGCCTATGGCCACTGCAATGAAAGAGGTAGAGAATGAGTGCAGGCCTGGGTGAAAAGGTGGAAAAGCCCAGAGAGGATGTGGCTTGCCCCAAGAGACCCATGAAGGGTATATGGGATAAGGGGGCCAGAGAAGAGGGCTAAAGAGGTCCATATGAGAATCTTGTGGGGAGGGTGACGAGGCTGAGAGACTCTGAGGGCCGGGGGCAGGGGGCTGTACGTGTGTGTGTCATACAGAAATGCCAGAAAATGGAATAGTACCTAAGAGGGAGGTCTCAGAGAACAAGAAGGGGGCTATGGAGAGCTCATGAGAGTTCAAAAGGGGGATGGGCCTTGGGTGATCCATGGGTGTTTGGGGAGTCCTTACCATCCCAGAAATGATATGGGGTGGGTGTCGAATCCATAAAAGAAGGTCCCAGTGAGTGATGGTGCATGGGCCTGTGTGGGACAATAGATGTGTCTTTGGTTCTTTGTGGAGGGGGGCAATGAGCGTGGATGGGTGAGACAGGTGAGTGAGTTCATGGGTGCTTGTGGCACTGTGAGTGGTGGTTGTGGCAGGCAGTGGAGAAAGAAGTAAGAGATTGGGTGGTACTTGTTTCATTAGCAAAGAGTGAAGCTGAACAAGTGGGGATGGGAAAGAAGTAGTGAGAAGGGGAAGAGAATTAAGGAATTTTTTATTGAAGGAAAGGAGTAGCTCTCCTTAAAGAAAAAAGGATTCAAAAGAAAAAGGAAAGAGAAAGAAGAGCAAGAGAAAAGGAGACAGTGAATTAAACTTTTATTGTTATCATTAAGGGATTCCCAATCTTAAATGGCTGCATTGCAAAACTCTTACTATAAAATTCTATGCTTCTCATCTTAAGACTTTGATGAGCTCTTTGCAAAATGTACTTGGATGTCACAGAATCATAGAATCATAGAAGATTAGGGTTGGAAGAGACCTCAGGAGGTCATCTAGTCCAACTCCCTGCTCAAAGCAGGACCAAGACCAACTAAATCATCCCAGCCAGGGCTTTGTCAAGCCTGGCCTTAAAAACCTCTAAGGATGGAGATTCCACCACCTCCCTAGGTAACCCATTCCAGTACTTCACTACCCTCCTAGTGAAATAGTGTTTCCTAATATCAAACCTAGACCTCCCCCACTGCAACTTGAGACCATTGCTCCCTGTTCTGTCATCCGCCACCACTGAGAACAGCCGAGCTCCATCCTCTTTGGAACCCTCCCCCGCCTTCAGATAGTTGGAGGCTGCTATCAAACCCCTCACTCACTCTTCTCTTCTGCAGACTAAATAACCCAGTTCCCTCCGCCTCTCCTCTTAAGTCATGTGCCCCAGTTCCCTGATCATTTTTGTTGCCCTCCACTGGACTCTCTCCAATTTGTCCTTTCTGTAGTTGAGGGCCCAAAACTGGATGCAATACTCCAGATATAGCCTCACCAGTGCTGAATAGAGGGGAATAATCACTGCCCTCGATCTGCTGGCAAAGCTCCTACTAATGCAGCCCAATATGCCATTAGCCTTCTTGGCAATAAGAGCACACTGCTCATATCCAGTTTCTCATCCACTGTAATCCCCAGGTCCTTTTCTGTAGAACTTCTGCTTAGCCAGTCGGTCCTCAGCCTGTAGTTGTGGAGGGGATTCTTCTGTCCTAAGTGCAGGACTCTGCACTTGTCCTTATTGTCCCCCATCAGATTTCTTTTGGCCCAATCCTCCAATTTGTCTAGGTCACTCTGGACCTTATCCTTACCCTCCAGCGTATCTACCTCTTCCCCCAGCTTATTGTCATCCATGAACTTGCTGAGGGTGCAATCTATCTCATCGCCCACATCATTAATAAAGATGTTGAACAAAACCGGCCCCAGGACCAACCCCTGGGGCACTCCGCTTGATACCAGCTGCCAACTAGACATCGAGCTGTTGATCACTACCCGTTGAGCCCAACAATCTAGCCAGCTTTCTATCTACCTTATAGTCTATTCATTCAATCCATACTTTTTAAACTTGCTGGCAAGAATACGGTGGGAGACCATATCAAAAGCTTTGCTAAAGTCAAGATATATCACGTCCACCAGAGAGGTTTTACAGTGTGCTTTTCATGTTTGACTTATGTTTATTTTGGTCATTTGAAAGTGGATATTGGAGGCCATCAAGCATGTTAGAGATCCCATGAAAGAAGAATTAAAGGTCTCTGGCTTTCTCCATCCTTTGGTCCAGAGCAGATAGACTTTAAATCCCATTTCACATCACATGCGTGCAACTTTTTTTCCTAATGATATTAGAATTTAGGACAAAAATATTGGAGAGACACTGGTTTAAGTGGAGCTCTGTTCTTTTTGGCTGTGTAGAAAGTCAGCACTGTTTTTTAAAGAACTGGAAATGAGTTCTTTGAGGCACTCCAAGCTCATTTATCATCCTAACTGATTATGGTAAGGAAGGAAAGAAACAAACAAATACAGGATGTCTCCATCTATAGGACTAAACTTGAGATTTTGTCTGGGCCTGCAAAATCACATTGAACTGCCACTCTTCTACTGGGAATCTGTCTTGTGGAGCAGCTATGAAACAGGAGATGAGAAAGTGTAAAAGAAAGATGATACCAAAAATCTTTGATTAATAACTCCAAGGACAGAGGGAGGAGGCTTTAAGTAATTGAGGTTTCAATCCCTATGGGGGCCAATCTCCAGGAATTACAGGACTCATAGGTTTTAAAACTTTAGATCATCTAGTCTGACCTCCTGTGTATCACAGGCCAAATAATTTCATACAGTTACTCCTTTGAGCCCAAAAACTTGATTGTGTAAAGCTTATCTTCCAGAAAGGCATCCAGTCTTAAAGTGAAGACTTCAAGAGATGGAGAATCCACCACTTCCCCTTCTCGGCTGTTCTTCACTGTTAAAAATGGGTCTTATTTCTAATTTGAATTTGTCCGGCTTCAACTTCCAGCCATTGCTTCTTGTTATGCCTTTTCCACTCTCGATTACAGTGTCTGCTAGTACCCAGTATTTTCTCCCTGTGCAGGTACTTATAAAGTGAAGGATGTCTGCCAGAGGTGAAGAATATTAGGAACAGAAGAATAACCTCTGCCAAAGCAGAGTCTGAAATCCTGGGAGACTAGAAGGAATGGACAGGAGCACTAGTGCTTAGGAAGCACTGCTCATTCTAAAATGCACTATGTTCAGATAGGCCCTACTGCAGTGGCGTTACTCTGGTGCCATCTTTGGCACTCCCTCCCGCCCCCCAAGTTCTGATATTGTATTGTTGGAATTCAGTTATTTGTTTGTGGACATTTGTAAGCTGATGGTATGGGCTATTAGACCACTCTGCTGCAGTGCCCTTGCAAAAATTGCCAGCAGGTCCAAGAAGTTAGCAGGCTAGGCTAGGCTGCTCTGGTGACAACATGGAATAACCTGGGAGAAGGGGAATTCAGGGTTATCTTCTCTTGCTGATTCCATCACTTTGGATGCTCTTCTGGCAATGGGGCTGCAGGCAGCTGCATTGCTGAGGAAATCCGGTGAGAGACGGCAGGCTGAGTTAGGCAGCACTGATACACCCACTCTGAGGGAGCTGCAAGAAATGCAGACTGAGCACACAGGATCCTTGGACTGCCATAAAAATAAGGCCAGTAGCTTCTAATTTCTGGAAATCCAATTTGTTGAATGTTTCTGGAAGTCTGTGAGAGGAAATTCTCCCAGGCTAAAGCTCTCTGCTCTGGAGAGCAACAAGCCTAAGCAGCTTTAGATGGAGGCCAAGTAAACGGAGGTTAGAGTGCAGTGCTGCAGCATTCCAGGGAAGGGAGTCTAAACTCAAAGTAGTACATGGGTGAGGACAGCCTAAACTGTGGTGGAATGATCAGTTCTGATGCTATGAGTAATGTCCAGGGCAGTGGATGAGAAATATTTGTTTATGGATGTCACTTGTAAGTAATGCTTTAGCCTTGTTTGCCAAGTCTGAGAAGTTCTGATTTAATTTAAAAAAATTGTTTAATTCTTTAGGCCTCTTCTTTTCTAGCCCAGCTCCCTGGAATTCTTTCTCCCTTTTTTTTCTGATTCTCTTCATTTTAATTCCTGCTCAAAACCTATCTTCCTGTTCTTAATTATACCAATTCTAATGATTTGACATCTTCTCTTTGCCACCAGTTGTTATGTGTTTGTGTTACTGAGGACAGAACTCACTAGTGTTCTGAACTATTACCTCCACCTCACAGTTTGGATAGAAGCATAGGCGCCAACTTTTCCCAGCACCGGTGGATGCTTGCCCCCAGCCCCGCCTCCACCCCCGCCCCAACTCCACCCCTTCCCCACCCTCTCCCATGCCACCTCACCCCCATTCCAACCCCTTCCCCAAATCCCCACCCCAGCCCTGCCTCTTTCTGGAGCGTGCCATGTTCCCCCTCCTTTTCCCTCCCTCCCTCCCAGCACTTGCCGCTGCGAAACAGCTGTTTGGCAGCAGCAAGTGCTGGGATGGAGGGGGAGAAGTGGGGGAGAGGAGGGCAGAAGGCCGAGGCGGAGCGGAGGTGAGCTGGGGTGGGGGGGTGGGGCAGGGAGCTGCTGGTGGGTGCCAATTTTTCCCTGTGGGTGCTCCAGCCCTGGAGCATGCCTGGAGTCAGCGCCTATGGATAGAAGGTTCTATATAAGTGTAACTGTACCATTATAAATAAAGATTAAAATGAGCACTAGGTATTTTCAGGTCGTGACAACATTGGAATCACATTCACATTGTTGTGTAATTTGGTTAGTGAAGTCCAAGATTTGGAATGCTTGACAGTATTTCACTGTTTGAAAAGTTACTGTTGCTTCAGCTGCAGCCATATTCATCTCCCTAGGAAGATTGCCAGTTTCAAAGGAGAATGTGGGTGGTGCACATTTGAACTATGTTTTTAGTAGCAATGTGATCTTTTGTATCTGTGGACTTCTCATGAGAAATGGTAATTAAACTCCTACTCAAGGTACATTCAACCTCAGTGACACGTGTTCCCTTTCTCAGGAAATGACAGATAATCCTTCAACATTAATTCCAGTGGAGAATAATTAAGTTCTTAACATATATTTAGATACGTCAAATGCACCTGTTGCAATAGTATCTATGTGCCAATCTGCAGGATAAAGCAGTAGGGGTGTATACATATATAAGCGGAGTGTGAATGAGCTCTCCCCTGACATCTAGTGGTGAGCTGTGGAAAAAGATTTCAGAAGCTGATCTCGTTTTCATGGATACACCCACTCTGCCTAGTTGCTCAGCATAATGGTATTGCTTGGCCAAATGATCACTTGTGGCTGGTGTTGGATCCCCAGTCTCCTTGTTATTGGGGCAGGAGTAAAAAAGCGTTGTTATCCTTGTTGTGTGAACCAAGGGCAGCAGAACTGTACCTGGCATACTCCAATGGACGGACTCACACTCAACTAAACGGCACTTGCTAGGGGACATGGGTTCCAAAGACCAATGAGTTGAGTGAGGTTGGGGACAGGTACTTGTACTTGGTGGTATGGGCCCTGTTTATGGTTAAAGACACCATTTGACCCTTCCTCTCTCCATGGTATAATAAAAGAGCTAATTTAGACTCAATTGAGAGTCTTGTTACATGCTGAAGAGCTGAAATCACTGATACTTAGTGCATCCGATGAAGAGAGCTGTAGCTTATGAAAGCTTATGCTCAAATAAATTCGTTAGTCTCTAAGGTGCCACAAGTACTCCTTTTCTTTTTGCGAATACAGACTAACACGGCTGCTACTCTGAAACCTGATACCTAGGTCTAAGTATTAGACCCACTTTGGGACAATGTCTCTATTGCAGGAGACTACCCATTGTGCACCAGCAGTGAGGCTCCCCCACTAACAGCTGAAATCACTGAGAGCTGTGTTAAGTTTGTGGGGGGGGGCATAAAGACATCTTGGCGAATGGCCAGCTGGGCGGCTGGCAGAGAGGCGCAGCAAGCGGCCAGCAGGGAGGCTGGAGGAGAGGGCCAGAGCAGAGCCCCACAGAGTCGTGGCAATCGGCCATTGGGGTGATGAGTGAGTGCCCCTGCCTTCCACACAGGGTGGGAGGTGAAATCTGCAGATGAACCTCTGAACTCTGTGGCTGCACTGGCCAAGGACAGCAACTGTGAGTTGGGTACGGGGGTGGGGGCACGTTAAAGAGACTTTTGGGTTGCTGGACTTAAGGCCCTGAGGGGAAAAGGACACTGCCCAACTTACTTGGGGGTGGATCTTTTGCTCATGCTTTGTGTTTATGAACCCTAGTTGTGGTGTTTTCCCAAATTAATGCCGAGTTAATTCCCTCCTTTTATTAAAAGGTTTTGCTAGATTCACACTCTGTGCTTGCGAGAGGGGAAGTATTGCCTCTTACAGGCAGCCAGGGGGTGGTGTGTAATTGTCCCAGGTCACTGGGTGGGGATGGTCTTGAGACAGTCTTGTGTTGATTTGTTGAAAAGGAACCCCTAGATACTGAACCTGGCCCTTGTTGCTGCTGACTCCACCTGGCAGAAGGGTTACATATATAAGGCAGCGGAAGCAATAGAAAATTCCTACTGCTATTGCTTTCGAGGTTACAAGTTTATAGTATAGGTTTGCATTTTATGGCAAGAAAAGTCACACTCCTAAATCTTCAGCCATCCAAACATCACTGTATTAAACACAACTGAGCTCAGTAATGCTGTTCAATACATAATAGATACATTGCTGAAGGGGAGAGCAAATTATGAATATTTTTAAATGAGAGGTAAAGCAAACAAGAAACCAAGAATAGTACATCACAAAATATCTTTCTTTGTGTATTCACAATATGCCTTCCTCCATGAGTAAATAATAACAAGTTGTAAAAATAAGGAAGTCCTAGTAATTGAAGACCTCTCTCCTTCCCCTGTCCTTGCTCCTTTTTAAGATTGTTCCATAAGCCTAGCTTTTTTGTTCCTTTTGTTTTCTTCCAAGTCATCCTCCAAACCAGCTCCCACTCCAAATTCTGCAAGACACAAAACATGGCAACTGAGATATAATCGTTATCAGGTATGATGACTATAGACATATTCATAAAGTGAGTTTATTGTGACCAGTTTTGTCCTGCATACATACAAATAATTTATTGATGAATCTCTCAGACCCTTAAAACAAAGAAAAAGACCCCCTCCATTGCCCCCTTGCCAACCAGAAATAAATAAGGTCTCAGTCCTGCAAACACTTAATCATGTGCTTAACTTCATTTGCACTTCACAGTTTCAGCTGAAAACATACTTTCTATATTAGGGTTTTATACTGTTGACCATCACTCGAGTTATCTGAATGCAAAATATGGATGTTGTCTCTACTCTAGCAGTAGCAAACATAGGCAGATGCCTGGAGGCGCTAAGGAGAGTGATGATAACTAGACATTGGTAAACATAGAAAAAAATTCATGATTCTCCATGCTAGAAAATATAACAATCACTGTTTGATCATCAGAAATAATAAACACAGTAAATGATGTATGATGTTAACTACAAACTTTTTTAAAAAAAATACTCTAATAAAAATGTTTACCATAAAATTTGCTGTAATATAATTTTGATTTGAAAAAGTAACTAATTAAACAGGTTAGTCTTGCAGTAACTTTTCAACAGCTATAAAACACTGATGCACTTATCATGCCATCAGACAGAGGTAGCCTTGCATTGTACTCTTCAAATTTGTGCAAGTGAGTTTCACAAATGCAATTTCTAGTCTCTTGGTTACAGAGGACAGGAATTTCCTCTTTAATTTGGATCAGGAGATTCTTAAATGTTATGATCCTGAAAGTGTCTTCAACATGTTGATAAAAGTTAAACTTAAGGAAATTATAAGATAGTGTCATTTCTAATTCATTTACCATCTGGACCTAATTCTTAAACAAAATCTGTAAAATAGCCACACTGGACTTTAATCCAGAGCCCATGATTGTTGGAGGCTCTTCAGGGTGCCTCTCTAGCAAGCATGGGAACAAATGGGGAGTATGATCTTACAAAATGTATATAATAAGACATTAATTATCTTGATGGGCTGGGCTCCACTTATATTCCTAGGACTAATTTCTAGACATTTACATTACAGGCATTAGTTAATGTAAATTACTAATTCTGCTCCATTAGTTGACTGAGATTTTAATATTAGAATGATTTGTTGATCTATTTGGATAAAAAGCAAATGTCAATCTTATACTAATTTATTATGAGTCATCAGAGTGTCTTGTATAATAAGTGTAAGGTCAAGTGGGAAAGCAATCTGAGAACATGGTACATTCCCTGATACCTTGGTCCATAATATGTGATGAGAAATATATAAGCATTCGAAACATAGAATGGTCCTTTTACAGTATTCACAGTATGTTTTTGATCCCAGAAAAAAATGTATAAAATAGATGCAAAGAACAGTGATACCTATCACATGTAAAACTGAGAATGGTGACTTCATGAAAGTTGTCTTGAGCTGCTGAATTCCAAAGTTCTGAGTTGTGATGGCTGGACATTATAGATGCTGTAGACATGTGTAAGCCTTTTCTTTATCAATGGGTTTGCAGTATCAATGTTGCCAACTACTTTTATCCAATTATAATAAATAGCTCTTATAGAGTTGGATCTACAATTACAATTACTGGCATTGCCTTATCAGTAGCTAAAACTGTATTATGCATTATTGGAGGAAGAAGTCTATGACATGAATAAAAGAATAGATTCATGCCTTGATGCCCCTTTACCATCAGAAAAAGGCTATTTGCAGTGGCTGCCCTGGGACCTAAAAGAAAATATAGAAGTCCTTCTTTGGGTTTTAACTCTCCAGGGATATGATTCTGCAAAGTGCGGGGTGCCCTCAGCTTTCATTGGCATTCTCACTGTTCCACACAGTTTTCAATTAAAAAACAAAAAATGTAAACTCGATTCCTTCTATCACCACAGAAAAATTTGTTTACAATATGGGAAATGAGGCTCTTAAACTGTTTTAACAGGAAAGTCACAGAGCGCATCCCAGAAGAGGTAATAGAATCTTGAGCCGTAAGGGTGGGTGTAGGGGAGTTCAAAGGTGGGTATCCGATGCTTGCTGCTAAAGCTGGCTGGAACCTGGAATTCCAGTTTCATGGGAAATTCAGGCATTTTGATTTTTTCATTCCAAAATGAGAACAGAAAAAAATCAAAATTTCCCATGGTACAAGTTCAAAAGTTTTGTTTTGGAAAATGGCATTTCATTTCAACCTTTTCAAAATGTTTAGTTGTGATAAGGTAAAAATCACTGTTTCAACTTTATCAACTCAGCTTTTATGTTATATTACATTATAATTTATAACATAACATAAAATGGGGTTAGACCAATATTATGACATAATAGTTGAATACTTTGACTTACGTTTCATTTTTATTTTATATTAGAAATTGGTAACTGGTTTTAAAATTGGTATTCTGGCTAGTAAATTGGTAGTGTACTTGGTAAGTAATATTTTAATTGGTAATTGGTTTGGCAATTGGTATTCTAACTGGTCATTTCTAATTGCTATTCTAATTGGTTTGGTGATCTCACACACAGGGTGTGCAGCAAGAGAGGGAAATAATGTAAAATCCTACTTCATTATTTTCTTTACTTCCTTGTTAGCAGCATACCTGCATCACTGATAATTTCAACACACCTCTGGTGCTAGGGTTTGTTTGCAACAGATCTCTGTTGCTTAGCAGAACACAAAACATTGTTCTTGCCAATATCTTAAATAAATGGTGTCTATTAGGCATTATTTGCAAATTTTCAAAAACTGAGGGTTGGTTTTTTATTAAGAAAGTTATGAAATGACTATAGCACTCATGTATAAGCCCTCAGCACTATTATCATGTGCATATGCTGTGTTAGGGATTTTTACCTGCAGAAATAGGTTTATTTTCCAAGGAAAAATTCAACTATTTGGCAAAATATTGAATGCCTATGGTTATGTTTGTTTACTCAGGTTAAATAAAAGTTTAGTGTTTTGTCAAACCAAGATGTCAGAAGCTGTGACACATGGCTAGAAGAGGTTAAACATTCTGCAAAATAAATAACCCTTAAAAGACATGTGGGGAGACAATGTTTGTGTTTTTGTGTATTTACATATGTATGAGTAGGGTCCACAATGTAATCAACAGTCCCTGTCTATGCTGTATTCTGATAATTCAGAGGTCAAAAAAATATCCTAGCATTTAAATAAAATGTAACACGGGGTATCTCGGTATTCATCTCTCTTTGAAATGTACTGTGAATGGTGGCGTAACAAGCAAATTCCGTTAATTCATATAGCTAGGTACGGGTGATGGACTCCTTCAAAATCATCCTAATTACCTTTTGTTCCTTGCGGAACTGCAGCTTGTCAAAAGACATGAAATTGTATTAAAGATCCTTGGGTCCTGATTCTGTCATCTCAGATCTGCTTAGGCTTCATCAGGGGAAGTTTGAGTCACAAGACTGAGGTCCCAGTTATGCTGGTACGCCCTGAATATGAGATTTGGACATTGGACTATAACCTATGAACTATTTCTGAAAGAACTCTTTACAACTACAAAGCTCACCATCTCTCCTATGAATCTGAACCTCAATGAATCAAACTCATGTCTGTATGTATATTGATCGTTTAACCATACTCTTTCTCTCTTTTGTTTTTTAATAAATTTTAGTTTAGTTAATAAGAATTGGTTGTAGCATGTATTTGGATAAGATCTGAAACATTCATTAACCTGGAAGGTAATGTGTCTGATCCTTTGGGATTGGTAGAACCTTTTCTTTTATATGATTAAATAAGATTTACAGAAATTTTCATATTTGACGTGGGTACCTGGATGGAAGCCTAAGGGGAACTGTGTTGTTTGGACTTCTGAGTAACCAGTAAGGTAATAAGGAAGCTGTTTTATGCTGGCTTGGTAAATCTAAGTATTGGAATATCCACCAGTTTTATGGGGATTGTCTGCCCCATTCTTTGCAGTTCACCCTAATTGAGTGACCATAGCTGGCTCCTCACTAGGAACCCCGGTCACAGAGGCATACTCAGTCAGTGGGTTCTGAAGAGATCTGCAGGGCCCTCAAGATAGAGGTAAGAAAAACAGCCAAGATTGCCCAATATTTACAGGCAACTGTCCTGTGAAGAAGATTAGAGGGGTAAAAAGCTGTACTAGCAGTGCTGAAGAAGGTGTGTGCCCAGGAAGTTCAAGGCATGACACATGCACTGCTGACTGATTATGTAATTTAAGGGTATCCATCTACATCTCCTACCACACACTGACATCATACATGATATAACTATATAACAACTTGTGGGGGTGGGCAGGTATTCCAGTGGCAGTTCCTCCTGCATCCTACACATCCTCACCTAATGTAGGTCAATGATTATGGAGTATTTGCAGAGTGGGGAGAGTTCTGTTTCCTCCTCTTTCCCTGGTGTAGGTCAGTGATAGAGCAGCGAGAGGGAGATCTGGAGGGAGCTCCAGCTGCTGCACCCTGGCATCCCACTCCACTGAAGATGCTTATGGGGATTGCAAAAACACCCTCCCATTGTTTTTTCCTGAACACATCTCCTCCTTCCTTTTTCTAACCAAACAATGAAGCTGGCCAATCAGCTTCTGAGGAGCTCTGTGAATTTACATTTGTTGACACATTGCTGGGCAACGTGGGGGAGACAAAAGGGAGACTCCCATTACCATAGCAACAGAAAATGCTAACCTTCCAAGTCCTGAAAGAGAGAAGGGACTGTGCTGCTTCCAGTTCCTTGCCCACTCCTGGATGCTCACAGCGGGGATCAGTATGTAGGGAATTAGGTGCTGAAATCACAAGGTAAGTCAGAAAAAATTACACATGCAGAGCAGAAAAAATGTGGGTTGTTTTGTGTTCTTCTAAACCTGCTGTTTAAGTTAACCCCAACATACTGTAAAAATTCCAGGGCCCAGAAGTGGGGGGAGGGGCGCCCTGGGCTTCAGCTGCAGGGGGCACATCGGGCCCCCAGCTTCATCCCCCTGGGGCACGCTGGGGCTCGAGGCTCCCAGCTTCAGCCCTGTGGGGTGCTCTGGGTGTCACCATGCCTCAGTGGGTCAGAGTTGACAATACCAGATTCAGGACAAACTGCTGAGAAATAGGGCTCACATCCCAAACTGGTAGTTATTCTATAATTAGATATACCAGTGCCTGACTCTGCAACTGACCTGCTGTATGACCCTGGGCAAATCATTTCACGTCTCGGTGCTGCTGTTTCCCCTCCCACCCTTTGTCTGTTTTGCCTATTTAGATTATAATCTCTTCAAGGCCCAGGCAGTCTCTTACTCTGTGCTTGTATATTGCCCTGCACACTGGGGCCCTGACCTTTTCCTGAGCCTCGAATTGCTATTTTAATATGAATAATGAATTATAATAATAATGTCCATGCCTCATGTGATGTTGGAAACCTGATTGCCATGTTGTAATTTCTGTAAAACCCAAATGTGATGTCACAAACGAGATTATAACTTTTACTTTAGCCTGTTTGAGACCCCCATTCATTTTCATGGATTAATGTGAAAATAAATATGGAGTTACAAGTGGGAAATGATGCCCTCAGACATCAGATAAAGGATAAGCAGCAAGAGCAGATGAACTCTTATATGATGGTGAAGGGAAAAAGGCAATAGGCCAAATTCTACAGGCCTTATTAGGTGAAACTCCCATTAAAGTCAGAGGGAGTTTTGACTGATTAAGGACTTAAGTGTGTAGGACTTCAAGTTAGTATTTATAAAACAGAATGTTTTTTGGAAGGTATAATTAGTTTTACTTATTTTTCATTTTACTGTTGAATAAGCAATAGTCTATCCTGGCACCAGGAGACCTTATGCTATGTGATCTTCCAAAAGATACATACTGTTCTGTGGTTGTGAATTGTCCATGTGGCATTCCTGCTAAGTGCAAAGGTGAAGTGTTGAGGATTACTAGCATTGGCCCTTGCTAAGCATAGATGTGTTTTGTTGGCCTAGAATTCAGTTAAGGAATCCAAACTCATAAAATGGCCTACTAATGGGTTTTGAGGGGTTTTTACATAAGAGAAACTAGAGAGGTTCCAAGTTCCAACACAGCCATGAAAGAAGTCCACAACAATCAGAATAATAGCCATGTCAGTGAGATATTCTCCTCCTGAACCTAGAGCCTTTCAAACTGAATGCTTGACCCACACATAAAAGCTAAGAGAAAATAACATGTATTGGTTATGATGCCATTGTTACAACTCTTGATTAGGATTAGTTAAAAAGTTTGATATGCTACAAGTCCTGTTCCCCATACAGAACAGGAATGTGGGTGGTCAAACTTATATTGATTACACACTTTTGATTCTGGTCTGTAATACATAAAGTGTCACTCTCAGCTTGAAGCCATTGTATTCCATATGTTTTTAATTGAATCAGACTAGTTCATTATTTTTAGAATTGCTGCTCTCAATGGGAACTGCAGGGGGTCTCAGATATTGGCTAACAGAGCTATATAAGATAGCAAACCATAACTGGTTTCCAATGTTGTATCATTTAGAAAAGAAAAAAATGTTTTATTTTACCTTTTACACAGAAGCATTAATTCAAAAACCTGAATGAATTCAATGTATTTTATGATTTAAGCTAGAGAAAGGGGGTTTTGAACTCTTCAAATACATTTTCAGTTCACACTGAATTTATATTTACTTTCCAACAAACAAAGGTCAATTTGGCAGGAAGAAATGTAGATCAAATGGTATAATCCCCATAAGGAAGAATAATTCTGTAAGTATTTCAACAGAGAGCTTGGGAATCCAACAATAGGTTATATTGTTAATATGTTGTTTATAGCTTCCTTTATTGTTTGATTCACTGTTAATAATAAAATAGCTTGAGTCAGCCAACATTTTTCATGTGGGAATCAGTGTATTGCTTGATGTTACTTTCAAATCCTTTCAGGTAACATAATAATCAATCTGACATAAACCAGCAAATAGAACAGAAGATGATGAGTACAACCACACCAGGTTCAGAGGCTCTTTAAAACTTAGCTGAACTTTCCGACGTTCACTTCCCCTGACCCTCCAACAACCATTATCTCCTCCCTCCACGTGACCCGTTAGTGTCTCCATTTCCTTCATCCCGACAAAAGGCCTTGGCTACCTTCCAACTTGTGTTCAATGGGTAGTCCTCCTAAAAATCCCTTTCTACTATTTGAAAGGCCATGTAGTTACAGCAACCTTATTGCTAGGCTCTGTTGGCCAATGAATTCAAATCTGGAACCATGTGCACCTGTTGTGGAGCACACCCCACCACACATTCAGTGACTAAAGTCATTTGTAGGGTGAAGAGTTGAACCCCAGGGAAGTAATTTCAGAAAGGGCCAGAAAATTCAGAGCCCTATGAAAGGTAAGGGGCTTGCAGACTCATTATATATACAATATATAAACGTCTGAGCGTCTTGAACATCTGAGGTTCTTGTCAACTGCTGGAAATGGCCCACCTTGACTATCACTTCAAAAGGTCCTCCCGCCCCCCCCGCTCTCCTGCCGGTAATAGCTCACCTTACCTGATCACTCTCATTACAGTGCGTATGGTGACACCCATTGTTTCATGTTCTCTATGTACATAAATCTCCCCACTGTATTTTCCACTGAATGCATCCGATGAAGTGAGCTGTAGCTCACGAAAGCTTATGCTCAAATAAATTTGTTAGTCTCTATGGTGCCACAAGTACTCCTTTTCTTTTTGCCAATAAGTAAAAATTATCAAATAACTTTGAATAACTAACAAATTGGTAAAAGTCTAACTCTCTGTGGATAATTTGCAAACAGAAAAGGGAGCTAAATTTGTCAAATAGTTTGTTGAGAATGGTATTTACATAGCTCACCTTGCATTTAATAGGACTCGCATGTAAAATACATACATAAATCAAGGGGACAATTTACAGAAACTATAAGAAAGGCAAAAATCCCAATGTTCAAACATGCGGAGAGCTGAATTCTTGAAAGTGAATAGCCAAGTCCTTTGCTTCAGAATTTGCTCCCTCTTGTGATTGTCCAGAGCCTGGCTCTGGGGCTATTAGGAAGCAGAATGGTCAGATAGTTGGAAGATCTAGATTTTATCCCTGGCACTGCCACAGACTTGCTGTGTGAGCTTATGTCAGTCACTCAACCTCTCTGTGCCTCAGTTTCTTCATCTGTTAAACAGTGATAACAGTACTTATCCTACATGCTTGTTGGGAAGCTTAGTTCATTCATGTTTGTAAAGGCTTGGAGATCTTCCAATGTCAAGTACTACAAAGGTACAAAGGATTCTGGTTGTTAAATATGTAGCTGCAGCAGAAGATGCATTTATCTGAGATGGTATTTCACTGATTTTAACAGGTTTAGTGTTCAGAGCATAGGACTAGTAGTTAGGAAGTACACAGTCCAAATCTTGGCTATTCCACTGACACTGTGAAGCTTTGGGCAAGTCACTTAAAATCTCCTTATCAGTTTCCCTAGCCGTACAGTTGGGACAATAAAGCTTAGCTTTCAACCCGTGAGGATTAATTAATCAATGATTTAGTGTTTTGAAATTGTGAAGCAACTTGAAATTTGATATAAATGCTAAGTAGCAATCTCATTAAAAGCTGCTGGGATGTTCATTGTGCTTGGTATTGGTCATGGGAGTGAATGGTCTCTTATGACCAACTGTTAGCAATACATTTCATGATGGTTGCAATATAAGTGATTACATTAATAAACAGGAACACCCACACCTATATTTGAATACTCAGATTAGCACTTAGGCATGGAAAATGGGCAATTTCTTCAAAATCTAAATATCTTCTTAGAAAATGCCTGTTTTACACATTTAAATGTCTATCTGAGTATCCAGATGTGGGATCTGGATATTCTAGTAATGATTGTGATCACGTGAGTCATTTAGCATTTCATGTGCAGTGCTGAACCCTCTGAACTCTCAGTAAAGTAGGGCATGTTGAGGGTGTTTGGCAGTGCAGCTTATACAGTGAAGTTTTACTCTGAAAAGTGACTCCGTAAAAACAGCATCATGCATCTCTGTTTTTTGTGCTTCTTTGTTTTTAATGCCTCCATTTCATGCATATTCCATTTGCTATGTTTACAAGTAAAACTTGCAAGACCCTCTTGGGTTCTAAAAGTCAAGTTGGGTTCTTTTTTCTGCATATGCATCACCCCCATTAATAAAGTTCATCTTCAACAGAATTGCTCAAGCATAGCTGAGAGCAGAATTTGGCGCTGCTATTAGAACCGGGTTTGCAATTCTGCTGATGATATGGAACTCAGAGGAGAATCCATCTCCCACTCCCACAACTGTGCTGTGCTAACAGGCGTAGACATTAATAAAGATTTATTTTGGTCATTAAGGTTCCATTTCCACAAAGTTTCACTGAAAATTTCACTTTCAGGAAACCAAGTTTGAAAATTGAGCTCAAGGAGTGTCATAAATGGTAAGCTGAAAAAGTACAGTTCCAGCAGGAATCTGTATTTTTATTGGTATCCAATCACTGTACAAAATTAATCCAAAATGAACAAAATATATAGTTGTATGTTTATTTTTTATTTAGTTGTTCCCAGAAACCTTGCTAAAATTACAGCCTAATATCTTGTATCAAAGGATGTACAGTTTATTTTGTTGCTTTCTCCAAGGAAGTGTTATGATCCAAACTTCATTGTTAATTTAATTTCCCAGTTGCATGGTGAATTTAAAGTTCAATTAAAAAAATACATGTAGTTCAAAACTTCATATTAATGGTTTTATCTAGTCTGTCAGTTACATGTCTTGTATTATTTTCTTTCATGCAGAATCACCTTCATCTGCCTGAATGCTGTCTGGATTTTCAAATTTGTTACATCTGTGGCCATGAATTTGTCTTCCAGTCAACACTAAATCAGAAATGCTTTGAAGGATGATGTCATGGAGATAAAAAGTAATTTACAGCAAGACATTAGTTTAAAGGTTACATATGCAAAAATGATCAAAATACAAATCTTAGATCAGATGGAATGGTCAATATTTCCTGTATTTTCTTGAGATGAGGCACATAATATTTCTATCATGGTTGACTTCAAAGATAGAGTGGGTTTTTTACTGAAAAACTGGTTTTATGACAAGTCAAAATTTTCAGTATTTTTAATGTTCCTTTTGGATGGCAGGAGCCTGATTCCCCTCTTACTTACTGATTTTACATCAATATAACTTACTGATTTTACATCAATATAACACAGATTTACAACAGGTTTAGACGAGTATAAGTGAGAGGAGACTTTGACCTTGCACTGTTATATGTAGTCTCAGACACGGGTCGTTTAAAGTTTTTGTTTATCAAACTTAAATGTCATTGATAGTATTGTTGTTCCTTTAGTAAAATTGGGACAGCATGGTAATCTTTCATGACCAAACTGCACAACAGGGTAAGTGGGTTGTGAAACAGGAGATTTCTGTTCTGTTCTCACCTCATCTACTGTCACTTGCTGTGTGGCCCTAGACAAGGGTTAAACTCAGACCCGCTATAAGCAGTTAGGTCAATAGAATGCACCCACTTACACCACTTCTGAATTTAGTTCTCTATGCCTAAATTCTTCCTCTCCAAAATAAGAACAATACTTCTCTGGAGCACAAGGATGTTGTGAGTATTAACTAATATGTGTAAAGCGCCTTGCGATTCTTTAACTATAGGTGCTGTAGATATGCAAAGTATTACTATTTTAAGAGGAGCATAAAGATGAAAACCAGGGAGGCAAAAACTTGTGCCTCTGAGGAAGACAAGTGAGGGGCAGATTGCTCCTCCCACAAGGAACTCCAGGGAAGGAAAATTCTATAAGGGGAATCCTGTGCCGTTACCTCCATGTTGTTTCTTTGGGGGAAGGAAGGCAGATTTCCATAGAAAGCAAAGGCCTTCTGCACAGAGCTTTTGTGCCTCTGCTTTGATTCTGGGGGCCCAGTGGTCCCTCTCCATTATCTGGCACCTGGTTCCAGCGGAGCTGTGCTTCAAGGAAAAGAAAAGCAATTTTGCAATGAGTTAGAGCTTTTTAAAATCACACAGGACAGAAGAGAGAGGACATGATGTATGTCTCCCTGGACTGCCCACCCATCCCACACTCATCCGCGGACCTACAGAGAGCTATCTGCAGGGTCATGGGTTGATGAGGGGTGGACACTGCTGATGAGGGTTGTGCGCTAGCACTGGGAAATTTCATGAAGTATCATTTTGGTCAGGAATGAAAGTAACAAATTCTGGGTTATGTTTACAGTTGTATGAAGCTCAGCAGCTTTGATTCACCTGGGTTCATACAAACCTTTTATCCATATTTTGCTTCTCCTGGCTTTGCACCCCACAATTTTACAGTTTTGAGTTTCAGATTTATATAATAAAATAATTTAGCAGATGACACTGTGGGTCGACCATCTTATATGGCCTTGCTTATTTGTATGGGGCTTGAAAGTATAGCATGGTGGTAAGGCAAATGGAGTCTACTTTACCCCTGGTTGCCAACCTTTAACAAGAGATAGTGTTTATTAATTTCTTCTTATATAATTTGTTTCAGGATAAAACAAAACAAAAAGGCAAAACAAAAAAACTGCAACAAAAAACTCCCACAAACCCTTGCCACTGAAACATCACAATCAGATTGCTGGAAATATGCCTCAACTCCATGCAGCTCCCCTATACTCTGATAACTTCTGCCCTGCGAAGCAAAGTCAACAAAAATGAGCATCACATTGAAAAAAGGCCATCTCAAGTAAAGTAGAGAGAACATTCCTGGAACATTGTATTCTTCATGGAAACAACTGTAAAGAAAAAGAGTTTGAGCAAGCATAATAAAAGTCCGCCAAGTGCTGGAAGGGAACCTGCTAATATCTCTACCATCCTGCCTTCAAAACAGATTGCGAAACCCAGTGTGTCAGATCTTCCCACAGTTTTGCCAGAAATAGTGAGTTTAGATTCCATAGTAAAAGCAAGCCCTGGGAAAAGGAGACCAGGCACTGTAATAATATCAAAACGGTCGAACACTACAAACATGTCTCAGAGTCAGTTGAATCGCCCAGTCATTCCATCAAAGAGACCCGGCTTTAGGGTGTGCTATATCTGTGGCAGAGAATTTGGGTCACAATCTCTTGCCATACATGAACCCAAATGCTTGGAGAAGTGGCGTATTGAAAATGACAAATTACCAAAGCATCTCAGAAGAGCAGAGCCTGCTAAACCTCAGTCCCTCACTGGTGGCACCTATAATATTAAGGCTGCAAATGAGGCAGCTTATCAGAGTGCTCAACCTCAGCTCTTACCCTGTGAAAACTGTGGTCGCACTTTTCTTCCTGATCGTCTCCCTGTGCACCAAAGGAGTTGCAGACCAAAGGATGGTGGCCTGGGCCCTTCAAGCTCTAACCCTCCTAAATCTGTTAAAGGCCCTAGCTCTGGCCTTGTATCTGCAGCATGTACTGATCAATCTAGTAAAGTTCAACAAAAAAGTGGGACCATACCAGACAAGGTAAATTATTATGCATATGACCTATGAAAAAGACATGATTGTTTTGCTATAGATACACCAGAGACTAGAGATGAGTGAACTTTCATCAGATCTTAAATTTCAAGGCCTACTTTTTTCAAAGGCATCTTTTTGCTCCATGCAAATTCTTACCAGCTGAGCAAGAGTGGAGTAAGGGGGGAATAATGTGTTTGGAAGGGAAGGCATAAAATATTCTAATCCTATTTATCCCTGTTTCTTTGATCTTACTTGTTGAAAGGAGATATTTGGGTTCTCATTTTCATGTTCCTGTGGGAGATGTATTCCCCAGAAGAGGCCATTATGCACTATAGGTCATTAAGAGATTATGTCAAGCAGCTTAAGCAGGCTTTGCATTTTCTAGTATGTTTTAACAGACATCAGATGTTTGTATTTAATTAACACGAGCCCTAATGTTTCTTGGACTTTAATCATTCCAGAGATTTACATTTTTTAAATGTTAGACTTAACCATGAATAAAATCATTGGGTTTTGCATGTTCAAAGCCAGCAACTCAGAATACAATGAAAAATAAGTAAACAGTCTGCAGTTTTTCCACTGAATTTGATGAAGGAGCCAAGATTAATGGGACCAATTCTAACTCCAATTTGTATGCAAGAAGCTACATGAACATGAACAAAATGGAGCCTATATTTTTTTGTTTCTGTACCAACTTTGGAATGGTACTTTCTTTTGGCTGAAATTTTTTTTAAAAAACGCCTAAAGTTAAGCATCTAGATCCATAATTAGAGCCTAAATGAGTGGCCTGATTTCAAAAGTGCTGAGCATCCAACTTCATTTGATTTCAGTGGAGTCACACTACTGTAAAAAAGGGAACATGCATGGTCCAGTGGTTAGCGCATTAGTCTAGCATTCAGGAGACCCATGTCCACATCCTTATTTTGTTACAGATTTCCTACAAGACCAGGTAAGTCACTTAGGCTCAGATTTTCAGAAATATTTAGGTGTTGCTCTGCTCAGCATTGCAGTGCCTAATTCCCATTTTGGTCACCTTTGAAAATGGGACTTAGCCATCAAAGTTATTTAGGCCTTGCAGTGCTGAGTGTGGCAATGCCTAAATATCTTCATAAATCGGGGCCTTAGTATCTCTGTGTCTCAGTTTCCCATCTGTGTGCGTGAGGAGGGGGCTATAATAGTACTTCCCTAGCTCACAGGGGTGTTGTGAGGACAAATACATTAAAGATTGTAAAAGTGAGCTGTAGCTCACGAAAGCTTATGCTCAAATAAATTTGTTAGTCTCTAAGGTGCCACGAGTCCTCCTTTTCAGATACTACAGTACTAGTAGCTATATAAGTACATAAGATAGATAGACAATGGTGAATAGACAGTAGGATTCTTCACCACATGTTCACATGGCATAGGATATATGAACTAATGCAAAATGCTATATAAATGCTATGGTTGTAGAAAAAAGTACATTAACCTTGTATTGTTACATTGTATTATCAACCAAATAGCTTGTATCATTATGTAATATAGTGTAATTGTACAATGAAATACTATTATAATGCATATGAGTTAAAGTTGCTCTTTGTGTACAATTTCACGTTTACTGAAGAAGAAAAATTAATTAAGAGAAAAATATTTTTTTGAAAATTAAAAGAAAAAAGTCCATAATTATAGTGATGTACAGTAAAGATTCTACGGAAAAAGTGACTTTGTAAAAATGATACCCTCTTACTCAACATATATATGTGCATTGAATCACATCTGCTGACTTGATTCGCAAAAATAAGTTATTACTGCTTTTTACTCCTCTTAATACTGCACAGCCAGTGTAGCCAAGATGACGTGAACTGGATTTTAACCTTTCTTGTGCATCATTACTTTGTTTACTTATTTCCAGTCAGTTACACCTGTTCATTCCACTGACATTGATGGGGGCTGTACAGGTCTGACTGACAGTGTAATATTAGTGATGATGCACAAGAAGGAAAGAACCCAGCTTGATTTTCAGGTCTGAGGATGAGTTTGCAGTGCTGGCCACAAGAAAAGAAATCTCTTCACTGGTAAATTGAATACATCTAGTATGGGAATTCTTCAGCAGTAATAGAAAAGAAACCATACACTGCATTTTTACATTTACAGAACCTCTCTTCTGTGTAGACCTGCACTTTCAAAGCAGAGATGGGAGTGGAAAGAGAGAGAGAATTATAATGGGAACATCATCTCAATTCTCTGAATAGCATAAAGACCACACAAGAAATAGACCATCTGTAGAGCTTAATTTTTAGTCATCTTGTCCAGTTTTCACTGTATTTTTCCAGCAAATACTTGTAACTATTGTTTATGTTGCCAGCTACACAACAATTTACTAATGTGTTAATATTATGTTAAAAATAAATAATGGCTAATTAAGTAATAGCAAACAGCTTTGCAGCATAGAGGGAAAGAGCTGGGCTGGTGGCAGGAGAAGTTTGGAAAGTACAACATGCAGTCATACCTAGTTAATGCAAAGTAGAAAGAGCTGCATCTCAGCCCTGTTCACCTGAGGGAATGTTGCCTCAGGGCATGTCCTTTGAGGGACAGGAGAAGGATCAGAAGAAATTAATAGAGGGCTTCTTGGTGAGGAAAATAATCCTGGGCAGTCCATGTTATATTTATCCAAACTACTTTGGTCCAGAATCAGCAAGTCAATTAAGCACATGTGTAAAATCAAGTGTTTTGCTGAATCAGGTCCTTTTATGAATATTTAGTAAAATATATATATTAAGAGAGTCTCTGTGCCAACGGTTACATTAACATTTATAATCAGAGACCATCAATAGATTCATAGATACTAAGGTCAGAAGGGACCATTATGATCATCCAGTCTGACCTCCTGCACAACGCAGGCCACAGAATCTCACCCACCCACTCCTGCGAAAAACCTCTCACCTATGTCTGAGCTATTGAAGTCCTCAAATCGTGGTTTAAAGACTTCAAGGAGCATAAACTTGCATACCCCAATTCTGGGCTAGCACTAGCCAGAGGAACCTCATGGCTGCTCTAATTTGTCCCTGTTTCCAGTGGTCTAAAGGAGTCATTACAACTGAGAATCACTGAAATGAAGGGATGTGCTGCCACACACCTTCCCCTTTGCAAGTCCCCTGTGCAGGGAGTTGGATCAGAGGGTGAGGTAGGGTCAGTTATACAGACTGTGCACCACCTGGGGATTCCTCCACACTGGAGAATCCTGAACCAGTTGGTACCACTAAAGCACCTCTTGGGCTTCTATGTGCCACCAATGCAGGATAAAGCAACCATGGGGAAGCAAACAGTCTGGCCCACTGTTTTTATGCTAGCTCTGATTTTCTTCTAATCCTCTGCCAAATCTTTTGTCCAGCTGTAGAGAGAGCTAGTTGATGTATTACTGATTTGTTAGTTCAAAGTTGTTTTTTAATCCAAAGTATGGATTTTAATGGAAACTATGGACTCATTTACATTAATTGAGTCTGACGATATATAAACCAAACAATAGCCTATGCCTAATTGACTTTCGGAGATTAAATCAGTTCTGAAATCCCTCTTCTTGGATCCTATTTGGATTATATAGTGATACATTAAGATGTTGTTAGTAAGGCACATAATTATATTATTTAAATCCAGTCGTGTACTACAGAGAATGCACTACTCTTTCATAGAAAAAAAAATGGTTGCTACTTCCTATGCAGATTGATATTAATGAAGTGCTATAAATGTTCTTTTTCTGCTTTCTTTGGCAACAGATGGTGATAACTTTAATCCTAAAATCCTACCAGCTGGATCTGTAGCATCTGGTGCTGCCATCTGCTGTTTATTCCCTACTGTAATGTTTTACCCACAAAATAAAAATGTTAGCCACCTCTCTCTTCTGCATTACTGTACATCTTAACACAGAATCAGTCTGGTACTCCAGCAAAATCTTTACACCATTCACCTGATCTTCCACAAAACTGTATAATGAGATCATAGAATTAGAACTTTTTCAAATAGCATGTATTGCCAAACAACATGGGCCTGCTCCTGCTCTCATCGAAGTCAATGACAAACTCTCCATTAATTTCAGCAGGAGCTGATTTGGACACTTTGTTAGAAGGTAATTCACAAAAATATGAGGACATAGAAAAGGATAGATAAAAATGGACAATAAAACATTTGAATGAGTTTCATTAAGAAATATCACGATGGGTGTGGAGGTTCCCCTCTCTCCTCTCTATAGTACCGTGCACTTTACTTCTGAGTTTCAAAAAGGTAGCACTTTTTGAATAAAATGGAAAACTCAGATAATTCCCATGCGATTACATATGTATTTATCTACGGTGTCAAACAGAATTACCTTTTTATTACTACACTTAACTAGATAAATATAGGGGTCAGTTCTGGCTTTTATTCTACACCATTCCTGTCAGTATGGCCAGTCCCGCACTGAGGTCATTATGATGGCCTGTGACAAAGAGACAATCTTTCTGATACTAATAAGATTCATACTAGAGAGACTTCCACCCCTACGCTAATGTCCTTAACTGTCGGACAGGTTGGGATGGGTGAAAAAAAGTCTGCTTTCCAGGAGCCTGATTCTGCTATTAATCTTTTATACTTCTTTCTCTGCTCCATTGTTCACATGTGAGCAGTGCTGGTCAGAATTCTGGTACCCTGTCATTCAGTTAGGTAGATAATTTGATGAGTGGGAACTTTTGGCTCATCCAGTACTAGATGAAAAATTATTATGCTCTTAAGGGAAGTTTGCGACCCAGTCAAATTGAATGCCATAACAAACCAAAAATATACCTCTCAGGTAAGTACTATGTTCTACAAAACAGGCTTGGAAAAAGAAATTACTGTGCATATTTTGTTCATTGTTGAAAATATATAGCCTTTGAGTTTAATAATTGTATTCATGGTAGTGAAGACAATAAATGGTCATAACCTTGTAAAAAAGCACACTCACTAGAAGAAAGTCTTAATGACTTTTTCAGGTATTTGGAGCTGTTTTTATGAGGACATATTTCCTCATGACATTGGGCATTAATGTGATCACTCTTTTTACAAGTGAAAAACAAAACCGTGAACAGTAAGTAGCAGAGTGTTTAGTAACTGTCCTATGAGTAGTCTGGGTTGGAAAATTCCTTGAACTGGGATCTGATGATTTCCAAAAATAATTTACTTCCAAACAACGATCATTCAAACAGTGACATTTGGGCAGGACAGTTTAAGGAGGAATAGAAATTGATGTTAAATACCAGTGGTTTTAAAAATCCCAAAGAAACTCACCATCACAGAGATTCCATAGTTTAACAATCATCTCTTATTACAAATAGCAAGGAGAATTTTCTTTCACATTTTGTATTTTAGTTAGCTCTGGTATGTGTATCTGTGGAGGTGGGAGAGAATTTAACATGTAGCATGGGTTCAGGACAGGTATCGTGCCATCCTGAAGGTGATCTAATTCAGTTCTGATGTTTCTCTCTGGTCTTCAGTTTTCTTTAGAAAAATATTTGCATGCTGTTGAAAATTATAATAAGGAGCCATTTTTTCTTACATTTTTTTAACGTGCGTTTCTAAATAAAGCCCATGTAGACTTCTGGCTACAGTACATCTTTTATCAGACTTCCTACTCTCCTCCACGAAGGTGCTTCAGCTATGATTTCGAGGGACAATTTCCAAGGCTTGGTTAGATGTGCTTATTCAGTCTCTAGCCTTTCTGCTGAGAGTGCCAGAAAGAGTGCCAACTGCAACAGTGACTTTTGTGATGTGGATGTCTTTCTGTGACGTGGCTGGCACAGGACTGAGACCACTAACTCGTTCTCACATAAGCCACAAGCAGTCATCCAATGGCAACTTTTTGCAGTGTTGTAGCTCTGTGTAGTTTGAAAGCTTGTGCCTTCCACCAACAGAAGTTGGTCCAATAAGAGAGATTATCTCGCCCCCCCCCCTTGTGTCTATCCAATGGTAATGATGGCCTGTCACTTCAGAATGAAAGTGTGGTGGATCTGAGATAAAAAGTTACCCCTTTCCCCTAGGGAAACCTTTTTAAAGAGAAAGCTATTTGCTTTGATGGTGACCCTTTTGTGTTCCCCCCAATATCATTGGAGGTATCTTATTTTAAATAATTATTTTCTCCTGAGTTAAACTACTCTTTTTCTGCTTGATCCCATACTTAAACTATAATTTTTTATTTAGTATGCTGATCCACTGCCATGGGTATGACTGTGATGGTAGGAGTAGAAGGCTTTAAAACTAACCAGTCGAAGAATAATGAAGTGACATCCATGAATTTTCAGCCCAGAGTCTGGAGCATCTACCTGCTCAAGTGGCCATTTAATAAAGGAGGGACCTTTATGGGTTTAGGGCCTGAACCAAAGCCCACTGAAGTCAACAGAAAGACTCCCATTGATTTTTGTGAGCTTTGGATCAGTTCCTTAAATATGATCATTTTCCATTAAAATCATTACTGTCTAAAATGAGTTCTGAAAACAATAATGCTTCTTTACTGCAATTGTTGTTTGCAGCCACCAGCCATCAGACGGCCACCCACTGTTGTTTGTTATATATGTGGCCGTGAGTTTGGAACTAAATCTATTGGCATCCATGAACCACAATGTCTGAAAAAATGGCATAACGAGAATGACATGCTACCCAAACATTTACGAAGACCTGAACCTAAAAAGCCAGAAGTCAGATCCTTAGGAGGTAAGCTACAGACCAAACAAGAGGAAATGGGAGGGTGTAAGTTGGAGGGAAAAAATAGTTTTAAAGAGAGATAAATGTTTTACATGTAATTTTGTGTTCATTCATATGAAACAATCTATTTATGATAGAGTTTAGCTTGTTTTAAGCATCCTATTTTTTTTTTTGCCAAATCAGTGTCAGTTACAGGCGCTCTGTGCCTCTCAAGTAAGGGCCCCTTATATGTCAATCCCTTCTGAATCTAAAACCAGCCATTTGCGATCTGCTTCGTAACTAAGTCCTTCACAGGCATTACTCTGGACTACTTTCTGCACCATGGGAAGGCACATTTTCAAGCAGGACAGTTCATCCAAGATCAATATGCAAGTACAACTGTTACAGGGTTCAGGGTGCAATCCAGACAAGTTAGGGAGTGACTGTGGCCGCTGGAGGGGCCATGCTGAGAATGGTCAATCAGGGTGAACCGCAAAGAATGGGGCAAATCCCCCAAACTGGTGGTTTATTCTTATAATTAGATTCACCAAGCCAGTCAAAAAACACTTTCTGTAAGACCGTACTGGTTACCAAGGAGCTAAAATATCATTCCCATTTAGCAATCCAGCCTTTGGCTCCCACCCAGACAGCCAGGTCAAATATGGTGTGGATTACTTAAAATCTAAACCATATATAAAGTTCTACCAACCCCAAGAGATCGGACACATTACCAACCAGGTCAATGAATATTTCAGATTTTACCCAAATACACTCTTATGGCCAATTCTTATTAACTAATCTACGATTTATTTAAAAGGAAAAGAAAGCATTACTGTGGTTAAAAGATCATTATACCTACAAATATGAATAAAGTTCTTAGGTCATAGCAAAGATGGTGAGCTGCTGATTTGCAAAAACTCCTTCCAGAATCAGTTTAATAATAGGCAGTCCATGTACAGACTTTGTTCAAATTCTTCCATAAGAATTTGCAGGGACAGTCCAGGGTACCTGGAGACCTCAGTCTTGTGGCTTGAACTTCCCCTGAAAAAGTTTAAGCAGTTCTGAGATGGCAAGGATCAGGACTTAGAGTTCATTTATAGTCCTCTAGTAGGCTATGATAGCCTTTTGACAGCAGATAACAGAGCGGGCATTCCTTGAATGAAGAATAGGTAATGCACATCATTGCTTTGATGTAAATCTCTATTTACTAGACACAGACCAGTAACTAGCTGCATTTATTAGGATAAAGTTATTAACCATTCAAGCAGTTCATAGGTAATTTTACTACAAACTTCAGAGACATAAAGACAATGATATTATTACATCACAAATTTCATCTAAATGTTAACATTCCCTTTTGATCTCTGAATCCATAGAATATAGTAACAGACAGGAATAGATGTTTATCATCCACAAGCTAATATGGTTACATTGTTAACATCTAACAAGATAGAAGTAAACATAGACAAATACAATTAGTATCTTCTTCTAATTCTCTAATAATACAGGTTTACATTTCAAATAATTTAATCTACTTTAACATGGCTTTGATAACTATCTACAAGAATGGCCCTGTTTACCATTTCAATACTTCTCTAATACATCCTTAAGGTTGATTTTGGGTGTCTACAGCCCTCCTCCCAGCAGCCTCCTTTCTGCTACAAGCTCCCTGAGTGCTATAAAATCCCCACCTGTCCTGAACAGATGAGTTTCCTTTGATTAGGGCTTTCCTCTCAGCCTAAATGTCCTCCAGTTTGCAGCCTAATTGGGCCATCTGACCTATGTTACTCTCTTCAGTTACGTGGGGAGCACACTGCATCACAAACTTCTGTTGTTTTGATTCCAACATACTTAATTTACATAGGAGACAGGTAAATAGTTACCTTCTCTCCTGTCTAGGAGGGAATCTGTTTCTCCCTGTTTGGCCACAGACTTTAAAACATAGTATCAATGAGTCTCCATAATTCCTTATATAGTGTTAATACAGGCATTTCACAATGATATTAATCACCAGGGTGTCATTAGCTTTGAGAAAAAACCTCGCTCTAAATACTTTTGTAACACAGTAATGTTGTATACAATCAGTTGATGCAACTGCTTATCACTTGAGCTTCAGCCCTTGTCTTTATAGACCCATAAACCTTTAAATGAATTCTTCTGAGGGTTACCCCTCAAAGTAAAATGTATTCAAGCTGTAAGGAAGGCAACAAATAGTCTGATGCTGAGGGAGCTCCATGCTCTTTCTTCCCCGGCTTGTGTTTGCTGAAATGCAAATTGTTCTGTTTCCTGCCATCTCTTCCCCCTCCTGTCTTGATGTTTACTTTTTGTATGTAAATTGAGGTAAAGACACCTGCCTTTAAAAAGAAAAGGAGTACTTGTGGCACCTTAGAGACTAACAAATTTATTTGAGCATAAGCTTTCGTGAGCTACAGCTCACTTCAGAGCTGTAGCTTTTTGCAGATACAGAGTAACACGGCTGCTACTCTGACACCTTCCTTTGTTTAAGATAGACATGTTTAACAACTCTTCCTGACATACCTGGTTTAAACACTCTTTAGTCATAATTCTAGCATATATCCATATCTTTTAATACCCACTGGGTACATACATCACATGATCAGTCAGATATAAGTTTTCAAATGATACCTCACAAGGCATATTTTGTACAAAGAATTTAGTACAACAGCATGTAGGGTGTGAATACATGGGGTGCTTAGTGTCACACTGACATATGCATTCATTAGAACAAAATATCCTCAGGCAAGAGCAATTTGGGGACTAATACCTCAGCCAGCTTTCACACCTATAATGTTGGCCATTTAAAAACAAACTAACATTTGCCAATGGTAACCGCAAAATGGTGTCTGAGATACCAGAGTTTTAACCCTACCCTAGTAGTAATACCAATGCTAACTATGTAGTAACTATTAGCACATGTTGACATTTTAAAAGCAGCTACTGTATACACTACAGTACAGCATTTTGCTCTTCATTATATATATATATATATAAATTACAATACCTTATGCAATAAGACAGTTGCATTGATCTTTCTACTGTCTCTAAACCCTAATAGCTTAATACAAATACCCTTCCCACTGTGACATATGGAAGCCTAACTACAGTGGAAAATACTGTATGTGACATAAAATAAACATTCATTTCCTCTCACTTATTCAATTATTGCAATTTTTCCCGATTCTGCAAGTTGCGGAGTTTCCTCACTTCCCCTCCCCAGATCAATGAGAATTGGCAGTGCCCAGTGCCTTGCAGGATTGAACCCTTACATTTATTCTGTGCATATGTTTTCACAGCAGAGTTAGCTCCGGCTGTTATTTGAGTGTTGCCTGTAAACCTCCCTCCTGTCCACACATAAAACCCTCTTTCCCATCTTGAGTGATGCTTTCAGCCTGGGTTTGCTGGCAAGCGTGGGGTGTGGGTTACAGCCAGGGTTCTGCTTTCACTCGGGCTGATGACCTACCCAGTTTGCAGTGAGGATGTAGGCTAACTCATTCAAAGTGTATATAGCCCTCCAGTTCCTTCCCACATTTTCCCCTGGAGAGTGGCTCTGCTGACTACAGCACAAAGAACCATGGGATATGCTCCCAGGAGTCTCGGCAACAGATACAAGTGAGTGCAGCAACAGTGAGGACACAGTAACTCGAGTACTGTTTTGCAGTATGGCTGCTCTCAGCCAGACTAGGCTAACCTGAGTGCCTGAATTAACCCAAGTTAATTCTGCAGTGAAGACATACTCTGAGAAGACATTTTCATTTCATTAGCTCTTTTTATGATTGTCACTTTTATTACTACATACCGGGAGTAAAAATAAGAGAAAAAGATAGAGGACTAGATCTGACAGAGGAGGGCATGGCTGGGTAAAAAAGGAATACTTCAAGGTTTTGTGGAACAGCAGCATTCTGAGCCACTAGCTATCTTGGGGAAGTGGGAAGAAAAGAAAGTATCTACTCTTAGGGCTTGGCTACACTTGCGAGTTAGAGCACATTAAAACAGCCCCAGGCACCCTAGCTCACTACTCATCCACACTGGCAAGGCACGTAGAGCACTCTGACTCCACGGCTAGAGCACTCCTGGTACTCCACCTCGACAAGAAGATTAATGCTTGGTGCGCCTTGGCTGAAATGCCCGGGCGTCAGTGTGAACAAGGTGTTGCATTACTGCACTCTGATCAGCCTCCGGAAACGTCCCATAATCCCCTTAAGTCAAGTGGCCACTCTTCTCATTGTTTTGGAATCGCTGCAGGAATGCGGATACGCCCTTGGAAAGCAACCATTACTGTGGAATGCTGTGTGTGAGAGAGAGAGGCGGGGGGAAGAGAGGAGGTCTGCTGCTGTCTGAACTTACAAGACAGCATGCTGACATGCTTGCAGCCCCCCCAAAACCCACTCTCTCTCCCCCACATACACACAACACACTCCCTGTCACACTCCACCCCATCCCACCCCCATTTGAAAAGCACATTGCAGCCATTTGCATGCTGGGATAGCTACCACAATGCACTGCTTTCTGTGGCCGTTGCAAGAGCTGCTAATGTGGCCACACCAGTGCGCTTGCAGCTGTCAGTGTGGACAGATTGCAGCGCTTTCCCTACTGTGCTCTACTCAGGTGGTTTAACTCAGAGCGCTCTACATCTGCAAGTGTAGCCATGCCCTTAAAGAAATCAGCACAGCAGGATGCACCTTTATGAATCTGCATGTTGCCTCACTCCTATGCAGTCCTACAAGGTGTTGAGTACCTACTGTGAGGTGCTATGTGCCCACAGATCCCAAGGAGGCACTTGACAGCTTCCACAATATGGTCCTAAGTGTCTGCTGCTGATAGGCTGAATAGCACCATGTTTGAGCAAAAACTATGTGCTCCCCACTCTCCTGTCCCCAAGAAAATAATCTTCCTTTTGTTCTTTTTTGCTAAGATGATTCCAATCATCCAGAAAATGCAAACTACCGCCCAAACCACACACACACACCACATGTCTCACAGTTTTATAAATGAAGGAGGGGGGTAGCCTTTTTGGTGAATGGAACAAGCAGTGTTCTAAAGAGAGGTACCGAAATTAGATCTGTTTACATAAAACTTTGTATAGTTGACATATTTTTTTTAAAAAAAAATAAGTGTGACTGGAGAGAACCACTGGACTGATTGCAGTTTTTTTGTTTTCTGTATGCAACAAATGCCTGTAGGGAGAAAGTCACCTCCTTTCCTTTTCTGTCTCTCTCTTTTTATTCAATAAACTTTCCAAAGTACAGAAAATACACATTCATTTCCTGCAAAAGAAAGGGGTATTTGCCTCAGCCAAAGAAAGAAACACCAGTCGGTTGCTCATCTAGCAAAAAGAACATTAGGAACAGGCGTATTAAGAGATCTAAGGCTTATTGTGGTTATGTGAACTGTTGGATATGAATCATATTAAAACTGCCTGGGCCCTTCCTGAAGAGATCCATATCGTGCCAGTGACAGAAACCATGGAATATTTTAAAAATGCATGGGAGCTTTTTTAAATAGACTGGTGCTCACAGTTTGAAGACAAGGTGAAAGAAAACAAGGTTTTATGATACAGATTAAGTAGCTGAAATAAACTCCAGCTATTTCTTTAGAGCCTGATCCTGTACTCATAATGCAGGTAAACTCCCACTGAAATAATTGTGCGTAAAAGTTGAACAAAATACGACATGTGTTTAGGAAAGGACTGTAGAACCAGTCTCAATGACCTCAGTGGGTGTTTTGCCTGAGTAAAAACTGCAGGATTTGTCCATAAGAGGTTTTGGGCTAATCTCACTCCTATTCAAGTCAATGGCAATACTCTTGTTGACTTAAATTGGAGAAGAATTGGGCCCTTTGCTCAGACAAGCACAGATGGGACATACCCAACATACATTTCCTCCCATCCACTTGGTCAGATAATACAGACTCATTAAGCAGAACTTGAAATAAGGCCAAGAAAGCGAAACTTTGCTGATAATAATGTGTATACAGAGATGTAAATAATTAATTAAGAATTCATACCGTAACACAAAGAGCAATGTTTTCTCCTTGCTTTAGTACAATACAGAATGACTGAGTTTATAGTTAACTTTATTCAACCCCTGGGACTATAAGCAGGGCTTTTTTTTTTTTTTTTTTTTTTTTGCAAAAGCAAGATGATTTGGTTAAAACTAAAAGGCTCAGTCAACAGGTATTTCCTGAAAATATTTTCCATAAAAAGCTGAATATGGCTCTCCAGAATGAAAACTAATACTTTCTTTTTTAATTTTCCAGCCAAAGGTTTCTATGATCTTGATGCTCTAAATGAGGCTGCCTGGAACAGTGCCCAGAGCCAGTTAGTTCCATGTGATATTTGTGGGCGTACTTTCCTGCCAGACAGACTGATTGTCCACCAGCGATCCTGTAAACCGAAACCAGCAAAGTAAAGTACCCCCCTCCCCCCTCAAACACACACCTTCCAGCCAAAGCATTAAAGGAATAAAATCCTGCTTGGAAATAAAAGGCATAGCTCAGAGGCTCTGTAAAATCACAGTGATGTGGAAACATGTTCAGATCATCTCCTTGGTAAAAACAACAGTAGCCACTATAACATAGGCCAAATACAGTGATTTTTTAGCACATCATTATAGAAATGGAAAACATATCTCATCATTTCTGTGCTCTGAGGGGTGCAGCACAGAGCTTATAGTTCAGGGGTGCCAGTAAGGTGCCTTTAAGCCACCTCCTGAGCCTGTGCTATTCTGGGGGGATGTAGCGGGGCAGTCACCCCGCTCTGGCTCAGAAGGGGTTAAAAGCCAGCCCTTGGAGAGGGCCAGGGCTGAGAGAAAAGTCTAGGCTGATTGGGCAAGCAGCCACAGCTGGGGCCATGCCCCAATCAGGCCACAGTTGGCCGTATAAAAGGGCTGTGAGCCAACAGCTTAGGCCCCCCCCAAGGACCTGACTGCCTGGGAGCTGAGCAGGGTTCCTGAGAAGAGTAGTGCTGGGGAGCTTCAGCCTGGTAACTCCCCAGGCTGCAGGCCTTGTGCAAGGCCTACAGAGGTACTGGGACTGCAAAGGGATAGCCTGGGGTTAGGCAAAGGCAGCGGGTCCTACCCCCTTGCTGATGATGAGTGGTTTACAGGCTGCTGTCTGCCCCCGTAAGTGGGGGCTAGATGATGACTGGCAGTAGCCACTGATGCAAGGTGGGGATAGAGGGTGGGGGTTGCCCTGGGAGGAGAGACCCAGGGTGTGGGGGCACTGCTAGGGGGCAGCACCCTAATGTAAATAGGCATTGGGGTCTGGGAGGGACATGGAGGCTAACAGCAGGCAAGACACCAGCCTGCAGAGGGTGCTCTGGAGGCTGGAGAGCTAATTCCCAAATTGACCAGCAGGAGGTGCTGTGCTGGTGAGTAATCCGCTCGCTACAGGGGATTACCCTTCATTCCACAACGAAAGACCCCAGCAATCAGAAGAGAAGCACCCAAATACATAGCAGGGAACTTCCTGCCTCAAATAATGATGAGGGAGAATATCCTGCAGCACTCAGTGATGGTATCTGGGCTGTGCCTCCCTGCCTAACTCCCATGTAAATTACTTTTGGGGTTTAATATCCTCAGTTTTTAAGCTCTGACTGGAACTATCAAGCTTCCTACCTCTAGCGGGTGTAGGGTGAGTCACATGTCTTAGTAGCCCTAGTGGGGGGGCCAGCTAGAGGAGCCAAGTGTTGGCTGAACATAAAGCTTAGTTTAGCAGAGCACAATAATCTCCCTTCACACCAGCAGCTCCGTCACTCCCTCTTCCTGAGTTTTCCCGTTTCCTTTGTGGCAGATTGCTCTTTTCCCCAGAAATAATAAATAAATCGGCCTGCAGCAGTTCCGGCACTTTAGAGTTGCACAGTTTGCATGGCTCCTAAGGATGTGGGTATACTGTACTGAATTAAGCCCCCCTCTCCATTATAATGTAGAGAACGCAGAACTTTTTTTACCACCTACCATAGAATCATAATTTTAAATCACACTGTAAGACACAGCTATTTAACCCGCTTAAACTGGCCTAAGTATTAGCACCTGGCCCAAAATACACTTAAACTGTCAATGAGAGATATCCATTGACTTCATTGGGCTTTGGATCAGACCCTAAAACCATAGGAACCTACTTTCCCCATCCATTGCAACCATGGAGGAGGCATCCATAATCAGGTGACAAAGTGCAAAGCCAGCACTGCATAGCATGGGATGGGTGTGTTTTGCCCCATCCTAAACCATACTGGTAAGCACTAGGAGGTCTGTACTAGGGGCTTTATCCTGTTCATTGCAGTCAAAGGCTAAACTCCCATTGATTTCAGTGGTTCAGGATCAAAGTGCTAGCACAAGACATGGGGATATGTGTTTTATGGGGCAGCACGAAAGATTTTTTTGCATCCAACATTTCAAAGAATGCTATTGTGTCCCAGAGCAGAGTCAGAGAGCACCAGTGAAAGGGTTAAACGTGTGAAGGAAGTAATATATACTCTAATAGAATTTCAGCAGAGAGCACATTTTTTAAACCTCACTCTAAAGTGTTTTATTAAGTGGCCAGGGAGCATGTTAAGCAATCATATGAACTTCCTGAACTGCTGAAAGAAACTGGATCACCTATGAGTTTTCACCTTCAGTTTTAATGCCATTAAACTGGTTGTATGCATCCTGTGACAAATGTGACTATTCCTAGAATATTTGCACTTATTGTTGCATTTATAAAAATCAGATGTAAGGAACTGGATGTCTTTATGTACTCTGAAATGACACATGGGCTTCAAATACTTTTTTTTTTCAAGCTATCAGTCTGCACAATTTGCCATGTAAGCAAAACAAGAAATAGTATCATTGTTCAGCTATTAAGGGATCACCCCTGGCCCTGCCCAAGCCCCAACACAAAGTTAATTCAGATGGGGACAGATAGCGGCATTCTCTGCTGAAAATAATTTCCCAAACAGTCAAGCACCTAAGCAGCCCTTTCCTCTCCAGAAGGGGAATTTTATTTTCTCTTGTTACATATTTCCTGAAGTCAATGGGCCAGTTCCTGCTTTGCAATGCAAAGCTCCATAAACCCATCAGATCCATCCCTTTAAGTATCTTCTTTGCATTGTACGGAATTCTTGGGTGGCATTGGAGCTACTTCACCTCTTCTCCCTGGGACTGGTGGAGGTGATGTAGCAAGGGGAAAGAGGGCTTGGTCACGATGTTCCCATGCCCCAGCCATCTGTTGCTGCTAGATCCACCCCCAGAGGCTGTTGGCAGCCTGAAAGCTATTCTGTTTTATTCTGGGGACTGGCCTAGTGCAAAATGGCATCAGGATTGGAGGAATTGGCAAAGGTGGCTTAAAACTACCTTTGTGCCTCCCCCGCTCCCCTTCTCAGTTGTGGTAAGCAATTCTTTGCTGCAGCTGAGGAACTGGGCCATCAAGCTTCGTTCCAGAGCAATTTCAAGAGCAGAAATGGTTTAAAAAGGGACCAAGGACCTTTAGGTAATGAGTTCATTTGCTGGCATTGAAAACTAAATATGAGGTAGAATCTAAGATTGACTGTCAATGGGATTTAGGATCCTTATTGCCTAATTCACTTTTGCAAATGGGACTCAAGAGCCTAAGTGATGTGCTATTTTGCAAATGTTACCCGTAATGACTGACAGCAGCTTCCTGTAAAGCTCTCCCTACATCCACCTACTCATCTCCCCAAACTGTGTATTCCAAGAGCAGAGCTGAGCTATTTGAAGGGCTGGGGTGTTAACACATACTTGTGTGGATCATGCCTTTGGACTCCTGAGCCTTACCTCAAAATTCCCCTCTACAAGGTTCCTGTCACAGCGGCCTGAAGAGTGACTGCTATGCAGGCTTCTGGGGAGTTGGATTAGGGCTGACAAACTTTGGCCATGAGTTTGAAAGCTGTTGTGCTATTGAAATGGAAAGCTAGAGTTTAATTAGAGCTTCACAGTCCAAAGTGAAGTAACTCCTGTTAATATAGCAGAGCTTGCTTTATACATTTGTTTGTGAGATTGAAAATGAAGGTGAAGGTGACTGGTAGCCTGGCAGTGCAGTAGCAACACAATGGTTCTCATGCCTAAGGGACCCGAGGTCAAAGTCTAAGCTTTTGTACCAACAGGGCGGGTGCACTTTGGAGGTATCACACACCTGGGCTCTGTGTGGGGAGCAGACACTCAATATCACATCACTCTCTAACACAATCCCTGTGGCAGATGAAAAAAGGAGTGCCACCAGCTAGTTCTAGGACTAGTCCACTTCAGCCAGCACTAGGATGTGGGCCCCTTGAGGGAAAGTAGAATAAAAAGGCATGGATGGGGAAGGGACCGTTCCACAGAACCTGGGAACATCTGCCAAGATCATGGGTGAGGAATGCAATGGGTCTTTTGATCATTTTTGGTGATGGTTTTGTGTGTGTGCAGTACTGGAGACTACAGCCCTCTGTTTATCCATATATGAGCTAAAGCATAGGCAGTAGCATGGCAGCCTTCTTCACACAATCCCAGCAATCAGCCTCAAAACTGACGCTGGAGAAGATAGCTCAATCTCCAGCCTTTGTCACTGGCCTCTGCCGAGACTGCCAGCAAGAATACTAGACCTGTGCCAAGTGCAGTGGTAACTTTTATGTCAACATTTGCCCAGTGGGCTCTGCATTGATACCATCAATTCATTTCACAATTTAATTCCTTTTCAGCAGCACTAAGCTGTGATATGTCCAGCATTTTCCATATTTATTTGGCATTAATCTTTCAACCTTCTTTCAGAAGAGGAAACAAAAAACTAAAAAAGCAAAGCATTTAACTTTCTTTGCTTTTTAGCATTGTTTACTGTTCTTTGGCTACTTGTCACTTTTTCTTATCACACATTCAGTTGGCTTATAGCGGGTCCCACTTCAATCCCATGTTTCTGCTGACCCAACACATAAGTTTCCTAAAGGTCTGAAAAATGTTTTCCTGCACTTTAAAGAAACAAAGAAAGTCCATTTAGTTTGCTATGACTGTGCTGATAGCAACTAAAACCATAATTAGGCAAGGGTTATAAAAAGTCAGAATACAAGCTAAAATATTACTGATTCTCATGCAAGGCTCGGAACATGCTAAGAGAATGAATGTCTCCTTTAAACAAAGTCATTGTTATAAAACACACAGATCCAGAGTTGGAGCCTAATGTTCACTGAAGGCAATGAAAGTCTTGACTCCAGGGAGGGACTCCCAAAATCCTTGCTCAGGCAAAACCTCCATTTCCTGTGGAATTAGTAAAAACTGGGTAAGGACTTCAAGATTTGGCCTAACGGGGAAAAAAATTCAATTTGCAAATGAATAATGTGTGTAAAATGTTTGCCTACCTTGAGTGACACAGTATATTAATAGCCATGAGAATTTCATCTGCAAAAGATCTCTAACTCTCTCAAATGTTAATGGCATAGCATGTTGGAAGTGATCAAAACAATCTAGGGTGTGACTCCTTCACTATCTACTCAACTTCCTTAATGAATGAATGTTTATGACAAAAGCCTATGAAGGAGAAAATGTGGCAGTCCAATAATTGATCTTGTTCATGTAAGTGGAAAAACACTATTATATATATGTAAACGTTTTTCAAAATTATTTCATTTTAAATCTTTTTGCTAGTAAACATTTTATCTGCAAAAATTACTGTTTATTTTTATATATAAAAAGTTGCTAAATCATTTATTTGTTAATAAACTTTATAGACATGTTTGTTTATAGCTTTCTTTTGTAGTTTTATTTTATACACAAACTATTCCTCTCCGATAATCATTGTGTAAGTGGTGGAAAGTATTCAAATATTTATTGTACAATGTTAGATAATTTCATTGTAAACTTGATTTATACCACATAGACCAGAAATAAACCAGGCACAATGTAGAAATTATACTTCCTACAGCCTTTGGCCTAATCCTGAACTCTTACAGTACACATACTTAAGACGCACTGAAGCAGAAGCAGACTATAGAGTCCATTGAACAAAGGTATGTTTCACACTTTTTATAGATTTTCTTTACATTTTTTCAAAGTTTTTCATGAAGGTTTTTGAAATTTTCCTAAAAAAAAAAAATAAATAAATAAAATAACAAAGCCAAAACCAAGCACACACACCGCACCCCCAACAGATCCAAACATCACAAGAAAGTGAAAATTTTAGCATGGCGGAGGTTGTTTTAGGGTTTTTTGTTTGTTTTTGTTTTTTTCATTTTTCTCTTCCTTTTTTCTTTTTGCTCTTTTTCATTTGTGAAATGGTAAAAAGAAAAAGAGGATGAGGGGAGAGGAAGGGGGAAAGAAACCAATCCTCCCCCCCCCCCCCCCAAAATTGTTGGAAGTAAGTTTCCAAAATCCCAAAATTTTCTCTCCTCTTTTCAATATCTCTAACAATTGGAAAAAAGTAAAAAATGTTTGGAAAAAATGCCATTTCTTGTCATGAGGCATGGTAAATGAAAAATTTCCCCACCCTTACTAAATCTAGTTTAAATTTAATTTCAGCTGTTTCCTGCAAAAAAAGTTCCTTAGAAGAAGTAATTCACCATTATTACAACACCTTTGACATCTGAAAGACAAAATCATGTAAAAATTCAGCCATTTCTTACTAATCCCCAAACCTTCTAGATGCTGAAATCTAAAACACTGTAAAGTGTCACACACAACATAACATTCAAGACTTTTGAAATGCACTGCCTTTCAAGAAGGTCTTGTCAGTTCGTGGATGTTTACCCAGGTGTATCCACACCAATGTAGCTGTGTTTTGTGCAAACGCCTAGTATGGATGTACTGCACTGGTGTCAACCGGGACTTGCATTAGTGCAGATTCCTCCAGTTTGAAACAGGATGAGCTTCACTGGAACAAATCATGGTTTACACCAGCGCAGCACATGATCTAGTCTAGGACTTTGCACTGGTGTAGCTACATCAGGGGCTAGAAATCTCAATGTAGACAAGGCCTGAGTTACTTCAGAGGAAATCAAAATATTCATCATTATGCGATCTCTTACAGTAATGAATATTGCAAGGGAGTAGGAAAACGGCACTTTTCAGTGACCTCTCTGCTGTCCCATCTTGAGCTTTTACCAACGTATGCTGCTAATAATATTCCTCAGAAGTGAGTCCTAAAAACGATTTCACTTCAATCTTAATGAAAAGCACATTTTAAGGTAAATGAGTTTAATGATATTTGGGGTTTACGTTTAAAATACTGCAAGCAATCTACTCTGTAAATTAACAGTGATGTAGATTGAGCCAACCTGAAACCAAATGCTGACACGTGCAAGTGGTATTTTAAAAAAAAACCCAGCATGGTTTGAAAAAGCAGCAGTTGGTTTTGATTGTTGATGAATCAGCAAAGCCCAGCAGGTGGCAATATAGGCACTTGTCGTAATCTGAAATCATTGAACTCACGTTGTCCAACTATTTTAAGAAGATTTAAGAAAAATATAATTCGGTCGTGTGTGGCTGTACCTCTCACATGGAAAATAAAAGTCTGAACACTGAAGGTGATTTTATTCACTAAAATAATGCAAATTCCATGTGTTAGGGCCTGGGATTATTTCCATCACTGGATCCTTCTTGGCGTATGCATATTTTTGGGAATTTACCATGTATTATTTCATTAACAAAGTTAATTGGAACAAAGTTTCTTTCAATTGCAAAGTGCACAGTGTGTCTGGAAACCAGACATGCCAAAGCCGTGGAAAAAAAGGCAGAAATTGGGCTTGTTTTTGGTTTAATTGGCTTGTGAGTTGCTTTTTGGCTTGTAGCTTGTTGCTTCTTCTTTTTTTTTTCTACCAGCTCCCAGCAAGCAGGGGCAAGGAGGCAGAGTCAGGGGTGCACAGCGGGTCCACCACAATCCTAGACTGCATGCTGGGGGGATCTAGTCACATAGAGTGTTGGAGTTCTTAGGGATTGGTTGTTTTGGCCTTGTTTTGAAATGGGATTAGCTTGAATTTTGGCTTATTGTGGAAGTCGGGGTACTTATTTATCGTGTGAAAGTTGGCAACTGTGCTGGAAACACATCCCACAGTTTTTCTTTATGAAATGGCCTTTTGAAGGCTAACAGAGTTCACTCTGATCAGAGCTTTGTCTTGAAGTACTGCTGTTAATGGGTTTTACATTTGACCTGCCTAAAGTAAATATTCTCATCCAGATAAGATTTCAAACGGTTTGTTCTGTTCTTAATTAATCAACCATTCTTCAAAAGCCAAGTTTGATTCTGGGGTTAGGTCTCATGATTAGTTTACTGATCACTAATTATTTTTATTATCATTTGTTAAATGATGGGTGGAAATATTTGAGGTGGGGGCTGAATTATTTGTTTTTAACCGCTCAGCTGGAGAGTCCAAAGAGAAAGGAGTAAATATGTAACACAGGATATATTTAGGGAAGGCAATTTTAGCAGTGAGTTGAAGTTCTGTATATTTTTGTGCTCAGAGAAATACAGAGAGAAAGTGAGCCTAGTGAACATGAAGGTTTCTTCCGGGCTTCTGGATACTGAAGTAACTGGAGAGTCCCCCGGGGTGAAATTAAGAACCAAGAGTGCTGGGGAGCCTCTGGAATCTTGAAAGTACTGTTAAGAGATCTGACAATCTGTAATAACAATACTTCTATAGTACCTTCTATTCAAGGCTCTCAAAGTGCTTTACGACCATCCACTAGGCTTATAGTCCTTGCCAGGCAAGTCTTAGTCTCGCTATGCTAAAGTTAGGGAAACTGAGGCCCAGAAAAGTTACTTGACTTGCTTGACCAGACCCAGCAATACCACCCAATACACTTAATGCCCAATCCTGTCCTCTCAGCACTGGACCCTGCTCCCTCACAATACACAGCGCTATTGCTTGTTTGGATGGGCCTGCAGGGAGAAGCTGTAATCTTAATTTTCCAAACTATAGAACCCAAACTGCAAGTTGAAACCCCACATTTTAGCACTTAAAGCCCTAATCCTGCAATGAGTTGCACGCAGGTAGACCCCAGTACCCATCGAGTGCTCTGCTAAAACCATTATGGTTCTCTGTGGATGTAGGGTCCTACACATGTGCAAAGCATTGCAAGATTGGGACCTAAATATATACTTTAGTATATAGAATTGGCATTTGTACTCTTATGTGATCACTTGAACAGGGGTTTAAGCTCTTGATAAAAAAAATGCACCTTTTGATTGATTCTAAGAAGCCCTGATTGCACTCATCACAGTAGTATCTAAGGTCCAGCTCCACAAAGATACTTAGGAGCCTAAGTCTTGGTTAGGCACCTGTGTCCCAGTTTTGGCTCCACTGTGATCCACAAAACTCCCGCTGAATCCTGTAGGTGCCTCAACTTACTTGGTGCCTAAGTTTTAAGGGTAAAAGTTCACAAGAGGTCTATCTTTCTGCCTGTGGGCACGTGCACTGCTGCCTCCCTCTAGACATCAAGATGCCTGTCTCCTGCTTCAGCTCAAGATTCATTCACAAACTGAAGGAAGACCAGCGTTCATCTACCCAAATTGCATGCAGGGCCCAATCTGGTAGGTGTGCTCAGAGGTCCCTACTGGATCAAGTTTCAGAGGGATAGCCGTGATAGTCTGTATCAGCAAAAACAATGAGGCGTCCTTGTGGCACCTTTGAGATTAACAAATTTATTTGGGCATAAGTTTTCATGAGCTATAACCCACTTCATAAGATACATGGAGTGGAAAATACAGTAGGCAGGTATAAATACACAGTTATGCTCTCTCTCTGGCCCAGTGACTATTTAAGTATTTATCCACTGTGGAACAGTTGTGAGGGCACTGCCCTGGCAGGTGAGAGACCCTGGGTCCAGGCCCCCTACTCCAATCACTCTATTAAGCCACAGTGGAACAGCTTCAACAGGAGAGGCTGACGGAGCCCCATATCACAACATCCCATAGCTCAGTGGTTAGAAACTCCCCTGAGAGGGGGAAGACCCCCTTCTTAACTCCTTTTTTCCCCTCTAGCGGGGAGAGAGGGGAATTGAACCTCAGTCTCCCACATCCCAGGTGTGTGCACTAACCACTGGGCTAAAAGTTGTAAAATGAGCACATTCTCTTTCGAGCAGTTTTATGGCGTGAGTCAGGTGTCTAACTCATTCCCCCAAGAACCACCTTAGATGCCTAAGCTCCTCCATGCTATGTGGCTCCCTGCAGGCTGGACTCCTGAGAGGGGCCGAGCTTAGCATACACTCATCTAGTCAGCATCTCCCATTGGCTAGCTTAGGCAACCCCTGGCTTTTGTGGATCTCATTCTTAAGCACTGCTCTTTCCCCATTCACTGTGTTGGGGACCTTGGTACCTGATTTGGCTTTGTGGATTGCAGTGTCATTCCTGTGATTTTTCTAGTTGCCTAAAAGTTAGGCACCATGACACTCAATGTTGCAATCCCCATGTCCCTTTGTGGATCCCACCCTAAGCACCTAACTGAGATAACTTGGCACCTATCAGTGGATGGCTCCTATCCATACCACTAATGAGGGCAGGCAGGTGAGCATTTTAGGATCCAGTATATATCAATTTGATCTGCTTGTCATTTCACTCTTCCATTTTTTTTCTTCTCTATTTTCATTTTCTTCTTCTCTATCATCTATCATCCTGCAAGATTTAGATTGTATTAAATGTTAATCAATTGCCAAGACTTGGGGGTTTTAGTTTGGGTCCTTTTTCCCCCCTCATATAATTATTTATGTGTGTTATCACCGGTTGGAGATACTTGTGCATCTGAAATTCAGTAAAAATATATTAGAAAAAAAGAGATTAAAGACCAAATTCTGGTCTCATTTACACTAGAGAATTCAGTGAAGTTCTTCTGGATTTAAACCTGTGTAAGTAAGAGCAGAATTTGGCTATGGTATGTGTTCTGTCAGTGAAAGAAGACCACAGTCACCTTTGGGACAACAGTCAATTATAAAACCATTAAGCTGCTTTTCCTGTGCAGGTGGTTCAACGTCCTATCAAGTGTTTAGTCTCATCAAACATCTGACTCACTGGATGTGCACATTTCCCAGTCTCTCTGTATTATTTTGCAATGAGAGAGGACAGAAAAATTAGAAGTTTAAAATTATAGATGGACCTGAGCCACAAACTTCAAATCCAGATTGGAATTTTCAGTGTTCAGGGGTATTTTTGTTCCAGGGTTTTGGTTCAGGCCCACGCATAGCTAAAATTGAACCGAAGTGAATTGGTAGAGTTGTTTGGTTTCTCTTCAGCACTAGTCAGGATCTGGCATATTAAATATTCACCAGTGTCAAAAGAAATTGGAAGTTTTCCCATACATGCATGCAATATTCCAGAGAACAGCAGGAATAGCATTTACAGTATCCTCCTGACCTGTAATTCACCTCATCATTTTTCAGTACATAAACTATGGCACCTCTTAGATGTGACATACCATAACTTGATGCAAGCCAGTGCAACTGCACATTGGGTTCATTTAAACAAATATCTCCTCCTCATTTAACAAATGGATAGAACTGCTTGCCATCAAAGATGACCAAATCCGGTGGGCACCTGATGCTTGCTGCTACACTGTCTCAATGACAGTGGGAAAGTCTGCACATCTTGTGCAACAATATAATAAATAAGAAAATGTTTAAATTGTACTAAGTGCTATTGTCCTTTAGTGTGGTTATTGTTCATTTTTACCCTATCAACACTAGTCATAGTTTGATAAAGCCGATACAGTAAACCCCAACCGGGGGATTGTTTTAATATGGAGGGCTATTTTAGATTAAAAGTAAGCTTTCTCAACCTCTGATTTTTTGTTGGAGATAGGAGTGTTGCTTTCATTTTGACTGTGGTGGTAGGCACCAGAGATTCCACAGGCAAAGTGACTACAACCCTCTTGGTTGACAATCCAGGGACCTTTAGCTTAACTACCTCCGTGAGCCCTTATACCCTTTGTGGATCAGCACAGGAGGAACCTGTAATACACCTTCCCCACTGGGTTATGCTTGTAGGAACACAAATTCTGTCCTTCTTTAAGAAGCCTAGCTTGCGGGGGAGCAGAGTTTGATAGCTGTTTGTAGCACCTAAACTAGCACCATTGTACTATATACACTGAATGTATATAGAATATATAATAATAATAATTAATAATAATAATGGTAGTTATGGATCTGTAACTGATGTCTGTATTTTTGCAAAGCTTTGATAAAATAATTGTTAGGAAAACAATACATTGGAGGAAATTTAGGGAGCCAGAAAATGAGACCAGAACAGGAGACAAGAAGTTGTGCTAGTGTGAAGCAATTTTGCTGAGCATGCCTGATCAGAATCCAAGGGCTTGGCTACACTTGCGAGTTACAGTGCACTAAAGGAGCCCCGGCTCACTAGGTCACTACCCGTCCACACTGGCAAGGCATGTAGAGCGCTCTGACTATGTGGCTAGAGTGCTCCTGGTACTCCCCCTCGGCAAGTTGAATAATGTTTGGTGCGTCCCTGCTGGAGCACCATAGTGCCAGTGTGGAAGCCCTGGTCTGTTAGTGCACTCTGGCCTCCAGAAGTGTCCCACAATGCCTGTTCTAGCCACTCTGAACTCTACTGCCCTGCCCTCAGGTGACCAACCATCAGACCCACCCTTTAAATTCTGTGGGAATTTTGAAAATCCCCTTCCTGTTTGCTCAGCCAGGAGTGGAGTGCTCTCAGAGAATCTTTCCAGGTGACCATGCCTCCATGCGCCAGGTGATCCCCAGTATGGAGTAATGGCAAGGTGCTGGACCTCATCAGTGTTTGTGGGAGGAAGCTGTCCAGTCCCAGTTGTGCTCCAGCCGTAGGAATTACAATACCTTTGGGCAGATATCAAGGGACATGATGGAAAGGGGCCATGACTGGGACGCTCTGCAGAGCAGGGTTAAAGTGAAGGAGCTGCAGAATGCCTACCACAAAGCCCAGGAGGCAAACAGCTGCTCAGGTGCTGCCCCTGAGACCTGCTGTTTCTACAAAGAGCTGGGCAAGATACTTGGGGGCGACTCCACCTCCATTCCGAGGACCACCATGGACACTTCAGAGCACAGTTCAACAAGGTGGGAGGAGGAGGAGCAAAGCGGGAGCGAAGGTGCTGAGGCAGAGGAAGACACCCTGGAATCCCTAGATGCATGCAGCCAGGAGCTGTTCTCAAGCCAGGAGGAAGGTAGCCAGTCGCGGCGGCCGGTTCTTGGGGAAGGACAAACACCAGAGGAGGTTCCCAGTAAGTGGCTTTTATTTTGGGAAGGAAGTTATTCGGTGCAGGCTCTTGGGGCAAGGAGGGTTAGGGCTGCATGCATGCCTAGATGTGGAATAGGGTGTTGATGTGCTCTCTCACATCGTGGTAATCAGCCTCAGTGATCTCTACCAAGGTCTCATCCAAACTTGGGCAATGCGCTTGCGCAGGTTTCTCGGGAGAGCCGCTGTGGTCCTTGTCCCAGTAAGACTAACTTCTCTGCGCCACTGTACCATGAGGGGTGGGGGGACCATTGCTGCACACAGGCAGGCTGCATATGGGCCAGGGCGGAATCCGCATTGCAGTAGAAAACCCTCCCTTGCTTCCCAGGTCACCCTCAGCAGCGAGATATCTTCCGGAATGAACTCCTGTGGAAAATGTGGGGACAGTGTTCAGTATAGGGGGCCCCCTGCCGCTGTTGACTCTCCCCAAGGCACAAAAACCCAGAGGACAGTACAGCCATGAAACAATTAGTCACGCTTGACCCTGTGCTTACTCACCATTTTGGGGCTCCCATGGGTTATGTGCACTCACTTTGGGATGAGTAAATTATGCTATTGTGTAGACTGTGCTTGCCCTTAAGTACAGGGGAATCATTGCTCTGTCTGGTGTGAACAATGCTGCCTCTGTTAAGTGTTGCATTTTGCCTTTACAGATGCTGTCATAAATATAAAGGGAAGGGTAACAACCTTTACGTATGCAGTAATATAAAATCCCTCTTGGCCAGAGGTACAGAATCCCCTTACCTGTAAGGGGTTAATCAGTTCAATTAACCTAGTTAGCACCTGACCAGAAGGACCAATGGGGAAAGAAGATACTTTCAAATCTGGGGGTGGGGTGGGGGGACAGGAAGGGAAAGGCTTTGTTTTGTGCTCTGGGTGTGTTCTCTCCAAGACAAAGAGAGAGACCAAGCAAGTAATCCAGCTCCTACTGAAATGATACATCTAATATTACAGAAATAGTAAGTAATAGCAAGGAATGCACTAGATTATCTTTTGTTTTAGCTTGTGAATTTTCCCTGTGCTAAGAGGGAGGTTTATCCCTGTTTTTTGTAACTTTGAAGTTTTGCCTAGGGTGGAATCCTCTGTGTTTTGTCTTTTTAGCCTGTAAAATTACCTTCCATCCTGATTTTACAGAGGTGCTTCTTTTACTTTTTTTCTTTATAATAAAATTCTGTTTTTTAAGAATCTGATTGGTTTTTAGTGTCCTAAAAACCCAAGGGTCTGGTCTGTGCTCACCTTGTTTACCTATCTGATTGGTAGATTATTTTCAAGCCTCCCCAGGAAATGGGGTGAAGGGACTTGGGGGAATATTTTGGGGAAACAGGAATTCCAAGTGGTCCTTTTCCTGAATCTTTATCTAACTCACTTGGTGGTGGCAGCACTACTCATTCAAGGACAAGGAAGGATTTGTGCCTTGGGGAAGTTTTTAACCTAAGCTGGTAGAAATAAGCTTAGAGGGTCTTTCATGTGGGTCCCCACATCTGTACCCTAGAGTTCAGAGTGGGGAGGGAACCCTGACAGATGCAACCTTGAGATCTCAGCTGTCCGTGTTATCACCGGCCGAAAGACTCCAAAGATTCAGAAAGAGGCCACGTAGAAGCAAGGAAGACATGTTGCATGAAGTAATGCAACATTCAAGTAATGAAAATCGAAAGTGCAGGAGTGGCGGTACAGTGAAAGGAGGATCCGCCAGCAGAATGAGTAGCACTGGCACAAAAGCGCAGTGCTCTGGCAGCAAAGCACAGATCGGCTGATAAGCATAATGGAGCGCCAAGCAGACTCTATCCAGGCACTCGTAGCCATGCAGACAGAGCACTACCGCGCCCACCCCCAGCCCCTGCAGCCCTTGTCCCAAAACTCTTTCCCTTGTGCCCCCATGTCACCTCCAACCCACTTTCCCCAATATCTGGGTTCTTACCACCACCAGCTGCCTCCAACACCTGTAGTTTCACCACCCAGCCCTGAAAACTACGACCCTCACCCACTGCACTCAACCCCCATCACCATGCAGGATCCTGAAGTGAAGCACTCATTGCACAGCACTCCAGACAGGAAGGCTGAGTATGATAACAGGACATACGCAAATCTGTGATTGTACCATTCCCCACCCCTCCCCCTTGCCCTTTCTGTTTCCCAAGCAGTTGTTTCTTTTCAATAAATGGATTTTTTGGCTTTGAAAACATTCTTTATTATTACATAAAGTAAAAGATACCTTAGCCCAGGAAAGAAACAGGCACTGCAAGTCAGCGTAGCAAACACAGATTCCTACTAACATTGGAACCACTGCACTTCACTCCCAGGCAGAGCACCAGACATTACCGGTGGCTTTCAGCCTCAGATTGCTCCTTCAAGGCATCCCTAATCCTTGCAGCCCCATGCTGGGCCCCTCTAATAGCCCTGCTTTCTGGCTGTTCAAATTCAGCCTTCAGGTGTTGAACCTCCTAGTTCCATCCCTGTGTGAATCGTTCACCCTTCCCTTCACAAATGTTATGGAGGGTACAACACATGGATATAACCGTGGGGATGCTGTGCTCAGCCAGGTCCAGCTTCCCATACAGAGAGCACCAGCAGCCCTTTAAATGGCCAAATGCACACTCCACAGTCATTCTGCACTGGGTCAGCGTGTTGTTGAACCGCTCCTTGCTGCTGTCAAGGCTCCCTGTGTAGGGTTTCATGAGCCATGGAATTAAAGGGTAAGTGGGGTCTCCAAGGATCACAATGGGCATTTCAACTTCCCCTACGGTGATCTTCTGGTTTGGGAAAAAAGTCCCAGCTTGCAGCTTCCTGAACAGGCCAGTGTTCTGAAAGATGCATGCGTCATGCACCTTTCCAGGCCAGCCTGCGTTAATGTCAATGAAATGCCCACGGTGATCCACAAGTGCCTGGAGAACCATAGAGAAATACCCCTTCTGATTAACGTACTCGGAGGCTAGGTGGGCTGGTGCCATAATTGGAATATGCGTGCCATCTGTCGCCCCTCCGCAGTTAGGGAAACCCATTTGTGCAAAGCCATCCACAGTGTCATGCACATTACCCAGAGTCACGGTTCTTCTGAGCAAGATGTGATTAATGGCCCTGCACACTTCCGTCAACATGGTTCCAGCAGTCGACTTTTCTATTCCAAACTGGTTAGCGACTGATCAGTAGCTGTCTGGAGTTGCCAGCTTCCAGATTGCAATAGCCACCCACTTTTCCACCATCAGGGCAGCTCTTAATCTCGTGTTCTTGTGCCGCAGGGTGGGGGCTGGTTCATCATACAGACCCATAGAAGTGTCTTTTCTCATCCGAAAGTTCTGCAGCCACTGCTCATCATCCCAGACTTGCATGGCAATGTGCTCCCACCACTCAGTCCTTGTTTCCCTAGCCTAAAAGCAGCATTCCACGGTGGTGAGCATGTCTCTGAATGCCACAGGCAAACTTGTATCATATGCATTACTCGAGTCGATATCATCGTCGGAGCCCTCACTGTTCCTTTGGATCATAAGGAATAACTTGACTGCCAAACGTGACATGCTGGCGACACTCGTCAGCATACTCCTCAGCAGTTCGGGCTCCATTCCCGCAGACCGAAAGGGAAGACAGAGCACACAGTACAAAAAACATTGAAAGATGGCGCCAAATGTGGATGGAAGCACAGGGATTGCTGGGATGCAAACCGATGCATCACGGGGCATTGGGACAGGACCCCCACCCCTTCCCACGAGCCACAGAATGGGAAGAGGTTGTCTGTGGGATAGCTGCCCATAATGCACCGCTCCCAATGTCGCTGCAAATGTGGCCACGCCAGTGCGTTTGCAGCTGTCAGTGTGGACAGACTGCAGTGCTTTCCCTACTGTGCTCTCCGAAGGCAGGTTTAACTCAAAGTGCTCTACATCTGCAAGTGTAGCCATGCCCTTAATGATTGTTGCAACTCAGCTATGGAATCTGAGCTGTGTGCTGCCGTCCTTACTCAGGCCAACCTTCCACTGGGGTGTCAATGGCAGTTTTGTGTTCTGCAGGGTCAGACTCACTGTGGTATCCTTTATATAATCCAAAGGACAAAATGCTTTGCATTGATCTTCTATATCTAAGCCTTTGTGATCTCATATTTCTGTGTGGCGTAGGAAAATTAATTTTAACTTAATTTTATGTATTGCAATAATTCAGATAAATTACCTCTATGACATACACAACAGAATACTGTAGGCCAGATTTTTCCCCTGCCTAGCAGCTACTTTGCATTAAACTGCTGGTACAAAATGACCCTAATGCTGTTGTAGATAGTCACAGAAGGATTGTCCCACTGTATCTGGATCCTCTGGTGGTGTAGAGCTGGATGCAAGTTTTTACCCCCACCCCCGGCAGCAAGCTTAAGAAGCATGAGCTGCTGTGACCTTGGCATTCCCTGGCTGATATATCTCCAGCTTGGGGATGCTGGCGACTGGTACAAAGGATCAGGCTGCTCTTACTACTAATGATGGAGTGTCAGCCTGGCACCCAGCCAGCCCGGAGATGGGGAGCATAACGGTGGACTGAAGCTCCTTTTGCAATCCCCTCCTGAGATCTGGTATGTAATTCTTGACTGCAGCTGAGGATCCAGATTTGTATGTTTTACCAGTAGATTAGTAAATAAAAATAAAATTACTAAACATTTAGATTGTAAGTTGTTTGGACCAGGGGCCATCTTTTTTTGTTCTGTGTTTGTCCACAGTGGAGTCATAGTCCATGATGGGGGCTCATAGGCATTACCACAATACAATACAAATAAATAAATACATAGATATAGTTAGTGATAATTATTAATAACAAGGAAGTAAGACTTAAGACTCCTTTAATTCACCCTGTTGTGCCTATGCGTTGTACGAATTCTGTGTCCAGATACTACAGTGTTTGGCATTAAAGGCATCTCTGTCAAGAGTGTGATTTTTATATAGTACATGTGCTGAAATATCTAAGTATAGCAGGGTTAATTAAGGTCAAAGTTTGTAATTCTAGGTTTAGCCCAGAGTCTTACTGTTATTTTAATGTGTTTTTTTCTTTCTTTTTGAACATCATATCCAAAATAAAACAAAAACAACTTCTACTGACATTGTACCACTTCCAAAATCCAGGATTGTGAGACATAACCCTGCTATTTCAATGCAGGATTGAAAACAAAACCCTGCTATTGACACGGTATCCTGCCTGCAGCTTCTTTGGATCTGGTATGTTGGTGGAGCCATTACTAACTCATACATTTTAAGAGAAAGTTCCTCTGACTTTATTTTCAGGTCCTCCAGATGTGATACCATGTCAGTAGAGAGTTGCGATACTGAATTAATGTAACACATCACTGAATTTTTTCCACAATGTAGCTGAAAATATCACAATAAATTGCTTAGGATGATGGTATGAAAGTGCGTACAGACTGTGGTCAACAGATTGTGGTCCACAGTCAACCTGCGGAACTCTTTGCTCGAGGATGTTGTGAAGGCCAAGACTATAACAGGCTTCAAAAAAGAACTAGATAAATTCATGGAGGATAGGGTCCATCAATGGCTATTAGCCAGGATGGGCAGGGATGGTGTCCCTAGCCTCTGTTTGCCAGAAGCTGGGAATGGGCTACAGGGGATGGATCACTTGATGATAACCTGTTCTATTCTTTCCCTCTGGAGCACCTGGCATTGGCCACTGTCGGAAGATAGGAAACTGGACTAGATGGACCTTTGGTCTGACCCAGTATGGCCGTTCTGATGTTTATATGGTTTTTATCTAAAAGTAGTGAAAGGCCACAGGCAATGCTGAGAACTAAGGGACATAGTCTGCATTTCTTTTGTTGTTGCCATGGGTTGTTCCTTTTATACACTGAGAGTATAGTGCCTTTAAGTGCTTGCAAAGCCCTGGAATGTGTGGTTTATAACAATATTAGGAACTGACCCATAATTACAGCAGTGCTACTAGGCATGGCTCTAGTAATTTACTTTGTAAGCTCTTGAAATGCTGACTATTTTATTCTTTCTTATAGTCTGAATCTGGGGTAGGTAATAGCAGGCAGAACAGAGCCCTTTTTCCAGGATTGCTAACAAGGATCTGTTATGCCTAACGTCAGTCTGTATCTGATACAGTTGTCTCATTCTTCATAATTCTTTGATGAAACCCAGCAATGATACCAGCATACCCAGCAGGATTGTGTAGTGCCCTAGAGCAGTGGTTCTCAAACTAGGGCCGCCACTTGTTCAGGGAAAGCCCCTGGCGGGCCAGGCCAGTTTGTTTACCGGCCACATCTGCAGTTTCGGCCGATCGCAGCTCCCACTGGCCGTTCAGGCTGATGGGGGCTGCGGGAAGCAGCGTGGGCTGACCTGCCTGGAGCGGCAAACTGTGGCCAGTGGGAGCCGCGATTGGCTGAACCTGCGGACGGCAGCAGGTAAACAAACTGGCCCGGCCCACCAGGGGCTTTCCCTGAACAAGTGGCTGCCCTAGTTCGAGAACAACTGCCCTAGAGCTTTGGCATCCTTCTCTGTCTGTTCCAAACCAAAGTTTGTATTTTATGGTTCTGGTCTTAGTCTCTGATTGACAGGAGTATCTCTGCTTATCAGCTAGACTGCCAGCAAATACTATCAGCTGGATTCTCTGGTCCACTAAGACCACTTCATTCTGCAAAAGCAGTGCAAAGTGGCCTTGAGCTGGCTAGAGATAGCCAGGAGACATTTTCCTCGTACAGAGAAACTCTTTCCTGGTGGAAAGCTGGCAGAGATGGTCCTGCAGCCTCCTGTGCCTGCCACCTTCCTGTGAATCAAGGAACCACAACCAGTGGCCTCCTCTCTCCATGCCATCTGAGCAGAGCTCTGACAGAGTGGAGAATCAAGGCCAAGATCTCTGTCTTTGCAGTACATTTGAGGGACTTGCTCAGCCACGTCTTGTGAAAGGAGCGGAAATACTTCTTATTTATGTGTAGAGGGCTAGTATGAGTTCTGAGCATGACTTTAGTCCCATTTAAGCTCTCAATGTCAGGTTTAAAAGGGACATAAGTCATACAAAGAGGTTTTTATTGACTGTCTGCAGAGGGATGAATTTCACTCTCCATGAATAAATCCGTGACTATTATTGTTGTTGTAGGATTACAGAATTTACAATTCAATTAGAATTTTCCAATTAATTAAACTTGAAATTATTATACTAAACACAGTGCTCTGAAGACTACTTGGATTTCTTTTATAGATAATACAATGTAAAAACATAAAATTCATGAAAATTAGATGTTAAGAAGTGACTTGTATGGTACTGCATAATACATTAATCTTACTCAAATGAGATGACTTTTTGTAATTAACTGTGAGAAAGGGAGAAAGAAAGAGAACGAACCAACCATCTGTTTTAGGAAGAAGCCCATTTATAAACTGCTATTTTCCTTGCAGATGCTGACCAAGTTAAGATACAATGAATATCCAAAATAACTGCATTGTGGGCGAATGTGGTTAACATGCAGTTGGATATAAAAATCAAATACGACCATGGAGAAACTTCTCCTTTTGGCCACAGATGCACTGATGACATATTCAGAGCTGGAATCATTCAGAATTAGTACATTATATAGCATAATTGTGGTGGAAAATACAGCTGACACGGCATCCTCGTGGCTAGTGGCATCATCTGGGAGCCTCGGGTTCAGGAGTGACACCACAACTCTCAATCTCTGGGCCACATATTGGAAGAGATGAGTACTAGCTGGATCAGCTACTATGGCATCTCTCAACAGCTTCTTCAACATGTTGGCTGATTCAAAAATGGTATTTATCCGAACAAAAGGGGTTGTTTTTAGATGATTTTCTTATTGACGACACTAGCGGCACTCTGCTGGTATAGTTATCCCTGTATGCTATATCAAAAACGTGCGTCTCGTGTGGATGCAGTTTATATCAGCAAAGGTGTACTTTATGGCTTATTCCACTCCCTGCCCCAGACAAAACAAGTTATACCAATAAAGTGCAATTGTACTGGTATAATTGAATCTACCCTAGGGGCTTTTGTTGGCAAACCTCTGTCCGACAGGGATCACATCTCTTCACACTCTTGACCGATATAGCTATGCTGGCAGAAATCTGTAGTGTAGACCTGGCCTAAGGAGACCAAACTCAGTTATTAGTATTAATTATATTTATTATATAAATTATATTAATCATTACAAATTATGTTAAAAATGCATGGCTTGTTAATTATAGTAACTCATTATGTGTGGTTAAAAAGTCATGCTTTAGTAGGCTGAAAGCAGCAACTGGCAAAAGGTGTACATGCAAGTGGTTAGAATAGCAGAATTCTATCCTTAATTTTGCTATTGACTTGCTTTATAGCATTGGGAAGTAACCACTTCTCTGTGCCACACTTCCCAGGGAATAAAAAGGGATAATCAGACACCATTCAAGTTTTTGGAAGGGCCCACAAAATGGGTTTCTGAGGCCTCACAACTTCTGGGATCCAGCATCCAGCTTAGCCTATTCATAAATAAAAAAGAAGGGGAAGAATGATCGCATTGTGTTCTTATCAACATCGCAGTAGGATACATGCAAATAGTTTGTGTGAATGTGACAAGAGAGATTTAAATTAATAATCTGCTATACATTTTTAAAATCTTGCTTTTAGTGGTTTGTCTTTCTCCCTCAGTCAAGAAGTAGATAGATGTTTTACAATCTGCTATGCATGTACATAGAATATAATGTTCTTGTGGAAAACAGTAAAGGAAAAGAAAATGTCTTATAATTTCTTTGATCTGATATCTTCTGCTACCTTTCTCTAAAATGGTATAACCTCCTGAATGGAAGGCCCAGCAGGTCTCAAACTCAGGTCTATAGAGCTGTCACCAGCCACTTCTGTGGTGCTACCCAGCACCAACTGTAAGTAGCTCACTCTCCACTTCCCGTAACCTGCTATGGGCACAGACCCTGGGAAGTCCCACCTCAAGGGGTCTGTCAGGCAGCAGCCTCAAGGTGCCTGATTGGCTTCCTGCTCTACATAAACCCCAGAGGTGTTCCAAGAAGTGTCCAGGTCACAATATGGATCTTCTGTTGCTGCTATGACCATTCTACCTCTTGAACTCCTGGTTTTGACCATGGCTTGATTTGGACCTCACCTCCTGACCAGGACCCTGAAACCTGACTTGGATTCTGATCCTTAGTATTGACCTTGGCCTGGGACTTGACTATGAACTCCTCTGCTGCTCTCAGCCTCAGGTTTGACCCAGCTCTGATGCTGGTCCTTATTGCCCATGTCAGGATCCTGATAGAGTAAAAGAGAGAGTCATCCAGCCTGGGAGCAGAGACAATACCATGAAACTAAAATAACACAGCTCAAATATCAAATAGTGACTAACAAATACCCATGGCAGTCCTCACAAAGAACGCCTATAGACTGAAATACATTCATAGGTAACATCTGACATTAGGTATGCTCATACAATACATGAACAATGAATGTGTTCATGGAGATAGTGCTTTGTTTGTGGACAATTCAGAAACCAAAAAAAGGGCTACATTTGGTGAATAGATCATTCACTACAACTAGTGAATCCAGCTGACGGGGAGCGGGCGGTATCTTTCCTCACCTTTCCTGTGTGGAAGTAAATGCACCACAGCGGCAATTGTCAAATATGTTTCTTTGGTTGATATTAAAACTCTAAAGTTAACTGACAGAGTAGTAGAAGAAAGTCTCACTTTTTTCATTGGCAACATTAGCATTTTTTTAGTTAAATATCATTAGAATTCAAATATTTAGTGGTAAGGAGCTATATATTCTGAAATATAGTACAGTCCTAATTATCCCAGTTGCATGTTGGGAGAAATGTTATGCAGTGGAACTAGGGAGTGCAGCCAACCTCAGAATCCCTGTCCAAAAGCATTCTGTGGTCGCATCTACCCTAGAATTTTTCTTACCCATTATTCCCAGTAAGTAGTGCTCAAATAGTAGTACAGACTCCATGTTGTCTAACTCTGGTCTGAGCCTCCAAGCCATGTATGTGGCCATCTGTATTTCCCCATTTCACATTCTGTATCCTTCCTCCTCCTTTTCATGGCTGTTTGGAGTGTGTCTGTTTAAGTGTGGCGGGTTATCCCTTGGTTCTGAACTGTCCTTGTGGAGGACCCTTAATCAGTCTTAATAGCTTTTACCCTGTCCTTCATGGATCTCTCTTTGAATCTGACCCTAATGGAGTGTAATGTGTAGGATGCGGATAAAAGCTTTCTGGGCAGCTTTACTGAATATTTTAATCGCATGCTTTTCACCCAAGCATGCTGGAAGGTGATCATGAGCTGCAGGTGTACTTTTCATCATCATATTTCCATTTTCTAAAGACTCAACACTTTGTTGTTGTTGTTGCTGTTTGCCAGAGTGTTCAATTTCCAATGCACTTTGAACACTTCAGTATACTCTGCTGCAGTATAAGTATATACTTATACTTTCTTTTTCATGTGACTTTGTGCTTCTTTTCTCAATGTTTTAAAATTTAAGTGCATATAATGAACAGATGGGACAACCAGGGCCTTGGAGACTTTCAGCTTATTCTAGAGCACGAGCTCTTGCTCTTGCTCTCTTTCTACCATATACACATAAAGGATTACAAACAATTACCCGGTCATAGGTGCCCTTGTTTATCCTTTATCTATCATCTTCTACTCATCTTTTAAAAAGCAAATAAAATTTCTCTGCAGGCTGGAACACAACACATATACAGATGATTTTTTTATCTAAGTCCTGCCCTTGTTTTAAGGCTGCACGTCTTTCCTTGAGTGAAAATCCCATATGATAAACTTTTCATGAATTGGGCTGTGAGGATTATAACTGAGAAAACATAGTGACTTATAAAGGTGTTCTTTCATGCATAAGGAGAGAGGTTTATCCAGCTTGATCCTATTATGGATTCTGTTAGCACAGCTTATAATGTTACCATGGCAATGCTCCCTAATACTGCTGTTTTAAAGGTCTGGCATCGTTTCTTAAAAATACATCTTTTTAAACAACCCCCAAACATCCTGCCCCCTACTCTCTCCACCCAAAAATAAGATCATATATATACTTACTTTGAACAATTCCCTTTCACTAAACCAGGCACACAGATATTTATAACTGTTGTTGTGTGAGTATATAGGCTGCATTATGCACACTGGAAATAGACAAAAAGATCAAAGACATCTAAAAGAGAAAATAGAATGACATTGATCTCATTCCATGGTATAAAAATGACAATTTCATGGACAGAATAAGTGTCTGTTTCTATCGTGAATCTTTATTTTTGTGTTGCCACATCATACCCTACCTCAAACCAAAGGAAGGAATAAGACTGTAGGCTTAAATTTCATACTCTAAAATAAACTTATTTTTAAAAACTCTTCTGGTAGGATTGATGGTTTAGATCCTAGAGGGAAAAGGATTAAATCACAATCTAAATTAATCCTTACAATGCTTGGATGTATTTTACTTGTAATTGTTGACGCAGTTGAAATTAATTTCCAGCACTTTATTTTAAACAGTGGGAACATTTTCAATATCCAAATTATAGAATTACATTGATAAGAAAACTTTCTGCATCAGACATTGTTGAGCTCTCTCTGGTCCCTCCCAGGGACTCTGAACTCTAAGGGCTAGATACCCTTCCATGAGATCTGAGTTGACTTGCAATATAGAAATGTCTCTCTCCAAGGGTGAAATCCTGGCCTCTTTGAAGTCAATGAAAAAACTCCATTGACTTCAACAGGGCCAGGATTTCACCCCACATGACTTCATATTGAAGACAGGGTCTTACAAAGCTTTCATAACTCCACTCTGAACCCAGTGGATCTCCAGAAGAAAGTGTAATCTGGCGGAAAAGGAACATTTTAGTAGAGCTGATCAACCCTCTTCAACAACATCCACAGATAAGGCATTAAGTAGTTGGCTGCATACGTTTTTTATTTACCATTGTTAACACAACAAAGCAAACAACAATCAAGGACAGAAAGTTAATGGCAAGCACTCCCTGGAGGTTAAGTTTTACAAGAATTCGATGGCAATTTTCAAAAGATGTAATAACTCTCCTAGGCATCTTATTCACAACAATAGGGGAAAGAACCCATGTTCCTCAAGGCAGTCAATAGTATCCAAATGTTCAACTCTCAACATGAACACACTTAGAAACAGGTGACCAGGGACTGGAGCAGCAGCCACGAGGCCCCCAAATTAGGAAACCACAAAAGTCAATTAATGCCCCCTTTGTCTCCCAATCTTTTAGACCTATGCCAAATGCAGCTCAGACAACATGGAGGGTCTGTGCTTTAATTTTTAAAATATACCAAATACACGTGCTTGTATTTACAAATATGTAATACAGATGCAAACAACTGTGCACATTTTGAAAGTTGACTAAAGACTTGAGATTTTACTTAGCATTACCTAATACATATTCTCAGGTGTGGGGTGAAGCCTTGTAAACACACACTGTTTCAAACAAAGATCAATGACATTAAAACTTTTTTAAAATGCTACATTAATTCAAACCAAACTTTGAAAGCCTTGAAATTCAAGGTTAAGGTTAAAGTTTCAAACCAAACATCTGAAAGTCAGGCATTTTCCTGAGCCTAAAGAAAACATTTGTTATCTACAAAAATAAAAGGAGGACTTGTGGCACCTTAGAGACTAACAAATTTATTTGAGCATAAGCTTTCGTGAGCTACAGCTCACTTCATCGGATGCATTCAGTGGAAAATACAGTGGGGAGATTTATATACACAGAGAACATGAAACAATGGGTGTTACCATACACACTGTAACGAGAGTGATCAGATAAGGTGAGCTATTACCAGCAGGAGAGTGGGGGGGGGGGAGAAACCTTTTGTAGTGATCATCAAGGTGGGCCATTTCCAGCAGTTGACAAGAACGACTGAGGAACAGCGGGGGGCGGGGGGGGGCAGCGGATTAAAGCTGGAGGCATGTAGGTAGGCATAGCGGTCAATAGGTTTCCGGTATAGGGTGGTGTTTATGTGACCATCGCTTATTAGCACCGTAGTATCCAGGAAGTGGATCTCTTGTGTGGACTGGTCCAGGCTGATGTTAATTGTGCGATGGAAATTGTTGAAATCATGGTGGAATTCCTCAAGGGCTTCTTTTCCATGGGTCCAGATGATGAAGATGTCATCAATGTAGCGCAAGTAGAGTAGGGGCATTAGGGGACGAGAGCTGAGGAAGCGTTGTTCTAAGTCAGCCATAAAAATGTTGGCATAGTGTGGGGCCATGCGGGTACTCGTAGCGGTGCCACTGATTTGAAGGTATACATTGTCCCCAAATGTGAAACAGTTGTGGGTGAGAACAAAGTCACAAAGTTCAGCCACCAGGTTTGCCGTGACATTATCGGGGATACTGTTCCTGACAGCTTGTAGTCCATAAACACTACCCTATTCTGGAAACCTACTGATCGCTATGCCTACCTACATGCCTCCAGCTTTCATCCAGACCACACCACACGATCCATTGTCTACAGCCAAGTTCTACGATACAACCGCATTTGCTCCAACCCCTCAGACAGAGACAAACACCTACAAGATCTCTATCAAGTGTTCTTACAAATACAGTACCCACCTGCTGAAGTGAAGAAACAGATTGACAGAGCCAGAAGAGTACCCAGAAGTTACCTACTACAGGACAGGCCCAACAAAGAAAATAACAAAACACCACTAGCCATCACCTTCAGCTCCCCAACTAAAACCTCTCCAATGCATCATCAAGGATCTACAACCTATCCTGAAGGACGACCCATCACTCTCACAGATCTTGGGAGACAGGCCAGTCCTTGCTTACAGACAGCCCCCCAACCTGAAGCAAATACTCACCACCAACCACATACCACACAACAGAACCACTAACCCACGAACCTATCCTTGCAACAAAGCCCGTTGCCAACTGTGTCCACATATCTATTCAGGGGACACCATCATAGGGCCTAATCACATCAGCCACACTATCAGAGGCTCATTCACCTGCACATCTACCAATGTGATATATGCCATCATGTGCCAGCAATCCCCTTCTGCCATGGACATTGGCCAAACTGGACAGTCTCTATGTAAAAGAATAAATGGACACAAATCAGACGTCAAGAATTATAACGTTCAAAAACCAGTCAGAGAACACTTCAATCTCTTTGGTCACTCGATTACAGACCTAAAAGTGGCAATTCTTCAACAAAAAAACTTCAAAAACACACTCCAACAAGAGACTGCTGAATTGGAATTAATTTGCAAACTGGATACAATTAATTTAGGCTTGAATAAAGACTGGGAGTGGATGGGTCATTACACAAAGTAAAACTATTTCCCCATGTTTAATCCGCCCCCCCTCCCCCCGCTATTCCTCAGACGTTCTTGTCAACTGCTGGAAATGGCCCACCTTGATGATCACTACAAAAGGGTCCCCACCCCCCCCACTCTCCTGCTGGTAATAGCTCACCTTACCTGATCACTCTCGTTACAGTGTGTATGGTAACACCCACTGTTTCATGTTCTCTGTGTATATAAATCTCCCCACTGTATTTTCCACTGAATGCATCCGATGAAGCGAGCTGTAGCTCACGAAAGCTTATGCTCAAATAAATTTGTTAGTCTCTAAGGTGCCACAAGTCCTCCTTTTCTTTTTGCGAATACAGACTAACACGGCTGCTACTCTGAAACCATTTGTTATCTAGTTTCCATATATTCTTTTCAGCAGCTTATCTGACATTTTTAATAGCTTATAACATACAGATATCTTAATGTAACTTCTTAACAAGCACATAGAAGCTATGTTCCAACCTCCCCTCCAAACACACTAGATCCATATTCTAATAATCTGATTCCATGAAGACAGATCAAGATCTGATGTAATTGCAGTGAAGAGACATAAAATCAAAAGTCAAGATTGAAATCAATGAGAATTCCGGACACTCAGTTCATCACAGGAGGCACTGAGTGTTCTGCAGGCTGATGGAGCTAGCCTGGTAAGTCTTATGGAGCTTATAAGAAAACTTTTTTTAAAAATCTGTACTCTGGCTGCCAGTAGTTCATTGTACCGATTATCAAAATCTTGCTTATGATCTAGCTCATTCTTATATTGCCGTTTGCTTCTTCCTAATGTCCTCTCATGAACATTAAGATCCTCTGATTAGGATAATTAAGATTAAACTCCTTTTGCTCTTGAGCTTTTGCAGGTATTAGAAAATCACTTATCCTATTAATGGAAAATTTGAAAAAAATGTCATTTCAATTTAATATCAGCAGTGCACTTGATAATTAAAACTGAATAACCAATTTATAAAGATTTCAATTCTTTGTTAGATTGTGTTTTTGTTTTAATGGTCAAAATGTATAAGCTTGTTACTTGGTTTATATGTGTCTAATTTGGGTGTGGGGATATTGGAGAGAATAAAAAGAACAAAAAATAACCAATAAGAGAAGATGGAATAGGGCAAAAGGGAAGATAATATCTTAAAATCTCTGTCAGGGACACTTCACATAAAACCTAAAATTAGGAGCTGTTGTATCAACCAGGCAAGGTACTAACAAGCTTCAACAGGACTTTATTTTCAAAGTGGAAACCTCTTTACCAAGCTGCTGTAGCTTTCCTCTGTAGCTTTCTCCCAGCCTCTCAACTCCTCCCCCCACCTTACTGTTTCCTGTCTTTTCAGACTCCCAACAGCCAGTGCTCCCAATTCTAATAATTACAAGCAACGTCTAAACACCACATTCCCTCCTCTCTTAAGAAACTCTCCCAATTAAAATAAACATTATTGATCTAACCACAGGAACAAATATGAAAAAGATACTACACTGTTAGCAGAAATATTACACTGAAAACACTGTAGATACTACATAACACAGTCTCTAGTCCAGACAGGTGGTCGTCTGGGTCTGACAGGCCGTTGCTCAAGCCCCAGTTCCAGTTTAATGTCTTGTTGTGTTGTTACTATGGTGAAGTCATCCAATGCAGATTGGGTGTTGGCATAATCTCTTCTTGGTGCATAGGCAGGTGCAAGACAAGAAGCATTCCATACCCGCCCATCAGAAAGTCGATAGGTGTAAGGTCCCTTCTTCTCTATGATTTTAAGAGGAGCTGTGAATTTATGGTCCCTTTTGCTTAAAATTCCAGGTTTTCCTATTCTAACGACGAAGCCACACTCATACTTTGATTCCTTAGCACCCCGCTGCTTGTCTGTGAAAGCCTTAGACTTTGCTTGGTTCTGTTCAACTGTTTTTCTCACGTCATCCTTGTTTGGGGCATCAGGTCGTGCCTTTAACAATCCAGCAACGTTCAGTTTAGTATTCATCTGTTTCCCATGCAGTAACTCTGTGGGTGATCTTTGCATTGTGGCATGTCGTGTAGCCCGGTATGCTTGCAAGAAATCAGTAGTGAAGTTTATCCACAATCGCCCTTCTAGTTTAGCCATTTGCAAACTCTCTTTCAAACTTCTATTAAACCATTTGATTTCCCCATTGGCTTGAGGGTAATATAGGGATGACCTTCTGTGTAAAATGTTCCTCTGTGCTAGAAAAGTTTCAAACTCCAGGGAAGTAAATTGACTACCTTTATCTGAAACCAGTTCTTTGGGGTTACCTTCCCTGCTAAAAACTGAGGAGAGGAACTTAATTACTGTAGCAGAAGAGATTTGCGATGTAAACGCTACCTCAGGCCATTTACTGAAATAGCCTATTAAAGTGATGGCATAACGGCAGTCAATTGGAGCAGTATCAAAGGGTCCTACAATGTCAATCGCCACTTTTTCCCATGCAGATTCAGGAAGAGGAACAGGCTGTAATGGAGGGGTATATGTCCCTGCTGTCTTATCATGCATTTGGCAAGTGACACAGGATTTTATGAGTGCTTCAGTTTGAGAGTCCATCCCTGGCCACCAATACAGATCCCGTAGTTGTTGTTTGGTTCGGACAATTCCTTGATGAGTATCGTGTGCCACAAGGAGCCGGTGTGTACCTCATAGCACACAGCCATCAAACAAAGAAAGTTCATCCCAAACTCTAAAATAAGGCAGCAAAACTGGGTCAAGGTTTTTAGGGTGACTGGGCCATCTCTTTGTCAGAAATTCCCATAGTTTATGTTGAATTGGACATGCTGAACAAGCAGCTTGAAATTGTTCCCTTGTAACTGCAGTGAGAGTTCTTGTAATAAGCACAACCACTACATCCTCATCCTCCAGTGGACCATTTGGTGAAGGCAAAGGCAGGAGAGAAAGGCAATCAGCAACCACATTTTGGTTTCCAGGCTTATATTCCAATTCATAATTGAAAGAGAGTAGTCTTGCAGACCATTGAGCAATCCTTCTCTTTCCAGTCCTTTCACGGTGAGCAACGTTGTCACAGGGCTGTGGTCTGTGTGCAACTTGAAAGTGTGGCCCCACAGGTAAGTTCTCCATTTTTCAGTAGCCCAGACACTAGCAAGTGCTTCTTTTTCAATTGTAGAATATTTTCTCTCAGCATTACTTAGTGTCCTTGAAGCAAATACAACAGTCCTCTCTGTGTTGTCCTCATGCCGTTGTGTGAGAACAGACCCAGTCCATAATCAGAAACATCAGTAGTTACAATTGTGGACAATGCAGGACTGAAAAGTGCAAGAACTGGACTATGTACAATCAAGTCTTTCATTGTTTTGAAACTAGCTTGTGCATCCTAAGGTTGAACTTCTCCGTAGTAATTCCTGTAACGGTTCAATGACAGAAGCAAAACTGGGAATGAATTTTGCATACCGGGAGGTAAGACCCAAGAAGGAACGTAAGGTTTGCAAATGTGTTGGAGGAGGAGCATTTGAAATTGCCAGGATATGATCTGGATCAGATTTTAGTCCAGCCTGTGAAATTGTATGCCCCAGAAAGGAGAGTTCAGTTTGTCTAAATTTGCATTTGGACCTATTGAGCTTGAGACCTGCATTGCTGATGCAGTTTAGTACAGACTGCAGGTTATTGTCATGCTCCTCAGAAGTATTTCCAAACATGATAATATCATCCAGATAGCACTGAACTTAACACAGACAGCACAACCATGTTGATTCTTCAGAATCAATGACATCATTTTTTGAAAGGCACTTGGGGCAGATGCGAGATCATATGGAACACGTTTAAAACGAAATAGTCCCTCATGTGTAATAAATGCTGTGAGGTCTCTGCTATCTTCATGCAAAATAACCTGGTGGTATGCGCTCTGCAAATCAAGAGTAGAAAACATCTTTGCTCCACGGAGTTCTGCAAATACTTCTTCTGTGTGAGGAAGAGGATGGCTGTCAATCAAAATAGCTTTATTTGGCTCCCTTAAGTCCACACAAAGGTGAATGGCTCCACCCTTCTTCTGCATCACTACTATAGGTGAAACCCATTCTGAGGAGTCGATCTCTTCAATAATGTCCTTTTGAACAAGTTTTCTAAGTTCCTCTGAAACAGCGTCCCTGACTGAAAATGGTAAGCGCTGTAACTTCTGTCATACAGCCATCACATTATTCCACATTTTAACTTTATGCAGAAACCCATAAGCACAGCTGAGTTTCTCCTCAACTTGGTGTTGGGTCCCAGCTGAAACTGGTGTGTGTACTGCAAGAGTGCTTTGCTGAGGAAGATCAATTCGTCCATTAACTACCCTGAGATTGAAAGCAGCCAATAAATCTCTGCCAAGGATAGGAGTGCCTTTGTGGACAACGTAGAACTCTGCAGTTACACAGCAATCACCAAAAGTAACTATTACTGGCAGGCAGCCATGTACTGGAATATGGTTTTTCAAATAGCACACCAAGTGAAGTTTGGGTTCAGTAAGAGGCACATCTTTAAAGTAAGGCAGATAGATGGAATCAGGTAGTATAGATACTGCTGAGCCAGTGTCCAACATTAGCTGAATAGAGTGTGGTTTACCTGAGGGTATGTTGGAAACATTTACAGTGCACTTTATCTGTTCTGGAATATGTGTAGTAGTGATTTTGTCCACGCTCAGCACAGTAACATCTGGCATTGTAACTGCATGCACCTGTTGATTGAACTGGCTACTGCGACATATTTTAGCAAAATGTCCAATCTTTTTGCAGTGATCACACTGAGCTACTTTTGCTGGACATCCTGTGTAGCTTGCAAGGTGTTGTGGGGATCAACAGCGAAAACATGCTTTTACTGTATTTTTGAATTTGGTGGTTTTTCATTAGTTTTCCTCTTGCAATTGTGTGTCTGCAGTGGTAGTGAACTTTTCTGCAAAGGACTCACAGCCTGGACTGTGCCTCCTGTATCCATGCTCATTATTTTGGCTTCAGCTGTAGCTGATTCAATCTGAATAGCAATGGTTATTGCTTTTCCTAGTGTAAATTGTGGTTCTAGAAGTAAGAGTTCTCTTACATGAAGCATGGTTGTTTTCTCAATGACCTGGTCTCTAATCATCTCATCTGCCATATTCCCAAAGTCACAAATTACAATCAGATTTCTCAGGGAAGCAATATACTGCATTATAGTTTTTCCTGGTTTCTGCTCACGCTGGCGAAATCTGTAGCGATTAGCTATTACATTCACTTTTGGCACAAAAAAATTCTTTAATGCAGTGAGTGCAGTCTCATATTTATCATCTGCAAGGGGAAAAGTGTAAAATATACGCTGCCCTTCTGCTCCAAGGCAGTGGATTAGCAGAACATGCTTTCTTACTTCAGAAATCTCTGTAGCACTGATTGCAAGCAGATAAGTCTCAAACATATGGATCCAGGCAGTAAAAGCAATTGGAGGCTCACCTGGGCTTTTCAGAAAGGGTGCAGGCGGGTTCAGAGGCAGAAGATCCATCATCGTCGCCAGAATGTTGTATCAACCAGGCAAGGTACTAACAAGCTTCAACAGGACTTTATTTTCAAAGTGGAAACCTCTTTACCACGCTGCTGCTGCACCCTTTGTAGCTTTCTCCCAGCCTCTCAACTCCTCCCCCGTCCTTCCTGTTTCCTCTACTTTCAGACTACCAACAGCCAGTGCTCCCAATTCTAATAATTACAAGCAACATCTAAACACCACTGGAGCAAGCTCACTATGGGGCGAAAAAGCACTAATGAGAGAGAAATAGCAATGTTTGAGGCCTGTACCTGGCCTGGGTCACAATCACTCCATAATTGGATTATAACCCCTCTAAGTCAACGAGGCATTGAAAACACATCCCAGCAGCACAAGGAAAGTTAGAATAGTGCCCAAGATAACAGTAGTCTGATCCTGCAAGCAAATTTAGATTTTAGTCAACAGGGTAGATTAGAGTAATTAAAGGGTCAGTCATATTCCATATAAACATCCACCCATCATCTATATGTTGCTCATCCCAGACAATGGAGGTAAGAGGAATGTGACGGGTGTGCATCACAGCTTGTCCCCATAGCTTGGAGTACCTTTACTGCTACTTCAATTAGCTTCCACTGCTCTGAACCATCATCTTTGATTTTGCTCATGGGCTTCCTGTCCTTAAATGCATCATGTTCAGATTTCTTGTCTGCACATTTGGTGCCCTGCTTAATCTCTCAGCAGAGATACACGTAGCAATCAGTTCTTCCTATTCTCTCTTCACACCATACACTCCACCCAGCCCTCACTATTTACTTTCCCTTCCTGTTCTTTTCCGCTCTCAGCTTTGTGCCCTCTTCCCAGTTAGGTGCTGAGAACCTGCAACTCCCATGATTTCTTTTGATGGGATGGCTTCAAAAGGGGATGTAGGGGCCCAGTAACTATCAAACGCAGGCCTCAACTACCCTTTCTCTTCTCCATAAACTCACTATTCCCACAAATCCTTTCTTTCCTAATCTCCGCACACCTCTCTCCCAGGCTTGAACTGTTGCCCATGTTTGACTTTTGTTACCATTATCCTTAATTTAAGGCAACTATTCTCAATTCATAAAAACTATTTGCAAACTTGGACCTTCAGATGTTTCACTGCTACTAGTTACCCAAATAGCAACAACTGCCAACAATGCCCAATTTCATCTATGACTAGCCAGGAGACTCTTCCCTTTTTGACAAAGGCAGACTTCATCATGTTGATCCATGTATATGTGACCTCCAGGCTTGATTACTGCCATGTGCTGTATCTAGTGGTGCATGTGGATAATCTAGAAGAATCTCTAGCTGGCATAGGATGTGTCAGCCCATCTCAGAAACAAAATAACTCTGGTGCTACTGGTGCAGCATTTGCTCTCCTTAGGCTTCTACGTCAAACTCAAAGGCCTGGATACAAATTCTCTGTGGCACCCCCTTTCCACTCGGCATACCGAAGAAGTAGAGACCATCAAGCAGATACTTAGCTCTCCCTGATTCTCAAACTGGTCTAATTCCAGCCCCAAAGTAATTTAAAGCAACTTAGTGGCTGTTCTAAATGACACAAGCTGGTAACAGCTCCCAAGGTGCCATTTGTCAGCTTATTATACCCAGAGCGCAGTAGTATTGTGACTATGCTTCTCCAATTCAGGGGCATGGAGAAGGAATTGCATGTAAAGCCATTATACCAGGTATACACCAGTTTAAGGTTCCCCATGCCAAGGGAATTCTGGCATGGCCGAATCTGACAAGTTTCTGATACTTTTGCATTGTTCCAGAAGTGTAAAGAGTCCAGAAAAGGAGGAGAAATTATGGTCCCTTGGTCTTGATCTTCAAAGTCCAACCTCTCTCAAAGACCAACTCTCTTCATCACTATAACCGTTCCAAACTGCAATCAATGGAACAAATGGAACTGTCAATAAAAGTGAAACGCATGAGAGAGGGGGATAGAGCTTTCATGGCGGCCCAGAGCTGTGGAACATCCTGCCTCAAGATGACAATGAATCTGTTTCCTTCTTAACACAATGATGAACCCATTCCTTTACCAGAGCTTTGCCACCATTCTAGCCACTTCCCAAGGGGAGAAGAGACAAAAGGAAATGCGTGTAGGGAAGGAGGAAAAAATCCTTCTAATGCAATAGATGATTCTGAAGAAAAAAGAAGTTGAAGAATGTATCTAGGCAAGATAAGCTCTAAATATTGTTATGTGCTATTATTTAAGTTCCTTATCTATATAGTTTGAGGTGGGGTGGGGAGGAAAGAAAACAAAAGATCTCGGCCAGAACCTCAGCTGCTGTAAATCCAGCATAGTTCCATTGACTGCAATGGAGCTATGCCAATCAATAACAGTTGAGTATATGGCCCAAATTGTTTTAAACTTTGCTGGCTTTAATTTTCGAACCACTCACATAGTACAGTGAGTGTGGGACAGAAGGATGGATGAGATAGATTGTAAATGCCTTGGGGCTGGGTCTTGTCTTATTTGTCTTGCACGGTGCTGTGTTCGTTTGTGGTGCTATGTGAATGATAAATAAAAAATGTTGTCTTTGGAAGAAAACATAGTTGGCATCGGAACAACACTTCAAATGATAACTATATGTTTTTTTCTGATTCATAGTTTCACATTTGTGGATTTGGATAGGTGCTTCTTTGTTCTTTTATAAATTAATTGTATTTGTTTTGATAAGCCTTGTCTTTTTGATGGGCAGGGGATGCAGGGTGAAAGCACACATAGCATGTTTACTCTTTCCTCCTTGGTCCTGTGGAAGGGCCATATTTTTCTATCACTATCACTTGTTGGCCTCCTCTTGACCTGTGCCCGTTGCACGTCTCTTCTTACCTGAGATTGTAAAATCTGTCTAATGAGACAAACATCAAGTCCAGCTTCGGGCTGTCCACCTCATCCTCATGAAGCTAATCCAGTTCTGTTCTGTTCTATTTAGGATTTATGTTCTGCACCATACACCATAGCATAGTACTCCAGTGGGAGTAGGAGCAGACTTGAACAATGTTTTGCTTAGAGAACACAGCTTGCTTTCCTTTTCTCTGCTGCATTATAGAGAACAATAACTTGTTCCTCAATCTTGCCCCCATGCTCTACCCTGCCTGCTGATTGTTTAAAAGAGCACTACAATTTAATGGAAATTCTATTACAAATAAACTATTTCAACCAGACAGGAGTGCACACTACTCAGTAGCAACGGTTAAATTGCAAAGATAACAAGTTTTCCTGTAGCCAGCAGTTCTTTAAATAGCCGGTGTTCCAGATATGAGAGATGTCAAGAAAGACAAAGAAAACAGCAGTCTAATACTACAGAACCAGAGAAAAACACACTCTGAAATTAACCTCCACCCCAGGTAAGACACTGACATATTGAATGAACAAAATTAATAAAGACAACTATGGATTAGTTATGTTAAGTTAGTTTGAAGATCCACAAAATAACCTAGTTTATCAACATTGCTGGATATTACATTGCAAACTAAAGGTTATTTCGTCAATTATGGAGACTGGAGATATGATTTTTCCTGCACTGTTCTCTGTTCATATTAATACTGAGAAACTTCTCACATGCAAGTTGGGAAGCTTTTTATGAACCTCTGCTGAATGCAGATTTGATAAACAAACTTTTGACTCCAAAGTCTTCCTATTTTTTCCTCACAAAGGATTTTAAAATGGGATCTTATTCACTTCAGAAAAATCTTGATAGACCTGATCAGTAAAGGAAGGTGAAATCCCTCAGCAATTGATCATCAAAATGAAACTCTCTTCTTTTTTTCTGCTACAGGCAAACTAGCTCCTTCTTTGGGAAAAATGGTCTGTACAGTGAACAAGTTTATAGTCTACTGTTGACAATTTTTGGTGAGCTGTCTATTCTGTTTTAGCATTATGCAACTGTTAGTCCATCTGCTTCTGCCCACTTTGGCATACTGAAAGTTTGTTGTTATTTTTACCAAAAGTAACATCATTGGTTTTGACATGAAGGGTTTGAGTGATTATTTTTTTTTTTTTAGAAAAGATCAAAATGAGGATGATTTGTTATTATTCTTTAGGAGAAATAGGTATCACTTGTACAAGCTGTCTAATTTTAAGAACTAAGGGAAAAGTTCCCTTACCCGTATGCACTGTGATCCATTTGCCTTATGTTCTTTCCTTCTGCCCAGACTGTTTGTGCTTTGGGATATGTCTGTGCTGATACTGGGAAGTGTGACTGGAGCAAGTGAGGACATACCTAAGCTAGATCAAAGCTTGCTCAAGTAAGCAGTGAAGCCGCGGTAGCATGGGTGGCTTCACAGGCTAGCTCTGCCCACTCAGGATTCTTGAGTACATACCAAGACTCCACTGCAACTTACACTCGAGCTTACTTAGGTACCTCTACAGGTGCTCCATTCACTCCTCCCGATTGCAGTGTAGACACACCTTCAAATAAATGTTTGTTACTTCTGTCAGATTTTGAAGAACTGTGTGGGGTTTCTAGGCACAGCCTCACCATGCTCAGCTTACATCTTGTAAGGACCAAAACAGACAACGGAGAAAGCATACATAATTGTTAAGACTTGACTTCCATGGGTATACCGTATTCTTGCTTAGTTAGCATTTTGAATGGTTTCTCTTGTAAATATACTATCTCAAAGCCAGTTGGAGCAGAAAAGAAAGGCCAGCCAACTACCACTCTTTTAGAACCATTTCCCCAGGACTCTCGGCCCCCAACGCTGCCCCTATTGAAGTCAATAACAAACCTTCCCATGATTTTAGTGGTGTGGGATGGGGCCCTATGATTTTAATATCTAACAATTCCTACTGAATTCTAAGCTTCTCTGCTTTTAGTACTTATTTATGTATATTTCCTCTTTTCTTAGTGGAGGGTCATTATGAGGTACTTCAGAAGTCTCACTTTGCCTTTCTCCTAAGTACAAGAGACACAGATAATTGGTTCTCAGAGATTCCTTTCAGCTATATTTGCATGGGTTTTTTTACAATTATTTAATGATTGTCTAAAATGGCTTGCTTGAACTAACCCAAGAACTGGATTCTTCTGCCTTCTGTATTCTAAGTGGTTCACAGTAAGTGTTAATTTAAAATTTCTTAGAAACCTGTTATTCATTGGCATATCTTCTTAAAAACCCCAGCAGAGGGCTTAATTAGTATATTGACTATAGTTGAAAAATTCCTTGTTATATCACAGGATTTCTTTCTTAGAATTAATTTGTAGCCTCTATTATAAATTTCAGATTATACTGCTTTTTGCTTAAGGCTCAAATGAAACCAAACACTTACGGTTCATGGTCTTAATCCAATTAAACACATTGTGTGGTCAGGATTTCCTAAAGTGACCCATTCATAACCCTATTGAATTGAAAAGGATATGTGTAAATTGACATTTAACTTAACTCAGAGACTTCTGACTTTTTTATCTGGCATCTTGATTGGCACCACTGAGCATGTGTATACACTCTCTCCACATAAGACAACAGTTCCTCTCTTTTACTCCATCTCTCTTCCTACACAGGGCATATGAAAGAATGTAGGTCACACTGACAGGATAGGAGACTGTATTTTGGAAAACAGTGACTCTGAGAAGGACACAGTGGTGATGCTGGACAACTGACTGAACATGAGCTCCCAGTGCAATGTGGATGGGGAATATGGTCACCCTAGATATAGAAGAACTTAAGACAGAGAAATAGATCAATTTTGTTTCATACATTACAGGGAATAGTCGTACATCCATGCCTCCGGTATAGCTTGCAAGCCCCTTCTACTCCTGTAGTGCCTCTGCACGGCCCATCCTGATGAATAACTTCACAGCATATCTCACTGGTTTGTCCTTGGCCTTTTTGAGTAAGACCAATCTCTGCCTCCTAGTCACCTGCCTCAGTTTAACATCTTCCATAGTGAGGACAGCCTAAAAGGGATGTAGAGGAGATTACTATCTAGCTTGCCTCCAATGCCCGCCATGCCCCTTTACACCTCCAACACCTTAGAAGCACATCCAGCATGCAAACAAAACTTCAAAAACAAGTCTGGAACACCGGATAGATCCAAATTAACCTGATTTTAGTTTTCCAAACCCATTCTGAATTTCCCTACCTCCAACTTTTCATAAAGTAGACTACCTACATTACTCAATTTCAAACCACTTCACGTATGTCTGTAGGGGAGATTTAATCCAAAACTTTTTGGTACAAGGCAAGTAACTTGCAGAATGCAAGTCACTCCAGTAGCATGTGCATAGAACCCCTGTTTTGTTTCAAATTGCATTGTGTGAAAACATAGCAACAGTTGCATTGTGTGAACACAGCAACAGCTGTGAACTGAGGGCATTCTCTGAAGGAATCCCATGGTCCTTTGCTTCTCTGCTGAGCAGTGTGTATCCCAGGATTGTTTTCTCTGTGAATTGTACAAAGCCCAGTGGATCAAAAAATTTTTTTAAATCCCATGTTTTTGGTGTCACCACACCATACTTCCTTTCTGGGCTGGCTTGCGCCATTTTCAAATTGCTGTTGACCAGGATCAACGCATAAATGCTCTGCACCACTGTGGTGGTTGTTGGGATGCAGACATTGCAAGCACTGGAGTATTATGTGGGGTGGTTGAAGTTTTAGGTACTCTATGTGCTTTTGTAAAACTCTATGAATTGTTTCAGCTTTATTTTTAAGGAGTTTTTTGTTAAATGCAATGAATACTCATAATGGATGTACTGTAAATGGTTTTATTGTGAACAAACAATAAAAACTAATAATAAAGTTTGAATGAAACCAATGGAAAAATAATCTTTGTATATGGAAATACATTTAACTAACCAATCTTCTTAAGTAACCAAATATACACAAACCTTTCGTTACTGCAACAGTGCAAACAAAACTTGAAGTGCAACAGTAAGAATATTTTAAACACAACTTTTTGTGGGGCTGCATAAACTTGAAGGTGAGTATACACCTTGCCATTGGCTCTTTTTGTACGCATGACCTCGGTCCTGGGGAGAGTGCATGTATTCTAGGGTCGTTCATTCATAAGCCAATAGCAATTTGAAAATGACGCAAGCCAGCTCAGAAAGGAAGGATGGTGTGGCAACACAAAAAACCATGGGATTTAAAATTTTTTTTTTATCCATCTGGCTTTGCACAATACACAGCGAAAACAATCCTGGGATACACACTGCTCAGTAGAGAAGCAAAGGACTATGGGATACCTTCAGAGAATGCACCCAGTTCACACACAACTGTTGCCATGTGTTCACACAATGCAATTTGAAACAGAACAGGGATTCTATGCACATGCTATTGGAGTGACTTGCATTCTGCGAGTTACTTGCCGTGTATCAAAAAGTTTTGGATTAAATCTCCCATACAGACATGTGCGAAGTGGTTTTAAATTGAGTAATGTAGGTTGTCTACTTTATGAAAAATTGGAGGTAGGGAAAATTCAGAATGGGTTTGGAAAACTAAAATCAGGTTAATTTGGATCTGTCCGGTGTATTTCAAACTCTCCAAGTTAGGAGGTGAAGGTGGGAACAATGGCTCTAGTTCTGGCTCACCTGTCTGAAGTAACTCAGGATTTGAGAGTGGAATATTTTTCACCAAGACTTAAAGTTGAATGGCAAAATTAAAAAAAAAAAAACAAAACAACCAAACATTTAGTTCCTGATTGTCCCTAAATAACACAAAGGGAGTATTCATCATAGTACTAGTTAAAACTTACCCTTTGATGTGGATTTGGTTTCTCTGCAATCACCAGCTCTTACTTAATGTGACACCCCTGGCAATACTCTCGTAATATCACACTCACCATCAGTCATAGATCACCATCCTGGAGCTGGAGGCTGACTACAGATATAAAGTACTATATATTCCTTTCTTTACAGCTTGTAAAACTTTGGAATTTTTTAAATTTTATAAGCTGTGGGATAGAAGATACAAATATTACCAATTTGAAAAATATTGTAGTTCTAGACTATTTGAAGGTCACTTTTACTGGGAATTAAAAACATGATCCAACGTTCACTGTCCCTATGCTATAAAAATACAGATTGTGTCCTGATATTTTTAAACAAAGTAATAACAGTGCTGTGTAATATAATATATAAATATGGTACATCCTGCAATCCTTATAAAAAGTGACCCTTGTATCTCAACAGTTATTGCTTGTACAGACATATGGGGCATGATCAGAACTCCTTACACAAGCAAAACTCCCACTGAAGAGTGCAGGAACAGGTCCATAAGCAGGAATATCAACTCTATGCAAGATATTATCACACGTAACACATAAAAATATACTTGGCAGGCTAATAAGCTGCATTTAAATATAGAGTGTATTTATAGCCCCTAAATTACAAAATATGCTGCTTTTCTTTTCCATAGACACTGTGTTCTTTGACCAGGTATGAATTATATGTGACATTGTGTTCTGAAGCTGACCTGCATTACTTTTCAGACCATTTAATCATACAGGGCTGACCAGCATTCCTTTAAAAAAAACACCTAATCAAATGCATTTCAAATACCCAAAACAGTTATTTAATCGCCATACAAGTACGAGTGTGAAATGTACAGTGTCCAAATATGCCATTTCCTCAGAGCACTGAAATAGTCAAATGTTTCCAAAATAAAACCCTTCTCTTCCTCTCCCTGAATCACACACTCCTCAGATAGTGCACAGACCATTTTAGAGTGAATTTGAGCAAAGTACTGTTCCACATAACATGGCCTCAATACAAAAACTAGAATTCATTGTAGTCAATGTTCAAGCTTCTTTTCACACATCTTAAAAACATACATTTATTTTTTAAAATTAACACTCTTCCACCTTTGGGCAAGTGTACTGAATGAGCTGTGAAATATATGAGAACACATTATGTTGCAAGGAAATTATCATGGAATACTATATTGCCTTTCATCTTCAAGTCACTGATGCAAATGTAGATCAGATCAGTATAGTAGTTACTATCTGATGGCTGTTCTATGGAATACATCAAATGGTGGTCTCAATTCCATTCCTAATGGGCCAGGAACTATAATTAGTGACTTCACTGGAAATCTCAGTATGAAGGCCAAGGAGTGAATGAACATGCAGACTGAACTACTGCTCTCAATTCCTAGAGATGTTCAGTCCAGAACAGGGTTTAGTAACATTAGTGGCTTGCGCCCCTACTGTCTGTGCTAAATTTGTTCTGCGGATAACAGTTACCAGTAATGTCAAACCAGGATTTTTTACAAGCATGAAATTCACTTTACTATGCACATCTTTGGGGCTTTTGCAGTGTTGTCTCATCTGAGACAGAAAACCCAAGTCCTGATTTATGTTTGAAATGTAAAAGCATACAGAAAATCTCGGGGGAGGGCAATGAGAAAGATATAGAGCAGGATTAGTTTAAAAGACAGGCTGGAAAATGTGTGTGAATAGTGATTAAAAAAAAATCCCAGACACTTCTGAGAAAACATGGCAGAAGAGAATAAAATTAAATTATGAAAAAGAGGGGAAAATGCATTTAAAGGAACTTTCACTGCAGCCAAACTATCACTTAGTGTATGGGTAGTGTTTTCCTGTTACATCACACTAAAATCACAATGGTTTAGCCTAGTAAGTTACCACTTGAGAATCTTATAACAAACAATTAATGGAATGTTTAAGTAGAGTGACCACCTGGCCCATGTTTGACAAATATACTATATATTCGGAAGCAAAGGCACAGCTTGTAACTGCGCTAACCCTCAATAACATGAAATAAAATAAGGTTTTCTAACAGGGAGTTAAAATGAGTTTAATGGAAACGTGTTCCATACATTGCAAGGGTGCCACCAACTCCATCTGTATCTACTGGAAGGAAAGCATGATGTGTGCTTTCCAGGTTTTATACTAAGCCAAAAACCAAGGTTTTATTTTAAACAGATGTGAACGAATTAAACCCAATATTTTCAGGTATTTTTAGTGCACTATGATGCCATGTGATTAATACGTTATACCATGAGTGCGTGTTTTCACCTTATAAGATAGCTCTTTAGACATCTATCACAAATCATGCCTGCTGTTGCCAGCACACTACAACTCTGCGCCCTGTATTGCTACTTTTAGCACATGTTGGTGTTTTTAAAAGGACCCGCTTCTGGAGTGGCGCCCGGTGTGACAGCAGAACCCCCCGAGGGAATTCCGTGAGCGGCACAACCAGGGCACGCGCCCGGCCTTTCCCGCTCTTTCCGTGCGGGAGGGCTCTTGCCAGGCGGCATGGTCCGAAGAAGGCAGGCGTTTCTGCTCAGCCCTCACCCGAGCTCACCCCTCTCAAGGAGCGATCGTTGACCCACTTGAGGAGAGGGGCATCGAGCCCTAGACAAACAAACACCCCGGCAGTTCACCCCGGAAATCTCCCCCCAGCAGCCCGGGCGGGGGCGATTCCGGTGTGTGTGTGTGTGTGTGTGTGTGTGTGAAGGATACAACGCCCGGCACCCCCTCCTGGCGTTGTCCGGTTTCAGCCCCATGCCCAGGGGCAGCGGAGCCGCACGGCCCCGGCGTCGGGGACGGAGTAGGAACGGGGCGCCCCGAGCTGCAGCCGGGGTCTCTGTCCCGTGGGGGGGGAGAAAGTGCAAGAAGCACGAGCGTGCGCGTGGGGAAGCTCGCGGGAGGCGAGGGCGCAGGGGAGCGGGCGGAAAGGCGAGGACGGGCCGAGCGCGGGCGGGATGGGCAGCTGGCGGGGCTGCGGGCGGCAGGGGAGTGGGCGGGGAGCTCGCGGCGGGCAGCCTCACGCGCCTCCGCCCTGCCTGACTCCCCCCCTTCCCCTTCTTCCCGCCCGGCGGCGCCTCGCCTGCTCATCACGTGGCGGCTCTCCCCAGCCCCCCGAATTCCCGGCGTGGGGAATGGCCGCGGCGTGACTGTGACGCAAGCAGCGGGCGGCAGCGTCCCCGAGCTCGCCCGGGCCGCGTTCTGCCGGAGTCCGAGCGGCGGCAGGAGCGGCGCGAGCCCGGCCCCGCGGAGCAGCAGCAGCACTGTGGCCGGCAGAGCCCCGGGGTGAGTGAGCGAAAGTTCCCTCGAGCCTGGGCCAGCCAGAGCCCCGGGGAAGGGGGCAGCGGAGGCTGCGGCTCCAAGTTTGCATTACGGGGGCCCCACCCCCCTTCCCTCGCCGCGGTGCACGGCGAGGCGGATTCCGGGCATCGCATCCCTTCTGGCAGCCCAGGCAGGGCACGGCGCTGTTTGTCTCCGGGAGAACAGCGCCTCGGCGGCCAGGGGTTAGGACAGACCCGGTGTCTCTATAGTAACGCTGCAGCCAAGGGGTTGTTTTAGCAGGGAGATGGTTGACACACAAGAGGCAGCAGCTTCCACCGCTACCTTATGGGGCATCGATGTTCCTCCCCCCACTCCCTTGGCTGGCATCCTGTCTAGTATTGCCGCTTATTGTGTCTTCCTTTCAACGAGCCACTTCGTGAAAAACGGGCACGGAAAAAAGGCAGCATCACATACAGGGAGAGGTGGCGGGTGGGGTGAAACCAATACACAATAGAATAGTGTGGGAAGTGCCTGCTACCCCCCCGAAATCCAGTATTCAGGACTTGGACATCCTCAGCCACCTCTCTTGCTGGGTTACAGTGTGCTTTGGTTTTGCTGCTTGCTGAAATGTGGCTCCTTTGCTTTCCTCTCCTGATGACTTTCATCTGCAGGTGGTAAGTGAGGTAAAGGGTTATTGTGGCTGTTGTCGAAATGCCAGGCTGTGTTTATTTTAAACACAAAACAAAACAATGAAAAGGGAGAAGAAAAATTAGGAGGACGTTACTGGCAGCCACACAGTTTCCACAGGAAATGCTAGCATTCTTTGCTGAACTCTGCTTGCGGAGAAGAAATCGGTTTCAGAAATAACTATTGTTGACAATTTTCAGTGTTCCTTGAACTAAATCCTGAAATATAATAGTCTGTTCCTGTGGTATTTTGGCTTGCCTGTGAATAGCTGGTGAAAAAGGAGGAATGCTCCTGTTGTTTCCCTTTTAAAACAAGAAACAGAGCCCTGTACTTCTTATCAGCATATGATTGACAGGTATCAATCAAGGAAGAATAGCACCCAGCTCTGTAAAGAAAGACAATGACAGCAGAAATAAAGCAGCAAAGAGTCTTGTGGCAGCTTATAGACTAACAGACGTACTGGAGCGTAAGCTTTCGTGGGTGAATACCCACTTCTTCAGATGCATCTGAAGAAGTGGGTATTCACCCACGAAAGCTTACGCTCCAGTACGTCTGTCTGTTCTATAAGCTGCCACAGGACTCTTTGCTGCTTTTACAGATCCAGACTAACACGGCTACCCCTCTGACAGCAGAAATGAAGAGCCTCTTCTCTCCCCTATAAAGTGGAGCCAGCCCAGGGTTGTGTTTTCCAGATGAAATTAGGGTTTTATCTGAGGGATTTAATTAGAGCTAAAGCATATACACGGTGTCAGTTCACCAAAGTGCCACTGTAAAAATCATTTTCTATGAAATTTGAAGCCAATGCAAATTTATTTGTGTTCTGTTCTCAGCCCAGACATCCCTTATGGGAAAATGGTTTTAAACACTGTACATATTTTACTGGTACATATTGATAGTTAAAAGAAAATTTAAGAAAAGTTTGCTGTTTTTATACCATAACGAAATATTAGTAGAAACTGCATTTATTTAGTTCTAAGAACAGTAACTACAGGTCTATCTGATAGAAGGACTGCATCTTAGATTACAGTTAAATTAATCCAAGGCTACTCTAATAATACAGGGTTGAAATTTACAAACTGTTTACTCAAGCTGATATCAATGGGAGTCCTTGTACCAGTAAAAACAACTTGGATGAGTAAGGGCTGCAGGGTCAGGCTCTTAGCATATAAATTAGCTCTGAAATATACTAACGCTTGATTTCAGAGTTGCCAGCTCATATTTGATGTTTGACTTGAAGCCTCAGCACATGGAGACAATTGATTGTGAGCTTTATTTATTTATTTATTTTTTACATAGAGAGTTAGGGCTTGGCAACAGAGGCAGGTAATGTGCACTATAAGGGTGTGCATAGATCAGTTAATGTGCATCACATTAGTGCACTGTAGAAATCAGAAATCACACCCTTGTAGTGCATATTACCCCACCATGTACAAAGCCCTAAGTTTCTAGCCTTATGGTTGCAGAGAAAAGCTTGGAAATATGATCCCAGTGCACCCTAAAGATTCCAAAAAAACAGAAGGCAAATAAAAACAACCCACATTTTATTAGTCTTTAAAATCTCATGATTTTTAAGCCATGATTTTTGAAGGGCCTGACTCATGATTTTTAAACATTAGGGTTGGCAGGTACTGTCTCTTACTTCCTTTGAAGTCCATGGGAGCAGGATCAGATCCTCCAATTGGAAAATAAAAATAATTCCACTTGGTGCAGTTAGGCATGATCCTGCAAACGTCGATTTCTCTGGTCAGTCCAATGGCACGAGGTCCAATAGCAAACTTTTATAGGATCTAAGTCAAGTCAGTAGGACTACTTGAGTAAATAGGTTGAGCACTGAGCATTATTTAACCCAAAGTATAGAGAAAATATTTTTTTTCATTATTAGCCTTTTTAGTTAGAAAAATGCCATTTGTAATAGAGCTATACAAACAGGCTACTCCTCTTTGCCCAATCATTAACTCGGTCAGAGCCCAGCAACTAAAAACATATTTCAGATCTTTATGAATTGCCATGTAAATCTTCCCTGCGTCTTTGAGCTAGGGAAAGCAGATGTGCTTTGCAGCATGCCCTGAAGGTTTATGAAGTCTAACTGTTCAGAATGAGGGAATGGTGGAGGGCGAGATCCAAAGCTGAGTGACCCTCACAGAGAATATCCTGCTAGATGCCTTCGTAAATGAGTGGGTTTGTGGCAAGTAAGTTAGATGTTAGGTAATGCTCTCATTTGAAATAATTGTACAACAGAGTCTGCTGTTTGATAGTGATTCTCCTGAAATGGGGAAAAATCATGAGAGTATGACCTAGCTTCTTTTGGGCTACATTTTGCCTTTAAGGTACAGAAAGCTCTGTCTAAGACAGGGGTGGGCAAACTTTTTGCACAGAGGGCCACATCGGGGTTGCAAAACTGTATGGAGGGCCGGGTAGGGAAGGCTGTGTCTCCCCAAACAGCCCGGCCCTGCCCCCTACCTGCCCACTCCCAGTTCCCCCCACTGCCTGCCCCCTCAGAACCCCCAACCCACCCAACCCCCCTGCTCCTTGTCCCCTAACCACCCCCTTCTGGGACCCCCACCCCTAACCACCTCCTGGGACCCCACCCCCTATCCAACCCCACCTGCTCCCCATCCCCTGATCGCCCCGCTACATCCAACCACCCCCTGTCCCCTGACTGCCCCCCCCGGAACCTCCTGCCCCTTATCCAACCCACCCCTCCGCCCCCCCCCCCCGCTCCCTGCCTTTTACCGTGCCACTCAGAGCGGCAGGAACTTGCTGCCGTGCTACCCGGCGGGAGCAGCGGGCCAGAGCGCTGGCTGCGGGGGAGAGGGGACAGAACGGGAGGGGAGCTCAAGGGCCGGGCAGGACGGTCCTGTGGGCTGGACGTGGCCCGCGGGCCGTAGTTTGCGCACCTCTGGTGTAAGGAGTGGTATGTAGGTGCACCCCATCAAGTGGACCAGTGGGAGGCAGTGTGCTTGAGAGAGGCGCCTTTTAGTGGGACAGTGCTTGCTGTGGTTCCTTTTGTGTACTTTGAGGAGAACTAATTTGCAACACGCTTTTATGAGATGCAGCATACCCCCTCATGCTTCTAAACAGATCTTCTGGTCAGTATTAAGTGGGTGTAGTGGAGCAATGGCTCGGTTTTCTGCCCATCCCCCCACTTGCTCCAGAGAAAGGAACATTTTGGGTGATTCACTGAGCATCAGGAGCAGTGATCCAGGAGGCACTAACATGGTAGCATACAGGGAGGGAAGAACCTTGGTTCTCTCTGTGACTGCGTTAGCTAAGCACAATCTAGCCCTTTGATTTTTACTCAGACCTGAAATAGAGGCTTGCTGGCATGTAGTTATTTTAATAAAGTCTTTATAATGAACCAGAGTTGTCAACTCTTTGCTGTATATAATCCAGAATACTTAAGTATTTAACACTGTATGAAATAATCATTTTCACTGTCAAGATGAAAAATATGTCAAAAAGTATTTGAGAAGTGTTGTAGCTTGGATGAAGTGTGAAAACAAGTAGAATGTCATAGTAAAGGGAGCTTGGAGCCGGGCAGTGGTGGTGTTGGTGTTTTGCCAGATACAAGGTATTTCTTTGTCAAAGGGGTGAGGGATGGTTCACGTGGAGCAGGTGCATCATTAAAAACACAAGGAAATAGTCCTGCAACAACAGGACTGTTATCACTATTAAAATAGGATACATGCATCAGATACATTATTGATCCAGGTGTCACAGAGGAGTTCTTTGCTGGTGGGGAGAAACAGGCACATAAATAGTCTGGTAGAAATTCCAACAGCTGTTTATCTGTCTTGTAATTTCATCTTCAAGTGTAAAGTTACCAGTGATATACAATATTAAGAAGCTACAGTTACCAAAAATAGCTGATTTATGCATTTCAACTTTCACAGGTTGGTCAGTATGGAGATCATCCTTTGCTATGCACAGGTCTTATTCTTGTTTTTTAAAGAACAGTTTAAGAAGTACGTAAATGCACCAAATTTGTGTTCAAAATAGTTTTGTAAACAACACTATTGTGCTTTTAACAGCATTTTGTATTTTTCTATATTTAATTTTAAGATGTAAATAGGTTATTCTAAACTGTTCCTTTATCAATATTTCCCCCCCCCCCCTTGCATGTTTTCTTGTGCATGCTAGACTGTTGGCCTTTTCTCTTTATCTGTATAAAGGGGAAAAATTGTTATTCTAAACACTAACTTTAATCAAATGCTATTATTGCTGCTGTTGTACATTCAGATATTGTTCTTAAAGCATATTCTTTAATTAAGCTGAGTACTAACCTATCATTTTGGAAACTCATGTTTTGAGCATTGGATACAATATAATATTTGTGCTTGTTGCTAGGACATGGGCAAAAACTGTTCTTTTGTTACAAAAAGGAATGATCAGGAAATGGATGTATGCTTAACACCATTATTTGGTTTATTTTGACTTAAAACAGATTTAAAATGAGATGTAAATGCATTTTACAATCGCTAGTAAAAAAACAAATTTGAGTTTATACTGTATCTTTGAACGTGGTGCATGTTTTCGCCTAGCTACAGTAGAATTGCGATAACCTGGACTTCTTGGTTAGAGCTCGATATGTTTGAATTAATAGGTGTTCGATAATAGGAGTCAATCAACAGAGACAGTATAACAGGGAAACATGCTGGCAGTTCATTAGAAGAAGAAGAAGGAAGAGAGAATCAGCTATTGAGTATCCTATTGTATAAGGCTTGTGTTATATAGCATCATGATGAAATGTTTGACTAAAGTAATTAGCTTGACATAAGCTACATGATGGTTGTTAATTTTTTTTCTCATGTATACTTTTTGTTATCTGTGCACAGCATATTAAGTGATCCTTAGGAAAAGGGGAACTGACTTTTAAAATATAAATACGATGAAGATAATTGATGATTTAAGATTCTGGCTATTAGAAAGACACTGGCAAAGTGGCTAGCCCCACAAATTGGACTACCTTTGTAATTGCCCCATACTAGAAGTCTTATCTTCAGTAATCTCTAAATCCATTTATTTTGCAAACCAGTTTTTGCTTGCTGCATCCATGTATGATATACTGTTAAAAATGTATATGGAGCAGTTCATACATTATAGGTAAGGGTACGTTTTAGTCGCAGGTGTTTTTACTAAAAGTCATGGACAAGTAGCAGGCAGTAAACAAAAGTTCATGGCCTGTGACCTGTCCATGACTTTTACTAAAATACCCCTGACTAAAACTTGGGGGGAGGGGGTTTGGAAGGGTGGCCCTGGAGGTGCTGGGGGGGCATGGCCCATGGGGGCGCTGTGGGTGCTGGGGGGGAGGTGCAACCCAGGAGGGTGCTGGTGGAGCTGGGGCAGGCTCCCTACCCGGCTCCCGGGAAGTGGCGACCCTAGCTCCATGTGCTGCCTCGTCTCCACCACGAGCCCCAGTTCTGCAGCTCCCAGTGGCTGGGAACGCGGCCAATGGGAGCTGCGGCAGCAGAGGCAGCACATGGAGCTAGGAGCTGAGGGAGGGGAGTTCCGGTCACCCTTCCAGGGAGCTCCCACCAGATAAGCACTGCTCCACATCCCAGCCCTGAGCGCCCCCCCCCCCCCCCCCCCCCGCCCACCCAAACTCCTGCTGCTGGGGAGCGGGATTGGGGGACCCAAGACTGCTCCAGCAGCGGCCGGTGCGTCTGGCCCACCAGCTGCCCGAGCTGCTCAGGTGGCCTCCAGGCCAGGCGCACTGGCCACTGTAGAAGTCACAGAGGTCACAGAATCTATGACTTCTGTGATCTCTGTGACAAACACGGAGGATAAGAGGCTGTGCATATGCTTCTGTTTGTTTAATGTTAGTCTGTCAAGCTGTACTTTTGCTAATTTGTTGATGTTATTTATTAATTTCTGGAAGCAAGATGGCTCTGTTGACAAAAAATTTTAATGAAAAGATTCTTGAAAATAAGATCTTCAGGGGTCTGACCATCTCAAGGATTAGTATGAGACTACTAAGCCTTATATCTGTTGGTCATCAGTATAAATCTGGCTTTTGTCCATTGTGACCAAACGTAGGAGTTGTCTCATAAACGTTCAGTAGCCATCGTGAAAAACATTGGTGCTGTCAGTTTAATTCTAAGCAGATAGCTTTTCACATCAAAATTGGCACCTTGAAACTGGTATTCTCATTACAATAAATCAAAGGCATAAATCATAGGCATAAATAATGAACTACCAATTCACCACCGAGAAGTAGTTCCTGAGGGTCTTAGCATATTAGTAAATAGTATATTGAAATTTATACTGTGATTTCCCATGTTGTACCCAATTTGTGGATAAATTGACCTGCAGTCTATCTACATCTCTGATCATTTCATTTAAAATCAGTGGCTCCTCTTACTCTAGGGGCCCCTTCAAACCATCCTCCAAGCTCCATGGTGTTTCTCTTCTCCAAACCGCTTCTGTGGACCTTAGTAGTGCTATGAGAGGTCTCCCCTAACCATTTACCAGGGAGTATGAACTGAGACAAGGGCTTCTGTGCACCTGCAGTTCACTTTTGAACATGCGTCTAAGTTAGACAAGCATGCTTGAGCACTGCACCTTTGGTGTGCATTTTGGCTGTGATTCAGCAAAGCACTTAAACACACGTGTCTTTGTTCAGCAAAGCACTAGAGTAGTAGTGGTTTCTGGATTATGGGATTCTTTGGTGGGGGGAACTAAAAAAAGTCTGTGGCAAATTCAGGTAAATTAAAAAAATAGTTGGTATTAGTTATTAAATAAAGCTTTGGGTGTGGGGGAGGCATTGTAGACTGGGACAACTGTTGAGGTTTTTGGTTTTGAGGTTTTTCAAGGGGGCATGAGAGATGGGTTTTGGTACCTATGATGCATGAGAGGCTTTGGGTAGCTCTTTTTTTCTTTCCAGTTTTAGGCCAATGCAAAAATAAGTTTGGAGTGAGAGGTCACGAATTCAGCAGCTGCCCCACAGTATACCATTCCAGGCTCTGCCACGGCATCCAACAGGGATGGATAAGCATGTTACTGATAGTTTGAGGTTTCTACTGAAATTATCGGCATTGCAGTAGTTAGTACTCGTGTGGTTGCTTACATTATCATTTAGGCTCATGAATTAACACCCCATGAAGCTGAGAATGGGAACGTTTGACACCTCTCTTAAGGCATGTCTTCACTAGCAACATTAAAGCACTGCCGTGTAGTCGTGGCACCAGCTCTCCCAGCGCTATAAAAAAACCCACCTCCATGAGGGGAGTAGCTACCACGCTGGGAAACTTGCAGCACTCAGGGGGGTATTTTTTCACACCCCTGAGCAAGAAAGTTGCAGCACTGTAAAGTGGCAGTGTAGACAAGGACTAAGTATTATTGTGTCATGTTCCCTGTAGCCTTTGAAAACTGCATCAGTGTACATTTGGTTCCTGTATGGAAATTTTTCTTCAAAACCATAAGGGGTAGAGATTTTTTTATATAAAAGTTTAGAACCTGGAGTACAATTATGCAGCAGTTTCAAAAAGGGCAATTATATCACTATTTATGAGGGAACATAAACACATGGTCTTGACTAAAGTAGTGACTTCAACTATACTGAAAGAACCTGTATTTATCTCATTTTATAGAAATGTTTATCTTTTTTGTATATATCAGGAAAGAGACCCACATTATAAAGAGCTGACTTGTTTTTTTTTTGTTGTCAGTCAAATTCTCTGTTGTTAAAGTGTACCATATTCTTAGTGCTGGAATTTTTTTTCAAAAATATGGTATTTCGATATGCTGCTGTTTAAGACACTTCTTTATGGCTATAATATTTGACATTAATAGGTCATACACCAAAATTTAATATGGAAGTATTTGTAATGGAAATATGTTTGCCCTTCCTCCCATAAAAAGACCGCCAAATGTAATTTAAGAAAGTTAAGGCAGAAACCATAGTTTCTAAGGATGAGGATGAAACAGAAAAAAAGTGAGCTTGTGTAAATGTTCCATGAGCCACAAAAATATATTATGCAAAAACTATGGTGATAAATCAAAAATTAAGAAATAGGATGCAACAAGATGTGTTTCTGTGAAATAACACATGCTTTGGTGACAGAAGGTGAAGCTGAGCTTTTCAGGCTGGTGAAATGTCGCAGCTTGTTTATATGCCAAGATAAAAATATTCTCTTTAGATAAATGACTAAATAGAAATAAATTCATTATTTTCCCCCATTCTTCCTCAAATTGCAGCTGTGGTTAAAAAAAAAAAAAAAAAGAAAGGCGATTGTAAAAATGTTACCTTATTGCTTCCATTACCTGCTGCTCAAGGAAAAATAGCAGCACTGTTTAGTGGATTAACTAGGAGCAAGGAATTCCTAATGCTGGCTCTGACTGATTTTAAGGAAGTCTTTCTGCCTCAGTTTACCCATTAGTAAAATGGAGAAAACCTGACCAGTGTACTGAATTTACTCATTATAAAGGGTGCTAATAGCAACATCTGTTTCTAATGTGGGGAGCTGATAGAGACCTAACACTTAGTTGTCTAACACTTTCCATTAGAAATGACTCTTGCAATACTGTCTTGAGAAGCTCTGTCACTTCCATTGTTTGCAGTTTGGATCATTGAAATTCAGCATTAACATGGCACTGAGATCTTTCTTTGGTCCATGAAATATGTCTCATGAACAAAGTCCTTCTTTGGCCCATGAAATTCCATTCAATTTTGGCTGATGTATAAACTTTTGAAAATTGCTGTTTTCTTTCAGTTGCATTGTCAGCAAAATTTTGGCAGCATGTAAAAATAATAACTGAATATGAACATTGTAATGAAAGGCCGGGCCCTTGCAGCACCAGCAGCACACGCTGCACTGAGATCCCTGGAAGCAAGACAGTCTCCGCAGGAAGAAGTTGGAAAGAGTTGGCGGTGGTCCATAGTTAGAGCAACAGCCTGGTATTTTGTGGACCTACATTCAGTTTACTGCTCTACCACAGATTTCCTTTGTGATCTTGGTCAAATCTCTTATGTCTAGATTTACAAAGGCATTTAGGTGCCTAAATGTATAGAAGGCATCTAGTGGGATTTTCAATAGTGCCTAAGTAGGTTAGGCCACTGAACATCTATCTGCATCTTTAGGTGCCTAAACTCTTTTTTAAATCTGGCCCTCAGCCTCTCTCTTTGTACCTCTATTCCCCATTTGTAAAATAGAGATATAGCATTCCTCTTCCTCATAGGAGTGTTGTGAGGATAAATGCACTGAAGATTGTCAGATACTCACATATTCTATAGTAATGGGGATCATGTAAATACCCTAGACAAATAAGATAGAGTGGAGGAGAAAGAACTGCACTGCCCCCCCCCCCCCCCCCCAGCAATCTTTCCCTCTGGAGGTGCTAGGTGGGTAAGAAGCTCCCCCACTTCCTGGAACAAGGGAAGAGAGAGGGCCAGGCCAGGCTCCCCTCCCAGACTCAGCAAGTCACCTCAGCAACCCATTCCACCCCGCACCCGGGGGAATGGCCTTTTGCTGCCAGCTAACATAGTTAGTCCTATATTTCAAGTCATGCTCAGCTTAAGGGAACAAATTTTATACATGGAACTGTTACAGTTGGATTTTTTTTTTTTTTACCTTTTTCTTTAAAAAAAAAAAAAACTAGGAAATCACATACAGAATTTTTAAAGTATTGTCATTTAGGTTACAAAGTCAAATACTGGAAAGATAGGAAATGCCAGAATTAAGCCTGTGGTCCCATAATTCATACCCATTGTGTGTATACATTGTGATACAGTCTTCAATGTGCCTCTTTCAGTGCACAGAATGCACAATGCTCCTATAATGAATCAGGGTTGGGTGGTGGACAAAATTGTAAGCTGTCATGGGATAAAAAGGATGGTCCTCTCACGGATCAGTAACTGGTTAAAAGATAGAAACAAGGAGTAGAAATAAATGGTCAGTTTTCAGAATGGAGAAGGGTAGATAGTGGTATCCCCCAGGAGGTCTGTAGTGGGACCAGTACTGTTCAAAATATTCATAAATGATCTGGGAAAAGGGGTACACAGTGAGGTGGCAGAATTCTCAGATGATACAAAGCTACTCGAGATAGTTAAGTCCCAGGCAGACTGTGAAGAGCTACAAAAGGATCTCTCAAAACTGGGTGACTGGGCAACAAAGTGGCAGATTAAATTTCATGTTGATAAATGCAAAGTAATGCACATTGGAAAACATAGCCCAATAATATATATAAAAGGATAAGGTCTAAATAAGCTGTTACCACTCAAGAAAGAGATCTTGGAGTCATTGTGGAGAGTTCTCTGAAAATAGTCACTCAATGTGCAACAGCGATCAAAAAAGCTAACAGAATGTTGGGAATCGTTAGGAAGGGGATAGATAATAAGACAGAAAATATCATATTGCCTCTATATAAATCCATAGTATGCTCACATCTTGAATACTGTATGCAGATCTGGTTGCCCTATCTCAAAAAAGATATATTGGAATAGGAAAAGGTACAGAAAAGGGCCACAAAAATGATTAGGGATATGGAACAGCTTCCATACGAGGAAAGATTAATAAGACTGGGGCTTTTCAGCTTGGAAAAGAGATGACTAACAGGGGGATATGATAGAGGTCTATAAAATCATGACTGGTGTGGAGAAAGTAAATAAGGAAGAGTTATTTACTCCTTCTCATAACACAAGAGCTAAGGGTCACAAATGAAATTAATAGGCAGCAGGTTTAAAACAAACAAACGGAAGTATTTCCTCACACAATGCATAGTCAACCTGTGGAACTCTGCCAGAGGATGTTGTGAAGGCCAAGACTATAACAGAGTTAAAAAAGGAACTAGATAAGTTCATGGAAGATAGGTCCATTAATGGCTCGTAGCCAGGATGGGCAGGCATGCAAAACCATGCTCTGAAGTGTCCCTAGCCTCTGTTTGTCAGAAACTGGGATGGACGACGGGGGATGGATCACTTGATAATTACCTGTTCTGTTCATTCCCTCAGAAGCATCTGGCATTGGCCACTGTTGGAAGACAGGATACTGGGCCAGATGGACCATTGGTCTGACCCAGTATGGCTGTTCTTATGTAGGATCCTTGCCTCATTTGTCCTCTAAATTAGAAAGTGTTTGGATTGTAAGGCAGGGGGCTGTAGGAAGAGAAGGAGTGGTTAAGACAGGCAAATACCACATGGGACTGCTCAGTTCTATCCATGCTTCTCTTACAGTCTCCCTATGTAATGCTGAACAAGTAACTTAAGCCAGAATTTTGGCAGGTGGCTAATTGTGTGTCCTTCACTTTCTGAGTGCCCAGGTTGAGTCATTTGGGGCCTAATATATAGAAGTGTTGCTGAGCATGCATCTGAAGTCAGTGGGTGCCCAGTATCTCTGGTAGTGGTTAAGTGCATGTCTGAAGATATGGGCAGAAGATTGGGAGTCATGATGTCCTGAGTTCTGAGCTGTGTCTGACAGTGATTCCTTTGTCTCTTTGTCTCCGTTTCCCCATTTGTAAAATGAGAGTTATAATCCCCTTTTATTTCGTAGTGGAAATAAATTCATTAATGCTTGTAAGGTGTTCAGATATTATAGTGAGGACACTAATAAAGGCAATGAGGAAGTGAATCATTTTGCGTTCATTGCTGCAGAAATACTGGATTGGGTGCAGTAAATGAGGCAGGGGCTACTACTTGAAGGATGAGGAGAAACATTTCTGAATAGTGGCCCTGTTCCCTGAGTACTCGCCTGCTTGTGCACTGAATGAGGCAGAGGTCCTGTGGAAAAATAGCATGTGATGTGTAATTAAGACTGTATCTTACTGCATATGCACAGGGGGCTAAATTAAGAAAGCACGGGCAACATGAATTCAGCCATTTCCTAACTTTCTAGTGTTTGGCTTCAAAATCTAGACAAAGTTCTTCTAATGAAATTTTTAAAAAATATAATTGTTTTGAGATTCTCTAAAGCAGTGTTTCCCAAACTTGGGATGCCGCTTGTTCAGGGAAAGCCCCAGGCGGGCCAGGCCGGTTTGTTTACCTGCAGAGTCCACAGATTCAGCCCATCACGGCTCCCACTGACCGCAGTTCACCCCGTGCCGCTTCCTGCGGCCCCCATTGGCTTGCAGCGGCGAACCGCGGCCAGTAGGAGCCGCGATGGGCCGAACCTGTGGACGCGGCAGGTAAACAAACTGGCCCGGCCTGCCAGGGGCTTTCCCTGAACAAGCGGCGTCCCAAGTTTGGGAAACACTGCTCTAATGGAAGGCAAAAAGTACAAATGATTATTATTTTATTTAAGTCATGTCTGCTGCCTGCTCAAAACAAATTTGCTTGTTTGTTTTTAACATTAGCAACACTATAAAGCCAGTATACTGTAGCTGCAGAAGTACAAGCTACATTCGCAAAAAGAAAAGGAGTACTTGTGGCACCTTAGAGACTAACCAATTTATTTGAGCATAAGCTTTCGTGAGCTACAGCTCACTTCATTGGATGCATCCAATGAAGTGAGCTGTAGCTCACGAAAGCTTATGCTCAAATAAATTGGTTAGTCTCTAAGGTGCCACAAGTACTCCTTTTCTTTTTGCGAATGTAGCTTGTACTTCTGCAGCTACAGTATACTGGCTTTATAGTGTTGCTAATGTTAAAAACAAACAAGCAAATTTGTTTTGAGCAGGCAGCAGACATGACTTAAATAAAATAATAATCGTCTGCTGCCTGCTCAAAACAAATTTGCTTGTTTGTTTTTAACATTAGCAACACTATAAAGCCAGTATACTGTAGCTGCAGAAGTACAAGCTACATTCGCAAAAAGAAAAGGAGTACTTGTGGCACCTTAGAGACTAACCAATTTATTTGAGCATAAGCTTTCGTGAGCTACAGCTCACTTCATTGGATGCATCCCATGAAGTGAGCTGTAGCTCACGAAAGCTTATGCTCAAATAAATTTGTTAGTCTCTAAGGTGCCACAAGTACTCCCTTTTCTTTTTGCGAATACAGACTAACACGGCTGCTACTCTGAAGCTACATTCTCTTTCTCATTAATATAATTCAGGTAAGCTGTGATTCCAGAAGGCCACATTCCGATTTCAGTTATATAGGTGTAAATCTGGAGTAATTCCAGAGAGGTCAGTGGAATTATTCCAGATAGGGATGTAAAAGTTTAACTGGTTAACTGGTAAGCATCAGTCTTATCGGTTTCGGTTAACAATTAAACTCTGCTGCTGCCCGCATCCAGGACCCAACTGCCACCCCATACCCGGCATCCTGGTTGCTGGGCGCAGGACCCGAAGAACTCCTTAATGGTTAACTGTTTAACTGATAGAAGTTTAAAAGGTTAAACGGTTACTATTTTTAAACCCTATTGACATCCCTAGTTTCTGCACTCAGTAAGAGTCTGGAATTATCTCATTATTTATCTCATTTATTATTTTTAATGATGTCTTAAAATTAACTGAAAATAACAGTATTTAACTTTTAAACACTCCAGCAAACTCTCATACACATCCCTCTTATAGGAGGTGATGTATAAGGCTGGTCATTTGTTTATTATGCAGTGGTGTGTTTCTCTTTTTTTCCTTTGTTTATTAGGGTTTGCCAAATGATACTTACAGATGATACCTGTAATTTTCATTTTGCAGATGGCAGAGCTGACAAACTATAATGGACTAGGTTGTTCAAGTCAGAAAAAAGGAGTATACAAAAGGAGAGGAATTGGTAATAACCACATGGCAGGACAGGGAAAGAAGGATGATACAACAGACGGGACAATATGGAAAGAGACCTGATTCCAGCAGTGTTGCTGACATTCAGTGCGTTTACATGCGAGCAAGGAGATACAGAGGATTTTACACAAATTATGGATAAATTTGGGAGATACTATAACACCTGGAGATAATATTACTTAAGAGAGACATTATTTTAAATTAATAATTAATGGTAATATGAAGCAAAAATCATCTCAGTATTAGATATAGGACATGCATTTTTGGCAAGCAAATTTAGATGAGTTAAGCTCTAAATAACTTTTAATACACTGTTTTAATGTTACAATTGTAAGTGAATGCCATTTGGCATTAATTCTGTTCCCAAGATATTTTAAAAAGTGATCACACAAACCATTGCGGGATTACAAGACATTGAAATTCTAATGGATGATTATTTAATTTGGCTCAGGGAACTTAGAGAACACAATGAAAGATTTAGGGAAATGTTGCAGAGGTACCTCTCTGTGAACTTAAAAAAAATCTCAACCAATCCATGCCTCAACAGTAGCTATTTGTATTTGACATGAGTTGAGCAAAGATATTTTAATTATTGAATCAGTTAAAATAAAAGTTCTAGTTCAATTATCCATTCCACAATGTAAAATGTATCTGAGGAGACTTTTGGGGATGATTAACTTTTTACAAAATTAATTCCAGATCTGATTATGGTCAGTAAGAGAATTGCTAGATAAGGACCTTGCCTAGTATTGGGAAAACAGACAGAAACTGACATTTTATTAGTTAAATCACCATTTCAAAATATTTCAGATATAATAACAGTGTTTACCGGAACTTTTTACGTTGTTAAGGCTACAGTTTTGGCATGGAATTTTTTAGTAAATTTCATGTGTCCCCTCCTACCCCCCTGCACATGAAGTCACAGAAAGGTCAGCAAATAATGTAGTTTTCACTACATCAGTATACCCACAAGCATGATGGGGAGTGCTGAAAGGTAAAGCTGAGGGCAGGGAATTGGCGAGAAAGCCCACCCAGTATTGACCCTGTATTGGCAGCTCCTGTCGCAAAAGGCTGGGCCTGGGTTATATACATTCATCAACCATTCAGGAGGCATGGTGTAACTGACACTTTACAATATGTTTTTCATCTAGAACAAGTAATGTTTGATGTAAAGAGTAATGGCTTATGACAGAATCACACTAATTTTGGAAATTATAAATGTGAATCAAGAATTCTTTAGCATTCAGACAGTTAATTTGCTCTGCATTTTTTGACTGTACATTTAAATAGCCACACAAGCTTCTATTGTTTCATTGCTTACATTAACAGGGTACAGTTTGTGTCAGATAATTTAGGAGCACTGTAAGTTGATCTCCTGATTATCATCTAGTAGCTTGCCTTCCGTGTTAAGGAAAAGGAACAAGCAATGGCTTTTATGTGAAGTTCATTGTATTTCAGTTGCTAGTAATCTCTGAAATAATGAAGTGAACTACAGATAATCTTGACATGAAATAGTACAGCATTTTATGTTTCTCTTTCAGTGTTCCAAGCAACCATGACTTGATCCATATAAGTCTTTGGTTCACTCTCAAATCTGAATTTAATGGAGGATTTACAGAAATGTTGGACAGCACAAGTATTTGTGTATGATTGATGCAGTGTTCTGTATATATCCTATAGTTCTGCATTATAAATTATTTGGTGTTTTAGTATTAAAAACAGATGATAACATATAGCTTTAGCATTATTATATATGCACAGGAGATGGATACAGTAGATTCCACTTATTAGCGACCTCTCTGTTCTCAGGAAAAAGTTGCTATGATTCAAAGGTTTCCAGGGCTTCAGCCAGGGAAGGAAGTGCCCAGGACACACCAAGCCCAAGCCACTAGGGCCAGGCCAGGGCTCAGCATGGTGGACACAGAGAGGACCCATGCAGCCCTATGGGCCCCCACTGTCTCTGCTCATTGTGGGAAGCCTCAGCCCTTCCTGTGGCTGTCCTGACCTCAGCCTCCCCTCCCAGATATAGGCAGGTTTGCGGGGTTGCAGCCAGGGCACACAGGCCAAAGAGCTGTTCATAAGCAGCAAGCCTGTTGCCAATATCAGAATCCCATTAACGTTAAAGTCAATGGGATGGGATTGGTTCCCAGCAAAATGTTCCTGTTAATCAGAAGTTGTTAATATCAGGATTGTTATTAAGTGGCATCCACTGTATATGCATATATAGTGTGTGTGTTTGTGAATGCTGAGCATCCTCAAAATGTACTAAAAATGTGTTGTTCATTCCTGCCAACAGCCATGAGTCAGTGGAAAATAACTGGTAAAATCATCTGAAAAATACACATTCACAATTTGTTAATATTAATCTCTAAGTGCAGATATTTACCCATTAATTTTATTTTTAGTGATGTTTTGAAGCTTTGAGAAGTCCTGTTTGTGAATTTGCTGCATTGGCACTGATATTTAAAGTAGCCTAGAAAATGTAGAGAGGTTAATAATAAATATTGTTTTATATTGTTAAGACTTTATATTGTTAAGACAGGTTATAAAGGTTTATGTAAGATGGAAATCAAGGTTGCAGGCTTTTGATTTGAAAATATCACTTTGTGAATGCAACTTTTGTGTTTTACTTGCAAAGTCATCAATTCAATCTGAAATTACAATTATCATTGTATATGTATGTTTTTTTAAGAGGTGCAGTTTTCACTCAGAGCATTCACTCAGAATGTTGCACTAAAATTTCATAGCAAGTGGAGAAAGAAAACCTATATCTTTTAAGCCTATTTTGTTAAGCAATATTTTCAAGTCCATGTCCAGTTCTTGATAATGACAAAAGTATAGATTTGTTCAGTTGTAGTGTTTTTGCATGCTCAGATTTCTAGAGAGAACTTTGTCAAACAAAGTTTGTATATGGATGTGCTATTTTAACTTGGGTTTAGAATTATAATTAAATTACCAGTATTCAAAACAAATGTATTCAGAGATATTTTTGGTAGGCTTGTTTAAGAAAATATTTTTGTAGACTGTAAAAATTACAATGAAACACTTACTAGCTGTCCAATTTAAACATGAAGCATTGTACATTAATTGCTCAAAAATATATCAGTGTCATAGTTCCCACTGTATTATGCATGCTTTATTTTATTATTGATTGGTCTAGGTTTTGTTCTAACTTAAGTTATTTCCTATTCATATCTTCATAGGTACTGTAATTCTTTCTTTACTTGGTTCAGTGTTTTGTCCTTAATTTTAGTCTGATCATTCTGTCTCATGTCTTTGATGTTTTTCTAACATTTAAAATGGAAAATATATGCTTTCTTGAAGGAGTGTAACTTGTAGATTGTTGAGTGCCTTTTGTGAGTTCAGAGTTCATATTTGGGACTAAATGTACTGCAATGTGAATAATCCCTTAGTCATCCCACTCATTTCAAGGAGATCACTTATGTAAGTAAAGTTGCAGTATCAACCCATTGGCTTAGATTTGGCTCCTACTGTCATGCTGCCTGGTATGGGACACAGCTAAGAGTGCCAGTCTCAGTTCAGACTGCCAGAAAACCAGGGCATGCACCCCAAACTGGTGGTATATTCTATTAAGATTTCACCAAATCAGTAACAAATATGTGCTTCCAAAATGCTGTACTAGCTATTATGGAGCCACAGACAGTCGCCCTCAGGCCCTCTAACCCCTCATACACCACCCAGAAAAAAAAGACTTTTATGATAAATTATTATCAAAACCACATGTATTGGGTTCTTCCAGTTCCAAAGAACCAGACACGCAGCCCAGATCAATATGTACTTCTGGATCTCACCCAAAAACCACGCTGGCAGACAATTTTTTAGTAAACTAAACTGAAGGGGGGGGTGTGTGTGTGTTATTAAATGGTTAAAGTGAATCATATACATTACAGTTGATTTTAGAGTTTGTAGGTGGGAACAATATCAGTAATGTTAAATCTGCTAGTTTGCAGTAAGTCTCTCTGGATCACCCAAAAGATTGGGGGTCCTCAGTCTATTATTCGAAGCTTCCCTTTGTTAGAAATCATAGTTAAGGCTGGTTTCAGAGTAACAGCCGTGTTAGTCTGTATTCGCAAAAAGAAAAGGAGGACTTGTGGCACCTTAGCCCTGGTCTACACTAGGACTTTAGGTCGAATTTAGCAGCGTTAAATCGATGTAAACCCGTACCTGTCCACATGATGAAGCCATTTATTTCGACTTAAAGGGCTCTTAAAATCGATTTCCTTACTCCACCCCTGACAAGTGGATTAGCGCTTAAATCGGCCTTGCCGGGTCGAATTTGGGGTACTGTGGACACAATTCAACGGTATTGGCCTCCGGGAGCTATCCCAGAGTGCTCCATTTTGACCGCTCTGGACAGCACTCTCAACTCAGATGCACTGGCCAGGTAGACAGGAAAAGAACCGCGAACTTTTGAATCTCATTTCCTGTTTGGCCAGCGTGGCAAGCTGCAGGTGACCATGCAGAGCTCATCAGCAGAGGTGACCATGATGGAGTCTCAGAATCGCAAAAGAGCTCCAGCATGGACCGAACGGGAGGTACGGGATCTGATCGCTGTATGGGGAGAGGAATCCGTGCTATCAGAACTCCGTTCCAGTTTTCGAAATGCCAAAACCTTTGTCAAAATCTCCCAGGGCATGAAGGACAGAGGCCATAACAGGGACCCGAAGCAGTGCCGCGTGAAACTGAAGGAGCTGAGGCAAGCCTACCAGAAAACCAGAGGCGAACGGCCGCTCTGGGTCAGAGCCCCAAACATGCCGCTTCTATGATGAGCTGCATGCCATTTTAGGGGGTTCAGCCACCACTACCCCAGCCGTGTTGTTTGACTCCTTCAATGGAGATGGAGGCAATACGGAAGCAGGTTTTGGGGACGAAGATGATGATGAGGAGGAGGAGGTTGTAGATAGCTCACAGCAAGCAAGCGGAGAAACCGGTTTTCCCGACAGCCAGGAACTGTTTCTCACCCTGGACCTGGAGCCAGTACCCCCCGAACCCACCCAAGGCTGCCTCCTGGACCCAGCAGGCGGAGAAGGGACCTCTGGTGAGTGTACCTTTTAAAATACTATACATGGTGTAAAAGCAAGCATGTGAAAGGATTACTTTGCCCTGGCATTCGCGGCTCTCCTGGATATACTCCCAAAGCCTTTGCAAAAGGTTTCTGGGGAGGGCAGACTTATTGCGTCCTTCATGGTAGGACACTTTACCACTCCAGGCCAGTAACACGTACTCGGGAATCATTGTACAACAAAGCATTGCAGTGTATGTTTGCTGGCGTTCAAGCAACATCCGTTCTTTATCTCTCTGTGTTATCCTCAGGAGAGTGAGATATAATCCATGGTCACCTGGTTGAAATAGGGTGCTTTTCTTCAGGGGACACTCAGAGGAGCCCATTCCTGCTGGGCTGTTTGCCTGCAGCTGAACAGAAATGTTCCCCGCTGTTAGCCACAGGGAGGGGGGAGGGTTGAGGGGGTAGCCACGCGGTGGGGGGAGGCAAAATGCGACCTTGTAACGAAAGCACATGTGCTATGTATGTAATGTTAACAGCAAGGTTTACCCTGAAAGAGTGTAGCCAGTGTTTTATAAAATGTGTCTTTTTAAATACCGCTGTCCCTTTTTTTTTCTCCACCAGCTGCATGTGTTTCAATGATCACAGGATCTTCTCCTTCCCAGAGGCTAGTGAAGATTAGAAAGAAAAAAAAACGCACTCGAGATGAAATGTTCTCCGAGCTGATGCTGTCCTCCCACACTGACAGAGCACAGACGAATGCGTGGAGGCAAATAATGTCAGACTGCAGGAAAGCACAAAATGACCGGGAGGAGAGGTGGCGGGCTGAAGAGAGTAAGTGGCGGGCTGAAGAGAGGGCTGAAGCTCGAATGTGGCGGCAGCATGATGAGAGGAGGCAGGATTCAATGCTGAGGCTGCTGGAGGACCAAACCAGTATGCTCCAGTGTATGGTTGAGCTGCAGCAAAGGCAGCTGGAGAACAGACTGCCACTACAGCCCCTGTGTAACCAACCGCCCTCCTCCCCAAGTTCCATAGCCTCCACACCCAGACGCCCAAGAACGCGGTGCGGGGGCCTCCGGCCAACCAGCCACTCCACCACAGAGGATTGCCCAAAAAAAAGAAGGCTGTCATTCAATAAATTTTAAAGTTGTAAACTTTTAAAGTGCTGTGTGGCATTTTCCTTCCCTCCTCCATCACCCCTCCTGGGCTACCTTGGTAGTCATCCCCCTGTTTGTGTGATGAATGAATGAAGAATGCATGAATGTGAAGCAACAATGACTTTATTGCCTCTGCAAGCGGTGATCGAAGGGAGGAGGAGAGGGTGGTTAGCTTACAGGGAAGTAGAGTGAACCAAGGGGCGGGGGGTTTCATCAAGGAGAAACAAACAGAACTTTCACACCGTAGCCTGGCCAGTCATGAAACTGGTTTTCAAAGCCTCTCTGATGCGTACCGTGCCCTCCTGTGCTCTTCTAACCGCCCTGGTGTCTGGCCGCGCGTAACCAGCAGCCAGGCGATTTGCCTCAACCTCCCACCCCGCCATAAACGTCTCCCCCTTACTCTCACAGATATTGTGGAGCACACAGCAAGCAGTAATAACAGTGGGAATATTGGTTTCACTGAGGTCTAAGCGAGTCAGTAAACTGCGCCAGCGCGCCTTTAAACGTCCAAATGCACATTCTACCACCATTCTGCACTTGCTCAGCCTGTAGTTGAACAGCTCCTGACTACTGTCCAGGCTGCCTGTGTACGGCTTCTTGAGCATTAAGGGGTAGGCTGGGTCCCCAAGGATAACCTATAGGCATTTCAACATCCCCAACAGTTATTTTCTGGTCTGGGAATAAAGTCCCTTCCTGCAGCTTTTGAAACAGACCAGAGTTCCTGAAGATGCGAGCGTCATGTACCTTTCCCGGCCATCCCACGTTGATGTTGGTGAAACGTCCCTTGTGATCCACCAGAGCTTGCAGCACTATTGAAAAGCACCCCTTGCGGTTTATGTACTCACCGGCTTGGTGCTCCGGTGCCAAGATAGGGATATGGGTTCCGTCTATGGCCCCACCACAGTTAGGGAATCCCATTGCAGCAAAGCCATCCACTATGACCTACACATTTCCCAGGGTCACTACCCTTGATATCAGCAGATCTTTGATTGCGTGGGCTACTTGCATCACAGCAGCCCCAACAGTAGATTTGCCCACTGCAAATTGATTCCCAACTGACCGGTAGCTGTCTGGCGTTGCAAGCTTCCACAGGGCTATCGCCACTCGCTTCTCAACTGTGAGGGCTGCTCTCATCTTGGTATTCATGCGCTTCAGGGTAGGGGAAAGCAAGTCACAGAGTTCCATGAAAGTGCCCTTACGCATGCGAAAGTTTCGCAGCCACTGGGAATCGTCCCAGACCTGCAACACTATGCGGTCCCACCAGTCTGTGCTTGTTTCCCGAGCCCAGAATCGGCGTTCCACAGCATGAACCTGCCCCATTAGCACCATGATGCGTGCATTGGCAGGGCCCATGCTTTCAGAGAAATCTGTGTCCATGTCCTGATCACTCACGTGACCGCGCTGACGTCGCCTCCTCGCCCGGTAGCGCTTTGCCAGGTTCTGGTGCTGCATATACTGCTGGATAATGCGTGTGGTGTTTAATGTGCTCCTAATTGCCAAAGTGAGCTGAGCGGACTCCATGCTTGCCTTGGTATGGCGTCCGCACAGAAAAAAGGCGCGGAATGATTGTCTGCCGTTGCTCTGACGGAGGGAGGGGCGACTGACGACACGGCTTACAGGGTTGGCTTCAGGGAGCTAAAATCCACAAAGGGGGTGGCTTTAAATCAAGGAGTAGTTCAGGCAGGAGTTCATGGAGGGTTCCAATAAGAAATGGTGCACCTAAGTTACTGTTCTTATTGGAACAAGGAGGTTAGCCTGGCCTCTGATTGATACATGGCTAGATTTAGCTCGCTGCACCTTCTCTGTGAGTGACTGCAGTGTGACCTAGAGGAATGAGTCCCCTAGACAGGGGAAGAGGCAAATGAGTACAAAACAAATCCGGTTTATTTCTTGTTTTGATCCACTCCATCTATCTTTTACATCTTTGGCTGGCAGCAGACGGTGCAGAAGGACTGCATGCCATCCACATCTCATGGCTGCTCGGCAGAAGACGGTACAATAGGACTGCTAAGCAATCCATATTGCCTGCCTGCTCACCATAAGACGGTTCAATAGGACTGACTGCCGGACTTAAGAGAATGACCTGGTCAAGTCACTAAAAATTTAGTCCCTGCGCCCATGTCTGCCCAGGCGCTCCTGATCGACCTCACACAGGCGACCAGGAGCACCTCGGACATGACGAGGATGGCTACCAGTCGTACTGTACCGTCTGCTGCCAGAAGGCAATGGGTTGCTGCTACTGTGTAGCAATGCCATACCGCGTCTTCCAGCACCCAGGAGACATACGGTGACGGTTACCGGAGCGGGCTCCATGCTTGCGGTGGTATGGCGTCCGCACAGGTAACTCAGGAAAAAAGGCGCGAAACGATTGTCTGCCCTTGCCTTCACGGAGGGAGGGAGGGAACGGGGGCCGGACAATATGTACCCAGAACCACCAGCGACAATGTTTTAGCCCAATCAGAGTGCTCTACATCTTTGGCTGGCAGCAGACGGTGCAGAAGGACATATTGCCTACCTGCTCACCATAAGACGGTTCAATAGGACTGACTGCCGGACTTAAGAGAATGACCTGGTCAAGTCACCAAAAATTTAGTCCCTGCGCCCATGTCTGCCCAGGCGCTCCCAGCCGACGTGGCCAGGAGCACCTCGGACATGACAAGGACGGCTACCAGTCGTATTGTACCGTCTGCTGCCTCAAGGCAAGGGGTTGCTGCTACTGTGTAGCAATGCAGAACCGCGTCTGCGAGCACCCAGGAGACATACGGTGACGGTTACCTGAGCGGGCTCCATGCTTGCGGTGGTATGGCGTCCGCACAGGTAACTCAGGAAAAAAGGCGCGAAACGATTGTCTGCCCTTGCTTTCACGGAGGGAGGGAGGGAGGGAGGGAAGGGGGGACTGACGATATGTACCCAGAACCACCCGCGACAATGTTTCAGCCCCATCAGGCATTGGGATCTCAACCCAGAATTCCAATGGGCAGCGGAGACTGCGGGAACTGTGGAATAGCTACCCACAGTGCAACGCTCCGGAAGTCGACTCTAGCCTCGGTACTGTGGAAGCACTCCGCCGAGTTAATGCACTTAATGCACTTCTGTGGGGACACACACACTCGAATATATAAAACCGATTTCTAAAAAACCGACTTCTATAAATTCGACCTTATTCCGTAGTGTAGACATACCCTTAGAGACTAACCAATTTATTTGAGCATGAGCTTTCGTGAGCTACAGCTCACTTCATCGGATGCATACTGTGGAAATTGCAGAAGACATTATATACACAGACACCATGAAACAATACCTCCTCCCACCCCACTCTCCTGCTGGTAATAGCTTATCTAAAGTGATCATCAAGTTGGGCCATTTCCAGCACAAATCCAGGTTTTCTCACCCTCCCCCCCCCACAGACAAACTCACTCTCTTGCTGGTAATAGCCCATCCAAAGTGACTACTGTCTTCACAATGTGTATGATAATCAAGGTGGGCCATTTCCTGCAGAAATCCAGGTTCTCTCACCCCCCTCCAAAAACCACACACACAAACTCACTCTCCTGCTGGTAATAGCCTATCCAAAGTGACCACTCTCCTTACAACCTGCATGAAAATCAAAGTGGGCCGTTTCCAGCACAAATCCAGGTTTTCTCACTCCCCCACCCCCATACACACACAAACTCACTCTCCTGCTGGTAATAGCTCATCCGAAGTGACCACTCTCCCTACAATGTGCATGATAATCAAGGGGGGCCATTTCCAGCACAAATCCAGGTTTTCTCACCCCCCCCCCCCACCACACACACACAAACTCACTCTCCTGCTGGAGAGTGGGGTGGGAGGAGGTATTGTTTCATGGTGTCTGTGTATATAATGTCTTCTGCAATTTCCACAGTATGTATCCGATGAAGTGAGCTGTAGCTCACGAAAGCTCATGCTCAAATAAATTGGTTAGTCTCTAAGGTGCCACAAGTCCTCCTTTTCTTTTTATAATTAAGGCTGCGAGTCCGTCACAGAAGTCATGGATTCCATGACTTTCGGGGACCTCCGTGACTTCTGCAGCAGCCGGTGTGGCTGATCCAGGAGCAGCTCGGACAGCCCCTGGGCCAGCTGCACTGACTGCTGCAGGGGCAGTCTCAGGCCACCGCCCCCACCCAGCCAGCAGGAGTTTGGGTGTGGGAGAGGGCTCAGGGCTTGGGCAGGGGTTTGGGATGCGGGAGGGGATGAGGGCTCTGGGCGGCGCTTACGTCGAGGAGGGACTCCCCAGAAATGGCTACATGTTCCTCGACACCCTGGTATCCCTGGCCCCCTGCCCCAGAGCACCCAAGTTTTAGTTAGGGGTATATAGTACAAGTCATGGACAGGTCACGGGCCATGAATTTTTGTTTACTGCCCATGACCTGTCCATGACTTTTACTAAAAATACCCGTGACTAAAATGTAACCTTAACCATATCCAGAGATGTGGAGCAGGAAAGAGGCATGAAGGTGATATCACATCTGATGAAGTGGGTTTTAGCCCACGAAAGCTTATGCACAAATAAATTTGTTTGTCTCTAAGGTGCCACAAGGACTCCTCGTTAGTCTCCAGTTTGGAACATAAGAACGGCCATACTGGGTCAGGCCAAAGGTCCATCTAGCTCAGTATCCTGTCTTCCAACAGTGGCCAATGCCAGGTGCCTCAGAGGGAATTAACAGAACAGGTAATCACCAAGTGATCCTTCCCGTGTCGCCCATTCCCAGCTTCTGGTAAACAGAGGCTAGGGACACCATCCCTGTCCATCCTGGCTAATAGCCATTGATGGACCTATCCTCCATGAACTTATCTAGTTCTTTTTTTTAACTCTGTTATAGTCTTGGCCTTCACAACCTCCTCTGGCAAGGAGTTCCATAGGTTGACTGTGCGTTGTATAAAAAAAAATACTTCCTTTTGTTTGTTCTAAACCTGCTGCCTATTAATTTCTTTTGGGGACCCCTAGTTCTTATGTTATGAGAAGCAGTAAATGACACTTCCTTATTTACTTTCTCCACACCAGTCATGATTTTATAGACCTTGATCATATCTCCCCTTAGCTGTCTCTTTTCCAAGCTTAAAACGTCCCAGTCTTATTAATCTCGATTCTCTCTTCATATGGCAGCTGTTCCATACCCCTAATCATTTTAGTTGCCCTTTTCTGTACCTTTTCCAATTCCAATATATCTTTCTTGAGATGGGGTGACCACATCTGCACGCAGTATTCAAGATGTAGACCAGACCCCTGGGGGACACCACTTTTTACCTTTCTCCATTCTGAAAACTGACCATTTATTCCTACCCTTTGTTTCATACCTTTTAACCAGTTACCAATCCATGAGAGGACCTTCCCTCTTATCCCATGACAGCTTACTTTGCTTAAGAGGCTTTGGTGAGGGACCTTGTCAAAGGCTTTCCCAAAATCTAAATACACTATATCTCCTTGTCACTTGCTTGTTGACCCCCTCAGCCTCAGCCCATGTGCATGGAAAGTTACTGTCACAAACATGGAATCAGGGATCACATGTCCTACATGCCCAGCTGAATCCCTGGGCCTCCATTGTCAATATGCTCTCTAAGGCATCATGAGGAGAGCCCCATCGGAATAGTTGATTATCCTTAATGGTCCATCTACCATGGGTGACTGATCTTAGTGTAAATCTGTCTTATCCAGGAACACAACATGTTTGAGATACAAACACATAACAAAGATTCATAACTTCATATACAGTGAGAATGCATGCATATAAATAGGATAACATTGTTCAACAGATCACAACTTTTCTAGTAGTATCTTACAAAGCATAGTTTGCATAGGATTTATCACAATTGTGCAACAGGGGTTCTGCATTAGTGGTTATACCTTAGTGTAAGAATGGTCATCTTTCTTTTTATACAGTGTCACACCTACAACTGAAGGTTGGGATCCAAGTACAAAAGTTAAAAATCCAAAGAAGTTTTATCCTTCCTTTTTCAGTTTTTAGAATGTATTTGAGTTGATTGGTTTAGTGGGGAGGAGAGCAAGAACCATATTATGTGGTGATACTGTAAAACTAGATTTATTAAATTTAATTTAGATTTTCAATGGTAATGTGAAAAATGTAAGTTTTAGAAGCAATAATAATAAGAAAACCCTTTTCCCCCTTAACGAAAGATGTTTGAAGACAGTCAGGATGCTGAAAAACTAAAGCACTTATAAAAAATCCAGTTAAAAATATTTGCAAATCCCAATTTTGCTACAGACATTGAACCCCTGGAAAGCAATATGATACATAATGTCTCCTTGAGGGAAAATACCCCCATAAAACTGAGAAGACAACAAAATAGCATGTATTGTATGTACCTTTGCCATAACCCTTCAGAGGGGAAAACAGAAAGTAGTTCCCCTGTTAGTCTTTCAAACGGAATTTAGGGGATATTTAATAAAATGTAGCTGGCCTTTCTACTGCATCCCCCCCTCACATAGTATAATCTACTCTTCAGTGCCCAGCTCAGTCTGAGAGAGGTGGTGATTTGGAGCTTGTGCAGCGAGTCCCAGAACTACTGCTTCATTCTTTGGCTAATGTGCAAGAACAAGTCCACACCGTGTCTCCTGTAACCTCAGGTGGATTTTCAAAGTGTTGAACTGGGATGTGCACAGATGTCTTGACTTGTACAGTCTGAATGCTCTGGCTCCCAGCTTGGTTTATTGTACTTGACTCTTTGAGAGGGCAGCACAGTGCACTGCAGTCTGTTAGGTGCGTCTCGGCTACATTAGCAGCCAGTCATTTTTAGCTGTGTAGTGTAAATCTGAAGTTCAAGCTCTGTAGCACATAAATTCATGTATGGTATTTCTTAATAGACCTGCTCATTCTGTGCACTTCTAGATTTCCAAATATGAGCAATCTATTTTCCTACCTGCTAGGCCTATCAGCTGATTGTAATAGATCAGAAGGTCTTTGTATACAGCTTCAGGGTCTTCCTATTGGAAATAACCATGTAAATGATCCTGATGCATTCTTATAGATTTTTTTACAGACCATGAGTAATGTTCAGACAAATGAGAGATTGGAAAACATCACTTTACAAAATGGAATATGGTTTATCAAGTACTTCAGTATTGCGCTCTATCAATTTGAAACAATTGGTTAGAGGGACAAGTCCTTACACATTTGTGTCTGTAACATTTAAAATACTGTGGGTATGCCTGGTCTCCTATTGAAGCTTAGCCATAACTCCCATTATTAGTAATGGGAGTTCTGTGTGTGAATCTATAGCAGAATAGTGTTTACAACCAACTCTGGAAAGCTGACTTCACAAGGTAGCCTCCAGTTCTCCCTTCAGGGAAGGATTCTTGAGCATGTACAGGGGGAGAAGATGTGGCTTGAAGTTCTAGGCTCCCTGGTGATATTAGGTTCTGCCCTTCCCATTCCTAGGGCAGTTATGTAAGGAGCTAGTCCTTCCATATAACTCTCTGGGTCCTTCCATCACCAGGAGGGCTCCTTGGAGAGAGAGAGAGAGAGAGAGAGCTACATACTTTCCTACATGGAGATTTCTGCATTCCCCTTGGCAGAGTTAAAAAACACAGAGTAGGGAATTCTGAGGGCAGTGGAAATATGCTGGTTCTTCCATTATGCGTCAGAGTATGTGTAGATGTTCATGCCCCTTATGCATGTGAGATCAGTTTAAATAGCTGTGTTTATCACGGGTGCACATGTGCCCTGTGCCTTCTTGTGCCTCTGTATGAGGGCATAGAGGGTGGAGTGGCCCCAATGCTTTCTGTTCCCTCTTCTTACCTGTGAGACGGGACCTTGTGGGTGTCCCATCCGCTACTCTGTAGCTCCAATTAAAATTCTGCAGAACTCTTCTACTTCACACATGATGGACTGCTGTGAATGAACTTGACCCATTTGGCCTGATTTTGGATGGTCAGGCCCCCTTTTACACCCGACTCTATATAGGGCATCTCAACATAGCAGACTCTAAGCCTTCAGGCTTCAGTCCCTGCCCTTCCTATGGTGGGCTGATGTCTTTAAAAGATGGGCACAGGAGGTGCCTCTTCTGCTTGGGCAAGAGTAATTTATGGTAGATGCTCCGTATACCAGTCATTCTCTTTGAGAGCTTGCAAGCTGTGGGATACTTAACTGAAGCTTTGTTTCCTGGATCAATCGATGACTGTCTCTTCAGATCCCAAAATAGGTACAAGAGCCTAGCATGTACTGGGAGGAAAAAAAACATCCATGACCACCCCATCTAGCAAATTTATGATGCCTAAAATTAGCATGGAGAAGATCCCAGCAGCGAACAAAAACCCAGTGCTTACATTGACACCATCAGCATGGAAGCTAGCGCTGTCACCTCTGGTACCAAAGTCGGGCACTGAGAGAGGCTGCCAACTGGCGAGAGAGATACATGCTAGTTCTGATCAAGCTAGCATGCTAAAAATAGAAGTGTTAGGAGAGCCTCTCTGCCCAAGTACAAATCTTTCCAAGATGCTGAGTATGTATAGCTCCAGAGAGGACACCTGTGCATCATTTTCTTGCCAGAAGTCTTCCTGCTACAGTGATCTTCAGGCCATTTATATGCCTTTTCACTAATTTTTCCTGGTCTCAAGGTCAGGTGGGACAAGGCCATGCTCATCCTGGTAGTTCCATACTGTCTGAGATAATTTTGGCCATCAAACCTATTGCAAATGTCCTGTCAGCCTCCCATCCATTTCCCAGACCACCTGAACAAAATGGCTTACAATTATGGTCATGTATTGCACTCAGACCCAAAGTCTTTGCATCCAATTGCTTGACTATTGGTGGGTTGAGCAATGCTGACGAAAACTGCTCCTGTGAGGTTCAAAAAATTCTAATACAGAGCAGAAAGCTGTCCACTACAAAGACGTAGTCCTTGAAATGAAAAAGATTCTTCATATGGGCAGTCTAACACCATCTAGACCCAGTAGAGGCTCAGACATAGGTGCTGGAACTAGGGGTGCCAGGGGTGCTGTTGCACCCCTTGGCTTGAAGTGGTTTCCATCATATACAGCAGAAACCAAAATGTGGCAGCAGAAAATTCCTCCGGACGGAGGCTTCAGTGACACAAACTGCCCAAGGCCTCTGCTCTGAAAGAGATGGAGCAGGCCAACACTGCCAACATATTGAAAGGAGATGGGACAAACATATCCATGAGATTGAACCTACACACCTCCCAGGCGGCTTCCACCATGAAATTTCCTGCCAGTTTTGGCTGGAAATATAAACTGGTTCTCCGAATGGAACCTGGGGGGGGGGGGTGGATTCCACCTTGAGGACATCTGCTTGTGTGAGTGTAAAAAATATCCCTCTGCCCCCATAGGGGTAAACTGACTGACTCTAGTATGTTGGAAAATTTGAGTACTCTCTGACAGCATTACCCAATGCTGCATATATTTCCAGTAAAGTTGTGATTTCACTTGTATTTTGGTCATGTGCCAAGAATGATGGTATGTTTTATAGATGCAGAAAATTATATTAATAAAAATAGAAATTATGGTGCGACTACGCACAAAAACAAACTTTCCTATGACACTGCTTGCATAAAAACTAAACATTGTACAGTTAAAACCAAATTATGTGCTCAGCCTTTAAACTAAATCTAACCAATCACTGTTTTTGCTTACTTGTCCATTGTGAAAAATTAAATATTTGCTTTTGAAGCTAAGCTTCTGTCTGCTGAACATCTTCTGCTAGCATTTCTCTCAGTAAATAGAAGTATTCCCAACCTCTGTTCACTAGCTAGGCTCTTCTGTGGTTACAAAATAGACATACTGCTTGCTATTATTTTTTGTGGGAGAAGTGGAGAATGTGGAGCTGGGACACATTTTACTTCCAATAATTGCCTTCAGCAGATTGGACCTAGGCCTGGCGCAGTAGTGCTCCCTGATGGGCACAATAGCAGACCCTATCCTTGGGAGTGCAAGGACTGCCCCCTCTTAACACTGTTTGGCATATAAACCACCCCAATGGAGGCAGGGGACTAAGTGGAGCTAGAGCTGGTCAGGTGGCAGCAGGCTGTCCCACCCAAAGGGTTGGTTCAGTGTGTGCTCTCCCTCTTTATGCCAAGCAGCTCAGATAGGAATTGTCTACTAAGCACAGTCCCTCCTGGAATGCCTCTTAGGCAGTATGGCTTTGTGCTTTTTCCAGTGCAGACCAATGACTAAATGCCACACTCTGACCTCAACTGAACAGCAGTCTGATCAGAATCACCTTTTTCCACAAGGATATTTTGTTGTGCAGAAAGCAGAAATACAATGGGTACAGAAAAAGAAGAAAACTACTGGTGTGTGAAAGGATGTTTGGTGACAAAGCAGAGAAGGATGGTTCTGAAACAATTACGAAGGGACAGGTTTGTTACACTTTGATCTATCTTGTGGTTCCTCTTTGCCATTAAAAAATTATAGCAGTCATTTGCTCATTTTTACTATTTAGTTTTATGGTCTTACTTGGTGAATTATTATTTGTCAGTGATATTTTAGTGAAATAACTATCTCAATTCCCATTAAAAATTATTAGATGGCATCTCTCTAGATTTTGAAATACTCAGCTGTGCAAACAATTTCTTACCTCTTTATCAATCACCTTTAAAACTGTGAGGTCACCTCTCAGAAATCTTGTCTCCATTGAAAATAATCCTTTAAGTTATGCAGTTGCTCCTTATGTTCAAACAGGAGACATTTGATGCAACTCTTCTCAGTTTGAAAAGTTCCTCCTGTTTCTCCATTGTTTCTCCTACTGTTCTCACCAGTGTTCCTGTATCTTGGTGACCATCCCAACCAAGGAGGGCGACATTTGGCTTCTTCACTTCCTCACTGCTTCTCCATGTGTTGGCAATAGTGATCACTTGAGAACAGTCAGCCTGATCCTGTGAATCCTCAATACATGCAACTCCCATTGAAGTTATCGGCGTTCTGTAGGCATTTAAAGGATTGGGCCCTAACAAAAAGCATGTGTAATGCAAAGCAGAGGAATCTGAGTAGTTGTGTGGAGAATAGAATAGAAGTGGATGAAAAGTTACAGAATGGCAAATTAAAAGATCCTCTTACTGTTAGTTTTAGTATTTCATAGTATGCAGTCTAACCCATGACTTAGATTAGAATTTGTCAGCAGGACATTTGTGGTCTAGTTTTTAACTGCAGTAGGAAGACCTAGTGTCTGAAAAACATTCCGAAGAATATTGCACAAGATGAAGGAAGAAGCACCAAATGGCTTAAAGGGTAAATCTGACTATCTGTTGTCTTTTGAAATGGAGGGCAGCAGCTGCACACTTCTGCACACCACACTTCTGCTGAACCTTGTGTAGTCTTTGAAACCTGTACAAAGTGGGTATAAAAATGCTACTAAATCAAAATGGGAGTGTTCTTGTACCCGCTTTGCCCATTTGTAGACATCTACATAGTTGCAAGGAAGTGAAGAATGAGGCTCATTATCTCCATTGTGTACCATTTAAATTTGAAAGAGTAAAGTAAGTTGACCCCATCAATACTGTATCCCTCTGGTGATGGGAAGAGTATGTGCTGTGCCTATTCCTGCATTGGAAGTATAGTGAATAAGAGGGAAAATGGAGCATTCTTTCTAGGCTCTGCACACAAAAACCTTAATAAAATGCTAGCTGATTATCACAGAATCTGGTTATGATTCTAGTTCTGACACAGGTATCTAACGGTAGTAGATGATAACTGGCGTATTGATACGTAGTTCTTCCATAAAATGAGATGGCAAGGTTGTGACCTGGTATGTTCAAGGCCAACATATTTAGAATAAAATGGTCATTATAGTTCATGTGCACACATCTTTTCTCTGAGTTCATGCAAAATGCTGGCTTTGTCTCAAGTGGTCCCTTCTCATAGTTACTACATTAAGTCCTGTTCTAAAGGATGAAAACTAGGAAGTGAAGTATTTACTGAGGACAAAAATCTCCTAGAGATTAACAGTATCTTCTTATCCATATTTTTTGCAACAGGTAAATTACATTGCAAGCACAGCTAGCGTTGCTTATCTAACAACTTGGAATTTACTCATATTCCTAATTGCTTTCAGAAGTTTAGCTGAATGGCGGTTAATAAAGGACTTGTGTTGATCTGTTTTGTACCTTTTGACATGTCAATCAATAATGATACAAAACTGTAAGATCAATTTCAAAACCTCTCAGCTTCCTCATGAAAAGGAACTTCATTGACTTCTCAGATAATTTTACTAGAAGGTTGGTTGGAGAGACCTTCATGATACAAGTATAATGTAATGCATTTATCAATGTCTTGCATTATGTTTTTAATCACATTTTGGAGCCTACCTAAGTTTCATCGGTGTGGGGTCCTAAGGAAGGTTTTCAAGAAATCATTTATAGATTTGTGAAATGATGAACTTGTGCAGATGGGCCAGAAACCAACAATGCTATGTACCTGTAACAGAAGATAGATGATTGATGAGGAAGGTAAAAGCTTGATTATTTTCATTTAACTAGTAAGTTGCTTGAAAGGACATATATTACACAATCGCTGTCATATGTATAGACTCGGGATTATAAAACCAGAAATTGATCGCTGTGATCATCTTCTACTCTGACCTCCTGTATAACACAGTCCATAGAACTTCTCCAAAACAGTTCCTGTTTGGACTAGAGCATATCTTGTAGAAAAACATCCAGTCTTGATTTACAAATTGCCAGTGATAGTGAATCCACCATGACCATTGATAAGTTGTTCCAATGATTAATTACCCTCACTGTTAAAAATGTGTGCCATATTTCTAATCTGCATTTGTCTAGCTTCAGCTTCCAGCAATTATATCTACTTATACCTTATGTTATAGCTTTTTTTTTTAAAGAACGGTGTGAGAAACATGTTTGAGAGCTAGCTGGGATATACTGAAGATTATGGCATCTTTACCATAAATAACATTTGTTCACCAGTACCAACTTCCTTTGGAAAGACTGTAATAGTTGCTTTAATGAATGGTAATTTATTTATTTGATTGATTGATTTTGACAGACTAGTCTAAAAGGATATAGGTAGTAATGCAGAGCATACTGAAATAAGCATATCCTAATTGCAGCTTGTTTAAACAGTGGTTACACAAACTGCTTTTAATGTATGTTTCTATATCCACTTAGTCCAGAAGTACTTTCCCTACTGTAATTTTAAATGTGTCAAGCTATGGCATTTCCACTGTTTCCTTAGGGAGACAACTCTACAGTTTAATAGATGCCATCCCTGGGAAGTTTTCCCTAATAGTAAGGGGTTTTTTTTGGTTTGGTTTGGTTTAATTTCAGCCCATTGTTCTTGGGGAGAAAAAACAACCTCCTCTTGAGCCATCCTAATTAATGTATCTCCCTCCTTGACGTTTAATACCTTTCAGATATTTTTAACTATGTCTGAGACAAAACTGCGTTCCACCACAATTTAGAAGGGGAGTTGCATGTTATCTGGTGTCAAACACAGGTACTTCCCTCTGTAGATATAGTTTGGTAGTTTGTTGAAAACAATGGTATTATAAATTCAACTTATAATAACAAGAATACGCTCTGCCCTTGTTATGTGTTCTGATGAAGTTTCTGTTTGGCCTCTCCCTTCATTTATATATACATATTTGTATCATTTAGAGAGAGTTGTGGGTCATTTAATCTAGCTCTCATCTGCATGTCAATGAGGCTCAAAGTCTATGAAAAGAATTAGCTGGTTGAAAATGTTTATACAAGTTTCCTGCAAATGCAGTTGACGTGAAAATCATCCTGTCTGAAACAATTGTCTTTTGAGCTATGGTGCAGCGAAGTAAGTGTGTTAACATTACATCACTGCGGAATATTTCATATTATCAACTAACAGTCGTGTAGTTCAAAGTGAATACAAACATAAATTAATCAAATATAGCAAATCAAATATCTGTGTTCAAACAGATCAGCTGATCTTTTATTTATGTTGATACTTTCATTAAGATTTAGCATATGATGCATTAGCTTTTGCAGAGTACATGAACCATGTATGCTGTTTCAATTTTAAAATAACAAATACTTACTTCCATTCTCTTTGGTTTCTCCTTCAGGACTAATTAAAACAAACAAGTTTATTTTTCTATGCATCATTGCAAAATGTGCAAGTGCATGCATTCTGGTTTAATGCTTTGAGTACGATTTTTCTTTTGCTTAAATCTCTAAGGAAATACAAATGTGTTTCTGGAAATGGATTGTATTTATTACTATCAAATGCAGATTGGTACTTGACAAACTTTGTGGTCTATCTTCAAAAGAATGTTACAATTCAGCTCACTCAGTTGCCTAAACATTGACTGCTTTTTAAAAAAAATATATTAGTAGTTCAAAAGTTTTCTGAGAGGGGGTATGTTACGTGTCATTCCATATTCTTTATGAAAATATGCTTATGATATGAATATGACATAACAGAGATATACTTTATGCAAGATGGCTCATGTGAGATATCATTGGCAAGGTTATGATTTACTGAATGTGATTATCCTATTTGTATGCCTGTATCATTTTTGTATCTGAAATTAGGAATATTGACTATATATCTGTATTTCAACTATGCTACTTTGGGTGACCCCCACTGCTAACACTTCAGGTACAACAGTGGAAAAGCCAGACAGGGCAGATGACCTATCAACAAGGAAATGGACTGTAAAAGAGCTTAGTCTTCCTGTGAATGTGTGGGTCAGCTTGGGAAGAATTGGCTACAAGGGCCCTACAGAGTCAGGTGGTCTTGTCAGCTGATACTAAAACATTACCTGGAACTTCTTGTAACTTTCTGCTGTACGGAAAGGGCTGGGTCAAACTAGGAAACAAAGGACTCCTGCCTTATGCAGATCGTATTTAAGGGTGGGCAGTGAGGTAATCCTGGTCGTCAGTTCTCCCCTGCTACTCCACCCAAGATAACTGCTGGAAACGACTAAGACTGAACAGGAGGAAAGAACTGGGCCCAGGATGGAAGTGCATCTGGCCTGTGAAGATTATTAGAACCATATTTAGGATGAGAACTCACATATAAGTAGTTTCTTTCATGTATTAAGCTTAGTTTGCATACTCTGTTTTTTTTTCTTAGTAATCTGCCTTGTTCTGTCTGCTACCTCCTTAACGCCTTAAAATACACCTGTTATTGTTAATACATTTATTTCTGGTTTATAATACAACCCAGTTTATCTGATTTCTACGGTGGGGTGGTGAGAAATTGTGCATACCCTCTTCCACATTGAGGGAAGAGGCAAATATAATATATCTTTGGGTCTGTACTCCAAGAGAGGTGGACAGCTGAGTGCTGGAGCAAGTCCCTTAAGCTGAGTCTTCCCAGAGCTGATCTGCAGCTGGGTGTGGCTCTGCCTGTGTGTGTGTTAGAGGAGGTTTTAAGAGCCTGGTTCAGCAAGACAGGTTAAAGGGGGCCCATGCCGGCAGAACAGGTAGACTCAGTGGTATCTCAGGTGACTTCCCAAGGGGTCCAACCTATTACGGTATAAAGGTGAATTTTTCTCTTTTTAAATATTTAAAAAATGCAGTAAAAGCTTGTTCACGAAAGAGCGTACAGGAATAGTAATGAAAAGCAGGCAGAGAAGGCCTATGAAACACCAGCTAAAGGTCAGATAGTGTCTCCCTACTCATGCTGGGTAAAATCTCACCCCATTGAAGTCAATGGCAGAGCTCCTATGGATTTCTGCGGAGCCAGGATTTCACCCATTGAGTAATACTTTACTTCTAGAGTCAGGGTATATCTCCACTTTAAAATGGTACACTGGCGCAGCTGCAACACTTCAGTGTGGACATTACATACATTGGGTTTTCCCATTGGTGTAGGTTGTACAAAAGGCTGTAGCTAGTGCTGTCTACACTGGGGGTTAGGTTGGTATAACTACATCTCTCAGGTGTGAATTTTTCAGAGCCCTTGGAGACGTAGCTGTACCAATGTAGATTCCTAGTGTAGAACAGCCCTAAGTAAGTATGTAGAGTAACATACTACTCAGCATAAGTAACAGCATCAGGATCTTGCCCTTATGAGCATACTTTACACCCATTCCTTGCTTCTAGATATGCAAGTTTTATCCAGACTGAAAATTGTCTCTCACAGTAACCATTAAGACTAAGTCTACACTGCACACTACTGTCAGGAGCAGTAGCTACACACCTAAGTGAAAACTAGTCTGCCCACACTGTGATGTGCAGTTACATGCGGCAGCGAAAGGCTCAGGCGGGAGGAGGCAGCAAGGAAAGACTCCAACAGTGGAGACCTGCCGGAGCCCTTCTCCATTGCTTCCCCTGCCAGAATCTTTCCCTGCTGCTGGATCCTTTCCCTGTGGTGGAGGAAGACTCTGGCAGGGAGACACTACACTGAAGAGTGGGGAGGCTCTGCTTGGAGATGTAGAGAGCCCTGAACAGAATGTACATACCATAAGGGTTCAGGCATGGCTTTACTCAGCTAAGCAGTGCCTCGCAGTCTACACTGCTATTTATGCCTGTGCTAGGGTTGTGGAGGATTTACCATGCAATGGGTGGGGTGGAAGCTTTGTATACCTGAGAAAGTCTTGAGGATTATGTGCGCGTATACTTTTCTTGACCTTCTTTGAGACCCCTTAGCGCAGCTTCTGTCTTTCTCCCCAGCAGCTGGATGGAACTCTTTGTAAACTTTTGCTGAAGGGGCCCACTGCTAGACAGCATAACACAATAAAGGCCTGCCTGTCTTTTTTCCCCTCTGAAGTCATTGCTAAACTCCCATTAATTTCAATAGAAGCAGAATCAGGCCCAGAATTTTCCGTTCTCTCTTTCCAGGTATTGTGTTTCTGCAGGCTCTTGTGGCTATAATTCAGTTTTTTTAAATTATATTTTTTAAGTAGCATCTCTTAATTGTTTGAACATCAGTATGCTCTGTCCCATTCCTAGTCTCAGCCCTATCAGTAAGATTTGTATAATGATTGTACTTGTGTGCTGATTAAAAGCAGTGTTTTCACTCTGACTTGCTTCAGAAGTAATATACTATTATAAATGGCTGCTGTGAACTTTTGAACTCAAGGAAACTTCTGAATAAATGTGATAAGGGATAAGGTAATCCTGGTCTCAGAATTCACTCCTCCAGTGAAGCCAATTACGTCATTTTCAACCCAGTTGTTCATTTTTCTTACAATACATTGTTCCTTCAAATTCACCTAAGGTCTTTAACATACCCTTTTTTATTCTTTTGTATTTTGAAGTTGACTGTGTAGATAATTCCCCTTGTACTATGTATTTTTCTTGGCTTGCTTAAAAGGGAGAAAAAAAAGTAAATAAAACAAGCTAGTACTAGAGAGACGCTTAGTCAGTGAGAGAGAATCCAGACGTTGCACTTGACAAGTAATAGAAACAATGTTATTTAACATAATTTTTTTAAAAGAAAAAACCTTGTGAGATTCCCAAAACCCAGAAAGATGGGTTGAACAGTACACTAGAGATTGCATTGTAGTACTACGATCCCTCATTAGACTTATTACTTTCAAAATAGTGTCACAGTATGTCAGGTTGTCATTTTCTCTGAATGTGTGAAGCTGAAATGAAGTACTTTAGCTGCAAATCAACTGTCAATTTGAGTAACAACTTCTGAGTTTTCATTCCCAGGCTGGTCTATTTAAATCTTTAATGATGAAACAGTCATTTTCCCTTAGAGTTATTGAGGACAATGTAAATATAAATAAGTGAGCTGTATTTTTTTCTGTGTAGTTTAATTCATCCCCACTGGGAAAATTAAACTGTAATACATATACATGACATACAAATAGAGCTGCAAGCTATAAACTATTAATATTTTGTATTGTGATAGAACCCAGAGTCTTTAATCAGTACTGGGACCTCATTGTATTAAGCATTGTACCAATACTCTTTTGTGATTATATACTTTTTATGTGTTGCACCCAAAACTCCAAGAGGACTTCAGTATATGGCACTTAAAACTGTACTTGGACCTCCCACAAGTAAAGTTTTATACAGAGCCTCATCCAAAGCTTATTGGGAGTCTTACTATTGACTTCCCTGGGGTTTGGATTAGGACTCTGCAGCCCATGTTCCCCCTGTACTGTACTTTGCCCCCTCCCCCACCCCCACTGTAGCAGTGCTCCTGGATATGTGCTTTCCTTCAGGCTCAAGCAGCCGGATGACTGAGATTGCCATTAAAGGGCCAAATTCGTCCTTAGTGGTACTCTGCTGAAGCCAGTAGAGTTCCAGCAGGGATTAATTTGATCCATAGTCCCAGATAATTTCTGACTGCTGCCAGAATTTACTGAAAATCTGCCTTCCGGAACAGTTTTAATTGGGTGCTGGGGTTTAAAGTCCATTCAGAATACACTGCACAGAATAATTTTTACTGATACGTTGGTTTGAAACTGAAGAAGCTTGGTTATATTTTCTTAGCTCTTTGTAAGGGCAAGTTGACTTTACAAAATAAAGTTGACCTAAGTTAGGTAGTTATTGCAGTGGGTCATGTCCACTCTATGTCCCCTCTGTCGGTGGTATGCATTCTCACCAGGAGCACTTCCACCTACTTAACTGTGTGGGGCATTGTGGGGCACTTGCAGCTGGAGCACCCCCTGCCCTGGGGCTGACAGCTGAAGCTCTCCTCCCACCCCCCCCCAGGGGTCAATGGCCCCAGCTCTCAGCCCCATGCGGGGCTCACAGGTGCAGGCACCCAGTCACCCAGAGGCTGACAACCAACCGATGATGTAACTCAGTGTCATAAATATAAAGGGAAGGCAAACCACCTTCAAATCCCTCCTGGCCAGAGGAAAAACCCTTTCACCTGTAAAGGGTTAAGAAGCTAAGATAACCTCACTGGCACCTGACCAGAATGACCAGTGAGGAGACAAGATACTTTCAAAGCTGGAGCCGGGGAGGGCGGGACAAAGGGTCTCTCCGTCTGTGTGATGCTTTTGCCGGGACCAGAGCAGGAATGCAGGTCAGAACTCCTGTAAAGAGTTAGTAAGCAATCTAGTTAGATATGTGTTAGATTCTGTTTTGTTTAATGGCTGATCAAATAAGTTTTGCTGAATGGGAATGTATATACCTGTTTTTGTGTCTTTTTGTAACTTAAGGTTTTGCCTAGTGGGATTCTCTATGTTTTGAATCTGACTACTCTGTAAGGTATTTCCCTTCCTGATTTTACAGAGGTTTTTCTTTTACTTTTTCTTTAATTAAAATTCTTCTTTTAAGAACCTGATTGCTTTTTTCTTCTTAAGATCCAAGGGTTTGGGTCTGTGTTCACCTATGCAAATTGGTGAGGATTTTTATCACGCCTTCCCCAGGAAAGGGGGTGTAGTGCTTGGGGGGATATTTTTGGGGGGGAGACATTTCCAAGTGGGCACTTCCCCTGTTGTTTGTGTAACACTTTGGTGGTGGCAGCTTTTAACCTAAGCTGGTAAGAATAAGCTTAGGGGGTCTTTCATGCAGGTCCCCACATCTGTACCCTAGAGTTCAGACTAGGGAAGGAACCTCGACACTCAGTGTCTACAGAGACACTGCGTCGCCATAGCTACATCAACCTAAGTGTTACACCTTTTGTGGAGGTGGTGTTATTGGGTCGGAATAGTGGGTGACTTACATCGGCGGGAGCAGCGTTGTAATGTTAACGTTTACAGAGTTAGATCAACGTAAGCTGCCTTACATCAGCTTAACTCTGCAGTGTAGACCAGGCCTCAATGTTAGTCATGGGATAAGGTTGTATGACACTCATCAGGTTTTAAGCATTGCTTTCTAACACGCATTCATTTGTACTGTATACCCAATATAAAGATCGTAAAATCTTCCACTATGTCTGTGAAGCTTATTTATCTTAGAACTGCTGTACATATCTAATGCTCAAGAGAGGGCAATAAGTTTATTTTTGATCTCAGACCTATAATTATGTAAAGTAACAGTCTCTAATTAAAAACCAGCTGGCATGGCATTCTAGATTTAGAGCCTAAATCTTTAATATTAGCTTTTGCACATGTGCACTTCAGAAAACCTAGCCTTTTGTCAACCAAAAGTATTGAGAAAGTTTGAGTTTTTATTTGACTGAAAGTTTAAGTAAATCCCCAGATACTCTAGCACTGTAGTTTTGAGATGTGGAAAATTATTTACTGTTTATCCTTCAGCTGCATTTCTTAAAATCATAACCCGAATGTATGTTAAAGTGATGGCAAACCTCTTTTTAATTGTTGTTCTTGTATCCATGAATAAATCTGTTAGCCATGATTATCAGTGATTTGTTGGTTTGTTTTGTCTTCAACAAAGGACATTTCCCTCCCCCTTTTTCACCCCCTCCACTGCTCTTGGTTTTAGTCCTTCACTCAGAGCAGGGCTAGAGACCATTCTAGGCTGAGGAAGGCTGGATGAGAATCTTTTCTGAAGCAGCTCATTTCAGTTATACGTTTGGCTCAAGGGAGCACCTTTGCTCCAAGGTTTTTGCAGTTTGCCCAGAATAGGGAGCAAGAAACTGAACGATGTATCTGCTCCTCTTTTCTTTCTGCCTTCCCTCCCACTCCTCTTTTTCTTCACTCTGTCAACGACTCTCTCTCACCCACACCGACACACAGAATGCGTAAAGAAGAGTAAGATGCATGAAGTGATAGGTCACACTAGACCGGGTCCTCTCAGAGGTCCAGAGAGTTCCCAGCCACTTCCAGCTTTTGAGGCCCCTAGCCATAATAAAAATAAAAAATGATGACACATGAAAACAAAATAAGGCACCAAAAAAAGAGTGAGACATAATTTGAATATTTTTTTATTTAACAAATGCTTTTCTAGCCTTTATCTCTGCAAATGCACTAATTATTGAGGGAAAAATCTAGCTTTTGTGTAATTTCACAGTTGATATTAAGCATGGCGAGCCCATTCAAACGCTCTTGTCCCATAGTTGAACGATGATAATTCTTTACCTGCTTCAACACGTTGAAGGTTCATTCATCTGAAGTCACTGATGCAGGCAAACTGACAAAAATACGCAATGCAATTGTAATATTAGGCAACACCCCAGAAAGATCAAGTTCGCGTATTTCTTGAAGCAATTCCTTAAATTTGCAGCTCTAAGCTAAGAGGGTGTGTCACATTTTGGTCCGATAGGGATGTGCATAAAAACAAGTTGCAAAACTTATCAAATGCCAAAAAATTAACAAGTGTCTAAATTTGAGGCCCCCTTTGAGCTTGAGGCCCAGGCCAAATGGCTCTCCTGGCCCCCCCTCTGATTGGCCCTGCACTAGACATATCTGTGATTGGGACTTTCTGCCCCCTTGGAGTTTTGCTGTTGAAAGATACCTATTTTTGCCATCCTTTTGCCATTTCTGATATATCAAAAAGGTAAACTGAAAGAATTATTTTATGCTTTTTTTACTTGGCATTATTATAATAATGTGTTTCTTCAGGACAATATTACCTAGCACCACTTCTGTTTTACTTTTTTAAAAAATCTTTTCCCTCTTAACTTCTTGTCCCCCCTTGCCTCTCCACCCCCCCCCCCGAAGAATTTTTAAAAATGACTTGTTCAAGGATAACTTAGATGTCAAATTTGTTTTTCCAGCAAGAAAATATAGGTGTCTCAAGGGTTTTTTTAGCCACGTTACTATAACTGCTCTTTTCCCAAAGAACAGAAAATGGCAGATACCAGGTTAAGGAGAGCCAGAAGAGAAATATAACAAACTAGAGGCCACATCATCCATTTCTTCTGCTTTTTGGTGGTGTTTAAAAGGAAATTGAAGCAGGATTCCAGTTTTCAGCTTCTGCCTCAGGAAACATGCAGTAGTTAGTCAGTGCACCCAAGATTTTTAAGTAATAGTTGTTTCTCCAGGAAGTAATAAATAATTAAATTTCACTTGTATTTTTGGTTGGTAAAAGCTACCAGATAAGATTTCCCTCATTGCCTTTTTTCATTTTACCATTTTATTATTAATTTCTCTCTGTCTCTGTCCTTAGTCTGTTTTTTTTTTTTTATTTTGTGTGTGTAGGCAACAAGGTTTAAGTTCTGATATATCAATTTTATTTGGGGGAAGGGTAGCAAAGAACAACCTAATATTTTGGGGAGACACCAAAGAATGTTTCTCAGACCTGAACAGGAAGGGGAAGGGGTGATTTTTAGCAAAACTGCATAACCCCTAAATTATTTGATATTTAGCATTCATTACAATACAGTGTATGTGAGAGATTATTATTTTATTTATTATGTATGTTACAGGTATCATATTTCCATCTTCTTTAGTTAAATAATATCCTTGTGCTTTCTCACAGTAGTAGTGCCCATAAAATGATAACACCCATTGAGTACATACATACGGAGTGCTGTGGTTTGTGAGTTTTTTTTGTTTTTTCAGTATTGCATTCTATCAACAGGCTGGATTATTTTATGTGTTCTTCTCAACTGTTGGAGTAATATGTATGTGAACCAACTCACCAGACAGATTAAATTTTTACAGGAATTCTTGAAGTTCAAAACCTTTCTAAGGAGCAAAATACATTTCAGAAGACTGACCAGTTAAAAAAACCTGGAACTTTCTGCAGTCATATTGGAGATGATCACTTGCTTGCTCATTTGATTGCTATGACCTTGGTTGGAAACATTGTTAATCTGTTGTATCAGGAGGTGCATCGCTGGACATTAGTGAATGTCATTGTACTTATTTTCAGCATTGCATTTGTTCATCTTGCTAAGAAATTGGTGGTAAATGTTATGAAGATTGTTTACACCTCCTGTGGTATGTTGGATTCACCTGGCTGCAAAGTTCTCCTGTTCGCAGAAGCACTGACTATGACTCTTGCCATATGATTCACAGTATATATAGCATTGCTCTGTTGTGTTAAACTGTATCAGGTAATCTACCCCTGAGTGACACTCCAAGCATGGACCAGTACAAATGTTGTTGGTCATTGTTTTTGCTATTTGGGTTGCTGGTATTGCAGTTTGTTGCCCAGTTTTAGCACATAAGAAAAGAATGCATAGCTGACTGCAGGAAACAAAACTTATTAGTGTTCCAGTGATTTTCTTTATGCAGAATGTAAGGTTGAGTACAGAAATAAAAACTAGAGTTGTTGTTTTTTTTCCCTATGGGAAAATATTTGTGATGCTTTTTGACTTTCTTCCCTTGATAGTTTTTAGTTGTTTTCTGTTTTCAAATAGCCCTTCTGCTCTGAAACCATGAGAAGGCAACATATGGTGGTATTTGGATTGGGAATGATGCTGCAGAGACTAATTCCTCAGAGCACTTAAAGTTGTATCATTGATGTTTCTTGTTTCTGCACTCTGGACTTCTCACTTTATCCTTGTTTATTACCAAAAGGATCTAGACTCCTGTTGTTTTATGCCAATGATCCTCACAGTTCTGTCTTCAAGTTATTCATAACTCTAATGGTTCTTATCTTCTTAAATTGAATAATTACAATTGAGGGTAAAGCTGCTGTCTTTCTGTTGTCCAAATGAAAACAAATCAGTCTGCTGTACCGAAAATTGTTGTGGCTTTTCCATACACTTAATAACAGAAATCAGTTTATTTCTGAAGGCCAACAAAATTATCAAATAGTTTTCATCACTGTAAAATGCTTCTTTCCAATAAACTTTTTGGATACACTGCAATCCAAAGAGGGATGGATTTTAAAAGTCAAATAAAGAAAAACTGGAATAATGTTAATAATTGAAGCAAAACTCTGGTAAAACACACTTTTGGTAGTACATCTTGCTGCAGTATAAGTATATTGTAACTGTAGGCACTTGTTTATACCTGTTTGTGTGTACCCAATCTGTTATGTGACTCTTAAATTTTATATCTTGTAATTTATTTATTACATATTTAGTCATATGTTACCTCACCGGGGCAGGTCTGTGTCTGGTTCAGATGGGGCACAGTCTTCTAGGTAGTTGCAGATGGATTTGGGAATTTTTTGTCACCACTTCATTGCCAGATGGGTAAAGCCATTCCTTGGTAAACATATTTCAGAATTCATTGGTCTTCCATCCTAATATGTCCATACTAAGAAGGCCATCGAAATCTTAACAATGCTAATGGAGGTAGTTGCTGAATTCGGCTTCAAATAGCCTAATTTCTGATCTTGTCCTGACTCTTAATATGAACCAAGAGAAGAAGAAGACAAGAATTAAAACGTCCCTCTTCCAGTTTAAGAGGGGCAGGAACTTCTGGAAGAGCCACCTTCCTTCAACCAAGAAGAGATCCAGTTCACAGTCCGTAAGCTGAAATCTCAGTTTGTGACATTTCACCTAAGTTGTTGAAGACCAGTGAGAATATTATTGTACCATGGCTGCATAGGCTCTTCCAGATCATCTGGCACACTTATATTATCCCCAATGACTGGTGTTACTTTGCATCTGTTCAAAAAGGATGATATGGCTGAGTGTAACAACTATAGAGGCATTATGCTGTTAGTGATCCCAGGGACAGTCTTCACTTCTGGTCTAGTGTCTCAAATCAGCGATCCACTTTGTGACAAAGACTGGGATACTTAATGTAGCTTTAGACCTTGTTTGTTCCGTTGTTGACCAGATCTTTACCTTGAGACAGATTTTTGAGGAGATAGTGGTTCTCAAACTTTTGTACTGGTGACTCCTTTCACATAGCAAGCCTCTGAGTGCGACCCCTCCTTATAAATTAAAAACACTTTTTTATATATTTAACACCATTATAAATGCTGGAGGCAAAGTGGGGTTTGAGGTGGAGGCTGACAGCTCACGACCCCCAGTCTGAGAACCCCTGAGATAGCTGAATTTAATAAGACATTCACAACACTTTGTATAGGTTTCTGTCAGGCCTTTTATTTAGTGCATTGAGTGAGTTTGTGGGATCTGATGAGGCAACCCAGCATCTCTGGGATGATAATGTCATTGATAGAAAAGATCTATAATTGATTTAAACTCAGTTTTCCATTCTATGTCAAATACACCACATTCTTTCCTATCTACATGGAGTTTGGCAATGCTGTGTTCTGTCATCATTGTTCAATACTGGCATTGATTGGTTGATGGATATTCATGAGGAGGCATTGTTCGGTGGCACTGAGCTCAACACCATTCTTCTTTGAGATTTTGAATATGCTGATGACATTGCCTTATTGGCTCAGTTTGGCTCTCAGCTGCTGTGATTCACCAATCTGTTCAGGCAAAAAGCAGTGCACTTTGGTCTCATTATCATATGGCTGAAACTAATCCCTGGCCATTACCATCAAGCAGCCACCAGCTCCAGATGATAACCAGCTCAATATGAATCTGCATGGACAGGACATTGAGTTGGTGGCAACTGTCAAATACTTAAGTAATGTCATAGACAGTACAGGAAAATGCTTGAAAGATGTGGACACTCGTACAGCAGAAGCTGCTGCCATAATTTGGGCCCTTCCGTAGCCTGCTTGGGGACTTCATGACATTGAGCCTGTTATGAAGCTGCATATCAATAGAACCACAGTTGTACTGACACAGTTGCATGGCAGAGAAATGTGGGTGTGGAGGAAGTGGACTGACGTTTTTGATGCTCATTTTTTTATAGTTACTAATGGTGTGTGTGTCAATGGGATGAATGGGTGTAGATAAGTAATGTAAAGTGGGCCACCCCTACTTCATGTAACATTCCCTCTTCTCTCAGCCTCCCCCACTAATAGTTGTTTTAGCTCTAACACACACTGCCTTTCACCCCTCATTATGGCCTATGTCCAGAGGTAACAGTTGGGTACAGAATAAAGGACAGTGCACTGTTGCACTGCCCTTGGAGCAGTCTGGGAGGCTGTGGCTCAGAGACTCATAATCTCCATCCCTCTTCCCCTCTTGTTTTGTGGAAAGAGTGAACTGCACTAGGTCTGCACTCAGAGATGTGTATGCTGTCAAATGTGCCATTATAACTGTGTCACTGGGCACGTTGTGGGGGGCAGAGTCAAGGTTCTGCCATTTCCTGCCCCGTTCTGCCTACCACCAGTGTAGTGTGGTACATCGTAGTTCTGCAGAACCTGCTTCTGCACCTGCATAGCTTCCCATAATGCAGGTCACTGGCATAGGGATGCCTTGCAAAATTTGGCCACATGTAAGTTGGCACATTTAGTGAATGCCAAATTGATGTACAAAATGGAGCAGGAAATTTTTCTCATTTTATGCTTGCAAGAGTAGGTTGGTTGTTAATGATACAGTTTGACTAAAATATCTACAACTAAATATTTTGTCATGACTAAGCCATAATTTCCCTCCAAATGTACAACGTAACCGCCATAACAAATATACTGCAGTCTTATGTGCTCATTAATGAACAAACAGGTGGAAAACTCTGAAGACCTGATCACGTCACCCTTACTCACGCTGACTGGTATCTTACTATGTGAGTGCACTTTGAGCATTAATTTGGTATTCATCAAGTGAACAAAATAAGTGCAATTATTCTGCCCAATAGTTTCCTATTATACACCACCTTCTGCTCCCTCATATAAAGAAGATATGGCTTGTTTTGTATTATTTTCCCATTTTACACCCATTTCCCTCCCATTGTCCCATCTATATGTAACCCGACCCACCAGCAAATTCACTTGTGAATTTATTCCAGAGTCTGTCACAGAAGTTGTCCCAATTTTGTATTTTGCTCCTTGACACAAAGTTTTAGTTGAGGTAAAACCTGTTTTGCGTAAGTGGAGAAAACACATAAGATTTGTATGTTTTTAAACAGCTGTCTGTAGATTGCTGCAAAGGAGAAATATATTAATACCTTAAGTGTGTTTGAGGGGGAAAAAAACACCACCTTTGAACTTCCATAGAAAACCTGATACTAAATGATCCTGTATTTGCAGTAATTTGATGAGAATCATACATTCAGCTTTTCAAGCTTAAAAACTGTTTTGAATACATTTCTCATTTCTACTTTTTATAACGTTTCAAGAGCAGCTGTTTTAAGATCAACTTTTAGTTTGTGGAGGTCAGTGTATAGGAGATTAACGACTACAATTTTGTATGCCAATGAATATAACACCTGCAGAATAGGGTTTTTTGGGGTTTTTTTAAACTTGTTAGAACATTGCTAACCAAATGTTATTGATGCATACAATGATTCTGTTTAGACCAGCACAGCTTAATTTCCATTATTTGTAAATATATTGTTTACCAATTGTCAGATTGATGAACTGGGGCTGGTACATTTTTTGCTTCAAGCTTTTCATTTGTCACACACAAGTGCTGGCAGAGTGAATTTGCTGCCGTAATAATGCTTAGCACTTAGTGCTTTACATCTTAATTGTTATTGTTAATGCATTATCATCTTTCTTTGTCAGCTAACTTAAATATCTTCCTTTTTTCAGCTTTGTACTTGTCTTTGGTCAGGATATATGCCTTTGACAAGTTGGAAAATGATTTGGTTAGAATTAAGAAAATTATGAGTGCTTTATAATCCTAACCCCTTTGGGATGTGTGATCTCTGATTCATGCAGATTTGCAGATCTTATGTTCTTTCTTTGCTCATGCAGAGTTTTTCTTAAGCTATTTTTTCCGCTGTGAGGAACTAGTAAAGAACCCCAAGGATTGGAGCCTATGGGTATAGTTCAGTTCTTGTCACGGTCACCATTTCAGGGAATGAGTATCACGATGGTACTCTGGGTGACAGAAAGGAAGTCATCCACCTCCTTGATATTGTCTTTTGCCTCTCCCACTGAGGATGTGGGTGCTCTGCACCTTGCAGGATCAAGCATCTAGTGGGCTGTTACTGTTTAAGGATTTGATCCTGCAACTGACTCTGTATGCACAGCCTCGTTGACTTCAGTGGGGCTCTGCATGGGGGGAGGGTGTCTGTGAGTGTACAACAAGTTGCAGGATTGGAGTCTGTCACATCCTGTTCACATTCAAGGTGGCTGTCCTGCTGTATTAGCTGAAATGGGCACAAGCACGTGCACAAAAAACCCCATGATACCTGCCCAGAGCAGACAAATTAAATGAAAAGTATTTGGAAGGATACTTCAATTCCAGTCCAGCTTAAATGCTTTTTCAGTAATGTGGTGACCAGGTGAAAATGTTTTAAAGGTTTTAGATTCTTTAATATATATTACCTAATTTTCTGTATTTTTAATAGGACTTTACTGCTGTACTGACTCACCCAAAATGTGCATAGAAGAATAATGGAAGCCCCTGAATACCTTGATTTGGATGAAATAGATTTTAGCGATGATATATCTGTAAGTATAAATATTTTTTGTTTGTTTAGAGAGAGAGGATTTAAGTGGCTCGATTTCTAGCATAAGACACACATCTCATTGTCATTAGAGGCCAAAGCAGGCTTTTACCTCATGCAGAGGCTACCTATTTTGCTTCAAGTATATATGAACTGAATTCAGGTATACAGAAAAAATTAACAATGTCCCCATGTGCTAGAATGAAAATCAGAATTTTTTCCAAGGGAAACATAAATCGCTGAAAGTAGAGTTTGGGGCCCGCACTTTGTCTGCATTAGTAAAGATGATCTGCAAATCAATTTAATACATTTATTTTACTCTTGCTGAACTGCCTTTATTAACTCTTTGGGTGAAATACCCATCGAGTGATTACCTACAATCACCAAAAGAATAGTTTTAAAGGAATTGAAAATAGTGCCATATGCTATCCCCTTCCCCCATCATGAGTTTATTTGTGTAACTTGCTACTCTGCCACATAGGCCAGCTCCAGACTTCAGCAAGTTTCATTAATAGGTTACAATTTGATATGTTTTGAGGTCTTATAGTACAGCTAGAGCCAGCAGGACTTCCAGGGAGTCTAAAGAGAGCATGGCTCTGTTACACCACTTCTCTCCTCATCCGTTACGGATGGGCTAATGCCCCCCTCCTAGGTATGGAATTCAGAGGCAGTCCAATGTTACTTTTGGAGGCTCCAGGACTAAGCTCCATCTTTGAGCTCAGGATGCTGGATTTTCTGCCTCCAGAGGTGGACCAAGTTGGCGGTTCAGTTTCTCCTGAACATTTTGATTTTAAATCTTTATTTGTATTCATTTTCATGCAGTTGTAGTTTATAATTTTCCTCTTCCTCCTCCTGTGCATTGGGTAAATAGCAGCATGGTGACTTCAACCACCTGGATCTGCTACTGCAGCATCTCCCCTGCTGGGATCCTGTGCCCTTACTCAGACATGGCAGAGCTAGCCTGCAAATACTTGACTTAAATCTAATGAGGTATTCCCTATGTGAGGCAGCACTTACAACAGCTACAGAGGGTGGATTGTATCCTGCCTCTTCCCAGCCAGCCAACACACTTGCTCTGCCAGAGTACAGGGCTCAGAGTTGGACTGGCATGTCTGGTCTCCACCTTGCCCAGAGGGGAGACAACTCCAATCAGGGGCTTCTTTAGTTTTTCAGGGAGAGAGTCTAAGAATGAGGAGGAAGCTAACTGCAAAAGACTTGGGCTGGACAGGGGGAAAAAACCCCTAGAAAGGATCCAGAGTCATCCCCCCCCACACTGTGGATACTGAAGTGCGCCCTTTGTTCCTTGGGGAAAGAAGCCAGGCTCCTACACAGCTCCCACTGTGATTCAGGGAATTTTCATGATATTCAGGGATAAGTCCTGAAAACCCCAGAGACCCAAAAAGGATAAAGCAATTGTGTCCTTCACAAGGCAGTAATTAATATTTTTAATGAACAAGTGGGGTGAAAATCAGGGTTTATACCTGTGACCGGGTGCATCGCAATACCCCTTATTCTTTGCCTTCTTCTGCAGAGGGATTGTTTACTGGGGCTTTTCTATATAGAAGCTCTCATAGTGTTCTGTATTGTGTTCATGGCCCCATCCCCGCCCTGCAGCATGTCTGGGCATGCAGAGAAGCCTGTTCCTCCTGTGGAGCCCTGCTCAGGATGCAACCTAATGGGAACTATGCCTGTCTGGCTTTCAGCCCAAAGTCCCTTGCTCTGCTAGGGAAAGGGATTCAGATTTCAGGAATGGGAATTGTGCCATAAATTGTACCATATGATCATTAGCCATAAACTTTTGCTGTGCCATGGAAAGGGGCTCAGGCTCTGGAAAGCAGGAAAGGGTCTCTCTCTTCACCTCTCCCTCACTCTGCATGCTGGCTCCTAACCCTTACGTTCTCTTCAGACAGTCAGTGACCAGATCAGAGGCACTCGAGGATTCCACTCCTCATGAAGCCATATCGTAATGGGATTACAGGGAGGTAAAAGGACTGAGAAATACAGGGCCGAAGGATTGTGGGATAGCATTGGTGGAATCTCTGGACGTGAACTGGGGGACCCAGGCTTCAGCTATGTCCATGCTGCAAAATGACAGGATTTGGACCCAAGTCCCACTGGGACTTGGGCTCAGCCCACCCCACCCTACCCCACCGCTAGGCGGCTCATAGGACCTGGATCCTGAGGGTTTGCTAACCCAAGTCAGAAGGTTTATACGGTAAGTGGGATTGGGCTTATACCTACGTCTCAGCATGACAAAGTCACAAGAGCATTTGTGTATGAGTGCTTATAATTCCTGAAGACTCTTCCTTCTGAACAACCCTTTGCACCCGAAGTCTGAAGTGGCAGGCAGTAGTCACAGCAAGGCACAGGTCGCACATTACACATTTATACCATACATAGGCAACATGCCAATCAGTACCTTGTACAGAGAAACAGAATCATTCATAACTGGAGAGCAGCTGGAAAGGATTCATAGCTACCTGTTCTTCAAAATCAGGAAGAGCTTTTGATCCCAGTGCAGAGAATTGCTCACGCAGAGATCAAAATAAATAATGGCTCTGTCTATAATGTTACCATAATGACAAAGATTTGCAAATATCCAAAACTTCATTACATCATTCATTTCTTGAGGGGCCATCAGTAGCCAATTATCTCCAGTGGCTAGGGTTACTGGTGCCATGCATCAGCTCCATCCCGAGTGGATTTCTTAAAATGTACCTGCAGAAGTTTCTTCAGAGGATGTAGAACCGTGCACTTGATGCACTGACTCCTTCATTCAGACTGGGAAAACCTACATTTAACTCCCTGAGTGTTGGAAAAGAAGTTGATCATGGATTCTTCATTAACCTCTAATCAAGTCTGGTGGTCAGACAGAATTCGACCAGGATATTTCATTCATTGATCTGGTCAAATTTATATTTCAGGTGTAAGGGGAAAGCTCCTTAGGGGCAGGGTCTGCCTCTTTTGTGTAGTGCCAACCACAATGGGGCACTGACCTCTGGATGCTTGTGATACAAATATTATAATAATCCCAAAGTGTGGTGCCCTCAGCTATGCTAGAGTTTCTCCAGGAGATTTGGTTGGAGCCCTACAGCCAAGCCCCTTAGAAATGTGGGTAGCAGCCTTAGCAGCATTTTGCAGCCAGGCACATGGAATCCTCTATTTGACTGTGAGGTGCCATGTTTAATCACAATGACAAACTAGACAAGCCTGTGGCTGGCCTTTCTAGTTGTCATTACCTCTGAAAGGCAAGTTTTGGAATTAGTTCCTATATCTATACAAAAAACACAGTGCTGTTGCCATGTGCAAAAGTTTATTCTTGTAGCTTCAGAAACCCTTTCTGTTCAAGGTAAGTTCCTCTTTCCACAGTTCCTGGAAAATAGTCCTCCTATCATTTTGTTGTAATCCTTGAAAGGTTGTAGCATGTGTGGGCATTCCTACCACTCCAAACACATATCTCAAGTATATGGTATATATACACCAATTGTACCCTATTCATCTCATTCTATCTGAAATGCAAAGACCTTATTGCCTCAAAGTTGCTGCAGGCAAGATATAAAAATTCTGCACCAATTGGCATGCTAGGTATGTGGGGAAACTAAAGGGGGAAAGTGTATGGGCCTCATCTGAGGAGGGTTTGTAAAATAAGCTTCTTTTCCTCTGAAGAGACATCCTTTGGTAGGAAGAAGCTACTGGGTTGGTTCCCACATAACTTGTTAGTTTATAAAGCTGTTGCTTTATAAAGGGGAGCTTCCATTCCTACTATTACTCGACTATAATAATTAAATTCTGCTTATCCCTCCCTCTTTCTGAGATTCACTGCTTGCTTCTTCCTATGAGTAATGAGTGAGGAGAGAAGCTTTGCAAATGAATGAGAAATTTCTTAGCTGATAATTTTCTTTCTGTTAGTAGCTTTTCTCCAAATTCAGCCCATCCGCATAGCCTGATAAATGACCACAATAGAAGTTGAAGCTTTTCTCTAAAAGGAGACTGTGGGCCTGTCTACACTAACAATTAGTCTGTGGAAGCTGTGGTCTGAATCTACCCTGCACTAGCCTACTGCAGTCTAATTGTCCATGTAGACCTTGCTGGTGCACATTAACAGTTCATTAGCACACTTTGATCTAGACGACTTTGGACTGGAATTAGCTCAAAGCACTCTAACGAATTGTTAACCCATGGCAGCGGGATCCACAGGGACAGTTACCCTGCACTAGCCTGTCACAGTCTAAGTTCATAGCCCAATTTTCCACAGTCTAATTGTATAGACAGGCCCTTAGATATTATATATTGTCTTAAGGTTAATTTAGTACATTTCATATGAGCTTGTCTTAATGCTAATAACTGGTTGCTGAAATTTTTCTACAGTTGTGGAATAACTCTTCTGGTGGCTTGAGCTGAAGGGCGGAGCTTAGTCCTGGAGGTATCCAGCAACTCACTGGACTCTTCCAAATTCCATATGGGCGGGGGGAGGAGAATTAGTGCATAAGTAATGAATCTGAGAGATTTCAGAGTAGCAGCCGTGTTAGTCTGTATTCGCAAAAAGAAAAGGAGTACTTGTGGCACCTTAGATACGAACAAATTTATTTGAGCATAAGCTTTCGTGAGCTACAGCTCACTTCATCGGATGCAACATCGGATGAAGTGAGCTGTAGCTCACGAAAGCTTATGCTCAAATAAATTGGTTAGTCTCTAAGGTGCCACAAGTACTCATTTTCTTTTTGCGAATCTGAGAGAAGCTGCTAAGGGGAAGAAAATGATCAGGTAAGAAATGTCTCAGTCCAGGTGTTCTTGAAATACTTGCAGCTGTAATTATTGTAAGCAAAAAAGCTGTTCATTTAAGGTGAACACTTGGCAGTTATTACAGGAACCACTAATGCAGTTCATTCCTCCCTCCCTAATCATATCTCTGCCACAAATGTTTCTCTTTTATGAATTAAAAGTTGTTTATATGGTGAATGTCTGGCGAATGAGGGCACTTCAACACAGGAATATTTCTGTTGTAAATGGAATTTATTAATTTGATTTGCAGGTCACCTTTATGATACGAAGTGCAGAGCCCAAGTGCTCTCGTCAGACAACATTATAAACTCTTGCAAAGGATTTTGTTTTCTTTCTAGCATTTCGGAAGATGGTTCCTTTTAAAAAAGCTCCAGATGCTTTACTCACATACAGCTTCCTTTTAAAATGGGTTTTATTTTTACCTATTTTTATGTTGACTTTTATTTAAAGGCAAGGGGGTGGGGGAGATATTGAGACATTACAAGACAATGATCCAATCTTGAGAGGATAGTTTATTCTGGGGAACTGTCTTGTTATGACTGTTCCATGTTACATTATGTCCTGTAATCTCTTTCTAGGCCCAGTTTTACAAAAAACATAAAGCAGAATAGATGTATCCTCTTCTTGCCTCTCCCATTTTGCCTGATGCTACTGAATGGTGGATTTAACTACCAGTTTCGCTGTTATACAGCTGAGATTGCCCATGCTATTAGGAAGTACTCTGACCTCCTGCTGAACGTCGGAGCTAATGGCATAGATTATAGAACAAGAAATATCCCCATCCCCAGGCAGGAGAATGAAGGAGTTGATGTCAAAGGAAAGATTAACTTGAGAAGTACTGGCTTTCCTACTACTCTGCTCATCTCTTGTGTGGTCAAATGCATGAATAAACAGGCTTTGCACAAGGAAAGCGTGCAGGGATGGGAACGGGGCAAAATTCTTCCTTTTATCAGTCCACAAAACACTCCCTTTTGTCAGTCCACAAAACACTTATGCTGTTGCCTCTCTAATCCCTAGTTACCTGTGTGCATGTGACTAGCAGTGGCTAATTTGCCTGGGTTGTTTAGGGCTCTCTGTCAAGCTCTCTTGGATTTCTGAAATTTCAGATTTCACCTTCATGCTGCTGTGGAGAGAGCAGCTCCAGAGCACTTTTGTTAACCATTTTCAACTTTCCTGCTACACTTCCTCTTCAGATCCAAAGCAGATAAGTAGTGACTGGAAATTGTTACAATCCGATGGCTGTTCTGTGGCCTATGTGAAGTGCTGTAGTGGTCTTAATCCATTTCTCAGTGTACATTTCTCTTCCAGCTGAGATCCTTGTGGGTCATCTTAGCCAACAGGTCCAGATCTGAATGACCACAGAGACTATCTTTGGAATACTAGAGATGTTTTAAACGCAAAATAAATATTTTTTAAGTCTTACATATGTGTCTAAGTAAATAAAAACTATAGCTTTCTCTCCCATAAGATGCTCATTTTTGAGACTTTTAGACTACTATAATTTAAGTGCCACAAATCACAGATTTATTTGGGTGTAGTTTATATATAAGTAGGGTAGTGTGACTCTTGTTTACATTATACAGAAATATCATTCCGTCCAAAATGACGTTAGGTCATCAACTAGCACATCTTCACTTATTACTCTGATGAAAGAGCAAGTGAAACAGGCAATAGAAGAGCAGGAAATGAATAAAAGTGGGAACACTATGAAACTTGTAAATTGCATTTAATCTCAGGTATACCTTTAAAAATCAGTATGCACAAGTTTAACCTTCCCCCTTTCCCAGTCACTCCTATGGGGACAGATAAAATTAGCCCTGTTAGTAAGTTGTATACCGTTCTAGTGGTCCCTTTATGGTTTCTTAGTACTTTAAAATACAGGCTGTTTACTACACGCTCACGTTATGCAGTTAAAATTATTATTACTACTTACTATTGCAATACAGCAGTAATACAAAATGCCCCGATGTGTTAGGTATTGTACAAGCACACAGGAAGACAGTCTGTTTCCCAAAGAGCTGTGTGTGGGTACAGGGGTCTGCCTGCATTGTGCCAGTGCTGGATTGGAGCTGGATTTGAAAGAATACACTACATGTGAGTTTAAGTAACAGTAAGAGGTAATTAAATACAGTAATAAAATTTTTTATTTACATAGATTAGCTATTGCACTCCTTGATGAATTTTAAAGCCTTTTGTCTTTTATTAATAAAATTGGCTGTCCTTAATGGCTGCTCACCCCAGCCAGACACTGGTTGACTGACTTCTTGGCAGAGCTAATTATCAGCCTCTAATTTTTACACAGAGACACAACAGGCAAAAGGCTGTTAAAAGACTTACAAACTCTTTCAGATTCAAACAAAAGACATGTATCACTTATAAAGCCAATAGAAAAACAACTCCTGTCTGTTGTTAAGAGTGAAGAATAAAATACAGAGGGTATGTCTATATCAAATGGTGGAAACAATACACATGAGCATGAAGAATCAGAATAGGGCTGCAAATGTGTTAATCATAGCAAGTTGGCCCATAGTTTATCCTCTTGGGAAGTAAATTATTTCCTTATAGTCAAGCCACCAGTCTTGCTATTTTCTTTACAGTTATGGATGCTATTCTTTGTGTTTTGTTTTGTTTTAATGTTTAGATAAGTGAATTCTGTGTTCATTAAAGGAAGAGATTGAGAGCACTGACATAGCGTAGACAAAGTTTTTTGTGTAAGCTTTTTGTTTTCATTTTTAATGTCAATAAATATTCATCTGTTATGCTTAGGCAGCCATTTGTATCAGACATGCAGTATAAACAAATGAATTAATAAAATATGTTGTAAGGCTGCTCTGCTAATTCATAATCTTGTTCCTGACCTGCAGCACCCACAGTGTGTCCTGGACACAGATTGTGAATTTGTGGAATTGTGGGTAAGAGTTCTGTAAGGCACACAAAAACCCTGAAGGGAATAGTTAAGGTCTGATCACCTTCCTCATTTTCAGGTGCAACCCGCGCTAGGGTTTGTAACCTTGTCTCTGGAGGGGAAAAGTGGGTGTTTTTCATTTTACTATGGAAGCACTGTATGTGGTGATGCATTCTATGTATTGCTTTACTAGTTCTAGATCACTGTTTAAGTAGCAACCCTTGAAAAGTGTCCTGAAAGAGGAATGTACTGCACAGTTTTAAACCATGAAGTAGTGAATTTAAAAATGTTTTAAAACTTACTTAAAATGTTTAAACTTATTAATAAAATGGTGCAACTGTAATCTTAACTCTGGTAGTTAAGTCTAATCTTTTTGAGAGAGTGTTTAATATTCAGACTTACAATACAATATAACAGTTAAAGAATTTAGTATCAATCGAGAATTTTGAATGATAGGCCAAAATTTGGAACTAAAATTTAATTTTCTTTTGTTGATTTAATGTGAATGGAAGATGACTGAATTGCTGCATTTTCCAGAATAATATTTAAACAATAATGGTTTGTTCTAGGAAAAATTCTACAATGTTAATAACAACTGAAAAAAAACTTAATTGTAATATGGACAAGAAGTTGTCTGTATCATCTAGCTAAAAACAGAGGAGTTAGGAGTTTAAGATCAAGACAAAGGCACTGGAGACCCAATCCAGTGCCCGTGAAATCTGAGAGAGTTTTGCCGTTGACTTCAGTGGGAGCAGGGCAAGGTCCTTGATGCTTTCAGCGGTCACTACGGACCTGATCCTGTGAGGTTGTCAGTGTCCCCATTGAGGTGCTGAGTGTCTCTTGGGAAGTGCTGAGCACCTCAGTTCCAATGTAGTGGAAGTTAAGGGTGCTCCATATGACAAGTGAAAGATTAACAAAAAAACATTATTGTCACTATACATTTCCCTTAATTTTATTTTTTAAATTGTTTCTGGTATATCTCTGTCCCGCTACATTTAATTTTTCTTCTGTTATTTTTCTTTCTCCTATTGTTGGGCTGGCTGTGAATTTTAAGCTTGAATGAAACTGCCTAGAATGTCCCTGCTAGATATTCTGAAGGTTTGCCTGTTTGTGGGTGTGTATATTTAAAATTCATTTAATACAAACTTTAAAATAATGTTAAGTGCAAAGATTTTATAATTTCTATTCCTTAAGATTTTGTAGTCCATTATTGCTGGAATGGTCTAGTTATTTAACAAGCCATGATCATTTTCACTAGTGTGTGACTACAGATTTACAGCTTCTACCAGCAGAAAAACTGGATTTATCTGGATTCCCACTAAATTCTTAGAAATCTCTCGCCTGCTGTTACTAATCTCATACTAATAGTTCCATTTTTTCCCCCATAGAGGTATAAAGATTGCAGATTAAAGACCCTGATCATGAAGTTTGCTGAATGCCATCTTTTTCAGTGGGGATTGAGGGCACTCAGCATCTCTTAAAATCTGGGTCATCTCTGGGTAACATGGTTGAAATAAAAAATACTACTACTAAGCAATCTAGTCTTGTAACTTGCTTTTGTTTTGCAACTGGACTTTAGTGTAAACCACAAGATAACTCCTCTTCTGAGTTAGTGAAGACCAGGATAGAGAGTGTCTGCCTTTTAAAGAAGGAGAATCCTCTCTTCCTCACTCTGCTGCTCGCTCACTCTGTGCGCTGGGGCATATGACTTAACTGCTTCTTGCCTTGGTTTCTCTTTCTTTAGCTAGGTTTAATAATATGTATTTCACAGAGGAGCTGTGAGGCTTGCTTAATGTGTGTAAAGCATTTTAAGATCCTTGAATGAAAAGTGGAAAATAACATCCCTGAATTATGTGTAGCAAACATGGCATTCTGGATAAAGAATGGGAGCCCCACAGCTATCAGCATCGCAGTTCGATCCATTGAGTTACTTGGAAATTCTGGCTGGAAGAAAGGTTAACAACTGTTGGTGGACCAGGACTGGAGCTAGAAAGCTAGAGAAGGAAGTTGCAGAGGGAAGAGCTGGGAAAGATCTGCTACAGGAAGCAAGTACTATTACCTCCTAGCAGCTCTGTAGTTTCTCAGCTGAAAGCCACATCTCTGTATTGACCACAAATGCAGATAGCAGAAATGTAAAAATGCAAAAATATTTCTGAGAACAGAGGTGGGTGGGAGGAAATCTGTTAATGAAATCAAGTACATATCGTTAAACATCATCATCAGATTTATAACACAGTTAATTGACTTTTTTGTGGTTAACTGAATATATTTTAATACAACGTAGGACCAACAAGAAAGTTTGTATTCCAAGAGTGGAGAAAAAAGACAGAGAAGGAATGGGTCTTCACTTTTGAGGGTGCCTGACAAACACATTACAGTAGAGTACAAAAGGCCTAATTCTAACTGAATTACAGACTGTGTAATAGTTTAACCTGCACCAGCTGGTGTTATAGAGCTACCATATTTCTTGGTAGCTTCTTTTAAGAATCATACTATGCCAGTTCAACATTATCTTTTTTTATCTGTGTGGTAAAATACCAAAATGTACAGATCAATAGTTGACTTTTTATTCAATAGCAGCAACAAAAAATACATGCAGTTTGTATTTGATGGTATCCTTCTCCATCCACCCTTCACATATCACTTATTATCTTAGGGTATAACTACACTGGAATTAAAAACCCGTGGCTGGCCCATGCCAGCTGACTCGGGCTCTGGCTAAAGGGCTGTTTAATTATGGTGTAGACGTTCGGGCTCGGGCTGGAGCCCAGGCTCTAGGACCCTACGAGGTGGGAGGGTTCCAGAGCTTAGGCTGCAGTCTCACCCAAACATCCACACCACAGTTAAATAGCCCCTTAATCCGGGCCCCTTAGTCCGAGTCAGCTGGCATAGGCCAGCCACAGGTGCCTAATTGCAGTGTAGACATACCCTTAGATTGTGAGCTGGGACAAAAATCTTTGTATGTGTTTGTACTGCCCCCTAGTATAATGGAACTTCTTTCTGGGTAGCTTTGCAATATAAAAATTAATTAATAAATTAAAGTTCTGATGCTGAGAATACTTAGCATCTGCAGTTCCCATTGACATAGTTACAGGTGCCCAATATCTCTCAGGATTAGTAGGCCCTAAAGGAGAAAAGTAAAGTATGGAAGGGAGCTGTGTTTGGGTGGGGGGGCAGGGGGTGGTGTGTGTTTGAAGTAGCCACAATCCATGGAGTGACTGTTTTACTTGAGTTCACTTGAATCAAACGAGTAAGTTATTTCTGTAATTGGTCACCTGAGATTTACTTTGTATCATTCAGAGGCATATTGTCACTTGAACTTCAATTTGCTTCAGACATGCAATTGGCAAACTGTCAACAAAAAAACAAAACTGGTATGACAGTTCCTTTTCTGTGTCGAAAGCTGCCATGTTTTTGTATGTCGTTGTTCTGCTTCATCTGTCAATAGCAGACTAGCTAAAAATATGTCTTCCTTTAAGAACATAGGGTTTTTATACATTCCTCAAAATTTTGTGGTATATTAATCCTAAATATTTTTTACTTTACCTTTTAACTGTTTTTAATAGCTTTTAAATGTGCAAAAGCCATTGATTTTTTTTTTCCAAAGGCATAATGATTTTCAGATATGTGTTGGTTTGAAAGGAAACTCTTGTGACACTCTAGCATTAGATTAAGGGTTTCTTGATATTGAGTAACCAGATTTCTGTTTGTGGGAAATTGTATTTTTATGACGTTGGATCATATGGCAGATTGAAGGCATTCCACAAGATTATAAGGAAATGATTGCCGCTTAGTCGGATAAATATGTTGTCCTCCCCCACCCCCCTGCTCTTTTTAAAGTTGAATCCAAAGAATAATTTGTTGATCAACATCAGGTGTATCCCCTCACATCAAATATTTGTTTTAATGAAATCTATTCTTGGATGAGTAGACTTATGTTCTTGTTTTCCTGTGCATTGTGGGGAGGTGTCTATATCTGAGATCAGATCTCTAACACACTAGCATATTTTTTCATAGAGCATTGTATAAATCTGAATTTTATCTGCTATAAAACAAATTATGTTAGAGAGGTATGCTGGATCTTGCAAAATCAAACACCATAATGTATAGCATAGGTGATCAAAGTAGTCCCTGGGTTTCTAAAGCCCCTGTCAATTTTAATATGGTGGTGCCACCTGTGGAAATTATTAATATATGTGATATGTCATAATGACCCAAGCAGTTATGCTCCACAGGGATGACAAGTCCCAGCAAGAAATACTGATATCTGATGGAGCGCTGGACGCTGGGATGCAGTTGCCTTCATAGGCAGCTGTTTCATTTCGTGCAGATTAGGGGTAGCCTCAGGACTCAGCAACATAGGACACTTGAAATGTCCCTACTACTACTGTGTTTTTCTTTTGTATAATTTTGGGAATGAACCAATTTGTACTTTATATGCATTTTTCCCTCTCTCTATTTCAGTACTCGGTAACTTCTCTCAAGACTATCCCAGAATTATGTAGAAGGTGTGATACACAAAATGAAGACATATCAGGTATGCTGCCCACTTTTGTTCTCCCATCCTCTTTTAGGCTGCTTCTTAAATTGCAGAACTTGACAGCCTTTGCTTCTTGGCAGTGTTCTGCTGTTTTTGTTTTTTTTTATTTTTGTACTGCTTTCTGGAAACATGGATTTTTTTTTTTCCAACAGATGTTAGGTCATTAGCACAAAAAAAAAATTCCATAAAAGGATTTGGCTGTATAAACGTAAGGCTTCATCTGAGCAACTCCAAACCACAATATATGCAACAATTTACTTGAAAACCCAAGAAACCATTGGTGACAAGACATAATGATGTAGGCGCCAATGAAAGAATGTTGGATACATTTACTACCCCTATGACGTGACCAGTTTGAGGGATGATATTTTGCCAGGGTCTGAAATCCTATCAGAGATGCTACAAGATAGAGTAGAGTACAGTAGAATCTAGGACATACTGTAACAGTTAAGATTAAAGCGAAGTTTTTGAGTTTAATAGTGTAAACTAAATGAAGAATCATGGCATCTAGATGAGAACCAGCTGGAGACCTTTCCCCCCCACTGACAAAAAGTTCATGCAGTGTTGTTTTTCACTTTCTAAATCAGATTAAGCCTCTTTTGTTTTTCTTTTTGTGATGAACAAAAATGAATTGATGAGAGTAATACTTTAGTGTGGAGCTATGAAAAGTTTATCTTTCATCTGATGCTTTAATTGTGCTTTCATTAATATTGTTGAATCTAAAACATTTACAGCAGAAACCTGAGACCTGAAATTCATGGGAAGATGGACCATGCCAGACTTTGGCAACCCTTATTTCTGTATTTCCTTTCACATAGTTGTAAATTACCAAGGTTTGTAGATAAATTGAAGCTTTCTAATAGCTGCTTCTCCTGCCAGAATCATTAAGGGCTAGATTGTCACAATCCTTATGGCAGCTGGACTTGAAAATAAAGAGAAGTAAAGCCTCACTTACTTCTCTGCTCAGATTGTGACTGGCTGCAGAGGGGAGGGCAGGGTCTACTCAGACAATACTTTTCTGCTGCAAACAAGTGGGTGGGGACGGGGTGGGAAATGGGATGTAAACTATAATGATCTTGGGGGTCATTAAACAACAAATGAGAGTGGAATAAAACTTTTAATAAAACAAACTACAGAACTTCTGTGATGAATTGCTGTACACAGTTACGCTGTGTTCTCAACCCCAGCTTCCATGACACCTCTCTAAACTACTATATTTATAATACTGTCCCATATGAGGGAGCGTCTTTAAATTATAATCTTCCACATACAGATCTCTGCATAAACTGCTCCACAAAAAGGGGATAAAGCAAGAGGGAGCAGGGTAGGAATTGCAACTAAAAGTCACGATTCATTCTCTAGTTTCCCAGCCAGAATGGTCTGCTCAGCTCTCTTTGAAGAAATAATATTTCTTTTTATTTGCAGAGAGAGAGCCTTGTAAACATATATAAACCAATAACAAGTTTGGAATATTTCTTACGCCTGATTCTTCTTAGAGATCCTGGGATAGCCACAGCCTGTTGTGCAGCTGAATTTTTAACTAAGTTCCATCTGTAAAGTCCCTTTTGCTGTCAGTTGTCTTCCAGTGATGCTCGCTGAGTTACTACTTTACACACCAATTGCCTTGAATAGGGTTGGATAGATGCAACTACAGGCATTTCTGGAAGACAGACGGTAGCACCATGGGACCCCTACCAATGGAAATTAACTAAGAGTTCTGTTGGAAGATGCTTGATCCAGAAAAGAATGCAATTTACTTTCTCAGAGCTGGTAACCATTTCAGTCCTAATGGTTCTGTGGGACTGAAAGTAGCATGACCGTATTTTTTTCATTAAACGTATAATGGAATATATGCAGGGAGTAGAACTGTTGAGTGAGAAGATACCATTCCATATCCTTGATGGGCATAAATAGGTATAACTCCATTGAAGTATCAGTAGAGCTACATCAACTGAGGTAATTTTTACATAGTTGCCTTTGAGAGAGAAACCTTAATTTTTCTTCCTTAGTTTCCCTATTAGGAAATAGAGATAATAATTACCTGTCTTCAAAAAGAGTTTGGATAAATAATTAATCAGTGACTGTATAGCACTAAATAAGTGCCAAACTTTAGGATACATATACACACCACCGTCATATAGGGGCATACTAGCCCTCAGAGTCCTGGCTTAAGTGGACAATTATTGCAAAACTTTAAAAAATGTTAGCAGTTATGTATGGACCTCAGAACAAGTATTTGGGTTCATCCTCTCTTGCAGCAGGAGACTACAAGTCCCATCTCTTCTCCTTCACACACAGGTTCACCATTCAAACAATGGGGTTTTCCTGTTACTGCAGCTTAGGAGGCAAAACCAGGCCTGTTATGTATGGGAAAAATGGCTTGGCTTGACTTCAGTCACTGGGAAAAACCCAGGTTTTATTCTGTTCTACTGGTGGTCTCCTGTCCTTCTGACTTCCTGATCTGCTGATTACAGCAAAGCTATTAAACTCTCCAAGGGTTATTTATTATGTATTTCCATATAAAGGGAAAATATATCCAGCCCCTACAGAAGATGTTAAAAACTGTAAATGAAGACAACCTGATATGTCTGCACTCCATTGACAATTTAAATTATAATTATATACAGAACAACTGTGCAGTATTAGGAGAAGTGTTGGGGCTCCCCTGAGACCTCTTCTACTCACTTCCCCCAGAACTCGGTTCAACTCCCATCTCATCACTCAGGTTCCTTTCTTTGGTAAACAGTAAAGCTACACTTAGTTGATTAGTCTCAAACGCAGGAGGTAGAAGCGCACAGGATATGTCACAGATCCAAATTACACAGAAAACTTGTTCCTTTACATTTACACACTCATCGCATTAATATACATTCTATCACATGCTTCATGATTGGCTTGGTTACTTTTTAGGAACCAATCCCGGTACAGCAAGCTCTCTCAATGTGCTGTTCATGCATAATCTGACCTCTACCTTATTTTACATTTAGGCTTGTTTACTAATAGCAGAATATTCCTCCTGATCTGAGCTAGCCATCCTAACTCCAGCATACTGCCTGTGATAAGAACTTAACTTTCCATTCATCTTCCCAATCGTGCCCAATAAGAAATGAAGCAAGTTACTTATGTCAAGCCAGGCATACATTTATCCCAGAGCTGTTTTCTGAATGAACTGAAAGCTAAACATATCCAAATAATAGGGCTAGCAAAATAATAACCACTCTGCACTCAAGACTTTTCCTCTGCCTCAGTAGTGGTGCTTTGGATTAGGTGTACTGCAGAAAAAATAAATTGCCACTTTTTTTTCCTCCAGCTGTGGGTTTGAATCAGTTTTTTGGTGGTTTTTTCTTTTCTATTTTAGTTCAGCAAGTTCAATCAAGGGGTCAAGAATCCAGAAAAATATAGATACATTTTTATTTTATATTAAAAAATTGAAGATATGTGTACAGCAATGTCACTGCAGGACAATTTGAACTGAATTGTGTCACCAGAACTTCTTGATGAGACTAAAATCCTGTATTACATCATTGCTAATCTGTTGTTCATGGTGTAAGAATGGGGTTTACTCAATACCATTTTCTTCACCCATTTCATCTAAATGTTTGAATAATGTGGTGGTAACATGAGAAAGCGTTTGGTTATATTAATTTTAAATTGCTCTAAATACCTTTAATGCTAGGAAAACATAGCATGCTGATTGGTAAATAATGTTTTCTCATGGATTCCATCCAAACTTTTCAACAGATTTTTTTGTCCTGATTGCCTGACTGTTGCTCCTTCAGGGCCCATGGTTATCTGGATTTCACTTCTTATTTTCAAAAATCCACTAATGCATCTTTTTTTCCCCCCTCATTGTCCATTCTTTTGGTCAACGAGGGGCCAACGGGTCTGAGAGAAGAATCCCCTCCAGCTGGATTTTCCCCATGGTGTAAAAGGGTTGGGGCTATCACCTCCATGGCATCTTCTTGCTCTATTGTCTCCTGAAGGTCAAGGATCTGTGCCTAAGGGGAAATGCATTCCTCAGTCTCTCACTTTCTCCCACGTCCTGCACAAATTAACAGAGTTAATGCAAAGTGAGGGCATTTTATCTTTTCTGTGGCTCTCTTACCATCAGGGAGTTACTGTTTAATGGGCACATTTCTGGGACTGTGGAGTCTAAGAGAAACCTAGGAGTTCAGTAAAGCTTCAGGGAGCCCCACAGTTAGTCAGGTGTTCCAGATCCCTGGGTTTCCACTGGATTTAAGAGGGAAAGCACATCTCTTTCTGTGGGGAAAGGGTATGAGGTAAGTTCTGGCCCATCCAGTTCTCCTTCATGACACAAAATGATTCAGGGAGAACTTGGAGGTATGTCTATCCTGCAGCTGAGAGTGAGCATCCAGCATGAGTAGACAGACTTGCGCTAGCGGGGCTCAAGCTAGATCACTAAAAATAGTGGTGTGGACATTGTGGCTTGGGCGGAAGACCCCCGTAGGCTTGACCTTGCCAGAGCTCCAACATCCACTATATGATTTTTAGTGTGCTAGCTCAGCTCAAGCTAGTGCAAGTCTGTCAACCCAAAGTGGGAGGTTTACTCCTAGCTGCAATACAGGCATATCCTATGAGGGTTTTCTGTCCCATCCTGCCTCATGGAACGGCTGTTCATAGCCAGGGTAATTAGATCCAAGGACCTTTATGGTCCTATCTATACTGAGGCCAACCAGAGTTAAAGGAATCAGTTTAAACATAATTTCAGCTAGTTCAGTTTCTGATATGGCGTTGTTTGCCCATAGGTCACTTGATTTCCAGAGTTTTTTCTAAGCAAGAATGATTTACTTGAGCAGAAATCAGCTCTTCTTGCCTTCATTGTTCAGTATGAAATTGGTTGCTTTCTTTCTCATAGTAAGTGAACATTGGGGAGACAGGTAGATTTGATAAGGCCTTTGGAGCTAATAGTTCATGACATCTGAGCCCAACCAGCTTCACTGAGCTAGTTGATTGTACTAAGGTGTATTCTGTTAGCTGAGATGACTTTGTGATGATGTTAAATAGGTGTCTAGAACAAGAACAGCATCCTACTGGAGATCTTTATTCACTTACTAATGTAAACCAACTGACCTCTTATCCCCAGCAGTGAAAGGTTAGCTCAGTAACCCTCTATGCTACTGTATCCACTGAACTAAATTAAGCATGATTCACAAGAATATCCAGGGGGTATTGACCCTTTGCTTCCAATTATTAGTCAACAAATATATGCAGCCATATGTTACATAATAGACAACTGAAGAAATAGTGAGGGCTGGGGACTCAAACTCACAATTTATACTGGCTACTGACCATGTCCAAAAAGGTCAGCAGCAAACAATTCATGGAGCACATTTTGACAGGACATTTTTTCAGTCCAAAAATTTAGACCAGTTCTCACAACTAAAGCACCATAAGCATTTATAAGGCCATATTGTCCTTACAATAAGGCTCCTTTACCCCACTTTGGCAATGTAAAGGAGCCTTAAAAAAATTTTACACCTGTTTTATACTCCTGGGGGAATTAACTAAAAACAATGGGAACTATTCACTAAGCAGGCAGGCTGCTATATTCTCCTCTGCCTGAGGAAACAGACCCTGCCCCACGCCTACCTCTTCAGAAATACCCCAAAGCCCTGCCCCTCCATGCTCAGAGCACTGTAATAGCGAGCGAGAGAGACAGTCTCTCTCTCTGTCTCTCTCTCTCTCTCTCTCAAACATACACATGACTACTCAGTCTCCCTCCCCCAGGTGGTGATTTATGTCTCTACTGGCTGCTCTGGGTGCCCAAATCGACCTGTCTGCACTGCCAGGGAGTGGGTGCATGACCGCTCTTGCGGCTTTCCTTGGTTTTCCCATCAGAAGTCATTTTTCTGTGGGTAAGCAAAGAAATCTGCAGGGGCCATGAATTCTGTGAATGCGCAGTGACACAGAATTCCCCCAGCAGTATGCTCTGCACAATTTATGTGTCACGCTATTTGGTAGTTTACCAATATGTGACTTATATTAAGGTACAATTGTGATTTGGTGGCAGTTGTATTTGTAAGTTCTGGGTATTTATAATTCCTCCTAAGTGTGTCCCAACTAAATATGTTTGAAATTACTGGAATAAATGAAAGATTGGATAATGTCAGGCCCTGAAAAAAAGGGAAGATACAAGATTCCGTTCAGATAAACAATAATTAGAATAATGGGTATATAGTAATGCAATTATACTTGTGATACTTCTTCAGCTTAAAATCTGTTGTTTTTACCTAATTTCCTCCCCTTCATTATTTTGTATCTGTACTAACCTTGTGATTCCCTCCCAGACATCTGAGTGTGGATTTTCCCTCACCTCACCTGATCACATCCTAAAATCAGTCCAGACAAGGTTTGGACGATCCCAATTAATTTATCATCTCCCTCCCTCTCTCCTCTATATCCTATCCATTATAGTTGACAGCATTTGCAATGCTCTTCCTCTAGCCAAGCTAGGACAAGTGAATCCTTCACTGAGGCTATTGCTGTATGGATCATTTGGAAAGAGATGTAGAGTGAGCTAATAGTAATGCCTGTTTCTGTCATATCCTAACCCCAGACCTTACTTTGTCCTAATGGATAAGTGGAACTGAAATCCAGGAAGTTGAGAACACCCACTCTCACACACATAGGGTCATTCACAAATCAAGTTTCTCATGCCAGAGCACTTGTGTCAAAGCACAAGTTGTGCTCTTTGAAGCTGCTAGTATATTAAAACTGTAAAACAGCACCACCTTCAGTTAAAATTGTTAATATATTTCACTGATGTTATTAATTAAAATAGAAATACATTCAGAACTGGTTCTTATTATCCCATTGTTATATATAGCATCCCTTTGTCTCTTAAAGCCCCATCTTTGCTAACACTGGTGGAGATGAATCAGTGCGAACAACTGTGAGGAATTTTCTAAAATATTCCTTCGTGTAGACTACGCCTCAGTGTCTGTATATGAAGTCCAAGACCGCTGGACCTGGAATAAATGAAAGTCTTAATTCATTCAGGGGGCTCTGACGAAGTAAAGTAATGAACCACAAGAGGAAAGATAAGGCAGAGATGTCAGCAGAATTCCCAATGTAAAATCATCCATCTATTTACTCCTCTCTCCAGTGGTTATACAGAATATAAATGGTAACTTTAAAACATAAAGGGCTAGATTTTTTTTAAAATGTTGTGCAGGTTTCTAGTCGGGTACCACAAGGATCAGTGGTAGGCCAAGTCTTCATTACTGATCATGGAAAAGGAGTAAACACCACAATAAGGGAATTTTCAGATGATAGGAAATTGAAAGCTGTTACCAAGTCCTGCAGGGGCAGAGAAGAGGTGCTTCATTAAGACAAGGTATTCTGAATTCATTCATCTGACGTTAGAAATGAGAGCCAACTAAAACCAAGCCTAACATAGGTGTGCTCATTTACAAACCATGAAAGCCTAAAAGGTTGATTAATGGAGACCATCGATACCTTGTCGGCAATGGTGATGAATATTCCAGATTTGCCATCCTGCGAGACTTCAGCTTCCATGCTGACAACACCTCAGATTCAAAAGCCCCAAAACACATTTCCTCACTTACCTCCCTAGCACTTTCACATGTCACCTCCAGTCTAACCCATAAAGCTAAATGTCATTATAGACTACATCATGACCCAGCTACTATCTTGGAAAGACAGTCATCTCATTAAGGAAATGATCATAGCTCTCCCAATTCTCAGGAAACAAGAAAAACCCAGGACCTTGATATGACTATGAAGACTCATGGAGCCCATCAAATTCCAAAACATGCTTAAGGACAGCAGCATATCATCATCATCATGCTCTAGTCTTGACCATTGGCCCAGTGGTCTCCAAGCAGTACCCTCCTGCCGATCACTACACAGACCTCCTTGGTTCTCAGACACACTGTATCAGATAAAAAGAGAGGGGTGGAAACTTGAAAGCCAATGTTGGAAAACAAAGGCTGAAACAGACAAGTCAAAACAGAAAGAAAGAATCTCTCAAAGCCTATGCTAAAGCAGTATTATAGGTCAGGAAACCTGCCTTTTCAGCCTCTGAAGTTGCTAAGGAGGCATTCAAGGTGGTAAACCTGTTCATTAACCCTTCCACAGCAGAACCAAGTACCAAGTGTTGCAAGGAACTATCATCCCACTTTAGTGAAGTAATCACATGTTCAGAAAGGCTTCTGAGGCTCCATGGAACTTCTCCCCCTATACTGGCCAACGAACAGCCCTTCTGCATTCCCAGAGTTCAGTCCTTTCATGCCTCTAGAAGTATTGGACACCTGGGAAAGTCTCAACCCAAACCCTCTGAACCATGACCCTCTAGGTTGGTGAAAGAGCGTCATGAACAGCAGATGCCGCTCATCACCAAAATAGCCAATAACTCATTCAGAGAAGGAATCTTCCCTTTCTCCTTCAAACATGAAGTTGTCCAACCAGCACTGAAGAAACCCATCCTGACATCAAACCTAGCCAACTACCACCCAATATCAAACCTTCTGTTCCTGAGCAAGTTCATAGAGAAGTTTGCACACTGGAAAGATGGTCTAGTGGTTAGGGCACTAGCATGAGCTTCAGGAAACCTGGGTTCTTCAGTTTCTATGAAATAGGGAAGAATTATCTCCTTGTTATAGTTGGGAAATGGAGACATTGTATAAGTGATGTACCAACGGATACGTAAGTGTGGAGCAGATTTTGGAATTGAATAAAATCTCCTGGGTTCCATTTCAGTGCCTGTGTCATGGTTTCTAGAGTAGTCAAGCAGTTAGCCTTTATTTGACCCTGATTGACAATGGCTTCTGCATGACCTCATGAGTGTGGAGGGGTGAGCAAGATCCTTCTCCCACTGGAGCAGCTGTGTAAAGCTACTCACAATAGCAATCCCTGAGCCCTCAGCTCTCTGGAAATCAAACCCCCTGCTGACTTCTGATCTCTCAGGGAAGAAGCCCATGACAAGGGGGTGGGGAGGAGGCAAGGTTATGGCCCTGCTCCTTTCTGCACAGGTCTGTGGAGTGGGGCCAGTGCGCATGGGGGATCAGCACTCTGTCAGTGTAATGGCTGGTGCAAAATATGCAATCCCCATGCACAGGAAGCAGCATCAGAAGAGATTGTGCCTGCCTGTCTGATCAGCCTCACTTCCTATAGGGGTCTGTGGGTTAACGCTACAACCTTCTAGTCCTGCATTATGTGCAATATCAATCCATCTTTCTGCTTAAATAAGTAGATATATTCATGAGTTACCGGAAACTTAGATAATTGTGTTGTATTTAAATCTGCTTTTCTGTTGGCAATACGTATAAAGAAATGTCCGACTTATGTAGTGGACAAAATAGAAGGAAAAATGAGTAATGAGCAAAAGGTGGTTTACTGTGGATGTAGTGCAGGAAACAAGAATTAAATGAACATGTGGTGAATCAAGAAAGCTTTGTAGAAAACAGCTTTTGCTTTCTCTTTACATCAGGTTTAATATTTTTACTATCACTGTTATGTGTGGATTTTAATTTTTAAGATTAAAAAGTGGCAAAGAGGTAGCTTGTTTCAGCCTAGGAACAGAATAATGGATCTAAGCATAAGGAAAGTGATGACAAACAAAATGTTGATGCCGTTTTCTCTGTCTAGACCCTTCTGTTGAAAGAAGTGTTTTCATAAGACTCAGGCAGAATTCATTTCCATTCAGAGTCCTTAATGGTTCCTGTCAGAACAAAACAGCTGGAAAACATATGGTATCCATTTCCCTGTATCACTTGGAAAAAATTTCACATGTAAATAAAACCAACATAAAAGTGTAACCCTTTGAACCTAGAATCTTATACAATACATAAATAAATCAGTACAATGCGTTCTTCTTTTGGCCCACTAAATTACTTGTCTTGTTGTTGTTGTTGTTGTTGTTTTCTTTGATATAAATTCACAAGAGCCTCCAAAGAAATCAAGGTGATAGTCGGACAACTCCATTTACTAAGCACTACTATCCTTTTGATTCATATCTTCTATAATGTATTGAAAACTGTATATTGCTGCTTCTTAAGAAAGGTATTTGTTACAGATTATGTATGTGATCACAAATTAGACCTCACTGATGCACTACAGCTAGTAATAAATCTACCATGTTTAAAATGTGCCTCTTTAGAATGTGCTCATTCTTTATAAACATTAAAGGTCACCTGGAAAGAAAACATCTAAGTTGATTTTAGTGAAAGAATTTGAGTTTCCCACCTCCCCACTAAAAATATAAATATAAAGCTTAGTATTGGGGTTCCACTGATTCTGGGCACTGTGGTTATGATGAACTGGGACTGTACTTTTTGTAGTTATGGAAGGGTGGAGGATTTTTCTACTGACTAGAACTGGTTGAAAAATCGAGGCATTCTGCATAAAATTTTCAACCAAAATGGAAAGAAAACCAGTAGTTTGAAACTTTCCATGAAAAATACAGATCTGAAATGTTTCCACCAAAAAAGCCAGATATTCTGATTGGGAAATCCTGATGTAATGCCTCATGGGAGTTGAGGTTCAGGTGCCTCATGCTCCCCCTCTCCCATACAAGCTCCCTGGGTCAGAGTACGTTTCCTATGAAGCATCACAATTTTCCCTGGGGGTGAGGGGACGTGGTGCACCACAGGAGTCCCATGCCTGCAATATATAATGGGGCATAAAGTCAAGCTGGGGAGCCTGATCCATAGAGGAGAATGGGGACATATGGCAAGGAATTACAGTTCCTTTGAGGCACCATAGTGGCACATCCAAATAGATATATCTCATTTTCAGCCAGAGTCCAAGAACTTTCCAGTTCTTTGATGAAGAATAAAATTTTTCTGCAGAAAGCAGACAGTTTTTGTGAAAAACTTTTAGTCAAAAATTCAAATTTCCAGTGAAAGCCAGTTGTGATGGGAAATTTCCAAACAGCCCTATTGCTAAACGCGCAGAAGAATATCCCACTCTTCCAATGAAGCTCAATGAGATAAAAATGGCAGAGCATAGGTTAGCGTGGTTTTATGACAGGATTAATATGGGTGCCAATGGACCTTTAGCTATTGATGTTACATGTATCATGTACTTGGGGTTTATATTTTTCTCATTAAATTTGGTTCAGTTCTTTTTGTTTAAGGTGTATGTCAAATTTGAAAGGAGTTTCTTTCCAGACTGTTTAATTTTGGTATTACTGTAGCAGAAGTATGATTAACTGCAAATCTGCTTAGGTGTGAATGCAACATGTTTTCTAGTAAATTTCTGTTCCTTGTGCTTTAATCTTCAAATTATACAACTGGATAAACATACACACCTGATACTGATGTTCTGTTCTTACTCAAATTACATTTTTTCTGTAGTTTCAAGCACTGGCTGGAGCTGTGGCGTTTCAACTCTTATTGGAAATGCACAAAAACCAACAGGAATTGCAGACATGTACAGTAAGTTCAGACCAGTGAAGAGGGTTTCCCCACTAAAGCACCAGCCGGAGAGCTCCGAGAACAATGAAAGTGATGACCAAAAGAACCAGAAGGTGGAATACCAGAAAGGTAGCGATTCTCACCCTACATCTCAGAATGATGATCAGTGTTCAGGAGATGGAGAGGGCCTTAAAAGTAAAAGCATTGAGTCTGGTGTTTTGCTTGGGGAGCTGGAGCATTATGACCTGGACATGGATGAAATTTTGGATGTGCCTTACATTAAATCAAGCCAGCAACTTGCTTCTTTTACCAAGGTGGCCCCAGAGAAAAGGATTTTGGGTGTATGTTCAACAGTGAATGGTCTGAGTGGCAAGACCTGCTCTGCAGGAAACAGTGAGAACTTGCCAGCCAGCACAACACAGTTTTGTGTTCTGTCCCCTGTGAAAAGCTCTCAGATGAGAAATGCGCAGTCCATTGTCCTTAATCAGCACAAGCATTTAGCTGAAGAATTAGAGCTTTCCCAGCCTCTAGTTAAATGTAGCTCAGTCCATGAAACTGAAGCCCAGAGCAAGGGCTTCCTCAACGGGACATTTACCGATCCCCAAGCTCATAAAACTGAGAAGACAATGCCAAACTGCCAGCTGAGGACTTTTCATCTGCAGACAGCTGTGACAGAAAACAAACTTGATGAACTGAACAGTAATATGAACTGGAGCAGCTCAGGAGGCCCAGAGGAAAGGGGTGAAGACATGAAAAAAAATAAAAGCATCTTAAACATTGTGAAAGAAGGGCAGATATCATTACTGGTAAGTGTCATCCTTTTCATAAGGCATTTCTAATAAAACACATCTGTAAGACAATACAATAAGTCGACAGTTGATTAGGTGCATATCATACGTTGCAACTCCATTTGATCCCCTTTAATCAGAAACTGCATGCATGGGTTTCCAAATGAAACATGTGGAGTTTATGTACAAATATGATATTTAATCTTAGGTAGTCATGATGGACAATATAAGTAATTTAGATAATAAACTGAAATAATATAAAATGCAGATTCTTTTCATCTTAAAATCTACTTGTTTACTAAATTAAAATGTATTTCTTTACGAAGTTTTGCCTTGCAGAATGTTTGCAGTTCACTTTGTTCAGTTATTTGTGGATTACGTCACTTTCTACTCAGATGCTGACCATGGGAACAGAGAGGCTTCTGTTGTATTCTGATTATTATTCAGGAGTGTTTATGCCAGTTTGTTGCAGCAGCATTCACAGATGGGAGCTCACACTAAAGCTTGATTGCCCTCTGACCCATATGAAGTTTTGGTTAGTTCCAGCTCTTCGATCAGAAACCATGAATAGGTGTTTCCAAAGTAACTAGTTGCAAATTAACATCATGATGCAAGGAAACAAGACTCAGAAAGGCTGTCAGAGTAGCAGTGCGTGCACTATTTTGTGCTATCTTTTGTTCAGCTTTACCAGTCTAAAGCAAGCACAATGGCACATAATTAACACAGCAACAAAGACAAAAGCAGAGTTATTCAAGGACTAGAAAAAGGCAGAGGAATAGATCACAATACTAAAAATAATAACAGAATTCAAAAAGCTGGAAGTAAAGAAATGCAGAGGATTTTTGTATAAAACACCTAATTGAATCAGATTGTATGCTAGCTAATCTGCATAACCATATGATCTTGTCACTGTTACTCCTTACCTTTGTCCTCCCTTCTTCCACTCTCTCCTGTTGTTTCTGAAAAACAGTTATGTTTTGTCTTAAAATTAGATTCAGGCAAGGATCACATATTGCCATATATCTGTGCATTGGTTAATACAATAATTCTAAGCACTATTGCAATACAAATAATATTAATGGAACTAGCTAACACATTAAAATAGCATTCAGATGTTTTAGAGCTTAATTACATTTTTCACTGTACTTAATATAAGCTACCACTTTTACCATGAACTAGGATAAATCTGACCTTTTTCAATTATTTGTCCTCCTAGTGGCACGTGAAATGGGGGGAAAAAAGCATAGGCAAATTTGCTAAGGGGAGTCATGGACACTTTATGCCAAATTACTCCTAGAGATAGTAGCAAAAAAGAAAAGGGACAAATTTTAAAAAAAACATTCGAAATGTGAGTATATTCTGTCAGATAAAGTAACCAGAAACTATACAGAGAGGTCAAACCACAGGACATGACCTTTCTCTGTATATGAGAATCTTGTTAGAAACTGCTGAATCAGACCAATAGTCCTTCTAGTTTCTGATTACACCAGCACTAGATGCTTTAGAGGAAAGTGTAAAACCCCTGTTATGGACAAATGTAAAATAACATGTGCATGGAGAATGATTCTTCATAGGCCCATATATTGGTGTTTGGCTTATATCTGTGTTCGGCTTATATCCTGAACCATGAGACTTGATATCCTGTATACATTTTTATCCTAAATTGCATAATTGAATTGCTGCCTTTTCCACTGTTCCTTTTTGCACAGCCACACCTAGCAGCAGACAATCTGGACAAAATTCATGATGAAAGTGAGAACAATCTGTTGCACATAGCAGCATCACAGGGACACGCAGAGTGCTTGCAACATCTCACTTCTTTGATGGGAGAAGACTGTTTGAATGAGCGGAACAATGAACAACTAACTCCAGCTGGGTTAGCAATAAAGGTGATTTGGGCTTAAACAATCTGTGATGGCTATAAATAATGCTTAGACCAGGATGATGTTATTTTCAATCCTTTTGCTAAATTAAAGCAAAAAGGGGGTATTTCTGTCATTAGGTGATGTCACATAAGTAAATAAAAATGTGTTTCTTTTATAGAGTTAATGTCAGCCATAAACCACTGTATCATTTAATGGATTGTTGTTGTTTTTTTCACATACACATTAACCTAACTTTAGCTTAGTTAACTGGTATTAAGAAAAATCAGCTGTTCTATTTCAAGGAACTTTTATTCATATTAACTCAGATTCAGACTACTATTCCTTTACTGGCTATAACTATGTCTTGTTTTTCACTCAGATGAGTATAGCATTAAAGACAAGTATGGGAAATATGTGTTGGTAAAGCATGACAGCACTTTTGGTAGTTTCTAATGCTGCTTTTTTCAACGTGCCACTTCTGAAGCTGAAACTTCTTCGATATCAAGAGCAGTTTGGAGTACCAGACCAAAGTTAAAATGGACCTCTTGCAGAGCACTGCGTGCAGCCTGTCAGAAACTAGAAAAATGAATGTCACCTGGGAAAAAGTTAAAGCTTATGGGAAAATGTATTTTACAGTAAAACATGAAACTTTATAGTGCTGTTGTGCTGTAGTAAAATCCAATGGTGTGCAGGAAGTTTGACAGTAAAACTAAACTGCTATCTTTCAAATAAGGAATGAAATCGATGTCTAACTTCTCTTGGCAAGTAAATTGCTTTTCAGAGTTATAGGAACCTTAGGCTGTGTCTACACTGCACTTTTGTCGTTAAAACTTTTGTCGCTCAGGGGTATAAAAACCATTCCCCTGAACAACAAGAGTTTCAACAACAAAAAGTGCCTGTGTGGACAGCACTTCATCGGTGGAAAATGCTCTCCCGGTGGTGAAGCTACTGCCCCTCGTTGGAGGTGGTGTTATTTTGTCACCAGGAAAGCTCTCTCCCAGCGACAAAGAGCAGCTACGCTGCGTACATTACAGAGGCATGGCTCCAGTGGCACAGCCGTGCCATTGTAAGGCACACAGTATAGACATAGCCTTAGAATGACTGTCCTGGCCAAATTCAAGTCTGGATATCTACATTCTGTCTCCCTAAAGTCCTCTTGCAGTTTCAGTTGAGTGTAGTATTTTTCTTTACTACTTATCCTAACCTGTCAGATAGTGTTGCTATACTCTGCTAACTTCATTGTCTTCCTTCCCAGAGTGCGTGGCTGTTTTTCAATAGTTGATGAAGCCATTCCTTTTGTTTATAAAACGTGTGGGCATCCTTTGAGATAAAAAGCACTATATATATTTATTATACTATGAAGGCATGGGTACTGTATCATGTAGGAGACTCAGGCACAAGTTCCATTAATTATAATGTGTTGTGCTTGTGTTGTCCTTCAAGTTGTAAAATTGTTCTGGCATAACTAAATTTGACAGTCTTTAATCCCCATCCCTGCAACTCTTTAGGCACCAATATAATTTATAATGGGTTTTATTCTCCTTGCACTTGTTTTACACCAGTATGACTCCAATGGAGTATATTCTGATTTACACCAGTGTGCAGACCCAATGTCTGTGTATAGGAGCAGGACTTCCCATACCAGATTATTCTAATTGTCTCTGACAATGACCACTGCCACATGCTTCAGAAGATGATGTTTGTGTGATGCACATCATTCTCCATTAAGGACTGAGTGAATTCCAACCAAGCCATGTAATTTAAGACCTCATTCTGATTCTTTCATGAGCTGGAGAGTTGAACTGGAGTAAGTGCTGTATCAAGCAAGTCACACTGCCATACTGATAGTTTGTTTTAACTTATGTGAAAACCCCCTGCAAATTATAAAGGGTTCCCTTGATGACTTTAGTTGTTTAGCAAACACTGTCATGGATTAATCCATTTCTTTGATTTAAAAAGTCTCAAAATAGAAGATTTTATTTGAGGGGTGGTAAAAAAGGTACTGTTTTATCAAGATAGTTTTAAATTTGGCTGCATTAGAGCCAGGATCTGAGATGTAAGATTTCTTTTAAAGGACTGATTAAAAGTATACATTACAATATTTTCACAGCTTTAATTATTTTTAATTAAATTGAGAGAAATATAAGAAAGTGAGTAAAGTAACTTGAAACTTTTTAGATAGAGCATTACAAAGGTTTTACAAAAAGATAAATAAGAAATGTATCTTATCAGGTAAAGGCAGGTCCAATTTTATATCTCCTAATCTAGAGAGTATCCCTTTAACTGTGTGACAGTAAAAGTTTAATATATGTGGCCAAATCATACTCTATCTATTCACACAAGTATTAGTCCCATTGATTTGACTTCTAAATTGCTGGGACTAATCTCATGAGTAACACAAGCAGAGTTCCGTACTGTACAGCTTGAATATTTAAGTATCACTTCATTTACTCTTGAAATGCAGCCGCATCTGTGGTGTCATTCAGTAGCCATTCTGTGCCAAAAACTCTATACAGGCATTTAGAAGGGAAAGGGAGGAATAATTTATTCATATAAATCTCCAGGGTAAATTTTAAGTAGGCAAAATGTTATCAGTATCACGTTATAATTAAGCCAGCCCACTTGCGTTAACAAATATGTTATCAGTAGATATAAACACAACCTTGCAAACAAATTAGGATGATTTACATGAACATCAATATGCATACCTGATTCTCATTAGCATTTCCATATGTAGTAGATGTGGTTTGGAATCTAAAACAACTGGAATTTTTTTAATCCTTCTCTTTCTCTATTTAGAATGGTCAACTGGAGTGTGTACGGTGGATGGTGAGCGAAACAGAAGCCATTGCTGAATTAAGTTGCTCAAAAGATCACCCAAGCCTTATTCACTATGCAGGTTGCTATGGTCAGGTATGGTTCCATTTTAAATGAGTGTTTTTGCTTTTTAAAAGAGACTGATTCAATGCTTGCACAAGAATTCCCTTTTATACTGTTCTTCATGTGAGATGTTTTGCAACAGAACTTAAATTCATTACTAAATGCAACCTCTCAATTATTAAATACAAACTTTCTTAATTAGTCAGAATGTTAAGGCCCCATACAACTGCATATTTTAATTAAGGTGTTTTAAAATTATTTCTCCTTCTAGTTCCTGCCATCAAGATGTAAATTATTGGCTGTGGGTAGGGTTAAGTGACACATTAGGTTGGTACGTTACTCTCTCACCTCTGGTAGAAGAGATTAGTCATCTCATCATGGTCCTAATGGACTTTTGGCCACATCAGAAAACAACCAAGCAATCTGGTACAGTTTACATGACCTTTCCAGGAGACTACAAGCCTGAAATAATTTGGCAAAAGCGTGACAATTTAGGAATTAGATGCAATAGCAATGGCGCAAGGTGTGGGGAAACTTGAATAACATCTGCCTACCTCTAACCATTTTTATTGAGCTTTATCTAAAAGCACGCTGTAAACTAACCTTATCTTATACTAATCGACATAGAAATCTACTGATGGATAACCTTAAAAGGGTCAGTGTTTGGATGCTTCTGCAAATTATACTGATTTGTGGGGAGCTTGGGGGAAGATACGCTACTGGATTACACAGCCCTCTGTTACTATATGGTCCTCTTTCCCCAAATAAGCCCTACAGTGAACCCTCCCCAAAGGACCCCCATCATCTTTGGGTTCTGCGGTGTCTCTTGAGGAAAAGAACTAATGGGCTGCTAACCCTCTCTCGTTTCTCTGGTGGATAGGCTATTCTCCCCCAAATTTCTTCAGGGGCCAGTCAAAGCCTGATGGCCTTCACAGGGGAAGTGCACAAGCAGCCCTCATCTTATCCTGTGTAACTGGGAACAGCACAGAACCAGTTGCTGATTTTGCCACCACTGCTTTTTTTTCCCTCTCACTGATCTCTCATTGAGATACTGCAGTTCTGCCTGTCTAGCTGGCCCTATGCATGGAAAAGGAAGCATTTCAGAGAATGCTACCATGGAGGTCCTGGACTTTAATCTATTTCCTAAATTTAGCTCCCAGGTCCTCTCTCCTACTTTTCCCTATGTCTTTAGTACCTATATGTACCAAGACCACTAGCTCCTGCCTAGCAGTGTCCATAAATCTATCTAGCTGTTTCAAGAGGTCCACGACCTTTCAACGTGCACGCAATCATCATGCACTGCTCCCGATCATTACAAACCCAACTATCTCTATTTCTAATCATCAAATCCTCCATTGCTATTACCTGTCTCCTAATAACAGAAGTCCCCTGTCCCAGAGGGGAATCCTCAGTACAAGAGGATAGCATGAGATCATCTGGAAGAAGAGTCGCAACTATGCAATTGTTTCCCTCCTCTCCAGCTCGATGTTCTCCTTCCCTGAGACTTTCATCCTCCTCAGCAGCACTGAAGCTGTCAGACTGGGGCTGGGATCACTCTGTGTCCCTGAAAGTCTTGTCTTTTGTATCTCTTTGTCTCCCTTAGCTCCCCCCATTTCAGTCACTCTTGTCTTAAGAGCCTGTACTTGGTCTCTGTGGACCATGAGTTGCTTGCACCTAATGCACACATACACCAGCTGCTCACAAGGCAGGTAATCATACATGCTTCACTCAGTGCAATAAACTGGATAGCCCACACTCTGCTGCTGGACTTCTGCTTGCATTATTTTTACTTGTTTTATTTGGTCTTTGTTTTTTGAGGGGAGTTTATTGGCCTAAGTTTACAGTATGTTTGTTAGGTGTTTTTGGCTCTCACGCTCCCTCTCTAATCTCCCTCAAGAAACTCTCCCGTTCAATAGCTGCTCTGGTCACTTGGGAGCAGGCTTTTTAAATCCTTGTTCTTGCTGTGTTAGCCCCACCCCTTGTCAAGGGATCCTAAAGGGATCAGGAATTAAAGGATAGCAGGCTATAACCTCATTAGTAAGCTCTCAGCCTTGCCTGGCAGGCTTCTAGGTTCAGCACAGCCCCCAAAACAGACCACACTGTGAACTCAAATCAAGCATGCACACAACAGACAAACTGACAGACTGTAAACTCACCCCAACAATCACATAGTCACTCCTCCTTCACCTGGAGCAGCATGTCATGGAAGGATGCATATCTTAACTGATATGCTTAGAACTTTTTGTTTTGGGAAACTTAGATTATTGTTTTTTTTTTTAAACCATTAGATCTAGCATTCTACCAGTGTAGGTTAACCTTAATAACGACTGCAAGTGGATGATAATCACAAGCCTTGAAAATATGAGATATAACTGATTAATATCTATAATCTATTGCAGATGTGAATCACATTTATGATTATTTTACATTACCCAAATCTTATGGAGTTTGCCTGTTATCATCCTCCATTTTCTTTGAATGAATTTAGTTGAAGAACATCTCTATTTTCTGTGCATTTCCAAGAATCTTCATCTTCAAAATACACTAAATGATTTCTTGTACACTGAAACAGCCTTTTGATGTTCAAGAATTCATTTTTCATCTGTATTACTCAAACATTCATTTAATTTATCTACAGATGCCATTTGGGGGTATACCTATTGAAGAGTGGTCATTTTGAGAGAGAAGTTATTTTAATGTTTAAAAATATTAATAGTAAGTTGCCTAGAACTAAAATCTAGGGGCAAACTTTTAAATGGGTTTGAACCTGGCCTCTAATTTTGTTTGCAGTCAACTACTGGTACAAACGATAGCATTTAGTCATCCACCTACTTGATTTTTAGGTACAATCAGATGATTGATAGGTGACTAAATAGCATAATTTGCACCATACTAATTGGAGGCACAGAATTTGAGGATAGCTTCAAAACTTTGGACCTTAATATTCACCAGAGAAGTTTATATAAAAACATTTGTAAACTATAGTTGTTTTTAATCCTATATAAGCGTCTCTCTAAAATATTTATTGTACTTTTGTTTTCTGATAATTAAAACTTAAGGGCACTACCCAGCAAAATGATGTTCCTTCACCATTGTTGGCCAACACAGCAGGCATCCCCAGAGATTGTTCCAAGTAAGAATTTTAAGGGGGATACATGAACTGAAAACAGGGTCTTAAGAGAAGTGTCAAACAACTTTAATAATAGTTAGTGTTACCAGCGCCATCTCTAATAAATTTTGCTTTTGCTTTATTTCTTTCTTAATCTTTTTCCCTAGGAGAAAATACTTCTCTGGCTTCTCCAGTTTATGCAAGAACAAGGGATTTCTTTGGATGAAGTTGACCAGGATGGTAACAGTGCAGTGCACATAGCTGCCCAGCATGGCTATTTAGGATGTATACAGGTAGAGTACTAACTACACTTATTTCAGAGCGCTCCTTTAAATTTAAAAATCTGCTGATTAAAAATCCTTAATATCAAAATGGAGAACCGTATCGATAAGAAAGAAATCCTTATAATAAAAAGATACTAAAACCATAAAAAAGCTTGAACAAGTAGGCCACAAAGTGAAACTTCTAAAAACGTATGTACCTTAAGTGCTAAACTCCACTCTGTTATACTTATGTAAATCCACAGTAATTATGTTGTAATGAGACAAGAATTAAGGACTGAATTTGTAGAGAGGTTTTTTTTTAATTGATACACAGAAAGATAACATGACTCCATGTGCATTAAGATGAGACTACCCCCTTAATGAGTTAATGAACTTCTAAAGAGCTGAAAGGGACTCTGTCAGGATTGATAGGCATACTCTGGCATTGACCTCCTTTGAAAGCTCTTACCTTTCTGATGCTTGCCATCTATTTCTCTTTCGAGTAAACCATTGCAACTATCCAGAAGGGGGGAAAAACCATAAACAGCGATGGTGCACTATGATGAACAACTGCACGCAGAGCTAGCTGCCCAGTCCAGCATTGCACAGTCTTAGTCCCTGGGAATCATCAGAAGCATTGTGCACAAAAATGGTTTCTAGTGTTCAGTGCTGCTAGCACTTCTTGTGTTAGGCAGCCAAAATTGTTGACAGGATGAATAATGGATGGGGAAAGAATTAGTCTAAATGGATGGCAAATGGATTGTGTGGAAAAGGAGAGTATCTGAGAAAGATATTGGTCAGAAAGGAAGGAGAATAGAGAGAAGAGGAAAAGAGAAGATCAGCTACATGGATGGAAGACACAAACCAGAAGTTGAGATGGGAAAAAGAAGATACAGGGGCAAGAGGAAGAGAGAAACAGAGAAAATGTATCTGACCAGTAGTAATATTTTTTGAGAGTCATAGACAAGGAGTGCTAATTTCAGGAAAGTCATTTCAGGCATCTGTAAGTAGTAAGTGCAATAGGAAAAATTGAACCAGCAGACGTTGAGGTAAGAAATCGATCAAACAGATTTGGAGACATGAGCATTACAAAACTTTGATTCCTGAATTTCCTTGTTAGTGAGATGCTGTCCTGCTTTGAAAGACGTCAGGAGTGGACCCTTCCCAGTTTATTGTGAGAGTCACATTAAACGAATCAGCGCATATGCGCAATCCCTATCTTAGTGTTTTTGTTATTATTTTTCAGATAGTTGCAACGATCAGTTGGAAAAGAAATAGATGGAAGGAATGCGAAAGGTGTAGGACCTACCAGATGGGAGCACTGTCATGGTAGGTCAATGTTTAAGGCTACCAACTTTGACAGTGTCCCTTAGAGCTGTGCGATAAATTGTGAAAGAGCAGTGTTTAGCAAATGATTTTGCATGGAATGGTAACAATTCCAGTCCATTCTGGGAAATGAAGTTAAATGGACGCAAGACTAGTCCCGTTTCCCTTCTGAAGAGGTAACTTGAATAAATTGTCCTGAATTTTTGAAAATAATTTTTTCTTTGATAGATAAACCAGTAGGGGAAAACCTGGCAATTACAGACCAGTAAGCTTTATATCAGTACCAGGAAAATTTATTTGAAATAATAATTAGATTCTTTTTTTAAAAAAGCACAGCTTCGGTAAAGGAAAGTTGTGCCACTCCCATCTACTAGAGTTCTTCGAGTGTGTCTGTCACCCCTCTGAGTCTGCCACATCTTCCATCTACAACATGCTCCTTTGCCAAGGGACCAGGACAGAAAGCTAGCTGCACTGACCTTATTATTCCCAGGGATTCCCTGTGCCAGTGAAAACCCAGCTGAGCTGAAAAGCTTGGATTGGTAATTTCATAGTAAGGCATTCTTAAAATCAGGCTAGTTGGTCACTCACAGAAAAAGACAGATTTTGTACAAGTGCATTTGAAAAAGGCTTATTGTATTATTACCAGAAGTGAAAGTAGGTGGTACGGGCCAGTACAGTGTGCCCCTTTTTCCATGCACCCCCCTGACTCCCTTCCCTGGCCACCGCCGAAGGGGGGGGCCAAAAGGGGCAGCTGCCCCGGGGCCCGACTATTGAAAAGTGCCTGGGGTTCCCGGCTCCTACCGCAGCAGCAGCTGGAGCCCCGGGCCCTTTAAATCACTGCCAGAGCCCTGACCAGCATGGGCTGGCTGGGGGAGGCTGACCCCAAGGCCCCACCCTTTCCGGGGATCCAGAGCCAGGTCCCCGTACCGGTAAGTATTTTATCTTACTTTCACCCCTGATTATCACAAGCAAAATTTGGCAGGTGTCCAAATGTAAACTCTCTTTTCATTCACTAGTCTCAACCCCAGTGTATACTGTATATTTAAAACCCATTATAAAAGTTACATTACACAAAGTAACAAAAGGTGTAAAATCAAATTAACTGTGGGACAGGAAAAGCAAAAAGGGGGAAATGTATCATCTGGTCTCTATAATCATCTTAAGGGATAGTTCAGTATTCTAAATTATTCCTGTTCCCCATTGTTAACTTTGATTGTCAAGTTAGGAGCTCTGACTTACTGAAGAGTTATCTGTATGGATGATTTTTAAAAATAATTTAGACCAAGATTTTCAAAACGGAGTGCCTAAAATCAGGGTTCTAAATTCAGTTTTAGGAACCTTAATAGGAACACCCAGCTGTTCCCATTGACTTGAAAATTTTTGCCTTAGTTTATAGCAGAGGTTTTAAAGACACTTACAGCTAGTCGTGTTCTTTCTACATCTTTGCAGACATTGGTTGAATATGGAGCAAATGTCACTATGCAAAACCGTGCTGGAGAGAAACCCTCACAAAGTGCTGAACGACATGGACACACCATGTGTTCCCGTTACTTAGTGGTTGTGGAGACATGCATGTCATTGGCATCTCAGGTTGTGAAGTTAACTAAACAACTAAAGGAGTAAGTGTCTAATTCATAAGGGTGGGATAGTGGCTACGCTGGGAATGTTCTCAAAACAAGTCTCTCCCTTGTCTTCAGTTTATTAACTAGGTCTCTCTGCTTCCTCTACATTAAAATTAGTCAATTAACACTTTCCCCTTCTTTCTCCATCCACCACCATACTCTAATCAAGCTGCTCCTTCATCTTTAACTGCTTAGCTCTTCTACTAATCTTGGTGAGAGTTCGCTGTTCTTATGTGGGCGTGGGTTTGAGTGACGATATCTATGTATTTATGTGTGTGTAAGTAATCACCTTACACTTGTTCCCTTAAAAGCCTAAGGATCACATGATTTCTAATCTTATTTTTCTATTCACTTAGCATACATTTGGTTATTTGGTTGAAATGGTTATTTGCAATTACAGTGTTGGGTGTTGACGTTTTGAGGAATAATGAAAATAGTAGTTGGAAAGTCTTTGGGTCTTGGAAATACAATATTTCCAGAATACTATGTTCTGGTTTTTTTCTGCATATGACCAAGTTTGAGTGCATCACTATGGCTCATAGCAAATGAATTAGCTATAAGGGCCTGATTTTTAAAATGTTAGGTGTGCGATAGCATGTCTACATTGTGTAAGCAGTTATTGTGGTTGAATGTCCCCTTAGGGTGAATTTTCAAAAGCACTCAGTATTGGCCTAACTTGGCTCCCATTGAGATCTGGTGGTAATATTAGACCAAAAATGAACCCTGAAAATCCAGCTTTTAGTGCACACTATATCCCATTTACACATTCAAACACGGGTCGCATGATTTATGTGGTCAATTACAAACCCAATGTTTTGAGAATCAGGGTCAAAATGTTTTATTTAATATTTATTCTTCCTTTGTTTTAAGTACATGTGTATCTGCTGCATAGGACTTTGTATATATAACAAAAAGACTTTACAGTAGCAGCTTGCCTCCTTTATCATTACAGAACGCTTCAGTTCATTTGAGGTATTTTGTTTTTGTGAACATATATGCAAACGTGTATACATGTGTTATTGAAACATCTCAGTTAATGATAGTTTACATTTTATACACACACTGTAATGACCCCATGGGTCTTGAACCTGTAAGATTGCTAGTCAACTGACCTCTCCCTGCTCACACCCGGCTGATCTCTACTTGCTGACCAAACAGAGAGAACAAGAAACCAAAAGCAACATCAGTGAGGCCTCTTCCGGGTCCTGATTGAAGGAACACCAGGTTCTCTAATTGGTCAGGGCTTCCTGTGCCTCTCTTTGGGTTTAAATAGGAAGCTGTCTGCACAATTAGGCTCTATCTGGTTGCTGCACAGACACCTCGTCCAATGCTTCAGACTCTGATATGCCTTATTACTAGCATCCTGACCGTGTCTTGATTCATGATGACCTGACTAGTGTCTGACCCCGTCCAGATGAGTTCGTGTGGCTCCTGCCTGATTCCTGGTAACTTGAACGTGATGCTCAAGAATTAGGTTGCTAAGCTGTGCAGTAGATCCAGCTGCTTACATTTCTTTCTTTCCCCACTCCCCACACACAGTGAGAAACATCTTCCAAAGCAGTGAATTCAAAAGAGAAAAATGTTATATCTTGTCACACTTTTCATATGCTGTCATTCAGTATTGAAAATTCACTCTTATTTAGATACTCATATCAGTTGTTATATTTTCACTAAAAACAAACTGAAATAGAAACGGAGAGTATAAATCACAACCATCAGTTCTCTGTTTCAGTTCTCTTTTCAGTAGAATTCTCTTTTATCAAGACTCACCGTACCTTTGTTAGATTTTACCTTTGATGTCTCCTTGGGGAGGGAAAACTAAACCTGACAGCCAGCAGGCACGTTTGCCCCCTTAGGAATAATATCTAGCTCAGACTATTTCCTGAGAACAGCAACAGGCACCTCCCAGACCCCCGGCTTCCCTTGAGCTGTAGAGCCTAGGAATCCCTTAGAATCATTAAACTTGACTCCAGATTAGTTTCTGTGCTTGTCCCAGCTGGAAATCAATCTGTGCTCTGTAGGAGTCTGTCTCTTCAGGCCAAAGGGGTTTGTTCCACTGAGTGCAACACTGCCTCTCCCCCATCTCTGATAGAGACAAAATGCTGTGAGCTTCTTGTGGAGCTGTCTTGCAGCCTAGTCAGGCAGTGGAATAATCCATCGTTGGCTTGAAAAAGCAACTTCTGCCCACCTGCTTGCCCCACTACTGGAACTGATAGGAGCAGCTACCCACTATGCTTAGTTGCCCACACATAGCAGTCAGTGCATATTCTGGAAGAGGACAAGAGTTCAGGCCTTGCTTTGCACCCACCCCCAAACCAGCAGTGGCACAGAAACACACAGCGATACCACTGTCGTGAATGGGCGTAGGGAGCCCCAGCTCCAGACTAACTGGAAGACTCAGTGACTCCAGTATTTCTCAAGATTCCAACTTCAGCAGGGCCCCAGCCCCATCTGAGAGGGCCAGATCCTCAGCCAAGAGGACTTAAAGGGTATGTTCCTGTTGGACACAAAGCTTACTATGCTGGTTTTTCTCTGCTATCTCTCCCAAGCCTATAATAGGGATTATTCCAGGAGCAGGAGGGATTACAGTTGGAGTGCCCTCCACGCCAGTGATCCTAGGTTGGCAGAATGGTCCCTAGGGGACTGTTCCATCCTGCATAAATTAGAGCAGCCCCTGGTTGGTCCCAGGATTGGAAGAGGCTAAAAGGAGGCTTAGAGTCACCTTTGCCTCCCAAACTCCCTCAGCAGTGCCAAGCATGACCCTATAGACTTCCAGAATGGCCACCTTCCACACTTGCTGCAAATCCTGGACTGATACATCAGGCCATTGCAGCATAACACTGGACACTTTCCCATCACCTTCCCCCTACCCTCCCAGTTGCTGCTGACCACAGCTTACTTCCACTTACTTACCAGTGCTTCACATCAGCCGGAGATAAGTGCCTTTCTCTGAAACCCCCTTGTATCTCCGTCGATGGAAGCGCTAAAGTGGTTAATACTACCACCTTCCTTTTCAGCCACTTCATCTGCCTCCCTGGAATGGGCGCCACTGTTAACATGTTGTCAAGCCAGACTGTGCCAAATACTGATGGGATCTGGCTATGTGAAATCAGATCACCATTCCTCCTGCTCAGCCTGGCCAGCCAGAAGCTCAGATGCCTGAACCAACTCAGGAAGCATCTCTTCTGTTTCTTGTTTCAAGGACCCTCCCCAGAAAAGGAGCACCTGGCAGAGAGCAACCCCAGGGGAAAGACACTCTGCTACTGGACTAAGCCCCTCCATGGTTCAGTGTTAAGGGAGAGCACAAAAACAGGAGTAAAACAGAACATTCAGATCAGTTTTCAGTTTCCCCCCTTGATCAGAGCAAATGGGCAAGCTCAAAGGCTAAGAGTAAACACAAAAGGTCTCTAAGGTGGTCTCGGTCTCTCCCTAGAGAGAAGATATGACACTCAGAAAATAGGAAATGTGTAGAAGCCAGAAATCCTCCCTTTCATCCTCATCTTCAGAGTCAGAAGAACTCAGAATCCAGGCCAGAAGAGAAGGAGATCCAGGAAACTTCCTTCTACCTGGGTCAAAGGGAAAATGAAACAACAAACAAGTATTTATCTTCAGCTTGAATATAAAAAGCCCATCCTGCATCTCTCTGCCTAGTTATAGAGAACATGATCAATTCAGAATGGGAGCAGCCAACCAAAAGAGATTCCCAAGACAGTCACAAAAGTTTTTCACAATGCCTACATAAAATGCCTTCGGTTGTACTTCTCAAGGTCACCGAGGCGCTTAACGATTTGGTTAATCAGACTGATTTCCTCAATAATATGTCTATGGCCTAAGGAACCCATGGACCTCTGATAGAAGACACCCTGATGCACAAATGAGCCAACTTTTGACCCTCTACTGGCATTATCAGCCTTGACCTGTGTGTTACTTGAGTTATCTTGGTCTGAACAATTCAATCAGGCCCAAAGATATAAAATCAGCCCCTCCCTAGATCTCTTTGACAGTGCCTTTCCATGGCAGACTCCTCTGTGGACTCCTTATGGTTTGCAGCATGATGTATTGGACATAATACCATAGCTAGATGACATTTGGTGGAGCTTGGGGGTGGGAATCATCTACCCAAGCCAAGCACTAAAAGGCTTCCTTGAAATCCTCAAGGGGCAAGCTCTTTGTCAAAGCAATGAATAAAGGAGCCCTAGAATAAAAAGATATAGACAAAAATACCCTCGTGTCAGTGAAGCATGGACTACAGGTTTTCATCAAAAAGCAGTCTGTCCTTTTATTGCCCCTGTTCATCTACATTCTGTAGATAAAACACCAGGATTTAGCTGAAATTTTATATGAATGGTTTTATAAAGTTGTGTAGTTGAAGCCAAACAATTAATAATGATTATAGGATAAAATGAAACTTTATAGTGTGCTCTGTTTGTTTTGTGTATGGTACTTTGTTATAAAATATAAAAGTGTATTCAGATACCAGCTGTTAACTTTAAAATGTTATTCCATCATTACTTATGTGTTTTATTTTCTACTGTATAAACTGCCTGGGTTTTTTAAATAAAACAATAGATCTGGGCACATTGAAACATTTTGATACAGTCTGGGGCCTCAGCTTGTTCCCACTATCATAAGTGACTAAACTCTGTGACTTGATTAGGAGTAAGGTAGGGCCCATAGTTAGTAAGGGCCATACCCTGAGGTAAGAATCTCAGTATTTGGCCTTTAGATGTTTAGAAGTAAATTAACCCCTAACTATACACACAGCAGTGAGGGTGATCCGTAATTATGTATTTTTATAGCAAAGCCCATAATATTGCATGACAAAGTATTGCTCATAGAATATCAGGGTTGGAAGGGACCACAGGGGGTCATCTAGTCCAACGCCCTGCTCAAAGCAGGACCACTCCCCAACTAAATCATCCCAAGCCTGACCTTAAAAACCTCTAAGGAAGGAGATTCCACAACCTCCCTAGGTAACCCATTCTAGTGCTTCACCACCCTCCTAGTGAAAAAGTTTTTCCTAATATCCAACCTCCCCCACTGCAACTTGAGAGCATTACTCCTTGTTCTGTCATCTGATACCACTGAGAACAGTCTAGATCCATCCTCTTTGGAACTCCCTTTCAGGTAGTTGAAAGCAGCTATCAAATCCCCCCTCATTCTTCTCTTCCGCAGACTAAATAATCCCAGTTCCCTCAGCCTCTCCTCATAAGTCATGTGCTCCAGCCCCCTATTCATGTTTGTTGCTCTCCACTAGACTCTTTCTCATTTTTCCACGTCCTTCTTGTGGTGTGGGGCCCAAAACTGGACATAGAGGGCCTGGGGGTATGTGTTTCTAGCAGGTGGTGTGGACTCTGTTTAAAGAGTTATAACTACCCCTCAAGAATATATGATCCTGTAATTCACAAGGCTCTCGTGTGTGCGCGTGCATGTCTGTTACATAGTATTCATTATGTAATGAAATGAGAGAAATATGGCAATGGAGTAAGCTTTAATATTTTTAGTTTAATAAAGAATAAATAGAACTAATATTTTTGTATAATGCCTTTCAAAAATAATTGAGGTTGGGCAGGAGTAACTGTAAGAAAAGATGATCTAGTGAGGGAAACATATAAATAAAGGTTACAAGTATAGGAAGTTTTTAGTTACACCTATGAAGCAGTTTGTATTCTTTCAGATTAGTTCTCCCTGTATGTGATTTATATTTCTTATTTTAATATTCTGAAATGGAAGTTGAGAAAAGGATAAGAGGTGAGTGAATAGCTATGTAGATATCAGAGAGTAATTGCAAATGAAAATAATTTGCCTGACCCTGGAAAAGACTGTGTCTTGGGAATTTACAGTATAATCCAGTGCTGACAGACTGAGGGAGTGATTTTAAAATAGTACACAGAACTGAGTAGGCGAAGGGAAGGAAAAGGCAAAATTAAAAGACGAGAAGGTGTGTATAACTTAGTGTGGTTATGCTTTGAGAAGTTACTGTAAATGGCATGTTGGGATCTCCCCTTTATTGCTTTAGTACTTTCCAGATCCACTTTGTGCGTTAGAAGAAAAAACATTTATTTTCTGTCAGTCCTGCAAATACAACCTGGGATCTGAGAAGTCATCTGGATTCTTTCTGGCTCTGACATTTCCAACTATAAAGACTCTGTATTTTGAACTAAGTTAACAATTCTGTTGATGGTATTTGAGCTAGGAAAAAATCCAGCTCACTGTCACAGAGCTATGTTCGTTCTGCACAACTAACAAGATTAAAAAAATACTAAAATACTAAAAATATAAAGGAGGTAGATAAGACCAAAAACATAAAGCAGATTAAAAGGTAGTGCTTTTTGCATGGTCACTTTTAATGTACAAGTACCTATGCTTAAAGGGGTAGGAAATAAAATCAAATGTGCTGAAAGCATTGTGGGTAAACAGCACTTTACACCACCTGTCTTGCACATTTATTAAATCTTTCTAGTTTTCTCTTTCGTTTGAGGTTTATCTGTGATAAGCTAAATAGCAAGACCCACAAATATGGGTATTTTAGTTAAGATGGTACCCTAATTTAGTGTATGTTGAGTATTCACGGCTATGTCAGGAGATAGCTTTGTCAGTGGATAGAGGAGTCAAAGCTTCCATCCCAGGAAATTTAGGTCCATTTTCTGCAGTCTGCTCAAGGCTACTTTGTAAGTAGTACACTTTGAACCATCCAGAAAGAACCATCCAGAAAGAACCAATGGTGAAGTCCTTGTGAACAAGAAGAATTTCGAGCCAGCAGAAAGATGGCAGATGTGGCTCCACCACCTCTTGAGCCAGCCATCACACTAACCATTCCCAACCCACAGCAGAAGGGGATGGAGAGGATGGGACACAGTGGAGCAGAGTTCAGATACACCTAATAATATGCCAGCGTTAAGTTAGGACTGCTCCTGTGATGTCCTAATTTGCACCCAGATTGGGTAGCCCTGAATCAGGGAGCCACAAGAAGCTCCATGCAGTGTTCTCCCTCGCCTTCCACTCAGGACTGGAGAATCCAGAATTCTGCTCCTAGAAAGTATCTTTACATATCTTTTCGAAACACAAATGAATCCATTTTCTTGTGGCCTCAATCAATATAGTTCAGATTTGTCCGTGTCTTGAATATGTCCTGGGATTACAGTAATTTTAGATTAAAGGGAAGTAAATCTGTACACCAAGTGCAACTCCTAAAGTTATAAATTGTAGCTCATGGCCACTCTTTGAGATAGTCTCTTCATGCACTGCTTCATTTTGAGCTGAGTAAAAGGCTGCTTGAATCAAGATAGAGTATTGTATAAAATGTGCTTCAGTCTTAGGTTGCTTACACAGCAACTAAACAGCATGTGCCAGACGACTTGGACTTGCAGGGCTCGGACTGCAAGGCTCTTTCGTTGCAGTGTAGCCTTCCCGGTTCGGGTTGGAGCCTGAGCTCTGAGACCTTCCCACCTCACAGGATCCTAGAGCCTGAGCCCGGAAGTCTACACTGCCATGAAACAGCCCAAGGGCCACAAGTCCAAGTCACCTGGCATGGGACAGCTGTGGGTTTTTCATTGCAGTGTATACATAACCTTAGTGGCCAGCATCATTGTATCAAATATGAAGCTAACTAATATAGTGTCAACTTTCCTAGCAAGTTATCAGTGAATGCTTCAGCTGGGTGCAAACTTCATATTCTAGAGAACTGGATTTTTTAAATAAAGTAATAAAATATTTCCAAGGGTGAACTGTTCAAAGGTGAGCACCTAAAGTGAACTCTCAGAAAAATACACAAAGACAACCAATATTTGTGTATGCACTTTGGTTGATACAACTTCTGCACACACATTTGAAAACTTGGACTTTTTAAAAGTATATGTGCAATAAAACCTGTTATACTACCCCACCCCACTATGAATTCTCTATATGACACATTTTACAGAAAAGCTATTTCGGAAATCTTTTAGAGAATTTTAAAAAAATGTATTGGGATTAGTTCTTATATTGTTCTACCTGTGTCTTAGTTACCGTGAATCCAGCTACAAACTGTCAAAGAAGAGGAAAAATTAAAACTAATAAACTTAAAACACCTCTTAAAAAGGCCTTAAAACCCTTATGTACGTAAAAATGTCTTGATGGTAAAATGTTGTACGTGGGAACATACCCTGGCAGAAGGAAGAATTATGTCTGCTATTGGAAAGCTTTCAGAGTGGCAGCCATGTTAGTTTGTATCCGCAAAAAGAACAGGAGTACTTGTGGCACCTTAGAGACTAACAAATTTATTAGAGCATAAGCTTTCGTGGGCTACAGCCCACTTCATCGGATGCATAGAATGGAACATATAGTAAGATATATATAGAGAGAGATATAGATATATATACAGATAAGTTGGAAGTTACCATACAAACTGTGAGAGGCTAATTAGTTAAGATGAGCTATTATCAGCAGGAGGAAAAAAAACTTGTGTAGTGATAATCAAGATGGCCCATTTCGACAGTTGACAAGAAGGTGGGAGGATACTTAACTTAAAGAAATAGATTCAAGTTTTTTTTTCTCCTGCTGATAATAGCTCATTAGCCTCTCACAGTTCGTATGGTAACTTCCAACTTATCTGTGTGTGTGTGTGTGTATGTGTGTGTGTATGTGTGTGTATATCTTACTATATGTTCCATTCTGTGCATCCGATGAAGTGGGCTGTAGCCCACAAAAGCTTATGCTCTAATAAATTTGTTAGTCTCTAAGGTGCCACAAGTACTCCTGTTCTTTTTATTGGAAAGCTGCGAGTCTCTCTTTTCCTAAAGTTATGAAGCCTCAATTTCTAGCTCTGCAAAGTTTTGAGATAGTGGAGTTTAAATCTGTCATTGGTACAAGAGTAAATATTGTCTGTCTTGAGCCACACAGGTACAAGAGAAATGCAATTTATTATGGATGTCATCTTCATATTTTTCTTTATATAGATCTCTCTGTACCTGGAATAAGTGTCTGTGTTCATATTTGCATATATGGTCTTTCTCTCTTTCTTTGCTAGGGTTGCTCTGTAATCATACGTGCAATATCAGTTATGCACAATATTGTGTGTTTATTTAATTGTGGTTCTCCAAAGCTCTAGACATGCATGCAGACTATTTACAAAGCACATACAGAGTAAAACAGGAAATTAAGAGGTTGTGTATGGGCTATGGTTGTGTATTCTATTCACTACACTGTGGTATTTTCGTCACTGTCCTATGTGGGAGTGCAGGTACACAGTCTGCTCTATCCTTCAGGATGAAGTAGATAGTTCTGCTGATGCACTAGTCCTGTTTTGTGGTCAATGGCCTTGCCCCCTCCTCTTAACCTTCCTGGGATTTGCTCTGTAGAGGGAATAGGAGTGAGCAATACCTGCACTCCCCAGAGCTAGGTCCTCCTGCAAGGGGCATCCATTCCCTTCCCATGCATAGCTGAGCAAGAGCCATCGTGATCTGACCTTAAGTTTGCTGTGACTTGACAGTTTGGGATTTTAAATTGGCACCAGATGGATTAAGCTTTGTGCGTCACTCAGCTCCAGCAAATTGCTGCTTAAAATTCTAAACTTGCAACTTACAGCAGTCACTAGCAGTAATAAATAATTTATATTAACTGGGCAGTTTTCAGAAGGTGCTATACAGTGATCACGGGGTTCCCATAGGGATTAGAGGCAATTTACAGGAGTACAGAACCTCTTTGTCCATGTTAATATTTGTATACACTCTATATTTGCATCTTCAATTATGGATGAACAGAGCCTTTCTTCTGAATGTGATGCTGAATGAGTGGTATCATTTACCCTCTTGTTTAATGATGGGTTTAATGGTTTAATATTTCCTTACAGGCAGACAGTAGAACGTGTGACATTACAGAACCAACTCCAGCAGCTTTTAGAAGCCCAGAGATCAGAGGGCCAATCACTACCAACATCCCCAAGGTAACAGTTTACAGGAGTGGAATTCTAAAGTAGTGTAACTTGGAGCCTTTTTATTGTATAACTATTATTAGGAGAGATGATGGTCTATCTATTCATTCACACATTAAAAAATAGTAAAACATCTGCTAAAACTCAGTACATTTCTTTTTCACTGCTGATTTAAAGTTCACATCTTTTAAATTGCCAGCTTGTAATAGGTGTAAATACTGGACATTCTTAGAAAGATGTAAGCAGAACTAATCATCCCTGTTCCTCACCAGTATAAAATCTGATTTATTGTGGAAGCCGAGTACATTTTGTATAAGATGAATCACAGTGAACACTGGAAACACCTGGTGAAATTGTAAAGCTTCACTTTATGTGGTCCATTGTAACCTCATGCTGGCTATAATTCATAAAACCAGTTGCTAGCAAAACATGCTTGCAGATTAATGTGGCTCCTCACACTCCTTATGTGTTTTGCCCATACTAGCTAGTGTAAAAAACCACAAAACCAGAAACCTATATAATTTAACATGTCAATGCCTTTTGCTAAAATAGATCACTTGACATAAAACTGCGGGGAGGAAGGAGACAAGACTGGGAGCCAGCAGGCCTGGTTTATGTTTCTGACCCTGTCAGACTTCTTATATGTCTTTGGCCAAGCCAATTTTATCCTGATCCTGCAAGAACTTAAGTATGTGCTTAACTTTAATCAGTTGTCAGTCCAGTTGACTTCAATGGGATTGCAAATGCGAGCAAAGTAACACACATATTTAAATGTTTGCAGGATTGTTCCCTTAATCGCTTTCTCACTCAGAGTCTTTATCTGTAAAATGGAGATAATACTTTCCTGCATAAGAGGGGTGTGTTATGGAGCTAACTTGATTTTAACATAGGCGCTGAAGTCAATGGAAAGAGCCACCTATTGACTTCAGTGGACTTAGGATCAAGCCCATAGAGTGCTATTTATACAGCACCTAATACGTTGTGGGAAACATACTAATCATTAGTATTTGTAGAGTGCACTGGATGGGGTATTATACAAGTGCAAATTATTATTATTTATATTATTTTCTGAAGTAAATGCACCTTCTGAGACTGAAGAAGTGTTTGTATATACAAGAGGGGTGGATTGGTGGGTGAATTGGTTGGTTGGTATATCTTTTTCACATGGGAGAGGAAGATGCATGCTCTGCATCACTCACTAATTCTAACCACGAACCACCTCCTCTTGATTATGTGGGTAGGGATGAAAGTGGCTCTTCATTTTTTTTAAACTTTGCTTTCATGGTGGTCACTGTTTTCCTCCCAGTTACAACTCCCTCACCCATCCTATCTTACCATGCCAATAGCTCTGCTCATTGAAGCACATTCCAAGAGCCAAAGGAAGATCATCAGAACTAACCCTCTTTCACGCAAATGATAGGAATCTCTATGCTAGAACCAAGTAGTTTTTGCATGCACATTTCCCAGGAGGCCAGATACAGCTTTCATTTGTCTATTTCATTTATTACTATTTCACTTATATACTAAACATTTCTTAATTAAGATGAAGTGATTAATAATAGTATATTAATGTAAAAAGTCCCAGCATTAGGACTATGAAATTATTAGAACTATAGTTGTTTGAAAAAAGAAGAAATTCACACCTACACTGCCTCAAATTAACTGTAACTGAGTTCTTTGCCTGTGGCCATGAGTAAAAGCAGGGTGGTGTTTGGTTTGTAATCAGGATATGGAATTTGTGGACTCTGACCCATGCCTCAGGGAAGGAGCTCTGTAACATAAATCCTTTACAAGCCAGACTTAAGATTGTATTTCCTTACTTTCCAATATTTGAGTTTTTTATTTGTGTAATGTCCTAATAATGTTGAACTTAATTAATGTATATTTACATACTTTTCAATATGCTAAATATAAAGGGGGAGGTGTGAATGGCCCTAACTTTTTATATAGTCTTACATGGTTTATTGTTAGTGGTGGGTGAATCCAACATGTGTGAAATGCACCTCTGGCTAGCACAAAGCATGTTTGTGGTAGTTAGGCCAAGTTATCTTTGTATTATGATTGGACAAAAATAATTTAAAAAGAATGGTTTTTTTTTACCTTTTTGAAAAACGTCTAAGAAAGATCTGTAACTGAAAAACAACTGTTTCTTTCAGTTTTTCCTCTAAAACTCTTCTTTGGAATTCAAGTAGCCATACACAATTTCAGACTGTACTGAGTTTTTCTTTGTGAATTTTAGAAGAGAAAGGGAGTCAAAATCTAGTTTAGAATGGGAACAGAGTTAAAGCCTTCACTGTGGAGCCACTGCAGTTGCTCCATAATAATACATTCTACGTGGACAAAGACCAAGGGGATAAGAGGAGCAATATGCTCAGACAGATGCGCACTGCAAATGGCAGCACTGAATTTGATATCTGTACATATTTGACCGTAGTGTCCTGTATTGAAAATCATTTCTCTTTTTTTTTTTTTAAGTTCACTATTGTCCCCTCCTTGTGGCAAACCCCAATGGAAAGCCTCTGATGCAGATGATTTGTCTCTACCAAAAAGTAAATTGAACACCCAAGATGGGATTCAGATTCTTGGCAGCATGGGAACTTCCAGCCATACTCGGTCCAAGATGAAAGACGAGGACTCCGATAAAATCCTACGCCAATTGTTGGGGAAAGAAATCTCTGAGAATGTCTGTATGCAGGAGAAGCTGACACTGGAATTTCAGGATGCTCATGCTTCCTCCAAGAATGTGAAGAAGATTCTACCGGAGAAAAGGGAGCTGAAGTTAGCCAGACTGAGGCAGCTTATGCAGAGATCCCTCAGCGAGTCTGATACAGACTCAAATAATTCTGAGGACCTGAAGAATACTCCCGTGAAAAGAACTGACAAACCAAGGCCACAACCGATAGTAGAAAATGTTGAAAGCACTGAGAGTTTGCACCTGATGATTAAGAAACACACTTTGGCAGCAGGGCGCCGGTTTCCTTTTGGCATTAGAGCTTCCAAATCTGTGGATGGCCACAGCCCATCTCCCTCTTCAGAGAGCAGTGATCCTGATAACGAACCCCAGTATCAGTCTGGGACTGCATCTCAGAGCCAAGTTTCTGGAGATACCTCTCAGTCCAGCACTGACAGTGCCACTGTTCAAAAGGTTGCTACTAGTCCTAAGAGCGCCCTCAAGTCTCCCTCTTCAAAGCGCAGAACCTCCCAGAATTTAAAACTCAGAGTAACCTTTGAGGAGCCCGTGGTGCAGATGGAGCAAACAGAGATTGAACTGAATGAGGAAAAGGACAAAGACCGGGGCAAAGCGCCTCAGCGGGCTCCAGCCAGCACTGAACCTGGGGATCAGCTGAAAAGGCCATTTGGAACATTTAGATCTATAATGGAGACTCTGAGCGGGAACCAGAACAACAACAACAACAGTCAAACAGCAAACTTGATGAAAACCTCATCAACATTGCCCTTTACCTCATTAGGAAGAAAGGCTGCAGATAGCAAGGGAAATCCAGCAGCTCCTACTAAAGGAAAAAATAAGACAGTGAGTGCTCTCAGGGTGTGGGAAGGAGGTGTTTTTTTCCTCTCATTTCTTTTCCTTTTTAAGTAATGAACAATTTGCCTTTGATTAAGAATGACAGCTTCGTTTTCTTCCCTCCCCACTGCCATGTACACACAAACAATAAGCGCTGTTTGACTGGTAAAAAGAAACACAGACTGCAGATCATAGTTGGCCTTTATTGGAAGACTTATGGAAGGAGAGGGAATTGTTGAGGGTGAAATTCCTCCCCCCATGCAGAGAGTCAGCACAAAATCTAGGAACCACTTAAGTGCACAAGTGCCCTTAATTGATGCATTGGCTCTGTGCTCTGCACAGAGGGGAGTTTCACCCAGAATAAATTTTTAATCTTCTTGTGGGGGACAATTCATAGTGAGAACATTAATTTTAAAACCTTTGGATTACAAAGGAGTAAATAAATTCAGGGCCACCCCTATCTTATAGACCTGATTACCCGGAGTGGCAGGATTGAGAGAGTGGCAGAAAATAATGTAAACATACCCTTTTTCTGCCGCTGCCCCTCTCCGCCTCCATTTCCGCTATAGCGCTCTCTATGAGCAGCCACTGCCCAATTCACTCCTCACACCCTCCCAGCTGTTGCTTTCTTTCCCGTACACCCTCCTGTTCATATCAGAGCAGCTGATTGGTACCTGAGAGTTGGCATATCATAGTGAGCTGAGCTATGATGTAGCTCACATGCAGCCTGGGTGCCCAACCAAGTGCCCCTCCAGAGAGGAACTGGGGAAAGAAGGATGTGTCTGTTCAGAAACCGCCTCCCTTGTTTGAAAGAGGGAGCAGAATTCTCCCAAATGAGTGTCTCCCTGAGGGAGGGAGGGAGAGAAAGAAGAGTGTGTGTATGTGTGAGTGCAAGAGAGACAGAGGGGTGGGAAACAATGCGAGTACAGTGTGTATGTGGCTGTGAGGAGCAACAGGCGTGTCTGGCGAGGCATAGAATAGAATGTGTGAGTGACAGGATGTGGTGGAGCACTGAACGTGAGTGATGAGTCAGGGTCTCTTGGGGTGAGAAGGACGAGGGAAGGGATAAATGGAGGACAAAAAAAGGAAGGAGAAATTGAAGGGGAGGAGAAACATTAAAAGAACAGCAAACAGACTAAGGGAGAGAAAAATGGAGGAATTATGTACTGTTGAAAAATACAATTTAGGAGTAAATGGAAAAAGAGGAAGAAAAGGTGCATCCCAATATACAGCCAGTTAGAGGAAGTAAATGAAGGAAAGAAAAAGGCAAAAAAAAGAGAAAGCAATCTCATAAGATTTACTGTATTATTAATAGACCATGTAGTGCCAAAACATTAAATGAAAATTAAAAATGTAAAGCCAATGGGATAGTTAGATGGACAAGAGAGAGTGCACTTAATGCTATTTGCATAGAAATGCACAGCCAGGTTAAAGATTGCAGATTTGGGCCTTCAAATAGCTCACAAATTGTTGTAACTGTAATAGATGAACTACCATTGAAATACAGAAGTAACTCGATACCATAAGAGTGAAATTTTTCAAAAAGATGGATTGAGATATTTGAGAGAGAGAGAAAAGGACTGATTGTCTTCAAAAATATTCTGGCAGAAAATGAGACAGTGTGGATGAGATAATATCTTTTACTGGACCAACTTCTTTTGGTGAAAGAGACAAGCTTTCGCACTTTTGCAGAGCTCTTCTCTTTCACCAACAGAAGTTGGCCCAGTAAAAGATAATTACGTCACCCACCTTGTCTTTCTAATATCCTGGAACCAAGACAGCTACAACACTGCAAACTGACAGAAAGTGGTGTCGTAAATAGTTTACTTAGCTCACTTAGGAAGATTAAACAGTTGGAAAGGAAATTCTGACGCTATCAATCATTCCTTGCAGTATTGACACTTGCTCTATGTAGAATCGTAGGACTGGAAGGGACCTCAAGAGGTCATCTTGTTAAATGTCAATGTGCCCCATTTGCATGTTATCTTTGTCAAACACCAAATTCATCTGGAAATGTAGCTTCACAGCTGGTCAGAGATACCTCACAGCAATGGACTTTCTCTATCTCCAAAAAAGTAACAGATTAATTATGTTTTAAAGTATCTTTTTAAAAAGCTTTCACTGTTAAAAATTCTCCTGTAGCCTTTTGACTGCACAGTTACTTTACATACGTCTGTGTGCATTGTGCATGTGATAAGCTCATTGCATGTTTTCAACTGACTTATATATTGCACTTCCCTAGGGGCCTTACTCCAGCTACACCAATCTTTCCTCTAGCATGCTGATTGAAGACCATCTGTGTAACTATGCATGGTATGTGCTGATGCAGAGTGAATTGTTTGGCTTCGTTATTGTTGCTTTTCCCCGTCCTAATTGCATGTGCTTGTTAAAATAATTCGCAGCTGAGATAAACAAAATGATTTATGTCAGGAATAAAAAACAGGGCAAATATTTGATTTCCTTAAAAAAAGAAAAAAAACACACTTGTGATGGACTTCTTCTAATGTCACAGGTGAACTAGCCTAGAGGCCTCAGCTGTGAGCATGCATAAAAGTAGTCATACTCATAAATCCGCCATGCAGTTTAGTTCCGTTTGGCATAGCACTCGGTCTCTGTTGAACGAAAGTCAAGTACCAGATGAGAATGGAAATTAAATTTCCTCTTATGAGTAGGGCAAGTCAACCTCTAATCACAATCTGAACATAAAGTACAGTGTTCTCCCTTCTGTGTTCTTCTCACCCAGCCTTGGACTTCAGAAGAAATTATATATGTTAAAACAAAGTCTCATAATTTTGACCATTTGTTTAATCTTTCTGATTTAAATGTACTGCGTTATGAGATTGTCAGGCAGACAGACCAGTTTTTCAGTAGCCATAAATGTGTGCTGCAAAATGCAGCATTTCATAAGATATATGTTTGTTTTAAAAGAAAATATTCCTTAAACTACTCTGTTGTTTTGACCTAGTGCTAGCAACTTTGGGAAAAGTTTAAAATTAATCTTTTAGCAATTTAGGAGTTTGAATGACTTTAGCAGTTTTAGGAGTTCAGGAGGTTTTGTTTTTTGTTTTTGTTTTTTTTTAAATCTAGGGCTGGGGGTGTCTGTTCCTTACCACCCAAATCCTTCTTGCATATCCCTAACTTGATTTTAATAGTTCAGACCAGTGGTTCTCAACCTAATTACTAGTGTGGGCCCCATATAGAGCTCTGTGTGTGTTATGTGGGCCACATCCGCACAATATATATACTACCTGGTATGGCCATGAGGATGTCACCTGGGCCGCAGCTGTGTGCTGATTGGGTCGCAAGTGGGCTATGGGTTGAGAACCATTGGTTCAGACAAACAAGAATCTGATTCTCACTTACACCGGTGTCAGTGAAATCAGCATCGGGATACTCAATTCTAGTTTTCGAAGGTTTTCTTCTTCCCTGGGGAATACTGGGGAGATTCGCTTCTGACCTATTTTAAGATAGGGAAAATGCCTGTATTATAACAGTCTCTTGTAATGTTTTTTGGACGCTCTCCAGCCAAAATAGCCCAGACGCTTGAGTATTGTGAGATGCTAGACCATTAATCATCCCCCTACGCTAGAACCATCTCATAGGGCTGCGAGCCCTTGCAGTATTTTCACAAGTGCCACAATTTTGCACCATTAAAATTGGCCTTTCGTGAGAAGTTCCTGGTAGCATAGGCTTTCTGCTGGAGAGGTACTGCAGTGGTTTTCAACCTGTGGTCCACGGACCCCTGGAGGTCTGCAAACTGTCTAAGGGGTCCACAAAAGGTTGTAATTACCATGGAACAGTGGTTTTCAACCTGTGGTCCACGAACCTGTGGGCATCCTGTCTAAGATTTCCAAAGGACTCCCACCTCCATTCAAAATTTTGTTAGGGTTCCGCAAATAAAAAAAGGTTGAACACCACTGATGTAGTGGATGCTGCAGTTCTGATGGCAGCTTGTAGAGGCCTCTGCTGGGAGACTGAGCTGCAGACTTTGGACTGCAGTTCAAGCCACACGAGAGTCTGGTGCTCTCCTTGCTGTTTCCCTCACAGTGAATCCATTCATGCTTTCTGCGCCACGAGGCAGATGGAGAAACAGGGAACCAGTTTAGGGATAGTTTTTAACTATCTCCTCCTTCTATCCAGCATTGAGTGGGGCTGAGAGAAGCAAAGGTAGGGGTGTGTGATGGTAGAAAAAGGATCCAAGGAGCGTGTAGATGGCTCAGTGGGTGGGTGTCTCCCCTTTCCTCTCCAGCCTGCGGGGAGCCACCCCCAACTGTCTCCCAGTCTCCCAGACCATTCACAAGGGGCAGCATCCAGGGAAGGGGAGAAAGAGCTAAGCAGGGGAAGGGATCCTAACATGGGAGCTGGGCAGCGGCAGTGCCCAGAAACAGTAGAAAGAGTGAGGTGTGGATTGGTGCTCGTTTGAAGGGAGGGGGCTGTAGAGGGCAGGGCACAGAGGAGAGAGCTGAGATCAGTGGGTTGGGGAAGGGATGGTTTTGGGGAAGAGTCCCCCTGTCAACCAGGAGTAAAAGAGAGGAGGTCCCCCAGTTGGGGTGTGTATTTTCTGTGCACTTCAGGAGAGTTCCCTGAATTACAAAAAGGGCTATTTTCGCTAGGAGTCAGAAATCAGAAAACAGACCAACAAGCAGTGCATTTAAAAAACATTTTTAAAGGGTTCTGATGATTCTTTAAGTCAAACGTTGGTTTGGTCTGTCTCATGATTTTGGAACATTCAAGTTTGACAAGTCTTTGCCTGTCATTTTCCCATTCATCAGCAAACCGCACCCACTAGTGTGATGTAGCCTGTGCAGCTTAATATGTTAGGGCAGTGGTCTCCAACCTTTTTATGCACAAGATCACTTTTTGATTTTAAGTGCCACCCAGCATTTGCGCCACCCCTTCCCCGAGGCCCCTCCCTGCTCATGCCATACCCCTCCCTCCGTCGCTCACTGTCCCCCACCCTCACTCACTTTCACCGGCTGGGGCAGGAGGTTGGGGTTCAGGAGGGGGTGCGGGCTTTGGGCTGTGACCAAGAGGTTCGGAGTGTGGCAGGGGGCTCCGGGCTGAGCCTGGGTAGGGGGTTAGGGGTGCAGGAGGGGGTATGGGGTGCTGGCTCTGGGAGGGGGCTCAGGGCTGGGGGTTGGGGTGCAGGCTCCCACCAGGCAGCACTTATCTCAGGCGGATCCTGGTCAGCAGCACAATGGGAGCTGCGGGGGCGGTGCCTGTAGGCAGGAGCAGTGCACGGACGCCCCTGCCCCACCCCTCCCCCCCAGCAGGGGCATGCTGGCCACTTCCGGGAGCGGCATGGGGCCGGGGCAGGCAGGGAGCCTGCACTGCCAGACTTTTAGTGGCCAGAGATCATGATTGACTGTCAGACGCTCCAGGATCGACCCGTTGGTGACCCTTGTGTTAGGGAAAGTATCAGCCTCAGTCCCATTACCAGTCATTCTGGGCAGAGTCTGACTTTTCCCCTGGAATGAGTTGGAAGACTGTAATTCTGATTGAAACATTACAGAGCTTTTTTCAAAAAAAAGAAGTACCTGTTTCGAATAGGATGCTCCCTCTACAGTTATAACCTTTTTCAGATGCTTAAGCCTGTGGCTTATCTATCTGGACAGTCTCAAACTCATTCTAACTCTAACCTTGCTATATGTCATTTTTTAGCAAATGGTGAATAATTATTTGAGATCAACCTGAAATCAACCAACAGCCCCATCCAACCGCAGCTTCTTTTTTTAGAAACATTTAAAAATCTCATCAGTGTCAGGGCTTTGGCTTGTTGTTTACTTTTCCAAGCGAAGTACTTTTCTTGATAGTGAAGAAATTAAAATTTCCAGGGTCCTTGTAAAATTAGATTCGCTCCATTTCTCTGAACATCTGAGGAGAGATTTCAATGCGGAGGGTGATTTTTTTTCTCTTTGAAAGGACTGGTTAGCTTTTTATTTATTACAAGTCCAAACAAATGTTTGCAATTACTGGTGTCTTAGATGCCAATGAAATGTTCACTGCATTTGAAATCTGTAATACATTAAAGTGAGCACTGGTTCATCTTATCAGTAAGAAGCTCTGTATTAGCTGCTGGCCATCAGCAACTAGAAGTACTTTGTTTGGATGTACAAGTGCATTAGGGGAATCCACCATCATAGTGCCGTCAGGTAGTTAATAAATAGTACACCCTTTTAAAATTATAAATGCCTATTAAAGCAATAGACATTGCCAATGTGAGTTCCAGTGCCCAGTAATTGACTACACTGGGAGTTATATTTCCTGAGCGCAAAATGAGTGCATAACAGGTTGAAGATCGGTTATGGTCAGTCATCAGTGTCTGCTGTGTAAGGGACCCTATGGTGCACTAGTCTAGGGGCACAGTGGTAGCCATCTCCACTATCAACCAGGAGAGCCAAGTTAGAAACCTGTTATGAAAATCTTCTCCCTCAGGCTGGCAGGAACTGGGAACAGTATACAAGTGGGGCACTAAGATCCCACCCACTCCCTCCCATAGCTCAGCATGCAGTGTTACAAAAACATGGAAAATGCTGCATTGAGCAGCAGACTGAGGAGAGGCAGTGATGAGCAGTGTTTTGTCACTAGCCTGATGGTGTTCCCTACATGGAGTCAAGGAGCAGCTTCTCTAGATGACATGTTCCCCTAGAAAAGCTGCATCCCTCCCACAAACCATGGAGCAGTTGTAGAGCTGTAATGTGGAGGGTGCTTGAGTCTGTGGCTTCTTTTGTGCTCTGCATGGCCTTCCACATGAGGAAGGCTGAGGGATACACGCAGCTGTGGATTCCAGTGGTGTTAAACTGGCATAAAACTGGAACAGCGCAGTAGCGAGTCATCCCAAAAGCAGCTGTCTGGCTTGCACAGAGCTACAGCAGGATCAGGGCTGTGCAAACATGAGCTTGAAGCCACCTTTTCAGACACGCACCCTTGACCTGTGCTCTGTGAAGTTTAACCGCACACCAGAATCTGGCCCTTACAGTGACCAAGTTATATGATGATTATACTGTAGCAGTATTACTGCTAAGGACAAGTAATGGAAGGTGGGAATTTTAAGAGTGTCCAAAAGAAGTCACTGTGAAAATGGGAGGAGTTGGATGCCTAACTCCCTTAGGCACTTTTGAAAATCCTACCCCAAAATTTAAAAACATTATTGAAGAGAATTAGAACAGCATTAAACTCACATTATGCTCTTGGGTGATTCAGATCACCGACAAATCAAAAGAATTGAAGAGTTGTGAATTGAATTTATATATTATAAAATAGTTAGCAGACTTAAATGTTTTTCTTTAGTTTCCCTGCTTAAATTAAAGGATACAATTCTGAGCACATAGTACACCCTTTAAAAACTGGTTGAATGGGCCCTTTAAAAACTGGTTGAATGGGGCATTCTGGAGATTAAAATATATATTATAGAGAAGATATACTTTTTGATGTTGCTAATAAATAACATCTTAATTATTAAAACTGGAAAAATTGTGAAAGGTACAGAATACTTGGTGCTCTACAAACAAGGTGTGGTCTTCCCATAATGAGCTTACCATATAATTATTGCCATCCTTTTGTTTACTTTTTGTTTGAATTTTTGTATGCTGAATATGATTTTCTGAACGTACTATTGAGGTAAAATTTTCAAAAGCACCTAAGTCCCTCTGGCTTGCAGTGGGACTTAGGAATTTTTGAAAATTGTACCCATTATCATTAAATATTTCAATAGTGCCTTAATTTACACAATGATAAAACATTTTACAAAATGTTAAAAACAAAGGCCCCAGTTCTACAGCTGGCTTTGGGTATCTGCCCATGCAAATCTGATAGCTGAATAAGATCCATAAGGAAGTCAGTGGGACTACGTACAGTATTAAGCCCTCCATTCAGTAGTAAATGTTTGGAGAATCAAGCTTATAGATAAAGTTGCATTCACCACACAAAACTTGCATTCTAAATAAAACAAGATAAACAAGCGCAAGACCAAACACTCCGTATCATTAGTATGATCATGGATAATTTTCTTCTTTTTCTCCCCAGGCATAATGACATCAATAGGATAAGTCTGAAATCGTACAGCCAAAAAAGTATTGAAGAGCCAGAGCTGCAGGAATTCTTCCTCTAAATCACATCTCATGGTGTCTCGTCTGCCTTCAAACATGGTTTGAAATGCCTGAAATATCTTCTTTAACAACACTAATATGAGACATAACTCTCACCAGCAAAACAAGACTGTTAGGATGCCTTAAATTTGTAGCAGTTAGACCATATACAAAATGTTTTTATGCTATGTGTGTGTGTGTAACTTGTTTGTAAGATATACTGTTCAAAGGCATGGGGGAGCAAAAGTAGTGGTTTGGAAATTGCAGTGACACGGGCAACCTCCAGAATGTTTATCTGGCCACTGAACACATTTTGTACTTCATCTATTGCATGGATATACTGTAATATGTCTGTATTTCCCTTTCTCAATGACATATACTGTAAAAATTTCAGCCAGGACTCTGCCTGCTGAGCTCCTCAATGAGACCAAGGCAATAGCATTGTTTTTTTTGTCTAGTATGTTTTGTCTGTTGTTTCTATTTTTTGTAAAAAGGAAATAAAAACTGTGTTAACAATATACCATCTGAATGGGCCCAGATACTTCTCATTTCTCTGTTCTTTGCTTCCTGACAGCGGCCTTTTTGGTTTTTAGAACGCTTAAATATTGAATGATGGAAGTATCTGTGCAGTGAACAACAACCTAGACTTCCACACAAAGGGTCAAATGTGCAAAGTCATTTGTGTTAAAAATTGCTTTGAAATTTTAAATGTGCTTTTGTAGCTTTAAAAAGAAATTTCAAAGAGCTCAGGAAACTCATAAATAAGTTTCAGAATTAACATTTTTTATTTACTGTCGGGAACTGGAATGTGCTTGGTGCTGTGCTAGCCTCAGAGTCCCTGCTCTGAGGACCCTACAGTCTATTAAAGCCCAGTTCATATCTCTTGGCAGCCCACAGACTTTCCATTAAATTCAGTGGGACCTAGTTCAGTCTTTGAAAGACAAACATTGGGAATACAAGATATACTGGGAGATCCAGAGAAAGATGTTGTTTTAGTCTCTCGCTCTGCCTTGTCTATAGTGGGTTTTTTAATGGGTTAATGTTTTGCAACCTCATGGAAGAAGTGAGTTTTTAATTCCTCGTTCAAGTCTCCTCTAGATTCTTTATACATTATCAAAACATTCCATTTGGCACTCCCTACAGTATATAGTTCTAAAGCAGAATAACAGGCAATTGTTAAATGATGCATTTCTCCCTCATTTTTCAACTGTGCTATGTGGACTTGGTGAGACAGATCTTACTACAACAATAGGCTTCCAAACAGCATAGTAAAATATAGAGAGCATTAGTCAAGAACAAGTTTACTGGTAGCATTTTTCTTTTCAAAGAAGACAAGCTACAATGTTGAAATTACACAAATTAACGTCCCACTTGTGTGATTTACAGGTAAGATAATGTGAGAGATCAGGGTGTGGCTTAATGGAGCAAAATAGGGTCACTTGGGTCAGTTTTCCAAATGTGTTTCACTGTGCAACTGTTACTGACTTGAGAGGAGATATGTGACTAAACCTTTTATGCATTGCTTATTGGCTTTCCACAGCAATTCTATCAGTTAAAAGGTAGCTGATGAAGAGATCAGAAAAATAAACTGAAATAATAAAAGGCAAGCACACAGAAGTGAAATTCAGAGTTTGTGTCAACATCCCTAGTTCTTATCTTCCATTTGGCAATGCCTTGGTTTTCAAATAGAAGGAACGAATTTAGACTCCAGCTGACCTGAACTGTGGTTTTTAAGAAAACAATGAAACCTCCAAAATATCTGAAAGCCAGGAACAGAAATACCTCTAGCTGGGCCTCTCCTCCTCCATGTGTCCATGAGAAATAAAAATGAAAAGAGAAAAGGGACACGTGTGTTCCGGTTGTCTGAGTGTTGAAAGATAATGTCTGAAAAGAGGGTAAGCAAAGTTCCTGTGTCTGATGCATGGATTTCTTGAGACAGATTTGTGGTGAGAGTGTGAAGTGTGTGAACAATCTTGGAACATCAAGAAACTCACAAATATAACATGGTTTATGAAGGATAAATGGACAGTCAATTTAAAAAAATTGAACAGACAGCATATTAAAAATGTTTACCCTTCAACAATGACTGCACTATCAACACTTAAAGATGACAGGTCTGAAATTCTAGAGGTAGAATGCCTTGCATGAGTATGTGACGGATGGAGAGCGGAAGGACAGTTTTAGTCCTATAGGACACAGAGTCCACAAAGTGATTAAAATGTGTACAGCTCTCTTGACTGATTTGATGCGTGTAAAGCCCATGGCAGCTATCTATAACCTCTTGTGGCAGCAGGAGACAAGCTGAGCTTTGGTGAAGGATTGTAACAGGTTACAGTGTAAATATTGTCAGGTACTGGGAGAAGAAAATTATATTTTCTGGACACTGTGGCTTTAGAGGACACCTGCTGTCAATTCCAATTCATATTGGGGATATTTGCATTCCATATCTTAGAGATAGCAGGTGCATTATGTGGTAAATTGAAATTACCCAAGCACTATAAAACCACATGAGATTGCTAAATTACATGGGACTGGGATTTGAGATGTTCAGGATTTCTGATTAAAGGGATCTATGAATAGTTCTGGCTGAAGTTGATTCTAAAGGCTCTGAGATTATTGGATTATAAAGTACAGTAGGAAAGAGCTGGGTGTTGTGGTTGACACCCTCACACACTTGATACATGTTATTCCATGTTCTTAACTCATCTTGTACAGTATATGTTGTACCAACTGAGCCAGTCACAACATGCTGCTGATCTTCAGCTATGGAAAGCCATGGGTAGTGGCTCTGGCAGGGTAATCCTGCAGAAAGTATAGCCTGCTATAAATGTCAAAAAAATCCCGCCCGGGGTTTTACATCTCTTGGAAGTGAGCTCATGTAAATAAGTTTTTCACTCTGCTACTGCCAGGTCTCAGAGCTATTGGTCTCCGTCACAGGGTGGCTATTCCCTTTAAATGAAGCAAGTCCAGCGCCTCTTTACAAGTACTGTACAGCTTGGCCAATTAAGGTGGTGAGGTAACACTTGGGGCCATAAAGGAGCAAGGAGAATGAGAGAGGAGTTCCCTGAGGGAAGGCTGAAGGGGGGGTTGCCTGCTGATCTCCTTGAGCTAGATCTGGAGAGGGCTGAAGGCAGCAGAGGGAGTTTCCTGCCAACTTCCAAGCTGGAGAGGAATGCAGGTGGGGAAGCAGTGGATGGGTTTACCTGGTGGCCTGTCTGAGATGAGAGGTGTCAAGGTTCCTTCCCCACTCTGAACTCTAGGGTACAGATATGGGGACCTGCATGAAAGACCCCCTAAGCTTATTCTTACCAGCTTAGGTTAAAAACTTCCCCAAGGTACAAACTTTGCCTTGTCCTTGAACAGTATGCTGCCACCACCAAGCGTTTTAAACAAAGAATAGGGAAAGAGACCACTTGGAGACGTCTTCCCCCAAAATATCCCCCCAAGCCCTACACCCCCTTTCCTGGGGAAGGCTTGATGATAATATCCTCACCAATTGGTACAGGTGAACACAGACCCAAACCCTTGGATCTTAAGAACAATGAAAAAATCAATCAGGTTCTTAAAAGAAGAATTTTATTTTAAAAAAAGGTAAAAGAATCACCTCTGTAAAAAACAGGATGGTAAATACTTTACAGGGAAATCAGATTCAAAACACAGAGAATCCCTCTAGGCAAAACCTTAAGTTACAAAAAGACACAAAAACAGGAATACACATTCCCTCCAGCACAGCTTATTTTACAAGCCATTAAAATCGAACGCATTTTCTAGCTAAAAGAAAAGGAGTAATTGTGGCACCTTAGAGACTAACACGGCTGTTACTCTGAAACCTGCCATTTTCTAGCTAGATTACTTACTAACTTTACAGGCGTTGGAAAGCTTGCATTCCTGATCTGTTCCCAGCAAAAGCATCTCACAGACAGCCCAAACCCTTTGTTCCCCACCCTCCAGATTTGAAAGAATCTTGTCCCCTCATTGGCCATTTTGGGTCAGGTGCCAGGGGGTTACCTTAGCTTCTTAACCCTTTACAGGTGAAAGGATATTGCCTCTGGCCAGGAGGGATTTTATAGCACTGTATACAGAAAGGTGGTTACCCTTTCCTTTATATTTATGACAAGAGGTAAGCTGACAAGGGAATATGATGGATACTCCCAATAGATGCTTTGGGGCTCTTGTTGGGAAGAGTGGGGTTGCACTCCAGCTGGAAGAGCTGGGGATGGCTTTCCTGGCCGAATGACAGGCAAGGCCTGAAGAAACATCTGGATCTGTTGGAGGAGGCTGGAGTGTGGTATGTGCTATGTCTATGGACTAGAGGATGTGAGATTGTCAGGGCTACATGCACTGGGGGTGGGGAATAGACTGTGGCTTGGAACTTTTGTTATGGATAGGTACACTGTGGTTTTTATAATAAACTGACCCCAAAGAGAGTATTATTGAGGCAAGAAAGTCTGTCATGGAGTCCTTAGGGGCCAAGCGAGAAAGTGGTGTTAAAGTGCCCAGCTACAAGGGGGCACTCAGGGATGAGTTGGAGCCATTTACAGTTTCCCACCCAGGGCTCCAGAGCCTGCAGGTATTAACTTATGTTGTCCCCCGTGGAGAAATGCACTGGTTCTGGGACCTCCAGTTGGCTGAAATGCAAGTAGTAGACTGGTACCATTATGTATCCTTCATTGCCATGGTATCTAGGCACCATAACTCATTTGTGTTGTATAAAATTCTCCAGGCCTCTGATGGACCACCATCAGCATTTAAAATAGGAGAGGAAGAATTTATGCCCCCTCTGCTTCCAGTTATTAGGATTCTGCAAAGCATGCAGGTTTCTTCGGCTGCCAGTCTAAGTGAGGCTCTCTTGCCTACGGATGGATATCTTTTGAGAGGTAGCCCCCCACAAATCTCACTTCGGGATGGAGCAGGCAGAAGAGGTATCTTCAGAGAAGACTGCTCCTTCATCTTTTGCTTGAAGTTTGAAACAGATGACTCGTGAGCACAGCCGCTTCAGGTGCAGATCCTTTCAGAAACTTGGTTGACATTCATTCAGTCATGGAAGAGCCTGCCCATTATTGGGGATATTATGGGGACAAATATCTAAACTGCTACATGTGGCAGGGGTAGGAATAACAGGGCTACCATACATTGCCTCACTTGGCAGAGATCAGTAACCTAAGTCAGCCTTAAGCTTGCTCAGAGTAAGTAGTCCCACTCCTATCTGCCCATCCTTTTGATCCTATGCAAGCTCTATATCTCTCAAGCCATTTCTGTCTTCCTATCTGGTAGAGGGGTTGGAGAAGGAGGAAACAACTTACCTGACTCCATCACACATCAGCAATGGAGCCAGAAAGGAAGGGAACTAATGGTCTGGTTTTCAATCTCTCCCTCCTCCTACCCTGCCCCCAAATACATCATTCCCCTTACGGTTTAGGGTTGCCCAAGGTCTTTGTGGGAGATTGAAGCCAGAGATCTTCTGCATTAGATCATCCACAAGTCATTTGTTTGTGACTTCTTGTGAACTCTATTCAGCTTTCCAAGCTTCATCAGGACTGAAGTTGCATTGTTGAGGGTTAAATGTGTGGGTCCAAAATGGCTTATGCGACTGCAAGCGGTAATGAGGGATGTTGTTAAGGTCCTGGTGGCTGGGAAGACGTTCATTTTCCATGATTCTCTGGAATTTCGGAAGGGTTGGGTATTGCAGCGAATGGATGGGGGAGCAGTGTGCGACAGCACTGGCAGCCAAGGTGTTGGGGGTCGACTTAAGGGTTCCAGTGATGCATCGTATTGCAGTGCTGAGTTGGACATCAACAAAACATAAAGTCCAAGTTAGCCCCTGTAAAGTGAATGCAATTCATTGGGGCATGTTTGGATTCATTGGCAGGCAGGGCCGTCCTTTCCACACACAGATTCATAACTTTGTTGAATATGATCAGGACAGTTCAAAAGAACTAAAGTAAGGAACTGCTTGCTGGGGACTATGGCAGCTTGCACTTTTTTGACCGAGCATGCAAGATTACTCCTCCGCTGCTTTCAGGGCTAGCACAGGAGGACCTGTTCCTCAACCAGGAACGGCTTGAACAAACAGATTACAGTTCCCCTGCAGGTGACGAACTTCCTGGATTGGTGGAAAGATCAGCACAATGTCTGTGGGAGCATCCCTTTCATCAACACAGCTGCAACAATAAATGAGAATGCACACATCATTGTTAGGGTGGAGAGCACACCTCAATACACTCACAACTCAGGGCAAATGCAATTTTGGAAATCACCTAGATGCTTTGTCTCCTTTGCAGAAAGATCAAAGGGGTCCGCTATGTCTTCACAGAGACTGTCAAGATGGATCTCTGGGTGTATTACTGCTTGTGGTGATGCTGTTGGTGCTTTGTACACCCCAGAGGATTACAGCACACTTTACCAGGTCACAAGCAATTTCCACAGCTCTACTCCTAAACATTCCAGTTTCTGAGCTATGTAGAGCTGCTACATGGCCCTCAGTGCATATCTTTTCTAAACACTATGCCTTGGTCCATGCAACCAGATCTGATGCAGCACTTGGTTCTGTTGTACTGTCTCTTCAGTATTGGACTTATTCTGAAGCTTCCTCTTCCCTGTGAGGCTACTGTTTGGGAGTCACCTGAAGTGGAGCACAAACAGGGATACTTCTATAAGAAGAAGACAAGGTTACTACCTTCCACAGTAACTGTGGTTCTTTGAAATGTGACCATATGGGTGCTCTGCTACCCATCCTCCTTCCCGTCCACTTTGGACTGTTCCTGTTGGATGTTCAGCGAGAGAAGGAACTGAGGATAGTTTGCCCATGCAGTTTGCCTATGTATGCTCAGAGGATGGCACTGGATTATATAGAGTGCATGCACAGGCTGAACAGACACTGCTAATGGAAAATCTTTAATCAAGGGTTGAAGAAGTGCACATGCATCTGAAGGGGGGACACATCTCGAAGAACCACAGTTACTGCACAAGGTGAGTACCTTTTCTTTTTATACTGACAGGTTTCAGAGTAGCAGCCGTGTTAATCTGTATTCGCAAAAAGAAAAGGAGTACTTGTGGCATCTTAGAGACTAACCAATTTATTTGAGCATAAGCTTTCGTGAGCTACAGCTCACTTCACTGGATGCATCCGATGAAGTGAGCTGTAGCTCACGAAAGCTTATGCTCAAATAAATTGGTTTGTCTCTAAGGTGCCACAAGTACTCCTTTTCTTTTTATACTGCAGCCTATCACCAGAGTATCTGAGGCTATGTCTACACTGGAGCTGAGGGTGTGATTCCCAGCATGTGTATGCCACACCTAACTGAACCTGTAGTCTCCCACTCTCCCTGCCCCACTCCATGGTTCATTCCAGGAGTGCCGAGTCAAGTCTCAAGTCTCCAGCCATCACCTGTCTGTGGGCAGGATCCTTGTCCCACTCCCTTCTGCCTGGGGTTATTAAGGCTGCACAGCTCCCTGCCTAAACTGGAATATCCCTAGCAAGCCAGTCTGCCTACAGTCCGGTGCCTGTGCTTTGCTTTTCTCTCTGAGGGCTATGAAGAGTGTATTGCCTGCAGTTACAAGGTACCACACAGCTCTTTCTAACCAAGCACATTTATTCTTGAGGTAAAAACACTACAGAGAGAACATACAGACCAATAAAAATTCCTATACTCATGGTAAAGCTAACCATAGGTCACCCATCAATTTTGTGGGGCCCTAGTAGGTTAAATTCTTTCCAACCCTTCTGCAAGTGTTGGTACCCCCTTAGGCAGAAGGTCCTCTCCATTTACTGGATCAGAAGGAAGACTCTGAGTCAATTAAAACACATTCAAAAGCCCTTTTTATGCCAAAAGCCCTTTCTTTGTCTGTTCGTCTCTGGAAAATCCAGTTTGAACCTTTACATGCAAGCCTTCCCAGGAAGTGATACCTCTCTGGAGGTGTTCACTGAGTGATTCGCCTTAATCACCCCCTGCTGTTTTTGGTTCCAGAAAGATTTTTGGTAACCCTCCCCCATGTTGTTGCATACAATCCCTGGCCCACAGTGATACATAAACTTTGTACAATATGGTCCCCAAAGGTGTTACATAGGATTGCAATATCTGTCACCACGTAGATGTGCCCATGCTAGCTCTGCCTAAGCTAGCATGCTAAAAATAGTAGTGTAGCTGGGGCAGCACTGGCAGTGGCTTGGACTCGCCATCCTGAGTATATACCCGCCTGGGCCCTGGGGTATCTACTCAGGCAGCTAGCCCAAGCTGCTGCCTGTGCAACCCTGGCTACACTGCTATTTTTAGTATGCCAGCTTGAGCAGAGCTAGCGTAGGAACATCTATGTGAGCTGAGAATCACACCCCAGTTTCAAGTGTAGACATAGCCCTAGTGTTTCCTGTATAAAATCGAACAGCAGTATCCAACAATCCTTTGTTGACTTCATTTAGTCTCTGGCTCTCCTGTCTTTCAAATATTAAAAACTCTGCTAGGAATGTTTGTTTTAGTTGGTTAGGTGATTTGTTTGCCACAGATGTTTTGAGGGATTTGGTGGGGTGGGACTGCTTGGGTAGATGTTGGGTGATAATGTTATGAGTGTGGCTCTTCTATCATGACAGCTGATGTGGTGTTGAACGTCAGCAAAGCAGCTTGGTTGTAACATTTATTTGTATTTAAATTTGTACACTGGAAGAAAAAATATTGGTTGAGTAGGTTACTGATAAATGAAATACATAAGATCCAGCACAATCAGTTTGTGTGGGTCTAAAACAAAGAATTGTGTAAGACAAGTTAGAAAGGCAAAGAAAGTATCAGTTTAAATTTAACATTCGTTCCACTGAAGCTGTCACTCAAAAACTTTCTTGTACCATTAAGTCTGACATAAGATCAATGGCACAACAAAGTATGAATGGCAGCATAACAATACAAATATTCCAGGATCCATATGTCTGTAGCACTAATAACTGGCTTGAAATGTGCTCATTAAAAGATGTTTCATACCTTTCAGGCAAAGTAATTTCAGAATACTGTAAAGCAGCAGAGTTGAAAATAAACTGAAAATGTCAGCACGTTATGTGCTGAATGTAAATTAACGTGTTAGTGAAGAGATTAGTGCTGGTGCAGTTTTTGTCTGTTGATTGTAGAATAAGACTCAGCTGCTACTACCCTTGCAAACTGGCATTTTTTTTTAACCTTTTAAAAACCTTTTTGAGTGAAATTTGACAAACAGAATCATCTACAGCATAATCACTGAATCAACAGTATTAAAGACATTTTACTGCAAGGCTTAAATGTCAATCATTCAACAACTTCCCAATGACAAAATATAATATGAATAATCGCTCTACTTTATGGTGCATTCACTGTACTAAGTTTTGAATGAGATAAAGAAAGACTATTCTAGCTGCTGATCAAATGTGTCCAAGAAGCACCTGTTATAAGTTATAGCTACTGTAAAAAATGTGCCTAGATCACAATATATATTTTTAAAAATGCATTTTAAAACATGCAGGATGGTAAAATTAAGTACACAATTATGCATGAAAATAAAATAATATTTTCACGTGTGCAGTGTATGCAAAGTCCTGTCTCTCAGAAAAAAAACACAACCTAAGTTAAGGTTGCTAAAGAGCAACAACTATCAACACAAACTCCAGGCCGGTTTTGTTCAATATCTTCATAAATGATCTGGAGGATGGTGTGGATTGCACCCTCAGCAAGTTTGCGGATGATACTAAACTGGGAGGAGTGGTAGATACGCTGGAGGGGAGGGATAGGATACAGAAGGACCTAGACAAATTGGAGGATTGGGCCAAAAGAAATCTGATGAGGTTCAATAAGGATAAGTGCAGGGTCCTGCACTTAGGATGGAAGAATCCAATGCACCGCTACAGACTAGGGACCGAATGGCTAGGCAGCAGTTCTGCGGAAAAGGACCTAGGGGTGACAGTGGACAAGAAGCTGGATATGAGTCAGCAGTGTGCCCTTGTTGCCAAGAAGGCCAATGGCATTTTGGGATGTATAAGTAGGGGCATAGCGAGCAGATCGAGGGACGTGATCGTTCCCCTCTATTCGACACTGGTGAGGCCTCATCTGGAGTACTGTGTCCAGTTTTGGGCCCCACACTACAAGAAGGATGTGGATAAATTGGAGAGAGTCCAGCGAAGGGCAACAAAAATGATTAGGGGTCTAGAGCACATGACTTATGAGGAGAGGATGAGGGAGCTGGGATTGTTTAGTCTGCAGAAGAGAAGAATGAGGGGGGATTTGATAGCTGCTTTCAACTACCTGAAAGGGGGTTCCAAAGAGGATGGCTCTAGACTGTTCTCAATGGTAGCAGATGACAGAACGAGGAGTAATGGTCTCAAGTTGCAATGGGGGAGGTTTAGATTGGATATTAGGAAAAACTTTTTCACTAAGAGGGTGGTGAAACACTGGAATGCGTTACCTAGGGAGGTGGTAGAATCTCCTTCCTTAGAGGTTTTTAAGGTCAGGCTTGACAAAGCCCTGGCTGGGATGATTTAACCGGAATTGGTCCTGCTTCGGACTAGATGACCTTCTGGGGTCCCTTCCAACCCTGATATTCTATGATTCTATGATTCTAAATCCCCATTTAAGTTCATCATCCCATCCTACGTAATATTGCTTTCATATCACTTTCTCAAATATACAGCTGGGGTCTGGGGGAATTCTGTGAGACTGCGCACATGCAGAATTCATGTCTTGCACAGACATTTTTTTCTCTACAGAAAATACATTCTGCCAAAGAGGTGCTGCAGTTATGCCTTTCGCCCACCAGGGCTGCTGTGGCACCAGAACTGAGAGCAGCTGCTCCTGGGCAGGAGCAGCTCCAGCTGCAGATAGGGAAGGGAAGAGAAGAGGCTGTGTTCCTCACAGCACCCTGCCCATGCGCCCTGGTCAAGAGGCATGGGATATGGGGGGATGGACAGCATGGGGCACATGGAAGTCAGCAGGGGTCACAGATTGGGTTCAGAAGGGCTAGTGGGGGGACAAACTGGGGGAGAGGCTGAATGTGAGTGAAGGGTGCAGGGCCACATGGGGTTGGAGGGAGGCAAAGTGGCTGAGTGGGGGGGTGTAGGGACACATGGGGATGGGTAAAATGTGCCTGACTGAATGGAAGAGGCTAGGGGTCAGTCAGGGTCTGCATGGGGGAGGCTCCCTAGCAATCTCTCCCCAGACATACACAAAAAAACCCTGTTCCATACTTCTCCCACCCACATCCAACCACCCTCCAAATTCACACCCAGGCAATTACTTCTTCCCAGCAATTACTTCCTTCACCTTCAGCTCCTCTGTTACCCCTGACTCCCCCAAGCTTTTGCACTGCTTCTGGGGGGGGGGAGAAACACAGTTCTGTGTTGTAATTTAAATGAATTATTACTCAAAGTTCTGAATTAATATACCTATTAAGGAATCTATTTGTCAAAAAACATTTCCTGAATCTTTTTTGTTGTCTGTATTGTTACAGACATACTGGCTGACAGGTATTTTGAAATAAATTACCAAAATCATTGAAACTGGTGTGATTATATTGTGTTATTTTGACAAATAAAATTTGCAGAATTTTAAAATATTGTACACAGAATTTTTAATTTTTTGGCACAGAATTTTTATTTTTTGGCACAGAATTCACCCAGGAATAAAATACCCATCAACCACCCACAACACAACTACTAACTCCATCACACTTGTCAGCAAACACACAACTTTAACCAAATACCACATCAAAAACCCAATTACAACCAGGAAAAAAAATGAGGTAAGTTCGCCATATGCCACATCATCTTTTTAAACTAAGATATATCCTAAGTGCATCTACCTCCATCTCATAGCATACAATTCATAATAATGCAACATCAGCTGTCCACACATTCACATTCTTATCACACACCATTATCTAGCCAAATACAACTATAAATACTATTCCAAACTACATTCTTCCTAAAAAGAACACAGCTCCATCTTTTACATCTATACAATGGCTAGCTTCCTTTATTAGTCGACATGGAGCTAAGGGTGTGTGCTTGCAGACAAGTGTGATACAGGTGGCAGAGGTGTGCCGGGGTGGGTGATAGCTATGGGTATAGTTTAGAACAAGATGTCAAAGCATAAGTCTGTTAGGAAACATTTTTTAAAAAAAGCTACTTTTTAAGTGTTTCCCCACAGCCAAAGTTGGAAAATATTTGCCTGAATAAATATGATAGGAAATTCAGTTGGCTTTTTAATAGTGAGAGTGTTTGGACGCTCAATCCAATCACTAAAATCTGATTCAGAAGGACTTCCAGATGCATGTGCATTTCAGATGCCGAAGCCCGAGCCCCACCGCCCTGCAGGGGAGGGGACAAAATGTGAGGGCTTCAGCCCTGGGCAGAGGGGGGACTGGAACCTGATCCCTGCCACCCAGGGAGAAGCTGAAGCCTGAGCCCCACCACCTAGGGCTGAATCCCTCTGACTTCAGCGTCCACCCCAGGCGGTGAGGATCGGACTTTGGCTTCAGCCCCAGCCCACAAGTATAACGCCAACGCTGGCAACCCCATTAAAACAGGGTCACGACCCACTTTAGGGTCCCGACCCACAGTTTGAGAACCGCTGTACTACTCCAAAAATGGGCCCCAGTCGTGACCTGGCAGGATCAATTTTAGGGGTGAGGAGATGGTTCAGGTCCCCATCATATCATGATCAGTGGAACTGGAGTCAGAGGGCCCATGTTCTCTGGAAGGACCGTTATAGTCAGGAAAACAGGGAATGTGGGGAGTTTGGTTGGAAGCAACTCACCACATGGACAGAGCAGTCCGCAAGGTTTAACAATGTTAAAAATGTGTTCATCTTAGCCTGCATTCACCTGTGCTCTTTGTTAATGAAATATGATGGCAGAGTCTGAGCTCTTGAGTTCTCTGCAGTGCAGCCCTTGGCAGTGTGAGCCATAGACTCTATGTGAAGCCCCCTGGAGCCCTAGTCCAGCGATAGACCCAATGGAAGGGGGAGTTCCAGATGTTCCGTGGCCTGGCCATGTAGGAGGACAACAGCAGCAAGTAAGATTATTATCTGTACCTTAATCTGGAACAAGGCAGAGAGGTGTACAGCACTCTGAAGCTCACCACTCCCTCAAGCCTCCCAGCAGTCCTAGGAACTATTGCTCCCCAAAGCAGAACCAAACGATGGAGCCACACAGGTTTTTCACTAATGAGCAATCCAAAGGGGAGGGGATAGTTTCACAACAAACATAAAACACACACATTATTTTATGAAACAAACATTGACTGGGTAAAACACCTGTGTGGGGATAAAACTCTTATGTTCTCCAATGAATCCTGAGTTTGTTCTTATAAAATTCCATTCTCACACTACCAAAAAAAAAATCATTATTTGTTTTCTAAGATACTTAATTTCCCTCTGTAAAGAATTTTCTTACACTGTAGGGGAAAATAATACAGAGGCATCTTTAGGGAAGTATCATTTCTCTAGTTCCAGCTTGTATCACTAATGGAGGAAGGATTTTGACAGAAACTTGTATTCCAGAAACTGACTGCACTTAATATATGTGGTATCTACTCTGAACAGCTTTTAAAATAAAAACCAGGGAGTGTCTGACACAGACAAGAGGAGGGAATATGGGGTTGATTAAAACCAAACGTAAGTCTGTTGGGAAATCTCTCTTGCTGCTTCCTAAGGTACTGCATGACTGCCACCTCGTATTTCTCCTGGAGGGGCATATTTCCAAGCTTTCCAATGGAGTTTGCCATCTTTCAGGGTGAAAAGCAAAACACAGGAAGTGGATGGATATGTTCTGAGCTTGAAACAGACTGACTGTAAAGTGAAGATGAATATGTTCACATTCCAGAAGTATGATGGCTCCATTCATGCTCTGAACATCAATTAGTCGGTCTTAGCATGGTATTTTCAGAGAGCTATGCTTTTTAACACACATTTAAGACAATTTCAGCCACAGGATAAAAACTAGGTTTGTGGCTCCACAGATGTGAGGGAAGCCAACATCATTACTAGCTGCACTTTAAAGATCCATAATTATAGTCAAGGTTACTCACATTATTAAAGGGAGAAATTGCCAATTACAACTATATAAAATTGGGCATATATTTTATATAGTTGTGGGCAGGTTTTTGTAGTTCTGGAGTCTGTGGCCTACTACCTTGCTATCAGCTTCCTCCTACTTCACCCACTCCCCATCTTGAAGATGAAATTGGAGCCACCTTTATGGTGGGAGCTCACTGACACCTGCTAGTTGAATTGTGTGCCTATTGTCTGGCATTCTCCAGGATTTGGAGTTCTCCATATCTGATCACATACCAGAGCACACAAGAATTCAAATGCCACGTGCTTGTATAGAGGCAGTGGGCCTAACGGTAGTCAGGATATAATAGATCCACTCTGTTTTGTACAAGGAATATGAGTGTTTCAGATAACTATCCTCTCCCAGTCCAAATTATGGGAGCCAAAATTTTCTTAATGATATATCTAAGGCTTCAGGTAATATGACTTTGGAAAGGTTTTAAATCCAAACAATATGAAAAAGTACAAAACAGTGTTGACAGAGATTGTTTGTTTAAATCTTGGTAATTGAAAGTGAATGGTATGGTCATCAGTTCAGCATCTGTCCCAGGAGAATTAATTTTCTTTATTCCAGATGCTTTCAGTGTACCGGGGGAAATGCAATATGCACCAACTATTATTGCAGAGCATATAACAGAATCCGCAATCTTGAGCACTAAAGGAGCATATTTCAGCAACATGTCAACAAAGTGAGCATTGCAGGGGTTTTCCTTGTTACAAGACATGGCTTGTAAAGAAGGGTTTTCAGATCCTTACCATTAAGGAAAAAGATAATTGTACCGAGAATGTAGAAGAGGAGCTATAGACAAACTGCAGCTGTACTGAGATGCTTCCTGCAATATAGCACAATTGACCACCAGAGGGAGACAGAGTTTGTAACATTTCAGAACTGGAAGTAAAGCTTTAAAAATAAAGTGGCAAGGAAAGCTCAAAGAGATAGCAGGTGGATGAACCCAAAGCTCAAGATAGAGACAGCACATGGAGGAGCCCATTTCTAAGAGGCCCACATATTAGATAGTACTAGAAATGTGTAATTAGAAACATGTAATAATTAATTGGCCATTTTATCAGTGTGCATTTGCAAGAGACAAGAGGCATGACAACCCCAGTGAGAGCCCACCTTTGAAAATATAGGTCTTAATTCAGCAAGTCACTTAAGCACATATGCAGTCCCATCCTATTCAGCAAAATGCTTAAGAATGTGGTTGAAGTCCTACTACATTCAATTTCAAAGATAAGCATGTGCTTATGTGATTTGATGGATTGGGGCCTTAATGGAGAAAGAATTAGATTAGTATTATAGTCCTTGTTTTTATACACCCTTTAGCTAGCTGTTATCATCAAGACTAGTCTACACTGGATTTTAAATTGTTTTAATAAGTGTTAATTAATGAGCATGTAAAATGTATTGTAAAAAGGACATTCGGGACAAACATTTATGGTCTCCCTTCTAATCATGTTAGCTAAGGTGTTAGAACATGATTTAAAAGGCCGGTGTAGCCATGTCCTGAGTGAACTGCAGGGGCTTGGCATTCAGAGAGCAGTGAGACAGACCACATGGATTAGCTATGCAACCTCCCTTGTTTTGCCAGAGCAATAAACCAGCAGCCTATCGTGACCTTACTACTGATGTATCATATCTGTTGTTACTGGGATATCTGACATCTAAAAATGTATGAGTGGGTTATAGTGGGTTAATACACTTGCGTGTCATATCTGGAAAGCTGGATTCAAGTCCTGCACTAAAAGAGAAAATAAAGTATGTTTCCCCTAGTTACGTATGCCACAATCACCTCATCTATTGATGCTGTTGATATTCTCTGACTAGGAGAGGCCTGTGCCTGAGAGCGCAGTTTAGGCTCAAGGTATGCTGGCAGCACGAATGTAGCCGACAGTTTGAAATTTGTATACACATATGCCTCCTTGCTGCCACTCCCTCACTGCTAGTATAATCTCACATTGGAGACATGCCGTTAAATATAGGAGCATATTAATAAAAGCACTGCTACTGAACAAAAAACTCCAAACCACTGCCAGGCACCATAAGAAACGTTGCCCCCTTGAAAGTACAAATTATACACCACAGCATTCATGGCGTATGGATGTCTGTATGTTTGGTTTATTATATGAGGAAACCACTAAACTCACCCTTGGAGTTAGAAAGTACAAAGATATAATAGACTAAACTGGTGTTTGACATTTGATGGCTAAACATTCATTTCTGTCAGCAAAGATTGGCAGCCAAGGAAAGATAAAAGGAAGTAAGTTGTTGCGAGTTCCATGGATTTTGACTTTTGATCTATCATATTATAATCCTTTAAGAAGATATAAAGCCAGCTGGTTTTCCAGAGGAAGAGAACAAAGACAGGACACAAATAAGTCGTATGAAAATTCCAGCTCAGTTCCTTCTGAGGTTAGCAGGGATTGTGAATTGCAGAAGTGTCATAATTAACACCCAGGTGGCTGTATCTTAGATGCACCAAAACTGTGCCCTCCCCCAAAATAATTAGACCCCCCCCCCCAAGAGACAACTCATCTGAACTCCCCAGGCTATTAATACCTTGGTCTTCCTCCTTCCCTATGTAGACTAGCCCAGTTTTCAGAAATGTTAACTGTAAGACAAAGTGGGTAACAAGTCTTTTTAAGACAACTAGAGCGTGCTGAATCCAAATATGATGCTTACCAGACTGTGTTATGTATAAGGGCCTCTACAAAGAGAACAAAGTAACATACAGAAATTGCTGAAGTATAAATCTTTATTTCCTTTTTGTTTAGGATTAATATACTTCAACTGGATTTTAATGAACCGTAGGATGTGATAAAAGTGATTAAATAATGCTTTTTATAATGCTATTGAATTTCAATTTCTTATTTGCAAGAGGTACTAGAAATATTTTAATGTTATACAACAGTATAAAAGAATGTTTGTATGGCTCTTTTAACTTGTGCGTTAGCACCCTAAAACAAAAATATATAAGCCAATTTAACTATCAGGAATACAACATATGAGCTGAAAACTCATATTTGTAAAACAAGTGAAAATATTTTCCTGACTAAATGTTAAGTAAACATTTTAATGCACACAAGTTAACACATATGTTAGTGTTCTACTGTTTCAAGAAATGTTGGTACACAGTAACAGGCTGAAACAACATTTCAGTAGGTCACTTATTATGACACATCTACTTATTTGATAATACTGTCCTTAAACACTGTCAGGTACATTGACACAATCTTGTTCCAGTTCTCAAATCTGCATGCTCCTGTACTAATAAGTTGTGCTGTCCTACACCTGCATTGCTGACTTCTGCATCCTGTTGTCCAGCCACAGGATAACACCTCCATGCAGTCTGCTGCTATTGGTGGCAATGACATAAGCTATGGCACTCTTGATGGCCTCCTTGATCTTTTCCTAGATCCCTCAAGAGAAAAGACTTGGCTTCTTACACACCCATTGCTGGGTTTGGCCTCTCAAATGGCTGGATTTAGCTCCAATCCAATTCAATGCCAATTTTCACGTCATTTCTCAGAGTAGAACTGCGCTTTAGTGCCGAATCTTAATGTACACTGTATTCCAAACCACATTCAGATTAATATATTTCTTATATCTGCCAGGGGGAAAAGGAGTAGGAATAGATGACTTACACAATAGTCCTCCTATTTTGGTTTTATATAGTAAATGAAATGTTAAAATGTTACCATAGCTATTACCAATTTAGAAATAAAAAGGATTCATTAAAATGTATGCTAGGAATAGAAAATTATTTAGCCACTGGCGAGCGGTCCTTCCTCAGAGTGAGGGAAAACACATTGTTATATAAGATTATTCACTCTACCTTATTAACAAAAGGTGGCTTCATGTTTAGCCCTGACCTTAGTTTTTATCCATCCAGCGTATTGACTATGACATCCTATTTTGGTTTTAGACTGGCAATGTTCATTGGCCACAGTTCCATGCACTACGGATTTATGAGTCACTTGTTTTACATGACTATAAATTATTTCTCTCTCCAGTTATGGCTTTCCCCGGCCAATAATATTATCTAGGTGTTTTGGTTGTTATTAAAGGGGAATTCTTGAAAGGCTTTAATTGTAAATAATTAAGTTAAGCATATAACAAGGTCAATAAACTTTCCTTTCTTGTCAGATTGCTGTGTTCCCCTAATTCAATTCTACATAGTAAGTAAAGAAAAGAAATTAGATTTTTTTTTTGGGGGGGGGAGCTAATAAACTCTTAGTGTTAGGCAAGTTGGGAACTCTCATGTCAACATTAATACATTTTGTTTTAAGAAATGCCAGCGCCAGTGCAGTGGTCTCAATTTTGGGAACAAAATGCATCTCCAAGAATGAATACTCTGAAGGTATAAAATATGCAATTATTCCATTTAACTTTGCAATTTACTCTCTATTGTGTTCTTTTCTACTTAGTGATTTATACCGTATCCATCTTTGTATAATCCAAACATCTGGATAAAAAAGCAGATTTTAATAGTGCAGAGCAACACCACTTAACGGTTTATGACAGGAAGTGAAAAAGAAAGCTGTCTCCAAATAAAACTGCAGGGGTGATTCTGAGAAGCAGAATGATGCTTTCTTGTCATCTGTAAGATGGTTTTCTTGACTGACTGGCATATTCCATTACAGTGAAATAATACTTACATCTGTAGTACAGAACTTCCTGTTAAGGGTGTAAGTGAAGTACATGGAAAGCCCATTCTCTCGCTTTCTTTACACTTTCAAGCACTGTTGCTAAGGAAAAGACCCTTGATGGAATGAAAGTGCAAATCATGAACATTTCCTAGAAGAGTTAGCATCAATAATTGAAGCAGCCTTTTACATAACCTGTCAAATTGGTTTAGAAAGTACGTAAAATGGTGCTTTTAACTGCTTGACTGGAGGAAAAGTCAGACTATTGTAGCTGCCCTTTTTAGAGCTTTTCACAGATCTAGCCCAGAAATCCAAGCTGTCATGGTCACTAATTGAGATTCAAATGCTGATTCATTTTCCTACGTGTTTAAAAAAAGTTTTCAACTTTTGAATGTGACATCTAAAAGTAGGAGTAATGGCTCTTCCTGAAAGTCAAATAACAAGCCAAGTATTTTAATTGTAAATGTCTCACTGAAGAATGGGTGTAGACATGACTTCATTCTCTAACTCACGTGCATTACAGGTCTAGGGAACCCTGGTGGGCTTGGCCTATTTTAGTCATAGTTGTCATGGGAGACCCTTAACGATTTAAGAAGGTAACTTAAAAAAATCTCCATACAGAACCCACCATATGGTATATTTATTGGCAAATGCTGATCCCCCCAGGAACAAGTTCTGTAGTAACAAATGATGAATTATGTGGCTTCATAAGCACACATGTCATCAAATGCACCATTGACCTTTTTACATTTTCAGGGGGATTTTCTGCATTGTGCAGTTTCTCTGGTTTCAAAGTGAAGCAGTTTAACAATGTGTCCTGGAGGAAACAGGTAATCAATAATTTCAGGTTTTGTTTCTGTAAAAGGTAAATGAGGCCCCTATATTTGTTGAACAAGTAAGCAAGCCAGCATTTAGTGAAACTAAATCAGGGGATAATAAGGCACATGTATAATACTTCCTTACTGGAAAAGGAGTAAGAATAGGTCAAATAGATCTTGCAGTGCCAAAGCATAAATTGTTGTTTTTTTAAAAAAAACTGTGCTTGCTTTGCAAGAAACAGAATTGGGAAAATGTCAAATTCCAGTGGGGTTGTAAATTGTAACACCAGATAACACCTAGGAGGATGAGTCTCAAGCTATAAAGAAACAGGATTGGATTGAAAGTTGATCAAAAGCAGAGGGCTAGATTCTGAGCTTAGAATGTTGGTCTTGGACTCATCAGGACATGAAAACTAATTGTACCTATAATGAGACTATTAGGACCAGGAGAAAAGATATTTAGGGTGCTGAGTCAGAGGCATCGTCACAGTCCTATGCAAACCCTAACCTTTTTGTAGAAAACCTTACTTACGTGAATCGTAGCTGAGCAGTTGATTCTATGACAAAAGAATACAGGTGTTGGAACCTTAACTGAGTTTGTAGCAGTGTGGTTTTTTTTAAAACAAATGACATTCTATTAAGATCTGTTATAAAGGACAATCTATCCATGTGTCTATATAATATATGCAAATCTGCATACAGTACACAAAGCATGTATACTTGCAAGTGCACTTGCTGACTGATTGCAGCACTGATGCAATTTATATTCCTTTACTGTGTTTGTGATCAAGGGGGAAAGTATTTTTCTCTGATCCACCATATCATGTGTGAAGTTCAGACTAGCAGGACTGCTCTTTGTATTGAACGTCCTGATGCATTCTTCACTTGGTAACAGAGTCAAACATTTCTCTGTAAGGGGAGTTTCCAATCTACTTCACAGAAAAGATCGATTGGATCCAGACTGGTCTGGCAGTTTCTGTGGGAGCCATATCAGAACAGGAGGAGAGGCACATATGGTCTTCACTTGTGGACTTTCACCTGGTCTGGCATATAAAGGACTTGGATGTACTACATAAAGACAAACTGGCCAGAGCTTAATTGGCATAATAAGATGGAGATGATGCTGGGAGAATCAGGTAGAAGAATCGAGAGGGACTGTGACTGCTCCATCTGTTGGTGGAGTAGGTCTATCTCTTGCCAAAGATATTTGTAGTCTACAGGTCTTTTGGAACCATGATCTCTCTTGATTTCCCAAGGTGATGTGGTGACTTATACCACTTGTTTTCCATCTGCAGTTAACGAAGAGACTGTAGTCTTTCTGTTGCTGATGAGGTCCTCATCACAGATATCCTTGCCTTTATCACTATTGCAATGCACTCTACTTGGAGCTAGCTTGGAAGATCACTTGGGTGGTTGAGCTAGCACTGAATGAGGCAGCCTAACTGCTTGATGGAGTGGGCTAGTACAAATAGATTCCACCTGTGCTTCTCAAACTATTGTCTACCCATCTGCTTCTAGATGCAATCAAGATGTTGATTCTAATGTATGGAGCCCTCGTGTTCTTTGAGACCTTAGGTACTGATCTCTCCTTATGCACCACTTCAGTGACTCTGATTAGGTAATTTAATGTGATGTTGCAATAAATTTATGCCATGCCTCAGGCAGGCAATGTAATAGACAGGCAAAAACTACTGGATAATAGAATCCCATATTCTGTTGAAGCTAAAGATTTTAATTGCTCTGATTATAATTTGGCCATTAGGTTAACCGACATTCTTGCAAAAAGACCGAAAGATTCTTTACCACATGCTGTTTTGACACATCTGAAAGTGGGTAGCTTCTGCAGCACAGTGCCCACTAGCAACATGCTGAGGAATTGATTTAATACTGAGTTAGAGAGAAGGGTGTCACCTACTGAACTGTGAACAACACTTCTTTGCAGCACCCTGTTTTCCTTAGGAGTCCATTAATTGACCTGGCCAGACTGCTTTACTCACAGAGTTGGAGAGGTTCACAGACTGAAGGACTCTTTTAAATGAAGAGCCCCCTTTGTTGCCCTTCTCAATGTCAATTGTCAATCCCTTCCCCTCTTTAATCTAGAGGTTACTAGAGGCCCTCTCAACATCACAAAAATAATTCAAGATGTCCCTTCCTACTCGAGGAATCTATGAGGCAAACCACACTTGAAAAACAGAATAATTTAAACAGACAGAAACAGCTCACATCTCAGGCAGCCAAGAGAATTTTTGGGCCCTAATGACGTTTGCAAGTCCTGGGCCCAGGTCCTTTACTCCATCTATTCATGACTAATAGTCCTCACTGACTGGAACAACTAAGAACTGGTTGCCAAATAGAATATTTTTACAAACCTACTTAAATTTCTACTCTGATAAATACAAAACTCAGTGTCAGAAAGAAAAGTGCAAAGCGGGAGTTAAAAAAATTGATAAAATGATCAAATGAAATCCTCAAAGAAGATTATGAAACAATGGCCGATGACAGGGCACTTCATGATTACCCCACAAAAACGTGCCTGTAATTGGGAGAAGACAGAGTCAGGAGCACATTGAAAAACAAGTTCTGTGGAACTTTCTGAAACTCTTGCCACGTATTTAAGGGAGCAGCTCCCATTTGAAATGTCCCACCCGTCCTGCTCCTGGAAACTGGATTAATGCAATATTGCATTAAATTAATATTGCATTAATATTGCAATAATGCAATATTTGCATTTCCATTTTTTAGCCTTTCTGATGGCCAGACACCCATGCAGTACCTAAACTGTCAACCCACCAACAATTGTATTGGCATTTCTAAAGTGCTTGTTACTGTCATATCCAAGCATATTGAAAAACAAAAAACACAGCCACTGAAGAAGTTAAGGGTCCCTTAGCTGAGAAAGGATCCTTTTATTAGTTGTGAGAAAGAGACTCCATCCCTTAAAAACTGACCCTTGATCTCTCCTGAGCAGGAATACAGCATAGCTACCTAGCCAGGGACAAAGTGCATATTCTTATCTGCTCTCATGTCTCTTTTTAATCAGGACATTCAACCCAGGTTTCTACCTTGCCCCCACATTTAGAGAATGTGGCTTTCCGAAGGCTAAATGGTATTCACAAAGCTGAGGCACCGGGAGACATGTAGGAAGCTGCACCCCTGTCAACATGACGATGCACTCTGCAGCATCTCTTTTGATCTGGAATGTATTCCTTTTCAAATGGTTTTCTCCTCCCTGCCTCCTATTTTTCAGATAACTAATGAGGGGGAAAACAAGGAGGCAGAGAAGTCATATTCCCCCCGGGGCAGCTCCTGCGTCCTGTTATTGTATACGTGCCCAGCCCAATGCTTCAAGCCCATTTGTCATGTGTATATAAATCACTGAGGTATAAACTGGAGGGCAGAGGGTGAAAAGACCACTGAAGGGAAGCAGGAGGGGAAGAGTAAATTTTGGAGGTGATGACTATCACCATATATTATTTTTGCTGTGGTCTGATACCTAGCATAAAGTATACCTGGGCATTGTGACTTGGCCAGCTAAGGTTCTTTATTAAGTGTATAAATTGGTGGTAAAATGCTTGTGAAGTGGACTAGTCAGCTCTTCCCTACGATACAACCCTATTGAAATGAAGGGGCTTTGAGACAAAATGGGGCTTTCGGCAGGCAGGTAAGCAATATCTCTTGTCTCTACCCATGGTTATTCTATAGCACCCATCACCAGAGTCTGAGCACTGATTTATGGTGCACTGTATTATTGGAGGAATGTGACAGCCCTTCAGTTAATCAAAGTTGATTCTATGGGGTTATTCCGTAGTCATTTTGAAAAGCTCCGTAGGATCCTCCTGTCTTCCCAGCCACAGCCCTACACTTTTCTCTGCTCTAGTAGAAGAGAGTTGGATACAGTTCCCTCCAGACTGGAGCCTGTCAGGACCACTACGAGCATTAGCAGCAGGGCATTGGAGTGTCATAAGGCACTTCTGAGTAGGGGGAACATAGCATTTCCGGCCCATGGAATGAACTGAGTAAGTTTGGTACTAGAACTTAATTTCCTCCTGTGGCAACCTGCTGCGCATGCACTCGAGTAATCCTGCTGCAATTATAAGTGTAAGGTAACATTTGTAATGACATGGTTATACTACTCGTTAGTAAACGCCAGGTGGGTGCTCTAGCTATTAAGTGGGCTGAGGGGAGGGAATCTTCAAATTAAGATTGTTTATATCTGTGCATGTCAGGCAAAGAAAATCAAACCAGCACTGCTCTATAAATCAAGATATTGTATTTAATGACCAGTAGAAACAAACACAGTCCCATAAGATTGGACACCCCCATCAGAGGGGCTGGGTAGCTGCTGGGAGCTGTTTTGACTGTTTAATTCAATATAATGTCTTGTTTGTTTGTTCAATTTTCCTGGCTTGCGCACATAGGGGTAGGTGAATACAAAGAAATGAGCTCTGATTTTAGACACAAAGTCATCTGAGCATGTGTTAGAAGACCCAGGCTATGTTCCTGCCTTGAGTTCTCAGAAAAAGATCATGTTGCTTTTCTCTTTAGCTATCATCCTGTTCCAGTACAACACTGCAATACCAACTCTGTTGCCTGTTCAAACTACTGGCAGGGCAGATTTCAGGGGGGTTTTAACGTTTAAAACATCATAAGACAGCACATCCCAAGGTGTCACCTCTAACAATGGAAACCTTTTTGCAAATTTCCCCTAGTAAAACAGTAGAGGGAGCTGTTGTCATGTAATGAGAAAATGTTCCCACTGCTAACCCTTATACCTTAGCTTTGTCAGAATAAGGAAATAATATCAGTGCAATCGCATACTGTAGTTATTTCCCTCTGCTTAGCAATACTCTGAACCCTCTTCATAAGACTATCCTCAGGAGCCCAGTATCTGGAGTGTTAAAAGCGGATGACATAGAAAAAAGGCACAAAGGCTGGTGTAAACTGGCTATCTTCTGGCTGAGCAGCAGGTGTGACTTCTATTCAAAGCGAGGGCAGCTCAATGGCATATGAAGCAGTGTGATCTAGTGGACTAAAGAGACAAAGAACGTTGTGCACTTATTATTGGGGGAATGTGACAGCCCTTGTGCGTGCTAATCCTGGCTCCGACACTGACTCCCACTTGCCTTGGCCAAGACAGCTAACTATTTTACCATTTTATCTGTCAAATGGCTGAGGAATATTAATATTTCAGGCATTTTATTCATTTTGCCATGTGTAAATGGAGGGGAGGCCGTTCTGACTATTCAAGTAGTTGAAGTTTGTCAAGAACTGCGCTAAAATTCACCAGAATGCACACAAACTCTTTTGTGGCTTTGGATCAGTGGACCTCAGACTCCTGCCTTCGTTGGGGAATTGCCCCTTACGAAACTTTAAAAGAAATATTAGCAGCTATGCTCCCCCACTGCACCAGGAGGCTGGTAAACAAGAAGCTTTGCAGTACTTTTAGTATCCCAGCCAATGGAACATGATTGTTTAACCCCTGGGATCCCTTTCAGCCTGTCATGCCACACTTTGCTTTTGCATATTTTTAGAATGGCGAGGTCTTAAAAGCAGTAGCGGAGGAGGAGGGGTAAAACCAGCAAAGCACTGTTAGACTGAGTTTCCCTGTCCCCTTCCAGAATCCACTGAATAGATCTATAGAAGAGAAGATGTACATGTGTTGTAGCATAATGCCTGGAGATCCTGAATAGGGACCAGAGCACCATTGTGCAAGGTGCTGCACAGATAGTAAGCCAAAAACCAGACAGTTCTTGCCACTGAGGGCTTAGTCTTATGCAAGATGCAACACAGGGACAAGACAAATAAGATGTTGGGGGGAGAGAAAGAGGTAAAAGTGAAACAAGAGGGTTTTGGGCAGTGAACAGAAGCCATTGTTCACCACCAGCTAAGCAGGCAGGGTTTTATAAGGCTCACAGCAGAGGGGAGTTTTGAGGAAAGATTTGAAAGAGGATAAAGTAGTGACTCTATGGATTTTATCAGGGAGTCTGCACCATTCCCCGGTCTACTTAGAGGCTGGGATGACATATGTAATCTACTCTTTCCAAGTACTGGCTGCAAGTGAATTTGTACCATTTAAAGAAACTAATACTTTGACCCTGTTTAGATTTTGTCTTTCTTTCACTGTAGTAAGGCTGCAGTTACACTTTTTTTAATATTGGAAAATGCAATACAATCCATTGATAAAAGTACAAACTCTAGCTAAGAATGCGGTACTCTGGGAAGGAGATTTGGCCGCCATCTTTCAACAGCACTACAACCTGCAGCATAAGGTATCTGACATACATAGCGTGATACATATTTATATGTCTGTAAGCAGAGTCAGGATGCGCTCTGCCCTGACATCTGGTGGTGAGTTGTGGCAGGTTGTGGAAAAGAACTTCAGGGGCTGATCTCATTTGCATAGGCACACCCACGGCTAGATGGTCACTTTGGCTGCTGTGGGATCCCCAGCTTCTCTGTTATTGGAGCAGAAAGAATAAAGTGTTGTTATCCTGATTATGTGAATCAAGGATAGTGGAACTGTACTTGGCTTTTTGTTATGATGGAGAGACTCGCCATCAACTAAGTAGCACTTGCTAGGCAAGGGACATGGGTTCCAAAACTCAGTGCCTAGGGAGAGGCTGGGGACAGGCATTTGTATGTTGTGGTATGGGCCTTTCTTTAGGGGCCTGAATGCCAATTGCACTTCCTTCTCTCTCCACTGTGTAATAGCAGAACTAATTTTGGTTCCGCTAGGAGTCTTGTTACAGATTGCAGAACTGAATTCACTTTGGGCTAATGGTGCACCAGAGCTGGGGCTCCCTTACTATGAGCTGAAATCACTGTGTAGTGTCTTAAGTAGTGGGGGGCCTGAACATATATTGGTGAGGGGCTTGCAGGATGGTTATGGGGGAGGAGCAGCTGGTGGAGAGCGGCGGTGAAGGCTGCAGCAGAAACCCACGGAGAGGCGGGGCAGTCAGCCGTTGGAGCTTGTAAGGTGACCCTTTACATCCCCCCCCCCCATTTCCACACAGGCTGGGGGGGTTAAAACTCCACAGATGATCTTTTGAACTCTGTACTCACCAAGGACAGAGACCAAGACTTTGGGGTTGCTGGATTTTGGGATGGTTGGACTTTTGGGACTTGGCGTGACTTTTGGGTTGCTGGACTCAAGAACCAAAGAGAAAGGACATGGGCCAATTTGCTTAGGGTGGGTTTTTGCTCATGATTTGTGTTATGAATCCTGTTGGTGGTGTTTCCCCAACATAATGCCACATTGTTTCTCTCTGTTATTAAAAGGCTTTTGCTACACTCAGACTCTGTGCTTGCGAGAGGGGAAGTATTGCCCAGGCACCCAGGTGGGTGGTATATATTTGTCCCAGGTCACTGGGTGGGGGCTCAAGCCAGTTTTGCATTGTGTTATTGGAACAGAACCCCTAGATACTGAACCTGGCCCTTGTTGCTGCCAACTCTGATGGGCAGAAGGGCTACATATCCTACAGGAATCTTCACACAGGGGAAGTGTTATGGCAGTCTTGACACGGTCTCCCACAGTATTCTTGCCAGCAAGTTAAAGAAGTATGGGCTGGATGAATGGACTATAAGGTGGATAGAAAGTTGGCTAGATTGTCGGGCTCAACAGGTAGTGATCAATGGCTCCATGTCTAGTTGGCAGCCGGTATCAAGTGGAGTGCCACAAGGGTCAGTCCTCGGGCCGGTTTTGTTCAATATCTTCATAAATGATCTGGAGGATGGCGTGGATTGCACCCTCAGCAAGTTTGCAGATGACACTAAACTGGGAGGAGAGGTAGATACGCTGGAGGGTAGGGATAGGATACAGAGGGACCTAGACAAATTGGAGGATTGGGCCAAAAGAAATCTGATGAGGTTCAACAGGGACAAGTGCAGAGTCCTGCACTTAGGACGGAAGAATCCCATGCACCGCTACAGACTAGGGACCGAATGGCTAGGCAGCAGTTCTGCAGAAAACTAGGGGTTACAGTGGACGAGAAGCTGGATATGAGTCAACAGTGTGCCATTGTTGCCAAGAAGGCTAATGGCATTTTGGGATGTATAAGTAGGGGCATTGCCAGCAGATCGAGGGATGTGATCGGTCCCCTCTATTCAACATTGGTGAGGCCTCATCTGGAGTCCTGTGTCCAGTTTTGGGCCCCACAAGAAGGATGTGGAAAAATTGGAAAGAGTCCAGCGGAGGGCAACAAAAATGATTAGGGGACTGTAACACATGATTTATGAGGAGAGGCTGAGGGAACTGGGATTGTTTAGTCTGCGGAAGAGAAGAATGAGGGGAGATTTGATAGCTGCTTTCAACTACCTGAAAGAGGGTTCCAAAGAGAATGGATCTAGACTGTTCTCAGTGGTAGCTGATGACAGAACAAGGAGTAATGGTCTCAAGTTGCAGTGGGGGAGGTTTAGGTTGGATATTAGGAAAAACTTTTTCATTAGGAGGGTGGTGAAACACTGGAATGCGTTACCTAGGGAGGTGGTGGAATCTCCTTCCTTAGATATTTTTAAGGTCAGGCTTGACAAAGTCCTGGCTGGGATGATTTAGTTGGGGATTGGTCCTGCTTTGAGCAGGGGTTGGACTGGATGACCTCCTGAGGTCCCTTCCAACCCTGATATTCTATGGTTTCTCTCCACATGTCGGCCTGATCTTGTTAGGCTCTGAGCAACTCCTGTAAAGTGTGGGGAGCTCGCAACCCTCATTAATTCTTTTGGGAGTTAAGGATGCTCAGTACCTCACAAGTTTGGGCCCTTTGCAAGCTAGAGGCTAGAGCCTAGAGGCTAACTGAGAGTGGGGCCCCATTGTGCTAGTCTGTACAAACATGGAGTGAGAGACAGTTCCTGCCCCAAATAGTTTGTAATATACATAGACAACACAGAGAAAGGGCAAGGTAAAAGGATATAACAGACAAATAGTGTAAACAATGTCTATGGCAAACATCATAGCAGTTCCATGAAGTTTGGTCTTGTTTTGTTATCTATCCTTTTATAAACAGTTGTCTCATTTCTCACTGGCTTCCTTCTCAAGAGGACTCCATGTTAAAACTGCATGGATGTTTTGGAAAATAATTTAATTGGCTCATTTTCTCTTGCAAAGTACTTTGTTATCTGGTGGAGCTTTGGGGGTGTTTTTGTTTGTTTTTGTGCTCAGACACTACAGGAATGGGGGGTGGGTGGGGAAAGGGAATAAAAGTACCCAATAGATAATTCTGTTTAATTTATATTTTGGATTTATAATACAAAGCATCACTTTGCTGATACATTTTCTTCATCATAGCTCTCAAGTAATTACTCAGAATAGTGGCATTCTTTTCTTTGGTTTAATTTTTCCTCCACTGGAGAAATCACTGGAACTGTGTTAATTTGCAGCTGATCAGCATAAACTGCATCCCAATATATCCATCAAGGCAGAAACTTTCATTGCAATAATAGTCTGCGCACTTTGAGCTACAAGGTACTTTACAAACATCATGTAATCTTCACAACACTCTTTTATTCCCCTTTTGGAGATGGGAAATTTGAGGTAGAAAGATTACAGATCTCTTCCAAAATTACACAGTAAATCCAATCCAATACAAATCAGGATTCCTGGGGTCTCAGGCCTCTGCTTTGGCAACTAGACCATACCTCCTTGCAATAGAGGGGAATTTTACATGGATTCAGAGTTGGAATTGAGACAGCAGCATTTCACAACTCAGGAAGCTCATAATCTCCACCTCACACTTAGTTCTTTGGGCTCTGATAACTACTTTACAAATCTCTAGATTTTAGGGTCATGTTTCTTGTCTGCCCAAGTTGTGAACTGTATGTATTCATTGGAATACCCTTATTCTGCAAGTATGACATCTGTCTCAACTTCACATAATTTGTGGAGTCACTCACTTGTGACCTTGTCACTATCATGGGGTCTTCAGTGGTGAAGGAATCATGAGGAGGAGGAGGCTACTGAAGGGTAGCAGCTGGGATGGAAGCAAGGGACTACTGCAGAGGGACATATTGTGAAGGGAGATGAGGCCTTTTGGAGGGTCACATAGAGGGATGGAGGCTTGGGGAAAACTGATTAGGCTGAAGGGGTTAAAGTAGTGGAAGCAAGGGACAACTAGAGGTTTGAGGAGGAGGAAGTCTGCATCATTTGCATACATTCTGGATTCATATCTGAACTTTTGATGCTCACCAGAACAGAACCACTGAACTGCCTGATGTCCCCGAATGCCATTTGGTATCCATACATACAGTACTGTGAAGGTCTGAGGGAAGAGCAATTTCCTATTCTTGAATATGATCCCAATATAATAATAATAATTAATAATTAATACTGGGTGCTTATATATTGTCTTAAATGTTCAGATTACTTCACAGAAATTAATTAATCCTTCCCACACTCCTGTGAGGTGGATAGGATAGTAGCATTATCCCCATTTTACAAATGAGAGAACTATGACAGAGTAGTTAAGTGACTTATCCTACACCAAACAGCAAGTTAGTAGCAGCCAGCTTCCTCATAGGGTGCTGTAACTTCTAGCCACCATGCTGCTGCTTCAATCAATTTATACTGTATCACACCTCTGAGACGATGGAGCTTGTATTGTAATAGGGTGATACTCCAAATGCTTGGAAAATGTTGAATCCCCTCTAGCAGGCATTCACTATACTATATATATTACCATGTATTAGAGTTTACTGCATTGTTTCCACCAATTCTTGGCTTTTTAAAAGCCTGTGAAAAACGAGTAGTGATAATAAATGAGAGGAAATAATACACAGTAGTAATTACTCCCAAGGACCTGTTCTGTCATCAACTCTAATAAAGTTGATCCTCAGTGGTCTGTGTCCACACTGCAAATATGGTCTTGCTAACCTGATATTACTTTTTGTCTGTCTTGAATCAAAAGGTAGCATTTGATTTGGAAGTGGTACATTTTTTATTTTAAATGGATAGAAAAACATTGATTTTAAGCCCTAATTGCATACATGTCAAATAACATGTCACATTTAAAGGCTGTCATGGGAGCCAAACAGTGTAATTGTATATGGACAGTGTTATCTAATTTACCCTGGTTTGTATGATTTATGGATATATTTTGCTGTAGGTTGCATTATTTAGTTCCCTGATAATCTTTCCTTTCCTTAGTGATTTACATCACGAAATCCCTGCTTGTTTTATATCAGTATGTCATTTTGTCAATCAAAATGTCTTTATGCAACAGGAATATAGCAAAAAAGCTACCGAGGAACGACTGATAGAGTCTAGCCATGTGTTTACTTCTCATGGATTATTTACAGGGTAATATATTGGAGAAGCCAGTTCAGAAAGAAGTGGCTGGTTATATGTAAAAAACAAACAAACAAAACAAGTGCTGCAGTCAGCGCTCTGGGTTTGCTTGCATATGTTTTCTGGAACTGTATAATTGTCTGAAAGATTAATGATCACAAAGTGGATTTTTTTTTCATGTGAGCTCTTGTATTTTTCCCATTGCTTTCCTGATGGTGGAGTCCTATCCCAATTCCTTGCTGCCTCAGCCTTCCTCATTACGCTCCGGCCACGCATGGGGCCATGTAAGGAGGTAATGCAGACATGAGCTACACCTGCTCTGCACCAGTGGACTCCCCTGGTACACTGGGAGGATTCTTGGCTTGCCAGATTTGGATGCTTTGTGGTTCCTTCCTGAGTACCAACCAAGCAGTGAAAAGGGGCCAGAATGTTCTGGAGCATCTGGCCCACCGTGTTTCAGGGAATATTTGTTCAGAGCAAGGTCTGAACAAAGATAGGTTTATGGTATCTTGGTCCATATCTCCTAGGGAGACATAAAAGTAGATTCTCCCTTTGTTTGTTTTACATAAGTTCTCAGCCTTTGTATTTAATAACAGACCTTCCTTTTACATGCATTTTATTGACCATTTTATGGCCAACCATTGCTACATTAGTGTTCAATAAAATGAGAGCTGTATTTTAGAACTATGAACATAAGGTCAGTTTCTTCTCTACATATTCTCTGCTAAATATGGCTAATATGTTAAGAGTAACATTGGTATTATCAAGCATCAGAGAAAAGGAAACAATCTTGTAAAGACACCTGATGCTTAATAGAAAACTTCCTTTTACATTCTATTTAGAAACAATTCTGCTGAGGTACAGGCTCAATCCTATGACCCTTTTGCACCAAAACCTCTCATCTGATGATGTACAGTATGTTTGTGTATGCGTAATCCTCTTAATTGACCGCTAGGGACACAAACATGACCTAAAAACAGTATAATGTTTCTCAAGCATTTTGCTCCTGGAGTGAAATCCTGGCCTTAGTAAAGTAAATAGCAAAATTCCCATTGATTTCAGTGGGGACAGGATTTCACCCCTAATATTTATTTCTCACTTGAAGTCTTAATTAGAGACTATTGTGATGTCACAGCCAGAGAACTATGACTTCAGATGGGAAACAAACTGCGATGGGACAAAGAACTTGCTTTCATGCAAATGCCCTATAGTAATAGAAAAACAGGGGTGTTCATAGAGAATAAATATGATATGTGGGCCTGATCCAAACTTCACTGAAGTCAAGTGGAGAATTTCCGTTGACTTCAATGGACTTAGAATCAGGTTCTAGGAAAAAGAGTGTCCCTAAAAAGAATACCTTTAATATAGCTAACATCTTGTGTTAGAGAGAGAGAGAAAGAGACTATTTTTAGGAAAGAACTTTTACTGGAGAAAAGGGAGCACAAGAGAATAGTTACTAGCTAGATTATGGATTCTTGTTTACTGGTTAAGTGAGTGGAAGACCTTGATGACACAGTGCTGTTCCTTTTCCATAATTATATGTTCCTGCGTTTTCTTTTTTCTTTTTTTTTTTTCTATTCTTGTATTTTCTTACTCACTGAAAAATATAAATTTACTATAAATGTGAAGTTTTTTTCCCCTTTGAAGGAACAAAACTGAAACCAATGTTATTTATAGGAAGAAAATTATTTTCCCAGTTCCAAATTTATGTCTAACAAATAAACATAAAGGAGGAAATAGACCTAGATCTCTTGCGCCAAAGCAATTGTTAATAGGAATTGTAGAGCACAGATCTGAATATCCTTAATTTACAAAAGAATTTTTTTGCTTTTAGACTCAGAGAATGTTTTTCTAAGCAGAAGATTAAAAGGAAACTGCAATGCTGGCTAAGAGGTAAAAACCAGGTATGGCATTTTGTTATCTTTCTAAGAAAACTTAAAAATTCAAAAAAATAACTGCAGAGGCAGAGTTCATAGTGTATGTAAACCAAGGGCTTTCCTCTAATCCTTTACTTATCTGCCCCACTGTATATACATGGTCAACAAAGATAGAGACATGGCAGAGAAATACACAAGTTCTAAGAGAGTTGAATTCTACTCCTTGAAGGATAAAATGTAGAACACACTCATGTGTTAAAAGTGTTGGACTGGACAGAATATTTTTTGGTTTTGATCTTCATAGCATGCTTTCTGGGCTGCTAACAGATATAATTCTTCCTAATTGGTACATCTTTGTTATTACTGTTTGAATTTGATTCCTCTAGAAGATTTGAAGATAATTTTTAGTCCCACTTTACCAAATTCCTGTTCCATTTTACAAATGCAGATTAAGGATGTCATTAAACTTCCATCTTCCCTTCCCCCCATCATTTATCAATGATATTGAGATAAAATATTTACCCGGTCTTTTTTCTTTAAATCCCAATAGAAGAAGAGCACAAGTAGTTTGCCAGATGATATTCTATTGCCTAATTCATTTCTGGAAGTCTGGTTAGACCAGGGAGGTTGAAAGAGACAATAGAAAATATTGACAATATATGCACTGTTCATATTTGATGATCACTACATTCATAGTGAGGATGAATTAGGCATAGGAGTGTTTAAAGAACCTGCAAGCTTTTATTACATTATATAGCAAAACTGAGATTTCCAATTTGCTTCATATTAAACATTTTAATCAGACAATTGGAAAAGAGATATTGCCACACAAAATGCAATTGGACTTTAATGGCTTCACTTTCCTTGAGGTAACATGCTTATATTTGTCAATTATTTTGATCATAAATGTGCAGTGGAAAAGGAAAACCGTTGCAGATATTACCAGTTTAATCAAGGGCTGTTGAGTTCATATCCCTTAGTGCATATTTTAATGACTAAATGTGAAGGATTATCAACTCATCGAGTATGGAGGTGACTGTGATGATATTTTTCAATGTTAGAAATATTTTATGAGAAATCAAAGTTACTGGGCATTCTTGTATGTGGTGGCGGTGGTGGTCATGGTGTAAAGCTAAGTTACAAACAAACTCAACTAAAAAAAACTCTTTAAAGACTGGGTAAATAGTAAGAAGCATTTTTAATACAACTAATTTATAGATGAATGTGGTGCCAAGCTAGAATACATTAACAAGGTAAGGCTGCGGGGTCTCTAGGTAAGATAATATATTGCTTTCATTAAAAAGCAATCTGCATGGACCATATCCACTAACACTGGAAACTCTGCAGCTGTCACCTTTATCAGGGGAACAAGAGCAAGCCACTACATTTTAATCACTGGAGTTTGTCAGGAACGAAAAACAGCCAGCTTCCCACAAATCAACGGACATGTATCCTGATAAGGAGAGTGAATTGGAAAAGGACAGCTACACCACCTATTCTGGAGTGATCAAAGCACTTTAATTGTAGCAGATAAATCTACTGAATTAGGCCCTAGGATGAAACACTCGTCTTTTTCACAAAACAGACGCATGCTTACATGAGTCACCCATGACATACACATTTTATTTTGAGCATTTCCAGTTGTTCACAAGATGGCAGGAGAAGAAAGAGGGAGGAGACTGTTGTGTCCAGAATCTGACAGCATTTCTCCTTTGTCTCCTTCCTAATTATTACACTGTAATAAATATCAGTGCTGTGGTTACCACGCAAGTGATTCTTTCAAATAGCTCTGCCAGGGAAGATAAACCTCATTCTTTTTAATATCTCCAACTCTTGTATTAGTTGTATCAGATGTACCCAAGTTATTATTTCACATAATAAATAATTACACCTCCAAAGGTTGCCATTACACAATCTGAAAAGGGAAGTTCTTGGGATGGAAAGAATTTGAGTGTTCCTGCAAAATACATGTCTTGAAGGTAACGCCATGGCATCTAGTATAAGTATGGTTATACAGTAGCTGTATGGCGGGCAACGAGAGTAAATGTAGCCTGATGATGTATTTATGATTTTTCTTTCCTGTAATGAAAGAAAAATTAATAGTAAAACAGCCGTGAAAAATTCTATTTGCCCAGAGCCTATTTGTTTGTGCGCAAGTAAAATGTTTTTTTTTTCATTATCTTCACCACAGTAGTGGAATTTGGGCCCCCCTAAGCTTTTGTGGCAATTTTGCAAAGCTGCTGTAAAACAGAAGAGAAAGGGTCAGTGTCTGATTTATATCAGCTTTGAAAGACTGATCAGAAACAGTGCCATAGAACTGAAAAGCCATTTTAAAGAAATAATCAAAACAAATATGTAGTTCGGGCTTAACAGAGATGAAATGTTATCGCTTCAGGGATTATACAGTTGTGAAGACCCCCCCAAAGCTTACTATTTGGCAAGAGTAAGCACACTAGATTCAACTGTTACAATATTTAATAACATTGCAGGTGAGAATACTTAAGTAAGCAGCATTCAAGTTTGCAATTCAGTTGTAAAATAACTATCACTTCATGGAAAAGAAAGAACATTAACCCAGAGAAATGTTAACAAAATATAATAGGTACTATAGTCATCTATAGAAATATTATTACAGCATGTCATCAGGAGAACAGAAATATGAATGACACAGTTATACTTATTATTGTGATACTGCAAAAATGATTGAGCAGATGAAAAAAACCTATCAAAATAAATCAATGAAATGTATGCTACTGGAAAACATTCAAGACAGTTCATGTACAACTTGTGTTTTCCCCATGCATATCTGAGCATGATTAACAAACACTGACTGGCACAAACAATACAAGTAAATTAGAGTTTACAATTGGAAAGGTTATACTAGAGCTATCCTTCTGTGAAACTGATCCTCGGTATGTTCTCAAATAAATGGTGAAAGCACATACCAGCTATTTAATAAAAAGGGCATTTAGGGGCAGATTTACAAAGATATTTAGCACCCTAAAAATGCAGATAGGTACCCAGAAGGATTTGCAAAAGTGCCTAAGCCGGATAGGTGCTTAACTCCTGTGGAAAGTCATGGACCTTAGGTGTCTAACCTGCTTTGCTGCTGTATTTTTAAAAACTCTCTGAAGATTTATGTTAAAAAAAAAAAAAGTGAAATTTACAGGATATGCATGAAGTCTGCTGGATAGCTAAAAACCAGAAAACCAAACATAAGGAACAGTTTTTTATTATGTGTTTTACTTCTCAGAATCGATTATATTTATCTCCACTGCATTTCAACAGTCCTTTTAAGGGCATTATAATATCCAGAAAGGAAAGAGAATCGAACATTTCCTTTTGTCTATCATTTGCTCTTGAAATAAAAATTCCTGTAATCCATCATCCAGAAAACTACTTAAGTAAAATCACCAACAGTCTGTCAGCCCAGCTAAGGAAATCACATTGTCTTTCTGTTTTCTTGTACTTTACAAGAGAGGATCTGAGTATTTCATGTTGATTGCTTGATTGGCTGCAGTGGGACTCTTTAAAAATACTAAAAAAAATCAGGAATCCAGTACAAATCAAACATAAGCTTCTATCAATCATGTGCTTGGGGTATTATCTGAGGTTTTTACTTAGAAAGATGTCATTAAAAGTTGCAGAAATTAATTGGTGCCATTGAATGTAATGGCCTTTCCTGACACAGTTTCTCTAATGTAAAGAAAAATTATGGATAAGGCAAATTCCTCGTGGGATCTTTATAGATGTCTGCTTTGTTCTGTTATTGTTTATTGCAAATGTTATTAACGTGATCTATTGCCCCATCATGCTTTGTCTATACTGGTTATGCCATTTTGTTGCCCACAACAACTGAGGGTTTCAGTCACTGGCCAAAATAGCATTTATTTTTAAATTCCATGGTTTATATATTCCCCTAGCAATCTCCAGGTGTTAATTTTGTGTGTTTAAAATTTCATATCTAAACAGATTTTGTTTTGATTAAATATTGTCTTGTACATTTTTTAGTGCAACTGTGAATGTTTTTTCAGTTCAGTTTTTGCATCTATCTCCATAGCAGGTTTATTTGCAGTATACAGGTATGAATGTTGTTAGTTTATTTCAGTTGATGTGTTTTTCATGGATGATGTTTGTATACTTGGTGGTTTTCTTTTCATTACGTGTATTTTTTAAATTTAGAAACTACATACAACATGAGGTTTAGAAAATCCCTTGGGGATTGGTCCTGCTTTGAGCAGGGGATAGGACTAGATGACCTCCTGAGGTCCCTTCCAACCCTAATATTCTATGATTCTATGAACCTGACCTATGTGGAAAGGTTAAAAAAAGGGCATGTTTAGTCTTGAGAAAAGAAGACTGAGTGGGGGCTTGATAACAGTCTTCAGATATGTTAAGGACTGTTATAAAGAGGATGATGATCGACTGTTCTCCACGTCCTCTGAAGGTATGACAAGAAGTAATCAGTTTAATTTGCAGCAAAGGAGATTTAGGTTAGATATTAGGAAAGTTTCTAACGATAAGGATAGTCAAGTACTGGAATTGGCTTCCAAAGGATGTTGTGGAATGCCCATCATTGGAGGATTTTAAGAACAGGTAGACAAACACCCGTCAGGGATGTTCTAGGTATATACATGGTTCCGACTCAGAGCAGGGGGTTTGAACTAGATGACCTCTTGAGGCTCCTTCCAGCCCTACATATCTATGATTTTATGGGTATCTTCCCAATTACTGGTTAAGTTCTATGTAGGACTAATGTTTAAGGAAATCAAACATCCTTCAGGAATGAAAAGCTAGGAAATGCGGTGTGTGAGATGTGGGCACTGTAACTATGGCAATAACAGAATTATACAAAATAGATTTTAGACTCACAAAAGGTTTTGTTTTTAATATGGTTAGGTCTTATTAATACAGCCATGGAAGTCAGATTATTCCATTACATTGCTATGCATCCTTCATTCTGAGGCTTAAAAAATCCACTTAAAGGCATTTGGTAGTATAAATCTTGATTGGGAAAAACTACAGTGAATTAAGCTTTAAAGGTTATTTTTCTTCATTAAACCACTTCTAGCTATGTAATTTATTGGAGTTTTAGGTTAAACTACTCAGGGTGTTTTCTGGGAAATGCAATAGGTTGGGTGCAATATTCTCTGACAGTGTAAGTAAAAACAAACAAACATGAGGGAGGAAGAAAACTTATTATCATAATACAATTACATTCAGGCAGTTTTCTTTTTAGCCTATTATTGTTTCATACTGATCATATGCATGCCAGAAGAGGGTGTGGAACAATCAAAATGCTTAATCGTCTGTCCAGGCATTGAAGTCTAAAACACTGGAGTTTAACCCAAACTATTTCTGTTTTAATCTGCTTCTGTTTTGTGTCTAATACAAAAGGCTTGTAGGTATAGAAGTCTGCATTAGTAGTTTTAGTAATCTTTCTCCTATCTGTGCATTTTAACTTTGTGTCTGGAGAAGTGAAACAGCCACTCTATCCAGTAAGTTAAATGTCCTACTTTGAAATACACATATTATTTGTTTGTGACTGTCAGTTTGTTTTTGTCTGGATAGTTTCAGAGTTCCACTTCAGTATCTGCATTGATTATCCCAGACTAAAGTCGCAAATCCTTTAAAAGCCTCAATAAGAGTTCATTGAAAACAGGAACTATGGGTTGTATGGGCTTGAGGGATTGTAATGGAAACAAAGCTTTTGTTTCTATATCACAATTTTGTATGGTGCTGTGTTCTCTAGTGACTGAAAGTCATTACTGTCAGATGGCTCTTTGGTGGGCTATTTAAAAGATATGGTAGTTTCAGTCCAGCTCTAATGGCCAAATGTCCACCTTACAAAAACGACCATCACTATTAGCACCCTCGCAGTCACATTCAGTGAAAAGGCCAAGGATTGAATGAACCTGGAGACTGAACATGGCCTTACTCTTTGAGTTGGCTGTTCCAGGCCAGAGTTGTAGTGTGGGATCTTGCCCCAGAGGGAGTGCAGCAGGAAGAAGAGAAGCTGGCAACATTGTAGCCACAGGGTCCTATACCCATGGAAAGGGACTGGCTACTGTCCTATTTCTACGCTTCCAGAACCACTTCCCCGGCCTGGGCTTTTTATCTCCACTTTTTCTATGACAACATTGGCTATTCATTATGGTCTGGATTGCGCCACTTCATCACTGGCACACATTTGGGATGGTGCAGACTAGGCTGCCAACAAGGTTCATGCACCTGATGTGACACTCGCACAGTGCATAGACTCATCACACCTGCTCAAATCCCAGATGCAATCTGTCATATTCAGAAGCAATTACTGGCGACTGCTTCAAGCAGCCAGGTGGCCTCTCTGCTTATGTTCTCCCTGCTTCCCCTTCTAGATCCAGACCAGAGTGGAGCATTCAGGGTAGAAGATGCAGCTGAGAGGGAGATGAAAACAGAAATGGTGAAATGGGCTGAGGAGCAGGAGCAGAGTGGGAAAGAGTGAGAGGGACAAGGAATGAGGAACTGGAAGAGAACAAAATGAGGTGCAAAACTGAAAAGGTTTAGGAGAGAATGAGGAAGTCTGCACCAGGTTCCCCCAGCAACCCTTTCCTCAGGCTTTCTCCATTAATCCCCAAATAAACCCTGAGGGTCTCATGCCAACCCCCACACTCAACTCTCAGTAGCCTGAGACTCCCTCCAAGCAGGTTGATAAGTAATAGCCAGCATGGCTTTGTCTAGAACAAATCATGCCAAACCAACCTAATTTCCATCTTTGGCAGGGTTACTGGCCTAGTGGATAGGGGGAAGCTGTAGACATGCTATACCTTGATATTAGGATGGCTTTTGACATAGTCCCACATGACATTCTCATAAGCAAACTACAGAAATGTAGTCTAGATTAAATTACTATAAAGTGGGTGCAAAACTGGTGGCAAAACCATAGTCAAAGAGTAGTGATCAATGGTTTTCTGTCAGAATGGGAGGACGTATGTAGAGGTCAGTTCTGGGTCCAGTACAATTCAATATTTTCATTAATGACTTGGATAATGGAGTGGAGAGTATGTTTCTAAAATCTTCAGATGACACCAAACTCAGAGGGGTTGCAAGCACTTTGAAGGACAGGACTATAATTCAGAGATGAATTGGAGAAATCAATAGGAGGAAATTCAATGAAGACAAGTGCAAAGTACTACACTTAAGAAGGAAAACTCAAATGTTCAACTATGAAAAGGGAAATAACTGGCTAGGCAGTAGGACTGATGAAAAGGATCTGAGGATTATAGTTAAGGTTAAGATTTTGTCATGATTATTTTTAGTAAAAGTCAGGGACAGATCATGGGTAATAAACAACAATTTATGGAAACCTGTGACCTGTCCCTCACTTTTAATAAAAATAATGGTGACAAAATGGAGCTGATGGGAGGATGAGAACCTGCGACGGGAGGGGCAGGGGTAGGAAGGTCCAGCACCCACCACTACTGCAGCTGACAACTCTGAGGTCCCCTGGCACCTGTGGCAGCTGGGAGCTCCATGTCGCACGGCCACTCATAAAGGCTTGGAGCTCCTGGGCCAGCAGCTGGGAGCTGCAGGGTCCCTCTGCCGCCTGCAGTGGCTGCCAGCTCTGGGGTCAGAGGCTCAGAGCTGTGGGTCCCCCCCCACCACCACCACTATCCAGCATCTTCCTGCCATGACTCAGAGCTTCAGGGGCCCCCTGCCACCCACGGTGGCTGGGAGCTGCGGCGCTAGCAGCTTGGATCTCCAGGTCCCTCCACTGCCCATTGTGGCTGAGAGCTGTGGAGGACCTCTGCTACCCATCGCAACTTGGAGCTCCAGGGCCCCCACTGGCTGACAGCTTCAGCTCTGCCACACCAGGGCTGAAGTGGAAAATATCATGGAGGTCTCCTGAATTCATGGAATCCATGACTTCCGTCACCTCCAGGATGCAATCTCATCCTTAGTTATGTTGAATATGACTTAGTAACATGATGCAGTTGTTACAAAGGCTAATATCATTCTGGGGTGTATAAACAAGAGTGTCATATGTATAACATGGGAGGTAATTGTCCCACTCTACTTGGCATTGGTGAGGCCTCAGCTGGAGTACTGTGTCCAATTCTGGGCCCCATGTTTTAGGAAAGATGTGGACAAATTGGAGAGAGTCCAGAGGAGAGCTACGACAATGATATAAGTTTCAGAAAACCTGACCTATGAGGAAAGGTTAAATAAAAACTGGGCATGTTTAGTCTTGAGAAAAGAAGATTGAATGGTTACCGGATAAGTCTTCAAATATGTTAAGGACTGTTATAAAAAGGACGCTGATCAATTGTTCTCCTTGTCCACTGAAGGTAGGATGAAAAGTAATAGGCTTAATCTGCGGCAAGAGAGTTTTAGGTTAGATACTCAAAAATCTTTCTAACTGTAAGGATAGTTAAGTACTGGATTTGGCTTTCAAGGGAGGTTGTGGAATCTCCGTCATTGGCAGTTTTTAAGAACAGGTTGGACAAACACCTGTCAGGAATGATCTAGGTCAGGAGTTCTCAAGACAAATTTTTTGGTGGCCTCAGAGTGCGGACACCAACTCTGGCTGGTGGCCAGTCTCACACTTTTTCCTAAAATACTTAATTAGCTTTAGGAAAAACAAATAAATATGAGCATATACACATCCAAATCATTGTAATTTATTCATTGCTAGCTACTAAATCTGTTGTGAAAGTGATATTAACAAGCATACAAGTATCACTTTTCACAGCAGACTTACTCAGCCCTGGCAAGCCTGGGGACAAATTGAGCCCTGAATGAGGGGTTGGGGAAGGCAGCATGGGGCTGGAGCCCGAAGCCCCACAGCCACAACCCAAAGACCCATGGCCAAGGCCTGGAGACGGAGCCTGAAGCCGTGCGAACAGAGCCTGCTGCTCCACCACCCCAGGGCTGATGCCCAAATCCTGTCCCCCATCATCTCTGGGAAGGTGGGGAACTCACTAACTGCCTGCTCCTCCAGCGTTGTGCCCCAGGTGTCTCCAGAGGGTGGCAGGGCCCAACCCCTGCTGGCATCCCCAGCAACCAACCAAACATGCCAAACCCACGAACAAAATGCAGAAATTGGGCTTGTTTTTGGCTTAATTGCCTTGTGAGTTGCTTGTTGGCTAGTTTTTGGGGGAGAGAGTCAGGGGTACACAGTGGACCCACCGAAGTTCCAGACTGCACACCAGGGGGATCTAGTCACATAGAGTGTTGGCGTTCTTAGGGATTGGCTTGTTTTGACCTTGTTTTGAAATGGAATTAACTTGATTTTTGGCTTATTGTGAAACTCAGGGTGCTTATTTACCACGTGAAAGTTGGCAACTGTGCAACCAACACCAAGGCAGTGCATCCGGAAGCAACAGGGAGGGGGAAGGACCGCTACTTTGTCCTCTTCCACGCCCCCCTCCCCACCCCCCACCCCCACACACACACACATCACAGCCCAGGAGGCTGTTGCCGCAAGAAAAGCTCCTGGTGGCCGCAATTGAGAAACGCTGACTACCTGGTCCTGCCTCAGCAGAGGGGGATGGACTTGGTGACTTCTCAAGGCCCCTTCCAGCCCTACATTTCTATGATTCAAGGATTCTATAATACTGGTCCCCACTGGCTTTCATTGTGGTTGTGGCTTACCTTGGTTTCCCGCAACCCTTTCTCTTGCTTCTAAGATGTGGAAGGAATAGCTCCCACACTTCTGGCCACTGATCAGGGGGACCCTGATGGTGAAATCATTTATCTGTTCTTCCTGTCAAGAAATGTCACACTTGAAGCTGCACAGCATTTGGCTTCTATGAGTAGAGGTGCACTGCCCCAGATGAAGCCCAAAGGGCATTGTCCCTCACTGAGACACCATACATCTAGGAGCTCCTGGAGAGCACAGCCACTCTGCCATCCTTTTAGAGGGCACATCACATGGTCTTCTCCATAGCAGGCGGAAACCCCCACTCCCATTGGTAGGGCTGATAGCAGTGCTGTACCATCATAACCCTTGCATTTCCTTGATGCAAAGACTCCTGTTGTGCCCTGCCTCTATGCAGGAGACAAAGAGAAGGGAAAGGGAGAGGCTCCTTGACATATCTTGCTTCCAGGGCACCCACTCAAAGTTCAAGCACAATCTGGCCCTGTGTTTGCTGACGATGGCCCATGCAAGCAGTTATCAATGGGACACTGTTTAACATTAACATAGCTGAGGACCACTCTTTTTTTCTCAGATGCCTGGCTCATCAGCTGTTGCAGAAATCATGGAGCACTCTTTGCAACCAGGGCTGGGCAAGCCGGCAGAGGTGACTACAAAATTGTTTGATGTGGGCTGTGGTGGATGGTGATAGCAGTGACAGAAAATGGAAACCAATAAATTCGGCTGGTGTACTTGACAGCTGTCTGAAATGCTGTTGTGGATAGGAAGGGGATGACAGGATGAGACACCTACACAGCAGAGGCCTGGCAGTTACTCAGCTGAGAGAGATAAAGATAGATGGTTACATCCAAGGCAAATAGGACTGTGCACCTACACTCAGGTAATGACTGGCGAGTGTTTGAGCATGTTAAAAATTGAGATCAGTGACTGAAATCAATGTACACTTACATAGCTGTTCCCAACCTCCCTGGCTAGCGCCCTCGCACAGAGGCAATTGCTCAAATGAGCAAGAGAAAGAGGTGTCCAACCCTTTGCAAATAGAAATGTGCAGATATACACAGAGGCAGTGGCTGAAAAAAGAAAGAAAACTAAATGTAACATCTGCTAAATAACATCTGCTAATAAATCTCGCTCATGTTGGTCTTTCTCACAGTGAGGATGGAACCCAGATATGTTTATTGTGGAGTTCATACACAAATATAACACTGTTCCCTGTAGAAAAGATGAAAGGAAACGCTTTAAAACATCCTAAAAATCCCTTGCCCAGCTTATCTCCTGTTCTCTCTCTTCTCCTCCCGCAAGTGCTCCCCACCCTCCATGGGAAAGTATCAAAGTCCCATTGAGTTCTCTGGGCACTACTCATGTTTATAAAGGTTAAGTCATCCAGTAAGGGAACAGAAACCATGTCATGTGGCTCAGCTCACCAGTCTTACACCTTGCATAATAAATTATCAGTATCAAATACTTGAATGTCGCAACAGCTTACAAGTATCTGCTAGCCTGAAGTTTGTTCCCACTGAGGCTTTGTCTACACTAGCACTTTTGTCAGTAAAACTTTTTTTGGTCAAGGATGTGAAAAAACACCCCACTGATTGACAAAAGTTTCACTGACAAAAGCGCAGGTGTGGACAGCACTATGTCAGTGGTTAGGGTGACCAGACAGCAAATGTGAAAAACTGGGACGGGGTGGAGGGTAATAAGAGCCTATATAAGAAAAAGACCCAAAAATCGGGACTGTCCCTATAAAATCAGAACATCTGGTCACCCTATCAGCAGGTGACACTCTCCTGCCAACATAGCTACTGCTGCTCATTAGGGATGGTTTAATTATGCTGGTGGGAGAGCTCTCTCCACAGGCAGAGAGTGGCTACACAGGAGACCTTAGAGCTGTGCTGCTGTAAGACCTGTAGTGTAGACATAGCCTAAGAATTTGTCTCACAATTTTAACTTAAAAATACATTTGTAGAAGCTGTGAACTCTTTACAGACAATATGTAATCAGACCAAAAGGGCTACATCTGTCATTTTCAATGTATATAACATGTCTGAGGTTTCATAGCAGCTGCAATGCCAGAAATGGAACCTAACCCTTATGCAGTCCCTTGCTCTAAAAGTTTGTTTAAAATCATATGAAGAGAGACTCTAAAACTCTCTCCTAATTTTTCTTGGTATTTCAAATGTACCTGATGAGTAAATTTTGTACTCTGGGGATCGATCCTGCTTTGAGCCGGTGGTTGGACTAGATGACCTCCTGAGGTCCCTTCCAACCCTGATATTCTATGATTCTATGATTCTAATTCTAAAAGTTAGCCAGTCAAATTCCTTGGAAATATATTTTGGTTGGAATTTGTTGTTGTCTCAGTAGATATCTTTCCCTTTTGTTCAACAAAACCTGACAGCCCTCTGCTTATCGTGTCATCTATGTAGACAGATTAAGAGATCCGGATAACAACTGATTACAGTGATAAAAATAGCCTGTGAAGTTTTTATTCATATTCAAGCAAAATGTTTAGGGCTTGATTCTGATGTCACACTGCTTTTGCTCTGTCATCTCCAATGGAGTTACTCTGGATTTACACAGATGAGAGCAGAAGCAGATCCCTTTATGGTATTGGGGTGAGGGAGGATAGAACTGACCGTATCTGTTTTTAGTAAAGACTGTAGTCCAGAGCCTCGCCTGATGTAAAGTAGCATAGTTCCTGTGGCTTTACTGGAACTATAAGAATTTACAAGAGTTGAGAATCTGGCTCCATATTCAGAGTAACAAGAAATAAACCATTTAAAAATATTTTGTTATTGCATAGACTTTTGCACACTGTATTATTGACTTTAATCTGTAGAAATTTAATCTTTTGTTGTCTAACAGATGAAATGATATATATTTGATACATTTTGAAAGGTCAGGCCCAAAGTCATGCTGTCTAAGAAGTCTTGTGGCTGTTCGTGCTTTTTGATGTTTGCGCCATCATGCAGACCTGATAAGTAGATGAATGACCATGATAAATGTGCATAATGAGAAAGTGATAAGAATTCAGGTATCTGGCATGAGTTATGTCTCTGTCGTCCAGAAATAGGGATGCTCTCACTTTTTATCTTTAACTCTCTAATTTCTTAATTGCAAAGAAAACATATTTTCCACCCGGCACATATGTATTTGGCAAGCATGTTGTCTAATAAGAGGGTATCCCAGCCAATGACCTTATTATTAGTACTATTGTGATTATTTTGTTTTGTCTTAAAATGTTCCCCCTCCTTTCTGATCACCATTAATGGAAACACATTTTATGAAGTTGTGTTGTTCTCTGTGTGTTCTCCCCAAGATAACAACACATAAAATCTAATGTATTCCTGAACATTTGCAGAGAGATTGGTGTCACAATACAAATACTTAAAAATGCATGCAAGTTTACTCACATGAGTAGTCCCTTTTAAGTGTGTAGGACTATTCACATGAGTAAAGCTACACAAGTGTGTTTGCAGAATCTATCTGACTGAGATGAGATTTTTCCTACTGATGGAAGTTTTGCCTAAAAAAGGATTGCAAGATCAGGTCCTTTAAAATATACCTTTAAAAGACAAGTTCTTGCAGAAGCACAGTTGTGTCTTTTTCAAGTGATGGGCTAAATCCAGGGGCATAACGCCATTGAAGTCAAATGAGCAGCATATGTTTATGCTAAGGGTGATCCCTATATGGTGCATTATGTGCTACAAATCTGAGTTTACTATTTTATGTCTTTATTCTGCAAAGATGCATATGCGTTATCTTACACACTGTGAGTAGTCCCTCAATGAGTACGTGTGTCTTTGTGGCATCAGGGGGCTAATCCTGCTTCCAGCAACATCAACAACAAAAAAGCTCCCATTGGCGTCAGTGGGAAGAATGATTTGTCCTGCTATACTTCCTCAACATACATAGATTAAAAATGAGATTATTTCTTTAAATTAGGAAATTCTGGGTGCTAAAGGTTGTAAACCCAATGTTTTCCTCAACAGTGAAAAGAAAAATTAAAGTTGAGGTCTGTGTTAATTAGGTAATATTAAAATTTATGGATATAGTAGTTCATTCTGATGTACTGCATTCTTTTTTTCTATGATGAAACTAATTATCTTTTGCCTGAATGCCATAAGTAGCTGAATGCAGCTATCCTAATAGCATGCATGCTGCTATATACAGTCATGTTTCCATTCTGTGTTGCATCAAAAGGCAAAAAATATACAAAATATCAACAAACACTTCATGTGGAGGGAAACATTTTGTGGCAATGTTTATTTAGATTTCTTTGGTCTCTTTTCAAACAAAGATTTGTTTACTAGATGCATTTCAATTTAGTGAGACAAATTAGGCTAAACTTTTTATCTCTGGTGGTTTGCACATGCACTGATTGAACCAGTATTTCTTCTAAAGATTGCATAGGAAGATAAATGAACAGGAGGAGCAATTAGAGTAAGGAAAAACTAAAGATTGGCTGACATGATTTAAGTTTACCGCTAAGGCAGTTTGTCATTTTGTCTCTATAATCTCTATCAGAATTGACTAAAACCGTAAACATAAATCATTATACTAATTTATTTCACCACATTGTGGTCTGGGAGAAGAAGATTTCATTTTTTCTTCAGACTTTGGGGGATTCAAGCATTCACTTTGAACTTTTTTTTAATATATATGAAAAACCCAAACCAAAGAATTATTGATTAGTATTTCAGCATTCTCAAAATCTTACATTTTTTTGGTGGTGAGTCAAGAAATGTTCCTTTTACTATTGCTAAACTAACTATTATATAGTCAAAAAATGGCATGGATTTGATTTTTTTTTAAATGACTATAGAAACCTTACAGCATTACAAAATATAATACATCACTGTAAGTTAATTCCTCATACTACCCCAGTTAATAAGCAGTCTTCTCTCACAAGAGACATCAGGGAGAAGTCTCTGGAACTGTGGACTGCCTTTGTGGTGAAAAATCCTATAGAATGTCTGAGGACATCCTGCAATATAAATCTCCATGGGCTGTCACTAGATCCATGATATACTCTCCAACAATAAAACTCACTGTATATCTTCATTTAAAAACCATGCTAATGGCACCTTTTAGCACGCAGTTTTAATAAAAGCCACAACAAGGTAAAGATTCCTTTGTACTGCTTGTGTAAGTGAAATAGTCCTTATTAGTTAGTTTTAGGGGGAGATTTTCAAAGGCATAAATGGCAGGCAGGCTCCCAACTCCCATTGACTTGCACTTTTGTAAGTACCCTCTTTGGATTCAACGGGAAAGTGGGATGCAGTGTCCTCCCTCTTGGCCAATAAGAAGGCTCTTTAGAACTAGAGTGACCAATGGTACAGCCTGACACAAAACTTGACCATGATTGGTTGAGAGGCGCACGTAGCCCCTGACATCCATCCACAGAAACCTCCTGCACATGCTGCCCAGATGCCCACCATTCCATGAGTCTGTGTGGAGGGTGGTGGATGACAAGGGGAGGTGGCTAAGCTAGACTCACTATGATGTTTTAAGGCAGACCACTGGATTTGTTCGAACTCGGATTCTTTCGGCTTCTGTAATTCCAATGGAGCTTCAGTTAAGAATCCTGAGTGGATAGATAGTTATGTTCCACTGATTAAACTGAAGACCAGCCAGCTTCAGCTCAGAGCTCAAGTTCATCAGAGATTCTAAGGAATCCCATTACAACTGGACTAGTATACTTGGACCTAAAAATGATGAGCAATCATCTGACTTAGATATAACATGCCTAATTCTGTTCTCATGTACACCAGTGTAAATCTGGAATAATTCATTGAAGTCAATGGTATTGCTTGGGTGGGAAATGAGTTCAAGTGAGAGCAGAAGCAGGCCCACTACCTTGAATTTGCAGTTGCACCTGGTGGACCAAATGTAATGCTAACCAGTTATGTGCCTCATGGTGTACCTAAAACATGATAGACTTGATTTTTACTTCTGAATTTCCATACTTTTTTAGGATCAGTTCTTCACCATTGCTTCCATGGTATTTTGTCCCAATTTATGTCTGGGAGCTGTATATGGTTTTATTTCTGTTTGCCCTCTGGGGGGAAAATACTTAACAATATTTAGGAATGGATCAACTAATTCAAGTAAGCTAAGAATCAGCCCAAATCTTTGCTTTTGAACTGCAACAGAACCATATATGAGGTCTAAAAAAGTTGTGGGGGCAGATTTTGTATTGCATCTCCTGTGGAATACAGCTCAGCAGGTGCAGCAGGCAATTGGAGAGAGAGTAAAGTTGGTTTTACACCATTTTTGCATAGTCTGAATTATGCCTGCACCAGGGGCTGTTATAGCCCTATGTAAATTAGAGCAGCCCTGGAGGGGCTCTAAAATTATGGTAAGGTCCAGCACATCTGCCTATAGACACCCCAGAATCCCTTGTAGCACTCAGTGTTATGTGTACACACACCTCTTTCCGGGATCTGCCGCTACTCTGAGGGCTATGAGGGGGGCAGCCTAGGGCAGCTTATTTCAGCACTACTCTGCTCCTTGCATTGAGGATATTCTCCCTTAGCCCGTAGTGGCCTCTTTATGGCCTCTACAAACCACTAAAGTAGCATATGGGTGCAGAACATGCACCAGAGTCAACCCTGTTATCTTTATTTTCATTCATCTCTGGTCTTTCATCTGATATCAGTAATCTTGCAAGAAAGTCAGTTCTCAGCAGTTTTCCAGCTCTATTTCTAGACCAAGGAGGTTCAGAGAAGCTTTGATTAAGCAGTGGAACCTTTAGGGCATTTCTACATTGCATCTGAGAGCGAGCCTCCTAGCCAGGCTCCACAGACTCGTGCTAGCAGGGCTCACACTAGCGGTCTGAAAATAGACATGTAGACAGTGCTTTGAAATTGCACCTCAGGCTGGGCTCAAGCCTGCCCCCAACCTTCAGGCTTGAGTCCCTGAGCCCATAATGTCTACCCAGTTATTTTTAGCATGCAAGGACAAGCCCCGCTAACACAAGTCTGTGGGGCTGGCCTGGGAGGCCTGGTCCCAGATATAGCATGAATGTAGCCTTACCTATCTAGCCCAGATCAACCTTGTGAACTCATTGACTTCAGCTATCATTGGTACCCAGGTTGTGACCCATAATTCTGTGGCCCATAATTGAGCCAAATTCCTATCGAAGAGAAAAGGAGTTTGGCTCTATTAGGGACCACAGAATTATTATTACTAGTTATTCTTTCTATTACAGCAGTGTGTAGAAGTCCTGACTGGGAATCAGGATTCTCTCTCTCTCTCTCTCTTTCTCTCCCTGCCTCTATCTATCTAAAAGACAGCCTCTATTCCAAAGAGTTTACAACCTGTTATTTTATGTTACTTGATGCCAATACTTGTGCAGTTACACTTTTATATTACATATTGCTTTATTTCAGCTTCATTTCTTGTAGCTTTCAACCGGACTTGTTTTTTGACTGTCTTCTATGCTAAATACACATTTGAATACCCTACTCATTGAAATACAGTGTGAAAATATTTTTTAGGCTGAGGATTGTCATTTGATTTAGAAGAGGAAATAATTAAATTAACAAGACAGTCCTTGTTAGTGCTTGTAAATGCTAATGACATGTAACGCATATTTGAAATAATCCTAAATTCAAGATAAGCATTTTTAATGTAATTGCCTGAGATTAGCTCAGCCCCAGTGTAAAATGCAGATTTAAAGAGAAAATACTCCAGTGTTTTCTTTACAGGTGAGCCAGGGAAAGGCAGAGTTCTAAAAGGAAGCCAGAAAATCCCTTCTAATTTATAGGATAAAAGTAAATGAAGAAAGGGGAGCAAAAACACCAAGTCGTCCACTTCATTCCAAGTGGTTTACATCTCCAAGTGAGTGTCTCAGCTCAGACTTTAGGGGGCAGTAGCCCACAACATGACAGATAGGTCAGTAGCTATTTTAAAGAAAATGTCATTCCCAATAGTTCCTGATGGTATTAGCAGCAGGGACTGTGGCCCTAGTCCTTGACCTGTATACATCCAGTAATGGTGGTTTTGAAATCCACGTACAGGACCAGAGAGTACCACATGTAGTAGCAGAACATTCATCTGATAAGCAGAAAAGCTGACTTGAGTGCCTTCAGACACTGAAAATAACCAGAGGGCATGAAGAGTTCAGGAGGAGGCCACAGAAAAAGCAAGTCAAGGCAGTGTGGTAGGTGGGTAGGGTGTATTACCCAGGAAGGGCCTTACAAAGTTCATATAGTTTGGATCAGATTCAGATAAGAGTCTAAACTCTTTGGTGCTTCTCCATGCCAAGTTTTGAGGTTCACTCATCACTAGTTTTCACCTGCAAAAATGCCATATTTTTCACAAATCTCTGGCATAAGCAGGATTTCTTGTTGTGTCATCAGAGTTGCAAACTTTTTTGCAGGGCACAATTAATACAAACAGTAATTATCACACTATTTGATGAAACACAAATTAAACTTTTAAAAATGATTAATAATGTTAACATAATCAATTAATAATATTTATAAATTAAATAATATGTTAAAAGAAAAGGAGTACTTGTGGCAACTTAGAGACTAACCAATTTATTTGAGCATGAGCTTTCGTGAGCTACAGCTCACTTCATCAGATGCATACTGTGGAAACTGCAGAAGACATTATATACACAGAGACCATGAAACAATACCTCCTCCCACCCCACTCTCCTGCTGGTAATCGCTTATCTAAAGTGATCATCAAGTTGGGCCATTTCCAGCACAAATCCAGGTTTACTCACCCTCCGCGCCCCCCCCCCCCCCCACAAACTCACTTTCCTGCTGGTAATAGCCCATCCAAAGTGACCACTCTCTTTACAATGTGTATGATAATCAAGGTGGGCCATTTCCAGCACAAATCCAGGTTTGGGGGGGGGCGGGCGGAGGGTGAGAAACTTGATGATCACTTTAGATAAGCTATTACCAGCAGGAGAGTGGGGTGGGAGGAGGTATTGTTTCATGGTCTCTGTGTATATAATGTCTTCTGCAGTTTCCACAGTATGCATCCGATGAAGTGAGCTGTAGCTCACGCAAGCTCATGCTCAGATAAATTGGTTAGTCTCTAAGGTGCCACAAGTACTCCTTTTCTTTTTGCGAATACAGACTAACACGGCTGTTACTCTGAAACCTGTAAATAATATGTTGATCTCTTAATTAGATTGGAAAACCTCTGGAGCAGAGATTGTCTTTTTACTCTGTTTGAAGCACAATGAAACTCAGTTCTGACTAGTGCATCTAGGTGCTAATGTAAATATAAATAATCACCAATAACAATGAATAGAAAAATCAACAGAACCCCCGCCCCCAAAGCTGCAACGAGCTTTAGTGATTTGAAATCTAGGGAACAAGTCCTGTGTGTTTGTGACCTCATTATTATACTTATTAATCATGTTTATTATGGTAGTGCCTATGGACAAATCAAGAGTGGGGATCAGTTGTACTAGGTACTGTACAAGCAAAGAGTAGTAGATAGTCCCTGCCCCAAAAAGTTTATAATCTAAATAGACAGGGGAGACACAAGGTGCGGGGATTACTCAGCAATGAACAGTAAGCAATGCCATGGCAGCAAACAGCGTGTTAGTGCCATGATTTTTTTGGTGTGGAGTGGGTTTAGTTTGGAGTGGATAAGCCAAATGAGAAGAAAAGTAGAGGGAGAGGGGTCAGTGAAGGGAAGGGGGTGATGGGGCCAGGGCAGGGGAGAAGAGGGCCAGGTGTGGAGTGAAACTGAGGTGAAGCGACTATCAGGGAGGATGGGGGGAGACGGTTGGACCAAAGAGCCAATTGACACAAGGCAGTGAAAGTCCAGTCAAAACTGTAGAAAGTTCTCCGAATGTCCAAAGGTCGTTTCTGCAAATGCTCCTAAAGGCTGGAGTCTCTGCCTGGTTCCTCTCTGCAGTTTTTCCCTTTATGTTAAGCTAATTAGTCAATGGCATTGTCACCTCTTTACGTCAGCTGAGGATCTGGCCACCAACTGTAAAATTGAAGAGGTGACTGGAAGAAGGCCAACGGATTTGTCACTGAAGGGAAAACACAACAGAAAGGGAAGGAAAAACAAACCAGAGAAGAAGGAAGAAACAAAGCAAATTAAAAGAAATAAAAAAAAAAAAAAAGAGAGAGACAACAAAACCGAGGCCAAAAGTTGCTGTGGAGGTTTGAGTTTAATTATTTTGTGCTTTCATTGGACATGTAACTCAGTTAATAAGACGTGCATTTTAAAATTATATGCCATAGCCCCACATAAGAGATTTTCTGAATTTCAAGAAAGGAATGATGCTAGTTTGCCAAATATTTTGACAGTGGTCAGCCTGAAGGGAGACAGTCTGTCATCTGGAGGTTAGCAGTAAGCCAGCCAATCACCCAGCAAGGCATCCGGAGCACAGACAGTAAAAGGTTAGAACAAAGAATCACTTCTTTGCTGCACATGTGTGGTTTTGGATATTAAATATTGTGGTTACTTTATATATAAGTAGCCACAGTTTTTTATAAGATACACAGTGGATAAATGATTCAATAGCTAAAATAACTTGTGTTGTCCAAGTGGCTGTTTTGCTTTATTATTAGCTCTAGCTTTTTTGGTTTGGGGCCTTTTCTGAATTATTTTATTTGTTTCAGAAGTGTGTACTGTGTGCCTGTTGTTTGCTGTGGTGGTATTCTCTTTCTCTCCTCAAAGGACACTGTGGGCCTGATTCTGATCTCTCTGTTGTAACTCCACAGAAATCAATGGAGCTAGACTGGTTTCACATCAGAGTATTAAGAGAACACGTTGAGTCCCTACTGATGAAGGGAATCTACCCTAAAACATACAATAGGTCCAACCCTCCCTTTTCTATTGTTGTAATTGTGTTGGTCCCATGATTCTAGAGAGATGAGGTGGGTGAGATAATATCTTTTATTGGACCAACTCCTGTTGGTGAAAGACTAACCTGGCCTCTCCTTTTTGTAGGCAAGCTAATTAAGAAAGTAGCAAAATATAATCTCTAACTCCACTAGTGTTCTGGATTCCTTTCAGTCAGGTTTCAGGCCAGGGACTGGTACATAGAGAGCATGTGTTGCTGTTGTGAATGTCTCCTTGTTTATGGAGATGAAGAAAAGTACATCCACAACCTTTTCTGCAGCATTTGATACTATTGATCACCAGGTACTACTGTCCCATCTCTAAGAAGCTGCAGTGGTGAATGGAAATGCCTTCAAATGACTCATGTCCTTCCTCTCAGACTGAACCCAGAGTGTTATTACTGGCAATTGTTTCTCCACCTCCAAATGCTCACCTGCAGAATTCCACAAGGCTCAGTCCTCTCCCACATATTATTCAGGTGGTTAGGAGACTTACAGTGACACCATGGGCTGAAGTACCTGTAATATGCAGCCTCCCACCTCTACATTTCCTTCACATCAAATGTAAACAGCACCATCTGTATCCAAGCTTTCTCAATGCTTGGCCAAAACCAGCACCTGGCTCAAGCTGAAGCCAGGCAAGGCGGGGGCAATGCTGGAAGGAAGCAGAAAAAGCTTTATTAAATTTGACTTCTCCTGCAACATCCCTCATTATTTGGGGCTTTCCCCTGCAGATTGCTAAATCAGCCTAGAGCCTTGGTTCCTTTTGGACTCCTCAATGCTATTGGATGCCCAAATTATCATGGAAGCAAAAATATCCACTTTCATTTGTGACTGGCCAGGTTTCTCCCTAACCTAGCAAGCACAGACCTGGCCAGAGCGATCCATGCATTTAAGACCTCCAGATTTAATTATTACAACTTGTAACTAGGAATGAAGTCACATGTCTGACAAAAATTCCAACTGTTACATAGCACAGCAATCCATTTGCTTAGCAGTGCAAGTCACGGTGAACACATTACCCCCAAGCTCTGCCTTCTATACTGCCTGCCTGCCACTGAATACAGAGTCCAATTCAAAGTCTCTATCCTGATGTTCAAAGCCCTTCATTTGATTGGCTTTAGAGGAGGCTCACGAGTGCAGAAGACAGAATTTTTACAGGAGATGGACTTAGACTGCGGAACTCACTCCCACAAAAGAAAAGAGTGACAGAGGTAACCTCTTTCAAAACTAACTGCAAAATTCAGTTCTTTGAATTGTGTTTTCTTCAATAATTTCTTCACAAAAAAAACAAAATATATGATATAATCAAGCTCTCTCTCTCCTATGGGCTGCGAAAGAAAAAGAGCGTTATTGTCATCTCAGCAGTTTGAGAGCATGCCTGCATTCACATGACTCTGCCTGGTGCTGTGGATTACAGCTTCCTTATCTGTGGACAGCCCGGCCTGTTGCTTTGATAACCTTTTAATTTACTGTACTATTACTACTATAAGTAGATTTTCCTCTGGATGTTTTAGACACAAATTATAAGGAATTCCGACAGTCTCTCTTAATTTCATTTTGACGGGTGTTATTTATTTACTTTAATGTCTTTATTTGCCCATCAGTGTGGCATCAAGTAAGATGACATATATAAAAAGCAAGCAAAACATTAAATTATAATGCCCATAATACAGAGCTCAAACAGCTCCCCTCCCCATACCAAAGTCTGTTCCTTTGTCCAACTGTGCAACATTAAATCTAAAATCCATCATCCTTACCATTAAATATGTATATTACCCAGGGGCCCTTATTTGGACTGGTGCCCTATTGTGCTAGTTGCTGTACAAACACATAGGAAAACACAGTCCCAGTCCTGGAGAGTTTAAGACAAGTAATGTACAAAGGATAGAAGGAATCATTTTACATTACTTAACACCCAACACATTGTGGAAGGGTATTACTGAAGAATATTCCATCCAAAACTCTTATAAAATCCTCCACCTGCCCCAGGATTTGTTTTGAGCTTCGAAAGTGCCTCATTTTGCACACACAAAATTTCCCAGGAAATGTCTTCCTAAAGCTCCCTTTTGAATGCATGCCGAAATGCAGAGGTCATGATAATTACCATTTCTTGTCATGGTACTATGCTTCCCATGTGCCTAGTAAATATCAATAATCTCAAAACTCCCAACCACCTCCCAAAAAGTAACATCAGTTCTACTGCTGGGATAAAGGTGGACATAAGGCAAACAATTGTGGTTCCACCACTGGGATACAGATCTGTTAAGACAATTGAAGGTAAAGTAAATTAATCTTCATTTCAATTGTATGCACAACTCACAGCTGTCAGTGTGATCGTGTAGGCTTCCATATTTTCAATGCAAGAAGTACCCATGCAACAGATTGTGTATCCCAAACTGTGTAGCACACATCACAACAGGCCACTCCAAATCAGTAGCAGCTCTCCAGAAAAGTCGTCTTGACTGCACTGATTAATCTGGCATCCATAGCAGTGGGCTGAAGAAGATTTTCAAAAGTATCCCTCATTAATAAGTCTATGCACAAGTAAGGTGGCAGTTGCAGTGCTTCCCCTAATATTTGCTGCTAATGTACATGAAACTACCACTCTATTTCAGTCATGGGCTGCTTCTGGAGCAACTGCAAATTGTGTCCTATGATGCTCACTGTGTGCTACTGTTTTGTAACATAAGCCTATATCCACTTTTTTTTCTAAGATCCTTCCCATGCTTATCTTCACTTCTGCCTCTTCCCCCCAATCTCCCTAGACGCACCCACAAATTAGATTAAATGTCTTTTTATGGTAAAGTTTTTTTTTAATTATGGTTTTCCTATGTATTATATTTCTTGAGGCTCTAACTTTATTCTTCACCTATTTAAATTAAGATCCCCATAAGTCTATGTGCTGCCTTGTGAATTATTTGATTTGTGACGGTTTGATTTTGAAAACACCAACTTGTCTAATACATTATAACCTCATCCTGCACCCCCTTGTTATTTATATACTTCAAGCCGGACCTCTGTCCACATCACCTCATATTTCCAACCTGGCCACAGATTTCCAACACTTAACAAAACCACATTGAGCCCGTATTCATTAGTGTTTCCATGTGGGGACAAAACAAAAGCACCACATGAAAAGGAGCTGCCCCAAAGATAGTACAAGGCTGGGTCTATTCCCTTTTACTTACTGTTTTTCCATTAAGGCGTCTATGAGGTACAATGATGTACAAGTATATTTTATTCAAATACATCTTTCAAAAGGGGAGAAAAGGTGTGACAGACAATGTGCAATCGCTAACAAGAGCTCACATAACTTTCAAAATGCGACGCGGCAGGCATCTCTTCACGCTCTGGGCAAATGGCACACGGTGCCGTGAGACATTAGGTTTTTAAAAGTGAAGTTAAACTGATAAATTAGACCTCATTTATTGAACAGCAGTTACAGCCAATTGCCCAGGGAGTCGTTTGACACCTTTGAAGACCCTGCTAACTTAATTGGCGATAGTTTTGGGGCTGAAGGAAACATTTAAGCCTGTAGCAGCAGGATACCATGCAGCATGAAAATGGAGAAGACAAGCATTCTCACTGACAAGGGGAGTCATATATAGATTTTTGTGTCCATTGTTTTCCCTTATTTGTGTGTGTGCTTTACTCAGTCAATCAAATATAATTGACACCACTGGGTTCTGTTGTTTTGTGGATGACAGGAGTTAATGCAAGGGAAAAAAGCTGGAAGTAAACTTCCCCCTGAAAGGCTGTGAAAAGGTTTTTCCACCGGGCTTGTGACATTTTTTGCTCAATTCTATTAATTGATGTAGTGACAAGGCAGTTGGAAAGATGATGGATACTGATCACTACACCCTTTTTTTAAGGTTGGGGTAATATCTTGGCATTAACATAAACTCTGTTTTTGCGCAAGTAGTGGAAATGCAACCAGTAAATACAGAGGGTACAGGATGGCTTAAGCAACTGCAGATAGTCCATGTGTGTTACAGAAGTACACTTCTGGATATTAATATGGGAATGGTGGGGGATGCCTTTGGAGCTTAGACTTTTACATATAACAACCCAGTCCCCAAGTTTGACTCTTACATTGCTGTTTTTTCCATTGTCCATATGCTCTGCATGTTTGGGATATTTATACTAACACTAAGAACACTGCTAAGGAATTACAACATTCCCAAGATTGGAGGCCTGTTGTCCTCATATATCACCACTGCAGTTTCTCCATCCCCTCATCTAAAAAACCAAAATTTCCCATTTTTACACCCATTTTTGTCTCTTCCCCTAAATCGCACTAACACTTGTCTATTCTTTTTAATTTCTCTCCCTCCTTCTGATATTATTTACTCTATAGCTCTGCAGTTTAACTCTTCAGAATACTTTGTATTACAATACCATGCCAAATAGAGCTAGACTGTTCTTTGGTAAGGTATTCTCCATTATATTGGCATGCCTCCGTGTATGTGGGTCCATCTTCATGCAATCTTAGAGGTACTTTGACTGATGTCAAGGAGTTTTTCCTGAAGTCTTCATCTCTGGAGTCACACAATGTGTAAAATGCAATAATCCCAGTGTTAGTTCCTCTGAACGATGTCAGCACCCTGCTTTGGCATTAAACATCAGCAGGTGGGTAAGAAGGGAGCCCAGCAGGGACCAGGCTTTTTAAAAAGAAATCCTGAGGAGTTTACACAAAAATGTAAGTGCAGTTGTCCACTAATGTTAGTGATCATAGCTATTGTGATAGCACACACAAATTCGGTTAATGAATATGCAAATGGCTAGATATTTAACTAGCCATTTTCACATTCTTTCACCCAATTTGTGCATGCAATCATAGTATCTGTGCTCAGTAATGATGACATGCAATTGCACTTACATTGCACTTATATTACTTACAGTTCAGATCTCCTTGTTAAAACAAAATTGACCTTTAGTGTTCTACCTCCCTGCGTTCACTCCTGCTGCACTTTCTCTTTAAGAGCTAAGAAGCAAAGGTGATAAAGTGAACTGGCCCAGGGATCCTTGTTGGAAACATATTTGAATACACTTTTCAACCACAGCTCTTCCTGAAGAGAGGATGGCTTCTTAAAGGGCTACAACTCACTGAATAAATCCCCTGACTAAATTGTCCAAGCTAACAGAAATATTGAAAATTTCCTTCTCAGTCCGTCTACACAATTCCCTACTGCTTATCACCAGGTGCCTTACAGTATCATCCCACTTTACCCGTCCTAGTCTAATTTCCTGGCTCCTGGTTTTCTGTCATTGCTCTTGAAGTAACAGCAGCTGCTGCAATCCTGACACACATCACCATACTTCTGGCCACTTAGACTCATTCACTGATAAAAACAGGAAAACACATAGCAGACTAAAAAGCAAGTTGTTACCCATCCTGGCCAAGTCATTACCATTGACATGAGAGGTTCAAGCAGTTTGGTTTCTTACTGGAACCAAGCAGGCTTTATGCCCCAGTTACAATTTTGCGAGCAATGTGGCTAAAGCAGACAATAGTCCAGTGAGCTGCTCTATCATAAGCAGCAAAGCACAAAAGAAATCAACAGCAGAATAACACAAGAATAATCCCTTGTAAAAGAGCAGCATTATGGCAGCTCAGCAAAGATTAAGCACTATAATAAACTAAAATTTAGCCTACAGTTCCTCAGTAAAACTCTAAATAAAATTCTAAGTCTCTATCATCCTGGATGCATAAATCAGGTTTCAACCAGGCCCTCCTACCAAGAAGAAGCCTTTCATTGTAAAACGTTTAGCTTATAGTATAAGCCTATTTAGAGGAGTATAACATTAATGGTGATGAATCTTTTGCATGCATGTAATCTTCTTGGGTGAGTCAGTCTTTGGGATCTAGAGGTGCAATTCTACTGCTCCTGCAGTTAAACAGGAACTCAAATATCAGAGAACCAAATTCTCAGGTCCTTGAAAAAGCTAAATTCCCATTGATATGAATGGCAAGTTTTTTCAATTGAGGACTACAGAATTTGGTCCCTTCCATTTTCACAAATCCCCAGGAAAAGTTCTCCATCGAATAATTACTTGGAGCAACAAGAAAAGAGTGGAATTTTCCTGGCTGACTGTGTTTAGGCTCCCCAAATTCTTTGACCTATAGATTGTTTGGAGAAAGATTTACTTGCAAGTGGCTAGTCCTGGTGCATGATGTATAATGTCTGGAACAGTGGAGTGCATACAAGGAAGACATGCTTAGAAAAAAAGACCAAAACATTTGTAAATGGTGCATTAGATACTCAGAAGCAGATACTAATAGGCACAGTGGGGATTATGTTAATGTGTCACTACTAACTAGAGGAATTCAGTCCTAGATTGTAAATCCTTGCCTTTTCAACATATTAGTACTTTGTTAGATATCCATAAAAGTACAGCTTGCTTAAAACACATAGGAATTTCCAAATCATCATGTAGTTGTAACTCAATACCTGTCAGATAAATGATCAAGTTGATTCATTCAGTTAATGCTGATGAAATTGTGTAATATTTAGCAATTTTTATCTTGAATCTGATTCAAAGCTCATTGAACTCAATGAAAATCTTTCCAGTGACTTCAGTGATCTTAGGCCCTCATAGAGCAAAAAAGGAGAGTACATATCATTATCTCCATTATTTAGACAGAGAAATTAAGGCACAAAGGGCTAGATTCATAAAAGGACTCAAGAGCCTAATTGTCTCTTCAGGCTCATAAATCTCAGAATCATGTCCCATCTGCTCAGCTGCCGCTGAATATTGTAGGCTCCTAAACTCACTCGACACCTACATTTTTGCAGTAAAAATTCCTTAGGTGCTTCTGCATGCATACTGCTGCCTCATGCCAGGCACCCAGATGCTTTAGGCCCTGATTCCATAATCAGAACTGCAAGGGCAAGCACCTGGTCTCATGTGGAGACATTAAACTTAATGGGCTGCCCATGGGCACAAGTGTTTGCCTGTGTGGATCCAATTGCAGGCTTGGGGTCTTATTTGGTAAATAATGCAAAAATATAAAAAGTTCAGTGTTTATTTACAGGTGGGTCTGTTCCATTTTCTTCAACTTTCATGACACTTTTTGGTTGTTTTTTAAATTACTTTAAAAATAGAGGGTGTTCAAACTGAGGTGTGTATTTAAATGTTCTATAAACGTTAAGGGGTCAAGAAGTGTGAAATAAAGTTAAAAACATCCTTACTTTAGCTGTCTTGTGCCTTTTGGTTTTTCATTAAGTATACATAGAGGATGTATTGTCATCCTTAACTTTGTTGGGGTTATTTAATCACAGTCTCTGTGTGTGTGTACATTGCACATGAAGGGTCAGATTTTCAGCTGATATAAGATAGCATTGTTCACTAAAAGTCCATGCACCTACGCTGATTTACAGCAGCTCACAATCTGGCCTGAATGGTGCAGCCAGAATTCTAATCTACAAAGCTATGCAGTTCTTCAACTTGCTGAGTTGCTTGAGATGGTGAGAGGAAGCAATATAGAGGATCTCCATTTCAGCGTGTTCATAGGTGAATGAAATGTGGACCAACACATGTGGAAAATGTGGTCTGTGAGGCATACTGGCTCTAGAAGCAGCCGGCTTCATGTAATAGACAAGATGTTTACATGATCCACTACAGCTCTTGACACTTACTCTTCACAAATCAAGTTTGATTGTGGTTACATGTTAGAGTGATGCTGACAGCATACTCCCAAGTCCTCCTGGGGCTTGTGTTTTTACTTTTCACAGTAATAGATGAAAAATGAGCATGGCAAGCTGTAAGTTTTGTGTTGTTATCCAAAGTTAGTTTTCTTTTTTTATTTATTGTCATGCAATTGCTTCTTTAACCCACACTATTGATCTGGAGAAGGGTGGCTCAGTGCCAAGCCTCAGTCACCTGGTCCTGAGGGAAAAAAATAAACAGTCCCAGCAAAAGGGGAAAAAATAGCCCTGAAGATTGACTGGCTCGCTGCGGGCCCTAGTGGATTCCTTCTTACACCAGAGCATCATTTAAGTCTATGTTCTTCCATCTACCTTGTTTGCAGTAAATAGCTGCCCATTATGTCAGGTCAGGCAAGCGCTGTGGCGTCACAGCTCAGTAGCCGTGATCAGCTTGCCAAGCGTGGAGGGCAGGGTCTCTAGAGAGTAGATGCATGTGTCAAGTTCTTGAGCTGTCAAGGTTCTAAGCGACAGTTTATCTTGAGGGTTTAAAACATCCTTGCAAAGTTTCCTCTTTCTCCCCTCCCCCTTTCTCTTGTTGACATTCTGCTTGAAACAAGACAGATGCTGAAGCAGTTTTCTTTAAGTTTGCTCTAATTCCACAAGGTACAATACACCAAATAAAAATTCTGACCATCTTTTAAAGGGCTGAGATCAGGAGCAAGACGCATTATTCTATCTTCCTTTACACTAACACAAATATTTTCAGATGAGTTTGACGCTGTCACTCTACTACGCTGATGTTTGTTGCCCTCAATAAACAAGCCACATTAGAGTTCTTAAGGCAAACAAAGAATTGCATCCAGGGTAACATTTTTCATGCCATTGCCACATTTAATTGAACATTTTATGGCACTCTAATGCAATGTCAGGTTCTTAACACGACATGTATTCTTCTTTTACATCATTGCAGTCCAAGAACATAACAGGATTGCCCATGGATTTGTTTGCATGAAAAATAAGATTTATTCTATGAGTAGAACTGAATCATTTATGAGACCCTTATCTCACAATGCCAGTTTTATAAGCCGTAATAGTCTTTGTAGACTGATGATGTTTACTGTAAAAATCCCAGGGAAGTATGACTTTATTCTAGCTATTACGTTCAATAGATTAAATAAATTATGTTTCACTTCTTTATAGAAAAACACAAGATATTTCCATATTTTCTTTTGTAGTTTGTCAGCCTCAGATAGAGGATGAGGGAAAACATTTTTAAATGGGTAGGGCCAAACTTTCCCTTTCAATATGTGCACAGGCCTCCAACTCATATAAAGGGCATTTTCATACCTGCCCCCGTCCTTTATACCTGCACAAAAAGGCCTGGGGAAGACATGCCCCTTCCAGGTATTTTCCTCCCTGACAATGTATGCCCTCTGCTGCAAACTCTGCCTGCTCTAGGGCTGGGGAGAGAGGAATAAAAAGCCTCCTCTTGTTGCTCATCTCCACAAGCCCAAAAAGAGGAAAGGGATGAAAGGGGACGAGAAGAACAGAAAAGTCAGTTATTGAACAATATAGAAAACTGATACTGAGAGGAAACAGATTGAACAGGACAGAGGAAAAGATGAGATTCATAGTAAAAGAAAGGAAAAAAATTAGGTGGAAGAAGCAAAATGGGAAGGGGAAGTTGATCAATGCACAAGAGACAAAGGACATTTTTAAAAGCTTACATAGTTAATAGACAGGGTATGTGTAAAATGATAAAAATAAATTACATTTTTAAAAGTTTTTTAAAAAGAGATGACCTAATGTGCTGTGGGGATGGGATGAAATTTGCCTGGGACTAGCCCTCCCTGGCTATCCTGCCTCCTAATTTTGCCTTTTTTATGTTGAAAACAATTCTCCGTCTTAGTATCCTCAACTCCCACTTTTTAATATAGTCCCATTTACTCACAGAACTAACCCTCCAGAGAGACCACAGACAAAATGGATCATCCTCACTCTTTCTCCCATAAAAATACCCTTTGACCTAGATGAATTTATCTGTGAGCCAAGGAGACCATGAATTCTAGACTCTCCTCTTCTACTGACTGGTATTAATAATGGTGTACCCTTCGTAGCCCTTACTTTTAAGCACATGTTGTACCATGTGAGGTTACCCATGGTCACTTCTGCAGAGATAGGAAGAGAATCAATGAGTGAAATCCTGGCCAACTGAAATCAATGGCGAAATCTCCATTGACTTTACTGGGACTAGGATTTCACCTGAGATCTCTAACACAGCAGATCCAAATGTCATCCACTTAGCCAACCTACCTTTCAGAAAGAATCTGCTGAATCTGTGTCTGGCTATGATGTCTGTAAAATGGGGCAACTGTTGCATATGTAACCCACTGTTTAGTAGAGGATAACAGCCTACTCCTGCTGCCTGCTAATGTAGTTACTCTTTTAACTCTCATGGTAGAGGTCTGTGATGCATATATCAACATGGCAGACTCTAAGCCTGAGAGCTTTTATCCCTGCCCAACTTGCAATGACATAATTCCCTTGAAAGATGGGCATAGCAGATCCTTTTTCTGTTTGGGTGAGAGTCATGTAGAATCATAGAAATTCTGGAAGAAGGACTGGAAGGGACCTCGGTAGATCATCTAGTCCATTCCCCTGCACTGAGGCAGGACTAAGTATTTTCTAGACCATCCCTAACAGGTGTTTATCTAACCTGTTCTTTAAAACCTTCAGTGATGGAGATTCCACAACCTCCTTAGATAATTTGTTCCAATGCTTTACTACGCTTACAGCTAGGAACTTTTTCCTAATGTGCAGCCTAGATGTCCCTTTCTACAATTTAAGACTATTAGTTCTCAAATTGTTCTCAGAAAATAGAGAACAATTTATCATCATCCTCTTTATAACAACCTTTTACATACGTGAAGACTTATGTCCTTCCTCAGACTCTCTTTTCCAGACTAAACCAGTTATTTCAATCTTCCTCGTAAGTCATGTTTTCTAGACCTTTAATAATTTTTGTTTCTCTCCTCTGGACTTTCTCCAGTTTGTCCACATCCATCCTGAAAAGTGGTGTCCAGAACTGGACACAGTACTGCAGCTGAGGCCTTATCACTGCTGAGTAGAGTGGAAGAATTATTTTGTGTGTCTTGCTTACAACACTCCTTCTAATACATCCCAGAATGATGTTTGCTTTTTTTGCAACACTATTACATTGTTGACTCATACTGGATAGATAGTCAGTATGCCGGTCAGTCTCTTTAAGGATGCACAAGTTGCAGAACAGTCAGCTGAAGTTTCATTTGCTTGAACAATTAATGAAGGTCTCTTCAGAGTCCACCAAGTGCCAACCAAAACAATGTCTGTGTGTGCCTCACCTAGCAGACACACAATGCCTAAAGTCATCATGGAGAAGACCCTGGTACTGAAAAAAGACCAGCGCCAAAGTTAATACTACTGGCACCAACATCATTGGCGCTGAAGCCAATACTGATATCTCTGTACTGAGACACCTCCCCAAACAGAAAGATAGAGAAACTGCAGACAGAGCTCAATGTCTTCCCTAAAGGAAAGACCATACAAGGCCTCTGAGGAGAAAGCCACTAAGATGCAAATGGAAAAAAGGGCAAGTGAGAAGGGGCCACTTACCATCAAGGCTCAGAGAAAAAGTTCCCTAACACTGACCCCAGTATCAGCAATACAAGCTTTGGTGTTAACACCTTCTGCAGAATCATTGATATTGATAGATACATCCCTGGAGAAATTGGGAATAACCTTGGTACTGAGACAATTGCAGACCCCGGTAATGAGAGCACCATATACCTTGGCACTGCCACTAGAGGAGACCTACTTCTTCTGTCCATCACTCAAGCATGCATTCTCACCTCCTTCAAGCAGAGAAAAGAGACAACTAAGGGGAAGCTATGACAGAAGTCTATAAAATCCTGTCATTCCTCAGGAACCCTTTCACAAGAGCCTGTGGCAAACAGTAGTCTCATTGCTTCGTCTATGAGCCATAGAGAAAGGCAGCACCAGAGTTCAGGGAAAGAGACTTCCACTGGAATTTCCTTATCCCAAAGAAGAAAGGGGGTCTTTGTTCTGTCCTAAACCTGAAAAGCACCAAGTCAAGAACCACAAAACAGTCTTGAGTTTGAAGGGATGGGATGATGGAGGCAAGTGTTACTATCCACAGCTGAGATGGCATATGTATTTCTGGGTGCTTTTCTGGTACAGGAGCCTGACCTGCTAGTAGCAGCTCTGCAACCTACTGTGTACAAGAAGTGCAGGACATGGTGTCAGAAGTAAACTAGTGCCAGAAAAGAACAGAAACAGAAGAAAAACAGCTACAAAGGTTGCAGGATCTCATCAATATGCCACTCTTCAATGTCCCACAGAACTTCAGTTTTGTCAGCCTTTCACAATGGACAGACTGGATGCAGTATTTTGCAAGATTTCAAATTGCTACAAAGCTCCATGAGAAAACTGGAGATAATCAGGTATCTTCTTTAATTTATGCTATGGGGAGCAGGCAGAGCATGCTTTAAACCCTTTGACTTTATTGAAGACAGTCACAAAGATGACTATGAAAGGGTTCTGGCTATGTCTGATGCATACTTTATTTTGCAGAGAAATGTGGTTTATGAAAAAGCATTTTTTTTCACCATACAATTCAAGAACAAGGAGAGTATGTTGAATGTTTTATAAGAGCATTGCATGCATTGTCTGAAAACTCTGATTTTGGGACTACAAAATGTGAAAATATCAGAGACAGGGTGGTTATTGTGTTAACAGATAAAAATCTCTCACAGCAGCTACAACTAAAAACAGACTCAAACTTACCCATAGCTATACAGATAGCAAAGCAGTCTGAACTAATCAAACAGCAGAACAAAGGCAGGAGCAACTTCCAAAACCTGAAACTAGTCTAGAAGCTGTACACAGCATGAAGGCTAAAAGTCATTGTCATAAAGCCACTAAGACAAGGTGAGATAACTCCCTGCTCAGCCTCCCTGTGAAATACAAGAAATTGTTTCTAATCCCATCACAGACACTAGAGTTCATATGGGCCATGACTGACTCTCAGTCAGCAAGAGCCTACCTCACGGAGGACAGATTCCAGTCTTTCTGGTCCTTGGACAACTCAATGGTTGGACCCAGAGAATGTGCGAAAAGGAGTTCCATTCTCTGCCTCTTTTCCAGCAATGACACTCATCACAAGTGCCTTAGGGATATGTTGGGAGCCCACCTGAACCATCTGCAGATGCAGGGGACTTCATCCCTGGATGACTTGAAACTCCATATGAACACGGTGGAGATCAGGGCCATCAGACTGGCCTGCCGAGTATTCCTGCCTATTCTGCAGAACTCCATGTTGCAGATCCTGATGGACAGCACATCTGAAATACACCACATAAGCAAACAAGGAAATGTTCCATCCTCCCCTGTCTGCCAGGAAGCCATCAGGCTATGAATATTGTGCCACCATGGAGTAACCCCATTGGCTCTGCACCTTCCAGGAGACAGCCACAACCTGGCAGACTTCTTAAGTAGACATGCAGTAACCAACCACAAGTGGTCACAGCAGAGGTCTGTGCCAATATTCCATCAATAGGGGTTCCCAAAATAAATGTATTTGCCACAAAGAACATCGCCAAATGCCCACACTTCTGCTCCAAAGGAGGCATGAGGCCTGGTCTCTTTGCCAGGCATCTTCCTGCTACAGTGGTCTGGGGGCCTCCTATATGCCTTTCCACCAATTCCCCTGATCCCCAGAGTTATATGGTCAAACAGGAAAAGGCCACACTGATCTTTGTAGGTACTTAGCAACCAAGACAGTTTTGGCTGTCAGACCTATTGCAAATGTCCATTCAGCCTCCCATCAATCTCCCAGTCTACCTGGACCTAATATCTCAGAACCATGGCAGATATTCCACCTAGACCTGCAGTCATTGCACCTGACAGTTTGGATTTTAGCTAGTTGAGCCCTGCTGACTGAAACGGCTCCTGAGAGATTAAAAAAATCCTCATACGGAGCAGGAAGCCATCCACTAGGAAGCCCTGCTCCTTGAAAAGAAGAGTTTCTCCCCATGTTGTACCAAAGATCTTTTTCAACCTGCTACACTTGAAACATATTAGACCAGTGTTTAGTTCTCTGAAAGTCCACCTTGCAGCAATATTGGTGTGTTACAATAATGTGGTACTGATACAGTCATGCTCAGACATCTTTCATCTAAAGATATCAAGGGCCTTCTCCATACTTTAGGGCACCTGTGGTGGGGCAGATCCCCATCCCAGTCAGGAAGAGGTTAAAGAGATCCTCTGAGCACAATTGGCCCCAACCCAGTAGACCTTGAAGCTTGTCAAGCCTGGTCTTAAAAGAGAGGATCCCAGATGATTGAGGGGTGGCACTCGGAAGGAGCAGTAGAGCAACTCAAAGCTCTCTGGACTATGGAAGAATGGATGTCTGACCAGGGAAATGGCTTGAGGGCCTGGGCTGGCCAGGCCCTCTCAGATAGGAGAAGGGCTGGTCCATTTTTGCGGGGGTTTTTCCCTCTTTGCTTCCTGAAGGCCTAGGACTCTGCTTTTTGTGGGCTGTGGAAACATATTGACCTTTTGGTTTGGACTGTTTTGACTGCCTCTGTAAGGCAGCAAAAGCTCTGAACAGCATAGCCCAAGGAAAGTGCTTTGCATTCTGAGACAGGAGCAGCATCCAACTTCTCCTCAAAGGGACCTTAAAGAGGTATAGCATACTACAGCCTCCTCCATTCTTATCTTCCTATCAGAGATCAGACTCCTATGTGGGATCTCAACACCATTCTTGTAAAACTTATGGATCCTTCTTTCAAATCACTGTCAGATTGCTTGGTACGTCATCTCACTCTCAAGATAATTTTTCTTGTTGCTGTCACCTCAGCGCACATGGTCAGCAAGCTCCAAGCCCTCATGGCTTAACCAACTTAGATATACTTTTATAGATGCAAGATGGTGCTGAGACCACACCTTAAGTTCATCACTAAGGTGGTCTGAGAATTTCACATATAACAATCCGTTAACCTGCCAGTCTTCTCCCTGAACCACACTTGATGACAGGAGAAAAGAAGCTGTATATGCTGGACTTTTCAAGAGTCTTGGTTCGTAACTTAACAGGACCACACCTTTCAGACTGTCTCCATGACTCTTTGTGGCCATATCTGGCCCACGGAGAGGCCAATCAATTTCATCAAAGAGAATCTCTAAGTGGATCAGACAATGTATTTCCACCTGCTATCACTCTGCTGGAAAGCTTCTCCATTAAGAAAACAAGACACACTCCACCAGGGCACAGGCAGCATCTTAAGCCTGCTTCAGAAATGTGTCAGTGTCTGAATCTGTAAGGCAGCAACATGGAGCGACCCACTGACCTTTGTTAAACATCAGACCCTTGGCATGGCAGCCAGGTCTGGTGCCAAGTTTGGGAGAGCAGTGCTTCAATCATTGTTTGACTACAGCTGCTGAGGCACCCTATCCCCACCATCCAGGGGATACTGTTTGCCCATCACCTGCAATGGGCTCCACAGTGACCCATACTCAAACAAGAGAGAATGGTTACTTACAGTGCACTAACTGTGGTTCTTAGAGATATTAGTGTGGATCCCACAACCTGTCCTCCATCCCCACTTTTTGTCATGCTCAGCAACCTAGGCTTTGAATTGTAAGGGGACTGAGGGAGGGCCATGGCTGTCCCACCCTTTGTCCTTATATGCAAGTATGAGGAGGCACAAGATATACATGGCCCAAATGGACACAGTTATTGAAAAGGCTCCAATCTCACACACACAAGGTGCATCCCACACTTACAGTGTGATCCAAACTGACTACAACATCTCAAAGAACCACTGTTCTGTTGGGTAAGTAACCATTCCTTCCCTGTCTCACAAGAAGGTTAGGAAGAGACTTCAATAGTTGTTTGTGAGACACTCAGATATTACGGTAATGAGTGCCATAGAAATTCCCATGAGGAAATTAATAATTCTGTATTCAGTGCAGTGAATGGTGTGCAAAAAATAAGGCATGGAGGCTGCATATTGAACGATGGGGATAAAACAAAATATTGAATAGTTGTCTCGATGCCAGAACACCATCCATCCTGTGCACTGAATGAGGCATTGGACATGTGGAAAACATGGGATGTGATCATGTCATTAAAAACTGTGTCATAATCTATGTGCCCAAAGGGGCCAAATTCTTAAGGTTTCACAGTCAGTCTTAATTTGGGCATTTCTTAACTTCTGAGTGCTTGACTTTGCAACCTTAACATACTTTTAGCAGGTTTTGGTATGCAGTATACAAAAAGGGTTGATTTCCTCTTAGTGGGTTTCCCCTGCCCCCCTTTTCAGATATGCCTCCAGGAGAGAGACTTCTGTCTATGCCACCTTGAAAGAGAGAATTAGATGATAGGAGCCCCCAGATGCTGCAGTGATGACAGCTATAGAAATGCATGTTAATAATTATCACTTTTATTATGTGGAAGTAGGTAAACTGGATACATTTTCTTGGGATTAATACAGTTCCAGAATGAAATCATATTCCCTTTCTTCTTTGTTTTCATGTGACCTAAGATGGCAATCATGAACAGTAACTATTTTGTATATACGCAAAAAGAAAAGGAGTACTTGTGGCACCTTTAGAGACTAACAAATTTGTTAGTCTCTAAGGTGCCACAAGTACTCCTTTTCTTTTTGCGGATACAGACTAACATGGCTGCTACTCTAAAACCTATTTTGTATATAGCATTCCTGTTTGACTTTGACTGGCATTGACCTAGGACAATCATTCAAAACAACAATCCTTCACCTGGCTTTCTGGAGGGGGTATACTCCATTCCTTTTTGTGCATTTTGTGACCACTTTGAAACATCCGCCTCTATCCTCTGAAACATAACTGGAAACATTTCTGAGATTTAAATAATGTTTTTGCAAATGTTGGTTTCATTTGGTTTAAAAGATACAACTTTTTCCCCCTTTGTCCTAAAATTCTGCAATTTAGAGGTTGTTGGAGAACACAGAATATTGGCTTTGGTATTCCACTGCTGTTTCAGTTGTTATATAGCACAATGGAAACTTGTTAAACCTTCCTTTAGTATTCCAGGTCTCTATCCATTTCAGAGACATGCAGAATTATAACTAGGGAGCACTTCAATTCATAAGAAACAGGCAGTAACAAAAGAAAAGAAATTTTTTCACAATGACATCTTAAAGTAGCTTTTTTTCCATGTTAAAGATGCATCAGACTAAATAACTGAGCTGTATTATTGCAATTCAAGGAATTTTCAGCCAGTGATTAGGAAATGCCATTAAAAGGAAAATGATTGGCTATAAAAGTCCTTCCCCGATAAAATGTGTTGACCTAATGGATATTCCTCAAAGGTAAGTCAAACTGTTATGTGATGTTCTCTTATCGATTGTTGATTCTGTCTGTACCTCTGGGAACAGAAACAGCAAAGAAATGTTTTGAAAGGAAAAAGAGTGACCTTTTCTATGGAGGCATTTTAATGCAGTGAGATGCTGAAATAACTAACCAAAAGTATAACAAAGGGGAAAAACAATATTGTAATATTGTAACCTATGGCAAAATAGGCATTTTTATACGTTCAATACAAAATAATTTATAATACAGTGCCTCACAGCTACAGTGCAGTTTTCTTCACTTAACATAAACTGAAATTTCAAACTAGCTCTTTCCATCCATACAGATAGTAGTTTTTTGGCTGAAGATGATAAGTTAGAAGCCTTCCCTTTGTATAGGAAATACCAAGGTTCCAACTGGAGATGGTGTTAAAGTGTTGAACATCTTCCTGTGGAGATAGTAAAAAGAAATCAGTTTCTACTGGAAGTCTTAGGTGTAAAGGTGACATGTTGTGAGAAGAATGCTCTCTGATTTTTCTGTTAGAGTTCAGTATTTTAGTCAACAGTAGTATTATTGTTCACAGATCGGAAGTTCTGCATTTTCATACCCTCAAATAGATTTAGTAGACAATGCAATAATGAAAATTAAATTAAATTATTTCTGTAATCGGTATTCTCTAAAGGTCACCCTTACTTCTGATGCCACACTTGAATCACGTATCCTAGGAACTCTTGTTTGCTGGCTCTAGATGTCTCTCAAACAGAGTTGTATACTTTGATCTAGACTGCTTTGAAACGTGACTAGATCAAAACATGCTAATGAACTGCTAGTGCACATCAGGAGGATGCACATGGACGGTTAGCGTGTGGCAGGCTAGTGTGGGGTAGCCGGGTTGCTGTGAACTAAATGTTTGTGTAGACAACCCCAAAGTATATACATGCATTACAGAGAATCCACTCTGACCCATTCTGCATCAGTTTCTTTTTAGTCTAAGGAGAGGTAAGCCATCCATTCTAAACATACTGTATTTCAAATCCCAAGGGGAGAAGGGAGGGCAAGTATGGATCTATAGAAGGTTATGACCTTTACAAGAACTTCAATTATGGGTATTGTGGGTAATTTCTCTTTGGATCACCACTCCTAGGAACTAAGCAGTTACTGTATCCTGTTTATACAGCCATAACTTTGAACACAACATACAATATGAAAATGCTACAAAACCATTGAACATATTGTAAACATGCCCATCACAAATCATGGAGACAACTTGATAACTGAAATTAAACACAGGGAAAAGAAAAGAACTGGGCATTCAGGTTAGAAAGTGTTCTTGTATATAGTGTGACAAAGTTCCTCCTCTGCCTTGGTGGGTCCTGCGCTTTTTGGCGGATTTGCTCACTTCAGAGGTTAACGGCAGTCCTCAGTTTGGCTGCTTCTGCTAGAGGCTCAAACCTGCCATTCACTCAGCTAACCTCATCACTGGCCAGCATGGGTGAAATAGAGAACAATCCCTGCAATCTCTGTGTCCCACCTGGTAGGTTGGGGACAGGCCAGATCCCTTTCCAGATTAGACCTTCCCTTCTGGTGTTTCTCACGGACCAGGTCAACTCCTCCTGTCTGATCAGGAGCTGGGGGTATGGGGGGAACCCAGGCCCGCCCTCTACACTGGGTTCCAGCCCAGGGCCCTGTGGATAGCAGCTGTCTACAGTGTCTCCTGTATCAGCTGCGTGACAGCTACAACTCCCTGGGCTACTTCCCCATGGCCTCCTCCCAACACCTTCTTTATCCTCACTGCAGATCTTCCTCCTGAAGCCTGATCATGCTTGTACTCTTCAGTCCTCCAGCAGCACACCACCTCACTCCCTGCTCCTTGTGCACTCCCCACTAACTGATGGGAGGTCCTTTTTAAACCAGGTGTCCTGATTAGCTTGCCTGCCATAATTGATTCTAGTATGTTCTTAATTGGCTCCAGGTGTCTTAATTAGCTTGGTTCCCAATTGCTCTAGGGCAGCCCCTGCTCTCGTCACTCAGGGAACAGAAAACTATTCATCCAGTGGCCGGTATATTTGCTTCTACCAGACTCATGTACCCCACTGGTCTGGGTCTGTCACAATAGATAAAACCAGGTGCTCATGTATTCCTAACACTGTTTAGACAGAAAAGTTAATCTGTGTTTCATGTCTCATATTTGGTGCATGATAGTGCTCATAAAACAAGAGAAACTAAGATCAGTGACTAGTGTTAGGGAAGTTTGAATCTATGGATGGGCAACTTGATTTGACAATAATTGATCAATACCTCTATCTATCACACTAACAAAACCATAATTCCATCTGTATTTGGAAGTTAGGGAAAAACTGGCCAGTTGGTTTTCTCATGTTTGGGTTTCCCTGCACTTTCTGGTTCCCTCTGGAATCAGAAGTAGAAGTACTGGGAAATTCCTGAGATTCCCAGTCCAGTGATGGAGAGCAATGTAGTTCAGATAGGTAGACAAGCTTTTGAGTTTATCCAGATCTTTGTGGCTACCCCATCATTTCTTGAATCTCCCCACAACTGTGTCATTGTACATCTGCTGTGAACTGTAATAGCTCCTGTCTGCTTTAGGCAAGACTGCCAAATCTCAAAAATTCTGTGGAGATTTTGTAAAGTAAACCATAATCTCACTAGAGATTAGACTGATGACTCAAAACTACTTTCACTGTCACTGAAGATACCTTTGAACATGGGTCTGTACTGAGTGGTGCAGTTGAGCCTTATGATGCATTTTACACACTCCACACATGAGTAAGTATAGAAGTAAAAAATTCCCTGCCAGGGGGTGTGCCCTGCCCTGCAGAATCAGTTTGACCTGTCAATTAGAGCAGTTTCCACTCTAGGAAATGGGAAAAGGGCACTCAGCAGGTGTTTTGTGATTTTCTTCTCAGCGTAAGAAGGAATGGTGCTAGGAGCCCCTATGGAGCAACTTGAGGCCTGCACTCAGTTTAGGAAGGCTAGCAGATAAGGCTGTTTGATTTCTTGTTTTATTTCTTAAGAAGACTGAAAGGAGCCTGCCTGGGTTTGGCAGTGTACTCTTTCCAGATTCAAAGCTGAGGGAAGCCTGGGTCTCTTTCCCTTGAAATAGTCCAGAGCCTCAAAGAACTGGATTATAATTGGAAGCTGGAGCCTTAAAGAGCGTGTTAAGATTTTCCTTTGGATTTTTTCCCTTTTATGTTCTGATACTACAACCACCGGCCAGCCTTGCACAAGTCTACATGGGGTGATGTTTGGTAATTGTTTAGCATTAATAATGTAGTGAAGCCTTGCAGATCTTCTGAGGGTTGCCTGGCCATGGCTCTGATAACAAGGACAGCAGCAGTTATAAACTCTTCTTTAAAAAACTGATTACAGTGTAATACAAAATCACTAACACCCATTTGGACTTCCCTTCCCAAACATGTAACTCTTCAATAGTTTAGAGAGCGTATACAGAAGTTGCAATCAGTTTCCATGTGCTGGAAGTAGTGACTTGAGGATGGTGAAGACTGTGCTTTAGTGACTGGAACTGCCTTCCAATATGTATGCAAGTACATGACACGAGTACTCTAATGGTTTGAGCAATCTGGAGAGGCTTTAGAAACCATTCTGTAAGTCAGTAAAATTGACAGCATGTGCTTATCGTGCTCCAAGTCGGAAAAAAGAGGAATGATTTGCCCTATCACTACAAGGTTTGTAGAGTTTAACACACACACCTGTTGGCTAACTCTGACATAACCACAAATTTTTATTCAGTGTCGATGCAGGTTAACATCTTACCTCAATTTAGCTAACTGTGCTTAGGACTGACATGGAACAGCTAAATCAAGGTAAAAAGTGTTAATATTTATCTACACTAAAGAAAAATCTGTGGTTAGCGAATTCATGAGCTAATTGGCTTAATCATGATCTTTTTTCCTAATTCAGACAAACCCATAATAGGTCACTAGAATAAAGTAATCAGAGGTATTAATCCATTTGATACTTTCTGTTTTAACCAAGAATATTCAATTCTTTAAAAATTACACTGAACCAGTGAACTTTTCTATTCAGTGTGGCTTAGCTTGGTTTAAGGCCTTTTTCCTCCCATCAGTCCACCCAGGCATGGTATTTTTTGTGTGTTTATTTAAGAAAATCCTTTCTTATATCTCCTTTTCCTTAACTCATTTGATTGAACTTTAGTATTGATGGATAGTATATAAGCTTCCTTTTGTGAGTTCCAGCACAAATCTATAGAAGAAATTAGTGGGTCTTATTCTGTCGTCACTTATTCTAATGTAAATCTAGAGTCACTGTTCCGAAGTCAATGGAGTGACAGCAGCATGTAACAGTAGAGGAGGAAAATCCAGCTTCAGGTTTCTGGAAATTTAATCTTATTTTTATTTTTAATATCAATTGGAGTAATTTGCCATAGAAAGAAGTAGAACTAGTCTAGAATGGGGGGAAAAGCAGACACTGGCTTGGAGTAAAATGTATGTGAAAGCTCAATATACAGGATGCTCTTTAAGCCCTAGCAAAGATTATGGTCTAGTAACAGTCACTGCTTTTTAAGTCTACCCAGTAGATTATGGCAGTCAATGGAATATGGACCATACCTTGGAAAAGATAAGCACAGTTTAGTGTTGCCTTACAGATCTCCCTTTTCAAGATGTAACTGATGTTTGGATACATCTTAAGCCTGATAACATCTCTCCCATGTAGGTCCTTGATTGAACAAGATCAGGATATTTATCAGAGTCACATTTTATTTTGCCTTACAGCAAAACGTTGATACAATCAAGATGGATTAGATTACAAGAGATCACAATTTTTTAAAGTTGTGGTACATATTAATACAATAAATCTAGTACCTCGGTAGTTAAAAGAACACAATGGATAAGATCTTATGTCTTATTTGTTTACAAAAATGGCAGGATGATTTTTAGAGGGTTGTTTCAAGATAACTCTGTAAATGCAGATGATATGAATGCTGATATTAATTTTGCTCTGCCCTCAAGAAAACAAGTACGCACTTTTTTAATGATAGAAATCCTTAAAAGTAATATTGTTCTTTTTGGGGGAGTTTCCTTATGCAGTGTCTTTCTCTGAATATTTCAGGCAGCTGACTAGAAGACCACCTAGGAAACTTTGTAAAATGTACAACCGATGAAAGAATTTAAAGATGATGGAACTTGGTGGTGTGTGTGTTTTGTTTTTAAATCAAAGGGTTTATATACTTCCCTGTACTGCATATTGTAAAAGGAACCAAATGTACAACACTTCCACAGGAATGCTGTCATAGGGACTGTGACAAAGGGGGAAAGGTAGCTATGTGCTAGTGTCTTGTTAGATTTTCTTACTTTGTGAGATCTTCAGTAGCTAGTACAGTGGAGTCCTGGTCTTGACTGGGGTATCTGGGAGCTATTGGAATAGATGTATTTAATAATGCTAATTCTCATAATCCTAGTCATATTTTATCCCCTTTGTGGCTGCAACATGTAAGTGGAGTGGGGTGGAGTAGGATAACAGCAGCTCTAGGCTCTGATTCTGCAAAGGGCTGGGGGCTGATTATCTTCAGCAGTTGAGGGTGTGCAGCAACTTCCAAGATCAGTCTCATACATGGTCTGTTTTGATCTCAGGTAGAAGTAACATGTGACATCAGTTAGAGCGGCAATAACTCCCTGTCCCTGACTTTGGGATATTACAAAAGGCACCTGCCTGTGCTGTGGGTGGATGTTATGGGAATACAGCCAGTGAGGCATGGAAACACAGAGCTGATATCAGCAGAAAATGGCTCTATTGTTACCAAGGATCATGGCCTTCTGAAAAAACTAGGAGCCAGCTCATGGGCTCTTTGCTGTGCCTACCGCTACCCTAACATTAGAGTATATGGCTGAATGTTGAGATTCACACATTCTACCAGGGTTCAGAAACGACTTCAACAGTAGAGATTGAGAGCACAATACACAATAGCTTGGTAGTTAGGGCACACTTGTGGGAGACTTGGGTTCAAATCCCTGCTTCAAATCAGGCAGAGCAGGGGTCTGAAAACAGGTCTCCTACATCCCAGCTGAGTACCCTTCCCACTGGGCTACTGGCTATCATGGGGGTGGTGTTGCTTGCACGCACATGTGTTTTTCATGGCTTAGGCACCTAACTCCAGGACAAGTTTCATGGTTGAGAATCCCAAGTGAAGATTGGCACATAAGTCCCCTTAAGGATCTGGGCCCAAAGCCCCACCCCTTTTTTAGGACTTCACTCGTGGCTAGCTTAGGTGACTCCCCACTCGGATTGCTGGCTTCTGAAAATAATAACATAAGAACATAAGAATCCCATAACTCTCCTCATACAATTCATGGGGAACCTGGGAGCCTAACTTGGGGCTGTGAAATCCACTGGGCAGCAGGCACCTACGGGTTAAGCATTGCGATGCTTGGCATTGCAATACCTAACTCCTAAGTCCCCTTTGTGAATCTAGCCCTTAAATTCCTAAGACACTTAGCAGCTTTTGAAAAATTTCCCCTGACTGGCTATACAACATTTCCTGAGCACCCTGTCTTACTCTTTTGATTAGATGCTTGGTTTGCAGAGTGCTCCTCCATTATTCTTTTTTGCAAATCTAGCATCAATGATCATTCCTGAACTATAAATTGCCTTGAAATCTATTTAACACACGATGTAATATTGAAAGACAAGCCTGTGTCTCTAATCATGTAATGGGAGACTGAGTCATCTTGCCTCCATCTGCTTTCCTCCATCGCAGCTACACGCACACAATATACACATTACTGCATTTCACTGTAACTCAGATGAGCAGAGGAAAGAACCTGTAATGGATTTCAAGACATGGATGTATTCGGAGAAAATATTCCCCATTATCCTTTCAAGAAGAAGTATCTTCCTGCAGACATCAAGAAAAACAATAATTCTTGCCCTGTCTCTTATAGAGAAAGTAATTTATATGCTTCCTGGAATGATTAACATTCCACATGAGTGAGAGATTTTTTTTCTTTTGGTCCAGATATTTGTTAAGCCTGTCCTAACTGTTAGAACTTTTACCACATACCATGGGGGCAGCAGCTGAGCAGAAAAGTGGGATGGGGCAGCAGGATAAGTCACAGAAGGAGATCACAGAAAATGCAATGTGGCATGAGGCCCAGGATGTTGGAATATGCCTGCATCATCGCTGCTCTGAGGGGATTGTAGCTCTGATTAGGCACAGCACAGTAATGAAAAACCTTCAGGTTCATTCAGTATTCGAGGTGGGCAGCTGTATAACAATTTGTTTCACAACCAAAAGTTGACAGAACAAATTCAAAACAACTCTGTGTACATGTTTACATGGGAAGCTATTGGCATCAGCAGTGCATTTGAAGGTGCACTTCAAGTCCCTTATGCTTTTTGTAACATTTTCAAATTCATTGCTGTCTTCCAGATGACAGGAAATTCAGGTCTGCCTCCCTCCGGGGAGATCTTTATTCACAGACAAGTCAAAAACCCTTGACAAAAGGCAACCCAGGGAACTTGTTGACCTTTTAGCTGCCTGTCTAACATCAGTGCAAGTATTGCTCCCTGATAAAACGAGAAATTCAATGTAAGGGGAAATTTAGCAGGTATTTGAGTAGGCTTTCATTTTATTTTACTTCTTGGGCTGTCTTTCAAACAGAAAACAAATGTAAATAACAGGACTCTGTCTTTCATTCCTCACCTCTGATAATAGAGCCAACAGTGCTGCTCCCAATTGTAACAACATTCTCACGCCACCATCCACCTAACTGTTCACCCTCTCATTCATCTGTTGCTTGTCATCGCTTCTAAATATTTGTGAGACAGAGGTGAGAACTGCATATTATTTCACTGATGCATTTTTCCTCTTAGTTTTATTGTCATTTTTTCTCTTTATATTGTAAGCACATCTATGCTACATTAACTCTCAGGAAACTAGCTACTTTCTGGATGGATGTAATCCAGGAAATAGTCTACCTTCATGGTTTAGGGGATGTAAGGAATGTTGAAACTTATGGCTAGACCAAGTCCCAATTTGCCCATCTTTTGTCCGAATTAATTCCCTCTGCATCTATCCCAGCCTCCCAGCATGACTTGCTTCCATGTATTGCTTGTTCCCAGGGCCAACCTGATACTATCAACATCGAGTGGAGAGATGGGGCTGGTAGATGCAGGCAGGGCATGTGAAGTCATTAGACCACTTGGGTGCTCAGTAAGTAACAGACAACCAAGAGGGATGCCATTTTGCTTGTCGGAGGGAAAAGAAAGGGCTAGGAGTCAAGAAAAGGGTGGGTCTCCAACTGCAGGGAAACTGAGGTCTCTTCCAACCCTAATCTTCTATGAAAGGTGATACTAAAGATGAATGTGTTATCACTCCTTATTTGTACCTCTCTACAGTGTGCTGTGGATGAATATACTTATCTTTAGTACTCTATGGCTTTAAACACATTTCAAAAGTAAGGTCTGCATCTGTGCTCCTTGGTAGCAACTAGGGATGTATTGTGTGTGTGATTTGTGAAGCTTCAGAAGCACCTTCTGTGGGGTTTATAAAGTCCATATACCCAGGACAGGAATATGTTAGTGCACAGAGACCATGAAGTGCAAATTCAGATTTCTATCCAAATTGATACATTTACACACGATGCTTGATAATGTAATAGGTTAATACACACCTATTGCATATCTCTAATCTCAGATGTTCAGATTTGCTCAGGATCACAAGTGAAATGAATCTGGCATTTCAGCCCAGCTATTAGTTAGCTTGTTCACATCCTAAAACCACCTGAGAGAGGCAATATCTGTTATGTAGGAATAGACAGCCAGAATATCTTTGTGTGGGTCAGTCACTGTACTTGTAAAATGCTTATCACTGTAGTATCTAAGGAATGTTGTTTATAATTAATGCCCCTGTTTTAGTCAGCATTATGGGTATTAATACAGTTCTTGGGACAGGGTCAGCTAATTACTATAACGTTTTCTCTGATGCCTACTGTGGTTATAGGTTCTGTAAGTATCTGAGTGGCTCAACAATTCATTGCCACTCCTCAATTGATCCATTAAACTGGCATCTGATAGAGCAGAGCCCCAATGAGCTTTATGCTATTTATATTATGTGATAATAGTAACTTTCTTTTTCATCTTCTTTCATATGGGTGAAAAAAATTGCACCATAAAGATCATATACTGTCATCATATGTGTAGAATTTCATACCATTTTTATTCTTAAATGGACATTGATTACTGTGTGCTAGCAGTCCCATGTTGCCAATCACTGAAAGGACAGAGTTATGGCAGAATGCAGTTTGTGCAAAGACACTACAGCTCATGTGTCAAAGTGCACTTAATTTACTCCATTGTTCTGGGCAAATCATACTTTTCATTGAATTCTTCTAATTGCTGTCCTTCTACAGCACCTTGCAACCAAGGATCTCAAAGCACTTTTAAAATAAACAAAGTAATTAAACCTTACCTCAATTTTGTGAGCTAGGTAAGGATTGTGTATATTCACTTTAAAGATGGGGAAAACTGAGGCCAAGAGAATTTAGCTGAATTGCCTAAGGTCACATAAGAAGTCTGTGGAAGAACACGGAATAGAACCCAGAATTCTTCCCTCCCTCCTCTGTGTTCTACCTCACATGTGCAACTACAGTTAAAAAAATAAAAAATTCGGAAGTGGGGTAGGGCTATAGAGAGAATGCACAAGTCCCATAACTGTTTTGTGTGACAGCAACAGGACAGTAAAAAAATTTGGGAGACGCATCCCCCGCATCCCACCTCAGTGGTTGCAATTAATCTGTGGCCTCTCACTTTCTGTGTAGCTACACGCACAGGCGCGGACTTTTGTTTTTCCCAGTGGATGCTCCCCCCCCCCCCGCCCCACCCCACCCCACCTCTTTCCCCGAGGCCCTGTCCTCGCTCTGCCTCTTCCTGCCCCCTCCTCTGAGGCCCTCCCCTTCCCCACCCCTTCCCCTTCCTCCCCACTGTCCCCTGCCATCTCTTCTCCCTGCCCCATCCCCCTCCCCGTGCCCACTGAACAGCTGATCAGTGGCCAGCCCTGGGGCCCACCGAACCACTGTGGCTGGTAGGAGCTGATCACCCCCTATTTTTTTTCTGTGGGTGCTTGAGCCTCGGAGCACCCACAGAGTCGGCGCCTATGGTTCCGCATCCTGAAACCTCCCCTTTTCATCCAGGCTGCAGCCACTATTTTTTTTTTCCTGGTTGGGATTTTTGTCCTTAGTAAAACATACACAATGTAGCACATCTCTTCCTGTTGGGGGGAGAGAGAGAGAGAGAGAGATTTATCTGAAGGGACCCTGTGACAGGCAGGAAAAGGGCAAGGAGTGCTGAAGAATGAATTAGGAATGTAGAGCTGTCTAGTTCCACTGAGCCATCAAGTGATCCAGGTAAGTGTGGGCTAATGTAGCACAGATTTCATTTTAAAGCACTTCATATTGACACTATAGAGACTCAAACTAAAGGAATATGCCTCCTAATTATTAATTATTATTATTATTATTATGAAATTTGATAAGGATTGAAATGCTGCCTGTTTCATCAAAACAAAAAAGGCTTCTAATTGGAAAAGAAACCTATTCCTCTATGTAGTACTGTACCTTCTGTGCTGCTTCATTGGAGATGTTTGTCTCATATTTAAGCGGCTTTTTGAGTATATTAAAGATACACTGAAGACCTGTAATGATCAGCTCTTGCCAGCTGCTTCAAATTCAGTCCACACACACCCAGCTAAAAGTGGAAATTGCCATTTCAGAAGGGCCTTAGCTTGCAGATGGACTAAGAAAAGACAAAACCAATTGTCATACAGCTGATAAAAATGGGCCAGTTGCCCACTCAGTACAACCTGTCTCTTCATGTTTACAGTTGTTAAAATGCTGCACTTTGTAGACAATGGGGTCTTCTCCTCCCAGGGCATCTATGTTCCTGTGATGGCCTATCAGTATTCATATGTTACTTACTGCAGGTGTGTGCAGTGAAGGGACACCTTGCCAAGAGGATGAGCAGACCAATTCAGCTCTAGTAAAACACTAGCTTATCCCCACTGCTATGAACTTTCAGTCAATTTTAGACACTAGAGGTTCTGAAATATTTGTGTGTGTTTCACTCAAGGTGTGTGGCTAGAACCAGAAATGCAGAAATACTGTAGAAAAATTTCAGGAACAGAAGAGATGGAAGTCTGATGATACCTCCCCAAGAATTTCAACATGACTTCTTCCAGGCCTGGCTGCAATTTTGCTGCCTCAGGGAACACTGATAGTTCAGATAAGCACCTGAATTGTACCTAAACTCCAAATCTTCTGATGTCTGGCCATCTATTACCTTTAATAACATAAATACCCTCTCCATGAAAAGCTCAAATCCCAACTTACAGTGTTATTACCCACACAAAGTTACAGGAGGCGGTGTGTTTTCTGGAGAGAGGTGGTCAGTTCCTCCACTTCATTCCCTTTGACTTTATCATGTGGGTAGAAAAGTATTGTCATCTACAAATGTAAATTGTGTGAATATTTTGCTAATGTGTTTCCACTCTTTGAATCAAACTAATATGCAATAAAGTAGGACTTCATAAAAGACAAGATTATGCCAATTAAAAATAAAACCCAAAGAAACCAGACACTCACATAGGATCATGCAAACTATCTAAAAACATGTACACTTATGCATTTATAAATTCCCAGTTTTATAGCTGCTCTCTTCAAAGCTGCAGATTATTTTTAATATGCAGCTCATATATCTATAGGCTAGGTTCACATCTCCAAAGTATCCTTCTGAAATACTCTGTGCCAGAGTTGCTACTAAATGACACCAGCTCCCTCACAATCTACTCCTCATTTCCCATGAGTAAATAGGGCCTTACGTGCTTGGTAGTTCCACTGGAAGACGTGAAAGAAATCTATTGCAGTGATGAGATGGAAACATTCTTGGAAAATTGAAACGATTGCTATTATCAGGGCACTTCTTATTAAATTCTGAATAATTGGCATTGGGTTGGTTTGGTGTCAATCAAAACAGGCACATATTTTATGGCTATGCAATGACTCAGAGGAGTGTTTGTGATTCAACAAAGATGAAGGACTATTACGCTATCAAAAATAAAGAGGCACAAATATTTCCCTGGGGTGGAAAGATGTATGAAATAGGGTATCCCTGAAAATTCCTCCATTAGAAAAAAGGCACCACACCAGTTAGTCACATTCTCCACTTCTATACCACCACCATCTCCTGTCTTACAGATCTTTTTAAAACAACGAAGGTTTAACAATGTTATACAGTTTGAACCATATTAAGTGAAACTGTTTTCACATCCATGTTATAGCATACTCATCCAGGAAGCCATTCAGATGTGCTTTATAATGTGTGGGATCATGAGACAAGATGTGATGTGGCAGGGTCTTAGATGAAGTTGTCTACTGTAGATGTGCAGCAGAGGTGAACAAATAGGAAGTACTGAAAGTATGGAAAAGGGTTGGTGGAGCAAGTCCAGGATAGGAGAGCAAAGGTTGAACCAACCCACATCTTGTGATTCCCTGATCATAGAGCCAGCAAGCACTGGCCTGGTCCAGCACCAAACTGAGACGCTGTTAGGCTGCTCTATCTTATTTTGGCTACCTGAGGCTCCAAGGGGCCATTTTGGCAGCCAGGGGGTCAAGCAAATGTAACAGCTCCAGAACCACACTCTCTTTTTCCCAGCTGTGTGCACTGCAAAATAGGTTGAACAGCTGAGGAAACTGCTTCATGAGAGGATTTTTGAAGCAGTCTGCAGAAGGATACATTCTTAGGTGGCCTCTGAGGTCACTTGGTAGGCCTGTCAAAAATGACATTAAATCATCTTCTGTTGACACTGGACAAATGGGGAATACAAAACGAGATCAATATTTTAACATAGTTCTTTTTTTATAAGGTGTTTATTCAGCATTGTTTTGTTCTGGCTTTAAAATGAGACTCCACCCTTGACGTGCTGCATTCATACTGGTGGTGAACTATGTGTAGAGGGAGAGAATTCTCCGTTCCCTTAAGGTAAAGAGCATCACTCTTATTAATAAAAGAAAATAATTAAATAAATGTAATGTACCAGATTCTCTCTCTCTCTCTCACCCCGCCCCTCCCCCCCAACCATGTCCAGTCCTTTTGTGCCACCTAATCAATTCAAAGTTGCTGGAATCTGGTCACAGAAGTCCAGATGAGAATTTCTCTGATTTTGGGGTGGTTGGGAATTGGGGAGGTCGGCTGGCAAAGATCAGCAGAGCCAGCTCTAACTGATGTCAGGGCTGGGGTGGAAGTTGTTATGGCTTGAGAAACAGGGAGACAAAACCAGCTCCCTAATAACCCCATTCTCTCTCTCTCTCTCTCTCTCACACACACCCTCCTTATTCCCCCTTTTTATGTCTCAGTGGATCTCAGCGTAAGAGAAAATCTGTATCAATGTCATAAATTTCTTGGCTGTTACAGAATCTAACTCTTCCATAGACAGGAGCTGGTGCAGCTATTGCTAAGCATAGATCATATCTATTTAATACTACATATGAAATAAAAATATCAAAAGGTATAAATCCTATCAAGCACAATAAGGAAAAGGAGAATAAGGGAAGGATATGGACACAAACTGCAATTCAATGATTCAGGCAATGTATGGGTTTCAAACTTGGTTTAAAAGCAAATCTTAATATCACAAGTAATCCTGTGTTCATTCACAGTCTATTCCAGTGCAACTTGTTATATCATTTCTATATTTATTGCTCTGGTGTACAGTACTGACAAGAGATTTTGGTAAAACGGACAAATATTTATGTTTAAATCATAATTAATTAAATTTACGGTAGATGTTGGGTTTATGGACCAAACATCTGGTTAGGAGAGAATATTTTGCCCTATTTTTCCCCAGACACTTACAAGATCTCTGCAGCTGGCATGAAACAAAATGCAATGTCTCTCTCTCTCTCTGCATGAAACCTCTCTCTTCCAGGAGGAAGCACTGGAAAGTTTTCCCAACTGAGGTATGGGTCCTCTGGAGACCATGCAGGAGACTTAGATTGCAGCACACTATTGATCAGAGAAATGAACAGGCTGTAGCAACAAATCCTACAGAAAGCTCACCACTTTTTTCTGAAGACCTTTTCAAACCCCTCTCTAATCACTGGGTAGAAAGCAGTAAATTAAAGCAGCAGGTTCAAGCTTTAGAAGACATTGACAGGCAGGGTGCAGCAAGAGAATGCACAAGAGGTTGAGTTGTATTTTGTAATCTTCCATGTTTGCCTTTAAATCATAAATTATGGAGGTGAACATAAATAAGGATTAAATATCTGAAGTGTCTTTTTTCTTCTGTCCTTTGATTACAGCACTATTTTATTTATGATTCCCAAAGGAGAACCAAACTTCCATTATGTGCCATTTCTTCTGTAAATTGTTAAAGAATCACAAAAATGAAATACTTCATAGCAGGTTTTTCCTGTATTACTGCTTGCCTGTGATACTAGTCTCTCCTGCTCCTCACTTTTAAGGTGGTGGGTTTTTTTTCTGTTGTAAACAGGTGTCTTACTAGAGCTTATCTGGCTGGTACTGAATACTGTAGTTCTCTCTAAAGCCAACTGAACTTGATACATAAAGCATTTTATGCTTCTGTCCACTGCTGGAATTTTACAATATCTTTGCTCTCTGTACATGTCCTTCAAGTACCCAAAAAAATGGATTTAGTATATGACTACCTAGCAAGTTACATATTAAACAAGGTGAAGGGTCATTGCAGGTTGGTTTCACTTTGCTGAACCAAGGAGGTGGTGTGTGGTCTGTCAACGCTTTAGGTGCTGAAACCAAGGTAAGTGTAGTATGAGAGCCTGAATAGAATTATGGTTGTCTTTTACAAAACTCACCTTCCATAGTTCATCCACAAATGGGAGAGCAGCATCCTGTGACAACTGCACAATGTAACAGTCATTTATTATTTTTATTTTATTTATTTATTATTGAATGCACAAGTGATACAGTAAAGATGGAATAAAGTTCACAATATAAAATGTAAAATAGGGAGATAAAACAGATGTATAAGTCAAAAAAGAAAAACATGTCAAAAGGGGTTAGATGGGCATTACGTGTTTTAGCCATTCAGTAGCCTTGGGGTGAGGAGTGTGGCATCTGAAAAGTCCTCCTGACAGATCAGCCCGAGATGAGCAGCAGAGATAGGGGTGTGGCATCCTCAACTTTACCACACCTACAGAAAGGGCTGTTCCTGAGACCCAATATGTGGTAATTTGCTGCACATCTCACCGCTTCATCTATGAAACAATTGAGCTTGCACCAGAGATAGTGTGGCAGCTTGAACCCAGGCAGTCTGAGTGATGAGGAGGGCATTTCTTAGAGAGGGAGCACTTTGTTCCTATTCTGCTCACCATAAAGTGGAAGTGTCTGCCAGAGAGATGGTTGGTAACATGCTCCAGCTTGGTGGTCTGATGGTGAGTTGGTGGCAAAGTGCTTCCCATATCTTTGAAAAGTAGCAGATGTGGCATCTCCTGGATTTTATCAAGGAGATTCTTTGCTTCAGTATAACTTCTGATGTTCAGAGATGGGATATTAGAGAGGAGTGGTAGCCACTCAGTGTTTGTTGCTCTCATAGTGCCTGTTGTTATCATTGTTTGATTCAGTTGTACATTAGCTTTGTGTGGGAAGAGTTTAACCACACAGGGCCACAGTATTCTCCAGCTACGTAGTAGAGAGCTAGCACTGTGCTGTGCAGCTCCCCAATTTGAGTTCGCAAGCTTAAGAGCAGAAATGGCCACAACTTCTAAGTTACCTTGGTGAGGTGGTCCCTCTATGTAAGTTTGTGAGTTAGAATTACTCCTATACATACTGGCTTTAGCTCATGTGCCAGTCATTCTCCATTCAGGAAAATGTTGAGTTCTTGTGAATCATTGGCATGGTTCAGATGAGCAAGCATGACAACACTGTCTTTGACCATACTGGTAGTGACTCCTCTTCTTGCAATAGCCATTAATGGGTGCCATGTCTTGGTTCAGGTTGTCTGCAATCTTTTTGAAGTCTCCATCTCTTGAAGTTAGGCAAATATCATCTGCATACTTGGGACAGATCATTTGTAAATATGTTGAAAAAAGTTGGAGCAAGAACAGATCCCTGAGGGAGTTCGGTCTTCTGGGTCCTCCATGTGCTCAGTTTATTGCCTGGAATAGTTGGCATCATTTCCATAGCCAAAACAACCTACCAAGGTAACATCTTAGACATTTTGACCAGCAGACTAGTGTGCTAGATGGTATCATATGATGCTATCAAGAAACACAGCCCCTGTTTTCTCCTTCTTTTGGAAGCCATTTCTATATAAGTGGTAAGAGCACAAACTTGGGTACCAGGGCACCTATTAGGTCTGAAGCCTTCCTGTAGTGCATGGCTAAGTGGATGACCTACATACTTAGGCTGTGCTGTTCACCACAGGATTATACCCACATTATACATTACACTTGTAAGAATGCACAAAGCAAATATTAGCAATGGTAACAAATATGTGAAACACATGTAGGCTATTTCTGGCATGTGCTCTGGGATTGTCAGGAGATCCACAAATTCTGATGTGAAGTAATTTCTGGGGGATGTATTAGAGATTCATAATCTGTCCCTTCCATCTTTGTCATCTTGATTGTGTAGTCAACCCTGCTTTCAAGAAATAAAACTCAAATCCACAGGTGTTGCACTGTCCAAAACAAAGAATTGTATCTCTGCAGGGTGTGTTGCACTGGGACAACAGTGACTATCTGCCAAGTGTGAGAGAATGGGCCAAGAGTACTGGCAGCTGTTTATTCCTAGAGCAAGTCATGTAAGTCAGAGAGCCCCCAAAAACTAACAAGAAGATCCTTCCATGGGCATTGTGTGATTTGCCCACAAAGCAACAATGAGGATGTCAACATTCTGATCATGCTGGATTTTGTCTTTTAATAAGAAATTGTAATGTATAAGTGTCTTTACTTAAACTCAATTTATTACCTCTGACTTCACCATCTAGCTTCATGCAGATCTTTGTTGTAGTGCTGAGCTGTATTGCTTTGTCGTTTAAAAAAAAGTGACAACACACTATAATACCCGAAGGATATAAGCAGAGCATTATTTACATTATAAAGCTTTTAAATTGAACTAAACTTATTTTTATAAAGATTTTCTCCCTGCCGCATAAGAAATGAAAATGGTGCGGTCTGTTGAATGTTCCACTACAGAAAAAATCCTCCTCTTTTCAAATGTCATCAGGATGTTTAGTCATCTGAGCAGCGTGACTGGCTAAACAGCTTTAAGGAATTTATAATTTCAGTGCTTAATAACATGTTGACAAATGACTTATCTAATGGGAGGCAAAAACTAGTCGTCTTGTTTCCCCCTCAAAATGTACCCCAAAGAGACTGTGCATTGGCTTCACCCTTGCTTGTTCCCCAGATACTTCCTGCCTTATTTCATCCTGTTCCTGGCTTCATGTAGGGCCTGATCCTGCAGACACTTATCTGGTGTCGTGCTCACTATTAAGTAGTCCTACTGAAGTCATGATCGTAAGCACACCTTGAGGTCGCAAGAGTTGCAGGATCAGGCCTTTTGACTCCAAGCTAACAAAGCATTCAATCACATGCTTAAGTTGTTTGCTGGTTTGGAGCTAAGCTATAGCTCTAATTCTGTCATAAAATGCCTATTGTACAGCACTACCTAACAAAGTGAGTGACATTACATTCCATATTCCTTAGGAAAATATGCTTATGATATGTCCATATTCCTTATGAGAATATTCTTGTGATATGAATATGACATAACTGAGGTGTACTTTATGCAAGATGGGTCTTGTAAGGTATCATTGGAAAGGTTATGATTTACTGAATGGATTATCCAATTTGTTTGCCTGTATCATTTCTGTATCTGAAGTTAGGAATATTAACTATGTGTCTGTATTTCAAATATGTTACTTTGGGTGTCAGCCCTTCAAGTACAACAATGGAAAAGCCAGACAGGACTAATGGGCCATTAGCAGATACAATGGACTGTGAAAGAGCTTAGTCTTCCTGTGGACCCTGAAGACAGCCTACGAGCAATGGCTGCCGCAGCCCTGTAGAGACCGGGCTCCAAGTCTTCTGGTACTGGACACCCCTCCTCCCCTTTTGGAATGCCACTGGTTTTCCACTAGAAGACCAAGGGTTCCCGCCTTACACAAGAGCTATTTTAGGCAGGAGAGTGACATCATCAGGGTTCTCCTCTGCCTCCCCACCCTAAGAGACCCTGAAAAAGACCTGGAAGCAAGAACTGAACTGGGGGAGAGGAGGGAGAAGGATTGAGCCCAAGCTGGAAAGGCTTTTAGCTTGTGAGTAATAATACCTGAGGTGTCATTGTAGCATGGGAGACCAGTGCAGCTGCCTTTCAAGACTTTCTATAATCTGCCTGCAACAATATCTAGGGTGAGAAATTACTATTTGTAACCAATTTCTTTAGTGAAACTAGTTTAGTTTGCATGTTTGGTTTCATTTGCTTAGTAATCTGCTTTGTTCTGTTTGATACCCCTTTTACCTCTTAAAATCTGCCTTTTATAGTTAATAAAATTTGTTTTGTTTAATATTAAACCCAGTTTCTGTAATTTCTAACTTGGGGGGGGGGAGTTGTGCATACCTTCCTCCACATTGAGGGAGGAGGAAGATTTCATAATATATCTTTGGGTCTGCACTCTAAGGGAGGTGGACGCCTGTGTGCTGGGGAAAGTCCCTTAAACTGAGCCTTCCCAGAACTGTTCTCAGTGTCTGTTTCGTTCTGCAGTTGGGTGTGGCCTTGCCTGTGCGTTTGCTAGAGGAGGCTTAATAGCCTAGCTCAGCAAGACAGGTAAAAAGGGCGCCTAAGCTGGCATGACAGGCAGGCTCAGTGGTATCTCAGCATATCAGGTGGCATCCTAAGGGGTCCAACCCATCACAGTTTTTGTTAAAATGCCATTCACTTCAGCGTGAGTCCCATGCATAGATCATTGGCAGGAGGAAATTGAGGAAAAAACTTGTCCCCTAAAATGTAATGTTCTCATTCCATCTAGGCCTATGATCCTGAATTCTGGAAGGGGCTGGAATGAGACTTGCTAGCTGGCTGTTTGGCTGTCTCTCAATGGGTTTTCTGTAGCACCCATCTCCATGTTATCTATGTGCTAAGCAACATGAGTGGAACGAGACTGTTGCCATACAAACCATTTTTATATTTGTATCAAAACATGCAAATGGATTAGGCCATGTGACAAATGCTGCAAAAAAAAGTGAACACTCTACTCTTCAAGTTGGTGTCTATATTATTTCCAAACACAGAAAACCACTCATGCCAGAATACTTACTCCATCAATCTAAATTACATAGGGAAATATGCTGGTACTACAAAAAAGCAGGGAGCTTAACTGAATTCAATGGAGACTTTTCCTCTTTTTTTCATTAGTTAGATATAAATGGTAAGCTTAATAATAATAAAAATACACTGTCATCAGCACTTTTTGCTAATGTACATTGGAAACATTTGTTTTCTACATCCGTTTGTCCTCCAGTCATAGTTCTGGAAAGATTAAACAGAGCTTTGACAACTTTGTCAGTAACCCTCCCCATTCCTCCAAACCTCTTGCTCTTAAATGTATCCTGAGTTAATTTATTATTATCTCTAATTAGGGTAGACAAATCTTGGGTAGTACATTTCTGAATTAAGCACTCCAATTTAAGATAGAGGCTGTGAACATGGGCAGTTGCAGGCAGGTATGGTGACCAGATTTTCAGGAGGGTGCATCAGGCATGTGTGCGTAAGAGAAAGGAAGAGAAAAGGTTACCCACACCTCCCTCTTATTACACAAGAAAATTCCCTACCTTATTGTACATGTTGGAAAGGATTGGCTTAAGGGTTCATGTACAAAAAATACACTAGCTGGAAGACTTCATAATGGAAGGGGAAGGCATCAACATCTGAGAAGCCTGGCTGGGAAATGGTCTTTGAGGTGAACATGCACTCAGCCAGCCTACTCTAATGTTACCAGCTAATTTAGTTGACAGGGCTTGGCCAGGAGTGAGCCACAAAAGTTTGTGTTCTGGAACAAATACTTGTGGAATGTCTGCCTTAACTCTTTCAGATATGTTTGGTAAGTTAACTGGCAATCAGTTAATTCAAGTTACAATAGGACCACAAACTTTAGACTAAACAAAGCCCATGCAACTGCAACTTCAAGAGGGTTGAAAGAGAAAACCTAGAAGCCATAGAATTTTCCATATTTTATTAATTTCCACCCTGACCAAAACCTGATTTCTGGATCTTTCTGGAGGGCTGCAGATTGTTGGCAGCTATCACAGTCTTTGTCATGGTTTATTCCAAGGCATCAGAACATTGTCCTATTGCTATAATATGGTTATTGTGTGAAATCAGTATTTTTATCTTACACCAGAAATTCTCTTTCCTTCTGTGATTTCTGTGCCACCAATGTGGCATCCAATAATACCAGTCTAAGTGCTCTTTAAAGTGGTATGAATCTACAAGGACCTTTTAAATCTGCACTCGTATTTGTTCTAACTTTTCAATAATACTGTGACCCAAATACTGGCTGTACTTACTACACTTTTCAGTCTACACTAGATACAGCAGCAATATACTAGGGTCAAATCCTTTAAAAAATTTGCCTTCAGGAATTTTCTAGAGTCATGCTGCTTTTTTGTATTTTCTGACTCCTATTCAGAAAAATGATAACTTTTCTTAACTCTTTTTGGTTCCATTGCAATAGTTAAAATTGGCAAGATTCATATTTCTATTTATCAGCATTGTATCATGCTATTGAATACTGCTATATATTACAATTCTCTGACAAGAACATAAGTTTCTTGTAACTGACAGCCCCAAAATTAAGCAACAATCAGAATATGGTAAGTACTGAATTGTAAATTCATTTACAGTAAATAACTATGAAAGAAACCTTTTACTCTAGCTCTTTTGGGTATGATCCTGAACCGATGCTATATTTGAAAACCACCAGGAGAATAATTATGTTAGAGCTCTCTCAAGTGTGTTGGGCCTGTTTCTTCATTGCCAGTTATGCAGTCATCTTATACCAATGCAAAGTGAGTACAAAATGCTACCATTATGATTTGGTCATGTCCTGCACTCACTGTGCACTGGTATAAATGACTATACAAGGTGCAAGGTCACAGTGAATTGCAGCCCAATGTTTCATACTTGTCATGCATCACAAAACATCTGGTTTGAAACTCAAACTTCTCCCCCTTCTGTTGTACTTTCCTGCTAAAATATCTTGCTTCCAGCTGCTAGGAGTTTGAATGGTTTAGGTGCTGACTTCTTCATGAGTACTAGTGACAGCTGTTGTGGTTGCCTCCAATCCTCCATTATTACTAGAGGACAGATTAAATATTTAGATGCCAAATTAATCTCTTTTTTGCTGTACACAATCTAAGAGCTGTCCCTGTGGTCCCTCTACAAATTTGGTGTTGAATCATTTGTGGCAGATTAATGTAAATACTCACCTGGGTAGAGGGTTGCAGAATTAAGCCTGCAGTCTCGGTAACACACCCCCTTAATGTTTTTCTCACTCACTGTTTGGGCAATACCAAGAACTACATACCTTAGGTCTCAGAGTAGCAGCCGTGTTAGTCTGTATCCGTAAAAAGAAAAGGAGTACTTGTGGCACCTCAGAGCCTAACAAATTTATTAGAGCATAAACTTTTGTGAGCTACAAGTCACTTCATCGGATGCATATAGTGGAAAATATAGTGGGGAGATTTTATATCCACAGAGAACATGAAACAATGGGTGTTACCATACAGACTGTAACAAGAGTGACCAAGAAAGGTGAGCTATTACCAGCGGGGGGGTGGGGGGGGGTTGAACCTTTTGTAGTGATAATCAAGGTGGGCCATTTCCAGCAGTTGACGAGAACATCTGAGGAACAGCCGGGGGGGGGGGAATAAACATGGGGAAATAGTTTTACTTTGTGTAATGACCCAACCACTCCCAGTCTTTATTCAAGCCTAAGTTAATTGAATCCAGTTTGCAAATTAATTCCAATTCAGCAGTCTCTTGCTGGAGTCTGTTTCTGAAGTTTTTTTGTTGAAGAATTGCCACTTTTAGGTCTGTAATCGAGTGACCAAAGAGAACACTTCAATCTCTTTGGTCACTCGATTACAGACCTAAAAGTGGCAATTCTTCAACAAAAAAACTTCAAAAATACACTCCAACGAGAGACTGCTGAATTGGAATTAATTTGGAAACTGGATTCAATTAATTTAGGCTTGAATAAAGACTGGGAGTGGATGGATCATTACACAAAGTAAAACTATTTCCCCATGTTTATTCCCCCACCCTTGATGTTCCTCAGAACTTCTTGTCAACTGCTAGAAATGGCCCACCTTGATTATCACTACAAAAGGTTCCCCCCCCAACCCCCCCACCCCTCCGCTCTCCTGCTGGTAATAGCTCACCTTACTTGATCACTCTCGTTACGGTGTGTATGGTAACACCCATTGTTTCATGTTCTCTGTGTATATAAATCTCCCCACTGTATTTTCCACTGAATGCATCTGAAGTGACTTGTAGCTCACGAAAGCTTATGCTCAAATAAATTTGTTAGTCTCTAAGGTGCCACAAGTCCTCCTTTTCTTTATACCTTAGGTCTGTGGTACTTGGTATCGGCCAAACAGCTGAAGAGAGGGCTATATAATTCCAGGTGACAATAATGGAGTCTTTATAAATAGGTATTATAGTGTCAACACATAATGATAATGGGGAATATTGTATCCCTTATGCCCCTAACATATCTTCTCTGGCATGATAATCCAGTGTTACTCTGCTAACAAATAACTACTGGGAAATATGTTACATACCCTGAAAGATTAGATATGTCTTCAGAGAAGCAATGATTTTGTACAGCCTGGTTCAAGCATGTAAAAATCCCCAGATTAGATAATTTTGAGGAAGGATCATTTTATCCATACAGAGGTAAAAAATTAAACTCATCCTAACTATGAAGAGTGCTGCCAGGAGAAATCCCCTGTATCTGCCTTTTAGCTCAACACTATCCCAGTGCTGTTCTTTGGTTTTGTCTCCCAGTTTGCCCACTCTGCAGCATCACTCAGCATACTAAGCACTACTAAGCTAACTGGGAGATAAGAGTTGATGGATAGCGTGGAAGTCTTGAGAAAGGAGATAACAGCCTTTACTATAATGGGTGGTTTAGAGGTACACACAGCCGTTCTACTGCCACTGCTATATCTTCTCTTGCCATTTGCTAGGGGAATGGAGACAAGGGGGTAGGAGGTGCTAATCCCCATATGCATATCCTACATACTTCAGTGGAGTTACTCACCTGGAGTAAACGACTGAAAAAATTGGCCCTAACTTTGAGGGCTTTGCTGGTGTTTTGGGGTGGTTGTTTTTTTTTTCCTTTTCCTCCATCCCACTTATTTGGTTCACTGTCTGCATTCTTCTTGTTTTGCAGCAGGGAAGGTTTCCGCAGCATAAGGGAAGTTTTCCTTGATTATTATAACTCCAGCACATAGTTTATCTCAACCATTCACCCATGCTGCCACTTCATGGCCTTCTACCTCCTTCTCTTCTCAACATACATTATGATTTGGGAAAATCTCTTTTCTCATTGTAAAGGCACAATACATATTGACTATCATCCTGTGCCATACCCTTTGACTTTCAGTGCCTCTTCATGAGATGAACACCCAGCTTTAGTTTTTCACAATATCAAAGGAATGATCATACATGGCAAAATCTGTGACACTTCAGCCAGAGAAAACACCAGATTCTGACAATCATGCACTATATTAAAAAAAATCACACAGTTCTAGTTTCTGGGGTTTTTAAAAAAAACTCCAAGCACTTGGCAAGTTTTCTGTAGATCTCAGTTATATACTGCTGACATTTCTGCTGCCCAAGAAATATGGAGGAGGGGTGCTGCTTTATGAATTTGTATGATGAGCAACTGCTTTTCAAACATGTGTGGGTGTGGTTCAAGAGGGAAAAGCAGAGAATCAAATTTTCTGTTTTCCAACCAGACTGTAAGTTATAGTTTATACTGCATTTTAATCAAATGGGGCAGGCTGATGTTCTCTTTTCAAGATTGAATTCTCCTCAGAAAGTCAGTGTTAAATAATCCTTAAGTTTTCATTTTTGCAATTACTTTGAGTCTAATATTAAATGACTTGTTCAGATGTCACATTGATACAGGGTATGTGTGTCATCATTTGGACAGAGAATAATTGGATTCATATCTTTGTTATGTTTTCAAATTGCTAGGTCAGATTTGGGTCTCATGCTATAAATTCTTCAACCCTGGTTCAAGTAAAAGGAATGTGACAGATTTAATACCTAGAATAAGTTATTAACTGCAAGGATGCATAAAACAGTCACATTGCTGAAAACAGAGAAGTCTATACCACTCATGGGTTTTGAAAATTTTAAAAAGGAATTTTATTTTTTGTTTCTTGTGGTTCTTCTAAATATTTTTCTTGATTAACTGCCTTAATTTGTGCAGAACTTGAAGCTGATGTGCCCATAAATATGATCTTCTGTTACCCTTCATCGTACAGCAACTATTTTTGTTGGGGTTAGTGTTCCCCAGCAAATTAAGTGCTTAATTTATACAGGAGAAAGGAATTTGTTCACACATGATGAAGCTGGCATTAAACCACCACTCACTGTAAATGGAAAGTGATATGGAACTAAGGACCATGTGCAGAGAAAGGAGAGATTCTGGGGATGGTTGCATGTAATCAGTTGGGCTATAGGCAGTTTCTTGGTTTAACAAAGCTCTCCAAATATTTGAGTGTTCCCTCTCACATAAACTGGTAAGTTACATTGCTATCTCTCATTCAGATAGCAGTGTATTACATTTCTGTTGCTTTTGGGGCTTAAGGGTTGGACCCTGATTAATCCACAAGAGACTGAAGAATACTGAATTTAACTTCTTGTGACATATACTGACTGAACATTTAGGAACCCACCCTGAAAGTAAGACCGTGGATCAACTTAACAGTCTTTCCATCTACTTTTTTCATCAATACATTATACATTAGATTGCTGAATCATGTGCCTTAAACACATATATAGGTTCTCTGTATTCAACAGTGGGTAATCATTTGGGGTACAATGCCTCTCCACTTGGAAAAAAGGTTTTGCTTTTTTGAAGCTCCATGAACATAACCAGCCCTTAGAAAGTTATTTTCTGTACAATGGTGAAGCATATGGCTCAAGTGGGATTATTAAACAACCACAATGAGATCTGCCTCAATAATTCAACTAATTCAGGTCGTGTGTACTAGTGTACACAAGCAAGGGTTTGCAAATGTAGCTAGAACAGCAAACCCTCCTAGTGGAGACACAGCTTATGCTGGCAAAAGTTCTTTTGCAAGTACAGCTTAGACCAGTTCCTTGAATGAAATAAACTATACTGGCAAGAACACTTTTTTTGTCAGCATAGATTCTAAGGCCAGAAGGCACCACTGTGGTCAACTAGTCTCACCTCCTGGCATAACACAGCCATAGAATTTCCCTGAAATAATTCCTGTTTGAATGACTGCATATGTTTTAGAAAAACATCCAATCTTGATTTTAAAATTGCTAGCAATGAAAATCTACCAAAACTTTTGGTAAATTGTTCCAATGGTTAATTTCCAGTCTGAATTTGTCTAGCGTCAACTTCCAACCATTGGATTGTATTATCTGCTAGACTGAAGAGACCATTATGAAATTACAATAGGATGACTGAAAAACTGGTTGAAAGAGTATTCAAAGGGTAGTTATCAATGGTTCACTATCAAACTGAGGGGCACGTATCTAGTAGGGTCCAGCAGGAGTCTGTCCTGAATCCGGTACTATCTAATATTTTCATTAATGACTTGGAAAATGGAGTGGAGAGTATGCATATAAAATCTTTGGAGGACACCAAGATGAGAGGGGTTGCTAGCAGTTTGAAGGACAGGATCAGAATTCAAAATGACTTTGCCAAATTGAAGAATTGGTCTGAAATTACAAGATGAAATTCAATAAAGGACAAGTAAAAAGTACTACGCTTAGGAAGAAAAAATCAAATGCACAACTACAAAATGGGGAATGACTTGCTAGGTGGTAGTATTCCTAAAAAATATATGGGGATAATAGTGAATCACAAATTGAATATGAGTCAACGATTTGCTGCCGTTGTTAAAAAGCCTAATATCATTCTGGGCTGTATTAACAGGAGTGTGGTATGTAAGAGATACGAAGTAATTGTCCCACACTACTCAGCACCAATGAGGCTATTACCAGCAGCTCACCTTAAGTGATCACTCTCGTTACAGTGTGTATGGTAACACCCATTGTTTCATGTTCTCTATGTATATAAATCTCCCCACTGTATTTTCCACTGAATGCATCCGATGAAGTGAGATGTAGCTCACGAAAGCTTATGCTCAAATAAATTTGTTAGTCTCTATAGTGCCACGAGTACTCCTTTTCTTTTTGTGGATACAGACTAACACGGCTGCTACTCTGAAACCTGTCCTTAAAGAGGACAGTGATCAATGGTTCTCCGTGTCCACAGAAGGTAGGACAAGAAGTAATCAGCTTGATCTGAAGTGTTAGCCAACATATATGTTTTGTATTAGAGTTATTATAATAATATTGTACACATTATATCCTACATGAATACTGGGTAATTATGCCAAGTCAGACAGCTGTGAATTGTATTATGCTTTCCCCCAAAATGCTCTTCACTCATGCTAAGGTATATCCCATAACACTTTGCAATAGGTGAACTATCCTCTTGGCACAGGCAATACGAAACCTGTTAGAAGCAAAATGTATGAATAGTATGTCTTGATACAGTTAGGGGATGCTCCAGCAGCTCACTGACACCTGGAATGTGGTATCTAAAGCAAAGATAAGGAGAGTACAGGACAGTACAGACAAGCTGGGATACTGGTACAGACTGGTAAGTTGAATCTTGGGTGACATATTAGCATGATATTAGCTTGTAAACAATTACAGTGTAAATACAGGAAGTCTTGAGTACATATTTTGAAGTAGACCTACTATCTAAGGTGAAGGCTGAAAGGTTGCTTCCTGAGAGGGGTAGAATGTATGATTCCTTTTCATGTTGTACTGCTTTGTCTCTGACTAACAAACTGACTAAGCTTGTATAGTTGGTCTGTTCAATATTTTTAATATTGAACCATGAACGTAGCCAAGCGATTGGCTATTCCTAGTTTACAGCAGCAAGGGAGATTTAGGTTAGATATTAGGAAAATCTTTCTAGCTATAAGGATAGTTAAGCACTGGAATAGGCTTCCAAGGGAGGTTGTGGGATTCCCCATCATTGAGGTTTTGAAGAACAGGTTAGACATACACCTGTCGGGGTGGTCCAGGTACATGTGGTCTGCCTCAGCACAGGGGGCTGTACTAGATGATCTCTCAAGATCCCTTCTAGCCCTATATTTCTATGACACCATCTCAGTAGTACTTCCGGATAGTCCTTGGAATGGTCTCTGCTGTTGAACCAGAGAAGAGCTGATCATCAATCCCATAACGTTACTTAAATTGGGAAAGCCTGCAGGAGACCTGTAAACAACGTGGACAAAATAAAAAGCACTTCTTTGTGAGATCTTCTATTAGATGTTGTGTAATCTAATAAAATAGAACTGAATTACTTGGAGGAGAATATCCTGCTAGATAGAGCTGAAAAAATTTACAAAGCTATCATGAAAGCCTCTGAAATACAGTCCAGCCTAACTGAAAAGGGCACTCCTCCTTAAATTATTTAGTGATCATAACACATGATGACGGTGGATTATCCTTCAGGGAGTGTTCTCATGAGGCCCTTCATGCTGCCCACACAGGAGCCCTATTTGCTTTCTTTATAGTTTTGCTGTGAATAGATTTGGCATTTGATCTCATGTATTCATTAATTATTATTATTATTATTATTAATTATTTGTTTCACACAGGAGAGGTTGTCACTGCCAACACATCTGAAAGAGCCCATTAGACACCAGCCAGATAGTCACTCATGACCGAGGCAGATGGTTGGGAGGTTTTCTTTTTACACCCTTTGTGACAGGACTATGGTCACTGGGTAGCGAGACAACGGTGAGTGATATGATTATGTCTTAACTTTTTTATCATGCTCCCTGTGCTTTCCTACAATGTAATGAATACACAAATGACATCATTGTGGCTAAGGGTCTGTCACAAAGTGATAAATGAAAGGAAATTTTAAAGTTAAGGCTGCCATGCCATCTTTAACTCACCCTTTTGTGCCGGGATCTCAGAGCAGTGGGTGATGTTTTGTATCCTATAAATCACCACCAGTCAGCATTCTGCATTTCCCTCTGTTCTCAAACCCTCTTATTTTGCTAAGAGTCATTTTTTAGTTGCCTTAAGAGCCCTGGGAATTTCTGACTGGCTGTTCAGCAGCTATTTTTATACCTGGTGGAACATTCCAGTATGACACATCCACCGCACAAGGGATTTTCTCTCTCACTTAAAAGGAAAGTCTGTCTAACACAAAAACTCAGACATAATAACTGCAAAATAAGAAATCATTTACCCTGTAGAACAGTAAGGATGAATACCCTTTCCCTGGTTTGGGTAAGCTGTGCTCCCCCTTCTTCTTTGCTGGTGTACTGAGAGCTCCCCCTCCTGTTTCAATCTACATTAGCCATTGTATTTGGGGACTTGACTACAGCCATCTGTTTCTTCCTCCACAGCCAGCAGAAGATCCATCTCCATCACAGTTCCTGCTTCCTCGGTCTCATTCCCCTTTACCCTTGGGCCCCTTCCGTCTCCCTAACATAAACTCAGAAGACTAACGGCCTTGTGATGCCTTCCCTTGTCTTCTCTGTCATTGTACCCTCCCCCCTCTCTCCACCACTGTTGGTTCCATGACATTTCTCCCTTCCCCTGACTTTCTAATGTGTTGGGATTCCCCTATCCTAGTTCACAGGTTGGTGGAAGGATCAGAAAGTGGCAACAAATCATATTAAAAACATAGGACTGGAAGGAACAGCCTGGGTCATTGAGTTGAGTCACCTGCTATCACAGGCAACCACATCATATAATCTCTTTCATAAACTTATCGAGCTCCACCTCAAAACCAGGTAGGTTTCTTGATCCCACTACTCCTATTGGAAGGCTGTTCCAGAGCATCGTGCCTCTGATCGTTAGGAACCTTCTAATTTCCAGCCTAAATTTACTCATGCACAGTTTATACCCATTTGTTCTTCTGCCAACATCGTCCTTTAGCTTAAACAGCTCTTCTCCCTTTCTGGTACTTACCCTTTTTATCTATTTATATAGAGAGCCATCATACCCCCTCTCAGTCTTCTTTAGGAGCACAGACAAGGAGAGGGGAGTGACTCCCATTTAGAGGGGTGACAGAATGGGATGGTGTAAGCTGCTAGCCTCACTCCTCAGCCCAGGAAAGAACCAGTGCCACACCCAGAATCTCTTCAGGCCACCATTTATCAGTGGCACCAGCAGTTTTTAGCAAATCCCCAAAATAAAAACAGTTCAACAAAAATGCACTAGCGAACCAATCCCCCGACCCAGGAGCTTCCTTGCTAGAGCCTCTCTATTCCTGTCAGCTCTTTCCCCGTCCTCCTACAGGGCACCTGCCACAGGAGTCAACCTGTTTCCTGTAGCTCTTCTTTCCCAAATTAGCTCTTTTACCCTCAGTCGGAATCAGGTGCTCGTCAGGCAAACATCTGATCCCTTGCAAACTACCAGTCCCCAACCTGTCCTTAATGGGGCTCTTCCTCAGAACAGGACTGGCTTCCATCTTAGAAAATTTCAATTTCCCATCCATCGGTCGTCAAACAAAGATCCCTTGTATGCCTCTGCTCATTCGGGTTGTTGAATGGGAAATCTATTATCAAGTCTATTTGTTTGGCTGTGGTTTTTCTGGTGAAAACTCAACTACAATCAAATTAGCTGATGAAAGGCTAGGAAACACACAGGAAGACCCAACCAGCCTGCCATGGACTGGCCCACCGATGGGGGGGAACAGGGGACAATTGCCTAGGGGCCCCAGGTGGGCCCCAGGGCTCCTAGGGGTGCATGACTGCTCCAGGCCCCATGCTTTGGGGGGGCCTGCAGATGGCGCAATTGGCCAGTGCGGTTGGTCCTGGAAGTGACGGGCGGTCCCGGAAGTGACAGATTCATCACTTCCGCCCCGGCCTTCCCCCATTGACAGCCCTGGCCCTGGCCCTGGGACCCGGAATTGCTGTCGGTGGGCCTGGCCGTGTGACCTCAACAAGCTAGAGCAGTGAGGTCATTACACAATGAGAGGTGATGTGGTAGTAATACACATAGAGTGGTATTTTCAGAAATGCTCAGCATAGTTGGCTCTGCTGCCACTGAAGTTAATGGTAAAACTCCCATTCCCTTCAGTGGAAGTAAAGTTTGGAAAATCACACTGATAAAGTTCTATGCTCAAGGAGAGGAATAAATAGCACACATACATAATGGGAAATGTTAATGTCCTATGACATCTCACCCATAGCATTCGAGTAAGTTTATTTGCATTGTGACACCTACGTATTATTTAATGTTGTTATTTTTATGTAACCAAGCACTAGCTATTGCAGAGAAAATGTGGAATGGCGACGATAGACCGTGACAAGGGAAGTTGTCAATGAATTGAGCTCAATCTTAAGGCGTGAGCCACAAAGTGAAAATATTTGGGAACTGCCATTATAAAATAAAAGGCAACTCATGCTCAAGAAAGTTTCTACTCGGGTCTCCCCAAAATAAATACATTTACAAAGCAATCATGGTTGAATTTGGAATGTTGGCAGTTGGTTTATTTAAAAAGCTGTGGGAAAAGCTCCAGTTATTTTTGGGGTTTGGCCACCTGGATTGAAATTCACTAAAGACTGAAGTTCTAAATTTTATCTTAAAAAAAAAAAAACGAACCCGCAAACATCAGGGAGGGAGAAGAGCTATTTAAACTGAAGGACAAAGTTGGCAGAAGAACAAATGGGTATAACTGGCCATGAGTAAATTTAAGATGGAAATTAGAAGGTTTCTAACCACCAGAGAAGTGAGGCTCTGGAACCGTCTTGGAACAGGGGTTCGTTTCATATTTATTTGATGTATTGAAGGTGGTTTTCATGATGTCATCCAGATAGTTTAAACAAACTGTTTGTGTATAAGGTTAACAAGCTGCAATAGTAACAGAACCAGTGTGGGATTATATTAGAGCTAATTTGATCAATTACTTTAAGTTGCAGAGGTCTCTAGATGAGACAGAAGCCAGTGTACACACTTTGGCAGATGAAGAATCAGTGCAGTCAACACATGCCAGGAAGGTAATGAACATTCTTTCAAACTTCATTTTTCATCCAGTGGAGAGAAGAAGATGACTAATCCCAGTCACTGCTACTCAGAGCAGCCAAAATGATAACTATAAATAATAATAATAAAAAACCCACAGTTTAAATGCAATAGAAAACTATGCCATCATTATTTTGCCTTTCAAATGATGGTGTTGAACCTTGAATTTTCATTCAGATTTACCCTAGAGTGAATTGCGTTTCCTTTATTTTAAACAACTTCTGAATTAAAAGATTCCTGAGCACATTCTTGATATATTGCTTCATAGATTCCAAGGCCAGAAGGGATGATTGTCTGGCTTTGCTGGAAGGACAGGAGACCCTGCATGTGGTTTAGTCAGACTGCAACTTTATTCCTCAATGTTTGGGAGTGCCTGGCAGATAACAGTGTACAGTGCAGGTAATTCCATGGGCTGCTGTCAGCTCTGCCTCTTTACCCATCCTGCTCCCCAGACAATCCACTGCTGGAACCCCACTATCCCCCTTGAATGAGGGTTAAGGGGGGCGGTATCAGTCATAGGAGCTCCAAACCCCCATTTCTGTTCCTTTAAAGAATACCTTCTTTAAATCCTTTATCAATCCATTTTATCTGATCACCGTATCCTTTCCCTATGGAGTACCTGCACAGGACCCGTGCTTACAAGAGCTTAACCCCTGTTTCATGTTCACTCCAGATAAGCACCCAACCCACTATGGGGAAGGCAAAAAAACAAACAAACCCACTGCCTTGGCCAATCTGGCAGTGAGGAGAAAAAGTCTTTCCAGCCCTGTGAGAGAGGAGCGACTGGCATAAGGCCTACAGCGGATCATGACAAAATCTGCTCTTTAATCATTACTTCCATGGGCAGGAGGGTTAGCACTGCTCCGCCTGATCCAAGTAAAAGAGGGCTTTTCCTGCACCGTCAAAGACCTAAATAGTCCCCCCGTCTCTTCCACTTACCTGGGGGGAATGGGTTAGCGGCTCCACACTGACCTGCTCTGAAGCTGCCTCAGCCAGTCACTCTGGCTCTATCACCCTCACAGGGGCCACACACTTTTCCCTACAAGTCAGACAACAGCACCCACTGCATAATGTGCAGCGGGGTCATTGTCCAGCTATGCTGGAAAGACAGAAGACCCTGGATGTGATTTAATTAGGCAGCAACTTTATTCCTAAAAGTCTGGGAATGCCTGGCATATACAAGTGTACAGTGCAGGTGATTCCATAATCATTTACACATAGCCGGAAGGGAGAGTGGGAGTGGGCACTGCTGTCAGCCTGGTCCCCAGCCAAGCTGCTGCTGGGACCTCTCCCCCGCATCCAAATGAGGGTTCAGGGAGACTATAAAGGAGAAAGGGTTGGCTCCCTGCCATACCAGTCAGAGGAGTCCACCACCCCCATTTCTGCTCCTTTAAAGAATACCGCCTTTAAATCCTTTACCCATCCATTTTATCTGATCACCATATCCCTTCCCTATGGAGTACCTGCACTGGACATTTGTTACAGGGAGATGCCGGCAATGAGCGTGGCTGCCTCCCCAATCCCTCGCTGGGTTCCCAGACATCTGGTAATGTCTCTTTAATATTGGCCACAATATGAACAATTCTGGTGCCTTTTTGCTATGTCCAGATGAAAAATTACCAACCCCCCTTTGCCATCTATGCATTTGGCTACCTCCCTATTCACATACCCCCTAGCTTTGTGGACTTGACAGGGCTTCACAGCTCCCCACCACACCCTGCATTGCAACACGTCTGATCAAATAATTTACTCCTAGGAGAAGTTCCACTATCTGCCCCAAGTCCCTCTTAGCTCTGATCATTAAGTGCACCCCTGGATGCATTCCCAAATCTTTTTCCCAGAGTGAACGACAATCATAGCTGGTGCCTGTTTATGGTCCACCACAGTGTACAGAAGGGGCATTAGCTGGTCCCATAACATAGAATCATAGAATATCAGAGTTGGAAGGGACCTCAGGAGCTCATCTAGTCCAACACCCTGCTCAAAGCAGGACCAATCCCCAACTAAATCATCCCAGCCAGGACTTTGTCAAGCCTGACCTTAAAAACTTCTAAGGAAGGAGATTCCACCACCTCCCTAGGTAACACATTCCAGTGTTTCACCGCCCTCCTTGTGAAAAAGTTTTTCCTAATATCCAACCTAAACCTCCCCCACTGCAACTTGAGACCATTACTCCTTATTCTGTCATCTGCTACCACTGAGAACAGTCTAGAGCCATCCTCTTTGGAACCCCCTTTCAGGTAGTTGAAAGCAGCTATCAAATCCCCCCTCATTCTTCTCTTCCGTAAACTAAACATCCCAAGTTCCCTCAGCCTTTCCTCATAAGTCATGTGTTCCAGTCCCCTAATCATTTTTGTTGCCCTCAGCTGGACTCTTTCCAATTTTTCCACATCCTTCTTGTAGTGTGGGGCCCAAAACTGGACACAGGACTCCAGATGAGGCCTCACCAGTGTCGAATAGAGGGGAGCGATCACGTCCCTCGATCTGCTGGCAATGCCCCTACTTATATATCCCAAAATGCCATTGGCCTTCTTGGCAACAAGGGCACACTGTTGACTCATATCCAGCTTCTCGTCCACTGTAACCCCAAGGTCTTTTTCTGCAGAACTGCTGCCTAGCCACTCGGTCCCTAGTCTGTAGCGGTGCATTGGATTCTTCCGTCCTAAGTGCAGGACTCTACACTTGTCCTTGTTGAACCTCATCAGATTTCTTTTGGCCCAATCCTCCAATTTGTCCAGGTCCCTCTGTATCCTATCCCTACCCTCCAGCGTATCTACCTCTCCTCCCAGTTTAGTGTCATCTGCAAACTTGCTGCTAGGGTGCAGTCCACGCCATCCTCCAGATCATTTATGAAGATATTGAACAAAACCAGCCCAAGGACCAACCCTTGGGGCACTCCACTTGATACTGGCTGCCAACTAGACATGGAGCCATTGATCACTACCCATTGAGCCCGACAATCTAGCCAGCTTTCTACCCACCTTATAGTCCATTCATCCAGCCCATACTTCTTTAACTTGCTGACAAGGATACTGTGGGAGACAGTGTCAAAAGCTTTGCTAAAGTCAAGGAACAACACATCCACTGCTTTCCCTTCATCCACAGAACCAGTTATCTCGTCATAGAAGGCAATTAGATGAGTCAGGCATGACTTGCCCTTGGTGAATCCATGCTGACTGTTCCTGATCACTTTCCTCCCCTCTAAGTGCTTCAGAATTGATTCCTTGAGGACCTGCTCCATGATTTTTCCAGGGACTGAGGTGAGGCTGACTGGCCTGTAGTTCCCAGGATCCTCCTTCTTCCCTTTTTTAAAGACGGGCACTACATTAGCCTTTTTCCAGTCGTCCGGGACTTCCCCCGATCACCAGGAGTTTTCAAAGATAATGGCCAATGGCTCTGCAGTCACATCCGCCAACTCCTTTAGCACTCTCGGATGCAACGCATCCAGCCCCATGGACTTGTGCTCGTCCAGCTAAATAGTCCCGAACCACTTCTTTCTCCACATGCCCCTTCTCCCATGCCCACTCAGGACTGCTTCACCACTGAGGCCCAGCTGCACACCTCCAGACAACCTGGAAGCCTGCTTATGCTCTTAGTAAACAATCCAGTGCCCGAAGACCCACACCAGCCCTCAGCCTGGCCCATCTGTCAGCATCTGGAACACAAAGATAAAGGAAAATTAAGACTGATTCCTCACCTGGGGTCTCATTTATCCTTTGTGTGCTTCAAAATGCCAATGCCCAAATGCCTGAATTGCACTAGCTCCAAATCCCAGGTGGGCCGCTGCTGTTGAGCCCAATCCTGAATGAGTGGGACCAAAGTTCATGTGCTGGAAGCCCCAACCTCATTCATCCCTGTCTTAAAATTGTAACAAAATGGTAGTTTGGGAGGGAACTCCCATCACCAAGAATCAAGAGGAGTCCATCCCTCCCTGGCCCTATTTCCATGTATGCTCTCACAGCCTCCACAAGGCAGGCATGGGCTTGCCAACTTCCTGTAGAATAATACACTCACCCCGGCCTCCTTGATCCATCTTTGACCTCCCCCAGTCACCCCACCCAATGTATATCCCTCAATTCCAGAGTCCTGCCAGAAGAGTCCTTACAGGACCCAGGTACTAGTTCTCTGATCTTAAAAGCTCCAAAAAATGCTACCAGAAATGTCATCCTGAACAAAGCCACCTCTTGTTCACTATGATATATGGGCTTTAGATCTAAACCAGATTCCTAAGGATATTAACACCAATGGGACAACATGTATCCTCTCTAGGGCTGGTACTTTGAGATCACTCCACTAGAAACCTCCAAACTAAAATCCAGAAATTACCTTGGCTGCTTAATGTGCAATGAGGTCATTATGATTATATAGTCTGAGCTCCTGCATAACACAGGCCATAGAACTTCCTCAAAATAATTCCTAGAGCAGATCTTTTAGAAAAACATCCAATCTTGTTTTAATAATTGTCAGTGATGGAGAATCCACCACAACCCTTGGTAAATGGTTCCAATGATTAATTACTCTCACTGTTAAAAAAATTACACCTTATTTCTAGTCTGAATGTGCCTAGCTTCAACTTCCAACCATTGGATAACTCTTCCTTTCTCTGCTAGATTGAAGAGCCCACTAAATTTATTGCTCATGTAGGTATTATAGACTATAATTAAGTCACCCCTTAAATTCTTTGTTAAGCTAAAAAGATTGAGCTCCTTGCATTTGTCGCTTTAAGGTATGTTTTCTAATCCTTTAATTGTTCTTGTGGCTCTTCTCTGAACCTTCTCTAGTTTATCCTTCTAGGTCATTGATACAAATCTTAAATAGCTCAGGGTTGAGCACCAATCCCGGTAGGACCTCACTGGAAACACACCTGCTTGATGATGATTCCCCATTTACAAATACATTTTGAGACCTAACAGTTAGTCAGTTTTTAACCAATGTAATGTCTGCCATGTTAATTTTATATCTTTCTAGGATTTTTTGTTTGGTTTTTTGTTTTTTTCACAGCATCAAGTAAATTGAAAGAAATTCCCTATAAACATTTTTTTGACTTTCCTGTGACAGTTGAACTGTTGCAAAATTCAGGAGGATCAAGTCTGCAATCATCCCATAAGGAAAACTCTCAGGGAAGAGAGTGGGAGTTATATCTGAAAGAAGATTGTAATGGGCTTGATCCTATATTTGGAGCCTCGTGTTGCAAATCTTACATACACAAAACTCCTGTTGACTGCAATAGGAATTTTTGTTTGCATTAAAACTGCAAGATTGCGCCACTGGCCTTTGAAACATTTTAAAAAAAAACAAACAAAATTGTCTACCATTAATATTGAATCTGTTTCAAAACAATTATAGAGAAATAAACTTTGTTAGAATCCAAACATGCTTTAAAATGAGAAATGTGTCTTATGAAAAACAAGACAAAATATGCAAAAACCTATTTTACCCATCCAATAATATACTTATATATACAATAATTTAACCTTATCAGTATAATAATTGACTGAGTAAAACCCTGAAGACTACATGTTTTGCATTTTTTAAATAATGCATGTAATAATGTTACCATTCTAACAAAAGAGCATTATACATATTTGTTTAATTTCTGAACATAAAGAGAAAACTATTGACAACAAATACCAATGGAACTGCTAATTGTCTGGAAATGTCTAGCTGGCAAAGTTCAATCCCAGTTTCATTTGTTTTGCCAGTCAGATATTCTATGCCAAATTATTTTAGACCCAGAAAGCCAAAGTACATGTGCAAAATAGCCAGTGAACGCTTACATCTGTGAATCCAAATCTGGAATCTATGAAAGCAAATAGGCATTTATGTATCTAAATTCCCAATGTGCATATAATGCCCTGATTTATATGTACAATTGCTATAAATGAGCAAATTGTACATTAATTTGAGTGTAAAAGTGGGCTTCTACTTCTTAAAAAAGTGACACTTTTTGAATTGTTGATTCACTTTATTTATGTAACACTAAGATAACAGTTAACACATTTTAAATGTTTGATCCTCTTTGGTTATAAATCTGATGTCTTCAGTGAGTAGAGAAACATGGTGTCTTTTGCGGATTGATGGGAAGATTTTAAAATGATCAAATTACATGGTAATACAATAGAGTATTAAAGTAAAAATTCTCCCTATTCAAGGTTTTGTTGTCCAGAATCGGTCAGCCTTTAAAGCTCTTCAATTATGAAAATTCTACAGTGTTGTTGTTCACAACTTTTTTGGTATCTTCGTGGTGCAGTTGCCTTTGCATTGTGTTATTTTTGAACAGAGATCAAGCTTTTGTTCTGTGCAGAAATCCTTCAGCTCACCAAGCACATTGATTTCTGCTGTGTATATTTTAATCCGCATTTCAAGAGTAAAGATGGTCCTGTTGTAGACTGTATTGTCCTCATCTTCATCCATTACATCTCCCACTGCTTTTTCAATGTGAGCTCCAATAAGTGCCCTTTCATTCCAGTCTACTCTCAACTCCTCAAAAACTAGCAAATTATATGCAGTTCTAGTATATTTGGCAGCAGGTGGCCATCAGGCATGCAGCAGATCAGGTCATTAAGATGCTGCAGTGTGGATTCTCTGTTGCCAGAGAGAACAGGAACTTGTCATTGTATAATCAAAACCCACAGTTGGTGCAACATTTCTCAATTGTCATAGATAGACTTTACTACATTCCAAATAGCAGCTACCCACTGCAATCAAGCAAGTTGATATATTTTGCTAGCACTGTTAAACTATCAACAATTTGGCTAACAGAAATGTCATGAAATGCTGACAGTAAACTGTTTTAATGATCTCAGCACTGGATTTTTTTGCATACAAGGAGGAAATAATCCCTTTAGATAGATTTTCCTGAACAGGAGACTAGAAACTCAGCAAGTGTCTATAGTATCTTACTGGACACTTAGTGTCACTAGATGGTGCAACTGAAGATAGTTTTGCTAGTTCTGTTTTATCTGAATATACAGGAGTCCATACTTGAAGAAACGCTTATTGTCAGCTGTAGTGCAGTATTTTCTAAGATGCTGAGCATAATCTCATTGACTTTCAGTAGACTTAGGCTCTTAAATCACTTTTGAAAATGGGACTTAAGCTCCTTCATCACTAACTTGTATTTCAAAATTTTATCACTAGCTTCTCTATGAATTATTCTTAGGTGCACCTGCTTTCTATGTGTTATACACACAAAGAGAGGGAGAGAGAAAGAGAGAGAGATTACATGATGCCAAAATATTACAGTTTCCACTTACAAAGTTTCCATCTGACTGTTATATTGGTGTATGGGGGACTTACCAGCAAGTCACTTAAGCAGGGGTCGGTCCTGGGGCTGGTTTTGTTCAACATCTTCATTAATGACCTGGAGGATGGTGTGGATTGCACCCTCAGCAAGTTCACAGATGACACTAAACTGGGGTGTGAGGTAGATACACTAGAGGGTAGGGATAGGGTACAGAATAACCTAGATAAATTGGACGATTGGGCCAAAAGAAACCTGATGAGGTTCAATAAGGACAAGTGCAGAGTCCTGCACTTAGGATGGAAGAATCCCATGCACTGCTTCAGGCTGGGGACCGACTGGCTAAGCAGCAGTTCTGCAGAAAAGGACCTTGGGATTACAGTGGATGAGAAGCTGGATATGAGTCAGCAGTGTGCCCTTGTTGCCAAGAAGGCTAATGGCATATTGGGCTGCATTAGTAGGAGCATTGCCAGCAGATCAAGAAAAGTGATTATTCCCTTCTACTCGGCACTGGTGAGGCCACATCTGGAGAATTGTGTCCAGTTTTGGGCCCCCCACTACAGAAAGGATGTGGACAAATTGGAGAGAGTCCAGCGGCGGGCAACAAAAATGATTAGGGGGCTGGGGCACATGACTTATGAGGAAAGGCTGAGGGCATAGGTGCCGCCTCTGTGGGTGCTCTGGGGCTGGAGCACCCATGGGGAAAAATTGGTGGGTGCTCTGCACCCACAGGCAGCTCCCCACCCCATCACACCACCCCACCCCATCTCAACTCTGCCTCCTCTCCTGAGCACGCTGCGTCCTGCTTCTCCCCCAGTTCTCAGCGCTTCCTGCTGTGAAACAGCTGTTTCGCGGCAGCAAGCACTGGGAGGGAGGGGTGAGGAGGGGGAACGCGGCGCACTTGGGGAAGAGGCGGGGCTGGGATGGGGATTTGGGGAAGGAGTCCAATAGGGGCAGGGCAAGGGCGGAGTTGGGGCAGGGGGGGCACGAGCACCCACCGGTGCCAGGAAAAGTTGGTGCCTATGGCTGAGGGAACTGGGCTTGTTTAGTCTGCAGAAGAGAAGACTGAGGGGGGATTTGATAGCAGTCTTCAACTCCCTGAAGGGGAGTTCCAAAAAGGATGGAGCTCAGCTGTTCTCAGTGGTGGCAGATGACTGAACAAGGAGCAATGGTCTCAAATTGCAGTGCGGGAGGTCTAGGTTGGATATTAGGAAACACTACTTCACTAGGAGGGTGGTGAAGCACTGGAATGGGTTACCAAGGGAGGTGGTAGAATCTCCATCCTCAGAGGTTTTTCAGGCCTGGCTTGACAAAGCCCTCGCTGGGATGTTTTAGTTGGTCTTGGTCCTGCTTTGAGCAGGGGGTTGGACTAGATGACCTCCTGAGGTCTCTTCAAACCCTAATCTTCTATGATTCTATGGTTCTAACCTCTGAATGCCTTAGTTTGCTGTCTCTCAAATGTGTATTATCAGACCTACCTTATGAGGGTTATTGTGAGTCTTAATAAAGAACAGGGAATGAAGATCTTCTTATGCTATTGATCCAATTAGTAATTTGTAAAATTTGTTTTTATGTGGACTGTGGCCACATATGTTGGCTCAATCAATTTCTGATGGTCGTTACTACATTCCAGTGTTTGTGATAACTGCTGAGACTAAACTGTTTCTGATGAATCACTAAAGTTGTTTCTGTGTTTTTGCTTGTCTGTTAGGACATCAATATGGGGCAGAGTTAAGGTTATTTGGTATTGCACAGACAATACATTCCAATACATGGCTGAATGTTAACTGTGGGATCAGAACCAAATAGTTATATTTAGTGGTTAGGTACTGCGTTAGGTACTGCATATTATTTTTTAATTATATATGTAATGTTCTATGTTCTGTGGATAAGCACTTGGTAACCTTTATTATTACATAGCAAAGTTTGTGTAATTATTATTATATAGTTATAGCATTAAAAGTTTGCATTGCCATTATTGGTAAAAGAAATATCCTAGCAGACTATTTGCTGTGTCTTAAAAGTAATGAAGCATTCAGATCACATGTGGAAATAAAGGTAGAATGAGTCCCGTGACATTTGTTACTGCTCTTGGAGATTAAGAAGCTTCTTAGTGAGTCTGACAGACAGTGGAAACAGATGGTTCTCACATAATCATAAATTATTATTTTGATTATCACTAGCATGGCAGTGATTTATTACAATTTGTCATCATGAATAATGTCAAACAATAACATATTCAAATATAATAAAATATGATCCAGAATGGAATCTAGGGTAGGGTGACCAAACAGCAAATGTGAAAAATCAAAACAGAGGATGGTGGGTAATAGGAGCCAATATAAGAAAAAGACCCAAAAATCTGGACTGTCCCTATAAAATCGGGACATCTGGTCACCCTAATCTCGGGCCACTGCCATTTGCACCTAAAAGAAGATAAACTGAAGCTGGTTAGACAAATTATTCTAAAGCTAATACAACAAAGTCAAAACCACACACCCACAACATCCCCGTAAGTGGAAACAAAGCCAAACGGTCCTTGAATATCTCAGGTAACAACCAAGAAGTCACATTAACAGATGGACCATTGTCAGTAAGCCATTTGTTACTCAGTAGGCATTTCCTGACTCTCAAAAAGCATAATGAAATGCAGTAAGACTGAACATAAAAATATAGTACTAGTTACAAAGCAAATGCTAGCATCCCCAATATCAGTTTCCCTAGTTAATTAGGGTGGTTAATTATAGTTTTTATTTTAGGATGCAGTGTTATGCAGCCTATTTCACCTAGATTTGAAACTAATGACAGGAAAGGAAATATTACATTTTTTACCAGCTCTGTATACTCAAGGTCATTTGGGAGAACTTTTGTTAGTGTATCATTAGTTTACAATAGGCTCATATAATCCCCAGATGTACTTCATATTGTACAGCTATGTTACAGGTAGACTCTCAAAAGTGTCTAAGTCAGTTAGGAGCACATGTTTAATTGAAAGCCAATAGCACTTGTGCTCCTAATGCCTATAGGCAATTTTGAAAATTTCCTCCTAAGACAAAGTCTTTTCCTAAAGGACATTAGAATCTAAATTAGACTAAAGAAATGTTTAGAGATAACCTACACTAGATTGTGGGAGCAGGGGGACATGAATGGCCTCAGAACTCTTAAGGCTAGCATTTTCAAGTTAGAAACCATGGATCAGCTCCTTAGCTGGTATAAATTACTTTAATAGAGCTATACCAATTTATACCAGTTGAAGAACTGGCTCCATTGGTCCATGCTTAACTGGCCATTTGCCCATGCAAATATTTGATTTCCACATGCAATTTCAGTAATTAAATTCCCAGATTACGCTCACAATTATCTATGCATTTAAGCCTATGACTTTAGCACCTTTGATTGGTCCTTATCCTTCAAGTCAGCTGGTGTTTGGAAGCTCAAAGCATGATGTCTTTGACTCTTTCAGAGTCCTGTGTGTGTATGACAAGCAAAGTGTCATATATATGGACCACCTATGGTCATCTACCTCATATCATATCTCAGAGCTTTATAACTTTTTGACAGGCCAGTCTGGGAGATATGCAAAAACTCATGTCCCCTACATGTACACCTGCTGTACTCAAAGAGCAAAGTCTTGAGAGTGAGGCATCCATTTCTGTAGTATGTATCACATTTTCACATCTCATATTGGCTATTTATGGAGTGGATATTCAGCCTCAAAGGATAACTGTCTGTCCCATCCCATTTGCAGGACGGCTGCTGGAATCTTGGCTACCGATAAGGTGAGGGCAGGAGGAAAGGAAATTATCTGTGGGAAAAGATGCAGTGGATGATATTCCCTGTAAATTCTATACACCTAATACCTTAAGTCACTGCCCTCAGAGGGAGCCATCCTGGCATATCTGCCCTTTCCAGGGTTGATGAGATGAGGAGAATCTGATGCACAGAGCAACTTCACAAAAACAAACAAACAAACAGAAAATCTTTTAATGGACTCTGTAGTATACTGATTAGCTCTTGTATTTGGGAAAGGTTATTTAGTATTCATCTCTGAACAGAAGCAAGAAAGATTTCATTGGTATTGCAGAAGCAGAATAAGAAGTGTTTGCATTGTGTAAGCAAAGCATGCTCACTGAAATTTCTGAATTGGATTTATTCATTTGCCTTGGAACCCATGACATCTATTTTTTTTCAAATCTCAGTTCATTAGCAGACAAAAGGGAAACAAATGCGAGTCAGCCTGATTGGTCTAAAAAGGGGTGTGTGGGGGGGATTATCTAGCTTGTTACATGAAATCCAAGTCACTCCTGCACAATAAAGAACTGGTAACAACAAAAATTTAAAAGATGAGATTAAATCCCATCAGAATCATTTGAAAAGGTTTAACTGGTAGCTGTTAAACTCTGAATATATTTTAGATTTTGCTACTTGTAGTCCTAGAAAAGGACATACAGAGCTAGAAGCCAGTTCCCAATGTCCATGTCAAGTAGAAACAGAAATGCAGTATTGATTATTTATCATTCTGATTCCAAGTGAATTAATAACCAGAGCAAGTCCTTGGTTTAGCAAATTCTAAAGCAAACACTCACCTGCTCTAGTGACGTGTAAAACCTGGGCTGAAGCTTTACTGTGTGTCATCAGGAGAAAAGGATTTTGGGGAAACCCCCAGAGATATGCAATGCAAAATACAGAGAAAGTAAATCAGAAATGTGGTTTTTTAAGTGTAAAAGATGAATTTATTGGGGCTGTAACTAAGCCTTATGTGGTAACCTACTGAAGCCGCCTCCTAAGGTTCTCTGCCAGGAACATTGTCCCAGTTGAAGTGGCCTAGGCTAGAAGGCTTTTGAGCTGCTGCTGCTCCTTTAAAAAGCACTGCAACCCTTCCCCTTTGAGCCTAAGAAACTTATGGTCAGTCACACTGACCCTTTCCAAGGCTAATCCCCTGTGTTTGAGGCTTGATAGCTGAAGAAGCCTATTCAGGTCACTGCCCCTGAAAAGCCTGTAGGGCTTTTGTTGCTGTTCTCCTATGGGTACTCGCCATTCCCCTCTTTTTACAGCTCTCTGGCTTTTTCCCCTCTTCCAGTCTAAACTGCTTCCCTACAGGCTCTGTTCATAACCTATCTGATGCTGTTGCAGCTGCTCTCACCTGCTGACTTGCTGTCAGAAACAGCCTTGCTCCCTCTGGCACCTTTTGCCTTTGACTTCAATGGGGTCAGGATTTCTCTCTGCAGCTCCTAATGGGTAACTCAGGTTACTTACCCTTGTGTGCCTCTTTGCACCTCATCCAGACTTCCTAATCCACCTCCCAATTGCCTATTTCCAGCTTTTCCTCCTTTCTTTACCACTTCCCAGATCTCCCTTTTCCAGTATGGCTAAACCCACTCAGTGACTTGCAGGGACTATTACTGGACTGATGAACAAATCCCAAAACACATCATCTTCCATTCATCTCCCAGGATCTTTTACAAGACATCTAGTCTTAGTGACCAGGTGTGTGTGTAAGGGGGCCTGGTATCCTTCCCCTGCTGACATATGACTCCTAGCATCACTCCTGAGAAGTGGGAAGGAGAATAGAAGCAAAAGTGGAATTAAAAACAATGCATACAAATATCTTTTGGGTTTAGGGTTTGTAATTTTGTTTTTTACAAATCCTAAATTTGGTAGCAATTTTTTTGTTTATTATTTTCATTAATAGACTTTAAGACCAGAAGGGGCCATTATGATCATTTAGTCCGAGATCCTGTATGACATAAGCCATAGAACCTCAACCAGTAAATTAGCATTAAGCACATCTTGAGTTATAGCACATCTTTCAGAAACCATAGCCCAGAGCCTTATTGTGCTAGGCTCTGAACAAACACATATATCAAAAAGACAGCTTCTGCCCCAGGAAGTTTATGATCTAAGAATGGGACAAGAGACAATGGGCAGACACAGCAAACTAACATGGAGAGCACAAGGAAACAATGAGATAAATCTGGTCCCCATGAAAAGCAGGGGTTAGAGCACAGTAGCTAAGGGTGACCAGGTGTCCAGTTTTCGACCGGAACACCCAGTCGAAGAGGGACCCTGGGGGCTCCGGTCAGCACCGCCAACCGGGCCATTAAAAGTCTGGTCGACTGTGCTGCAGGTCTAAGGCAGGCTAGTCCCTACCTGTCCTGGCACCGCGCTGGGCCCCAGAAGCGGTCAGCAGGTCCGGCTCCTAGACAGGGGTCACAGGGGTCTGCACACTGCCCCCATCCTGAACAAGGGCTCTGCACTCCCATTGGCCGGGAATAGCAGCAAATGGGAAATGGGGGGGCGGTGCCTGTAGGCAAGGGCGCAGCATGGTGCCAAGACAGGCAGAGAGCCCATCTTAGCCCCGCTGCACTGCTGACTGGGAGCCGCCCGAGGTAAACCCAAGCCCCAACCACCGGCCCCAGCCCTGAGCCCCTCCCTCCAAACCCAGAGCCCCCTCCTGCACCCCAAGCCCCTCCTCCCCACCCCAGAGCCCGTACCCGCTCCTGCACCCCAACCCCCTGCCTCAATCCACAGCCCCCTCCCACACTCCAAATCCCTCGGCCCAACCCCCCCAGCCTGAAGCACCCTCCTGCACCCTAAATCCCTCATCCCCAGCCCCATCCCAGAGCCCACACCACCAGCCAGAGCCCTCACCCCCGTCCTGCACCCCAAATCCTTGCCCCAGCCCAGAGCCCCCTCCCGCACCCTGAACCCCTCATTTCTGGCCTCTAACCCCCAGTAAGAGCCCTCACCCACTGCCACACTTCACCCCCATACCCCAGCCCAGTGAAACTGAGTAAGGGTGGGGGAGAGTGAGCCACTCAGGGAGGGGGAATGTAGTGAGTAGGGAGTGGGGCCTCAGAGAAGTGGGGGGGCTAGGGTGTTTGGTTTTGTGCAATTAAAAAGTTAGCAACCCTACAGTAGCTACCTAACCGTTGTTGTGGTTTTAGGCTCCAGCATTAGAAACCCACTTATTTGAAGGTTCCTGAGGATGTCAAAAAACTGAACAATCAGAGGGCTGCCCAGTGGAGTGCCCAACTGCTAACTAAGAGGTTTGTCAGGTGGATTCCCATTAAATAGAGGCCAGGGATTGTTTTATCTAAACACATTAGTATACGCAGTTAAGGCACAGTAGCTATATCACATTTCTCCTCAGCTCCCCTGTGCTATCTAGCCTCTTCTCCTCTAGGCAACATTGACTATAGATGTTGCTATGCAAGTCACTGAGATGAGTGAGCGTTGTTTACACATCTTGGAAGAGCAATTGTTTTAAGTTGTCTACATACTTAGGAAGACATCTCTGCATCTGTGACATTCTGTTTACATTTTGAAGATTATCTCTGAAATTTTAAGGGCTACAAATTTAGGCCCAGATCCTTGGCTATGGCTGAAGAGCACACTGCACAGCTCAGGAAAGAGGCTGCAAAGGTGGTCTTTGCACTTTCCCATCCTGAGCCAAGTAGATGACAGTGCAGTCCCCTGCTGCTGCTCTAAACAATGTCAGCTGCTAACAGACCTAAAGGACCAGTCAGCAGCTGAGGATCAGTGGGGCATAAGGAAGTTCTGGCCAGACTCCAGAGCCGGTGCTAGGTATAAGCAGAATAGGCAATTGCTTAGGGCCGCGAGCAGCTCAAGGAGGTTCCCTATTCACTTTTTATTATGTGTTGGCAGGGGAATATTCTTGCTTAGGGCTTGCACTGCCACTATCACACTCCCTTCCCCACCTGTCACATCCCTATACCAGCAGCTGGCATGAGGAGTAGCACAGGAATATCTAAGTTCACCACAAGGTGGTCCCTTACATTGGGATAATCTTCCCGGGGCTGGTTAGGCTGCCTTTAGGGATGCCTTTGCTCTGGAATATGGTGCAAAATGGCCATACTAGAGAGAAGAATCTGGGCCATTTTTCTTTTTTTCAAATGACAGCTTAGATTCTGGGGCACAGTTGTGTAGCACATGCAAAAAGAAGGAGACTCATGTGCTAAGTGAAGTGGCCACATTATCAGATTATGTATGGGCCCCTCCCTGTTAGGCATTTAATGAAAATTATTATTATTTACTGAGTGCCATTAAGTGCACACATGGTGCTTTTGAAAAGCGCGTAAGTGTCACTCTAGTTCTGAGGAGATTACATTGCAACAGACAGTAATTTTACCAGTTACAATCAAAGAATGCTAATTATATTCTAATGCAACAATAAGTACCAAAGAATTCTTTCAAAGAAAGAATTAAGATATTGCACCAGTGTTTAGTGTGAGCATAAAAATAAAACTATGGTCATAATCTGCAGTGAAGGCACACACATGCACACCTAAATGCACCATGCATGATGATGAATCCACCTTCCTCTTCTGCATTCTTCTTTCAAAATGTGGGATTTGATGTTTGTTCAGGATGCAGAATAGGAAATAAACAAACATCAGTCATTTTTAACAAGGGGGCAGAGTAACAGGCAGGCAAACACACCATTTGTCTTCCTCTGTTTATGCTACTCATAAAAGAAACACATTCAAATGTTGAGCTTCCAAGAGACAAGTAAAAAAAAGAAGCAGAAAAAAACTTTAAATAGTAAAAAAAAAAAAAAAAAAAAACCTTGACAGTGAGTGTCATTTTAAGGGGGGGAAAACAGAGATGCAGGAGGTGACGGAGCTGCTGGAGCCTATGTAAACAGAAGAAAAAAAATAGGTTGTTAATTCCCAAAGTCAATTTCTCTCCTTTTCTCACCCATGGAGGGAACTCCTATTGATATCATACGAAGGAGATATCAAACCAGGGAGAAAATGATGGCATGGCCTCTTCTCCCAGTTACTTGATGACTTGACCATTATAAGATACATTCCAGACATGGATGCACAAGGCCAGCTTTATTCCACTCTCAGTAGAAGGCAGTGCATCCAAAATGAAGCTTTTGACAGGTAGGAGGATACCATGGCACAAAGCCACAGTACCAGTGTTAAGATGGGGCAGGGGGGAACCCTGCCAAAATATACTCCCTAAATGCTAACTTCTTACTGTAATCAAACATCATTTATGGACTATGAAAGGCAGTCTGATACAAGCAAGGTGCAACGACCTTGCAATTTATTTCACTTGTCCATGTCACAGACATTTCTTTACAAGACACAGCTGGGTCAAGGGGCTCAAATTCTTATCCAATCTCTGGCCAATAACTGCTTTTTTTCTTTTTGTACTCATGTTTTTTATAAAGACTAATTAGGGGAAATTCCTCTAGACAAGTGAAACGCTCAGATACAGTGCAGGTGTTTACACTGACCTGTTAGCTGCCAGCATTGTGAAAGCTGACCAGATGATATCTCTATGTGTATATTTTTTTCTTCTCTAGATGCATCTCAGTGCCCTGTCTTGGTGAGCTTTCTTTTGATTGTGCAGCACAAGATGGGAGACCATTTGAAGACCCTCCAGGCTCCTCACACATTAACTGGAGAAGTCCCTTGCAGAGCATGAGGCAATAATCCTAGCACTGGATGGCCTGGAGAGCAAGAAGATTAAACCTGAGTGTCTCACAAGGGCAGCTGGGATGGATCTTCAAATTTCTATATGATTCTATATGGGCTGTTTTTACAAGCTGTCTTCAATTTTTCATTATCAGATGTCAGGCATTACATAGTTTTCTTCTAGTTCTCTTTATTACAGCCAGTAGCCTGGTTTTCCTGGCAGTCAACATTGTGAGTGCAACATTGTTTCCTATAGTATACAAACCTGTACAAGACACAAACCTTGTTAAGCCACTTCATGTCTTATAGAGCAGTGTTTCTCAACGACTGGTCCGTAGACCGGCACCAGTTCCTGAGATCTCCCTGACGCAGATTAGGAAGGCGGCAAGTCAGTCCCTGTTACCAAAAAGGTTGAGAAACACTGTTATAGATCATCCTAAATGTACAGAGAGCAATTCTGCTCTCCCTTTTCTAGAGTTAAGCAATTGGATTTTGGTTTTGTTTGGGGGTTGGAGGTGGGGGTTGGTTGTATTGTTTGTTTTTGTTTTTGAGGATATAGGACCTTGAATAGCCTCTTAAAAAGGAACTAGCCAGCTCAGAAGAGATACATCCACTCTTTCACCCCACCCATATTCCTCTTCCCTCTCCTTGCAGCATATGAGAAGTGCTATAGTCCCAAGGCCTTCATTTTCCTTTAGGCAACTGGAGTAAGTCTGTTACTGGAACATATACAGATAACAGGATGTGGTCAATTGTTAAGAATTGACCATTTAATGAAAAGATAAATGTGCTATTTTCATGCCAAGTGCCATATAAATAACCATATATTTGCTTCCTTCTTCTAAATCACAGTTCAGGTTATAGATGCAGGAGAATGAAAAGTTCCATTCTTCTAGAATGTACGTGCTGGACCCTAGGCAATATATATATTTTAATTTGTGTTTACCTGAAAAAATTGCATAATTCTTAATACCCATAGGAGCTTTCACCTTAGGCTCTCAAAGCCCTTGCAAACAAACATAAATTAATTAGGGTTGCCTCATAGCACTCCTGTCAGATAGGTATCCCCATTTTCCCAGATGGATAAACTGAGACACAGAGAGTGTAGTGTATCAGTGGCAGCCCTTACAATCCTGATTCAAAGTCACTTGCTTTAACCAGTTCCCTTTAACCTAAAATTCTTCTACCTATAAAAATAGGCTGGAGCCTTGGAATTAGCCCTTCTGAACCCAGTGCAGTTTTGCAGAGAGGGGGCCTTTAAGGCACCTTCTCTCTTTCACACACACTCACACACTCTCTCTCTCTCTCTCTCTCTCTCTCTCTCTCTAGGAGCTAGGATTCACGATGTGATGGAGAGACTGCCGAGACTCATCAAGCCCTCGGATCACTACCCCTTCCTGCTTCTCCACGTGGGCACCAATGACACTGCCAAGAATGACCTTGAGCGGATCACTGCAAACTACGTGACTCTGGGAAGAAGGATAAAGGAGTTTGAGGCGCAAGTCGTCTTCTCGTCCATCCTCCCCGTAGAAGGAAAAGGCCTGGGTAGAGGCCGTCGAATTGTGGAAGTCAACGAATAGCTACGCAGGTGGTGTAGGAGAGAAGGCTTTGGATTCTTTGACCATGGGATGGTATTCCAAGAAGGAGGAGTGCTAGGCAGAGACGGGCTCCACCTAACAAAGAGAGGGAAGAGCATCTTTGCGAGCAGGCTGGCTAACCTAGTGAGGAGGGTTTTAAACTAGGTTCACCGGGGGAAGGAGACCAAAGCCCTGAGGTAAGTGGGGAAGTGGAATACTGGGAGGAAGCACGAGCAGGAGCGCACAAGAGGGGAGGGCTCCTGCCTCACACTGAGAAAGAGGGACAATCAGCGAGTTATCTCAAGTGCCTATACATAAATGCAAGAAGCTTGGGAAACAAGCCGGGAGAACTGGAAGTCCTGGCACAGTCAAGGAATTATGATGTGATTGGAATAACAAAGACTTGGTGGGATAACTCACGACTGGAGTACTGTCATGGATGGATATAAACTGTTCAGGAAGGACAGGCAGGGCAGAAAAGGTGGGGGAGTTGCATTGTACGTAAGGGAGCAGTATGACTGCTCAGAGCTCAAGTATGAAACTGCAGAAAAACCTGAGAGTCTCTGGATTAAGTTTAGAAGTGTGAGCAACAAGGATGATGTCGTGGTGGGAGTCTGCTATAGACCACCGGACCAGGGGGATGAGGTGGATGAGGCTTTTTTCCGGCAACTCACGGAAGTTACTAGATCGCAGGCCCTGGTTCTGATGGGAGACTTCGATCACCCTGATACCTGCTGGGAAAGCAATACAGCGGTGCACAAACAATCCAGGAAGTTTTTGGAAAGTGTAGGGGACAATTTCCTGGTGCAAGTGCTGGAGGAACCAACTAGGGGCAGAGCTCTTCTTGACCTGCTGCCCACAAACCGGGAAGAATTAGTAGGGGAAGCAAAAGTGGATGGGAACCTGGGAGGCAGTGACCATGAGATGGTTGAGTTCAGGATCCTGACACAGGGAAGAAAGGAGAGCAGCAGAATATGGACCCTGAACTTCAGAAAAGCAGACTTTGACAACCTCAGGGAACTGATTGGCAGGATCCCCTGAGAGAATAACATGAGGGGGAAAGGAGTCCAGGAGAGCTGGCTGTATTTTAAAGAATCCTTATTGACGTTACAGGGACAAACCATCCCGATGTGTAGAAAGAATAGTAAAGATGGCAGGCGGCCAGCTTGGCTTAATAGTGAAATCCTTGCTGATCTTAAACACAAAAAAGAAGCTTACAAGAAGTGGAAGAATGGACAAATGACCAGGGAGGAGTATAAAAATATTGCTCAGGCATGCAGGAGTGAAATCAGGAAGGCCAAATCACACCTGGAGTTGCAAGAGATGTTAAGAGTAACAAGAAGGGTTTCTTCAGGTATGTTAACAACAAGAAGAAAGTCAAGGAAAGTGTGGGCCCCTTACTGAATGAGGGAGGCAACCTAGTGACAGAGGATGTGGAAAAAGCTAATGTACTCAATGCTTTTTTTGCCTCTGTCTTCACGAACAAGGTCAGCTCCCAGACTACTGCACTGGGCAGCACAGCATGGGGAGGAGATGACCAACCCTCTGTGGAGAAAGAAGTGGTTCGGGACTATTTAGAAAAGCTGGACGAGCACAAGTCCATGGGGCCGGATGCGTTGCATCTGAGAGTGCTAAAGGAGTTGGCAGATGTGATTGCAGAGCCATTGGCCATTATCTTTGAAAACTCATGGCAATCGGGGGAAGTCCCGGACAACTGGAAAAAGGCTAATGTAGTGCCCATCTTTAAAAACGGGAAGAAGGAGGATCCTGGGAACTACAGGCTAGTCAACCTCACCTCAGTCCCCGGAAAAATCATGGAGCAGGTCCTCAAGGAATCAATTCTGAAGCACTTAGAGGAGAGGAAAGTGATCAGGAACAGTCAGCATGGATTCACCAAGGGCAAGTCATGCCTGACTCATCTAATTGCCTTCTATGATGAGATAACTGGCTCTGTGGATAAGGGGAAAGCAGTGGACGTGTTGTTCTTTGACTTCAGCAAAGCTTTTGACACGGTCTCCCACAGTATTCTTGCCAGCAAGTTAAAGAAGTATGGGCTGGATGAATGGACTATAAGGTGGATAGAAAGTTGGCTAGATTGTCGGGCTCAACGGGTAGTGATCAATGGCTCCATGTCTAGTTGGCAGCCAGTATCAAGTGGAGTGCCCCAAGGGTCGATCCTCGGGCTGGTTTTGTTCAATATCTTCATAAATGATCTGGAGGATGGCATGGACTGCACACTAGCAGCAAGTTTGCAGATGATTCTAAACTGGGAGGAGAGGTAGATACGCTGGAGGGTAGGGATAAGATACAGAGGGACCTAGACAAATTGGAGGATTGGGCCAAAAGAAATCTGATGAGGTTCAACAAGGACAGTGCAGAGTCCTGCACTTAGGACGGAAGAATCCCATGCACCGCTACAGACTAGGGACCGAATGGCTAGGCAACAGTTCTGCAGAAAAGGACCTAGGGGTTACAGTGGACGAGAAGCTGGATATGAGTCAACAGTGTGCCCTTGTTGGCAAGAAGGCCAATGGCATTTTGGGATGTATAAGTAGGGGCATTGCCAGCAGATCGAGGGACGTGATCGTTCCCCTCTATTCGACATTGGTGAGACCTCATCTGGAGTCTTGTGTCCAGTTTTGGGCCCCACACTACAAGAAGGGTGTGGAAAAATTGGAAAGCGTCCAGCCGAGGGCAACAAAAATGATTAGGGGTCTGGAACACATGACTTATGAGGAGAGGCTGAGGGAACTGGGATTCTTTAGTCTGCGGAAGAGAAGAATGAGGGGGGATTTGATAGCTGCTTTCAACTACCTGAAAGGGGGTTCCAAAGAAGATGGATCTAGACTGTTCTCAGGGGTAGCAGATGACAGAATAAGGAGTAATGGTCTCAAGTTGCAGTGGGGGAGGTTTAGGTTGGATATTAGGAAAAACTTTTTCACAAGGAGGGTGGTGAAACACTGGAATGTGTTACCTAGGGAGGTGGTGGAATCTCCTTCCGTAGAAGTTTTTAAGGTCAGGCTTGACAAAGCCCTGGCTGGGATGATTTAGTTGGGGATTGGTCCTGCTTTGAGCAGGGGGTTGGACTAGATGACCTCCTGAGGTCCCTTCCAACCCTGGTATTCTATGATTCTATGATTCTCTCCCTCTCTCTCTCTCCTAGTGCTACCAGGCACAAGGTCCAACTTATACACACAGAGAAACAGAGAGCAAGAATCCTAGTGCTACCAGGCACAAAGTCTAACTTAAAGCATCCTTGAGTCTAATCTAAGCTGTGCCAGCTCTGGCCCCCTATAGGCCATTATAGGAGTCAGAGATCAGTTGGTTGCGGTAGTGTGGCCATGTACCTTGCATTGGAAGCCAGAAGAGGGAGTGGCATAGGAGTGCTATAGTCATCCTGTACCACCAGGGAATTCCCACAAAGCAAGAGAAATTCTCAGTTAGCTGGTTAGGCTGCTTTTCACAAAGCAACTAGGATGGGGGAATGTGAGATCTGGTCCAATGTTTAAAGAAAGTGCCCCTTCTCTGTCGAATTTCTGTTAATCAAGTTTCTTAAATATTAGGTATGAAAATTTTCAAAAAGTCCTCTCTCTCTCTTTCTGCCAGTAAATATCTTGAACCCTGACTTACAGTGCTGATCATCACCTTCTCAGGAAAAAGCTATATTACTTCATTATGTCTGCTCAGGCCCTCACGATTTTTGAGTATATTCTCTGTGTATCTTGCTGGATTATTGGTACTGTTTGCATTTGGTTTACCAGCTTCTAGGAGCTGAATTCACACAATCTGATAGGCAAAATGCAATCCAACTCTCTGTCCTCACATAAGAACATAAGAATGGCCATACTGGGTCAGACCAAAGGTCCATCTAGCCCAGTATGCTGTCTTCTGACAGTGGCCAATGCCAGGTGCCCCAGAGGGAATGAACAGAACAGGTAATCATCAAGTGATCAATCCCCTGTCACCCCTTCGCAGCTTCTGGCAAACAGAGGCTAGGAACACCATCCCTGCCCAACCTGGTAATAGCCATTGATGAACCTATCCTCCATGAACTTATCTAGTTCTTTTTTGAACCCTGTTATAGTCTTGGCCTTCACTACATCCTCTGGCAAGGAGTTCCACAAGTTGACTGTGCACTGTGTGAAAAAATACTTTCTTTTTTTGGTTTTAAATCTGCTGCCTATTAATTTCATTTGGTGACCCCTAGATCTTGTGCTATGAGAAGGAGTAAATAACACTTCCTTATTTCCTTTCTCCACACCAGTCATGATTTCATAGACCTCTATCATATCCCCCCCTTAGTTGTCTCTTTTCCAAGCTGAAAAGTCCCAGTCTTAATAATCTCTCCTCATATGGTAGTCATTTCATTTTTGTTGCCCTTTTCTGAACCTTTTCCAATTCCAATATATCTTTTTTGAGATGGGGCAAGCACATTTGCACAGAGTATTCAAGATGTGGGCAAACCATGGATTTATATTGAGGCAATATGATATTTTCTGCCTTTTTATCTATCCCATTCTTAATGATTCCCAACACTCTGTTTGCTTTTTTAGACTGCAGCCGCACATTGAGTGGACGTTTTCAGAGAACTATCCACAATGACTCCAGGATCTCTTTCTTGAGTGGTAACAGCCAATTTAGACCTCCATTATTTTTTATGTACAGTTGGGATTACATTTTCCAATATGCATTACTTTGCATTTATCGACATTGAATTTCATCTGCCATTTTGTTGACCAGTCACCCAGTTTTGAGAGATCCTTTTGTAGTTCTTCGCAGTCTGCCTGGGACTGAACTATCTTGAGCAATTTTGTATCATCTGCAAATTTTGCCACCTCACTGTTTACCCCTTTTTTCCAGATCATTTATGAATACATTGAATAGGACTGGGCTCACGACCGTGGGGACACCACTATTAACCTCTCTCCATTCTGAAAACTGATCATTTATTCCTACCCTTTGTTTCCTATCTTTTAACCAGTTACCAGTCCTTGAGAGGACCTTCCCTCTTATCCCATGACAGCTTACTTTGCTTAAGAGCCTTTGGTGAGGGACCTTGTCAAAGGCTTTCTTAAAATCCAAGTAAACTATATCCACTGGATCCCCCTCAAAGAATTCTAGTAGATTGGTGAGGCATGATTTCCCTTTACAAAAATCATGTTGACTCTTCCCCAACAAATGATATTCATCTATGTGTCTGACAATTTTGTTCTTTATTATAGTTTCAACCAGTTTGCGCAATACTGAAGTCAGGCTTACCAGCCTGTAATTGCCGGGTCACCTTTGGAGCCCTTTTTAAAAATTGGCACCACATTAGCTATCCTCCAGTTATTTGGTACAGAAGCTGATTTAAATGATAGGTTACAGACTACAGTTAGTAGTTCTGCAATGTCACATTTGAGTTCCTTCAGAACTCTTGGGTGAATACCATCTGGTCTTGGTGACTTATTACTGTTTAGTTTATCAATTTGTTCCAAAACCTTCTCTAATGACACCTCAATCTGGGACAGTTCCTCAGATTTGTCACCTAAAAAGAATGGCACAGGTCTGGGAATCTCTCTCACATACTCAGCCATGAAGACTGATGCAAAGAATTCGTTTAGTTTCGCTGTAATGGCCTTATCATCCTTGAGTGCTCCTTTAGCGTCTCAAGGCTTCCTGCTTCTGATGTACTTAAAAAAATTTTTTTGCTATTACTTTTTGAGTCTTCGGCTAGCTATTCTTCAAATTCTTTTTTTGGCCTTCCTATTATATTTTTACCTTTCATTTGCCAGAGTTTATGCTCCTTTCTATTTTCCTCATTAGGATTTAACTTCCACTTTTTAAAAGGATGCCTTTTTGTTGTGGTGCTTTCCCCGCCAAAGGGATCTTAAATTTAAATTATATTATTGTCACTATTACCAGGCTGTCCTGCTATATTCACCTCTTAGACCAGTCCTCTCAGGACTAAATCAAGAATTGCCTCTCCTCCTGTGGGTTCCAGGACTAGCTGCTTCACAAGTGAAATGGTAGTGTAATATTCCAATCTTCAGTGGCTGTAAAAATCTTATGGGTTCATTCGATGAACATATTTCTCACAGATAGGAGAAGCTTATAGGCAGTATTATACTGGCCAGATTAAAACCACATAATGTAAATGCAGATGAGGTAAAAAGAGAGTTGTGTATGTCTGCAAATCATAACTGCACAGTTTTTTCATCTTTGCTCCCAGGCATCTGGTGTGCTGTTAAACAGTAACAGTAAGCAGCAGTCTCTGTCATCTTATGATGGTCTTGTAAGAAAGAATGAACACAGGCTTCATTATTTTTATCACCAACAAGGTTCTCCTTGGTTCCCCAGTGGTCTAGGATCCTGGCTATTCAGAAAGAGTCCTTCCAGCTTTCAGGTGAGGGATAAAACAGAACAGCTGTTAATGACTGTTTTCACAACAACTATTGAAGCCATGCAAATGGATGTCATACTTAAAAGCGCTGGAAAATTAAATCCAAATTACTGGGAAAATATAGAACATAGCCGAGGGAAATCAGCTTGCAGAAGCCAAATATTACATTAGCTTTGGATTACACAGACTTTCTCTTTTGTACAATAATAACCCCAGCCATTTCTGTGGGAACTATAATGAAATGTTATTTTTCATAGCTTTAGGCCATCAATTAACATGTTCTCAGAAACAATAACTATTTGTGTAATGTGAAGGATATCCAGTTTATACATTCTCACATCAAGTCCAATGGAATGGAGATTTAATATTTGTTCTACCTCTAATATTAATGGACTAAATCCTAATGCCCGTACACCACTGTTGTGTATTGTGGCTACAACTCCATGCCCTAAGTCATAACCATGCCCATACAGTGGTCCTAAGGGAGAAGACTCCATCATCTATGGACACAGAGCTGCTCTCCTTCCCATCCCACTTCTCTCCTTCCCCCATCCCCACCATACATGCTAGTGGAGTGGAGCTGGTAGAGAAGGATATAGTGGAGAGACAGAGGAATAGAGCGAGCTGCTCCCCAGCATCAATTGGCTGACAACTTCAAAACAGAGCTGTCACTTAGGAATGATGGGAGCCCATCTGCCTGAAGACATACACCTCACAGGAATTTTTGGTCTGGGGGAATGTTGAAGGCCCGTGGTCCCATCCAATCTCTTCCCCAAGCACCTGTTTTGTAGGGGCTCTTAGTGAGTCCCCACCCTGACGCTTTGGTCTGTTGTCAGGTGGGGTTCTGCAGGAACTACTGCAGGCCTCAGACTTCTGTAGGCATGTCTTTTTCTGCACGGGGAAATGCAGGACCACTTACATGAGCTCCAAGTCCCCTTTTGGTTTCCATGGGCTCTGACTGTGGAGTGGCTGAGCCAATCTGTGCACCTTACCGGGCCAGACAGATTGTTCTCAGGGTAGGTCAGGTTAACATAGATCTTCGCCCCTTTGTACAAGCGTAAGGCTTTTCTATCCCTTAGGCTTTGCCTCATTTTATTATATGTTCATTGAGCTCTCTCTTATTCTCCCTTTCCAAGACCAGGAATCAGACCCTTTCCATCAGACACATTCATTCAAAAATACAGTTCCTCTCCTTCATTTTAAATTTTATTCTTACAAATGGAGAGACAATGCCTGAGCTTTTATTATGAGTTATATTATAAACAAGCATGTGTTCAACATTCCGCCTTTGTGCCCATCCTTTTCCCTATTTTTTTAAAATCATGATTTATAAACCTGAGTTTTGCTATCCAGCTGGTAGCCTTGGGGACCCATTCCAGAGCCATATTAGAAAGAATTGCAGGTCAGCAGGGGCAGAGGTTATCATTAATTCTTCCAGCTGGTCCCTAATACGACAATGGTATTAGATGCAGAAACAACCAGGTAAAACTACTGTAGCCAAAAGAAGGTGGGGATGAAAGAACTCCCATAAAGAGGGAGGGCTGGAAACTGATGGTGAAAAGTTTCATAGGCTCCCACCTATGTTGCTTCAATCAAATTCAAGCTTCTGCAGAGCTACCTGATGTAGGTAATGCATGAATGGCCTGTAGTAGTTGGTCTTGGAGGTGACAGAAAATGTATTCTACTCCTTGGAGTAACTGTAATTAATGTCAAAAATGTACAGTAAAAAAGTTATTTCCTGCATTTATGAAATATATCTGTCTATGTATTTACATTGCTCTCATTACCTTGGTATCTGAGCACCTTCCCAGGGAATTATGCAAGTTCTTTCCTGGCAGGCTCTTTCTAGAGCATCAGCTGTATATGCAGAGTAACTACAAGGTGGGACCACCAGTGTTGCTTTTGGCCTACCTGTAAGAAGGGCCCTTGAGTGCTGCTGTGATCAGGTCTGTGCTGGGAATGGAGAAAGAGTGCAATGTTGATTGTACAAAGGCAGAAGCAGCCAGCTGTAAGAGGACCAGCAGAAGGCAAGAGCAGCTTGGATGGCATGATCCTGTTGTTGATGTTGTTTTTTCTATAGCCAACCATTTCATCTGACTCCCTTTGGACCATCACCTGAGAAGATAATGAGGGAAATAAGATGAGAGATAGAAAGGCTAAAAAATAAGAGAGGGGGTGTCACAGTCACAGTAAAATTGCCCCCCTTGGGGTCCCCTGGGTAAGCACCAGCATTGTATATTGCAATGCCTATATATGCATATGCATGGGAAAGGATTTTGGGAGGGGTTGAAGGTGTAAGCATGGAGTGAAAGGTTTCTTTGCAGGGTATGAGAGGCTGTAGCGGGAGGAAGGGAGAAGGGAATGGGTTAACTCGATGCTCCAGCTAGGTCTGAACATAAGATGCTGACTCCAGCCCAAGGCCACAGCACACAACCGACTCTCGGCTGCCTGCCAAGAAAGACGGGGGCCTGGATTCCAACCCCAACCAGCCGTGAGAAAGGAGGATTCAGCTGAAGAGAACTGCAGGGGCTGCGAAAACCAGTGAAACAGTGAAGGCCAGAGAGTGGGAAAACAACATTCTTGCGTCCCTGAAGCCAGTGTGTTTTGGGAAAGCTGAGGAAGCTGGGGAAAGCTGGCTTGGACTGGTACAAAGAGCATAGGGGACAGAGGTCCCTGAACAAAACACCCCCAAAAGACCCCAGGACTTAAAACCCTCCAGAGAGCTAAAAAAATAGGAGATCAACAGCAGACCCTGGACAACCTGTGAACAGGACAGAATTCTCGTCCACCCTTCCCCCTCTTCTTCTGACGTTACACCCAGGGTTGGCCAGCCTCGGGTCATGCGTGTGTGAGTATGAAAGTGGGTTAGGGCTGGGGCACTAACGCTTTCTTTCTTCCTCCAAGTGATGTGGGAGCATTCCCAGCACTCACCGCTGTTATTTTATTAACAAATTTTAAAATTTAGTCACTTGGTGTGGCTCCTTCATCTCCTCCCCTAATGATCCTGCAGCCTCATCCTGATCACCTGACGCCTCAGGCAGATTGGTAACATAAATTGGGGAGGAAGAAGCTGGAAAACAGCAAGATGAAGAGAAAGAGATTAGGAAACTATAGTGAGGAGACAGAAAGAAGCTGGAAAGCAGCGGTGGAGAGCGCACCATTTTCTCCCAGACTCTATGAACTCAAGCTGTATGTGTGTGGGTGATATTATTCTTAGTAATAGAAGTATTGTAGCACATTGGAGACCCAGTCATGGACTAGGACCCCACTGTGTTAGGCACTGTACATTCACAGAACAAAAAGACAGGCCCTGCCCCAAAGAGTTTACAATCTAAGTATGGTTTTTATCCCTTCATTGAAATGGTCATCCTAGTCTGTTCCTAAAAGCAGAATATTTGAAAAGCCAAAGATCACATCTTCTGAAAATAGTATCTGATCCTGGTTTAGGTTTTTGTTAAGTGGAAAACAAGTAATAAGGCAGAAAACTCTCATAACAAGCAGACATACATGCCTGGTAACAATGGCTGATCATGTTGAACAAGTGAGAGAGACACAGGGGAAGTTCAAAAGAAATCTTAAAAAAATATAGTATCATTAGAAATCATAGGATTTGCATTGTGACAAAGTGATCTGAGGGATTTTAGTTTGTGTTTTGGGACTGATATTCTGTTCAACAAGAATTGGAACAATTGTTTTTATTGGATGCTTCCCTTTTTTTAAAATCCCCTCATGACTGATTTCTTCAGATATAAATAAAGCTTGGGAAAAAATGTGACATGTGGATGAAGGAGGAAAAATAACAGATCCAGACACCCTGGTACCACTCAGTGGCCATAGATGCCAAACACAACAAATATGTTTTACAACAAGCCTGGAGCACTAACCACCTTTCTCATGAAAGCTATATGAGGTAAGGAAAAAAACTAGCAAGCTGACTTGTACGCCTTTTTGATAAGTGCTTTTCATAAGTCCATGAAATATAGATATCAACTAAAAATGTTTCCGAGCGTCCAGAGTATGTCTGCTGTGTACACCTTGGTTTAGGGCCAAACCTTGGTCCCACAGCCTGAGAAAAAGGGTTTTGCCTGTGGGAACTGCACAGGGGCTAGGGAGAACAGAATGGCATCCAGCAACCTGCTAGGAGGGGCTCAGTCACATTGCACTGGTCTTCAACTTTAATTGCTGGATATGATGAGACCCTCCATTGTCCTGAGTGCGGTACAAATAAAGAGGAAGACAAAGCTCCTGCCCCATAGAGTTCTATATTAGAAAAGACATAACATGTGTGGATAACAAAGCAGTTGAAGGGGAGAGAGAAGGAGGCGTCATTGGGTATATATATCCCACACTGGTTCAGCAACCAAAGGGTTAATACAGGCACAGCTGGCCACTGCCAATTGGTAGTCTCCCAGCAGCTGGGAGGATAAAAGGGCTGGGAAGCAGCTGCGTGGGGCAGCTACCAGAGGAGTGAGTAGGTGGAGCTCCTGTCAGCAAACTGCTAAGGAGCCACCCAGGGAAAACATCCCAGAAAGGGACAAATGGATGTACAGGCTAGAGAGCCTGCAGAGACCAGAGGAAGGTAGGAAGGAGCTCAAGGCACTGTCAGAGTTGGTGAATGCTGATCCTGCTTGTCTAGCCTGGGGACCTGTCCTGAGCAGGAACCTAGTGGAGTAGGTGAGTGTGGGATCCCCTAACACCTGATGGACTTGAGAACAGAGAGGGCTTCAGATTCCTGAGCACCAGGGACAGACGGACAGACAGACAGTGCTGCTGAGCTGGGGCCATGTCCTGCTTGGCCAGGAGGGGCACCATTGTGCTGACACTCTCTCACAGGAAGGTAACAGTAGTAGGATCATGCAATTACCTAACTAGTTATGTGAACTTCTTAATGGTTCAAATCAAGATTACAATCCAGAAACTCATAAAAGCAAGAAAGTCTATGGTTTAGGTTAAAGAGTATAGGTGAAATTCTGGCCTTCTTGAAACCAGTGGCAAAACTCCTAGTGACTTCAACGGAGCCAGGATTTCATCCTGTATTCTGAACTCAGCTGTTGAACTTCCTGATTTGAGAACAGCATTTCTCCAGCTGGCCCCTGGTCTATGAAGCATTTGCTGGTGGTCTGGGGAAAGCAGGCTAGCCAGAGGGTGCTGAGTCCTCCTCTGTATTTCCTGCTTCTAAGTTGTATTTAAACCAGCAGATGCATTAATTACTTTCCTAATGCCACTTTACTATGTAAGCTGTTGCTGTAGTTGTCATAGGGATGTTATGCAATTATGCAATCACAAATACAAGGTCTGTGAAACAACCTGTGTACTAAAATGACTTCTACCCTGTGAAAGTGTCAGAACCCCTGTGCCAGAAATAAAAAGGTGAAGGTTAGCATACATTTTTACAACTACTGGTTGTTTGGGGTTTTTTTAGACTGGCAGGAGGTTATGTTAATGTCTGAAATTTCTTTTGGCTCCCTTTAGCGGGGAAAAGAATCCTGGATGCCCAAAGAGCTGGTGGAAAAAATAAATACTGTGAGTAGCATTGTTAATTGGCCAAATTCTGACTGATAAGAGGCCAAATGATTTGCTGTGTGCAGAGACCTGCAGCCATTTTTACTCAAACCCAAGGACCAGACCAGAGTAACAGATGTGTGTATCTAGATGCACATTATGAAGTGGAATGGTTTGCCTAGGGACTGTGTGAATAGGACTTTGCAGGGCCTGTCACTAAGGAGTCAAGTACACTGGATTTCATTCAACACTGCTACCTTTTGGCACAGTATTCTCAAGGTTCACTCCTTTCTCCTATTCCTCATGCTCTTGGGTGGACCACATGGGACATTTTTATTTTGGTAGATTCTGATTCTAATTACTTGATGGACAGCAGCGTTGGGTATGTGGTAGGTTTTTTTTGTTTGTTTGTTTTTTGAGTATACATGACACTCCTGGCAGAATTTGGCCTTGGATAATAATTTCAGTTTTACATTGCAGCAGAGCCTGTAATATGTGGCAGTGCAGGAAGAACCACTGTTGTACTACCATTTAAGAAAATGCAGCACAAGTTCTTCTTTCCCCACACATGGGGGTTGAGACATCAGCACTGACTGGTGCACAGGTGTGGGACCATGGACCCTGTTCCCTACCCTCTCCTTTGATTTTTTTAAAATAGATAAGTGGTGAGAATACATTCATCCACATCAGCAACAGAATTTTTAGAAAGCTACCCGCTCAGCACTATTTATGCTCATAGTATTTTGTATCAAGATCACATACAGTGGCTCAGATTTGCCTCAGTTATTCAGACTAAATCGAGAGCAACTCCCTTTAAGTGAAGTAACTTCTGATTTAGAACACTGTTAATGTTAACAGAACATAGTCCTTTGTCTACTTGATTTAGTCATCAGCAACATAAGAGATTTCTAAGTATCAAATTAGCCACCAGAGGGAGTTTACCCAGTCCCAAAATATTAAAGAAACACACTGAAATTACAAGATGAAATAAGGAACATTTTTAGACCAAACTTTTCAAAAGGAGGCTTATGTTATACCTACCAAATCAGAGGACAAGAGTGCAAACAGTTACACAGGTTGTGAGCACGATTTGTGTGTGTGTGATTCCAGGTGCAAGTTAAACATTATTTTTGAAAATGTGGCCTTATCTATTGACTTCATAGTGCAATCCATTGTCTGTACCTGTTTTGACATGCATGTTTAGGATAACAGTCTAATGTAGATGTTCATTTGTTTTTGTTTTTTCCTTCTTGAAGCAATGTCCTTTGACTGAATTTGTCAAGAAGTAGCACATGTATTAAAAGTGTTTTGTTTTGGGGGTTTTTTAAAGTTGTATTAAGTCAGCAGAGGCACAAGAGGAAAAATCCATATAAAATATTCTGGATGGTACTTTAGGATTTTAATGACAAAACATGGATTGCATGTCCAAAATAGTGTGTTCTTCACTCTTTGGAGCTCCAATTAACAGTATGAGAATTTCCATAATGCTGATGGTTCCTTTAAAATATGTGGCTTGTCAATATTCTTTGGGCTTCCAACCAGAAAAGCCACATTGCATGCTCATCGTACTCCGTGCCTAATAATAATCATATTTTCCTTTTGGTTTTTTTCTGGGTATTCTAATGTCTGGAGCTAATGAACAGCCAACACTTCAGAATCATGAAATCGGATAACCAGATTGACTGTTTCTTCATCCGACAAAAGCCCCTGTGAATACTTGTATTAAAGTAGAAACTGTTCCTTAACTCAAGATATTAAACACCAGAAAAAAATGTTTTCACAGGAGTTACATTAGGAATGAATTTGACCCAAGGTATTAAAACTGATTATTCTGTACTGAAAGCTGTAGCTATGCAATACCTATTAATCCTATATTGAACTTGAGCTAATATTTTAGGATGAAGAATGTGGGGGAAAAAAGTTTGGATTCCTCACCTCCCCACCCCCAAGCCCACACACTGCTTTGTAACATCCGTGTGCCACTGTACTTATTTCCCAGCCAGACTAGAAGTGCCAAAACATGCCCCCCTACTTCCCACCCCAAAAGAAACATCCTGTTCTCTGGGTATTTTCATTGCAGTTGGGAGGAGGAAGTAATCAGAGTCTAATCTCAGCAGATTTCCAGCTCTAGCTTGCAGGCCAAGAGGTATGCATAATTCAGATAGTCTGGTTAAGCATCCAAACTGAACTGACTTTCCATAGCGTTAAACTCAGTCTATTACTATTCAGCATTTTCTGTCATAGTTGGGCCTGCATGGATAGCTGTGCCCATGGTCTATGGGGAAGTGTGTCTTTAAACTATTTACACTATCCACTTACTAGGATGGTGGGGTGGGTGACAAATGTGTCTTAACAGAAGCCCCTGGGTTGCTATCAGGATTTAAGGCAAAGTCTTGCTACTTAATATGTTAATGATACCTAACTTTTTTTTATATAGCACTTTTAATCAGTCTCTCAAAGTGCTTTACAAAGAAGATGATATTCCCATTTTACAGCTGCTAAAGTGAGATTATATTACTATGAGAACTGTTTTATTCCCCAAATTTTGTGCATGCAAATTTATCTTAAGGGTGCATTCATGTATTTTTTTTAATGTAATACCTCAGAATAAAAAGCAGTCCCCTCTGTTCCAAAGCAAGCCACCACACAGCCTCTCAAACCTGCCCTCTAGCTGCCTTCGTTCATATTTAACTACCTGTCCAATTCTCACGATCACCAAACTTGCCCTTTAACCTGTCTGTCCCACTCCTGGTCACTCAGGCTCATTTTCACCTTTAGGCCTCTAGCCTACTGATAGCTGAACTGCAGAATCAGAAGCAAGTAGGAAGCTGATTGCTTGTCTACACCTTTGGCTATACCAAGAAGTTCTGTGCTCACCTGCTGGCTTGCTGGATAATCACTTAGGTACCTAGATGAAAGTTAAACACTGAATTAAGTACTTAAACTGAAAAATAGGCATCTAAATAGTTTGATAATTTCTTGTCATTATTAATTATTTGTCATTAGGAACAGTTCCCTCAAAAAAATATTGAGGGAGAAATAATCACTGATCTAAGAGGCTTACAATCTAAGGGCTTGATTTTTAGGGAGTTTGTAGGCATCATGCATGTGAACTACAACATGTTTATATGAATACTTCATTTGTTTACAGATGCAATTTCAGTGGATGCCTACCTAGCCATGTTCAAGTGCAAATCAGGGATTTGTGTGAAAGATTATCATATCCACTATCTAAGCAGCTTGGAGGAGGGCATGGATCAGAATTCACATCACACTCCCCGTCAGTACGTGGCCCAAGCCGGGCAAGCTAATGAACAACCAGCAGACCAAATTTGGTGATGAATCCTGGTCACATGCCACCTGAGGCACTTGTGCATATGCCAAGAATAGCTTGGAATAAATATAGGAACACACAAATTGCCATATCAAAACAGAACAATGGCCCATCTACACTGGCCAGTCAGAAGGAGTAATCCCCCATAATGGACAGTTCTGAAATAACCTGACTATAGGGTAAATTTCTTTCTAATCCAAGGCAGTTGGTAGCTGACATATATTCTGGAATCTAGGGTTTAAGGGCCCTTATACATTTTTATCATCAAACTATAACTGGATGATACTCATACAGATGTCTAATCCTTTTCAAATCTTCATTCATCCATCCAGTTATTATAGTGGCACCTAGAACTGTAATATCTAAGTGCCTAAAGATTATTGAGCAGAAGAGCTTAAGTAGGCTGAATACTACAAAACAAAGTTTGTGAACACTTGTGTTTTAATTCTGAGCAGGACCAGACATTCACAAATATACATTATCAGGAGTGTTGTAAGCAAGACACAGTAAGCAATTCTTACTCTACTCTGTGCTGGTTAGGCCTCAACTGGAGTATTGTGTCCAGTTCTGGGCACCACATTTCAGGAAAGATGTGGACAAATGGGAGACAGTCTAGAGAAGAGCAACAAAAATGATTAAAGGTCTAGAAAACATGACCTATGAGGGAAGACTGACAAAAATCTTGGATTTGTTTTCTCTGAAGTAGAAAAGACTGAGTGGGGATGTTAATTTTCAAGCACATAAAAGGTTGTTACAAGGAGAAGGGAGAAAACTTGCTTGCCTTAGCCTCTGAAGATAGGAGAAGAAGCAATGGGCTTCAATTACAGCCAGGGTGGTTGGGTTAGACATTAGGAAAACCTTCCTGTCAGGGTTGTTAAGCACTGAAATAAACTGTCTAGGGAGGCTGTGTAATCACCATCATTGGAGATTTTTAAGAGACAGTTAGACAAACATCTGTCATGGATGGTCTAGATAATACTTAGTCCTGCCATGAGTGTGGGGGACTGGACTAGATAACCTCTTGAGGTTCCTTCCAGTCCTAAGATTCTATGAAATGCTCCCACAAGCAGGTTGTTCATACATATAAATATTTGAGGTTTGACTCTTCTTCATAAGAATACCCATACTCACACATGGTCTTTGTTATTTACTATTTATTTCCTGTTCGTCATTATTTCCTATCCTCCCCTTTAAAAAAGTACCATCCAATTAGGGAGCCAAAACAAAACTATGTGACTGAGGCAACCAGTCACATCCCATGAATAACCAAATAAATAGTTGAAGTGAACAGCTTGTGACTGAAAATTGTTTGTGTTAACTAATTGGTGAATAACTCCAAATCATAAATATTTTTGCAGAAACCAAGCTTGTTTTGCAAATGATTCACAAATAGAAGGGCTATGTTTTCTGGATAATTCATTCACAATTGGTAATTCAGAACAGCTGAGATAAAATCTTGGCATAATTTATGCCATACCTTAGTTATGCCTTGACTCTTTAAAATCCATTAATCAATTTTAAATATTACCTTTTTAATTTCAGTGGGTGACATCTTGTACTTATGAGAGAGGGTAAAAATGTTTTATTGTTGTAGATTAATTTTTCAACTGAGTGTTTTATAATCTTATCCAACAGGAAGCAGGAGGTTTCTCTTCCTTCTTTCATTTTTCATCTGTACAACTGTAAACTGCTACAAGGAATTGAGATGCTGGTTTGCTAACTTCAAGCTGATGCATCATTTTATTGGGAGCCACTTTTTCTTCCTGTATTGGTCACAAGACAAAGTCATCACAGTAATTTTTGTAATATACTAGGAAACTTGTTTCCTGAGCCTTTTGAACTTTTAAATTTTCTCCCTCACTTTCTCTCCACAGTATTACCAACAGCTATTTTGGTACAGAACTGTAGATTTTCAGTAATCTAACTGGGGCTAAGAACCTATATTATATTACTTGAGGAAGGATTAAAAGAACTAAAGAGAGAGCCTGGATAAGTTGGAACATAACAGTCTATAACTGGGGTGGCCAAACCTCTGAGCCACGTATGTAGAGACCTGACAAATTCACAGCCATGAAGAATGCATCACAGACCGTGAAATCTGGTGTCTTGTGTGATTTTACTCTATACAATACAGTTTTCATGCGGGAGACCAGGTTTCTTAAATTGGGGGCCTGACAAAAAAGGGAGTTGCAGGGGAGGGAGGGAGGTCATAAGGTTATTATAGGGAGGTTGCAGTATTGCCACCCTTCTGTGGTGCCTTCAGAGCTGAGCAGCCAGAGACTGGTAGCTGTTGGCCGGGAACCCAGCTCTACAGAAGTAAAGGTGGCAATACCATACCATGCCGTCCTTACTTCTGTGGTGGCAGCTCTGCCTTCAGAGCTGGGCTCCTGGCCAGCAGCTGCCGCTCTCCAGCTGCCCAGCTGTGAAGGCAGCGCTGCCACCAGCAACACAGAAGTAAGTGTAGCAGTACTGCAATCCTCCCCGCAATAACCTTGCGACACACACACACCTCCCTTTTGGGTCAGGACCCCTAAATTACAACACTGTGAAATTTCAGACTTAAGTATATGAAATTTGATTTCTAAAATCCTATGACCATGAAATTGAACAAAATGGACTATGAATTTGATAGGGCCCTATGCATATGACAATCTTCAGAAGTTTGAGAGCTGGGGCATACCTGCCAGGGCTTGGAGCTTCAGCTGCTTTTGCTGCTGTCTCTCCCCAAGGAGCTAAAGCAGAGACCCCTCCCGGCTGTTTGTCATTGCCTCTCCACACAGAGCTAACACCTGGGAGCTGAAGGGAGAGCCTGCTGAGGGAAAGAGGGGGAGTGTGCCTGGGGGCATGTGACTCAAGCTGTTGGGAAGGCCGAACCTTTACATTATGCCCCTCCCCAACACTTACAGGCAGCAGTTGTCTCTGGAAGAAGTCCCTAGCCCCACCATCCCACTGCAGGGCAGAAGCCCTGAGCTCCGCCCCCAGTCTGGTAGGTGGAGAATGGTGGGTGTGGAGCCGCACTTGAACTGCAAAAGAGCTGCATATGGCTCAAGAGCCGCAGTTTGGCCACCCCGGTCTAGAACTATATCAAGGGCTGAATACCAAGGGTGGAGAGTAATTACTTATGGTAATGCAGGACTGTATAATTAGAAATAACTGCCTGAAATTAAGAAAATGACAATTTAGGTTGAACATCAGGGGAAAAACTGCCTGACTCTGTGATGTATTGAGCCCTCATTCTCCAGGTAGATGTGCCACCATAGATACCTGTACCCCCATGGAATCCCACTGACATCAGTGAGACTTTGTTCCTGCTAGTTCATTACAGAATCAGGCCTTTAATTATATTCTCCCAAGAGAGGTGCCAGAAACCACATCTATGAGCACACTTAATACTAGACTGATCAAAGCAACAGCAAACTTACTGTGGGAAACATGTAGTAGGAGGGCGGAGGACTGCATGAGCCAATATGCTTTTTTCCATATCTAATTTCTATGATTGTGAGTTCGAGTTGACAAAAAGTTCTTAAATCTTTTTCTGATGTCAAATGAATCATGACAAGACTTTTCTAAAGTTTTCATCTCTTTATCAGTGGACTCCCATTCTGATAAGCCTACATATTGCTCTAAGAACTTTCTCTTGAGGCTGTCTGTTTTCTTCCTGGGTATCTTAAGAATGTGCTTATTAATTAATTTAGACAGTATATTAATTGCTTTCTCAAAACTCCCCAGAGATCCTTGTTTTTCACCTTCAATGTGTTTAGCATTTGCTATCAGTTGCAGTGATACACAAAATGCACAATCATGTTTAGGTTTAGTTGTAAACATGTTAGTTCAAGCTTTGTTTAAAAAAAAAAAAAGGCAACATTGCAAACACATCAGAAAATGACTTGTAGAAAATTGAGTAAGGGTGCTCGGTGCTCAAGTGGCTTTATTGCCAGTTTTTCCTTTTGCAGTACTATTCCTTAGAGACCTGCAAGTTTGCACACTGATTTTGGGGGAAATTGTAACCAACTGTAATTTAATAAGCTAATGTTATTTGGTGGCAATTGATGATGATGACAATTTTTCATTTTTCCTGCTTATTTTTTGCTCTGTCTGCCTATAATGCAGACAGATGCCTCAAGTCAGCTTATGGCAAAATTGTAAAGGATACAAATCACAACAGCATTTGAGTTGCAAAACTTAGCATTAAAGCAATTATTGCTTCCTACTGTGTATGTTCAGGGAAAATGTGCTTTTACATACCTGTAGCTCATATAAATTCACAAACAGAAAAAATCTAAATGGATATCAAATTATGCTTTGAGAAATAGTTGGAAACCCTTGAAGCAAAACATTCGCCTTTGGCTCCTCAGATGCCTGGATACGAGAATATTTTGACTGATTCCTGTTTGTTGTTTGGGTTTTTGTTAGTCAAGAGGAGGCTGCATGTTGGGGTTGTAGGCGAGGGCCTTCACTTTTTTTTTTTTTTTTCCAAGTCAACTCAGAATTATGTTAACCTTGTCTCCACAGCTCTACTAGTTAAATATCCAGTCTCTTTAGACTGTTGTGGTCAAAATTTGATCTTGATTCTTTATCTCTAATAGCCCAAACTCGGCTGAATTATTCAGCCAATCACTTAAACATGTGCTTACGTCCCATTGGTTTCAACAGGTGTTTAAAGTTAAGCATGTGTTTACTTGAATGAGAGCCTCAAAGGGTATGTCTACAATGCAATTAAACCCAGGTGACTCAGACTCATGGAACTCAAGATAAGGGGCTGTTTAACTTCAGGGTAGATGTTCAGGTTTGGGCTGCAGCTCAAGCTCTAAGACCCTATACTCTCTTGAGGGGGCCAGAGCTAGGGCTGAAGTCTGAATGTCTACTGAGCAATTTTACAGTCCCAGAGCCTGAGCCCCCATGAACCTGAGTCAGCTGACAGAGGCCAGCCATGGGTTTTTATCCCCACATAGATGTACCCCTTGAGGAAGGATGGTTTCATGATTATGGCATCAGACTGACTCAGAATCATCTGGGTTCTCTTTCCAGCTCTGCCACAAACTTCCTTTGTAACTTTGGGCAAGTCACTTTATCCTGCAGTGCCTCAATTGCCAGCCTGTAAAATGGGGATAATTTTCCCTACTTCCAAGGGGTTAAAGGATTAATTCTTTAATATTCATGAGGGGCCCAGGTAGTACAGGGATGAGGTCCATAGGAAAGACTAAAAACAAAGGTTGTGAACAATTGTTGCAGTTCTTCGGAGAGGTGTGTTCGGTGAGCAGCATGCCAATCTAGAGTGTGTTCATGCAGGTAAGAGTGATGGAAACTTCCCCATGGCCTCTTGCAAAGTCTATGCAACACTAAAGGCCATGGCTTATTTTTTTGCTTTTTAAGTTACCACACTCTGCTTCTCCCCCCCCCCCTTAGCTCCCCACAATTCGGACACAAATCTTCGATAGTGTAAGCTGGAGCTATCTTGAAGCTGCAGCATGTACTCCTCTCTGCACCTGGTCACCTCTGTCAGAGTGCTGGAGGGCAAGACCATGACCAGACCCTTCTCCACGCTCTCAGAGGCTATTGCTGCTGCTGCCAATAGTGTTTCTAAAGTCTTTGCACTCAGAAAGGCACATGAAACTCACTGTGTCTGGCCCCTAAATGGGTGTGCAAAGGAGCCTGTCTTTTATCTACTCATGCAGGACCAGATGCAATCATGCCTTTGATCTTTATGCACCTTTTGCATCTGGGCTCAACAAGTGTCAATTGGTATAAAGATGTAGTTGTTCTTTAGTAAAAGTCCACAGATAAGTAAAATGCATTTTTGTTTCTAGAGTATGGCAAGGCCACTATACTGAGCCAGGGGAATAAGCTGACTCCAAAAATACTCAAGCATTGGCATGATGACAGAATTGTGATAGATCTGCAAAGGGGGGACTACAACTCCCATCAGCCCCTTCCCCACTGCACTTCCCTTACCCCTGGCCTGATAAAGGGAAAGATCCTGAACCAAGAAGTGGCCAGGGTCCGTTTGGAGACAGTGGCTGTATGGCAAGTGAAGAGATGGAGGGAAGGTGAAGCAGCAGCTGCATGGCAAGCCAGGGGCTGGAAAGAAGCTGCAAACAGGAAGGGATGCAGACCTGTGTGTGGAACAGGCTCTGAGTGACAGACGCTACAGTGGCTTGCAGGTCAGTTGAGACTTATGGGGAAGCTGCAAGACCTATTGAGTTCTGGGAGCCAGTGCAGAGACCCTAAAGAGAGATTAACTGAGCCTGGCTTGGAAACCCACAAGCTCCAGTTTGAATAGCGACTGGACTGGAGAGGGCACTCCAGACACTAGCCCTAAAGCGCCTGACTCTTGATTGGAGTGTCCCCAGGGGCCCAAACATTTACCGCTATCACTCACTGTGAACTGTAAGTGTTTAAGCCTCTGTATCTAGGCTCTTCCTAACCTTTCCCTTTCCTACCAGCCCTAGCAAAATAACCTTTTCCCTTATCCTTGTATCTGAATGGTTATTGGGATCCACCAGGACTAGAATCTAAAGACCTAGTTACTGAAGCATCTAGAGCACTCACCTCTGAGTTGTGGTGCAACTGGAACGCTACTGGCACCCTAAGCGTTTAGTGTATTCTGGCACAGAGGAGCAGCAGCAATAATGAGTGTTGCCAAGGATTAGATCATGGTGGAGAAGGCAGGGTGGTGATTGTGGATGTTTTTGCTGCCATTTTTACCCTGCCATTTGCTCCACCCACGCCTCCTGCCTAATTGTTCCCTTTGTATCCTTCTCATAGGCCCATCTTTCTTTTATGGTGCTCCTTACACCTCTAGAATATTCCAAATAACCATTGCTCTTCATTCCACTCCCTCCTTAAAATGTGCTGCTTCATCCAAGCATTTCAGTGATTATCTATGTCAGAAACAAATGTCTTAGAATAATTTGACTACAAAACCCACCCACCAAAATTCTGAACCTTCATCTGATTTACTGGTGTCTCATTAGGGCCTATTACAGTTGGCTGAAATTTTTCTGTTGAAACTGGTTTTTGATTAAACAAATTTTGTGGGAAAAAGTATCTACTTGCAGAAAACTTCCCTTTTTTTATGGACACCCCAAAATTGAAATATTTCAGATGAAAACAGAACTTTGGGGTGTTTGGTCATTCTTCATATTCAAATTTCCACTAAAAATGAAACACTTTTTGACCTGCTCTAGTCTGTACTGCATTGAAGACTACTCTACAGCTAGTTCCTGATATAGCAGCAAAGAAAATTCCCTATATCTCTACGTATCTGGAGGAGCTAAGATGGCAAAATATGCAGTCATAGCAGCCTAGACAGAGGGCAGCTGACCAGTGGCAGTGGAAAGGTGAAACCCATCCTCTATTAGGGATTGTCAAATTAGGATGTGACACTGCACCCCATATTCTTGATCGTGATATTATTCTGATATGATTATGGCATAATCATGATGCATTTTGTAAAAGATATGTCATGTCAAGTGTCTATGGAAAAGTTCATAGATACTAAGGTCAGAAGGGACCATTATGATCATCTAGTCCAACCTCCTGAACAACGCAGGCCACAGAATCTCACCCACCCACTCCTGCGAAAAACCTCTCACCCATGTCTGAGCTACTGAAGTCCTCAAATTGTGGTTTAAAGACTTCAAGGAGCAGAGAATCCTCCAGCAAGTGACCCGTGTCCCATGCTACAGAGGAAGGCGAAAAACCTCCAGGGCATCTTCCAATTTGCCCTGGACGAAAATTCCTTCCCGACCACAAATACAGCAATCAGCTAAACCCTGAGCATATGGGCAAGATTCACCAGCCAGATACTACAGAAAATTCTTTCCTGGGTAACTCAGATCCCACCCCATCTATCATCCCATCACAGGCTATTAGGCCTATTTACCATGAATATTTAAAGATCAATTAAGTTGCTGAATATGATTATCCTATTTGTATGCATGTAATATTTTTGTATCTGAAGTTATGAATATTGACTATGTATCTGCATTTCACATGCAGTCACACCTGATTGGAAGCATCTTGCCTAGTGGGTGTCAATCTAAATAGCGGGTTGTGACGGGCCCATTCAGTGTAATGGGCCATTAGTAGGATTCCGTGTCTTTCTGCGACTGCCGTGACTTCTACAGCAGCCAGTGTGGCAGACTCCAGGGCCGCCCAAGGGCTGCTCAGGTAGCCCTGGGGACAGCCACATCAGCTGCTAATTCATATCCTATCTTTCAAGTATCTAAGGCTTAGTTTGTGGTTTTGTTTATTTACTAGGTAATCTGCTTGATCTGTTTGCTATCACTTCATAATCACTTAAAATCTATCTTTTGTAGTTAATAAACTTGTATGTTTTAATCTAACCCAGTATGACTTTGACTGAAGTGTCTGGGGAAAATCTCAGCTTGGCTTAACACAAGTGTACTGTGCATATCCCTCTCCACATTGAGAGAGGGGTGGACATATTAATGAGTTTACACTGTATCCAGTGCAAGATGGTATAATTTTGGGTTCATACTCTAGAGAGGGGTACATACCTGGGGATCTGAGAAATTGGCTAGTGTCTGCTGTTGGCACTCAGGTAGCACCACCTGCTGTCGTGTTGGGTGATAACAGGGCCTGGGTGAGGCTGGCTGTGTCCCCAACACAGTTGTGTGTCTTAGAGAGGCACAGCAGTTCCCACAGCTCCCAGACTGCACCCCAGGGGAGACAACCTGTCACATAGGGCTTTTGATCTGACCAAATGGCACTAGCAAACAGTAGGTCATCTTACCCCTCTCTCATTCTGTTAGTGAAACTCTTTCCTCCTTACCCCCACTCTGTTCCTTCTAGGCAACTTGAAATAGTTTTGGATGGAAGAATAAAGATAAGTCAGTAAACCAATACAAACAGATAACTCTATTAAAAGGTCAAAAAGAAAGTCCAACAAAATGAGTTGCTACTGCTACCACCTTCTTTAAAGACCAGACAAGTCTACATATGAATCTATAACCAGACTGACCACTTTTTACTAGCAGTACCTTCTTAATTCAACATCCTAGAAAACAATAAAAACAAATGTTTGTTTCATTGATATACTGTCAAAAATACAACAATTCACCCCTCTCTCATAAAGTATGTGCTAAAATTGATTAGTAAATTACTATAAACCTTCATAACTCCAGTGGGACCAACTACAGATCTGACATACTATCTTTGCATTCTTTGAAAGCAGGAAGTCTAGCAGGTTGAAACCCTAAAGGAATTGGAGTAACAGAAAGCTATTACACTGTAAAAGAATGAGATTAGACCCCACTTAATTTTGAAAATCCATTCTATTTTAGGTCTTTTACCATGTGTTGCAAAACCTTGCCATCATATCTGGTCCAACCCCAATGACTTTAACGCAGTTGCACCACAAGTTGCTGAGGGCAGTCTGGTGCTTTAATAAAAGGATACAAAAGGATGAAGACTTACGCATGTAAAGGGTGAAATTCACCCCTGTGCAGAGGGCCAGCACAAGACCTATTCATCACTTAAATTCTATATAGGGTGTGACAGTTTGGGACACAGAAACGCCATTGTGACTGCCAACTGATGTGCTGGGACTACCTCTGAGCCCATTTTCCCTGCCAGCTTGGGACTTCAGTACCCTGCCTTGTTGAGCCAGACACACTAGCCTGCTACAAACACAGGCCCAGGTCTGAACCACATCCCCCAAAAGCTGCAGGATTAACTGAAAATAGCTTAAGAATTGCTCCTGTCTAACACCCAGATATCCAGTTTCCAATGGGATCCAAACCCCAAATAAATCCATTTTACTCTGTAAAAAGCTTATACAGGGAAAACTCAAATTTCTCGCCCTCTATAACACAGAGCGAGAGATGCACAGCTGTTTGTTCCCCCAGGAATTAATTACTTGCTCTGGGTTAATAAGTAAAAAGTGATTTTATTAAATATAAAAAGTAGGATTTAGTGGTTCCACGTAATAACAGACAGAACAAAGTAAGTTACCAAGCAAAATAAAACAAAACTCGCAAGTCTGAGCCTAATACAGTAGGAAACTAAATGCAGATAAATCTCACCCTCAGAGATGTTCTGATAAGCTATTTTACAGACTAGACTTCCTCCTAACCCCCGTAGTTACTGTCCTTTGTTCCAGGTTTTTTTTCAGGCATCTCTCGAGGTGGAAAGGTTATCTTTTTGAGCCAGCTGAAGACAAAATGCAGGGGCTTCCAGGGCCTTATATAGTCTTTCTCTTGTGCAACATCACAGCCACAAGATGGGGTCTCTAGCCACCTGGGCAAGTCACATGTCTATGAATGATTCAGCTTTTTGCAGGCTGACGCCATTGTTTACATGTTAGTTTGAGCGTTTCCAGGAAAGCTCAGATGTGGATTGGCCTCTCTCAAAGTCCACTGTTAAGTACTCCCAATTACTTGAATAACCCCTTCACGCTATGTTGACAAAATCTGTCTTATGTGCTTCCTACAGCAAACACTTTAAATACAAGCACAGAGCCAATGCTCATAACTTCAGATATAAAAATGATACATGCATACAAATAGGATGAATATATTCAGTAGCTCATAACCTTTGCAAAGATGTTACATAAAACACATTCAAGTTATATCATATTTATACTAATAAGCATATTTCTATAAAGCATTATGGGGTGCAACGTCACATAGGGCTTAAACTGGCCTTTAGTATTGCATAGACTTTGGGCTAGCTCTATGCACAAGTGTGAATTTTACCCAAACTAAGATGAGGACCAAATGCATAGCTGAGCAAACACTGCAATAAATAAATCTACAAACACCCATTCAAATTTGAAAATGATTTTGTTTTAGCCATGCTTACATGAACATTTGAATGACTGATGTTTTCTTTTAAAACTTTTTTCTATTGTAAATATTACAGGGCTATCATGTACATAGGTTATTGAAAACAAAAGAAAAGCCTTATCAGTCTAAGCAAGAATGGCACTATACCTACATAATAGCACAAATGCTTGTGGAAGGTGATTTCAGTGTCTCATTACAGAATATTCAGGGTAATGGCATTTTTAACTTGCACATCTTGCTAGTCTTGCTAGAAGTCCCCATGCACTCCTCCAGTCAGGGAACCTACCACATGACTTATATGAACATTACTAAGCAGCACAGCTCTAATTTTGAATATCCCAGATCAAATATTTGCAACATTGTTTTCAGTTGGGCTATCGGGACAAAAAATAATAAAACGTGGTGAATTTGAATTCTGTACATGGCTATTTCATAAGAAGAAAAAGGTTTATAGAGGTCATCTGATTAATTTATCCTATTTGTTATACTGTAGCCAGATATACCATTTTGTTTCATAATATATTATGAGCATAAACATTCATGTGGTACAATGTACATGCAATTTAACAATCAGCACTGATGCATATAATCATAAACAATTTATGTGTATTCAGAGAAAAAGCTATAATGGTCCAAAAATAGCCATCCACTAGGATTCAGCCATTCCCAGTATTTAAAATACACAGGAAAAAGTATATTGTTGTAAGATTCACCAAGTGTCCTGACAAAAGTATGGGGAATTTTGCAATCCTCCTCTGTACAAAGGTATGATCGATACACCTAATCCAGAAAAAAAAGTTGTATTATACATTTAGGACCATCATGTTATCAATTGAGGTGCTAATCGCACTCCTTGCTCAGTTATTCTCAGCTATGATTGGCATATACCATGGTAAAAAGGTTCATCCATTTTTCTGCCCCATCCTGATGCTGTTACCAGGGTGAAGCCTGGCATCCTCTCCTGATGATACCAATGCATTTGTGGGAACTGAAGCAAAGGCATACGCTGATTTGTACATTCTAAAGTATTGTATGCAGCACTAGATGCAAATGGAGAATGGTAATTCCCATTGCTTTATTTGAATGAGGCAAAAATATTACACAACTTTGTTTAAAAGTACTCCAAACTCCATGAGTGAATATGCTAATGGAATAGGGATATCTCACATTCTCATATAAAGGGTATATTAACATCTCACAGATAAATTAGAATCACTGCGCACTCACTGTCATCAAAGAATTTTTAAAAAGCATGCTGGAAAAAATTAATATTGATGTGTAAAATATGCTGTGAAATGTTCAAGGTTCAAATGGTTTTCTGGAAAAGTAACAGCTGTTCTTATATGGAACTTATATCTTAACATTAGATGTAATGCTTGTTGGCTGATTGGAAGGTGGGTTGGAAAGACACGTGTAAATATTTGTATTTTATAATTTTTCCTATGAAGGCTGACTCATAGTGGAGTCTTTAACTGTGTAAGAGGGTGTCGATTTTGACTACTCAGGAGCTAGCATGTTGCCTCCAGTTCTTCCTTTTTAGATTATTCTAAGAGAGAAAAATCAAGGCTCTAAAAGTTTTCTAGTCTTTTGTTTTTAAGTGTTTCAGGAATGGCTGGGGCTTCTTGCATTTCTTTCACTGCTAGGAAATTTCCTTCTGATAGTCAGCCTAAATTTTCCTTTTCTTAATTTCTTCTCATTTCTCTTAGAATTAGCGCAAGGCAATATTTCAATTTCTCAATGGTGTTTACATCTTTCAAAGGGGTTTGGTTGGTTATGCCTCCCTGTTACATGTCACTTAGCCACTTTCTACAAATAAGGCCAGATTCAGACCTCATCTACTTATCTTTTGTGCTCCTCTAGTGGCCCAAAGGGACTGTACAGTTAGCTTTATCAGCCAGCTAGGGGTTCCCAGCCTGGGAATTCCTTGTCACTGGGAGAATGTATTGTGGGGAAGTGGGTAAATGGCCAGGGAGTGGCGGGATGTTGCTGGGAGTACTGCTGCATTCTGGTGTTCCAGGTCTGCTGTAATGGCTCCTGCCTCAATTGAGCAACTTCCTGAACCAATTTAACTGGTTCAGGAACCCAGCTCAGCTCCTTGCTGACCACAGAATTTAGGAGTTGTAAAAGTGGCTTGAAGCCACCTTTACTGCCCTTTCCTCAGCTGTGCTGACAAGCTCAAACTCTACTGCAGACTGATTCTAATCTATTTAAATTTTCAATCCTGTCTGGATGAGCTCTCCCCTGACATCTAGTGGTGAGCTGTGGAAAAAGACTTCAGGAGCTGATCTTGTTTGCATGGATATGCCCACACTGCCTAGGTGCTCAGCATGATGGGACTGCTTGCCCAAATGATCACTTGTGGCTGGTGTTGGATACCCAGTTTCCTTGCTATTGGGACAGGAGTAATAAAGCGTTGTTATCCTTGTTGTATGAACCAAGGGCAACAGAACTGTACCTAGCATACCCCAATAGAGGGACTCACCCTCAACCTGACAGCACTCGCTGGGCAGGGTACATGGGTTCCAAAGCCTAGTGAGGAGAAAGGGTGAGGATAGGTACCTGCACTTGCTGGTGTAGGTCATGTTTAAGGGTTGTAGACATCATTTGACTCTTCCTCTGTCTATGGTATGATAAGAGCCAATTTGGACTCAATTGTGAGTCTTGTTACATGCTGTAGAGCTGAAATCACTGATACCTGGGTCTAAGTATTAGACCTACTTTAGGGCAGTGTCTCTATTGCAAGAGACTGCCCAGTGTGCACCAGCAATGGGGCTCCCCCACTAACAGCTGAAATCAGTGAGAGCTGTATTAAGTGGGGCAGGGCCCTGAAGACATCTTGTTGAGCAGGCAGCTGGTGGAGAGGCATGGCAAGCGACCACTATGGTGGCTGGCAGAGAGGCATGGCAAGCAACTAGCAGGGATGTGTAATATTACAGATGTTGCTGGTGGTGCCACCTATAAGGAATTAAGGTTGTCCAACACTTTCTATTGTAAGATCTTGTTGTTTACATCTTTTTGGCAAACTTTAGCCTGCCTCAGGCTGAATTATTTTGGAAAGGTTCCGCAAAAATGATTCACGGGTTTCTGAGAAAGATTAGGGAAAAAATAGTGTTTTGCCCTTGTCCAAAAAACCTTATTAAAACTAGGCCTGCCGACAGCAATTCCGGGCCCAAAAATAGTCAATGGGCCCTCATGCACGCACAAGCTGCACCTGCGCAGATGCGGTCTGCCTGACATTTGGGTGGTGCTGTGCCTGCGCTGGCTGGTGCCCAGTGAGCTGCCGGCTGCGCTGCTGGGTGCGCTCTTCTGGCATGGCCAGAGCTTCCACATGCCCTCCCAGTAAGTTTGCCAACTGTCTAATCTCGTAAACCCAAAGACCCTTGCCTTGCCCCGCCCATTCCCTGAGGCCACGCCCTGTCCCACCCCTTCTCCGAAGCACTGCCCCTGCCCATTCCATCCCCCCACCCTCCCTCACTTTCACCAGGCTAGGACACAGAGTTTGGGAGAGGGACGGAGTGTGGGGTGCGAGCCTTGGGAGGGAGTTTGGATGCAAGAGGGGGTGTGGGGTGCAGGCTCTGGGAGGCAGTTTGGGTGCGGGCTCTGGGCTGGGGCAGGGGGTTGGGGTACAAGAGGGAGTCAGGGGCTCGGCGTTTACCTTGGGTGGCTCCCAAAGCAACCGGCACACCCCTCTTTCAGCGGATCCTAGGCAGGGGCCTAGGGGGTCTCTGTGCGCTGCTGCCCGAAACCACCACCCCCATAGCTCCCATTGTCCACAGTTCCTGGCCAATGGGAGCTGCAGACTTGGCGCTCAGGGTGGGGACAGCCCATGGAGACCCCCGCCCCAGGGGCCGCAGGGACGTCGGCTGCTTCTGGGTGTGGCGTGGAGCGAGGGCGGGCAGGAAGCCTGCCCTAGCCCCATTGCACTGCCGTGAGCCCCCGGACCCTTTTAAATTGTCTGGGCCCCTGGGCAATTGCCCCCTTGTAGAACTTTATATTAGGTTTCTGTGATGTTCTCTAAGTTTCTGTACTACGTGATGTTAATGTTGTACTGTTTATATAGTTTATATGATGCTTATGTACACTTAGGGCAATGGATGCCATTTTGTTGGCTTTGCCATTTTGAATATAGCTAAATGGCTGTTTGGACTCCATATTGTAAGCCCTTCTTTATCGAACTTTGGTGCCCTTTTTCCATAATGGCAGGGAAAATGCCAGAAGGGTCTTGCACACTAGGGCTTTCACGCACTAGAGTTTAAATAAGGCCGCTGCGTCCAGCATTGAATGCTGTACGCCACAGAGGCAGCCTGTAAGCCGGTTATATGCAGGCACTCCGAGAGTCAACATCTGTCATCGATACTCACCCGCAGATCATCAAGGAGTGTCCTGGGCTGTTCCACCTGCTCCATCAGGTTCCATGTTCCTCCTGCTAGACACCATCTTCAGCAGTGGAAGGTCCAAAACCTAATGGCCACTGCAATAACCTGGGTCGAGACCAGCTGTCTGCTGTCCAATCATGACATCACTCTGCAAGTATAAAATGGACTTTAGTACAGATATCCATAGCTTATTCAGGGTTGTACAGGAGCCAGGCTTCAAACCCAACTGGTTCAAAGCCACTGAGTCATTTTACTGTTCTCTGTTTATCCCTTGGGTTCCCACTTGTGTTTGTTTCCCTAAATAAAATCTTTTTTTACCTTCAATCTGGGTCCAGTTTTCACTAATCTGGGGAGGCCGGTGGGCAGTGAGGATTTTTAACAGGTGATAGATACTGCGTCTGAGTCCAAACACCAATCTCTGATTTATTAGTTTTAACTGTTGTTAGAACACTTCGAGGACAACACCCTTTGTCGGCAGGCTTGCTTACAACCAGTGTATTGAGAAACTCCAGTGCCTCCATACTTTGGAGCAGGAACCTGAAATTCGGCAGGGGCATCACCCTGGTGTCAAGGCTGAGCCTTTTGCTGTTGCTATGGAAAACTACCTAATTTTGCCCAAGTTATAAGCCTTTGAAAAATCTCAGTTTGCATGTGATCTGTAGAGGTGTCTTAGAGTTTGGCAACCAAATTCTCCAGATTCCATCTGCATAGGAGCTCTGAGGAGATGACAAATTATCTGTGTGACTGGATTGTGTGTGCACCATTCACAAAGAACTGAGCATGCTCCAGGCCCAGGCATGCAGGGACTAAGCAGGATTTTTCCTACAATGGCTCCTCCCAGCTTTCACAGGCCAATGTGGTGCCAGACATGAAAACACAAAGCAGGGAGATCGTAGCAGGCATTGTGGAGGATGAAGCTGACTGACTGAAATACACAGGCGTACCTGCCCTGGAAGGGAGAAGGGAAGTGTGGAAGGAGTAGATTGGGACAAGGATCCTGGGTGTTGGGGGAGACACAGGGAGCTGGTGGGATAGATACAGAGGTGGAGTGGGCAAGAAGACTACTTTAAACATTACATATTCTGAAAAATCAGGTCCTAGGCATTTCAGACCAGGCACCTAAAATTAGTGAATACTCTGGACGTTTATCTCTGTGTGCTTTAGCTCCCCATCTCTAAAATGGGTACAGTACCACCCCATCTCACAGGGGCATTGTGGAAACATTCATTAACGTTTGTGAAGCACTCAGATGCTATAGTGATAAGCACCACAGGAAAGCCCCTGAGGAAACTGGTAATTCTGTATTCGGAGCAGAGGTTGAACAACATGCAATAAATAAGGCATGGAGCTACACACGGAACAAGGAGAAAACAAAATATATAATAGCTGATCATTAAGTGAGCAACATGCATTGTATGCACTGAATGAGTCAAGGTCCAGTGGAAAAAACGGTGTGATTATGTAATTATAGAATGTATCATAATGCATATGTACAAACTGGCCGAATTAAGGTTGCAGAGGCACTTGACTTTGCAACATTAAAGTTCTTTTTCTGGGGTAATACAGTATACAGTACATAGAGGAATTAATACCTTCTTGCTCTGTGATATGAAAAAAATCACACTGCCACATTGTTTTGGTATTTGGTATTTTTTGTTTGTTTGTTTTCAATTACACATTGCAAGCTTGTATACAGTTGGGTTTTCACTATCACCTTGAGTTCTTTTTCAGCATTATTGGTTTCCCAGTTTCTTTCTCTCTCATTTGCCTATCTGTGTTTTGGGTTATTTCCCCACCAAGATCTACTAATCTGCATTTTCCCAAGATGAGTCTCATTTTGTTATATCCAGCCTCTATAGGTCCCTTTCTATTATGCTATCCTTACTGGAATTTTTTTAAAAAGCTGACATTGTTCTTTTTAAATACTGATTTGAAAAACAGTTGGCTATTGACAAGAATTGAGATGACAGATGAGAAAGGAGAAAAAATGCTGGGAATTCAGTTATACCAATATACATAAACTAAAATGACTGTAGATGTTCTAAGCCTTCAGACATGCATGCATGAGAGTTCCACAGATATCTCTTAGGAGAGAACTGGGCTCAGTATATCTTAGCGGGGAGTGATTTTAAATCACCAATTCTAGGTGCTTAGCTAATAACTTCCACCAGTTAAGAGGTCTGACTTTCTTTAAAACTTTGGCAGCCAACATATACTGTTTGAATGTTATTTTTAATTTAAATTATTTTAGTAGTTTATAGTGAGTTTAAGACTTAATATAGGTTCTCATAATTTTAAAATTAATTTTTAAAAGGTTTGTTTTTTAAAAGAAAAATGCATTAATCTACATCAAAGAAATCAAATGTAAATGTAAAAAAAATCCATTTTTTAAATAAAAAAATGGGTATCACTGATGTTTATTCACTCTGATATATGTTGAAACAAACATACAGTGAAATCATGGAAAGTACAGGTTGACTAAGATAGAGCAATCAGTTAGACATTATATATAGGTTCAGATATGGCATATATTCCTTTGTCCAACCAAAAGTAAGTGAGGGTCTTGCTGTTATATTCTGTGACACCAGATATGGCCACACATTTCTGAAGGATTTGCCAGATTAAGTAAAAACATGTTATAAATAACATTTTATTCTGTAGTCAAAGAACAAGTTTAAAACTGTGAATACTGTTGTTAGGAGTGACCATAATGCTATAACTAACACCTTATGTCTGTTCTTTGACTTTGTTCTGATTTGTTTCTGTGGAATACTTTATTTAAATGGTGTAATAGGTACTCCAAAGTATCTGAGACATAGATTAATAGTCTAGCCACATTAATACTAACCATGTTGGTTTGAATCTAAATGAAGTCCTAGAAATAGTTAAACTGTCTCATTAATTCCTTAAAACCAGTGGAAAGCCATAAGATAATTGTACCTAAGCACTATAGTACGTTGATATACTTCCCAACCTTTTAGAGAGAATAATAAATATATAATCTTCCTAATAAAAAAGAACAAAGATAAAGCTGACATTTTTATGATGTAAGGCCAGAGTACAAAATATGCCCTTTTTAGTAGAATTATAATTTCCAAATAAACTAACACTGTACATTCCCAGTTATGTATTTGAGAAATTTGCAGAAGTGGAATAGTGGAACAGGAAGCCTACAAAGATCTAGAAATAAGTAACCTAGCTAAAATCCGCTGGGTGCCATAACGATATACAAACCACATAAAAATATTTAGAGGTGGGAGAAATATCCTTTCTGACTGTATTTGAATATTTTGAGCATTGAGTTTAGGGAAACAATTTACCTGGTTTCTCTTCCCACAATAAAACCCAGTATACACATTGCAAGTTACCAAGACTTATTTAACATCTATGACACCAGTAAGTTAAGACTTATTGAAGACTTATAAGTGGTTTTCATTTCACATCTATTACTAGCAGTGTAGGCTGGATTCACTACTAGTCTTATCTGGTGCAGGCAGGTGAAAAATAGGTGTGTTTTGAAAAAATGTACTTTCCAGTGCCAGTGAAACAGACCATCTTTATTTTGTTTCTTTAGTTCAGTATCTTCTGAAGTCCATTTTAAGTTAATTTTAATAAGTATGAGTTTGTTTAAACCATTACACTGAAGTAAAATATTTTTCTTTAAAACAAACAAGTTTTTAGAACCTACAGCATTACAAGACTCCTTCATATCAATAGCAAATATCTAAAGTTGTTAATTGCAGTTCCATAATTTTAAAAATTGTTCCAGAATTTAAAGATTTTTTTTGTTTGTTTTTTGTTTTTGGGAGACAGATCTGTAAGATTTCAATCCAGACAGGGGATGAGCACTTTCTGCTAAGAACTGAAAACCCATAACTTGCTCTGAAGTGAGCAAGAGTGGAGGACACTCATTCAGAACCTGAAAAGTGTCAACACCTTTCCTGAGGGAGCTCTTTGTTAAGCACTTCCTGCAACTGTTTTCGAACATAGCCTTGTCCAGACAGTCATATATGTTAGTCATACATGACAATTCCATGATTTGTAGACCCCTTCTTTGTCTTTTCTGGTGATGTGGCAATGCTGGGGGGGGGGGGGGGGGGGGGAGGGGAGCAAAGCCTGAAAGAAAAATATGTATGATTTCATTCTTTCCTTTGTTTTCATTTCACATTTGAGAGCAACAAAGAGAAGGCACATTAAGCTAGATCCAAAATGGGACTTGGGTGCCTAACTCCAACATTTGAAATCTTCACTGAAATCTTCAAAACCCCCTGCTCAACTGTCCCCTAGCCCTGTAGATGCCGACGTTTCCACTGGTGAGCATGCACAAGACCATCTAAGTCCTGATTCCACTGAGCTGCTCAGCACCTTAGCTCACACATTCTCAAATTCAGCATTCCCTCACCTGCAGGACCAGATCCACTAGGTGTGTTCTGAGCACACTTAACCTCCATAAAAGACAGCCAGTTTGTTTGGTTTTGGGTCTGGGTGGTGGTGATGGGGGTGTCTGTCCACCCAGCCAGTAGCCCAGTAGTTAGGGTATTCATCATCCCTGCTCCAATGATTATTGAAGTCAGTTTGAGTCAGAAGTTCTAAAGATCCCCAAAGAGCTTAGAATATGTTACAGTATTCGTTTAGTCTGCAGTGGACGCAGTGTAGAAATAAACTCAAACGCTTCAAAGATTAACAGTCCTCACAGAACAGAGGCATGCTGAGCTAACAAATGTTTTACCATGATCAAATTAATAAACAACTCAAATAACTGATTAATCTGTTTTTTGCTACAGGGGCAAACTTTTTGGCCCGAGGGCCACATCGGGGTTGCGAAACTGTATGAAGAGCCGGGTAGGGAAGACTGTGCCTCCTCAAACAGCCTGGTCCCCGCTCCCTATCCATCCCTTCCCGCCCCCTGACTGCCCCCCTCAGAACCTCTGACCCGTCCAACCCCTCTGCTCCTTGTCCCCTAACTGCCTCCTCCCAGGACTTCCCACCCCCTATCCAACCGCCCTCCCATCGCCTGCTCCCTTACCATGCCGCTTAGAGCAGCAGGAGCCCCACTGCAGCCCCACTGCACGGCCGAAGCCAGCCACGCCGCTGCACTGCCTGGCAGGAGCGGCTGGCCAGAGCGCAGGCGGCGCAGCGAGCTGAGGCTGTGGGGAAGGGGGGATAGTGGGGCGGGGCGGGGGACTAGCTTCCCTGGCCGGGAGCTCAAGGTCCCGTGAGCTGCAGTTTGCCCACCTTTTCTAGTAAAGGAATAGCATGCTTAAAAAACAACTTTTTTCAAAAGCTGCTTTCTATAAAGGAAAAAATAAATTGAAAAATACTTCTGTCCTGATAAATCATAAATGATTTATACACTAAACTTGATTTGACTGTATTCGCTAATGCCCCATAGCTAGACCCTGCTGCTAACACCATTCACACTTGACATGAAGTATTTTAAAATGAGCATTATAATATACCTTAATATTTTGGAACAAGATCAGAATTTATGAACCAAGTCACAGTGAATACAAGAATAAGAGCCATTTAGAAGTAATAACTTAAGGCTAGGTCTTTCAAACACTTACTCACATGAATATGCCACTGAAGTCAATGGGACTACTAATGTACCTAAATGCTAGTTATATAAGTGCATTTTCCCAAGATCAGGACCTAATACTCGTAGCTCTCCGCTTATAAAATAGGCTTTAATACTCAGCATTGTGTGTGTCAGTTTGTACTATTGCTGAGGGTTTGTGTCTCTGCAATTGCTGAACTAACAGCATCTTAACTTATCGTTTGAAATTTCTTTGAATCTGTGTGAAAACGGCTAGCTATGTTTATACATAACGATCGCCTGTCCCTAAAATTTCTTCATTCGCTGTGGCAACAATTCACGTAGTAGTTTCATATCTTCCAAGAGCAAAACTCAAAAATCATTTATCACTTACATTTTTCTTCAGGCCAAAAACACCTTAATTAATGATTCTCCCCTCCATATCACAAACAGAGTTAGCAGTACATAAAATTAATTAACTGTCAGAAAGAAACTTAATCCAAATGTTGATATAAAATGAGGGGAGAACAGTGGTCTTGGGCTCCTTCTCCTCCCCTGAAAAATTCTGAAATGCAGATACTATTTAGAGGGTTTTAATGGTCCTAATGAGAGCCCTATAAACACTTCACGGACTCTGCCAGTGCAGGGAAGAAGAACCAAAACAATTAATTAAGATTTGCTTAAATCATGAGATTTAAAAATATGAAACTATGCATGATCGGGGGCTCCTTGTGCCTTTTGAAACCTACTGGATTATTACTAAAAGGGTCCTTCCACAGAGCTAACATGGGCCTAATCTCAGAGCAGCGGTTCTCAACCCTCAGCCCGCATGCGGCCCAATTAGCACACGGCAATGGCCCAGCTCAGGCCCCAGGGCCTGGGTTGCTGCTGGCTCCGCACAGCAGGCTCTGGGGTCTAGGCAGCTGGCAGGCTCAGGGTCTGGGTGGCAGACTACCACCTGGTCCCCCACAGCAGGCTCCAGGCAGCTGGCTGCTGCCTAGCCCCGCAGGGTGGGCTCATGGGTCCAGGCTGCTGGCCGGCCCTGCTGAGCAGGCTCGGGGTCCAGGCTGCCGGTGTAGTGGCATGCTCAGTACAACCTACATAGGAAATTCTGCCAAGGAGCAGTTTGTGCCATTACACAGGCTGCTGCCCAGCTGGCTCAGGCTCCGGGTCCCAGCTGTTGCCAGGCCCCACAGAGCAGGGTCTGGGGTTGCAGTGGGGTCTGCGTCCTCGCTTCCTGCCCAGCGCTGCTACGATGACCAGACAGCAAGTGTGAAAAATCGGGACAGGAGGTGGGGGGTAATAGGTACCTATATAAGAAAAAGCCCCCCAAATCAGGACTGTCCGCAGGCACTGCACAGGTGATCCGGGGTTGTGGGTCCTGACTGCCACCCCCATCCCTGGCTTCTGGTTCCGCTCTGTGGAGGGCGCTGGGCATCGGGGTGCGTGTGTGTGTATGTGGGCGGGGGGGGATACTGTGGTTCCCAACCTACGGCCCAGCTAACACTTTGTGGGCCACATCCGCGGCGCACAATGATAAACCAACCCTCAGAGCAAGGAACTGGGGCCAGCACGTGACTTCGGACAGCTGAAGAGCTGCCGGCCAGTGGCGGACTTCCGTGGCCAGCACAGGGAGGGCGGTGGCGTGAGCCAGGGGGCCCTGCGCACGGCAGGGCCGAGGAAAGCAGCAGCCCCGCCGTCGCACAGCGCCTCTCCGAGTCCCTGGCCTCCGCCACGAGCCAGCCCAGGTGTGGACGCAGCTAAGCCCGCCCTCGCCTCGAGCCCGTCCCGCCTCCGGGGACCGGGGGCCCGGCCGGCGCGGGGTGGCCGGGGCTGAGACGACAGGCGGAGGCGAGAGGAGGCCATTCTCCCCATCCTAGCACAGCCACCGACACTTGGACCGGCCGCAGGGAGGGGCGGGGCCTACCGCTGCCCCGCCTCTCCGAACACTCAGGGTCCGGAGCTCCAGAACGGCCGCGGCCCAACACGCGCGCTCCCACCCGGAGATAGGGGAGGCGGCGCGCGCCCTAGTCACGTGCTACACGGGGCGGGGCCTCTTCGTCACGTGACCGAGGGGACCCGGAGCTCGCGCCCCAGTTCGGAAAGGAAGATGGCGGCGGAGAGAGAGCCCCCGCCGCTCGGGGACGCCAGGCAGCCCGAGCTCGAGGAGCTGGAGGACGGCGAGGATTTGTTCACCAGCACTGTGTCCACCCTGGAGGTGAGAGGCGAGGCCCTGCTCCCGCGCGGCGTCCCTGTCATCCGCGGGGCCGGGCCCCCGCCGCCTTTTTCATGCCCTGCGGGGCAGAGCCGCAGCCGCCGGGCCCAGGGCGCCCAGTACCCAGAGAGCGCTGACCCGCCCGCATGTCCGGGGCCCCAGCGTCCCCACACCGGCCTCCGCCCTGCTCCGGTGACTAGTGACAGGCAGCCCCGCCCCCAACCTGCCCCGGTGCGTTGGCGTCTTCTGACCCCTTCAGAGCGACCTCCCCCACCCCCCCGAGCCGGGTAACGGTCTCCCCCCTTCCCTGCTGCGGTGTGCATCCCCTGAGCGGGGGAGTCACTTCTCTGCAGCTGTCATCCCCTGCCAGAGCGCTCTCCCTCCGGTGTCCCTGGCTCCCTTCCCCGGGGAGCCTCCGCTCCGCTGCCGGGATAATCATGCTGTCGTTTCAGAAATAGCTACCTGTCTCTTCTTCTGCCAGATGTTCTTTCTTCCCACATCTGTCTCTGTCCTGGAATAATCTCTCATTCCCTTTTATAACGTTGCCTACCCTAGATCTCACTTTCTGCATCTCCCTAGTCCATGGCCTGAAAACATAACCCACTTCCTTCCAAGATAAAAATCCCTCTCTCTTGCTTTTCTCAAGGAACCTATATGATTACTCCTTAAAATTCTTTTGTTCCTTCCCTTTAACGCTGGCATTGAGCAGCTCCTGGGAGCTCGTCACTGTCTGGAGATTCTCATTTTGATGCAGTTTAGTGTCATCTGTCTCTTTTTAGGGGCAGATGGTACTTATCGCTAGTTAGAGAGATGCATCCATATCAGGGCTTTTGAAACGTACAATTACCATATTATTTTTTCAGTAACTAGGTTTCTTAAAACTTTGTGCAGCTATTGAAAAGTCTAAACCTGTCTTGCTTTGTTTGTAAACAACCCATCTCTCCCCTCTCCCCCGTTAAATATAATTGATTTTTTTTTAAATAAGCAGTGTCTACATACTTTAAAAAAAATTTATAAAATGATAGCTTTCCTCTCCTCTGTAATTGGTTCTGGTTTTGTTTTCAGTGTGCAGAACTGTAATGGACAACATTAAATGTCCTGTTCGTGCAGACATCTATCTAAAATGTGAAATGTTCCTGTTTTTGTTGAAGGAAGCTTCCTGCCCCTGAACTTTACAGTAATGGGTCAGTGTGTTCAGTTCATATGTAGTCTACCTTTATCAATGTTATCTTCCTGTAACAAAAATATAGTAAATTATGTTCTCAAACACATAATAAGGCTCATAAATGTATTTTGAGGAGAATTCTCTCTTTAGAGTTTTAGTATTTAGCCTTTTATTTGTAAATATGCAGTTTGTGGGCAATTTTTTTCCAGAAAAATAAATGTGCAAAACATAGTCATAGGCCCACTTATGTATGTATATAAAATATTCAGTTTGTTTGACCAAACTAATAGGTCTGTATATATTTTAGTACTTTTAGATGAACTGCATTAAAACACAAAAAGTAATGCTTACTTGTCTAGAATAAAACTACAAACTCAGAGAGAGGAGTGATGGAATTTATGGCTAATCCATCTCCATACAACAACAAAAAATCTTTTTGTATTTAAACGTCCAGTCTTAAACGGACACGGTTAACTTCAAAATCACATTTCTGTATGGAAAGCTTGGTACCTCATATGGTACAAATAACACTAAAGATTATTGTAACTGAAAAATTGACAAAAGTTCAGTTTGTGTACATTGTGCATTTGACAGCATTCTGCATACAGTGTGTTTGTTTCACTGTTTCTCCAAGTAGTCCATTGGAAGAAAGTGATTAGTTGAAAAGAGTCTTATAAACATAAGTAGAGTAGAAGAAAAAGCCTCGATTTTTTTATCGAGATTTTTTAGAACTATTTATTAAAAGAATTACTAACTCATTTGAATGGACTAATTTAAAAAAAGTGTTCTTTTGAGGTTTCGGCGGAGAGTATGAAGTTACTTCTTATTAAATTTTCTGGGACTTCTGATTTTTTCCCTCTTATGTACGAGTAAATACTGTCTCTCTTATGACCTTCCAACCACACATACCCAATGTTCATATGTAAAATGTTTTATGATATGTCAGAAAAAGCCAGTTCATTTACATGCAGCAGGTTTTTTTTTTTTTTTGCGGGGGCGGGGACGACATGTGTGGGATAATGGCTTCAGTTATAATTTTGACAAAGTTCAATTTTATATATAGTCTACAAAGTCCTGCCTAGTCTGAAACTAGATTTAAACTCTTTAGGGCAGCAGCTCTGTCTCTTTTTCTTTATTCTAAGGTACCTAATACACTTGATTGCTGTAAAATAGGTCACACTCTTGGCCTAACAACCTGATAACATTGCTTTACATTAGCCTGCTGTATTAAGAGATTATGAAACTTGTGCTTTTAAATTCTGTGGCTCTAACAACTTTCGTATTGTACCTGCTTTGGTAATATTTCTTAGACTCTTTAGGAGTGTTATTTTTAATAAAAAATAAAACAAAACCAACTTTGAGTGTCCTTCATAGTTGGTGGTTAACATTTATTGCACACTTACCAGCCAGAGACTGATATTGGGGAGAAAAGGGATGGAAGATGGTGGGTGGGAGGGCACACTGAAGTCCAAGGATAACTCCAGTGAAGGTGAAAACATCCTCTTTCTTCATCGCTAATTGATGGGGAAGGGAGATATCCCAACTACCCGAGTGCTGACTATGGATCCTTCAGAGGTGGGGACTCCCTCTCTTGTTTTGGCTCCTAGATGTCTGTTGAACTTGACTCTCATCTCTTCACTCCTCTTCAGGCTGATCACAGGAGAGTCTTCCCACTCTTTATTTTTTCATCCCTTCCCTTTGCTTCTGGCTGGAAGAAGAGTAAACAACAATTTCTTTCTGCTGATTCTTTTTAGTTTTTCTTGTGTTTTTTTTTTTGTTGTTAAAATTTGCCTTTCCCTCTCTTAGCATAGTCTTTTGTTTCCCCTCACCTTTTGCTTTTTGTTGCCATTCGCATACCAGAAGATCATGCCCTTCATTTTCTGTTTTCTGTTTGGTGGAAGTAAAGCCAAGAGAATGAATGAAAACTCTTTCAGATACCATACTTCAAATTTAGATTTAAAATGTTTTAAAACGTCTGTGTATTTATTTAGTTTTACCCTGCAAAACAAACTTTGTTAACTTAAATATGTTTTCTCCCGTGAATAATATAAACCTTTTACAAAGTGTAACACAAGAACATCACACTTAAAGAAAACTAAATGTAAGTAGTGTGAAAACTACTAGTTCAGGAAACTTTGCCTTACCCATATTACACCTTGTACATCTTGGTAAACAGCAGTATTGACATGTAACAATTCACTGTACTGACTTCAATCAACCTTTCAGTTTTTCTGTGTATATCACTGTATACTGTAGTATGTAAAGCATGTTAAGAACATAAAAACGGTCATATTGTGTCAGACCAAAGGTCTATCTAGCCCAGTATCCTGTCTTCTGACAGTGGCCAATGCCAGGTGCCCCAGAGGGAATGAACAGAACAGGTAACCATCAAGTGATCCATCCCTTGTCACCCCTTCCCACCTTCTGACAAACAGAGGCTAGGGACACCATCCCTGCCCATCCTGGTGGTAGCCATTGATTGACCTATCCTCCATGAATTTATCTAGTTCTTTTTTGAAACCTTTTGTAATCTTGGGCTTCAGAACATCCTCTGGCAAGGAGTTCTGCTGTGCACTGTGTGGAAAAAATACTTCCTTTCGTTTGTTTTAAACCTGCTGCCTATTAATTTCATTTGGTGACCCCTAGTTCTTGTGTTATGAGAAGGAATAAATAACATTTCCTTATTTACTTTCTCCACACCAGCCATGATTTTATAGACCTCTCTCATATCTCCCCTTAGTTGTCTTTTTTTCTAAGCTGAAAAGTCCCAGTCTTATTAATCTCTCCTCATATGGCAGACACTCCATATTTCTAATAATTTTTGTTGCTCTTTTCTGAACTGTTTCCAATTCCAATATATCTCTTTTGAGATGGGGTTACCACATCTGCACGCAGTATTCAAGATGTGGGCGTATCATGAATTTATATAGTGGCAATATGATATTTTCTGTCTTACTATCTATCCCTTTCTTAATTATTCCCAACGTTCTGTTTGCTTTTTTTGACTGCCGCTGCACATTGAGTGGATGTTTTCAGAGAACTGTCCACAATGACTCCAAGATCTCTTTCTTGAATGGTAACAGCTAATTTAGATCCCATCATTTTATATGTATAGTTGGGATTATGTTTTCCAATATGCATTACTTTGCATTTATCAACATTGAATTTCATCTGCCATTTTGTTGCCTAGTCACCCAGTTTTGAGAGATCCTTTTGTAGTCTGCCTGGGACTTAACTATGTTGAGTAGTTTTGTATCATTTGCAGATTTTGCCACCTCACTGTTTACCCCTTTTTCCAGATCATTATTGTGACATGTTGAAGGAATATGAGGGGTTAAAGATTTTACATATTAACCTTATGATCTGTGTGCATAAAACTTTGTATATGGTTAAATTACAGGCTCTGTATTCATACTCTGTATCCAGAACATTTGGAGGTTTTTGAGGCTTGGTGAAAGGGCACGAACCACTTTAAAGTTATTGGGGAGTGGGAGCTGAAGCACTCATATTTTAAGCATATATTTTATATGCTTGAAACTTCAAGCACCACATCACTGTTTAACTCTCTTAGCTGTAAGTCTATTTGCTATAAGTATAAAATTTTAAGAAGCCAAATAGAGTAGAGCAGGGATTCTCAAACTGTTTCATAGTACTGGCTGCATCTTAATAAAAGATGGATTGCTTATTTCCCCTCTCACTCCTGGTCACAAACCATTCTTTTGGCAACTGGAGCAATTGCTTGCATGGAAAAGTAATATTAGGATTTTTGTTTTGTTAATTTCTTTATTGTAACAAGTGTTTTGTTTTTAAAAAGTGAATTGCTATCTGCCTCTCCTCTGTCTATCTCCCCTCCCATCTTTTCTGTTCCCTCTGTTTGGGGCCTCCAGAGCTCAGATATCCACACCCCTTCTCCCCAGAGCCTAGCCACGGGGCACCCCCGAGACACCAGCCCTCCGTCCCCACAGAGCCCAGCTGCGGGGCAGCCCCCAGCCCAGACACCAGCACCTCCTGTCCCCATGAAGCCCAATTGCAGGGCAGATCCAGGCCCAGACACCAACAGCCCAGAGCCTTTACTCCCTCCAACTTCTTTACTGTCCCGCTGGGGAACATGGTGTGGTATGGCCTTGCCCTTCCTCACCCTTTGCCAGAGCTGGGTCTCCCAGGCCCTCTCCCATCCCTAGGAGAATGAGGATCAAAGAGCATGCAGCCTCCAGGCCAGTCAGGGTGGGTAGTCCGCTTACTGCGAGCTGGGCTCTGCAGAGTCCAGTGGCACCTAATGATGGCCAGAAATTCTGCGGGGAAAACAGAATTCTGTAAAATTCTGCATTCCACAGTGGCACAGAATTTCCCCTAGAGTAATATGCATGAGTGCATACACAACCCCCACTGAAGCAATTTTTGGGCCTTAGTTTTTCCTCCATATAATCTTGCTCAGTTTTCTGATAATCTTCAAATCTCCCCACTCCGTGACCCTACTAGTAGTTTATGCTGCTCCGAGACATCAGCTCCTCTTCTCTTGGGTATTCCGTCTGCTCTGCTTGATACTTACAGGAGCAAAATAAGCAAGAGATTGAACACTTTCTGCTCAATCTAGACAGAATAAGGAGTGGAATAGAGCAGGAATAACTGAATATGCCGAATAAGGGTGTGTGTGCAGCTTGGCTTATTAGTGAGGTTGAACAGTGTTGTGTCCCAGCTCCACTACATCCTTTCAATATTTGGTGATGATTGAGTTTTAGTCACTACTGTAGCTTCTGAAAAGTTCAGTGACTTGGCCTTTTTACTACCTTCATAATTATCAGGAATAACACAGGAATTCTGAAGGCAGTGTAATTCTAATTTGGGCTCATTTGTTTACAAAACTGCAGTCTTATGTATTTGAAAGCTTCAAAATAACTGTTTTAGCCTACAAACCTTTATTTAGAAGATTTAGTCCTCTGGTTAATAGGTGTTTGTTTTAAAGCTTTTTTTTTCTTTTTTCTGTTAAATTACTTAGATATACTCTCAACTTGAACTCTAATTTAGCAGTCTTTTGTCTTGGAATTTATGTAATGTCTTTCAGACCAAAAGAACTCAAACAGCTTTACAGTTAGATACAACAGGAAATATATAGATCCTTAACCCATCTTAAAATGCAACAGCATCTATGATGAACATTTCATCTGTCTAACAGTGTCTAATATACTATCCATCAGTTTGTAGACCAGAAAAGGAATTCATTACACAACTGAAATGAGGCATTTTTTGTAAATGTAATCAAATTTTGAATGTAATCAAATTGTTAATTCCTACTTGCTTTGTGAACAGAACCATGGGATATTTAACCACCAGTGGCCAGTATCTCAGTTTTCTTTTTAGATACCATCTGTGCAGGATTATCACTCCTGCGTTTTATGCCTCCAGCACAAGCTATGTGGGTAATTCATTTAGTTCTACTGGTTTTTGTCCTTCTGAGATGGCTGTAGGCTTGCTTGAGAACTCTGCCTCACAGAACATGTTCCCATTTGGATTCACTGGGATTTATGTATGATTAGCACTTCAGGCAACTTATATTTAGATTCCTAATTTTAGGCACCCAAACATTGGCCTTCAGTACCTAATGTATAACATTCCCATTTTCCTTGGTTAATGTGGCGGGTGCAATTTTAATGGGCATCTGTAACAGGGAAGTGACCATTAATCATATTAATAGTCCTGTCCCCATGCCAGCCTCTTTCCATATCTACATGCCTAATCTTACAAAGCCTCTGTTTTCTTGTTTTAATGTGGGACAGTCCTGATAAGGGATCTCAACCTGTATTAGGTCCTTGGGCAATGCACTTCACTTTCTGGTTTCATTTCTCATCTGTGTCCTATGTAACACTGTTGCTAGTGGGTGATATCATTGTAGCTGTTCACATCTTTCACTGGCTAGATTGCTACTGAAGGATCATACGTAGGGTACAGTCACTGTGAGGCAGACAATGCTGTCTCCCTTCATGATGGCTTACTTGCTGGTGTTTGGAGGAAATTGTGGCATAGATGAGAGCAACGTGACTCTAACTCAAGCCATATAAGACTGTGATGTAGTAGGTTGGGAGAAAACAACTGGAAGATGGCAATAGCTACTTGGAGTTGTGTCTGTGCACCATTCATTAATCATATGCACAGTCTAGGGATAGTGTTCTAGGATGATCACATTGCAGCAATGTCCAGGCATGCTTTTTATCTTCCTGAGCAGAATATTGTAACTGTTTCTTAAGAACATAAGACTGGCCTCAGACCAAAGGTCCATCCAGCTGAGTATCCTGTCTACCGACAGTGGCCAATGCCAGGTGCCTCAGAGGGAGTGAACCTAATAGGTAATGATCAAGTGATCTCTCTCCTGCCATTCATCTCCACCCTCTGACAGACAGAGGCTAGGGACACCATTCCTTACCCATCCTGGCTAATAGCCATTAATGAACTTATCGTCCATGAATTTATCCAGTTCTCTTTTAAATCCTGTTATAGTCCTAGCCTTTACAACCTCCTCAGGCAAGGCATTCCGCAGGTTGACTGTGCGCTGCGTGAAGAAGAACTTCCTTTTATTTAAAACCTGCTGCCCATTAATTTCATTTGATGGCCCCCTAGTTCTTATATTATGGGAACAATAACATAACTTTTCCTTATTCACTTTCTCCATGCCACTCATGATTTTATATACCTCTGTCATATCCCCCCCACTTAGTCTCCTCTTTTCCAAGCTGAAAAGTCCTAACCTCTTTCATCTCTCCTCATATGGGACCTGGTCCAAACCTCTAATCATTTTAGTTGCCCTTTTCTGTACCTTTTCTTATGCCAGTATATCTTTTTTGAGATGAGGAGAACACATCTGTACGCAGTATTGAAGATGTGGGCATACCATGGATTTATATAAGGGCAATAAAATATTTTCCGTCTTATTCTCTATCCCTTTTTTAGTGATTCCCAACATCCCGTTTGCCTTTTTGACTGCCGCTGCACACTGCATGGATGTCTTCAGAGAACTATCCACGATGACTCCAAGATCTTTCTCCTGATTAGTTGTAGCTAAATTAGCCCTATCATATTGTATGTATAATTGGGGTTATTTTTTCCAGTGTGCATTACTTTACATTTATCTACATTAAATTTAATTTGCCATTTTGTTGCCCAATCACTTAGTTTTGTGAGATCTTATTGAAGTTCTTCACAATCTGCGTTGGTCTTAACTATCTTGAGCAGTTTAGTATCATCTGCAAAGTTTGCCACCTCACTATTTACCCCTTTCTCCAGATCATTTATGAATAAGTTGAATAGGATTGGTCCTAGGACCGACCCTTGGGGCACACCACTAGTTACCCCTCTCCATTCTGAACATTTACCATTTATTCCTAACCTTTGTTCCCTGTCTTTTAAGCAGTTCTCAGTCAATGAAAGGATCTTCCCTCTTACCCCATGACAACTTTAATTTACGTAAGAGCTTTTGGTGAGGGACCTTGTCAAAGGCTTTCTGGAAATCTAAGTATATGATGTCCACTGGATCCCACTGGAGTTCTTTATTTTGATAGCCTCTCTAATCTCCCTTAGCATTTCATCGTCACTATCACTGTCCTGGTCAGGTGGTCGATAATAGATCCCTACTGTTATATTCCTATTAGAGCATGGAATTACTATCCATAGAGATTCTATGGAACATGTGGATTCAGTTAAGATTTTTATTTCATTGGATTCTACGTTTTCTCTCACATTTTGTGCCACCCCCCCCCTCCCCACCCCCCCCGCCCGCCTGACCTGTTCTGTCCCTCCAATATATTTTGTTCCCCGGAATGATTGTGTCCCATTGATTGTCCTCACTCCACCAGGTTTCTGTGATGCCTATTATGTCAATATCCTCCTTTAACAGGAGGCACTCTAGTTCACCCATCTTATTATTTAGACTTCTAGCAATTGTGTACGAGCACTTTAAAAACTTGTCACTGTTTATTTGTCTGCCCTTTTCTGATGTCAGATTATTTATGTGAATGTTTCTCGTCTGATCTGACTCATACTTTATCCTCTTCCATCCTCTCTTCCTGACTAAAACCTAGAGAATCTCTATCAATAGACTGTCCTCTAAGAGAAGTCTCTGTCCAATCCACGTGCGCCTCTGCAGCAATCGGCTTTCCGCTTGGTTGTGGAGCTTGGTTTCCCTTGGTTGTGGAGCTTGCTGCTGTGATCTGTGTCCGTCACCTTGAGACTGGATTATAGCAATTTGCTCTGTGGGCTACATCTTAAATCTAGCTAAATTTAAGCAGGCTATTAGATGAAATACCAGTGTGTTAAACAGTGCCTTTAAATGGCAGTGCTATTCATCCAGAGTGCTTGATTGAGCAATACTGGCTACCTTATGGTTTCTGGGTGGAGTTTTAGGTAGTAGTGGTTTTGACCTATTCTTAAACTGCTTGGGACTTGCCTAAATGGGAGACCATGTCTCCCCTGGCACTGCTGCCACTCTTGTAATCATAAGAGACCCTGAGCTTGATTTCTCCCTCATAAAAAGTAGGGGAGCTGATGGCAGAACTTCCTCTGTAAGGGCCCCTTCCTGTGGAAGTCCTCAGCTTCCCAAGGTTTTAAATAGCTCTGATTTGTAACCTTTCTTGTTTAAGGGGCATTGGTGAACAGGTGAGGCTGTTGAAGGTGGGATTTGTCTCGTAGGAAAGTGTAATGGAGGATTTAAAAGTTGTGATCAAATTATGTTGGGTAGGGTTAAAGTACCAAATGCTGCTGCTTTAGCCAGCTTTTACTTCATTTTTCCATCTTTTGTTTTTAAATGTATGTCATGGGTGTCCTTTACCAAAATACATGCATAAACATGGTGACTACATGGTTACATGCTATATAGTTACTAAACTCCACTGTTTGTATTCAGTCTCTACAGTAATCTTGCTCTGATTTTTACAGATCTGAATTTGCTTTTGAGTCATGGGAGTTCAAACTTTCTCCCCACTTACTTCAGTCTGTCCCTTAAGTTGTCAAATCAATTAACTGTTTCTGGTTCTTTGGCATTTGCCTTCATTTTATACCTGTTTTTAAGTTAATGTTTTTTCCCCTTTGTTACAGTCCTCTGAGTTGCTTACTCTCCAAGAGTAAAAATTCTGTTTAGTGTCTTTTAAGAAGAGACTACTATTTGCTTCTTCTGTTTCTCTGAATGTATCTTGCAGGATCGTAACCAACCTACCTATCTCTGATTTGGGAGGTTAAAATCGGTTATGCTGTGGGTACTCTGTTTCTTCACTGCTATGAAAGTAGTGCTTCTCTACATCTCTGATTCTCAGCCAGGAATACATGTACCCCTGGGGCTACGCAGAGGTCTTCCAGGGGGCACGTCAACTCATCTAGATATTTACCTGGTTTTACAACAGGCTACATAAAAAGCAGTAGCGAAGTCAGTACAAACTAAAATTTCATACAGACACTGACTTGTTTTATACTGCTCTACATACTATACACTGGTTTCAGAGTAGCAGCCGTGTTAGTCTGTATTTGCAAAAAGAAAAGGAGGACTTGTGGCACCTTAGAGACTAACCAATTTATTTGAGCATAAGCTTTCAAGAATGCATCCGATGAAGTGAGCTGTAGCTCATGAAAGCTTATGCTCAAATAAATTTGTTAGTCTCTAAGGTACCACAAGTACTCCTTTTCTTTATACTATACACTGAAATTTAAGCACAGTATTTATATTCCAATCCATTTATTTTATAATTATATGGTAGAAATGAGAAAGTAAGCAATTTTTCAGTAATAGTGTCCTGTGACACTTTTGTATTTTTATGTCTGATTTTGTAAGCAAGAAGTTTTTAAGTGAGGTGAAACTTGGGAGTACGCAAAACAAATCAGTCTCCTGAAAGGGGTACATTAGTCTGGAGAGGTTGAGAGCCACTGGTCTACATTATTCCAGAGCTTGCCCTGGCCCCATGAGAAGCCTATAATTGGGAGAATTTCTACTCCCACCCTAAGCTCCATCTTCTGTGCTGTGCTGCCTGGAGACTCGGCACAGAACCCCAACCTATGTGGGTTTTTCCTGTATCCTTGGAGGTTAGGGGAGCTCTTGCTTCATGCTTGTAAGGAACTGGCTAGAATGTTTTTTTCATAGCTGGGGCAGAGACGGGTGTCCTCTGAAGAACTCAAAGTTGAAAAAAGAAAAGGAGTACTTGTGGCACCTTAGAGACTAACCAATTTATTTGAGCTACAGCTCACTTCATCGGATGCTGTAGCTCACGAAAGCTTATGCTCAAATAAATTGGTTAGTCTCTAAGGTGCCACAAGTCCTCCTTTTCTTTTTGCGAATACAGACTAACACGGCTGTTATTTCAACTTTGACAGGTTTCAGAGTATACCCAACAAAGCAGTGTTCTTGAACCAGTTTAAGATTTGGCCCTCCAAGCCAAAGATAAGAGGTAGGGAATTTTCCGCATGACTTGTATTGGAGGCATGAGACCCAGCTGAGAATCCTGCAAGATACTATCTCCAGAGAATGCTGTAATACAAATCAATTAACTTTCTCTTATGCCCTATCTGCAAATAGTATCACTTAAAATGGGTAAGACTGCCTACTTTGCTGCAAGGCTTTATTGTTCAAAGTCTTGGCTACTGGCATAAAGTCTTGCTATTTTGCGTCATTCTGTCATCAAATTCTTTTTTCTTTATCAAAGATCTTTGTGCTATAGATTCAGTATATGACTGTTCTTGTTGTAAAGACACTGTATGTTCTATAGGATGCGTGTCTTAACTTCGACTTAAAAAACCCCCTCATAAATACTGTGGGATTCCCTTGCAGCAAACTAAAAAATCTAAGGCAGCTTTAGTTTAACTTGAAATGGTGGACACATTTTATTGAGTTAAATGAACATGCAGATTAGTTTCAAACAAAAAATGCTATATTGATTGTATGTTGTTTTAGCTGAAATGTCTAGCAAATCAGAATTGTGATAATTCAGAGTGATGTCAGCTTTGAAGCTAAATGATTGCCTAAACACCTTCTGAGATGAGTGGGGACAATTTGCACCAGGCTTACAGTCTGTTACTCAGGTTTTTTAAATGAAAACTTGGATACTAGAGTGCGGTTCTTCAGCAAAAGGTGAATTTTGTAGCTGTGGAAGAACTGGGGCCTCGTTGCAGCACTGAAGCTGGATTGCTTTCTTGTTTGTCCCAGCTAACATCTGAACTCTAATCCTGTGAATTGTTTGATACTTTAGTATATGCCTCAGAATGGAAAGTAAGTTAGATAGGTAACAGCAGATTTAAAATGCTGCTTGTCTCTGTGAGGCAGGCTTAACTTCCATGGCAACACGGTTTGACACTTTACAGTTTGCAGAATAAAAATCCTAATGGAGTTAACTCGTTCCTTTACTCTTTGTAAAAACTGATTTGGAACCTTAAAAAGCAGACTTTATTTTGTAGACATTTTTGTACATCTTGGACAACAGTTCAGAAGGTTTAAATTGCAGTTTGTTTTGGACATAAATTTACAAAAAGGAGCTGAGTGCAGCAGTCTGAGGAACTAGACTCAAACATTTCAATGTTGAAGATGGTAGATAAACTTATTCTAGATTAGTCTACAGCAGCTCTTGGCTCTATCCTATTAACTATATAAAACATATTTATTAACTTATGGAAAGACATATCATGAAGAAGAAAAGGTGAATTTTTTTAAAGTCCATAAAGAATAAGTGAAAAGAATTGTTGACTAATTCATTTCCTTTGATCATTGTTATCCCAGTAGGAGTAGGAAATGGAAATAGCTAACATGGTTTCCTTTCCATGTTGTTATTGCTGCTTTCTCTGCTTGTGTTGAAAGACTATCGTGGCAATGCATAAAAATGATTATAACAGATAACTGTACCAGTTCTTTGCCTCCTAACTGTTCGTTCCTTTTAACAGTCAAGCCCATCGTCTCCGGAACCAGCCAGTCTTCCTGCAGAAGACATCAGCACAAACTCAAATGGTCCAAAGCCTGCAGAAATCGTACTAGATGATGACAGGGAAGACCTTTTTGCTGGTAATTTTCTCTTCTTTTTTTTTCTTAAAGTATAGAGTTCACATGGACACTTACACTTTTGCGTTTAGGGTATTCTGTAAACTTTATTCCTTTTTCTTTCAAAAGTTTTGTTAGCTGTCTAGTTGTGAGGAAACGTGAAGTAGTTAAACTTGTAATGCTGACCTTGAATTTAAAATGCGTATGTCTTAATATGATAAAATAGACTTCTGGCTCTCTCAAACAATGATTCTCTCCCACTCCCCTTCAGCAAATGCTTTTTGAAGAAAAACTTTTAACAATTGGTCTATCCTTTTGATATTTGGATTCTCTTCCTTGGCCACTGTTGTCAGTCGTTGTTTTGGTTACTCATCTACATTATCATTGCAATGCTGTGTGAACTTCTGGGAATACTGCTTTTTTAAGATTATTGATAACTGCAGTAAAAATCTCAATTTAGTTAAATTGTTTGGCTTATGTCCTATTTAGTGCATCGTGATTACCTGATGACATTTTAATGTAAAATGTTATGTTGCTAAATATTGTACTCCGGCTCAAACTAAGCCGTCCTAATTAATTGTTTTTAATGATTGAATCATAGATTTAGCTTGTATAGAACACATAATGTTGTCTACACATAAAACTAACAATGGGTTGGAAACACTTTCTTCCCACATTTACCACCTGATTAATCATCTACTGCTAAACGAGTAAAATTGTCTCAAGTAACTATCAAATAGAAATGGCAACTTGATACTGTAGTGAAATTTGTGATAGCTACCATGGATATCTTTCCTTAGTACCTATTCTGAAATGAGAATATTTTCACAAGGTTTATAATTTGGAGATATATTTTATATAATAAAGCAGATTTCCCAGTTTCAAGTGAAATACGAATTGTTACATGGGATCAGAATAAGATATGTCTAGTCTTCCTGCACATTGATGTTCTCCATCCATCGTTCATAATATGTCACATGCTCCACAGCATCATACTATGCACCAGAAGTGCATACCTAACTACGACTGTAACTATAATACATCTACAAACTATGATAAACTTCTTCATTTATCTTGTCAAATATCCATTGTCTATACTCCAAAAATCAAATAAAATATACATTGTACAGTTTTCAGAGTAGCAGCTGTGTTAGTCTGTATCCACAAAAAGAAAAGGAGTACTTGTGGCACCTTAGAGACAATTCACCAATCAAGACAATTGCATGTTTGTTTGGCCATCTATACACACAGCAGGCTGTATATTTTCAAATAAATACACTAACCTGCTCCTCCAATTCAGTGCCATTTTCTCATAGTCCTAGCTTAAACTATATGTTTTGGTGTGGAATGTGATGCTCAGGGTGTCATGATGTGTATGCTAGATGGAGTATAGCAGTGTGCAGGAGGTAAATTGGATGTAGATTACATAAAATAATTATTGCCTTATTGCTTGTTTCTTTGCCTTTTTGTATTGTGAGTCTCAGCGTTGCAAAAAGAGCCCTTGTCCCTCCTTGAAACTTTTTTATCGACTGGAAAACTGGCCCATTCAACCCAGTCAGAGGTCTTTTCATTTTCTAAGGATATGGGGGGGGGGGGGGCAGGCAGGGTGTATAGAAGGTTAGTTTTTTATGCGGGGGGCAGAGTGGGGGATGTGTTTGAATGGATCACATTCCGTCTTCTGAGACTGTTTGCCAAGATCTTTAATATAGAGACTAAACAGGAGCGATCGTGGCTTCAAATCTTATTGCATCCAGAGCCTTTTGAATGACTCTGGTTTTCATGCTTACATGAATATAAGGTAGAACAGAGTGCCATCCATTAGAACATTGAGCTTTTTCTTTTTTTAAATCAGGCCACTCTTACTTAGGTGCCTAAACTTGGATTTAGGAGCTAAATCTTAAGTAGCCAGACTCAAAAATGGTGGCCTAAAAGCAAATTTGATTGCATCTCTTACTGTTAGCTGGAGTGGCAAACACGTAGCTACTTAACGACAGCTGCAGAAATGTAGTATTGGGCTGCCTGTAATAGATATCACTAGGAATCCTGTCCTAACCATTCACAGTTGATGCATGATGTGATGAAGCTTCTCACAATGCGCTTTCATCAGCGCTGATAGAGGGTCAATATATATTCTGATCGTTGGCTTATAACCACTGGATTTCTCACTTCCTGATGCTGAAAGTGGGGTGGTATTCTCTCTTCCCTCTCTTGGATACTGATTCTGCTTTACTGTATATCGTTAGGGGGGTTGGTGATTGGATCCTGTTAGCTCCCACATTAGGCCCATTAACTGAGTGCTGACTCACGTCCAAGATCTTGAAGTTCCAGGGTGGATTGATTTAAATCAAAGCAATTTAAATCACTGACTCTAATCAGTAAGCAGAAAACCTTGATTGAAATCAGCAATTTTAATTATGTTTTTGCATTTATACTTTTCAGTTGTTTTCCTAAAAAATTATTCTCAGTGGTTGGTGACCATTTAAACATGTTGATTTACAAATAAATACAACTTCCATACTAAATAACTACGCACACACATGTAGCAGTTAAATAGCTTAATTTACATTTGTTCAGACTCGTAGTTTTTACATTTTTGTTGTGGTAGAAAAATGTGAATGATGGAGTTCTTACTTACTAGATAAACTTTTTCCTTGATATTTGTGTCAAGCTCTGTTGGAATGAAAATTCAGTTTAAAATGCACAAAACCAGTATTTACCATTTTTTCATTAAATAAAACTACTTTAAATGTGCCAGATAAATAAGGAAAAAAGTTAATCAACACGTTTTGCATATAAAACTTATTTATTAAACAAAGGAAGTATTTGTAGTTAGTGAATTGAATTGTTTCTTATCACATCTTTCAGGATTTTACAACGATTAAATCTCATCCTCTTACACCAAGTTTTTATTCATTGGATGGAGGAGGAAAAAAAAGCTTTCTTGCTTTCTCAACACCCAACTGGTTTCTTAACTTTAAATGAACCACTCATTGAACTGAACCTTTGAAGTTGAAGAAAATGAAATAGAAAATATATTCTCTCTGCACCTGCAGAAGAGGCTACTACTGTCAAAAGCTGGCTTAGCGCTTCAGCAGACTGTGGCTCCAGGTGCTTTGCCAGTGACTCCCACCACTGAACTGGTGGAACTTGGCAGCAAACACCCACTGCTTAGTATTAATTTTAATTATTTTAACAGGTTGCCAGTTTCAAAATTAATTTTAAATAGCTTTTTTTTAAAAGAATACCTATTTTTAATTTACATAAAAATCTGTTTTCTTTATTTAAAAAAAAAACATTGATTATTATCCACCTGGTGGAGTTCTGTTATTGGCACTTTGTTTCAGAGATCCAGGCAGAATAAGTGGATTGTCAGTTGTATGTGGACCTCATGAGCCACAGGGGAAGCTCTGATGAGCAGCATATAGCTCAGGTTGATAGTGTCTCATTCTTGCTTTTGTTAACGTAAAGTGCCTGATCACAAGGTGGCATGGCGATTAAATTACATCAGTAGCGTCTCAGTATGATTTTTAGAAGTTGAATAGTCTGTGTTTCTTCTAAAACGAACAAATAGTTATCTTATGAAGCCAGAAGGAAGTCTCATTTATCAGTGGCTTACATAATTCTCATGAAGATATTTGTGTCCCATTTGAAACAAACTTTCTGGGGCTGTTTCTAGGCCATCCTTTTTGTAATAAAGATAATAGTGGTCTTATTTCAGTTTTAACAAGGCATTATAATTGTAAACATTTCTGAATGTTTACCTTTGTGTATTTTTCTGTTCTTGGTACTGGGGTAGAAGTGGCTATCTCAAAGAATACTAGCAAATCTATGTCATCATCCTACTTAGATTTCAAATACTGTAAGCCCAATAGTATTTTAGATGCAGTCTTTTTGGCAAGTGTAATTTTTTCGACCCTCCTTTAGCAACAGTCTCATGTTGATGCCAATGCTTTATTCAGCTGGTTCCCCTTACTAACACTTGTGTACCTCAGGTAACATTTTTCAAAAGCTACCAAGTCCCATTTTGAAAAGAGACTTATGCACTAGGAGTCAGTCTCACTGGCTTTCCATATACCTAGTGCATAAGTCTTTTCTGATAATGGGACTGGTGACTTGAGTCCTTTTGGCAATGATCCCCTCCTGTTTTAACATTTTTCCCTAACTGTGGAGTACAAATCTGTTCATTGTTTGTTAGAAGATCATTTTTGTAGGTCTTGAGTGGCTACTTAAGATGAGTTTCACTGTACTTCAAAAAAACATGTATAGTAGTTTTATTTGGCTCAATACTCTTAACATTAAAATAGAAAATCTTTTTCACAATAAAAATGTATAATGTACTTACTGTAGGCTGAAGCATACATTAGAAAACTTGTGAATAAAGCACCTTAGACTATTAAAGCAAAATTAAAATAATATGCATTTTTCTGCTTATGCTGTTAAGCATTTTTCTTAGCTAGAACAATACCAGTCCATTTTACTTTCACATTCACCAGCATACACAACAGAGGAAAGTTACTTTTGTATAAAAATCATTTCTCTGAGGTTTTAAAAATGTAAATATTTCTAGTGGTCTTAGATTTTTGTAAAATATTTTAAAAATTTAAATTTGGATTAAATTGGTAAATTTCCTGCTTGTGTGACTAAAATAACATGGCCCAAAGACTGGCTTAACATATGCTTTATGTTCAAGTCTGAAGTTTGCCAAACTCATTTTCTGGTGAAACAGACCAGTGTAGACGTTTAGACTAGGCTACAACCTGAGCTCTGGGATAGTCCTACCTTACAGGATCCTAGAGCCTGGGTTCCAGCCCGAACCCAGATGTGTACTCCACACAGTTAAACAGCCCCACAGTTTGAGCCCCATGAGCCTGAGTCAGCTGGCATGGGCCAGCCATGGGTGTCTAATTGCAGCGTAGACATACCCATAAGTATTAGAGGTGAACTGCAAAGCAAAAAGCTGTGCCTTTTACTGCTCCTTTGAGAAATAAAACTGTCTAAATACATAGAGTAGTAACGGATTGCCACTTTCTTTCTGCTGGAAATCCTTAGTAAGCTCTTAGGAGGACTTTAATGGTGGTTCCCCACACTTATCTAAAACCTAAGCTACAGTTCGCCCCAAATTAGGTGGGACAGTGCTTATTCTCAGACTACATTTCTTTAGTTTGTTACTGTGAAAATCAGTATCCTCTGCATACTTGAGGGCATGCAGGGCTGCAGCTTTGACATCACCATTTGGGTACTTCTAAGACAGCTAGCAAAATAGATGAGAATCCTATATTTCTGACTTTTTTCTAAAAAAAATTTTTTTGAAAACAAATTTCTAGACGGTCACTGTACATTACAAAATAGCAGTAAAGAGCATAAACTTTTACTTTTCAATTCACTTTTTGAAAATCACTGTAGGACTCTAGAGTCTGGAAATGCCCACACTAACAGAGCACTGACTGATGTTTGGCGCAAACTGTTTGTGTGTCATTGTGCTTATGTGGCTCCCGTAACTTAAGCAGTTCCTCAGTTACTGTGGTTCAGTATATAAGTGATGTTAGCCAGTGAGAATCTTTCCTCCTGTTAGAGGGCGTCCTGACTTGAGTGCTTCTAAGTGTCAAAATGTGCCCAAATATCTTCGTGGTCCATGGAGGTAGAATGGGGATGAGAGAATAGCAAGAAATTGTATATGGAAGAATTGATCATTTTGCTACATGAATCAAGAGTTATGCATTAAGTAACTGGAGCTATAGCAACAGCGAATATAACGTTCCCATTTTGCTATGGAAAAATTTAAACAGTTGAATCTTGAATAGTACAATGAAGGCGTATGAGTTTATATACTAAATATAAATACTAAATATACTTAGAATATGGGTCCTTAATTACATTTTAAAAGTTATACGTGTTGCATACATAACTGCACAACTTTAAAGATGTGTTAACCTCACAAAAGCAAGGCGGTTCAGTTTCCAGCTGAAAATATAAACTGTTGCTGCAGCCTTGAGCTGATGTGCTGTTTGTAAAAATCAATAGACTTAGTGAACTGAATTCTTCTCCATTAGACTGGTATAATTCAGAGTAACTCCAAAGTCAGTGATGTCCAAGTTACATTGGTACAGTAACTCCTCGCTTAACGTTGTAGTTATGTTCCTGAAAAATGTGACTTTAAGCGATACCATGTTAAATGAATCCAATTTCCCTATAAGAGTTAATGTAAATAGTGGGGGGTTAGGTTCCAGGGAAATTTTTTTCACCAGACAAAAGACTATATTGTGTATACAAAAGACTATAGAGTGTGTGTGTGTACACACAGAGTATAAGTTTTAAACAAACAATTTAATATTGGTACACAGTGATGATAATTGCGAAGCTTGGTTGAGGTGGTGAAGTCAGAGGGTGGGATATTTCCCAGGGGATGCCTTACTGCTAAATGATGAACTAGCAATTGGCTGAGCCCTCAAGGGTTAACTCATTGTTAAGGTAGCCTCAGGCTCTACAAGGCAGCAGGAATGGAGGGAGGAGAGACAGCATGGCAGACAGAGACACACACCCTGTGTGTGAAAGAGAGACGTGCATTGTCCCTTTAAGAAAGCTGACCCCACTATTAAGTACACTGCCTTTTTAAGTTAATCAGCAAGCTGAGACTGCAGCTGTTGACCATACTGAACTTCATGAATTGATAGATCTGCTGCACATCTGCAGTATTTATGTATGCTTAAAAATCACTACCCTGCATGCAGGCTCTCCTACTTAAAGAGAATGACTGTTGTCACTCCCACAATCTTAGAAACACACCCCCTTCTCCCCCCCCCCCCCCGGCCAAAACCCCCCTAAAGACTTCCACTGAAGGCTCATCACCTGCTACAATATCTAAATACTTATTGGCATTTGAGTAGTGAATTCTAAAACTAACCACTTCATGCACTGTTTTTATTCTTGCCAAAGCCAGTTCTTCCTTGCGCCCCCAAATATCTCTTGATTTAATTGCTCTGTTCTGAACAGAGACCTTGCTGACAAAGTTCACTTCAAAGTAAATTTTTACAAGTAAATTTTACAGGTAAAACTCCTGAAATTGGAGGAATGCTGTAATGTAAACTATAACTAACAATACAGTGGAAATCCATATAAGCATGCATCCGTGTTAAACTATTAGTGCAATGTTTGCAATAATTCTCAATTTGAAGAATAAAGAAATATACAATAAGATGTAAAACTAATTTCTATGAATGACAGTAATCTTGTAGGTAGTGTGCCAGTGAAATATTTTATAGTATGCATGTATGTTATGTGCCTCTTGTGTAATATTTTGTACTAATTCATAAAATCTTTACCTAGAAGCCACAGAAGAGGTTTCTCTGGACAGTCCAGAAAGGGAACCAATACTGTCTCCAGATCCTACTCCTGCAGTCACTCCTGTAACGCCCCCTACACTAGTAACTGCCAGAATGGAATCAAAAAGTATAACAGCCCCTGTGATTTTTGATAGATCCAGGGAAGAGGTAACTGAATAATTTAATATTTTAACACTTTGTTGCAAATACTATTGCTATGATATGTACAAATTTAAGGTATGGTATTTCATTTTTTAAAACAGCATGAAAATTGCAACTGAAGGTATTAACTATGTAGTCTCTGAATCACAAGAACTTTCATTGCCATGGGGGGGGATGTGAAATTTACGCAAATAGCTATTGCATGTTTACTTTCTGAAAGATGTCCTTCTTAGAAAAGATCTTATGAATATTCATTTGGGGGATTCTGTTCACAACTCCCTGTATGTTGAGATCAAGACTCAATCTATAGTCCAGGGATTGGCAACCTTTGACACGCGGCCCGCTAGGGTAAGCCCCCTGGCGGTCCGGACCGGTTTGTTTACCTGTCGCGTCCACAGATTAGGCCAATCGCAGCTCCCACTGACCCTGGTTCACCGCTCCAGGCCAATTGGGGCTGTGGGAAGTGGTGGCCAGCACATCCCTCAGCCCGCGCCGCTTCCCACAGCCCCCATTGGCCTGGAGTGGCGAACCGCAGCCAGTGGGAGCTACAGTCGGCCAAACCTGTGGACACGGCAGGTAAACAAACCAGCCCAGCCCGCCAGGGGGCTTACCCTGGAGGGCCGCATGCCAAAGGTTGCCGATCCCTGCTATAGTCAATAGCAATTATTTTGCTTACTCCAATATGAACAGCTAATACGCTGATAATATAAAGTGGAAAAATAAAAACATTACTTGAAATAGTCATGGGGAAATACTGAAGAGACGCTGAGTACCCGAACTCCCACTGGTATGCTGTAGATCTAACTTTAGTCACTGCTTTAAAAATCTCAAGTGGCATATGTATCAAGAAATGTTGCTACATGGCTGATGATCACCTAGATGTTAAGAACTTTGGTGACGCAATAAGATCACCAGTGAGGGACAAACTGAATAAACTGCGGACTACCTTAAGGATCTAATCGTAGGAGACCATCAATATCACTTTGTTCAAGAGCAAAAATCTGGTGCTGAGCAATTCAGCTCCCATTCATAGCAATGGGAGCATTTGGCAGATGGAATATCAAATGTGAATGCAAAGCATTGGTTTTATAATTGGCTTCATATGTAAATGTCCCAGTACTAAGTGAGCTACTTCATCACCACGCTAACCTTTGCACTTGCAATATAAGTACCAAATTTAATTCTCTGCATTACAGGTTTGTATATGTAGCTTACCTAGCTTTCTCTGACATCTGTTTAACTGCTTGCACATGTGAATAATGAGAAATAATGGACTTCAGTATGTTGCTTGTCCAAATGGAATTGGTAAATATACTTTCTTTTTGTGTTGTATATATGGTTATAAAGAATGCTAGGGAGTTTGTAACTGTGTGATAGAGAAAAATGTATTCTGCTTCTTGTGGTTGTTGACAGTTATGTTTAAATTATTAAAGGTTGACTAAAAAGGGAAACACTTTTTATCTTGGAACAGAGATGGTTTACATGATTTTAACTCTACATGTCAGTAATTTCCAGGGTGGATAAAAATCAATGATTTTTTTTTTAAAAAATTGGATTTTTTTTTATTTAAATCGGATTTTTTTGATAGGTTTTTTTCTCAAAAAGCATTTTATCTAAAGATAGTTTTAATTAAGATACATTATAGCTCAAAAATATCTCATCATGAAATAGGGATTATAAATTCTAATTCTATAGTATGAGACAATATATTCATGTAATGTTTAATAAAATTTTGTAAATGCGTTCCAGTAGTTCGTGGATTAGGGACCCAATCTTATGGGGTCCAGGGGCTTCTGTGTAGATTATTTAGGTTAATCTTTCTGTCTACCCAAGGGGACTCAGTGTTCAGTCTAGAAGATACCATCAGAGATGCTTAATTTTGCAGTTCTCAAACTGTGGATTTGTGTCTCCAGAGGTAACGTGCTTGTTCACAGCAAAAATATTTTTAAATAAATAAATATATAGAGGTGAGAAATAACAGACCTCAACCCTACTGTCCCTCTGCAAATTTGTGTACACAGAGTCAATCCCTTATCTCTCTCTAAAAGTGCAAAGTTTCAATAAGTTCAATGAATAGAAGATTGTTGGGGGCAGAATAGATCTGGACAAGGAGAAGAAGTCTGGAGATAAAGGGAAGGGAAGGACAGGCAGTAGAAACAAAAGTGAAACTGTTGGAGCAGCATATTCCAGAAGTCTTGGTCTTTCTGAGTATAGCCTTCATTGATTTGAGATCTACCATGTCATTCTCTCACTGGAAGGGAAAACCTATAATGGCAGCAGGCCGTAAAAGAGACCCAGTTTGGGAATATTTTAATGAAGTTCCTCTACCTGTGAAGAATATGTATTCTAAATAACAACCAACAAGAACGCACTTTTATGTAGAAATCCATGATTAAATCAAGTCTTCCTGACTAGTGATTTTTAAATCATGATTTAAGTCAAATCCTCCCTGGTAATTTCCAGTGTTTGAGTTCTTAAAGCAAAACATTAATTTAAAATTCCTAGACTCAAATATATTTTGGGTTTTCCAAGAAGATTCATATTTCTTGAAGTAATAGATTATTCCTTCAGGTTAATAGTTCCATCTCCCCAGTGTTTCAAAAATACATTTATCCAAAACCCTATTTTTCAAAACTCTGCATTATCTGAATCCTTTCCTTGTCCCCCAGCATGAGATACGTGCCCTTTGCAGCATGTATCTCGTGCTGGGGACAAGGAAAGGATTCAGATAATGTGGTGCTTCAGATAACAGAGCAGAGACCCTCCACCAGGACTGCGAGGAGAATGAGCCCCCAGCTGCAGAGGAGGCTCCTACGAATGGCTCCTACAGCAGCGAAGGGAGCCCTGTGCAGCCCCACTGTCATAGGAACAAGTGAGCAGGGCTGTGACAGCAGACCTGCACAGCCCCCTGTGCTGCTGCAGAGCTGGTGACACACAATCCTTGCAGGCACATGGTACACAGGGGAGGCTGTGGTCCTGGTGGGGTAGAGCAGAGACTCTTGGCCAGCACTGCAGGAAGGAGACAGCCAAGCTCATGGCTGCATGGGGAGCCACCCCACCCCACTTCTGAATGGCTCCTGTCTTCTGTTATCTGAACTTCTGATTTTCTAGCTAAAATCCATGTCTCCTATACTGTTCTGTTTATTTCAGAAGGTGGAGACAGCTTCCAGGGGAGAGGCTGTTCTAGATTTGATTTTGGCAAATAGCGAGGAACTGGTTGAGAATTTGAAAGTGGAAGGCAGCTTGGGTGAAAGTGGTCATGAAATGATAGAGTTCATTATTCTAAGGAATGGTAGGAGGGAGAACAGCAAAATAAAGACAATGGATTTCAAGAAGGCAGACTTTAGCAAACTCAGGGAGTTGGTAGGTAAGATCCCATAGGAAGCAAGCATAAGGGGAAAAATTATAGAAGGTAGTTGGCAGTTTTTCAAAGAGACATTATTAAGGCACCAGAGGAAACTATCCCACTGTGTAGGAAAGATAGGAAGTATGGGAAGAGACTATGCTGACTTAACCAGGAGATCTTCAATAATCTAAAAATCAAAAGAGAGTCCTAGAAAAAGTGGAAACTAGGTCAAATTACAAGGATGAATAGAAACAAATAACACAAGTATGTAGGGACAAAACTAGAAAGGCCAAGGCACAAAATGAGATCAAACTAGCTGGAGACAAAAAGGGTAACAAGAAACATTCTACAAATACATTAGAAACAAGAGGAAGACAAAGGACAGGGTAGGCCCCGTTACTCAATTGGGGGGAGGGCGGAATAATAACAGAAAATGTGGAAACGGCAGAAATGCTTAATGACTTCTTTGTTTCGGTTTTCACCAAGAGGTTGGTGGTGATTGGACATCTAACATAGTGAATGCCAGTGAAAATGAGGTAGGATCAGAAGAGGCTAAAATAGGGAAAGAACAAGTTAAAAATTACTTGTACAAATTAAATGTCTTCAAGTCACCAGGACCCGATGAAATGCATCCTAGAATACTCAAGGAGCTGACTGTGGAGATATCTGAGCCATTGATGATTATCTTTGAGAAGTCATGGAAGGTGGGAGAGTTTCCAGAAGACTGGAAAAGGGCAAATATAGGGCCCATTTATAAAAAGGGAAATAAGGACAACCCAGGGAATTACAGACCAGTCAGCTTAACTTCTGTACCCGGAAAGATAGTGGAGCAAATAATTAAGTAATCAATTTACAAACATCTAGAAGATAGTAAGGTGATACGTAACAGTCAGCATGGATTTTTCAGAACAAATAGTGTCAAACCAAGCTGATACAGTAACAACCAACTGACAGGGTAACAAGCCTTGTGGATAGGGGGGAAGTGGTAGACATGGTATATCTTGATTTTTAGTAAAGCTTTTGATACTGTTCCGCATGACCTTTTCATAAACTAGGGAAAGGCAACCTAGATGGAGCTACTGTAAGGTGGGTGCAAAACTGATTGGAAAACCATTCCCAGAGAGTAGTTATCAGTGGTTCAGAGTCTTGCTGGAAGGGCATAACAAGTGAGGTCCCGCAGGGATCAGTTCTGGGTCTGGTTCTGTTCAATATCTTCTTCAGTGATTTAGATAATGGCATATAGAGTATGGGGACCATACCAAGCTGGGGGGGGGTTGCAAGTGCTTTGGAGGATAGGATTAATATCCAAAATGATCTGGACAAACTGGAGAAATGGTCTGAAGTAAATAGGATGAAATTCAATAAGGACAAATGCAAAGTACTCCACTTAGGAAGGAAAAATCAGTTGCACACTTACAAAATGGGAAATGACTGCCTAGGAAGGAGTACTGCGGAAAGGGATCTGGGGGTCATAGTGGACCACAAGCTAAATATGAGTCAACAGGTAATGCTGTTGCAAAAAAATCAAACATCATTCTGGGATGTATTATCAGGAGTGTTGTAAGCAAGACATGAGAAGTAATTCTTTCACTCTACTCCGCTCTGATTAGGCCTCAACTGGAGTATTGTGTCCACTTCTGGGTGCCACATTTCCTGGGTGCCACAGGAAGGATGTGGACAAATTTGAGAGCATCCAGAGAAGAGCAACAAAAAATGATTAAAGGTCTAGAAAACATGACCTCTGAGGGAAGATTGAAAATATTGGGTTTATTTAGTCTAGAAAAGAGAAGGCTGAGAGGGGACATAACAGTTTTCAAGTACGTAAAAGGTTGTTACAAGGAGGAGGAAGAAAAATTGTTTTTCTTAAACTCTGAGGATTAGACAAGAAGCAATGGGCTAAAATTGAAGCAAGGGAGGTTTAAGTTGAAAATTAGGGAAAACTTCCTAACTGTCAGGGTGGTTAAGCACTGGAATAAATTGGCTAGGGAGGTTGTGGAATCTCCATCATTGGAGATTTTTAAGAGCAGGTTAGACATACACATGTCAGGAGTGGCGTAGATAATTAGTCCTGCCATGAGTGCAGAGGACTGGACTAGATGACCTCTCGAGGTCCCTTCCAGTTCTATGATTCTATAATTGGGAGTATACTGTATTCATTTGTCAAGCATCTCCACAAAATTCGTTTGTGAGCTGCACAGCATTAATCTCTTCCTTCCTAGACTGTTTCCTTGTCTCCTTTGAACTGCTTCTTGCCAGACAGATCTCGTTCCTCCACTCCAAACAGGCTTCCCTCTTGTTGCCCCTTCTGTTATGTCAATGTGTGGATTTCATAAAGGCTTTAATGGAAGGCCTGACAAAGTCTGCATCATGCCACATGGAGTTTAGGAAGTGCACATGAGCGATCAGGACTTGAGCAGTATCTTAAAATATTTCAGTTCCCCTTATGTACAGTAAAATGGAATTTAGTTCTCCTCCCGATTCAGTCTCCCCCCTTGCTCAATTAAAGGCGTCCATAATAGCCAGAAAAAACTAATTTGATATTTCTAGACTAATTCTCGTCTCTTTTCTCTTTATGATCCAGAAATTTAGGAAAATGTTTTAAAGGAAAACATCTGAGTTTTGTTTGTAACCCCATTTCTTCTAAGCACATGTCCAATCTGCTTCAAACTTCCTCTAGAAAAAAGTCTCCTTTGGACTAAAAAGAGACCTGTAACATTTCAGGTGGATAAGGTTTCCCGACTTAAAGCCATTGTGGCAGGGCTCAAAATGAAACTTATGGGGAAAGCATTTTTCAACCTTTATTATGATAAATACTAGTGTCTTCACATTTTTCACTAAAATGGGATTGAAGGGGTCTCAGTTATGCTTCTTTAGGTCCCACACAGATTTACTGTTTTTCTTGTATCCACAGATGTAGTTGGGGGAGCTACCTTAATTATCCTTTGAAAGTTAACTCACTAGTATACTGTTAATGCTATACATTCTTCTCTCTAGATTGAAGAGGAAGCAAATGGAGATGTATTTGATATAGAAATCAATGTCTCAGACCCAGAGAAAGTTGGTGAGTTGGTATCTCAGATGCAGAGAAAGATTGCATTCTTTCAGCATTAACTTATCTGCTTGCTATTTGAAAAAAACTTTGGTTTTAGCATAATTTTGCATTTATTTATAATTCCAGCATATACGTGATTCAGAAGACTTGCCCTTGGATTAAGTACCTTTCTTTTAACTGTGTATCTTCTTACAGGGGATGGCATGAATGCTTACATGGCATACAGAGTAACAACAAAGGTAAATATTGTTTGCAACTACTTTTCATCTTGAATTTAAATATACAGAATATAAACTACAGTACACCTGAGTAGATGAAAAAATAACTGAAAATTAAAATATAACTTTTCTATGGATTTTTTTAGACATCCCTTTCTGTGTTTCACAAAAATGAATTCTCTGTTAAAAGAAGATTCAGTGACTTTCTTGGTTTGCACAGCAAATTAGCAACAAAATACCTGCACATTGGTTACATTGTGCCTCCAGCTCCAGAAAAAAGTATTGTAGGTAAGCACAGTTTCTATAAGGATGAACATATACATCCAATCTTTGACTCGGCTTTGTTTGTCTTACATTAAATATTATTTAAATGTAAATATTAAAATTGTAACACATGGTGTCTGAAAATAAAATGTTCATGTCAAAATATCATTTGAACAAAATATCTTGCACAGAATAATGCCAACTGCTTGGATCTTGAAAATTAAAATGGGTTGTAAATTAAAATGCTTGTAAAAGAAGACTGTTTTTAGTGCAAGTAGAGATTAGGGGAGAGAAGAGAACAGGAACAGTAACAAAAGCTAGTATTCAACAGTAAACTTCAGTCGAGAGAATATAGGTAGCTAACCCCCTCCTGGAGCATATAAGAAGTGAGGTAGTATGAAAAGGAGATCTGACCTAATGCCTGGCCTCCTGTTTCTTGTCCATTTTCCTAGATTTTCAACCTAGTCCCTTTGCTTTGAGACTTTTTCATTTAACTTACTTTGTGTTCATTACCAATTGTTTGAAGTAGTATCCCCTGCGTTCCCTATTTAGTCCATGTCCTAACTTGCCTGTTCAGCTTTGAACGCCTTGCTAGTATTTGTCGATAGATTTTTCAGTCCTTTTTGTAATTTTTGAAAATACCTGTTAATGTCCCCTTATTTGTCCTAATTTCTAATGAGAATAAGGCGCTCTCCCTTAAAGTGCGGTTCTGCTTTGAATAGTGACCCTGAATGACATCGGTGTCTCCAGGAATGCTGTTTAGGATCAAATCCTAAGCTGGTATAAATCAGCATGGTCTGTTGAGCACATAGATGCAGGAACTAGTGGTGCTGGGGATGCTGCCACACCTGCCCAGTTTGAAGTGGTTTCTGTCATATACAGGGTTTACAGTTTGGTTCAATGGCTCTCAGCACTCCCCACTATACAAATTGTCCCAGCACCCCTGGTTTAGCAAGGATCTACCTCCAGTATGCTCTCTTAATAAAGATGATTTCTGGTTGCCAGTCCAGTTAGTGTGGGCACTAAGAGTAGCAGAGTTTCTCTTTCTGCATCACACATATTTAAGGCTCTCAAGGCCAAATTAAACCTTCGGTTACACCCATGCAAAGCCATTACATTCAATGGCTTTAGATGGATGTAACTGATTGGAGTTTAATAAGCAATCTTGTTTGATACACAAGGAGAAATAGAATCTATCTTCCTCTCCTGTAACTGTAGTTAGCATCTTAAGGTAACAGAAGTAAAAAGTAGTAAAACTTATTTTTGTCACTGAAATAAGTAAATATTGCTGAGTATGCACAGGAAGCAAATCTTTATGTAAAAATGGTACCTTCTTATACAAGTCGCTCTATAGTGTAGGACTGCATTTTAACTTGTCCTCATAACTTAAATATCTGGTCTCAGTAATCTTCACTGGCCTCCTCTAAGGCAATGGTATAATGATCAGTACTTTATACCAGATGGGTGTCTGAAGTGTGCTGCACTAACAGTATGTAATCTCTTGTGATTCTGTTCCTCTACTGATATAATCTAGCTTCTTATTTGTCTTTTCTAACTGCAACTGTGAACTGGGCTGACTTTTAATTACTCTTCCACAGTTACCACTAAATCATTTCTGTAGTGTGCTATATGATTGTTCCGTTTTAGTATGTACACTACAGAAGAATCGTTTAATCTGCATTGGGATGATAGCCAGAGAATAGATTCAGTGCAGTATATTTCAATAATTAAACAATGGGTAACTGATGCATCTAGTAATTTTGTTCTAAATATTGACATGGCTGGAGGTGTTTAAATCTGTTTATTGCTCAGAGGTGTGAATTGGTGTTCGTTTGTAAAGTTTTCGCCAAAGGTGTTCACTTTAGGTTGTATGAGTGTTCTACTGAAATTAAATTAATGGATTTAACTTTTATCTGTAGTTTAAACTGTTAACAGAACAGGGAGGTAGTGATTTATTCAGTGTAAAAGTCAGCCAATTCTGATTTTTTCCCCCCCATCTTGCTGTATGTGATGCAATAGTCTTGTTAGACACTCAAAACATGAAGCCCTCATTACTTTTTGTCCTTCTCTCTTTTTTACTGATCTGATGGATAAGAAGAGAGATCCTGGCAGCTCTGGCCCATTCGTACATTATGGGGAACACTTGTGGAATTAGCTGTTTTCTCTCCTTGCTCTGTCTACGGTGAACAGTTCCCATCAAACCCCCAGACTTGAAAAATATGTGGTGCCTGAAAATGTCATGAAATTCTAGAACCACAGGGTATCATTGCTCTAAAGTATCTCCCATAAACAGGGTGAGAGCAGGTACTGGACTAGACTAGATGTACCTTTGATCTGGTACTGTATGGCAGTTCTCACATCTCTGGAAAACCAATTTTGATTGTATGAATGAGTCCAGCTGAACTAGACTGGGTTAGTGTGTGTGTGTGTGTGTGTGTGTCAGTCATTCACAATGAATGCTGATAAAACCTTTACCCCACAGAGTTCCTATAATCTACAGAAAGTGTGGTAAAAAAATTTTGTTTGTTGGGATCACTTTTATATTTTTATTCTTGCTTATCACGAGTCCACTTATACAGGGTTTAGAGGGAGCTATAAAAGCTCTTAGAAAAAGCTTGGAAAAAATTAAACCCCAAAGTTGTGACTTCAAGGTCCCATATTTTGGGACCTTGTAGGGCTGAAATTGAGTTGGGGCCAACCAAGCCTGAGGATCTTCCCTTTGCAATGAATGGGATAAGATTCCTATTTCTAGCCCTAGGTAGTTATGAGATGCCTTTTAAAAAAGGAAGAAGGAGAATCTAGGAAACTACAGATGGGTCAGCCTCACCTCAGTCCCTGTAAAAATCATGGAGCAGGTCCTCAAGGAATCCATTTTGAAGCACTTGGAGGAGAGGAAGGTGATCAGGAACAGTCAACATGGATTCATCAAGGGCAAGTCATGCCTGACCAACCTGATTTCCTTCTATGATGAGATAACTGGCTCTGTGGATATGAGGAAAGCGGTGGATGTAATATACCTTGACTTTAGCAAAGCTTTTGAAATGGTCTCCCACAATATTCTTGCCAGCAACTTAAAAAAGCTGGCTAGAGTGTCAGGCTCAACAGCTCGATTTCTAGTTGGCATCCAGTATCAAGCAGAGTGCCCTACAGGTTTTTTTGTTCAAAATCTTCATTAATGATCTGGATGATGGGATGGATTGTATCCTCAGCAAGTTTGTGTATGACACTAAGCTGGGGAGAAAGGTAGATATGCTAGAGGGTAGGGTTAGTATCCAGAGTGACCTAGACAAATTGGAGGATTGGGCCAAAAGAAATCTGATAAGGTTCAACAAGGGCAAGTGCAGAGTCCTGCACTTAGGACAGAAGAATCCCATGCACTGCTACAGGCTGGGGACCGACTGGCTAAGCGGCAGTTCTACAGAAAATGAGTTGGGGATTACCGTGTACGAGAAGCTGGATATGAGTCAACAGTGTACCCTTGTTAAGAACGCTAATGGCATATTGGGCTGCATTAGTAGGAGCATATACAGCAGATCAAGGGAAGTGATTATTCCCCTCTGTTCGGCCCTGGTGAGGCTACATCTGGAGCATTGCATCCAGTTTTGGTCCCCCCGCTACAGAAAGGATGTGAACAAATTGGAGACGGTCTAGCGGAGGACAACAAAAATGGTTAGGCAGCTGGGGCACATGACTTATGAGAAGAGGCTGAGGGAACTGGGCTTATTTAGTCTGCAGAAGAGCAGAGTGAGGGAGGATTTGATTAGCAGTCTTCGGCTACCTGAAGGAAGGTTTCAGAGAGGGTGAGCTAGGCTGTTTTCAGTGGTGGCAGATGACAGAACAAAGAGCAATGGTCTCAAGTTGCAGTGGGGGAGGTCTAGGTTGGATATTAGGAAAAAGTATTTCACTAGGAGGGTGGTGAAGCCCTGGAATGGGTAACCTAGGGAGGTGGTGGAATCTCCTTCCTTAGAGGTTTTTAAGGCCTGGATTGACAAAGCCCTGGCTGGGATGATTTAATTGGGGTTGGTCCTGCATTGAGCAGGGGGTTGAATTAGATGACCACCTGAGGTCTCTTCCAACCCTGATCTTCTATGATTCTGTGATACCTGATCTCAAATTTGTCATTGTTGCAGGACTAAACATTGCCCAGCTTCGCCTTGTGCAGGTATAACTTGGAGGAAAGAAACTTTTCTAGGCAGTTGCTTAAAACAAAGGCCTTGTTCTAAGCTTGTTCAGAGGTTTGGAATGTTTGAGGCGATAAAGTAGTGAGCAGAGAGCAACCAGAGTAGTTAAAGGTGCATGATAAAATCACCACATGGTTCCAGAATTTATCACATGGCTCTACAGTTTATCACATAGACATTGCCAGTACATGTGCATATTATATGTACACTGCAGAGGTAGAAAATTGTAGGGACTTTTTCCAGGGCTAATGGATGTTTTATGCAGTGCAGAATTTCTTAAATAAAATAAGAAGCTATTTAAAAAATACTTTTTTTCCCCCCAAAATCTAAATGTAACCATTACTCAGGGAATGGACAACTTGACAGACTGAAGAGTATGATGCACGCAATAACAGTTCATTATTTGAATATACAATAAAGATAAGTCTCAAAAGTTGCAAAGTCTTTTAAATTAGTGGCTTAAAATCTGTTTCTATCAACCAGTAAAATGGAACTTTTATCTACACATTTATCATGCACTCAGATGGTGAGTTCTTATTTCCTTCATTGTAATTTACATCATTGCAAGAGGACTAGATTCACCATGTAACAAAATAGAGGCCAGCAACATTCAGCTGTTGAATATTTACCAAAACTACTGAAGTACAGATTGCTGTTTCTGAAACTGTTCTGGAAACTCATTTGCTTGCTATTATTGCTGCAAAAACAAATACTCACTTCAGTTTTTCTTTAACTCCTGGACCTTATTCCTGTAATAATAGGAAAGGGCTTCTGTACCATGGAACTTGCTTTTTTTCCACTTGTTCATAGATTGCCAGAGGGAAGAAACTTGACATCATGATCTGTAGAATCTGCTGTTAGGGGAAAAAAGAAAAAAAAAACAACAAAAAGCAAACAAAAAAAACCCCTGTGAACTTTCAATTTATATCTGGTTATGGAGCACTCTTGACTGCCTAATATTCCTGTTTCCCTATAGACTTATTGCAGTATTGGTTCTTAAAGTCAGATGTTTCAAGGTTGAAGAATTTACTTGCTTAGGAGTATCAGGATAGACATGGAAATTAAACACATCTTGTGTTTCCTTTATTGTGCTAATAAAGGAGATAAGAGATGAGTTAGCTAGAATAATTAATGAGGAGCCTCTGGAGCAGTGTCTTAAATTTATTAAATGAAAAGCTGAAGTTTAATCAATTTAAACTTTCCTTAAACTGGTGGGTTCTCAACTTCTTATAGTATACACTATATCAAAATAATTTCTTATTGACCTCCTCCCTTCTCATTCATCACCACATAGACTACCTCCCTGTGTGATGGTATAACATCCCTATAGCAAGTGAAGGATTTCCTTATGTGGAAAAGGAAAAGGAAATTATTTAAAGTATTTTTGGCTGTCTTTTTAATGCAATTGAGCAGCTTTAAACAAAGATGAGATCCTGCACCATGTTTCTGGCAATCAGTGGACAATCAGCAAATGCTCTATGGATTACAATTTGAGAACTAGTGGCTTATAGGAATTTACCAAAAAAAAAAAAAAAAAAATTGACATTGTCCGTAATTTTGAATTTCCTGGTTCTTGTTGCATCAAGTTTAACCCTTAGGTATAATCCTTCAACAAAATTTAAGAGAACATTAAGGTCACATAATTAAAAACACACAAGTTAGGAAACACCACAATTAAAGTTACGTATGCAACTCCTAACTCCTCTACCTTGTGTATTGAGTCTTTTATTACAATACTATTTGTCAAGTAAATTTTTTCTGTAATTTTAATGTATATGTATACTTTATTTTTTACATTTGTTTATGTCTACGCTAATTTCAGTATTCTAAATGTTTAGTATATCTGACTTTTTTTAAACATTTCATGTTTTGTTTAAGGCTTGTTTAATTTATTATCACCAATATATTACATACCATTTTGTTAAATTTTAAGTGTATTCCAAGGGATAAGGCCATTAATTTACACCTAATTCAGTTTTGTAAATCGATGTGGGCATATGTTCAGAATTAATCTGTATGTTTAATGTGCAGTGTGTTGTATTGGTATAGTTTTATGTATTCTTTTAATATAATGTATGTCCTTAATATAAACTATTTTCATGGACTCTTGTGTATAGATTACACATTGCATTTTGTAGTTTTGTGTCTTTGAGAAATGTGCTTACGGAATTGAACTTGTATCATGCATATAGAGAGAAGGGGATACAATTAAAGTTTAAGTGTGGCATTTCCTGGCTTGGATTGCTTACTTGGGAAACTTCTTTGTTCTCCTTATGGTAACGTATGAAATTTCCTAAGTTTTTAAAAGGAAAACATGATGAACCTCATTGTCCAGGGTTTCAAAGCTCTGTCTTTCAGCATATTGGCAATAGTTTGTATAAAACCTATAATCTGTAACTTTTTGGTTAGACACCACCAGAACATACTCTCCTCTAACCTTAGGAAAGCTGCAGGAGGGAATCCCTCTTGCAAACTTTAAAAGCTCATGAGCTCTATCAGAAGGGTTTCCTTCTCTGTTTTAAGTATTACAAATCATGCAGTAATCACTGCTGCCCCTTCACCACTTCAGTAAATGTGTATGTGGCTAGTTGGCCATGCATACACAGCGCAACTTTCCCTTGTTGCTCCCTGAAGAAGCTTCGTGGAAATACTATCAAGCATAATGCTTGATTATGTAAGAAGTCCCCTTGATATCAAGTAGACTACTCAAGGCAGTAAGCACTATGCTTGGTAGTGGTTGCAGGATTAAATAAGTAGGAAAAGTACTGCATATAAGCAGTGCACAACTTCCAAATTTGATCCAGTCAAAACCAGAGTTCATGGGGGAACATTAAATTGTACTAAATAAGGGCTATTTCCTTGAATTTTGAACCTAAATTTCATCTGTCATCCCACTTTTTGCTGTCATTGTCTTCATAAATTACAAAAGGATGTGGTCTCCTGAGTACCACCGGGCCCAGTGTCTGGCTAGATCCTTAAGGTGGTCCAGCAGCATATTCAGTTTGTCTGTCACTGGCGATCTTATCACACCACCAAAGTTCTTGACATTCAGGTGATTATCAGTCACGTAGCAACATTCAGATGTTGGCCCTGTTTTGAGCAAGAGGTTGGACTAGATGACCTCCTGAGGTCTCTTCCAACCCTAATCTTCTATGATTCCGTGCTACACATGCCACTAGTGATTGCCACTTGATATGAAGCAGTTGACAAAGACGACAAGAATCAAAATCATCCATTTGGTGTTCTTCACCCTTTTTCTGCACCCATGTATCATTTCTATACAGTAGAGTTGATAGAACCATGCAGCTATGCAGTAAACTTGATGTCACAAAATCCATACAGAGGCCACCGAAGGGCCCAAAATTTGGTGGCAGCTGGTGCTATATGAATGTCCACATCTTTCAAGGGTCTTCCAGCATCATCTGATGTTGCTTGGATATTTGACAGTTTCCAGCTGCTCGATGTCCCATCTGGACAGCTTAATACTGAGCTGGTTGTAATTTGGAGCTGGAGGCTGCTTACTGGTAATGACCAGGAACTTTTGTTTTATAATGATTAATAACCAGACCAATGAACGGGCCTCTTGCCCGACTATATCCACCATCCACTGCTTTGATTCACCAAACGTAGCCAAAAAAGCAATGTCTTTGGCATATTCAGAATCTCAGTGCAGAATGTTGTTCATCTCAACACCACCAACAGCTGCCTCCTCAAGCTTATCCATCAACCAATCAATGACAATACTGAACAATAATGATGACAGAACATAGCCTTGCCAAACTCCTGTGGAGGTAGGAAACCATACTGTGTACCTACCAATGACACTGTCTTCCCAAGGATGCTGAGTCATATCTTCAGATCCCACTAACTTGCTCGATGCACTGAATCAAAGGCCTGATGGAAGTCTATAAAAAGTACTGCAAATGGCTTATTAATTGAGATGTCTTCTGAAAAAAGCTGTCTGGAGGTAAAGATCTGTTCGACAGTGGAATGAAAGCCACAGTGGGTATCCTGATCTTTGCTTATATGTTAATGTCTCAATGCACTTCATGGCAAAGACTTCCCTGGCACTGACAACAGTGTAATATCTCTATAGTTGCTACATCTGGCTGTGTTGCTCTTTTTTGAATATCAGAATAACACCTCTTCCAATCATCAGGGATATTTGTGTGCCAGATGTTATGACCGAGCCTGTGCTGCCATGATAAAACGGTCTTCAGCAACTCAGGGGTGATGGTACAAACCCCTGGTGTTTTCCCAGACTTTATCTTATGGCTTGCGATCCAGATCTCCTCTTTGTTGAAGAAAAGTGGCTCTTTGAAATTCTTGCCTTTCTTCAAATAAAAGAGGGGCTTCAGGTGAAGGACAATAGAGGAGCATATTGTCGTCTGTCGACACAACTCTCTTGCAAACTCTTGCTGATGCTGCCGTCCCAATTCTTTACTAGGTAGTCTGGTGCCACCTTCCCCAACAATCACTGGAAAATTGGATATAGGTTTCAGAGATTGTCCCAAGTGGCAGTCTGTTCAAAACTGGCTAAGTTGAGTGCAAGGATTCCTTATCTTCTTTACATAATGACTTGAAGATGCCTCTGGGATCAGGACGCTCGAGTTGTGAGGGTGCGTATACTGAACCACCTGTGACATTCTGGTCAGTTGTCCTTGTAGCTGAAACAGACGAGTTCTGGGCTACTGAGGTGAAAATGACCAGTGAAACCTTGTGAAAGGGCCATTGCACCACAGCTATAGAACTTTTCACCTAAACAAGCAAAAAGCCACGAGAATTGTTTTTATAATAGGGAAAAGCATGTTGATTCTCTGTTCTTGAAGTAGAAAGAACCATTTTTGTTCACACGTTCAAAAAAGTCACTTTTGGGCAGAGACCTAGCTGAGAAAATTTCAGCTTGAAAGGTGAAGTCCTAGAAAACTGAACAACTGAAAAGTGGGGGAATGAGCAGAAATGTATGGTTTTAACTAGTTATCGCGGTGATTCCGGCTGCAGTAAATAAGGCTTCTGGTATTTGTTTGACCTACTGTCTACTTTTATAGGTAACTTATTAAATTAAAAGTAATAGAATGAAAATGTTGGGTGTTTGACTATCGTTATTATTAAAAATGCACTATAATATAAAGAGGTCTTCCTTAAGAGGCAGGTTAAGCATATTTAGGAGCCAGTTGATAAGCAAAACATTTCAATTGAAAAAGAGCTCAAGAAAAAATAAAATTAGAGTAGGTGATGATAAAATACTTTCATAAATACACAGGTTCAAAGATTGTATCAACAATTAACTGAAGGCCCACTGAAAAAGGCCTTGTATACAAAGCAGATTTTGTTATGAGAAAGGAAATAAGTGATAAGCTATTGGCTCAAATGCTTAAAGGGATTCAAGAGCAATGTATTATTCCACCAATTAAAAACAATCTACAGAAGACAGTTACACACTCTGATATATGTGCTACTTTAGTTATTTATTATGAAAACCTTTATGCCTCAGATACTCCAAGCTCCTGAAGTTATTCAAAAATATCTGGAAGTAGCAGAGTTGCCAAACACAAACACAACTGATAAAGAAATTTTAGACAAAGAAATAACAGAAGAAGACATCTTAGAGGTTAGCAAGGAGGAAAAGTGGTAAAAATTCAAGGACCTGACAGCTTTCCAGCTGAATTTTATAAGTATTTAAAGAAGTATTAGTATGTCCCTTGAGAGGTACCTTCAATATTATTTCATTAGGGGAGGGCTTCCATAACACATGAAAGAAGCCACTGTTATCCCTAAAGTTGGAAAAGACCTTACCTTGTGCTGCTCTTATAGGTGCATATCACCGCTGAATCATGACAAAGATTTTAGCAAAAATACTAGCTAGCCGATTGCAGGCTATGCTCTTGGTTTGTACAAATCCAGATTAAATTGGATTCACTAAGGATAGACATGTGAGACAATATTCTGATAGTGCTTGGAATCATCTATAATGCCAGATCAAAGAGATCCGTTTCTTTTGTTATCACGTGATGCAGAGAGAGCTTTTGATAGAATAGAGTCTAACTCTGTGTCAAGTCCTGTCCCATATGGTTGCTGGCCCTCAGATCCTTAGATGGATAACTACTCTTTATATCAGCCCAAAAGCATCTGTGTGAGCTAATGAGGTTAAATCTCCCCTGTTTGAATTACACAGAAGAACTTGGCAGGGATGTCCATTGTCTCCCCTTTTTTGCACTGGCAATGGAGATTTTGCACAGAGAATAAGGAACAGTGAATTTATCACTGGAATAGAACTTGCAGGGACACAGCAAAAATAGCTTTATACACAGCTGATGTAATACAATTTTTCTCTGAACCAAATATTTCCCTAAAATTAGTTTCTAAAGAAATCTATTACTGCAGGAAAGCATCTGGATTTCAGATTTGGCATAATTTACTTTAAATGCTAGCTATAAATTTGCCAGACTCTGGGATGTCATTCCTTCCAAAAATATTTAGGTACTGATGGGTAACAAATTCTATAAAATACCTGGGAATTCAACTCTCAGGCTAGAAGAGCTCTCTGATTTAAATAGTAAGTCCCTACTACTACAAATGAAAAAAAGATCTGGAGTGCTGTGGGAAGTATGCAATTTCTTGGTTAGGAAGAATAGCCACAGTCAGAATGAACACATCGCCAAGGATATCTTTTCTTGTTTAAAATCTTTTTGTAATCCTTCTAGAAAAAAAACTAGCGGAAATGCAGAGGACGTTAGAATTTATATGGAGTAAGGGAAAAAAGAGAGTGAGCACTGGTGCTTTATATAGACCCATTAAACAGGATGGACTACCTGTTTGAAATATTCTGTGGTATTGTCAAAACAGTTAGCTCAAAGCAGTTGTGGACTGGGGGACTCTGACACAGCCAAACTGGGTCTTTATTGAACAAGAAAATTGACAGTGAAAACATCGCTATGTTACCAGGCATTAATAAAAAGTGACACCCTCCAGAAATGTATATACATCTTTTAGCGAAGACTACCCTGAATTTGAAATGGAACTAGAGAGAAACTATTTTTCCTCTCCAGTGATGCCCATTACAAATAATCTATTTGAAAATAATCCCTTGTTAATCCAAATCACAAACCAGAGAGTTTTACAGATTGGGAGAGCCATGGAATCACAGAATCATAGAGTTAGAAGGGACCACAAGAGTCATGTAGGCTAACCCTTGCCAACATGCAGAATTACATATGGTTGGCCAGCTATTCAGTAAAGAAACTTTTCTAACATACTTAGAAATCAAAACTAACTTTAACTGGCCCAGTCCCCCATTGTACCAGTACTTTCAAGTTAGGCTTTTTTCCCTCAACTTTATAGAAAAGCTGTTTTATACAGAATAGAATAGAAGCTCATTTGAATAGAAGCAATGGTGTCTGATCAATTAAGGAACAGAAAAATAACAAATTAATATTAGTTTTTCAGACAACTTTCCTAACCAAAATAAAGTCCATATATGACATGCTGGGAAAAGGATCTGGATAGACAAATTACCCTGGGTTTGAGCTTGAGATTGATTGTCCTCTTTTCAGTCTGTAGCATGATAAAATAGCATTTCCTTATCACAGCACGCAGGGCTTAGGGGCGGAGGTGAGATATTGGAGAAACTGTGGTGAAAGAGGAAATTTATATGCATATATAATAGACATGTCCAGTCATCAGAGAGTATCGGGATGACATTTGTAACTAAATATTCAGCAATTTGTGATGTTTGTTACCGAAGGATCACTTGGTAATTTTCCTGGGGCTTCCAAGTGGAAATGGTCATACTAAGTTAGTGGTAGCTTCTCATTTGAGAGAGGAAAAATAGTCCATCTATGTAGGACGGTGGTGATTATGGAAAATTCACTCACCAACTGCAAACCAAGCAAAATAGAGGACAGGTTACCATGTAGTCAAAATTCAGACAGTGTACTCACCTGCAGTGGAGGAAAAAAACACTCCTGTCTAATTTTTTGAATATTAACATTTGATAGACACATCTGCTCTGTTTAAATATATGTAATCAGAGCTCAATGTAATAAAATCACTAGAAATAATTGTCACTCAATCTAATACAATCACTAGAAGTAACATACCATAAGTGTAAGGATTGTCACTGTGTAATATAACACCTTGCTAAAAAGAGACATCTGATGCTAATATTATTGTGTGTCTTTTTAAACAAAAACTCACTTCTGTAGTGATTGTTTTGTTTCTGATATTTACATGGCAAGGATTTGTAAGCCTGTTTACTTCCGAATTAGTATTTAAAAAAAAAAAGGCAAGAAAATACACTATATTGCAGTCTATTCAATAAAGTGGCAAACTTTTTAAAATAGAAGTTGCAACTTAACTCTGTAGAGTGTGAATTCCTAATAAGTTTCAAGTCATCTGACTTCTATTAGATCACATTTATTTTATTAGGGCTGTCAAACGATTACAAAAATTAATTGTGATCAATCACCGTTTTAATCGCACTGTTAATAATAGAATACCAGCTGAAATTTATTATAAGTATTTGTGGATGTTTGTCTACATTTTCAAATATATTGATTTCAATTGCAACACAGAATACAAAGTGTACAGTGCTCACTTTATATTATTTTTTACTACAAATATTTGCACTGTAAAAAACAAAAGAAATAGTATTTTTCAATTCACCCCATACAAGTACTCTAGTGCGAGCTCTTTATGATGAAAGTGCAACTTACAAATGTAGATTTTTTTTTTTTTTTTTGTTACATAACTGCACTCCGAAAAAAACAACATAAAACTTAGAAGAATTACAGGTCCATTCAGTCCTACTTCTTTTTCAGCCAATCACTAAGACAAACATGTTTGTTTACATTTATGGGAAATAATGCTGCCCACTTCTTCTTTACAATGTCACCTGAAAGTGAGAACAGGCTTTCGCATGGCACTTTTGTAGCTGGCGTAGCAAGATATTTATGTGCCAGATATACTAAACTATTTGTGTGCCCCTTCATGCTTCAGCCACCATTCCAGGGGACATGCTTGTATGAGGTGAATTGAAAAATACTGTTTCTTTTGTTTATCTTTTTTACAGTGCAAATATTTGTAGTAAAAAATAATATATAGTGAGCACTGTACACTTTGTATTCTGTGCTGTAATTGCAATCAATATATTTGAAAATGTAGGAAAACATCCAAAAATATATATGTAATAAATTTCAATTGGTATTCTGTTATTGTTTAACAATATGATTAAAACTGTGATTAATCACTATTAATTTTTTTAATCGTGATTAAATTTTTTGAGTTAATGATGTGAGTTAACTGCGATTAATTGACAGCTCTACTTTTTATAATTGAAATTGTTTTAAATATCCAAAATGTTTATCAGCAGCTGTGTACTTGATTTCAGAAATTTGTCGTTTGGGAATTTTGAGAAAAGCATACTGCATACAGTATCCATTATCTTTCTCTGTGTGCCTGGGTGCTGATTTTCATGTAACTTTGACTTTAATGCATAACATTCAAGTGAGCTTTAATACCTTTATAGTTCTAAGCACATCAGTTATGTTCATGATTGCCTCATGGTAATGTAAAATCAATATCACATAATTTTCTTCAAAGGCATGACCAAGGTTAAAGTAGGCAAGGAAGATTCATCATCTACAGAATTTGTAGAAAAAAGAAGAGCTGCACTAGAAAGGTAATATATGTATTTATATTTACTGCATTCCCCTAGTATATTAATGTACTAAGTAGGCTCTGTATGCCCAGTCTGATCCAGCAGCTTGTACAGTTCTTGGGCTGCTGGATCAGATCCGGACAATCTGAATTTTCTGACTAAAGTATGGCCAATTAATTTTACTTCTTAAATTCAATTGCAACCTTAAAAAAAAAAAAAAAAGGAAATAACAAAAAAGACTCTAAGTTGGACACCATATTAAAGAGACTTGAACAAGAATGATGCCTTAATGATTATGGCAGGACCAAGCAAACCTAGATCATCCCTGATAGGTTTTGTCCAACCTATTTTATAATATAGATGGCATTGTTCATTTATAGCTATACTGTATGCTGCATAGTAGTACTGTAAGTCAGAGCCAAACATAACAGGTCCTTGCCCTAAAGGGCTTACTTGGGTACTGGCAAAAAAAAAAAACACACAACCACGGGACAAGACGGGACATATAGCACGAGACTGTTGTTCAAGCAGCAATAGATCTTTGTGTTCCAAGAAAAAGCAAAAAGTAAATTTCTCAAAAGAAAGCAAACCTCAGAGCTGTGAATTCATTCATCAGTTACTGATAACTTTACTCTTCAAGGGATGAATCTAAATTTGGTTGCCTTCCACTGAATGCATCCGATGAAGTTAGCTGTAGCTCACAAAAGCTTATGCTCAAATAAATTGGTTAGTCTCTAAGGTGCCACAAGTACTCCTTTTCTTGGTACTCCTTAGGTTTCTTGGCTTTTCTTTAGTGTACCCATGTCTTCCCATTTTCAGTTGCTTTGGTTTTGTAACATTCTCTTCTTGGTATATGTAAACAAGACTTCTCTTACTGGTATTTCATAATAGTTGTTGGCACAGGCAGATAACCAAATGCTGGGTGTTTGATATCAGCTTGGGTTTTTTGGGGGGTGGGAGTGGCGAGTAGCAACACACTCAAACATGATTGTAAATCACAGCAGAGAGGTAAAGGATTGAAGGGGCATGGAGACTGACCTATCTTCTAACCCTTAGAGGTGATTCCTCCACAACAGGGGGCTTGAGCATATTGGCAGAATGATTAAGGGAAGCTTGCACTGCTGCTTGCTCTGTGAATAAGGACATTTCCAGTGCTGTCAGGAGCACTAAATTTTTTTTTAAGTTATCTAATATTTTATTTTTTAAAATCATAGGTATCTACAACGAACAGTAAAACACCCAACCTTGTTACAGGATCCTGATTTAAGGCAGTTCTTGGAAAGTTCTGAGGTATTCAAGGTTTTTTGGTTTTTTTAAATTCTGTTTGTTCTCTAGTTAATAATGGTACTTTATACAAGGTAATATATATTCTCATCTTTAGATATGGAGACTTAGTCCCATAATTTCCTGTGCATTAATATTAGATTATACCTTCAGTGTGATAAAATGGTTCAAGGTACAAAAACAATGGACTACAGAGTCTCTTGCCTTTACCTCTTATTAAAATGTAAATTAGGTCAGTAATGACTCCGAAGTTACCTGACTGCTCAGTAGTTTATGGGAAATAAATTGGTCTGCCCAGCTCCTGATGGACAAATGTCCAAGTCACTAAAGTACACATGGCACTGCTGTTGGCTGCTTTCAGCAGAGAGTTGAGGGATTAAACTGGCATGGAAACATAATTATCCTCTCACCTGTAACCCCTGAAGTCAATGTTGAGGTTTGTTGGTGGGGGTAATATGGAGAAGTTTGCACTGCTGCTGGTCGTACTATATCTGTTCTGCGGATAGAGGACTTTGGTCACCAGTGCTGTCACTCTAGCACATTTCACAAGCATTAAATAACTTTAAAAATCTCTGTATAAAACAACAATCAGTTTTATGGATGCACATAATGTATCTGCTGTAATACTTGTCTAATAAGCCCATGTCATTATCCTAGTCATGTTACCCTTACCATACCTAAAGAATCACATCACTGACAAGTGCATCATTACTGGGTAACTTAAATATTAATTCTCATGACATTCCTGTGTCAGGTAGGTTTCAAGACTTAACTTATATTTAGAAATTAATGTACACAAACACAGTGTACTCTTTTGTACACGACCAAGATATTCTCTAAAAGATTTTCATAATGTATTGAAATATTGTTATAGCATCTCAATGTATTTATTGTTTTGTACTATATCTGAGCTTTTCAGTCTGTTTCTTTAGTAGCAGTTTGCTCTCTGTAGCATATAGGTGGCCAGTTAGGGCCTTTGGCTATTTTGTAATAACTTTTGACAAATAGGGTGTTTGTTCCATCTAAATGTAAAGGTACAGAAGAAAAGTAAATGGAAAGTCTGTATTTTTAAGTTTTCCTCTGAGAATGTAAAAGTAGTAAATTTGAGAAATTAGGTTCTACTATATTGAAATGTATGAGAGTGAAGAAAACACTACATCCTTTTCAGTCCCTCTTGTGCCCAGTTAAACCTCCAGCCTTTTAACCGGTTTGTTTGCCCTTATTTGTCATTCAATTCCAGCTGCCAAGAGCAGTTAACACCCAGGCTCTGAGTGGAGCAGGAATATTGAGGATGGTGAACAAGGCTGCCGACGCTGTCAACAAAATGACAATCAAGATGAATGAATCGGATGCAGTAAGAGCTGATTTTTCTACTTGAATAACGAGACAAATTAATGAGACTCAACAATTGCGTTTTAAGGCTGTAGGAGTAGAAAATGGGATATTAATTTACTTATTGGCTTGGGTTCTCAGCTGCATCAGTTGACCACCATGGTTGTACGTGGTTAATTTGTTCCTTTAAAACAAGGAATGTAGTTTGTTGTTAGTAACGTAATTTGTACTGCTTGTTTTTTTTCATCTTTTGCCAGTGGTTTGAGGAAAAACAGCAACAATTTGAGAATCTGGATCAGCAACTTAGGAAACTTCATGCCAGTGTAGAAGCCTTGGTCTGCCACAGAAAAGGTAGGTTTTTTTTTTAATGTGGGTGTTAATTTCAGTCCTCAAGAGTTAAAATTCTTTATTAAAACAAACTATTTCATATTGGTGTTAAATTAAATTTTACTATAGACTTGCAACTAATACAAGGTAAGTTAGCCAGAGACTCAAAGTATACTGTGGTTTAATACAAAACATACACTAACTTTCCAACTTAAAATTACCTTTATTTTATTTAAACTTATCAAACATTTAGGAACTTCTTTTGTATCCCTCAACTTGCATTTTATTATCCCAAATGTATACAATTCCTATTATACCCATTAAAGAGGGAATTTTTAAAGGTTGCTATATTGATTATAGCATTGGATTCTTTTCTCAAGAAGACTTGTTTGCTTAGTACAAGCTTTGCATGAGTGAACTGTCTGCCTCTGATGGTACAAAACATGGGTGATACACAAGTTTATTCTACAGGTGATTACCAATTCTACTCTTAACAGTCACCCTTACAGGTAAAGCTAAAGCAATTACAAAGGACATATTTGTTTTAGAACAAGGTTGCAGTTTTAACAGTTGATGCAAAATGACTATAGGTAAGATAGGTCAAGAAATGCTTTGTTGTGCATCCTGTATGTCTTATGTATAGTTTAGAGTGTAAAAAACAAGATTATGAATTTACACATTTAAACAAAACGAGAATAAAAATTATTATGTAAATCTATGTGCAACATGGTCAGATAAATGCTGCTGTTGAAACTAACCCTTGAATTAAGCCAACTTTATTTTGAATAAGTCGTCATTGCATTTAATTTGTCTCTTTAAAAGTAAAAATTGTCAGTAGCTGATTTTTTGTCTGATCAAAGTGAATGGGATAGAGAAGGGCTAGCTTAAACCATTGCATTTCTTTAGCCAGACAGGTTTTTTTGTGTACAGGGCTTAATAGTGCTATAGAGTATCAGTTTTAGATTATCAGCTATGTCTCCACAACAGAAAGATAGAAACATAACCTTTTTAAGAAAGTAAAATCGTAGCTTACAGCACATTATAACATTTGAGAATGCAGCAAAACTCCAGATAGATGTGAAAACACAAAATACAGAATCTTTGTCCCTTATTAACACACTGGAAAATCCTTTAATGATATGTATTCTTCCTCATGCATCCCATAACGCAGGCCCTGTGCCTGCCTGACCTGCTAGTTAGGCCTGCTAACAAGAATAAACAGTGGTGTCAAACGGGAAAGGACTTTATTAAACTCTAAGCAAACATTAACAAGTATCTACTGAGCATGCTAAGTGACTGAAAAATTGGTGGACTTCAGTTTCAAAACTTTTACCAAATGCACACTACTCCCTGTGCCAAATTTCAAACTACAGTCATTTTGCTGTAACCCTATATTTAATAATTTTTCCACACTTGGAAGTGTGGAATTTTATCTTAAATTGCTTTTCTAAATCTCAAATGAGATTTTGCTCATGTTTTAAATTTTTTTTTTTTTTTTTTAATTTTTAAGATGTTGATCTTCAGGCAGAGATGGCGTTAAAACTTCAGTCCTAAAGATAGATATTTCAGGATGCTATGAACACGTGAAAATGGAAACTTGCTTTGGTACTATATAGGGAGTGTGATCAGTGGCTGCTAGAATTGCAAATAACGACCAAAGAGTTATTTTTTGAAAAAGCCATAGATACATGTATTTATTTAAATACCTGAAAAGGAGGAGGAAAACTTTAAAACTAAAGTTACAAACATTTCTTGTCATCATTGGCCTTATTTATGTGGTGCTGCTTTTTACAATCTGTTGTTACCTTAGTTATAAGTTTTGTCAAGTTTCCAAATGGATTACCTGTGACATAAGCTAACATGCACATAGGCAATTGTTTATCAAATCTTGTTTGTACGAATTAACTCAATACAGCAAGATTATTAAAAATGATTTGCATAAAATTAAACATGAAAATTAAACATAAAAATGTGTGTAAGTATTTTTTGAAGATAATGTTGAAATATCTTTTATTGGATTCATATTATACTACGAGTAGGTCATCTTTCATATATTGATGTAAGTGCACCTAATTACAAAGGTGCCACCCATGTGATTATGGCAGCCTTTTAAAACAGAAAACTGACTTGCCCATCCTTTACCATGAGAAGATTAGAATTGGGGGTGGAGGGATAGGAGGAGGCAGTGTGTATTCTGCAGCAAGTACCCTTAAACTCAATGTCAGTGTTAATTTATTCTCTCATGAAATAACTTCATTCCTTTCCACCCTGTTTCCAAACATGTGCATCTGTGCTTCATAGTTGAACATTCTTATTGATATAAAACTAGTAAAGACGTATTTTTAGTTGAGCATTTTTGAGCATAAGTTTTTGCTTTCTTCTCCAGGCAGCATGGCTCCATTCACTGGGTCTTTGTTCTTGCAGTGTTGTCCAGACAGCCTAGCTCAGAACTTCCTTTTCCCCCGTGTGTGCCAGGGAAGTGGGGAGCATAGCCACACTCAAATACACATTCCCTAGTTTCCAAGGCCTCAGGTGATGCGCTGTTCTCCAGGCAGCTTATTTTACCAATTAAGACTTTTGGCTCCACCTGCTCCCTGGCTCTATGCTGGACTCTGGCTCTGACCCCCTTATGCTCTATTGCCTGGCTCCATAGAACTGTGCAATGAGTGTGCACTGTAAGCCAGGTAATTGCCCTTTGTGGGAAAAGCTGGAGAGTGAGAGGAAGCTGCAGCCGGGTCAGGGAGATAGAGAGCAAAATGTGGATCACCTGGCCTGAGCAGATAGTGACTTCTGTGGTCACAGAATCAGAGAGTCTGTGGGACCCTGAGTGAGGATGAAAGATAATACCTCTCAAGTTACTGTTTTGGGCTGTCTACACATACAAAGACAACAGTCCATGGTTTTTAAACTCAGTTCACTATTTCAAGATTTTTCTCAAAACCATGAAAGCTAGAAACTTATTTTTCAATGACAGCTGGGATTCTGGAGCATAGTTCTGTAGCAGAAGGTCAGTTTGACAGGATACGTTAGGACACAGATGATAATCGAAGATTTTTTTTTACTCATAATTCAGGAGTAGAATTTTACAAAACAGGATTACAGGATAGACATAAGGGCTGGCCTTCACAGGCCAGTGGTTGGGCATTTGAGCCTAATGTTTTTACCGTTATCTTGAATTTTGTTTTGAATTTTAAATTTGGAGTTCTAGGATCCATAACTGTCTCTCAAAAAATTGAATGTTTTATCTTCATCCTGATTTGTTTGCTTAAGAGAAGTATTTGAATTTATACAGTTCAGGCCAAAGCACAGAAATGGAAACCTTTTAGTTTCCTCACTTTCTCCAGCCCCAGTACTTAACAGTTTCTTCCACTTTGAGTTATATACTTGATCCTGATACACCATGCTCATTGACTTGAGTTTTGCTGCAGAGAAAGGGCAGTACTTAGCCCCCTGTATATGGTTATTTCTCAGTGCCTTGTTTTTGTTCTCGCTATATATGCTTTTTTTTCCTCACAAGCTTTGGAAAGGGTAAGTTAAAAGTGTAGATATATTTGCAGAATTGTATTCAGGTGGAAAGTTGAATTACTTTAAACACAGGCCTATCTCTGGGGAACATCGGTGGTCTTGTCTCAAGAACTTTTATAATCTTTCCTTTCTAATGGGTAATTTATAGCCTCATTATAAACTCTAGGAAGAAACCAGAATACTACTTACTTACTCCTGGGGGAATTCTGCACCTAAAAATTCTGCGCACAATATTTTAAAACTCTGCATATTTTATTTGTCAAAATAACACAATATAATCATGCCAATTTCAATTATTTTGGTAATGTATTTCAAAATACCTGTAAACAAGCATATCTGTAACAATACAGACAAAAAAAAATTCAGGAAATTTTTTTTGACAAAGATTCTTTACTAGGCATATTAATATGGAACTTTGAGTAATTGACTTAAACTACAATACAGAAATGTATTTCCTGCACCCCTCAGAAGCAGTGCAAAAGCTTGGGGGAGTCGGGGGTAATGAAGGAGCCTGAGAGTGAACCTGGAGGGTTGTTAGGTGTGGGTGGGAGAAGTATGGAACAGGGTTTATTTTGTGGGGGGATTGTTAGGGAGTTGGGGAGCCTCCCTCATGCAGACCCTGGGGCTAACCCCTACCCTCTCCCATTTAGTCAGGCACATCTGCTCCTCTCCCCGTGTGTCCCTGCAGCTCCCTCCCCCATCCCCATGTGTCCATCCAACCCCTCTCTCCCATCCCCATGTGGCCCTGCAGCCCCCCTCCCATTGAGCCCCATCTTAGTGCTGTCTCCCCAGTTATTCCAGAGCCCAGTACCAGGTTTACAATGGCTCCGGTGGCACCAGGCCCACATTTGGAAGGGGCCCACAAAGGGTTAATCCAGCCCTGGCCACAGCCCAGCAATGTGAAGAGTCAGCAACTTCCCAGCGATGGCTGAAACAGTCAGCAGCCCAGGAAGTGAAGCGCGAAGGCGCAATAGAGACTGGGTGTTGCAGGGTGTACTGGGAATTGTAGTTTGCATGCCTCTGTGTTCCCCTAGGCCCTGGAACCTGCGTTGCCAGCTGCACTATTCGTCCCAGAATACCCTGCGCCATGCTGCCCCAGCAAGGAAATGGTCTGGTTCAGAAAGAAGGTTCCTGGCGCTGATCCCGCTGCACCCTCCCTCTCTCATGGGGCACAGGATGGTGGCTCCTGGCTTGCTCCCCCACCCCGAGTCTCCCCTGCTCTCCTGGGGTGGTGGGGAGCCGGGGGCAGCTGCGGTGCTGTGACTCCCAGTGTGCAGCCCCCTGGTACCCTGATGCCTGGCTGCGGGCTCCTGGGCACGGTCTCTACCCTGCAACTTCGTGGCGCGGGGGTGGGGAGTGGTTGTCTATGGTCCCCAGGAGCAGGAGGGGCGGTGACAGCAGGGCTGGGCAGTGCTGGCTGCCACGCTCCCTGCCAGTGGGAATGCCCAGAAATCCCCCCTCCCACTCTGGGGAGGGGAAGGGGTGCAGCACAGTTTGGGGGAAAAGGGGCAGTTGTGGGGCAAGTCCAAGTGCAATGGGGGAGTTGGCGGAGACTCGGTGGGGCGGGTAAAAGAAGCAGAGTATGAAAGTGGGGGTTGATGGGGCAGAGGGCGAGGAGAGTCTGGGTTGAAGGTGGGGGTTGGGTGTGGGGTGATGGAGAGAGTCGGGGTTGAAGGTGGGAGGTTGGCTGTGGGGGGGAGGGCAGTAGAAGGGAGGGACATGATAGCCCTGGGGTGAAAGTGTGGGAGGCAGTAGCAGGGAGATTGAGGAAAGCCTTTGTGTGAAAGTGGGGGTTAGTTGGGTGGAGTGTGGACAGTAGGAGGGACGGGAGAAGAGCCCAGATGTGAAGCTTTGGGTAGGGGTTTGAGGCTGGCTTGTGGTAGCCTTTGTGGTAAAGTGTGTGTGCGTCTCTCAGTGGTCCTTTCTCCCTGCAAAAAAATGGGCACCAGCAATTTTCCTCCCCACACTCCTCCCCAGTAATTTTACTGTTTCACTTGAAGTCATGAGGGGTGGTGAGGCAAAGGGAGAGATAGGGTAAAGAAACTAACTTCTTAAAAAAGTTTTGTAAACATCATTGTATCAAAGTAGAAAATGCAGCTTTAAAAAAATGTATTTACAAAACATAACTTTGGGTGGAGGAGGTGGTGGTGTGGAGATGCAGGTGCAACTCCACTGACTGCTAATTTGGGCTTAATATGGCTCATAAGTGTACTAATTAAGCACTTATGTTCAGGGCCCCAAGGAGGCCCTGAGTGTTTAAACAAAAAAGACAAAACTAACAAATAACCCCTTCCCTCACAAACCAAATTCGAGAGTATTCTAGGTATATGGATGCTAGCCCAGATTATCTATGGCCCGAGTGGAGGTCTCAATCAAGTGTGCCTTCAGATATCTCGTTTTGTTTTTGAATAAATGTTTTCATCCCCATCCCGGCAGTACCGCATCTACTATGGCACCAATGGCACCGTCGCGCCAGGCCCACCTCAGAAGGGGCCCATAACAACCACATGGGGGTCCACAAATATGTTTGACACCAGGGTCACAAAAGGTTAATCTGGCCCTGCCTGAGTCCATGCCCCAATCTGTCTTCCTGCCCCCCCCTCCCATATTAGCCTTTCTGAACCACAGTCTGAGACTACCCAGCAACCCCATGTGCCCTGCTCCATCCATCCCCTGCCTCCTTACCTGGCCCCGCTGTGAGGAATGCAGCCTCTTCGCCTCCCTCTCCACCGGCTGGCTGTCCTCTCTTCTGGCTCCACAGCAGACCTTGATGGGCGAAAGGTATAACTGCAGCTTCTCTCCAGCAGAATCTGTATTCTTGGAGGGGAAAAAAATCTGCAGGGGGACATGAATTATGCACAGTGGTTCAGACTTCCCCCCAGGAGTAACTTCTGAAAAACTTTCACACTGAATTTTACTCTTGTCTTTCAGAGCTTTCAGCCAACACAGCTGCCTTCGCTAAAAGTGCTGCTATGTTAGGTAACTCTGAGGACCACACTGCTTTATCTAGAGCTTTGTCTCAGCTGGCAGAAGTTGAGGAGAAAATAGACCAGTTACATCAAGAACAAGCTTTTGCTGACTTCTATGTGTTCTCAGAATTGCTCGGTGACTACATTCGTCTTATTGCTGCAGTAAAAGTAAGCACTGTTTTAAAAATGTAACCTGTTTATCTTGCTGCAAGATAGGGTTTATGTTGAAGGTCACAATTTCTTCACAGGCTAAGAATGCATGGGCAATAGAAGGGAAAATAAATGCAAAACTGTTGCAAGGAGAACTGTGACTTCAAGCTAGCACTGAAAATTGCTAGGGAGACTCCCCTTTTTCCAGTATTGCTGCATCCCACTCTATAAACTGTTGTGTAATGTGGATTAATCAAATTTGGGTTCTCCAACATCCCAAACATTGTGTAAACTTAAATGGAGAATTTATATATGTGAATGATAGTCCTAGGAAGTATGTTTATTGTATAAGGACATTGTACTGTTCAGCATGGTGTGCTTATTATATTCAGGTACAGAAAATATTAACTTGTAGTGGAACATGAGTTACAGGGCTGTACTTTTGTCTTAAAGATTTTTTTTTTCAATGTGTCTGGAGGCCTTAATGTGAGATGCCAGAGATGAAAAAATATCTATTGTAGCTCTATTAGGACTTTAAAAGCATTGTAGGAGTGTTCAGTGAGGGTGTAAACTGTGCTATCTGGTACCAGTAGCTTTTGATTACTTGTTGGGGATGTAAGAGAGTGTTTCAACAGTAATTTATCTGGATGTATCTTTCAACATTTTATCAGAAGGTATGTTTTGGTTTAGAAATTACTTTAAGCTTATGAACACTTAAAACTTAATTCTTACTACTTTGATCTGTTTCCACCAAAACATATTACCGGACAGCTGAGTGGCCTATAAAAATGAAATCACTGGTCTAAATGCAGATTCTAACAGATTAGTATTAACATACTAACCCTCCATAATTGGCAGCCTTGTCAACGGTCTTGGGAGAGAGAGAAAGGGCTGAATGGATATAGAGAGTAAACTGTATGTTCCCAGGAGATGGCCCCTTGCTCCTTAGTACTCCTTAGTATGTAGATATAGTGAGGACTTCATTCTGCAGTAGTCAGATAATTTTTCTAATACAGTTATTATGAAAAAGTAAGACAGTTGGATTAGGAGACATTTGCAAGATATCTGATGCAGAGTAGGTCTTACTCAGTCATTATTTCCTGTTCTTTAATTTTACAGCACATTGTCATAGTTAACATGATACTAAAAAAATAATAATTTTCTGTTGCATTATTACTCTTACAGGGTGTGTTAGATCATCGAATGAAATGCTGGCAGAAATGGCAAGATGCTCAGGTCACTTTACAGAAAAAACGTGAGGCTGAAGCAAAGCTCCAACTTGCCAACAAACCTGATAAACTGCAGCAAGCTAAAGATGAGATAAAGGAGGTAATCATTAAGTTGAACGCCTGACTACTATACTGACTTATATTCTGAAGGCCTAAATTTTCCATTGATTCATTCATCAGCATAATGCACTACTTTTATATGGATTTTTATTTTTAAATCACTTACACATTTGCTATTTTCCATGTTTACTGAAATTGTTAAAAGGAATGGTATTAATTAAATATAAATTGTGCACAATTGTTACACCAATATGAAATCTGTAAGGCGCTTTTATTCTGTCTTACAGAATGGGGAGGGGAACAAAAACACGGAAAAGTTCAAAAACATTCTTTACTGATTGAGTCAGTTTACTTCTGTGCAGTTAAATGACTGTCTTCTGGCTTTTAAAAGTAAAGTGTATCACTCAAGTAAATTTAAAAAGACTATTTGAAAACTATTTCCATGTTTTCTTTATTGGTGCAACGTTTACACCTATATATATATATACACACACACACGTGTGTGTGTGTATATATATATGGTATAATTTCAGTAAAAGTTCTTAAATGTAACATGTTGAAGTTTATCATAATTTATACACTTTTTCTGTCATGCTTCACCAAGGAAATTGAAGAGGTAGGACAATTTTTTTTAAATTTGAATTTAATACACATACTCTAAAGAGTGTGTACCAACTTTGTCATCAAATTGTGGGAAAACATCACTGCATAATAGAGCTTAAAATCTTCACAGTTATTTTGTTTGGCTGCTTCATTGGTCACTAATCACAAGCTGCTTTGTCCTTTCTGCACTTTCACAGTGTTTTGTATATTAGACTTGAGGAAGTTTACAAATAGAACTTGGCCTTCTCCACAAAATATTTTACCACCCACTGGCTCTCGGGTGCTGTTGACTTTTAGGAGAATCATTGATTGTCCACAGATTGTCTCAATGGCTGCTGGACAGTTTGGTGTTACTGCCATGCACAAACTCAAAACAGTGAATTGTAATTACCAAAAAGAGCAAAAACTCTATGCCCATTACACCAAAAAAGATGTTTAAGTATTCTGTTGACTTTACACTAAAGGAAATGAAGGACAGGGCTGGCCTACTTGGGCCCAAAGCAGGATTCCTTTTTTCCTACTAGGAAAAGGAGAAGGATTTGTTGCAGAAACCACAATTCCAAATATTGATGATTTAATTTTAATCAGATTATTGAGCCATAGTCAAATAGCTAAAAGCCACTCCAGAGTGTGGATTAAGAGTCCTTGTTAACTTCCCAGGCATGAAGCCCATGAGTGGCAAGATCTTCACTTGTGTCTCAGCTCCTTTATACCTGGTAAAAGGGCTGGAGTGGCATATAGGGACCCTAAAAGCTCCGTTTCCAACCAGGGAAGGATTCCCCTGGAACTGTAGAAGATGGCTGTAAGATTGACTTCCATTGATTCCTTCTCTTCCCCCTTCATCCCCCCATCTTTAGTATAGAGGGCATGCTGAGTGCAGGGCTGGCAGTGGAAGATCTGTATTGGAACTGGAATACAGTACTACAGAGATTCTAGGGAGTGCTGCAGCCCATAGGTTAGCTCAGCTGTCATAACTTGACAGGCCACCAGGCATGCCTAAGGGCTTGTCTGTCTGAAAAGCTAGTGTGCAGCAAGCTGGGGTAAATCTACAGCTCACTAGCATGCCACACACTAACTGGTCATGTGGACCATGCTACCGCACACTAGTGTGCATTGACCTAACACAGCCAGTTACTGTTCAGCATGCTAGTGCATTATAGATTTACACTCCAGCTTTGTATGCACTAACTTTTCATCTAGGCAAGCCTGCCTAAGTTAATGCCAGGGGGTCTCTCCAGAGCAGCCCAGGAGAGGGATCGTGCAAAGGTGGCTCAAAGCCAAATACCCCACTGTAAGCTTTGAATTCTGTAGTGCACCTCTTAGATGTACCCTAAGGTGTAATTCAAAAGCCTGCTGAAGCACATCCTGTTGTGGCTTATTGCTTATTCCATGTCAGAATGGGCATTTGAACAATAAAGATAGGGGAAATTGGAATAAATGTACTTAAATGTTAACTTTTTTTTTTATTTTGCTGTATATCTCCAGCTATAAAACTATTCAAACATTGTTCCTTGATGCAAAATATATTGCAGTGCATCCTTTGCTAAGTACTGAATATCACCTTGTTTATAGAATTATCTGGGGAGAGGGAATAGTATTTTCTTGCTGGCAACCTAATATAGATTGATCTTACTAAATTTTTGGTATGTTTGACCTGTTGGTTGGTTTATAAGATGATGATTGTACCAGGCAGCTGATCCCCATGTTTCAGTTGCACCTTGAAACTAAATTTGTCAATCTCAACCTCTGAATGTTTCTTAAAACCTGAAGCCTCTTTGTATGAAAGTGTAATAGGCTGCAAACACTGAGAATTGCAAGCCTTTTTTTCTATCTTCTCAATTTACTATCAACAGCAGCTGTGCACATTGTATCTCAGTTTGTGCAGGGAAGAGAGCAGATTCTGAAAACTGGCTACAGCAGTTATGGACAAGGTACCATACCTGGCAATGCTGTACGTTGTGCAGCTGGAGCTTTCTCCATAAGCTAGGAATAACTAGTGATCCTGAACCAGGCTGTATGTGGCAGTGAAATATTAATGGCATGCTACGAAGTATGACAACTTAAGGTTTTTAAAAGTAACTTTTTAGGTAATTTAGTTTAATTGGATGCTCCTTTTACAGGCAGTGCCATTAAAGGTTTCACTAAAGAACGTTTTAACTGATATAGGAAGAGTTTGCTGTGAATAATGGGCTCTTGCTAACAAGTCTGTATAATTAGCTCTAAAGAAGCTATTGTTAAATGACAGATTTTTTTTGGCATTCCTCAGTGTAAAATATAGTTGGATTGACATGCCATTAACTTGAGTTTCCCTAAAATGTTGCTCTGTCAAATTTAAATTAAATACTCTTACTTTTCAACTCCAAGCAAATAGCATTTTGTTGAAATAAAATGCTTTCTCTCCTTAATTTGTTAGTGCTGGTAAATTATAGATAGAATTGTCTACTTATTCTAGGTATGTGAATGAGTAACATGAAGTCTTATCTGTGCACGTTTTTCCTTTGCCAGTGGGAGACAAAAGTTCAGCAAGGGGAGAGAGACTTTGAACAGATCTCCAAAACCATACGCAAAGAAGTGGGAAGATTTGAGGCATGTATACCTGTTTTATAAATTCAGTGACAATCTCATTTGTTGTAAAGATCTAATAGCAATATGGCATTCTAAAAAATCAGTTATTTACATTAATCTACCAGAATTAATCTGTTTCATTTATTAACAGAAGGAACGAGTGAAAGACTTTAAAACTGTTATTATCAAGTACTTAGAATCATTAGTGCAAACACAACAGCAGGTAAGCTAAACTTTGCGGAACTCATTCCATGGGTTTCATTACTAACCTAATATGAAGCTCTGACTGAGAATTTTTCAATTGTAAATGATGTTAGTAAAATTTAGTAAAATTAAAAACTGCCATCATTCTAGGTTGGATTGGGAGGGTTAGGGAAGAAACAGAACTTCACTTTTTGAATACTGGTGCTGTCTTTCATCCATGTTACTGCTGGTAACTTTTTTTTTTTTTAAACTTCCCTCTCTCCAGTATGTTTACAGGGGGGAGAAAAATGCTCCTAATCTTGTTTTTTTCTATCACTGATTAACTGAAGTAATTTATTTACATGTGGATGGGCTATAGAAAGTTTGCTTTTTCTTGAAACAGCCACATTGGTCTTGTATGCAAAAACTATAAGATAATATAGGTACTCTCACTTAAGACACTCGTATGCTTCGTAATCTCAAAAGTAAATTTGGAAGTATGGAATTTTTTTAGTCATAGAGTGAAGTGTTTATAAATTATTATGGGAGGGGTGTGTATTTTAGTTTTAGAAATTGAGTGTTTGGATTTTAGTGTATTCACCTGACAGATACAAATGCTGAATGTCAAACAACAGTAAAATTACCTTAAGAGTGGGTTCCGTTCCCATGTGAGTAATGTATAAATGCTATTTCGGGTGGAAAACCTTCTTTTCCGTTACATGTAACGTATCCTAATCCTCCGTCTTCCATCAATCCAGATTCTTTCCAAGTCTCTCACCCCATCACGTTTGCTAGAAGTGGAGTGAGAAATCTCCCTAGAGGAGAGCTACATTTGTAAATATATGCATGCTTATTGTGTAAAGACAAATGACTGAAGTGTCAACTTTTAGAGATTACCACATAGTAATGAATGGATTTATGTAAACATTACTACCTGGTGCTTTCCTGCAATTGCCATGTTGGCAGAAAACATGCTTTTGGAAAATGCTGAACTTTTTTTTTTTTCCTTCCTTTTCCCCAAGCTGATAAAATACTGGGAGGCATTCCTACCTGAAGCCAAAGCCATTGCCTAGAAAGAAGAATACTCCAAACCAGAAGACACTTTGGATGTTTGTCCCGGTTAAGCTAAATTCCACAGTGAAATCACTTTAAAATCATTCAAATAAACCACTATATATATTTTATGAATTACCATGTCTTTTTTTATATAATACAGCATTTTATTAACAAGCTGCATGTCCTGACCCTCTTTGAAGTGGACTGTGGCATGATATTCTGCAATATTTTGCTGAATTGAACACTATTGTGTCTTAATACTTGCACTAAAATGTGCACTGCGAGGCCAGAAAGTTACGATATTTTTGTTCTTTACAATACAATATGTTCTGTAGTATGTTTACCTGATCTTTATTAAACAAATTTAATTGCATTAATTAATGTTCACTTACACATTCCTGTACAAAATCATGATTTTGTGATTACAAAAATAAAGGGATGTACCTTGTGAAACATTAGTTATACATTATTTTTACCTTCATTTTTCTATAACATTAGTAATTTTCTAGATTACTTAGAAGTAGCATTTCTAGTAAACTGGAGATAGAATTTTAGAAACCACTGACAGGAACTGTAGTTCTAAATTAACTATTTAAATGAAAAGTTGGCACAAGGAGTTAAGTTTCTGTACACTAGCTGCCATGGCAGAATTAAACTTAAATGTTAAAAGGTTATGAAAAACATTTTATTAGTGTTCTTGGAAAAAACACTTTCTATTTTGCCAACTTTTAAATCCCACTCCTTTCTCATTTATTTTTGAAACACTTATTTGCCAAGATGATGGATTCTTAACTCCTTCTAAAACTAATATGATCAGTAGAATGGAGACTGTCCAGTGGTGATGGGGGCAGGTGTAAATTGGATTCTTTTTCCTGAAAATAGAGTATCTTGACAATATATGGTTCCCTCATCAGAGAATGTCACCTACCTGTTCAGGTACTACAACCACACTGTCCTGATGAAGTTAATCGAGATCAAATCGCAGTCTGATTATCATGTATCTTCTGAGACTGGTTACGAGGGGAAAATCTCTTGTTCACATTAATATTTTGATAATCACAGGGATGGGGCAGGGAACAGGAAAAAGCACATAAGTAGTTTAATTGGGAGTGGGCAGTAATAAGTTTAGTATGTTACTTAATTTTTTTAATAAGGCTATGATTTTTTATGAGAAAATTAGAGAATTATTTGCATGGAGAATAGATTTTATTTGTGTAGTCTGCATATCTATGCTCAAGTTTTAGTAGTTTGCTTATTATGTTTGAGGTAGGGGTTTAACTACTGACATAGAAGACATGCAAACTATTTTTGATTGGTGGTTTTGGTTCCGTTCAAGTTATTTCACTAGTAATAGCATATAGAACTGCTTGCTTTTCATTTCCAGAGTAGATGTTTTAATGCTAAACAGTTCTGTCAAATGATCACGAGAAAACTGTGTGCATTTCACTACCTCCTACTTACTAAACTCTGATTATAATCATAAGAATGCTATAGACTGTGTATCAGGCCCACAAATTCACTTAGTCCATACTTGGTTATAAACAAAAAGCAATATTTTTATAGTTTGCATTCTTGAACCAAATGAATACAAACACTTACTGTTTTTTCTTCTCAGCTGATATTTCCTGAATCAAACACAACACAGGGAAACTCTGTAGCTGAATTTTCATTAGTTGAGCAAATTCCATCACTTCACTATACCCTTATCTGAGCAGACCCATCAGCATTATTGGGAGTTGAGGAGAAAATAAATGGGCAAAAAACGATGAGACTATGCACTTAAAAAAGAGAGAGGTACCTTTTGCGGCCTGATGTATGGCTTTTTTATAGTATTTTAAATCCAATCAAGTCAGTAAGAAATACTAAACTTTAAATTCCTATCGCATATATGGTTAGAAAACCCACTTACATTGGAGAAAGTCCAGAGAAGAACTACAAAAATGATTAAAGGTCTAGAAAACATGATCTATGAGGGAAGATTGAAAAAATTGGGTTTGTTTAATCTGGAGAGGAGAAGACTGAGAGCGGACATAACCGTTTTCAAGTACATAAAAGGTTGTTACAAGGAGGAGGGAGAAAAATTGTTTTTCTTAACCTCTGAGGATAGGACAAGAAGCAATGGGCTTAAATTGCAGCAAGGGAGGTTTAGGTTGGACATTAGGAAAAACTTCCTAACTGTGGGGGTGGTTAAGCACAGGAATAAATAGGCTAGGGAGGTTGTGGAATCTCCATCGTTAGATTTTTAAGAGCAGGTTAGATAAACACATGTCAGGGATGGTCTAGATAATACGTAGTCCTGCCATGAGTGCAGGGGACTGGACTAGATGACCTCTCAAGGTCACTTCCAGTCGTAATATTATATGATTATTTGGTCTACATAATATAATATACTGGGCCCTGTCTCATGTAGTGCCAGTACATAAGATAATCTTTTCTCTGAGAAGCTTACAATCTAAAAATTACATCATCCCTTCTTCTTAACCATGTCTGAAGTAATATACCTTGACCGTCTCCCATGGTGGGGAGTTGCTCACAAGTCTTCTGTAACTTTAACATCTAGGCTGAACTCCCTTCTGTGTAGTTATATAATAAATACCTTTTCACTAAACATTTTTCCACCTCCTCTCAGCATCTTTTAGTAGCTTCAATCTTTGCATGCCTATTAATCCCAAGAGTTGTACAGTTTTTACTGCCCCTCTTGTGTGTTCAGGCTTTTTTTCATATACGTATTGAACTTGAAGGTTTAGTTAGAGATGCATTTGATATTATTCTAACGTTCCAAGAGCCATCTGTTTGGCTATATAGTGTCATCTCCCTAGTTCCATGATCAATATTATACAAGTATTTTTTTTACACTAATATCCAAACTTCATATTTAGTCTACTAGCCCTGGGTCAGTTGTAGTTGTGCAACTTTCCCAGTTTGTATCTGTGTACTGAATCGCCTGTCCTTGAACATGGATGTCTGTTCTAAACTTTCCTGGTCATCTTGCATTAGTTGTCTGAGTGTATCTTCTGTTGGCTATCCATCTGTCACTTTTTTGTTGTTACTTGTAAATTTTGATTTCTTTTGCATACCTGTTCTACTACTGACCCCTATGGAATTTCACTAGATATAACGCTCACAACTTGGAGGATTTATTATGGGTTACTGTTCCAATTTATAATTCAGACTGTATTTTTTATCTAGTTATATCTCATTTGGCTTTTATATAGCAGCATATCATGTTTGGTGGTGGTGTCCATGTAGTAATTTTCATCCTGATAATAGACTGCACTTATCTTGCACCACTGAATAATTCCCCTGTACTCTGCCCACTAATCTACCTTTCCCACAGTTGACACTGAAACTTTCTAAATGTATTGGCTGTATGCATTATAGGGCCAGCATTGTCTTCCTTCTGTGTTTGTACAACACCCATCAGAATGGGGCCCCTGCCTTATTAGGCATTTAGGCACTACCACATCATAAATATTTAGTAATATAAAAGAGGTAGTATAAATTTTATTTAACACTCACAATGACTTTGACTTTGCCAAACCTGAATAATCTAGTCATTCCAAACAGATGCTGATCAAGCCTTTATAACAAATTATTCATAATATTCTCATGTTACAGGAATGTGATAGAAAATAGTTTATTAAATTGTTGACTGTATCAAGTTAATAGAAAAGTTTAGTGTGCCAAACTTTTGTTGTCAGGTTAAATCCTTATTAAGTACTCTAATATCCTGCCTAGAATACTTTCCTTCCTCTTCTTTCCTGTGCTTTTTAAAAGCTCTCTATTCCGTCTGTATCTGCCCAGACACCCAGACACTTGAGTAAAGTTCCTTTGTCTTCAGATGGAAATAAAATAATGAACTTCTTAGTATAGTTACCCAGTATGTAATGAATTTGATGGCTCAGAAATACACTGGTTTGTCTCCAGCTCTGACAGGAATCGGCTTCCTCATCTGCTAGCTGGGATAGAAGAACCTATTTCAAAGACTTGGACTATCCATGGTGCGCAGCTGCCCAGTTAACTGAGACATCTGCAACCCAAGTGTTCCCCCTTTCACATAATATCTGATGTGGAGCTGGTTGAAAACTTTCCAACCAAACGTTTTCCATTGGAAAATGCCGGTTTGACAGAACCCAAGCTGGGGAATGGTGGGCTCCCTAGCTATATTTTTCTTTTATTATACCAATTTCAATAGGAAATTGCTGGTTACCGAAACAATTAGCAAACCAATTTTGATAGTAATGGCCAATTATCAGAATACCAATCATCGATTTTATGTAACAAAATATGAAATAACCTAAAGTAATAAATAAGTCAGAATGCTTTGTCATGTCATAATATATTAGCTGAAATATTTCAACTTTTATTGTAAATTGATATATAAAAACACAAGTCACAGGTAGTAAAATCTAAACTGTTTTAGTAAAAACAAAACTTCAGACTTTCCTGTAGAACAGGAATTCTAGTTTCCAGCCAGCTCTAGCCTGACATAATATCTGGCGTATGAAGTCCTGCTTTCACTGTACAGGATTGCACTAGAGTAGACCTCAGCCTTTCATTAATCCAAATTTAACCGCAAAAAAATCCAACTCCAAATCAGATGACCTATGGGTCCATAAGCAAGCCTCTACTTTGATTTTTAATAAAGGAAATAGTTATTCTTAGCCCTAGCGCTTCAGGTGTAATTCAGGAGACCAAAGGATAGTGCTGGGTCCAAATTAGAGGCTCATTTCTTTGCTGAATACAAACTTGTATTGTCATCCCAAAGTGTAAGGAAGCAGCTAATTAGTTGTTTTCTTAATTTCTTAATGAAAATCAGGATTGGACCAATAAACATACCTTTGAATTACTTGTGGCCATGACTCATCGAAAGATATGGGTGAACCAGTACAATACAGTTTGCAGATATACCAGCTGGAACACTAGGTCAGTCCTGTGCTTGAATGAGGTCCGTAATGTTGACTTCATTAGCACAGCCAGTTTGGCTAAATTTCTTACTTCCCAGGGCCAAGAACTCCCAAAAGAATTTTTTTAAATTTGGTTTAAATTCCAAGACATGACTAGGAGTCTAAGGAATCTTGCAGAAGGTCAGGAGGAGAATGTCCTCTGACATCAAAGGGTGAAGGTTGTAAACCATTATTTGATCTTTTTAATTATCTTCCAAATTTTCAGACAACTTTATGTGAAAATCTGACATGTCCACTAACCAGCTGCTGCTTGTTGTTATGGTATTTTGCTATAATTTGTTTCCCAGCCTTAACGTTTGGCACAAAATTCTGTGATGTTGTCCAGGAAAAATAAATTGAGACTTAAATTTTTGGTTAAGTCAAAGCCATTTTATTTTGTTTGTTTGTAATGCTTGGAAATAACACATAAAGGAGTTGCAAATGGGACACGTTTCAAACAGCCAAAGACAGCAGCTTTTTGAATGCTTTCTGACAAGACAGCACTTTAACGATTGTTTGGATACCTGCCAATTTTTTTTTTAAAGTCCTTTAAGACAAATTGTCAGGATAGACTTGAGACAGTTATCCTGCTGGTTACATATAAATCTCTCATGACCAGAAATAAAATACTGAAAATTGTATGAGGCAAAGAACATCTAGAATTTCATATACCCAGATTATACTTCAGTACAGAAGATTTTTGTGGTGGTTTTGCAGGCAGCAGGGATTATAGTCATCCATCCGTGTGGTCCCTGCTACTGTGCACTAAAAGTTCCATTGTGTATTTTGACATCAGTTGGACCTGCTGGGTCAGAACAGTTGATCAAAATACTGGGCCTTGTGGGAATGCACTCAGAGACACCAGAATGGAGACAGAGATGCAACTAGTCTGTAACAGTGACAGAACTTACTCTACTCCAAGCCAAAAGTTTGTTTGAACTGTTGAGAATAGCTGAGTATTCAGTGCTGTGAATCAGTCATTATTATGAACCTATGACCAAGGGATGTTTCTACTTGGCATGATGTCTGAAACAGATTTATCAGCAAGGGATTTCAGTTATCCAGACAAAAGATCTGGCCAATATCTTTCTGCTGCTTTGCCTCGAGGCTGAAAAAAGACATGCATATTCCTAGCCCACTGCAGTTTATTTCAAGAGATTTGAGGCTAAGATTGCCATACTTGAAAGGCTAGCAAAGAAATGCTAGCATTGGCTTTGCACACAGTCTTAAGAAAAACTGTAGCTGTAAAAACATATCCTATCATCTAGCTGTAAATATATGTATATTCCAACTATTTAAAAATGTTAATAAAGAGAGGGAACCTGCCATCTTGCTTCCAGCTCATGGTGAAATCTGTGTAATTTAAAGTTTTAATGTTCCAAGCAAACAGTTCCTCATATCCTATATGAAAAAAGTCTGGGTCATGGCAGGAGGAATTGAACTTTCTTTCTTTACTGCAAATAGCATATGATTTACTACTTCTCCCTTCCTGAGATTAAGGTTAGTGGGACCTGATCCTCAGCGGTCCAGAGTGGCCTCAGCTCCAGGAGCTGAAGTTGATGGAGCTCAGCAAAATTGAGCCCTGGTAAATCTGTTCTTCTCTGAGCGCCTCTGTGCATTCCAAGTAATGGGATTCAGCCCCTTTAGCATTGAGCTGCAAATGTCAAGAGGCATTTTATGAATACTATCATTGCTGTGGACAGACCATAAAGGATGATAGTGAAGTGATTTGATCCCACACAGAACTGGAGGTATTTTGGAGTGGGCAGGTTTTTCTGCTACATGGAAGCAAGCATCCTTTAAGACACAAGCTGCATACCAGTCTCTTATGGACAGGGATGGGTTAATGTACCCTGATGACAACATTCTGAACTTGAAAGTTTTTATATATCTGTTGTGGTTTCTGCTGTCCAGGATGGGTCTCAGACCATCTCCTTGCTTGGGTATTAGGAAATATCTAGAGTAAAACTCCTCCTTGGTGCTGCACTGGAACTTCATCTATAGCACCTTTGTGAAGAAGGGAGCTTAGCCCTCCAATAGGAGTTTCTTGTGAGAGGGGGGTCCCCAGAGGACAGGGAAAGTGAGGGGGCCTGGTATCTAATATCCAGTGCTCTGCAGGAACCTTGAACAAACAATGAAGAAGAAAGAAAGATGAGGCCCAAACCATAGGGGGAGAAGTTTAAGCTCTTGAGCATCCCATTAAAACAGATGCTTGGGAGCTGGTGGCTGGGATGATGTACAGCAAAGGATTCTGCTTCTATGTTGTGTTCTTTTTACAGGAGCCATTTTAGAAAAGGCCAGAGGTTGATATCGCCTCTGAAGTAGGGTACTCTGCTGTTACTGAGCAGCTGGAGATTTGCTTTAGAAAGCCTGTGTAATACGGCTTTTTTTTTTTTTAAGCAGCAGATGCACATGAAGAGAGTCCCAGAGATGGAGCTACAACTCTCAGACTTGATCTTTTCCAGAGTGTTATCTGACTTGTAACAAAAAAGTTCAGTGCCCTCAAAGGGTAGGTCCTCAATTAGCTTCTAAGAGTCTGGCGCAAGGCCCGATGTTCAGAGCCAGGAGTATCTTCTCAGAGCTATACCAGTGGTCATAACATTGAACCTGAGGTGTCCTAAGCTGCCCTCCAAGCATACCTGGCTAATGTCCTTCCCTCAGTAACCAGTCACTTTGCAGCTTCTCTTTGCTCTTCAGGTAAATAATCCAAAATGGTGTTAAACAGAGTCCCATAAATTGCAGAAGTATCATGACATATAACTACTGGACATTTTGCTACACAGGAGCCTAAGGTGGTAGTGGAATATATCTATCTTCCACCTGCATCCAATCTATACTCTTCCCTATGCAATGGAGCAGACAGGGATGCTCTGCTATCTTCAGACACTTCCTGAGCTGCAAAATAAACGTACATGGAGTTGGTCCACAGAAGAAGAGAGGTTACGTACTGGTAATTGTTCTTCAAGAGTGGTCTCCCACTATCTGCCTGCTGTCCCCTGTTTTAGAATTTTTTGTATTACAGCCTTGAGAAAAGGAACTGGCGGGTGAGTTTTCTTATATAGACACATCCAGTTATGCCATCCTAGTGCAAAACCTTATTGCTGTCCCCACCCCCAGCAGACACAGCTTCTCTATACAGCAACTTGTGCGGTGCTGAATCCTATTAGTGTGAATGCCCAAAGACAACTCTCGGAGAACAACTGTTACCAGTAAGTAAACCTCTTTATCTTCTTTCTTAAAATCAATAAATATGCAGTTTTAAAGTGCTGTTCTGCTCTGAAAACTGCCTGTAAAAATGGCACCTTCTGGCCCAACCAACTGGGTATTCAAAGTCTAGCTTGCTTTACTGACTAAAATAAGAGAGAGCTCTTAATTACTCCTATTAGCATAGCTAATAAGGGTATGGAAGACTGAACTGGCATCTGTGAGTCATGTATCAACAACATTGATGAGTAAATTCAGTTTGCAGAATCTTTGTTAGGCTCTGAATTAGCAGGCTCATACCTGACTTTCAGATTCTAGGCCTAGTTTGTAGGGCTAGCAGCTACAGAAGGGGGAAATAAATCTTTGTGCTAAAATCAGCAGCTTTGATCCAGAACCCAATGCAAAACATTGACTATTGAATTACCCAATGCCATTTTTAATTAAGAGTAGAAACTAATTCTTAAAAGGGCCTGCTCATTCTCAACAGATGACCACTGGAAAGCTGTTACCGTGTTTCTGGTTCAAAAATTTTGGTGTCCCATCAGTCCTTCATCCTTTTAACGATTTTGCTTCTAAAAATCACTAGTGGGACTTATATATTTTAATATAGGAATAGCCAAAATTAAGCTATTGTACATCTGACCCATGTGTTTGCATTGCAACATTTAGTGGTGTAAATAAGGGAAGGAACTGTGGAGGATACGCAGTTTCCTCTTTTTTTTTGCTTTGGGATACTTTTTTTTTTTTTTTTGTCTGCAGACTGACCACAACCAGGTAGGGTGACTCCACTGGATAGGCTAGAATCACCCAGAAATTGGGTGTGGCAGGCACTAGGTGTGCTCATCGGTTGTTTGAAACTACTTAGGCAACTTCCATTGTAGGCAAGTTGCTTGACAGGGCAAATCCAGAAAATGGAACTAATGAGAACTCAAGAGGTGGCAAAGGAGTTTATAATAAGAGTGCGAGCCTGCTAAATTGGTGGATTCAGCAATACAAGGATCAGAAGGGTCTTCTGTAATGATTGTGTTCCAGGGACTTTCAGTTTTGTTGGATTAAACTGCAGGCTCCCAGTGGAGAAGAGGAGAATGATTAGAATTTGCTCTGGGCTGTGCAAATTGCAGACTGTTGTTGCAAAGACTCAAGGGAAGTTTTGTAGGAGGCTGTGGCACTATCATTTGTTTACCAACTTTGACGAGTTAGAATGCCCTGACGTGGACTTGGACACCATTCCACAGAAATTGAGAAGGGTAAACCCTCCCAGAGAAGAGCGCTAGGAGAGCTGTATGTATGTGTGCACCCATAATTATGCTTTTGCATTTGAACTTGTGATAATAGCAAGTACTAAAACTTGGAAGAACATCCTCAACCCCAAAAGTGTTGTCTGTAAACAAGTTATTGACAATATTCATAATTGTTTCAAGGGTTATAAATAAATTATGTATGCAAATTATTTAGTAAATATTTTCCTGTACAGATTTTGTGTTTCTCTGCTTCTATCGGAGGTTTAACTCTGTATTGTAGATATAGATATATAACAGAGTCCTGAAAAGACTAAATTTCTGGACTGTGCCATAGCAGAGAGATAAGCTGAGGTACAGGGAAAGGGTAAAGAAACATACCCAACATTAGCATAGTGCTTTCTCCACATCTGTTACATGTACTCATTTCTAAAGTAAACATAGATAATTTCAGATGTGCAGGCCAACACCACAAAGATTAATACACTGCTCAAATTATCAAAGATGTTACCATGCTTTTTGGTTCATGAGGATCTTACATTGAATGAAGACTCTCTGAAGTGAAGAAATAAGAATCCCAGAGTGCATCTCCATTCACTTCAGGCTCTCCATGATTTGTATTCTATAAGTTTTAGTAGTGCAGGTCATATAAATTATGCCCTTTTGGCTTCTTGTTCCCCAAATGTGTTGCTAGTAGTAAACCAAGACAATTTCAGGTCTATCAGCCATGCAGAGAAACCCTGATTTCTATGTTAAATTAGAATTTTAAAGCTTCACATGCTAATGATGATATACTGTGAAAACTGAATAATATTACAAAATATATTAATGCCTCTTGCTCAAATTCTGCTCGCTATATAATTTTCCTTCATCCTCTTGGTTGATTATATATCATCGAATTTTCAACTGGATTAATGTCTCAAACTCTTTTCTCATTAGTGAACTGTATTGCTCTTGGGAGGAAAAAATAGCCTTTCTGTTGCTTTTAGGAAGAAGAAAGGTAGCCCTTCTAAATTATCAATAAATGACTGACAAACCATAAATAATGCCACACAACAAAACTCTTGCACTAGTTTCACACTGGTGTAATAACTCTGACTTCAACTGAATCATTTCTGGTGTACATCATGTGAGATCAGAATAAAACTTAGAAGTCGGTTATAGGACTCTCAGGGCTTAACATTTCTGAAGAATCCTGGCTACCATAAAAATTATTCTCATTAAGGTATCTTATTGTGCTAAACTTGGGGACAGTTTAGATTTGTTACATAGCTTACCTTTTCCACTGCTGTGTGTTTAATGTCTGAGGCTGGAAAAAATTGGATGAAATTACCTGCAATATAAATCCTCCCAAATACCTCACTAGCAGGTAGCCCATTGTGGATGGGAATGGATTTCTGTCAGCCTGAACCTCCACCATCATGGAGCAGCACCAGAGTTGCTCTATAACCACTATTACAGCTTCTAGTCTACAGTCCAGTACATAGCTCAGGTACTGCCATTGTGCAGAGGGGAATGGCCAATGAATTTGCCAGCCCTCGTTTCAGGTGAGTGCTTACTGTGTATTGTTATATTGTGTAGATATTTAATGTGTAACATTTAAATGTTTTTATTCTGGTTTTGTCTTTGACTCTCTTGGCCACAGATCTTTCCTGACAGAGCAAAATGTAAAACACACTTCAGTTAGCTTTTCCACAACAAGGGAAAGATAGAGGGGATAAATAAAGAAGTGGCTCACTACATCATCTTACTAAGGAAACTTCACACTTGATAATCTTGGCGCTGAGATATGGGGATAGATGTGGTATGAATACTTAGATCATTTACTTTGATTTGTTTGAAAGTTAATAAGGCGGGGGTTGGTGGGGTTTTTTTTGTTTTTGCAACAATGTTGTTTTTGTTTTTATTTCATTATATAGAAACCAGAGCCCTGCAGGGGCATAGTGTTAACATGCTATATAAATACAACGATTACAGGAAAACTCCAAAGATAAATGAGAACAGTGAGGAAAATGACCAAACTGACCACTTTAATAATGAGAAACTTGGAAACAAAAGTGTAAGTGTGTGTGTGTGTGTGCGCGCGCGTGCACTCAAGTCTGTTAAGTTGTCATAATTGCAAAGAGGAAAGGTAATATAGACTGTCATCTGCATCTATGATTCCTGTGATGTTGTGGGGTGGTTGTTGTCTTCTATTGCCTCAAGATGGATGGCTGATGTTTGGGGCTAGTAAGCTTTTCATAAGGGAGAGAAAAGTGCTATATAAACTGTTAGTTACAAAGCAGCCTGGGGATACATCAAATGCATCTAATATTTCACTTAGATCTTACCTCCAAAATTTACTTTGTGATCAATTCAGATATTTGCTTTTGGGCTAAATTTTGTTTGTATGAAATTAATCTCTCAAACAAATAAACATCTGCTCCTTCCTTTGTATTTTGTTCAGTAGAGCAAAACTGACATTTTAATGGAAGTTTCATCAGACAGGCGAATTGATTATTCAAAATGTTTCAGAACACAATCCACTTTTTCCTCATCTGTACAAAACAATCATAATTTAATGGATCTGTTAAAGCAGACACTTGGTGTCAGTTTACAAATGAAATGCACTAAATTGTTTTGGTTTTGTGTATTTTAGTGACTACAAATCCTGACATTCACTGAAGTCAACAGGAAAGCTCCTGGCCACAATTTTTTCTGGACTCAAAGTTCTATACCAGCAGCTAAGATCGAGAATGTTCAGGCAGATGCTCTCTAGGTTTGTTGGACTGGTGAAAAGGGTGTTCTGAAGAGACTTTGCTCCCTTCTTCCCTCCTGATTAGTGCAACAGAGTTAAAAAATGATTATCTCCATTGCATGTTGCAAGGCCTATCTATTTTCTGAAGCCATGGTTTGAATAGATGACATTTTTTTTTTCTCGTATGGAAGACAGAGGTGGAGGAGAGATTCCTTATTGTTAATTGAGTTTAGTTCAGTGTACAGTATGTGATTTTATAGTTCTTGTACCTAGGCCTAGAAACCAGTATACTCACACTTTATAAACCAAAATAAGCTGTCTCTTGTATGGTTAAAAATAATTAATAAAAATTTATCAAGAGCGTATCCAGCCAAAAATGACCTTTTCCACTCAAAGCAGAATGTGAATTGTAAACAATTTCAAAGTTAAAGGTTGTAACTGTTACCCTGGCTTGATTCTTGAATAGAGTGTTAAAACTCCAACTGTTCACTGATTTGCTTGTCACCTTTCATGCTTGGGTAACCATATTGGGTGACCTTGATGTAGAGTCAACAGTAAACTGAAAATGGTGTCAGGAGATAGTATGACTAGTGAAAGATTTAACAGGATACAGGAGTATTGTTCTGGCCTGAGATAATAGCTATTATCTGCTACCTTCTATTTATCAAATAGTGACTGATGCCTCCTCAGAAACTCTTGAACTTGTTTTTCTTAGTCCATCCTACTTGTGACTTTCTGTATTTCTCTTTACTGTTTCTCTTGCAAGTTGGGCCTGGATTTGCTCAACTTGAAAGTGTATTGGTGAGAATGAGACATTAAAGATGAATTTAATGTCTACTAATTTGAGGTAGATATTAAAAAACCTCTGTGCTGATACGTTTGATACTATGCTACAGCTGTTTTTGTTTCGGTTTCTTTGCTATTACTAAAGCAGCTGTGTAAAACAATATTGTTTGGTTAGGAAGTGATTTGTTTGTTCCTCTACACCGACATCACAACCAGTAGCTACAGCAATTATGCCAACCAGCACTGGATTTGAGAGCAAATAGCAGAAACAGATGATCAGCACTAGTGCACAACAGTGACTTCAACGGCAGCAGTTGCCAAAAACCACTTTTGCACATTTCAGTGTTAGGCGGTAACAACGCTGTTTCCGTGGCTGGTTTACAAAGGAGAGGATCTCTAGGAGCGTTGAAGGGACGGAGAAGGAACAAGAATGCAACTATAAGGGGGGGGGGGGGGGGGGGGAAACAACCCTTGGCCTATTTAAGGGAAAAGCATCATCATGTTTACCCTAAGGACAGCTAGAGGAGAACTGAGTGAGCCACAGGCTTTTAACCAGCACACCATGCTGACCCAGCTGGAGAAGCTACAGGCCGAGCGCGCCCCTTTGCGCACACAGAGGAGAAGCCGCGGGAGATGATGGCCTGGCACGAGGGTGGATACCGCCGGCTGTGGCCGCCCGGCAGGTACCTTCCCTGAGGGCCGCGCCGCTACCCGGCCGGGACCCCCTGTGGCGGAGCGGAGAGTTTCGGACAGGGAACGAGCACGCCGAGGGGCCAATCGCAGCGCGCCGGCTGCCGCGGCCACGGGCTGGGTGAGCCCAGGGGCCGGCTCCAGCCCCAGCTCCCTGGCTGGGCAGCTCGCGAGCTGCACTGGGCTGCCTGCCTCGCGCGCCCGAGGCCCCGCGCCGCCTCGGTCCCAGGCCGGCTGCTGCGTTGGGGGCCTTGCCCGCCCCCCGCCGCGTACTGGCGTCATGTGGGCTCCCCGCGCGTCACGTGACGCGCTCGCAGCTGGCTCGGTCCCGGGGAGCTGCTGCTGCCCTGGAGCGCTGCGGTGCCCGGCCCCAGCCGCTGGCCCGGCCCGCGCGCGCCATGGAGCTGTACATCCCGTCCTTCCGCTACGAGGAGAGCGAGCTGGAGCGAGGGTACACGGTGAGGGGCTGGCGCGGGGCCGAGCGGAGGCCCGGGGCCGCGGGCTCTGCAGCTTGGTGGGGCGGGCTGCGTGCGGCTGGTGCCCTGCACCGTCACCCCGAGGCGGTCCCGAAGGGACCGGGGGCCCCATCCCCACGGGTGGCGGGTCTCTGCCTCCCCGCGCTGGAACCCTGGGCTGCTGGAGGACGTGCAGCCAGGGAGCTGGCTGGCATCGCCGATGGGGGCGTAGACAGCCAGTGCATGGCTGGCACCCACTCACCAGGAGGCCCGTGGCCAGGCAGCTCGTAGCTGTCCTTTCCATATGCTGGCTCTCTTCGTAGACGCGTAGGGCCGGCCCCTTGGAGTGAGGCAGGGCATTGCACCCTGGTGCCATTTGACATCCACGTGCGGTGTGGCTGCTCAGGTCAGTGGCTTGCTGAGACCTGTTGGATAAGAGGAGATGGAGCATGGTAGGCTGGAGCCTATCTTCATGCCCCACCCTACCAACCGTGCAGACAACTGCAGTCTGGTCCGTTTTATTGTGACTATTTATTCATTAATTGTAATACAGTAGCACCTATGAGCACTAAGTGGGGACCAGGACCCCGATGCAGTAGGTGTTGTACAAACACAGAACAAAAAGATGGTCCCTGCCCTAAATAGCTTACAATCTAAGTATAAGACAAGTGACAACAGATGGATCCGGACAGATGGGGGAATACAAAGAAACAGTGCGGCAGTATTGGACAACACGCTAGGCTGTGGTCCATCAGTGGCTGTTAGCCAGGATGGGCAGGGATGGTGTCCCTAGCCTCTCTTTGCCAGAAGCTGGGAATGAGCGACGGGATGGATCACTTGATGATTACCTGTTCTGTTCATTTTCTCTGGGGCACCTGGCATTGGCCACTGTCAGAAGACAGGATACTGGACTAGATGAACCTTTGGTCTGACCTGGTATGGCCATTCTTATGTATGATCTCAGTACACCAGAGGCCCATCCACTGTCAAGTTTCTTGTAGGCATTGTGGGGAAAAAAAATTTAATCAGGGATTTGAAAGAGGATAATGAGGTCACTTTGTGGATGTTTATGGAGAGCTCCTACCAAGCATAAGGGGCAAGATGGAATAGCACAAAAGTGCTTGTTTGAAAATTTAACAAGGGGCTGATGGAGGCTGGCAGCATCATCATCATCATCATGATTATTATGCCAATTAGTTTCAGCTCTTGGACTCCTAATGATTTATTTCCCAATAACGCCACCTCATTTTGCAACGTTTAGACTTCCATTGTCTGTTACAAGATTACCGTTGATTTTCTCACTTTTGTCAGAGAATCTATATTCTCATCTTCCTTGGGCCTGCTAAATGTCATGTATTTTGTGTGTTGGTGGCACGTGCTGTAGGCTTGTCTCTCATTCCTACACAACTGGTAAAATAGAGATAGATTCCTCCAAGTAGTACTCTGTAGCTTAGGGGTAAGCACCCTGAGCTACAAACCAAGCCACCTTGGGTTCAAATCTCAGCAATTTTGCTCGCTGTTCTTAGTATTTCTGTGCACCTCACACCGATTATTAATGAAGGTCTCATACACCTACCTTAGGAGTGGCAAGCATCTTTGCTCATTTTACAGCTAAGGTAACTGAAAAATTGCACAAGGTCGCTGGAAGCATAGCTGGGAGGGAAATAAGTCTCATCTATTTTCAACACTGGCTTTCAGATGAACTGGGCCAAATTATATGCTTATTTAACCCATATCAACACAGTATGAATTTGTGCCCCTGCGTGGCTAGACCATATACAGAGGTTTGAGTCTACTAATACTTGCATGATAATTGGTATAGTACCAGATCACATGATAGAAGTCCATGCTTTTCGATCCAGAGATCCCAGGTTCAGTCCCAACAGGTGACCCAGATAGGAGTAGTGTTATACTTCGCTACGTTGTCTCTAACCACTAGAACATACTCTGCTCTTAGAACCAGGAATAGAACCAATGAATCCTGGCACCCATCATTCTAGTGCTAATTGACAAAAATAGTTGGATAACCAGTGGTGAAATGTGTGTTGTCTTGCACTCTCTGGGCTGCTTATTGAGGATAACAACACACCTTCTGTAGATGAAGTGGTAGAGTTCTGTGTTATGAATTCGGCTCTGGCTGATTAGCCTCACAGTAGCTTTATATAATTGTTGAAATGATTTTATGTTGCAAAACATGTAGAGATGAATTTGGACATTATGTTAGTATTTGTTTTATTGTTGTAGCTAGGTACCGATCCGGGTGATGCTCGATCTGCAAAGAGGCTGTGTCTTTCCTTTGGGATTTGCCTTGATGATGATGATGATGATGATGGCTGCAGGTTTGTCACAGTGGGAAAATGTCACAGCATGATTTTCCTGTTTTGTCTGTGTCTCATCCTGCAGCAGAGGTTCTTGCAGCTCCTGTCCCATAGGTCTGGATGCTGTGCGGCAAGGCAGGCATTGCAACCTGGTGCATGGAGTAGCAGTGCCACTGGCTTAGCTCACCTGCCCCTCTGTCATGACAGGAGCGTGGGGGGAATTAAACCTGAGTGGGGCTGTGACCCTATGCACTAGGTCACAATGCCCAAAGTGGGACACTGGGCCCGACCCCAGCCTAGCCCCATGGAACAGGCGCTGCAGGAGCCACTGCTACCAGGAGTGAGTGTGGGATGGGCTCTCTCCCCAGGCCCTCCTCACCGGATTGGTCTTCAGGTGGTTGTGCTGGGACAGAGGTACTGCTGAGGGTGGTCAGTGCCCCCTCAGTCAGGCGACAGGGAAGGCATTTTCTATAAAAAATCGCAGAGATGTCATAGTAATTTAGTAAGCTGTGACTGTTCCATGGTTTTTTGGTTTAAAAAAAATAAATGTTGTGGCAAATCTGCAACCCTAATGATGATGTATTTTTAGTAACAACATGAGATAGTCTTCTTCAAACAAATCCTATAATATCTGAGAGCAGTGTGCAGAGATGTTCTTGCATATGCAGAGACTGGAAGACCCCATCTTGTGTAAGCTCCAAAAAAGTCAGAACTTATTATAATGACTTATCTTTCTAGAAAACAAACCTCAATCTTAAAAGTATAAAATTAGTACTTACTAAGGCACTGGCTGCCTGAGGACATAGGTAATGAACTTCATTGCATTTTGCCTGTCATTCACCAGTAGGAATCCAGCTCAACGCAATGGGGTTTAAAAGTTTTTCCCATCTAATGGATGTTGGTGGCCCCTTTATTATCTTTGATTCACCTCCAAAAATCACCAGACTTTGCACTAACTGGTAGACTTATTAGAGAGGCCATGAACTTCATAGGCCATGGAGACTAAACTATCCCTGTTACCTGTAGGTGAAGTTCTACTTCCCCTCCCCCAACCCACACAAGATCAGGCATACTGCCAGGGCAGTGTGTTGTGTGGGGAGCTTGCCCTGATGCTGCCTGGAGATAAACAGGAGGCTTCATTTTCCAAGGTTGCATGAGCACTAAAGTCAGAATTTGTTGTTATATACAAATTATTTACATCTTTACAACTATGCAAACTAGCATATTAAATAATTTGTGTAAATGCCACACATGGAGCTGCACAAAACTTAGCAGCTATGTTTCCTGCTTATTCTGTTTCTTCAGTGTTCTTTCATTCACCTGAAAACAGATGGATGTGGGGAGAAATATTAATTATTTTGGCCTTTAAGTTCATGACTTGATTCCTGCAGCCCTACCAGGACTCTTAGATTGGGAGGAAGACTCTCTCCTCTTTGGATTCATTTTAAGACAGTTAATTTTGGACAATGAACATTCTTAAAGAAATTTATACATTAGCAAAAAGTACTAGACTGTTACAGTTACAAAAGAAAACAAAACAGAACTCCACAACAAAATGTCTCAAAGCCAGGAAATTATAACTTGGTGTTTTAAGGTCCCAGGTTCAAATTCCTTCTAACAACAAAGTTGTTTCTGTATGCGCGATCATTGTTTGTTAAACTTTGGGTAGTGGATCCCAGCCCCAGGGAGTAATTTTGAGAGCGAGGGGCGAACTGCCGTATGGATCTCACTGCGATGATAACGTCAGGACCTACTGTTCTGGGGGTGGGAAGGAAAGCCAAAACCATTCCAACAGAGGTCTCTGTGTATGGCAGGAGGAGAAGAGTGCAGCAGGCCTTGCCCGCCCACCCAAGCAGATACACTCTGCCTGCTGGAGTAAGTACTGGCCTACCCCACCCCATTCTCCATGGGAAAGAGGGAATCCCAACTGCTATCCCTGTTGCTCCCAAGAGAAGAGAGTCCCTATTGCTACACCTAGGAGGGAGGGGAGAGTTTAAGCAAAATATAGCGTTGAGATATATAGTGTGCTTAGGGATCCAGGTTACCTTGATTTGGCCCTAGTTTTTGAGCGCTCAGTTGAAAATCAGGCTCTGTTTCAGTAGCAGTGGTATAAGAATCCTTAAGAATTTGCATACATTTTTACCAATTTAGAAGCATTTTTAGCAAAGGATAGAATTTATTACTTCTTTGTACAAAGTTCAGTTTCAGAGCATTTGATATATGTGACCTGGCATCTGTCATCTGTGTCTCTTTCCCCATCAGGAATAACAATAGTTCTCTACCCCACTGAGGTGTTCTACGGCTTAATACAACCTGTAAAACATATTGGAATTCTTGGATGGGAGATGCTATATAAGAAAGTTCAAAGTAGTAGTAATATAATCTACACTTCTGTTTGTAATAAATTGTTGGGTTTCCCTTCACATTTCCTCGCCTCCTGGCTAACTGTTCACAAAGTGCACAACTGGTTCTTGCTCTGTTGTACTTGGCAACACAGTGCTGTATCCATTTGCACCAATCCATTAGGTTCCTCAGAGATCCAACCAGATGCTTAGACACCAGAATCATTTTGATCGCTGGTTTAAAAAAAAAAACCTGTAAGAGAAAACAAACTTAAATCTAGCCTTATTGGTGGGACATGCGGTATGTCTGTTTGCCTTATGTTTTTGCGTAATGGAGCCAATTCTTTATCCATGGTTCATCAAAGAGTGGTCCAGAATGGATGAGTCTCCCTAAAGCTTAACAGTATGAGAGATTCTCCTGCTGATATGACTACATGAGCCTGGTATATAGCCATGTATAGCTGGAAGCTTCAGGAATGGGGCCAATGGCTAAGTAATGGTTGGTGTGACAATGGGAGCGGCAGAATTGTCTGGAAATCTTATAGATTAGTAGACAGTGATAGATATCATGGCTACAAGGTGCAACAGAAAGCGCTTTTCTTTAATAGACAGAATAATGGATCCTGAAGAGGAGGGATGTCCCATAGGAAACAATTTCACTTTCTGCAATGACAGGTGATAATCAGTTACTACAGAAGTTTATTTAAAAGTCAAGCAACATGAATAGGATCATTGATCCAGGAAGCCACAGTTTGCTGAACTGCTGAATATAAAAGTGTCAGTGGCCAAGTCATGTCTGCTTCCATTCTTTTGGATCTTATTGCAAAAAAAAAAAAAAAAAAGGCAAATGCAATTTTAGGTAGCCTTAACAAAGGCATAGCATGCAAGTCACGGGAAGACTCTACTCAGGGCGGGTTAGGCCTCAGCTGGAGTACTGTGTCCAGTTTTGGCCACCAATGTATAGAAAGGATGTAGAGAGACTGGAAAGGATTCAGAAGTGAATGACAAAGATGATCAGAGGGATGGAATGCAAACCATATGAGCAAAGGCTGAAGGAACTGGTATGTTGAATTTGGAAAAGAGGAGATGCGGGGGTGGGGAAGAGGGGAGGACGGGTAGACGTGACCGCGGTCTTCAAATACTTGAAAGGCTGTTATAAAAAGATGGAGAAAAGTTGTTCTCTCTCTCCACAAAGGGCAGGACAAGAGGCAGTGGGTTCAAACTACAGCATAATAGATTTAGGTTAAATCTCAGGAAAAATTTCCGAACTTTAAGAACAGTAGGACAATGGAACAGACTGTCTAGGGAGGTTGTGGAAACTCCTTCACTGGAGGTTTTCAAAAGGAGACTGGATAGGCATCTGTGCTGAATGGTTTAGACACAACAAATCCTGCATTTTGGCAGGGGGTTAAATCTTGCAATCCCATCTGACCCTATGGTTTTATGGTTCTGTTACATGAGAATCAAGGGTCACATTGAATCTGTAGGTTATAAAAGGGACCAATATGAAATTTGGGATACTGAATGGGATAGAGATGCTGGAATTTGAGGTGAAGTGGCTTTTTACCAATTACAAGATAGCTGAATATGCTGAGTTGGAAAAAGTTATGGCAGAGTCAGGAGTTGATGAGGTTGAAGCAGGTGGAAAATGAGAAATGGGCTAAAATAGTGAAGAAGGATAGAGATTTGGGTGTCACAACCAAGGTTAAGTTTGGAAAGGAGATGTTCAAGGGGACCCATCTGGACAAACAGGAGTGGAACCCAACAATGAACAAAAACCAGTTATGAAATGATCTGAGACAGAGTGTGATTCAGTCAGGGATGCTGGAAGCTGGAGTGGACAGAATTATTTCTCAGGTGGTGGATCCAAAACTAAACCACATCTTCAGGCCGCAAAAGAAAGAGGAAACTGTGCCAGCTCTTCCATCAGAGCCTGAGAATCAGGATCCTCCTGCTCCATCCCAATATGCCTCGTAAGTGTGTTCCTGGTACTAAAAACAGCTGCAGTTGCAAAATACAAGTTTGGTTAGTTTGGGATTGGATAGATATAATAAGGGGTACAAGCCTAGATTATGTCAAAATTAATATCTCCTTTGCTGTGCTATCAGCTGATGCCGCAACTGATCTGGATGTACTGTGTGTATTAGTGTGAAAGTGGACAAGGTGCTGGAAGTTTTACTTCTATTTTATTCCTCTTGTGTTGCCAGTCTTAAGTAAATTCCTGTGTTAATTTTTTCATTAAAAATCTAAGATACAAAACATAACGGTGAAATCTCTTGTTATGGGACTACTCGTTACCAGACTCTCCCCCTTCCCTGTAAACAATAACTTTTGGATTGGTAGGAGCCCAATCAAAAGAGGAGGATTCTCATAACTCCAGTGAACTGTGTCAGGCAGTTGAGAGAGATGTGACCAATAGTGTCACCTTCAACACCTGGGCGAAGGAGAAGAAGGCTATAGTGTGGATCAGAAAAAAGGAAAACCAGTGTGAGAACCATGAAGTTAGTGTGGCATGGAAGGCAGGCCGGACGTTTTTGAGGAGGTTCTGTGGAGAAAGGGCAGATTTCTAGCTGCTGTGAGGAAACTAGATTGAGAAAAAAATTTTTGAGAGGTGCAGTGGTGGTGACAGTCTTGATGGCATCAGAAAAGATGCTAGTGAACAGTGATATTGGTTGATCACTGATGTGAAGTGGGAGGAGGGGAGGAGTGTAAGACCCACCCTCCGACAGCTCCATACGGCTCACAATATAGAGCACACAGCAAACTGCACTCTTTCCCCTTCCTCCCAATTATCCCTCTTTCAGAGGGGAGGTTGTCTTTTGGCATTTGCGGAGAATAACCCCAATCCCTCTTTTCTTAATCCCTCCACAGTTTGTTCTCATTGGTTGGGAAGGAGAGAGGTGGGAAGAGCTCTTGACCTTAGCTGTGTGAGCTCTGTTTTCTCCCTTCAGGGCTGCTTTCCGTCTCCTTGGCCAGCAGCTACTGCTCAGTGTTTCCATCTCCTTCCTTTGCTACTATTCTCTGAATCTGTCAGCAATAGAAGGAAGACGTAGACAATGATCTGTGTGGTGCCAGTTGGCTACGGAGGCATAAAGTAACCTTGGAGGGCAGGGACAGAACTAAATCACCACAGAAGCTAAAAACTTCCTCTCTTTTTCACTCTTTCCCAGTCTGAGAGAGGAAACTGAGAAGGGAGGGATGAAGAAGAACTTGCAGGAATGATGTTGAAAAGCTTGATGCAGGGAAAGTAAGGCGATTGGGAAAGGACAATGAAGGCAGAGGCTATAATACAGCACTTATAATTTTAGAATCCCCTCACATCTGTCAACAAGAATACTGGGAGAATCCACCCCCCTTCCAACTCCACAAACTAAAAGTTAGCTCTTGAAACATATGACCTGTTCTCTCTGATGTATCTTTTAAAACAATTCTCAAAAAAATTATAATTAAGCAATGGCTTTGATGTGTCCCAATTTTGTCAGGGGGCCATCTTTCCATAATACTTCAGTAAATTGAAAATCTACCCCAGATGGTGAAAAAACTTATGGAAAATGTCTGAGTTCCTCATTTAATACTAGAGGACAATTAAACTTCATTGTCAGTTTGAATTGATGACTGTAGCTTCCAAACTATTGAGCCTGTGCTAATAAATGCAACAGTTGTTCATAATTTGGCAGTGAATGACCTTTAAATGTAGATGTTTACTGAGGATATCCTTAGGGAACAATTTAACTTCAAAATGACGCCCATGAGTACTTGTTATCATTTAAATATGCTTCCTTTGTCAATAACAGAATAACAAATACTAGTTAGATTTCTAATGTTGATTCAGATACTGGGAAACCTGCTGAATAAATTAGTGCTCATTTGATTTATATTGACCAAAAAATTTTACATTGGTATGTTGCAGGTCAAGATGACATCCATTTAAACACATTGTAGAGCAGAGAGGTCATGTTTGACTGACATATATGCTTACAGTGTTTTTAATTAACTTTTTTAACACTATTCCCCAAATTCCTTTTAAGTAACAGATTTTCTGGAAACAAGATAGATATGAATATATAATGCCTTCAAATATTGTGATGGTTTAAAAAGAAGTCTGGAGCCTTTATCTTGCCTATAAAATTATTGATGAGTTGGCTGAGTTTTACTCTAACATTTTTGAAATTACTATCGTGATAAATATGCTTTAGATTGTGTATCTGTGCTCTTACTCCTTCATTTAAAAGACTGAATGAGAATCAAAGAAGCAAAGACCTGAACATTCCTCTGCATTAAGACTGACTATAGAGAAACCAAGCTAGCAAATACTTTCTTACGTGATTGTATCCTCTGTATTTTTTTCAAACATGGAAGGCTCTAGTGGTTTTGTAAGCATAGGTGATTTCTGTGGGAGTGATTATACTAATTAGTTTATGTAAAAGTAGCATTCTAACACTTGTATTAAGCCTCTGAGCTGTGTGAACAAAATATTGCCATAAGCCTGAGCAGACTGAGTCTGACTTGAGTGTTCATTAAATTAATAAGTGCTGGGACTTCTTCTCCACCAGCCTATCTTCTGAGAGCTCCCTAAATATAACATTGTGTTACAAGTTATAGTGAATCAGCAATGGAGAAGTTACTTGCGCCAATTCCATTGGATTTTCAAGAAAATGACACAAATATGGAGTCCATCTTAAACAACAGTTGGGCATTTTTTTCTCATAGGCACAGCTGCAAAGAAAGCATCTGAATGTCATAGAGTACAATTTCTCCATCTGGCAGTCCCAACAGCACTGTAGGTACATTATATTTGGGAAGAGGAAGAAGATAAACAGGATTTGGCACATCAATGTCAAAGTAATGTAACGCCAGAAGAATACTATTTACGAAACGCAATTGTTTAATTTCTAATTTCTAAAGACAATATGAATCAGTTGGTCTGTATATAACTGACTTAGAGACAGTTTATACCAAAGATGACTGACTGAAAGGGATTTCAGAAAATGTGTGTGTGTGTGGGTATTTATACAAAAATAATATTTTCTCTCTTTCCTCCTCTGTTTTTTTTACTTTGGATACTTGGCAGCAGTTTCAGTATAGCTAGTTAAACTCTTTCTTCTGCTTAGTCAGTTTTCCCTCATGTTTGTTCGTAGATTTTAAGGCCAAAAGGGATCATTATGATCAGCTAGTCTGTTAAAGATAGAATAGATAACATTTTTAATTTGGGCAAGGGACCTTAAAGAATGCCATGGAAAATTTGCCGAAGACCGCTATCACTGAACGTGGGGAAATGAAAGCAAAAACAATACAAAATCTGTTTGAAAATATTATCTATGTATACATAGCAATCAGTTAAAGACCAAGATAGATTTTTTTCTAACCTGGGATGAGTGCTCAAATAATAGACATTAGCTCACTGGGATATCTGTAATCACTTGTGAAAGGCTTATAAACAAAGCTGATGCAATGCCATGAAATTGTAGTGAAAAAGCTAGGAGGGTGTTCTGTTTGAATTTGTTTAGGAAACCACTGTGAATTGATTACTACTGTGAGTTCTTGGAGATTTCAGAACAGGTATACACAAGCAGCAGACTATGACTAACTGTATCAAGTGCGGTGCTGGAACAATTTTTACAGTGAGGGTGCTGAGAGCCATTGAACCAAACTGTAAACCCTGTATACAATGCAAACCACTTCAAGCCAAGGGGTGCAGGAGCACCCCTAGTTCCAGCATCTCTGCAGAGTCATAGTTTGGAAGGCCCTGAATTCCAGATGTTCTGACAATGGATCACAATTGTTAATTGTAGAACCTGAGGAATATTCTTCAGAAATAGCTAGTTGGTATTTTGGAGAAAAAATGATATGCTCAGAGAATTAAACAATAGAGCTATTCAGCGTGCATGACAGCAAAAATACATAAATCCATGATGTGTTGTAGGCTTTGTCTGTATTTGTAGTATGAACTGGTAAAAGTACTGTTGGCATGGTGCCATCAAAAAACTATTTTGGCAGAATGTGTTCAGACTGAGATACTTGTGTCAGCATGTTTTGTCCACACAGCATCAAGTAGAAATACAAGAGTAAAATGACTGGCTTCTTCACACAGATGCTAGTAAACAGCCAGTTAAGGACTTTACTTCCCCCAAATCACTGAGAAAATACCAGTCTTAGGCCTGGTCTACACTAGAAAATTAAGTCTGCTTAACTGCATCTTTCAAAAGTGTCAAAAATCCATACCCCTGAGCAGCATAGTTAAGCTGACCTAACTCCCAATGTAGACAGTGCTAGGTCAATGGAAGAATTCTTCCATTGACTTAGCTACTGCCTGTTGGGGAGGTGGTTTACCTGTGTCAATGGGAGAACCCATCTCATGGGCTTAGGTAGTGTCTACACTGAAGTGCTACAGTGGCACAGCTGTGCTGCTGTAGGGTTTTTTTTAGAGTAGACATACCCTTACAAATACAACCAGAAGAGAAACAAATGATCCATTTTTTTAAAATTATGACTGACATAAAAAACAGAGTCCTGCTTGCCAGCTAAGCTTATTAGTCCTAAGAACAGATGATGTTAATTGAGCTTTGAACTTTTTGTAGTAGTCTGCACTGAACCTGATTTGCTGGTGGAATGAGCACTCCCCTTCCTATTTCAATCAACGTTAACCACTCGAGACTTGTAAATGGAAAAGACTTTCAATGCGATAGTCATCACTAGTCTACTTTGGAATAGGTACTGAATGAGAAGTGACACCAGAACTCTGTCATAGATACACTGTATGTTTTCAGATATTATTATTTATTTGTATAACAGTACTACCGACAAGTCCCACTTAAGACAGGGGCCTCTAGATGAGAATCACGTAAGTCTCCTTTTCCTTGGCATAGGAGTTCTAAAGATCGCTCTTAAAATATGATCATCTGTTGCTGGGGTTGATACTTGTCTTCCTCACCATGGATGTTGTGAAGATTAGTTAATGTTCGTAAATATCACTTCCCATGTGGTAGCTCCTGCTATATCAGGAGACTGACCTAACATGCTTTGCTTTGACTTATTGTAGAGGTGAAGATGGTATGGAACTTGACTGTAGATGATTTTTTTCTCCCATCAAAGTAGCATGAAAATTGTGTAAAAATTAATGAAATTAATTATTCTATTTTTTCTGTTTTGTCTCAGTCTAATTGATTCACTCTTTAAAGGGATTCAGTTTTTACACCTGTGCAGAAAATATTCATACACTGCAGTATATTCAGTTTGGAGAATAATGAAATTTAAAGCTTCCCCCATCATCTTGTATATAAGCACAAATTAAGAATCTTGATTATGTGGTAAAACAATCAATTGGGTGGCAGTGAGTATTTATTGATTACAGAGAAGCTGCTTTTATGAAATGTGATCAGATGCATTTCAGCTGACTGGCTTTACTCCTGGTCTTCCACAGATCTCTGTTGTTTTTTTATTGTTTTTTTTCCTCCCTCCCCCCATCCTCCTTTTCTGACATCAGAATCTCTCCGGGAGCTGGAAGAAGCATGCCTGGCCACTCCTGAAGCCAAGCTATGGTGATTGCTGTAATCTGACTTGACTCTCTTGATGCTTTTGGGGTGGGAAGAAGAATGGACATGCTAATTTTATTTAGATTTTAGGTTAATGGATTAATAGCTGTATTGTAATGTCATTCAGTTATCCAAAAATATTGCAGTTGCTTACAAGTTGTAAACAAACTCATCTCATAAAGACCAAAGTAAAGTAAATTTGTTGTAGGCCAAGTTATTGTGGAATTAAACAGAAAAGAAGAATGAGATGTTTCCCTAACCCCCATAATATTTTTCCTCTCAATTTATCTTCTTGCTTGAGTGTCAAAGCATCCAGACAAAATATTTTGATGTTTACTTCCTCTCCCAAGTCTCTCCTGTGGATTCGAATATCCCCATCTTCTTTCTTGATCTATTCTTCAGTAGTTCTAGAGGTCTCAAATCTTTGTCTATGTCAGATCTTCCATGCAGGTTTTCAGTATTTTTGTTCAAACATCACTGATGTCTATGGCCCAGACTTTCAATAATCTTCCTGCAAAGCCAGGTTTTCCAGCAAAATGAATTAATTGCCTCTCTCTCCAAACATCATACATCGCAAAATTAAAATGACTTCTTAGTTTTTCTACTGCTTTGCATTTGCCACTGGTGCCCAGTCTAAAGAACTAAACAAAAGTGGAACAGATATGAAGTTCTAGGCAGTTTTTCTTCTTTGGAATATATATTTTTAAATTTGCTGATGTCATATCACTCAGTTTTGACAAATTACCTGTGGGTGAGCAGGAAGGAAAACTTTAAAAGAGTTTCCGTGTGCATTTCAATGATACAACAGTGGTTGAATAAATTAGGTATAGCTGCAGAATTTTCAAAAGAGTGAGGAAAAAGCCCTAATATGCTATGATTAAATAACAAGAGCCAAAAATGGTCAGATCAAAAATATCCTTTTAACAAAAAGAATTCCAAACCAAGTGATACTAAAAATAGAATTTTAAAAATATAAAAAGATCTGAGACTTCAATAATCTTTGCTGGTTTATATGTGCATTCCTGGTTTATTTTAAATTCAGTCTTCTTGTTCTCTTCATTGATCATCGATACATCTTAAAAATATTTTATCATTCCTATGTAAACTCTGGACTGTGAACTTAGATTTCTGGAGGAACACTTATTTTTATGGTAACATTAAATTGACTTCATTATTGAAGTGTCAGACAGAAGATTTCTTGAAGCAGTTTTGTGTTCACATGACAGCCTCCAGTATGTAAAGAAGCTTTTATGTGTTGCTACCTATTTTGATCCCATAGTTCTTCTGTGGCTTTTAAATATTCATGAAATGGATGATTCCTAATAGTGCATTTTTACATTTATCTGTTGCATAAACACCTGTGACTTAACAAGGCAGTCGTTTCATGGTGGAAGTTGTTTCAAATTTCTTATTTCAGAACACTGAATTACAATATTATTTCAGAATGCTTTCATGACCACAATTAGATCATTTTCTCACGTTATATATTTACAAAGTCCACATAATTCTGTGTAGATCACCATACAAAGTGTGCTGGGAGAGTTTATTATGGAAATATTATATTTCAAGCTTCAAAGGGGCTGGAGTGAAGTGTGTGGGTCCATGTAGGTGTGTAAAACAAGGCTGGCCATTTCCAGAGTAATAGTTGTTTGTTTATTTTAGAAGATAAAACAGTCTTCATGCTGGGATTACTCGGACATGTGGGGAATATATTGCATAGTAGTAAGACAACTATTTTTTTCTTTCCTCTTGGTACCAGCTTGCTATGATATGTATTTATGGAAGATAAATATGGAGGATACTTCTGATCATTGTTAATCTGGATTTTAAAAGAGATTGTTTTCCCTTACCATTTCTGTTATCCCTTTATTTTGGGATAATATTATTTAATGGTAAAGTTAAGTTCCTAATTTCAACATTAATAACATTCTAAATATAGTTTTAACTGCTAGAAAGGAATGGCCATGTGAGGTGTCTTTATTAATTGGTAAAAATTAACTTCCTTGAGTTTCCTTGGTTTTTATTAGGCGTTATTAAAGGAATTGTGTCTCCCTCTTCCGATGGGCTGGAGCTAAATATGTGTAGAACCAAATTAAGGCAGCTTGCTGTTTTCTTGATAGAGGGTAAGGAATTTTGATAGGAGCCTTTGAGTTTGATGTCAATTAATACAGTGTAGCTCAAAGCCAAATGTTCATCTTCTGTAAGTTAGTCACATGGGCAAACCTGCAAGAGCTACCCTTATTCTTATGCTCTTTCTTTTTCCATCCAAATAAATGACATTTTTAGTTTAATTGGTTTCCAGTTTTTTAAATACTTGGTAATGATCAACATAACATGTACCAGAGCAAAACATTCTCCTGAGCTGCTTCAAGGTTGGAGTAGTAGATTTTATAATGCTTCATAAAATATACAGTGACTTTGATTGTGAAGAATACCTTGAGTCTAAGAAGGCTACCAACAACATGCAGCAGATTCAAAACTATTTTCTGATAGTTGCACACTGAATTGCCAAAACTTGTTCATTTGAAGGGGGTTGGGGGGAAGTAATGACAGATGTAACCATTATCTTTTAGGGGCTAAGAACTTAATGGCCTATTTCTCAAATGAGTTTTTACAATAACTAGATAGCTGTATCACACCCTTAAGTGAAGAGCTCATGGACTTTCCTGCATGGTTATTTCCAACCGCAACTCTTCTAACTCTTCTAACAAGCTCCCAACATAGTTTTTGCTTATAAAAGTGGAAATGGACCTGATAAAAATGTTTAGTCTGCAGGACAGTGTTTTATTTATCATATCACAAAAGAACAATGTTTTGTTGCATTGTGGTCAAAATAGAAGTGACCTTGCTTGTTCACGAGTGTTTGAAGCCTAGAGATAAGAGGCGCAGAATAATAGAGTACAATGGAAAGAGTGTAGTGTAATTATTTGTGGCTTGTCAAGTGAAGCCCTTTCAGGCCCCAAGTGATTCAAATCTGGGAACTCTGCACAATTCTGTAAACTAACCATAGCCAGCATCAGAGAAATCTCGCCCAGCTTCTCCGACAGTACTGAAATTGCATCAGTTTGTCATGCACTGAGCATGCCAGCTCCACACAATATCATTTGCTTGCAAATGGGCCTAGCCCTAAAGCCCTGAGACACATTCTTTGGTATCTGACTCTTGGCCTGTGATTTGTCATGTCTCTGGTGCTATCAGCATGAAGTAATTTTAATAGATTCTGATGGTTTGCTTTTGGAAGGCAAAGAATGCACTGTAGATTGTGTCAGGTAACTTTCTGTGGCATGTAACATGGTAGAGGCTCTCATGCTGGTGATAGCCAAACAAAAAGACAATGGAGAAAAAAGGAAGCTATTTCGTGTCGTATTATTAAAAACTGGTATGGACAGCTTTGGTAACTCTTCTCAGCATTTTCAATTACTTTGTTGCTTAAGTCTTGCTCATGTGTAAATAAGAACCCTTTTTCTGTTAATGGTTTGTCATCTTCAGTTGCAAACTGTAAAAATGAATCAGTGATATTGTCTCTTGCCACCCAAGCAGAACAACTGCTGAAGTCTGAGATGTAGAAAATAAAAATTTCCAAAGACTGAAACTGTATGTGTTGGTACATAATGTAAGGCAAAAATCTTTGTTAAAGTCAATATTAACAATGTAAAGGTTTGGGATTTTTTGAGTGAACCATATATTCACTAGCATATTAGTACCAGGCTTCCCCTTGCAATAACTTTTTATGCTGCAATACTCCCTATTTGCATCGCATAAAAATGAGGTTTTATTAACCCACTGTAGTGCAGAGATTATATGGAATTAATCACTTAATAGATTCTGGATATAGTAATTATGGAAATTGTTCCAGAAATTGGATCTTTTAACTTATTTAGAACAATTCAGCCACTTAATGAAATAAGTAAATGGCATATTTTGTGCTCATCTTTGAAACCACTAAAATGAAATTATTTTGCCATTGACAACTCTGCTCTTTGCATCATTTTTTTTTTCAACTGACTGCCTTAATTGATTACTTCTATGATGTTAGAGTCTGCAGCATAGATCTCCAGAATTCTGCTGACACCAATTGATTACCGTAAAAGTGCTAATGTTAGTGATTTCATCCAAGAAACATTCAAAACTGTGTCAGTAATCTGTTGCTAAAAACTGTCAGATCATTGACTCATGTTGTTTTGGACATGCAAGTATTGATTAACAGGGACTTCTCTGGAGAGCAAAACACATTTCTTTGAGTCCTGTGGAAAGAACATTTTTCTGTTTTCGTGCTGTACATTAGTGTGGAGTACATACACACGCTTTAATTTTTATCTGATGGTTTTAAAAATGTTTTTATTAATATTCATTGTATCTCTGTGGAATTCACACAAGGAGTGCTCAGACACAGACCATTTCTTCTGACTTTTCCCTAGGGGATGTCTGACAGGAGAGTAACTCTGAGCTGCCCTGCAGCAAAGCAAGTCTGCATGAGTCTTTGTTAATTCCTTACCCGCCTTACCCTCTACAGGGGTTTAGCAGCTTGCCTTATCTAAGTGAATGTTAAAATGAGGTTGGATTTTCCTGTCTTCAGTATTTACTCTGAATATATTTAGAATACTTTACTGTATTATAAAGCCCCTAGGAAGTATTTTGGATTGCGATCTGAATTAGTGTTCAGTAACATAAAAGCAAAAGATGAAGGAAGTGTTTGATCTTTAAGTTTGAGGTAGGATGTGCAGGGAGAATTCCATGTCTTTCGTTTCTATTGCATTTCCATGAATGTTTTAAGGGATAGTATACTTTTCCTAAATTACTCTGCAGGTTGTTATAGTATGACGTGTATTGAGAGTGTGTGTTAATAGATACATAAATAAAACAAGTTCTTCCTTGTTCCCTAATACCAAACCAGAGTACCATGTTATACTGTCAACTAGTGGTGGGAGGCACAGCATGGAAGATCCCCTTATAAATCGTGTGTACTAATACTACATCTGTTTCATCAGAGACAGAATAACAGGAAGCAGCAAAAGAACCAATTAATTCAGCCAGTTTAATCTCCTGATAAGTGTATGGGGGGAAGTGTGTATGTGCATGTCGGACCTGGCTACATTGGCAGACCGAAAAAATTGTGTGAAATGTATGTACGGAAACTTTATGGAAGTTTTAAAGACCCAAAGTGGGAGTCCCACTGCATCATCTCCCTAATCCAGTGGATTTGTGCTGGAAATGGCCCAACCTGATGATCACTTTAGATAAGCTATTACCAGCAGGAGAGTGGGGTGGGAGGAGGTATTGTTTCATGGTCTCTGTGTATATAATGTCTTCTGCAGTTTCCACAGTATGCATCCGATGAAGTGAGCTGTAGCTCACGAAAGCTCATGCTCAAATAAATTGGTTAGTCTCTAAGGTGCCACAAGTACTCCTTTTCTTTTTGCTAATCCAGTGTTTATCTCCACACAATCCTCCCCTCATAGGCCAACAATTCTTTTTCCTTCCCCACTTCGTTAATTCTCTTCCTCATTAATCCTATCCCTTCCTGCAGCCTATTAGGTCTGCTACATGGTAGTTCTATTCCCTCCTCTCCGCACTCAGCCTATGCTTCACATAAACATTGAGCTGGGCTCCCTGTTCCTCCTCTTGCTGCTGTTCCTATTGCTGCCACTCTCACCATCTCTTCTCCTCCTGTTGGGTTCTCAGGACTTCCAGCCCTCAGCTGTGTCTGAGTCTGACTGAAGGACAAGGGAAAGCTGATGACAAGGAGGCAGGCTAGGGTGACCAGATAGCAAGTGTGAAAAATTGGGATGGGGGTAGGGTGTAATAGGCGCCTGTATAAGAAAAAGCCTTGAATATTGGGACTGTCCCTATAAAATCGGGATAGCTGGTCACCCTAAGGCAGGCTGATTGACTCTGGAAGGAAGGCAGAGTAGCCAGCCATGGGAAGCTGAATAGTAGGGGAGAGTAGGGAACAGACCAAAACCTTTCTCATGCATTGATTGCACTCTTCTGGGAAGAGTTCATATCTCGTGGGTTATGTTCAGTCTGGTGAAATGGAGTGGAGAATTACTCCCTCCCCCCCCGCTTTTTTTTTTTAACCTGAAAGCTCCTTTTACGGGAATTTTTGCTGCACCAACTATGCTCTCTTCAGTGTCTCTAGCTCGATGTAGGAGAATGGATGCTTCCTCTTTTGCTCTTTGCAAGAATCCTTTTGCTAATGGATTCCTTTTCCCTGGAAAATGAGTGGTGTTTTATTTTTCCTCAGTAATTTTGCATTGGGAACTGAGAGCAGTGCTTGGAGCAAATTTCCCTAGCATCAAAGAATTTCCTCTATTCCTTGAACTCCACCAGCCGTATTCAGCAGCTCTTCACTTGTTCTTGTAGCGAAGGGTTTAGCTGCCTCCACCTTTGGTGCCCAATGGGTGAGGGCACCAAGATAGTTTTAGCACTTGCCACTGGCCGGCCTGCCTCTCTTTGAGGTACAACACCTTGGAGACAGCAGCAAGGCAGTTTTGAAACAACTCTCTCAGTCTGGTCCCCACTTGTACCAAGCCACAAAGCCTGCAGTCAAGTTTGGGAAAGAGGAGGAAATCTCCTTCAATGGAAACCAGAGCAGAGACAACTACCATAAGTCTCCCTTTGTGCTCAGGACTATTGCAGCAACACCTGCTGCATTCTCTCCCAACCAGTGCTAGCTCCTCTGAAACAGTTACACTCCTACACCATGTGCTCTCTGTGCTAGATTAGTAGTTGCTCACTATCTGGTTAAAAGCAGTGTTGTTGTAGCCATGTTGGTCCCAGGATATGAGAGAGAGAGAAGGTAGGTGAGGTAATGTCTTAAGTAACCTCTGAATCGTTGTAATGCAGTCAGCAGAGGGCAGGGAAGGAAATTATGTGGCTGTGCTTGTGTGTGGGTGAGAAATTGCTCTAAAATTCCCTTGAACAGAGGATTCTGGTTCTCAAATCACAAGTTCTCCCAGACCTGCATGGCCATAGGCTCAAAGCCCTGTTTTCTTTACAAAGTGCTAGTGACCAAGCCTTTTTGTAGCCTCTCACTTCTACCATGTTCACTACCAGTTGCCTCAGTTTTTCTAAACAAGATGGCTTGCAGAGGGAGGAATTTTAGATGGCAAGTGGGAGTCTGCAGGCTGATACAATTGCCATCTCACTTTGTCTGCTATGAGTAAGGGACTAAGTTAATACCTGCAATCTTTCTCCTTAGCCCCCTTGTGCCTTTTTAAAACAAAATAATTTGTTCCTCCAGCATGGTTCAGAATTGGATTTATAACAGCAAAAAACAGTAGAAAATCTGAAGAACTGAAACAGGAAGGGAAACTTTCCTTATTTTTCCCTTTGATAGTATAGATACCTTTTATACTTTTTATTTTAAAAAAAAGTGACCCGTGCATCTCTAAATGTCAATGCAGCAAATCAAAAACTCCTTCCTTTTTTGAAATCTGATTGCTAATAATAATTAAGGGTTGAAACCCATGAAGTGTTGAGCCTCTCTAACTCCCATTACTTAAGTGGGTGTTTAGGTGCTCAGTGCCTTGCCCAATTTTAACCTAAGGTCAGGGAGCGAGCTTTGCTGGCCTGAGTCAAATGCATTATTCTTGTGATTACAATGGTATTCCTGTTGACAAAAAAATAAAGCCGCCTTATCCTCAAAGAATGCCAGTTATCTTTTAAAATATTATTTTATAGTTTATGCTTGGTATGTTGGCCAAATGAAAAATGAGTCTGACAGCAGATCAAAGTCCCTACTGCTGGAGGGGAAGAGGAGATTACAATGAAGATATAAAAGTATTCTATGTTTGTTTGCCTTTGAGTAATCCCACGTTTTCACCTGATGAAATAAAAATCACGTGGCATTGGGAAAGAAGATGCTGGATTGCGGAAATGACTTAACCGTGCAAAGATTGTAGGACACTCTTGATTGTTGGATGTATGTTCAGTTTCCCATTCAGGTCCATCCAACTCCTGCAAAACAAGGCAAAATCCAAGCAAATGTCCAAAGGCAAGGAGGTACTGTTGACATGTCTTGATCTTCCAGTGCTTCCATTGCCCCTTTCACCAATGCAGGATATTGGTTCAGTATATACAAACTGCATATGTGCACACTGTCTCAAGACATGCATGGTGAAGTGATCAATATCCTCCCTCGACCATGATGAGCTGCAGAAACTTGCCATGAAGTTCTCTGGGATGCCATTTCTGTGAAAATTTGGCTCAAATTTGGCCAAATCATAACTCTTTAAAATATAGAGTTATGATTTGGCCAAATTTGAGCCAAATTTTCACAGGAATGGCATCCCAGAGAACTTCATATATATAAAATCTCAGTATGCATATGCTCCGTAGAGGCTTGTTAGAGTTTGGCAGCTAAATTCTTTGAAGATTGCCACTGGACTGTGCATGTGCCATCTGCACAGAGCAACAGAGCATGTTCCATCCTGGGGATTCAGAACTAGATAAACTCATGGAGGATAGGTCAATCAATGTGTATCGCCAGGATGGGCAGGAATGGTGTCCTTAGCCTCTGTTTGCCAGAAGCTGAGAATGAGCGACAGTGGATGGATCACTTGATGATTACCAGTTCTGTTCATTCCCTCTGAGGCACCTGGCATTGGCTGGCCACTGTCCGAAGACGGGATACTGGGCTAGATGGACCTTTGGTCTGACCCAGTAGGGCTGTTCTTATGTTCTCTTCTGTAAGCAAATAGCTGGGGAACTCACTCTCACTCTTGTGGTGAATCCACGTAGAGGGTAACGGCCTACTACTATTACTCTCTATGTAAAACAGCCAGTTGCTGTATTAGTCCAAGTGGTAGAGGACTGTGCTGTGGATTTAAAAGTTCAAACCCTGTTGATGACACAAGTTTGGACGTAATATGATGTGTTTTCTGGTTTATATTGTTTTTCAGTTTTTTGTTTTAATTAGGCAATTACACACAACAACAACAAAAACTATGTTAAAAAAATTAAGGTTGCAAAGTCAAGTATTCCAAAGTTAGGACATTTCAGAATTAAAGAACCCTGTGTGACCTTAATTCGGCCTCCTTGTGTACACATTATGATAATCTTTAATTACACAATCACATGTTATTTTTGGACTGGACTGGACTGGACAGTCAGTGCACAGGATGGATGGTGATCTGAAAATGAATCATGACTGCAAAGTGAGGGATGCTAATGTCTGTGGAACCCCTTCCTTATTTGTTGCAGAAGTGGGAAGGTGTGTTGTAAATGGGGGAGGGCATTACAGAAAGAGATGGTCTTCTGGTTCAAGAAGTTGACGGTCACACAAGAGAAATGGATTCTATCCCTTCCTCTGCCAAAGTTTCTTTGTGATGTTGGGTATGTCGCATAAACGAAAATGTTCACAGTTGGCTACTAATTGTGTGTTCCTCATTTTATGGATGCCATGAGATATCTGGGGCCATATTTGCAGAAGTGCTGAGCACTCTTAACTGCAATTGATGTCAATGGGAGATGTGCTTTATATGTCCCTTAAAAATGCCAAGTATTCTGAAAAATCAGATCATAGGTATTTCCAAAATGAGTAGATAGATGCTTTTTGGCAATTTTGGCCTTAATATATCTGGTGTTAGTTCCCCAGCTGTAAAATGGTGTGGTAATGCCACCTAATCTCAGTGGAATTGTGAAGATAAATTCATTAATGTTTGTGAAGTACTTGGAGGCTATGGTGAGACCACCATAGAAATGCCAAGGAGGAAGTTACTAGTTTTGTATTCAGTGTAAGGTTTGGATAGTGTGTGTTCAATGTGTGGCCCCAAGCCTTATTTAAGGAGGAGGATAAAAAGAAGTATTGAATAAGTATCTATTTGCTGAATGAGGCAGGAGTCCTGTGGAAAAGCTAGTATATGATAATGTAATTAAAGACTGAATTGTAATAGACACACACAAGGGGGCTGAATTAACGTTGCCTTGCAATCTTAATTCTGACATTTCCTATCTTTTGAGTACTTGACTTTGCAACTTTAACACTGTCTTATTGTAGGTTTTTGGATGTATAAAAATTTGTATTTAACAGTTAATATTGTGGTACACAGAAGATTTGACTGCAATCAATAATGAGTTTCACTGAGTTATCCTGACAAATGATGTCAGATAAACTGCAACAGGCTTCTTAAATGTTTTATAACGTGTCACTGTTTTTCTGTTTTCTTCTTTGTTGTAACTTTGTAAATATTTAAATATGAATACCTAAAATAAAATCTTTATAAATGTTCAGCTGCTGTTGAAGACACAAGGGAGTTGGTGCACTGGCTTAGAATCGTACGGCTGCACTTCAAAAAAAATGTATTTTTGTTTTCACAGTCCATGCAGTTTGCTTCACAGGTCTGACTAGTGGTCAAACGGTAGGATGTAGGCCCAACTACTGTTAGTTTTTTGGTAAAGGTCAGAGGTCCAGATTCTGCATCCCTTACATTGAGTACTTGCATTGACATCATTGGTGGGACTACTCATAAGTTACCTAACATGGATCATAGTGACTGCTTGTGGCTTACTATTTGCAGTTGGACTGACTAAATTTAAGCAGTGTATATCTGTGGAAACAATGCAAATGTCAGTAATTATAATTTATTATTATTATTTACTACTTAGTTTTCAGGAATTTGGGAGGGGGGGCAGGCTGTGATAAATGAAGGGGGAGGGGAGGTAAGCTCCCTTTTATGGACACCCAGCCAGCCAGTTAGCTACAAAATCCCTGTTAGTAGCTGTTCTCCACTTGCTTTACCTGTAAAGGGTTAAAAAAAAATCATAGGTAAAAGGAAGGGAATGGGCACGTGACCAAAAGAGCCAGTGGGAGGGCTAGAACTTTTTAAAATTGGGGGAAAAACTTTCCCTTTGTCTGTCTGTGGTTGTTCTCCTGGAGAACAGGAACAGGGCTGGACTATGCTGTAAGAAGCTTTAAGCCAGTTATAAAAAAACATCAAATCATACCTAGAAACTACTTATTTGAAAACCCAGATATATAAGATCAGGAAATGTGTAAAAAGACATAATTAGGTTTATCTCTTTTTTATTTCTGTAAGGCTTGTGGACTCCTCTATGCTAACCTCCAAATGCTTTTGTTTTGCTTGTAACTGTTAAGCTGGAACTCAAGAAAACCATTTTTGATGCTTAATTATTATATTTACTCTTTTTAAATCTAGCAATAGCCTAAGTTCCAGATGTATTTTCTTTCTTTTTGTTTTTAATAAAATTTACCTTTTTTAAGAACAGGATTGGGTTTTTTGTGTCCTAAGAGGTTTGTGCATATGTTGTTTAATTAGCTGGTGGCAACAGCTGATTTCCTTTGTTTTCTTTCTCAGCTCTTCCCCAGAGAGGGGGGTGGAAGTGCTTGAGGGTACCCCACAGGGAGGAATTCCCAAGTGCGCCTTCCTGGAATCAGGGTTTTTTGCATTTGGGTGGTGGCGGCATCTATCCATCCAAGGGCAGAGAGAAACTGTAACCTTGGGAGTTTAATACAAGCCTGGAGTGGCCTGTATTAATTTTTAGAATATTTGTGGGCCCCCATCTTCTGCATTCGAAGTGCCAGAGTGGGGAATCAGCCTTGACACGGGCTGATTCTAAACTAGTATTGTAACCCCTGCAAGCACACTACCACTAGAGATTGAAACAAAAACAAAAAAACCCTCTTGTGACAGTTTATAGCCACATCTTGAAGAAAAGAACAGTTTTTAAAACTGGGGGGTAAAAGTCTGAGTCTGATTTTTGCTGTATGCAAATACTGTTCAATCCTTATACTCCTCTCTCTCCTAAAGTATAGTAGGAAAGTTGCCTATGGTTTTCAAGACAGATTTAACATTGCTTTCTCCCACTAGACACTTGGGTCCATGTTGTCCTGTTGTCTTCAGTGAGGCAGGATTTCACCCTCAGATTTATTTGGTGGCCTGTTTCCCTCCATCTTCCCTTCACACTTGCATGGTAAACTATACACATGCATGCTTTTGAAGAGAGGCTGATGGTAGAAGTAGTGCCCTCAGAAGACTTAGGTATGTAGAAAACTTTGTTTTCTTTGGATTAACCATGGATTGGGGAATTGTTTTTTAATGAAAAACAATATTTAGCATTTTAAATAACCAGCCATGCTCTGTTTCCTGTCTAGATTGTGTGATTTCTTGAAACAGTTTATTATAGTGTAGCTCTTATTTATTTTATGAGTGTTTTGATGGGCTGTAATAATGGATATTGCATTAAAAGCAAATGTCAAACACTTGACGACTTCAGACTTTAGAAATGACTATGTTTATATCTAGCAATTTTTAATTAATACTTTGCTTTTAAACTAGTAAGAGAGCATAATGGGTTGTGAAGTAAGTGTGTGACAACATTTTATTATTCATTTGGCTCAATAACAAATTTGTGTACTAAAGCAGATAAGTTAATATTTATACACATTCTTAACCCTAATTTATTTGCATAGCATGGACAATAGAAATCTTAATATGATTCACTGAGTAGATTTCGGTAATAACTGTTCATATTTAATTGGGTGAATACATTACATGCAGCTAAAACTCATTTTAAAATGGCTTTTATTAAATTAGCATGACGTTTATTTCCATTAAATGATTTTTAAGAAAAGTTCAGTTGTTATTAGTTTAAGATCTATGTGATAACATGCGTGATATCTTAACTGTAAATACTGGTAAATGGTGTACAGGAACTAAAAGTAAGAGAAGTGTTATGTTCATTATCTAGTTTAATCTTCCAGAAGATTATTAAAATTAGTGATTTTTCTATAACATAATTCTAGGTCTAATCACGTGGAACAATCAGAGCATTATTTATAACTGACCAAGTTACATAAGATACATAAATAAAATCTTTATGTGGAAACTCTCCCTACAGATTAACTGTGTGCTATACAGAATGACTGTACTGTGTTGTGTCCTTACTCACATGTCTGACTAACAGACCAGTAGGGGTCACTGTGTGCATTGAATTTAAGTCATCTAAGTAATTTAAATTAATTTTTAAAATTACATGTTCAATTACATTTTAAAATAAAATAAAAGGGAGGGAAAATCCTAGAGGTTGTCAGAAAATGATGTGAACTTTTTGATCAGAAAAAGGCAGCTATCTGATTAATTGGTTTTCTTCTTTTATTTGTTTGTATTTTTCTGTTGTCTTTTAACTTGGGGTGACTACAAATAGTATATACAACAGTATGTATGGCCAAGATTTTACAAGATGACTACAGAGTTTGGTTTCAGCGTAGCAGCCGTGTTAGTCTGTATCCGCAAAAAGAACAGGAGTACTTGTGGCACCTTAGAGACTAACAAATTTATTTGAGCATAAGCTTTCATGGGCTCCAGCCCACTTCATCAGATGCATGGAATGGAACATATAGTAAGAATATATATATATACATACAGAGAACATATGTGTGTGTGTGTGTGTGTGTGTGTGTATATATGTGTATATATATATATATGTATATATATATATCATACAGAGAACATGAAAAGCTGGAAGTTGCCATACCAACTCTAAGAGGCTAATTAATTAAGATAGTGATTAAGATATAAACTTTTATAGTGATAATCAAGATGGCCCATTTCAGACAGTTGGCAAGAAGGTGTGAGAAGGATACTTAACATGGGGAAATAGATTCAATTTGTGTAATGACCCAGCCACTCCCAGTCTCTATTCAAGCCCAAGTTAATGGTATGTATCTAGTTCAAAAATTAATTCCAGTTCAGCAGTTTCTTGTTGGAGTCTGTTTTTGAAGCTTTTCTGTTGCAAAATTGCCATTTTTAAGTCTGTTACTGAATGACCAGAGGGGTTGAAGTGTTCTCCGACTGGTTTTTGAATGTTATGATTCCTGATGTCAGATTTGTGCCCATTTATTCTTTTGTGTAGAGACTGTCCGGTTTGGCCAATGTACATGGCAGAGGGGCATTGCTGGCGCATGATGGCATATATCACATTGGTAGATGTGCAGCTGATCGAGCCCCTGATGGCGTGGCTAATGTGATTAGATCCTGTGATGGTGTCACTTGAATAGATATGTGGACAGAGTTGGCAACGGGATTTGTTGCAAGGGTAGTGTTTTTGTTGTGTGGTGTGTGGTTGCTGGTGAGTATTTGCTTCAGGTTGGTCGGCTATCTGTAAGCAAGGACTGGCCTGTCTCCCAAGATCTGTGAGAGTGAGGGATCATCCTTCAGGATAGGTTGTAGATCCTTGATGATGCGCTGGAGAGGTTTTAGTTGGGGGCTGAAGGTGACGGCTAGTGGCATTCTGTTACTTTCTTTGTTGGGCCTGTTCTGTAGTAGGTGACTTCTGGGTACTCTTCTGGCTCTGTCAGTCTGTTTCTTCACTTCAGTGGGTGGGTATTGTAGTTGTAAGAATGCTTGATAGAGATTTTGTAGGTGTTTCTCTGTCTGAGGGATTGGAGCAAATGCAGTTGTATCTTAGAGTGTGGCTGTAGACAATGGATCGTGTGGCGTGGTCTGGATGAAAGCTGGAGGCAATGTAGGTAAGTATAGTGGTCAGTAGGTTTCTGGTATAGGGTGCAGTTTATGTGACCATTGCTTATTAACACTATAGCGTCCAGGAAGTGGATCTCTTGTGTGGACTGGTCCAGGCTGAGATTGATAGTGAGATGGAAATTGTTGAAATCATGGTGGAATTCCTCAAAGGCTTCTTTTCCATGGGTCCATCATCAGTGTAGCCATGGTCACATAAAATAATAGCTCATCTTAATTAATTAGCCTCTTAGAGTTGGTATGGCAACTTCCAGCTTTTCATGTTCTCTGATGTATGTATATTTTCTTACTATATGTTCTATTCTATGCATCTGATGAAGTGGGCTGTAGCCCACAAAAGCTTATGCTCAAATAAATTTGTTAGTCTCTAAGGTGCCACAAGTACTCCTGTTCTTTTTACAGAGTTTGGGTGTCTCAATGTTTGGGTGCCCAACTTGAATCAACTAAAAGGTGACTGATTTTTAGAGAGTGAATTTACTCAGCACTTGCTGAAAATAAAGTGCTTTTAAGGTGTCTCTGGGCACTCAAAGTCACTGATAATTTTGTAAAATCTTAGCCATATATGTTTAGGCTCAAGCAGAGTCAAATGCTGAGTGTGGGAGGAGAGAGAGAGAGGGAGAGAGGTAGAGATTCAAAACAAATGGTTCAGTGCTGTTTTTCTCCTTCCTCTTCCCTTCCGAAAACCAAAACTTAAAATTTTGTTTAACAAACCAGTGTGAACACACTAAACACACTTTTCCTTTTAAAATAAGCATATGGGTTTAATTTTTGGCCAACGTGGACTGCCAGTGAAAAAGGGAACACAGTTTAGGAAAGGATATAACAATCCAGAGCAGTATTCTGTCCTTTAAGGCCAAGTGGATGGGTATTGGGAAAACATGGAAAGTCTTCACTCCCTTAATGCTGGTCATGAAGTGGAAATCAAGATGACTCTGAATCATGTCAGATCAAAATGTGAGACCCGTCTGTTTGCAGAGTTTTTCTATAATAGTAACACTTGAAGAATGTCCCAGAAAAAATTTCCGATGATAAACATTAGAATTAATTTCTGTGTGAAACACCCTCTATGTTTATGTGCGTAGGCATTTGCGTGTGTGTGCACATGCACACACATATACACCCATCTGTTAATGGCTATTTCTGAGGGAGATATGAAGAATCGTTCATCAGACCCCATGTTACTTAATGTAATATTTTTGGCACCCTGATCTCTAGTGAGCATTAGGAATTCATAGACAATTCACTAAGTTGTTTAGTACTCCAGGATCTGTATTGGTTGTTCCTATTTCTGTTTTTATCCCTTGGACATTCATCTCTTCCACCCTTACTGCCACAGTTTTTGTATATGCACTGTTCTGTCCTGCAATAATGTATTGTGGAGTTCACATATACACCTTGGGTCTGATCCAAAACTTATTGAAGTCTGTTTGAGTCTTTCCCTTGATGTCAGTGGGTTTTGGATCAGGCCCCTTCTGCATGGCAAGAGAGAATGGATAGTCTTATGGTTAAAGCAAAAGGATGAGAGTTGGGAGATGTCAGTTCAATTTCTGGCTCTGGCAAGTCATTTGAGGTGGGATCCATGAAGGGACTTGTGCTTTGCAACTCTGAGTGTCCTAGAGCCTAACTTTTAGGCATCCAGAAAATCACAGGAACCACACTGTGATTCACAAAGTCTGAATTACATGCCTAGGCTACCTATACAATGAATGGAACCTAAAAATGCAATCCACAAAAGCCAGCATGTTAGGTGCAAAGCCACCTAAGCTGGCTAGTGGGCGATGTGGACAAGAGAGGTGTGTGCACAGAGATAGGCGCCTAAGTCCAGGTTGCTGGGAGGTGCCCATTGCAAGCCTAGATAGGAATATGACAGGAACCCAGCACCTGGAGTTGGATGGCTTAGGCACCTAAGCTGCCACTTGTGGAAATGAATTAGGCTCGTGCCTTGCTTTACACAAAACAGCAGCAGAAGAAGGAGGTCGTGCTACACACCTTATAACTTTTAGCACAGTGGTTAAAGTACTCACCTGAGATATGGGAGAAGAAGGTTCAACTCCCCGCCTGCCTGAAGGGAAGAAAAGAATTTGAACAGGGATCTCCCACCCCAGAGTGCTCTAACCACTGAGCTATGGCATATTTTAATGTGGGGCTCCCTCAGTCTCGCCTATTGAAGCTATTGCACTGTGGGCAGGAAACTGGACTTGGAGTCTTCCACTTCCCAGGTGGATGCCCTAACCACTGGGTACCCCTGCTCCAATCGTTCATTATTTATCCACAGTGGAACAGCTTCAACAGGAGGGACTGAGGTAGTCCCATATAGGCTGTCCCATAGCTTGGTGGGTAAAGCAGTGATCCTCGGACTGCAGCTCGTGAGCTGCAAGTGGTTCTTTAATGTGTCTCCTGCAGCTCTTTGCAGCACATATTAAAACACTGTGTGATTTAATTATTAACTGATCTAAGTTAACCAATCAGGATGCTTTTACTATGTTATTAACCAATTAACTTACACAAAGTTATTAATTTACGTGATGTGAGAATTTTTTATTTATATATATATATATATATATATATATATATATACACACACACACACACAATATTTCCCCTGTCATACTGTTTAACTATGAATAGTGCTATAGTAAACGAAACAGCGAATTCACACTACTATGGCTCTTCTGGGTAATGTTGGTCTCTAATTTGGCTCCTGAACCACTGAGGCCTGAGTATCACTGAGGTAGAGCATTCTCCCAAGAAGTGGGAGACCCCTGTTCAAATCTTTTCTCCCCCATTGGCAGCTAAACGTTATAAGGTGGGCATCACCGCTGCCTCATGCTACTACTCTGGAGATATTTTGACTGGACCCAGTCTGGTAGGTGTGCTTAGACGCTGCTACACACAACTTAGGTCGGCGAATGCTTATCTTCCCCCTGTTTGTGAATTGCTCTGGGACTTAGGCAGGAAATAGGTGCTCAGATGCCTAGAATACAGCAGCATTACATATGCTTCGGGGTCTAAAACTTAGGTCGTAAGTGAGTTTACATGCCAACAGGTTAATCAGCAGCCAGGCGGGAGTTTCTTGGATCACAGTTGTCAAGGTTCCTTCCCCACTCTGAACTCTAGGGTACAGATGTGGGGACCTGCAAGAAAACCCCCTAAGCTTATTTTTACCAGCTTAGGTTAAAACTTCCCCAAGGTACAAACTATTTTACCTTTTGTCCTTGGATTTTATTGCTGCCACCACCAAGCGTCTAATAGATATATAACAGGAAAAGAGCCTGCTTGGAAACGTCTTTCCCCCCAAAATCCTCCCCAAACCCTACACCCCCTTTCCTGGGGAAGGCTTGATAAAAATCCTCACCAATTTGCATAGGTGAACACAGACCCAAACCCTTGGATCTTAAGAACAATGAAAAAGCAATCAGGTTCTTAAAAGAAGAATTTTAATTGAAGAAAAAAAGTAAAAGAATCACCTCTGTAAAATCAGGATGGTAAATACCTTACAGGGTAATCAGATTCAAAACATAGAGAATCCCTCTAGGCAAAACCTTAAGTGACAAAAAGACACAAAAACAGGAATATACATCCCATTCAGCACAGCTATTTTATCAGCCATTTAAACAAAACAGAATCTAACACATATCTAGCTAGATTACTTACTAAGTTCTAAGACTCCATTCCAGTTCTGTTCCCGGCAAAAGCATCACACAGACAGAGCGAACCTTTGTTTCTCCCCCCCCCACCTTCAGCTTTGAAAGTATTCTGTCTCCTCATTGGTCATTTTGGTCAGGTGCCAGCGAGGTTATCCTAGCTTCTTAACCCTTTACAGGTGAAAGGGTTTTTCCTCTGGCCAGGAGGGATTTTAAAGGTGTTTAACCTTCCCTTTATACTTATGACAGCAGTGGTGCCACATGCAGGATTTAGGTGCCTAACTCTGGGGTTTAGCGAAAACAACGAGGAGTCCTTGTGGCACTTTAGAGACTAATACATTTATTTGGGCATAAGCTTTCGTGGGCTAAAACCCACTTCATCAGATGCCACAAGGACTCCTTGTTTTTTTTGCTGATACAGACTAACACGGCTACACTCTGAAATCTGGGGTTTAGGTGTCTGTTGCTTTGTGGATCCCACCTTTAGTCCCTGATCCTGCAATTGACTCAATAAGGAAACAAGTATCCACCAACGTAGAGTCAATTGAAGGATTGGGGCCTTAATCTCTGCCTCAGTTCCCCTTCTGAAAAATAGTAATAATCCTTTCATATGTCTCTGTGTTGTTACAAGGGTAAAATCATTAATGTTTGTGAGGCTCTCAGATATTGCAATGTTTGGGAGCAGAGAAAGCAGTATATAAATGCCTAGATAGAGAGGTACTAGGCAAGCATTTTTCCTATTTTTCTGCGGCTGCTCTGAACCTTCTGGATTTGGCTCATGGTCAATAACTATAAATTTGTGCTTATCCATTCTGACTACACAAAAATGTCTCACAAGATTATCTCTATGGCTTTTTCTGTTCATATAAATTTGTTAAGATTTTAGGTATATGGATAATTTTGTTTTTGTTTTTCATTTAATTTTGTTTTTTCATTTAAAATGTATCTGTCAGTAACTTTGGAGGTGGTAACTTATACGCAGAGAGATGAATATAGGGAGAGGAGTCCAAGAAATTGATGGCAAAATCATAGGTGCTGGAACTACGGGTGCTAGGGTTGCTGCCGCACCCTCTGGCTTGAAGTGGTTTTCTTTATATACAGGGTTTACAGCTTGCTTCAATGGGTCTCAGCAGCCCCCCTGTAAAAATTGTTCCAGCACCCCTTGGCAAAATCCACTTAAGCAGGAAAAAAATCCAGTTCCCTCCTCCTTGCCAAACATCCCCAGGACTGCATGGGAGCAAGAAGGTTGACTGGCATAAAACTGAGCCCCTCTTTTTATTATAGTTCATGTTTTATTTTTTGCTTGGTAAGTTTTTCAAGAAAAGGTGATAATTTCTGTGCTTGCAAAATGTACCACCTTCAAATGGTTAGTGGTAAATTTTGATAGGAATATAACAACTCTGGCATGCTTATAACCAGATGCTATGAACATCTGTCAAGTTTGTGTGCCATCTCAATGCATTTACAAACAATTTTAATTTCGGTGGACGTGAACCTTACAGCATCATGGTGTTGGGTTTTTGTTTCTTTGTTTTTCCTCTTCAGTTTGATGTCTGCATTGTCTGTGGAGTTTTATTGAAATCATAGATTTCCCTTTTTTCCCCTCCGTGTCTGGTGGTTGCTCTTGTTTTAGTCTTTTTAAAAAAAATCACATTTCTTGACACTGTTGCTTTAATCTCTATGGCGCTGTTCTTCAAAATGAACACCATGCTCAAGTGTTCATTTATGAGACACTAGTAGTCAAAACCCTCTTTGTGTGCCCTGCTATAGCAACAAAAATAAACAGGAAATTAAATTTTATTTGTAAATATTTTTAAACTATAACTGCTGGTACAGTAGACACGAAGCTATTTGCAGAATTCTCTATTGGCACACATTAATGGTCTCATACTGACATGCCAGAAAACTATCAAGAAAAAATGCATACAGGTAGCTGGTAATACTGATGGTTTATAATCGCACATAGTATATTCCATTAAGTTAGAACAATTAAGTTATTTACTCTGATAGTTAATGTTAATTATTTCTGCTTAGTTAGGATATTATTAGCACCTTCTGCTAAATGAAGACACATTTAGCTGGTGCCAAGTAATTAAATAGTGTTTAACCAGATGTCATTAAATGTTAAATTTTGAGGCCTAGTGGTTTTTTAAAAGAGAAACTGTGTTCCAGTGTATTTGCTTAGACTGAAATAATAAAAGACACCTATACAAGGCTCTAGACACCCTAACGTATCATTAGTAATACAGCAAAATCCCAGCATCATTAAAATATAAATTCAAATAGGATCTCAGCCAAACAGCTACAGGAGGGGAGTGGGAAAGGGAATCCTTTCCAGGCCTTCATCTTTGATGGAAGCATACCCACAGCCCTCTCCAAAAGGCAGATGTCTTTTGCAGCATTCCCAGAAGGTCACCAAATTTGGGCTATTTTGGACCAAGTTGAGGGAACAAGTTCCGGGGTCCCAGAGGAGATATAAGTATAAGTATTGTATTCAGTATAGTATTTTATGATTTCCAGAGCTTTTAGTTTTAAATGACCTCTTAAGGGTGATAAGAGTTGAACAGGTGGTCCACTAGGAAGTCCCAATTCTTTCTGTCTTTCTGTCTTTCTTTCTCAGTTTCAAGAATAGATCTGCTTCACTTTAAAGTACAGCAGTGGGTAAAGCTGGGCTCTGAGCAACTGCAGCATGTAAATCCTATCTCTGAAGGAGCTGTCCTTCCTGGGTGCTCCGAGAACATGACGCCAAGAACCTGGCTGCAGGTTAAGATGCTGAGGCAGGGAAGAAGAGTTGCTACATCCTGGAGCTGCTCTAAGATGCTAAGCCTCTCGAGGTAGTGGGGTTGGTGTGTAATTGAACCAGGGCAGTGGCTGAATATTCTGGGTTTCCCAGGTGAGTAGAGTAGGTGGTCTTGCCAGGGAGAGGCATGAGATGGTTGTGAAGATGGGCAAAGGGGCATAATATGGAAGGAAGGTACTAGAGTTGAGTAATGGGGCCCCCACTTGGAAGTTGTGGTTGGAGATGCTCCGAGTTATCATGCTCCTGCCCTGCTTACTACAGAGTAGCAGTTAAGCAATGAAAACATAATGCTGAACAGTTTGAGCCACCTGAATAGTCATTCCAAACATTACCAGGTTTTAAATAATATTTTGATGGCATTTCCCCACAGATAACTTACATGTGCTAATAGTACCAGTATAGCTAAAAAGCAATAGTTTAGATGGTCAGGGGGTCACTATTTATGTCTCTATTAAAAGTTCCTATCAAACAGAAGTCAAAGTAGTGCAGAACACTTGTGTTTTAGTAAACCTTTCATAAGACATCAGCCGACTATGGCACTAAAATCTATTCCTTTCCAATACCAAAGCAAGAAGCCTTTCATGCATAATGAATTGAAATATTAGTTTTTCTTTTGACTTTGACTTAAACTCCATAGAGTTTAACTAGGAAAACAGAAAAGTCATTACTTCAGCTAGTGTGCCTTTCTGGAAAGAAGTAATGATAGTGCTGCAGGCGTGCTTTGAGCAATGGTCCAGGCATTTACTCAGTTCATATATCCCTGTCATGAAGAGTCAGTTCTGTTCTTTTGAAGTCATATCCAGTGATGTGGGCTTCCTGTGAATCATTTAGTAAGTACAAAAGTCTTCTGTCTCCTTTAAAAAAAATGTCTGTGGTGTTTGGTTTTTTTACAGTGAAATGAAAGAGTATTGAGATCATGTCATAAATGCAAACAAGTAACTTTGATTGTCATTCTGCGGTTAGTACTTGGTAAATGCTGTAGGTAAATTGAAGCAGAACATACAATGAATAAAACTGGAAAACTGGGCTAGATTCACAAAGGGACTTAAGTGCCTAATTGCCACTTTTAGCCCCTAAGTCCCAGATTTAGGAGCCACTGGTATTGACAGTACCCCCGCTCAGCTGCCGCTGAACCCCATAAATTTGCACCTAAACTTGCTTGGCATCTCAGTGTTTGCAGAAGAATATTCTGGATGTCTGTGTTACTGCCTCTGATCATGCACACTGCTGCCTCGCTTTAGCTGTCCAGATGCCTGCGCCCAACAGGGTTTCATGAGCCAGGTGAAGATAGGCGTTCCTTCACCTAACCCTCCTGCAGAGCCTGATGTGGTAGGCGTGTTCAGAGCATGCCCAGCTCCACACAGAACGGCTAGCAGAGGGGGGAAGGCAAAGCCCTTTCTCATAACTTTTAGATTAGTGGTTACTGTATTCACCTGGAATATTGGACACCCCTAGTTCAAGTCACCCCTTATACCTGAGGAAGAACAAGGAATTTGAACAGGGACCTGCCAGCTTGCAGGTGAGCGCTCTAACCACTGGGCTATGAGATATTTTGAGTGGCGCTACCTCAGTCTCTCCTGTTGAAGCTGTTCCATTTTGGATTAAATAATTAGAGAGTAGTTGGCTGAGAAAAAAACGTGCATGCATGAGAATGACCCAGGATGTGAGAGACCTAGGATCCAGTCCCCCTGATCTGGTGACTTGTTATCCAAAGTGGAACTGTGTCAAGAGGAGAGACAGAGGGAACTTCCTTCTCCAGTCTCTTGAAAGAAACTGCTAGGCGCTGACTCCAGGACAGGGTTTTCAGCTGAGAATCCCAAGCAAAAGAAGTTGCCTTCCCCGCAACTTGGACTTAGGGACCGAACTCCCTTAACACACCACTTCCTCTGCTCCTCAGCATCTCTCATTAGCTGGCTTAGGCAAGGAGCCACCTAGTATGCTGGATTTTGTGAACCCTATTCATCTCTTCCATTCATTGTAGGAAGCCTGAGCACTTAACTCAGGCTTTGTGAATCTCAGTGATGACCTCGATGCCTAAAAGTTAGATGTTATGACACTAAACTAGTCCATTTTATTTATTCATTTAGCCCTGGTCTACACTACGAGTTTAGGTCGAATTTAGCAGTGTTAGATCAATTTAACTCTGCACCCGTTCACACAATGAAGCCATTTTTGTCGACTCAGTGGGCTCTTAAAATCGATTTTTGTACTCCTCCCCGACAAGGGGATTAGCGCTGAAATCGACATCACCAGGTTGAATTTGGGGTAGTGTGGATGCAATTCGACGGTATTGGCCTCCGGGAGCTATCCCAGGGTGCTCCATTGTGACCGCTCTAGACAGCACTCTCAACTCGGATGCACTGGCCAGGTAGACAGGAAAAGCCCCGCAAACTTTTGAATTTCATTTTCTGTTTGGCCACCGTGGTAAGCTGATCAGCACAGGTGACCGTGCAGATCTCATCAGCAGAGGTGACCATGGAGTCCCAGAGTCGCAAAAGAGCTCCAGCATGGACCAAACAGGAGGTCCTGGATCTGATCGCTGTATGGGGAGATGAATCCGTGCTATCAGAACTCCGTTCCAAAAGACGAAATGCCAAAATATTTGAAAAAAATCTCCAAGGGCATTGAGGACAGAGGCTGTAACAGGGACCCGCAGCAGTGCCGCGTGAAACTTAAGGAGCTTAGGCAAGTCTACCAAAAAACCCAAGAGGCAAATGCCCACTCGGGGTCAGAGCCCCAGACATGCCACTTCTGTGATGAGCTGCCTGCAATTCTAGGGGGTGCCCCTACAACTACCCCACACCTATACGTGGACTTCTGCAAGGGAGTTTCACGCAACAGGGATGAGGATTTTGGGCATGAGGAAGATGATAGCGCACACCAGGCAAGCAGAGAAACCGTTCTCCCTGACAGCTAGGAACTGTTTATCACCCTGGAGCCAATACCCTCCCAAGCCGGGCTCCCGGACCTTGAAGGTGGAGAAGGCACCTCTGGTGAGTGTACCTTTGTAAATATAATACAGGGTTTAAAAGCAAGCGTGTTTAATGATTAATTTGCCATGAAGACTTGGGATGCATTCGTGGCCAGTACAGCTACTGGAAAAGTCTGTTAACGTGTCTGGGGATGGAGCGGAAATCCTCCAGGGACATCTCAATGAAGCTCTCCTGCAGGTACTCCCAAAGCCTTTGCCAAAGGGTGGGGAGGGCAGCCTTATTGCGTCCTCCATGGTAGGACACTTTACCACACCAGAGCAGTAGCACGTAGTCTGGATCATTGCATAAGAAAGCATGGCAGCGTGTAGTCCTGGTGTTTGCTAAAAAGAAAAGGAGTACTTGTGGCACCTTAGAGACTAACCAGTTTATTTGAAGTCTCTAAGGTGCCACAAGTACTCCTTTTCTTTTTACGAATACAGACTAACACGGCTGTTACTCTGAAACCTGGTGTTTGCTGGCATTCAAGCAACATCCATTCTTTATCTCTCTGTGTTATCCTCAGGCGAGTGATATCACTCATGGTCACCTGGTTGAAATAGGGGAATTTTATTCAGGGGACATCAGAGGTGGCCATTCCTGCTGGGCTGTTTGCCTGTGGCTGAAAAGAAATAATTCCCGCTGTTAGCCACGCAGTGGGGGGAGGGGGTGAAGCGATCATCCCAGAGTATTGGGTGTGGGGGGGGGGGGGGGGGGTTAGTTGGGTTTGTGCTGCACATTAACCCAAAAACATCAGCCCCTCCTTTTAAATGGCCAATGTGTCTTTTTCAATTTTACTCTCCCTTTTTTTCCTCCCATTGCTGCAACTGTTTCAATGCTGCCACGAGTATCTCTGTCCCAGAGGCTAGTGCAGATAAGAAGGTGAAAAAAACGCACTCACGATGAAATGTTCTCTGAGCTCATGCAGTCCTCCCTCACTGCAAGAGCCCAGCAGAATGCGTGGAGGCAGACAATACCAGAGTCCAGGAAAGCACAAAATGAACGCGAGGACAGATGGCTGGAGCAACAGGAGAGGTGGCGGCAGCGTGATGAGAAGAGGCCGTGTGCAATGCTGAGGCTACTAAATGATCAAACTGATATGCTCCAGCGTATGGTGGAGCTGCAGGAAAGGCACGGACTGCCACTGGTTCACTCTACTTCCCTGTGTAATCAACCGCCCTCCTCCCCAAGTTCCATAGTCTCCTCACCTAGATGCCCAAGAACGCCAGGGGGGGGCAGCTCTGGACAGCCAACTACTCCACCCCAGAAGACTGCCCAAGCAACAGAAGGCTGGCATTCAATAAGTTTTGAAGTGCAGTGTGGCCTTGTCCTTCCCTCCTCTCCCACCCCTCCCGGGCTACCTTGGCAGTTATCCCCCTATTTGTGTGACAAATTAATAAAGAATGCATGAATTTGAAACAACAATGACTTTATTGCTTCTGCAAGCGGTGATAGAAAGGGGGAGGGCGTTTGGCTTACAGGGAAGTAGAGTGAACCAAGAGGGTGGGTTTTCATCAAGGAGGAACAAACAGAAGTGTCACACCATGGCCTGGTCAGCCATGAAACTGGTTTTCAAAGCTTCTCTGATGTTCAGCACGCCCTGCTGTGCTCTTGTAACCGCCCTGGTGTCTGGCTGCACATAATCAGCGGCCAGGCGATTTGCCTCAACTTCCCACCCCGCCATAAACGTCTCCCCCTTACTCTCACAGATATTGTGGAGCACACAACAAGCAGTAATAACAATGGGAATGTTGGCTTCGCTGAGGTCTAACCGAGTCAGTAAACTGCTCCAGTGCGCTTTTAAACGTCCAAATGCACATTCTACCACCATTCTGCACTTGCTCAGCCTGTAGTTGAACAGCTCCTGACTACTGTCCAGGGTGCCTGTGTATGGCCTGTGTATTAAGGGGTAGGCTGGGTCCCCAAGGATAACTATAGACATTTCACCATCCCCAACAGTTATTTTCTGGTCTGGAAAGTAAGTCCCTTGCTGCAGCTGTTCATACAGACCAGAGTTCCTGAAGATGCGAGCATCATGTACCTTTCCTGGCCATCCCACGTTGATGTTGGTGAAACGTCCCTTGTGATCCACTAGTGCTTGCAGCACCATTGAAAAGTACCCCTTGCGGTTTATGTACTGGCTGCCTTGGTGGTCCGCTCCCAATTTAGTGATATGCATTCCGTCTATCGCCCCACCACAGTTAGGGAATCCCATTGCAGCAAAGCCATCCACTGTAACCTGCACATCTCCCAGGGTCACTACCCTTGATAGCAGCAGCTCAGTGATTACGTTGGCTGCTTGGATCACAGCAGCTCCCACGTAGATTTGCCCACTCCAAATTGATTCCCGAATGACAGGTAGCTGTCTGGCTTTGCAAGCTTCCAGAGGGCTGTCGCCACTCGCTTGTGAACTGTGAGGGCTGCTTTCATCTTGGTATTCTTGCACTTCAGGGCAGGGGAAAGCAAGTCACAAAGTTCCATGAAAATGCCCTTATACATGCGAAAGTTTTGTAGCCACTGGGAATCGTCCCAGACCTGCAACACTATGTGGTCCCACAGTCTGTGCTTGTTTCCCGGGCCCAGAATCGGCATTCCATGGCATGAGCCCGCCCCATTGCCACCAGGATGTCCAAATTGCCAGGGTCCGTGCTTTGAGAGAAGTCTGTGTCTATGTCCTCATCACTCTCGTCACCCTGCTGCGGTCGCCTCCTCGCCTGCTTTTGCAGGTTCTGGTTCTGCATATACTGCATGATAATGCGCAAGGTGTTTACAATGCTCATAACTGCTGCTGTGATCTGAGCGGGCTCCATGCTTGCCGTGGTATGGCATCTGCAGGAGAGCAGAGTTGCAGGGGAAGCGGTGGTTGAATGACCAGTTTTGCAGACCTACTGCGCCGTCTGCTGCAAGGACACAACAGCTGAGTGGGCTGCATGCTTGCCGTGGTATGGCGAGACAAGAGCAGCCGAGCAGAGTTGCAGCGGAAGCGGCGGATGATGATGGTCATATAGAGGACCTGTGAGACCACCAGGAGAGCAGAGTGGCAGCAGAAGCGGTGAATGACAACGGTCATATAGAGGACCTGCGAGGTGGATTCATAGCACCAGGAGAGCAGAGTGGCAGCGGAAGCGGTCGTTCGATGATGACGGTTTGCAGACCTACTGCACCGTCTGCCGAAAGCCGTATGGCGCCAGCCCATAAAAAAAGGCATGAAACGATTGTCTGCCCTTGCTTTCACGGAGGGAGGGGCGACTGACAGCATGTACCCAAAACCACCCGTGACAATGTTTTTGCCCCATCAGGTGTTGGGAGGTCAACCCAGAATTCCAGTGAGCAGTGGAGACTGTGGGAACTGTGGGATAGCGACCCACAGTGCAACGCTCCGAAAGTAGACGCTAGCCTCACTACTGTGAATGCACTCTGCCAACTTAATGCGCTTAGTGGGGACACACACAATCGACTGTATAAAACCACTTTCTAAAAAATCGACTTCTATAAATTCAACCTAATTTCGTAGTGTAGACATACCCTTAGAGTAGTCACCAGATGTGACTAACTTTTGATAATGTGAATTATCCTAAAAAATTAAGAAAGCAAAGTAAACTTTATTATAATTATAAGGAAATGAAATTCACATTCAGATTCCCCACTTCCTTTTTCCACACCATCTCTCTCTCACAGAATCCCTGTTTTCTGATTGGAACCCCCTAACTACTCCTCCATATTAACAGTTGGTTTCTTGCTTTCTTTATGAGCATTGAATCCAGAGTATGTCCATCAGTAATTAGGACACTGTATACTAAATAGTGGAACATTCTTCAGTTTCAGTATGGATGAAGATGAATCAGCTTTGTACAGAAATAGAAGAGACCTCCCACTTTGGATTAGCTACTCCACCTCACTCCAGGTAGAACAAACGTCTCTAGTTCCATCATAAATTTTTTTAACAAACCAGAGGGAACCCATTTCTCATAGTCATTGTTGTCAGTTGCCATCACCATCATCTATATCAGGGGTTCTCAAACTGGGGGTTGGGACCCCTCAGGGGGTTGCAAGGTTCTTACACGGGGGGTTGGAAGCTGTCAGCCTCCACCCCAAACCCCGCTTTGCCTCCAGCATTTATAATGGTGTTAAATATATTAAAAAAGCATTTTTAATTGATTGGGGGGGGGTTGCACTCAGAGGCTTGCTATGTGAAAGTGGTCACCAGTAAAAAAAGTTTGAGAATCAGTGATCTATGTCAATGCCAAAGCTCTGTGCCCAGTTGATTATGCATATTAGATAGCTAAGAGGATTTTCCTGTTTCCTCTATAAGCACTAAGGGCAAGATTCAGACTTAGAAAGGGCAAAATATAATTTTTCTGCAACTTCTTGTCTAATGCAAATTTTTCTGATAAGTTTTAGTTCTCATGAATAAGGAACTAACTAGTGAAAGGTTTTTAATGCAGAAGTGAAAAACATATCTGTATACTTTTGATTCCTTTTTAAAGGAAGATCACTGCTAAATGCATGTCTTATCTATCCACAAATATGCTGGCCAAGCTATATTTTTCATATTCTGAAAACTTCCACGCTCTCATCGCCTTTAATTAGTCTCATAAGCATGCTAATTTTTTATATTTCGGGAGTCATACAAATTGAGAGAGGACCAAAGCCTTCAATAAATCACTGTTTTAGTCCTCTTGATTTTTTTGCTTTAAAAAACCCTAATAAGACTGTACATATTTAAAATAAATCTGTGCATACATACACTTACAAATGTCTACGGTGGCTGCCATGAAAAAGTCAGTATTCAACAATAATTATCACTCCACGGCATAGTTATTTCCAATTATAGGCAGAGCTGCCAATGGTGCTTATAGTTAGGGTTGCCTAATACTTTCCATTATAAGATTCTGTTTTCAGTTTCTCCTAACTTCTCAATTTTAACTGTTTGGGCTGAAATTTTTCATGCCAAGTGATTGCCTTAGGCTGATTTTTTTTTAAAAGTAAAACGTTTTGCCATTTCTAAGCAAAAGGTTAGGGAAAAACATTGTTTTGCTAATGTTAAAAATTTTGACAGTCATTTTGTTGAGAAGCATCTTTGTGCTTTGGAGCAGGGAGTTGAAATTTGGAATGGGAGGAGTTTGTTTTGCTGTCCCTGTGAAAACAGACCCAAATTTTGTCTCTGAAGCTGTAAGACTGAAAATCACACTTTGCATATGCTCAATCCAGGTTATATGGAGGCAGGCAGCGAAATTCTCCTAAGATTCTGAAGATTTTTTGCATTGAGGGCTCCAGGAACTGAGCAGGATTCTGTTAGGAGCTACTGTGGTGCCAGACTGTCTCACCCATTTTCTCGATGCTCTCTCCCTGCTTATTCTGTACTGTTATATAAGGAAGGTCTGAGTTCTTCCCAGCAAGAGGGAGGAGAGGGATGTGTTCTGGTTGTTTTAAGAGACTCTTTATTTGTGTCTCATTGATATTCTTGAGGTTTCATCTTTCTGGATGTGTATGACTCAGACACAGTAAGTTCTACTGAAGGTCTGGTCTCTCCCTGGAGGTTTAGACCAAGGTTTAGTAGAAGCCCTCTCTGAAAGCTGAGTCTTCTGCCTCTCCTAAATGTAAAGAATCCTCTGAACTTTTGGAGGGCCAGACATCTTAATTCTGAGTCTGAAAACTGTTCTAGGTTACAAACGGGTAGCCTGAACTTTCAGCTTAGCTTGGGAAGAGGTGGGTAATAGGTGGTTATCAGTAGTCAGAAGTGATCCAGGTATTAACAGCTGCAACTTTGTTTTCTTCTGGAGTTTCTTTGTTTTTGTTTTTTCAAATAATGACCATGTTAATCCCTGCTTAGTATGAGATCTCATGAGACCTTAGATGAAACTTTGGCACTTCTTACACAGTCAGCAGTGTTCTTGATGTTCTGTAAGAAGATCCTGAGTTATGCTGGTCCTCAGGGGCGGATTAAGGTTTTGTGGGCTCTGAGGCCAGAGCAAATGGGGGTCCCGCCTCACCCCTTCCACCTTCAGTCCCCCCTCTCCTCTCCCAGTGTTCGTGCTGGGGAAATGGGGCCAGGGCGTGGGGGCTTGCCCCGTCCACCCACCCGGCACTCCTGCTGGGGAGCAGAGTCGGGACCCGGGGGCTGCCTGACTGGAGCGCACTGCCAGCTGGAGCACCGGGCAGGTGGAGCAGGTCGAGCACAGAGGTGCCCATTTTTCTGGGGTCTCCCAATTGGCCGAGGCTCTTGGGCATGGGCCCCATTGGCCCAGTGGCTAATCAACCATTGCTGGTTCTTGTTTCCAAAAGACAGGATGCTCACAGTCAATTACAATTCCCTTTGTGTTAGTGTCATGATCAATTCTTTAGTTAGATTATGAACATAAGCAACTACTTCTTTTTAGTACCTTAACTACTTATTATGCAAATAACCTGTAATTGTTTGCATATACAGAATTATGTAATTACAGGTTTCTGTTTTTGGTGAAAACTAATATACATTTACATAATTGTCTTCATTCTAAAATAATCAAAAGTTATAAAGAAAATTTAAGAACAGATATAAAACAGTTTGTGTTGGGACCCTGTACCAAATAGCAATTTTGCATTTAAATCAACACTGTTTGAGGGACTCTTTTGGAATAATATAATAACCTAAGTGATCATTTATCACCACCAGTCTCAAGCATAAAAATGGCCTTTTAAAACGTCTTTACTACAGAAGTTCTAAAGGAACCCTCCTGAGTAGCCGTTGGTCATGAAATGGTAATTCCATTTTTTTTAAAAGGTCAACTCAATTAGATTTTGGCAAGATTGAGACTTCAGTGTCTCTTGGTATATTCATCAGGACACACTGGCTGGTAGTTTGCAGGTATTCATGAGCAAATCGGGTTAGTAATACGTTGATACCAGTACAAATAGATTGTCCTCATTGCCACGTAGACAAAACAGTCATGAAATCTGTGCAATGCCTTAAGCACTAGTGGCATGATATAATGAAGTTGTATTCCATTAAGCAGTCGTATACAGGGGAGCAAAATGTCATCACCTGAGTGTGGCTGCATTTCTTTGATACAACCTCATCTGTTCCGTCAACTAGTTTTGCTCTGATCAATAAGCAGTTTTCTGTGGCCTTTCACTACTGTCAGATGTCATTGAGTGATGTAAATACACGTCAGAAACTAGAAACTTGACAGCTCACCCAGATTAAGCAGGGAAGGGAGGAGGGGGAAAACCAGTGGAATGGACAGAAATGACAGCTGATGTCTGCTGTGTATAAAAGATCCGATTGTGCTACAGACGAGACTTTTTTTTTCATCTTCTGTAAACCTGCAGTAAAATTATCATGGCCCATAGACAATACAGAATAAACATTGAAAAAAGCAGAGAAAGATAGTTTTTGTATTTTGGAAGCACAGTGACCTTTATGTGTTAAACTAATTTTTTTATCTCTTCAAATTATCACTGTGGGGGAAGATACGAAAATAATCAATGTAGTTGGTCTGAATATTGGAGAAGAACAAAAGTGTGTAAAACCAGGAAGTATTTTTGCTTGTTTTTTTCCCCTAATTTAAAAATAGCTGAATTGATTTAATTCAAGATTTGTGGTTAATCACTTGGGGGAAACTCCTGCTGAAGTGAAAACTTTTATATTGAGGATTAACCAAAAAGTGAATTTTTTGGGAGAGTGATAAACTTATGAAAACATAACGTATGTTTTCTGGAGACAACCAGTACACAACAAAAGACCCCCATAAAACTCTCTAAAATTAGTTTCCCTTTAGTCCAAGCAAGTTTGGTTGTAAGATGACCTTCAAAATTACACCTTCCCCCTTTTTAATATTAAACCGGAAATCCTGTTTGCTGCTAACTTTCACACAAATCAGATGAATACTTAAACATTTTCCTGGGCAATGTACCAAATATGGATCAATATTATGAGCCAACAGGCCATTCTGGTATACTCTTTCAAAGGACTGCTGAACTTATTTGTTTAATAATTAATCATGGGATCAAACTGAGTAAGTGGTATTTTTTAAACCTTGTAAAATTGTTTAAAACTAGTAACTGTCAATGCTCACAAGTGCATGTGGGAAACGAGTAGCAGGAAGAATTATTTGCTTTTCAGCAACTGAAAGCTAGATGAAATATGTAACTTTTGTTTGGTTAATTTGTTTTTATTTGGTTGGACTTGATATTGCAAGGTGCTGAATGCCTTCAGTTGTCATGGATGTTGGTGGGAACAGAGGACGCTGAGTAGATTTCAGGATTGGATTTATAGGTGGTCGATGGCAGGCATTCCACTGTGGAACAGAAAGGCTCTTCTTGTCCTTACAGAAACACTGAGTACAGTACTGGTCCCAGATTAAGTTGCTGGGAGTTGTCTTGGAGTGGGTGGTTTAATCTAGATAAATTTCATGTAAACAGTTCTAATAATATTGTCATGATTTTGTTTGTTTGTTGCTGCTGTTTTGGATAGAGGTGTGGATTTAGTCATTCCTTTGCAGTGCTTGCAGCCTATCTTTTATAACATTGTGCTAGCACCTGAGATCGGAAAAAGTAGAAACTTGACTCAAAACAAAAAATGAAACTGACTAAAGAGGTCTAGTTTAATTGTACAGCTGTCTAAAATGAAAAAGTAAACTTAAGTTGTAAAATAAAATTTAGAATTTTAAAATCCTTTGTTTTAATAATCTAGTGATGTCAAGAAGAGAGAATACTGGATTAGGAATCAGAAGACCTGTGCTCTGTTCCCAGCCCTGCCACTGACCTGCTCTGTCACCTTAGTCAAGTCACCGCGCCGTTTTCCCCTCCTACCCTTGTTTTGTCTATTTAATGTGTAAACTCTTTGGAGCAGGGACTCTGTTACTCTGTGCTTGTACTGTGCTTGTATTAGCTCCATTGTTGGTTTAGACTTCTAAACGCTACCTTAATATAAAAATTAAATAATAATCCATCAGAACAGCGACAGTAGGTATATTATTTTAAAATGTAATTTTTTTAAGGACCACTTGTCTTTTTAAAGGGTACATCTTTTTTTTTTTTTTTTTTTTAAAAGATCTTTATGTATCTATCATGTGGCCATTGTTCAATGCTTTGTTTGTACTTTTCAGGCCATTCTTTGTGCTGCCCCCTATTCATGGAATTGACCTGCCAATCCTAGGGCCTGATTCAAAATCCATTGAAGTCAAGACTTCTGTTGACTTCAATGGGATTTGGATTAGGTTGTAAGTGCAACAGGTATTCAGCATCTACTCACTACTTCCTCATGGCCCACACACCCCACCCCTCGCCTTCTCCATTGCAACTTTTAAGAGAAGAGGGAGGAACATACACAAAAACAACCCATTCAAAATATGCCAAATTAATCACTTTCTCCATTTCGCTGTGCATCTGGTCTTATCTGCATCTGTATTTTAGATGCTGAATTCTTCAGATAGCTACTGCTTTTATCTTTGTCTCGTGCAGTGACAAGCACCTGGTCAGCCCTTAACTACCATTAATATTATTAATAATTATATATGCTACAGAAACTAGATTAGTACTTTAAATCTATAATTGAACAAAGTAATGACGCCTATACTTTTCAGATTCAAATTCATTTACTGTTTGGGGAGAGGTGAGACTGAACATGGGTATGTTTTATGATCGATAAAAAGAACCTCAATGGAAAACTTAAAAGTAGAGACTTTTTTAAAATCAGAAAATTGCTTTCCAGTTAGTGGGTCACTGACACAAAATGTGACAGATAGCGCTGTTATTCGTTTACAAATAAGATAGCGTTCTTCTCCCAATAAATAAACTGATGAGTTATTTGACACACACAAGGTGGCTAAGCTCGAAAGCTTGTCTCTCTCACCAACAGAAGTTTGTCCAGTGAAAAATATTACCTCACCCACCTTGTCTCCCTAAATACTGGGACCAACATGGCTACAACAACACTGCAAACAAAAAAAATATTTAAATCATGATAGAGTCTGTTTAGGGAAACCATTCCTAAACATCTAAAGTGAAATCCTGGCCTCATTGAAGTCAGTGTGGGTTTTGCCATTGACTTCAGTGTGGCCAGGATTTCACTCACAGGTTTCTTTCGAAGGCTAAATACACAAATTCCATAATTTGGGCATGATTATCCTGCCAAGCTGCACTCCAGGTCAAGTATGAGGGGCACTATGGCTGGTGCAGCAGCTGGGAAGGGGCTGTGTTGTAGCTTCTTTTGCTTGCCTGTGGTGCAGGCTACTTTTTGCCAGAGAAGTGTTTCCTGTGGAATTTTCCTCCCAGTTACATTGGTCTGATGCCCAGTATTTGCCTATGAATCAGTGACAAGTGAAGTTCAGATATCTCACAGTTCATCATGTTCTCATAAAATACTCCAACTCCCCAAAATACCCTACCAAACCTCTCCAAACAAAACACGCCACTTGTTCCCCCCAAAGTCCCAGTCTTATTAAAATATAATTTTTTTAAACACGTCTTTAGGACTGTATCTAAAGTAAAGTGTGGCATATAATGTATACATTCAGGTGTGGTGTAGATTAACACTTGTTTGGAATGGTGTGTGCGTCCACTTGTAAGTGATGTGACCATCTCAAATACGTGCTGGTTATTCCTCTATTCTGCACCACTTCATGGTGTATTCTCTTTTTGTATATCTAAGATATATATAATCACCTGCTCTAGTTTAAAAAAATTGCACTGTTTCTGTCACTACAACTTCTTTTTGTTTATTAAGACTTCAGAGATACAAACCAGTAGTTCAGTAATTGCTTTCTTGAATCTGCCTTTAATAATTACATTTAGTAAAGCTGTATCGAAAATTAGAAAGGTACAGACTAATGGAAAACTAGATTTTTCACTGAATTAGAAAGCAAGACAATCCATATATTGACAACATTTCAAGTTGAAACAGATCAAGAAAACTGTTTTGGACTGTCTGTGCAAAGAGGCAAACATAGGCCTGATGTGCAATGGCATCTGCATTTTCTAGAAGCAGAGAAACTGTAAGAGATTTCATGTAAACAGGTATCTTGAGAAGGGACAATACAAATCCGATTTGGATACAAGTCATTTGAATTTTTTAAGTCTGAATTTTGTCTTTGGCACTAACAAAGAAGCTAGAAAGTAAAGAATTGTGTTAATGAAGTGGAAATATCTTTAAATGAAAAAACACATTTGGGGCCAGATGTTGGACTGAACAAAAACATCCAGAAAAATCAGTAGGAAAAATGTTGGCTCGGACTGGCCTCACAGTGATTCCATCATGACAGCAGTGTAAGACAATCTACATTAGATAGGTGGAATAGAAAAGAATATTTGGGTATTGGTTTAGTTATTACCGTGACACAATGCTTCTCCCCCCCCAAAAATGTTTTAGGGACTCTTAAACAAAAAAACACCTGAAGATTTTCAGATGTATATGTCATTATTTCCCTAATGAAATGTTTTACATATATGTTTCATAAGGTGTTAAATATCTACATTCTTCTTGGTACATGCAAGCAATCTCACTCGCGACTGAGTGTTAACCACTTAGTATATGGATACTCATAGCAGTTGTGTCTTGTAGTGATTTGAAGCGTAAGGTGTAAACAGATCCTCCAGGTATTTGTGGACAGTGGTTGAAGTCACTTCTTGAGGTTATTTGCTTGTCCTTATAAAATTACTGTTTAGTTTCTTAATTAGTTTGTTTTCAGGGACAATATAAAGGCATTTAATACTTTAAAAAATATTTTTGATGTGGGTTTTTTGTTAATTCTGCTTATTCATAAATATTATTTTGCATTTGAAGTAGCTATCTTTATCTGCCTTTCTTTTTTATTAAAGAGTGAACTGCTGTGATGATGATGGAATTGTCTTTGATGTATTTGAATGGAGACTCAGGTTTATCTAAAAAAGCAACTACAATGCAGGAGGCAGCAGTGTCAGTTTCTCCACATTGCTCTTGGCTTGGAGGACCATATGTCACTAGAGCATTTACTCTCCTGGCTCTCTTTGGTCTCTGATAAGGCTGTCAACCAGTGTGCCAGTTGTGGTGGTGGTCTTTGTGATGTCCTTATTTTTCCACAGAGAAATAGATTGAAGTTGGGGCAGGTCAAAAATTTTCCATGAGTTCTTTCTTTCTCAAAAATATTTTGGTTTTTGACTTTCAAATTTTTCGTGTGTGGAAAGTGGCCTTGTTTTCTCAAAAAAATTCTCAGCCAAAATAGTTTTGGCTTTTGACAGTTTTTGGTCAAAAAACTAAGTTTTCATTTTAGCGGGTTTCTATTTTTGGATGAAAAATTGGAAACTTTCTGCTAAAAATTTTGATTAAAAGTATATATTTGTCTTCATCAGCATTTTCTGTGGGAGGAGAAAACAGTTTTCCAACCATCTTTAATTGAGACCACCCATCTCCTCTTAGACACCAAACATCTGTTGAATGGTAACAGTTTGTCACTGCTGAACCTTGCTGGATTTGACCCACTGATCTAGAAATGAAAGGCTCTACAATCCATTGCCAGTCCACTGCAACATCTACCTGCTATTAAAATAGGTTTTTACAAACTACATATTTTGTGGAGTGTTGTACTGATGTAGTTGAAGACACTTTATAGTCCCACTATGTTAAGAGATAATTAGAGATTAACAACTCTCTAAAGCCAAACCAGTCCTATCTTTTCTCAAACCCTTTTGTTAACAGTATTCTCATGTCACAGTAGTAGCAACCACAGAGAAGTGTTATACCTTCCCCCAAGATCATTTAAACAGGATACAAATTACTGTTAGAGTTGTTATTTTCATCTCTACTGTGCTACTGTGGTTTAGCGTGGAGAGAGATAACTGGCAAGTTTTTAGAAAAAAGTCAGGAGCTGAAAAAGTTAACTTGTTATGTAGAAATGAAAAAAAGAAATCTGCAGTGTGGTTTCTTTTAGTTTTTCATCCATACAGTGTACTAAATTGGGTCATTTTATTTCTTCTGACCTTACAGAATAATGGGAGAAATTAATTCCAATTGGATATCTAGTAAAAGTACAGATACATTCAGTATTACCCTATAAATGCAGTGAGAAAAAAGTTATGACCAAAATGACATTTTTTTCTCCTTGTACAAAATTTTAAGAATGCCTTAAATATAAATAGTATTGATTTTCAATAGTGTAGCATCTGAACATATGTCATCACATCTTGGAAAACAGTAGTTAAAATAACCACCTCGGAAGTGGTTCATGATTTTGCAAGTCGACACTTTTTCTTGAGACCATTGTTCTTCTGTGATAGCAGAGGTACAAATTACCTGATTATGATACATCATGTAACGTAGAGTTTCTTTGTTTGTGGGAGAGTCAATACAAAATCTCTTGGAACAGCTCTTTTTCTCCCTTTTAACATGCCCGAAAAGAAGAAGAGATTGGAAAATGCTGAATCCACATGTAGAACGACAGTAATTCATGCTGTAGAGCTGTTTTGTCAGGGCTCTAACTTTAAACCTGCAAGGCTCTAGCACTGACACATCTGTCCAGCTTTGGAAGAGATAATAATGATATGGGTTCTTTGAACCTAGGATATATACGAAAGGAGATTATGCCTTTCTTTTTAATAGAAATTACATAAAAAACACCTACATTGCAGTGTCAAACAGAAGGTAGGAAATGCCAATATTAAGGATGCACATAGTATCTGATTCTTTCACAAACATTAATTAATTAATCTTTACAGTTCTTCTGTGAATTATGTGGTGGCATTATCCCTGTTTTACAGATAAGGATCTGGGACACAGAGGTTAAGGCCAAAATTTTCAAGTGCCCCCTAATTTTGGGTGTCCATCTTAAGAGACAAAGGGCTTGATTTTACTTTTCATAGCTTCATTTTCATAGCTCTTAGTTCCAAGCATAGTGTATTCAGCACTTCTTCAGATCAGGCCCTAGCTGTCTCAAGTTGGTCACATAGAAAATGAGGAACACACACAGTGACCACTTATGAAAAGATTGGGATAAGTGATTGCCAAGTATAAAATAGAACTTTTGTGGTAAATTCAGGGGCTGAATCCAGTTCTCCAGTTTGACATTCAGTTGCCTTAGTCATGAGATCATTCTTTTTCTACCTGCAGTCCCCTGCCTTGTTCACTGCGCACCTTTCAACTTCTGCAACAACTGAGACAAGGTCTTGCAGACAGAAGCCTCCTTAATTGCACAGTGCTGAGCACCATCCTGTGCACTGAATGAGGCAGGGATCCTGTGGAAAAAATAGTGTGTGATCAAGTAATTAAATAAATATTGTATAATAATATATATGCACAAGGGAGGGCTGAATTAAGGTTGCACAGGCCACTTTAATTCTGATATTTCCTAACCTTTGAGTGCTTGAATTTGAAACCATAATGTTCTTTTAATATTTTATGAATGTAATCTCCTAAAAAAAATTAAAAGGCAAACTGAAAAAAGTAGAAATTCCATCATGTGGAATCATGTTGACCCCGACACAGGTCATCAGCAGGATTGAAGCTTTTTAGATCCACAGCATAGAATCATAGAATCACAGAATATCAGGGTTGGAAGGGACCTCAGGAGGTCATCTAGTCCAACCCCCTGCTCAAAGCAGGACCAATCCCCAATCAAATCATCCCAGCCAAGGCTTTGTCAAGCCTGACCTTAAAAACTTCCAAGGAAGGAGATTCTATCACCTCCCTAGGTAACGCATTCCAGTGTTTCACCACCCTCCTAGTGAAAAAGTTTTTCCTAATATCCAACCTAAACCTCCCCCACTGCAACTTGAAACCATTACTCCTTGTCCTGTCCTCTTCTACCACTGAGAATAGTCTAGAACCATCCTCTCTGGAACCACCTCTCAGGTAGTTGAAAGCAGCTATCAAATCCCCCCTCAGTCTTCTCTTCTGCAGACTAAACAATCCCAGTTCCCTCAGCCTCTCCTCATAAGTCATGTGTTCCAGACCCCTAATCATTTTTGTTGCCCTTCGCTGGACTCTCTCCAATTTATCCACATCCTTCTTGTAGTATGGGGCCCAAAACTGGACACAGTACTCCAGATGAGGCCTCACCAATGTCGAATAGAGGGGAACGATCACGTCCCTCGATCTGCTCGCTATGCCCCTACTTATACATCCCAAAATGCCATTGGCCTTCTTGGCAACAAGGGCACACTGCTGACTCATATCCAGCTTCTCGTCCACTGTAACCCCTAGGTCCTTTTCCGCAGAACTGCTGCCTAGCCATTCGGTCCCTAGTCTGTAGCTGTGCATTGGGTTCTTCCGTCCTAAGTGCAGGACCCTGCACTTATCCTTATTGAACCGCATCAGGTTTCTTTTGGCCCAATCCTCCAATTTGTCTAGGTCCCTCTGAATCCTATCCCTGCCCTCCAGCGTATCTACCACTCCTCCCAGTTTAGTATCATCCGCAAATTTGCTGAGAGTGCAATCCACACCATCCTCCAGATCATTTATGAAGATATGAAGATGAACAAAACCGGCCCCAGGACCGACCCCTGGGGCACTCCACTTGAAAAGAGTGACTTTACTTAATCTCCTCCTGCCTTAAATGCCCTTCTCCATAATAGGAGGGGGAACTGCAATCCAATGATAGCCAGTGAGGGCATCCTTCTGAAATAAACACCAGTTGTAACAAATGGAACTCTCAATATGACATCAGAACTGGCTTCATTATATTTCTGTCCTTGTGTGGACATCTATCACTTGATTTAACAGGATTACTGCTAGCAATAGTAGGCTATCATCTTCCAGCCTGCCCTCTGCTACTCTTCTCCTGTAGTGTCACTCCCACATGTCCCCAGGTGTGTCACTCTTTCTTCTCTGTTTGTATTCTCCCACAGTCTATACCTCCTACCCTGTTCCTGTCCTCCTCTTCCCATTCCTTGCTCCTTGGTGTTCAAGAAAGTTAGGCTGCTTTCTCCTCCTCCTCCCTGCCAAGGTGGCAGAGGAAGGAGCGTGTACTGGGGGCACATAGGAGACGGTTTCTCTACTCTCAGTTCTGGTGCCTAGCATCTGAGCGGCTCCTGGTGTCCAGATGATGCAGTTACTGGGGAAAGTGCTACTCAGCCCCTGCAGCTCTCGAATGAAGCATACTCAGCTGCTTTGTGGGGACAACATATGCTCGGTCCAGTCAGCATGTGGGAGCTGTACTGTGGGGATGGATCATACTTAGTGCAGACAGAATCTTTGGAGAACAATGCTACCAGCGTCTAACAAACCTCTACTGAGCATATGCAAACTGTGATTTTTCAGAGGCTTGTGCTGTGGCTAAATTTGGGTGGATTTTCACGCAAAAAGCACATCCCTAACACCAGGGTAATTCCACCCTTCCACCCCCAAAGTCTCTGCTCCAAAGCCTGGTCTTGAGAACATGGTTGTAAGAATTTTTTAACATGGGCAAAACAATGTATTTATCTCTAACTGTGTTCTTAGGAATGGCTGAACTGTTTTAGCAGAAACTTTCCAAAAATGTTTAAGTCTGAGTCAGTCAGCCAGCATGGAAAATTTAAGCCCAAATTGTTAAAGCTTGGAAAAGTTACCAGCAACTGAAAATAGGGTCTTATAATGGAAAATGTTATATAATCTCAATTATATACAATACTACCAGCCCCACATGTAATACATTTTATTAAATTAACTCAGTATTTCAAACGTAATTATCAAGATGTCTAAGTTAGTTAAAAATAGCAATACCATGTTTGGACTGGACCAGACCAAGGTGTCAAGGGAATGAAGTGACAGAGAAGGAGAATGTGATGGGTAGGAGACTGTGAGGGATAAGGGAAGGAAATACGGACATATGAACATAGTGGAGTGGCAAGAGACTGCTTGAGTTAGAGCAGCTGCCTATCCTGTCTATGGAGGAAGAGGAATAGTGGCGGATAGAATGGCAGCTCCCCTCTCTCCAGGGGATAACACAAGGCAAGTTGAGTTCCCACCAAGCAGTGAACAGCTTTTGTGTGTGTATTCAAAGTTGATTCATCTAAACAGCACAACTGCTGTGTGGACTTGATACTCCTGCTTACTCAGAAGGAGATTGTTATATCTCAATAATAAGGCCTTTGTAATTACAAAGACAATATCTTTTTATTAATTCATGGCAATGTTTCATGCAGATAAAAGTTAGAAAAGCTTGTCTTTTTCTACAAAAGCCAAGAGAAAGACGAAAACATCGAGGTTCAAATGTGGTTTGTGTAGGTGGGATGTTGTTTTCCATGAAGTTAATGAGCCAGATGAGAGAGACCCATGAAACTTGGAAGTATGGGAATGAGGGCAGAACAGCTGTTCATGTTATTTGTCCTTATTTCTGTTTCTAGAAATGCTGGCCAACATTTTCAAATATGGGTGCCTAAAGTTTTGAGCCTAAATCCATATTTGTGCATCTAAAGAAGTGATCTAATATCTGGAGGTATTGAGCATCCTCATCTCTCAAAGGAAATTGCTCAGAACCTCCCAAAACCAGGTCACTTCTTTAAATCCATAAAGATTAATTTAGGAACCTAACTTTAGGAACTTAATTTTGAACGTTTTGGATACTGTCTTCTCACAAGGCCTTCCTTTGAAATTTTCTAGTTTTTATTTTTCTCATTATTATTTTTAGAGAACTCAAGCCATATTGAAAGAAGCAATCTTATTTTTTTAATTTGTTTTCCTGTAGCTTATACCTATGATAGAGTGGTGTCTTTTGGTTTTTGTTATTTTGAGAATGTGGCAGGTGAAGATTTTATGCTTATGACTGATATCTTTTGACTTTGACACTTCCAGATAGCATTTGAAGAGACGGGTGTGTTTTATTATCTGCAATTCCAGCGACAGGCAGCAATAAAACATACAGCAGAGTTTTTCATTCATCTGTTGCTTGTCACTTGGGCCAGCTGTGTGCACATTTTTCTTTGATTTCAACAGTGATTCAGCATCAGAGCTGATCATAACATATTTAAAACTACATGTTGAAATGTGGTGGTGGTGCAATACTTAACATGATTTAATTTACATCTTTGCATTTAGTTACACAGTACTTGCCTTTGTAGCTGAGTCACCAAGGGTACATCTACACTGCAATATGACTGGCCCAGGTCAGCTGACTTGGGTTTGTGGGGCTTGGGCTGCAGGGCTGAAAATTGCTTTGTAGAGTTTTTGGCTGGGGCTGCAGACCCTGGGACCTGGCCTGAACATGTCCACAGCAATTTTACACTCCCACAGCCCAAGTCCCACAAGCCTGAATCAGCTGACTTGGGCCAGCTGCAGGTCTTTAATTGCTGTGTAGACGTACCTCAGGAGGGCAGTTACAAATTAAAGTAATTTTCACTAAATCAGTTTTAGCAGTCTTCAAAATTATAAAGTGTGCACCAGTCTCTGATGGGTCATACCTCTGATAGGGCATTCATTCCCACACCATAGAATTGCTGAAATGACACTTGAATTGCACATCCTGTAGTGCAAAGTCATTATTTTAATATTTCAGCTGATTTTGAAAATATGGCCTTATTATAACTGCACTAACTGGAATCCTGACAAGCCATTCACGTTTTCCCTTTTTCTAGGAGACTGGGTGTGTGTGTGTGTATGTGTGTGTATGTGTACACACCACATTCTCAGCTGGCATTAACTCCACTAAAGTCAATGGTGTTATGCCAGAAGAGAGTTTGGTCCATCTATTTAATATGCCTTGTATTTTGGCTCTATACCTTATTCATAAGAAAATGTTTTCCCTCTCCTCCCTCCTAACTTTCCACCACATTCACATTTTGTGGAACCAAATCAGTCTTCATTTGTACTTGGATCGGAATCCTTATTCTCCACTAACATGGAGTTCATCTTGCACTCTTAGGCCAGGTCTATGCTATGTATGACAGTCTGCCAGCATGCCTGTGTTGGTGAGGGGTGTGAAGAGGTGATCCCTGACAGACATAGCTATGCTGGCAAAAACCCTTAGTGTAGTTATAATGACTCAAGTGAGCTTATACCAGTATAGTTTATCTCACTCAGTGGGGGCTGGAGTAAGTGCTTTACTGGTATAGTATACTGGTATTCCTGTGCCAGGAAAGTGCTCCCAGTGTAAACCTGGCCTTAGTCACAAATGACAGGTGGTTATATAGTTTGGGCCCATTCCCCAATTAGATGTTATATAGTTTGGGCCCATTTCCCTGCTACTCTCCTTGCTATTTATGCAACTTCCAGTGTTTCTCCTGCCTTGACAAAAGACTGTCATGGAAATGAGTGTTTATTCAATTTATTCTATTCCCTGAAATCTGCTTCCCCCTCCCCCCTCCCCCCCCCCCCCCCCCCAAAAAAAAAAAAAAAGAAATACTTAGTTTACCATAGTGGGGTCTTTCTCTCTTCACTGTGCCAGTAATCTGTTTCAGGACTTTCCCTCAGTAGAGGTGGGTTCCTTTCCAAGTATTGGGAGTAAGAATGAAACTGTCTGGCCCCTAACAACAGAACAGCACTTTGGAGCCATTTCTTTATCCCACTCTGGGTTGCTCAGAAGAGGTTAACCTGACAAATTGAACCTTTTTGTGGGGTGCAGGGCTTTACTCAATCGATGTAGCTCAGCCTCGTTCCAAAATCAGATGACAGTGCTTGAACTGGTGATATCTGATGGAGGAGAGAGGAATGGAGATATTATCTAGTAGCAGAGATTATTCATTCCATAATTACAAAGTGCAGACAAACATTTAAGTAAATAATACAGAGAACCTGTACAAGTTAATTGCTTAAAAAGTGCCTAAAAACAACACTGTGCCTCCTGTCTGCTCTTCTGTCCTACTGATGAAAGGGAGACTTATGAGTCTTCCACTCTGGAAGCTGAGAGCCCAGACTGCTCCCAATATTTTATTGCTGAAGGTTTTCCAAACCCACAAAAGCATTTTAAAAAAAAGCCCCTTCACTAGTCAGATCCTGAGTGTTAAGAAAGAATCTGGGGAAACTTCCTATGCTGGAAGATGAAGAGGAGTTAGAGAAGGCACTACTGGTATGTCCTAGAGCATCACATAGTCTTTTAGATAACCTGGGCCCAGGCAATGGGACATCTTGGTTAGGAACCAAGACGTTGATTCAGTGTGCTGTGGGAAACCAGTGTAGAGAGCAGCGAACAAGTTTAATGTTCTGAGTAGCCTGTATTGCTGAAGAGACATGATGCAGCATCCTGTACCAGGAGTGTCCTAAGAACAGAAAGCTTTGTGCTCAGGTGCATGGCATTGCTGTGATCCAACCAAGAGGTGACAAAGGCCTAAATAACTGAGGCCAGGTCGTCATCCACAAGCATGGGAAGGAGTCTCCTAGCCAACTAGAGATGACAGAAAGCACTACTTGCAGGTGTTGCTGTGTGAGGTAATCCTTGGTTCAGGATATATAATAGAATCATCTGCAGAGAAACTGACTGCAATGTGGAATAAGTGCAGTACTCTTGTACGTCTTGCTTGAAATAAACCTGCAGTACCTGTAGCTTCCAGCTTGCTCACCCAATGATTCTGAAGAAGTAAAAACACTTAAGGAAAAACTACAGTTAGCATAGGTTTGTTAGCATTCAGACTGTAGAGTATTAATGAAGAAGTCTGGGAAATATATTATGTACATATGCATCTAAGAGTATAACACAAGTGTTTATTTGGGGCATAATAAAGAAAAAATGCTGTTCCTTTATAGGAGTGCTGGGATCTGAAAATACACTTTGTCTAAGTTTTTCAAAAATGATTCCAAAAGTAAAGCGCCTCAATTAATATTTAGATGCCTGTATATTGATTTAGGAGTCTGACATTAGGCACTCATTTTAAAAAAATCTTTCCCAGTTTGATTTTTGGTACTGTCATAACCAATTCCTGCAGATCCCAAAGTTGACTGCAATGCGGGAATTTCATGTTTTATTTTTGGAGGACACATTACAAATTAACTATACTGCCATCAAATAACCCTTATTTTGTTTGTGTTGTCTTTAGTCAGCTGGTGCTTTTACCTTTCTCTCTTACCATCACATCAGCAAGTCAGAACAATCACCAACCCTTCCATTGTGGCTTCCAGGTCCAGAATGAATTGGGAAAGCATTTAAGCTCATGCCAAACGATGCTTGGAATGTTCATGCATGGGTGCATCCATGAAGCTGTCTTGAACATCTCTTAAGGTTCTAATGCACACAGAACACCGCTCTCAGTGTTCAGTTAGACAGGAATATGGAGGGTTGACACCCGCACTTTTTCTTGGCAGGCTGACATACTACTCTAGCACTGCTCTAGCACAGCTCAAACACAAGAAGAATTGCTGCACCACCTGTATGGTGATTTGGCCAGCAAAGTTCACCACACATGGAAAGGCAACAGGGGGAGCTATGGGCTGGTGGTATAAGGGAGAACGCAGTGAAGCAGTAATTTCCCCCTACACTTGATTGGGTTCTCTTGCTCCTGGCTGTGTTTGCTGGAGGTGATTGAAAAGCTGGATAAACCGCCAAATGGTTCCCATGCTCCTGCACAGAGGAAAAAAGAGGAAGCCCATTTCCTCCCACTTTCATGGGGAAGGAGAGCCATTCTTTCCCTTCCTGACAACCTCACAGCCACCCTTGGCCAGAGAGTGGCAGAAGGGAAAGGATAGAAAATGGGGGAAGAGGAAGAAAGAGAATCAGAGAGGAACTAAGGGAAAAATTCGAAGAGGAAAGGAGCAAAATGTTGATGAGAAGGAAAACAAAGGAAAGATTGAACGGCAGAGGGAAGATGGACAGATGAAAGAAAAAAAACTAATGAAGAGGAAAAGAGGCAAAAAAAATGGTTTGAAGTGCAAGATGGAAGGTGAGAATGAGAAGGGAATTTTTAAAAAATGTACAAAATCAGTGAGTCGCAACAGATGCATCTTTAAGGTTAGTTCACTTTATTTATTCAAGTTTTTGTATTTATTGTGTTTCATAAATGGAAAGAGGAAGGCTTATGTTCCGGGAGGAGACAGAGAACCTTCTAGTCAACTGCAAGCCTATTGGTTATGAAATCAGGTAGCGGGCTTACTGGGTTAACCATAAGGCCTATGAATTAAAATAGATATAATGACCAATTCGCTATTGACTCTGCTCAAGCTAGTCTGGAGCTCATATGAGTCAGTTGTTCAAGTGCGGGAGACTGAAAATCCCTTCTTTCTCCAAAACATTTGTCTCTACCATCTTTATCTTTTAAATGCTCTAGTTCCACATGCAAGCCAAAAGAGCTAGGCACAACATTATAGATGAAGGGCAGACCCCAGTGCAAACATCAAGTATTTTAATTACACGGATTCACAGAAGCATAGAGGTAAGAGCACTGTAAATCCACTGAGGTGGTAAAGATTCTGGGATTTACTGATTTTTTTAAAAAATTGCTGTCTGTGCAGACTTTGCCCAGAAGTGTCAAGAATGGATTTAGCTAATGGAGTTCAAGTACTGGTTGAGCTCCTCCAGATTTCTGGGCACTGAAGTCAAAACAGTTGACATATTTCTAAAGATGGCAGCAAAGCTAGCACTCTAATGGCCAGAAGATGCAGTACTACGTAAAGTATTGCTTTCTGCTTTCCTTCATCTATGAAAAGAGAGGATGGTACCATTACTGGAAGAAGTTTCTAAAACACATCTTAATATCCTTTGTGAATTACATACATGAACCACCCTCCTGTGACTTTCATCTGCTGTGCACTGAATCACTTGGACCTGAACTTTACTTGAAGGCTCAGTCTTGGTCAGAAGCCTATCATGATATATGTAGAATGTTCTTGATCTTCTTCCTCTCTAATAGAGGAAACTAATTGTTGTTTAGTTCAGCAGGATTTAAAACACATGATGAGAACACTGCACTTACATAAACTCTAATAAAGGAATGTAAAGTTGATGCAATTCAGAATTTTTTGTTGAAAAAAACTGAGCACCCATGCTTAGCAAAATCCTTGACAGTCTAATCTAGAGAGTTTCCAAAAAGTCATCAAACTGTCCAAAGTGAGGAAAAGATAAGTCAGATGGTCTGGAAGCAAAAGAGTACTTCTAACTACAATGAGAGTACCCGTACTCCACCCAGCTAGCTTCAGGGAATCCCATTCTGCATCATGGAGACACTAATTGGACCAGAGCAAGTGTTTTTCTTATACTTGACTGCTGGAAATCTCTTAGACATTCCAAAAGTTCCCTAGTGGCACAGAAACTGGAAGTTTGTAAACAGCAAGGTCAGGTGATGTTGCCAGGGACTCATTTAGAAAAATGCAACACAGCCGCTCATAGCCTTCAAAAAGGTCATCGGTAGGTACCATTGAATCTACCATGGCAGATTTTGAGTAAATGAAATAACATGAGTGTCTTAGTTGCAGGGCTAGTCTGCTGCACATTTGACTCCTCTCTGGTCTTTCTAAGTGCACCCCATCCTGGTGGTAGGCCTCTTGCCTTCACCTGTTGTGGGGTGGAATCCCATGCCCAGGGCAACAGCACCCTGTGTGTCAACCATAAATACTCAGCAGGCCTGACTGGGTTTGATGCCTGGAAGTCTTTCTTCAACTCTTTACAATAAGGGTAAATCTCATCTGTGTAGGAAATGAAATTTCCTTGGGGTTTTGTTCTGAAACCGTGGAATGAACTCCCCAAGGAACTAAGGATAATCACAGATCTCACCACCTTGCGCTCCAAGTGCAAGATGCACTTCTTTGATCTAATTACATATTAACGTATATTAAAAAACAAGCTAACAAAATACAGAGCAAAATAAAAACAAACAAAAACACCTCCCACCTTACTAAAACAAGATACTCCACTGCACACATTTCTCCTCTTAGGGAGGGAGGGAGAGAACAAACATAGGACAATTGTTAATCACATCATTTAATGCACTACTGGAAAATGCTCAGATACCACAGTAATCAGCACTGAGAATAGAATAGTAGTGGCCAAAAAGAGAGTGTATCTGAAATCTGTGTAACTCACTTTCAGGGCTCTGCCTAGCTGGAATTGATTTTCATAAATTGCTGTAACTGAGGTCTGATTTGGAAAAACATTTATCTGAAGTTATGATGCTATTATTTATCTTACTCATTATGTACTGAGTTTTAAGAAAAGCAAAATGCATACTGGCTAAATGGGCAGAGAAATCTCGTTTGGAAATACCTGTAATCTCTTGTTTTGAAATGGGATACCTAATAAAATCAGCACACGCATCAGAAAAGTAGAAGACCTCTCAATCTGTTAATTCAATAAACATCATCTGAAATTGGTTTCTGTACAATTTGAAATAAACCCTGCCTATCACTACTTCTGACAGACCTAAGTGAAGATTGCTGTGTCATTATAGATCTGAGTATAGTAGGGCTTGAAAGAGGCAGAAGTGAGTAACTCTTTGAAAGGGCATTTCTTTAAATTTGAAGTTGTACTGGTTATTCATAAAGCCACAAAGGAATGAACAGATGTTTGTTTTCTATTCTATGTCATTTGGCTCTGAAATAGTTCATTATTTTCCACAAACATTTACATCATTTTGAAGATCATTATGAAAGTATTGCAAGACGCATACTTTTAGTATCTCTCATCAGATAGGGTTGCCAACTTTCTAATTGTACAAACACTGAACACCTCTGCCCCGTCCCTTTTCTGATGCTCACTGCATCCCCTTCCCTCCGTCGCTCGCTCTCCCCCACCCTCACTCGTTTTCACCGGGTTGGAGGGCTCTGGGGTAGGGCTGGAGCTGAGGGGTTCAGTGTGCAGGAGGTGTGCAGGCTCCAGGTGGGGGTGTGCATTCAGGGGTGGGGCTAGGGATGAGGGGTTTGGGTGAAGGAGGGGACTCAGGACCAGGGCAGGTGATTGGGGTGTGGGGTCCTAGCAGCACTTACTGCGGTTCCCAGGAAGCGGCCGCCAGGTCCCTGCAGCCCCTAAGTGCATTGGTGGCCAGAGAGGCTCCACATCCTGCCCTCATGCCTGCAGGCGCTGCCCCTGCAGCTCACATTGGTCACGGTTCCTGGCCAGTGGGAGCTGCGGAGCCAGCACCCAGGGCGGGGCAGTGCGTGGAGCCTCCCTGGCTGCCCATGTGCCTAGGGAGTGCAAGGACCTGGGAGCTGCGCGGAGCTAGAGCAGGCAGGGAGCCTGCCTTAGCCCCAGGCCCCTGCTGTGTCGTTGACCGGATTTTTAACTGCCCAGTCGGCCGTGCATTCCGATCAAAAACCAGACGCCTGGCAATCCTATCATCAGAGCAATTTAACCACAGGAATAATTTGGAAATTATTCCAAACAAGAGTTCAGTGTTTGCCTCACCTGCTCAATTTGTAATACAGAATTTAGAATCCTTACTCTAAAAGCACTTTGAGACCTATAGTCTCAGCTTATTCATTATTATTGTTGTTTACATTTGGTTCTAAGGATCTTGACAAAAAGGTGACTGCCGTGTCAACTGGATTTTAAATGGAAGGCATCTGTGCAACATTTGTGCTTTTCATAAAGAAAAACAGCAAAAGTGTCAGATCTTGTAGCATCTTAGTTTGGCTGTATTTCCATCGTCTGCATTACCTTGGCAAGCAGAAGCTTTGTAATTAGGAGAGCCAAGTAAGTTATTTTTCAGGAAATGACAGAGAGGTTCCTATGGGATTTATGAAGCGTGTGTTTGAAAAAGATTGGTGAAAGTGAGTGGGGGGAAAAAAGCGTGAGTGCTGGCTCTTCTATGCCAACTACCTTCTTCATGCAGTAACAATGGTAGTTCCACAGGAGACTCCCTACAGTTTCCTGCTTAATGAGAATTAATGTCTCTGGGATACCACAAGGAACATATATTGTTCTACCTCTTTCTCTCAAAGGCCATCTTTACAAAGATTGCCCCAGAGTCCTGTTTCTTTTGTACATAATCACTGCAGGTACCAGTCTGTTTTGTGGATGAGGAAGTTGATATTGGAAAAAGCATGATACAGAGAATATCCATAATTATTTTATTACACCATTGGTGTATAAGGTACTTTACAAAACACTTTTTAGACAGGTCCCTGCCTTAAAGAGATTACAGTCGAATTTGGTGTGAATACAAAATTATAGGTGGGTGAAGGAGTCTTAGATCAGTGACCTGAAGGTTAAATAAAAGAAGTGGGTTTTAAATTGAGATTTGAAGTAGAAGACATATTTGTGAATGTTTTAAATGCCAGAATATCTTAACACGTTCTTATCACAGAATTTCAGTCAGGATAGCATGATGATAGTATGGATTTGTTGAGGGAATTTTAAAGACAACAAAGCCTTCTTGTTGGATTTAGAGTTAATGACAAAAAATAATTTATTATATTGTTAGAAATAATAAGAATGTTCCTCCTGGTCAATGTCCATTGATTGCTTCATAGACTTGGGAGCGATTTGAATACATTTATTTTCCATGAATTAACAGAACAGTTTTCTGTGATATACCTCCTTGTGTTTTGATTCTGGACAAAGCAATACCATAATAAAAATAACTAATGCAAATAGTAATAAGTATTTAACCCACCCAAAAAAACAGCTGCTGTACCTGTGTGATTATTTATTTGTATTACTCTTGTGCCTAGGAGCCCCAGTTATGGACCAGGACCCATTGTACTGGGTGCTGTACCTATGTGCAGCTAGGTACATGCTAGAGCAGCCATGGAACTGCTGTTATTTATGCTGATGATTGGATCAGCCCTGGTTTGCTCCATGCAGTCTAGGTATAAAACTAACTCTGGCTCCACCCACACACCCTGCTCTTGCAGTGAGCATAGTCCAACTGAACCAGAGAAAAGGTGCCATTGTCTGAACATTAATGAAACACTAAACGTGTGGAAATCCTATTAGTGCTTCATGGACCGTGGCTGCCATTTCGTTTGTTCTGGAATTTCTTCCATATGGCCATGACAGAGGTTTAAGGTTGAGCTGCTTGAGAGCTGAATGCATTAGCTATTCCTCAGTCAAAAAGTCTGTCAGGCATGCTGAGACTTTTAAAGGGATGTATTTATTTCTGTAAGTCATACATTAAATAGTATTGGTAAGCTCAGTCCTATGTTTTGTTTCTCATTTAACAGATATATGACTTTGGTAAATTTCTCCTCAGTGCTTCTGGTTTTTGTACAACTCTCCTCATTTTGTACAAATTCTAAACCAGGATGCTACAAGTCTGTCCCTCCACTGAAAGGTTGTTTGTATAAGTTTATATAGTTTATAAAGTATTAAAGTATATGTCATACAAATCATATGAATGCATATAAACGATTCAAACTTAAAAATATTGTGCAATTTAGATATGTGTATAATACCTCTATATTTCCTCATCTTGGACAACTAAAATTTCTGTCTCAAATAGCGTATTTCCTTGCACCAAAACTAAACAGAATTTGTTATGAAACAGTAACATTGTTAATGACCTGCTAACCCCTCCAACCTGTCCATGCCTCCTCCTGTTGTGTGGAAAAGGGGGTGTCTCTGGCCGAACAAGGGATAATATGTAAATAAAACTCATGTTCACTGGTGCATAGTTAACCTGATGCAAAACCACACTTATCTCTTGTTCACTCGTATTGTAACAACCAATGATTAACTATCATTTTAGCTTTTTATTAAAGATACAGGGAAAAAAGGAAGAACAGTTAACACTTCATATTTCAAATTGTTTAAGTAAGATTAAGAATATACTTTATTCCGTTTCCTTTAGCTGTAGAAAGTTTGTAGAGGGAAAAACCCTTGTTGGGCAATTGGTATTAACTGTCCTTTTGGGGGAAAAGAAAAGAAGTTAGTTGAGATGGTGTGCAGCTGTAGTTGCTGCTGCTGTTTTGCTGTTGTAGAAGTCCAGTCCCATTTCCTTGAAGATAAAAGAAGACAAACGCACACAAAACGGGACAGAAAAGAAAATCAAAGATAGAAAATGGAGCTTCTGTCACTGTTGCAATTAAAAGTCAGCACCATCACTGCTGGAGAAACATGGGTATCGTGTTTGGTCATACCAGCCTCTATGGGGCCTGGTAAACAATCTCATGCTGTTTAGGGCAGTGGTTCTCAGCCAGGGATCCGGGGCCCCCTAGGGGACCTCAAGCAGATTTCAGGGGGGCCTCCAAGCAGGGCCAGTATTAGACTCTCTGGGGCCCAGGGCAGAAAGCCAAAGCCCTACCACATGGGTCGGAAGCCCAGGTCCCTGAGCCCTGCCACCTGGTACTGAAGCTGAAGCCTGAGCAATGTAGCTTCGTGTGGGCCCCCAGGGTATGGGGCCCTGCTAGCTACCTCCTAATGCCAGCCCTGGCTTTTATATGCAGAAAATCAGTTATTGTGGTACAAGTGGGCCGTGGAGCTTTTATCACATGTTTGGGGGGCGGGGGGGGGCTCAGAAAGAAAATGGTTGAGAACCTCTGGTTTAGGGCATTTCTTTTAGCAGTCTCAGTTGTCACAGGCTCACAGCAGTGCTGTAAAGGATGCCGTCTTGTCTGGCTAAGCCAGACTGTTGTTAGACAGAAGGCAAAAAAAAGAAGAGGAAAGAGAAGAAACATGACGGGGAAGGAAAAAGTCACAGGGGTGGGATAGGTGGGTGTAAGTACAGGAACCTAAGTTTCATTTTGCAACTATTTGACGATGTCATCAGTTTCCTCTCTCTGGCCAAGTCTGGTCAGGATGCCTTTCAGGGTCAAGATGATAAAGACCCAAAGGTGTCAAGGTAGATCCCAGAGTCCAAGAAGAGATGGAAAGGTGGTGTTTTCTCCTTCCAGTCCAGCTGTCCCACCTGCCACTCCATTTCCGTGACACCCAAATAAACAATGTCCAAAAATGGTGACAGCCATTTAGCATTAACATGAACCAATTAAAACGCGTTTTGATGCTTTCAGCTTTAAACACTTTCTCCCATTTCTGGAATCTTTTAGCTCACTGTCCTATCAACCCATTATTTGTTACCAGGAGCCTGGAAGATGTCTTATCACAGTTCTTTTAACCTATACGGTTCAGTTTGTATCAGTCCATTTGTCTCAACTTTTGTAAACAATTTTATGTAAAAAGCTGAGTTGAATTGTTGTCCAAGGTTTAAAAAAAAAAAAAGAAAGAAAAAAGGATAGAGAATAAGATGGAGAATATCTTATTGCCCTTATATAAATCCATGGTACGCCCACATCTTGAATACTGCATATAGATGTGTTCTCCTCATCTCAAAAAACATATACTGGCATTAGAAAAGGTTCAGAGAAGGACAACTAAAATAATTAGGGGTTTGGAACGGGTCCCATATGAGGAGGGATTAAAGATGCTAGGATTTTTCAGCTTGGAAAAGAGGAGACTAAGGGGGGATATGATAGAGGTATATAAAATCATGAGCGGTGTGGAGAAAGTGAATAAGGAAAAGTTATTTACTTGTTCCCATAATATAGGAACTAGGGGCCACCAAATGAAATTAATGGGCGGCAGGTTTAAAACAAATAAAAGGAAGCTCTTCTTCACACAGCACACAATCAACCTGTGGAACTCCTTGCCTGAGGAGGTTCTGAAGGCTAGGACTATAACAGGGTTTAAAAGAGAACTGAATAAATTTGTGGAGGTTAACTCCATTAATGGTTATTAACCAGGATGGGTAAGGAATGGTGTCCCTAGCTTTTGTTTGTCAGATGGTGGAGATGGATGGGAGGAGAGAAATCACTTGCGCATTACCTGTTAGGTTCACTCCCTCTGGGGCACCTGGTATTGGCCACTGTCGGTAGATAGCATACTCAGCTGGATGGACCTTTGGTCTAACCCAGCATGGCCATTCTTATATTCTTAAGTTAAAGTACAGACCTCTGATCCTTGTTCCAGTCCCATTGATTTAGATGGGAGCAGTATATAGAAGGAGTTGTTGGTATTGGACATAGTCACCTTTGTATCACCAATCAGAGGAGAGTGGTAAACACACAGTTTACTTTCACTGGTATTGGGAGAAAGGTTGGAGGGAGAAAGGGATTGTGTCACCTTGAATCTGATTTTCCATTCCTGCACTCAGTGCTCCTTGGTGTAAGCTAGAGCAATCTGAGGGCTATCTTAGCTTGCAATATGGCTGCAGTGGTCCCTCTGGGACAACTGAGAATGCAGTGAGCTGAGAGCCATTCTGACAGCTCTGCGTTGTCTGAGAAACCCCATTAATGGCCACTTTATGCTGCACCAGCGGAGTGTAATGGGGCCAATTGGGAACCAAGAATTGGGCCACTGTTCTATAAAAACTATAAAAGGGAAGCAGTTGGTGTCTTACTAATTTCTAGCTTGTATTATTATTGCATATTTTTTAAAAAATTAATTTTAAAGAGAGGTAGTTATGTAGATGTGTCTCTTACTTTGTTAGGACTTCCTACAATGAGTTCTTAATACAGTATTTGATTTAATAGATTCCAGCTCTCCCACTCCAACATTTTGATGGTGAGTTGGAGTGTCATCTTTTTTGGCAGAGATGACAATTTCAGCTGGAGAAAGATATGCATCTTATGCTCTGACTACAGATCCAGAGCTGTTCATCCCGCTCTTCGTTTTGCACAGATTAAAGTGTGTTGAACAATCACTCCTACATTAAGCTCTGTGCAAACAGCTTTGGTAATGGTTGAGCAGGCTTTTGTTGTGGTACCAGAGAGAAAGGATACATTGTATTTAGTGGCAGAATTTATGGGTTGGTAGCCTTTCACCCAGTGCCTTTAATAAAGGACACAGTAACATCACTGTAAACCTACTGTACTTATTGTCCAAGCCAAGACTAAATGTGGATCATTCACTGTAAGTATAATTTCTGTCTGTTGTAAGAGCAGCATTAGTTATCTGACTCCATGATTAATTATTACATTTTTCATTCTCAGGGCATTTAGCTGTACCTCACATATAAAAAGTGATATGTCTGTTCAGAGTTATCTGGTCAACAGAATGTGAACATTCTTACATAGAAAAGTAATTTCCTTGTACTGTTACAATTTCGTCCATAATTCTTCCGTCTTTATTTTGGCACTTTCACCTAGGTGCACCAGTTTCCTCACATTGTATTTCTGTCAGTGCCTGCAATTGCTCAGTTAAATTGTCAGACTTGTCTATATTCACTAGGTATTTTGTGTCTGTTAGGAGATTCCACCCTTCCCTTATACAAAGATTTCTCTCTCACACACACATACATCGCAAGACCCTTGTTGAAAATAGTGACACAAAACTCATCTCTGTGCTAAGATTGTGAGAAGTGATCTAGTAAATGATGATGAGATAAGATTGGAACTTCTGCAACCGCAATGAAGTAATTTAACAATCAATACTCATAAGTACAATATGTTTTTTTATTAATTCAGATGCATTTCTGCTTTATGGGCTGCTTTGCTCAAACTTTATTTTACATTTAAGCAAAATATTTAACTTGTAAACATTTGGGGATTGTTAAGACATTTATGGAAGCAGGATGAAAACTTTTATGTACTCCTACATTTGACTACTGTGGCAAATTGCCGGCACTACTATGATGGGTCTCACGCTTTCTCTTCTTGGGTGGGGGTTCAGGGCACCGTTTCTTGCCTCTGAACTGGGGTATTAACTGCCCCACTAGTGTCCGGGGGGGGGAGTGGAGAAGGAGGGGAGTGGAGAGGGAGGGACCCGGGTCTGCCCTCTCCTCCGGGTCCCAGCCCAGGGGCCTTAGGTATAGAACTAGCGGTTCCTTCCCCTGGGCTACTTCCCTCTCCTGCCCTTCAGCTTGTGGGGCTTCCAGCCCTCCCTCTGCACAAACCAGGTGTCCCTTTACCTAGGGTCTTAGTCTTCTTAGCCCACCGCAGCACTTCTCCAAACTCTTCTCTGCTTCCCTCAAAACTGCTCTCTGCTCCAACACCAATCCACTCTGTTTCAACTCCTCCAAACTGCTCTTTGCTCCAATGCCAATCCAGTTTGGAGGAGTTGAAGCAGAGTGCTCTCTGCTCCAACACCAATCCACTCTGCTTCAACTCCTCCAAACTGCTCTCTGCTCCCACACCAATCCACTCTGCTTCAACTCCTCCTCTTGTCTGATTGAAGCAGGGGGGTTTTATCATGTGACTGGCTTCAGGTGCTTTAATTGTCTTCAGGTGCTTTAATTAATTTATAGCAAACTTCCTTCCCTCTACAGGGAAGAAGGCTCCCTTCTAGCCCTCTCCTGCTGCTGCCCTCTGGCCTGGGCTTTCCTTGCTTTTTGCCCCTGCTTTCAGCTTCCTCCCCCCTTTCTTTTCTTTTTGTTGTTTTTCTGCTGTTGCTAGAGTGCTGGCCAGCTGGCTGTTACCGCCCCCCCCCCCCCGCCCTCGGAAGCCGCTGCTGCTCCAGCTGAACCCCCCCCCCCCCGAGAGAGGGGGGGCCTGCTGGCCCTCTCCCCGGAGGGGGGGAGTGAAGGGACCCAGCCCCCAGATCCAGCCGCTTGCTGTTTGTTTGCGGACCCGTCTCCGGCCGAGAAAATTTCTTATCATCTGCTCCGGCATCCCTGGAATGTTGCAGCTGCAAAAAGGAAAGCCCAGAACAGATAGGGAAAAAGCCGTCTACCGGAGGAACACCGCCTGGGGAATCTACAAATCGCCGTGGAGGGGGCCCAAGACTGAGTAACTTTCGAACTGTGCTCTCGTGTAGGGGGAGGCCTTGACTGTGTCTTAACTGTGTTTGTAGGATACAGGGGGTGTGGCACGGAGCTACCCCCCCATCCATCTGTGTCCTCCCAACCCCCACACTACCATCTTCACAACTGCCTCCTCCACCATCTTTGCTGGCTGTTTAACATCTGCCTCTGGACTTAGCCGCTCGCCCTGATTCCACCATGTGAGCCAGAAGCACCAGCCAACCAAACAGGACTCTCTGGACAAGCGTACGTTGGTTCATGTGCCCCCCCCAAACTGTCCATCCCACAGCCTGTCCCTTTTTACCTGACCCCAACTCCTGTTAACCACCTGCCACCGCCCCCGCTGGGGCATCGGCAGTGGAGGGCACCGGGGTGACCTCCGCTGCTACCATGCCCACCGCCTCCCCAGACTCTAGGGGAGCCCCCGCAGCCGGCGGGAAAGGCCAGGGCAAGAAGAAGGGGAAGGGACTCGCTAAAACCACCAGGCCCTCCATGGCAGGGGCCACTCCCACTGCTGCAGCCGCGCCACCGACCACAGCATCCTTCCCCACTGCCCCCTCCACCAGCTCTGCGGGTGTCCCTCCCTCGGCCCCCAGGATGTATGCCCGGGTGGCGGCAGCCCCCCCGCCTGCCGCCTCGTCATCTCTCCCGCCCACCGCCTCCGCCACCGCCACCATCAATAGTGGCCGGGGACCCTTTCCCACCATGACAAGGAAGCACGGTGTCCGATGCCTCCTGGTGCCCGCCTCGCCCCATGCGGGCGTTGGCAAGGGGTGGGGCCCTCGGCCATTGTAGCGGCCTCCAAAATGTACGGGAAGGTCATTTTCTTCTTAGCATCAGAGGCTGCCGCCCATGAGGCGGTGGAGAGGGGCCTGGCGGTGGGGGGGGTGTTTGTCCCCCTAGAGCCGCTGGAGGACCTGGGCGTCCGCCTGGTCCTGACCTCTGTCCTTCCTTTTCTCCCCAATGCTGCCCTGCTACCCGCCCTTTCCACCCTGGGGAAACCTGTTTCTGTTATCAGCCCTCTCCCGTTGGGCTGCAAGGACCCCACCCTCCGTCACATCTTTCCCTTCCGCTGGCAAGTGCAGCTTCTACTGCTGTCGGTGGCGCGTGACGGAGAGGCGCTCGAGGGATCCTTCCTAGTCCCCCACCAGGGGGCCCATTACCGGGTGTATTTCTCCACAGGGGAAGCCCGGTGCTACCTCTGCCGGGCGTCGGGGCATGTCCGGAGGGACTTTCCTTTTAGCCCGGCAAGGAGGGGCACCTGGGATCCCCGAGACTCGGCAGGACATCAACCCCGTCATTGCCGACGCCCCTGGCCGCCCGATACCCAAACCTGCCCCCCCTCCTCTTCGGACCACCACTACTCCTGCTAAGGCCCAAGGGGCACCTCCCCTACAATGCCCAGACGAGCGGGAGAGCCCCGCCCTCGCTGCTGACAATCTGACCTGGCCTATGGAGGAGGGTGTGGCAGAGATACCACCAGGCATGGGAGAGAGCCTGCCCCAGGGAGAATCCTCCCTCCCTTATGCCGCCCCACCGTTCCCCCCCCAAGTCCCTGAGCCATCGCCTTTACCCCCGACATGACCCCTGCTAACCAGCCCCCAGATGATGCCGTGGAGGGCTGGGCCCTAGTCCAGGGGAAGCGAGGCAAGGGGAAGGCTCGAGCTCCGCCTCATCTACCCGAAGCGGAGGCCCCCGGAAGACCAATGCACTGATGCCGAACCTTCTGCTTTGCCCACGAGTGCATCCCATCCACCGGTGTCAGCCGGGAAAGACGTGGTAGCACTGGAAGGTAGTGTCTCCCCTCCACGGGAGACCCTCCCCTCCGAGACCCTCGAGGAAGCCCCTTCTGCCTGACACTACCTGAAGCCCATGTGAACCCCGGGGTAACCGTTGTGGCGGGTGCCAGCGGGGAGAACCCCGGGGCGGCAGAAAGTGTCCTCTCCTCCATGTTCGAGGAGATCGAGGCCCTAGATCTGACCCCGGTCACCCAGGGGGAGGACGACCTTTTGCCAGCAAACCTCAATTTGGGTGACCTCACTCCACCCCTCTTTTCCCCATGCTTCCTCCCCCTAACTGCTGCTTCTGCTCCCACCTCCGAGGAGCCCCTGGACTCCTCCATCGACCCGGCTGCTGATGGCACCCCGCTGAAGACCACCGAGCCTGCTCAGGTGACAGCCGACACCACACAGCCGGGACATGAGTCGCCAGGGGCACCCCCCGTTGGTGCAGAGCAATCGATTTCCTTCCCGGGTGGGTGCCCAACAGAAGATAATCCACCTCCTGATGCTGTGGCCGCTAAATCTACCATAGAGCCCGCGCCCAGTATCACTGAGAGCTCCCTCCCCACCCCCTTAGCCCTCGAGCCTGATCGGGAGGCGCCACCCTTCAGCTGCTTGCCTCCCAAAACCCAGAACCTCGCCTCTGCCCTGCCCCTGCCCCTACCCCTATCCAGTCTACCTCCTGCGATGTTATCGCCACCACCAAGGCTGTCTCCTTACCTTTTCCAACTGATGACCCCCAGGGAGCGGCCTTTATATTTTCCTGCCCCGACCCATTAGGGGCTGCTATTTTCCCTCCACCACCCCCTATCGCCCCAGGGCTTGAGGTGGGCTTAGAAGCTCCAGCCCATCAGGCACCCCGTTGGGGGTCCGCACCCTGCTTGCCCATTTTAGTGGGCCACGGGGCGGCACCAAGGGCCCACCGGGGAACAACCGGGAAACTGTAACCCCACCCCCCCATGAGCTGCGAGAAGAACTGCGGAAGTTTTTAGAGGATGTCCGTGGCTCCTGCAACAAGGTACAGCTTGCTGTCCAGCGATGGGGGGGACTTTTTTCAAATCCTCCAGGCCACAAGGGCCGTAAAGGGACCGGAAAGCAGGATGCCGCGGCCTACTGGCGGGTCCACGTCTTCCGTGACCAATTACCTACGGGACGGGTCAAGGACTGTTGCGCAGCCCGCTGGGGGATGCGAGCGTTCCTGCCAGTGAGGATCCCCCCCGGCCCTCCCCATGACACCTCTCACCATCGCAACGTTGAACACCCGGAGTTGTAGGATGGCTCTCCGCAGGTCCCAGGTGCTCTCCTTCCTTCGGGAGGGAGGGTACTCTGTGGTTTTCCTGCAGGAGACCCATACGGATCTGACCGCTGAAGACAGTTGGCGGCTGGAGTGGGGGGACAGGGTCTACTTTAGCCATTCCACAGTTCGGCAGGCTGGAGTGGCGACCCTGTTCTCCCCCGACCTTAGGTCCGAGGTGCTAGGGGTCGCTGAGGCCGTGCCGGGTCACCTGCTGCATCTCCGGGTCCGTATGGAGGGGCTCATGGTTAACCTCGTTAACGTGTATGCCCCGACATTGGGCCCGGAGCGGCTGCAATTCTATCAGCAGGCGTCCGCCTTCCTCGGCACCTTAGATTCTCATGAGTGCCTGGTCCTGGGAGGGGATTTTAATACCACCCTCGAGGAGCGGGACCGCTCGGGGACCGAGCAGAGCCCAGCCGCCGCGGACACCCTCCGGGAGATAGCTGAACATCACTCCCTAGTGGACATCTGGCGTGATCACCACCCGGATGGCACTTCCATGTTCACCTTTGTCCGGGTGGAAGCCCATCGGTCGAGCCACTCCCGGTTGGATCGCATTTATTTATCACGCTTCCATCTCTCACGAGCCCACTTCTCCAGCATTCGGCTGGCCCCATTTTCTGACCATCACCTAGCCACCGTGACAGCCTCCCTCCATGTGGAGAGGCTGGGGACGGCCAACTGGCATTTTAACAACAGCCTGTTGGAGGATGAGAGCTTCGTGACGTCCTTCCGGGAATTCTGGCTGGCCTGGCGAGGTCAGTTGCGTGCCTTTCCCTCGGCGCAGCGATGGTGGGACCTGGGGAAGGTGCGCGCCCGGCTTTTCTGCCGCGACTACACCCGGGGCGCCAGCCGACGGAGAAATGCGGCAATAGAGCAGTTGGAACGGGAGGTCTTAGAGCTGGAGAGGCGTCTGGCTGCCAGCCCCGAGGACCCGCTCTTCTGCGGAGCGTGCCGGGAGAAGCGGGAGGAGCTCTGGGCCCTCGAGGACCATCGGGCCCTGGGTGCCTTTGTTCAATCCCACATCTGCCTCCTTCGGGAGATGGATCGCGGCTCCCACTTCTTCTATGCCCTGGAGAAAACGAGGGGGGCCAAGAAACACGTCACCTGCCTCCTGGCAGAAGATGGCACCCCCCTCACGGAACCGGTAGAGATGTGCGGGAGGGCCAGAGCCTGGACCGAGTCTCTGCAGAGCGGGGTCCTCCCTCTTTCGTGCAGGCGAGCTGTGCTCGCCTTATTGCCGAAGAAGGGGGACCTCCGCGATTTATGAAATTGGCGTCCCGTCTCGCTCCTGAGCACGGACTACAAAATCGTAGTGAAAGCAATCTCGCTGCGGCTAGGGTCTGTGCTGGCGGACGTGATCCACCCAGACCAGACCTACACTGTCCCGGACCGCAGTATCTTTGATAACCTATTTATGGTTCGGGACCTTTTGGAACTCGGGTGTAGAGACGGTCTGTCGTTGGCCCTCCTGTCCCTAGATCAGTAGAAGGCGTTCGATAGGGTGGACCACGGGTACCTCCTGAGCACTCTGCAGGCATTTGACTTCTGACCCCGGTTTGTGGGTTTTCTCTGGGTGCTGTACGCTTGTGCAGAGTGTCTGGTTAAGCTCAACTGGACCCTGACCGAACCGGTCAGCTTCGGGCCAGGAGTACGGTAGGGGTGCCCCCTCTCGGGCCAGCTGTACGCTCTGGCGATGGAGCCCTTCCTCTGTCTCCTCCGCAGGAGGTTGACAGGGTTGGTGCTGCGGGAGCCGGAGCTGCGGCTGGTCCTGTCGGTGTACGCTGATGACGTGCTCCTCGTGGTCCAGGACCCGGGCGACTTGGCGTGGGTGGAGGCTTGCCAGGCCATCTATTCAGCAGCCTCCTCCGCCCGAGTCAAATGGGTCAAGAGTTCTGGCTTGGCGGTAGGAGACTGGCGGCAGGCGAGCTCCCTCCCACCCGCACTTCAGACCGTCCGGTGGAGCGCAGGTCCGCTGCTCTACCTCGGCATTTACCTTTCTGCCACGCATCCCTCTCCGCCGGAGAACTGGGAAAATTTAGAGGGCGGGGTGATAGAGCGGCTCCGGAAATGGACGGGACTACTCCGATGTCTCTCCCCCTGAGGGAGAGCGCTGGTGCTTAATCAGCTAGTCCTGTCTATGCTCTAGTACCGGCTCAACACCCTGGTCCTGGCCCCGGGTTTCCTGACCAACCTCCAGACATCGATTCTGGGGTTCTTTTGGTCAGGAATGCACTGGGCCCCTGTAGGGGTTCTTCATCTACCCCTGAAGGAAGGAGGACAGGGCCTGAAGTATCTGCACACTCAGGTCCATGTCTTCTGCCTCCAGGCCCTACAGAGGCTCCTCTATGGTGCAGGCAGTTCGGCGTGGAGCATACTGGCGCACGCCATCCTGCGCCGCATCCGAGGGCTCCGATATGACTGGCAGCTCTTTTATCTCCGTCCGGGAGGTCTTCCGCGAGACCGCTCCGGACTGCCGGTCTTCTACCAGGACCTCCTCCGGACTTGGAAACTGTTTTTAATGACCAGGTCCGTGGCAGCCACCAAGGGGGCAGATCTCCTTGCAGAGCCCCTCCTACACAACCCCCAGCTCCGGGTGCAGATGGCGGAGTCCCGCACGGTGCACCAGAGCTTGATCCTGGCAGAAGTCACGAGAGTTGGAGACCTCCTGAACTACGACCAGGGAGACTGGCTGGATCCCCTGACGCTCGCTCGGCACATGGGGCTCTCCAGACATCAGTACCCCCCGGCGCCTACTTCAGGAGGCGAAGGCTGCTTTGCCGCCCGCTGCTCGAGCTTACCTCGACCGGGTCCTGCTCGAGGGCACGCCCGCCCACCCACTACCCCAGGCCCGCCAGACCTTTTAATTGGACCCCTGCCCCGCAGACCCAATCGATCCCCTCACCCCTTTACTGCGAGCCGGCTGCATGAACTGCAGCCGGTATGCTTCCAAACCGTGCCAAGGAAACATCTATACAACCTCGTGCTCCACACCCTTCACGCCCTCACCCTAGTGTCCCGCCCTGACACAAAGTAGCAAGACCTTCTGCCACCTCTGGAGGGTGAGCAGCCCCTGTGGGCCAGCCTATATTCCACCTTGGTTCCGAGGCCTGTCGGGGACATCAGTTGGCGGCTCCTTCACGGAGCTGTGAGCACGGGCACGTACTTGGCGCTTTTCAACCCAATCCCAGATACTTGTCCCTTTTGTGGTGTGAGGGAAACCCTGGCGCATGTATATTTGGAGTGCGCCAGGCTGCAGCCCCTGTTCCGGCTCCTCACAAATCTTTTATTACCTTTCTAGTTGCATTTTTACCCTCACCTTTTTATTTATGCACTCCACTTAGACATTAAAAATATGTTAAATTAGCAGCTAACTTTAAGTTGATCTTTTAATACCTTTCTCCATACATATCATTTCATTTACAGCTGTGAATTTGTAAAATATGTCTGCTGATGTCTTGAAGCTTTGCAAGGAGCAAATAATTTCTGGGGACAGAGTTTCTGGTAGCCAAAAAATGGGTTAAGCTGCTCAAAGTGACTTGGATATAGTAAAACTCCTGTTATAGTGAAATAGAATGAAATCCCAAATTGTTTCAATGGATTATAATGTACAAACTAATTCTGGTATTAATGAAGATCTGTATATAGTGAAGTTACCCTGCTAAATATTGTCTTCACTCTGGATCTATTCATATTATGGCTCAAACCAAATTAAAGCCCATGTTTAACATGGCTTCAGTAAGATTCTAACTAAATTGGTTTTTAACATGTTTGGGCAACCAGTGAAAATCATTGCATATTTGAGTCATGTTTAAAAAACATGTTCTAGCAGAGAACCCACCATACACTGAAAAATGGGTTCCAACTCACTCCTGAATAGCTTAATCTGAGCCATGCTATCTGGCCAGACTCTGGTAGAAATCATTTTATCTGGATCTGAGTGTGAACAGTGTTTCCAAACTCATTTTAAAGGACAGTAGAGTGGGTCAAAATCTGGGTCCTTATGTAATATACTGTTCTTTTGTATAGCCTCTCACCATCCTGGGAATAATTACTTCCAGTATTTCCTAAGCAAAACAGAACAAGTGTAAGAACTGCTGGAAACAGCAGACACCCCTCTTTACATTGCTTTTTGACTGATCTTGTCTTCCTTTAATAGACCATGTTTTCACAAGCATTTCAAAATATTTCTCATCACTTGCCCTCAGAACTTGATCCAGTGACCTGAGAATCAAGCAAATGTCATGTTAGTAGCTACTAATTAGTGGATTGAGAGAGCTTCTTTGTCTGGCCTTTCAACCTTCCACAGGCAGCAGCAAAAGCTGTCATACGTATCATGCAAAGAAAACGAGCCTTTACCACATTTTTTTCCATGGTGTAAACAGTAGAACAAGCCCAGCTGAGATTAGAGATGAATATGCAGGTTAGGAAGAAATTAACCTACAATGTACTGTTCACGTTTATTTCTCTTCTGTTGTAGAAGACATACTACTTCTGTCATGAGGAACGTATTGTACATATGTGTGGCAGTTACCATGCAGCATTGTATGAGAGAGAGAGAGAGAAACAAAATCCCTGTATTTGTTCTATTTATGTTTTCATTGCCATTTTGTTTTCTTCTCCCTTCAGTGAAATAATTTCTATAAGGGATTATTATTGTATAATAAAAGTTAAAGATTAAAAAAAAATCCAAAGCTTAATTGCCTTTAAATGTGTTTGCTGAACAAACTTATTAGTAGAGCATTTAGTCAGAGTCCTCATTAATCAATGTTGTACTCCAGTGTCTCCTGAGTCTTCTGGATTTTGGGGGATCAGCTACTGTAATTAAAGGAATGAAATACATCATGGTCACAAAATTAATGTGTTAGATGACTGAATGTTTTGAGTGGGTGAAATTAATCTCTTTTTAATTGATATTTTTACAGGTCTTTAAGATAGAGGTGCTGATGAGTGGAAGAAAACATTTTGTCGAAAAGAGGTATAGTGAATTTCATGCCCTCCATAAAAAGGTAAATTATCTCTCTCCTTTCTAGGTGTGTAACTTAGTTGATATAACTTCAGGTTAACTTAGTTGATGTTTGTTTCATTTCTTTTGAAGGTGTCTGTCAGGGTTCCCTCCCCACTCTGAACTCTTTCTCCTTGCTGAGAAACACAACAGGATGGAATTCTTGATCCGGTCCTTCCTGCATTAAAACTGCTCCCACAACACGCTTGGATGCATCTGTGGTTACCAGGAACGGATTGTCAAAATCTGGGGCCCTTAGCACAGGGTCAGACATGAGTGTCGCTTAAAGCTGGTTAAAGGCCTTCTGACACTCTTCAGTCCACTGAACTGCATTTGGCTGTTTCTTTTTGGTTAGGTCTGTCAGTGGGGCGGCAATTTGGCTGTATTGCGGTACAAATCGCCTGTAATATCCAGCCAAGCCTAAGAAGGATTGGACCTGTTTCTTTGACTTTGGGACAGGCCACTTTTGGATAGCATCCAGTTTGGCCTGTACGGGGTTGATAGTTCCTTGACCCACCTGTTGTCCAAGGTACGTCACTCTGTTTAGGCCTATTTGACCCTTCTTAGCCTTAACAGTTAGTCTTGCCTCTTTTATGCGCTCAAAGACTTTTCGTAGATGTTCCAGGTGTTCTGCCCAGGAATCCGAAAATATGGCCACATCGTCAAGGTAGGCGACTGCATATTCTCCCAATCCCGCGAGGAGACCATCTACAAGTTCTTGGAAGGTGGCGGGTGCATTTCGCAGCCCGAAAGGGAGCACATTAAATTCATACAGCCCGACATGTGTGGTGAAGGCTGACCTTTCCTTGGCAGATTCACCTAGCGGTACCTGTCAGTACCCCTTGGTTAAGTCCAAGGTAGGGACGAATTGAGCCCATCCCAGTTTCTCCAATAGTTCATCTGTGCGTGGCATTGGATAGTTGTCTGGGCGAGTTACAGCATTTAGCTTACGGTAGTCCATGCAAAAACGTATCTCCCCATCTGGTTTGGGAACTAGAACCACTGGAGATGCCCATGCACTGCCAGAGGGGTGGGATTACACCCATCTGTAGCATATCCTGGATCTCCCATTGTATAGCAGTTTTAGCTTGAGGAGACACCTGATAAGGTTCGTCTCTAATTGGGTGAGCGTTACCTATGTCAATGGAGTGGTATGCCCGTTCAGTCAGTCCTGGGGTGGCTGAGAACATCGGCACATAGCTAGTCCACAGCTCCTTGATCTGCTGTAGCTGCATACGCCCAAGGGTCATAGAGAGGTTCACCTCTTCCACGCCACCATCACTTTTCCCTTCGGAGTAGACGCCTTCAGACCACTCAGCGTCATAGAATCATAGAATATCAGGGTTGGAAGGGACCTCAGGAGGTCATCTAGTCCAACCCCCTGCTCAAAGCAGGACCAATCCCCAATTTTTGCCCCAAATCCCTAAATGGCCCCCTCAAGGATTGAACTCACAACCCTCGGTTTAGCAAGCCAATGCTCAAACCACTGAGCTATCGCTCCCCCTCATCTCCTCCCTGGGCTGTAAACTGACAAACCTTTAATTCTCTGGAATAAAAGGGCTTTAGAGAATTAATATGGTACACCTTAGGCTTTTGGTTTGAGGTGGGGAATGCTATGAGATAATTAACAGCTCCCAGGTGCTCTTGGACCATGAATGGACCTTCCCACGACGCTTCCATTTTATGGGCCTGGAGCGCCTTCAAGACCATGACCTGATCTCCTACTTGGAAGGAATGCTCTCTGGCATGTTTATCATACCAGACTTTTTGCTCTTTTTGAGCATCTTTTAGGTTTTCTTTAGCAAGAGCTAAAGAAGTTCGGAGGGTGTTTTGTAGGTTGGTTACAAAGTCCAGAATGTTCGTTCCTGGAGAAGGTGTAAACCCCTTCCATTGCTGCTTCACCAACTGTAATGGCCCCTTAACCTTGCAGCCATATACAAGTTCAAATGGTGAAAACCCTAAACTGGGATGTGGTACAGCTCTGTAGGCAAAGAGCAACTGCTGCAACACTAGGTCCCAATCATAGGAGTGCTCATTTACGAATTTACGTATCATGGCCCCCAAAGTTCCATTAAACTTCTCCAGATTATTTGTTTCATGGGGTAAGAGTTGGCAACCAAGTGATTCATCCCATGAACTTCCCAAAGGCTTTCCATAGTTCCTGCCAGGAAATTAGTTCCTGCGTCTATAAGGATGTCGGAGGGCCAACAGACCCTGGCAAGAATGTCTGTTAGTGCCTGGCACACACTTTTAGCCCTGGTGTTGCTTAGAGCTACTGCTTCCGGCCTTCGGGTGGCAAAATCCATGAAAGTCAGTACGTACTGCTTTCCTCTGGGTGTCTTTTTTGGAAAAGGACCCAGAATATCCACAGCTACTCGCTGAAATGGAACCTTGATGATGGGGAGTGGCTGGAGAGGGGCTTTGACCTGGTCTTGGGGTTTTCCTACCTTTGGCACACCTCACAAAACTGGACATAGGTAGAAACATCCTTTCCCCTTCCCTCCCAGTGGAACGACTTTGCCAAATGGTCTTTGGTTCTGTTCACCCCAGTTTGGCCACTAGGATGATCGTGGGCTAAGCTTAAGAGCTTTACCCGGTACTTAGTTGGAACTACCGACTGTCTCTGAGAATGCCAGTCTTCCTGGTGTCCACCAGAAAGAGTTTCCTTGTATAAAAGACCTCTTTCTACAACAAACCTGGATCGATTAGAAGTCCTGAGAGGTGGTGGGTTGCTCCGTGCTGCCGTCCAAGCTCTCTGGAGGCTTTCATCTGCTTCCTGTTCGGTCTGGAACTGTTCCCTTGATGCTGGAGACATCAGTTCCTCATTGGATTGTGGACCTGGGCTTGGTCCCTCTGGAAGCAATGCAGGTGATGGGGCTGTTTCCGTTGACTGTGAACCGCTCTCCGCTGGTGCACTATGTTGGGGTTCAGGCTCCGGCTGAGTCTCTTGTGTAGGGTTATCTGCTGCTGCCAGTGCAGGTTCGGTGGGGCCCTCTGGTGTTGGGGTTGCAAGCACTAGATTCAGTGCTGGCAATGGTTCTGGTGCTGGTTGTTCCGCCAGTTCCGGTTCTGGGACTGGCTCTGTCTGGGTCTCTAGGACTGGATCCACTACTGCTGTCGCAGACGTTGGCATGGGGTCCAGTTCCGTCATCTCTGACTGGGCCCTGGTAGAAGTCTCTGGAACAGAGCTAGGTGTGACAGCTTGCTTAGCCTGGCTGTGGGTGACCATTCCCACCCTCTTGTCTAGCTTCACATGACTGGCCAAGTCTTCCCCCAGCAGCATGGGAATGGGATAATCATCATAGACTGCAAAAGTCCACGTTCCTGACCAGCTCTTGTACTGGACAGACAACTTGGCTGTAGGCAAGTCAAAAGAGTTTAACTTGAAGGGTTGAATCATCACTTGGACCTCTGGGTCGATGAATGTGGGATCCACTAAGGATTGGTGGATAGCCACACTTGTGCTCTGGTATCTCTCCATGCTGTAACCTTCTTCCAGCCCACGCTCACAGTTTCCCTCCGCTCTGAGGGTATCTGTGAGGCATCGGGGCCTGAGGACCTTTGGTGGGACCCTGGTGCAATGAACTGTAATCTGTTGGGGTTCTTGGGGCAGTTGGCCTTTACATGGCCCAGCTCGTTACATTTAAGACATCGCACAGCTGACTGGTCACTGGGGCGAGGTGGGTTGCTGGAGAACAGTGTGGTGGGACGATAAGGTGTCTGGGGTTTTCCTTGGGGTGTAGTTGGGGCTTTGGGCTGCCCCCGGTAGTAGGGTGTGGTCTGAGGGTGTCCCTTCTGGTATCTGCTCAAACTGCGACCAGGGTTGTTCCTTTCTCCTCCCTCCACCCATTTTGTTCCGGTTTGCCCCGCCTCTCTGCAGTCTGGCACTGCTCATATTGCTCAGCATAAGAAGCAAGATTTTCTGCTGAGTCCATTTTCTTATCCCATAAACACTGTTTATATCATCATCAGACATATTCAGGAATTGTTCCTGAGCCATCAAATCACACACTCCTTCAAAGCCAGTGACACCCCTTCCTTTGACCCATTTAGCTAACAGATCCTTTATGTGGTTTACATAAGCCACATTACTTAGTCCAGGCCCTCTCTTAAGGGTTCGAAATTTTACTCTGTAAGTTTCAGGTGTAACTTGAAATTGTTTTAAAACCAAATCCTTGAATTTATCTTAGTCAGAAGCCTCATCAATAGGCATTTTGTTGAATATGTCCAGAGCTCTTCCAGTCAATTTTGCGACCAATGTCATCTTGTGAGCATCAGAAATTTTATGGAGTGTGCACAGTCTCAGTTTCTCAAAGGTGAGAAAATATTCAGCAATATCACTGGATTCATCATACTATGGACATAGTTGCTCCCATTTGTGGAATGTTGGGGAAGGATTATTAGGGTTATTCGGTATATTCTGCTGAGCCCTTGCCTTCTTTATCTCCAGTGCATGCTTCCTCTGTTTTTCCCTCTCCTCCATTTCTTTTTCTTTTGCCTCCATAGCTCTCGTGTGGGCAGCCTCTTGGGCAGCCTCCTCTGTCTTTTCCCTGGCTTTTTCTCTGGCCATTTCTGCCTCCCTAGCAGCTTTTTCTTTGGCCGCTTGTGCATCAATCTTTATCTGTCTGGGTTCTTCCTGTCTTTCATGTTCCTTCTGTCTTTCCTCAGCTTCAGATCTGGCTAATTCCAGTTTCTGTTGGACATTGCTTTCTGTCATCCTAGCCTCTCTGTGTTTAACCTAGCTATACCCGAGAGTTAGAAAGAAAAAAAAAATCTGCTTGTGAATTCCCAGTTCGCTATGCTGTAACCTGATATCTTTGCCTCTGATAGCTGTTCCCAGCCTACAGAAAAATCCTTTTGTTAAAAAACTAACACCTCTGCCGCCAGCCAAAGAGACAGAAAAAGCTCTAGCTGCTTTCAGTTAAAAAACAAACAAACCTCTTCAGGTCTGTGCTTTTGGTTCAAAATGATCTCTGGTTCAGAATGATCCCACCGCTCTGCCACCATGTCAGGGTTCCCTCCCCACTCTGAACTCTAGGGTACAGATGTGGGGACCCACATGAAAGACCGCCTAAGCTTATTTTTACCAGCTTAGGTTAAAAACTTTCCCAAGGCACAAATTTCGCCTTGTCCTTGAGCAGTATGCTGCCACCACCAAGTGATTTAGACAAAGAATAGGGAAAGGACCACTTGGAGTTCCTATTTCCCCAAAATATCCCCCCAAGCCCTTACACCCCCTTTCCTGGGGAGGCTTGAGAATAAACAAGATGAGTACAAACCAGCCTTGGATTTTTAAGACCCAAAAAACCCAATCAGATTCTTTAAAAAAACAGAACTTTATTAGAAGAACAAAAAAAAGATAAGAGAACAACTCTGTAAGATCAGAATGGAAGATAATCTTACAGGCAGTCAGATTCAAAACATAGAGAATCCCTCTAGGCAAAACCTTAAGTTACAAAAAGACACAAAAACAGGAATACACATTTCCTCCAGCACAGCGAATTTCACAAGCCAAACCAAAGAAAATCTAATGCATTTTCTAGCTAGATTACTTACTAACTTTACAGGAGTTGGAGGGCTTGCATTCTTGATCTGTTCCTGGCAAAGGTATCACACAGACAGACAAAAGCCTTTTCCCCCCTCCAGATTTGAAAGTATCTTGTCCCCTCCTTGGTCATTTTGGGTCAGGTGCCAGCCAGGTTACCTGAGCTTCTTAACCCTTTACAGGTAGAAGGACTTTGCCTCTGGCCAGGAGGGATTTTATAGCACTGTATACAGAAAGGTGGTTACCCTTCCCTTTATTTTTATGACAGTGTCACTGGTAATGTCCTATCTTAACTATGTGCATTTCACATCATCTCTCATAAAAGAGATGTCAGTATATTCCAAATGTTTTGTTAAGGGAGAGGGAGGTTTCTCAGATTATTCATGCTTTCCTTTCTTTTTGGTTCTTTTGTACTGCCATGTTGTTGTTAAACATCAGTAGAATCTTATGTCGGTAGATTTATTCTTGTAAAAGCATGAAATAATGCATATTTCTGTAGAAAAGGAATCTTTTGGAGGAGATCATTTGTATCTAGTCAAGCATGCTATTTGTTAACGCTAGAGAGTTGGGTGGCCAAACTCCTGTACGTTGAGTTGAACATGTGGCTTATATGTACCCACCAAGTTAGAGAAGAAAAAGGCCTACTGTATCATAGTCCTTCCACTGCACTTGTTGCAGTATTGAATTTATCCAATACTAAATGGATACTAAGTTTGTTTTTTTCCAAAGGCTAAGAATAGTCATCTCATTTATATGTATGAGATAATACATTTTACTCACTAATTTCCCAACTTGAAATCCATTACTCTTTTTGAGTTGCTTAGAAGGGTGTTAAAGGAGAATGTGATTGTCCCCCATCCAATAGTTGGAGCTGGATGCTTCTATTTAAAATTTCTGTTCTGAAAGGCAAACGTCTTATTCCATAAGTTTCTTCTGAAACAAGAAGTCTGGAAAAGAAGCAGTTCACTGAAGGTGACAGAAAAGTGGAATGCGCCTGCTGAGCTCCTGTTTACTAGAGAGTCCTATAGGAATAAGAATATGATTTGTTGTGTAGATTTTGCACAGTAGTTACTATGTGCATGCATTTCTTAACTTTTTTCTCCTTGGTAGATAGCCTCATTGTGCAACTAGCTGCCATTTAAAATTTTTCAGTTACATTTTCTTTTCAATCCATATTTATCTCCCATATTCATTTGGGGCCTATTTTTCCTCTTGTGCTCATGCTGATTATACCTATCAAAATCAATCACACTACTCACTGAGGCTCCAGTCCTGCAAAAAATCTATATATATTCAAAAGCTTAACTTTACACACACTGGAGTGGTCCCATGCCTTACATTTGTGAGTAATGTGTTTCAGGATCAGGTAGTTAGTAAGGTACTGCTCAGTGTGGGTAATGGTGGCAGAATCAAGCTGTTGAAGTGTAAGGAGTACTCTGCTAAATATAGTCATAACTGTCCTCCAGTTCTGGTTATCTAACTTCAATGTAACTTCTGTAGTTGCCCATTTATTCCCTGCACAATTTAGTTCCTCCCTACTTCTCTGTTTTTAACATCTTTTCACTTACCCATTGCCCTCTTTGCTCTGCTCAAAACTTAGGAATAACTGCAGCATTTATGTCTGTGTTCTGTTCTCAACTGCTTTCTTTCACATTTCCCCCTATGCCTGGATTTGGCATGCTGTGCCTCTACCCTCTTTTCCTTCATAGTCTTCCTTAAAACACACTACTTCCAGGACGTCTGTAAATGATCGTCCTTTTGTCACTCCCCAGAAGTGCTAGCAAAAGAAATAAACCTCCAAACCAGAAACTATAATAAGACATGTTCTAGACTTCACTGCTAACAATTACTTGCTTTTCCTATCCCTGGTGTGCTCATTGCCTGTTTAGATTGTACTGTGAGGTCTTCAGGGCAGCAGCCTTGTTTCTGTATTCATTTCCTTTACAGAGGTGAAGCACACAACATACTTTTTATAGCAAGTTCTCCTTCCTCCACCACTTTTCCAAAAACCTTGGTGGAAATCTTGATCTCCTTTGGCAATAACGCACTAGCTGGTTTCTCAACTAGTTTTTTCTCTTCTGTTCATAATAGAGGAATATTGGTGTCTCGAATTGGTGTACTAAATGAGTGCATTTGCCTTTTCTATACTGACACCAACAGACCATGAACCCTTTGGCAGAGAAAGCTCAGTCAATACAGATTCTGTGGATTCTACTCTTCTTAAATATCTGCCTCCCTGTTTCCCTACTTTCCATAAATAACAAAATGTCCTCACTCCTCTTGGAGATTTTTGATAACCTTAACCTGAATAATTACTACAAATAGCTTTATTTTTAAATAACATCATAAAGATCATTTAAAGCAAAACTGAAATTTCTTCTCTTGACAGCTGTCCCATATTAAAGTTAACAACTTGTAAAGATAAAGCCATAAAGGCAGGCTGAAAACAAACTCCCATACCTACAGGTTTTGCAGTTCCCTCAGGGCAGAGCCTGTTGTCGCATTATACCATTTGCAGTCGATTTTTGCTGTAAAGGGAATTTTTTTAAAGTAACTCCACTTGATTAGACCTGTATTTCACTGTAATGTAAACAAACTTGTTGTCATATGGTTTTCTTTGTATAATAGTGTCCATGTTTTCAGTGTGTGAATCAATTATTCTATAGTCCAGTTTTTCCCTCTTTCCTTTGTAAAAATCATTACATATCTAGAATCTTTAAGGTATGGTATGAACTTCAGTATCTGAGATTTGTGAAAACAAGACTTCTGTGAAGGTGTCTTTTAAAGGTGTCACATAGCCCAAAGCCCTGGCTTAGATGGACTTTTCCCCAAAGGAGATGAGCCAAGTGGAAGTAAGGAGGCCTATCAGGAATGATGATTTTCTGCTTCCCTCTTTCCTAGGGTTGCCAGGCATCTGATTTTTGACTGGAACGCCTGGTCGAAAAGGGACCCTTGTGGCTCTGGTCAGCACTGCTGACCAGGCCACTAAAAGTCTGGTTGGTGGCAGAGCAGGGCTAAGACAGGCTTCCTGTGTGCCCTGGCTCTGAATGGCTCCCAAAAGCGGCCAGTACGTCCGGCTCCCAGGTGCTGGGTCGGCCACGGAGGCTCTGCATGGCCAATTGGAGCTGCGGAGGCAGTGCCTGTGGGCGTAGGCTGCACGCAGAGCCCCCTGGCCGCACTGCTGCCTGGAAGCTGGACATGCTGGCTGCTTCCGGGAGCCACCTGAGGTAAGCACCGCCTGGCTGGAGTCCACACCCTGAACCCCCCTCCCGCACCCAAAGTCCCCCCCAGTGACTCGGGATGGGAGCAGGGCAGGGGGAAAGGCAAGGGTTTGGTTTTGTGTGATTAGAAAATAGGCAACCCTACTTCTTTCCCTTGTTGTGGGTGACAAGAAAAGGCAAGAGGAGATATTGATGAAACTAGACCATACCAGCAATGTGTGAAGGAAGGACTCCAGTTCCAAGTTGGAATAGGAGATTCCTTACTCAAAACAGTAATGAATGTCCATGTTTAAAAACAAAATAAATAAAAAAGTTCTCAAGATATGTGGCTTGATTACCCTCCTGTCTGTGTCCCCCTCTTCCGACATTCCAGCTGCATAAAGGAGCTGATAAATCCTGCTTCCTGTGTTGCCAAGTAAGAAAGAGAGAAGACCTAAAATCTGGTGGAGAACATGTGCTCATTTACACAAGCTCTCTGTTCCCACAGGCAGGTGTTTATTATTGCTGGCTTTTCACACATCTGGCTGGCTTTGCACAGAGTAGATTTGGCCTCTGTGTAAGTCAGTGGTGGATTAATGATTTTGCCACCTCTAGGTCCCGCCCCACTGCTCCCGGCCCCCCCCCGCATCAGTTCACCTCCACTCCGACTCCGCCTCCTCCCCTGAGCGTGCCGCCGGGTCCTGCTTCTCCCTGCCGGTGCTTTTGTGCGAAACAGCTTCGCAAAGGAGGGGGGAAGAAGGGGGAATGCGACGCGCTCAGGAGAGGAGGTGGGGCCGGGGCGGGGATTTGGGGAAGGGGACCAATAGGGGCAGGGCGGGATGGGGAATGGGGGCGGGGAAGGGGTGGAGTTGGAGCGGGGCTGGGGGTAGAGGGCGCGAACCGGCACTGGGGGAAGCAGCCTCTGGATGCTGTTGTAAATTTGCCGCCTCTGCAAATTTGCCACCCTAGGCCTGGGCCTTGTTGGCCTAGGCGTTAATACGCCACTGGTGTAAGTGACAAACTAGACTTTGCAGGTTTACACACCTGTAAATGCAGTATGGTATTTGTTTCTGTTTAGAATCTTAATTATTTTCACCTAGTCAATCTGCAGAGGGATTGAAATGCTTTATTTTTATACGTAAACATATATTAATATAAATATAAAATATAAAAATATATGCAATTATAAAATAAAATTATGAAACATATATTATAAAAACATATTATAAAATCTTTAAAATATTCACTTGCTTTTCTCAGTACAAAAAAAATGTAAGGAGTAGATGTGATTACCATTCCTAAACTGGAGTCCATAAAAATACGAAAATTTACATTTGGCAAAATTATCTACAAAGTTATTTTTTAATAATTTAAAATAGACGAAAATAGTCTTGACACATCATTTTGGGAAATGATTCCATACTTTTAAATTTGACCCATCTTTCATGGTTCAGGCAACAGCTCATATAATAAAAGGACTATTAAATGACCCTGAGGTCAGTGACGGCATTAAAAAGAAATTACCCTCGGGTAAATAGTTCTTTTATTTATATGGTTGGCTTCAGACAGTATCCAACAATCTCAGGAACTATTTCATTAACATACAAACATATATGTGTGTAGTACATTTACATATTATTATAAGGATAATATATATTGAAATATGTGTGTTATGATTTATATTTTGTCTCTCTGTATACAGATATAATAAATGCACATACATACACTGCATATACTTGCACCTTTCATCTGTCTTTGTTGATTGGATGGGTTGTGTAACAGGGCCACAGAGCAAGAAGGATTGTTAATCATCAGTTGAAGTGTCATCTGTAGAGTATTTTTTATCTTGTAAGCAGCTAAGCCCTACTGGAAACTTGTACTGTTTCAGGTTTGTCTCTCTTCATCTAAAGCAATTCATTACTCACCAACAAGAGCTGTCATAGACCCCAACAGTTGTGATGTTAGCTTCTTCAACACTCTTGACAAATTTAAAGAAAAAATTGGGTTTTTATACTATGATTTTAAGATCAGTAAGTAGAGGTGTTTGGTGGTTTTTTTCTGCTTGACCTTGGACACATTTGATTGTGATTTAGTATATTTGAAAAATAAGCAAGTTGCAAAATGTTTCTAGAACAACTGAGGTTTTCTTATTGGACCTTCATAACTTATGATCTTAGAGACAGTGATATGTTGGCACTGCATTTTGCTATAGTAACATCTCGGCAAGCTCAGAGATGAAATGTAAATTCTCAAACCCCCATGGGCGTACATGTCAAAGTCAATTTTGAGTTTCTGCCCTTGTGTTTCTCTCTTCACATTTACTCAGAGGCAATATGCAGCTGAAAAAATGTCTAGTGTCACCTTCCATTAAAATTCAGTGGAATCCATTCTAGTTATTGTTTTGCCTTTTAGTACTGAAAAAAAAAGTTTAGTTGTTTTTGGAATGAGGATAATTTTTATCTTCTGTGGAAGAAGTATTATTAGGTATAAATTATTTTTTTAAAAATATTTGTGAGCTATACTGCATAAAATCGTCACAGGAATGACAATAGAAACTTACGTAGGGATAGATTCTGTAGCAGAGTTTTGCTAGTGCTATGTATACATTATTACAGAATTATGCTCATTTTACTATTACAGTTTTTCCCTTCATCTCTCAGGGTGCCTGCTTTCTGGAAAAGCCAGTAGCTAGTAAGAGGCTTGTTTTCCACCACCTTTCCCCAAATGCCTGTATGTTGAATCGGGAAGTTGTTTCAATTGCAGTCCGTCTATCTGCTTACTTATATAATATTTATCAAGGTAGTATCCGAGTGCCTAGCATCCCTGCCAAGTACTATTCCCATTTTACAGATGGGGAACTGAGGTATGGGGCAGATTAAGTGACTTACCCAAAGTCACACAGGAATTGAATCCAGATCATTAGAGTGCCAGTCTAGTGCCCCTGTCCACTAGAGATTAGACCATCTTTCCTACCCAGTCATTCTCAGCCTGATTCACAAGGATTCAATAGTAGTTCAGTAGCTCAGCCAGCCAGATTCATAGGTTTTACTGCTCTTTTGTCACTCTCCGGGGGACCCACCCTTGTAAACTGATGAAGTTAATGGGAGCTTGAGAGTACCCAGTATCTTGCAGGATCAGGCCCTAAATGAGGCAGCATACACTTCAAAGAAAAGCTGTGTTAAAATATTTGTTGGTGTGTAGATTGGATTGTCCAGTGAGCAATATTCAGCTAACTGTCATGTTGTTGTGTTTAGTCCCTGGCTTGAGTTGGTGTCCAGGTCTTCAAGTATTAGAGCCATCCAGCTGCTGCAGTTTTGCTTTAAATCTTTGGATCAAACGGCATTATCAGTTGGATTCCTCATTGCCAAAAGGTCAGCTAAGCTGAAATAACTTTTATCTGTGACTTGTAGATTTGAAGAGGGATAGTAAAGTCAGTTCATTATTCCTCAATGAGGTGTTTAGTAAATAAATTCACTGCAGTTACTGATTTTTCTAAATGGCTACCTTTTCTCCCCGTGTTCTGACTGACTTATAGCAGAAATGTTTTTACTGTAAAGAGGGGATATATTTTTATTTTTCGTTTTGTTTGCAGCTCAAAAGGTTTATTAGAACGCCGGAAATACCTTCCAAGCACGTGAGGAACTGGGTCCCTAAGGTCCTGGAGCAGCGGCGACAAGGCTTGGAAATATACTTACAGGTAAGCTCCCTGTCAGCTCTGTGTGTGTGTGTGTCTGTGAGAAGAAGCAGCGCTCATTTTTAGAGCTGCCCTAGATGCTGGTGTAGCACTGGAGCATTTTAAAATATACCCAGAAAGAAGAGACTTGGATTTCATTGGTGGAGTTTGGGCCCAGAGGAAAATGGTAGACTTGAATTCTTTGCAGACTGTGGCCCCTCTTTGTACTTTCTGTCCTCTTGCAGGGGGAAAGAGGATAGGCTTCAGCTTGCTAGAGATAGGCAATGGGGAGTCCACCCTGAGTTATGGGCTAATGATAGGTCCCCTGTAAGCCCTCCACTGCCCTCACTTAAATGCCTGCTATGGGAAGATTGGGCTGATAGCACCCCTCTCTGATGTTATGTTTAATAAAGTTTTGGTCTGCAGCTTAAAATACATTCCTGTGTCTCTCCTCATTCACTTGCATGTCTGGATCAAGAGCTTGTTTTCAGAGTTGACCTGAACACTGGTGTAGCACTGAAGTGTTTTAAAATACTAGATAGTTGAATCCATTAGGTGAAATCCTGGCTCCATTGATGTCAATGGCAGAACTCCCGCTGTCTTCTATGGGGCCAGGATTTCACCCACTGTCAATAGCTACACTGTAATAAGTTAGTGCTGACCATTAGGGGAGCTGTTTAAGCTGGCAAAAGGGGAAAAATGCATTACATAAGTAGTGATCATTTGTGGCTTAGGTTCTTAATGAGTCTTTACCTAGACATTCATTAATTGTGGGAATTCCTACTGCAACCACATACCACTTGAAGCACTCACTACTTAGAAAATGGAGAGTGCCTATGATTGTTGAAATTTCTCCCAGATTTCAGGGAAGGTTGGAAGCTGGGAAGGAAAAAAATCATACTTTAATTTCAGAGTATCTCCAAAAGGGAAGAATTTTGGAACTGAGGAGGAAAATACACTTTAAATTGTTTGTTTTGATTTAATCTTAAACTAATTCAAAAACTAGGGGATGGTTTTCAGGCGTGGGCATCCATGTAGTAAAAATGAATGGGTGGCTGCACATAGAACTTTGGGGAAATATTATGTTCTGTTTCAGATTATTTTTAAAAGAGAATAGACATTTCATTGTAAGAAGACTATTTCCTAATTTAACATTTTTTTTATTGTTCTGCGCAAACACTTCCCTCTGTCTTTCTTCTTACTCTTCACCATATTTGTGGTATCAGAAGTAGCTAAGGAATTTAGGTAAATTTCTTGGGAGTTTGTGTGTATACAAAATTTGTGGGATTACTTTGAACACTCTTTTTAATAAATTGCTGTTCTCAGGAGTGGCAAAGAGAAGTGGAGCATTGTTGATACTCTTGATTTATTTAGCCTTTCCCTATGCATATGTTTAAGTAACCAGTTTTTGTTTTCCCCTGCATTAATGGATTATTTTGTTTTTACCAAGCTTCTGTTTTTGAAGATGTTCATATTTGTAGAACCCAGTTGAACTTTTTTGTTGATAATGAATGTGGAAAAAAGATAATACAACAATCAGTTGTAACATTATTACACTATAATTATTATGTAAGTTTTATTTTGAGGAGACGCTTAGAATTTGTTCATGTATAAAAATGTGATCTGCTTAAAATTAACTGTTGCAGAATATCATTCCTGAGATTGACTGATTTGATTGATTTAGGAGTGTATACTTTTGAATAGGGTGCGATATAGGTGAAATTACTACCATTATTTCATTGCTGAGAAACTACAAAGACACTATCACCCCCTACTGGAGGAGTTAATTAACTTACATTCCTACTTATATCATTAACTTTGGTTTTATTGTCAGTAATTTTGATGTGCACTGATGGGGAAAGAAATTTTAGACAAGATTTTAAAAAATATAAGCTGAATTTTAGTAAAATTCATATTGCATATTGAGGCATTTAAATAAATGGCCAGATTTTCAGAAGTGCTGACTACATGGCCATTCCCAAAGATGTCAGTCGGGCCACTTATTTAGGTGGTTAACTTTAGGCATTCATTTTTTTAAGTTCTTGGCCTTTAATTTCAAACGGAATGAATCTAAAGTGTTGAAGGGAGATCTGTATAAATGTAACAGCAGGGATTTAGTGTTTGTATACTTTGGCTGTTACAATTTACACCTGCTGTATGTGTAGCTGTAGAGTGCCAGCATCTTTTTGATACTAGTAGATTGTTAGTGAATTATGATACAGTTGTAAAAAAAAGTAGTAATTTTTTCAAGCCCTTATAAGGGGGTTGAGTGTTTACACAGTTGCTACTGCCAAACCATTGTCTTTATGCTCTCATGTAGTAATTTCTCAATATATGTGTTGCACCTTTAAAACACACAAAGTTGGCAAAATGGTGTTGTACCGTGCAGACTGCAAACAAATATTGACCTGTTTCAGTCATTGCCTTATGTTGCTGCTTTATTTTTTTTTCTGTTGTATACTTCAGATAACCGAGTATGAGGGCCCCAGATAGTAAAATTTGAATCAATGTTTAATTGCATGAAAATGGAATGTTGTTCTTTGTCTTTTGTGCAACAAAAGAAACTATGTGTAATTCTCTTACAGTGATGGAAAATGCTGCAGCTGCCACTCCAGTGGATAAAAATGTCCCATCACCTTTACTTCATTAACCCAGCTTCTTGCATTATTTCAGAATAAATTTTAAAAATCCAGGTTCTCATTTTTTTATATTTTTGTATTTTTCTGAAGAATTTAAAAATAGTTAATTAGCACAGGTTTTTAAGAGATCATGCAATTCCAATGTTTGCATTTCTTTTAATATTTATCCCTATTTATTGTATGTTGAAAATTCATTGGATTACTTATTTGTTTCTTGATTTTGAAAGCTGTGAGAGGCTTTTTGTCTTTTCATAATGGATTGATTTTCTGCCTGGAAGTGCTAAAGGTTGATGTATGTTTTGTTTTAAATGACTGCCACATTTTACAAGTTCAAGAATGAAAGTTACAATTTTCACTTAAAATACTATGGAACAACTGGCTAAGAAGCACCAACATGTATTCAGTAGTTTCAATGGTAATAATAAACAGCATTATATGGGATTGCCAATACTGTGCACACACTGATTGATTGATAGGAGATAGGTTGGAATTATTAGTTCTTATTTATAAATGGGGAAACTGAGACACAACGCGTAAATGGGAGTCAGTGACAAAGCCGAGACTAGAGTTCACACAGCTCTAACTCAGAGTCCGCGCACTTGATTGCTAGACTACACTGTCTCAGAAAATACTGTTGAAGGGCAGTTTATCCCTCAGTTAGATATATAAAAAGGAGATTTCATAATCAAGGGGTTTAAGGTGGGGAAAGGTCAGATATAATTTCACATGGGTCCCTTATACGGAAAGTCTCTAATTCTGAGCAGAAAGGGTGGAAGCTTAACATATTTTAAAATTTTATTAAAGCTAATGTTAAAAATATTATGTAATACATAGGTTGAGAAAAGAGTGTCTGTACATCTGAGTATAGTGATTAGATTATTCACAAATATAAAGTTTGTATCATATGACTTTTAAAAACAATCAGCAATAACCCAAATTTAGGTGAATAAATTTAAGAATATAGTTTAGATATTAGCAACCAAGTATTCAGGTTGTACAACTTTTCATAAGTGATCTGAGATTTGGTTGTGGAAAGCAAAATATATCAGTGAGTGAAGATTGTCCTTCAGTAATTGAGAATTTAGGGTAGGTTGTCCATTTAGAAAATACAATCCATGAGGAAAGTAGTTCAGTTACTTTCCTGACTGCACTTCTCACTTCTCATTGACATATTACTAGGAATGTCTGACCTATACTGGTGAGATTGGATCAAGGTTTGTTTTAACCCCTTTACTTTCCTAAGAGCACTAGGAATTAGAAGCAGGGATGGAAATCCAGAGCGCCAATTGTTAGTCTAGGGAATGAGGAATACATCTGTTGCTTCCACTTTTTTTTCTTTGACTCTACTGTGCAATCGGTGACTGGTCATTTATCCTTTACCCCAAAGAGGTATAGAAATGGAAATCTCCTTTGATGGCATATCTGCAGAAATACTGATCACTTGAGAGGTTTCCACTCCCTCCAGGGTGGACTGTATATTGGATTAGAAAGCCACTTTCTAGATAAATCTCTTCACTGATGCCAGGGTTCGTTTGCCCAATAGATAATTGGTTGGGATTCCAATAATAGGTTACAATGAGGGATTCCACCTGATTGTTTATATAAGCAATTACTGCCATGTTGTCAATCCTGATAAGTATTAGCTAACATATGATTCATTCTCAGAAGAGCAGTTCTTGTGACCCTCATCTCTAATGAATTGATAATGGAGAAGTTTCTCTGATTTAACCATCTGCCCTCTATTGCACATTAGGTGATTCCATGTCCCAGTAAGATGACGCTGGATGTTACTGGAGAGACAAAGTGGGTGAAGTTCCTCCAGGGCAGATTGGAAGAGGCCCTGGAGGTTTTTCGCCTTCCTCTGTAGCATGAGGCACAGGTCACTTGCTGGAGGATTCTCTGCTCCTTGAAGTCTTTAAACCACGATTTGAGGACTTCAATAGCTCAGACATAGGTGAGGTTTTTCTCAGGAGTGGGTGGTTGAGATTCTGTGGCCTGTGTTGTGCAGGAGGTCAGACTAGATGATCATAATGGTCCCTTCTGACCTTAGTATCTATGAATCTATGAATATCTTTTATTGAGCAACTTCTGTTGATGAAAGAGATAAGCTTTCAAGCTGCACAGAACTCTTCTTCAGGTCTGGGAAAGGTTCTCAGAGCGTCACAGCTAAATACAAGCTGGAACAGATTGTTTAGCACAGGTAGTTAACACATTTTCCAAGGGACGATTTAAGGTGAAGTGCCCATTAATACTTCTGCATTCATAGGACAAAAAAGGACAATTAGTGGATTACAGATTGTTGTAATAACCATAAATCCAATGTCTTTATTGAGATCATGACTTTTAGTGTCTAGCAAAGGTATGAATTTAAGCTCCCAGACTCGTCTTTTGAAGAAGTTGTGCAGGTTTCCTTTGAGGACAAGGAATGAGAGGTCAGCTATGGAGTGGTCCTTTTGTGAAATGTTACTGTCATCCCAGTTTTACTTCCCTATAGGCTTGCCCTTCGGTAGGTTGTCTTTTAAAATTCAACAGCATAAATATTTTCTAACTCCCTTGCACAGAAGAAATCTCATCGTTTGCTGATATCTGCCCCTACAAGATAACAGACATAGTTAGCAGAGGTTGCCTGTGGATTTGCACCTGTAGTTCAGAATCAAAATACAAAGTCACCAATCACAGATGCAAGAGGATTTAGTCAGGCAGTGGGATATTGGAGAAGCTGCATGCCTCTGGTGAACATCTGAGTAATGACTCATTTCTTGTCATGTGCGCAAGCTGAAGAAAGCTCTTCTTGCAACTGACGACAATCCAGTGTAACGCAGCACTGATAGACCTTCTGAAATTCTCCCTGTGCGTGGGTCAATGCATCTGCTTTTACTTAACCTGCAGTTACTTTGTCCTTGTGCTGAGGAATAACAATTCTGACCACCATTACACTTTTTTTTTTTTTAAGTAAATTCAAGAGCTGAGATATGTCTGAAAGGAAGTGCAGTGAAGTGGGTTGGTTGCTGAGGTAATGTAGGTGACCTTAAATTATGCAAACAAACTTCATGTTAAAATACACAAGTGCTGGCATTCTATTTGAGTACATTTATGGGTCCCTATCACTATAGCATCTGAATGAATCAAACAGTGAATGTATCAACGCAAAACCCATGAGGAAGGGAAGTACTATTAGCCTCATTTTAGTTATCCAAGGTCAGACAAGAAGTATGGGGCAGAGCTGGGAACTGAACCCAAGTCTCCTGAATCCCATTTTGATGCCTTCTCTATTTCAGTGTCTGATCCATCCTTTCTCTCCCCTAGACCAGGAGTTCTTAACCACTTTCCTTGTGAGGCCCCCCCAGCATGCTAAAAAAACTCCACGGCTCACCTGTGCCACAACTCTTTTTCTGCATATAAAAGCCAGGGCCAGTATTACGGGGTAGCAAGCAGGGCAGTTGTCCAGGGCCCCATTCCACAGGGGGCCCAGCAAAGCTAAGTTTCTTAGGCTATGGCTTCAGCCCGGGTGGCAGGGCTTGAGGCCCCAGGCTTAAGCCCCATGCGGTAGGGCTGCGGCTATATGCCCTGGGCCCCAGCAAGTGAAATTCCGGCCCTGCTTGGCAAACCCCCTGAAACCTCACCGCTCCCCCACCCCACCCCAGTTGAGAACCACTGCCCTAGATGAACGTCATTTTGAACTTCTTGTATTCAGTGAAGAAATTGGACCATTTAAAAATCTAGAATTACACTAAGCCTCTGACTTTTTTCACACTGTGAAGAATGGAGAAAATCTCAATGGCCCTTAGTGAATAAAGAGCTAGTACTGCTATGCAGATTTTTATCAGGAGAGGTTGTATTCAAAGGTAATGCATCTCTTTTGATTGAGGTGAAGGAACTGATACTGTTTAAGAATGACCTACTAGTCTTTAATTTGATCTCGTGCTTCCATGAAGAGGACAGTCATGACTCCTAGAGAAAAGACTGGGGGAAATGGATTTTAGGAGTCAAAACCCCTTGGGATTTGAAGGTTTGGTAATTAACCCTGGGCAACAGAATCAACATTTCAGAAGTTTCAGGAATCCAAATCTTCAAAACAAAGTGTGAATCTTATGAAAACTGTTGACTCAAGATTGTTTTCTACCTAGGTAAACAGTCTAGAAATCTGACAAATACTTTTGAGCTACATCCCAATATTCTCCAGAATGTGGGTCTCCCCTTGAAAAGATATATGAATAAACATACAGTCTTTTCTGCAATTTATAAAGACCAAAAGAGGTGTGAGATAACATATGCCAATATTTCTGCAGCTGAAGCATTTCTGAAGCATCCAGTTTTTTCCCCGTTCACTGTCTTAGAGAGTTTCTTTCATAAAAGACCTACAGGAGGAGTCAGGATCTGTAAACAGAGGATGAATTTATGAGTGTTTGATTTTTTTTTAAAATTATTTTAATAATTACCCTCCTTCCTATTTCAGATAGGTTTATTTTTCATTCTTTGTCATGAATATAACCCATTTTTGGGAAACAATTAAACTGCAGGTGAAAAATGCAGATACACACTTTGCAAATTGCACCTGCAAAAGGGAGGCTGGAGACCCTTTTGAAAATTCAGCGCCAAATTTGATTTCAACTGATGGCTCTTTTGAGTTGTTCCAACAAACATTGCATCAGGATATTAAGGATGAAATAAAAATAAATGCTGTTTGGATAAAATGTATAGAAAATATTGTTGCATGTGAATGAAAATTTAAAAATGTCTCTGGTAGCACCAATATTAATGTGAGATGGTGAATTCTAAAGTTGTTTCACTGTCTTTTAAGTATAAGAAGAAGATTGAACTAAGTGAAAATATAAAAAAACCTAATTAAATGTGCTAGAGGGATATTTTGACTTCTTTGGTAACTGTTTGGGATCGTAAATTTCAATACTCTTTGAGAGTTTATATAGTTTTTCAGATTCCAACAGAGTATAGAATCATAGAATATCAGGGTTGGAAGGGACCTCAGGAGGTCATCTAGTCCAATCCCCTGCTCAAAGCAGGACCAATCACCAACTAAATCATCCCAGCCAGGCTTTGACAAGATTTTAGATTATGATCAAGCTAAATCTGTTCTATAGTTACAAGCACAAAAATTGTAAAAAAGATTATTTCTGAAGCTTAGTGGATTCTCAGAAGTATGATGATTTGTATAAAAATCCATTTACATTTGAGTTTTAAAGTAAAAAAATTGTGATTGCTTTTTGTGTTGTATAGTAAATTTAGTCTGAATCCATCTAAAACAGCATCACTAGGTAATCTGTTTTTCAGGACATTTTGTACATTTATTTCTCAAATGTCTTCCAATCCTAGACCCTTTATTTTTCTGTTGGGAAATTTGAAAACATTATTTGAAAAAAATTATAAGGATTTATACATGTTTTCTCTTATGCCAGTGTTATCAATTGATGTAAGAAATCTGTTTTTAAAAATAATTCAGGGGGAACTTATAATTGGGGCCCTATCAAATTCACGGTCCATTCACAGCCATAGGATTTTTAAAATTGTATATTTAATGATTTCAGCTATTTAAATCAGAAATTTCACTGTGTTGTAAGTGTAGGGATCCTGACCCAGAAAGGAAGCAGGGGGTCGCGGTACTGCTACTCTTACTTCTGCGCTGCTGCTGTCGGTGGCGCTGCCTTCAGAGCTGGGCAGCTGGAAAGCAGTGGCTACTGGCTGGGAGCCCAGCTCTGAAGGCAGAGCCACCTTCAGCAGCAGCGCAGAAGTAAGGCTGGCATGGTATGGTATTGCCACCCTTATGTCTGTGCTGCTGTTGGCGGGGTGCCGTCTTCAGAGCTGGGCGACTGGCCACCAGCCGCTGCTATCCGGCCACCCAGATCTGAAGGCAGTGCAGAAGTAAGGGCCCTCCTGCAGCTCCCTTTTGGGTCAGAACCCCCAGTTTGAGAAACGCTGGTCTCCCCCATGAATCTGTATAGTATAGGGTAAAAGCACACAAAAGACCAGATTTCACAGTCCGTGGCATGTTTTTCATGGCTGTGAATTTGGTAGGGCCCTACTTATAACTTGACAGATCATCTCGCCAAGATAACAAGACATTATGAATGACACAGTAAGGGCAGCTTCTAGTTCATGAGAAGATAAAGCAACCTTCTCCTTTACAGACCTTTTTCTTTTTCTGTCTGAAATTTCCCCAAAAGTCTCTCAAGAAGAGAGTGTCTCAAGCAGAAGAATTAACTGTACAAAAATGTCCAGAAAAATGCTTTTACAATTTTTGCATTTTTAACTCTAAAAAAAGTTTAGGTTTATCATAAACAAATGTATATGTTCTTTTGCTTGTCAAAATGAATTCCACCAGTAAGAGAGCTCATTTTCTAGACATAATTAATTGTCACCCAAGGTTGCTCACACCAAGCTGAGTTGCCCAAGCCTTGTGCAGGAATGGAAGATTTGCTGATGCAAGTAGCTTTTCAAGCTCAGGACAGCACCCCAGAGATCCACCTTTATTTTTGGGAAGTTTGCATACCTTCTGTTAAAAATCTTCGGAAGAACTAGAATTTTTCAGAGCTTGTAATACCAGTTTTATTAGGAATTTCAGACTTAGATATTAATACCTTGAGTCATTCCATGAAGAAGAGAGTCACCCTTTTCAGCTTCTGAGTCTGAGAAGAAGGAAGCTTTGATTTCAGTTCTTTTCTTAACTCTGTCTCTCACTAGATTTGATTGTGAAGAGAAAGAGCTCTCCAACACTCTGCCTGTTGAGGAATTTAATCGGTCCTGCATTGCTTAGCAGATCTAGTTGCTGTTGGCCGTTTAAGTCAGTGCTGTGGGTCTTCTGACAGGGAAGAAAGTGGAATGCCCTGTAGTATACTATTCAGTTTGAGCGAAACCAAAGTTTGGCCTGTGCACTGTGGTAGAAAAGTCATCTTGTGCATCTCTTCCAACGCATAATTGTTCTACACTGTACATTTCCTCAGGCTTTGTTTCTGAATAAAGAATGAGTATTTTGCTACTGCTTGTGGCTGAAATATTGCTTTATTGTCTTCTTGATTGCTGAAGGAACAGAAGATTCCTGAAAATCGAGGAATTAAGTCCTCTGTGACAAATAGGGTATTCCCTCCCCCCACCCCCCCATTTTTTTCTATTCCCTGCCTATAGTTGAGGAAAAAATATCTGTGAGATCAACTCACAGTAGCATGTATAGGTCAACCTTGTCTCTGCCAAGGCAGAACAGAAACTGGAATGTCCTTATATGTAGAATGGAGATGGTACTTAGTGAGTGGGGTTGTTGTACTTCTACATAGTCATATAGGACCAGAAGCAGTCCGTAAACCCGCCTCTGTAACTGGAACAGTTTGACAACTCAACCATTTGTACCTTGATTATACTTTAAACATTTTTTTAAAAGTTGCCCATCAATATCTATAGGGATGGAAAACCTATCAACCTGTATTGTGGAGTGATGTAAAATTACAGTATTGGGGAAAAAATAAAAGGAAGATGTATGTTTATTGATTCAACCCAGTAAAAAGTATCTTAAGCATCAGAAATAGGATAGACTTAGTAACAGTTCCAGAATCAGATAGTAACAAGGACATGAATAGAGAAATGTTCAACCATTAGAATCTTTTCTTCTATTTCCATGAGGTAGAATTTATATCACATGTATTAACTCTGAGTGTTCATATCCATTACATTTTCCCTCCTGTGCTGAGACATATACTCCATACTGGTCCCAGTTCAGGAAACCATCCCTATTTTTCGCAACACGTAAGCATGTGATCAAGTGTAACTTTAGGCACATTTCAGTTACATTAAACGTATACCTAAGTGTTTCTCTAAATTGGGACGGGTGTGTACAATGATCACCTCTGTAAAAAACAAAATACCAAACAGTTACCACCATTATTTCCTATTCTAAATACACAGGGAATCTGTGGAATTTCATATGCCACTGTGTGATGATGGTTGTAAATGCTGACCACTGCATAAATTCAAATGGTTTACATTATAACCCACAGATTTGGGCTAGCCACTGAAGCTCAGACCCAGAGGGTCAGATGGACTCAAGGGCCCAACTGTCACCCAAGCTGCGATGTTCACACTGCTATTTTTGGTGTGCTAGCTCAAGGCGAGCTAGCATGAGTCTGTCTACCCAGGATGGGAGGCTCACTCCCAGATGCTGTGTAGACATAGCTTTTGAGGCCAAGATGAATGGGATTTTGTTTTAATACTAGGTGAGTGCATGTGATAAGTGGATCTAATTTTATAAAAGGGTAGGGAATATAAAACTTTAATCTTGTGAAATACAGTTTAACTGCTATTTTATCTGGAACTCCCTCTTATCTGAAAAAAGATTGTGTCACCCAATATCTATTAATCACATTGAAAATTCCCTCAATTATCCAAAATTAGTCAGTGTCTTCCTCCTGCAGCCCCCATTTAGTCTTCAGTAATCAAGACTGCACTCTAGCTATATAGAGCTCTAGAAGCAGTGGTATAGTAAGTGTAAAGAGAGAAAATGTTTATTGTCCTCATTAAAGATTGTAAACAGAGTGTTAAATAATATTAATGGCTGGGATTGTCAGTACTTAACAGTACTTTCCTAGTACAAGTGATTTTATTGATCGATACAGACTCAATATAACAGGGTAGATTATTCTACTGATTTTATCAAAACTTTAACTAAGTTTCTTAGTGCACCACATATCTTTAAATAGATCTAGATGATGATGTAGATTAAGAAAAGCAAACCACCATCCATCTTTTTTTGATCTGTTAATAACTTAAATCCATCATTGTTGCTACAAGCTGTTTTCAAATTCTGTTGTGCATACCTGTTTCATTGGTGCTTGTTACAGAATCTTACAATTGTTTAGATGGCTTTTGGTTTTAAAGAATGTAGTTGGCAGATGCAGGGTCACATATATGCTAGAGATAAAAGGTATGGTAAAAATAATTTTACTGGTAACATAAAGGACAGATATTTATAAAACATGCCTTTTGTGAAAACAGTTCCTGAAGAGATTTCCTGGCTTTTTTTTTTTTTTTTTTTGTAAAGCTGGCAGTGCTTTAAAAAAATTAGCCTTATTACTTACTTTGAAAATAACAGTGCAGTTTTGAAAAATGGTATTATTAATGTGTGTTTTGCAATTCATTTATTTTTTATTTGCTGTATATTTTAAAATAACCGCTGATTTGTTATTTGCTGTACAGAATTGGGCTCTGTGAAGTTTTTCTTTTATTTCCTGAGTGGTTTACTTTTTACTCGTATTTCAGGCTTGTTTCAAAGCAAATTTTGTTCATTAAAAAAGCAAAATTTTAATTAAAATTCAGGACAATTTTAGAGACAAAGTTACTGATATACTTAATTCTCATTTTCTTTTCATTCTAGTATTACTAGTTGCTATACAGATACACCTCTACCCCAATATAACGCAGTCCTCGGGAGATGAAAAAATCTCACTTCGTTATAGGTGAGACCGCATTATATCGAACTTGCTTTGGCCCCCCCCGTTCCTTGTTCCCTGACCGCCCCCTCCAGAGACCCCCTGTCCCTAATCACCCCAGGACCCTACCCCCTAGCCAATCCCCCTGCTCCCTGTCCCCTGACTGCTCTGACCCCTATCCACACCCCTTGCCCCCTGACAGACACACAGTGGCAGGAAGCGGAGCAGCTTGGCCTCAGCACACTCCACTCCGTCAGCTCCCAGCCACGGCGCTCCGCTTCCTGCCGCAGGTGAGTGCGGGGGGCGTCCTTTCCCCAACCTCCCCGCACTCACCTGCAGCAGGAAGCGGAGCGCCGCGGCTGGGAGCTGGTGGAGTGGAGCGGGCGGAGGCCGGGCTGCTCCGCTTCCGCCGCTGCCGGTGACTGTGCGGGGATCCCTTCCCCCAAGCCCTCTCCCCCAAGCGACATGACTGGGTCCGGGGCGAGGGAAGCGGAGCGGGCTGCTCCTGGCCCCCCGCTAATCCCCCAGGCCACTCTGGGACTGCGGGACCCCCAAAAGTGCCCCCCCAGCTTCTGCCTCCCAGACCCAGGGGGGAGCCCCTGACCACCCCTGAGACCCTCTGCCCTTATCCAACCCCTCGGCCCCGGCCCGGCCCCCTTAACACGCTGTTCAGAGCAGCCTGTCAGAGCTTTACCGCGTTGTTTGCAAACACGCGTTATGTCGGGGTAGAGGTGTATATAGTAAGAAACAGTCCCTGCCCTGATGTTCTTACAGTCTAAACAGACAAGACAGAAGGTAGGAGGCAAAACAGATAAATGATCTGGTCAAGCCACACAGCATGTCAGTGGTAAAGCCGGGAATAGAACCCATGTTTCCTGATTCTCAGTCCAGTTCTAAAGCCACTACAGTCTAATGCAGAGGTGGGCAAAGTATGGCCCCTGGGCCACATCTGGCCCGCTGAACCGTCCTGCCCAGCCCCTGAGCTCCTGGCCGGAGACACTAGTCCCCAGCTCCTCCCCCGCTGTCCTCCCTCCCCCGCAGCCTCAGTGTACCAGGCCACCAGCGCTCTGGCCTGCCGCTTCTGCCGAGCAGGGCAGCAGTGTCGCTGCGAGCTCCTGCCTCTCTGAGCGGAGTGGTAAGGGGTCGGGGTGGGGGTTGAATAAGGGGCAGGAGGTACCGGGAGTCCAGGGATCAGGGGGACAGGGATCAGGGGGCGGTTGGAGGGGCGGAGGTTCTGAGGTGGGGGGTGGTCAGGGGATGGGGAGTGAGGGGGTTGGATGGGGGTGGGAGTCCCAGGGGCGGGGGTGTGAATAGGGGTCGGTGCAGTCAGGGGACAGGGAGCAGGTGGGGTTGGATAGGGGGCGGGAGTCCCGGGGGGGTTTATCAGGGATCAGGGGTGTGGATAGGGGGCAGGGCAGTCAGGGGACAGTGAGCAGGGGGGGTTGGATGGGGATGGGATCCCAGGAGGGGGCAGTCAGGGGACAAGGAGCGGGGGGGGGTTGGATGAGTCACTGGTTCTGAGGGGGCAGTGAGGGGGCAGATAGGGGGCGGTGTCCAGGCTGTTTGGGGAGGCACAGCCTTCCCTACCTGGTCCTCCATAAAGTTTCATAACTTGGTCATGGCCCTCGGGCCAAAAAGTTTGCACACCCCTGGTCTAATGGCTGTCAACCTTTTTCCATACTGTGGCTAGTTCTACAATATTAAAAAGTTTTGGGATCCCGCTTCCATCTAGCTGTGAAGAAAGGGTGAGATTGAGAATCCATGTACTAAACCATGCTGTCTTCCATTCATCAGTGTTTACTAGATTTGACAAATTTTCCTGGAGAAAAATGTTTTCAGGCTGTATTACTGCAGGAATTGACTAGGTTTCTCCATATCTTTTTAGACAATCTGACTATGAATGTACACATTTTAACATACAATCAGTGTTACGGCATATATTGTCTTTTTTGATACTTACATTCCTATTGTTTGGCAAACTCAGTAGTCTTTCTTACTTTTTTGAATACTCCTTTGCAGGGGGAATTTTTAAAACTTCATTTCTTTTTCTTGGTAACTATACGGAATCATTTCTAAGTGAATTATTGGTGAGTGGGGAAGTTGATTTGCTAGTGATGCAAATTTCTGCATGTACAAAACCATATATTGCATTTTAAATTAAGGGTAATGAGTAGTGTATTTCATTTTCTTCTCTGCAGCTTTAACGCTGGATATTGTACAGGTGAAGAGAACTGGGATAATTTGTGAATACGCATTATGTTGTCGTCTATAATTACATAATCACATACTGTTTTTTCCACAGGACCCCTGCCTTGTTTAGTGTATAGAAAGGACTTGCTATTAGGATGAGTCTGGGTCGTGTAGTGAAAGACGTTGTTGTCTGTAAGACCCCCTGCAGCATTTGTTGCAGCAGTTGGAGGGTGTGCAGTGAATGAGGCCAGGGGACAGCAGGAAAAGAAAGAATGGTCTTGTGGTTGAGGCAGATGAATGGCATCCTGTAGAACTGGATTCTATTCCTGCTCCTGCCACAGAGTTCCCATGTGATAATAGGCAAGTCACTTAAACCACAGTTTTTACGGGTGGTCAGTAATTGTTTGCTCCTCATTTTCTGGATGCCCAACTTGAGACCCTGGGATCTGATTTGCAGAAGTGCTGAGCACTCATAGTTGCAGCTTAAGTTTGTGGGAGCTGTGCTTTGAATATATTAAGTACTGTATAGTGCCACATACCCTGAAACTCGCATCCTAGATGTCTCAGGTAGGCCTTCCAAAATTAGTTGATGCTTTTGACATTAATCTCTCTCTGCCTTAACTCCCTATCTGTAAAATGGAGATAATATTCCCCTGTCACCTGACAAGTGTATTGTGAAGATAAATTTATTAATGTTTGTGAAACATTTAGATACTATAATGGTGAGCGCCACAGAAAAGTTCATGAGGAAATTAATAATTCTATCTTCAGAATGAAGTTTGAATAGTGTGCACTAAATACATCCTCAGGACACACACTGAACACTGAGGAGGAAACAAAATATGGACTAGCTAGCTGTTAATTAAGTGAGCACCATCCACCCTGTGCATTGACTAAGGCAGGAGTTATGTAGAAAAAATAGCATATGATTACGTAGTTACAGACTGTGTCATAATGCATATGCACAAGAGGGCTGAATTAAGGTTGCACACATAACCTTAATTCCGGCATTTCCTAACTTTTGAGTGTTGACTTTGCAACCTTAATAATATGCATATTAAAAAAACCACTCATGTAGTTTTTGTGTGTATAGTTTAGTGTTATTAAATAACAATAAATAATCATGTTATTGCAATATTAAATATATTGCAAGCCATGCTAAAAGACAAAATATGTAAATCACATTATAATGTAACACACGTGAAGCGTTAAATCAAGCCAGCATTAACTCTGGTGCTGCCACTCCAACGGTGGTGAATGTAAAATTGGATGAGTGACATAAAAGTGCCCTGGCAGGTCAAGAAAGGCTGCTTGAGCATGAGGTGAAATCTGTGCTGGTGGTAGTTAAATAACAGGTGGGTGAGGGAAATTGATAGCTGGAGTTGGAGATGGTGCGAAAGAAGGTAGGAATCCTGTTGTGGTCACCAGAGCCCTCTAATATAATGGGACTTCAATTTATTAAATTATACATTTTATCCTGAATATAATACACATGTATTTGTCTTCCTTCCTTAGCAACATATATATAGCTTCTTTTGAGAAAAATGCTAAAGGCTTTAAGGATGAATTAAGGGAAGATATTCTCTTCCTCGGATGTAGGACAGGAGAATCACAAATACTTGTTAATTTGCCATACTGTGTCTGATTCCTCAATCTAAACCTTGAAAATCCAACGTGCAGTAGTAGTTTTTACATTTCACTGCTTGCTTAATCCAAAAACTAGTAATTCACAATTTAGGATAACAGAATTCATTTTTTGGAGGCCTTTTGGTTTAACACGTCTTAGTTAAGGTAGGTTTGAATTAACCTGAATATCAGGGAGAAATAAATACGCTTAGCTTAGTGGTGCCCAAACTTTTTCTGTCATGCCCCGCACCCCCGCTTAATAGTAGTGGAATCTGCCTATGACCCCTCCCCCCTCTATTACTGCACAGTGGCTCAGCAGAGGACCTTGGGCTGAAGGCAAGCTGAGAGCTGAACAAGGTGTGGGGGAGGGGCTGGGCTAGAGGTGGAGCTGGCCTGTGGGTAGAGAGGGAATGAGGATAGAACTGGCCTGAGGGCGGAGAGGGAATTTGGACAGAGCTGAGTGGAGCTGTGGCTGGGTTGGAGCTGGGCAGCGGTTGGGGCCAGAGCTGGGCTGGAGGTGGAGTGGAGCTGTGGCTGGGGTCAGAGTGGGGCTGGGTGACGCTCCCTCCCCACACCGTGTGGAGGCTGGTCCAGGTCCCGCCATGTGCCCCCCTGAAGGTTCCTCTGTGTCCCCTTGGGGGGTATGCCCCACAGTTTGGGGACCACTGGCTTAGCTAAATGACTTCCATATTTATAAATTGTGGTATGGATTTTTCAAGTTATTGTTCAGTGGCCATTAACACCCATAAATGTCATGAAGTTTGTTCAGTGGTGCACGTGTAAATACTATCATCCATGCCTAACAAAATCTTCAAATAGTATAAATGTGAAAACTCTCTCACTTTTGCAACACAATCCCCTGTTTTCTACTCTCCACTACCATTGCCTAGTATATTTTTTTATCTAGTATATTTTTCTTGATCTACAGGTGAAATAAAAAGTTTGCAGAAACTAAACCAAGCATGAAGTAGAACTGGAACCTTTAATTTCATTAACTACATTGTAAGTGGTGAAGATTAATGTATATATCTCTTGCTAATTCTTTCCAATTACTTAGTTCATATAAATTCCCAAACCTTGTTAATTATGCTGAAGTCAAATGGTAATTCTTAACAGTATTTCCACAGCAAGGGAATTTTCCTGGCGTAACCTTGCCCTCTTGTAGAAACTCTCAGCCGATTAGGCACTCTGACTCTAGTCCATTCATTTTCAGCTCAAGCCTAATTGCTGCCAACTGACTGCCACAGGTACCTTGGCTTTCGTACATTTAAGGAATGCAGGTTCTTCAGAGAACAAACAAGGAAAGATTAATTGTTTGTTTTGTTTCATCCCAAGAGAAATGTGGGCGCTTAATCAAGAAAAATAATTTCTTCTGTTGATTTGGCTTATTTGGGGAATGGATAATTGTATAAAGGAAGGTATAGAACTATGCATTTTCTAAGAAACATTGCCATTTACTTACACAGGAAGCAAAGATACAGTGAAATAAATGTAACACAACATTGAAATTGATGGGGATGGTTCACATTTCTCATAGTAAGTAATTTGGCTGTTGGGCTTTTATTTGAACCAATATCGTTAGGTGGTATTGTCATTTGTTTTGTCTGCTTCTTTGGAAATCTAATCAAGGAGACAATAGTAGGGGTAAAAAAACCACTTTTCCAAATTATCCTTAATTACTAGAGCACAAAGCAAGCTAAACACTCTAGTGTTTCCAATTAAAGAACCTGTTTCAAGCGGGCACCATTAAATCTATCTTTCCCAATCTGATAAATAAGCTATCAAAGAGTGGAACAGATTAACTGGGATCAATTAGTTCAAGGCTTAGTATAAAAGAGTGAGCCAACATTATCAATGAATGCAAATTTTGCATAAAGCAAATAAGGACTATTTTAGTACCTACTCCCTACCCTATTCCCCTAGTTATCACAAAACAGAAATTTTATCTGTGGCTCTAAAATTAGTCTGATTAATTTCTCTTTGAAAAGAGAGTTCTAAACCTCACCTCTTTAAGTCCTTCTTTTCAGAATGTTAGGACATAGATTGTACAGAGAAGGCCACCATTAAGATATATCACTGATATTCCTCCCTTAACACACACTATGTGTTACGTACACAGTAAAGAAGTAAACTCCAGTAGGAAAATGGATGGCTTAGGGCAGGGGTCCCCAACGCGGTGCCCGCGGGCGCACTGGTGTGTGCCCGCAGGAAACCGTGCCACTGAAATGCCACCGAGAAGCGTTACTGTTTCTCGGTGGCATTTTGGCGGCGAGGCTTCAGTCTTCTGGGAATAGGAATATGCTATTCCCACAGAAAGGTTGGGGACCACTGGCTTAGGGGATTTGAAACAGGCAGAGGCTGCAGAAAATAACAGGCATAGAAAATGACAGATTTCACAATTTAGGTCTTGTCACAAAAGTTATTACTTCCTACAGCATTTAAGCTTTCAATAAAGCCGTATTTAGTCTACAACTTCCAATGGAGTTTGTTGTGTTAGTGGGTGTGGCTGACTGTAAACGTGGTTTGGATCTGTGCATCACATGGTTAATTCGCTGTTAAGTAACCAAAGTAGCTAGTCAATATTACACCCTTGCCCGGAGTCGAAAGTGGGACATGGTTTTATTTCTGTTACTTTTTTTGCACACTGGGTTTTGTTTGATCTTTTTGTTTTATTTTGTTTCTGCAACATAAGCACAGTTAGGGAGCTCTGTTTAAGTAACCAGTTTGGCCGGTTCTCCTTCCTCCCAGCTGTATGTGCAGCAGGATATCCCAGATTGTACTGCTTTTGGTGTCACTCAGCATACATGTCCTCTGGGCGCTCAGTCCCCAGATAAATTCCCAGATTTTCCCAGAATCTACTGATATAAACATGAGTAAGACGCATGGTGAGTGCTGATGGATAAACATAGTTGGCACATAGTTGTATTTACAGAAAAACTGCTGACATTTGTTCTAACTAGATCAGAAGAGGTGGTCTGTTCCAAAATGTGTCTCTACTTTTAGTATAGACAAGGGCTGGAGGGAAAATTATTGTAGTTTATTCCATTTGGAAAAAAGGAGCGGAGTGTATCCATGGTCCTGTGTGCACTAAAGAAACTGCTATTTCTAACCAGTTTTATAAAACTGTTTCAGCTAGCATAGTTGTACTGTCAGTGTGAATAGGGTGGAATTTTGTTATAAACAACTTTTCCGCTAGTGTCCAGAATGGATTTTTAAAATTCTCTCACTATCTGTGGCCCATCTGTACTGGCAGCACTGCTACTTGAAACTGTTTTTAAAACTGTTTTCCTAAAACAGCCATTTGTGTAGTGCAAACAGGACTTTTAAGGCAAATGTTCAACTGGAATCTACATATTTTTTTTACGTGGACAAAACTCCTCTTTGTGACACCAGTGCAACCATGTTGGTTGTATCTGTTCTAGGAAAATCAACATTACCCTCTCTGTCCACTGTGGAAAAAAGTTGTCCCAGTGATGTGCATGTGGTCAATGGAGTTCATACTCCATTCTAGAGATCCTCCTTATTTGGTGATGCAGTTCCCAGTTGCCTGTCCATAACAGAACATGTGCTTCTGCAGCACCCCTCCCTCAGACTTCCTGTCTGAGAAGCTAAACCATTTAAAGGTACAGTTCCCCATGCCACACCATATGCAGACACAATGGAAAACAAGAAATAATAGTAAGAGATTTATAGAATTTGGGGCCAGCAGGGACCATTATGTTAATCTAGTATGATCTCCTGCATAACACAGGCCATGGAATTTCACCCAACAATTCCTTCATCAAGCTCTTCATCAAGCCATCAAGGCTTTCTGGTTGAGCTAGGCGCATGGAAAGACATATGCAGTCTTGATTTAAAGACTTCAAATGATGGAGAATCCACCACATCCCGTAGGCTAGTTATTCCAATGGTTAATTACCTTTACTGTTAAAAAATTAAGCCTTATTTCTTGAGTGAATTTGTCTAGCTTTAGCTTTCAGCCATTGGATCTCATTATGTCTCTGTTCTGCTCAATTAAAGAGCCCTCTACTATTATAAATCTTCTCCCCATGTGTATTACTTATAGACCATGATCCAATCACCTTTAAACATTCTCTTCAATAAGATAAATAGATTGAACTTCTTAGAACTCTGACTGTAAAGGCAGATTTTCCTGACCTTAAATCACTCTTGTAGCTTTCTTCTGAACCCTTTGTCAGCATCTATGTAGATACCAAAGTTGGACACAGTATTCTGGTTATTGTCTCACTAATGCTATATCTACTCTGCATTCTAGTGCTTATACATCCATGGATCATGTTAGCGTACTTACTACAGCACTGTGCTAATACCCCATCCGTCCCGTAGAATACCAAGGCAAAAATATAAAAAAAGGCAAAAAATAATAATAAAAAAAAATGTGGCAAAAATAATAATTTCAGTTCAGTTTCAAATTCCAAAACCTGCTAGTAATTAAACCAGGGTCCTTGGTGGCAGAATTTTCACTGGGGAGGTTGCAGCACAAATCACTTACAAATTCCTTTGCCCGGGAAACCCACAGCCAGAAACTGTGCCTCCAGAGTGAGCGACACAGGTGGAGAAGGAGGTGTGACCAGAACAGCCAGAATCTGAGGATGTTTTAGTGAATCAGTGTTTTAGTGAATCTCAGCTTCAGCCTCCTTTGTATTACTGGTGAAGATTCAAATTTCTCTCCCCTCGCTGAGTAAAGGACATATATTGTTGCCAAATATATGGATATCGTTTACAAAAAAACTGCTCTTTGTTTTAAATATTTAATGTTATCTCTGTATTCACCAGAAACATGCAGCTTACTGAGAACAGCTTAGGGTATTGTAACTTTTCATGTTTGGGGAATTTGATTTAATTTTAAAAATGCTAATTATTTTATAGGATTTAACCCACAATTTGATTTCAGAATTACTCCTTGGTTGGACAAGTTACATCTCTTTAGTAATAAGGATGTGGAACCTTATAGAAAAATGAGGTAAATTGCTATCGAACTGCAAAGATAAATGGAGTCCTCTGACTGATGCTATTCATTTGTCATCAGCACAGAAAAGGTTAATAAGCGCTTGCTGGTCAAGTTATGTTGGCCTTTTTCACCAGTAATTGCATCATTCCATGTCTTTATCAAGAAATCCCTTGCTAGCGAGTTTTGGGAGGGACAAGTGTCAAGGAACAGAAGCCACAATGAAGTACCTGTGATTGAGCAAGGATTACATTGCTCAGTTCATTCTGTAAAAACTTGTCAGCTTGCTACCCAAATAAATGCCTAGAGTGCGTAAAACATGGCGCACAGTGACCCTTAGAAGAAAAATCAATTGTAATTCATATTTCATATGTCTATAATTGCTTGTGAAAGCATGGCAGCAGTTTGTTTATAGGGCAGCTCTCCCTTATAGTGGTTTGTTTCTTAAGGTTTTTTCTTCTTCTCAATGGTCATGTTCTTCATGTATTCTGCATTACACCGATGTGTTGCAAAAGACAAGCTTTTCTGTTTCCACATTGCCATTCTTATTACTGCTGCACTGTACTTTTGAGCTAGTGCACTGAACTAGAGATATAAGCATACCATGTGCTAAAAGTACAGCAATTTTTCTTTGAATACTCCTGAAGGTTTTTTCGCTCGCTCTTCTTGTTTGTTTGTTTTTGTTTTCTTGTAGACAAGGTTCTATTATCTGTGAAGTTATCAATTTGCTAGTGTTTTAACTGAATCCATTTTTGTAATGTTTGTTTTTAAACAATTTCCCAGGTAGGTAAAGAATCCTTACAGACTGATAATTTAAAGCCGAATTTTGAAAATGGCCTCCTCTTTTTTCTTTTCTTTTCTTTTCTTTTCTTTTCTTTTCTTTTCTTTTCTTTTCTATTTTTAAAAGATGTTGCTGTAGGATTCCTATCCCCACTGTGGACTGAGATGTCATAGGGATAGAGAAAATGCCGCTCACTTTATGGATTACTGTTAGGTCAACAAAACTTTGGCAGCATTGATTAACTTGACAGTGAGTACAGCAGTACATTTATCACTTATGGCTGTGCTGTAGAAAATCTAATAAGAGGCAAACAATTCCCTTTAGAGCAGTAACAGGTTCACTGTGGCTAACGGTGCATGCACTGGAAATTTCTGCCTTTAAATTATACCCTTGCTGCTAGTTGGGTCATTGGCTCAAAGCTACTGCACTTTCACAACCATGTTCTTATATTATTAATTTGATCAAAATCATTTGGTTTATATAAATGTGGTTAAACTATAGTTTGTACCTGTGGGGTTTTTTTTAAGTTTATATTTTTAAGAAGAGACAGAGAAATTGATTCAGTCCAAGCCTTATGAAGTGAAAATCAGAGCTGGCTCTTGTAATTCCTAATGTTTGAGTTCTTGCAAGATTGTAACAAAGAAAATTCTTAATTCTTGGCCCCAGAACATTTAATTCACAAAACTGGCACAGATTTCAAGAAATAGAGTTTTTCATTTAATTAGTTGCATCAGTTGATCTACTGTAAGTACATATATAAAGATACATTTATATATGTGCAAATATGAGGTTTTTATTGAATTACCAGAGGATCATTCTAAAAAACAAAACATTCTGTACAAGTTTGTTTACAATTAGCTGGATGGACACATCTCACTTCTGTGGGGGTTAGAACTGAACAAGTGAGGGACTTATCATACATTCAAAGAGACAAGGAAAAATATGTTCTGCTTTTTGTAATGAAAGCAGTGTTTGAGTCTAATAATACAAGTTTATTTCTGATTATATGGCTCTCTCTCCTATGTAGCACTGTTCAGTTGTCTTCTATTAAATCTTCTCTGAAAAGTTTATGGAGGCTGGATTGAGACAGTCTTTACTAATATAAAAGAAAATACTCTAGGTCTCCATTATAGAAAGGTCACTAAGATTTTTAGACTTGTTTTCCTTGATAATCCTCTGAAATAATTAGACTGCATAATTTTTTTCTTATGCACAAAAGTAACTAAGGTTTATTACTGTCCAAAGAATAAACATTAATACTTCTACCCTTTATTCAACTTCTGTATACTGAGCAGAAAAGTGTAATGGAGAAAATCTAGTGTCATTTCTGACCTGAGCCTGCAGTATATGGTTAATTTTTGCTGCCTCCTTCTTTGGTAGTACATTTTTTGAAATAGCCATCTACCCGTCCATTGTTAAACTTCATTTTTGTGCAGCATTAGGATACATTGTCCACTTGAATAGGGAGCTTTTATGAGCAACAAAACTTCTGTCATTTTGAGTGCTCTGTATTATTTTAGGAAGCAGCTTAAATTGGAGGGTTTTGTTCTGCAATATGTGTAAAATGATGTAGTTTTCTTTGTTGGGAGAGAAGTATTCTACTTGAATCAATCGTCAGGAGGTTTAATGTAATAAGGCAGTTTGTGGTCTGACTAAAAGAAACACAGTGCAAAAGAAATTCCCATAGCAGTTTGTTTTTAACAGAAAAACTGACTTCACCTGAAACATGAATACATTGAAAACCAAGACTTAATAAGGCAGAGCAGGTTTAGAATGAAACTGAATGGGTTGCTGTCCAAAGCTTGTCTTTTAATGGCTATGAACTAACCAAATATTCATGTTAATGGTACTGTAGCTCTATCGACAGTATTACAGCAGGTTCTTTGTTTTAGTAAAAGTACTAGACAGGCTGACACATGTACACTTTGGGTATTGGAAAATTTTACCATTAAAACATTGCAGTCAAAGTTTTGGCTAAAAGTTGGGTTTCTAACTTTCACAAAGTATTGTATTTAGAGATGGCAACACACGTTCCCTCAGATTTCGTGGGCTCATACAATAGGAGTACCCCCACTGCTTGCCTTACTGAACAGAAACCTGATATTGATTAACTATCACACTGGCATCAGAACTACTCTTAGGATTCAATTTTTTTGTTGTTTTGCATATTTTATTGATCAAAAGTGGTAAATGAGCATCAAGCGTGCAAGAAGACGATGAATTGTTTACTTGCATAAAATAACCTTTCAATAAGAGAAGATGCATTGCTCACACTTTTGGTGCTGTTCTGCTGCCCGAAGCAGATGGCATTCAGCTGCTATTGATTTGCTCCTATAGTTACGGAGCAGCATGTAACTAGGCATGCTCATTTCACTGAAGGAGTGGCGGGGGAGAGTGGGGGATGTTTTCAAAAAGGAGTTGGGAGTAAAAGAGGAAGGACTCTTTTTTTCCTCATCCAAAAAAATAAAAACCTTACAGTGTAACTTCCTTGCTGTATATAAATGAAAAGTTAGATTTATATGTCTCAGCAGAAAGAGAGATTCTAGCATTTCTAAAAACAGTAGAACCTCACTAATGTAAGATGCATTACAGAGATCCCTTACAGATTGAATTCATAAGTAAGCATAAGATTTTTTTAAAAATCAAGCATGCTGCATCAGAACACCTACTTTGTTCATTCATTTTGATCAGTGTGGTTTAGATTTTTGTTCATAGCACTGTATGGTATATTGCCAAATGCTTCACATTATATTTTGCAAAAATATTGACTCCTTGGTAGTGTGAAACCACACTGCAACACACTGGACTTGATTATGCACACTGCGGACCTCAGTGGCATGGGTTCCACAGGAGCTGCTCAGTACCTCACGGAACCAAACCATTGGGTACCAAATCTCTTCTGAAATGTGAGGTGAGACTGCAGGATTTTTTTGTGAGAGTTATTAGGTTTGCTCGTTAGTGAATTGAATAAAATTCTACTTTGAAGAGGTTTATTTTTAGTCGGGTAGTTTTTCTTATCAAATATTAGTGAGAGAATGTGTCAGTTGACAGCATTCAATGCAGCATAGGTAACCAAAAGACAAACTAAAATTAAGGAAGCTAATAAATATCCCATCACATGAACATAGGAGTTGATATGCTGGAGCAAAACATTTTCATCCACCTAAGTCCAGGACCTTGCCTCTGGCTGTGTACTACACTTGATTTAGAGGAAGGAGGAACAAAAACCGGTCTGTTCCTGGCCACTATATTAACCTGGAAAGAACATTCCCTTCCAAGCTCCACTAGTGAATTATCTTATATTTAGAAGCATGAGTATTAAGAGCCCCCTGCTTCTTGACCTAATTGGTGATAATACGTATTACTTCAGGTAACGTGTGACAGTTACAGGGTAACTGCACCTGTATTCCACCTCCACCCACCATGGTCCACTTTAGGAGTGCCCAGATAGGGCTCAGGGCTCCAGCCATCACCCATCTCTGGGCAGGGACTCTTGTAGCACTTCCTTCTGACCAGAGCTGTTAAGGCTTTACAACCGGAATATGCTGTGTTATGCCCCGCAAGCCAAAGGCTTTATACCTGCCATCCATTGCGTTATCCCCAGCAAGCCACTCTGCCTAAAGGCCATTCCCTGTCTCCAAGAACTATAAACAGTGTATTGCCTGCAGTTACAAGTTACCACACAGCTCTTTCTAAGCAAGCATGTTTATTCTTCAGGCAAAAGTATTACAGAGAAAACATACGAACCCCGCCCCTCCAACAACAACAACAAAACAGATTTAAACACACCATCAGTCTTCTGGGTCCCTAGCAGGCCAAATCTTTCCAACACATCCACAAGAGTTAGTGCCTCCTTAGACAGAAGGTCCTGTCTATCTGCTGTATCAGAAAGAAGGCCCTATGTCAGTTCAAGCTCATTGTTTCATACCAAAAACCCTTTCTTTGTCTGTTTGTCTCTGGAAAACCTGGCTTGAACCAGTATATGCAAACGACTCCAGGTGGTGGTATGTCTTGAGAGTCGTTTAGTCTCAGTGATCACTTCCCATTGTTTTTAGTTCTTGAGGGAGCTGTGGTGACCCTCCCCCATGGAATAAAACACAGTCATACATAAACCATTCATAGATTTAATACAATATGGTCTTCAAAGATACTGCATGCGATTACAGCACCTGTCACAACATGAATGTTTGTCTAATTTTTTTAATCTTCCTAAACTTTTGTTTTGTCTCTTAGTTCTTGCTTCAGTCACTTCCACAGTTTGACTGAACTGTTAGTTTTTTGGTCTTTATTTGAAATTGGTTGCTATATTGTTTTGACTATCTCCTTGCTCTTGTATTATTGGTCCTGGAGAATAAAAGCACTTGAGCAGTTACCACTAAATTGTTAGTTATTTGCTTCTATCTTATGTCCTCTTATATTCTTCTCCTTTTTAATTTAAATAATCATCAGTGTTTAAAAGCATGCCTTCTATACTGTCCGCACGACCAGGTATTGACAAATAATTTTTCATAGCATAGTTTTATTTTGGTCTTTATCAAAGAGTTTTAATCTATTACTTTTACACCGTATGTATAAACTTCCAACTAAACTTTTTAAAACAAGGATTGCTTCATATGCTTTGACACATCTTTACATTTCTTTCTGCTCTCTGTCTGTATAATGATACCTTGTTTCAGAAGGTCCATCCCAGACAAGTTAGATGTTACTAACCTTTCATGTCAGCAATTTGTTTCACAACACTTATGAGAGGTAAAGGATTGCAACCATCATAGTAAATAGAGAATATTTTAATCTTGGCTGTTAAGATGTAGTGATTAGCAGTTTTTTAAAATTTATTTTGCAGAGATTAAACCTTTTTAGTCATTCAGAAAGCAGATGCTTTTGAATCAGTGTTTGTGCTGTCAGTGTAGCATTGCTGCATTGTTGTCACTTTAATTAGATGTCACTTTCTAATGGGACAAAGAAAATGTTTTAAACATAAGAACTAATATAAACAAGAGCTAATTTAATGTGATCCAGTATATCTGGACAAATCTAAATGTTATTAAAAGGCATTTCATGGTTACAGTTCTTTTCTACTGTAAAACTGTTTGTTTTCACCATGAAAACATTTTTACTTTATTCCTGTTATATCTCTGAGTCATAAAAATTTGTATAAAGAGAAAATAACTTCTGTTTTCCCCAAACTTGGTAGCTCCCACAGCCCTCCAGAGTTTAAAAGAGCTCCATGGACTTTCCTTCTGGGAAAACAGTTTACATAAGGAGCTCCAGAATTCAGATTGCACAAAATACTATACAGTAGTATTGTCTGTTAAACTGTGATAAATTCCACTTCACAAAATTATAGAATTATTTGCTACTTTTGCTTAGCACAGACAGACCAATTTCTAAAGTAGCCTTTTCTGAATGCAACATGCGTGTTAGTTTGCTTTTTGAAAGATGCTGAAAACTTGAAGTAAGCTCCAGAATTTTTAAAACTGGGGGGTACACTTATTTTCTTTCAGTGGATTCCCTAACACATTACAAATGACAATGAACAACGCAGACTCTGGATTCAGCCAGATACTTTGTGCTGTGTGTGCTACCATTTTCCTGATAGGATACAAATATTCATACACACCTACATGCTTTTTGTTAATTGAGTGATCCCTACTTTATCTCTGCACAAATGACACAACTAGTGAAGCTGTGGAGATTCAAGCTTGAAGTATGTCCTCGGGACTGAGCGTGTTAACCCCAAATGCAGTGAATTCCCTACTCTTTCTGCATACTCTTGTTCTGACTTGGTGTGGACACTTACTGCTTAATGTAATTAGTTTCAAAGGGAATGTCACATCATTTCTCAGAAGTTTACTCTGACCCAAAACCTCTAGTAAGGAAATATCAGGGAGACAAAACAAGAAAAGTTACTGTGGAGTTGAATTGCATCTTTGCTGCAGTGCTTTGTGGTTAGCATAGGGAACTATGTAAATGAGTGAATTAAATATTTCTGGGTCTTGTCATGTTTGTGTGCAGATGCATGAAGTGGTCAGTATTGTGGATAGTAATCTCATTTTCTTAGAAGTTGTTGTTTATAATTTTTAACCTGCCACCTGACCCTCAAGGCCCACAACCACAAAATGGATATTGTGGAGTTAAGGCTGTGGAACATCTTCCTGATGAAGTAAAAACCCATCAGAGAGAACTGCCATTTCAGGGCCACTTTTAAACTATAGTCCAGTTGAATTCACACATTTTAACACATTATTTTACTAATAATATTCGCCATGCTACAATATTTATATTTCATCTAAATACAGCTGCACTGGCAGAGGAGCCTCTGTAAGATTGGCGGAGAACTCCCTATTTCTGACTGCAGGAATGTGATTCTCCTGGATTTGGCTTCTCTCCATGCAAATAGTGACAGGGAGGTCTGACTCCTTCTATGAACCCATTTTTTCAAACTTGGTTGTGCATATACTCTTCATTAAGGACTATTTCCATGACAAGAACATTTGGGAAAATGGGAAAAGTGTGTTCTAGTCACATTCACAAAACTCAAATATAAGTGAGAGGATGTTGCTCAACCCTTCTGAAAAATAAATTAATCTACAGCCAGAAAGGAGCATGGAAATTTTCAACCAAAAAGTATGTACTGCAGTGTTGATGATTCAGGGTTTAACCCTGCTGAATATGTATGATGGAGGGGTTATTACAGTTGCATATTAAAAAAGCTAGGAAATTACCTACCAAAAATGCATTAAAGAACATTATTTATTCAAACTCTTGAAAGTTAGGAATGACCAGAATTAGGGTTTCCTGTACAACCTTAATTTGGTCCCTTTGTGCATATGCATTATGACACAGTCTTTAGTTACATGATCACCTGCTGCTTTTTTCCACACGGCCCCTGCCTCATTCAGTGAACACACAAGGAATCAGAATTCAGTTGCACAGACAACTGTAAATCTGGTATTGTCCAGCCACGCTGGAGGAAAGACAGGAGGCAATGGATGTGATTAAATCAGGCCACAACTTCATTCAGTTAAAATTTCCAGCAATAAATTTTGCAGTGCAGGTCATCATTTCCACACAATTCCCAACTTGGTCCCAGCCATCCCAATCCTGGAATCCCACACCCTCCCTTCGTATGAGGGTTAATTGGGCTATAGAAGGAGGGGGGGGGTCAGCTCCTGGCCTTACCAGATGTAGGAGCCCTGAACCCAACTTCCCCAGCTTCCTTAAGGAATGTTTTCCTCTAAATCCTATTTTATCCAATAACCATATCACTTCCTTTTTCTTTGAGTATGGGCCTCCGGACCATGGCCATGTTGGGATCCCTGGGCAACCTATTGTTGGCAATTCTCTAGGACCCTGACCCTATCCCATTGGGATGATAGGAAGACCCAAGCTTCCCCTCCCCAGCAGCAGGAGAAAACATTTGAGGAGCAGGAGTCCAGGGTGGACAAAAAAGCCACACCTCAGACCACCATCTTGTCCTCTTCTCCAGATGAGGCCTTGTTGCCTCTTCACCCCCCTTCAATAGCCGATGATTTTTGCAAGTTCCAGGACCTTGTGAAGTGAGTGGCAGACTCTCTACAGATATGCCTTGAGGAGATCAGAAAAACCCAATACAAGCTACTGGACATTCTGAATGCTGCGACTCCATCTAGAGTTGCCCTCCTCATTAACAAGGCTCTACTGGAACCCACTAGAACCATCTGGCAAACCCCAGCTACAGTGACACCCAATTGTAAGAGGGCTGACAGAAAAATATTAAGTCCCCTCCAAGGACTCTAAATCCTCTTCTCCCACCCAAGTCCCAATTCTCTAGCTGATATGGTGAACGAGCGGGGCAAACAACACCATTATCAATCTACTCATACAACAGAGATCAAAAGTGCCTGGATCTCTTGGGAAGGAAGGTTTACTCATTGGGTACGCTGCAATTTCATATTGAATATTACCAAGCTTTGATGGTGAAGTACAACTTTACCAACCAAATGAAATTTGGGTCATTTATTGAGTACCTTCCCCCAGTTCAGAGAGAACAATTCCAAGCCACTGTTGCTGAAAGTTCCTGGCACGATCATCTTTACTGGAGGCACACAAGGCTGCAGACACTGCGACCAATTCCATCTCTGCAGCAGTGGAATTGCATAGGGCTTCCTGGCTGCAATTATCTGCCTTCCCCAGGGAAGTTCAAAATATAGTTGAGGATCCCCATTTGACGGACAGAAGTTGTTTGCAGAGTACACTGATGAGTCATCACGTATCCTTAAAGATTCCAGGGCCACAGTATGCTCGTTAGGCATCTGTACTCCTGCAAACAAACAGAAGTTCAGCAGATCGCAAACAGCTTAAAGAACCCCACCCTATACAATTCTCTGGATTCCAGACACCCATGGAACCCCCCCACACACACACACACCAGCAACCAGCACAGGTTCCAGAGAAACAGACTGTAACCCAACTGATGTGGCTCCACAACAGGCAATGTCATCAAAGGGACAGTTGAGGTTTTGAATTCCCACCCTTCATTAGCCTGCCAGCTTCAGTGTTTTGCCCACTTTCCCGCATTTGGAAACTAACTCTCCCACTTCCAGCATGCATGAGAGCATATTGCCTCAGACAAATTGATGCTGAAAGTTATATAATTGAGCTGCAACTTCCACTTTACCTCCCTTCCTCCTCCTCATTCCCTTTCCCTGTCCCTCTTCATCAGCCCCTCTCACAAGCCCCTGCTGAGGCAAAAAGTAAACACCCTTCTTCATTTAGGAGCAATAGAACTGATACCTGCTCAGTGCTGGGGTAAGGGCTTCTATTCAAACTATTTCCTCATCCCAAAGAAGAATGGAGGATGGAAACCATTTCTAGATCTAAGGTGCCTACACAGATTTGTGAGACCCCAGAAATTCAGGATGGTGATCCTGGCAGCTGTACTTTCTTCTCTAGATTCAGGGTATTGGTTTTCCGCCCTTGAACTCCAGGGTGCATACTTCCATATAGCGATGTACCCGTCTCACAAAAGATTCCTCTAATTTGTGGTAGGCCAAGATCATTTCCAGTATTAATTGCTCCCCTTCAACCTCTTCTCAGCTCCAAGAGTATTCTCAAAGGTTCTGTTGGAAGTGGCTTCCTACCTGGGTCACCAGACTATAGTGGAATTCCCGTACGTCAACGATTGGCTACTCAAGAGTCGATACTCAAGGACAGTGCTTTTTTGTTTTTGGACTTGGGCCTCCAGCTTGAACATAGAAAAATCCACACTAACACCCATTCAGAATATCCAATAATCTGGATTCCCAGAGCATCTCTTCCCATGGACAGGTTCAAGACATTATTGAGCCTCATCAGAACAACTCAAGACAGCCCCCAGACCTCAGTCAGAAACTGCCTTTGACTTCTGGGTCTAATGGCCACTTTCACTTTTGTGACAGAGCATGTGAAGTTACACCTCCACTGTTTCTGGGATGGCTCGGAACAGCTTACTCACCAAACAGGCACAGTCTAGAAAAGCAGGTGTTGGTTCCCCAGCGGGTGAAGCATTCCCTAGACTGATGGAAGATTCATCGCAATGTAGGGGCAGAGGTATCCTTCCTCTAGCCAGCACTGACAGTGGCTGTAACCACAGATGTATCTCTCTCGGGCTTGGGAGCACACCTCAGCTCCTTAACAGCACTGCTTCCTGCTGCTACCTGATCTGTCCAGGTAAACTTTCTCCTTCCTTCCTCTCTGCTGCCAGTTGCACACAAAGCCCTTAAAGGGGCAATTACCCCTCTTCTTATGGCCAGGCGGACAAGGACCCGCATGCAGTTGCAGCAATCACATTTCCTAATTTTTGAATATTGACTTTGCAACCTGAATAATGTTCTTTTAATGTAGTTTATTTTTATGTAACATGTATTTAGCTCTTTTAATCTTTCTTCATAAGACAGTATCTCTTATCCCTTATGTATCATTGTTGCTTTTCTTTAAATGCCCTCCAATATCTTTGATATTAAGGTGATCAGAACTGTACACACATTCTGCATATGGTCGCACCAGTGCCTTGGGGAGAGGTACTGTTACTGCGCTGTTCCATAGTGGGAAGGTTCTGTGCATTCAGCAAAAACTGCAGTGATTATTTTATTCTTTTGCCTCCATGCAGTATTACAAATTTATACCTACTCTGTGTTTTTGTTTTCTTCTCACATTTCTTTTTTTAAAAGCCTGGTAAAACATTTGTTATTTTCCCATCTAATACCTCACCCATGACTTTTCAAACATAATTACCTACTTCCTTTAACACGCTAGGATGCATATCTTCTGGATGCACTGATGCGTAAATATATATTGTTTTCTCACGTATTCCAGTACCTGCTTGTTGTCAGCAGCTGTATTGACAAGATCTTAATTACTTCTTAATTGTACATTCTTTTGTTGTCGAAGGTTGACTTTTTAAAACCATGTTCGCCGCTCAGGCAAAATCAGTCTTGATTTTGTCTTTCTTTATCATTAATAGCCTGCTTTCTCTACTACTTTTTCCCAGGATATATTTATAAAAGCCTTTATTAACATTAACCATTTTGAATAGCATTAATTTATTCTGGTCTTTTGCTGCCCTTATCTTTTTTCATTAGCTACTTGCTTGATTCCATCAACTTCTTAATTTCTAGGAGAGATTTGTTTTAACCCTCTAATCTTTGAGCAGTCCCTCATGAAGCCATGTTGACTACTTTGTTCCTTTCAGTTTTATTTTTCAGAGGAACTGTCTGTTGCACCTTCCCTTTTCTACCTTTTCAGACTACTCTCATGTTCTTCTACACTCATAAATTTTAATATTACCTCTTGTCCATGCTGTTTCCGTAAAATAATATTGTATATTTGATTACATGTGGAGTGTACTTGGACTACTAATTGCATGCACAGCCATTATGTAGTCACTAGCTAAACATAAAGTAGTGCCAAAAACCTATTATTAAACCTCTACATAATACAGCTATTACTGTCACTTAACTTATTTGTTTGTGTATTTAGTCTAAGTAAGTTAATTCATTTCAGTAAAGTGCTTTGAAACTAGAAAGTCTAGATAAGTGCCAAATAATATTATTAAGTACCTCGTGGTCACTAGCATGGAGCTTTCAGCTTACCATTACTGTAGATCCAGCAATGGTCTCACCATTATTTGGGTTCTCTTCTTTCTGGTTCAGTTCTCCTTTGCATATCCTAAGAGGGTTTTTTTACTGATGTCAGGCCATATTTGTCACCCAGCAGGTAGTTTAAGTTCCCCAAGAGTATAGTAATCTGAGAGTCTGATAGTTGGTTCAGGAATGTTTTCACTATCCTACAGTCCTGGGAATCTGAATCAGTTGCCCCCTGCAGTTTATTTTTCGTTTCAAAATACAGCATATCACTGCTATGATAATTATCAGACTATCTCTCACTGGATTTGTAAATGCTTAGGGGCTTGTATCCTCCCTCTACTTTTTGTTCCCCTTCTGTCCCTCCTTCATAGATTGCACCCATCACTCTTAATGTTCCATTTATGAAAATCTAATTAAATTTATGTCCACTAAGGTTGTGCTTTCCATTTAGCATCACTTCTACTTTCTCCTGCATATTTTCTATATTTCTTGCATTTTCTATACACATTTAAGTGTTTCAGTTCCTCTTTTTTATACCTCTTTTTATTCTTACGCAATCACATTTTGCTGAAGAACATTTTGGGGGGGGAGGGGCATGTGCTTCTTAGTATGTTAATTATGTAGAGGGAAAATAACATTGACCCAGAACAGCATACAATAATATGCTTTTTTGAAGAAATGAGTGAAATTCTTTACTCTGGAACCATGCTGGGTAAGAAGCAAGTGTTCTGATGTGATTAACAGAAGCGTATCTGCTATTGCTTTTTCAGGAAAAGAAAAGATCATTCTTAGAAACCAGTTCTTTCGTGTAGTCTACTTCTTTTTAGTTTAATATGTTCTTTTGCTAACCTTTTTATCATTTCATGGGACTGTGTAAGCAGCTGCTAGAAAGGAGGTAAATAGAAGAATATAGACTCTAAAGCACTCTAAAAGCTTGTAGGTTTCAGTCCCAGTGGAGACTGACACTCCAGCCTACTTACTATAGCTAGGATGTATTGATTTTTTTCTCCCCCATTTTTAGCTGCACCACTGAATTAGGTATTGTGAGGCATCCTTTCTTGTGAAGAAAGGAAAAACTGTCATGAACTTTTTCACCCTAACAATAGGGCATCTCAGACTAAAGCAGAAAGAAAGGAAAAAGCTTTAAGGACTCTTAGAAACTCTGCAACTTAGCTCTCCTAACTAAAAGGTGTTCCACAGATCTTGAGAAACTAAGACAGATGATTGGAAGCAATGAATTTTTAAAACTGTTTTGTTAAAAAATCATCAATCATTGAAAACAATGCATTCCTGTAGCACAGTCTTGGAAGGTTAGCAAACTGGTCTTGTCCAAGTTTTCAGCAAGATGTTCAGTTACTGTTATAATTGGCTGATGAGTAAGTTTGGACCTAACTAGAATGCCAGTGTTCGATTTCACAGCGTCCTCTGTGAAGATATGTCACCATTTATGCTGGCTTTAGTGACAATTTTCTAAAAAGGAAACTCGTGGGAAATCATTATGCTGTTTATATGTCTCCCTTGTTGGAGGGCATTATCCTGTGATATTTTAGAACTGTTTTCCACTGCATGATGGCATCTGGCTAAGGTTAAGGCAGAACAAGTCCCTCTGCAGTTTTGTGACTATGTTTTACTTGCTGAAGGAGAAAAGATAACTGACAATTAAGTATTTGGGATGTCACTGAAAGAACATGTGCAACTAATCAATGACATCCTGAGGGAACATGATTTTATGAAGCTGATAAAGTAGAAAAATCTGGATTTTAGTGTTACATAATAATAATTGCACCCTTTTGATAAAAAAGACATTTCTAATGATGTAAACACTAGTGTTTCCAGTGTTATATTTTTCAGGTGCATGCAGTAGCTTATTAAAATGTGGCAGGAATTGGTAAACAGCTTTTTAAAATATATGAAGAAAACATGGTACTCAACACAGATGGTATTGACCAATTTGAAAAATGTATTTCTGGGGTCACTTGCTAAATTATTTGCTTTCAGTAGGGTTAGGTGTTTTAATTCTCTTCTCATTTTGGAGAGAGAACATATATGCTGCTCTTGTTCCTTAAATCAACTTGTTAAAACAGCACAGGTTTGGAACTGGACTAGTTATAGTCTTGCTAAGTAGAGTTCAAATACATTGAAAATTCTAGACATTAATTTATAACCCTACTGTGATCTTTTCCTGTTTCATTGATATGTCTTGGAGTTTGTAACAGAAGTCTTACATAGCTCACTGTGCTCCTATCTAAAATGTATAACCACATGCTGGACTGAAAAATGGGTTTATTTGTATGTGTTCTATCACTCATTTTAAATATAGTCAAGGAGAAGCACTTTTTCTTCTTATCTGTTATGTAAAGATTAAGGAGAATATGGTTTGTAATATATGCATTCTTTAAATAACTTTCTAAATAAGAAAGTCTAAAATTTATGATTGCAATGGTTGTTACAGGTAAATGGAACTAGTTATGATTGCAGCCCCTACTTATTTGATTAATTTTTTAAATTACAAGACTAAAAGAAATACAGCAAAGATTAGAATTTTTACATATGTTGATCAGTTGTCATCTGTGCTGTCTTTCCCTGTTTTCAGTTTCTCTTGCAGCCCTTCCATTATTTGGCATACAAATCAAAGGGCCAAATTCTCTACTAGCCCAGTTCCACTGAAGTCAGTGGAGCTGGGCCAGCAGAAAATTTGATCCCAAATTAGGATTATTCCAGAATGTCATGATTTATTCCTTAATGTTTCTGGAAGTACTGTATGTAAAATATAGCTATGACTTTTTGGCATGCATTATCTGGAAAATGTACTGTGGTTCAATGAAACCATACCAAAATATTTTTATTTCATTGCTTCATGACAGTCTGACAAAACGCCACATCAAATCAAGGTGGGTTATGTCTGTCTGTCTCTCTGTCTTGCAGTTCCGCAGTTTCAGGTTTGCTGGTCATCGAAATAAAGGGCTTGAACAGGTGCTAACCTAATGGGAGTAAGATCCTGAAATGTCTAACAAAATAATGTCCATTGGAGCCTTGCAGTTAAACAAATTTAATGAAATTGGGGCGCTGTATAACTATTGTCCAGGCTTGGGTTGATTTGACTTGGAATGATAACTGAGTGAGCAGCAGCAACAACAAATAAGTTTGCTTCAATAACATTTTAGCATCATCAAAACAACTTCTCTTGTCAGTGACATGTCCTTCCCCTTGCCCCACCATCTCTTCTTTCTTCTAAGTTTACCGGCAGCTGACCTCACCAAGTCACACAAATTGCTCTAACATGATGTATGAAAAGCTCAAGAAGTGGAACTAAGGGATTGTGCATAAATTAGAGATGCCCTGAAGCAGCTCTTGCACACACGATTTTTGGTGCAAAATTGATTAATATTAGTAAATTGTTTTTGTTTGAGCAAATAGTGCACATTGTTATGCAATTCACATGTCCTTTGAATATGCATCCCCCTCTACCCCTCCTCCCATGCATAACTTGAATGCAGAGCAAGATGAATTTTACAGCACCATAGTGCTGATTTCACAAAATGTAAATGAAGAAGCAGTTAATGATGCATCCTCATTTAAAGGTGAACTGAAAGGCTTTGTACCAGCCAAGACTTGAGAACTTTGTTTCTCTTGTAAGAGGTGGTGTCACAGTAAAACAGTTTGGGAGCTGCATTCTCTGATTGAGGGTTGTTTTTATTAAACCTGTTGTTATGACACCAGCTCTTGCTGGAGAAATACAGAACCCTGAACTCAGGTCCTGAAAGAAGAATAAAAAAAAAAAACTGAAGTGCAGATAGCTTATTTTAAAATGTATTTCTATTTTTAAATCTACCCATATTTTATGGTAATGTTTGTGAATCTTAACTAGGTTTTTTTGTTACACAAATAGTTGAGTTGTTCTTGCCCCACATGTACTACTGCACCACGTTAACCAAACTGAAGAAAAAAGCTTTTGTGTTGTGTAAGGTTAGATTACATACAATAGGAATGTTGTCTCATGAGCTTGTATAGTGTAATGCTCCCTCCTATTACCAACCCTTGCCTCTTGTTTTCTCACCCTGTCACAATGGTTCTGTTCTAACCAAGGGCCTAGTCTTGCAAGCACAGTATGCAGCTTTACTTGTGTGAGTAGTTTCTTTTGATCAAACTTCACTCATATGCATTGTTTGCTGGATTAGGCCTCTGAGATGGAAAGCTCCTCAGCAGAGTGACTGTGCCTTTTATCTGTAAGTGCCGTACATAGGTATGACTTTTGTAGTAACAAGTGGAGATGTTCAGCAGTATGAGTGACAAGTGAATAGGGCCTTAATCCTCCGGAGAAACCATGACATGTGTTTGTAAACTCTTTTATTTGTCTCGTGTGAGGAGTGGAGACTAGCTACTAACTGCCTCCTACCAGTTACTATAAAACTGTAGAAGTCTATCGCGTTCTTAAAAAATCAGCCTGTCTCTTATGGGGAATGGGTATTTAAAAACCCCATGTACCTGTTGTGTCCTTTTCTATTAAATGTATTTCTAATTAATTTACTAATTCACTCATAAAACTACAAATCATCTGTTTGGTGAAAAATATTTGGGAAGGGGAGTGGATTCCAGGCCATACGTTATTAATATGGAACAGTATGGCAGGTCTAGATAGTACCTCTTTCACCAGGCCTTTGTCATTGGTGACCACACTATAGATGCGACCAGTGTATTGTAAGCCGATCTGTCAAGCCAAACAAACAACTCACCTTGTTAACATTCCCTAAATCTTGCATTAATAACACTGAGTAAGCCCCTGAACACACAGGAGATTTCCTTTTTCCTACTGCCATGATGGATGGGATACTTCCAAGTGCTGGAAATGAAGTAGCGGAGGTCATTAAGCATGTGCTGCTGTTGATTTTGATTTTTAAAGGGGACAACAAAATCAAAATTTTATTCTGAAATGAATGTACCAAAAATCAAATTTAAGATTCAAACTTATAGTAAACCTTTTCTTGGGTAAATGTTTGTCACTGATTCTGGCATGGGAAAGGGCAGTGCTGCAGCACCATAATCTGATATAATCTCAAAATTTAGTAACACGGATTGTGGTATTGGAAGATGTTTACTTTAGTAAACTTGTGTGATTAGAAAAGAATTGGAGTAATTGTGGTTTGCTTATTAAAAGTTATTGTTAGAGGATAAATAAAAAAATGAGAAAAGAACTGAATGATATTGTGTATTTTCTGTATTACAGACTATCATTTTAGAAAATGAAGATCTCCCCAAAATATTTCTAGACTTCCTGAATGTTCGGCATGTCCCTTCTCTGCCAAAGGCAGAAAGTTATGGGTAAGAACTAATTAACTAAAACAACTCCAACTGTACAGAAAAACAAGGCACAGCTGATTCTCCTCTCGCGCTGTATTAGTTCTCTGACGACTTAACACCGTTGATTTAAAATGGACTTGCTGTTAACTTACACCACTATAACTAAAAGGAGCATTAGTTTCATTGTGGGTGTGTTTGCGTAGCTATAAAAAGTTGGTAAAATAAAATACATCCTGTACAAAGACAAAAGGGTGACATTTATTGTATATCCATTGAAAGCAAAGCAGAAACAGGCTTAGATGAAAGAAAGATAGAAAAAATGGGATTTTCTAACAGATCTTTGAAATACCTACAAAAAATTTTTTAAAAGAAATCCACAAGATTTCCAGTCTGTGGCATGTGTGTGGGGGGAGGGAGGGTTGGAATCTGCTTTTACTTATATGGGGGCAAATTGTAACTCACTGCATGGCTTCCCCCATCTCCATGTGGAAATGGGGATCAGCCATCTCCATGGTGTCCACAATTCCCTTCTAGGAAAGGGTTCAGGGTTGGTTTGGATGAAGGAGGCACGAAGATGCACATTATTCTCCCTTAAGTATACCAGAGATTTCCAGAATAATACAGTCAAATTATATTACATTCTGCTGTACTTTCCACTCTTAGGGTACGATTCTCTGCTGTGCCTCTAAGAGGTGCAACACAAAACTCATAGCCTTGGGGATAGGAGGGTGGGTAAAGAGGTTTAAAGCCATGTTTGTGCCATCCCTATCCCGAGCCTACCTGCAGGCAGCGCAGTCCCTGAAGTAATTTAAACAGCCCTTCTTTGGCTGCCCTACAGGTTGTATCACTGCCTGGAATCCCCACAGTATTGTGTGCTGTGGCCCTGCCCCTGACACACCCTCCTGCCCCAACCCTTTCCCTAGCATACCAGGGCTTGTGAGATGGTCCTAGGAAAGTGGCCTTATAACTGTCTTCCACAGTTCCTGCATCAGGGGTTCCCCAAGCAGATCTGGGGGTTTTGGAGCCTCTTTATTCTGCTACAGCCCTTTTACCTGGTGTAAAGTGGCTGGAGCGGGGGTAAGGATCTCACTCCCAAAGCCTAACTGTGGTCAAGGAAGTTGCCTGCAGAGCTGTGCTATCGGTCAGTAGGGCCAGAGCCACAGCAGACCAGAACTACTGTGGAGGCAAACGGATCTTGGACAGGGTTTGTGGGTCAGGTCCTTGCTTTCTTCCACGCTGTAGTAAACACTGCCCCCACCTCAGCAGAAGAATGCAAAGGAAACTGTCAGGGCAGCCTCACAGCCTTTTGTATTCTATTACATGGGTGTTTCCAAAAAGACTTCGATCTGGGTCATGATTTTTCACAATACCTTGTAATTCTAGTTCCAAACTGTGAGCTTGGGAAATCATTGTTCACGTTCAGTACATACAGAATCTCTTTAAGATACGTAGGGATTACTTTACTTATCATATACTTGATATTGGTTTGAAAATGCTCATATAACAGCAAACATACATCACTTATAGCTAGTGTAATGTTATCAGTTATGCTGCTGTCAATATTAATGTGAAACATAAATGTGCTAACTTTATTATCCCCCCAAAAATGTAAATATGCCAGCTTTGGTGATTTAGGGAGAAGCTACTTGACACTCTTCTCTTGTAGTTAATGATGTCAACCAGAATCTCTCAGTGGAATTGTACCCCATCACTTTTATATATTTATGCATGTGAATCTATTCCAGTGAAATATATGTTGTCACTTACAAGCTGTGATCACAATAAAATCATGAGAGTTCTTCCATATTAATTGCATTGCATTACATAGCCACTGACCAGAAAAAGGGTCCTTCCTTTCGTAGCTATTATTAACAGCTTTCTTTATATATGGAGTTGTATGTTAATGTTGTTATAAGCAAACATAATCTAATTTGTCTGCATTTTTGTTTTAGTTCTTTTGATGAAACAGAATCTGAAGAATCAAGGTGAGCAACTCACAATTACGGCTAGCATTTCTAGACAACTAAATGTGGTGTAAGTAAATAAAAGCCATGCTTCCTTTGACAGTCTACTAATATATAAAATAAGGACACTGAAGTAATTATACACACACACACACACGTACGTACATACGTACTTAAAGGGCATCCTACATTTGTTCCAGCAACTGACAAAATGGCAATAGTTTGGCATTAAATTTTGGTGACTTTATTAAACACTGCATCTGGTTTCATAAGCTGGACCAGATCTGTTTGTAGTATGAATTGCACACCTCTCGCTTTAATTTATATTCTGGAATTTCTTACAGAAACAGAAAGAGACACCTTCAGCTTAACTCTCTCTGTGAACACTTTTACCCCATGCTGGGTGGTGTTTGTAACAGGACTATAATTGAAAAAAAATTGAGATTGTTTCCATGCTTTTGACAGAACTTTGCATACATTCGGTTTCACTGGATACAGTCAGTCAGTTAGTTGCTCCTGTTTGCATGGGTCTTTCACATGGGAGGACATGAACATTTAGTAAAAACTAAAACCAGGAAAATGTGATTGTAAAATCTGAAAGCTTGGCAAGGGCATTCGGATATAGCATCTGAAATTACTTCTCTCATTTAAAAAGGAAAAAACCTGCTACTGTTCTGGCCCCTTTACTCTACGTGAAAGAGTCAGCTGTGTGAAGCGGCCTTAGCAGCCTTGCTGCTGGCCGGGGAGGGTTCCCTTGACATAGCTATTGTTGGCAGCAGCCACAAGGCTGCCTCCCAGTTGTACACTCAGAAGCCTTGGCATAGGGGTGTGCTGGGGTAGTATCTGGGGCAGGAGTATTGCAAAGATTCCAAGTAGTTCTGTGGTCTGTTGGGCAGCCCAGGAGGCTAACCTAATGTAGAGGTTGCTCCATGGTAGTCTAAATATTCTTACGTACCACAGAACAGCACAGAATCAGGAGGGCTCAATGTGGCTTAAAGCCATCATCACCACTGCCATCACCACAGTGGAGTGTGATCTCTTCACCTCAAATTTCAAGCTGTCATTTTAAGTATCACTAAGCAATAGTGAGCTTTGCTCCCAGAAAATTTTCTCCTTTGCATGGAGTTTGGGCATATAAACATACTGACGTTATTCCTGAGCAGCTTGGGTCACCTCACTTTATCAAAGGTAGTTTGTAGTATATCCTGTTTACCATCCCTTGATGCTGACATTCCTGTTCTTGACCTTTCCAGCAAACTGTCCCACCAGCCTGTGCTGCTGTTCCTAAGGGATCCATATGTCTTGCCTACAGCCAACGGTAATCAAACTTGTCATCTGTTAACAGCTCTTTACTGATCTGACCCTACACCACATAAACCACATTATTATTAATACAGGCCTTGCCGAATGATACTGGTCCAAATTCTACTGATCTGCCAATAAACCAGTAGTTCTTATATAAAGCTCTTTAAAATCCTAATTGGGGCAGATGATTTATACGAAGATATAATTTTTTTCTCTCAGTTGTTCTCCTAACCAAACCTACTGTGGATTCAAATCATAAAAGGATGTAAAATACTGATTCTCTTTTTTTGTTGACTGTGTGGGTTCTTTTGCCTGCAGGGTTTGATCTAAAGGTACAGTCCTTTTTTAAGTGCTTTTTCCCTAAACACCAGTCTAGCTGCTGTGAGCATGTTTGTATTTCCACTTGGATTATTGTCATTTCTTCTCATTTCTAAACTGTAGGTTTTTTTTTTTTTAAAAAGATTGTATGTTTTGAGCGTACTAGATGTGTTCGGAGGATATTTACGTTACCCTTGATCGGTTAATATGTATTTCAAAAGAATATTTGGAAGAGGTAGTTGTAATCCACCATCTCTTTTACTCTTCCCCCCCCTCCCCTTTGTAAAAATAATTCAAGGACTTTTTCTTTGTGTTTTCTTCTCAGAGATTATATTGTTGGCACATATTGCACAGTGTTCCTACATTGTTCATTTCAATTGATAGGTCTTTTGCCTTTTCCACACTTTTGTACAAGAAAATGTACTTTTGTGTATATGTAAATTTCAGTATGAGAATTTTCCACTTAAACTGTAAATTAGGATTTTCCCGTGAGAAAAAAAATTAACAAATTGCTCTAACTTATTTATTATTCTCTGTTTGCCTGAATGTAGGCTGGTAACAAAAATGAAGCAGACAGCTTTGGAAATAAGATGACACTGTGGAGGTTTCCCCACATGGCTCTGCAAATCCCCCAGGTGTTCAAAGCATGCATTAAGTAATCATAAGATTGTCTGAAATCAGGAAATTTAAAATAATAATAATACAGGTTGGGTTCTTTGTATTTGCCTTTGGTTTCTCAACCTTTGGAGTGCACTTCCTTCACATTTTCAAGATTTTTTCCAAAACCATGAGAGCTAAAAACTTTTTTTTTTTAAACTGAGATTTTCAAGAAGCCACATGAATCCAGGAGCTGGGACTCTAAACATCAAATATTGTGACATTCATGATAAAATCATAGGAACTAGAATGATATGTACATGATTCCTATCTTATACTACACCTCCAGTTTCAGGCCTGGATTCCAGCGGAGCAGAGTGCAATTACTGAAACTTTCATTCTTTGAGTTTACCGAATAAAGTATGTGCAAGTATAATATACCAATAAACATCAAGGGTGAAATCCTGCCCCCCATTAAAGTCAGTGGAAGTTTTGCCATTGAATTTAAGAGATCCAAGATTCCACCCCAAAACTGAAGAAGAATTTTGCAGACACTAAAAACTAATTCTGCCTTTTTCATTTTATTCTGGAGGAGCGGAATGGCTAAACCAACACTCAACAGTGTTTTTTTTCACAAACTATAATTAGGCTTTGCAGATTTTGATTTTGATTTTTTGATCATTTCAACAGATATCAATGTCGATTTTAAGGTGTTTTTTGGGGGAGGGGTTAGATTTTTCTCTTTTTAAATTTTCACCAATTGTGGGAAATTTGGCTGGGGTCAGACAATCATTATTTAATGATGCTAGACAGTGAGATGAAAATAGTTAAAACTTTATAATGGTTAAAACACAAATTGTCAACATCACATGTCAAAATATACAAAATAAATAACCGTGAATCAAACTCTAATAAGTTTTCAAACAGCACTTCTCTTACTTTGCCTTTCGGTTTCAGTTACTATCTGGAAATATTTTTCATTGGTTTCTCTGTGTGTACAGTGAAATCAGTGTTTACCAACATTTATTGATAAAAATAGAATGCTTCTAAGCCTAACTATACTGCACCATTTCCATTTTATCCACATACTTACATAAGATTAGCTGATTTTGACTTTGGGGCCAAGTAAGAAGTCTAGGAAGTAAAGTAATCAGATCCTCATTTTTTTGCACTTCATTTCCTCAAAGATTTGTTTAAAAGTCATTCTGGATAACTGGATAAGCAACTTTCAAGTTAAGCTTTTTTAAAAAAAATAAAAAATAAAAAAAAGTTCTGAATGTTGTTAAATTTCATGCAAAATCTTGAGAGACAAAGAATGGAAATTACATATAATTGTCTTAAAATATACAGATAACACGCTAAATTTTCAAATCAGTACACAGGCTTTTAGTTCTATGACTCCTATTAAAGCTTCTGCAACACTTTGACATCTAAATTTTTTATTCTAACTTGTACTCGAAGAATGACCATACTTGCTTTTTTATTTAAGTCACTGGGAATTTAATATTGAATTTAAGTGGTGGTTTCTTTTGAAATGGCTTGTTCTAATGTGTGAGATGTGTTGAGATTTAGTTAATGGCGTTCAGCACAAAGAACTCTTCAGGGCTTCACCAAGGCTTTTTTTGGCCTTGAAACACAGTTCTTAGGTTTTCATATAGCAGGTAAAAACAAAAGTCAATGCAACAAGTTTTTATTTATACTAATTGTTCAGCAGCCCTTAGCTGCTTCCAGTTCACCTCTCAGAACTATTTTTTGATTTATCATACTATGAATCAGCATAATGTGGAACATGATTTTTATTCAAAAAATCTGTAAGAGTCTATTTTCTCCATCCTGTTTTAGAAATTACAAGCTCAGTATTATGATGTCCTGGTTTGTCCTGTCCTCCCTACCTGCCCTGGCTCCGTGCGGCTTCTGGAAGGCATGTCCGGCTCCTAAGTGCAGGGCTGGCCAGGGGGTCTCCATGCACTGCCCCTGAACTCTGCCCTGAGTGCCGACTCCGCAGCTCCCATTGGCTGGGAACTGCTGCCAGTGGGAGTTGCGGGGATGGTACCTGCAGACAGGGGCAGCGGGCAGAGCCACCTGTACGCGCCTCTGCCTAGGAGCTGGATATGCTGGTTGTTTCCGGGAGCCGTCCAAGGTAAGCGCCACCTGGAACCTGCACCCCTCATCCCCTCCCGCACCCCAACCCCCTGTCCCAGCCCTGAGCCCCCTCCTGAAGCCCAGCTTCCTCTCAGAGCCCGCACCCCCTCCTGCTCCCCAAACTGCTGCCCCAGGCTCAGCCTGGAGCCTCCTCCCACCCTCTTAACTCCTCGGCCCCACCCCCAGAGCCCACACCCCAACCCTCTGCCCCAGCCCAGTGAAAGTAAGTGAGGGGAGAGCCAGGGATGGAGGGAGGGGGGATGGAGTGAGTGGGCGTGGGGCCTTGGAGAAGGGCTGGGGCCTCAGGGAGGGCAGGGCAAGGGTTTGTGCTGCTAGACAGTTGGCAACCTTAACTTCACAGTTTACTCACCACTCGTGAACGTTTGACTCCATTTTAGTTAGACTCAATTTTTACAGACTGTCTTTTCTATAAATGGGATTTATTTTTGCAAACTAGCCAAACCCACCTGGAAAATCCTGTTATAATTTTTGGAGGTACCTAAAATTTCTGTGAAGGGGAGCTATCATATCTCTGTTGTCAAAAAGAAACCTTTACCACATGAATTGCTTATGTTTTTTTTTTTAAAAAATATAAGGCTCTCAAGAGCTTAAACTTTGATAACTTACTAGTTATTAAGGTTTGAAGCTACTAGTGTGACTTCCAACTTTCTTGGTTTCAGCTTGTGCTTTGACTTTTCAAAAATCACACTTTTATACACATGCCAAGAGGCACAATTAGTAAACACTGTGAATTGCCCAAAGGGGCTCATAGCTGCTATAAACTGGTGGGAGGCTCTAAAGTAATGAAATCTAAGGCGATATCCCTCATATTTACAAAAATTTTTATAAATCTTAGTACGCTCACTGACAACAGTCAGCCCTCTCCACACCATAAATGAATGTTAAATGACATGCATTCACTTTTTTTCCCCTTGAATAAACCACAACTCTTAGACTCTTTCAGAATCAGAAGTAATTTGGACTAAATGGGGGGAAAAAACCCTGCAGCAGTGAGTCTCAGAGACTGACTTGGGCTTCTGAGGTCTGCACTATGGCCCTAAAAATAGCAGTGTAGATGTTCCCACTTGAGTTAGAAGATGGACTCTGAAACCTGGTGAAAGGGTGGGTCTAAGAACCTGAACAGGAATGTCTACACTGCTATTTTTAGCACTGTAGTGCAAGCCTGAGTCTGTAGACCTTGTCTCTGAAGGTACATCTACAGTACAGTTCTTTTGGGAGCATGTAGTGTATATATGCACACAGCCCGCCTAGCGTGGGTATAAATAGCAGAGCAGCTGGTGAGGCACAGCTTAGGTGAGTAAAGACATGACCCAAATGTTAGCGTACATACCCTACATGGCTCTCCTAACCCGTGTCTCCCTGTCTACACTGCTATTTTTAGCAGTGTAGTGTCCGGCTTGCCTCCCTGCTCTTGGAGTCTTTCTCCACCACAGGAAAAGATTCCAGTTGGGGGAAAAGGCTCTGGCGGGGGGAGGCAGCGGGGAAAGGCTTGAGCAGCTCCCTGCTGCCAGAGCCCTTCCGCACCGCAGGGCAAAAAACCAGCAGAGGGGAAACGCTCTGGCAGGGGGATTCCCCTGCTCCTCCCCCTGCCAGAACCTTTCCTTGCTCCAGTGAGAGGCTCTTGGCAGCAAGGAGCTGCTGAAGCTTCTCCCTGATGCTTCCTGGCTGCTGGAGTTTTTCACTGACGTGTAACTACACACTACACAGTATGGACACAGCTTGCTTTTCACGGTGGCATGTAGCTACACATAGACTACACACCACCAACTCTGGTGTGTAGTGTACATGTAGCCTCATACTCACTGCTATGGGATTTTTTTTGTTTTGTTTTTTTGCAATGTAGTCATATCTTCAGACCTCAATCCTGCAAACACGTGCATATGTTTCAATAAGCATGTGGGTAATCCTATGGACTGCATTGGGTCAGGAAATCAACAGAGCTTTTCACATGCTTAAAGTTAAATATTTGTGTAACCATTTGCAGGATTGGTCCTTTAATTGGCAAAAATCATCCCTGAGGAGCTGCATATTCTGAACCACACTAGGAACGGTTGGTTGCTTCTTTGTAGATGTCTTTTACTTCTCTGGAAGAGGGAGGAAGTCATTCTCAGTTCCTCCACTTTTGCTTCCATTTCTCTCATTCATGAAAAGGAACCCTGAGAAAGCAAGGTGCCTTATATTGTCCAAACTCCCTAATTAATTTGAAGATTCTTGCAGAATGTTGGCTTGTAAACCAGAGGACAATCTCCTGTGTCTTAACCAACAGTAAAAATATTAAATTGGCACTTTTTATATACTTAACTTTATAGCACATAATGACATAGTTCTATGTTGAACTCAGATCTATATCAGCACTGGATTTTAATATTGTTGTAAGGGAGATTTTCAGAATTGCCTAATGAATTTAGGATCACAAGTCTTGATTTTCAGACTCTTTGAATCATTGTTGCATAAAGCATGTAACATTGGTTTAACTCTGTGAACACATTCTTCATATAAGATGGGTTCTCTTCTTTTAATTAAAAAAAGTGCAAAATATCTATTACCCAAAAAGTTGAAAGGGGTTTTAAAAGGACCAGAATCTAAACTACTAGCCTAATAGACCAAATTGCTAAAGTTCCTATTGAATAATAGACCTAAACTTCCTGTATCTTCATGGAAAATTGGTCTAATGGTGAATGATGTCTAAAGCCAGGCATTTTCAAAAGTGCCTGTGGGATTGTTTCAATATGTTTACATACTAGAGTTAAAATGCTATGGTAGATACTTTATTCAACAAAGCCTCAAAGTGAGTCTGACACTGTAAAATGGTATCATTTTATAAAATCAATAACAATTTCCCCATATGTACTGTATGTCATGTATATAATAGAACTAGCAGAAAAACAGGTTTCTGAAACTTCAGTGTTTGATTTAGACTGAAACCACTGGATCACGTTTACCATGTGTATTCTAATACTGCTGATAACAATATTTTGGAATTATCCTAGAAAAGTGATTTGAGTATGCAGAGCTTTCAGGACTTGTAGAATCATTACTGGCCTCAAAATGTCAATGAGTGATTTGTAATAATGCTTTATCCACCATCAGAAATCAGGAGAATCACCCATATGCTGCTTATTGAAAAGGTCTCTGTTAGTTATACATTCACCTAAAAATATCCTTGAGTCTATTGGTCAAATCTCTAACATCAATTATGATATATAATCAAATTAATTTATTAGTAATTTACAATGCCGGTACGCAGAGGTTTATAATACATTATTTGCAAAAACTTCCTACTCTATTTGATGGCCCTAAAGTTATTAATGGGCACAATCCAATTCCCATTAAAGTCAAGTATCATCTTTCCACTGATTTTAATGGGAGTTGAATCTGGCCCTATATGCATATCTGTAGGCTGGTGGCTGAAGGAGAAACTTACTTTGGAAGTGTGAAACATCAAAGAAATAATCTGTGGATGTTTATTCAGCTATATCTTCTGAGTTTAACCCACCTCTTAGTTTGCTGGCACTGCAAGTTTGAAACTCAATTTTAAGCAATAATGTAAGATGGAGTGAGAAATTCTGACTCTTACTGTCAAGGGAGTAAAGACAGTCACTCTGTTTTAGACAGGTAGGAGTTAATACATTTGGAGAATATTTTTCTTTTAGTAACACATAGCCTTCCTGCCTCTGTGTGGGTCTATTACTTTCTTTCATCAGGTAATCTGTTTCAATTTTATTTACTAAGGTAAATTTAACATGAAAAAATGGTGCTTGTTTCCTTTGCATTTGCACTGAAAATATTTTGTGTATGGGTTGTTCCCCTTCAAATTTGACAGGATCACTTTTTGTAAGGAACTTGCCTTTTTATGTTGAATAGCCAGTCTACAATCTCACTGCTCTTGAGAAGCTTCTATGATGGCACAGGCACCTTCAAGTCCACTTGGACTAAACATTGCTATAAACCACAATGGAAAAACTGCTGTAAAGTATTCCCAGTAGCAATCTTGGAATTCCTTCAAGTATATTGAGATTTTGTTAGAAATTGAATTGCCAGTGTAATCCATCTTCCTTGTGAGAAAAGATTCAGATAAAGAGCTGGAGTCTAGCAGCATTAAGTATTAGAACATCCCTTTAAATCAATAAGCTACAAATCTGGCAACGCATTTATGCAATGCCCTATGCTATACGAAAGTGGCTTTAGTGCTGAAACAGCATTACTAATAGTACATTCCCAACAGGGATAAACACTATAGTGATGCAATATCCTAAATTATACTAGTCCTTGCCTTGTTAAATTCCACAAAAGCATTTATATGGTATTGACATACATAAGAAAGCAGTTTTTCTTTTCTGTTTTTCAGATGACTTTCCAAATGTAGTTATTGAAGGAGTTCTCCATGGGATATTTTATCCTCATCTACTGCCCAGGTAGAAGTGGTGCGTGGATAGAAGAAATTAAAGCAAGTCTTGAAAAGAAAATTGACATAAGCAAAATTCTGTGGCATGATAGCAATTCTAAGAGGCAAAAGTCACCACCTTAATTTAATTCCATACATTATAGCTTTTAAAATCAGTGTCACTGCAGTTTGTGCTTTTTAAAAAAACAGATAAGCTGAAGAGCTTTGTTTCCATCTTCAAACTAATGTATATACATACTCTAATATTTAATACTAAAGAATGACAGTCATACACTGAATTACACTAATCTTTGAAAAGAATTAAAAGCTTTACTAATATTGCTTGTTTTTTTTATTACACATTACACTAATCCTTTTTTACATCAGGATAGTCCCAGTGCATTACCCATTGCTGGCAATGAATGCATTGAAAGTGCTGGCACTGAAGACAGTATGAGAGAGACTACAAAGGAATTTTAAAAAATGAAGTTGCTTAACTGGAAATTAAATGCAACTTAAAGTATTGCATTAGTATTCAAAAGGTAAATATTTCAAATCTACACCTTGATGTTTGGGTAGAACAGTGTCAAGTTCTGTGTGATAGGGAGTTTCCACCTTCTGCAATGTAGCTTTGTTTCAGGATGTCGGTCATAGAGAACTCGTATGGCATTCTAACCACCTGGAAGTTTGGCATAACATTTATGGTAACAACCTCATTCAGTTGTTACTTCTAGTGTGTGTTTAATTTCCAAGCCAATTTACACTTTGTGTTTAATCTCTTATATTTTGTGAACCACAGTTTACACCACTTTTTGGTGAGATCAAGCAAGGATATCATTTACTAGTAAAATAACTAAAAATTGTGTGTTCAGATGAACTTGAAATTTGTTATGTCCATTACTGGATATTACACTGTAAAATAAACTACTGGAACATGCACACAGGAGCGTATGAACTGCGAATGTATCATTTGTACTCATTTCTAGCCTAACAGGGTACATTTCAAAGCTTCTTACTACAGCTATTTCTCCCACATCTTCCCCCCCCCCCCCTTCCCTCCAACCACTGGAAGAGTGAGAAAATGTTTAACCTCATTATTAGCAATTTTCAGCACCATCCCCTTGATGCGTTAAGTTTATACAGAAATATATCTTGAACGTCACATTATTCAGTCCTGCTGTATTGCCGCTTCATTAATAAATATAATATATAAATAATTCATAGGGCTAACTGGAGTGAAGGACTTTTCAGCACAAGTCATCATGGCAGAATTGGGCCCTAACATAATAGTGTAGTCCTGAGGGAGCAATAGTGCCTCCTGCCAAACACTAAACTGATTTTGAAGCTGTTTTGATGATTGATGAGACCATGCAACATTTGGGACTTAGGTACGTGCAAAGCTGTCACTTTCTACCAGGCTTGAAAATATAATCTGAAGTCAGGCTATTGGCTATTCATAAATACAAGTATAAGCCCTATAAAGCACCTTGTGCATCTCAAATTGAGAATTTACTCTTAACTGTGATCCAAACAATCTCTCCTCTGAAGTGAATCACAGATCTTTAAAAGAATTATCAGTGGCTGTAGTAAGTAGTACTCCTCATGAGCCCAGAACTTACAGCAGAAACAAAAGTATTACCTACTATGCCATACTGATAATTTTATATCTTGATTCATTCTCTCTGTTAAAGTAGTTTTACAGCACAGCTCACAACAGACATTTGTATCTTCAGTTTAAAACTAGGGCTGTCAATTGCCATTAACTGGAATCAAATTAACTCAATTAAAAAAAATATTGTAATTAATGGCAGTTTTAATCACACTGTTAAACAATAATAGAATACCAATTTCAATTTAATATAAATTTTTTGATGTTTTTCTACATTTTCAAGTATATTGATTTCAATTACAATACAGAATACAAAAGTGTAGAGTGCTCACTTTGTATTTTCCATTAAAAGTATTTGCACTGTAAAAAACAAAACTAGTATTTTTCAGTTCGCCTCATACAAGCACTGTCGTGCAATCTCTTTATCATGAAAGTGCAACCTACAAATGTAGCTGTTTCTTTTGTTACATAACTGCACTCAAAAACAAAACAATGTAAAACTTTAGAGCCTACAAATCCTCAGTCGCTAAGCCAAACAAGCTTGTTTACATTTACGGGAGATAATGCTGCCTGCTGCTTATTTAAAATGTCACCTGAAAGTGAGAACAGGTGTTTTCATGGCACTGTTGTAGCTGGTGTTGCAAGATATGTACATGCCACATATACTAGATTCATATGTCCCTTCATGCTTCAACCACCATTCCAGAGGACATGCATCCATGCTGATGACAGGTTCAGCTAGATAACAATCCAAAGCAGAGCGGAGTGATGCATGTTCATTTTCATCATCTGAGTCAGATGCCACCAGCAGAAGGCTGATTTTCTTTTTTAGTGGTTCTAAACATTCGTATGCCCCTTCACGCCTTGCCCACCATTCCGGAGGATATGCTTCCATCCTGATGACACTCGCTAAAAAAATAATGCGTCACACTCTGCCATATGTTTCATGTTATAGCAGTCTCGATGAACAACCTAGGATGTGTTGTTCGATTTAAGAACACTTTCTCTGCAGATGTGAAAAAAAAAAACAAAAGCGGGTACCAACGTGAGATTTCTAAAGATAGCTACAGCACTCGACCCAAGGTTTAAGAATCTGAATTGCGTTCCAAAATCTGAGAGGGACGAGGTGTGGAACATGCTGTCAGAAGTCTTAAAAGAACAAACACTCTGATGCTGAAACTACAGAATCTGAACCACCAAAACAGATAAATCAGCCTTCTGTTGGTAGTATCTGACTCAGATGATGAAAATAAATATGTCAATCCACACTGCTTTGGATCATTATCAAGCAGAACCCATCATCAGCATGGAAGCATGTCCTCTGGAATGGTGATCGAAGCATACAAATGTTTAGTATAGCTGGCACATAAATACCTTGCAACACTGGCTACAAAAGTGCCATATGAACGTCTGTTCTTATTTACAGTGTCACCTGAAAGTGAGAAATGGGAAGCATTATCTCCTGTATATGTAAACAAGCTTGTTTGTCTTAGCAATTGGCTGAACAAGAAGTAGGACTCAGTGGACTTGTAGGCTCTAAAGTTTTACATTGTTTTATTTTTGAGCGCACTTATGTAAAAAAAAAAAAAAAAAAAACAACCCCTCTACATTTGTAAGTTGCACTTTCACAATAAAGCGATTGCAATAACGTACTTGTATGATGTGAATTGAAAAATACTATGTCTTTTGTTTCTGTTTAAGGTGAAAATATTTGTAACCAAAAATAAATATAAAGTGTGCACTGTACACTTTGTATTCTGTGTTGTAATTGAAATATATTGAAAATGTAGAAAATATCCAAAAATATTTAAATAAATGGTATTCTATTGTTTAACAGTGTGATTAAAACTGCTATTAATCACAATTTTGTTAATCTTGCGATTAATCACAATTTTTTAATTGTTTGACAGAGCTATTTAAAACAGATTGTGAAAATTAAGGAAAAAACAATTTACCTCATAGTACAAAAAAGTTTAATATTGCATACATATATAGCTCATCAAAAATTCCATACAACAATCTTTAATTGAGCCTTTGTACATACCTTGTTTAAAAACTATCAAATTTGTTTTGTCTGCTAGCAATAGCCGGGAAGGGTTACAAAAATTCAAGTCAAAAAAGTGCAGTCTCTTTAGCTTTTAGCAAACCTTTTAGTTGAAAACTTTGGTTTCCTTCTGGTCTGCATGGCATGGATTGCTGTGCACATAAAACCTCTCATGCATTAAGAGAAGGATCCTTTTTAAAATGTGTTACTATAACCACAGTTTATTTATACAAAGTGATCTGCTCTGTCTTGGCTAAATCTTGTATTTAATATATCCTTTATCTGGAAAAGGGAACAATTTGATCCTGCACTTTCAGGAGATGGATTTGAACTGGTAAGCCACTTCCATCTCTAGTAATAGTGACCTTATCTCTAGAAAAGCTGCACCAATGTGTATTTAGTAGAGCCAGTTGACAATTTTCACCTAGAATTATTTTATTGAAAATGGCTTTTTCAAAAAATTTTGAAAAAATTTATCATTGAAATCAATCTGCTTTTCACAGATGATTGCATGATTGTACTAAAATTCTTACAGAAATCATTTGAAAATTTGTTTCGTATATGCTGAAAACCAGGTCTTTAATAATTTCAATGAAAATGCCAGTAACAAATGTGGAAAATTTCGTAACAAAACAGAAAATGAAACCATTTTCAAACACTGCTAAATGAAAACAATTTTTCATGATTTTCGACCAGCTCTAGGCTTTAGTGAGATGTCCCTTATATTTAAAAGGTGTTGGTTCCCTGAAGTTTCAACATAAATACATAGATGCTTTGCACATCTTACAACTGCTGAGTTTACCACATTGTTTGCTGATAGCATTGAGCATTTATATGGAAGTAGTCACTGGATAATCTATATCTGCACCCAAATTTTATCCCCAAAAGAAAAAGCCATTATATTTTCTCTTCCAGGGTAGCTGTTAAGTTCATCAATCCTCTACTTCAACTACAAATGGTTCCTTTACAGCCGTCTGGCCACTGTTCACGATCACACAGTCTTGAAGGGGGCGGTCGTGTTCATCCGTCTGCTGAAGTTCTACAGCATGCACCACAGCCTATGAAAACAAAACACTTACATTTCGTAAAGAAAACAAGGTTTGCTAATCTCCAACACAAGGCGAAAGACTAAGTGACCGTAGCGTAAAAATAAATTTTCTACAGCTTTTGTACTTGGATCTTTTCCTGCTCAGTTCCCCCTACTCCTGAGGGCATTCTGCAAATGTTATTTGTCAGATAAATGTGGAAGCTCCAGCGTGGCATTGGGGACACAGACTACTGGCTGCACAGAGGTGGGAGATCTCTGTGCAGCTCCCCACTCCAGGGCATAGACTCAGTGGTGAGCCGGCCCCACAAACACCCCAGGGCCCTGCTCCTCTGTGCCAGCTGTGAGCAGGCACGTTCAGCAAGGCAGGATCCAAATATGGAGGGGCTTAGTGGGTGGGGATCTAGGTGTGGGTTAAGAGGGTTCTGTGGGGCAATATGGGTGCGGGTGGCTCATTGGGGGATCTGGGTGCAACAGTAATGGGATCCAGGTGAAGGTGGTTGGGGTTCAGCAGGGAAGGGAGGGTCTGGGAGTGGGACGCATAGAGCTTGGCGGGGGATCTTGGTGTGGGGGGTCCAGATGCTGGGGGAGTGTGATGGAGATCCAGGTGAAGCTGCTTGGGGCTCATTGGGGTGGTCAAGGTGCAGGGGGAATGGGGATTGAGGGGATCTGGATGCACAGGGGTTGGGCAAATGGGAGAACAGCTCCCTGTACAGCGATCCCTCTTCCTGCAGCTGAAGAGCAAAAGGTGCAGGAAGCACAGAGGGAGAGTTTGCAGAGCTTCATACAGTTAGGGGAGAAATCTGGGGGTAGGTCTGACACAGGCCTGGCTACCATACAGGGGAAGAGGAAGTCCTGTCCTCCCCAGCCCAGCCAGGATTAGCAGCTGAGCCTGGCCCAGGGTAGGAGCTAGCAGCTGGGTCTTTCCCAATCCCTCCCCCTACCCCACTGTGATTTACCTCTGCCAGCTGTCCTGGGCACCTGAAACATACTGCTGGGGAAGGTCTCATGCCTGCTCTTGTGACTTCCCCATCAGAAAGTTATTTTTCTGCAGAGAAGTAAAGAAATCTGCAGGGACATAAATTATGCACATGCGCAGTGGTGCAGAATTTCCCCCAGGAGTAGTTCCCACATAAGCTAAGCCAGGCTGCCTGCTTAGATAACAACCCACCATCTAGTGAGAAGCCTGAACTCAAATGTTATGTCCCCTGGTATCAAAGGTGGACCATTCTTAGAAAAAAGAACACCTAATGTCATAGCAAAGGAGGAACTGAAAATATCTTTACAGCCGATCAAGCTAACAAGCACACACAATTCTATCCATGCTCTATCATCAGTAAATGAATCCCAGGATCATGAAGACTGCATAGTAATTTTCTTCTCATCAGAAACCCTACTTGTGTTTGGGGTAGGTAAGAAAGGATTTATACAGAGTGTGAAAGGAGTTATATGATTACTCCGAAGTATTGAGCGAGTGTCATGACATCCACTCAGGTGGGTATGGGGGAAAACACAAGCCTGAGACCAGGCACATACTTAAAATACTGTTTTGAAGGACAGAATATATCTAGGATTATCAATCATCTGGCCTGAGATGTTGTTGCCAGTTAATGAAGTTCTGATTCCAAATTTACTCTGAATCCTCCAGAAAAGTTTCAACTGCTATTATGGCTCTTAAAAGATTTGATCAAATGAAGTCTTTGTGCTTCATATAGAAAATATCTATAGAATAGGTTCTACATCTGTCTACTTCAAAACAGAAATGAGGAGAGTGGGAAAACAAGGTGTTAGGGCAAATTCAAATAGCAGTAAGTGAAGTCAGGTATAGGGTGATATAGCAGGGTTGTGTACAGTAATTAGGCATTTTGTGGTTTTTCACAGTAATCAAGCGTCAGTGAAATATTTTACAACTGTGTACCTAATATTCTGATGTTGTTAGTACATATCTGAATAAATTTATTTTCACTCTAAGATTTCTTATTATAGCAGACACCACCATTGAGAATATTACCCATTTTTACAAAACTGAGGTGTCAGCTTGAGGAACCAGTAAATTCATTATTAAATGGATAACAAGATTAGTGGAAGAGGAACATGAACTCGGATAGCACTCTCCAATTTAGGACATCCAAAGGTCTATGGATTCCAAACACTGTCTAATAGCACTAACTACCTGCCACCAGCCTATAAAGGAGTCAGTCAGAAGCAGGCTAGTCGCGTGCATCAGGAAATATGAAGGTCAAAGTGACTACTTAGTTTCAATTTCTGCAATGAACATTTGTTGTTTCATAGGACATTTCAGAGTTAAGTGCTTTATATTTCTCTGCCTTGTATACATTATAGATAATAGAGACCAAATTCTGCTGTCAACTATAATGGTATAAATCAGATTTACATTGTTGCAACAACCAAATTTGGTCAGATCTATCTACTTTGATACTGTATTTTTTAAACCTACCATTCCATCAATGACTTTGCCAAATACTACATGTTTTCCATCCAACCAGGAAGGTTTTGTTACAGTGATGAAGAACTGAGAACCATTGGTATCTGGACCAGAATTAGCCATGCTGACCCATCCAATTCCATAGTGCTTGAGTTTAAAGTTCTCATCAGGAAACCTCTCTCCATAGATACTTGTTCCTGTGACACAAAACAAAAGCAGGTTTAGAAATGTACCAGCAGCAATATAATTAAAGCCATAGAATTAAACTTCCTTTTGGTTCAGAAAGCAGGAAAAACAGTACAATTTTTAGTAATTAAGATTCAGATGTTGGGTAATCCCAGCTCCTTCACACACCACAGTAAAGGTGTTCTGATCCAAAACACTTCATATGTACAAACGAATATCTTTGAAAAACCTACCAGTAGACGTGGAACAATACTATTTGTTTAGTGACGACTATGTGCTCGGCCCACTACAATGAGTTTTAAACAAGATAATAAGGGCTACTGAAAAAAATTAGCCATGTCTTGTGACAGTTTTAACATATACCTTTATAACTGAACCATTCTTTTTCTAACAGGACTTACTTTTTTTAAACAATGAGTCCGTTAGGCTAACCCAAATTTAGTTACCATCCATGGGAATATATTTAATTACGAAAAGACTGCACTGTTTTCTAAAACAGAGAATTTAGAAGGGAAAAAATAATTGGTGGAGGTTTAAACTCCACTGTTATGAGAAAAGAAAGCTACATGGATCATCTGTCTCTTACTCTGTATATACAGTGCCTAGCACAATGGGACCCCATTCAAAGCTGGCCTCTAGACACTACTATAATAAACATGATTAATGGTAATACAGTGAGAAAGTAGACAGTGCTCACTGCATTGCTAGATTGTGTCTTTAGTGCTCTAATCTTTGGTACTTTCCCTTTCCCCAGTGTCTGTTCTAGTGGGGAATCACTAGCACTGTTATGTAGACAACTCAAACGGGTAGTGCTTGGAAGGAGCAGGCAGGAGAGAAAGTACAGACAATAGAAGAGGAAAATCTAGAAGAAAGAATGCATCCTACACAAGGGAGACTGCCCTTTATCAGTTAAGTGCTGGCTCCAGAAAAAGCCTGTTCCTGCCACTTCCTGTTGACTGAACTATGTGAATAGCCAGATCATCTGCTGTAAAACAAACAAACAAACAAAAACACCCACACACAATGTGGAGCACACTTATTTTCAAATCTATCTCCCACATTTCAGAAACCAATCCAAGGAACTAAAGGCGATCACAGTGACCTGGGCATGAAGCTTTTGATCAACTAAGTAGCAGCAGGAAGATGTATGACCATTCTGGTACATTTATTTTAAATGGTTAAAGCAATTCTCACCCTCAACATTTTCAATCTTCTGCTCAAGAATGTGATTGGCACAAACAACTTGACTCAATTACAGGATGAAAAGGATGACTTGGGTACCAATGGGTTAGGACAGAAATTGGCATAAGATGCTGAACAATGCGGAATTTAGTTCCATGCCTCATCCTTTGCAGTCCTTAAGGAACTTCTCCCCTAGGAGACTGAGAAGGATGGGAAGTCTACCTTCCCTTGGAGCACTGAGCAAGGATCAGTTTTTGGAATTAGATGATCTACATGATCAACTGCATGTAGCTGTAGAGAAGCTTGCAGTGCTGACTTTGCACTTGCCTACCAGCATGCTGTACTGTAGGCCAAGTCCAGGATATGAACAAAATTATCAAAAGTTTTCTCCAAAGACTCCAAAAGATTCCCCAAGAAGCCTGTACAGCAAAGTGGCAGCATTACTACAGGCCCCAAGGAGAAGGAAGAATGGAGGCAGGAGTGTAGGCTGCATTCAAACTTTCAGGTGGCAAACCTGCTGTATAGTAATCTCATCCTCATGTGAATACAGCCCTTATTACGGCTTTCGCACCTTATCTCCCTGTAGATAATACTGCCTTTGTTCAGAGCCACTTAACTGTTTTCCTAAGAAAGTAGTTAAAAAGAAAATACTTATGCAGGGGGTGGGAACAAGAGCAACCCCTTGCCCCACCACATACAAAAATATCATGGATCTCTCATATTTGCATTTGCATAAGAATCCTTTTCAAAACCTATACTATTCTCCTAAGCCAGTTGGCGCAGCCCACCACTGTTTTAAAAAACATTCTCAGCACATATCTTTTTAAGATCTATCACCACAGAAAACTGGTCATATTTCAGTTGACATTGTGAAGCTTTAATTGTACATAACATCTGGCAACTAAAGTTTTGGTAGCTAATATCCCATGACCCCTCATACCAGATCAGTTCTTCTAAATACTTCTGTATCTACAATGTCTTTGGCATCCATTTTAAACTCAATTAAATGTTTTGTTCATTCTTTCACTATGCTGAACTTGCATGTAAAGCTATTAGGAGGAGAGTTGAAGGATAATAAGCATGTTACCTCCAGTTCCATCTCCAGCTGTAAAGTCTCCACCTTGAATCATGAAATCTTTGATCACACGATGAAATTTACTTCCTTTGTACCCATATCCTTTCTAAGAAAAGCAATAAAGCTCCAAATGAGTATATATGCATTTTTATGCAGGAGATTTATCTATGGCAAATGGAAAGAGTAAATCAATCTGAATGTTAGGGTGTCACAGATTGTAAACAAAATAAGGGGAAAATTGCAAGAAAAGTCTTTGCAATAGGCCACTACCGCCGCTTTCCAAAACCACAGCAAGACACAAAAATACTTGAAACAAAATAATGTAGGATGTGGGTGAGTGCTGCTCATGCTATGCTGTGATACCACAGAATCAGGGATGGAAGAAGCATACTATTTACAGATAGTGACAGCAAACTACAAAATTCTTTCTAATTCAAGAGATCCTTATTTGCTATTTGAACGATTATATCACCCAAATTTACTCGTCCCAACTACAATCTAGGGATGGATTAACTTCACAGTTTAAGGACCAAGGTCTGCAGAGACCTATCTAATGGCCTGCACACTGAAATTTTGCGAACAAAGCTGTGAAAGGAGTTCGGGATTATCGGTAGGAGAGATGGGCCCATAAGATGGTTCTCTTACATTAGTATCCCTAGAATGAAAAATTTGTGGACAATTAACGTGGAAAGTTCACAACTGAAATGTCATTTTGTAAAGCTGTACTTTTTCACCTTTTATTCTCCACCCTAAATTGTACGCTGTGTAAAAGAAAGAAAACAAACATACTTCCCCAGTTGCCAGTGCAATGAAGTTCTCAACAGTCTTTGGGACAACTTTTCCAAACAAGCCAATTACAATTCTGCCAACATCTTTCTCGCCAATCTTCACATCAAAGAACACCTGGATATTTAAGAAGAAAACAACATTATACAAATATGATAAAAACAGACTAAACTTTATAAGTGTTAAAGCAAATCGCCTTCGGATGGTATTATGTGAACGGAGTTCTAAACAGCATGCACTTTTAAGAAAAACCTCTTAAAGCCACTTTATTCACAAATTATGCAGAAGAATGTGCTAAGCATTGTGAATACCAGTTCTGGAGTTTCATTCATCACTTTAAAATGCTCAGACAGAAAGCTACATAAAGTTACAATACCAATCCTGTAGACATCTTTCTAAGAGCTTTTTTCACAGGTGCCAATACCAAAATGTATATGGAGATATAACCACAGTTTGCTGGTAAAGATATGCCCACTTTTAGCATTCATGTATACCAAGGTAGGGGGAAAGTTTTAAACAACCAATGCTGCTATTCCAGATATGTGGACAACAACGGGGAATTACAATGCAGGGATTCTCAAAAGCCAGTTTTCCATCCACTTGCAGGTAAGCATATACCCACTTACACTAAAGCTGACACTGTTTAGATCACTGAAAGCAATTGGTCATCTACACAAAAGTGAACACAATGTAGTTTATTTGGCTAATTAACGGTGATAATTATTTTCTGTTAGAAGCCAGTTGCCTTGCTAAAACACAAGTTTAGAAGTCTGCCTAGAGAAATAAACATGTTGACTTGAGAAGTTGGACAGCTCACTTCAGAGAATCTGCAGTGTAAGAATGTTTCTATAAAAATCACTTGAAGACAGCTAATGAGTTAGAGTATTTTAATGTAGTCCAGAATCTATTAATCAATTTTATTTGAATATGCAGATATTCTACAGGAATTAAAAATAGGAATAACTGTCAGAAAGTGAGATATCTTTTAAGTTCACAAAAATCTAAATAAAGACTTGAGCCTGCTAAGAAAATAGTCCTCTTTGCCCCTCCCCCGTCCGCATTTGCGTGTCATATTGTGATGTGGTGTGAGCCGTAGCTCACGAAAGCTTATGTTCAAATAAATTTGTTAGTCTCTAAGGTGCCACAAGTGCTCCTTTTCTTTTTGCGAATACAGACTAACACGGCTGCTACTCTGAAACAAAAAATTATGTGGCCAACAACTTAGCTTGGTAGTGACATTAAATGAGTATGGTCTCTTTCCTATGTGAAAAGGTCTTTCATTCTCTCCTACTAGCTGTTTCTGTTATATCTCTTGACCTTACAAGGGGTTTTGAATATGAAGGTTGACTATGATTACAGAGATGTCCAAAGGGTGGATGGGGGGGAGGAGGGGGACTTTGGTCCACGTAGTCCATTTTCTTGCCACTTGGCATGAACACCCTAGTTTCTGGATGTATCTAGAATTATTATTCAATACTAGTTAGAGAGCAGATTTTCAGAACTGTACCCATGAAAACCGGGCTGTGTTTGCACACTTTGCTGAATCTGGCCCTATGACAAATTTAAGAAAAGGGTGGATTTTTTATCTCCTGTTCCAATGACTGCCTTCAATTATCTATTCCACATTTGTTTCTGATCACCATGGAGTAGAAATCCTGTCTACCCTTCTGCTCTTACAGATTTTTTTTTTTTTTATTAAAGAAAGCACAAATGTATCATACAATGAAGTACACCAGTTCCAACAGGTGTGAGCATCCTGAGACATCCACATGGCTTGGCATATTCATCTGGTTGTCAGATAGCTCCACTTACCTTCCATCCTACACATGTCTAAGGCAGATTATTTTCTGTTTATGAGGAGGATCTGCAGAACTGATGCAGGGTTCATTGACTGCCTACTGCTTTTAAAGCAACAACAGAGGCCTATTAAATTAAGATAAATGTTCTCTTAATTTATACCAGAATGTCAGTGTTTTACTACATTTTACATTTGACTCATATCTGGCTAATCTCATAGTACCTTCTTTTCAAGTTTTGGCAAGTAGGGGTAAGAATAGAACCACCCACTCTAACAGAACACAAGGGAGAGATGGCAAAGCAGTAAACTGATCCAACTTCTCATACTGCAAGATTTAAAAAACTGAGCCCTGGAGGGAGAAGGCAGGGTATGACTGAGCTCTGACTCACAGATGGTTAAAACACTAGTCAAGTCACTGTAAATGCTAGAAAACAGGTCCAAATAGTACTTCAATGAAGAGTAAAGCATAAATACAATTAAGTATTGTAAAGTTATTTATAAAATGAATATTATGAAGAGCGGAATACGTTTAGCTATTGAAAGTTTGAATGGTGCAGGTAGCTGCTAAAAGAGGATATTCTGGGACTCGTTTGCTAGTTATTACAAAACACATATAATGGAAATAGTAAAATATTCTTAAAGAACTGCAGCTGTGTCAAATACCTAAAGGCACCTGGCTTTTCCTCTCATTCCCCATAACAAGCTGAGATGAGGTTGTACCAGTGCAACCTCATGCCATTGTATTCCACTTGCATAATATTTCCACGAAAGGCCAACCACTTGGTAGGAGTCAACATTTATATGGATAATTAAAACATCCATTAGATAAGATACAAAGTAAAATAAACTACAGCTATAACCCTCCACGGTTCAAATCATAGGCTAACCACCAACTGATTGGAGCTAGGAAAAAGATTCTCCAAGAAGAAAATTATTCTATAATTATCCATTGCAGAGTTTCTTGCATCTTCCGCTGAAGTTCCTGACAATGGTTGAGACAGTGTACCAGCCTAGAGGATTTCTGGACTGATCTGATCCAGAAATTCCTGTGTTTTCCTGGCTCCACTGAAGCAACAGTGATACCAGGCACTAGTACTAACTCCTGTGTCAATTTTGCCTGTTCATTGCATGTACAAACACATATTCACAGCAGGGATCTTGCTAACATTGCACTCGTACAGTGCTTTACATTAGAAGGGCTCCTGGGAGCAGATCCCAGATGTAAGTTACCATAGCTTTGTTGCCTTCAATGGACTCCCACTGACTTCAGTGTACCCCATGAGAATTTACTCTCTATTCCACCCAGTGCTATATACTCCCATAGAAATAAGACATCAAAAAGGTCATCTAATCCATAACAACAACTACATGTAGCATTCATCTATAAGGTTTTATAAACATCAAATAATAGATTGATTAATATTCACAACAGCCTGCATGTATCATTATCCCCAGTTTATAGACTAGGGAAACAGACCGATTACATGAGCTGGCTATATGGTGAGGAGGCCTTAGACAGAACCTCAGAGTTCCTAGATCCCACCCTTGAGCTCAGCTCATACAGGCACTAGAGCATGGACATACTGAACACAGGGTGCATGATCTTAGCACAAATAACCGCTATTAACCACGATCATTCCCTACTTTCCTCCCAACTTTCTTAATCGACAAGAGTGGGCTGGATGTCTCTCTCCGCTGTGGAGCTGTGACACGCTGCAAGAAGTTAGCACTGGTACTACAACCCCCCCTCCCCCCCCGATCTGATCCAGCTGTTGCTCTGACCGAGTTACAGGTTAAAACACAAAACACCTGGGAGCCCCAGATTGGGGCAGAGGGGACACCGGAGCCTGAGCTAGATGCACAGCACATGACGGGTTTACACTGAGCCAAGGGTCAGCGGTGCAATTCCCCCGTTGCCCACCCCACGGGTAGGATTTAATGGGGGGGCGGCGCTGGAGAGGGGTCAGCAACCCGCAACTGGCAGAGCTGCTGCCCCTCCCCTCCTGCCGCTGGGCTGGAGTCACCTTGGCAGTCACGGTGGGCCCCCTCTTCTTAAAGCCCCCAGCCCGCAGGGGCCGCGCCAAGACGCAGAGACAGAACAGGGCCCAGAGAAGGGGCGGCCGGAGCCCTGGGCGGCGCGGAGCCTGCAGCGACCAGGCGGCGGAGCGTCCCATCTCCTGCTGCTGCTACTGCGCCGGGACCGCGGAGGGTGGGACGCGTTTAGGGGCGCCTGCGCCGGGCTCCCGGGCCGGCTCCTCCCGCTGACACTGTGGCGGGGGGGCGGGAAAGCCCAGGCCCATGCCTATGCCTATGCCCAGGCCCATGTGCGCCGGGCAGCGGGCGCTGCAAAGCGGCAGGCGCGCGGCCAGGCTGGCTGCAGCAAGAGTGTCCCGGGCGGGGGAACACGCTTCCTTTGCCCCGCTTTAGCAGCCGGGGCCTCCCGGCTCCCGCCAGGCTCTGCCTCCGCGGGCGGGGCTGGGCTCGGCTCGGCTCTCCCTTGTGTTTGGCCCAGCGGCTCCCACAACACTGGCGCTCGAGGTGCTGCCTTGTGAGAGAAGGAGCCAGTGGTGCTCGCCCAGCCCTGTCGGTGCGGGAGTCCCTGGCTCCGCTGTGCAGCGAGGAGCCCCAGGGCCCTGCCACGCTGGCGGAGGCCGGATCCTGCACGGGCCCCTGCCCGCTTAGCCTGAGCATTGCCACCGCTGTCTGCCCCGGAGAGTGGAAGCTGCGGCTTAGTGCCAGCCTGGGCTCTTAGCTGCAGATGCTCTTGTTGAAGGCCATAAAGGTGCGCTGGAAATCTTGTATATAAACCCATTTGTCACGCCCTTTGGGCAGGGGTAGGTGCCTTCAGACTCAGCTCATGGGAGCAGCTTGTACAAATGTGTTTGTACAGCACCCAGCACAGAGTAACCCTGAGCTTGGTTGGGCCTTTGGGTGGTAGGGCTGAATAAAAACGAGTGATGCTGCTAGCACAGACTAGGTGATCCGTAGTAGGGATAGGTGTGACGTCTGAGTAGAAAGAAGAGTACTGTACTGACCTCCTTCAATGGTGACACTGAGCCCACACTGCTCCCATCTGGGAATCTGACGGGCTAATCCTGCCATGGACTTCAGTGAGAGATGGGGCTACATCCCTATCTGCGGCACGAACTTGCTCCAGAGGAATCCTCCGTTTGTGTAGCTCGGTTGAAGTGGTAGAATTTAAGGAGGCATGTACTTGAAAACTGACCCTTGTTTGGGGTTATTTTGTTTCTGTTCAGTGTAGCTCTTTGGAAAGATACACAAACATGGAGGTGAGGGAAAATAAAAATTAAAATACAAAAACATTTCCAAGGTTTCCTTCGTGTTATATTCCTGGGGGCATTCTCCACCGAAAATTTTAAAATTCTGCAAATTTTGTCAAAATAACCCTACATCATCATCACCAGTTTCAATTATTTTGGTAATTTATTTCAAAATGCCTCTCAGCAAGTATGTTTGTAACAATATAGACACACACAAAAATTTCCCTCAGGAGTAGAGAGTTAAGGAAACCCCTATGGCAACCCAGTTCCTGTTTCTCTGCCCCCTTCCCCCGCTACCAGCCCAGCCAGGGGAGGGGGCGAGCAGACACCCACAACGTCTCCCCATCCAGAGCCCAGCAGCATGCGCCCCCCCCCCCCACCAATACACCTGAACCCCCTTCCTCTTTCAGAGCCCAGCGGGGCATCCAGAAACCCACGCTCCCTCCCCCCCAGAGCCCAGCCATAGGGGCTCCCCCTTGTCCAGACACCCAATACCTTCCCCTTCACCCCGCAGAGCCCAGGGATCCAAAGGTAGAAACAGCCTGATGCTCAGTTCCAGGCTTGCTTGGAGTTTCCTGTGTGCTGCCCTCTCCTTCCTTCAGGGCATGCTGGCAACTGCAGCTACCAGGAGCCCTCTAGCTCAGAGGTTCTCAAACTGTGGTCCGTCCCTGAGCTCCATTCAGGTGGTCCATGGATAGTTCCCTCTAAGGTGCATGCCTGGGTGGCCGCACACAAGAGAATGAAAGGCCACCCACCTAATTAGTGGAGCTGCTCAGGAGGGGCTCCACTAATTAGGTGCCTGGACCCTGAAGAAGACACACATGTAAGGTGAGGTGGTGGCCTTGGGGGGAATAGTGGGTAGGTGGGAGCAGGCAGTGGGGTGAGAAGAGGGGGTGGGGGAATTTGGGATGTGTAGGGCTGTGGTGGCCAGAGAAAGAGGTGATTTTCCCCAGCTCCAGGGCTGCGGCTGCTGGCGAGAGACGACCCTCCTTCCCAGCCTCAGATCTGTGGCTGCTGTGGAGGAGAGAGAACCCCCTCCTTCCCAGTCCTAGCTCGGGAGCTGCTGCAGCAGGGGAGGGAGGGCACGTCTATGGCATTAGAAAGGTAAGACTACTGATATTAAAATATAAGCTGTGTGCTTTTATTTGTAGAACAAAAACAGTTAATTTTTTTATATATATATAGCGCTTTTATCCAAAGCACTTTACAATAGTTAGCTAACAGTACAAACAACATTTGGAAAGATTATTAAGTGGTCCATCGAGACCCTCAGCAATTTTCAAGTGGTCCACACAAAAAAAAAGTTTGAAGAACCACTGCTCTAGCTCCCTCTCCTTGCTGCCTGCAGTGTCTTCTATGTTCAAGCTGGGCTCTGCCAGGTCCAGCAGCCCCTAGTGGTGGCTAGCAGCACTGCACCCCATGTCTGTGGGAGAAAGGAAATTCTGCACACACAATGTTAATTTTCTGCAAAATTCTGCATTGTGCAGTGGTGCAGAGTTCCCCCAGGAGTAGTGTTAGCAAATCACTGCAGGGAGTGTGTGTAACCTAATCTAGTGAGACCACTTAGAGACAGAGATAAAATGAGTCTGTTCTACAGCCTTAGCTAATAGCCAGTTGGCTTTTAGTTCATGCTGTAGAGGCTCATGCTTTAAGCTTCAGAGGCCCTAGGTTCGATCCTATCCACTAACAACCAGGGTCTGTTAAGTGTTACATGTGCACAACTGTATTTGTAGCTGTATGCCTTTCCTTTTAAAGAGGAAAAGGACTGCACCAGAAGCAAGCCATTAGATTTGTATAGCTCTCCAATTTCATCACCACCATGCCTTCCCATTAGCAGGAATGGAAGCTGGATCCTGCTCCAGCAAATCATTTTAACTATGCCTCTGACTAGTTTTCTTATCTGATCAGAAACATTTTGTATGGTATTCCTCCTGAATATTGATGCCCCTCCTATCTTAGACTTATACTGTGTGTCCCAGGAAACGTTGTAGTCTCTGAAGTTTCTATAGCTGAGTAAAAGTGGAAGGCATTCATTAATTTTTCTCTAAATCTTTCAAATGTAATTTCAGATCTCCACTATTAACCCTTCTGCTACACCTGCTGCTTGATTCTTGATTGTACTGAGATTGTGGTCAGATGGCTAAAGTAAAAAATGTAGTTATCTGGCATGACAGAAAATGGTTGTCAGTGACTACAAGGCAGAACTGAAGCGTAAAGAAATGATCACATTTATCTTACCATTTGATCCATAAAACTCCATTTCCTCAGGAAAGGGGAAAACAGTAGTGGCTCAGAATCTGGAGAGCCAGTTTCTCCTAGTAATGCTGCTGGAGGAGCTGCTGTAATTGAGAGCGGGTATCTGAGAGGAATGCATGTGAGCTGAAGATTCTGCTGCTTCGGGACCTCTGCAGGGATGAAAGGTGAGGGTGATTGCAAGGCTCTTGCAGTTTACAGATAATGGTTGAGTTTGGGGAGTGGGCAGGTGAATGAGAATGACTTACAATTTTTAGGAAAAATCACCATGACAAACTTACTAGCCTAAGCCCTGATTTTCCAATCTGAGAAAGGTGGGTGGACTCTTGCTCTTGTGCAGAGCCCAGGGCTCTTACAGGAGCATCACCCATGCAGATCAGCTGAGGATTAGAATTCCTGGTGAGCTTCAGTGTATGGGGCAAGACATTTATTTGGTTTGGATTCTGCTTGTTAGTTTTGCTTGTTTCATTGACAAAATGATAACTTGTTAATGTTCCTGTAGGTGGTAACAGTATTTCATTAATGATACCACTGGGGTAATTCTGCTGCACATGCACAAAAATATTATTCATGTTTAAAAATCAAAGTAGGCTTGAAACTTTACAGTTTCATACATTGCGTGCCCTTTCTGCCAGTGTTCTTTAACAGCAAACAATAACTGAATATGTGCATCTTTTTTATGTTGGTGTAAGAAACCATTGATCCTTAAAGAGGTAAGGTTCAGCTGACTGCCCTATGTTCATTACATTATATAATACTGGGCAATGTGACTTTCTACTGAGTTAAGATTTATGTGGAAATATAACAAAATTGTACTAGTTTATTACATTGCATAGGTATAAAGAGCAGTGAGCCATGCCATGTTAGCTTTGTTACAGAATAGTTAATGTTGAAAAGAGTGTAAACAGATAGCACCAGCTGAATCAATTTCACTACAGAAATTACACACAAAAAATTAAAGGTTAAAAATATGGAGGGGATCACTTACTGTATCCACCTTCTTCAACTTACTTTGCCCATTAGTGATAGTTATTAATAAAATGTGTTGCTGGCTGTTGGACTTTGAGAAGAATTATGTTAGTGATGGAAAAAGGCTGGATATGTTTTGTCCTTGTTACAATTCTGTAGTGGTGGTTGATAGTATTATTGTCTACTTTTGATGTTAATGTTTTTATGCTTTGATGTGGTTGAGATAAAAGCTGTAGGGAATAAAAGTATTGTGGGGGAATTATTGTTCTTTGACTGTAAAAACAAAAAATAAATTTAAAAAAATCCAGATACATATGTGTGCAAGTGATGGGGAGAATGCTGACAGTACAATAGAAAGAATCCGTACCACCTAGTTTCTGTTTGTAGTGTGTGAGTCTGGAAGAACAGGAATACGACTGAATGAAACATTATTTTCTCAAAGTTATTTAATATGCATCATAAGTAGTTTGTTTCATATAACTGTTGTGGGCACAGAAAGGGCAGTGCAGTGGACTGGTGTGACACTGAAGGAGAAAGGATGGTTTGACCGGCATGGGCAACATTTCCATACTTTCAGTGTTTACGTTTTTGTGTCAAGTTAGAGTTGAGTGTGAGCTACGTTGTGTTCATATTATGTATCTGGAATTACTCTAAACTCTTTCATTATGCCTTTTAGTAAAGGTTTTTTTGCAGGGAGAGGGGTTGCCAATGTTTTTTAATATTCAAGTGTCTATCAATCATCCATGTACAGAATACTGTTGTAGAAAAAAGAGAGGAATTTTGTGTGGACTCTAGATAACATTAGGATAAGATCTAATATTTTAGAGAGATAAAAGAATAAGATGATACAGACTGTTTTAAATTCTCATGCAAATGTTATCAGCATTGATGGTTCAGCTAAATAACTTTTGAAAGAAGATTAATTTAAACAATGTTTAAAGAGGGGGACTCCTAAAGAAGGCAAAAACCTATAAAATAAAGTTTATTTTCCCCATTTGAAAAGGAGTATTTTTTTATCAGAAAATTCCTTTCTGGTCCTGAAGTGGCAACTATGTAGAATTCCTGGCAATGTATATGTCATGACTATCAAATTGGCAGTAGATGCAAGTCAGGCAAAGAAAAAAATGTGATTGGTAGTAATTGTCTGTGGACAGAAAGAAATCATTATATTTAAATTTGTAATGACTAATTTCTGACATGATTATTCCGAACTAATTCTTAGAGTTAAGGTCCTCCAGGGCCTCCTTCCTGGAAGCTGTTTTGTGCAGACAGACCCTTGAGTCTGCAGTCACTGGGGCTTCATACAGCCACAGGAGTCCACCTGTACAAAGGAATTTGCAGGATCAAGGCATAGGTTTGTGGTGCATTTTAGTTTAAGACCCCACTCCTGCAAACACTCAGCAGAGTAACTTTACACGAGTAGCCCCACTGATTTAAATAGGAATGCTCACATGTGTCAAGCAACTTGTGTGTAAGAGCTCAATCCTGCAAACATACACATGATTTGCTACTGTAAGTAATCCCATTGCAGGATTGGAGCCTATATATTTGTAGGATTGGTCCCTAAATCTTGTTTTCATGAGCACTGTTCATGCCGACCCTGGAATATAAGATTAATGTGTGATCTTCAGTATGTTGACTGTATTTTTTTAAAGTTTATATTAGGGCTGTTGATTAATCACAGTTAACTCAAAAAATTAATTGTGATTAAAAAAATTAATCCCGATTAATCGCAATTTTAAACAAAAGAAACAGCATTTTTCAATTCACCTCATACAAGTATTGTAGTACGGTAGTGCAATCTCTTTACCGTGAAAGTGCAACTTACAAATGTCGATTTGTTGTTGTTGTTGCTTGTCAAAAACAAAACAATGCAAAACTTTAGAACCTACAAGTCCACTCAGTCCTACTTTTTGTTCAGCCAATTGCTTAGACAAACAAGTTTGTTTACATTTATGGGAGATAATGCTGCCCACTTCTTATTACCAATATCACCAGCAAGTGAGAACAGGCGTTCGCATGGGACTTTTCTAGTCGGCTTTGAAAGGTATTTATGTGCCAGGTATGCTAAACATTCATATGCCTCTTCATGCTTCAGCCATCATTCCAGAGGACATGCTTACATGCTGATGACGCTTGTTTAAAAAAATTATGTGTTAATTAAATTTGTGGCTGAACTCCTTGGGGGAGAATTGTATGTCTCCGGCTCTATTTTATATGCATTCTGCCATATATTTCATGTTATAGTAGTCTCAGGTGATGACCCAGCACATGTTGTTCATTTTAAGAACACTTTCGCTGCAGATTTGACAAAACACAAAGAAGGTACCAATGTGAGATTTCTAAAGATAGCTACAGCACTCAACCCAAGGTTTACGAATCCGAAGTTCCAAAATCTGAGATGGATGAGGTGTGGAGCATGCTTTCAGAAGTCTTAAAAGAGCAACACTCCAATGCGGAAACTACAGAACCCGAACCACCAAAAAAGAAAATCAGCCTTCTGCTGGTGGCATGAAAATGGACATGTGTCAGTCCACACTGCTTTGGATGGTTATCGAGCAGAACCTGTCATCAGCATGGACGCATGTCCTCTGGAATGATGGTTGAAGCATGAAGGGACATATGAAGCATGAAGGGACAACAGACATATGAATCGTTAGTGCATCTGGCATGTAAATATCTTGCGACGCTGGCTACAACAGTGCCATGAAAACATCTGTTCTCACTTTCATTGTGAACAAGAAGCGGACAGAATTATCTCCTGCAAATGTAAACAAGCTTGTTTGTCTGAGCGATTGGCTGAACAAGAAATAGGACTGAGTGGACTTGTAGTCTCTAAAGTTTTATATTGTTTTATTTTTAATGCAGTTTTTTTGTACATAATTCTACATTTGTAACTTCAACTTTCATGATAAAGAGATTGCAGTACATTACTTGTATTAGGTGAATTGAAAAGTAATATTTCTTTTGTTTTTTACAGCACAAATATTTGTAATAAAAATAAATATAAAGTAAGCAGTGTATACTTTGTATTCTGTGTTATAATTGATATTAGTATGTTTGAAAATGTAGAAAACACCCAAAAATATTTAAATGAATGGTGTTCCGTTATTAACAGCATGATTAATCTCATGATGAATCACAATTAATTTTTTTAATCGTGCAATTAATCACGATTAATTTTTTTAATTGCTTGAAAGTCCTAGTTTATATATCACCTTTGTCTTAAATGTGGGCAGAAGTATTGTTTTGCATATTAACATGTTTTGTCATTGCTAGCTTTTTTAAATTGATCAAAGCATATAAAACTATCCAGACAGAAATCCTGGAGGCTGTTGAAATAATACATTTCAGCTCTAGTTGGGGGTGCACTATGTACTTTGGTTCTTTTGTTTTGGTGCTTGTTGTCCTCTGGTGCAATCAGTGAAACATTTAAAAACATAGTTTTCCACGCTTGACATCCTTCAGTTTAACCAGTCGGGACTGGAAGGAGGTGTTTCTTAGCATCTGACTGGTTTTTTACAATTTAAAATTTGTAAACAGAGCTAAGCATATAGCAACTGATAGATTTTGATTTCTAGTAGTACTAGTATTGGCGGTAATTTCATGGCTTCCTTTCAGTACTGTAGCATACTAGTGCGTTATGATTTTAGTGTTGAGATTTAGGAATATTTCGTACACAAACTGTGCTAATATATCACATTACATGGGTAAAAAGAATGCTGGGCACAACATATATCATAATAATACTGTGCACGTCTATAGCTCCTTTTGTCGTCATTAACTGCTTGACAGCTGCCAGGAATAAAGCTTGAAAGAAAATACTATGTCCATTAGTGTTTCCATGATCAAGCCTTTATTATGGAATTTCCTAACTTTCATGTGGGTTTAATTCTGAACCTTGAAGTCAGTGGAGTTGTGTCAGCTTACTCCAGTCATGAATTTTGCCTTTTATAATTTCAAGGTGCCATATTACAGCTTATTTGTATTTGATTTTAGTATATTGCTCGCTAAGGCTACACATGTGGTTAAAGTTAAATGTGTGTATGGGTGTTTGCAGGATTGGGTCCTAAGAAGTTAACACCACTTCTTTTTATGTACATTCTGTGTCATAATAAGAATAACAGCTGTAAAAAGTCAGGGCCATAGTATACTTTTTATGTACTTGTAAGAACCAATAGGAAAAAAAATCTAACCAAGACACTATATATGGTCTTCATTGATAATGGTGAAAGTGTGGGGTTTTTTTCTTTCCTTTATGTGACTTCAGAAGGATGGGGGTATATATCATACTTACTGTCTGTTCTACTAAATCACTCATAAATTGTCTTAGACTTCTCCTGTCATCTGGTGCACTTACTGCAAAATAAATGTGTCCTTTGCTCCAGATGAGTGTGCCTTCCTTTTCATGGATAGTTATTAAGGTTTTTAAGTTCTCTATCCATATACAATTTTAGCTGTCACCCTTCCCCCTTTAATAGTCAAAAAATTATTTAGGTGATCCAAGCAATATGTTTCAAAAATATTTCAGCTGGAGCAAGCAATCTTTATGGCTTTGGGCACCATTATTTACAAAACGTCTGATCCATCTGTAATTGCACCCATTGCTGGAGTTGTGAGCATAGTTAGTTAGGTGTCTTCAAATCACCAGGACCTGATGAAATGCATCCTAGAATACTCAATGTAGGGGGACTGTTGCCCCCTTACTAACAGTCAGTGGGGGTGGTTTAGTTGCTAGCTCCCAGTACTAAAAGGGGGAAGGGTCGATGGGGAATCAGGACCTCAAGACTGACAGTCCCCAGGAATAATGGGGAGAGGCCAATGCTCCAGGTCAACCTGAATGACTGGGCAGGCAAGCTAATCAGGGAGTCAGGAGGCCAGGGAGGTCCTGTCTTCTGTGTGAGTTGGAATTGCCTGGGTCAGACAGAGTGGGGCCGAGCTAAGGAGAAATCAGGGGCCCAAGCTGAGCTGGGGAGCAGAGCTGTGCCAGATCCAGAGGGACCAGAAAAGCAGCCCAGAGAGAGCAGACCCTGTCCTGGGAGCAGAGCTGCAGCCCCAAGGCCAGAGGCACAGCCCAGAGAGAGCAGACTTGCCCTGGGAGGAGATCTGCAGCAACCAGAGCCAGAAAAGCAGCCCACGAAGCAGGCAGGAGCAGAGTCACAGAAGCAGCCTGCAGAGCAGACCTGTTCTGGGAGGAGAGCTGCAGCAACCAGAGCCAGAGGGGCCAGAGAAACAGCCCAGGGAGCTGGAGGCAGAGCAGCAGCCGTGCTGAGGCAGAGTGGGGCTGGAGCAGTCCGGAGCTGGGTGTCGTGAGCAGCTGGGGAGAGCGAGGGGGGACCCTGGGCAGCGGGCCCAGCACAGGGAGACTCCTCAGCCAGGAGGCTCTGCAGGCCAGACTTGTGGGGGGGACTGGTAACCCTGACAGGGCGGGGAAGAAGGGTCCTGCCACCTAGAGCCTGAGAGCATGTGGCCACCACCAAAGCAAGTGTCCAACCCACAGCATCCCTGCAGCACAGCCAGAGCCTGAGAAGGAGGCCTGGGACTTACAAGGAACAGACTGTGAACTGCCCTGACATTCCAGAGACACTGTTTGTGATGTTCCCTGCCACAGAGTGGGTTGATGTGTTTCCTTTAACCTTTCCCATGTTTCCTTATTCTTTTTAAAATTAATTGTTGATTAAATAACTTGCATTTGCTTTAAATTGTATGTAATGGTCAGTGGGTCAGAGAAGTGCCGAGTGTAGAGAGAGTACCCCGGAGTGGGGACACCCTAGCCCCTGTCCTAGGTGACCACAGCAGGGTTGGGGGTCGAGCCCCCCAGGAATCCTGGGCCCAGCCTTGTTGGGGTTACGAGGACTTTGCCAGACAGGAGAGTGGAAGGGGAGTCCTCAAGGGCAGGGAGGCATCTGGGTAAAGGAAGTGGGAGCGAGGACTCAGATCCTTTCGCTAGCCCACTTCACCGGTGTAGTGCAGAAGCCAGGAAAGTTCCCCACAATAGCAGGACTATTCCCCTGCTTACATCAAGGAGCTGACTGAGGAAATATCTGAGCCATTAGCAATTATCTTTGAAAAGTCATGGAAGATGGAAGACATTCCAGAAGACTGGAAAAGGGCAAATATAGTGCCCATCTATAAAAAGGGAAATAAGGACAAACTGGGGAATTACAGACCAGTCAGCTTAACTTCTGTACCCGGAAAGATAGTGAAACAAATAATTAAGAAATCAATTTACAAACACCTAGACGATAATGAGGTGATAAGTAACAGTCAGCATGGATTTATCAAGAACAAATCATGTCAAACCAACCAGATAGCTTTCTTTGACAGGGTGACAAGCCTTGTGGATGGGGGGAAGCAGTAGATGTCGTATATCTTGACTTTAGTAAGGCTTTTGATACTGTCTCGCATGACCTTCTCGTAAACAAACTAGAGAACCTACAACCTAGATGGCAGTACTATAAGGTGGGTGCATAACTGGTCGGAAAAATCGTTCCCAAAGAGTAGTTATCAGTGGTTCACAGTCATGCTGGAAGGGCATAACGAGTGGGGTCCCTCAGGGATCCGTTCTGGGTCTGATTCTGTTCAATATCTTCATCGATGATTTAGATAATGGCATAGAGAGTACACTTATAAAGTTTGCGGACCATACCAATCTGGGAGGGGTTGCAAGTGCTTTGAAGGATAGGATTAAAATTCAAAATGATCTGGACAAACTGGAGAAATGGTCTGAAGTAAATAGGATGAAATTCAGTAAGGACAAATGCAAAGTACTCCAGTTAGGAAGGAACAGTCAGTTGCACACATACAAAATGGGAAATGACTGCCTAGGAAGGAGTACTGCGGGAAGGGATCTGGGTGTTATAGTGAATCACAAGCTAAATATGAGTCAACAATGTAATACTGTTGCAAAAAAAGCAAACATTATTCTGGGATGTATTAGTAGGAGTATTGTAAGCAAGACACAAGAAGTAATCCTCCGCTCTACTCCGCGCTGATTAGGCCTCAACTGGAGTATTGTGTCCAGTTCTGGGTGAGACATTTCAGCAAAGATGTGGACAAACTGGAGAAAGTCCAGAGAAGAGCAACAAAAATTATTAAAGATCTAAAAAATATGACCTATGAGGGACGATTGAAAAAATTGGGTTTGTTTAGGCAGGAGAAGACTGAGAGGGGACATAACAGTTTTCAAGTACATAAAAGGTTGTTACAAGGAGGAGCGAGAAAAATTGTTCTTCTTATCCTCTGAGGATAGGACAAGAAGCAGTAAAATTGCAGTAAGGGCAGTTTAGGTTGGACATCAGGAAAAACTTCCTAACTGTCAGAGTGGTTAAGCACTGGAATAAATTGCCTAGGGAGGTTGTGGAATGTCCATCATTGGACAAACACCTGTCAGGGATGATCTAGATAACACTTAGTCCTGCCTTGAGTGCAGGCGACTGGACTAGATGACCTCTCAAGGTCCCTTCCAGTTCTATGATTCTATGATCTAGCATATACTAATTCATTTGAATTCTGTGCTTTAGTATATTTCTCATAACTCCACAGTTAGGTAAGTTTCCTTACAAAAATGTTAGCTGTGGATCTCAGGAAGTGTAGACAGTCAGATTTCTTGGTTTTCAAAACAAATGAATTAAAACTTCATTCTGACATTTGCAAGCAGTGTTTGCTCTGACTTATCATCATTTACACTAAAGATTCTAGAATCTGAATTATGGCCTCGACACTCTGGACACTTACTCATATACTTAACTTTAATCATGAGAATAGTCCTATTGACATCAGTTTAGCTCCCATGTTTAAAGTTAAGCACATGCATTAAGTGTTTGGAGGAGCTGGGTCTTTGTTAGCAACTAGTACTAATAGTTGTAGAAATGGCCCAAATCAGGATGGAGCCCCTTTATACTGAGCACTCTACAGACACAGGAAAGACAATCCCTGCACTGAAAGGCTTACCATCTAAAGCTGTGGTGGACAACCTGCAGCCCACAAGCCACACGCAGCCCGTCAGGGTAATCTGCTGGCTGGTTGCCAGACGGTTTGTTTACATTTGCACAGCTGCCCGTAGCTCCCAGTGACCGCGGTTCACTGTAACTGGCCAGTGGGAGCTGCGGGAAGTGGCGCGGGTCTGGCAAGAAACAGCATGGCAGAAGGCATAGAGGTGTTTAAAGAAGAAACTGACTTCCAGAAAGCAAAGGCTGGTAATTCTGGTATAGTGAAGGTAAAGGTGACAGTGAATATTATGATAGGTTAATAAATCAATGAGGTGGAATGGGGCTAAATTATAAAAGGCCTTGGATGCACAGGTGAATGAGGAGCCAATGGAAGGATGCTGAGGGGACTGATGTGTTCAGAGCAGTGAGCAATGAGACATGAAGATGATCTCAGCAGCAGTCTGAATAGACTGAGGGGAGCCAGGCTGTAGTAGTCCAGGTTGGAAAAGAGGAGGTTGCAGTAACCAACACATGAAATGACCATGCTTGAGCAAGAGTTTTGGCTGTGTGGACAGAGAGGGGGAAGGCTAGACTTTAGACATCTTTTAGACATAAGAAAAGGTAGTAAGATTTAGAAATGGCTTAAATATGTGGATCGAGTGAAAGAGCCATATCAAAAATGATGCCAAGGGTATGGGCCTCAGTGACTGAGAAGAGGGTGGTGGTGTCCATGGAGCCTAGTTTGTTTGAAACATGGATAGATGGTAGTTTGCTATTCAGCTGCAATGTTGACTTTGCAATCCAGACAGTAATACAACTTTAGCTTTGTCAGTAAAGAAGTAGCACTTAGAAGACACACAGGGCGGCTGTTGCAGTGTTTTTAAAGTCAGTTGTTGTTTAAGCCTTTTGGAGAGGTTTCTAAAATGCATGGTTTATAAAATTTTCTCTCACTCTGAGCTTATGCAGTTGGACTCGTAGTAAGGCACTTCCAACTTACAAGTAATGTTTTCAGATGCGCTCAAGTAATAGAGGCACCTCAGTCCCATTTTCAAAAGTGACTTAGGCACTTAGAGGCATAAACATCATTGAAAGTTAATGGGACATAGGAATCTAAGTCACTTTTGAAAATGGGACTGCAAGCCATTTCAATACTGTTGAAAATTTTACCTGAGCCTATACAGGAGATAACATGTGGGAAAGAGTATCAGTAAAAAAAAAAAATCCCTTCAAACTATCTAAAACATTTCTAAAATAGCATTTCTGACAGATATGTAGCATATACATAATGGATGATGATGGGGTGTGATAGAAGGCAATTGTGATGTGTCTGTAATGACTTGCTTAACTTGTCATGTCATTGCCACTTTTCAATAATTCATTTATCACAAACTTATGCTGGTAAAACCGTTATACCACACCATCGTGTATGCTCTCTGTATTTACTGTACGGCAAGTCTGCCAAACTTTGAGCAGCCTTAATTGTTAACATTTGCTCTTAACACACTGCCACTAAAATTGTTTTATGTTACTGTTCGTTACTTCTGTGATCCATTAATGCGAGGCATTAAAACACAATACGAAATTGAGGAGATTTATAAATGTATTAAATGGTTTGAACAAAGACAGTTGAAATAATGAGCTGAAGAGTCAGCGATGTTTTATGTAGTTATTTTTATTGCAATATGTTTTCATAGATACCTATTTCACAATGTATTTTATACATTGAAATGTTTTGATTTAATTGTAACACAATTTACAAAACTAGAAGAAGTCCAACACTTAAGATTGAGGATATTTTACTGGGTGCCTTGTTTTCTTCATGTCTGGAAGCATTCCTTAATTATATTGTGGAAGGTAAAACCATAGTATTATAAAAGGCTAGAGAATCTCACTTTTGTTATCAAATTCATTCCATTATTGACAATCCTGCCCTGTCCTAATGTCTTATAATGGTTATTGTTTTTCTGTTAAAAAATGGTGATATTGGGAGACTCAAACCCAGATCTGAAATGGCTACATGGAAGATGATTTACTCCAAAATCCATTTTTACATATGTCTTAAAATATGCCCCTGGTTTCTAGCAGCAGCATCAGACTAGAAGCAGAGCAGATGTTTCTAGATTGTATCTAGGGACATGTCAATGGTATCCTTAGAAACAGAAAGATTTTGGCTTGGCAAAACAACTGGTGGCATTTTTCTCCTCATTAAAACATCAGATTGATAAAGTCCATATACTGCTGTGTTCCAAAATGTTCAAGCTTTTTTAAACATTAACATTCTTATCATTTCATTGGCCCATTGCAGACTGCTAGCAAACTAGCTTTTTACAGATCTCTTCCTTTCAAATCTTTCCTTCCATCAACTTGACAAGTGAGGGGGGGAAAATCATTCCTAGAATTGCCAGTAATGGATGCTGCTCAAGATGGAGAAATTACAGTAAACATTTAAAACCAACTCCAAGAAAGGTTTCATCCCTTCTGGGGGCTATGCCCTGGTCTTGCTCCCAGTTGAGGGAAAATCCAATGCCTTCTAAGATTTAGCAGTGTTCTATGTCAAAATTCTCTAACTTCAGACAGCAGAGCCAGCAAAATGACAGCTTTATATGTAACTCTTGGTAGGGGAGTTCAGTAGTTTTGTAAATCCAGACTATATTCATAACTGTTATGCTAATACAGTTCCATAAAATCGTACTGAAATACCACATGAAGTGCAAACTAGTGTTTTCACACTCAGGACACCAATCTGTAAATTAAAACTAGTAAATCTTGAATGTGAAGACAAAATTGGTAATCATTTCATAAACATGCTGGCTATGTGTATATGTCTAATGAAGCAAATGTTCCCATGGAAGATAAACAATGTCATCCTCATCTAAAATACTGTTTTTTAATGATATGGGTCATAAATTATAATGTCATTAGGAAACTGGATGCAAAACTATTTAGGAAAACAAAATGGGTGTTTGAAATGTAAATTAGAAACTAGACCTTTAAGACCAACATAAATTCAGTTTTTTCAAAATGATATTTGTCAATCTTGGGAGCAGGCTATTCAAGAGCATTTATGAAGCCTTCCAACACTGGTATCCTTATTGGCTGATCTTCTCTCTCTATCTTCTATCTGTAATGTTCCCTATTAATTGCATTGTCTGTGAATAGGTCTGTTAGATTCAATAGTGGCTGAGGTAGTCTGTGAGTACCCATCCACTTGGCAAGGGATCTTGATTGGGGTGGGACTGTGAGCCTTTGCATAGGATCTTGTCTGCCATTGTATGTGAGTGGGAGAAGATAGATTTCATGGGACACAGCTCAGAAGTGATGCTGATCAACTGCTGGACTTCAGCCTCTCCCATCAGTTAAAGAGGGCTTCTGTGGCCTCTCTCTTTCCATTCAGATGCAGGGGGCTTTTGTACATAAGAGAATAACTGTCTTCCCCAGAGAAGATGTTATCGTATGGGGCTATATGAATGAGACTATAAATGCTTCAATCTTCATCTTAGGGTTGCCAACTTTCTACTCGCACAAAACTGAGCACCCCTGTCCCACCCCTTCTCCGAGGCCATGCCCCCCGCTCACTCCATCCTCCCTCCCTCTGTTGCTCGCTCTCCCCACCCTCATTCACTAACCCATTTTCACCTGGCTGTGGCAGAGGGTTAGGATTCAAGAGGGCTGAGGGCTCTGGCTGGGGGTGTAGGCTCTGGTGTGGAGCTGGGGATGAGGGATTTGAGGTCCAGGAGGGGGTGCTGGGCTGGGGATGATGGTTTGGAGTGTGGGAGGAGGTTCTGGGCTGGAGCAGAGGGTTGGGGAGCGGGGATGGGAGGAGGACTCTGGCTGGGGGTGCAGGTTCTGGGGTGGGGCTGGAGATGAGGGGTTTGGAATGCAGGAGGGTGCTCTGGGCTGGTTCGGAGGGCAGGAGGGGTTTCAGGGTTGAGGCACAGGGGGGGTAAGGACTCCAGCTGGGGGTGCGGGCTCTGGGGTGGGGTTGGGGATGAGGAGTTTGGGGTGCAGGAGGGTGCTCTGGGATGGGACTGAGGGGTTCGGAGGGTGGGAGGGGGATCAGGGCTGGGGCAGGGGTTTGGGATGCAGCGGGGGAGGTGAGGGTGCAGGCTTCGGGTGGCGCTTACCTCAAGCTGCTCACAGAAGCAGCGGTATGTCCCCAGTCTGGTTCCTACACAGAGGCACCACCAGGTGGCTCTGCTACGTCTGCAGGTACCACCCCCGCAGCTCCCATTAACCATGGTTCATGGCCAATGGGAGCGTCGGGAGCAGCGCCTGCAGACTGAGCAGTGCGCGGAGCCCCCTGGCTGCCCCTACACCTAGGAGCCAGACTGGGGAAATGCTGCTGCTTCTGGGAGCTGTGTGGAGCCACGGCAGGTAGGGAGCCTACCTTAGCACCACTGCACTGCTGACCAGACTTTTAATGGCCTGGTCAGCGGTGCTGACCGGAGCTGCCAGGGTCCCTTTTCGACCGGGCATTCCGGTCAAAAACCAGACAGCTGGCAACCTACTTCATCTCCAGAGGGAAAGACTTTAAACACTGCTTAAAAATTAATTCAGCAGAAGAGTTTCCCCCTCCCCTCTGTAAATGGGAAACTTGGGACAGAAAGCAGATTATTTGTCAGTTTTAACCTGAAACTCACACACAGTAGTAGTAAACAGGGAACATGGAGTTAGGACTTCTGAATTTTTTTCCAAATTTTCCTACTATTCTCTTTGTGGTTTGGGCAAGTAGTTTCCCCTTTCTGTGCTTCAGTTTCCCCATCTGGAAACTTAATTATTATAATACCTGCCTGATACTCAGAGACTGGTGATAGCTAATTCCTTCTCTCCAAAGGCCCTCACCTGAAGGGTCCTACAGGGATACATATTATCCCGTCATCTCTTCAATATCTACGTGAAACCATTTTGGGGAGAGAGAGAGACCCTCGGCGCAGCTGTCTACAATAAGTTGAGGACCCTTAGCTATATACTTTATTCTCAACTGAAGCAACCAACACTGCTATTAAGATACCAGAATGCCTATAAGAAATGCTCTTGAATGTTGAGCAATTGGCTCAAACTGAGCCTGGTGAAACCAGAGAGATGCTGGTTGGAAAGCGGCATTGCTCTGAAGACCTGGCTAAGGTGTTGTCTTCACATCACAGTGGTGCCATTGGGGTCCTGTTCGACTCCTTGCTAAGTTTGGTTGACCAGCTAGCATCAGTATCTAAAATGCCTTCTTTCACCTCCAGTTTTCTAGGAAACTTCCTCCCTGATGAAGACCTGGCATAGTGATCCCAAGACCAGTGATCCCTGCAACAACGTACAGGCTGCCCCCGGTACAGAGTATGACTGCCTGCCTTCTCCGTGGCTCAGGCTGCCATGAGCATATCAGGCCTATGCGAAAGTCTCTCCGCTGGCTCCCAGTCAGCTTCCGATCCCAGCTTCTGGTCCTGATATTCAAAGCAATTAATGGATCAAACCCCATCTACATCAAAGACCAAATTTTGATCTATGAACCACCAAGACAGTTGCACTCCTCTGGGACAATGCAGATCACAAAGCTCAGGACAAAGTGTCCTAGACCTGAGGGAAAATATTCGCTGTCAAAGGGATCTGGCTCTGGAACAAACTGCAGAGGAGATGAGGCAAATCCAGAGTCTGACTGTCTTTAGGAAACACTGCAAAACAGTCCTCTTCAAAAAGACTTTTCCTCATTGGAGAAAGATGTTTCCACTCATTCTAAATTACAGACGCACAGAAATCCAACAAAAATCATCAACTCAAATAATGGAGATACAGCCTTATCTGGAAGAAGTGTAGGATAGAATTACCTTGGAGAATGTAGTCAGTAGCTGACATTGGATAGGTTTTATGCTGGGATATTTAAAGCTATCTGTTTATGTTATCAAGCCACCATCATGTTGAAAAGCAAAAAGATGGAAAGTAAAATAACAATGAAAATAAAGGATCCAGTCACTCAGATGAGTGATCACATTTGACTTCAATGGGACTACATGAGTATGGGCTGTAAGATTTAGTGCGCATCCTGAATTATGGCAGTATGAACTAGTGATAGACAAAGGTGAAGTTAGCTGAGTTAGCTTCTTGATTTAAAAGTTGTAATCTGTTGGCCAGTTACAGATTGTTTATATTTTACTGTCTGAATAACAATTGTAGCATATTTGAAACAGCAGATTTTAAAATAGTAGCATGGGTTATTGTCATAATGCTTTAATTGTTCCTTAAGGAAACTTTTTTTGGGGGTCTTATAAGTATTTGAGTGTCTTTTCATGGAACATTGCTGCAGTAGACGTACACACAAAGAACAGATTTGAAATAACTTATTTTTCTTATGCCTTTATTTCGCTAGCCGCCATTTGCCATGGTTTATCTCTTCCCCCCAGGTACCGCCATCCCCATTGCTTATTATGCCTTTATTAAGAATCTTTTAAAATATGGACCTTCATTATCTCCTAATGCTGACTGTCCAAATGCATAGAAGAAGAAACAAATGTCTCAAAAATGCTGTTTATTCTTACACTTGGAGAACTGAAGCACTTCTAAAACATTGTAGGGAGAGTGGTCACTTTGGATGAGCTATTACCAGCAGGAAAGTGAGTTTGTGTGTGTATGGGGGTGGGGGGGCGAGAAAACCTGGATTTGTGCTGGAAATGGCCCACCTTGATTATCACGCACATTGTAGGGAGAGTGGTCACTTTGGATAAGCTATTACCAGCAGGAGAGTGAGTTTGTGTGTGTGTGTTCTTTTGGAAAGGGGGGGGGTGTGAGAAAACCTGTATTTGTGCTGGAAATGGCCCACCTTGATTTTCATGCACGTTGTAAGGAGAGTGGTCACTTTGGATAGGCTATTACCAGTAGGAGAGTAAGTTTGTGTGTGTGGTTTTTGGAGGGGGGTGAGGGAGTGAGAGAACCTGGATTTGTGCAGGAAATGGCCCACCTTGATTATCATACACATTGTGAAGAGAGTGGTCACTTTGGATGGGCTATTACCAGCAGGAGAGTGAGTTTGTGGGGGGGGGGCGGAGGGTGAGAAAACCTGGATTTGTGCTGGAAATGGCCCAACTTGATGATCACTTTAGATAAGCTATTACCAGCAGGAGAGTGGGGTCGGAGGAGGTATTGTTTCATGGTCTCTGTGTATATAATGTCTTCTGCAGTTTCCACAGTATGCATCCGATGAAGTGAGCTGTAGCTCACGAAAGCTCATGCTCAAATAAATTGGTTAGGTGCCACAAGTATTCCTTTTCTTTTTACTTCTAAAACTCTTTTTCTAATGTACATAATTATATGGCATGAGCTGATTGCTGCTTTACTGAGAATGTTACCCCCATAAACTTGATAGGATAGTAGACAATAATTGGTCACCTGACAACTGTTAGGCCAGGGACAAAGAGCAGCAGCTAGGGTCCATGAAAAAAGAAGACATCTAAAGCAACTGGTCTCGACACTCTGTGGTTGAGGAGAAGGAGGAAGGCTTTGTGACTGTCAGAGCCATCTCTGACAGACACAGAGCCATTTATAAAGCGTATGTCAGAAGCTGTTGTAGCAGTTCTTTTTCCTCAAATAAAATCTTGGCAGTAGAACAGAGACTTTGGGAAATTGAGGATTTGGCATCTAAAATGAAATAGAAACTCATGAGATTAGAATGGAGGGTGCATATGCTGATGTAAGACTTTGAAAAGAGTAGCCAAAAGAAGAGTATGAGAGAGTGCTGTAGATGGTCTAATGGAGAATATTGAGGGTCTGATCCAATGCCCATTGAAGTCAATTAAAAGTCTCCCATAGATTTCAGTGGGCTTTAGATTAGGCCCTGAAAAACAAGTCTGGTGTGTTTGTCCAAGAGTTGATTGCAGATCTAGTTTAACCTGCTTTTACCATGCCATACAGAAGACATACAGGTCTATTGCTCTCTGCCCATCTGTCCCATTGACATAGAGATGCTTAGGACAATGTCAGTCCATTTTCATAGTTTTACTTACAAAGTAAATATCTTGAAAATAGCAAAGAAAGTGATCAGTGAGAGTCAGATGAGAGAATTTTTTTTTAATTCCTCAAGTCTACTCCAAACAAGTGCAAAGAGAAAAGATGTTTTGATAGAAAGAAGAAACTACGAGAAGAGAGAGAGGTCCCAAATGTGCATAATGAAATATTTTTAATGCTATCTTTTATTACTTGTTTTCATTTTAAAAAGGGAATGTTTCCAGATGACTAGGGAAAATCACAGTGGGCCAAATCCATTGACTGCAGGAAGGGTAAGGACTGTAGGGGCTGACATAAAATCCAGTTTTTATTCAAATTCTAATTGTTACTAGATGTGGCTGAGATACTTTCGTTAAGGGGAAAACTGGCTCATGATTTGCTTTAAAGACTTTTTTAGTGAGGTATGGTTGGGGTAATTCTGGAAATGCTGTTTATTTATGGGAGTTACTGACATGAATTAGGTAGGCATCGCCCTCTTTTGTTTATAAATTTGTAACTGATTATAGCTTTTGTTTTATTTATTTGCCTTATTTTTTTCTGTTTTCTGCAATGGTACTTTCTTTCATGTCCATCCATATTATTGGGGGAAAATAGGCATAGTCATATTGCACCATGAAGAAAAGAAGACAGAATAGATAAGACACAATCAAATTGATCAGCCTGACACACTGCTTTTAGAGATAAATTACAGGTGATGGAAGGACTGAAGCTTGTGCAGTAGATACTGCCAGTCAAATTGAAAAGTATGCCTATTTCTACTTTGTTTGTGATTAGATTAAAAGATTCACCAACCTAATGACTCTTAAGCAGAGGTTTCTTTCTCTTCCATCAGAATGGCGCTACAGGAGGTTGGGAGAAGAGCACTATGGAAGCCAAGCTTGGTTTGGAGTGCTGAAGTTTCTTTCTGATCACTTTCCCCTTCATGAGTGTGGCCTCACTGCAATCTTTGTAACTGTTTCCAACAGGGAAGACCTAGTCAGCAAGACAGCAACAGAATAAAAGGGGTCATGGTTTTGTTAATCAAGCTCATATTCAATGGTAGGACCGTCATAACAGTGTCTCATCCACAGCCCATTCAAGTCAATGGAAAGTTTCCTTTTGACTTCACTGGGCTTTGGGTCAGGCCCTTTATGCAAAAAATACTTCAAGTTTAGGTATCTGAGGTAAATACAGACTGGGAGGGGAGATATTTAATTGTCATAGAATCTTCCTCAGACTCCCCTTTAACAATAGTGCCTTATTTTCGTTAGTCTCCTGACAGCTACATCTTAGTAGAGGATAAGACAATAAATAATCTTGATGAGAATAGATGGTTGTCCTCTTCTTCCACAGTATGAAAAAGCTGTTTACTTTCCTGAGGTTCCTACAGTCTTTACTCAGTTCTTGCTTTGGCCATTTTCCTGATGGCTGCAATGGGAGTTTGGCCTGAGTACGGACTGCTGGATTTGTGTTGTTGTGTTTCGCTTATGTTCCAGTGGACTGAAGAATGGATGGACAGATAGGAGGTTTTAATCCCAGTTTTATGATTGCTCAGTATGTGCCTTTCTGTGCCTGTTTCTCCTCCATAAAATGGGCCTAATAATGCTTTCCTGTCAACAGTGTTGTGAAGAGGATTCACTAAAATAATGTTAACAGTATAATTCCCAAACATTTTTTGTCAGATAGCTCTGTGTTAGCTAGAAGGATTGGGATCTCCTTGTCCTAAATACCTTTGCTATTGTCGCATTCCACTTGTTTCCGGCCATTCTCTCCTCTCCTCTCCTGTTGTCTCTTATGTTTTTTTCCTTCTCATCTTGTGTATATTTCCTTTCTTTTCCCCCTGCTTTATCTCTCTCTTCACTTTTGCTCCCCTCCCCTAGTTGTTCTGCTGCAGGAGGCTACATGCCATTCATTGTCAGAGTGACCATCCTACTTGTTTGTTCCAAGAGACTAGGGCCAGCAAGTTGTTCCCTAAGCCTATTCCCCCTGTGGACATGAGCTGCTCCTTTGACCAGCTATATTAGGGGCTGCTGAAGGAGCAGAGGGAAAAGGTAGGTTCCAAGAAGCTTCCGACCCCTTTAGCCACAGAAGCACATTTACAATGAAAGTTCACAGTGCATTCAGGATCATCTGTTTTTTCCCAACACAACTGCTCCTTTCTCTCTGCCCCACATCCCCTAGGCTAGTGTGGTATGTGTCCTGGAGGGGTTGGGAGAACATTCCCCCCGCATTGGAAAGCACTGAACTGAAATGATAAAGCACTGTACAAATGTTAAGTGTTGGCAGTGCTGCTGTTATCGAAATGCTCAGATTGTTGAGCTCAAGAATATGGCTGTACTTATGCACTTATAGTTCATACAGTCAGTTGAGGGTGTTTCTTGTCTCCCTCTGCTTTTCACCTCAGAGTCCCTTTTTGTGGCATTCCCTTTGTCTTTTCTGTTGTTGAGATATGAATGATAGGGGAACCCATCTTGTAGCTAGCACTGTAATCCTCTAATTTTGGGACTGGGACGTACCACAAACTTAAATCTTTGCTAAGTGTTGAACTTTTGGTTCTTTGAGGGCTTTTCTAATGATAAAACTCATAATAGTGGAATTTTTCAGTATCCCCCACAACACTATCTGCTCCATCCACAAGCAGGGGCAGGTGGGCTACTACCATATCTGTATTGCCTTTAATCTTAGGAAAATTGACTCTGAAGCCATTGGATGGTGAAGTGAATTTCTCAGAGAGTTTCATAAAATAGGGGCCAGCAGCAACACTTTATTCTCTTCTTCAGGATGCAGCAGTAAATTGAAGATTCTGATACTTATTAACATGGAAAAAAGCGTAAGACAAACAAGACAAAGCCAATATGAATCTGGAGACAATTTGAGAAACATTTTGCAACACACCATTTGATGCCCAAATCTTTACCATTCCTATTCTCAGAAGTAGGTCCAAGAACAACGTTATACTCAGTGACTTAGCTGCCATGAATAGGACTTTCAGTGGCTTTAACCAAAGGCTCTGTTCATCAAATTTAAGGGCACAGGCAAAGGAAATTGATTCATTTCTGGACCAGTTTGACTTTCCACAGTGAAATTCATAAAAAAGAGAAACAAGTCTGAATGCTCCAGTTCATTCTGTGGCTATTGCCAGCATATAATCAGGTAAGATGCCCGGTCGGTTCCTTTCACTCACACCTTTAGAAGAAGCTGTTGTGCCCCATCTCTTCTGAACAATCTTCATAAATTCACAGATAACTATTTTGGTTAACCCTGTGCAGGTGCAACATCAAAGCCAGAATAGCCACAGAATATCCTGGGGCCATGGATCCTGCCTCCCTCCAGTATGGAGTGTAGCGTCCCCTGGGATAGAAGGAGATACATCTATGGTGTTGAAGTAATTTTGGCAGTCTGCCTTTTCGTGGTCTATTTGTATTGCCCCTTGAATTTGTTCTTATCTAGTTTTAAACTGAGGCTTCCCTTTGGCATGCACTCCTTCTTTCCTTTTCGTGGTCTGTGTTAGCCTACTCTGCAGACCTCTTTCCTGTTCAGTCTGCTAGTTTATGCACCTCTTGTATGAAAAGTCACATAATCTAGCTCTTGGTGCAAGAACCTTCTCCTCTGCAGCTCCTGTCAAGAAGAATAGCTTTTCTGGAGCTATTCTCACCTCATTGACTCTGCAGTTCATTTACCTTCTCACCTCATTGGTTTTCTATTTTATTTTGAATACCTTCACAGTATCTCATCTGAAAACATCTCTTCTCCCTTGTATTAATTTCTTTCTCCCACTGCTGCTAATTTTTATTTTAATTTTGTACTCACATTATTTAACTGGTTTTGAGATCATTTGGATGAAAGACACTATACAAAGTAAAGTTGTTTGAACTTATGTTACTTAAGCAGTGCCATAGGAATTTACAGAAATTGTGATGTTATTTGCTAGTAAATGTAATATTCACCACTTTTGTTTGTTTGGAGTTTTTTTCTGATAATCTAATCTCTATTTACAATTGTTTGTAAAAGAGAGGGCTGAAGTTTAACAGTTAAAGCAAGAGAATCAGGGTCATGAATTCAGAGTTCTAATCTTGCGACTCACACTGACTCCTTCTGTGGCTTTGGACAAATCTCTTAGGCCCCAAAACTGCGAACATTTACGCATTTATGCACATCTCGGTAGTTCCATGGACTTCAAGGGGAATATTCATGTGCATAAAGTCAAACATATGCGATAATGCTGACAGACTTGAAGCCTACATGTCACTTTCCCCATCTGGTGGGAAGCAGTTTGAGGATCAATTAATATGTGTAAAGTGCTATGGAGATTTTAAAAAATGCTATTTAAGTGAAAAATATAATTAACTGTGTTACCTGCACTTTCAGTTGTTCACTCTTGACCAAACCTTGAATAAAATCAGAGTAAAACGTGAGTAAGGATCTCAGTACCTTATATTCCTTGTTAACTGAACACAGTGGTCCACCACATGAATACAATCTTTGCTTCTATTACTGCCGAACCAAGTGAAATTCCTCATTTTCTTAAATAATTGACACTAACTACCCCTGTAATTGCCCTTGCCATTACTCTCATGTGTTCCTTGGTACAATGGGCACCTTTAAAATGGGAAGGTTACAGGCCATAAGTTAAACACTGTTTGAGGACTTCTTGACTTCATGTACGCTTACAGGTTTGGACCATATAAATGCATACAGAGATGCTTTGAAATATACCAGATCTGCTTACTATTCCAAGTTAATTGCAGAACGGGCAGACTGCCCTGCTCTCTTGTAACTTTTTATTGCAGGGAAGCTGTCTAATCTGGCTCTTCCTCCATCAGCAGAACTTTATGAACCGTTCACGTTCTGCACTGAGAACAAAATTAAGATCACTGAGAATCAGGTGCCCTCCAATGACCCTGCCAACACTAACAGTTCTGTAATCCCAAATACTGAACTTGTCACAATTCTCAAACCACAAGTACTTTCAGCATTTTATGCTCTAACACCTCAGGGCACTATTATGCTTTGCCAAATCCCTGGTGTAAATAGTTATGTTTTTTCTTCATTCTCTAATCCCTCTGGGTTCTTGTATTGTTTATCTCAATTTGATGGTGGGGAGCTTAATAATGTCATAAAACAACTATTATCAATCCACTTTTAAAGAAAAAAATCTTACTAATAGAAGTCCCAATGAGTTGCCATCCAATAGTCAAACTCCACTTTTTCTCAGTGATAGTAACACATTGCAACTGTGACAATATCTTTTAAATCAAGATTTCTTGGCTTCTTTGCAGTCTGGATTTTGTCCTCTGTACTTTCAAACACCCCTCTTAAGAGTTTATTTTGATCTTCAGACACTGGTTGATGAATTTTTTGCTGCTGCTGCTTGACCTTTCTACTTCCTCTGATGTTATTTTGATCATAATATTGGGTCTCTTGAAAACCAAGATTGATTTAATTTTCTTTTTGTTGAGTCTAGTATACATATATTATCTCTCTTACAGAGAGAGAGAGAGAGAGAGAGAGAGAATCCGCATACAATGTAGGATAAAGTGAACAACATTATAAGAAACAATTATGAAAATCAAATATTACAGGAGTCTGTGTAATATCAATTGTCTGAAGATTAATGATCCTCTCACAGAAAAATACATAAATTAATTCACCATACTACAAATAGAGCTAATCATAATAGTAATTAATATCTAGCACATGAAATTTTCCATCCATGGATATCAAAGCATTTTACAGAGATGGTTAAGTACCACTTTCTCCATGTTATAAATGGGGAAGCTGAGTCACAGAGAACTTGCCCAAGGCCACACATTGAGTCAGTTGGTAGAGCTGGAACACAATCCAAATTCCTGACTCTCGGTCTCATGCCCTGTCCATTGAATCACCCTTCCTCAACAGTTTCATATATACTTCGTGGCATGTTTTTTTTCTAAGTTGTTGATATACAATATAATTCTTTTTCGTAGGATCATTTGTGTCTACCTCAATCCAAGTCTTACATGTTCTTCAAAGTTCTATTGTAGGCCACATTCTTTGAAGTGTGTTTGATACTGGCCTGTATTTGCCTCATGATGTACTCTGATACTACACAGTTTGCCGTTTCTGCTTTGGTATGCAGGTAACAAATCTGTTCCTCTTCCCAGGTTGTTTCTGTTAGCATTGTTTTTTTCACCCAGCTCTCCTCACAGAGACATAGAAAGCTAAATTTTTAGTCCTTGGTTCCAGAGACAAAGTGTAGTTAATTTCCTATTTGCGTTTTTCATAGATTATTTTAGGCTGACCTAGGTATTCCTGTCCCATTAAGTGCCAATTTTTCACATTTATTATGCTGTAGACTTTGCATAGGTAATATTTTTAGATCTCTTTTTGGTTACGTTAGGACTTAGTTAGAGCTGTGCTTTTTTGAAAGGACTGCCAAAATACTGATTCATTCCTCTTTGAAGATTAGATTATTTTAAATGTGAACCCCTCTTAATGTCAACTTCAGTTTGCCAAAATATTTTGAAATTATCCGGAATATTCCAATAAGTGATCTGACTTTTATCAAGCTGAAAATGAAATCACCAAAGTGGAGACATTTCCTTCCAGTTTTTTAAAGTTTAAAAAATGAAGTCATAATTCCAATCTGCTTGTGCCATTGTTTTACATGCAACCCGTGATTGTAGGCTGAATACATAAAATAATATTAGTGTAGGTAATTGAAAAGATACTTGTGCCGAGTGCAGTAATTAACATTGTGTGTTGTTTGGAGAAATAAATACAGATTTTTCAATTGACATTAAATGGGAAAATGCTTAAAATGTGACTTTTTTTTAAAATGACTGTAAAAATAGCATAATGAGGGTTCCATGTTCCCTTCCATGTTTCATTGTCTCTTGATGTTCTATATTAAATTTGCTCTGTTTGAAAATAAAGTGATGGTTTTGATTTAGTGCCAGTCCTTCAAATCCAGCCTGCAGTCTGAAAGTAAAGCAGTGTTTTTTCAGATTGAACATTATCACATGTAATAAAGATTCAGTAATTGAAATGTAGCTAACAGATCTCTTTTATGATGCACAAACCAGAAGAGAATCCAGTTCATACTTCCACAGCTGTGCTGACTCTGCACACCAAAGAGGAGTTGAACTGTAAAAATGTATTTTAGTCACAAAAAACAAAAGAAGGAAAAGCTGCTCTGACTCAGTACACACAGGGAACAAATCTGTTGGATGCCACCATTTTTACATGGTTATTTTTCCAACCACACTTTAATATTTGATATTAATCAGATACAATTGTACTGATTTAGTGCAAAATGGTTTAGAAACATTTTCAGTGTAGTGTGAAATTTTCCATTAAGTGGTTGATACTAAGTAAGCTTGAGTGTAATTAACTGAGCATCTTTATTTCCACCATTGAAGCACATGCTTTCTAGAACTGCTAGATCTGACCACTTTTTCCCCGTTCTCAAACATATTAATTATTCTTCTATTAAGCAGAAATAGATTCCAAAGTTCCTATAAACATACTCAAGAACCTAAGTACAGTGCCATATTATATTACATGCATAAACTGTTGCTCTCAACATGCTTATAATTTAGTTTTTGTGGTACAATGGCCAAATCATACTCAGCGCTCAGCAGGATAAGGCTCAGTGTTCAGATCACATCAGCCCAGGTCTGTTATAGGTATGGATCTGTAAGTGTATGCTGAAGTGAATGGGAAAATATTGTTTCCCAGCTTGAGAATCCAGTTCAAACAGGATTCAGTGTAAAAGATAGTGTCTCAGGGATATGCCATTCTCCTTTCCTGGAAAACTATTTCTTATGTAGAACATTAAAGAAAACAAATGTTGAAAATAATCGGTGGGACTATTCACACACTTAGAGTTAAGCATGTTCTCAAGTGCTTTGCTGGATAAGGGCCTTAAAGGGGTTACTTACATATCAAAGGGTGTGTCTATGCTTAAGTCGCTGCCTCAGCAGACTGCTGCAGCTGCTACACTGTAGTATTTCAGTGGAGACACTACCTACACAGATGCTGACAGGATGGGTTCTCCCATTGGTGTAGGTAGCTAGGTTGACAGAAGAATTCTTCTGTCGGGCTAGCAGTGTCTACACAGTGGATTTTTCATACCCTGAGAGACATAGCTATACCCATGTAAGTTCCCAGTGTAGATCAGCGACATCTTTAGCCATGACGAAAATCTATATTAAAATGATTTCACAGGTTTTACTGTTACTGTTTTATTCTGTCTAGTACACATTAGCCAAGTATGCAGCTCTCCAGTGAATCCTAGTAATGATATCAGCAAGAAAAGCTTCATTTAGAAAATGAAGGTGTCTGTTACTCTGAATACTTCACTGTTGGCTGGCTACCTTTTGCTCTCAGTTACACACTTTCAACCTGACTGAAATCAGTGGGGTTGTATTGTGTGTTAAGGACAGCAGAATTTGGCCTGTTACTCCTAAATGAAATTTGCATAGGTCTTGCTTATCAAATACTTATTGTACAGAAAAAAAGAAAATGGTAGCATTGAAATGGAGCTTCCCGATGTGTGCTTATAATCAGAACCCTTTGTGTGGGTGTGCAGAGGAGGGTGGGGCTTGGAAATCATTTGCTTAAATTGTAAATGTAGCTTTTTGAAAAAATGTTTTCTCCCATTTATCTCTTTTATTATCTCTCCTTTAATATTTAATGTTGCAAATGTATTATCTAACTCTGTAAAACATTTATGGTAGGATATTGTTTGCATAAAAGGTAGTAAGTCAAGTAAATTCTACTGTTTTAATCCATTCTTGATCCTACTATCTGAAGAAAACTTCCTGGCTCAGCTGCTAATGACACTGCTGCTTCTGTGAAAGCCGGTTCCATTTTCTGTATGGTTCCTGATACTGGAGAAAATAATGGGAAGTTCTGTGGAATGCAAGATCTCCCAGCAGATGCTCAAGACAACAGTGGTAATAGCAGAAAGGAGACATTTTGAAAGATAGTTGTCAAGATTACTCAAGAAAAGAAAGGGAAGGTTAATTGGGTAGGAGAAAAGAATCCCGTCATCAAGATATAACTGAGATCTGTTGTACATGGGTGGGAAGGACAGCAGGGGTGGCATGAAGGGGAAAACATAATTTAAAGTGGGTTCAGTTTCTTTCTGGAATCAATGTGAACTTTAAACGTATTATGGGTTTAATTCAGAAATCTGGGAAGGGTCAGGGTTTAGGTTAGTTCAGATTATTTTTTTTATGAACCAGTTCACCATCTCTACAGAACTGCACTTGAACCATGAGTTTAATGGGAACCTTTTGGCCAAGGTTTGCATAGTGCAGTGTAAATCTTTGTTAATGCTTGCACATTTTTAATGTTTCCTAAGCATTTTATTGTGAATAAATACATTACTTTAGAGCTCTGAGCACATTTTAGATCATCTGTGCAACCCAGGAGCATAACTGAGGTTTAGTAAGTTGCCCTAAAGGGATATGAGATTTATTAGACCAAATCAGACTTTGTAATTGACATGGCTGACACATTTAAAGATATGGCTTTACTACCAAAAACATAGTAATAACTTCTAGAGATAAATCTGAAATGGATTCATTACAGTCTATTTATCTACTAACCTGCTCACATTTTAAGAATACAGATTTGCAAACCTCAGTTAAAAAGAAACAACACAAATAATGAATATTGAATAGTTAACTTAACCTTTTTAATATAGAAAAGCATTATTATGCTTGAGGTAATCCAAATTTGAAAAAACCCTACTTATCTGCATGCATTGGTCACCATTACATTGCAAGTAATTAACATAACTTTCATATTTGTGGTATTCCCTATAAGGAATAGCATGGTAATGCGGTCTTTCTGAAAAGGCAAAACTGTTAAAACTTTAATGGAATCAGCCATTTTTACAAGCAAATAAATAAAACAATGGACATATATTTTATAATTAATTAAATTATAGCATAGTAGCAATAGCCACATTTTAAAATAGTAGCTAAACATGCTATCTTTGATAAGAATTCTCTTCCTACATAAGTTTAATGTCCAAATGTCTTTCCTGTTGGGTATGGGGGAAAGTAGTCCAGTGAGTGATTCCTTTATATACACATCTCTTTTTTTGGTTGGACAGATTGCAGTATACATCTTAACCTTCAAACCTGCCAGTGTGTAACACAACAAATCACAATGTATAGCAAATGACCAAAATATGGAACACCTGTATTTTGCCATGTTACCACAGGAATGACAGATTATAATGGCTTTTAACTATGAAACCTTTTTTGAGGGTGTTTTTTCTCAAATTTTGAATTAAACCAATTTAAAACAAAAACTGGAAAAACATATTTTATATTATGCAACCACACAGACCCCTGCCATCCTCCAGAGTAGTCATCAGGTTTGAATCCTGGATCTGCAGAACTCGAGCATGGGTTTTCACCACTTAAACAAAAAGATTATCCTCTTTATGGACCAGCCACTGGAGGGAGGCATGACACATATTTTGCCAGTGGGTTACATAGCTATTTACTAGGCAGTAGTAAAATGTAAGGGAACAGAAACTCTGTTTTCTATTCCTGGCTCTGGAAGGGAACTGTGGTCTAATGGTTACAGCAATGGTTATAGCCAAGGACACACATTTGGTACACATTCACTCTGAAAGATAGTGTGGCTAAATGGAAGAGGCTTTAATCTGCTATATTAAAGAACTGGATTATATTCCTAGCTCTGCTTGAAGTGATCTTGTGCAGCCACTCAACTAATTTATTGGTAAAATAAGGAACATATATATGACTTCTTTCTAGGATCAGATGGGAGGCTTTGCTAAATAATAAAGGCTATATAGTGCATAAAAATATGAACAGCAGAGTTGAGACTTGAATTCATGGTCTCCAAGCTCCCAGTTCAGTGCACGTTCCCTAGGTTGTAGAGTATTCTCAATGGGAATCTCTTGCTCTTTCTCTTTTACCAACCCATCTGTCCCTCTTCCATTTCCACATGGGACATCACCTACTTTGGCAGTTCAGCAGAACAACTAGCCCCTTTCAGCCAAAATGCAGAATAGTCAACAAAATATTGGTATGCTTGAGTGCTCTGGATTGCAGATTAGTTCTTCTTTATATGTCTGCTCAGATGGGTATAGGGTAACTGCCTGTGCGAAGGTACAGAGGACATATTTGTTTTCTCCAAACAAGGAAGTTAACTCACTCTGCAGATTTTGCATAGCTGCACAGAGTGAAGTAATAAGACCCATCCAGTTGTCAGAAGGGAAACAAGAAACTAAAAAAGTCTCTTGGTAGTCAGAAGGAGAGAAGGCAAAACTCCATAGCCAGTTGTTGCAGGCTGGGTTCTACCCCTTCCTGGGTAATGTGCTGTTTGCTAGTAAGTTATGTAAACTGTTTTGGGTCTCTTGTTGTAAATAGTTCACTTGGAAGACATCAAGAATAAAACCCTGAGGAGGAAAGTTGCTGAAAAACTTCACTGAAGAGCCAACTGATCCATTCCACCTGCTGACACTACCCATACATACTTTGAGCAACAGTATCCGTGGGCCTGGCTTGGTACTACAGCTTTCCTCTCTCTGTCTCTCTCCAGATGTAGCATATCTGAACCTGGTGTGGAAACGGGCGCCTTTTGTATTATTAGCTTCAGGCCCAGTGATGCACTGGGAATTTTGCCTGAATAAGAACAAACAAAAAAAATTCCTTGGATGGTTTTAGACCTGACTTCCCTGGGTTGCAAGTATGTATTTTAGCACTTGCATGTCCAACTACTGTATCTGATTTACACCCTCATAGTTGAAGTGTAGGTACTATATGTTGGGGACCATGGAGTTGCACTGCTTGCACTGGGTCTACATTTTCTCCCATTACCCAATTGTTATGGTTTATTTTTAGGAAATATTTGGCTATGTAAAGAATTATACCAAATGTTTGATTAAAATAAAATGAGAGAAAATATTACTTTCCTTGACAAAGTTGCAGGAACCCAACACGTGCAATAATTACCAAAAATACTATAGGGAAGTAATTTAATTTTAATTTCTTTTAATTTTCAGGCTTTAGTTTGCTCATTAATATACTGCTGTAGGATTCTTTAGCTCCATGATGTCCTATTTCATGCCTTCTGTGGTATGCTTGGTGGGTGTGTATTTGATTATTTTGGCCTAAGATGAACACTTATAATAGGCAACATGAGCAGGAGAGGGCACCGTGCCCAGAGAGGCAGAAAATCCTGTCACTCAGTCTTGAAGAACAGGTGCGGGGGGGGGTTTCTCAGTTTGAGGTAGAACTCATGAACCGCGGTAAGGAGGAGAATGAAGTAGAAAGAGGGAGGAATGTGGGTGTTGTAGTCCAGCAGCAGGAAGGAGCAGAGAGAGACACATTTGGTTACAACAGAGGTATATACTTTATTAATAATTCACTTGAAGTGAGACAGGTAATCAGCACTACTTCCAGATGTAGTGAGACTTATAGGATTAACTCTTAATTTTATTTACAGCACTTCCACTGTGAAATGAGTATTTTTTTTGCCAGACAGCATTTCCCAGTGGTAGTCTGGAAATACTTTCCCCTGCTCCCCCAAACAAACCTGGGCCCTGATCCTGCAAACATTTATGGACATGCTTAACTTTATACAGGTTAATAGTTTCATTAACTTCATTGGGACTATATGGTGTGGATGTGTGTGTAAGAACACCACAGGATTTGGTCCACAGAGAAAATAAATGTATGCTGGCCCTTTTGATCTCTAAGACCCTGTTACATATTTCAATGTGATACAGCTAAATAAATGACTAAGAAATCATAGAATATCAGGGTTGGAAGGGACCTCTGGAGGTCATCTAGTCCAACCCCCTGCTCAAAGCAGGACCAATCCCCAACTAAATCATCCCAGCCAGGGCTTTGTCAAGCCTGACCTTAAAAACTTCTAAGGAAGGACATTCCACCACCTCCCTAGGTAATGCATTCCAGTGTTTCACCACCCTCCTTGTGAAAAAGTTTTTCCTAATATCCAACCTAAACCTCCCCCACTATAACTTGAGACCATTACTCCTCATTCTGTCATCTGCTACCATTGAGAACAGTCTAGATCCATCCTCTTTGGAACCCCCTTTCAGGTAGTTGAAAGCAGCTATCAAATCCCCCCTCATTCTTCTCTTCTGCAGACTAAACAATCCCAGTTCCCTCAGCCTCTCCTCATAAGTCATGTGTTCCAGTCCCCTAATCATTTTTGTTGCCTTCCGCTGGACGTTTTCCAATTTTTCCACATTCTTCTTGTAGTGTGGGGCCCAAAACTGGACACAGTACTCCAGATGAGGCCTCACCAATGTCGAATAGAGGGGAACAATCACGTCCCTCGATCTGCTGGCAATGCCCCTACTTATACATCCCAAAATGCCATTGGCCTTCTTGGCAACAAGGGCACACTGTTGGCTCATATCCAGCTTCTCGTCCACTGTAACCCCTAGATCCTTTTCTGCAGTACTGCTGCCTAGCCATTCGGTCCCTAGTCTGTAGCGGTGCATGGGATTCTTCCATCCTAAGTGCAGGACTCTGCACTTGTCCTTGTTGAACCTCATCAGATTTCTTTTGGCCCAATCCTCCAATTTGTCTAGGTCCCTTTGTATCCTATCCCTACCCTCCTGCGTATCTACCTCTCCTCCCAGTTTAATGTCATCTGCAAACTTGCTGAGGGTGCAATCCACGCCATCCTCCAGATCATTAATGAAGATATTGAACAAAACCGGCCCGAGGACCGAACCTTGGGGCACTCCACTTGATACCGGCTGCCAATTAGACATGGAGCCATTGATCACTACCCGTTGAGCCCGACAATCTAGCCAGCTTTCTATCCACCTTATAGTCCATTCATCCAGCCCATACTTCTTTAACTTGCTGGCAAGAACACTGTAGGAGACAGTGTCAAAAGACAGACAGCTGCAGCGGCACAGGAGCTAGCAACAGAGCTGTAAACAGGGGAGTTTGTCTTGTGGTGCTTGTTTGGTTTTTTTTTTTTTTTTTTTTTTGCTATGGGTGGTGGTGTTGTGGTGTGGTTTGTGTTTCCCAGTGTAACAGGATGTAGGTGGGAAGGCTATGATAGATACAGAGGCAGCAGTGGGAGTGACCCATGTAGTGGAAGACACAATGAGGATGACTGGATGTGGAAGCTGTGGTATGTACATGATCCTGGAGGGGGCACCTGGTAAGAGTTTTGTCTGTATGAAATGCCGTCTGATAGAGCTGATGGAGGAAAAGATCCGAGGTTTGGAGATGCAGGTGGTAAGTCTGGTTGAGTTTAGGAAGGGGTTTGAGCAGATTATGAGCAAAGACATGAGGTATCTGAAGGGAAAAGCTCAGACTTGCAGGTGGAATCAGGGCTGGGGAATTCTGAGGGGAGACTGGTGAGGAAAGTGGTCAGTGGAAGCATGTGACTAAGAGAACCAGGCAGAGGAAAAGACGGGCTAGTGAAGGAGAAATAGAGCTCAAGAATAGGTTTGCAGAGTTGGAAAATGAAGAAGGGGCTCAGCAGGTAGTCACTGAAGGTGGAAGAGCAAGGAAGAAGAGAAGAGCGGCTAGTCCTATAGGAAAAGGGGAAGAGTTAATGGAGATTACACCAAATTTAAGCCCCAGGAGGATACAGGAGGGGCTGAAGAGGATTACAAGGGAGAATAGGAATGGAAAGAACTTGCAGCCAGAGGGAACAGGGGATAGACTGGAGAATAGCACAGTCACTGGGAAAAGGCAGGTCTATGTGATTGGGGACTCTTTACTGAGAAGAATAGATAGGCCTGTAACCAGAGCTGATCCAGAGAATAGGAGGGTGTGCTGTCTTCCAGGTGCTAAGATACGGGATGTAGACCTGAGGTTGAAAAGGATTCTAAAGGGAGCGGGAAAGAATCCCCTAATTATCCTTCATGTGGGAACAAATGATACGGCTAGATTCTCACTGGAAAGTATTAAGGGAGACTATGCTAGGCTGGGGAAGACGCTTAAGGAAATGGAGGCTCAGGTGATCTTTAGTGGGATTCTGCCTGTTCCTAGAGAAGGGCAACAAAGGTGTGACAAGATTATGACTATCAACAGATGGCTTAGGCAGTAGTGCTATAAGGAGGGCTTTGGGATGTATGGCCACTAGGAAGCATTCATGGACAGAGGACAGTTCTCTCGGGATGGACTTCATCTGAGTAGGGAAGGAAATAGACTTCTAAGATGGACGCTGGCACAACTGATTAAGAGAGCTTTAAAGTAGGAATTTGGGGGAGATGGTTGGGAGATGTCCAGGTAATCTCCACGCCGGATTTTAGCATTGAGAGGAAAGAAAACGAAGTAAGAGAGGATACAGCCATGGGTAGGAGGAAGGGCAGTGTAGATACCAGTCTAATAGGTTATACTGGCTGTAGAATGACCGTGCCTAATAGGGTACAGAATGTGAGTGAGGCCAAACAGCAAAAATTAAGATGTTTGTACACTAATGTGAGGAGCCTAGGTAACAAAATGGAGGAACTAGAGCTACTGGTGCAGGAAGTGAAACCCGATATTATAGGGATAACAGAAACATGGTGGAATAGTAGTCACGACTGGACTACAAGTATTGAGGGGTATGTGCTATTTAGGAAAGACCGAAATAAAGGTAAAAGGTGGTGGAGTAGCATTGTATATCAATGATGAGGTAGAATGTAAAGAAATAAGAAACAATGAAATTGATATGACTGAGTCCGTCTGGGCAAAAATTACATTGGGGAAGAAAACTATTAGAGCCTCCCCTGGGATAGTGCTTGGGGTGTGCTATAGACCGCCGGGATCTAATTTGGATATGGATAGAGCCCTTTTTAATGTTTTTAATAAAGTAAATACTAATGGAAACTGTGTGATCATGGGAGACTTCCCAGATATAGACTGGAGGACGAGTGCTAGTAATAATAATAGGGCTCAGATTTTCCTAGATGCGATAGCTGATGGATTCCTTCATCAAGTAGTTGCTGAACCGACTAGAGGGGATGCCATTTTAGATTTGGTTTTGGTGAGTAGTGAGGACCTCATAGAAGAAATGGTTGTAGGGGATAGTCTTGGCTCAAGTGATCATGAGCTAATTCAGTTCAAACTGAACGGAAGGATTAACAAAAATAAATCTGCAACTAGGGTTTTTGATTTCAAAAGGGCTGACTTTCAAAAATTAAGGAAATTAGTTAGGGAAGTGGATTGAACTGAAGAATTTATAGATCTAAAGGTAGAGGAGGCCTGGGATTATTTTAAATCAAAGCTGCAGAAGCTATCGGAAGCCTACATCCCAAGAAAGAGGAAAAAATTCATAGGCAGGAGTTGTAGACCGAGCTGGATGAGCAAGCATCTCAGAGAGGTGATTAAGAAAAAGCAGAAAGCATACAGGGAGTGGAAGAAGGGAGGGATCAGCAAGGAAAGCTACCTTATTGAGGTCAGAACATGTAGGGATAAAGTGAGACGGGCTAAAAGTCAAGTAGAGTTGGACCTTGCCAAGGGAATTAAAACCAATAGTAAAAGGTTCTATAGTCATATAAATAAGAAGAAAACAAAGAAAGAAGAAATGGGACCGCTAAACACTTAGGATGGAGTGGAGGTCAAGGATAATCTAGGCATGGCCCAATATCTTAAATACTTTGCCTCAGTCTTTAATAAGACTAAAGAGGATCTTAGGGATAATGGTAGCATGACAAATGGGAATGAGGATATGGAGGTAGACATTACCATATTTGAGGTAGAAGCGAAACTCAAACAGCTTAATGGGACTAAATCAGGACGCCCAGATAATCTTCATCCAAGAATATTAAAGGAATTGGCACATGAAATTGCAAGCCCATTAGCAAGAATTTTTAATGAATCTGTAAACTCAGGGGTTGTACCGTATGATTGGAGAATTGCTAACATAGTTCCTATTTTTAAGAAAGGGAAGAAAAGTGATCCGGGTAATTATAGGCCTGTTAGTTTGACATCTGTAGTATGCAAGGTCTTGGAAAAAATTTTGAAGGAGAAGGTAGTTGGGACAAAATACAACATGGTTTTACAAAAGGTAGATCGTGCCAAACCAACCTGATCTCCTTCTTTGAGAAAGTAACAGATTTTTTAGACAAAGGAAACGCAGTGGATCTAATTTACCTAGATTTTAGTAAGGCATTTGATACCGTGCCACATGGGGAATTATTAGTTAAATTGGATAAGATGGGGATCAATAGGAAAATTGAAAGGTGGATAAGGAACTGGTTAAAGGGGAGACTACAACGGGTCCTATTGAAAGGTGAACTGTCAGGCTGGAGGGAGGTTACCAGTGGAGTTCCTCAAGGATCGGTTTTGGGACCTATCTTTTTATTACTGACCTTGGCACAAAAAGTGGGAGTGTGCTAATAAAGTTTGTGGATGATACAAAGCTGGGAGGTATTGCCAATTTAGAGAAGGACAGGGATATCCTACAGGAGGATCTGGATGACCTTGTAAACTGGAGTAATAATAGGATGAAATTTAATAGTGAGAAGTGTAAGGTCATGCATTTAGGGATTAATAACAAGAATTTTAGTTATAAGCTAGGGACGCATCAACTAGAAGTAACGGAGGAGGAAAAGGACCTTGGAGTATTGGTTGATCATAGGATGACTATGAGCCGCCAATGTGATATGGCCGTGAGAAAAGCTAATGCGGTCTTGGGATGCATCAGGAGAGGTATTTCCAGTAGGGATAAGGAGGTTTTAGTACCGTTATACAAGGCACTGGTGAGACCTCACCTGGAATACTGTGTGCAGTTCTGGTCTCCCATGTTTAAGAAGGATGAATTCAAACTGGAACAGGTACAGAGAAGGGCTACTAGGATGATCCGAGGAAAGGAAAACTTGTCTTATGAAAGGAGACTCAAGGAGCTTGGCTTGTTTAGCCTAACTAAAAGAAGGTTGAGGGGAGATATGATTGCTCTCTATAAATATATCAGAGGGATAAATACCGGAGAGGGAGAGGAATTATTTAAGCTCAGTACCAATGTGGACACAAGAACAAATGGATATAAACTGGCCACCAGGAAATTTAGACTAGAAATTAGATGAAGGTTTCTAACCATCAGAGGAGTAAAGTTTTGGAATAGCCTTCCAAGGGAAGCAGTGGGGGCAAAAGATCTGTCTGGCTTTAAGATTAAACTCGATAAGTTTATGGAGGAGATGGTATGATGGGATAACATGGTTTTGGTAATTAAATATTCATGGTAAATAGGCCCAATGGCCTGTGATGGGATATTAGATGGGGTGGGATCCGAGTTACCCAGGAAAGAATTTTCTGTAGTATCTGGCTGGTGAGTCTTGCCCACATGCTCAGGGTTTAGCTGATCGCCATATTTGGGGTCGGGAAGGAACTTTCCTCCAGGGCAGATTGGAAGAGGCCCTGGAGGTTTTTTGCCTTCCTCTGTAGCATGGGGCACGGGTCACTTGCTGGAGGATTCTCTGCTCCTTGAAGTCTTTAAACTATGATTTGAGGAGTTCAGTAGCACAGATATAGGTGTGAGGTTTTTTGAGGAGTGGTGGGTGAAATTCTGTGGCCTGCGTTGTGCAGGAGGTCAGACTAGAGGATCATAATGGTCCCTCCTGACCTAAATATCTATGAATCTATGAAAAGCTTTGCTAAAGTCAAGGAACAACACGTCCACTGCTTTCCCCTCATCCACAGAGCCAGTTATCTCGTCATAGAAGACAATTAGATTAGTCAGGCATGACTTGCCCTTGGTGAATCCATGCTGACTGTTCCTGATCACTTTCCTCTCCTCTAAGTGCTTCAGAATTGATCCCTTGAGGACCTGCTCCATGATTTTTCCAGGGACTGAGGTGAGGCTGACTGGCCTGCAGTTCCCAGGATCCTCCTTCTTCCCTTTTTTAAAGATGGGCACTACATTAGCCTTTTTCCAGTCGTCCGGGACCTCCCCCGATCGCCATGAGTTTTCAAATATGTTGACTTTTACCTAGTTTCGTTTTTACTTAAATTGCAGACTTTAAACTTACACAGGGTTTTCATTAAAATGATATAAAGCAACAGATTTTCTTAGCTCCATTATAGTTAGTTTTCAAAGTACTGTACAGTATGGTCCAAATGCTGTAATTCAATGCACAGCCTAACTGCCAAGCTGTGTTCCTAGCTGGGAGCACAGGGAGCCTGCATCTTCCCCCAGGCTGCAGAGAGGCTGTAGAAACATTTTGAAGGAAGGTGCTGTTGAAGCTGAAGGCAGAAGAACTGTGTATAGAACACAACAAAGTACATTTGTGCTGAAGTCTAAAATGACTTTTTATTTTGACTTAGGAAACCAAGAAGGAACAAAAGGGAAGTCTCTGCCTGAAATCAGAAAGTGCGTATCCTCTGTTTCAGGGTGCAGGAATTCTGAAAACAAAATGGCTGCTGAACACTAGAAAAATGGAGAGACCTGTGAAATATAGAAGGTGAGGTATGCAGGGGGGGAAAGGGATAAGTTACATAATTACATACACCATCGAAACTATTGATTTCAGTGGGAGTTATAGATGCATAAGGGCTGCAAGATTGGACCTTTAAAATAAGAAATTATTACGGAGCTTGCCATGAAGGGTGAACTGCCCCCCTTGAAATCAGTAACTTCCTGTGTGGATGCTCTTATTCTGGAATGTGGCTTATTTGGTATAAGTCTTATATGGGTAATATCAGTAAATTTCCAGGTGTAGACAATCCCATATATCCAGAGCGGGTAATGAGTCACTTGTCTGAGTAGGTCATCAGAACCCACTTAGCCTCTTCCCACAGAATCCAAACTTATTAGCCAGGTGGGATGTTTCCAACATACACTACCAGCCTATTAAAACACCATACAAACACAAGGAAGATAGGGTTCCTGGCCTGAAGAGCAAGAAAAACTTTGGTCTCCAGGGCTGTCAATCTGTTTCCTTTCACCAGCAATAAATTAGTAATGACTTTTTAAAATATTCATACTATAGACCCAGTAACAAGCTGGTGAGTACGCAAGTGTGTGATGTTATTGTAAAAAAGCAGTTGTAAGGTGGGAAAGATGGAATGTGAGTTTTTTGTTAAATAACATCCACACATGATTATGACTTCAAGCTAAAACAGAAAAAGACCCTTTTTATTACTGTCTGTACAGAACCAACTGTAATGGAGAAACCACAGTATTCACCTGACAGAATCAAACATTGACCTTGTCATTTTAATATCACATACAAGCAATCATTTTCATAGATGTCTGACATATGAAAACATTTTTTAGCTAAAATATAGGAAAAACCGTCTCACCTGTTTCTATTGCTATTTGAAATACCTGCACACGGTGGATTAAATTTTCAGAAGTGACTAGCAATTTTAGAAAACTCAATTTTTGGAAATCTAATTGAGTCACTTTAAAAGAACCTTGTTTTCACAGTGTTGGTCCTCTGCACTTTCTGAAAATCAACTGTCTTCAAGGAATTTAAAATAGCACACCCAAAAATCCAGGTTTCTCCAATCCGTAATTACTCTTGAAAATTTGGGTCAATAAATAAACTAATTTTATTAAGTGTTTCATATGCATATGGTGTGAAATCTGGAACACACTTTGGGTGAATAATGTAGTCCTTACTTATGACTTTTTCATTGGTTTTCTTGTTTCTTAAGTTTCCAGTGTGTTTATGGAACAATATTAGAACCTGCCTTTGGCAAAACAACAACAACAAAAACAAAAACAACCCACCACTATCTGTAAATTCCCAAGGCTCTTTCTTTCCCAAGTGTCTTTCTTACATTTCAAAGGATAATTTGTTCTGTCTTCCCCAGTTCAGAGCTCCCATATGAGAATTATGAACTGAAAGAAGAATCAAATTAGCCTTAATTTGGCTTCGTTAACTGCTAACTCTTCTGTTTTTGTCTTTTTACAGCTGAACACTTTGCTTTCTAATTTGACTATTGGTACTCATGGCAGACATTTTCTCAGAGTAGATTTTGTTTTGGTGGTGGACGCAAATATTTTAATCTGTGTCTTATGAGGACTGGTTGTCTCAGGGAATTGGTAATAGGCTACAGAACCTTTCACCTTTAAGGTCACTGGTTCACATCAGTATCAGGTCAATAGTGGTGAAAAGTCATTACTTGTCTGGCATCTGTTTGGTGGCTGTTGTCAAATTATTTCATAGTCCCAGTCCAGTTCCAAGGACAGGTGCTGTCTAGGCCACCAAAAGGAAAGGCTCACAATTGACATATTTTGACAGTCTGGGAAGAGAGGTAACCTAATGGGTGTGTGAATACAGAACTAAACTACCCTCCCATCCCTAGAGGTGACCCTTCCAGTACGGGGTTGACCAGAATGTCATTGTCTACCTAGAGTTGCTGCGGTGTTGGACAAGAATGGAGAGAATCCTGGGTCTGTTGTTGATTAACCAGATGGAAAACCACTATTTACTTAGTCTAGGATGAGCTGGAGAGAGGCCATTTCACCAGCTGCCCCAGCAGCTGGCATTTCACAGCTGCCCCAGCAATCCTTAGCGCTCTGACAGTGCCTTGTCTTGCAGTCTGGGCCCTTGTCCCCTCCTGATCTCATGGAGGCAGCTTGTGGCCTCTTCTGCCCACCTTGCGGGTGCTGAAGGGGAGAGAGAAAGGTCAAGGGGGGCAATGGTATGAAATTTGAAGTGATTGGATGTAAGGGAGGAGATAGGTTGGGTTGTTGAAATGTGCTTGGAAACAAGGCAAAGGGGACCCTAGGATCCATGTATCAATCTAGACCATCACTTGGCTTTCAGGAGAGCCCTGCCCCAAAACAATCCCAAAGCCTGAGGCGCAGGGGTCAGACAAACCCTTCCCTAGAACTGCCTTTCTTCTGCAGCTCCGGGGAGCTGAGGTTGGGAGCTGCCAGGCTGGTAGGTTTCATGGTCTGTGGTAGTCAGTAGGAAGTTTGGCCGGCCAGCAGCACGGATCGGACAGAACCCCAGGGTCGCCTAGCCCCAGTGCTGCCCTGGGGGGGAGGACGGGCGCCCTCTTGGGTTTCTGTCCCTCAGCAGCAGCTACATCTCACCAAAGCACACACCACAGTGCGGGGAGACTTGTGAGCTCCTCACGGCTCCTAACCCCCAGCTTCCAAATCTGCCTTGAGAAGAGCATTAGTTTGGATCTCGCTTGATTCGGAGAGCAGCAGGGAGGAAGGGCTATTTTATTATCTGGAATTGTTACCGCCTCTTAGCTGCCTTTCTTTCTCCTGGACTTGTAACTTGCACCGTGCCTTGATTTTCTTCGGCCTCACTTCCCTGTTTTCTCTGCAGTGTCCCCTGGGTTTCCAGGGTGCTGTACTGTATTGTAAAGAACTGACGATTCTGTTTGCTGCTAGGCACAGAAGGTAGCGGCGCGAAACCAAGTCTGTGTTTCACGAGTAGGGTGACCAGATGTCCCGATTTTATAGGGACAGTCCCGATATTTGAGGCTTTTTTTGTATATGGGCTCCTATTACCCCCCACCCCCTGTCCCGATTTTTCACACTTGCTGTCTGGTCACCCTGTTCACGGGTGTTCCCAGCGAGAGGCTCTCCGGCGAGCTATTGGCAGACGCAGACAGGGCTCAATATGCCACGCAGAGTTTGGGATTTAACAAGTGGGATTTCCTCCCCGTGCCCAGAACCAGGATCTCCTTTGGCAGGAACCTCCCCTTGTCACGAGCATTAGTGGTTGTAATGTAGCCCTTGCTGTTTATGTTTTGCCATGTATGGTTATTTTTATTACAGCCAGTAACAATGGCGAGCCCTCGGAGATGGGACAGCAGTGAGTCTGGCTGGTGCTCGGGGCCGTTCTAATTTGCTCCCTGTACCGCTGCTTTCTTTGTGGGTCGCCTCGCCCCCATGTAATATTCGCGAACACCCCCTCCCCAAAGGCAGAGCCTTAATTCTTGGCTTTGAAAGAAACCTTCAGGAGGTGGGGAGTGCAGACAGCACAGCCCTTCCCCATCGCAGCACAGAGTGTGTCACGGAGCAGAATGGTACCATCCAAAGCAAAGGTCCGAGGAGGCAAAGCTTAAGATCTGACCCTCCTAATGCTTGGGGTTTCGAGCAGGATGATTTAACTGATTCTCCTGCCCCGGATCGGTTTGGGTTTGGATGCTACATCTTTGGCTAGAATAGGCTGTAGGAAGAGGCCACTTATTGTTTAAAAAAAGAAAAGGATTACTTGTGGCACCTTAGAGACTAACAAATGTATTTGAGCATAAGCTTTCGTGAGCTACAGCTCACTTCATCGGATGCATTTTAAAGTCTCCTTCCTCTAGCCCCTCCTCTTCTTCAAGGGAAACTAAATCTAAACGCTGCGATGCAAGGGGGAGTGCGAATGTCTGTGAATCCCATCTGAATAAATGTCTATATGTTAATGAATTATTAACTCAGCCGCGAGTGACCTTAAAACTGGAATGAGGAGACGCCTAGGGCAAGAAAGAAAGCTGCTGAATCCTTTATCGGACTCCTGTCAGAGGCAACCGACCATTTGTCTTCCCCAGATCAGGAGAATTAATTAATATGAAAGGCAAACTTTTTAATTGTGTGCCAAACGATATCAGATAGGGGCTCTCCGATTCAACCCCTCCCTTTTAAGGGGTTTAGTTCCCCTCCCTCCGAAGGATTTTTTTTTTTAGTTCCCAGGAAAAATGATGAATTTGGATAGTTAATTTATCGATCCTGGTTCCTCTTCCTACTTGTTTTATTTTAGAGGTCATTAATCAATGAAGAAAAACACCACCGTGTTCCCCTTTTGCATTTAATACACTTACCCTCATTTATTTCTTTTGAACAAATTCCTAGCAAATATTCACCAATCGATTCGTTAGCGATGGATTTTTATCAAGGTTTGATCGGTTTCTAAACGGTCAATGTGATTTGTTTCAGTGCTCGTCCTCTAAGTAATGAAAAACCCAGAGAGAGGGGGAGGGGGCTAAAAACTCTCTTCTCCGCCTCTATAAACACAGAAGTTACAGCAAGAAATAATAACAAATAAACCTCCAGAGACAAGCAGCGGGGGAGGGGGGGGGGGAGGGATTAAAAAAGACACACGCGCACACACACACACACACAGACAAACCTAGAAAGACAAACCGGAGGCTGGACTTGGCTAAGCAAAGCTCAGACAAAAGCTGGTACTAAACTGTAAGCCCTGTTCCCCAGGACTGACACTTACTTAATTTCGTTTGTTTCTTCTCTTTCAGACCCCACATCTGTTATTTTAAATGCTCAGCTCGTGTCCCAGTGTTATCTGTTATGACTGAGAAACGCAAGAAGTGTGTGACCCTTCCAAAGCCAGCTCCTTTAACCCCATCCCTGAAGAGGCAGGGAGCAGCTATCACCCCGCTGTGACTTAGTACCCCTGGGATCCCTCTGGTTATTTAGTTTAACAGCAATTGCCTGCCCGGTCTTCCAGAGTGAATCGAGTTAATTAGACCGACTGGATTATTTTCCATTTGGAAAAAAAATCCAATCGACAAGGCTCATTGGTCCCCTGGTCATTGCTGGACTCTGCGTGAGTGACAGGGACAGCGGGGCAATATTTCCCGGAGGAGCTCTTCCAATCCCAGACAGAGACACGGACCCCTATCCTCCCGCCCTCCCTGCATTGATTTCAGTGCAAGAAGGATCGGGCCCACAGTGCTGCCACTGAGCCCTGCTGCATTAGGCGTCCAACTTTCCAGGCTCTCCAGCCGGCCCTGAGGGGGTGGAGGGAAAGGACAACTTTTTTTAACCCTGTTTTAGTTCGGATTTGATCTTTCTCCCTTCATTTGTCAGAAATCTCGGGAGGAACCTGATCCTCCTGTAGGAGACTCGGTGCCCTTGCAAATCCCCTTCTGCCATCTTGATCACTCAAAGGGAGACTTTCCTCGTTACAAGTATGAGATTGCACTAGTTTTGTAATAGCAAATAAAAATCTACTAATATGAAACTACAGGCATTATTTCTGTAACAATCCAAGGCAAATGGAGATATTGACAATGCACTTAAACCCATTAGCTGTGAGCATTTCCCTACTACTTCATCACGTTTTCGAGTGTGAAACGAATTTTTAAAGATTGCTGCCATTAAAACTCATTTAATATTTGTAAAGACATTTCGTAATAAAAACAATCATCATTCAAAGATGTGAATTTATAAAATACATGTAAAAACAAATAAGAGGAAATAAAAATGTTACCAGGAAAGAACTGATGAAGCGTAATATTTAGTGTTAAAATGAGAACAAAGAAAACCTGTAGCCCTACGCATTTCTGTATATCTATCAACATTTTATATAAACAATAATAAGAAAGTGATAAAAAGATTCTCTCCCTCTCCACACTTTTCTCTTGTTAACTAAATAGCAACATTTCAGAACTTTTAAAAGTAGATTAATAGAGGAAAAGGACTGAGAATTCATTATAACTGGCACAATAGAACTGATCAAAAACAGTGGAGTTTTTTATGACTAGCTTAATATCCCATAAAATCACTTATTTCCCCCTAGTTGTGTTTGCCTTAACTTAGGTGTTATCAATCTATACAGCACATGACGAATGACCTTGTCAAAATGACGCCAGTCAAAACATTTTTTGTCCCAGCTCTGTTCAAATTTGTGTTAAAATGTCCTGCCTTAGACACAGACAAAATCTAAACAGCAGCTTTCCCAGGCTCTGCAAGGGTGGGAAAGAAATAAGAAATAAGTAGAAAGTTGAAAAGAAATGTCATTAATTGTTTAAATACTGAGACACAGTACCTAGAGAGAGAGAATATAGTGTGTGTGTAACGTCAATGTGAAATAGAACAATATGAATTATATTGTTGCATTTGATAGGTATTTTGATCTTTTATATTAAATGTATATATTTGGATAAGTATATATTATATAGGACAAATGATATCCCTTTTCTATCCTTTCATAGGATGTGAAAAAGAGCCTGAAGAAACTTGATCTTAAATACTAAGTGATACAGGAAATTTCTCAGTAATTACACGGAAAACAGCCAACCTTGTGATCCTGAATTTTGAGCAAGGAAAAAAATTGTAGTTAAAGCTAGACGTTTAGCACAGGAGGCTACGTCTTGACTACCTAAACTTTGGTTTGTGTGGTGCACTAGCGTACGTACAACTTTTCTGGAGTATGAAGGGGCTAACTCTCGAGTCCAGAGAGAACTAAGGCGGAAGTAGAGCAGATTGAAAGCAGCGGGTTTCTCCACCTATCCTGGGAACTCTTGAAATGGACCTTATCAAAGTAGCCATGGAGAACAGAAGGTAAATGGTACCGAGAAATGTAAAAAAGGAGTGTATGCAACCAGATGTGCATCAGGAAAGCAGAGAAAGGGGAACAATTAATAAGGAAACGGACAAGGAAGCGAATCAAAATACACCGTAGCATCTGCAGGATAAAAGCAAAATGTAAATCAAAGGTCAAATACTTGAAGGGTATCAAATGAAAGTGTCATAGGAAACTGACCTACAGGAGAGTCCAACCTGAGCACACCGAGCTACAGGGAAGAGTTTAAAGCTGTCTAAACTCTTCTGTCTGAAGTGTCAACCTGCACTGAAAGGAACACCGCCTACTATACCGGTCCCTTCGAGTCGTCCCGCTTTCTCGTTCAAGATGCTGTCTTTTGACAAATCCATAGCAAACAAGTAAAACTTTACATTTCATAGTCCTGCCTTAGCAGGACAGGTCTGAACACCCCAGAAACCGCCCTTAGCCACCGTTCCCTATCTATGGGATAATGGAAACAGAACTGTTTTAAGAACCCCAACTCCCCCAGTTTGGGGCCACCTTCTTTAAGAATGAAACCAGGAACAAAGTGCGGGAGGCTGCCAAAAACGGGGCTCTGTGTTTAGACCCACGGTTAACCTCTCTCTCGCTCGCTCCCTCCCTCCCTCTCTCTCTCTCTCACACACACACCACACACTGTATTTTGTGCTGTCGTAAAGCCCACGTGTCCAGCGCAGAGTCTGCCAGAGAGGAGCCCGGACGCGCCTGAAATACTCAGCCACAGCAGAGGGAGCCCGGCTGCTCGGATCTCACCAGGTTTATCCCTTCCAGCCGCTACCTGGAAGCTCGCGTTGTCGAGGAATAACAAAAAAGTTCCCTTCTTAAACCTCGTACGACTTGTGATCTCCCAGGGCTGTACACACAGCACAGACACACACGTAAAGCCAATAGAAATACTCAGGTAAGGGGGAGCCATACCATGCCCGGCTCTGGGTCGGGTACACCCAGGGGGGCCGTGGAAGGCGGTTTCGTTGTTTGTTTGGGGTTTCTTCCTCCTCCGAGGCCGCGATCTGCAGTTGTGTCTGACTGTGCCAAGTTCCCTGAGCGATTGCTTTTCTCATACATACAGACCTCGAAATGCAGAATCGTTTTTCCCCTCAGCCTTTCTATAAAGTGAACTTTGGGGTTGTTTGTGGGTGGTAAAAATGCACCGGGGTGGGGGAGATGGAGAAAGGTCCTTGCAGCAGGCAGGGGGGCACAGTTAGCCGCGGAGCTTTGCGGAGGCATGGCGAGCTGGCTGGCTCGTCTTTCCGATTTTGGGGTGGCTCCCAGTGGCACCCCCTCGCTTTGCAGACACTTGGCGTGAGGGGCTGTACATGCCAGACCCCCACCCCAGCAGCTCTGTACTGTGGTGTATTGACGGAGAAGCACTTAGTGTTTGGTGCGGTCGTTGAAAAGTTCCCTGCTCTGCCTGTTTCAGCAGGAGCCGGTTATATGCCAGGCTGGGACTCCTCTGACCCTAGACTGGGGATTTCTTTCGCTCAGGCTGGGACACGGCGGACACCAAACCAGGACGCTTCGTTCTGCCGGCTCTTTCAGACAGCGCCCGCACCTCCGCCGCGGGAGGCGGTGTTTGAAGGCGGGCTCGGCTTGGGGCAGGCGGGAGGCACCGCGCGGAGGTAGGAGCTCACGCCTGTCTCTCCCGTTTCCCCTGCTCTCCAGGCTGCGGAGATGTTGAAGCCCGGCGACCCAGGCGGATCTGCTTTCCTGAAGGTGGATCCCGCCTATCTCCAGCACTGGCAGCAGCTGTTCCCGCAGAGCAGCCAGCTCAAGAGCAGCGGGGCCCTCACCCAGCTCCCGCCGCCGCCCGAGAGAGCGGATCCCTCGGCTGACAGCCTCCGCCAGCGCCCAGCCTCTCTCTCCTCCGCTTCCTCTTCTTCCTCTTCGTCCACCCCATCTTCTTCCACCTCCTCGTGCGCCTCCGCCGCCGCTTCCCTGGCCGGGCTGACCTCGATCTCTGTGGCCCAGATTCCCGCCTTTGGGCCGCTTCCGAGCTCCGAGGCCCCCTCCGGAGCCCCGGCCTCCCTGCAGAGCAAAGACTTGTGCGGCGGGGGCGCCAAGTGCAGCGAGCGGGCTGCGCCCAGGTTTCGATGTACGGCAGAGGAGCTGGACTATTACCTGTATGGACAGCAACGCATGGAGATCATCCCCCTGAACCAGCACACCAGTGACCCCAACAACCGTATGTACCCCTTCATACAGCTACCCTCCCTGCCCAGGGCAAGCCTGACACCTAGAGAGTCCGAAATCAGCCCGCTCACGCCCAAGGTTGGGTAACAGCGACCTTGACCCTGCACCCTCTCGCTCTGCTCCCTGCTCTCTCCTGCTGACAAGCGTCAAATGTCCTGCTCTTCCCCGCCAGTTACAATTAGTCGCATTGCTTGGTAGATCCAGGTTTTAGTCTCATTGCTTGGTAGAACCAGGTTCCATTTCTGTCGAAGACCCTTCTCTGGGAGGCGCCCTTTACAAAACAAGCTTTTCTGGGAGCAAGTTTTTGAGAGAGTGCTTAGGGAAATGAATTCAGAATGCAGATAAGCAACACAGCAATTCACTGCGAAGTGGTTCCTTTTGTTTCTCTTACTTGGTTCCTATATGAAAAGCCAAAATTTGCAGGACGTTATTCTTAGCTCTTTTACAAGCAATCAATTACTCAGCTGCGCTTGGCAGGGGAAACGTTTTCATTTGAAGGGCTGTGGAGAACTTCCTCCCCCCCATATCTCACCTTGGAATATCATTTACCTTTCAGAGCTTGTTAACATCAATCACACCTTGGTAGTTTATTTTTATTTCTATTGAAAAGTGTGACATAGTAATCTAATAGGACACGTTTGTTTTCAAAAGTATAAATGTCCTGTACCGGATTGGATGTCAAACCCAATTTTGTGCATGGGATTTGATAGGCACTTACTCCTGTTATCACCGCAATTATTTTTTGGAGGTAGACCCAAATCATTAAACAGTCCTTGTTGATTTTTAGAAGTTGTTTACACCTACTGTTTGTAGCATTCATAAACATTAAATATATCTTCAATGGCCTCAATAGATCATATTAATTAGAACATGTTAATACTTTCTCGAAGTATTGACCAAATTGACCCATCACATTTATTAACAATAACATGCATTTCGTCTCGATGTAAGTAGAACATATCTTTATCTCGTATGTTTTCTGCGTTGTTCCCAAAAGACTGCTTCTTAAAATATTTTTAAAATATAATTATTCTTTGAACTTTTTTTTAGATAGCCTGTGAAAAATACTCCAAAACACCACAACAGCCCATAAACACATACAAAAGTAAAATGTGGGTTTGTTTAATTTCATTTCAAAGACTGACTCGTTTCGAAAGTTGCCATTAAATGGCACTCTGTTGTGAATTAATTAAATTACATTGATATTAATACTCTTAAAGAGTATGAGGGAAGTTGGTACAAGTTTAGTTCCTTCTTTGCCTTGAAAATGTTTCTGTTTTGGATAGCGGTTTAGTTTTCAACTACTTTTGTGCTTCAATTTTACTCTGTAGCCAAAAGAGTTAGTGTATTTTCTACTCTCCAGTGCAGAAAACCTGATCTCATAAATTACATGCGCTTAATGGAATTTGAAATGCACTTTTAATCGCCAACCAAACTACTCAGACAATACATGTTTAACTTCTCAGAGCAGCTCTGTAAATCTACAAGATAAAGGTTTTAAAAAGAGAAAGAAAGATAAAGTGATTTGGAAGGAACATTTTTAAGGAGTGAGTGGAATAAATAGCACGCTGCAGAGTAGCTGGTGAAGTCTGCAGAGTTTCTTTCCAATCACAGCATTAAAGGTGGATTTGATAAAGAATACATCGATCACAAAGGACGTTTTAAAATGCTCATCTTGTGCCTAACTAGTTTTCACCATGTGAAAGCAAGGGAGAAACGGTGCAAGAATCATTACATTTTGCAGGTCTTCAGTAAACGCAGTCATTTAACTTGTTTAGTAGGCAACTTTTTGCAATTATGTTAGATTTATTATTATTATTTAATACGAAATGTTAAGACTTAGATATGTTTGCTATGTGATTTTGGGCTATATGTTAACAAAAGGGAAATAATACATACTTTATATGGAAGTTACAATAATATGCTCTTCACTTATTAAGGCACAATTCAAAAAGAAAACTGATCATCACTGGGAGAGCTGGTACATACATCATATAATATGAAAGAAAATGTACAGAAATCACAGTACTGTGATCTTTGGTAGAACTGATTTTCAACTAGCTTCACTACTTCCTTAATTCCGTATACTGTAGGTGGCTCTCTGAGGGGGAAGGAGAGTGGTTTGTGGATGAGGTGAGAGGTGATTGATTTTAATTTGAGTTCTAGCTCCAAATAAACCTACCGAATTTCCAAGACTAGCAAAGAGTCACTTAAAAAGCACAGAAGTTGCAATGCTGTTTTTTAAAGAGTTCTGTGCCCGTATGATATCAACAGATTGAGGGCTCGATTTGTTGAAGTAAGTGGATAGTATAACAGAGTAGGGACTGCGGGATCGGGCCTTAATATATGCAGAGATTTCGAAGTAGACATTTTCAGGGTTAGGCGTAGGAACCTTACTAACAGATATTTCTTGGATTTAGTTTTGTTTGCCCTTCTTCCTAAAAATACTGTGAAATTATAAGTCACTGTAGTCATTATTTCTTCTCCAAACGATACTTTAAACATCCTTTCCCCCAACAGTGAAGGATAAACTCCTTCTCCGCCTTAGAGGAATCACAGTTTGGTTTAACATCTTTAGGGAAACGCGGTCTCTTTACTGCGCTGCAGAAAAGAGACTGGTTCAAACTTTTTCCTTGACCTGGTTCAAACTTTTTCCTTGACCTAGGTGCTTTGCAAATAAAACCTCACCCACACGTTTAATATTAATATTGTGGCACAAATCTACAAAAGACCTAGAGTGATGATGAATTCCAAATTCACATGCGCCACTAGCTCAATAGCTCACATATTGTGGCTAATAAATAAATAAATAAAATAAAATTAAATTAAATAAACATTACAAAGTTGCAAATTGCGTGTCAGCATTAATTTTACACGTCTTGGGCTTTGTCACCATTTAAATGCTATTATAATGTGAGGTTCACATTTAATTTATTTGATTTAAAATATTTTTACAGAGAATTATACAATATGGACGATCACAAAGGTGATCGTAGTTTTGACCATTTTGGTTAGTAAAGTTAATACGTCTTTTCAAAATGCGTATTATTTACCCTATAATAGTAAAAAAGAATTACTCTAACAAATAATAAAAACTCTACCTTATCCTACATATTATCCTGCTCAATTATGCTAGTCAATTAATATCCTATCATCAGTCATTTATATGGACTGTTATGACGTTAAAGATAGATACGAAAAAGTTACTCCGCAAACACATGCAGTCGATTTTTAAACATCAGTTGAAAATTGTTGTATTTTTTTAAACGAACTCACAAGGATTGTGGGCTAAATGTCTGTTTTTTTTTTAATTGGGTTATTTTGAGTTAGAAAACCATAATAATCAAACTAATTAGGACCCAAACCTGCAGTCTTTACTCCCATTGAAGGAAATGGGATTCTATTAAAATCAATGGTAATGTTGCCTGAGTAGGAGGCACGCGATTGGGGACAATTATCTGAGTAGCTTTTTATTTAAAAGGAGCAGAATTATTGGGGGAGGAGGGGATGAGGTCCTGGGTTGGGTATTTCAATACCAAGTTTCAGTGTGGGGAAAAGTTGAACTGCCCCGAATACAGCGGCCCCTTGCTCCTGGGAAGAGGCTTTCATAATGGAAAGGCTGAGTCCTCTACCTTAACTGTAACGCACCAACCTGCCGCTGTAATAAATATGTTGTGTAAAACGAATGGGTCACATAAACCAGCAGTCTGCACGCCTCGTACTATTCAATTTCCAGGGAGCTGCGGGTGTATATATAACATGCAGGGAAGTGGATCAGTGTGGGGAGTATTTTCATTTTTGCAGATTGCTGGTAACATGTATGATTTAACTATTTTACATCATTGGTTACCCAGCACCCTTTAACATAGCAGATAGCCATATATTAGATTGAGGTTAGAGAAGGTGGTGACTGTTTATTTAAGGTGATAAAATGGTCCATCAGCAGTAATCTCCATCGATATGTGCCACAAGGAGATGAAGGATGAGGGGACAAGCCACAATTAATTGCCCTACAGTTTTGTGGAAGAGAGTGGAGCCAGTGCAGACCGAGCTTCGATCTCCTCTCCCAGAGCCCATTCATCATCTCTACATTGTATATGGGGGTCTCTCAGGGGCAGGGGTTGGCAAGGTTTATCTACACACAATATTCTCCTAACCTTCTGATACCTGACACTGAAATGTAATTCCTCCATACACTCAGTCGAAGACGGAGAACATCAAAATCCTTCTCCCCGTCCCCGTCCCCGCCCCTCGCCCAGAACACGCTGTTTGTTTTGTTTCCGGCGGTGAGGGTTTTCCAGGAAAAACTGAGAAAACCCTACATCATCCAACGCTGTTCTGCATACAGGAGTCATCTGCCACCCCATAAGGAACCAGTGAGGCGGAGTGATCTCTCTCTGGTCATATAGCGAAGCGATTCAACCGCCCCCCCCCCGCCCCCGAGTGGAAACTGCCCTTTCCGCTTTGGTCTGTGCCTGATGTTTATAGGGGCAAAGCTCTCCCCGCTGGGTGAGAGGGAGTGACTGAGGGTCTTGTTCTTGCAGGTTTGAGAGAAGGGATTTGGGGCTTGTGCAAAGAAAAAAACAACGCACATACTTTCAAAGATCTATCGATCTGCCACCTAGCCACGCGGCTGTAAGTGAGCCCCAAGGCAGGATACCTCCCCCTAGTGCATTGTGTTAGTTTGATGGATCCCGTGGGGCATGTTTACTCCATAAGCCCATTGGAAAGGGGGCAGCTAAGCAGCCATGCCTTCGCCTTGTTCCCGTCCCCGGAGGAGCAGGGAGGCGATGGAGCCGCGCGCCGCCCGGGGGGAGCGTCCCGCGAGGGTGGGGGTGGAGGAGATGGCGCTGTCCGCAAAGTGCCTCCGCAGCAGTAGCGCGTGCCCTGCCTGGCGGCACCTGCTGCGCAGCCCTTGTGCCTGGGCGGCCCCGCGCGCTGAGGAGACAGGCTGCGCAGAACGGCCCCCGCCCCTGGCGGCAGGCAGGAGGGCTGAGCTGGCTTCCAAACCGCCAAGCGAGGGCAATGGAGTTATACAGAGCTGTAGCCATGCGGAGGAGACAACACCAGGGCCCCGGGGTGGGGGGAGCCCTGGGAAGGAGTGGGAGTGAGAAAGCAGAGCCCCCCCCACTGCGGTGCGCACTGGCCTGCATTAAACTTAGCCTGAGTGTAGAGACTTCTGCTGAGGCCAAGCCTGGTTTCATGCACAAAGAAAGAGCGAGAGGACGGCAGCAAGAAACCCCTCTGCTTTGCTGCTGCCGCCACTGTTACCTGTGTGGTCTCTCTGGGACACCATGGAGGGGACTTTAAACTCAGGTGGATTTTTATTTCAGAGAGAATAATAGTGTGAATCCAAGTTCAACAGGCTTGAAAAATCCCCTACACCTCAAAGGGGAGAATTTCCATCTGGTCAAAATCAGACCTCTTAGAGGATTCTAGAGAAGGTAAAAAAATGGTCTCCTTTCCCAGCCAGTGACCAATGAGCCCCTTTCCCCCTCCTACTAATGGCTGAGCTATGGTGGTAACCTGTAAGGAAGCAGGAAAGCCAATCTAAAAGATTCTAGCTCTGTAAATGCATGTGAAATATGTTTTATCTGTCTTGGTGCTGTCTCCTTTGTTGTTGCATATAGTTCTACTCATGGGCATATATAAATATTGATAGGATACTTAGTTTAATACAAATAATTAATACTACTACTACTACTAATTAATAATAAAATAATTTGGCACATAATCCCATAGATAATTAGCTAATCTGACGACAGGAAAAAATGTGTAAAAGAGAAGGAAAAGAGATCACCCCCTATCAAAGAGGAGGGCAAAAAGCTCTTTGGGATGGATTTTGTTTTGGGTTTTTTGCACAAAAGGATCTCCAAGCAATTTACACGCTGTGATGAATTTGTCTTGATAACAGCCCTATGAAGTAGGGACATATTAGTTCCAGTTTATCAGTGAGAAAACTGAGACACAGGGAGATTAAATGGCTTACCTAAGGTCACATAAAAAGTCTTTAGCAGTCAGGAAACCAAAGTGCAGGTCTCCTGTCTCCCAGTTTAGGCCCTTAACCACTAATGGGCATAGACCACCCTTTCTCTCAGGTGTGTATATTATCTATTTACACAGAGAGATAGGGTTAGTATATGATGTATATTTATATGTTGGCAATAACATTTGAAATGATGGGCAATTATACTGGATACCAGCAGACTCCTAGTGAATCATGAAGCACAAGGTCAAAGGCCAAACTTCTTCAATACCAGCAAACTGCAGGTATCCAGCATAACTGCACCTTTGAAACACATTATTGCTGAGATGAAATGTATTTTCTTTCATTTATTGTTACAGCTGGTTATATATAATGTTTATACCATTATGTTGGTTTCTACATGCACCGTCAAGAACTTTCTTCATCCATTCAGCTTTCCTTTTAAATATACAGTGCTGTTGTTATTCACATTAGTGTGCTTTGAGGTTGTGCATGTGTCTTTTGGGGGAAATGATGTGCTCTTTCATTGTGCTTGAGTCTGAGATTTGTACATGTATGTGCGTGGAGTTATATTGCAGACTTTATGGTGTATTCATTTAATGGCAGTTTTTGTATGGGGAAGAATAAATGATAAAAATATTGCACTCCTCCCCAAAGAGCCATAGCAGGCAACTTTACAAATAGATCATTTAATTTTTTTACCTTGCTCCTTCCTTCCTTCCCCTTATTCCTCCCATCAACAGACAGAGTGTGGGAATATAGAATCATAGAATATTAGGGTTGGAAGCGAACTCAGGAGGTCATCTAGTCCTATCCCCTGCTGAAAGCAGGACCAACACCAACTAAATCATCCCAGCCAAGGCTTTGTCAAGCCGGGCCTTAAAAACTTCTAGTGATGGAGATTCTACCACCTCCCTAGGTAACCCACTCCAGTGCTTCACCACCCTCATAGTGAAATAGAGTGAAAAACTGTGAGCTCTCTCCAGAGAGTCTGGCTGCATTCTCGTTTGTTAACTCCAGCATTCTCAGGGAGGTAGTGCTGAATTTTACCAGGAGACATCCAGTTTTGGCTGCGGTCTCCCATTCTTCATCCATTTCCATCAAATCTCTGTTTTCTACTGCCATCTCCTTCAGGCTTTCTTCCTGAATTAGTGCCTGATCGGTAGTCCATTGAAGTCAATGGAAATATTTCCGTTGACTTCAATGAGGCCTGTAATGTCCATTACCATTTGGATCCATTAGGGCCAAAAAGTGGGGCTGGCGCAGTGGTATGTTACTTACTGCCCTGGGTGGCAGCCCTTCTGAAAAGTGCAGGACTGCCATACCATTTACAGAAGGACCAGAAAATCCCTTCTGCATTTACTTTGCACATAGTTTTTTTCTGGAAACTACAGTAGTGCAGTAGAATCCTCATACTTCAGGGCGCAAGTTGATCACAATTGGGGGATAGAAGAAAACTTCCCATTGGTATATTATCAAACAATTTATGTCCACTATATTACACCTTGTTCTGATGTATCCAGCAAGTGACTACTGTGTGAGACAGGATTCTGGTCTAGATGGACCATTAGGCTGTTCCAGATCAGCAATTCTCATGTTCTAGAAATTAAGATTCCTCATCTCCCCTTCTTCCCCCCGTCACTTGAGATTAAGGACTTTTTTCCTCCTCTGAGATGAAGGACTCCACCATGCATTATGGGCTATCTTTAGCTGGCAGGACCAAGTGAGCAGGAGGGGCTGAAAAATATGGTTCTTCAGAGTCTCCTGAGAATCATCAGACAAAAATAAGAGGCACAAAAAGGGAAAGGGCAAGTACAATAGCAATGCACCCTAAGCAAGGTAAAATATGTATTCATGGGCTTCCACTTCTTATAAACTAGGAAACTTGCTTGGATTGTATTTTAATTAAATAAAGTCCTCCAAAGTTACATATTTTTAAGCATTTGACTAAAAGCATGAATGATTCAGATCTTGCTTAGCATGAATGACAGACTTACAATGAACTGCCAGCACCCCTCCCTTTTACTCTCTAGCCAGCACAGACTCTCTAGCCAGCCCAGTTTCAGAAAATATCCAGCTTTTGAGTCTTTCAGCCTTAACAGTAATGAAAGGGAAGAAGTACATCAGGAAGAGAAGATCCTGCAAATGCCAAACATCAGCTATTACTGTTCCCTGGGGGTAGTTGGTGGAAAGGGAACAGCAGTACCCTTTGCTAGCTGGTGAAAAATAATCTTCTCCTGGGGCCAAGTGACAGTGACATGGCATCCATTTATATTTTTCTTCAAATTTCCAATCTCTGTTTCTTGGAGATAGAGAGTGCTAAAAGGTTGTTTTCGTGCTACTAATCCACATCTATAGTCAAATACAAAATACAATGCATAAATCAGGGGAGGTTCTAACAGGTGTGTGTGCGTGCGCATGAACGTGTGAAAAATGATATGTACCTGGTGGCAGGGTACAGGGAGCTGACACTGGAGTTACCTGCACAGAGTCAAGAAGATGCCTTGGCTTCATTTATTGAAGTTGTTTTGCAGACATCGTGTCTCCAAGAGGACCGTTAATAACCAGGATGCTGGGAGAAGGTTACACATCTAAAAGATCATCAAGCAGGGTACAAATTATTCATAGTTCAACGGTCTGCTCTGGGTGCTAACTGAGATCTTGGTTAGCCATCTTTTCCTTAAATCTGAGACTTTCTTACAGAATTTTTTTTTGTAGATTACATTATGAGAAATCAGATTTTTTTTTAAAAAGAGTACTTAATTGACAGTTGTGTCTTTTTTGCCATTTGGGGCCTGGTCCAGTATACTTTCACATATCAAACTCCAGTTGCAATGTACATTTTGGTATGCAAGAAATGCAGGATTGGGGTGATCATAATCATTCCTTGACTATTAGGTTTCTGGGGGAAGAGGGAGGTAGGATGTTGTGATATTTTTCTCTACTTTCCAAATAAGCTTTGAAAATACAAACATGGATTTGCTAAGCTTTGTTATCTAGATGTGTGTTTGCTTTTGGGAATTGGTATGGAGAGTGTTTGCTACATAATAGCCTCTCTCAAGACAGTGAGTAACAAATTCTAAATTTTCTGTGAGAAAGAGAGACAATGAATTTATCTGATATCATGAGACATTTTCTTGTATAAAATATATTTTCCTGTGAACTTTTACCTTTTTATTAAAAATAAAAAGTAATTGACAAAAATCAGGTACAAATATTTTAGCTTACACACAGTTTTGGTATGGGTTTTAAATGAAGTTTCATAAACAAATAAGTTATAATGATATATTGAAGTAAAACATGTTCTAATAAAAGAAACCCTGCATAATATTTTTATATTTATAAAACATATTTCACATCAAAGGATCTCAAAGTTCTTTAAAAATTCTGGGCCATATTTTGGCTGTGAGGAAATGAAAGGTGTGCAAATAGGCCCATAGGAGTAGTCAACATAGAAGGGGGAAATGAACGTCAGTAGCACAAATCACATAGTTTGAAAAAGGTGCTGGGTAGGGAAGGGAGTGGTTGAGGGACGGATGTGTATGTGGCATCATCTCCTGGCATATCTGTGGGAAACTATTTGCCACTTTAATGTTGACTATCAGAACTAACTCCTGTGGGTTCCTGCGTCATGCTGTCAAACCCCCTTGGGTGAGGGAGTGGCCTTAACGTGGGTGGGGAAGACATAGCAGCATACATCAAGATTTCCACATGGATTTTGCGATATCTACACATTTTGAAAACCATTCCCTTTGCTCCCATTTATCGTCCTGCAAAACTCACTTTCAGATTGCATGATGAATTAGGAATTTCATGAGATGAAACAAAGAGTTGACTGTGCAATCCCACCTCCGCCCTGTGCTTCTTCCACAAGAGTTAAGTGATACAGACTTCTCTCTCTATAGAATTACTTAACTGAAGCCACTTCTCTGGTGGAGGACAGCAGTGAACTGGCACAGGACATATTTGTAGAGGATATAGAAATTTGCTTAAGGACACAGAGAATCCTTCCAGGATTGTTTAGGGACAAATGTTCAAGGGTGTTTCATATTAGCCTTCATTTGCCATTCAGTAACTCTTGCAAGTTTCTCAGCTTATCACTTGCATGTGTTAGGATTTACATGTGGACAATAGATGATAATGCTCAAAAATATGGGCAATTAAAAGTATGTGCAAGAATTTGTGAATGCACAAAGAGAGGCTGTATTTTGAAAATGTAACCCTTAATGTCCATGCAGAGTAGACAGAAGGGTTTTTTTAAGGTTTCATCTGAAAGACTCCAACATAATAAACGGCATGGAACTACTCAATTCATCTACCTTGGAAGGAAGAAGGATTGAGTCAGTCCTGCTGGGATTTGAACCTGTGGTTCCAGGGAGTCTAGTTATTCCAAATCTGTGGGTTAGACCACTAAACCTCAGGCCCTCTGGTGAATAGTTTGCATTATTTTTATAAGAATGCATGTGGCTAATGTAAAATTATTAGGGGAAGAACCACAAATTGCTATGTGAATACAGTAGTATAATTATTGCTTTTTGTTTGTATTTCTGGAATAGATTCATATAAAAACTTTAATTATGCTACAAGATGTAAAATGTGCCGAGGACAGTAACATAGTTCAATACATTTATTATTACATTAACTCAATGTATCTCCAGAGAAACGGATTTTCTGAGCATGAAACATTTTCCTGGAAGTTGAGCATTCGTGGCATATGTAAAAATGTGTAATGGAAACACTTTTCCAAAATGTTCTTTGCTTATAAAAGAAAATCCCAGACAGATCTTCCCAAAATATAGAACCATCATTAATAGTGGTAGTTAGTGTAATCAGTATTTTAACACAGTGGTCTTTTTGTTAGGAACTGGTTGCATTACCAAACATGGTCTTCTTATCATCATCCTCATCTGCTATAGTAGACATTAAACATGTATAATTGTACAATAAAACAATGTTCTTAAAATTGTTTTGTGGTATCTGGGAAAGGTCAGATTGAATTGTAAGAAAGCAAATGAATAAGATTTCATAAATATAATTTATCATTGAGAGTTTTCCTTTATTTCTTTGTATTAAATAAGCATACGTGCATGCACATGGTACTGTGGAACTAGAGCTAATATTTTGTAAGAAATAAGGATCAAATTAAATTCCATTCCAATAACACCCCTGAACTGAGCTGTAGCAAAATGAAGGCGGGGGTGGAGGTGGGGGTAGAGAGATCTTCAAAAATCATGAATGAGATATAAAATTGAAGCATATTACTAACTCCTTCATCACAGGAGGCAGATGGTTTAAAACAACCTTTGTATTAATCAAAAAAACCTAATTGTAGAAACTCTGTCCCAATGAGTGAGGCTTGGCAGGTCAATGAACACACTGTGCTTGCAGAATGTCTGCAGAGCTTCTGCTGAGGCTCTCACATTTCTCTTTCAAGGGCTTTGGTGCGGTTAGGAGAAGGGAATAAGCAATGTGCAAAAGTATATGTGTGTTTAGATGTCTTTAAATGGATCAAAAGATGGAGGAATGTATGTATGTGTTCTTGTCTGTGGTGGAGATGATGGTAGTAGCCTGACGACACCAAGTTAATTACTCTTTTTCCTGTTTGCCTCACAGGATGTGACATGTGTGCTGATAACCGCAATGGTGAGTGCCCCATGCATGGGCCACTTCACTCTCTGCGCCGCCTAGTGGGCACTAGTAGTGCTGCAGCCGCAGCACCTCCACCTGAGATCCCTGAATGGCTCAGGGACCTCCCCCGGGAAGTGTGTCTGTGTACCAGTACTGTACCTGGTCTGGCCTATGGCATCTGCGCTGCGCAGAGGATCCAGCAAGGCACCTGGATTGGGCCTTTCCAGGGAGTTGTCCTTCTGCCAGAGAAGGTTCAAACGGGAGCCATCAGGAACACGCAGCACCTCTGGGAAGTAAGTCATCTTCTTTCTATTCCTGATAGAAGTTTGATTTTCTCAAAGTCTATATCAAGTGTCATTGTATGTAGGACATACAGTTTAGTTCCTTTGTACATAATGGCTAGATTGATCTGACCCCAAAGCCTCCACAATGGATTTAAATGTGTAATCAGTAATATATGCCTGAAAGACTTGCCTACACTTTCTACAACTGAGGGTACCATTGGCAAACTAATAGGAACCTTAGAACTGCACCTAGTTTGCATAAAAAAGGGGCAGATTGCTGCACATTCTCGTATCTTTAATATGGAGATATGGTTTGAGGCGGCCATAGTCCCAACATACAGTGCTTCTTTCATCTTTAGCCAAGTGGCTGCAGCCCAGGGAGATGACTGGTGCCAATATGTGTTGCTCCATCTTGATTTGAGTGGAGGGCACTCAGTTTGAGATGGCACATTGCATGCTCAGACCAGTCATCTTTGTGGCCTGGAAATGTGATGGGACTCATAGTTCCTGTTTGTTACACTCCCATGTTAAAGATGAGGGTATTCACCAACACTTAGAACTCTGGGCCACATTTGGCTAGTGTGCTTAGTTTTGACCATCCCTCCTGTGGTACTGTAGGCAGCATCCTTGCTTAGAATCCAGGTTTAGTTTTTTGTTTGGCAATTCCTTCTTAGTAGCTATCCTCTTGAAAGGAGTAATGCAATGCTATTTGGCAGTAGACACTGACGATCAGTGTAAAGGCATTTTAGGATTTGGAAGCTTGGTGTAGTTCGGATGAGTGTTGGCTGTAGATTCCAGGTTGGTTTAAGAAATCGTAAAATCTATATTGCACTTGGTCTTACAGGCGCTTCCCCAGTCACTATTCTACTATAACTCAGGGTTTGCCAGCGCAGAACCATTTGAGGAATCCCTATTTTCAGAAGTTTAACATTGAGCTGTACAAATGATCTTCAAGTTGAAAGCTAGCGTCTGTATTATGCTAGTCAGGAAGCTATAATTTGATTGTGTCGAGCAGTTTTGCATTTTGGTAAGTTAGTTAAAAAAAAGAAAAGAAAACAAAGTGTGCTGATTTTAGACAGAGCTTTAACAATAAACAGCTAACAAAAGTATCCTCTTCCCTCCCTCATCATGTCCCAGTATTTATTAAATTAAGTGTCTATTATAAAAAGAGGAATGGCATTCTGACCTCCCTATCCTTTTGCCACTCATTTCTCCTTAATTCATAACATACTTTCTGGGGTATTTTTGTCCCTTGAATTTTAAAAACAGTTTTGTTTTGTGCTGGAAAATGTCAGGCCTGATTCTGTAAATCCTCTGTGGAAAGAACTCCCACTGAAATCAAGGGGAGTGATATCTGCGGAGAGTTGGTAGGATTGTGTCAATCGTCCAGAAGAGGAGGAAGTATTTGTGAAATCAGTGGCTCCAACCCTGCACCTAAACAAGCAAAATCATCATTGTTAACTTGCTGAGATAGTGAAGTTAGAGAAGTGTTTTCTAGTTAGGGACCTGATCCAAAGCCCACTGAAGAGAATGTGAGTCTTTCCATTGACTTCAGTGAGCGCTGCATTAATCTCCAAGTGTATTTATAACTGTCATTAGGATTTTTACTAGATGTTTGGTGTTATGAATTCAAACATGTAAATGTGTACTGTATTCATTCACAGCAGACCTGTAAGCTCTTTGAGTCAGGGCCGTCATTTGTTATGTGTTTGTACAGCAACTAGCAGCACTATCATAGATGACTTGGGTTCCTGAATGCTACCACAATACAAATAAATGATTATATACCCCAGGCCCTTTTCTACAGTTCTTACAAAGCCTGCCATTGAGGCCAGTGAGAGTTTCACATAAAGGCTGAAAGATCAGCCCCAACAAGTTTCAAAATGCATTGGGTGAAATTCTGGCCTTATTGAAGTCAATGGGAGTTTTCCCAATGACTTCAGTGGGGTCAGAATTTCACCTATTTTGCATATTGGGCCAGATCCTGTTCCAGTTGAAGTAAATTGCAAAACTCCTATTGACTTTTATGGGAGCACATTTAGGCACATTATTCATACTCATTTATAGAGCATACACTGTATTATTGCAACAGGACTTGATACTATTTCTGACATGGTGTTTGTGGTTTATATTGTCTTAAACTGAAGAATATGAAATAATAAAATTTAGGGGGTCAGCTTTTCAACTTCTGTTAATAATCACAGTTCAAATGAAGTCACTAGAGTTAAGATATTTTACACAGTTGAGATGTCAGCCCTATATATTTACATAATTAATTTTTTCCCAATATTTTGATTCATTAGTTAGACTCTGGTCACTTTTTATGTAAGTAAAGTTTTAAATATTGACAACTTTTTTCAAGGTGACCATTTTTTAGCCTATTTCAAGTTCACTTAAATATAGTGGTTTTGAAAGGTCAACTGAAATGTGCATGTTACTGTGTCCTCTGATAGAGACACTGACAAGAGACAGTGTGGGGAGGGAAACAGAGAGGAAATGGAAAAATATTTAGTGAAAACCAGAGAGCAATGGGAGGCGTAGGGAGGGGAGAGCAGAGAGCACAACAGAAAAAAAATGAAAAAATAAAAACTGTATTGATGTAAATCCCAAATACTGTCCAGTTATGAGTATCACCTGAGCTTTGTGCTGGTTTGTTCTTTTATCCCAAGCAATTTGTGCAGGCTTCTTTTATGGCAGAAAAATGGTGTTTGTGTGCGCACGTGTTTGTGTGCACTCGTGTGTTTTGACAAATCGTGGAAAGAAAAATAGGTTGGCGCGGGGAGACTTATGAACTCAGACTATTTCTGCAAACTCAAATAGAAAATCCAAGGATCACAAAACCTCCAAGTTTTGGCCATTCTTCGTTTATTTTGACCCTCAAAATGGTAGTTTTAATTTTCTGAATACTGATGTTTACTAAAGAGCGAATATAGCAAAGGAAGGAGACTAGGAGGAGATTGCAGTTTTACAAAGTGATTTCTGTGAATAAATGAAGAAATATAATGTGTTTGAATAATCTATATACTTTTAGTATATCTCATATAATGTAGATAAAATCAAATAATAAAAATTATTTATTATATTATAATAAAAATTAAAGGATCATCATTGTCCTTTTATAAAATCATGGCTGTAGTTAATTCCCTTCCATCTCCCTTTTAAAATCAGATTCAAATGTAAAAGTGACTACAGATGAGTATTCAGTATTAAAGTCCTGACGGATCTTAGTGAGGTAAATATCTTTTTTTTTTTTTTTTCAGTACTCTAAATAGATTTCTAATATTTTTTTTCTCCTTTGCATTGCAAAGTTAAGTTGATGGATTTTTGTTTCACTTTACAGCTCTTTATTGTTTTCAGTGTGTGCTAAATAAACTGAAGAGCTATTCCAAAAACAATTAAGCATAGATGCAGATTTGGTGCTTTTTTATTTCCTTTGCTGTGGCAAACATCAGAATCATTGCATTTGACTTATGGTTCAAAACTATGGAAATATTTTTTGGTCTGTCTGCATGAGTGCTCCCACAATGCAGTCAGTGTTTGCTTTATATGTAATCCATATAGCTCAATGTACAGCAATTCAGAGTAAATTAAATACCATTCCATTACCTCACAACATGTCTTGACACCTAGGGGTGTTCATTGGAAATTATAGAGTTCTTTAGCAATTAGTCAAGATAATTTTTTATAGCCTACAGTAAGATCAGATCTTCAGAAAGCCAAAAATATTAGTCATTTTGGTTGTGGTTGTTTCTCTTCCCTGTCCACATTCTCTTCCCCCTCGCCCCCCTCCTGCCCTTTGGCCCACTTCAATCTAGATACAATAAACTCTGATTTGTTTAAAAGGAAAACAGTACTGGGTGTATTAAGTAAACATTCTCTTTGGTAATACAGGCATTTATTCCAACAGTACTTGATAACTTCTCTGATCTTTTTTTTTTTCATTTTGAAGTAATGGGGAAAATCCTCTTCTAATGTTATTGAAAAGAAAACAGAGACTTTCTCAGCAATTAGGTCTTATTGATGAGAATGAGATAATTTTCCCTTAATGTGTTTTCTAATAAAGAAGTGAAAAGGCACACTTGATTCTAACATATATGAAAACATTATCTCAATTATTAATGTGTCCTTATTCCCTAGAGATAAATTAATCTAGTTGCACATGGTTTCCCCTTTCTGTTTAACATCAGAATTTAATAAGACTAGACTTAAGGAATGCATACGGGATACACTTAAAATTCTATTGGAATAAAATACAGAAGTTTTAGGAGTTAAAGTTTTTCAGACTCCATAAATCCGAGAAAGAACTGAATGATAAATGGATCTCTTCCTCAAAAATATTTAATAGAAGAACCATTTTGATCACTTAGCTGAAGCAAAGTTTTACTGCAATTGCAGAGATAGCTATATTGAAGGATTGAATCTCATAGTTGCCTTTTCCTCTTTATACTGGTAACATTTTGCCTTTGTCAGTGTTATATGTTGGAAATCAGTTAAATAATTGTTCTTGAGATATTCAAGGGTATATCAACTATATTGTTACACTTCATTGTGGTTTGATTTTATGTCATAATTTTAGATGTAGTTTAAAATTTTGCTTGTATGTGTAGATCTTACCTTTTATATCTATTTTTTATTTAAAGAGGTGAATAAAAATACACACATAAAATGAGATTTATTAATAATTGCAAAATGCTAATTCTGTTTTGCCCTAAAGATCGACGGCATTAATTGGCACTAGTATAAGGACAAATCCTCCTGTCCTTTCAATGTGGTACCATGTGTCTGGGTGTTGTGCTCCCTTTGAAGTCAATGAGAATTTTGCCATGGACTTCAGTGAGAGCAAGATAAGGAAGTATAATGAGACATACATTAGCCAGACCCCATACTGTACACATTTGTATGTATTCATCTATAGAAAGAATTATTACCTTTAAATTAAGAACTCATTCAAATTATAGTGATACATATGCATTCATGTTCTCAAAGTCATAGTTTTGGCCTAAATTAGCCTGATATAGCAAAAGCGCTAGGGGATAGAATTATGCCATAGTTCTATTAAAGTGAAAATTATGTTTCTCAGCAATCCATCATCTGATATTCTAGAGGGCTTGTCAGCTCTGTTTCAAATATGTCATGTTCATGAAATTCAAATAATTTTGCCCTCAAAATAAACCTTAGTAATGTTACTATGATGTCTTAAATTATGCAGAGTAACAGCTGGTGCTGCTGTTTTTGTTTTGCCTCATATGATTGTAAGATGTCTTTTTTTTAAAGGTAAACTGTGTTTTTATCATATATATATTAAAACCATCTTCTGTGTATTGGAAATATTGCTAGTATTGTGTTTAGTAACTCAGCTAGCTAGAAGTTCAGTAAGATCACATTCAGGGTCACAGCATATTTAATTTATGATAATTGCACTAAGCTGCTATAAAGCAGCTTGTTCCAGTCAGTTTTTCATGATCATTTACTATCATGTTTCTTCCAGTATCTTTAGTAATTTATAGATTCCTTACTGAAGAGTTTAAATCCAAAACTATATCTGAAATTACTTTGATTTCAAATATAAAAGCTTATCTTAGCTTATGTTTAACATAGTTTCCTTTAATCAGACAATTAAATTTAGCCCATTTGATGTTTCTCATTAGGATCATCTTACCTGTTTGTTATGAGTCATTCATACCTCTGTCTTCAATGTATTTATTTGATTGATGTACTGTACTTATTATATCTCTAAGCACACAAATCTAAAAACACATATAGCAAAAAAGTAATTTAACTTGCGGTAGGTCCCAATCCTGCTCCCACTGAAGAGAATGTGAGCTTTGCAAAACCCTTGAATAGCAGTCATGCACGTATCAGTTATGCACATGTCCTCCATATTTGGAGAAAATCTAGTTTTTAAGGCATACAAGCACTCCTAATTTATGGTGCCATTAACTGTGAATTATTTCTATTCACTTCTGATTAAATGTGAATAAAGGTAGCACTTTAATGATGTGTATGGATACCCTAAATATATTGTATACCTGATACCAATAATATATTGGTGATAGATACCGTTAAAAAATCCATTGTGCCTAAATGCAGAACAAATTTTTCAGTATGGAAAAGATGTTCAGTATTTCATAGAATTATCTTGATCGTTTCTTTATACCTTTTATCCTCTCAGATTTCATGACATCAGATGTGTATTGACAAAAAATACAGACTCTTGAATAACTACTTAACATAAAAGCTGGAAAATCCAGTCTAACATACACTTTCCATCTAAGCATTTGCCACCTTTTTCAGATAAGTTACAGAATTCCATTATCCAAATTGTTACACATGTGTGACAGAGGTTGACCTTTAGTCATGTCAATCCTTTTTGTGTAGGCCTCAGGCTCCAGCCTAATGGCTCAAAGCCTGATTTACTCACTGTAATAAGGGCAGGAGGTCGAGCAATTGTCAGCTTGCCTGCTCGTACTCTTCTCAGAGCCTGGTTGAAGGCTGTTAACACAAAGCTTTTCAAAGTGAATTTACAACCTCCACCACTGACAGAGGCCAATCAGTACACCATAAATGTCAGGTTAGTGAGATTGAGCAGTAAGTAAAGTACTGACAGCACACTATTGGCTGAAATCAATTGCTCAAGGTTTAACTGAAAATAGCCATCTATGTATAAGTACATTTGTGGAACCAAGTTAAGTATGCAGAACAAGTTTCAGGTGGATTTCATAGAGTTACCTGTTAATAATAGCACATGGCACTGGGCTTTGCATTTGTGCAGTTTTAGTATTAACATTGCTTGTGCTTATATGATTCGTGATCTGAAAGTTTGTGCACTGGAGCTGGTGCTTAGTTACAGAAGTGAGGTAGCATGTTACTGTATGGAAAAAAGAAAAAGAAAAGCAAAATGTCGGTACAGGGAAAACTAGGGACATTTTAATGATACTGATTCATTAAAGATTAAAAAATTTCAACTTTAAGTGATTCATGAAAATTCCAAAACTTTCCCAAAGGTTCATTCACAAGGAAACTGTGGCTTTTTTTATTGTTCCTGTTGTTCTGTAATGCAAAACTATAGTAGAAGTTACTAATGAGTGATTGTGTCCTGATGGTCTGAATATCCATGAGATGTAGTTACCTACAAGACTGAATGTTTTTATCATTTTGTGTAATGACAGTTTCGACAAGAATTCATTTAGCTCTGAAGGCATCAGCATTAAAATGTAAGAATCCATTAAAATGCTGTATGCAAGGATTTATAAATTAGGCAATTTCCTTGATTATTGCAATCATTTACAAAATTGATTGTCCCAGTGTGGTATAGGCAGGTTGCAGCAATGAGCATTGACAACAGGCATGTCCTCTAATATCTATAGTCATTGTTCACTAAAATAGGACGCCTCTCTACTATGAGATTGTTTTCCATCTCAAGGTCAATTATGCATTGAAATAAGGCTACTAACCTATAAGACCACACATCTTTAAAGGAGACCCACATAAGACGGCATGCTATTTATAGTCTGCAATGATAGCGAGAAAGCTTTTTTTCCCCTTTCACATGTAATTTGTTTGCTGCTGATCTAGACGTTCATTGGAGTCTATAGTGCATATTCTCTGTGTGATCCATTATTGAAAGGTAAATAATTTTTGCAAATTGCAGCTGTATATATTTATTTGATTGAAGATATAAAAGTCAATAATGTGTTTTATTTGTTGCTTCTTAAAGTTCTAATTAACCAATAGATATACTGTATAGTAACTTGATTGGGTCAATTATTTCTAGAAGACATAATAAAGACATTATGTCACAATGAGAGTACACCCTTGAAGTAAGTTTTCCTATACCAGAACAAATACAATAAATCTACTAAGTGTTTAACCATTAACCACAAAAACCGTAATGTTCTCTGTATGTGTGAAAAATCAGAAATATACCTGATAAAAATATCTGGACACTGTCACCTTAACAGACATTATTTCACATTATTGTTGAAAAATGTAGATTATGTTCAGGCAAACATAGTTGGCAACAAAGTAGCTCGTGTCAGGCCACATGCTGATTGTGCTCATATAGGGTCAAATCCTGCAGTCCTTAGTCAGTTCTTGCTTAGGCAAAACTCTCATTGGTGCCTTAGTTGGGTTTTCAGGACAGAGTGAATACCATACAGCAGTGTTTTACTCACTGTTTTAAAATCAGCATTTTTCCAAGATAAGAAGCCAGCATTTTCTCTGAGAAGCACTACAGAACCTCTAGGTTGTATCTCAGTGTACACCCAGCACTGGTTTGATAAGATTAGGACAAAATTACCTTAAAAGCACCCTGATTATGGATACGCTGTAGTTTGACCTAAGGCCAACATTTTAGTTTGGAAAAAAGACTGTATTTTCAGTGGCTGCATAATAATACATTGTGTTTAATTAGATAAACATCTGCATCAAAAATACATTTTTCTCTTTTTAGTGTTTTGTAAAAATCTATAACACATTTGTTTCTGGTGTGTATTACATTGCATATTTATTACACAGATTTGGCAAAATGGGCACATAACAGGCAATAATTTAACTGTAATTCAGCTAGGTGTTACTAGTGTAGAGCATATCTATCTATCTATCTATCAAATATGTGTGCGTGTGCGTGTATGTGTGTGTGTGTGTGTGTGTGTATATATATATATGTCTCAACAGTTTTGGTTTCAGTTATGCAACTGTAAAGCAGAGCTGAGTCAGTTTATCAGGCATTAATTGTCATGGAGACTTTACTATATCAACAGAAGAAATTTGAGACCACTATTTATTATACTGTATATTTATTATAAAGCAATGACATTGGGAAATAAAATAATGCTTATTCAAATTAAAAATCTTTTAAAACAAACTAATAACAGTATTGAATTTTATTTTATGTAAAATAAATAAATATAGGGTTAAATATATTCAGCCAATCTAATGTACTGATTAAGTCAAAATCCTTGAATGATTTTTAATTTGATTATATATATAATTTTTTATTTTCTGCCTGCAGTTATGTCAGAGGGTCATTTGTGGAGATGAGGATATTAATGTTTGTTGGTGTTGCCACAAAGATTTTTAGAGCAATATGGTTTGTAGCAGATATTCCTTCATAGGGCACCATTATGTCTGGCAGTCTTAAAAGTGGAGTCTTTCGTTTGCTATTTTTTAAAAATGTCTTTTTTATATATGCCTGAGGTTTCTGTTGTTTTTAGATTGGCTTCAATTATGTCCACATGACTTTGTCCTACTACTCCCATGGGAGAAGTGTATATGTGGCAGATATGTATATTTGATTATTTAGGAATAAATTATTGGGGCTCAGGCACATTTCTTGCTTGCATGATTGGTTGCTGATAAACTCATTCCCCGACTGGGAGATGCCAAGTCTTGTTTGCATCACAAAGATCTGTTTGGATGACTCTGCTGGCCTCGTGTTGGTTCATCTTCTCATGGTCAGCATGAGGACAGAAAGAGTAAGATAAACAAGGTGACTATGCTTGTTCAATTCTCTGATGCCAGGTTAGGAAATACCCAGTATATGTTACACATGAGTTTCAGGATTTAGGAATTCTGGTCACCTGCTACTTATCAAACTTCCTTTATTAGTTCTGAGTTGGGGGTGAAATTGGCGTCCTCTAGACTTGTTCTAGGTGAATTCAGTGTCCATAAGGATAATGGACCAAATTTACTGTTGACCTCAGTGTTGCAGCTCCATTGAAGCCGAAGGAGCTCTGGCTGTTTACACCAGTGGTGAATTTGGATTCTTGAATGTATAGCTTCTGTAGTAAACACAGGATACCCTGGGTGGTTTATTACTCAAATCACACCAGTTGGCACACTGATTCTGACTTTTGGGATGGTATTGTAAATAAGGGATTAACTCCAATTAAAACTTTTGTTATGGTGAGATCATAATCTCTAGGTGAGATTAATACCTTATGCTCAAAATAGAGTTGTGTGGAACATTTTTAACAATCTGTTTTCCATGAGTATGACACTGTGGCATCTACATGTCTTCTCCTTTTGCATTATCCTCATAGATTATTCTGGTTTTCAGAGACAGCCTGTGACAAATGAAGGCAAAAGTTGGATTATCAGTTGTAGACTGAGCACAATTCATTGTGTCATAGGGAATGTCTGTGTTCCTACGGTTCGACACTGGTTAAGGCAGAGAAGTTATTACACCTCAGCTATTGAATCTGTGAAAACCTGTTCAGTGGAACTACTCCTTCCCACCCCATCCTTCTATGTATCTTCAGAAGAATACAAATTAGGAGATCATCTGTAATTCAGTGATGCAATATCATACCTCTGATAGTGATGCTGCACTGAAGGAAGGTAGGTAAAAAGACCCATAGAATTCTGGGCATAGCTGGCTCTAGTGAATGTTGTAATTCTGGGGAAACCTTCTATTTATCCATATTTGAGCTTAGGTCTAACTCCCGCCGCACTGTGGTGAAATCTTTAACAAATATATTGACAGCACAAAACATAAGGCCTTAATTTTTTTCAAAGTACTTAGTATTTGCAGTTAATTTAATTTGAATTATGTCACCTCTGTATGAATGACTCATGTACTTATTATTATCTGCTTTGTATTCTAAAGTATGGTGAATGAGAGCTAATGTTCTAAACATGGTTTTGATAGTGTTGAAATGTTTTCATAACAGGGATAGCTGTTTTATATCTTGACCACATCTGCTGCAAGCCAAGTTCAGAATTAGCAGATGACATTGAAGCAGTTTCTCAAAACATTTGCCAAGGCAGGTAATGGTAGCAGGCAGTATTGACTTTTGAGTTGACAAAGAATGTTAACTTTTGAGGGAATATGCATACACAATTCAATAGTTATGTGGAAACATATTCCAAAAAGTCCATTATTTATTACTTAGTGCTGCAGTAAGCTTTTTGGGCAGCTATACCAGTACGCTTGACTAAGACCTCAGCCGTGCCTGCCAGCAGCATCCTCATCCCTTCAGACAGCGAGCTACTCCTTCTACCTTTCTTTAAATCCCAATACCACAAATTACTGAGTACCACAAAGGGGATGTTCAGCACCTTGCGGGATGGGACCTTTAATGATGAAGTTGAGGGCTAGTCTCTGTGTTGGGTCCCAATGTATTTTTACTGCTGCCTCTCATTCCCTGGTTTGTGGTCTAACACATGAGGGCTTGGTATGTTCCAGATCTCTGGGCATGTAAAAATGCATTGAACAGGAGGTGGAGGCTGCTCAGTTTCCACTGCAGTTTTAGTGCAAACATAATTGAATGGGAGGTGAACAGTAGTACTCAGCATCAAGTCTCAGCCTCAATTTCATCACCAAGATGTTCAGGAAAGGGAGGTTGTTGCAGGGGTGAGATATAAGGGGTTGCCAGGCACTTATTATTGGATAGTGCTGGAAGTAACCCTGTCTATACTATACTGTATGTACAAGTGGTTGGGAACCACTGCATTGCAGCCATATTCAGAAAGGGATATTGTAAGTACTCCCTCTCAAGGGGCACAAGCATTAGAAATGTGCTGGTTAGAAACATACACATCAATAAACGGTGATTTAAAAATTCAGCAGGCTTTTAAAGCTTTGGCCCCACCTGCCTCACAGATTCACACATTGGGGCCTGGCTGGGCTGGATTTGCCAAAAGTTTTTCTGAATGGATGCCATGGGTTAAATGCCTTTTCTGACCAATCATGGCTTGGAATTGTGTCAGCCTGTGTCTTCAATTGCACCTCTTGCTCCAATTGCTTCCTCTTATTAGCCAGGATGGAGTTGCCCTGCCTTCCCCCTCTCCCTTTTTTAGGCTAACCTAGAGGAGGAGCAAAGGGCCTTTTACGCTCTCCATCTGCTTCAACAAGGTTTTCCTACCCCTATAACTACGTGCTGGAGAAGGGATAAGAACAAGTGGTCTGACCTTGTCCTCAGGATATTATATTGGCGCTTAATTGCTTAATGTATGTTGTTGTTGCTTTTGGCTGACTAGACAGTGCATTCTCTTATTTGTTTGGTTCAAGCCAGAATCACATTCAGGTTTCCACACATGACATGACATATTGGAACAACTTCAGGGGCGGACATAGTCTTTGCAGGGGGGTGAATTTGTTCAGCTGTTTGGGCAGACAATAACTAAGAAAGGGTATGTAACTCCCAGAATTGCAGGATTCAGTGTGTAGCTGGGACTGAGAAATTAATCAACACAGACTGCCTGGGCTCTGGCTCAATGGTAGCTCTAACCCTGTATAAAGGTGGCGCATGGCTTGGTGCAAGCCACGGGCCCAGGTCTGGGTGGGCCTGACAGTACTTCTGGCAGAGTAGCTGTTTGACCTTGGGGTCTGCCAATCACAACAAAGGGTAGCTCATAGTCAGGCTAAGCAGCTACAGGCTAAGCAGCACCCTTTGCTGCAAAACTACATTCTTTTCTTTTCTTTTCTTTTCTTTTCTTTTCTTTTCTTTTCTTTCATAAAGTGTTAGACTTCATGCCACATATTACCTCCAGATCGTCAGGTGGCTTTTGGGGTAACCCCTAGGCAATGGTGCCTTGAGAATTTTAGCCTACTGTGTGCAGATTTCCTTATTTCCCAAGACCGTAGGCAGAGCAACAATTTTCCAGAATCTCCTTTGTTAAACCAAACCATAATTACATTGCATCCTTTTTAGGATACAGCAATTATTTATCATGTTGTATTAGTAGTTTAAGGACTTACTGGTCTCAGTGTGCTCCTTTATTCAGAGCTAATGTTTCTTCCACATGTTAACTTTTCACTTCATCCCTCTTGAATCTCATAGATCCACCTCCTGCTTTTTTCAGTTTACTCATCCCAGTTCCAGGGCCCCTATGTTATATCAGAGCTGTCTTAATGGCTCGGAATAGTTGGCCATGTCTCTCACAGGAGTCCATTAATCCCAATTATGAAATGACAAGCGTACTTGCTAAAGTGCAACATGAGGCTTTCTTTCACTTTCTAAGGTACAGCACAATGTTTTCATAGTGTATCTAGCCATAGATATGTGCTGCAGGAAAACTGCACCTTCCACGACTGCATTTAGCTTTCAAATGATCTGTCTTAGCGGAGTAGCAGTTAAGTTGGAACAGTTCCATGCTGTGATAATTTATTATTAGAATCAGCCTAGCTGGAGAAATCACAAACCACCATGCTGTTTAATTATTTTTTTAGTTGTATTCTATTAATAATGCTTTGTGTGACCCTGAAACCAGGTACACTCATGCCATGTGATCCCTAAAATGAGGGTACTCACCCTGGGACTTGTTTTTACTTGAAAGGGGACATACTTTATTTATAAACTGTACAGTTTACACCCTGCTCTTCATGATACCCATTAGTAGCTCTAGCCCTATAATCCTCATGCCTACTGGGAAGCAGGAGTCCAGGATGAGCTCCAGAATTGTTTTCCCATCACAGATAAAGAGCTGCTGTCACATGATCTCTAGATCAGCTGGGATGGTCGTGCTTTTAATATCTTGATGTTATGCTCTTAGTTGTTATGTTGTGTTGCCTCATTTAAATTATAATGACAATAATTCATGGCAACTTTACAATCATTCATGTAGTAAATCTCCAAATTATTAAAGTTAAATATTATGAATGGGAATTTACTTTGGATGCCATTATTTCTATATGAGAAGTGGCTGTGCCTCATGCTACATAGCTCAGTTTATTTACGTTGTAAGAAGGACTTTGTAATGAAACTTAAAGGGAGTAGTTTGCTAGAGACTGGAAGTCTGGCTGACAACCTCCCACTCCTGCAAGCTCTTTGATAGGCTCACCAAGAATACATCACAGATCTCTGCCTTCCAATTCTGTGTGAACAAATGGGATTTTGTGAATATGCATTTGTAGAGGCTTCCTGAACATGTGGGCCTTGAAGTCACTGGCAAAATTAAATATGGGAGGAAATTAGGGCATAAAGAAAAGAAGCAGTCTGCTAGAACCATCTATCTGAGGGAAACAATGGAGAATTGGACAGTGATTCTGAGCAGAGGCAAGGAACATGGGGAGTGAGATTCCAGTCTCACTCAAAATATTGGACCTTGTGTGGAAGATTAGTGCTGTTTTCGCTCTCTGTTCTAAATGGCTACTGGTGATTTCACCCCTTTGTCCCAAACTAGACTTGAGTTGTATCATAGGAATTGCATTGCTGATCCATTGTTTGTTTGCTTTTGGGTGGATGTAACACTCAATGACAGGTTGTGAGGGGGAGCGTCTAGAAACTCAGTAGCATAAGGTCAGTGAACAACTGTGTTATTAATGTATCATTTTCCATTTGTCCTTTAATTTCTAGATTACTTCCCTCTTCTTTCTGCTCTAGTTTTTCCCAATTTTGATATCTCAGTTAAACTTTCAATTAAGTTGTTGTTAACCTAGACTTTCAAGCTTGGGAAGCTTTACAAAAGTAATTTTGTGTGTGTTCCCATGCTTGGGAAACTTGACTTTGAAAAAAAAATCATTTGACATGTTCATTACGGTAGTGCCTAAGGGCCAGCCAAGAGTGGGGCCCCAGTGTGCTAGGCACTGTACAAACACAGAGAAAAAAGATGGTCCCTGTCCCAAAGAGCTTACAGTCTAAATAGACAAGAAAGACATGGGGTGGGGGAAGGGGAATAACAGACAGGCAGAGTGAACAATGTGATGGCTGTAAACATTATGTAAGGACCACAGTTTTGGGGCGGTGGGTGGAGTTAGTTAAGGAGATAAGCTACATGAAAAGAAAAGGGAAGTGAAGTGGCCGAGGGGGAAGAAGAGGATAAGAAGGGCAGGTGTGGAGTGAAATTTAGGTGACGAGACTATGGAGGGGGAGGGAGTTGGAGCAAACAGCCAATCAGCAGAGGGCAGAGAAATTCCAGGTAGAACTGCAGGAAGTTCTCTGTCCAGAGGTCACTGTGTTTGCTCCTGCAGTGCTGGAGTCTCTGGTTGGCTCCTCTCTGCAGTTTTCTCCCAAGCTCACATGGGGGGAAGGCACCACCTAGGTCCTACTGCCCCTAGAGTAAGGTCTAGGGAGTCCGGGGGGAGGGCTGGCCCCAGCTGGGCTGCATTTTTGCCCCGCTGCCACTAGTGCAGCAGTCCCTGCTTTGGCTGCGTATGCCCCTACCAGCTAGCTAGAGTGTCTGACTGGATCCTCTCTGCAGTTTCTTCCCCAAGGCCACATGGGGAGGGGGGAGAGGGGTGGCTCCACCAGGTGCTAGTATCTCAGTGGGGTTGGGGGGAACTTGAAAACATATCAATATACTAAGACTGCTAGAGAAAGTTTTTATGACCATTTTAGTAGTGCTTTACTAGGTTTTGCAAAGACTAAAATGGGTCTCCAAGTAGCATCAGCAGATAAAAGTGGAAAACAGGCCACAGTCACTTGAGCATCACCATCAACTGTAATTGTGTCAGAGCTTGTAGCCTGTGCCAGGTCAACCACAAGCAAATGACATAATTGCAAACACTCAAGCAGACTATATTCTATATAGAAAAGGGTAGTCCTCCACACACAATAGCCAGTATTTTAACCAAGCCACTATTACAATTTGCTAAACCCACACGACAAATTAAAGTGTTGAAAATTGGATACAGTTTCAAATTATTGATTTCAAAAGTCCTAGTAACTACACTATTGTTAAAAAAATCAATTATAATGCCAAGTTATGATCAATTGGATCTAATCCGGTGTATACGAAAGATATAAATAGTACAAAGATAGATCCTGATCCTGCAAGATGCTTCACCTCAGTGTCTTTGCATGGTTCTGAGCCCTCTCAGTTACTCCCTTTGACATCAGTGGGAGTGAAAGCAGCTCACATGAGATGCTCAGCAGCTAGCAGGATCAAGTTTGCAGAGTCTAATCCTGATCTAGAACACAAGCTTGGTATCACCACATATCTGGAAAAATCAGCTGCTATATAGGTCAGCATCATACTTCATATCTCAAGCTATGTGGTGATGTGTACCATGTGTGTGGGATCAGAACCAGGCCCACAGATTCTTTTATTGCGTGGTCTCAGATTTGTTGAGCTGATTCTTAACGTTTGTTAGATCCAGTGATGAGCTGCCAAAATCTTAACAACCGGTTCCCTCCTCACCCCATGTTGGGGTCGTTGCCCACCCCCACCCCCTGGGACTCCTGCCCCATCCAACCCACCGCATTCCTTGACGCCCCCGCCCCGGGATCCCTGCCCCATCCACCCCCCTCCCCGTCTCCTGACTGCCCCCAGAACCAGGCAGGAGGGTCTCGTGGGTCACCGTAGTGGGTGCCCACCCAGCCCCTAAGAGCCAGAGGGACCTGCCGGGGGTGAGGTGGGGAGTCCTGGCGGTGCTTACCTGGGGCAGCTCCCAGGAAGCAGCCGGCAGGTCCCTCGGGCTGCTAGGGGCAAGGTAGCGTAGCTGGGGGAGAGCAGGGGGAGCGGCTGCTCCCACTGATCACATCAAAAGTGGCGGCTTAGGCACCGACTCACTGGGTGCTCCGGGGCTGGAGCACCCACGGGGAGAATTTGGTGGGTGCAGAGCACCCTCCGGCAGCTCTGCGCCCGGCCCCAGCTCACCTCACCTCCGCCTCCTCCCCTGAATGTGTCGCCCCGCTCTGCTTCTCTGCCCTCCCCCATTCCCGCAAATCAGCTGTTCGCGTGGGAAGCCGGGGAGGGCTGAGAAGCAGGTGGCGGCTTTGCGCTCAGGCCCAGGGAGGCGGAGGCAAGCTGGGGTGGGGAGCGGTTCCCCTGCACGCCCCCCAGGTTACCTGCTGCGGCACGGGCGGCCCTCCTCACGCCCCCCTGCCCCAGCTCACCTCCGCTCCGCCTCTGCCTCCCTGGGCCTGAGCGCGAAGCCGCCACTTGCTTCTCAGCCCACCCCGGCTTCCCACGCGAACAGCTGATTCGCAGGAAGCTGGGGGGTGGAGAAGCAGGGCAGGGCGTTGCGTTCAGGGGAGGAGGCGGAACGGGAGGTGAGCTGGGGCGGGGAGCTGCCGGTGGGTGCTCTGCACCCACCAAATTTTCCCCTTGGGTGATCCAGCCCTTTTCCTACTTCTTTTACCAGCATTTTTAATAGCCTGAACAGATCTATGTGTAAATGACTGAAATGCTGCAACAGTTACATGCTGGCTGGGTGTGTCTCCCTCTAGAGGCTGGTCCAAATAGAGGATATTAACCTACTGCTGCTACCAGCAAATGGATTACTTCTTTAGTTCAAATGGTAGAGGCCTGTGCTCTGATGTTCTGGATTCAGTCTCCACAGATAACCCTAGGAAATGTCAGCTGAATGGACCCTTCCACATGACTGTGAGAATTTCCCTCTTTATTAGGTAAATTATGGAGTAGTCAAAGAGAGGGGAACTGCAGGTAACATTACTCTAAGTGACTCTTTAAGCCATATTGCAATTAAGTTTTGTTCAGCTTCCCAGTGAATGTTTCTGTGCTTGAATATCTCTTCCAGCCCTCTCTTCTGATAGAGATTCCATTACAGGGATTGGTTGATAATGATGGGCTGGGGAAGAAGGATTTATTATAAAAGTCAGCCATGTGGTTTCCACCTGGAAGTCTGATCCTCATGATTATGTGGTATATACAGTCTGCAGCCAGTGATCTTTTGCACTTGAAACTGAGTCAGAACTCCAAGGGAATAAGAAATTTAGAGCAACAGTAGCTTGTTACATTTCAAAGCAACAATCCCATTGCAACAACACTGTGAATGAACATTACAGCTATTATCCAGCAACCCTACAGCTGTCACTTTGGTGAACCTTTTGATAAATTGGATTGTGGTATTTATAGAATCTATTAAAATACAACCCATCGTGTGTTTGTTTATATGTTGACAAGATGATGTACACCCTGCAGGTCAAAGGTGATCTGAATTGTTATGGTGTTCTTGTCAAAGCCGTTAAAAAAGGAACATTTAAATAATTTTTTGTGGACCAATTATTCAACTAAGAGTGCGACAGCAACACATAAAATTCTTATTTAGAAATATTCTACTGATCTGACACTAATATCTGTGATTGTTATCAATCAAAAAAGACTTTCCTACTTCTTCTCTAATATGTTAGAGAATTGGCAGCTCCGATAGAAAAACAAATAGCAAAATTAAACAGAAAGGCATTGATTTAACTACTTGGGTGGTTTATCCTGTGCCACAAAGAACTTTTCATTCTGTCTTGTCACCTATTAATTACCTCCTTTTTATTAAATTAGTTGATATAGCATATACAAAACTTTAGGATTATTTAATTTGTTATAAATATTCTAACTCAAAAACATGTATTTCTTTGAACATCATTGCAAAAAATGGAGCAACAATAATGTATAATAGACTGAATTATAAATGTAACCTCTATGGTCCCAATTCTGCCTATAGATACACCTGTGTAAATCCTATTGTAAACTATGAAATTTGTAAATTCATCTCTAAAATCAGATTAGTATCAATTGGAAGTGTTACCTGCAGGACTGGACCCAAATGCACACACTGTAGGATCCAGAGTATATTCTGAACATCCCCTTAATCTCTTTTCAACCAAATCCTCGTGGAAGTACCCAATATAAATAGCTGGGCTAAGAGCTAGGCAGATGGATAACAAGGAGGAATCTGTTCCCGTTCCACATTGTAATGATTTGGGGTTTTTATTCTAGCACCTAACATATCAGGTGCCTTCTTAAGAAATAAGAAAGACCTGTTCTCTGCCCCAACCTAAATATAAAGAATTTTAAACAGGTGAGATAAGATAAGGGAGTGCAAAGGGAACAAATACAGTTGTAAGGCTGCTGAGGTGTATCATGTACATATCTTAAAATTACTGAGCTATCTATGCTTTACTTTCTTCTTACTCCTGTTAGATTAGGTTTTCTAAATGAGTTTATTTATTTGAAGGAGGAATTGGAGATGGCAGGCACGAGGGAGGAGAAGAGCATATGCAAATAGCAGAGGAAGGGAGGACAAGGAGATGGAGAGAATGCAGGGAGAGTTTAAGGAGCAGGAATTTGGGGTAGGAAAAATGGTGGGCAAGGAAGATGGGTGGAGTCAGATATAAGTCACTGACTGTTGGGCACTTGAATCCTGGGACATCTGATTTTCTGTTGAAGATGAAATAGCACAAGTCCTGATGTCACTGGGACAGAAGATATTTAGATACCTAAACCCCAGACTTAGGTGCCTACGTCTGACATTTAGGTGCCTAAGTCCTCGTTTCAGGATCCACTGCGATCCACAAAATGCCTGCCTAACCCTGTAGGCACCTAAACTCACTTGATTCCTAAATTTTTACTGTAAAAGTTCCCTAGAATCTAAGTTTCTGCCTCTAGGCATGCACCCTGCTGCCTCACTCAAGATGTCCGGACATCTATCTCCTGCTTAAGCCCCAGAGCAATTCATGAACTAGGCATTCACCTGCCTGTCTCATGTGCGGGGCCTGATCTGGCATGCATGCTCAGAGGTCGTCTTCCAGACTTGTTCCTGTACAAAATCTGACCACACGAGACGGTGGTAATGCTCATCTTATAACTTTTAGCTCAATGATGACAGCACTCACCTGGGCTACGAGAGACGTGGATTAAATTCCCCCTCTGCCTGAGGAGAAGAAAGGATTTGAAGAGGGGTCTCCCTTCTCTCAGGTGAGTGCTCTAACCACTGAGCTCTAGGATATTCTGATGTGGGGCTCCCACAATCCCGCCGGTTGAGGCTGTTCAACTGTATATAAATAATTAAAGAATCATTGGAACAGGGAACTGGATCCTGGGTCTCCCATCTCCCAGCTGGGTGCCTTAACCACTGGACTATACTCTCCCTCTCTTTCTGGCTCAATGAATTTTAATTATTTATATGCAGTGAACAGCTTCAACAGGAAATATCGAAGGAGACAAGTGGGCTAAAAGTTATAAGGTGGCTGCACGCACGCTTGCACACACTTGCGCGCGCACACACAAACACACATGGAGTTTTGTGTAGAATGAAGCAGGTGCCTACCTCATTCTCACAAAAAACAACTCAGGTGCTAAAGCCACCTGACTCCAAGAGAGGGGTTCCTGGTTTTGTATCATGAGCAGAGATAGATGCCTCCCTGCAGCCTGTCCTTATGCATTTATCTCCATGAACGGGGCAAGGCTTAGAGCACACGCATTGGCATCTCCCATTAGCTAGCTTAGGTGGGGAGCTATCTAGCATGCTGACTTTGTGGATTGCCTTTCTAGGTGCCTGTCTCTCCCCATTCATTGTACAGGGAAACTAGGCACCTAACTCAAAATTTGTGGACCCACAATGTTGTTTCTAGGTGCCTATAAATTAGGCATTGCAACATCTGTCCTTTTGCAGATCTGGACCAAAGAGACTACAGGAAAGCTGCAGGGGAGTTGCAGGGGAGCTGGGAGCTTTGGAGATCTACATCCAGAAGGCTCTGTGGTGATGGTGGTGGCTGTATGGTAGTAGTGGGGTACCTGGGCTCCTATCTCCCAGGGCCAGCTGCCTGTGGAGCTGGTATAAAGGAGAAAGGACAGCAGGCTTTTCTTTTATTTATATTATAGAAAGGTAGTTTTAGGGTTTTTTTTTTTAAATTAATTTAAACACAGCTTGTGTTGTATTTTATTGTCCTCCCTTTCCAATCCCATTTTAGCAAGGAAGAAGGCTAATTGTTTTAAAATGAAAGCTGAGATCTTCCTTCAAGGCCCCCAAAACGTCCTTATTTTACGCCACCTCTCCAATTTGCCAAAGCCTTGACCCGGAAGCACTGCTTCAGACGTTAAGACAGTAGATATATCTTGTCATTCACTCTTGGGCTTCTCTGATGAGACTGCCAGCAATTAGAACCAATTGTGATGGTGATTATATGATGGGGACACTTCCCAGTAGGAACTGGACTGAGACCACAAAAGTCCTTTACATAAGCTAAGGTACAGCCACCAGACGATAACGACATTTGGTCACTAAGGGTCTGATCCTGAACCCATTATAGTCAATGGCAAAATTCCTATTTACTCAAATCTGAACAGGAGAGTGCCCAAATAACATGGACTGAATTCAAATGTCTGACCCAGAGATGTAAAACTTTATAAAATTTCCATCTGTATGCTGCCCTAGTGTGAATGGGTATTGATTACAAGGGTCTGTAATGAGTGGATGATCTGTATTGCAAATTTTTTAGGTAAATGATAGGAAACCTGGAACCAGATGAAATTTGGAAGGTTTTAGATTTCATTCCAAACCCCATACTCAGGCCAGGATCACACAGGTTCTTGGACAAACCTGTTATGGAACATGTGCTTAGTTTTATGCAAACCTACATTGAGTTTTAAAGAACTCAAAATGTAAAGCAAAGTTCAGGGGTGAATCAAAAATGAAGGGTTTGCAAAAAATCTCTGTTTAGTGAAATGGCCAGGAATGGTTCCAGTACTGCTTATATAGCTGTAATCTAGGGGATGGTGTAGAGACCCAATATCACCCTTTATTGTGTTTTCTAGTTTTTCTGAGTTTGTCAGACCTTGAATATTTTTTGCACATTGTTTCTTGTGGCTTAAGTATAAATAATGGAAATATGATACCCTGAGCTTGCCTTTGAATGTATTTTTTGGCATGTATCATGTTTTATACAGAACTTCATAGCTCTAAAAAGGGATAAAAATCCAGTTTTATTAGTTAAGCTTTTCATTTATATTAATGGTCTTTGTTATGTTTGTTTCTACACAAAGAACAGAATCTCAGTCTAAAACAATAAGAACAAAAGTAAAGTGTCTTTGAGAGAGCAGGAGGTTAACTCTGGAAGTCTACTGAGCATGAGTACAAAATAGTTGCTTAACTCTGTGTGCAGTTAATGTGTTTAGAAATGAAAGGTGCAGTACATGGAAAATTAAAGCTCTATAGCTATATGTCCCTCAATTTTAGGACATTTGTGACCTAACATTTATGTGTATGTAGTTTATTCAATTTCCACATCTGGTGTGCACATCAAATATTTGTTTGCAAAAGTGGTTAGTTAGGCTGCTATTTATCCATTTGTATGTGCAAATACCTAATTTGTGTGCTCAGTCATGGTAAATGAATGCAATGTAGGATGGAAATACATCCACAATTTGTTCTTTATTTGGTAAAAATTTGGCCTTTTTGGTGGTTCATTGCAGTGTGATGGAGGATATTGTTATGGTGGGAGTCACCAGATGGCACTGTTACACAGTTTTACAAGTTATTTTTCCCAGCATGTGAGCAGTGTTCAGTCTTTTACCATATGCTGCATTGTTGCTAGCTTTTGTAATGTTGTTTCTTTTGCGGGGAACTGTTGCAAGTGGCAGGAGAGTTTGTGCTCTCCCTTAATCTCTCTAGCTAGATTCAATTGTTGGGGCAGAACTGATCTCTGGGAACCAGGCACTGGTGTGTTGGCTAAGGTGCCTGAGAGGTTTGCCTGTATGCCATTTGCAACTTACTCTGTTTAACGGTTGGTGTTAATAAATCAAATTACACTAGAAAACATGTAGACTGTGCATCACTGATTTCTCCAGCAATGGTCAACGACATGGAAAGCCCCAAAAACCTACCCTTGGGAGAAAGGGTACCAATATCAATCTTTGGTAAATATACTTTTTGGAAGATTTAACTCAAGTAAACAATTACAAATGATTCTGTTTGGTGTCATTCTTCTACCTCGTTTCCTCTTATGCCTTCCCCTGTTTAACTGTGCTTGTTGCTTTATGACATCAGAGCCATCAAATTATCGTCAATTTGGTTAACTTTGGATGTCTGAAAAGCTTTTGAAATACAAACATCTATACACATGGTATTAATATGGTTGAGATTTTAAATATTGTAATCCATATCTATGTTAATATCTAGAAAACCCAATACTCCGCATAGGTTTTGTAAATAAGGGGTCGAATTTTCAAAACGTCCAAATAACTTAGGAACACAAGTCCCACTGAAAGTCTATGGGACTTGTGCTCCTAAGTCACTAAAGGTATGTCTACACTACGAAATTAGGTCAAATTTATAGAAATCGTTTTTCGAGTTTATTCGAGTGTGTGGCCCCCCACAGAAAATGCTCTATGTGCATTAACTTGGCGGAGTGCTTCCACAGTACCGAGGCAAGCGTCGACTTCCGGAGTGTTGCACTGTGGGTAGCTATCCCACAGTTCCCGCAGTCTCCGCTGCCCATTGGAATTCTGGGTTGAGATCCCAATGCCTGATGGGGCTAAAACATTGTCGCGGGTGGTTCTGGGTACATATCGTCAGGCCCCGGTTCCCTCCCTCCCTCCATGAAAGCAGCAGCAGACAATCGTTTCACGCCTTTTTTCTTGAGTTACCTGTGCAGACACCATACCACGGCAAGCATGGAGCCCGCTCAGGTAACCATCACCGTATGTCTCCTGGGTGCTGGCAGACGTGGTACTGCATTGCTACACAGCAGCAGCAACCCATTGCCTTGTGGCAGCAGACAGTACAATAGGACTGGTAGCCGTCATCGTCATATAAGCCAACCCTGTAAGCCATGTCGTCAGTCGCCCCTCCCTCCGTCAGAGCAACGGCAGACAATCGTTCCGCGCCTTTTTTCTGTGCGGATGCCATACCAAGGCAAGCATGGAGGCCGCTCAGCTCACTTTGGCAATTAGGAGCACATTAAACACCACACGCATTATCCAGCAGTATATGCAGCACCAGAACCTGGCAGAGCGATACCGGGTGAGGAGGCGACGTCAGCGCGGTCATGTGAGTGATCAGGACATGGACACAGATTTCTCTGAAAGCGTGGGCCCTGCCAATGCATGCATCATGGTGCTAATGGGGCAGGTTCATGCGGTGGAACGCCGATTCTGGGCTCGGGAAACAAGCACAGACTGGTGGGACCGCATAGTGTTGCAGATCTGGGATGATTCCCAGTGGCTGCGAAACTTTCGCATGCGTAAGGGCACTTTCATGGAACTTTGTGACTTGCTTTCCCCTGCCCTGAAGCGCATGAATACCAAGATGAGAGCAGCCCTCACAGTTGAGAAGCGAGTGGCGATAGCCCTGTGGAAGCTTGCAACGCCAGACAGCTACCGGTCAGTCGGGAATCAATTTGGAGTGGGCAAATCTACTGTGGGGGCTGCTGTGATGCAAGTAGCCCACGCAATCAAAGATCTGCTGATATCAAGGGTAGTGACCCTGGGAAATGTGCAGGTCATAGTGGATGGCTTTCCTGCAATGGGATTCCCTAACTGTGGTGGGGCCATAGACGGAATCCATATCCCTATCTTGGCACCGGAGCACCAAGCCGGCGAGTACATAAACCGCAAGGGGTACTTTTCAATAGTGCTGCAAGCTCTGGTGGATCACAAGGGACATTTCACCAACATCAACGTGGGATGGCCGGGAAAGGTACATGACGCTCGCATCTTCAGGAACTCTGGTCTGTTTCAAAAGCTGCAGGAAGGGACTTTATTCCCAGACCACAAAATAACTGTTGGGGATGTTGAAATGCCTATAGTTATCCTTGGGGACCCAGCCTACCCTTTAATGCCACGGCTCATAAAGCCATACACAGGCAGCCTGGACAGTAGTCAGGAGCTGTTCAACTACAGGCTGAGCAAGTGCAGAATGGTGGTAGAATGTGCATTTGGACATTTAAAGGCGCGCTGGCACAGTTTACTGACTCGGTTAGACCTCAGCGAAACCAATATTCCTACTGTTATTACTGCTTGCTGTGCGCTCCACAATATCTGTGAGAGTAAGGGGGAGACGTTTATGGCGGGGTGGGAGGTTGAGGCAAATCTTCTGGCTGCTGGTTACGCGCAGCCAGACACCAGGGTGGTTAGAAGAGCACAGGAGGGCGCAGTACGTATCGGAGAAGCTTTGAAAACCAGTTTCATGACTGGCCAGGTTACGGTGTGAAAGTTCTCCTTGTTTCTCCTTGATGAAACCCCCCACCCCTTGGTTCACTCTACTTCCCTGTAAGCTAACCACCCTCCCCTCCTCCCTTCGATCACTGCTTGCAGAGGCAATAAAGTCATTGTTGCTTCACATTCATGCATTCTTTATTCATTCATCACACAAATAGGGGGATGACTACCAAGGTAGCCCAGGAGGGGTGGTGGAGGAGGGAAGGAAAATGCCACACAGCACTTTAAAAGTTTACAGCTTTAAAATTTATTGAATGCCAGCCTTCTGTTTTTTGGGCAATCCTCTGTGGTGGAGTGGCTGGTTGGCCGAAGGCCCCCCCCCCCACCGCATTCTTGGGCGTCTGGGTGAGGAGGCTATGGAACTTGGGGAGGAGGGTGGTTGGTTAAACAGGGGCTGTAGCGGCAGTCTGTGCTCCAGCTGCCTTTGCTGCAGCTCAACCATACACTGGAGCATATTGGTTTGATCCTCCAGCAGCCTCAGCATTGAATCCTGCCTCCTCTCATCATGCTGCCACCACATTTGAGCTTCAGCCCTGTCTTCAGCCCGCCACTTACTCTCTTCAGCCCGCCACCTCTCCTCCCGGTCATTTTGTGCTTTCCTGCACTCTGACATTATTTGCCTCCATGCATTTGTCTGTGCTCTTTCAGTGTGGGAGGACAGCATGAGCTCAGAGAACATTTCATCACGAGTGCGTTTTTTTTTCTTTCTAATCTTCACTAGCCTCTGGGAAGGAGAAGATCCTGTGATCATTGAAACACATGCAGCTGGTGGAGAAAGACACATTTTATAAAACAATGGCTACACTTTTTCAGGGTAAACCTTGCTGTTAACATTACATACATAGCACATGTGCTTTTGTTACAAGGTCTCATTTTGCCTCCCCCCACCATGTGGCTACCCCTTCCTCCCTTCCCATGGCTAACAGCGGGGAACATTTCTGTTCAGCCACAGGCAAACAGCCCAGCAGGAACGGGCACCTCTGAGTGTCCCCTGAAGAAAAGCACCCTATTTCAACCAGGTGACCATGAATGATATCTCACTCTCCTGAGGATAACACAGAGAGATAAAGAACGGATGTTGTTTGAATGCCAGCAAACATACACTGCAATGCTTTGTTGTACAGTGATTCCCAAGTACGTGCTGCTGGCCTGGAGTGGTAAAGTGTCCTACCATGGAGGACGCAATCGAAGGCTGCCCTCCCCAGAAACCTTTTGCAAAGGCTTTGGGAGTACATCCAGGAGAGCTGCAAATGCCAGGGCAAATTAATCCTTTCACATGCTTGCTTTTAAACCATGTATAGTATTTTAAAAGGTACACTCACCGGAGGTCCCTTCTCCGCCTGTCCAGGAGGCAGCCTTGGGTGGGTTTGGGGGGTACTGGCTCCAGGTCCAGGGTGAGAAACAGTTCCTGGCTGTCAGGAAAACCGGTTTCTCCGCTTGCTTGCTGTGAGCTATCTACAACTTCATCATCATCTTCTTCGTCCCCAAAACCTGCTTCCGTGTTGCCTCCATCTCCATTGAAGGAGTCAAACAACACGGCTGGGGTAGTGGTGGCTGAACCCCCTAAAATGGCATGCAGCTCATCATAGAAGCGGCACGTTTGGGGCTCTGACTGGGAGCGGCCGTTTTTCTGGTAGGCTTGCCTCAGCTCCTTAAGTTTCACGCGGCACTGCTTCGGGTCCCTGTTATGGCCTCTGTCCTTCATGCCATGGGAGATTTTGACAAAGGTTTTGGCATTTCGAAAACTGGAACGGAGTTCTGATAGCACGGATTCCTCTCCCCATACAGTGATCAGATCCCATACCTCCCGTTCAGTCCATGCTGGAGCTCTTTTGCGATCATGGTTCATGATCCATCATGGTCACCTCTGCTGATGAGCTCTGCATGGTCACCTCTGCTGATGAGCTCTGCACTCACCTGCAGTTTGCCACGCTGGCCAAACAGGAAAAGAGATTCAAAAGTTCGCAGTTCTTTTCCTGTCTACCTGGCCAGTGCATCTGAGTTGAGAGTGCTGTCCAGAGCGGTCACAATGGAGCACTCTGGGATAGCTCCCGGAGGCCAATACCGTCGAATTGTGTCCACAGTACCCCAAATTCGACCCAGCAAGGCCGATTTAAGCGCTAATCCACTTGTCTGGGGTGGAGTAAGGAAATCGATTTTAAGAGCCCTTTAAGTCAAAAAAAAAAAAAAAAAAAAGGGCTTCATTGTGTGGACGGGTGCAGGTTTACATCGATTTAACACTGTTAAATTCGACCTAAAGTCCTAGTGTAGACCAGGGCTAAGATGCTTTTGAAAATCCCATGCATGGCCTCTTCAAATTTATCTGGTTATCTTAGATAAGGATTCACATTTACTCCATCTGATAACCTTGAAATAGTTACACTTTAAAGGAGATATTACTCTGCTCTCTCTTTTGTAACCTCAGGATTCTAAGTAATGCATGTACTGGTATGCAGTTATTGTCAGTCTCAGACATACTCATATTCTTGTCACTCACACACTATCTCAAGGCTTTCAAAGAATGATTGAGGCATCCTGGACAGTCAAGATTTAAAATTAAAGTAGAGTGCTAGTGGCATATTTTTAGGTTTCTGTGATTTTAAAATATGTGCCCATATGTCTGGAAAGCTTTCCCAGCACAATAGTCCTTGTGAGCAATATGAGGAAGAAATATTTCCTAGTTCTTGAGCTTACACCGCTGAAGTAATTATTGGATAGGTCATTTTAGGGAGTAACTTTCAGCAGTTTAGATCTCTCAAAACTGCTGCTGCTGCAGTGGCTGTGTACCAGTAGAGAAAATAAATAAAAGCAAGAAGGATATTTTGGTAGAGAAAAGATATTTAAAAACACCACCACCACTACCAACACTCACACAACCCCTCCCTCCCAAAAACAGATCAATAAAACAACACTTCCAGCTGAATTGTACAGAACATATTTACTTAATGCTGTTTAAATGGAGCTTAATAGGAATTAGTACACTTTTTAACATTAATATGATTTAACAACTCTTCAGTTTTAATGGGGCCTTTGATATGTTGCTACTCCAAAAGGCACTGAAGCAGCCACAATATAACCTTAACAATATAATAAATATTTGTATCAAATACGTTCGTTCAAAATGTCTGTGAATATGACCGATAACTGTTTGCTCGTTACTTTGAGAGTTGTTGCTGGTGAACTTTACAATGGCATCATATCAGTTCATATTTGTACCTTACCTATTACTCACCACTAAATGACTAACAAGTTGCATTTTACGCTGTCTGAGATCATACAGACGTCATCAACTGTCAGACAAATATTGTTCTAATTTTACTCTAGTGTAAAATCAGATTAACCTCTAAATCAACAGGACTCCAAGTCTGGATTTATGTAGATCTATGCAAGAGCAGAATTTGGCTCAATAGCATCTGATATGTCTACTAAAATAAATGCTGTATATTTTAAACATTCTCTGTTTTGCAAATATAGAGTCACCAATATTTTTCTTGCAAAACATTTGTTCTCAATTGTAGCCCTCTTCCTTTAAAAAGGTCAGAAGAAGTTCAAAATGACATGCTGGAGTATATTTTTTGTTTGGAAAAGTGATCTGGTCCTTGCCATAGCAAAGCTATATTAAATTCTTTTAGTTGTATGATATAATTTTTATATTAATACTGTATTTTAAAGGTATTCATGTAATAGTAGAGTTCTGATGGCAGTGTTACAGTTCAGATATTTGCCATGTTTGCCTTTAGAAATTTGCAAACTTACAACTGAAATAATTGTTGCATGAAGAAAATATAGACAATTTTTTTAAAAAAAGAAATACCCTGTGGATAATTACATCATGACAGATCTCTGAAGTGTCTTTGGCATACTATACATTTTTGCTTTCAGATATATTATTAGATCAATACAAATCACAGGGTTGAGTGTAGGCAGTAAATGAATGACACATGATGAGGCTGGGATTTTAGTCTCATCTCTATGGAAAGTTATGGGAAAGTTATGTGAATACGTACTATTAATGTTGATAGGAGTTATATGTACAAAGTTCCAGTGGGTAGAACACTGGATTGGGAATCACAAGGCCTGAGTGCTAGTCCCCATTCATCTACTGACTCACTGCTTAACTTCTCCATGTCTCAGTTTCCATCTTTGTAAAATGAGACTAAAGGTATATACCCATTTTTGTAAAGGGCTTTGAGATTTATAGAGGAAAAGTGCTAATAGTCAATGCAAAATACTATTATTATTTTATAATAACTGCTTGTGTTTTAAGAATTGAAACACTCCCTCCTGACCCCTAAGCCCACACCTCCAAGATAAATAAATGTTTCAAAATCTGCAGACTTGGGGGTCATTCTCCAGATATATAGAAGATTTACAGCACAGTTAATAGGAACTAAGCATACCCCTGGCATATTTTGATGAGAATATCACCTCTGGTAACCATTATGGAGTTTCACATACTCATACTTACTGAATTCAAAATGGCTTTGGGCCTCTTTCAGATCCCGCTAAAGTCAGTGTTAAAATTCACATTGATCTTTAACTTGGTCAGGATCATGCCCTTTGTGAATAACTAATAGAATGCTGATTCTAAACATTTTTGGAAAAATAACTTTTTGGACTGAAAATGTGTCTCCAAAGAATTGAGCCTAGCATTTAAAAAAATCATATGAATTTTAAAATTTTATTATTGTAAGGTTTACATATAATTCATAGTTAAATGATTAAAATACTTTATTTTCAACATTGGATTTGATTTAATTAAAATGGTAGGGTTTTTTTCATAAAGACAATAATGCTCCCTAAATTTTTCACTGACTTGTAATTTTCTCATTTACTTTAGCAGGAATTTAGTGAGGGGGTAAATCTTAAGCAATCTATGGGCGGGCGGGGGTGAAATAAATGACAAGAATATAATTCTTCTAGCCACTTTAATTTTTATGACATGATTTCACAGAAACTTTTGGGATACTGTGGATGAGAAAGATAAAGATATAGATGTGTGTTCCTAAGTATTCATTTGGATGACTGGTTAGCAAATGCCACTCTTATCTATGGGTTAATGTATTTAACTGTTGAACAAAAAGTATTGCTTTGATGGAGTGTTGTGAGTCTTTATTTACATAACTGTACTTCTCTACTTGGTCATCACAGGATCAGATGTACAGACAAAATTCTTTTTACTTTCAGCGTTGATCTCTGTTGCACACTGTGTACTTCTCTGTGCTGAACTCCCATTGACACCAATGCCAATTCTGTACATGGAATACATGAAAAATAGCGATTGGCACTACAGACTGGAGGAGAGAATTCCCTTGCGTGTGGCAGATTGTCATTTTTTGTGAGAAACATGGCTTTATGGAAGAGACTACAACTGTTAAATGTTAGATTATGGCATGCCTCTGAATTTGACTCATTATTATTAAGGTTGTCCTGCCCTTTTAACATATTTACTCATCTTTGATTCCAAGGGTTTTATAGTAAGTGTAATAAATTGCCTACCCAGATGCCACATGAGATTATTAGATAATTTACTAACCTGGACAAAGTAAATCTCTCTCTCAGGAAGCCCAGAGTAGCTCATGTCCTTCTTTAAGGTCTACGAGGGAATGAAAGACCTTTGAGGAAAAAAGGAGCAAAATGTGTCAGTGAAACACTGTACTGTGTGACTGGGCAATCTGTAGTACAGTACTTCTTTGACAAAATGGGTCAGTGAAGGCTAAAATCATAGCACATTTACTTCTCTCTTTTCTCTTCCTGTCCTCCCAGTTTCTTAGACAGTAGTTAGACAATTTTTAACACTCAGAAATGACAGTTTTGGGATTGCAACAGCTGCTGTGGGGTTGTCTCACAACAGTGTCTTATCTAAGTTGGCTGTGACTCCTGTAATATTAGTGACTCCCTCATACTGAAATACTTCTTCATCTTCTCCTCTCACCTTGTCCTTGAAATTGACTGAAGGCATTAGGCTTTTTGGTTTACTCTTGCTGGGTGGAGTGAGTGGAAGATATTAAGACACACACAGGATTTAAGCTTAGGAATGTTTTCAGAATAACTGTAAAATATGAAATATATGTTATTCACAATATGTTGGAGGTCAGTTTGCCCTCAAAATAGAATGCTTGACAATTGTGCTTTCTTAGTGTGGGTTAGAAAAAGAATGTAGTAGACTTAGGAAAACATAATAATTTAAGAAATGACATATTTCAACAAAAAATAAAACTGTAGGGAGTACAGAAAAGAAGTAAAACCTTAGGAAACCATTACTTCATTAGGACAAACATTTAATGTGTTTTAAAGACTCCTTATTAAAAAGGGTTAGTTCTAGGACATTTGTGTTTGTGTGAAATCATAAATCTGTCTCATAAGAACCAGAAGGTGCTTCTTATTACAAATACACTGATTTCTATTAGAACTGTGTCTAGCTCTTTGGAAGTAGTTAATCTGAGTAGCTGGCTAACAGTCTGCTTGCAGATAGATGCCTTAATGCTTGCTCCTCTTCCAAATGTGGTGATGAATTTGATTGGGAAGGCTCATCCACAAATTCAGAGCCAGTATCTGATTTACAAGTCATTTGAAAAGGAGTAAAAGAAAAACTGTGTTGCATCTTGTTAGCAGGAACATATTCATTTATGTTTGGTCTCCCAAGCAAAATATTTAAGTGAGCTCCCGAGTTTATACAAGTTTTCTCTCTGCTTCCCCATTTTGCTTCTCTTTCTAAGCCCCCTTCCTGAGCATATCCTTTCCCTCAATGCCCCCCAACCCTAGGGTTGCCAACTTTCTAGTCGCAAAAACGAACACCCTAGCCCCGCCCTCTCCCCAGCTCACTACATTCCCCCTACCTCGGTGGCTCACAGTCCTCCCCCCACTCACTTTCACTGGGCTGGGGAAGGGTGTTGGGGTGCGGGAGGGGGTGAGGGCTCTAACTGGTGTGGGCTCCAGGGTGGGGCCAGAAATTAGGGGTTTAGGGTGCAGGAGGGGGCTCTCGGTTTGGGCAGAGAGTTGGGGTATGGGAGGGGGTGAGAGCTCCGGCTGGGGGTGCAGGTTCTGGGATGGGCCTGCAGATGAGAGGTTTGGGGTGCAGGAGGGGGCTCCAGGCTGGGAGGTGGGGCTGAGGGATTCAGAGTGTGGGAGGGGGCTGCGGATTGAGGCAGGGGGTTGGGGTGCAGAAGGAGGTGAGGGCTCTGGGGTGGGGCTGGGGATGAGGGGTTCAGAGTGTGGGAGGAGACTCTGGGCCGGACCAGGAGTCTGGGGTGCAGCGGGGGTGAGGGCTCTGGGTTGGGACCAGGGATGAGGGGTTCAGGGTATGGGAGGAGGCTCTGGGCCAGACCAGGGGGCGGGGGTGCAGTGGGGGTGAGGGCTCTGGGATGGGGCCAGGGAGGAGGGGTTTGGGGTACAAGAGGGGGCTCCAGGTTTGGGGGGGGCTCAGGGCTGGGCAGGGAGTTGGGGCTCGGGTTTGGGGCACTGGCTTACCTCGGGCTGCTCCCGGTCTGTGGGGCAGCGGGTGGGCTGAGGCAGGCTGCCTGCTTGTCTTGGCCCCAGGCTGCGTGCACCCCAGAAGCAGCCAGCAGTTCCAGGTCCTAGGCGGGGGGGGGCAGGAGGTTCCATGTGCCGCTCTCTCCTGCAGGCACAGCGCCACCACCCCAGCCCGGCAATGGGAGTGCTGAGCCTGTGTTCAGGATGGGGGCAGCGCGTGGAGCCCCATGGTCCCCCCTGCCTAGGAGCCCCGAGGTGGACCTGCTGGCTGCTTCTGGGGCATGGTGCGGTGCCACCCAGGACAGATAGGGACTAGCCTGCCTTAGCGCCACACACTGCCAACCAGACTTTTAACGGCCCGGTCGGCGGTGCTGAACGGAGCCACCAGGGTCCCTTTTTGACCAGCTGTTGTGGTCAAAAACCGGACACCTGGTCACCCTACCCAGCTCATGGGTTAATACACACACACACTTACTTTCTATCCATAGCTGTTCATCTGCCCCTTTGGGGACTGGCCTCAGAAGAAGCAAGCTGGCTGTCAGTACGCTCAACTTCTTCTATTCAGTCCTCATACAGGTTCCAGGGTTTCCTCACTCTCTTTGGGGGAAATCTCTGCCCAACTCGGGGAGCTGCGGCCTTCCTTTCCTGGAGGGTGGGGGAAACAGGGCTATTCCTGTCAAGGTTACGAAGATTACTAACCCACATTAATGAATTGCCCTCCTTACACCATCTCTATTTAAGTGGAAAGTGTCTAAGTTGAGGGAGAGTTTACATTTTCAACTACCATCTTGTCTGGATCTCCCAGTGCATTTAGTCTTATCTGTGTCTTTTAGATTGCAGACCCTTAGGTACAGTGAATGTTTTTATGTACGCCTATTATAGCACATCACTGGCATCCACTAGCTAATTAATAATAATAATAATAACTAAATTGACCTCTGGTGTCCCTATTGACTTCCTTTGAATTACACTAGGGATTAATTTAGCCCATTGTGTTGCACAGTAAAGACAGCTTGGGGAGAGTAATTAAAAAACAGATTTTGTGTGTTCATAGCCATGAAAAACACCCTCACTTATTGTTGAGGGTAGGTGTGTCTGAGACTGAGGGTAGAAATGATGTGAAATGGGAAAGGTCCTGGGATGAGAGAATGAATTGGAAAGATCCCAGGGTATTTAGGGAAAAAGAGATGAGTAGAAAGGAAAGACAGATATGGGCCTTAGTGCCAAAGAGATGAGGACCCAGAGAAAGAGGGTTGTGTTGTGGTGGCTGGTGTAAACAAAAAAGAGATGCATAGCCAATTCTGCTCTCATATGCACATGTGAAAATCAGGAGTAACTCCATGGAGTTCAAGGGAATTATGCTGATGTAAGGGAGCCAGAGAAAGACATGGGAGTTCTTGGGATATGGTGGGAGGGAGAGAAAAATGGGAAATTGGGGTAGAGAGCAGAGGAGAAGGATGCAATGGAAAAATGTGAGAACTGGTGAAGGAAATGGGGGTGAGGAAAGATACTAAAAACAAGGGGGAAATGGATAGAAAGAAGGACAAAAACTGTACAGAGTTAGAGATAAAGGAAAAAACAGGATCACACAAATCTTTATGGTTAGTCATTTATTTTTTTTTTCATTGTTGTTAGGTGTTTTCTGATGTAATAGTAATGAAGTGGGGAGGGCAGGAAAGGAGAAGAATGCTAAGACTTTGTGGTGGGTGTAAAAGATGGTAGGACAGAATGCAGAATAATGGAGGTTGGGAATCTTGGTTAGATATGGAAGGGGAAATCAGAGGCCATTGTGGGGAGGAAGTTTCCAAATTTATCTAGGAAAATAGGCCTAGGAAAGGTGAGGAACCGTGATGACATGCATAGTATCTTTACAATGTTGTATTGAATCATCATGCAATGTAATGACATAGAAATCCAAATGTAGCCATTTGTAGAGTTTATATAATAAAGATTGGCACTCCAAATCACTACAGGATGAGGGAAGAGTGCCACCTACAGACTCACCAGCACTGTTTCCTGCAGCATCTCGGTATTCTGTGGATTTCGCCTATTTAAATGCAGATTTGGCCTGAACCTACTTAGTTTATGAGCAGGAGTGAATCACAACAAAACAAAGCATGGCTGCAGGTCATAGCATGGGGTATCCACTGATGTTATATTGTACATTGAGATGCACCATCAGTTTCCATTTATTCATATATCTATATCATTGCAGAGTTATAAACACTGCTTTCATGAATTATGTATACTGGAAATAAAGAGCAGACCACATCATTACACATTATTTTTAGATCAGAACTTTTAGGACAGAACTGATCCTGCTCTTTTTTTTGGCAGGAAGCTTGGATTTGTGTACTGAAAGGGGAAACAGTTAATTTATATTGTCCTGTCTGGGTAATTTTCCAAAATAGATACTTCCTTCCTCACCTACAGTGCCTCTGATTCTATTTTTAATTTTCACATCACATTTATGTGATGAGTGTATGAGCAGTTATTCAAATTTGCTAGTCATATTCTGAGATAAATTACAGGACATAGGTTTCTGCAGTGGTGAGCATGCCAGAATCTATTAAGCATTGATCTCTGTTCGTGTCAGCAAATATGGAAATGAAAGGGAAGAGGGAATCCTGGAGCAGAAGAGTAAGTGGAACCTGTTGTGTTTCACCCACCTCAAGAGATGAGGGGGGATGGGAAAAATTGTAATGGTGTGGCCCACCCTTTATTTAGAATATACACAACTCGTGACAGCAGTTTTTATAACTCTAAAAATTGCACTTAATAAATATGAGAAGATACAGGTTTTCTTGATTACTTAAACCTAAATGTTTATTCAAGCTTTCTTGAGAAGTTTGTCTAATTTAAACAGAGCTAGGGCCTGCTGAACTGATGCCATTTTTTTGATGTGGACTCAGTACAGATTAAACGAGTCTTAATAACATCCAAACTCATTTAGTTTGTAAATGTATTCTACAGAGGCTTTACTTCATGGTTTGGTTACTATAATCAGAAATAAACTGACATTAATTTTTCATAGGTAGATTATATTTGAGAGTTTTATACTTCATTTCATGTAATAAAATGATGCTGGTTTTAATTTAATTTTTTTTCAAAAGAAACGTGTAAATATTGTTAGTGTAGTTCATAGCAATGAAGTATTACTTGTATTTTCCTTTTTGGTATTGATGTTATAGAGACATTGGAGACACTAACACATTGTGGATATTGTTGCTGAGAGAAGGAGACGGAAAAAGATAGGTTTGAAACACAGCCTGCAAAATGGCACAAAGCCAATACACTGAAAAATGGCAAACATGTCACACGGAACAGCTGGACACAGAAATATTTCTCTTTAATTTGGAAGGATAAAATTTTTTTCACAGCAGGCCACTCTCAAAAGAGTACAACATCAAAGAGGGTGGGTCCCACCAGTCAAACATCATCTGGCTCCAGTATGGAGCAAAATGAATGAACTGTCAGGACTTTTTTCCAGTGTATATGTTTTTGCCAAATGAAAAGTAAAAGGTTCAGTGGCTTGTTCTGATCACAGACCAAATCCTGATAATGTAAAGCTGATTCCCCAAAGTCTTCCTCTGATCATCTGACAGGAGACGTCTGAAGAAGACCCCAGATTGATTGATGGTCCACTTTGTATTGATGGCCTCTGCCACCCTTAGAGATAAGTGAGATATGCCAAATGCTTAACCGCTCTGGAGGGCTCCTGTGACTGTGACTTGAACATGTTCTAATCTACTGTTATAATCCTCACAGAAACCCCAGTAATCTTCTAAAGAAACTTAATGTGATACTTACCAATACCTGACCTGCACTGTGACAAGAAAAAAATCAATTTCACATTGTCCAAAAGGTGTCCACTGCAAACACCAATACTGTGTTACTGTTCACGGACTCTTTTCAACTGTTTTTTCTGATTCTGACTTCAGCCTTGAAACAGGATTAACTGCAAATTAAACATTATCATGCTGATTTACTAATATTTCTGTAATCTAATGGAAGGAAAGAATTGATAGAACACACACACATTTTTCAGTATTAAACTACAGCAAGACAGTTTTTACAGCCATTACTCATTTGTTTTATGAGGAATCTCAGGCGTAGTTTATCATATATTTTATTACTTGACCTTTTAATCATCATCTTGGGAACTTGGCATTCCAGACATTCCAAAATATTCAAAACTAAAAATAACAATGTGCTTCATTATTTAAAACTTGCACAAAGAAGTTAAGTATGATATCTTTTTTAAAAAAAATTAACTCCCTTGTTCACTACAAACATGAACAGCTCTTTCAGAAATGTGGGATTCAAAAAGCATTTAAACAGTTATTATTATAGCAGAGCCTAGAAGCAACTCAGATTATGGCTCCATTGAGATAGGTGCTATACTAATGCATAGTAAGAGATAGTCCCTACCCTGAAACACCAAGAAGACAGACAATGGGTAGAAGAAAGTATTATCCCTATTTTTACAGCTGGGAATTCAAGACAGAGAGCTTAAGTAACTTGCCCAAGGTCACAAGGGAACTCTGTAGCATGTCTAGGAATTGAACCACAATTTTTTGAGTCCTGGTGCAGAGCCTCAGCCTTAAGCACAAGACTGTTTTTCCTTTTCTGACCTGCTTATTCTCTGCTGGATCACAATCAGCTCAATCAGTAATGATCTCAGGGGAACATAATACCATATTTCCCTACCATTGCTTGAAAGTTAAGTTGTTTCTAGTATGGGCTTTTATTTAAGAATCTCTGGTTTTTACAGAAAAAACTGTCATGAATTGTTAATTTTATTTATTTTTAATTTCATTTTTTTCTTGGAATATATTTAAAACATGAAATAGGTAAGTCAAAGGGCATCCCATGGAGGTCTATGTTGTGTCTTGTGGTCCCTCTCATCTTCAACATGGAGGTATAGGCAACCAAGATTACAGGCCTGCAAGCCCTTAGCTGCTCAGATTGAGATAAAGCATTATATGCTGGAACTTGAAGATCATAGCTGAGACCTATCGTCCCCATGGTTAGACCTCCATATTCAATGAGTGTGACCACAAGCTGCACTGAAGAACTCCTTAGGCTGCACTTCAATGGGCTTGTTTCATGGACTATGACTGTTAAGGCCTGATCCGTAGCCCACTGAAGTTAATAGATTTGCCCCACTGACTTCATTTGGATCAAGCCCTTAATGATGGTCCTGGCAAGTTTGCCCATCACTTGGGCAAAATGTAGGCACTCTGGGTATAAAAGAAACAAAGAAACACTTCACTGAATTATGCACAGACCTCTACACGTCTGTAGAGGAAAATTCCACTCATTTTAACCAATCCAACAATGTATGAAGCCAGAAGCACTTTTCACCAGTAATAAACTGTGAAATCTATTTATTAGGAAATAAAATATAATTACATTTGGGATTTCTGGATCTCCTGTTCTTGCCGCTGGGGGCCATCACCTTATTGGAAGTGACAGTATTTGTGACACTGGCACAGTAGGATCCTTAGGTAAGAAACTGTAAACCAACTTCTAGCCTGTTTTAAAGCAGAGGGATACTGAATGGTTGTCATGTAAAATGTTTGTAGCTCCACTGAAATAAAATACCAATCTTGCTTTTGTTATTAATTAGTAAAAATATCTTTGTAGCACTCCTCCCTGGGTGCATTAGCAACACATCCACCTTACACTGTCCATTCAAAAACTAGCTGTTCTACTTGAATAGGTACTTTATTATGCACATTGTTTCCTATAAGTTCTTTCATGGAATATCCTTGGACATAATTCACATGACGCATAGCCATGAGGAGACTGTGGCTAAAAACACAGTGAAAGAATTTGTACTACTTGTTTCTTTCCTTCCACAATGAGAAGCTCACCTTGGATCTGATCCTGGAGATTTTCTTCCCTTTTACCTCTTCCTTGGTTGGACCCTCAGATCCAGTCACAGTTTTTCACCCTCGGTCTCTTTACCTCTCTCAGAGCCATGGAGCTGCTAAGTAGGATAGCAGGTAGCAGGTATGAAAAATCGGGAAGCGGGGGAGGGGGATAGTAGGTTCCTATATAAGATAAAGCCCCGAATATCAGGACAGTCCCTATAAAATTGGGATATCTGGTCACTGTACTGGTAAGCCAACTCTGATGAGTATTTGTGAAGGAGGCAGGTGGCAAAAGATCCTGCAGCAAACACCCCTGCATTGAATGCAACAGCAGCAGTATTCATAATGTGGAGAATCTGCTAATGGCATGTCCAGAGTTGAGAAGAGGCAACTACTTGCAACCAGAATATAAGGCAGTTAGGCCCAAATCCTCAAAGGTATTTAGGCACTTAACTCCGATTGATTTCAATGGAAATTTGGCACCTAACTTGCTGAGGTAGTTTTGTAAATCCTGGTAGATGCCTATCTGTATCTTTAGGCACCTAAATACCATTCTAAATCTATCCCCTAGACACTATGGTGATATGAGAGCTATCGCAAATCATAAAATAGATAACAGAAAGAATAAAAGACTCTAACTACAAAGTAGAAGAAAAAAATATCTTGGTTCCTTACTCTAACAGAGCTCCACAGATTTTAAACCAACAGCCATTCCATATGCTCTAGATAGTGATTGCTTTAATATTTCTTTAAATATCATAAGAGAAATGTTGGGTCTGGGGTTTTGCAAGTGTAAATTCTAACACTCATGATAATACAGGCTTGTCCAAAGCTGTGCACGCACAGTTTGAAGCCATATTTTTAAAACAGCCCACAGCAAATGTAGTGGATCAATTGAGCAGCTCTCTCACCATGTCACCAAGCCCCAGCTGCCATGGAGACAGGCAGAGCTGAACTCTGAGGTATGTAAGGGAATCAGAACTCTCCTGCAAAGACTTCCCAAACCCTCTGCCCCACTTGCACAGTGGAACCAAAGCAATTCTGCTGTGTTTAGAGCCTTTTATTTATGAGCACCTTTTGGCCCTTGGTGACTTCCCCAAGATCACAGTGAACCAGGAGAAGAACTCTGGAGTTGTGACTCCCACTCCCCTGCTTTAATCACCAGAAAATACTGCCTCCCTTGAGGCCTAATAATTTAACCTACCAACACCTGTTCTTATACCAGCTGCCAATGGTCTAAAGTAGTGTTACTCAACAATGGGTCCGTGGTCCCTTAGATCTCCCTGGCACAATTGAAGAAGGCAGCAAGCCAGTCCCTGGCATCCAAAAGGTCGAGGAACAGTGGTTTAAAGCACTAATCTGAAATGTTATTTGTGCTTAAATATCTTTACCCCTTTAATTTTTTGCCTAGTTGGATTTGACTGTATGAATATGAGCGAAAAGAACTTCTCAGTTAAACAAAGGAGCAACAACATGGGGGTAAGGAATTAGCTGACTTCTTTTTAATGACATAGGATGCTGGGATTGTTTGGTAAAGTTAATATAGATATTAAAGGTGGTGGATGATGGTATCCATTGTTACATACCAGAAGAAATGCTCATGTCTTATAAGCAATGAGGTAACAAGGGTCAGCTTGATTGTCCTTGTTCTCTGGCCCAAGGTGCCATTTTAGGAATTGCAACACCTTCTCATATGAATAGTACCAATAATTTCAGTGGGACTATTCACATGAGCAATGGTTTGCAGTTTCAGGCACTTATTGGGACTGGGTGCATGGGCCTTCTTCATTAAGGAGTTCACATATGGAACTCCTTCTCCCTGAACACACCTGCTTGAGTCTCTGCTGTGCCCAGCTGGACTTGGTGTCAAGTTCTTCTCTCAGGATTATCACATCTTTGATCATTTGTTTCCCTCTTTTTTTCATTATCTTTCCCTTCTTGGAACATTTTTCTTTTTTGCTCATTGCTTTTTGTGAGGGTAGTATATCTACGCACTGAGCCCAATTTGCTTATTATGCACTGTGTCCCCGGTAAATGAGACAGTGGAGAAGAAGTTGGAAAACTGCCTCAGCATAGTCTGTGGTGATGCTACTTCAGCTGGCTGAATTGGTGCTGCCTCCACATGCCCTTGCTGCTATTGTGACTGCGTTCATAGGAATGGGCAATGGGGCACAATATGGATCTTCAAATACTAAAATCAAGCAAAATCTTCCAAATTGGAACCACTGGTGCACTAAACACCAGCATTTGTTTATCGTGTCACTGGAGCTATTAAGAGGATACAAAAGTCATTAAAAGGATACAAAAGAGGAGGCCATAAAATGCTTTGTGGGAACTCCATCAGCTTTAATTTGCGTGTGTGTGCATGCGTACATTTTCTGAGTTTAGCCTTTGTGAACTGGTGAATGTTGCTTATTACAACCCTAAAAGTTACATTGCCTCCATGCCCTTGTCTCTGTGCTGGAGAAAATCTAGTTTATAGGGTACCAATTTCACACAAATTTAGTTTGAAGTCTGTAACATCACCATGTAGGACCATATTGTTGAGTAGTACTAGCCCTTATTGTTACGTGGAAATCTCCTTTACAACAGGGGACCTCCAGGTTTCAGTGTCAAAATCGAACATTGAAACTTGTATTTAAAATCAACCATTTTATGAACTCATCAGCTTTCCAGAATTAGACCTCTGTTCCGCAACCTCTTACACACATGCTTCTCTTTACACGAGTAGTCCCACTGAGGGCAATGAGACTACATGTGTGCATTTGCTGGATTGGGGTCTAAATGAGAGATGAAGCCTTTCACCTAACACAGACAGTTCCAAACAATATTTATATTTTCATATGCTATAATCCTTTGAGATACATTAAGTCCAAGTAACTTTTAAATTAGTTGGCAAATATTTTCTTTTTAAAAAATGGCTAGAGGATGCCTGCTAGATTAAAGAGAAGAAACATTAAGCAGATATTGCAAGATATTGCAAGTCCATACCAGATATGACTAACTGTAAAGAAGTGTTTAGGATAGCCTGGGCTGTTATAGCTCATTGAATATCAAGATTGATTTCTCTACATTTTTAAAGATGTGCAGAGGCTGTTGGGGAGGATCTCCAACAAACATTCAAGAATGTTTCTTTTTAAATTTCTTCCAGAGAGGCCTCCTGATGTTTCCTTACTGCTCACGTAGTTCAGATTCTTTTCTGCTAATAGTAATTAAAGACATTTTAAGTGCATCTAAAAATGTTTGAAAGCCCTTGAGTGAAGCAGAAAAGTGTGTGCGTGTAATATAAAAATTCACAAAACAAAAAAAATGTTTTAAAAAAATTGTTGTCACTTAGCAAAGTCAACTATGGTAGCTACTTATCACATCATTTACAAAATCCAAACACTTAAAAGTAAGTAAATTAATAGCTAAGGACATAGTGTCTATGTATCTTTCTATCTATAAAGCCCACTTACTATAGTACCTTACACTGTCCAAATAAGAATTTTTTGTTTTTATTATCAAGTATTAATGAATGAATAATTCATTGCATCCTAACCACTTTAACACTAACCTAGGAGTTCTTGGTTTTAAAAAAAATAATATTTGTTGTCTTGATATCTGTCCCTAGATAGTCTTTTTGAGGCATATTTTAAAGTGCAAAATATCAGTTAATCTGTTTATCAACTAAGAGTAGAATGTTTAGTAAACACTTATAACTGACATTTCTTGGAAATAATGTCTATATAGCTGAAGAGAAAAGCCATGTAACTTTATCAGCTTATGGTAAAAATTAGTTATGGATGTGTCAGTGTCATTATCTATACATGGATATTTTAAATTATTTTTCAAACTAGTTTTTTGTTTGTATTTTGATATTACTGATGTAATAATAATTTTGCATCAAATTTAAGGTTACTGTGCTGTGATGTAACATGCATTTCTTTGTGCTTGTGTTTGTTTATTATATAGCTAGTGTAAAATTTATTATGTGTTTATCTAATTATTGCCTTTCTTTTAAATGCTGGGTTTTGTAAATGATGTGCTTGGGGAATTTCCCATGTTTGTGAGTTTGGCTTTGGTCTTTTTCATGTTTTGTTTTGCATAGGTGAATAAAGAGATGATTTTCAAATCTTCAGTAAATAGGATGAGTGGGTTACCAGATTAATAAATCAAAGGAAAGAGCAACACTGACTAAATTTATAATTATTTTAGTGAGGCTTCCTCATTCAGTGTGTCCCTGTCAAAATACTCATATTTACTAAGCAACTGAGTTAGCTATTCACACAGAGTGCAGCTCATTTTTGCTCTGAGTGCTGATTAGAAGTGCTAAAAAATAAATAACATATTAAGTATCAGACCCAAGACATTTTATTCTGTAGCCCTAGCTAATCTACTATACCACAGTCCCTCTCAGTCAAGACACTGAACCGTGCTGTGTTTAATTACCGCACTTGACCAGTGTAACTAATACTAATGCTTTACATTTACATAGCACATTTTCATCTATAGATTGCAAAGTACTCAACAAAAATGAATAATCATTATTATTCCCATTTTACGTTTGGCCTAAATAAATCCAGGGATTTCAAGCCATTTGCATGGTAGAGATCAGGTTTATAACCTTAGGGCTTGATCCTTCAAAGTGCCAAGCGCTGTAGTCCTGATCTATCCAAGCACTTTAGCATGTGCTTAACTTTAAATACATTAGTAGTCAACTCCCTAGTAATCAATAGGATCAATATTGGGCTCCAAAACTCTCTGCAATACAAATTGTTAGTTACTTTGCTTAATTATAACCTATTTTCTTCAAATAAAGAGTGTACTTGAGTTGTCAAAGAGATCCAACGGTCGGGAAAGCTTGAAAGATTTGGAATAAGATATTATAGAGACAGAGGAAGACAAAAGTCAAAATTTCCTGATTAAATTTAGGCTAGGGGGTGGCGTTTGGGTTAAAAAGCAAACCACAGCTTAGGTTCAGGATCAATGCTAATTTTTGTATAAATAGTGAATGTTTTAAATTCTAGAAAAAAATAAAATGTTGAGAATACAATGACACAAACAGCAGCTTTTCCAAAACAAATAATCAACCAGTGATATCAGGTCAGAGTACCACAGCATACCCACAAAGCCCAGTCTTTATTACACCCAATTCTCTTCTACAAAAGCCTAAATGAAAATATGGGCATTGCAATGGGTCCTGAAGGCCTGGACATTTTAGCCCCTTCAGAAGGGCATTGGAGTCCATAGTTGGAGGGCCCCTTACAAAGAAACTCCTACAGGCAGCTTCCTGTATCTAATAGTGAGGGAAATCTTTTGAAAATCTCATCCTTGTTGCAAATTATAGTTACCATGACCTTTATATGTGTCATATCAATATAGACAATACTGTACAGCAAAAAGTAAAAAAATCCTCTACCAACAGTAAGAGTTATTTTGCAGAGTTTGGGATTTTTAGCCATCTCTTTGATGCCTTACAACATAAATAAAAGTATAATTATAATAGTCACTTTTAGAATCTGAATGTAGAACCATATACGTTTTCTCTTTAAAAAATTCCACTGTGAGGGCCAGTCTTTCCTCTTTTTGCAAGCAAGGAAAACGAGGTCAATTAAGTTGTACGCTAATATTTTTTATTGGTCTAAGTGGAAAAATAAAATGCAGGCAGACTTTCAAAAGACACAATCCTTCATTAGGCCATGGAAAGAGAACAAAGCTAAGCAACAGATAGAAAGGAAAGAACTTGACTGAACTAACCATTTTTCCCCTCACTGTCTCTCCTGTGAATTTGTATTTAACTACTTCACTGCTGGCTTGCCTCTCTGTGCAGAAATGCTCCATTAAAATGTCAACCTTCCATTACAGTTACTGCGCACTTCAGGACCTTGTACATCCAACAGCGTTGGAGGTGTATTTTGCCATGTACCTGCATGTTAATCAAGAGCCTAGATGGCAGCATCTGGGTGAAAATGATTCAGAGTTTTCTGAATGCTTTTGCCATGTCTTGTCTGGCGTATTGTTATTCATTTATTATTATTAATTATTATTGTTTTTGTGGCAATGCCTAGGACATCAGCTTGTTTTGCGGGGTGGGGGGGAGTCTCATCCAAGCGGGAGGTGCATGGTCTCATTTAAGTTTAGTACATGACATATTCTCAGGGACATGCACAAGGGGGGGCAGGGCGGGGGCAAGCAGAGACACAGAACTCCTCCAGCCCCAGGACTGCAGCAGGGAGAGAGAGAGGGACTCTCTCGCTCTCTTCCTGCCAGGGCCGCAGGAGCTCTGTGACTCCACCGCACCAAGTACTTGTGGATACATTTATTCAGATGGCTCCACAGCGCATGTATTTTTGTTGAAATGGTGAGTGTACTGCTGTTTATTTCTATGCATATGATGTACGTGTGTGCGTTGGTATGGTTTGATGTGTGTAATATGTGTGTGTTTAACGTGCCCCTCCAAAAGCGGTCACATTTCAATTCATGCGCACGCCCTTGCATATTCTAAATAGTACCCAACTGTTTGATTACAGTAGCTTTTTATTTTGCTTAGTAACCGTTTTTCCTAGATTTTTCAAGGATCACTTATATGGTATATTATCTGGTTTGAAAAGACTTATTATTATTAATTATTAATATTATCTTTTAATCATTATTTATTATATTATTGCAGTTGTCCCCAAAGGCTGCAATCAAGGATCAGGACCCCATTGTGTAGGGCTGTATATACATGCAATTAAAAGACAAATCCTGCCCCTGAAAGGGATTACAACCTTAGCATATGACAAAAGACAAGTGGAGAAAAACAAACAGGGTAGATGAAACAATTATATTTGGGATAAGAAGCAGCAGTCTCAGCGCACCAATTGCCTACTTGTTGTCTCCATTTTATCTCTGCTCTGAACACATCTAGTTTATGTAGCAGCGTTGATGGCAACCTGGAAAGAGGTTGGTCATCTGCCCTTCATATACCTCATAGTCTGCTGCTGCTCACTGTGCTATGCTCCTAAATGTTGGGGAGGCTGTATTCTGGAGAAGGGGCAATAAAAACTGGAAAAGAGATTACTTTCAATAGTTTATGTCAATTAGAGCCCTCTTCCACTTTGACCTATGCTCTGGCTCTGGATAAGAAAGCAAGGACTTCTGATATTCTGAAACCAAGGGATATGGTACCTGCAAAATCATCATACATTTTTGCATTTAAATTTGAGTATATAATCTTTTAAAACTGTAAAACATCAATATCCTATCGCATAGAGATTAATAAAAAAGGAACAAGTCGTACCATATAAATAACCCTTATAGAGTAAGCTTGTATCAGTATCTGAACTGTACCAGTAGCTTGGTGTACTACTTAAGATAAATTAGAACGGACTAAAGATAGGAAATGTTAATGTACTACTTATTAGCAAAACTAACAAAGAATTAACAGTTATATTGGCTCAGAAGAGGGAAGGGAAGCCAGTAAGCAGGTTGGATGCTGCTCACAGCTCTGATTGAAAGAAACAACATGGGGAGAAAGAAGGAGACAATGAATTGGTTGGATTCCACTCCCTTGGTCATGTCAGGGAAAGGCACAGGGTGAGGAGGGTTGTGGGACCTAGAGAGGCAAGTGGGTTCTCCAGCCAGAGTTGGGGAAAGAATACCTTATTTTCAGAATGGCAGCTTCTTCTGGAATCTGTTAAATGTAATCCCAGAAGGGATGGATAAGTGAACAGACAAAACTGTGAAAGGTAAATGCATAGTAAATGCAATTTATTACAAAGCTAGCTTCGCTACATGCATAGTATATGTGTATGTGTAATATAGAGGGAATGTGTAAATGTATATAATATGCCAGAGTAGCTCCATTCACAGCTTATGCTAGAGTATAAATGTTCTACATTACAGCTGCTTATGCTTCCCCCCGCCCTTCATACTTGTTGCCTGAGTTAGACAAAAATGTAGTGATATCGTGAATCAACTTTTTCAGACCTCAGCTGGGGTTTTGTGATTTAACAAATAAACAGACAATGTAGCAACATCCTTCTTGCTTTAATGTTAAAGGCCCTCTGCTTCATGGCACTGTGGATTTTGGTTCTTGGCGTAACAGGAATAGGAATGCTGTGGGTTCATTTGAAATGGGGGAAATGCAGTTGTCTCTGATGAGGAACCTGGAACATCAGATAATCAACAACATTTGTAGCAATTTCCCCTTCCTTTCCCTGCCATTAATCCAATAGAAAATATGACAGAGAAATTGTGATGTCTCCCAAACATAAGAAAAGCTAGCAGAATTATGAAACTTTGCCCAATTTAGAGTTCCTGTCTGCTTTTATAGACATTGCTTCTAAGGCTGTGGAGCAATGTGGAGACATACAGAAAGCTAAACCATAGGTATAAGTCAGCAGTAAAATGAGGTAACAGTTACAGGGCCTGATCCAAAGCTGAGTGAAGTCAATGCAAGTCCAGTTCACTTTGGATCAGGGCTATAATTTAGTTCATTTGTGTTTTATAAAGGGGATTATTTCTACCCAAGAGTGAAGCTTGAGTGAATTGGTACCGAGTGAATTGGTACCAAGTGAATTGGTACTAGCTAGTCATATTCAGAAAGTGTGGAAAGGCCTCTGTTTGTCCATGTTTATCTATAAATGTTGGGTCCATTTTCTCTCTCAACTGGTCTGCTCGTCTCATCCTTTTCATCTCCATCTTTTAGAATTCATGGCATAGAGGGAGATATTAGCTCTATGAATGGGATTTTTTTTTTTGCCTAAGTGCAATCCATGTTGCTATGCAAGGCACCATACAAATGCCTTCAATAAATACAAAATAAGCATTGTGTGAAAAACTGTTTAGACAGATTTTGCCAGGATGGTTCCAGCCAAACACTGTTAGTCATTAATTTTTCCTTCTCTCTCTCCTTGTGGGCACATTTCCTGTACAACTTTTCCCTCTCCGTTACATATGTTTTATTCATTGTAGCATATTTGCCTATATTTGTACAATAAATTAGCATGTATTTATATGAAAAAGGATGTCAGTTCATGTTTTTGTTAGTTAATAACAAGGTACAACACATGGAAAAAACAACAAATGAAAACCTTCAAGAACATTTATTTGTCCTTTTTAGACACAGAGTTTTTTTCTGAGACACCCTTAAAGCCCTGAGGATCCCTGCTATGTTCACCTAATTATTAGCTCTTGGATTAGCTGACCCTCCAGTCAAGGAGCATCAGGCATGGTTCCATCTTTAGCTTGTTATAGCCACTCATGAATAACTATAAGGGTCATTGTAGAAGACTCACTTTCCCCTTCATCATCTCCCAGTGATGAATACATTGCCTCTAAAGAAATCCCAGCCTTTCTCAACCAGGAGCAAAGAAACAAGGTCAGGTTGTGAGCTCATATCTCCCATGTGGTAGGGCGCTGTGCTAGGCTGGCCCTGTTTGGTGCATTTAATGTGCTCATGGTTAGAAGCAGGTTGGTTTTTTTTAAATGATGATTGAGACACAGTTACACTGATTTATTTAATATAATTTCTGGATCAATTCTGCCAACATAAAATTGAGTTTATGGAATTGATAATGTGTTTTCTTTTTAAATCTTCAATTCAATTTAATATATGTATGTTTTCCCTGTTTTATTAGCTGAACTAATTTTCAAAAGGGAAGATTATTTTTAATATGCTTAGACGTTTTTCTGCAAGCATGTCATGAAAGAAAGTGCTCTTAAAGGGATAGGAATTAGTAAATGGGAAATCTCAACAGGTTTGGAGATCAGGTTTGGTTTGGATAAGCACCCAACTGTTAGACTGCCTATCTGAAACTTAACCAAACTATCCAAATGATTTCCAAAATTTGATTAAAAAGGTTGTGAGAACAGGCTCTCTCACTGTAGTCTAGGTTTTCTGGTTCCAATCCCAATTCCAATGCATCCGTGTATGAAAAATAATGGAGAACTAAAAGCTAACCTAATATTTCAGAGCCTCCAAAGAGGTTTGAGTCTTTGGTTCTAGAAGGACACTGTAAGAAGGGGGAAGTGGGGTTCTTTTTTAAACCTCAGACTGGTTTTCCTCTCCTTAGCAGGGATGTCTTATTTAAGAAAACGTAGATCCTTCAAGACTGGTTTCTCATTTGCTACCTCAGAAATTGTGCTTTTAATTACTCTTTCTCCTTCCACTTCCATTAATTTTAGTACTATGAATCTTAGGGCTCCCCAGTTGTTTAGTATTTGCTGTATTATACTCTGTGCCATCCTGTCCTAAAGTACAAGCTTTTGCTGTATTTGAAATGTGAAAGAAGTGATCCTTGTTTAGGGATTAAAACAACGAGGAGTCCGGTGGCACCTTAAAGACTAAACAGATTTATTTGGGCATAAGCTTTTGTGGGTAAAAAACCCACTTCTTCAGATGTTTAGGGATTACTAACCCATGCTCAGCTGTTCCAACCATTTCAATGCAGCCTTTACATCCAGATTTTCTTGTTTATCTGGCAGTTCATTATTTAAGGCTGGCCTGTCAAAAATGGTTAAATATTCTTTGGGAAACATAGTCACATCTTTGAGACACCACAAATATGTTTAATATAAAAAAGATTGGCTTGATAAGAGGAAAATGATAAACTTGCATCACCAGAAATATTTCTCTTTATTCTGTTTGTATTTCTAAGGGCATCAATAAGCAGTGACAAATCTCATGGCAATAAATTTCTGGAACAGGCACACAGAGACACTGGCAAAGTAGTGAAAATGATTGCTGATGATTCGTTCTAACTACTTGACCTTCTGACCTCTTCTCCAGATATATGACCAAGATGGGACACTACAGCACTTTATTGATGGCGGGGAACCCAGTAAGTCAAGTTGGATGAGGTATATCCGATGTGCAAGGCACTGTGGGGAACAGAATCTAACAGTAGTTCAGTACAGGTAAAGTATGTCTTGATTTATTTGCTGCAAGAAAAAAATCCTTGAAGTGAAAAGTCCGAAGTGTAATTATCACCAGTTCACAAACAATTGTTGGGCTTTCTTGAATGGCTTCATTTTGTGCAGTACAATCTCAGTAGTATGGATTTAAGAGCTCTTAAATTTGGTTGTCAAAAACTGGGGAAGGGAAATATCATTGAGAGCACATACTGCAGGGTTGATTTTGATCTCACTGATGTTCCTGATGATTTAAACCCTATGACATTAGAAGAGGAACATATATGCAGATCACATTGTACGAAGCAATCTGCATCTCCTTTGAGTAGTCTCAGTAGACTGCTTTGGAAAGAGTAGTTTGCTTGGAAGAGTTGTCCTCCATCCCTTACAATAAATAATTATGTTAGAGGGAGAAGGACAAGGAGAAGGCCTCATTTGAAATGAAAACATCAGAATTTTGAACACTGAAGCCAGTTTGGGGAGAATCATTGGGCATTTATGACCCAAATATGCATCTACTAAATGCACCTGTCAGCCAATATGGTCTCATGGCTATCTTGTGGGCTTAAATGGTTCTGAAAGTAGCATACGCAAAGGTATATGCCTCTTCTCTATAATGGCTAGTAAAAGTGTAAATGACCTAGCTTTGCAGATCTGCTTATGCCTATGATGTCAATAGCTAGTGAAGGTTATAACAAAATAAAAACGAGAATGTGAAAAAGAATGTGTAAAGAAATTATGGCTCTCATTTCTCCCCCTACAAACAATAGAAAAAAACCTAGAAAATGTGTTACATAAATATATGATCTCAGCCATAAACAAATCTTTCCCCTTCAGAATCAGAAGCAACTGTTTGGCTGTATTAAATGTTATAGCAAGTACATCAAAGAATGTTTGGGAACTAAGCTGAGCACTCCTGCTGTTGGCTATTTATTTTGGGTTTTTTTTTTTAATGGCAAGTCTTAAACTTATTTATAATATTTTAACAAATGTGAATGCGAACAAAAATGAAAAATACACACAGTTTGATTATTTTCTTTTAGGGTGCCAGTTTAACAATGATAAAAATGGCCCAATAGCATTTTTAAACTTTGTTTCTGACCCCTTGTCAAAATAAAGTAACAATTCAAAGAAGAATATATGACAATGTTTTATTATATTATTACAAACTTTTATTGTGCTCTTAAATATTTATATTTTTAGATATAATTCTGATGGTTCATTTTTTAAATTGTCTGTTTAAACTAAGGTTGTCTCTGTGTTGTATAGAGCACTTTTGGTTGGTAGTCCAGGTATATTATGAACCACTGAGACAACCATGTTTGAGTATGTGTAGAGTGTGTGTATGTGTGTATACATACATATAGATGAAAAACATAAATGAAATATGGGCATGAGAAAATCGTTACACATCTGTCAATATTAAGTATATTTTACAACTCTGCTTTCATGATGAAGCTTTTACTTAGAGTTCCCTCTGTTGATCTGTTTTTGATTACTTCAGATCTTTGTAAAATGAACTACAAAAACACAATTTAAAAAACTGGCATCCATCACCAGTGACTGAATCCAAGTGTAAGAAAATAGAAAAGTTGGACACTGAAAAACTGGTCTAATTTTTATTGTACATGGACATCCTCCTCACAGAAAGTCAGCTGGTTTAAATTCATTCTGTTATGATTTGTAATATCTAAATGGAATTTTCTTGAAAGCGCTCTTGATTGATTGACCCTTAGCTGAACGTTTTGTTTTTATTTTGAGGCTGACAATAATGTTTGTTGGCATGTGTTCTGCTTCAACTGCGTTGGGACGCCATGAAGCTATCTTTATGAGTCATCCAACCACAATACTAAATACATGTCAGCAAAGGAAATATTATCCGAAAAGGGAAAAATCCCTTTGATGTACTTCAGCATGCAGAGATTTCTGCGAGTTTTGGAAGCTCTGTACGCTTGTAAGGAACGGTGTACACTTACACATTTTTTTTCGGCCTACTCCAAGCTTCACAGACCACCCATTGCTCAAAAACAGTTCTGCTCTTTCAGCAGCAAAGTGTGTCATTTGGTTTTAGCACATTCATTTGCTGGACTGCTGTGTTTATGTTAAGGGAAGCCAAACTGAGAGATGAAATGTTACAAGGGTGAAGTACAAAGTAGACTCGATTTTTCTCAAGTTAGGAGATGCTGGTGATTTATAGCATGGCTCCAATTTTGATTTTTATGTAACGGTGGAAAGAATTAATAACATGTACAGCTTTGGGAGAGAGAGAAGCAGAGAAAGAGAGTGAGAGAGAGAGAGACACATGAAGGCAAGAGTTTTTGTCAGATATTCATAGAATGTTGGGAAAAACATTCTGCTTAGCTAGCAGTGCCCTCCTGAGACAGGGTGGCAGTAAGCGAGGAAAATAACAAGATAAATGAAATTTTTGCAGCTGCTAGTAAAATATTGAGAATCTGCACTTTTTTATTGATCTTTATGATCCTGTTGCCAAGAGCCACTTTGCGGTGACAAAATATGTTGACAAGTGCATATCTCACTGCCATGAAAAATGTGGTGAAGGATTCTCCTTATGTCTGCAGTGTTATACAAGGAACAAATTGCACTGCTACGGCAAATTCTTTACAGAAAGGCTAAATTTAAGGCCTACCAACCCTAAACTCTTTTATCTTGAACTTCAGGCTAATATTTGTAGCAATTCTTCACTGAGAAAACCAGTTGAGGTCGAACATTTTTTTTAAAGTCTATAGATATTTTTCTGCCTTACGCAAGCTGTTTTAAAAAATGGTCATTTCTTGGTACCTTGACTGTATCATTTTGGTGTGTAATCGTTCAGGAAGAGTGGAATGGTCTTCTTGTATGTATTGAATTTCTATCCATCTCATATAAGGGTGTTTTACTGTACTGTACCAGGCTTAAGCGAAAAGCTACTACAAACCAATAAGATTTTCAGTTCCTCTTCTAGATGCTCGATTCTGATCTCACACTGATTTTGCACCTATCTCTAACTTCATTGGAATTACTCAAGTCCTTTAACTCAAAGAGAGATCAGGATCAGGCCCTCTAGTCTTTTGATTGCAAAACTCTAGGGTTTTTTCCCTAAATTTGAGAACTCTCAGATCCATGGCTTATGAATGTCCCAGTGTTTTCCCAGAGGATAGAACTTATAGAAGGATTCTCAGTTATGGTGAATACTAGATCATACTTACCCGAGGGGCCATCAACCTTGTTCCCATGTTTCATATTGAGAAAGATTTCCTCAGTAACTCTTTTTCATTACAAGCCCTGTTTTCTGGACTCTTCTGGGCCAAAAGTCCATATTATTCAACCTTAGTTCTCTCTCTTTTGGGAGGTATATTTCTGTTGTGAGACTGAAGGAAACATAAGAGGACACATGTTTAAAATCATCTTCTGTATTTAAAAAAATTCTTCACTTCTGTTACTAACAGCACTTATTAAATCTAAAAGAATTATTATCTATTTACTTTTTACCTTCTAAACTGTGTGTTTGAAGTTTCCCTCAGTTTGGATAGTGAAAATAAACTCATCTGTTTTGAGTCGGTCCCACTTCCTAGATCTTGTGCACTGGTGCAATTTGCATTCCAAATTCTGCACTGGAATGTTTTTGAAACAAAAAAATCTGTCTCCCTTAAAATTTCTTTCAAAAAGGGTACTGCAACAACAATAGATTATTATGTTTTGTAAAACATTTTCTTAGGGCTTACACTACCTTAGCCCTGGTCTACACTATGAGTTTAGGTCGAATTTAGCAGCGTTAGATCAATTTAACCCTGCACCCATCCACATGACTAAGCCATTTTTGTCGACTTAAAGGGCTCTTAAAATCGATTTCTGTACTCCTCCCTGATGAGGGGATTAGCACGGAAATTGACATCGCCGGGTCGAATTTTGGGTAGTGTGGATGCAATTCGATGGTATTGGCCTCCGGGAGCTATCCCAGAGTGCTCCATTGTGACCGCTCTGGACAGCACATTCAACTCAGATGCACTAGCCAGGTAGACAGGAAAAGCACCAGGAATTTTTGAATTTCATTTCCTGTTTGGTCAGTGTGGCGAGCTCATCAGCAGAGGTGACCATGCAGAGCTCATTAGCACAGGTGACTATGCAGTCCCAGAATCGCAAAAGAGCTCCAGCATGGACCGAACGGGAGGTACTGGATCTGATCGCTGTATGGGGAGACGAATCCGTGCTATCGGAACTCCGTTCCAAAAGATGAAATGCCAAAATATTTGAAAAAATCTCCAAGGGTATGATGGACAGAGGCTATAACAGGGACCTGCAGCAGAGCCATGTGAAAATTAAGGAGCTCAGGCAAGCCTAGCAAAAAACCAAAGAGGCAAATGGCCACTCTGGGTCAGAGCCCCCGACATGCCTCTTCTATGATGAGCTGCTTGCAATTCTAGGGGGTGCCCCTACCACTACCTCACCCCTGTCCATGGAGTCTCACGCAACAGGGATGAGGATTTGGGGGACGAGGAAGAGGAGGAGGAGGATAGCGCACAACAGGCAAGTGGAGAAACCATTCTCCCAGACAGCCAGGAACTGTTTCTCACCCTGGAGCCAATACCCTCCGAACCCTCCCAAGGTCGGCTCCCGGACCATGAAGCCAGAGACGGCACCTCTGGTGAGTGTACCTTTGTAAATATAATACATGGTTTAAAAGCAAGCGTGTTTAATGATTAATTTGCCCTGAAGACTTGGGATGCATTTGCAGCCAGTACAGCTACTTGAAAAGTCTGTTAACGTGTCTGGGGATGGAGCGGAAATCCTCCAGGGACATTATTAAGGGAACAATCAGAGGTGGCCATTGAAAAGAAATCATCCCCACTTTTAGCCACGCAGTGGGAGGGGGGCCGTTCACGCTGAGCTGTTTGCATTTGCCTGGCAGGGATCTTCCCTGATACTAGTCACGTAGTGGGAGGAGGGGTGAAGTGATCATCCCAGAGAATTGGGTGTGTGGGGGGGGTTAGTTGGGTTTCTGCTGCATGTTAACCCGAAAACCACAGCCCCTCCTTTTAAATGGCCAACCCAACGGGTGCGTGGTATGGGAAAGGAGGGTGCTGCTGTCTGAAACCATTACCACATGTTATGAAGGTTGAAGAAGCTGAAAGACTGTGGCTTACCATGGCTGCCTGCAAGCCGAATTCTGTTGCCCGGCCCTGTGTGTGTGATCTCTCTCACCAAACCAGCAGGCCCTCAATATAAAAGGCAAAATGTCACCTTGTACCGAAAGCACATGTGCTATGTAATGTTAACAGCTTGGTTCACCCTGAAAGAGTCTACCCATTGTTCTCTAAAATGTGTCTTTTTAAATACTACTCTCCCTTTTTTTCCTCCTGCAGCTGCAAATGTTTCAATACTCTCCCTATCATCTCCGTCCCAGAGGTTAGCGTAGATAAGAAGGCGAAAAAAACGCACTCACGATGAAATGTTCTCTGAGCTCATGCAGTCCTCGCTCACGGAAAGAGCTCAGCAGAATGCATGGAGGCAAACAGTGGCAGAGTCCAGGAAAGCAGAAAATGAACACAAGGACAGGAGGGACGAGCAAGATGAGAGATTGTGGGAGCAAGAGGAGAGGTGGCGGCAGCATGATGAGAGGAGGCAGGATGCAATGCTGAGGCTACTGGGGGATCAAACTGATGTGCTCTGGCGTCTGGTGGAGCTGCAGGAAAGGCATCAGGAGCACAGCCCGCCACTGCAGCCCCTGTGTAACCGCCTGCCCACCTCCCCAGGTTCCATAGCCTACTCACCCAGATGCCCAAGGATGCAGGGAGGCGGGGCCCTCTGGGCACCCAACCACTTCACCCCAGAGGACTGCCCAAGCAACAGAAGGCTGACATTCAATAAGTTTTGAAGTGCAGTGTGGCTTCGTCTGTCCCTCACCCGACCCGGTGCTTCCCTCCTTCTCCACCTCTCCCGGGCTCCCTTGGCAGTTATCCCCCTATTGGTGTGATGAATTAATAAAGAATGCATGATTTTGAAACAACAATGACTTTATTGCCTCTGCAAGCGGTGATTGAAGGGGGGAGGGCAGTTGGCTTACAGGGAAGTAGAGTGAACCAAGCGGGCGGGTTTTCATCAAGGAGAAACAAACAGAACTGTTATACCGTAGCCTGGCCAATCATGAAACTGGTTTTCAAAGCTTCTCTGATGCGCAGCGTGCCCTGCTGTGCTCTTCTAATCGCCCTGGTGTCTGGCTGTGCGTAATCAGCGGCCAGGCGATTTGCCTCAACCTCCCACCCCACCATAAACGTCTCCCCCTTACTCTCACAAATATTGTGGAGCACACAGCAAGAAGCAATAACAATGGGAATATTGGTTTCGCTGAGGTCTAACCGAGTCAGTAAACTGCTCCAGTGCGCTTTTAAACGTCCAAATGCACATTCTACCACCATTCTGCACTTGCTCAGCCTATAATTGAACAGCTCCTTACTAAAAAGAAAAGGAGTACTTGTGGCACCTTAGAGACTAACCAATTTATTTGAGCATAAGCTTTCGTGAGCTACAGCTCACTTCATCGGATGCATTCAGTGGAAAATACAGTGAGGAGATTTATATACACAGAGAACATGAAACAATGGGTGTTATCATACACACTGTAAGGAGAGTGATCACTTAAGATGAGCTAATACCAGCAGGAGAGCAGGGGGGAGGGAGGGGAGAAAACCTTTTGTAGTGATAATCAAGGTGGGCCATTTCCAGCAGTTGACAAGAACGTCTGAGGAACAGTGCGGGCGGGGGGGAATAGTTTTACTTTGTGTAATGACCCATCCACTCCCAGTCTCTATTCATGCCTAAGTTAATTGTATCCAGTTTGCAAATTAATTCCAATTCAGCAGTCTCTCATTGGAGTCTGTTTTTGAAGTCTTTTTGTTGTAATATTGCGACTTTTAGGTCTGTAATCGAGTGACCAGAGAGATTGAAGTGTTCTCCGACTGGTTTATGAATGTTATAATTCTTGACTTCTGATTTGTGTCCATTTATTCTTTTACGTAGAGACTGTCCAGTTTGACCAATGTACATGGCAGAGGGGCATTGCTGGCGCATGATGGCATATATCACATTGGTAGATGTGCAGGTGAACGAGCCTCTGATAGTGTGGCTGATGTTATTAGGCCCTATGATGGTGTCCCCTGAATAGATATGTGGGCACAGTTGGCAATGGGCTTTGTTGCAAGGATAGGTTCCTGGGTTAGTGGTTCTGTTGTATGGTAGGTGGTTGCTGGTGAGTATTTGCTTCAGGTTGGTCAGCTATCTGTAAGCAAGGACTGGTCTGTCTCCCAAGATCTGTGAGAGTGATGGGTCGTCCTTCAGGATAGGTTGTAGATCCTTGATGATACGTTGGAGAGGTTTTAGTTGGGGGCTGAAGGTGAAGGCTAGTGGCATTCTGTTATTTTCTTTGTTGGGCCTGTCCTGTAGTAGGTGACTTCTGGGTACTCTTCTGGCTCTGTCAATCTGTTTCTTCACTTCAGCAGGGTATTGTAGTGGGTATTGTAGTTGTAAGAACACTTGATAGAGATCTTGTAGGTATTTGTCTCTGTCTGAGGGGTTGGAGCAAATGTGGTTGTATCATAGAGCTTGGCTGTAGACAATGGATCGTGTGGTATGATCTGGGTGAAAGCTGGAGGCATGTAGGTAGGAATAGTGGTCAGTAGGTTTCCGGTATAGGGTGGTGTTTATGTGACCATCGCTTATTAGCACCGTAGTGTCCAGGAAGTGGATCTCTTGTGTGGACTGGTCCAGGCTGAGGTTGATGGTGGGATGGAAATTGTTGAAATCATGGTGGAATTCCTCAAGGGCTTCTTTTCCATGGGTCCAGATGATGAAGATGTCATCAATATAGCGCTAGTAGAGTAGGGCATTAGGGGATGAGAGCTGAGGAAGCGTTGTTCTAAGTCAGCCATAAAAATGTTGGCATACTGTGGGGCCATGCGGGTACCCATAGCAGTGCCGCTGGTTTGAAGGTATACATTGTCCCCAAATGTGAAATAGTTATGGGTGAGGACAAAGTCACAAAGTTCAGCCACCAGGTTTGCCGTGACATTATCGGGGATACTGTTCCTGACAACTTGTAGTCCATCTTTGTGTGGAATGTTGGTGTAGAGGGCTTCTACATCCATAGTGGCCAGGATGGTGTTTTCAGGAAGATCACATATGGATTGTAGTTTCCTCAGGAAGTCAGTGGTGTCTTGAAGATAGCTGGGAGTGCTGGTAGCGTAGGGCCTGAGGAGGGAGTCTACACAGCCAGACAATCCTGCTGTCAGGGTGCCAATGCCTCAGATGATGGGGCGCCCAGGATTTCCAGGTTTTTGGATCTTGGGTAGCAGATAGAATACCTCAGGTCGGGGTTCCAGAGGTGTGTCTGTGCGGATTTGTTCTTGTGCTTTTTCAGGGAGTTTCTTGAGCAAATGGTGTAGTTTCTTTTGGTAACCCTCAGTGGGATCAGAGGGTAATGGCTTGTAGAAAGTGGTGCTGGAGAGCTGCCTAGCAGCCTCTTGTTCATATTCTGACCTATTCATGATGACGACAACACCTCCTTTGTCAGCCTTATTGATTATGATGTCAGAGTTGTTTCTGAGGCTGTGGATGGCATTGTGTTCTGCACGGCTGAGGTTATGGGGCAAGTGATGCTGCTTTTCCACAATTTCAGCCTGTGCACATCGGCAGAAGCATTCTATGTAGAAGTCCAGTCTGTTGTTTCGACCTTCAGGAGGAGTACACCCAGAATCCTTCTTTTTGTAGTGTTGGTAGGAAGGTCTCTGTGGATTAGTACGTTGTTCAGAGGTGTGTTGGAAATATTCCTTGAGTCGGAGACGTCAAAAATAAGATTCTAGGTCACCACAGAACTGTATCATGTTCGTGGGGGTGGAGGGGCAGAAGGAGAGGCCCCGAGATAGGACAGATTCTTCTGCTGGGCTAAGATTACTCCTGTCCCGGGTGCCTCTGTATGACTTCATCAGCCATGGTTTTAAGGGGTAGGCTAGGTCCCCAAGGATAACTATAGGCATTTCAACATCCCCAACAGTTATTTTCTGGTCTGGGAAGTAAGTCCCTTCCCGCAGCTGTTCAAACAGACCAGAGTTCCTGAAGATGCGAGTGTCATGTACCTTTCCCGGCCATCCCACGTTGATGTTGGTGAAACGTCCCTTGTGATCCACCAGTGCTTGCAGCACCATTGAAAAGTACCCCTTACGATTTACGTACTGGCTGCCAAGGTGGTCCAGTCCCATGATAGGGATATGCGTTCCGTCTATTGCCCCACCACAGTTAGGGAATCCCATTGCAGCAAAGCCATCCACTATAACCTGCACATTTCCCAGAGTCACTACCCTTGATAGCAGCAGCTGAGAGATTGCGTTGATTCCCGACTGACTGGTAGTTGGCGTTGCAAGCTTCCAGAGGGCTATCATCATCTTGGTATTCTTGTGCTTCAGGGCAGGGGAAAGCAAGTCACAAAGTTCCATGAAGGTGCCCTTATGCATGCGAAAGTTTTGCAGCCGTTGGGAATCACCCCAGCCCTGCAACACTATGCGGTCCCACCAGTCTGTGCTTGTTTCCCGGGCCCAGAATCAGCATTCCACAGCATGAGCCTGCCCCGTTGCCACCAGGATGGCCAAATTGCCAGGGCCCGTGCTTTGAGAGAAGTCTGTGTCCATGTCCTCATCACTCTCATCACCGCGCTGCCATCGCCTCCTCGCCTGCTTTTGCAGGTTCTGGTTCTGCGCATACTGAAGGATAATGCGCGAGGTGTTTACAATCCTCATAACTGCCGTGGTGATCTGAGCGGGCTCCATGCTTGCTGTGGTATGGCCTCTGCAGGAGAGCAGAGTGGAAGCGGTGACTGATGACGGTTTGCACTGCGCACATTTCCCGAGGAAGAACACATGTACCCGGGAGCCCATGACAGACAACATGGAGAAATTCACAACTGAGACAATAGCAGCAGAGCAGAGTTTCAGTGGAAGCGGTGGATGACGACAGTTAGCAGTCCTACTGCACTGGCTGCTGAAAGCAGTATGGCGTCCGCATGGAAAAAAGGCGTGAAACGATTGTCTGCTGTTGCTTTCACAGGGGGAGGGGCGATTGACATGTACCCAAAACTACCCATAACAATGTTTCTGCCCTATCAGGCTTGGGAGCTTAACCCAGAATTCCAATGGGCGGCGGAAACTGTGGGAACTGTGGGATAGCTACCCACAGTGCACCGCTCCGTAAGTTGATGCTAGCCACGGTAGTGAGGACGCACTCTGCCAACCTAATGCGCTTAGTGTGGACATATGCAATCGACTGTATAAAATCGATTTCTATAATATCGACCTAATTTTGTAGTGTCGACATACTTACAAAGTAGCTTTAAGCTGTTTGTTATCCTGTGTTACAAGCACTAATTGGAGTCCCACATTGATGAGATGGATTCAGGTTTACTATAATCAATGAGCTATTCTTTCAGGATAACTTGCAGAAATTCTTCCAAAACAGTGTGTATGGTAAAAGGAGCACTATCTGTTCCTAAACTGGGCTATTTTTCTGTTTGTTATGACTAGGTCAAATATATTCTACAGGGCCTGTATAGATATCCCCAGAGGCACTGAACTGCTGGTGTGGTACAATGACAGCTACACATCTTTCTTTGGAATCCCTTTACAGTGTATTGCACAGGATGAAAATTGTAAGTATTTTATTTCTAACTATATGTCCACAGTGCATATTTCACAATTAATCTGTTTTGTGCCTTTTGTTTCTTAAGAAGTATGAAGTAAACCGTGGATATTTATTTAAGGTAAGCTGGACGATTACAAAATAAGGCTCTGATTCTGGAAATCCTTAAGATATATGACTTCAGTGGAACATGAAGTATGAGTAAAACGCACATACCTACAGGTGGGCAGGACTCAGACCTAAAGTGCAGGTTCCCCCTATGGCATAGCAACATATGAAATCCCTCCTTACTAGGGATTTATTGCCAGTTTATTCTCTGTTTACTTCCCCAACCTTCTCGCTAGTTGCCAGTTCTATCATAGGATTTACTCTCTTGCCAAAAAGATAACATAATGTGATCTTTCCTGCCACTGTCAATGCTGCTTCATCGTATTACTGTGGGATGTGTTGATGGAGGCCTAGGCTGGCTGTCCATAAAGATGGGGTCCTTGTGGTTAGAGAAAATGCTAGTTCCTTTAAATAAAGGCTAATTACAAATAACCTGATATGATGATGGAGCCCCCATCCTGTCACAACTATCCCCAATTCCATTCATTCCTCTCCCCTGCCATTTTATTTTACTGCAAATTTTAAAAAAGCATATAATTTATATCACAGACCCAGTCATGCAAGGTGCTGTGTGTACTTGTCTTCAGTGGGAATTAAGAGTGCTCAGCACCTCATAGGATTGGTCTGTTTAGGTAGGTGTGTGTGTGTAGGACTACCTTCTTTCAGCTTGCATCAGAGAACTCTTTTCCATTGTGACAGCCATGTGTGTCTATGTGGTGGAAGAAGCAAATAATAAATGCTTGAATGACTTTGGCCAAAAATGACCCTGTGGCTGCAAGCGCATAATCAACTATATATTATATTTTTTCAGTCAAATACTTGGATACTTAAACAGCTATACTGAGATGAACTTGGGTCTCTTAGCAACTTAAATACTGAACCAGGCAGCAATAAAACAGCAAGATACCAGGGATTAAACTATCAAAAATAAACATCCTTTTTCATCTGGAGTTTTCAAATCTGTTATACTTGAGAGGAGTTTTAAAGACATTAAGTTACTGGCCATAATGTTTAGCACTAAAAAAATCATCCGCTCCAGTTGGTAATACAGAAATATTATTTGCATTTCTGTGAGTTGTACTTTACAAAATCATTTTTTTTAAATGATACAGTGAACAAAATCCCATCACAGTTAAATCTTTAAATATTGTCACTTACTGCTTCGCTACAAGGGAAACCAAGGAGTTTCATCCACAAGCTAGGGAGACTGACAGAAAGAGAAAAATTCATCTCTGGGCAGAGGGCCAGCACCAGGCTTATGCATAACCTAAGTGCCACTTAAACCCTCAAAATAGCCCTCGTGCTGGTCCTCTGCACAAGGGTGAATTTTACCCACAATGAACTGTGAAATATTACTTAGCTCTGAAACCTCATTATTTGAGTCTCTTGATGAGGTTTTATGCTTACAATTTTTTAAAAATTAAATGTCCCTTGTGTGACACAGAAACGTTAAACAGAGTTATTAAAAGAAAAGTTTACATATAACAGGCTCTACTGCACATGTTGTTCCATACACCTAAGATGTTTGGATGTGTTTTAAAAACTGTACTGCAGTGCACATCCTACTGGAGGTAACTCTACTCATAAAATAGGTTCTCAGATTGTACAGTGAAAAGCACCATAGAAAGGACTAGACATAGCTAAATTAAATAACATGGATTACCATGTTTGTTTTGGTTGAGGAAACGTTTAAAAAATAATTTTGTAAAGGAACTTTGTATTATTTACAGTACGATATCAAAATAGGTTTGTACTGCATTTTTTTATTTCAGTATTTTTAATTTCAGTAACTATTCAGACATTAATCACAATCATTCATTGAACAGACCATTTGAAACTGCTACTGTATCTCAACTAGACATACTTGTATTCAGAGGGTAAATCTCTGTGTGTGTGTGTGAGAGAGTGAGTGAGTGAAAGAGAGAGAGAGAAAGAAATCCCCAAATGCTACATTAAAAGAATGTTATGGTTGCAAATTCAAGCACTCCAAAGTTATGAAACACCAGAATTTAAGACATCCATGTGACATTGTGCGTTATGGTACAGTCTTTAAGTACATGATCACATACTATTTTTTCCACAGAATCCCTGCCTCATTCAGTGCACAAGATGGACAGTGCTCAAGGAATGAGGCAGATCTCAAATATTTCTTTTATATGTGTGACTCCCCATGATTCATTTACTGCACAACATCCAAATGCTGCACTAAATGCAAAATTTTATTTTCTCATGTGTTGCATTGTGTTCATCGTCAAAATATGAGAGTGCCTCACAAACCTTAATTAATCTATCTTTTCAACACCTCTGTGAGGTAGGGAAGTATTAGTAATCCCATTATATTGGTGGGGAACTGAGGTACAAAGATATTTAGGCATATATTTTGCAAGGTCTCATGATGAACTAAATCCTACTAGCCTTAATCATGCAAGCAATTACATTGAAGACACTGGATTTGTATTGTACAGGCTTTGTGTGTATGAATGAGGGTGTAATATTGCCCTTTAGTGACTGCCCATTGATAGGATAAGGGAACTACTGCTGTGTCTGTTTTCTGCAACACAGAGATTTGATACAGTGTAAGCCCAGCAGAATTTTCTCTCCGAAGTGAATCCTATCATACTTCTAACCATTCTTGTCACTCTTCTCTGGACCTTTACAAACTCTGAAACCTCTCTTCAGATGACTTCCTACATGTCAGAAACAGCTTCTCCAGTCGGATCACATTCTCATTCCAGCCCTTTGTATATGTGTTATAATAACATTAAATTATTTGAATCTAGTCAGTTGAAAATAGACTTTGAATATTTTTGATTTTCTCCCCAAATTGTGTTAGTTTTAAGAAATAGTAAAGCAGATCTTATTTACTTTTTTGTTTTCTCCCAGTGAATGTCCCTTCGACTGTAATGGAGGCCATGTCCAGACCAGACACTCTACAGCCATTTAACAAAAGTAGCAAACTACCCCCTGCCACTCCACAGCGATCCATAGTATTTCCACAGACTCCGTGTAGCAGAAATTTTTCTCTTCTGGATAAGTCTGGGCCCATCGAGTCAGGATTTAACCAGATCAGTGTCAAAAACCAACGAGTTCTTGCAAGCCCAACATCAACGAGCCAACTAAATTCTGAGTTCAGTGACTGGCACCTTTGGAAATGTGGGCAATGCTTTAAGACTTTCACCCAGCGGATCCTCTTACAGATGCATGTGTGTACACAGAATCCTGACAGGTAAAACACAGGCTTTCTTTATTTCTGTATGGATGGGTAGCCAGACCCTCTGCTTTTTACTTTTATCAGACTGTTATCATTTCCAAAACTAAACCATTATTAGGAGGAGCCTGTACAACATAATACATCTGTGGCTGTGTGAAGTAAGCTGATAATGGCCATTGCTTGACTTCACATTTTGTAAAAACATTTGGTACGTAAATGTACAGACAAGAGGAAATAGCCAAGAATATAATCTTGTTTTCAGAATGGTTTGGTACATCTGTTAGAGGGAACAAAACAGAAGGAAATTTTATTAATATTATGGATGAAAAAATGAGGTCAAGATAATGAAAAGTCTCTTTGTCTTCCAAAGATAATATAACTTGCTGTTCAGTGGCTGTCATAATCATTTCAGGGTTCACCTATAGTGTGCAATGTGTATGAACTTAATTAAGTACTAAGAGGTAATGAATTGGAATTTTTTGCTTAGTACTATTTTTCTTCAGAGCATGCAAACCCATAAATCGTGAAAAGCTGTCAAAAGGAAATACCTACTCCACTAGTGATGTGGAGGAAAACAGATGCCACTTATTCAATAAACTAATATCCACACAGAAGAAAAATGTTGACTAGATACCTCAGAGTCAAAGTTGGTTTGAAAGTTTGTCAATAGAGAATTTTATGGCCATGAACTGAGGATGAAATTTAGCTGAACAAGTGAATTAAAATTTCAGGTACTCTGACAAGTGGCAGAGTAGATATAATGGAACTATTATTTATGAATCAAAGCTGGTTTATTTGACAATCTTGATCGCTGGCAGCACAAAAGACAAAAATCAAATTAATTCAACAAAAAAGACTGCCCACGTTTTGTCTCTCCTTCAGCTGTGAAGAAGGCTTGAGTAAAACAGCTGAATCTCCTGGAAAATCATTCTAAATGCAGCACTCGAATGCAAGTTACATTTGACAAAAATGCAATAGCAGTATATAATGTGTGTGTTTGTGTAATAAGCATATATCCTATGCTGCTGGATAAAAATAGATGAAGTTTAAAGTGTGTGTGGTAGAACTAGGGTCCAGAACTTAATCCCAACTAGAATTTTGAGAGTTGTTAAAATTTTGGATGCGGCAAAACCTTTTCAAGTTTCCGTGCCTTTTAGCTATTTCTAAAGTGCACGCTGGCTCCAGCAGAAACAAAGCATTGTCATGTTAAAAATATATATTTGTATAGAAAAATAGCTTTTATTGCTTTTTTCATACTATAAATTATGTAATTTTCTGATAGCAGCCAACTTTCAAATGCCTCCTGAGTTCCCACAATATGTAACACAACCAAAACTGCCAGAGAAAAATATTTTCTCATAGTTCTCTAAAACATTGTTTGGGATTTTAGCCATATGATTCCCAACTGTATTCATTGTGATTCACATAGCTAAAACCTCTGGCAACATTTTGAAAATATAGGAGTTACGAGTATAGGTTCTTGAATTTAGATTCCAGATTTTTCTGTGTTCTCATATCCCTAACTAGAAATCACTATTATTTAAACTTATGTCATGGCCAAGCTTTTCTCCTACTATAAATAGCATTAGTAGAGCATATAGCTAGCAACATAGGAACTGGAAAAGAAGTATCTTTGCTTATTTCTAGGAACACCTCTTATTTCTTAAAGTAATTTCCTGACAACAAGAAATCAAGGTGTAAATTGCCAAGGCTCGTTTGCCTGCTGGCCTTAGATACTGTATGCAACTCTTAGGATTGGAATTTCTCTCCGCTATCTACTGCACCACTCTAGCCGATAAACAGCTACCTGTTTATTGTCAGAAATTTGTAAACACACCAGCCACTGCATCTTTGATGTGAGGGAAATAGCTGTGGCTGCCTCCTCTAGCAAAGGCCTTGAGACTATCTAGTCTGGCGCTGTGTTTGTTTTTCAGGCATCATGATTAACTATACGTGGTCAAAGCAGGAAAAGGATCCTTGAATGTAGCTATGATCCCCACTTCATAGTGGGAAATTTAAGAAATGCAAACTATTTGGGATTTGAGAAATACAAAGAAGGAAATGACTTAAAACTTCCTTTATCTCAGAAGAAATCTGAATGAGAGTGGAGGATAAGATAAGAGTGAAAAAGAACAGAAAAAAATGTTTTTCAATCAGCCCCTGCGAACAGAATACTATTCAGCAGGCAGAAGTTTGAATATATAAATACTGGATAATAGTGAACCCAAGATGAGGGGGGTCCCAAGTTCTCCCAGAAGTTTCTTTGAATTTGAGATTAATTAAGATTTTAATGAAAGCTTATTTGCCCCTTTCATTTACTTCCCCTTTCCCACTGAGGTCTTTTTTTTTTCCTGTTTGTTAAATAATGTCTTTTCTCTGGAGTCACTTGATGGGTGGGGAGGTAAGATCTAAATCCATCCAGATTTGACCCAGGGACCATCCAAGCCTCTGGAGTTTTTCCTTAAACTCTTGCCCAGACAGAGGCAATTTGACCCTCTATTCCTTGAACCAGGAGTCAGAAATCCCTTTTCTCTTCTGTTTTTCTGCTGCAGAAATTCCCAACAATCCCATTTGGGGGGCTCCAGAAAGGGGTAAGCGAAAGCCTTCAATCACAGTGAATCATTTTCAGACAAATATTTTCATTTATTTTTTTAAAAATCAGCAATAGTTCTTAGAATGACCAGTTTTTATTTACATCTTTCTTTTTTCTCTCTTTGATTGTCATGTACACTATGTAGTGGTGTTAACAGAGGGAGGATGCCTGCACTTCCCAGGTGTTGCTTGTGGCCCACTTTCATATTCAATGTGTATGTGTGATATTTACTCTTGTTGATTGTCATGTATTTAAGCTGATGATTGGAGGGTAGACACTATCCATGCAAGTGTGTCCTTGGTGGGTGGATTCTGGACGTTAACTGGCCCTCGTGCTCTTTGTTTCCTTGAAGTATATTAATGTACACTTTGTTTTGCTGTTACAGTTCAGCAATGAATGTCTGGTTATTTTTTTTAAGATTAAGTTGTCAATTTAATTGATGTTTTTCTCTAGTTACCATGGCTCTACCCCAGTTGGCATTTTTCTCGCAATACATTTTTCTTTGTAGGATGTGTATCTGTTGCCCTAATTAACTAATTACTTAATTTTTAAAAACCTATAGCAACCAAACAGAAAAGAAATCCTGTGAACAATGTCTATTTCTATTTATAGAGTGACTATGGATTATTGTGCAATTAAAGTAAATGTCTTGCTGAATTGAACATTTGTTCTTGCATACTCTTTTCAAAAAGGTTTGCAGGCTTCCAGCACTTATAGTTAAGAGTGGCAAAAGGTGCACAAAATGGTACCACTCCCCTACTGCTTCAGAAGTTTAGAAACACATGAGCTATTTTGTTCTTTACTAAATGATGGCCCCATAAGTCATAGAGGGCTTGACTCTGTGATCCTTACTTCTACTGAGTAGTACTTACACATGTTTGTAGTCTTGTTGGCTGCAATGGGGCTACTCTGTTTGAATAAGTACTATTTGGTGTGAGTAAGAGTTGCAGGAGTAGGCCCATAGTTAGTAAATATAACAAAACCCGTCAATCTGAGCCCTGTGAGAACTTCAAGATGTAGGCTAGTTCTTAAATGTCACTTTGCAGAATCATGTCCTCTCCATTCAGGTTGACAGAGACTGAGTACCTGCATGAAACTCTTTATAAATACTCATGGTGAGTAACTTCAAATGTTCCATGTGGTAGGGTCCAAGGCAACTGATTGTTTTAACTAAAGCATCCACAACTGGGCACTCCCTCCACTAATCCTGCCCCTCTGCAGGGACTATGCCAACAGCTTCTTCACCTCTCTGAAACAATCATTTTGGGCCATTCAGAATGGCAGCTGGAGCGTATCACTGACACCCTGAGTTGCATTTTCCCCTCTCATTAGCCATACAAAACAGCAGATTCCACTCCAATGCCATATCCATTCAGTTATGAAGAGGGTACTGAAACTTTGGCCCAGGTCTGCAGTTCTGCTCCAAAACCACTGACGTGTGTGTGAGAGCAATTCATGGAGTCCTTTCCCTGAAGGCAGAGAGTACCAGCATCACAACATGCCCTGCTTTCATTGACTCAGGTAACGTAAAAACTAAGGTGGTGCCTGAATTGGAGTCTTCCATCTTCCGGTAAAGCCCTGGCGCCAAACTGCTTGTTTAGTGGGGAAAGCCATGGTGTCCTGCTCCCTGACATTCTGACATCATGCAATATGTCTTTGTTTCTTCACTAGCAACAAAGACCTACACTTAGCCTTCTGACAGTGAGAAATGTGTCTACAGCTATATGTCAGGCTTTCTCCTATTGGCTAGTACTTCTCTAGTTGAGGAAACAATGAATCTGATTCACCATTTGGCTTTGCTGATTTGACAGTATTTCAATGAAAGGTTTACAGGTATTCAAAAACTCACTGTTACAAGCAACTCATTCTCAAAAGATTTACACTGGAGTTCTATGAGACCCATGAAGATAGTGAATGAAACTGTGTGAAGAGGCCCATAAAAGACCAGCTCAGCATAAAAGAGAAAGTAATTGAGATTTTTTTCAGGACTCTGATCATGCAGCCCATCATTCAAATATTTCCTCCAATTTATGCTGGAGACAGTGTAAAGAAATGGAACACATGTTCATATGAGCTGGATTAGTCCAGGAGTTCTGCCCTTTTGGATTCAGAAGACATGTTGCAATACCGAAGGAATGGGCACAAGAGAAATAGATTAATTGGATCAATCTTTTACTAAAAGAAGACTGGAAAAAGTGGTTTCAATCCTATGTATTTTTGTGTTGGGGTTTACTTAAATGAGAAAACAGTAAATAAATGGTCTTATTCTAGTGCAATCTCCCCAAAAACTTATACAATTGATTGGATAAGCATGCATCTTTTGAGTGAAATTCAGTTAAGTGCATAGATTGTGTTTGACTTTGTGGTGATCACCCCCAGAAAGTGGGCTACAAAAAAAAAAAAAAGGATTTTTAGCACTGGGAAAAGAAAACAGCAATAATGGTTTCAATAGAATTTATACATTCAAGAGACAGGTTTAAAGTACACTCAAAAAACAAAGTTCTTAACCATTTCTGTGAGCTTGAAAATTTAATTTGAGAATGTTGTAAACCCTGAGATGCCAGAGATTCACCCATACTTAAAGAAATTCTTAAAAAAAATATTATACTATAGATGTCTGAGCCCATAGCTTTTACATTCATGAGTGCACCTAGGGGAGACCCTCACATGAGTAAGGGTCATTGGATTGGTCTCTAAAGGAAAGAGATTGAGGGCCCCTACTAGCTGATGATCTAACACTGTAGAATCTACTTACAGAAGTTTAATGTTATCAAAGATGGGTAACTAAATGGATTTCTAGTACATGAGGCAATTTTAGAGCTGGGCAATTTTGTCTGTGGGCAGAATTTGCCTCTTAGGTAGGGAGATATGCTTTCTTTGAGTTTGGATGAGAAGATGAAGCATATGGCCTAATTTTTAAGAAGAGAGGTTTAGAAGATAGGACTGCTATGTTCTTTTTGTTGACTCTCAGTGATATCCTATATGTACATTTCTTTGTTTACATTAAACTATCTTTAAAATTGGTATAATAATACCTAATTCAAAGATGTATTTGTTAGGCTTAGTTAACATTTCTAAAGCACTATGAAAGCCTTTCTGAAGTGCTACAATATAGAGATGTAAATTAATTATTGTTATTATTAATTATTATTATTATATTACTTCTAGCACACAGTGATGGGGAGAAAATTCTAGGATAGATTTTTACAGAAAAATTATGTTTCAAAGATTCTTAGGACCATATTTTCATACACAGATGCATATGTTTCACCTATAAAATATGCATATAACAGTTTACATGCATGTAAATATGTATTCACATGTAGAAGAGGGTATTCTTGGTACGTACCCATTCATGCATAAAAGTAACTGCAGAGAAACTCAAATTTGCTGGAGCATCTACTTGTATATGACCCCAAACCAACTAAGCTGTTACCCACATGGGTAACTTTAAACACATGGGCAGTTTCTTTGAAGTCAATGGCACTAGCACATGCCTAAAATTATACGTTTGTGGAAGAGCTTTGTAAATATCTTATCTACTTTCTTTGCACTGCAAGCAGTTCCCAATATGCAGAACTGTATGAGTTTTTGAATGAGGGGTTGTGGATGGGGTCAGAACCATGTTGCAGCTTCAACCTAGGTGCCTCTTTTTGAAAATTCAGCCTATAAAGTCCACCATTTTGGTTTTCATTTCATGAGCCCTATTCTCTCCATGACCCTGAGAATAAGGGGGCCACCATCTTAATACGGTTTTCCGGAGCAGAGCAAAATGATGGCACAGGAGATAACTGCTACATCAAAGACAACCCTGCTCTGAAGGTGTCCATGTACTCACCGAACCGATCATCCCTCACATTCAGTCCCGCAGCACTGCTTTCATTTTTTAAAAACAATGTATTGATTTCTTTCTACTAAGAAAAAAAACAACCCAAGTACAGTAAAAATGGTTACAAAACAAAATTAGAACTTTTGTGCTTATTTCATACTCTTTTTCTTGGAAAATACCATAAAATATTATAGCAGTATTCAAAAAGTCATACAGTTCTGCATATTGGGAACTGCCTGCAGTTCAAAGAAAGTAGATAAGACATTTACAGATTGTCAGCTCACACATTTATGCATGCCTAAATTTGTCTTCTTTTTAAAACAGGCTTTGCTTAACTTATGATTCATGTATCTAGCTCCAAAATACTTAATTGATCCCTTTCTTGATTAATCTGATTGGAGATATGCATCATTTATGCAGACTCACACAAGGGGTTAATTTATTTGGTGAAATAACATCTTTTATAGTCAATCCTGCAAGGTTTGGGTGAAAGGCAACAAAATGAGAGACAAGGGACATAAGAATAGACAATCTTCTACAAAGTTCGTCATTTTGTGCATCATACAGTGTAATGCACTATGGATAATATAAAATGTAAATTGTCATCATGGACAAGAAATCGAGTTTGAATCAATGTGGGGGCTAATGGCAACATTTTATTTGGCTTCTTAATGTTTGCTCATAACTGATTTACTACTGTGAAGTATTTACATACAAAGAATGGTGTGACTTCTCACAATGTGAAATTAATCATACTGACTGTTGTTAAAAAATAAAAGATTAATTGGTTTTATTTAGTGTCTTATTGTTTATTATGGGAGCTGTTAAAAATAGATAACCAGAGGCTAATAAACGTTAATGGTCCCTTTCACTATTAGAAAATCAATTGTTCATGGATACGGCATATCTTAATATATTATTTTTGCTTAAAAATGTTTAATCCTAAAAAGCCTGAATTTACATATCTGTTTGATTGTCCATTAACAATGCATTTGAAGAAGCAATAAAGCTGAAAAACATATTTCTCTTGTCTTCCAGCAATGGTAATAGATATACATTAGTTATCAGTGTTTATTTAAAATGTATTATTTCACATGCACTTATATAATTTTTAAAGAGAATAGGGAAAACAATGTTAGTATAATCATCCAGACCAGGTAATCTTTCCACAACTTTTATATATATCTTTCAAACTTCTTTGAAAGCAGTTAGATAGATTTTCAAATGTAAGTAATTAAAATTGTATAGTATTGAGTTATTGACCAATACCAGACTATTAATCAAGCAAAAAAAATTCTACAATCAGTGCTCAGTACTCTGAAGCACTATAAAATAATAGTATTTGTGATCAGCGATGCAAGCAGACACAATTAAGCAGCTCACTTGACAAATGAGAGGGTACACTTTATTTTGCACTTAATTGAATTGTTGTACATGCTTGGTCACCACTGTCTCCTTCCCTTTAGTTTTGGTTTCTAGCCATTTGAACATACACATTTGTTAAAGAGAGAGCAATTAAGACAGCAAGAGTTGTGCCCTGAATTCCTGCTCTCTATAAAAATCATTAATATCCCTTAAGACATTCTTAATTTTCTTTAAAAAAAAAATTTGATAAACGGAACAGAACCCTGCCACTGATTTACTTTAAATGTCCTCATAGATAGAAAGCGTTCCAAATATTGAAGTAGTTTACCAAATTGTTATGACTTAGAGAAACTTGGGGGTGAAAGGGAATTAAATCTATTTTGCCGCAACAGAAATTGATTTACTTTGTATATGTTTCTCAGAACACTTTTTGCCACTTTAACAAGTTAGTAATGGTATTGCTACTCAAACTATTGTCCTGTCTCATCCTTCTATCTCTCAGCCTCTTCCTTCTACTTGAGTTTGTATTGATGTTGTTATAATTCTGAACTTGTGGCATCACAATCAGTTCACTGCAAGAAATTAAGATGTCACAAAAACAGAATTATGATTTCATTTCAGGATCACACAAAAGGAAAATCCGGGCCAGGATGGAAAAACCTATTAATTAAGTGCAAATGTCTTCAATAGCAGCAAGAATACAGAAACGTAATAGAAAAAGCAAAAGTTTGTTATTGTTTTCCAAATTTGTCTCATTGTGAAAGTTCCTCTTTAAAGAGCTTGACTTTTTGGAGTGTGCAAGGGATTAGAAAAATAATATTTTCAAATGGTCATAGAAACAATAGATATACCAGGTAAAATTTTTAGCTAAGCCTGAATTAATGCTAGAGAGGAATAGGACTTTCTGAGTCTGCTAATATAGGGCTCAAATCCCTATGTTAGAGGGAGTTTTCATTGCATAAGGAATACGGTATTGGCCCCTTAGTCTGAGGAAACTAAAAAAAGTCAGATATATAATCTAACCCAGGTTTTGTGTATACCTGAAGAATACTTTGACTATATTGGGGGCCTTGTAGGATCTCTGGCAGTTTCTATACATGGATTCTGTCCTCTAAATTTGCATAGTGGTTCATGGGGGGCGGGGGGTGAATTGCATGTCTTCTACTATAGATCCAGAGATTCACATCCAGACTCCTCTTTGAAAACTAAGAAATTAATTTGAAAAAATTAGCTTGCACCACCCAAGTTGTTTTCTATTTGCTGAAATAGAAAGTAGTGATCACATGGTGTTTCTATTGTTTTGCAGACCCTATCAGTGTGGCCACTGCTCCCAGTCTTTCTCCCAACCTTCGGAACTAAGGAACCATGTAGTCACCCATTCCAGTGATAGACCTTTCAAGTGCGGCTATTGCGGTCGTGCCTTTGCTGGTGCTACAACACTCAACAATCATATCCGGACGCATACGGGGGAAAAACCCTTTAAGTAAGTACCTGAAGCTACCAATGTTGATCAAGAATGAGCAGAGAGGGAATGGCATTGCAGTTGTCCACCCACAATAGCCATGTATAACAGCCCATGGGAGAGCTTCTTTTGAAAGCCAAAGTCAAGATTCCAGACAGACTCATTAGCAGCGTGACTGAAATCAGAATCAAACCAGGCATGTATGCAGATACCTAGTACACGTATGGCCCAGAGCAAATGTCTGTCATCCAATCAAAACTTGACTGTTTTAATTTAAATAGCAGTTTAACAATTATGTCTCAATTAGAGAACCTTAGTTGAAAATGTCTGACAAACTGAAGAGGATGGGTCGAGGCTGTGCTGTAACTGGCATAATATGGTTCATCCCTGTTTTGTGAATACACTGAAGTAACTCATATACCAGTTAATTTGTAATTGTTAATCACATACAGAGAAAAATAGACTCAGAACCATTGGACAGGAAAAACACTATGTGTAATTCATAACATGACTCTAGTAAACTCAAAATAAAACTCATAAAAATAATTTGCAAATGCAGTGATCAGAGAAAATCAGCTGTCTGTCAAGGTGGTTTTCAATTTTTAGTTAAACAAAACTGTGCTGGAAACTTTGAATATAGTTCAACAAAATCCTTGATACAAACATTCTGAATTCAAACATTCTTTGGGTGTTTGGAAACAAACCTTGTTTCAGATCTTGTGAATGTCATTGTCTCTATAATTGGCCAACCCCAAACCTGAAATCGGAATACACCCAAATCTGGTAGGGTTGGAAATCTAAAGCTGAATTTTTGTGGCTTGGGCCCATCTTTATTTGCAAGTGCATTCTTAGGACAAGTGGTTACCTGTTGTTGTAACTGTCTCTGCAGTTCTGCAGCTGTAGTGTTTTACATGTAGTCATACCCTGTGTGCAGGTTTCAATGTACATGTACACAGTGAGACCTTTATTATCTACATTTCATGAAGGACTTCTTTAAGAGGTGTAAGTTCAGATAACAGAGGGAATTTAACAAGATCTACAGGCTTCTGCACTTTTGAGGTTGTACAGAAATCACTTCTCTACCTTAGCTAGCTATTCACTTAAAATAAAACCCAACACTCAGCCACGCCACAGACGTTTGTTTGTTTGTTTCTGTATTTGAGAGGCTGGTGCACAGCTGGTTAATATAGGTTTCTACTTCATGCAGATAAAGGACTCTGCTCTGACCAACTACTTACTTAATCTAGGAGGCTCTTATAGAGGAAAATGTGTATTAGTGAAAAGTCTCTCTCTCTTTTAGCTGAATTGAGAGACATGGATTCATATAATTTTCTGCCTGGAACCAATACCTCCCTGGGAAAAAATAACCAAACCATTATTTTCTGTAAATACCTGGTTTTCTGTGGGGATGAGGAAATAAGGAGTTGATGGGAGAGAGTGTCTTTCCCAGTTCATTACGTGCCCTCACTTCAACATGATTTTTCTTTGCCTGTATTTCATGCCAGGCTAATGTAAGAGAGCTTCTGTCACTGAACCCTTCACAGCAAGATCCCATCAGAGTTGCCCACCCTCCATATATGGCCACAAGAGACGCATGGCCTCCATGCATGTGTGTGCTTGGGAATGGAAGGACAGAATCAGAATTCTGGGCACATCCCATACAGTAGATTTTGGGGACCAGGAATAGAAAATAGGACAGCTTTGTGGGTGTCAAGTCATGGAATCCTGCAGCCTCAACAATGACACCCACAGTGCCAGTATCTTGAGTGAACAGAGTCCACAGACAGAGAGACAAAAATAGTGCTAGCAATCAGATTGATTTTTATCTAGTTGCTGTGTAAATAGATTTTAGTAATTAATTGAAGAGGTTTCCAGGTCAAAGTGGAAAATAGATTTCTTTTAATGTTAAGGTGTTACTTATGTGTAACCTTGTTGACTCCACTTAATTTTTTTTCTTAACGTCCTGTTTTTGTCATGTTTCCAATAGAGCTGTTATTTTGCCCCATTTACAATCATTAATTTCCACCCCCCCTTTGGTCTGGTGATTTTTTTCTTTTCCATAATGTTCTTTGTGACCACAACACAATCTCATTCTTGAAAGAAACTGTTTAGTTAAGTACTATGTAATTAACAGATATTCTGGAGTGTTGTTTTGTTTTTTGTTTCTTTTGTTGCTCATGTTAAGATATACATGTACTTGACACTATGGATCTGCCCTTTCTTAAAGGTGAAATGCAGAGCAGCGAAATATATAAATAAATGTGTGTGCATGCACACATATGCACACCCTTTACTGCTCCCTTCCTTCCTATCCTTCCAATGGATAAGAACAACATTGTACAATGGTTTTAGGTTTTTTTTAAACCTGCTTAATACAAGAAACATCCGTTCTAACTTCTCTGTTTTTTGCTGAAGGTCTTTACAAGAGCTTTGGAGGACCCTGAATAGTGATGTCACATGGAGCTAAACTGGAGCTCCAACTCTCCCTGTCCCCAGATGTCAGAGGCGGGGATCCATATTCTTATGTGCTGATCCTGCAAGCTTCTCCACAAGTGCAGACCCCCGCACTGATGCGGACCAGCATGCAGGAGGGTGCGCATAAGATTTATCCAGAAATCGATTTACCCTCCCCTTCAGTTGTGGGGAGAGACCGAGCTGCAGCTTATGTACCTCACAGAGGTGTTGTGAGGATAAATACAGTAAAAAGATTATCAGTTACTTTGAGATCTACTGATGAAAAGGACTATTTAAGAGACAGATACTATTATTGGTTTGTGTATCACCACCATTCAGATCCTCCTAAGTTGCTGCCAAATCTTCCAGCAGAAGAAAGAATTGAAGGCTTGATTCTAAAGTTAAAACAAAAATAAAAAACAAAAAACAAAAAGGAAAAACCCCAAACACATTCTGAGGCTATTTTTAAATATCAAGGAGTAGTACATGGTTCAAAGACAATTTTTGTGGTTTTGCTTTGCAATGTACTTTAAAATATATATATTTACAAAGGGGATTTGAGCATATGCTTACTTAAAAAGTGCAAAACTAAAAAGTCCATTGGTTTAAACTCGCCATACCCCTAAAGGACAGGCAATCATGGCAATGTAGACAGAGTTTAACGTGTTCTAGCTGAATAAGCTTTGGAAATATTCTTGCAATTAACAAAACAGATAATTGACATATGTTCAGAAAGTTGCTGTTTTTTAAAATATTTTTTAATTTTAAAGGGCCAGGTAAGCATTTAACTAGCCATTTATACAATATTGGCCTAATATACACAGAATCACAGTGATTATGCACACAGATTAGTCACACAACTTCATGCACTTTTTTGCATGTAGAGTTGTGTGCTCACAATTTTAAAAAAGACAAATATTTTAAAATCCCTTCACAGTTTGTTTAAAAATTATTATTAAAGGGGTAGTCTGTGATTGGTTCAGTTTGGGAGAAGGTTCTTTTGCTGCAAGGTCTAGCTGTGTGTGTGTGCTTGTGTGTGAGAGAGAGACTTTTCTATTTGCATTTCCCTATAGATTAAAAAAAAGCTAAGTGAGGTTATGTGTAATCAAAGCCCTGGCTACATTGTCTGGGCAGCAGGGAGGGATTTCTTTTCATCATCAAAAGCTAGGAACTGAGCCTCATCGTTGTAATGTTTTATGTATTCTTATCTCACTGATGTCTCCACTATGGCTCTTAATCTGGAACAAAGCTCTCAACCAAATTAAAAGGTAGGAAAAAGCAGAAAAAGCAAAAAGCAGAAAATTATTGAGCAAGCCACTGTCCTATGTTCTACTACTACAGCCTCTTCCAGTTCAGTGACATTAGCTAAAGATGAGTTAAAGGAACATGATGTTGCTGCTGTGACAACCACTAACAGTGACAGGGTTCTGTGCAGCAAACTAGGGGAACAGTGACATGGGGACTATCTAGCCAAACAGTACTTCCTGAAAAACCACCATGATGTCAGTGCTGTTTGAGACCCTTAGAAAACCAGCCATGCTATTGAGCAAAGCGAAAGTATGTACATTCCCTTCTTTCTCTCCCCTCCCGCTGCCCTTAATCAAATTAGTAAAAGAGGGATATGTGCTGTGGACAAGGCAAGAGCTTGCTACATCTTGCATATGGTGTCACTGTATGAAAAACAACAAGGATCCAGTTTTCAGTAATGGCCTCTAACTTGGTGGCACAGTTTTAAATCATTCTTGTGTGTGGGCCTGACATGGGGCCTATGGACCACTTAAGTCCCGCAAAGGGCTCTCAAAGAGCTTATGTGGAACTTTAGTGCATCGCTCTTTTGTTGGCCTTCTGCTCAGGGCTAAATGAAACCCACAATGCATTTTAGAAATAATTATTAGTGGTTGTACAGAACATCTGTCCCCTCTGATTGCACCTTCATAGCAGGTAGTAGGAAGAATAACACTAATAGTTACAGCCACAATTATGTAGTAACAAATCTTTACCATCAAAAATAAAGATTGTGTTGAGGCTCGTCTGAAAATCTGGCCGAAAATCTCAGAGAGAATCAGGATGGGTTATGATCTACATGTTAGCCTTGTGAGTGATCACTGTTGACCTGAACTATTGTCTCTCTGCAATAACTTTAAGGAACACTTTTGCTTCCACATATACTAGATGCCTACCGCCTTCCCCGCCAATTATCAGTTTACTTAACTAGCGCACAACATTAAACACTTATGGCTCAATATATGCATGTATCTGTCTTTGTTGGTCCATTTGAAGAATACAGCATACTACACCAATTACTTTTCAGAGAGTATGTGGGAAAGGACAGCCATTACAGAGAAAACCCACAGCACAATCCTGGAAAATTTATTTCCTTTTCACTGTCCACTTTCTGTTTTTCTTTCCTTCTACTTTATCCTAAGCCTGTGATACTGATGGCTGTGATGGCCCACCTCATCTGTTCATATCTGGATATTTACTTACAGCTTGATCCTCCAGTGTGCTGAGCAACCTAGCCCCAAACCAACAAAACACTTGAATATGTGTTTAATTTTAAGCATTTTAAACTAAGCATATGCATAGTCCCATTCTTTTTAATGGGATTTAAGCATGAGTTTAAGGTTTTTGCTGAATAGGAATGGGATTACATATGCACATAAAGTGCTTTGTTGAATCTGGGCCACACATACAAAATTAACATTTGTAAACAAACTAGTTCACTAAATATTTACATATTGAAGTGATTTCCTTCCTTCGTTCCTGGTCCACATTTTTAGCAATGGACTTTTAACTTTTCAAATTGCTGTCAAGACAGTTATACCAAAAATTATTTAGGCACCTAAACTCGTAGCATGATTTTCAAAAATGATGTGTACCCTCAGCTCCTATTAACTTTAGTGGGATTTCTGGTTTATTCAACACCTCTGCAAATCAAGCCACTTTTTTGTGTATCCAAATATTAATTTAGAAGCCTAATTTTACAGACACATGTTTGAAAAATCTTAGCCTACATATATCATATATGCAATATATAGGTAAACACTGCTGTGTAGATCTACATAGGTCTGTATTGATCTAGAATGTGTACACAACACACATATATCAAATAACAAAATGCAAAGTTCAGGAAATTGCATAGACTTGTATAGCCTAAACTAATCCTGGCACCAAAACTGATTCCAGTTCCTTCATGATTTTTTATATATAAGAATATAATTTGCAAGTTTGTCAAGTAATGAAAAGTAGTATATTTTGACATACTAATCCTGTAACTAATCAGTTTTCTAATAAACAATCAGCAATACACTAATGTGTCATCAGCACTTCAGGAACTCTGGAGAGAGGATGATCTGCACATAGACGTTAATGAATACAACAAAAATCATTAGGCAATCAATACTTCTGAGTTATTTTCATTGAGCTGATAATGTATCAGACCTAATGCTGACATTTTACATTTGTCAAGATCACAGTGCAGTTTTTAACAGTAGAACAGGCTGCTAAAAATATTCCCAGAAAGACAATCAAAGAAACACAATATACAGACGTTGATGTTCTGTGCTGGTACAATAGCTTAGATGAATGAATAATATCTGTGCTGTGGGTTCCTAAACATTTTTTTTCTAAAAATGACTAACATGTAGAACATATCACAATTATGAATGTATGTAAATATCTTCTTACTCTTTTTTTTGTAAATGGCAAATCCTGTAATAAATCACCTTCAGTAATTTATATGGGTGGCTTTCAACCTTTCCAGACTACTATACCACTTTCAGGAGTCTGATTTGTCTTGCATACCCCCAAGTTTCACCTCACTTAAAAACTACTTGCTTACAAAATCAGACATAAAAATACAACACAGCACACTACCACTGAAAAATTGCTTATGTTCTCATTTTTACCATATAATAATAAAATAAATCGATTGGAATATAAATATTGTACTTACATTTCAGTGTACAGTATATAGAGCCATATAAACAAGTTATTGTCTGAATGAAATTTTAAATGACTTCACTATTGCTTTTTATGTAGCCTGCAGTTAAGGTAGGCAAATATCTAGATAAGTTGATGTACCTGCAGTAGACCTCTGCGTAGCCCCAGGGGCATGTGTACCTCTGGTTGAGAACCACTGATTTATATCACTGAAGAGAGAAAGATGGATACAAGGTAACAGGCCATTGTTTTCCTCACTTTTTGAAGATGGGAAATTAATTCATTATAGTGATGCTTTTATTGATGAAGATACAACATCACACAGCTCCATTAAATTAATGGTGGCTTTATGAGTGAGAGCCTTACAGTGAAAAATCTGCTGTATTCCTAGCTCATTGTACAATTATATCTACCATTCACAATGCTAATTAAGAGGACACAATATGGGAAGAAGTTAAAATTAGATACACAGTGGATTCTCTTTTACTAGAGGGCCAGATGACTCATTCTGAACTAGAGAAACCCTTTTTCTTTTCCCTCAAACTTCATATCTTAATTCTCTGATTATTTTGCCACAGATTGTAGTTCACTGGAGAGGGGGGAAGGGTAATGAAAGGACTTAAAAGACAATGAAACACACACTGCTGATTGTAAGAATTCTTCTCACCCCCTCCCCACAACTATATCAAATGCTGTGGATGTTTTCAGACAATTGATTAACCAAGCACTAATCCTACCAGATTGTTTAAAGTAAACCCAATTATATAGTAATAGATAAATACAGAGTTTTTCTCTTATTACACTAAGAAATTATTGCTCTACAGCTTCTCTTCTTCCAATAGGTGAATTTCTGATTTTTAAATTAGCAGAAGGTGAAATTCTATTTGTCATCAATTTCTCCTCGGGGGTTACAGAGCAGAAAACTGCAGCCAAGCTGCTGCTTTGATGGCTCACTCCTAAAAATCTCTTTTTGTTCTTTATCTATTTGAACTGACAGTGATCAGAGCTACAGCAGGACAGGCCTCTCTGGAGAAATCACCTTCCCCCTGTCTATTGACAGATTCCTCTGTTCTGAATCAGACAGGCCTTGTCCCATCATAGGCATTAAGGTCTTGGAAGTAGCCACCAATTAAACCTCTTGAGCCGGTAAAATCTGAAGCCACTTTTGAGTGTCTGTTCTGATTAGACAGGATGAGACAAAGCCCATCACTCCTTGCCTCCCCCCAAGAGCAGCTCCCCAGTCTCAATTTTCTCTCTTGCCTTCACCAGGTGCGAGAGGTGTGAGAGGAGCTTCACACAAGCCACCCAGCTGAGTCGACACCAGAGGATGCCCAATGAGTGCAAGCCAATAACAGAAAGCACAGAATCAATTGAAGTGGATTAACTGATTGACTGGTTGGAATTAAACTGCAAGGAAAGTCATGATTAAATGTCACGGACACTTAAGCAAAACCAAAGATTTCCTCTGAGCAACTTTCAATCAGTCCCAGAAAACCAAAAGCAGTAATAAAATAAGTAAGATGTTAAGAGATATTGATCCTGGCATGGAAGTAAGACCAGGAAAGAGATTATTTATTTATGACTAGGGATAAGACTTATTTCAATGGACAAATAACCTGGGACTGCTAACATTTCAAGTCCCACCATGTATTGCTTTATTTCTAAAAGCCTTTATCATTATTTAATACCAAAGCGAGGAATCTCAAGGGTTCTTCTGCCTATAGTTATGACTGCAAATGCACATGGACTTGTTTATTGTTGCACCTTTTTTTGAAGCATGACTCAAAGGACCCAGAACTAGTCCTTATATTTGGTTGGGTTGGTCTTGACATGGCTATAATAGAAATTCTTGTGTCTGAATGGTGCAATGGAAAGTGTTTTAGAACCATATCTGAATCAGTACCCAATTCCTCAGACCAAAGGACATTTCATATCATGGTTCCAAACTTTATATTTTTGCACACTTTTTCCATCTACATGGTTTTATTAGACAATTTTGTCCTGGTACAAAGTTCCTGGGAAACCCAAACAAGAAACGTTTTTCATGTCTATAGATATACAGTTGTGTAAGACTATCAGCAAGGAACATACTGTAACACATAGAGCTTTGAAACACAATTTATCACTATTTAAAGAGAAAGAAAGTGTTTTCAGTAAAACTCTAAGGTTAATAAATTCTCTAGCTGAAAGTCCTACAATAAGAAGCAAAACAAAAAAGATTAGATTTTATTTAGGAGGTTGATGTAATGATTTGTTACTCAAAAGTCTACTGTAGCCTATTTTACAGTGTCCAGATATTTGTACCTTATTGGCTCAGGTTCATTTGAAAGCAATCCCAGGTTACCTGAAACTTTCAACAAACTCAGCCAGTTTCAAGATTGCAACAAAACCTGAATCCAGGTGTCTTGTGTGTGGCTTCATTGCAGTCACTTTATAGAGCTCTACCTAATTTTCATTCAAGCCAAGAGCTTAATTCCCATTAATGCTAAAGGGAGTTTATACACACTTATCAAGGAAAGACCTGTCCTCAAAAAGATATATAAACAATATTATAGAGTACTTAATGTGTGCATGTGGGAAAGGCTAAACACTTTCAGGCTGTATACTTTCTGAACAGGCACAGCTAATGTGATGTGTTTTTTATTGGCAGTTGCACACATTAGGTGAAATCCTGCCCCAATGGAGACAATGAGAATGTTGCCATTGATTCAGCAGGGCAAGGATTTTAACCACTAATCCTTAAAGCATTCAGAATTAAAAATATATCCCTTTGAATACAGTTCATATTTTTTTTTAAAAGAGTAAATGTTTATGTGTGAGTGAAGTCCTTTGTGGAGGTGGGGGTATAGGTTACATGTTACTCACCTTTAAAGAAATGCCTAGTCTCCTGAGTTGGTAGGCACTTATGCAACTGGCATATCATCTCATCAGATATTAGGCAGCACACCCTCATCAGTTTCAATGGTGACTTCTGCTCAAAAAAAAGATTGCGGAAAGCATTGCCTCTTTAAATCAAACACCATCAAACAGGACTGCTAACCTTTCTTTCCACACAGCTCTGTTGATGTTTCTATGTGTTATTCTAAGATGGTAAAGAAACATGAGCAACCCAAAGCAGAGGTAATCAGAGAGATGCTGGATCTTGATTTCCTAACATTATTTATAAATACAAGGAGTGAATCCTGGCCTCACTGAAGTCAATGGCAATACTCCTGTTAACTTCAATGAGCCCAGGATTTCACCCAATATATGGTACACAAGCTTTCTTCAACAGCTACATGCACATTGGGATGCCACTAGGAAAATGAGTGTCCTACCTACTTCAGAGCTTGTACTCACAGGAATGGAGGATTCCAGTGCTGGAGGAGGGAGTTTAGAAAAAAGGAGGTGGTATTGGCGAATGAAGGGCAATAAGATGATAGAAGTACAGCCCATTCCTAGGTCTGGCCTATTTTTTGGTGCTAACATCTTGCTTTTGTTAAGCACTCTCCCAGTTTGTCATCATTTTGTATTTCAAGAGATTGCTGGTCATTTGTAGCCATGTGTTCTTCCTATCTTATTGCTGGCATACTACACACCATAACCGTTCACAGTCAAGATACTCTATTTGCCAGTTTTTATATTATTTTTCAGTGTTTCATCCACATTGGTGTGGTCTTGCATTAGGGGCTGTCTGAAGTATTCACAGCATCATCTGAAAACCTCAACAATTCTTTAAATGGGTTCAATTTAACAAAAAAAGGGCTGAATTTTCTGGACTAATTTTCACTCAGAAATGGTCTCTTTTCAAGGATAAAAATTGATGTGTTTTAATTTCATAATTTTGTTTAATAAAAGATCAATTTTCACATTTAATTTTTTAAAATGTTCTCTGTTTCATTGCAAACACTGCAATTTTAAGATAATGGGATGGAGCCAGTTTTGGGGGTCTTGCTATATCATGGAGGCTAAATTGTAATTTTGTTTTGTGATGAAAAACAGATTCATTCTTTTTGCCCGATCCTAATTTTCAAGTTGTTTATAAGTATTCGATTACCAAATCAGAAAATAGCAGAAATCTAGTAAAAAGGCATTTTCCACTTGAGTTTTCCAGCGCTGTTTCTAGATCAAAGAGATTTGGATAAGCTTGGGTAAGAGTCCAACTTTATGGATGCTTATCCACCAGATTTATCCTTTGAATTATTTGAGGTTCTAATCTAGTATTCATCTGATTTTCTATAGGATGAGAGCCAGGTAACATGGATAGCTAGGTATCAAATATTACAGTTAAAAGGTCAGAATTTAGGCATCATTTTATTTACGGTAGTAATTGGCTTAAGCAGCAAAGTTCAGAACCAAATCTGTATTTTCCTAACATTTGGGAGTGTTTGGATTTGGGCCATGTCTACTTTAGAGAGACCAGAACTGCTTCTAAACCTTTTAGCACATCTCTGGTAGTACCATGATGCACACACATTACTCTAGTTTACTAATTAAATAATCCCAATATAATGCAACAGTCCTATTCAGCGCTTGAACAGAGCAAGACTCTCATCACTATTGTAAATTATGGAATTATTTCATCATAAACTGCAGAAATAAGTATGTTTTGCATCAAAGTTAGGTGAGAAATGAGATATGCTAAACTCTGATAGGCAAATGTGAGCTACATGTTGTATCAGCAGACTATGTTTTTGTATTATCAAGGTATTCTCTCCTTTTTCTATGAGGTGAAATCAATGGCAGATCAGAGCACGCAATATCTCATAAGGTCAGGCCTATGCTTTGCAGTAGTTTTTAAGAGACAGTTCAGAAAACCACTTAAACCTGTACTTAAAATTAAAGTTGTGCATAACTCCATTGCTGAAAAGTGATGGCCTTCATCATGTGCTTAAAGTGCTTTCCTGAATGTGGATCAAAAGATTTGAAGACTAACTGCATTCTTTTAGGAGTTTGTTGGGATTTGTTTTTAAACATTCCCGTGAAAAGCATAATTTTTGCAGGAATTATTTTGTACTTCCAAAAGACATTTTATTGTATTTGCTCATTTTATTCACTATGTTGTGCCTGATTTCCAAGCACATTTTTAATTATTGCATTGTCGCTTTACTAAGGCACTTTCACAATATAGCTGGCAGCATACAAATGCAAGTCTGAGCAAAAAAATACATGATTTCAGAGTGGGTGTTTCGCTCTCAAGTTATTCAGTGCAACAGTGTGCATCTATTACAATATAGTAAATGTAAAACTGTCCTTGAGAGTATTGACAAGCTAAAACGCATCCTGAATTGAACTAAACAAAATCTAGTTGCTTTCTACTCTTACTGAATGCTGAGTGAGTTTCTATTTGGGTATCGATGTAGTAATTATGCATTTGGGTCCATTAAGGCTATAATCTTATATGCTTGAACACAGTGAATTAAAACAGTAAGTAAGGTCTGATTACCTCAAACAATAGTAATTATGTGCCTACCATTTCTGAATTTCTGAAACTGTTGAGATCTCCCTTTTGAAGTTTGGTAAATATGTACAAGTATAACATTCTTCCAATACTGCAAAATCCAAAACCTTTTACAATATATCTAAAATTGTATACATTTCTAATGTTCACATACACACAGAATGAAGTCTCTTTCTCTCCCTCACACACACTTCTTAGAAAAGCTTCAGGCCCCTTAAGAAATCACAGCTGACAAATAATATGAACTTTTTAAACACCAAAATGACAGTTTTCTTTTGAACAAGAACAGAGATTTGAGCAATGTAATAATTACAGCACATTCGACACTAAAAACTCAAAGGCTATGATGTGTGGATCTGTTACTTTCTTTGGTATACTTCTCTCTTTTTAAAATTGTTCTTTATCACTTGTATGGTGCCATTAGGGTATATGGCGTGTCTGATAGCTGCCAAACAGATGTGGTTGCTAAACTATAAATATTTGAAAATAAAGAAGTGGTAAAAGTCCTCACTACTTTTGAAAGTTCTGTATTGCTAGGACTTATTTTAAATTTATCATTAGTGCACTTTTTTGTTGCTTCCAAATACCTTCTGTGTATGAGTTTCCATAAAATAAAACATTTTGAGATTGTGCTTTTTCCTCTGATTTGTCTCATTTTGGAAAGTTTAGATATCATCAAGCCAATCTAGAAAAGGGCAAATAGCCATGCAGTAAGTGTACAGTATGCTGGAAGAGTCCTTTGTTGTCATAAGAATAATAATGACACTGTACTTAGAATGGTAAACAGCTTGCTTGCATTTTTTAAACCTCATAAAATTGCGTCTTTTTTTTTTTTTTTTTTTTTACTGCAAAGGACCAATAAGTCATGCATGTAGCTGTATTCTTGTGACATAAACTGTAAAGATTACCAGTGTTTAAATGAAAAAGGCACACATTTAAAGAAAAGACAAAGAAATGTAAATATATTTGATTAATAAAACATTTCTATCATTAAGTCCTATATGTTCCTTTTTCTTTGTTCATAATTATGTTTTCAAAATATTCATGGAACAGAAATACAAATATGCTTTAAATGTGCTGATGCAAAAGGCAGTATCAAAATAACCTGAGGTGCTTTGCAATATTCTTTGTGCAATAGTTTTTATGATCCTACAGCAAATTGTTTTTACATTGTAATCTGAGGTCCGACTGTGGAAAAGTGAGAACTACTTCTCTACAATACTGTGTAGATTGTTTTTTATTTTAATGATGAAAATAATTTTGCATTTTAACTGATTTTTCTTATTCAAATTACATGATTTTTTTTTTTAGGCTAAGCTTTAACCTTCATTATGTATTTACCTGAGCCCTGACTTACAAGGATCACCATCTAGTGGCCTGAGACAGTATTTCAGTGCTCCAAGTTTATCTGATATCTGATCTGTCTTTTAAAATATTTCTAAAGCACTAACCATGGTCTGCTGCAATAGACCTTCTGTGCCTTTTGTAATATGATTTCACTGCAGTCACAGATGTCAAAAAGCAATGATTATTTCACTAAGTCCCCCTTGTTCCACTTGAAAAAATACCACTTGAGTATGAGAAAAATATGTCAGTTTTTGTTATTTTTCATGTTATATGACCTTTATGTAAGCAGCAGAACCACCCCGGTAGAATAATTGTGCAAAACTACTGTACTTGAGAAAATACTCAGGTAATTGGCCAGCAGGCTGCCTGCTGATTTGCAAGTAGCATGGATAGTCAATCATCCAAGGCAAATTTCTATATATGTCAGGAAACTTCTTTAAAACAAGAAATTATATTGGGTCATGATGCATGAGATTATATTCCCCACCCTGTGTAATCTGTCATGAGCTAATGAGACACAAATGTTTAAAAGGCGAGGTGGGAGGGAGCCCTTTGGGCTGATGATCTAATGATAGCCTTATAAGACATGTAAGGTAGATTCCTGGGTCCACCTCACTCCCTTTCTTGTGAGTTATTTAGTGGGGGGTGAGTCTCAGGTCTCTTAGCAGGCAGTGCTCCTAGTTTTTTTCTTTGATTCCTTTAATGAATTTATTTTAGGTGCTGGTCTGAGAGCTTCAGGGACTGAAGTTTAACCAAAGAGTAGGTATGACACTCGCACCCCACCCCAACATAGCTTAGCTGTGAACTGGAAGATCAATTCTAGGGCTAATAGCAAAGCAACCAAATAATTGAAACAAATAAATAATAAAAAGGTAGTGGAAAATTAGAGACGTTATTTTCACTGCTTATGGGAATTATGCATTACCCACTGTAACCCGTTCATTAGAGAATACTGAAAAAAAATTGCCAGCCCTTATTAATGATGAACAATTAGGTAGATCGCATTGTCCTCCATGTATAGCAAAAACTAAAGTGGATTGGGAAGGTGTTAAATTCTCTGTAGCACAATTCATAATTTGGGATCAGTGACCACTGCATCCTATTTAAGGCTTATGTTATTCAAAACAACCTTGCTTAGTGTCTGGTTCTATGTATATTTCTTTTACGGTGTCAGTACCAATATTAGATACTGACACTGCAATATAGTTGGTTACTGTCCATTCCGTAGGTTACCTGGAAAATGGCATCTACAGGAAACTAACTCCACTACTGATGTATCAAACTCAGCAACACAGACCTGAAGGGTCCCCCTAGAGAAGTTGCTAAGCAGGCAGCCTCAAATAGGGAAAGGGATAACCCAGATAATAGTATGCCAGGACTTGCTGGTCCATACAGCTCACCAGACACAGAGAGAGACCCTACTTATGTTTTTAGGAGATTGCGTAACACTACTGAGGAAATCAGGGACGCTATTCAGCGCCTAAAAATGGGACCAAGTTCTCCAGGCAGGTAATGCCTATGAAGTAATGCTAGAGGAATACAAATTTTATAGTAGGATTTAGAGTAAGGCAGGATGAGAGACTAAATAATCCTGTGATACCAAGGTCATGCATTAAAACATTAAACCTCTGTGGCACAAAATGTAGGGCACATGCACAGAGGAGATTCTATAACTCTAGATGTTAGTTGAGTGTGATCTTATGGCAAGCTGCACCACTTATAAAAGAAAGTTCTCCCCTGAGCTGTAGCTAAGACAGCTTTACCAGACAGCTTTAAAGAAGTCCTTGATAGTATTGCAACTCAGCTTCAGGAAATTGTATGTCCAGGGCACAGGAGTAAGCCAGCTGGCAAATGTTCAACAATCACCCAGGGAAGCACATCTTCTGTGTAAGGTGAACTGAATATGCAGCGAGACTTCAATTCCTGGGAAAGATTGGTTATGTATTAACTCTTTCTTTCCTATATTTCTTTGACTTTAGACAATGAATTTGCTGAGCTTGGTTATTTGGTCTCTTGAACGGTCTTAATCGCAAGTACAGTCAATTAGTTGGCTACACACTTTTCTGAATAGGGGTGAGCCAGCCAGGAGGCTACCTGTACCAGCGTGATGGCTTTGACAGCACTACTCTAGTATGTGGCCATGCAAGTCTGTACCAGTACAAGAAAACAGGAAAGTTAGCCCATACTCGCTCCTGCCCTGTGAAGCATACCAAGTGGTGATGCCAGCAATGAGTGTGACCTCTAACATGGCTAGACAGTATTGTGTAGTGACTAATTATAAAAAAAATGGTGTACGGAATCCTTGTCGCTAATGTTACTAGCCCAAATTTGTTTTACTCCTTATGTACATAGTATTGTAAAAGTCTTACTCTACTATCTCAACAGCTCTCAGTTTTTCAGAATAAATCCATGATTCAAAGTGAGCCCCAGCACCAGGATGAAGTCAAAAATATGTGCCAGTTTTTAACCTGCATATGGATTCACTAACTTTACATTTAAAAACCTTATTAAAAGGAAAAGCGACTCATATTTTTCAGATTACATGCTTAAAGAGGTTAACATGCTTAAAGCAGAACAAGTTTTGGACAACCTTATCCATGATGGCAATCTGGAAATAATAATTTCCCATACTTGGATAGAAGTTATGTTTAAAGTTATGCTTATATTACAAGGAGTATTATTTTTAATTGTATTAATCATGTATTGCCACTTACACAGTTTGCTAAAACAGTGGAAATCTCACATGAATGCCCTTACCTTTGCTTCAGATATTAATTTGGCTAAAGTATCACCCTGACAAGCAGGGGACTGTTAGCCAACAGATACAGGATATATTCACACTCTTATACGCACACCATATTAATAGATATTATACACATGGTATTAATGTAACATATGTGCATTGGGTAATGATGTTAAATTGTACTAGGCTTATTCTTGCTCACTTATGTGAAGACATATATTGCATGATGCCCCAGGACAAGTATAGCTCAGTACTTGGCTTAAGCAAATATAAAAACTGTCAAGCGCTAGATGGATGAGTGCTATGAAACAAAGGACTAACGTGGTACAAGGAAATAATTATAAGAGTTATGAATGCTCTGTATTAGGGAGTATCTTCATGCCCCTCAACATATGGAATTTAATGTTCAACCAAAAGCTGGGAAAGTACAGGGTAGCACCAAAAGCAAAGCTGGCACAAGCTGGCTAGTTAAACTTAAATTTTAAAGTGATGTGAACAGTGCTCTGTAACTTGTAAACACCCATCCTATAAAAGATGGCGCGTTTAAGGGGACATCTTCTGTGTAAGGTGAACTGAACACACTGACAGACTTCACTTCCTGGGAAGGATTGGTGATGTATTAACTCTTTCTTTCCTGTACCAATTGCTTTTTCTTTAGATGATTTGGCCTAGCGTGGTTATTTGGTCTCTTGCCCATTCCTAATATTCAACTGCAAGTCAATTAGTTGGCTATACCCTTTTGTCAATAATCCTCACCATAAGGTTTCAAAAGAAATTCTGGTCCAACTCTCCCTGACCATGACATGGGGTCTCATTGTGGATGGAGATTGCAGGCTGATGATTAGGCATTTTGAACTGTTTGTAGCTTAATAACAGACTAAATGAGAAGAAATAATTATCTTCTATGTTAAAGTCAAGGGAGCCGTCTGAGAAAAGGAACTCAGGTTCTGGGTGTGTGGTTTTATGGGTACATCTATACTGGCGGGGGGAAATACCATGGCAGCAAGTCTCAGAGCCCAGGTCCAGTGAGTGAGGCTCATGGGACTTACGCCATGCGACTAAAAATACAGGTGTACTTTTAAAAATACGCCATTCCTGCTTGGGCTGGAGCCTAGACTCTGAGACCCTCCCTCTTCACTAGGTTTCAGGGCCCAGGCTTCAGCCTGAGTGGGAATGTGTAGACTGCTAAATTTAGCCTAATAGCACAAGCCTCATGAACCCACCTCCGTAGACCCAGATGCTAAGACTTGCTGTGCATTTTTTGGGTTGGGGGGGGGAGGAGGGGCGGTTTCAGCATAGACATACCCTATAACAACAGATGACAGGATCAATTATGTATTTTTAAACCTATTTTTAATTGTCAGAGAATATTCATCTATTTATTTTATTGGATATAAACAAACATTTGGTAACCCACTTGCTCTTAACACTCGAGCATTTTTGAAGATTGAGAACCAGCTAAGAGTGAAAAAGAAACTTACACAGAGCTGGCCTTTGGCAGCTGTGGGTGCAGCAAACAGATGAGACTTAAGACTTGCTTTCCCTTTTGACTACAGCAGAGCCAGGGCCGGCTCTACAGTTTTTGCCACCCCAAGTAGTGAAAAAAACTGCCGCCGCGGATGGCAAAAAGGAGAAGCCGCGGAATTGCCGCCTCCACGGAAACACTGCCGCCCCTTTCTAACCCCCAAGCACCTGCTTGGAACACTGGTGCCTGGAGCCAGCCCTGAGCAGAGCCAATTATAAAATAATGCAGCAGGTAAACTGGATCTGAAAAACAGCTGGAACTATCTTCAGGGCAGGAGGAAAAACAAAAGGGAATGACTACATAGGTCTGTATATTAGGTATAGACATTTGTTTTCTGGGATCTCAAAATATTTGCACTTCACCCTTCAAGTCTCACCTCTGAGAGTCACTTTGTCAAATCATGTTTTCTGTTGTGGAGTAATTAGTCTTGTTTTAACCAGGCCTCTATACTCAGTGGCCTTCCCAAGCCAGACCAGCCAATCACAGGCAATCCTTTATAGACAGGTCGCTTTTTCCTAGATGTCCTCTTCTCCAGGCTAGCAGCTGTGGTAGTTGATTTTTGGCAGTGTATCTTTAGGGAATTAGTCCTTTTTCTTTCTTCATGCCCCAATTCTCTCTGCTCTCACCATTCCCATCCATTATACTTTTATTTCTTTCACACCCCTCTTCCACACTCCTATGTTCAATCAATGTCTCTTTCTCAAGTTTCTTCAAATGAGTATGCATGTGGCTATGAAAAAAATCTGCCCTTGTTTATGTTTTACAGTAGATCATTGGACCTCATTTTCTTTTCCATAACCTAGGCCTTCATGAACATGATTCAAATGTCATGCAGAGGCTTGGGTCTGGATTTTTTCAGGGAGCCCAGAGTAATTTGGATTGCAGAGTTTGCACCTCTGATGAACAAAGCACGGTAGCTTTTATTGTGAATTTATTTAGCAGAATTCTTTTTTTTAGCTTTCTTACAAGTTGCAATTGTTTTCTGATGTTAGTGAAGTATTAAAAATCATTACAAAGCTGGGAAATTGAAAGATGACCTTAGAAAATACAATAGAGGGTACAAAAATGCACATTAAAGTAATCCAAACCATCATTAACTGTGGTCCCTGTTTTCTACATTGTGTATCCACCATACCCTGTAGTTAAGAGACACACACTGGGCCAGATTCTCAACTGGTGTAAATTAGAGTAACTATTTTGAAGTGAATGGAACTACACTGAGTTACACCAGTTGAGCATCTGGCCTTACTGTGACAACTTTAAGGAGATCTGCTCCAGCCCTTCACGATTTCAAAGCCTCAGCTACAAGTCTGTGCTACTGTGTCCCATGGAAAGACAACACCTTTGCATTTGAAATATCTATGTGCTTTTGTGGAAGTGCCCCAAATGTCAGTTACTTTTGAGGAATAGAAGGGGAAAGCCCATCTGCAGGAGTTTGCTGTAGCAGTGCACAACATTTCAGTTTAAATGCTGCAGTAGAATGTGATCAGTCTACTAACAAAAGAAAGAAACTAACTGGTGTGCCTATCTCAGATTTTGAAACAATCGATGTGCTGAAGGTGTGCACTGCTTGCAGGTAGGAATCTCTGACACTGATGCTTTTCCTTGATCTGTGGGTAATCCCAAAAAAGGAAGAGCTGGTTGGGAAATGATTGTTTTCCCTTTGGAAAATTTCACTACAATGATTTTTCTTATTTTTTTTTTTTAAAAAACCTCTGAAATTTTGAGGGGTTTTGTCAGAAAACAAAAAGCCAAACTCAAAAAATTCCAGTAAATAAAATTTCATGTTTTGGTTGGTGAAAACTGAAAAATTTCTACAAAAAAGATAATTTTTTGGTGAACATTTCCCTCCCTTCAATTTGCCAGTAATTTTCTGGTATAGACGTTCCCAGAATTAAATAACCTTGCCGTGGTTGCTCCTGAACCATCCCTTTCTGATGGCATCATACTTTGCATTCCAAGAATACATTGGCTTTTTTGCTGCTAAATCACAGGGCAAACTCATATCTACTTCACTGTCCCCTATTACTTCTAGGTGCATTTCAGTAGTAAAGCTTTACAGATTTTCCCCCTCCCATTAAGTATCTGTATTTTGGACAACAAATACTTCTTTATGGACTTTGCTCATTTAAAAAAAATGCTTTAAGCAACAATAAGTGGCAGTGAACTAGCTATACCAGTTATCACTCATTTACCCTAGCATGAAACAAATTGACTGTTGCCTAAAATGCTTTTTCAAAAATTATAACAGAGATCATAATCTGTCCCATTGTTTATTTTCAAATTATATTTTCCCAATAGAAACATTTTATTACAATATATTTTATATCCTGATTCCTGCCCACCTCTGGATATAACACTGCCTCAAAAAGCACAGCCACATCTAGTAATTTATATTTAATAGATTCTCAGGGTGAATTAGGACAAAGATGGACACATACCATAGCCTTTATGTGTTCATAGTGTAGTGCCATTAAAAATGATTCTCTAGTAATGTTGATGAGGGAGGAGTTGTTACTGCATACCTGATTATCCCTTGCAGCAATTGTACATACATTCAGTAATGTATTTCTTCCTAATCACTGATTTGTCTTTGAACGCTTGCTTCTTTTTAAAAAGACTTTGTTCATTTTTCACAAAAATAGTGAACCCACTTAGTAATGTCTGAGAAGATGAAATCTATCCACAAAATTCTGTCACCAACAGAGGTTTAGTCATTTAAAATAACCAATCCAATCGTCCAAGTCTTGATTGTTCGACGTTCTTTCTGGCTTTACAGTTTTGATTAAGAGGCTCAGCAAAGAGGTGAAGTTGCAGAATAGCAAAGGGTTCCTTGACCTAAGGAACTTGAAGTCAGCAGGTCACTTATAGTGACTGTGATTTATTGATCAATAAACATAGCCTTTCCAAACCCTTCTTTTTCTTGTCTCGCTGGCCTATTTTTGCAGGCATAGTGCTCTCCTTCAAAGGATGTGTGCAGTGAACTTTCTGAAAGAACATTCAACCACACATATAAAATACAATGAATCCATATCATACTTTTTAACCCTAATCATGTGTTTTAACAATCTGGACTGTGTTTGATGTGATTAACTAATATTAAAAGCTATACTGAAAGAAAGAAAAACATTAGATCTCAGTTTGTAAAAACCCTTCAGCTAAAGCTCCATCAAGAGAAAAACTACATATCCCACAAATTAGGTTGCCCTTTAGTGAACCACATGATTTGAACCTTTTTGGAGAGCTGGGGAGGAGCAATTTGTCCTCTAAGCAGCTTTGGTTCCAAGAATTCACATAGTGCTCAGACAGCAATTTGCAAGATCTAGCTACACCAACTAAAAATGTGGTGAAATAAAAATAAAACAAATAAAATAAAGAGAGAAAAAAAGAAAAAAGAAAAAGATACATAGTTGCACAGAAACCAACTCTTCACTACCGTCATTATAGGGAACTGATTATGATGTATAGCTATTCTAACAGATGGATTACAAACATGAGAAAAGTAAATCTAATTTGACTAAAGACATAGGCAAGTTTTAAGTGACTAAAACTATTAATTTTAAAAATACTATTTTTTAATAATATATTTTCTTAACAAGCAGAATCCCAATATAGCCTACAGTCTTATTCTACTGTATAATTTATGTGCTAGAAAAATACAGTCTATGCATTTTTTCCTTTCTTAAAGATCTTTAAGAAGTTTTTCATCTTCTAAATAACTAAGTTATACATATGGGGGAAAAACAGAGACTGGTGGGAGGAGGGGGATAAAAAGTCAAGTAAAAAAGCAACCTTATACCAGAGAAAATTAAGGGTATTCAGAGGAAGGATATGTATGAATCATACAATTTTTTCATTAAAATCACTTTTATCACAAAATCACACAAATAAGTCCTTCATTTGTCTCTAGGTTTAAAATACTGTATTGCATTTATCTTGTATTAAATCAAGGTTCTCTTTCCCTTGGTAGATCATCTCACTGCTGTTCTCACACACTATAGTACTTATGGCCTTCTAAACAATCTTCACTGTACATTTGAAATGAAATGCGCCATGAAGAAATAAAAATAAGCTTCTTCAAACCAAAATTGTTCAGTGTGAGGTGGATAGGCTTTTTGTTGTTTCTAAAGATTCAGTCCAATGTATACTGTATTTTGAGAGATTATTATTACACTGTGTTTTGTTCTGGATGTTTTATTTGGGGTTCCAATTTATATTTATAAACTATAATCCTTGATTGGATCCCAAATTAACTGAATTCTTTTCTTAAACCCGAAACTTGCAGAGGAATTAAAAAAAACAGGAAGAGGCAAGTCCACATGCTGCATTCCATACCAAATCAAGCCACAAAGAAAAGACATAAATAAAGATAAACAAAGTCCTCTAAATTCCAGTCATGCAACAATGACAACTGTGTGTTCACCAGCAATAAAATCTTCAAGAAAGCAAACTTTTTTTTCTTTTGTTTTCACTGTTTTAAAATAGGTGACCTGGTTCAAAACGTGATAAATGGAAAATTGGCACTGCATTCCGTTCTGTCTGTTCCATTAGGACGATGTTTGGTTTCTATGCCACCCATATCACTACAGATGAACAATGTTTCAGCGAAAATGTACCCACCACCAGTTCTGAGACCACATATGCAACATAAATTATGTTCTTAATGCTCGTGCATGGTACCCCTGTGTTTCTAAACGCTTAATGCCACTATGAGTAAATGATTTCTTTCCACTACTGCTCAAAGTGCCAGAAGGCAGGCGAAATTTAAACACAACTAAGATCAACATTGCAAGTTTACTTGGCCTCTACATCTAGCAACACTGCCATAAATTTCTTAGGGTTCTTATTTGAGAATTTAAAAGGCCCTATAGACTTGGCAAGGTTTATATAACAACATCTCGTCTATGTGGATTATAAACTTTGGAAATCCTGAGCAGTGGGCTTTGTATCCTATTTGGTCAGTGGGTCATTGGGTGACCCAGCACTTACCCAATCAGCTGTTTGTTCAGTGTTGACTATTGTGATGGTGACCACCTCACAGTATCAGAAACAGAATGATTAGCAGCACTTCAGGTTCCTTTGTGTTTTTTTCTGACATTGTCCCTGCCTAGAAGAAACCGTTATTTTATTTCATTTTTATAGCTTTTGGTTTCTGGAATTATTTTTAACTGCGGGCTGTGTTATACACACACACCCCTAAACCAAGCTTTTTAGAAATCATACAAATGACCAGGCAATACTTTGCTAGTCAATAATCCATTGTAATAGGGGTACTGTCATATATAGGAAGAGACTGGTCTTTATTCCTGACACCAGTCACCTGACATGAGTCAGGGTTACCAAAGGTTATTCCCTTGTCTCAGTGAGGTTGACAAGCACTCACTCCAGTGGCTATTGCTACATTTGTGACAGCAGAGAGCACAGCCATTCAAATGTTCCCTATTATCTCCTAGTCCACTCACTGCAAATCAATGAGATCTGTATGGCTGCATTACTAATGATGGTGTTTCTGCCGTGTCTGTGGGAACAGGCAGTCTTGAGAAGGCCAACAAATAACACCAGTTTAATTCTATCAAAGACCCCTTTATTATAGTAACTCCATGCAGGCTTCATTAACCCCCCAAATGGATTGTATTTTCCTCCTTAAAATATAGTGTGGTTGAAATTAGTGAAGCATTTTTACTGGGCTGCATATTATGCGTTATGGAAAATATTTCACAAAGGATCCACTATTGTTCCACAGTTAGTGACTTAGCCCTCTGAGGAAAGATAATGCTAAGCATTAACACAGTACTAATAGTGTGTCAGTAAGTACAATAGATAATCTGTTACCATCATGGTACTTTGCTTTTATAGACGAGGTGGCAGCACATATCCACCACACACTGTTAAAAAACCCTAAATTGCCTTAGATTACATTACCTCAGTTGTCTAGTATATTCCCTACAGTAAGTACAGTCTTACAAATACTGAGCTTCATCATCTAAAGAAAACTTTGAAATATGTATGGATGACCACTGTCCTATGTGGTGACTGTCTCCCTTCTATATTCCATTGTTTATTCATTTAGGTGAAAGAGACTTACAGACCATAGGGACATTGTTTGAGATCCTGTCTCCAAACTTGCTGAGGCCCAAATGTGGGGAAAACAGCCCAGTGACAGACATGACAAAATTACAATGAACTTTCAACAGTGCCCTGTAAACTTTTTTAGAACCAATGGTGTTGAGTACAGCCTGAGTTTCATGATTCATCATATATGAAGTCAGTAATTTACTGGAAAAAAAGCGAGATGTATCACAAGATCAGTGTGAAGCAAAGACAAATTCAGGTCTAAAATCATGGTGTATATGTTGCTTATGTTTGGTAGCAATATGGTGAGGATTACTACATGGATTCATACCTGCCTTGCCCTCTCTTGGAATGACCTACATGTGCACAGCACAGACCTACACAGCTCATTGTACAGGAATCAAGTTGCAGTCTCTGCTGAACCACCTGGGCTCTTCAGCACTTAAAGATGAACTAAAAATAGAGTTTAGCCCATATATATGGGTTGAATTTCCACATTAACCAGGCTCTAGGTGACATTCAGAACAGAAATACATTTCAACTAATCTTTTTAAACATTATTTTTCCTCTGTGAAATCCTCTAGGTTTACTGCAGCTATCCCTTAGTGCATCATTCAGTGACATCGCAAATACAATGGATTCAATGGTTGCACTAATATTTCTCATATTTGTCATATCACCAAATGATGCATTATGGGATGTCTGCAGTGAACCAGGAAGTAGCAAGAGGACTTCACAGATTAAAAAGAATTTATAAATGTCCTGTACTGAATGCTCCTACAGTGGGGCTATTCAGCAGAGAAATCTAGGCTTAACTCAATTTTCATTTTGGCTTTACAGCTGAACTTTTAAATGTAAAGACATGAATTTGAATAAGAAGCAGACTGCAGAATTATTTGTCATGTCTCCTTGCTAAAATTCTCTTTTCCAGAAAATTAACCATCAAAATAAACAAGTCTCAGACACTTTCTTACAAACAGTAAATCACTCAGCCATGATGCTGAGGAGTGGTATATCTGCCTCCCTGCAGTGTAGTTCATCTTTGCCAGGAAAGCTGATCTCAAATAGCCCCACTCCCTAATAAGGTTATTCTAATGCTATTTCTAACATTCAGTGAAGGAAGACAGAAGTAAAGGGATTAATTAGTGAGATATGGCTCCTATTTGTGTTGTGGAATAATTTTTCTTCCACGCACTTTCATTTGCTTCCCAAGTTGCACAGAAGAGGCCTGTTTTTTGGGCCACAAACACAGTATGAACGTATGAGTGTAACTCACTCTTTAATCCTTCTTATCTCAAAGTCCACTTTGAAAGATGCTAGCAATTCAAAACCCTGGAAGTACCTGCTTCTTGCTGCCTATAGATCAAAATATAGGGCCAAAAGAACAACTCTGATATAGATACCAGCTGAGGATTTGGCCTATACATTATAGAAAAAAAGGAACTGTTTTCTCAGAGTGTTAAGGCCCAGCATGACTAGAAAAGGTGCAGAGAATTGCTACAAAAAATATAAATGATAGGATGAAATGTGGCAGGGATTGGGGGTGTAAAGCTCTTCCATATGTAGAGAGAGTAAAAGATTATAAATTTAGACAGGAGACATTTTTTAAAGGAGATGTGAGAGAAATATATCATTGTAGGCCTAATCAATAGCTTATTGAAGTCACTGAGGTCCCCTTATTAACTTAAATGGGTATTGGCTCAGTTCCTTAACCAACCACCCCTTGAGCTGTCCTATTAAAAGTTTCATTTTGTAGATTTCATCCACTGGTTGTCAGCTCAGCTACAAGTTCTGGCTGGTTCCTAAAATCAGTTGCATTTTAAATTAAAAATAAAATTAAAAAACAACAAAAAAAACAGGTCAAAACTGAATAACAAGTCCTGCCCAGTGCAGTTACTGCAGGTATTTACTGATGCCTTTAGGCCTTGATTCAGGAAGGCACATAAACATGTGTAAGTCCATCCCCATTCAGGACAGCATATAAACATATGCTTAAAATCCATTTGACTTCAATGAGACTTAACAACATCCTTAAGGTTTTCCCTTCCCAAATAGGGACTCTTTCCTGAATCAGGCCTTTAGTTCCCTTGATAAAAGGCTATACACACAATGAACAATTCTTTGACAATGTTGAGAGCCACAACAACAAAGTTGGATTGGTCTGTAAAGTTGTCAGAACACTGAGGCACGCACCTGACGTATTTTGTTTCCTAACTGAATGATCTATATCCAGTATTTGATGATTATTACAGGCTTTTCATAAGGAAAAACACGATTTGGCAAAATCATGACAAAACATATGCCTCTCCTTCCAACAAGTTAAGTTTTTATATTAATCTGCTTGTTACAGAAACTTAAAAAAAGAAAACACAGAAGAAATTTTTTTCATTATTTTCCTCCAAGTTTTAAAGAAAGAAAGAAAGCAAAAAAGTTGAAAGGGAGTGGAAACAAATTATAAGCAGTATGTTTCATTTGGTACTGTAGAAAGGAAAATGACTCTGCTAAGAGACTATGCATAACATTAAGCAATACCAGATGTGGTAGAGAAATTAATACTAGCAACTACTGACAATTTTTATACTCTTGTTTCCTTTCCAGGCAGCTATGAACAGGTAAATGTGGTGGGGGTGAAAATGTGGTGCCAAAAGAACTCAGCTAATTATTTGAATTAAATAATTCTGTAAAATATCTGCTGTAAAAATATCACATAGGTTAATGAAGTTTGAAAAAACACTTTGGCCCATATCTGCAAAGATATGTTGGTGCCTAAAGGTTAGGTTAAGCACCAAAGTCCCTGATTCAGATTCCACTGCAATCCCCAACACCCGCTCTCCCCCCCACCACCCATCTCTGTAAGTGCCTAAACTCACTCAGTACCTAAATTTTTAGAATAAGAGTTCCTTAGGTGCCTCTGAGCGTGCGCGCGGCTCCCTGATTCTAGGTATTCAGAGGCCTATGGCCCAGAGCGATCTATGAACCAGGAGAAAAGAGCAGGGCTTGTCTATTTTGTGTTTGGGGCCCAATCTGGTAGGCATGCTCAGGGACCATTTACCAGATCAGGTCCCATTCACAATGTTGCTGTGGTGACAACACCCGCCTTATAACTTTTAGCCCCGTGGTTAGAGCACTGACCTGCACTGTGGGAGAACCAGGTTCAATTCCCCACACTCTGCCAGAGAAGAAGAAAGGATTGTGGGGGAGGGATAGCTCAGTGGTTTGAGCATTAGCCTGCTAAACCCAGGGTTGTGAGTTCAATCCTTGAGGGGGCCATTTAGGGATCTGGGGCAAAAATTGGAGATTGATTGAAGAGGGGTCTCCCACCTCTGGGGAGAGTGCTTTAACTGTGGAGTTATGGGATATTCTGATGGGGGAAGCGCAGGGGCCTCCCTTAGTCTGTCCTGTTGCAGCTGTTCCACTATGAATAAATAATTGAACAGTCATTGAGCTAGAGATAGAAGGAGAAAATGGAAATGACTGTAGCCCTATGTCTGGGAGGTGGCAGACCAAGGGTCTAGACCCTCTGCTCCAATCACACTTTCATTACTCGGGTCATGGCTGAAGTGCTGGTGTGGTCAGCTGATTTCCAGCTGCCAGAACAGTCCATTGGAAATGCTCAAAGTTGTGGTAGGGGACACGTATGCCCTTTACATGCCCAGCCTGCTTTGTGCCCCAAGCCTCCTGAGCTGTACCAGAAGTTGTTCTATAATTATAGCTTATAAACTCTTTGGACCAGGGATTGCATCTTCATATATGTCTCTATATACGAGACTGGGGCCTCTAGATGCTACTGCACTGTGCATATTAAATAATATTGCCACGTTATGATGCTGTAGCACTACATCAACATGGCATTTTCACATCATGTGACTATATGAATATGTGATGCTACATTATGATACCACAATGGGAAGATTCAATGCCATTATGATGCTCCATCACACAACTATGCTGCAACATCTAAAATATACTTTCCCATGTGGAAGCTTCAGAACCCTCTTTCTATGCACCATTGTAAAAGATAACAGTATATGGTAATGGTCTATTGTAGGTACAAATATACAGATTATATTGGACAGGTCAAATATGTTTGAATTCTGACATTTTTTAACCAAACCAGGGACAATTTTTTTTTAACTAAACAATTTCCTTTTTTTTTTTTTTTTTTTTTTAAAGCCAGCTCTCGCTTATATTATAAACACTTAAAAAACATACTCTAGTGAACAATCCTGCAGTGCCAGGCAGACCGACTAAATGAAATAATAAGGCTTTGCCAGCTGTAATTTTTCTGGTTTCTGCAGTATATTCTAAAGAGGAGATGCAGCCAAAAATATTCTCTCGTTGGATAGGTCAGCCCAAGAAAACTTCATTAGACTGAGCTGTAAAGCTGGCCAGCTGAAGAGAATTCCAGTAAATTAGAACCCCACTTCTCACATTCAGCTTCTCCTCAGTCTCTATCTGCCTCCATGCCTATATCACACTAGCAGGAGCTATTAAATCATTCACTGCTTTTAACACATAGTGACTGGATTGAATGGTGTCTAGGGCCTCATTTGCTATGGAGAAGGGAGGCAGTTGCCCCCTTCCCCCCGAAGTTGGTTTGCCCATCCACCCCCCAGACTTTTCATAGATCTATATGCTCCATTATATCTTCCACTTTTTGCCTGCCCCAGGCTTTGGGTGCAGTCTTTAGGAAAGCAGTAATTGCCTAGTTTTTCTCATTCATGATGCTTTTTGGGACAGAGAATGTTCTATATGCTGACATAGTGTTTCCCTCTTCCTCCTTCCTCCCAGATTATTCTGAAATGACACCTCTGAAATGTATCTATGTCTGCACCTGGGAAGGAACAGTGGCGTGAGGCTATATTATGATTATTCAGATAGGTATTAATAGAGAACATCCTTCATGGCTGCAGAGCTCATTAGACTATGGAGCTTCCATGGGCCAGCAGACAATGATGATTTCAGTTCCAGGCTCTAAGAACTGATTTAATCTTTCATGAAACTCCACTGATTCAGAGTGAGACCAAGGTTGCACAGGGCCATAAACATGCAGCCTCCCTGACATTCCTCTCATATTTAATCTGTAGTGAAAAGAATGCACCCCAATACATTATGAGTCACCTGCCCAGCAAAACACACATAATTCTAATGAAAGTAATTAATTCGGTCATCACCATCCACCTACATAGATATTTGTCAGAGGCATATATTTGTCTGGGCCTGTTCCTGGTCTGGAGAAAGTACTAAACACTTCCTGTGTATTCACTCAACTTCATGCCCAGCCAGATCTTGTTTACCTATTGCCCACTCCCAATATATTATGTACGCTATTTATTTGCAAATAAGGTTAATATCCTAACCTTTGTCTTGCTGTAAAATAAATGAACAAGTGTGAAAGGTGGTTATTTTATTCAGTCATTCCACATAAATTATTATCTTCCTTCTACTTTTATATGTTTTTATTTAAAGAAAAAATTGAGATATTTATATAGGAAGTCATATCTAAATGGCATGCAAGACAGGCAAGCTAAAGCCTGCAGTCCTTGGTTCAGTCATTATCCTGGCACAACTCTACAGAAGTCAGTGGGCATTTAGCCTGAGTAAAGACTAAAAGCTGCAGGACATGGCCCAGTGTACATAATTACTAGAGATGGACAAACTAGTCTGGAGAGAATAAAAAACAAAACAAAACCTTTGCTCAAAACCCAAACCACACAGAAGCCAATTGCTTAGCCTTCTGCAGTTGGTTTTAATATTTGCCAATGACAATATTCACAGGCCCCCACATGACGCTGGCACTGAATGTGGTATCACAGGATATTGGGCAACTTCACACAGCAGCCCTGTCTTATTGCAATTGTGGCACTGCGCGCTCCGATCACAGATATGCTGCTATCAGAAATACCCTTCTATATGAGAGCAGAATTCAACCCTGCTCAGCACCACAGCAGGGCCAGCAATGATACGAATACCTCCTATAAAGTTCAAGACTTACTACAGAGAAATGTTTGAGACGTTTTGTTTTAGGAAAACTATGTACGTTTTAAAGAGGCTGAGTTTCCATGAAATGAGGATTGAAATCCCCATCTATCTATTATTTGTTCTGCTTCTGCTCAGCTCCCTCAATCTTCCATTCCCCCAGCTCCCCTGCAACAAGCCTCCAGTGATCTCCATAATGAGAGGAATAAAGTGGAGTTCTAGTCATGGGGCCAGCAGAGGAGTGCTCTCAATGCACTTTTCATGATAGCACTGCTCTACCAGTTTGGCAAGAAAGGATGCCAACTCATTCGACCCCATCAATCTTTGTGTGCCTCTGCACATTCTGGCCTGGACCATAAAAACTATTTTCACACCATGTTGGACCCCAACAGTGGATAAAGTAGATTCAAACAGGAAGGAGAGCTCTCACCACACCAGCCAAGGAGCTGGGGGAGCTTGGCGGGAGCACTGCTAACCCACCCGAGAGAAAGGAGGGGGTAAATACCTTTCTGCTTTTAGCAGAGAAGGTCCCCACCCCACATTTTCCTTTACCTTGACCCAAATTAAGGGCCCAGTTCTGCCACCTTTATTCACAGGTGTAAATCCTTACCTCACATGAATAGCCTTGTGGCTGCAATAGAACTGCTCCCATGAGAAAGAGTTATTTACAAGGGAAAGGTTGTCAGATCCAGGAAGGAAGGACTGGAAAATTCAAAAGAAATTCTGTTGTTGTGAGATGTCCAGCTGTATTTCAGGACAAAAGATGTTCAGATCAATTATGGATAAAGCATCCAAACATGTGGATGTTTAGCTGATCTGAACATTCTATGGCTTGAGGCTCATTAATAATCACCATCACAGAATAATGCAGAGAGAACAACAGACATTTGCATTTTTCTTCATAAAAGACAGACTTTTTAATTCTGGTAGTTAATATATGTAACAGAAAACAGCTCAGCTAATTTACTAGCCCTTCTGTTGGAGCAAAAAGGTGGCAAATCACTTATATAGCTTCAAGATGGAAAAGTTCTTAGAACTCATATTTACTAATTGAGTGACTGAAAAATACACATTCATATTTTGGAAGGTATTGAAAAGTAGCCTCATAAATTTAATCCTCAGATGTTATGGAGCCTCAGTGATCAAATTAAAAAAAAAAAAAAAAAAACCCTCTTCCTGAGTATTCAAACTGCAAAGGCAAATGTATCTCCCATATATTAACATTTTCAGACACCTAGGCATTACAGTGGATTTTAATGTGTTTCCTCAAAACACTTAAAGGCACTTTTTATAATATATGAACCACTAAATAAAAAACATGAAATATAATCTTCAAGACACAGTGATTAATGCAAGATTGACTCAAATAAATGCAGTTTATGGCCATAGTCCAGCTAGCTCTCTCGATGCTAAAGAGAGTCATACAATAGTTTTCCATTTTCAAAATCACATCAATTTTTACTTACAACATTTTGAAAACAGGTACAGCAACTTCCAATCAGCTGCCCTGCAATAATTTAAGATACCATTTCCATTAAAATGTAAAAGTTTGAATCATGGGAAGAGGACAAAGCTTCACAGTGTTGATCTTCTGGCTGTCATCATTTCCAGCACTGTCAATTGCTGTAGAGTATGTCTCTGTGAAGACATGAATAGAGCTGGTCAATTATTCATTGCAAATAAGTTATCTTGATGAATTTAGTCCTTCCTCCCCCACTCCCATTATTCATGAACCAATCCTGAAGTCTCCAGAGATAGTTTTAATGACAAGTATTTGTGGAATAGTTTATGTGAACAGATTCAAGGCTAGCGGTTGTTCATGAACTATTTGTTTTGTTTGTTGTTAGTGCTATGCAAATTGTCACTAAGCCCTGGGCTACACTAGGAGTTGAGGTCGAATTTAGCAGCATTAAATCGATTTAACCCTGCACCCGTCCACACGATGAAGCCCTTTGTTTCAAGTTAAAGGGCTCTTAAAATCGATTTCCTTACTCCACCCCCGACAAGGGGATTAGCACTGAAATCGGCCTTGCCAGGTCGAATTTGGGGTACTGTGGATGCAATTAGATGGTATTGGCCTCTGGAAGCTATCCCAGAGTGCTCCGTTGTGACCGCTCTGGACAGCACTCTCAACTCAGATGCACTGGTCAGGTAGACAGGAAAAGGCCCGCGAACTTTTGAATTTCATTTCCTGTTTGGCCAGCATGTCAAGCTGCAGGTGAGTGCAGAGCTCATCAGCAGAGGTGACCATGATGGAGGCCCAGAATCACAAAAGAGCTCCAGCATGGACCAAATGGGAGATACGGGATCTGATCGCTGTATGGGGAGAGGAATCCGTGCTATCAGAACTCCGTTCCACTTTTTGAAATGTCAAAACATTTGTCAAAATCTCCCAGGGCATGAAGGACAGAGGCCATAACAGGGACCCGAAGCAGTGCCACGTGAAACTTAAGGCACTGAGGCAAGCCTACCAGAAAACCAGAGAGGCAAACGGCCGCTCCCGGTCAGAGCCCCAAACATGCCGATGAGCTGCATGCCATTTTAGGGGGTTCAGTCACCACTACCCCAGCCGTGTTGTTTGACTCCTTCAATGGAGATGGAGGCAACACGGAAGCAGGTTTTGGGGACGAAGAAGATGATGATGAAGTTGTAGATAGCTCACAGCAAGCAAGCGGAGAAACCGGTTTTCCTGACAGCCAGGAACTGTTTCTCACCCTGGACCTAGAGCCAGTACCCCCCGAACCCACCCACGGCTACCTCCAGGACCCGCAACGCGGGTGAGTGTACCTTTTAAAATAGTATACATGGTTTAAAAGCAAGCGTGTTTAATGATTAATTTGCCCTGGCATTCGCGGCTCTCCTGGATGTACTCCCAAAGCCTTTGCAAAAGGTTTCTGGGGAGGGCAGCCTTATTCCATCCACCATGGTAAGACACTCTACCACTCCAGGCCAGTAGCACATAGTCGGGAATCATTGCAGAACAAAGCACTGCAGTGTATGTTTGCTGGCATTCAAACAACATCTGTTCTTTATCTCTCTGTATTATCCTCAGGAGAGTGATATCATTCATAGTCACCTGGTTTAAATAGGGTGCTTTTCTTAAGGGGACATTCAGAGGTCCCCGTTCCTGCTGGGCTGTTTGCCTGTGGCTGAACAGAAATGTTTCCCGCTGTTAGCCACGGGGAGGGGGGAGGAGGAAGGAGGGGTTAGCCACGCGGTGGGGGGAGGTAAAATGTGACCTTGTAACGAAAGCACATGTGCTATGTGTGTAATGTTAACAGCAAGGTTTACCGTGAAAAAGTGTACCCATTGTTCTATAAAATGTGTCTTTTTAAATACCACTGTCCCTTTTTTTTTCTCCACCAGCTGCATGTATTTCAAGGATCACAGGATCTTCTCCTTCCCAGAGGCTAGTGAAGATTAGTAGGCGAAAAAAATGTACTCGCGATGAAATGTTCTCTGAGCTCATGCTGTCCTCCCACACTGACAGAGCACAGATGAATGCGTGGAGGCAGACAATGTCAGAGTTCAGGAAAGCACAAAATAACCAGGAGGAGAGGTGGTGGGCTGAAGAGAGGGCTGAAGCTGAAAGGTGGCAGCAGCATGATGAGAAGAGGCAGGATTCAATGCTGAGGCTGCTGGAGGATCAAACTAATATGCTGCAGCATATGGTTGAGCTGCAGGAAAGACAGCAGGAGCACAGACCGCCGCTACAGCCCTTGTGTAACCAACCGCCGTCCTCCCCAAGTTCCATAGCCTCCTCACCCAGACACCCAAGAATGCGGTGGAGGGGCCTCCAGCCACCCAGCCACTCCACCCCAGAGGATTGCCCAAGCAACAGAAGGCTGGCAATAAGTTTTAAACTTTTAAAGTGCTGTGTGACCTTGTCCTTCCCTCCTCCACCACCCCTCCTGGGTACCTTGGCAATTATCCCCCTATTTGTGTGATGAATTAATAAAGAATGCATGAATGTGAAGCAACAATGACTTTATTGCCTCTGCAAGCAGTGATCGAAGGGAGGAGGGTGGTTAGCTTACAGGGAAGTAGAGTGAACCAAGGCGGGGGTGTTCATCAAGAAGAAAGAAACAGAACTTTCACACCGTAGCCTGTCCAGTCATGAAACTGGTTTTCAGAGCTTCTGTGATGCACACCACGCCCTCCTGTGCTACTCTAACTGCCCTGGTGTCTGACTGCGCGTAACCAGTGGCCAGGTGATTTGCCTCAACCTCCCACCCTGCCATAAATGTCTCCCCCTTACTCTCACAGATATTGTGGAGCGCACAGCAAGCAGTAATAACAGTGGGAATATTGGTTTCGCTGAGGTCTAACCGAGTCAGTAAACTGCACCAGCGCGCTTTTAAACATCCAAATGCACATTCTACCACCATTCTGCACTTGCTCAGCCTGTAGTTGAACAGCTCCTGACTACTGTCCAGGCTGCCTGTGTATGGCTTTATGAGCCATGGCACTAAGGGGTAGGCTGGATCCCCAAGGATAACTATAGGCATTTCAACATCCCCAACGGTTATTTTCTGGTCTGGGAATAAAGTCCCTTCCTGCAGCTTTTGAAACAGACCAGAGTTCCTGAAGATGCTAGCATCATGTACCTTTCCCGGCCATCCCACGTTGATGTTGGTGAAATATGCCTTGTGATCCACTAGTGCTTGCAGCACTATTGAAAAGTACCCCTTGCGGTTTATGTACTCGCCGGCTTGGTGCTCCGGTGCCAAGATAGGGATATGGGTTCCATCTATGGCCCCACCACAGTTAGGGAATCCCATTGCAGCAAAGCCATCCACTATGACCTGCACATTTCCCAGGGTCACTACCCTTGATATCAGCAGATCTTTGATTGCGTGGGCTACTTCCATCACAGCAGCCCCCACAGTAGATTTTCCCACTCCAAATTGATTCCCGACTGACTGGTAGCTGTCTGGCATTGCAAGCTTCCACAGGGCTATTGCCACTCGCTTGTGAACTGTGAGGGCTGCTCTCATCTTGGTATTCTTGCACCTCAGGGCAGGGGAAAGCAAGTCACAAAGTTCCATGAAAGTGACCTTACGCAAGCGAAAGTTTCACAGCCACTGGGAATCATCCCAGACCTGCAACACTATGTGGTCCCACCAGTCTGTGCTTGTTTCCCGGGCCCAGAATCTGCGTTCCACCGCATGAACCTGCCCCATTAGCACCATGATGCCCACATTGCCAGGGCCGTGCTTTGAGAGAAGTCTGTGTCCATGTCCTCATCATTCTCGTCACCGTGCTGAAGTCACCTACTCGCCCGGTTTGGCTTTGCCAGGTTCTGGTGCTGCATATACTGCTGGATAATGTGCATGGTGTTTAATGTGCTCCTAATTGCCAAAGTGATCTGAGCAGGCTCCATGCTTGCCATGGTATGGCATCCGCACAGAAAAAAGGCGCGGAACAATTGTCTGCCATTGCTCTGACGGAGGGAGGGGCGACTGACGACATGGCTTACATGGTTGGCTTACAGGGAATTAAAATCAACAAAGAGGGGCTTTACATCAAGGAGAAACAACAACAACAACTCTCACACAAAATGGCCCCCTCAAGGATTGAACTCAAAACCCTGCAGGTCAGTGCTCAACCCACTGAGCTATCCCTCCCCCCAGTATTTCAGGCAGGACTGAATCTCCATTAAACTTTTCAAGGTGCCCCTCACAGACCTCACCAAAACAATTGTCGGCAGTTGATTTCACGGAGGGAGGGAGGGGGGAGCAAATGAATACAAAACAAAACTGGTCTATTTCTTGTTTTGGCCCACTCCATCTATCTTTTACATCTTTGGCTGGCAGCAGACGGTGCAGTAGGACTGCTAGCCATCCTCATCTCCTGCCTGCTCACCATAAGATGGTACAATAGGACTGCCTGCAGGACTAAAGCGAATGACCTAGTCGAGTCACTCCTAATTTAGTCCCTGCACCCATGTCTGCCCAGGCGCTCCTGACTGACCTTACCGAGGCGGCCAGGAGCACCTCGGACATGATGACGATGGTTATCAGGCCTATTGCACTGTCTGCTGCCACAACGCAATGGGTTGCTGCTGTGTAGCAATGCAGTACTGCGTCTGCCAGCACCAAGGAGACGTACGGTGACAGTAAGCTGAGCAGGCTCCATGCTTGCCTTGGTATGACAGGTAACTCAGGAAAAAAGGCACGAAACGATTGTCTGCCGTTGCTTTCACGGAGGGAGGGCCTAACGATATGTACCCAGAACCACCCGCAACAATGTTTTTGCCCCATTAGGCATTGGGATCTCAACCCAAAATTCCAATGAGCGGCGGAAACTGCGGGAACTGTGGGATAGCTACCCACAGTGCAACACTCCGGAAGTCGACGCTAGCCTCGGTACTGTGGAAGCACTCCACTGAGTTAATGCACTTAATGCACTTAGAACATTTTGTGTGGGGACACACACAATCGACTATATAAAAGCAATTTCTAAAAAACTTCTATAAATTAGACCTAATTTCGTAGTGTAGGTATAGGCTAACTCATATAGTATTTTCTCATCCCTAATCAGAGGATAAACTTTTTGAAGAGGAGAATAACAAATAAAATATTTGTGAATAATTAATAACATCCAGGACCACAGGAAAACCAGACAAACATAACATCTCTGATTAACATTATTTTTAAGAATAAAATGTATTTGGCTGAAATTGCAGGGTGCAAAGAGCTTAGCTATTGTGTGTATCAGGGCTCACATTGTGCTGGAATGCTGTTTCAGACACTGTATGTACACACAACCCCACATACATCCACTATACACACATGGGCAAAGTAACTGAGCAATACACTATACCTATTAATATATTTTACAACTTTTTGTGGGATGTGACACATCTCTTAGTGAAGTGAAGTGATAGACAAATCAGAGCTCACCTTTGTTAATCTGGTGTGCTCAGATCTGAATTGAGCTGAAGAGAATGCAGAATTTCTTTCCTGATTGACAGGTAACTCTGTGTTCTGTACAACAGGCGTGTGCATGAAAAGGAGAGCAGGTAAAGCTTCTGGGGTGATTGGTCCCTGCAACAGCTGTATTTAAATTTTCATCAGGTTAGTGTGATCTGGGAGGTGAGGTGTTGGCTGGACTACAGTCACCATTTTGGCAGAAATGGATTATTGAAGCTGGGAATCAAGGAGGAAGCACAAGCTCACACATTGGGTGAGCAAATCAACCAATAACAATAACGTCCATCATTCTCTCCACTGCCTAGGAGGAGTCGGACAGAAAAGCCTAATCCTCATAGTGATATTTGCGGAAGTATGTCATGGAAAAAGTGCTCCTCCCCACAAACCAGCAAAAATGTTATGAAACATTTTACACATTGCTCTGTCTGGAACATTTAGAATGTTGGGTACATTTCCAAGGCAATTTAGATCCCCAACTGACCTCAGCTTCTTCCATTGCTTGAAGGAAATTCAGTACTGACTAAACTATCCTTTTCACAACTTCTTCGAGCCTGTGGCTGCTTTGTGACCTAGTGGTAAGGATCACAGACGAGCAACATGGATGTGTTATTCCAGGCATCCTCCTCTGTAAGTGGATCAAAAAGGCATTAGGCACTAATGAAAGAGACTTCACCACACACAAACAAAAAAAACCAGGAAATGAAAAAAGAAGCAGGGAAAATAAAGTTCAGACAAAGTCTTCAAGGATTCCAACAGCAATATGCATTTTTAAGACTAAAATGTTTGAACCATTTTTATGACAAGAAAAACCTTTTTTATTGGCTGCTGAAAGGTTTATGATAGCTCTATGATCTAATCTATAATTTCTAAATTATTCTTGAACTTGTCCCTCAGGAATCTCCCTCATGGTTAGCCAGAGAAACTTGAAACCTCACAATGTCATAGTCATCACTACTGCTGAAAAAGGAGATGCAGGTTCACAGTTACTGGCACAATTGTGTCTTACCCATTTAACCTATACCAAATACATGCAAAGAGGAAAAGACTGGTTACTAACCTGGTATGTAACTGTTGTTTTTTCCAAGATATGTTGTGCATGTCCATGTCATTTCACTGAATCACAGGCCGTTCAGTTTGGAGGTGGGTTTCAGAGTCTACCTGAACAGTGACTGAAGAACTACTCGCCCAAACTTGGCATCATCCCTGGAATGCTGAGATAGAGCATAATGAGTTGTAAAGGTATGTATTGATGACCAAGTTGCAGCTCTACAAATGTCTATTATAAGTACTTGAGCAAAACACTGTGGAAGCTGCCTGAGATCTTGTAGAGCACACTACCACTCTGCTAAGTGGGAGGAGGAGAGGGTTAATGTTGGCAACGTCATTGCACAGATGTATGCAGGACGAAAGGCTTTTCATCTGGTCCATGAACAGTTTGGAAGAAATCTAAACAACCTAGTTCTGTCCAATTAAAAGGTCAATGCTGTTCCAAATTCCAAGGTATGGAGCCTCTACTCATTCTTATGAGAAGTGGGGTTAGGAAAGAAAGTCAGTGAGACTATATATAGCTCAAATGAGGTAGAATTCTCATACTACTTTAGCCAGGAAATTTGGATGTGTACATAAGTATACCTGGTCCTTAAAAAAGCAGTGCATGGAGGGTCAGCTACCAATGCTCATAAAACTCTGCCAACCTTCTCACAGGTATAATAGCTACCAAAAATGCTACTTTCATAGACAGATGCAGGAAATTCAGTTAGCCATAGGTTCAAAGGGCAGACCAATCAGCCTTGTTAGCACCAGGGAAGAATGGAATCTACAACATTCAGATATAACCTGGTTAGCCAAAGGAACTTGAAACCTCACAATATCATAGTCATCACTACTGATGAAAAAGGAGATCCTTTTAGAATCTGATTGACATATGATTGGAAAATATTGAGTGGTCTGTGATTGGTGGGTGAAAATTGGATAACTGTTAGAGGAACTCTGATGGAATGAATTAATAGGCCTTGTTGCTTCAGGTGGGGAAAAAAACAGTCCAAAACAGAGGTCAGGACTGGTGAAATACCATTCTATTTTGACCCTAAGGAGAATTGTTTGCACTTCAACAGGTAAGCATATCCAGTAGATAGCATCCTGCTATCTGTTTTGCACATTCCCCAAACACTCCACCTCTTGTAGTGTTAAGTATGGAACCTCCAGGACATAAGACAGAGAGTGGCCAGGTTGGGATGTAGCAAGTAACCATGATCCTGGGAGATCAGGCCAGGTTCTGGAAGTAGTATCAAAGGTGTCCTAGCAGACAGACTCAGCAGACTGGAGTACCAGTGTTGGTGAGGCCAAGCCAGTGCTATGAGGATCATCTTGCTTGAGCTCAATTACCACCTTGGGAAGGAATGGAATGGGAGTGTAGGCATACAGAACTTTGTCTTTCCAGGAAAGTATCTGTCAGTGAGCCCTGACTGTGACCTTCCCTGGAATAAAACAGTTGGCACTTTCTATTGAGATGATTAGCGAACAGGATGTGAGGGACCCCACCAGGTTTGAAAAATGAATCCAGCCTGAGAGACATCCTGTGATCTCTGCTGAACAATCTGCTCAGGAGATCCACCAAGCTGTTCTGAACACCAGGAAAGTGAGACACTTTGAGATGTATTGCACTTGTGATACAAAAGTCCTAAAGATGTATCACCTTTTGACAGAGAGGGGCTGATCTTGCCCTTCTCTGTCTGTTCATGTAGAACAGCACTACAGTGATGTCCATGAGAACTTGTAAAGTCTCTCCCCTGGTGTGAGGGAGCAAAGCCTGAGAGGCCAGATGAATTCACCTCAACTCTTGCATGTTTATTGGGAGAACTAAATCTTGATAATGCTACAGACCTTGAGCTTGTAAATTTCCTAGGTGATTCCCCCAACCTAGAGAAGTCGCATCTGTAACCAGACTCAATATGGGTAAGGGAGAAGTGAAGGAAACTCCCATACACATATTGGCAGGATCAGCCACCAATCCATGGAGACTAATACTCCTGCAGGTACTCAAACCAGCATGTCCAATGGGTGACAAGCTGGGGACTACACTGATATTAAACAGCTCTGTAACTTTCCGAGATGAACCACATATGTGCAGGAGGCCAACGGTCTGAAATAGTTTCTTATTGTTGTGATTGGATGGGCCTTGAGATCTGTGGAAATGTGTAGCATTGTCTGGAATCTGGCCTGAGGTAAGAATGCCCTGGCTATGGTAGAATCCAGGTTCACCCTATAAATTATGTTCTCTGAACTAGGGAGAAGACTGACTTGTCCTCGTTGATTAACAGACCCAGAACATTGAAGAGGCATCAGATCCTGGATAGACTGATCTCCTCTTGGAGCATGGATGAACTTTGTACCAGACAATCATCCAGGTATGCAAATATTTGAACACCTGATTTCCTTAGGACTTCAGCGACACCTGCTTTGCATTTTGTAAATACTCACAGGGCAGCAGTCTGGCCAAAGGGTAGGGCTGTAAACTGATAATGGGTGTTCAGACCAGAAATCTTAGGAATCACCTAAGATGGATAGTCGCATGAAAATATATATTCTTCAAATTGAGGGCAGAGTACCAGTCATTGGGATCCAGGGAGGGGATAATGGAGGCCAGAGTAACCATGTGAAATCTTATTTTCTTTACATATTTGTTCAAATTTCACAAGTCTAGGATGAGTCTGAGACCTCCTTTTGCCTTTGGAATCAGGAAGTAACATGAATAGAAATCATTCCCTCAGTGGAAAAGGGGAACCTCTTCTATAGCACCCAAATGGAGAAGTGACTTCATTCCTTGGAGGACATCCTCATGACGGTGGTCCCTGAAGAGAGAGACAGGGAAGGGGGTTGGGAGGGATGGATGGAAATAAACAGCAGAATGTATCCCTAACTCCACAGTAACTTAGAACCCACCAATCTGTGGTAATGTGGGACCATACACATAGTAACTGGAACAATCTGTTGGAAAAAATAGGGGAGAGAGAAACCTGTACATCACAATGTGTTACTCTGTCTTCAATAAGGCAGTCAGACAGACTGTTTGGGATTTCCTAACTCTCTTGAAGAACCCACCTAAGAAGAAAATTGAGGAGGAGTTGGTCTTCTATGGTTTGTCCTTCATTTTCTGAATTGGTCAGGCTGCCTAAATGGGAAAGATGGGTATTTGTGGATAGACTTTGGGTGGGGAGACCTTCAAAGGGGAAATCCTGCAAGACCTCTTGTGGGAGACCCAGGGACTGAAGCCATAAATATCTGTGCATAGTTATGCAGATGATATGACTCTGGCTGCTGAATCTCTCCCATCCAAGGATGCTTTCAGAGAGATCTGAGCCATTAGTTTGCCCTTGTGCAACATGGCTTGGAATTTCTGTCTGGCATCCTTTGGCAACTTGTCTGAAGAATTCCCCATATTGTCCCAGAGAGAGAACCCATATCTTACCAAAAGGTTTTGTGGTTAGCAATGCACAATTGTAGACCAGATGTGGAATACATTTTTTTGATGAAAAAAAATTAATTTCATTGTGTCTATGTACTTTAGGGCAGAAGGTCATCCTTGATGTGCTCTTTTATTTACTGCTGAGATAACTGAGGAACACAGCAAAGGATGGGTATAAAAATGTTCATAGCCATGAGAAGGGACATGGTACCTTCTCTCAGTTCTCTGAGATGTCCGAGTCAGAGAAGATGATGTTCACCACGATGATTTTGTAGGCTCTAATATGGAATCATTGACAGATAGAACCCCTCTAGCAGGCCCTGCTGAAACCAAAATGTGCACCAGCCTGTAAGAACTCTCCTGGACCACCTAACAGGAACATCAAGAGAGGTATCTACTCTCCTTAAAAGATCTTGATAAGCTATCTAATCATTGTGGACAGGTGAGGAATTCCAGGGAAGTACAGTCTCATCAGGTGATGAGGAAGAATGTGAAGGAATTGTAGGCTGATCCTCCAGAAGTGCAGTGGGCTGAGATTCTGAAGCCTGAGTCAGGTTTTGAGAGTCTTGCTTGGTACGGACAATAACACCCTGTTCATGTGAGCTAGCCTGTTGTCTGCTAGGAGATCTGAAAGGCTGAGGAACCAGAGAAGATCTGGAAGTGGGAGGCATTCCCTACGGCCATGAGAACAGCATAGGACCTCAGCTATGACTGCTGCAAGCATCCCTTTCCTTGGACTGTCTCTAGACATCCAGTGGGCACCAGTCATGGAATTCCCTTGATGAAAGTGAAGGGGAGTTCTGTCATCTAGCCCAGGCTGAGGGGCATAAGAACTTACTGTTGTATTAATTTAGATGGAATGTAGGGGCCAAAAGATGTTAACACAATCCAGTCACTGTCCAACATTAAACAGTGTTAAACAAAGTTTATCAGCCTGCTTTAGTCCCATGGCAAACACACCCTTAAAAATTCTTTTAACCTTTTATTAAAAATACAGAAAAGAAGGAAAAACAGTTAAAGCTTTTGAAATGTAAAGGAAAGCTTTAATTTTAATAACATATTTTAGAAGGAAAAACCCCTTGTTTGACAGTATCTTAGATGGTATCAAAGAAGTTAATAACCATCCTTTTGGGGAAAAGAAAAAAGTTGAGATGGGCTGAAGCTGTTGTTGCTGCTGCTTGTAAAGTCCAATCCCATTTCATCTCAGGTATTGTTTGGGATTCAGCTAGAGCTGGTAGCAGTGGTGATGTCATCTGGATCCCTCTCTTTGGCCCAGTCAAGTCAGGATATCTCTCAGGGTCAGGATGACAAAGACCCAGGGTCTCAGAAAATGGTTGGGGGTGTTAACCATCATGGTGCAGCTCGCTCCAGTAACCTCCATCTGGTTCCTCCATTTTCCAGCCCTTCTCCCCCGACAAAAGTCTCTTCTTTAAGGGAATAGCCCATCTCCTCATTATTTTGTTCACCAATTAGGCCTAGTTTTTGGCTCAATTTTGGTTTACTAATTTCTGGTTCCACATCTTTTGTTTTTACTAGGAAGGATTTTAACATAGGCCTACTCAAGCACTTTTTGATTACAGTAATTTAGTTTGTCTCCTTTTTGTACATTTTCCTATTCACATTTGTTATTATAGGGTATTTTGACATTTTATCAATTTTTACATACTTTTCACAGCTGAGCTTACAATTAGTGTAAATTTGTAGGCCCAGTTATTAAAAAAAAAAGAGGGATTATGTTGTATGAGCCAATTCCACCTAGGACTGGACATCTGTTTAAAAACCCACAATTACAAACAGAAACCTTATTTTAGTTTAAGCGTTTAGAAGAAGGAAAAGGAAAGATATCTGGTTATATTTTAAGGTTTGCAATTTGTGTATACAGTACCAAAATTGGGCGATATATTACATATTACTTGAGTAGATGTTACAAAAATTACAATTAAACCCTCCAAATATTAACAAAGGTAAGAACTTACAACTTACTTTATTTGTAGCTAAAACAAAACTTGAAACTGTTGCTGTTGCTTGTTTGTAAGATGTTAAGAAACAAACTAGCTCTTATTACCTCTTTGGCTGCTTGCCCAGAATGAGTAAAGATGGCGAAAAACTCCCTTCCCCATTTTGCTACTAACATAGTTTATGCTGTATATTTGCACAAATGATGAACATTTTATGCATTAGTGGTTAAGCTTGTTCACTGGGTGAAGAACTTCAGCCTTGATGGCATTTTTACCCAAGTGTGTTGACTCCTTTAAAAAGATGCAACAAAATGATGTTCTTTTGGAACCAGTTTCATGAACTGTTTGAAACACCCAACAAAAAGGGGGAAAACACTGGAAAAAAAACAAAAAAATTGCACAAACAAGAAAAATTTTAAAAACAAAAACAATTAGAAAAGTCACCCAAAAGTTTGATGTTGCTTGCAAGAGCCTTTGGTTTTGGTGGTTTGAAATTTAATTTTTAGTCAGTGCAGCAGCATTCCTGAATTCAGCTGGCATTGGTTAACAAGGAGGGCTACCCAATATGTTATTTTAGTAAAAATCTGCTTTAGCAACTTCGCCTTCGACAATTTAAAACACTTTGGTTATACTTTTTTTTTTAAATAGCTTAGTTAAACCTTTAAAATTATTACTAATCAAAGAAAATACAAACCTTAAAATAAAAAATTAAAAAATTGAAACAAAACATTTGTTAACATATTTTACAAAAATAATAACCTTAAAATTAACCCTCTCTTTTTTAAAAAAGCAAAAACATTAATGGATTGCTTTGTGTGCTTATTTTAAACAAGCTTAAAACATAAGAATTTTAAAACAAACTATTGTTTTAAACTAACTTTGAAAACCATTTTTTCTAAGTCATCACCTTTTGGGTATGTATTAATCCTTTAGGTCCCATATGTGCCAAAAATGTTGTATTAATATAGAGGAATGTAGGAATATAGGGGCCCAAAGATGTTAACATAGCCCAGGCACTGTCCAACACTAAACAGTGTTAAACAAGGCTTGGGGTTTGGTATACAGAGATCTCAGACATGGCAAACACACCACTAAAAATCCTTTTAATCTTTTATTAAAGGTACAGAAAAGATGGGAAAACAGTTAAAGCCTTTGAAATGTAATGTGTTAAGAAAGCTTTTCATTTTAACAAAAACATTTTTTCCCTTTCCCTTCAGCCGGAGTTTTAGAAGGAAAAAAAAACCTTGTTGGAGAGTCTCCTAGATGGTATCAAAGATGTTAATAAACTATCCTTTGAGGAAAAGAGAAGAAGTTAGTTGAGATGGGCTGGAGCTGCTGCTGCCATTAAAGTCCAATCCTGTTTTCATCTCAGGTGGTTTTGGGATTCATCTGGAGCTAGTAGGGGTGGCGATGTCATCTGGACCCCTCCTTCTGGCACAGTCTGATCTAGACACCTCTCCGGATCTCGATGACAAACGTCCAGAGTCCCAGGAAACAGTGGGGATTCCATACTTTTACATGCTTTTTATAGTTGAGCTTACAATTAGAGTAAATTTGTAGGTCCAGTTATTACAACACTACTTCAGACTCTGAGGAGGACCCTGAGTCACCTGACCACAGTGGTGCTGTGCCAGATGATACCGAAGTCCAGAGGTGTCTTTCCAGAAATATCGGCCCCAGGGACAGCATGCTGGGTGTACCTCTGGACTGCACCAGTCAAGAGAGCACTGGACATTCGAAGATCTAGGCCCCCATGGTCCTGAGAGCTTAATCACAACTCTGAGGTGAGTCCGTAGCCAGGGCCTGATGATCCAATAGTACTGCCTGGCTTGTTTCCTGGACCATCAGAGAGTCTAGTACCAAGAGGAAGAGTAGGTATCATGCTATTGCATGGGCCTCCAATTTCATTTGTACTGAGAGACTTTCCTGGTGCTGTTATTCCACCGAAGGAGTTGGCACCTTAGTGGGGGTTGGTGTTAACAGCCTGGGCACTGGTACCATAATTGATAACACCAGACAAGAAGAGGCTAGTACTGGGGAACATCTCTTTCCAGAAGATGGTCTATCCTGTCCTCTTGATTGTTTACTGGTGGACGGAAATTGGGACTATATCCCCTAGCAGGGCCAAATCTTGGCTCCTTCAGTCAGGGGTCTGATCTTTTGTGCTTCTTTGTCAGCATTGGAGAAGGGGATTGGTGCCAAAGTTCACTCCTTACCAATGCCAAAGAAGGTTCAGAAGGCAGATGCAGGACAGCCTCCACGAAGGTGTGGCACAGTTGCATCTCTGTTCCTTTTGTCTGGGGTTTGAAGTCACTGTAAATCTGGCAGTGATCTCAGATGTGACCTTCACAAGACACTTCAGGCAGATGGAATGATGGTCATTCACTGCCATAGATTTTTTTACATCTGTCACAAGGCTTAAAATACAGAGACTGATGCATACCCTCGTACGGGGCACGAATAAGAGGGAACCCACACTCCAAGAAAAATAACAAAGATGACCTACACTAATCTAATACTAATGAATATCACTATCTTAACTATTTACAGAAAGGAAGATAATTTCCCTGCAAAGGGAGAAACTTGCAGTAGCAACTCGATGCAGTTTGACTGCCAATCACGGGTGGTGAGAAGGAAGTGAGGGGGGTTAGGGGCAGCTCCACCCTTTATACTATTGTGCAGCAACGTGAAGTGGCTGATGGCACAAGTGCTGCCCTGGTGTACCACTAAGGGAAAATATCAAGAACTGTGGTGCACTGGGCATGCACACACCTGAAGTGGAATGGACACATGCAACCGCCCAAAGAAGAATACATGGGATCAGGATGTTTAAAAAGAATTGTTACTGAATAACAAGAAGCAAAAGGAAAATGGTTCTGGATCTGGTATACTTCTTTGTCCTAGCAAAATATTTCAGGTCGGGGGGGGGGGGGGGTGTGGGGCCAGAAGGGACAGACAACTTAGAAAAAAAACCCAGCCCTTTAAAGGTGTGATAGCCATTGAAACAGCCATGTTAGAAATGGATAGCAGTTTAATTGATCAAAGTAAACTAAACTAGACACAATTAGGGCTTATCTGTCCCCACTCTTACTCAATTCAGAGCTCCCAAGTTTGGCTGTTAAGGCTATGATTCTGCAAGGTACTTAAGCACCTGCACAACTTCAAGCACTAAAATAAGTGGGGTAAAGAAGAAGGGTACCATGTAGGAGATGGCAAATCCTGAAGGCTTCCATTTGTGTTTGGGGTGCAGAATGGCCTTAAACTTGGCTTAGCTCCTGATCGAAGGCCCTCTTCTCATTGACTTTAACAGATTTTGGGTCAGACTATTAAAGGTTATGTGTAAGATAATTCCCTACACCTCAGTGATCCACAGCTACCCCATAGGGCTGTGGGCAGTCAGTGTAATGTAGAGCAGCCTTTAGGCTATATTAAGCTGAGGGAAACAGCACTGGTAAGTTTTGTACTTTGTAAAGCTTGTTATAGTAGACATACATCTTTAAACAGAGGTGTTTTAATGAGTATGTGCTACATGAGAACTATGGCAGAGGACCTTGGATAGAGCCTGCCAGCCAAAACATAGACTGGTCGAGATCAAATAAAGCTGCTCTGTAGCATCTTGAACCATACAATTCATTAAAAAAAACTTTATTGAAGTAAGTTTACAAACAGTGTAATAGAGATTCCAGTTACATCTAGCATCTAGCAAGTCTTAGTTTTTAGCAACAAAGGACTTCACTGGAGCCTTTTAAGCCTTGTGTTAGGAGTACCAGAGAACCATCAACCCCATTTGGGGCACAAGCAGTCATTCTGTTTCAGGGAGACAATATGCCACATCCCAGAGCTCCTTGTCAAGGGGAGGGATCACTGTCTTATGGGACACCCTCTTATGGGATGGAGCTTGTACTGTCTTGCTCTGTGAACCTGTGCAGAGGAGGGTCAGAGTCATGGCCCTGCCTGATATTTGCCTTGTTTGGGGTAACCTGTAGCCTTGGGAGAATATTCAAGGAGCAGTCCCTGCACTCCCCTCCATGCACAGGCTACATTTCTGCCTGGCCCTCTACATGCACAGTGCATGGAGCAGGGGGAAGCGCTTTGTTGTAGCCCTTCCCATACTGTGTTCCTGCATAAAGGCCAGTTACGATCTAGCCCATTGGGAGAGCAATTCAAGGAACAGGCTATACTAGTCAAGAATTGCAAAGTTTTCAAGAGGGCTTTTTATTACTTCTCACCCTATAAACCAGTTTTCATTTTGATGCTGGAAGAAAGGTGCTGATTAGAGATTCTTCAGCGTGTGAGTTGATAAGGTAAGAGCCTCAGGTAAAGGAGCAATACTAATGCTCTTTCAAACTTGGCTTGGGTCACTTCCTAGCCTCCCAATATCATCTCCATTTCAATTGGGAAAAAATGAGTTTGGAGTAGCCAAACACATAAAATGTTTTTATTTCCTTTTTTTCCCCTCCAAACCTTAAATTCTTTTGCCTTGTTCAAGCTCCCTAGTGTTTTGTGTGAGAATTCAGAAGTCTGGTTCTCTGGAAGCAATTGTTATGTCAGCTGATATTAACACAGCAAGCACTTTAACTATTTTTCCACCATATCCGTCAAAGGCAATGGCTAAAGCATTCTCATTACTCTTCAACAAAGTTTCTCATTTTCCTCTAATTCTGGCACTAGACAGCCTCTGTGCAGGCTCGCTTTACAAAGCTATCAAGTCATTTAACTGAAATGACTTTAGGAAACTTTTTTGGTAGTCATGTATGACAAATTTGAATTCTTTAGGTCATAAGATAATGAAAAATATGCACAGCCTAATTTACATGAGTAATCTATAATTGTCTATCACTATAACTAAGTCACAAATTGGGGAAGTGGAGATGATTTTTCTCCCCCCACAATCACCTAAAAACAGAGGTAAGAGATCTGCTACTAAAACTTGGAAAGATCTAGTTGCTATTGCTGCCCGTGATAATGAGATGTTCATAGTGTGCACAATTAAACAACAACAATTTTAGAGATGTCAATTCCAAGTTTTTCCAGTGAACATTGTTCAAGGAAGTACAGGGGAAAATTAGCTGGAATATTGTTTATTATATGTATTTATATCAAAACGTTGTTGCAATTAAAGGCTTGATGTAGGAGAGAATCAGGCCTTCAGTGTTTACTAGCAATTCTACAGCAAGGTATCTAAGTTACAACAGTTTCTGCCTAGGAAAATGGCATCTCATGCTTTTTACATGAAGCAAATAACCCTGATACCCCAAGCTGCATTTCAGTTTTAAATACTAGCTCAAGAATTTACATGAGAACTACTATTAAGAGAAGTAAGCCTCTTTGGAACATGTTACTGGATTTGTTTGAACAGAAGAATCGTATCAGAATAACTTGATGCACTCAGCACTTATGTGCAAAAACTCCCACTAGCATTAACACGGGTTACCACAGGTAATTTGCCTTGTAATCAAGAGGAGAATAGATCCTAGAACAAACAGAACTACATACACTCTGAGTGATAATATTTTGAGGAATTTATTATCACCTCAATGAGGCAGAAAGAATTTGAATATGAAAATCCTAGCAGAGTTATTAATGGAATTACCCATTTCAGTTTCTTGCACAGCAATAAGGGCATGGGGGAAAATACATACAAAAATTTCCATGTAGATGAATCCATACTCATCCATACACAGGTTCTCAGACTAAGGTCTACGGAGCACTGTCTAGTGCTATCTATCTATCTATCAATCTAGTGGTCCAGGAAGACCAGCATAAAGGGCACAGATCCCAACCATATACCATCCAAAATTGCATTACCTTTTTTTCTGCCACAACATGCAGCAAACTCGCATCTAATTTTGCATGTCTAACGTTCTGTCCACTGTGACGCCCAGATCTCTTACCAGCTTCCCATGGATTTTCCCTCCTATTGAGCAGATTATTAGTAATTCAGTTTTACATCCTGATAATGAAAGGTATGCACGTAAACCACTGCTGAACCTGTTCTCAGAAAACTACAAACTATTTGAAGCAGAATATTCTGAAGAGCAATTCAGTGGTAGAAAACAGATAACACTAAAATGAAAATCTTTAAACTCTTGTAAAGGGTTCGTTTGAGCTAATATGTTCCAGAAATACAAGATGACTTGAAAAACACCTTGCAAACTGCAGATAATCCTTAATACTCATAAATGTTTTGTAGAGAAAGACATTGTATTATCTAGAAAAAGGCCTCTAGAGTAAAACTCCATATCTCTAGGTATTTCTTTTAAAGGGGAGCAATTTAATAAAAACAACAAAGACAGAAACCAAGAACATTAACTTTCAGTTTACCTAGTTACATGCCAGTATTCTTGCTGTAATTATAACACAGAGGTCATTCCATAGGAATTACCAGCCTTGAAATGATATGAGACAATTATTCTCAAGGGAGTCAAACAAATTTGTAATACAAATACAGTTGAAATTTCAGACATCAATCTCTTTTTTACCATAGCATGGGAACAAAGGAGCTGTGAGATGTAATTTTACCCTAAGGCCCAACAAACGATCACATTAAAATGATTTTTCCCTTCCAAAAAACCTTGACATTTAAATATATCCTAGAAAATGAATATAGTGTTCAGCTTTTATAATACAGTTTCCTGTGGGTAATAGCATTTGAAAAGAACCAAGAAACAGTTCTGAGAGTCTTTATGGATCTAGATATAAATTCATTAACCACAACCAGTATGTAAAGACCAAACAGACACTCATTAGAAATCAGACTAAGCATCAATATCCAGATCTGGAGCTGAACTTTCTCAAAGTTTCATACGTTTGAATCTAGGGTAAGGATATAGCCCATTATAGGGATTTGGCTCCAAACTTCCACAAAGTTCAGATCAAGGGTTTTGATTTGGACTTCATTTTAGTGCCTTCAGTGGGGACCCTTAAATTGCCACTTACTGATGTTAGTGGTATTCCTTATACTTAGGGAATTACCACAAATGCACGTTTTTAAGCACTCACCATCGTGAACTAGAAGCAGCTTAATTCTTTTATGAAACTTTACAAAAAGTGAATTTCCAGGCCAGACAAGAATGCCAGTGCTTCATTTCAGCCCAAAGTAATAAGAAATGGGTGAATTAAAAAAAACAAACAAAAACCCACAACAACCCACAACCCTTCACAAATGGGAATTATAACAGGAACATCAACAGCCTTTTAATTGTAGCTGCTCCTGGGTACTGCTCTCATTAACAAGACACCTTCTTTTCCCTGGGGACAGGAAAAAATAGGAGATGGTGAATGTAAGCTCTTATGCTTCAGTGAATGAGCTTTATATCACCACATCATAATAATAATGGAAAATTTAGGGGACTTTCACCAAGGAGAATTCTATTCTCATGAGCCAGTTATACCAGTGCTTGGAAAAAATGGATAAAATTAGTTTTAAGTGCTTGTTATCCACTAATATAGTATTTGTGTGTGCACCACTGTTATTGTGGGTATGATACTGTGAATTTTAGTGTATACAGGTGGGGAAATTCTGCTGTCCTTACTCAGGTGGGTGTCTATTCATCTGTCTGTCTGAGTTATTTACACAGTGTCAATCGTAGTAGTATTGATTTAAACAACAGGGTTTAGCTCAGCGTGTGTGTTTATATGCATCAAAGTGGTGAAGTTGGAATGGATATAGGGGAACTGGTTTTGGCTAATGTTTGATTTACAGAAATCTATAACACACTCTCTTCAGATAAGTGCATTTCTTCAAATGCCATTACTCAAAAAACAGGCTTCTTAGAAATCTTTACAGCTGACAAGTTACAATGTGACTTTTGACAACTTAGAAATACAGCTCTTTATGGTTTTTATTGTATTTAAATAATATACCTCTTTTTAGTCATATGTAGAATTTAGGGTTAGTCTTTATGAAATAAAATCATTTTTTTAGATTCTCTTAGGCATTGCTTAAATTGTGCCTGTGTACCCATCTATCTACAGAGAGAGAGGATGTGTACGTTTATGTGCACACACAAATTTTCTCTAGTATCCATTTTTATGATGCATTCTTGTCTTCAGTGATATATACTGTCAGCAGCTGACTAGAGGATCGCATTAGGTATAGCCTGTGAAAATATTTAGGTTTACCTGCTGACTTTCGTTGATTACACAAGAATGCTTCCCAAATGGAAGCTGACAAATTAATGAGACATGCAAACACATTCTGGTGCAAATGACTGCAAAACAAAGTTGTGCCTGTCTGATTGATGAGGATGATTGACTTAGGAAGCCTGTGCAGTGACCTCCCTAGATACTTGGGATGAGGATAGTGGTTGAAATGTCATGTTTCTACTTACCAGATCGAATAATCTCATCTCCCCCTTAACATCCCCATAGTGCTTCTAAGGTACTGTAGCCTTTCCCAAGAGATCTTGAAGAGATAGAAAAATTGGAAAAATCTATGTGAAGAGTGGCAGACATCTTGAAGCTGCCTTGACGTGTTTTCTAGCAATACACCCACATCTAACCGATGGTGGGAACCATCTTAGAGCCATATAATGCCCCAGCAAATTCCCAGCAGTACAAAAATTATGAGTTCCTGGTGTCACATAGTTTCCTAAATTAGTTGTAAACTAATGTGTTGTTACATAGTTAAACTGAGGGAGGGGGAGATAGGGAATGTCCAGAACAGCAACAAGCAGAACAGTTAAATACACATGGATTTTTTTTAAAATATAATTTCTTATCCATTTTCATTTTTATCTGACTTAAGCAAGTCTCAGATCATGGCAGTGGCTGGTTCTCTGATCATTAGGATACTGTACCCACTTGAAGTTCTATTTACTGAATTTGGGGTCAGTACATTAAGCAACCTGGGGGCATTTTGTTTAGATGGAGCAAGCTGAGGGCTTCAGTAGGACAACATTTTTGGTCTGAGATGAGGCCAAAAGAAAAGGTTAATCAGTTATTGCTTTCATGTCAACTCATGGTAGCAACTGAAACCTCAGTGCCAGGAACCTAGGGAGACTTGCTTGTGGGAAGAAATCATGTCATGTCCAGCAATGACTAAACTAAATTATGAAAAGGACTTGTATATAAAATTCTCAAAGAAAATCAAATTAAAGTTAATGCTGAATCCAACAGTCATGTTAATTTCAAACAAAATGCTTGCAGATGGTTTTAAAAAGCTGTTGAACTTGCCTAAGCAGCCCAAGCTCTACGTCTCTCCTGTGTGTTAAAGGAGTCATTGACACTGATTCCCTCTAAATGCTCACTTGTAACGACTCAGTCCAAAAGAAGCATATTCACCTAATTTATTTTATATATTCCTATTCCTGTACAAGTATTGTGTATTGTGAATATATTAGTTTGATGTCATCTTAGCTTCACTCACATGAATTCTTTACTGTCCCATCATGCGCATTAAATGTTTGTGATGTGAGACCAGTAAAGAAAGTCGTATAGAAAAGGAACTTCATTTTCCAGATCTTTCAGTGCATTTCTAGAGGAATCAGAATTACATATGTCCAGAGGAACTCATGAACATGGGAAAAAAGGAACAGTTTAAAAGTAACTATTTTTCTTCCTGTTTTTAGTGAAAAGGATTATAAGAATCACATAGAACCTTTGACATAGTATTTTTTTTCTTGTAAACCACTATCATCATCATCTTATGGTTATAAGTAGTGCCTCTATTATCTCCCTGTTGGCCTCAATCGTGCAGATTTTCAGAGGATGCCCAGGAAAACTGACTACTTCTGCAAATCAGACAGTAGAATTTAAGACTGAGGCCAGACAAATAAACATTAGGACATTAGCTCTGGTTGTAGTTCTGGTAGCTGGGATTGGCTCATCATGCTTAGCCAACTCAGCAATTTAACTTTTAAAACAATTATTTTCGTTTCTTTGCTATGAATCTGGAAAAGGAATCCAAACAAGGCCAGATCCTCCACTGGGGAAAACAGATGAAGTTCCAATGAAGTCAATAGAACAGTGGTGGGCAACTTGTGGCCCATCAGAGTAATCTGATCGTGGGCTGCGAGACATTTTGCTGACGTCGACCATCTGCAGGCAAAGCACATCTACATCCCTGTGGCCCGCCGATTCCCGCAGCTCCCAGTGGCTGGGAATGGTGAACCACAGCGACTGGGAGATGCAGGGAGCCTTGCCTGTGGATAGTCAACATCAGCAAAACGTCTCGCAGCTCGCAATCAGATTACTCTGATGGGCCACAGGTTGCCCACCGCTGCAATAGAAGGTCCATAGAGCTGAATTATACAATAACCATGGTTACAAAATGTGTTAAAATTATTTCATCCTTTTTGTTGGCTTGCTCAGAACATGAATTTGTCTAAGGAGCCAAGCAGAGCTCTTCCACTCCACTGATTCTGAGGTAAGAGTGGTAAATCTGAATTTACACACACACTCGAACAAGAAGCCCGGCTGCCTTTCTGGAAGATATGCTTTAGTCAAATAAGTTATTGGGCTCAATACAGGGTAACCTGGTGAAATTTAATGGCTTGAGATATACAGGAAGTCATACTCTAGATGATCCAATGGTCTCTTCTGGTTTTAAACTCTATGAATCCATGAATGTATTGTTTTAAAATGTTTTTTTTTTCTTTTTGCCTCAGCATCAGCCTTAGCATGAGCTGGTACAGCACAGGTCCTGCAGTGAAATGTAAACAGAAGTAAACTTGCTCCTATAGTAGAATGAGCAGTGAATTTCACTCTGAGCAGGGTTTTTATTCAATTTCTCAGCTTTGTTCTGCAACTGATATTCATTTAAACAGATTTCACAGGGCCCCACAGGACCTGTGCAAATCAACAGGCAGTAGATTTATGCTCTTAAACAGCCTTGTTGTGCCCTTGCCCCGGGCAGTTTACACCAGGACTCACAGAGGGGAGATACTGGTTTTGGCAGTGCCTCTGTTTTAGGAAAGTTCTGAAAATGGGCTGCTACTGCTGAATGTATGGTTCCTGTTTGCTTCAGAGGAGAATAAAAAAGACGCGCAGTAGATAAACCAGATGATCTCATAACGTTCTTGGTTAAACACTGGTTTAGATAGAATTCCCTCTACTGAAAACCTCATTCATGAAGAGAGGCAACTACACTAGCCTTGTGTGGCTCATAATAGTTTCTGTTCTGCAATCATTGCAGATATTTTGTCCATCTAGTCAGAGCTGGAATCACTTCCCTCTCTCATTTTCTGTTTTTGTTATCTACTTCTAGTCATTAAACTCATGTGCTATTTTAAACAGGGGGTGTATGCTCTGTGTTACCTAATCCTCCCCTTCAACATGACCCTGAGTTTTGTGCTATAACTAGAACATATATGGAATGCCAAAGGTGGGGGATGGGACACACAACAGATCTTGTAAGTAGCAAAGCACCCTTCTGAGGCATGGATATAGTAAGAGTCCCAAATTCTTGTGACAGAGATTCATAGGTCATATCCAGGATCTTGCTGCAGAGAAAATAAGCTTTCTAACAGGGATCATTCAAATAATTGTTGGGTCTCCTGTAAAGTCATTCAGTTAAGGCCCTTCAGTTGGAATACTCAAGATACAATGGATGTAGGGTTGCCAACTGTCTAATCATACAAACGCAAAAACCTTTGCCCCACGCCACCCCAAGGCCCTGCCCCACTCACTCCATCACCCCTCCCTCCATTGCTCACTCTTCCCCACCCTCACTCACTTTCACCGGGTTGGGGCAGGGAGTTGGGTTGTGGGAGAGGGTGCGGGCTCTGGACTGAGGGCCAAGGGGTTTGGAGTGTGGGAGGGGGCTCTGGGATGAGCCTGGGGCAGCGGGTGGGGGCTATGTGAGGGAGCTTGGGTGTGGGAAGGGGCTCAGGACTGGGACAGGGGATTAGGGTGCAGGAGGGGGTCAGGGGTGCGGGCTCCTGCTGGGTGGTGCTTACCTCGGGCAGCAGCATAGTGGGACTAAGAAAGGCTCCTTGCCTGCCCTGGCCCCGTACCATTCCCAGAAGTGTCTGGCACATCCTTGCAGCTCCTCTGTGCACAGTCCCTGCCTGCAGGCACTGCCCCCACACCTCCCATTGGCCGCAGTTTCTGGCCAATGGGAGCTGAGGAGTCGGTGCTTGGGGTAGGGACAGTGCGCGGAGACCCCCTCCTTTCCTGGGGCCTCAGGGATGTGCCAGCCGCTTCCGGGAGCAGCGCGGGGCCAGGGCAGGCAGGAAGCCTGCCTTAGCCCCGCTGCTCCGCCTGACTTTTAGCAGGCTAAAATCTCCCGGTTTGACTTCAGTAGCCTCCGAGGGGTAGAACATGATTTTGAGAGACTCCAAGCAAAACTGGAAGGATTGGCAACCCTAAATGGATGTCCTACCCCAAACTGCTTAGCCATAGCCTGTTTCAGCGGGAGGGGACAATGTGTGTTTATGGAGGGAGTTAAATGAATGGCATGTGTTAGATTGAAGGGGGTATGTCCTGTGACATGCTTCAATCAGAAGCTCTCTGCCAGCATGAAGCTGCTCATACTCCAAGCTATGTAGCACAGGATATGAGCAATAAATATCACATGCTACTAGGGTCTCACCACAACCCAGGCTCCCCATAGCTGCAGTGCTAGGAGCACCACTGGAATGGGGTTTGCCTTCTAGTGATAGGAGTTGAAGAGCAGGAAACCTAATCATCTCGGAAAAGTTTGGGTCTGCCTATTGAAACATATATTCAAAATCCTACAAGAACACAAAAGAGTCTGCATAACTGCAGGATATCCTGCTTATTTATGCAGTTATTCAGAAAAATTATGAAAACAGAGGCAGATACTCAGCTGGTGTAAATTGTCAGAGCTTCCCTAGCTGAAGTCAGTGGAGCTCTGCCTATTGACATCATCTGAAGATCTGGCCTCAGGAATTTTGAATTCTAAATTACTCTTGAACATCTTGAACACACCCACTACAGATTGGCAGGAAGGAATTAACAGCAAGAGTTATTACCTATGACTTGCTTTTCTTCTCTATTTTTCATTCTGCTATTCCTACTCACCACTTTTTAAAACACATATGCATTTCCCATAATTTGAGGTCCTAGGCAACAATTTCTCATGAGGATTAAAATCAGGGGACTTAGCAGAGCTAACTGTAATGTCATACGATTTCTAATTTTTCCTGTTTTAAAATTTAATTTAGTGCTGGTGAAAGGTGCCAGATGGTTAGCCATGAAAACTGAAGTCATCTATTAATTCTCAGAATAGGGTGAGTATAGTAAGAGGCAGTACACGCGCATCCCTGCCAGTTGACTTAACAGGCATTAAAGGAACAATCTCTAGAGGGTGAGAAGTTAGCTTCCATGTATATTCAGTCCCAGGCCACTGTGTTGCAATTGTCAGACTAACAGCCAAACAGAGAGGAGGTTTTGTGATATGGATATATGTCTACTTGGAGCTAGATTTAAAGAATCAACTCATTACATATAAGCCACTGAACACCTGGCATAGGACTCACCACTACCAATCTTGACTGAGTTAAAGACCTGGACTGGTGTGAAAGACACTGAATATTATATTTCATGTCCAATTTTTTTGAGCAATGTAGTCCTCCCATCTGATGTGGTTTTCATTCAGAAATAGATACAAAAAGTATTTACCTCTTCTCACCACTTCTCTGAAATATAACAGAAAGCATGTTCTAGCAGTCCTAGCAGAAGACTGGGAGCCAGGATTGGGAGCTTGGTCATACCTCAGTGCAGGGGGCTGGACTAGATGGCCTTTCAAGTTACTTTCCAGCCCTCACTTTCTACCATTCTAGAATACCAGTGTTCCAGTCTTAGTACTGACTGATTCCTTTTGTAGCCTTTAACAAGTCATTTAGCTTATTTACTTCTACTTCTTCATGATAAAATACTTACTACCTCAGAGGGGTGTGGTGAAAATATAACGAAGATTGAAAGTACTATATAAGTCTAAACAATAGTAGCATACTCTTGAAACCCAAAATTAAGCATACTAGAAATGTTAAATGGCCCCAGAATATCAGCGATCATTCAATGTCATTCAAAGGAGGCTCACTCCAGGAAAATTTTGGTACTGCTAAAGCAGACCACTGGCCTTCTTGTTAGTATACTGTACGTGAACCTAGCAATAAGAGTGATCTCTCTCTCTCTCTGGCTTTGAGATGTGCAAGTTTTATTAAAAGGAATACAAAGCAGTCACAACAGTTTGCTCTTTTTTGCCAAACTGTTTCTTGCCAAAGGGGGACCCTGAAAGATCAGAGCAAAATTTCAAGTGAATAATAAACACCAAGTGCCAGACAGCCTACTGAAGCCTAAACCTTTTAACCTGCTGAAGAATTAATGGGACATCCCCCACTAACACTACACATGCTTAAAGCTAAGTATGCACATAACTGCTTTCCTGAATAGGGGGTGGGTCTTAAAGATGACTGAGGTAGTGAGAAGTGGAAAAAGAACTACTGGACTATACTCTGCAAGTACATCTATTTTCTCCTTGAGCAAAAGACAACTGATATTATGCTTGAGCTTAAACAGGCCAATCTGCTGTCCTCTGTTTTGCTTTGAAAACATTGTGTGTATTTACCTGCAACAACCAGTTTTTAATTGATTTTTTCTAAAGGTATTTCTCTCTCCCCTACCCCCTTCTTTCACTCTGATTAACAATCATATCATGACCTCATCAGGCCCAGACAAGTATTGATGGGTTATAGTATCATGAGGCTAATAAAGAGTGTTATCCAGTATTTTCTCCTGACACATAAAAACTCCCTTATGAAAGATACAGGAGACAGAGTATAACATAAATGCCATTCCAGTAACAGTGGTATTACAGAGTACATATAGCCAGACATTAGTGCATTCATTAATGGACTTAAACAGGGTTAGAAGTGTATGTGTGTGTTTGGGGAAGGGGGGGGACTAGGGGGAGGTAGAGGAATGGAGTAGTCTCCAACACAGTGAGCTTTCCAAAAGTGCAGCTGTTATGATTGGGGTGAAGTCAGACAGGTCCTGGTGCACTTCAGAGGAAAATAAATCCTCTGTGTGCTCAGTCTGAAACACTAGCTTAGGACCTGATCCAAAACCCTTCCAGTCAGTGGAAAGACTTCCATTGACTTCAATGGGCTAAAAAACTGGCCTATGGAATACTACAAGAATGCTTTGTCTTTTGTGTTCATGTCTTTCTTTCATTATTTACATATTGCTATATTAATATAAAGCCAGTACCCTGGCTATATTCCTGTAGCCCTGGCTGTGTTAGACCTTTGCCTGTTTAAAAATAAATAAAATGTTCACTGGAATAGAGTTCTGTTTCACACCATTTGGGGAGGTAAATGTAAACAGGAGGGATTTTGATTCAACAAATACCTCTACACCTCTTAATAAACCTGAAAACAGTACCCAAAATAATAATAAACAATCAAATCTCTTACATTTATGTAACACTTTCAATCACAGAGCATTTTAAAAGTAAAAGCCCAACATACAAACAATTCATGGATTTTGTCATCTACCACTCCTCTGGAGTGAAAGGCGGCAAATGGAGCATCCAGCAACAATGAACAGTAGTTTAGGACAGGACAGTTTAGGTAGCCAGAAAAATCAGATCTTAAGCTCAGTTTTTTTTACAGCTTTCCATTGGCATAAACCAGGAACAGATGTTTTTGAGCAAGGTTAGATGACATTGTGATAAAAATGCTTGTGTTTGGTCTACACTAGAACTTGCACTATCGATAGCACCAATGCAATTGCACTCGTGCTTGAAAATCGGTACAAATTTGGCTTAAGTTTTCAGAAGTATTTGGTGATTTGGGGTGCCTCAATTTAGACACATAAGAGGGGCCTGATATTCAGGAAATGCTAGAAATCAGCCCTCTGTAAAGTATCTAAAGTTTGGCACAGAAAAATGGAGGCACCCATTTCCTAGTGTAGATGGACACTGCATGTTTACACAAATATCACATGATTCAGCACCACAGCTAATATTTGCTCAATATCCTAGGGCAGGACTGCAAGTTTGAGGTGCTTTGGCACAAATATGTGGTATTGTATATTGCCTGCCCACTGTATACCTGGTCCAGACCAAAGTTATTAAGCCTTCACTCTAAAAAAGGAATTATGTTCATGATATATTAAAAAACAAACAAAAAAAACTGGATTCCCACATTGATCCAGACATATCAAAACCATATATGTACCCCCACCTGCAGCATGTTTGCATGCGTTACATCCTTCACCACAGCATATGTGTACGTAGCCTATGTTGTCACTCAACACAGTACACATGCACAGATTATTTCTTGTAGGACACACAAAAAGCTAGGGCTGTTTTACTGCTGCACTTATTAGTTTTTATAAAGAAAAGAGGGAAATTCTGACATCTGTGAGGGAGAAAAAAATCTTTCTTGAATTAAGTAATTTTAGAGGCTTGATGAGGATGGGGCCAGTCACTTCATGAAAACCCAACAACAAAAGAAAATCCCTCTTTTGTGTGTCATCCCCCCCCCCAACCTTTGGAAATAACTCCACTCCCACCAAGTTGAATATAAACTTTGCTCAGCACACTCAGGGTAATCTTTTCACATCATAAAACGTATAATCCTCCTAAAGTGGTTTCTTAGGGTTTGAGGTATGATGCACTTATCAAATAACTGGAACAAATAAATCAGCTTATTTAGGCTGTGGTGTGAGTGTGTGTGTGACCATGTGTGCGTGTGGAGGGAGGGAGCAGGCCAAAGCCATACCAACATTTGTATACATTAGCAACAAAGCTGTCTGTGACAAGCTGTCCTGTGCATAACTAAACATTTAGTTGTATATTATAAGTAACTTCTGAAGCGATTAAAATGAGTTAGAGTGTGCTTTTCGTTTATACTGCACTGGACGCAATGTGGGAAACCTCACTAGTATGTAATTATAGGCAGCATGGCAGTGGTGATTACATGTGTATGGGGGATAACTTTTAGCACAGTAACTTCAAGCTGAGATACAAAAAGAGAGGTTACTTACTACTCTCTGCTGCTGTTGCCACTGCATATTCATGCTGTTGGGAAAAGCAGCCATTGAGTTCCAGAACCTTCTAGCAAAGTTGTGCCTATTGGAGACCACTTCAACACTGCCTAGTAGTGCTGAATGTTCAGTTACTGAAGTTATATGAGGGAGAAGCGGTCCCAGTCACTTCAGTTCTTTCGCCCTGGCTACACAGGAAGACAGGCAAGGTGCAGTGGATGTGGTTTAATTAAGCAGCAACTTTATTCACTTAACATATCTGGGAATACCTGGCAATGAATTGTACAGTGCAGGTCATTGTTCTTTCCTTCATCATTTCCACCCATTTCGGAAGGCTGCCATCAGCCCTCCCCATTCCCAACCTGGTCCCAGCCATGAGTTGGCTGTGACTCCGCTATCCTCCCTGTGTTGTATGAGTGTTAATGGGGATTGGGGGTTTCCCCGCTGTAGCGAATGGCAGAAGTCCCAATTCCTTTTTTCCAGTTTCCTTAGAGGATGCCTCCCCCAGATCCACTTTCAGATCCTGCTACAGGCTCCCTGATAAACAAGTACCTGCACTGGACGCCTTGACAAGGAGGCACCAGCAATTACGTGGGATGCCTCCTCCACAGCCAGTTTTCACGTACTTTACAGTTCTTTCCCTAACATCAGCCAAAAATGACTGATGAGAGAGAGCTCCTTCTGGACTTCAGGGGGTATAAACACCTCATTCTCTCCCCTCCTCTGACTGCAGTGCACATGGTGGGTCAATGCCCCCTCTGATCCAGTCACTTCCTGTTCCCCTCCTTTATTCTGCTCAGATAAACCCACGCTCCTTTCCCCTCCCTCATACCCCAAATGCAATAGGGACCTTTAAACGAGCCTCATCCACTTTTTAATGCCAGTCAAAGACCCACCACATTCAGTTGAGGTGAGCACTTCTCTTTACAGTCACCAGTAGGTGGAACCACCTTTTCTCTGGATGGAGTCTGTTTTCAACAAGACCAGCCTCTCTCTCTCTCTCTCTTTTTTTTTTTTTTTGGCATGTGTGAAATTTAAAATGAACCTAGTTAATTGTGTTTTTTAAAAAATCATATCTACATATTTTGCACCGACTTGTAAAGATTACTGTAACCCTGTAGTTCTGTTGTGATGGTATGGGGACCCTGAGGAAAGAATGTGTGGTACTTACAGAGAAGGATGCAAAGAACTGATGTTATTCTTTGGTGCAAACTTTACTAAAATAAAGTGCTTGGGTTTTTTTGTTTTGAAAGATAAAAACTTAAATTTGAAATTTTATTCAGGCAAAAAATGCTAACAGTATCAGTAACAGTCATTATGGCAACTTGGGGGCGCAGGAGTTCAGTTATGTGGATCCTGTTCTAGTATCTGGCCCAGCGTTTGTGGTGTTCTACTGCGAGAAAAAGGTTTCAGCCACAATTTGCCTACTTTGAACAAGGACACTGAACAGACAAGTTGAACAATTTTCAAGAATCTGAATCTCTTTTCCCGAAAGATTCATACCATGGAACAGGACAGGACAGACAGAAATTGCCCATCATATAACAAAAAGAAAAATAGTTTATGCAAAAAAAAAAAGAAGAAGAAGAAGAAGAGAGTTGCTCCAGTGTAATAACATAGCCGGAAATAAAAAAAAAAAACCCAAACCTTAAATTTTGTTCTGTTCAAAACTGGCTGGAATAAGTCTCACACAGCTTTGAATCCTACTGTTACTGGCCATGTTTTAGCATTCATTGAAGCCTCCCAGACACTATTGTAAGTGCTCTGATAACCGTGTGCCTACACTAACCTTGTCTCCACCAGCAGATGCCACCTCTAAGACTTTATATGTTCCCCATTCCTATTTTAAACTGTGGTTCTTGCCTCTAGTCCCTACTGGGAAATGATTAAAGCCGTGCTGGTCACACAACTGTCATTGTGTTAGTTAAGGGACCGTATCAGTGTTTCCACAGACCATGCCATATCCCAGTACATTACAGTTACTGTATTCTGCGGTCTAACAAGGTATATACCAATACCAGCAATGTGGGAGTATTTCTCCATTTTAAAGATGTAAATACAAACAAAAAAAAAGCCAACATCAGAATGGTTTCAATTACAAAAATAAAATGAGTTCTATCATCTAGTTTACTGCATGCCCTGTTTTAACAGCTTGGACAAACATTTTAAAGATTGTACCAACACCCATTGTTGTGTAAGAGATTTTGTTATATACACTGGGAGTTCTGTGGATGGAGGCATAGGATTTTTTTTTTAAATGTTTGTATGTTACTGGGGGTAAATAATAAAATTTAAATGAATAAACAGTTGCTAGAAAGTAATTTTAGTCTGCCAAGGAAATAATCTACATTTTAAATTATCTAAAGTAAATATGTATGCACATGCTAGTTCATAATAGCTCTGGAAATATTGAATAATGGATATATATTTTAATTATTGACATAGTAAATATATTTGCTTGAAAATATATGTAGTTGCATAGACAGAACTATTTATGCATTCATGTAGTTTATAGCACTAATACTTCTGTTTTAAAGGGACATTGTCAAAATGGTAATACAGGGGAAAATACGATTTACCTGTTGTGTTTTTGAACATGGGTTTACAATACTTCCCTAACCCCACCTGTTTTGTGGCAGTAAAGCAAAACTGAAATCAAGAGACAATTACTGTGGTTGGATTTTAAAAGAATAGACTAACTTTATGATCATTGATAACATCTGCAGGTCTGCAAGTAACAATAATGATTCTGCTTATATAAAGTACCTTATGCTTTAAGTCTTCAGTTGATCAGCTGTGCAGGTCATAAAAGAATTAACTACCACAGGGTCTAAACCAGTTGTCACTGAAGAGACTAGGAGACTTGCCATGGCTTCAGAGAGTCCACATACATACAGCATTGCACAATGGGCTAGGTGTGATAGTAGGACGGGGTTCATGTGCCACTGCCAAACACTTAATTTCAAGGACATAGAAAAGTCCTACATTTCTATATAACAGGACTCCCATCAATTTCATTTTACTGCCAGGATAAAATAAAATGGGGGAAACATTACATGTGAGTGGATGCCCACACGCATGGAAAAAGAACCCTTGAACTACTCTGGCAACATAGAGCTGAAAGTTTGAAACCAATAGATCAAATTAAAAAAAAAAAAAAAAAAAGTCAACATTGCAGCCCTCTTTTAATACCACCATCACTACCCCACCACCCAAACACGGAGCTTCTGAACAGCATACAAGGCCTAGTGCTGCAATGTACTAAGAACCCTTCCTGGACAACATAGGAGTGAAGGTCTCTCTCAGACACTTGCGGGATCTGGACCATCGTGGGCCAGTTTCTGCCATGTCATATTGAACGGTACCTTATTCCTCAAGCAGGCCCACTGTGTTCTGTTGGGACTACCCACGCAGTAAAGTGCTTCTCAGTGTGAGTAGCAGTCACAGAATCTGGTCCTGGGAACAGATGAAAGCTTCATTTGTTAGTTTGCGATAAAAGCTACATTACATTTATTGTAGTAGGTCATATTTTTAGTCTCAAGTGTAAATACATAATTGCCGGCTTCCTAATCTCCCATGAATAACACATTTTTAAAAGTTAACAATTACTGGTGACATTTTCATGATAATCTCTATAGTTTGTAAGTATTGTTACAGATGAGAGTAAACAGCAGCACAATTGAATGAGTTTCCCCCCCTGGAATGCATGTTATCATGAAGTCCTGCCCTGTGTTTTTCTTTTAAATCTTAATTTTTATGGAGAAACATCATACTTCAGACAATGACAACAAAATCAGCTCTTATTCAAGTGTGAAAATTAAGGTATAACTTGATTTCTCTTAGCTGTCCCATTACAAGAAATGTGATATTTTGAAGAGAAACAGGAAAAAATTTATCAAAGTTTTTGTTATTATTGCACTATTCTCCTGCTTGATCTACCGGCTATAGATACTCCAGGCCTGCTTAAGTGCTTTTCATTTTTCCCATAAGCAAATTCTGGCTGAAGACCATATATCTTTTTTCTCTTGTTCACTGCTAGCCTCAGAGCCTCATTACAGCAGAGCACTTTTTGAGACTGAGCTACAGCCCAGATAAATGATTGCATAAAGTTTTAAATAAACATACAACATTTATGCTATGTTGTTGCACTGGGATGATTTATAGTCATTTTCTTCTTCCAGTTCTGAGCTCTGGACATAAAAGACACTGAGCTCTCTGCTGTTTATCCAAGCTAAATCCTCTGTTTGTTCTGCATAAGCGTTCTTGATTCTTTAATATATTGCAGGCTTTAGTTTCAGGTTTATTCCCTCCGGGAATGGTGGAATTAGATACATTAACTGACAAAGATAAGGTACGGACGTTGTAGCTTAATAGCCATTAAAACAGATACTATGATAACAAAAATGGAACTAGAAAAAGCAGTTTAGATTGTGATATTTTAAAAACATGTATTATGAGAATGCATGTAAATGTAGGATTTTAAATCTTCCATTAAGAAACCTCCAAAAACTTGTGTTAAAAAAGGTGACGGAAACAAGAACAAAAGTTAGTATTAGCAAGGAATTCCAGCTCATGAAAGCCTCATTCTTGATATTGCCTTTAACCCCCTCCGCAACGATACTTTTAATCGCCAATGGGAATAATATCCATTTTTATAAGAAAATTACTACAATATTTGATCTTGGTGCCCCCACCTCTGTGATGCTGCCCCATAAAAAGGAGGAAAAAAATACATAGCAATATTTTCTATCTTGAAGATGTCTAACTATAATGCCTATCAACTCTACATTCTACCATTCAGGAGCTCATTTTGAAAGAAATCTTGTATAGTGTTGTTCTACGCTTATTCCATACTTCCATCCCTTCATATGTGGATCTTGTTCCTCTTCTCCGAAAAGGAAACATTTGCAAAGGGCTGCAGCAACTTCTATTGCTAATGAAAATGGAATAAATCTCTAGTTAAACCTTTGATTAAAATAGACATCCCTTATTATAATAGAAAAGAAATCAGTTAAGCTAAGACTTCAGGGACCACTAATGGAGGTTTTCTTTTTAATAATAATAAAAAAAAGTAAGTCAGTATTAACTAGTATATAAGTAACAGTCTGGTGCTTTCACTGCCAAAAATTATCTAACTAAAAGTTTGAATCCAGCAATATAAACAGCAGACCTGCCTGTACTCACAAAAGCTTGTTATTTTGTGGTACACAAGTTACTATGTTGTTCATTCTCTGTAATAGATTGCATTCCTTACAGCATGAAATGTGTTTTTATCTGAAACTTGAGTGGTAAAATAAGCAGCAGCAAAATGAAGATATGGACAGCCATTTATTTTTTAATTCTAGATGTGTTTGTTATGGCTAAGGTACATTATTTCCATTTTTAGCAGAATATTTCCATTAGAACTGGAATTTTGTGAATAATTTATTTGATGACTGGTGGGAAATAAAAGACTGCCAAATTATTTCCCAATCACTATTTTGCATCTATACATGCAAGTTAAAAAATTAAACACTCGAAGAATTTTTTGGGAAAACACTTTTCAGATTATTATTATTTTGGCAACAGATACTCTGATCTAGTCTAATTTTGAGGTAAACACTTAAAACATGCAGCTTCTATTTGCATTTACCCACCATGTGTTCATTCACACCTTTCATTAGTAACAATTTTACTAACATCAATTTCTGTTTGTAAGAGGAACCTGCCTCTCTCCCAGTGTGTACACTCCAAAAAGAAAAGGGAAAAAAAAGCTCCCTTGTGGAGTGCGATCTATCAGTTTTTTATCACCAGTTTAGAATGAATAGACTCTTCACTCTAATCTAAGCTCTACAGCACTAGCCAAGGAGTAAGTGGCAAAACAAAGAGCTGACTGCCACAGGGACTCTGCAGCAGCCCTTAGTCCTGGCCTACACAAAGTGTATCTCTCTCTCCCCCATCCCCCTACTACCTCCCCCTCAGAGATCAGATATTTTTCACCATCACAAGAATGCTGGTAACTAGTTGATATATAGGGAGATTTTTAGGTTTTGTGATTCAGCAGCTGATAGTGAGCATTCTCTGCAATAGACAATCAGCCAGAGCTAAGCAACCGCTTTCTCTGCCTCTCGCTCTCTCTCTGTGGTCCAGTATCCCCTCAGAGTGTTTATGCTACACTCCAGGCCAGTTTAGAGAATTTATAGCTTTATCATTGGAATTAAATTCACTGGTGAGGTATATGTGTGGCTTTGTGAGGGAGACATTTGGCTTCACACGGGCTGAGGGTTATTGTATTAATGCTTCCCTGCAGCCCCTTTAAGTTTCACTTTGAACATTATCTGTCATGTTTCTTAGGATAATAAGGATTCACTTTTATTAGTACTCCAATACTAATAAGTCAGGAAATGATTTTCCTATAAAAGAATTCGCTAAAACCCTCTCAATTACGTATTCACTCAACATAAAGGATATGATAATAAACAATACCATGCCTTAAATGTTTTCAAAGCACCATACAAACATTAACTAGTTGATCCTCAACACCCTTGTTGGGATGCATCATCCGCATTTTACAGATTGGGAAACAAAGGCAGAGAGGAACTGCCTAGAGGCCACACAGTAAATCAGTGGCAGAGCCACAACTCGACTCAGAAGACTATAGCAGACTGGGCGCTGTGCTACACATCCATTTCTTTTTCTCTAGGAAAAGAGCAGCCTGCCCAAGGTTCTCCTGAGACGTTATGGTACTGGAAAAACCACATTCAATTTTAGAAATTAAAAATGAAAAAAAAAAATCATGTGAAAGGATTAAAATCCTCTCTTTAAGAGGCTCTTTACACTTAATTAAATTGCTAACCAAGCTAGGAAGTAATAGTTAGTAGATTTTCTGTATCAAAAGGAACTGTAACCTAGGCAACTTCTATTGACTTGCTCGAGAAAGAGAGTTCCAGTAGGGGCTAATCGCTCCCTCCTTCATTCATTTTTGTGTATTAATAATGAGATAATAAAAACTCAGCTCTGATGTATTGCTTTTCATCTGCAGGCCTCCAAGTGCTTTACAAAAGGAGGTCAGTCATTAGTTCCATTTTACATATGGGGAAACTCAGACACAAGAAGATGAAATGACTTGCTCAAGGTCACTCAGCAGATCCAGTCCTGTGCGCTATCCACTACATTCCCTTAGTAAGTAATCTTAGGAAACATTACCTCACATCGTACGTACCACTGTAATATTAGGAGTATTAGGAGAGGTCAGCTTTGTTAACTGAAGCAATTAAAATGGTCATTCCACATTGTGATTGTTGTATGGATGTCCCTTTTGTTGATTTCTCCTACTAACCCTATCGGTCTGTATTCTGTTATGCTTCACCCATACCTCTGGTAACCTGTGAAAATTAAATAAATTTTTAAAAAGATCAACCTTACAAGAATCTTTACTCTTTTTAAAGGTTTAGAACCCTTTTATTTTTGTGTAGAACTGTATCTGAACCAGATGCTGAAACTTTAAGTTTAGATGCCTGAAATCATTGTCTTGACTAGACTTTCAGACAGCATGAACAACCACTAAAGCTCCTTGGCAATAGAGGTAGCAGTTGAAGATGTAATTCTTTAGACTCACTAAATCCTTGGCATGGTAAACCAGAGACTCCACGGCTAATGGAATATTTTAGCATTGATTTAAATAATTTGAAGGCTGGTTCTAATCTAAAAAGGGACTCTAAAAACTTCCCCTTTATTAGATAATTGAGCAAATCTGATCTGGAGTCATTTGAAACAGTGTGTATGGAACCCCACAATGCTATTTTAAAGCTACCACTCCGTACAACCTCAATCTGGCATCTAAAAATAGAGATGTATTCATTCTGGCACATGTATCACTAACTGGGGGAGGGGTGGGGAAAAAAAAAAAAAGATTCTGCACTCCAAATTCTCCCATCAGTTACACAAGTGCAACCTCATTGACTTCAAATGAGAACCAGTGGTGGCCCTGCACTTAAAGAGTTTCATTTTTGCTGATGATGCCTAGTCCAGAATATAACCCAGCTCACTCTACTAGTTATGTTGGTTCAGAACAGCTAAACAGGAATAAATGGTAACAAGCTACTTATTTCTAAAATCAGCAGATGTGACTCTCAATACAAGTATAATTCTGATCTGCTGAGTAAGAAGGATCGTTTCATTTCTGAGCTATTCTGACTTCACCTCCTCTCTGAGGGGACAAAAGCTGTGACTGTGAGCTAATCACCATTACTACGATCCTTTGGATTTAGAAAGGAGCATACCACCAAGAGCAGCTGCTCACCAGCCCTGTCCCCAATCTCTCATCTCCTACCCCTTAAACCTGAAAAGGAGCTTCTGCAGGCTTCTAAGGGGAGAAGCGTGCAGCTTCCATTCCTATCTGTACCACCCTACCCACCTCAGCACATGGTTTGCTACTTTAGTCAGATAATCAGATTCCTTTTTATCCACTCTACATTGCATATACACACACACTTTTAGCCCTACAACGTGGGCTTAATATTGTGGTTGGGGGAGACTCTAAACACTCTCCAAATTTGACTAACTTTAGATAATTTTAGAAATATGATGGGGGACCAATGATTTCTTTTGTATGCAGTAGGAAGATACAATCCTGGAGCCATAAAATTTCACTTGTCCTCAAGGGACTGTGTGTGCGTTTCCCGCCCAAGGGTCACAATGTTATTCAATGGCATTCACAGAGCAGGAGGACAAGTGTATGTATTTGGATATAGTCTCAGGACTCACATGATGCAAGATGACTTTTCATGATAAGGAGGTACAATGAAATCTACAAGTGGGTCAAAAGCAGATGGAAAAATGGTGGTGGAACTGGTATGAAACAAAGCAGTCATTCAGGAAAGAAGGATGGGTAAAAACTCCCCCCTTTAGAGACTGGATGTATACAGTGACATACATGCAAGCTTTCCTAAGTGGTAGCTTCCCCTCACTTGTAGGGAAGCACAACTTTGGTACAGATAGATTATGGTGTGTGTGGTAAGCCATCCTGTGCTCTTGCTGACATCCTGTGAATTTGCTTCAGATTATTCTGGGTTACTGACTCACCATTTCTTCAGCAGAAATGTTTGGATTATGGTTATCCCATAAACATCTCCAGAGAGAGATGAAATAAAAAAAATAGATGTTTCAAGCAATATCATAATCAGCCATGCTTCGGAAAACAATAAATAAGAAAAAAAAAAGTATGTTAGCTAAGTAAATACATTATAGAAGTTACACAAACCTGATTAAAAACAAAGTTCATGTTTATGTCAAGGTATGTTAACCCTTTTCTCCACACAAAGTTTAAAAGGTTCTCAGAGAAGTAGCCCAAACCCAGCTCTCTACACTCACAGGTGTGTGACTGCTCATAAAAATAAGGGATTAAAAGCATTAATTTAAATCACTGTACATAAAAAATAAAGCTAATAAGCTGTATAAACTTTAAGCTCTTTGGGGGTGAGAACTGTTTTCTTATGTGTATACAGTGCCTAACACAATGGGACACTGCTCTTTGATAGGGGCCTCTAGGTATTACTGTAATATAAATAAATATGATGCCTGTTTCCAGTCACAGCCCTGTCAATACACCTCAGTCCTGATCTGTAACACGTGGTCTGCTCAAGTCCTGGGCTTTTCTTTCACAAAACACAGCCAATTGCATTGAACACATTAAAAGGTTCTCTGTGTTGAGTAAACTTCCACTAGAATTTAAGGTGTGACCAACAAGCTCATTTTCCCATTGGTGACCTACAGCACAACTTGAATTATGTCCTGAATTAAAATACTAGTGCATCAGCCATCTGTACCACCTAGCATCAAATCAGCAGCTTGGTATAAAATACATGTTAAACTATTTACCAACTAAATGCTTTGCTCAGCTGCAGTGTCATTATGACTTGATGTACTTTATTTAGCGTTTTATTCAATAAAAGACATTCTTAAACATATGACTTTTAGTGATGACACTTCTGTGAAAATAATTTTAACAGTTTCCTCTTACAGTAAAACCAAACTCCAGACTGGTTAGAAACAGGATGGAGCACCCCAGTGTGATCATTTGACTTATCAGATCTTGTTCTTCTAGAATCCTAAAACATGAACCTATCTTAAAGTCTCCATATATGTTCTGAATGTTTATCATGAATTATTTTGTCAGTGCAAATGTGCCTTCGTCAATATACCCACACATGCACTAAAACCATCTGATCAAACATTCAGCATACCTCTGTACTACTACACTGGTATATTGCGTGTACAATTGTGAGGCAAAACTTTTCTCCATAACACACAAGAGTCTCAAAATGCTGTCAAACTGCAAGTATTTTACTTGAAAAACAAACAAACAAACCCCCCCCCCCCCACAAAACTGGCCTACAAATTAGTAGGTGCAACTTTTCCAAGAGCATTATTAATGGGCACTAATTTAGTCTGCTAGGATGAAGAATGTCAGATGTGGGAGGATTTTAAATTAAGAATAGAAAACAATTTCTGTACTTGCTAGAATTCAATTCCTCTATCTTAAAGCCTCCATGGGGTTACTGTACATTTATACTCGGAAAGTCAGTAAATTATTTTTCCATAAAATTAGTCTTTCAGAACTGACTTCCCCCCACCCCTTTCTTTCTATCCTGGATGCCAAACTCCTGACTGCTTCTCTACCACTGAGACTTCATATCTGGAGAGCCAACATCTGTAAAAACATTTCTAATGAAAACACTACTAATACAACCCCCCGGAGAAGCAAATGAAATGAGATCTAAGTATACAGCCGCCTTTCTGCCGTTCTGTCTTTAACAATAGCAGAGCTAGTGCTTCCTCTTTGAGATTTGACACAGGTCATGATCATTTAAGCACAGTAGTAGCAAAATAAATAATTGAGTAAATATGTATTAACTAGTACAGACATAATTCAGTAGCACTTAACAGATGTGATAGAGAACTTCCATCCTTGATCACTGCGTCATGGGTTTGGGGTATCTCAGTGGATGGAAAGGAGAGGCATCTTAATTCCAGTGAAGAAGGGTAAGGGTGGAATACATGAAACTTTGGTGTCAGACATAAAATTACCATTGTAGAAAAGGTGCAGATCTTGAAAGTGGATTACAAATTGTCAAACAACTTAAACAATTATTGAAATGAAGTACAATTGCCGTAACTCCACACAAAAAGCAATATACAGGAAAATAAACTATGCAACTCTATTTTAAAAATCTAGTTCCAAAGCACAACACTGCTGTTTTCTTTTATATAATTCATCTGGCAAATTTCTTTATCTATTGAATTCCATTGCACTGCAGTTATGAACTTTTTTAAAGCCAAGATTTTTCAGATAAGCATTCTAGTAATTAACAAAGAAACGTGTTCAATTTGTTTGTACAAGTCTCAAAACCTTTATCAAAGTTCCACTGTCAGTTGTGAAGGTATAAAAACGTTACAGGTCTACCCTTCTATCTTTAACCAATAGCGCTATATAGTTATTTCAGGTAACACTTCTATTAGTGAAGTTGTGTCGTGCCAAGCAAGTCAGCATTGCTGACATATAAATATTCAATAATTAATGTGCCTAAGAGAGATGAGAAAATGGCTATCACATATAAGTAATGCGTTTGCAGATGCCCTTATTTTTGGAGGTACCAATGACCCATCTCCAGTTAAAGAACTGGATTTGGACAAAAATGGGCCCAGGTCCCGCAACTGATTCCATGCAGGAGTCTGCCCATGCAGAGTCAGTTGCAGGGTCTGGGCCGGTTATCCCGTAGATTAAGGCAAATTTAATTAATCTACAACAGACTAAAAAACAAGAACACAACAAACAACTCTCTGGAGATCTATGACTCTTTGTAGCTTTCCCCGAAACTATGGGTCAAGACCCTGGGATGGGAGTAGAGGGTTGTGAAAGAGTACCTAGGGAGTTGAGACATGTTGGGGGGAAAAAAGTGGGTGGGGGAGAATTACAAATGCAAGAAAGCATTTGCTAAGTGAGAAAAAGATAAAACCCAACTGTGGCACATTACAACCAACTGTAAGCTGGCACCCACACACGTATGCGTGCAGCGCAGCAATCAGCACGTCACACAAGCGCTGGGAACACCTTCAGAGTGGCACCTGGGCCCTCAATCTGCCGACATGGCAGCTGAAGCTCCTGCTTCTCTTGGTGCTGAGAGCCAGAGGCTTGCTAGGGAACAAAAGTGGGGACTCCCTCAAGGGGCTCAGACATGGATGTAGGGGCTCATGGGGAGGAGGCAGGGGCTTTTGTGTCCAGATCGTGTCAGAAGGGCTCCCCCTCCCCTGAGGGAGGGGAGGGGTAATGGGACAGGTAGATGCCTGAGAGGAGGTTAGGAGGGTGAGGGGGGCATGCTCCATGGCCAGTGGCCAGTTTTTCTGCCCCTCAGAGGTGCCAGCCCTATTTATAAATTATTATAAAATTGGGATCGTACTATTGCCATTTTTTGGAGGAACTGGATGGTATAGAAATGTTTTTTCATGCTTTTAAATTTTCAACCCTTGAACCTCTCAGACCCCTGAGGGTCACGTTAACAGAGGTCAGCTCAAACGGGGTTGCAACATGAAGAATGTTGGGAACCACTTAAAGCTATTTCAATCTAAGGACCTAACACTGTAAACACTTGCAGATATGAATCCCATTTACTTCACTGGTGAAATCCTGAGCTATTGAAATTAACAGGATTTTTGCCACTGACTCCGATAGGATCAGGATTTTAACCATGTGCATAAGTAAGTGTTTGCTGGAGCTGGTGCATATGAATTTCTTAGGAACCTGACTGTTTCAGTTATTGGATAAACTCAAATAAACCCAAGTATCTTGTGTTTGTGTGTGTATGGGGGGGGGGGGGAGGTTGCTCTTTTTCCTGCCTCACTGAAACATTTTAGGGGTGAATTAAAGTGAGATTTGGTCTCACTGGATTACTAGTGTGCTGGAACAAAACCAGATCTTGAGTTAATTCAATGCATTTAAAAGTAGCTCTGGAACACAACGTGCACACACACAAATACATAACAAATCTCTAGAAAAATGTATTTGTACCAGATATAATATAAACAGCTATTTTAGTTAGAAAAGCCTTTGGGCAAGTTATGTTTGAAAAAAATTAAACCTACTCTGCATATAAGTAGAGAGCCTAAAATTCCATCCACATCCTTTTCAATCATGATCAAAATACAAATACAATCTATTGTCAATAGGTACGAACAAAAATATACAGAAAAGCTTTTACCTAGAGGGTCACAGAATATATGTTTCCCATTCTTGCAATGCTGTTTTTAAATGTAAATGGACATGAACATCTAGGTAGCATGCCTAGAAACAGGTTTAAAAAAATGAAGCGTCTTTATCTTGTGTATTACTAAAAATGTTTTAGTTGATTAAAATGAAAAATGTTCACGGTAATGAATGGTTAAAAAAAAATCTTGCACCACCGCCACCTTTATTTTTGTTGTAAAAGTAGCCAATGAATTAGAAACAAAGGAGTTTTCAAATTAAACTTGCCAGCATTTTCATGGATTGAATATACAATTACATGCAAAGCACCTCACACACTAATAGATTTTTTTTGTAACAATAAATTGAAGTAAAATGTTTTCCCCAAATATACAATTTGAAAATAAAAATCACTCAGCCCTCTGCAAAATGTGAAGTTGTTTAAATTCAGATTTTATTTGTTAAATAACAAAAACATGAAAATCACAAAATTTAAAATATTATAATTTTAAAGATGAGAATCTTTACATTCACTTAAAGCCAAAGTAAACCACACTTCAGTATTTTAAGATAGTTGCCTTTTTTTAGTCTAAGGCCCCCTCTAGTGTTTGAAAAAATTATAATCCTAGCAAAGGAATAAACTTTGAGAAAGATGACTCAAAGAACTCTGAATGGGTCTTCCATTCTAGATAATAAAACATCCCACATTTGACTATATTTGCATATAATCATATATCAGTGACACAGAATATGTAGCCATAGTTAAATATCTATAATTCTCCATGGATTTATAATGGTTACCTAAGCGTTCATTATTCCCATTGCCAGTGGAGGTTTTTTTTGCTGTTTTTTTTCTTTTAAACTACCATCTTTAAACCCATTAACATATTACAATAAACATTTTTTTAAACTGACAAGTTTACTAGGTATTACTTGTTTTTGTTATGAAATGTATTTATTGATAAATGACCATTCCTCATGAAAAAAACGTTATGTTCACTTTTTCCCCCACAAAGTAAGTGTTTTAAAAAGTTTGTTTTCTTCCAAAAAAGTGACCTAAACAAACCGTCCATTAAATAAATTACTGACCTGTGGTAGAATAAAGAAATACTGTCCTCTTTATCAACAATATATCAGAAGTAAACGCAGAACCAATACAAAATCTGTATTCCATGAAAGTAAAGCTCCAAAAGAAGAATATGGCACTTATATGGCCCGGGCACCGTAAAAGTCCAGTGATTATTTTAAATAAAAAAAATAAAGTTTTCTGCATTAATTGTCTTCATTCATGTTTGAAGTGAAACTGAATTGTTGGGGTTTGTTTTCAGTACTATGAGATTTGCATCAGTCACTAACATTTGTGCTAATAGGTGATATATCAAAACCCCAGCTTTCATTGATGGGAAAAGAGATTAAGTCTAAACTTTCAGCCCTGCCCATACTACGAATTTTAACTGCTGAAACAGAGTAAAGGGCTTATAATGCAGAATGGCCCTTACTCAACTCTGGCAATCACAAAAACAAAAAAACCACCACCTTATTCTTCGTGCTCTTCTCTTATGGCAATTAACAAATATAACATTTCATTTTTTTAGCTTCTTTATATCTCAATTTCACACAAAAATTTAAAACTGAAAGCCACAGATGGTTGAAAAAAAACTTTGTAACCACTGCTATTAGACTTTCATTCAGGAAAGCATCTCTGTTTACAAAAGCACTGATTGTAATTGTATTGGCATTAAGCACATACTTACATTTAAGCATGTGCTTACATTCCATTGAACCAGTGTTTTCCTGAATAAGGATGGACTTAAGCACATGCCTAAGTGTTTTTCTGAATTAGGACCTTAACCTCCTCATGAGCAACTAATACCTGTAGTCCCTTTGCATGCAAAACTCCCATTGATAGCAAAGAGATTTCCATGCTAAGAATGGTTACAAGATCAGATGTGGAGTTACTTAATTTGTGCAGTTTCAGTTTGGTAAAATATTCCTCCGGTTTTATCTTCAAAAGTGTGTCATCTGCAACTGTTACACGTTTAAAAAAGGTGTTTTGCTAAAAGAATAGTCAGCTACAGAATTGATGATTAAATTATTTTAACTGTGGTCACAGAAATAGTTTAAAAATTAAAAAACTAAACATATTTGCAAATGTAACAGGATATGACATTTGTAGAAGTGCAGCACTTGTTTTGCCTAAGAATTTACAAAACTCATATCACTGGGAATTACTGCAGTCGCATTTTACTCATACAATTTTATTGAAAAACCTATTTTGAAAGAAATCCATAAAACAAGTTATGAAAAACACTGAAGAGAAGCTTAGAACAGATATTTTTAAAAATGCTATTATAAATAAATCCAGCCAGGGTAATGGGGAGAGGTAGAAGATATTTAAACAGAAAATACAAAAAATATGTAAGTATATTTACATATAAATATATTTGAACATAAAAAATTGTCAAAAAAAACAACACCTAATGCTCTGATCCTGCATAAACATACACACCTGCCTAACTTCACGTCCTGTGAACACTTACATTGACTTCAAAAGGTCTACTAAGTGTGTAAAATATATCATGTGCCTATGCCTCTTCAGGATCAGAGCTTTAGTTTGTAAAATTAAACATCCTATTATGCTAAAACGTAAGATATCTGACTTAAATTTACAAAAATATTTTCCAAATATACTATTTATTGCTGCTTCTTTTTGCAAGCGCCTCTCTGATTTGGCGATCCAATTCACTTACTATATGGTCTTCATGGTTATACACACCTGTTCTCAACAATGTATCTCTCTCTTCTATCAGGCGAGTGAGATAATCATCCAAGCTTTCATTTAATTGTCTAGTATGAACACTACCCGCTTGCTCAACTGAAATATCTCTGGAATCTTGTGATTGTTTTTTGTCTTCTTGTTGCTTTAGCCTGACAGTAAAAAAAGCACATCATACAAGTAGAGGACACATGGAAATTCTGTCTTGTTAAATACGTTCTAAATGGATTTTTACTGAAATTTCTTACTGAAGTAGCAGAAATCAAGGAATTTTTTTTTTTTTTTAAGTAACACAAACTAACCCTTGGCTTGATTAAATTTAAAGGAAGCCTTTTGAATCTAAGAATACCTTAGATCACTTGTGTACATATTACCATAATTTCATCAAGGTTTTTGCATTGATAATGCAGTTTAAAAACCCACATAAGTGACCAAGCTCAGGTTTCAAAATGACTGGAAGCATAATAATAATGGAGGATAACATTAGATATACTTAAAATATAAAGATGTGGGCCAAGAGGAGAGTTGAAAGAATCACCATTAGTGTAGCTTTTTATGAAGCAGTTCTGCTTAGAGTTGAGAGTAAAAAAGACTTGCTGCAGTATAAGCACAATCATGACAAAAACTGGTGATAGTGGCCTTTGGCATAGATTTTCTATAATACAAGACTGTTACATTTTATAAATGAGCGATTTTTTACCTCAGGGACACTAAACTGTGTTCTTTTACTGGATTGACAACCAATTAAAATTTGATTCAACTGAACCTTCCCTATTTTGAGGCAGAGGGAAAAATCCTACAAATGCTATAATACCTGTTCAGTTCATTTCTGATATCCTCCAGCTCTTTTCGCTCTGTTTTCCCCACTTCTTTCTCTTCTGCCGCCAAATAGCGCAGTCTCATGTGCTCCAGCTCTTGTTGCTGCTTTTTAAGGCGGGCCATAGCATTCTCTTGCTCACGCTAAGGGGAAAAAAATAATTTGACATTAAATATTACTGATTAAAAGTGCTAATTGTAACAAAGCTTACAGTGTTTCAGAATCCACAAGTAATAATATAGAAACAGTAACTAAGTAGCACAATGAGTCAATACAAAATATTTAGTGTATATATGAGATTAATTCTGATGTCAGCCACAAATGAAATAAGATTGAGGCAAAAGACTGCCTCAGTGAAGATCACACTAACCATTTGTCTGGAACAGACTGCAACCAAATCGGAGGCCAAAAGTACTAGCTCAAATAGTAGAATATCCAAGGGGTATATTTTAGAGCTGATGTGCATGGGTCTGAAGTTTTTGCTTAAACTGAAAAACACAGACTACAGTCTTGAATACTGCTCAAGTAACTACAATGACAGGGGCTATATAAATACCTAGAAAGATAATTATAAGCACAAAAATTCAATACAGTGAGAAGTAAAATTTGAAAACTCTAAGTAGCTGTATGCGACTCTCTCTCCCTACTAGCCCTGCTATTCATAGCACCACAAAGTTTTGTTTGGCAGAGGTAATTTTATAGTGTGAAAAGATCTACTTTCTAAACTGGTGTCCAGTCTTAGGGCATGTCTACACGAACGTTTAGTTCGCTGCAAGCTGGGATGTGAATCTACCCCACAATAGCCCGTCATACACTGTCATTATGGACCCTGTTGATGCACAAACAGATAGTGTGCTTTAATCTACTTCCATTTCAAAGTGGGTAGATCAAACCACATGAATGAACTGGACAGTTAAGGTGCTGGAGGCTAGTTTGGGATAGATTCATATGCCAGTTTGCCGCAAATTAAAGGTGCATGCAGACAAGCGCTTAGAAAGTCGGGCGTGAAAATCTAAAAATAGATCTAGATTTCTTCTTACATTTATTCAATTTTCAAACTCTGAATAAAAGCCCAGAGCGTCCAAAACAGAACAAAAATTAAACCTATACACAGTTTTTAAAAACTTGGTTCAATTCCTAAATGCATTTTTCAAATTCCCATAATGTAAAACATAGTGACTTGCCGAGCATCAAAGATTACATTTTATAGCAGAACCAGGGACAAAACCCAGTTCTTCTTGGTGATATTCAATTGCCTTAACAAGGACTATCCTTTCTTTTCCTGTTGTCTTCTGACTAATGCTCTACATAACCCTGCTTCATTCACTGCACACAGTCCATCCCGTGCACTGAAAGAGGCAGGGGTCCTGTAGGAAAAAACAGCATATGATCAGGTCATTAAATACTACATGTCATACTGCATGGTCCCCCTTAATTCTGGAATATCTTAACTTGTGCTTGCTTGACTTTGCAACTTTAACATTTTACGTTTTTTTGCATCCGTTTTACTCTCCACTGTCTGACTTCATTAATAAAATCTATTTGTGCCGTATATGTAATTCACCAGTCCTGGCACCACTAGCAAACAGAAAAGAAAAGAATTAGGAAAGGACAGGAACCTGTAGGAGCCAGCCACTGAAGAGAGTGTCCAACAAGGAAAGAACAGATTTTGTAATGATTAGTAAATGAAGGAAGCAGCTACCGCAAATTTCCTCATGAAAGGGCTATGGCTTTCTTCCCATGAGCCAGCCGCTGACTTACAGGCTAGATGAATGTGTGCTTACTAAAGCAGAAGTAGTTTCCCTATTGACTTGCAGACTGGAGCAAAGGACAGTAAGTCTATTTTGCTATATGGGCTTTGGACACGGTGAAAAATCCTGCCCCTACTGAAGTCAATGGGGCATTTATTAAATTCAATGGGGCAAAGACATCAGCCTATGGCCTTTTTTAAAATATCACACTATGAAACAGAGCACACGATCTGTAGAAGGGTACAGTACTTATAAGTCTCAACATCCACATAATAAAGGCAAACTTCAGTAGGACAGAATAGGCAAAAAGGAGGAAGAGTAACGTCCTAATTAATGTGAAAGGCTCAGTTCAGTTGGGACAAAACTTCCAGAGTTGTTCAAAATCCTACTTTTGTCCAGAAGAACTGTAGGAAAGGTTCTCCTTAATGGTTAACGCTCCAAACTCATTTAATCTGCAGGAAGAGGTAAATGCATAAGAAAAAGTTACTTCAGTGGTAAGAACAAACAATGAGCATATCATCATGGCCTCAAATGGAGACTGGTACAAAGTCAGCAAGACCAGATTAAATTTGCATCTACGTAAGAAGGCAAAAGGCCAGTCTGATCATCTTGATTGCACAGAAGTTTAGAAATACAGAGAGGAGGATCCAGTGTTTCTCCATATATCCTCAAACTCCTGGTGCTCCCACTTGAACCTGCAAGCAGCTTAGCTTTTGTGAAAAGGAGAGATAAAGAGAAAATAAAATCAGTCTCCAATTAAGGCAGTGTTAAGATTAATACTCAAAGGAGGAAATAAGGCTGCATACAAAGACAGCGTTAAACCTTGGTTGTACAGTTTTGATTGGATTTCAGGAGATTATCCACCATCTGAATAGAATAAATCCAGAAGTTTCAGCCTCTCAGTCTCTAGAGTCTAGAGGAGTTCAAATAGCTGACCAGGTAGTCTTTCAGAAGACCCTCAACAACAGGAAATCTGAAGAGGTTTGATAGACAACTCCTTGAAACAGGAATGCCCAACCACCTGATTTTCCTGTTGACACTACCTTAACAATGATAAAAGAGGTATAGAAGAACCTCACTTGACCATGGCAGTGAGAAGATTTGAGCTGCCAAACTATCTTTACTCAGTGTCTGGGAACAACAGGACTATTTTTGAGACTGTAGGGTACAGCTGTGTCTACCTTTGGGGTCTCCTCGAAGGCCAAGATCCTGGAGAGAACCTGTTGGTTTAAATCCTATTCCTTTGGCTTGAGAACTAGCCCAGATGTTGAAAGTTTCTTGTATACAGGAGGATGACATTATGATGTTCTTTCAGCCCAGATCAGAATTCTGAACATCTCTGAAGAAGAAAAGAGCTCTAAGGGCCTCTCTTCTCTTTCAACCTGTATCGCAATACAAGTTGCCCCGTTGTTCTGTTCCAAAGGATTGTTATGGATTCTGGGGAAGGAGTAAATTTCTATAAGAAATATCCTATGGTCCTCAGGTCCAGCTATCTGATGCTTCAACTAACCTCCTTCTTTACTGCTGCTCCTGTCACATAAAAGGAACTCAGGTGGGTACTCCAGCTCCTCAAACTTGTTTCTCTCAAGATTCAGATTGTGCATGATTCTGGGGGAGACTTCACTTGAAGTAGATTATTGGGAAAAGTCCACCATCTCAGTAAACAAACAAGCTGGAAAGGTGGTATATAGAGTTAAGGTCTCTTCTTGGTAGTCCCCTTACAAGAGCAAAAAGGTCTGAAAGGGTTAGGAGTGAAGCCTGTCCATGCACAATATTATCTGTATTACCACAGAATATCATGAGGCACGGACGGTGAAGAAAGCATCAGATGGCTGTGAATGGAGTGAACAGAAGTATTCTGATTGTGTCCTTCAGTTTGTGGAATGTGTCACCGAGGAGAATCACCTGCTTGAGGAGAGAACAAGATCTGGCATTTAGGTGGTCCAGGCTCCTCAAAAGGCAAGTATGAGCTTTTGCTGAGGTTCGGGCATAAAGCTACGGTTTTAGAGAATTGAAAGAATCATGTTGGGGCCCTAGGAAGCACCCTGAAAAGAAGAAACATTATACAGAGATTATCTAAATAATGCAATACACTGATACCTTACCATTTAAGGCTGGCGAATACAATGACCAGGAGTTTCAGTGTCTTGGGGACAAAGACAGGATAAAAGGCAAGACAACATGCTAGCAGTATCATTTTGACAGCAAACAAAGAAAACTCAAGTGACCTAGAAAGTGAAAGTACACATTTTTGATGTTGATGAACCAGAGACATCTTTGGCTGGGTGGAGACAAACTAGGGACAGGCTAGAAACCTCTAGATTCTTTTTTAGTCAAAATAAAGTCTGGAGGTCCTCTTTTATGCTGGAATGCGCTAGCAGCCCCCATGTCTAGAAGTTTCTTGATACAGAAAATCATTACTGCCAGTTTATAAGGGCCACAAATGAGGGACAAACAGAACAGCAGTCACAAATGGGGTCTGTGGAGGCCACTGTGAGGGAGACCTTGTGGAGAAATAAGGCCTACATGACACTATCTTTGTCCTGCATTGGTCATTTCATACTGGCAGAACAGGTTGCATCAGGCCTTCCAGCCTTGCAAGCAGGCTGAAGCAAAGCTTCACTGGAAGTGGAAGCAGGGCTGATACACATGTGGTGATTGTACAAAGCAATTTTCTCTGATTGGGCAGAGAACTGAGAGAGTGAGCTGCTACAATGTGGCTCTGGAGAGAGTTTAGTTTGAGTGTGCTGAAGTGCCTCCTGTCCATATAAACTGAGAATTGGTCTCCAAGAATCTTTTCTCCAATGACAGCTGTGGACAGTACTTCGCAGCAATGTCAAGATTAGTAAATTGGGTACAGTATAATTTCTGTGTAACACATTTCTGATCTAATCAGATAAGCAAATCTTAACTAAACTTATTGCAATACAATCGTTCCGCACAGTAGAAGACCAAGTCTGGTATATTTACTGCAAAGTCATTCTGTATTTCATTACTTTTGTGGGTTTATATTAGATACTTATCATAAAAACCATAAAAAATAAGCACCTTTATACCTTAAGAGGGTCAAACAAAACAATAATGTGAATTACCTGACTAGATATGTGACTGGAAGATGTACTTACATATTTAGCATTGTCCTTTTCTCCTTTTTCAATACTACTTTATCACAAATATCTAAGACCAATCTTCCCCTAAAAATATACATAAAAGTATATGGGAAGTGATCCCATAGACTACAATGACAATTTATGGTGCATAATATAATTATGTAGTTTAAAATGCAAACCCACATTCTAAACTACATAATATTATTTACCCAACATAGCTATTTTTAATCCTTTACAGTCTGTCATAATCTGTATGCTGAACATTATTATATGGAGATATACCTATCTCATAGAACTGGAAGGGACCTTGAAAGGTCATTGAGTCCAGTCCCCTGCCTTCACAGCAGGACCAAGTACCGTCCCTTATTTTTGCCCCAGATCCCTAAATGGCCCCCTCAAGGATTGAACTCACAACCCTGGGTTTATCAGGCCAGTGCTCAAACCCCTGAGCTATCCCTCCCCCCCAAAAAACATTCATAAACAAACGTGATTTATGTAACATTCTGAACAAACAAAGTAGCTCCCCATATAATCCTTCAATAAAGGAAAAAGATGTCAAAGAACATAGATTATTTGTTTGATATGGATAGGAAAATTAGTATACAGTATGTGAAAATCATACTATGTATGATGCAATTCAAAGCTAAGACTTAGTATTAGATCAGATCAGAGGTCACAAAAAGAATGGATCCTTTGTAAAACTCAGATTTTGGGGGGGGGAGGGTGAAGGAAAGATTCTTTATCCATATTTGGTAATGAAAATTGCTGCCCTTTATCAAAGGCTCTTTCAGATATCAAAACCACTTCTTCCAAATCACACTTTCCAATACCACATTATGCAACAAGCTCCCTAATCATTGGTGCGAAAAGTAGTCTATTGTGTAGGCTCAATTTTAATGGAGTTTAGTGAAAAACATCTTCTGAAACCGGAAGATATTTAAATGATTCAGCATTCTCACCTTCATTTACAGTATCTATATTATGTACTATTCACACTTAATTGACAAAACAATATCAAAGTTAAATTTTTGCAGTTTCTATAATGTTAAATATTTTCAGTATAAATCTTCTACATACTAATATGAAATAGGAAAAAAGGTCTCAATTTTACATTGCTGAAATCATGACACTTGAACTGCCGCTGCAAAAATGTATACTGCCACTGATACTTTGAGGTAACACACTACTGCAAAGATTAATCCAAATATTAAATATCCTCTACCAGGGCTGCTGAACAATTTATATAGTGGGGGTGCTGAAAGCCACTGTAAACTCTGTATATAATGGAAATCTGAAGCCAGGGGGTACGGAAGCACCCCCAGCACCCATAGTTCCAGCACCTATGTTCTCTACCAATTTATCTTAATTGAAAAAGCATGGTAAATACATTTAAAAAATGTATTTGATCTGAGCATTTCATTTGTAATACTCCTAACCTAAGGACAAACGGAAGAGTATTTTCAGGTCTGAAACTGCACTCATTGCTTACTGAGCTGTTGCTCTCCTCATGTGGCAAGATGTATGCTTTAGACAGATACTTTGCCTGGATGGGTAATTTTTATATTACATAATCAAATTTTGAAGTTTAAAATCTGAAGATTGTTACTGAGCACTGGAGCAGTCTAACTGGTTTCACTAAATGGTTGGAAAAAATGTGAAACATTCCTGAAACATATTTCCTCAGATGAATATCTGCTCCTCAGAGCAGAGAGCTACAGCTGCTGCAGGAACTGCAGAAAAGCCAGAGGAGCAGTAGTGTGGTAGGAGACAAAGGCTGATAGTGCCTCTGAACTGAAGGTACTCCTGGTCAGGTATGCCAGGCCACCAAATATCAACAGTCCCCAGTGCAACAGTGTGATACGGTAACCTCAAAAAACCCAGATGCCCATGATGTCAGCAAACTACTTTTTTATGTTCACTGGTTATCTGGTCCAGCACCGTTCTGTCACTCTCTTCACATTGACAGTCTCACTCTCCCTGCCTTTCATGCTGTTCTCTGTCCTTCCCTTCATTTTTCCTTCCTCTCCCTCAATATTTATTTATTCCTTTTTCATGTTCCTATTCTCAGGTTAAACTCTGCACTCTTGGTATTCCTCCTTACCCCACCAATGACCCCATATCACCACCAAGAAACCTCCCACCCCCCCAAATATGTATAGTTAACAAGAGGTGTGCCAACTGTCTGTGATTATTTATGCCTAGTATATTCTTCCCCCGGCATCCTTCATTTCTTTGTGTGTCTTGAGATTGCAAGCTCTTTGGGGCAGGAATGATATCTTCTTAATATTTGCACAGTACCTTTCACAATGGGGCTCTAAATAATGATTTTGGGCCTTTGGTACTACAGTAATTTAAACATTAATTAAATAATCAGTAATAAAGAAAAATAATCAGATTGTAAAAGACTCCCTTCATGCCGCCAGGTGCTCTAGTTAAGAGGCTCTTCAATCAAAAGAGTACAATCTTTATTTTGCCATAGCTGCCTATAAATCCAAAGGGGAGATGTAAACATACATACACTAGACTAAACAATGGCTAAATAGCAGCCACTATTCACTCTCCCACTCACACATACCATGCAAGTCTGTGGGAAAAAAAATTACGATTGAAGCTAAGGAACTCAAGTAAAGTTTTCTGAAAATAACCCAGAGCTGACAAGTCAGTAGGAGAGCCTGGATGGTTTCAAGACACAGTTTTTAACCAAGACTTGGACCTCCAACTGTTTTTTTTTTTTTTTTTTAAAACAAAGATTTACTTCCCATCTTTGGCTAAACTACTTATAAATTAATCAAATTAATTACTCTGAGCGGATAAGCAGGAGGCTGGACAAGATAGAGTCGATGTCAGCCAATAAGGTCTGTGTTGTTTTAAACAAATCCATCAGTTCTGCTTTGAACAAATCCATAGAGTACAAATATGGTAAGAGACTTACATCGTACAATAAAACCTCTTATCACAAAATGTACATAATTCTAACATAAACATTGTTTTTGTTAATTTTCCAGATCAGAAAAGGGAGATTATCAGCCTTCAAAACTGACATAACACTGTTGTTAGTTGCAGCTGCAATGGTAATATGTTGCATTATTTTTAAAAAGTGATTTCTTGCATCACTCAAACATTTGTTAAATTTTACATCTCGAGCCTGCAAAGTCTTAAGCATGCGTGTAACTCAGCACATGAATAGTTCCACTGACCTTAATGGCTCTACTTCCATGAGTAAAATTACACATGCCTAGATCTTTGCAGGATCTGGGTCTTAGTTGGTAAATTTTAAAGGCCAAGATTTTAAAACTTTGAGTTATAGAGAAAAAAATGCAAATGTGCACATTTTTGAATTTTTGGTCTTATTTGAGAGTAAAACATTTTGTTAAACAGTACAAATAAAAAGTTACAAGTACATACCTTCAAGGAAAAAAGGAAATGGGCATGAGGGAGAAAGATCTGGGTGTCCTTGTGATAGAGTCTGTGGATTTTCAGACTTATTTTTTATAAACTTTACACACCATGATCAAATCCATTAAAATGTATAATTTTGTAGTTTTCACACTTAGAGATGAACCTATGTCACAAACGTCAGGGTGTGCTTCAGGTCTTTCTCTAGTTATAACTGGTATTATGTTTTATTATCCAAAAATTCCAGATAGAGAGAAATTAACAATTTCTTCCTTTTAATGTTCACACAAAATTTTCAAAGTTACGATTCACAAACTTCATTTTCTACAGAATATAAAGCCATCACAGCAGTGTTCTAACATGACTATGTGAAAAAAGAAAAAGAAAATGCTATAATTAAGGAAACATTGACTTTTAAAATCAGAAAATCAGAACATTTTGCTAAATACTCAGCTAGTTAATTTATGAAATAAAGAAGCATAATCGACTGTACTAGGTCACCTTTGAGTAATGGAAAGCTCTGTTTAAACAGTTCTTTGGCAATGGGCACAAAGCATTAGATCTCATTTCCAAGACTTACCAGCTGGGTTTTGTCATTAACATTTATTAACAATCTAAGATATGGCTTTCAACGTCTAATCCTCACTACACAAATGTTTTGTATAGTCCTCCAGAGGGCTTTGGTGTGACAAATTACTGGCACAGATTACAACCCTGTGGCTATTCACCCAAGGCAACACAAAATTAATATGGTACTAATCCAATTTAAACAAGAAATTGGATGAACTATTGCAATTGCAGAAATCATCTGAACTAAAGCTGATGTGGAATTCCTGAAGCAACTAAATTTCCAAATTTATATTCAGACACAGTACATGGGTTCCTGATCAGTTTTGCTTTTTTAATTTTTAACTGAATTTAAAGTGCCAGATTGACTAAGTACAGCATTAACAATAGTAGCATAAGCCTTACCATATTATTTCCCACAAAAAAGCCTCCATCTAATTTTAAGTGGACTACTTTCAGGGATAAAGTTTTAGGGGAGTATAATTTGGTCTTGCTGTCCCCTCATTTAAATGGTTCAGATGTCTAACAAGGGTTTCTGTTGGTCCTGGACTGGAACTATTACTTTAAAGTTACCAAACTTATCAGCTAGTGATGGTTTTTGTCACTACCCATCTGGCATGACTTGAACCAGGGAACTTAAGGTGAAATGCATCTAACAGGAATCTAAAAAGCCTTTAAGGGAAAACAAACAAACAAAAAGGCAGGACATTTTGGTGCTTCCTTTGGGAAAATCCAGTTTCTGGTGTGAAAAGATTAGAGAGGCGAACGATCACCCTTTTGTGCATAAGTATTTCAGAAATATTATGGGCCAATTTCTGACACCTACAATAATTAGATGAAAAGGAACAATCTGAGGATAGCACATAAAACTGAACCTTTGATTTTCTAGTGATCATCAAATATACCTGGTGCTAATTTATTTGATTTATCTGTAAGTTATAAATAAAGAGCATTGAGAATTTGGGCTCTCAAATTCATTGAGTTCATATTTCGGCACTGCTTATCCAAAGATTTTGATGATGACCCTGCCTTAGGCTCCATATCTCTCCTTGATTAGCACACAAACTTCTCCTCTCCTCCCAACAAGACCATGTGATTTTCCCTGAAGCTTCAATTATCCATTAGATTGTGTTTTTTCTTCATGGGGGAAAGAAAGGAGAGGTAGAGAAGCAGCAGCATCCTGCTTATCCAGAAACAGGGTCTCCTTTTGAGCACATATCCAGATAGCTCGCTCCTCCTCCCCAGTCCCATAGACTTTCCTTTTCAATCCACAGATGTAATTTTCTAAGAGCAACTGGTTGGCCTATTCTTCAGTAATGTCTCCGCTAGATCCTGCTAAGTTACCCCTTTATGCACCAGAAATGCACCAGAGAGATCTTTAGTCTTGCAGGAAAGAGTGAATTAGCCCTGCATTCTTGCTTTTCCTCATAACTGGGTTAGAGCTCCTTTCATTCCACTGCAAATCTTACAGAAATACAGTGAAGGCAGTTTTTATGCTGCAACCTGGAGCACACACTTTAAAACCTTGAAATGGAAAAGCAGAGGAACATAATCCAAAGAGTTATTGGGTCCTGCTGAATCAGATTTGGATTCAGGGAGCTGAGGTGCTCACTTACCCGAATGCTGGAGTGAATTAGAAGCGCCTCTCCTTGAAAAGTAGCCCTTCCATAGAGCAAAAAAAGGATGGGAAACAGGGGTGAAGATGGAGTATGAAAACATGAATACCCTTGTCTGAACCCTCAATCTTTAAATGTGTTAGGCTTTGTTTCGATCTAGGGATTGGTAAAATTCTTGCTTTCTCTAGTGTGTTTGACCGTACCGAACGGAAGTGCTTACGGAATCTTAAATAATTGCAAGCACAAACCATACCATATTTATAGAAGGCAGTAGGTAAAGGAAAAAATAATATACTGGCATGTATATACATTACTGAGTGTTGTGGGGTGGTCACCCTACTCTGGCTGTGAAGGGGTTAAAACAGCCCTGGGAGACGGCTGCCCTGGGGAGCCAACTGAAAGCAGCCCTGAAGAGGGCTATGGCTGGAAAAAGGAGTGAAAGCAGCTGAGGGAGTAGCTGACCACAGGTGTGGCCAGCTCAGTCAGGACCCAGCTGGCCCTTATAAAAGGGCTGTAAGCCAAGAGTCTCTCTGTAGCTCTGGAGAGAGAAGGACCTGGCTGCCTGGGAGAGAAGGGTACCTGAGGTAGAGTAGTGCTGGAGAAAGGCAAGAGGAGCTGGGGAGCTCCAGCCTGATAACTCCCCAGGCTGAAGGCCTATCAAAAGTACGAGGGCTGCAGAGGCGCAGCCTGGGAATAGGCAGAGGCAGCTGGTCCTAACCCCTTGCCAATGATGAGTGGCTATTACACTGCAGTCTTTCCCAGTGAGCGGGGTCTAGATGATGATTGGCCATAGCCACTGAGGCAAGGTGGGTTTAGAGGGCTGGGGGTTCCCATGGGACGGGAGACCCAGAGTAAGTGGGTTACTGCTGGGGGCAGAACCCTGAGGAAAATGGGCACCGGGGTCCAGGAGGGTCACAGGTCCAGCGGCAGGCAAGACACCGGCCTACAGAGGGCGCTCCAAAGGCTGGAAAGAGCTAATTCCCGAGATGACCAGCAGGAGGCTCCACACTGGTGAGTCATTGCCTCGCTACACTGAGGATGAAGGAACTGCTGCTACATGCTGGCCTCAGAGAGATTTTAAATGCCTCACTGACATACACACAGAAAAATCCACAAAAACAACCAACCAAAAATCCTTTATTGGCATCACAGATGGGAAAATTCAGAGACAGGAAAAAATTGTGTAACCTGTGATTTCCAGATCTCTATAAGTTTGCTGTATTCCGCAATATTCTACAAATTCTATCATTTTTTAAAAGCTAAGGCCCAGATTTTTAAAGGTATATAGGTGTTGCAGTACACTGCACTGAAATACCTAACTGATTTAGGAGCATTAATTTCATTCTGCAAAAGCGATTTAGTCATTTAGCAGCCAAAATACTGTTGACAGTGGCATTTTTGGCTCTGAAGTGCCTAAATCCCTTTTGCAAATGAAATTTAGATTCCTAGATACCTTTAAAAATGTAGGCCTAAGTATACTTTATGACCATATAGCTATCATAGTGTAAACTGACATACTGATGCCTGTTAAGTCAGTTTTGCAAAAAACAAAACACAAACAAAAACAAACTTGTCTCTTAACCAACAGCAGCAAAGATGGGCACTTACCCGTACCCTTTCCTCAAGAAATCACAGTCAGGATGTAGACTTTGTAAGATTAAAGTTTTTTAAAAAGTATTTAAACATACAAGCAATTTTTACCCTCAGTCACTTTTCTCTTGGAAAACACAGAAAATTAAGACACTAAAACCAGAGACTAATGCAACAGGTTTAACTCAGTTAATACTGCCAAACATGAATCTACAGTGGATCCTCAGACACCCGGGCGTCTCAGCCCCACAAGGAACAGATTAAAATGCAAATGTGTTTATTGCTCATGTTCCAGTGCTACAGGATATGCTGTACAAACTTTATACTGATAGTGCTATGCCATCATAACCTGAGACACCTGGAAAATAAGATATTCAACTGAAACAGAATTCTAGCTAAGGTACGTTGTAGGTAGCCACTTCCTGTTTAGCAGGAAATCTCCATCCACGATTACAAAAGTCTACTTCCCAATGACATGGTACTTCTGGACACATGATTTATACCTCTACCCTTCCATTTGACATTGTAAAGGAATTTGGGGCAAATTCCATAAGAGGTTGGGCAGCAGAGAAGTTTTCTGAGTAATTCTTTTGATTTTGCAGCTAGTGGTGATGGCGCAGGTTCAGAATGAATGCTCTGTTTCTCCCTATTTCTCACTATTGAATGACTTTGCATAGGACATACTAGATTTTCTTCAAGTAGTCCTGAATGCAACGTTAAGGTTGCACAATTAAAGTTAGGGTGTAAAAGAGAAGAAATGCCAGTTTAGATTCTAACAGCGACTTTAACTCACCGGCATTGTTCATGCACAGCATTTTTCATTCTTGTTTTTCTGGTTCAGTGTTGAATATGGTTAAATGTTAAATATTGAAGTTTCTGGCGTAAAATATAAAACAACAGGATGTGCACCATGGCCAAGATAAACCACTGTAACTTATTTTGACTTTTTCTAGCAGATGCTTACTGAGCATCCCCAGAAGTGACCTTTTTTTAAATCACCCCAGTTCCAAGCCAAGGAAAGGCCCTGGTCTACAATGAGAATTATGTCCAAGTTTAAGTTTCAAGCTTTAGCCAGTTGTTCTTTAACCTTGTTATTTTAAAAATAAGTGTAGTCAGAATTTTTTTTAACTTTGGGAAACAGATATTTTTCCATTTTTCCAAACTAAAAAATAGAGATTTTGCCAAAAGTCACTATCAGACAAAGCCCAGTTGCAAAAAATTCCAGTCCAAAGCTGACTGTTTAGGAAAGTTTTGACCATTTTAAATGTATACTGGCAGTTATAATAGAAATCAATAGCAACAATAGAAGGCATGACTAGCCCATAATATTAACAGACTTGATCATAGGAACACAAAGAAAAAGACTATTACATCCTTATTGTGCATGTGCTCTATCCTATTTACATACCTGTTTTAGTCTTGCAAGTTCTTTCAAAGCCCTGGCCCACTGTTGCTTGTAGTGCAACTTTGATTTGGTAGCTGATTCCAACTTTCTTTCAAGTTCAACCTGATGGTGATTAAAATCATATCTGCTGAAATACTATACTGGTGGTAACAATCATTGAAACATTATATATACACAGTGTCCGTTTAAGAAAAGTGCTTATGCAGTATAACATACAACATCATCTAAAGCTGTTATGTAATTTAATGTAAATATTATGGCACATGAACATTTTCTTGTTTAAAATATAGCCTTATTTTTATTGTCTAGCAGTCTATACAAAAAGGAACTAGATTAGTCTTAGCCCCAAGACAGCTAATGTAAACTTTTTTAAAGAGCCTCAAAGCGGTGAAAAACGCATTAGTTTTTCTATAAGCAGCTCTAATTGTTAGCATTCCAGTTTAAGGGGCACGCTAAACTCTTAGGGCCAAGTCCTGCCTTTAGAGGTGTAGCCAGCTCTAAAGCAAATATGTCTCTCAGAGGGCAGAATTTGGACCTTTGATTGGGGCAGAGGGAGAAAATCTTCAAAGATGGCCTAGGTTTCATGGTTATCCTCTATATACAGGCTAATTTGCTCTAGAACGTTGCAAGATATTTTGTTGCTTAACTTACCACTGATAAAGATATAAAACCAACTAAACAAACATTTGAAGATTACATTAGAATGGTAAAACATGGTAAGAGGGAATTACAATTATAGGCTATACTTTTTCAGGCTATATTTAAAATATATGAAGGCAACTAGGCACCGGTGGTCATATATCAAAAATATTTATTTTTACATGCACTAAGCAATCTGTTTTACCTGCATTAAAGCCAACTTGGCTAATTTTCAGGAATGCACTGTCTCAATGTCTCAAATTAAGAATCAAGTTAATTATTGTGGCCAATACAGAGTTTGGAGTTTTATTAAGCGATAATGGAAAATCTGTCCATGTTTCAATATAAATTCTTCAATTCTCATCTTATCTGACAAGCTGTGATACAAACAGAATGGCTGAGTTTATCATTTCTGAATTGTGGATGATTTCGTAAAATTGTATCATAATTATTGGGTCATGGAAAGCCTACGTATGTGATTCCACCATGGGTTAGCAAAGTTGTGTAATGTGCACCCAATCATCTATTCAACATAAAACATCTTGGAACAATGGGTTAGCTCTAGCTGAGAGAGATATGTCCTCCTCTTGTCTGAAAAGGGGGATGTGGGTGGTGTTTGAGAGAAATGGAAAGTTGCCTGGAGAATTAAAAGAAGCAGATAAACACCATCAGCAACCCATAAAGGGACTCTCCTGGTGAAACTGGAGAGAAAGCCTTTTTGCACCAGATTAAGATGAGGAAGGCTGGTGCTGGGTCAGCATAGGCAAGGGGGGGGGGAGGGGCGGGGGCAGGGTAGGAGGCCCTTGCCAGTCTGCTTGCCTGACAGAACACAGATGGATCCCCCAAAGACTCCCAAGAAAATAGTGTGCTAGTGAGGGACACTGTGTTTAAAATTTTTTTATTGTTTTGTCTGAGCTGTACTCTCCTGTGCTTTATCTGCTAAGTAAAAAGAGCATAAAGACGTAAGATGAGGCAATGGGTGCGTGTGTTGACAGCTTCACAACTACTGCATGCCCTGACAGAGTTAAACTGTAAGCCAGAAGCTTCACATCTGTTGGGGTGGAGTCCTGGGAGGGGTTGTGTTTAAGTACTAGGAAGTCTGGGGCCAGTGCTGAATGCAAAGGGGCTTGGCGCTTGGACAGCAGATTCCAACACTCAGACAGAAGGTCTGAACCTTGAGAATGTGCATAAGAACCTCAAGATTGGGGCAGTGCTGGACTGTGTTCAGGCTCCAGGAGCTTGAAACACCCCAGGGATCCATAGCAGTAGAGGTCTGGATTCTCCTCAGAGAAGTCCTAGTGGGTGGCCAGGAAGGAGTGCTCTCTACAATCTGTGATAAGACATGGTTCAAATATAAAATAGTTCAATCTTTTTCCTGACTATTCCTATTCTAGGGATGGAATACAACTCAAACAAAGAAAATGAAAGGTAAATGTGAAATGCCACTGCTTTAGAATTATGAATCATCTACATTATCACAGAAGTTTATCATGATATACAGAAGTATTAAAGTTTCAGAGTAGCAGCCGTGTTAGTCTGTATCCGCAACAGGAGTACTTGTGGCACCTTAGAGACTAACACATTTATTAGAGCACAAACTTTTGTGGGCTACAGCCCACTTCATCAGATGCATAGAATGGAACATATAGCAAGATATAGAATGGAACATATAGCAAGATATATCTATATACACAAACAGAGAAGGTGGAAGTTTCCATACAAACTGTAAGAGGCTAATTAATTAAGATGAGCTCTTATCAGCAGAAGAAAAACTTTTGCAGTGATAATCAAGATGGCCCTTAGACAGTTGACAAGAAGGTGTGTGGATACTTAACATAGGGAAATAGATTCAATATGTGTAATGACCCAGCCACTCCCAGTTTCTATTCAAACCCAAGTTAATGGTATCTAGTTTGCATATTAATTCAAGCTCAGCAGTTTCTTGTTGGAGCCTGTTTTTAAGCTTTTCTATTGCAAAATTGCCACCCTTAAATCTTTTACTGAGTGGCCAGAGAGGTTGAAATGTTCTCCTACCGGTTTTTGAATGTTCTGATTCCTGATGTCAGATTTGTGTCCATTTATTCTTTTGCGTAGAGACTGTCCGGTTTGGCCAATGTACATGCCCCTCTGCCATGTGTTGATAACAGAATATCTGGGGCTGGATGGTTCAGTGGATTAGCAACGATATGGTCACTGCTTCTTAGAAACCAGCTCAAGTCAGTAGTAAAATAAAGTAGTCACTATATGACCACTGTTCAGTGACCCATGTAAAATAAGTTGATGGCTTCAGTTAAAATCTCTGTAAACAAGTGTCCAGATGGGAAATGAACACTCTCACTGGTAGTCAAGCAAGAATGCAAAGAACCAAACAAACACAGACTAAACTACCCTCTCACTCCTAGTTCTGGTGCCATTCTATCTAGTGTTGAAACTCACTGAAGGAGTTGAATGGGGTAGTTTTCATTGCTAATACAAATGTAGTTTCTGTTCTGTAAACAAACAAAGGGACTTCTTTCTGGAGCATTCTTTAGAAAGTAATAGTGGAATGTCCATCTTAAACTTACCTTAACAAAAGCTAGGAAATTCAAAACCCTCAATTCTTTTTCTCCCCATGTTTTGCTCTTCAGAGTCCCCCAATTCTAACTACAGTGGTAGCCATTAAAACATAAGCATTTTCCAAGTGGTATATAGGTTTCTAGTTTCCCCTGTACTTAGAAGTGGATATAAATGTGTTAATTGTTGTCAAATGTTGACTTCTAATAGTCAAAAACTGTCCAAAAAAGTTATGTAAAACTATTCCACAAGATCATTTTCACCTACAAATAGGTTCTAAATATTTAGTGGCTGAAGAAATTGTTGGAAGAGACGAAAAAAATGGAGATTAACCCACTTCATCTTGGAAGCAGATTATTCTTTCATCTTCATCAATAATGAAAACACAGTTATGGAAGATCAGTAAAGTCTAAAGGTACCTTTTCTAAAGTGAGCAGATTTATTTCTGATTGTAACCGGATTTCTGGTTTGCTGCATTGCTGTTCCTTGTACTGCTGGAACTCCTTTTCCAAAATCTTATACTTGTTTTCTGCTTCATAAAACTACATTAAAAACACCCAGATATAAAATCCATTAGAATACATTAATTTAACAATAAGACACATTCACAGGGGATGGAATGAGTGTCAGAACTTAAATTAGCCTCTGGACCTAACATTTTATTTCAGTCAAGTAACTGATATAAAACAGACACTGAATTCATAAATAATGAATTCTTGATTATGGGATATACAGAGAGCATAACAGAAATAATGTTTAAGGAAAGTTTTGGTTACACAGGAAAGAAAGTTCTATTTCCCTCTGATATAAAGACTAACATGTAATATAGCTGTTCACCAAATTTTTCCAGTGAGACTTTGTAATTCTATGGAATTACAACCAACAGTGCAGTTTTATCAAGTTTGTACTCATAGCGGCTTTTTTTTTTTTTTTTAAGTTAACTATATTGGTATTGTCTATATGAAGTTTTTACTATTGACTCAACCTCACCAGTATAGCTTGTCCAGGAATGTCTGGAAGAGGAAATAAATAATATTTTGGTTAGCCAAATAATGATTTAAAAGGCTGAAGCAGCAAGACTTCAGTGACAAATGACTGAAATGTTAGGCACCTTTGCTCTCACAGTATACTTGCAGAGTTGCAGGAAGACAGGATTTTTGCTGTTTAGATAAAAATGGATAATTTCAAAGATGCTGTTTTAAGCAACGTATGACCATATCACGCCATCAAAAGAACTATGCAAGTCATATCTTTAAGTAACTAGCACTTTCAATATACCGGAGTGGCAATGTTAAAAAAAATGCCTGGCAAAAGAGTTTCAATTACCTACTGGGAATAGGAGTACATAAAGTAATGATATAAGTTAGTTAGTCAGTTAACTAAGAAAATTATTCAATTAGATTACTTCAATAACACAGTTCACTTCATTAATGGAAATGAAGCATTTCTAACGGTCAGATTTTGATTCACTTTTAACATGTAAATATAACTCTCTCCATGGGTTCTCTTTTTAGCTTAGCAGTTTAGGACCAAATATTGGGGAAATTATTCATTTTGGTTAAAAGCATGAAATTGTTGCATTAAAACATCTATTTATGTGGGTCCACTTGCTCAACACATTTTGGTATCCAACATTTAAAATTTTGTCTATTGTTTTGTATAGAAATATTATCAGAAGTCAGTAGTGCTTCCAAAAAAACAAAAACAAAAAACAAAAAAAACCTACGAGGAGACAGCTAGCTTCCAGTCATTTTCATTTACGTCATTTGATAACAATTCATCATACTTGTACTGTAAAAGTTCTTTATAGCAAAGCCCACGTCATGCAATCGGAGTTCATCTATAGATTTTCCCTTTCAGAAATAGGTGTATCCTCCTTTCCCCTCCCTCACCTGTCCTTCATTAGCTCTTCTAGTTTCAGAAAAGCAGCTAATGAATTGAGTCGATGTTAAACCAACTCAATTCACGAGCAAAAACGGCTGTACGTCACTCTGGTCAGTTGCTGTTTGTGTTGTCCATCAGGGTACGTATGTTCCAAGTTCCAAAGTTGAAGAGTTTCTTACATTTTCGACCACTGAGGTGGTTATCCTGCTGGATGTGGCTATCCCGCCAGGAAAAACAGAGGCAAGACTATTTTTAGGGTATCTTTTTTAACCCCCTCCCCACGTGGGGTGAGCAGAGTGGATCTGACTGCTCAGACGTGGGTGCAGCTGCTGAGATGCTCGACCCGCTTCAATCCTCGAGCAAGACGACTGTATCACACCCACCGCCTGTGTGTCGGTCTGTAACTAGGAACTTCTGGATTTCACTGTCCTGTTCCCGTTACCACTCGCCGATCGCCACCGGACTTTTGACTTATGCAATGTTGTTTTTCCCCAAAACCGGAAAATGCCTGTGTGGAACTTCTTTTAAAGGGGGAAGACTGGTGCACAGTCACCACACTATCCTTGACACATAGAGTACTTGAAACCAATGGCACGGGCACCATGATGATTGGAGATCCTCTATTTGCTGCAGCCAACATCCACATTCACAGCCGTTCATAGAATCAGAATCATAGAATACCAGCGTTGGAAGGGACCTCAGGAGGTCATCTAGTCCAATCCCCTGCTCAAAGCAGGACCAATCTCCAATTTTTGCCCCCGATCCCTAAATGGCCCCCTCAAGGATTGAACTCACAACCCTGGCTTTAGCAGGCCAATGCTCAAACCACTAAGCTATCCTTCCCCCCTTCGCCCCCCGTTGTAACATTACAGAACAGTTTCACCTCCACTGTGCAATTATCCTCTGTCTGTTCTACTATTAAGTCTCTGAGGTACCAATTGGCATCAATGAATGGTTTCTGACACTCCAATTGAGACATACCAACAATGGATGCAGATAAGAATGTAAAGGAAGATTTTTATTCTCAGTTGGCAACCATTTTATCGGAGACCCCTACAGAAGACAAGATCATCCTTCTGGGGGACTTCAGTGCACGTGTGGGATGAGACTCAGATCTGTGGAAGGGAATAATCGGGAAAGAAGGAGTTGGCAAAAGCAATTCAAATGGAATTCTGCTCCTGACCAAGTGTGCTGAACATGAAATTATTACGAATACTCTCTTCGGTCAAAAGGAAAAGTTCAAAACATCTTGGAGGCACCCATGGTCAAAGCACTGGCATCTCCTTGACTACGTTATAGTTTGTGCCCAAGACCATAGTGAAGTAGTTCTCACAAGAGAAATGACAAGTGCTGATGACTGTTGGACTGATCATTGCCTTATTCGATCCACAATGAAAATTAAGATCGCTCCCAAATGGAGGCTGCAAAAGAAGCAGGTCAGGTACAAGCTGAAGATTCAAGATTTGAAAGACCCTATTAAGCGTGACCACTTCCAAGCAGTCTTAGAAGAAAAGCTCCCATCAGAGTTTCCAGAAGAAATTGAGGAACACTGGAGCCAGTTGAAAGCAGTAATCATCAATGCCTGTGAGGAAACCATAGGCTACCAAACCAGAAATCATCAGAACTGGTTGAGAATGATGCTGAAATTGAGCAACTCATTAATGAGAAGAGAATGGCTTTTCATGCTTATCAGAATGACAAACTGTAATATAAAGAGAGAAGCCCATGCCAACACGAGGGAAGATTTCCAACTTAAAACCAGAGAACTCAAGAACAAATGGTGGACTAAGAAAGCGCAAGAACTCCAACATCTCTCACATATCCACAATACATGCGGTTTCTTTTAGTGCCACCAAGACTGTTTATGGGCCTATTTGTCATGGTATGAATCCTCTTTGCTCTAAGGATGGAACCACACTTCTAAAGGACAACAAAGCCATCAATTTTTGCTGGAAAGAACATTTTGAAGATCACCTTAACCATAATTCTACGGTTTGAGATGAAATCCTTGAGCAAATCCCTCAACGACCATAGAGGGATGAGCTCTGAGACCCTCCTAATTTATATGAGGTACACAATGCCACCAAGCAGATGAACAACAACAAGGCAGCAGGTCTAGATGGGATCCCTGCTGAAATCTTTGAAGACGGTGGACCAGAGCTAATTCAGCAGCTTTACCTGCTTATCCTTAAAATCTGGAGATACCCAGTGAAATGAGGGATGCCCTGATTGTTACCCTCTTCAAAAAGGGGATAAAGCGGATTGTGGAAATTATCGTGGTATCTCCCTCCTAGCCATTGCAGGCAAAGTTCTGGCACGGATCCTTGCAACTCGCCTTCTGCTCCGTCAGAAGAAATTTTACCGGAGTCACAGAGTGGTTTCTGACCATGTCATGGAACTGTAGATATGATCTTCACAGCACGGCAGCTGCAAGAAAAGTGTTGGGAGCAAAACCAACCACTGTACGTGGCTTTTATTGATTTAACTAAAGCCTTTGATTCAGTGAATCGCCATGCCCTCTGGATTGGACTCTCTAAGATTGGATGTCCTGATGAAGCAATTTTAGGACATTGATGTATTTATGATAACATGAAAGTGACCGGAGCAGTACTGGCTCCCAGAGTGAACCTTTCAAAGTACAAAGAGGAGTAAAACAGGGCTGTATCATCATTCCAACCATGTTTGCGGTTTTGATCGCCGTCATTCTTTACCTAGTTGCTGGGAAGTTTACAGCTGGCATTGAAATTTACAGAATGGATGGAAAGCTGTTCAGGCTTAGCAGGCTGAAAGCCAAGAGTAAGATCTCCACATCATCTATTGGTGAACTTCAGTATGCTGAGGACAACACAATCTTTGCCCACTCTAAGATCTTCAAACTATCTTGAATGTGTTTTGGCGATGCTTACACATGTCTTGATCTCACTTTTAATATCAAGACGACTAACGTGCTCTATCAGCCCTCTCCAAATGAGATACTAGATGCCCCATCTATCAAAATCGATGGAGTGGCACTGGAGAATGTTGATCATTTCCTCTACCTTGGAAGTCATCTTTCATCCAAGGCAGATATTGATGCAGAAATTCAACATCGCCTGAGCTGTGCCAGTGTAGCTTTTTCTCGTTTACAGCACAGGGTTTTTGAAGATCATGACATTCAAACAGACACCAAGCTGCTTGTTTATCAAACCATTATTCTCCCAACACTTGTATGGGTCCGAAACTTGGACAACCTATAGACACCACTTGAAAGTCCTTGAGAGGCACCATCAACGCTGCCTTCATAAGAATCTGAAGATAAAATGGGAAGACAGGTGCATCAATATTAGTGTCCTGGAAGAGGCAAAGACCCACTATCAAGGCAATGATCATCCATCAGCAATTCCACTGGACTGGTCACGTTGTCTGAATGCCAGACCATTGCCTCCCAAAACAGGTCCTGTTCTCTCAGCTGAAAGAAGGGTACCGTAATGTGGGTGGACAACGGAACAACCTAAAGTGTAATATTGACACTTGCCCAGGATCGCTTAAAATGGAGTTAAGTCCTACATGATGGTCCCCTGCATTTTGAACTTGCTTGCTGACAAGCTGAAAAGGACAAGGGGCACAGAAGGAAGGAGAGACTGGCTTCTAGTCATGGTCAACAGCCTCCTGCTGAGTCTGAAAACATCTACCCTCACTGCAATAGAACTTATGGTTCAAGGATTGGCCTTATTATCCATCTGAGGACCCATAATTCCCATGGAAGATCATCATACTCAGTAACGAGTGATCGCCCATCATCATAAAAGTAAGACAGCTAACATACCATCTCTCTCTTTATTCCTACTAATTCCTTTGTAAATATGGCATATATACGTTGACCATCCACAAGGCAACTAACTGGCTCGGTTGTGAGGAAATGCCTGTAATGCTAAAAACATTTGCACCAAATGTCTAATTCCTTGCTTGTTTTTGAAGACCTGAGAACCACTTCCAGGAGAACTGTGGACATCTCTTGTAACCAAACTCAGAATAGATGCCTATGCTGTGCAAACAGTCAACGAGACTCTGCCACGTGTTACAAAACAATATACTTAGGTGTCAAACAGGATTCCGTTATTCAGTAGGTTTCAAATAGAACAGTTCAAAGACGACAACCCAAATATCCATTCTTGAAAATGATTGGGCTCACCTTCATCCACAATACACTGCATGACAGTCATTTAAAATGGTATTTTGAAAGAATTCTTCAAGCATGAAAAATCAAGAATTTGAACAAGTATTTTAAATGGGCAAATGTATGAAGACACAAAGAAAGGCCTTTTAATAGGTCAGAAAAATGAAGCAGCCCACCCTAGTGGATATGAAGATCCTGCATGGGGTTACAGCTGTCCAGATTCAGTTAGCTAGCACTAAACAAAGACACTATGGGCCAGACCTCTCATCTCCTATTCGCTGCAACATTAGGCAAAGAAAAGGCAAAAGCTTTCTTAGTTTTTCATGCTTTAGGTTACATTTATTAGAAGAGCCATAAAAATATCTGGGAAGCACGGAAGGTCTACCCTGAATGTAGCGAAACATTTCTTGGGGTGTCATTCTTTAAATTACTAAAATCACTGATACTTATCTGAAGGAAACGGAGTAGCATGAATTATTTCTTTATACCAACACCAGGCCACTGGCAGCGTCACTAGGGCAAGACAGCACTTGGTCTTCAAGCAATCAATGTATCCAGGCAAATTTGCACCAGCACAACTTGAAAGCAATGCACTAGGTTGAGCAAATTTGGGGACACACTGCTGTAACAAAACCAGAATTTCAAGATCCAGCAAGTGGGGTGGAAGAGGAATCCAGTTGGTGTAAACGTGCGTGAGTGCCAGCAGGATGCAATAAGCTTGTCCACTGTGAATTTCAGGGGGACTGATCGGTATGACGTATGTGGTATAAGGACAATGGCAGGTGGTCAGCACTATGCTACTCTGCTGAGGACAAAATACATGGGACATTCAGAGTGGCAACTAATATTTTACTAATTATTGTGTCTTCTGGTTCATCACTGTGGCAGGGCAGGGGTAAAACCCTTTGAATGCCCTGCTAAAATGCTGGCTAAGCCCTGCTTTCTGGCAGAGGGGCCAGGCGCAGTGGCTCAAAGCAGTCAGCAGGGAGCCCAGCTGCGGGCCCTGATGAGTGCTGGCTCACTGCAATAGGCTGAGCTAAGCAGCAACGGCTAGGCTGAAGACTGGGAGGGCTATAAAAGTCCTGAACAAAACTCAGTTGGGAGGCTAGCCTGGGAGGGGACAGGAGGCTACAGCTCTGCCTCCTCACCACAGGAAGGGAGCCTCACGGGCCAGGAGACCCTGGAATGGATTAGAAAGGGGATAACTGTTGGGGGATAAAGGGGACTACACTGTGGCACTGCAAATAAAAGCACAAGGGTGAAACATCTGAAGGCAGCGTTATTTTGCCAGCCTAAGCACAGGGGAGAGAAGGAGGAAACCTGTGCAGACCCTGTGACACTCATATTTACTAATATTAATGAATTTTAGGGCTAAATTTAAGGATCATCGGATCTTAGCTTTGTATACTAACGGACAGATTCAGATATGGTATCAGTGGAGTTGAACTTGCTCATATCATGTCTGAATATGGCCCTCAGTGTCCCAAACTATGGCTTGATTTGGCCTCTGATTGTGAACTAATATATTAACTTAGGATATGAACAGAGGTGTGGCATGACCAGGTCCCATAACTGTACAAAAGTATTTCATGCTCTGAATATTGCAAAAATAGTTTAAAGAGTCTAAATAAAAATAATTAATATGATTTATGGGAAAATTGAAATGTATGCTCGTGAGATATATCCACAATTTAAAATGCTGGCTGAATGCAACAGAATGAGTTTTGAATGTGGACTCAATTTTTAAATGATCAAATATGAATACAACAGATGTCATACCTGTAATCAAAAGTCAATGATTTTTGACTCAACAGCTGGGCTATTTCTAGGTTGTCAACATCTCTTCAACACCACAATGGAAAATTTACATTAAAGCTTGATACAGTGGATACTACTTTTCACATTAATTTCATATGAAAAAAATCTTAAAACCAAGATAATGCTAAATGAAAATTAAAGACATACTGAAAAGGACAAAATTGTAAAAAATACAGCTGTTTCTTATACAAAGGATTCCTCTAGCAAGATACAGAGAGATCTCTTCATTAGTTAGTGCTACTGTGGGATTACCAATGCATAAACTCTAATGTTAAGAAATGAAAAACACTAAAGAAAAACAACAACATTCAAATGAGCTAAACACACTGAAAAATATTTAAGCAATATTCTGCAGTGTATTTCCAGTGACAATAATTAAGAGAGAGCTGTAAAATGGCTAAACATGAACTGTTAGGAATAATGCTACTAAAATTAAAAAGAAAACATGCTTTATTTTTCTGTTACCAACATCCTTTGGAACAGTCAACAAGTTTGCTACCCTATTCACATGATAGAAAGATAATTATGCTGAGGGAAAAGAATAATGTATTCTCAAAATTTTATTTTCCATTTTCAAATATTTAACACTGAAGTAGCATTGCTTTACAATTGGGCTGTAAAATGAAGTGAACAGTCAAGATAGTTAGAGATGTCATTAATAAATTCTAATTGCTTCAGCAAAATTTTGGAAATATACACTACACTTCAGCAGCATCACTCCCAAATACAATACACCTTCATAATTTCAATTTGGTTTTCAGCCTCAAAAAGCACATAATGCTAAAACACCTAAATGATAAAACAAAGGCCCTGCTCCTGCAATAAGTTTCTTACAGGTGGACCTCTATGCTTGCGTCAAGCTCATTGAATGATTGGGACCAAAGTGTTGACTTCCAAGTTGCCAGAACGTGCTTGTGTCTAAATACACAACTTTTTAATGTTATTTGTATATTTATTTCCACTCAACACAGCAGGAAGGAAGGCAATTTAATTTCTTTACTTACATGCTGTTGCAGGCGGACCTTGTCCTCTTCCAGCTGTTTGATCTTTGACCTCTCCAGTTCAACTTGATGTGCACATTCTTCTTTGACTCGCCGCACAGAATCCTGCAGTTCTTGAAAGTTTCGTTCGTGCTGTGCTTGCAACTCCCTCTTTACTCTTTGGAGCTTAAAATTAAAACATCTTTGAATGCAGTAATAGATAGGTTTATGATCTTTAGTTGGAAGTCTTCATTACAACCGTTAGTACTAGTTTTAATAAATTCTCATTACATTTGGATCCACTCTTTATGGCTCATATCTATGAAGTATTACTTTCACTTCCTTGATTTCTATATTTCCAATATGGACTACAGTCATCCACCACTTTAAATAATGACCTTCACATTACTACATACTGGCCACAGATCTAACTCTTTTCTAATTCACCTGCCTGTTATGGACCAGAGATATCAACATCTTACTGTCCAAGCATAGTCCACAGATAATGCACTTCCTCAATCCATCATAAGCTGAAGAACAGAGTTTATCCCATCTAGCCTATTATGGTGGAGCAATAACAGTGAGATGAGATTTAAGGTGGAATCGAGATGTTTAGTTCAACAGGTCTCAATCTTCACATCCAGAACTAAATATGGAATATGATCTTTCTTGGATACTTGAATTTTCCAAAAAGGTATGAAGAGCAGTATCAGAGATGGAAGCGACCTCAGGAGGTCATCTAGTCCAACCCCCTGCTCAAAGCAGGACTAATCCCCAATTTTTGCCCTAGATCCCTAAATGGCCCCCTCAAGAACTGAACTCCCAACCCTGGGTTTAGCAGGCCAATGCTCAAACCACTTAGCTATCCCTCCCCCCAAGTTGCTACAGGCTGAATAAAACTCTCTCAAAAAACCTCTTTCTGAAATTATGTACGTGCTAAAGACTTTTTTTAAAAAACCATGTTGCATAGATACTGTTGAACACAACAGCTTCATAGGTTTCAGAGTAGCAGCCGTGTTAGTCTGTATCCGCAAAAAGAACAGGAGTACTTGTGGCACCTTAGACACTAACACATTTATTAGAGCACAAGCTTTCGGGGGCTACAGCTCACTTCATCGGATGCATAGAATGGAACATATAGTAAGAAGATTGTACACACACACACACACACACACAAAGAGAGAGAGAGAGAGAGAAGGTGGAAGTTGCCATACAAACTGTAAGAGGCTAACTAATTAAGATGAGCTATTATCAGTAGGAGAAAAAAACTTTTGTAGTGATAATCAAGATGGCCCGTTTAGACAGTTGACAAGAAGGTGCGAGGATACTTAACATAGGGAAATAGATTCAATATGTGTAATGACCCAGCCACTCCCAGTCTCTTCAAACCCAAGTTAATTGTATCTAGTTTGCATATTAATTCAAGCTCAGCAGTTTCTCGTTGGAGTCTGTTTTTGAAGCTTTTCTGTCACCCTTAAATTGCCACCCTTAAATCTTGTACTGAGTGACCAGAGAGGTTGAAATGTTCTTCTACCGGTTTTTGAATGTTCTGATTCCTGATGTCAGATTTGTGTCCATTTATTCTTTTGTGTAGAGACTGTCCGGTTTGGCCAATGTACATGGCAGAGGGGCACTGCTGGCACATAATGGCATATACAACATTGGTAAATGTGCAGGTGAACGAGCCCCTGATGGCGTGGCTAATGTGATTAGGTCCTATGATGGTGTCACTTGAATAAATATGTGGACAGAGTTGGCAACCGGCTTTGTTGCAAGGATAGGCTCCTGGGTTAGTGTTTTTGTTGTGTGGTGTGTGGTTGCTGGAGAGTATTTGCTTCAGGTTGGGGGGCTGTCTGTAAGCAAGGACTGGTCTGTCTCCCAAGACCTGTGAGAGTGAGGGATCATTTTTCAGGATAGGTTGTAAATCTTTGATGCGCTCGTTTTAGTTGGGGGCTGAAGGGGACAGCTAGTGGTGTTCTGTTATTTTCTTTGTTGGGCCTGTCCTGTAGTAGGGGACTTCTGGGTATTCTTCTAGCTCTGTCAATCTGTTTCTTCACTTCAGCAGGTGGGTATTGAGGTTTTAAGAATGCTTGATAGAGATCTTGGTCTCTATCTGAAGGACTGGCACAAATGCGGTTGTATCTTAGAGCTTGGGTGTAGACAATGGATCGTGTGGTGTGTCCTGGATGGAAGCTGGAGGCATGTAGGTAAGTATAGCGGTCAGAAGGTTTCCGGTATAAGGTGGTGTTTATGTGACCATCGCTTATTAGCACAGTAGTGTCCAGGAAATGGACCGCTTGTGTGGATTGGTCTAGATTGAGGTTGATGGTGGGATGGAAATTGTTGAAATCATGCTGGAATTCCACAAGAGCTTCTTTTCCATGGGTCCAGATGATGAAGATGTCATCAATGTAGCGCAAGTAGAGTAGGAGTGTTAGGGGACGAGAGCTAAGGCAGCGTTGTTCTAAGTCATCCATAAAAATTTTGGCATACTGTGGGGCCATGCAGGTACCCATAGCAGTGCCGCTGGTTTGGAGGTATACATTGTCCCCAAATGTGAAATAGTTATGGGTGAGGACAAAGTCACAAAGGTCAGCCACCACGTTTGCCATGACATTATCGGGGATACTGTTCCTGATAGCTTGTAGTCCATCTTTGTGTGAAACGTTGGTGTAGAGGGCTTCTACATCCATAGTGGCCAGGATGGTGTTTTCTGGAAGATCACCAAAAGATTGTAGTTTCCTCAGGAAGTCAGTGGTGTCTCAAAGATAGCTGGGAGTGCTGGTAGCGTAGGGCCTGAGGAGAGTGTCCACATAGCCAGACAATCCTGCTGTTAGGGTGCCAATGTCTGAGATGATGGGGCGTGCAGGATTTCCAGGTTTATGGATTTTGGGTAGCAAACAGAATACCCCTGGTCAGGGTTCTAGGCATGTGTCTGCACAGATCTGTTCCTGTGCTTTTTCAGGGAGTTTCTTGAGCAGATGGGGTAATTTCTTTTGGTAATCCGCAGTGGGATCAGAAGATAATGGCCTGAGCTAAAAATATTTGTAATTCAAAATTAATAAAAATACTTTCCTCAAGACTGAAATGACCATGGCCAAACTGTAGCCACTGGGTATTTGAATGAAAGCAGAAGGAAATTTGTCAGATATATGACTATTTACACAGCAAGTTACATCTTGGGTATGCAGGGAATCTCAACGCAGGGCAGGGCGTGGACAGAGCCAGGATAGCTCCTGCTTGGAGCCCTCTTATCTCTGTCCACAAACCTCAAAAGAAGTTGATGAAATGGAATGATATTCATATTGGGGGTGATAAATCCCCATATCCACCTACACTGCTAAGAAAATGTCCAGAAAGGGGGCAATAGGGAAGCCTTCCCCACCCCATATCCACAATTAGCTTTCTCCTCCCCTGATGCAGAAGATCCACCTGGATCCAGCAGCATTGTTAGGTGCTGCTGCTCCTCTTTCTCCCTTGTTCTTGGGGCTGCCACCCTAGAAAATATACAGCACGCACATTTTAACTGGTTGCCAGAATTTGGACAATTCAGCCCATCCAGTCCCTGCTTAGCACTCTTGTATGTTAGAGTGGGAACAGGGAGGAGGCGGGGGAGTCTCTTTCTGAAGCTGTTAGAATAGGGGAGTAGGGTTCCTCTCTAAGCAACTTCTCCACCCAGCAACCTTCTGCTCACTTGCCAGCAGGCACACACATCTGGTGGCTCTGATGAGGCTGCTCAGACAACAAAAGGAGCTCTGAGGCAGAAGCAGGAGTCTCTGTAAAAGGGGCAAGAATTAGAGCTGGGGGAAGGCAGACTGCCCTTGCGTGCAGATTAATGCCCTCGTCCCCAACTCAGAACCACTTGTACTAGGATGGGATGGTAACACTTTGGGGTGGTGCCACTCCTGGGTAATGATGATGATGCATACAAAAATGCAGTCCTTATAAGGGGAGGCTGACAAGGGGAGCTATTTGTGGATGTGAGGTCTTGAAGAACTCCTCCCCACTTTAGACCACTACTACAGCCACTGCACAAAAGACACTTAATACCTGTCTCTTTCTGCCTTTTGTCAAGTCTATCCCACATCCATATTCCACACACACCCTCCTTCCCAACTGTTGTCCTTAAACAAACAAAAAAAGGCCACCCAGGAAAACAGCAAACAGAGACTTTGTTAAAGTCAGTTTAGGCACATCTAGGGCATAACCCGCCCACTCACAAAACCTAAAAAGCAAGAAAATTGCAAATCAATAGAGAAACTTTTTTCTGTACCTTTTCACCCATGCATCAAATCACACAGTCAATGAGAGTGTGGCCCCCCACAGAAAAGTGATATCCATTTCTAACCGATGCAGGTATGTAATACACTCACCAAATTCATTTGACTTGCACTGTAATGCAAAACATTAACTATGACCTCAATCTTTCCCCAAGAATATTTCCAGTGTCATCTACAGCCTAGCCAGATATCTTCTCTGCACACATACTACTGTTGCGGATGTCACACAATTCAGATTTCCCATCACCGCAAATGAACAGGTGAATTAGGTGAAAGCAGAGTGTTGCCAAACAGATACCAGAAATAAAACTGCACTATTATCTCTGTCCACAAACTTCAAAAGAAGCTGATGAAATGGAATGATATTCATGTTGGGGGTGATAAGTCCCCATAACCACCCATACTGCTAAGAGAGTCCAGAATGGGGGCCATAGGAAAGCTCAAGAAAAAGTACATATACATGCAGGATTTAAACATTCTCTTTGACATATTGATAAGTATTTTTTACCTCTGATTCCGCATTGACAAGCTGTCGTTCACGCTTCTCTAAATCTGTCAAGGTTTTCTGAAGTTGTTCTTCCAAATTTGTATATTCCGCGACCTAAAAACAAGCACTGATTTCTTGATTTTTTTCTTGTAATAAAATCCCAATTTTAGAGAAGCCCAGAGCTCCAGATATATATACTCCAATATTTATATAACAGAACAATAATGAAACTTAAAACATGCATGTATTAGGATCAGAAATTAGAGATGAACTTCTATACTATATACAAGGCAAGTCAAATCTCCAAATATTAAAGCTAGCTAATACAGAAATTACATGGCATGGCAGAGATCCTTTTTCTCTAATACACTACCTCAGTACCATGATTGGTAGCACAGTGGCCTTTGTTCTAGATGTAGTTTGAAAGAAGGATTTTGTCTGCCGCACATCCCCAGCTATGGTCTTGTTTGAAGTTATCATATTGTAAAAGAATTTGTACGGGTCACTTTCCTTACCTTTTTCTTTACTAATGCTTCTCTTTCTTTATCCCTTTTTTTCCACTCCTCTGCAAGTGCCTGCATGTGAGCCAACTCCTTCTTTTTTAGCTAACAAAAACAAAAAACCACAAACAAAAATACACTTCATCTTTGAAAGTCAATAACATAAAGGCTACAGAAAAAATTAAAATGCACAGCTAGCCAGCTGTGAAGTAATTATTTAGGAGAGTCTTCCTGAAGAATGAGAACAAAATTCTGTTCTCAGATCTACATAGCAGATTTTAGTTAAAATATTCTGGTTTTACACAAGCAGAACTCCTAGGGAAATCTGACCTGTAGAGAGAGCAGGATACTGAACATGCAGGGCTTTTAATAGAAGGATGCCATGAACAATACTTTTTAAAACTATTTAATACATTGAGCCACTCTGCATCTGCTTTAATAGTGTAACACATATAGTGATATTGAAATATCTTTGTACTTTAATAGCATTTAGCAGTACAACATACACACAGTATGATATGCAATAATTATCTTTATATATTTAGTAGGATAAAAAAATTCCTACTTAAATGCAGGGTCCCTTTTTTTTTTTAATTCTTTTAAAAGCAACATGTGATCATTTATAAGAACGATTATCACTATTCTTGAAACAATGCCTATGATATAAATATAATGACTTCATGAACTGAAGGACAGCAATGGACAAGAAATCCTAAGCAGTAGATTTTAACAGAGAATAAAAAATACGCAGGTTGAATAGCGGGAGAAAGTTAGACGATAATACCTAACAGTGGTCATCTTTTCAACTCGAGGGCTTACAGTATTTCATAAAGTTTAAAAACTCAAGAATCTATACATTTTAGTATATCTTTTAGAAATATTCTCAGGGATATATTTGAGGTCAGTGGTTCCCAAACTTTTTCCTCCAATGACCTCCTCGGGGATCACCTCTATTAACATGGCCCCCAGGAATCTACAAGGTAGGCAGTTTGAAAATTAGAAGCACAAAAAATCATGTTTAGACCACCAAAGTGATAGGAGGAGGAGCAAGCAGAGCTACTGAGACTCAGCAGTCAGAGTGGGTGCTGGGTGCCCAATGCCCTTTCCTCCGCCCCTCCGCAGCTAGCACCAAGTGCACCTACCTCCTCAGTGGCTGGCACCAGTGTCCCCTGCCGAGCTGCCTGTGCCCTGTCCTTCCTGCCCCCAGTGGCTGGTCACATGCTCTGAATCGTCCCTGGGCCAGGTGCCTCCACCAGGTGCTACCTACCCAACCCAGGTAGAGAGCCCAATCTTATGCACCATATCAGCCACTCCCCCCACCCATGTTGAGAAATGGTCTGAAGTAAATATGATGAAATTCAGTAAGGACAAATGCAAAGTACTCCACTTAGGAATGAACAGTCAGTTGCACACATGCAAAATGGGGAATGACTGCCTAGGAAGAAATGCTGTGGAAAGGGATCTGGGGGTCATAGTGGACCACAAGCTAAAATGAGTCAACAGAGTAACATTATGGCCAAAAAAAAAAAAAACCCAAACAAACCTGGAATAAATTGCCTAGGGAGGTTGTGGAATCTCCATCACTGAAGATTTTTAAGAGCAGGTTAAACAAACGCCTGTCAGGGATGGTCTAGAGAATACTTAGTCTGCCATGAATGCAGGGGACTGCACCAGATGATCTCTCGAGGTCCCTTCCAGTCCTATGATTCTATGTGCATGGGAGAGGAAACATAGCCAGGGCCCACTCTCGCCTCCATAGATATTGTAGCAGAAGAAAACATTGGAGGGTGGAAACATACATCAGCCCCCTCTCCCCAATACCTTCCTTCTCCCTCCCCCAACATCCCACAAACCCCCTGGTACTCTTTGGGGGCGGGGGGGTCGTGACCCACAGTTTGTGAAATGCTGTTTTAGCTCATAGGGTCATAAAAACCTACTTCAGTCTATTGCTAGGTGATCAAGAAGTAACCTACTACTGACCAGTAAGAAAAGCTCTGTCACATGATCCTGTATCAGCCAACTGAATTGTTTGGGTTTTTTTTTAAACTACGAGTAAAGTAAAATAAAAAAAAGTATGTGTTTAATGATTTTTCCCCATTTTGTTAAATGTCACTAAAGCAGAGATGCAGTCTGAATTTTGTTATAAAAATATAGGTAAAGGAACCTGGTTCTCAAAAATGTCCTCTTGCATTTCCTTCCACATTTCTAACTCAAGTGCTGCTTTGTATTCAAGAGTTTCTCGTGGCTCTGGCTCCGTTTCTGGGACATGATGAGGCTGAGGTGGAGGGATCTGCTGCTGCCCAGCACCTAAACACTGATTATGAAAATAATGCAATTTTACTTATCTCATTAACTTTAATTGAAACTTTAAAGAAAAAGGATTAGGTTAATGTATAATTTACCTGAGAAGAATCCGATACCAGAACTTCATGCATTTTCACAAGCCCATAATCTTCCAGAGTCACAGTGTAAGAAAGTTCTGCTATCCTATTGTTTGCCCTAAAAATTACATAAGAATGATTATTTTTTAATTTTTGTTGGAAGTTGCCAAAAAAACTTACTGTAGTTCATTTACAGCAAAGTGGTGTAGAACAGCAAGGCTAAAAGGTTGAACAAGTTTACAGTGTAGTCTGTTTGAATCTCTTCCAAAGCATAGCATGCTGCATGGGAGTGCTAAAACACTATTAATTTACAGAACTTACAGTAATAAGTACACAATCTATCACTGTTTCAAGAACAGTTAAGACTGTTTGTTGCTCCTTAGAAAAAAATCACGGAAAAAAAGAAAACTTATTACACATAACACTACAAAAGACTTAATCCTTCAACTGGGGCTACAATCTTAAATCTCCAATCTGAAAAATATACTTGATCGAAGTAATCTGCAACTGAATTTACTCCATGAACCCTATATTCAATTGTATGCCTAACTTTTTAAAAATCAATTATAAAAAGTTAACATAACTGGTATACTACTTAGCACAGGGGTGAGCAAACTTTTTGGCCTGAGGGCCACATCGGGTTTCTGAAATTGTATGGAGGGCTGGTTAGGGGAGGCTGTGCCTCCCTAAACAGCCAGGCGTGGCCGGCCCCCGCCCCCTATCCGACCCCCCTGCTTCTTGCCCCTTGATGGTCCCCTGGGAACCCCTGCCCATCCAACCTCATTGTCCCCTGACGGCCCCCTGGGAACCCCTGCCCCATCCATCCACCCTCCCCCGCTTCCTGTCCCCTGATGGCCCCCGGGGACCCCACCCCTGACTTCCCCCTGTCACCCCATCCAACCCCCCCCCTTCCTGACTGCCTCCCCGGGATCTCTGACACCCCAACCCCTATCCACCCCCCCACCCGGCTGGGGGCGTTACAGCCACGCCACTCAGAGCACCAGGACAGGCAGCTGTGCCTCACTACGCTGTGCCTCACTACGCTGCTGCCCAGAGCATTGCGCTGGCAGCGTAGTGAGCGGAGGCTGCGGGGAAGGTGGAACAGCAGGGGAGGGGCCGAAGGCTATCCTCCCAGGCCAGGAGCTCAGGGGCCAGGCAGGAGGGTCCCGCAGTCCAAATGTGGTCTGCGGGCCGTAGTTTGCCCACCTCTGACTTAGCAACATGCCTGAATACTATTCTTTTAGTTAAATTCAATGGGCAGGTGTATTGATTATCTTTTCCACTTTCAACTCTTGACATTTTAACTTAACCATTTTCTCACTAACCGTCCTCTTGTTTCATCAGAGCAGCTACCTCCTCTGAGATAGTGAGAACTATTCCTTCCAAAGCCCCAGTCTCAAATATGTTTTATACAGAATGTATTCACAAGTGAGAAGTCTGCAGGTTCCTAATGCTCACTTTAGAATGGGGAATTATTTCTTCCCCCATCCTATAAAGAAAATCTAAACCCCATCTAGGGAGTCTCATGACAATGCATATCAGTTTCAGTACAATAACAAAGTGTCTTCAATAAGAGATTTACTATTCTAGAAATAAAAAGAGGCCCTTTTTACAATTTGTGAGTACACAGAGAATAAATGATGCCCACTAACCAAGGAGAAAATTTTGCCTGCTCCATCCCTCTGGGTGTGGAAGGCAGTGGAACCAGTGTTTTTTTAACATGAGAAGAGGATGTTTAGATAAGAAAAGCATGCACACAGACACCGTGGACATGAAGGCAACAACCATTAACATCGAGGGCTGTTTTAGTACAGTGTGTGTTTGTGGCCAACAATGCTGATTTGCCATTTGAATCCTGCAGGGAAAGGTGGCATATAAAAGTTATAGAGTCTGCTGAAGGCCTGAATATGTAGTAGTGGTCATGGAGTAACTTGCAAGGGAAGGTTAGAAGAATTTTCCTGACCCTGCATCCTCACAGAATCTCTCTGCTCCCCCACCATGTACAAATGGATCAAATGTTCTGATCCAAGTTCTTCTTTATTCAGCATTGTTTAAAAAGGGATACTGAAGTATTTTTAAAAGGTTTTAAACAGCTATATTCCATAGGCGTAGTTTGGGGAGAGCAGGGGGCATGTTGCCCCTCTCCCATCCCACCTCTGGCAAACTGCAAGCCTTGGGCAGGTGCAGAACTCCCCCTTACCCCGCATGTGGCCCCACTGACCTTACCTGGAGCTGCCCCCAAAAATATAAAACTCCAACTACACCTATGTTATATTCTATTTTCCAAGGGAAAAAGTTAACTACATTTGAGAGTGGAATAAGTAAGCATATATTAAATTAATTTCTCAGAACTGTCTAAACTTCTGATTTTCTGAAAACAAATTCAAAAATATTTTTATTTTGCTAGGTTATATTAAATGTAAGTAGTTTACATAAAAAGATGAGATGTTAAGGTAAATTGTCTCTTTGAACATGATCAAATTAACATGTAGTACTATAATGAATACTTTATGTCAAACGAGAGTGTATCTAAAATTCACTGCACAGTAAAAATACATGCTAATTGCATTTTTGAAAGTGTCATCTATTAGTGATTAAGTTTTGTACAATACTGCCATGTGTTTCATTTTGAACAGAAATTTTCACTCTTGTGGAAAAGTCCATTTGATTCTATAAAGGAAGTCATAATTTAGACCATGATCCTGCAAAAAGCTACACATACGTTTACATTTACAAACTAGGGGTGAAATCCTTGCCTTATTGAAGTTAATGGCATTAACTCCCGTTGATTTCACTGGGACTTTATATAATGTGTAAAGGTTGAGGCCCCTAAATGTGAGAATTTCTAATAAGTTATTGTACTATTAGAAAGTCCTCTAAAGGACACTGTCCAACAAACTCCTGCTGAGTTTCTTATAGATCACAATACTGATTTAGGACACCTAAATGAAACCTCGTGCACTCTGATTCAGGAAAGCACTCAAGCATATAGCTAACTTGCATTGAAGTCAATGGGATTTAAGCACATATTTAAAGTTAAGCATAGGCTTAAGCGCTTTCCTGAATGAAGGCCTTAATGAATGGGTTTTACTTTACTACTCCTTCTCTGTAGTCACCCAAGATTACAAACATATAAAGGTTTGTAAGCTTTGATCATACTAACTCTGAAGTTTCATACTGAGGAAGTGACATTCATTTTGGGCAGCCTCAAGCTGGGAAGTTTTAAAAGAATAATATGTTCCAAAACGAAAAGAGCAATCCAAGATGTATTTATCCTAATTTAAAAACAAACAAACAAACAAAAGTAGGGAAAGAGAAAAAAGCCAACAAACAATTACACCCTATGTTTTGTCAGCTAAGAACAGACCCAGACCTAATAACTTGCATGGAAGGAGGATGCAGCTGTGTTTACAGCTGGATCTGAAAAAACTACATCCAGCTATAGGCTACGTTATTTCCAGGAGGTAAAAGCCACAACATTTTTAAAACATAACTTGTCCAAACAAATAATTAGTGGGAATTTTCAGCTCTGTCACTCTCTTAATGGTGCCTGAAGTTACTGTTGTCCAACTGCCTGTTTCCCAGGCAAAAGAAAAATTTGACTTAATGCAATACTGAGAAACTGTCCATGATTCTCAATATATTTATAGTCTACAGATATTAATAGGGACACTGTCCTAAAATATTTTTATTTTCAAAAATGTCCTTACATGTTACTAACACCACTTCAGATTTATTAAAAAAAGATAAATCTAAATTTACTTTTCACTATTTGTTCTGATTATCTTTGCATTTCTTAACTTGGAAAATGACAGTCAGTCAATTTAAGTTTCAGTTTCTCATACTCTAGTACTATCATTTGTACAGCACCAGAAGGGAATGTTTATTTATATACAAATTACAAGAAATATTTATATTGGCTTTCCAATCAGTTTTGTGAAATCTTGGGGTATATCTACACTACGAAATTAGGTTGAATTTATAGAAGTCGATTTTTAGAAAGCAATTTTATACAGTCGATTGTGTGGGTTCCCACTAAGCGCATTAAGTCGGAGGAGTGCATCCACAGTACCAAGGCTAGCGTCTACTTTTGGAGCGTTGCACTGTGGGTAGTTATCCCACAGTTCCCGCAGTCTCCGCTGCCCATTGGAATTCTGGGTTAAGCTCCCAGTGCCTGCTGGGGCAAAAAACACTGTTGCAGGTGATTTTGGGTACATGTCGTCAGTCGCCCCTCCCTCTGTGAAAACAACAGCAGAAAATCGTTTTGCGCCTTTTTTTCATGTGGGCGCCACACTGCTTTCAGCAGACAGTGCAGTAGGACTGTTAACTGTTGTCATTGAACCACCGCTTCTGCTGCCACTCTACTCTCCTGCTCTTGTCTCAATAGCGAATTTCTCCATGTTGTCTCTCATGGGCTCCCGCTTCAACTCTGCTCTCCTACTCTCATGAATCCACCTCGCAGGTCGTCAGCCACTGCTTCCACTGCCACTCTGCTCTCCTGCTGGTCTCGCAGGGCCGCTTCCGCTGCAACACTGCTCGGCTGCTCTCGTCTCCCCAGAACACGGCAAGCATGCAGCCCACTCAACTGCTGGGTCCTGGCAGCAGACGGTGCAGTAGGTCTGCAAACCACTGTCACTGAATGACTGCTTATGCTGCCACTCTGCACTCCTGCAGATGCCATATCACGGCAAGGATGGAGCCTGCTCAGATCACCATGGCAGTTATGAGCATTGTAAACACCTCGCACATTATCATGCAGTATGTGCAGAATCAGAACCTGCAAAAGCAGGAGGCGGCGGCGATGGCAGTGCGGTGACGAGAGTGATGAAGATAATGGACACAGACTTCTCTCAAAGCACGGGCCCCAGCAATTTGGACATCCTGGTGGCAATGGGGCTGGCTCGTGCCATGGAATGCAGATTCTGGGCCCATGAAACAAGCACAGACTGGTGTGACCGCATAGTGTTGCGGGTCTGGGATGATTCCCAGTGGCTGCGAAACTTTCGCATGCGTAAAGGCACTTTCATGGAACTTTGACTTGCTTTCCCCTGCCCTGAAGCGCAATACCACCAAGATGAGAGCAGCCCTCACAGTTCACAAGCGAGTGGCGATAGCCCTCTGGAAGCTTGCAACGCCAGACAGCTACCGGTCAGCTGGGAATCAATTTGGAGTGGGCAAATCTACTGTGGGGGTTCCCGTGATCCAAGTAGCCAATGCAATCACTGAGCTGCTGCTATCATGGGTAGTGATTCTGGAAAATGTGCAGGTCATAGTGGATGGCTTTGCTGCAATGGGATTCCCTAACTGTGGTGGGGCCATAGATGGAACCCATATCCCTATCTTGGGACCGGACCACCAAGGCAGCCAGTACATAAAGCAAAAGGGTGCTTTTCAACGGTGCTGCAAGCACTGGTGGATCACAAGGGACTTTTCACCAACATCAACGTGGGATGGCTGGGAAAGGTACATGATGTTTGCATCTTCAGGAACTCTGGTCTGTATGAACAGCTGCAGCAATGGACTTACTTTCCAGACCAGAAAATAACTGTTGGGGATGTTGAAATGCCTATAGTTATCCTTGGGGAACCAACCTACCCTTAATGCCATGGCTCATGAAGCCATACACAGGCAGCCTGGACAGTAGTCACGAGCTGTTCAACTATAGGCTGAGTAAGTGCAGAATGGTGGTAGAATGTGCATTTGGACATTTAAAAGCTGGCGCAGTTTACTGACCCGGTTAGACCTCAGCGAAACCAATATTCCCATTGTTATTACTGCTTGCTGTGTGCTCCACAATATCTGTGAGAGTAAGGGGAGACGTTTATGGCAGGGTGGGAAGTTGAGGCAAATCGCCTGGCAGCAGATTACGTGCAGCCAGACACCAGGGCGGTTACAAGAGCACAGCAGGGCATGCTGCACATCAGAGAAGCTTTGAAAACCAGTTTCATGGCTGACCAAGCTATGGTGTGACAGTTCTGTTTCTTTCTCCTTGATGAAAACCCGCTCCCTTGGTTCACTCTACTTCCCTATAAGCCAACCGCCCTCCCCTGCTTTGATCACCACTTGCAGAGGCAATTAAGTCATTGTTGTTTCAAATTCATGCATTCTTCATTAATTCATCACACAAATAGGGGGATAACTGCCAAGGTAGCCCGGGAGGGGTGGTGGAGGAGGGAAGGACAAGGCCACACTGCACTTCAAAACTTATTGAATGCCAGCCTTCTGTTGCTTGGGCAGTCCTCTAGGGTGGAGTGGTTGGGTGCCCGGAGACTCTCCCGCCGCCCGCATTCTTGGGCATCTGGGTGAGGAGACTATGGAACTTGGGGAGGAGGGCGGTTGATTACACAGGGGCTGCAGTGGCAGTCTGTGCCTTTCCTGCAGCTCCACCATACGCTGGAGCATATCAGTTTGATCCTCCAGTAGCCTCAGCATTGCATCCTGCCTCCTTTCATCATGCTGCCACCACCTCTCCTGTTGCTCCAGCCATCTGTCCTCGTGTTCGTTTTGTGCTTTCCTGGACTCTGCCATTGTCTGCCTCCACACATTCTGCTGGGCTCTGTCAGTTTGGGTGGACTGCATGAGCTCAGAGAACATTTCATCGCTAGTGTGTTTTTTCGCCTTCTTATCTGCACTAGCCTCTGGGATGGAGATGCTAGACACAGCGTTGAAACATTTGCAGCTGTGGGAGGAAAAAAAGGGAGAGTAAAACTGAAAAAGACACATTGGCCATTTAAAAGGAGGGGCTGATGTTTTTGGGTTAACATGCAGCACAAACCCAACTAACCCCCCTCCCACACACACACACACACAGACACACACACACTCAATCAATTCTCTGGGATGATCGCTTCACCCCTCCCCCCACCGCATGGCTAACAGTGGGGATAATTTCTTTTCAGCCACAGGCAAACAGCCCAGCAGGAACAGCCACCTCTGATGTCCCTTGAATAAAATTCCCCTATTTCAACCAGTTCACCATGAGTGATATCACTCTCCCGAGGATAACACAGAGAGATAAAGAATGGATGTTGCTTGAATGCCAGCAAACACCTGGACCACATGCTGCCATGCTTTCTTATGCAATGATTCCAGACTACAAGCTACTGGCCTGCCGTGGTAAAAAGTGTCCTACCATTGAGGACGCAATAAGGCTGCCCTCCCCAGAAACCTTTTGCAAAAGCTTTGGGAGTACCTCCAGGACAGCTTCATTGAGATGTCCCTGGAGAACTTCCGCCCCATCCCCAGACATGCTAACAGATTTTTCCAGTAGCTGTACTGGCCGCGAATGCATCCCAAGTCTTCAGGGCAAAGTAATCATTAAACACGCTTGCTTTTAAACGGTTATTATATTTACAAAGGTACACTCACCAGAGCTGCCTTCTCCGCCTTCAGGAGCCCGGCTTGGGAGGGTATTGGATCCAGGGTGATAAACAGTTCCTGGCTGTTGGGGAGAACGGTTTCTCCACTTGCCTGGTGTGCGCTATCATCTTCCTCATCCCCAAAATCCTCATCCCTGTTGGCGTGAGACTTCCCCCTTGCAGGAGTCCACATACAGGGGTGGGGCAGTGGTAGGGGCACCCCCTAGAATTGCAGGCAGCTCATCACAGAAGCGGCATGTCTGGGGCTCTGACCCCGAGCGGGCGTTTGCCTCTTGGGTTTTTTGGTAGGCATGCCAAAGCTCCTTAAGTTTCACGGGGCACTGCTGCGGGTCCCTGTGATAGCCTCTGTCCTTCATACCCTTGGAGATTTTTTCAAATATTTTGGCATTTCATCTTTTGGAATGGAGTTCTGATAGCACAGATTTGTCTCCCCATACAGCGATCAGATCCAGGAGCTCCTGTTCGGTCCATGCTGGAGCTCTTTTGCAATTCTGGGACTCCATGGTCACCTCTGCTGATGATGTCTGCACGGTCACTTGTGCAGATCAGCTTGCCACACTGGCCAAACAGGAAATGAAATTCAAAAGTTTGCAGGGCTTTTCCTGTCTACCTGGGCAGTGCAGCCAAGTTGAGAGTGCTGTCCACAGTGGTCACAATGGAGCACTCTCGGATAGCTCCCGGAGGCCAATACCGTCGAATTGCGTTCACGCTAACCCAAATTTGACCTGGCAATGTAGATTTCAGTGCTAATCCCCTCATCAGGGAAGAGTACAGATGTGGATTTTAAGAGCCCATTAAGTAGACAAAAATGGCTTCGTTGTGTGGAAGGGTGCAGGGTTAAATCGATCTAATGCTGCTAAATTCGACCTAAACTTGTAGTGTAGACTAGGGCTTGGTTTTACAAAAATGTAAGTTGGGGGCCCAATCTGACCTACAAGGATGATAGAATCCCTTCAAAGAGCAGCTCAACTGAATATTTCTTTGGACAGTCATACATTTCTTACCTATTTTCAAATTTTACCAGAAATTTCAGCAATACTTTAAGTTTCTACAGCACTTTGAATATCAAGTTATAGTAGGTACATTTTTCCTATATAGAAATTCTGTAAAGTTGTTAAAACATGGGAAAAAAATCAAACCCAAATACCATGACAGTATGTATTACAGTTATTCATAAAATTCAATGAATGTAAAGTTCTATCCCTTTCAAGCATCTGACCTAATGATTTAAATGTAAGTTAAGAGTAAAAGGTTTTCAAAGTAGGATAAGGGGTAAATAGAGGGAGGAAGGAATTCTTTTATCAGAAGAAAATATTAAACAAATAAAATTAAAAAAGTAAGACATGCTGTAATGCAAACTATATATAAATATATATATATATTTTTTTTTTAAAAAGGTTTTACCCTTGTGCTGCCATAACACCAACTGTTTCACTACAGGTCTGACGCCAACACTGTTCACCATTAGTACCCAAGAATCGGGTTTTTTCCAAGCCCAAAACATTTGAAAGCTGCAGCCTGGCAACTCCCAGAAGTATGTCTTTAGTCATTTTATCTTTGTGCCACAATTCAACCAGCAGTGGTAACCTGAAATACAGAAGAGTATTTTAGTATCAGTAGGCCAGACAAAAAGATAACATTCACCTACATGGAAAAGCAAGAAATAACTTCCCAAACCAATCTAGCTCATTCTTACTACAGCATAAATATACCCTTGATACCTTTCATTCCCACAGGAAAAAGGCTGACTCACAACTCTGCATCTTCTCCTTCATTCCGTCACTTTGGCTAGATCGCTACCCTGTTCCAGTTTCTATACAGAGAACAATCCTGCACTGACATGGTGATGGATTGGATGATCTTATAGGTCTTTTCCATTTCTGAAAATACCAATCATGATTTATTTACTGCATCTACAAAACCTCTCTCCTCTACCCTTCTTTCCAAAATGCCACTTTGTTTTAGGCTTTATGGTGGGAGTATGTGTGAAAGCTATTCTCCACTCTATTCACATGCCTACAAAAAGGGAGCAATGTAGTGGGGAAACATTCCACTACAAACAATTTCTTTTTTTTTTTTTCCTTACAGCAACTATGTTTCACAGGTTATGGCTAGTTTGATTGCCAGACTCCAAGTCCAGCTAGCGTAGGTTACACACCTAGAAAACTTACTATGATTCTGCGAAAGCAAAACTGTTTTTTTTCCAGGCTACATCATGTAGCCTTTACTTTGATAAGAATTTACCCAAACAGATGCTCCAATTGATATCACCACATTTCCTGTTTAAGTAAATGTTCACAAATATGAGTAAAGTTTGAACAATCTGATCTTTATATGCTAGACTATACAGCCTCAAAGGGCCAGAAAAATATCTTAGGTATTCTTGGTTACTAACTGCTGGATTTCTCTTTTACACAAATTATTCTAAGACACTAAATTAAAAAGCTTAGGATTTACAAATATTTTCTATATTAAAAAAACAGTTAAATAATGCTTCGTGTAATAAGATAAAAATACAAGTGCTACCTGAAGAAGGTGTCCTGAAGCTGATGAGGCATAGTTGCAAAATCAAATGCACAATAGGACTGGGGTAGAAAAACTTCCATGTTTTTTCTCACTTCTACAGGAGGGTTTGTCATAATAGGTGCTGCACTACCAAAAAATGGATATGAGTACCTAATGAGAAAATAGAAAAGGCAAATTGAACTCGTCATATTCTTGTAGGCAAGAAAGTCTGGAAAATCATCATCAGTTGATGACGCGAGAAGGTTAGGACCAAATTCTACTTTTGGAATATGCATGTGCAAATGTCAGTTGTACAAGCATATCCAACATCAGAATTTGGCCCTTGATGTTCAGCAGCTCCCATTTATGTTAACAGCAGAGTCAGAGCCAAAGTTTATTGTCATTTGAACACAAGTGCCCTTTATAGTTATTGCTAATCTTCAGGACTATGAAAGTTATATTTAACATTTTAGCCTTCTATAGCATCTAGTTTCTATAAGGGTGTGGGGGAAAAGGAATTTTCATATCTGACTTAGATTGCAGATATCAACAAGTATTTAAATTGGATGTTAGCTACAAACAATTACATTTAAACCCTGAAAACAATAAGCCCTTAAACAAACAAAAAAACCCCACAAGCCAATAAGAAATTTAGATTTCTACTCCATTCCAGATCTGTATTTGAAAAAGCTGCTTAAGCTCCTGCTGCTGATAAATGTAAATACTGCTGTTTAAAAAGTTAGTTTAGACCTTCACTGAAAATGTAACTGATAATGCATATCAACTTGTTAGTTAGAATATTTGTTTGCTCTTTGGGTCTTTGAAGAAAAATCATCTCTGTCGTCAGCACAATTATTTTGGAATATACTAAATAGGAAAAAAATATTCTTTGTCTTAACTACTAAAAGAAATGCTCACATGTGATGCATGACGACAATTTGAGATCTGCTGTACTGGAGTGCATTTTCTCTACCTCTTCTTCCATTTAGAAATTAGGTGGGAAGGTGTGTTCCCTTACAATCCAGAAGATCCCACTCGAGCCTAAAAATGACTTGAACCTAAGAAACAAACAATCTTCCTTTCTTTTCTTAGGGTTGAGTGACAGTCTATATCACATGGTCTGAAATTTTCAAGTGATAGGCACAATAGGAAAATCCAATATAAGTACATACTATGTTTTATACACTACTAGAACTCTCTCAACTTTCATTTGTTATGAGCAACCCTAACTCTTCAAAGTGTTTTGCCCACCACTGAAAGGCTGCTACTTGAGAAGGCATCAGATTGCCTGTGCTACCAATATTCCAAACCGTGTGTAGTTTTTTAAAATGGGGGTGGAAGAGGGACAAAAACAAAAAACAAAACAAAACCCAATACCCTTTCTTACGGTAAGGTCATCAGCTAAAATATTCATACCTTAAAATGCAATTGACTGGAAACCCAACCTCTAGATTGTGAATACTTTGTAAATCTATTGAAAAGCAAAAATGATGCGATGCTGCTGGAACTGCAATTTTTTGCCCCGAAGCAGACTCAGAAGCATTGGACGCAGCTCCGGGGTGGGACTGAGAAACAGGTGCTAGAGCATTCAAGGCTGAAAATACAAATACAAGGTGTTTTATCCTCCATTTTGTCCAAAATAACATTATTTATACACGATACAATGACATGCCTGGCACTTTAAATGGGAATAGACAGGTTGCCACTCTGAAACACTCTACAATCTAAATTACATTAGATGCGAGAAATGGCATTCCAATTTTTAAGTTACTACTTTTCAAGTAGAGAAAACCATTTGGAAAGATAAAATCCCATATGATCATAGCTTTACACTGTGTATGAGAAAGTATATCAAACGGGAGGCTACTTTACCATCCACTTTAAAATGGGCATTCATTACTTATAGCACTGGTAAGTATATTCAATTTGACAAAACAGGTAAAGAAGAGGGTCTTTTGGCACTAATTTTAGAACTCGATGCTGAGATTTTAGGGAGCATCAAAACTTGTAAAGAAACACTATTAAGAGTTTAGTAAGTATGTACAATAAAATAGCATGTTAGCCACATGCAAATTACCAAGGAAAACAGTTGGACAGATTGTAAAAGCTTTCCTTGAAGGGATGAAGTATCAGATAAATAGTCTGGGTAGATCCTTTACTTGGAAAGAAGCAAACTCCCAGGCTTGTCCTGGGTGTGAAATGAAAGTTCTTAGATTAAGTAATAATGCCTCTCTCTTATATAGAACTTTTCATCCTCAGATCTCAAAGCACTTCAGAGAAGTTTTATTTCAATTTTACAGGTGGGAAAACTGAGGCACAGAAAGATTGTGTGTCTTGCCCAAGATCCAGCAGCTGGCCAGCCAGGCCTCCTGAGTTCCAGTCCAGTGCCCTACCATCTACATGCTACCTTTCCAAATGCTTCTCCAGGGAGCTGACAGCAGGTCAAGTTGTGGGTTTGATGAATGAGACTACCAAGGCATGGCTTCTTCAAATCTCAAAAGATATGTTTATTCACTCCTCAACCTATTTTATGATCTAAGATAGCGACAGGGTTATCTTTTATAATTGAAACTAATTTTAATTTGTTACTACAGCATATCCTTAAAACACTGGTTCTTCTGCTTTTGGTCTTTCAAATCTGGTGCAATTTTCTGTCAGATTTTTGAAGATGGGTCTCATACTAATAAAGAGGTAAAATAAAGAAAAACTCATCCATCTTCTGCTAGCTGGTGTTTTATAGCATTAAAAGTAGCAATATAAAAAAGGTACAGGAGAAAGCTAAATATGATGGCTTTCAAAGTATGCTATTCAATATATAGAGGGATCCACTGAAAACAGTTTGAGGGCAGTTAAAAAAAAAATCTAGTATTTTACCCTTTATTGAAAAGATTCATTAATTGCATTATGTAGCCAAAATTACCGGACAGGAATCAGAGGTCATGACACACATTACAAATCTGTAGCAACTTACAATTTTAAAGAATGAATCTAAGCAAAAAAGTTGACATTTTCAGGGGTATATGGAAACAAATATGTCTATTTTCAGTTTTTAAACAGAGTTGCATTGATTAGAGTTTTCTGTGACTGAACATTAGTGAGCATTACATGAATTTTGCAGCTCTGACTGTAAAGGTGACTTTGCTCTGCTCTGAGATTTGAAAACTGTTAGCCCTTCACTCTTGTTTGTTAACTTCTTTGCAAGATTCAACCATCAGCTCTGAAAGATAATTGTGAAATGACTTAGGAATAAACTACTTCCACCCTCGCAAAAATGTCTATTATAAAAAACAAAAAAAACACCAGCCAGCAAATACAACCCTGCAGTTTCCCTCATAACTATAGATTGACTCCTGTGCTCATGATTTTTTCCCCTTTTATGTTTCACATTAAGGGCCCAATCCTGCTCACTTTTCTTAGAGAAACTCTATTAACGATTAAAGGGCTATTGCCTGAATAAAGGGAGCAGAATCGAGACCCAGAGTTTCCCCCCTGTAGTATAGTATAGGACCATTCCCAGAAAGCCAAGCAACAAGAAGCCATTTAGCAAATAAACTTGAGTCCTTGTTGATTCCACTGTCTTGGGATGTTTCGCCAATCATATTGCTTGACTAATATGCCTCTTTGGACTCTTTAATAATAGTCAACAGACAGTGTCACTATCTCTTCTGGGCTTTGTTCTTTGATTTTTATTTTATTAAATACAAATATCCCTGTTGGATCACCCCACCCACACCCTTGTTGGGACTCCTTTGTCTATGTTTTTATGCTATCGCTGACTGTTTGGGCAATATCAAAAATGCTTTATGTTTGTGGTACTTGGTATTGTCCAGATAATCTACAGACAAATTAATGTACATTTATAGTCATAGATGTGTTCTCAGACACCAAGTGGCCTACAATTGGGAAAGTAATTACTCACTGAGCTGGTCAAAAAAAAAAAAAAGAGTCATGAACATTGTGTTTCCATTTTTGTCCAAATTTCAAAGAATTCCAACCAGCTTTAGAACACGTATAAAAGCAAATGTCCATATTGTTTTGTTACAATAAGGTCTTATTATTTTGCACCAGGGACTGGGGAAAAGTGATGTGAGTTAGTGAGTGAGAAAATAAAAATCAAGAACCGTACCTATTAAAAAATGTATTTTTTTCCCCCTTCATTTGTTTTGTCCGATGTAGTTTAGGTTATTTTATCTAGTAAAATAACTCAATTCATTCTCGTTGATTCCCTGATAAAAACTATGTAAAACCAGAGTTAAGGATGAGTACACATCAGTAACTTAAGAGTAAAACAAATTGCAGGGATGTTGAATTACCTCAAAATCAAGCATTGCAAACCCAGGTAATTCAGAGTTAAGATTAACTCAAAAGAAATCTAGATATATTCAAGTATAGAAATGCATAATTAAGGCACCCAATCCACCTTCATTCTACCCTGCAGTGACTGGATGCAATAACCACACAGTTATGATTAGTGTACAATAATGATTGTAGTTACTGATGACAAGAAAACTGATTTTTAAAAGACAATAGGTTTTTCTTCTTCTTCCCACTCCCTCCACACACAGTAGAAAATGGGAAAATTCAACTCAACCTTAGCCAAGGAACCAAGACTGGGGCTTCCATAATGGTCAATATTTAGCAAAAATCAATTAAATCTAATCCCTCTTAATAGAACTTCAGGGTTAAATATCCTACGCTCTTCCTCTCCTTCCCCATTTAATGTATTTTTTCACATCAGACCTTTTCACCTACTCTTCAAACAAATTCAAGAGAGTATCTTAAAAGATTTTTATCTAAAATCTCTAATCCATCAATTCCCAAATTCAGAGAAAGGTCTTTAGATATTTGTGGCATTGCTGGTCTAACTGCTGTCCATGGACCACTAGTGGTCTACAGTGCACTGGTTACTTGGGGCTGGCTCTTCTACTTATTTTCAGCTGCTAACACACATTAAAAAGGCAGCTACAATACATTAACTACTCTAATATTTTTTTTCCACATAAGCAATTCTTATTTGCCACAAGGATATAGAATCATAGAATATTCGGGTTGGAAGAGACCTCAGAAGGTCATCTAGTCTAATTCCCTGCTCAAAGCAGAGCCAACACTAACTAAATCATCCCAGCCAGGGGTTTGTCAAGCCAGGCCTTAAAAACCTCTAAGGATGGAGATTCCACCACTTCCTTAGGTAACCCATTCCAGTGCTTCACCACCCTCCTAGTGAAACAGTGTTTCTTAATATCCAACCTAGACCTCCCCCACTGCAACTTGAGACCATTGCTTCTTGTTCTGTCATCTGCCACCACTGAGAAAAAGCCTAGCTCCATTCTCTTTGGAACCCCCGTTCAGTTAGTTGAAGGCTGCTATCAAATCCCCCCTCACTCTTCTCTTCTGCAGACTAAATAACCCCAGTTCCCTCAGCCTCTCCTTGTAAGTCATGTGCCCCAGCCCACTAATCATTTTCATTGCCCTCCACTGGGTTCTCTCCAATTTGTCCACATCCCTTTTGTAGTGGGGGGACCAAAACTGGACACAATACTCCAGGTGGGGCCTCACCAGTGCCGAATAGAGGGGAATAGTCATTTCCCTTGATCTGCTAGCAATGCTCCTATTAATACAGCCCAATATGCCGTTGGCCTTCTTGGCAACAAGGGCACACTGTTGACTCATATCCAGCTTCTCATCCACTGTAATCCCCAGGTCCTTTTCTGCAGAACTGCTGCTTAGCCACTCGGTCCCTAGTCTGTAGCAGTGCATTGGATTCTTCCTTCCTAAGTGAAGGACTCTGCACTTGTCCTTGTTGAACCTCATCAGATTTCTTTTGGCCCAATCCTCTACTTTGTTTAGGTCCCTCTGGACCCTATCCCTACCCTCCAGCATATCTACCTCTCCCCCATCTACCCAGCTTAGTGTCATCTGCGAACTTGCTGAGAGTGCAATTCATCCCATCATCCAGATCATTAATAAAGATGTTGAACAAAACCTGCCCCAGGACCAACCCCTGGGGCACTCCGCTTGATACCGGCTGCCAACTAGACATCAAGCCATTGATCACCACCCATTGAGCCTGACAATCTAGCCAGCTTTCTATCCACCTTATAGTCCATTCATCTAATCCATACTTCTTTAACTTGCTGGCAAGAATACTGTGGGAGACCGTATCAAAAGCTTTGCTAAAGTCAAGATGTGTCACATCCACCACTTCCCCCATATCCACAGAGCCAGTAATCTCATCATAGAAGGCAATCAGGTTGGTCAGGCATGACTTGCCCTTGTTGAATCCATGTTGACTGTTCCTGATCCACCTTCCTCTCCTCCAGCATTGATTCCTTGAGGACCTGCTCCATGATTTTTTCAGGGACTGACGTGAGGCTCACTGGTCTGCAGTTCCCTGGGTTCTCTTTCTTCAATATGGGCACTATATTTGCCTTTTTCCAATTGTCTGGGACCTCCCCTGATCACCACAAATTTTCAAAGATAATGGCCAATGGCTCTGCAATCACATCAGCCAACTCCCTAAGCACCCTTGGATGCTTTAGATCTGGACCCATGGACTTGTGCATGTCCAGCTTTTCTAAACAGTCCTTAACCTGTTCTTTCACCACTGAGGGCTGCTCACCGCCTCCTCATACTGTGTTGCCCAGTGCAGAAGTCTGGGAGCTGACCTTGTCTGTGAAGGCCGAGGCAAAAAAAAAAAAAAAAAAGCATTGAGTACTTCCGCTTTTTCTACATCATCTGTCACTATGTTGCCTCCCTCATTCAGTAAGGGTCCCACACGTCCCCTGACCTTCTTCTCGTTGCTAACATACCTGTAGAAACCCTTCTTGTTACCCTTCACATCCCTTGCTAGCTGCAACTCCAATCGTGCCTTGGCCTTCCTGATTACACCCCGGCATGCTCTAGCAATATTTTTATACAATCACAAATGGGAGAGGATGAGTCCAGGAGGTAATCTGTGTGTTGTGCTATGAAAACATTTAAGAATAGTTGGTTTATGCCGATCAATATTCATAATTATAAATCACCTACCTTTTTTGTTTAGTTTTGTGCCCCTGTCATATTGAAGACTTTCTACTTCGCTCTCTGTTGCTTCATCTTTTGTGGGAGGAGAATGGCCATTCTGAAGTGGGGCAGAAGGGGCGCTCTGAGATCTTTGCTCTGGGCTCTTTGTTTTATCCCGTGTGGGAGACAAAACTCTTTTCTGCGAGTGTTCTGGCTCAGTCTGAAGGTCTAAGTGGATCAATGACTGAACAAAATACAAATTTTCTTATTAATCATAGTTCGCACTGAAAAACTCTGTACTATATTTACAGAATTTAAGATTACTCTTATGGCATGGAAAACAGAGATGGAGCTGTAAAAAGAGTAACAAATATACTGTAGCTTGTTCTTTCAGGCTTTTCTTTTCATGATTTAAAATGTAAAATCTGATTCAACAAAGTCACTTATTTTTTATCTTTTAGAACAGTAGCTGAATCACAATCTAAATGAGTGGATTGTACCTGGGTATTTATGCCTTCCTTTTGTAGGGTTACTGATATCCCAACAGTAGGAGCCATATCTAAGGCCAATGGTGGCAATTTTTGCTTGGCTCTATTTGGTGGGACAAGGCTGAATGCCCCTTCAACTGCCACAGGGTGCTGATCAATCTCCACATTTCCTTTCTTCAGCAATCCAGTTAGTGGTATTTCAGTGCTTCCAAGAGACTGGTCCCCACAGCAAAGATGGATCTATTATAAAAAGAAGTGCTCAGAAAATAACTTTGAGATATGTATTTATATCTCCCACTGCCAATGTCTGAAACTGAACCTCTTTCTAAAAAGGAGTGAAGAAAAAAAAAGATTAAGAGTGAGATCCAGCCCCCTCCAGTCTCTTTACGCTGAGTAAAGGGCTGGAGTGGTGTAAATAGACCCTAAAATCTCTGTATCAACCTGGGCAAGGGTTCTCTCAGAGCAGGCACTGTAGTAGATAGCCAAGATACACAATTATCTACACCACAGTGCCATACGCTATGTCTACACTGGCAAGTGAAAGATATAACTTGTGTCATTCAGAGGTGTTAAAAAAAACCAAACAAACAACAAAACAAATAAAACCCCACACCCCCGAAAGACAAAAGGTTTGCCGATGACAAGTGCCAGCATGAACAGCGCTTTGTCGGCAGGAGATGGAGGTGGAAGTTTTTTGTTGGCAGGAGAGCCAACGAACAGTGGCTACAGTGTGCGCCTTTTAGCAGTACGGCTGTAGCAGCACAGCTGTGTCACTAAAAGCTGCGTTGTGTAGACATAGCCATATACAAAGGCAAAAAGGTATGTTGAAGTACGTGGATGCATCCACATACTTCAAGTATCATCCTAACAATAAAGACTTTATGAACTACCAGGGGAAGTCTAGTGCTCTTTAATTCCTGGCTTAGGGTTATTATTCTGTGCTCAAATATGTGCACACAACTCTTGTTGATTTCAAGACGACTTTGCTGCTTTGCACACCCGAGTAAAGTCTGGTCCTAAGAAGTGCATATAAGCATATCTAGTCTCACAACATGAGCTCCTTTTTAATGTATACACCAAACAAAAGTTTCCCTGGAAAAAACAGCAGCTATTCTTTCTTGTCTTTGTTAAACCCTATCAATAAATCTGATCTTCCTTAACAATAAATATGCCTTTGTAGCAAATGATGAAGGCCTTGAATGGTGCAAAGCACTCTGACATCCATTCAGCAAAGCACACAAGTATGTGCTTAACTTTAAGCAGATGAATTGTTCCATTCATACCAATGGAGTGACACCAATACAGACCAGATGAGGATCCAGCCCACTATGCTTATTTCAAAGTTTTTACAATAAGCATTAGTTCTTTTAAAATGATAAAGAAAAAAGATACGAAGTATTTTGTATGTCTGGCTTTTTTTTTTTTCCAAGGCAGGAAGTCATCAAGGTTAAATTCTAATATGCCAGCTCAGCACAGTCTTATCTACAGAAATATAAATTTAAAGACTCTTTGTAAACCAAATACTATTCAATTGTGAAATGCAACAATCCGAAATAATTTTAGGTACAGAGTAATATTATTTAAACCAATTAAAATGGTTTAAAATATAAAACTAAAAAAAAATACTGTATAGTTCAGTAGAGAAGATGTACAACAGGAAAAAAACCTATAAAATCAGCTCTACGCTTCACATTTAAAGAACAGACTACTAAAAAGGACAAAATGTGTTATGTCTGCTATGTGACTCTCTAATCAATTGTCTCACTTAGGACCACTCCTACTTCCATTTGCCAATTTTTCTATTGACTTTGACGGGAGCAGAATAAAGCTCTAAGAGGGGTTTTTAAATATTACGCAATAAGCTTAAAAATAACAAGACAAAAGATTAGCAATCTATATAACATTATTGATTTCGAAGTCTACTTCATTTAAGTTCTAGACTGGCAAGTTTAGATCTGAACAGAATTATACTTAATATAGGTTACCATAGGCGAGAAGAAACTATTTACCTGTATTTTTGGCTGTGCAGAAAAATAAACTTGAAGGACTTCAACAGTACTGCGTATTCGAACGGATGCTCTCTCTGGCTCAAAGTTTGGATTGATTAAATCAGTGAAGGGTTCATTTGTTACATCATTTCCCAGTAACGAATAATAAAAGAAAAACTCAGGCTGTCGTTCTGGAAGTTTCATTGTACTAGGAATTAACTAAGTGTGGGGAAGAAAAATCAATTAATATATATATATTTTTTAAACACAAATAATTACAGCTGCCTTCAAGCATCTGGTTAGAGTTATAAATACTGTAGCTAAAACTGTCTCAAACTCCAGAAGACCAAACTAACCTAAATCCCAGACTGCAAAAATGTTTTAAAATATATGTATACATGGAGAGTCAGTATTTCCATATTAATGGCCAGATTCTGCCACTCTTCCTCATGCTAAGTGGTACTTTACTCCAGATGCAATCTGAAAGACTTCAATGGGACTACTTGTGGGGTAGCTTTAATTTGTTTTGGGGCTGTCAATTAATCACAGTTAACTCACACGATTAGCTCAAAAAAATTAATAGTGATTAATTGCATATGTAAAATCACACTGTTAGTAGAATATCAATTGAAATTTATTAAATATTTTTGGATATTTTTCTACATTTTAAAATATATTTATTTCAATACAGAATACAAAGTGTACAGTGCTCACTTTATATTTTTTACAAATATTTGCATTGTAAAAACAATTAACAAAAGAAACAGTATTTCAGTTCACCTCACACACGTACTGTAATGCAATCTCTTCATTGTGATAGAGGAACTTACAAATGTAGATTTTTTGTTACATAACTGCACTCAAAAATAAAACAATGCAAAACTATAAATCCACTCAGTCCTACTTCTCGTTCAGCCAATCGCTAAGACAAAGAAGTTTGTTTACATTTACAAGAGATAATGCTGCCCTCTTCTTATTTACAAGGTCACCAGAAAGTGAGAACAGGAGTTTGCATGGAACTTTTGTAGCTGACATTGCAAGGTATTTACATGCCAGATGCGCTAAAGATTTATATGCTCCTTCATGCTTCAGCCACCATTCCAAACGACATGGTTCCATGCGGATGAAGCTTATTAAAAAAAAAAAAATGCATTCATTAAAATTTGTGACTGAACTCCTTGGGGGAAGAATTGTGTATCTCCAGCTCTATTTTACCCACATTCTCCCATATATTTCATGTTATAGTAGTCTCGAATGATGATTCGGCACACGTTCATTTTAAGAACACTACAGATTTGACAAAACGTAAAGAAGGTACGTGAGATTTCTAAAGATCGCTACAACACTCGACCCAAGAGTTAAGAATCTGAAGTGCCTTCCAATGTCTGAGAGGGATGAGGTGTGGAGCATGCTTTCAGAAGTCTTAAAAGAGCAACACTCCGATGTGGAAACTACCAAAAAAGAAAAATCAACCTTCTGCTGGTGGCATCTGACTCAGATGATGAAAATGAACATGCATCAGTCTGCACTGCTTTGGATTGTTATCGAGCAGAACCTGTCGTAAGTATGGATGCACGTCCTCTAGAATGGTGGTTGAAGCATTAACATACAAATCTTTAGCACATCTGGCACGTAAATATCTTGCGATGCTGGCTACAGTAGTGCCGTGCGAACACCTGTTCTCACTGGAGGTGACATTGTGAACAAGAAGCTGGCAGCATTATCTCCTGCAATTGTAAACAAACTTGTTTGTCTGAGTGACTGGCTGAAGAAATAGGACTGAGTGGATTTGTAGGCTCTAAAGTTCTGCATTGTTTTAGAGTTTTGAATGCAGGTTTTTGTTTTTTTTTTTACACTCATAATTTCTACATTTGTAAGTTCAACTTTTATGATAAAGAGAATCCACTACAGTACTTGCATATTAGGTGAATTGAGAAATGCTCTTTTGTTTTTTACAGTGCAAATATTTGTAATAGAAAATATAAAGTGAACACTGTACACTTTGTATTCTGTGTTATAACTGAAATTAGTATATTTGAAAATGTAGAAAACATCAATACTTAAATAAATGGTATTCTATTATTGTTTAACAGAGCAATTAATCGTGATTAATTTTTTTAATCACTTGACAGTCCTAATTCGTATTACACATTCGTGCCTAGAGGACCCAACTTAAATCAAGGCCCCAAACACAATAGAAACTGTACAAACACATAGTAAGAGAGTCAAGATTCTCAGCACTTTGGAAACAATCAAACAAGGGAGGTCAGAAAGACAGATGTGTAATGACTTGCCCAAAGTCACACAAGTCAATGGTAGAGATGGAAATAGAACCCAGGTCTCCTGATTCCCATTTCAGTGCCCCAGCGACTAGATCATACTGTAGTATTAGGATTTTATGGTTGTATTTCATATCATTTAGAATGAAAGATAAAGAATAATAATGTAGCATGTATTAAATGTATTGATGTAGGATACGATTTGATTGTATTCTGCCAGCCACCCTTTCTGAAAGCAGAAAGGAATGGCCTCATGTGCCATTGGTAAAGATGCATCTGCCAGAACCTTGTGTCTGAAGCGGATTTCAAGGCAGTAATAGACCTTTAGAAGGTTTATTGTTGTAGGTTTAAAATTAGTATTTTGAAATAAGTAAAAGAATGCAATGATTGTTTTCTCCTGCATTGCAATTTGATGTTCCTGTTCAAATGTTCTCTGTAAATCAATCCTGCTTTGTGTGTGAATGAGGAACATGTGTATTAGAAGATAAGTGTGATGACCATCACCAGACCAGATGTTCTAGGGAGGACAGATGTAAAGGCGCCAGAAGATTGCAACATGCCCCTATTGAGATGTCAAAGGAGGGCAGATTGATGACCCTAAAGATGAGGCAAGCACTTATCGGGACAAGATAGCTGTGATCAAAACCAGCATGGGGTATCTCCCCAAGAGACCAGTGAAGTGAAGTGAAGTGAAGTGAAGTGAAGTGAAGTGAAGTGAAGTGAAGAAAGAAAGAGCAATTTAAGAAAACAAGCACTCATCAAATGGCAATTGATTGCAGCGTGACTGTGCAAAACTCATTGGTCCCAATGAAGGAAGATCACTGTATAAACAGGGTGCTTTGCCATGAAATTTTGGGTTCATCCTGCCAAGACTTCCCTGGAGCATCATGTCGCGACCAACACAACCCGGCTCCTCCCTACCAGCGATCAACCTAGCTGGCCACTTGGTTGCTCCGGACTGGTAACTATAACATCGACTGGTGGGACAGAGAGACAGAGTGCGTGTGTGCACGCTAATTGTTGCATCTCCAATAAACAGTGTGTTGCCTTTTCCCCTGAAATAGATCCTGTATGCTTCTTATAAAGCATAACAATACCACCTTCAAATAAGGTACTCAATGTAAAAGTAGCAAAATCTGGTCCTATGATTGCAACCAGTTTCCATTATAAAGCTCTAATTTTGTTTCCCTATGATTTTGGCATGGAAAATTGCCAAATTTACTTAAGGAAAAGAAGACTATTTCTGTAAGGTTTGAAGAAAGTTCAAATAACGTGAGTTACAGATGATTTAAAAAACTATGCTGACTTTGAAAGTATTACTTATGTTTAGCAATTATTTGTGCCTTGTAATTCAAAAAGCAGCTTGTTGTGAACCCTCCACATTTTCCATTTGTTAAATCTCTCTAAATTTATTTATGTCTATATTTGAAGAAATAGGTTGCATTTAAAGTTATTGTTTGGATAGTTTTGAGCCCATTTACTGTGTTAAAGAGAGCATGTTATCCTTTCTGGGCTGGCTGCATCTTAGAAGGAACTCAGGGGTATTTCTACAGAAAACAGAGCTTCCTTCAGCTCAAATGGCAGAGATCTCCGTTTTTGAAGATGAAGGACCAAAAGTTTTCAAGCTTCAGCTAAGTAAGTGTGTAACATTTTATTAGGGAGAAGGGAGAATTTCTCCACATTTAAACTTGCAACTACAGTTCCATGATTAGGTTGATTTGATTGCTTGTAATTCTAAATTTAATTACACAAAGAAAAAAAATTTAAAAACCCAACAACTTGGCAATTTCCAAATAAAAAACCAAAACCCACTATTTTAGAAATCAGTTAAGGTTGCTGAGTGACGACAACGTACTTTTAATGTACCTATCTCATCACTAACAAACCCAAATGCTTGAAGACAATAAATGAATGGTTTGACATCCTAAATCTTACACTGTCCACATAATAAAATTATTGTTACCAAGTATAAAGTAATGCATAATTTTTCAAAATAAACTTTAAATCTAGCCCAAAATGAATACTATTCTTTCACCAGAAGAAGATTTAAAAGATAAATACAGGAAATACAAGAAATGGGAAAACAATAGCAAAACCATTACTTTTTCACATACTATAAAGTTTTATTGGCATAATGGTCTTAAAGGTGAATAATCATTACCTGTTCCAGCTGCGTGGCAAATGCTATAGTCACAGACAAAACAAAGTATTCTCTGCAATATTCTGGTGGTCCAATTTGATGATAGCCTTCTTCCTCATTCAGGACTGCTAAAATACTTTTAGGATCTAGCCCAGAAAGCAGAGCAGGTACTTTAAGAGAAGAGAATTGAATTTATATTGTTATGTTCTTCTAGATTTCCAGATTTGTGTATTTCATCTGTTCTAAAAAAAACCAAACCAAACCAAAAAAACCCCACACAACTGAAAAACACCCCTCCCCAAAATTACATCATGGAGCATCAGACTGCTATCCACCTGGGCCACCAGCAGAGTTGGAACCTTTAGATCCATCACACAGACACCAACTGCTTGAGCTAACAACGTAACTAATCATGTATCAGACTGGCATCTTCTATGTGGACCAGAATATTTTACCAGTGGGTAAAGCAATTGAGAGACTCGGATGACTTGGAAATCCTAGGCTCTGGAGGGGAGTGTGCTCTAGCAGACACCTATTCACATGCCCATTCCCCACCCCAACCCCCAAGCATGACTCCTTCTGCCATTTCCTCCAAATTGTCCCTGTCTCCTCCCCATCTCCTTCCTGTTCCTGGCTCTTCCAGACCACTCCCATTCTCTCACCTAGCTAGTCTGTCTCCACTCCAAGTTCCTCATTTGAATTCTAGTCTTCTTCTCCAAGCAAACCCTAGTCTCACCCCTCTACATACACAGCCTCCAGTTGCCCCCCCGCCCACTATATTCTCCATCTTCATTGATATCCAGTGCCCACTTCCCTCCTGGCTCCTAGTCGGAGTCTCCTTCCCCAGCCACTCCAGGTTCTCCTCCTGCACCACAGTTCCTCTTTAGATCTGTAGCCCTTCACCCTACTGTGGTCTTGAGAAGAGAGAGAAGGACCGGGCCCTTCTATTATTTCCCAGTGCCTCCACCCAGAACACAAGTGGAGGTCATGCCTGGACAGGGTGGTGCGGGGAAGAGGAATAAAACGGGGTTTCTCCATCTCTCCTTCCTGACCAACTGGCTTTGAAGGAAAAGAGAAATGATTCTTTCATTGTGCCACCTCTTTTCTATATTTAAAGATCTAAAGGACAAGCAGCAGCCATTCTGCTGAGGTAAATGCCCCATCCTCCCAATTTGACTGGTGTTTCCAAGATTTGTAGTCTGATCAGATCACTGTTTTTTGGGGTCAGGAAGGAAAATTTTCCTTTGGGGAAATAAGAGCAGAATGTCCGATAGTTTTTCCATCTTCCTCACAGCATCATGGAGGCCCGATTTTAAGTTAATAAGGAGTGAAGAATTAAAAGATGAAATTTTCATCTTAAGTAAAGCCCATAATTTGTCACAATTTGTGGGTGAGAGCTCAATATCCCAGAGACAAACTTGAGTAGGAGACGTAGGAGATACCTGGTGGTGCCTATTAGCCTACAGGAAACAGGGAAGACCTTGAGTCTTCACAAACTTAGGTAACCTTTCACATATGCCCTTATTCCTCCTTCCAGGGAAGGGTGAAAGAATTTAGAGGAGTGAGTTAGGCTGAAGGGAGCCAACCCTGAATATAGGTTATTTAACGTGATGCCATTTAACACTGCATTGAACTGTCTTGTTGTGACAGTTCTCAGGGAACCCAGGACTGACAGTCACCTTGTTCCCCAGCTACCATATGAGACTCCCTCTTCTGAAGGCAGGGGTGTCAGTTCCCTAACACCACATTTCAGCCACTCAGGTCTGGGCTATGCCAGCCCTAGCTTCCCCTTTCAGATTAACAATAGGTGTATCCCAATTCCTGAATCATTCCCCTGTGATATCCAGCCCCTGGCTACTCATAGATATTCCAGACCCTCTGCACCCAAAGACGCACCCCAGTTTTACCTTAAACCACTGCTCCTGTAAACCACACAGAGCTTGTGAGCAATTATAATAAAACAAAAGTAGTTTTCAAACAATAAAGACCGAACTAGAAATAAAAAAAAAAAAAAGTGGTGAAAAAAAATGGTTACAATTTAAAAAAAAAAAAAAAAAGAAAGAAGGATGAAGCATGAACCTGGATCTACACTTATCAATAGATACCTTTCTTATCTAAGAAAGTCGATTTTCCTCCCCTCCCACCAAAACTCAGTCTGTTGCAGAACTGGCTGTTTTCTCTAGAACCAGGATCCAAATGTTTATGAGGGGTTTCCTCAATGAATGGATGCAGTGTCCTTCCCCACACTATATTATCCTGAAAAGTGTGTTTGGTTTCTATTCACAGATAGGGCGAAACCCTGCCGAGCTGTAAAGTTTCTTTTTTACTTTTAAGTGGTTTTGATTGTTTCTTGTTGCCTCTCCTGGTTTCCCATTCAAAAGTTTTAGGCTATGTCTACACTGGCAATTGAACGACAAAAAAAAACACCCAAACAAAAAAAAAAACCACCCTAAAAGACAAACTTTTTGCTGCAACAAGTGCCAGCGTGAACAGCGTTGTCAGCAGGAGCACTCGCCTGCCAACAACGTGAACACCACTCATTGGAGGCAGAAGTCTTTTGTTGTCGGCAGGAGAGCCGACAAACAGCAGCTACACTGCGCAACTTTTAGTGGCATGGCTGTGGCGATACAGCCATGTTGCTAAAAGCTGTGTAGTGTAGAGGTAGCCTTCATATTATGCAGGGCTAAACAACCTAGCCCTTCTACTGCATCATTGGCCAATCAAGGCAGAGTGACAACTCCCCCTTGCCCATATGGGCCATCACCAAGACATTGTCTTCTTGTGACCAATTTCTACTCCAAGTCCATCAAGCATACTTTCAGTATATTATTCCTTAAACATTACCCATGCATATATTTCACAATGATTATGACTCTTGACAAGTTATCAGCGTTTGGAGATATATTACATGTTACTCTCTATAGATAACTAGTGAGTTTGTCAGATCTGGTGCAAGAGATATTTACAAAGAAAGAGGATCCTTTGCCAAGGGGTCTGTGTGTCACACTGGTTTTGGAGCAGGAGAACAGCTCTCTCCCGTCAAACTAAACATTAATAAAGTTTGCACCTTCTGCTTTAAAAATCCATCCCTGTATCTGTATTTTATTTTCCTGCGTGCCCTGATCAGCTCTTACCCCTGTTTTCTACTACCTCTTTTCTGGACTACTTGATTTCAGTACTTTATGATCTTAAGTACAAACTATCAAAACTACATTCTGTCAAAGAAATAAGCAGCTTGTTTGTTTTTAAAAGACAGAAACCTCACACCCATCCTATTACAATAAGCAAACAAGCACACCCGCTTTATTGGATCCTGATATGATTGGATAGCCATTATAAAATAACCCTTGCACTCAATGCTTACATTTATATGTACTATATGCACTGTAATAGGTTGTAAATATTTTGTATAAAAATACTATTAAAGTAAAATGCACTTGTGTCCCAAAACAATCATTTGCAATCAACTGTATGCTCTTCAGACAGAAAAACACAACTTTTCTGAATAAAATGTAACTAAAGTGTTTATTATGCTACTAACCTTTCCCTTCTCTAGGAGGTGCTTCTTTTGCTTTAAAGCCATCCACTGGTGCTTTTGTATCAGTTTCCAACACTAGACTTATCTGTATCTCAGATTTAAATTTAGTATATTTGTTGCTGAGCAAAGGATACCATTTTGGTGCCTGCAGAATTAAAAAAAAAATTATATATATATATATATATATATGGATAAAGTATGTTCCAAAAAGAAGAAGAGAATGGCAAAGGCATATAATGTGGTTACAGGATGAAATAACTCTGCTACAGCCTAATTGCCAAAAGATGTAAGATGTGCTTCAGTGCTTATTTTCAAAATATCAGACTGATTCTCTGTCACATTCTACCGTAATAGGAGAAATTTTGTTATACCAAATTTCTTAGGTAGATTGATGTGGACCAAACCTTTCTGCCTAACAGTCAAGATGTCTAACAACAATGCCCCGATAGGCTGCTTCCCATGCACTTCCAAAGGCTAAGATGGAGCGAAACCACAAATTACAGCAAGATCACAGTTTTAGGGGACCCCGGGGCAAAATCTGAAACTGAATCTCTCCCTCCCCACCTGAGATCTGGGGTAGGATGGCAGGGAGCTAGCTTGCCCCACTCGCTCTGCAGAGGCGCCTCCTGTCCCACAAGGCTGGGCATGGTTCCCTGCTCTATATGTCGTGACCTGGCACATGGGATCACTGCTCACTCAAATTTTCCCCAACGACCCTTCCATCATGACAGAGGAGTAGCCGGGCCAAACCTAAGTGGCACTATGACCCTGTGTGCCAGGTCACAATGCTATGTGCTCAAATTCCACTGGTTTGGGAGCCCTCTCAAGCAGGGCGCCTGGGGTGAACTGCCACTTTTGTACATGCCCCATCCCAAGCATTCTTGAGCAAGGTTTACTCAGAAGTGCCTGCCATTCACCAATAAAATAGCTCTCTAAAAACTGCCATACATCAGCCTTTTGCTTTATTTTTTCCTTTTTAACATTTTTCTCTTGGTCTCCTCTGAAGTAGGCAACTGTGGCTTAATGACTACAGCAGAGGGAGAAGGAGTCAAGATATCCGAAGTCTATTCCTAGTTTTTCCCTAGTTACCTGCATAACCTTGTGCAAATCATTACCTCTCTTTGTATAATAGATGGCACCCTAACTCACAGGTGTTTTGTGAGACTCATAAGTCCTGTCTTGATACACAAAGGTGGTGTGTTTTTTCCAATCCAATTAGCTTAATATAACTAAAAAACTGGATCAAGACACAGACTGACATATTTGAAGACATATTAATTAGCTGGCCATATTTTAGGCTAGACTCCTAGAGGAAAAAACTGCACATATTCCTTCCAATGCCTGGGCATACTCAACAAGATAACAGGCTAAAACCACCATAGAATCTTTAATCAGAATAGAGAAAAATCTTGTTTTTCTAAGATCTCATCTAACAGACCCTCACATGGAAAAATTGTATGGAACACAAGCTATCTTGAGAAGAGTGAGTTTTTTCAACCCTGCTAAAATGGCTCTAGGGAATCCAGGCTATTGTATGACCAGCCATGGTGTAGTTTATACATAGAGTTTAAGGCCAGTAAGGACCACTAGATCATCTAGCCTGACCACCTGTATATCATGGACATTAAAATTTCATTGTATTGAGCACTATATTTTACACATTTGGCTAAAGCATAATTTCCAAAAATGCATCCAGGACTGATTTGAAGATATCAAGAGATGGAGAATCTGCTACTTCCCTTGGTAGTCTGTTCCAATTCTACACTGTTAAAAATGTACTTATTTCTGTCAGAGTTATTGTATTGGTCCCAGGATAGTAGAGAGACCAGGTGGGTGACATAACATCTTTTGTTGGATCAACTTCTGTTGCTGAGAGAGACATGCTTTTACAGAGCTCTTCTTCAAGGCAACCCTGAAGCTGTCTCTCTCAGCAAGAGAAATTGGGCCAACAAAAGATATTATCTCACCCACTTTGTGTATCTTATGTCTAGTTAAAACTTATTGGCTAGCCATTGGTTCTTGTTACACGTTTGTCCTTTAATACCCAATATTTTCTCCCTGAGAAGGTATTTTAACACTGTAATCATGTCACCTCTCACTCATCATTTTTGATAAACTAAACAGATTCAGCTCTCAGTCTCTCACTCATTTTAATCATTCTTTGAGAGTTTCTCCCTGTAGTATTATTTCATTGCCATAATCTGAGGGATTTTTATTTTTTTAAATAAAGAATGCAAATTTGGTTGTTTCAGCAAAGAAGAACTACTCAATTACAGACAGAAATAAAAACCCAAAATTAGTCTGATTATTAAAGACAGCTTACAGAGAATTATTTCATATGAAATATAAAATACATCAATGTCAATATTGCAATTCTCAAAATCTTTAAAATTCAGGAAGGCAAAAGAACCTTCACACATGCTTGGCCATATCACAGTAATCTCTAATGACCAACTTAAAAAGTCAGATGCATTTTACATTTCATCATGTTAATAAAATGTATACAAAATATTTGTACTTCACACATGCTATTAAAATCTCTTTTGAAAAGGTTTTGAACTACATGTTCTGATGAGCCAACATTCCTTCAAATAGGATTGGAGAGCTCTGCAAGTTCCTTTTGAGAACTACTTCTGAACCTACAAAAATGGAAAATATAAGTACTATCAAACTGTCAGTTATTAACATCTCCTCATAACAAATAACATACCTGTTTCTTTTCTTGAGCAGCTCTTAAATCAAGTACAATATAGCCTATATTCTCCTTAGTTGAAGATACAGGATCCAAAGCAAAACACTGGAGTTTGATAGGTGTACGCTGTAGCCTGGAAGAATACCACAATGAAATCCAATTTGTACCAACAATCCCTGTAATCAGACTTAACTGATGAAAAATGTCACAGCACGGAAAGATGACAGTATAAAAATAAATCTGAAAATATAGCAACTTTTTAACTGGTTTACATCAGTACAAACTGAATATACTATTAAACTTCTACAATCTAACACTGTTATAAATGATAAGGAGGTAAATAAACCCATTTTTAAAAAATTAGTTCACTAGACCCTCCTAAAGTCCAAGCAATCATGGAAAAGATATAGTGGTATTACATGAAACTGTTCCTCACCAGAAAGAGAGGCAGGTTCAGATTCTACTCTCAGACATGTAACATTCATCACCATGTTTTTTTAAATCTTATGCTAACAGTTGGACGTATAGTATTAAACTGATACACAAAATAAGCAGCACCACTTATTTCAATCGGAATTTCACTTCAGTGTTAATTCAGTGATTAAAAAGGTATAAATAAAAACAGACTGTTGCGTTCACTACTTGATTACATCCTTTGAACTATTTTCAAGTATGTCTTCAGAATGTAAATTTAGCTACATCATTAAAAACAATGGCCTCAAAACATTTGAAATTATTCCCCCCATATACAACCATCAAAATAAAGATGGCTATGGCTGCACAGATAATGCCCCCTAGTGGTTTGTGCATCAATATATTTGGGCAGGGATGGTCATGCACTTGTCAGTAGCAAGTGTGAAAAAATTTCTCTGATGATGGTGGTACCACTATTGAAAATGCAAAGTAACTAAGTGTGGTGAGTCTGTTACATTGAGCATTAATATTAAGGCATAAAGTTGACGCCAGATACGATATTATATATGCTAAATTAGGCTAAGTGATAGTTGCTGCAGAAACCATAACTCAGAACTGTAATAGGGGTTTTTTTGCATTTAATATGGTGTAGGATTAAGTTTTCTAGTAATACATTCCACTGTATACAGGATAATTTGGAGTCCACTGTAGGTATTGTAGCATAATGCTCTTCTACTGTAAGATTTTTTTAAAAAATAAAACTCATACATGAGTTTTAGACTCCTTCAGTGTCACTCACACTACCATTTATCATTTGTGCTGTAGCAGCAATGCCATGGTGGAAAACTTTCAATATATACTGTAATTGTATATAGCAATTGTATATATTGCACTACCCAGGGTGGATAAAAATCAATTATTTTTAAAAAATAAAGTAAAATGAACCAGATTTTTTGATAGATTCTTTTCCCTTAAAAAGCAGTTTAACTAAAGATATCTTTGTGTTATAATGTATCTCATCATAGAATAGGGATTATAAATTCTAATTCTATGGTATGAGACAATATATTCACGTAATGTTTAAGAAAAGTTTTGTAAATGAGTTTCAAGAGTTCATGGATTAGGGACCCAATCTTATGGGGTTTCAGGGGCTTCTGTGTAGATTATTTAGGCTAATCTTTCTATCTACCCACCCAATGGGACTCAGTGCTCAGTCTAGAAGATACCATCAGAGTTGCTTAGTTTTGCAGACCTCAAACTGTGGATATGTGTCTCCAGAGATAACATGCTTGTTAATAGCAAAAATGTTTTTAAATAAATAAATATATATATAGAGGTGAGAAATAACAGACCTCAACCCTATTGTCCCTGTGTACACAATTTTGCACACAGAGTCAATCCCTTACCTCTCTCTAAAAGTGCAAAGTTTCAAAAAGTTCAATGAACAGAAGATTTTTGGGGGTGGAATAGATCTGGACAAGGAGAAGAAGTCTGCAGATAAATGTGAGAAGGGAGGGACAGGTAGTAGAAACAAAAGTGAAACTGTTGGAGCAGCATATTCCTGAAGTCTTGAGGTCTTTCTGAGTGTAGCCTTCATTGATTTGAGATTTACCATACCGTTCTCTCACTAGAAGGGAAAATCTATGATGGCAGCAGGCCATAAAAGAGACCCAGTACTACTGTCATCTAAAATTTTTAGAAGCCAAACACACAGCTTTCACTGGGTGTAAAGATATAAATAATGACAACATTGACAATTTTATAATGTAACCTGTGCTGGTGAAGGGCTTTCCTATCAAGCTCCCAAGCCAATTCGGTGGCAAACTCTGGCTGGTCTGAATGATCCACAGGATCCGTAGCTAGCTGTTCACCATCAAACTTCGCTTCTACCACAAGCATATGCTTTGCACGTTTGGGAAAATGGCGTCCTGGAAAAAATACAAAGGCACAACTATCAGGCAGCTCTGCTAAAAACACAGAAGAACTTGTGTTTTTGTCAAAAAACAGGAACTGTACAAATAAATTTCCTTATCATTCTTCTTGAAGTTGTTCTAAAATGTATTAATATACTTTCCACATCTTAATTTTAAAAAAGTATCATTCCTTTCTGTTATTTCAAAGAAGTGGAGAGTGGACTTCAACTCAGAAAAGGTAGGAAAGTGTCCTGAGTAAATATACATGATAAATAATTTTCTATTAGGTCCCAATCTTGCAAACATGAATGTCAGTAACTTTACTAGTGAGTAGTTTTATTGAATATAATGGAACTACTCACATGAGTAACTTTACTCTCCCATGTGTATGGGATCAGGCACTTAGTATGATATTTTGATTTTTTTCCTTTAGTTCTGGAAGTTCATTGGGTTGTTTAAATGGGTATAATATGCAATGTTTCCTAACTTTATCTCAAGAGCCAGGGTTAAATTTTTATATTATTTGTTGTACACCAGTGTCCTAGTACTGTCATAAGCAAGAATAATTCACTGCCTGCCATAAAGAGCTTGCAATCAAAGCTGGACAGACAGTCAGATACACAGCAGGTATATTGCTGGTGCAGATTTTTAAGTGGTTCATTACAAGCTGTCATTAAGCTTTTCACTAACCTGGTGTGAGGTTATTATTTTTTTAAAACAATGAGGGGTAGAGGAAATGAAGATGGAGTCCTGTGACAGTTTGTTAATTTTGTGATTTAGGTGCTCATAACAGCACGGTATTAAAAACACTCAGCCAGATAGACACTGTGCAATCCCCCCACCCCCCAAAAAATTTTCACAATACTTTATTTAGGGATTTGACTAGCATCTATCTGAATTTGGTATGCCAATTTTCAGCCCAGAAGCATTACCTCTAAAAAATGTTTGAGTTGTATTTTTGGAATGTAAAAATCTAGAAGAACCTCCAAAAGTATGTATAAGCTGAATTTTGAAAGCTATTGGTCCATAAAGAGTAATCAGTCTAACCAAATTTTAATATATACCTGGAGAAGGAACATTATTAATATCTCAAATATTTATACACATCCTAAAATTCTGAACACTTCATAAAAGACAGCCTACATTTTCAAATGTGACAAGTTATTTTGAAAGTACTACTTGGGACTCTTAAACAGGTGGATGCTCAGCATTTTATGAAAAGTAGGCTTCCTGAAGGTGTCTTAAATTGGGTACCACCAATCATCCTTTTTTGAAAATTTAGACCAGCATGCCTCTCTTGCCTCCTTTAATTAGTTACTACATAGCATGACTCCTGAGACAAGAGAGATAAGAAAGCAGTCTGAATCAACATTCTTCTGGCCTAATAGATTTCTCATTTTAAAGAAACAATACAGAGTTTTTCTCCTTATGACTGTGAATGTAAAACAACATGTATTTTGTCTTTACTGTAGTTATGTCTCAAAATTTGAGATCAATTCTTTCAAATTATAATCTGTAGTGCTGGGTACTCTAGAAATAACATTCAGAACAATTTCTGGAAAAATCTTCCCAAAGTCATTCATTGAGAATCTAATGCTGAAAACACAGAAAGACACATAGAAGTGCCTGGAAATACAGAAATAATCAGATATTTTCAGATACAGCACAGAAACATTCATTTAGGACAATCTATAACTGAAGCATGAAAAATCCCAAGATATTTATTTAACCATCCTTTCCCCACCTACCAAAATTTCTGAAAGTTAACAGAAAACTGTAAATTACTATTACAAAGCTTATGTCCAAACTCAGACGATTTTCAGAAGAAAGCTCTCTCCCAAGTAAAGTCATTTTGTGTAGATAAATGAGGTGTGGATCCAACTGTAAGGAACATGAGTGCAACAGGGTGGTGTACTAGGCCCCAAACCTGTAATAAGGTCTGCACGGAATTTATTACAACACCTAAACTTTGCAGCTTCTTTCACATGGTTAAGATAAAATACAACCCCTTCAATAAGAGGGGTATAACTGCTGATAGCTTTTGTCTTTATATTTTTAAGAAATTGTGTTTCTATAGGCTTTGGTCAGTCCAGATATCAAACCTTATTTGATTATGATTGTGTTAAAAAAATTAAGATATAGATCATTAGGCTACGGCAAATAAAGGGGCATACAAACTTTTTAAAAAGCTGACTAGAGTTGAGTGCCACGAGTATATCAAGCGTTTCAGGAATTATATCTGTCTGAGTCACATCTGTAAAATATACAAAAAACTTTGCAGTCACCCTGTTTGGGTTTCTCTCCCCGCTCCTTCTTTTGTTTTAAAAAGTCCCCTTCTCCATTCCTTGTTTATTTATATGTGCAAGCATTGTGCAAACAGAACCGTTAAACTGATCATACACAAACTGCTATCAAATATTATAACAACATTGAAAATGAGTTCCTCCTCACCCAATTTCTGTTAAAGTAATCATACAAACGGGTAGCTACAACATTGAAAATGTTATTTCCCTTTTACTGTTTCAATTCTAACTTATACGTAGCCAAAAACTCACTTTCCCTCAAGTAAACCAGAATCAGGGATTAATCTAACACCCTAGAATTGATTTTTACACCGTCTATTCTCGTGGTATTACATGAATGAATGTTTTCTTTCAATATTTTCTGCCATTTAAGATTGGAGAAAGAGAGAGCACCACCATAAAACAAATGAGACACGCAAAAGTTGAATACTTCTACTCTCCAATACCTTAGAAGGAGTACTGTTATTTGCATATACCCTGAATTAGATACAACATCCAGGACAAGCAAGCAGAAAAAAAAAGGGGAAGGGGGAGAAGTTCTTAAAAGACTGCACAGTTGTTACCCCAGCCCCTGCTTCACCTTCCCCGTGGAAGGTAGTGGCTCGGGGACTCCTTAAGATATATAGGCCCTACATCTTGCCAATAATGTCAGTCAGCTGCTCACTGAACGCTCACTTAAATCAGAGCTGAATTTGGTCCACAGAGCTTTCAACAAAACTAATCAAAGTTTGCTCATTCATTCAGATTTTAAGATGGAGACTGTGCCTTTAAGGAGTAATGTAACTTCAGTTCTCAAACTCTTCTTGTATATTCCTTACGAAGTACTCTCCTGCTGGCAATAACGAGAAAAAAAATCAGACAAAAAATACATCAGTTGTAAGGCAAGCCCACAGACGTTACTTAAAGGTAATTCTGTCCTACATCCTGGCATGTTATTTACAGGGATTACTAAATCCATCATCATGGTATTTTAGCAAAATTTACATAGTCCACAAAAAAAAAAAAAACCCAGAAAGGGGAAATGAAAAAGTGCAAAGATGTTAATGCCAGGAGACCATCGTGCACGGAGCAAGAGCCAGCTCTGCGCTCAGAGGACAGTGGCGGGCTCAATACTTTACCTTCCAGGATGGAGACAACGATCAGAAGCTGGTCGGATCTGGAGACCATGTCTGCTTTGGGGCTGTATGGGAAACTGGGGATCCGGGCTAAGGCTGGCAGCCTGGGGGGTCCCTGGCCCTGCTGGGGGAACGGAACCTGAGGCGGGGCGAGCGGTGTCCCGGTCCGGGTTGACAGGGGTTTACGGGGAGTGGAGTCTCGGGCCCTGGCGGGGGGGAGGGGTCCCCATATGCAGCGTCTCAACCTCTGCGGGGACAGAGCAGAAAGCCGCCACCGCTGGAGAGCAGGATCTGCCGCGCCCAGCTCCGCTCGCGGTGCCGCCACCCGCCGCCCTTTGCCGCCACGGACGCTCTTTAAACCAAACCGCTGCCTACGCCGCTCCACTTCCGCCTAGCAACCAAGCGGCACCGGGCAGCCTGGCGGACAAAGAAACAGAGAGACTAGGGTGGAAGAGGAGAGAGCGCCGCTTCCGGTCTGGGATCACTGCCAGCCAACCTGCAGCGCAGCGTTCGCAGCGGCATTTGGGGTGGGAGGAAGTGGAGTGTGTGGAGCAGCGCCACCTGTGGCTGAGGCGGGAGAACGACACCCCAGCGCTCTAGATGGGGGCGTGCAAAAGCAAGAGAAATAAGGGGTCGTGCTGTTATGTTCTCCATCCTCCCAGCGGTGCCACAGGGCTGGGGTGCGAGGGAAATGTCCAGAGAGGGGGTTTGCAGGTAGTGTTATCGGCAGCCTCATTTGCATACAAATCTAACCCAGCTACCACAATCCTGGGCCTGTTACGTTGCACTGAAGGTGGTGTAAACTGAAGCAGGGAAAGGGATTGCTACGTTAGAATGTGCGATCTACAATTGCAATTAAAGTTGACATAACTACTGCACTCAGGAGTGCTGAGTGCCATAGCTAAATTGACCTAACTCCCACTGTAGCAAGAAGGTCAACAGAAAACTGTTTCTATCAGCCTAGCCGCTGCTGCTCCAGGAGAAGGAATTCCTACAGCAATGGGAAAACCCCTTCTGTCTCTACAGGGTACACTCAGCTTATGCTGCCATAGTTATGGCAACATAGGTATAGTCCCAGTAGTGTAGACATAACCTCAGAGTGGCCACGCATGGTGCTATACCAGTATAATGAGAGTGGTACCTTTATATCCTGTAGCAGTGGTTCCCAAACTGGGGTTCGCAGAACATTACAGGGGATTCGCCAGAAAAATTTCACTAATGGAGGCCAGAGGACCCTGGGCATTGGAGGCAGCAGGTGGGAACTGGTTGCAGGGCAGACAGCCTGAGGCCCAGGGAGGGTGGGCCTGGGCAGCTGGGGCTGGCAGCCCGAGCCCTGCCCTGTCAGCGGGGGAGCCAGCCGCCCAAACCCCAGTGATCCACGTGGGGCTGGCAGCTCGAGCCCCAGGGAGAGCGGGGCCAGGCAGTTGGGACTGGCAGCCCAAGCCCTGGCAGTCAGCAGGACCTGCAGCCCAAGCTCAGTGGAGCTCAGTTGACCGGAGAAGTCAACGGGGTCCAGCAGCAGGAGTCCCATGGAGTGTGGAGGAAATTTAAACTTAAATTCCCTGGAAATATTCATTTTTAGGAGGAGGTTCACAAGATTTCACAATTTAGTGAAAGGGGTTCGCGGGCTGTTAAAGTTTGGGAACCACTGCTCTATAGTTATGCTGGTAAATGTCCACATGTAGACAAGCTCTTACTGTGATGGAACAAAACGTGGTTTTAGAGTCTCCAGACTGTTGAAGACTTCCTTAAGAAAAGTAACTTAAATTTCAAAGTAATTACATTTCTATTTGTAAAATTCCATGTATATCCTTTTATTTATATTTGTTAATAAAATATTATGGATGTAATAACTGTGAAAAATATAAACAGAACAGGTGAAAAACTTTTGTTCTTTATCTAGTAACTTATTCCTAGTATTTACTTACTTGGCATTGAAGTGCTATGAGCAACTATTTAAAAAACATGCAAATAATGCTAGTGCTACACAAGCTGTGAGCCACAATATAGTGTAAAAATTGTTTTTGCCAGGAACAAAACTGAAATATCTTGAGTCTCAAAATTAAATAGCCTCAGTTCACTATTTTTCACCCTTTTGCTCCAAATAGCATAGATGATACTCCTGAGACCCAATCTGTATACCAAAATGCAGAAATATGTCCAAAGACCATAGAAGTTCTTCGAATAACTTAAATAGCAAGTGGATCCAGCCTTTAATTTGCTGCAAGTTTTTATGTGCTTGACATTTTTGTTAATTTGTTCATTTTTAATCCTGATTTTAAGTAACTATACAGTTGGATCAAAAATGCAGAAAATGAAAATTGACTGCAAAATAGTTGTGTATGCAGATCTCTGACATACACTCCATACCATCTGAACACAGCAGGTCAAGAAAAAATAGCCAAAAGCTTTTTTTTAAAAATGTACGTATAGACAAGTCACCATTAAAAAAGTGTTGTCCAGCCAACAGTTGCCACACAGTGGTATCTGAAATATCACAGTTTTCCCTTTAAACGTAGAATAGAAGATATCTGTGAAAACAGTTGACAAACATTGACTATGTAAAAGCAACTGCAGTAGGTATTATATTGTGCCCCACTGAAGTCAGAGCTGAAACAAAGTTGTGGGTTCAGTGAATTTTTTCACTACGATAATGAAGAGCAGCTATCTGCACACATATAGTTGGTCCAATAAAATACTTTACCTCACCCACCTTGTCTCTCTAATATCCTGGGACCAACAAAGCTACAACAAACACTGAATACACATATAGTTGTATCATGCATGCGGCATGGCTGTGGTTGATAAGAAAAAAAAGCATGACGGACCTCTAACATAAATGCAGAATAAATAATGGAGAGCAAGACATAAGTGATAATCCTAAAGAAGATTATTTTTACAGCATCCAAAGTATGCTAGATTTAATAGATTTTAAGACCAGAAGGGACCCTTAGATCATCTAGTCTGACTTTCATTATAGCACTGAACCTAATAACAGGTTTGACTAAAGCATATGTTTCAGAAAGACATCCAGTCTTAATTTGAAGAAATCAAGACATGGAGAACACACAATTTCCCTTGGTAGCTTGTTCCAGTGCTTCCAGTCACCATCACTGTTAAAAAATGGTGCCTAATTTCAATTTGTCTGGCTTTATCTTCCAGCCATTGCTTCTTGTTATACCTTTCTCTCCTGAATAAGCCACATTCCACATCACACTAAGTCACCTTCACATCCACCACTTTAGTCATTCTCAGTTTTCTGTCATTGGAAGCCACTGGAAACCAGGCTATGGGCACATGCTTTGCCTGCAGCTTTGATAGAGCCTGGAGGCAGCCAATTGAAAAGTTGATGGCTACAGAGGGAACATGGCCACAGTGCCTAGGAGATGTGCTTATTCAGCATATCTTCACAGCATTCTCCTCTGGACCTTAGCTATAGTTGAAAGCTGATTCCCCTTAGAGCAATTGCTGGGGAAGAATGCCTTCTCAAGGGCAATTACCCCAAAACAGTTGGGTCCAGCCATCTGTAAGGCTATACAGAATTAAAAATAAGGATTGCAATAGCATTTATTCTAGAAATCAAAGTGAGTAGGTTGTTTGTCCCAAAAATGTAATTAGATTTAGTCCCATTGTGACCCAAGGACTTCTTGTGTCAACTGGCAGAGGGTACAGGGACCCCATGTATCTGGTACTGTATTTACATGCAGGTTACAGCAGACAGGAGGCACTGGCTGGCCACTGTGTATTTTGTGTCTTACAATGGAAGTCTATTTGCATACTTAGTCAATTGCTAATGAAGATATTGTGGAGACTTCACAAGAAGAAATTCACAGGAAGAGATGAGGCGCGGGGGAGGAACCCTGCTTAAAAGTGAAGAATAGACTACTAGTCTAGTACATGTAGAGGGGCAGAGACACACCCTGGCATCTTTCATCTGGGGAGACAAGCAGCCAATGGGCTTGGGCACATGAAAGGAGGGTCTCAGCAATGTTGGTGGGAAAATGCTGTAAGAAGAACTTTGGGTAAGCAAATATTTCTATTTTGGTTTCCAGTATTTCTGTTGGTTTCCAATATTTCTACTTGCTATCACTAGTATGTTTAAGCTTTGTTCAATAAACATATTCTTGTTTTTGCTATAAACAAATGTAAGTGCTGTGCTTTAAGTGGAGCAGTGATCAAGGGTGTAACAGTAAAAGCTGGGGTGTACTGCTCTTTTGGGAGCACAGGGTATGAGAATTCTGTGAATGTCCAGTGGATCAGTGGCTGGGCACTCCACGGGGATGCCTGGAGCACTCAGGGGTGGACTGTATCTATTGTAACCCGCAAAGGGATGGCAGAGCCTTCATATGCTGAGAGGAGAATACTTATGTTGCCTGTGGCTGGTGGAGTTAGGAATCTGATCTCTGGCATATGCAGACAAAGCAGGGAGGTGGTAGCAAGATGCTTCACAACTCTGGGAAGCATCACACAGATTTAGGTTTCAGAGTGGTAGCCGTGTTAGTCTGTATCAGCAAAAAACAACAAGGAGTCCTTGTGGCACCTTAGAGACTAACAATAAGTGTGTTAGTCTCTAAGGTGCCACAAGGACGCCTCATTGTTTTTACACACATTTAGGTTTTCCTCTTCCTCAACAGTGTTCAACTTCTGTATTTCATCATGTTTCCCCCTTCAACTTCTAACCTTGTTCCTGCCAATCATATTCTTCCATGGTCTTCTCTCTCTAATATTCACAACCTCTCGCTTTCTCTCATTCTTACATTGACCTCTTTTTACTTTCTTCCATCGTGACAGAGTGTATAAACCCCCACCAGTGACAAAGGGGTTAAAGAGCTACTGTGGACAAGGCTGATTCCCTCCTGCCTTCCCTCCCCCTCCCATCATGTCAAGGATGGAATAAGGGTTTAAAAGCAGGAAGTTCCAGACATCTGGACAGCTCTGGGGGGACAGTAGACTGTAGCTCTACAGCTCCCAGTCCCAGAGAAGCCCCCAGAGAGCTTCAGGGAAGCTGCCCTCCCCACCACAAGGCCACTCACTGATTCCCATGCCTACTGATCTACCGACAGTGGAACAGGCTTGACTGGCCCCATGGTGGTGAATCTGAGACTATGCCAAGAAGGACTTTGCCCTCCTCCGCCTTTAAATGAAGGCAGATTATTTAGCTTAATTTAGTATAGGGGAGTCCTGTTTGTGTGCATTGGAGTGCCCCCTTATGGGTTTAACCAGAGGCCAGACACCAGGAGTTTCCAGTCAGTAACCTGAGAATTGTGATATCCACCCCACTTCACCCACATTGATCTGGTCTGATTTTCTTCTTTGGCCAGTCTTTATAATGGTTTCCCCTCCACACCCCAAGCAAGTGTTTTGGTAAAGGAAATCATTTACTCTAGGAATGAAAATTCATACGGTTAAATTTCTGCACATTTTTCATCTTTGTGGCTGAAAGGTTACCAGGATGGAACAATCTAATGGCCTTAAGACTTTAACAGGAACAGGGGAGCTGAAAGGGGACTAAATTAACATAATGTAAAGCAAATGACAGTATGATTCATATTTTAAAATGTTTCAGTGCAGCATATTTGTTTTCGTTGACTGAGTGAAATAAATAAAGGTGTGTGAAAATGAAAACAAAACCTCAAATTCTAAATAAACTGAGATATAATTCAGACTGAACCAAATGTAGGTCATTACAATCACTAAGAATAGCCACAGTGTTTTCTTCAATAAGTAGTCAACCTCTACCCCATTACAATCATTGGTTTGTGTGTGTGACTACTGAAGTCACCACATAACCACCTAGGCATTGAAATCTTTCCACTTCATTGATTTAATTCTTGTTAATGCACATGCTCTACAAATTAAACACAAAATCCCTCATTTAGTAATGGGATTAGAATTACACGAGATTCAATATCCATCTATCATTTTATAGTGAAATTTGCATGTAGTAAATAGCCCATCCACTACCCCACGTCTTACTTCTACCTTAACTCATCAAGGAGTCAAAGGGAAAAAATGCTTTAAAATATATATTATAAATAGTAAACATTAATTATATTTAATTTTCTGTTGATTACTTAATGCACTTCATACATTCTATTGCTAGACTAATTATGGCATAAATATGGAAATTATGACTGACTGGTATTGTTAAAGACTAGTCCAAATTCACTCGTTTTTCCTTCCAATCCTAGAAATTGTTCAGCTACAGTAGCTCTCTCTAACCATTAACATTCCCCTGCAATTTCTGTTTTCACTGATCTCTCACATTCTAATTTTGCACCTGTGCCCTAATTTATCCCTCATTTTACAAGGTTCATTACTTAATTCACCATCTCTTCTTCCTTCACTTCAATAAACATTTTCAATTGCTTCTCCACTAGTGGTGTCGTTGCATCATGTTTTTCCCTTATGCACTCCTGTAACCTAACTTAACCCCTAAAGGAACACTGCAGTTCCTTCTATAATTACATTTTAGTTCATTCTGTTCCTCTGTTCTTTTCTATCTAGGTTCTTGTACCAGGCCTATCACTGTAGTATCTAAGCACCTTCCCATAGTGCACTAAGCAATGTGACTAACATCTGACACATATTTGTTCTCTCATTCTCTCCTCAGGAAGAGAAGTGTGTTCAGTGGAGTGGGGAGTTTGGGATTTTTATTTTTATTTTTTTAATAATAGAGGCGATGGTCCTTCTATCATCCCCAAGTTCATTCATCTCTGCTATAGTTAAGGTTGAGAAGCCTTTTCTGTTTGTAGCTTGACTCTTCAAAGTGCTGTAAAAATTGCACTGTTACTTGGATTATATTGAAATTGTGTGTGATTCAGTTGGACATGGGGTATGGTTGGTGGTCCAAATTTGGGGCCATTTGACCCAGGGGTTCCAAAGATACAGCCCCCCTCCAAAACACAACTTTTCTTAGAGTTGACACATTCTAGCAATGGTTTTTTGCTCACAGATAGAGACTAAACCGGGGCTCAGATCATTGCGCCAGGTCATCAGATGCTGCAGGGCTACCCCACCACAGTGTATGGCACCCAGCAGCACTTTGGGGGAAATTAAAGTAAAACACTATTTGAAAAAGAGTTTGCTTCTCCGGTTAGGTGTGCACCAAGCAACTCTGATCCCTGGTCTACATTACAAACTTACGTTGGTATAACTATGTCACTCAGAAGTGTGTTATACAGATGCAGTTATACCAGCCTAACTCCTGGTATAGACATTGCTATGTTGACGGCAATGATTCTCCTATCAACATCGCTACCACCTCCCGTTGGCGTAAGTATCCTCTTCACTAAGCGCTGCAGCAAGGCTTGTCTACACTTACATCTGCACTGCTGTAGTGCTGTAAGTGTGCACAAACCCTATGGCTCATATGCCTAATCATGCACCTAATGGATTACACTGCACATGTGCGTAGAGAAAGGGTAACTATTTGGAAAACTACCTCTAGATCACAAGACCTGGGTGGCTCTAAGAGTATGCAGATGGACGCTGGAAAAAAAGACATGGGTGAAAGTGGCAGTGGGACCGGGGGAGAATAGGGGCAGGGATGCTGGTCAGCCCCACATTCTCCCCTTCTGTGCGCGCGCCAGAGTCTAGCAGACCTCTCCCCATCTGTGGGGATCTGACCCCCATCCAGGCCCTGCTCATGTGAGCCAGGTTCTAGGGGGGCTTGTCTTTCTAGGGGTGTCTGAGCCCCTCTCCAAACTGGGATCTTGGGTGCTATGTCCCTCCAAGGGGGTCTGAGATCATCTGTGCACCCACTTCCCACATGTGAGTCAATATCAGGGGAAGCTGTGTCTTTTAGGATTGGGAGCTTAGGATGGTGCATGCTCAGAGCATACGCCAAGAACACACTGATGACACTAGAGTAAGGAGCTGAGAATTGGCATGCTTAATACATATCACAGCCTCTCCAGCAGTGGGTAGGGAGGATGGGAACACCCACTGACATGACTAGAGCATTAACGTATCTCAGAGCTGCTGTTTCAGGTTATATGCGTTGCCATGGGGTATTCTCTTCCATCTGAGAACATCTCATTAAGATGAATGGACCACCTCACACCTCTCTGAGCCTGCTATGCTACTGCTCGATGCATAGAGCCCCTCCTCCTTCTAATTTCATACAATATTATAGACAAGCAGGAACTCTAACTAACTGAGGTTGGAAAGTCCGTCCTGTTTAAAGGATGACTTCTACACATGCACTAAAATCCATTTGCTTGCACACATTGTCTTGAAATTTCCTATGCCTCACGGGAGCGTAGAATAGGCTTAGCAATAGAGTGTGGGGGTGATTTGAGCAATGGGTTCCTGAGATACAGCCCCAAGAAGAAAAACAGCATTTCATTAAGTTTACACATTCTTTAAAGTTGGAAACCAACCCTGAGCAGAAATCTGAGAATGAACTGTACACTTTAGGGAAAATCTGCCTTTGTCAAGGATTTTTGGTTAGTTGATTGTAGGTTGTGGGTTTTATTTTTTTGGTGTATTTATTTATTTGTGAGAAATGTAATCTGAGTACAGCAGAATATTCAGATGGCACTGAAACTATTTTTGAAAAGAAGATAAATTATACATACAAGTGCTTGCTGGGAGGCATGGTGTGATTGGGGGGTGCAAGAGTAGGTGGAATTATGGAGAGATGGGTTTGGGTTTGGACTCTGGGCACAGAGCAAGGGATGGGGGTTTTATGGCGAAAAGGATTAATAGGAATGGGTAGTAGGAAGGGAAGAGGGGTTGGAGGCTCAGGTAAGGGGGAAGGAGCAGGGATTAGAGAGAGTGGGAGGAAAGAGGATGGGAGGTGTTGGAAAATGTGAAGTGTAGCAAAGGAAGTTGGGGATTTTGGAGAGGGGGGTGTCAATTATTCTTCCCTGTAGTGTGCGCTTTGGGATATGCGGGAGCCCTACCCTTTTGCAGCAGTCTGATCCCCTCTCCCTGCCATTTGTTCTGGGGGCCCCTCCTCCTCTTGGGGTGTCTGTGCCCCCATCCCTCTATGAGAGCTTGGATTGGGGGTGGGGAGTGGACTGAAGGTAACACAAATATAAACATCGGAAAGCCAGAAAATAAATATTTAAGATACACATTGCCCCTGGTGGGGTGGGGGAAACTACCAGAGAGTGTGTGGGAGGGGCCCAGTTTTGAGGAGCAGCGGACTGGGTAGACCTGGGGCATGGCTAGGGAACCTGGCTGAAGCAGAAGCAGGAGTCCCAGCTGGGGATGGGCAGTGGGAGTGAGGGGCCCAGCTCAGACTACATAACCATAACCAAGGTAGTGTGTGCCCCTCCTGTAAACTGCTGCCTGTGATATGTATACACAGCAGCACAGGGCAAAAGACAGCAAGGAGCTGCCTCTTAATTATTAAAGCTGCAGTGCCAACAAATGGCTTTATGGGACAGGAAGAGAGGAGAACTGAAAGAATTGGCAGGAGGGCTGCATATTTGAGGGAATAGTGGGGAAAGGGGTAGAGGAGATAATACACACCAGTCTTACACATCATGGAATAGAACTGTCAAGGTTTGGGGACCTAGAGCATGGATGAGATTTCTCTCACCGGCCCTGTTTGCAATATGCAGCTACTAACACTTCAAAGCACGACCATTGTCCCCATTCCAATATAACAAAATGTACAAGGGGAGCGGGAGGGAGGAGCAACCATATGACCTACAGAAAGACCATTGGAGTGGGACTATTCCTAGCTCTGCCACTGGCCTGCTGGGTGACCTTGGGCAAGTCACCTCACTGCTCTGTGGCTGATGAAAAGCAGCATGTGAATGCTGTGTCTTTTCATTATTACCTAGCCACAGTAGCATATCAACTGCAAACCTAGGTATGAACTGTCTAAATGGCTACTAACTCCTACCAACAAACATTTCTCTGTTTAAAACAAACCCATAAAACACTAGTAAATCAAATGGCAAAAATCCCTGAATAAGCTCTTTATTAACGCAGAGTTAAGGTTGTCGGTGAAGACAGCGATAGCAAGTTCAGCGCAAACACACTTCTGATAGCCAGGAAATAGAGTTAAGGTAAAAGAGCCATATAATTTTAAAACCCATATACCTGTCCTCTTTGAGTGATGCCCCATAACACCCATACTCTCACACTGCCTTTTCACTGTAACGGACAGGTGCTTCCTGTATCTGTCCCACACTTAAACACTGAGCACAATCCTTCTACAGCTTACCACACTTATAAGATTTAACAACCACTTCATACCCTTATATAATACTTCACACTTGCACACAGGATACCACCTAAACCTACACTTTCCCTTAGCCATCATTAAATCCCCAACACAACCTCACTACTGAGAATATCTGTAGCAAGAAGAATCCATTGCCCTGCTACTGACAACCTACCTAAATCTGTATTGAAATGATGCAGATTAGAACCTCTTTATTTTGAAAACACTTCTTTCTTTTGATTAACTTCTTTCCATTGATCACATACCTGGGAGGACTCCTATCCAGATCTCCTCATATCACAAACACAACTTTTCAAAACTGCTTCAAAACACTTGTTTCTCCACCATTCAACACAGCTACACATAACACACTGAATGCACCTGGAGTGCATAAAGATAATTCCAAGTGGCTATTGCCAGCTCTAGGGGTTTGTGGGCATGTGCAGAGTTAAGGTTGCATGGGCATTTACCTTAGCTTTGTATTTTCTGTTTCAGAAATTTGAGTTTTGTTGAACTTGATGTTCTGGAAGGGCACAAGCAACCTTAACTTGGCAACAAAAATTGTTAATGCTATTTAATTCTATAGTCAACTTACCCTTTCCTTACAGACCACACTTACTAGTTTGCACAAATTAGGAACATTGCTTTTGTCATAGCAGATGAGATAATTGATCCACCAGCTGCAGCGTTGTGCCCCTGCAGTGGCCAATAGCTGATGTCTCAAAAAATGGTGAATTAGCTACGTGGATACCCTGTTGACAACTTTAATTTACAATTAGGAATGGCATGGAGGAGTTGAAACAGGATAGAAGATAATAATCTTCATGATCTTACTTAATAATAGGTAACTTTGTTATGATTTTAAACAGGGCTGAATTAGTCTGTCTCCACTCACATCTCGTTTTTTTGTAGTTAGCCTTATATCCCTTTCTGCTTTGAAAGCATACACAGTTTAATTCAGAATACAAGCCATTGATATTAGCATTTAAAAATCTACATTGAATGCTGATACTTTTAATTTTACATTGTGCCCCACTATTTTCAGCTCCAAGATTGACTTTATTTGTTTCAGAATGACCTAGTAAATCACCACTGCATAGCTATTAACTGACTATTGTCTGCTTAGCTCTTATTTAAACCTGCCTCAGGTGCCTTTAATTTGTACAGATCACTTTGCCTAGTAAGATTGGTCTCCCCTAAACTTAAATAGCCTTACACAGATCATTGTAAATTGCTCTGTCCTCTGGTGCTTATGAATAGAGCTGCTGATAAAAAAAATTGGAGGACAACTTTAGTTCCTTTGATCAGCCATGGGTTGTTTACAGTTATAAGAAGTAATCAGATGTTTTGTTCTATTTCTTCATAAAATATAGAGAACTTCAATAACATATTAAACTGTACTTTATATACAGTTTGTATGTGACAGGGTATAAATACTATTCTTGAGCAAAGAACTGAAAATAAGAGTCTGTCTTGACTGCATGACCTGCTAATGCTCAGGAAGAGCAAACTGATCATTTGGGGAAGGGAAAAACTGAAATAGGAGAAAGATAGTTTGAGAGTATATTTTTGCAGGGTTTGGACCAGCAGAGAAATAAACATTTTCCTGGGAAAAAGAGACCTGAACTGTACGATACACTCCTTCAAAGGGATTTGAGCCAGCTGTTCCTGTCTCTAAACTAGATGCACTGAGCAATAGGCCTGTTGAAAAGTTTGTACTTAAGGGAACTGGTATTCAGGTTGGAAGCGGCAACAAGGGAAGTTTACTAAAATAGACAGTGATAGCTGGTAGGATTCCACCCCTTTGACTTGCTACTAAGACACTGTAGGTCACATATGGCAAATTTCACAGCATGGACACAGCTGCGAGGGGATGGGGGACCAGTGGAAAATTGGTTGTTTATTTTTATCTGAATATAGTATTTGAATAAATTCAAAAAATACCTAAGGATGAGATTCCTTTCTCACTATCCTGGTTGTATTTAATCAGGGTTGTGCCTGAGATAAAAACTACCTATCTCCATGGTATGCAGATGTCTCCTTACCCTATGACTAGGGCCCTACCAAATTCACTGTCCATTTTGGTCAATTTCATGGTCATAGGATTTTAAAAATCATAAATTTCATGATTTCAACAATTTAAATCTGAAATTTCATGGTGGTGTAACTGTAGGGGTCCCGACCCAAAAAGGAGTTGCAGGGGGGTCACAAGGTTATTGTAGAGGGGGTTGCGGTACTGCTACCCTTACTTCTGCACCACTGCGGGCGGCCACGCTGCCTTCAGAGCTGACAGCTACAGAGTGGCAGCTGCTGGCCTGGTGCCCAGCTCTGACACCAGCAGCAGCACAGAAGTAAGGGTGGCATGGTATGATATTGCTGCCCTTACTTCTGCGCTGCTGCTGGCGGGGCGCTGACTTCAAAGCTAAGTGCCCGGCCAACAGCCGCTACTCTCCGTCCGCCCAGCTCTGAAGTCAGTGCAGAAGTAAGGGTGGCAATACTGCTAGCCCCTTAAAATAACCTTGTGACCCCCCCCCCCGAAACTTCCTTGTGAGTCAGGACCCCCAATTTGAGAAATGCTGGTCTCCCCCGTGAAATCTGTATAGTATAGGGTAAAAGCACATAAAAGACCAGATTTCACAGTCCGTGACACATTTTTCATGGCCGTGAATTCCGTAGGGCCCTAGCTGTGACACTAGAATCTCTGTGTTAATACATAATTTACAAGAGTTTTATTAGTGAACTGAACTGTCAGTGGTATTTAAGAAACCTGTTAGAAAAAGTGGAAAGAGAATAAAACGGAAAACTACACATGAGAAGCAACTGCAATTTACTGGAGATTCAGGTCCCACTTCTCATTTACTGTGTTTCTGCGCTGGTTGCAAGAATGGTGTCTTTGAGCTTCCGTTTTTCCTAGCCTTTCTAGGGGTCTGTTCACCACACAATGTAAAACAAAGTAGCCTGAGGACTTGTAATATACTCTTGGACTGCTCATAAATCCCCTTGTGCTGGGGCTCTTCCCCAGAGGCTGTTTCTGTCTGCTTTAAGACCTTTTCAGGAAGGGGAGATTTGGGCCCTCACTGTTAGATGTCCTAAAAATTGTGGAACGGATATTGTGGTAAAGAGAGACCTAGGCCTGAGTTCACCTCCCTTCTGCCCCAGCCCCAATTCCTTATAACCATCCTATTAACTTTTTTAAAATATCTATGCCAATAAAGTGCCCAGTTAGCACAAAAGGGGAGAGAAAAGAATAGCAGCGATTAAAAAAAAAAGTACAACTCCTGTCTCTAGTGCAACCTCAATGCAGGAAAAACACAGGTCTAGCACATGGTCTTATCAGCCACTCCAAGCCCTGGCAAACTTGTACTAGCATTGGGCTCTTTATGACATTGCTTTTACTTACCTTTCTGCTCCCAGCAGCATTACAAAATATGCACTATTGACTGGCTAAGCCAGAGTTTTAATAGACAAAAATGTAAGAAAGTAGTAGTAAGGTAGGGAAGGAAAAGGACACAAGGATTGCGGGGAGACAAAGTCTCACATCCCAGGTGGTGTTTGGGATTCAACTAGAGCTGTTGGAGGTGGCAATTTCATCTGGCTCCCACTCTGGCCCGATCTAGTTCAGGATGGAGATGAAGAAGGTCTGGTGTCCCAGGAAACAGCAAGGGTGGCAGCCATGAAGGTGAAGTTCATTTGTCTCCCAAATGACAATTTGTCTCCCAAAATCTATTTTTAAGGACCCCCCAAAAGAAATGATGGTTAGTTTAGCCCATCCCCTTATTATTTTGTCCACCAATTAGACCTAATTTCTGATACCAATTTTGGTTTATTGATTTCTACTTTTCTCAGGAAATGTAGAAGTGAAAATCAGTATATAAGTAGACGTTTTTGCTTGGATTAATTTAGTCTGTCTCCTTTTTGCACCTTTTCCCAATCAACATTTGTTGTTACAGTTTGCTATGACATCTTTTGAACTTATACACTCACTTTTTACAGCTGAGCTCACAATTAGGGTACATTTGTAGGCCTGATTATTACAACATACTGTGACATTGCACTCCATATGATTTTATGAAAATATGCTAATCAGTGTGAATATAATGTAAATGGAATATGCTTCAGGCAAAAGGTCTCTTGTAAGGTATAATTACAAAGCTTATAATCTACTGAGTGTGATCATCCTGTTTGTATAAATGTATCATTCTTGTATCTGAAACTAGAAATATGAAATATAACTTTGAGGTCCTATTGTAATTATGCAAAGTGTGGGGCATTAATGGTGGTTTGGAATCTTGATGGCTCCCATCAACTAGGACAATTGGTTGTAAAAGGCTCTGTTTACTTGCAAGCCTTCCTGTGAGTCAGGCCAGGAAGAATGAAGGCTTCGGGTCTCCCAGGACATGCGACCATGTCACCTAGTACTGAAATCCATCTTCAACCTGAGGCTTTTCCATTTAGAAGGAGGAGTGGGGACCCAGAGAGACAAAAGATTCTGACCTTGTACCAAAGCTACATAAGGGGGTGGAACAGAACAAATGAGGTTCCAGTCATGAGAAATCCCCTTGTTACCACCTGAGCTGGAGCGAACAAGAACTGTACCAGGGGAAAAGATTGGGCCCAGCCTAGGAAGGAGTCCAGTCTGTGAAAGAAGCTTATTGGAACATCTCTGAGGATGAGATTTTATCTGTAATCAGTTTCTTAATGTATTAGGCTTAGACTTGCGTGTTTTGCTTTATTTTGCTTAGTAACTTACTTCGTTCTGTCTGTTATTTGGAACCACTTAGATCCTACTTTTTATACTTAATAAAATCAGTTTTGCTTATTAATTAAGCCACAGTAAGTAATTAAAATACTTGGGGGAAGCAAACAGCTGGGGCATATTTCTCTATCAGTGTTACAGAGGGTGGGCAATTTATGAGTTTATCCTGTATAAGATTTATGCAGATTAAAACAGATTCATTTGGGGTTTGGATCCCACTGGGAGCTGGGTATCTGGGTGCTGGAGACAGGAGCACTTCTTAAGCTGTTTTCAGTTAAGTCTGCAGCTTTGAGGTGTGTGGTTCAGAGCCTGGGTCAGTGTTGGAGCAGACTGGCATATAGTCTCAGCACATCAGGTGACAGTCCCAAGGGAGTTTCTGTGATCGAACCCATCACACATACCCTTCTAGAACTAGAGATATAGAATGGGGGTGGGGCGGGGGGAGAGAAAGGGAAGGAAGGAAGGAAGCAGAAAGGGTATAAATTGATATACTTTTACATAGTGTTTTTCCATTAGCAGAACTCAGAGCACATTACAAAGAAGGGCAGTATCTGTCATACAGTGGCAGCCACCTAAGCCACCCCCTTGTGGCCAGGGGTGCCTCAACAGTGCCCTGCTCCTGTTTTTCCTCTTATTCTTAAATAAAACTCCACAGTTCAATCACAGCCCTTCTCAGGGTATGGGTATTTTATTAGATTAGTACAGTTCCCTAAAGACCCCCCAAAAAATGCATTTTCCATCCAGCCTTAAACTGGACACAACCCCTCCTCCCTGAGGTACTGTACCCTCTCTTGCAGGAGACTCTCTTGCTACAGCTTTATCTGCAATTCCCTTCTAGCTCTGCTTCCTTTGACTTCTCTTTATTTTCATTCACTTGCTCCTTGTATCTGCTTCCCCCATCAATCCCAGCTTTACAGTCTCTCAAACTTGCCCAGCCTGCCCTCTGGCCTTGCTGCCTTTTATATTGGAATCACTTGATTCCTTTCAGGTGGGGCTCATCTTGTAATCAGGGCTGACCTAAGCCCAGGCATTGCAGCCCAGGGGCAAGCCACCCTGTTACACTATCATCATCATCTCCCTGTTACAGATAAAGAAACTGAGATGTAAAGTGAATTGCCCAGGGTCACCCAGCAGGCCACTGGCAGAGCCAGGAATATTGGTGTCCTGAGTCCCAGCACAATGCTCTATCTACTAGGCCAGTTATAGGTATAAGGTGTTAAGTTGTCATGCTTTAAAAAAAGAATCCTGGGCAGGAAGGGGAATATGATTTAAAAGTTTTTAAATTACAAGATGTATATTACTTACAAGGTCCAAAAGGTTTCCCAACTTCTAAATCAAGAGTGTAAAGTGCATGGTAACTACTGTTTGACCTTCTAAGTAAAGTTGCCAAAATAATGCACCAACTTGTAATTACTGTCACAACTGGGTGTGTTCCCAGTGGTTGGAACAGGAGCCAAGAACCAGAGTCAAGGGTCAGAGACAATACTCAAGTGCAAGAAGGGCCGGAGCAAAGCTGAAAAAAGGCAGATACAGCTACATACAGGGAGTAACTAGTGAGCTGCTGCTGAGCTTAAAAGCAGGCCTGCTGTCTCCCTTCAATCAGGAAGGCCAGCCAATCAGGTGGTCCTATCACAGCCCAGCGGAGCTCATTAATGTGCCTGGAGGCTAGGCTGCCTAGTTCTCAGGCTCAGGCGAAAGAGCTCGTTCCTGCCAATTACAATGGTCTTTTCTTTAAAGAGTTATGTAGTTAACATCTAAGTGTGTTCACAAGATATTTGTGTTTAGAATTGTAAAGGGTCACTCCTATTTCACTACTAGGGTAATGCTATTTTTGTCTACCCATTTAGGACCCAACTTGATGCTCACTGAAGTTAATGGGTTTCTTTCTATTGACTGGAATGGTCATTAAATCAGGTTTATAATGCAGCACTCCCCTTCTTTCTGTACATTATTATCTGAAAAGGAAGAATTCTGTCATTGTGTTGTCTAGGTTTTCAATTCTGGTCTATGAATCATTCAGAAGGTAATATGTTTTAGAAATGTTGTTTCAGCATTGATAGCTTAAGATGAGGTATCAAGGTTACATTAGTAAAAGTATATGACCTCTCCAAAAGAAAGCTGTCAATACAAATGTTTTAATTGACTTCTTTGATCATTAAAGAGATTTACAATGACATCAATGAAATTTTGAGTCTGGTTTGGTTTCTTAATCCAAGAAACAACACTGTAGATAACTGGCCAAATCCTTAGCTGATATAAATCCATGTGGCTCCATTACCTTCAACTGAGCTATGTTGATTTACACCTGTTGAGAATCTGGCCCAGAATCTTTTTTATTTTAAACAAACCAGATTAGTCTACTTTATATGACAAGGATTTTCAGACTAAAGTATGTAAGAGCGGGATCAAGATCATTAATGTTATGCTGCAAGTGATTGAGCAAACTGTAAATCAGTACTACAGCCCTATTGATTCCTTCATAGTTGAGGTGAATTTGGGGTCATAAGTTCCATATGAGTTCATGATAAATGGTTGAGCAATAAGATATTAAACCTGGATTATTTTAAAGGGGACTTCAAAATAATCATACAGTTGTTAAATTATTTGCATAACATGGACAAAAGTTGAAATTCTTACTTTTATTCACATGAAATTATAAAAGGCGTGTTATGCAGCCAAGTAGCTCAACTAGTTTAGTAGCACTGATTTGCACACGGTACAGTTTTCTTTCATGTCATGATTTTGTGCAGATGATTATTAAACTATCCAAAGTCCATAGAGGTATTTGGCACTGCTACCAACAGTTCACAAATGTATTTCCTTTCTTCTGTTTTCTCATGAAAGGTTTTCGGTCAATTTATTTAGCAAGAACTCAAAGTCAAATTTCAGCAGGGTTACATGGGTTAAATGTGCGCCTTTCTTTGTTTTAGCTAACTAACACAAGGATTTGTTATCCACACAAAATGGGTTATTTTTGATAGCTGTGTGCCGTTTGCACCAGGAGAATATTTGGAGTCAGTTCATAATCTCTATACTATAGATTTAATGGCAGGTCAATGCAGGCACTGAAAAATTAATGTAATCCTAGATTTAATCAGATCTAATTACTAGTTTGTATAAACAACCACTTGAAACATGAAGTCCTCATAACAACAGATTCCTGCCAAGACAGTAACAAATATCCTTCTTATAGCAGTTGGAGTGTCTAAAGTGCTGTGTTTAGCAAACATGAATTAATCATAAATTATATAGACTGTATATTGTCTAAAATATTGAAGAATTTTCTTTGTGTCAACACCTGTCTGTCAGAGGATTAAATCCACCTAAAAGTAGATAGCAAAATGGCTTAGGATACCATGTGCAGGGCTTGCTTAGGCTAGGATATAAGGTAGATATTTAACAAAGACATTTTAGCACAGAAGGGTCAAGTTGTATTTTAACACCTATCTGGTTGAGAAAAACCCAAAGCTCCCCCTTAGAATTAGGTTTATCTCAAAATGACTTTCCATTCCAAAATCCCAAACCATAAATCGATAAGGGTTTTTTTTTAATTGCCCTGTGGTTATAAACACGTTATCACACTTTCAATGAACAAAAACATTTATTTATGACTTAATTTGAATTTTGTGCACCTCTGTATATTTACATCTCCTGACTTCACAGTTGTCATAAAAAAAATTGGACTCCAAAAGTGGGTTATTTTTCCTCATTGGAAAAGAAATGAGATGACAAATGTGAGATGCTGTATTCCTAACCTAATTTATTTACCAGATGATCCCTTGTTAAACAGGGATATTGTAAGATGTAAGCAAAGTGCAGCTTATCAAATATAGCATCCTGTCTTAGATATTTAACTAAAGCACTACTGTTATTGATTTCATATTTTTACCAATTTTGCTACATACCTGGACTACACATAATGTTTTCCTCTGAAACTAAGACCCATGTACAAATTGCTGTGAAACAGGTCATATATAATTTATCATCTAATCTATTATCTAATGAATTAGTCCCTACTAGTCTGGTTAATTAGCTGGCTTTGCAACCTCAAGAATTAGATCAGAATTTAGAAAAGAAATTTACAGACACATTGATAGCAACTAAATGGATTCTGTGATTGGTGGGACCAGGGTGGAATATTGACTGTCCCACTGGGGTTCCTCACCCTCTCTCTGGCCCAATTTGGTCAGGACATCCTTCAGAATTAGGCTGACAAAGGCCCAGGGTCCCAAGAGATGGTGGGGGTGGTAGCCATGATGCTGCAGCTTGCTTCAGTAGCCTCTATCTGTTCTTCTGTCTCCTCTGCCTCTGCGTCTCTTTCTTCAAGGAAAATGGAAATGATGGGTGCAATCACCCATCCCCTCATTATGTTGTCCACCGCCTAATATCTGACACACCAATTTAGGTTCATTAATTTCTGGTTTCACATTTTCTGTTGTTACCAAGCATAGTCCTGGAATTATATCAGTAGATCCTTTTTCCTTTAAATTAGTTCAGTCTCTCTGCTCATTTTCTGGCACCTTTTTATAATATTAATTATTAAAAATAACAACTTATTTTTCACCAACATTGGTTATTATAGGTTATTATAACATTGTGACATGGTGCTGTTTACAGGGACCCAGTTTTGGGACCCAGTTCCCTGGTTGCTGAGAACACAGAGTACTGGGTATAGTTAGAGTAGGAGGGAATGTGGTAGTCTCATTGAGTTAAGAAGCTGAGAGGGGATTGTTTGCATTTGTAGGGAGCTAATTCGCTCACTAGCTGGATAGCTCAGAGAAAAAAAGCAAGCTGTGTAAAAGGCTGGGCCAAGGAGCAGGAAGGAGGTCCCATCTATCTGCTGCTCCCTTCTGTTGTACCTGAAGAATAAGGCAAGAAATAATAATAAAGACCCTTGGTTAATGTACCCTGCTAGAGTGTGTGCTGTTAAATCACCATGATGCCTTACCTCCCAGGGCTGAAGGGGGAACCTGTTTACAAACATCTTATGACTTTCACGTACTTTTTACATTTGAGCTCACAATTAGAATACATTTGTAGGCCTAATTATCACAACACACCTTAAGGCATTTTGTCAGGCATATAAATACTGTTACTTCAGCAAAATGTTTAGATGGAAGGGTATTTCTGGAGAAGGAAGATTGAGTTGAACCGGGAATTGAGGGGACTTGAAAAGGTTTTGAGCTAAGAATGAATTGGACTGGCAGGATTGAATAAAGGGGGAAACTGAGTCAGTTGGTGAATGATGTGTTGGTGAACTGGTAGCATACATGGTAGGGTGACAGAGAGATGATAGGGTGAAAACTAGATTGACAAGACACAGACTAGAAGAGGTAAAGGGGTCACAGAGCAATAAATACGCTTTCCTCCCAAACTGCCCTTTAGTGAGACATGTCCCAGTTTTTTTTTTCATTTGGAGGAGAAAGAAAGAAGCAGCCCTTTTTCTTCCTACTTCACCAATAACCTCCCTTTATCCCCCATCAACATGCTTCCCCATGATACCCCAGCCAGTATGTCAATTTTTCACTTTACAAAATTTTCACAAAAGGGGAGCTCTGGTTCATGCAGCACTGCTACTTATTTTGGGCTAAAGTCCTTCCACCTTTAGATATCATGGGCAGCCAGTTACATTTAAACAAATGTGTTGCTCTTTAATGCTCAATATCCAAGCTTCAGCAATTTCAATTCTTGCTATCTAAAGAATTAAAGCTGACAGGAATTGTATATACTGGCTTGGACTAATCACCTCTTTGAATATTAATGTTGTGTTTACACAAAGATTCCAGTAACCGGCATCCTAACAAGTTTTCCATTGTGGTAGTTATTGATCTGATTCTGAAAAATGTCTGTCCTACTCATCTTTGAAATTCATGGCAGAATTCCAGGGAGTATATACTTATTTACATATTACATTTTCATCATTGCTCCCTAGTCCAGGAAGCAGGGAGCATGCTTTCATCACTAGTACACTGATATTTGGCATTTTTTATTACATTCCCTTTTGCAACCTTTAATGTTGTACCTTCCCTCTTCATTGATTTCTTGTTTATATAATAATAGGGAACCATTCTGAATCGACTAGGATGCACAGATCTGCATGGCAGAGCTGTAGCAGCAATGAATGTAAATATTAAAAAAAGCATCACTGCAGGTGCATTATCTCCTTTAATTAGAGATTTATAATTTTGTGTTTGTGATAATACTATGTCTTCATGGCTTTTTTATTAATAAATTATAAACAATATCTTAATTTGGTCTAGGAATTTTAAAAAAGTTTATTTTTAGCACCCTTAAATGAACAGAGAGGCAGATGAAGTATTTTTTAAATGCAGGTGACCTTGTAGAAATCACCTGTCGTATGCAGTTAAACTTTAAGGAAAAATTATGATGACTCCAGGCTGATTTTATTGTAGCTCTGTACGCCAGACACATTTGACATGGATATTAGATTTGGAGGGAATAGAACACTCTTAACTCCACTGCTGTCATCTCTTATTTATGATAACTAGTCTGTTAGCTGTAGGAATAAAAGCTTGATGCAGCCTCTTCAAAAATCATTATTCACACGGGTAGGATAGTTGTGGTAACTGGGCACATCCTGGCTCTGTGCCAGCTTTGTCTTATATCCAGTGAAAATGGCATTGGTAGATCTTATATCTTCAAAACTGAAACATATCGAATACATTTAGTTCTCTGCATAGTTTATGTTAGAAAGCAATAGGACTCTTTTTTATAGAAGAATAAAGATATTTTTATCACTTGGGAGGTAAAAATAAGTCTTGCAGGAAGGATTTCTGCATTCATAATAGGGCACAACAAGAATAATTATAGTAAATGTAAAGGTGGGCACTCTTGCATCTATTGCTCTTGTAAATACAGAATCTCAGTTGGCTATTCAGATTTTTAAATCTTTTTAAATGTCAAGCAATTTTTAACTTCCCTAGTAGTACATTCAAAAAGACTGTTAGAATCCTTCACGTGATCTCTCTGAGATTCAGGAGGAGGACCAGGCAACCCAATAGACCTGTTGCTCTGTTCTAAACACCAATTGCCAGCTGGAAGTAGGAAAAATCAGCTGAATTTTCCACTCAGTTGCTTTTTACAATAATTTATCATAAGAAAAACCCTAGTAAATCAGTGTATAAATATACTACACCGTAGGTGCCTCTCAGTAACTCATAATCTGTACAATAAACCACAGGAATGTATCATTAATATGAAAATGAATGGTATAGTCGAGTGGTGTGAAACAGAAGTGTCTGCACTCTAGTCCCCTCTTTGATGCAGATTCCTTCTGTAGTCATGGGTTGCATTGCATACCAACACATTTTCAAAACTGCCTTCTTATTTTGGGGGGCCTCATTTTGGGGGCCCCCAACTTCAGACACTTTGTCTTTCATTTTTCAGAGGTGTTGTGCACCCACAGCTTTCACTGAGTTCATCGGAAGTTGTAGGACCTCAGCCTACAAGGCCAAGGTATCTTAAGTTTGGCACCCAAAGACTGAGGCACCCAAAAATTAGAGCCCGCTTGTGAAAATGTGTGCTTTAACCTGTCTGCCTTCGACCAGCTTTAAAATGGAGATAATAAAAATATTTATTTACCTGTCACCTGGGAATGTTAGTGTTTATAAAGCAATTTGAAGATGTGATAAGTATTATTTGTATTGTATTGGTTTGGAATTGTACTTTTTTGCCTGCATGGGATAGTCCTCAGGCCCCTTTTGGAGCTCTCATGATGATTTTCATATCTTTTGCCATCCTCTGACATGCTGAGACCACCATCTTACTGGATGGATCTCTTCCCAGGTGAAAGAGACTGGTCATCAAGCCTGGGCTGGAATTGGGAGTTGAAGTCACTCCAGCACCTCCCAATGGGTTCTCAGCACCCTGTAGAATTGGCCCCATAGCAAGGACAAGGGACTAAGGACCTGAATCCAGCTCCCACTGAAATCAACAGGAGTCTTTCCCTTGTATTCAATGGGACTTGGATTGAGAAATAATTGTACAAATATTTAACATCTATTCTACTTGTTTAAAATATTTACAATACTATGAATTCATAAGGCATTTTGCACACAGTTCTTAACCATGCCTAAATGCTTAATGATAGAAGAACACTCCAAATTTAATCAAATTGGAAAAACAACTAAGAATTTCAAGGAAAAACAGTTAATCATTTTCCATCAGTTTTCAATACATATTATTTTTAAAACAATGTAACATCTGTGTTTGTGCCTGTATTTGCAGCAGGAGCCACAAAGCATTAAAGCACAGGTTGTCCTCAGCCCTCTCTGAAAGTGGGCACGGGCATAGAACAGAGCTTAAAATACACACTTCATGTGTGCTAGCCTTTTCTAATAAATTTACACATAGCACTTTTACATCTTTAAGGATCCAAAAGTGCATTATGAACTAATGCACAATTTACATGCAGGATCTGCAATGCATCTATATCTGGGGTAAAACTTGGCAACTGTTCAACAATACACAGAAACACTATAAAACAGCTTAGAATGTGAAAGGAATACCTTATCCATTTAAAACCACAGAGATACTTTTAGTTAGGCATAATGTACTTAAGCAAACTTGAATTTAAGTAGCCCACCAGAGTTACAATCCCGTCCTATATCTTTAGAGATGGTTGGGAAAAGGAAAATATTTTAAATACAAGTGTTTGTGAAAACTTCTCTGACTTTCATCAAAGTGAAACTTTGGTGGAAATTTACCACCAGATCTACCTTGACTGACCACAAGTGAGCTTCACTTGTTTTACATACCATCCAACGAATGGTACCTCCAGCAGCATATTCCCCCCAGTATTTTGCAGGAGCCTTGGTTCAGTACTGACTCGGAGGGAAGAGTGCTATGTCACCAATACCATATCCCAAAGCATCCATGTGGGACCTTCCTACCAGCTGTGGGTCGTAGAGATACTATTTTGTACACATTTTCATTACAAATCCTAAACATTTTGTGGCTAAATATATACTTTTCCTCCAGAAGGTCTGAATTTTTGCCAATATAAACTGACCTTGTTCATGTTGGGCCTAATATATGAAATATGCATAGTCTTGTCTTTGTGTTTTGTTTTTTTTAATGCCTGTTACAATGAAATGTATAATTGAAGGAGCTAGTCCAGAGGGTGGGTGAATTTTGCTCTTCTAGCCAGGATGTTAATTTCCCTTTTTAAATATCTTGCCTTCCTTGCCACTGTGACTATCTGAGGTTGTCTGCAGCCTTGTTGCTGCTAAAAGGTGAACATAGGCCAAAATCCTGTGCCAATTCTGACTAACTTATCGGAGTGCCACTGGAACTCAGTGGGACAAGAGTGGCAGGGGTGAAAAACCTTACCCCTTCCTCCAGGTTGTGGAGTGGGAATAAAGCTGCTCCACAGTCAATATTGTATTCTTTAGGGCTGGAGTAGACTCAACAGCCCCAGTGCTCCCTCTGTTCAAAGGGAACAAAGCAGATCTGTATAGCGGTGAAGCTTCCTGCCCTGCCTGCTCCAGAGAGCTTCGGTACATGTCTGCACTGAGTGCCCTGGGGAGTTAGAGCCAACTGACCACAGAAGGGTTCAGACTCCTGTTACAGATTCCCAGCGTCCTGAATCACTCGTGGGGCAGAACTGAGAGGTTTCAGTCCATTGAAGGCTCTCCACATCCACAGAGAAAAAGGTAGGAAGGTTGGATTTGCCTGAAGGCAGTATGCACTGACCCTCCTCCAGGAGTTCAAAATGCCAGCCTTTGATGGGCTTATTCTCCGTGGCCATGGGAATTCTGATTAGGAAGACAGATCTCAAACTCAAGATTTCCACATGGCAGCTCATTGCACTACCAGCAGAGGAATCACACCAGCTCAATTATAGCATCACCCAAGAGTGCTGTCCTTTTGTGGGTTTTGTCCCGTTTTCCATTGTAAAAAGAAAAAAATGTGGATGAGTTATAGACATTTGAAAACCAGTGCCCGTCAGTGATTAGTGATGCTTTTTGATGTTTCTCTTACAATGTTTCCCATGGTGTTTTTGAGGATTCACTGTGGTGTGCTGAGGCTTGGTGCACTTTGATGTCTCTCAAAGCTGCCTCAGTGTAACAAGGCAGATTAAAATGAAGGTACCTGGAAGCACAACAGAAAGTACGGTAATAAAACAATTGGTTTTTCTTTAACAGAAAGAAATCACTATTTAAAATTCTATGCAGTGGGTAAAAAATAAACATACTAAGGGCCAAAATTTCTGAAACTGTCTGTCTATACTGCACCATCAGCTTTTGCAAGCTATTTCAGACCCTCCATTTGTGTACACAAATAGGCATTTCAACATGCAAAACAGATAGGTAGATGGACACTTACCCTGTATGTAAATATTATTATTTAACATTATATTGCAGTAGGACATAAAGACCAACCAGGTAGGGGCCCCATTGTGCTAGGCCCTGTGCAAGCAGATAGAAAAGAGAAAATATAACAGGTGGGTTGAGGAAGGTAGGAGAGACAGAGTGACAAAAAGTAATAGGATGTGCACAGTTATTCACCAATCGGGAGTAGTTATTACAACTCTTCTCTGCCTAGCCATTGTCAGGGTGCAGTTTTCTGTATGAGTTATGGAAGAGCTGACACTCGAAGAGAGACCTGAAGGAGGTTAAACTTGTGGCTTTAAAGATTATGACTGGGAGCTTTTCCCATTTGTAAAGGGTGGTATGGGAATAAGTGTGAAAGAGCTTGTTGGAGAAGTAGCTGTTTGAGGCTGGCATCTAAAGGTGGGAGTTGACCAAATGATAAGATAAAAGGCCGGATGAGTAGTGCAAAGCTAGGTTATGAAAGGTGTTAAAAGTAAGGACAGGAAGCTTGTGTTTGATTCAGTGGAAGATGAAGAATTAGTGGAGGAACTTGGAGGGTGACACAGTGCAATGAGCCAGAACGTTGATTTTAATAGCAGCAATTTGAATGGTCTTGACAGAGGTGCAGGCTATGATGGCAGAGGGGAGGAGATTATAGTAACCAGGTTCAAGATTATCAGAGCTTGGACAAGAGTTTCAGCAGTTTGGGCAACGTAGCCAGATCTTGCAGATGTTGTGCAGGAAGACGTGGCAAGATTTGGATGTGATCTGGATGTGTGAGTTGAAAGAGGGGTCCAGGTCAAAGCTGGAGTTAGAATCAAAAAGGCAGACTGAGATTTTAGTTTGGATGGGGGGAAAGATGTCCATAGTAGAGGAGGCAGTTTTGTGAGTCATCAAGCTAAAGATGCATAAATGTAACAAATGCAATTTTAGTGACTGGGTTCACGCAGACATAGGGTGCAGAGAAGAGGAGAGGCCCAAGGATAGAGTACTGAGGGACCCCCACTGAAAAGAGAAAGTTGAGGAGAACTCATTGAAGGAGTTTGGCTTAGGGCATAAGGTTTTGCAGGCACCTGCTTTGCAATTAAGGTGATATTTTAAAAAAATCAGTACTGGGAGTCAGGAGATAAGAATTCTAATCCTGGCTCTGCCATATCCTCCATGATATTGGACAAGTCACTTCACCTTGGTGCCTCAGTTTCATTATCAGTAAAACCGGGATAATAATTCTTACCTACCTCAGAGTGATGTTGTTATCTGAGTATTAGTACAATGCAACTTGTATGCTGAATCCCACATCTATGTTCTTTCCTCACCACCAAGATAATGCCAGAGCTATTTCACATAGTTAAATTGAATATCATTAAAAATTGCAGAGAAGACACAAAGAATAAAGACACTTTCCTTCTGATCTTTCCAAAGAAAGTCCACTTTGACACTTGAGGTGGAGAGACCTTCTGGGAAAAGATTAGAACTGACCCGATGAATTCTACCGAGAATGAACTTGGTTTGTGCCGCACTGTGCCCAGTATTCCATGCATGAGACCTATCAAGCAGTAAAAGTAATTAAGTCTTCCACTTATGCAATCTCACAGATTTCATAAATTTTAGCTGGATAACTTTTCTGCCCTGGGCCTCCTTTCTTTACCATACTCATTCCTTATTAGGAAGAATGTATGTTCCTCATTGCTGCTATTATTATTACTATTTATTATTTATTACATAGCTCTGAAAATCTACACTGTGCTTTATGAAATATAGATAAAACACCTTCCCTACACCAAAGTGGTTCCAATATAATTTAGTGGGGCAGAGCCTGTCTTCACTAGCAGCTATCCAGTTCCATTGAAATTATGGTGTTCCATGAGATATAAATACAAACTCTGACCCAGTGAATCTTACTTTAAGTTTAAGGTAGCAGTGGCCATGAATTTTAACTAGTTAAATATCTATAACACTGACCAGCATCCACTAATCTATTGTGATAGTACAGGGGCAAACAATGCCACAAACAGGTGATGCATCCCTTCTTAAACTGTATGCGGGATCCCTTTGTTATTATTGTTGGTTATTATTTGTATTGTCATAGAGCCTAGATGTCCAGTAGAGATCAGGGTCCCATTATGCTACATGCTGTGCACATATATAATGAAAAGATGTATCCTGCACTTCTTGAAAACCCACTAACTGGCTGACAAACCAAGATGTAGCACCCAAGTGGCAAACTTTTCCCTTTAATCGTAAGCACATTGTACATGTTTTGAAACTATTTTATTGAAAGTACAGTGTTCATTTACACATCTTTGGAGTATAGAATGGTTAAAGCCCTTTTTCCTGTGAAGTGAAAGAGGTTACCACAGGTTAATTATAGACAACTGAGTCCAATTAGGGCAGACTGTGACCTTTAAAAACCTCTTCCAGTGGTAGAAAAGCAAGCTGCAGACGTGTTGTGTGTAGCAAAGGGAGAAGGTTTCTTCTTCCTCTTCTCTTTCTAAGAGCACTCTTGTGTTTATTTCTGTTTTGAGGAGAGGATAGGCCCAGAGTGGGTTAGGGATGGTGGTTGGTAGCTTGTATATAAAGAGATAATATTCCAGGAGAGTTAATAAAATAACAAATACATTTTCTCTAGTGTCTAAAGAAACCTCTTCGGCCATTCTCGGGATCTACCCTGTAAATACTGTAAATAAACCAATGTTAAGAATTAAACTTCTAGAGTAAGACTGATTTACTCCAGCCATCCTCCAATGCCACAACGAGAAATGCTGAGCCATGGTGTGACAAAAAAATGGTGTGCTGTCTCTAATATACATAAATGTGTGAGGTTTTTTTAATGACCAAAACATTGAATTGACTAAGTGAATTTTTTCCAGATTTTTCATTGTCAAAAACTGGATGTTACTACTCTCTGCCCTGATTCACAACAAGAACTTTCTGGGGGATGAAAAAAATAAAAAACTCTCACAGGATGAGAAAAGTGTTTCCTGTTCAGCGCTGTTATTTATAATAAAAAAAATTATTAGAACTAATCAAAAAATCGGGGAGGAAGGATTTTGCAAAAAACCCCAAACAACCAAACCTCATTTTCTTTCCTGTCTTTTCTTCATTTAAAAAAAAAAGACAATTTTTTTGACTAGAACTACTATTTAGTAAGAAGGTAATTCATTTTCAGACGATTCGTGTTGTGTTTACCTAGATTACTCGAGCCATCTACTCTAGCATTACATGTATCAAAATGTATCTTTCTCTCATTAAGGGCCTAGTCCTTGTTTCATTAAATGGCAATTGAACCATGATTTGGCCTTTAGACTCTAAAGCAGAGGTGGGCAAACTATGGCCCACGGGCCACATCTGGCCTGCGGACCTGTCCTGCCTGGCCCCTGAGCTCCCGGCTCGGGAGGCTAGCCCCTGGGCCCTTCCCCACTGTCCCCCCTCCCTCACAGCCACACCGCCGCACTGTGGCATGGCTGGCTCCAGCATGGTAAGGGGCGGAGAGCGGGGCCGGGGGTTGGATAAGGGGCAGAAGGTTCCGAGGGGTGGACAGGGAGCCGTTGGATGGAGCGGAGGTTCGGGGAGGGGGGCAGTCAGGGGAAGGAGAGCAGGGGGAGTTGGATGGGGGTGGGGTTCCAGGGGGCAGTTAGGGATGGGGGTGTGGAAAGGGGTCTTGGCAGTCAGGGGACAGGAGTGGGGAGTGGGGTTCCAGGGGGCGGGTTAGGGGTGGGGGGTCCTGGGAGGGGGCAGTCAGGGGTCAAGGAGCGGGGGGGTTGGATGGGTCAGGGGTTGTGAGGGGGGCGGGAAGTGGGAGGGGGTGGATAGGGGGTGGCGGCCAGGCTGTTTGGGGAGGCACAGCCTTCCCTACGCAGCCCTCCATATGGTTGCACAACCCCGATGTGGCCTTTGGGCCAAAAAGTTTGCCCAACCCTGCTCTAAGGGGTATGTCAGACATACCCAGGTGCAATCAAACATACCCTTAAGGTGAAGTCCTGTTCCTACTGAAGACAATGGCAAATTTCCATTGGTTTCAATAGGTCCAGGATCTCACCAGATGTATTATGCTATGCTATTTGTACATCTCAGTATCTAAGGCTGAAGTGGATGTGAGGGAAGTGTATGATTTGATGAAAGACAAAGGACAGATTCACAGGATTACATTTTAGAATCCTTTAGTGAAAATGCAGTAATTCAAAAATACTGCTTGACCCATGTCATAGCAAAGGCTCTTTCTAGCAAGCTGGAAGAAGCTATAAAAGAGGGGAAGTGACATTGAACAAAGACTGTACTGGGGAGGTGGTCCCAGGCTGAAGGCGAGTCCCAGCCTGTGTATGGAAGATCTGTAACCGGCTTGTATTATCTATCAGTGTGAAACACTGCTTGATTCAAATCCTGTCTACTTTATAGAACTTGAATTGCAATTTTACTTTGATTTCTTAGGTAACCAACTTTGATCTGTATGCTTATTGCATATAGTCACTTAAAATCTATCTTTCTGTAGTTAATAAATCTGTTTTATATTTTACCTGAAACAGTGTGCTTTGGTTGAAAGGCTTGGGAAATCTGCTCAGGTTGCAAGGGCTGGTGCAGGTCCACTTTCCTTTGTAGAAGTGGCGGACTGGGTAATAAATTTACACTGGTCAAGATTCTGACCGGGGCAAGAAGGTACAGCCCTTGGTTCCTATGTTGGGGAGCTGCGGGAATTGGCTGGAGCCTATCTATTGTTGGTTCATGAGTGGCTGGCAAAAGCATTCCTGTAACTCAGCTAAGTGTGTCCTTGCCTGTGGATGTCTGAGTAAGTACAGTACCTAACAGAGGTTTGTGGCTTAGCAACAGCATCACAGTGTGAGAGGAAGCCGAGGTTGGAGGGACAGAGGACTCAGCAGTACCCCAGTTCCAGGTTGCACCCTAGGGAATCCATCACAGACCCCTTTTGGTATGAGCAGTTAGCCAATATTTGAGGTCTTGAGGGATTGTTTCTGTTAGGAAAAGAAATGGATGATACAAGTAAGATAAATTCTTTAGTGCAATTCTTTTTATTTATAAAGAATATACACAAAGGCCTGCTTCCTGAATACAGTAGAAACAAACAATAGGCAATGTCACTATTTCTAGTTAGCACCTTAGTGCTTTATGTCTCTTCTCCCTTCCAGGGACATGCTCACAACTTGTCAGGATCACCTGGCAAGTATCTTAATTAATCAGTTCCCTCTCACTGCGGGGACCTTGGGCAGTGGTACACCTCGGGCCCTCCTATTCTCTGTGGCATGCATTAGTTTAGCCTCTTGAGGGCTGCAACATTTTGTTCTAATTTTGGTTGTTGATTTAGTGGGCAGCTGTCTGGGTAATGTGTGTGGCCCGTAGTGATAATATTTGGCCTCAAACTTTGATTCTGACTGCTTCTCTTGCTGTCTGCTAGCTTTCTCTCTCCAACACACAGCTTGTTAAACAATCTCCTAGTTCCTGTGTTTGCAACTGGGGAACACCTCAACCTACATGTCTTACCTTCTGATCAGGCCTTGCCATGCAACACTTTCTTGGGTGGTGACTTCCTGTTGTTTCCAGCTATTGCTATATAAAATGGGCGTAATTTCTCCTTCCATTTAGTCAGAAAGATGGGTGCTTAACACACCCACTAGCTGTAACCAGGTCTGTGATTGTCTGTAGATCAAAGACCTGCTTGATGGCGGCCACTAACATCTTCCAGCATAAGAATATTTACCTATCTCACAATTCCTAGCCTTTTATCAAGTAAAGTTCTACTCTGAATGAAATAAATAAAAAGTGTATAATAGAATTCCATGTTTTTTCATTTTCTTCAATTATGTTTACAAGTTAATTTATAATTTATGGGTGTTACTATCTGTCTGCTGTGTGGTTCCTACTGGAGTCTGAGTCAAATTGCCAGGGAGCATATAGCAAAAATGCAAAAAAAATTTAGAAATTAATAGTAATGTAGATCACTTCTAAAAATAGGGAGAGAACTTAATGAGTGAAAGTAGAATGGCAGGCAAAATTAGATAAACCAGTATTTTTCATATATCATTTATTAGCTTAAAAGGAGAACTCAGAATATTAAGATGGAAAAAGAGATTGTCCTGTTCTTCTTCACTTTTTGTGGGTAATGTAAAGAATGTATCTGTAAACAGCATTTTTAAATTATGACAGTGTTGGGTATACGGACTTCAATTTTTTAAAATTTGACACACAAGTTAACTCCACTTGTTCTAATTACTGAACTTAATGTGTTTAAACAAAACATTTAAATGACAGGTAAAAGAGTTTACTAGAAAGTGGTACAGAATACAACAGTAATCTATTTGAAAATGGATAATAAACTGAAAGAGGAAAAGACTCCATAACTTCCCCTAATACTTATAGTTCCAATTGTTAGTTTTGCTGGGGAAAATGGTAAAACAAATATCCAGTGGAATAACTAAGAATTTTGTTTCTGGACTCTTAATCAAGACTGGGAGTGGTTGGGTCATTACAAAACTTAAACTTAATTTCCCCAATACTAATTTCTCCCTACTGTTATTCATACCACCTTGTCAACTGTCTGTAATGGGCCACTCTCTTACCACTTCAAAAGTTGTTTCTCCTCCCTGGGTATCCTGCTGTTAATTCATTTATCTCGTTAGACTGACCTAACACGTGGTAAAGCAACCCACATCCTTTCATGTATTTATACCTGCTCCTGTATCTTTTACTTCATACATCTGATGAAGTGGGTTCTAGCTCACAAAAGCTTATGCCCAAATAAATTTGTTAGTCTCTAAGGTGCCGCAAGGACTCCGCTTTTTTTTGCTGATATAGACTAACACAGCTACCACTGAAACCTATAGGTAGAGTATTATTCAAATTATGTAAACTTGTATATATTAACAGGTGCTATCAAAATAAATTAGAAATCTTTTGCCTTCCAAATGGAAGAGAGAGAATGAAATGAAATAATATCTATTAGGAGCAGTGCACTGCCTGCAACTTGATGGAAACACCATATACACTTTTACAGAGAGTCTAAGTATATGACTGAAAGGCTGTGGCCCATGAAATTAGTGTCATACAAGTAGCACTGGAGAAAGTGCAGTGAGAATGCCCCAAAATATAGAACTACTGGTAGAAAATATTACTAAAAGTATAGTTGGATTAAAAAATATTAAGTTCTTTCTGGAGGAGTTTATCTTTGGAATAGACAATACTGAAAAGGCACCTAAAGAACCACAATAATTGTAAGGATGTTACTTCTAGCTGGGAATCATGCTATATAAAGAAAGTGGAAGTCTCCTTCTCTTAGTGATTTGTTATGCAGCCTGGGGAGGAAATGGAGTTTTGGACTTACTTATTTCAAAAACTAAAAAACTTTGAAGACATGTCCTCCTCTCTTAAATTGCATGGTAGAACATGCTCATGCTCTGTGGAAAAACAGAAGAGAGAAATGAACATATGGCCAATTTAAATGCAGTAGTCTGAAAAGAGTAAATCATTTGTGTGTCAAGTGTCAGAATACAGTAGAGAATTCTTCAATTGTTGGTTTCATAATGTACAATATCAATACTGGATATTAGGGACATTTCCTATTTTATTATGTAAACTTCACAATATTCTATTTAACTACTACTTTATTTTACAAAAATAGTGGTAATATGGCAAAAGATGTACATTTGTTTGTGGAATATAGCTTGTAAATATGTAGTAACCTGATTTGTTTAAGATCTATGCCAACTTCAATAAAAAGCTACTTTTACCTTCCTCTGCATTATGGGTCACTTGAAGGTTTAAACTAGTGTAAATGGTGGATTCGCTATAACTTGACGTCTTTATATCATGAACTGAGCACTTCAGTAATGCAGAGGCTCTGGGTCTATTACAGGAGTGGGTGAGTGAGGTTCTGTGGCCTGCAATGTGCAGGAGGTCAGACTAGATGATCATGATGGTCCCTTCTGACCTTGAAGTCTGAGTATGTGAGTCTACTGAATCTTTGCTGGATTCTGCAACTCCATTAGATAAATAATGGAGCAGCTCTGAAATGCGGAGTAGGACCGTTTTGTATAAAGGCCAGGGGCCTGATTATCACAGATGCTGAGTGCTTGCAGGTCCCGCTGACTTTGATGGAAGTTGGTTTTGCTCAGCAACCTTTATAAATGAGTCCAAGATATATTTTTGTTAGTATTTCTTAAGGTGGCATTCCAATGAGTACAAAAGAATTATAAAAAATCTTACCAACTTTCTTAGCAGAATGGGGAGTTCATCCATGGAAATTCACTAAAGGGAAAACCATCTCTTTTTCAGATGAAAATAGAATGCATGCAGTGATTCCTCCAGCCAGCAATATATTAGTCCTCAGAAAGCCAAGGGGGAAAAATAGTACAGGTATACGTACACTATTCCTATGCTTCATTTGATCACATAGGACTAAAATCCTTTCTCATTTACACCCAGGTGACCTTATGAAACAAAGTGAAATTTTGTCCCTAGATAGTTGCAGAGGAACATTGTCTAAAAGTTTCATTTAAAATAACTAAACTCCTAAAAGAGAAAAATCTGTATTGATTTCTCTATAAATTCACATATAGCAACCAATTTGTAAAAGCTCACAACACTCATCTTTTTTCCAATTTGTTATATAGCAGCTGCCACCATTTATAGATTACAAACTCAAGGTTTTTCATGGAGAAACAATTCAAAAGTATGTCCTTGGCCTTGTCACAGTGCTCATTGTCCCCTGTGTTTAGCATTATACTGAAAATATTATGATCTTGCTTATTGTGAATGAAGGAGAATATGCATCTGGGTTCTGTGGAAATATCCTTCACTGCAAAACATCATCCTCAAATGTTGTGACAAATTTAAATAGCAGCAGCAGCAACACAGAATACAGAAACTTTAAAAAGCAGGTTTTATGGAATCAACCTCATTCTCTTTATTTAAGGGAGCAGAGAAATTATAATCTCATTCCTCATGCTCTGCCTGGCACTCTAAGAGGCTCCTGTTGCTAGGTGGAGTGAGACCTTTTCTGCAAAGTCCTGGGTTGAAGACAGGTTCCATGATTCTAGACTGGATAGGGCCCTGAGTCTTCACGGAACATGCTTCATGAAATCATCTTGAACATTCATGTTTGAAAGTCATGGATTTCTTGAAAAAAAAAACAAAAAAAACGAGGTGTCCTTGTGGCACCTCAGAGACTAACAAATTTACTTGGGCATAAGCTTTCGTGAGCTAGATCCCACTTCATCAGATGCATGGAGTGGAAAATACAGGAGCAGGTATAAATACATGAAAAGATGTGAATTGCCTTACCAAGTGTGAGGTTAGTCTAACGAGACAATTCAATTGACAGCAGGATACCAAGGGAGGAAAAATAACTTTTGAAGTGGTAATGAGAGTGGCCAATTTCAGACAGTTGTCAAGAAGGTGTGAGTAACAGTAGGGGGAAATTAGTATTGGGGAAGTTAGGTTTAGGTTTTGTAATGACCCAACCACTCCCAGTCTTTATTTAGGCCTAATCTGATGGTGTCCAGTTTGCAAATTAATTCCAGTTCTGCAGTTTCACGTTGGAGTCTGTTTTTGAAGTTTTTTTTGTTGAAGAATTGCCACTTTTAGGTCTGTTATTGAGTGGCTAGGGAGACTGAAGTGTTCTCCTACTGGTTTTCAAATGTTATGATTCCTGATGTCAGATGTGTGTCCATTTATTCTTTTGCATAGGGACTGTCTGGTTTGGCCAATGTACATGGCAGAGGGGCATTGCTGGCACATGATGGCATATATCACATTGGTAGATGTGCAGGTGAACAAGCCCCTGATGGTATGGCTGATGTGGTTAGGTCTATGATGGTGTCCCTTAAATAGATATGTGGACAGAGTTGGAACTGGCGTTTGTTGCAGGGTTTGGTTCCTGGGTTGGTGTTTTTGTTGTGTAGTGTGTAGTTGCTGATGAGTATTTGCTTCAGGTTGGGGGGCTGTCTCTAAGCGAGGACTGGCCTGTCCCCCAAGGTCTGTGAGAGAGAGGGTTGTCCTTCAGGGTAGGTTGTAGATCCTTGATGCACTGGGGAGGTTTTAGTTGGGGGCTGTCGGTGACGGTTACTGGCGTTCTGTTACTTTCTTTGTTGGGCCTGTCTTGTAGTAGGTGACTTCTGGGTATCCTTCTGGCTCTGTCTATCTGTTTCTTCACTTCACCAGGTGGGTATTGTAGTTTTAAGGTTGTATCTTAGAGCTTGGCTGTAGACAATGGATCGTGTGATGTGGTCTGGATGAAAGCTGGAGGCATGTAGGTAAGTATAGCGGTCTGTAGGTTTCCACTGTAGGGTCGTGTTTATGTGACCATCGCTTATTAGCACTGTAGTGTCTAGGAAATGGACCTCTTGTTTGGACTGGTCCAGGAGAGGCTGATGGTGGGGTGGAAATTGTTGAAATCTTGGTGGAATTCCTCAAGGGCCTCTCTCCCATGGGTCCAGATGATGAAGATGTCGTCAATGTAGCGCAAGTAGAGTAGGGGCGTAAGGGACGAGAGCTGAGGAAGCATTGTTCTAAGACAGCCATAAAAATGTTGGCATACGGTGGGGCTATGTGGGTACCCATAGCAGTGCCGCTGACTTGAAGGTATAAATTGTCTCCAAATCTCAAATAGTTGTGGGTGAGGACAAAGTCACAAAGTTCAGCCACCACATTTGTCGTGATGGTATCAGGGATGCAATTCCTGATGGCTCGTAGTCCATCTTTGTGTGGAATGTTTGTGTAGAGAGCTTCTACATCCATAATGACTAGGATTGTGTTTTCTGGAAGATCATCAAAGGACTGTAGTTTCTTCAGGAAGTCAGGGTGTCTCGAAGATAGCTGGGAGTGCTGGTAGCGTAGAGCCTGAGGAGAGAGTCTGCATAGCCAGATAATCCTACTGTCAGGGTGCCAATGCCTGAGATGATGTGGCGTCCAGGATTCCCAGGGTTACAGATTTCGGGTAGCAGATAGAATACTCTTGATCAGGGCTCTAGGGGTGTGTCAGTGTAGATTTGTTCCTGTGCTTCTTTAGGGAGTTTCTTGAGCAGATCATGTAGTAGTTTCTTTTGGTAATCCTCAATGGGGTCAGAGGGTAATGGCCTGTAGAATGTGGTGTCAGAGAGTTGTCTAGCAGCCTCTTGTTCATATTCCGACCTATTCATGATGACTACAGCACCTCCTTTGTTAGCCTTTTTTATTATAATGTCAGAGTTGTTTCTGAGGCTGTGGATGGCGTTGTTCTGCACGGCTGAGGTTATGGGGCAAGTGATGCTGCTTTTCAACAATTTCAGCCTGTGCTGAAATTGGATCCTTTAGGTTGGCATTTCTTTTAGACTAAATGTAAGTAGACAAAATAAACTTAGACCTATTCTAACTTGTACAGCAGAAGAAAGTTTAAAGAAGCTCTTGGTAATTACTAGAGTAGACATTAACATAATTAAAGTGAGTTGATTCTTCTCTTTGAAGGCAGGCTGGCAGCAGGACTCACCCTTGGGGCTAGATTCCATCCTGATTTACAGCCTGTGAAACCTAAGAAGCTCCCTCAGAAGACTTCAAAAGTGAGTATAATAGTATAATTACAGTTGGATGAGCAAATTAGAGGAACCCTGAATCTGAATATACTCTGAATTAGACAGTAGTCTCGCAAACCTACTAAAACAAGATTTATCTCATTATGGATGTAACTTCCTTTGCCCTCCCCGCCGCCCATCTCATATCCTCAGTGCAGAGGCAGTGTGTATTCCTATGTTTGCACAGTGCCTAGCACATTGTGGCCTGGAGCCTCTGAGTGCTACTACAATACAAAAAATGACTCACCACATACTCTTGATCATGCTAAATGAAAAAACAATTGGTAGTTCAGAGGAAGAATTCTGTTGTGATATTCCTAGCAATCCAGTTCAATATTGTTCTCCCTACACCCATTTTTCTCTCCTGTTGTATTTGACAAAGAATTCCTAGCCATATTCAGCACACCTTAACATTATTATGGAACAATTTGCTCCATCCCTCAGGCTGGGGAACCTTTACTAGGAGCAGAGAGAAGGCAGGTGGAGGTGGCCGTAAGCAGCTGGGAAAGTGTAAGGTTTTTGGTTTTTTTCCTGAACTTCCGTCAGTGCCTGGCTGTTCATATTACCTATTTGGGGAATGATTAGGAGATCCTGTGAGTGGAATCTTTGAGGAATAGCAGTGGAAAGAATGGTTGGATACTGTGAGGTTTGGCATGTAAGACAGTTGGCCTGTTAATGTACTTTTGTGGTACTTGTCACACACTACTTTTCTGTAGTAGAATCCAAGCTTGGTTAGTGGTCACTACACGTGATTTAATCAATAGGGAAACAAGAGGTGGGTGGGGGAGCAGAATGCCAAAATCCACAGTAATGGAGTGAAAGGTTAAACTTAATATCCTCCTTCCAGGGGAGTGGTGAGGAAGAATACAATACACAGCTTGATCTGCACAGCACTCACGCCAATTCTTGAATTCTTCTTCTTTGACATAAGCAGAAAGATCAACAGCATAACTTGTGATGAGTCAGCAAAACCAGGAAGGAGCAAAGCTGTAAATTGAATAATGGCTGTTGTAAAGGCAAATGAAAACACTGCAGCGTAGCCTGAAATACATACATTTCTTTCCTGATCATAAACCATGTATGTATTACATCAAGCAGGTGACAAGAGTATGAATATATGCAAAGATGCAAAGTGAAAATCTATACAAATATTAGATTGTTTAATTTTCTGTTACAAATGTTTCTTTATATTAGATGTTTAATGCATTTTGCTGTCAGCTTAATAGAGACTTCTAAAAAGCAGTATTGAAATATAAAATATTTAACAATTATACTGTATTTTAACATGGCATCTGAAAAAGCTACAGAAGCGAAGACACTATTACCCTCTTGCAACTGCAGCTGAAGACTTCCCAGTGCAAAACAATGAATACTGAAACTTAGCAGTTGAAGGTCCTGGTGGGGAATTACACTTCTGGTGTTTGTCAACGTTTTGGTAAAACACTCTATAAAATAAAATCTTTGCAAAATTAAGGGACTTTTTATACTGACAAACTGCCATTTTACTATATGCACAAGATATTTTCAAAACATTGAAAAGCAATGAACACAATAATTGGCAGACTGTGATTTAACACTTGAAGCACTTTGCTTCACTTTGATAAGCATGCATGAATGTTGTTCAGCGTTATGAAAATCAAGCAATGACATCTTCTCTATTTTATGTACTTGAGGAAAGATTTTGCCTAATAAACTCAGAATTGGACTGGAGCAAATAAAGGTCTTGCTTATGACAGAACTAGTTCCTTTCTTTTCAACAGAACTTTATTTTATTTGAGGGACTCGGGTGGATACCTGCTGGTCAACCCTAAGCCTGACCAATTCCCCATAAGTCTATAGTCACAAGTTTGTCTTGGACAGAACTCTGACTGTACAGCCATTGTAGCTGTACATACGCTCCCTTGAAGTACTGAGCTGTTTTGATGAAATTGTATTTCCCCAGCCAAATACGAAGTGTGAACTCTGGCATTATAACAGCCTAACCCTGGAGTCAGACAGTCCCTTTAGGTACTCCGATCTATTTAGTCACCCAAGTAAGCCTGCTTTTGTGATACGTGGTCACTTACTCCAAAAATCACAAATACTCTAGGTTACTCCCAGTCCCAAAGAACCAGTCACTTGACCCAGGACAGTTATTACCATCTGAGGCTGTCACACCAGGGGGTTTCTCTGCTGGAAAAACTCTTTCCAGCTAAAGAGAGAGGGAACAAGGGATGTTCAATAAGGCTTTAATTTTAATACTCTACATTTCAAATGCTTTGTTTTTTGTATTTCATTATCTTTAATAAAAGATAAAGAATTTCTAATGGGGTGGTTGCCATGGCGCTAAGCAGGTTGAGTCTCTGTCACTAAAGTCTGGCCCTTGTTTAATGTTGGACACCTTTGGCCAATTTATGCTATCTAAAGTAATACAGCAAGCACCAGCTCCTTCCATATCCTCATATTTGAGCACTTCTTCTGTATTGCTAAAGGTTTCTGGTGAAAATGGGGAATACCCATGTGTTCCACTAAATAAGAAGATGTGACAACTGCCCCTATCCCATTTAAATCATCTAATATTTTATCCATTTCTTAAAACTCAGTTTTATAATGCCAATATATACTCAAACATTCAAAACAAAAACTATACTTTCCACCTTCAGGTGAGGGACACAGCAGATGCAAGGAGTTTTTGATTTTTTCCTTCTTTTATTTCTCTAAAATCATGCAGGTCAAGGAATTGACTCAGGTATTAGTTACCTCACCTGTTCAAAGCTCTATCCTCCCACCTGGGCAGGTGTGGGGGAGGGAAGAAAAAAGAAAAGAGCCAAGAGCAAAATTCTTTCATCTGCACAGGTGTGATCTCTATTATACCATTTATAAAACGGAACCTAGAGGCTTCAACCAGGACTGCAGCTTCATTTTGCCATGTTTACTGTACAAAGAAAGTAAGGAGTAGTCTACAACAGGAAGAGCTTGCAGTTAAAACACAAGACAATGTGTGTGTTGGGAAGGGAAGGGAGACATTTGCCTCAATCACCTCACTTGTGTATATCACTATTTCTATGTATCTGTTTAGGTGGTATTTTAATATCAACACGTACATACACGTGTTATGGGATGAAGGCAGGGTGGGATTAAGTCTTAGATAAGAAAGCATGGGACAAGGAATGCTGAGCGGTAGAGAGGAGGTTGGCAGGGAGCATGGAGGAATTGATGGTGAAGAGTGGAAATGGTGGCAGAAAGGACTATGATGTAGGAGGATAGAACAAACACTAAAGGTGAAAAAGTACACAGTAAACTGCAGAAGGCCTCTGACAGCATCATGGTGCTGGACTGAAATGATGCAAAGATGTGATGCTTCCGAGAGAGGAACCTTAGAAGGGGTCCATAAATTAAACACTCCATGAACCAATGAAATGTACACAGAAGGCCATCTGCAAGAGGCAAATGCCCCCATGTAAAGCAGCTAATTTTAGATATATACCTTTCCAGGATCTGCTGCCTAACTGGGGAAGGCACTATGTGTCAGATCTAATACTGAGGGCACAAATAAATTACTGATATAGGAAAAATTAAAAGGGAGGGGATTCCTTCCTTCCTGCCATGTAAATACCTCTATAACCTGCTTAATGAGTTTCAATTTCTGATGTAAATTGTCAAGAGTAGAAGTGAAGGGTCCCCTATTATCAAACTCCATGGTCAAAACTCATGACTCAGAACTCACAACAGCATAAGAAAAGGAGTACTTGTGGCACCTTAGAGGCCAACAAATTTATTTGAGCATAAGCTTTCGTGAGCTACAACTCACTTCATCTGATCCATTCAGTGGAAAGTACAGTGGGGAGATTTATATACACAGAGAACATGAAACAATGGGTGTTACCATACACACTACAAGGAGAGTGATCACTTAAGATGAGCTAATACCAGCAGGAGAGTGGGGGAGGAGGGAACCTTTTGTAGTGATAATCAAGGTGGGCCATTTCCAGCAGTTGACAAGAACATCTGAGGAACGGGCCGGGGGACGAGAATAAACATGGGGAAATAGTTTTACTTTGTGTAATAACCCATCCACTCCCAGTCTCTATTCAAGCCTAAATTAATTGTATCCAGTTTGCAAATTAATTCCAATTCAGCAAATAAATGTGTTAGTCTCTAAGGTGCCACAAGTACTCCTTTTCTTTTTGTGAATACAGACTAACACGGCTGCTACTCTGCAACAGCACAAGACTGGTTTAAAAAAGGAGACAACACTTGCTGCGCGCCCCCCCCCCCCCAAAAAAAGACCCCATACCCCACAATAAGAGGGCCAAACAACTAGCACTCTCAGTAAACAGTAGTGTAAAAGAAGTAGAGAAAGACATCCTTTAAAAACTGAAGTCAAATCCTCCTAAAGAAAACAGGAGCATAAACTCTGGCAAGTCCAGTGTAAAAGTATAAAGTATAAAGACAGGCCCAAAAAAGAATTAAGACCAACTAGCAAAAGACATACAAGCAAACAAGTTTTTTTTGTTTTTAAAATACAGCAGGAGCAGGAAGCATACCAAACAATTAGTGGGGCTGATTCAAGCCCTTGTGGAGAAGCTAAAATACTTTGCATCAGTCTTCACTGCAGAGGATGTGAGGGAGAGTCCCACACCTGAGCCATTTTTTAGGAGACAAATCTGAGGAGCTGTCCCAGATTGAGGTGTCAATACAGGCAGTTTTGATAAATTTTACAGGAATAAGTCACCCAGACAAGATTGTATTCTCCCAAGAGTTCTGAAGGAACTCAAATATGGAATTGCAAGACTAACTGGGGTATGTAGCTTATCACTGAAATCAGCTTCTGTACCAGGTGACTGGAGGATTGCTACTGTAATGCCAATTTTTAAAAAAGGCTCCAGAAGCAATCCTGGCAATTACAGGCTGGTATACCTGAACCAGACAGACTGGTTGAAACTATAGTAAAGAACAGAATTATCAGACACATATATGAACATGATTTGTTGGGGGAAGAGTCAACACTTTTGTAAAGGGAAATCATGACTCACCTATGTATTAGAATGCTTTGAGGGGCTCAACAAATTTGTGGACAAGGGTGATCCAATGAATATAGTGTATGTGGATTTTCTGAAGGCCTCTGACAAGGTCCCTCTCCAAAGGCTCTTAAGCAAAATAAGCAATCATGGCGTAAGAGGGAAGGTCCTTTCATGCATCAGTAAATTTTTTTTTTTTTTTTTAAAAAAGGGAAACAAAGTGTAGGAATAAATGGTCAGTTTTCACAATGAAGAGACATAAATAAAAGGGTGGCAAAGTCAACAAACAATACAAAATTATTTAAGATTGTTAAGTCCAAAACGGACCATGAAGACTTACAAAAAAGGGAGCTTACAAAACTAGGTGACGAGCAACAAAATGGCAGATGAAATTCAATGTTGACAAATGCAAAGTAATGCACATTGGAAAACAATCCTCACAATACATGAAGGGGCCAAAATTCAGTGTTCCCACTCAAAAAAGATCTTGAAGTTAGTGTGGCTAGTTCTCTGAAAACCTCTGCTCAATGTGCAGCAGCATTAAACAATTTAAGTGTTAGGAAATCATTAGGAAAGGGATAGATCATATTGAAAATATCATGCACTATATAAATCGTAAACCTTGAATACTAGGTGAACAGAATTGCACACATCTCAAAAAAATGATAGAATTGGAAAAAGTACAGAGAGGGGTAACTAAAATGTTTGGGGGGGGGGATGGAACAACTGCCTTTGGAGGAAAGATTAAAAAGACTTTGCATTGTTCAGTTTAGAAAAGAGATGACTAAGGGGGGATATAACAGAGGTCTATAAAATCATTAACAGTATGGAGAAAGTGGATAGGGAAGTATTACTTACACTGTCACATAACACAGGGGGTCACAGAATGAAGTTAACAGCAGATTAAACCAACACAAGGAAGTACTTCACACAACACACAGTCAACCTGCGGAACTGGTGGCCAGGAAACGTTGCAAAGGCCAAAAGTCTAACTTGGGTTCAAAAAAAGGCTTAGGTATATTCATGGAGGACAGGTCCATCAATAGCTAATAGCCAAGATGGTCAGAGAAACAATCCCATGCCCCTGGAGGCCCCTAAACCGGACTACCAGAAGCTGGGACTCGATGGCAGGGGATGGCTCACTTGCGAATTGCCCTGTTCAGTTCATTCCCTGAGAGGCATCAGGCCCTGACCCCAGTCAAAAAGCGGCGACTGAGCTGGAGGCCCATTGGCCAGACCCAACATGGCGGTTCTTCCTTCCACACCCCAATGGCCCTTCTTATTTTCCATCACGTTTCCAAACTGATCTTCGCAACCCAGCAGCTGGCACTGCAGGTGTTTCACGGGACAGCTGCGAGTCTCCTACGGGAGGTCCCGGGACGCGGGTGCCCGCAGCTCCCAGCAGCGACAGGAGAGAGCTGCCTACGCTGACGGGAACTGACGGGAACGACACCCACAGCAAAGACGCTCCTCCGCAAGGCGTGGGCAGCGCAGCCTGCCGCCGGCGGGTGGCTGCTCCAGTGGCGGGGCGGGGCCGGGCCAGGGCGGGGCGCGCTCCCCTGGAGCCGCTTATAGTACAGACCCCGCGTTTTATTGAAGCGGTTGAGTCCGCGATCTCGCGAGTCACCCAACGCTTCTTATTGGCTTGTTCCCAATTCCACCGGTCTCTGCGCTGATTGGCTGAGAGGCCTGTCGCTCTCTAGTAGAAAAGGCAGTCTTGGAAAAGAGGTGGCTCCTGAGACCGTCTAGGTTTCCCTTCTTTCTCCAATCACATTTTCCCTCCTTCCTCGTGTCATTCAGGCCCCGCCCACCTGCGAGCGAGGCCTCATGTGCCCCCGCCCTTTTCCTTCCCTTCTCCGCACCCCCTGCTCTCCTTCGGCTTGTTCCTGCGCTAGAGTCCGCGTCCCGCCCCCCCTGCCGGTCTCGGTTAGCCCCGCCTGCTGGGCGGGGCGGGAAGGGGTGTGCGTGTGTGTGTGTGTCGCCGCCGCAGCTACAGCCGGGGCGGTTTCCGCCGCCGTTTCCCTCTGACTCGGAACCCCTCTCGGGCTGCGCCCTCCCCCTCTGACCCCATTTTTTCCGCTCGCACCGCAGGCGGGGAGGGCGGCCGGGCAGGATCCGAAGGGGTCAGCGCGCTGGGGGCACTCGCCGCCGTCCGGACTGCCCCAGCGAGCTCTCGGCGCCTGGGAGCGGCGCCTACAGAGCCGGCTTCTCTCCGCCCCCTGCAGCGGCGGCGTCTCCTGCCCCAAGTGCCCGGGAGGTAACTGCCCCTCTGCCCCGGGGTGTGACTCGCATGCCGGCCGCCCGAGGCCAGCGCCGCTTCCCCGGCTCGGAGCCAGGCGGCTGCGGGGGTGGCCGGGGCGGCGGGGGTCGCAGGCTCTGTGTGCGCAGGGGAGCCGGGCGTGTGGGCTAAGCAACGAGCGGAGGGCTGCGATCGGGGGACTCGCCCGGTGTCTGTGACGTGGGGCGCTTGCTTGGAAACAGGCTCGGCGTGGGCAGCGCCTCGGTAGGGCGGGCGGAGGCTGCGGACGAGGAGGTAGTTGGGGCCGGGTGGAGAGCGTGTATTGTGTGGCGGGGGGCGTGCGTATGCGGGCGCTGGGAGGGAGGTTGGCTGTGTTCTGGGGTGGGAGGGAGTAGGGCATGATCGTCTGGTTGTGACTCAACAAGCACCCCCAGCGTGTTGCTGCGCTGTGTTTGTGTGCCTGAGTGCTCCTCTTACACGAGGGTCGAAATGACACAGAGACACCTCTGTCCTCGTGGAAGAGGCGTGTGTGTGGGGGGAATCTCGGCTTGACTCCCCGAGCCAGGAGGGAATCGGGAGTCTAATCTCATCCATGAAGGGACACGGCTCAACAGACCAGAATCCAGATTTAAAACTCTGTGGGGAGTATATCGCTATTGTTGCTGGCACTGCCGTGTGTTGTGCGTAGCCCTTTCCAGCTTGGTGTAATAAGGTGATCGAGTGGTCAGACCTCAGTACTTCTTGTGCTTTGTTTACTGTTTGGTGCAAAAGTCATTCTATATTCTCTAACTCCATTCTATTTATTATTACTACTAGAGAAGCATTACTGACTTACTTTTCCTTTCATGACTTTAATCATTCATTGCATATTACTGATAACTAATAATATCCAAGAAATGATCTGTGTTTGTGGGAGTAGGTTAATATTTTCTGTCTGTAGGACTGTGTTAAGTACATTATATTAGGTTGTTGAGTGTACAGTAAAACGCGTCCAAGTGAGCTAGTGTTGATGTTTTAAAAAGTCCCCATTAACTTTAGTAAACAGGGGTTCTGTGAACTTGTCTTTTTTTTTTTTAATTCACTGATTTTTTTTTTTTTTTTTAAATCTCTAATTTCAAAGTGACCACCTTTTTAAAAGACCCTCGCTGGGTCATTTAAGAATAAGAAAGCAGAATAAATCAGATGTCATGTACCATGTTAATGCTTTGAGTTCTATGTTCAAAAATATTTGTTTTGGGAGTCAGTATTTTTAGGGCTGGACCAAGATGAAAACATTCATGGGCAGTCAGGTTTCTGCTTATCTGCCTGATCCTGAATAATTGCAGGTCAGATTTTTGATGACAACTTAACACTTCTCCCACAAAATAAACCTACCTTTGGAAAAAGGTCCTCTTGCCAGTCCAGTTATCTGCTTGCTACAATGCTAATTTGATTCATTGTGATCATGTTTCACTATTTCTTAGGTTGTCCCATAATAACTTTTAGCAGGAGTAATATGGTTAGTGTTTTTCTCTAATCTTGGCAGTACAAGATACCAAAACATAAAAAATTCTTAAGTGCATATTGAGGAAGCTTGCATTTGTAAACATAGGATTGTTGCAATATCCATCTTTATTTTTAGAAAATAGCTGGATTAAGTAACCCCAGGGGATATTTGTAACCAACTTGTAATATCTAGGTGTTCTGGGGTCAAAGTGTTTTATTTGTATTTCTTTAAAAAAAAAAGAAGCCCCAAACTTGTTTTGCAGAATCATATCCTGGTTTAAAAAAATTCTTAAGTCTTGAGCCACACAGAATTAGTATGTGTTTATTAGGACCCAGGTGTATTAAGGGTAGATCATCCAGGTTGAAGAGCGAAGTGGAGGTAGTTGTTGCCTACTAAATTTTCCAGAGGTATCAAATTACAGAAATAATTATGCTGAAGAACAGTATACTGATCAGTTGCAAAATGGTGTTTAATAATTTTAAATGCCTGCCTCTAGCAGGGTAGCTGTAGCGTTTAATGGAAAAAAAAAAAAAAGTTGTAGCACAGTGTAGTTCATTCCCACTTAAAGGACCGTTTTACACTTCTCAAAAAAAAAAAAAAAAGTTAAGCTGTTTCTTATCACTTAACTTTGATTTTTATTTTTTAAACTTTTATTTTGAAATGGGATACAAAGTTACTATTGCAGTTATAAGAGTGACCACAAACCATGTGAAGAACAAAATTGACATGATGGAACTCAAAGTTTGCAGTGAATCTGGGAGTCTTGCATGTTAATAGTTAGATTGCTGGGAAACCACAAATCTAAACTACAAGAGCAAGCAAAAGCGAGAGGTGCAATGACAACAATCTATAATTCATTCAGTCTAAGGTGTATATTTGTGTATCTTTCACATTTTGTTATTGATTTACTTATGATTTTAGAGATGTATGCAGTTGGCTTTCCTCAGATTATTAAATGTGAAAAATTGAGGCAAATATTCAGCTAATTGTCACATTTTATTTTTGTAGCATGTGTGTAAATGGATTGGTAGCCTAAGTAAACATCTGTTAATATTTTCTCCTTCGGTTACAGTGAACGGCTCTATTAAATCTTAGCTCTGTGGAAATAGGATAGTAAGAAAGTAGTCTGGAGAGATGGGCTTGTGGTTTAAAGTACAGAGCTAGTAGACAGAATATATGGGTTTTACATTGGTCTGAGCCAGCTTCAGTGCCTCTGTTTCCTCATCTGGAAAATGGAAACCTCAATCTCTGTTGCAGTATTGTTGTCAATCTTAGTTCCTGTTTGTTACAGAAGCTCAAAATGCTTTACACCTTCAGTTCAGCATCCAATCAATTGACAGATGCTTTAATAATGAATAGTAAAATACTGTGAGCTGAGCACTCAAAAACACAGATGAGCCAGATTTTTTTGGCTCATCTGCTTTGTATCTTTATAATGGTAAATGTAATAGTGTTTTGGTATCCAAAAAGTAAATGGATAACTATTTTGCACAAAAAAACCTTTAACAGGTATTGAAGAATTTTGATATGTATAAAATCTGTTAATCTACCTACTTAATTATTTTACCAGGTCAGATGAACAGCATTTTATCTCTTTATGTATTGAAATATTTTTTTAAACAAGTCTTCACTATAATTACACATTTTTTTGCAAACTTATTCTTTTACCGGGTATTTTTAAACAGAATGCCACTATATGCATGTGCTTAAATTATATATCTTGTGAATGTTAAAATTTATAATACAAGAAATTGAGACGTAGCAGCATAGTTACCAGTGGGTAATGGCAGTCATCTTCAATACAAAGTACAGTAGAACCGCAGAGTTACAAACACCAGTTATGAACTGACCAGTCAACCACACACCTTATTTGGAACTGGAAATATGCAATCAGGCAGTAGCAGAGATGCACCTTTCTCCCCCCCCCCACCAAAAAAAAAAAAAAAAAAGCAAGTATAGTACTGTGTTAAATGTAAACAAATGTAAAAAATGGAAATTAAAAAAAAAGATTTGACAAGGCAAGGAAACTTACTGTGCTTGTTTCATTTGAATTAAGATGGTTAAAAGCAGCATTTTTCTTCTACATAGTAAAGTTTCAAAGCTGTATTAAGTCAGTGTTCAGTTGTAAACTTTTGAAAGAACAACCATAACGTTTGGTCAAAGTTATGCACAACCTTTGTTTCCGTGGTGTTCGTAACTCAGAGGTTCTACTGTAGATACTTTCCAGATCTAGCTGCTATTTGATGTATATAAATATTCATCTTCAGTATTGTATCGTAAAAAAAAAAAAAACACACGCACGTGCATTTAGCTACTGATACTGCTAGTGTTCGTTTGCTGCCCTATGTTTAGGCGATAGCTTTCATTGTAAAGGAATAGAAACAAAAGGAAGCTTTATAAAAGCAGATGAATAATGGGTCAGAGAATTGTCTTTACTTGAACCTGCACATCAGTTGATGATAGCACAGTGAGCTTTATGGCATAGGTTGCAGGGAGGATATTTAAACATTGTAACTGTGTTAGAAAATTCACATACTGAGTGTGGTAGTTAGATTCATATGACACAGCTGCTTTTTTCGTGCGCCAGTGACTGCCTCTCCTACTGTTTGCCTACTAACCTTTGTCCATCAGTTCTACTTCCAACATTTGAAGCCTTTCAGTTTTATGCGGCTGCTGTATTTCACAGATTGTCACTTGTTGCGCCTCAAACCAATGTAAATGGGGAGTGATAGCGGGGGTTCCACATTTGGGGAAAAAGGAGGGAATTTAATCAGAAGCTGGCGGTGATTGATTGCAATTCACATCTTTCAGAGCCATTGCTTCAGGCTGTCTGCAGGCTTAGGAAGACAACTATGAAACAGTTTTCATGTGGTTCATATTTGTAAGACTGCAAGGGTTAGAGTAATTTTTTAAATGAAAGTTTAGAATCTGCTGTACAGCTTCAGGAACAGGCAGATTCTGTAGCAAATTTTGTAGCTTTGCAGTCATGGAATACACTCTGTCCTGGGTATAAGGCACTTGTTTCCTGGTCTTTTAGGTTAATAAATATCACTTCATAAAATCAAAATATTATGTATGAAAAAGTTCTTAAGTAACTTAGTGTTTTTTAAGCTGTTAGTTAAAATTTTCCTTTGAGGGCTGTGCAGTGAACTTGTGGTAATGAAGACAGCTTGACTTTACGTGTGGAAGGATATGAAGTATTTTTTGATACCAATAGCTTTTTAAATAATTGTATAAAACACTTAAAAATGACGGAACATGTGATGGGGTACTCATTTGATGACCTTAATAACTGAATCATGATGCTGTCAGGCATGAAGATGCCGACAAGCTGAAATGATGATAAAACTTTTTTCACCCCATGCCATTATTGATTTTCAGATATATTGAGGATATCCACATCAGCTTTCACCAAATCTGAAAAATTGCTGAATCTGCATGATAGTGTATTTTGTGCCTTTGACTGCCTCGCCTATGCACTGACCACTAAACATTCTTATTTGTCACTAATATTCTAAATAGCTTTCAAATAGGTATAAGTTTTTGATTTTAATGATCTGCTGCAAAATTGCCTTTTTCTTTCCCTTCAAATGTAAGATTTCCTCTTTCAACTACTCTGGTTCAAGTTCTGGAAATATTCTATCCTTGGGCCTTTGGCGGGTCTGAGGTCTGATAGCTGATGATCTGGTTAAAACTCATGTAACACAGTAGAGAGTAAGGATCCCGAACACTAATTATATTTTGTATTTGTTTCCAGACTTGATAGGTTAAGATCTGTCCATCTCTGGCTTTTGATAATAAATAATACAACTTGGATTTACAGGTATGGTATAACAATAAATAGTACTAATAAACACAAAAGAATTCATAAACAGATGAAGTAAAAACAAGGTAGGGTAAACATTAAGTCTGTCTTCCTAAGGTTTTTTTTGGTAAGTTTTAACTTGATGATCTTAGCTATCATTTTTTAAAATGTAACTTGTGATACCCTTTTGGGACTTAAAAAACTTTTAGTCTCTAGTTCTGAGCTGTTTAGGTTGCATTTGAATTTTTTTGTTCATCAAGAAAAGGAGAGGTAATTTATGACAAGGTTTAATTTTTGTTTAATTAGTCTCAAATATAGAGGAAACGTACAAAGTTGTAATTGGTTTTTTGAAGCTCAGAGTTTGTTTTTCCTTAAAATCAGTAGACATTCTGGGTGAAAACCTGATCCTATTGAAGCCAGTGGCAAAATTCCCTTTGTTTTCAGTGGGATCAGGACTTTACATTGGCAGTGTTAGTAAAAAAAAAAAAAAAAGGATTAGTTCACATTTACTCTTGTAGTTCAGTTTAATACAAGTTCTTAACACTTTAGAAAGAGAAGGTGAGAGAACTTGTGCGCTTGTCTTAGGGGCCTGATCGAAAACCTGCTGAAGTCAGTGGAAAGATTTCAATTGACTTCAACAGCAGAAGACCAGTCACTCATCAGTAATGCTGGGTTCTTTTGAAATGGAATGTTCAGAAGGTTCTCATACATTGAGTGACTAATTGGCTAAAATAAAGGAGGATTCTGGCTTGCTTACTTGGTGCCAGTGATTCCTTTTACATTTTACTGTTTTACTAAAGTTAATTAGGTTTATTTTGTATAATCTTTTAATATAAAAAAGTTTAAATGTAGGAGCTACTGCAAAGTGTGACATTCTGATGCAAATAGGTTATAACAGAAATGTTTTGAGTATTTCAAGGTCTGGGGTTAGAGTTGCAAGAGTGGAAGACTCTGTGATAGCAGTTGGGATGTTCAGCTGTTGGTGCTGTTGGTAGCATATACGTAATTAAAATAGGTAAGCTGTGGCTGAAGATGCATCTTGGTCGGGGTGGATAAAAATCAGTGATTTAAAAAAATAGGAATTTTTGATTTAAATTGTTTTTTTTTTCCTCAAAAAGCATTTTATCCAAAAAATCCAATCTAAAGATAGTTTTAATTAAGATACATTATAGCACAAAGATATCTCATCGTGGAATAGGGATTATAAATTCTAATTCTATAGTATGAGACAATATATTCATGTAATGTTTAAGAAAAGTTTTGTAAATGAGTCCCAATAGTTCATGGATTAGGGACTCAATTTTATGGGGTTCCAGGGGCTTCTGTATAGATTATTTATGTTACTCTTTCAATCTACTCACCCAATGGGACTCAGTGCTCAGTCTAGAAGATACCATCAGAGATGCTTAATTTTGCAGTTCTCAAACTGTGGATTTGTGTCTCTAGAGATAACATACTTGTTAACAGCAAAAATGGTTTTAAATAAATAATATATAGAAGTGAGAAATAACAGACCTCAACCCTTGGTCCCTCTGCAAATTTGTGTGCACAGAGTCAATCCCTTATCTCTCTCTCAAAGTGCAAAGTTTCAAAAAGTTCAATGAATAGAAGATGGTTGGGGGCGGAATAGATCTGGACAAGGAGAAGAAGTCTGCAGATAAATGTGAGAAGGGAGGGACAGGTAGTAGAAACAAAAGTGAAACTGTTGGAGCAGCATATTCCAGAAGTCTTGAGGTCTTTCTGAGTGTAGCCTTCATTGATTTGAGATCTATCATACCATTCTCTCACTAGAAGGGAAAATCTATAATGGCAGCAGGCCGTAAAAGAGACCCAGTTTGGGAATAAGAACCATTCAAGAAATATATATTTGCTGATGATGTTTTAAAGAAAGTCACCAGTAAACTGGTGGAAGTCACTTCAGCATTTGGATTCAGAGACTGTTGAAGTGCTAATCTCACTTTTAACAGCAGTAGCTTCTTCTGCTGGTGTAGAAAGAATATTTTCTTCCTTTGGACTAATTCATTCCAAATTGAGAAATCGTTTGGGACCTGAAAAAGCAGAAAAGCTTGTTTTTCTTTTCCAGATTATGAACAAACTGGAAAATGAAGATGAAGACGACTGAGTTAGCTGCAGAAGCCAATATTTTAAGTTTCTCATGTTGACCTGGCTGACATAGTTGATTTTAATTTTTTTAAAAATATTTCATTTAACTATTTTAGTTAAAAACAATTAAAAAAAAAAACATACCTGATTTTAAGATACTTGAACATTTAACTAAATTCAAAAATTCATGTGCTTGTTTTGTTAAAATATTATGTTTGCTGTTGAAGAAAAAAAAATCCAGACTACATAATGTTTTTTTTTAGTTAAATAAAACAATTTAAATGTCTGTCTGGTGATGATCTTCTCCTAATGCAACATGGCAAGAAAATCCTCAAAATATTTATGATTAACCTGTTGAATTGGAGATAGTTCATCTCCCAAAGACTTCATAAATATCTGCTTCAATTACTTTTGGTAAATTAAATAACCAAACAATCTTTCATTTTCTAAAATAGCTGTAAAACTAATCTGAAAAGTTTTCAAAATAAATCACTTCAAAAATGTATAGTGTGTACCTTCTAAAAATGAAACTTACATCTATCTCTGAGCTGTGAGGAATATGTATTAAGGTTATAACAACCAACAAGAATGCACTTTTATGTAGAAATCCATGATTAAATCGAGTCTTTCTGACTAGTGATTTAGATCATGATTTAAATCAGTTTGATTTAAATCAAATCCACCCTGATCTTGGAGATTCTTATAACGTCAAGATCCATTTGATTTTCATGCTGCTTGTTTGACATCATCAGAAACTGATAATTATAGTTCGCTTGAAGTTCACTCTGTCAGCTTTTTTCTTGTAATGTTGTGTATCAGTCACATTTTTTCTACTGGTCCTTTCATCGTAGGCAGAGCAGCAATGCCTGTAGTTAAGATTGCCTAACACTTTCCATTGTCAGTGCCTGTTTTCAGTTGCTTTGTCTGTTTGGACGTAAACTTTCTATGCCAGGTGCCTGGCTGATTTTTGAAATTTCAGAAAAATCAAATTGAGCTATCTTTGAGAGTGAGTTGAGGGAAAAGTACATGGTTCGTCACAGTTTTAAAAAAAACAGAACCTCTCATCTGTTTTATTGAGAAGTTCTAGCACCTCCCTGCTTTGCAGCAGGGACTGGAAACTTAACATGAAAAAGCCCAGGTTTAGGAGGTGCCTTTTGCTGGTCCATGAAAATCCTCCCACATTTGGATGAGTTTTAAGAATATTTCTACTTGTACATGCTTAGTAGAGGCTTCTTAGAGTTTGGCAGCTAAATTCTGTAAAGATCCAATATACATTGAGCATGCCCCAGTCCAGGGTTCTAGAGCTGAGCAAGATGTTTTCTGCAACTGCTTCCAGGGTGTTGGGGAACTCTGGGGCACTAAGCACTGGAATTGAGAGGAGGGAGACTCTGTCCTTTGCCATCAATGCTGGGGACAAAGGTGCAGTGGGAACATGTTTAGGAGAGGGGCAGGCTGTTGGAATGGGAACAGAAGGGTCTGTAACTATTAGAGAACTCCCTGCCCGAATCTGGAATACAGTAGAACCTCAGAGTTATGGACACCTTGGGAAAGGAGGTTGTTCGTAACTCTGAACAAAATGCAGTTCAGGCTCCAGCAGTTCACACTCCAGCTAGGCAGCTTCCTTGCAGGCAGCTTCTTTCTCCGGCCTGGGCAAGCTTATGTCCCCCTCCCGGCTGAGGTGGGGGGGTGGTGGTGAAAACACGTCTCCCTCCTGGCTTGTGTGTGTGTGAGAACAGCGCTGCACCCCTCCTCAGCCGGAGGCGGGGTGTGTATGTGAAAATAGCACCCATGATTTACAGGAAAGTAGCGCAGCTCCTGCTCCAGCTGCCTTGGGCTGGCAGCAGGGGCTCACAGCTTTGCCGGCGAATCTCAGCATCTTCACTTCCTGGCTGTAAGTCGGTGCCGGGGGTGTGGGTATGGAATACAGGCACAGTACAATATTTGCCTTTTTTTTTTTTGTCTCTGCTACTGCCTGATTGGTTACATCCAGTTTCACGTGGTGTCTGGTTCACCAGTCAGTGTGTAACTCTCGTATTCGTATCTTTGAGGGTCTACTGTAGAACCCAGAGTTTGAGTCCCAGTATTCCTTTGCTGACAGTAAGTAGCAGTAAAACACACTGGTTAAGTGTCTCATCTCCTAGAGGCTGGTCCTCATAGAGCATAATACCCTTCAACTGTGCTGTTAGCTTAACTGGTAGAGGTCTGTCAAGGTACCATCACTGTTGATGAGCCATGTGAGGGGCCTGTATAAATTCACAGATGGGATTTTTTTCAGATTGCTTCCCAAAAATGTAGGAATTACTGAAAAACAAAATGCCAGACATTCTACGTTCAAAGAATAGCAAGGTTGCAAAGTCAAGCACTCAAAAGTTGGGAAAGCCAATATTAAGGTTTCCCATGCAACTTTTAAGTTTTGGTCCTCTTGTTCCTGTGCATGATGGTAAGATCTCTGATTACATGATCATGTGCTATTTTTTTCCCCACAGGATCCACACAGCTCATTCAGTACCCAGGATGGCCAGTGTTCACTGAATGGGTAGAAATATATTATTTTGTCATCACAATTACGTGTGTGGCCCCATGTTGTATTTACCTCACACCATCCGAACCCTACGTGGAACACAGAATTATTAATTTCCTTGTGGACTTCTCTGTGATGCTCATCATGGTATCAGAATTTCAGACAGTAATGATTGTCTCTTCCCAACATACTTGTGAAAAAAGTACTGTGGAAGCTGGTGATAATCCCATTTTACACTTTCTAACCTGAGTGTTTGATTTTTGCAAGTTTGCGGGTTTTTTTAAGCAGAGTTTTTTAATGTGATGTTCTAGACACTTTAATTTGCTTTGCTGTGTAATGACACTGGTAGTGCAGTGACCATTATAGGAAAATGGAGCATCCATGATGTAGTATTGGCTAACTCAGCATTAATTTTCACTTGGCATTGGACATTATAACCTGTTTGAGAGAGACGTGCCTTTTCTGACATTGGAGAAAATGATTGGCTTTGGTGTACTGGGATCCTAGTTTTTATTTTGCTTCTGATATTTCAGATATAGGGCTGTGTAGAGTAAAAGAGGTGGTGGAGCTGGCCTTTAATGTTGTTTTAACTTTGACCTGCGCTGCAACAATTAAATGTATCATTGATGATCAGAAAATACTATGTTAAAAAGGAAAAAGTTAGGCATGACAAATTGGGATACTAAAGTTTGGCTTTGGTAGATCTCTGAATTTCTAAGTTTTAACTTTAGACCTTGACATGAGAACGTTGCAATGATTTAACTAAAAATGAGATTTTAAACTAATGCAAAAGTCTGTGTGCACGCCTGTTTTGGCTTTAAACCTGTTCAGTTTAAAGTGATTAGGAATTGGTTATTTTAGTTTAGCTTAAACCATGTCCACAAAGGGGTTTGCACAAGTTTAACTAAATCAGTGTAAAATCACTCCGTTAGTTAAACTGTTACAGCTTTCTTCTCTCAACAGATCTCAGTGTTTAAATAAACTTTCTTTTATTATATAGTTTACTGACAATTTTTTTCTGCACAAAGGGTGCATAGAATAGAATAAATGTGTGTGTTTCTGAAAATTTGAACTAATTATATATTTAGAAAACATTATGTACGGCAACTAAGTGTTGGAGGACTTTAAATGTAATTTTGGATTAAATTATGTAAATTTATGTGGGTTGGCAGATGAAATAGTCTGTGCCTTGGAAGTGTATAATTTTTTTTAAAAAGGCTTAATTCTGCAGTACTTATTCAGGTGAATAATTTTCTCATGCAAGTGGACCAGTGGATATCAGTGGGGCTGCTCCTGTGAATAAAGTTATTTTTTATCCTTAAGTGTTTGTAGAATCTGGCCCTAAGTGTGCACTTATAGGCTTTTTGTACAAACTACAGGAAATTATTCTTAGTTCAGGGATGTGACATAAGAATATAGAGTCTATGTTGCATGTAGATGTAGTAGGATGAGTTAAGGTTTCAGAGTAGCAGCCGTGTTAGTCTGTATTCACAAAAAGAAAAGGAGTACTAGTGACACCTTAGAGACTAACCAATTTATTTGAGCATAAGCTTTTGTGAGCTACAGCTTAAGGTGACTGACACTGATTTTAGAACTCCCTTCTGGTAGTTTGGTCTCATCACAAAAGTTGTTAGAAAGCTTACATAATTAAGCATTTCAGTTCTAAATTCTGTTTTCGGTTAATTTTAATTCTGAAGCTTTCATCTATTGTGTTGAAATTTTCCAGGGTTGGCCTGTGCCTGCACGGAAATTCTCATGGTAAGCTTGAGGAAAAGTGCTTCATTGATCTTTTAGTTAGGATAGCAAGGGCCAAATACTTTCCGTATAATAAACAATCCGATGGTGTGGTTTTGAACAGCTCTACAGTCTGAATTAGAAAGTTTAAATTTGGTATTGATGCTGTCCTTGACAAGTCTGTTTTCATATGGAAATTTGGTTTGATTTCGCAGACATATGGTGAAAATGGCTGTTAGGTCGTGAAAAGGATTTTCTCAGTAAGCTCCTAATGATCTGAAAGGAAGTGGTGCACTTGTATGCATAGCTGAGGTAGATGCATATTTAAAAAGTGCACTGAAGTGCACTTTACCTGAAACAAGGCCTGTTCAGGAGGTGCTTAATTCCACATGCACCTAGAAAGGTGCTGAGGGAAGGCTCCTGGAAGTCTGTAGAAGAGAAATGTTGAAATGTGTTTACTGAGGACAAATTAAAATTTACTATGAAACTAGTTTCAATTTCATTGGCTTCTCCAATTCTCATTTTACTAGATGCTGTAAAGTTATAGGAAAATTGTGTATTATCGTAGTATGAGGAGTAGTAGTATGTTATCATGTAATTAAACTATATGGTAATACTTATGCCCAACGAAGCAGTTAAGATTACATGTTTCATTTTAACTTCGTCACTTATTCTGCAATATTTTGGTTTTCAGTCTTAATGTTTTTAATAGTATTTTATTCAAGTTTAAACTGAAAGTGCATTAGCAAGGATCAAGTAACCTTTATACTAAAGGTGATCTGCAAATTTGAAGAAATATTAGTATTCTCTGAAGTTATTCACTAAAACTGTTCTCCATTATTGATCCATGCTCTTGTGCAAAAGCAAAGTTCTAACGCTGCAGTAGCAACTGTCTAAAGCTATGTATGGACTAAAAATGTTGGTTGCCTAAATTGTGTTAGCAAAAAAAATGAGGAGTACTTGTGGCAACTTAGAGAAACAAATTTATTTGGACATAAGCTTTCGTGGGCTAAATCCCTCTTCATCGGATGCATGCAGTGGAAAATACAGTAGGAAGATATATACACACACACAGAGAACATGAAAAAATAATGTGGCTACCACTCTGTGTAAATTGTGTTAGAAAACCTGTTTTTTAAACACTAGTGTAGACAGGATTTAAAATTTAACTAACATTAAAAATACTAGTCATGGTCAGCCCTAGGCTTCACTTAGTCTGCATTGGCATTTAACACATTTTAACTATTTTTTTTTAAAACGTGACCTATTTTTTCTGGTCTAGACATGGCCTGAAGGTGTTCGTTCTGGGTGGGCTATTGTGTTATTCCCTGTAATATAATGTAAGCTTCTCTTGGTGGTTCAGCCACCAGCTTTTTCTGACAACTGTTAGACCCCAATCCTGAAATTGACTGCAGGGGTGAAGCTTTGTTCTTGCATGGACCCCATTGACTTTATTGAGGATCCACAAGAGGATAGGAATCTGCCATTCTTGTTGTTGTATAGAAACTCCCCAGGGTTGTAAAATTGGCTACTCAGTTTCCAGCAACATACCTTCATTTTTGCTAGAAAACAGCATCTTGGGTGGATGGGAGAGTGTTTCTTTTTCCTTGTTGGTAATGTAGAAGTCTCTATCTTTTTGGACATTGGCACTCCTTGTGTTTGTTTAGCTTTTAAAGATTGTATATGCCACCAAAGCATTGAATGGGAGTTATGAAATACTGTGTGATTACGTAATTGAAGACTATTGTATCATAACCTTACCTCTGTTCTCCTGTGATTCTTATTGCCCGTTGCCTGTTTTGCCTTATTGCTTATTTGTTTTTCGTTATCAATACTACACACACACACACACACACACACACACACACACACACACACACACACACACACACACACACACACACAAAGATGAGATGGTTAACAAAATCTTAACTCGTGGAGCACTCATTATGAAAATATCACCTTCAAGATATTTCTATAGACTGCCTACATACTCATCTTCCATACAATGACATGTATGCACGCAAGTGGGGGAATGTACCAAGCAGGAGTAATAACAGTGAAGATGTATGTCAATGACCTATAAGGGGAAATTATGAGCATTAAATCACTGTGTGCTGAATGTTCCTTTTACTGTGTTTTGGTTGTGTTGTTCATCATGTACAGTAATTGAATGTGATTTCTTTCTGATTAGCAGAAATTTAAGAACTTTTAAATGATTGTCTGCTTATAGGTCACCATATTCTTGAGTGATTTATATCCATGTTTATTGAAAAAATAATTTGAGTTATCTGTAGTGGGTATAATATTTCAGCTTAGTGTAGTTTTGTTCTGAAGTGACAATAGATCTGTTTCACTTTTGTAAGCTCACTTTTGTAATTTAGGTATTGTCATATCTAATTTTTATAACTAGAATATGAAGTTTTCACTATCTTTTTAATCCTTATCCTTCACGGCTAATAGAGCTATGGGAAATGGCAGGATTCTGCTTTGATTAGTGCATCTATAAATGAATTGTTTTCTAAGTTTGACTTGCAGGGACCTCTGCCCTCTCACCTGTCCACCACATTAAGTCAGTTGGGTTGCACAAGATATAAGAGAAGGCAGAATTTATAGAGTAGAATCTGTTACTTGTGGTGATGCAGAAATAGCACAGCTGGAATTTCAACTTGCAGGCTGAACTTTCCGAACTGTCTGCCAGAGGAAAACTTCTTTTTACCTGTTAACTAAGGAAATTTGATATGGAGTCATCAAGACCAAGAAAAGAGCCTGCAGTGCCGTTTTCACAGATACACCTTAATTCCGGCATTCTCAGACTTTTGAGTGCTTGACTTTTCACCCTTAATCTTTTAATGTACTTTCCTAAGTTTAAAATTTAACTGCAAAAAATCCATTGTGTGGTTTTGGCTCCGTCTTCGGCCTTTGACAGTGTTCAGACGTTTAGATCCACAGCACAGACTCCTGTCACTTGAGCTAATTTAGTAACTGGCAGCGCTGTAAATCTGTTATCCTCTATGTGGACCAGTTACTAGAGGGGGACAAAACACACTTTGCCATGGGTTTCACAGCTATTTCCTGACAGCAAAGGAATGTAGAAATTGAAGACTCCTGGATTCAACGCTAGGTCCTGTGGCATTGTGCTTTAGTGGTTATAGACCCTTATGCCTCCGTTTCTAGTGTGTCAATGTCCTCCCTCTGCCCTTGCCCCTCTTGCACTTCTGCTATTAATCAGACCCTCCCACCAGTTCCTTCCTCCCTCTTCTCTCTCCCCCCCCCACTGCCTCATCAGGCTTCTGTCCCACTCCTCCTCTGTTCCCCCCTCTAGCTCCTGCAACCTCGTTTTACCCTCCTCCCTGTAGCCCTTCGCCACATACATAATACATAACTAGAGAATATCCTTATATTGCGGCATGGAATCCAGTGTTCTAGAGGCACATGGTTTCCTAATCTATACCCATATTCATGTAAATGAAGGCTTACATGAATATGAGTATAGAATTTTTTTCTCTGGTGCATTTTATGGATTTATATGGACATTTTTGGGGTATGAAAATATTTTAAAACTTACTTGAGAGACACGGACTCAGAAATGGAAAGAAATAGACCATTCATAGAAAGATATGTAAATAGGCTTCTATATCACCACTTTACAATGGTGTCACTGCACAAAGGGAGGTTTTTTGAGAATTGGAGATAATGCATTCTCTGTGGTTCTATGATGGCTTTCAGTAGGGTCTAAAACTATAATGAAAATTGTGATTGACTATGTGTTATAATACCTTTTTGCTTTTGTTTAAAGGCCTGTATTGTAGTAACTAATTACAGCTATGTCTCAGAATGTTTTACTGTGTACTTAACTGATATGTCCACTAGCAGCATGCCCTGAAAACATGGATAATTAATTGAGACCTGCCATGGGGCAGCAATGGAAGTTCATTTTCCTCCATGTCCTGGCTGTGATAGGCACTGAAGTGGCCCTCATACTGCTTCTTGATGATGATGTTAAATACATAAAAAATGTTTTAGGAAGGGAATTAATGCAAGTTTTCTTAAGTTTAATTATGTTTAAACTTCAAAAATGATTTTGAATATTACATGTAGTTCTGTTGCCAGAGACTAATAACTTAACCCTAACATGGCTAAAACTGAATTTGTGATTCTTCTCTCTCCTTTCCTGTTCTTTGTCACTTTGAATACATCATTGCACTTACCATCAACTTAGGCCTGCTACTAGGGGATCACATTTGTCTCCTCTCTTACTGTCTTCCCTGCCCTATGCCTCACCTTCCAGGCAGTGTTGGAATTTGCTGTTTTTCCCCTTACAACACTTGAGAACATAGGAACATTATCTTTCTGGCAAATAGCTAGAACTTTTCTTACAGACCATTGTCATTTCCCTTCTTGATTACTAGCCTTCCTGATGCCCATTTCACCTCCCTATCTCAAGTCAATACAAATTGTAGCTGTTAAGATCCATCTTTCTTGTGCAGTATTCTAATTATAACCCTGCTGTTGGAATCTCTCCTGGCTCCTCTCATTGGGATCAAACTTAAACTTTGTGTTTATATTCAGGGCCTGCTCATAACTCAGCTCTTTGTTGTGTATAATGTCACTGCCCTGTCCTTTCCACTTCACCTGTGACGCCTTTCCCCTCCTCCCCCTTCATACTGCTCCCTAATTATAGAATGCTTTTCCTGAGATGGTGGACAAAGCAATTGCCTCTCATTTAAATCCCTACTTAGTGAGGTCGAGACTCACCAGTGCAGTGCCTCCTGCTGGTTACCCTGGGAATTAGCTCAATTCCAGCTCTGAGTGCCCTCTGCTGGCCGGTGGCTCACCTGCCTCAGGGCCCCTGCAGAACCCCCACGCTCTGGGTCTCCCCTCCCCAGGGAACCCCCAACCCACTACCCCCACCTTGCCTCGGTGGCTACTGCCAGTCATCATTTAGCCCCTGCTCACTGGGCAGAATGCAGTCTGTAAACCACTCATCACTGGCAAGGGGGTAGGACTTGCTGCCGTTGCCTATCCCCAGGCTGCCCCTCTGCAGCCCCAGTACCTTTCGCAGGCCTTTACCAAGGCCTCAGCTTGGGGAGTTGCCAGGCTGGAGCTCCTCAGCTCCTCTGGCCTTTCCCCAGCCCTGCTCCGCTCCAGGTTCCTCTTTTCTCTCTCCACAGCTAGAGAGAGAGTCTCTTACCTTCTGGCCATGCAGCTCTTTTATAGGGCCCAGCCTGGCCCTGATTGGCTGCCTCCCAGCCTTTTCCTGTTGAATCCCTGGGGCAGCCCTTTCCCAGGGCTGTTTTTAACCCCTTCAGGGCTGGAGCGGGGTGACCACCTCGCGACATCCTCTTCTTTCATGATGTCTACAAGAAACAATTTAATCAAGTTATCTGTTTTTACTTGGATGAACTGCTTGTATATGTAGAGGGAGAGTAAAAAACCTAATGGGAAATTGCTGTGGTAGCAGGAGAGTGGGATGAATTGTGTAGCAAATCCATCAAAACACACAAAGTAGCAAATTTAGTTTATAAGACACTTCCATATTATCGTAATCATCTTGCTTGTATGAATTATCCCTTTACCTTCTCTTAATCTCAGTCATTTTAGTTGGTACGCTTAGTTGGAGAAGGGTATGACTTCCTCTGTGTTTAGAAGGCTTCTGGTATATATAGGACACACTCACACTTGTGATATTAATAGAAGCCTGCTTTCTACTTTGATTTAGAAAAACAGTACTAAATCTTTAATTTGTATAAATTCTGAGTAAAGCATCAGAAATATTTACATGCATGAATGAGTGCCAATATTACATATGTATTTCTTTACTTTTAGCATGCTATTTACATCTAAAACGTGAGCATTTTTGTTGAAGAAAAGGCATTGCCATGAACAGTGTACCACTTTCTTGGGTAAGTGTGATTTGTGAATTCTAATACTTACTACATTATGTATATGAGGGAGACATGATCCACAATTTGTTATAGCGGAGGTTCTTGGCAGCAAACATCCTACATATTCTGTTTACTTCAGATTAGATAGAAATTGTATAGTATAGGAAAGTGCAACATTACATTCAAGACCAGAAAGAAAGAGGCTTAGATAAGAGGGCTGGGTGTCTTTCTTTTTGACAGTAATACAATCATTGTTAAATATTAAAAGAACGTCCTGTGTCTCTGCAGTAGGAATCCTATCAAGGTACTAGTTGTTTTAGCTTATGTAAATACTGTTAAGAGCAAGCAGCAGTAGTTGTCTATAGAATTTAATTTTGTAACAGGTAACATCTGTTGAATCAACAAACAAAAAGTGACAAGCCCATAAATTGCCACATAATTGAGAATTTTTTGAAAACTAAAACTTGTAGTTGCTGATCTATTGTTCTTTGATTTATTGCTATACGTTCCATTGAAATGCCCTTTAAAGGTATTTCAATGGAAGTGTGAGTGTGTCCCATATCCCAGAACAATTTATTTTAATGTTATATTTTAGAAAAATATTTAGTAATCATTTTGCTCACTAAATATCCTACAAGTTTAAACATGTGATTCTTACAATTTTGTGAATGGTGACAGCATTAACAAAAAAATTAGTAAATTATATGCTATCTAACTGCTGATCAGATTGTGAAAGCACATCCAAATTTTCACCAATATGTTTATCTTTGAGTATAAAATTACTTATCTGTTGCCTTGGGGATTGTAGCTGTTAGTTGTAAAAAGACATATCTGACTAGCATTCTGTAGCGTCTGTATGTGGTGCCACTTTTGAATCTTCTTGTTAATGTTTTTTTTTAAGGCTGAAATCAAAAGTGTTAAGATACTGATACTGGGACCTCTTCATTCAGACACAGCTATTCCAACAAGGGTTGGTTAGAATTGCCCTAATTTTGGTACCTGTAAGCGCACACAATCTTTTTCTCGTCATTCCTTTGAACCTCTTTTTTTTTTTTTTTTTGGTGTGTGCTTTTTGAGTACCTTTCCAAATCAGTTATCACCTAGATACAAAAACAAATCCCTTTACTTGTCTCAGTAAGAGTTCTGTTTGTTTCTGATGCTGCAGAAACATCAACAATCTTATTATGGTCTCAAAGATACTGTTGTGATGGGACTTTTGCCCCTTTCTAGACATATAGGAATAGGTCCTTCATTGTTTGTGCAGAACCACAAATGAGGCCTCCCTCAACAGATTTATTTTTAGTTGTGAATGGAAAAGTAATATGCTTCCAGGATATCATTGGAGACTTAATTTATCATCAAAGCTAAAAATACTGTATCTTATTGGATAGGAATGGTGGGTTCTGGTCTTGCAGCTTCTGCAGTTTCACAAATAAGAATTTTTCTACCAATAGGCAGAAAATGGTGCTAAAGTCAGAAAAATAATTAAATTAGCTGCCTCATTTGCTTAAAGAGGAATATTTTCTTGATCTCTCTGGCTGAACAAAGTTTGTCTTTGGCATAATTTTTAGAGTAGAATTTCTGACTATCCTGTTTATTCACTTATAAATAATTGACATTTGACACTTTTTAAAAGCAAAAATAGTCTTTTCTGCTGTTGGATATTAGACCTATGTTTGTGTTCCTCACAACTTTTTTCCTTTTGCCAGTTAAACTTCATTAATGTAATGTGTTTGTATTATTGGTCATAGTCATTCGCAGGCTATAGTCCATTGTGAGTTGCTCTGAATTCAGAAAAATCACTTGAAAAAAATTCAGAGCTCTGTTAACCAGGGTGGACTGATTTAAATAGCTTGACACCCACGCATATATATTATACTATACAATACCACTAACAAGGTACTAAGGAGAAACAGTGAATTTTCTGCTTCCTAATGGTGTGGGGTGAAATCCTGGCGTAATTGAAAAGAGTGACAAAACTTCAGTTTCATTAGTGCCAGGATTTCATTTGGAGAACTGCTTCTTACCTTTCCTTAACTGTTCATCTTCTACCTCGAAACCAGAGGTCCCCAAACTGTGGAGCACGCACCCCCCTAGGGGTGTGTGGAGGAAATATCTGGGTGGGGGCCCAGGCCAGCTCCCATGGGGGGTGGGAAGGGAGCACACCCAGCCCCACCCTGCCCCTAGGTCTACTCCAGTCCTGCCCCCAGCAGCATCCCCAGCTCCCAGCCCTGCACCTGACCCCATCCCCAGCCTTGGTGGGGCCCGGGGCAGAGCTGCACCTGGCTATGGGCCCGGCTGCGGCTCCACTCCTGCCTCGGTCCCTGGCTTGGTCCCCTTACTCCCATCTGTAACTCCACTCCTCACCCCCCCCCCCCCCGAGCCGCCTCTGCTCCTGGCGCCGGGGGGGGGGGGGGAGGCGCGGTGGGGGGGATGAGGACGGGGGGGGGGTTGCGACCCTCAAAAGTTTGGGGACTGCTGCTCTAAACTCTGTTATAGAGAAGTTCCTATTAAAACAATCAAAAAGTCTTCTGAAGACTGAGCCAGACTGTTTCAAATAAGCCTATCTATCAAATTCAACTTTCACAATCTGTTTTCCCTTGCTGTATTGATAACTAGAATATATGTATATAAGCGTTTACTTTAAAAAGTCTTGGTAGTATTTGGAACTTGAACATGTTTGGAAGTCTGACCTGCTCACAGCTATGGTAACAGGTTTTAGAAGCAATGTAATGATAGGCATTATTCAGAATGTTTTTCTTGTATGTTCCAATGATTTCTGAAATGAAATGGTTGTCTTCAGAAACGGTTTTCTCCTGCTGTCTGCTCTGCCAAATTTAATATTAAACAGCCTAAATGGGCAAGGAGGAGGCTTTGATCTATTGGCAATTTTTACCCCTGCATAGAAATCATACGATCTCTGGCCACTTCTAATTTGTTTTGTTTTTTGTTGACAATGCTGTTAATACCTGGGGTGATTTCAAGTATGTCACTAATTCACTGGCATGTTTTAGAATGAATCCAGTCAAAAACAGACTCCAAGGAGAAACTACTGAGCTTGAGTTAATATGCAAACTAGATATCATTAACTTGGGTTTGAATAGAGACTGGGAGTGGCTAGGTCATGGCAACTTCCACCGTGTGTGTGTGTATGTATTGTGACAGGGTCGGGCCAGATGGCTATAGGAGAGTAATTTTTTTTTTTTGAAGCAAAAGATGTTTTTTATTTGCATAACACACTTACAAAGTAAAAACAGCAGCATATGCAATGTGTAACACAGCAACCAATCACAATTGTTTTCTCATTAGCTTTAGGGGAGGGAAGTGTTCAAGCTTGCCTGGGCCCAGAGGGAGGGGGCTTCCTCGACTCTCGTGGTCTTCCACCCTTCCGAGTTACCTGGTGGCCTAGAGGGAGGGGGCTTCATCGACTCTCGTGGTCTTCCACCCCCTCACGTTACCTGGCGCCACGCCCTAGTGTCACCAACAGTTCCCTCCTCTGAAAGCACCCAACCAGAGGGGCAGGCTGTGGGGTGGACAATCCGGGTGGGGGTGGGGGGCACGTGCACCCACGTGTGAAAGGACCCCTCTAAGGTGGTGGTGTCCGCAGCAGCAATGGCTGGGGCCCCTTACTCTCTCCCCCTCGTGAAAGGGTCAGACAAAGGGACGCGGACGGGGACACCGAGCAGAGAACCTCGGACAGTGCCCACCACTCCTCAAAAGCATCAAGGGAGTTGGTGGACGCCGCCCAGAGGAACTCCGCTCGGATACATGAACGGACTGAGGATCGGAAAACAGCCCCACAGTCACAGGAAACTCCATTGGCCAACCTCCTCTCTCTGGTTTTATAGATGGCCGTTTTAGCCAGGGCCAGGAGGAGGTTAACTAGGAGATCCCATGACTTTGTGAGGCCATGGATGGGGAGTGCATAAATAAAAAGGTGAAGGGAAAAGGAGATTTGTGAGGAGCTGGAACAGGGGCAGCAGCCTGGCGCACCCCAAATATATGTGTGCCAGGGTTCCCTCACACCACAAAAGGGACAAGTATCTGGGACGGGGGTGAACCGCGCCAAGTACGTGCCTGTGTTCACAGCTCCATGAAGGAGCTGCCAACTGATGTCCCCGAAAAGCCTCAGAACCAAGGTGGAATATAGGCTGGCCCACCAGGGCTGCTCACCCTCCAGAGGTGGCAGAAGGTCTCGCCACTTTGTGTCAGGGCAGGACACTAGGGTGAGGGCATGAAGGGTGTGGAGCACGAGCGTGTATAGATGTTTTCTTGGCGCAGTTTGGAAGCGTACCTGCTGCAATTCATGCAGCCGGCTCGAAGTGAAGGGGTGAGGGGGTCGATTGGGTCTGTGGGCCAGGGGTCCAATTAAAAGATCCGGCAGGGCTGAGGTAGAGGGTGGGCGGGGCGTGCCCTCAAACAGGACCCGGTCGAGGTAAGCTCGAGCAGCGGGCGGCAAAGCGGTCTTCACCTCCTGAAGTACGCGCCGGGGGGGGGGTGCGAGGTCTGGAGAGCCCCATGCGCCGGGCGAGCGTCAGGGGATCCAGCCAGTCTCCCCGGTCGTAGTCCAGGAGGTCTCCGACTCTCATGACTTCTGCCAGGATCAAGCTCTGGTGCACCAGGCGGGACGCTGCCCCCACACACGGAGCTGGGGGTTGTGTAGCAGGGGCTCCGCGAGGAGATCTATCACCTCGGTGGCTGCCACGGACCTGGTCGTTAAAAACAGTTTCCAAGTCCGGAGGAGGTCCTGGTAGAAGACCGGCAGCCCGGAGAGGTCTCGCGGAAGACCTCCCAGACGGAGATAAGAGCTGCCGGTCATATCAGAGCCTTCGGATGCGGCGCAGGATGGCGTACACCAGAGTGCTCCACGCAGAACTGCCTGCACCATAGAGGAGCCTCTGTAGGGCCTAGAGGCAGAAGACATGGACCTGAGTGTGCAGACACTTCAGGCCCTGTCCTCCTTCCTTCAGGGGTAGATGAAGAACCCCTACAGGGGCCCAGTGCGTTCCTGACCAAAAGAACCCCAGAATCGATGTCCGGAGGTTGGTCAGGAAACCCGGGGCCGGGACCAGGGTGAGCCGGTACCAGAGCATAGACAGGACTAGTTGATTAAGTACCAGCTCTCTCCCTCTGAGGGAGAGACATCGGAGTAGTCCCGTCCATTTCCAGAGCCGCTCTATCACCCCGTCCTCTAAATTTTCCCAGTTCTCCGGCGGAGAGGGATGCGTGGCAGAAAGGTAAACGCCGAGGTAGAGCAGCAGACCCGCGCTCCACTGGATGGTCTGAAGCGCGGGTGGGAGGGAGCTCGCCTGCCGCCAGTCTCCTACCGCCAAGCCAGAGCTCTTGATCCAGTTGACCCTGGCGGAGGAGGCTGCCGAATAGATGGCCTGGCAAGCCTCCACCCGCGCCAAGTCGCCCGGGTCCTAGACCACGAGGAGCACGTCATCAGCGTATGCCGACAGGACCAGCTACAGCTCCGGCTCCCGCAGCACCAATCCTGTCAACCTCCTGCGGAGGAGACAGAGGAAGGGCTCGATCGCCAAAGCGTACAGCTGGCCCGAGAGGGGGCACCCCTGCCGTACTCCTCGCCCGAAGCTGACCGGTTCGGTCAGGGTCTAGTTGAGCTTAACCAGACACTCTGCGGAAGCGTACAGCACCCGGAGAAAACCCACAAACTGGGGTCCGAAGCCAAACGCCTGCAGAGGGCTCAGGAGGTATCCGTGGTCCACCGTATCGAACACCTTCTCCTGATCTAGGGACAGGAGGGCGAACGACAGACCGTCTCTACGCCCGAGTTCCAAAAGGTCCCGAACCAGAAATAGGTTAAAGATACTGCGGTCTGGGACGGTGTAGGTCTGGTCTGGGTGGATCATGTCTGCCAGCACAGACCCTAGCCACAGCGAGATTGCTTTCGCTACGATTTTGTAGTCCGTGCTGAGGAGTGAGACGGGACGCCAATTTCGTAAATCGCGGCGGTCCCCCTTCTTCGGCAATAAGGTGATCACAGCTGCCTGCACGAAAAAGGGAGGACCCCGCTCTGCAGAGACTCGGCCCAGACGGTGACTAGGTCTGGGCCGAGGATGTCCCAAAACACGCGGTAGAACTCCACAGTCAGCCCGTCCGTGCCTGGAGACTTATTAGTGGGCATACGACAGAGGGCTTCCGAGAACTCGGCCAGAGTGAGAGGCAATTCTAGCCGGTCTCAGTCGCTCGTGCTGACCATAGGGAGCTTCTCCCAAAGCACTCTGCAAGCGCCAGGGTCGCTCGGATCCGGGGAGAAAAGACTTGCGTAGAAGGCTCGGGCCCTCCCGCACATCTCCGCCGGTTCCGTGAAGGGGGTACCGTCTTCTGCCAGGAGGCAGGTGACGTGTTTCTTAGCTCCCCTCGTTCTCTCCAGGGCATAGAAGAAGCGGGAGCCGGTATCCATCTCCTGAAGGAGGCGGATGCGGGATCGAACAAAGGCGCCCAGGGCCCGATGGTCCTCGAGGGCCCGGAGCGCGTCGCACTTCTCCAGGCACGCTCCGCAGAGGAGCGGGTCTTTGGGGCTGGCAGCCAAACGCCTCTCCAGTTCTAAGACTTCCCGTTCCAACTGCTCTATTGCCGCATTTCTCTGTCGGCTGGTGCCCAGGGTGTAGTCGTGGCAGAAAAGCTGGGCATGCACCTTCCCCAGGTCCCACCATCGCCGCGCCGAGGGAAAGGCATGCCGCTGCCCTCGCTAGGCCAGCCAGAATTCTCGGAAGGACGTCACGAAGCCTTCATCCTCTAACAGGCTGTTGTTAAAATGCCAATAGGCCGGCCCCGGCCTCTCCGCACAGAGGGAGGCTGTCACGGTGGCTAGGTGATGGTCAGAAAATGGGGCCAGCCGAATGCTGGAGGAGTGGGCTCGTGAGAGATGGAAGCGTGATAAATAAATGCGGTCCAACCGGGAGTGGCTCGACCGATGGGCTTCCACCCGGACAAAGGTGAACGTGGAAGTGTCATCCGGGTGGTGCTCACGTCAGATGTCCACTAGGGAGTGATGTTCAGCTATCTCCCGGAGGGTGTCCGCGGCGGCCGGGCTCTGCTCGGTCCCCGAGCGGTCTCGCTCCTCGAGGGTGGTATTAAAATCCCCTCCCAGGACCAGGCACTCATGAGAATCTAAGGCGCCGAGGAAGGCGGACGCCTGCTGATAAAATTGCAGCCACTCCGGGCCCGATGTCGGGGCATAGACATTAATGAGGTTAACCACGAGCCCCTCTATACGGACCCGGAGATGCAGCAGGCGACCTGGCACAGCCTCGGCGACCCCTAGCACCTTGGGCCGTAGGTCGGGGGAGAACAGGGTCGCCACTCCAGCCTGCCGAATCGTGGAATGGCTAAAGTAGACCCTGTCCCCCCACTCTAGCTGCCAACTGTCTTCGGCAGTCGGATCCGTATGGGTCTCCTGCAGGAAAATCACAGAGTACCCTCCCTCCCGAAGGGAGGAGAGCACCTGGGACCTGCGGAGAGCCATCCTACAACCCCGGGTGTTCAATGTTGCGATGGTGAGAGGTGTCATGGCGGGGGTCAGGGGGGGATCCTGGCAGGGACGCTCGCATCTCCCAGCGGGCCACGCAACAGTCCTTGACCCATCCCGTAGGTGAGTAATTGGTCACGGAAGACGCGGACCCGCCAGTAGGCCGTGGCATCCTACTTCCCCGTCCCTTTACTTTCCCCCATGAGGGCTCTTGTGGCCCGGAGGATTTGAAAAAAATCCCCCCATCGTTGGAGAGCAAGTTATACCTTGTTGCGGGAGCCACAGTAATCCTCTAAAAACTTCCACAGCTCTCTTTGCAGCTCATAGGGGGGTGGGGTTATGGTTTCCTGGTTGTTCCCCGGCGGGGCCCTTGGTGCAGCCCCGTGGTCCACTAAAATGGGCAAGCAGGGTGCGGACCCCCGACGGGGTGCCTGATGGGCTGGAGCTTCTAGGCCCGCCTCAAGCTCTGGGGCGATGGGGGGTGGTGGAGGGAAGATAGTAGCTCCTAATGGGTCGGGGCAGGGTGCCATCAGTGGCCGGTCGATGGAGTCCAGGGGCTCCTCGGAGGTGGGAGCAGAAGCAGCAGTTAGGGGGAGGGAGCATGGGGAAAAGAGGGGTGGAGTGAGGTCGCCCAAATCGAGGTTTGCTGGCAGAAGGTCGTCCTCCCCCTGGGCGACCGGGGTCAGATCTAGGTCCTCGATCTCCTCAAACATGGAGGAGAGGACACTTTCCGTTGCCCCAGGGTTCTCCCTGCTGGCACCCGTCACAACGGTTGCCTTGGGGTTCACGGGGGGCTTCGGGTAGTGTCAGGACAGAAGGGGCTTTCTCGAGGGTCTCGGAGGGGAGGGTCTTCCATGGAGGGGAGACACTACCTTCTGGTGCTACCACGTCTTTCCCGGCTGACACCGGTGGATGGGAAGCACTCGTGGGCAAAGCGGAAGGTTCAGCATCGGTGCCCTCCTTCCCAGTCTTCCGGGGGGCCTCTGCCTCGGGTAGATGAGGCGGAGCTTGAGCCTTCCGCTTGCCTCGCTTCCCCTGGACTAGGGCCCAGCCCTCCATGGAATCATCTGGGGGCTGGTTAGCAGGGGTCATGTCAGGGGGTAAAGGCGATGGCTCAGGGACTTGGCGGGGGGGGGGGACGGGACGGGACGGTGGGGCGGCATAAAGGAGGGAGGATTCTCCCTGGAGCAGGCTCTCTCCCATGCCTGGTGGTATCTCTGCCACACCCTCCTCCATAGGCCCCGCCAGATTGTCAGCAGCGAGGGCAGGGCTCTCCCGCTCGTCTGGGCATTGTAGGGGAGGTGCCCCTTGGGCCTGAGCAGGAGAAGTCGTGGTCCGAAGAGGAGGGGGGGTGGGTTTGGGTATCGGGCAGCCGGGGCATCGGCAGTGACGGGGCCGATGTCCTGCCGGGTCTCGGGGATCCCAGATGCCCCTCCTTGCCGGGCTAAGGGGCAGTCCCTCCGGACATGCCCTGACGCCCTGCAGAGGTAGCAGGGGGTTCCCCCGTGGAGAAATACACCCGGTAACGGGCCCCCTGGTGGGGGACTAGGAAGGACCCCTCGAGCGCCTCTCCGTCACGCGCCGCCGACGGCAGTAGAAGCTGCACTTGCCGCTGGAAGGAAACGATGTGACGAAGGATGCGGTCCTTGCAGCCCAACGGGAGAGGGCTGATGACAGAAACAGGTTTTCCCCAGGGTGGAAAGGGCGGGTAACAGGGCAGCATTGGGGAGTAAAGGAGGTACAGAGGTCAGGACCAGGCGGACGCCCAGGTCCTCTAGCGGCTCTAGGGGGACAAACACCGCCCCTCCCCCCCACCGCCAGGCCCCTCTCCACCGCCTCCTGGGCAGCAGCCTCCGATTCTAAGAAGAAGACGACCTTCCCATACGTTTTGGAGGCCGCTACAATGGCCAAGGGCCCCACCATGCTCGCCAACGCCCGCACGTAGGTCTCCACGTGGGGCGAGGTGGGCACCAGGAGGCATCAGACACCGTGCTTCCTTGTCATGGTGGGGAAGGGGCCCCGGCCGCTGTTGATGGAGGCGGTGGGCGGGGGGGGCTGCTGCCGCCGCCCGGGCATAGGTCCTGGGGGCCGAGGGAGGGACACCCGCAGAGCTGGTGAAGGGAGCAGCGGGGAGAGATGCCGTGGTCGGTGGCCCCTGCCACGGAGGGCCTGGTGGTTTTAGCGGGGCCCTTCCCCTTCTTCTTGCCTTGGCCTTTCCCGCCAGCTGGGGGGGCTCCCCTAGAGTCTGAGGAGGCGGTTTGCATGGCAGCGGCGGAGGTCACCCTGGTGCCCTCCATTGCCGATGCCCCAGTGGGGACGGTGGCAGGTGGTTAACAGGAGGTGGGGTCAGGTAAAAAGGGACAGGCTGTAGGAGGGGCAGTTCAGGGAAGGGGGGGGACACATGAACCACCGTACGCTTGTCCAGAGAGTCCTGTTTGGTTGGCTGGTGCTTCTGGCCCACACGGTGGAACTGGGGTGAGCAGCTAAGTCCAGAGGCAGATGTTAAACGGCCAGCAATGACTGTGGAGGAGGCAGTTGTGAAGATGGTAGTGTGGGGGTTGGGAGGACACAGATGGATCGGGGGGCAGCTTCGTGCCACACCCCCTGTGTCCCTACAAACACAGTCACGACACAGTCAAGGCCTCCCCCCACACGAGAGCACAGTTCGAAAGTTACTCAGTCTTGGGCCCCCTCCATGGCGATTTGTAAGTTCCCCGGGCGGTGTTCCTCTGGTAGACGGCTGTTTCTCTGTCTGTTCCGGGTTTTCTTTTTTGCATTCCAGAAATGCCGGAGCAAGTGATGAAATTCCTCTCAACCGGAGATGGGTCCGCAGACAAACAGCAAGCAGCTGGGTCTGGCGGCTGGGTCCTTCCACTCCCCCTCTCCGGGGAAGTGGGCCGGCAGGCCCCCCCTCACTTGGGTGGGGGGTTCAGCTGGAGCGGCAGCAGCGTCCGAGGGTGGGCGGGGCGGGGGGCTAAACGCCGGCCTACAGCCGGCTAGCACTCTAGCAACAGCGGAGAAAGAGAGAAAAAAAAAAAAAACACAAAAGGAAAAGAAACTGGAGAGAGCGTCTGGCCCGGTCGGGGCGGAAGCTGAAAGCAGGGGTAAAAAGCAAGGAAAGCCCAGGCCAGAGGGCAGCAGCAGGAGAGCAGGCTAAGTAGGTCTCTTTTCCCTGGGTAAGGTAACAGGGAAGGTTCCAGAACAAAGACAGACAGGCTGATTAGAACACCTGCAGCCAATCAAGAAGCTGCTAGAATCAATTAAGGTAGGCTAATCAGGGCACCTGGGTTTTAAAAAGGAGCTCACTTCAGTTTGTGGTGTGCGTGTGATGAGCTGGAAGCAAGAGGCACTAGGAGTTGAGAGTGAGAAAGCGGGCTGTTAGAGGACTGAAGTGTACAAGCATTATCAACACCAAGAGGAAGGTCCTATGGTGAGGATAAAGAAGGTGTTGGGAGGAGGCTATGGGGAAGTAGCCCAGGGAGTTGTAGCTGTCATACAGCTGTTCCAGGAGGCACTCTAGACAGTTGCATTCCACAGGGCCCTGGGCTGGAACCTGGAGTAGAGGGCAGGCCTGGGTTCCCCTCAAATCCTCCCAACTCCTGGTCAGACACAGGAGGAGTTGACCTGGACTGTGAATTCAGAAAAACGGCCAAGCTGATGGCTGCTGTGAAGCTCCAAGGTGAGCAAATCTGCCAATAAGCACAAGACCCCCCAAGGTAGAGCAGGAACTTTGTCACAGTATGTATGTGTATATATATAATCTTACTATATGTTTCATTCTATGCATCCGGTGAAGTGGGCTGTCGCCCACGAAAGCTTATGCTCTAATAAATTTGTTAGTCTCTAAGGTGCCACAAGTACTCCTGTTCTTTTTGCGGATACAGACTAACATGGCTGCTACTCTGAAATCTGTTTTTCTTAACTCTTGGCATAAAATGTGTAATTAGCAGATTTCATCAAGTTAGTGTAAGATGCAATACAATGTATTTAAAATTGTATACAAACAAGTCTTATACTAATATGATTACATTAATCTTTTTTCTTTCTTAAAATTATGCGCCATATAAGACGATAATATGTATCAACAGTGAAACAATTAGAATTTCAGTTAACCTATGTGAGGGGGGACGAGGGAATAAAAAAATAATTGACAGAAGTTTGGTGTAATTTTTAGACTATAGTTGCTTTATTAATTCCATACTACATTAATTTGTCTACTTTCTTTTCATTGTAGGCAAAATATTCAGTGTGAGTAAATGTACTACTTAATGTACAATATGTAAGGCATATTTTATGTGTATGTACAACTTATTCTTAACAGTACAGTGCAATCAGAAGTCTTACAATAGCTCTCTTTTTATTAAAATGTTGCTGTAGTGTAGATTAGTACTCATTGAGATGTGGTGAAGCTGTATAATGAAAAATCAAATATACTGGCATGTAAAGTACCACAGTCTGAGCGTTGGAATGAGACTTGTGGAAAAATATTTTATTAAAATATGTAAGTAGCATAACCTCATGAAAATTCTGCCCATTTTAAAATTTTTCATTTACTGTAATGTAGTCATTGTCATTAACATAGCTTTATTGGATATTGTACCTAAATATTAATGTACATCCCTCAAACATAAATGTACTTCACATGTTGTATACTCAAAACCCTTATGTAAATAACCGATAAGACGTTAATTGAATATGATAAAGTATACCAACTGAAAATTCATTCACATGTGATAAATAGATTTATTCAGTGTCGTATATGGTAAATCCTCATTAGCAGATATTAGATTAGGGTCAAATCTTCAAAAATGCCTAAGTCACTTTTGAAAACAGGATGTAGGCTTCTAGGCTATTCCAGAAAACTTGTAAATAGATTCATAGATACTAAGGTCAGAAGGGACCATTATGATCATCTAGTCTGACCTTCTGCACAACGCAGGCCATAGAATCTCACCCACCCACTCCTGCGACAAACCTCTCTCCTATGTCTGAGCTATTGAAGTCCTCAAATCGTGGTTTAAAGATTTCAAGGAGCAGAGAATCCTTCAGCAAGTGACCCGTGCCCCATGCTACAGAGGAAGGCAAAAAAACCTCCAGGGCCTCTTCCAATCTGCCTTGGAGGAAAATTCTTTCCCGACCCCAAGTATGGCGATCAGCTAAACCCTGAGCATATGGGCAAGATTCACCAGCCAGATACTACAGAAAATTCTTTCCTGGGTATCTCAGATCCCACCCCATCTAACATCCCATCACAGGCCATTAGGCCTATTTACCATGAATATTTAAAGATCAATTAATTACCAAAATCTTGTTATCCCATCATACCATCTCCTCCATAAACTTACCGAGTTTAACCTTAAAGCCAGATAGATCTCTTGCCCCCACTGCTTCCCTTGGAAGGCTATTCCAAAACTTCACTCCTCTGATGGTTAGAAACCTTCGTCTAATTTCAAGTCTAAACTTCCCAGTGACCAATTTATATCCATTTGCTCTTGTGTCCACATTGGTACTGAGCTTAAATGATTGCTCTCTATAAATATATCAGAGGGATAAATACCAGAGAGGGAGAGGAATCATATCTCCCCTCAACCTTCTTTTAGTTAGGCTAAACAAGCCAAGCTCCTTGAGTCTCCTTTCATAAGACAAGTTTTCCATTCCTCGGATCATCCTAGTAGCCCTTCTCTGTACTTGTTCCAGTTTGAATTCATCCTTCTTAAACATGGGAGACCAGAACTGCACACAGTATTCCAGGTGAGGTCTCACCAGAGCCTTGTATAACGGTACTAAAACCTCCTTATCTCTACTGGAAATATCTCTCCTGCTGCATCCTAATACCGCATTAGCTTTTTTCACGGCCACATCATGTTGGCAGCTCAAAGTCATCCTATGATCAACCAATACTCCAAGGTCCTTCTCCTCCTCCGTTACTTCTAATTGATGCGTCCCCAGTTTATAACTAAAATTCTTGTTATTAATCCCTAAATGCATAACCTTACACTTCTCACTATTAAATTTCATCCTATTACTATTACTTCAGTTTACAAGGTCATCCAGATCCTCCTGTAGGATATCCCGGTCCTTCTCTAAATTGGCAATACCTCCCAGCTTTGTATTGTCCGCAAACTTTATTAGCACACTCCCACTTTTTGTGCCGAGGTCAGTAATAAAGAGATTAAATAAGATTGGTCCCCAAACCGATCCTTGAGGAACTCCACTGGTAACCTCCCTCCAGCCTGACAGTACACCTTTCAGTAGGACCTGTTGTAGTCTCCCCTTTAACCAATTCCTTATCCACCTTTCAGTTTTCCTATTGATCCCCATCTTTTCCAATTTAACTAGTAATTCCCCATGTGGCACGGTATCAAACGCCTTACTGAAATCTAGGTAAATTAGATCCACTGCGTTTCCTTTGTCTAAAAAATCTGTTACTTCCTCAGAGAAGGAGATCAAGTTGGTTTGGCACGATCTACCTTTTGTAAAACCATGTTGTATTTTGTCCCATTTACCATTGACTTCAATGTCCTTAACTACCTTCTCCTTCAAAATTTTTTCCAAGACCTTGCATACTACAGATGTCAAACTAACAGGCCTATAATTACCCGGATCACTTTTTTTCCCTTTCTTAAAAATAGGAACTATGTTAGCAATTCTCCAATCATACGGTACAACCCCTGAGTTTACAGATTCATTAAAAATTCTTGCTAATGGGCTTGCAATTTCGGGTGCCAATTCCTTTAATATTCTTGGATGAAGATTATCTGTGCCCCCCGATTTAGTCCCATTAAGCTGTTGGAGTTTCGCTTCTACCTCAGATATGGTAATATCTACCTCCATAACCTCATTCCCATTTGTCATGCTACCATTATCCCAAAGATCCTTTTTAGCCTCATTGAAGACAGCGGCAAAGTATTTGTTTAGATATTGGGCCATGCCTAGATTATCCTTGACCTCCACTCCATCCTCAGTGTTTAGCGGTCCCACTTCTTTCTTTGTTTTTTTTCTTCTGAATATGGCTACAGAACCTTTTACTATTGGTTTTAATTCCCTTTGCAAGGTCCAACTCTACTTGACTTTTAGCCTGTCTCACTTTATCCCTACACGTTCTGACCTCAATAAGGTAGCTTTCCTTGCTGATCCCTCCCATCTTCCACTCCCTGTATGCTTTCTGCTTTTTCTTAATCACCTCTGTGAAATGCTTGCTAATCCAGCTTGGTCTACAACTCCTGCCTATGAATTTTTTTCCCCTTTCTTGGGATGCAGGCTTCCGATAGCTTCTGCAGCTTTGATTTAAAATAATCCCAGGCCTCCTCTACCTTTAGATCCATAAGTTCTTCAGTCCAATCCACTTCCCTAACTAATTTCCTTAATTTTTGAAAGTCAGCTCTTTTGAAATCAAAAACCCTAGTTGCAGATTTATTTTTGTTAATCCTTCCGTTCAGTTTGAACGGAATTAACTCATGATCGCTTGAACCAAGATTATCCCCTACAACCATTTCTTCTATGAGGTCCTCACTACTCACCAAAACCAAATCTAAAATGGCATCCCCTCTAGTCGGTTCAGCAACTACTTGATGAAGGAATCCATCAGCTATCGCATCTAGGAAAATCTGAGCCCTATTATTATTGCTAGCACTCGTCCTCCAGTCTATATCTGGGAAGTTAGTCTCCCATGATCACGCAGTTTCCATTAATATTTACTTTATTAAAAACATTAAAAAGGGCTCTATCCATATCCAAATTAGATCCCGGCGGTGTGTAGCACACCCCAAGCACTGTCCCAGGGGAGGCTCTAGTAGTTTTCTTCCCCAATGTAATTTTTGCTGAGACGGACTCTGTCTTATCCATTCCATCGCTTATTTCTTTACATTCTACCTCATCATTGATATACAATGCTACTCCACCACCTTTACATTTATTTCGGTCTTTCCTAAACAGCACATACCCTTCAATACCCGTAGTGCAGTCATGACTACTATTCCACCATGTTTCTGTTATCCCTCTAATATCTAGTTTCACTTCCTGCACCAGTAGCTCTAGTTCCTCCATTTTGTTACCTAGGCTCCTCGCATTGGTGTACAAACATCTTAATTTTTGCTGTTTGGCCTCACTCACATTCTGTACCCTATTACGCGCGGTCATTCTACAGCCAGTATAACCTATTAGACTGGTATCCACGCTGCCCTTCCTCCTTATATACGTTCTCCTACCCACGGCTGTATCCTTTCTTACTTTGTTTTCTTCCCTCTCAATGCTAAAATCTGGCGTGGAGATTACCTGGACATCTCCCAACCATCTCCCCCAAATTCCTAGTTTAAAGCTCTCAGTCAGTTGTGCCAGCCTCCATCCTAGAAGTCTATTTCCTTCCCTACTCAGATGAAGTCCATCCCAAGAGAACTGTCCTCTGTCCATGAATGCCTCCCAGGGGCCATACATCCCAAAGCCTTATAGCACCACTGCCTAAGCCATCTGTTGATAGTCATAATCTTGTCACACCTTTGTTGCTCTTCTCTAGGAACAGGCAGAATCCCACTAAAGATCACCTGAGCCTCGCTTTCCTTAAGCGTCTTCCCCAGCCTAGCATAGTCTCCCTTAATACTTTCCAGCGAGAATCTAGCCGTATCATTTGTTCCCACATGAAGGATAATTAGGGGATTCTTTCCCGCTCCCTTTGGGATCCTTTTCAACCTCAGGTCTACATCCTGTATCTTAGCCCCTGGAAGACAGCACACCCTCCTATTCTCTGGATCAGCTCTGGTTACAGGCCTGTCTATTCTTCTCAGTAAAGAGTCCCCGATCACATAGACCTGCCTTTTCCTAGTGACGGTGCTATTCTCCAGTCTATCCCCTGTTCCCTCTGGCTGCAAGTTCTTTCCTTTCCTATTCTCCCTTGTAATCCTCTTCTTCAACCCATCCTGTATCCTCCTGGGGCTCATATTTGGTGTAGTCTCCATTGACTCTTCACTTTTTCCTATAGGACTAGCTGCTCTTCTCTTCTTCCTTGCTCTTTCACCTTCAGTGACTACCTGCTGAGCCCCTTCTTCATTTTCCAACTCTGAAAACCTGTTCTTGAGCTCTATTTCTCCTTCTCTAGCCCGTCTTTTCCTCTGCCTGGTTCTTTTAGTCACATGGTTCTACTGACCACTTCCCTCACCCAGTCTCCCCTCAGAATTCCTCAGTCCTGCTTCCATCTGCAAGTCTTAGCTTTTCCCTTCAGATATCTCATGTCTTTGCTCCATAATCTGCTCAAACCCCTTCCTAAACTCAACCAGACTTTCCACCTGCATCTCCAAACCTCGGATCTTTTCCTCCATCAGCTCTATCAGACGGCATTTATGCAGACAAAACTCTTACCAGGTACCCCCTCCAGGATCATGTACATACTGCAGCTTCTACATCGAGTCATCTTCACTGTGTCTTCCACAACATGAGTCACTCCCACTGCTGCCTCTGTATCTGTCATAGCCTTCCCACCTAAATCCTGTTACTCTGGGAAACACAAACCACACCACAACACCACCACCCACAGCAAAAACAAACCCCAAACAAGCACCACAATACAAACTCCCACTCAAACTCCCCTGTTTACAGGTCTCTTTGGTGGCTCCGGTGCCGCTGCAGCTGTCTGAATGTAGCCCAGTTCTCATGTTGAGTGGCCTTTATTGTACAAAAAACCATCACTGTACCATTCTTAGAAGCTGATTATATTTTGACTCTAGTTTAGAAAGTTATAGTTAAAATATGTAGTAATACTTATTCAGTAATTAACTTTTTAATAAGACTTCAATTTAGTTTGAGCTAAGGTCATACTATTCTTACACTATTATACTTTAGGTTAGATATTCATTAATTGTGAAGTTGAGGCATTATTTTGATAACTTTTCCTTAAGTGTCAGTGTGCAAAGCATTATGCTGCCTTTCTAGTCTCCATTCCACGGAGTTTTCATTTGATCCCATTAAATTATGTGGTGCTGGTATAGAGCTCCAGTTAGGGAGATGTCCATATTTAGTTCCACACGTATTACTCATCTATATACAATTACGGGAGGCAGGGAAAAAACTCCTGCATTAAAACCATTTTTGAGATTGCAAAGTCAGGCACTTAAGTTAGGAAATTCCAGAATAGAGGTTGCCAGTGTAACTTTAATTCAGTCCCTTGGTGCATATGCATTATGACAGTCTCTGATTACATGATATGCTGTTTTTCCACAGGACCATACCACATTCAGTGCACTGGATGAATGGTACTCATTTAATAAGCAGCTACTAAATATTCTTCAATGTGTGGCCCCAGGCCTTATTTATTTATGCTATTCATCCCCTGCTCTGAAGACAGAATTATTAATTTTCTCATGGGCTATTCTGTTATACTCATTAGAATCTGTGAATGTTTCACAAATATTTTCACAGCCACCTTGTGAGATGAGGGGGAGTGTATTATCCCCATTTTACAGATGGGGATGGTGAGGCACAGAATTGGCAGTGAAAAGAATCCACTCATTTTGTGTAGCCAGTTTGAGACTGCTAGGACCTCATTTTTCAGAGTGTTAGTATTATGTACCTTTTCATATGTTCAAAGCATAGTTCCTGTTGACTTCATTTACCTCTTGTGCTCAGCATTTCTGAAAATCAGACCTCTGTGTCTCAAGTGAAGCATCTAGAAAATACGGAACTCTCAGTTAGTGATTACCTGTCAAAATTTTGATTTTGAGTGACTTGACCAGCATCCCATAGGAACTTGCTGACACAAGCAGGGTTAGAACGCAGTTCTCCAGGGCACCATTGAATGGCTATCCTTTTTCTTCCTGCAGTCCTCTGCCTCAGTCAGTACATACTTTCCAGCTTCTGCAGCAGATAAGGTCCGTGGTCCTACAAACGAGACTCCTTCACAACAAAACCCTGATTCATCCCCAGAGCAGGTTCATTCTGTGCACTGAGTGAGGCAGGAGTCCTGCGAGAAAGATCATATGTGATCATGTAATTAAAGGCTGTGTCATAATGTGAATGAAAAGGGGGCAGAATTAAGTTTGCACAGGTAAGCTTAATTCTGGCATTTCCTAAGGTTTGAGTGCTTAACTTGGGACAACTATAGTATTCTTTTAATGTAGCTGTTTTGTATAATTTCTTGGGTTATTTAAAAAATTGAACAAATGCCATCATATAACATCATATTGTCGTCCACCTGAGTCATCAGTACGGTTAAAACCTTTAGTTACTAATGCAACCTGATATGGTTATGAGCTTTACATGGTTATGAAAGAAATGAGTAGTAATTTGCAAATTCAGAATGCATCAAAGAAAATAACATCTACTTTAAATAAATCATTCTCGTTCTTGACACAAAACTGGGACGTGTCCCTTTTATTCCGGTGGAAAGGCCAGATTGTTGGTGACCTGGGACGTACTAAGAAGGAAGTGCATATTTGAACACCAGCCAAGTAGTTCCACCAGGTTACCAGCATTATTATCTTTATCAGTCTGTCTGCTGGTATTTACCAAGAGTCCATATGAACTGCAGCATTGCCAGTGGCTCCCTGCTAGCTTCAAAGACTAGAATCCAGAACCTGTTCCCCTGAAAGAGAAAAATATTGCTGTTGGTGGTGGCTACACATGTCTAGGTATGAAGCAGATGTTCAGGATTAAGGCTCTTCATACAAATATGTACCCTTTTAAAAAGCCTTAATTAAATAGTTAAAATGAATTTCCCACCTCAGTCTTGGAAATGTTACTTACTGGACTTCATCTGTACTGCCATTGTCTTTAATACAGCCACTGGAGTCCCCCATGGCCCTGTCCTCAACTATCTCATGGGCCGGTTGTGCTCCCCACACATCTCTGCTCACTTTTCATGCCCTGCCCATGCTACTCAGCTGCAAAATCTGTCTCCCTGGATTAACAGGGCTATGTGCTAAGCACAGCTGGTGACTGAGGCAGGCACTCCAGTATCAAGAAATACCCGTTAGCCCGTTCATTTCTAAGCTGACCCCCCAAGAAGGATAGGTAAAAATAGTAAAAACTGTATGGCCCTTTCATAAGCCGACCCTGTATTTCAGGGGTTGGCAAACTTTTTGGCTCCCAGCCTGTCAGGGTAAGCCGCTGGCGGGTCAGGACTTCTTGTTTACCTGGAGCGTCTGCAGGCATGGAGCCCTTCAGCTCCGTGTCGCTGCGATTCGCTGTTCCCAGCCAATGGGAACTGCGGGAAGTGTTGCTGTCCCCATTGGCTGGGAACAGCGAACCGCAGCGACAGGGAGCTGAGGGGCTCCATGCCTGCAGATGCTCCAGGTAAACAAAATGACAATGTATTAGATATTTAATTCTATGATTTCATAGAGTTTAAAATCATCAAATTTTGGTATAGACCCGTTTATAAGCCGACCCCCGCTCTTTGTGTCACTTTTTTACCAAAAATATTCGGCTTGTGAACGAGTATATACAGTACCAAGATGAGGTTATGCTAGATGAAGGAAATACATTTTAAAATTACTTTGATATATTCAAACAGATCTATTTTGTGTGTGTGTGTGTGTGTGTGAAGGTTCCATGACTATCATGTATCAACATTTCTTCGTGTGTTTCTATATGGATCCCACTACAGATGTGCATGGGCCTCATACACATGAGCTCAGAATCTTTTGCATAGCTTTGTCCATTAGTGCAAGCATCATATGCTGCCTCATGCTCCAGTGTGAAAGCATAAAGTGTAGAGTGGCTGCAACGCTTCCTCAATTCCTTCTTACTTCTTGTGCTAGTGGGACAGAACCTGGGCTGTGCTTGACTCTCACGGGTGTTTGTCCAAGCTCCAAATTTGTCGGAAGAAATACTCTGCACTTCTTCTGTACTTTCTGAAAATCGTCTCTTTAGCTGAATGTTCTCCTCTACCCCTCCCTTCCCACCCCCCCCCCCCAAAAAAAAAAAAAAAAAAAAGGTAATAGAAGAGAGATAACAGAGAAACCTCCTGTACGGCAAGGCAAAGTAGCACAATCATTAAAGGCAGACACTAGGTCCTTGGGGTTTAAACTCTGGCCTGCCATGGCTATCTTGATGCTCTGGGCATCTTGGTCAGACATCACTAAGGTGGTCCAGGTGACCACCAAAGATATGCTGTTCAAGGGGATGGAACCCATTCTGGTAACAGTCCCCTTAGAGGCAGAGAACACTATTTTTCTCCTAGACTCGTTATTCAGGCTAACCATACTGGAAGTGCCCACAATGCTCTAGAAAGGTGTCAGTCATTCATGTACGCCTAATTCTATTTCAGACTCAGTAGGTTTCCTGTGACTGTCAGGAGCCATGCTAAGACCAGGATCCTACAGTTGACTTTTGGAAACTCTTTTTCCCCTTCTATTGGACTGGGGCAGAGATTCTGACTAACACATGAGTACTAGACATAGTTACCCATGGCTACGCCATCCAATTCCTTTCCATACCCGTAAACTCTCCTTCCCCCCTCATCCCTTTTTAAGGATCCTTCTCATGAGAGCCTTTTACAAAATGTAGCCTTGTAGCTCAATCTTGGAGCCATTGAAGAAGATTCTCAAGAATAGAGGGCAAGAATTTCTTCTCCCATTATTTCCTCTTCCAGAGAAGAAAGGGGCACTTTGTCTTATTCTGTGTCTGAGGAGACTCAACAAATACATATACTACCGCAGATTCAGGGATAGTAACACTTGTCTCCATCATTCCATTGCTTCAGGTACTGGTTTGTTGCTCTTGGCTTGCAAGACACATACTTCACATTGCCATTCACTTGGCCCACAGGAAGTTCCTCAAATTTACAGTAGGCTGAATCCATCAGTCCAAGTACTACCCTTTTGGGCTCTCCACAGCATTGTGCCTTTACCAAGAGCCTCAATCATGTGGCAGAGTACCTGAAGAATCAAGTTATCTATGTCTACCTGTACCGGAATCTTATCAGGAAACTCTGACAAACCTTGTCAATGCCCTATCCCTGCTTGCCCCATTTGAACCTCCTAGTAATCTGAGAAATTCTCTCAGCACATACTGTAATTTATAGGACTCAGGGTCCACTCTGACACCTAAATCATACTTACCTCAAGATAGAGTCCTCTTGTTTCAGTTGTTAATAAATGGGGTAATTGCTTGCTTGATAATGAGAGTATGGACTTACCTCACATTATTAGGCCATCTGTACATATGTGACACACTGCTTGCCAGGCTTTTCCTGAGATCCCTATGACTTTGTCTCAGGTCAGTCTATTCCCTGGCAAAGCATTATGCGCAACACAGTTGCGACTTCATCTCACATCCTCAGGGAACTGTCTTGTGTCTATACTCTAGCAGTGTCAACAAAGGAGTACCATTCAAGATCCCTTCATTGCGTGAAATGTTACTGATGGACATGTCCAAAATGGAATGACCCTTAGAAGACATGAGGCTACACATAAAAGTACTGGAACTCAGGACCATCAGGCTAGTGTGTGAAGCATTCCTCCTGGTCCACTGGCAATTAATAGTATAGATATTGACAAATACGTTGGCAATATACCATAAAAGAAACAAAGGGGCACCACCTTTGGTCCTCCCACCTCCTTTCATCCCCCACCCCCTGCAGTCCAGAGAGGCAGTCATACTATGGAACTGGTGTTGCCTGCATGGCTTAATCCTGACAACCTTGCATTTCCTGGGAACCAGCAACAACTTAGTGGATTTCCTGAACAGTTGACCATTAGCCACAAGTGGTTGTTGCTGCAGTCCCTCACAAATTCCTATTTCATCAACATAGGAGTCCTGGTAATAGATCTGTGTGCCATCAGAAACAATGCAATGTGTCCCAGCTTCTGTTCCCAAGCCTCCATGAGTCCAGGATCCTGGTTGGAAGTCTACCTACTGCAGTAGAAATAAGGGCAGCTGTATGCCTTTTCTCTGATTATGGGCCAGACTCATCCTCATAGCTGTCTACTGTCTGAGAAAGTTCTGGCTGATGAACTTGGTGAACCCATTTCCACGGCCCCTAGATCAGGCTCCTAGACCTGTTGTCACAGAACCAGGGACAAGTATCGAATCCAGATCGGCATCATTACAACTAACTGTTCGGATGCTGGCTGGATGAATACCATGAAAAAGGACTGCTCTTCACATGTTCAGGACATCCTGGCACAAAGAAAGAACCAGTCCACAAGGAAGACTTATTTTTTCAAGTGAAGAGATTTTTTCCTTATGGAAGACCCGATAGGACCTAGTGCCTGAACAAGTATTGTTAACTAAAATTCTAGATTACTTATTGCAGTTGAAACAGTCTGGACTCTCTGGTCTGATCAAGGCACACCTAGTAGTAATATTGGCGTGCCATCTTCTGATACAGTTGGTCCTGGTCTTCTCTCTTCCAACCATATTGAAATTCCTCAAAGGTCTAATGCATGCTTACCATTGATAACAGCCTGTGTGGGCCCTCAACATTGTCTTTCTGAAGCTGATGGAGTCCGACTTGAAGTAGCTCCCTCCATCATATAACCCTTAAAATAGTTTTTCTAGTGGCTATCACCTCAGCCAGGAGAGTGAACAAGTTTCAGGCACACACAGTCCAACCCCCATACTCCTTGTACCCCCAAGGACAAGGTGGTTCTGAGATGTCATGCAAAGTTAATCCCCAATGTGGTGTCTGAATTTCACTTAAACAGGTGAGTTGGTTGGTTTTTTTTTTTTTTTTTTTTTTTTCTTCCTTAAACCTAATTCCATGCACGAGTTAAAACTGCACATGTAGGATATATCTCATGCCCTATATTACTACTCTGACAGGACTAAGTATTTCCTACTATTGCCATGGCTGATTGTGACTATAGTTGGTTGCTCTAAAGGCCAGGCCACTTACACTGAATTGTCCATTTAGACAGTTGGAGATTCTCACTCTTTTTCCAGCTGCCACAGAAGTACCACCCTTATTGATGATCAAAGCTTATTCAGCCAGAGTCCAGATAACCTCCTCAGTCTGTTTCCAAAATCTGCTCACACTTGTAAAGCACTGGACTTGACTGCGAAATCTGATGCTAGATTTGGGAGAACAGTGCTCAGGTCTCTGATTCAGTAGGTACTCCACATTACTGCCATCCTGAAGAGGACACTGCTTGCCAGTCATCTACAGTGGGACCCACACTGACAAATACTTGAAGAGAATTATTACTTACCCTACAGTAACTGTGGTTCTTGGAGATGGAGATGTAGTTAGTGTGGATAATGTAACCCTCCATACCCAGTGAGATGCGGTTGAAGCTGGTGATAAATGAATCATGTTCTCCCAGGTCCTCCTTTGCTTCCCCCCACCCCCAAAAATAAAATTCTGTTGTCTTAGACCTCCCACAGTTGCTCCAGACAGCCTGTGGCAAAAAACATGGACAGGAATAACCTTGCAGACTATACTTAAATGCTGATCCAAAATGACCTCATACCTCCATGGTGGTATGAACAGTTGTCCAAATCCTTTTGGGTTTTTCTGAATGAAGCAGAGACCCACTCTGAGTATCTAATGTTTTAGACAAGCAGATTGGAAACAGGCCTTTGTTTTATTCATGGTCCCAGAGCATGCCTTTTATACCCTCAAATGTACTCTTGAGAGTTAGGTGATCTGGTATCTTCCCCAAACTGTCCATGTCTTATGTACTTCCCTCTGAGTTGACATGAGTCTACAGCCCGGTTGCTGGCTGATTGGTGCTTAAAGCCACCAGTTAAGATCATATCAGAAACAACCATGATTTAATTGGCAGAGGTCAACAGTGGGGAGGGTATTCTTCCTTGCACTCTTGTACCATCTAGGCAGGGAATGGCAACATGGCTCTTCCTTTCTGTACTTGCACTTTGATTTTGTAGCATTATGATAGTTGTCATGTCTATTGATTTAGTGTAACAGAATATAGTATTACCTTTTTCATCTGCTTCTGGCATACACAAAAAGTGACATCTGTTCTGCTAAAATTATGTTTGAAAATGATGTAAATTAAAGAGAGAATAATATTCCAAAAACAATGTGTTTTAGAATGTGATAGTTATAAAGTTTGCTCTAAAGAGAGACATCTTGGATTTAACTTCCAGGTAATCCTAACATTTAAAATAGAATATATGTGAAAGGATATTGTTAAATTGTCTTGGGACCAAAATTTGACCTTCTCTGAGATTGCTGGAATGTGATGGGTACATGTCATCTGAACTTTGGGGTTTTTAAATGATTTTTATCAAGTGATTCAAATAGCAAACAATAGCCACCATTCATGTAGGGCCTAAATAAAGTCCTTTTTTGATCCTTCTACTGGACTTTATGGCAGCAGTACACTAACATATAATATTCATTTTGATGAAAGTCTTGTTGGAATTAGTGCCTAAGCAATGAAGTGAATTGAACCAAAAAAGTGTGTGATGACAAAACTATTCCTTTAATAATAAAAGAAAAAAAAAAAGAAAGTTGGTAAGGAAATAGCTTTTATTTTCAAAGCTGGCAGTACTAGAAATAATGGAGAACAATATATTAAAAGTACTTGGCACTCTTTGTTAAGCGTTACATTAAGCATCAAAAATAAGATGTCTTACCATTCAGAAAAAGGAAAAGAAATAAGTGTAGTTTTGAATCTTTTTTTCCTTTTAACTTTAATGAGTTGATCAGCTTCACAGAATGAGTGTACATCGTGTTTGTCTGAAGTGCTCTATCAGTTGCTTCAAAACTGGCAAAGCTGATTTTGAGATTTTATGGACATTCTTTAAATTACAGTATCAAATTTTTACACTAGATAGTTCAGGCTGGATATGTTTTGCAAAAAGTAATGTATTACTTAACAATCTGTATTCAAATTCTGCTTTCAGATTTTCCTGCACAATTCCCATTGAAATCAGTGGGAGTTGTGTATATGAATCTGAGGGCAAAAATTAGTCACTATGGTAATGTTATGCAACATGGGTATATAAAAAAGTTCTATTTATTATACTTTAATCATGTGACACTGTAGGAAGATATCTTGTTCCAAATATGTATACTCTGTTTAATTTTCTTTTTCGTTTACAGAGTCTCTGTAAATCCTGCTGGTAGGATACACACTGAGTATATATTTTGCTTCAAAGACTACCAAGGAAAACTGTTTTGCGAATGGGATGAATATGCAGCCACTGACTACTTATCAACTACAATTTAGTGACTGATTAACGAGCTGGAGCACTTAACTAGTGATGTTTCCGTTCTCACATTATCCCATTTGAGTTTGCTTGTCTTGATTTTAAAAAAAAATTCAAAGTGGAGTACCGTAAACTTGATATGGATGGTAAAAAGAAAGACAAGGACAAACCAGATGATAGAATGGCACGACCTAGTGGGCGTTCAGGTCACAATCCACGTGGCACTGGATCTTCGAACTCTGGAGTGTTAATGGTTGGACCTAACTTTAGAGTTGGCAAAAAAATTGGATGTGGTAATTTTGGAGAACTACGATTAGGTAAGACTGGTATTCCTTATTCCACTCTATCTGATTCAAGATGTACATGCAAACTAGACATTCACAATATGTTTACCTTCCATATAAATTATTTTTTCCTATTACAGTACTCAATTTTGTTTAGTGTTGCAAAGATAACATCTTTTGAAATATTTTTCTTACAGAATTATCTAGTCTTTAATGTGCGGTGTGTGTGTGTGTATACATATCAAGTAATACTGCAGACAAAGTAATGACTTTATATATAAAAACACAAATATGTCAATTGAAGTCATTACTTTGTCTACAGTATTACTATGCTGAGTTTGTGAACACTTTTGTTTCAGACTAAGTTAAATTCACAACTTTCTGATGCAAGGGAAGAATAAACAGATATACACTTATTGTATATTTAAGCACTTATATTAAAAGGTTGAGTTGAACATTATAAAGGTTGCAGTGTTTAAAAGTTATTTTATTTGCCTTAGGTATGCTATTGGGTATTAGTTTTTAAAATCTAGCTAAGTAAAATAGTTCGGTTTTGTACAGTAGCTTTTGTGTTGTAAGTATCTCAGATTGAGTTTGCCTATGCAGTTACTGCAATGCTAATATTAAAAAAAATATAACCATTTTGTGCTCAGCAGTGACACAAGTATGCACTCTGTCTGACACCTGACTCTATTTTGAGATAGGTTGCTGTTCAGGCCAACTAATTTTCTGAAGAATACCATGGAATACAGACAATCTATGAATAATCACTGCAGGGCAGAATAGGGGACCACAGTTTAATGTTTGTCATGAGGAGGATAGCTTCTCTAACAATATCCAACCCTTGTAAAGCACATTACTCTGGGCACTGGTTTAAGTCCAAGAGTGCATTTTTCTCAAAGTTTTCATTTTCCAACATGCTTATTTATAGTAAGAGTTTATAAACTAATCTGTTAGCACAGACTTTGGTATACTGTATGCACTTCTAGATTATCTGGTGATTTAACTGCAATTCAGATATGTTACTGTTTGTTTTTTTTTCCTTCCTCTTTCACACTCTCAGCAGGAAACACTGTGTTTAGTTGCGTTCTAATCATTTGTGGCTGTAATAAAACTGATTTATACTGATGTATAAATACTGATGTATTTAAAATAGTATCGAGGATCTAAGTTTGTCCTCATACCTATGAAGTTCAGAATTTAGGCTATAACTATATCCTAACTTCTCTTTTTGCTAGATTTTTTTTCAGTGGATTTCAGATACTGTATGCACTAAATAGAACCAGTGTATTAACTCTCTTAAATATCATTTGTTAAGACAACTATAAGAAATTCAGGAAGTTTTTTTTCCCCCCAGACATTTCATAACAGAACTTATTTTTGTCTGGTCTCTCTTCCTTTTTTGATAAACACAGAAATGAGAAATAAGGTCTGTGAAATTTGACATAGCCTGTAGGAACCTATTATTATCTGTCACATAAATGTATATTTATTATTGTGTATCTGTTTTGATATATTTTGACAAGGTTTTGGTTTTCCTAGTAAGTAGAATGGAAGCAGGGAGAAATAGACTCAGTACTTGTAAGTTTTTACTTTGCTGCTTGTGGTGATTGGGATTTCCTAAGTGCGAAAGCAGCTGAAGGTAATAGAGAAGTCCTCTTCTATCTCAACAGCTCAACTTGCTAGTGTGCATAACGTGCAAAGTTAGTCGTGGATAATCTGCTGACTTTAGACATAGATGAGTATGAGATTGAAACTAAAAAAGCCCATCGGCTGCACTCTGAGCGATAGACAGGGGAGCATGAACCTAAGAGAAATAGACTTGGATAACTGACAGGGAAGGAGAGATGTAAGGAAGGGAGAACAGTGGTGTTTCCCTTACAGCAGCCATGTGCATTGGCCGCCTTTACTTTATCTGCCTCTGCTAAAAGTGAATGTCTGGTCAGAGCATGAAAAGTCTGCTTATCAGACTGTATTATATAAAATCATTTAAATTTGTAGATCATTCACATTAAAAGTTATCATTAAAATTAGATTTGTCATAGACTCTGTTTGCAATTTAAAACAAAAGCCTATGATTATTTGATACTTAGAATTTTGCATGTGTGAATGTGATGATAAATAATTTAGGCCCCAATCCTACAAAGATTTATGCATGTGCTTAATGTTATGCATTTCAATGAAATGACTTACAGATCGTAAAGTTGAGGCACGGGCATAAATCTTTACAGGATTGCAGTCTTAATGTAGAGCAACAAAGTTAAGACCTGGGATAAATGAGAGACTATTAGATAGAACAGTGGTTCTCAAACTTTTGTATTGGTGACACCTTTTACACAGCAAGCCTTTGAGTGCAAACCCCCCCCCCCCCCACATTAATTCAGATCACCTTTTTTATGTTTATAAAAGCTGGAGGTGAAGCAGGGTTTGGGGGTGGAGGCTGAAAGCTTGTGACCCCCCACGTAATAACCGCATGACCCCCTAAGAGGTCACAGCCCCCAGTTTGAGAACCCCTGAGGTAGAAGGAACTTAGCAACAACTTGGAAGCTATTGTGATCTGTCCATGCTGGGGGAAAAAAAAGGTGTTACCATATCTTTCTGATGGCTTATAGAGGTTGGTGACATGGTAAATTGATCAGGACATGCAAGCAAATGAACAGACACGTTGGATGTATTTAAGTGGTAGGCCACAACTGGATTAATTTAACACTGGGCAGTGTGCCCACTCCCCTGCTCTCTCACACCAGGCATTTAACTGGTTCTAGCGTGTGATGACAGGGCTCCCATCATATAACCCATAATGTGGGATAGATTCTCCTGGGTTTCTGTGCACTTTGGAATCTTCTCTCCCCCCTCCCGATGGGTTTGGGGAGTAGAGGTTATCAAAATGGAAATATCAGTCCACAGAGACTTCAGGTCTCCCCTCCTCTTACAGGCACATAGTCCACCAGCAAAATTCAGAATCTTACTGACTTTTGGGAGCTGGGGCTTTTAGCCTTTGTAAGCACTAGATACTGTGTTAAAGTTGAAGCACTATACACTGTGTTCAAGTTGCAACAAACTAAACAGTCTTATTTTTCTTAATAGGACTTAATTTGCAATTCCTATTGTTTTCAACTCAACCGTGCATCCACGATGCTATGAGGGAAAACTTATGTTGCTGCTGCCTATAACCGATGGTACATCATGTGCCTAAAGAGAGGAATTAACTCTCCAGAGCTGTCAAATCTGATGCCTTTTATAAGTTCAATATATTTTAAAATGACACAATTGACTCGAATTTTTTAATTTAATTTGAGTCAATTTTCTGACAGAACACCCTATAATTAGTTGTCAAAACATTTTTAGTAGAGAATTAAAAAATTCAGTATTGACAGTCAACAAGACAGTGAAAATGTGCATCTTACAGCATTTTGTATATGAAGTAAAACTGAAAAAAGAGAAATAATTCTGTGGTCTTTTAGCCATAATAACCATACAGGTTTGTTGTATTAATGGTTAGTACAAAATTTTCCTGATTTGAAATGCGATTTTTCAAATTGACGGTATCTTTAAAATAGCAAACTCCTCTCCAGTAAGCCTTCCTAAAATATTGGCAAACAGGTTGTTTTATGTGTTAACAATGAGCTTTTACCCTGTTTTACCTTAATTCTGTTAAAATTTTTCATGACAAAACTGCAACCCTTGTTAGTTTACCTCATGCAATTGGCTGATATTCATCTTTTAAAACAAACCCCAAATCTGAAATTATTTGCACTAGTAAATTTTTACAGTCTCAGTATCATGGCTGTGAAGTTTTTCTTCAAGCATGTTTTTCCATGAAATTAACAGTAATCAAATGCACCCCACTGTCCACTTGAATACCAGTTTTTCAGACTCTTTTTTTTTCTCACCACCTCTTCACTCCATCTCAGTGTTTTTACTTTTCTCCTGTCTGTTCAGTTTCTAACTTTCATTTCCCAAATAGCAACAAAGATGTTAGGAACTGGTGCTAACTAACAAGGTAAAGTCACTGAGGGCCACAGAATAGCCTTGGAATCCAGCAGTGCTTTCTGTACAATTGGTCAGTGACCTATATTGTGCCTCAGCAACATTTCCAGCTTTTGATGCTCTTTAGGACATGTTCTTTGTGAAATGCATTCTCTTGATAATATAGTATTAAAATCATTAAATTCACTTCTTTAAACCTATGCCACTAAAGTTTAGCAGCTTAGTTAAATATATTTTTAAAGAAATAGCAAGAGGAAAGCTAGCTTTTAAAAAAAACATCTAAACCTCCACTGAGTTACAAATCACTGAAAATAGGAGTTGTTAGGGTACAAATGTACCCTTTCTTGCAATTGACTTCTTGAGCTTTCTGTTGGAACAGTGCATATTGTTTTAATTTGTTTGCACTGATTTTTCTTTCTCGTGCAACCTCTAGTTTTCTTATTTGAAAAAAAAAATCCATATTAAACTTGAAATTGTAATCAAAGTGCTTAAATCGGGTTTAAAATTATAACAGCATTTGATTTCCTTAATCTAGGCGTGCATAACACTGATGTGTTCTTCAGACAGGCTTACTTGTTTCATTAATTTTCTGTATTTCACTAGCAATTAAATATTTTCTTACTCTGTTGAAAACATTAATCTCCCCTTCCCCCCCCCCCCATTGTATCTATTCAGTTATGTATTTAACAGAGATATGCCTGGAGTTTTGCGGACGAAGTAAACAGTAGCAAATCTTGTTAGTTGTGTTAATGAGTAAGTTTTATAGCTGATTCTGCTTTGTGGTCTGCCAATATTGACACTGCAAATTTATTTTTGATAAAATACACTTTTAAAATCAATTATGTATTAAGTTAAAGGAATATTTCAATTTAATTGTTGAAATATTACCCTTTCTCCCCCCTGCCCACCTCCCCCCCAAATAAATAAAAAGCAAGCAAAGGAAGGGTGTTGGAATCACCCTTTTGTCAACCTGTTGGGTGAATTGCCATTCATTCTTTGGTCATGTGTTACTTCAGTGCAATGAAAGCAAAACAGGGTGCTATTTAGGCTGGTCACAAGCCTGAGTGTTACTTTGTCAATAAGCTCTTTGGCAAGTAGTGCATTTAGTTGCTGAAGCAAATAGCCATAGTGGAGCCTCATTGATGTTTTATGTGGATGTAGTTTTTAGCAAAACGGATCTGTCTCAATTCTGTGTCTTTAAAAGCAACTCCTGGCAGAGTCTGACATTCTTGTTTTTGTCTTTCTTTAAGGAAAAAATTTGTACACAAATGAATATGTGGCAATTAAGCTGGTAAGTTAATTTTTTTGTATTCAGACTGACTTTTCTCAATATTTGAGATGTGAATTTGGTTAGAAATTTACTTTCAAATAATGGTTTGTTTATATGCAACTAAGTCTACTTGCGTGTATTACCACTGAATTATACTAGTTTCAGCTCGTCACTAGTTTCATGGGTGAACCAGACTGACTACTATTTCAGGAATCTGTCCACTAATCATACCAGGTGGATTCCTCTTTCCTGCAATAGCAGTAGAGGATTGAAAAATGTGACAACAGAGAAAACCCAGAGGAAAGAATCTAGAAATTCTGCTTCTGTCCAGCAGGAGAGCAGCAGTGGAGATCCTGGATGACTATTTTTCCAATTAACTCCCAACTTTTCAGTTTATCTTGTCTGTCATCATTTCTACTCTTGCTTCTCACTGTGAACAGGTAGCTGCCTTTTAATTACTGAGATGTTTGATGTAATTTACTAATGAATACTTATAACTTCCATATCAGATGTGATACGCTTATAACCATGACATTCTTTCCCACATTTTAAGGGCTTGTCTGCAGAGGGGTTTAATTCATAGCTTTTTGCTGTCAGGTAACACATGTTACGGAAGCTGTAGTAATAGCTTGCACCCAAGGCACTGTACCCTTTGTCAACACACATCATTGTGTACGCTCGGCAGCGATTTGCTGCGAACTGCACGTATGGCGCTCTGTAAGGGCGCTCCTTTGCTTTTGCTGTTGAGCAGTGTGCATTCTGGGATTTTTTTTTCAGTCTGTTGTGGGATGCGTAGTGGAAGCCAGGCGGGTTCTGATTATTTTTTTAAAAATCCTGTGATTCATTTGTCTCTGCCCCTGCCCTTTTTAAGGATTGGTAGCACCATTTTTGAATTGCTGTGGGGAGCTTGGGCCCAACAATGCTTGGCACCAGTATGCTGGCAACCTTGATATACGCATAGCCTACTTGGGCTGTATTTTAACACTCAAAGCCGGATGAATTCAGTTTTGAATTTTGCCTGATTCACCGTCAAGCAAACAATGTGGCAGCAGCTCCTCCAGCAGCAGGAGGATCTCCAGTGGTGGCAGAACAAGAAAGACACCGAGCAACTGAGTAGAGGACTAGTTCCTGGAGCAGCTTCACAGCATGCGGCACTACTTCTGGCCTTGGAAAACGAGCATGGATTGGTGGAAAATGATTGTTCTGCAGACCTGGGATGACCAACATTGGTGAAAGAATTTCTGGGAGGCCAACTTTTTTGGAGATATGTGCTGAACTGACCCTGCAGCTACAGCAGCAGTGAACCAACTTTCGGTGCCCTGTACATGTGGACAAGCGTCATACCCATTGGGGCCATTGTCAGGCAGGTGTGTGATGCCATGGAAAAGGTACTGCTCCCCTGGGTTATAAAGCTTGATAATGCTCTGGAGGTTATTGATTTTTGTACTCGTGTGATTCTCAGATTGTATTGGGACAACTGATGGGGACCCATGTGCCTCTTTGCCGCCTCTTCTCCTACCCGAGTCAGGGCTCAGAATTCATAAAGAGAAAGGGGTGTTTCTCCATGGTACTCCAAGGGCTTGTTGACTGCCATTGCAAGTTTATAGACATAACTTCAGGGTGGTCTGGAAGAGTCCACAGTGTTAAGATCTTTTGAAATTTAGGTGTATTTAAATTAATAGAAGTTAGACTCCTTGGCCCTGGGAACACTATAGACATTAATAGCGTGGACATTTCCTCCAGTTTTATCCTGGGAGACCTGGCTTACCCTCTGCTTCCCTGGTTAGTGAAGCCATTCATAGAAGCATAGGACTGGAAGGGACCAGGACCTCAAGAGATCATCCAGTTCAGGCCCTGCACTCAAGGCAGGACTATGTAATAACTAGACCATTCCTGATATGTTTGTCTAATCTGGTCTTAAAACCCTCCAATGACAGAGATTCCACAACCTCTCTAGGCAATTTGTCCCACTGCTTAACTGCCCTGACAGTTAGGAAGTTTTTCTTAATGTCCAACCTAAACCTCCCTTGCTGCAATTTAAGCTCATTGCTTCTTGTCCTGTCCTTAGAGGTTAAGAATTTTTCACACTCCTCCTTGTAACAACCTTTTATGTACTTGAAAACTGGTATCGTGTCTCCCTTCAGTCTTCTCTTCTGCAGACTAAACAAACACAGTTTTTTCAGTCTTTCCTCAGAACATTATTTTCTAGACCTTTAATAATTTTTGTTCTCTTCTGGACTTTCTCCAATTTGTCTCCATCTTTTCTGAAATCTCGGCCCCAGAACTGGACACAATATCCAGCTGAGGCCTTAGTATGGCATAGAGTGGAGGAATTACTTCTCAAATCTTGCTTACAACACTCTTGCTAATGCATCCCAGAATGATATTTGCTTCTTTTGCAACAGTGTTACACTGTTGACTCATATTTAGCTTGTGATCCACTATAACACCTACATCCCTGTCTGCAGTATTCCTTTCGAGGCAGCCATTTCCCATTTTGTGTTTTTACAATTGATTGTTTCTTCCTAAGTGGAGTACTTTGCATTTGTCTTTATTGAATGTCATTCTGTTTACTTCAGACTGTTTCTCTAGTTTGTCCAGATCATTTTGAATTGGCTGCTTAGAAGATAGGAACTGTTAACTACTGCCTCAATAGTTGCAGAAAGACAGCTGAGAATTAATTTGGCTGTTGGAAAGGGATATGGCTTTGTTCATGGAATAGACTAGAAGCAGCAGAAAAAAATCCCAAATGTTGTCTGTTTGAACAGTATTTGTGAGTGTAAGGGAGAAAACCTTATCCATGGGTGGGAGGCGGAGATGCAGAGATTTGCTCAGCCATTTGAGCAGCCAGCAAAGGGTCAAGGACAAAATGCTAATAGCCAGGGTGATATTGTCAGGGAGGCCTATTGATCTTATTTTGAACCTCAGGCCTGAAATTGCAAAGCTGTACTGTATTGTTTTATGGGTGTTGTGTTGTGGCAGTTCCTGTTGAACTGTGTGTGTTTACCTGCATGTGGTTGCAAACCCTGATGAATTAGTGAAAATGTAATCATTTTCTGTATAAAATGAACTGTTGATGCCTTTAAAATTTCATTCGTCAGGTTGTTTAATAAAAATTTACTATGCAACAATTATGTAATGACAAATGACCTTTTCATTAAATCAGCAGTGAAATAAAACAGTAAAGTGCAGCAGTTCACTGCAGGGAAGTATGCAAGGAGTGGGGCACTTAAAGTCACAGCAGAGTAAACAGTTTTGGCTCTGCTTCTTCTGAAGTGGAGTGCCAAGGCTCAGAAGTTACCTGGGGTGATAGAGGGCTCAAAAGAGGGGGTGCCAGGTGCCCTGTTCTCTGTGCCTTGAGCTGGTGTCCATGAGGGGAATGGCTTCTGGGAGCAGTTCTGCGGGAGTATAGTGGGGAGGAGGTGTTCCCGTAGCCAGTGTTGTCCATGGCCTACATAACTTGGCTAGCTGCTGGTTTGCAGTATTGTATTGCCTGCTGCCCTAATAGTATCATGCACTACAACAGGGCCTTTTGGCTTCCTATCTTCTCCAGGAGTTGCCTCTGCTATCTCCCTGTCTTTTTCCATACTGACTTTGGCCATGGCAGTTCAACTGCTATGCTGTCCTTTGCAGTGAACTCCCTGGAGAGCTCCTTGTCGTATTCACTCTCTGTCCTCAGTTACTGCCTCCATCTCTTTTCTATTTTATTTTATTTTATTTTATTTTATTGTGACGGAGACTCTAATGATATTTATGAACATTTCTTCACAATTTTTCTGTTTTTCCCCCCCCCTCAGGTTTGCCAGCCACTGACAAAGGCCTTGTCTTTGAGGGTCTGGCCAGTGCGGGTGCTGTAGCTTTGGGGGTATTAAAAAATGAGACAGGAGTATTATTCATATTCTAGAGAGGCTGTGATAACATTTTTATGCATTTCTGGCTTTACCTCCCTGAGATTCTTCCAAGTCTTGGGGGAACCCCTGAGGTAGTAAGCCATGTATGCATTGGGAGCTGGGAGTCCTGGTGCCAGAGGTGAAGAACATGGAGCGCACCATCACTCCCAGAGCTAGAACCATGCTGGAGAGGACCCAGAAGGATGCTATCCGCTGCCAATACATGGAAAACTTGAAACAGAAGCCGGACCAGGGCGAGGCCTTCGAGGTGACATGTAAGTGGGATGCCAGCAACCACTTCCTCCCTGGAAGCTTCAGCTGATTTGCCGACTGGAGGTTCATCCACCAGGCCTGCGTCTCGCTGAATGGAGCTGTCCACTATAGGAATCAGGACAACCGATGCAGGAAGTGCAGCTATGCCAACGAGACACTATCCCATGTCCATAGGGAAGGTCACCATGAACTCCACCGTTCCCGGAACCGACAGACATCGTCGTCACCAGCGAGGACTGGAAGAAGATCATCATGGTGGACGTTACCGTGCCCTTTGAAAACAGGACCCCGGCTTTCACGACGCCCAATCTCGAAAGCTGGAGAAATATGCTGACACCCTGAGAGCTAGGGGCTACGAGGTACAAATTCATGCGCTGACAGTTGAAGCCCTGGGCGCATAGGACCCTGGTAATGAGCGAATGCTGACAGAATGTGGAGTCGGTCAACGCTACGCTTGGCTGATGCGGCAACTCATGGTATCGGACGCCATCAGCTGGTCAAGGGACATCTACGTAGAACACATCACCGGACATCGGCAATACTGGGAGGGACAATCTTCACTCATTGATATATTTAGCTTTCCACCACCAATTCTCTGTATAACTTTTTTCAGGAGTAATGCACCCAAATGTATGGATGCTAGATATCTAAACTGTATTCTTAAATTCATTCACCTAAATTTGGGTTATTGCTGATTATGCACTATATGTATCTTATGACTTTAAAAACAAACTTTGTATTTGTGAATAATCTAAGCACTATATCCAGATGTACAGATACTCTTTTCTCAACCTATTATATAATTTTTTTTAACATTAGCTTTAATAAAAAATTTATGCTGTGTGGCTTTGCTGTTGTGCCTTGGAGGATTGAGGGTAAGGGTGCAGGGAAGGGAAAGGAGGTTGTGATTGGGAATTGTGTTCTTGGTCTTGCTTTGCAGTTTTGCTGTGCCTTGGAGGTGCTTATATGATGATGGAGGGATTAGCAGGGAGAATCTGCATAATAAACAAGGTCCATAATTCCCTCTACATCACCAGAAGGCTGTCCTGACTCTGGATGATGTTGCACTGAGGCAGGTGACTAGGATGCAGAGAATGGTCATATTCAAAAAGGCAAAGGGCAGACCAGGGAGATACGCTGTGAAGTTATTCACTAAAATGGTCCCCCTAGAAGTTTTGCTGGAGTGGAAAGGAGTTGCAAACTATACCATTGGGGAAGGCTATGCAGCTATTCCTTAGTTTCTGAACAAAAATTGAACAATTCCTTAGCCTTAGATTTTGCTTTCTTACCTGAACACATGTTGAAAGTACAGAGTAAAATAGGGTTCTGCAATGATTATTTGAAACATTCACCATTACCAATCTGTAAGAATGCATATTATTGGGCTTTTACAGGGGAGCTGTACTTTTTATAGTTTGGGGCATACACTGTTGTCTGTCTCATGAAAAGAGAATGCTGCTTTTCTTGTAATCACTGCGCAATAAATTTTTGCATTTTTCACAAAAGAATGTTTTCCTTATTTGAATCTGCTGTGGGATGGAGTGAGGGAGAGACAGTAGCAGTGCCATGCTGCTGGCTGCCATTTTGAGGTGGCAAATAGTGTTTGGAGTGGGGGTGGTATTGTGCAGGACATCTGAGGGAAGGGAAAGGAGAAAAGAAAATACGTATATGGCCATGGGCCCAAAAATGTTAGGTAGTTGGGGCTGTAGCTTGAGATGGAGGCCAATTACCTAGCTCGAGTAGCCGCCATTTTGGAACAGTGAATGGGTGGTGGTGGGAAGGTGGCAAATGGACAGTTTGGGTCGAGGGCAGGAGGGAGATTTTGACCTCAGTTAGAAAGGCTTCTATTTCACATCAACCTACAATAGTTGCTCTGTGGGGCACCCAGCATGGAAGCTAGTATGGCATACTAACAAATTATAATTTAAAATACATTTTGTTTTTGTTTTAAAAAAGTACATGCAAAGGTTCCTTCCATAGGATCAGCCTTAGTCCTTCTCTGGATTGCTGCCTGGGATTTGGGGTGTCTTGCTGGTGCTCCTCGAGGGGAGAGCAAGCTTCATTAGTTGCCTGGGTTGGGTGGTTATGTAGTTATGTAAAATCCTATTCAGCACCTTAAAAAGGACAGGTTATATGTCCCCTACTGGAGTTTTTTCCTGTTGGCCCTTATTTTAATGTAGGTGCTTCTGAGCTGTTTTGCTGTGTATCTGACACTGTTCAGCATCCCGGTTGTGGCCCCTCATGGACATCTGCCCAGCAATGTCCACAAAAATGTCTTAACTGCGGTGGGAGGCTACAAGACTTTCCTGCACGAATGTTTCTGCTCAGATGGCAATGAGATCCAGGGTGTTGTAGGGCTTCTGTAGTATTCTTTCAGGTATTGCAATAAACTGGCATCCAGGAGCAAATGGATAAAATGGTGCTGTATGCCAGTTGTAAAAAGGGGAGGGGACAGAGCAGGATAGGGCATGCAGGTAAACAGACAAGTCCGTAATGGTTACCTGTAAAGTGATGTGGGATAGCCATTGGTTGACTGGCAGAGTAGTTCTCAGCAGCATTCCGTGCACATGAACAATAGATGGGATCAACTCACTTTTCAGCAAAGTTAGTTCATTTTGAAGCAGGACTCTGGAATTTGTGATAAATATTGAGTGAGTGCGCTATAATGAATTTCATTGTTTATATGCAAGTATTTTCAGAGTGGATTAACTCAAAAAGTTGTGGATTAACACCCCCGTGAAGAAGAGTCTTAAGTTTCAACCATTATTTAAATTGAAGTTCTACTGTGCTTGTGGATGTGACTTAGGCCTTGTATACGCTACAGGGGAAATTCGATCTAAGCTTCGCAATTTGAGTTACATGAATAGCGTAACTCAAATCAACATAGCTTAGATCTACTTACCGCGGGGTTCACACTACGCGATGTTGACTGGAGATGCTGTCGCGTCGACTCTCCCTACTCTTTTTGATCAGGAGTCGATGGGAGAGCGATTTAGTGGGTCATTGACCGCAGATCAACTGCCGATGCATTGGTCGCCGCTCGTCGATCCCTGGTAAGTGTAGACAAGCCCTAAGCTGTGGGTAAACCAATGTTAGTTTGTATAATAATGAAGATATTTCAGAATGGATTGAGGTTTTTAAAAACAAAGCAAACAAAAAAACCCTGACAAAGAATGTATGAAGGTGTAAAGCTCTGTAACTTTTATGAACACTTCTTTGGAAAAACTTGCATAGCTGTCTCTTGGCTCCACTAATGAATGCCATGGAGTTATTCCAAATCAGCTGTAGAATATTTTTGGCAGTACCTTATATATCGAACATTCTGGTTATATAAAGTGAAATTTAGAATATGAAAACCTGAGCTGTGGAATAGCGAAATAAAAAATGGCAAGTCTAAAAAGTAATGCTTTTAATATAATTATATAGTAAGCTTATGAGAGGAACTTCTACCAAACTACTTCATGGTTAAATCAGGGTTGCCAAATACAAAGTTCATTCCACAGGTAGGAACTGGTGTAAAAAACATCCCAAACTAACTTTTTTCCCAAAGAGCAGAATTGTGTAGCCTTAGTTTTAAAATAAATTTTCCTTTTAAAATATTCCTGAAACTCTTTTAAGTCCAGTACAAGGTGAATATGGGCTGAGTTATTTCTGTGTTCAAAATCTGATAATTGCTGTGGTAGTGTAATCACAAGAAACCTTTATAGTGTCTTCTGCATGACTGGTGATTTTGGAGCACTAATTATATGGTACTCCAGATTAAGAAAAATGTAAATCTGATACTGTTTGGTTCATTTATGGATTTTTTGAGTAAGTTGCCACATCCATAAACATTGCCACTTTATGAATTATATATAAAATAATGAGTTGAAGGTATTTCTATATTAATTTCATTCAACCTCTGAAGTGATTGTGACTTGGCAATTTAGTTTTGCCATATTGATTTGCTAATTCCTCTGAGTCTTACAACAACTTCACTTAAAGCTGTGTAGAAAGCTTTAAGAACCATTTTCAAATAACTTGTTTTAGAAGTTCTGAAAGAGTCCTACTTCTGGTAAAGCCCTAGTGTGTGTTATTACAATGTGTAAGACAGAATTATAATTACTTGATCACTTGAAGCAATGAAAAGGAAGTAGTGTGTTAATAAACTAACAAAAGGCAGGAAATTCAAAGTTAAGGCCAAAACTCTAACTCTCACTGTTGTTGGGTATAGATACTGTGTAACAGGGTGGCACTCACCTCTCGCAAGCGCCCCCTTGTCCGAGTGCATGTGCCTGCACTTTCTCTCTGGCTTGCAGTGGAATCTTCAGCAACTCAGCCCTTTGGGCAGAGTCTCTCACAGTTTGTATGTGAGATAAAAATCAAACCCCTTCCAGGGTATAAGTCCCACAGGGAGGCCTATCTCAGCATCCTCTGTAATGTCGCTTTATTTGCAGCCCTATCTCTGCGCTCACTCCTCAATCAGTCCAGCAGGGCCTATCACAGTACCCTGGTTCGATGGTCTCTCAGCTCCTTCTGGGATCTCTCGAATTGTCCCTGCTCTGGTGTAGAGTGGTGCCCCAAGGCTCCCTCCTTGCAGGCAATGTCTTCGCCCTCTCGGGGTTGCTCAGGCCCAAGCTGTCCAGCTGGACCGCTGTGGTTCAGTTCCTCTTCCAGGGATGCATCAAAGTCCAGGCCACTTGGTCAGTATTTGGTGTGGGGGCCCGGGGCCTGTCCTACAGAGACACTAAAGATAGCAACCATCCACCATGTTCCTTCAACTAAGCTGAGTCGCTGCTACAATTCCCTGAGCCACTTCCCCGTGGCCCCAGCACGTTCTTCACCCTTACCTCAGGGTCTGGTCCTTGTTGAGTCCCAGCGGCCAGCCCAGAGCTCCTTCTCGGCCTCCACGCCCCACCCCCCAATCTGTGCTAGCACTGCTCTGTCCTAGGTCCTGTAACTCCCTCAGCCAGTCAGGCACACCACCCACATTCCTCCAGCAAAGAACTGAACTCTGCTCTGCACTTCAGCTCCTTTTATATGGTCTTGCTAAACCCGGATTAGCTGCTCCTTGCTGCCCCTCTCTGGCTGCAGCCCACGCCACCACTCTAGGCAACTTGGAGAACTCTCTCCACTGCCCTTTTCTGGGGTGGGGTATGGCAGGGCTGTGAGGCCTTCAGCAGAGGGAGTCAGGGCCTAGTCCACCTCATCACACACTGATATTCAGGAGGGAATGGTGCTCTTGGCATGAAATGAGTTTTTAACTGTTTGTGGTTTTATGCTTTAATTTTCACAAGGATGTTTTATTATGCTCTTTATGTAAGCAAAGAAAAAATTTGCAAACTTTAGTGTTTTTAAATGTTACATACATTATTGCACAACTGGTTAAATGAATTACTTATTTTAACCTTCTGAAACATCAGGTATTTGCACTCTCCTGCAAGCTGCCTCTGGTTGACAGTAGCAGAAAGTGCTTTTACACCCACAGTCTCCTGACTTCAGGGATTCACGAATTTTTCATAGTGTGGACCACATCTTAATAGGTTCTCATGAGCAATCTCTTTTTCTGTTCAGAAATATATCATTACCTTCCTTCCCATTTAGGATCCCCGCACATCCCTGTATAAATTGCTAGAGTTCTTGTATGGGAAAAAACTGGGTAAACATTTCATGTAGCTTTACCTTTCTGTAAACATGGGCCTTATCTATGCAGAATTTTTTCTATAACCTGAGGTGTGAATTAAACAGATTGTTTCACTGGTAAGCCCAAAGATAGACATGCTCTTCTTCTGTCTTTTTTTTTTTTTTCCAAGTTAGTTTGTTACTTGGGAAGGGTTTAAATTTAAAACTGAAAAAAGCCACTCTTTAAATCTGAATGTGTGTTTACTTGGGGGATTATGTTGGTATAGCTGGTCCAGTGTATACAACGCCTCCGTTTAAGATCTGAACATAATTCTGGGGAATTCTGAGGGGAGACTGGGTGAGGAAAGTGGTCAGTGGAACCATGTGACTAAAAGAACCAGGCAGAGGAAAAGACGGGCTAGTGAAGGAGAAATAGAGCTCAGGAATAGGTTTGCAGAGTTGGAAAATGAAGAAGGGGCTCAGCTGGTAACCACTGAAGTTGGAAGGGCAAGGAAGAAGAGAAGAGCAGCTAGTCCTATAGGAAAAGTGGAAGAGTTAATGGAGACTACACCAAATATGAGCCCCAGGAGGATACAGGATGGGTTGAAGAAGAGGATTACAAGGGAGAATAGGAAAGGAAAGAACTTGCAGCCAGAGGGAACAGGGGATAGACTGGAGAATAGCACCGTCACTAGGAAAAGGCAGGTCTATGTGATCGGGGACTCTTTACTGAGAAGAATAGATAGGCCTGTAACCAGAGCTGATCCAGAGAATAGAAGAGTATGCTGTCTTCCAGGGGGCTAAGATACGGGATGTAGACCTGAGGTTGAAAAGGATCCCAAAGGGAGCGGGAAAGAATCCCCTAATTATCCTTCATGTGGGAACAAATGATACGGCTAGATTCTCGCTGGAAAGTATTAAGGGAGACTATGCTAGGCTGGGGAAGACGCTTAAGGAAAGCGAGGCTCAGGTGATCTTTAGTGGGATTCTGCCTGTTCCTAGAGAAGAGCAACAAAGGTGTGACAAGATTATGACTATCAACAGATGGCTTAGGCAGTGGTGCTATAAGGCTTTGGGATGTATGGCCCCTGGGAGGCATTCATGGACAGAGGACAGTTCTCTTGGGATGGACTTCATCTGAGTAGGGAAGGAAATAGACTTCTAGGATGGAGGCTGGCACAACTGATTGAGAGCTTTAAACTAGGAATTTGGGGGAGATGGTTGGGAGATGTCCAGGTAATCTCCACGCCAGATTTTAGCATTGAGAGGGAAGAAAACAAAGTAAGAAAGGATACAGCCGTGGGTAGGAGAACGTATATAAGGAGGAAGGGCAGTGTGGATACCAGTCTAATAGGTTATACTGGCTGTAGAATGACCGCGCGTAATAGGGTACAGAATGTGAGTGAGGCCAAACAGCAAAAATTAAGATGTTTGTACACCAATGTGAGGAGCCTAGGTAACAAAATGGAGGAACTAGAGCTACTGGTGCAGGAAGTGAAACTAGATATTAGAGGGATAACAGAAACATGGTGGAATAGTAGTCATGACTGCACTACGGGTATTGAAGGGTATGTGCTGTTTAGGAAAGACCGAAATAAAGGTAAAGGTGGTGGAGTAGCATTGTATATCAATGATGAGGTAGAATGTAAAGAAATAAGCGATGGAATGGATAAGACAGAGTCCGTCTCAGCAAAAATTACATTGGGGAAGAAAACTACTAGAGCCTCCCCTGGGACAGTGCTTGGGGTGTGCTACACACCGCCGGGATCTAATTTGGATATGGATAGAGCCCTTTTTAATGTTTTTAATAAAGTAAATATTAATGGAAACTGCGTGATCATGGGAGACTAACTTCCCAGATATAGACTGGAGGACGAGTGCTAGCAATAATAATAGGGCTTGGATTTTCCTAGATGCGATAGCTGATGGATTCCTTCATCAAGTAGTTGCTGAACCGACTAGAGGGGATGCCATTTTAGATTTGGTTTTGGTGAGTAGTGAGGACCTCATAGAAGAAATGGTTGTAGGGGATAATCTTGGTTCAAGCGATCATGAGTTAATTCCGTTCAAACTGAACGGAAGGATTAACAAAAATAAATCTGCAACTAGGGTTTTTGATTTCAAAAGGGCTGACTTTCAAAAATTAAGGAAATTAGTTAGGGAAGTGGATTGGACTGAAGAACTTATGGATCTAAAGGTAGAGGAGGCCTGGGATTATTTTAAATCAAAGCTGCAGAAGCTATCGGAAGCCTGCATCCCAAGAAAGGGGAAAAAAATTCATAGGCAGGAGTTGTAGACCAAGCTGGATTAGCAGGCATCTCACAGAGGTGATTAAGAAAAAGCAGAAAGCATACAGGGAGTAGAAGATGGGAGGGATCAGCAAGGAAAGCTACCTTATTGAAGTCAGAACGTGTAGGGATAAAGTGAGACAGGCTAAAAGTCAAGTAGAGTTGGACCTTGCAAAGGGAATTAAAACCAATAGTAAAAGGTTCTGTAGCCATATTCAGAAGAAAAAAAACAAAGAAAGAAGTGGGACCGCTAAACACTGAGGATGGAGTGGAGGTCAAGGATAATCTAGGCATGGCCCAATATCTAAACAAATACTTTGCCGCAGTCTTCAATGAGGCTAAAGAGGATCTTCGGGATAATGGTAGCATGACAAATGGGAATGAGGTTATGGAGGTAGATATTACCATATCTGAGGTAGAAGCGAAACTCCAACAGCTTAATGGGACTAAATCGGGGGGCACAGATAATCTTCATCCAAGAATATTAAAGGAATTGGCACCCGAAATTGCAAGCTCATTAGCAAGAATTTTTAATGAATCTGTAAACTCAGGGGTTGTACCGTATGATTGGAGAGTTGCTAACATAGTTCCTATTTTTAAGAAAGGGAAAAAAAGTGATCCGGGTAGTTATAGGCCTGTTAGTTTGACATCTGTAGTATGCAAGGTCTTGGAAAAAAGTTTGAAGGAGAAGGTAGTTAAGGACATTGAAGTCAATGGTAAATGGGACAAAATACAACATGGTTTTACAAAAGGTAGATCGTGCCAAACCAACTTGATCTCCTTCTTTGAGAAAGTAACAGATTTTTTAGACAAAGGAAACGCAGTGGATCTAATGTACCTAGATTTCAGTAAGGCGTTTGGATACCGTGCCACATGGGGAATTATTAGTTTAAATTGGATAAGATGGGGATCAATAGGAAAATTGAAAGGTGGATAAGGAACTGGTTAAAGGGGAGACTACAACGGGTCCTACTGAAAGGTGAACTGTCAAGCTGGAGGGAGGTTACCAGTGGAGTTCCTCAAGGATCAGTTTTGGGACCAATCTTATTTTATCTTTTTAGTACTGACCTTGGCACAAAAAGTGGGAGTGTGCTAATAAAGTTTGCGGACAATACAAAGCTGGGAGGTATTGCCAATTTAGAGAAGGACCGGGATATCCTACAGGAGGATCTGGATGACCTTGTAAACTGGAGTAATAATAATAGGATGAAATTTAATAGTGAGAAGTGTAAGGTCATGCATTTAGGGATTAACAACAAGAATTTTAGTTATAAGCTAGGGACGCATCAATTAGAAGTAACGGAGGAGGAAAAGGACCTTGGAGTATTGGTTGATCATAGGATGACTATGAGCTGCCAATGTGATATGGCCATGAAAAAAGCTAATGTGGTCTTGGGATGCATTAGGAGAGGTATTTCCAGTAGGGATAAGGAGGTTTTAGTACCGTTATACAAGGCTCTGGTGAGACCTCACCTGGAATACTGTGTGCAGTTCTGGTCTCCCATGTTTAAGAAGGATGAATTCAAACTGGAACAGGTACAGAGAAGGGCTACTAGGATGATCCGAGGAATGGAAAACTTGTCTTATGAAAGGAGACTCAAAGAGCTTGGCTTGTTTAGCCTAACTAAAAGAAGGTTGAGGGGAGATATGATTGCTCTCTATAAATATATCAGAGGGATAAATACCGGAGAGGGAGAGGAATCATTTAAGCTCAGTACCAATGTGGACACAAGAGCAAATGGATATAAACTGGTCACTGGGAAGTTTAGCCTAGAAATTAGACGAAGGTTTCTAACCATCAGAGGAGTGAAGTTTTGGAATAGCCTTCCAAGGGAAGCAGTGGGGGCAAAAGATCTGTCTGGCTTTAAGATTAAACTTGATAAGTTTATGGAGGAGATGGTATGATGGGATAACATGGTTTTGATTAAATATTAATTAAATATTCACGGTAAATAGGCCCAATGGCCTGTGATGGGATATTAGATGGGGTGGGATCTGAGTTACTCAGGAAAGAATTTTCTGTAGTATCTGGCTGGTGAATCTTGCCCATATGCTCAGGGTTTAGCTGCTCGCCATATTTGGGGTCGGGAAGGAATTTTCCTCCAGGGCAGATTGGAAGAGGCCCTGGAGGTTTTTTGCCTTCCTCTGTAGCATGGGACACGGGTCACTTGCTGGAGGATTCTCTGCTCCTTGAAATCTTTAAACCACGATTTGAGGACTTGAATAGCTCAGACATAGGAGAGAGGTTTTTCGCAGGAGTGGTGGGTGAAATTCTGTGGGCTGCGTTGTGCAGGCGGTCAGACTAGATGATCATAATGGTCCCTTCTGACCTAAATATCTATGAATAACTAGCATCGCATGACCACTCAGTTCTCCATTGAGCACAGTTTGGGAACATCGGAACTGTGCACTCCCTATCTTGTTAACATTTTTATTTGTTTACTTTTATTTTATTATCTTGCAGTCCCTCTCTGGCAAGCACATTTCCTTTGTTGCCCTGCCACATGTCATGCTTCAGACTCTCCCACTCCTTCCATTATCTTCTCTTTTGCTCCCACAAATTCACCCACTCTGCATGTTAAACCACCAACCAAATAAGCTTCCCCCCAAACCTTTATTCATAAACATCTATTACAGTTCATAACAAACATTCTAAAAAAAATAGACCCATCAACATAAATGCACAATTACCTAAAGCAACCATGTCCAGTCTTGCCCAAGTTCCCCACACTCAGTAGTTTTTCCTTTGCCATGCTGTATCTAAGCATACACTGTAAGCTATTTAGGGCAGGGATTGTTTTGTCTGAAGAGCCAATGGATCAATTTATATAATAAAGTAATAGTAGGATATGTGACTTGTGACAGGGTCGGGCCAGATGGCTACAGGAGAGTAATAAAAGGCAGATATATTAGCCCCAGGTTAAGTAGGTCCCTTTTCCCTGGGTAAGGTAACAGGGAAGGTTCCAGAACAATCAGGAACCTTCTGGAGACAATTAAGACAGACAGGCTGATTAGAACACCTCCAGCCAATCAAGAAGCTGCTAGAATCAATTAAGGCAGGCTAATCAGGGCACCTGGGTTTAAAAAAGAGCTCACTTCAGTTTGTGGTGCGCGTGTAAGGAGCTGGGAGCAAGAGGCGCTAGGAGCTGAGAGTGAGAATGCATACTGTTGGAAACTGAAGAGTACAAGCATTATGAGACACCAGGAGGAAGGTCCTATGGTGAGGATAAAGAAGGTTTTGGGAGGAGGCCATGGGGAAGTAGCCCAGGGAGTTGTAGCTGTCACACAGCTGTTGCAGGAAGCACTCTAGACAGTTCCCGCCAAACCTCCCAACTCCTGGTCAGACACAGGAGGAGTTGACCTGGACTGTGGGTTCATGAAAACGGCCAAACTGAGGGCTGCCGTGGAGCTCCAAGGTGAGCAAATCCGTCAATAAGCACAAGACCCACCAAGGTAGAGGAGGAACTTTGTCACAGACTTTATAGACAATTAGTCTGATATAGTATGGCAGATTCTCTGATTAGATCATATGCAAGACAATTTTTTAAAAAAAACTGAAGTTACACTAGTAGAAGAAAATTGCTACTTAATGCTCCACCAATCTGAAAATAATAATTCTTTTCATCACTAAATGATCAGATTGATAAAATGATTGAGAGGAAGTTCCTGCTATTTTGTCGTCAGTAGCCTTGAATCAGCTTATGCAGTCTCCATTGAACCTCTGCAAGATATGATTTCCCAAGAATGAAGAGGAAACAAAAGTGCTGTGGTGTAGTCTATCCCAGAAGTTGGAAGAACCCTTTGGATCCAGGAGGCAGACAGGACATTTAAGTTTTTAGATATGAGATCATCAGTTATTGCTGTCCAGAATGATGATATACTGAAATATCTGCAGAGAGAACCTGGATTAGTTTTTATTTTATACTTGTAAATACAGACAAAGTTAACAGGCTGGTATGGTTCCTGGAATGAGCCGTCAACAAGAAGCAATACTCACATGATGACCCCTGTTTCCAATGGGAATCTGCTCCCTGAAACCATCCTGTAGTCAGACTGGTGCATTGTTAGAGTATGCAAAAGAGACTGAAGGAGTACAATGTGGCAGCTCTGCAATAAGTAAAAGTTACCAATGGACTGTGAGGCTGTAGTGGAGCTAAAAATTGTCAAAATGAAGTGATTTGTAGCTGTGTACTTTGACATTGTCATAGTACAACGTTTACATAGACCCTGGGTCTTTGCCCTTAGGACTAGGGTGAGCAACTGTCTTCTGCAATGCTTAAATTCTTTTATCAAATTGTTATAGAAGGAAATGAATAAGCCAATCATCTCTTGTTTCCTGGTGTGCTTTGAGTATACAAATTAATATGCAATAAAAACACAGCACTCATAAATATTTGTGACAAGTGTATCTGTTTAACATAAGAAAGTCTCTCTCATCACAACCTATATGAGCATCTCACAGAAGCTGTTCATATTCAAACAGCATTCCTTTGAGGTAAGGAACAGTTCCTGTTTCTCAGTTAGGGAACTGAGAGAGAGATTAAAGTTTTTGTAGTAAGCATGCGGCAGAGCCAAGAGTTCAGCCTAGTCTTAACCACGAGACTGTCCTTCAGAGGAAGACCCATTCTCATCTAGGGAAAACAAGGGACACTTTCCTTTGCATGGAAACTTGAATATAATTTAAAAAATCCTGGCCCTGCATGGATGTAAAACTGACTCTGGTGAAAGCCTTCACAAAAAACTAATGATCTAAGGAATGCTGCAAGGCTTGTGAGGCAACTTTTCACATGGAAAATAATGAAGTCTTGTGCTTATATACTTGAAAAAGCTCACTATGCCTCTTTTGAGAGAGCACAGTGTGCTGTTGAGATCCCTCAGCATTTGAACATCAAGAAAAAGTTAGGGTAGTGGTAGATACTTCAGAGCACACTCTGGTAAATCTCTAGGACTATAGTTCTAGCTCTTGGCGCAGGATGTCTTTAACAGCTCATAAAACAAATTATATTTTTCTGCTTTTAAATCTGATGCTTGATTTCTTACTTAAGCATTCTTGTATATAGTCTTTGTTCTTTATTGCTTTTAGACTTGCTTTATTTGCTTTTGGGCAAATTTTATTAAGATGGAGTTTAGATAGTAAAGAAAAACCTTCTTTACAATATTTAAATTCAAGTTCAAGCACAAGGTGAGTTTATCTTTAAGTGTGCTCTTGTATCTTGCTAGAGATATCTATTACAGCCAACTGTGTGTGTTCTCAAAATTGTTACCTATGGAAACAAAATACACTCTGTAGATAATTCTGCATTGTCCTCTCTCACTGGAACCATTTGTTATGTTAAGTGAACTACGGTCGGAATTGCATTTAGTATATGAAGCAGAGATTGTTGAACATTGTTCATCAGATACGTTATCCAACTTTTTTCCAGTATTAAAGCAAGTCTTCAACTGGTAGAATATTATGTTACGCATTATTTGATGGATAACTAATCCCTCAAATCATTCATCAGATAATGGTGAAAAATGCACTAAAGCTGGAGAACGTGGCCATTGGAGAGTTCCTCTTGGCTAAGGGAATTTTCAGCTGGTATAGAGCTTTCAGATTGGTTTGCTTGGCTGCTTTGCACTTGGCTAATGCATTCCATTCTGGTGGTTTCCCACAACTATTCTACCCCAGCAATTCTCCACCATTGACTTGGAACACTCCCATTTATTTTGAGACCAATCTCTAAATGCTCTTTGTAGTCTGATAAGTAGGTATATACACTTCATTTAAGTGAATTCCCTTTTCCCATGAAAATGCAGTTCTGTACTGAGTGTTTGAGCAGATCAGACACACATACCTCCTTACCCTTATAAGAGGAAGATATCACAAAACAGTTCATGGGACATTAATATTGCATTATATGATACTAGTTACAGCAGAATTGCATAGTTTAGAAAAACTTTTATTACCACAGCAAATTTCAACTATATTATTTAATTTTGTATATTTGTGATCCTAAATTTTAATCCCATGCCTTTGGGAGAAAGCAATATTCTGTACAACTGGATTAAAGACTGATATATTGTACGTTAGTCAGTGATACTCCAGTATAGCCAAATTTTTGAACTAGTTTAACTAGATATGCCAGTTACGTAACGGTGATCAAGTGATATGCTTTATTGGAAGGCTCCGAATAACCCATAATTGAAAGATGACTTCTAAAGGATCACAGCTATTATCAGTTTCTTGTGCTTTACACAACTTTCTTTTTTATAGAACAGCATTTTCACTTACATTGAGTTTATATTAAATGTGTTACTATCCCAGATCTACCAAGTCAGCTGGTTAGCACCCCCTGTATTTAGATTGCTGAACCCTTACAATGGTAAAGGATTCTTGGTACCTTTTCTTTGAGAAACTCTCATTCTTCCATTGTTTGCTGGAGACCTTAGATGCTCAAAGGGAGGAGTGTCCTTGAACTAGGGAAATGCTTTTTTTGTCATGAAATTTCCTTTCAGCTCTTGCTGAGATATAAACTGTTTTAAAAAAAAAATTCACCATTCCCTTACTTTCATGTGTTCCTCAGGAAAATTTTGACAGCTTGCCAAAATAACTGAACATGCAAAAGGGCTAAGAAGCTGCTGCTGCAGCAGCACATGCTGTACTGGGAACACCGGGGAGCTGCCAGAACAGTTGTATGGAGGGACAGGGGTGGAGAAGAAAGCCAAGCTGGGCTCCCCACTCCCTGGGCAGAGCCCCTGGCACTAGTGGCCCATGCTGCCCCGAGGGACTCAGCCGGGGTATGTTCTTACCAAATTTCCAGGGAGGAGTTGGCAGGAGAAGGAAAGAGAAGCCAAAGCATAGTCATTCTAGGCTACTCCTGGATCCAGCAATCCCATCCCCTCTCCCCCTCCTCCCCCCCCCCCCCCCCTGCACTGGGATAACAGCCTTGCCTGCTGTCAGTTATTGTAGTTGGTCCTGCAGCTCAAGAATTAGTAGTCTGTGCTGTAATGGTGAAGGTTCAGGCTTCATTACCCACTGATACATAATGAGGGGTTGTTAGTTGCACTCAGTAGAACTTTATTTAAAAAAAATAAACCTCTCAACAGACAGACAAACCAAAAAAAAACAAAAAACAAAAAACTATGGTAAAATGTTTAGTTCGCAGAATCAGGCACTCAAAAGGTTGGAAATGCCAGATTTATAGTTAACCTCTACATCTTAATTGTACCCCCTTGTGCGTATGAATAAATCTTAATTACATGATCACATACTTTTTTCCCCACATGATTCCTGTCTCCTTCAATACACAGAGATCAGAATGAAGATTTCCTGGGCAACTGTAAATCTGGCATTTTCTAACTTTCAAGCGCTTGCCTTCGCAACCCAAATAATCCTGTTTTGACCGTTTTTTTTTATCATCTAATATAGAATTAGTTTGGGATGGGGACTGCTTAACCTTCTGTAATCTGTTAACACCAGTTCGTTTCACCATGTACATTTTCACTAAGTATTGGCAGCGTAAAACTTTTTTTTTTTGGTAAAGACATCTTCGCTATATATTGATTATTAGAACAATGGATAGTAAATAATTCAAAAACTGTAATTGAGATAAATTATTGTCTTATTTTAAAGGTTAAATCCTTTCTGTTTTGCTTTTTTTTTTAAATCAGGAGCCAATGAAGTCCAGAGCACCACAGCTACATTTGGAATACAGATTCTACAAGCAATTAGGATCTGGAGGTAAACATACGTACAGTGTATCAGACTGTAAAATAATGTGAAAACTGACAATGGATTAAACATGAGTTGACTGATCTTGGGGTGTAACTGTCCTTTAATAACATCTTTTTAAATCAGCAGGTAGCCATAGCAGCAAAACAAAAAATAGACTGAAAGCCATTTGGTTTCATATATAACTTTATTGCTGGAATATTTTTATGTCAGTACTGGTTTATTCACTCTGATGGAAATATATTCTGTTTTTGCAATTGTGCGTATATGTATTTAACTTTGATTTATTGTGAACTGGTAGTTTTTTATCTATTGAAAAATATAGCTTCCAAGTACTCAAACCTTAGGTGTTATAGAAGTTGTGGGTGTGAATTGGTGTGCTAAGGGCTTGTCTGTACAAACACTTAAGGTATGTCTATACTACCCCGAGCGCTCTCCCGTCGACTCCTGTACTCCACCGGCACAAGAGGCACAGGCGGAGTCGACGGGGGAGAAGCAGCAGTCGACTCACTGCCGCGAAGACACTGTGGTGAGTAGATCTGAGTACGTCGACTTCAGCTACGTTATTCACATAGCTGAAGTTGTGTAACGTAGGTTGATTTCCCCCCAGTGTTGACCAGGCTATAGTTGTGGCAAGCTCGTGTGTGCTGCTCACCAAGTGTCCATGTAGAGCCTTCTGATGCACACTAAAATTCCGTAGTACTGTAATCTACCCTTTCTGAAATGGGAGCACGTTAAAGCGTACAAGGGAACTTTTAGTGCATGCCAGCAGGGCGCATATGAACATTTAGTGTGTGGGAGGAGGAGGCTGTTTCAGAACTTCACTCTTCTGATGGTTAGAAACCGTAGTCTAATTTCAAGCCTAAACTTGATGATGGCCAGTTTATATTCATTTGTTCTTGTGCCAAATTGGCCCTTAACTTAAATGAGTCCTCTCCCTCCCTGGTGTTTATCCCTCTGATGTATTTATAGAGAGCTATCATATTTCCCCATATCCTTCATTTTGATAGGCTAAACAAGCCAAGCTCCTTAAGTCTCCTCTCTGAAGGTTGGTTCTACATTCCTCTTATCATCCTAGTAGCTCTTCTCTGCAGCTGTTCCAGTTTGAATTTATCTTTCTTAAACTTGGGAGACGAGGATTGCACACAGCATTACAGGTGAGGTCTCACCAGTGCCTTATATAATGGTAATAACACTTCCCTATCTCTACTGGAAATACCTTGACTGATGCATCCTAGGATTGCATTAGCATTTTTCATGGCTGCATCACATTGGTGGCTCATTATCATCCTGCGATCGACCAATATCCCCATGTCTTTCTCCTCCTATTGCTTCTGACTGATGCATCCCCAGCTTATAGCAAAAATTCTTTGGTCCCTAAGTGCATGACCTTGTACTTTGCATTATTAAATTTCATCCCATTTCTCTTTATTCAAGTTTTCAAGGTTGTCCAAACCTTCTTGTATGATCTTCTGGTCTTTCTCCTTAATGGCAATACCTCCACCTTTGTGTCATATGCAAATTTTGTGCCAAGGTCATTAATGAAAATGTTGAATAAGATTGGTCCCGAGACTGATCCTTGGAGAAATTCAACTAATAACCTCTTTCTAGCGTGACAGTTCACCTTTCAGTGTGATCTGTTATAGTCTTCCCTTTAACCAGTTCCTTACCCATCTTTCAATTATGTAGCTACAGTATATCTTGATTTTAGTAAGGATTTTGATGCAATTCCACCTGACATTCTCATAAGCAAACTAGGGAAATGTGTTCTAAATGATATTACTCCAAGTTGGGCGCATAAGCGGTTGAAAGACCATACTCAGAGTAGTTACCAATAGTTTGCTGTCAAAATGGGAGGATGGTGTCTAGTGGTCTCCCGCAAGGGTCTGTCCTGGATTTAGTACTTGTCAATATTTTTATTAATGACTTTGATAATGTTGTGGAAAGTATGCTTATACAGTTTGTGGATATCACCAAGGTGGGAGGAGCTGCAAGCAGTTTGGAGGACAGAATTAGAATTCAGAACAACTTTGACAAATTGGATAACTGGTCAGAAATCATCAAGATGAACTTCAACAAAGACAAGTGCAAAGTACTACACTTAAGAAAGGAAAAATCAAATGCACAATTACAAAATGAGAAATAAGTGGCTAGATTATTCTGCTACTACTGCTGAAAAGGATTTGGCGATATAGTGGATCATGAATGAGTAGTCAGTGTGATGCACTTGCAAAAAAGGCTGTTATCTTTCTGGCATGTATTAACAGGAATATGATATGTAAAACATGGGAAGTAAGTGTCCCACTCTGCTTGGCACTGGTGAGTACCTCACTTGTAGTACTGTGTCCAGTTCTGGGTGCCATGCTTTAAGAAAGATGTGGACAAACTGGAGAGAGTCCAGAGGAGAACAACAAAAACGATAAGAGGTTTAGAAAACCTGACCTAGAGGAAAGATTAAAAAAAACCCCACAACTGGATGTGTTTAGTCTTGAGAAAAGATGACTGGGGGTGAGGGACAGAGACGGACCTGAGAAAGTGTTCAAATAAGCTAATGGCTGTTATAAAGATAGGGATCAGTTGTTTGCCATGTCCACTGTGAAGGCAGGACAAGAAGTAATGTGCTTAAACTGCCGCAAGCGAGATTTAAGCTAGATAGTAGGGGGGGAAAAGTTTCTACCTGTAAGGATAGTTAAGTACTAGAACAGGCTTCCAAGGGAGGTTGTGAATCCCCATCATTGAAGGTTTTTAAGATCAGGTATAGTGGATTATATTTTTTTTAAAACTACATTATTAGATTGTTAAGGCTGCACAGTCAAGCATTCAAGTTGGGAAATTTCAGAATTAAGGTTGATTGTTCAAACTTAATTCAGCCACCTTGTTTGTTTTTAATTCAATATTTTGTTTTGTTTTTAATTGTTTTGTGTGGGCCTATGCTGTCTTTAGTACACACAGTCCAAATTGTGCACTGAATACAGAATTTCCTCGTGGTCTATTACGTGGCATTCCATCACCTGAGTGCTTCACAAACACCTGTGAATCTTTATCTTCACATATTCTATGTGAAGTGAGTTGGTGATTTTTATCCCTGACTTACAGATGTGGGAAGCCATGCCACAGAAATTAGACAAAATTGCCAATTGTCCACTAATTGTGGGTGAATAATCTGACACGTGATTTTTGAGGTCCTGATTTTTCAGAGTACTCATTCATTTTATGATACCTTGTTTATTCTAAGCACAGGTCCCATTCACTTCAGTTGCAGCCCTACTGTCTCAAGTTGGGCTCTCAGAAAATGAGGAACACCTAGTTAGTGGCAGATTAGTGAAAAGTTTGGTTTAAGTGACTTGCCCAGAATCACATAGGAACTGTGTAGCAGAGGTAGGGCTAAAACCCAGTTCTCCAGAATGGCATGCAGCTGCCTTAAATACAAATTAAGGCACTAGTTACTGCAGTCCCTGTCCTCAATTACTACACACCTTTCTTCTGAAACAAATGAGGCCAGGGTAGTATAGACAGCAGCCTCATTCAGTATACACTGTAATGAATTCCAGAGCACTATTCATCCTGTGCACTGAATGAGGCAGGAGTTCTCTGGAAAAAAATGGTATGTGATCGTGTAGACTATCATAATGCATATGAACAAGGGGCTGAATTAAGGTTGTATGGACAATCTTAATTCTGGCATTTCCTAAATTTTGACTGCTTGACTTTGAAATCTTAATCTTTTAGTATAGTTTTTTGTATGTAATTTCCTTTAAAAAAGCAAGCTGAAAAGAAATTCCATCATGTAGAATCATAGCGACTCCCTCCTGCTTCAACAGGAGGGATAGAACTTCCAGATCTACAGTACAGTTCAAATGACGGCAGAATTCTAACAGTAACTGAAAGCTGCAGTAGGTTTGTCATCTTCTGTGGACCAACCACTAGAGGTAGATGATACACATTTTGTCAGTGGGTTTCACATATATTTGCTGACAGCAGAGGATTGTTGAAATGGAGTTCTTTTCCAGATTCAGAGGGGAGTGTACTCTAGAGATTATAGACTCTTCTGCCCTCCAGCCTGTGCTTTTCCTTGTCTTCTCCCTGCAACCTGGTTAGCTTCCTGGCCCAGACTCAGTCTTCCCCTTACCACCTCTCTGTATTCAAATCAGGCTGCTTTCTCATTCTTCTCACTGCCTAGTGCTGGCTGGAGGAGCATTGAGTACAGGAGATGATGTCCCTGCTTTTGATTTCTGTGGCTATTGCCACAACAGACCCTGGCTGCCTGGAGGAGCAATTGCAAAGAAAGTCCTCAGTCTCAACATTCCTGAGCTGAAATATGACCACTCTGCAGATGAAATATTCAGAGAATTAGCTGCCAAACTATGTGAACTAAGATATTAAGAGGCTTATAACATGGCCAAATTCCTGTGGGTTTTCACAGGGATGACAAAAGGCAAACCCCTGATACCAGGGTGTTTTGACTTGTCAAATTTCAAATCCATGCCTCAAAGCATGGAAGCATAAGAGGTTCTTAACAAAGTGGTTGTAAATATTTTTAAGATATGCTTACCAATATATTTTCTCCTGATCTCTTTGAGAAATAGCTGAAACGTTTTAGCTGAAATTAATAATTTTAAAAAAGTAAATAATTCAGCCTGGGGCAGATAAATGGTATGGAAACTTCAGCGCAAACAGTTAAAATTTGCAGTTATAAGCTACCAAAACAGGGTTTTGTTAACATTATGTGTTAAGCATGGCTACCTGTTCTGCCTATAATACAATATTAGGAGCAACTGTTTTGAATGCAAGTGACATCAACGGTAACTCTCTAAAGCTGAAATAATAAAGCCTTTATAGAATATGTTCACCTTTATTTGTCAACTGTTATAGAAACTGCATAACATTTCCTGTGATTTCATTTTAATTGACTCCTGCTGATATCTGATCTGTGAATTTTAGTGTAGTGATGTAATGTGCCACTTGACAGAAGATGTTCTTTTTGAGTTATCAATAATAACTCAATAATAATGATAGTTAATAATAATAATAGCATTTTAGTTGCAATAGTAACTGACAAAACACATTTGTAGGACAGGGCTTTCTGCATAATCGTTAGTAGCTTTTGTCCATGGATCTGATGTACTGATGCATTTCTACATCTGTGAAGTCATAGACTAGAAAAAAAAATCTTTTGTTTAAAAAAACAGCCTGAGAATCCCCTCATACTTCGCTCTCGCTCAAAAAAAAGCCTTGAAAACAATTATACACAAAATCCAGAACCAGTTACAATGTCTGGGCTGATTTACTCTTGTATGAATCCATTATGTAATAGTGAAAGGATATGTGGATTAAATTAATCCAGTGCCTCATTAACTTTCAGATTCACCGCTCAATTTGTGCTTTTACGTTGTTGGCAAGCAAGGGTAAATGTACTCTAACTTGCTACTTAAACTTTTTAATTCTAAAATATGCTCCCAAAATAATCTTCAGTTTTCTAATGTGAATTGTGATGTTGATAATCAGATCCACACGGTCAAATTCTACATATTTTCCATACATTAGATTGGACTATGTTCTCTAGCTTGACATCAGCAGCTACCACTGTCTGATGCTTCAATGGAAAGTGACTTCCCACTCCCCCAAAATATATGCCCAGCCAGTTGTGCATTGAAGTGGGGTGGGGAATCAATTCTTAGTTACTGCAAGTGATTTCATCCTGAGGCATGGAATTTGATAACTCTTACTTTAGCTTGTCCTATTACAGTTGTCAGTGGTTGTAAAATTATCCAGCCCTTAAGGGAGGGTGGGGGTAATTTCAGCCATAGCATTTGAATTAATGGTTTCCTTTGTCAATAAATTCTGCAGGATGATCATACATTATATAATAGTATTTCCTTTTTCATTGGTTCTAAATTGACTTGCTGCTAAGGTCATTGAGCCCTTGATCTTTCATTGTGGAATGGAGCAAAATAGAGGGAACTGATCAGTTTACATTATATAGGCCTTTCATAACTTAAATTATCATAAGTCAAGTCTCCTGTGCTTTGCTTTCCAGGCAAATGTTTCTTGGTTTTTTTTTTAATCTCTTGTTCTATGTGTCCCACCATATTTCAAAAGTCAGGGGTAATAAGGTACGAAACTCAGAGTGCTTTAATACAACTTGCATCGTGGCAATTCTTGGGGGATAAGTAATAGCGCAAAGAGAATGGGATGAATCTTCTAGATTGTGGAGTACCCTTCCTATAAACAAGATAGGAATCTCGACCCTAAGAATAAGATGCTCTGAGAGAGTAGTGCAAATGGGTCCAAAGATCTTTGGGTGCATTGACACAGTTGGGAGCACCTCTTGCTGCTTTCTGGCATGTAGAAGAAAAAACATGGACTTCTGTTGGTGTGTACCCTTCTGGTGGTCATGCATTCCAACAGAGCTGGTGCTTTAGTGAAAATTAATTGGGGAAACTAGTTTTCTGAAATTAGATTAGTAAATATATTTAAATTAACTAATTTCCTTAGATTGTGTTATCGATCTTTCACATAAGTGACGTGCTTTTTCTTTAGCGTCATACCCAATTGAAAAGTTTTGTGAAAACTCAGTCGCTCCTTTTTACACAGTCACAATTCAAAAGTAAGAATAACTCAGTGAATTATTGGCAGGAAATACTTATTTACGCAGTAAGTGATCAGTCTGTCAGCACTGTGGCAGTAAACTGAGAAGTCAAATTTAAAAGGTAATTTAATTGCTGTTTCTAATATTCAAAACTACAGGATAAGTAAATAAAACTGATAGTCATAGGTATAAAATGTACACTTACTACAATCCAGAACACTTTACATACAGGGAACTTCTGAAAGGTATTGTTACCGGTTCTTATCTGAAATTAAACTAGACCCGGGATCATGAATAACACTCAGTTAATCAGTGCATATTACATTTTTCTCAGTGCATGTCGTATATGTATGGATGATATGAGCACCATCCATCACTGTTCAGGCAGGTTGTCTTTGTGACCCTGAACCTTGGAAATCTGTTCTCATCTTGGTGTACAGTAACTCCTCACTTAAAGTCGTCCCGGTTAATGTTATTTTGTTGTTATGTTGCTGATCAATTAAAGAACATGCTCGTTTAAAGTTGTGCAATGCTCCCTTATAACATTGTTTGGCAGCCACCTGCTTTGTCCGCTGCTTGCAGGAAGAGCAGCCCGTTGGAGCTAGCTGGTGGGGGCTTGGAACCAGGGTGGACCAGCAGCCCCCATGTCAGCTCCCCGCTCCCCTAAGTTCTCTGTGTGGCAGCTGCCCAGCAGGCTATCAATTTCCTGCAGTTCAGCTGTCTATCCCACCACTGCCATGTGCTGCTCCTGCCCTCTGCCTTGGAGCTGCTCCTGGGAGCCTCCTGCTTGCTGTGCGGGGAGGAGGGGGCTAATGTCAGGGTGTCCCCCTCCCCCCTGCTCGTGCCTCCCGCTTACTCCATCTCCATAAAAGGAGGCGGGGGGACACGACAGGGCTTAGGATGGAGGGAGCTTGCTGGCAGCAGCTGCTGTCTCAACTTTCTGATCTACTTAAAAAGGCAATGTACTTAGAGTGCGGTCAGCATACTTAAAGGGGTAATGCACATCTCTCTTTCTCTCTCTCTCATATATATACACACACACACATGGTGTGTGTCTCTGTCTGCCATGCTTTCTACCCTCCTTCCATTTGTGCTGCCTTGTAGAGTGTGAGGCTACATTAACAACAATGTGTTAATCTTCGAGGGCTCAGCAGATCGCTAGTTCATGATTTACCAGTAAGGCATTCCCTGGGAAATATCCCACCCTCTGACTCCACCACCTCAACCAAGCTTCACAATCATCATTGCTGTGTATAGTATTCAATTGTTTGTTTAAAACGTATACTCTGTGTGTGTGTGTGTGTCTATCTATCTATCTATCTATCTATCTATCTATCTATCTATCTATCTATCTATAATATAGTCTTTTGTCTGGTGAAAAAAATTTCCCTGGAACCTAACCCCCCCGTTTATATTAATTCTTATGGGGAAATTGGATTAGTTTAACAGCGTTTCACTTAAAGTTGCATTTTTCAGGAACATAACCACAATGTTAAGTGAGGAGTCTCTGTATTAAAGGAGGAATTGTGCAAGCTAGGACCCAAGGCCTTTCTTTCTGAAAGCTTCTTAGGCAGCCAACATTTTTTTCTCTTTCCCCACACACCAAGCTCATGAAACCTGTAATAAATTCAAACATTGTGAATGATATGAATTGGGCTTCAAACCAGGATGTAACACTGGACATAGCCCTGGTAGTATGTTTCATTTTCCCCAGATGCAACCATCACCACTAACATGTTGCAGTGCCTACAAGAGACTAGCTTCTGGATGAAGAGCAGCTGGCTCATACTCGTTCTAGGCAATACCAGTGTGATGCTGGTTGGAAGAGGAGATGATGCTTAGAGATAATTTGGATATTGTCCTTCCCATCCACTGGGCATATGCACCACATTTGTCAAAGAGGTGAAAAACCTTGTGGTCCCGATAAGCTCATTAATGAGCCATTGTGTTTGGGTATCATCAGTGATTAGCCTTTTTTTGAACCTCCAGCTTGCTGGGAAATTTTAGTCCATTATCTCATTTGAGGATCTGGTTACAAAGGTCTACGTATTTATCACATCCAGGCTGGATTATTAGAATTCACTGTACCTGAAGCTGAAAGGGAGAACCATGTAAGGGTTCCTGCTTCCTGCTGCCTCAACGGGCTAAACTACCTTGAGCACATCACCCCAAACTCTGATGTCTCTACCAGCTCCCAGTCCCTTTACACTGCAAGTTCAAAGCCTTGGTTCTGATTTTCAAAGCCTTTTATATGTCTGTTCCTCGCTATATTACAGAACAAATCTCCATCTATGAACTATCAAGACAGTTCAGCTCCTCTGGAAAAAACCCAGGATGAAGCATGTGAGAACCTGTGACAAAACATTCAAGGCTGTGGAACAAACTTCGAGGTGAAACTAATCCAGAGTTGTCTTACATTGAGGTTATACTTCAAGACCTTGCCTTTAGCTAAGTTTCCCACTGTATTTGGAATGATATTTACAACCACTACCCTCATCTCGTACCACTAACATAAAAAATCTATACCAAGCAGTTTCCTATAACCAGAGAAAGGAGAGGAGCTTGAAGACTCTGTGAAAGACTCTGCTTGGCCTTTGCAATAGAAAGCTAACCTGGAAGATGCATGTTTTATGATGGTAAAACCCCGTGCAAGAACCCAGAGAGACTGTTCTTCTACTACTGAATTGAAGAGAAGACTCAGCTTGAGGCCTGTCTCAACTGGATCCTGTAGATTGATATAGATACACATGTAGAACATGGTTTCAGAACTGGCTGTCCTGGTCACTAATGTTACTTACAAATGTCACCACTCCATATTCTCCAACATCTGGATAAAATTCCAAATTCCATTCAAGAATAATGTGAGTGTATAGTCGTCAGAAATACAGTATACTCAGCCAACACATATTCTTTTTTTGCTGCCTGGCAATCAACATACCAGACTTTTCCCACTCTTGCTGACTGTTAGACAGGCTGTCCCAGTTTGGACACCACCCGCTGGACTGTGACCATGAATATGGCCTGTGGGTATGTACTTCTACCTAACACCAGATTCTCTAAACAGCCAAATTATATTGAGGGTGTGAGGCACAGATGTTTCCCTAGTTTCACAGTAGCCCATTTACTCTTTTCTTCAGGCAGCTTGTACTTCACCTTTGTGCCTACAGGTGCTCCTAATTGCTTTATAACTGAGAATAGCAGTTCTCATCAAGGGCCTTTTTCTGGAAAGATGGGTGAGGCTTTTTTCTAGAAAAGGAGGTGGCTAGTCAGCACCCAAATATATAAAATATTTTTTAAAACCTAGATTACTTATTTATAAATTCTAAATTTTAACACTGGAAGTGTTGAGTTGCCCATTAAGATAATATTGGTACCCATCCAATATAGCAGATATACCAACATTTTGTTTCTGAAAGTATAAGAAACAAAATGTTTTACATGTCTGTGTAGGTATTGGTTGTCCTAAAAGCTGCACCGGAACAAAGTGTCCATGTCCCCTCCTTCCCCCCCCCCTTCCTTGGTTACATTATTTGAGGGCCTTATCCAGATACAAAGTGATACGGGACAGGTCAAGAATAATCTGGATTGTGGATGAGTGTGATTTCATGCTAAATTTGGGAAAATCCAATTCAGCAGATATATAGTGTGGAAGTGGAAATTAACATGAGCAACAAAGTCTTCATTTCTTAAGAGAGACAGAAAAAAATTGTCTTTGACCAAGTGGTTTGTCAACTGCAGTGAAGTCTGTGTCCACTTTATAACTGCTGGGAATGATAGTATTGTGCATGATAAGCTGCAGTGTACTTAAGTTCACACAAGACCTTTTAATTTTTTCTGCCGTCTTCCATTTGAACAAGAAAGTTTGCCTTCCACTAAATATAGTAGCTTCTCTCAGATGGTGGCTTAACTGTAGTCCCTTCAAGCACTAGTTTGATAGCTGAACCAGACACATTCGTGTTCATCTTTAATGCCAGACTTTCAGGATGGAGAGCTCACACATGACATGAGATCAATTCATGTTACTTGGAAAAATCAGGAAACAAAATGTAGTATAAGCTGGTTAGAACTCAAAACAGTATGGTATGGACTCCACACATTCTTTCTAGGGGTAAAAAATTCAAATTTTGATTGACGGACAACACCAGTGTCACAGCCCATGTTATCAAGCAGGGTGGAATGAGATAATCATCCCTACAATGGGAGACTTGTCTTCTGATATCTCAGATGGAGCAGAATGTTAAGTCCATCCATGCTTTACATATCCAGAGAAGGAGAAAGATTGTTGCCAACTGACTCAGCAGAGAAGAACTAGGTGAGGGAGAGTGGAGTCTTCATCCAGAGGTATGTTAGCTCTTGGTGAGCATGTTTGATGCTCCAAAGATGGTCATATCTGCATCACCCATCAATCACGGGATTACCGCATATTTCTGTAAAGAGGGATCCAAGGACCAGATAAAAATGCTCTCCCCAGAGGTGGCCGAAAGGTCTGTGTAACTTTTCCTCCTTTCCCTGTACTACTGTGATCAATCTCAGGGCAGCCAGTACTATGAGTCCCCTTATAGCCTCCCACCTCCAGCCTGAGGGAGTCTTGCCTATGTTTAGCTAGATATCAACTTCCTAACACCACCAGTCTTTTAGTCGCTCAAGTACTCTCCTCTGGGCTACATGAGCCCTGTGTTTGCTTTTGCAGGTTAACAATAGGTGCCCTTTGGTCCCCAAGTCCCTTTCGGTTGTTCCCCTATGATATCCTGGCTACTTTCAGAAATCCCAGCTCCTCTGCCCCCAAAGGAGCAGTGTGCCCCAGTCTGTTAGTTTTACCTTAAAGCACTGGTCCTGTAAACCATATAGCATTTTCAAGCACTTATAATAAAACAAAAGTAGCTTTATTAAAGAAAGAATAGAAAGTTAACTAGGAACAGAAGAGTGGTGGTAACAAATAGTTAAAATATAAAACAAAATAATAAAACTTAAACCTGGGTTTACACTGATTAATAGTCACCTTTGCTGTCTAATAAACCAGGTTCTCCCTACCCCTCACCCCAGAAGATCAGTTGTACAGCTGGCTGTCTTCTCAGGAACGAGGAACCAGTTTTTTGTGAGAATATACCTGATCCTGCAAGACATCTCCTCAGAGTAAATCTTTCCTCCCTCCTTTTATACGGAAACAGTCTTTTTTTCATAGACAAGGCGAACTTCTGTCTGTAATGTTCCTTTTTTTACTGTCTTGTGGCTTTGCTTGTTTGCAGTTGCCTGTGATAGTTTTTTCCGTTCATAGTCTTGAGATGGAGCAAGGTTAGACAACTGAGCCTTGCATTAAATCACTGGCTAAACAGAGAGGAGTGACAACTTCCTTCTGTGTGAATGAGCTATTACCAAAATACATTATCCCCCAGTGACTAACTTTTACTTGAAGACCTTTAAGATACTTCCTTACTATACTATATACCTATATAAACTATATACCTTACATCAGTGATGGGCAACCTGTGGCCCGTGGCCACATGCGGCCTATCAGGGTAATCTGATTGCGGGCCGCGAGACATTTTGCTGACTTTGACCGTCCGCAGGCACGGCTGCAGGAGTGTGCTGGCTGACGCTTCCCGCAGCTCCCATTGGCCGGGAACAGAGAATCGCAGACATTGGGAGCTGCAGGAGGCTGTGCTTGCGGATGGTCAACGTCAGCAAAATGTCTCGCGGCTTGCAATCGGATTACCCTGATGGGCCGCATGCAGCCCGCAGGCCGCAGGTTGCCCACCACAGCTTTACATGCTACTCTTTACGGATAAATATCCTGCACAACGCATTTGGTGTAGTGAGTTTGTTAGGTCTGAGATGAGAGGTTTTTGCACAAAACGGGGGACCCTTTTCTGAGGAGCCTCTGTCACAACTACCAAGAGTCATCCAGAAGACCTGGAATGAAAAGACAATGGTGACTTCAGTAGTTCTGTTTTGGCTAAGGATGCCTTGGTTTTCTGGTATTTTCAACATGGCTTATGCAACTTCACAAACTCTCTAAAGCAAGATCTGCTGTCTCTGATCAAATTATCAGCCAGACTACCTTCCTGGTTTTTGAGGGACTTGCACGAGTAGGAAAATAGTATATTTAGAGGGTGTTGTCTCTTGTCATGTGTAAAAAAGTTTCTACCAATTTTTCTTTCCTCAGAATATGAAGTTCGAACAATGGTTCAGAAAATTTCATGTTTCACAGTAGACTTCTACATCTCAGATGTTAGATTGCCTGAACACAGTTGTCATAGTTTCCCCCTTAACATGTCAAGTAGCTATGCTAATTTTGTATATTGAGTGCTGCATGCAGAAGGGTTTAATTGAATGCAGGTATCAGATTCTTTTTCAGAGTTGCATCATTAGTCTCTGTTTCCCAACCTCTCTCTCCCACTCCTGGATTCATTGAGTTCCTCCATGGAACTTCAGCTTGGTTCTTAATGCCCTAACTGGACCCCTATTCAAACCTCTCAGAAAAGCTTGCTTGCATTTCTCTTCATGTGGCCTGTCTGATAGCAATAACATCTGCTCTCCGTCGAGTACCGGTGAAAAGGTGACCTTGTGTTTAATATATTTTGCATAGAATCCAAGAAGTTGTGCACCCCTCTTTTGTCTCAAACCATTTGATTCCATCCCTGGCAATGTTCCCTCTAATTTTTGACAGGCCATGTGCGCAAAAAATTTCTTCTGTGCAAATTGTTGTGCTTCTGTGCAAATTTTTGTGCATGCTGTGTTTTGCTGTGTGCGCGGGATTTAGGATCTGTGTGTGCACACGCACAGCTTAGAGGGAACAATGATCCCTGGCTTAATCTTGGGTGTCTGCAGAACCCTGAGAATGCATTCCAACCTTCTGTTTGTTCTTTATTACCCAGCACGTGAGCAAAAGTACTTAAAAATCTATTTCAAGATGGTTGAGATGGTGTATTCATGAGGCTTAAAAGTCTGAGAATCTCCTCAGCATTAAACCTGACAGCCTAGTCTTAGGCTACATCTACGCTACAAACTAGGGGTGAGAGTCCCAGCTCATAGACATAATGGTGCTAGCTTTCATCTGAGATAGCATTCTAAGAATAATAGTGTAGCTGCGAAAGCACAGGCAGTGGGAGCTGTGTCACTGTGCTAGCCGCCCCGTGTATACCCACTGGGTTCAGGTGGGTTTGTGCTCGGGGATGCTAGCACATGTTGCGACTGCCCATGCTACCATGGGTACGCTGCTATTTTTAGCATGCTGGATCAGCTGTAAGTAAGCAGGAGTATGTCTGCTTGAGCAGGGAATCACATCCCTAACTCATGGTGGAGACATAACCTTAGAGTGGTAATAGCTTCCTGGGCTGGAATATCTTACACAGCATACAAAGATCTGTGGAGCAGCCACTGGGTTAGTTTGTTCATAACTTCTGCAAATTTGACATGCTATACATATAGGCTTCTGCTAATGGCTTTGGTAAAAAGGTGTTCCACTCTGTCATCTTACAGAAAAGAATATGTTAAGAGAATGAAGTCTGCCATTCAGTCTTAATTCAGACCCTTTGTTCACATGCATTACAGTATTGTCTTTAATATTACATGATTACACTATTTGTTCTATCGGATCCCTGTTTCATTCTGTGCACAAGATGGACAGTGAATGAGATAGAGGGTTGCAAGTAGAAAGGAATGTTGTCTTTTATGTTTAAGGCACTAGAGTAAGACCCAGCAGAGTTAAGTATTCTCCCTGGTTCAGCTGGACACATCCTACATGATTGTTGGCAAAGTCTGTCATGCGTATGTGCAAGCGGACTGAAGTAAAGTTGTACAGATGACCTTAATTTTGGCATTTGAGCATTCGACTTTATAGCCTTAATGTTCTTTTAATGTAATTTTTGTCTAATACCGTATAAGGCATACAGCAGGATAGTTTCATGGGAAAAGCTACAAGATGAGTGGCATAACTCATTTCTTTACTATATACATGTTGCCTCCTATACATTAATTACTGCTTACTGTTTGTGTTTAGCTGATATCCCTTTACTGGGATTTAAAAAAAATTCTCAATTGTGAAAATCCTTCCTCAGTTGAGAGGCAGTAGTTTATTTATAGATTTGACACTACATGTTGTTAAAAGCTACCTTCAGCTAGATTGCTGTTAAATACTATGTAGCAGATATGCTCATTTTTTGAACATGTTCCTGAAATCCTTTGGTTAAATATCTTGTTTATTACCCAAAAGGACCTTGCTTATAATAGGAATTAATATCCTCCCACTTCTCTATTAAAAATTAAAAACATTCTGAATAATAGGAATAAACATAGTTTGAAACTGTTAAACAGCTGAGTGTTTTTCTTCCACTTAATGTCTTAATGGAATGTTTAGCTTGTCTATTTGTATTTTAAAAGGCTAGTGTAGATAAGTGAATGATCAATAATTTGTCCATCAGTAAGCAATTAATTGATAACCAGTAATTGACAGGAAAAATTTTAAGTTGCCTGACCTATTGGCTATAGAGAGGATGAGTGGATCGAAAACGGGTCCCTTCTGGTGCCTAGCGAAGTGGCCAGTAGGGAAATAGGTTTCTTTTGGTCCTTCAGGGGGCTAGTTGGAGAGTATGACCTTGCCTGTTTTTCTTTGCAACTGGAAGGGGGAAGCGTGTGCTCTTAGCAGTACTGGTCACTGGTGCAGAGCGGGCATTCCCCTGGTGGCAGTTGCGACTGCAGTGTTAGGGGTCCACATGCCATGATAGCTGCCTGAGTGAGCAGCATTCAGCTTAGGCTTCTTCAGCCATGGGATGCTGTTCTGGAAAGGAGGACGGCTGGGAAGATATGGGATCCATGTGACCAAGAAGGGGAAAGCCATCTTTGGACACTGACTCATGAACTTGATGAGGAGGGTTTTAAACTAGGTTCAAAGGAACAAGGTGACAAAGGCCTACGGGTAAGTATAAAAAAGGGGTAGATTCTGGGAAAGACCTGGCAAATTACAGGTCTGGGAAAGACCTGGCTGTAGGAGCAACAAGAGGGAAAACAGTGGGAGAATCTGCTCAACATCTTAGTTGTCTAGGCACAAATGCAAGGAGTCTGGTGAGTAAACAGGAAGAACTGGAAGTATTAATGCATAAGCTAAATTATGATTTAATTGGTATCACTGAGACTTGGCGGTCTCATGACTGGACTGTTGGTATAGAGGGATATAGCTTGTTCAGGAAGGACAGGGAGGGGAAAAAGGAAAGAGATATTATAGTATAGTTTGAGAATATATACCATATATACTTGTTCATAAGCCAAATATTTTTGGTAAAAAAGTGACGCATCAAAGAGCGGGGGTCAGCTTATAAACGGGTCTACACCAAGATGTGATTATTTTAAACACTACGAAATCATTGAATTGAATATCTAATACATTGTCATTTTGTTTACATGGAGCGTCTGAAGGCATGGAGCCCCTCAGTTCCCTGTGGCTGCGGTTCACCGTTCCCAGCCAATGGGAGCTGTGGGAAGTGGTGAGCCAGGTAAACAAAATGTCCCAACCCGCCAGCGGCTTACCCTGGCGGGCTGGGAGCCAAAGTTTGCCAACCCATGAAATATAGGGTTGGCTTATGAAAGGGTCATACAGTTTTTACTACTTTTACCTGTCCATCTTGGGGGGTCAGCTTAGAAACGAACGAGCTAATGAACGAGTATATACGGTACACTTGATCTGAGGTCCAGAATGAGTTGAAGCAGACCAGTTGAATGTCTGTTGATAAAGTTAAAAGGGGAAAAATAAGGACGACGTCATAGTAGGGAGTCTGCTGTAGACCACCAAATGAGGAGGAGGAGGAGGCATTTCCAGAACAAATAGAAATATCCAAAATGTAAGACCTGGCATTAACGGGTGGATTTAACTACCCAGACATCTGTTAGAAAAGTATAAGGATCTGATAAATTCTTGGAATGTATTAGGGGCAGCGTCTCATTTCAGAAAGTGGGGGGAGGAATCGGGGGACAGCCATTTTAGACTTAATTTTTGACCAGCAGGAAGAAATTGGTAGCGAATCTGAAGGTGAAAGGCAATTTGGGGGAAAGTGATCATGATTGACACACTTCATGATTCTAAGGAAAGGAAGGAGTGAGAGCAGCAGAATAAGGACAATGGACTTCAAAGAAGCAGATTTTAACAAACTCAGAGAACTAGTAGGTAGGGTCTTCTGGGAAGAATATCTAAGGGGGAAAAAATGTTCTGGAGAGCTGGCAGTTTCTCAGGGAAACAATATTAAATGCACAACTGCCAACTATTCTGATGAAAGAGAGGAAGAATTATTAGAGATCAGTTTGGCCCCATCAACTCTTTTTGACCTGAAAATTAAAAAAAAAAAAAAACCCTACAAAAAGTGGAAACATGGGCAAATTGCTAAGGAAGAATACAAAAGAATTGCAGAAGCATGTAGGGACAAAATCAGAAAGTCTGTGGCACAAAATTAGTCACACCTAGCAAGGGACATACAATACAAGCCAAATTAGGCAAAGAACAGATTAAAGAATATTTAGATAAGTTAGATGCATCTAAGTCAATAGTGCCTGATAAAAATTCATCATAGGGTACTTAAAGAACTAGCTGAAGCAATCTTGCAACTGTTAGCAATTATCTTTGAGAACTCAGAGGGGGTGAGGGAAGGGTGAGGTCTTAGATGACTGCTTTAGGGCAAATATAGTACCCGTCTCTAAAAAGGGAAATGAAATGGACCTAAGGAATTATAGATCAGTTGGCCTAACTTCAGTGCTTGGAAAGATGCTGGAACAAATGATTAAACAATCAATTTGTAAGCACCTAAAAGCTACCAGGGTTATAAGGAATAGCCAATATGGATTTGTCAAATAATGTCAAATCAACCTTATTTCCTTCTTTGACAGGATCTCTGGCCTAGTAGATGGGGCAGGGAGGAAGCAGTAGGGTGATATATCTTGATTTTAGTAAGGCTTTTGACGCAGTCCCACATCACACTTTCCTAGTTTGCTTATGAGAATGTCATCTAGATGAAATGATTATAAGTTGGGTGCATAACTGGTTGAAAGACTATTCAAAGATTCAGTGGTTTGCTGTCAAACTAGGAGGATGTATCCAGTCGGATCCTGCAGGGGTCAGTCCTGCATCTGTTACTGTTCAGTATTTTCATTAATGACTTGGACAATGGAGTGGAGACTATATTTATAAAATTTTGGGGTGGCACCAAATTTGGAGGGATTGCAAGCGCTTTGGATGACCGGACTAGGGTTCAAATTGACAAATTGGAGAACTTGTCTGAAATCAATAAGATAATTTGAATAAAGACAAGTGCAAACACTATACTTATGAAGGAAAAATCAAAGGCACAATTACAAAATGGGTAATAACTAGCTAAGTGGTAGAACTGTAGAAAAAGATCTAGGGTTTTATAGTGGCTCACAGTTGGAATAGGAGTAAACAATATGATGCGGTTGTGAAAAAAGTTTTTATCTTTCTGGGATGTATTAACAGCAGTGTCATATATAAAACATGAGGTAATTGTCCCACTGACTCTACTCCACAATGATCAGGCCTGAGCTGGAGTACTGTGTCCTATTATGGGTACTGCACTTTAGGAAAGATATGGACATTAATTGCAGAGAACTCATAGGAGAGCAACAAAAAATGATAAAAGTGTTATAAAACCTGACCTATGAAGAAAGGTTAAAAAAGGGCATGTTTAGCCTTGAGAAAAGAAGACTGAGGGGAAACTGCTAACAGTCTTCAAATATGTTAAGGGCTGTTATAAAGAGGAGGGTAATCAATTGTTTGCCATGTCCAGAGGAGAGAGGATGAGAAGTAATGTGCAGCAAGGGAGACTTAGGCTATTTGGAAAAACTTTAAAAGAGTAGTTAAGCATTGAAGTAGGCCTCCAAGGGAAGTGTGGAATCCGCATCTTTGGAGATTTTTAAAAATAGGTTGAGCAATCACCTGTCAGGTATGATCCAGGTTTACTTGGTCCCGACTCAGCATGGGGAGCTGGACTTGAGCTCTCGAGGTCCTTTCCAGTCCTACATTTCCATGATTCTCTTAGTCTCAGCCACAGAAAGAACTGAAAATGTTAATAAGTGTTAATAAATGTAGCAGTTTGGGGTGGACTTGTGAAATAACTTTTTGTACACCTCCCTCTTCTCCAGTATAACTGATTCTTGTGGTGGTCATTCCACTGTGCATAAAACTATCCCCAGGATTTTGCAGTGGACTAGAGAGTTAGTACTTGGGAAGGACCACAAACTTAATTGATTTATTTTTACGTTTTGGGTGTCAGATCTCCAGCTTCTTGCTGCCAAAATGTTATGGGCTGTTATAAAGCGCTACAGATTTCCTTCAACCCATGTAAATGTCTACTTCAGTTTGCTTTTTCATGGTTATCATTTCAAGAAAAAGAGACATAGACATATGATTTCTAGTAAAAGATTCTTCTTCATGGTGACCAAAGGACAATTTTTTAACCAGGGGCTTTCACAAAACTACTCCAATGCAATGTTTAATAACACAAATATAGTAAAATGTGGCTGTTTTCATAAGTTTTTTACTACAACCTTAGGGAAGCCATAGTCAGATTACTGAAAGTGGAAATCATTGTCACACCTTGTCAAGGTTCCTTCCCCACTCTGAACTCTATGGTACAGATGTGGGGACCTGCATGAAAGACCCCCCTAAGCTTATTCTTACTAGCTTAGGTTAAAACTTCCCCAAGGTACAAACTTTTTACCTTTTGTCCTTCAAAATTTATGCTGCCACCACCAAGCATCTCACAAAAATAACAGGGCAAGTGCCCACTTGAAAATGTCTCCCCCCCCAAAATATCCCCCCAAGCACTACACCCCCTTTCCTGGGGAAGGCTTGATAAAAATCCTCAACAATTTGCATAGGTGAACACAGACCCAAACCCTTGGAACTTAAGAACAATGAAAAAGCAATCAGGTTCTTAACGGAGAATTTTAATTAAAGAAAAAGTAAAAGAAAAACCTCTGTAAAATCAGGAAGGGAAATACCTTACAGAATAGTCAGATTCAAAACATAGAGAATTCCTCTAGGCAAAACCTTGAGATACAAAAAGACACACAAACAGGAATATACATTCCATTCAGCACAACTTATTTTATCAGCCATTTAAACAAAGAATCTAACGCGTGTCTAACTAGATTGCTTACTAACTCTTTAAAGGAATTCTGACCTGCATTCCTGCAATGGTCCCAGCAAAAGCATCACAGGGACAGAGAGGACTCTTTGTTTCCCCCCTTCCAGCTTTGAAAGTATCTTGTCTCCTCATTGGTCATTTTAGTCAGGTGCCAGCGAGGTTATCTTAGCTTCTTAACCCTTTACAGGTGAAAGGGTTTTTCCTCTGGCCAGGAGGGATTTAAAGGTGTTTACCCTTCCTTTTATATTTATGACACACCTTCAGATGGTAAATTCCTTATGATCCCTTCTAATCCAGGCACGCTATGTACATTTCTACCAAAAAAAATCTTGTTTTAAAGACAAGAAATTTGTAGGAATAAATTATGGAGGTAGCAAGTCTCATCTCAGTAGTTAAGAATAAACTTAGTTTTCGTATGTAAACACAGTTTTATGGGGAAAATACTTTTATAGCATGTCAGTATATGTCCTAGGACATGGAACATTAATATTAAAGATACTTCAAAATAAATGATTGGCTGAGTGAAAAAGTACCTGACTGTAGTCCAGGAGTTCTCAAACTGGGGGTCGTGACCTCTTAGGAGGTCACAAGTTTATTACGGGTCAGCCTCCACCCCAAACCCCACTTCACCTCCAGTATTTATAATAGTGTTAAACATTTTTTTTAAAGTGTTTTTAATGTGGGGGGGGGGGGTCACACTTGGAGACTTGCTGTGTGAAAGAGGTCACCAACACAAAAGTTTGAGAACCACTGTTGTAATCCATGTACTGATTCCCACTAGGTTAGTTTTTGTGATTAGCTTTATTTGGGACAAACTTGTATCAATTGTTTGAACCATTAATGTTCTTTCTTTAAATGTATAAATTTGTCATAATATGTGCAATTTTTATTCCAGGAGGCTGGGCTCTTGGTATTGTGTGCATTATTAACAAGGCTAGTATAGCATTCACTTTTACTCAAAACATTTCTGTGAGGCTGTAAATTTATACTATGGTTTACAGAGAAGACTTGGTATTGTAGATGAGTCACTAGGAACACAATTATCACAGGGGTAACCATGTAGTCTGTATCCACAAAAACAACAAGGAGTCCGGTGGCACCTTAAAGACTAACAGATTTATTTGAGCATAAGCTTTCATGGGTAAAAACCCCACTTTTTCAGATGCATGGAGTGAAAATTACAGACGCAGATATAAATATACTGACACATGAAGAGAAGAGAGTTACCTTACAACTGGACAACCAGTGTTGAGAAGGCCAATACAGTCAGGGTGGATGTGGTCCACTCCCAATAGTTGACGAGGAGGGGTCAATACCAAGAGAGGAAAAATTGCTTTTGTTGTGAGCCAGCCATTCCCAGTCCCTATTCAAGCCTAAATTAATGGTATTAAATTTGCAAATGAATTGTAGCTCTGATGCAGTTTCTCTCTGAAGTCTGTTTGTGAAGGTTTTTTGTTTTGTTTTGTTTTGTTTTGTTTTTTCTGGAAGTATGGCTACTTTTAAATCTGTTATTGAATGTCCAGGGAGACTGAAGTGTTCTGCTGGCTTTTGTATGTTACCATTCCTGATGTCTGATTTGTGTCCATTTATTCTTTTACCTAGACACTGTCCGGTTTGGCCAATGTACATGGCAGAGGGGCATTGCTGGCACGTGATGGCATATATCACCTTTGTAGATGTGTAGGTGAATGAGTCCCTGGTGGTGTGGCTCATGTGGTTGGGTCCTCTGATGGTGTCATTAGAGTAGATATGGGGACAGAGTAGGCAACGGGGTTTATTACAGGGGTTGGTTCCTGGGTTAGTGTTTCTGTGGTGGTGGTTTTTCTGGTTCCCTCTCTTGGTATTGGCACCTCCTCATCAATTATTGAGAGTGGACCACATCCACCCTGGCTGTATTGGCCTTCTCAACACTGGTTCTCCAGTTGTAAGGTAACTCTCTTCTCTTCAGTATCAGTATATTTATGCCTGCATCTGTAATTTTCACTCCATGCATCTGAAGAAGTGGGGGTTTTTACCCACCAAAGCTTATGTCCACATAAATCTGTAGGAACAGAATTCAAATACTTATTTGGTTAGCTGTTACCTTAACAAATAAAATCCAATAAAAACTATAAACAGAATGTTTATAAGGAATGTTACTAATGTGGCAATTTATTTCTCTGCTTGTTGTCGGTACTTCCAGTCTGTTGTGTTTTTAAAAGAAATTCCTCAGATTCCCTTTTTGCATACAACAAGTAAAATGTAGCTACTTTATTAGAATCAAGGTAAGCGATGCAGTACTTTTGATGTGTGCTTCTACTTGATTCTTCCTTTTTAAAATTAACATTAATTCCCCCCCCCCCCACTCCCTTGAATTTTATAGAGCTTGTTATAGCAGGGTTTGACTCTTGAAATTATAAATACATTTTAAAAATGCAATTACTTCAGAATTCATTGTACAAAATGATTATTATAGTAAATTTGGCCCTCTAGGCTAGTCTCTACTGCAGTTTATCTTGTCTAGTGTATATGGAACCTAAGCCAAATTTAGACCCAAAAATATGGGTTAATGCTTGTCTGTCTCAAAATGGATATAGCCCTTTTCTGTTTTGTTCTACTTATGGTTCTAATTTTTCAAGGAAATTATTAGTCTGAGTTTGGGCCATGAATGGTTCTCTACAGTATGTGCTAACTAATTTCCTGAATAATCTGTTCCATCTTGTGTTTTGCTGTGATGCTAGGAGTTCCTTCCCCAGACATGAAGAGCTGTGTGTGACTTCAAAGCTTCTCTCTCACTAACAGAAGTTGGTCCAATAAAAGATATTATCTCACCCACCTTGTCTCTTCGGGCCATGAGGCATTTTAAAGAGAGCTGATCTGAGCTCTTGAGCTCCTTCAGAATGATTTTCATCTTAAACAACTTTCACAACACATTGAACTTTTAAAAAATGTATGGACAAAATTTTACTTCGCCATTATTCTTAGTTTCCTTTGCTGCTACTGAAGACTTATTTTTATAACAGCTTTCTCCATCCTATCCTCTCCTGTTCTTCAGTAAAATTATAATCCTGTCATCATATTAGTTTCTTGCTTTGGGAATTAGTTGTCTTATTTGCAGGAGCACAGTACAGGCTGTAATTGGAGCTCAGTGGATTTTCCATACACGGTGTCTTGTTTGGTCCTATAACTTTAGTTAGAGGTCAAATAATAAAAGATGGGACATGAGCACAAATTGCATGGTTTAATACACTGGTAATTAGCAAAGATGGTAGAAACACTCACAGTATGAATTTAAGGTAGGTTTGAAAGTTTCCCGTAGAACCACAGTGGTTAACTGCTGAGTAGGTGAACGGGTGGAAGTACAGAAAAGAGAAGAATTTTATAGGTGTAGTATTCTGGCCTAATATGACAGTTTGGATTTTTTTTAGTACAAGGCAGTAACTCTGTGAGGACATTGTTTGATAGTGGTAGGATTCAATATGCGTGTTGTACTTAGCAGCTGCATACCAAGATTGATTTTTTTGTATTCAATTAAGAACTCTGCAGTTGTTGTAAATATTTATTTACCATCTTAAAGTAAAACAAAAGGTGACACTGCATGCTAATTCTGTTCTAAAATCTGACGTGAGGTTCATTTTCTTCTATAGTCACATGAATTATGTATTAGTGTGACAAGAAATTATGCAGTTACGCTACTGAAATAGCAAAGTGGAGTTGAAATAAAATTATCATTGGCAATTTACAAATAAGTTACTTTTAGATTTCTAGTGGTATATACAGTTTCATTAGTCTTAAGACCTAAATTGAGACTTCATTTTAAAAGGGTGGAAGAGCTGTTTAAATGCTTTTCTATGACAGGATATTCTCTATAGATCTTAAGCTAATTTGGACTGACTTGAAAACCCAGGAATTGTACACTTCTGTGTTCTAACTCTTAACCTTGTAGGGGAAAAATTAGACTACAAAACTGTTCGTGATCGAGTAAGGATTATTGACTGTTTGGATTGGGCCCTTGATAGATGCCCAAATTAAACAAGCCATGAAAGAAATTTTTAAATAGCCTATAAACCCTTTTGCTTTAAAACATTTTTCTTCTATTCATTTTAATGTGTATACTTATTACAAGTATATTGAAGGGTTTTTAATTTAAAAATTAAAAGTATCCAAAAAATAGGAAAGGTGAATGCAGAAGTTTTTGTTTCCTATGTATGCAATTACATTTTTATTGAACGTTTTCTTTAATTTGTCGAACTGATACGTGTTATTATTGCGTTTCATTTCTTAAAACGGACTGTCAATGCGTAACTCTTACATAGTGCTTATGCAGATATATCTGCTAGACAGGGAGCCACCTCCTTGGAGTTTCAACATTGTGTTGACAAGTTTGATGGATCCACCTTTTTGAATTGCTAGCTACATGTTCCCTCTTCCATCTAGCCATCAAAACAGCCTTTTTAGTAACAATAACATTGCTAGGAGGTTGATGGAAATACAAGCACTAATGGTAGGACCATCTTTACACTGCATATATGTACAGGGTGACCTTGGGACTTCACCTGAGTTCTTGCCAAATGGAGTGGATGGCACTGGGGCCTATGTAGGCTTAGGGAAAGACTTGGAGAGGCTCTGAGCTACTGCAATGATCAGGAAATTGGGAGGAGGCACTGAAAGTTTCTAAAAACTGTAGATAATTTTCTAACACAAAAGGTATTATACCCAGCATGAGGTAACTTTATTTTGTACCTATTTATAATGGATAAAGATGAATTAGTCACTGGACTGGAAGCTAGTTGCGTAGTTACCAGTGGTTATGACTTGATTACATTACATATACATATGGGCAACTTGAGGATAGACCCAACCAGTAATGTATGTACTTGGTACTTCAAAAGAGATAACTTTCTAAGGCTGAGGAAACTTATGAGCAGGCTTAATTATGAGGCCAAAACTTAGAAAAATGTGAATGAAAATTTGGAGTTCTTCAATAGTTTGACATAGCCCAAAAACCAAAATTTCACAATGAAGCAAGAAGGGCAGCAATGGCTAAAAGCCTATACTGGTTCAGTAGCAAAGAAAAGGCAGGAGTTGGAGGCTAAAAAAAATCAATATGTAGCAAATAGAAAAAAGAAGAAATAGCAGTCGATATAAATTTCAAATTCTGAAATGCAGAAAATTGATAGGGGAAGCTGAAGACCTGAGGAAAAAATCTCTGGGTGGCAGGAATAGGGACAGCAAGGAGTTTTTAAAAATGTTAGGAACAAAAGAAATCCTAGCAGTGGCATAGATGGAGATGGCAAAATTGTTAATGATGTGGAAAAGGCATAAGTCTTTATTTCTGTTCTGTATTTGGAAAGGAGCAGGGTGATGTACTTGTATCACATGAGTATGAAGAAGTACTTTCCAGTCCGTTAGTAACTATGCAGGATGCTAACATTTACTTTGGGGTAACCATTTTGAAATGAGCAGGTCCAGGTAACTTGCTCCAGAGAGTTCTAAAAAGAGTTGGTTGAGGAGATTTGTTCTGCTGATATTAATCTGTAATACATCTTGGAATACCATGAATATTCCAGAAGAGTGCTAACGTTGTGCTAGTATTCAAAAAGAGTAAGTGTGATGACATGGGTAACTATAGGCTTGTTAGCCTGATATCAGTCCCAGTCAAAATAATGGAAATATGGATATGGGATTCAACTGAAAACTAAAGAATAGGAATATATTTTAATGCCAGTCAACATGCTCTTGTGGAAAATAGGTCTTGTCAAACCTGATTTAATTCTTAGAGATTATCAATTTGGTTGGTAAAGGTAACTCTATAAACGTATTCAACTTTGGTAACACATTTGAGTTAGTGCTGCATGAAGTTCTGATTTTGAAAATTAGCAATATACAGCATCAATGAAATACACCAAGTGGATTAAGAACTGGCTAACAGACCCAAAGTTTTTGTCAGTGAAGAATCCTCATCAAATAGGGCTGTTGCTAGTGAGGCTCTGGAGGCATTTATATTTGGCCCAATGCTGTCCAACATTTTCATCAATGATTTGGAAATATAAAATCGCTGCTGATAAAATTTGTGGATTATGTAAAAATGGAGGGAGTTGTAAATAATGACAGAATAGCCATACAACCAAATGCAAAGTTGTACACCTAGAAACAAGGAATGTAACCCATACCTACAGAATGGGGATCTCTGTCCTGGAATGAAGGAAGGGACTCTGAAAAAGGTTCAGGGGTTGTAGTGGACAAGCAGCTGAACATGAGCTCCTAATGTGATTCTGTGGCAAAAACAGCTAAACGTGATCTTTGGATGTATAAACAAGAGTAGTGAATAGAAGTAGAAAGATTATTTTTATCTTTGTATCCCACGGCATTGGTGAAACCAATACTGGAATACTGTGTACAGTTCTGGTGTCAACATTTTAAAGAGGATGTTGACAAATTGGAGTGGGTGCAGAAAATAGCCACCAACATTATTTGAGGGCTGGAGAAATGTCTTACAGTGAGAGACCTAGAGTTCAATTTGCTTATTTTATCAAAAAGAGGATTTGAGAGGTGACTTGATTACAGGGTATAAGTACCTTCATGCGGAGACAATACTAAAGGGCTTCTTAATTTAGCAGAGAAAGGCATAACAAAAACCAGTGGTTGGGAGTCAGATAAATTCAAATTGGAAACAGGCACAAATATAATAGAGGAAGATTAACCATTGGAACACATTGCCATCTACCCTGGTGGATTCTTCATCCCTTAATGTCTTCAGATCAAAACTGGATGCCTTTCTGGAAGATACGCTTTAGCCAAATGCATGATACTGGACTCAATGTAAGAGTAACTGGCTGAAATGTAATGGACGATACAGAGGAGGTAATCTAATTATCTGTCTGGTCTTATCTCTGAGAATCTATGAAAAAGGTGGGTGTTATAGGGGAAACCAAAAAGGTGGGTTCAAGTTCTGTAGAGGAGGCAGCTGCTGAAAGGGTTAGTTATCAAAGCTTGCAGCTCCACAAAAGCAAATTACTTGAGATCTGCAGTTGCTCACCACTCAAGTGGCTGGCACAGTGGAATTGAGGGTTAATGATTGACTCTAGTGGACCTGAAAAGGGTTATGTAGGATTTGGAAGACAGATTGTCATGGTTGAGTCTTAAAGTACAGCAATTAAAAATCAATAATATCCCATCTCCATATGCAAGAGATGCTTGATGCATTTTCTGACTAAACAGAAAATTCGTAATTCTAAAACAACTTGTTAGGGTGGCTGCTAGAATTATGTTACAATTGAAAGTGGGAAGAAGGTGAGAAAGTAATCACAATAATGAGTTTTAATGCCTTTAATTCACCCCTTCTCACAGCTAAAAACTCTTTGGTGGACCAGCATAAATGTACCAAAAAAACTTTTCTAAATACTGATCTTAGACTAGTGATCAGTAAGAAAAATTTCAATTCTGGACTTTAAAAAAAATAAAAAATCTGATAGTTCATAAATATAATCTGATTTATTCTGACAAGTGTACTGTAATTTAGTTTTAATTATTGATACTTTCCTGTATATTAATATACCACAGTGTTTTTTGTGAAAGTAATGAGCTCACTGCAGCTGCCTGCTATTAGTCACAACTCACTTCTCAGCAAAGACTATCAATATTGGAGGAGAGTTAAGGGATTATCGAAATAGTGATGGAGTAGGGCATACTTCTCCCTTTTATCTGTAAACATTGAGATAACAATACCCTATTGGCCTCAACAATAACTTTTACCCACGAGGGCTCTAATCCTCAGTGCAGGTAGTCATTCCAAATGGGAATTCTAAAATAACTTTGGCTATCTTCACTATTTAATCTCAGTTTTCCCTATTATAATCCTTTTATAAGTCTCCTTAAACTGAACCTTCAAGGTCAAACAAATAGCTTTCATTCTGGTATTCAGATTACTTTAAAGTATATAGTGAACAGTTCAAAAAAAGGAAATGTGCAGCTCAAACGGTTTTTTCTTTTTTATATAAACTACAGGAAGTTAAATACAAAGAAATTGAAATGCACTGTCAACAATAAACAAGAACAAAAACCATTAAATTAACCATGGAATTAAATGATTAAACCTTTAAGTCAACAATTATAAACAAAGAATATTATAAAATAGGCTAAACGTAAGTTGAGTATTTAAGAATATTATGTTCAAATATAGTTAATGCTTACTGCACATACAGCATTATGCTTTGTGTTCAGTACTCTGTTGTTGTAAATACGTAATAAATCAGCCTTCCACAGCAATTGTTTGCTTATGTTCTTCCAGGTTCATTATGGTAGGCTGTCTGAATATTTGCTTGCATAATCGCTCCTATAGTTTCTGTTCACAAACAAGTAATTGATGTCATACTTATGCAAAATGCATAGCCAGCATTAGCCATAAGAAGCCTAATCACAGATTTGTGGACTGTTATAATCCAGTTCTTAAATTCTCAACCGTTTTGACTTAATGGCTTACATGCATGCAACAGCAAGGCATATGTCTATGCCATGCCGAGAGTCCTAGACCATTGAGATATCAAAGGTAACTCAACCAGTAACCACCCTTAAGAACATAAGAATGGACATACTGCAGGTCAGACAAGTGGTCCATCTAGCCTGGTATCCTGTCTTCTGACAGTGGCCAATACCAGATGCTTCAGAGGGAATGAACAGAACGGCAGTTATCAAGTGATCCATCCCCTGTCATCCAGTCCCAGCTTCTGGCAGTCAGAGGGATGGGGACACCCAGAGCATGGGGCTGCATCTCTGACCATCTTGGCTAACAACCATTAACTGACATATCAGTTAATGGTTATGGGGGGTAGGGGAGGGACGAGGCAGCAAGGACACAGAGTCGCCCAGCCTGCCTCACGGTGCACGGAGAGTCACAGTTCCCCGCAGAGACCCCCGTATCCTCTCCCTCACGCAGAATGCGTGGTGTCAGCACATTTGACTCTGTGAATATGGCCCCTGCCTAAGGAGACTGCAGTGCATGCTGGGTGTGTGGGAGCGGATCCGCTCTTAGGTGCTGTCATGGGCAGTGGGTGAAGCTGCTGCTTGGGGAGTCTAGCTCCCCAGCCCACCTCTTCTGCCTGTGGCCCCGCCCATACTCCACCCCTGCTCTGTCCCAGGCTCCCCTGCCCCCACTGTCTTGCTCCTCTCTTCCCTCCCCCTCTCTGCTCACCCCCTTCCAGGCTCCCCTGCCCCCACTGTCTTGCTCCTCTCTTCCCTCCCCCTCTCTGCTCACCCCCTTCCAGCCAAATCCCTGAACCCAAATGAAGCAAAGGACATTAGAAAGAAATTGCAGAAGAATGGTTTTTTTCAAAACAAAATGGAGCATGTTTTCCACTGCAGGCCAGATGGTGAGGATTGGACATGCAGAAGGTACCTAATGAAAAGCACTAAATTTGTGAATAAAAAATGTCAGTCACAGGTATTTTGATATACCCTGAAGTTTGTCAGAGATTTATTTGCAAAAACTTTGTGGGAAGGGCAAGTCAGTTGTCCTGCTGAATACAACATTAAATATTATGGAATACATGATGCAGCTCTTCTCTGTTTTACATTTTCTTAATCAGTATTTCTAAACTGACTTTATATTTTAAATGTACTCTTAAGCCTTCATAAAGTAATCATTCCAGATTACTACATATTTAAGTCACTGAAACAAAGACATTATTTTAAATTAATCAGCCACAGAGGTTTAGTGTGTTCATAACAATGTTCATTGCTTTTAGAAAAAGAGAACACTAATTTACTTTGTTTCAGAGTGGTAGCCATGTTAGTCTGTATCAGCAAAAAAATGAGGAGTACTTGTGGCACCTTAGAGACTAACAAATTTATTTGGGCATAAGTTTTCGTGGGCTAAAACCCTCTTCATCGGATGCATGCAGTGGAAAATACAGTAGGAAGATATATATACACAGAGAACATGAAAAAATGGGTGTTGCCATACCAACTGTAACGAGATCAATTAATTAAGATGGGCTGTTATCAGCAGGAGAAAAAAAACCTTTTGTAGTGATAATCAGGATGGCCCATTTCATATAGTTGACAAAAAATATTAGTATGGAGAAATAGTTTTACTTTGTGTAATGACTCATCCAATCCCAGTCTTTATTCAAGCCTAATTTAATAGTGTCCAGTTTGCAAATTAATTCCAGTTCTGCAGTTTCTCGTTGGAGTCTGTTTTTGAAGTTTTTTTTGTTGGAGAATTGCAACTTTTAGGTCTGAAATTGAGTGACCAGGGAGGTTGAAGTGTTCTCCAACTGGTTGTTGAATGTTATAATTCTTGATGTCTGATTTGTGTCCATTTATTCTTTTGGATAGCGATTGTCTGTCTGGTTTGGTGATCTCCATAACAGTAGACATGTTTATAATATTTCACCAACTTTAAATTAACTTCAGATTTCCCCAAAATTCAATCTATGCCTTTAGAATAAATGATGTTAAACACAACCAGTTTTACACTTGGCATGTCTAAGAGGGATTTAAAGTCTGTTTTTGACTGTAAAAACGGACTTATTCTTATTGTATAGTGTCTGCCAATGCCTCCATAACATTGCGAAGTAGAAAAAAGGAGTTATGGACATGTTTTGGCACATCTCCCATACACGACTGCCATTGTTAACTCTGCCTACATATCTGACAATGCAGCCAAGCAAATTCCATTCTACAGCTGTTTCCTCCGTAACCAGCATGTAGCTGTAGAAATGAACTACATAACTCTAAAGGAAACCCAAAAAAGCCTGCTAGTTTCCATAGGTTTTTCACAAGTATTTTGAATGCCTTAAAATACTACAAACATATTGAAAAGCAGTATTTACGGGCAACAAAGATGGCAGTGGAGATGAACAATTCCTGAGACTCTGGAGTTAACAAATCTCTTACTTGTGATCCAGTGATAATAAAAATAGTTCCGTTTTTAACTCTGGTGGTGTACGCAACAATATTTTTTAACAAGATGTATCTTCAATTCTGTGAAGTGTTAAACTATACTAAGTACTTTGTGGACTATCGTTTTCATTATTCTCAACTTTTCTTTTCCCCCCTTCAAGCTGTTTGCTTGCAACAGTTTTATCTTGTGCTAAACATTCCTCAGCTGAATGATCGTTATGGAATGTTCAGTTGCTGCATTTTTTGTTAGAAAAAAGTACTTGATGTGAAAAATGTGTTTTTGCTTTCCCAACTTCGCCACTCTTGTAGGTACACATACAGAAATAGAAAATTCTAAACGTATGATTTTTTCCTTGCCATAAACATGTTCCATGCATGTCAATTTGTCCCGTTACAGTTACTCTTTTTTTCTCTTTTTATATCTTCAACTGTCTATGCCTCCTCTTTCTTTAAATCATCTGGCTCTCATTCTTGGATTTCTGCACCTACAGGTCCATTGGATAAGCCAGAAGTTTGGGTTTGGGTTCCAGAAAATGGAAACAAACCACTTAAAATTTTGAGTTACGATATCCTTTTTCGTATATATAAAGCCATAGACTTAGGTCTGGTCTATAAGCTAGGGTATGATTTTTGTTTGTTTGTTTTTGTTTTTGTTTGTGTTTTTTGTGGTCACTGCGGTAGCATGTGTACAATTATAATGGTACGAATGTACCTTATGCTGGTATAGCGTATACCCTTTCCCTTATGTAAATAAGCTATACTGATATAAATACTTACGTACTGGTATAATTGTGTCCACGCTGGGGAGGTTTTATTACTTTAACTATAGCAATCTAGATAAAGTGGTACATTTGTGAGCTAATAAAGCCCTTAATTGTTTTCAGAAGGTGGAAAAGCAACCAAACTGGTTTGCTGTTATGGTCTAGCAAAATGGTTCTTACTACAACCACCTGTAACAAGCGAAAAAGGAGGAAAGATGCTTTCAATGGGGCACATATGGAGGGTGGCAACTGCTTCCATTGCTACATTTGTGGCACCCACAGTCAGATACCACCCACACATGCCCACATGCAAGGGCCTGCTACAAGGCTAAAGTGTTAGACCTTCAAATGTTAGACCACCTGCAAAGGATTCCTGGATTTTAGTTGCAGGACAGCTACACAGAACCAGTTGTAGATTCTGGGTCAGAAAAGATGGGTGCATAGTTAAGACACCTAAACAACTTAGTTCTATCTTGTAGTGACATCATGAGGAAAAAAATGAAAAATATGTAATGTGCCTTTAGAAATCAGTTTAATTCTAGACCACAAGCACTAATATGCAGCAGTCATAATTGTATGGTTATTGTGTGACATCACTACAGGGCAGATTTAAGATTGCTTTGATGCCTTAACAGCATTTTTATACCTTCACATGTTCGGGTTTCTTTTGAGTTTATCCTTACCTATAAATCCATGAAATTTAGAATATTTGTTCTTGGGATAATTACATAATCACTTTAATGGATTTTTACCTTTAATTAGTGATATGTACTCTCAACTGTAACTCTATCTTTATGTATATTTGTCTGTGAAGATAGATAGTGTTCCTAGAAAATTTTAAACCACATGTTGGGTCTGAATTTTTTACTTACTATTGAAAGTATTACTTAAGAGTACTATAAGTGAAAGATTATAAAGAAAAACTTTTATCACGTTGCGTATATTACAGTACTTCATGTATAATCTGTTTCATAGTTTCCCATGTGTAGTCAATTAGTCATTTTTATGCTTTTTATGAGTCTTTAACAGAGTGACCGACAAGAAAAAACATGAAACAAAATAGGAAAAGGTTACTATAAAAACACAAAAATTAGCAACAGAATTTGTGAGCATTTATAGTATGAGTTTAAAAAGTAATTTTTTAAAAAAAGAATCAAGTAGACACAGTGAGTACAACATGTTTGTTGTACCCAGCTGGTGATCTCTAAGGAGAAATATGTCCATGGCTGCATTACAGCTTTGGATAAATCATATTAAGCTAGAAAAAATATTATTTTTTGAGAATATTAGATATATAGAGATTTTGAATCAAAATTAGATATTTTGTATTCTTGTATGCTAGTACCCAAATGGGTTTTCATCTAACGGCTTTTTAATACGGTGATAGTGTCTGAGATTTGGGATCAAAGCAATATATTTGGGTGTATTCTACATTATACTTACGTGAGAATAATGGAAGACTGTCTTCACTTCTAGTCTCAATGCCTTGACAAAGACTATGTTAAAACCCCCATAAAGAGTTAAATTGAAATGCCAATAGACATTTCTTATCAAATATACCACTCAAACATAGAAAGAATTGGAAAAAGATTAAGTGAAGTACATTTTGAATAAGGTCTAGGGTAACATAAAAATAATCCTATTAACATCCCAGTTTTTGAGTTTGCCAGCATGCTTTCTAATTGTAGATCCCAGGAAGATCTCTAGGAAGTGCAAAGGATCATGTTGTTCTGTTACTATCCATAGAGTCTATGTGCTATTCTTAGTACCAATAAACTGAAAAGAGATATGAACGAGAGAGTGAGAACAGTATAAAGATCCCAAATAAGCTGTAATTACAGTTCTGTAAGTGAGACTGAACACTGTTTTAAAGTGTTAAAAGTGGTTACAGTCTTCATTTAATTTCTAAATTTATTCTATCAAATGTTTCCATTCAGAAAGTATGTTGATAAAGTAATTAATTCTTATGTGAATCAGTAATTTAAGGCGGTCATGTGGCCAACGGAAGGTGGTGATGTCTACATTGCAAACTTCTGCTGGCAAAGATATGTCGGTCAAGGGTGTGAAGAAGTGTGATCACCAACTGACACAACTGTGCCAGCAAAAGCCATTATGTTGGCCATTATGTAGTTGACAGTTATACCAGTAAAATAGCAGTTTGCTTATATAAACTGCATCCACACTAGGAGCACTTTACTGATAGAGTATACTGGTATAGCTATACTGGGAAAGTGCTTTTAGTGTAGACATGGCCAGTAATGCAAACTCAGTAACAGATTTTCTCAACTCAGCACACAGGATTTTATTAATGTAACTGTGTTACTTCCAAAAGATACTTTTATGGCTACAGCACTGGATGCTGTGTTGAGAAATACACATTCCTGTGTGTGTTTTCTGTTAATGTTTCTGGTTGAGTGAGATGAAGAAATCTAGTAGTCACCAAAATTAATTATTTTTAGATAGCCTATAATAATGCCTCATTCATTCTACCTGGCATTTATGGAAAAAAATAATAGGAAAACTGGATGCCTACATAAATGAACTTTTTTTTTTTTAAAGTATCCTTGTACTATTCAGTTTCCTACATATTTTAGTAAAAAGTAGATTTTTGTAAAACAAATAGGACTTAATTTAGATGCTAAATCTCAAAAGTGAGCAAGATCCATGCAGCTTAGGGTACGCCTTCACTACCCGCCATATCAGCGGGTAGTGATCGATCTATCAGGGATCGATTTATTGCGTCTCGTCTAGACGCGATAAATCGATCCCCAAATCGATGCCTGTACTCCACCTTGGCAGGAGGCGTACGCGGAGTCGACTGGGAAGCCTCCGTGGTTGACTTGCCGCCGTGAGGACGGCCAGGTAAGTCGAACTAAGATACTGTGACTTCAGCTACACGAATAGTGTAGCTGAAGTTGTGTATCTTAGTTCGAAAACCCCTCCTCCCCTGTAGCCCAGGCCTAAGACTTGCATCGTGCGTATTAAATTCATAATGTTGAAGAGATATTGCCAGAACACGCATGACTTTAAATTTAGGTTTTGTAAAAACAAGGTTTGCAAAAGTCAAAATGTTTCCATGAACTTAAATAAAAATAAATTATTGATAAGGATTTTCTAACAAATCTTCCCATACATATTTTGCAATCCAGCATTGCTATTTTGTGCTACTGCATAAGAGACCAGAAATGAAATGGATTAGGTATTGGCTTGTTTCTTCCTGTCTAAGCTAAGACAAATGCAAAATATCAATAGCATAAAGTTTAAAGTTTAGTTCTCCAGTTTTAATGATGAAAGATGATGTTAACAGCATAAAAGAAACTTAAAAAAAAATCATGGTTAGGTACCTAACTCCCATTGTTTTCCATTGAAAATCCCACTAGGCATCCATCTGCATATTTAGGTGCCTGAATATCTTTGAAAATTGGAAGAAGAAAATAAGCTTTCCTGCTTTTTCAACTCCCAAGTGATTTCTAACTAGTCCAGATGAAGGAAGTGTTCTCTGCACCTGCTTGCTAAACTGAAACCAAAAATAATTCAGGCAAAATCTTTTGTGCACAACAGCAATTGAAAGTACTTAACGTTTGGAAAAATGTAAATACCATCATTCGCTCTGTTGTAAAGACTGAAAATAATACAGATATTTAATGCAGTACATGAAATTGTGACCTGTTTTATAAAGGCTGAGTTGACCTCAGAAATTAAGTGTTTTTCACTTGATTCTTTATGTAACTAAAAAGAGCAGCACCCTTTATCTCATTATTATTTGAGGAGGGCTCATTGATGCAGTCCATTTTATTTATGTAAATGATTTTAATAAATTATAATGTTTAGACCTTAACATAGCTTGTCATGATTTCAAATTTAAATTTTAAACACACTTATTTTTTAAAAAGGAAAATGTATTTGAATTATATAAAAAATCCACTTTAAGAAAATCTGATTTTTGTTGTTTAAAAACAAACAAAATTACTTTTATTCATTCTGGGACAAAGAACAATAGTTGAAATAAAGTTTCATGAATTGAATTTGCACTTAAAATGTAATAGGTAGCTTTTTTTTAAAAAGGCTTTAATTCTTTCAAAATTGTCAAATACCTAGTTTCCAGAAGAAGCTATGAAATGGATACAGCAGGAATAATGAAGTTAACTGCTTTAACACTAATAATTTTTTCATACAGTTTTAATATCAGTTCTTTTATCAGACAGATAAGTTTTAAAGTGTAGATCCAACTAATAAGCCTTAAAATGAATATTGCTGTAAGCAAGAAATAAGGTATATGTTTACATTTAGGTAAGTACTCTATAATTAATTATATATATATACACACACACACACACACATATGTATATTTTTTCTTTTCCAGACGGTATACCTCAGGTTTACTATTTTGGACCTTGTGGCAAATACAATGCCATGGTGCTAGAACTACTGGGACCTAGCTTGGAAGACCTATTTGACCTGTGTGATAGGACGTTTTCTCTTAAAACCGTTCTTATGATAGCTATACAGCTGGTAAGTATAAACATATGTGAATTTATATATTTAATAATTTGAGCGTATTCATTAGTCCAGTATGTGGACAGTCTTTGTAGTAGATTAAATACTAATTTATCTGATAAAGGATCTATAGTTTACAACAGGGGTGAGCAAACTTTTTGGCCCGAGGGCCACATCAGGGTTGCAAAACTGTATGGAGGGCCGGGTAGGGAAGGCTGTGCCTCCCCAAAGAGCCTGGTCCCCACCCCCTATACACCCCTTCCCACTTCTCGCCCCCTGACTGCTCTTCTCAGAACCCCCGACCTATCTAATTGCCCCTGCTCCCTGTCCCCTGACTGCCCCCTCAAGAACCCCTGACCCATGCAACCCCCCCTGTCCCGACTGCCCCGACCCCTATCCACACCCCCACCCCCTCACAGGCCCCCCAGGACTCCCACGCCTATCCAACTGTCCTCTGACTGCCCCCCCGGGAGTCCCTGCCCCTTATCCAACCTCCTGCCTCCTCACCATGCCGCTCAGAGCAGCAGGAGCTCGCTGCCCAGCCGGAGCCAGCCACGCCACCGCGCTGCCCGGCAGGAGCAGCGGGTCAGCATGCTGGCAGCGCAGCAGGGGGAGGGGCCGGGGGCTAGCCTCCCCAGCCGGCAGCTCAAGGATGGTTCCGCGGGCCGTTGTTTGCCCACCTCTGGTTTACAATCTCTTAAATTGTGTTGGCTGTATTGCAGTCCTTTAAAGGACACACAACAATGAAATATTACTTAGTTGTCATTTTTTTCTGTGCCATAATTTTTGCCTTAGTCTTTGAGGACAGTTGCATAAATTCAGTATCTGTTTTGAAGAGCTCATTTAATTGCCTAAAGTCATAAGGCTCAGTTTGACACTCGTTTCCATTAGAGTAAGCAAATTAAACTCTTAAGATAGGCATTTGCCGTCTTCACACATTGTCTTAGTCATAAAATTAGGAAAGGGCAATACAAAAATGCATGATACAAGCAAAATTGTTTAAATGGAAAATCAGAGGTTTCAAGGCATTTTTCTGAGTAGCCTGCCATCAAACTAGATTAGAATAAAAGCCAAATAATATTGGTTTTATTTGCATTGTCACAGATTTATATTTACTAAGTAATTGCATCTTTTAAAATCCAGATATATAGCGCACCACTTTTTTTTTCACCATGGGTAAAAATTTTAAAAGCCACTTGAGCATTTTAAGTGCCAGTATTTCAGTAATAATGGCATTTAAAATTAAATAATCAGTGTTGTTTAAATGTCACTGAAGAGGGGGATATCCATTTCATGGCATGAATAACAAAGATTCCATTAAAAAGGCTTACAACAGCACAAATGCAAAGTCATTTAACAAGCATTCTTTTCCGAATATAAAAATGGTTTTCAAACCTTAATTTACACATTTAGGAGGAAAGCTATATTCATATTGGTGATGCACTGGCTAAAATTTATATGTACAGAACATTGTGTGTCCTTACGGATCCTTGATGCTGTTAGCAAGACAGCATAATTCCAGGTCTTATTTTCATATCCAATCATGCACGAAAATGCATTCAATACAGCTTGTTCATGGTTGACTTTACTTTGTTTCTTTTTTTGTGATTCATATGAAGCTGTAAATGTAGATTTTTTTTGTTTTATATATGCAAGTGATGGAGTGTATTTTCCTCTATACACGTGCTCATGTCTCATCAACATTAAGTGGAATTTAGGGATATGTAGAGAGGAAAACAGTTGTCTACAGTTTGTTTTAAAGGTGATAAGACTTCCATATATATAAAGCTGATGTAACAATACTTGTTTGCATCTACCACGGCTTTCTTGTGGTAATTTGAAGCTTAAACTAAACTCTGTCCTTTCTTCTCTTTAATAAAGATTTCTCGTATGGAATATGTCCATTCAAAGAACTTGATATACAGAGATGTAAAACCTGAGAACTTCTTGATAGGACGACCAGGAAACAAAACCCAGCAAATTATTCATATTATAGATTTTGGTTTGGCAAAGGAGTATATAGATCCAGAAACAAAGAAGCACATACCATATCGAGAACACAAGAGCCTAACAGGAACAGCCAGATACATGAGTATAAACACACATTTAGGAAAAGGTATGTTGCATTTTAAATGCAGAAACTAGTATTCAACAACTATACTATCTTTGTATGAATTGGTATTTACCTCTGAATCATCCAGTTTGCAGATTGTTAAAGAAACAAATTCTAATCTGCGCTCATCAAAAACTAAAGACTTATGCACTGAATTAAATTGTTATTAAAACACTATAAAAATAAGATTCTCTTGATTCTAAAGTCATCCTACACCATATTATCTCAGATCATGATCATATCTGTTTACAAATATTACAGTATGTTTTGTCTTATGGAATGGTTATCTAACAAGGGTGGCCAAACTTACTGACCCCCCCCCGAGCTGCATACGACTATTTTCAGAAGTTTGAGAGCTGGGGCACACCTGCTGGGGCTCAGGCCTTCAGACCCACGGGAGGCATCTGAGTGGGTTTGGGGCTTCAGCCCCACTCCTGGTGAAACACTGAACCCTGGCAGGTGAGCCTCAATGGGCAGAAGCCTCGAGTCCCCACTCCCAGCTGGGCAGAAGCCCCAACCCTAGCACCCGCTGCAAGGCAGATGTCCTGAGTCCCGACTCATATCTGGTAGGTGGAGAATGGGATGTGTGTGTGGGGACATTCTGCGAGCTGCACTTTAAGGGTAAAAGAGGCGCATGTGGCTCACGAGCCACAGTTTGGCCACCTGTGTTATACAATGAGGATGAAGTATGTGTGATTAACTTTCTTTTCAAAATGTGTTTAGAAATATCACAATTTTTGTTGTTTTTTAACTTACAAAGTGAATATATTGGGTGTGAAAGGATTGAAGTTCTCTAAATGCAATAATAGGTACAGCTTAGACAGCAACACTACAAGATTTCCATGCTATCTTGCCAGCTTGCCTGATCCCTTACATGGAGAAAGACCACTCATTGCTTTCAAAGGTAGTTCTAGTTTTGATGCTGATTCAGTCTTTTGCCCTTCTGCTCAGACTACCAAGTAGGGGTGTCAGTTATGATATGAACACTTTCCATAAAGAATTGTATTCTTTGATTAATGTAGGTGACTGAAATACCTGTATATGGTCACAGCAAATTTTAGGTATTAAGGATTATGCATTTAAGAATTTTTTTATTTTACTTGTGTTTGTGCACGCCATAATGTACATGGAAAGAAAAATAAAACTTTTGAGGAGCACTCCATAGTACAGAACCCGGCTATTAATGTATTAACATACACAGATCCAGCAAACAAAAGTAATAGAAATCACCTGACTAGCAGAGACCAAACATCCAGTGTTGTCTGAGAGAGAGCTTCTTCAAGAAGTAATATTGACATAACCTATGTGACTTAATTATCCTCTGTCTTCCTGAACACGTTCTTAAATGTTATCTAAAGGGAACGTGTTGCACATAGACACATTAAGCATTTGTCAGGGTTTCCTCCCCACTCTGAACTTTAGGGTACAGATGTGGGGACCCGCATGAAAGACCCCTTAAGCTTATTTTTACCAGCTTAGGTTAAAAACTTCCCCAAGGCACAAATCCTTCCTTGTCCTTGGATGGGTACTGCTGCCACCACCAAGTGAGTTAGACAAAGATTCAGGAAAAGGACCACTTGGAGTTCTGACAATATATAAAGGGGAATGGCTGCAACTGAAATTCAGTTCTTTCTGGCAGCAAAAATTAAAGCAAGCCCCAAATACTCCTCTCTTCTGCCCCTTTGAGTACTCTTTCTTTTTTTGTGTGTATAGTCAGAGATTTTTTGTGTATTTTAAAAAAAAAAAATCCATACCTTTGCCATTGCAGACATCATCTGGAACCCAGCCATCTTGGGCTGTATCCTCTTCACCTAAAGCCAGTCCTAATACGATTGCTCTTTTTTGCAGGTGTTTTTCCTTGTATGGGTTCTCTAATTCTGCAGGTAGCATGGCTGAAGTAGCTAAGAAAATCCAGTGTTTTTTCATGTACAGTGTTTTTTCACAGAGTTAAGGCCAGAAGGGACCATTAGATCATCTAGTCTGACCTGTATAGCACAGGCCATTAAATTTCACCCAGCTACCACTGTATTGAGCCCAAAAAGTTGATTGGCAAAAGCACATCTTCTAGAAAGGCATCCAGTCTTGATTTGAAGACCTTAAGAGATGAAATCACCACTTCCCTTGGTAGTTTGTTTTATGTAAACTATTACAGATGACCATGTTTAGTATCTCCAGTACTGGGCAAAGGTCACAGCTCAAGCAGGCACGTGCTTTTCCTTCTCTTTCTTCAGGGGAGCCTGCAAAGATTGGAAGTACTGCCTCAAAATCTAACTGATGGGGGGGTGCGAGGGAGATTTTTAAACTCCTTGTCAATTGAATTTGGCACCAAACATCCATCACCAACATTGAGGCATGTTGATTTTGAAGACTTGCTAACCTGACTTTGTATTGAGCATAAGCAGCACTGAGATTGTTGCTCTCACCTGGGCTAAAGGACATTGAAGGTTAGTGCCCTGATTTTCCTGTTTCGAGCCCAGCTAAGCAGGCTGGAGATTCCAAGTTGCTATCAGCTTCTGAGCATCCAGGATTCTGTCCCTGGATGGAAGTAGTAGTAGGGGAAGAATGGCCATGCTTCTAAGAGAGTAAGTTTAGCCTTGGTGTCCTGGAACCTCAATCTTGGTCTCACTGTATCAAGGCACTCAGAAGGTGGTTTCAGTATTTTAACTCACTCTGGCTTCTCTGGTAATGGCATTGGTCAGTGAGAAAACTCAACAGGCTTCAGCAGACTTCAGATCTTTGATCTGCTTTGTTACATAGTAGATGAGAATTGCAGATTACCGAGAAGCATGAATTCCTCACATGGGTTAAGATGTTGGCCTTTCTAGATCAGCCCAAGAAGAACAGAAAATGGATTTCCAGTCCCAGCTCCAGAGGCAAAGCTCTTCCTGACTTCAGGTTTGACAGAAGTCTTCTTAACAGTACTGTTCTACTGTGAGCAGCTGATCCTTCGCATCAAGTTTCAAGCAACTGGTTAGCTGAGACAATCCTGAAAGACACCTGCTTTCACATGATGTGTTTTGGCTCATTAAATATACTCCCAGTCCTGTGTAGCGGTGAATATTGTCCTTTGGTATTTTTATGACACTGAAAGCTTTCACCAAATGCCTAATTGTCATAACTGCTTTTTTCAGACAGTTTGGCATCCATGTCTCCTTATATTTAAAATAATAAGCAGAACAGATCACATGCCCCATGCTATGTCTTCGGCTCTCAAGAAAATGTGCACATGTTCCAATTCTAATAAAGAAAAATCTACTTTCATCTTGGCACAAAAGATGGAGTTAAGTGGAGACTCCATGACTGCAAAAGCTTTCTTGAGAGAGGATATGTTTCATACCATTATGGAGACGGAATCCTTTTATAATCCCAATCTGAAAAGTATATTCTGGCTTTTTACCAACGTTAGGCCTGATGATTCCATGTGCTTATGTGACACCATTGCCCATTCTGGATCTTTGCTGCTACAGGGAATGCTGTATATCACTGAGTATACTAGCAGTGCAGGCAGAACTCAGCATCAATGGCAGATATCTCTCCTGGACTGGGGACAGAACTTCCTGTACTCATTCCCTCAAAAGTTTATTTGGAAAGTTACAGGTTAGCACCAAGATACTGTGGCCTGGGCTCTGTAGTTTTGATCTTCTGATCTACTTGAATTGATACCACCACTGTAAGACCCGATGTACTGTATCATAGCGTCTGTCTTTTGTGTCTGGGATGAGATTCTTCACCCAGCTCCAGTCTCTCTCTCAAGTTGACAGTCTAGTTTTGGGATTTCTGGGCATGCTAGCTCGAAAAGTATTCTATTCAGGTATAAAATATGCTATCTGCAGGAAGCTTTCAAGCAGATATATCCACTTGATGAAGTGGAAAAGAGATTTTCATTTTGACAGCTTAAAAGTGAGTAGAACCAATATGGTGATCCATTGCTTTTATCTTAGACTGTTACACTCTGAGGAATATGAATGGTCTTACATTATGCTCACTTGGCTGCCATCTCTGTTTTCTTCTTCCTGGTTGAATTGGTTGAAAAAAATTTTTTTTTCATTCTGCAGTTAACAAGTTTCTGAAAGATTTCCTCCATTTTTCTGCTGGTGCATGAACTAGCTCTATCATGTTTCAGTGTAGCAGCCGGGTTAGTCTGTATTCTCAAAAAGAAAAGGAGTAGTTGTGGCACCTTAGAGATTAACAAATTTATGAGCTGTAGCTCACGAAAGCTTATGCTCAAATAAATTTGCTAGCTCTACCATGTAATTCTAATTTTGTTCTCACAAAACTTCTGGAACCTCTATTTAAACACTTGTCTAACTGTTCTCTGTACCATTTGTATGAAGATGCATAGCTTTCCTCCATGGATATGACATCTGTTCAGTGCTATCAAAATACAGCATGATTGTACTGTTCCACAGGTGTAAGGTGGTCCTGCATCCTCACCCCCAGATTCTTACCTAAAATGACCTCTGATTCTATCTCAATCAGGTCATTAACCTGCCTCTTTTTCCCCCAAAGCCTGATTTATAGGTAGGGAGGTCACTTTCCATATTTTAGATGTCTGTATAAGAGATCACATCTATTCATAGGTTCCACAGACATCTTGTGATATGTGGTGTTAAGGCCATAGATCAAGTTACCAGTTCTGAAAGGCTGTCCAAATGGATCATACACATGATTATGACTTAAGTGTTCAATCTCCCAAGAGTGGGTATTCATAGGAGCAGTTCTCAATATAAAAGTTTCTTTGCCTCTGTAAGTGTGTGTTTGAAGATCATCCATTTGAATCCAGACTTTCTTGCCCATCTTCTTATAGAAGCAACTCTGAAGAAGAACTGTATTGAATTAGTGAAAGTAATTGAAGGGTAGCTGGGGCCACTCCTCTTTTTAGGCCACTGGAACACTGTACGAGAGAGTCTAGTACAGGGGTGAGTGGCCTCACCTGAGACTCCGCTCTAGAAGATTGTGTTCACATACCAGGAGTGCACTTATTTCAAGAGTGGATCATGTGGGCAAACATCTGGAAGAACCACAGTTATTATCATAAGTAACTGGGTTTCTTGAAGTGATTTCGACTCTTGGTACCTGTAATGCCTTGTAAAGTGGTTTGTGATTGTGTGGATAAGCAGCTAACAGCACTAGATGTTTTCCTAACTGTTCTGTTTATCATCATTACTATATTGCCCAATCTCTGCTTTTAATTTAGTTATTTTTAAAGGCTCACACAATTAAATGTGTCAAAAACATATAAACATGCAAATTTACCTCAACTACCACCTTACTTGTACTAAAACTGGTCATGACATAAAAACAATGGTAGCAGATGAGAAATTATCTTTTATTTTGTCAGGGAGTGGAATCTTGGAGCTCCGTGGAAGATATTTATAGTCCCCAGCCTTCCAAAGTTGTTGTTCTGCTGATTTAATCCAGTCCTGGGCGTCCATCAAATGAGCAACTCCCTGGCAGGGAGACTCGTGGACAAAAAAGCTGAAGACCATAAGTTTGCTTGGAGTGGGGCAAGGTTATCACTCAAGGCTTTCTGTGTCAGGGCTAAGAAGTGGTATTGTACAATACATTTAAGGCTTCCACTTTCACCGTCCTACTTTCCCACAGTGCATGGAAGGTTGCTAACTCATTTTAAACCTACAGCTGCGGAATTAATTTACCCTCTTCTAGATTTACCCTCTTTAGATATCCTTTACAACAAATGTCCCAAAGGCATGTTGGAGGAGCCTTCTTTCTTTGCACAGTAAAAAGTGGACTTTGCGTCTTGTGAGAGGCCTTCTCAATATAAACAAGGTAGAGCTGCTACTTGTCTCAAAGTTCTTAACCACAGTATAGATTTTTCAGAGCATCTATTTATAGGTACTGTCAGGAAAACTCTGCAGTGAAAGATTAATTGATCATGTCAGCTGTCACACAATCCTTTTGAAAGATTGACTTTGAGAAATAGATTATTTTGAAGACTGAATTCAGAATAGAAAAAATTCAACATAATTCTCATTAATTTTATCGGGACTTGTTTTTGTAGCTTATAAGTAAGGCTGCATTTTAGTCACAGGTATTTTTAATAAAAGTCATGGACAGGTCACGGGCAGTAAACAAAAATTCACGGCCCGTGACCTGTCCATGACTTTTACTATATACCCCTGACTAAAACTTGGGGGTAGGGGGTTGGCAGGGCTGGGGGAGATTCTCTACCCAGGTCCCGGGAAGCAGTGACCTCCCGCTCCTAGCTCCACATGGGGCCTCCGCTCTGTCCCAAGCCCTGGTTCTGCAGGCCCCCATTGGCTGGGAACCGCGGCCAATGGAAGTTGCGGGGGCGGTGCCTGCAGGCAGAGGCACCATGTGGAGCTAGGAGCTGAGGGAAAAGAATTCCTGTCACCCTTCTGGGGAGCCCCCCCGCCACCCCCCCCAGGTAAGCACCGCACCCCAGCCTTGAGTCCCCCTACACCCAAACTCCTACTGCTGGGGGGGCAGGGGGTCCCGAGACTGCCCCAGCAGCTATAGGTGCAACTGGCCCAGGGGCTGCCTGAGCTGCTCAGGCGGCTCCTGGGTCAAGCGCAGGGGCCGCTGCAGAAATCACAGAGGTCACAGAAAGTCATGGAATCTGTGATTTCCATGACCTCCGTGACAGACACAGAGCCTTACTTATAAGAGATAAAATGCCCTCTAGAACTGAAATCTGTTTGTCATCTACCTAACCTAAGATGGCAGCAGCAGATGGAAAATTCACCGCAGCTATTAAGTTGTGTGCTTCACCCTAGCCTTAGTACTCCCAAGTGTTGCCAAGACCTCAAAATACAGCATACTGACCTACGTAGCCTTGATCAAAAATATTAACTCCTAACAATTATTTGATGCCAGTGTTTTATTAAACTAATTTCTACAGACAAATTCTTCTTGCAGCTTGAATGATCTAGCCGCAAATCTGATGTGCTTGTTAGCTGTCTGATTGTCCATGGTGTCTGAACTGGCTCTCCTGAAAACCAGTGAGCTTTGGATGAGGGAAAAATTGTCTGCTCTGAATTCCTGGTCTGTGATCCAAATTCCAGGTTAATTATAGCATCTTTTGATCTACACTGAAGGATCCAAGGAAAGAAGGTTTTAGTTTACTCTTTGACAATGCAAATCTGTTCAAACTAGTGAGACCTAATACATCCAGGTTGTTGGTTAAATCTCATATAAGCAATATGGTGCCCACTCTTTCACAAGGGTATACATTTTGCTTTACTTATGAGGGAAGGTGAAATTGCTGGTGTGCTCTGAAGCCTATTATTGGCTAGTAAAGAACTTAATCAGATGTTACTAGAAATCTTCAAATGTGGAGAGGCTAAGCATGGTAGCTGTGAATCTTGGTTTTCCCTAGAAGGGTGTGAGTTTTCCCACACGTTAAAATAATATGGCTTTATTCCCCGATTTATAAAAAGATTACTTTAGACTTTAAAAACAGGTAATTCTGTTTATTTGAGAGAAATAGACCCATTCTACAACCCTTATAAAGAGATACCTAGTTCTCTCGCACACATACATTCCTTTTGCTTGTTTAGGCATAAGTAGGCCTCCATCTTCTTTTCTCTCTCATTCCTTTTCAGGAAGAGAGGCTTTGAGTTTAGATTCTGGCAGAAGCCTAAGGAAAATGGAAAAAAAAATTGTCTTCTAAATTTCTAGATGTCTGAAGATTCTCTACATTTGCTGAAATCCTAATTAAACAATGCTTGGTTTGGGATTTTCTGGTTCTTGGTATTTCCCTAATTTCAGAAAACTTTATATTGCATATTATTACATTCTCTTTAAATTTTTTGGTTCAGGGAAGTTTAGTCAGACAGTCCTAACTGCTCTAAGGTATGTAGGTTTTTATGTGAATTGTTTTATTAATCCCTATTAGAAACATTGAGTGTTATATTCCAGGTCTCCTTGACTTTTTTGGTGTTTTTTCCCCAAAATCATTGAAGAGGAGGAGTTGAGCCATATTCTAGGGAATTCTATTGACTCTCTTTTTTTTGGTGTGAAATATAGTGCTACCAGGATAGCTAATGCTAAATAAAGGGCCAAATGCAACTAGTATGTTTAAAGAAAACAAAATCTCAAACAGAATTCTCTATTAAAGTTGGTGGCTCTAGAATCTTTCTTTGGGTTGAACCTTCTCATTCTCCATGTGTTTGGAATAATTTTTTTAGATTGACTTTTAAAATACTGTTTCAGATTTCAGGAAACTTCTTTTGCTTTCTTTTACAGAGGCATGTTAGGTAAGTGGGTGGTTCTGAATGTATTGCTTTTTTAATGAAATTTTGTTCAAAATAAACATTCAAACTTAAGAAAAAATTAATTAAAAAACATGTTCTGACTATGTACAGTACTCCCCTTAATTTTTTAATATTCTTAGATGTGACACTTCAGACGTTCTCTAATGAATATACAGGCCAGAAGCTCTCAGGATAGCTACATAGGGACACTCCAGTACATCAGGCCTGTACTTGAAGGTTCTCTTTCTCTGAAGAGGACCCTTTCTCACGTAACACAAGCTCCCAGATACTCACCAATCTGTCAGTAGCTCCACATTTTTTCAGAGTCACACCTTCCCAGGATAGAGTCCCCAGTTCCATGTTCCTCAATGTATACACTTGCATTTATAATGTATATTGTTTGATCTAAATCTCCCAGTTTACCAAGTGCTTTAGATCACTCTGAATCAGTGACTCTGACCTCTTCATTTTTAGCCCTCCCCAAATTATTCTCATCTGCAAACTCTATTAGTGATGTTTTTGTTTTCTTCCAGGTCAATGATAAAAACTAGGGCTGTCAAGCGATTAAAAAAACTAATCACGATTAATAGTGCGATTAATCTCACTGCTAAACAATAATAGAATACCATTTAAATATTTTTTGATTTCTACATTTTCAAATATATTGATTTCAATTACAATTGAATACATTCAGTTACAGAATACCAAGTGTACAGTGCTCACTTTATATTTATTTTTGATTACAAGTATTTGCACTGTAAAAACCAAGAAATAGTATTTTTCAGTTCACCTAATACAAATAAAGAGAATGCACTACAGTATCATGAAAGTTGAACTTACAAATGTAGAATTATATAAAAACTGCATTCAAAAATAAAACAATGTAAAATGTTAGAGCCTGCAGGTCCACTCAGTCCTACTTCTTGTTCAGCCAATCGCTCAGACAAACAAGTTTGTTTACATTTGCAGGAGATAATGCTCTCCGCTTCTTGTTTACAATGTCACCAGAAAGTGAGAACAGGTGTTTTCATGGCACTGTTGTAGCCTGTGTCGCAAGATTTTTACATGCCAGATGTCCTAGAGATTCATATGTCCCTTCATGCTTCAACCACCGTTCCAGGGGACATGCGTCCATGCTGATGATGGGTTCTGCTCGATAACAATCCAAAGTAGTGCATACCGATGCATGTTCATTTTCATCATCTGAGTCAGATGCCACCAGCAGAAGGTTGATTTTCTTTTTTGGTAGTCGGGTTCTGTAGTTTCCTCATCGGAGTGTTTCTCTTTTAAGACTTCTGAAAACATGCTCCACACCTCATCCCTCTCAGATTTTGTAAGGCGCTTCAGATACTTAAACCTTGGGTCGAGTGCTGTAGCTTTCTTTAGAAATCTCACATTGGTACCTTCTTTGCATTTTGTCAAATCTACAGTGAAAGTGTTCTTAAAACAAACAATATGTGCTGGGTTATCATCTGAGACTGCTGTAACATGAAATATATGGCAGAATGCGGGTAAAACAGAGCAAGGGACATAGAATTCTCCCCCAAGGAGTTCAGTCACCAATGTACTTAACACATTGTTTTTTTAATGAGCATCAGCAGCATGGAAGCATGTTCTCTGGAATGGTGGCTGAAGCATGAAGGGGCATACGAATGTTTAGCATATCTTGCACATAAATACCTTGCAATGCTGGCTACAAAACTGCCATGCAAATGGCTGTTATCACTTTCTGGTGACATTGTAAATAAGAAGAGGGGCAGCATTATCTTCTGTAAGTGCAAACAAACTTGTTTGTCTGAGCGATTGGCTGAACAAGAAGTAGGACTGAGTGGACTTGTAGACTGTAAAGTTTTACATTGTTTTGTTTTTTTCAGTGCAGTTATGTAACAAAAAAAAAATCTATGTTTGTAAGTTGCACTTCTTCGAGTGCTGTTTCTATGGGTGCTCCACTTCAGGTGGTGGTGTGTCCCGCTGCCGTCGATCGGCGATTTTTGCTAGCCATGTCTGGTTGGGGTATGTGTGTGCAGTAGCTGTCTCACAGTGCTGCTGGTGCCTCTTCTCGCATGTGTCGACCCCCTCAGTTCCTTCTCAACCATTCTCAGCTTGAGATGGGGTCTGTTAGTGGTGTCCCTACTAACTTTAGAAAAATATAGTTTTCAGATTAAGATAGTGAGTTAAACTATTTAGTCTTATCTTACTGTAGAAGTCATATTTTAGTGTTGAAGTTTAAAAAAATTTTTTTTCTCTTTTAGTTAAGTCCCCAAATTTCAAAGAGGGACACTTAAAAATGCCTGGATCCCAGGATTCAAAAGTGTGCGTCTTGTAAAGATGCCTTCCAGTCTCAGTTGGACACTCACTTTTTGTCCGGTGCGTCGGTGAGTCGCACATTCCTCAGAACTGCACTCACTGCAGCAAACTACAGGCAAGGGCCAGGAAGGATAGGGATCGCCATCTGAAACTAATCTTCATGGCGAAATCCCTAACCTTTGCAACAGATTCAACAAGTGGCTCCTCTGAGGCTGTCTCCATTGACAGAGCTAGTGCCTCATATTCACAGAAATCAAGAAAAAGGGCCTTGTCCTCACCAAGCCACGAACCGTTAAAGAAACGGTCTCCGGCGAGATCCCTGCCATCGGTGCCGAACTCATCAAGAGTGAGCACCTTCGATGCACCAGGCACCTCTGGCACCGTTCGCCCAGTGACCTCTGCCAGCAAGGTAAAGGAGTCGAGTGGTAGGCACTGTACAGACTCCTCCTCCATGGCACCGTCTACCCCAGCAAGGGGTTTGGTACCACAACCTGCACCGCAGGCCATCGCTCCCCCACTGGCACCAAGCGCAGCGGGGCTGAGCATGGAATAACAGAAACAAACTACGACGGTGCCGAGGAAAGCCACACACAAACGATTGGCACCGAAGAAAATGGCACCGTTCCAGTCCAGGACTGGAAACCAGCAGATGTAGTGTGGCAAACCCCGGCCTCCATCTCCCCAACTAACAAATGCATGGACAAGAAATATCATGTGCCAAATAAGGGCATCTAATTCCTGTTCGCACACCCACCACCAAACTCATTAGTGGTGGATGCAGTCAACCCACGGGGCAAACAATACAGGACCACACCTCAGGACAAGGAATGGAAGAGACTGGAGCTATTAGGCTGAAAAGTCTACACCTTGGCCACACTGTGCTACTGGCAAACTACGACCATGACAATTTTAATAAACTGACAGAATTCACTCAGGACATACCAGAGGAGAAGAGAGACCAGTTCCAGGCCATCGTCAATGAAGGCCAACTTAGCTCCAGGGCTGCACTCCACGCTGCCCTCGATGTAGCAGACAGCCCGCATGATGGCAATGGCCATAGTAATGCGTAGGGCCTCATGGCTTCACTCCTCAGGAATCCCTAGAGAGCTCCAGCACAAAGTAGAAGATCTGCCTTTTGACAGAGACAAGCTCTTTTCCGCAAAAACTGACGAAGTCCTTCAGTCAAGAGTAACATTATGGACCCTAGGGATATACATACCACCTAATAGGAGACATAGATACCAGCCCTACAACAGGAGAGAGATAATACGTCTCAACACCAGCAGAGACCATAAGACGCACGGGGAAAGAGACACAGAACACAGAGACGTTGACAGAACCAATCACAGAATGTGGCATCCCAACAACCACCAAATAAGCAGCAATTGTGAAGAATTGGTCAAGGGTCTGCACAACCTCTCCATAACAACAGCGTCAACGACCAATACCCAAATCTTTAGGCCAGAGGTGGGCAAACTATGGCCTGTAGGCCACATCCGGCCCATGGGACCGTCCTGACTGGCCCCTGAGCTTCTGGCCCAGGAAGCTTGCCCCTGGCCCCTCCCACGCAGTAATGCCACTGTACAGGCAGCGGGGCTGCGACCTCCTGACACTCTGAGCAGCATGGTAAGGGAGCAGTGCACAGCGGTGAGGGGGTTGAGTAGCGAGGCCCAGGGGTCAGTCAGGGGACAGGGACCGGGGATGGTTAGGGGTGGGGGATCCCGGGGGGAAGTTGGATGGGGCAGAAGTTCTGGGGTGGTCAGGGATCGGGGAACAGCGGGGGTTGGATAGAGTGTGGGAGTCCTGGGGGGCCTGTCAGGGGGTGTGGATATGTCAGGGAGCAGGGGGGGTTGGATAGGGGGTGGGATCCTGGGGGGGGGGGGGCGGTTTGGGGCAGGGGTCCCAGGAGGGGCAGTCAGGGGACAGGAAGTGGGAGAGGGCAGAGGCAGGGACCAGGCTGTTTGGGGGGTACAGCCTTCCCTACCTGGCCCTCCATACAGTTTCTCAGTGCGATATGGCCCTCGGGCCAAAAAGTTTGCCCACCCCTGCTTTAGGCACCGACTCGGAGCATATTACAGCAACTGGGCCTCCATCATCTTGGACTAGTGGGTCTTAGAGATCGTTCAAACAGGCTATACCATCCCCTTTATATCTTTCCCACCTGCCCAGCCCCCCTTTCCCATCCCTCTTCAGGACCCTTCTCATGAGCACCTGTTGAGACAAGAGGTACATCACCTTCTGCAAATAGGTGCACTGGAACTAGTTCAATTACATCCCAGAGGGAAGGGATTCTATTCCCATTACTTCCTGACCCAAAAGAAAAATGGGGGGTGGGCGCTGGAGACCCATCCTTTGTCTAAGGAGACTCAACAAATTCATCCGTGCCCACAGATTCAGAATGGTCACCCTGAGCTCAATCATCCCTGTGCTGGAAGATGGGGTCTGGTTCACAGCCCTCTACCTACAAGATGCATAATTTCACATTCCATACTATCCGGCTCTCAGATGCTTCCTAAGTTTACAGTAGGACAAGAAGATTTCCAATACAGAGTGCTACTATTCGTCCTCTCGACGGCACTGAGAGTATTCACCAAAACACTTGGGGTAGTAGCAGCTCACTTACGCAGACGGGGGATACCGATATTCCCTTACTTAGATGACTGCCGACTCAAAGGTGCCACAAAGACAGAAACAGAACGAAACATTCAAATAACCATCTCTCTCTTTCACTCCCTGGGACTGCAAATCAATGAAAAGAAATCCACCCTGGCTCCGGTACAGCAACTAGAGTTAACTGGAGCTTACCTCGTGGCCAGAGAATCACTACCAAGGCCACATTCACAACGACCTCCCTTATATCGTGGTCTCCCTTATTGGTGGTCTCACAGTCCATGGGTACATGTGTGGACATGCGTACAATTATTGGGACATATGGCTGCTACCACATTCATTGTAAAACATGCCAGGCTACACATGTGGTGCCTTCAGAGATGGCTGAATGCAGTATGCATCCCACAAAGACACAGTCTAAACAAGAGAATCACACCCACCACAAAGGTGATACAATCACTATGCTGGTGGACAAACCCAATGAACGTTTGCTCCAGTGTACCATTCCAACAGGAACCACCATCTGTTCAGATCACAACAGATGCCTCCCTGATTGGATGGGGGGCTCAGCTGAACCAACATACCACCCAGGGCAAATGGTCCCCTGCGGAAACACATTTACACATAAATCTACTAGAATTACACCCAGTATGCAATGCATGCTGCCACTTCATTCTCTCATAAGAAACGGAATGTTATGGATCCTAACAGACAACATCGCACGTATGTTCTATATCAACTGCCCAGGTGGAGCATGACCCTTCTCCTTATGTGTGGAAGGTCTAAAACTATGGAACTGGTGCATAAAGCACAATATCACTATCATAGCATCATACCTACTGGGCTGCCTGAATATCATGGCGGACACAATGAGCATACAGTTCTCACAAGAATACGAATGGGAACTGAATGACAAAATAACACATCGTATTTTCCACAGATGGAGAACTCCAGCGATAGACCTGTTTACGATGTGAGCAAATAAGAAATGCCCAGAGTTCTGTTTACGTGCAGGACAGGGAGCACAATCACTGGGAGACACATTCCTTATCAAATGGAACGGCCCTATCCTACATGCCTTCCCTCCGATTCCTCTGATCTCCAGAGTCATACACAGAACATGAACCGACAGGGCCAAGTTAGTCCTTATAATGCCAACATGGCCCAGACAGACTTGGTTCCCTTACCTGACTCGCAAGGCAATATGCAAGCCATTCACTCTGCCCCGTCTATACAATCTCTTGTCACAGGACAATGGTCAAACCCTCCATTTGGATCCGGGGAAACGTCACCTGAACACATGGCTCTTTCATGGCTCTGTCCTGAGGAATTAACCTGTTCTGACCATGTAAAACAAGTACTGAGTAATAGCAGGAAACATAACACACGCTCTACTTACCTCCAGAAATGGAAAAGATTTTCCCAGTGGTGCCAAACCAAACAAATATCTGCACAACCGGCACCACTTCCTATCGTCCTGGATTACCTACTATCCTTAAAAAACTCAGGACTGGCTACGAACTCAATTAAAGTTCACTTCACGGCCATAATGGCCTTCCATCAACAGATGAATGGGACATCAGTATTTGCCCATCCCACTACTAAGAGGTTTGTAATGAGGCTACAGAACGTGTATCTGGATATCTGTGAAGCCACACCAGCATGGGATTGAAACTTAGTGCTCAAATGCCTAACCAGAAAACCATTTGAATCCTTAGCATTGTCTTCTTTACTTCACTTATCTATGAAAGTGGCATTCTTGATAGCCATCACATTGGCACAAAAAGTGAGTGAGATGGGGCACTCATGGCTCACCCCCCATACACAATATTCTACAAGGACAAAGTGACTCTTAGGACACGCCCTAAATTCATGCTCAAAATATCGTCCTCATTCCACCAATTCACTTACCATCTGAAACCACACAACAACCCCCAAGAGGACATTAGATGTCCATCGCACCCTGGCCTTTTATCTTGACAGAAGGAAGGCCTTCCGTAAATCTCCCAGACTATTTGTGTCAGTGACAGAAAGATCAAAGGATGTGGCTATATCCACACAAAGACTATCTAAATGGATGTCAAACTGTATTCAATTGTGCTACTCCCTATGTAACGGAGAAGTCCCAATGGGCATCAGAACACACTTGACAGGAGCCGTAGTGGCTTCCATAGCATTCCTGCACAACGTACCCATTGTAGACGTATGCAGAGCAGCCACACGGGCATCTGAACACACATTCATTAATCATTATGTCATTAAGCTCAGCTTGAGCGCAGACACAAGGGTAGGCTTCACAGTCCTAGCCGCAGCTACAGGCTCAACTCCGAAACTCCTTCCTTTCTCATGAGGGCACTGCTCTACATTCACCTGAAGTGGAGCTCCCACAGGGACAGCACTCAAAGAAGAGGGAAAGGTTACTCACCTTGTGCAGTAACTGAGGTTCTTTGAGATGTGTGTCCCTGTGGGTGCTCCACTACCCACCCGCTTCCCCTCTGCTTCGGAGTGAAAGAATTAAATGCTCCACAATAGAGAAGGAACTGAGAGGGTCGGGGTGTGCACGTGCCAGAAGAACCACCAGCGGCGCCACGAGACAGCTACTGTGCACACGTGCCCCAACCAGACACTGCTAGCAAAAATCTCCAATCGACGGTGCAAGTATGTACTGCCACCTTAAGTGGAGCACCCAGAGGGAGACACATCTCGAAGAACCTCAGTTACTGCACAAGGTGAGTAACCTTCCCTTTCACAACAAAGAGATTGCACTACAGTACTTGTATGAGGTGAATTGAAAAATACTATTTCATTTGTTTATCATTTTTATAGTGCAAATATTTATAATAAAAATAATATGCAATTTGATTTCAGTTACAACACAGAATACAATATATATGAAAATGTAGAAAAGCATTGAAAATATTTAATAAATTTCAATTGGTATTTAACAGTGTGATTAAAACTGATTAATCGTGATTAATTTTTTTATCACGATTAATTTTTTGGAGTTAATCGTGTGAGTTAACTGCGATTAATGAACTGCTCTAATAGAGATAGATAGCATTCATGGAGACTATAGCAATATCTTCTTGGACTTTCTAAGACAAAGTCCAGAATTTGCTTGAGTGTGTGGAAAAATATGAACTTTACAGCCTGAATCTTGTATTTAAAGCTCTTAATTTGTTTTTTCTCTGTTGACTAAAAACTTCTTTCTTCAAGGTAGAATTAATCTACCTCCACAGTATGTTACAGTTTGGGGAATATTTTCTAAAATTGGTACCTCTCTTGTGACTGCAGTGTGAAGAAAATGAATGTCAAAGTCTCTCTGTTTGTTAATTAAGGGCATAACAACCCCCTTTTTGAGCCCTTGCTAGAAAGTTGCTTTTTTTCATTTGTGAAAAATGTTTCTGACGACCATCACATCCTTCTGGCTGACTCACATAGTGTTTAATAATTTTTGATTTTTACGGTTGTATCTTGGGAAGATTCTTTCTGGAGCGGTACTGCAGATGTATTTCTGTGTATAGAGGGGGCCTTGCTTCCAGAAGCTGCCGACCCTGCACTTCCCCAGGCTGACAGATTTTTATGAGAAAGCAAAATTGTTCTATTCTCTATAAAGAATGCCATATTGTCCAATGTGATTTTAGTCTGTTACACATGAAAGTCCAAATTTCATCATCTCTGAATTTTCTAACTTACGCAATTAATTTTCAACCTTTAGGTCTTATTAGTGTAATGTTATATACTCATGCAATACTATAAAAGTTAATTTGAAATTGAATGCATGATGGATCAACTGAACAAAATGTGTTTTGAATCTAAGTTCAGTCAAGTTTTCTTGATAATGAACTACTGATTTAGAACTAGGTTGTGATCTGCCCTTATAGGAGCTTTTTAATTTCTGCCCTCTCGTGTGCCCTGTACCAGGAGCTGATCCCTGTAAGCAGGGCTGACTCACCCCTTCTCCAGTTCTTAATTTGTAATGAAAGAGATGCTGGGGCTCAAGCAATTTTTCTACTTTCATAACTGATGCAGCAAGCTCAGACGTGCCAGGGCTATGAACTGTCAAGTCTAGAAGAGCTGGGGCTCAGCCCTGTTGCAAATTAAGCACTGCCCTTCTCACCACATTTAGGAGACAAGTTCATGTCCTCTTACTGCACAAGTCTGCAGAGTAAGGCTGACACACCTGGTGGAGCAATCTGCATTATCCTAATGCATGATGCGGTGTGTGTTCTTGTCATGCCCACCGAACAGCTCTGAAAGAGAATGCCTCTTTGTTCATCTTGCACAATTACAAATTCATCTGAATTGCTAATAGAGCTTCTCTTTGCTGTTTTAAAATTAAGCTTTATCTATGCTACTAAATGTGGTGTTTTTAATTTGCTTCTCTTTGTGAACATTTTAATCTCCTCTTATATTGACAAGTACTTCAAATCTACCTTCTTCAGACAAACTCTAATTTAGAACACATTAAATGGGTTTAGCTGTTGAACAGCATATTCTCTTCTACGAGTAATGGCCGTTTATCTTTTGTCTATAAAAGGTCTACTAAAATGAGTGGTGACTCCTACAGTGTGGCTTTTTCTAATTACATCTTAAACAAAAAACTGCTCTGTGTACTTCACAAATTATTTCAGATGAACAAAAATTTTGTAGCAACGTTTTTCACCATTTGCTATAACCTAAGAAAAGATGGGGAAAAAAGCATTAATCACAGCAAACTTTTCTTTAATTAAAATACATGAGTCATAAAAGCAACCATTAATAGGATCCTTAAATAACTACTGGCATTGCTTTGACAACTTCAATAAATATTCTATTTGGAAACATTTGTCTTCATACTATGGTCTGACACCTCTCATTTCTTTGCTTCTGTATTACTAAGTGCATTTGCAGGGAAACGGAAGAGTTTATTTAAATTGTTGTTGCTTTCCCATCTGTGGTCTCAATCATGTTCATAGAAATGGAAATTTATATCACCACAGGAACTTAGGAAAACCTGTCAGGAAAAAATATACCAACTCAGAAAAGTACATTATCTTCTTGCAACTGTTCTTCATGGCAAATGAGAGGGAAAATACAGCAAATCTGAATCATGAAACACATACTATTTAGAAACAAATCATCAACTGTTCTTTGAAAGAGAACTCCAAGTTAAGCAGTTTGTAAAATATGCTACCTTTTTGTCAAAATGCTGTTTCTTTTTAATGTCGAGTCCTTTTAAAGGAATAAGCATTTTTTAAAACTGCTTCTGTTGGGAAGGGAAGCAACTGTCAAATGTAAGGACATCACAATGCAAAGTAAATTCACAATCCCCTAACTGTGTCTAAGGGCTTGGCTACACTTACATTTTATAGAGCTCTAACTTGCTGGCTCAAGGGTGTGAAAAATCACCCCCCTGAGCGCAGCAAGTCAGAGCGCTTTAAAGCGGTAGTGTAAACAGGCTCTGAGCACTGGGAGCCATGCTCCCAGTGCTCTGAGCTAATCCCCTCATGGAGGTGGATTACCAGGAGTGCTGGGAGAGCTCTCTCCCAGCGCTTGTACGTGACCACGCTTAACTGCTTAACGTGACCACGCTTGCACTTCAAAGCGCTGCTGCAGGACTGCTCCCGCGACAGTGCTTTGAAGTTTTCAGTGTAGCGATGCCCTAAGATTCGGTCTGTAAAGGCAAATTTTTTGCTATGAACTTCCTGATCTACATTAGGGAGTAGACTAGATAAATTTGTTCAGCATTAGCCATATCTATACTCTCTTTATAAAGTAAATTAGTAGTAGTAGTAATCTATTATTGCTTTAAAACTGGGTGACCAAACAACATTTTACTGTTGAGACTGACGAGTTACTTGTGTATTTATGGAACTGCTTTCAATCCAATGAATCACCTCAATTAAAAAAAAATAGCCTATATAATTGTATGCGTCGTCTCCGGTAGTAGGGGGATGATAATGCTTACTAGCAGCAGTAATTTTTCTGTTGGCTTTAAGATTTTGGGTTATTACATTGTATAATTGAATAATCTAAAGATCATTGAATTATCTATATTGAAGACTCTTAAATATATTGATATCTGTAATTTAAAATGTGAATAATACTTTGGCAATAAGAAATGTGTTTTTGCTTTTAATAGTCAGAATTTCAGAAACCGAAGGGGCACTTGTGAATTTTGCATCACTTGAGTTATCTTTTGGAATTTACTGTTGTTGGTTTTCTTATTTTATTCTATTGTAAACTTTATGGAATACTGTGGCTTGAATTCCGGAATTCTAATATTCTGATTAGTACTTCATTAATGTGAACAAAAATTGTATTACTGCAAAGTAATTCCATTCACAGTTCCACTCTAAGGTCAGCTAGATAGGGGAATAAGCTACAGCTACTCACTTCCTCAATGGTGCTTTTTGACTGATCTTCCATGTAAGACTTCTTACTTCCCCAATAAAACCTTTGGCTTCCTAAAAAACTCCATAAAGTGAATAGATGGGGAACAAATATTACTTTTTCCATGTACCACATTCATTTTCATCATTTTAAGAAGGAAATTTGTTCAATGACAGACTGTAAAATTGTTCTCATTTAACATAGTTGAAATATGTGGACATGTTTACTGAAAGTGTAATTTTAAATATCAGATCAGTTTCCTTTTATACCAAAAATGACTTGTATTATTAAGATGAACATACCTATATTCTGCATTGGCATTTTCTGTTTAACTCTGCTTTTAATAGGGTCTGCAATAGGCAAAAATGTGCACTACTTTAATATAATATTTTTATATTGTTAAACATCTAAATATATTAAAACTTTTTCTAATTCATGTGAAAAATTAAAGTATACTTTAAGCAGACGAAACGTTCTAATAACCTTTTTATTTTATGTTTCAGAACAAAGTAGAAGAGATGATTTGGAAGCTTTAGGACATATGTTTATGTATTTTCTCAGAGGGAGCCTTCCATGGCAAGGTTTAAAGGTAGTGTTTTTAATATCCTCATCTCTCTCTCTTTTTTTTTTTTTTTTTTTTAATAAAAAAAAAAGTCATCTTCTCCATGGTGTTTCCTTAGTAAAGTTGTCTCCTAAAATACTTTCTGAAGTTATAAATTTATCTTTCACATCATAGGCTGATACATTAAAAGAACGTTATCAGAAAATTGGAGACACAAAACGAGCAACACCTGTCGAAGTATTGTGCGAAAACTTTCCAGGTAATGACTCTGTTAATGAAGATGAATCTGTGAATTTATCTTTAAAATAACGCTGCAGTAAATCTTTGTTTTTAGTACTGTAGGGCTGTATACATTACTAAGAAAAATGGCTTTCAAATACATATCATAAAATATATGCAAGTAATTTAAAATATAATGAAACATTACAGAGTTTGGTCACTGACTGTTATTGAAGCTGGGGGATTAGGAGAGAGGCCGAAAATCACTAATTGTTCAATGTATTGACATTCTGTGGGGAGGAGGGAAGAGGGGAGGAAGTTTATTTCCAAGTCCAGATAGTGATCAGTTTGTCCTGAAGCATAAAATTTTGGTCTCCCTTTCATCTGTAAGAAAGCAGATTTAATATTTTTTAAAAATATTTATTGTAACACTTTTCTTACTGGTAGATGACCATCATTTTGAAGTCGACTTACTTAAAACTACTTACAGTTCATTTTGGGCACTACTCCTGCCTCTGAGTCCCCTTAACAATTTTTGTGGTATTATAGTTACATTTTCCTATACAAAAAGATATTTTATTTCCCTGGTTTCTCTGTAAAAGACTCAGACATATGAAACTAATTTGCTATACAGAAGCACCCATGAAATTGACTAAACAAGAAACTTCTATCAAATGTACAAAATAAGCCGGGAGAATGGGGGGGAGTTTTCTGGTGTATAAATCTCTCGCGTCTAGTAATGATAGATTTTAGCATGATTTTTAAAAGTTGATTTTTTTTTATTGTCTATTTGGCTCCATCCTGCAAACATTTACACGTATGGCAGTTCCATTAAATTGAATGGGATACTCATGAACATAAAGTTAATAGGTGCATAATTGTTTCAAAGGGAAAAATGCATTAATTGTTGTGGAACATGAAAACTTAACTGATAAAATAAATTAACATGACAAAATCAATCTGAATTTTATATAGAAAGCTAAAGATTTATTTGGTTTGTTTTTAAATGCCAATGATTAATGAAATTGTTTAACCATTAATAAAACAGAAATGGCAATTATGAATATTTCTCATTTGTATAGAGGAAATGGCTACATATCTGCGTTATGTAAGAAGGCTAGATTTTTTTGAAAAACCAGACTATGACTACTTAAGAAAACTCTTTACAGACTTATTTGATCGGAAGGGCTATATGTTTGATTATGAATATGACTGGATTGGGAAACAGCTGGTGAGTTCAGTTAAGCAAAGATGCTGTATTTTTGTCTAACCAGTTTTTTTTAACTATCGTAGTTAGTCTTAATATTTGTGTATAATTTTTCTTGTATATTATAAAATTTACTAAGATTATGAGTCAAGCTACTATTGTGAAAGCTGCAGAACAGTTTCCATTGTAATCCCCTGTTTTTACATATTGTGAAATTTATGAAATATCACCTTTTGGTCTGAGATTTTTTTCATACTGGGTCTCTTCCCAAAGGTGTGGTGTTTTTTTTTTTTAAACATCAAATAAAATTCCCTCCTCTGTTTTATAATAGGGGGTTGTAGGAATTCTGATCATCTTTTGAGCAGAGTAACAGATTGTCATTTGAAACTTTGCAAGGAGAGAGTCGTCATTGGGAGTGTGTGGTTGTTTCATTTTGGGAAAGTTTTAAGCAACTGAGAAATCACTTCTCAGCATCTGAGGTTTATAGCTGAAACTATACTAAGCTGAAGCTATACTAAAGCCTCATTCCCTTTGTGACATCAAAGTGCACATCTTCCCTGTCCAGCCTGACAGGCACATGAGCTGCTGCTTGCAAGCTTTTGCTGAGACAGGTGGCTTGAAGGAGCTTCTAAGTATCTTGTTAAAATACTCAATAAAAATGTCCTTTTAAAAACATTTTTGACTACTGCCAGGAACTAAAGGATTAGCCCCCACAGTTAGGGTCTCAGCTGATCAGAAAATGGTGGGGGTGGTATCTGTAGAAAATTCTGTCTTTTCACTGAAAAATTACAAAAATTCAATTTTTGCCCAAAAAGACCAAAACTTTTTTTGAGAAAAGCCAGACAGAAATATTTGTAGTCAAAAATTCATGGAAAACATAGTCTAAGTCAATAGAACTTTGGTTGCATGCTCCAATATTATCTATTCTAAGCTTTCATTTTACAAAATTCTGTATTTGACTTACAGAATTTTTTCTACAACTTGAAATAATCTTGTAACATTTTCTTCTTTTTTTACTTACACTAAATTTAATGTCATACTCCTGTATATACGTATCCTTATTTACTTGTGTATATTTTTTCATAACTTATTCTCACTATTATATTTTACTAAGATTGTCAGTACTCCAATAGTCTACACTATAATTATTGTTATTAGATTAATTGTTAATCTGGCTCTTTCTAACTTTTGAGGGCTTGGCTTTGCAACCCAAATAACATTCTGATAACATTGTTTTGTTTGGGGTTTTTTTTGGTACATGATAACGATTATTTTGTATTGCAGTAGTGCCTAGGGGCCCTGTCATGGATAAGGTTCCTGCTCTGCTAGGCAGTATAAAAACACAACTAAATGTGTTCCCCGCTTAGAAGAGCCAACAATCTAATATGAGAGACAGCAGCATATATATTCTCTTCGTCCTTGCTTACATGCGATAATGTATACAGGGTGAAGCAGCGACTTCAAAGCTAACTTTGATCATGTGCACAATTGATTCTTAAGTGTCGGAAAGTATGTGTCAGTTCCCTATGAAACAACTGTGCTTTTTATGTACATGATTTTATAGGATTATGATATTTACATAGTACTACAGTATGCTGCACATAAAGTTATAGCAACAAATGTATTGTGGCTTTTAACAAAAGTTAATATTCTGTAGCACTCAGAAAGGGACAGTCCAAGTTTGAGGGCATCTGAAATCTTTTATTTGGCACATTCTGTCTTTGATTACTTACCCATGCTTGTTTAACATTCTACGGATATAATCTTTCTATGGATTTTCTTTACTTAAAGTAAAAAGGTAGGAATTTCCCTGTTTAGGATTTGGAAATTCTGTTAGCTTCTACAAATTTGAAGTGTGTTAAAATTCCACAATCTGGAACTATTTATACATCACCAGAATGCCTTCTCCCACACATGCTTAGATCGTTTATAGGAAGGAACACCTTCCTTGGGAATGATCAAAGTGGGACTCCCTGCTGTGCATCTTAAAATGTTTTCAGAAGCTTTTCTCAGTCCCCATGTACCATCTGTCCTGAACAACTTTATAAACTTTCACTACTTAGCTAAGCTAGTCTTGAAAATAGCCTCAGTGAATCATTCCTTAGCTACACATCTTACAAACTAAGTGAAAAAATTCCATTGTGAATAGTTGGTAAACAATTTTTCAAAAGCGAATAAGATGGTGAACTCAAATTTCCTCTGGAACAATGAAATGCACTGCTTTTCAGTAAGCATTCTCCCCAGACAAAATTGTATCCTTCAAGCCCCAGCCATTTTGATTATCTGTTTTAAAAAAAAAAAAAAAAAAAGTTGGAAGAAAATTTGTAAAATGGTAATATCTTTTATTTCCACTGTGTTCACATTTAAAACTGGCTTAATCCTCTTTTTTTTTTTCTTCATACTTTCAAAGAGGGCAGAGATTAGTCATAGAAGATTTCAGCCTGAAATCTTACAGGAAGTTATCAGTAACCGAAATAGGTTAGAATGGATACTTCATGCAACTTTAATTGTAGTGGGACCGACACTTCTAGCTGGAGTAGTGGCAAACTTTTCAAATTAAAATGTAAGCAAACAAAAATTTAAGGAACTCCTCACAAAATATACTTGCTGCTTTTATTTGGACCATTTTACAATAACTCATCATGTCCTAAGTATACTAGTGAATGCATTGCAGCATAGACTAGTGAAGTCTTTATAATCAGACATCATTGCAGCAAGTTGCTCCTAAATTTTTGTGAAGGGAGAGCATGATACTGGTTTTTGTGAGGCAATTATCAAGTTTAAGAATTAGTGAGGATCTGCTTCATGACTTGCTGTTGGTTTTGTATGGCCACATCTCTGTACATTTCCATGGCAGGTTCAGAAACATGTTTTGGATTACAATTCAGTAATTGTTGGTATGTAAAAAACTTAAATATTTTTTAACAATTTGGTACATAATATATTATGTTTGTAGCCTACTCCAGTGGGCTCAATTCATTCGGACCCCGCACTGTCATCAAACAGAGAAGCACATCAGCACAGAGATAAGATGCAACAATCCAAAAATCAGGTATGCTGCTCACCTAAGATTTTATCAGCTTTATTTTATGTCATCCTTTTTATAAAGTTTGTTCTTTGTGCCAAAACAGCCTTGCTATTGCTTGTGTTACACATTTTCAAATTGACACCACTTTCTGCTGTCCATTTTTTTCTATGTTTGCTGAAGGTAGCCTTATTAATGCATGAATGTTTTTGGTTTGTAAGTCTTAAATAAAGGTCATAAAGGGCTATTGTGTTTTCAAGTTGTAATTATAAATAAGTGGGAGGTTTTTGTCTTTTTTGATGAACTGCATCCTAAGGAGCATTGCTGTATTTTTTCCTTAGTTTTTCTATTTAATCTTACAGTCTCTTACTTTACACCCTGTACAGTGAATCACCCACTAGTGTTAGAGGGTTCTGTTTTCCTAAGATTGCATTTTTTGTCCCATCATATTTATAGTTTACTGCCACCTTAGTAAATTCAAAAGGCAGTAAAATTTGTGAGAATTCTAGATTTTCTGTTAAAAGTATTGTCAGGTTTTTCTTAGAGAAAATACTTCATGCACAATCATAGGCTATAAGAACAGATGGACTGCTTAAGATTTGAATTCACCATTGTTACGTGGTGCTCATAGTGTGTACAATTCTGTGGTGAGATTACCAGAATGCTGTCATGAGAAAAATGTATTTTTAAGTACTTTCTTACAGATCAATAATTGTTTTATGTAAAGGTTGAAATAGTATCTGTACAAAATATATAAATCATATTTTACTTTGATATGCTGTACAGTTTAAGGGTCAAGCTTCCAAAGTGGACATATAAACTTCACCCTATATATATATGCATATGCATATGCGCATGTGATTTATTCTAGTATTAAAAAAAAAGTGCATATGCACATAGTTACCCACTTTATACATACAAATGAGATTTGCATACATAATGTAGGTGACTAGTTTCAAAAGCTTCGCCCTAAAAGGTTTATGGTTTCTGTACAAAAATCAGTTATTTTAAAGGATATACTCTGAGAATTTCATTAGGAGCTTGTTGCCAAACTAGTGGAGAATTACAGTAAGCTGATAACTTTGATCAGTATTGTGATTTTATACTTCAGTTTATTTCTCAGAAAACTTCAGGCTTTTGTTGATGCAAGGGTAGGAATATACAATATAATAATTGTGCACTGCATTTTGTATTGCATTTGTTGAATGTATATTTTCAGTTATTATAACACTCATGATGTGCAATTGCAGCATTGTATTTTAAACATATGTAATCATCAGTTCTTGTTTTCTTCTGGAGTCTTCATCATATTTTTAATTATATTGCTAATTTTGCATACCCCAAGAGACTATAACCATTTTGGAATTACTTAAAATAATAAAAACAGTTGGTTTGGGGTTTTTTATTTTTGTTTATTGTTATGCTTTCTGCTATTTCCAGATTCTTAATCTGTCTGGTAGTTATGTTTGAGCGTATACATTTTTTTGTTTTTAGCCACTCCACAACTTTTAGCTATAGTAAATAGCAAAGTTTAAACATGTCAAGTATCAAGGAGTAACCGTGTTAGTGTGTATCCACAAAAAAAACAAGGAGTCCGGTGGCACCTTAAAGACTAACAGATTTATTTGGGCATAAACTTTCGTGGGTAAAAACCCCACTTCTTCAGATGCATCTGAAGAAGCGGGGTTTTTAGCCACGAAAGCTTATGCCCAAATAAATGTTAGATACATGTTTAAACTTAAAGACCATCTACATTCATGTGCATATGTACATAGCTGGTTACATTCTGTTTGTGTGTTGTATTCCTGTGGGATTTTTATTTTACATTGTAATACTAGCATGAGGTGTTTAATATGTTTTGGGTTTTTTTCCCTCCTCTTCCTTGCATGCTTAATGCATTATATAATTGGCAGTCGGCAGACCACAGGGCAGCTTGGGACTCCCAGCAGGCAAACCCCCATCACTTGAGAGCTCACCTTGCAGCTGACAGACATGGTGGCTCGGTACAGGTATTTTCTGCTTCTTTGCATGACTGATTATTTCCACATGCTGCAACCTATTCCCCTGTAACTCCTGGCATGATTCTTGTTTTCAGCTGAAAAGTTTGCTTCATAGTTATGTCCATAATTACATTCCCTTATTCTTTTTGTTCTACAACTGCCAAACTGGAAAAGAAAAGTGCAGAAAGTTTGACTTTTTGTATGTTGAATTTCTACAAATGCCTGTTGTAGTTTAGCAGTATAGCTTTCTAAAATTTATATCAACTAAATCCTCTAACGTTATGACTTTAGTTCATCTTAATTTTATATATATTTAAGTAGATTTTAACTACTCAAGTTTATTTAATATTAGCCAATTTGGAGAACTTGGCACAGTGCAGCACTTTATACTTTTTAACCAGGGTAAAAAATGAGAAACGAATGAATATTAGTAATATTTAGTTAAGTACTTTATTTCAATTAAATATCTGTTTAAATAGACTCAGTTTCTACAAGTAAGTATAACAGCGGCTTTAGATATTATACTTGTCCCTACCAAACAAATGTATTTCTCCCCTCCTGATAGAGAGGCCAATGCAAAAAAGGCAAAACTGGCTATCTGACCAGACATGGTGAATTTACATATACATAGTGCTGTCAAATTCACAAAGTAGAAAACTAAAAACAGGGAATTCTGATCATTTTTCAGTGTCTTAGATTTTGCTTTTAAGAATAGTAGTTAAAAATATTCAGACAGTAATGGAATTTATGGCATCCCTTTAAGATGTTAGAGGAATGTGGTTATACATAGTGACTAAAGAGCCTCCAGAAAGCTAATTTTATTGCACTTCCACTTGCAAGTGAAAAACATAATATTAATTTCTGCTTAATGGAAGTGGGTTATCACATCAAAACTTGAACAAAGTGGTGTACTCAGGAAGCTTTTGAATTCACTAATTTGTTTGCTTAATGGTGCGCAGCAGTAACAGCTCTATGTTTCTTTGCCAACCACCAAAATGCTCAAATGAGGTATGATTCCCAGTCCAGTCCATTTCTCATTTGTAAACAGTAGCTTGAGGGGATTCATTCACTAAGGTTGGCCAATTTAGAGTTTCTGTCTAAGTCAAATGCTGACTCATTGTCTTATGTTAATTCCCCACCCAGACCCTGTTATAGTCCAAACTCTTTCTCCCTGAATGCTTAATTTCCTTTGTCAGATTTTTGTAGCTTTCAACCCGGTTTTGCTTTCCTTGTGTATGTGATGTATGTGGTTGCAGTAATTCTTGGGAAATGTAGGGCACGAGAATCAAGAAGATACTTGTCACATCAGATGGCTTGAAAGCTGCCCCGTTTATGTGCGTACACTCTGTTCTTAGTAATTGTTTGTCATGTCAATCAAAATCATAATAATTTAGTATTATAACAAGAAGTTGTATAGGACATGTTGTGTATTTTCCTTGTGCTCAATACGCTTTTTGAGCCTGAGACTGAGAGCTCCATCTATTTATTATATTTTAGTTTTTTCTAAAATATCTTTTGTTTTTTTCTCCTCCAAGGCAAAGAGCAGGGATAAAATTGCATACTTCACCCTGTTAATTCTGTACAATAAGTTTTTTGCATCTTTTAAAAAATTTGAGTCTTGAATTAAATTGCAAACTTCTAAACTGATGCTTGAAAAGCTTTTGTTTGTGTAGAATAAAGTAATTGAATAAAATAAACTGAATATTGCAACTAATCAAAGAGTTGGTTGCTCTAAACCTTTTTATAAAAATAATTAATTCTTATTTAGCTTCCTAGTAACAAGCAGTTTGACTATCAGACCAGTGTTCTGATCACAGCAACTCTTTCAAATCAATAAAATAAAAAAGGAAAGTAGTTGATTTGTCTCCTTGAACCATATTAGAATGTGAAATTAGCATTGGATTTGAGATTAAACTGGATAAAATTGAGATTTCTTAAGTACCTTCTGGCTAAATTAAGAAATATTTCTATCTATGTTTAACATATCAATGGAACACTTCAAATATTTTATGAACATAAGAACGACCATACTGGGTTAGACCAAAGGTCCGTCTAGCCCAGTATCCTGTCTTCCGACAGTGACCAGTGCCAGAGGGAATGAACAGGGAATGAACAGAACAGGAAATCATCAAGTGATCCAATCCCTGTCACCCATTCCCAGCTTCTGGCAAACAGAGGCTAGGGACACCATCCCTGCCCATCCTGGCTAATAGCCATTGACAGACCTATCCTCCATGAATTTATCTAGTTCTGGTGCATTTAGTTTATGGCGCATTCAGTACTTTATTCAAAATAATTACTTCAACAGTCCCAGCATTTACTGAGAAAAATTTCAGTACTTTGCTTTTTCTAACCCAAAAACATGACCATCACAAGAGCAGTTTTTAATTTATCTTAACATTTTGGTCCATTTAAAGCTACAGGGCAAATTCAGTATTTACCTTTAAAAGAAGAAAGTATTTTTTAGGAAATGGTGACGGTGTGTCCTGTAGGTACAGAACAATAGCAGATATTGATTTAATTCTTTAATAGTGGAAAACTGAAATTACGAGAGTACAGACCTTTTAGATAACCTGGCAGCAAAGTTAAATTCCTGCAAAAAGCTTAGTTTAAAAGCGAAACTATAGTATTAAATCGTCCCATTGCTTTTAAAGTTAGATGTTGTATAGGACAGTAATTCTCAGCCAGGGGTTCAGGGCCCCATAGATGGCCTTGAGCAAGTTTCAGCAGGGCCTCGAAGCAGGCCAAACATTAGACTTGGTGGGGCCTAGGGCAGAAAGCCGAAGCCTCACCGCATAGGGCTGAAGCCCAGGTCCCTGAGGCCCGCCATCCGGGGCTGAAGCCTGAACAATGTAGATTCATGGGGGCCCTGTGGCATGGGGCACCAGGCAATTGCCCTGATTGCTACCCCCAACACAGGCCCTGGCTTTTATATGCAGAAAACCGGGTACTGTGGCACAGGTGGGTCATGGAGTTTTTATAGCATGTTGGGGGGGCCTCAAAAACAAAAAGGTTGAGAACCTCTGGTATAGGAGATAACTGCACACCTATTGAATTATTGATTGTTTTTGTAACATAGTGGCAAAGGATTAGTAATGTTTGTTAGTAGCAGATACTATGAAATAATGTAATATGCTCATTATTTTTCTTACAGTAGAGTTTGATATTGTGAATAAGTGTTGTGATATATATCTTTCAGTTATAACTGAATTTTTTAAATCAAATTTTGCCAATAAATTGGGGCATTGGCTAGTCTAGTACTGTAGCCTAGATTCCTTTGAACAATTAGTTATAGTACTTTTAAGGCCTATCTACAGTGAAAAAAAATTGAGGAGTTAACCAAAGGTTTGGAGTTAAAATGCTTTAAACCCTTGTGTGGATACTCTCATTCAGAAGAAAATTGGCTATGCTTTGCTTCAATTTAATCCCCTGTGGAATGAGAGTATCCATGCAGTTGTTTAATGCATTTTAACGTCACACCTTTAGCTGACTTGTCCTAATTTTCTTGAGTGTCTTGTGTGACAGAGCCATCAGGTTGTATATGGTATGACAGAAGCTATAAAGGGTTCAATTAAGTTGTACAGTATTTCTTTAAATTGTATTTATTGCTCTGTAAAGTGCTATAGGAGCAGTGGTGGGAAAAGATTTACCCTTATATGCACTTTGTACTCTGTCAAATTACCTTGTGCATTTTAGAGGACCACCTCTAAACTAGTTCACTCTTCATGACTCATTTTTATTCTTGGCATCTCTGAGATGGCAAAGAATTGGAGCTAATTGTGCTGGTGTGTTTTTTGTGTGCAAAATATATTTACAGAGGAGTTCTGTAATAACTAGGACTTAACAAAGTGGATGTTGGATAAACTAATACAAGTCTCTCGGATATATACTTTTGTGAATTCAGATATATACTTTTGGCTTCTTTCTTGCTGCTGAAATATATTTACATATTTGCTTTAGCCATAGGATTGCTGCTATTCAGTGGCCGACTGCTCTTGTTTCCACTTTATTGGAGATTGAATTAAGTTCATGTGTTAATATGCTAGACATCTTATTGAAATGGTGGGAAACGTTTTGTACCATTATACTGAATAACTTAGTGTCAAATATGATTTCTGTTTTGCCCTGGAATACTTGAGAGTTCAGTAAACTATAACTTTGTTACTGTTTAAGCAAAGCAAATTCAGAATTTTCAGATAACTCTTTTAAATTTACTATTTCTAAGTCCTGAAAAAAAGAACAAACCAAAAAGGTTGAAATTTGAAGGAAGCTCACCTTAATTTTTAAAAAAACAGTTAAATATTGAAAAACGTTAGGTGGTTCTTCGAATGCTTGCTCATGTCGATTCCATTCTAGGTATGTGCGCACCCATTTGCACAGTTGTCGGAGACTTTTGCCTTAGCGGTATCCATAAGTCGGCTGTGGTGCCCTCTGGAGTGCAGCGCTCATGATCCTTCTTACCACCCGCAAGTGGTCAGCGGTTTCCTTTCTTCACTTCATGTATTGCAACTGTAAATAGTTTCGTTTACTGTAGTTAGTTAGTAATTTAGGGTCCTGGCAGGGACTTTGCCCCCGGCAGGGCATGCCCCAGTCTCTGGGTTTTAAGTCCTGCACTGACTGTAATAGGCCTATTCCTGTTAGTGACCCCCATGGCAGCTGTCTGAAGTACTTAGGGCAATCTCATGTAAAAGAAAAGTGTTGCATCTGTAAGAACTTTCATCCTAGGACACAGAAAGAGCGCAACATCCATTTGAGAGCCCTCCTCTTGGAGGCTGCTCTCCAGCTGGCCTCGGAGCTGGCGCAGGGCTTTACCCAGCACTATTCCCCTTCACTAGTGCCCAAAAAGAATTCGAAAAAGTGGGACGCGGCACTGAGCAAGAAGGACCAAGGGGCATCAGGAAAGGACCCTGTTCAGGCTGCCCGTCCACCCCAGAGCCACGTGGGGACACATCCCCTAGGGGACCTCCTACCCCTCCCCAACTCCTTCACACCCCCCAAGGGATCCATCACCAACTCCAGGGAGCAGTAAGGGACCCAGACTTATGGCAGAGTCAATGCCTTCACAGTGCCTAGAGAGTAAAAGACTCTCCCAGCGCAGCCAGCACTGCGTGCTGTGATGGACCTGGCAAAGGCTCCCTACGAGGGCAAGCCATCTGTGAAAGCTTCCCAGAAGGTGAGTGGACGCCGCCGGCCTCTGGAGCCGAGGCAGAGCAATTTGTCGCCGCACCCCTGGTTTCTGCATCAGCATAGGTCGCCTCAGTTCGCTGGCACTGCGCTCCTGGTCTCTGCCCTCTCGTCGAGATTCACCCAGAGGGAGGCATTGGTCACCGTATGATTGGCACTGGTCTTCCTCCCGCCGACTCTTTCCACGATGTCAATCGCCATCATCTAGATCATGGGAACATTCCCGAACACTGTGTTGTTCCCCCTGCTCCCAGCACTGATCCACCTTTTCAAGGGACTGTTCACCCACAGTGACAGTTAGCCTCCAGACTCAGGCGTTGATGGTCCCGCCGTGGTCACTGGAGGCGGGATCCCTCCAGCACGAAGAGGGAGTTCAGCCCCTCGCCAAGACAGCACCGTGGTGACTGGGCTCCTGAGGCTGCGTCCATCTCCGTGATGCTATCCTGGCAGCAGGCCAGTGGCCAGTGGTTATGCCGATGCCCCCTTCACACCAATCGTCAATCCCCGCTTCAGACAAGCATCAGACATCACCGGGCTCGGTACGCAAAGTGCAAATGGACGCTGTGGTGGGTGGAAGGGCCGGTGCCCACCATGAGACCCTCTTCCCCCATGGTGAATGATGCCTAGGCCCTCTCCCAGTCCAGATGAGGCTGTGGTGGGACCCTCTCGTGCTAGCCCACCGGACGATTTTAAGAAGCACCAAGCCCTGCTCCAAAGGATGGCCATAACTTAGGCCTAGAGGTGGAAGAGATGGTGGAGCAATCAGACACTTGATTTAACGTACTTGTGATGGGTTGGGCCCCCCTTCTGGGGTGCCACCTGTTGTGCTGGGGATCCACTGAGCCTGTCCATTCCACCAGCCTGGGCTCCCTCATCCTGTCCTGCTGCACGTACACATACAGGTATGGACATAGAATCTCACAGTCTGCAGTCATAACTGTTGTTCTTTGAGATGTGTTGTTCATGTCCATTCCATTACCCGCCCTCCTATCCCTCTGTTGGAGTTGCCAGCAAGAAGGAACTGAGAGGGCATAGGGCTGGTGGTGCCTGATATACAAATGCATGAGCGCAGCACTCCAGAGTGCGCCACAGCCAACCCTATGGATACTGTTAAGGCAAAAGTCTCTGACAACTGTGCACGTGGCGTGCACACACCTAGAATGGAATGGACATGAGCAACGCATCTCAAAGAACAATAGTTATGAAAGGTAGGTAATAGTTTTTCATACTGCAAGAAATTTTTCTCCTCCAGAATATCTAATGATAGAGAATTTTTAATTGTTATTTCAATTTTTTTAAAAAACAGGAGCATGCAGCGAGCAAGAATTCTATGAACTATAGCTTTTTTGCTGCATCCCTAACTTAATCTGAAATAAAAATTTTCTGCATAGTGAATGATGACAGCTAAATGTTAGCAGGAAAGTAAATTAATGAATCAGCATTGATACTTTAAATCAGCTGTGTGTTGAATCATCAGTTTAAAAGTAGGTTGCTATATTCTGTCTGCAGAAAATCTTCATTTTAGTTCACATAAGAGTGCCAAGTTCTGTTCCTTTGAGATTCCTGATTCATTACTGTAGGTTACGTCTCAGCCACACAACATCCCACTGTGATCCCATTAATATTAAGTAACACTGAAAGTTCATTGGTCCTAAGTGTGTGCTTTAAAGGAGTTTTTATATAGGTGTATATACAACATGAGTGCATATGTGTACACTCCAAATACTATTGTAAAGTCAACTTTTTATGTGTAATTTCCATGTAAGAAACAGGGAGTTTGAAAACAAAAATAATGTTAGATGTTACTAAAGGGTTTGGGCAAGTCTACCCGTTAATTATGATTATGGTTTTGTATTTTTTAAAGAACCCAAAAACCTTTTGGACGTGCTAGCTAGGGAAATTAATATATTTTTGTTGTTTAGTCTTACTTTGTAGCTTCACTTCACATTAAAGTCAGCTAGTAATTTGATCTATGAAGGAAAAATCCTTCGCTTTCTGAAATAATCCAGTCATTCCTCCACCAGTATATGTGAAAAAGGCTGAATCTGTGACAGTCTGTTTTCTTCTTCTTTATAACTTCATTAGTGGAAAGCAACCTATTGTACATTGCTTCAATTCATTAGTTAACCTCGTACGTCCTTGCTTCATAAAAGTTTGTGTCGGTTCCCGAAAATGTCAGCTGAATAGCTGATTGATTGTTTCCTTCTCTTCTTGGATTACTAACACTAAATGCACTTGTAAAGACCTTATTAAGCTGTTCATGATTTTTTTGTTAAGCATTCAGTGTGTCCAGTTAGCTAAAAGACCTGCTTCTTATTGCTGGAATTTCATTACATGTAAGAACATAAGAATGGCCACACTGCATCATACCAATGGTCCATCTAACCCAGTATCCTGTCTCCAAACAATGGCCAGTGCCCATGCTTTAAAGGGAACGAACAGAATAGGCAATAATCAAGTGATCCATCCCCTGTTGTCCCAGCATCTGGCAGTTAGAGGCCTACGGACACCCAGCACATGGGGTTGCATCCCTGTCCATCTTGACTAATAGCAGTTGATGGACCTGTCCTTCATGAACTTATTTAATTCTTTTATTGAATCCAGGTGTAGTTTTGGCCTTCACAACATCTCCTGGCAATGAGTTCCACAAGTTGACTGTGCTTGTGTGAAGAAGTACTTCTTTTTGTTTGTTTCAAACCTGCTGCCTGTTACTTTCATTGTGTGACCCCCTGGTTCTTGTGTTTTGTGAAGGGGGTAAATAACACTTCACTTACTCCACAACATGATTTTGTAGACCTACATCATATTCTCCCCCCTTAGTCATCTTTTTTTTTTTTTCCAGTCTGAATAGTCCCAGTCTTTTAAACTCTCCTTGTATGGAAGCTGTTCCATATACCTATTTTGTTGCCCTTCTCTGTACCTTTTCCATTTCTAATGTATCTTTTTTTTGAGATGGGGTGACCAGAACTGTGTGCAGTATTACAAGTGTAGGCATGCCATGAATTTATATAGTGGCATTAGGATATTTTCTGTATTATTACCTATCTCTTTCCCAAAGGTTCCTAACATTGTTAGCTTTTTTTGACTGCTGCTGTTTTGAGAGAACTAGCCACAAAGGCTCCAGGGTCCCTTTCTGAAAATCCAAGTACACTGTGTCAACTGGACTACCTTTGTCCACATGTTTGTTGACCCCCTCAAAGCATTTTAATAGATTGGTGAGGCATGATTTTCCTTTACAAAAGCCGTGTTGACTCTTCCCCAACAAATCATGTTCTTCTGTGTGTCTGATAATTCTGTTCTTTACTATAATTTCAGCTAGTTTGCCTGATTCTGAAGTTAGGCTTACTGGGCTGTAATTACCAGGGTCACCTCTGGAGACTTTTAAAAAAAAAAATTGGTGTCACGTTAGCTATCCTCTTAGCTATCCTCTAGTCATTTTGTACAGAAGCTGGTTTAAGTGATAGATTACATACCGCAGTTAGTAGTTTTGCAATGTCATAGTTGAGTTCCTTCAGAACTCTTGGGTGAATACCATCTGGTCCGTGTGACTTATTACAGTTTACTTTATCCTAATACCTCCGCAATTGGCACCTCAATCTGGGAGAGATCCTCCGATTTGTCACCTAAAAAGAATGGCTCAGGTATGGGAATTTCCCTCACATCTTCTGCAGTGAAGACCAATGGAGAGAGTTCATTTAGCCTCTCCACAACAATCTTGTCTTCCTTGAGTGCTTGTTTAGCACCTCGATTGTCCAATAGACACACTGATTGGTAGGCTTCCTGCTTGTTATGTACTTAAAAATATTTTTTGCTGTTAATTTTTGAATCTTTTGCTAGTTGATCTTCCAATTATTTTTTGGCCTGCCGAATTATACTTTCAGAATATTCTTCCAACCAACGTTGTTTTGCAGAGCTTCAAAATCTGCTCCTGTTTGCCCTAGTATTTTAGTACAGGCTCCACTTCGAAGAGAATGCAGAGGAGAAAAGGTTCCCTCCCTCCTCTTTCTTCCCCATTTTTTCACTATGATAACCACTAAAAAGAAAACTGGGGTAAAAGATTGGATTCAAGAGTCTGAAATTTGGAAGGTCTGGAAAGGGTTTAGGGAGTAAAAACATTTTTGAAAGTTTATATAGCTGATATAATAAGAATACGTATTTTCTCAGTTGCAAGATGCTAATATTTCAAGGGGGAGAACTATTAGCATGTTAGCTGTAGTGCCCAAACTTTTACAAATTCAAAAGCTTCTACATGAATTATTACCTTGTCTCCTTGGATCGCAGAATCAGTTTTGCGTTGATGTGTGTTTGAAGTGAGACATAATGAGCTATGATGCCACTAATGAATTGCTCAGGTATATGGACTGACTTCAATAATGAACTTTTTAGACAGGAGAATGCAGTGTTTCTTATTAAGGGAACTTAACTTTCTTAAGGGATTGCTTGCTAAGTATGTTTCCCTGTCTTTCATAATTGTTTGTTGGGGTGTTGAACATAAAAATCTGTCAATGGTTTTGAGAGGCTTTTTTCCCTAAACTTAGAACATCTCAAATTAAAAATGTTATAAACTGTATAGTAAAATGAAAGCATAAGGCTGGCCTGAAGATGTGCTGCCATTTGGAGGATCAGTATTCAGGACTAAACTTGATCTCTCATTCATTGTAGGGGGGCAATGGAAGTTTGGTGGAAATCTAGAGGAGTCAGTGCTTTAGCCTAATGTTATGATTATATACATGATGATTATGCTTATTAAGTAGCTCATTAATTTGCTCCAATGTCCTCTGATGTGTAAAATCTATGCAGAACATGGAGATTAAAACTTGAAAAATGTCTGATGTTAGTTTTAATAGGTGCGTAAGTGTTATTGTGAGGATTCACAGAGCTGCAATGTTTGAATATCTTACAAAGCTGTAGTAAACCCTAAGTCATTTAACCCTCTGTCAATCTTTTACAGGAATATAGCTCTAAAAAGTTCTCTTCATGTTTTAGTTCTGGTAATATTAGGCCATACCTAGCTGCATAGGTTAGAGGAAAACCAGCACCATCTAATCACAGATGTTTGTGCTGCCATTATATGCTTTTATTTTGAATTAAGACTCTTCATAATGCTAGAAATAGATTCATTTTGAAGAATTTTGATCTAAATTATGGACAGGGATGAGATGTTGCCAGGGTATTAAATGCTTAGCTTGGACCATGTATCATATCTTATAGGAGTTTCATAAGTGGGGATATTTGGAAGACAGTGACCCATTTTTACTTATAGGGGAGTAGTTTGAGTTCATTTTAGCTATCCATCTCCACACCACATTTGATTTCAAATCTTACTTTAAGGTTTTGGTGAAAGTCTTTTCTTTAATGTTTTGCTGGAATACATCAAGCTGCAACATGTGTATCCATGTTTATGGGTACAAAGGTGTCCTAATTTTCTAAAATAAATAAATGATTGTGCTGTTTTTTATGCAGATTATTCAGGAAAACCATTGGACTTCTTTATAAATGGAGTAGTGATATCAACCTGCAGTGGGTTAGATTTCTGTATATAGGTATTGAGTAGTATTTCCACCTAAAGGGTTTGATCCTCTGTGGTGCAGCCACTTTGTACCCTCAGCTCCAAGAGGTTCTGGCTGCATACTTTTGGTGTATCAAGCCCTGAGAGGATCACTGCAGTGCAGAAGGCATCCTCCAGTAGCATAGAGCAATCATGAAAACTCCTATACTACTCATCATCTCTGATGTTGGCATATTGAGCAGTGCCAGGTGACCCCTTATACTGTGCTGGTCCCTGGGGCCATTAGCAAGCCAGTATAACTTGGAGAACCAACCCAGCACAGAACTGCCCCAGGATCAGGAAAATGCAAACGTTAACTTTATATCATATCACTTCTCCTGCTCCACCAAGCTGTGATATGTAGAGTTTGGACAGATCCTACAATCTGTCCTAATGTGCTCCTGCTTTTTTAAGTATTTTATAGACATTAACTTCCTGGGACGTATCAGTGCCATAAGTTGTTTTGGGACTGATGGGAAAACTGAGGCAGAGTACTTGTGGTTTGTGTAAGTCCACAGAAGAAGTCAGTACCAGCACAGGTATCAGAACTAAGGAGCTCTTGGCCTAGATGCAGACTTTTCCCATTAGGTAGGTCTTTAAGATGACTTAAAAAAAAAAAAAAGTCGGTAAGGAGCCCACCAGTCTGAAATCTGGGCTGCTCCTCCTTGTTACATTGCTTCAGTTACCTTCAACCAATAGCTGGTTGCAATGCGTTTGGCAACCATCAGAGTCCCTCCTGCCTGTGATGTGCATTCTCAATCCCAGTCTGCTAGTTCATGGTCAAATCAAAAATCTTGCTGGAAAGTTTAAGATTAGTGAGAGCTCCAGAGAGAGAGTCCATTCCCTGCCTCAAAACCATGCCAGAGCATCCTAGGTAGTTCTAAAAATGTTATGCTCCTTTGGAAGGGAAGGACATTCTCCTGGTTCTGGAGCAAGTCCTCAGGGTTCACTCTCCTGAATTTGGTCTGGGGAAGATTCTCAAGAAAATAATCACAAAAGAGGCTATTCTAGTCTCAGAAGTAGCTATGTGCCTGCTCCCTTTCCACAAGTACAACAAGGAAATTGTTGGGGAATCCTTGAAAAAGTTGCATGCTTTCCCTGCTTTAGGTCAGTGTACTCTCTTTGTCATCTTCTCAAGAACAGGATCATTGCGATACCTGAAAGATGAGAATTTTTTCAGGAGGCCTTTGATCAAACTCTTGAGGGGCTTCTAGTGGGAAAGAACATTGTGCCAGAGCACAAGAAATCCTCCTTTGCTCATTAGTGTTGTTCAGGCCCTGCTGGGTTCTTTGTTAAATACTGCTACCAGAGATTCTGGAGATCCTGCCAGGCATGAGCCCCTAAGAACAGGTCCAAGTTGGCAGAAACCAGCCAGTAGAGAGTTTTTGATGCCATGGAAGCAAACCTTCCTTTTTCCTCCTTTTTTCTGGGCACTAAGCTGTCTTTTTCTGCTGGCAAAGTAGAGCAGATCAAAAGCACTACCAAGTATTCTTTGATGTTTCACCAGGATGTTTTGTCTGCGTTCCCCCAGATTTTTCCTGTCTCCATATCTTATCAGTCATAAAAGCAGGAAGAAGTGGGGCAGACTGTAATTTTCTGGCTTTCAAAGTTGTTTTGAGTGCTAGAGCGGGAGTGCTTTGAGAAGGTCGACTCTGTTTGCTTTGCTAAAGAGATAGAGGAGATATGTCTAATTTTGGTCCTGATATCCCAAAGGCTGAATTACTTTGTTGCCTACAGAAAATTAAAAGTAGACAAATGATAGCAAGAGTGGAACCTAGAAACTTATTTCTCTCTATCTAAAAGTTGCCTGCCTGCATATACTCATCATATAATTACATTAAAAAATGTTGGGTTGAGCATTTTCAAACCTAATTTTATCCTTTGGCCTTGTTGGCTACCAGAATCTCTCATCTTAACACTTTTCTCCAAAACAAGGCAGTTAACAAGGTAGTTATCTTAGCAGCTCAGATCAGGAAGTCAAATGGATTTAGCACATGCTGGGCATTGTCATCATTCATAGATGTGGTCCCATGGGCTAGAAAATCCACTTGTTCCTTGATTCTGCTTCTTTTGGCTTTGTGGACCCTACTTGAGGGAGAGCTTCAGGCCAAAATCATACTAATTCTGGAAGTCCAGCACTTGTGTTGTGGAAGGACCACTACACATCTCTTCAGAGCGGAGTCTTTCCTCAAGTTCACTGTCAACATAGATGCGAGTCTAGCAGGTTGTTAGCTCTATGTCCTGTCTCAGCCCAAGGATCTTGATCCATCGGAGAGTCAACCCTTGTCCTTTACTCTTCGAGCTGTAGACAGTGAGATTGGTCCTCCTGATCTTCAGGTCACATGTAACAAACCAGGGCTGATTGTTCAGGCAATACAATCCACTAGCAGGGTGACAGGTTAGCATGAAAATCACTTCAGAGATCTCAGGTGGTACTGACCTGGTCAGGTTGTTCAATCTTCCAAAGGACTGGCTGAGCCATAAGTCTCATGTCCCAGGGAAATGGGAACTAAGCCAAAGAGATTCTTGCAAGTATTCAGATAAACTGACATCAAATCTGTTTGTAACTACCCAGAATGTCAAGCTTCTTGGTTTTTCAGTCTCTAGAAAGAGGAAGTGACATGTGATGTACACCTTTGCTATCTCTTAGCAAAAGTCTTTAATTCCATGATTACATACTTGTTTTTTTCCCAATAGGACCCCTGCTACATTCAGTGCGCAGGATGGATGGTCTTCACTGATTGGGTAGCTGTTCAATATTTTATTTTATCCTCATTGTTCAATATGTGGCTCTGTGCCCTATTTAACACACACTTCCAAACTTTGTGCAGAATACAGAATTATTAGTTTCCTTCTGGGCCTTTATGTGATGTTCATCACTGTAGCAACAAAGAGCTTTCACCCTATTACTATTATTATTATTATTTATTATTATCCCCAGTTTACAGATGGGAAGTTGAAGCACAGATATTAAGGTCAAAGTCTTCCAAGTGTCCACTCATTTGGGGTGCCGGGTTTGAGATACCTAATTTTTTGAAGATTTGATTTTTTTTTCAGAGTAGTCTGGTGTTTTATAACATAGACTTCAGTTGTAGTTGAGTGTAACAACACATCTGCAATCCCCAGATATCTCAAGTTAGGCTGCCAGAAAATGGGGAATACAGTGGCCACCTGTGACAAGTTTGGTTTAAGTGACTTGCTCAGCATCACATAGGAACTGTGTGGAAGAGGCAGGGATAAAATCCAGTTCTCCAGGATGGCATGCAGCTGCCTTAACCAGAAATTAAGGCACAAGTTTCTGCAGTCCCTGGCTTCGTTTTCTACACACCTTTCTTCTGCATTAAATGAAGCAGAGGCTCCTACAGACAATAGCCTTCTCATTCAATACATAACCCGTATTCATTCCCACTGCACGCTCTACTCCGTGCACTGAATGAGGCAGGGTCCTATGGAAAATAATAGATAATTATTTAATTATAGACTGTATGATAATGCATACACATAGGGAAGCATATAAAAATTGCAGAGGCATCCTTATTGCCATTTCCTAACTTTGAAGTGCTTGGTTTTGCAAAATTAACATACTGTAACATAGCTTTTTTAATATAATTTTTAAAAAAGCAAACTGAAAAAACAAATACCATCATGATCCCCACATGAACCATCACCGTGGTTGGCAACATTAGATCCACAGTACAGACCCATTACTTGAAGGAGTGACTAAAAGCAGTCAGAGGTTGTCTGACTGGTATGTGGGCCAGTCACTAGGAGAAAAGAGACATTTTGTAAGTAGGCTTCACAAATATTTCCAAACACCAGAGCAATATTAGAACCGGGGAATCTTAGGTTTAGTTTTATGTTCTAGATGTCGGCGTACTCCAGTAGTTACTGAGCCATCTGTCCCTTTCACCTATAGCTCATATTCCCCCTCTCTGCAGCTTTTCTCTATGCTGCCTTTCCCCCCTCTTATCCTTATTCCCCTCTTCTTATGTCTCTGTCTGCTTCTGTTGCATTCACCCTACCCCTACCCCCCATCTGCTCCTTACCTGTCCACATTCCAGTCAAGAACTTCATTCTTCTCCATGCTGCCTGGGTAGCTGCAAGAAGGCATTAAAGAGCACAGGAGAGACTCTCTTCCTGCCTTCTTTCCAGTGGCACAGTGGCCCCCTCAGTTGGAGGATCAGTTTGCAGTTCTGGAGAATACATTGGGGAGATGAAGCATTTTCATTTGTTTGGCACACAACTCTTCGAGCATGGAATATACACAGGGCAGATGGACTCTTAGGAGAATTTTGCTGCCAAACTCTTAACAGTCCTGTACTGAATCTGTGCAAACTTCAGTTTTCAGAGGCTTATTAAACCGAATATGGGTGGATTTTCACAAAGACAACAAAAGGCACCCACAAGTGGCTCCCTTGCCAAATTTCAAATTCCCACTACTAAGTATGGAAGTGCTAGAGCATCTCAATTACATGGTTGTAAGATTATTTTTTTTACATTAGCAAAATATAGAGAAAATAACCTCGTTCTTGTAAATGGCTGAACCACTTTTGCTGAAGCTTAAACAAATAAACAAAAAAGCCTGATATTCCCAAGCATGGAATTTTTGTCCCAAATGGTTAAAAGTTTGACAAAGTTGCAAGCAACTAGCTATAATGAAAAATGTTAGACAACTTCAAGTATCACTATTATCTCTTTCTATAATATACCTGTAGTTTTTATACAGTGGTTAATTTAAGAGTTCTCAGGTTTTTGAGTTCGTGTGCCAAGCTCAAGAAGCTTTGACTGAAGCTCAGATGCTGCTTGTAGGAGAGTGGTCTGTTGGGCAACTAATTAGGAATGGAGCAAACCATAACAAGGTGATGAGGAACAGCAGCCCAGATTCTAGACTGATAGCTTTCTTTGGAGAAAGTCATTTGACTAAGTGAGACCAAAATCTCCCTTTTTCAGAATTGTACCCCACTTCTGAGACAGCTGCGTTCTTGGCCAATACAGTTAAAGTTAAAAAATTACAACATTTCCATATAAGATATTGATGCGTATAAGAGGAAAAACTGAAGGAAAAAGTTCAGGAATGTCCTATTGAGGAAAAGTCATAATATTCTCCCTCACCCTTCACCCTCTAGTCATCTACATGGGATGCTTGATGTTTGTTGTCAGAAGCCCATATGCCATGGCAATAGGTGCTGTGGAAATAATACTCCTGGGGGAATTCTGCACTACTGCGTGTGTGCATAACTAATGAGCCACGCATATTTTTAATTATTTGCGCAGAAAAAAGCTGTCGAAATGTTGCTACAATTCTGCCTTTTGCTCACCAGAGGGTACTGTGGCGCAAGCAGCAGCAGCTCCCAGCACAAAATAATTTCTGCAGTTATACCTTTTGCCCACCAGAGAGTGTGGTGGCGATAGAACCCAGCAGCAGCTCCCAGCCATCTAGGGAAGAGAAAGAGCCTGCCTTCTTTGCAGTGCCTTCTTTGCAGTCAGGCCAGGTCAGGAGACAGGGGCTATGAGGAGACAGACACCGTGGAGTGCTGTGGGATCAGACAGGGGCTCATAAGGGCTAGTGGAGGAGGACTGACTGGGGCAGGGGCTTAATGGGAGTGGCGTCACAGGGCCCCGGGAGGGGGAGGTACAGGGCCACATGGTGATGGGGGAGGGCGTGCAGAGCTACATAGGGACAGAGGGTGGCTGAGGGAGGCACAGAGACACATGGGGACAGGGGGAGGGTTACAGGGACACATAGGGACAGGGGAGTGGCTAGGTGAGGGCACAGAGACATGTGGTGATGGGAGAGGGGGTACAGAGTCACATAGGGACGAGGGTGCAGGGCCACGTGGGGATGGGGGAGTGGGTGTCTGAGTGGGGGTGGAGGGACATATGGACAGAGGATGCAGGAACACGTGGCGACAGGGGCAGATGTGCCTGACTGAATGGGAGAGGCTAGGGGTCAGCTAGGGTCTGTATGGGGGAAGCTCCCTAATAATCCCTCCCTGCTTCTCCCCCCCCCCCAAAAAAAAAAAAAAACCCTGTTCCATACTTTTCCCATCCATACCCAACAATCCTCCAAATTCACACCCAGGCTCCTTCCCAGCGATTTACTTCTCTCTCCATCAGCTCCTCCATTACCCCTGATTCCCTGAACCCTTTGCACTGCTTCTGAGGGGGGCGGGAAATACGGTTCTGTATTGTAGCTTAAATGAATTGTTACTCAGAGTTCTGTAATCATATGCCTAGTAAGGAATCTATTTGTCAAAAAACATTTCCTGAATCTTCTTTGTTGTCTGTATTGTTACAGACATACTTGCTGACAGGTATTTTGAATAAATGACCACAAATAATTAAAACAGTTGTGATTATATTGTGTTACTTTGACAAATAAAATATTCAGAATTTTGCAGAATTTTAAAATATTGTGCGCAGAATTCTTAATTTTTTGGTGCTGAATTCCCCCAGGAGTAAAATTAAGTAATTAATTCTTCAGATTTGTTCATGTTCTTGCTTTGGTTGCTGTGTTTCCAGATCTGTCGTCAGTCATGCAAGGAAAGGTGCAAGAGCTATGTGGGTGCCCACGCAATAGAGTTCAGACTAAATCTGGCGGGCCTTAGGAACATCTGGTAAAATTCTTACACTGCATTGTTATCTTATCCAACAAGTCTACATCAGTTTCTGAAATCACATAATATCCCCAAAGTTGGATGATGACGTGTAAGCTATATATGTTTCTATTACATGTTGCGGATGAGCAGCATGAGCTAATCCCCATACATAACCCTATCATCTTCCCCAGGTGATCAAATCACAAGTCAGCTGAATCCCACTCCAGGAAAACACTAGGAAGGAAGGCTAAAGATGTGAGTGCATAGTCTACTAAAGAGTTGGATGTACAACTCGAAGCAAACTGAGTACCACTTGCCAGCCAACCAGACAACTGCTTTCAAGCACCTGGCAGTGAAAACTGATATGTTGGTTCCAGGGTAGAAGGGATGGATATGTTAGTAGGAGCTCCATCAGCATTAAGGGTTCTACAGAATGAGTTGTCAACCTTGGTTGTCATGCCTACCTTTCTTTCTTTATGGCCAGATGGGAAGGAGGTTCTGCAATTCTTTTTTGTTGTAACATGAAGTCAGAGTGTAGAAAATATCAAAAACCATTGCTCCAGAGGATGACAAGCAATTGGTACTGAGTAAAGGGGGAATTTCATGCTCAATGAAGAAAAACAAAACTTAGACATAGGAGTTCTGGGCTCACCTGAATACCCTTTTGCTCTGTTTTTAAGAACCAGAGGCGAAACTCTAACTAGCCCCATTCCAGACATAGATTGCTAATCAGTCGAGTGCCTGCCAACACACAGCCTTCAATGCAGGTCACCTGGTGAGGCCCTTCATTCACTGCACCCAGCTTGCTCATCCAGAAAGCCAAGAGGAAAAGATTTCCTTAGAATACCAATCATTCAGCAATGGAGCAAGCTTAGCGCATGGGCCTGTAGGAGTCCCAAGTGATGAGGAACCTTTTGTCCCATGTGGAGCAATGATTCCTAGCTAAATGTTGATAGAGCTACAGAGCGGGGTCTAAGGTTTCCTGCAAGAAAAAAGGGAAAGGCCAAAGAGTGAAAGTTGGAATGTGAGAGTGCCTGCTCACCCATAGCCAGAATGAACTGCCCATTTATGTATTTGAAGAACTGGCCATACATTATCCAGTTCCGTTGATTACCTGAAATGTAGAAATGTGCTGGTATCTTTCCCTCTCATATGTCCTTCTTATATTATTGATGGTTCCCCAGGCTTCTTATCCCCATGTGTCCTTGCCCAGCTAGTACAAGTCCCCCCACCATTTCATCATCCACTCAGTCTTCCCCTACAAGCTTTCAGTCATCCTGCCCTGTTTACCCCCAGCTGGTTCTTAGTCTCCCTACTAGTGGTCCTCAACCAATTTTAGTCCCCCCATCCCAGCTACTCATTTGATTTGTCTTCCCTGTCTCGCAGTCTATCTACTGGAGGTAATTATATGGCCCTCCTCAGTATTGTGTGTGAGATTGTATTTACCCTCACAACACCCTTGTGAGGTAGGGAAGTACTATTATCTCCATTTTACTCAGTCCCAGTTTCTCTCCCTTCCAGATAGACTCCAGACCTAGCCTATACCCTCTACCTTGCCCCCAGGCTCCTTGTCCCAATCTGTTCCGCCTTCTTCCCATATCAGGCTCTTGGCCTTTCTGTATTCAAGTCAGGTGACTTCCTTCTCAGTGCTTCCTGGGTGCAGTGGAGTGAACATCAAGAGCACAGGAGAGAGTCTCCCTATTCTCACTTGCCATGCCTGGCCTCACCCTAGCCTGCAGCAGTTGCAATGAAAGCCCTTCTCATCCCCTGCAGCCCTGGACCAGAGCATGCTCATTGTAGATGGAATCTTTGGATAATTTAGCTATATTGTAACAAGGTCTGCTGAGCACGTGCATCTGAGATTTTTCAGGGGCTTGTAGCTTGTCCAAAATTGAGTGGATTTTTATGAGGATGCAAAATATACATCTCTCACACAAAGATTGTCACCTTGGGAAATTTCAGATCCCTGTTCCAAAACATGGGAATGCTAGTGTTTCTCAAAGAAAAGGTCGCCTTTTTTTTTTTTTTTAACATTGGCAAAACCAATGTCCCCCCACCGTCCCGTCCCCCCATTTCATTCTTGGAAATGGCTGACCATTTTAGCTGAAACATTAAAAAAAAAAATCAGCCTTAAGCAGACACCTGGCATAGAAAATTTCAACCCAGGTGCTTAAAGATTGGCAAAGTTATAAGCAATTAAAAACAGAGTTTTACAGTAGGACGTTCGGGGCCATTTTAGCAGGTAGTGCTACCAGCTCTGCCTATAATTCCACAGTAGCTACAGTAATACAGTTTGTGAGAGTAATCCAGTAAATGGCATGATGGGGTGATTTTCTCACCTGGCTTGTCTCCCTATATAACCCTTAATCACAAGAGGTTAAGAATCTTCTGAAGTATAAGCTCTTGGGACATCTTCCTATTCCCTAACCATAATGTTGACTTGGCTGGTGACCTCTATCTGTCCCATCTAGTTTCATCCTACTTGCTGTTCTGGGCACTGATTCCATGCTAAGCTTCAACTCTGTGTCATACAGGCTCCTGCCACCATATTATCGCAGCTGAAATGGTATCATCAAGCAGATATAGCTTTTCTGCACTGGGCTAGACCTGCCCTTTGCCTTACAGGGTGGGGTCCCCTGATCTTATGTGCACTTTCTCTTCACCTACCCTCAGTCAGCCAACTGTCCAAAATAAAATCAGGGAGAAGGCTCTGGAATGACCTCCTTTACCCTGTTGGTGGCTAGGGAAGTGATAATAGTTGTAGATAGTAGTTGGCTAAAAACCAAGCTGGGGTCCTGAAAGCCAGGATGGTCTGGGAAGTTGGGAAGGAGTTTGGGAGAAGATGGGTGTGGAAGGTAAGATTATATCTATTTGATGGCAGTTAATGCTCCTCTGTTGCAGGGGAACTTAGAGCAAACACTTTGGGCCTTGCAGCCAACAGTCTTTCCACCCGTGGTGAGTGCTTTTTGCAGAATGACCCACCTGGTTCCATCTGGGACAAGGGTGGGGGGCGGCTAAGCAACTCAGAGAGGCCCTGGAGACGGCAGAGCTAGGGTAGGACTGCACTGAGTCTCTTGGTATCAAGCAGTATTGTACATCGGGCAGAAAACAGGCTTGACTCCTGCAAAGTGCCTGCTCTTGGGGCAACCAGGAACCATTAGAGAGGCCTGCAAGCCTTGTGACAACAGTGACCACTAATCAGGAGGGGACAGCCACAACATTGCCAGTGCAACCTTCCCTGACCTGGAGTCCTGGAGATCCGCGGGCCAATAGTGAAGGTGACATTCCAGGAAGTTCTGAAGTCATATGAAGATTGGCAGATGCCCTGACTGCCTCCTCTTCAGCTCCTCAGTATACTGCATACTGCTAGGTAGTGGGAAATCAACAGAGCCATGGCTCCCTATGTTCTTACCTGCTTCTCTTGCCAGATGACCTGAACAGTTTCTTCCTTAATATCGTCATGTTCTTGCTTTGTCTTAGTGATTGTATCAAAGAAAGCTGAGGATATGGGGTGCTGCACTTAGGCTATGTCTACACTATGGACTTTACCACTCTCCAGCTGACATAGTGCTGTCCACACTGGTGCTTTTGTCGGTGAAACTTCTGTCAGTCAAGGGTTTGTTTTTTCCACCATGTCTAACAAAAGTTTTGCTGACAAAAGTGCAAGTGTAGACAAAGCCTCAGTCTGCCATTTTTAAGGAGTCAGTCTTGTAGATCACTTTTCCTGTAGCAGCGGGAGAGTGAGTGCATGGAGTAAAGTTAGTAAATTCTATTAGAAGAATGATGGTCACGAGAGCATCTAAAATGGTAATATATTAATAACGCTAATCTGGATTTTTCAGTATGTTATGCAGTTTCAGAATCCTATATGTGCACTTGCATGACTTAAAATACTTTTGGTAATTGCAGGTTGTAAGCTCAACAAATGGAGAATTGAACACAGATGACCCAACTGCAGGCCGTTCGAACGCTCCTATCACAGCCCCTACAGAAGTAGAAGTAATGGATGAAACAAAGTATGTATTGTTCTTATCTGTTAAGATTTAAAAGCCAGTGTTTTGATCCACAGTACTGAGCTAATCACTATTTCATTTACCTAGTTACTTATTAAAAGAACCTTGCACACTTGTACTAGGAAGTGGCAAAATACTTCAATATTTGTGAGCTTTAATTATGTGGGCGGCAAATAATTAAATAATAGAATATCTGTTATCCTTAATGTTGACTCCATTAGTTAAAGTTAACATAACACAAATTTCACTATACAGTAGTGAAATCCATACTTGATTTTGACATGTTAGCTAACAGCTTGGTAAGAAATTTTACTGTCTTTTTAAAGCACTATACTGAATACAAGACTCGTGAAGAATTGTAGAACTTTTGTATGGTGTTCTGATTCTCTTTTTTCCCTTATTTTTTTTGTGCATAGCTGCCAGAAAGTGTTGAACATGTGGTGAGTTCCAAAGTGTAGGCAGGCAGAAATAGCTCCATTGGCTTTGTTCTCATTGCGTGGCTTAAAACTTTATGGGGGAAAAAAGGCCTTAAAATGGCAATTACAATTGGAAAACCTATGCAAAAGGATTTGAAGTACATAGTACCATTAGACAGCCTGTCTTGGAGGCAGGAAGAAATACCAGCATGTTAAGGAGCTGTTTTGCCTGCTTCAACTCTTGTTTGTTTCAAGTGGTGTAGTCTGTGTGTATTTTTTCTAATACTTTTAAGTGGACAGTGCAATATCAATGTTTTTTATATATTATTTGCTATGCTATTTTAGTGGAAAAACATTGATGTTTTCAGATGTTTCATATTCAGGTAACAATTTAATATCTAGAAAATAACTAATTTATCTGAACTGGCACTAAATACTAGAAGATATTTGAACTTCACATTTTTTTAAACATAGTACTTACTAAATTATTAGTCATTGACAACTTGCTAACTAATTACAAAAATTTAACTGCCGAGTACATAAATCACAGTGAAAGGGAAAAGTATTTGTTGATGTATAGTATGTGGGAATTAAATACACCCATTTGAATAGTGCAACTTGTAATAAAGACTAATACAGATTTTCCTTGATTATTAGAAAATAAATAAGGAGTTTTAACTGACACTTTTATATTGCTTTCGAGAACATGATTTCACAACGGTGTGTCCAGTTGGTCATCAGATGGAGACACTCATGCATGAAGGTTGTGGTACATTATTACTAGTGATAAGGGTAGTGTTACAGTAGTGCCCAGAGGTCAGACACAGTTGCACTGGGGCCCCATTGTGTTAGGATCTCTAGAAAGAGATATAGTAGTCCCTTCCCCAAAGAGTTGATACTCGCATGTGTTTCTTCTTTGATGTTAGGACTACCCAAAACATTAGTATTATTGAGATGGGAGATCTTAGGGGGAAGTAGGCCACTTGTAAAGCCTTACAATAAATCTCAACTCAAAACATTTCTTGGATTATACTTGCAGTGGAAAAATCTTTTTTGAAAGTCCATCAGTATATTCTAAGATGACTCACTGTATAAATAAATCTGCCTTAGAATATTATTCTTAATGGTATGTAGTAGTATTTAATCACTGCTATGACCTCGTTTCACCAAAGCACTTTTAAAGACCATAGCGCAGTGATTCTCAAATTTTTTTACTGGTGACCCCTTTCAGATAGCAAGCCTCTTGAGTCCAACCCCCCTAATAAATTAAAAACACTTTTTTTTATATATTTAACATCATTATAAATGCTGGACGCAAAGCGGGGTTTGAGGTGGAGGCTGACAGCTCGTGACCCCCTGAGGGGTCCCGACCCCCAGTTTGAGAACCCCTGCCATAGGTAACTTTAGATTATTTCTGATGTTACTGATTTTCAGGGCAGCTACTTAAAGTTCATTATGTAATTTACAAAACACTACTTGCCTCAATAGTCTACATACTAGATGATTTGTAGATTTGGCTTGACTTATACTAAAGCTGTTGCCAGGTGCTCATGTCTGGAAAAATGATGAAGAATAAGGCCAAAATTTTCAAATGTAGAAGCTTAGAGTTAGACAATTAAATCCATATTCAGGCACCTAAAAAAATGAAGTCCAGGCAGTTTTAAGAGATGCTCAGAAACTGCTGCTTCCTTTGATTTGTATAGCATTTATCTTCAGCATCTCTGGAAAAGATCACTTATTTAGCTGCCTATCTTTGAATATTTTGGCCTAATTTTTTTTATTGCATCTCATATACTAAACAAATAAATCTTAACCTATCTCTTTGTCTGACTCCAATTAATCTTTGTGACACATGGGAATCTCACTTTCCCAGAGAGGACAACTGTTTTATTGCCAACGGAATCTAAACTACACCTTCTGCTTCACCATCCTTTTAGAACTGGTTTTATGTTTTCTTAGTAATTAAAGGCAAAAAAAGCTGCTGCAAGCAGTAATATACTAGGTGTATGCATTAGGGATTCTTTGAGGTATTATTAAGTGCTTTATAACTATATATTGCAAGAATCTCAATCAACTATAAAAATAAAATAAAACCTAGTTTATATGGTGTTGTGAGGATTACTTAATGTTCAGACAGCAATGTAAAATGTAAGTACATCTATATTTTTCATATCGGTACTAAGGACAGACATTATATGTAACCTTTTTTTTTTAAGGAAACTTGGTCTTTTGTCAAGAAACTAGTTACGTTTTGTTCCTTTGCCTAGTCTTTTCTCCCTCTGAAAATATGAACAAAGTTAAAGCTTTCCAGAAATTTTCATTTGTAATATTTTCCCATATTCCAGGAGCATGAATTTAGTATTTGCCCAAAATGTCATTAGTCTCACAGTTTACTTCCACAATTTATTTTCGGTTTCAGGGATTTTTTTAGATTGCAGAAAAATTGCTCTCACAGCTAGCTGCCAGTGATTTATGGACGCAAGCATAGTTTAGCCAGTTGTAGATATACCACTTCTGTTGACCTTATGAATCTTGTAGCTTGTTTTCCTGTAAACATCCGATTGCCAGCCAAGGGGCACTTTATAATTGCCAGTCCAACAGTATTGTTACTGTGCTTTCTGTGTGTGTGTGTGTGTGTGTGCAAAAAATATACAAATATACTTTGATATCACAAAAGTACTGTGATTGTGTTGGTCATATATTTAAAAGCAGCCCAGTATTTACACTCAGCCTAATTTTTAAAAATGAAATACTCTAATTTTAAAGGTTTCAGAGTAACAGCCGTGTTAGTCTGTATTCGCAAAAAGAAAAGGAGTACTTGTGGCACCTTAGAGACTAACCAATTTATTTGAGCATAAGCTTTCGTGAGCTACAGCTCACTTCAGCTTATGCTCAAATAAATTGGTTAGTCTCTAAGGTGCCACAAGTACTCCTTTTCTAATTTTAAATTAAATAAAAAGAACAGAAGTACTTGTGGCACCTTAGAGACGAACAAATTTATTAGAGCATAAGCTTTTGTGGGCTACAGCCCACTTCATCGGATGCATAGACTGGAACATATAGTAAGAAGATATATACACATACATACATACAGATAAGTTGGAAGTTGCCATACAAACTGTGAGAGGCTAATTAGTTAAGATGAGCTATTATCATCAGGAGGAAAAAACTTTTGTAGAGATAATCAAGATGGCCCATTTAGACAGTTGACAAGAAGGTGTGAGGATACTTAACATAGGGAAATAGATTCAATATGTGTAATGACCCAGCCACTCCCAGTCTCTATTCAAGCCCAAGTTATTGGTACCATTAATGGTATTTCCCTCAGTTAAGTATCCTCACACCTTCTTGTCAACTGTCTAAATGGGCCATCTTGATTATCACTATAAAAGTTTTTTTCTCCTGCTGATATTCGCTCATCTTAACTAATTCTATACATCCAATGAAATGGGCTGTAGCCCAAGAAAGCTTATGCTCTAATAAATTTGTTAGTCTCTAAGGTGCCACAAGAACTCCTGTTCTTTTTGCTGATACAGACTAGCACGGCTGCTACTCTGGAACCTTTAAATTAAATGTTTTCTATTTCTTTATGACTATTTAATTATTTTATGGTGCTTAAGTTTGCGTGATGTTTTATAGCTTTAGGACCAAGTTCCTATCCCAAAGAATTCACAAACAAATTTTAAGAGTTAGGAATTTTGTCATTGTTTTTTCTGTGGAAAATACAGTTTCCACAAAATCAAAATTTTCTGCAGGGAAAATTAAATTTTGGCAAAAGTAACAATAAAAATATTTTGTTTTGGCTCAGGTTGTCTTGAATGGAAATACTTTGATTTGTGGAACCAAATCAAAACATTTCATTTCAGCTCAGTTCAACACTGAATTGCATCTGCCTAAGCTGTTGCAGTGCTTTATGGGAGTTTGTGTTTCAGATGCTTCATGTGTCCATTGTGGGTTGGGCTCCTTAACTAAGTTACATATCCCATGAAGCAGCACAGTCTGTCCTCTGGTTGAATCACTATTGCACCTTCACAGAAGATGTATTCTGGCCAGGGAGCCTGGCTAATAGGGAAGACTGGGGACATGAGGACCCCGAACTACAACTCCTGTGAAGCACTGCAGCAGCTCAGACAAATGCAGTTCAGAGCCAAACTAAGCACAAACTCAGTGTTCTGATGCTCGAACGGCAGTGTTCCATGTTGATCAAGATGTTCCAACATTTTGAAATCAGATTTTTTTGCAACATTTTATTCTGTGAAAATTTCAATATTTTAACTTTTGTTCTGATTCAGGTCAAATTTAAAATGTTGAAATATAAACTTCTTGGAGTGATTGCTCATGTCCATTGCATTGTGGTGTGTGGGCTTGCCACATGCAGCAGTCCCGGAAGTTTTTCCCTCAGTGGTATCCGTAGGGGACCAGCTCTGGCTCCCTCTGGAGTGGCGCGCATATGCACTGGTATAAGGGGCACCGACAGCTCCCCCTCCCTCAGTTATTTCTTACCACCAGTGATGGTGCTGGAACGTCTCTTTGCCTTGGCATGCTTTCCTTCTCAACTGTGCCTAGTTGTGAATCTCTTGTATATAGTTCTTATAAAGTTTGTATAGTTTATTATTTCCCTTAGTGCATAAGTTAGAAATAGTTAGTTAGTACCCTATGGGACTTAGCCTACGGACAGGGCATGCCCTGATCCACGGGCTTCAAGCCTTGTGACCACTACAGAAAACCTATGGCAGTCAGTGATCCCTACCGAAGCTGTCTGAGGTGTTTGGGGGAGACCCACATACGTGACAAGTGTTGCATTTGTAAAAGTTTCAAGCCGCGAATCAGAAAGGAGCAGGACATTCGAATTAGAGCGCTCCTTAGGGAGTCGGCCCTTGCACTAGCCTCAGAGCTGGCTAGATCGGACTCTGCTCCAAGCACTACAGCATTGGTGCGGAGTTCACCGCCAGCATCAGCCTCCAACTGGCACCAATCCCCATCCCTGGTACTGGTTAAAAAGCAAAGAAAGGCAGGGAGAGGGCGTTCTTCTATGTCCCATAAAGGGAAGGAGAGGGCTGGAGGAGAGCAAAGACCCACGCGGGGCAGCGCCTCCCCTCCAGCTGGTGGCCAGACTCCAGCACCTGTTGAGTTGTCGAGCCCTTTTTGAGATCTGCCTGCCACCCTGGGAAGCGGCAGAGGTACTTGGCACCTGATGATGCCGTCCGCGCCGGAGGCTTTTCAGCACCCCTACTTTTTTCCAACCACTTGTCTTCCTTCCTCTCTGCCTGGGCCTCTATAACATCAGATTAGTGGGTCCTCAGCACAGCAGCAGGGGGGTATACCCTCCAGTTTATTTCTATTGCCCCCTCCCCCATCCCTCTTCAGGGACCCTTCTTGTGAGCATCTGCTCGCTCATTAGGTGCAGTGCCTTCTGCGGGTAGGAGACGTGGACAAAGTCCCTCTGCACTTGAGGGGGAAAGGGTTTGAATCCCGCTATGTTTTTATCCCAAAGGCCAAGCCTCATCGTCAAGCTGCGGAGCCTCAACAAGTATCTCAAGAAGTTGAAGATCTGCATGGTCTCCCTGGAGCCAGGAGACTGGTACTCCGCCCTCGACCTGAAAGATGCTTACTTTCACATATTTCACGGACACAGATGGTTCCTAAGTTTCATCATTGGGACCTCCCACTACCAATTCGCAGACTCCCTTTTAGCCTAGCAACGGTGACAAGGGAGTTTACGAAGTGCATGTCGGTGGTGGTGGCCTACCTCAGATGTCAGGGTATCCAGATCTACCTGTACGTCGATGACTGGCTTATCAAGGGCCGATCCAGGGCCAGTGTAGCGTTGAGACATTGCCAGCCACTTGTCAAGCTCTAGGCCTGTTGATAAATGAATGAAAATCAACATTGGTCCCGGTCCAAAGGATATAGTTTATCAGAGTGGTACTCAACTTTACCCGAGATAGAGCATTCCTGTAAGAGGCCAGATTCAGGGCAATGTCAGATCTGATTGCCAGCATCACTGCCCATCTGCTCACCACTGCCTGGGTCTGTCTCAGATTATGGGGCACATGGTGGCATGCAAGTACGTTGTCTGGCATGCAAGACTCAGCCTGCTTCCCCTCCCAGATGTGGGAATGTCACAGTTAAATTAAAGGGTGGAAGAGATAAGGAGTTAACACGTTTTGCAAGAATCCATTCAAGGTAAAATGTGCACTTAACAGCTCTACAGTCATAGGACAAAGAAGGGTTAGTGGGTTATAGATTTTTGTAGTGAGCCATAAATCCAGTGTCTTTATTCGATCTGTGATTTTTGGTGTCTAGCAGAGTTATGAATTTAAGTTCCCAGGCTCGTCTTTTGCTGGGTTTGTGCAAGTTTCCTTTGAGGATGAAGACAGAGGATTTGAAAAGTGTGTAACTATGGGTGATATGATATTTTTTTTGTCGTTTATTATTTTCTGTGTGAGTTCTTTTAAGAGCGTAGTGATTGTCTGTTTTCACCCATGTAGCTGTTGGGGCATTTGGTGCACTGGATGAAGTACACCACGTGTTGTGATAGGCATGCGTAGGACCCATGGATCTTGAAAGATGTGTTGTGGTATTGACCATCATATCAGTGAAGATACGTCCGCAGGTTTTGCTTTGCATCTGGTGTTATGGGAGAGGCTGTATTGCTTTGAGTTGGTGTCCTGGTCTGTGGGGAACTTGCTTCTGCTGATGAACTGGAAGATGCGGAGAGGCTTGAAGGCCAGAAGAGAGGTTTCAGGAAAGATTTCTTTCAGGTTATGGTCCCCTTAAAATATGGGTTGTAACTGTTTAGTGATAACCTGTAAACGTTCCAGTATGGAATGGTAGGTGACAACTAGGGGTGTACAGTCAAAGGTTTTTTTCCCTGTATTGAAGTAGGTTCTCTTGTGGTATATGGGTTGCCCGTTCTGACGCAATCTACTTCTTGGTGGAGTATCATTGAGTGAAGGTGGTTTTAGGTCTGTTAAAGTGTATATTAAGGTATAAATTTAGCTCTATGTTAAATCTTGCCATAAGAGCTTTTATGTTGGGAGATTTTAAAATAGATGTCTACATTTTCTTACATAAATTTAGATATATTTAAATGACATTTATTAAAATTAGAGGCTTTGAGAGTTCCAACACTTCAGATGTTAATGTATATTTGTAATGTCAGAGCTTCCAAGGCAGTTTAATGATTTTGAATGTATATTTATGTTCCTCCAACAAAAAACTTTATTAATACATATTAAAATTCAAGGATTTATTTCCCCTTACCAATAGCTTTATGACTTCAGCATTTTATAGAGAAATCCTCTTAATTGGGATACCCTGTTAGAATTAAGATCAATATCCATTAATAGAAGAGATCTTTGAAATAGTAATACTTCAAAGTTCATGAGGTTCATGGAGTTGATGGGAGATACTGTCTGGATTGGTTAAGGATGGAATTTTTCTGCATGCCCAGTGCCAGTTGCATTGGCAGTTGTGCAAAGTCCACATGTAGTTGGCATGGAAGGAGCAAACTAATAAGAGCAGGAACTAGTAAAGCAGTACACGCATAATGTATAGATCACAACTAAGGAAAGACTGAAACCCGATAGGGAAGGAAGCATGCAGAACCAACGTCCCTAGATCAGAGCACATTAACAAACTGTTAATGTGCTTCAGCATGGTCCACACGGACAGTTAGTCCATGGCAGGCTAGTGTGGGGTAGATACATGCCTCAGTTTGCCACAAACTAAATGTTTGTGTAGACAAGCCCTAAGTGAATCTATAATACAAGGTGAAATCCTTCTGAGAGCTGGAAACATAATAAATGGAGGCAGGAGCCCAAGTGGCATATCACCAGAACCCTAAGATTAAATGTCCTGGTATTATGCCACGTGTTTTGTCAAACAGTGCATTGATGAGTGATTGTGCCATGCCTCCAAAGGTGTGATAGCTAGTAGTGAATGGTGAATGAAAGCTTGCAAAGGGATTCAGTGAATGAGGAGTTGGCAGTGAACCAATTTCTGCAGATGTGGTTTCAGGTTCAGAACCTAAGCATAAACTGTAGTGGTCATAGCTTGGCCATTCGTACATGGATGACCAAAAAAAATCTAAGGATTTATGGACAGATTTTAGGTGCATTTGTTACTCTTCAATATCTGCTATGTTCTATTTTTTCATAAGGACTATATAAATAACATTATATTGCTGGTACCTATATCTTGAAAATAATTCTTTAATCTATATAGATTCTTCTGTGGTCTTCTAATTGTGGGTTTCCTCATTATTAATAACTAATGTTTTTTTCTACTGAAAGTCACATAACTCTGACCATCCTTGGTCTGAGTCTGTCCCCCAGTTCTGTTTGTGATTGAGCTACAGATTGCCCTTTGATAATATTTTGAGAGAGCGATTCTCCCTCCCTCCTCTCACTATGGATGGATTCCTCATCTCTCTTGGAACACTAATGACCCTTATTTTTTCTCCCTTTCAAAATCCACATCTCAACCAAGCAGGCAGGATTCCTTCTGGAACATAACTAATGCTGATGCTTGATGAGCTGAAGGACTGCTGAGATACTGAAAGCACACCGATCCTCTTCACTGCAGTAGCTGTAGAATGTCACTTCCACAGCACTTCTCACCTCGAGAAGGAGAGGCTATGGATAGCAATCCTTACCTAGTGTGCAGCACAGTACTATAGAGCACTACCAACAAATCACAGAATCTGTCCTGGGCCAGCTATCCTATATTCTAAAATAAAGTTTGCCCCATTCACTTCTGAAATTATAATAAATAAAAAAGATAATATGGATATTTTCTCCATTGTTCATTTTAACCTTAGAGCAGATCTCCAGGAAGTCTCAGCAGGTTTTATCTTGGAGTTTTAGAGAGAGGGCTAAATTCCTTTATGCTAACATAGCAAGGAAAATGCCACAAGTGTCGTTTCTTCCAACTGTCTGTTCCTTCGGTCCTCTTTTTGTTGTCTTCTCCCAGTATTTTTTCTCTTGTTTAGTCTTTGATTTTTAAAAACACATCTCCTTTCTTCTGTGTCTTGTGTTTCTCCTTTTTTTTTATTTTCCCTCATTTTTTTCATTCATCTGTATTTGTTTGCTCTTCTCATACTCCTATCCCCTTTGCTCCTACCTGACTCTCCACTCTGTCAGTACATTGCAATTGACAAATTTTTGTCAGCTTCACATTTTCCCTCAGTATATAAGGAAGCAGACGAAAGGATACCAGTATACTGTACCAGTCTACTTTGAGTTCAGATTCTAGCTTCGTTGATGTTTCTTCACGGCACTGAATCAGAATCTGAATTTTAAAATTATTGTTAAACATTGGTTTGGTTTGAGACATTTCAAAAAAACCCAACAAATCCTTTCCCAAACTCTGAGTGCTTAAAGGGTGCCTTTTAAATTATGTTGGGCAGCAACAGCAATATTAGTGAATTTTAGTGTAGTGGTCAGTATTCTAAATAAATATTTAAAATACATTTACACTCCTGTTTGTCATACTAGCACTTAATGAAAAGTAATACACGGGAGATCAAAACACTTTTATTTCCAAAAATACACCTTTCATCCTCCATACATAATGCTTTATTATAACTCTCAAACTAACACGACTGTTCTGTCTTGGCATGAAACTATAATGGTCACTTTTATTTGTAACTCTCTTGTCTATTATATAACTTATTTGACTGTCTCCAAAGAAAGGGTGAAAAGAGTTAGAAATAATTCTGCTGTAATTTTGGCTTCAGTAATATATCAGGGTATGTCTTCACTACGCTCCGGATCGGTGGGCAGCGATCTACTAGCGGGGTTCGATTTATCGCGTCTAGTCTAGACATGATAAATCGACCCCCGAGCACTCTCCCGTCAACTCCTGTACTCCAGCTCGGCGAGAAGCGCAGGCAGAGTCGACGGGGAGTGGCAGCAGTCGACTCACCGCAGTGAAGACACCACGCAGTGAATAACGTAGCTGAAGTCGACGTACTTAGATTGATTTCCCTCTCACCCCCCGGGCAGTCACCCTCAGTCACCCTCAATGGAGATTAATATGTACCTTGCAGTAGTATATAACTTTATAAGAGTTTTAACTGCATATTTTAAATTAAACAAGTATGGCATTAGATATGATTTATTTTTGTGCTTCCTTTTTTTTGTTAAATCTCGTATTTCCTGTCACACTTGCAGGTGCTGTTGTTTTTTCAAGCGAAGGAAAAGGAAAACCATTCAACGCCACAAATGACTCTGGAAGCAGGCAGAACATGGGGAATTACTTTCTTGTTCATCTGCTGTCTTGTGATTAAAAAAAAAAAAAAAATCATTTCTGTAATGACCACAAATTATTTTCAAAGACTCCATCTTAAACAGAAATGTCATGCCTCCATGCTTTGGTTTGGTTGTCCTTCATTTGTATTTTATTTTTCATCCATCTCTTCTGGAAGCTTTAAAGTTTTATGAAACGTGAGTGCTTCTTTGACCATCAGTAAATGGACTAGTGAAATGGTACAAATGAACACTGCTCTATCTTCAGCAAAACTAAACTTCAAAAGCATTTCTTCTGTCCTAGAAAGCAATTAGCAGTATCTTAGCTGAAGATCAGATATGTCATAAATCTGGTTTTTGATGATTTCTATAGCAGCATGTTGAAAGCAGTCTTTTCAAGTGAATGAAAAAGAAAAGTATAGTTGCCCAAGCATTTAAAAATAATAAAAAGTCTTACCTTAAGATTTCTTATTGTCTGTGACATCTGCATTGATTGTTCAGTATTACTGATGGTACTGCAGTCCCAAACTGTATTGTATTAGCATTAAATCCTCTCCATGATATCATGGTACAGTCACTAACTGGAGATACTGAGGAAGAAGCTAGATGGATTCAGCTAATGGCAATGGTCTATGCTGTAATTGCTAATGAACAAAAAGATATCATCAGTCAACTCTGAGTTTGAAAATGTGCTTTTGTTGTGGCTCTAATGGAGTTGCAGTATAGTAGAAATGGCAGCAATGCTTGTACAAAAATACAAATGTTTGTATAATATAAGTTGTGCTTCTGGTTACATTAGACAAGAAGATGAAATACCTTCAAAAGAGAAGATATTTAAGGGTTATAAAATACACTAAGAAGAATTAAATGTGAATCTGCTTAAAGTGGAATGGGAATTAAAGCCTACAATTCCCATTCAGGCTACTGCTGAATGACAACATCCTCCTTAAACTGAAAATTTGGATGTGCCATGTAACTGTTAGATCTTGTTGGTAAATTATTTTACTCATTGATTTTTTTTTTTTTTTTTTTTTAAAGGGCAATGGAAATGGGTTGAACTTATATGCCTTCTCTGTGTACTAGACTGTAGTACCTAAAACTTCGCTGTGGTTTTCTGGAACCTTCTTAAATTTCTGTGTAATATTGCAACTGATGTAAGATATTAGGGAAAGGATGGTTCAGGTACTTTTCCCCGACAGTCCTTTGAAGTGCCTGCAATATCTATAAACCAGCTGTTCTGTAGAAAAGGCAGCCCATTCCATTTTTTCAAGTCTGCTTCATTTAAAGCCATAATGACAGAGGTATGCTTTTGTCATATTTAGCTGCAAGTACTTGGAGAGATGGAATAAAAGGACGGAAGTGGCTAGACAGACTTGTTGACCAAAACTCAGATTAATTCTTACAATTTTTAAAAAAGCCTTCTAGAGCTAACTTATTTTTTTTTTCTGCCAACATATGCCTTCTGGCATACCTATTTATTTTTAAATCTGTTTTGTGGTAACATTCAAAATGTGTATTAAAATAGATAAATGCACACCTTTGAATTCATTATTGCATTTATGGGAATTTTAGTTGTTTTTTATAATTTATTTTTTCTTAACTGCCAAAACTGCAGTGCATTGTTTTGATGAATTATGTGCTCACATGAACACAAAAATGTGTAATCTGGTCATTGTCACTGTTGCTGTTAATGTTCTTGTTAAATTTTTGTGTTAAAAACCTGAACTTGGCCTACAAAAGTATATACTGTATAACTGGGTCAACAGTTTCCACTCAACCTGTTTGTATTACTGATTGTCTTAAACTCATGGACAGTTACATAATGTTCTTTATTTTGATTTGAGTTGAAAAAGTAGGTTGACTTGACCATTCTAATGTGAAAACCTGTCTTTCTTTGCAGTATTTGACCAAATTTGTCACTCCATAATATTTGTAAATACATGCAGTGTTGTATTTCTTATCATACAGTTTAGTTCAATTTCTCAAGGGATGTTTGGCCTGTACAGTGTTTATATGATCTGAACTCCTCACACACAACAAGATGTGTATATTAATCCAATTATGGACTTAAATATAAAAAAATTATAAAATCTGTCAATTGGCTGCAAAAACCAGTATCTAGACATTTTGCTTTTTAGCAATATTTTTAAGTGCTCAATTTTAATGCCGAGGAACATTTCCTTCTGGCAACACACACTGGTCAATAATAAGTAAAGCAGGTATGTTCAGGTTAAGCCAATGTTTTGCATTTGTATGCTTTTCCCCTTCTAAACTAATGAAGTCAACATTGCCTGAATGTCAGAATAATGAAATAAATCCCTGTTTAAAATTATGTAACTGAAGAAGAAAAAAAAAAATAAAATGGTAGTTTTTTTAACTTGTCTTTTCCCCCCTTTCTGACAGTGTTGGATATAATAGTGGAAGTCATTAGTCTGGGGCCTCCCAAGCAGTTATAATCACTCTATTTGGACTGGACTCCCAAAGCATTGCTCTTGTAAAAGAAAGTCACTAAAAATGGCAGCCTGATTATGCATTTAGACAGCAAATGGATGGAAGTACATAATTCTGATTGGAATCTGCTCTATGATGTGGTATTCACTCTTTGGGAGCTGCCCATGGTTGCAATAGGGTATTTGCAACAGTGTCTGGCATATATTTTAAGAAAAATATTCTAGTGGAGTTGGTTGCCTAACACTTTCCTATATAATACCATGATTTCAGTTGCTTATAACTTCTCCAAACTTTAACTGTTCAGGCTGACATTTTCCATGCCAGATGCCTGTCTCGGGTGAAATTTTTAAAATTTTTTAAACATTTAAGATAAAATAGCTCCACCGTTTTCAAATATGAGATTAGGGAAAAAATACATTGGTTTGCCTGTGTTGCCCGGACGGAAGAAAATCTTAACCATTTCATTGAGAAGCTTCAGCATCTGTATGCTGTCGAGCAAGGACTTGAATTTTAATTAGGGCTGTCCAGCGATTAAAAAAATTAATTGCGATTAATTGCGCTGTTAAATAATAGAATGCCATTTATTTAAATATTTTTAGATGTTTTCTACATTTTCAAATATATTGATTTTAATTACAACACAGAATAAAAACTATACAGTGCTCACTTTATATTTTTATTACAAATATTTGCACTATAAAAAACAAAAGAAATAGTATTTTTCAATTCCTCCATTGCAAGTATTGTAGTGCAATCTCTTTCTCATGAAAGTTTAACTTACCAATGTAGAATTATGTACAAAACCTGAATTCAAAAATAAAACAGTCTCAAACTGTAGCGCCTACAAGTCCAATCAGTCCTTCTTCTTGTTCAGCCAATCACTCAGACAAAGAAATTTGTTTACATTTGCAGGAGATAATGCTGCCACTTCTTATTTACACTGTCACCTGAAAATGAGAATAGGCGTTCTCATGGCACTGTTGTAGCCAGCATCACAAGATATTGACGTGCTGGATGCCCTAAAGATTCATATGTCCCTTCATGCTTCAACCACCATTCCAGAGGACATGCATCCATGCTGATGATGGGTTCTGCTCGATCATGATCCAAAGCAGAGCAGACCGACGCATGTTCATTTTCATCATCTGAGTCAGATGCCACCAGCAGAAGGCTGATTTTCTTTTTTGGTGGTTCAGGTTCTGTAGTTTCCGTATCTGAATGTTGCTCTTTTAAGTCTTCTGAAAGCATGCTCCACACCTCATCCCTCTCAGATTTTGTAAGGCGCTTCAGATTCTTAAACCTTGGGTCGAGTGCTGTAGCTATTTTTAGAAATCTCACATTGATACCTTCTTTGCGTTTGGTCAAATCTGCAGTGAAAGTGTTCTTAAAATGAATATGTGCTGAGTGATCAGCCGAGACTGCTATAACATGAAATATATGGCAGAATAGGGTAAAATAGAGCAGGAGACATACAATTCTCCCTCAAAAGAGTTCAGTCACAAATTTAATTAATGAATTTTTTTTTTAACGAGCGTCATTACCGTGGAAGCATGTCCTCCTGAATGGTGGCTGAAGCATGAAGGGACATATGAATGTTTAGCATATCTAGCATGTAAATACCTTGCAATGCCTGCTACAAAAGTGCCATGCGAATGCCTGTTCTCACTTTCAGGTGACAAACTGTCTCATGGCCCAGAGGCGGATTACCCCTGACGGGCACAGGTTGCCCACCATTGTTCTAAAGTTTTACATTGTTTTGTTTTTGAGTGCAGTTATGTTAAAAAAAATAAAAATCTACATTTGCAAGTTACACTTTCACGATAGAGATTGCACTACGGTACTTTTATGAGGTGAATTGAAAAATACTATTTTTTGTTTATCATTTTTAGAGTGCAAATATTAGTAATCAAAAATAATATAAAGTGAGCTCTGTACACTTTGTATTCTGTGTTCTAATTGAAATCAATATATTTGGAAATGCAGAAAAACATCCAAAATATTTAATAAATTTCACTTGGTATTCTATTTCTTAACAGTATGATTAAAACTGTGATTAATTGTGATTAATTTTTTAATCATGATTAATTTTTTTGAATTAATCACTTGAGTTAGCCGTGATGAATCAACAGCCCTAATTTTAATAGATGGGCCACCCCTTTGTCAGGTATGTGCCTTTGTCATCCAGGTAAATAAATAAATAAAACCTGTCCAAATCTTGCCACAGTATAAGCCTCTGAATATCACGATTCACTCATACTTGGTATAGTTTTGCTAGAGACTGCCAGCATTATACTCAAGATTCTCACTCAGTCAAGTGGGATGAGTATGCGCTCTTCCCATAGAGCAGCTCAGCATACTGCAGGCCGAGCAGCATTTTCCATACAGTTCTATTTCGTGCAGGCTACTGTGGTGCTGTGCACTGGAATTGAGAGTAGGGAGACTCTCTTCTGTGCTCTGAATGGTCCTGCTTCTTGAACCCAGGCACTATGATGGAGGAAGTAGTTTGATTCAGATGCAGAGTAGTGGGAGACAGACAGGAGATGCTCTAGTGGTTAGGGCCCAATTCCCTACTCCACCACAAACTTACTTCCAGTCATTTAGTCTTTCTGTGCCTCAATTCCCTATCTGTAAAAATCCGTACCTCACAGAAGTGTTGTGAGCTTAAATACATTAAAGATTGTGAGGCATTTAGAAAAGCGCTATGAAACCCACTGGCAAATGTTTATTTCCCTTTGAGTGGCTGGATCACACAGAACATAAATCTGCTGCTACCAGTTAATCCACTAGTTCATGTGGTAGAAATCCATACTGTGGATCTAAAGATTCAACCTGTGGGGAAGACCCACATGGAGGTCAGTATGATTCAAGTGATGGAATTTATTTTTTCAGTTTACTTAGAAGTTAGGAAATGCCAGTATTGAAGTTGCATGTACAACTTAACTTCAGCTTCCTGTGTGCATATGCATTATGATGGCCTTTAATTCCATTATCACATTTTTTCCCCACAACCCTGCGTCATTCAGTGCACAATATGGACCATATTGAGTGAGGGAGCAGCTATTCTATATTTTGCTTTCCCCTCATGATTCAATGGGTGGACTCATGCCTTATTTACTGCACACTATTCAAACCCTGCTCTGAATACAGAATTAAAAACTTCATTCTGGGGATTTCTGTGGTGTTCATCATAATAGCAACTGAGTGCTTCACAAACACCAATTAATTTAATTTCACAACACCCCATTGGGGTGATTTTACACAGGGGAACTGAGGCACAGAGGTGTTAGTTGTGAGAACCATCCTCTAATTTTTGGTGCCCAATTTGAGAGATGTAGGACCTGATTTTTTTTCAGAGTACTTAGTGTTTTATAGCACTTAATATGTTCAAAGCACAGTTCCCAGTGACTTCAGTTGTAGCTGTAGGTGCTCAGCCCAAGAGTCTCAAGTTGGACTCCCAGAAAGTGAGGAAAAGTGAGTTACAACTGTGAAAAGTTTGATTTAAATGACTTGCTTAGTATCACATAGGAACTGTGTGGCAGATAGAATCAAAGTCTCCAGGGAAATGTTCCACTGTCTTGGACACATCCTCACCTCATTAAGGCAATGGTCAAATCTCTTCCAGCTCCAGGTGACAGTGCATCCCGGTGCCATTGATAGGAGATCTTTGGTAGCTGTGCCTGGGCGGGACGCACATGCCCAGCTGCTGTCTCGCAGACACAGTTTCTGCATGATGCTAACTCCTCCAGCGAACATATTAGCCTCCCTACAATGGTGGACAAGACCAGAGAAACTCTGCATGTGCGTTCCCTTCCAGCAATGCTCCCCAGCACTCATGCTCACCACGGACACTTCCCTGATCAGTTGGGGAGCACACGGCACAGAGCCACTGCTCCCTGTCAGAGATGCGTCTGCACATAAATCTCCTAGAGCTCAGAGCAGTCAGACCCACCTGCCTTCACTTTCTGCCCCTCATAAAGAACAAATCTATCCAGGTCCTAACAGACAATATAGCATGTATGTTTTACATCAACAGACGGGGGAGCCCGATAGCACTCCCTATGCATGGAAGCCATCCAGTTATGGAATTAGTGCGTACAACACCACATAGAAATTACCGCTTCATGCCTACCCGGATGTCACAACACTACCGACGACACACGCAGCAGACACTTCTCTGAGGAACATGAATGGGAATTACATCCCACAATACTACGAAAGCTCTTTTCCCACTGGGGCATGCTGTCAATAGACTTCTTTGCCACAACCTAGAATCGCAAATGCCATCTATTTTGCTCCAGAGCGGGACTCGGGAATGCATCCCTAGGAGACGTGTTCCTCATCCCGTGGAACAACTCTCTCATGTACGTCTTTCCACCGATCCCTCTGATACACAGGGTTCTACACAAGATCAGAGATGACAAGGCCTGGGTCATACTTATTGCCCCAGCTTGGCCGAGACAGACATGGTGTCCTTACCTGCTACGCATGTCCATCCATCCTCCACGGACTCTCCCCTACAGACCAGATCTGCTTTCTCAGGACAACAGGTGGCTTCTTTTTCCGCAGCTCCAGAAACTCCGTCTGACGGTGTGATTACTTCATGGTTCCAAACCCACAAACTAGCCTGTTCTGAGCAAGTCCGGTATGTCCTCCTGCACAGTAGAAGAGACTCCACTCATAAGACTTACCTGCAAAAGTGGAAACGCTTCTCCGTGTGGTGCTCCCATAAATGCTTGATGCCCTACACCGTGACCCTTCCTAATATCCTAGACTACCTTTTGAAACTAAAACAGGACGGGCTCTCGCTCAGCTCCATCAGAGTACACCTCCAGCCCTTACCACCTTCCATGATTTGCTGGATGGATATTCATTCTTTGTCCACTCCACAATAAAATGCTTTCTCACAGGCGTGCAAAATCTCTACCCTGAGATTCATCCATCGGCAGCCACCTGGAATCTCAACCTAGTTCTTCGCGGGCTTATGAAACCTTCCTTCGAGCCCTTAGCTACCTCATCCCTTCTCCACGTCTATGAAGGTAGATTTCTTGGTGTCCATAACATTAGCAAGGAGAGTAGGGGAAATAAGCACCCGATGGCCTATCCTCCCTACACAATCTTCTCTAAAGATAGTCATCTTGTGACCGCACCCTAAATTTCTCCCTAAGGTGGTGTCCACCTTAACCAACCAATAAACTTACCTGCATTCTATCCCAAGCCTCATAAGACTCCGCACGAAGCAGCTCTACATACCCTCAACGTCAGATGGGCAATCACCTTTTATCTAGACAGGACTAAACCATTTCGTAAATCCCCTCAGCTATTTGTCTTCTCTACCAAGAGATCGAAGGGTGTGGCTATCTCTAAGCAACGACTTTCCAAGTGGATCTCTGACTGCATCAGATCCTGTTACCAAACTCAGAATGCCCAACCACCCGAGGGCATCAGAACTCATTCTACTCGGGCGATGTCAACATCCATTGCTTTCCTCCATAACGTAACTATTACTGATATCTGCAAGGTGGCTACGTGGACATCTGACCACACATTTACCAAACATTATGCTATCACACAGGATACCACGGCAGACACCATAGTAGGACACACAATACTGTCTACAGTCGTCACTGCTGCAACTCCAAAGTCCCACGAGCCATAGTGGGTACTGCACTCGAAGAAGAGGAGAAGGTTACTCACCTCGCAGTAACTGAGGTTCTTCGAGTTGTGTGTCCCTGTGGGTGCTCCACACCCCGCCTTCCTCCCCTCTACTTTGGAGTACTATTCTGACATCTCCACAGTAGAGAATGAACTGTGGGGGATGTGGACGCACACGCTCAAGCAGACTCTAACTAGACCATGAGACAGCAGCTTGGGCATGTGCATCCCGACCAGGCACTGCTACCGAAAATCTCCGATCAATGGCGCCTGGATGCACCATCACCTGGAGTGGAGCACCCACAGGGACACACATCTTGAAGAACCTCAGTTACTGCAAGGTGAGTAACCTTCTCTTGCAACAGAACAAAGTATCAAGAGCTGCAAAGAGCTATCGTCCTACTTCCCTAGACAGGCTATGCACATTCAGGAAGGCTTCCTAAACAGCCTGGATCCCACTAACCAATAGCCCACCCACTACCCAATAGCCTGCCTGCATTCAGAGTTTTATACATTCACTCATCAAGAAGTTCTGACTACCCTAAAAAACTTTCTCCTCAAAATTTGTGAATTCCACCCCTACCCTTCCTGGCTTATGACCTTCTTTCATGAGCAACTGTTTGCATTCATGACTGAAATAGCCAATGCCTCATCCATGAAAGGTACCTTCCTTTCCTTTCTCAAACATGCACAATAGCTCAACCAATGGGATGATTTAACTGGGACTTGGTCCTGCTTTGAGCAGGGGGTTGGACTAGATGACCTTCTGGGGTCCCTTCCAACCCTGATATTCTATGATTCTATGATTCAATATTGAAGAAACCCACCCTGAATACATTGGTTCTAGACAACTATCATTAAGTGTCAAACCGTCCATTCTTGAGCAAGCTCATAGAAAAGGTTAGCCAAAGCCAACCTCAAGCTCATCTAATTGAAGCTAATATCCTAGACTGGCCACAGTGTTGATTTAGGCTAGAATATGGAATTGAAACTGCTTTACTGGCACTGATGATGATCTTCTGCTGTCAATGGATAGAGGGCAGACATTCATTCTTATCCTCCTGGCTCTCTCTGCAGCGTTCAACACTGTTGATCGTGAGATGTTGCTGTTTCCCTAACAAAGGTAGAATGAGCCAGGATAATGCACAAAAATTGTTTGAGTTCTTCCTTGAGGAATAGACCCCATGAGTAATAATGGGAAACTGCACCTCTATTACTAGACTCCTCGCTTGTGGATGATGATCACAATGATCAATTTCCTGTATTCAACATCTACATGAGCCACTAGGTGAACTGGTCAGACAACATGGCCTCAAGCACCAGCAATATGTAGATGACACATAAGTCTACCTCTCCTTTTGACCATGCTACTACTACAAAAAAGGCCCAGTGCTTAGAAGAGATAAGTTCATGGATGAAGGACAACTGTTTGAAGTTGAACATGAGCAAGACAGAGTTTGTGCTGGTGGGCAGAGGAAAGCATTTTGAAGAGTTTGCAGGCACAGGGAAGTCTCCTTTGCTTGAAGATCCACACCCACAATTAGCTCAGTCCGTAGCGTATGAGTGCTCCTTGTTTCCTCGCTGACTCTAAGCTCCTTTATAGCAGCATCTGTGAAACACTTTCTGTCACCTCCCAGTTGGCTAGGAGACTCTCATTCTGGCAAATGATAACATGGCCTCAGTTATGCATGTCTTCAGGGTTTATGAAATGCTAATGGGTACAGAATGCTGTAGTATACCTCCTCAGCAATATGTATACAATAAAAGTAAAGCTTTCTTGGGATCTGGCCTAAGACTGGAATGAACTCCCCCAGGAACTAAGGACCATCACAAATCTCACTGCCTTCTGCTCTATGTGCAGGATGCATTTCATAGACCTTAGCCTCTCTAACATAACCATGTAGCAGTGCGCCTACATAATATATACACGTCTCCCCTGTGGAAAGGATGGTGATAACAAACGTGATAGATGTTAGTTGCATTGTTTAATACACTGTTGGTGATTAAGCATGGCATAAGAACCTATGTAGAACAGAACCATGAGACCATCCTTTCTCTTCCTGCTGTTGCCTATCTTATTTACTACACACCTTCCCACTTCTGTAACAAATGAGACAGGGATCCTACAGACAACAACTTCCATTCTTTTTTGAGTGCTTGCTCATGTCCATTCCAATGTAAGTGTGTGCTTACCCTGAGCATCACAGTCAGAAAGTTTTTCCCCCAGGGGTATCCATCGGGTCAGCTCTGGTGCCCCCTGGAGTTGTGCACTCATATCACCAGAGTAAAGCGTCCTGCATGGTCCCCTCAGTTCCTTCTTACCACCCATGACGGTCTCTGGAACTACCTCGTCCTTGTGTTCTGCAAGTACTCCCTCAGTGGACTTTTTTCAAACTTCATTGTATATAGTTATCTTGTTCTTAGTAGTTAAGTTTCAGTTTTTAGATAAATAGATTAGGAGAACCCGGCTCAAGGAGGTTAGTTCCTGCCTGGTACCAGGGCATGCCTCTCTCTCTGGGGTTTAAGCCTTGTGCTTCATGCCACAAGCCTATGCCTGTGAGTCACCCTCATTCCAGCTGCCTTAAGTGCCTGGGGAAGCTCACGTGTGGGAGTGCTGTAAGATTTGTAAAGACTTCCGGCCCTGTACCAAAAAGGATAGAGACAAGCTAAGATTTAAAGCAAAGATTTATCCTCATGGAGGAAGCACTATGACCTCCCTTGGATCCGGATCACTCAGACTCTGAACTGAGCACGTCAGCCTCAGTAAGGAGCACCCTGGCTACTCTTTGAGATACTCAGCACCGTCCCTCATCACCGGCACCGAGAAAAGATGCTCCTTCTGCTTCTCGAGGGTCCCGGCACCATCTGCCATCCCCAGTGCCAAAGAAAAACGCTCTAGTGAGGGAACCTCAGCTCCACTCTTCATCACCAGTGCTGAGAAAAAGGCAGAAAAAGACCGAGAGGTTGATCCCCAACCCCAAGTTCAGCGGGGGGAGAGAGATGGTAGTAGAGTGCGATCCTCAGCAGGCACTCTGTGGCTCCAATAACCCGTACAGCGCTGTTGACTCTAGCCCTGGCATGGGTACCTTTGAATCCAGCACTGATGGACTCCTCACAACCGGAGTTCCAGCGCCCTGATGGTACAATCGATCCAAGAGGCATTTGCTGCAGCAAGAGGTTTACTCTCTCTACTGGTACATCTTCAGCCATCAGGGATCTGACAGATGTGGCACTGGCAGGAAGGACCTCCACAGCATTGAAGCCCTGGGTACTTTCAAAGGGGAAATTTGGCCATGATGGCCCATTCACGTCTTCTCCCTCCTGGCACCACTCACCAGCAGCAGTCAGCACTGCTCCACCCTGGTCTCCAGGAAGGGAGGATTCAGAGATGGACTCTGAGGCAGAGTCATATTTCTGTGGCAGGAGATGTTACCGTCACTCCAGTTGGCACTATCCGGCCAAGGCATCCCACCCATGGCATAGCTCCTGGGACATTGGCAGATGCCAGTACAGTGGCCTTTCTGGAATCCTCGGGCTTTCCCACTGATGGAGGAGTCACAGTCTAGAAGGTCATACTCTATGGTATTGGAGTTCAGAGCATCCCTCCAGTTAAGGCAAAATCCAGGTTCCGGTATGAAGATTGGTGACAAATATCAAGAACTGGCACCACGAGATCTGTCCAGTGCTGAGGGTGAAGAAGTGCCTTCTCCTGGTACATGAGTCCTCCTCCTCTTCTCTGGATGAGGCTGTCACAGGAGCTGACATAGAATTCTCCCAGGATGATTACAAGGCACACCGGGAGCTCCTCAGGAGAGTGGCTCAAAACCTGGGGATCCAGGTAGAGGAGGTAAGGGAGTCCTCCCATGCCCTGGTAGACATTCTAATGACAACAGGCCCTTCAAGAGTACCATTGCTCTTGAATGATACTATTATGAACCCCATCAAGGCATTGTGACAGACCCCAGTGTCCCTTCAGCCAACAACAAAGAAAACTGAAGAAAAGAAATACTTTGTCCCAGCTAAGGGTTATGAATTCCTTTACACATGCCCACCACTGGGCTCTTTGTTTCAGCCGCCAATTAGAGGAAATGGCAGGGGCCAACCCCCAAGGCCAAGGACACCAGAAAATTAGACCTCTTAGGGAGAAAGGCCTCTAGCTCAGGATCGTGAATCAGCAGGTGCTCCTGAGCAGATACGATTTTAATTCCTGGGGCACTGTAATTTTAAGGAGTTACTACCAGAGGAGTCCAGATGAGAATTTGCAGCTCTCATGGAGGAAGGGAAATCAGTGGCAAAGGTGTCCCTGGAAGCAGCCTTGGATGTCACAGACTCCACAGCCTGATCCATGGCCTCAGCGGTGGCAATGCATAGAACCTCTTGGCTTCAATCCTCAGGCCTACCACGTGAGGTTCAACAGACCTTGCAGGACCTTCCTTTTGAGGATACATTGCTATTTTCTGAGCAGACAGACTCAAAGCTGCACAGCCAAAAGGACTTGAGGGCCACCCTGAAGTCCCTAGAACTTTATTCACCAGCACCCTCAAGGAAACATTTTATAAGCTTCAGCCAGCTGCTTAATTCTTCCTGCCACCTGTCCGGCAAGATTACCACAGGAGAAGGAGCATGGGTTTTAGGAGAAGACCCTCACTCCAATCCTCATCTGCATCTGCCCCCCGCCTCCAACACTCTGGGGTCTAAGGAGGCCTTTTGATGGGACACTTGGGAATGATGTACCAGGACAGAACTTCAATCCAACCTGCCCTGTCTTTGTGGACCATTTATCCCATTTTTATTGGGTGTGGGCCCGTATTACCTCAGATCACGGGGTACTAAGCACGATAGCAGTGGGATACACCCTTCAGTTCAGTTGTTCTCCCCTGTCCTCTCTGTCCCTCTTCAGGGATCCTTCTCATGAGCAACTTCTAACCTAAGAGGTGTAGTCGCTCCTAAGGATGGGAGCCATGGAGGAGGTTCCACTGGAGTTAAGGGACTGGGGGTTCTATTCCCGTTATTTCAGAGAATCATAGAATATCAGGGTTGGAAGGGACCTCAGGAGGTCATCGAGTCCAACCCCCTGCTCAAAGCAGGACCAATCCCCAACTAAATCATCCCAGCCAGGGCTTTGTCAAGCCTGACCTTAAAAACTTCTAAGAAAGGAGATTCCACTCCCTTACTCCCTAGGTAACACATTCCAGTGTTTCACCACCCTCCTAGTGAAAAAGTTTTTCCTAATATCCAACCTAAATCTCCCCCACTGCAAGTTGAGACCATTACTTCTTGTTCTGTCATCTGCTACCACTGAGAACAGTCTAGAACCATCCTCTTTGGAACCCCCTTTCAGGTAGTTGAAAGCAGCTATCAAATTCCCCTCATTCTTCTCTTCCGCAGACTAAACATCCCCAGTTCCCTCAGCCTCTCCTCATAACTCATGTGTTCCAGTCCCCTAATCATTTTTGTTGCCCTCCGCTGGACTCTTTCCAATTTTTCCACATCCTCCTTGTAGTGTGGGGCCCAAAACTGGACACAGTACTCCAGATGAGGCCTCACCAGTGTCGAATAGAGGGGAATGATCACGTCCCTCGATCTGCTGGCAATGCCCCTACTTATACATCCCAAAATGCCATTGGCCTTCTTGGCAACAAGGGCACACTGTTGACTCATATCCAGCTTCTCGTCCACTGTAACCCCTAGGTCCTTTTCTGCAGAACTGCTGCCGAGCCATTTGGTCCCTAGTCTATAGCGGTGCACGGGATTCTTCCGTCCTAAGTGCAGGACTCTGCACTTGTCCTTGTTGAACCTCATCAAATTTCTTTTGGCCCAGTCCTCCAATTTGTCTAGGTCCCTCTGTATCCTATCCCTACCCTCCAGCGTATCTACCTCTCCTCCCAGTTTAGTGTCATCTGCAAACTTGCTGAGGGTGCAATCCACACCATCCTCCAGATCATTTATGAAGATATTGAACAAAACCGGCACCAGGACCAACCCTTGGGGCACTCCACTTGATACCGGCTGCCAACTAGACATGGAGCCATTGATCACTAGAATTGATTCCTTGAGGACTTGCTCCATGATTTTTCCAGGGACTGAGGTGAGGCTGACTGGCCTGTAGTTCCCAGGATCCTCCTTCTTCCCTTTTTTAAAGATGGGCACTACATTAGCCTTTTTCCAGTCGTCCGAGACTTCCTCCGATCGCCACGAGTTTTCAAAGATAATGGCCAATGGCTCTGCAATCACATCCGCCAACTTCTTTAGCACTCTCGGATGCAACGCATCCGGCCCCAGGGACTTGTGCACGTCCAGCTTTTCTAAATAGTCCCAAACCACTTCTTTCTCCACAGAGGGCTGGTCACCTCCTCCCCATGCTGTGCTGCCCAGTGCAGCAGTCTGGGAGCTGACCTTGTTCGTGAAGACAGAGGCAAAAAAAGCATTGAATACATTAGCTTTTTCCACATCCTCTGTCACTAGGTTGCCTCCCTCGTTCAGTAAGGAGCCCACACTTTCCTTGACTTTCTTCTTGTTGCTAACATACCTGAAGAAACCCTTCTTGTTACTCTTAACATCTCTTGCAACTCCAGGTGTGATTTGGCCTTCCTGATTTCACTCCTGCATGCCTGAGCAATATTTTTATACTCCTCCCTGGTCATTTGTCCAATCTTCCACTTCTTGTAAGCTTCTTTTTTGTATTTAAGATCAGCAAGGATTTCACTGTTAAGCCAGACTGGTCACCTGCCATATTTACTATTCTTTCTACACATTAGGATGGTTTGTCTCTGTAACCTCAGTAAGGATTCTTTAAAATACAGCCAGCTCTCCTGGACTCCTTTCCCCCTCATGTTATTCTCCCAGGGGTTCTTGCCCATCAGTTCCCTGAGGGAGTCAAAGTCTGCTTTTCTGAAGTCCAGGGTCCGTATTCTGCTGCTTTCCTTTCTTCCTTGTCAGGATCCTGAACTCGACCAAGTCTCTGTTATTCCAATCACATCATAATTCCTTGACTGTGGCAGGACTTCCAGTTCTCCCTGCTTGTTTCCCAGGCTTCTTGCATTTGTGTATAGGCACTTAAGATAACTCGCTGATCGTCCCACTTTCTCAGTATGATGCAGGAGTCCTCCCCTCTTGCGGTCTCCTGCTCGTGCTTCCTCCCGGTATCCCACTTCCCCACTTACCTCAGGGCTTTGGTCTCCTTCCCCTGGTGAACCTAGTTTAAAGCCCTCCTCACTAGGTTAGCCAGCCTGCTTGCGAAGATGCTCTTCCCTCTCTTCGTTAGGTGGAGCCCATGTCTGCCTAGCACTCCTCCTTCTTGGAACACCATCCCATGGTCAAAGAATCCAAAGCCTTCTCTCCGACACCACCTGCGTAGCTATTCGTTGACTTCCATGATTTGACGGTCTCTACCTGGGTGTTTTCCTTCCACAGGGAGGATGGACAAGAACACCATTTGTGCCTCAAACTTCTTTATCCTTCTTCTCAGAGCGCTGTAGTCTGCAGTGATTCACTCAAGGTCATTCTTGGCAGTATCATTGTTGCCCATGTGGAGAAACAGGAAGGGGTAGTGATCCGAGGGCTTGATGAGTCTCGGCAGTCTCTCCGTCACATTGTGAATCCTTGCTCCTTGCAAGCAGCAGACTTCTTGGTTTTCCTGGTCAGGGTGGCAGATAGATGACTCAGTCCCCCTAAGGAGGGATGGAACCCCCATCCCTAGGGTGGTGCATCTCACGCCTTTCAATCGGTGCAGTCTCCTTCTGCTCCCTTCCCCCTGATGTATCATCAAATCCACTCTCTGCGGAGAGAACATGAAAATGGTTGCTCACCTGTATCTGCATTGCTGGTACATGGATGCTCCTCTTTCTTCTTCTGGAGGTCACATGCTTCCAAATTTCTTCACCATCCTTCTGTCCCTGCTGCGTAGCCTGCTCTGATTCTTCAGAATATTGTGCCCGTAGAAGCATATCCTGACATCTGTCCAGGAAATCTTCAGTTTCTCTTATGTAATGCAGGGTCGATACTTGTTTCTCTTCCAATATGGAGACTAGCTTGCACTTTGTACAGACAAAGTTGCTTCTGTCCCATGGAAGGAAGACAAACATGGCATATCCTGTGCAGGTAACAACAGCTGAATGCTCACCATCCGTACTACCTTCCTTCTAAGAGTTTCCCCAGCTGTTGCAGAAAATACTCAGTGAAGCCTGCAAGATGAAAGACTCAGTGGGTGCTCCCCAGGCAAACTCCCTCTGTTAGCCTCTCCGCTGTTCGCCGCTCTGCTGGTTCACAGCTGACTGGCTTTTTATAACAGTCAGGCCCCCTAAGGCTCACCTGGAACAAAGCACTCCCAATTCACACTTTTCAAACAGTTAAGCACTTGGTCAAACTGACAAACTGTCCCTGCAACAGACACTCAGATACTCACCAACACAGCCCACCTAATGCAGCACTTAGCATACCTCCTCTCGGACAGATCCCAGGCAAACTCCCTCTGTTAGCCTCTCCACTGTTCGCCGCCCCTAATTCCGAAAGCCAAACACAGTCTCAGACCGATTCTGGACCTGCAAAATCTGGACCACAGATTTATGAAGAAGCTGAAGTTCTGCATGGTTTCCTTGGCATCCATCATCCCCTCCCTGTATCTAGGGGACTGTTACGCTGTCCTCGATTTTAAGGGTGCTTACTTCCATATCTTAATCTTTCAGGGACACAGAAGGTTCCTCAGGTTCATCATGAACCATGTGCACTACCAATTTGCAGTTCTCCCATTTGGCCTGTCAGTGGTCCCTTGGGTATTCATGAAGTGCATGGCAGTTGTCCCAGCCTTCCTGAGAAGACAAGGGGTTCAGGTCTACCCTTATCTCAACAACTGGCTGGTCAAAAGTTGGACCAATGTTCAGGTGGAGTGCGATGTAAAGTTAATACGGTCAACATTCCAGAACTTAGGTCTGCTGATAAATGTGCAGAAGTCTTCTCTCTTCCCAGCTCAAAGGATAGAGTTCATCAAGGCAATCCTTGACTCGATACAAGCCAGAGCCTTCCTCCCTGAATCATGGTTCCAAACAATAGTGATCCTTATAGTGAGCCTCACCATCACCACAGTGAGGAACTGCTTGAAGCTCCTGAGCCACGTAGCGTCATGCACTTATGTGGTGCAGCATGCAAGACTTTGGCTCAGACCTCTCCTGGCATGGCTGGCATCCGTATACTTACCAAACCGACATCATTTAGACATAGTCATCACAGTCGGTGAGTGTCTCCCTTTATTTGTAGCTAGACCCACTGGTGGTGTGTGCAAGAATCCCATTCTCAAGACCCCAGCCATCAGTGTGTCTCACCACAGATGCTTCAGTGATGGGAAGAGGGGGGGCTTACTTGGGGTCCCTCAGAACTCAAGGCCTCTGGTCTCCAGAAGATTTCTTGCTAAACTTCAGCATCAGTGAGCTCAGAGTGGTTTGCCTGGCTTGCCCCATGTGGCAAGCAAGTGCATGTCTGTGTCATAACCTAATGGCCCCCTCCCTCAGGGGGTCCCTTGGGGAGGCAGATTGGCATTGTATGTTGCTAATACTGTTTCACGCATTGCAAGGCATTTTGGGAAGGGTTAAAGGTGTGTGTGTGAAGTAAATATTCCTTTGCAGGTTGCGAGAGGCCGAAGGAGGAGGAAGAGAGAGACAGGAATGGGTTAACTTGACGCTCCAGCTAGGTCCGAAGATAAGCTGACTCCAGTCCAAGGCCACCGCACACAACTGACTCTCAGCTGCCTGCCAAGAAAGATGGGGGCCTGGATTCAAACCCCGACCAGCTGTGAGAAAGGAGGATTCAGCTGCATAGAACTGCAGGGGCTGCAAAAACTAGTAAAACAGTAAAGGCCAGCGAGGGGGAAAACAACGGTTTCCGTGTCCTTGAAGCCGGTGTGTTTTGGGCAAGCTGAGGAAGCCATAGAAGGCTGGTTTGGACTGGTACAAAGAGCACGGGGGACAGAGGTCCCTGAACAAGACACCCCCCAAAACCCCCAGGACTTAAGACCCTCCCGGGAGCTGAAACAAATCGGAGATCAACAGCAAACCCTGGATGATCTGTGCACAGGACAGAACTCCCATCCACCTCTCCCCCTCTTCTTCTTATGTTACACCCGGGCTTGGCATGTACATGTGTAAGTATGAAAGTGGGTTAGGGTTTGGGGCACTAACGCTTTCTTCCTTCCTCTGAGTGACGTGGGGAACCCCCAGCACTCTCCGCTGTTCTTTTACTTTATTTTATTAATAAAGCTTTAAACTTAGTCACTTGGTGAGCTCCTTTATCTCCTCCCCTAACAATCCTGCGGCCTCAGCCTGATCACCTAATGCCTCTGTCACAGTTTTGGTGGAGAATTGCGGAGGGGAGAGGCCCTGCGGAGCACACCAACTGTTTTGCCCTGGTATTTCATGTTTGCTCTGTCCAGCACTGTTGGTATTTCATATTGAGGATTTTATGATTAAAGGTGTGCCCACCCTCAGCCGTAGTATGCCTGAGAAACGGAGAGGGGTTTAGCATTCCTCTCTCCACCCCAGTCCACTTCGGGCAGCGGGGGAAGTCGTTGCAGGTGGATACACCCCCGGTTGTAGAAGTCCTGGGTAATAGGAGAAAGGACTTAGAGATTCTCGCTCCAAGCAAACAATCCTCAGTGCATACACCCTCAGCCATAGCATGCCTGAGTTAAAGAGGAGAACTTAGGGTGTCTCTCTCTGCCCGGGAACGGTTTTATTTGGTGTATGGACCCTCGGTGGTATTAGACCGAGTAATACGGAGGGAGGCTAAGTGTCTCTCCCTCCAGCCCAGGGGGGGTGAACATTGTAAGCTCCAGTGCCGGCATGGCCAACGTAAAATTTTAAGTAACTAAAAACACCTTAAAAGCTGTACTAACAAATTGTTACAAAAAAGTTATAAAAATTAAAAAAAAAAAAAATGTTCAGGCGGTATTTTCTATATAAAACCCAACTCAAAAAAAATATAAAAGTGTGGGCAAATAGTGGTAGCACCTGTGTAAAAAATGTTTTTTAAAAAAAAAAAGCAATCCAAAAATAATACTTTGTTCAAAAAATTACACCTGTTAAACAAATCTTGCTCTGTTAAACCAAACTCTGAAGAATATAAGAGTTTGGGCAGTGTAGTATTTCTTGTAAGTAATATTGTGGTACTTTCACAATTTTAAAAGAAATGCTTAAGGAAAGGGACCAGGAGGGATGGGGGCTAATTAAGGAGCCCACCCTCCTTGCTAAATTGGTAGTGGAACAAAGCCTGTGCCCAGGAAAAGGGATGGCGCAGCAAGGAAAACAGGATCGGGCCCGAACAAGCGGGCAGGCAACAAATAAAACAATTAAAAAACAGGTTAAAAGCCCTTAAGGGCATAATGCCCCCCCCCCCCCCCCCCAAAAAAAAAGTAAGTGCAAACATAAAAAATTCAAATCTCTAAAATAGTACTTAAAATGGTAAAATCTAAATTAATAAACATGTCATTTTAAAAAATAAGAAAGTAATTTTAAAAAAGTAAAAAATTAACTCTGCAGAGGCTGGAGGGAATTAAGCAATTAAACGTAACAATATTTTTAAAAAAGTATTATAAAAAAAATTCTTGCTTTCTTTGCAGCCATTCTAAAAAAAAAAGGGGGGAGGGGGGCCCTTTCCCCAAAAAAAGTCTGTAAATAATCCAAGCAAAAAAATGATCTAATTAAAATCATTTGACTAAAAACAATTTAGTCAAATTTGCTAAAAAAATGTAAAGGGGTTCTCTTAAAACTTAACAGCCCCAAATGTATAAAAAAAAGTCATCTATGTAAAGCTATGTAAAACAAAGCAGTGTATATTGCAGAAGGAGTAAAAAAAAAAAAAAAAAGGAAACATACCATGCTACTTTATTAAATCCTATTAGGGCTCCAAAAAAAGCCACAATAGCTTGTTTTCTTTTTCTACCTTTTGTATGTTTTAAAAACAAAAATTAAAAATAAAATGTAATCAAAACTCTGGTAAAAGTTAATTGTGTCCCTTTTAAGACAGAGTGTCTGAGCTGCTAATGGCTTTGAATCCAAATGTAAACCAAAAAGCATCTGTGTTAATGCAAATTATCTAACTAATAAAGGTAAAAGCCATTAAAACCTGGCCTGCCTATAAAACAAACACAAAAAAATATGGGAGTAATTCCTCTGTTTTTCCTGCAATCAGCAAAAATATTTATAAAAATATATATATATTTTAAGCAATAATCTGCCACCCCAAAGGGGTAAAAACATGTTAGCTTTTTTTGATTTTTGGAAAGTCAAAAATTACACCAGCTAAAAAGCATCCCAAAATTCCATAAATCTACTGTCACAATAAAAATTGTGTTCTGTGTTCTGTTTTGTCTTGTGTTGTTTATCTTGTTGCTAGCACTGTTGTATATTAAAAAAAATACTACCAAAAAAAAAATCCTCAAGTATTAAGCACCATATTAAAAAAAGATTGGTTTTAAAGCAAAAATTATAAATACAATAAACCTAAAAATAATTAAAAATAAATTAAGCTCTCTGTCCCAGCTACAAAACAGCGTAATACAAAAACAAATAAAAATACCATACTGTTATAGCTATAAAATGTACTAAAATGCAAATACTTGCTTTATCCACCTTAAAACACAAAATGTTTTGGGTAATATCAAAAACACTAAAATTTTAATACACTTGCTAAAGCAAAGCAAAAAAATCACAGTTTAATACTTATCAATACAAATAAATGCAGTATGTTTCTAGCATAGTAAGACCAGGCCTTTTAATTTAAAAAATTGTTGTTAAAAACACACACCAACAAACTCTACAAGCAAAAATATAAAAAGTTAGCCCACTCCTCATATGGCACATAAAAATCCTTCTGGCTACCCCAAACCTCAAGCCAGCGGGCTGGGGAGGAAAAAAAGGCCATTAAACACCAAAGTTCGTAACAAGTAAATGCCTCAAAAGTGGGTGTGCTTGTCCTTGCCTGTTGCTCCAAAGCCCTGTAATAAAAACATTTCACTAAAATCCTGTATATAAAATAAATTAAATAATAAAACCAAAGTACTGTATAATGGGCAATATGTATGTGTTAATTCCTTAAAAAAAAAAAAAAAAAACTTTAAAAAAAATAAAAATTAGCAACCCGCTAAATAAACAAATGTAAATGTAATGTAAGTACTGTTTACCAATAATCACATTTACTATTTGCCACAATAAAAAAAGTCTCAGCTTTGCCCAGTTAAAAAAAAAAAAAAAAAAAAAAAAGCTATATAAAACCCACAAAGCCATAAAGTCCACTTTAAATAAAAAAAAAAAAAGCCAAGCATAAAAAAATAGTCATTAAAAACATCCAAAAATAGCAAATTTAAAAACAAGATAATGTTGCAAAAGCTGGGGAAGGCGACCCACACTCTGGACGCCAAGTGGGTGGGTCCGTACTCCATTGTAAATCACATCTCCCCAGTAGTGTACCAACTTCAGCTACCCGGCAAACTAAAATGGGCGCTTGCCAATCAGCTCAAAACATATGTTTCTTCCTAGCTTTCTGGTCATGGCATCATGGGCCTCGGCTGTGGACCAGCCACGGGCCCAAACCATCCTGGTCTCCATCTGTCCATAAAATTATTTAAATAATTATAATTATTTTAAAAAACAAATAAACAAAAAACCCTCCAAGAGCTCTCCATGGTTCAAGCTAACAATGGGTCCAAGCCACAGTGTGGCGCAAGGCTGGAGGGAACAAGCCATGGGGGCAATGTATAGTCTAAATAAACACCGTAGGGCCACAGCAAAATACCTCCTGGTGGATAGCCCCAAACCTTCCATAAATTCCAAAGGGACAAACCCTCTTCCTCATATAATAGCCTAAAGCAAAATAAAAATCCCTTTGGCAAGCAATAGCAATCCCTAATCCCTAAACAAAATATTGTTGTTATAACCTCCTAAACCAGGCAAACAACATCCATAACAAAAGCCAAAAAAGGCTGTAACAAAACAACTAATGCCTTAAAATTTTCTAAACCTGCTTCAGTTTCTCCAATAAATGCATTTATGTTCTTTGTTTTTCCCCCTCCCCCTTTTGCTTTGTTAACAAAACAGGTCAATAATAGCAAAAGCCCCAAAACACCCTAAACAAAAGTGATAGAACTGCTCTTGCTGCTTCAGGCCTGCGAAATTCATCAATGTAATATCATGTATATATAGTAATACGTATCTGTAAAAATCCTCGAATGTCCAACGCTTTTGTCATCCTTTGTTAATTTTACCACTCTTCAAAATTAGCCATAATAAAAAAAAAAGGTCAGTTATCCATTGACGGGGGGGCAATTGTGGCTTAGCATCCTTGAAATGTGACATCACGTATTACCTGGGTATTTTTCCAGGGGCGGCCCCCTGCCAAAAGCCCCAGGTCCCCTGGCCCTACATATCCCTCCCCAATTAAATCCCAAACAAAATTAACCCAAAAAACCCGCGTACCCCACCAGGTAGAACCACAAAAAACAACGTTACATCCCATTGCCACCTAAACCCCCCTCCCAAAAAGTTTGTTTCCACCCGGAAACAATAACCCCTACCTTTAAAAAAAAATAAAAAAATAAAAAAATAAAAAAATATCTCTATCCATACTGCCTGCGCTTATAATTCCACCAAAAAAAAAAAAAAATTAAAAGCAATAGCTCAAATAAACCACCAATAAAAAAAACATTAAAAAATTTTCAATATCACGAAAAATATGCCGTCCAAATCAATGCTCCACATTGACAGCTGGCATGGGGAGGTAATTGCCATATTAATCCCCAAATAATATAGGGTTCAACCTAACTCCTACAATTCCAAATCTTGGTGTATCACGTATATATATCACCCACTCATCCACACACAAGTCCCGCCAGTGTGGGAAGGTAAATATTACATGCCCCAAACGATTTCCAGCATTCCTTCTAAATTGTAGCCTCCTCCACTTAGCCCCTAGTCTTCAAAAAGTAATTCTAAAAAAGCACCTCCACATCTCCCCCCACCAACGGTGGTGGCAGATGTTACCAGGCACCAACTGGGAGGCGGCCACTCAATGCTAAATCTGCCTTAATGCCACCGTAAAAGCTTTAAATATTTACCTACCCCTAACATGCTTTCAGGTCCCTGCCTTCCCAATTGTACCAGGGGGGCCACCCTCCAATTTGGCCTCCTTAGGCAAATGTTGTCCTTGTCCCGACCCCCTCCAAAAAAAGGGCAAACCTTAGTAACTCCTTGTAAAATGGGGCCAATACGGCAGCTAGTATTTAAAACTTTCAGCAAGGGGCCATAAAAAACAAACAGTTAAAACAATTTTAAAAAGCCATAAGGCTGGTCACAGATGCAAATCTCACCCACCTTACAGCGGCCACCTCCACCCTCAAACACACTGCCAAATTGGCCCTCCACACGCAAAATACCTTGCAAAAACTAATTAAAACCATAACTGAGGCCGGGGATCAACTAGCGTAAAATTCTGTGTGCTCCCAGCTCCAACAATATTTAACCCAACAAGTCCACAGCATCCAAAAATATGTGCTCTGTAAAGCCTGGCCCGGGGAAATCCATTCCCACTCAGGGATTCCCCGGAAGCAGTGGCCTTTTTGCTGTTTCTAAAGGCTCACTAACTAAAAGTGCACAGGCATAGCCTGCTCCTTCATGGCCTTTGGTCCCATAAAGAAAGTATGGGTCCCTGCTATAAAAATCCAACCAGGCCTTTCAAAAGGCTGCCTCTTTAACTGCGTGGTCCATCGCAATGTGTGGGAGGTGGTGGCCCCCAATAACACGGCTAAGCGGTATGTGCTAACTACATCTTCTAACTATCAGCACATATAAATTGCAAAGGGAAACACTTGGTAACTGTGGCCTCTGAAGCCCCCTCAAATAATATATATATATATATATATATATATATATATATATATATATATATATATATATATATATATAAAAAAGGCAATACCAAGCCGCTTTTACAAAGTAGGTCAACACATCTGCTGGGAAGGGGAGGCATCAAAATACACCCCCACTGAGGCCCATGTATTTACAATACCTCTGCGTGTGTTTAAAATACCAGAGACAACAGAACAGAAATGTTTTATATCAACAGGCAGGGAAGAGCGCACTCCCCTTCACCTGTGCAAGGAAGTACATTGTCCGTGGGAATTCTGCACAGTCCATTCAATCCACATCAAGGCTGCCTATTTGCCAGGATCACAGAATGAGTTAGCGGATCACATCAGCAGATTCTTCTCAAACCACCACAAGTCGTCCATTCGTCCAGATGTTGTGAAAGCCATTTTCCAGAAGTGGGGAACTCCCCAGATAGATCTGTTCGCGACAAAGCACAACAGGAATTGTCTCTAATTCTGCTTCTTCCTGGGTCACAGCCCTGGATCTCTCACAGGCACCTTCCTCCTCTCTTGGACGGGTCACCTCTTCTATATGTTTCCTCCCATTTTCCTCTCATACACAAGGTTTTGCTGAGGATCAGAAGGGACAGAGTGCGGGTCATCTCGATAGCTCCTGCCTAGCCCCGCCAGCATTGGTTCATCACACTCCTAGATCTCTCATTGGAAACACCAATCCATCTACCTCTGTTTCCAGACCTGATCTCCCAGGACCACAGCTGCCTTTGTCACCAAAACCTTGAGTTCCTTCACCTTACAGCCTGGAAGCTCCATGGCTGAACCCCGCAGAGCTAGTATGCTCGGGACTGGTTCACGAGGTATTTCTAGGGAGCAGAAAACAGTCCACTAGAGCTACTAACTTGGCAAAGTGGAAAAGGTTCTCAATGTGGTCTACATAGAAGGATTTCTCATCTACGCAATCAATAGTACCATTCATTCTAGACCAGTGGTCGCCAAACTTTTTGGCTCGCGCTCCCCCAGGGTGAAGACCGGAAGACCTGCCGCAGACGCGCCGCCGACGGAAGAAGACTGGCAGATCTGCCGCAGACGCGCCGCCAGAGGGGAACACCAGCCGTGGACATGCAGAGTTGCCGCCGAAGAAAAAAAATGGCAGAGTGCCATCCAGAGGTGCTCCTGCTGCCGCGCACCCCCTGGGATCATCTTGCACACCCCCTGGGGTGCACGCACCCCAGTTTGGAGACCACTGTTCTAGACTACTTACTGTCCCTGAAACAACAAGGGCAAACCGTGTCATCTATTAGGGTCTATCTGGCCACAATCTCAGCTTTTCACCATGGGTGAACGGTCATTTCATGTTCTCAAACACCGTCTGTAGTCATTTTCTTAAGGGCACTGAGAGATTGTGCCCCCAGGTATGGCAACCAGTCTCTCCCTGGGATCTCAACCTGGTATTGTCAAGACTGACAGTACCCCCATTTGAGCTGCTGGCAACCTTCTTTCTGTCCTACCTGTCCTGGAAGGTGACCTTCCTGGTGGCCATTACTTCTGCAAGAAGGGCCTTGGAGATGCGGGTCCTGACTTCAGGATCATACACTGTGTTCTTCAAGGGCAAGGTCCAATTGCGTCCTCATCCAGCTTTCCTTCCAAAGGCGGTCTCACAAATCCATAATAGCCAGGATATCTTCTTACTTCTATCTGAAACCACATGCCAATAGAAAGGAATGGAGGCTCCTACATAGAAATGGCTAAGTCATTTCAGAAATTTACTCAACTATTCGTGGCCATTGCAGACAGGATGAAAGGTCTTCCAGTCTCAGCCCAGAGAATTTTATTATGGATCACTTCATGTATCCGCATATCCTATGACCTGGTGAGGGTCCCTGCCCTGACAGCACATTCCACAAGGGCCCAAGCATCTTCAGCAGCATTCGTGGCACAAGTTCCTATTGAAGACATTTGTAGAGCAGCAACATGGTCGTCAGGTCACACTTTTGCATCTTACGACACCATCACCCATCAGGCTAAAGATAATGCTGGATTTGGCTGAACGATGTTACAATCAGCATGTCAATAAACTCCGAAGCCTCCACCTGCACAATTGCTTGGGAGTCACCTACATTGGAATGGACGTGAGCAAGCACTCGAAGGAAAAAAAAAAAAAGGTTACTAACCTTTACATAACTGTTGTTCTTTGAGATGTGTCCAATCTAACCCACTCCCCACATCCCTCTGTTGGAGTTAACCAGGAAGAAGGATCTCAGGGGACTGCGGGTTGGCAGGGCCCTTTACTGGCACTACAAGCACGTGACTCCAGGGAGCACCAGAGCCGACCTGATGGATAACACTGGGGGGAAAACTTTCCAGCAGCGATGCTCAGGGCTAGCGCACACCTACATTGGAACAGACACGAGCAACACATCTTGAAAAGCAACAGTTACAGAAAGGTTAGTAATTGTTCTTTACTAAACAATCTTATTTCTTCCCTAGAGCAGGTGCATCCTGTGCAATAAATGAAGCAGGGGTTCTGTGAATAAAATAATATGTGATCATGCAATTAGACTGAAGCAAAATGCATATGAACAAGGGAGGCTAATGTTAGACAGGCAACCATAATTCTGGAACTTCCCAGCTTTTGAGTGCTTGACTTAAAACCCATTTTTCTGTATAATTTGCTAGGGTTTTTTTTTTAAAAAAAGCAAACTGGGAAAACAGGATTAGTTTATCAGTAAGGTTGGAATCTTTAGATTCATAGCACAGACTTCTGCCTCTTGAGTTAACATAACTGAGAGCAGTATTAGTTGTCATTCCTATATTTAGACCAGCTATTAGAGGGGGAGGTGATACACTTTGCCCGTGGGTTTCACAGATATTTTGCTGACAGCAAAGGAATGATCACATCAGGAATCTTGGGTTCCATCCCCAAATTTTGGAGGGGACTACTCTTTAGTTGTCATCCCCCTTTTTGTCCCTTTCCTCTGTAAGCCTGACCCTCTGCCAGTCCTTGCCTCAGATCCTCATCCCACTCTTTCTCCCCTTACCTCTCAATTCTCAAACCAGGGTTCCAGGGAATTTGAGAGCAGAGGAGAGTCTCCTCTCCATTCCTGTGCTTGGCACTACAGCAGCCCCTGGCAGCTATAAGCAGCACTTGCAGGGAACATTCTGCATAGTCCAGTAGCCTGAGCTGAAGTATAGACAATCTTGTTAGGTGCCAGACTCTTAAATCTCTACTGGGCACATATGAACTGAGATTTTTCAAAGGATTATAACTAGGGCTCTACCAAATTCACAGCCATGAAAAACGCATCACGGACTGTGAAATCTGGTCTCCCCTCCCCCCCATGAAATCTGGTCTTTTGTGTGCTTTTACCCTATACTATATAGATTTCATAGGGGAGACCAATGTTTTTCAAATTGGAGGACCTGACCCAAAAGGGAGTTGCAGGGGGTTTCAAAGCTATTTTAGGGGGTTGCAGTATTGCCACCCTTATTTCTGCACTGCTGCCTTCAGAGCTGGGCGGCCAGAGAGCGGTGGCTGTTGGCTGGGCACCCAGCTCTGAAGGCTGCACTGCACTGACAGCTGTGCAGAAGAAAGGGTGGCAATACCATACCATGCCCCGTTATTTCTGCACTGCTGCTGGCGGCGGCTCTGCCTTCAGAGCTGGGCTCCCATCCAGCAGCTGCTGCTCTCCAGCCGCCAAGCTCTGATAGCAGCACTGTTGCCAGCAACAGCGCAGAAGTAAGGGTAGGAGTACCGCAACCCCCACTACAGTACGCCTTGTGACCTCTCCCCCAACACAGTTACTTTTTGGGTCAGGACCCCTACAGTTACAACACCATGACATTTCAGATTTAAATATCTGAAATCATGAAATTTACAGTTTTTAAAATCCTCTGACTGTGAAATTAACCAAAATGGACCATGAATTTGGTAGTGCCCTAGTTATAACTTGCCCAAATGTGGACAGTTTTTTCAATGGGACTGCAAAAGGCACCTCCCTGACACAAAAACAGCCCATCCACACCTGCTTCTGATTTTCAAGATTTTGCTCCAGGTCATGGAGATGTTAGAGAATCTCAACAAAATGGTTGTAAGAATTTTAAGATGGGCAAAATGTATTTTTCCTTAATCTTGTTCTCAAAACATGGCTGAACCATTTTAGCTGAAACTTTCGAAAATTCAGCCTGAGGCAGAATTTTCAGCATGGGAAATTTAGGCACAGACTATTAAAATTTAGCCAAATTATAAGCAACTGAAAACTGGGTCTTAAAAAGAGAAGTATTGGGTAACCTTTACTATAGATGGTATTACCAGTCTGCCTATAATACCCGTGAGGAACCTGTCCTGCTCCATCTGAAATAAAATAATAGAAATTATTAACTTTGACAGTCATGGTCAGAGATTTGAGAGTAAGGGTAGTAAAGGTGTTCCGTTGACTAAACTTTCCTGCTTCCTAGATGTCTAATGCCTAGGTCTTAATCATTTTTAGATTTGGAATACATAGGCCCTTTTAATTTCTATTTCTTTTAACTATCAGATATTCCAAACCCCTGGCCTTTTTGTCATTCAATGTAAATATCACATTATTTGACGTAGGGTCCCACCTCAAGATGGGAACCTGTATTTCTGAGAGTCACCTACATCATGCTCCCTACAGATGGTATAAAGCCAGGGAAATTAAACTTCACCTTCGGAAGTACAAGGTTCTGGATTTCATTTTTGAGAGATTTAGGACAAGTTCCATGAGTGAGTGCATGCATCTTAGCCTTCAGGTTCTCTTGGATAAATGAGTTTGATTTTTTTTCCCCTTTAATTTCTATAATTTGATCCATTATTTTTGAGATTCTTTTGTGCCCATAGATGAGATTTACCCATAGTCCTCGGTTAGTAGATTTCTCCTGGAATCTTGAAGTAGAGTGACTCTCAAGTTAGAGGATTAGGGACCAATTTTCAGTTGGGCATCCCTTTTTGGAGTTGCAAACCTTGTCACTTAGGTGGCCAAGTACAATCATCATCAGATACTTAGCAGGCTTAATTGTAAGGTTTGTGTGCGCATGCACACAAAGTGGTAACTTTTGCTGACAGAAAATTGCACCAATGAAAAAAGGATGTTGCCTTTAGAACTCTGAGCCTCAAAGTCAGGTTTCCATAATTTTGGAAGGAAGATTGTCTTGTCTAAAGTTCATTGAGTTAGGGATGTTGTCTAGAAACCCCTTCCTCCCATCTTTAATGGGAACAGTTTTTATTTGCCTTCAGACTTGCTGACTTATTTACCTCTTTTTCAGATTAGCCAATTTTATCCAGCTACACAAAAGACCTTCAGCTAAAGGCTTTGCTAAGATGGGCAAAGAGGCTGCTAAGGTCGTGCTTCCTCAATAGCTAAATAATATATAGGGATGTCATTAACTTTAAATCTAGTCAGTTTCAAAAACTTAGATAAAAGTAGTGAAAATATCAATTGAAAGTAGTACTCTGTGTATGTGTCTCTGAGTCCCTTTGTCAATGGCCCTAGTTTTATATTTATCTTTTAAAGATGTTTCTCTTTCTCCCCTGTTGCTGTTTGTAAGATCCACTAAAACCAGGGAAACTGCCAAACGCAAAAAGTAAACAAACTTGGAAAAAGAGATTCCCCCCCCCCTTAATCTTTCATTTTCATTTTAGCTTAACCATCTTAGATGCTGTAACGACAGAAGTTTAAAAAAAATTCAGAAGGGTGTGGGGGTTTTTTGTAAATTGATTAAAAATAATAATTAGCTTGAAAGCGGGTAAAAACATGTCTAAGCTATTCAGGCTTATCCTGTAATAAATCTGTGTTCTTGGGTAAAACTGAAACCACAATGGATAAAACATGCAGAATAGCTACCCGTTCATTGCATGCTACAAGCAATATTTGTCTGCATGGGTAGCTGTGTGCATTTCAAGCCCTTGGTTAAAGTAAAACATTTGCTTGCATGGCTTGCTATATCAGCATGATGCAGTAGTGTTCTCTTTATAGGATGAGAAAACGGTGTGCAAAAATGTATTTACCTGTACTTGTTGTTTGTCTTCTCCTCTATCCCATCCTACTTCACCCCTCAGCCCCCTTTCCCAGTTTTATGGTTAAGTGCTTTTTGCTTTGGAAATACTCCAACTGAGTAGGGTGGGGGAGGCATTACTACTTACAGAGGAGTAATTAATTTTCTTTGTCTCCTTCTCTTTGGTGGGTTGAACCATGTAGCCTGATGTAACTATTTGCAGGATGAGGAAAAGGAGAGAATTACAATTTGCCCGTGATATATATTTCACTCCAAGAGAACCCTCTTTGCTTGTGTAGTTAAAGCGGCAAAATCCCTGTTGTGTGGATGCAGTTGTACTGGTATAAAAGTGCTTATGCCCATATATCTTATACTGGTTTGGAAACCAAAATAAACTGCACTGGTGTAAGCACCTGTATTCCAGTATAACTGCATCCACAGAAGAGCTTTTACTGGTATAACTATGTTGATTTTAAAAAATCATACTCCTAACTTGACATAGTTACCAGTAAAACTTTTTAAGTGTAGGCCAGTCATAAAACACAAAACTTGCTGTTCTGAAGAGATTACAGTCTAGAATATCGTTAAGTAACTCTTCCTTTAGGGTGGTATTTAAAGACAGTCTTACATTTGTTTACAGAAAAATAAAACATTAATGAAATACAGAATGCAGAACTTACTGCAATGGCATGTACTATATGGACATCAGTGTTGGCATTCAATTTAATAGAAATGGCACATTAAAATGTGACCTGCATGTTCTCATTGCTCCAGGTGATCTTCATCAAAGTAGTAACCTGCCTGGGCATAAGCTGAAATTTTTAATCCTCATGCCTGACATCTATCTATTATGCTCTCTTGATCCTCTGATTATCTGTAAATAGATAATGTGGAAACCAGTGCTGCTTCCTTTTCAGAAAGGCTCTGGATCTCTTGAGACTTCATGAAGGAACAGGAAACATGTCTATTCAGCCATGGCCTTACATTGCAAAAACACAATTAATAATGGATGACATGATCACTGTAGTCATTAGATGTTTTCAGTTGCTTTATCCACTTTATATAATTATTCATTAGTGAATTCTACATACAGCAATTTCCAATGTTGTATATTTGTAGCAGGAACAAGACAGTGGCAAAGATATTTTTGTTTAATGAAGCAAGCTGCTAATGAAGAAGGACATTTTAGTGTGAAAGCAGTAAAATTATGTATTACCCTTATTTGCATGGGCATCCACTAAATTATTTTAAAATGCTTTTTTCAGTGTTAATTGCTAATAAGCTGAAAAACTGGAACTTTTCACTCTGTAGCTGGCCTTTGGATTTTACAGGTACAAAACTGCACTCACAATTATTTTGGGCACATTTCATAGCATTTATTTGACTAACAAAACGATTGTGCCTGAAAATCAGGTATGTGTGTGTGCAAGCACTGTGTGAATGGCAAATGCTTCTCAAAATCAACGCATAAAGTAAAATATTTGTTCAGTGTGTGTGTCTGGGTCGAGAGCAGAAGCATCACATGCTACAGGTTTGCTGTAAGTTGTCATTAAAATTTTTTTTTTTAATGTCAGTGAAGTCCTATGCAGAAGTGGTTTGCATACAGAGATGCCATCTTTCTTTAAGAGAACTTTGGATTGTTCAAAGGCCAGGAGAAATTCAAGTTCACCGAAGAGTAGTTTCTTTGCCTGTTCGTCCATCTAGCTCTAAAGATAGTAGCTCCTTAGCAGCTTAGGTTTTGACTATAATGTTAACTTTTGTCCTCAGCAAAATCCTCCTCATTTTGAGCTCATAGCATGAGAACTAAAGCTTTCATTGACCCATAACAGGCACTTGATTCACCAAAGACTGGAACAATGCAGGGATCCCATTTAAACAATGAGCACAAATTAAAAACTGCTGCTGATTCTGTGCAACAAATTGAGATTGTCTTCTCTATTTTCTTCCTCAAATTACATTATACTTTGCTCTTCAATAGATTGTTGTTTAAAAAATTACTAAGCATGAACAAAAAAATGCACCTACTGTATTTGCTTGCCAAGTGCTACCGTCTCCTTCCTTGGTTGATGTTGCTGGAAAACAATATTGTTTAAATAGGATGATCAATGAGTGGCTCCTCGCCCCTCCTGTTTGCAGGTTCTCATACTTCTGGTAGAAGGCGTTTATCAGAGTAAGAGGGAGCCCTTTGTTCAAGCATCTGGCTGCATATAACCATGTACAACGGCTTCAACCATTGGGTTGTGGGTAATTTCAAAACTCTTAGTTGGGGATATTGTGTGGGTTTGTCAGCTGGGAGATGGACTGGGTCCTGGTCTAGCAATTGGGATGAAAATGATTGCCAGGAGAAACAGTTACTGACCAACAACTGTGCAACTTCAAGGAGATGGTCAAGATGGACCAATATTCCCTTCCCCACATTCCTACTCCTTCAGAGTGTCTGTTATGGATTCTGAGTAAGTGGAAGGAACTGAAAACTAGGATTTGACTCTTACCCTTCGACTGAACTTTTGGTTTGGGAGAAATGGGGGAAGCAGTTGTATGGTGCCAGCAATCACTGCCTTCTAGAACGTTCTAATTAAATGCCTTAGGTGCATGTGCATCCCCAGAGTATGGATCCACACTGACAATTTAAAGTAACTGACGGGTAAATAGCCTCTCTGCGTGCACTGTTTCCTTAAAATAGTATAAGGACTGCTATAGCAAGACTCAAATCTATGACTGCAGTTTTAGTCTCCTGCAGCTATATGTTCTTTCATCAGATCTTATACGTTAAGGTTTGGTCTGGGCCAATACTTGGATGGAAAACTTAGAGGGCGACAAGAAATGAAGTTGTTTCAGTAGCTAACTCTCTTTTCTCAGAGTTGGTGCTAAACCAATGCATCAGTATGATCACAAGGGGAACTTTATTGCTAGCAATGTTTCTAATGTATGCAAAACCAAGGATCTCTACTCATTAAAAATGTTGGCATCTTTTGCAAGAATTGGGCTTTTTAGGCCCCTTGTCTTAACCAAATTTCAATTTAAGTGATAAAGTTCTGTGTACCTAATTTCCACTGTACATTCAAAGGAGTAAGGTATTTACTTTGCGCTAATGTTGCTGTAACTATTGGCCAGTTAGAATTATTTCACCCCAAAGATGGGTGCATTTCTGTGGTAGGTGAAGTTATTCAAATATATTGCCATTTTGTAAAAACTGTAAAGCACTTGAACAGCCATCGTGAGACAAGATATGTTATTTCTCTTTATTTTTCACATGAGCAAATTCTTTGTTATCATAGCATACAGTGAAATACCTCATACATTGAAAATTATATTTTGTTTAGTCTTAGCCAATACTTTTTTCAATATCTTCTTTCCAAATGTCTGGACAGCTCTTCTTTCTGCATTTTTGTGCTTGTTCGCGATATTCATTCCCAGTCTTCAGCAAGCATCTTTAATGTAACTCAGAAAATAACATGCTAAATTAATAATTAGTTAGCTGCAGGAGTGCTAGATGGAAGAATTACTCATACTTTGTTTAATGTGCCTCTGAGGCACTATACTGTTTTGAAGTTTCAACGAGCAAAAAAGTGACCTTCTTTGCCTGCTTTATATAGGGATGGCGTGACAAATCACAGACATGATTCTGGTTGTAGATTTTAAATAAATTGACAAAGATTAGATGATAAAAAATAAAATGTATAAACAGAATTATTTTTAATGCTGTGTACCGCATTTGTTTTGATTTCCCAGACTAAATGTGGTGGCTGATTTCACTCTGAATAGTAACATGCTTCCCATTAATCTTTGGTATTTTATTAGAAGGTAAATTGAGAGGCTCCTACCTGCCAAGGTCAGACTTCAAATTTCTATTTCACAGCTGGTGGCAGCACTAAGTCTTAAAGCAAAGAAGGAGATTGCGTTGGTTCCCTGCTGTACAGGAGATGTTCATGTGAAGCCATCAACAGTAGGAGAGGAAACAGAATCTCAAATTCAGCTCTTGGCATGTAAATTAAGGAAGGACTGATTTTGAATATATTGTTTTAAAATATTACACCCAGTTTCTTGGGATCTAAATGCATTTTTTGTGATTTATTTGTGCAGTGCAGTTTGTTTTTATAGTTTACCATTAACAAAACATGGAGTAGCCATTTTTATATTGATAAGACACAAGAGAGCATTTTAAATGCTCTTGATATGCATTTGATATTCTGTAAAAGGAATGGGGCTTTAAAAAGCAGCAATCAATTCTAAAGAGAGAGACCATTTTTTGGCAGATGTATTAGTTCAGAGTGAAATCCATTGTGGTGTGATGGGGCAATGCAAGGTCCGCACAGCACTTAAGGCAGGTCTACATTACGGGGCTCAGTCAACCTAAGTTATGCAACTCCAGCTATGTTACTCACATAGCTGGAGTCGATGTACCTTAGGTTGACTTTTGTGGTGTCTACACCATGCTGGGTCGATGGGAGAAACTCTCTGTCATAAATATAAAGGGAAGGGTAAACCCCTTTAAAATCCCTCCTGGCCAGAGGAAATCTCCTCTCACCTGTAAAGGGTTAAGAAGCTAAAGGTAACCTCGCTGGCACCTGACCAAAATGACCAATGAGGAGACAAGATACTTTCAAAAGCTGGGAGGAGGGAGAGAAACAAAGGGTATGTGTGTCTGTCTATATTCTGTCTTTGCCGGGGACAGACCAGGAATGAAGCCTTAGAACTTTTAGTAAGTAATCTAGCTAGGTACGTGTTAGATTATGATTTCTTTAAATGGCTGAGAAAAGAATTGTGCTGAATAGAATAACTATTTCTGTCTGTGTATCTTTTTTGTAACTTAAGGTTTTTGCCTAGAGGGGTTCTCTATGTTTTGAATCTAATTACCCTGTAAGGTATTTACCATCCTGATTTTACAGGGGGGATTTTTTTTTTATTTCTATTTACTTCTATTTCTATTAAAAGTCTTTTTGTAAGAAAACTGAATGCTTTTTCATTGTTCTCAGATCCAAGGGTTTGGGTCTGTGGTCACCTATGCAAATTGGTGAGGCTTTTTATCCAACATTTCCCTGGAAAGGGGGGGTGCAAGTGTTGGGAGGATTGTTCATTGTTCTTAAGATCCAAGGGTCTGGGTCTGTAGTCACCTAGGCAAATTGGTGAGGCTTTTTACCAAACCTTGTCCAGGAAGTGGGGTGCAAGGTTTTGGGAAGTATTTTGGGGGGAAAGATGTGTCCAAAAAGCTCTTCCCCAGTAACCAGTATTTGTTTGGTGGTGGTAGCGGCCAATCCAAGGACAAAAGGGTGGAATATTTTGTACCTTGGGGAAGTTTTGACCTAAGCTGGTAAAGATAAGCTTAGGAGGTTTTTCATGCAGGTCCCCACATCTGTACCCTAGAGTTCAGAGTGGGGGAGGAACCTTGACACTCTCCCATTGACTTATCTTATGCTTCTCATTCCAGTGGAGTACCAGAGTCAACAGGAGAGCAATCGGTGGTCGATTTAGTGGGTCTTCATGCGTTGATCCCCCAGTAAGTGGAGACGAGCCCTCAGAATGAGTGATGGGGCTGTGCTGGGTGGGGACATGACAGGTGGAGGTGATGTCCTACATTTTCACAAGAAATAGAATCCTCAGTACCCTGAAGGGGGACAAGGTCCAGCAGGCTCTTGGAAGCCTTTTCCCCTCCTAGCCAGCATTGCCTCACTCTTGTCTGGTTTAGGTTTGAACCACTTCCTTTTATCCAGCTGATCTCTTGCAGGCATTGTGGCATCCATGTGATGGTGCTGACAATCTGTGGAAAATGTGCTGCACATCTGGATGTCTGTGGCACCTTGCCACCTCTCTAAGTTGTAGCTGTTGAAGAGCAAATGAGAGAGAATGGATTCCACAGGTGAGGACTCTTGGAAGAGAAGGAGCAGTTAACCACCCCTCTCTGAGCTCTGTTGAAGAGGAATGATTGGAATCATTATATAGCTGTGCCATATATTCCAGGTACATCATGTAGATCGGTCAGAAGCACATTGTGATCAACTGTGTTAAACGATGGGGAAGGGTGGGTGTAATATTAGCATTGATATGTGGTCTCTATCCATAGCTATGAGAAACTCATCATCAGGGATCTTACTTTTCCATGATAAAAAACCCCCAAAAATCTCTGTTTAAAAAAAATTAAAATCAGTGTTTTTCCGCGATTAAAATGAAACACTGAACTTTAGTTTCCCTAGCCACAGTATATATAGGTATCAGTTGAACAGAATGTTTTGTTGATATATAGTAGAACCCCGTTTATCCTATCCTCCATTATCCAGCTCTCTGTATTAACTGAACCACCAGCCGCCCGGGACTTGGCTGTCAGCCTGAGCCCCCTCACCCCCCATCTTAAAATAAGTAATAGAACGCTCTTTGCCAGTTTTCTGATTATCTCAATTTTTGATGATCCTATCTGGCCCCGGTCCCAATTAGATCAGAAAAACGGGGTTCCACTGTAAATTTAAAGCGCATTCAAAAATCAACCACAAAACGGGGAGGTTGCATGCATTGAATAAGTGACACTGCTACTTTCAGTAAAATTTAATTAATATGTGTTTTTATTTTTTCACAAAATGTAAAAACTAAAGATTCTTTGTAAAAGCGCAAATTCCGCATTTTTCTGTGGCAAACTGATTTCTAGGATCCATGCTCATCATTTAGTGCCAGAAGTGCTGTCTTCATGGTGTGCCTCATTTGGAATCCTGATTGCAAAGCATCAAGGGTTTTGGCAGGTGTCACGCTTGTTGAAATTCTGCTGGCACTGCTAGTAAACCTGACCGATACATTAAGGAAACAATCATGGAAAGTTTCTGGATGAGATATTTGGATTATTTGGAATACAAGGGCTAAAATCCCTTAATATGGAACCCAAAGAAATCAATGAACAACTCCTTCACGCCACCCCACCCGACAGTGATGAGCTATTCTACCACAAAGGCCTTTACACATTCAAACCCCTTCAATAACTACTTTCAAATTGGATTTTTACCTGATGGTACTGTATAATTCAATTGTATCCTGTACAGATTAACAGTCCATTTCTCCACTTAGGCCTGCCTGGTAAGCCACTAAATTTTAATTTATTTTGCAGTTTTTGTTGGGTTATTTAGTTAGTATTTCGTATAAAAGTAGTTTTAAAACCATTTTAATGCCAAAAAATTGGACGGCCCAACATGAAATTTTAGCTTAATCTGTACCGACTGAGTTGGTTTGCTGCTGATTTTTTTTTTTATCCTGAAGTAGTTTTCTATGTCACTCTCCTTTAAAAAGAAAAAAAGAAAGGTTTCTGAGTTTAAGAAATCTGCTACAGAGAAGCAGTAGGGTTAGTTTACTCACAGTATGAATACAAGCAGAAGTACTTTTCACGTCTGCATTAAAGGAAAGTAAATTATTTATACAAATAATCATGAATGTTAAATACAACCAGTATCTAATTTCTTTTGGTGTATATCTCTCTGTTTCTTCATTTGGCAGTTGTGTCCCTCAAATGTAAAATTAGCCTTTGCATGAGAGGAATCCGTTTGTTGAGTGTGGTTTTGGGAGCAAGGTTGTTTGGGAGGAAAGGGCTGGGTTATAGTATTGGTTTGTGGGCATTACATTTATCTATAATTTCCTGGGTTCATATTGCCTACCCCCTTAATTTAAACAAAACCACTCAGGGTGGAATGCCCATCCTCAGGGTTTTCACTGTCAAAGGCTATGTCTACACTCATTGCAATTAGACACCTGTGGCTGGCCAGTGCCAGCTGATTGGGGCTTGCGGTGCTCGGGCTAAGGGGTTGTTTAATTGTGGTGTTCTGAGACACTTGCACGGTCTAAGAGCCTAGGCTCCGTCCTGAGCCCAAATGTGTACATTGCAATTAAACAGCCCCTTAGCCTGAGCCCTATGACCCAAGTCAGCTGGAACATGCCAGCCATGGATTTTTAATTGTAGACATACCCTCTGTGTGTGTGTGTGAGAGAGAGAGTGTGCAACTGACTCACCTACTCATTTAGTCGTGTATCTCCCATTCGTATAAGTAGGATACTTTAGGTTTCCCGATAAAGCTTCCTGAGGTGCTAAACCCTGCACTCACAATGGGAAGACTGTTGTTTCCCCAGGTGAAGATACCATTCATTCTTTAATACCCCTGCAGTATAACCATAAGTTTCCAGTAGATCGATGTGCCCTGTGTAGTCTGAGGGCTGCTGCCTAGAAGATGGTGCCCTTGCCCAGAGAAGAGTGTGTGGTGTCCCTAAGAGGAAGGAATTATGGTGTATATGAGAATTAATGTCATCAAAAAGTCTGTATGTTATGTATACTGTACACGCACAGTGTTGTGGTTGAGGTTCAGCCTTAACTTGTGTATTGAGTACGCTGCCTTAATGGTGCCTTAAGGTAGTTTTAGCAGATATATCTATCATCAGTTTTATAGATGTCAAATGATTTTGCATCTAAAAATTCCAGCCCACCAAAAGATGTTCTAGTCCACAATCACTAGCTCACCAAAATCATAAGCTGTCTATCAGTTTCTAATTTTGATGAGTTGACAGTTGGAAGGGGTATTACTTCTGGGTAGGTCTATTGGCAGAAATTGTCAAATGTGCTAGAGAGTGGTGGCATGAGGGAATTGTGTGATGTGGACAAACGTCAACTAGAAAATAGGTTGTGACTCCATCAAATACTTTATAAATGTGATCCAAACAAGGTATTTATGCTTTGTTCTTCAGAGGTAAAATGCTAGTATATTGATCTACTACGCTGCTTAATTCCAGGCTTCTCTGTGTTTGGAGTGTAATTGTAATGTAAAACTTGTTGAATTAACCATCCCATGCATAAAGGAATCTGAGAGGGAAAGATTAGGAGGCAATAGGATAAAGAACTTTGCACACAGGAGATATTTAAAAGAGAAAAACCTAATCCCTATATATGTAGTTTTCAAAAAGAACATATGATACTGTGTAGTCTTGATTTGAATGATCCAGAAAATTAAGCCCTATTTAACACTGTATTTTTAGGATTAGCAATAAAGGGCACACATCTTAAAGTGTGGTTTTGATTGATAGGTATTATTTTTATGCTCCACTGAAGATAATTATATTCAAGCTTTTAGCTGGTCAGCTTTTCTTTGTTATTCCTGCCATAAAGAAGCTTTTTCTGAGTACCTATTGCATTTGCTGGATGAGTTACTGGCACATTAGATAACCATGATGCATCCATGAGAACATAAGATACATAACTGTAACCGCTAATTTGAAATGGGCTAGTCAAATGTGGCAGAGTCCTATGAAGTTGTTTTTTAGAATCCATGTTCGTTAATTTAGTGGAGGGAACCGTTAGAGGTGATTAAACATGTATGTTATAGAAACTCTACTGAAATCTGTAAATAACATGTCATTTGGGTCAATGATAGTTTACAGTATGACAGTAGTCTGCATTCTTTTAAGGTAAAGGCTCAAATTCACAGCTGGCATAACTGGGGACATCTGTAATGAAGTTACAGCACTTTTGCTCGCGTTAAATTTGGTCTTGGCATTCCCATGTGAATCGTTTGTCACATCATTGTACATGAACATGAACTCTGATGCCATGTTTATTTTAACCTTATTTTATTACACATTGCACTAATCTATAAGCCTCCATCTAAGGATATCAGAGTTTTATCAAAATGAAGCCTCACCACCCACGTCTGTGGTAGGTACTTGCATCTGTGGTTATTTCTATTGGTAGGTGATTGCCCAAAGTCACACAGCAAGTTAATGGCAGAAACGGGAATAGAACCTAGGAGTCTGGACTCCTGAGGCCCAGCTGTAATCCCTATGAAACATTGGCTCTCAAATTTTAAACGTTTGAGTTACATTACTGCTTTACATGGTTATTTATTACTTTGCTTTGAAAATGTGAAAAACAGTATTTGACAACTGGTCCCCACTTGGTATGTTGGCAGGAATCCTGATAAACTATGGACATAACTATCAGGTATTTGATAAGGACCGTTGATCCACCAGACTGTGTGTTGAAAGAACTATGTATACAGTAGCTTGAGAGATGCAGACTACAACTCTTTGACTAATAATCTGAGCATGGGTGCAAGAAATGGGCTTCAGTATTCTGCGATTACCTGAAATTCTCTTCTCTCCTTTCTTGAAAAACAAAACAAAAAAGACCCCTTGTAGCAAATATTTGTTTTCTTTAATGCCTATGTCTACAATGTCATTTATTAAATTAAAATCTCTGGACACAATGGGCATACTTTAGTAGTGGTACTGTTAGAGTTCAGGTCATTTCTGTCAAGTAATGTCATTTATCTCATTAACATTTATTGAACACTTAGTATGGACTCAGACACAAGATACCTATAGTATAAATATTTCATTGTATTAACAGTACTAACATTATAGCTCACTAACATCATGCAGCTATCAGTGAGCACAGACAGACAAACTTTCACTTTTTTTAAAGAGTCATGGATGTCCATCATTCTTAGTTGATACTGAAAACTCAATACAGAAGAATGGAGATTAATATTCTGTTGCTTTTTTTTAAATAGCAGTTTTGAAACTGGTTTCAGAGTAGCAGCCGTGTTAGTCTGTATTCGCAAAAAGAAAAGGAGGACTTGTGGCACCTTAGAGACTAACAAATTTATTTGAGCATAAGCTTTCGTGAATGCATCCGATGAAGTGAGCTGTAGCTCACGAAAGCTTATGCTCAGATAAATTTGTTAGTCTCTAATGTGCCACAAGTACTCCTTTTCAGTTTTGAAACCCTGTATTATGATACAGTATTTTGCTCTATAATGATACAAGGTTTTCAAATTTGTTGTTTAAGAAGATAACAATATTAATCTTCATATATAATATATGACAGCACAGTAAATAAAACTAAATATGTTGATGCTGAAATAGTTTATGGCTCAAATATAAAACATACTTCCTAAAAAATCCCATAATCCAACAGACAGCACGCAGCATATAAGTATGTCTATAACTTTTTTGGAATACATAATAAGAAATTTCATATAAAACCTTCTGGCCAATATTTTCAAACCTGGGTGCCTAAAGTTAGACTCCTAAATCCATATTTATACTCTTAAATGAAAATTTTGCCTGTTTTTCAGAGGTGTTTTTCTTTAGAAACCTAACTTTAGACATCCAGGTTTCAAAATGTTGCCACGTAACATACAAACAAACATACAACAGTGTCTGTTGCTTGATGTTTTCAGTTGGGTACTCATTGGGTACTCATTAACTCTACTCATGTTAATATCATGATACTGGAAACCCTAAATAGAGCTTAAATCTTTGTAATATGTGATTACTTTTCCATTATTTCTACCATATAGCATACATATTTTATAACTGTAATTAACATAATCTAGATTACTAAAGCAGTTTCCAAATAAAATATATGTAATCAGGTGCTTAATTAAATACATAATAATTAATAAATTGCTCTATTTTCCTAACCAAAATACATTTTTTCAATCTAATATTTATTTCATTGTTTCATTTTAAACACTTAAATTTTGACATCCTTATGTACATTTAAATAGGTGTCCCATAATATTGTAACTATCCTGTAAGATATAATTATAGTTGTATTAATTTTATCAAACATGTCACCAGATGTTTGCAAATGGATTAGAGCAATACTCTAAATGAACCAAGTTATATAATTACTTTGACTGTAAAGCTTCCATAAGGAAGCTTAAAATGTTAGAAGATATTTTTCCATAATTTATATTAATTACAAAGTAGTATTGTATTGTATTGCATTTTACGCTACAACAATATTGAAGTTAATGGCACTCTTTTGTGGTAATTTTCTTTACTCTATACTGGTATCTATGATGGAAACATAACTACAATATATATAAAACACAGCAATTCCAAGTGTTCTTGGCATAGAAAAAGTGAATGAGCTCAAATTAGTTGCAGAAATCATTTATAATTATTCTGATTCCTTGTATCTTCCAATTATCCATGTAATTTTATGTGTTTAAAAAAAAAATCTATGTCCCAAAAGCTAGTACAAAGTGCAGTAGCTATAGTCATAGCTAATGACCACCCAGAAACTGAAAAGTTGGTGTCCACGCGGAGCCGAATTGGAAATAGATTACAGGTCATTCATCACGGAACTAGACTTGTGCATTTATTAATATTGATGTGTGTTAATAAGAACACAAAGCTAACAGCTTATAAATCTCTATGGGATCCTTTCATTTGTTTGCAAGATTCAGAAAGGGAAAAATTATTTTGTCAAGAGAATAAATACACATGATTAAAACTCAGCCACAGCAAAAATCCTTAAGTGTTCACAAAACAGTTCCATATTTGTCTGTGCGGCTTACTACATTTTGAATGGCTGCATGTGGTATCTTTATCCTGTAGGTGGTGCAGTGCTAATGATGATAAACAGGACAGCCAACTTAGAGGAAAAAAGAAGACAGTAAAAATAAATAGTGGCAAACACCGTACTGCAAGCGATTTTAAAAAGGCATGTAAATTCTACAACACAATTGAAAAACATGAAGCATTTCATTTCCTTTCACATGAAGCTGGTGTGACCTTCACGGTTCTGAAATAACAGGAAATAACATTTCTCCAGTACATTTGCAGCCTGATGGTAGTTAAGCAGAAAGCTCAGTGTGAATAAATACAGATAGAAATTGTCAGGTCACATTTCAATGAGAGTTCATGTTAAGCAGTAACATAAATGTAAGAGCTCACTATGAAATGAAATTCGTAATGTAAAGGTCAAACCTGCCTATAAGAGACATTTTAAGGCAAGCTGTAGGATTGAAAAGATTATTCCAATTTTGTTTTAATACGTGGTAACGTATTACAGTTAAGGTGATATGTTTCTACTGGATGAAACACGTGGCATAAATTGGGGCCTGATTTAGCAAAAACTGTGTTTGGTTTCCATGTGGGTGATTCTTCCATGCTGCAGAAGTAGATTTATTCTTCCCTGAATGTTGCTGTCAGATATAAACAAAGCAACGTCAGGAAGTATAGAAACAGGCTGGCTGTTCTTGCTTTTGAAATATCTATTTTATAATGGAACTTGATGGATATTGGGTAACTTTAGTGGTTTAAATTCAAACATTACAAATAGCTAGCATAACTAAAATATTAAAGATCATCTCAGATGTTACATTTGTTTCTGCCTTGCTTTTAGTAAACATAGTGCTTTGCATGCAAAGTGTATGTTATGTACACATCACTCAGGATTCTGTATATAAATGACAGGTTTCAGAGTAGCAGCCGTGTTAGTCTGTATTCGCAAAAAGAAAAGGAGGACTTGTGGCACCTTAGAGACTAACAAATTTATCTGAGCATAAGCTTTCATGAGCTACAGCTCAATCATCCGATGAAGTGAGCTATAGCTCATGAAAGCTTATGCTCAAATAAATTTGTTAGTCTCTAAGGTGCTACAAGTATTCCTTTTCTTTTTGTATATAAATGAAGGTGAAACAATACAATAGTGAAGCTCAATAACCTCACAATCACGTAAGAGGGATCTAGCCTATAGGAGGAGATGGAGAGCCAAGTGCATAAATTGTCAGGACAGGTCATGAGGAGCCAGAGTTTATACTCATGAAACAGGAGTTGAGAGTCAGCTGGGTCAGGATACTGGGAGATCAGAAGCAGGAGACAAACTCGAGATCAGAACCACGATTTGCAAACTGGAGTCAGGCCAGCTCAGGATGCCAAGAGGTCAGAGATAGGAGACAAACTGAAGGTCGGAACTATGAGTCAGATGCCAGGAAATAAAGCTGCGGGGAGCAGGAAGCACAAGGCATACAGTCTAGAACAAGGAGGACCCCAGTTGTTCGGACAGCTTCCTGCTGCTGGCTTAAGTAGGGCCAGTGGGCCATCAGCTGCTCTGGGACTCTGCCAATAGGGCCTTTGGGGTGGAGCCTCAAAGTGGGACTGGGCTTCATGGGTCCTAGGTAAGTAGTTGTAAGCACACTGCCAGATGGAAGATTGGAGTGTGCCTGCTTCCTTGAGCACTACAGACCTGGGTTCAAGTACAAGACCTGCGGGTCATGACACAATTTCAGTTTGCAGGGAAGCCCAAAAGACCATCCCCAGATTAGAATCCTTGCTGCCCCTGAACTGTCAGGGACAAGAACAATCAATCAGTGGGCCTGTGACTCAACCATCTTGATGAAAACAGCCAACTACGAGGGCTTAGCAGGAGTCCTGAGCCTGACAGGTGGTGACTAGAGCTGTGTGGGAACCTGAATTTCCATATCATGGGAAATTCTGCAATTTCAAAATCGTTTTTTGTTCCAGTCAGAGCTCTTGTGTAGACCAGGTGCAGAAGGCTAACAGCATTTTAAGAGCGGTGTTGTCTTAGATTGTCAGTGAGCAGGGTTTGATAATGCACGGTTAAGCCATTGCAGGCCTGACTCTGTTAGCACTCTCACTATTGCTATCCACCATGAAAAGAGTGGTGGGGAAGTTTACATATGGAGCCACCATGAGTTGTAGTGGTATTTTCTGACTGTTTTCACTTTCCTAGGCTTTCAGACCAAATATTGCTGCTTTTTTTTCTTTTTGATTAGATGAATCAATTATTTCTGTTGCAGCTTTTAGAATCATAGAATATCAGAGTTGGAAGGGACCTCAGGAGATCATCTAGTCCAACCCCCTGCTCAAAGCAGGACCAAACCCCAATTTTTTTTGCCCCAGATCCCTAAATGGCCCCCTCAAGGATTGAACTCACAACCCTGGGTTTAGCAGGCCAATACTCAAACCACTGAGCTATCCCAATGTCCCACCCCTATCTCCCCGATAACAATAAAAACTAGAAACCCAACACTGCCATTCCTCTCCTCATTTATGGTCCACTTTTACCTGAGCCTGTCCCAAGGCTCTCCTGGCTTGTGTTTTTGGTGTTTGGATTGTCATCTACACTTCCATTTGTATTGTATGGACTAGCTAAAATTCTCCTCATTTGGTGCTCAGTAACTGGGGAGTTGATCAAATCAATTTTCAATAAACAGTGAAGGTCTCTATTTCTGAGTAACTAATAAATGATAAAATGTGGGCTGTTTGGTTATTTCCCCTTAATTATAGATATCTTTGTTTAAAATAAATGTACATGAGGCAAAAATTAAAAAGGTCAATATGCAAATAGCACTTGGAGCACTCAAGAGAAGAAATTTTAATAGTACAAGCTATGTACCACATTTTAGCACAAGAGATTTGAGGGTTGGTTCCCAGTGTCCCTGCAGGCCTTCAAGGCTGAAGTTTGATCAACTCCATTTTAATTTTGGAATGAACTGTGTGGCCTATATCCCAAATACCTTCTCAAAACTGTTTCCACAAACACTCAGATAATTATTTAATTCCCTTTAAACAAGAATTTAAATAAACAATGTAACAAGCAACCCTCTCCCCATTAACTTAACATTATGCACATGCTGTACCAGTTAGGCAGCCCCATAACCTTATTCTATGTATTCATTCCTGATACCCCTTGCTCTTGCCTGATATCTTTCCTTGTATCTCTATCAGTTTAGGTTGTAAGCTCATCAGGGCAAGGGCTGTGTCTTTATTTACTATGTAAAGTGGCATGCTATAATGTTAGTAGTTTTGATGGAAACCATAGAATTGTAGGACTGGAAGGGACCTCAAGAGGTTATCTATTCCAATCCCCTGAACTCATGGCAAGACTAAGTATTATCTAGACCATCTCTGACAGGTGTTAGTCAAACCTGCTCTTAAAAATCTCCAATGAAGGAGATTCCACAGCCTCCCTGGGCACTTTATTCCAATGCTTAACCACCCTGACAGAAAGTTTTTCCTACTGTCCAACCTAAACCACCATTGCTGCAATTTAAGGCCATTGCTTCTTGTCCTATCCTCAGAGGAGAACAGTTTTTCTCCCTCCTCCTTGTATGTACTTTTATGTACTTGAAAACTGTTATCATGTCCCCTCTTTGTCTTCTCTTCTCCAGACTAAACAAACCCAATTTTTTCAATCTTCCCTCATAGGTCATGTTTTCTAGACCTTTAATCATTTTTTGTGACTCTTCTCTGGACTTTATCCAATTTTTCCACCTCTTTCCAGAAATGTGGCTCGCAGAAGTGGACACAATACTCCAGTTGAAGCCTAATCAGTGTGTAGTAGAGCAGAAGAATAACTTCTCATGTCTTGCTTACAACACTCCTGCTAATACATGCCAGAATGCTGTTCGCTTTTTTTGCAACAGTGTTACATTGTTGACTCACATTTAGCTTGTGATCCACTATGACCCCAGATCACTTTCTGTAGTATTCCTTCCTAGGCAGTCATTTTCCATTTTGTATGTGTGCAGGGCTGGCCTTACTATGAGGCGAACTGAGGCTGCTGCCTCAGGTGCCAGACTGTGGGGGGCGCCACTGGGACCCAGAGTAGAAAATTGTGTCTGCTGCTGGTACATATGTATTCTCTCTGCTCTAGATGCACAGAAATGGTGGAGTGCTGTGCTGGAGGAAGGAGACACAAGAGACGTAACAGGCAGGAGGAAAGGGAAGAGGGAATAACAGAAAGCAGCGGGAGCTGCAGGGAGAGAGAGGAGGAGGAGCCTCTTATGTACCTCTCTAGCACCCCCAGGAGCCTGGACTGATTAACACTGATTAACTGATTCCCTATTTTAGCCTCTGATCCTACTTCATTTTCAGTGGCATTCACTATGTTAGACATCCAATAGCTACTAAACTTTTTGATGAAAACTGAAATTAAAAATTCCTTTAGCACCTCTACTCTTTTCACATTTTCTGTTATTGTTCCCCTCCCCCTCCCCCCCCCGCCTCAGTCAGTAATGGGCCTTCCCTGTCCTTTGTCTTCCCCTTGGTTCTAATGTATTTCTAGAATGTTTTCTTGGTACCCTTTATGTCTCTAGCTAGTTTAAGTTCATTTTGTGTCCTGGCCTTTCTAATTTTGCTCCTACATACTTGTGTTATTTGTTTATATTCGTTCTTTGTAATTTGGTCTAGTTTTCACTTTTTGTAGGATTCTTTTTTGAGCTTCAGATCATTGAAGATCTCCCGGGTTAAGCCAGGCTGGTCTCTTGCCATACGTCCTATCTTTCCTATGCAGTGGGATAGTTTGCTCTTGTGCCCCTAATAATGTGTCTTTGAAAAATTGCCACCCCTCTTGAACTGTTTTTCCCCTTAGACTTGCTTCCCATGGGATCTTATCTATCAATTCCCTGAGTTTGCTAAAGTCTGTCTTCTTGAAATCCATTATCTTGATAGTGCTATTTTCCTTCCTACCATACTTTAGAATCATGAACACTATGATTTCATGATCATTTTCACCCAAGCTGCCTTCCACTTTCAAATTCTCAACTAGTTCCTCTCTATTGTCAAAATCAAATCTAGAACAGCCTCTCCCCTAGTTGCTTTCCCCACCTTCTGAAATAAAAAATTGTCTCCAATACATTCCAGGAATTCGTTGGATAATCCGTGCTACACTGTGTTGTTTTCCCAACAGATGTCCGGGTAGTTGAAGTCCCCCATCACCACCAAGTCCTGTGCTTTGGATGATTTTGTTGTTTTTAAAAAAGCCTCATTCACCTCTTTTTCCTGGTACGGTGGTCTGTAGACCCCTACCATGACATCACCCTTGTTTTTACCCCTTTTATTCTTAGCCAGAGACTTCCAACAAGTCTGTCTCCTCTTTCCATCTCAACCTCAGTCCAAGTGTATACGTTTTTAATATATAAGGCAACACCTCCTCCCTTTTTTCCCTGCTGGTCCTTCCTGAGCATAGCCTGGCAGCTTGACCCCAATAGGAACCATACTACCATTGGCCAGGTCACCCACTAACTGTTTGGTAGCATCTACACAGGGGACACAGAAGGAGTTAATGCTTAATACTACTACAATGTCCCCGCTTGAACATCCACAGATTGGTGAGAGGATGCACTTTATAGCCACGCAGCTACCTTGCTCCATCCCTTCTCAAATAATCCCACAAGGTTCCTTCCACACAGTAAGGCAGCGCTTTTCACTTCTTTATGGACAGCATCCCTGAAGGATCCCAGTAATGCATCCCGTGGTCAAGGAAGCCAAATTGTATTGCCATGACATATTATGTATGCAAATGTTAAATAATCAAGGGTTAGGACACGGGTTTCTTCCATACTGTCTTAATACCATTACTTACAGTTTATGAACTGTTTACTGCAACATTAGGCACGTGAAAGCAACATGCTGGAGTCATAACAGCTGACTGAAGTACAATCAGCCCTTTAGCCATCTGGGCTTGAGCCACTGGCTAGTCTCAGTAAGTTCTTGCTGTTAAAGCTTTGCAGAGCACCAACAATGACATAGCCTGGCAAAGATTGTGATTGCACCTTTTTCATTCTTTCATTGCCTGATACCTCTCAAAGAAATAAAAAAAATGAATGTGTGTTCCATTCCACCAAGTGTGAGATTGCAGTGGCCGGTGCTTACAATAGGTTGATCATTAAATGGTTGCACAGCCAGACAAAATAATTGGCTCAGATCATCTTCTCTTGTCCTTGCAGAGGAAGGGATCCTTCAGGGAAGAAGTGGGGAGCGCTGCCTTACTGTGTGGAAGGAGCCTTGTGGGATTATTTGAGAAGGGATGGAACAAGGTAGCTGCTAGACTGTAAAGTGCCATCCTCTCACCAACCTGAGGATGTTCAAGCAGGGACATTGTAGTAGTATTAAGCATTAACTCCTTCTGTGTCCCCTGTGTAGATGCTACCAAACAGTTAGTGGGTGACCTGGCCAATGGTAGTATGGTTCCTATTGGGGTCAAGCTGCCAGGCTATGGGAGAGCAGCAGAGGTGTAATGATCCATGCAGATCAGTTGCTGACTTCATAGATCTGGGGTTTCTTGTCCATGCCCTGACCCCTGTGAACTTTACCTCCTTTGAAGGATTATTTGCAGGAGATCTTCAAGGTTCACCTTTCTGAATTGTCTTTCCCCTTTGGCCCCTTCATGTGGGTTTCTTCTATGCCTGAGGAGGCAACCTGGTTCACACAGAGCTCTCAGGTGGGTCTGAGGTAGCTTGATGGTTAGGAAGCGTGCATTAAGGTAGAAGCTGAGTCTGAGGAAGCACTTCTCAGTTTAAATGGGAAGCTGTAGCTCTTTTCCTCCCAGCTTCCCCAACTCTGCAGTACTGTTCCCTATTCATTTGTAGTGCCCATCCTTGAGGTAGAGGCCTGTGTATTAGGAACAGGGTTGATGTGTATTTCAGGTTGGAAACAAATCTTAAGTATTTGTTGGCTATTGTGTTTGTTTACCTCACAGAGGTATTGTGAAGCCTGTTGTTTGTGAAGTGCTTGGAGAAACTCAGGTTGGTAGGCATTATGGGTTCTATCCCTTGAGATCCTCAGGATCCTCACCTCTGATTGAGTTCACTGGGAGGTAGGTGTTCAGCACCTTGCAAGATCAGGCCCCATGTAGGGTGCAGACTAGGCATTTCATTCTTTCCCAGATGTCCATATGGACATGTTTATGTGGGGAAAGGGTCTCTCTGGTTGTTTTATGATTCAGGGGCTCTGCCAGGGCATGAAACATTTTTACCGGATTTTCATTTTTTACCCTTGTACTGAGGATTTGGGGCTGCATCATAGCCATGACTGCATGGAATTGTAAGGGAGAGAGTAAGCCACCCTTTGTGGTCTCCCTGGACCTTGGGGCTAGGCCCATATTGACAGGTGCTCTGCCTTTGCTACTCTTCCCCCACATCCTGAGCCTGAGGGTGGGGAGGGGGCTGAGTCTGGCCTCTGACCTTGCAAGGTGCTGGCCAGTAAGTGCCCTTGGTAAGAGCCAGTAGCACATGAGAAGCGGTGGGGCAAGGTAGGGAGTGGGAAAGGAATTGTACCCCAGGCAGGCCCCTGTGGTGCTCTTGGTGTGGCAGACCAGGGGTGGAAAACCACAGCATAACCATTAGTGAAGGAAACTTTACTGGCCATTCTGCAACTTTTAGTTTGGCCACGTGATGGCAGCATTGACTACGGGTTCGTGCGGAGCTTTATTGCCCTAAAGCTAGACTGAGATCTTCTTGTTCAGCTTCGTTTAACATCCGCCGTGCAAAAAGATTGATAGCAATGCAAATGTATTTATAACCACTAGAGATAGTCACCTTCCACCCCAATTAGCCTCTGAATTGATTTAGTGAGAAAACACATCTATTACTGAAAAACAGTCTTACAGATTAGTGGGGCATTATTTCACTACATTTGAAATATCTGTAGGAAAATGGCCCTTACAGGCATAGATAAGCTTTAGAATATTAAGGTGCTTGTTGCCTACATCTGAAAAAAAAGATGCACAAAGGTGAAGGTTTAGTCACTGCGTAAAATACAAGAACAGTTAGACCCAGTTCTGTTGGCTTATGCGCCATTTGGAGCGTCTGTCTGATGAAAAGTTTTTTCCTCTAGTGTTTATGGTTTTGAGAGAGATTTATTCATGAGAAGTTGCTTGGAATGAAACCCCTGATGTGCAGAAGCAGTGTGTGTTTCAATCTGCAAGCTGGCAGAAATCAATTGTGTTTGGAAGAGAAGGCTGTGTCTTAAGCAAGCTCCCCCCGCCCCAGCCTGTGTGCTGAAAATGGTCTCAAGTGCTTAGCTTGGCAACAATTCTCTCCTGGGGACGGGGACACATTCTTAACAAGCCTCCAAACTTACTGGCGGCAGATCTCTTGCTGGGAGGGGCAGTGACAGCCTAGTGCTTCTAGTCTGAAGGAAGCAAAACATATGTTCCTGTTTAGAAACAAGCACATGCGAGTTGGGTGCCGTTATTTGACTGTTTTTATTACTGGGGGAAATGCTGTTTCTGTGCGGCACGGTATTCTCCTGGTGTTCTGTAGCAGTGAACCATTGTAGCTGGTTTCCAGCTGTCTTGCTAAGGAATAGCGGGGCATGAACAAACAGGAGACTCAAACAATGGGACAGGCAGCATAGCTGAGCATTTCCTGAGCTGTATTTTCCTTTCACTCTGACCGGTTTAAAAGCCGTGTAACTCCCGTTTTATGTATTTAGATTTATGCAAAGAAGGAAGGAAGTCCATGCTCACAGCAGTATGTACCTAATGTGAGACTAGATCAAGCTGTGTGTGTGTGTGTGTGAGAGAGAGAGAACTCTGAACTGCCAGCATTCCTGCTCCTTTCATTATGCTCCAGTCCATTTTCCAATCTATGGCTCACAGTGTTATCGTTATTAAAGATTAAACACAGTTTGAAACGGCCTTTTAATTTTTTAGTCCAAAATAATGAACAATTATGGGTTTTATGATGACAGAAAAATATTTCATACAAACCAGCTATTTTTTGTTTGGAACTCTAAAAATACTTTTTTTCCCCTTTTTTTCTCTTTTTAAACTATAGCACATTGTGCCCAATTCAAGGCATAATCTAGCGTGTACCTGATTCATGAAGAACACCTGGCTCCAGATGGCAGAGTACTTTGATTTTATTTTTAAATAAAGCTCTATATGAAGTTGTTACTTCACTTGAGATATTTATAGTCATGGCCCATTTTCCCACATTACATCAATGGTGATGTGAACAAAGAAATGACAATACAAACAGGGAACACATCTGCAACATTTGCAGAGTATTTCTGTGTAAGCAGAATGAAGAAGAAAGGTTTGCTTAAACCAGGCAGCCCTATACAAATTGAAAGTAAAATGTTACTGAATAAAGAGCCCTCCTTTGATGTTCTCTTGAATACCCGTCTTAAATATGTTTGATGCACTGAAACACTGATATCAGATAGTACAATATTATCTCTACTCAGTCAATGCAAAGAGTGCCCAACAATCAAAAATCAGCTAGAGGCCAAAATCTCAGTAAAGCAGCCATGTTTTAATGGGATTTATGTGTGCATAAGTGAGAGAGGAAGACATGCAAATTTTCTATCCTGAATGACATGCATACCTGCTATACTGGGATTAAAAACATATATTGTGTGGTCAGCAAAGGATTTGCTTTTGCACATGCTTCAACCCTTGAGAAATAACTAGCAGTTCAATAAAAAATATTATCCAGGGAATTGAAATTGGCATTGATTCTTAATTTATACAGAAGTTATTACAAATATATATCAGTGTCAATTAAAACAGTTTCATCGCCTACTACATATAGGAAATCAAATTCCATAATTATATTTGCCACATGGACAGCAGCACTACTTTCAGAGTTTAAAGGTCACTGGCAATTAGCATAGGAGTTAAAATTAAATTACGTTAAATACTGTTCACTTGCATTGCTTGCAAATTTGACAGGGAAATTATAGATGTTAAATATGAATCCTATACACTGGCACAAAACATTAGGTATTTCTTACATTTGCATTTTTAGATGTTTAATTTTATATTCATTACATATAAAATGCTTCTGTCTTCCCTAGGTAACCAGATAGAGCCTATTTACCATACAAACAAGGGTTTATGCAATGTACGCGGTAGTCTGGGAACCCAACAGTGCTGATAAGACTACTAAAAATGCAAAGGTAATAATCTGGCCATGGTAACACATTTCGCAGGATAGCAACAAAAGTAGCCAGAACCAATTGATAACTCAAGGCTTAAATTAATATTTTTTTTTATCCTTTTTATCCATTTCCCCTCCCTCGAACCTCCTTTGTTGGATTCCTTCTCAAGCTGCATTATGTTTTCTAATGATTTAAAAACAATGTGCATCCTCTAAAGTCTGATTGGTGTTTTCCTTCTAGAAAGGGAATACTAGTGTTGAAGGTATTTGAGAAGAATGTCACTTTAAAAGAGGTATACATATTGAGGGGCACATCTGAAGATATGTCAATTTACTTTGCAGATCAGGCTGATTGATTGGCTATAAGAACTGCTGCTCTGGAGCAGTTTTAGTGCTATCAAGGCAGGAAGGGATAAATGCAGAGTCTACCCTAATTGAGTTATATCCAGTGTCCTGCTCAGAGTCTGTAGATGCACTTGGAAGATCTGCCTAACCATGTGCAAGTTGGATCAGTGCCCTTTGTGGATGGTGAAAGCCAGTAGGGTATATTTCTGGTCCTATTGTTGGCAAGGATTGTTAATGTGTCTTTAAGTGAGGGCAAGCCAAGGGCAAGCAGTCTTCAAACATGTGAGAGCTGATGGCTCCGTCTTTAAGAAATGTTCTGTTAAGGTGACTTTCCTCTCTATTGCCTGGTCTCTGTGTTCTGCATGCTGATAGTATTCACTACTTTGTGTGTGGCAAAAACAGGGACTTGGCTGAGAGTGAGTTGGCTTAAGCACAACCTGGACAGGAGGGTAGAATTTTGAGGAGGTGGAAAGTCTATGATAGCACCACCATTTGAGTGAATGCGTTTACCCATTGTCAAAATGGAACAATCTCAGGGTCCTACTAGCGACATCTCTGCTTCTGAGGATCCCAGGTGACAGCAGAGGCCAGAAATGGCCTTTCCCACTTTCATTAGGCCAAAAGATCATGCCCTCTCCTCTCTGGTGAAGACCTTAATAGCCCTTTTTGCAATAGCCTGGCCTGGAGGTAACAAAGGGCTTCACCCCAAAGGCTACCAGGAAATGTCACATATTGCAGAACATGTCTGGCAGCCTTCTGAGTGTGGCAGGCTGGTAAGTGTATTACATCTACGCTCCACACTCTGGGTGAGATCTTCACCCCTACTTTGGTACCTTTGTGCTGGGCAAAAGGGCTGGAATTATGTAAAGGGCCTCAAAAAGCATGCTAAAGATTCCCCCTATGACAGTCTCTTTAAAAGGCTGTTCTTTGGAAGCAAAAGGAGTTGTTAATATTAGAGACTTGCATAATAAAACTGGTGTTTGTGATGGATTTTAATGAAGTTGGAAAACCAAAAAATAACGGGCTTATAGCATGCACTCTCTCTCTCTCTCTCTCTCTCTCTCTCTCTTTCTCATAGATAGCAATCATGTGACGAGTGAAAACTGGCTTCGTATGTTACCCCATATGAATGAATATTGAGGCCATGCTAACAAAAGGTCTTGTTGCGGTTCTGTTGGGTTTGGTTTCATTCTGGATCTGGCCATTGGTCCATGTAGTCTAGAAAACTGCTTCCAGCAGTGACCAATCTATCAATGATACAAAGGAAATTGAAAACTGCCATAATGCACCTAGCCAATATTGCGAAGATATACATGGGGAGTGTGTATGGAATTTCTTCCTGATCAACAGGGGGTCATCAGTTTTCTCTTGATTATCTTAAACTCAGTTGCTACAGTTGCTCACAGTTGTAAAATTATCCAGCTCTTTAAAAAAAAATACTTGCCACTGTATTGGATTTAAGAGCATATTAACTTCCTGGTAGCTACTTTACACCTTTTTTGCATACTGAGATTTGATTTAAAAAAATGTCTTTATTGCATGGCAAAAAAAAAAAAAAAAAAAGAGTGTAATAGGCAGACTGTGAGCTTGGTCCTGTAAACCATTACTCGCTTGAGCAGTCCTAACGCATCTGGATAATCTCATTGATTCCAGTAGGACCAGGACCTCTCTTCGTAGCTATTTTTGTCCTCAAGGAACACCAGAAGTCTTTCTGCAGTGTGTTTAAAACAAACAAATTCCATCCCCATTGTTACTGTTACCCTTTCTTGTAGAAAAGAGAGAGACCGGTTCTTTTGGACAGCTGGTTGTCTTTTTTAGAAAGCTGCTGTTATTTTGTTTCCTCCTCTATGTTGCCAGTATTAGCTTCACTTCTTTACAAATGAGGCCAAAGACGACGACAACTATTTTTTGTCTGAGAACGTTCCAAGATAAAAGTATTAAAGGAGTAACTTGTATTGTTTTTAAAATGCCTCATTTGTAGTTGGATGCTTAATTTTTTTTTTTTTGGCAATTGTAGGGGAAATGTTTTTAAATATTTGCAAAATGGTCCATCTAAGAAAAATGTTTAAAAGTTACCCTCATTGTGTCCTTCAAATCTCTCTTGAAACATGCTTCTGATTTGATGTCTAGGGAAAACTCAACAATGATGCGACAGCTGGTGTGCTTTGACTACTGCTTTTCAGGTTGACCCGCATTGTCTTATTGTCAGCTTGTGCTCCCCCTTCAGTCTGTCTGTACCCATCTGTTGTCTCTTGTCTTGTAAGCTCTTTGGAACAGGGAGTGTCATTTTGTTATGTTTGTACAGCACCTAACACGGTGGGGCCCTGTTCCATGATTGTGATCCCCATAGGTTACCTCAGTACAAATAATAATAATAATAATTAATAATAACAATATAATAAAAAACTGAGCTTTTCAACTACATTTTTATATCCTATTCAATATGCTCATTATTTTTGATATGCAGTGGGCTCCAAAACCCATTGATTCCAGGTCACTGTTTCAAATGTGACTCAGACTGAAAGTAGTTACCATCTCATGGCTGTTTAGTGTCCTTTGTGCTCTCAAACTAGTTCTTAAATGATGGGAGTTCACATGTCACTAACCGTCATTACAACTGTCACATTTGTTGGCAATTTCAGTAAGCTCAAAGGATGGGATCAAGGCTGGGACTAAACAAGTTAAGGACCAACTTCAGAAGTGGATAATGAGTGTTTTGGAGAATGAACTAGGTGACAGACTGAATTTGAGGGTGATGCCCTGCAATTGCGGATAATTTGAGAACAACGTCAGCTGTTGGCAGGAGACTTTGGGAGCAGCTTTCCCACATCAGAACAATTTCTGGTTCACCCTGCCCTTTACTGATGACAAGCGGATTCCTGTGGTAAAACCCTGACCCCATAAGTCAGTGGCTAACTCTGATTGACTTCAGTGGAGCCAGGGTTTCTCTATAGATGAGTGTGTACTAGACTCCCAACACCTTGTCTGTGAACTTTAATGTATTCTGGTGGCTAGTACACTCTGAAACATGTCAAACTCTAGTAAATAATAGATCTCAGGAGACACATCTTTTGTTTTGCATGAAGTCACCTCTAAAGATTCAGGAGCAGGTTCTCTTGCTAGTTATGGCCCCTTCACACTGCTTAGAGTTTATTGGCCACTTTCATGAAATATAAACAGAACATTGTGAGACAGGCTATAATTTAAAAAAATCATACTTTAGGCTGCCCTTTAATACACGTGCCTAGATATCTCCCACCACTGTAGGACTGGATCACCTCACAAACATTAACAGAATTATTCTTACAATACTTCTGTCAGTTAGGAAACAGAGGCAAAGGGAGGTTAAATTATTTGCCCAAGAGAAGGGTACAACGCTATCCAATGGCTGGAAGTTGAAGCTAGACAAATTCAGATTGGAAATAAGGTGTACATTTTTAATTGGGAGAATAAAAAACAATTGGAGCAATTTACCAAGGGTTGTAGTGGATTCTCCATCACTGGCAATTTTTAAATCAAGATTGGCTGGGGTTTTTTTCCTAAAAGATCTGCTCTAGGAATTATTTTGGGGGAAGTTCTATGGCCTGTGTTAGACAGGGGATCAGACTAGATGATCACAATGGTCCTTTCTGGCTTTGGAATCTATGAATAAGATCACACAGGAAGTCTGTGTCAGAAGTAGGAATTGAACTCATGGCTTTTGTAATATCTCCTCTATAAGATCACCATTCCTATCCCACTCCAAAATGGGGTTTATGGGGTTGCTTCTGGTGTGGTGGCTTTTCTTTTTATTACACATTACCGGTAGCAATGACATATTAAACTCATTGCAAATATACTATAAATAGTGGTTCTTTATATACTATAAATAGTGTGTTTTGTTTAGTCTTTGTTCTTTTCTGTGTTTTTGTAGGGAACTTGGCTCCTGTTGCATTCTGGTTAGTTTTAGCATTTGGCTCCTGTTTTCTGTTGGCTGCTTTTATACTTTGTTGAGGTGTAATTAATGATGATTTCATCTTTTTTGTTTTTTACTGGCTCCTTTGATTGGTGGAAGTGTGGAATTTGTTTCCATGGTAACGTTTAGGCTTCAAGGCTTGCGGGAAGAAGACTAGTAAGTGTATGATTTAGGTTATAGCTGCTGAGTTTAATTGTATTTACGTATGGTTAAGCTGGGGCAGTTAGAGGAGTGAGATTTCAAAGGTTTGACCAAAACACTTTGCAGATTCCTTCATTGCTCTGAGGTACAATTGATACAATGAGAGTTGACTCACTTTTATTAAGTGAAGTGCTGATGGAATGCTTGCATTTGTGGACTGTTTATAGGTCTGGTGAAGTGGTACTTGCCTACTAGTGTTACTTTAGTAAAAACTAATTGCAATTTTTATTTGTTTTGGGAAAAGCAGATTGCCCTTTTACTAAACCTCTGGGTCAAAGTTGGAACTTTGAGCCCAAACTAGATGTGTCATTTCAGGGCATATCAAAAATCAAAAGGGACCCATTTCCTGAGTTAATTCAGTTGTATCAGAAATCTCATAACAGCAGCTGTTCTTATGAGTTTTCAGCTCACGGTGGTAGAAATCTCATGAGATCACATAATCCTGAAAGATTTCTGCAATTTTGGCCCTGAGTCTTTTGAAAGTTCAGTGCTATCAGATCCAAACATGAACCCTAACTCTGATTCAGCCTCAGACCCTAGCCTAAATCTGATTTTCAGAGGAATACTACCTTCTTGAACCTCATTCTATTATGTAGTCTACATTGGGTGTTTTGTTATTTTTTTTCGTGTTAGGGCTTGAAGATGTCTATGTAGGATTACTCTGGGGCTGTGCAACTTGATGGGACTTGGACTAAATATCTGTATTGTTTTAATGCCACTTTCAATTTTTTTTCATGAGCTTTCAGTGTCTTCACTTAATTCTTTTTTTTTTTGGTCTGATAGTGACGTAGTGACAAGCTGCCTCTAAAGGTCTCTGTGTTCTTTGTGGATTTTCTAATTATCAGACTTCATTAATTGTTGAAGGGTCTTGCTGTTTTGATAGTAAAGTAGAAGGGGGTAAATGGCATAAAAGATTAATAAACCTCTGTTGTCCTCTGGAGAGCTAAGTTTCAATCCTGAGGTCACTAATGAAAATTAGTTTAGTCTTTTGATCCCAGTAACTTACTGCACATTTAACTACATAACACAATAATCACACAATTTGGTACAATTGGTAAGCCTTTCTCAAAAAAGACCTAGGGCTGGTACAGCAGGGATGTTCTAATTATTGAATACTATCTCTGCCCTCGCTGGATTAGGTTACTGAGAAAGCAGTGATGAAATTGAAGCAAAACCTGTTCATCTTCAGAGCACACTGTTTCCCATCAGTTTCCTGTAGCCTTCCTGCCATGAGTGAAGACAAAGGATTACTGACATTCAACAAAAGATCAAATAAATGAAAATAAGGAATCAAAGCTTCCTAAAATCTAGGAAAGCCAATGGGCAGAATTGTGTCCTATGGACAAACCTGTGCAAATCTACACAAATGTATGTAGCACTCAGATACTACTGTGAAGGGCACTCCTAGAAATACCTGAAAGGGAGCGTACATAAATGAAGAACAGTTGTGTTAGATCAATGTGGCTTCTTTAGGAGTCCCTAACAGTCTTCTAAAGAGACTATATTCGTGTCCTGTGTCAAGAAATTCTTTCAGGGAGTGGATGAAAATCAGGTGTCTAGATAGATTTTTATTAGCTCAGCAGCATTTGATACCATTGACCATGAGGTGTTGCTGACTTTCCTGTCAGATCTGGATTGTGTTGTTCTTTAGTGGCTTTGTTCCTTCCTTTATGAGAGGTGTCAGAAAATGGTACTGGGTAATTGCTCACCCAATCTGTGGCTCTTCTCATGTGAGATCCTGCTGGGTTATAATCTGTTAACCTTCAAGTTCAATGTGCAGGTTCCTTTGGAGGCATTTGGGGTGACAGTGACAACAATAAGTTGATGGCATTCAGTTCTATGTCTCCATTTCCTTAAGATCCAGACCACGGAATCTCCTTGTTTTCCCAGTGCCTTACCAATAGAAATATGTCATTGCATTTACAAAATGGATAACTAGCAAGCCCAATGTGCAAAACAGGTAATCGCATATTTTAGAAATGCAGCAACCTGTGTCTGAATGTTTCTGAAAAAGTGGCTTTTATTTCTCATCCCCACCTACTTGGTGACTAGATCTCAGCAGAGGAAAGGTCACACAAACAAGACCATTTTCCCAACCCTTTCCTTTGGCAAGTTTTCTTCAGCGCTGCGGTCTGCTTCATATTCCAGTCTCCGGTGGTGAGTCCAGTAACGGGATCTTCTGGACCTTATACTGTGATCTCCAAACTCTCCCAGACTTTGCAGACTGTGGATTCCCTAGAATTGGTTCCCTGAAATGTCAGTGGCATCTGAATCTCCAGAGCCATATAAATCCTATGTGAGACTTCAGAAGTGCATAGACACTAGCCTGGAAACTATTGGATGTGTATTGTGCTTCAAATTGATGCTTTCTCATCACTTTTAGTAATGGATAGGGAACCAAAAACTGCAGTAGGTGTGACTGGTATAACTGTATTTCCTGATGTAAAAGAACATGTAGTGGTACCATGCCTAATACTACTGGACCCTGTTCCTGACCGGGCCTCTGGAAGCTATTGCAATACAAATAATAATAATAAATACCTTTGCAAAGTGTCTTCCTCATCATCAGAAACACTGGCTCATGAGATTCTCCAGAAGAAAATGGCAGAAATTATGAAAGTGAGTAGATACAAACAATTTACCAAAATGAGACATTTTATAGCTGTGTAATGAGGAAATCCATGCAGAACAGATGAACAATTACATTTAGGAATATCATTTTTGTACTTAAAAAGTCCTGTGAGTAAAATTAGTCTGAAAAGAGAGAGGAAGAAAAACTTCCTTTATTTGTGGTGTTAGATTGTACAAATGGGCCCAAACCAAAACCCAATCTCCCCTGAACTTTAGAATGTCTGAATCCAAAGTTGGTGGTTTGCAGGGCCATCCTTAGGATTTATGGGGCCCTATGCAGTATTATTAAACTGGTGCCCCTATGCCCGACTTGCTCTTAGCAACACAAAATGAATACGACCCCTGCCTTCTGCCTAATAAGGAGACTGCAATGCGTGCTGGGTGTGCGGGAGCCTACCTGTTCTTACCTGCAGTCCTGGTCATAGGCGTGGACTCCATGGGTGGGTGCTCCGGGGCTGGAGCACCCACAAGGAAAATTTAGTGGGTGCAGAGCACCCATGGTGCCAAACTCCCCATCTCCCCCCACGCCTCTCGCCCACCAGCGACCCCGCGCTTACCAACTCTTCCCATCCCTCCCAGCACTTCCAGAGTGCCGCGAACAGGTGATTTGCAGCGTTCAAGCTCCAGGAGGGAAGGGGAGGAGTGGGGACAGGAAGAGGTGGGGCAGGGGCTTGGGGGAAGGGGTGGAGTGGGGGTGGGGCCTGGAGCGGGGTGAGGGGTCAAGCAATCCCCCAGCAAGAGAAGTCTGCGCCTGTGGTCCCGGTGGTGCTCCAAATTTTCTGGTGCCCTATGCAGCCGCATATGCTTTATATGCCTAAGGATGGCCCTGTGGTTTGGGCCTAACTTTATTGGATATACAGTTACTCCTGTTTTCATAGTTGTAGTATATTTTCAGTTGTTACCTCCTGTATTGCTTTTATTCATCAGATATTAGGCGAGCAGCAGAAACACAAGAGGCTGTACGATTGCTGTGCTCAAATAATAGCTATAACCCAGCCTATCATCATATGAAAATATCAGGAGTTTTATTCTGAATGGCATTAACTACTCGAAAGACAAAGTTTTAACATTTTTGGACACTTTTAAACAGCCTTTGCCAGTTTAACACTCTGCAAAGACACCATACAGGAAGTGACTCGAAATTCCCTGCTCTGCAGTTTAACTTTCACCGCAGACTCCTAGCAGTGGAGAAATTGCAACAGTCATAGGATATTAAATGAAGATAGCTGTAGTAGCAGGTTATAAACAAGTGGAGACATTGTGGATATATTTATTTGCAGGTTACAGGAGATGTTGAACCTTAGAATTTTTTTGATGAATGTTTACATTAGCTTTGCCTGTCCAAACTATATTCAACCTCAGCTGATGAAAGACCCATTGTTTACATGCCTTGTGAACATGGGCCATGTTCCTTGCATAGACAGGGCCTTGGACAATCTGACTTAATAAACACACCTCCTTGAGCAATGGTTTCAAATGCTGCACCTTACAGTCAGCCTAACCCCTTCCAGTTCCCCCCCAAAAAACAAACAGAAAAGGTGTTAAGAAATAGAATAATCCACCACTGTACTTCATAAAGAAGTGGCAAATGGCACACATTCTATTTTTGTCTTATAGACTTTTAAGGCCAGAAGGGACCATCATGATCATCTAGTCTGACCTCTTACACATTGCAGGCCACAAAACCTCACCCGTCCACTCCTGTAATAGACCCATAAGGTCCGGCTGCATTACTGAAGTCCTCAAATCATGATTTAAAGACTTAAAGTTACAGAGACTCCACCATTTACACTAGTGTAAACCTGCAAGTGAACTAGGCCCCGTGCTGCAGAGGAAGGAGAGCCCCCTCCCCCAGGGTCTCTGCCAATCTGACCCACGGGAAAATTCCTTCCCAACCCCGAATATGACGATCAGTTAGACCCTGAACTTGTGTGCAAGACCCACTACCCAGACACATGGGAAAGAATTTTCTGTAGTAAATCAGAGCCTTTCCTATCTAGTATCCCCTCAGCAGTTGCTGGAGATATTTGCTGCTATCAGTCATGGATCAGCTACATGCCATTGTAGACAGTTTCATCATATCATACCCTCCATACACTTGTCAAGCTCAGTCTTGAAGCCAGTTAGGTTCTTTTGCCCCATCTGCTCCCCTTGGAAGGCTGTTCCAGAACTTTACTCCTCCAATGGTTAGAAATCTATGTCTAATTTCAACCCTAATCTTGTTGATGGCCGGTTTATATCCATTTGTTGTGGGGTCCACATTGGAACTTAATTTAAATACCTCCCTGGTATTTATCCCTGAGATGTTTTTATAGAGAACAGTCATATCTCCTTTCAACCTTCATTTGGTTAAGCTAAACAGGACAAGCTCTTTGAGTCTCCTGTCACAAGAAAAGTTTTCCATTCCTCTGATCATGCTGGTAATCCTTCTCTGCATCTGTTCCAGTTTGAATTCATCTTTCTTAAAAGTGGGAGGCCAGAATTGCACACAGTATTCCAGATGAGGTCTCAACAGTGCCTTGTCTAATGGTCTAATTGTCATGGGATAAGAGGGAAGGTCCTCGCTCGGATCGGGAATTTGTTAAAAGATAAGAAACAAAGGGTAGCAATAAATGGTCAGTTTTCAGAATGGAGAGAGGAAAATAGTGGTGTCTCCTAGGGGTCTGTACTGGGACCAGTCCTATTTAACATATTTATAAATGATCTGGAAAAAGGGATAAACAATGAGGTGGCAAAATTTGCAGATGATACAAAACTACTCAAGATAATTAAGTCCCAAGCAGACTGCAAAGAGCTACAAAAGGATCTCACAAAACTGGTTGACTGGGCAACAAAATGGCAGATGAAATTCATTGTTGATAAATGCAAAGTAATGCACACTGGAAAATATCATTCCAACTATACATATAAAATGCTGGGGTCCAAATTAGCTGTTATGAGTCAAGAAAGAGATCTTGGAGTAATTGTCGATAGTTCTCTGAAAATACCGCTGCACATTGAGTGGATGATCAAAAAACCAAACAGAATGTTGGGACTCATTAAGAAAGGGATAGATAATAAGACAGAAAATATCATAATGCCTCTATATAAATCCATGATACACCCACATCTTGAATACTGCGTGCAGATGTGGTCACCTCATCTCAAAAAGATATATTGGAATTGGAAAACGTTCCAAAAAGGGCAACAAAAATGATTAGGGGTATGAAACGGCTTCTATTTGAGGAGAGATTAATAAGACTGGGACTTTTCAGCTTGGAAAAGAGACAACTAAGGGGGAATATGATTGAGGTCTATAAAATCATGACACATGTGGAGAAAGTAAAATAAAGAAATGTTATTTACTCCTTCTCATAACACAAGAACTAGGAGTCACCTAATGAAATTAATAAGCAGCAGGTTGAAAACAAACAAAAGGAAGTATTTCTTCACACAATGCACAGTCAGTCTGTGGAACTTTTTGCCAGAAGATGTTGTGAAGGCCAAGACTATAACAGGGTTCAAAAAAGGGCCAGATAAGTTCATGGAGGATAGGTCCATCAATGGCTATTAGCCAGGATGGGCAGGGATGGTGTCCCTAGCCTCTGTTTGCCAGAAGCTGGGAGTGGGTGACAGGGAATGGATCACTTGATGATTACCTGTTCTGTTCATTCCCTCTGGGGCACCTGGCATTGGCATGGGGCATACTGACGGAAGACAGGATACTGGGCTAGATGGACTGTTGGTCTGACCCAGTATGGTCATTCCTATGTACTAACACTTCCCTAACTGTACTGGAAATACCTTGCCTGATGCATCCTAATATTGTATTAGCCTTTTTCACGGCTGCATCACATTGGTGACTCATAGTCATCCTGTGATCAACCAGTACACCCAATTCTTTCTCCTCATCTATTACTTCCAACTGACAAGTCCAAGCTTATAGCAAAAATTCTTGGTGTTAGTCCCTAAGTGCATGAACTTGCACTTTGCACTATTAAATTTCATTTACTATTTCATTTACTATTAAATTTCTGTTACTCCAGTATTCAAGGTTGTGTAGATCTTCTTGTATGATATTCCAGTCCTCTTCCATACTGGCAATACCTCCCACCTTTGTGTCATTCACAAATTTTATTAGCACATACACATTTTTTGTGCCAAGGTCATTAATAAAAATATTAAATAAGACTGGTCCCAAGACTGATCCCTGAAGAACTCCACTAGTAACTTCTCTCGAGCCTGAAAGTTCACCTTTCAGCATAAGAACATAGGAATGGCCATACTGGGTCAGATCAAAGGTCCATCAAGCTCAGTATCCTGTCCTTTGACAGTGGCCAATGGTAGGTGCCCCAAGGGAATGAACAGACAGGTTATCATCAAGTGATCCATGCCCTGTCACCCAATCCCAGCTTCTGGCAAACAGAGGCTAAGGACACCATTCCTGCCCATCCTGCGCAATTAGCCATTGATGGACCTATCTTCCATGAATCTATTTAGCTTCCTTTTGAACCCCGTTATAGTATTGGCCTTCACAACACCTCTGGCAAGGAGTTCTAGAGGTTGACAGTGTGTTGTGTGAAAAAATACTTTCTTGTATTTGTTTTAAACCTGCTACCTATTAATTTCATTTGGTGGCCTCTTGTTCTTGTATTATGAGAAGGAGTAAATAACACTTCCTTATTTACTTTCTCTATACCACTCATGATTTTATAGACCTCTATCATATCCCCCCTTAGTCGCCTCTTTTCCAAGCTGAAAAGTCCCAGTCTTATTAATCTCCGCTCATATGGAAGCCGTTCTATACCCCAATGACCTGTTGTAGTCTCCCCTTTAACCAGTTCACCTTTAACGGATGGGTATTTTGATGTAGCAGTGTATATAAAGTCTTAGGTCTGGTTTCATATTCAGGAATTCACAAATAGTTGAAATTAACCCCTGTGCAGAGGACCCGCATGAGGCCTATGCCCTATGGGTCAAGTGGGACATAGACCCATTGGTTTAAGTGGGATGTAAGTGGTACATGAGCATTGTCCTGGCTGTCTGCACAGGTGTGAATTGAATGCACTTGTGAATATTCAAATGGTGGTATAGAGAGGAAATTTATAGGTAAGGTAGGAGGTGCTGTGCCTTTGTTATTACATTTCATAGCTTGATTTGCTTTGCAAAAGCCCACACAAGTCACATACAAGTCAGTACTAACATTCTGCCAAACTTTTCAGATCTTCTCTAGTTACCATATGATCCAAGGATGTCTGTACCTATGTAGGTAAACTACCAAAGGAACTGGTGAAGCAGAAATGGATTCCAGCAAAAGAGCTAATGTGATCCTGGGATGCATAAACAGAGGAATCTCGAGTAGAAGTAGAGATTATTTTACCTCTATATTTGGCAATGTTGCTACTACTGCTTGGAATATTGTGTCCAGTTCTGGTGACCACAGTACAAGAACAATGTTGATAAATTGAAGAGGGTTCAGATATGAGCCACAAGAATGATTGAAGGATCAGAAAACATTCAGTGATAGACTGAAAAGCTCAATCTATTTAGCTTAACAAAGAGAAGCTTAAGGGGTGACTTGATCAGAGTCTATAAGCATCTACATGGGGAACAAATATTTAACAATGGGCTCTTCAGTCTAGCAGAGAAAAGTATAATGTGATCCAATGGGTGGAATTTGAAGCTAGACAAATTCAGACTGGAAATAAAGTATAAATTTTTAATAGTGAGAGTAATTAACTATTGGAATAATGTACCCAAGGGTCATGGTGGATTCTCCATCACTGACAATATTTAAATAAAAACTGAATGTTTTTCTAAAATATATGCTCTAGAAATTATTTTGGAGAAGTTCTGTGGCCTGTGTTATATAGGAAGTTGACTAGATGATCACAATGGTCCCTTCTGACCTTGGACTCTATGAATCAAAAAATTTCAGATCTGTAGCCAGCTTCTGAACACCTCTGTTGTTTTGGGGTGTTTGGTTCTAGGGAGGCTGTATTTTCCCCTCTTTGCACACGCATAATTTGCAAGTTACAAAACGTGTCAAGACAAGAGGAAAATAGGAGGAGTTACAGCCATTTACACTGAAGAATTCCTTGAATGTTTTACAATAAGGTCACACAAAAGACTAGTTGGTGGATGTGAAATTTGACATGCTGTGATATGAAGTGAAATGCTGTAAATCTTTAATAAGATTGTTTGTTTTTTTCCCCCCTTGTAAGAACCAGAAACCTCAATGACATTCATTCAAGTTCAGATCAAATCCTTTGGACCTGAGAAATAATTATTCTTGTAAATATGCCCTTTTCTTTTCCTCTCAGTTGTTTTGGTAACTTTTCAATCTTTCTTGCACTTGGTATCATAAGCATAAATGTCAATGTCAATCATCAAAAAGAGAAGAAAAAAGTAATGCACCATAAAATATTGTAAGTCACGTGCATGTCAGCATTTCCAGGTGTTTGAGCAAAACTTTCCTGAAATGAATGCAGTTACTCATTTCCTGTCCAACTTGACATGCCCCCCCCCTTCTTTTTTTATCCTTTATTGACTGTTAAAATAATTTTCAAGTTACATTTCAAGGAGGTGGGAAAAGCTGCGAGACATGCCAGCGAATGAGTAATTATTATAACAATAACTTAAGTGACAGGAATTCAGTCTCTTGGTGTTGCTTGCTCACCCTAGAGGCAAAAATATAGATGCAATTAGGGCACAGGGCCTGTGACAAAGATGGTTACCACAGGAGCTGCTAGTTATGGAGACCCTCTACTCAGCTTCATGTCAGTCAGTCTATAGTACAATTTTATGGTTATGGACAGTAGTGTTGGATAACGATTTTTCAGCTAGGTAGTCATATATCAATTTATAGGACACTTAAGGGAAAACCACAAACAGGCAAACATTTAGTTCTACAATTTTTTTTTGCTGATGTTATGTTTTTCTTGATGGATTACATTTCTGGGAGAAAGGAGATTTTGAGATAAGTAGTGCATTCTTTCAAACTGAAAAATATGAAATGTGTTAAGAGTTTCTGGGGACTTGACTGTGAATAATCATTTCTAGGAGCTTTGTCTGTCTATAAGACCCAAATTTGCTTCCCTGTACGTGTGTATTGGTCCTTGGGGCCTTAAAGAAGCAAATGTTGACAGCAGAGCTTAAATCAGTGTGGTGTTCTTTACTGCAGGCGTTTTTTGCTTTGCAGAGACATAATGGTCATGCTATTGTACATTTTTTTCTTCATTGTAGATTACATTTGCCAGGTGAACAGAACTTCAGACGCTCAGATGATATAGTATCTCTGCAAGAAATTATGTAGTGTAGATAGAGACTTCTTCCTGAATAATTACAAAATAAACCTGCTCTTACAAACCCATCTTTACACTATTGTTACCATACAAGAATAAGTTATGTTATCCAAGTTTTGTGTTACATTGGTGTCAGGCAGCACAAAAGAAGCTAGTGGCTGTTTTCACTTCTGCATGCTTTGCATGATTTATCCAAAGGGGAGACAGGAAGAGCATCTGCTTGAGGCCAGAAGTGCCTTGGGCCACCAGTAGGGAAAATGCACTTGTTTTGCTGGAGGGAGTATTCAATATGCACATTTTCCTATTAGAGTACACAAAACACACATGCCCCGGTCTAGCTTGGTTGTCTGTTTGATCAGTAGGCTATGTGTTTTGGTAACTGCTGATACAGCATTCAGCATCATCAGTCAAGAGGAGATTTATTTTGCTTAACCTGCTGCTCTGTTCCATTCCACTTCTCTATACTTTTTCAATCGTAATCAGGAAAGCTGAGTTCACCAGATCAAAATAATATTTTTTAAAAATCTGCTAATTTACAGTATTTTAAATGTTCCCAGAAGGTTCCCCACTTCATTCTCTAAATCGACTTCCTCTTACTACTTTAGTTACATTAAGATATTCAGGGAAATTCAATTGTACTGATTAGTTGGCTACTGGGATCAAAAATTACTTTCCAAAAGCCTTTTCCAGTTGGTGCTGAGGTTTTCCTTTTTAATATTGAACAGTTGAGCATTTTATTGTAAGGATCAGATTGAAAGTAATTTCCTTGATTTTCTTGGATCTCCAAGTTTGGCAGAAATCTACCCTTTTTGAATGCGTCTTAGCTGCAACTTCTGCAAGTGCCAGTTAGGCATGATTATAAGCTGACTGGCACTGATATTACAATGCCTATGTCAACTTGTTCTGTCCTTGGTAAATGGAAATTTTGCTTCTAAGAATGTATCTGAAATGCTTGTTGGACCTAGAAATAGTGATCATTTAGCTATAATAATCAAAATTGTTTGCCCACATCCATCCTTATAACAGGATTCCATGGTAACACTGTGGATATTGGTATATTACAAGAAAATTGCTGCTGCATTGGCTGAACCCCTGACCTTGCAATGAACTCCATGTGTGTAGGGTCTATACTTGTCTAATCACTGGCATTTTCACGGCCCGTTGAAATGAGCTGGCAAAATGCTCATAGGCTTGAAGGGCAGCAGGAAAGATTGCTGTAAGACTGATATAAAGCTGGAAATGAGTAGGGTAGAGGCAACAGGATACAAAGCAGACATTTTAGGATATGCTGTCTGATCCCTCTAAAAATATTGTACTACTTGAATTATTGGCTAGTGGCTAGGATTAAGTAAATATGATAAAGAGCTGTTGAATGCAATAGACATTAGGACGTATTCACTGCTGATGTAAATGTGGAAAACTCCAGTGAAGTAATTTGTGGGAAGTTAGGGCTCCAGAAGACTCCCATTGACTTCAATGAGCTTTGGTTCAAGCCCATACATCGACAAAGACTTGAGCCCATAATATTTTGTAGCAGTCCATACATTTAAAAGAAATGAAAACCTAAGTGTTCTTTTAAAGATAATTTCAATAGGAGTGGGTGGGTGAGATTCTGTGGCCTGCGTTGTGCAGGAGGTCAGACTAGATGATCATAATGGTCCCTTCTGACCTTAAAATCTATGAGGTTATGCAGCCTTATTTCCCCAAACTGAACCAAAACAGCCCTTGCTTTGGCCATTTGACTCCATAATTTAAATAGAAGCATTGCGCAGTTACTTATTTGACTGAAAAATCTCCTCCTGCTTTTAATCTAGGAGTTCTGCAATTTGTGATCTTATTTTGCAGGTTTGGTTTTCTCTATGATTTCCAATTTGACTCAAATCACAGTCATCGCTTGATTTAAGCAATGTTGACATTGCTTCTAAAATGACAAATTTACGGGTCCCAAATGTAGTGGAAGTTTTATTGTCAAATGCCTTGTTAGCAGTATACCTTGTTAGCTGCTATCCAGTCCTTTTTAATGCTTATAGTGTTTTGATTTATAGCCAATGCCATTAATGATCATGAGAAAAAAAGAATTCACAAAAGAGAGCTGAAAGTTATTTCAGAAGTAGTAGGTGAAGTGATGACAGGCAGATAATGAATTGATGTTATGCTGCAAGTGAAAAATTTCTTCTAAATGAATAAAAGCTATTAATTCATTATACAAAATATCACTTTTTTGTCTTAGACATCCATATTCATCTTTGCATATGTGAAACAGCAAAATATTTATCAGCAGTAGCAGATGATCAAGTCAATGATTGTTTTTAACTGTTATTACAAGGACAAGGAGTTTAAACCTTTCCGTGTACAGGATCATTTTTTATCCATAATGAGCATATTAATGGAGTTAGTCTCTTAAAAAGAGAATTATACTCTGAAACCAAACTTAAGGGATATCTCCAATACAGTGTTTAAGTACCATGTACTCAGAAAGGACTGGAAGACTGAAGAATGCTTTTGAACACTCTTGTATGTATTGTGCTAGGCATTGTACATACACATAGTAAAAGACAGTCACTCACTGCCAAAAGAACTTATGGTCTAAGATTCTGATCCAGCAAAGGCATCTTGGAAGTCAATGGGACTCACTCACAGTGCATAAGGTTAAGCGTGTAAGTCTTTGCAGGATTGAGGCTTATATAGACAAAGGCAGAGCGGGAAGAGAAACTTGCACAGAGCACTCAAGTGACTTGTGCAAGGTCGCACAACAGACCAGTGGCAGAGTGAGGAACAGAATCCAGGTCTCCTGAGTCATATATTCCACTGCTCGCTCCACTTGGCCCTGTGGCGTCACACTGAATAACTCTAGGGCTGGACAGTAACAGCAGTCTATCACAGTTGCAGAACTAGTTGCACCTCTATCCCCTCCTTGGTCACTCGGTGAGTGCCCCCCTTCCAGTGTCAGACCTTATGGGCTTGGATCATGCAATTCACCTTTCCTGCCAAGAATTCTCGCACTCTTTGATTGATCCCTAGGCTACAAGTCCCTGTGGATCCCCTGTGCTTACACACAAGGTCTGACTGACTTCAGCACCTTTGGTTCTTTCCCTTGCTAGTCTGTGACCAGTATTGAATAGAGTGACCAGACAGCTAAAGTATTGTTTAACCTTAATACTAGGAACATTACATAGCATAAGCATAACATAAAAGAAAAAGGATTTAAAAATAACCAAAGTAGAGGCAGTCTCACTTTCCCACTGTCTCCTAACCTCTGGCATCTGGGTGTTCAGTCTCTTTCCTTTAAATGTGTCTCAGATAATTACATACCCTTCCTGGAGAGTGTGTCACTTTTATCCATTCAGAAGTCCTCTGTTATCTCAGTTTCTGGGGCTTTTGGCTCTGCTCTCCAAAATCAGTTTGGTGATCCTCCCAGAGTCAATGGCTATCCCCTTGTCTTGTTACAACCCACAAGTGTTTGATGGGGATGGGTGTTAGCTTCACTCATTGATTCCCCTGCCAGGCTGTTTCCCAACATCCCTGTTGATTTAACTCAATATAGTCATACATTGAACATCCCAATAAGCCGGTCAACATACAGTCTTCATAAATTATTGGAGTAGCCTCACTTTGCCACACACTCTATGAATGATGTAATAATGCACAAAGAAACAACAGTGACTCTAATACTGTTCCTTTGGGGATGGGGAGAATGGGTTTCAAAAAATGATGTAAGTAAAACTAACAAAAATATGTTGTGATTACGGCTTGAAGGGGCATATCCAAAGGTTTAGCCTAAGAAGAACAACACTGTTTAGTAGCAAAGCGGAAACCACAATCTTTCTTGTAGACACTGCACTGCACAATATCCTTCCATACACACCCTTTGCACTTATGAGAGTAAATTCTGTGCAGTAAGAAGGTTTGCCACTTTTTATAAAGCGCTGACTTCTATGTTTTAAACATAGTAAAAACAGTTGTGTTAAATCACTTAAAGTAGTTGTTTTTCAAATAACAGCATGTTTCTCATTCAACAATGGCCTATTTTAAGAACCATTCTCCCAACTCACCAAAGGATGTTTAGTATAATTTCTCCATTTCTTTTTGGCCTGTATTACAGTTGTCAAAAAGTCAAAACACAAACACTAGATTCACAGACTCAGTTACATTTCAGCAAGGTAATTGTTAAATCATTCAGGAGGAAGAAAACCAAAAAGTAACATAAGTAGTTATTATTATGCATGTGTATTCTTAATGTCTGATTCTCAGCATAACCTTAGATTACAATTCAGGTTAAATTTCCCTTGCTGATTTATAAGTATAATGTAAACTTTAGGCACAGTTAATGATATTGCAATGTAAAACTGTTCTGTTGCAAACTAAAGACCTTGCTTAGCACCTCAAAGCTCTAGGTTCATTTCAGTGTAATCATTCAGGCACTATGTAGAGATTATGCTTTTATTGTATTTTTTTCATGAATACATGAATGAATAATAAGTTCAACAAACAAGAGTTTCCTACTGGGTATGTCAAACAAATCATTCTGTAAGGTGCTCTGAATTTCAGTCAATCATCCTCAACACTTCTTGTCCTGCTGAGGCCTCTGCATTAACAAAGTCAGCATTTGGAACCACTATAAATGGTCTTGAGCAGAATGGGTAAGATCTGCAAGTTCAAGAGGAGTGCAAGAAATCAGTGTTCCCCCGTGTTCATTTGTATTTTGATTGTACCTGCCTTTACATCTTTGAAAAACGTTGCCTGAGTTAAATTTGCATGTCAAGGGGATGATGTGTTTGTATTGTGCGGCCTTGCCTTGAATGAATAATTTACCTTAAAAACTATGGGCTCACAGAGGCCATTTTAAATCTGTAAACATACACAATAAAAGTTGGCTGATCTGCATCGTGTGTTCTTGTTTATATTCACACACAAACTCAAGAAAGGTGCCTAGATCACAATGGTCCCTTATGGCCTTGAAATCGATGACATTAAGGTTGCAGGCACAAAATAGTGTTTTGAGGGTCTGTTGGGGCTGTCCGTAAATTACATAACACATTTTTGGTAATATTTTCCAAGACACACCCAACCCTTGTAACATTTTGTGACACTGAAACAAATATGCAAAATTAAGGACCCTCCCAGCCCCCAGTGTGTTATGTAATTTACGGACAGCCACTTACCACTTAAGAAAATTAGAGTTAAATATAGACACAACAACAAAAATACTAGAAACCTAGAAAATGCTGAGTTGGGGGTTCCACTTTTACAAAAAGCTGGACAATCACCGCTCATGTAACCACCATAACCTTAACTACTTCAGTAGAGATGCAAAAATTGAGTTGAGTAAATGTGGGCCCTAGGGTGGTACACTAAAGGTGAAATCCTGGTTCCATTTAAGTTAACAGCAAAACCCCCACTGATTTCACTGGGGCCAGGATTTCACCCCAGATGCAGTAAGTTGTTGGTCAAAGTTGCACCTCACGTTTTATCACCGAAAGATAATATAAAAAAGACGAGAGGTGGTAGAAAATTTTTTGACAATTTTTTTGGTAGAAAAATGCCATTTTGTCAAAACTGAAATGTTTTGTGGAATCATAAGTTTTGATAGCATTCTATGGGGTGAGAGAGATAAAGCCTCATCCCCAAAATAGTCAATGGCCTGGTGGTTAGGACACTTACATGGGATGTGGAAGACTCAAGTTCCTATTCTGCCTGATTTGGCGTAGAGACTCAAACCTGGGTATACCACATCCCAAAGATGACCCTAACCACCAGGCTCTTCTGGGGTCGGTCTCTCTAACGCTCTAGGTCCCCCCCCAAGTGGAAAAATTTCTCAAGGTCTCTCTTTCATTCTGCATCGGAATGAAACTACATGTCAAAACCTCAGTATTTTGCAACATGGAATTGATGTTTTCTGGCCAGCTCTAAAAAAGACGCATCTAATTTATCATCAGGCTCCCAAATGGAAAACCTGAGGATGACTTTCAACCAGATGCCTTCCCCTCAAAAAAGTCACAATTCAGCTCCTTCCTTACAAGCACCTTTCAGGTCAGTACTAAAACTTCTCAATATATATTCGTTCTTTTCCAGCACGTTTTTGTGCTAGCTGGCCCTTTAAATTTGACAGAGACAAGCAGCTCCAGCCCTACAGCAGCCTGGCAGCTGGATGCTTTTGACTTTATCTTCCTACCCTCCCAGCCAGTAAGTATTGCTCTTATGTCTTCCATTTCTTTTATCATTGTGAGGTTGGCACATCCTTACAGTACCATTCTCAGATTGATTTAGGAAGTATTGCACAATGTTGTTTTTGCAGTTCAGCTTAAGGATGTCTGTGTTTTCAGCTGGCTATCTTCAAGTGAGAGAGGTCAGTTAAGAGTGACGGTGAAATTGCTGACTTGATTTATGGGCTATCTATCAAACTCCGTGCACGAATGTCTAGCATGGAAGGTCATTTGAAAAATGTTTACTGTCTGTAAATACCAACATAAAAAGTTTGCTGCCTATAACTTTGAAGATCTGTCTGCACCTTTTAACATTTAATAAGGAGAGGAATGGCACGATAGTTGACTTCTTGATTTAGGACCACGTTTATATACAAACACTATGGTTTTAAAAATGCTTTAATAATGTAAGACACCTTAATAAGATAGTTACTTGTATCTAATTTTTAAATTAGATCCAATCATTTTGCATCTGAAGTTCTGAAAAGGAGCCGACCACGTGTCTACTTTGAATTTGAAAGTGGTCTTGCACAGTGGCAGAATGTATAAACCTGATATTTTGGATGTGTGTATGGAATCTGCAATAGAGTGCATTGAGAAGTGTATTTATTGCAGGTGCTCTGCAGGGAGCCATCTTCCTACTTTAGTAATACAGCCACTTTACATGCACGTCCTGATGACACTTTAGTGTAATGGAATTCTGTGTCTACCGTCCCTTCAGATATGAGTTTTGGCTTTTGCTGTCTTTATTGGGGCAGAGTTACGATTTTTAGTAAATATTTGATTGACTGTGGCTAGTAGTGGAAATTTGAAATTTAAAAAAACTCATGTTCTTGAAAGATAAAATATGGGTATCTTCTTGCAACTTTAACTTCACCATAATTAATTTTTTGCAGAGCATTTCCTTTTAATTTTTTAAAGGGGTTAAGATTTGTTAGAGAGGAACCTAGTTCATGCAGTCCCTGGGGGAGGACCACCACAAGAAGACAGTCCCAATCCAGAAAATGACCCGTGCCTAAATCCAGCCCAGGCTGCAATTCTACTACCAATTCCCCAGACCCAGCTATTTGCTGGCTTTGGGAGAAGAGACCACTAATCCAGGATCAAGCTTGTGTGGCTCAACACACGATCAGTAATCAATAAAAGCACTATCATCCATGATCTATATTCAGACAAGTGATGCTTACAGGTCAGGTGAGGTGCCAGCTCTTGCCAAGGTTGCAAACATCAGCTAAGAACTGACAAACTCACAGCTGTTGACCAGACCAGTTCAATTATGGGTTAGTGTTGCTCAAAATAGGTATTAGTCTTATACAAATCTTTTAAGTGTTTAGACGCTATATAATGTTTTTAAGTTTCTGCATGCATTAATTTTTCTTGTACTGTCTGTAGTCCATGCTCTAAGGCAGGACCCTTCCCCCTGGCCCTTGAGCTCCTGCCGGGGAGCAGCATCAGGACAGGCTTGTGGAGGAGCCAGCCCAACTCCTCAGCAGTGTGCTGAGCAGAGCGCAGGCTAGCCCCTGGCCCCTCCCTGCCCCCCTCGCAGTCACAGTTCCCCCAGCGCCTGGGCAGCATGGCTGCATCTCTGGCTGGGCGGCATGGTTATAGCGCCACCAGCCCTGGTGCTCCAGGGTGGCACGGTCAGGGGGTGGGGAGCAGGGGGAGTCCTGGGCAGGGGCGGGGGCGGCAAGAAGCAGCGGGGGTTGCAGGGGGGCAGTCAAGGGTCCTGGGCCCTGCTGCTGGGGACAGGAGCAGAGCAAGCCAGGGCCCCCCTCCACTCCCAGCATGCTTGGCCCTGTCCCCAGCAGCCAAGCCCAGACAGGGAGCAAACCATGCCCGACTGCCAGGGAGAGCAGCCAGACGAACAGGGGAAACACACAGGGAAAGGACTGAGCCCCCGCCTTTCCCCCACCCCACAGGTAACGTGGGTCGGGGAGAGCAGGGAAAGAAGGAAGGGTTGGATAGGGGGCGGGGTGTAATGACCATTTCTTCTAACACCTGGCGTCATGAATATTTATCACTCCATCCAGCTTGCCTGGGTGGCAAGATGAAATGGGAGAGTCTAAGGGGACTGTCTATGACTCCATGGTTAATATTTGTCCAAAGAAACCCCCAACCAACCAACCAAACAAACAAAAACGGGGCAGACACCCAAACCGGTGGTATGTTTTTTAATTAGATTTCAGCAAGCCAGTAACAGTCTGCCCTGAGGTTGGCACTTTCAGTCATGAGCCACTCTAGACAATGTGACAAAGTCATCTCCAGCAAGGATGGTTGAGCAGGATCCATACAAGTGGGAGATAGTAATCATCAGAAGCAGGGAAATTGCAGCAACACTTCTTTTATCTTGGTGGCAGATTTAAGCATGGGGATTCTGGGATCCCTCTCCAGCACAACTCTGGACCATTCTAAGTACCAAACCTAGCCTATTTCAGTTGCCCCGGTTTGGAAGTACTTACATGTCATAATCATTTTGGTCAGGCTCTAACTCAGTGTCCCCTACATTTTTGAAAGCAGAGCCTCCCTTTGGCAAATTTAAACCATTTGCACCCCCTTGAGTTCCACAAGCTATCATTAAAGGCCTACATGCATTAATTTATACATCTTCCACATTCCCTTGCTCCCCAACTAGTCCTTCATACCCTGCACTTTAGGAAACACTGCTGTAAACATAGTATTGAGGCAGAAAAATACTACATGATCCAAGCTTGCCCATAAACCTAAGGAAATGATCTGTGGCTCATCAGCTATTCCAAAAGAGACCACTTAATGACTGTACTAACCGATTAATTTCTTCACCAGAAATTTTTCAAACTCCCTTTTGAATTGATTTTCACCACTTACTGCTTTTGCTTACTTTGGCACTTTCTTCCATACTCAGTCAATGTTTATGTACAGAAGTTCAGTCTGGTCTTTTCTTTCACAATCATCCATAAAAACATCTTGTTTTTAATCAGTTATTATTTTGAACATCTTATTAGCTTGATTCCATTCCCTGTCTTTCTGGTTCTTTCATAGTCTCTCACTTGGCCCTTTTCCCTTCAGTGCTGGAAACAAAGTTTTAACCTCTTAACCTTAACCTCTCCTTGCAACATGTACCCTCAAAACTCCGGGATAATTTGCCCTTTGCAGTCATGGCATTGTCCATTCTGCTATCTATTGACCAAAATGCATACAGTATACCAGATGTGGTTTCATACCACATTACAGTACTCATCCATGCCCTTCCCACCATTTGGAACTTCCTCTCTGCCTTTTTCACTCAGAACTTTCCTCTGAATGTTCAAAATATTGTCCTGAAAGCATAGTTCTTTCCACCTGGCCTAAAGGTGAAAGGGTCCCATACCTTAGGCTTTGATCCTATGAACCCGTACGTATGTGCCTAACTGTATGCACTGTGACTAGTCTCATTAAGTTGACTTCCTGCTGCATTGCAGTCTTCTAGCATTGGCCCTCAAGCTCCTGCCATGCCCCATTCAAGGATTAAAATTAAAAACAAGACGCAACAAATGAGCATAACAAATGAGAGGTTACAATGTGTCCAATGTGACCTTTCCAAATCATTTAACATTTTCCACTATTTTAAAAACTTCCTGTCAGTTTGTAATTTTCTGTACTTCCTTAACATTTCCCCTCCCTTCCGCTCAAACCCTATTATTTTTTACATATTTTTTCCCTCCCCTTCTATACGAACTATCCCCAAATGCCTGTCTCCCCAGGAATGTTTGTCCCGAGAGTTCTTGTGCACTGTGCAAGAGAGAAGGAAGCTGGCTACTGCATGAAAGGCAGTTTGTGTTGTTTTTATTAGTTGTGTCTCGATGTCTCGAGTGTACATATGCATAATAAGAGACAGTCCTTGCTAGAAAGAGATGATAATCTAATTAGACCAGGCAGACAAAGCATAGGATAAAGGAAATATTATCCCTATTTTACAGGTGGGGGACTGAGGCACAGAGATAGTGATTCACTCAAGGTCACACATGCAGTCTGTAGCAGACAGTCTGTAACAGTGCCTTTGCCAGAAAACATCCTCCCTCTCTCTGATAGGAATCGTAATGAACAGAAGAAAAATAATACTGTATTTCAAATTATACTCACCTGCACTAAGCATACCTGTATCTAACCATCAGAGTCAATATTTTAGCCATTTGGTACTAAACAATTGTATTTGGTTAATGTCCTTATGGATTCACACAGGTTATTTACTTTTAAAAAGATGTCCAGAGTATAGTACATTAATTTAAGAACCAGAAGAGCTTATCAGCTGGCAAAGTGTAAGACAGGCATGTGCTGTTATGCCCCTGTGAACTGTTCATTTTCCAACTCATCTTCAGGTTCAATAAATTACACATTTGTTTGTTTTGGTGGTTTGAAAAATCCTTCTAGTTCTTTTTCATGTCTGAAATGGTTCATATTAAAGCTTTCATAATACCCTTCAGTTTCTGTGTTAAATTGATGTTTAAATTGGAATGAAAGTAGGAACCTTGGCAGTTTAGATAATTCACTTCATCTGGTGGCCAGCTATGTTAACAATCACATCATATGCCAGCACTTACACTAGATGAAAGGAGTCCCTGGGGCACTGGAACTGCATTTTAGAAGCTGAGTGAAAATATAGTTATAGTCTTTGTTCCATCATTTTATTTTGTAAAATGGTAAATTATTTTAACTGGAATTTTAAAGTGTTAGAAGAACAATTTAAAGGTTATGCTGAGGGTTATTTTGGGTGGTTTCGCCTTGGAAACTGAACGACGATTGTTGATCAGTATTCTGGACAGGAAGTGTTCGGCACAATGTCAGCAAATTATGTCTTTTTATTCCAATGTATTGAGCACTTGGAGGAAATGGTATATTGTTAGCATTTGAATAACATTAAAGCTCCACATTCCAAGATCTATTTCAGTTTCTGAAATAAAATGCATGGCCTCCCCTTCATGTATTTAAGTTCCTCCCCTTGTAATAGAGTGCACGCTTGAACCAAGAGCTTTTTCCTTCATAGCTTGGGCAAGTTGAATTTCAGGACTCGATTGTTGGTGCATGACTGCACATTCCATCACTTAGTAGCAAGCATTTTCAACAGCAAATTGGCTTTTCTACATGGAGGCTAGAAAGAATATTTGATTAAAAATAAGGTTTGTACAGGAAGGGGAAGAAAAAGGGACACTTTTGGAAGAGATTCCTGAAGAATGCCTTTATATCTGTATATCCCAATAGTTCCAGAGCGGTCTCTAAACACTTACCATTAAAAAGAGTGTGCACTTAGCCAATGCTTCATTTCATTTCAAATGGCAGACGAGGATTTCTCTTTCACTACATCCTTATCATCCTTATGCAATTTTATTTATGCATCCAAACAAAACCACACATGTCCCCAAATAAATGTCGCTTCTTTACTGAATAAGCTCCGCTTTGTCTTCCCCACCTCATCACAATCCTAAGCAAACCCCCGTCCCAACCTGCTCCCAGCTCAGGACTGGGGTTCTGTTTCATGCAAGAAATGCTTGCATCTTAAAAATCGGAGAGTCAAATAGGCCATGGGATGGGAGCTTGTTTGACAGCCTATCACAGACAAAGTCATTCCAGCTGCATAGCCTATTTAGTCTATTAGTTCAAAGGCCTAGGTAAGAAATAATGTCCGTTTCCATCACTGGTCAGCCAGTGGAGATGACTGGCTTATGGTGCCGCTACTTATTTTCCATAACAGCTTTCTTTACAAGTAGAATAGCACAGCATTTTAAAACGAGGTTCAGTGGAATTTAGGTTAAAAACGTTGTCTCGTATGAATAAATGGAAGTTGGGGGTTCACAACCCTCAGGATGTTTGAGGCTATGCTGATTTGCACCAGTTGAAACTGTGGTTCAATATATATTTTTAAGTGTCAAATTATTGTCAGTCTTTGCTTTCATACACCAATTATCGTAATTTTGCTTTCTTTTCACTATTTTTTTAAAAGCTAAATTATGTATTGGACCAATGTCTTTGCAGTCTTATTCATCAAATTAGAAAATAGGGGGGAAAAGACAGTTTTTGAAATACTGTACTATGAATATTGTTGTATTGATATAAATAATGAAAAGGCTTACTTCTCCCAGGCTTGTGGAGGAAGGCTGTTATCCAGTAAAACACTTAAGTACATATTTAACTTTAAGCATACTTAAGTGTTTTGCTGAATTGGGGCCAAAGCTTAGTACTTTACTAAATGAACAGACTTTATGGTTTCAAAATGGCACCACTCACGGAGTTAGGAACCATTCAGCATGATTAAGGGTGGCAGAATCTGTCCCACAGTTCAGTAAAAATGGTACTGTCCATACAGTCATTTAAGCATGTGTATCTTCCTTCCATATTGACACTTATTGTAATGAATGCCTCTATCTAAACCAGTGATACTCAGACTGAATTTCGGGAGCTGCAAGTGGCTCTTTAATGTGTCTCCTGTGGCTCTTTGCAGCACGTGATATTAAAAGACCATGTGATTTAATTATTAACCAATATGGATGCTTTTACTAGGTTATTAACCAATTGCAGAATACTTGGTCAGTCATTTTGCTGTGAGATGAGTGTGTATATATATATATATATATATATATATATATATACACACACACACACAGACACACCCATATACATATACACGTGCACACACACACACATACAGAGAGAGAGAGAGAGAATGAGAATTAATCCACACTCCTGTGGCTCTTTTGGGTAATGTTGATCACTAATTTGGCTCCCCAACCACTGAGGTCTGAGTATCACTGATCTAAACAAAGCTTTAATAGAAAGAGCTAAGGCTTCAGAGCACATAGTTACTACAGTGTGCATAATTTACATTCACAATCAATCATGCGCTCTCTCTCACTCACTCACGCACATCTGTAAACAAATCATTGACATTGTCCAGGCTGTTTTTACACTAAAGGCACCCTTTTAGCATCATGCAAGACACACAGGAAGGTAAAAGAAACTTCAGTTAATTCCAGAAAAGATCCATGAATTCAGTGTGCACACATGGCCTGGTTAATAAAAAAAAAACAAAAAAAACCAAAAAGGTCATTGTTGTCTTTCCAAGTATTTCTCCATCACTTAACCCATTTTTATTTTTAAAAAGGCAGATGGGAAGAATAGTTCCCTGAAATGAATCTATAACATTAAAAGATGGATCAGCCTACGGTGATGAGTACGTATTTGGGATTATTGCTAATTCTTCTGCACTTAAACATGTGCTGAACATTGAAAGACATCTCAGGTGGTCTAAAACTCTTGCCACCCAGCCTGATTTTGGTTTTAGTATACTATAAATAAATGTCAGAAACTGCACATTGTTATTAAACAGTACTGTGGTTACTCTTAGGACTGGCAATAAGTCAGTAAGAATGGTCTGTTAACATGAGCTGTAATCTAGAGTTATGTTTCTTTAAGAAATAGCTGCCCATCACAATAGCCTAACTGTGCCCCTATACATCATTTGGTGATGGAGTGGTGGGATTAAAGACACTATGCTAATTGGCTGCCAAGTATATTTGTAATATATGACAATAAAAAAATGCAGGCTCTAGAACTCTTTAGAGGTTAAAATATTTTGTAATATTATCCTGTAGTCCCATTTTCTAATAATCAAAGTTGTGATGAGTTGTCTTAGCCAGAAATTCATAGCTATTACCAACAGGACCTTGACAAATGCTGGAGACCTTTTAAAGCTTTAAAACGGCCGTAACTTAACTGTGAGTTTAAACACTGTGAGTTTTCCTAATGAATCCCAATCCCGGAAACACCTGTACTAAAGAGCTTTGTGTTGATCTGCTGTGGAAAATTGGCAGAACATTTTCACATTTGCTGAGTAAAACTAGGGATGTTGGATGGAAACCTCTTCAAGGCGTTTTAAAGACATTCTCTGCCATGCACTGTACATTTTTGTTTTTAAAAACTGATCTAGATATATTTTCACCCCCATAACATTTATTTAATATTTATAAATGAGCAAAATACTACAGCTAAAATACTAGCGATATAGCTGAGTGTGGCATATAAAAGGGGAAGGATTCAAGCTCATCTGAAGGGAAACAGGCTGGTACAAATATGCAGGAAGTAAGGACAAGTTACTGAGACGAGGTTATTTTTAGTGCAGTAGTGCCGAGGGACCACATACATGGATTAGGACCCCATTGTACTAAGCACCATACAAATAAATAGCAGAAAGAAGGATTTAGACAATACAAAGCAGGTGAATAAACTCACAAAATGGAGGGAGAGAGTGGGAGGACAAGATAACAAGGACAGTGGTGAGTGCATAAATTAGTATTTACAGTGATCTCAGTAATAATAGGTGATTGCCACCCTGGCCCATGACTATTGAGACCACTCCGTATGTTTGTATTATGGTATTCAGGTTGGCAGTTTTACAAGTAGGTTGAGTATTCTTTCAAATACCTTTAAAAATGGCAAGGACAAAAAAAAATCTCCCTCCCCACAAAACCCCCCAACATTTTTTCATGTAGTCCTATTAATGGTGAGAAGGTTTGAAGGGAGATGCTGCAAGAGTGTTAAACTACTGTTTCCTTGGGTAAGTGATCCAACCACCATGTGGAGTTCTTCCGATTACCTGTAAGCACATTGAACTGTTCTCCCTATTGACTCCTATTGTTTGAACCAGCAGGAGACTGAAGGGGACAAGATGGCAGCTCTCTGAACACCTTAGAGAGGTGCAATGTTGTCTACAGTGTTCCCTGTAGGCTTGAAGAATGGGACCCAGGAGAAGTTCAGGGAAATGGCACAATATGTCATGATTGCATCAAACCTCCATGCTCTGGATTGTGTGGTGTTTGGTCACTCTTCTAAGGCACTGTAATTTTAACTTTGTTGAAGCTCTTGCTTTGGATGGCTGAAAGCCCCTCATCCATAATTTATCCCCTCTTGCCTGATCACCATCATCTAGGCAGTGTAGAAAAATAATTTTTCAAGGCTGGAGAAAGTGGTCATTCTGGGGGCTGTTGAGCTTGACAGTCTCAAGGCGAGGCTATAGAGGGGCATGAACTGGAAGGAAAGTATGTAAGTGTAAAAATGCCCACATGAAACCTAACACTACCTAAAGAGGGTTGGTTGTAGATTTTGTCACAAACTCTATGCTCAGACCACATGCTGTGAAAAGTTTAATACTGCCTGGCAAACCTTTCAACCTACACAGGCCCAGATCTGATCAATCATGGTCTGGTTTCTGCACTGTTGTCATGTGAAATGAATGATACTGTATGGTTTCAGAGGAAAAGCAGATGCAATGAGACATTTGTGACCAGAATTTCATTTGCAATCTAGCGTTCATTTTAACCCCAAATCTGGGCACATTAACCTCCTTACAGGGAGACAATGAAGAACACAATCACACAAACCCCTGCAAAGAGAGAACTTGATTTTCACCCATCTCTAGATTGCCTGATGGACAAATAATGGCCAAGCATTTTTTCTGTCTCTCGCTCTCTCTCTCACTTGCTCTTTAACTTCTGCCACTTGATTTTTCTTGCATTCATTCTAATCTTAGATCTTGATTTTGCACAGAGCAGATATGGACTGTTGTGTGAATAAGCTCAAAATAAATAGAGATAAGCAGAACAGTGAGTGCAAGGGAACCTCACCCTGTATGAGAACCTGCTTTGTGGCCAACAATCACTCCTTCAGAGTAGCAAGAGAAAAACCCATGAAGGAATTGCACAGATGAATTTTATTACCACGATGATGATTACACTCAAGTCCATTTTGCCGCAGGCAGGACAATTCTCTCCTTGTCCCTGTTTTTACTCTATGAACTTGTGAGTAAGGGAACAAGTAAACAAGGGGTATGAGATTTACTACAGCTCTGATATACCTAATGCTTAATCTTACTTGTACCCACACACAATTCTCACTTGCAGTGACTACAATACCCTAGTGTACCCTACAAAGACTTGCAGGGCAAGTCTTATCACACTTTGGATGGCAAAATTTAGTTACTCATTCATTAAATAACGTTGACATAGGTGCTGGTACAAGTAGCACAAGAACAACACCAGCCCCTGTTGCAAATTTGCTTTCATATACTACAAAGCACATTCTTGTACCAAAATTATTTTGTTTTCTGCTGCAGACCCCTGATTACACACACTGTACAGTTCTTTCTCTACTTCCTGTGTCTCTTATCATTTTGCTCACATGGCACAGCTCAGTGGAAAATGCCAAAAGGCTGACTTTTAGCTTGAGAACACTAAACATAAAGTATTGGCTAAAGTGTAATAATAAGAATATTTTACTACTCAGCACTGCATATCCTGTACATTTTCAATTAGTGATACCACTACATAATATTCTACTTGGTTGCTAGTATATCAAGCTACACCAGTTGATGTACCCTAATGGTTTGAAGGGGAACAAAGAAACTTTTGTGGTTTTAGATGCAAGTCAAGGACCCAGGAGATCTGGGTATTTTTTCTGGTTACGCTGCTTAATTCTTATGAGATGTTGGGTTAGTCTTTTGGACACTAATCCAACTTCCAGGGAAGTTAGTGGAAGGCTTCTATTGATTTCAAGGGAAGCTGGATCAGGACCTTAATCTCTTTTCTGTGCTTGAGTTACCCCATCCATAACACAGGGATAAATAGGCACTTATCTTGTCGGTATGTGTGAGGCTACATTCATTGTTTGTACAGCCAGTGGAGATTTTTGAATGGAAAGTACTATGGCATTGTAAAGTATTATTTTTTTTATTACACCACAAATATACTGAAAGGAAATAAATACAGCCACTTTGGTTTTTAAGAGAAGGTAGATGTAATTATCCCCATGTACCAGGTATTTTGTCACTACCCACAGACTAAGCAATAATGGTCTTTTTGCTATCAGCTTTCTCTAATTATATTTGCTATTGAGACTTAATAGTGTTGCTTTCTTATTCTGCAATAAATTACAGTTTCACTAAATCATTAGGACTGGCACCCACAGCTATACGATTATTGATTTTTGTGTTAACAAGCAGAAAATGCTAATCGATTGCATAAAATGGTTTAATGGTTTATTGGTTGCTTTTATGATGGTTACATTGCTTCCAGAAGGAGAATATTGACCACTGGGCATAGTCGCAGGTGGGGTTTTAATGTATATTTCCCCTTTCACTTCCATCTGAGGAAAGCTGTCCCATTTCTGACTCTTGGAAAAAGCCAGAAATAGTGTCACTAAAATTAGTAGTAGGGGAACTATGTACCTGATACAGTATTACATGATCAAGTAGCTGCACAGTGGATTTGATTACATGCAATACACTATGAAAAGTATACCAATAAAAAGAAAGCCTTACTCTACAGGATGAGGCTCGTATTTTACTACTGGTAACATGTATAAAATGCAGGAGCTCAGTTGTTACAAAGTGAAAACTAATACATATCAGTGGTCTTCAAACAATGGTTGTACTATGTATGCTAAAGGCTGGAATTTCTACTGCAAGCGTCCATAAAGATCTTTGACCTTTAATATAGCATATCCCATAAATCAATATGGTTTAAATACTGCTGCCCTCTTGAACACCTGCTTATCTGTCTTGAGAAAATTCTGTAGTGTTTTAAACGTCATTTTATGACACTAAAAGTAATGCCTGCTTTAGAAGCACTTGGAAGAGCCATTAAAGTTAAGGATCTAGCAGCATTTCCATTATAAAGCTTGATTGAAGTGGTTTATAGCTCTGTCGTTTAAAAATGCAGTGGGCTGAAATTTGGTACACAGCACAAAATTTTCTTTCTCTTTTTAATGTCAGACAAATTATTTCAGATGCTTCCCCCCCCCATCATAGATATAAATATTTTCATTTATCAAAGACATTTAATTTTTACAGACTAGTAGCCTTGCGTGTGTATGTGGTTCCCCTTCCACATACATATTCAAAAATGACTTTCATAGGATTGTGAGATATATGTATATATTTGAAAAATAACTGAGAACATGAACAAATTGCCTGCTTACCATATTGTGTTTTAATATATATAGTCTTAATTAGACCCCAGATTTAGGCACTATTGTGATCCACAAAACCGCTGCTCAGCTACCACCTAACTCTGTAGGTACATAAATTTCTGCTGCAAAAGTTCTCTGGGCACCTACATTTCTGCATCTGGACATGCAGGCTGCTGCCTCAGGCAGGTGCCCGGATTCCTATCTCCTGTGTAAGCCCCAGTCAGATCCTCAAACCAGGGGAAGATAGGCATTCCCCTGCCTATAATCTGTGTGGGGCATGATCTGGTAAACATGCTCTGAGCACACCTAACTCCACATAAAATGGGGAGGGTGGGTCCCTTTGTGCATCTTGCCCTGCATATTTACAACTCTAGCAACTCTGCTGTATGTAGAGATAGGCAGTCATTGTGTGTTTATATTGTTTTAGAAGGGACACACTGTGTATTCTCCCGAGGGTGACCAGATAGCAAGTGTGAAAAATCAGGACGGGGTTGGGGTAATAGGCACCTATATACGACAAAGCCCCAAATATCGGGACTGTCCCTATAAAATCGGGACATCTGGTCACCCTAGTTCTCCCATGGATAATTTACCTTTCCCCCCCACTTGCTCTCTTAACTTAAAATCTGGGTAATTCTGACTGAATGTATGTTTGCGCTGTTTGTGGACCTGGGATCTGTAGATAGGGTATTTTGCATTTACATTCTCCTAGTGAATGACAAGACTTGTACACAAAGGTAAATTAGTGGCTAGTTCTTTCCTGAAAGAAAATCTGAATCTGCTTTCAGTTAATTTTTATCAATTGTCTGCTATTAGGCCAGTGCCAGCTAATTTAAGGAAATCACAGGTCTTGCACTCAGCGGTGACCAGTGGCTAAGGCAATGTGGGTGTATGTCAGAAGCCTGCTTTATTCTTCTTCAGGCAGAAGCTCCAAGTATGTAAGAGGCAATGATCCCTAACTGTGAACATAGGTGCAATGTGCTGGGAAAAATTAACCCTTAATTTGTTTTGTTATTGATTGCTTTAATTCTTGTGAATTTTATCTCCCCTTTTTCTGGATCATTTTTCAAGCCTAGCCCAGTCAGCCAGCCAATTACAGCAGCTCTGCTGTCACAGCATCTTCCTGTGGCTAGACAGGTGGGGAGTTGTAACTATTGCTCCTGATTGGCTAAGAATTGCTCATATCATGTAGTCTAGTTCCTTCAACTCCTCCACTCCTCACTCAAATCTATGTGCTTGTCCCATCCATCCATTTTGTCCTGTCTTTCAGACTGTAAGCTCTTTGGGGCAAGAACTGTCACTTACTTACTATGTCTTGTACAGTGCCTAGTAGAATGGGACCATGACCTGGTTGGCTGCTAAACTCTACCATAATATCAGTGTTAATAATAATTCTATGATTCCTACCTTTCTAGTGCATGGCTGTAATTTGTGTAGCATCCAAAAGCACCACGGCTTTGGGTACACGCATTCTCATGGTAGGGAGGGATCTTGGTTTGTCTAGGCAAAGAAATCTTGTTGCTACTGACAAAGTGTATTAATTTATTTTTCCATGATTTGCTTATAGGGTAACCTATAATCTGATCTCTAGTGTGGGGCACCCATTGAAGTAAATGGGATGCTTGGATGTGGGTGTCTGAGCTAATGGATCAGATTGCCAGGTCAGGGTCCTGGTTTATAAACTTTGGAGAAGGACTCATATTCGGTCTGTAAAGCACCATGTGTGCCCATGTGCCTTGTGAGTAATAATATTAATGTATGTGTACAATATAGTAATGCAAAAAAAAATCAGTAATGGAGGAGTAGAACTTCTGATTGATTTTTTTTTTGGAAGCTTCACTTTACAGGACCCTAAAAGGAAATCAAGTGTTTCTACACAAGTCACTCGAAAAATAAATATTCCAGAAGTCTCGCTTCTCATCATGCTTAACAATTAGCATGTACAGCTGAACTCTCCTATGTGTGTTTTTACAAAGGAGAATAAAAAGTATCATTGCTCTCAGAAATTCAAATGATGTAGTGATTATTTTGTGTTCTGAGTATGTTAGTTGGGAAAATATATGTCATTTCCTTCGTTATTCAGAAATGATAGTGTCTTGGGAATAAACACACACAAAGAATTAAATTCAGAACTTAGTATCCAGCAAGTACCACCATCTGGTAGATTTTTACTTGCATCTTTCCTTGGCCCCTGGATAGCACACCACCATTCTAAAGAGGGTACTTTGTTCAAAGTGCTGGCTAACATTTCCCATTACAATCAAGAGCACACATGGATCCTACATGGGGGCGGGGGGAACCAAATACACTTAACAATTCTCTCATCATCTTTTTCATGTCTCAGCTTTTAATTTGTGAGTGATTTTAGTGCTCATGAAAATGAGGGCGTAATTGTTGGTTGATAAATGAATGTGTCTGAGCTGAAATAGTCTGATCCTTATGATTAAGTAGCATGAGCTGATCCTGCCAGATACTGATTTCAGTGGAAGCTAAAGACATCATGCAGGCTCAGACTCCAAATAAGGAATAAGCCATCGCCAAGAACCTTGGAAATGTTATGACCTATTGGTTGTTCAGTAACCTGAGTTAAATTTTAAGAATTGGAATCTTGTTCCATTTTTAAGACAACACCCACATCACACAGTATAATCTCATTAGGTAAATCAGGACTGAACTGTTGTCTGGTTGCTAGATGTCATCACTTCAAAGGAGAGTAAATTGAAACACAACGGTGGGGATTGGTATGGGAAAGTTTGTGCATAGTAGCTTTTTTTTTTGTAGTCAGAGTCTCAATTAACAATAAATGAATACCTAGTTATCAACACACTTTACAAAGACGGTCAGCATCATTATCTCCATTTTAGCTATGGGGAAACTGAGGCACTGGGAGGTGAAGTGATTTGTCCATGTCACCCAGTAGGCCAGTTGCATATCTCGGAGTAAAACCCAGATCTTCTGAGTCCCAGTGTAGTGCTCTAACCTGTAGGTCACACTTTCCACTGTAGCCCCTTTCCCAGCTGCAAAATTTCAATTTAAAAATAAAATGGGGTTGAAAAGTACTTAATGAGCCTGTGTATGAGCTGTCTTTTATATATACACATACATTACATTACATACACACACAATTTACACCCCCGCCCCCCCCCCCACACCAAGGACACAACCGCCTGACCTTTGGGTAATGAATTAAGTGGGGGCTGGACGAGAGGGGATCCGCATGCTGTGGGAAAGGTGTAGGGGAGCTCCACAGCCTCTCCATTGCTGCTACTGAAGTCTCTGGGCTGGAATAGATCCAGTGACTCCTGAATATCCCTTTTATGGCCACTGAATCGATGTAAGTGGATCCAGAGAGCACACGACCACCTGTTGTTTTGGCCAATCCTAAATGTTTCAAAAGAGGTGGCCTCCCTGTAATCCAGCTCCATGCACACACATGGTATGCAGTCTCTCTATAGCAGGAGTAGTCAATAGGCGGAGCAGGAACCAATCCAGACTACCACATGCTTTTGAACGGACCACTAAATCTTTTTATTTACTTATCATAATTGTGATTATTTTTGTATTATTTTCTCTGGAGTCTGGACCTTGACTATACCTTGATCCTGAAATTTGGACCTTGACAAAAAACTACTGATTACTCTTGCTCTATAGGCTTCCCCCTGTGCTGAAGAACTGTCTTCATTCTTCGGAGTGGTAGCCATGTTAGTCTGTATCAGCAAAAAGAACAAGGAGTACTTGTGGCACCTTAGAGACTAACAAATTTATTTGAGCATAAGCTTTCGTGGGCTAAAGCCCACTTCATGCATCTGATGAAGTGGGCTTTAGCCCATGAAAGCTTATGCTCAAATAAATTTGTTAGTCTCTAAGGTGCCACAAGTACTCCTTGTTCTTTTTGTCTTCATTCTGTTGCACTGGGAGCTCTCTGTCGCCTCAGCACTCTGGGTGATCATTTCCCCTACTGAGCATTTCTTATGTATTTGTAAATGCAGTTTTCAGATTTTAATGTCAGACATTTCTGTTCAGAGCTGGTAGAAATATAGTACAGAAATAGCTTAGCTGCAGTCAGAGTTATTCACAGAAATTGTCTTAATCTTTAAAGCTGTTTTTAGATTATAGATTGGCAATGAAACCATGCATTTTTCAGCTCTTCAATAAAAAAACCAGGATGATAATCCTCAACTGTTATGGGTAGAAGCCATAACACCCTTTTGGTGTTTTGAAGCAGCGAGTGAGTGTGTTTTTTGTTTACCTTTGCATTGTTATAATTTGATATTATATTACAGACAAGTTCCAGATGCAAAATTCCAATCCAGAATTCAACCCCGTACTCACTCCAAAGTTCAGTGCTGTTCCGATCTGGGTTTTGGTTTGGTCCTTTATAAAATAGGGATTGTTTTTCAAATTTGGATTTGAGGTTTGTTTTTTAAAGTCCCCTGAATTCCAAGTGTGTCTGTAACTGACATTTGGTTAGAGCCAGTCTCTAGTATTAGATCTGACATTAATTTCACTGCCTATTTGAATAGCACTTTAAATAACAAGAACAATATGCAATAGCATTTCATGTTAAGAGAAACATATATTTTGGTAAACATATGTTTATCGCATACAATGAGAGAAACCCATTGTTCTGTGACCAGTTTTTAATAAATTGATTATTTTCATACTATACAGAGGCTGATCTCTGTTCAGTGGGCTCTCAGGAATAAATTGGTGATCTCAATGCATTCCCTAATAGCCTGATGACCGTATCTCAATCTTTCCCCTATCCGTAATATTATTATTTGGCATTCTTGTTGAGAGCCTCAAACAGGAGAGCAAGGAATCAATAAGATACTTGAGCCCACCTCCTCAAAAGTATGAAGGTGTCCAATGCCCACTGAAATCAACAGGAATTAGGTGACGACATAGCTTTGAGGATATGGCCCTTAGATACGAAGATAAGTGCTTTAAAAATAACTAATAGACTGATCTCTCTCTATTAAAATCTACAGCCATTGGCTGAGGCCTGATAGTAGCGCCATGCCGTCATGACTGATGTTCATGATGAATTCTAGCACCACCTGCTACTATTGCTCTAATTGTGTTTGTGTAGTTCATGGCTCTCTGGCTCAGTTAGGGGCATACTTGTTATAACACTTTTTGAGTTTGTTGCATGAACTAGACAACACAATTATAGAAATGTGTTGGGGAATCGTGTCACAGCTTTAGGTCATGTTCTGTCCACATTACAAAACCAGACTGGGATATGGATGATCTTAACTGTCCCAGATAAATGTGTGTTGGCCCAGTGATAGCTGTAGTGCAGATGGGTTCCAAGCAAAGCTGCAGTCGACTTGTGCATCAGCCTCAGGGGGAATATAGTTTCTCTTTCTTCCTTTTGCTTCATGTATTAATTTGCCTATTAAAGAGCAATTAGAAAATATTAATTTTCCATAACCTTGTGCGGGAGATTTGTTTGGTACAAGTATCATACTACATGTTAAATTAATGTTTCCGAAACCTAATTTTTGCCCCTGTTCACTTTTTGAAACAAATGTAAATGGTCTGATCTTAACCCCAAACCCAGGGAATTTAGAGCTGAGGTCAGAGTGATTCTCTGGTAGAAGAGGGTTAAGCAAGTAAAAATAGTGCTCACGCTGTGCTCTTAACTCACTTTGCTGAGATGCTAGTATTGCGGTTTAAATGGTGTCTCGCTGCAGGCTGACCGTAGGTAATCTTATATGAAGGGGAGTAACTAGTATCCCTTTCACAAAGGCAAGAAACAGCAGTCTGGGGTTTGGCTAGGACTGTCAGCGATTTAACGAATTATTCCAGGAGAGTAGATCCCGTAAAGTAATACTCTTTCTGTCTGACATTATTCCAGTCTTCATTAGCTGACTTTTTTCTTCTGTGTCCCTCGAAAACGATAGCCCCAACTGATGTTTCGTGGTTATGTTAAAATTTAAATTTAAGAAATAAAAATTTAAAATAAAATTTAAGAAAACCCTCCTATGCTGAAATGGTTACTTTCCTGCTAACACATTTTAGGAGCTGCAAGAGTTAGAGCCATTGAAGTGAGCCAAATTGCCCCTCTGCTAAGGCCCCTCTGTTGGAGGACTGCTCTGTTCTTAACTCAAAATTGCCTTGTTTTTGTGGGTAATTCAATCCCATCGCCACTGATGTTATGATTGTATTGCTATAATATGCTCCGGTGTAAACCTGAGGGATCTTATATATCATTGTCTTACTATTATGTCATACTGTGTAGGCCTTTTTGAAGTTTACTAGTAAAATGTCAGTACTTTGGGGAGAGTATCAGCATTTCTAAAATTCCATTTTATTATTTGAATGAATAATCCCTCCCTTCCCCCTGGTAAATATAAACTTTCCAAGTCATATTGCCTAAATTTACATGTATCAAATGATCAAGCCATACAAGCCTGGACACACTGCAGACATTTTCTGCATATCCCATGACAATCTGCCAGCCAGTTATCATGAGCTTTTAATACTGTAGCATACTCCATGCAGAAAGGAAATTTAATATAACACAGCCTAATGTTTCTTACAGCCTATTGCATCTGGTACATTGTGAATTTTTTTAAAACTCCTCTAGGGAGCTTGGATTTAAAATGATCTCTTTGCCACATATTACAGGAAAGCACACATCATTCTTGAGTGAGGAAACCTTTTGTGTTCAAAGGATTTATTAATCACAAACATCTCTCAGCAGTATGAAAACTGAAGGATTTATGGGAGTCATTCTTTAAATGTGTTTGTAAATGATTACCGCATGTTTATCTGAAATAACCTAGTCTTGGTATTTTCCTGCTTTTGTTTACTTTCAAGTTTGAATTGGCTTGTTTATAGGAAATCTTCATATCCTCTTTGTTGAAACTATGGACCCAATCCTTCAACCTTCCTCATGTGAATAATCCTTATTCAAGCGAGTAGTCTCTCTGAAATGAAACTATTTGTGGGAGCAGAGGTTGCAAGATCAGGTCTTATCTGAGCTAGGCTTCAGCCCTTTCTGTCCTCAGCTATATGTTTTGTTCGGAGCTCAAACAAAGCCATTCAGATGATGATAACATACTGTAAAGAAGAGCCTGTCTCAATATTTTTGTCTTGTATCATGAGCCAGAGAGACAGCTGTTTTCTCTCCTACTGTAAAGAAGTAGATGCATATTAAACTGTGGTTTCTGGCTGCCTTTCAGAACAATAAGAAACTGCACACCTGTCAGCTCTTGGCAAGCAAGAACAGTAAAATTACTAACTGTGTTTCCACAGCATTCTCTCACTGACAAACACACCATTGGCTTCATTTTTCTCTCCATCACTTCTCAAAAGACTTAGATTTCTCCCTAGAGGCACAGGAGAATTAAGCAGTTTTTACTACTGCGTCTCATAAATGACTTACTTTTTGAAAGAGTACATTTTCATGCTAGGCTTGCTTTATTACTACTATTCTTCCTGAACATTTTCCCCCCCCAATCAGTGTTTTGCATCTGTAAGCATTTGTGTTATACAGCATCCTGCTTTCCTCAAGTCGATCCAAAAACTCCTTTAGCTAAGGGCTCATTTAGTGATCAGTTTTTCAAATAATGTTCACAGATGTTTTTCTGGTACTACAGTGCAGCTAATGGCCATATGAATGATTTCTTCTCATATGTGGCTAGATACAGAATTTGTTTTGAGAAGTGTAGCTTAGAGTTGGAGTTCTTAATCAAACTAATTACATTCATGTTTCCTTCTTCTCTGATAAGATTTTAATCATGGCATTTAATTTTAAATATAGAAATGTGAATGAGTAATAGTGAAACTCTGTATGTCTCTAATAGCTCATGTGATCAGCTTTTGGGGTCAGGGTCCTTAGAATAGTGGTGTGATCTTACATACCAGGTCAATTGCAATATCAAAGCATGAAGGGGGGACTTAAGGACAGAGTTTCAGTTTTGTCTCTGCATTTCCTGGCTTTTGTGGCTTGGAGCCAGACTCTTAATGTTATGAAAACAGAGGTTTTTTTTTTCCCCTGGTGCATGAATAATAATAATAAACTGAACAGAGGAAGACAAGTTAAAATGTTTTATATACCAGCTGACATCCCTTACTACCCATCCCCAATTCCTGGTCTGCAAAAAAGTTAAAAGCACACATCAGGAATTCCTCAGAAACAATCTTTTATGGGGAATGCTGAAAACTTTGAAGACATTAATCTGAAATGATCTGTCAAAGATCTAGAAGAATGGAATCCAACTGAACTTTAACTACTTTATCCTACTTAAGCTGGAACAGAACTGCTGAGCCGAGCAATTTAAGATTCCCACAGCTGCACTAGCTATGTTTTCGTTCATGGTACTAAATTGTTTCCATTAGCCTGAAAAGGGTTATAAAACCTACAATCAATTTAGTTTCTGGGGCATTGTGTTTTGAATACCATTTAATAGGGTGTGACAAAAACACATAATTTCTCCACATGTTCTTACATTGCAAGCAGATTTTGCTTGGTGCTAGGCAGTGTACCAAATGCTCTGGACAGTAGAGAAAGCTTTGCAATTGGAAATAAAGGAACAGTATCAGACAGCTAGAATGCCCAGAGCATGACAAGAATCTTAAATGGAATAGATGAACACAAAGGAATAATAGCATCTTTATCTTCCATTTGTTCATCAACTCAGCATTTGCTATGGATACAAATCATTAGATTTGTTTAACGCAGGGGAAAGAATAGGTTCACATACTGGAAACATAAGTAAACTAAACCGGACAGGAATACATTTAATACGAACATTAATAACCAGAGATGGGCTGAACTTGTTGAGCAGATGTGGGCAAAAGGAATTCTTGCTCCCTTCCAGTGAGCTGAGCAGCTTACTTTCTCATCCCAATACACATTTTTTAAAAAAAGAATAATGGCATTCATTTAAATAAGACTTGTTGATTGAGGGACGGAGAAGGACAGATTGAGTTACCTACCTTTACCAGTGCTCCTAATCTGTTTATATTCTGTACCTCCTTACAAGTTAACTAGTGTTTAATATTCACAACGTACCTTATAGCAGGCTACAACACAGATAAATGAGTCATTTTAATGGATTTATTCAGAAAATGTGAATGCATATATTTTAACAAGTTATGTAAATCAGGCATTTCTGAAATTGTGATGTACAGGAAAATTCAGCAGCCCTCAAAAGCACATGCATAATGGTGTAGTGACATGGAGCAGTATTAGTATGCTGAACTGCAGTAAAAAGTGAATACTGTCCATCATAAAATCTCCTAAAGTGTTTGTTTCCAACAATGGATGAGCTTAATTGGCTTTCTATATGTATTTCATTTAGGGCTGTCAAGTGATTAAAAAAATTAATCACGATTCACGCTGTTAAACAATAATAGAATAGTACCATTTATTTAAATATTTTTGGATATTTTCTACATTTTCAAATATTGATTTCAATTACAACACAGAATAGAAAGTATACAGTCCTCACTTTATATTTATTGTTGGTTATATTTATTGTTGATTACAAATATTTGCACTGTAAAAAAACAAAATAAATAGTATTCTTCAATTCACCTAATACAGGTACTATAGTGCAATCTCATTATCATGAAAGTTGAACTTACAAATGTAGAATTATGTACAAAATAAATTGCATTCAAAAATAAAACAATGTAAAATTTTAGAGCCCTCAAGTCCATTCAGCCCTACTTCTTGTTCAGCCAATCGCTCAGACAAACAAGTTTGTTTACATTTTCAGGAGCTAATGCTTCTCACTTCTTGTTTACAAAGTCACCTGAAGGTGAGAACAGGTGTTCACATGGCCCTATTGTACCTGGCACTGCAAGATATTTATATGCCAGATGCCTTAAAGATTCGTATGTCCCTTCATGCTTCATCCACCATTCCAGAGGACGTGTCCATGCTGACGATGGATTCTGCTCGATAACAATCCAAAGCAGAGCAGACCGACGCATGTTGAGTTTCATCATCTGAGTCAGATGCCACCAACAGAAGGTTGATTTTCTTTTTTTGGTGGTTCAGGTTCTGTAGATTCCGTATCTGAGACTTGCTCTTTTAAGTCTTCTAAAAGCATGCTCCATACCTCCTCCCTCTCAGATTTTGGACGGCATTTCAGATTCTTAAACTTTGGGTCGAGTGCTGTAGCTATTTTTGGAAATCTCACATTGGTACCTTCTTTGCGTTTTGTCAAATCTGCTGTGAAAGTGTTCTTAAAACGAACATGTGCTGGGTCATCTGAGACTGCTATGACATGAAATATATGGCAGAATGCAGGTAAAACAAAACAGGGGACATACAATTCTTCCCCAAGGAGTTCAGTCACAAATGTAATTAACGCATTATTTTTTTAACGAGCATCATCAGCATGTCCTCTGGAATGGTGGCCAAAGCATGGAAGCGGCATACAAATGTTTAGCATATCTGACACGTAAATACCTTGCAACGCTGAATACAAAAGTGTCATGTGAATGCCTGTTCTCACTTTCAGGTGACATTGTAAACAAGAAGCAGGCAGCATTATCTGCTGCAAATTTTAACCAAACTTGTTTGTCTGAGCAATTGGCTGAAGTAGGATTGAGTGGACTTGTAGGCTCTAAAGTTTTACTTTGTTTTATTTTTGAATGCAGTTTTTTTTGTACATAATTCTACATTTATAAGTTCAACTTTCATGATAAAGAGATTGCACTACAGCAGGGATTGGCAACCTTTGGCATGCGGCCCGCCAAGGTAAGCCCCCTGGCGGGCCGGGCTGGTTTGTTTACCTGCTGCATCTGCAGGTTCGGCTGATCGCGGCTCCCAGTGGCTGTGGTTTGCCGCTCCAGCCCAATGGGGGCTGCGGGAAGCGGTGCAAGCCCAGGGATGTGCACTACAGTATTTGTATTAGGTAAATTGAAAAATACTTTTGTTTTTTACAGTACAAATATTTGTAATAAAAAATAAATATAAAGTGAGCACTATACACTTTGTATTCTGTGTTGTAATTGAAATCAATATATTAGAAAATGTAGAAAACATCCAAAAATATTTAATAAATTTCAATTGGTATTCTATTGTTTAACAGTGTGATTAATCACAATTTTTTTAATTGCGATTAATTTTTTTGAGTTAATCGCGAGAGTTAACTGTGATTAATTGGCAGCCCTAATTTCATTCTTTCTATATATATACATTACTCATTTTAAAAGGAAGCAAAACAAGTTTGAGAAGGTTAACTTTGAGCCTAGAAATATACTAGAACTTCACAAACAAATTTCTTCCAACTAGAGCCAAGTATAAAGTACACCCACTGATCAGGGGAGAAAGTGGGATTGTGTAGGACATAATGCATTGATTCTTAGATGCACTTGTTCATCTGGTTTATACTTGTGTTTGTCTTTAATTTATAATTTTAGAGGAATTAAATCAGGTGAGCAACTTTTCCAGATGAAATCTTTAAGTGGGAAAGCTTAGCTAGGAATATCTATTTCTGCAGATATTTCTAATGCACTTACCACCATGGTTATATAAATGCTGTATGATTAAAGATAGCACTGAAGTAACTGTCTGCAAGGTGACAATGAAGGGCTAGTGAGTCTTACACCCAGTGAGTAAAAGTAGAGAGTATTTTAATGAGGTAAAGTTCTCTCAAAACAATTGGGCAAATTGGGGATGCTTGCATAGTCCTGTCGCACAGCAATTTGCAAATTGCAGTATGCATCCGATGAAGTGAGCTGTAGCTCACGAAAGCTCATGCTCAAATAAATTGGTTAGCCTCTAAGGTGCCACAAGTACTCCTTTTCTTTTTGCGAATACAGACTAACACGGCTGTTACTCTGAAAACAGCAATTTTTAAGCACCAACCGTAGTTCTGGCACTGAGCTGATGGCTACAGCTGAAATTAGTTGTTATAAGAAGAGCAACTATCCCAAATGTTATGATTGCCTAATGTTTCCATTTCAAACCCCAACTTCTAGTTGTTTATACTGGAAAAAAAAATCACCTCTTTGGCTGATTTTTTTCTCTCACCCTACCCTTCTGGGCTTTGTCCCTGTTTGAAGTTGTATTTTTTATTTTCCCCTCAAAGTTTAAAACAGTTCAGCCATTTCTCAGGAGATAGCATATAGGAATTGGGTAGTGTTCCTTTAAATAGTTTGTGAGCCCTCTCGTGGCAGAAGCTACCAGAACCTTGTCAGAGCAGTAATAAATAGCTAGGCCTTTCATGTCCTGTTCACCTAGTAAATATGGTTATTTGGACCTCACTGTGCCTGTGTGGTTGCTTCATACTCAGCGTGTTCTATAAAGAGCAGAAGACACAACTGGTGATGAGGATGGGATTCTAAACCAAGAATACAGTAAAATAGAATGACAGTGGAGGCCTAGTGAAACTTAAGGAACATAAGAATGGCCATACTGGGTGAGACCAGTGTCCTGTTTTTGACAGTGCCTGGTGACAGATGCTTCAGAGAGAATGATCAGTACAGGGCAATTTCAAGTGGTCCATTCCCTGTGGTCCAGTCCCAGATTCTGGCAGTCAGAGATTTAGAGATACCCAGAGCCTGGAGTTGCATCAGTAACGACCTTGGCTAATAGCCATTGATGGACCTATCCTTCATGAACATAAGGTAACCCATGGGCCATGCTAATGAGAGGGGTGTGTCCTAAGATCTGTCCCTATATTGGAGTTAGGTACCTAAGTCAGGACTGCAGCAAGATGTCTGTTTTGGGAGAAGTGGTTTGAACAGAGGTCTCCTGCCTCTCAGAGGAGTACTCTAACCATTGAGCTATGGGATAGTCTGATGTGGCACTCCCTTAGTGTCTCCTGTTGAGCTGTTCCATTGTGCATACACAAATAGTCTTTAGAGGCGGGAAACCAGGTCCTGGGTCTTCCACCTCCCAGGTGGGTGCCCTAACCACCAGGCTATAGAGTCATTCTCTCTCTCTCTCTCTCTGGCCCAATGACAAAGAGTGGGGCTGTCCATGTCTGTGGTGATGTCAAGGTTACCATTAACCCAGTATTGCATGCAGATAGGTATCCATTACCTAAAATAGAGGATATATTTGCCTTATTAGCTGGTGATAAGCATTTATCTGAGATCAATCCAGCCTAAGCCAATCTACAAATAAAGATTGAAGACAATGACAAGAAATACCCCATGATTAACAAACACCAGGGCTTATTTCAATATAACAGGCTAGTGGACTAGCATCCACACTGCCTTTTGGCAGTGACCTTTGGACTGGATATTACAGATATTACTCCTGGCACTCAGTGGCCAGGGGAGCTGCTAATGAAGAACACCTAGAACCTCTGCATGGCTCTGTGAGCAAACTTTGCAAGGCTTTGTTTAGAGCAAACAAGGAAAAATGTCAATTTTTCAAAGATTAAATTGCTTACTGTTGCCATACCACTGATGAAGATGATTTGTATAAATCAGAAGACAATGTTGAAGCTATCCGTACGGCAGCCCTGCCACAAGATGTGTTCTTGCCTAATACAGTGAGCGTTACATTCTCTAAATGATCTGTTACACAATGGACAGAAATGATGTTGGCCCCACCCAGTGTGTCAAGGCTTTTGATGAGGCCAAGAAGTTTACAGTCTCTGAAATGGTCCTTCTTACACACTACAATGCATCTTTGCCTACAAAGTTATCTCATGACACCTCCCCATATGGAATAGGAACAATAATGTCACATAGGATAGCAGATCACATGGAAAGGCTCAATGCTTTTACTCCTACATCTCTTACCTTTGAGGAATGAACTATGCTCACGTTGATAGAGAAGCTCCGAGTTTAGTGTGAGGAGTTAAAAGGTTTCACCAGTATCTGTAAGGGAAAAGATTTATTCTGGGTATAGATAATCAGCCCCTAGTTTCAATTTTTAATGAACAAGTGGAGATCCGACAATCACTGCAGCACAATTACAGAGAAGGGTAATATTCTTGGGTGCTCACTGTGTGTTACAATACTGAGTTCAAAGAGATCAACTAACATGCACATGCAGATTGCTTGTCATGCTTGCCATTGGTAAAGATGCAAACATGCAACCACAGACAGTCGATATGCTCTGTGTGGCACAAATGGAAACCTTGCCAGTGACAAGTGCCATGGTACAACATGAAACTAAAACCGATCCAGTACTGATTAAAGTGCATGACATTCCAATGAATGAATGGACTCATGCACACAAACAACTGTTTCCAGCTTTCTTTACTTGAAAATAGATAAGTGTAAATAAAGCGTGTACCTTTTTCCCCAGCACCCTTTGGATCCAGAGCTGTGTAGGGGAGACGCTCCTCCCTATGCACAGTCTGGGGGCTCTAGGACTCAGGTGGCACATCTCCACACATGGGTAGAAAAGAACCAGTCAGAGACTCCAGCCAGGAGGAAGAGGAGCAGCCAAAGCAAGGCCTTCTGGACATTCAGAGAACTTCCTACAGTGCTGACTGGACTTTCTCTGCCCTGTGCTGATTGGCTGTTTGCTCCCACCCTCTCCCCCCATTTTCCTCACAGTTGTTTCACCTCAGCTTCACTCCACACCTGCCCCTCTTGCACTTTTCTCCCCTGCCCTGTCCTCACTCGCTCCCTTTCCCTTCTATTTAGCTTATACCCTCCTAACTAACCCCCACCCTGCCCCCCACAAAAAACTGTGGCACTAACGTGCTGTTTGCTGCCATCCCATTGTTCACTCTGCTTGTGTGTTCTACCCTTTCCCCACCCTGAGCTCATCTTGTCTTTTTTTGGATTGTAAGCTCTTTGGGGCGCTTTGTGTTTGTATAGTTGCCTAGCATAATGGGGACCAACACTTGGTTTACCTTTAGGCAACATTGCAATAAACCTGATTATTAATCAAGTTTGCCTAACATGGGGCATCAGAATAATTATTTCTACAAAACTCAGGTCATGTATGCTACAAAAAATACACAAAGGCTATTTGGGAAAGTGCTTGCCTGGAGTTTTGTGAGGTGGTCAGGGATTGATACACAAACAGAAGAAATAGTAAAACAATGTCAAGATTATCACCAAATGCATCAATGCCTAAACATGCTCCTTTGCATCTTGGGGAGAGGCCAACTATCCATGGCAATGAATGCACATAGTCTATGCTGGACCATTTATGGGACATACATTTTTGAAAGCAGGAGATGCTCAGTCTAAATGGCCTGAAGTAGTCTGTATAAATTCAATTAATTCAGCACACACAGTGGAAGTATTAAGACTACTGTTAAGCAATTGACTTACAAACATTTGTTTAAACAATAGTCAAGTTTGAAATGTTGTTAGTGAAAAAAATTGATTAAAGATGGAGGCTGTGCTAGTGGCTTCTGAGTGTTGTGGTATATTGGACGCTAACTCTTCTCTGAGCAGATTAGCAAATAGAAAACTGCCAAAAATGTACAATCGCCAGTCAGCTGATTGGAAGCTTATAAAACCAGCAAAGTTAAGACATGGTGGGATGATACAAAGCCCCCTAGGATTTTTTTTTATATCTAATTTCTTTAGAGGTTAGATTTATGAAACCAAGTCTTGCTTAAAAGTATTTTTATTTTGGGGGGAGGGAGGGGAGATGTGTGAGAAGTTTCACAGTATAAAAACAAATTTCAGTCAAAAATCCTGTGTTGTGCTATTGCAAAAATGTTGACAGAAACACTATAAACTTTAACAAGCCGAATTATTGCAATATTTTCCTAAAATAATATAGTTGATGAGTTCCACTAACCAGAGATATACCTACATTTTAGTCAACGTAGTGAATAGGGAATTATATAACCATTTCAGTCGAAGCTTCCAGGAAAACTTTGATGCTGCCTGCACTCCCAATGTCAAAGTTATAAATGTTCATTTGCTTTAGGCCTATATTCAGTACTGAATGTTCTCCTCAACTTTGTAGCCTTTCCTTGGATAGTGATGGAATATTTTTTAATTACTTCTAATTATATTAAATAGAAAATGTGCAAGTTGGCAATTGATAATTAGATTAGTATTGTTCCAAAATATATATTTCAAACTAGACGTTGTAGAAAGGAGAGCCAAAAAAGTCAGAACTTTAAAACAGACCAAAAAACATTCTAAAATAAATGGAACAAAATCTTAAAATTCTTCAAGAGTCTGAATTACAGAAACCACAAAGTTCCAAAAGTTTTTAAAATACTGGCTCTGTCCAGGTTCTTGTTTTCTCTTCTAATGTCCTTCTTTTTTCACACTAGGATTCAATTTCACTTATATTCGCCTTGAGATATGAAAGTTATAATCACACAAAATATGCCAAAAGAAAAGGAGTACTTGGGACACCTTAGAGACTAACCAATTTATTTGAGCATGAGCTTTCGTGAGCTACAGTATGCATCTGATGAAGTGAGCTGTAGCTCACGAAAGCTCATGCTCAAATAAATTGGTTAGTCTCTAAGGTGCCACAAGTACTCCTTTTCTTTTTGCGAATACAGACTAACACGGCTGCTACTCTGAAACAAAATATGCCCTGTTCCTCTGTTGCCATCATAATTTTAATAATTTTTGGATTCTCTTTCTACTGCACCCCTGCTCCTATAAATAGCTTGGACCAACTTTTCCAAAATGGATGTTTAAGTTGTACTCATAAAATATGCATCCATGATATAAGGCAGTAGTTATGAGGAAAAAATATACTTTCATGTACAAAGCTGCTAACTGCAGATAAGTGGTTGTGTGTATTTTGAGTATGTAACTGTTTGCACCTGTTCATGCATTAATTTGCCTGCACATCTTAGGCACCTTTTTTGAAAATTCAGCTCCATACATCTACTAGAATCAAAGACACTCTAGGAACACACTCAGGGTGTACTTTGGGGGCATTACGATGAGATCTTGGAAAGCTGAATGGCACATTTTAGCTATCGAGCGGTCAATGATCAGTTTAAAGTCTTACTGGCTGTCATACTGTTGATTAAGAGAAAGGAGAAGTATGGTCAAGAACATGTCTCCTTAGATTTAAACAGAAAAAGATCCCAGTCAGAGGAAATCTCTCTCTCTCTCTCTCTCTTTTATTTTCCTTTAAAAATGGTTTGGTCACAACAGCTCTCTAAGTGTTTATCGGCCATCTGTGGCTACATCAAGGAGTAAGTATAATACATTAAATTCTTATTTAAAATATTTCTGCCAGTGGTTGCATGTTCTTAGATCTCTTCAATCAGCACACAAATATGCTGAAGCATCATGGAGTACGCAAGAGATCGCAAGTAACTTCTTTCTCCTCACAACTTTCTGGGTCCCAGGCCCATAAGAAGAAAAAAAGTCAACTATCATGGTGAGTGTTGTCTCTCTTCCCTTTAGTAAGTGTCCTGGCCAGCTGTTTGCTGCTAAAGAACTGGGTTGGCCACAGAGCTAAGATTTGTTACTTTCTAAGGCTTTGTATGACATGGAATGCCTCTTGCCATCATACTTGGTCAGATGTATTTCCCCCATCTCTGGAAATTTTCACATTAGTGTCTATGGGAAATTGACATAATGAGCAGGACAAATTGCTTAAATCATTTTTATCACAATGTTCCATCCTTGTTGCATTCTCTTACAGGTTGAATAATATAATTATATTTGCCATAAAGTCAAGTGTATTTGATATAAATTATGCTCACAGTTGCCTTTTTAGACATTTCAGCTCTGCAAATACACGTGAGTAGGTTTACTGGGGCTAGTTATATGCATAAAGTTACTCACATGACTGTTTATAAGATTGGCACCTTGGTGTTTAAAAGCCGACTCAAAGTAGGCTATATTAATGTCAAAACTATACAAAGGTCAACACTGCAGTTATTGACAGGCTCAATATAATGGCTAGGAAAAAGAGTTCCAAAGATCTAATGAATAAGTAAGTACAAAGTTAATGGAAAGGAAACAAAGAGAGACAAACCTCTCAAATTGGATCAAACCAGAATTACTCAGGCTTCGGCTGTGGTTACTGATTGGTATAGTAAATGAGCCTGAGTATAACTAAAAGTTGATTTTGGAACCTATACAGTGCTCTTTTTAACATGCAAATATGCATATGAAAAATACATGTTAATTATCTTAAACTATTGGAGAGATGAATTATTCCCCCCAAAATTATAAACTATCTTTCCTAAAATGTGACTGTAAGCATTTACTCATATTGTAGCTGTCTCTTTCAATATTTTTAATGAAACTTCACCCTTTACTTTTAACAGTGCTTTAGATGGTGTTCCCTGCGGAATGATAACCCAGTTGTTTTTCTATCTTCCTTTTCCTGGCCAATCAAACAGTTTGGTTTTAACAGATAAAATATAAAGCTTACTCCAGTTGCGGTATTTAGGAGTCCTTTATGCAGAACATCAGGGTCTGCAGAAATCATCTGTTATCAAATCACTGTGCTGGTGAATCTGAATGACAAAGGGGAAATTAGTACAGAGGGGGGTACTGAAGAGTGACTGCCACTATAATCTGATCAGCTGGCCTTCATAAAGATGAAAGATTAGACATGCTGATTGACTGTCAGCGTAACAGTTGCACTTTCCATCCCTGGAAAATGGGCTAATACCCACATCAATGCAACACTTCATTGCATAGCCAAAAGGCTTTCCAATGGGAGTGGGGGGAACTTTTATATAGTAAGATCAATTCACATTTGTTCATTGCTGTAGTTACTCAGATTTTTATTTAAAAATCCTGGAACAGCGTTCCTGAAAAATTAGGAGAAATTCTTTCCCATAACTAGCATCACTAAACTATAGGCATCTATGTCACTGTCTAATTGTGGTAGGATTCTTGCATATGGACACTATGGCAATAATTTTCACTATTTGGCTCAGAAATGGTCCTCCAAGAGTGTTTCAGAAGCCTTGACATAAAGGTTTCTCTACACTGATAATTTGAAGGTCAGAAATCTCTTTGTAGAATAGAAACAGGTTACAGACGTCTTGAAAATGATGATCTAACTTGGAGTTATGCTGTCAGAACTCAGAGTGGTAGCTGTGTTAGTCAGGATCAGCAAAAACAACAAGGAGTCCTCGTGGCGCTTTAGAGACTAACAAATTTATTTGGGCATAAGCTGTCGTGGGCTAAAACCCACTTCACTTTTAGCCCACGAAAGCTTATGCCCACATAAATTTGTTAGTCTCTAAGGTGCCACAAGGACTCCTCGTTATTTTTGCTGTCAGAACTGTTTTAAACCAGTTTTCAGATTGCTTTGCAAATAATGGAAAGTATCAACCAGCTGTATTTCACTATGGCAGCCAGGGTTTACAACTGAATAAACCCTAAATTTGCTAAAGAAAATATTGTCAGAAGGTTTAAATATTCTTTTACTGAGTTGACTTGCTTTTAGTGTTGTTTATACTTAAGGAGAGAACAGTGTGTTTGTCTGTGTTTTACAGATGGTTGGAAATTTTGTAACAAAATGATTTTTGTCAGAAAATGCTGCTGATTTAAAACCAAATCTTTTTGCAGGAAAGGGTCAGTTTTGTCAATTTTTTTTATTTAAAAAATCTTTGAAATAAGTTTGGAAACTTTTTTTTTTTAAATTTTCTCAATGAAAAATTTTGGTCTTCTGGTTTGGAATGACTTTTTGTTTCAAAACATAAGCTAATCATATTTTTTAAAAGTTTTAATTAAAAATGGCAATATTTTAAAATTATGAGAATGAAATATTTTGATCAGAACCAATTTTTTTTTTTGTAAAATATTTTGAGATTTCAACTTTTCATCTCAATTCCAGATGGGAAATTTTTTTTATATATGAAAATTTTTTGTGGCACAGGACTACTATTTTCTACCGTACTCTAGTGTCTGTCTCAAATAAGAAAAATGAATCCAAGAGTACGCCTACCAATTTGTAATGCAATTGCAACAGAAGCTAGTGGTACAGTCCTACTGGATTAACCCTTTTTCTTCCTTTCTGTATTTCATATGTCAACCAAAAGTTTCTGTGCTGAATTTTTATTTAATTTTATAATTGAAATAAACTTTCCCATTTAGACAGAACTCCCCTGACTTCTAATGATTGAACGAATTCAAGTTAGGAATTTATAGATGAAAGGTCTGATGCCATACTGTTAATCCCCTCTTGTATTCACTTGCCCATATTGGACTTGCTTGAAATTGGCTCATTCAATACTATTAACTTTACATTTTTAGTATCACGGCAACCTCAAGAGGTGGAAAATTCTGCATCTTCATCCATGAGAATGATGCAGTGGGGAACATACACTGTAATACTGTTGAAAGGGTACATAATATAGTGAACCAAAACCTCTATAGTTGAATAATAACTGATTTGTATTTCTGGAGGATAGTAAACAATTCCTAAAAGTACACCTAAACCCAATTTATTTTGACCATGGTGGTTAGAATTTGCAAACAGCCTGCACCCTCTTGCTGTTTGTGGCTACCCTTTTACATTTGTGATATGTCTGGCTGTGATGGGTTCTGGCATAAAATGTCATGAAAATATTACATCACCAAGGTATACCATAATTTCAAAATATTTTTGAATACTTGAGGGAGTGCATATCCACATGGAATGGGCGTTCTGAAAGAGAAAGAAAAAAAAAAGAAAAGAAAAGAAAAAGAAAGATATGTGAAATGCAGATGCATCCAAAGAAGTGAATACCATTAGACAAACAGTTTTCTGCCCAAATTAATAGCAGTAGTAATAATAATAAGTATTCATAAAGTGTCCCTCTTTCCCTGCCAAGGTACTTGGTAGGCAGGGGGCATTCTATCAAAATTTCACAATAAAATCATGTTAAAATACAATAACAGATGCTGCACACTTGTGACAAATTCTAGAGGTTTCTTCCTCTTGTTTTTAAATCCAGAATATTTTGGGAATACATATTTTCATTTGAGAGGACCAACTTTCTCTTTAAACAGAGAAAGATGCAATAGCTTGTCAATAAGGTAAAATCTTTACAGTGAAATTGCCATGATTTTTTTCTTTCCCTTTGTACATTCTTGCGTGTCTAAGTGGAAACAAGTGTGAGTTCTAGTTTTTGAAGAAAGAAATGAAATACAAAATTACTGACTGAAGAGGAATAGTCTCTATGATTTAGTTCTCCACAATGTAGCATACTGGCTAACTGTTTAACCTTACCAGCAGCCTGCCTCCCTGGCAAGTTATTGCTCTGGACATGAATAGAGTAATAGACAAAGTTTTTCATCTTAGAAGGAATGCTGATTCAGAATTTTTCAATGGGAAGCAGAAATAAACAGATCATGTATATAATAAATGGACATGCAGATATATGCGCATGTTGTCTGGGTTTTTATATATATATATATATATATATATATATATATATATATATATATATAAAATAAAATGTGTGTGCGTTTCATATCTAAAATCTTTATACAATAGGTGGGTGAAGAATTATAGAGGGTTTTAAAAAATAATCTATCATAGGGTTCCAATGCATTCTTAGTAAGTTTTGACTGAATGAATACAATGACATTTCCAGACTGTAAACCACACAACTGGGATTTTTCTGCATGTTTGTTTTAAAAATAGAACAAAATGTGAAAGCATAAAGAAAGGGACGTGAGCAATGACCAGTCTCAGCCACTTGCACAGCTCTGCCACATTCTGCAGAACAAACAGCTATTAAATCTGAGCACACAAAGCATGTAGTAGGCTTAGTAATGACAAGCAGTGTCAGCACACTATAATTAACATAGGGTGGTATAATTCATAAGGAATGTACAGTGTGGTTTAACACCAACGCAGGAGGAGGAGGAGGGAGGAGAAGAATCAATTGTTAGTCTGTAGAATCAAAAGTGGCTCTTATCGCTGGATGTAAACATCTTATTTTTCAAATGCTCTTTAATTTTTTTTTTATTACCAACAAAAGGCCTCTGTCATTTTGAGTTAATGCAGTGCCAGGCAAGAGTGTGTCATGATGACGACCTCTGTCCTTGTGCCACCATATTAATCTGAAGGGGAAAGTCTCAGTAGACTGTTTTTACTGTACATAATTAAGCAATTCTGAATGCTCCATGAAACTTGAACGGTATGGCATAGAGCCTGGTAATATGACAGTTAATGAGATGAGACTTACATTTATTCTGCCTCTATAATAAGTGAAGGCTTTTTGCCTTCAGATTGAGGGCAGACAGAGACTGAAGAATTCATTAATAATGCTAAGGTCAACAAAAAAGGGGCTGTTCTGTGGCTCTCTGTTTTATGACTGTCTCCAAAAAGAGAGAAACTAGATGAAATTACTTCTTAATTATATTTATTCAGTATATGTAATAGGCTATGACATCTGCATTCATGGTGGAGTGGACAAGAAAAGAGACATTCAAGAAAACTAATAACAATAAGGGGAATGATTTATATTGCTTTACCTTTCTTTCAGAGTCCAAAATAGTCATAAACTGGAGGCAATTACTTAATTAAATTCATACTGTATCTGTAATAAGCAGATAATTTTGCCTTCAGAGGACAAGAAAAGGAGCACTGAGAGAAAATAACAATAAAAGCCTGTTTGTGTTGTACCTCTTTCTCTGCTTCTCAAACACATACACACACTCTCTCTCTGAATGAAATTGCAAAAAATGTATTCATTTGAACAAAAAAGAATGCAAATTAATTTTGGTACATGCAACCTCTTTTTGGGTAGAGAGAGTGTTATGAATCTGCTTCTGAATGAGTATTTCCATAGTATCAACCCTGATATTGGTGCATTTGGTTTTCTTGAAATTTCTTTGTGGGTTTGGGAAATTGTCCATTCAGTGACAGACACTCTGCCATGTGACTTAGGTGACCAATCCCACAGCAAATAAGCGTACTGAGAGCAAGACGGCACTGAACTAGACACTGTACAAATATACAGTAAGAGACATTCTACCGTGTCTTTTGCTCTTGACTTAACAAAATGGGCACAGCTGGATTCCAAACAACTATGTTTACTAAATATGTACCAACATGCCATTCCTAGCTACATTCATACTGCTACACTGGCTAGTCTCAGGTGGCTTCTACAACATAAAACACAATGAGTTCCACTAGACCGCTCAAAAATTATTTAAAAGGATGCTACCTTCTGTAAATACACAACCCAGTCCCAACTCCAGAAAGGTTGCAGTATAAATAGAAAAACAAACAAACAAAAGGTGGGAGAGGAAACAGGGATAGAAAGGCGAAGCGAGCTGCCCACGGTCACATAGCAAGTCAGTGGCGGAATAGAAACCAGGTTTCCTGAATTTCAATCTAGTGCCTAATTTACTGGACCATGCTGCCTCTTGGACATAACTTTTGTCATCACATTTTCTAAAGATGCAAATTATACAATTTAAAAACCAGCACATTTCACTGCCTTGAGCCGTTTACAAATCTGCCAATACCTGACTTGCGAATTACTTAGGGAGATTGGTCTTCACTAATCACAATTAATTAGTGATCAGAAGTTCACGTTAGGAGACCAAAAAGAGTTCCTGCTGTGTCCTTCACTCCAAAAGCAGATATAGGTATGCGGTTCTGTTCCCTAGAGAATTGTTCTGTTTTGTATTTTTCTTGGATTGTAGGATGTTTTGGCAAAGGATCAGGAATTGCATGACTTAAGAAATACCCTCTATTATATAATGACTTCAATAATTCATTTTATTTCAAAGTCAATTCTGTAATTGGATAGAAAACATCATATGTTATTTTGTGTCATACCAGCAATCAAGGATTTTAATGACAGACATGATTTTTTGAGACAGTGAGACTGTGTCCAGAAGCTCATACCTGAGACAAAACTCCTATTGATGGCAATGGAAGTTTTACCTGAGAATGGGCTGCAAAACCAGGGCCAGTCTAATATTTATTTATATTGTACTGACATCACATATACATTTCAACAAACACTAATACCCTCTCCCCTTGAAGATATTTTTTATTATTGTTATTTGAAAAGTCACAAACAGCAAGTGAATGGGGTGGGGATTGAGAGCGTTTTGTAATTCTTGCAAGGTTAATTGCACTATTTATAGATCTAACTGTAAAGGAAAAAAACCCCTCAGCATGACCCTGCAGGGTCAACATAGTAATAGCAACCTAAATGGAGCTCTGACCATTCATGAATTACTGTCTGTGATACTGAGAATGCTGACAGTTCTATCACAGCACTGTTTCAATAGAGAACTCGATATATTTAAAGCGCTGATACTGTTTTCCCTCTAAATGACAGGCGTGACAGATGGGCCGAAAGCACTGCAGACGTTTGAACAAGGAAATAGAGAGGGAGCCTGCTGGAAGCAGGGCTTCACGCAGCCAGCCGCAAATGATGAATAGAGTGTGATTGTGTCTGACAGGTAGTAATATAACTATTCATTCACCACAGAACACCTGGAGCACACTATATTAAATGGTACAAGATGGAGAGATTCTGTGACAGGAATAGGAAGTGTGAATCCCATGCTGAGTTTAGGTACAGCAATATAAAAGGTCAAGGGTCATGCAATATAAACTGCCTCAGAGAACACTCTAATTAAATTATTTGCTTCCTAAAATGTTTCGCATGTTTTGCTAACATGTTGCCAGGATCATTATTTCAGCGTGGCTGAAATGAAAGCAGCAAATGCTTCTTTGCTAACTAATGCTATTTTATTTTGCATTTGGAGGCTCACTGGTGTTGTCATTATTATATGTCACTGAGCTGGAGTGGGAAAGAGTTGAAGTCCCTACTATCCGTATAGCCCTAAAACCAGTGTGCTGTTTGATGTGTAACGTTTGTGAAGCGTTTAGCTGATCTCATTTTTAGGATGTACTGGGCCAAATTCTGCACTGGTGTAATAGCCACTAAAGTCAATAGTCAGTGCACTCGTGGGAGTTGTGGTGTATATAGCTATGTATCTGTTGTGATTTTATGTTTTGTGTACTGAACCTTCACATTTCTAGAAATCTGCTCTCTGCTGGAGGAAGCTGCTATTTTGTGCTGCCTGTTATGAGACAGAGACATTGTTCTCTCTCAGGGAAACTTTATTTTTGCTTATACTGTACTTGTTTTATTTTCCCTGGATCTAAAATAAAATGTTATTCACATTAACAGTAAATAATTGCTCTTTGTGTATAAAAAACAAAACTTCAGAGTAGACTTTTTACATTAATTGGAGTTGGGCTTGAATAACTGAGAGCATAATTTGAACTGTTTATATTAGAGGACATTTTCCATACAGAGATGGTTTAAAACTTTTTAAAAAAAAGTGTTTTAAAATGTTCATGTGGCATTTATAAACTATTTAGTAGGTTTCCATGATGATTTATGTATAATCTTGCCAGAATTTGATTTTTTAAAATAATTTTGATGGATAATATCAATGTTTATTTTTAAGCATTTTAAATTTTATCTATTTAAATGTTCACAGTTGTGGGAAATTATGGGGAGGGGAGGATGTCAGACAATGTATGTGGGAGGGGTCCAGACAATAATTATTTAATGACCATAGATGTTTAGTTTCAAAAAGCTAACCCTTCATAACTGTTAAAAAAAAAAATTGTCGACATCATACATCAAAATACACAGAGTAAATATCTGTAAATCAAACTCTAATGGGGCCTCAAGCAGCATTTTTCATTATCAATGGAAATTTTTTTGAGCGGTTTGTGTGTGTATGGTAAAATTGACATTTACTGACATTTGCAGAAAAAAGTCTAATCCTGCCAAGCTCATTTATGTTTGAGAGTGTTTATTTGCAAGAACGGCAGCATAAAGTGAGCCCTGCTAATGATCACAGAAGTAGCTGTTTATGTGAAGTGCACACATTGGTGCTTAGTCAGAATTTAGCAGGAGTGACACCAGCATTTTTTTTAAAAGTGTATTTTTTGTCCTTTATGTGCCTGTTTTGTGACTCTAAAAAGTGTCACCATAAAAGGGTCGAAGTTTGCTTTTGAAAATATGGTCACCTAATGCATATATAATTAACTCTCTTGATTGTGCGAATGAAGCTTTTACATTTGCAAATGTAAGCTGAGCGGCAGCGGTAGAACGTGATCTCACGAATTTTGCATGACACAATTTACAGAGGCTCACTGAAAATCTGCCTGATACTGTCATGCTCAGAAGTATTGCCTTCAGGATGGGCCTGCCTGACACAGTACTGGAAGTAGAGCTGGTTTTTTTTAAAAAAAAAAAAGTTGATGAGATAGTTATCAAAATCAAAATCTTTCATGAGAATGTGTAGATTTTGATGACACTTTTGTCTGGAAAATATCTAAACGAATTTCCTGTGGAATGGAAATTCTGGTTTTAACCAGCTCTAACTTTAACACAGTACTGGCCACTTAGAGTTTGGCGGTATGTCTGATATTCAGAATACTTGACCTCTTTGTTGATTTCAAGCACTGCTTGCTTTTTCTTTTCTGGACTGTTCTGTTCTAATTTCTAGTTATAACAACAGTTTATTATCACACTCCAAAAGCTTGGCTTCTGTGATAGTTGTTATAGAGACTGAATATGGATGACTTTATTAAATAACATACTCAGGCATTTTGACAATTATTTTAGACATCTTATGCAAAATAATCATCAGACTCATATTTCTAAAAGTACAGTGTCATGAGTCCTGACATTTCTCCAGATGTCCTTGTGAAATGAAATACTTGCTTGTTGATTTTACATGGGAGAATGTTCACTAGCTTTCTTCTCCGATTAGTTTTGCTTGTCACTTTCTTTATTCACAGAATCCTCTGACTGCATCAGTTACTGTCTCTGTGATTATTTAAGAACCTCTTCTGAAAGCAGAGACACCAGACACTTTTCTCTTTCACTCTCTCTTTTCATTTTCTCCACTAATTGAACCAATGAAAGAAAGACTCAAAAGAAAGGATTGTAGCAAAGGTGAAACTTTTATGCTGCCGGATTTCTTTGCAAAGAAAAATGGGAGTTTTAAAGTGTCCCTTTTTCATGAGAGCAAAATGTATACAGAATAGATCTATTCATCCTTTCTTAGTCCACTGCAAAGTGAAGACACTACTCTTGTACATCCTGGCAAAGGTTTTAGCCAGAACATTAACACATTTGGCCTTTGTGGGTTGGCAAAGGCATTAGCACTGTTAGCTAAGTCTGTTTTCTTCTTACCACATGGTTGAACCTGTCTGCGATGATTTCCTCCAAATGGTTGAGCAGCTTCTTTGTCAGATGGTTGCTGCTTAGCCATTTATTGCCTGAGGTAGTGTCTTTGACTTTGTTGCTGGCTAAATAAAAATTCCCCCAGACCATAAGAGATGGCCTAAACAAATAAATAAAATAAATCAAGCCTGTCTGGCATGTAAGCATGAGTTTGTTTTTTAAAAAGCAAACAAAAAAAGTGTTCTAAATTTGCAAGGTTCAGAAGACTCTTCTCTCTGTCTTCTAGTCACTCTGGGGATGGTAGTATATGTGTTTATAAATATATATTAAGGTTGCACCTAATTTTAAGAAATTGTCTGTTTAGTATAATAGATTCATTCACTGCCTAGTTTATGTGACTGGTTACTGTGTAAATTAATGAGAAGCACTCGCATGTAATGTATGTTTTCTGTTTCCCTAAATAAGAGAAAAAGGATTTCTGACTATTTAGCAAAATAAGGAAAGTGGACATTGTACAAAACAGCCAACCAACCTGTCTTTCAGAGCAAGAGAGTTGGCAAGGTGACCTCAATGGGAGTGGAGATCAATTGCAGCTTTCCACTGGCAGGGTTTTCATGAGTAAAGAAATAAGCAACAATGTGATGCCAGATACACAAAAGGATTTTCTATTCCCCTCTCAATGTTTGACAATTCCCATTAGTGTTAAGGGAGTTATGGGCATGATGACTCAAGAAAATATACTTGACAAATTTGCTCTCTTTTATGGTTGTTTCAAAACGCTGGTGGCAGGTATGTGTTCAGACTATACAATGTTGTGAATATAATCTTATTGTATTTGAGGGAACAGTCATTTGGGATCCATAGTGTGGCCTTTTATGTTGAAAAATGTGTACTCTTTCCATTTTAAAATTATTAAGCTAAGTCACCTAAGTGCATGGCAATGGGCAAATAAAGTGCAAACTAAATAGCTCTTCACTGTAGGGATGAATTTTTGAAAGACATTGCGGCTGTACGTGGGTGGAGGAGCTACTTTCAGGATCAGGGCCTACGTTTGTATATATAGAACAAAAAACCCATATAGGGTTACATTCTGCCCATGGATAAGTAGTTGTGTGCAACTCCTATTAAAGTCAGTCCTGCCCTCGGTGGTGCATACACTTCAAACCAAGCTTACCCCTTTCTTAGAGTATGGCTGTTCAAGATTTTACCCTTAGTTTGCACTTGTCTGTGTGTCAATCTATCAGTGTCTATAGACATTATCTCCCATCAGAGAGCTATTTGAGTGCTATTTTGGTTTCTTCCCTAAAGCTATAAAAAGAAAAAATAAGTTCCAGCATCAATATCTCTTACTGTACTTGTCTAAATTTAATGTATAGCTGTGCAATATATAACCACGCATATAGTTCATTTATATAATATCCACAGTCAGCCGCTAGAAAAGATGTGAAGTGATTCAAAATAATTTCCATCTGCTTTCATTTTAGCAGCGCTGCAAGATAATCATATAAAACTGACATGATGTCACCCAAGATATTCAGATCTGCAGTATGTGCAGTACCTGACAGGATGGCTTTGAGTAAGTTTCTAGTTCAATTTCATCTTTGTCTTTATTTGTCTCTGAATGGGATGCTAAGATGTCTATAGCAAATTCTCAATAATTTTATAACGAATACAGTAGACTATTAGAGTTTGACTAATGGGGAAGGCAGTGTAGCCGAGTGGACAGAGCACTGGACTGGGACCCAGGAGCCTGAGCTTTGCCACTAGCATCCTGGGTGAGCTCAGGCAAGACTCTTAACTGCTATGTGCCTTGGTTTCCCTATCTGTAAGATGGGGATAATGATACTGACCTTCTTTAGGATCTACTGTGCTTATTTAAGAGCTGAGTATTTATTATGAATAATTTAATTTTGTATATTTCCATGCAGGGTATTTATATGCTGGTGCTGTCTTTTCTATCTCTTTAGGCATTTACATGCCTCCCATCACTATAGTATCTGAGCATCTCCTAATTATTTAAAGATAGAAATAACAGTATCATTTTATCTGTCTTCCTTTCAAGGCTGGAAGATTAAAGAGATTACTTCATAGGGTGTACGAAGAACTGAATAAGGAAAAGCAAAGGCAGAGAAATAAGTTTTGCATTCAAGAATGTAGTCATTCTTGCCTTGTATGGGAATTCTAAAATCTAGGTCTAGCTCCTGTGAAAACTCTTTTCCCATGTTACTAAACCTCCTTTAATGGCCTTTTGTGGTTCCAGTAGAATGTAGCTATCATGGTCATGGAGGAAGGTGCTCTATTAAGTAATAAAGGGAGAAGTAGCCTCTGGGTAACTATGGGCCAATCCTATAGAGTGCTTTGAATATTAGGACAGAGATCTTAAACAGAATTGTTCCATTTCTGTGGTGCTGGCCACTTCTTGTCCCCTCCTCTTTATACCAGGTTCCTGTACTGCTGTTCTCTTCCTGCTCAGCAGGGAACTCATTGGGGAGTGAGTTGGACCTTTTAATAGTGAGTGTCTCTAGTCTGGCTGCTACAGGAGCCTGATCAGCCCTTTAATCCAGAGGAATAATGGGGAATGCAGTTCCAGATCAAATGACGAAAGCTTGTGTGACTATCATGAGTATATACGGAGCAGCCTATGATTCTGTCAGATGGAGGGAGTGAGAGAGCTGCAAGGAGGAGGAAGATGTTAATGGAGAGACCTGCATGGAGTTGGAGGCTGGATGATGAGGTGAGGCGAAAACTGGGGAAAGATTCTCCACAAGGAGGGCTAGGGAAGCGCTGAGTCCTGAAAGGGGTCTGTAGAAGATGCCTGTGAGGCGGCAGGACTTAAAAAGACTCCAGCGAGAGTGATACAAGAAGGAAAAGGCCTGAGGCAATATAGCACTGGCGTGAGCTAGAAAATGAGTATTTGGCCAGTGTTTATGAAGGAGCCTGGAACTGGAGGCTTCCAGTGAGGAAGGAAGGAAGCCTCCCCTTCAATCCTTCCACATCTGAGTGAGGAACTGTTGAGCCTGGAGAAGGGAGAGTCTATTGGATTATGCCCTGTGTTAAGGTAAATGGTGGTCTAGAAAAGGCCAAGGACATTCTACTTGGGGTTGCCCTGACCCTGCGTTAACAGAGTAGAAGGACTGCCAAGGGCTGGAAGACTTATTTATTTTGGACTGTTTTATCTTGTTGTTAACAAAACTTCTAACTGAGGTTTGGCTTGACGGTTAAATCACAACAAAGCACTAAATTGCCCGTGCACTAGGGGAGGCATTAGGTCACCAGCTTGAATGGTGAAGCTGAGGCACAGACACGTGACCTGACCCCAGAGATGTAAGAGACTTGTTTGTACTCAGGAAGACTGAAGGATACAAATGCTTAGACTCTCAAAATATGCTATTTATCCCATTCCTTGTTGTAATCTGTATTAGCAAAATGTTTTAAAACTTTCAAACAGTTTGCTTAAAAGAGGCAGATATGAAGGATTTACTTATCATAACCCTCAGATGGCCAAAATCCTGCTTGCCTTCTTCATTCTAGAAGTACCATTGGAGGAAGTACTCACATAAGTACTCATGTGAGTAAAGTGAACAGAATGTGTAATGCATCTTCATATGAGATGACATGGACTAGATAGGACATTAGTGGACTGGAGGAGTGGAGTTGAACTTCCATTACCTGCTCTTGTGACTGCACAGTCTCTGACGTGCTTCATCTTTATTTCCTGAAAAGCCTAGCTCTGAGATATAGGTACCTTCTCAACATCCTCTGTGGTAAAGATTGACACCAATATATCTTTTAGCTTCTCTGCAAAGTCTCAGATACTACTGTGATGAGTACAGTATAAGAACCTACATAGAATAGAATTTATCATTCTTTGTTGCTGCCTTTATTCCCTTGTAATCTAGGAAATCCATTAATCTCTTGCAGATTTCCTGCTGATGAGAAGATTAAATAATTTTCTTATGTGTTTTTCTGTCCTGGGCTTTCTGCTTGTTAAATTTCTCCTCAACCCTTCTAATTTCCATGTTATATTTTACCTATGATGTCTTCTGTAGGATTCACTTGAGCTGGGTTTGCATTTTTGGCAATTTACATGTTTGGATTGCATAACTTTTGGAACCTTGCTTTTTATCCAAACTGATTTTTTTTCTTGCTTTCCTGCTTCATTTTTTGTTTAAGGTTATGAATCTCTTCTGGGACTTCATTATAGTCTATCTTTATTGAAAGATTTCAGTTTCCTCAGTTTGGCTTTAAAATCGTCTTCATTAGCTTCCTCAGCTAAAGTTCAGTGCAACAGTGCTATTTTCAGTATGATTCATCCCTTGAGAATGATTAATTTAATTATATTGTGGTCACTATTACTTAGGGGATCATTTACAGACACCTCTTGAACCAACTTCTATATATTACATAGAACTAAGTTCATGTTAGCCTCTCCTCTTGTGTGCTCTAGATCTAGCTATTCCAAGAGACAACCATTTACAGTGTTGAGTAATTGCTTTTCTAAACTGCGCCCCCAGGTGCTATTTAACCAGTTTATACGCAGATCATCCTTATTACTGTTTTATTGGAGTTAGTTGCCTCTTTGATCTCCCTGAACATTGTTCACTCTACTGCCTTTTCCTAAGTTGGAGGTCAGCCATATAATTCTCCTAAAATATTAATATTCCTATGACTTGGAATTTGTATTCTTACTGGTCCTTTTCATTCAGAAAGATATTTACAATTAGAAAATGACCATGATAGTGAATTACTAGGTCTGTAGTCATTTAGCATCCTTTCTAGATGACATGATATTAGTGAGTATTTCTGATAATCCCATAATAGTTTGTTATTTCTGAATTTGATGGCTGCAGAGACAATAATCTGTGTGATTTTTACATGTGGAGGTGCTTTTATCTCTTGCCCTTTCTAAAGTGGCATTCATTGTTCGGACAGTATGCTTGGGATCTGAATTTAGTTCATGGACTGTAAACAAGAGACATCACTAAAGTCCATAATCAGCTCATTAACATTCTGCTCATGCAAGCCAGTGTGAGTACAATTTTCAATGGCCTAATGTGACAGGTAATCATAAATTAGTATTTGCTTTAAAACAACACCAGATTACATAGCCTGCATTCTTAAAGAGAATAACTTAGTAAGTAGTACAGCTCTATAATGAAGTGGGATCTCATTAAGTAGATGCCATCTACTTCAGTGAGCTACATAAGCAGCAAACAAACCAAATGGAAATGTTTCAACAAAACACTGCCGTCAGCCAGAACAAGTTCAGGTTCATTTGCTGTGGCACCATCTACAGGAATTAGTCGTGGTAATAATTAAATAGTACCTTGCTAATTTATCATTTTACATTTGTTATTGAATTTGCATAATGTGGTGGTTTTCATGTCTTTGGTTACATTAAAATGCCCTCGTTTGTGTATATTCCTCTCCCCCCTGCAATAAAACTGTGGGTGATTTTAAGACTAATCGAACTACTAGCATTCAGCATTTGGCTAGTGGTGTCGTGACTTCTCAGTTCACATATTTAAAGTCTCTTTTTCTGATTTGTGTGTTAGATCTTTGCATTGGTATGCCAGTAACGAGCATCCAGAAAAATGTCCAATGAAAGGCTGAGAATGTAAACGTTGTCATTTTTTTTAGTGTACCTTGGTTAGACGCACGCAGGTAGGAATAATGACTAAGCATCTAATGTTTCCTGGATTAATGCACTGGAAATTAGCATAGGATACCTTTTCAGTAAGTGGGATGACCAGGATAACAATCCATTTGAACAGGACTTCATGCATAATTTTAAAAGGTCAGTATTAGTTTTGCAGTGAATTACCTGAAAAGGGCTTAAGGTGGTTTAAGAAGATCTGTAACTGTTAGGGAACAACAGTACTTTATAGAAGTATTGTGCTTAATATGAAAGAGATTAAACATAGCTAACAACCAGAATGTTTTAAAAATGGATTCTGTTCTGGGTACAGAAGGCTCTGGTATTATCAACAGATATTCCAAACTATCCAGAAGTGTGTATGAGCTGAAGCTACTAAAATGGATGTAAATTGATTGTGTGAGTGAATATTTATATTGGATTGTGGCTCTGATTTGGGTTTCCACCTGTCTTGTTTTTAATCAGCCTGGCTAAATTCTGTATTGCCTTTCAGGTTAAAAGATTTAACATGGCATAGAATTTTGATCCCTCTGATAGTCCAGTTATATTCTTAACCCTGAAGAAGTGTTTGTTTTTTCTGTCCTCCCACAAAGCTCTTAGCAACATAGACACTTGCCTAAAATTATTTTTTCTTAGAAGTAGCCCACCATAACCTTTGTGATCTATGTATATGATTGTGAACAGAATAGGTGTAGGGGTTCTGTTCTTGTATGGTAATTAGTCATACCTGGAATCTTAAATCATTATGCATGAGTGGCTGAGCTACCTTGTGTTGTATTTGGTGAGAGAAGAGGAAGAATTCAGACAGCATAAGTGGCCAACTAAGAATAACAATCTGTATATTAAGGAAGAACTAACTTTACCTGAAGTCAGCTGGTAATGATCAGACTAGAGATTTTCTAGGAAACTGAAACGCATGCTTGTGACTAAGGTCTAGTGTCAGAGTCAAACTCTTACTTCTCTGTTCTTTCAATAAGGGCTTGTCTACATGGAGACATCTAGGAGAGTTAATCCAAATTAACTGAAGGTGTGAATTTGAAGTAGATTAGTTAAATTTGAAGTAGATTAGTTAAACATTAAAACCCCAGTGTGAACACCTCATTCGGAATTAAAGTGGCCTTAATTTGATTAACCTTAATTCACTTCCAAAATCATCAACATCAAACATGTATTGTCTACTAAGAACTGTAGAGACAGCAAGAGTGACCATGGCTGATAGTGTCACACTAGGCATTGTGTAGTGAAGTTCCCAGATCTGGCTCAATCCTGAGAGAGCTGAATTTCTGGGGCAGTCCTAAGAGCTGTGCCAGGTAGGATCAGAGTATGTAACCCTTTTCTCCTCAATGGAGAGTTTGAGAGCACGGTGTGCTGGAGTGTTTTTGTCCATCCTGGAGACATGGCCAAAGAGCATGAATATAGTGAGCAACTGAAGAAAGGTCAGATCTTTGTGATATTCTGACATTTTGCACAGTCAACCACTTTATGCTCAGGATTTGACTCAGACAGCACATATGTAATGCCTCTAGCTGCTCCATGTCTGCATGCAAGAGGATGATTTTTGACCAGTCTAGAAATATGGGTAGTACATAGGTTTGATAGATCCTGAAATTTGTCTCAGTACAAAGATGTTTTTTGTTCCCACAAGCAAGACACAGGCTTCATCTAGGAGCTGGTGAGATCTGTTCTTCAAAGAATATCTGGTTTGCTGCAACTGTTTGAACTCTGTTTACAGCTCAGGTAGATGAACTCAGTGTTCTCCATGATAGTTGACCCCAACTTCATTGGGGTTCTGGTGGCCCAGCTCCAAGGTTCTGGACCTTAATTCCAGAATGAATTAAGATAAACCAAATTAAGGCCACTTTAATTCTGGACCCCATCCTGAAAAATCTTTCCTGAACCCCCTCTTCTGGCCTTCAGATAACCCCAAAAGCTCTCCAAGCTCATCATGAGCAAGCATGCCACAGACCAGGACTCACCAACTCAGAATGTCAGCAGACTTTGCCAGAACAGGGGTAAAACCTGCAGACATATCGCCACTGCTACAATGATCAACATTCCCCCCTCCCCCCCCCCACAAGATCCATGTGTCCTACACTTACTTATCATACCTCATTCAGTGCACTTAATGCCCTTATAGAAACTATGTGGGTGAAACCAAACAATGACTATGCTCTTGAATGAACTCACACAGGAAAATGATAAAATACAAAAACACCATCACCTGTGGGTGAACACTTTCCAAAAAGTGATGACTCTGTACCTGACCTATTAGTCCTCATCCTAAAAGGAAACTGGCACAACACTTTCAAAAGATGAGCCTGGCAGCTTAAATTCATAACTTTGCTAGACACTAAAATTCATGATCTTAATAAAGACACTAGATTTATGGCTTATTACCACAATCTGTAACTCCGTAACCCACCTTTTTGTCCTGTGATTACAGGGGTGTTAACGGGTCACTTCACCTTCAATGCATACTAATTATTTATGCAAAACTATCTGTTTGATCTTGTAGTTAGCTGTGACTCTTAATACCTTCTCCAGACCTGAAGCAGAGCTCTGTGTAGCTTGAAAGCTTGTTTATCTCACCAACAGAAGTTAGTTGAATAAAAGATATTACCTCACCAGTGTGTCTCTAACATCCTGGGGCTGACATGGCTACAACAATACTACATGCATATTTTTGTATGTCCATCTGGAAAGCATGATGGAGGGACAGGCACTTTTTCAAACAAACAAACAAACGATAAAGAAACTAAGTTCTTCTAATTACATTTGGGGTTTTGTGATGTCTTGCTTCTTTGAGCAAATTAACTCATTTGATCAGAAACTCAGTTGTTGAATATAGGGATGCACAGTAAATGTTTCTTTGTGTCTGTAAATTCAATCAAAAGCACATTTGTATTGTGGATGTTGACTTGTTAGAAGGCCTAATGAGTGAATAAACTTCTTGGCAAAGGCAAAATTGAATTGACTAGTAGACTGTTTTTTCTTTGGATTTAAAAGGCACAAAATATAATTGCGTGGCATTTCAGGCCAAAAGTCGAGAAGAAACAATCTATTCAAACAATGTGAGATGCAGACTAGCCCTGGTCAGCCATATTTAACTAATGATTAATAGCACACATACTGTTTAGATAGCAAACTCCTTTCCATGATCATTTAAAAATATTCCTATAGAACAAGGTCCAGTTTTTCAGAGCATGTACTTCTCCAGAGTGAGAGCTGAAAGTCAGAACTATTCATTGTTTGTTTTTTCTCATTTAGATTGAACTATATTAGGGTTATTTGTAGGTGGCACAGATAGTGATGCCTGTAGTTAATGTTGCCCAACATGTTCCGTTCGACCATATTTTCAGTTGCTTATAACTTTGCCAAACTTAAACCATTCAGGTTTTCCATTCTGGATGCTGCCTCAAGCTGATTTGTTTCAGCTAAAACACTTCAACCATTTTGAGAATGAGGTTAGAGGAAAATATATTGTTTTGCCCATGTTAAAAGAAATTCTTAAAACTGTTTAATTAAGAAGTGCTAGTACCCCCATGGTTTGGAGCAGAGACTTGAAATTAGGCATGGGGGTTGCACTGCTGAGGGGGATGTTTTCTGCCATCCCTGGTAAAAACAAAACAAAAAACTACCCAAATGTGATCAACATTATAAGTCTCTGAAAATCCCAATTTGCACAGGCTCAGTAGAAACTTTTTAGAGCTTGGCAGCACATTCTCCAATGATTTCATGGGCACTGAGCCTTCTCCTTCCACTCATAGATCCTATAAGTCAGTTAGACCGCATGCACACCATTCCCACAGCGTGACGGAGCCTTCTCCAACCTAAAGATGCAGAAGTCTATAAATCATGAATGATGTGGAGAAAATGAATAGGGAAGCGTTATTCACCACTTCGCATAACACAAGAACCAGGAATCACCCAATTAAATTAATACGCAGCAGGTTTAAAACCAACACAAGGAAGTACTTCACACAACACACAGTCAGCCTGTGGAACTTGTTGCCAGGAAATATTGTAAAGGCAAAAAGTACAATGCAGTTCAAAAAAGAATTAGAAAAGTTCATGGAGGATAGGTCCATCAATGGCTATTAGCCAAGATGGGCAGGAGTGCAATCCCATGCTCTGGATGTCCCTAAGCATCTGACTGCAAGAAGCTGGGACTGGATGACAGGGGATGGATCGCTCAGTAATTACCCTGTTCTGTTGGCATTAGCCACTGTTGGAAGATAGGATACTGGGCTAGATGGAACATTGGTCTGACCTGGTATGGCCATTCTTATGTTCTTGAGAGCTGAGTGAAACTTTCCCTTCAACTGCTCCAGTCACCCGTTGGGGGCAGGGGGTGCACTGTGTTCCTAGACACTGGAACTGAGAGCCGGGACACTGTCTCTCCTTGGTTCTCAATGCTCTCCCTGAAATGCAGAGGGAAAGGAGGAAGTAGCCTGACTCTAATGCAGAGGGGTGAGGAACTGGGGTGGGAGCTGTTAGCAACTCACCCCTCATTCATTCCTTGAGCATCATCCATCCTGTGCACTGAATGAGGCATGCATTCTGTGGAAAAAATAGTATGTGATTATGTAATTCATAATGCATATTCATAAGGGGCTGGATTAAGATTGCACACAACTATCTTAATACTGGCATTTCCGCACTTTTGAGCACTTGACTTTGCAACCTTAGTGTTCTTTTAAAACTTTTTCGCCTGGATGTAATAAATATGTATTGTGATAAGGTGTAGAAACCTCAAACTGGGTAACCATGGCTTACCAGGAGCCCTGAGCCCAGTTCGGATACTGGAATCACCTAGAAGAGCGTTAGCCATAATTGGAGATCAAACCCAGCTGGGGAGCAGCTCTGTCTTCATAAAGGAAGGAGCACATGGCAGTGAAAACAGGACTTGGAGGGAACTTGGGTGAAAAGGGTTGTTTCGTCTTTTGGGCTAAAAGCTGAGAAAAGCCTGAAGTTTGAAGCCAGAACCAGAGGGTCCTGAGCCAGAAGGAAGCCGGTGATGCTAGGGCAGGGAAGCCTGGGGAAAACGGTGGGTTATCCTGAACCAGGAAGAAGGTAGAGCCAGTGAAGCCCAAGAAGCAGTGATGGTAAAGGGCATTTGGACTGGAGTTTGAGGAGCTGCAGCAAGAGAGGGAAGAACTTGGCAGTCTCTTTCTGTGCACTAGGAAGTGGAGATACCTGGAAGACACAGAACTGGAACAAGATCATGTGGCTGACCCTGACACAAGGATCAGAAGCAGACCTCTGGGAGAAGCTCATTTAAAAAAGCCCAGAAAGGGCCTAGGGAAAAGGTTCGAGGCAAGGCTAATGGTAGGAAGGAATCCAGGGAGGCAGTGGCAAGGTGTTGGAGGTAGCAGACCTTGGCTGCTAGTCCCTAGGGTCCCTGGACTGGAACCCAGTGTAGAGGGTGTGCCTGGGTTCCCTACCAGCCACTGGGAAGGTGGCATGAAGTCTCCTGATGTAAGGGGGGATAAGGACAACTCAGAGCCTGGAGAGAGGAGTGTTAGGCCCACAAGGCCTAGAGTCAGGGGCTAGAGCCCTAACTCCAGGACTGGAATTATTTGTTGGATTTTCTGTTACCCTGACAGGTGTGTGGAACAAAACGTGGCCTGGCTGGAGGGCCAAGTTGTGAGAAGAGGTGCACCACTATAGGACTGGAGTGATCATGGCCAAACCCAGCCATGAAGAGGTGCACCCATGGTATATATAGACAGATAAATTAAAGAGTCTAATTATTCTAGAAACATTTATTCTATTGCATCAGTTAAAATATCAACTACCCAAAAACCCACAAGCATCTTGAAGTACACTTTGAAGAGTTGTGAATGAGGAGTTTCGGTTATTGGCTGAGACTGGGCCTCCATGTTCTATCACAATTAATAGATGCGGTGCAGGTGTGTTTCAATAGCCGGTACCATTAAGCTACTTGATCTGTGCTGAAATGATGTAGTTAGAAGTTGATAATTCATGGGTTTGGGGAATAGTGAAACAATCTTAACTGAAGCAAGAAGTAGGTGGTAATGTGATAATCTGCACATATTAGAAATGTCTCTCTATCATTGTCTTGTAAATTGATTGGCTATTTGAGATTTTTTTATTTTAGTCATCCAATAGTGTCACTGAAAATTAGTATCCATCACAGCATCAGTAAAAACCTAAATGTTTAGTTCATAAAGCCTACATCTTGACATTCATATTCAACAGATATGAAGTTTCCAAATAGGTGCTGTATTTAAGGAGTAGCAAGCTGCTGTCAAGACTGAAGCTTTCAGTAAATGTGCCTATCCGACGGCGGGAAACAAAGTAAAAACATGCTCAGCCTTACCTCAGTCCCTGGAAAAATCATAGAGCAGGTCATCAAGGAATCAATTTTGAAGCACTTAGAGGAGAGGAAAGTGATCAGGAACAGTCAGCATGGATTCACCAAGGGCAAGTCATGCCTGACTAACCTAATTGCCTTCTATGACGAGATAACTGTGGATGAGGGGAAAGCAGTGGACGTGTTATTCCTTGACTTTAGCAAAGCTTTTGATACGGTCTCCCACAGTATTCTTGCTAGGAAGTTAAAGAAGTATATGGGCTGGATGAATGGACTATAAGGTGGATAGAAAGCTGGCTAGATCATCAGGCTCAGCGGGTAGTGATCAATGGCTCCATGTCTAGTTGGCAGCCGGTATCAAGCAGAGTGCCCCAAGGGTCAGTCCTGGGGCTGGTTTTGTTCAGTATCTTCATTCATGATCTGGAGGATGACGTGGATTGCACCCTCAGGAAGTTTGCAGATGACACTAAACTGGGAGGAGTAGTAGATACACTGGAGGAAAGGGATAGGATACAGAGGGACCTAGACAAATTAGACTTTTGGGCCAAAAGAAATCTGATGAGGTTCAACAAGGACAAGTGCAGAGTCCTGCACTTAGGACGGAAGAATCCCATGTACTGCTACAGACTAGGGACTGAGTGGCTAGGCAGCAGCTCTGCAGAAAAGGACTGAGGGGTTACAGGTTGACCAGAAGCTGGATATGAGTCAACAGTGTGCCCTTGTTGCCAAGAGGGCTAACGGCATTTTGGTCTGTATAAGTAGGAGCATTGCCAGCAGATTGAGGGACATGATCATTCCCCTCTATTGGCATTGGTGAAGCCTCATCTGGAGTACTGTGTCCAGTTCTGGGCCCCACACTACAAGAAGGATGTGGAAAAATTGGAAAGAGTCCAGCAGAGGGCAACAAAAATGATTAGGGGGCTGGAGCACATGACTTATGAGGAGAGGCTGAGGAGCTGGGATTATTTAGTCTGCAGAAGAGAAGAATGAGGGGGGATTTGATAGCTGCTTTCAACTACCTGGAAGGGGGCTCCAAAGAGGAAGGATCTAGACTGTTCTCAGTGGTAGCAGATGACAGAACAAGGAGTAATGGTCTCAAGTTGCAGTGGGAGAGGTTTAGGCTGGATATTAGGAAAAATGATTTCACTAGGAGCGTGGTGAAGCACTGGAATGGGTTACCTAAGGAGGTGGTGGAATCTCCTCCCTTAGAGGTTTTTAAGGTCAGGCTTGACAAAGCCCTGGCTGGGATGATTTAGTTGGGGATTGGTCCTGCTTTGTGCAGGGGGTTGGACTAGATGACCTTCTGGGGTCCCTTCCAATACTGATATTCTATGATTCTATGATGCATGATGCATCTTTCCTATTTCATGTAGTTTACTGATAGAGCAGCAGAAATCAATATGACTGGAAACACTAACTTGGCATGATTCCGCATTGACCAAATCTGCTTTTTGAATATATTATTTGATTCAAAATATATTGAAATCAGAATGTATTGAAATGGTCAGCTAGTGAGTCCATTTGGATTTCTTTCAGGAAAGCTTCTGATGATGTTATTACCTTTACCCTGTTTATATTCTTATTGTGCAAGTACCTGTAAACTACAGTCATGTACATGTACTCAGTTGAGATCTGCTGACAAGCTAAGTGACAATTCAGAATCTGCTGATTTCATCAACGTGGCTGCAGCACTAGCAGTGCCTGTTAACTTCTTCAGTTTCTCTTTTACAGGAAGAAAAGTCTTCAATAATAATTGACAGTTGCCACCCCTATTTGATGGGGTCTGGTTGCTGCTCTCCGGAGCTGATGTAACTTCATGTATAATGTTGCTCAAATGCTTTTCAGATTTGAAAATATTTTGCACTTAAGCCAACTTCTTTCACAGTTTAAAACAAATCGACACCTCCATGAATTCCCTAAGAACAACTGCAGTTGACATCCATAACCAAAAGGTGTGAGCATGGGTGTTTTTGGACCATCAGTAATAAATTCAATCTGTAAAGAAACTACATAGTGGACAAATTAAATTCTCATACTGTCTTAAATTATTCTAGCTGGCAAGCCATGATACAGTCCCAACCCCACTGTGTAACTTTAATAAACAATGATGACCTTTGATTTTGCCATCCTTCTGGCCAATTTCATTACAGCATCAAAGTGGCCAATAATACACTATCTCTTCCAGGTGCATTGTTCTTATAAGTTGTCAGGGTTCCTTCCCCACTCTGAACTCTAGGGTACAGATATGGGGACCCGCATGAAAGACCCCTAAGCTTATTCTTAGGTTAAAAACTTCCCCAAGGTACAAACTTTGCCTTGTCCTTGAACAGTATGCTGCCACCACCAAGCGTTTTAAACAAAGAACTGGGAAAGACACCACTTGCAGACGTCTTCCCCCAAAATATCCCCCCAAGCCCTACACACCCCCTTTCCTGGGGAGTCTTGAGAATAATATCCTAACCAATTGGTTACAAAATCATTAAAGACCCAAACCCCTTGATCTTGGAACAATGGAAAAATAATTCAGGTTCTTTAAAAGAAGGATTTTATTATTTAAAAAAAGAGAGAAAAGTAAAAATCATCTCTGTAAAATCAAGATGGAAAATACTTTACAGGGTATTCAGATTCAAAACACAGAGGATCCCCCTCTGGGCAAAACCTTAAAGTTACAGAAACAGGAATAAACCTCCCTCTTAACACAGGGAAAATTCACATAAAACAAAAGATAAACTCATCTGCCTTGCCTGGCTTACCTATACTGGTTGCAATATTGGAGACTTAGGCATGGTCTACACTGTGGGGGGGAGGGAGGGATCGATCTAAGATATGCAACTTCAGCTACGAGAATAGCGTAGCTGAAGTTGACGTATCTTAGATCGACTTAGAATCACTTACTTTGCATCCTCGCGCCGTGGGATCGACAGCCACTGCTCCCCCGTCGACTCCGCTTCCGCCTCTTACCGTGGTGGAGTTCCGGAGTCGATGGCAGAGTGATCGGGGATCGATTTATCGCATCTACACTAGACGCAATAAATCGATCCCCGATAGATTGATCACTACCCGCCGATACAGCGGGTAGTGTAGACGTGGCCTAAGATTAGGGTAGGTTGGAGAAGATGGATTTCTGTCTGGCCTCTCTCAGTCCCAAGAGAGAAGAACACGTAAACACAGAGCACAAACAAAAGCCTTCCCCTCCCCAAGATTTGAAAGTATCTTGTTCCCTTATTGGTCCTTTGGGTCAGGTGCCAGCCAGGTTAGCTGAGCTTCTTAACCCTTTACAGGTAACAGGATGTTGCCTCTGGCCAGGAGAGATTTTATAGCACTGTATACAGAAAGGTGGTTACCCTTCCCTTTATATTTATGACATAAGTGCTTCATTCCTTCTGTCATTCAGTTGCACATACTAGATTGGGACCTGCTGAGTTTAACCTTTTAAGTGATGTGAGGTCCAGGTTAGCAAGTCTCTAATAATTCAGTTAAATCAATATGAATTATGGATTCTTCACGAAGTGGATCAGATTCAGAGGTGATGTTACACAGTGACACAGGAAGTGGATACAAAGAAGCATAAGGGAATCTAAGTTGGTAGAGTAAAAGTGAGATTGCAAAGGGGTTGGCACCCACCTCTTGCAAGCGACCCTTTCTGGCCGATACATGCTTGCAATCACTCAGTTTGAACAGGGCGGCACCCGCCTCTCATGGGCGACCCTTTCTTGTTGGGTGTGAGTCTGCTTTCCTTTTAGTTCTTACAATGGAGTGGCACCTGCCTCTCGCAAGTGCGCCCCCCTTTCCCCAGTGGTTCTTCGGTGGGTCTTCAGCAACTCAGACCTCTGGCTGAGTCTCTCACACTGTCCCCATTCTGAGGTATACAGTCTCTAATTCTTGCTTACCGCCCTGGTATGGGGCTGTAGCATCAAGGCTTCCTTCCTGGAGACACTGCCTTCTTTAACAGCCCAACAGGGGCTCGTCTTGGTACCCTCAGTTGGTGTCCTTTCGGCAGCCCTCCCTGGGCTTACTCCTCAACCAGACCAGCAGAGCCCATCATGGTACCTTTGCCTGGTCTGGCTAGGTTCTGGGCTCAGTCCCCTGGGCTCAGTCCTGCCTGCAGTGAGCTGTCCGCAGTCCTCCTGCTTTTCCAGCCAGCCAGGAACCCAGTCCTCCCTCTTTGTATTCCAGGCAGCAATTGACCTCTCTGCCTTGGCTTCTCCTTTTTATAGGACCCTTCTGGCCTCGGATTGGCCGCTCCAGCAGCCCCTCTGATTCGTTGCTTCTCTGCAGCCATTCTAGGCCACATAGAGAACTTTTCTCTGCTCTTTGTAGGAGTGGGGTGAGGCAGGGCCGTGAGGCCTTCAGCAGGGGGTCTCTGGGCCTAGTCCACCCCGTCACAGAGATCAGTCTCATCTTCCACTGTTCTCTTAGGTTACCTTTCCTTTCATCCAGCTCCTCAGAATAGATTAAACTCACTTTGTTAAATTCATTTATCAATGTTTAACTAGATACCCCCTTATACTTTCACCTCTGAATTTCACCCTTGGTCTTTTCCGTTTGTTAGTTTCTCTTGAGATTGTGCTGCTAAATAGCCAGAATAACCATTTCTGAGTGAATTACTTCTCTTCATGGTTGACTAATACAGAATCACAGCACAAGTTTGACAGTGTCTGAGGCTCCATTCTTTGTAGGTGTTATGCTTTCATTATCAGGAAAATCATGGTTGCCTTTTAGAAGTTGTGGTAATATTTTAAGACAATGATCTGTGAACACATCATGTTGCAGTCTGTATTGGCTCTGTGTGTTTAATCACTAAAGTTTGTCTTCTTGGTGTGCTTTAAGAGTATGTCCACACTGGAATAAAATACCCAGGGCTGGCCCCAGGTCAGCTGACTTCAGATTGAGGGGCTCAGGCTTTGGAGCTGTAAAATTGCAGTGTAGATGTTCAGGCTTGGGCTGGAGCCTGGCCTCTGAGAGCCTCCCTCATAAGGCTTAGGGACTGGAGTCCAGGCTTGGAGACCTCATAAATGGGGAGCGTCCCAGGCTCCAGCCCAAGCCTGAATGACTATACTGCTATTTTATAGTCCCACTGCCTGAGCCCCTTGAGCCCAAGTCAGCTGACCCAGGCCAGCCATAGGTGTCTTACTGCAATTAGACATACCCTAAGAAAGCACTGTATTGCTTCTATGTTCTCCTGGATACTACTTTGACCTATCCGCATGTTGTTTTTATTCCTCCAATGCTATTTTTCTAGTCATTGAAACCTCTTATTTGGAATGTGTCATCAAATTTGTTTGCTCCCAGTACGTGGCACATGAAGCGGAAGGCATTGTCTGCACTTAGGCTGCATTTAAGCCAGAGGAATTTCTGAAACCAGGGTGGCTGAAATTTCCACTCATGATTTTTAAATGTACAGATAGCTGCACTGTCAATTGTGGCTCAGTAAGTCTAAATGTAATATATTTCATATGTGCCCGTCTCTTTGAATGGAATAGTACTAACCACTGGGTGGTGATCACATAACTTCCTGTGATGCCGATCGTCAGCTAACTTAATTTGATCACTAGAAATGGTCCATCTAAAATCAGATCATTATAATTCTCAAACTTTTTCAAATAATTGACCGTTTCTGAAAATAGATCTGGAACACCTTCTCTTTCCTCAATGACCCAACACTTTCCTTATAGCAACTTTAGCACTTGGTTATATGTTGGGGGAGAGGAAATATTAAGGAGTTTAAATGAAAATAAATTCACTTTACTGCACTAGGTGTGGCTGCATGGTTGCATCCTTTGCCTTTTGTATCTTTGCTGTTTACTTCTGCTTCCTAGGTCTACAGCCTTACATTTATCATTATTAAATTTCCTCTTGTTGCAGGCCATCTGAGCTTCTCTGATCTTTCCCATTTTCTTTCATCACTTAGCTCTGTCCATTGGTGCACCTCTATAAGAACCTGTTGGACTAGAACCTGCACCCATGGGGGAGGGAATTTTATGGGGGAGGGGAAGTCTAGGCCACTGAAGCTTCTGGATCACCATTGGAAGTTTAGTCTGGGTTTCTGACAGAGGACCCTATGAAGCTAAGCTCTGAAGGAAGTACCACCCCTCAGGGCCTGAGTTGGTCAAGTAGTGCATGGAGGAGAGGGCTGTGGAAGAAACTCTAGTTCAGAAGGAAAATTGTTTAAGGTAAAATTGGAATGGGCAATGAGTGATTGGAGGCCAGCAAGAATCCAGCAGTGAAAATGAATATCCGGTAGGGTAATCTAATTTATCATCTGACCACAACCCAAAAATGGAGACAGAAAAAGTGGGATTCTAATGGATAAGTGGATGGAAAGAAGTGACAATAGTAAATCAGAATTACTTTACAGAATTAGTTTTACTCTTTGTAAATTTCTGGAAATCTTTCTTGTGTGTGACCATGTTCGTAATGCAGTGGTGAAATTTTGGATCATAATGTAGCAAAGAAGTTACAGACTTCTAATAGAAGGAAGAAAGTAAAGGGCAAGAAAGAATAAAGCTTTGAAGAACTAATAAATAATTTGATGTGAAATTGGAAATACAGCATAAGCATGGGAAAGGATGAAAGTGAATGTTAATCTGATTGAGGAAATTCTTTTTACTGGAGGTTTGTCATGCAGAACATTGAGGGCATATTGGACTCTGCTGAAATAAACACGAATTGTGCAAAGTTATTCCTGAGAAGTATAGGAAATCAGCAAAAAATAAAGAAATGAAATGTAGGAAATAACATATTAAGAACTGAGTGAGGAAGATGGAGAAGTTTCTAAACAGACCAGCAAGACTGGGTATTAAGTACCTGGAGAATACAATCTTGAGTTGGGGACAAGTGATTGAAAAGTGAGAGAGCTACTGATCCAACTGAAATTGAGTGTTGTTCTGTACTGGGAAAATAATGCCCTGAATTTTTGAAGATAAAGTGTGTGTATAAGGGTGGATGTTATTTGGCTAGCATCTTTGGGCATGGGGAAAAAGGTTTAATAGTCAGTTGAGGCCAAACTATAAACAGGGGTAGACAAATCTAGAGAAGCTTGTGTTTAAATACAAAGGTCAATGAACTCAAACCCAAGATTGAACCGAAAACTCTTCCTTACCTGTGGTCTGGAGAATAGGTCTCTCCTAGCCAGCTATGGGGATAGAGCCAGCTCCCTCTTCTTTCTAAATGCTGAGGATGAGCTCACCAAACCAGACTCTTCTTAGATAGCTGTTTTTCTATAGCTGTCCCATCTGTAGCTACCCACACTCCAGGATCAGCCTTCCAAAGTATCAGCTCTCTGATGAATACAGTCTTTGTTCTACTGATGATGGGGCTCTAAAGCCTGGGTTCAGTTTGGCAGCAAAAATGTGGTGTGTTCAGATTTCCTTCCAAAGCATTATGTCAGGCTTTAACAAAAGAACAGGTTCTGCAGAGCTCCAAAAATATCAGGACAGATGGAAAAATACAAGCCATTATTAATTATGTTAATAACTGCTAAACCACCATTGTTAGCATGAGAATGGATTTTAGTCCCATGAGGATCTAAGAAGGATTGTGAGACGGTGAATATGGGTACATTTTGACAAAGGGTAGACGAGCTAAGAGAATTTGCTATTGATAGGAATGTGGGTGTCCTGGGAGTCATTAACCATTTCCCTTAGTGGTAACCAGCAATGGCAGAAATGGGGTATGCACCAAAGCATAATTGGCTAAATGTCAGCAGGTGAATATATGAAATCATTTTTAAAGAGATAACTCCTGTTCCAGCATCTAAGAAGGTACAGAAGCAAAGTCAGATTTCAGACAGGCAAAAGGAGTCAAGGGAGACAAAGTGATACCGGGGTTTGAATGGATAAGCTACAGTAACTCAAGGAGAGTGAAAATGGATGATCCGCCCTAGGTATAATATGCATAGTAGAGTTTAAATAGCTTAAGCAGAGTTGGAAAATTAACATAAAGAATAGCCTGTAATAGGTAGGAATCGAAGAGGCTGGGTGTAACACATGGCCAAAAAGTGTTAAGCAGCTAGCAGGCTAATTGATCCAGATTCAACCTTTAGGGACATATTGGTAGATAATGTTTGTGTTTTTGTGTGTTTACATTGTTGACCTCTAACAAGATATGTAATCAAACAGTCCCTGTCTATGTTGTATTCTGTTAATTCAGGGATCAAAAGGAGATCTTAACATTTGAATGAACTGTAAACCTCATGATATCACTGTATTCATCTCTCTTTGAAAGGTATAGAAAATCATCTGCAGATGGTGGAAAATAGGCACTTGCCTTATGTTAATCCCTGTAGCTAATTACCCATGATGCTTAGAAAATAGGTCTACTTCAAAGTCTCTATGATTGCCTATTGTTCACCTAAGGACTCTGAACTGTTAAAAGAAGGCCTGGAACTGTAAAAAGGTGTCTTGGGTCTTGATCCTTTTTATCTCAGATCTGCTTGATGCTTTATTCAGCGGAAGCTTGAGTCATAAGACTGAGATCTCCAGTCCCAGCTGGATCACCCTGAATAGGAACATTGGACTATAACCTATGGACTAATTCTGAAAGAACTCTTTGCAACTGCAAAGCTCACCATCTCTCCTATGAAACTGATCTCAAAACTATACTCATGTCTGTACGTATACTGATCTTTTAACCAATACTTTTAACCATACTCTCTTCTTTTTTAATAAATTTTAGTTTAGTTAATAAGAATTGGCTGTAAGCGTGTAAGTATGTGGTTTCCACTAAAATGGAGACAAAGAGACTCTGTTAATCAATTCCCCTACATACAGAGAGGCTGCAGCTCCTGTATAATATATCTTCTAGCCAAAGTGTTGTAATTGACCAGCTGTCTACCTTTTGGAGAAGTTTTTGACTTACCAAAGGAATCTCAGAAGATGCATAGGAAATTTTTTATGTGGGAAGTTGAAGAGCTTATTTTTGGAAGACAGCGGAGGAGCAAGTGCAAATTGACTGAGCTTTGTCCTTACTACATTAGCTAGCTACAGACATGAAGAAATTGACAAGAACAAAAACTGCAAGGACTATATCTAAAAGTGTTATAAATTTGGTGGCTGTCAGCCAGAAAAATGGAGTGTCCGTGGTTCTCACAAGAGCATGAGGGAACAAAAAAGACTTTTTATTCCCAGCCCTATAATCTTTCTCCTCAGCGGAAAAAAAAAGAGTTTAGAAAGGAGCTGAAAATGAAAACTTAACCCACACAAAATGGGGACAAAGGAGAGTTGAGTGTTCAAAGAAGGTACATTCAGAGCCAAACAGAGTACAATGATCAGTAAAAACCACAAAGGATCGGTATGTCTAGGGCTCCTTAGTAAATGCACTGGTTTCATTCTTGGGGACGAATTCAGAGGTGACACATAAGTTATATATCAGTGAGTGGGTGTAAGGGAGTCTAAGTGTAACTACTAAGCTAAGAATGTGTAAGTTAAGGAAAAGAATGGTGCACTTTAACTTACACTTTCTTACATCTTTTTCTACCATTTAATACCCTTCTCTTCCAAGCCCTCAGAGTGCAAATTACACCAGCCTCGACTCTGTAGACCTGCTTGATGGGTGAAAATCAGAGGCAATGTGGATGGGGTCTGAATTACATCAGTAATTAGGTCTGAGTGTGAATTAGTGTAAAACTTGCAAATTGAGGAGGTTGAAAGAAGATGTAAATTACACCAGTTTAGACTCTCCTCTGAATTAGCCCTTGGGGCCTAGTTGTGTCTGCAGCAGGAAAAGCATAGAAATATTTTATAAAACCTAGGGCTCTTGAAAATAGAAGAGAAACCCACAATGAGGGACAGATTCAGTCACTGTTTATCTTTTTATTATAAAAGATTTCTGGTTTAGAAATAAAGTAAACAATGCTGACCTTTGGGTTGAATTTCAGGTATGTTTTTTTGAAAAGGCTGTGAAGATTTAGCAATGATATTAATGTCGCAGCACTGAATGGTCTTAAATCCAAGAGAGTCTAGCAATTTAATAAAAGGAATAAAGTTCATACCAGGGATAAATTAACCTCCGCTAGGGCAGAGGAGCTACCTCTCTTTCAAACACCTGAAATCATTATTTTTGGGGTTCATAGGCTTCTCATAACTGGTTCCAACATCTTCCCTGTAACTTTAAAACAGAGAGATGGGAGCGCAGCACTGTCTGGTCTGGGCTCTCCTGCAAAACAGGGGTGGTGGGGACCTTGTGTTACTACTACTTTCCCCTCCAGCAGATTTTCTTCTGTGGTCTGTGCCATAGGAAGCTGGCCTAGACTCTGGAATGACTCAAGCTCTTGTCATTTTTCAAGGGATATTCAACTTAAATAAAAACATGCACCAAAATGCACTTTTTTTAGCTAAAGTGAAACCAGTGTTATGAGTTAGGCTAGACGAACAACCCTCCATCACTCCCTCCTCCCCCAAAGGCTGCTGGAACAAAGTGGGTATCATGTACAGTATGGGTTGTTGTTTTTTATGTGGTTTGTTTTTTACTCTTGCCATTTCTTTTACTCTCTGCATTTTTCTCCAGCTTTTCTTGCAGTTTCTCTATATTTTTGCTTTGCCCACTCCTGTCTTCATTTATTGACTTATTTCTGTCATTGGTTTCCTTTGTTCTTTTCCTCTCTCTGTACCACTTTTGCAGTCTTTCCCATATAGAATATGAACCCAATCAGATTTAAATTTGAGTGGAAGTTTTGAATCCACAATGTTTATTTTGAAGTTAGATATGAATGAGTTTAAATTTATACTTAGCAGTAGAGCCCTGTGTGGATAAAAAGTTTGCATCCAATTCGCAATCCACAATTCTGCAGATAACATACGAATGGCCCTACTGGGTCAGACCAAAGGTCCATCTAGCCCAGTATCCTGTCTTCTGACAGTGCCCAGTGCCCCAGAGGGAAAGAATAGAACAGGTAATCATCAAGTGATCCATCCCCTGTTGCCCATTCCCAGCTTCTGGCAAACAGAGGCTAGAGACACCATTCCTGCCCATCCTGGCTAATAGCCATTGATGGATCTATCCTCCATGAATTTATCTGGTTCTTTTTGTTTTTCATCCACGGATAAAGCAGATATCTGCAGATGTGCAGAGCTCTACTTAGCAGTACAACTTTGCATGTCTTGTTTCCACTTAGCACGTGCAAGACAAACTATGGCTTTGTCTGGATGTATATATAATCGTAAAATATTCTGATACCTTTTACCTGTACTGTTTTTATCTAAAGAACTATTTGACTATGAAGCTGGATATAATACCACAATTTTGGTTCACTGGTAGAGACCGCCTGATTATTTTTATTAAAGTAGTGCCACATCAGGATTGGGGCCTCATTATGCTAAGTACTGGACTGCACCAAAGAACTAAATAGATGAGACAGACAAATGATAAATGAAGAACAACATGTGATCAAAATGTCAAAGGTCAACTGATATTTCAGTTTTGTTTCTGATGGTCCATCTCAAAAATGTGAAATAATATTTAGTGCAAAGGGAAAGAACTAATTAAAAATGCAACAGCAAGTGGGTGTTACAAAGCGTGAGTCATCTGAAAGTAGTAATATAATTCTGGTCTGATGAGGGCATATGGCATAATACCATGTTCTGCTTAACTTCACACTTCTTAGCCAAAAAGAAGGCGTTAAAACAATGACACTTTTTCTGATTAGTCACAGTCTCTGAGAGAACAGAGGTCTCTTTTTCTATCTATATCATATCTCTAAGAGTTTTATTTTAATTATCTTTTCATTCATGATTGCAACTGGAATCTGCTTTTATTTAAGACAACTAGAATTAGGACTTGGATTCTTTGATATGAGGATAGTCTCCAGCTGTTCAGAGAATAATTCTCCAAGGTCAGAGAGAGGGCATAATCTAAAGTTGCAGCCTGTGTGCAGTGTCAGGGGTGACGGTGGTGGTGATCACCATCTCCACACTGTCACAAGGAAGGGGCTGATGGGTGCCAGAGTCTGGGCATGGAGGCACTGAGGTTGGCACAGAAAGGAGGAATGTGGCAGGCAAGCCTGGAGCTGGCGCTTTGAGTGGGATACTTGCAGAGGGAGTGCTTAAAGCAAACGCCATATAGTCCAAATCCTAGCCAGGCAAAGATCCTGATTCTGTAAGTTGCTGAGGGACTCCCAAGAATGGGAGTTGAGGATACAAACACCTCAAAGGAGATTCTAAGCATTTTGCAGGATCTGGCCCTAAATGTCAGTATGATTGGTGGAAGAATAGAAGCCCGTCAAGAAAGAGAGACACGGACATTTCCTCTACCATATTCTCCATTATATCCTCCAACCCTCAGTTTCTCTAGACCTTCTGATGTTCCTGTGACGCTGCACCCCATATTCTTTACAGTGATATTATTATATGATTATGACATAATTATAATGTGTCTTATGCAAGATAAGTCAAGTCAGATATCATTGAAAAGGTTATGATTTGCTGAATATGATTATCCTATTAGTATGTATGTATCATTTTTCTGTCTGAAGTTATGAATATTGATTATGTATCTGTATTTCAAATGTAGTTACACTGGGTAATGCCCACTAGACAAGATGCTTCCAGTCTAGCTAGCTGGATGGAGAAGGGCTACTGAGGGCAATGAGCCATGAGGAAAAAACAATGGGCCTTTGGAGAAGCTTATCTCCCACCTAGGGAGCCTTCCTGAGAATGCTACAGGCAGCCTCCGAATAATGGCTGCTATGACTCTGCAAGGACATGTGATGAGACCACATGTCTCTAGACTCCATCTTGGGATGTCAGTCTTTTTCCACAGACCGGTCTGGGAACCAAGTTTTGAAACAAAGGGTTCCCACCATATGCAAAACCTATATAAGGCAGGGAGTGACATCATCTGTAGTTCTTCACTCCCCACACAAGAAGACTCCTGGAAACACCTGATGAACAAAGGCTGAACTGGGGGAAGTGCTGGACCTGGGCTAAAGGGGTTTTTAGCTTGTGAATGGAACATCAGGGAGTTCCAAGCTGTAAAGCAAGTGCAGCTTGACCCTTAAGAATCCGCAGCCTGCTTGTATCATGTCTTAAGGTGAGAATCTGCTGTTCATATCCAATCTATTTAGTATATTAAGTTTAGTTTGTGTTTTTGTTTATCTGCTAGGTAATCCACTTTGATCTGTTTGCTATTACTTATAATCACTTAAAATCTATCTTTTGTAGTTAATAAACTTATTTTTGCTTTTTCTAAACCATTGTGTGGGAATCATAACTTAGGGGCAATAGGCTGTTGCATATTCCTCTCCACATTGAGGGAGGGGGTGAATTTTATGAGCTTATGCTGTACAGTACCCTATGCAGCACAAGACAGTATCATTTTGTGTTTATACTCCAGATGGGGTGCATGCCTGGGGAGCTGGGTGTAGCTTTCCATGCAGGGGCTGGTCAGAGAGACTGCTTGTAACTGCAGTTGGATGTGTCCCTACCTGTATGTATGCTGGTGAAGGTGCAGGCTGGAGGGCTTCGTAGCTTGTCTCAGCCATACAATGTGAGAGAGAGCCCAAGCTGGTGGGTGAGGGGGTTCAGTGGTACCCCAGTTTCAGGTGGCACCCCAGGGAAAAAAATCACAGTTCCTTTTGTCTTATTCCCTCTTGCTTCTTCCTTTCCATACCTCCCTGACTTTTCTTGCTCTCACCTCTGGTGGCACAATGTTATCTGACTAGTATTTTGCTCTTCAGAAGGACCAAGTCTGCATGCAGCTGGGGAGTTTTGCTTTGATTATGTATAAAGCACTGCTACCACGTGGTGTGACATAAAACAGATGGCTATGGTTTCCACGGCCTATTTGCCTCAACCCCAGCATTCTCAAATATGATGATCAAACAGAATATCAATCCTGAAATTCATTGAGGCAAGGGAGGGGTGGATATATTATTTGCCTCACCCAAATGCTTGCCATGCTGTTCCCATTTCAGCTGCATGAGCAGTCTTTTTGGCTCCCTTTATCTATATAATAAGATTCCAGGATTGTCACTGTGTGTGTTGCTCTGAAGCCTAGTACGTCTGAATCAGTGTGAAGTGACGGAAACAGCTCTAAGTGTGGTTGAGAGCTCTTTTTGTTTATTCTATCACCATGTTCAATCATCACTGGGATTCGCAGTCTGCTGGCTTCCAGTTATTCAGTTCTCAGCCATTTTTGGTTTGTTTTACACTTTGAGTGACACCTGTGTGACAACACGGGCTTTCACCTATGTAGATGGCCAAGAAACACCTTAAAGACTTTCTTGTCCTTTCAGTTGAGAAGCAAGTATCTGATGCAGTATCCCCGGAGGGAATGATCAGTAGATTTACAGAACTAATGCAGTGACATTTACTAGTTTGACTTTGAAAGTAAATAATTGGTGTTTCAGAAATGTGCATTAGAAAGCTTCTAAAGGACTGTGATGGAATGTTCGACCCACACCACCCCTGCAGGGGCTAAGGTGACTCAGAAGGGGTTAATTAACCTGGTAGGCTGCACCTTGGGCGGGAGGGGCTTGACTGATCAACACTAATTGAAGATGGAGCCCATCTGGGCAGCAGTAGGTGGGGGCTTATATAAAGCCAGGAAGTGAGAGTAGAAGGGGATGTAGTGTGGAGGCCTGTAGTCACTCTCTGGGCCTACTCAGGAGAGATGGAGAAAACCTGTAGGGGTAGAAGCCCTGGGCTATTGATACAGGAGGAAAGGGTTTACCCAGAGGGATGGTGGAGAAGAAAGCCTGCAGAGGTTGGAGTAGGAAGAAGCCCAGGGAAACAGCAGCAAGGGTTGAGATGATGCAGACATTGGCTGTGATCATAGAGTCCGTGGGCTAGAATGTGGAATAGTGGGAGAGCCTGGGTTCCTGTACTAGCCCCTGGGAAAGTTGCACAGTCTGGAATGGGGAAACTGCCTGAAATGGAACTGAGACAGCTGGTCTGGTAAGATTTTGTTATCCTGTAAGGGGAAAATTGTACAGTGACCTAGCTGGAGGGCCAAGCCACACAGAAGAAGCCCTTTGACTCCTAGAAAGTGAGAGGGGCTGTGGCCTGAGTGACTGAAGGAAGTGGGTGTTGGGCCAGCAGAGCTACTCCCCAGATGCAGCCACAAAGGGGTGCCCCACTGGTGAGTGAACCCTGTGACGAGAGCCTTACTTACAGGTTTACAGGCAGTATTTTAGTCCAGGTTGGACACCCAGACTAAAGGCAATCTCTTTCCTCAACAAAATTGTGCAAAATTCCCTTTTGGCTTAATTAACCTTTTCCCCTCTCAGTAATACGGTACATTTCAGTTCCATCTCTGCACCCATCACACAGTGCTACCCAGTGTAGTATCTGGGTGCTGGTTGAGTATTGCGTTGCTGCATGTGACTTCATCTAGAGAATGCTGTCCACAGTTGATTTTGAAGAACATACAGTCTACTGGAGAGTATAAATCCAGGATTTGTGCGATCTTCCAACAATAATTTTCAAACAGGAAAGTCTTTTTCCATGTACCAAAGCAAAATTTATACTGAAGCATCTTGAAGTCCTTTACAAAGTGTGTCTTTCAAAAGAAGACCAGAAGGTGAAATACTATTATATTAAAAATGAGATATCAGTGGAGATACTAAAGATCTATGTAGAAATATAGTTTTCTGGGCAAACAAATGTATTTAATAAAACAATGGAGGCTTTTCATGGCTTTTTAAAATTTAAACCCACTTTTTTGCATGATGAAGATATGCATTTAATGGGGTTCTTCTGTACTGTTAAATTTCAAAGCAAGGAAAAAAGTAGAAATGTCTCAAACAGAGCTGGGTGAATATTAGAAAAATGTATGTGATTGATCAGATGATACTAGTATTCTTTTTTGTTCACTTGTCCATGCATACTTGAGCAACCGTCATTTTTGAGGTGGTAGGGATTGCACTAACTTAAGGAAAGGAGATTTTACTTGTGAGCTATTTTTAATTGTACTTCTAAGAACATAGCATTAGAAGTGCATGCCTTGTTAGCTCTATGGATCCTTGCTTGATATGGCTGGAAGTGAGGCGCTTAGAAGGCAGAACAGAGTTGATGATATTCAGACAACTGACTGAACAGTCAGCAAAAGCCTCTGTGAGGCGCCGAGGATAGGAGGGAGGGGTGATGAAACAGTAAATGAGATCCTTTGCTTGGAGACAGTTATGCACATATTGTAGCCACAGAACAATGAGGAAGAAGTCCGAACTTTGCTCAGATATTGATTTGGGGGGGGAGGGTAGGAACTGGCATCAGGGCACAACCACCTAATACAACCTCCTGTATAGTGAGCACTGGGTCATGAGTTCCTGTGGCTGTATGGTTGTCAGTGGCAAGCTTGCACATGTGATTTAATGACTGATAAATGGCCGCTGAATTATAACCTGGTCTAAAATGGAAATCAATGGATCCAATCTATGCATGAGGTGGATAGAGAACTTCACATCCCATGTGGGATGGGAGAATACTCAGCAACTGTCAGAAGAACCACTGTTTTCATGACAAAAGTTAGTTTCTAGCTCCTATGGGTGTAGAGGAAAGCTCGAAAACATGAAATCTTAAAAGCTTAATACCCAGAAGACAAAAACTTTTATTGTTAAGTCTCATGAGTTTTGGAGGGGCCTGATTAATGATTTTTGAACATGTAAGGCTTGCAATACAGTTGATGCAGTCATATTTGAGAATGTATTTGGGATGAAAGTGAGAAGAAAATGAACTGAAAGTCCACTCTATAGAAATCTGCCCTCATTTATTTCTGTAGCTAATTTAGCAAGGAACCCACCTATTATAAAATCTTAAGGTATACTTACATTGTGCAAAAGAAAACAGGAAGATATCTTACATGTTAAAATGTGTCTCCCTCTGTATGGCATTCCTGACCCCCTTCTTGAGAGATTCAACATCCCAGGCACTGTCCTCTCATTAAACTTTAAATTACCAATCAAGGAACAGAAAGCATTCAGTGTAAGTTAGATGGTGCTGCCATCACTCTTCCCCCACACCCAACTCCATTTTAGGCATCTGCCTAGCTCATTCTTATAAGAAATACCTCAGGTAAGCACCTGACTCCAGGAGAGGGGTTCACAGTTGTGGACACATCCCTGTCACCAGCATTTCCCACTGGCTAGCTTAGTGGGCTCCCCATCTACTGTGCTGGCCTTTGTGAATCCCACTTGAAGGAAGAAAAGGAGGACTTGTGGCACCTTAGAGACTAACAAATTTATTTGAGCATAAGCTTTCGTGAGCTATAGCTCACTTCATTGGATGCATTTCACGAAAGCTTATGTTCAAATAAATTTGTTAGTCTCTAAGGTGCCACAAGTACTCCTTTTCTTTTTGCGGATACAGACTAACACGGCTGCTACTCTGAAACCTGCCACTTGAAGGAGCCTCTCTCTCCTCATGCATTGTGTAGGGAGCCTAGTGTAATTCAGTTTTTTCACTTGCAGCGTTGTTCCTGTGATTTTTCTAGGTCAGTAGTTCTCAAACTTTTCCACCAAGGACCCCTTTGGCATCTGACTAAACTTCCTGGACCCCTTTCATTTTTTTAATACATAAGCTTCATGTTATTCTATTAGGTTAGTTCATTATTTTAAAAAATTGTAATTAAAATAGGACTCAGAAAGGAACCAAAAGTAAGCAGTCTGCAATTATTACAAATTATCACATCACCCTTATTTTCACTTTAACTAGATTTGTGATGTAGTTCTGAATGGGAAATACTGGTACTACTATAACACCCCAGCCAGATGGGGAATGCTCCTTCCAGCGTAACCTCCCACGCACAGGACATGCGAGGTCATGCTCTGTGGAAGATAGCATATTGTTCTCAAAATGACTTCCTTCATGTGGCAAAACTGTTAGAACACTGTTCCAGCCCCATTGCAGTACTCCTCAAGAGACAGATGCCCCATAACCTATGGTGGACCCCTAAACATCTGGAACCTCACTTTGGGAACCACTGTTCTAGGTGTATAAAAGTTAGGTGTTGTGACACACTCCTTTTTGTGAATCTAGCGCTAAATTCCTTCAGAAGAAGCCAGTTTGAAAAAACTGGATAAGAAATACATAAAGGAAAGACCAGTCAAAAGATCAACCCTCCTTCCATACCAGGGCAATGCTTCCTTCCTATCAAGAGCCTGGGGATAGTGTCCTACTTCGAAGTCCAAAACTAGTGTTCTTCAGTTGACTTACCAACTTCAGGCCAACTAAATAACACCGGCGGCAATAAAAGCTATGTAATTTGCCTGCTGCCACACAACTGGGATGGATAAAAAAATCAAATATTTGAATTTTTTTATTAATGGTTCAGCATTTATCATAATTCACACTTTAGTCTTAACCTTGTTTTTAATTTAAAAGTTTATTTAAGTGTTATATCAATAATGCAGTAAATCATGTTGTGGTCTTGGGCAAATTATACTGTTGCAGTTATCTGATACACATGAAATATTATCCCCGAGTCATTAGCAGTTGTTAGGTCTCAAAGTACTGACTTTTTGCAAGTAAAATATTTACTAAGAATACCTGAGTCAAACTGTACTTCAAATGTTCTGCTGTCTTAGGCCTCATGAACCCCATTTCTTTTACTTCTCTTTGGAGGAAGAAAGTAAAAGAAAAACAAAACATTTGCTCCCATTGGAATAAACACAAGTGGAACCAGAATTAGAAAACCAGTTTAATGTGTCGATGCAAATTAAAAATTAGTAATCTGTTGTAGAACTAAAGAAAACTGGTGGGCCACATTCTGGTCTCAGGTAACCATATAAATCTGGAATCTCTCCACCATTGTCACTGAGAGCAGATTCTGGCCCAAGTGACTTCGCCTGTTAATAGTCACGATGGTGAATGAACTGCCATATTTATAACTACTCCTACATAAAGTGCTCCCTCCTGTTTTAGCAAGCGTGTTTGGTTGGTCTGGCAAGGGAATGGACACTCCCTGGTCAGAGGAAGGGTGTTGCCTCTCTTTAAAATGAAGGTCTAGTCTTCCATTTGTGGTCTGCTACTTTAAAACTGTCTGCATGTCTGTCTCCATTCTCATGTGAGTCCTGATCAGAACACTCCATGTGATGTAAAAGTGTGACACCAGAGTACTGATAAGAGACTTCTATTTATTTCCTTGTCTCTGGCATAGGATATTGATCAAAGTTACTTGGCATGGGATGGGATCTTCTGACTCCATTGGCTACTGTTTCACCATGCACCAAAAAAATTCTTACCTATATTTTAACTCAGTCCTTACACAGGCAAAACTTCCATTAATGCCAAAAAAGTAAGCAAGGATTTCAAGATTTGGTTAATAACTTTAGTACTACATGATAAAGAACTATTTTGGGGGCCAAACTTATGACTGTTTTGGATTTGAATAAAAGTAATTTAAAACAACTGTGATGGAAAATCACTAATCCCATTTCTTGTTTTCTGTCCTTTTGGAAACTCTCATTTCATTATTCAGTTGCTGGAAGCATATGTGATTTGGGGATAGGATAATATGATCCTCACTGGGGCTTAGATACTATTGTGATTGAAGTCATTACAAAGAACTAAGAAAGAACAATAGACAAGCTTTGTGATTCACGACTGCCAGGATATTACTGTTTATTTTTACTGTTAAAAATACAAGCATGAAGCATTTGATAATTTCATCTTATGCATTTTCTTTTGAGATGTACGGTTTCATGTGTTAAAGAACTGTAAAAGAGCATCGACTGCTGCCTGTGGGTTGTTGAGAAGCACTGTTTGTATGGTTGTGTTGTATATCATAGCTCTTATTAACTCTAGTGCCATTGCTAATGTTTTAATGTATGTGTGTATGTGCCTTGAGGGAGTAGTTTGTAAGTTTTACTGGCCTGATGCGCAAAAATGCTCCCTTCCTTTTCTATCCATTATAAATTAATACATGCCATCGGGGACCTCTTATTGTGTAAAATTGTCATCTTGTGAATGGTATGGATAAGCTAACTATGAAGTGAAACTGAGCAGTAACCCATCCTATGAACAAGACAAAACGTACTCTACCAACCCCTGATTGCTTGTGTTAATTTATTATGAATAATTCACATTTCTTTATCAGTTACTACCCCCTGCATCATTTTTGTTACTAAATTATGACGAGAAAGGCACATCCTCCACTACAATGAATATTTGAAGAAGAGGAGAACTAATTTCCTTACCATGCAGTCAGGGTTCTCCCATATTCTGAGATCTGCATGGTTTAGTTATGCCTAGGCCTCACATCATGCTTTGCAAAATAATTATTTTATAATCCTGCTATCTTCATAAACCTGTTAGCTCAACATTCTGTAATTAGTGTTTTAACTGAGCAGCTAATGGGTTAACAGTTATATAGCTTGATCAATGCTGACATAGTGTCTGTGTTGCAGAATAGAATGGTTGCCTGGCAACTATACCTGTAGAAACTACATATTGTATTTCTGCCTACTTAAACCCTCATCCTGTGAGGGTTTATGGAAAGGAGCTGCTCATTTGCCAAGCCTTTGGAATTCTTGTAACATGGCTGAAAGTACTGTGGAATGAACATCAAAGGGCTTAGAAATTTGACTCAGTAAATGAAAGCCTTGACACAGATGCTTATTTAAACTTTTTGAAGTCTCCTTTCTGCTTTTCTTCTTGTAATTCTATCAGGCCACTCTCCACCATCCTTCTGTCCTCCAGACCTGAATCCCATCTGCCTCTGTAAATCCCCATTCCAACTCCACTGCCCTCCCAGTTCTTTTTCTGACCTTCATCAGGTCCTCTCATGCCCAATTTCCTCTTATGGTTTCCCAAGAAACCCCCAGACTTCAGTGATCATAGATCATTAGGTAGGGCCCTGGCACTTTGTCTTCTAACCAGTTATTCAGTTTCAAAGGAATCTCAATGTAGGGTTTGCCCAAGTTCAGGTAGTCCCAGAATACATTGCCAAGCCGTTCCCTGACTCAGGGGAAGAATCAGAATGCAGATATGAAGGCAGCTGACTCAGCAGAGAGTGCCTGTTTTACTGAGGCCTGAAGGGAAGATGTCCATGGTGGTGGTTTGTGGGGAGGAGTGAGAAGGCTTTCTCCAAGCACTTTCAAGATCTAAAAGGAGCTTTGGAAGGGGGTTGAGTCTCTTTGTCTGAACTGATTTTCCTATTGCTAGTGGAAAGGTCATTATGGAGTTACTGAAGATTGCGTTGTCCCTGTTTGGAGGCAGCACTGGGTCCTATTTGTTTAATCTCTGAAGTGTAATAGTCTAGCTAGCACAAAATAAAATATCCTGAATTTTGTTCTGTTTATGCAAATCAAGCACTTTGGTTAAGTGGCACAAGAAGTTATTTTGCCCTTTTAGTTAGCAAACTTCAGTGCTGCTTTCGATCCAGTTTCTGTGGTTCTCACCCAATGGAAGTACCAATGTGTATAAATGCTACTCCACATGAGTAAAGATTGCAAAATCTACAGTTTAAAAAATGTTTGTTTAAAGGGAGACCTAGATTTTGTTACACATTTTTAAAATCTTCCCACCCCTGTCCCACACCCTGGGTAGCTAGCTTTCCATTCCTTGGCCAGGACATTCAGCTTTATAATGTTAGGAACTTTATCTGTATGAGATTCTCTAGTTACACTAATTTTTCAGCATTCATTTATTTGGGAAGGAAGAGAAACCACAGTGGCCTTTGACATTTATATACCCATCATCCTTTATGTGCACAAGGGAATTTTAAAAAAATAATGTTTAAGGTAGAGCTGATGTGACCCGTGCTGCTGTCTTAGAAGTCACACACGAGAACTGTTTTCTGGACAAGCATCACAGACATATAAACAGTTTATAAACCAGGTTTCATGACTCAAACTTCAGCAAATAAAGCACTATTCAAATAGCCTGTCATTTATTGCCTCTTCATAAAATATGTTTAACATCCAATGTGATAAGTATGTGCTGCTTATTTCATGTTTTTTCTCATCCAGATTTTGTGTCCCAGCTGCTGGAGGCTCTATTGCAGTATTTTACTACTGTTGCAGGTAAGATATCCCCTCAAATCTTATAACTAGCTTGACTGTTTCTTGAGTCCATTTGCAATAATCTGGAAGAGCTATTGAACCATCCCTTTGCATGGGAGCTGACTGTTCTTTGATATGCTCTGTGTCTGTCATCCTGAGACCATATAATTAGTCTGTTTTGGGGTCTCTGCTAGCACTGGGCTCCTTTGGACAAGGCACTAGTCAGATTAGTTAATGAGATTTGCTGAAGGGGAAAACATAATAAAGATTAGGATAAGGACACACAGGGAAGGACGTTAGGGCAGAGGGTATCAGAAGGTAAACTAGACAAATAATTACATCTTCTTGTATATGGAACAGGCCAGTAAAAGAAGACCAAAAGTATATCACTGTAAAATGTTTGCATAATGTAAGGGCTGCCTTTTACAGTAGAGCCTACTTGTTCTTTAAGTGATTAATGCATGAGATTTTACGTTTGCTGTCAGACTAAAACTCTGATCTTGCATCAGAGTGTTTTGAATGCAATTTTTTAATTCTGTAGTTGAATGGCCGTTGCAGCAAATGAAATAAAGTTCAAAAATGATACTACAGGGTATAGTGGGAATGTAGGCAATAAAGTTGAGGAAAGCTAAAATGCATCCTCTGCATTTAACAGTTGTCACCTCTTCCCCCGCCCCCAGAAATATTTTCTTCCAAATACTTACCAAAACCCTTTTTACAAATATTTGTATTAATTGCTTCTCTTCAGCCCTGGTATTTTATCCTTAACATTAACTATCATTATCAAATATGAAGCTAGAACAATTACTTGTGGTCTAGAACCAGCCAGTGGCATGCTGGTAATGCAATGGTAGTTTTTGTTGCAGAATACTGGAATAATGGGAGTGCAGTGCATATATAGTGGTTTAATGGTGTTTGTTACTTTGTTGCCCCTTCTTTTGACCCCAATGTCTCCCCTCTGCTGAACAGTAGCAGATGTTTGGTGCTATGTAGGGCCGTTTCCCACTGGAGGAGAAATCAGTGATGCAGGGTCTGGGTATATTCTAAGTGTAACTTGCTTTAGTTACACACATACATCATTCCTGAGCTGAGACAGTCAACTGGGGATCCAGGAATCTCAGCCCAACACTAATCCTGGGTTCCCAGTGAACAGTTCTGTTTCATAAATGGACTCTAATCAGAGCCCAAGGCAGAGGACAAACTCTTCTGCAGCTCCAAGAGTGCTCTCTCTCCTGAAGTTGACTGCACTAAAAATCTTGCCTAACCAGAACTAACACAGCATGTCTTTCACACGCCAAGAAAAAGAATTTGTAAAACTATGGTAACTGTGCAACCTGCCATAAATAGTATTATTTCAGCAATTTTTTGGTAAAAATGTAATCATAGAATCATAGAATCATAGAATATCAGGGTTGGAAGGGACCCCAGAAGGTCATCTAGTCCAACCCCCTGCTCGAAGCAGGACCAATTCCCAGTTAAATCATCCCAGCCAGGGCTTTGTCAAGCCTGACCTTAAAAACCTCTAAGGAAGGAGATTCTACCACCTCCCTAGGTAACGCATTCCAGTGTTTCACCACCCTCTTAGTGAAAAAGTTTTTCCTAATATCCAACCTAAACCTCCCCCACTGCAACTTGAGACCATTACTCCTTGTTCTGTCATCTGCTACCATTGATAACAGTCTAGAGCCATCCTCTTTGGAACCCCCTTTCAGGTAGTTGAAAGCAGCTATCAAATCCCCCCTCATTCTTCTCTTCTGCAGACTAAACAATCCCAGCTCCCTCAGCCTCTCCTCATAAGTCATGTGCTCTAGACCCCTAATCATTTTTGTTGCCCTTCGCTGGACTCTCTCCAATTTATCCACATCCTTCTTGTAGTGTGGGGCCCAAAACTGGACACAGTACTCCAGATGAGGCCTCACCAGTGTCGAATAGAGGGGAACGATCACGTCCCTCGATCTGCTCGCTATGCCCCTACTTATACATCCCAAAATGCCATTGGCCTTCTTGGCAACAAGGGCACACTGCTGACTCATATCCAGTTTCTCGTCCATTGTCACCCCTAGGTCCTTTTCCGCAGAACTGCTGCCTAGCCATTCGGTCCCTAGTCTGTAGCGGTGCATTGGATTCTTCCATCCTAAGTGCAGGACCCTGCACTTATCCTTATTGAACCTCATCAGATTTCTTTTGGCCCAATCCTCCAATTTGTCTAGGTCCTTCTGTATCCTATCCCTCCCCTCCAGCGTATCTACCACTCCTCCCAGTTTAGTATCATCCGCAAATTTGCTGAGAGTGCAATCCACACCATCCTCCAGATCATTTATGAAGATATTGAACAAAACCGGCCCCAGGACCGACCCCTGGGGCACTCCACTTGACACCGGCTGCCAACTAGACATGGAGCCATTGATCACTACCCGTTGAGCCCGACAATCTAGCCAGCTTTCTACCCACCTTATAGTGCATTCATCCAGCCCATACTTCCTTAACTTGCTGACAAGAATACTGTGGGAGACCGTGTCAAAAGCTTTGCTAAAGTCAAGAAACAATACATCCACTGCTTTCCCTTCATCCACAGAACCAGTAATCTCATCATAAAAGGCGATTAGATTAGTCAGGCATGACCTTCCCTTGGTGAATCCATGCTGACTGTTCCTGATCACTTTCCTCTCATGTAAGTGCTTCAGGATTGATTCTTTGAGGACCTGCTCCATGATTTTTCCAGGGACTGAGGTGAGGCTGACTGGCCTGTAGTTCCCAGGATCCTCCTTCTTCCCTTTTTTAAAGATTGGCACTACATTAGCCTTTTTCCAGTCATCCGGGACTTCCCCCGTTCGCCACAAGTTTTCAAAGATAATGGCCAAGGGCTCTGCAATCACAGCCGCCAATTCCTTCAGCACTCTCGGATGCAACTCGTCCGGCCCCATGGACTTGTGCACGTCCAGCTTTTCTAAATAGTCCCTAACCACCTCTAACTCCACAGAGGGCTGGCCATCTCTTCCCCATTTTGTGATGCCCAGCGCAGCAGTCTGGGAGCTGACCTTGTTAGTGAAAACAGAGGCAAAAAAAGCATTGAGTACATTAGCTTTTTCCACATCCTCTGTCACTAGGTTGCCTCCCTCATTCAGTAAGGGGCCCACACTTTCCTTGGCTTTCTTCTTGTTGCCAACATACCTGAAGAAACCCTTCTTGTTACTCTTGACATCTCTTGCTAGCTGCAGCTCCAGGTGCGATTTGGCCCTCCTGATATCTTTCCTACATGCCCGAGCAATACTTTTATAGTCTTCCCTGGTCATATGTCCAACCTTCCACTTCTTGTAAGCTTCTTTTTTATGTTTAAGATCCGCTAGGATTTCACCATTAAGCCAAGCTGGTCGCCTGCCATATTTACTATTCTTTCGACTCATCGGGATGGTTTGTCATACTGGTATTACTTACATACATTACCAGCTCTTTGAGGATCCCACTAGAACTGTGCAAATAACTAATTATTTTTGTTTGCAGGCTGAACTGAAAAATAAATTACTTTGGGTTGACCTGAAACAAAATTATTGTCAACCAAAATATTGGGAATAAATCCAAAATAATTTTTTTTCTTTTTAAAAAATAAAACAACAGTGAGGTAGATTTTGAAATGAAACACCCTTTTGAATCAAAATGTCAAATTATTTATTTATTTTTTTTAGCCAAAATATTTTGGCAAATTTGACACCAATTCACACAATGTTTTGGTGGATCTGAATTTGGATTTTGCAACCAAAAAAGATTTTGGGTGAAATTTTCTGCCCAGCTTCAGAGCCTACCATTGAGCGTGAATTTGGCAGGTGAGTATGCTTTGGTTGTGTGGGCCTTGCAGTGTGGAACTTGCTACCCATTTTTTAGCCATTCCTCTTTTGAAAAGCATCTTAAAACTTGCCGCCTTACCCACAACCACACCGTGTTTTTAGAATAATCAGTTAAAATTACCTGCTCTTTTAATCCAGTTCTTGCCTCTGTTAGACCTTGATCCAGTTGCCTGAAAAGAGATCAATGTAGACAAGCCTTTTTGCCTGCTGAGATTTTCATTGACTTCAGTGGGTCTCTGCTTACACTTACACAGATCCCCCTGGAGGACAACAGTCTTAAACTGGAATCTTTCACTTGCTCTTTTGTGTTTGTATTTTAGGAAGGTGGGATTTTATGTTGTTCCATTGGACAGCAGCTTTGGTGGGGGCAGTGAGGAGGCAATATATAAAACATGTTTATAATTAGTAAGACTTAATATTCATCTTTATCTAACTAGTAAAACCCTGCTACTGAACAAAGAATAATGCATTATCTGGAAACAATGCAATCACCGTGGGCCAAATCCTGACTCAGTTTTGCGTGAATAAAGGCCGAGCCCAGAATGAATGAGAACTTCAGGATTGAGCCCAATAGAATTATGAAACTGGAACTATACCAAGGGAACCATATCTAGAAGCCTAATGGCAACCACAGTGACATGACAACTGCAGATCGCTATGAAGTAACGATACCATACAACAAATGAACCGTCTGGGATCTTGGAGTATGGGATCTTGGAGCTATGGTGCTGTAGAGCAGTTGTGCTTCAGTATAGTAGTAATAGTTTGATTTCTATTTGCAGCACCATATTTTTATGTAATTGTCAATCTAAAATGGTTTGGGTTTGAGTTCTTTAACTCTCTATTTAAAGTTTGTATAATTGTATATTAATGCTCTCTAATTCTCTTTGTGTAATCTGATGGGGGAAGAAACAAATTCCACAAGAGAACTAGAGAGTATTTAGCAGGCAGTCAGAAGTGCGAGTTGAATATTACTTTTATTCACAGCACGTGGTTTGAGGCTGAGGGAGAATTCTGGAACTGAAGGACTTGAACAGTCTAGGCTCCGTGTCATTATTAGTGAGAAAAGGTGTTGGGAACTGTATCAACAGGTGTAGCATTGTGACCTGATTTTTTTTTCTTCACTCCTAAACCTTTGAGGCAGATGTTGAAACTGTCAGAGACAAACCACCTATTAGCATTTCTTATATTGGAGAGATTATTATGGCTATATCAGGGTTATTGTATTCTAAAGCAAAAGTATTATAAATATCTCAATGTCCTCTGTTACAGCAAATAATTATTCTTGCTTCCAACTATTTTACAACCATTAAAGTTCAAATTTAGGTTGCAGCATTCCTTGTGTGAATGTTTGCATTTAATTAATAAAGGATGTGCATTTAGCTTGGAGTGTTTCCAGAATATAGCTCTTAAACCTAGGAGAAATACCTTAGAATAACTGAGGACTTTCTAAAGGTCCCCTCCTGTGTAAAGAAATTTTCTTTGAATTCCATTACTGCCCACCTCTTCCATGTCCCTTGACCAAAGTTGGTTAAATGTTCTTCTCTTTCGATACCTAGTGTATCAGGTAACTTTGTTTTCCTTTGACTGAAATGTGGCCTCTGATGTGTGTGGGCTGCTGTGTGTATCTTTCTAAGATCAATAAGCAAAAAGTCATCAGCAATGGGAAGTAAATGGGATAGTTAAAGCACAGTAGATGATAGCCGTTAACACACTGAGGGTAAAAATGCTGCAATTTCACTATTGCATAACAAACTCCTGATCTACTACTAGCACTAAAATGTTTTGGCTCCTATTTCTCATTGTGCAATGCTTTGGTTCTCTCCCTCTTTTGGGGTGGGGGAGGGAGGGAAAGAAAACTCTCTATATAACCTAAACATTTACTGATATCCTCCTCTGTGAGAAATAATCTTTTAAACAAATATTAAGAGGGATGGGAGGGACGCAAACCTCAAACCAGTGCTTAGACCGCAAAGGCCAAAAGCGTTTGTGTTTGTTTCAAGATAGTTGAGACCAGAGTAGAGGTCTGGTATTTTGCTGGTGACTGTTGAAGAAGATGGATTTGGCTGCTGGCAGAACATAAAGCAAAGCTGACAACAAAGCTTTCCTTTCATGCTATCCAAATGAACACATTTCTAATCTGAAATTCAAATACTTGACAACAGAGAGCCTGTGAGCTGGGCTTTGAACAGGAAATTGCTTCATGGTTTTAGCATAATGAATTAGGCAGTTAGAGTAAATCCATTTAGAAGGCATAGAATGCTTGCATATTCCTTGTAAGAGCTAAAAACCCTGCTAATTTTCTAAATTTCTCATGACTTGCAAAAATGTGAAATGTTCTGTGCAAATGTTGTGCATGTTATGTTTGGCTTATTGTAATACACACAGATTCTTGTGTTCTATAAAGTATGATTTAGAAATAATTGCACATCTTAAAATGTTAGAATAATTAAATATAAATAAAGGCTGGGACATTCTCAAAAAACCTGTGCTTCCTTTAATAGTATAAATACTGTAATTAATCCTGACATTCTCGTCTGGTCAGTTACACATCCTGGAGATGCAACATTAGGCTGAAAAAACAGGCTGGGTGGATGAACACCAATAAAATCAATTCATGGGACTCAGTTTGAACTCAATGGGTAGTGATCAACGGCTCGATGTCTAGTTGGCAGCCGGTATCAAGCAGAGTGCCCCAGGGGTCAGTCCTGGGGCCAGTTTTGTTCAACATCTTCATTATTGATCTGGATGATGGGATGGATTGCACCCTCAGCAAGTTCGCGGATGACACTAAGCTGGTGCAAGAGGTAGATATGCTGGAGGGTAGGGATAGGGTACAGAGTGACCTAGACAAATTGGAGGATTGGACCAAAAGAAATTTGAGGAGGTTCAACAAGGACAAGTGCAGAGTCCTGCACTTAGGACAGAAGAATCCCATGCACTGCTACAGGCTGGGGACGGCTGGCTAAGCGGCAGTTCTGCAGAAAAAGACCTGTGGATTACAGTGGACAAGAAGCTGGATATGAGTCAACAGTGTGCCCTTGTTGTCAAAAGGTCTAATGGCATATTGGGCTGCATTAGTAGGAGCATTGCCAGCAGATCAAGGGAAGTGATTATTCCCCTTTATTTGGCACTGGTGAGGCCACATCTGGAGTACTGCGTCCAGTTTTGGGGGCCCCACTACAGAAAGGATGTGGACAAATTGGAGAGAGTCCAGCGGAGGGCAATGAAAATGATTAGGGGGCTGGGGCACATGACTTATGAGGAGGGGCTGACGGAACTGGACTTATTCAGTCTGCAGAAGAGAAGAGTGAGGGAGGATTTGATAGTAGCCTTCAACTACCTGAAGGGACGTCCCAAAGAGGATGGAGCTAGGTTTTTTCTCAGTGGTGGCAGAGGACAGAACAAGGAGCAATGGTCTCAAGTTGCAGTGGGGGAGGTCTAGGTTGGATATAAAGAAACACTGTTTCACTAGGAGGGTGGTGAAGCACTGGAATGGGTTATCTAGGGAGGTGGTGGAATTTCCATCCTTAGAGGTTTTTAAGGCCCAGCTTGACAAAGCCCTGGCTGGGATGATTTAATTGGGGTCAGGTCCTGCTTTGAGCAGGGGGTTGGACTAGATGGCCTCCTGAGGTCTCTTCAAACCCTAATCTTCTATGATTCTATGTTATACATCATGCTGACAATAGACATCCTCACGTTAGTGTTTTAGGCAACACTTGGACCAGCTTGTCATGACAGCTTTCGCACCCCTTTAAAGGAACTAAATAGAGTCAATGTCACAGGTAGCAGCACTAGAGATACTGTTGTGTGTTTGGGAATGAGGTTCTGTTATTTCCTTTGTGTATTATACTTGATCTTGGAAATCATTTGGCAGTCCCCCTTGGAGGGAAATATTCCATTCTTCTATATTTTGCTTAAAGCAAATAATCTCAAATAGTATAAACTGGCAAGAGAGGGTTAAATTGCATACCAGTCATGTTTGCAGAAATATTTTTTCATTGGTAATGTCCTGCATTTTATAATCCTGTTTTGGAGAATTATAGAAAAATGTTCAAACTCTTGTTTTCAGATTCTATTCTGCCAGCTCAGAAGACAGACTGAGAGTACAGGCAATAGCATAATTGCGCTTCAACAAAAGCACACAAATAGATAATAAAGCATGACATTCTTGTATTCAGAACTTACTAGGTTTCACAGCAGAGCCATTTTGTTCCCCATGGAAACAAACTGCATAAATAAATGGATTTTTTTTAACACATTGTCTTTAACTTTCTAGTCAGAGAGAACGCAATGCAGTGGACTAGTTCTCGTTGGCATAGTGATAAAGGAATTCATGATGGATTATTTTATGAAAGTTTTTTTTAAATAAAAAAACCATTGAGTGTCAAGCCTCTAATTAATGTTTACAGTTAAGAATGTAAAAGAAATCTGTTCTTTCTCATAGCTGCTAAAATATGAATAGGTCTTTTTTCCATCCTTGGAGATGCATACTTAATATATGTATACAAGCAACTTAATGTATGCATGATGAATTAAACTGAGGAACACTGACATCTAAATGCATTAGAACTGTGCTGAGCTGAAATAATAATTATGACCAGCAGCACAATATAAATATTTAAAGATACTGTACCTATTCAGTAGCTGCAGAGGCACCAGTCTGAATTTATCAAAAATCAATTCTGAATACCTCCAGCAAAATAACAGAATCTGGAAGGGAAACATCTTTGAATCATTAATATGGAAGAAAATGTAATCCTGTATGATAAGCATGCTCCTAGATGCCTGCACAAACAGGGTTCCCACATTGAGGCTTTTACATAAACAAGAAGGGTATAAATATCAGGAAGTGCAGTTGAGCTAAGATCGACCCAAATTTTTCCACTTTATTTCCCAAATTATACTGTAACTTATTGACTAGGACATGGAGACAAAAGAACGACACACATATGGGATAGATTTCAGCATCAGGCTGAAATGTTAGTAATTTAGCACCAGAGTGGGGGCCATGTACCCTCCCTCCTCTCTCACAGACCAGACCTTTAAATGGGTCTAGTGTGGGGGTACTTCCTACTATACGAACAATAACTTAGTGAACAGAACAGGAGTACTTGTGGCACCTTAGAGACTAACAAATTTATTAGAGCATAAGCTTTCGTGAGCTACAGCCCACTTCATCAGATGCATAGAATGGAACATATAGTAAGATATATATATCTCTCTGCAGGCCCTACGCTACCAGCACTCTCAGCTATCTTTGAGACACCACTGACTTCCTGAGGAAACTACAATCCATTGGTGATCTTCCAGAAAACACCCTCCTGGCCACTATGGATGTAGAAGCCCTCTACACCAACATTCCACACAAAGATGGACTACAAGCTATCAGGAACAGTATCCCCGATAATGTCATGGCAAATGTGGTGGCTGATCTTTGTGACTTTGTCCTCATCCACAACTATTTCACTTTTGGGAACAATATATACCTTCAAGTCAGTGGCACTGCTATGGGTACCCGCATGGCCCCACAGAATGCTAACATTTTTATGGCTGACTTAGAACAATGCTTCCTCAGCTCTCGTCCCCTAATGCCCCTACTCTACTTGCACTACATTGATGACATCTTCATCATCTGGACCCATGGAAAAGAAGCCATTGAGGAATTCCACCATGATTTCAACAATTTCTATCCCACCATCAGCCTCAGCCTAGACCAATCCACACAAGCGGTCCACTTCCTGGACACAACTGTGCTAATAAGCGATGGTCACATAAATACCACCCTATACCCAAAACCTTCTGACCGCTATACTTACCTACATGCCTCCAGCTTCCATCCAGGACACACCACACGATCCATTGTCTACAGCCAAGCTCTAAGATACAACTGCATTTGCTCCAATCCCTCAGACAAAGACAGACACCTACAAGATCTCTATCAAGCATTCTTAAAGCTACAGTACCCACCTCCTGAAGTGAAAAAACAGATTGACAGAGCCAAAAGAGTACCCAGAAGTCCCCTACTACAGGACAGGCCCAACAAAGAAAATAACAGAACGCCACTAGCTGCCACCTTCAGCCCCCAACTAAAACCTCTCCAGCGCATTATCAAAGATTTACAACCTATCCTGAAAAATGATCCCTCACTCTCACAGATCTTGGGAGACAGACCAGTCCTCGCTTACAGACAGCCCCCCAACCTGAAGCAAATACTCTCCAGCAACCACACACCACACAACAAAAACACTAACCCAGGAACCTATCCTTGCAACAAAGCCCAATGCCAACTCTGTCCACATATTTATTCAAGTGACACCATCATAGGACCTAATCACATTAGCCACGCCATCAGGGGCTCGTTCACCTGCACATCTACCAATGTGATATATGCCATTGGCCAAACCGGACAGTCTCTACACAAAAGAATAAATGGATACAAATCTGACATCAGGAATCAGAACATTTAAAAACTGGTAGGGGAACATTTCAACCTCTCTGGCCACTCAGTAAAAGATTTAAGGGTGGCAATTTTGCAACAGAAAACCTTCAAAAACAGACTCCAACGAGAAACTGCTGAGCTTGAATTAATATGCAAACTAGATACCATTAACTTGGGTTTGAATAGAGACTGGGAGTGGCTGGGTCATTACACACATTGAATCTATTTCCTTAAGTTAAGTATCCTCACACCTTCTTGTCAACTGTCTAAATCAGCCCTCTTGATTATCACTACAAAAGTTTTTTTCTCCTGCCTATAATAGCTCATCTTAACTAATTAGCCTCTCACAGTTTGTATGGTAACTTCCAACTTATCTGTATTATATATATATATCTTTCTATATGTTCCATTCTATGCATCCGATGAAGTGGGCTGTAGCCCATGAAAGCTTATGCTCAAATAAATTGGTTAGTCTCTAAGATGCCACAAGTACTCCTGTTCTTTTTGCGGATACAGACTAACACAGCTGCTACTCTGAAACCAATAACTTAGTGTAGACCCTTTGCAGCCTATCCCCTAGGACTCTACTTACTTCTGAATCTCCTGTACAGAGGAGAGGATAGCGGTTTCCAAAGGGGGGACTTCAGTCCACAAAGACTCCAGCTCTCCCCTTCTCCTATAGGGAGAAGGTTGACCAGTAAAATCCAGGGTCTAATTTATCTCTGGGAGCTGGCCTTTTCAGCATTGATCTGATCTAGACAGTGTCTGAAAGTTGTGTTAAGATGAACAGTATTTTCCCAGTAACCTTTTCAAATCCTTTTGCTTTCAATGCAACTATGCATCCGTGATGCTGAAAGAAAGGCAAAAACCCCTACCAAATCTTTGTTGATGTGGTCCAATGGGAAAAATTACTTCCTGATCCCAAAATAATTTGATGATCAGATCTGCAACATAACAAAAACACAGCTTCCATGTTACAACTTAGGGGAGGGTGTGTATGAGAGAAAAAAACCCAAAGGCAAAAGCCAATCAGCTAACCCAGTCTCCTGTTCCCAGCCAATTGAAAGGCAGCTGATCTGAGGTGGGGGCAGCCCCTTTCTTGTTAGGCATGTACACTCACATTCCTCCTTCCAGATGCTGCACTATAGCCCCTGTGGTCCCTTCAAAGTCCCCTCCTCCCATTTGACTGCAGGGGAGAGGGCAGTTTCTATACATTATTTGAGGTAGAACTTGCACTGCATGTATTGTGGTCCTCCTCAGGCTGTTCCAGCTTTGCCATTTAAGAACTAGCTGCGAAGAAAGTTTTTATTGAGTACTTCCTTTCTTGCACAGATGGAGTCTGTACATTTCTTGTACATTGCTGGAGTCAAGCAGCATAATTTTTCTGTAGAATATATAGTGTATGACAATTTGCCAGGAAAAAAAGTATTCATGTATGGTGGTATAAGATAAGAATTCATAAAGAAAAATACATGGCTATCTTGACCATTAACAGAGGGCAAACCATCCAATTTAATGAGTAACTGCAATGGCATTTATGTTTAGAGTACACTTTACCACACATCACTTTCTGCCTTGTTTCCTCTGAGTTCTTGTGCCAAGAAAAGCAATTTTGTTTCATGACTCCATTGAAATGACTGATTTCTACAGAATGCCCATCATTGCAGTCCCTTGCTCAGGCAAAACTCCCATTGAAATAACTGGGATTATGTTGAAGCTGATGGGAGTTTGTATCTGTGGATTGCAAGGTTGAGTCCAGAATCCCCATTTTAAGGAGATGTCTAAAGCCAAATCAAAAGATAATGACTGAATGCTTAGGTTACCCGGAAGGCCACCATGTTACGTGATGAGATTCCAAATGTTCTCAACTTCAATAGTAGCAAGGTCACTCTGCACCTTTCAGATGGGTCGCAGTACATCATAGGACTGATGCTAAGAACTAACAAGAATTCCAACAAGAAATAACTAAGCAAGTAATGTGTGCTAATTAGTTGCAATTTTAAAAAGGGTGTTAATGAATAATTTCTGACACTTTAAGTTTAGATTCTTGGTCTGTTTTAACTAGTAGAAATCGCTGCTTATTTTCCTTTGTTGCTGGGTGCTCATTGTGCAGAATCAATACTGCAAGCATTAGTGAAGAAGGGAAAGAGATTATTATCTTTTCCTCCTGCCTGATAGAAGTAATTATCTCTTCTTCCTTAGTTTATAAATTAAAATCCCTGTAATAAAATTTCTGAATAAAATACTGGTAATCACATTCTTTAAAGTATGAATATACAATAATATTTTAATTCACTTCTGGATTTCCACTGCTTAAATTGCAATTTAATGTTTATAAAGCAAATCAAAATGAAGTACAGATATATTAAGCCAAAGTCATATTCAAGTAAGAGACACAAGTATTATCTTTGGCACCACCCTGTAACCCTGCCTTCCCACTTAAGTCTGGAAGAGAGCTTTTGTGCTGCATCTCTTAAAAGTGCAGCACAGAGTGGACAGTCCAATAAAAGCAGTGGGCTTTAAGGCAACTTTCTGCCTTCCTAATCCTAGGCTTCTATGTGGCCTGGATACTCCTGGCACAATTTAAATCTCCAGGGTTGTGTTTATGGCAGCTGGGCATGATTTGCTTTGGGGCAAGAGGCAGTTGTCTCCCCAGACCTTGGTTTGCCTCCTGCTGACTTTTCATAGGTATATGTGCTCCATTAGGTCTTCCTTTCCTACACCTGCCCCTCCCCCCGACTTTGGATGTGATCATTAGGAAGCAAACTTTGCACCCACCTCCAGATGTTTCTGAAATTATATGCCTGCTCTCTAAACTGCCTTATCAGATGCAACACTGCCCAGAAACTCTGTAGTACTGTGTGCTGCAGCCTATCCTCCAACACCACCCTGCTGCCACTAGCCCCACTGAGCACTTTCCCCATGCTGGGGCTTATGTGGGGGTTTTGAAGGAGAGTGCTATAGCTGTCCTCCGTATTACCTGCTCTGGGACAATCCACAGCCAGCTGAATATGATGTTTTACATTGGCCCCTTTACACTTGTCTGCCTCTTTTATCCAGCATCAAGGAGGCAGGGCTGGTGATGCCCTTGGTGCATAAGGGCTACAGGATCAGGCCCCAAGTCACCTGGGCCATCTGTCAGCTAAGACAGGATTGTTTCCTAAAGTGTTTCTTTTAGTATTTTTTTCAGCCTTAGGGTCAATGCTCTGAATGATCAGGCTTCCACTTCTTCTAAATTCTGTCTCTCAAGATATTCCTCCAAAGCTATAAATCAGGGTTTCTTCCTTTCAAATCAACATTTTTTACTTTTAGTGCCACAACTGATCCCAAACAATTAAAAAAATTAACTCATTTATCAAAAATTGATGTTAAAATAGGGCTTAAGAGAAAAAATTATCTTTAAAGAGCTAAAAAAGGTACCGAATGCTTTAACACAGTTGACAAATCCATAATCAGGAAATATAATATATAAAATATCCACTTGCCAGTAGTGAAGGCTTAAAATAAAAAATTAACATTCCAAAGTAGCCAGCTTTCTTCTTCACTTTGCAAATGTTTACATGCGGGGAAAGGTTTAATCTAATTTTTCCCATTGACTCCAGTTAAGACAGCCAGGTGTAAGTTTAGACATAAATTTATCTTAATGGTGGTAGAAACTTACAATACTTTTGAAAGCTAAATGTATGTAAAAGAAAACTCCTTCAAAGCAACTCAGCCCACTAGTGTAAGGTGATCTGAGTTTTAATGCATTTCAGTAACTACAAAGGTACAAAACTGAGTTTCAGTAAAGCAATCTTTGCAGCATATTTACTGTAGTGATAATCCAATACCTTCCCAAACTGAATAATGCATTGAAGGGAATTCTCCTGCTGTCTGTTAATTGTCAGAAATGTCTAATTGCTTGGAAATCAAATACCTACTGCTGCAGAAGAAGCTTCAAGAAATACTATAGATAATTAAGGTTATACACAAATACCAAATCCATCAAGACAGTAAACATGCTTTAGCAACAGCCCTGAGTACATTTTTTTTTCAATTGCAAAATGTAAATAGGTTTAGAAAACAGCTTACTGGTGGGATGATGGATAGGATGCCCATAACAGTTTAATTAACTCCAGTTTCCTACATGTTAAAGGTTGCTCCAGTCCACTGGCTCATGTAACAAACCCTCTCAGGATTTCATTAGCTGTTGCTTGAGATGAAACATGGTATACCTTCTTAGGGGATTACATTTTGCCCTGGCCTTCTGCTGAACTAAAGGCCTTATCAAAATACAATCTCCTGTTCTCTTTACAACTATCCAGACACTTTAAAATCTCGAGAGTAGGTTTTGTTTTATTTATTTATTTATTTAATTTTTAACTTTCTATTATCAAGCTGAAAAAAAAATCAGAAGCATAAGTACTTCTTAAATTCTTGGCCTTTCAACTACAAAGGTTTGTTAGGGTGACCAGACAGCAAGTGTGAAAAATCGGGACAGGGGGTGGCGGGTAATTGGAACCTATATAAGAAAAAGACCCAAAAATCGGGACTGTCCCTATAATATCGGGACATCTGGTCACTCTAAGGTTTGTAAATGATTGATTTTCATGCTAATAATAAAAGCATTTTCACTATGTGGGCCAAATTTCTGCATTTCAATACTCCATGCAACCTCACTGGATAAAAATTGGCTCAGAATTTAGCGCATTACCTTCACTCCCTCTTTTAAACTCTCCAGCAATTCAGACTGTGATATAGACAACATGAGAGAAACCTTGCTGGCTTCAACCTGAAGTAAGTGATTGTAAGAGAATCCACACATAGGCTACAATAAAAATATTTTTTCTGTCATTAGAGTGAGAAGTCTTTATTTATATCCCTTCACCTAATCAATTGATAAAGGATTTTCTTCATGTTCTATCTGCAATGACAAATTCTTTCATTCAAAACGGTAGGTGAAAATGAAGCTGAGAGGGGCTTTTCTATATGTTTTTTAAAAGGCAGAAAACAAATATAATAAAATCAGCCTAGATTCATTTGGGCTTCAGATGATTTAGCTTTATCATTAGCAAATAAAAATGTTATTTATCTTTTAACCTCACCAGAGTAGCTTGATGTTTAATTTAGAAAACTTAAAAAAAACCTCTAGCTACTTCAGACAGATTATTCTCGCAATATTCCTAGAATGCTATTATACAGGAAAACATCATATATAATCTCAATTAATAAAGATTTATTTACACAGCTACTTAAAGAAGCAGGCTATTATAATGCTCATTAACACCATTTTCTAATGTTCCCATGGGAAAGGTTATCAAGTTGTCTATTAAGGACTTGCTTCCTTTACATTAGTAATCGCTGACCTACCCTGTGCAGAGGCTATTATGAGCAACTGTGTTTTGATTCTGTCATGGCATCGTTTTGTTACAAGATGAAATGACAAGTGTATTTTATGTGCTTTGGCCATGGCTTTCAGAAACTCCAACCACTTTTTAAAACTACTCTCTTAAGCTGCTTCCTAGTGTCTCCAGACTTAGTCAGACATGCATGACTATCCTTATAAACAATGATTTCGAGGAAGAAATTTAACACTCTAGATTTGCTGCTTCCATTTGTCAATAATTTTGTACTTTCCTTGCCCTCTGCTATGTTATCAGTCATCTATGTTCCATGGGAAATGCTGCAGGCTTGAGGTTAAATTAAGGTTCTATCTCTAGTGATTGTCTTTAGCAAACTCAGTAGGTTACCAAACAAACCTTATCTGCATTGGATGCAGCCATAAATGGGGACAACAGGGACAGCTTTCTTCCCCATTGACATAAATGCTAAGATTAATACAGAATAGTGCTGGAAAGGCAAAAAAACAAACAAAAAACCTAGTTTAAATACATTGCATATATATTAACCTATTAATCAGAACAGTGCTCTGATGTGGAGATAGGCTTGGGATAAAAATTCCCAACCCTTGGAGAAAAATAAAAAATGGACTCAGAAAGGAACATTATTATTGCATCTCTCACCTTCATATCTGGCTTTGTTTTTTTAATTTAGCTTCTTTGTGTAGTACACTTTGGCCACCATGAACAAACTTTTTGCCTGTACTTTGGAGAAACTCCCTGATTCAAAGGGAACCTTGTTTAGGGGCTCATCAAATAAAAGCAACTGTAGCATACAAAATAAACACGATTCACTCCACTGCTATGGGGAAGTAGGGTAGAAAATTAGGCCATGGGCTATTTGTAGATATGGGGCCAGATCCTTAGCTAGTGTAAGCCTGCATAGCTCCACTGATGTCAATGGAGCTATTTGGCCTTGGCTGAGCATCTGGCCTTGGCTGAAGTGGCAGATACCATTGTGAAACATGGGTGAATGAATAGATTAGGCCAGTGGTTCTCAAACTTTTGTACTGGTGACCCCTTTCACACATCAAGCCTCTGAGTGAGACCCCCTCTTATAAATTAAAAACACTTTTTAATATATTTAACACCATTGTAAATGCTGGATGCAAAGCAAGGTTTGGAGGGGAGGCTGACAGCTTGCGGACCCCCCCCCCCCGCGCATGTAATAACCTCATGACACCCTGAGGGGTCCTGACCCCCAGTTTGAGAACCCCTCGAGTAGGCTCTCTCTGAAGTGAGCCCTACTAGTGAACCTCTGTATGTGATCTTTAAGTCAGGGTCCAATAGTGTACACTTTAGGAACATTGCTCTCTAGACCCACTTAAAAAGCTCCCACAAAGACCTACTATGCACCAGGGTGAGGTTGGTACCTTCTCAGAGGCAGGAGGGCTACCTGGGCAATTTGTGGAACAAGGGCTACATTAGCAGGGACAGCCACATGGGACTCTGTCACATTCTGGGGTGCAATCCGGACTAGTGAGGGTTTGTGTCACCTCCTGCCTTGTATCCCTGGCTGCCTTAAATGTTCTGCTGCTGTGGCTTACAGCCTGGACACTAAAAGCCAGAAGACAAAGATGCACTGAGTGTTTGTGATTAGCTGTTCTGACTCAGCAACTTATTCAAGCAGCCTGCTTGTATACCAGAGTGTAGCTGGGGAGTAACACCACCTCTGGTTACACCAGGCAAAAATTACCTCAACCTCCCCCCCTCATCCTGAATTCCAAAACCATGCGTTCTGTAATGTCCTGTCCTCTGCTAGACCATTCAAAAGGAACAATATGGTTTGTTTGCTCCTCTAAGGAGACAAAATGCACAGCTTATCACTTGAACTCAGACACAGCACTGGCTTGGTTTAGATTAAAAGTAAAACAAGTTTAACATAAGGAAATGGGATTTGAAATGTATTGAAGTATAAAGGATAGGGTTAGAAAGGATGACAAGCAAATAAATGAAAAAAACTTTCTAGAGGCTAAGACTTAACAAAACAAGCTACAGCCTTTATTTAATGTAGTGTCCTTACCAATCTAACTTCCAGCAAGATGGCTTACCACACTTCTAGTCAGGATCTCCAACAAAATTGAAAGTGCTCAGTGCCTTTTTCTTCTTAGGTGAAAGATAACTTGGGGTTCTTTGCTCCTCTTTTATAGTCCAGGGAACCTTTGACATGGATTCTTCTGAAGGTTTACCTTCTCTACCCACCCCCAACTGAAGTTCAGTTAATTCAAGCTGTGATGAAGGGGAGTTGGAGTTTTCCGGTGAAGGAAGTATGCTACTTTGTCCCCTTGTTGGTATTTGCTAAAATGCAAATTAATCTGTTTCCTGCAATCTCCTCCCATTGTTGGCTTGATGGTTCTGTTTACCTTTTGTAAATTTTGTAAATTGCATTCCCATTGTCCCAATATACCTTGGAAATACCCTCAAGATGGCAGAACCACATTCCTTTGTCAAGGGTGGGGTAACTTCAGTCCTGCCTGTTAGACACACTATAAAACATAAAATTCCAAATATGTTTGTAGTTTTGAATTTGTCCTCCATACCTTTACCATGCAATCTTAATGATCAATATATTATTAGCTTTCTATTGATATCTTACATGACACCTTTTAGATACAAGTTATGACATTAGTAAGTTGGTGTACATTGAACTAGTCAGGCCAGTTGAAACTCCCTACCAGATTATAGTGAGCCTCTTGCATTGAGTTGCTGTTAGGGTCAGTCTGAATGGGCTGTTATGCTGCTGGGCTACTCTTAGTCATTTCTCCAGGTGTGGATGATGCTGTGGCTGCGCTCTTCTCATTCTACACCATTCCTCCAGGCTCCACTGTTTTTGTGTAGGCAGGCTCCTTGTTTTCTGCTGTTCCTCTGCTGTCTCTGAAAAAAAGTGAGAAAGGAATTGTGAACATGGTATTTCTTTGTCTTAATGAACCTCTTTGGAGCAGGGTTAGGTTTTCTACTGTAAACATGTGGTGGGGATTTTTTGTACTCATCTCCACAGCAAGGTGTTTTGAGTTAAAGCTGTTTGAAATAATCTTTAGTATTGGAGATGGGCCCTGGGGAAAAACAAGTCATCTTTCAGGAACTGAATTTCACATTTTATATAGAGAACCAAAAAACAGGTTTAAAATCCAGATCCAAATCCAGACTTTCCCATGATTGAACAGTAAACTCAGATCCTAATCTGCAACTGGGTTTTGGTTCAGTCTCATCTCTATTTACAGTACCAATAAATAGGGCTCCATGGCTGTGACGGAGGTCACGGAAGTCATGAATTCTGTGACTTTCCATGACCTCCGTTACTTCTGTAGTGACCAGTGCTCAAGTGGCCCCATGGACAGCCACACCAGCTGTTGCTCTGGAGGCCCCTGGGCAGTTGCCCGGAGCTGCTGTGGTCCCCGGGTGGCCAGTCGGAGCAGCTGTGGTCCGTGGCCCTGGGCAGCAGTCCCCGGGTGCCATTGCCCCTGGGAGCACCACCCCCTGGAAATTCCCCCCAGCAATGACCCCTCCAGAAACCCCTCCAGAAACCCCAACAGCAGCCCCCCAGTGCCCGCTCTCCAAGATTTAATCACAGGTATTTTTAGGAAAAGTCATGGACAGATCACGGGCTGTGAATTTTTGTTTATTGCCCATGACTTGTCCATGACTTTTACTAAAAGTATCTGTGACTAAATTGTAGCCTTACCAATAAATAAAAAACCCAAAGCTGTTGTTTAAGTAGAAACTTTTTTATTTGAGATGTTTCACCAGTGAAGGAACTTTTTACTTTCCCTGAGCATTCTTCACCTGAAATACTCACTACTGCATATCATTTTTAGGCACATGTTTACCTTGGTTTTTAACCTGATGTTTTTAGGACATTTGAATGAGTCCAACTTTACAAGGAATTTTCTTAAAAAGCGAGGAGTGATTGTAGATGCACACCCCTCCCCGAGTAGTTTTGCAGAAATACTTAATAGGGATTTTTTGTAGGGTCCATTACAGTGAAACTTGAAGAGTTACTTGATCTTTCTGCCTTATACCCTTATGTGCCTCCTCTTCATATCAGCTACACCCATTTTTTGCATACCAACCTAAATTAACTGGCAATCACTTAACCGCATTTTTTCACTACCTTACACCTGCCATGTAACTTTATACCATCTATAATAGCCAACACTGATTTGTCAAGTACAAGTCATGCCAAACTAACCTAATTTCCTCTTTGATGGGTTACTGATCTAGTGGATGAGGGTGGGGAGTAGCAGTAGATGTGATATCTTATTTTAGTAAGGCTTTGACACAATCCCACATGACATTCTCATAAGCAAACTAGACAAATATGGTCTAGATGAAATTATTGTAAGGTGGGTGTCATAACTGGGACATGGGCAGTCAGACCTAGTGGTCAGATGAAGAGTTGGGAGTGAGATCCCAGGAGGTCAGAGTGTAAGACAGGCCAGTGACCAGACCAAGAATCAGGCATCAGGAAGCAGGCAGGGTCAGGTGACCAGGAGATCAGGGTCAGGTGCCAAATTACAGACAGCAGTCAAACAGCAAAGTCAACAAACCAGGGTTGGAAGCCAGAGCCTAGGGTCTATCATGAGAAGAGACAGATAGGCAGTCTGTGTTGTTGCTCAGACAGCTCCCCTTCATGGCTTCCTGGTTTAAGTACTGGTATTGGCCAATCAGTGCATTGTGAGGGGCTGCCGCTCAGGTCCTGCTGGGTGGTGCATCCTGCTGAGCCCAGCCTCATAGGGTTCCCCTGTGGGAGCATGCTCTAAGCCTCCTGTGACAAAGCAGAGGTGTCAGTGGCCCAGAACCTCTATGGTCCCAGGTTCTAGTGCTGCAAGTTCTTAAAGTAGGTGTAAAACTAGTTGAAAGACCTTACTCAAAGAGCAGTTATAAATGGTTGGCTGTCAGACTGGGAGGGAATATCTAGTGGGGTACCACAGGGGTCAGTACTATTTAGTGTTTTAATTAATGACTTGGGTACCAGAGTGGAGAGTATACTTATAAAAATTTGTGGATGACACAAAGCTGGGAGGGATTTCAAGCACTTTGAAGGACAGGATTAGTATTCAAAACTACCTTGAGAAATTGGAGAATTAGTCTAAAATAAGCAAAATGAAATTCAATAAAGACAAGTCCAAAGTATTAGACTTAGGAAGGAAAAATGAAATGTACAACTACAAAATGGGGAATAACTAGCTAGGCAGTCATACTGCTGAAAAGGATCTAGGCATTGTAGTGGATCACAGATTGAAAATAAGATAGCAATGTGATGCTGTTGCCAAAAGGGCTAATATAATTCTGGGATGTATTTACAGGAATGTCATATATAAGACGTGGGAGGTAATTTTTCTGTTCTACTTGGCACTGGAGTAGTGTATCCAGTTCTTGGCGCTGCAGTTTAAGAAACATATGGACAAACTGGAGAGGGTCCAGAGGAGAGCCACAAAAATGATAAAAGCATTAGAGAACCTGACCTGTGAGGAAAGGATAAAAAACCGGAAGGATAAAAAAAACCAACATAAGACTGATGGGGAACCTGAAAACAGTCTTTAAATATGTTAGGGGCTGTTATAAAGAGTATGATGATTAATTGTTGTCCATGTTCACTGAAGATAGGACAAGAAGCAATGAGCTTAATCTGCAATGAGAGAGAGTTAGATTAGATATTAGGGGGGAAAATTAACTATAAGGATAGTGAAACACTGGAAAAAAAGCTTCCAAGGGAGGTTGTAGAATCCCTTTCCTTGGAGGGAAGAAGAGGTTAGACAGACACAGGTCACGTTTACTTGGTCCTGCCTCAGAGTTGGGACTGGGAGTTGAGGTCCCTTCCAACCCTGAATTTCTATGATTCTATGAATCCTATACCAGAGAACTAACAACAATACATTTCTTCTAAGATCAAACAGTGCTCACATGCTAAGAAAAAGAATTTGTAAGACTATGTGTAACAGTTGTCATCTGGTGACTGCTGCTATAATGATATATTAAGTCCTATGTGATTTAACTGATGTGATCCATCTCTGTCAACCAAGCTGCAAAACTCGAAGATGCATGATGAAATAATGCAGCAATATTCTCTCAGCCTTTACTTCACGAGGTGCACGGACTTTTGGAACTCATTGCCAGGGGATGTGGTGAAGGCTGAAACTATAAATGAGTTCAAAAAAGAATTAGATAAATTCATGGAGAATAGGTCCATGGGCTATTAGCCAAGATGGTCAGGGATTAAACTCTATGGTCTGGTTGTCCTTAAGCCTCTGACTGCCAGATGCTGGGGCTGAATGATAATGGATGGATCATGCAATAGTTGTCCTGTTCTATTCATTACATGAAAATCTTAATTTTTATTTAGATTAGTCTTGCAAAACCATCATGAAAATGTAGTAGCCAATAAACAGATTCTACTCATCCTCCCTTTACTATGGTTTCTGATATTGGAAAAAAAACGAATATTTCATGTTTGTCAAAAAAAAATCATACAGTGGGTGGGTAGAATTTTGCCAGGCTGCTTTGCAAATAATAACATATGGCCAGTAGTGACCTAATTAAGTTCATTTGTCATTACATTATGAACTAGTATTTTTTTTCTCAGGAGAAATAAGAATTGGGTTGTATATTGGGAACTTTGGAGAAGAGCATTGATTCACAATGTACCCATGATGAGTATTTAACTTAATTGTGCTACTGTACAAAAATATGAAATGTCAAATCTTAACAAAGCTATGATTATGAATTAATATGAATAGACATTGTAAGGTTATTTCCAAGTCACCTCACACATTCAGAAAGGAAAGGTCAACAAGTCACAATCATTAGTGTCTCCCTTGTGTCATATTTGCATTTTTCAGCTATGAATGGTTTGCTAATTCCATATAAGTTTGCAATTTCAAAGCAACCATTAACTGAATAATTTCTGTCCCTAAAGAAACTGAGACTATTGCATTCTCTTAGGGATTTTGGTGAAATAGAAATGACCTCCATGTTGTGAGATGCTTAATATAGCAGCCAATTTCAATCTACAAGTCATTAGTATCAGAATGGTCTTAATTTACGCATTTTGTAAGTAGTGTTATCAATAGATGAGCAATATGCAGACTGACATCCTGGGCTGTTTACCAAATACCAGGGCAGAAACATTTCCTATTAGAGATTGTTTAACTGAGTTAAAAGATGGAAGTGTCCCCTAGATTTGGACAGTTGCAGTTTCACTGTAGTTTGTAGCTATATTGAAAAATATTTTAAAAAGGCATTTTGGAACTATTACCAAACAAGTTTGGAGTCAATAAATGCTAAGTAGATGATTCTCTGTCTTCAGAGTAAAGTGGAATTGTTGTTTGAAGAAGTTGACTGCTTTGATAAGCATATGTGTGGGCAATTGTGTGGGCAATTCCTAAGTTCTAATATTTTTGAGATACTGGTAACTTTTTTAAAAATTCACCATTATTAAATGAAAGGCCTGAATCTGTTGGTTCTCCATGCACATAGCTCTCTTTGACCTCAGTGGAACTGGAGGGGCACCAGGGTTGGACACTAGGACTGCATTGCAAAGATAGTTTATAATTATAATGAGGATCCTCACCTTTTTACATTTGCTAGAGAACATTGTCTCTCTAACATATTTTTGTCATAGGCATATTTGTGTCTAACAAAGATGTTACCCCTATAATCTCTTGGTTTCCGTATTTATGTGCTGGGACAAAAAAGGAATGAGATAATGGGCCTGATCTTGTATGGTCCATAGCTCCTTTGACAAGGTAAATGCTCTCAACAGCTATGGAAGTCAATGGGAGGTGAAGGTGCCCACTACTTGCGTGGGAATATTCTCAGCGGTATACTCATAGCTAAGAACTATTTTAATATACTATCAATCTGAGTTATGAGTTTTCTGTTTAGAAGTGAAAGTAAAACTGAGTGTTCTAGAATGAATCTGAATGAATAGAGAACTCTAAAAAAGAAAAGGAGTACTTGTGGCACCTTAGAGACTAACAGGCGCTCTGAATAGGATAGGAGACACCATGAAGCAGCCATTAACATCTTGTAAATGGGACAATGAGAAGTACAGAGATATATGATACCGAGATTCTTTTCATTCTGGTGGAGCAAAATCCAGATCAGTTCTTCAAATACATTTTTCTGTATAATGTGTTCTTTTCCCTCCCTTCCTGTTTCCCAAGTGCTAAATATACTAATTAGCACAGCCAATCATTTTTTAATTCAGTGTTGTCTCCTGTGTATGCTGTTATGCATATGTCAGGTTAATTCATGTCACAGGACATAATGTAACCTGATGCAATCAAATATATTTTAAAAAGCCTGACTTTTTAATTATTTTATGTAGGCAATTCTCATATGTTTGCTACTGGTACTACACCTTTTATTTTTAGGTTTTTAATAACTACACTCTTACACACCTTTAATTTGTTTGCAGTTGTAGGTGTGTGTGTCTTCAGATGACTCCTACACTTTGAAGTCTTAAAAATGAAAATACAGGCTTCAGATTTTTATGTTAATTGCTTTCCAGCTCATGTTAACAGCTTACAAGTAAATTGCTTTGAGGGCCAATAATGACAACATGTAAATATTAAAAAAAAAGTACTTGAAATTAGATCTAAAATATAGTCAATAACATAGAAATTAAATTGTCAGAGCATTTTTCATTTTAAAAACATTCATCTATATGTGTTGATGTTTTATTTAATTTAAATCTCAATTTACAGTCTGCAAAGCATATTAAATGTGTCCCTCTGTAGAGGAAAAAGCAGTTTTAACTGAACATAAGTTTACTTCTCTTTTTTGCCTTCAGGCTGTTTTCTTTGTTTTCCCTCAAAAACACACTTTAACAATGCTTTCTTTAACTACTCAACATTTCTGTTTGAAAATATCTGATAAAATTTTGTGGAAGATTGTATGAGCCTATATATGTATTTAGTTAATACCTTCATCATATTAGTAAGAGTCCAATTTTGGGGGATTAGATGGCTCAGGCAATTGAAAACTGGTAATAAAGCCTTTCATCTGTGACTCAGTGGTTCTAGAAAAAACTATTTCCATTACTGAACTTCTGGAAATGATTTGAACTTAATCCAGTTCATTGTCAGTAGCGGTCCATATCATCAGAACCATGCTGGTTGGCAATCTCGATAACGGACAGAATGGGCTTAGAAATTGAGATATGCTTTTACCCACAGAGAACAGGAATCTCATGGGCATAGCAGTGTTGGGAAGCCTACATTGTTGAGGCCTCTGGTGTATTACAGCTGGTCAGCACAGCTGATTCAGTAATGGGAAAATGAATATATTTGCTAACAAATATCTTGAGTTTGATTTGCTTCTGTCTAAGGGGCGTTATACTATTCATTATTTGCAAATATTTGTAAGGCTGCTGCTATTTGTGACAATGTATACACATCCCTAAGTTTCACAAATTTTCTACCAAATTTTGTAAGGTGCATGATTAGCTATTCTCCATTAGTTATTTGCCGTTGTCCTCTGAAAAGGCTGGCATCCAGTGAGGGAGCAGGAAACATGCCATATGACCAATCACTGATGAAAAACCCATAGAAAAGTATTAATCTAAACTATATATTATTCATAACTATACCATTTTTTGGTTCTTTACAGACATACATTTCATCCTGTGTGGATTGTTCTAATTAATGCAAAAGGGATTTACATGAGTAGTTGTGGAAAATATTCTGTTTCCCTTAGTCTCACTTATTTAAAAGTTTGTCCTTGAATTTTTCCAAATGGCAATTTTATATGCTGTTCCTAGATTTATTTTTTCCCAGGGACTGTCATATACTGTATATACTGCACAATTATGACAGAATCTTGCATATTTCTACTGCCACAGTGTATAGACCACTACTGATGCAGGACCAATTACTATACAAATGCAGTATATAACTAACAGAAATGTAAACATGGATAAGTATGACCTGTTGTTTCACTGGAGAAGTACCCACTACCCAGTCCTGCGTACCAAAATTGAGAGAGAAGTTTTAAGTTTGTATTCCCATTTTGTTCTGCTTGTGCATGGTTAAATAAAATGTGAGTATATTATCTCTCAAACCATTTGAAAATCATGAAAGCATCTAACAAACCCTATGGCATACCAGCAAATATTCAAATATAAGATATCATGGCTCAGTACACATATTAAATACCTCAGCTATGGTATAAAGCCCACGCCTATGAACTATTTGCTGGAGCTCCATAGGGTTTGTTAGATGATTCATTAACTGAATATTATTTATATCTGCCTTAACTTGTAAACACTATGTACTTTATGGGTCAAATACAGTATAAGCATAGCAATTTCAAAGGTACTGCACTAGTCTATACCATAACTGAATTTTTGGCACTATAACTTTTGTTAATGAAAAACTGATTTCCAACAATTGAAAAATTTTGTAGAATATTTTTGATTGTTGAAATGTTTCCATTTTTGACAAACAATTCAAACCGAAACATTTTTTTCATTTGAAAAGGAGGGGTGTGTCAAAAAACTGAAAAAAATAAAGCTGGAGAAGGGAGGAAAACATTTAAAAGGGAGAGAAAATGGAGAAAAAACACAGTTTTTCATTGAAAAATAGATCAAATGAAAATATTTAATGAAATAAAAATGTTAATCTTTTCTTAAATTTTTCATGTAATGAAATTTGATTTTTCAACCAGTCCTACTCTGCACTTCTCTACCTCTTCTTGCCTTCCTGCTCTGCCTTTAGACAGGGGAGTGAGATGGATGCAGAACAGAAAAATGCTCCCTATTGTGCCTCCATAAGTGATCACATCTATCTTCATGGGACACCTTGACAGCTGAGGCCAGCCTAAGGTGCTTGAGCTGATAGCCCACTGGTATAAATGTAAAGGGGCTGCAGGCAGAGGATTTCACTGAATGGGCACTTGACTTTGGAACCTGTTTCCCACCTTGATCAATGGAGCCTGAGGGCTTGTCTACACATGAAAATTAATCTGGAATAAGAGATGGTTTGAATTTAAAGCGAATTATCTATTCCTGATTACATCCATGGGTAGATGTGCTTATTTCAGAATTAGAGCATGTGCACAACGCATTTATAAGGAATAGCTATTCTGAAATAATGACAGGTTTCAGAGTAGCCGCCGTGTTAGTCTGTATCCATAAAAAGAAATAAACAAACAAATTTGTTAGTCTCTAAGGTGCCACAAGTCCTCCTTTTCTATTCTGAAATAGCTCTCTGGGTAGCTAAGCCTTGACTAAGCTGACTTTCTGCAATGCCCATCTGGTTTTCCAGGGTTTTTGAGAAGGGGTTAGGTTAGGGAAAGGGGTAGTGATGTAATTACACGGCATCTGTATGGTATGAGTTGGATTAAGATTTAATTTATGATGGCGTAAATTAGGAGTAGCCATGTTTAAGCTAATGGAGGTACACCGATGTAAAGAAAGGAGACAAGTGTGGTTATGTATGAAAATGTCTGTGTGCTATTGATGCAGCTGTTGACACACAGTAAATTATCATTATTACTTTGTACTGTGGTAGCACCTAAGAGCCCCAGTGATAGACCAGGGCCCCATTGTGCTAGGCACTGTACAAACACAGAACAAAAAGACCATCCCTGACCCCAAAAGTTTACAGGGTAGTGTGCATCTAGAAATGCAGGTTATGTCTGTCCAATCTAATCTGTCTACCTCTGCTCAGGTTATCTAGGCCTGTCAGTTAACAAAACTACTAGTTTTTATTACATGTTTTCAAACTCAAAATCATATGCTATTGCCTGTCTTCGCAAATTTTATCCAGTAGGAAATTGTCATTTTTCCTGTTGAATACAGTACTGAGGAAATGATGAATTTTGATGGATTTGCCTCAAACAGAAATGTGACAGTGTTGCTGAAAAGTGGTACTATTTGGGCACAAAATCCCACCTTCTTACAAAAGTTGAGATGAAACAAAATGCTTTACTGTTTTCAACTTTGAGAGTTTGTTTCCTTATGGGAATGCATCAAGTTTTCTTTTTAAAAAATAACCTTTTATTGAGGCTACCCTCATCCTCCCTCTCTGATCTTTATTTGACCTACTATATCTGCTGTACTACATTAAAAGGAATGTGAGATCACTCCTAGCAGCCTTTGATGGAAAACAACCTGTGTAACAAAAATCTTTGTCTGCTGGAGTAGTGCAGGTGACAATAAACAAGGCAATGTATGTTATTTTTAATTTTGGATTTTACTGCCAACACTCGAATAATGGACTTTTGGGAGGTCAAAAGCTTTCAGTATATTATAAATTATTTGTTGGTTTAATGAAAATTGTATTACATTTATCTACCTTGTCTACATATTCAGAGAGAATCACAGATGTTCTGAATAGATGAGTTTATTATAAAATATTTATTCATTAATATAGCAAGCAAATGACTTCCTTTAGCTAAATGGCTTGTTTTCCTCTTAACATCATTTATCACTCCAGAACTCTTCTGCCTTGTTGTCTGATTACTGTCACAACAATAAGAACTGTCACACAGGAGTTGTCAATACATCCAGTCTGTTATTCTTTCTTTGAAAATGGTGGATGCTTAAAATCCGTTTGAAAACCTAATTATGGGGACTTTTCTTCCTGATCCCCTACTTGGGATCATATTATACCAGATGAGGGCTGATTAAATTTTATCTTGCATACTGCAGTGTAAATGCAGGTGTTGTGTATTTTCATTTGTCTTACAATTTTTGTGGGTAATGTACATCCATGAGAAATGATGGCTTGTTTTAGTGACACCGGTGGAGTTGGGCCAATGATTACTGTGGTCCTGGGTACATGTGCTAATTTAACAAGACTCACTCAGGATTAGGTATCCTCTTTCACCATCTCCCTTGAGACCTAGCAACCTGTTGCTGCAATGCTTTTGATTCTTATAATGGTTGCTGAAGCTACATCTTAGTCCTCAGAAGCACGATTTACATACTAAAATATCTTTCTAGCCAGGGATTTTTGCATTTTTATTACTTGGGTGTCTTGCACTGAAAGAATATTCATCTGATTGAAAATGAGTGAACTGGTAGCATTGGGGGGGAAATGTAAGTTCTTCATTGTTCATAAGATGACAGATTGAATGGAGGCAGCCACCAAAATGAGCTCCCTTCCCATACGCTATGGAAAATACAGTCTCCATTCTGACTCAGAGTTGAAATTTCATGAGCAGAGACAGCCAATTGTGTGAAACTGGGCAGAATTCTGTGTGGGTGGTTTGTTAATATGGACTACATGAAGAATTTTGGACCTTTAAAAAAGTGATCTCTAATGACAATAAGCTGGCAGCTTATTTTGGACTAAGCTGACATTAAATGACTTTGACCTTCTGTTTTTCCCTGGGTTCAAGACCATTCCACATAGGGGGAAATGAAAATACAAATAAAAAGGCAAAAAGCCTTAAATGAAGTCTTCCTTCACTTTTTAATGACATGAAGAATTCACAACTCTATGTAATTTACCTATTTCTAGTTCAAAGCATGTTGCTTAAAATATTTAGGAATCACAATGTTTATGCAGAGAAATAAAATAACAAGTAACTCCTAAATAATAGCCTATCATATAATTCAATTACAGCATACTTTAATATAATCAGTTTGTACAAAAACACATATTAAAAGAGACAGTCTGTCTCATTAAAATTCAACAGACATTTAGCTCAGCTGGAATAGGACTTATTTCAGACTCGTGCATGAATTTTCAGATAGATTACAAATCTACTGGCTTACAGAAAATGAAATATAAAATATAAGAGCTGAAGTACTGATATGATTTTGGTGGCAGCATCTGTATATTTTTATGACATCCTGTATCATTGCCTTTTCAAATTGGAGTAAATTACAGTTTTGCAAACCATAATTACATTGGATCATACTTGATGGTTATGCTTTATAATGCTGAGCCAATATTAATCAAGTTTTCCTAAATTTATGTGTATTTTCTCTTATGTCATGTTGGTACTTATGTGCTTTGGGTAATTATAGCTGTCTATAACTTTTATTATGTGGTTGGATGCCACTCCCATGAATCTACACATCTCTTGGATACAAAGATTAACACTGTGGTTCTTATCCAAACTCTGTTTTGCTATTCACATACTTTTAACTGAGTGATGCTTTTCACTTCTTCACCACAGGAAAAACAGATCACGTTTTCACATTTAAAAAAATATGGTTAAAAATATGGTTATTTTTATAGTGTACTTCCGAAAGTTGCAGCGGTAGCATTTGCAGCATTTGTGTTATCAAACAAAAGAAAATCAGATGCCTCACAACTTTAAGATTTTAAATAAAGCTCTCTCTTTTTGTGCTAATGGATGGAGTCCCTATTACAGGAGAGACAGAGGGCCATATGATATCGTCATCCAAGTAAAACAATGTTGAAGAAAGAATTTTTGGGGGCCTACTCTTCCAAAATATGCCTCTGTACTTGTAGAAAATATGTGTGACGCCCAGTAGCAGACCAGCAAATGAGTTGTGACCTCAGTCACAATTCTTCCTCTGCTGCTTACTTGCTCAGAGGCAAGGCAGGTGGGGAAGGGTAAATTTCTTTGGGCCAGATTCACAAAGGGACTTAGGCATTGCAACACTTAGCATCGTAACTTGAAGGCACCTAGAAAAGCACAGGAACAACACTGTGATCCACAGAGACTGAGCAGGTGTTAAGGCTCCCTTGAGTTGAGTTGCTAGGCTATCGAACCTGGAGGCAGCTAAGTACTTGGCTAAAGATTAAAGAATCATAGAAATGTGGGGCTGGAAGGGACCTTGAGAGGTCATGTAGTCCAGCCGCCTGCATTCAGGGGGACCAAGTGTACCTAGACGATCCCTGACATGTTTTCTTAAAAACCTCCAATGGTGGGATTCCACAACCTCCCTTGAAAGCCAACTCCAGAGCTTAACTACTCTTTATGGTTAGAAAGCTTTTCCTACTATCTAATCTAAATCTCCTTTGCTTCAGATTACTTCTTGTCCTGTCTTCATTGGACATGGAGAACAATTGATCACCATCCTCTTTATAACAGCTCTTAACATATTTGATAACTGTTAGCAGGTCCCCATTCAGTCTTTTTTGCTCAAGACTAAACATGCCCAGGTTTTTTAACCTTTCCTCATAGGTCAGGTTTTCTAAATCTTTTATCATTTTTGCTGCTCTCCTCTGGACTCTCTCCCGTTTGTCCACATCTTTATTAAAGTGAGGTGCCCAGAACTGGACATAGTATGCCAGCTGAGGCCTCACCAGAGCTCAGTAGAGTGGGACAATTACCTCACATGTCTTAACAGATGACATTTTAATTCTTTTTTTGGAAGTCCATCACACTGTTGATGTATTCAATTTGTGATCCACTATAGCCCCCAGATCCTTTTCAGCAGTGCTACCATCCAGCCAGTTATACCCTAGTTTGTAGATGTGCATTTGATTAAAAAAGGGAGGCCACCCCCACCAGCCATTTTGTGGGCACTTAGGCAATTAACTCCTCCTTGCAAGAAATGACTTAGGTGCCTAAAGTGTTTGACTCCAAGAGGGGTTCCTGGCTGGGGATTGCAAGTAGAGATAGGCACCAAACTCTGTGAGAATGGTGGGGCTTAGGACATGCCTCCCTCTTTGGCATCTCCCATTGACTAGCTTAGGCGCCTCTCCGCCTCACATTTTGGCTTTTGTGGATCCCATTCTTAGCTGCCTATCTCTCCCCATGCATTTCCTCCAGAATTTAGTCAAGTTTGTGGAACCCATTGTTGTTCCAGTGATTTTCTAGGTTCCTGGAAGTCCCTTTGTAGATCCAGGCCTTTACCCATTCTTGGGAAGTAGCTTATTCCCCACTACAGCAAGTCCAGCCTACTCCCCTGACTAATGAGAGAGAAAGGATCAGGGTTATTCAGCCTCCTGTTGGCAAGGATGGGAGAAGAGCATCAGGTAAGTACCTCCTGTGGCCAAAGTCACAATCTGAGCAGGGTAATTAGGGGAACCCTACTCCCCTGCACAACCAGGTAATGGCTGCAACGATCTAATGCATAGAGTCCCTAGGAAACTCAATAGTTGACTCTTCACTTTGCTTTCATGGATTCTGCCATTTTTCCTTACAATTTGCTGATCTAATATTGTCATTCCTTGGTTTCAGATGTTGTGGGAAAGCTTTCACCAAGCTCAGACTGGTTCTTGTCTTTTCAAATATGTTGTTTCATGGACAGGTGCTCTGGGTACTGTCTTATCTTTGGATCTTGGGAACTTCATCTGTGGCACTGTCAGCTGTGTGTGTCCTAAAGAGTTGTAGCTCTCTTTCTTAGAAGGAAAGGTGGTCTCATAGATGGGCACCAGCTCACCAAGAGCCTTAAAGATTGAGGCCAGAGGCTTGAATAGGCACTAGATACACTATGGAACCTGTAATACTACTACTGTTTACAGCCATGGTTGAGAATGTTTGTCTGGAAGGAAAGAAGATGTCAAATAGAGGAAGGGATTCTTATGAAAACTGATTGTGACAGGGTGCCCGTATCCCACTTTTGGGGTTGCTTAAATCCATTCCAAGAGTTGAAAAGAAAAACCCAGCCTAAAAGAGTCTTCTATTTTCAGTGCCAGGCTTGGGAAAAGAGTTGACACAGGAGGGATAATGGAATAAGGCAGTGCTGACACTGGTGCTAACCAAGAAGAAACCAGAGGAGGCTGTAATTTTCCGTAGGAGATGGGGTGCCTCTAAAAAAGGGTTGGTCTTCTTTTTGCAGAGAGCGCTGCATGCAGTGAAGACTCTGTCTCTCTTCTTTTTTTTTTAATTCCTCCACCCAATCTGAGGTAGGGCTTGAGCTATTTTACTGAACCCTTCTGAAAAGGGAACCTTTTTATGTTGATTTAAGCTGCTCTGCCGAGAAGGGAACAGTTAATGGTAAATTTCCCTGCCTCAAAGGAGAAGACGACTTGTTCCTCTTGCCTCCCCAGGAAGGGACCCCTGAAAAACTGCTCCTAGTGCTGGACTTTAGTCTTGCTTGTTACTTAGGTTGCTCTTTTTCTTTTTTCTCTTCTCTTCTCCCTTTCCTCAACCCCCCACCCCGCCAATATCTTTTTTGGTTGACAGTCCTTATTCCACAGGTTGACAGGTTGTAGTGGCAATGTCATTGCACTTGCCTTTCAATATTTGTTTTGAATACAAAAGAAAATCAAGATATTACAGTTTGATTAAAGAATTATCTTTTGTCTCATCAGAGTATTAACCCTTTCAAAGTTAAATTCAGCTAGGCAATGCACATTTTAACACAACTATCATGCAAAGTTTTTTTTAAAATGTGTAATAAGTTTTATTTTCAAAGGCAAATTATTAATGTAAGGGATGTATTTTGCAGAATCCATTTTTTTAAATACCTCTGGTCATTTCTGTTTTGTGTTTCAATGACATGCAGTTTGTCTTATGCTACAAGGCAGCAATGTACTCCTGACTTTTATGTCCTTTACCTTACCCACAGGAGCTACTTTGTCATGTCACCAGTGCTGTATAGATCACTTGTACTATAGAGGAAGGAACTAAGAAACCAGTGAATTGCAGCTGCTTTTAAAAAAGAGCTGAAAATCAATAATAAGTTATTGTTCTCTATAGTAGTTTGGGTTCCTCATATGTCCCCTCTGACATGTAGATGTAGCTATAAATTAATTTAGTTTGAGACCATAAAGAACCTAACTTGTTCGGTAATGACTAGTAAATGTGCATTAGTGATATAAAAATAACACACCTTGGCAGGGTAGCTTTCTAGGAGCTGCGGAATACTGCAAGTTATTTTTATAGTTTAATGAGATATAGGCCCGTGCTTCCAGAGGGAGACATAGTGAGTGGAGCACTCTATAATTTACTGTTGTAAAATGATCAGGATTCATGTTGTCTATAAAACATGAAAAACATTCTTCATTCCTTACCAATTAGATCATAGTTACAACTCTCAGTTCCTTTGAGCTTAAAAGAAATTTCTAACTGCTAGACATAAATGAATGCTGTGGTTAAATTAAACCCTTCAACAGCCCAAACAGGCTTGAAAGAAATGCCTTCTGGATGTTATTAACATGCATATTTAAGTGCTATTTTTAAAATTTTACTGCAAGCCATAGCAAGCACAAATGTTTATAATAGCTATTTCAGAGTCATAGCATTACTTTGAAAGCATTTTCATCATTGCTAATTCCTGTCCAATAGTTTTATTTCAGCTTTTAATATTGTTAATTTTTTTTTTGCATGTGATGACAGGAAACTTGAATTAAAGGAACAAAATGTTGTATTTTGGCAGTCTAGAAACTGTGGCACAATTTTAATCTCAGGCCCTGATTCTGCAAACACCTGTGCATGTGCTTAACTTTACTGCATGGATAGTTTTATTGATTTCAGTGAGACTACTCACGGAAGTAAAGTTAAGCATATGTAAAAGTGTTTGCAGGATTGGGGTTTTATTCTTGCAGTAATAAGTAAGCGCACAAAAAGCTGAATTTTTGAAGAGTGTACTAAGTACTTGTGAACCTGTATAATTTGGGAAGTATTATACTGACAATGGGTTTGGGGGTCAGTGTGCCTTTCATTGCTTATGTCTCAGGCCTAGGGTGACCAGACAGCAAATGTGAAAAATCGGGACAGGGGGTGAGGGATAATAGGAGCCTATATAAGAAAAAGACCCCAAAATTGGGACTGTCCCTATAAAATTGGGACATCTGGTCATTCTACTCAGGCCCAGGTTCATGATATGATGATACCTGTGAAAATTGCATGATTCAATGCACCCTGAAATACTGTAAGTGATATGATCATAAAAAAGGTGCTGTATGCTCTAATATATGCAACCGTTTAGCTGAACAAAACTAACCATAGCCTGCCCTGTAACAGAGTGTATGTGAGTTAGTGGGTGGCAGAAGAGGGAGAAGGATGGATAACAAGGGATTTAGGTTTTTTGAGTCATAGGTTACTGACATGGTGAATCCTTCAATGCTTCACATTTTCAATGTATTTCTACTTTGGTCACACTGACAACCCGCAAACGTTTCTTGTCCTTTTACAAAACCCCCCCCTTGATTGCTAGAAACAAATGGATTCACTGGTGGCTGCAAAGTGACCTTGCAAGACTTCTAAATATCAAAGTGTGTCAGTCTGATATGTCTGATAAAAGTGCCATTTAAATATCCATGGAAACTGGCTTTCATAGTCAACGCTGGGGCTTTGGTCATAAACAAAATACAGAAGTGTAAAGAGATTTCAAAGATATACCTGCTTCTTTTGATCTTTGCAGCTAATCCTCCCCTCTCTCCCTCCACAGCTCAGTCGTTAGAACAGCCATTAAAGGTGTTGCTAAGACAAATTTTAGTGGGAGTTTCTGTGATCTGTTTGCTTATTTGATGTACTGTATGGGCTGTCTGTGAATGAAGGGTCTCTGGCAAAATATATGTGAATCTCCTCCCTTCTTTAAGGAGGAGGCGAGGGGCAGAGAAAAAAGCCAAGCAATTGCTGCATTAGCAGACTGGCAGTGAGGTCTTCAAAACTGATAACCTAAATTGCATGCAAATGACCAATAGCGTGCACAGCTGAAACAGCCACTCTTGAAATTTGGTCCCTTGTTTGAGCTGTGTATTGAGGGTCTTCATCCTGTCCTTTGTTTTCACAGTGTACTAGCATTTCGGTCCAGGATGACCTTTTAAATAAATCAGTGTTTATGGATGGGTTAATAGTGGTCTGTTTGTAGGAGAACAGTGTTTCCTCTTTTCACAAACAAACCTTTTCCTTAACAAACATTTGGCAAAAATTGGTAAATGATGTACACCTTATTCCAAGGCTTGGGAAATATGTGACAGTAAACCTATTAATATAAGCATGTTGAAATCATCAGATGGAAGACACTATAGAAGAGTCAAGTATTTTATTGTTATTATTTATAATTACTTTACTACCTTGTTAACATAGTGTTTAAAATGTTTATAAGACTCAGTGATTGTCTTTTTATTAATATCTCTACCATTTTTTAACTCTCATTTAAAATGTCAATAAATTATGGGGCAAGATGGGGAGAAGACATGCATCTGTGCTCAGACATGCAATAATATTTGCGTATCCATGCAAGAGCTGCCTACTAGGGCCTCTACTGGTTGTGCTTTTCAAAGACAAACTGAAGAGTAACTTTATCATTAGATATACTACTGTATCTGATTTGCGGTAACTAATGAATGATACTAATACTTTGCACTTCAATAAGGCCTTTCATCTGAAGATTTCAAAGCACTTTTAAATGCTAAATAAGTCTCACTATATCCTGTGGTATGGGCAGGTGAGTAATATTATCCCTATTATCAAAACCGCCACCTGTGAAACAGTCCTGGGCCTCTCTTGGGTGGTGAAAACAAGCCATGAACTACTTTGTCAGTAGAAATGACTGTGCTTTGTTTAGAAAAGTGAACCTGGCAACCTCATTCAAAAATGCACACTTCAGGGCCCTTTTATGCTCCTCTAGTAGTGTACACTACTAGAGGAGCATAAAGGGGTCTTAGTGTAAATGAGAATGTGGTCCACAGATTGAAATAACAGAGCGTTTTATTTTTCACTGGGTTTATTTATTCAGATTTGGATATCTCACTCTGGCTCTCTCTCAAAGTATAATGAGAAGAAATAGCATGGCATTTTTCACATAACAGTTATTAGGTGAAATGTTAGACTCAACCATGATGCAATTTGTAGGGGACATTTGACCTCTTGGACAAAAACCATGGTGCTCCTGCTTTTGGAATAGAGGAAGGAAAAGAGCAATAAATGATGGAAGTTGATGTGTGAGGAGAATAGACTTACAAGAAGAATATGAAGTGAGCCAGAGGAGATTCACTTTAACTGTGTAGAAGGGGTGGGTGTTATCTGTAGGAGTCTCACCCACAGTCTCCCTTCAATGAGGAATCATGCCTCACAAAAAAAGTCCACCGTAAAAACAAGTTTTAGCTGTCGTTGGCCATAGGGATAGCACCTGCTTTGATCTTCCGCTTACTCAATCAGCTTCCTCCTGTTCTACTTCAAAGTTGGGTTTTATAACCTAAGGGCATTTTAATAAAGCATCCTCAAAAGCACTATGCCTATGGGCCATGATTTGAGGAGGCTGCGCAGCCCGTCAGGTGATTCAGTGCCAGAATCACAGGAAAGCTTATGGAAAAATGAACACTGAGAAATCACAAGAATAACTCTTGTAAATGTGTATTCCTGATTCTCCCACTTTTGCTGCCATTCCTTACTTTCTGCTCTTGGGAAAGCAATGTTATGCCCCCGCCCCCAAAAGGATTAAAATTGATTAGGTTAAAATAAAGATGAAGGAAATGAAAGAATGTAAGTGTATGACAGATAGTTAATCAAAACATGAAGTGTGGAAGGTGTAAATTGATAGTGACATGTTTGGTTTTTAAAAAGACACTGCAGATATAAGGTAACTGAGACTACAAAGTGGTAAGGTTTTTGTAAACTAGTGAAAAGGGTTTAGCTGAGTCCTGAACTGTGTATATTAAATTAGGCCTGGTAATTGATTCTACTCTAACTGAGCTGCAGTGAGATCAGAGATCTGTAGTAATTAAAAAAAAAAGTTTGCATGCCATTAAACTAGGGTTTCTTCTATTTTGAGAGAGCTGTGAAGATTTGGATACAGTCTTTGGATCAGTCTTTCTTGTATATATATAAAGTTCACTAAGAGCCAGATCCTGCCTCTAATTCCCCAAGTTGTGGGACAACAGGCCTTGAACACGGTGCACCTGCTGCATTTCCATTCATGGGACTGGAAAAGAAGGCAGCATGCAGGGGGATTCCACATCTTCTGTGCAAGTTGGAACAGTATTCTGCCACCTCTTGCAAATCTGGGAGAGAAGGGCAAGTCCGTGACCAATGGAGTGAGTGGATACCTAGCCCCACTGGTCGAAACCCTTGGTAAATGGGGCACAAAATTCATAGTTGCTAATACAGCCGTTGGGCCTATTGTAGAATCTGCAAAGCAGCTCCATATCCTGTTGAAGCGGATTCAGTTCCCCTTCCTGCCCTCCTTCTTATGAAGATCTCCTTTTTGAAGGAACATTGTGCCAGGAACTAAAATTTGGCCAGAAGCTGGCAGGGAGAGGTTAGTTAATGTAAAGCTTCACAAAGACTCTTTTCTCTGCTCCCCCTCCTCCATCGCGTACAGTTCACATCTTTCCCTTTTCCCCTTCTGCTTCTCTTCTTTACACTTTTCTTCTTCTTCCTCCTTTTTTGCTCCCCTCTTTCCTTTTTTCTCTCACTCTGTTCCTATTGTCTACTTCTCTTCCTTTTTCTTTCATTCTCCTTCCATTCTTATCTACTGTCCTTTTCTCCCCTATCACGTTATTAAATCTCCTGTCTTGGATTCTGAGTTTGATAATGATGTTTGCCTCTTTTTATAAACCGTTTTGAGATCTATTGGTAAAAAAGCACTAAATATTAATTATTACTCTATCACCTCTTCTCTTTCTGTCCCTCCTTCCCTCTGTGTCCTACTTCTTCAGCTACTCCCTTTTCCATTCTTTTGATCAACTCTGTGCATGTTGAAGCAGTACTCTGTGTCAGCTCTCTCCAGGTTGTTGTCTCTCCTTTGCTTATCCTTCTCTAGCAGTCTTGGCTTCTTCATGTTGTCTTTCTGTTAACCCCTTCCTCTTCCCTTTCCCTGTTTCTCTTATCTTTCCATTTTCTTTCCTTTTCAGATTTATGATGAGTAGACACTGTTGAAAGCATTGCTTCACAAAAAGGGTTGGGTTTTCAAAAGTCAGCTACTGTGAACAGCCCTATATCCACCCTGATATACATTTAAACTAACTGTGCAAGCCCTCTGAGAGTCTAATGAGGTGAAAAGCAGCAGGAATCTAGATTTCGTCTGGTAAGTCTAGAAGGCTTGTGTTGACCAGAACTCTGACTTCTGGTGAACCACAGGTTTAATATTAAAATACAAATTTATTTGCAATTCATGAACTCCTTTGTGAAAATGGGCATTTGAAATACCTGAAGGATACTTCACAATTGGTTTTGAGCTACTGTCAGAATGGCCTTGGACCAGTTCTGAATCACAAACCTTCTTTGTCCAGTGATAGATTTTCTTCATGTGCTCCTCTTTGATTCTTGCATGCAGCAATGCTGCACCCTGTACCCACCCATAGAGTAGGGCAGTGATGCCATGACATGAGGTCTTTTAATTGACAAGTAGAGTAACAGAAAGGGAAGCTGTATGTGTTAAAACCTCTTAATGCAGAACACAACTGTTATACAATTCTATACTATTTGGTTTGTTTAAAGTCTCTAATCTGTAATGATGGAAGAATGAATAACGTACTGAAAGGGTCAAGGATAATTCTGAATGGGAAATTGGGGACTCTTGGGTGGCATGTCATGTATAAGAGCTTCTAGTAAATTAAAGTAATTTCATCATCATAACTGAAATGGAACCTTTAGTTAATTAGAAAATTGGCCCTCTGTGGAATCAAGAGATTGTTTTCCTCTTGTGTTTAAGCAGAACAGAATGGGGAGGGGGGAGGAGTCAGAAGCAGAAAAAAAAATGAGTGGGGAAGGGAAACTTTAAGGAAAAGGAAGGGTAGCTGTCCCTTATTGTATCATTGAAATGCCTGGTCTAAATTTTGCTCTCACACAAAGCATAAATTGGAGCAGAATTTAGCATTTGGTTTGTATTTATATTAAGTAAGCTCAGTTTTTAATCCCTGGTGAAGAGATGCAATGTTTGGCTACAACTTTAGGGTCAGATTGTGGCTCATGCCGTGTATGTCAGCAAAGGGATTAGTGGGGTTGTAGGGTATTCCTTTACTTCCTTTGCGCTGTACCACCTCTTCCTGCAGGCAGAGGTAAGCAGGCTCTGCAGAGCTGCTGTGTCCCATCCTCTCTTGCACAGGTGACTGGGGTGGGTGGAATGTGAACAGAGCCTTGGTTCCGCTTACCCAGTGTCCTGGTGGGTGTAGCTATGCTGGTTCATCAGGGAGTGTATGCTATGCAAGTTATAGACCTGGTATAGTTTGTTCTCTCTGCAGAGCCCTTGGGAGACTGGGAATGAGATGGCTTGTCAGGGAGTCACCATCTCCATTTTGGGCTGCTCAAAGAGCAGCAGAACAACCATCGCCCTTCATGAGGGGCTAGATCACAGCCAGATGATCAAGCCTTTAATGTTTGTGTCAAACAAAGGTGAAGTAACTTAAATTTTGGAGCAGGAGAGGCTGTGCCCCTTTTACAGTACGCTTCAGAAACCACGCATGTTAGGTGCTATACTGAAACTGTTTAGAATGAGGTTCAATATAAATGTTGCTCCGGGTATCCCAAAAAGACATCTCACCAACTAGGGATAGTTTATGGTGCAAGAAGCCACAATTTTATTAAATAAACATCATACCAGAAGGGAGATGAATGTAGTCTTTCCAGAAAAGGCTTGGCTGTAACCACTCAGCCCACCCATGAGGCTCCCTTTGGCCTAATTGCCAGAGCCCAAGGTGAAAATGACACAGGAGTTGGATGACAAAGTTCACACTACCCTCTGTCAAGACCTTTAGGGTATGTCTACACTGCAATTAGACACAGCCAGCTGGACTGTTCCAGATGACTCAGGCTCATGGGGCTTTGCTAAAAGGCTTTTGAATTGCAGTGTAGACATTCTGGCTTGGGCTGCAGCCTAAGCTCTGGCACGCTCCCACCTCGGAGGGCCCTAGAGCACAGGCTCCAGCCTGAGCCCAAATGTCTACACTGCAATTAAACGGCCCTTTAGTTCAAGCCCCACGAGCTCAGGTCAGCTGGCACAGGCCAGTGGCAGATTTTTAATCTCAGTGTAGACATACCTTTAGAGACACAATGGAGCTAGACCCCAGACCCCTGGTAAATACCAGCAATAAAGCATCACACAGCTCTGGGAGATGTATACCCCTTCCTACCAACCCTGCCCAAACAGGCATAAAATTCACCCCTCTACAAAGATACACAGGCCCTCAAAATTGTGACCAAACGTAGAAAACCTAAACTTGATTTTGGCTTGGTCTAAACAGAAAAGCGAATTCAGTGGTTAGTCCCTCTAATATCATCAATTTGATTATTGACACACATTCAATATCCTGAGGAACAAACCGATTGATTCCCCTAAGCCTCACCCACCAGTGTTTGGATGGGTGAGAGGAAAACCTTGATGCAAGAGGAAGAGAGCCTTTGGAGCTCTTTGTTTGGAGTTTTGGATATATGCTAGAATTATGACTAAAGTGTGTTTAAACCAGGCATGTCAAGGGGAGTTGGTAAACAGATCTGTCCTAGACAAAGGAATGTGTTTGCTTCTCTGATCAGCAGCCTAGTTATCAGGCAGAGACAATGAAGGTACATTTACACAGGGCTGGATTTAGGGGCAGGTGATCCAGGCAACTGCCTGGGGTGCCAGTCTTGGGGGGTGCTGGGCTCAGGGTGCTGTTTGTTGGTGGTGGCAAAAGGGAAAATAGAATGTTTGAAGAAATGAAGAAATATGTTTCAGGTATTCCATATGTGAATTCATTTTTCACTAATCTCCTAGAATGTTCTGGACCTTTGTAGAATCTTGTGGAACAGTCCAGACTTTCTGAGAACTACATTTTCCTCAAACCTCCTAGAATGTTGTCAGCCATGCCCTCGTGAGTATATAAGGGGCAGGGTGTCACCAGTCAGTGAGATATAAGAATGAACTGAAATGAAGTGAGAGCCCAGTTGCGATATTGTGAACCTTGTTTTATTGTGTAATTGTGAAAGTGTACTTGTGTTTTAAGACTTGAAGAGTGTAAGTAGTGACTAATAAAGGACATATTTAATGAGACAGAGATATCTATCAAACCCCTATCCATGCAACAATATAAAAGGAATATTGTTACTTCTTTTGCCATACTTAACATGTAATATTTGATGACTTTTTAAGACTGCGGAACATAGACATTTGCTTTCCCCAATACTGCCGGTTTTCCCCTGTAGAAAATAAAAGATGCCTCGAAGAAGCTTCCAGGAATGCAGTATAGGAAGTGAAAAGCTGAATTGCAATTTAGTTTGCAGCAAGGGGCAAATTTGATGGGAAAATATCTGAAACAGATCAACATAGACTGGGCTTGAGGCAGTAGTGATAGTCCAATGCAGAGGAAATTGAGGAGTGATGCATAAATGATGGAAGTCCTATTACTAAGGAATTAGCAGATTTAGCTAAAGGTAAGGAATGGAAATGCGAGGAAAGTGATGGAGAATCTTCCAGGTTTCTTGGAGGCAAGTAATGACAAAGAAAAATCTGGTTTATATGAAAAGCAGAGAAACAATAAAGAAGAATCAGCCTTAAATGATGACAGAAACAGCAGTGAGAAAAATGACCACAAGTCGATACATCAGATCCTGCTTTATGGCCAGCAATCCTAAGCTCTGCTGCCACTGCTGCCAAAGAAATGGCAGACAACTTAGGAGTAGAGCCTGTATTCAAGGAAACTTTTATTCATTAGAAGAAGAGACAGTTTAGTTATAAGGGCAGAGATGAGGTAATGGGAAGCTCGGAAGAAAAATTCAAGAGGGAGTGTTTTTGCTCACTCGTTGATCCTGCTCGAGTGTCCATTGAAGAAGTGTTCGGACAATGAAGCACTACAAAAAGATCTGGGCTGTGGGGGTTGTATAACCTTAGTAAACTGCTGGCAGACAGGAAAACACTCTTGAACAATTGTATGAACTTTTACCGGACACTGACACATGGAGAATGTTCAGATGTCAATGAAGACTTCTATGTTGAATTGTACAACATCCGCGACATTTTGCAACACAGGAAGAACTCTCCACTCCAAGTTCTCCAATTCATTCATGATACAGAGCTGAAGGACACTTTTCCTAATGTGTGGATAGTTTTGAGGATTCTGCTCATGCTGCCGGTCATAGTCGCAAGTGGTGAGTGCAGCTTTTCAAAACTCAGGCTCTTTAAAAAGTATCTTTGAGTGATGATGGCCAATGAGAGACTGACATCGCTTGCTATTTTGTCAATTAAAATGCCATTGGCCAATCTTTGGATCTCTCTGATACTGTGCTACAGTTCACGAGAGCAAAGATGAGAAAAGTGACTGAAGGACTGGGGCTAACCATTCTAAGGCTGTCACCTACAGTAACACTATTTAATACTGGTCCAACCAATGTTGGTGCACAGTTCAATTTATTGATGTTAGTACATTTCAGTTACTCTTAAAATTAAAACATTTCTATAAGCTTAGAGGAAATGATTTTTATTTGCTTATATATGGCATGAATAAATACAGATGTACAGATCCTAGCGTGCAAATGTATCCTCTTATATGATAGGGATAAATGAAGCATGCAAATCATGCATCGAAATGGGCTACACATGCAATAAAAATAAGGTATTCAAAAGTTTAACAAATGGAGGGGAGGCGCTGAATACACTCCTTGCCTGGGGCGCCATTTGGTCTAGGGCTGGCCCTGCATTTACATATCAGGTAAACAAAGATTTCAAGGTAACAAGTGGGAGAGGAGACCATGTGGTGTCTATACTCCAGCAGCAGAGAAAAGCTTGGTCTGGGTTTTACTTTTCAACAAATACAGTGAAAGCTTTACTGGTCTGTAAACATTAGGTGGGGGGCGGGGGTTGAATCTCAAGTGATAAGCAATTGTATACAATATTACTGTATTATAAAAGTGTATGGATTGAGGTCTTTTCTGAAAGCTAATGACACACTGGTGATTAATATAATTTTGAAGTGTATGTATTAACAATATATAAGGAAATATGAGTACTTAATGATATTATGCTTTAAAGTTTATGGCCAAACAGGGAGAAACAGGTTCCCTCCCAGACAAAAGAGAAGGCAACTATCTACACGTCTCCAATGAGATTAAGGAAGATGTGACCAAAAACAATGGAAGCCCCATTTACATAGAAATCAACAAGGGGATGGAAAGCCAACAGGAAGAGAAGAACAGCATGAGGTCATCCTGCTTCTTGAAACACAGTCACTGAACTTTGGAAGATACAATCAAAAACAGGAGCCATCTTTGGCATCCATCACTAGACTGACCAAGAGCCAGAGTTCTTGCAAGTTGAGAGAGATGAGTACTTAAACTAAGGTGGAGTTGAAGTCTCTGGAAACTGAGAAACATGCTTAGACAAAGATCTTTCCCATAGGAAGAAAGGAAATCAAGCATCTTGTACTTCTTTGGAAGGCTCTGACTGAGGGAAAGTCAGCCTTGGCTGGGAAGAAGAATGACTGGTGAGAGAAACCTTCTTGAACAAAACCTGTACCTTGCTAGATTAAGTTTTAGACTTTTAGATGCTTGCTTTAACTTTTATTTGCTTGTAACTATCTTTGTTTTCTTTTACTTAGCATCACTTAAACTATATCCTATTGTTAATACATTTGTTTTATTTTTACTAAAAACCAACTCAGTGCTGTGTTTAAAGTGAAGGGTGTCTCTACCATAGTTAAGTTAGTAAGCTGAGAAGTGCTTTTTTCTCTTTAAAGGAACAAACCTTATTATTTCTCTGAACTGTCCAGGAGAGGGCTGGATATTGCTGAACACATGGTTTGGGGAAAAATTGGGACTGGAAGTGTGCTAGGGTTATCTTGCACACTTGTAACCAAGGCTGGTAGAAGCCAGAATGGGGCTACGAGGCTGTAGACCGGCTGCTGGGGTTGGAGCTGCTGAGCCAGGGCTAGTTGCAAAGCACAGACATTCTGGGTGTGACCTGTGTGCTTGGTGCTGTCTCTGAGCATCCCAGACAGAGAGCTACAGTATCAAAGCATTGTAAAGCACCCATGGTTGCAGGGCAAGTGGTGACATAACCTCTTATTAGTCTGGTTGGCACCCCTGAACTCCATGATAGGAGAATAGTGTATGAATGCGAAACCTGGCAAAGGTAGAAAACATATAACTTTTCATGTCAATGTCCTACTGTAGGGGTGGCCAACCTGAGCCTCAGAAGGAGCCAGAATTTACCAATGCACATTGCCAAAGAGCCACAGTAATACATCAGTAGCCCCCCATCACCTCCCCCGCCCCACTACTAGCACCTCCCACCCACTAGCAGCCCCACCAATCAGCACCTCCCCCTCCCTCCTAATCAGCTGTTTCATGGCTTGCAGGAGACTCTGGGGAGAGGGAGAGGAACCAGGGCATGGCAGGCTCGGGGTGGGGGGGCGGTGGGAAGGGGTGGAGTGGGGACAGAGCCTGCGGAAGAGCCAGGGGTTGAGCAGTGAGCAGCCCCCAGCATATTGGAAAGTTGGCACCTGTAGCTCCAGCCCTGGAGTCAGAGCCTATACAAGGAGCCGGATATTAACTTCTGAAAAGCCACATGTGGCTCTGGAGCCACAGGTTGGCCACCCCTGTCTTACTGGTCTTGATACCATAATAGAATATCTGGAGGCAGGGATCATCTAGACCACTAGGCCACATGGATTTTTTAGCCATCATGCTAATAGTGCTGCACTACTTGTGTAAAGTCTAAGGTATATATTTAATATGGCTGCAGTTTTATTAAATGATCTTTCTCCTTTTTAACTGATCTTCCATGATATATTAAAATAAGCAAAAATATGTGCTCTTTGGTCTACCCTCCAACTAAAAACAAAATTAAAAAGTCTTTTCTTTTTTGACACAAAAATGACATGTAATCTATATTGTATGAGTGTTCTTTCCCAGTTCACTAGAATTGCATGACTGAATTCTGCATATTATAGGAATATGCCCAGTTTAACCCTCTAACATGTTGTCAGGTGAAAATAGCACTTGTATTCTTCTTTTCATCACAGAGAGGCTGAATTATATTTATTGTGTTAATCAGCATTGGACTTTGAGCACCTTCCTGAAATATACAATGGAATAATGCATTAATTCACTACAATGGTTTTATCTCAGCAGCAAATGAGAAAGAAGGCCTATATGCTGGTGCTGTATGCCAAATAGATGATATTTCTTTAAAAAGATACATTGTCTTACATTTGTATGTGGAGGAAGGATTCAAAAATATTTCATTATGAATCAAAGGCTTTGCATGTTCTTAGATCTTTATCAAATACTCCTTTTGTGAGTCACTTTTAGAAGGTTCTGACTCAAGAAGGTAATAAGATGGTTCCCTTTGAAGAAAACCTAAACCCACAAATGAAAGAATATGTGCTTTTGAAATGTTTAAGAAGAGCTTTTTATTGATACAGAAGAATGTTCATGAAGAATATCATCCACTTGGATGCAATTATCATTTAATAGCTCAAACAGCTGCTACTGAGAACTCACTTTATCTATCTAGATATAGATGTTAGCAGTCTGGCTTGACATCTAGTGATAAACGGGGGGAAAAGATTTCAGGAGCAAACTGTATTTGCGTGGACACACCTACTCTGCCTAGGTGTTCAGCAGACAGAGCTGCTTTGCCAAAGTGATCACTTTTGGCTGATTTTGGGTTATAATTCACTTTAGTATTGTATGTAGGGGTAATGAAATGTTCTTTTTCTTACTGTATGAGTAGAGGGTATCAGAAGTGCTCTTGGCATGCCCTGACTGAGAGGTCACCCTTAACTGAGCCTCACTTGCTAAGCAAGGGGTAGGGATACCAAATGACAGTGAAAATGAGTAGGGGTGGGGACAGGTGTTCCTATCTAATGGTGTGGATGCTGCCTAAAGAGTCCTAGGCTTGGTCTGCACCAGGAATTTACATTGGTGTAGTTACATCTTTCAGAGGTGTGAAGAATCCACATCCTTGAGAGACATAGCTATGCCTACCTAACCCCCGGTCTGGACAGAGCTAGGTTGATGGAAGAGTTCTTTCGTCAACCTAGCTACCACCTTTCGGGGAAGTGGATTACCTATGCTGATGGGAGAAGTTCTTCCAACAGTGTAGGTAGTGTCTAAACTGAAGTGTTATAGTGGGGCAGCTGTAAAAATGTTAAACAGTGTAGGGCCAAGAACTGATCCCTGCGGGACCCCACTAGACGCACACCCACTTCATGGTTCACTGTTTACAATTACATTTTGAGACCTATCAGTTAGCCAGTTTTTAATACATTTAATATGAGCCACGTTAATTTTGTATTGTCCTGTTTTTTAATCAATGTCATGTGGTACCAAGTCAAATGCCTTACAGAAATCTAAGTAAATTAATCACCAGTATTAACATAATCAAACTTGTAGTCTCATAAAAGAATATCAAGTTAGTTTGACAGGATCTATTTTCCATAAACCCATGTTGATTGACACTAATTATATTATCCTTCTTTAATTCTTTATTAATAAAGTCCTGTATAAGTCTTCCATTATCTTGCTGGGGAGCAATGTCAGACTGACAGGACTATCATTACCCGGGTAATCCCATGTACCCTTGTTAAATATTGGCACAACATTAGCTTTCTTCTAGTCTCTTGGAACTTTCCTGTTGTTTAAAGACTTATTGAAAATCAATATTAACGGTCTATTGAGAGTCCCTCAACCAGCTCTTTTAAAACTCCTGAATGCAAGTCATTTGGACCTATTGATTCAAACAATGTTTAACTTTAGTTGCTTCTATTTAACATCCTCCAGAGATGGAGGATCAAATGGATAGAATGTTATCACCATCATATGATGAGTCTATATATAATTTCCCCAAATACAGAACAGAAATATTTATTGAACATTTTTGGCTTTCAGCATTATTGTTAATAATTCTACCATTTCCATCTAGTAATGACCTAACACCATTGTTAGGATTCTTAAAAAGACAAACCCCTCCTTTTTGTTGTCCTTAACTGTGCTGGCCATAGATTTCTCCCTATGTCCCTTGGTTTCCCTTATCAGTTTTCCACAATTCCTGGTTTTTAATTTATATTCATTACTATTGACTTTCCTTTTCTTCCATTTGTTATATATTGTTTTTTAATTTGTTATAGCTGCCTCTATTGTTTTTTTAATCTGTTATAGTTCCCCTCTAAATCAGGTCAGTTTAAATAAGTGTGCCTGCTCTTTGATTGTGTGATTGTAACTTTTTGGACATCTGGTAAAGAACTTTTAAACTATTCCCAATTAGCATTCACATTTTTCTGTTTAAATTCTTCCTTCCAGCTGATTTGGCTCATAATTGTTTTCAGCTTTGTGCACAAAGTGTGTGTATATACATATATGACTGGTTTGGACTTTATTCCATTTGCACATTACAAATATAACCAAGTCATGATCTTTTGTACCTAAGCTACCATTAATTTTTTGTTCTGTGATCACTTCTTATTTATCTGTCAAGATGACGTCTAATATAGAATTCCCCCATGATGGACACTTTTTGAGTTAGGAAATTGTCATCCATAATATTCAGAAGTGCTAAGGATGTTTTGGTACCGACAGCATTAGACCTCTGGCATGAAATATTTTTTCTGGGTTTTTCATTTTGTTTTTTACCCTTTCTTGTTTCTAAACTAAGTCTCAGAGATTTTAAGGCCAGAAGAGACCCTGATGATGATCTAGTCTGACCTCCTGCACAGCACATTGCAGGCAACAGAACCTCATCCACCCACTCCTGTAATAGACCCATAACCTCTGGCTGACTTACTGAATTCCTCAAATCATGGTTTAAAGACTTCAAGCTACAAAGACTCCACCATTTACACTGGTTTAAACCTGCAAGTGACACATGACCCATACTGCAACTAACCTTCAAATTGAAACATTGTTTCAAAATGAAGTCAAAACATTTCATTTAAGCAAAACATTTTTGTTTTCAAAAAACTTTTGGTTGAAACTATACACTGAATTCTCAGATAGTTTCAGTCGACCTCAAACTGCATTTTTCAATGAATAAACTATTTGTCAAAAAAAAAAATTCCCAGCTCTAGCCTATACTAGCATTTTCTTTTAAATTTTCCACCTTTGCACTACTACCAGTGCTGCTCCCACAGGGATGGCAACAATGATCAGGTGGGGCAGGTGGAGGTCCAGTCCCTAATTCCTCCCTCCATGGAAAGTATAGAGCAGTGATGAGAGCTGCACATGCTCACAACCTACCTTTCCACTCCCCTTGGGACAAAGATCTTTAGCCCCCAAAAGTCTAAGCAGCTTCAGTGCAGAGCTCCACCCCACTTCAAGAGCAGCAGCAGGAGTCCAAGCAGAAGAAAGCAGAGAAAGGGAGTGAGGAGCTGGCCAGCCAGTGATTACAAAGAGACAGCAGGTAAGGGCCTGTGATCAGCAATGAAAGAAGAAACCGTGGGCTCTGTCACCTGATGAGGGATTCTGTCTGCTTGCTTTTGAGAGGCACAGGGAAGCGGTGGTGGGAGTTACAGTTGAAGAATTATAGGAAGGATGGGGGTGAGTGGGTAGAATTTATTTGCTGCATAGAGGTGAGTACCCCAAATTGTTTAGTTGGCGGAACATCTTGAAAATGAGCTACAGAGCTCCAAGACAAGATGGCGATTAAAAAGCACCCAAAATGCATTAATTAGAACTCTTCTCCCACCCCATATGCACTCTCAGTTGTGCGGCTGGAAAGAAGGCAGAAATGAAAGGCAACTGCCATAATGATTTTTGAGTGGTTTAAAGAAAGAAAAGCCCCCAGCCTCTCATTACCAGCCATCATTGCTTATAAGCAACTTTATTAGCACCTTCAGCAGAGAGGTCAAGGACTAGACAGAAATGGAAACTCCTCACCTCCAGGAATTGGTTATCAATGGGAAAGTTCACACTCTTGTTCTGGGTACATAGGACTTCAGTGTGTACATTTTTTTAAAGGTTCCTCTACTTTTTCTCTTTTCCCCGCCGATTATTTATAACTCTTGAAATCCCTGCTCAGTTCTGCCATATGTCTTGCTATCCTTAATGCTGTTTTCTGGAACCTTTCAAACTCTGGTATAAATTTCACTGAATAATTTTTCTCTTTTCCAGTGTTCCCAGCTCTTACAACTTTATCAGGAATTTTACAATACTTGGTGTTTTTCTTGAAGTCTCAGCTCCTGGACTCATGTGAGTCTCAGGTGAGAATCTCAGCCTTTATTTAAAAATTAAAAAGTTTCTAGCCATCATGGTTGTGGAGAAAAGCAAGCCTGAAAATCTGAGGAGTAAAGTCTCCAACATGAGGAGACAAATCAAAAGCACCTCCAATTTGGAGGGTATTTTTAATCTGATAATTTTTAAGACAGTCGGGATTTTTGAACGCTTGGGGTTGGCAAAATTGTAATTTCTTAACCAGTTTTAAATCCACAACATTACTTTGCTTCTGAGCCAGTCGTTATTTATTTTCTTTAATGGTCTTTTTAGAGTGCTCTTAATAAAATGCTTTTTTGAAAACTGAAGTAAATCATGTCTACCCGGGTTACTTATAGCTATTCTTTTAACTTTTTTGAAGAACTCTACCAGGTATGAGAGGCATGATTTTCACTTTCAGAAACTGTGCTGGTTTGACCGTATCATGTTATCCTTATTCTAGTCTTGTACTGTCTTATCCTTAATTAGACTCTCAATCAGTTTCCTCAGAACAGAGATGAGGCTGATGGATCTGTAGTTTCCAGGACCTCCTGTGGCTCATGTTTAAAAAATAGGCTCCACATTAGGGACTTTCAGTCTCCATGAAGAGTTGTTGTTTTTAAGGATATGGCACATTACATATCCTTGTCAGTGTTTCTACTATTTAACACTGTTCCCTTCAGAACTTTCAAATAAATGCATCCTGGTCTTGGGGATTTACTACACTGGAGTTTCTCAAGTTGGTCTGTAACTTCCTACTTAGAGATTTAAATCTCTTTCAAGGCCAAACTCTAATTTCCCTATCCTTTTGGGTTAGGAATGTTCTCATTATCTTCTTCCATAAAGACAGAGGGGGACAATTAATTTAACTTCACTCCTAATTCATCAGCCTCTTTAGTTGCTCCCATCTCCCCTAGAAACCTAACAGTTACATTTAAACCTTCTCACTTCTAATGAGTTTAAATAAGTTGTATTATTTACCTTGATATAAATCTACTCTTTGCCCCTTTTATTTTATTTCCAGTTTGCACTTTATCTAGCATAGATTTTCAGCCCCAGCTTGGATTTCTACTATAATCAGCAGAGTGAAAGGTAATACATGATGGATGGGATTTGATTCAGATTCAGAAAAGAGTGTATCCTTGATCCCAAAATATCTCAAGCAAAGGGCTTTATCTGAATGATGGCTCAGCATTGTTGAGGATGAATCATAAGTTTGCACCATTTGTTACTGCGATGGGGCAATCTGCCATTAAGGGTAGTGGTGCCTTGAGGTGAGTCCATACCCACTCACCTGGCATGGCTCCAGTATGGGAGATTGGGAATCCTGGCTTGAGGAGAGACAGAGAGTGACCATTCAAAGTACAACACCAGCTGCAGGAATGGGCTGGGGGAGCTTCCTGAATAGTGTCAAGAAGCAGACTAGGAATCTTATATGGGCCCAGAGTGGGCATGAACTGGGGTGATTAACAAAGTGAGTTTAAACTTCATAGGAAGACTTTAAAAATCAGAGACTTTGAAGGGGGTACATGTTTTGAACCAACCTATGCTGGGAATTGGTTAAAAGAACCCAAGGGGAGTGCAGTGCACCATCTTGAGGGGCCATGCTGCAGGGCAGCACCCCCTGCCTATTATGTGAGCCATGCTTATTCAAATATCTGCCACAGTTATATGTTTCTTTTGCCTAGGACTGAAAATAAAGACAAAACCTCTACAGTTCAACATTATATACAAATATGAAAGAGTACAGCAAGTCCCTCACCCCTCAAAATAGGGAGACCAGATGTCCTGATTTTATAGGGACAGACTGGATTTTTGGGTCTTTTTCTTATATAGGCTCCTATTACCCCTCACCCCCTGTCCCAATTTTTCACATTTGCTATCTAGTCACCCTACCTCGAAAAAAGTTCTCGATACCAAATCTCTTGCACAGTGCATATGCAGCCCTTGCTCCCAGTGACATTCTTCCAAGGTAGCAACTGAGGAACACACTTTAAATATTGTTGAGGTGCTTAAAGATACAAATAAGAGCCTAAAGCAATTTTCAAAAGTGCCTAAGGTGCTTGAGCCTTTTAAAAATCCCAGAAGCATCTGTTTGCCTCTTTAAGCACCTAAGTACTTTTTCAAATCTGGCCCTAAATAATTTGCCATTCAAAAAAGCCTACTGTTAGCCATGTGGGTAACTGAGATAAATTAATTTGGAGTTTCTTCAAGAACTGCAAAAAGAGCCTGGCATTCTTGTTACTCTTCAGCAGCTACCTTTTATTGCCCTAGCCAGGTAACCTGAACTCAGTCAGCTGAGTGCCCTTTACTCCTACATACTGTCCCTTAGGAAACCTTTTCCTTCATCTTAGGGATCTTTAAAAAGTCATGAAAAGGTATTTTACTTTTTTCTTAGAAAATCACTTTAGTTTCTTTCTATTCTGGAACAAAGATACATTAAAAGGGATTTTTAATTTTAACGGGTTTCAGAGTAACAGCCGTGTTAGTCTGTATTCGCAAAAAGAAAAGGAGTACTTGTGGCACCTTAGTTAGTCTCTAAGGTGCCACAAGTACTCCTTTTAATTTTAACGATGTTCCACCATCTTAAATTAAGTTATGAGCTTAATTCCCATAATTTTCCCCGTGTAATGACAATTCCAAAGCAACTTTTTTCAGTGTATTCTAAATTTAGGATTCACTTTAAATAGGCAGTTCAAAAATGTTAATAGATGTTGCCAAAAAGTGATATTCTCACCCAGCCCTGGAGACCACTTTTCCTTAACCTTAAAAATAAACAAAAAACATTTGAAAAGCTTGCCATAAACTGTATGGCGAGAACTCAGAGCTGGAGTGTTTCATTATATTGAATCGCTTCACTTGATCATTTTATTATATATAAAAACATGTTTACTGAAAACTGTCTTTGAGCAGCAAGTACTCATGGAAAATAGCTAAAAAGTAAGTCTACCACCTATACCAAATCTTAAATAAAAAACTAAGGCCCAGATTCACAAAAGGACTTAAGTGTCTAAAGTAGGAATTAGGTTCCTAAATCCAGTATTTAGGTGCCACTGAGATCCTCAAAACCCCTTCTCCCTAAATCTGCAGGCACTTAAAATCCCTTGGCACCTGAATTTTTGTTGTAAAAGTCTCCTAAGGTGCTTAAGTTTCAGCTCCTGGGCATGTGCACAATGCCTCATTTTAGGTGCCCTATCTCACATGGATCCTCAAATCAGGTGAAACTATGCATTCCCCTGCCTATCTTACCTGCCGGGCCCAATTCGGTAGGTCTTCACATAGCATGCTTTACACCACACTGAACAGGTAGAGAGGGGGAGGCTGTGACCTGCCTTTAGCCCAGTGGTTGCGTTACTAACCTGATATGTGGGAGACCCTGGGTCAAGTCTTCTTTCTGCCTGTGATGGGGAAAAAAATTGAATGTGGTTTTCCCACATCTCAGGTGAATACCCTCATTACTGCATTATAAAATCATTCTCTTTCTGGTCCAATGAATATTTAATTAGTTAATATCCAGTGGAATGCCTTCAACAGGAGAGACTGAGAGAGAGACACATCAGAATAGCCATGTGGTTAGGGCAGTTACTTTAGAGGTGGAAAACCCATATTGAAAAATCCTTGTTCCCACCAGGGAGAGGGGGAAATTGAACGGGGGTTCCCTGCATCCCAGGTGAGTGCCCTAACAATGGGCTAAAAATCATAAGGGAGTACTTTTCTCTCTGGGCCAGCTTGTGTGTAGTTAGGCATGCATAATTATTCAAATCTTGACATTTTTGGGATGGGGAAATTGGGAGGAGGGGGAAGTTTGACCACAATTTCATGAAATGTTTACCCTGTTTTTCAATCAAAAATGTCCATCAAACTTTTTTAAAAAAACTAAAAAAAAAAACCCTTCAAAAACACTTTCACAAAATTGCCCCCTTTGACATAGCTGGCTTAGGCATAGCCCTGAGTAATGGCTGTTGCAGAATTTCATGGTCAAAGTGGAAACGCCAAGAGGGATTTTGCCTGAGGCAGGCCCAGTGAGGAGCAGTTGTGCGGTAGAGCGGTGCCTTAAGCAGTCAACTCCACCTACTGTGCGCCCCTCCCATTGTGCAAGTTGGTGAGGAAGGGAGACAGGGTTATGGATGTGCTCTCTCCATCCTCTTTTGAAAGGGGCACATGCACAGTGTATATGAAAGGTATCATGTGTCTGCTCCAAAGAACTGTGTCATCCATTGTGAAACAAGGGCAACAGTCCTCAGGCTTTCAGGGAGTACTGTGTGCAGTGGTACTGGAACAATGTTTACAAAGGCACTGCTGAAGGCTGAAACCATGCATCTGTATTGTTATTACTACTTCAAGCTAGAGTGTGGGGTAACACTACCAACACCCCCTAGTTCCAGCACCTATGACTGTTTGCAGACAGAATGCATGGTGTGCAACAGAATCAGGATGGCTAAAATGAATGCACTACACTATTGCATTCAAACAGTGCAAGCTGCAAGGAGTCTCAAGTGTAGTTACAGCCTCTGACCTGCAATAACAACTCCCACTTTAACAGCCTTGGTGCTGGAGAGTTGTTAGTGTTTCCTTCTCCCTGTTTTAGCATTGTTGAGACACAGGCAGTCCTAAAAAGCTTTGTGATCATTCTTAAGATGAAACAAACATCTGGCACATGAAAGAGCTATGATGAAGACTAGGAAAACTCAGGTGATAAATCTGCCTAGACACTGTTCAGAGGCAAATTTGTGTTTCAAGGATAAGCTGTGAAAATGTTTGAAAGAAGTGCAGGAACTGTGATCATGAATCATCACTGATCCATTGTTACATATTCTCCACCCACTTGTTACCTAGCATGGCATATAATTAGAAATCTATGCATGTTGCAGAAAAGACATTTTATTGTAATTTTAAAAATACCACTTTCAATCCGATTTCACTTACAGACACACACCCTTTGTTTCAGCTATCTAGTCTAGAAATTAATTGTCCATTGGTTCCATTGTCAAAATGACAGCATGAAAAGAGAAGCATGTGGATTGTAATAATAATGTGGTACATGTGTAGGAGGTCAGAGAAGCAACAGATTAACATTCCAGTAGAAGATTTCCCTAGGGACAACTCTTGAAAGTATCAAAGGTCAAAGATCATGACACTGATAATGTGTCTTGTGCTGTTGGTAAAGTTGTTGCTCTTATTTGTCAGTGCTGGGGATAAGATTGTGGGAGGTTTTTTGGGGGGTGGAGGGGTAGGTTTCAGTCAATTAGTTGGTGAAATCTTCTGTGAACATTGTAGAAATCGTTCCATAAATATTAATTTAATTACAGATCAACATAGATAGTACTGGGGTTTCAATCAACAAACTGCTGCTTTTTTCCATGATTTTTTTCTATTAAAATGAAAGGGGAGCAAAATTAATTGATTATCTGAAAAAAGACTTTACTTTTTGCTGTGGGCCAATTTCTTTATATTGAAAAGTTTAGAATAAAAGTCTGAGTATTCTTTATTCCACCCAGTGTGAAATGAATGCTAATCCATTTCTTTATTCAAGGTACAAAAACTGATAAGTGATATTATTAGGGAGAAAAGATGTACTTTAAGGTGTGATCTGTAGCCTGATCTATAGATTATGAATAAAAATTCCCAGTTATCACTTTGAGGGTTGGCAAGTTGTCGTCCCAAGATCAGGCACAGTATTATTAAAATTATTATATAGTTGGGAACCCCGATGTGCAAAGGTGCAACACTCCTACTATAGAAACTCTTTTATATTTACAAATAAATACTTTATTAATACATTTAGCAAAGTCACACACACTCTAACTCAGTAAGGTAGATAGAGATAATACAGAAAGTACATCTGAACATCCATACTCATACCATTCCTTGCAGAACAACCTGAAATGTTAGCCATTATCTTCCTCATCACCATCACCTTCCTCATCTTCACCAGTGGCCATCATTCTGGCCCCTCCCAAGGGCTACATCTCTCTCCCCTATTGCCCTGGGATGCCATTCTTATAATATGCTACACTGACATTACCATGTCTAATGCATATTCAATAGGGGTTTCTCCCCTCTTCCTTATTTGTATTTCCTCCCCTTACCAATGTTAAGGTGTCCTTTTTCTATAGGTTAGTATATTTATGATTTCACGCCATTACCATATACGTCAATTCGTTGCCATGGCACTCTTATGGTCAGATGTTCCTTCCAAAACCTTTCAAAAGCTGGTGTCAGTTCATGTTCTGTGGTTGGATGATGTCATTATGGACAAAATCCCCCCCCCGCCCCCCCCGACACACACATTCTACTTACAGTTCCCCAAAACTTATGAGTTACCTACATTTATCTGTGCCAAAGTTCATAGGTCTCAAACCTCATGCTAACTGCTGAAGCCAGTGTCTTACAGGATACAAGCCTGTACATTCCTTGCATTACTGCTGAATATAATAAAGCAGAATATAAACGCAAAGCAGTGAATATAATAGAGGTAAATTGGCCCACTAGGCTGCAGATTTTACTCTGAAAGGTGACTGAAAAAATGGAATTCTGGGGTTCCCTTGTTGTCTTCCAACGCTTTCCACATCCAATATACCTAGATGGTAAGTAAAAAGATGTTTCTGCTCGCTGCCAGGCTACAGAACCCAAACTGGGATCTGAAAGTCAAGATGAGTTCTTTAGTGGATACAGTATTTGAAAATGATTAAGAATAAAACCTCCTAATGGACTGATCTTTTAATTAACTTATGGTACCAAGCTGAAGATGTTGGTTACTCCTGTATTCCTCACCATTTTAATTGTTTTTATTCTTAATGGAATCATAACAAAATGGAATATGTGTCTAACAAGTACTTTATTTATACAGAATTAGAAAATGTTAAAACTGATTCAGTGTACAAGAGATGGGCTTGTAATGGGGCAGAGAAGCCTCATACCAGCAGAGAAGAGGTTAAGAAGAACCTTTGGGCCCAGCTAGCCTCACCCTACTATACCTGCTGCCAATGCTAAACCTGGAGGGGGAATAAAAAGGAGGAGTCTGGTTCAGTTCAGAGCTGAATGGCCAGGAAAGAGAATAGAGTTCTGTGTGTCTGCCTGCCTGCCGGGAGTTTCACTTGCAGGGCTGTGGAGACAGCCCTGCTAGCCAGAAGCAGCCACTGAGGAGGAACAGCCAGACCCCAAGGATGAAGCAATACTCAAATCAGAAACTGGGCGGGGAACCAAGCCCAAAGGAAAGGGTGGGGATGCCCCTTCCTTCCCCTGCTCACCTGGAAGACTGGGGGATGGCCCAGTATTGAGTTACATTTGTTTTGTTTTTTTGTCCTAGAACATTTTGGGGCTGAGCACCCTCAACCCCAGCCCAGAAGAGGAATAAGATTGAAGGGACAATTAGCTGGTGGGCCGAAGCCTGCCTCAGTGGACTCCAGAGGTAGAGACTCTTTCCTCCCTCTCACCCGCCTGGCCACTTGCATCTGGGCTCCTGGAAGTTCCACTCGGGGCACTGCTCCAGCCACACAATTACAGAGCTGCAGCTAGCATACTCATTAACATACTCATATAGTCAGAAGCAAGCATTATTAACAGATCCAGTGACAACTTGATGAGTTTGCATACAAAGAGAAAGCAGAAGGATCCTGGCAAAAAGGAGTAGGAGAAAATGCAAAGGATAACTTTTTGTCTCATTTTAGGTTCTCCTGCTTCCTAAGATAGCAGAATGTCTGTTCTGCTGAATGTACTGCTTCTTTTAATAAGCTTCTGGAAATGCTCCCATACCAAAATTCAAAACATAGCCACAAATCATTTATAGGAGACAAAAAACAATAAGTACTGTCAGCACAAAGGGATATATCTTACTTGGTCATGCCATGAGGAATTATGGTATGCTGTGATGAGTGGAATCTAAAGTAACATAAGTTGTCTGTTGACAACAAGTTTTGAAATGATAAAATGCAAAACTCATATTTCCCCACAGTGTCAAACAGCTCTGATTTTTTTTTATGGCTTCTAGCTGGATATTGTGGCTTTTTTTTTTTTAGAGCCCCATAATTCTGTAAGAATATTTAAGTATGTGCTGTTTATTTTATTTGTTTAGTTTCAAGCATTTCATAAATTGTTGCACTGAATTCTAACTAACTTAAGTGATCAACCTTTTGTTTAAAGTTGTGCTCATAGATGGTTTAGGTTGGGTCATAAAATGTCTGGCAATCATACCTCATTAAATATATTATTTAATGATATATTATATTTAATGATATTGCATATCATGCAACAACAAAAATCCTGCTTTCATCTTATTTTTATGCTATTTCAAAAAACTAATTATAAAAAAGTATCTCTTCAAGAAGCTGACAGCATCCAAGTTCAAATAAGAGCTCTGCAAGTGACAGATGGTAATAAGCAAGTCACGCAGTTAGATGGTGTTTTATTTGCTAGACACTGGAGGTGGTATAACTACTGACCCATGTTAATATGGTTACTCTGGCAAATAAAATGCAGAAAACCCTGCTTTGGGTTAACAAATGTGACTCGTAACAAATAGCTCAATCAATTGTAGCTGTGGGGACAAGGATGCACAACTGTTTCTGTGGTCCAATTCAGTGCCACTCCCTGCCACACTCTCATGTGTAGAGACAGGAATGCTTCAGGCCTTGGTTCTCTTCAGATTCTGGAGCTGTTAGAGAATGGGAGTATTAGTAACTGAACCAGTAGGATCACATCATTTTTAAATATCAGAGATGCAGTATTTCCACACTAGTTGTGATGTGTTGGATGCAGTTTTGCTGTCATAGTTGGATTTCCCTCTGTGCTTCTGTCCCACAGTTCTTGGTACTGCTTCAGAGAGCAGTGGATGAGGATGAGAGCAGACCATGAGGATGAGAGCTCCCATCACTGTGGAAAAGAGAATGAAAGGTGAATGCTCCATGGAAGCTGGCTGGCTCCAAGTGTGATGGGTCAGTTGGGTACCAGACTGGGGATGAGAGGTCTATGGTGGGTGCTGAATGGCATTACATCATATGTTGCAGGGACATGTGATCAAGGTGACCAGATTGCCTGAGATCATCAAGCAATTTAAATAATTATGCTTTCTGAACTGTGCATGAGCTGTTGATGGAATTCATGTGTCCATTCTGAACACTCCCCACCCTGTGCCTTCAAACAAGCTCAGGACTATATTTACAGAAAGGGGTACTACTCAGGAAGTCCCCAGTGGTCCGTGGATCATTGTGGCAGTTCTTTGATATGTACACAGTGGGTCTCAGTCAAAATGATGCCAGAATTTTCAAATTCTTTAAAGAGTAGGCAAAGTGGAACTCTATTCCCATTGCGTCACAATGACATTAATGGTTTCTCCATTCCCGACTGTGATTCTGGGTTGTTGCATATACCTACTTCTGCCATGACTTCTGAAACCATTGCCAGGCTACACAAACACAGAGAGACACTGATTCAGCTATATACCCAGTAGGTATAGGATTACTGACTTTAAGATGGAGAGGTCTATTGACCCTCAATGCCAGTTCAGTGACTAATGTAGCAATTACATTTTCTGCCTGATGCATTTTGCATAATATATGTGAAAGCAAAGGTAGAATCTTCACTGCAGGCAGTGGGATTTGCTACAACCTATGCATATGATAGACAAGCAGTTGCAGCTTAGGCTGTTGTTTACATTAGCATCGTCTTCAGTCAGAGTGCTGCCAGACTAGAAGTGGTCTATGCACACGCTGTCAAGCTGGCAGAAGGGAACTGGGAATGGAGCATATCTCTCAATGACAAATTTCTGTTTCTAGGCTACCTTTAAAAATTATGTCCCTGCTTGTCTGCCATTTTGAGTCTAGCTCCCAGCTAACTCCTCCAGCAAATTTTGACCAGCTCTCCCCGAAATTCCTTCAACTCTGCTACATGGAATGCTAACAGCCACTATTAATGGCAGACAAGGTGAGAAAATCCCTTTTAAAAAAATAAATGTACTGTTGTGTGATGGGATGCTTTTATCACCACATTTTTAAAAGTTGTCTGTCTGCCAGGGAAATATAATGAACTAGAAGAATATTACATCAGTTGTATGTTGCTTGGTTCAGGGAATGAATCTTCTCCCTTTTGTAGTGCGAAAAGGCACACTGCAAATTGAACATCATCAACAACTTAACATGACTAAGAAAGTCACCCTAAAAGTTTTTCTTTTTCTCTCTTGCTATTTCTAATTCTCTCTCTTTTTGGTTTCCCCCTTCCTTCCCCTTACATGTGTTCTATACCAGGTTGGGAGTCCCTTCAGTTTTATTGATGAAAGTAGAACTGACTGAAGCTCCATGAAACCTGATTTTGCCAAAAAATACAGATTTGGGTTCATGAAAACAACCACTCTCTTATTTTTTAAAAGGTATCTTCTCAGCTTGGCTGCTAATAGTACATGGAATGCTGACCCTCAGTACCCAAGTTCAAGGAGTTTGGGAGAGGGCTAGTCAAAAGAAGTGGACGGAGTTAGCTGCCCCCCCCCCACATATCTCATTTTGCTTAGGGGCCTGAAAAATGAAGGTGGACCTTTTTGGGGGGGCTAGAGTAAGGACTGCCAGACAGAAGATCCAGGTTCTGTCACTGGATGATTGAGTGATCTAAGGCAAGTCACTCGGGACAAAATTTTCAAACTTGAGTGCCTACGGCCAGGTAGCTAAATCCACACTTTGGCACCTAAAATAAGTGGTGTGATTTTTTTTTCCAGCGGTACTGAGCTGCCTGTAGTTCCCATTGACCTCACTGGGAACTGGGGGTGCTTGACGTCACTGGAAAAACATGAAAGAAAGATCATCATGTATGAAAAACATAACTTGGATTGTTTTAAATAGGTCAGCTCAAGTTGCAACTGTCAAATGTTTCACCAATTTTCCACTTTTATTTAAGTGCTAGACTCCCACAATGCAGAATTGGTTTGGAATTGTTGTTAAGCAGGCAGGGGGAATGGGGAGTGATTGGAAGTACACATGGAGCTGATGAGCAAGGGTGGAAGGGGTAGTGTTTAAGTACCATACAATGAATGGCAAAGAAGGAAACTGCATTAAAATGAGGCAGGCTCCCTTGAGATGAAAGAAACTGAGCTAGTCTGCAAATAAACTCTCTCTGAGGCTATGGTACCTTTCTTTTCCCTCAGTTTCACGAATTGGATAAGGGTAAGTATTGCTTGTCAAATAGCAGTTTGTTAGCTGTCAGCAGCACCCAGAGATGACAAAACCAAAAATCAGTTTTTGTAGATTCTCAAGAGTGGCCGGTTGTTGAGCTGAGAAGAGAGGAAACATCAGATGTTGCTTATCAAACAAAGACCCAGTTTTCATGCTTAAACCTCAAAGATAACTTGGATTTTCAGTTCTTAAGACTGGGAAAAAAAGACCTTTGTTCCTTTGAAGTAACAGCAAGCTATGTGAAATGAATTTTAATCAGGACCTGCCAATATCTATCAGTGCACAGCATTTCATATCACAGATAATAAGAGTCTGGAGAAAATGACAGAATGGAGAAAGTGAAATCTGGAAGCAAGGCACAGAGTTTTCGGTATCCAGGTCAGACAAGGGTACAGAATGCCTTTTGCATATTAGCAATGAATGCTCTTTGCCATATCTATCTATCGATTGATAGATAGAGATATATAAACAGAGAGATTTCTTTAAACTAGAGAATTTGGTTAATTCTTATTTGCAGTTTAAAAAAAATCTAATCAAATTCATATGTTAACAGAAAATACAATTTATTGGAAACAAATGGAATATATTGTCTATGTGATAAAGTAGTAATATTAAATATTTATTGCCAAAGGTGCCCAATACAATCATTTAAAAATAAACAAATCTTACAAATTCAGAAGCCCATAGCATGGCTCAATAAATGCAAGTGGAAAAAAGACTAGGATAATATGAAGGGAAGGATTTGAGAAATGAGTAATAAGATCATCCTGATGTTAAATTGCTCATATTTTGGGAGACATTATACTTACGGCTCCCTTTTTCTTATATCATGAAGTTATGACTATGGATTGTTTTCCAGATAATGCTAACAAACATTTTAAAAAAGGAAATAAGATGATAAAATCACTGTAGTTTCATTACTACTACTGGTAGGAGAATACAGGATAAAATCAAAGCATGAACCTACAGCGCTCATTACAGATGAATGTTTTGAGGCCAAAAACTTAGATTCTAAAAGGGATTGGGAATTTATGTGGATAATGAGAATATCCAGAGTTATAATAGTTTATGCTTACAACATTTTGGAAGTGATATTAAATCTCATTTTTCAGGATTTAAGGCAATCTTTATCTTTAAAGGATTAGGAGAAGATCTATTATGGGGGGTAGAATTGCTCCACTTCTGTCTGCTGCAGATTTCTTACCATTTTCTCTGAAGCACCTGGTGTAGGTCACTGGCAGAGATGGACCTCAGGTCTGATCCAGTATGACAATTCCTACAGTGCTAAATTCTATATTCTCCCTGCAAGGCTGCACTGGACCTTCCTGTTCAGCAGTCCCTATTCAGAGGGGCTCTATTTTCAGATTTTATACTGCTGCCCATCAGCATAGTATCTGAGTGCCTTACCCCTCTTCTTAGGGCTGATATGGAAAGGAGAGCACCAGTACTAGCAGGAGTGAAGGAAGTAGTAGCTAATACTTCCACATGTGTGGCACTGCTGGGGGGGGGGACGGACGGGATTAACTAGCTCAAAACTGAATAAGAATACAGCCCTGCTGTTCCTGTAGATGCAGTGCTAGGAGGATCAAGATTACATGTCCTTCCATCCCTCCCAGACTTTGTACTCCTGCGCTGACTATAGTATGGCTACAGGACTCGTATGTTTTCTCTCCTGTTCTTCCTCCAAACCATCCCCTCCCCATAGGTGGTCGTATTTCTTGCTAATGTTCAACAGGGACTTGGGTGATTTGGATTGGCGGACAAAGATTCTCCTGCCTGGAGCAGTCTGGGTGCATGGAGGGTAGAGCTGAAAATTATGCACACAACTCTTGCAATCATGCACCAAATGTAAAGACCCGAGAGAGGGAAAACTTTCAGAGTCAAAAGAATACTTCCAGAGTCTACCACCATTTGGCTGCTCTTGTACTATTTCCCCAGTAGAGGAAATAAAAGTTAGCACACAGTCCTGGAACCTTAACACTATATGTGGGGGACTGCAGTGTCCCCACTTGTAACCATTTTTCTGAAAGGATTCAAAGCAGTTTTGCTAGTCTCTCAGACCTGGTTCAATGGAGGAAAAAGGAAAGAGAGTATTTACCATCCAGCGTAGCATAAAACAGCCAGACATCCTGTTAACAGTGGAAGATATGAAGTCAGAGTATCAGTTTTAAGGCCCTGAATGAAAAAGTCATAAGAATATTTATTGCATAGATATGAAGCAATTCTCTAATTGGCATGTAAAACACTGAGTTAAAACCTGCCTACACGCTTCCTATCAAATCCTGTCATAACCATCCAATTCTCCAGAGGCTGCTATTGCAGTCCTTGCTGACAGAATATAGGCAAGTCTAAAATACTGAAACTTGCTGAAAGGAAACCCAAGGGATGTTCACTTTATCAGAGGGAATCTATAAACACCAAGGTTGGCTCCTGAATAAACTGAGAAAAAGAAATGCCTTCAGCAAAAAAGGGCTAAGGAGATAGACAGACTTCCTTTAGCTGAGGGAAGCAAATCATGCTGATTTGTGCAAACTCATGGAACTCATCATGGTTGAGTTCCACTGAAATATGCAACATTCACATCCTATTTTAATCTCTACAGCATTAATCCTGCTCTCTAGGCTAATAACATATCATAGAAGCTAGTGAAGCAAAACATAACTGAACAATTCCTTCTTTATATGGTTATTTATCCATCCATTTATCTATCTTAGCTATTTCAAAGGCGACTATCTCCTTAGTATATAAGTGCTGAAGGTTGGAGACTAAGAAGATTTGAGGCACATTTATTGTATCTTTGTACGATGACCATAATGTGATTGAATTACACACAAGCTTTTCAGTGTACTTTTCTGGGCTGCAAAAACTAGTTTGGAATTTCTTATTGCTGCTTGTGGTATCTTTTTTTTTCTGATTCTTCACACTGTAGCCAGCTGCCCTGCCAGCCACACTGGGTTACTCCAGAAATCAGAGGAAAATGAAATTATGGACATTGTGATGAAGTTTCTGAATTCACAAAACACTTAATCCCAGATAGATATTTGGCATAGATTATTGCCTTCCCCTGGAGGGAAGGGGATAATTTGGGGGGATGGAGAGGCTTAGTAACAGCTATAGAGAAGTGTTTCTCCAACTATGTGCGTGGATTTTTTAGTGGGGGGATCCTGTAGCGGGAGGAGGCTCTCACCTCCAGTGGGGTATAAGAGGCAAAAGAAATATTACTTCTGTTTTCCTTTAGACTTGCCAAAACCAAACCACAGTACAGACTATTCAACACCAAACATTGAGTCCAAAGTATAAATGGGCTAAAAAGAATTAAAAATCAAGCTTCCCCTTGAAGGTGGTTACAGTGTATCTTCTCCAAATATACATTTTCCCCTCTGTTCAGGTCTTTCTCAGGCCCCGTTTAAAAGATGGGTTTCCCTGTGGGAAGAGACTAAAGAAGAACATATCTCAGTAAGGTTTCCTGGGTGAAATTTTCTCAGCAGTTGTGGGGCTCACTCACAAATGCCGCTGATCCATCAGGATCCACATAGAACCTGTTAGAAGCTCTGCTCTGGTTCTTTTTTTTCATTTCAGACTCCTCTCCTTAGCAGTGTGGCTCCATTGAAATTATGCTGCCATGGCTTCCCTACCTAGAAGTTTCCCTGGGGCCTTCACTTTAAAGGGGTTGGATTGTGCGGGGGAGGAGAGGAAGTTCCCTCTCATGGAGGGTAGCAATGGAAATGAAATACAGCCCCTCTACTGTGCTAATATTGGGTAGGGAATAATGTTCATCCCCCTTCTGCCCAGCTTACCCACTGCCTACGTCTTTTTCTGGTTCGGTCCATGGACCAATGTTGAGCCTTGTGTGAGGTCAAGGGGAAGGGAATAAAACTAAGCTCTTTTTCCATGTGGCAAGTGTCCTTTCCACACACAGATCTTGGAAGGCCCTCCCTTGGGGTAGGTTGCAGAACTGTTTCTGTGCTTCTTTCTGATTGGGTTTGGAAAACCATGCTCTAGGGCTCTTGAACCATACAAGGAATATAAGGAAGAGGCTTTGAGTTGGCACCAAAGTGTGGCAAGGAACTTCAAACAAGAATAAAACTGGTAATTATGTTGGCAAGTGTATGAATGGATTTGGAAATGTTTTTATATCTTAGCACAGGGTACTCGCTTCCTCTTTAATGAATGGCCTCATTCATCATCCTTTAAAGGAGCATTTTGTTTGGTGGTTGTTGGGTTTAGAAAAACATCCAGAATGCCCGAACGCTGTTTACCAACGTGGCTCATCTTTTGTAGATACTCTGTATTTGCAATACTCTGGTAAAAAACCTCATTCTTCCACCCATGGGCTATTTCAACAATTTTTGAAAGAAATATACAGTGTTTTCCTTTGAATATTGCATATTCATCCTTGTGATGGGGTATATTAATCCCACCCTGGGAGAGAAGGGGTTAAGAAGCAGTTCTCGGCCCATGTAGCCCCACCCCACCTGCAAAGGCTGCTCTAGCTGGTGGAGGAGTTTGAAAGAGAGCCAGACACCCCACTAAGGGTGGGAAATAGCAGAGAGGATAGGGGGTTGGACCTATCCTGAACACCTGAATAAGGATATAGTGGGAGCCCTTGCTGTAGGAGGTCCATGAGTAGCAGCTACCCGGGTCCCCATTCCAGAGGAGAGACTAGCTTGTTTTTAAGGATTAAGGAATGCTTCACTTGGATTGTTTGTGAGACTGTGACTGCACTAGGAAAGTAAATGGTAGGAAGTAGCCCTGAGAGACAGCCTTGGAGCACAGCTGGGTGCTTACTATTGTTGCCACTTGCAGGGCCCTGGGTGGAGCCTGGTGGAGTGGGAGGGCCTGGGCTCCTTTATTAACCACCATCTTATGAAGCAGGAAAAAGCTCCTTCCCTCCCCCTTACGGAGATAAGGGGAGACAGAGACATTGAAAGCCTTGAGGCAAGGGTGCAGTGCCCATAGGTGCCTGGAGTTGGGCTGAAGACACTTCCTTTTGTGGGGACACTGGTATATTTTGCCCTGGAAGAGCGTAGACTTAACTGCTGACCTGGCTGGAGGGCTGAGTCACTACCTACTATAAGAGGGTCTGTCATGGAGCAGGAATGGCTGAGGGCAAGGGATGGTGGAGATTGGGGAGAGCTGGGGCCCAGTGACCTAACAACTAGGTAGCACTAATGGTAAGTCCAGCCCCATCACAAATCCCTTCATGTATCCCACTCTTGCAGCCTCTCCCCTGCATGATCAGCCCCCTCATGCAGTTTCTTCCCACTCTTCCTTCCTCTGTAGGTGTCTTACTCTGCCCCATGAAACCCTTCCTGAAGCACCCATGATTAGTTATTTGTTACACTCCAAAGAATGACTGATGTTATAAAGATATCAACTGAAGAGAAGTCCCTGCTGTGAAGGGCTTAATCTAAAACATGAGAGAGAGAAGCAGTACTGGGAAACTGAGGGCAAAGTATGGCTTTGATACAATAGGCATTGTATTGTATAACATAATATATTCACTTCTTGTGGGTCTTGCTTCCTGTATTTACACTGCTTCCAATGGCAGGTTTGTGGTCAGGGCATTCAGTTGTCCAGATCTGTTTCTATAGAATTCAAGTGTTCATCTAAAGAAATGGGGAGTGCGGGACGGGGGAAGGCCAGATTCTCAGCTGTGCCTGAGGAGTGCTTGGTGCAGATGGAGGGTGCATGCACAAAAAGGTAGTTATATTAATAAGGAAAGGGTGACTTTTGAGCTTGGTTATCTTGAAATGCTCCCTGAAAACTCTTTTCAAATAAATGATACTTATCTTAATTCTTTCTTCAGAAATGTTATTATAATTTGTAGCTGATTTTTTGAGGGTTATTAAAAATCTTTTTGGCAAAAATTGGTTGTTTGGTTCAAAGCAGCATGGTTTTCCTCTTAGCATTCAAATTAGAATACTAATAAAATGTGCTTTCTAATCTGCATTGCAAACCTTCCTTCCATTTCTAACTCATCCCCATATTGCAAAATCCTAGATCTGTTCCTCAGGCATCCTTGGCTTTTGAGATCTGTCTTTCTGCATTTCTGGAAAGAAAATTTTAAAAGATAACAGAATAAAATGAGAAGCTATGCACTGAATCCACAAATTTCTGATAATGCTATGAATTCCTAGTGCAGGGATACCCAGAACAGCCAGTGAGAAAAATACAATTATGGCAGTTATGAGGCTATGTAATCTCAGAGTGTTCTGGTACAGTATACTTCTTTTTTCCTTGTAGTTTTCGGATGTTTAATCAGTGGAACTTTTCTCCTTATGCAGTAACAATGAAGGTTAACAAGGGGCTACAGAGTGATCCCATTTGGGTATGGAAAGATTGTCTTTCAAGGTTACTTTCTCAAGACTTTAACTTCTTTACTGAGCCAAGTGTTCAAAACTGGCTGTCTCAGTTGTGCCTGCAAAATTTGGCTGCACATGCTCTGGGAGCAGAGCTGTGTGCAGGCATGCTGGAACAATTCCTATAGTGGGAGTGCTGAGAGCCATTGAACCAAACTGTAGCAGCACCCCCAGCACTCCTAGTTCCAGCATATACTGCTGTGTGTGTCTGTGTGTGTGTGTCTGTGTGTGTAAATGATCAGAAATGTTGATAATATTGAATCTGTAGGGCTAACCCAGGCTAAGCAGCTGGGGATCTCTTGCTTATCCTTAGAAATCTTGCCCTTTCAAAGTCCAAGCAGCACAGACACTCAGTTTCTTCCTGTCAGGGATTTTTATTCCCATCCCCCAGAGTTTGAGCTGATGGGATGAGTTCCCAGGGATGTCTTCAGGGGTGTGTGGAGGGCAACCAATGAAGTCTTTTGACCTCGGCTGTTCCACAATGGTTTGTCTGGTGTCTAGGGGCCTTCTTTTGTTGGGAAGGAAATAACATCTCCTGTAGTAAACTAGTATTTTACACTTGGTAATGCTTCTCTCCTGGCTATGGCGGTTTACAGTTTCAGAGCAAACCCTTATTATTAACTTATAACATGGGATACAGATAAAAATGAGATTAATGCATGGAGCAATTTACAAGCATTTCATTAAAGTCTACACCTTAAACACACTTTTATAAATCTCATATCTATTCTACCAATACTATCAAACAGGTGAGCCAGATTGGTTTCCAGCCATGTATTTGTCTGTATTCAGTAGAGGCCTATGGGCCTTGGCATGAGCGGGCACCTGGTCTCACAGTGTCCCAGTTATAAAGAGGACGGTGATCAATTGTTCTCCAGATCCACTGAAGGTAGGACAAAAAATAATGGGCTTAATCTGCAGCAAGGGAGATTTAGGTTAGATAGTAGGAAAATCTTTCTAGCTATAAAAGGAGCTAAATTCTAGAATAGGCTTCCAAGGAAGGTTGTGGAATCCCCATTGGAGGCTTTTAAAGAACATGTTTATGTCTATATTTACTTGGTCCTGCCTCATGAGGTAGGAGGCTGGATTTGATGCTCTCTTGAGTCCCTTCCAGCCCTACGTTTCTATGAATCTATGAAAATTATTCACAACAAATAATTTATTCATAGATTGTAGCCCATCTTTCTGTTTGAAAATTAATGGTCTACACATAGATTAATATGAATTTTGTCTGTTGTTCAAAACTGTTCAAGCACTTTTATACAACTGTATTCCACCCTAGGCTTTTTCAAGAGTTAGTCAGTTTGACAATGTCTTTATTTGCTGTTTGTGATGTGTGGTTGGTCACCTGAGTCACATGATACTGTTCCTGCTTCCTGATTTGGTTGAAATATTTCTAAACAGGAGAAGAGAAATTAATTAATTTCAATATGGCTGTGGGACAGTTCCAATGTAAACCTTAACACAAGTGCTTTGACAGGGGAATGAAGATTACAGTCTACAGATTTTAACATAGGGGAACTGTGGGGCTGGATATTCTAGTGAAGGACCATTTATTCTGGAATTTGTTTCTTCCATCTAGTATGCCAGCATCCAAACGTACTGATTTTTAGAGCCTGGTGCAAGGCTCATCACTTTTCTCTAGCTTTTGTTGGGCTTGTGGAGACATTGGTGTGTGCTTTTTTCTTCTTCTTCAGTGGAAGAGTCTTGTATTATGATTTTGCTTTAAAAGTAATTGTTCCCATAGTCTCAAAGTGTGTATACATCATTTATCTCAGTCAGACATCTTTTATATAGGAAAAGAAATAAAAACACTTATCAGAATGGTTATAGATTTAGTTGGCAAGGTTGAAAAAATATCATCTTGTTTCTGCTGCATTATATTTAGGTATTGAGTACATTTATGTTTTTATTTGTCACCAGCTACTGTAAATTTGGTTTTGGTAGGAGTTCCAGCACAGTGTAAATATCTCTATTAATTTTGTAGTGGTTTACTATTAACATTCACAGAAAAAACTTTGGAATCTTTAATTTAAAAAATGCATTTATTGGTTTGTCCATTCATATCCAATTAGCTTGATTCTGAGAAGTCTCAGAAAGAGTTTGAGTATTGGTACAAAAAGCATCCATACAATAAAGCATCTGTACAAAAATTATAATAGAAGAACAAATGGATACTCTGTATGCAACAACCGCATCAAAGTCCCTATTGCTGGAGTCTACAGGGCTCTGCATTAGGAAGGGAAAGACAAAGAACTTTTAATATCTCCCCTTTCTCACACTAAATCTTGAGGTGCATAGCAAAAACACACAGCATCCTAATTGCACTATAAAAAGGAAATTATTTATTGAAGGGAAAGCTGGACTCTATGGACTATGACCCAGTCACAAGCTCTCTATAAAACAAATCCAGTTAATCTAACAATTGCAAAGGGAGCTATGAAGTTTAACCAAAGTGTGTGTGGTGGGTGGAGAGGGGGAATCCCTGTTTGACAGAAAATATGCTGCACCATATTAAGCAAATGGTTTACCACTTAATAACCGTTTCTAGTTTGTGACTCTGTGAAGGTACAGTAATTAGACATAAATCTCTTTTATCATTTGCCAAAGTCTGAATACAAACTGGTATCCTGCTGGACTTCACTATTTTCAATACTCTCACATGCACTTCTAAACAGACATTATCTGTCTCAAAATAAGGCGGATTTGTTGTTGAGAGTAGACGCATATTTTTTTTTTTGAATCAAAACTTTTGTGTGACCCTTTATCTGGGGGGATAATGTCCATTTGTTAGTTTTGGTTAAAATAGCAAGAATATAGGAAAAAAACCAAAAACATTGGGGTGGGATTCTTCTCTTTGTTACCCCATTTTCGTACCTGTGTACCTGCATGGACTCAAAGGAGTTGCTCTTGATTTACACTGGTAAAAGAGGAGAATCAGGTGCAATGTGTGGTGTTTTGTGTATGTAGGTTTCTTCTTCTTCTTTTATTTTAACAGCTTCCTGGTTTTTTGCCTTGCCTTAAGCAGTAATTTGTATATCAGTGTGGAAAAACCAGGGAAATTTCCCCTTCTAAACTCACTCTTCCCACACTGAAAATGTTCAGTACGATCCTACCAATCTTCTGGACAGTGTGGTAGGAGGCACAGAGCAACTGCTTGACTTTTTTCTGCATTGGGGACCAATAGGAGGCCCACAAAAGGGCAGCGAGTTCTTGTAATTGCTCTTTTTGCTCATTTCTACTCATACACATTGAATCTTGATCCCACATTCCTGTACAGAGGCCATGAGAAAGCTATTGCTTTCTGTAGCCAGCAGTGACTTCTGTGGAGCCACCTGCAGGGGAAGAGAGAGGGGACCCAGGGATTTGTGGAGTCAGTGTGAGTCCTTCAGAAACAACACTTGGAATTGGCTGCCCCCATCTGCTTGCTTGTAAGGAGGGAGGATAATGATGGACCTCTAATTCTGAACTGTCAGCCAGCTGTGGTGCTAGGCTGAGGGTTGCTCAGCTTCATGCTTATCTGGCAGTCATTCTGCCAAGGAAACCTTTGGCCTTATATGGGAACCTTAGAAAGCTCTGCCTCCCTCTCAACTTCCATCCCTGGTGTCCTTGCTTCCATCTGTATCGGGGGCAAAATCACCAATTCTGTACCCATAAGAGTGATGGGGCTCAAGAACCACTTCTTGGGTATTCCTGTGCTCCCAAGGTCTGTGTGTTGCTCCAAAAGCATGGAGCCCGAATAGCTCTGGTCAGGGTTCCTGAGCAGAAGGATCTAAATTAAATCTAAATCTAAGATTTAAAACTTTTTTAAAGTTTACATTATAATTTAACTGTGGACCTTATCCTGCAAAGTACTCTTTCCTCATTTCCCAAAGATTTTACTCTAGGCCCTTTGTTAGGTCAATGTTAGCTTGATCTACAGTTTTCAGAATCTTTGTATCCTTCACCCAAGAAATTTGACAAATCTTTGTCTCTTGGATCAGGTAAGCATATTTTCATTGTTTTCTCTGTTACAGAGGCTGCATTCACTTGAATCTGGGACACCTCATGTCCTGATCTGAGCTATTACCTACATCCAGTGGTGGGTTTGCAACAGTCGTCTACTCTAGGATGCATGGCTTGGGAGAATATCTGCCTTCTTGGGTAGGTATCTTTTATTTAATTGTTTGAAGTCTCAGTAAGGTTATAAGCTGATAGTGGCATAATTTGGAACAATTAAAGATGAGCTCCCTGCTTCCTTTCTTAGGCAGAGGCCCTCGGGAATCTAATTGCTGGTCACTGTTCTCTGTGTTCACCCCAGATGGCCAATTGATCTAATTTGATGTTTGAGGCAGCAGCGGCTTTTTGTAGTCTGACAGGTATTAATATCTTGCAGCAATGTGATTACCGATCCTTTCTGGATTGCATTACAGTACCAGGTGAAAAAAGATGGATCGCTCTATATCCCAGTCCAAGCAGAAGGCTCTTTGTTTGGTAGAGAGGAGGGAAAGAAGGGGAGTAGTGCTGCAACATGTTACCTAAACATTTTCTCTTTCTGAAAAATGATCTTAGATATTTTCCTTCTATAAACTTTTGCATTAAACCTGCTACTATGAATTCTTGTTTTCTGATTTGTATAAATCTTACCTTAGCTATGTATGTTTGCTGAAGGAATATTTATAAAAAATCACAATATGGCTATAATGATAAACAATTCTGACACGGCTTTCCTATGGCATATTCAGATTAGGTATAATCTTTTTTAAAAAGGTTTTTCATCTAGGTAACATAACAGAAAAGAGAATCAGGTATGAGAGTATTTTATAACTAATTTCAGATAATATTCCCATTTGTAAATCTTTGCTTTCTTTGCTACAAACTATTTATCTGCCAGAGAACAAATCCCTTTACTCAAAAAATTCCACTACAGGTAAATTTATGTATCTTTTTATCAATGTTTTAAGTATGTCAACTGCATTGGACAGAACTCAAATCTTCTCTGAAACTGATTAAAGTTTAATTGTGGAGGAAAGAATAGAATTAATAAATGCCCAACTGTGTTTCTTGATCTCTTTTCTGGTTTTTACTTGGTAGAAGATAAAAGAAGCAATCACTCTTTAACTATGTAATTAATTTAATATCTGAATAACTTAGCATTCATCAATGTATCTCTGTTTTATCTCATCATTTTTATATCTTTGTTTATGTCATAAAATTTGCAGAGCTGTAACTGCGAGGGTAAGAAATCATTTAAGTACTGCTATTGAAGCAGATACACCTTAATTTGTATGCTGGACTTTGCATGCATGGACAAAAGCATTTTGATTTCTAAAGAAAATATCAGTGGGTAATGATATTGGATTGGTTTGATTTACTCTAGTGATGATGTCTTCATTAGTTGCAACAAATGATTAATCTTTCTTTACCACAGCCACTGCTGTGCTTTCTCAGCCAGCCATTTTAATGTTCAGGTTGACAACCAGTCAGAAAGAATCTATTACAGATGATCAAAGCTCATGCTAGATAGTTTTTTGCTTTAAAATGACAAGCAGAACATTTTTGAAGTCTAGAGAAGGTTATTTGTGCTTTAATCTGTATGTTTTGATGCTCTGCACATAGCATTCTGTTTGTTGACTTATATCTTGTTCTTTTATGTGTTAGTGAATTTTACCTGTTTAACCACTTTGTAAAGGTATGTAGAAGTGCTGGATGAAACTGACTATTACAAAATAGGAGGGGGTCTCTTCACCAATACACACTGCCTTCCAGGTGTGGGGTAAGGGAGGAGAGGAAGTAGCACAAATCCCACTGAACTGAACACATAACTGGTGCCAAAAGGCTCCTGAGCCCCTAATGTATTCAGCAGCAAGTCACACTGGACCTGTGCCAATCAGCTGAGTTTCAGAGACTGTGACAGCAGGAAACAAATCAGAAAACTTCTTAAACAATTGTTTTTTAAAGGTGTTTGATCTACTGTTCACACACTTGCACATGTTGCAGGGTGAGGAATTTAAAACAGGGAGCTTCTCCAAGATATGAGTGCAGGCTATTAACAAAGAGAATTGGGTTTTTGTACGTGAATTGGTGTTTCCCTTGCCCCCCATTTGAGGGTCTGAACACTAAACTTTAATTTTTTAAAATTTTGCCTCTTCCACGGACTTTTCTCCTAGATACTTCAATATTACATCTAATCATAACTCATCTGTGCTACTTTGATACTGCCTGAAGTTCTGAGGGGATGCACCTTTGTGGCATAGTATTCCCATCTCATCTTGGAAAAAAGACAAGACATTTTGCTTTGCTTTGTCTGTGTTGTAAAATGCAATTCTGACTGCAGAGCTTGCAAGACTCCCTTCACAACAAATGGATTCTGTTTAGGATATTACGTTTCAGTGACACACTTTGAGAGAATTTACTCCATTTTATATACCCTACATTTAAAGAGCATTATAATTGTCATAAACACAGTTCGTAATGCTAAATTCACACAGCTCAAGAAACCTGAAATAAAAATGGAATAAACAGCAAACATGATGTTCCCCTGGTAGTGTAGGAACCATGGGAACTCCCCAACATTGTAGATCTTGCCAAATTTCTCCAGCACAATGAAGTGGGCAGCAGTGGACTAGATAAACATGAAAGCCCAGATTCTCAAAGGTATGAAGCATCTAGCTCCCATTGTTTCAGTAGAAGTTAGGAACTTAAATACCTTTTGGGGTTCTGTGCCGAAGAGTCCATACTCCTTGGGTGGGGCAGAACTAGGCATGGCACCAGTTCCACAAAAGCCAGGGTGTTCAGGGGTCTCACTCCTTCTAGTCTAGGAGCTAGAGTAGCAACTGTGGAGGAGCTTTAGGGTATCCCCATGCCCTCCTCTGTTGGGATGAATGCTATCCACCTTCCAGTGTAATCCAACAGAGCTTCTCTAAGAAATGTTTGTTTGTTGTGGCTTTTTCCCAGATGAGAGGGAGGGCAAATGTCAGCTTCACCTTAACTGCACTATTACAGTAATCTTTAAAGTTGTTCATGCTATTAATAGGTTTTCTTGCAAAGGATGATAAAAGATTATCTCCCTGTTGCCTGGAAAATCCACTATTAGGTATTTATATCAAGCCCTTGTGAATTCCCATCAAAGGGAAACTTGGACCTTTCATTTGGAAGTTGCAAACTCAATGCTTCCCTCTTTTGTGTCAAAAAATGCTTATAAAATGCATTTCCTTTTCTTCCCCCTTTTGAAACTGTTATGGGGAAAATCTTCTTAAAATCCACCTCTTGAAGCTTGGAGACTCCAATAAATTTAAAATGGGAGAAATATAGAAAGTTGAAAATATACAATTAAAGAAACAATGAGGGCAGATGTGTTATCATTTCAGTCTGAGTTAGAATTTTCTCTCTGCCTGGGCTCTCCTGAGCCAAAGGGGAAAACATAACAAAGTAAAAGTTAGTTAAGCTTGCTGATCTAGGCTTTCACTTTACTTTGTAAAAACAAACCTACTTATGCTAAAATTCTGCCCAGCTGTTCTCAGTTCAGATAGTCTGCTCTTTCTAGACACCTCAAATAGCAGATGGACTGTCAATTTGAGCACATAGAACTGAATGTAGGTGATAGTGTCTCATGGGTTGATTTGAAAGTAGACTTTTATCCTACAAGTAGAATTTTGTAACCCCACCCGTACCCTTTCCTCTCTGGCACAGTCAAGTCTGTGAGAGCTCATTACCCAAAAAGATTCATACGCAAAATGAGGTTACAAGACACTGACCTTCTGAACTGTTAATGGACTGTTCAACAACACTTGGCTGCCATTATTGCAACAGCTTGATGCTACAATTCATCATTATCACTTCTGGCCGTTTAAGAGGGCCCTAAACTCAGCAGAAACATTCCCTAGGAAATTCCGTCTTGTATAAGAGGATTCCTTGATCTGAGTAGGGCCAGTGGAATGTCTATACATCACCTTTCCCATTGCAGCCTCAGTGTAGGCGGCATTCAAGAAGAAGTGATGTGACCAACAGACCTGGTCAGAAAATGGGATAATTTTTTCTGCAGAAAATGTCAGTAAAATTGAAAAATATTATTAAAATGTTTCATAAAAAATCAAACCCCCAAATATTTTGATTCAGAAATATTGCCATAATGCAGGGGCGGGCAAACTTTTTGGCCTGAGGGCCACATTGGGTTTCAGAAATTGTATGGAGGGCTGGTTATGGGAGGCTGTGCCTCCCCAAACAGGCAGGTGTGGTCCGGCCCCGCCCCCTATCTGACCCCCTCCCTCCCTTCTCACCCCCTGATGCCCCCCCCGGGACTCCTGTCCCATCCACCCCTCCCTGTTCCCTGACCACCCCCAGACCCTGACTGCCCCCTGCCCGTATTCAACTCCCCTGTTCCCTGCCCTCTGACCCAACCCCTATCCACATCCCCCACCCCTGACCACCATCTCAAACTCCCCTGCCCTCTATCCAACCCCCCTGCTCCCTGCCCCCTTACCGCGCTGCCTGGAGCACCGGTGGCTGGTGGCACTACAGCTGCGCTGCCCAGAGCACCAGGACAGGCAGCTGTGCTGCTGGGCTGGAGCCAGCCACACCACCGTGCAGAACAGAGCACCGGGTCAGGCCGCGGCTCTGCAGCTGCACTGCCTGGCAAAAGCTCGCAGCCCCACCACCCAGAGCATTGCGCTGGCGGCATGGTGAGCTGAGGCTGCAGGGAGGGGGAACAGCAGGGGAGGGGCTGGGGGCTAGCCTCCTGAGCCAGGAGCTCAGGGGCCGGGCAGGAGGGTCCTGTGGGCCGGATGTGGCCTGCGGGCCATAGTTTGCCTACCTGTGCCATAGTGCCTCATGGGAGTTGTAGTTCAGTTCCCATTCTCCTGTATAAACCAGGCCCTTCATCAGACTACACCTTTCTTGATATGCCACAATCTCCCTTCATGGTGAAGCGAGACAGTTGCATTCTGGGAGTCCCTGGCTGAGGTGTACCATAGAGGAGAAAGTGGACATGAGTAAACTGAACTACAATTTCCATAAGGCACCATGGCAGGATATATCAATCAAAGTCTTTGGTTTTCCAGGCATTTGGGTTTTCATCAAAAAAAGAAAATTTTCTGAGAATAGCAGATGGTTTTCACAGAAATAATTCATTTAGTCAAAACAATTTCCCATCAAAAGTTTCAACAGAAATTTTGTGACCAGATCTAGTGGCCAGGTTATGTTATCTGGCTATTCTCAGATATGGAAAGACCCCCACCCTTAAGCAGTTGTTGCAGCCCCATTTAAATCCTTAGCTTAGGCCAATGCCCAGGCCCAGAATATGGGAGGTGCACTTAACAGAATATAACTAGAATAGAGAGAGTAGCCCACTGTTTCTATTGTAAAATTGCATAATTTTAGTCTATGGTTATCTGTAAATTGAAACACTCATTCTTTCAAAATGCTGGAAGAAAATGCATTTTAGAGCATTTCACCTGGAAATAATACAGGAAGCTATATTATACTTATTTGCAGTCAAAATGGGTCAATGCAACTACACAGTAAAATAGATGAAATTGTGCTAACATGCTTCCTCTCTTGGAAAGAGAGCGCTTCCTTGTATTACTTACTGAAAAGGAGTGGGGCTAATGGAGCTGCTCTCCACAAGGAAAAGCTCAGGAGGCTTTTCACTGCAAATCCATAGTTGTGTCTACAGAGGTGAACATTCAATGAGTCACTTCTGGGCAACTCCTAAAGTGAAATTTAAATCCTAAGAGGAACAGCCACTCATCTTATACATTTCCTGAAAGAGGGCATTCATAACAAGTACTTCCAAAGGGGAAGGTAATATATTTTATTGGACCAACTTCTGTTGGTAAAAGAAACACAGGTTTGAGCTCTTCTTCAGGTCTGAGAAGGGTACTCAGAATGTCTTTTTCACCAACAGAAGTCTGTCCAATATAAGATATTACCTCACCCACCTTGTGTCTTTCGTATCCTGGGACCAACAGGGCTACAACACTGGAAAGTGCTTCTAAAGACAGCCTACTTGGAAAATCTCATGGAAGAAATCAAATAAGAACTTGTAAAAAAAAAAATCACTCTAACTTATTACACTGACAATGGTCAATACCCTATGTTGGAATTTAACCTTTGGTGCTATAAAATCAAAAATTTTACATGTATTGTGTTCAGGGCTGATACTATTGCCTATTTTTAAGGATGTGTGACACTTCCCATTATAAGACTCCATTTTCATTGCATATAACTTTGCCAAACGTAAACCATTTGAGCTAAAATTTTCCATGCCACATGTCTACCTCAGGCTAATCTTCTTGGAGAACTTCAGCCTAAATGGTTCAGCCATTTCCATGAACAAGGCTAAAGAAAAATGTTGTTTTGCCTATGCTTAGAAAAAGGTCTGGTGCGATGCCCCCCAACCCCTTATGCTTTGGAGTAGAGACTTGAAATTTGACATTTGACTTGAAATATGAAATTTCTTCACATTTATTTTATATAGAGTATATGTTTTGCACACTCTCTCTAAAACTGGAAAGTCAAGCATATGGAATGTTGGAAAAGCCAAAATTAAGGTTATCTGTGCAACCTTAATTCAGCCCTCTTGTGCATGTGCATTATGCTGTAGTCTTTAATTACATGATAGGAAAAAATAGTATGCAATCAGCCCCTACCTTGTTCAGTGCACAAAATGGATAGTGCTCACTGAATGAGCAGTTATTCAATAAGAACATAAGAATGACCATACCTGGTCAGACCAATGGTCCATCTAGCCCAATATTCTGTCTTCATACATACAGTGGCAGGTGCCAGATGCTTCAGAGGGAACAAATAGAACAGAGCAATTATTCAGTGATCCATCCCCTGTCATGTAGTCCCAGCTTCTGGCAGTCTGAGACTTAGAGCATGGGGTTGTAGCCCTGACTTTCTTCTTGGCTAATAGCCATTGATGGTTTTATCCTCCATTAATTTATCTAATTCTTTTTTTTTTATCCCAGTTATACTTTTGACTTGCACAACATCCCTTGGCAACAAGTTCCACAGGTTGACCGTGTGTTATGTAAAGTACTTCCTTTTGTTTGTTTTAAATCCATTATTTTCATCAGGTGTCCCTGGTTCTTTTGTTATGTGAAGGGGTAAATAAGACTTCTTAATTACGGTGACCAACTAGCAAGGATGAAACATTGGGACAGGAGGTGGGGGGTAACAGGCACCTGTATAAGACAAAGCCCCAAATATCAGGACAGTCCCTATGAAATCGGGACATCTGGTCACCCTATTCCTAATTCACGCTCTCTACACAATTCATAATTTTATATATCTCTATCATATCTCCCCCCCACCCCCAACATCACTTTTCCAAACTGACCAGTCCCAGTCTTTTTAATCTCTCCTTACGTGGAAGCTGTTCCATCCCCCTAATAATTTTTGTTGTCCTTCTCTGTACTTTTTCCAATTCTAATTGTAAGAAGAGTCAGAATGAGCTCTACCCTGACATCTGGTGGTGAGCGGTGGAAAAGGACTTCAGGGGCTGATCTCCTTTGCATGGGCACACCCACTCTGCCTAACATGATGGACTGCCTGCCCAAATGGTCACTTTGGCTGCTGTGGGGTCCCCTCTTTGTTATTGGGGCAGGAGAAAGAAAGGTTGTTAACCTGGTTATGTGAATCAAGGACAGTAGAACTGTACTTGGCATTTTATGACGGAGGGACTCACCCTCAACTAAGCAGCACTCGCTAGGCAAGGGACATGGGTTCCAAAACCCAGTGAATTGAGAGAGGCTGGGGACAGGTATGTGTACCTGGTAGTGTAGGCTCCTAATGCTACTTTGACCCCTCCTCTCTCCACGATGTAATAACAGAGCTAATTTTGACTCAATTAGGGGTCTTGTTATGTGCTGCAGAGCTGAAATCACCGATACCTAGGTCTAAGCATTAGCCGTACTTTGGACTAGTGGTGCACCAGCACTGAGGCGCCTTTACTACCAGCTAAAATCACTGAGAGCTGAAAGCACTAAAGAGCTGAAGTTACTAAGAGCTGAGAGCTGTGTTAAGTAGGGGGCGGGGCCTGAAGACAAGTTGGTGAGCAGCTAGCAGGATGGCTAGCGGAGAGGCGCAGAGAGATGAGCAGATAGCAGGGCAGCTGGTGGAGAGGCGCGGAGAGCGGAGCGGTTGGCGGTGAGGAGCAGCCAGCAGGATGGCTGGTGGAGAGGCACAGCTGGCGGTGAAGACTACAACAGAACCCCATGGAGAGGCATGGCACTCGGCCATTGACCCGAGCAGCGGAGCATGTAAGATACCTCCTATACCTCCCTCCACTTCAACCCAGGCTGGGAGGTAAACTCTACAGATGAATTTCTGAACCCTGGGGGCTGCACTGACCGAGGTCAGAAACTGTGGATGGGGTGACTTTTGGGTTGCTGGATTTAAGACCCTGAGGGGAAAAGGACACCTCCAAACTTACTTGGGGTTGGGTCTTTTGCTCATGGTTTGTGTCATGAATCCTGTTTGTGGTGTTTCCCCGACATAATGCCGCATTGTTTCCCTCCTTTATTAAAAGGCTTTTGATACACTCCGACTCTGTGCTTGCAAGAGGGCAAGTATTGCGTCTTAGAGGCGCTCAGGGGGGTGGTATAGATATGATCATGGAATTAAAACAGCAGAACAATATATATACACAAGTCTGTTTAATACGGACATTTTCTAACTTTTGAGTGCTTGACTTCACAAACTTAATGTTCTTTTAAAGTAGTATTTTTTGTGTGTAATATTGTCAAATCTCTTTAAATTCAGATTTCAGAGTAACAGCTGTGTTAGTCTGTATTTGCAAAAAGAAAAGGAGTACTTGTGGCACCTTAGAGACTAACCAATTTATCTGAGCATAAGCTTTCGTGAGCTACAGCTCACTTCGTCAGATGCATGCTGTGGAAAGTACAGAAGAAGTTTTTATACACACAAACCATGAAAAAATGGGTGATTGTTCTTGTTAAACCCTGGATTTGTGCTGGAAATGGCCCACCTTGATCATCATACATATTGTAAGGAGAGTCATCACTTTAGATAAGCTATTACCTACTGGAGAGTGGGTTTGTGTGTGTGTTGGGGGGAGGTGGGGAGAAAACCTAGATTTGTGCTGGAAATGGCCCACCTTGATTATCATACACATTGTAAGGAGCGTTATCACTTTACATAAGCTATTACCAGCAGGAGAGTGGGGTGGAGGGACAGAAAACCTTTTGTAGTGATAATCACCCATTTTTTCATGGTTTGTGTGTATAAAAACATCTTCTGTACTTTCCACAGTATGCATCTGATAAAGTGAGCTGTAGCTCACGAAAGCTTATGCTCAAATAAATTGGTTAGTCTCTAAGGTGCCACAAGTACTCCTTTTCTTTTTTAAATTCAGAGTGCATTTGACCTACTCACATCTATTTATTGATGTGTAAGGAAGTCAAGTTGGTGCTGTTTACAAGCCAAGGAGGCATAAGTTAAAGTACTGTCAGGTACATGTTTTTATGACTTCTCGTTGATGTGTTTCTTGCTACTCTTGTCTTTTTTGGCCTCTTGGCATATGTATTACACTATCTCAGACTTCTTTGGACTCAGCAGGCCAAATTCAGATGTGATATGTAAGCTAGTTGTAATTATGTGCTTGTTAGTGCTTTCCCTTTTCTCTGGTTTGTGGAATGCTCTACCTCAAAAATAACAGCATTTCAATTCTATTGTATGTAAATTCTGAAGTTTATAAACAGCTTTGTGTCTTTTACTATTATTATTATTTGTACTGAAGTAGCACCTGGAAGCCCTGGTCATGGATCAGGATTCCATTTTTCTTAGCAGTATACAAACACAGAATGAACATGCTTATAATCTAAGTTTTCCTTTAGAGCAAAAAACACTGTATAAATATGAAAATTACTCTTATTTTCATCAAGGTCCAAACTTTAACATAACCCTACTTATTGGTCAATATGAGAAGGGTTTCCCCCCTCCCAGACAGAAAAATAGAGTTTCAAAAAGCTTTTCTTTTCAATGATTTTTGACAGGTAAATTGAACAAGTTGAAATATTAGTCCTTTTCATCAAACATCTCTCTTGATCAGGATTATATGGACAGATAAGAACTACATGCTTGATCCTTAATTGCACAGTGCTGTTAGGATTTAAGAGGTAAAAATTGGAGCAAGCTAGCTTGTCATGTGATCCTACCCCTATTCCTTCATGCCTTGGGGAAGTGTCAATAGGCATGTTAGATAATTTGCCTAATGTTAGGCCTAAATTCTGCAACTGCACCATGCATAGAAAGCTCATTGGAATTCCATGAGTAGATTTGTTCCAAAATGAGACCCTTATTAATTAATTTATTGTCATCTCCAGTTTTGTTAAGACACTGGGTGAGCTTCACTAAAGAGATGATTGTGTAGATATATTTTTGATATTTAACTAGTTTCGATATTGTCTGGCGATAGACACATCAGGGTGTTTTTGCTCATGTTTGTAGGTGGGAATAGAATTCAGAGGGCAGAGCCTTTAGTATTGGCAGGTGCTGCTTGCTTATGTACACATTTAAACAAACACACAACCTATTTTGAGTGATATTTTGGCTTCCTTTGCACTGGTGAGAATCTGAAGCAACTGTAATGACTAGAGCTGGTCAAAAATTTTGTTTAAATGAAACATTTCAATAAGGTCAAATCAAAATATTTCAGTATTCTATTTCACGAAAAATTCTGAGATTTCTTTACTTTTTGTCCTCATTTGGGTTGAAAGCAAATTTCAAGGCTCAGCATTTCCCATGGGATGGAAATTTTGTTTTTCAACCAGCTTTTGTAATGACTAATTGTTGGTATCATTATGCAAAAATCGCCTTTTGGGGACAAGGGTGGTCAAAATATTTTTAAACAACAACAATTTTTGACAGAAAATTGGGTTTTTCATAAAATGAAATTTCATGAAAAGTGTCTGCTTTTCTGTGGAAGCTTATTTATTTAGTCAAAAACTCAAATGTCTGACAACTGAATTATTTTGGCCAAAAACTGGCATTTTCGTATTTGAATTGAAATTTTCAAAATAGAAATTTTCCATGAAAAATTTTAAACAAAAGCAATTTTCTTTTTGTCACAATCTTCTGCTGAAAATATGCTACCCCCTTTTTTCATTCAAGCTCTATTTTGGAGTAGTCTTCCCTCCCCCGGCCCTGATCTTCTTCTATCCCCCAGATGATTTTTTTCAGGAAGATTAAGGGACTGAATTTAGATTTAGGAGACCTGAGTTTGGTTTTTGATTCTTCCACAAACTTCCAGTGTAACCTGACTTCCCATGTAACCTGTGTTTATAGTGTGTCCTCTATAAAACAGGGATAAAACTACTTTCCTACTTCCAGCAATGTTGTGAGCATAAATTCATTAATTTTTGAGACGCTTCCAGATACTGCCGTAATGGGGGATATACAAATTCCTAAAGAGAGAGAGAAGAGTAAATCCATGTTGTGTTTTACAGAAGTACTTGCTGTAAAAGATAATGAAGTCCATTGATTCCTGAGAGATCACCTCAAGACAAAGCAAGGCGCCTGCCTGGCTTCTATAGATTTTTACATAGCCGAGATCAGTAGCAACCATTGCCGAGTTTATTATTTCTGATTGCATAATTATCTACACTTTGTATTTTCTCAGTGCTCATGTAAGTCTCCAGTAAACAGCATGTAGTTGCCACAGCAACTGTAGAACTTTAAAGCACAGATTCTTACTGTGTTTTTGCTGCACACAAGGCAACTGAATAACCTGACCAAAAAAGTGATGTTTTTATATACAGTTAAGATTATTGTCTTGTGGTAGTACGTAGCAAACCCCAATGATGGACCGGAACCCCATTGTATTAGGTCCTGTTCAAAAAAGAGAAAAAAAATGGTCTTTGCCCTGAGGAGTTTATAGTCTACGTGAAGCTCACAAACAACTAATATGTCTCATTTAATTTAATCAATGTGTTTTACACATTTATATACATTGAAAAAAAAGAGTGAAGATAGTATAGCAGAGCCTTTCAACAATTTGATATTCATAGATCTCCAAAGGACAGACTCTGCCTCCCTTTTCCCCAGCTTCAGTAGTAATACTTCAAGGCATAAGTATATCTTTGATTTTCATGGAGAAATTCACAGAGTCAGTTGCTATTTTTCATAAGTACAGGTGGCAGAGTTAAAGAAGAATGAGATGTACAGTCTTAAGGGGTATGTGTAATTTAAGCTTCAGAACACAGCAAAGATAGTAATTCTTTATGATAATTCTTGCACTGCTCTGACAAATCTCCCACTGAAATCAGTGAGAATCCAAAAGGTGAACTTGGAAAGAATAAATACAATAAAGATTAAGAGGATCCAGTGATTGTGTTAACTCAATGGTGTATGTAAGGAAGAAAAAAACATTTCATTTTCTGTTTGTGCATAGTTTTTTTTAGGATGTATGCCTTCACAAAGTATTATCTTACACCTAAATAAGAAAAAAGAATCAATGAAATGTCAAGGCTTGTTGTTTTTTAATGCTTGTCATAGCTTCAGGCATCCAAACTTTAACATTGTCCTGCCAAATATATATGTTTGATATGCCATTTGGCAAGTTTTATATTGAAAGATTGCCATTTGCTATTAGTTTTGCATGTGAAATATTGTTGAGAACTATGGAATATTTATTGGAAGTCTTAAAAGTTATAACATTCCATGTTTAATTTGATCACAGTATTATTTTGTTCACAGTAAGCAAGAATGTGTTGCTAGGATCCTAGAAGATAAATTTTCTGCTTTTGGTGTTTATCCAGACAGATGTACGTTACAGGATGCAGAAAATATGTCAGAGCTAATAACAAAAGGGAAAAGTGTAACGGAGAGTAAATATCACTAATTATTTGCGTAAATTTATACCAAACTTGGCAGCAACAACTAACAAGCTCAAGACGCTTTCGCAAACTAAAGTTAGTGGTGGGAAGAAGAAGTATAAACGGATACTGTTATCATCTATTTTAATCCCTAAACTAGTGTTGATGATCTCTGATTCAAACAAAAGAATGAGCATTGCTGCTAATACTTCTGAGGACAGCCTTGATTAAAAAGTTTAAAAAAAATGAGATTCTTGGCTTCCTCTGGCATATGCCCCAAGATCAATGATTGAGACTGTGTTTATGTGATCAAGATCAAAAAAGAATGTTTAGGTTTGCATTTCATTGGAATTGTCTCAGACTCATCTCCGAGATGCTTTGATACCATGGGTCAAATTTAGTAAATTGAGTGACTCCAGGAATGAATTTGGCCTCGTGTCAATTCAGCTTGGTGCCTGAGGCAGAAAACTGAGGTAGAAACTAAAGCTGCAGAATTGCTTGCTAAATCCAAACTATTCAACTTGTTCAAACACACCTGAGGGCAGAATTTGAAGACAGAAGGGTTGCACAGGTGTCACTGAGGACCTAATTTTGCCGTAATGTGCCCTCTTTCCTGTTGCGAATAAAATAACAGTGGACCAGAGAGATGATTTTAAGATTGGAGTCTAAATTAACTTTAAACTATGGTTTAGAATTTGGGGTTTTGGCTGAACCAGGTCTGGAGTTTGGCAGGAATCTGTCAAGATAATCTTTGAAACATAAACTTCTTACAATATATCTATTTTTATCACAAGATTTCAATCACTTGGGGCTGTATCTGGATTCGATTTGGAAAATAGATCCATTCTGATCCAGAACCCAGCTATCTGATTGAAAAAGCACCACTCACCCTTGAAATTTAGGATGCTGTTGAATTGGAGATCCAGTTCAGGAGATCTAGTTCAGTCACAAAAATAAAATTAAAACACAGCGTTTTTTGTGCTCTTGCTTACATGTAGTTGCCCTGAGTGACTGGTGTTCACTGAAGTGATCCTTTCCCTTCTCCTTGCAGTCTGCCATGCAATTCAAGTCTGAGAACCATCTGGGTTAACATACATAGTCTGTAAGGAGAGGTTTTTTTATGTGATCCAGGACATTTGCTTACGTTTCCAAGATTAGAAGCATATGGGTTATGATGTCTTCTTCACTTCTCTACCCTCCTCTCACTAAAACACAATCCTAAAATTTCTGTGCATCTTCTCTATTGGAAAACCTACCTTTATCTCTCAGAAGTGGAGTTTCTTAACTTTTGAGTTTCAGCACTACTCTGAGCTTTAGGTTGTTCTGCATATGGCAGTAATGACTATGCCAGTGATGTCATTGCTATCTCTCTTCTCATTGCAAAGGTCTTGAGTGTAAACTCCCATAAGCAAACAGCTGTTAGTGTTGCATCAGAAAGGAAATGATCTATGGGTCTTCAGTGGATTTTATTATGATCTTTGGATCATCTTAAGAATTTCCTGTCTCATCTTCCAAAGCAAATGTCTCATGTTTGTATGATAATAGGGCTCACATGAACAAACAGGACCTGACGAGATTTAAAGAGAACTTGATCTGGTCAGAATTTTCATTATATGCAGTCTTGATTGAGTAATTTTTCATGGGCAGTGTTGCACAAACTTTAAATTAAAGCCAATTAAAAAGGTTCAGATTGATCCTTAATTTTTACTATGTATGTATCGTATTCTGGGTTCTATTCCCGACTCTGCCACTGGTCTGCAGGGTGAATTTCGGGCAAGTCACAGCAGTGCTACGTGCCTCAGTTTCTCCATCTGTAAAATGAGGATGTTGATACCTCCTTTCTAAAGTGCTATATATGAGTAGGATATTCATATTATATTTTCTAACATGCATTCTAATATATGACTGTGTATATACAAAGATTGAAAATGTACAAAATATATTGCAAAACATCATGGGCAAAATTCATCTGTAATAAAACTACATTGACTCAAATGAAGTTACACCAGAAATGTTTTTTACACACACACACACACTTAAATTTGTTAATTTGACTTTAGCATGTATGATAAGTTTGGGTTAAAGCTCTATTTTTCCTTTTAATTATATAAATGCAAATATATACTTTGGTTTATTTATTCTGGATAATATTATATCATGCTCCAATCTGCATATGGCTACTCTATTACGACACTGAAACATAGAATGTTTTTAAACTGTCTTGATTCAGAAGAAGAAAATATTCAGTGATTGGAGTTTATTGTATGAAAGCCTTTAAAGAAGGTTTCAAACCTCTGATATTTTGTGACATGATTAAAATTGTCTCCTCTAAACAGCAAATTGACATTTGTCCACATCATAAAATCAATACACATTTCATCATATTTTGTATTACATGGCCACTAGGGCCTCAAATTAGAATGACATGGGTTCGGGATTGTGGAATAAAGAATTGGTAAGATAAAGTATATGAGGAACTTGGCAGATTGCCTATCTATATTATATTATGCTCTCCCTAGTACGGATTTTTATTCATGTTCATAAATACTAGAAATCACCAGGTTAACTCTCAAAAAAAAGGTAAAGTTACGTGCATCCATTTTTTATTATCTATAGTAGAACAATTTCTCTATCAGCCAGTGAAAAGGAATTTAAGTAACAACCCAAAATCTTGGAAGGAGAATGGAAACATGTCAAACTCTTTGCAATGCCATGATGCCAAAATGCACACTTCAATCTGAAAAGCGCAGCAGGTTAATTTCAGAAATACATTTTTATTCTTGTGGCAACTAGCCTTTAAATCTACATCAGGCACATACAGAAATCAGGTCGGTGTTAAAATGTAGATCACTGCAGCTGAACAGCTTTGATGCTGCCTCGAAAGGAGAAAAAGAACCGAGTGAAAGCTGATGATCTAATGCAGCTCGTAACTTTAACAGGCGGCATAGCAACTAATGAAATGCTAAAGAAAAAGCCTCTTGATGACTTCATAGAACTGGAAATGTATGTAGTCTGCAACACAGATATTACGCCCAGCTTGCAGGATTGCAGAATTTTTCAATTCAGTGTTTCTACAGGTTTAAAAAACATACTTTCTGAAAAATGTGAATTGGAATAATTTGCCATCAGTTCCTAATATAATGACTGATTTCCCACTCTGCAGTCAGCAAGCTGCAGGCAACGGGCTTGAATTGAGTCCAGGTGGAAGTAGGCCAGACACATTAAGACTTCTATTTAATAACTCCCTACAGAAATTGTGCAAATAACATAGCTGAAGTGCCTTCTACATACTGTGTAACCCAACTCTTTTGGCATTCTGATTAATTCCTTGTCCTTTTCTGCTGTATGCACAGTTAAGAAGTATACTAAATAGGAAGAAAAACCCATAATCGGATCTGTCAAGCATTAAATGCAAAATGTTCTTGTATTCATTTGAAATTTAGATATAAATATGAAAAAAGACTCAAGTTCTTGTATTGAAGGGTAAGTAGGCAGGCTTTTCAACTTAATTGCCATTTTTCCTATTGTCTGGTTAGTGCTACGAGTGATGCAAACATATGCTACTAATCCAGCCCCCACAGCTGAAGAACACCTCTCGATTTATTCTGAGTTCTAGTGAAGTTTATATGTATTTCTAAATTTCCTTCCTAAATCTTTTGTGTTTATTCTGAATACCATGCTGTGATAGAGGGCTGATTTTTGAGGGTAAATAATGAGATGAATTTCATCCAATTGTTTTATGTCACTTGTATTAGTTTTTACAGAGATGGAGGCGTTGATGTTGTCAAGCTTCCAGTGAAAAACGTAATGCCAAGATTGACGTGTTGAATTCTGTACGTGCCAGCCAAAACCTCAGCTTGCCAGATGGAACTAATGTGTTTAAATAGATCATTTCATTTCAAATGGAAACATTTTAATGACCATTTCTGTACTGTCTTCTTGTTAGATTTTTATTAAAAATTTGCATTTGAATGGGCAAGAGAGGGTTGAACATTTTGCTAATGAACTTTAACATTACAATTTGGAAGCCATATATTTAACACACACTCACTCACTCACTCACTAGCAAGTTATTGGTGTAGAGTACCTGGAAAACTCACATATGGACTTATGGGTTCTGTAAAAGAAGAAAAGGCCCTGGAGCTAGGGTCAATTGAGATTTAAAATATAATCTAGTGATGGGCCAATTCCAAAACCCTGAATCTTCACATCCTCCAGACTTTGGGCCTTGAAGTGAATGAAACTATTCTAATTGGTACAAGCTGAGAATCTGGCCCTTTGTGTGTCTGACCTATCTCTAATACAAATCAGAATATGTCTGAAAGGAGGGGGAGATGCACTTGGATTCATTGCTTACTAAACAGAAAATAATTTATTTCACATTTCAAAATAACACTGGCAGAGAAGTGGTGGCATGGACATCTAGTTACAGTAAGTAATATTAATCTTAGATACGTTTTAAAAATCCTAAGACCTTGGATATAATAATCAATGTTCTTACTCATCATGTGTAATAGAATACATATGGGGTCAGATTCCAATCTTTTGTACACCAATGTTAATCTAGAGTGGTTTCAATCACTACCTTTTCTAATATAGCTAGGTAAAAATTACATTGCTGAATAAATGTGTCACATATAGAGCTAGGTGATTATTGGAAAAAGTTTCCTGAGAATATTTGTTCATATTTTTAAACAAATGCACTTTGACCATGTTCAGAATTCCATTTTTGTTTATTTCCTATAAATGTTCAAGTTTTACTGGCAAAAATGTTCATGAAAAGTGAATTTCAAAGATCCATAAACAAGCATTTGCAGAAACTGAATTTTCAAATTGCATTTGCAAATATTTGCACTAGGAGTACTTGTATGCTCATAAAATGAAAGAACAGAATCAAAACCATATGACTTGCATATGACCACTCACAACAAAGCAACTCAGCTCAAAATATGAATACTGGCCACAGATCAGGCAGTACAAACTTGCAGAAATCTGTTGAATAAATTTGAATATCCAATACACTCAAGCACTGTTCATTGATATTTTGTGAGCAAACTAGATATTTTATTGCTAATATTTGTTATATATGTCTGTCATGTCACAGATACTTAAATCCATGGAGTTTTCATAAGGCATGTGCATAGCATACCTGGGAAATGCTAATTCCTGAAGCAAATTTGGCCTGTTTGTTTCTTCATTCTGTGCATTTGCTGTGGGCTTCTGTTTGCCAACACAATGGGTACGTTTATACTAATGACCATACACATATCCATGCTTTGTGCCATAACTCCCTTATTGTCCATACCCAGAAACGTGTTTGAAGGCAAGTGGGGGGGATTAAGATCACACATCTGAGGGGTGTGGGTAAATACACACCATAAGATGTGGCACAGCTCCAAACTTGTGCCAGGTTTGCAGGGAATAATGGTGAGGAATGATATGATCAGGCACTCCCATCAGCAAATGTGTGGGGGCAGGAGAAAGTATGAACAAAACACAGCAAAGTCTTTCTATGAGTCACAGAATCCTGGGATATTGCCCAGGAAAGGGTAGCGCTAACATCTTGTACTTATAGTGGTAGTGTGGATGCAGGTATATGCGAGTATAACATTATGCCTTTGTGCAGCATAGCATATGTGGACTCTTGGGCACGGAGATGGGAAACATCCACTACTTGGGTATGCACACAAGTGTAGATATAGCTATGACTCAGAAGTGTCTAAAAGTCTAATTGTAATTTTACAGACTTACAGAATGTAAAAAGAACCTCTTCCTCCTGCAACTGCATTCCCTCCACAAACCTACTCTCAGGAGTCAGGGTATGTTCTCCAGGTGCTTGTAAATAAAAGGAGAAATGTACTGTATGCTTTCATAGAAGTCTGGGAGCCAAAGCACAGTTGCTTACATCATGTTGTTGTGGGTTTTGTTTTTGAACAGATCACGTCAGGTAGCACGAAAGGGGTACTGTACTTTTGAGTTAGTCCCTTGGGTTAAAAACAAGCTATTATGATAGAACGCAAGAATAATTTATTTTCACCACTGAACTACAGGTGTGTGTCTGTATGTCTCTCTCTGCTGTACTGATAGTTAATTTTTTATTGAGCACCCCATGTTATTTCATTACTTATATTTTGAATCAAATATCTTTTCTATTTAATATTGCATTAGCTCTAAGGAAACAGTAAGTGCAAGTTTGTAATTGCTGTGTTTTTCACTGATAGTATTTCTTCCCAAGCCTGCACATGTTTTGCCCATCTCAAAGGGGTGCATGTTGTCCAATTAAACAAAGTCCGCTCACAAAGCAGTGTTCCTTATTGTACACTCCTTTGTCTGAAAAGCAGCAGAAACAGCTCTCCAGGTGTAAGCTGGCATCCTGCCCACTCCAGTCCTGATAGCTTCATAAATCCTGACCCTGCCATAGCCCAGAATTACATTTCATGACACAAAGCCAAGCTGTATTGTTCACCCAATGCCCTGATTTACATTTCCCAAGACAAAAGGACATACAGATAGAGTTTCAGAGCTTTATTTGCTTTCACGTTTCTCTAAAGGTTAGTTTCAGGTCAAGTACAAGTACCTGGCAAAGGGAGGTGAATAAACTTAAAAATAAATTAATAGTAAAGCAAATGTAAAACATAAGCTTTCATTGTTCTCTTGCCCGATGAAACCACAATGCAATTTATATTATAATATCAGAAATGAGCAGCTGTTACCTAAGTTGTAGAATAGAGAGTAACTATTTATGCTCCTTTTGTCCTGTCCAATGGGAAAGAAATTGCTCCTGGTTATAAGTCTTTTGATATCAGTTTATTGTGCCTTAGAGCAGTGTTTCTCTATGACCAGTCCATGGACCAGTGCCAGTTCCTCAGATCTCCATGACACAGTTTAGGAAGGCAGCAAAGTTGAGAGTAACTGCCTTAGAGTGTCTTAGGAAGGGAAGATTCAACTTACAATAGTATGAGAAAAGCACTCAGCCTTGTGACTCCTGTGGTTGGAATTTGCCACCTGATGTTCTATTGGGAACAGCAGTAATGGGATTTCAAGTAAGAAATCTCATCACTGTAGCAACCTAAGCACGACTAGAAATTTAGGCACCTGGAGTGAGAAGGTTAGTGATAGTCTGCACCAATGTAAGTAAGGGGCAATCAGTTACCTGGAAGGACTGTTTGTGTGTAGTAACAGGAAGATCATCAATGAACATAAATAAAACCATTTATAAGCAATCACACCTTAGTCCGAAGACATATTTTGCCAGGTGATACTAATGGCTTGTCATTATGGGTCATCAATGTAAAAACACCCAGGTATAAGCTCAGTAGAGAGAGAATTCAAGTAACTGCACCCAAACGCTCATTAGGAAAACCAACTGTGTGTGTCAGCTTGCTTTCTCTTTGTCTGGCCCTTAGAGCTTTGAGGTCCTTGCAGCTGCACAAGAGGAGAATTGACACTTAGACTCATCAAGGAAGGCCGTGTAGCCCCAGATGAACAACTTTGGGCTATGTGTTTCCGAAGTGTAAAATACAGCAACTGGGATAGGAAAAGAATGCTATGTGTTAAGTCAGTTTGGCTGAGTAAGTGTGAGACTGGAGACAGAGGGTATGTCTACATTTTGAGTTTGAGGTGTAATTTCCAGCTCGAGAGACTAGCCACAGTAGCTTTGATAGACAAGAGGTCTGTTTCTGAGATCAGGTTAGTGGTGCCTTCCCCAAGCAATCTGCAAAAGGAAATTGCCTGCATGCCATTTGTTAGGTCCTCTGTTCAAGAAAATGGGGCTTGTGTACATTTTGTACACACACAGATTACACTTGGAAAACCCCTGACTCTGTGTCACCAATATCTGCTTCAAACAAGAAAATAATTTGCAAGGCCTGAAATCTGCTACTGTGCCACAAAAGGGGCAACAGAAATAAAGAAGGTTTTTAATTACGTCAAGTGAGGTGTGCTGTCATAGAGGCCTAGTGTTAGTGCTACGTGGGAGACCTTATTTTGTTGCCAAGTTGTAGTCTCTCACTCTGCAGGCAATCAAGTGCTGAAAGACAGAAAGCTTTTATGCTGGGTAGAACCAACTGCTTTTTGTTTCTCAACAGAAGCCTCTTGTCTGATAAAGTTTGTTTCTGAAATGTGTCCAGTCTTTGATGGGACGGATCACAGCCTCGACAGGAAGCTGTCAGAGTTAAAGGCAGATAAGTGTGTGTGTGTGTGTGTGTGTGTGTGTGTGTGTGTGCGCGTGTGCGTGCATGAGCATATACGAGTATAAGTATCCTTGATTCTGTTTGGAATGCAGGGAATACTGTGAGAAACAAATAAAGTCATTACATTCATTGTGAACAGAATTAGGCATCACAGATGTTTCTGAAATTTACGGATTGCTGCCATCTCTGAGCTGCTTGTCAGCTGTTCTTGCAGTTTTAGGAGTAAAATGCCTCCCCTCCAAATATTCTATTAAAAGAACACATGAAAATAAATGGAATGTATCATTACTTTTACAATGGACAAATTGCATATTTGTCAAACCACAGAGACAGGAACTCTAAGTGATCATTCTCTTCCACATTTAAGAGTGTTTTAAAAAAAAATACAAAGCAGTCTCCTCTCCCAATGTCTTCCTAAAACTTCCTTTACTGACCCATTTAGCAATTTCTTTGCCTTTATCTTTATCTTCCCATGTCTTTAATGTAGGAATGGGACTAAGTGTAGTAGTAGCTGAAAATGAGCAGTCCAAATTAGGATTGTTAGTTTAGAAGTTTATTTGAAGAGTGAGGGCATAAATGACTTGTGCCTTAATGTGCCAGACTAGTACAGCTGCATTCTGCTTTATCACCCATCAAAACCCTTCAGTGCTATCTTTCAGCAATGCTGTGAATTATTTATCTCTTTAGGTTTGGACATTTTAACAAATGTCAATGCAGCTGCAGTGTGCAGTGAAGCCGATCATTTAGTTGCCCCCTCCATTATGTGGAATAATAGTGCATCTTTTGTGTGGACACTATTGTTACAGAAATGAATGAGCCATGAAATCAAGGTGTGAAACACTGTAGAAGTATCTGTTTCCCCTTCCATTCTCTGATTTTTTTTCTTTGAATCAGATTCTTAGAATACAATTCTTCTAACAATCCTTTTGCATCTAACCCTGACTAGTTTTCAGTATTTCTTATTCCATTGTTATCACTGATCAAGTTTACATTTACTTAAACTTTACATGAGATAAACTTGACTTGATTAAATGTAGACTGATTTTACAGGAGCGCTCTCTCTCTTTTGGTGTGCTGTATGGAAAGGAAAATGTATATTTAGTAATTTTCAAAATTTTCTAAATATTTCCTTACCTGTTGCTAATCAAAAACATACTGATTTGCTTTCCTTTAACTGCTTAAGGATGCTAGGCTTCGGTCACTGAGATTTCTCTAATGTAGAGGGGTTTCTGGTGAAAGCATTTGAGTGTTGTTTTTTTAAGTCACAGAGAAAAGGGAGTGGTGTCTAATCAAAGGACAAGAGGCTGGCAGTTGTTGAGTTCTAATCCTTCTAGTACTGACAGTGTGTGGGGCTTGGAGTAATTCACAACCTCTTCCTCAGTTGTCCCATCTATAAATAGGGGCTGTACTTAGGAGACCTGATGCACTTAGGGTGCACTTGCATATTTCAGGTGCCAGGGTCCCGTTTCAAGGGAAAATCTGTACAAAGCAGGCTCATTCAGCCAGGGCACCTGCAGCTGGCCAATGCAAAGTCCAGAATGGGTGGTGCTGACCAGCAAAGGTACATCGAATGGAGTGCCTTGGGAATGCACTGATTCAGTGGAATGGAGCCCTGGCAGGACTCCAAAGGAGAACAGAAGTGTAAACACGGTCTGCCTTCCCCAGGATGAATTTTCCTCACAGCATAGCTGTGGTGATGCATAAGGATACATGTGGTATCCTCAGTGATGCATGAAAATTGAATTCAACCCCAGTAGCTTCAAATTCTATCCATGCTATCTATCTTGCAAGAGAGTCATGAGGCTGAATTAATAATTTTAGAAAGTTCTCTTATAATTAAAGTGTTTGCAAAGATCATGTAGTCTTTTCAATAATATTCATAGCAGACAGGCTCAAGTTTCTTTTTTTCTTCTTTCTTTTCTTTTTTACAAAAAGTAAATTAAATTTTGGGCCTCCCAGCCTTGCCAATGCCCTTCTAGTTAAACTTTGTTTAGGTAATATTAACAGAGATCAAATCAAGGTGCTCGCTAATTTAAAGTAACAGAAAAGCATTTCAAGACCATCATAATTTAAGTATTTCCCTAGTCCTATTCCAAACTATTTATAAACAAGCAGCACATTATTAGTGATCAACTGTTTGAAATTTTCTTCAGTTACAGTGAAGGTTCAGTATACTCCCTTCTTTCTCTCACTCTCTCAACACACACTTTTGGCAGCAGCTCTGTAACATGACTGCATGCTGGAAGGCAGCCAGAGAAGCAATGCCATCTTCTTTTGAAGCAAACTGGAGTTTTCAATGTACTGATGATAATTTAGTCTCACTGGATATCAGTTGAAGGGAGGGAGCGATGATCTTGAACTCTGCCTTCAGAGTATGGCTGGTGAAATATGTGCTGGAAGCAACATGAAACACAATGCTGATTAAACAGGTCAAAGTCCTCTGCCTTGACATAATTGTGTTGCTTTTGGGGGCACTCGCCATGTCAAGCCAAAGGAATATGTTTTTTCTAGCTGGCTAGAATAGAGAGCAGTTATTATTATACTCTTCAGTTGTTGGGATAATTAGATAGTTACGTTGTGGTTCTCTTCTCGTCTTGTTGCATGAATTAGGACTCAAAAAGGAAAGAAAAGGAGTTAAAATATAATAATTTAAATATTTAACATCAAAGAGAAAGATTGTAGTGAACCTTGAGCCTGCTGAAATGAGCTAGGGTTCAATGTTAGCTTTTTTTTTTTTTTTTTTTGCAAACCTGGGGAGAAATTTGCAGGACAGGGAAATTCATATACCCTACTAAACCTTCCTTCCTAAGCCAATTGTCCTATTTCTTTCTGTAACCCAAACTCTCTCCTAGACATCCCCTACTTACTGCTGCTGTATTTAATATGAGCAGGTATATGTGTTTGGCCACCTCCTCACCCTTTTCACAGTCTGCTGGTCATTAAGTGGCTAAGATGCCAACCAGCTGGTCATATTCTATCTTAACAAAGGCTGCCACATGGGACCACTACCACTCCAAAGAAAAGATGTTCTGGGAAAACTGCCAGTAACCCCCCAGCTCACCCTCCAAAGAAATAAACTTTTACCTTCCCAACTCTCCTCATGCTCAAGGGTTTGGTAGCAACCACATGCTAAAAAGTCAGGCCCCATCAATCTTAATGTGGTTTGTAGAAATCTCTAAGATGATATCTCTGCTATCCCTTATATAGCCTATTTCTGGGCTTAGACAAAATTGGTTATTTCAGGAGAGACAAATCCATGAGAAACCTAGATTAAACCCTCCCCCCTCCACCCTAAAATGAGTAATACTTTCCCCTCCTCTATGGAAAAAGTGACATCCTGTACATGGCTACAGGTGACTAAGATAATCATCAGCACTCACCAGATGAGTCTGCTATGCTCCCTGTCACTTTTACCAGAGGATAGGCTCTGCATTGCTTATTGGTCTGGATTTCTTTGGTGTGTGTTTAATTTAGTTTAAAGACAAAAACAAACAAAAGCTTTCAGAGACTTTTGAGCTATATTTATCTGGGCCTTGTTTTCAAATTGTAAACTCCGTCTCTCTACTCCAAAGGACTGATCCCATTGTTTTCAGTATGCTCTGGGCTTTGGCTCACTGAGATTTGGATCATTTCTTAAATGCAGAGAGTTGCCAGAAAAAATTACAGATTTTTCCACAAACTCACTTAAATAAAGAGGGGATTCTATGAAAGGGGTATCTCTGTGTGTATATCTATATAAATTCATAATGTTACTATTATGCTCACAGTGTTTATGCTCAGAACATGAAGAATTGCACACAGGATTCCATCAACAATATAGGAGTGAAGATAATTTCTTCTGATTTTTTAAAAAATTACCCAAGTAAGCTTAGTCTCATTGTTTCTCTGTTGGTTCCCACCATTTTCCTACTTTTATAGTTGTAGCTTCTTCAGAGGTGGTCTCTTTTCCTAATATTATAAATTCTTTCTTCAAGTCACTTCTCTTCCTTCATGTTTTTTCCTAAGTATTATATATTTTGGCCCAAGTCCTTCATTTTTTTTTAATCCTCCTTAACCTGGATGTCTGTGTACAAACTCTTACTGCTTTTCTGTAGAACAAAAGAATTTTGATAAGAGCAATATGTCAATAAACTAGAGAGAGTTTGACCTATCAAGGTGAAATGGTGCTTGAAAACATCTTCAAATACACCAAACAACAAAAAAGTATGTAAGAAAAAAAACCCTTTGAACCATAAGGAATATTTTGGAACCTTCCATCTCTAAACATGAAAGATAGAAAAAACTGTATACATCTGGTACCAATACTGCATTAATTACACAAATTATTACTGAAGAGATACCTGTTCATATATAAACTGTTTGTGGAGTTTAATGCATATATTCTGGAAAAGGGCAGTGTGGGCAAAGAAAGGACAAATTTCTAGTGTCTCAGTACTTATTGAAATATTAAACCTTTAATGTGGGGTACCATTAAATACTCTATTTCCACAATTGGTTATAAGAAAAAACCCCAACAATTACTAGCTTTTCTTTCTCTGTCAGAGACAGTCTCAAACCCTAGGGGAGAAGTGGTATATTCTACAAATAACAAATCACCTCTGAAATCATCAATAGGTAATAATTCCCCCAAGCACCCACTTAGCTAGGTTTACATATGACCATATATCATCCCTCACCACCTCTTGCCAACAGACTGAATAAACGGGAAATACAATTTTTTAGTTGGAGTTCTTTCCCTGATTGAATGTCATTACAAAGGCAGCTTCTTCATCCAATACAGGGCCTACACAAACATTAGTGTGTTCTCTGGCTGTGGAAGTTACAGAATTTTCCATCTCAGTCTTGCTGCAATCACACTTCCCTCCCCCATAGGTTTTACAATTCCATTTAAACCACAGTAAAGCTTTTGGTCCTTTTTGGTAGGCTTACACTATATTCAGCATGTTCAGTGCTGATTTAAGTTCCAGCCTCAAACCAGTCCGCACTTTGTTCATCATACTTCAAATTCAGTATGAATGGTTCTGGATGGAATAATTCTGGGAGGTAGTTTTGTGGGGGATGTGATATGCTGATACAATATTTCACCTCTGTTGCATCTTAGGCTTCTGCTAGCTAATGATTGAGGAAAATAGTCAAATTTTGTAATATGCCCAGGATTGAAAACGATTAATTCTCAATCTTGTCCACTTTATGCTCGTTCACTGTTGTTTTTTTTACAAAGTCTCATAATTGCAGCCCAACAGTTTGCTGGTGCATTACTTCCCCCAAAAGATTAAATTTTTAAGTGATTGCTGAACAGAATCCAGTCTTTCTAGGAAATAAGCTCTGTGTTTTTAGTCATTGTTCTGTAAAGTCCTGCTATATAATCTCTTCCAGCGTAACACTAGAAATTCATATTTCAATATCTAAACATAGGAAGAACTCTTGTAAAATTACACATTCATAACAATCTAGCCTCCTGAATTGTAACAGTTTCACTTTTACTGTATGTCACCAAGACAGTCTTTCCCTGCAGAGAAAAGGGGGTTCAATCCGCTTTTGGGAGAGATTATAGGACAAAAACTGTCTCCCCCCACAAGCTCCTGACTAAAGCACTTGTTTTGTTTCTGGTTACCATAGCAACACAAGCCTTCCTCCTCAGAAAGTAACCTATGGAGACTGGGATAATTTTTTTTTTGAATGAATGAATGAATCTAAAGCAAGGAACCTTTTGTTAAAACGGGGGCAGGGAAGAATGAGTGAGATGGGAAGTGAGAGAAAGAGAGCATGTAAAAGGCTGAAGCGGGGCAGCCATGAAGTCTGGGAGAGTCAAGCAGTGACTCTAGTGATTTTGTACAGCTCAGCCAGAGGTCTCATCCCAAACACGGAAACTGAGTGACCTGAGTAGTGTCTGCTAGCAGTATGATTAGAGTAGATACCCTTGCACAGAGATTTAGTGGCTCCTAAGGGGTCTCAGCCCTATCACAGTTTCATAATCATTTCTCCTCCACCATCACTTGTGTCCCTTATCTGTGGCAACAAACCCCACTGTCTACAAGCTGAACATTTGTGTATTTAAGACTGAGGTTTTTGCCAATGTGTGCTTAGCATTCATGACCAACCCATAATGTGTATTGGGAGTGAGCCTTTACATTCATTGGGAGTAGATAGAGGGAAGGTTGTAGTAGATTATTAGTCCATTTGTTACATAATTGTTTAACCAGCCTTTTTTATAGTTTTCAATCTTCAGTTTCTCACCACATGTTAATTTAAATAAAGGTAGCGGAGTAGATGCTAGGAATATAAGAAGAGGGTTTTTATATTATTATTTTTAAAAGTAACGAAAATAGGAAAGACACCAACACCTTGTGTTCCTTTAGGCAAGTGGCTTAATCTTTTTGGATAAGATTCTTTAAGCCACCATGCACCATCTTTGATCATGGTCTGCTTCAAAGGCTGGAGGGACTCCGAGCATTAGATACACAGTTCTGGGGTCCTGCCGAAGTTTCAGCAGTCTCTGAGAGATGCCCTATGGACCACAGTGCAGCCTGGAATCTCCACAGCTCCCTGACACTGTCCTTCCATCAGGGAGTGTGAAGGAGCTGGAGATCCTCCACAAGCAGCTTTGTGGCTGTCACTGGGGGGAAACGTCCTCCAGCCAGAATCTTGGCTTTTAGGGCCCCTTTATGCCAGGGGTGAGGATCTCACCTTTTTGTATCTCAGCTCCCCATCTATAAAACAGGGATAACAATATTTTCCTACCTCCCGGCAGTGTTGTGAGGACTAATTTATTAAAGTATATGGTGTGTTTAGATATTACAGTGATGAGTGGCATGGAAAACTCTATAAACAAAACAATAAATACACCTAAAACTGATAATGAAATAGATAGTATAACAATAAATAGGACAAGTATTTAAAAAAAGTAGTGACTCACTTGTGTGTTATACCATTTCAATTACACATGCAAATACCTGGTATGAGCAATCAGTACCTGTTGCAAATATAGGTGTTCTGTTTTGTCTATGTTTTTCGTTCATACTGTCTACAAATGTGACCACAAAGATGAGAATACTTAATTATCCTGTAAAACAGAAGACAGCAATGGCAGAGCTAAAAGGAGACAAAGTGAATATCTTCTTCTTACAAGCATGTTATTTTTAGGCCATTTTGAAAGAAAAATGATAGTTTTTAAAAGGTGCTTTTTAGTCAATTTGTGCAAAGAGGTGAGGGTTGAGCATTCTGTTGGCAAAAACTTTTGTTTCAGGAAGTACAAAGATGAGGGGAGATACATATTTGAAAGAGTATCTTTGCAGAGAAACAAATTACTCTGGGATCAATGTCCTAAATTCAAACTATAAGGAATCTTTTGAGAAAGCAAGGTTGAACACGTGTAGATTTTATAAAAGGGGATAGTCTCTTCATAGAATGTTTAAATTATGCGGTGAACCCTACCTGTAAACAAGTCTAGAATCCCTCTGGTCATTTGGCTCTTCCTAAACCAGTTTCCACATGGCACCCTTTGCAGAGAGAAATCTCAACTCTCTGGCTTCTGACTGAGATTCTGCTTCTGATTCAGTTAGGTTCAGGGTTAATTTCTGTTTCTCCATGATGTCTAACAGTAGTTGCTCCAATTAAACTAAGTAAAAATAGAAAACAGAAAATAAACACAACATCACATAGGCACACACATATTGTAAATAAACATCTAATTTATCATTAGTTGGATAGTGTGGTAACGGCTCTGCTAGACAGGCACAAAGCTTGTTTGTACAACATATGAAGGTATTTCCTACAGCATGATTGAACAAAGAGTTTCTCTCTGAGCCTAAAGGCTGTCAGAATATCTTACTCTTCATCCAGTTAGTGTTTATCCAAATAGTGATTTGCATTTAATAAAAAGGATTACCTATTTGCCCCAAAGGGATGGGTGACCAGAAGGTGAATCACAAGAAATGTCATCAGTCACTTTGATTGTTTTTGACACCTCATTGAAGATTGGTTCATTATCAATGAAATCAAGCTATCCTGTTTCTAGTTTGCCATGTAGTTTGCTATGTAGAAGTCTATTATTATGGCAAAGATAGTACTGAAATGCATGTTATGAATTATTGATATAGAATGACTTGAGATGAAACTACATAGAAAAAGCTAAACAGAGAGAGTCCTGTCCATTCTGCTCATTGATGAGGACTATCTTCAGGCTTAATGGCAACTTTCAAACTTCATCTATTTGGGCTTTAGTGCTGTCGAAATAAAAGATGCAAGATTTTTTGTATATTGGAAATATGTCTTTTTTTTATTCTTCTTCTCTCACACCACAGTGGCTGGACTATTTTCATTCAAAGACTAAAAATGCAAAATTTCAGCCAAAGTGATTGTTTAACAAAATTATGAGTGACTGAAACAGGTAGGTAGAATAGAAGCGGTTCTGACACCTTAATCATAACATTTGCTCTCACTTTAACTAGAGACGACTCTAAAACTAATTCCCATTACCCTCAAACATTGCAGACCTATAGTGCAGACCAAAATATTACTACTACATAGTTTCTCATATTGCCTTCATTATCATAGTATTGGAGTGTCTTCCAGCAATGTGACTAACATCAGTCACAAGTGGATTGATTGTTCTTGCTCTCATCCTGTCCTAAGGGGGAGAACTGTGCGCAGGGTAGTGTTTTGATTTGGTAGGATTTTTGTTTTTATTTATTTAATTTTTTCCCTTTCTAATGAACTATCAATGTGGTACCCAAGATGACTATCTTTGTTGCTTATACTTTCCTCAAAAATTGCCTTATGGTCAAAAGTTTTCATTCCAAAAAATATTTTGTGAATTTCAGTGCATTTTGTGAATTTCATCTATCTCCTTATTTTTTTTTCTAAATAACATAAATATAATTGTCAGTATTCTGTGGAATAAGGTAAATATGGAAGCAGTGGATATTTTTCTGAATATATGGTTGCATACATAGTTATCACATTGGGAGTTCAGCTATAACAAGGGAAGTGTAAATTCAACATAAAATTATACCTGGGGAGTGTAAATAAAATGAAACATAATGACTGAGAAATCATTATTTTGGGTTCCACTGAAGCTCCTGTGCAGCAGATTGATTGAAGCATTAACATCAGCTCCAAAGTAACAAAGCAACCATACAGGGCATCTCCTGAGGTGTGTTTTCCTTATGTACTCAATATGTGATGTCATGCTCAGTTGATTCACTGGGGTTGTAAAGTTCCCAGATGTATTTTGGCACATACCTTTCCATTTGAGCTAAGATCAAATAAAATCTGTCAGAAACTGAGAGAGATTTACCAACTGAAAAGTATCTGAATAATAATTATTCAGATATATAAGCTTGAAAAAACCCTTTTTTCCAGATCTGAGGTCAGGAACCATTTTTACCCCCAATTGATCCTTATTACAATCCCTGATCACGGTTCTTAGAAGACACATTTGGTACTCTGGAACAACTGAAGCATATTTGTCAGCTCCTGCTGCCAAGCAAAGTTGTTCTTGGCATAAAATCACTTGCCTGTGAATTCTGATTGAAACTACTGTCCAAAGTCAGTGGCCTAAAAATCAAAGAGAAACTGCTGAAGAGCTTTACTGATGGATCTTGAGTTTTGACCCTTTCATTTTATTAAAGACTTTTAGAAGGACTAGTCTGATTTTAGGATCTTTGGAGAGTTCCACTTTTTTATACTTTGTGCAAAATTCTTAACATCTTCCAGTGAAGGAAACTCAATTTACTCCCTCATTGTCGCTGATGGAAAATCATCTATCAAGTTTACAATGGCACATCTGTGCAATCCTCCTACCTTTTGTCCAAATACAAGCTATTTTCACTTTTTCATTGCCTGTGATTTTATAAATTAATAAATTAATCTGGGATTGATTAATATTTTAACAACAACAAAAATCTAATACAAATATATTGAGATTTTGTAATCTCCCAGAACATGTAAAATAACATGCAATGGGACTTAATTTGTCTGCTGTGCCACCATTCATAATAATGGTATCATAGAATATCAGGGTTGGAAGGGACCTCAGGAGGTCGTCTAGTCCAACCCCCTGTATCTCCAAGCAGTTTGCAAGCAAGGTGTTATCATTATTGTACATAGTACCTTCTGTTGTAGGAGCAGCAGTGATCTGTATGCTATGTATAATCTGCATGCTCAAAAGGTCTGTTACACTTCCCCGCCATTTTGTCTCCTCTCCCTCTCTGAGTACCTCTGAAGTGTCTTTCCCCCTCCTCTGCATGGACACTGCCCAAGGTGGAGTGTGACCAACCAGATGCGGCCAAGTCATCTCTAGTCACAGGCCATGAGGAGCAGGTCCTTAAAAGAGGAAGGGGCCATGTGCTCAGGAGCGCACTCACAAGCTTGTACCTCCCGTGAAGGCCCTTCACCCAGACCACCTGGCCAGTGGTTTGCCACATTGCATTCCATCGTGCCTTAGGGAAGGGAAGGGAAGACTTACCTTCATCACACCATCCATTGCTGCACTGTGGGACACTTACCTTGAAGGATCCTGACATCTCCAGTGCTGTGCCTGTCCTGGGAGTGTGACTATGCGAGTGTGAGTGTGCCCCCCCAACCCCACTTCTTTTGAGCTTAGCTATCAATATAATAAACGTGTTGCTTTCTGCCAGACTCTGGTGGGTCATTAATCCTCCCTAAGCTTACTAGCTGGCCCAATTTCGGGTAACACCTTTCTCCCTGAAAGATCATAAAGCACTGCATAAACTGTGGTCCTGATACAGCATGGGTATAACTTTAAGTAGAGACAAGGTGAGCGAAGTAATATCTTTTATTGGACCAATGGCTGTTGGGGAGAGAGACAAGCTTTTGAGTTCACACAGAGCATCTCTTCAACTTTAACTGACTTGAAGAAGAGCTCTCTCACCACAGACATTGGTCCAATAAAAGATATTACCTCACCCACCTTGTCACTCTAATATCCTGGAACCAACAAGGCTACAACAACACTGCATATGGCTTGAAGTGTGTGAGTAGTCTCATTGACTTCAATGATTCTATTCACATGCTTAAAATTACTCATGTGCTTAAAGAAAAGGAGTACTTGTGGCACCTTAGAGACTAACAAATTTATTTGAGCATAAGCTTTCATGATGCATCCGATGAAGTGAGCTGTAGCTCACGAAAGCTTATGCTCAAATAAATTTGTTAGTCTCTAAGGTGCCACAAGTACTCCTTTTCTTTTTGTGAATACAGACTAACATGGCTGCTACTCTGAATCATGTGCTTAAGAATTTTGCTGAATTGGGGCTTGTAGGCATACAGCACTATTGGAATGCAGCTGATGGCAATAGCCAACTGGTTCACAGTATGTTGCGCAAAAACAAGGAGAGGGAAAACTTTGGCAAAGGACAGAAAAACAAACACCTGTTGGTTTTCAAAAACTGCTTTCATGTCCATGCAGAGGAGGCAGGAACTCACACAGGCTAAAATGTCTGGTGCTCAGTTTGCTTCACTCTCCTGGAATTTCAACATGTTGTTCCAGGGAGTCAAGCTTTTCCAAACCTGTGGCTTAGAACACTAAATTGGCCTTTCTACATTATGTAGCAATGAGTGTAAGCAAATACATCAACTGTGATCGACTTAATAGTAGATGACACTAGCTTTGGAGAATAGGATTTGTCTTAAAGTGGCCAGGAGGACAATCAGGCCATACCTTGCTCTTTCCAAAAAGTACTATGGGATTTTTGATGTGTCCTGGACAGCCATTGAATATGGCTAGAAGGGCAATCTAACAAGTTATGGCACTAGCACTGTTGTCAATTATTTATTATAGTGCAGAACTAATAATATTCCAAATCCTTATGTGGGACACAGATCTATCCCTTCTGAACAAAGGGTGATGCTGTCAGTTGGTCATATTAACATTTTAATCCTGTGGTTGTGAATGACTGAGATTGTGACATGTTGGGAATGGCTGCTGATCTATGGGAAATGCCAAACTCACTCTTTAGATGCTGGTGTAATGACACTAGCATTTCACTTATCAGATTTTTATTTGATGTCATTTTGTAATTTATCCTTAAGAAAGCAGTGTTTACAGTTGACGGCAGCATTGTACTTCAGAGAGTTGTACACAAAGGTATATAAGGATTATATGATATGTGTATCTAATGAATTCTGGCCATAGAGTAATTTATACTGATATTAATGGCTAAAATTTAAATGCCCACAGCCATACATGCTCCTATTGATTCCATAAAGCTTTACATTTATGCTTGCAAAGCAGGTAATTACATGCTAAAATACTCATTTGTGTAATTCCTGAACCTAACTGGTGCCTACACACGTGCTAGTTTACATGGAAATATGTAAGGTTTTCTGGGCAAACAGATGCATGTATATTTTTCTTTGCATTCTTGTGGCCTGAGGCTTTGCAAATGTTGCCCTGTGTAAGTGCAGTTACAGTACTCGAAATAAACAAGACATAGTACCTCTTAGTATTATGGCATATGGCATATTATTGTTCATTACACTGTAATTCTCTCAGAACTTCCATAATTACATAATATTAAGTCTATTGCTGTTTTATGTGAAAACAGTCGCATGAGATACTTTACTGTCCTCATCTTAGCTAGTGTGACATATTTTATTGGCAAAATCTACTCATACAGAACCTTACTTTCTGAAACTAATGCACACAAAATTACTAATCAAATATATGAAAGAGTGAAGAGTCTTTTCTACTTTTAAATGGAGACTAATATATTTCACATTCTTCATGCTTACTGCTTTGGCTCATCCTGAGCATACCTCACCATCATAGCTCTTTAATGCTCTGAATTTTAACTACAGTGTTAAAGCTGTTCCACTTTGCTGATGGTCTGTTATAAATGTCTGGCTGTCCCTCCTCCACCACGCTGAATCAGCTAACACTGCCAGAGGAAAGGAGGACCATTTCAGTTTCCCATCAGCTCTGATGGTGTGGGGCAGCTAGATTCCACTGTAATATAGGTGTAAAAAGTCAAAGTGTGGAGAAGAATAAAGAACTAGAGTCTAACTGGAGAGGGAGAAGCAGGGAGCAGAGCAAAGAGAGGACAAGTGTCACACTGTGGTGCGGGATTGGGAGCATGGTGGTAATGTCTTCTCTATGTGGCTGAGCGTAACACACTATGTTCATAAGCAGGCTCTTGTAAACGGTAATAAAGTGTAAGTAACAGTGAGTAAAATAACAAAGTAAACATTGACTCATCCCCAGGAGGAAGACAGACATAACACAAGAATATGGTTTAAGTGTGGTCACTATGTTATTTAACACATGCAACTGGGATAACTATCCAGCAAGGCCTAGATCAGTGTAGGTTCCTTCACCCCTTTTAGGGCAAGCACAATCTGGGGAGAGAAGCCACTCTTTGCCCTGCACCTCTCAGTAGCTATCAGAGTGCTAGCAGTATTGCTAGGATTCCCCTCCACTCTTCCCTGTATGACGCTTAAGGCTACTATAAGGGGAGTTCTTTGCTGTACCAGACATTGGAACCCTCCCCATTATCCAAAGGAAAGATCTCCTAAATTCCTGGTCCGATGCCCTTATTTACCTGGCAATCAGTCACTTGTACCCAACACAGACACTCAGGACCCATGCCAAGTAGCAACAAACAAACAATACATATTAACACAACCCTAACCTATCCACTGGATTTCCAGGCTGCAGTAAGGAATGTGAAAAGCCCACAGTGCCATGGTCAATTTGGCAATGAGGGAAACATTCCTTCCCTGCCCACAAAAGGCAATAGGCAAAGTGCCCACAGTAGCTCCATTACAGTATATTGAGATATGTTAGCATAAAACACATGTGCAAGGCAAATCCAGTCCAGTATGTGATGTGATGGTCAAAGATTAGGTGAGCAGAACATTACCTGTCTGTAATAGAATGTGAGTCCTAAAGCAATTTTTTTCAATTGTATAACTAGCTTGTAACAATCCTGGTCAGTGTTTCCATTGTACAAAGTAAGCATGTTAAATAAGAGGAGCAGTGAGCATTACTGTTTGTTATCTTCTGTACATACAGTTAACCCCAGAACTTATGGGCCTCATTGTTTTGCGCATGGGCTGAAGGCACAAACCTTTCTTTTGGGATAGCCTCTGTATTTCTAATTCATCATTTGGTAGGACATTTTGTAATTCCAGCCAAACTGGCAAGAACAAAAATTAAGCTTTTGTAATTTATGTTCCTTTAAGACACATGCACGCGTGTGTGTGTGCTCACACACACGCTCTCTTTAATTGGTTAGTGTTTCTTAAATAAATGTTTCATAGGATTAAATTCTGCGGGAGAATGAAGCTGCTATGAGGCTCTTGCTGTGCATCCATAGGCTTTTTCTGACAGTGTATCATTTACAGGGCCCTGAATCCTCATTACTGAACTCAGCAGGCAACAGGAAGCTGCTGTACTGATAGCATTCCTGTTATCTGTTTTAATAAACACTTAATTTCCTTTCTTTTTCCCTACACTCCTAGACTTTTAAAATAATTTATTTTTCTGACTGCTGCTGGTCATCTTGCAACCATCCAAATCATATTGTCTTTATCTTTGGAGAAAGAAACAGAACAATTTCAGTTTGAAACTGACCCTAGACTAGACAAGCAAGATTTCTCTAAACCTTTGACAATTTATCACAGAGAAAATATTCTTGGGGTCTCCTCAGCAGACTCTGTACCATAAAGTTGGGAAGTGTGTAATCAAAAACACTGTAACAAATGAGCATAATCATCCTCCAGGTTATTATTATTTATTATTATTTATTATTATTTTGCAAGTAACGTATGTTCTTTAAAAATAAACTGTTTTCCAAAAGGTGGCTTAAAAATCAACTTTTTTTTACATTTCTGATCCGACATATTGTGTTTGACATGAGGATGCATCAGTTGTGTCAGCTCAGATTATATCATTGTGACATTGTAGGAAAGGAAGAGATTGAAATTGGCTGACATGGTGTGATGCAACAAAACATATCAAAATAGAAATTGTAAAAGATTCTTTCCTGTACTGTAGTTCATGTCCCTTTTTTTCAAAACACGTTTTGGACTGGATATTTCATTCCTGGGGCCTTGTGAGTACAATATGTCACTCTGTATATTGTAATGAGAGGCAGATTTTTATTTGTAAACCATATTCCTTTCCAATGCGTTCATGTGTATGCGCATGAGTGCATGCATACATGTGCAGGCAGGTGGATGCGCGTGCCCACACATACACACATGCTTATTATTGGCCTAATTCTGATCTCAGTTCCAGTGTTTTTATACTGATGTAATTTCACTGACACCAGTATATCCACTTTGAATTTACACAGGAGAAACTGCCCTGTGCTGCATGCATAAAGACCATTAGTCACTGGTAAACTTCAGAAGATTCCATTCATTGTACTTAAAAATCCAGGGGGGAAATCCCAGAGACATTGACTTCAGTGGAGCCAGGATTTCACACCAGATGTTCATCTGAATCATACCCAAACTATTCAAACCTCTTGAATATGTAAAATTAGTCAGGAAAAGTGGTTTTGTCAAGAATCATGAAACTTTGAGTGTCTGTTCAGGCTAGAACTACTACAAGAATGGTCTTTCTCAAGATATTTCAGCACTTCCACTTCTGGTTGGAACTAGGAAGTGATGAGACATGAAGAAATTAAAAGCAATTAAAGACAAAGTTAAGAAAACTTTGCTCAACTTTGAAAAGTGTTCAATTCAATTTTGGGTAATCTTTCCTTGTATTCCAACCAGTTCATGCATTCAATCCGTAATGTACAAAAGCTTTAGGTAGTGAGGAAGCAATTAAATGTTTTACAGGCGGTGCCACTTTCACCTTTCCATGGTTAATAAGGTCATAGGAATTTGAGGTGGGAAAGACCTATTAGGTCATCTAGTCCATTCCTGGAATGCAGGATTGTTCCCGACAGTCTATTTTCTAGTTGCTTTGTCACATCTAAGTGCTAGCCACTTAAGGTTCTGTACCCCTTAATGAAATAATTTACTGAAGTATCTGTTGTTTCCATTATATAACATTCCTTTCCCACCCCCCATCCCCCGGAGACTTGTAACTAATCTGTAAGAGTTCACTGTGGTTTGAAAATAAATTAACTCCAGGACTGAGACTCAATGTGCATTTTCAATCATATGTTGAAAACAAAAAATATATGTGGCTATTTTAAAATTTCAGTAATACAAAAAGTATGTATAAAATAAGATTCTGTTGCACAGTGGAGAGACTGATTCCTGGTTTTGAGTCTGTGTTTCCTTGACTGGAACCACTGTAGAATTTTTAAATGAATTTATCATGAGCAAACTTACTTAGTGCATGTAGTGAAATCTTCAGTATCTCAGGTCAGACTATTGACTTGAGAGACTAAGGGAGTCCTTAACTTGTTTGACATTGTTGTAGAGCTAATTAAGTCAGATTCTTCATTAAGACACTTATGCAACTATTTCAGTGATAGCACACTAGCTGAGCCATCCCAAAATTGATCGAGTGGCAATGATATAGCAGCCTTCTTTTAAATGCTTATTTAACGTTTTTGGGTAGTTTAAAATCATCTTTATGGACCTATTTCTTAGCACTGATATAGTCCTTTTTTATTTGCTGCCTCAGTGCCCCAAAGGGATTGTAAAGCAGCATAGAGGAATCCCTGGGCGCTGTACAGCCACTGCAGTTGCTCTGTAACACATTTTCCTGGCCCCTTCCCAGTATTAGGAGCATGCTGGCAGCATGCCAGAGTATTGGCCCCTAGCAATCTGTTCTTACTTGTATGAATTACTCATATGAACTAGAGAAGCTTAAGGCCTATTCTAACTTGCTCCAGTCTCCGGCAGTGCTGGGTATCAGGGAAGGGAACTATGCTAGTGTCCTGCACCAAGCACAGCTTGGCTGGACCCAAGGATTGTATTTTAGGAGCTACTTTTTACCTTTACGAGAACTAGCTACAAGTTGGACTATTGCAATGTGTTCTACTCTGGCCTACCTTTGAAGCAACAGCTAGTGCTCAATTCAGCATTCTGCCTACTCTGCAATATGATTTGGTCAGGGCGTACTACTCCTGTATATCATTCACAGCCCTGGCTTCCCATCTGCTTCCACATACAGTTCAATGGGAAATCACCTGTGGCAGTTTGCTGACAGGCTCCCTAGATGTGTATTCTTGAGAACTGAAGTCAAGGCAGTCTTGATGGAGGGTTCCCAAACGTAGAACTCACTTCCTCTGGCAGACCTGAGTCCTAGTTTGTTAGCTTATTATGAACAAAGGTTAAGGTTCATGATTTTGTCCAAGACATAACTAGATGGGTCTAAAAAAAGCTAAAATTTGCATAAACCATTTCTTTGTTTTCAAAAGTCCTCTTGATTATTATTTATTTTGTTGTTTGTGCATATCAGGCATGCTCACTGCATTAAGGCAAACATTTATCTTCCTAGTAACTAGACACATATGCATAAGAGAACAAAGGTTAAGTGCAGATTGATATTTTATTATTCAGAATGAACTCCTATTTCTAGAGCGAGGATGAAGAAAGTAAATAAAATGGTTGGAGAAAAGAAAGACAACGATATGATATTAAATAAAACAGCAATAATATTTGTTAGTAATTAGACCCCTATGAAATCATCATATGTAAATAGAATGTGCTTAACCTCCACCAAAAGACATCCTTATAATAGAATAATTTGATGATTAAAGACAGATGAAACAGGGAAGTAGAAGGCGGAAACAGGTGTTTAAGGACATTACATGGCTTTTGTAGAAGGCTTTGTGGCAGTTGCTATGCTATTAGTCAGCTGGAGGGCTTTATTATTCCTCCATTTCAATGCTTAATAGTAGGTTTGCCTCAGTCATGCTTAGAGAGTGAGATCAGAAGTCAGGCAATGAAATTCTGAAAAGACTTTGTGAAAGTCCAGCAATGAGGAAATAATTTTTTATAGATGTACATACACGAGAGGATTTTTTTTTCTCAGACAAGGGATAGAGAGGGCATCCTCCGAATTCTATCCAAGAAGAATTCTCCAGGCTTTAAGAAATGTCCTTTAAAGCTCCCTTATTAACGATAGCAGCCTGTAGATAATGCACATCAATGATTTCAGGTTAGACAGTTAGGATTTGAATGTTTCAGTGTGCATGTCCTTTTCAAGCAAACTATTCATATAATAAACCTTTCCTTTTTTTATGTTTTGTAAGTGCTATCAAACTGGGCCCTCTTAATTTAAAAGAATTCTTCTTCTTTTCTTTTTCTTTCTAACCCTTGCTAAGGAGCATAAGAATAACACAATGTGAAGCTGATTTCCCCTAAAAGATAGAACAGCAACATAATGAAAATGAAACAGCGGTGTTGTAGATTCTAATCCTTCCAAAGAATAAAAAAGCCAGAGTTGAAAGGCAAGTATTGGCAAATGCGATTTGAGATGAAAGTTGGTGGGGTAGGTATTGGCATTTTGACATAATGGGAGCTGTAAAGAGAATAACCAGGTTACATGACCCCACACTAGTTTGTAAATGACTGCTTTCTTAAAGGAACATTTCATTTTCAGCAGCTGTCTGCCAAATCATATTATCTAATAATAATAATTTAAAAAAACACCAGTGGTCTCTGTTGCTCCCTTTCTACATTTGAAAAGGAATTCAGAAGAAAGGCTTCATTTCAACTTCAAGTATGCTTTGGATGGATTTAAAGAAAGTTAATTTGAAATGACAGTAAATAATCCTGCACCATTCAGTCACTGGTTTTATGTTTCTCTTTAATTATATTTAAATAAGCCTCTTTTTAAGCATGTTTATTATGTGCATTTGTCTTCCCTGTATTGCTTTATGCAGCAGATAAAAATGACATTTCTGTAAGGAAACCGAAGCCACTATTCTTTCCCTGTAGGGACCTGCTCAGGGAGAGTTATGAATTGTTCAGGTATTGTAAATGCCAGCCATTGCAGATTTTAACTATGCTTCCTTGCCCTGAATTCCTCCTACTGTTTCAAAGTAAATAGCTTTCTGTCCTTTCTGTCACCATTTGATCAATGTCTTTATGGTGACACAATAAGCTTCATGAAAACAGCAAGAGAAAAGATGAAGATGATTAACACGTACATAAAAACAGTGCAGTCTGAAGTGGGATTGGAGAAAGAGGTGAGGAGACAAGAGCAAATATAAACAGCAAAAACAAATGGATGAAAGAATTTAATGTGCCATCTCTAGCCATAATCATAAAATTAGGCAGTATACACTCTGTTTGCCCCAGCTCACAAACATAATCCTTACTACTAGTTACTTCCCGATATATGAGCCAGTCTCTTTGTAAAGGGAAGCAGTCCACACAGCTCATTTTTCTAAAGCACTTAAGGATCATTAGTCTAGCACTGCAGCAAATGTATTATTCATTTTGCCATAGCCCAATTTCTCTGTGAAGACTTTTGCAGCGAAATGCTACACAGTTCAGCAGAGAGGTGATTGATTAAGCAAGGAGGAGCAGAATTTGGGCATCCTGATAAAATTTTCTCATAGTCTTCTCAGTTAGCATAAATCAATTTTATTTATGTAGTAACACTTGAATACTAACTACCCAATATCATCCATCGGAACAAAATTGATGACTATACCTTTAGGTTAATATTACTTGAACATTTCATTCTTGAATAATTTATACACTTTGCTTTCTGAGTGTCTGTTCATGATTGTTTATTCTGTTTTACTAAGTGTAGTCAAGCTCTTGCCAAAGCAATGACAAAAAAGTCCATTATTCTTGTTAATTTTATACTACAAAGGGGCTTGTACCTCACAAGACTCTGTTCTAATAATAGTTCTTTTTCTCAGTAGAATATTCATTTGCAGAAGCAAAGATGATGCTTTTTTGGCCTACTAGAAAAATTGTTAAATCATCAAGAAAAGATTTTTATCATATACATTTAATAGTTAAAGAGCTTCACATGGATATAAGAGAGAAAAGTGGAGACAGTAAAGGTTGCTATTCATCAAAGCACATAAGCATGTGCTTAACTTCAGACAAATGAGTGGACCCTATTAATTTAATTGAAATTAGGTTAAGCATGTGCTTAAGTGCTTTGCTGCTTCGAGGCTTACATTGCACTAGTGTAGTAGTGGTACATCATTTTAGCACTTGATGACTTTTTCCCCTGGACTTCTTACATGAAATGTTCAACTTTAGACCATAAATAAAACAAAAACAACCCATATTACCATATATGATTCATAAAGCATAGCCACCTAGCATAGAGGGAAGAATATTGATTTTAAATTTTAATATAGATAAAAATTATGATAACCTTACCAATAGCCCGTTCAGTAATTGTCAGATATTAATTACCACATAGCAGCTGTTTGTATAAAGGCTCTGAGTGCATTTTGCGGATAATTTAAAATTGCTGGCTTACCCTGGATATTTGTTTTTCTCTGATCACCTCTACAAATAGCTCTGACAATCTTACAAGCAATGTTTTTTAACTCTATACTTTGTCTTGGGCTTCAAATAATGTAATTCTTATTCATTTGATTGACGAGAATAAGATGCAATTTGGATTGGATATGCTATGGGCCTCTTTCGGTACACGTGAACCAAATAGAATTGATTTGTACTTGGCATATGTGTAACTTTATATAACGTACTGACCTTTGTAGGGGAAATATATAGTTCATTCTGAAGTGCAGATTTCCCAATGATAATATATTTTAAAAGGAAAATAGGGGGAAATGATAACCAGATTATATCAGTCAAAGTAGTTGAACTGAGCCAGGAATGTGTCAGTTTGAATTTCCTTCTTGTCAGAAACACCATATATTATCAGCAAAGAGGAAAGCCTATTGCCGTTTCTTTTATATTTCTACATGATTTTTAAAAAAAAAAAGGGAAAGAGAGAGAAAATCCCATATCAGATACTTGGCTAAAAGTCTCCATTGAGCTAGAAAGAGTTTTTTACCTCATGGACCACAAACATTTTTACAGAGCTGCATCTAGGCAGTTGTCACTTACATAGACTTGCTCCAGTAGAATATTTGATGATTTTTGGAAGGAAATGTGTTGGATGGCCCTTACTCACAGCATTAGTTGCATTGACTTTTGAATTGGTATCTACAAGTGGGCCTGATCTTGCAAACCCCTACTTAGATGAGTAAGGAGTACGGATGAAATACACCAGAGCAAGGCTCTCCGCACCACTTACGCCTGTCTAGGGGTTGCACCTGGTGTTGGCTGACTGCGTGATCACACAAGGGTGCCTGTGCACCATGAAACTAGTCTCTATCTATGCAGTGCCAGTACAGAAGGTCACTTGCAGATCAGTCTTGATGGGCCAAAGGAAGGGCCAATGTATGATATTTGTTTAGATGGACTAACTGGGGTGGGCTAGGCTGTATGTTAACCCCGTGCCCTGGCAATAAGTGTACCTTTAAGAGGTAACAGTAATAAGTCTCCATAAGAGGAAGATAGTCTGCCATATTTGGTCAGCATGTTGCACACTTTCCTGCCCAGGGGAGCTCATCAAGTTCCGTGTGTTACATATGACTTTAGGGAAAACATGCCTTTCTAATTAAAGTAATGTAATAACCGTTAAATATAAAAACATAGCAACAGATAGGGAAAATACCTACACTTATAAGGGTTCTGATTTCATGCTTCCTTCTTGAGCCACCGTGCTGTAATCAGGACTTCTTGATTTGTGTTTTCCGTTGGTTACTTATAGGTACATTTTCACATTGTACAAAGCTGTAATCCAGGTGTGGGACTGACTTGCATGCCACAAAAATCTTTAAGCCCCCCCCCCACCCTCACATTTTTGGTCAGCACTTCCAGGTGGTCTGTGGAGCTGCGACTATCATTGTTGGTGGATCATCTGTCTGTCTGTGTTCCTGCTTTATATACCCTAGTCCAAACCTCTCTTAAGAGTTTTGAGAGGCTATTTTGAACAACTAAGCAAAACCAACCCAACTGCTTTTTAATGTTGAGTGTTTCTTCAGTGTAAATTTGGAATTTGATCAGATTTGTAGATGACACTGAATTTGGAGATGTAGCAAACACACCCAAGAGGAGAGAACTAATCTGTTGTTAGAGATGAGAGGAATGTCTGTAGGGGAGATTTAACAATAACACATTTTAATGTTCAATAACCAAGGAAAGGAAATAAACAATTCAGTTAAAAATGGTAGGACATATTGTAGCAACTGCACCTCTAATATTAAAATTTATTTTCAACCCTCTCTCCTTAATACTCCACTCATACCTTTTTTTCATGTAATAAAATACTATATGTTTGCCAAAGTGAAGATGTTGATTAAGTATATAGTTTGGAAGGGAGGCTGTCTTCTGGACAATATCTGAGTCAGATTCTCGACAGGTGTAAACTGAGGTTAATGGCTCTATGCCAATTTACAGCAGGCAAGAATCTTGGCTTTAGAAGTGATCCAAATATGAGAAAAATGGAGAACATCGGGTATACGTAACTTTCATTCTATTGTGTATACATTTCATGATATTGTACAAGAATTAACAGAAAACCATACCCAATTTAATCTTCCTATAAGTCTAAACTTTTAAACATTAAACATTATGTATCCAAAAAAGTACCCCATATTTCTCAGTTAATTCACTCTGAAATGTGCTGTTTCTCTTGCAAATAACAACTACTTGTCTGATGAAAATGCATACATTTTTCCTTTAAAACAACATGAACAATATTGGAGAAAGTCTATACTGGACCCAGATAAAAATACTGTATTTATTCCTGATTGTATTACATCAATTGATTTAAAAATGAACTCCTGCAGGGAGTGTCACAAATCCACATGATGTAGCGGAGTGCTACATTTTGCATTTGGGTTTCTGATTTAGCTGACAGATGTGTAAAATCACGTGTAGCCAGACAGCTCCCTATTGACTTCACATCTGAGTTGGATCAGTGCACTTCATTGAACTTTATTCCACTTTTGGCCATCATTAACGTAAACTTACCAAATTGACTCCAGATCCACCTGTTTCAGACTGTTGTGTGGGGTAATTTTTTTTGCTGGTAAGTCCATCTACTTTAGTGAAACCATTCTCCTTTTTTGAGCTCTCCTAATATAGACGCAGACGACGAGGCTTTTTAGAGCTGCAGGACCCATTGGTTTTTCCCTTTGTGGAATTAAATGAGGGACAGGAAAATACCAGCATATCTTCAAAAAAGTGCAGAGATTGTTGTTAGCCTTACAAACACACAAATAAATCCACATTAGAGAGCCACAACTCGGACCTGTCTATAGAATTCTGGCCACAAATTGGAGAGTTTTAAAAATTCACCTTCACTTTTAATTCTTTAACAGTTTGTAATGGTCATGAATGTCTGGTGAATGCATAATTACGAACATTGGGCAAACAGGTATTATTTACCTGATAACTCATGATGACTGTATTGATGCTATTGCATGTACAGTTATATCAATCTGTATTTTATAGACTCTGTAAATCTGATATGACTTACTTGTCCATACTGTCCACAATACCATACTCTAGCTGGACACATTACCAATTGTGCCCTCCCCACTTCCCACTATACTGATGGCATGGTAAAGTAGTTTGGTACAGGTAAGACAAAGAAAGTGTATAATTGCTCTTTTGGCCTTTATTGTCGGGGCCCTCAGTGCAGTGGCTTTTGGGGGGTCCAAAATTTGTTTGAACTTGCTCTGATCCTAGGATTTATTCTCACTTTCTAAAAGTGTCTATTATTGTAAACATATTCATATGCATAGAAGCATGGGATTGTGATAGCTATTTCCACAATGGGTCAGGTAGAATTTGGATCAAGACACAAATCAGCTAAAATATCGATTTTGCTTCTGAGTAACAAAATGACCTTTTCACAAGCTAAATTTAACTCATTAAATGACAGCTCACTGAATGAGAGGGAACAGAGTTATGAAGCTTGCTAACAATTGCAATCCTTGTTTAATTTCAAGGATGCAGTGCAAAGGGCATATTTCAAATTATTAGCAAAAACAAAACCAAAAAAACATACTACCTGACTAACCAGACAGTCAGGCATTTAACCTATATCAAAGGCTTTTGCAGAAAATAATTTAATACCCATGATAAAGTTTGATTCTGCAGGTTTGGCATGTAATCATTTTCTAAGCTGCCAACTTTGTTTCAAAATAATAGGTTTAGGTTCCAAACAGAGTAGAAGTCTTTTAATTGGAACAATCTGGTGAATAGTCTATCATCCCAGTTAAGAGAGGAGACCATTACCAACACATCTGAAAAGGTTTAAAGCAAAATTCTCCTCTCAAGATCTGCAGTGAACTGCAGAATTGACTTATTTTCTGCTATTTCTATATGCACAAGGCCATCTACTGACATAACTGGAAGTCTGACACAATTGGGGAAGAATAGAATATCGGAATCCAGATTAAATGTCATATTGTATAAAATGCAAGAAAAAATTCATCTTTATTCCTTTTAAATGTTGGTAATGTCTGTAATAAAGCACTTGGCCTTAGAATTTGACACCTGTTTGACACTTGAGCTGGTCAAAATTTGAACTTCTGAATTTTTTTAAGGAAAATTTTGAATGACATTTTTCCAAATATTTCCCTCAATTTTTCAGCCAACCATAGAACTGGGGTTGATATGTTTTGAAATTACAAAAAAGTGTGCAATATTTTGAAGTTTAAAAAAAGGAGTTTTTAATGATTAAAAAAATCCTCTTTTTTTCTCAACTAGCTCGATGTAACACCTATTACATCGATGCCATTTAGTGAAATGTGGTCAACTAGCTCGATGTAACACCTATTTAACCACATTTCACTAAATGGCATTGAAAAAATGTAACCCAGTTAAGCTGAATGTTTGCTTGAAAAAGTATTTGGTAAGTATGATTTGACCCTGTGTCTCCTTAAAACACACTTCTTTCCTGGGGCCTGTAAAGTATCATAAAAGTACTATAAATACATCAAATAAATAAATAAAATACTGATGACATGCACATAAGTAACCAAAGTAATTGCATGAGTCTATTGCTGTAACTCCTATCTTTCCTTTCCTTTACCCCACAGTGTATGGACCTTATTCTGTAACCTTTAATATCAATGGGAATTTTACCATCCATAATAATGTTGCATCTTAATTTAGACCTGATCTAAATGTATATACACATAGAATAAGAATTACACAGGTATATGTGCATCATTGTTATATATAGGTATTGATACCATGCTGTAATAAACTGATTGGTCAACTTGTCATTGATGTCGAACTTTTTTACACTGATGGATTCATAGGGACAGAATTACTATACTATGGTAAGAAAGCAGGTGATATTTATTCAGTAGATGAATTAAACTGATACCATTAAACTTTGTTATTATTCATGTATACAGTACTATAAATGTATGTGTCATTTCACAGATCAATAAAAGCCTAAGAGTATAGAATTTAAAGGACTGAGCCACTACAATTATCGCCAATAGAAATACCCTAACTGAAATCAATTTTTAATTCCATTTTACTTGTAATTCTCAATATTTTTTCTGATGCATTCATGGAAAAAATATGTGGTCAGAAAAACACAGTTAGATTCCCTTGTATGTTAATGAAAATCTGTTTATCCCACTGGATTAAGTGACAGATTTATATTTAAGCTGCACTGAGTTGAAATCATTTTAGAATACTATTTTTATTAAACATTCTTTATCTTTTTTCTTTGTGTTAAATAGCTTACTACAAATAAAACTATCCAAAAATATCCTGCAACTAACAAATATTGAAACAACTTTTGTCAAAGAAGCAAATAAAAATACATAGAGTGCACCCAGAGAGTACCAGCATTTTCCAAGATGCCAGTCTAATTAATGCTCAGGAAGACGTACAGACTTGCACAGTAAAATCCCAGCAGCAGGGTAGCAAATATAGCCTAAAGCATTTAATTGAAACCTCAGTACAACCTCCCAAAAGGTACCTGACAACCTAAAAAGAAGCAGTATGGCTTTGTGTAGGAGGCAGACCATTTGAGACTCTCTGGGTAAAGATAAAAGGTGTAGAAAATAGGGGTGACATCATGATAGATGTCTACTATTGACCACCAAATCAGGAGAAGGTGGATGAGGCATTTCTAGAACAAATAACAGAAATATCTAAAGCACAAGACCTAGTAGTAATGGGGGACTTTAACTATTCGGACATCTATTGGAAAAGTAATAAGGAAAACCACAAAATTTCCAATAAGTTCTTAAATTGTTTTGGTGATAGCTATTTGTTTCACAAAGCAGAGGAAGTAAGCAGGGGGACAACCATTTTAGACTTCATTCTGACCAATGGAGGAATTGGTAGTGAACCTGAAGGTGGAAGCCAGTTTGGGTGAAAGTGACCGTGAAATGATAGCTTTCTTGATTCTAGGGAAAGGAAGGAATGACAGCAGCTGAATAGGGACAATGAACTTCAAAAAATCAGACTTCAACAAACTCAGAGAACTGGTAGGTAAGTTCCATGGGAAGAAAATCTAAGGGAAAGAGTAGTTGAGGAGAGCTGTCAGTTTCTCAAAGTAACAATATTAAGTGCACAACTGCAAACTATCCTGATGGGAAGGAAAGATAGGAAAAGACGCTAATATGGCTCCATCAGGAGTTCTTTAATGACCTGAAAATCAAAAAGGAATCCTACAAAAAGAGAAAATATAAACAAATTGCTATGGAGGAATACAAAAGAATAGTGCTAGAATATAGAAACAAAATCAGAAAGGATAAAGCACAAAATGAGTTTCATGTAGCAAGGGACATAGAAGACAAGACAAGCAAGGGACATAGAAGATTTAAAAAGAGGTTCTTAAATTACATTAGGAGTAAAAGAAAGATGAAGGAAAGTGTAAGTCTTCTACTTAGCAAGGAAGGAGTGATGACATCGAGAAAGTTGAGGCGTTTAATGCCTATTTTGCTTCAGTCTTCTCTAAAAATATTAATGGTGACCAAATACTCAACTTAATTAATATTAACAAGGGGGAATGAATGCAAGCCAAAATCGGAAACAACAGGTTAAAGAGAATTTAGAGAAGCAAGATGTATTAAAGTCAGCAGGGCCTGATGAAATTCATCTCAGGGTACTTGAGGAACTAGCTAAAGCAATCTTGGAACCGCTAGCAATTATTTTCAAGAATTAATGGAGATGGGTGAGGTCCCAGAAAACTATAGAAGGGCAAACATGGTACCCGTCTTTAAAAAGGGGAACAAAGAGGATCCAGGGAATTATACACCAGTCAACCTAAGTTCACACTATCAGAGGCTCGTTCACCTGCACATCTACCAATGTGATATATGCCATCATGTGCCAGCAATGCGCCTCTGCCATGTACATTGGTCAAACTGGACAGTCTCTACGTAAAAGAATAAGTGGACACAAATCAGACTTCAAGAATTATAACATTCAAAAAACAGTTGAAGAACACTTCAATCTCTTTGGTCACTCAATTTCAGACCTAAAAGTTGCAATTCGTCAACAAAAAAACTTCAAAAACAGACTCCAACGAGAGACTGCTGAATTGGAATTAATTTGCAAACTGGATACAATAACTTAGGCTTGAATAAAGACTGGGAGTGGATGGGTCATTACACAAAGTAAAACTATTTCCCCATGTTTATTCCCCCCCACCCCCCACTGTTCCTCAAACTTTCTTGTCAACTGCTAGAAATGGCCCACCTTGATTATTACTACAAAAGGTTCCCCCCCCCCCCCCCCCGTTCTCCTGCTGGTAATAGCTCACGTTAAGTGATCACTCTCATTACAGTGTGTATGGTAACACCCATTGTTTCATGTTCTCTATGTATATAAATCTCCCCACTGTATTTTCCACTGAATGCATCCGATGAAGTGAGCTGTAGCTCACGAAAGCTTATGCTCAAATAAATTTGTTAGTCTCTAAGGTGCCACAAGTACTCCTTTTCTTTTTGCGAATACAGACTAACACGGCTGCTACTCTGAAACCTGGAAAGATAGTGGCCCAAATTATTAAACAATCAATTTGTAAACATCTGGAGGATAACAGTGTTAAAAGGAATAGCCAGCATGGATTTGTCAAAAACAAATCATGCCAAACCAATCTAATTTCATTCTTTGAAAGGGTTACTGGTTTAGTGGATGGGGGGAAGCAATAGATGTGATATATCTTGATTTTAGTAAGGCATTTGACACAGTCCTGCATAATATTCTCATATGCAAACTAGGGAAATGTGTTCTAGTAGAAATTACTATACGGTAGGTGCACAACTAGGTGAAAGACCATCATCAATGGTTTGCTGCCAAACTAGGAGAGCCTACCTAGTGGTGCCCCGCAGAGGTTTGTCCTGGGTCTGGTACTTTTCAAAATTTTCATTAATTACTTGGATAATGGAGTGGAGAATATGCTTATAAAATCTGTGGATGACACAAAATTGGGAGGGTAGCAAGCACTTTGGAGGACAGATTTAAAATTCAAAATGACTTTGACAAATTGGAGAATTGGTCTGAATTCAACAGGATGAAATTCAATAAAGACAAATGCAAAGTACTTCACTTAGGAAGGAAAAATCAAATGCAGAACTACAAAATGGGGAATAACTGGCTAGATGGTAGTACTGCTGAAAAAAATCTGTGTTATAGCAGATCACTATATGAGTCACCAATGTGATACAGCGGCGAGAAAAGCTATTATTCTCAGGTGCATTAACAGGAGTGTCATATGCAAGACATGGGAGGTAATTGTCTCACTTTACTTGGCACTGGTGAGGCCTCAGTTGGGGTGCTGTGTCCAGTTCTGGGTGCCATGCTTTAAGAAAGATGTGGACAAATCAGAGAGAGGCCAGAGGAAAGCAACAAAGGGGATAGAAACCTGACCTATGAGGAAAGGTTAAAAAAGCTGGGCATGTTTAGTCTTGAAAAAAGACAATTGAGGGGGGGAACCTATAACAGTCTTCAAATGTGTTAAGGGCTGTAATAAAGAGGATGGTGATCAATTGTTTGTTTTCTGTGTTCACTGAAGGTGGTCAAGAAGCAATAAGCTTAATCTGCAGCAAGAGAATTTAGGTTAGATGTTAGCAAAAGCTTTCTAACTATAAGGGCAGTTATGCTCTGGAATAGGCTTTCAAGGGAGGTTGTGGAAACATCACTGGAAGTTTTTTAAAAACAGGTTGGACATATACCTGTCAGGGATGATCTAGGTTTAGTTGGTCCTGCTGCAGCATAGGGGGCTGGACTTGATGACTTCTTGAGATCTCTTTCAGCCTGACATTTCTACAATCCTGTATGCACATAAAATGAAGAGGTACAGGGTTTGTTGTCACTATTTCAACCCAGGGAGTAGAGTAGCAGCAATAGAGTGACTGTGAACCTGTTTCACACCCTCACCGTGGCTTGTAGGGTGGTTTCAACCCTAGCTCCATGTAAAGGTGTTATGTGGGTGTGGGTGTGAATTTCACTCTTTTGTTATCCCCAAAATAAATACACCTTGATGCAAGTGTGTGAAAGTTATAGGGTCGACCTGATTTTCATCTTTATTTGTATGAATTTTTGTGCTTATGTGGATTTAACTCAGATCCCATTTTAAAATAGTTTTATTATACTAAATTGCACTAAACGAGAGAGGGAGAGAGAAAGGACAGAAATCCATTCGGTAGTACAAGTAAGTATATCATATTTAACACTCACACAAAGCTATTTGTTTATTGTGTAAAAATATAATTAAGGATTATAGAAGTGTTTATTGGTTATTTGATAGTCTTTAAATGTTTCCTGAATGTATAGGCTCTCACTTTAAGAGCTAGTTTGAGAATTTTTTACTTTGTGAATCATTGGCAGGATACAGCCATTTAAAGTCTCGACTGAATTTGGATGTCATGCATTTGTAGTAACTCAACATGAAAAAATACCTATGAAAAATAATAATAACCCCCACTTCTTCATAGGAGCATAGGAATTGCAATACATACTTGATCAGACCGGTGGTCCATCTAATCCAGTATCATAGCACTGATAGTGGGCACTATCAGATGAGATTGAGGCAGGTATAAGAAACTCTGTGCTAGGTAGTTATGGGATAATCTTCCCACAAGCAAAGTTTCTTTCTAATCATCAGTAGTTAGAGATTAGCTGAAGTCCTGAAGCATTCCTTCCAACACTCTTATTCTGTAGTATTTATTTTATTACTCTGCATATTTTTTACTATCCATACAAATGTATAATCCCCTTCTGAATCCTGCTAAAGTCTTGGACTCAATGATATTTTGTGGCAATGAGTTCCTCTGGCTAATTGTCCATTAAAGAAGGATGGTTTGAGTGCTAGTATGGGAGTTGCAGGAGACGTGGGTTTGGTTCCCCACTTTGCTATGGACTTCTTTGGCAAGTCACTAAGGCCAGATTTACCAAGGTATAGTCACCTAAAGATGCAGATAGATGCTTCTGAAAATCCTGCTAGGCACCTAAGTGAGTTAGTGCCTAACTCCCATTTACTTTCCATGAGCAGTAGGCACCTAACCTATTCGGCACTTCTGTTAATCCCACTTGGTACCTATCTGCATTTTTAGGTGCTTGAATACCTTTGTAAATGTGGCCTTAGCCACTCTGTGTCTCAGTTCCCCATCTGTAAAATAGAATAATAGGAATTCCTGCTCACAGAAGTGTTGTGAGAATAAATACATTAAAGACGGTAGTGTGCTCAGATAATATAATGGTGGCCATTTAAATACCTAAGAAAGAAAGATTATGTAAAAAAAATCAGTTTTGAATTTTCCACCTGTGTGTTTAATAATCCTTTCTTCTAGATAAAATTTAATTCTGAGTTTCCCCTCCTCCAAAAGGCAATTAGCCCACACTGAAAACATTTCACACACAAAATTTCTTATTAACAAAGCCCCCATGAGCTATGGAACTATCAAAACCTCCTCAAAAGTATAGAGTATAATTTATTTATTTGCACTTTAAAACTCAGATATTAACACATGGCTTCTTCATTTTGTAATAGCTTCCAGGCAGTTACCCTGCATGCCATGCTTTGGCTCCAGGCCACGTTTTACAGATAGCCTTTTAAAAAAAGTTACTAATGGAAAGTCTAAAAACTCCTTAACAGCACCCAAATAGAGCAATATAATGAATCTGGTCTTGCAAACCAATCATATAACTTGTCTTCATGGTAATGACAAAAGACCTGCAACAGAGACAATTAGTCAAAGACTCTGAATATTTGTAGGAGGATTCTGAAGTGGATGCCCGAGTGGAAACTTGTATCATTCTCCATGAGGCACTCTAGTTTCCTTGAAATCAGTAATAGAAGTCAGGGAGAAAATAGACACCAGCAGTTCAAGCCTTGTTTAGCTTGAATAGTCACAAAGGACTTTTTGTACTTTGTCTAATAGGCTTTGCTCTGAAAATCTTTGGCCATTCCTGTGAAAAAAACAACAACCCTGGATTATACAGTATGTCATGAATAGAAAATGCATTAGGTAATAAACTGCATGTTCCTTTGAACTCTCCCCCACTCCCCATGTCAGTGACAATGAGTTACAAGAATATCTGGGTTATAACATTTATCATAAGAGTCTCAGTTCTAAATTTAAAAAAATGCATTGGATTCTGGAAACCAGTTATTTCAGAGCACTTATGTAAACATCTTCTCATTGCCTAAACCAGCACAGTTTATGGATACCAGTTTGTACTAATTAAAATCAGGGAGTGACAACCCCAGAAAATGTCTACTGACCTTTGATCATTTTCGTACATTCTGAAAAGTCTGGCCTGCTTCACTTGACAAAGGAAGTATGAAAGGAAAAAAAAAAAAAAAAAAAAAAAAAAAAGAGTTCATAATATAGGGGTCTAGAGTGCATGTAACAAAACTGAAAGATCAACACCCTGAGCCAAGCATCCAAAATGGCTGACTGCAAATGCTAAGAACAACTGTATAGACACACAATGCTCTTTCTGAGAGTATTTTGCTGTCTTTTTATAGTCTGCATGTGAATTTGTCTTGTGGTTTTGTTTCCCCTGAGATTGTTAAGGTGTAAATATAAAACAGATGAGTGTTGGAGAAGGTCAGTGTTACATATTCATTTTATTTTAAATAATTGATTATGTTTCCTGTCTCTGCTTACATTAATTGCTCTCAGGTGTTGGAAAATTGCTCAGTGAGTTGCCTTGTAATTTGTTTCTTTAGAAAAGCAGCATGTTGCTTTGTGGAATACTAAAAGTAACGTGTGTTGTGCAGTAATTTCTAACTGGAGGTTAATACAGGTGAACTGAACGTGTATTGAGGGTGGGGACGTTTGAGAGAAAGAGAATGAGGCACCAGAAGGAAATGAAGTGTCTTAGAAGCTTTTGTAATGATTTTTTAAAAGTATAATTTATGTTCAATTGGCACTTCAAGATTCCATATTAAGCAGCTGATCAGCAAGGTGCTGAGTTCCTTCAGCTGCTATTGATTTCAGTGTGAGTTGATGATGCTCAACACCTAGCAAGATTGGGCTCACAGAATGCAACATCGTTTTGATTTTCTGAAATGGTAGTGTGAGATCCATATTCTAATTTATCTGGCTATGCAGCGGGAATAACAAGAGAGACTCCTTCCCAACTCAGTTTCTCAAATCTAAGTGAGATTGTTTTATCAGTATCAGATTTATAAACTATTATTAATTATATGCTCAGCAATCGGTGTGCTCTGCACTGTGCAAATATAGAGGAAAACAGTGTTCTTACAGTTTACAGTGAACCTGCAGTCCAAATACAAAAATATACTGAATGATGAGAAGATAGATCTAATACAGACCTCAGCAAATTTATGAGCCAATTTTTTTAAAAGCATAGGTGTTCTGTGCAGAAGCACATCAGCTGAATGGACACAAAGGTGTGTGCATGTACAAAATCACAGCTACAGTGCGTATGTGGATGCTGAGTATGTATTTCAGGGCTATAGGGATGCTGAGATAATGTTATATGTCAGTCTATTACACTCCCCATCTTCCTGTGCCTCAGCTCAACTCTTTGTAGAAGCACAGGTCAGAGTTCTGTCTCTTCAGGTAATTATTATTAATTCCCAGTGAACTTCAAAGAGAGTACCATATATTTTCTTCACAGACAAACATTTAATGCACACAGAAAACTTTGTAAATAGTATGTGGAATACTATTAATAACTTTTAAGCAAAAGCTATTAGACAGTAAATCAACTGGTGTTCCTCATACAGATTTTTCCGTTTCTTGCTGTTTTAAATTTAAATCCAAGGTTTCAGCACAAGAGCTATACTTCTATACTTTAGCACTCACATGTAAACACGTTCCCCTCTAATCTCCTTTCAGAGATGATTTCTCAGTCATCACAGTGTGACCTTAATATATAATATGTCACCTGGACTCTTCAGAGCTTGAGAAGGATGGCAGCATCATAGTCCTTTTAAACACTACAGAACTCTCTTAGCAAACAATCTCAGATCTCCACAGCTAGCACCCTTCCAGCCCTTGGGTTAATAGCTGACTAGTCCTCCATTGTTGGTGAAACAGAAATCTGTAGTCTGTATCCAAAGTAGTACAGGTACTGGAACCCAACTCTCACAGCACACACATCGCATGGTCCTGCATGAATCGGCTGCTGGTGCTGAGTCCTCAGGACTGTCTTTAACTCCAGTATTTATAACCTTTTCCCCCTCCACATGCTGGGATAGGCTCTGCCCTTGGAGAATAACTGGCGATGACGTGCCAGGTAGATTGCCCACAATGAAAACTTCCTATAAAGCTTCAAAAACAGCTGCTGAGTATGTCTAGAAACTGCCACGCACTATTTCTGGATGATTCTGGATCCTTCTAGCTGAGTTACCCTGCCCTGCTCTTTGCAGATATGCAGAGTATTAAAACAAAAATCCATATCTCCTCCCTACTGCTTCTCTTCTATTCTTCGTGCTGAACAAAGTCAAATGCTGCCGTATAAAGCTTGTGGATTACATATGTACAATTTGGGGACATGTAAAGTGTGTGCCCTTTTTAAAAAAAATTGAGCCTCCTTTTTTTTTAATTAACAAAATAGCATTTATAAAGTAAATTGCAAGTCTCTTATATTGGTTAATTAAAATTGGTATGTAGAGGGGGACTGACTCACTCCACTGTTGCAACTGAGGCTGGTAAATCTGGAACAGCTGGTAAATCTGCCAGGAGGAAGGGCACAGTGACACAAGTCTCCCATGGTGGTTGGCCTAGTGCCAGCTAGATCATCCCACAATGTGGGCAGGTCCTGGCCAGTTGGGAAACATGCTGATTCAGTACATCTCCTGTGGTGCCTCTGCCAAGAGGACTCCTGTGTAGTCACAGTGGGAAACCCCTGGGAATGAGGTCACTGGCACTTCCACCTGCTGTCCCTTGGGAGAATACCTTGGATAGCACAGCTGCTCCCACAGGGTGTCAACTACTTCTGTTTGTGCCTGTGGGGGTGAATCAGGCCCATGGACTATGGGAGAGAACTCTACTCTGATCTCTATATAGAGAGAATGTCATCTATTTTTATTTCTGTACCATCTACGACATCTGTATATTCACTGAACAGTCACCACAAGTCAATAAGCCCAGCTGTTCAGTATTATTTACATTATGTTGTCATCTCCGCTGACCTAAAGAGCAAAAGAAAATAACAGGGCATATTTGCAGCTTAATAAAACATTGCAGTAGGGAGCCCTTTCTGAACCATTACAAGCAGTTGCTGGAAGTGCATTTGCTGATTTAACAAAATGGTTAGGGCAAATGTTTAACATGCTGTTGTAATGATGCTCAGATGCTTTTCTTAGTATTTGTTGATCTGAGAAAATGTGTCCTTGCCCAATCACACTACAGAGCAGAATTAAATAAATAAATAAGTAAATGCTATGTGATGCCGGCGAACTAAAGCAAAGCAGTGACTGCCGCTGACAGATGGAAAAAAGTCAATATGATGTCTGAGACAGCCCAGGCTCTGCACGGCAGAATAAATTACATGATTCGCTGAATGCCTGGGCTTCACACAGACATACACAAAATTGGAAAGATAAAAGCTTGCATTGGCTTCAGATGATATTTACTGCTTGATGGATTTACTAGCAGCCCCAGTACAGTCATACTGTATTGAATTATTGGCCTCTATTTAGCTTTGTGTCCGTTGAAGCTTGAGTGTCCATTTAAGCATAAGTGAGCTGGAGCCCTGCCAAGGCTTTCTGAAGCTTTGGTATAGAGGAAGATGCGAACTAATGGCAACTAGCTTGAATAACAGGGAGTTTAAGGACGCTGGGGGAAGACAACAAAGCAGACTTTGCTTGCTTATCAATATTAATGCCAAAATAAATATTAATAGGAGGCTGCCCGGCATATCATTTTAGAATGATTCTTGTTTCCTTTGTATTTTAGCACAAATGGCTGGAAATGACTGTGTGATTTCTCCGTCTCTCTTCCTCTCGGTCTCTCTCAGAAGGGGGAGTTTGAGAGAGACCATTAGTTTTACAGCTATCCATTGTCACAGCAGCAGGGTTTCTCCAAGGCAAAGGAGGCAAATGAAATACTGGCTTTACGAAGTATACTGCTACAATAAAATATATGATTAGCATAGTAATGTACTGTACAAAGCTATTGTTATGGATTCATTATTATATTGTACCATGGCAGTTCAGTTAAGGAGTAGCATTTCATTTACAATGAGCCCCATGAGATGGTCACAGTGTTGCTGTAGCCACAATATAGAAAATAGAGGCTGCGTGGGTTAGTTGCTTAATGCGTTGAACTGTGCTTCTAGAAGCCTGGGGCTCATTTTTGGCATGGCCTGCTCACAGGATGAGTTTAGCTGGTGCAATGGTTCAGCAAGCTGTGGGAGGGAGCTCTCTAGGAAATACCTCTGTGGTTTAGTCCCTGGCAGTGATGTTGGAAGGGGTTTTATCTGCAATTAACTAGTCGTCTGGAAGAGGAAGAACAGAGGGAAAAAATCACTGTGCTATTGCACTGTGCTGATCAGCTGGGTCAGTAGCAAGAATGAGCAGGGTGCTGCTCCAGGTGAGCTAGTTGCAATGGCAGTGCAAAGGAAACCAATCATGGGGAAAGATGTGCCTGTGGGAGTGGAGAGGCATGGAGACCAAACTATGAACATACTTTATTTTGGGATAATGATTAAAATACATCACAAACTGCCATCACGTTGTAAATAATGGACTGCTACTTGTTTCATCTATTCCCTATTGGAACATACATGTTTCTTTCGCAGCAATTCCCTATGGATAATCCATTATGATGTTTATAACAATAGACCTAACACATTTGCAGTCCGTACCAAGCAGGTTATTCATCGATTAATTAGTTAAAGAACAGCATAGATGGATCTTGCCTTTGTCAGCCAACCAGGATGAGGGCGTTCTAGCCTAGTGGTTGGAGGAGGCATTAGCTCTAGTGGTCAGAGCAGGTGTCAGGAACCAAGGACTAGAGTCAAGCTGGAGTCAGTAGTCAGAAGCTGGAGCTAAGGGTCAAATCAGAGGGCAGGAATTGGACACCAGAACCAAGGGTCAAGCCAGAATCAGAAGCCAAAGTCACAAGTCAAACCAGATGCCAGGAACAGGAGTAAGCAGGGTAGCAGGCAAGGAGGAGTTCAAGGCTGGGTACAAGGAAGAAGCAGGCACAGTAGTGAGCAACAAGCACTTAGCAGCTAGCAAGATGCTGCTGCTGCTGCTGGCTTAAGAGCAGGCCTACTGGCCCATCTAACCAAGCAGGTGGTATGGCCAATCAGGCAGCCTGCTGTAGGCCAGCTGTATTGATGAGGCTACCTGGAGATTAGCTCTGCTGCAGGCCCTGTCAGTTTTTAATCTTAAAAGTGGAAGAGATGGAGCTTTTGGGTGGGACAAAGGGAGAGAATTTTCCCCAAGCAATAGACTGAAATACAATGATGGAAGAAGTAGATATCCATTGCAATTTGCCCATGTTTCTGCAATCTCATCATGTACAGTAGTGCAATATGTTTTTCCCCTGGCCAGTGTGAAATGACATGCAATTTATATCTTCTGTCATGTCAAGTCTCACTAACCAGAAGCCAAGAAGGAAGAGCATCATGGCAAAAAAATGATTGCGTTGTCTTGCAAAGACCACAAAATGATACCTGCAACTGCTAAATTTCATGTGGAAAAAGTATGTCTCATTTTTTGGTATACAGTACATGGCATGCTAATATATATTTCATTCATTTAAAATATATGTAGGGTAGTAATATGTAGCATCTGCTAACATATCATAAATGGAGTGGCTGGGCAAAGATACTGGGACAAGGAGCTGGCGGTGGGATGAAGGAGACACTGAGACTGGACATGGAGCCTGGGGAGGGAGATTGGGACTGGGAGTGAATGTGCACAGGAAACGAAGTTGAGAGGGGCAAGTGGAGGCCAACCTAGGGGAGAGAGTCCAACTGGATGAGGAGCTGGGAGTTGGGAAACTGTGGCTGGCTGGGCAAGGAGACTAGGGAGTCGGGGAGGAGACTGGATGGGGAATCTAGATGTGTGAGGCTAGGACTTGCTGGCAAACGAGATTGGTACTGGGCTAAGAAGCCTAAGGAGTGGACACTGGGACTGGCTAAATAAGGAGAATGGGAGTGGTAGGATGAGCCAGGGTTAGGGAAAGGACAGGAATGGGGAACAAAAAAAGATAAGTTGGACGGAATGGGGTAGAAAGGATCACACTTGGGGTGGGGGGAGGGGCAGAAGAGTCTATGCCCATTAGAGCACACTCCCCTCCAGAGCTTGAGTGGAACCCAACATTCCCAAGTCTCACCATTTATCTGTTGTCACCAGATATCTGTGAAATCTATTGACAAAGGGTCCCTTCTCCCTCTAGTGCTGGTAAACATACAGCTATGTGTTATTCCATTAGCTCAAGTGATAGAGGTCTGTGTTGGGGTCCAAGTGTCAGAGATCTGACCTCTGTGTGTGTGTCAATATGATACCACTTGATGGTATTTCTGTTTTGTTTTGTTTTTTCTTTAAAAACCTAGGATATTATATTTTAAAAAAAATGATAAAAGAACATTAAGGTTTCAAAGTCACACACTCAAAAGTTAGGGAATGCCAGAATTAAGGTTTTCTTTGCAAAAAGGTCTGCCAATTTTGGGTGTCCCATCTGAGACTCCTAAGACCTGATTTTTCAGAGTACATGGCATTATGTAGCACTTAATATGTTCAAATCAGACGTCCCCTAGACTTCAATTACAGCTGTGAGTGGTCTGCACTTGAGATCCTGGAGCCTGATTTGCGCAAGTCAGAAAATGTGGAATACACAAATAGTGACTGCCTGTCACAAATTTGGCTTAAGTGACTTGCCTAGCATCATGTAAGAACTCTGTGGCAGAAGCAGGGATAGAATCTAATTCTGTAGGGCAGAATTTAACTTCCTTAACCATCAAATACCAAGGTTTCTCTTCCTGCACTCCACTGCCTCATTCACTACAAATTTCCACACTTCTACAGCACATGTAGTAGGAGTCCATCATTACACAGCCCTGATTCATCCTCAGAACATATCCAGCTGCACTGAATGAGTCCTGTGGAAAAAATAGTATAAGATCATGTAATTAAAGACTGTACCCTAAAGTGTACACACGGGGGGGGAGGGGATGGGGGACTAAGGTTGTTTGAACAATCTCAGTTCTTGCATTTCCCACCTTTTGAGTGCTTGCCTTTGCAACCTTAATCATTTTCTTTTAACATAGTTTTTTCTGTGTGAATATTATGTATGATTATTCATTGAATGCCCACAAGCATGCTAGGCATCATCCAGATACATACAAGAGCTACAGTGCCCAAATTACTATATATTCTTCATTTAAGACAATTTAAATAGGGAAAGGGCTTTTTATTTTAATTAATATGATACACTTTGTTGTTATGTGACTCAATACCAAGGAGGAGTTGTATTTAATCCTAGACTGTTGTCCCTGGATTGGTGTTTTAACCCTTGCTTATTTCCAGTCATCATTTTTTAACCTTTCCTGTTTATTTTTTATCTAATATTTTAGCCCTTGCCTTTTTCCAGTTTAATTTTTCTAATACATTTTGCTTTTCTTTTGGATGACTGGAAATGGTGGCATAGACTATTGAGCTGGGGAAGTTTGATGTTGAGTGCCAATGGGAGCTTTATAAAAGAGGTGGGTTTCAGCTCCTAGAGTTTCCTATGAATTCTTCTAATGGGGTGGAATGTGTTGCTCTCCTCGTTTCACTCCTTTTCCTGAGCATTACGCATTCTTCATCCTTAATCTGTGGATCCAGTGAGATACACACATGCCTCTTCATACTGCGGTCCTTGAAAAGCATCAATCATGCAGAATCTGTATTTCTAGTGTCTTTCACAACTGCAGCTGCCCCTAGAACCCACCTAAATGGTGGAAAGGAGGAAGTGCAAGTTAATAAAGCCCCAAACAGCATTACATTTATCTGGTTTCCCCAGTGAGCCTGGGATGGGATAATCCAGATGGGTTTTCCCTGGATTAGGAATTGAGAGGCATGCCCCAGAAGCAGAACTCTCCCCTTATGCAGGCTTAGGCTTCCTTCTATGGACAAATGCAGAGTGGTTTCTAAGGCCCTAAATCAGGACCTATCCTATATGAAATTATGTAAAGGGTCTTAAGTTTAATACAAAGTTGAAAGTCAGCTCTCTAGATATAGCCATTGGTTACAAATCTATTTTATATAATGCCACATACTTATAGTTTATGAAACATATTCTATATTGTACATATAGGATCTGACAGTAAATTCTTGACAAATATTAAATATTGATTCTGAAATAGGAAGCAAAAAAAGTTAGGAATAAATAGCTCATTCTCCGCTTGAAAAAAGGTGACTGTTAAGACGCCCAGGGATCATATTAGAACTCATGGTGTTTAGTACATTTATTAATTATTAATACACTGAAAGAGCTAGCAAAATGGTGTAGTGGGAAAAATTACAGATGGCACAAGTATTAAGATTATTCATGAGAAAGGAGGATTGTAAAGAACTCCAAAAAGACTTAACAAAACTGGGCAACAAAGTGGCTCTTGAAATTCAACAGTGACAAATACAAGGTAATGCACACTGGAAGGAGCATTTTAAACTACTTGTTCACACTGATGGGTTTTGAATTAGCCATAACCTCTGAGGAGACAGATCTAGTGAACAGCTTAGTAGAGATGTCTGTTCAATGTACAGCAGTGGTCATAAAAATGTGGAAGAGCTCTGTCTAGATCACATTGCTACTATGGCTACTGGGCCACAAGGGCTCTCCAAGCCCAATGAACTAGGTCATCATACAGCTTGCTAACTAAACTCACATGGTACGTCTCTTTCAAAAGTTTCCAAATAATGCCTTTCCTGTGGCCAGAGTCATACTGTGTCAAGTCTAATTGCAATCAAATTCATAGAACTGATTTTCACTGGTTTATTGCTTAGTGCATCCTATAACAACCTAAGATGGGGGACAGATTTTCCAACCTGATCACAGGACACCCAAAAAAATAACTTTTATAGGTCTCATGTGGCTCTGTCACAGGGTGAACTGGCCCTTTAAGAGACTTGGGGGTCAGCCTCACATATGACAGGCTCAAAGTCTACCTGTGTCCTTAGCGGAGCCTTATTATGTATCTCAGGCAATGAGAAGAGAGGACCACTGAAGATTAATCCTCTGCTGTAACAATCAAAGGAGAGAAGAGTGAACCCACTTGACTGGGGAACCAACCACACATGCCTCTTAGGTTTAGGTTTCTCACCGCCTCCATGGGAGCAGGAGCTCTGCTAACTACACCGCTCTAGTGACTGAGAGTTGGCATGCTACAAAGCTCATCTTATGCTCCTTTGATTGGTGTGTGGGATTGTGAAATGTGGTCAGATGTGGGGGATTTAGGCCTATTACTGTGAAGAGCTCTTGTATATGCAATTCAATATTAATATTTTGGATATATGCTGTGTGCACTTTAATTCCATTAAAACCTCAATATTAAAAGCACATTAAAGAATCGCCAGTATGAACGTAACAACTCTACTTGCTGTGTGGGCAGCTGCAGTTGTGGAAACCACAGGAGGAGCAGCTTCGGTCTGAGCCATGTACAACCAATTTTCACTAGACTTCCAAAAGGCACGTCTGTGACCTAGGGACTTGCTCCCTGCCAAATGAGGATCTAGTGTACTTTAACTTTCAACGTGGTAAAGTTGCTTCAGAAAAAAGACACAATGATGTTTAAATGGGAAAATGGAGCCTTTTTTTGTTGATTCAAGCTTTGAGAAGCTTCTTCGCCCGTACTCCCCAAACCAAGATTTAAAATTCAGCTCAAAAGGTAAAAGATTGAAAAAAAGTTACAAGCAACTGAAAATGTTCCTTCAGACTAGAAACACTTGTGCAACCTTAACTATATGCTCTGTCTAATAGTATTATAAATGATCTAAAGCAAAGGATAGGTGCATAAAGGGCAAAAGAATGCATACATTTCTGTGTTCCTAAAATAAGTTTTTCAGTCTGGGGTTTTGTATATAGGGAGCTTCCTCCCCGAGTGGAATTTCAGTTATATTTTATAATAACTTAAATACATCACCCATGAGAAAATAATGCACACGTTAGTTCAAAGCAAAACCAAATGTTTATATATATATATAAAAGAAATGTGAACAAAAGAAATACATCATTGTATCAGCCATGTGTCCAACTGAATCACTTCCAAAGTAAATCAAAAATCTCATTGAAATTGTTTTTAGTTATCATGATCTCACTGGGAAACGAAAGGATTTTCTTCAATAGTCTGTTATAACTCTGTCATTATACCATAGTGAGGTAATTTGCTAAAGCAGCTGCCTCTAATGAGTAAACCTTTCCATCTGGCAGGACCCAAATAGACACAATCTCATGTCTGTTTTTCTTACCAAAACAGGGGGGGAAACCCTACACCTATATGTAAGGGGGTGTTCTTTCAACTGTACAAACAACTCAAATTCGTTTATTTTTTAATGCCTTCTCTCTCTCTTACATTCTTTCACACACACAATTGGCCTGAAATGCTGGAGTGTTGATATTGTGCCACCTTTCAGATGGATAACAACATAACTCAGAACATGTTTGTAATATAAACATTCCACCAAGAAACGAGACAAAATTAACAGTCGTTGGAACTTTTTAGCTTTTGAGGAACAGCACTTGTAGATAGTTTGTTTTCATAGTATGATTTTATTTTTCTTGAAAAACTCTATTTTATGGTGTTATGGAAATTACCATTGAGTCATAAGATCTAACAGCTCGCTTCAATACTGGTGCATTCACAAATCACTGACTCTTTAAACTGCACTTTTCAGTGAAGGACAAACAAAGAAAAGAACTGTCATTACTTTTGCACTTTGTTGAAAGCTATATGAAGCTGTAATCTTCTTAAATTCAACTGAACATGGCCTGGCTTTGAGTGTATGAACTATTTTTGTTTTGTTTTTTTCCTAAGGCAATATGATGGCTTTGTTTTTCAGTGAACATTTAGGCTCAGAACAGAGCAGCCAATTTGCTTAATATCATTTATTATAACCACACACACTTTGGCTTTTCTGAATCTCAAGAGCGTATGTACAATAACGGAATGTATACATTTCATAACAGCAATTCATTGGTACTATTAGACAAAACATTGCAATAAACTATCTGGAAAGATAGGGTTCATACTGGGAAGGCATTTTAGTTTACTAGCACGTCTTAGTGAAATGTTTTTCTAATCAAAGATTAAATCATGGTTATTGAAATTAAAGTTGGTCTGAAATACTGACTCTAAATATCCCTGTCCCCTACCATCGCCAAGTGCCTGCTGCAGCTCTGATGAAATCAGTGGAAAATCTTCCATTGAATTCAGTGGAAGTTGGATCAAGCCCCAAATAGGGAAAGATTGGATTTAGATCTAAATCTGGATCCAAATATCCACCTGGTCCCTATTTCTATAATGAGTGGCACAAAAACTTCACATCTGGAAACCCTCAGATGTTCAGAAAGTTCAGGTCCAACATTTGTATTTTGCTATTTGGGGCTATCTTTAATACAAAATAACAACAACAAATCTTAACCAATTAAAGTGTCTTTGCCAGTTCAGAATTTTATCAATATGGTTAATATGTTATGGTACTCAGTGGTAGCTTGAATAGTGATTTTTACTTGCATAAAAAAGACAAGAATATAACAAGCACCCTAGATGCCATGGTGATAAAACCCGAGAGAGAACAACACACAAAAACCAGAGAACTGCAGTGTGAGAAACTTTGTGACAGGCTGCCATTCAGCCCATTCCTTGGGTTCTGCATCACAAAGTGTTTCAGATCTTAAAGGTACAGTAATTCAAAAAGTCACCATTGTTTCTACAATTATACACATCACTGTAGTATAGAAAAATATCAGCGCTTTGGAGGAGGAAGATTATGATCCTATAATAGCAACTTATTTAATTTTCTCCTTGACTGCTGGCTGTAATGTAAATTTAATGTGCAACATACCAAGGTTATCTCTCTCTCTTACACACACACACACATACTGGACAGTAATGTTAAGGCATTAGTGAAGAAAATGTATTTGTCAGTGCTCCCAGTCTTTCTCCCATTGAAGTTAATGACTAAACTTCCTTTGACTTCAGTAGGACGAGTTTCAAAAAGTACACAGTACAAAATAGCACTTAATTATGCAGAAGGATGGTAACAAACAAACTTTTATCATTCAGTCGATTGGCTAATAAAATAAAACATGTCTTTCAAGAAACATCAACACAGCAAGAGAAGAGTAAAATACAAATACTAGGTTTACTGACATTTATTGTGCAGAGATCTAACAGTGTTCACCTTTTTGCTCATTTTTCTCGTTAAAAATACTCGTACCCAAACTGAAGCTACTGTATATTGCAGTTGGATCGTATATTTGTACAAATTGTATTCACCTCTCTGGTTGTCAAGCAAACTGGTAAATGCTAAATTTGGATGATATATTTCTTCTTCGAGCTTTGTGTAGAAAACAGTCTATCGGAATGAGATGTACCAATGTCTGGGAAAACCTACCTGGCACATACCCATCCTGGGAGTCCTGAGAGAGCTTAATTGGAGTCAGAGAAGGAGCTATAAAAATGAATGAAAAAAATAGGGTTGTACAAAGAAAATTGAAAATAGGAAAGGACATAAAAGAAGACAGTGGGCAAGGTCCTCAGCTAGTATAGATTGGTGCAGCTCCAGTTTACACCAGCTGGGCATCTGGCCCACAGAGTGAGAAAAATAATAATGCTGCAGCTTAAATTTCTTCTGGACATCTCAAGCAGATCTGTGGTCAAGCCTACACCAACGTAAAACCGCTCGCATGTGGCCAATTCCTTAAATATTTCAGCAGTAACAATCATATAGCTACTACACACGTGCCTGTACATTGTCTGTTTTATGCACATGAGACTGATTTTTATACAGTATTTGTTTTAGTAGCTAGCCTGCAGCATCTAGATTTTGGGGGAAACAAGAGTTATCATCACCCACAGACGTTGCAGAGAGAGGGAAAGTAATCCACTAGCACTAATATCTTTAAAATAAATAAATTAAATCACTGCTTTGAGACTGGTTTCAGAGTAACAGCCGTGTTAGTCTGTATTCGTAAAAAGAAAAGGAGTACTTGTGGCACCTTAGAGACTAACCAGTTTATTTGAGCATGAGCTTTCGTGAGCTACAGCTCACTTCATCGGATGCATAGCATATCGTGGAAACTGCAGAAGACATTATATACACACAGAGACCATGAAACAAAACTTCCTCCCACCTCACTCCCCCGCTGGCAACAGCTTATCTAAAGTGATCCTCAAGTAGAGCCATTTCCAGAAATGAGACAGAAACATTGATTTCACTCTCCTATACCCAATTCTAAGTCATTATTAGCTGCCCTTGCCCTTTTCCCTAACTGAGCAGGATATTGGTTCAGTTGAAATTAGATGCGGGGAGAAGTGATATTTTAAGGCCCTATTCTTCCATGAGTAACATAATACAAGTTCTTAGGGTCTTATTATCTCTGCACTATATGTTATTATTTTAACAATGATGGAGGTGAAAGGAGAAGTTATATTCTGGTATTGTTTAGTAGTATCAATTCTTTCTTCATCTCCACAGAGACCTTGCTGTTCCTCAGGAGATGTTATTTTGTTGCACTGATTCCCTGTAATGGTGGGCCTAGCAGCAGAATCCGAGGAAATGGTGGAAACAGCTGTCCAAGTGCACTTGGGTTAATGATCTATAGAACCTATGAGAGACAGAGCAGTAGTCATAACCAGTACATTAATGGTCAGATTTTCAAAGCTGGCTATGGGTTTGGATGCTTCGTTGCCATTAACTTTAGTAGGAATTGGGCAGCCAGAGCCTTTATATGGCTTTGGAAATCTCAGCCCTGTTTTGTTTAGGATTTGCCCTTTCCTTTGTGTTTGAATATTCCCTGACTTTGACTTCAACAGACCCGGGTAGGGTCCATGGATGCCTGGAAAATTAGGAGGTCTCATTGGAGTTTCCAGGTGAATCTTTATCTCAAAATATTTATTTTCTGAGGAATGCTAAGTTATGGTTTATTTTTAGTGTTGTTTTACTGGTTATTCATACCTATGACAGACAGCTCTAGAGGAAATCTGAATGAATTATAGGAAATGGCAAGAAAAAATATATGAGAAAACTGTACAATCTTCCCTCCCTCAACCTATGCTGCTCTCAGTGGCCTGAGGTAACAGTAAACGATCAACCCCAACTTTGAATTTCCTCACTTTTGTTTATTTCATTAAAAATGGATTCATGTCACCACCTTTGCATCCAGATTTCAAACACCCCAAAATTCAAGAGAATTCACATCTGGGAATTTCATTTGGTCCATTATAAAGAGGAAGGTGCTCATTTGCAAAATTCAGACTTGGATCTAGATTTAGATGCACCCAGTGTTTGCAGTGTCTGAATATTGCATTTGGCTCAGACTCATTTCTATTGTAACATACATACAGGGGGGACCAATTCTCCACTGCCTTGCACGTTGTGTAGTCATTTATAGCTATGCAAAATGGGTACAAGGTGCTGTCATTCTTATCTGCAAATGATTGCCCAAGGTGCCAAAGCAGTGAAGAATAATAATAGAAAGTGTTAGGCAGCCTTAATACAGGGATTGGCCACAGTTGATACACAGTTGGCCACACTCAACTTATGGAGCACAGGCTCATGGTTCTACCAATGGAAAATCTTCCTGGAGTGAGGGTGTAACAGCTTCCTGGGTGGATTCAGAGCTGGCCAGCACAGCCTTCAGTGAGTGGGGCAACCAGAGAGAAGGCAGGACAGAGCAAAGACACCTAGGAGATTAATTGATTCAATGCATAACCCAGGAAGCCTCTGCTTGTGGGACTGAGTCCCAAGAAGCTATCCTCCTCCTCCCCTAGGGAAGGGAGAGCTGCCCCCAGCAGGCACAGCAGCTTTTGACAGCACAAGGATTGCTCGTTCCATCCCACTGGACCCTGAGGGTCAGATCCAGGCCAGTGCAGTTAATATACAATTGTGAAAATATATATATATTTTTTCTGCATAAAGATCAACCGGACAATTTAGAGGTCAATAGTGAACGCACGATAATTTAATAATGATTCATAGCTCTTTCAGCTTTAACTTCAAGATCTGAAAACTGCTTGTCACAGGGAAAAATTGTATTACCTATTAATATATTATTAAAAAGTAGAATAACATATAAAGCTTGCGTGCTATCTGGTGCTGTTAATGGTCACTTTCCCTTTACTCAGATTTTACAATATTTATTTTCTCAAGACTAACACCTCTTAATTATAAGAGCTTTAATAAAGCAACTCTTTTGGTTTCAGTTGTCTTGGAATAATCAAACTCTCAGGGGTAGAGAGGTGTTTTGCTTGTGCTTCATAATTGCCTGGGATTTTGATTATTTCATGAGAAATCTGCACCTCCTGCTAAGTCAGATTGCTTAATTAATGAACTCTTTCAAATATCAAATACCAGCCAATGAGAAACCAGACAGTAGCCAAATATTAGGTTTAAAATGCCAGTATCAATTAATGTGTGGGACAGTGGTAGTTTTCTAGTGTTGCAATAAAATGGTTTTGCAGCCAGTGAATTCTGTTAAGCAAGAGAAATTAGGGTTTAATCCCTCAGGACAAGGAGGAAAAAAAGAACTTGATTTTGCAAAGAGAAGCCACAGGGTAACCCTTAAAATGCCCAAACCCCAAGGGTATGGAGTCAAAGTTGTGGCATGACAAAAATTATTGTAGATGGACACTTGCAATTAATTTGTGGTTCTTGCTAATGTTAATTTTTGTAACTAATGTGTTGCTATTACTAAGAACTGTAAAAATGTACAAAGTGCCTAATCTTTTGAACAAACCCTTGAACATGTTAAAAGTGATACATAAGAACACACTTTATGTTAAAAGGCCTTGTTATACTGATGTTTCACAGTTAATGCCTGCAAACAGTATTGGAACTTTTCACAGGGGAAAAGACATTCCAAACCTAACATGCGGTATGAAAAGGGAAACTGAGGCACACTACCATATTGCTTTCATGGCTAAATGCCAAGATTCCTATCCTATGGACAACATTAATATCTATAATAACTTGGTATTAATTGGGTTCCAAACATTTGCCAGAGCTTGTATGAATAAAGTAGCTATGCTCTTTAGCTTTTGGCAAGATCACATAAGACATACAGGAACCATGCTGCAAGAGCAGATCCAATCCACTGTTGTTCTAACCAAGTTTTACCTTGAGTTTTTAAAGGGATTCAATCATGTTATTGAACATGATTTTGATAAACCATTTCTGTTATACACAGATACAGCTTCTAACCCAACACTAGCTGTAGTAAGACAAAACCAAGGATGGGGCGCTCTTGGGATTCAGTCAGTGATGTTTGTGTCATCTCTTCCTGCATCAATTTTGCGTTGGGGGTGTGACGTTACTGATATAACCTCTGACTGTTGTGACAGGGTCAGGCCAGATGGCTACAGGAGAGTGATAGAAGGCAGATATATTAGTCCCAGGTTAAGTAGGTCCCTTATCCCTGGGTAAGGTAACAGGGAAGGTTCCAGAATAATCAGGAACTTTCTGGAAAGAATTAAGACAGACAGGCTGATTAGAACACCCACAGCCAATCAAGAAGCTGCTAGAATCAATTAAGGTAGGCTAATCAGGGCACCTGGGTTTAAAAAGGAGCTCACTTCAGTTTGTGGTGCACGTGCAAGGAGCTGGGAGCAAGAGGCACTTAGTGAGCTGAGAGTGAGAACACGTACTGTTGGAGGACTGAGGAGTATAAGCATTATCAGACACCAGGAGGAAGGTCCTATGGTGAGGATAAAGAAGGTGTTGGGAGCAGGCCATGGGGAAGTAGCCCAGGGAGTTGTAGCTGTCACACAGCTGTTCCAGGAGGCACTCTAGACAGCTGCATTCCACAGGGCCCTGGGCTGGAACCCAGAGTAGAGGGTGGACCCGGGTTCCCCCCCAAACCTCCCAACTCCTGTTTAGACGCAGGAGGAGTTGATCTGGACTGTGGGTTCATGAAAACAGCCAAACTGAGGACTGCTGTGAATCGCCGAGGTGAGCAAATCTGCCAGTAAGCGCAAGACCCACCAAGGTAGAGATGGAACTTTGTCACACTGTATAGATCATTGTTGCAACCACTGTTATATATTTGCAGCAAATATTGTACAAAGGTTGTCGTGTAAGGTGTCTACGGAAAGGTTATGATTTGCTGATTATGATAGCTGTATGTGTGTATCATTTTTGTAGTTGAAGTTATGAATATTTGCTGTGTACTTGTATCTTAATGTGTTTTGATTCTAAGGCCTGGTCTACACGGGGTAGGGGTGAGTTAAGTCAGTCTACGTTATGCAACTTCAGCTACGAAAATAACGTAGCTGAAGTCGACGTACTTAGAGCTACTTACCGGGGTGTCTTCACTGCAGTAGGCTGACAGCTGCCACTCCCCCGTCGTCTCCGCCTATGCTTCTCACTCCGGTGGAGTACTGGAGTCGACGAGAGAGCACTTGGTGGTCGATTTATTGCGTCTTCACTAGATGCGATAAATCAACCTCCGATGGATCGATCGCTCTGGAGGTAAGTGTAGACATGCCCTATGAAGCCTCAGTGAAGCATTTGGTCAGCTTCTTAAGAAAGAACTATTCTCAGTAAGTGCCCAATCAAGTAACACTTGGCTGATAATGAACTTTGGGAGACGCCAATCCACATCTGAGCTTTCCTGGGAATGTTCAAACTAACATGTAAACAATTGCATCGGCCTGTAAAGAACTGAGTCATGCATGGACATGTGGATTGGCCATGTGACTCCAGGCTCCATCTTGCTGCTGTGATCTTCCACAGGGCAGAGGATATAAAAGGTCCTGAAAACGCCTCCATTTTTTCATCAGTCCTGCTTCTTTCCTCCGGAGGAACCTTCCTGCAAACTAAAGCTCTGAACAAAGGACTGAATGACCCATCCCAGCTGTGGATGTACTCCAGAGACTTAATTTGAACCTGCAGTTTATTCCACCACTGCTACAAGCCTGAACCAAGAACTTTGCCATTACTGTATGTAATTGATTCCATTTAACCAATTTTAGCTCTCATTTATATTTCTTTCTTTTTATGAGCCTTTAGATTTTAGATTCTAAAGGATTGGCAACAGCGTGATTTGTGGGTAAGATCTAACTTGTATATTGACTGGGGTCTGGCGCTTGGTCCTTTGGGATCGAAAGAACCTTTTTTCATTTACTGGGTATTCGTTTTCATAACCATTCATCCCCACAACAAGTGGCACTAGTGGTGATACTGGGAAACTGGAGTGTCTAAGGGAATTTCTTGCATGACTTATGGTTAGCCAGTGGGGAAAAACCAGTCTTCTCTATTTGGCTGGTTTGTTTTGCCTTGGTGTGCAAAGGAACCCCAGCCTTGGGCTGTAACTGCTCTGCTTTAAGCAATTTGTCCTGAATTGGTACTCTCAGCTGGGTCCCACCAAAACCAGCATTGTTACATCTAGTGTTGCAATAAAATGGTTTTGCTCTGTGTCAGTCTGAAGACAGCTGATCTTCCAGACTTTCTTTCCCCTTGCAGCTAGGAATTTGTAATAATTGAGTGCTGAAGTGAACTGAAGAATATTTTTAATTGTTTAAAATTCTATTTAATGCCTATGAGAAGTGGTGACATGTCAGCATTGTGGACTGAAATCTTCTGTCCATCGAACGGCTACAGAACAGGAAGTAGCAGTGCAAGTTCCATCCTCACCCTCCATTCTAACCCGTGGAACGACAGATAGGGATGACAGAGTACCACAGTTCAATTTCTATGGCAAATCAATCCTTAGACTCTCTGTTGAGGCTGCCAGCAAGGATATCACTTGTGGTAGTATTTCTGGTGATGTCTGCTGATACCTACAACATGTTTCATGCTACTGACCTGCACTAGAGCTGAACTGGTGACCTGGAGATTAAAAGCTCCACAGTCCATTACCAATCACTGAGCCATTCAGTCCACTGAAAAAGCTTGTCTTCAGCTCCCCTTATGAAACATGCCAGAATTTTAGTTGATTGCCTCTCATTTCCCAAAGGATTAATTTGGAAAAGGGTTTTGCCCCTGGGGGTTCTAAGCTGCCTGTGCGTCTTTTGAAATTCCGCTCTTTCTTTTCCTGTTATCCTCTGCACTGTTCTCTAATAGACTCCAACATAGAACATGTGCTGGAAAGACAAAACCAATATTGCAGTAAGTAAATCTCTGTGATGCCCTGCATTGATACAATAGCTATGAATTTGTAGCTTTCAATCCTTTAAAAATGAAACATTTTGACCTGCTGTGGTATTGGTTCAATGCATCTCCAAACAAACTTCAATTTATAAGTATTATGTTGCTAAAGCACTGATACCGTCAGTGATTGTGGTGCTTGCTGGAAAAGAAATACCCTACATCAAGCACATTTTGAAAATAATGTTCCCACCTAAAAGCTTCTCTCCTGCAGAAAATGGATTGTGCAATATCTTATCAGGCGGAAAAGAGTGTGCGAGGAAAAAAAAGGGAGAAATAAAAATAATAAAACCCACCCCTGTGTAGAACATTAGAAACGAGGCACTAACAAAGACTTCCCATTCCACATAGAATTAGTGCTGGCAGAAGCAGCTCACAGCACTGTGGGTGTACTCAGCTGTGCAGAGCTGATTATAGAAGATGAAAGAGTCTGGCAATTTATTTCATCTCACACTGAAGCACTGCTGACAACTGAGAGTGAGGACAGAAGGATTCATTTGTTCAACTTCTGTTTTAAAAAGCAGGCTTCAAATGATACCACTGAGACCGTAGGGGAGGGGAAAATGCTGTGGTGTAATAATGTGTCTATTTTTTATTTCTCTGGCTGCAGCATTTATACTTTTAGCTGGGTTTTTGGGACAGAGGGCAGGCTATTAATGTTTGGAAATATATAAGATCAGGTTACTAGTCAGAAAAATAGACTACATTAACCTAAAATGAAGTGTGCGAATTTGTGTGTGTGTCTGTGTGTATACACATGCTCTTTGCTGCCTGACAAGCCATTGTACAACCTATTTTCAGCAGAAGAGAAGCTTTTAGATGGTAACATTATACACACACACATACACTCTTTTGTTCTGTTACACCCCTGCTGTCTCAAAGACCTGTATAGCCTCTTTCAATGTTTGAATATGGATGTTTGGCCATTGTATTAACATTTATTCAATGAATATTATAATATTTAGTGCTTGCCAATTTGATTACATATATTTGACTCTTAATCCCTTTTTTTCCATTTGTTAAAATCTCATGGTTAATTTGCAGAGTCACCATGAGTCCCGAGTAAGGGGTATCATGGTGTTGAACTGCCCCAGGAATAGATCATGCTTGAAATTGTGACTCAGAGGTATAATTTAGTCCCTGCTTCTCCTTTGTTCGGGGGAAGCAAGCTGTGCCAGGTACAGGCTTAATTGCTTCTCATCTCCAGCACAGTTGTGCTGGCCAGTGGGTTAGAGAGGTAGCACCCAGGTGCTGCCCATCTGTGTAGAAGAAGAAGCAGTGGTTCTGTCCTGGTAGCTGCTTTCTCCTCTCTATGTAGCTCAGCAGGTAGCCCATGCAGAGGAATAAGAGATTACTTTACATGTCCTTACTTCCCTGTTCAAGTGCATATGATTGCTCACAATAGAGCCCTTAAATGCAATTTTCTTTTATTCTGCTCTTTATCTATCTATCTAACCCCCCCCACACACACATTTCCGAGTACTGTAAGTTTTATGTATGAAATGTTTTGTCTGATATGTGTGTATTGTATTTTTTTAAGGATTTATTTTATATTTTCTAATTATGATTAACCAGGTTTGTTGTTTCAATGTGGTGCTGCAAATGTAACAATAAAATATATTACTTGGCATTGAAATCATGCTTAAGGTCTGATCTCACCTTTCTTGCACTCGCCAAACATCAGCTGACATCAGTGGGAATTTGGGATCTGTAAGGAATGTAGGATTGGGCCCTCGAACATGTTAGAATCCTAGAATTAAATGCACAAGATGATTTTTCCTGTGAATTTGCCACTTTATATACATTTGGTTCTAGGTTTCTAATATGTTTAAAGTCCTGACCCAGCATTTTTGTGCAGACGCCAAACTCCCACTGCTGTTTGGTGCATGCAAGGAACACAGGATGAGGCCCATACCTATGTTATAATCCTAGAACCAAGCATATACATTGACCGTTACATAGGAAAACCATCTTAACTGTGATTCTGAAAAGGGACTAAACACTTACAGTAAGAAACCAATCATGCTCCATCCTAGCATGGATACAAATTTGGCTGTAAAATTTATTCTGTCCTTTGGCACTCCTGAATAAATGGGTAAATCCTCACTTGTGCAAGAAATATTCTTTAGAAAGCCAGGCAATCGCTCTTCCTGATGTATTCATTCTGTAATAATGAATAAAAAGCAGCTTTTAGGAAACCAGAGGCCCAGAATACCATTATTATTGTTGTTCATTATAGTTCCAGGAGGGCCCACAATATACTGAGAGCTGTACTAACAAAAAATAAGGTTGAGTCACTACTTCAAGGAATTTACTTTCTGTTTTTGTTTTTTTTTTTAAAAAAAGCTCACACCCCCCAAAAGATTTTCAACTTGTACATCTAATGTGGTTTCTTAAAGTAAATTGCAACTGCTGTTCCACATCATCCTAATATAAAACTCATCACAAAAGTATATTTAAAACTGTATTTTACTGTGCTGCAATGTGATATTTTGGCCGCATGCAATGTGCAAGAGCAACTCATTCCAGAGGAGCACCTTTCTTAATTACTTTCCCATTGCAGATTTGCCCTCTTATAGGAACTTTTTTCAAAGCCTTATTATACCAGATAAGTCTATACTTGCAGTGAAAACAGATCCCAGCTGTAACATCTTCCTGTATGTCAGAATATACAGTCACTTAGTGGTAACGTTTTCAGGAATAGAAGCGTTAGAGCGTAGCTTCAGGGAATGATACTTTTCTATAGTGTTGCCTACTAGGAAGAGAAAATATGGTGATTGTATTTGTCACAGTGTGTTGCCAGGTAAACAGCCATTAGTCACTCAGCACTTTTAAATACAAAAATGAATTAAATGTAAACATCCACATAATCCAACTACTACTTTTATGATCCTTCTGCACTGTACACTGGTACATTAAAACAACTTCACAGGGAAATATGATCAGGAATTTGGTTGTTGATTAATGAGTAAATAGTTCTGATGTGCAAAGAGGGGGATATTACCCCAAATTGATAGTTTTCAAACTACAGCTTGGGTAATGCTGAAGGCTGTAGTATGATCAGGGCAAACTGAGATTCCTGGTTAGGAGACCTGCTTCCACCTTGTATCCCTTCCCATTTACTATTACTATTGCCAGGGCATGTCCATCCAGATCTTCATATCTTACTCTGCAACAACTATCGCATGCCTACCCACAATAAAAAACAAACAAACTTATTTTGCTATTCTCTGCCTGCTCTCGTCATACTGCTACTTCCCTCATTAACCTGATCATCCTACAATATTGTTATGAGTGGGGTGAAACCTTGTTAGGGGTTGAGTTAAAATATTCCTGAGATTGATGGGTGTGAACTCACCCTTCAATTAACATAACTGTAAGGATAAATTAAGCACAAGCCCCTACCTAGGACACACAGTTTGTGTGAACCCATGCAGGAATTTTGGACTGAGTAGGCAAGCTCCTTTGTGCTAAATATTGTTTGTGTATTGTGTGTGTGTGCATGCATTAGTGTGAAAGCTGAACACACAGAAACTGAGATCAGACAGAACACAGAGAGAGGCAATAGCAAAAAGCAAGAAAGGCAAGCAGTAGCTGATGAGCACAGAGTGACCCTGGAAAAATCTGTTAGCTAATGTGGCTCGGGCTTTTCTTCTTGATTCTTCCTGCATTTGGAGAAGCAGAACTTGTAAATAAACAGGATTGCATCAGAGAAATACCTGACTCCATCAATTTCTACTTCCAGATGGATAATAGGCCCTCTGAGTATATAAATATATGTGGTCAGAAGTTCAGCTGGTGTAACCCAGCATTGCTCAGTTGAAGTCAATGGAGTTATGCCTGTTTATACCAGCAGAGGATCTGGTACATATATCTGGATACAGTTTTCAGCATATTTGTCTGTCCCTACTGTATTCATAACAAGCAACTACCTCAACATCATAATGTCCATAGAAGGGAGAATTTAAAACGTGAATTTTGTTGGTTGTTTCTAAGTCAACCATTTTCTGGTCTAAACTAATTTGAAAAGAAAAAGACTTGAAAATGAAGATATCTGATATATAATATAGAATAATAAGAGCACAGATTGTGATGCCACATGGCAGTACAACTCTAACTGAAGACAGTATTCATTTAATTGACTTAGGGCTGTCTAAGCTACCAAGCTACACTACCAAGCTAAATTGGTGCTGTTGCAATCAATGCAGCGGCATCGATTGAGTGGGTCTAGTGGGTCTAGTGAAACACTCTCCCATCAATTTCTATATTCCACTTCATTGAGAGGCGGAAGCAACGTTGGTGGGATAGCATCTCCCGTCGACATAGCATAGTGTGGACCCCACGATAAGTAGATCTAAGCGACGTCAGCTTGAGTTACACTACTAACGTAACTCAAATTACGTAGCTTAAATCACCCAGCAGTTTATTTTCCTTGTATACAGGTGTATCTAATCCCATTTTGACACTGGAGGAGAGGACTGGTTTGCTACCTTATGTCTTGTTAGCACCATATTGTAAAGTGTATGTTATTATAGAAAAATGGCAAGGTGATGAGTTGTCATTTTAACTAAGTTATCCAATTTTTAATGAATATTATTTCCTAAAGAAATGTGCTGATGACAGCTTATTTCCGAGGAAACTGTTGAGGCATAACCACTTTGCCGGGCAATATTATATCAGTAATGATTGTGTCTGAAGAACTGCACTAGATACTAGGAAAATTATTTCTCGGACAAATCCTTTTGGAAACGAGGAAATAACATGCCAGCTATTTTTTTTTTAAATTGGGCAACTAAATATATTTAATAGGATGCATTAGTTCAGCAGCCATCAAATCTGACACTTCACTTCTAGAGATGAAAGTTTTAAAGTTCAGATCAAGACTATAAAGTTGGTGGGGGTGGTGCAGCTCCTAATAGGAAGGTGTTCACTGTCCAAAATAAAAGCATTGCAGTTGATACTATTCAATATCCATAATGTCAGCCTCATCAGAAAGACATAGAACTGAATGGGCATTAAGACACTTTCACTCCAGAAGTGATATTCTCAGGATAGGGTTAACGCATGCTGGGAATCTAAATTACAGGGATGAGCAACTTAAAACAAGAACCCTCCAAATTGTTAACCTATAATGAACCTGAATCCAACCTTTTGGAAAGTTTTAGAATCTGCAGTTCTAACCTTACCTGCAGGGACCAATGTTGTCTGTGTGTGATAGGGATGGAGGGACTGGGTGCCCTCAGCCCTCACTTTTCCAGTTCAACATTCTGTCTTTAATGGTTGCTTGGTGGCCTGGTACAGTAAGAAGCCAGTACTCCTACTGGGCCAACTCTTCCTTTTTTTTTTTTTTTGTAAGTTTAGTAGAACTAATAGGCTTCCCTCATAGCACAGACTCCAGAATCAGTGGCTCATGGTAGTATAGCATGAGGGGGCATGCATGATTTGGAGTGCATTTTGAGATGTGAAGCTATGGAAGAATACCAGAGTGCTATGAGATTTTGGAACCATTCGGTCAATAGGCCCAAGTAGTTGAGGAGGTACTGAGTCCTGCTGCACTGAAGGGATGGGGCAGGCTGCCCAGCCATCACCAAGCACCCAACTATACTGGGGAGGAGAAGGCATCCTGGCCTCTCCCTAAAGATAAGAAGGCTTTGGAGAGGTGGGGAAGGGAACTGAAAAAACAAACAAACAAAACCATGCAGAGGTGACCAAATAATGAAAAAACAACTCTAGTACAATAAATCTTTCCAGCAGTCCACATCCTGAGCATACTTCAGAAAGACTCCAGCACTGATTGGTCTGAGTGGCCTCTCCAATGGAGCAAATCTGTATCATTGCAAAGTGACTACAAAATATGTGGTCATCTCAAAAGAATGTTGGAAACATAAAAAGGAGGAAGTAGGTTGCTGCTTTTTCCTTTGCAATATTGACCTTGAAGGGAGCTGGCACATTGCAGAAATCATGAGGCAGAGCAGAACACAAATGCTAGAGAGATCTGAGTGCAACAATCTCACCATTGAGGGCATTCATTCATTCCATCGACAGCTACAGCCATAACTCTCAACCATTCCCTCATCCCTCATTTTAAACCTAATTATACTCCAGTTTCTCCCAAGTTCTTAGTTTTATTTATTGTATTATATCACAGAGAATAAGTCATGATCATATAGAAAATATTATTTCTGCTGAAGAAATGAATCCCACCTCATTTTAAGATGCTTGCCACAAAAATGTGTTTGGCCTCCTCATTTGGGGTCACTGTTTCTCACTGTCAGCGCACGTTAGGGGGCCCCAATAAGGCTGAATGGCGTAGTTAATGGTGCTGTGGCCTCAAAGATGTGGAGTCAAGGGCCAGGACATGATGGTCAAAACTGTTTGGTCCACACTGTTCAGCTTTTGCACACAAAACATTTTGAAATGTCTCCTTTGATGTCATGGGAATTTTACTAGTGACTTAAATGGATCTAGGATTTCACCTTCTGAGTGTCTTACTTCAGCTTAAATTGAATCTAAACAGGGGATGGGCAAACTCATATGAGAACTCATGACCAATTTCCAACCCACTAGAACATAATGGATCTAGTGGTTGCAAACCAAGTTAATATTCAGTTTCAATCTTCTTAGGAGCAACTGTGAGGGAAGGAATAGAAAGAGGGAGAAAGAAAATCTAATGAATATAATATATTCGGTGTATAGAGCACATAGATGGTATACACATTAAATACTAGATGAAACCCTGTTGCCATTGAAATCACTGGGAGTTTTGCCTCCATTTGATTTCAAGAGGGCAAAGATTATATTCATGGTATGCAGTAGCAGCCAAGCTTTTGTGGGAGCGGGGTCTTGTTCTGTCTATTATATAGCTTGGCTTCCCTTTAACTAGAAAATGCATGAATGGTGTTGCTTTTAATTAATTCCTATTTTTAGTGGATTGAAATTTCAAAGGGACATAGCAAAAAATAGCTTGAGAGGTTTTTAAACCTTCAGGCTTATGGTCTCACTCACCTCTAAGCTAAACCAGTTGGGGCAGCTATAATGTGGAGGGAGTTCAAAATCTCTTTGAACACTTTTTCCCACAGCTCATGGTTAATAAAAAGTATCCAGTTCTCATTGCTATGTGTTCTCAGTTTCATTACATTAAAGGCCACTTAAACTATTATAGAAAACCAAAGAGGTTTTGCCTTGCCTTGGTACATTGCCTTGTTAGAGAACAAAGCAAAAATGATTCTTCTCTTTACAAAGATGCCACTTTTCTTCCTTTTTCTGCAGTAGCAAATGCCAGCAATGAATACATGTATTCTGTGGGTGCCCTCAAGTTACCCCACAAAGGGGATCATACATATCCTTATCCACACTCCTGTGAAGGCAGGAAGATTATTTTAGGATTGGGTGCTAGACTGGGATTTCGGAAACCTAGGCTCAATTCCCAGTTCAATCACAGCCTTCCAATGTGACCTTGGACAAGTCACTTGATTATTTCCTGCCTCAATTTCCTATCTGTATAGTTGGCTAATATTTCCCTACCTCATAGTGGAGTGGAGAAGATAAAAATCACAGATGAGTGAGGTGCTTAGTTACTAAACAGCTAGATACTATGGTCATGAGGGCCATATACATTCCTAGATAGACTAGTAAGCATATACAGGATCAAGCCCACAGTGGTCAGGTTGTTGAAAGTTGTAACAAGCGTAGCTGGAAAAAAACTGCAAGCCCACTCCCACAGGCATCTGAGTGCCCTTAATTCCTCTTGATTTGGGGACTCATTAGGAATTAAAGAAACCTAGCATCTTGTTGGGTGATGTTCCTTGTTTCTCTCTGAGCAATATTGTTCAATGGTGTGACTTGTCATCTCCAATGCTTTTCAGGGACATAAATTGCTATTGTGGCTAAATTAGCATAATTAATGTTATCATTTTTGAACCATTCAGTTCACAAGCAAACACAGATTAAACAGGACACAGTAAAAGGAATTAATAACGTGTATTTGTATTTTATGGTTTTTACTAGTACAGGGCTAGCAGGCTTAAGGGAATAGAAGGTCTTAGCTCCCCGTGTAGCAAAAGTGAGAGGGATTGAGGATGTGTTCATACTGGCTACCAGATTACTTTGCATATGCTGCTCTTTGGCTCTCCCTGTTGGACAAAAGGAGAAAATTGAGAACTTCCGACCTGCTGTCAGGTACAATTTGTATATAGAGGAATTCTAACTGCCCAAAGCTGTACCATCCAGAATTTCCCCATATTCTACAATCACAAGTTGCTTTAAATGTGCTCTGTAACTGCAGATATATAAATGGGTGTGCAAATTCACCCACAGGAGTCAGTGGAGAAAGTGGGCCACCCTAATCTGGATGTCAGTAAGCCCTGGTAGGGTAGTCAGGATGAAGACAGACTGAAAAAAAGCAATGATTCCTTTTTGAGGTTTGTTTTTGCTTTAATGAGAAAATCTAAGTCTTAACTATCAAAGTTTGTGCTGCTCCATAGATGCCATTGAATGCAAATTCTTTACAAATATGCAAATGCTCCTATTAAATATTTTGCTTATTTATAAATTTGTATATGTCCATAAACTTCATTTTAAAGTCCATCTGTCCTTCTATAAGTAGTTGAGGGGTAAGCTGAACGAAGTGTGGTAGCTATGGCAGGTAGGTGGTTGCTAAAGAATGTTTGGGGAATAGGCGAAAGTGCAGGGGAAGAAGGAATGCAGGGCAATTGGGTTATTTTGGGGCATGAATGCTCAGTGGTTGGGAGAATCTGAAGATAGAAATCTGTGGTAGGGAAGTTGGGGACAGGTCAGTTTATAATACTGTCCAGAGGTTGGATGGGTGTTAGTGGGGTGGAGGGAGGGTTGGGGTGAGTTGTGCAGCTGTCCGGAGGTAAATGGTAGCTTGGACCCCATTGATGAACCAGATTAGAGCTGATAGTATCTGAGCTGACTAGCTGGTGTGGTAGCAGCAAACCAGATGGGAGCTAACAGCCAGGGATCAATGACAACCTCATTAGGGAGTGGTAGATTGTACAGAGGTAATGTCTAGAAGCTGCAGTAAGTCCACAGCTGAGGTCACCAGTTGAGGCGAGTCCCTGCCTGCACCCATTTTACTGAGAAGGCATTTTATTGGACTTTTGGGTGAGGTGTAGGTGGGAGTCAGAGTTTTGGGGGCTCCCAGTCAGCTGGCAAATCAGTTTGTCTGATTTGTCCAAAATAAAATTGGTTGTGTTCCCATTTACCAGGACTCCCGTGTGTACTGTGAGAAGAGAAGAAAAATACCATTAAAGGTGACCAGGGTGTTTAGATTTTAGTTTTGTAAAACCAGAAGAGTGAATAGGATTCTAGGTGTTTTAGTTATTTTTTGGACATTATATTGAACCTGGCCTTTGTTACTGCTATTGATACCTGGCAGCACAACACTACTTGTGATGTAGCTCTGAAATGTCCTTGTACATGGCAAGTGCTTTCAGAATATTCAGTGATACTTGAAGTTCCAAGTAAACACATTGAGTTCTATGTATTACCAATGCAGTGGCCTCTACCTCACCCCCAAACAGCTGTTTTACAGTGTCTGTCTAAATAAAAACAGAAAATTACCGGATTAGACTGAGAGACTAAATAAACCTTTACATGTTTTTCCTTTTACTAACATATTTGATTTTTTTTTCTGTGTAGGCTGATGTAGATGCTTGCCTTTTTATAATGCTTTGTCTTCACACAACCACAAAAGCACATGAAATAATAACAGCAGGAGAATTACTGTGCTGCCAAAAGGTTCCCCTCAAGCAGTTAGAATGGAGTCATCATTAGCATCATTTTGAGATGCAGAATGTAGTCAGACCAGCAAGCTCAGCTCTTCTGAGTATGCTGAAATGTTCTCTCTAGAAATCCAGGAAGATCCCAGTATAAATAGGGATAGGAGAAACCGACCAGAAAAAAAAATCCCTCTCTCTATGATTACACACATGGAACGTGCACCCCTTTCTACAATCATGGAATGAACCTTGTTTACACTTCTTAAACATTTAGATATGTGTTTTCACTTCCAGTTTCTGCATGTGCCAGAAGATGGAAATGCCAAACTTCTAGCAAAGAAGAGGGTGTCTGCTCTATTTTTCCCCTTAATTTCCCCACTATTTCTACCACCGGTACAACTTCATGTAGAATCAATGTTGCATAGTTCAGGGGAATGGGAATCTGAATTCCTAGCTCTATTTGTAACTTACTGACTCAGTGTAACAAATCGCTTTCCTGTTCTGTGCCTCACTGTACCTGTCCAAAGGTGACCCTGGTCTTTTAAGAGGGAAGAAGCCAGTGCACCTGTGACTGGTCACTTGACCTACAGTTAGGCTCAAGAGAGGGTCACTGGACCCTAGGGAGAAGGAGACTGGGTGAGTCAGGAAGAAGCAGATGAGAGTTGCCTGAGGGGAAGAGCTGAAGGAGAGAATTAGTTGTGAGCTCCCAGTGAGGAGCATGGAGGAAAGCTATTGGTGAAAACTGGTCAAATCTGGGGAACCCTGAGGAGCAGACGGCTCAGACAGTGGCCCCTTGGAAAAGAGGAAGACCCTGGTTGGGCAGGGGAAGTCGAGCCAGAAGCAAGTTGAGGGAGGGTGTATCTCCATGAGCAGAGGTAGGACTTCCAGGCAGGGAAATGTGGAAGACTGGAGCACTGCAGGATGGGCAGCACTTGGGGTAAAGACCTGAATGAAGGGCTGTGGGAAGGATGGTTGCACTCGGGCAAGTAGGCCTGGAGAGTGGGACCTAGATTGAGACCAAAGGAATGGGAACTAAAGTGCTGCTATTGACTCTTGGGTGGGTGACTTGGAGATGAGGTCGCTGGAGAGAGGAACAGACAAAACTGTTGTATCTATACACGTTTATTGTGGCAATTGGAAAATGGTTTTATTACAAGTTTTTGGGGGAATTCCTGAACTGGTGAATATCAATACATTGTGCCCAAAGATGGGATTCGTATTGGACATTGAGAGTTTATGTTCCATTCATGGGTGGAAGAAAGTGGAAACTGAGGCACAGCTGTCATGCTGCAACCTGACACTGGACGGTGCCCCAGGTGAGGGTCGCGCTAGCTCAGTACCCCTCTGTAAAACTTAGCGTTAACCTTTTCCTTACAGATATGTGGCGTGAATTAGTTAACAACTGAAAAGCCCTTTCAAAATGAGAAGTGTTTCTTATCAGTGCTAAGTTTCTATTGGATGGGTTTCCCAGTGTTGGATTAATTGTGGGAATGCTTTTTGACTGGCATCTCTCTTCATGGAATTCTGTTTTCAAGGACCGCTCTGTGTCTGTCTGTCTCTTTCCTAGGCTTCACTTTTTTTTCTTCCACTGTGAGAAAACCCTGTTTCTGCCTCCCACTTTACTATGATCCTTGAAGCCTCGTTTCTCTGTCTTTCTCTTCGCATCTCTGCTGGCTGTCCCTTATCAGCTCTATCTGTTTGAGCTACTGGGCTTTATCTCTCTTCAGTCCTTTTCACACTTCAGAAACCCTTTTGTCTTTAAGGCTATTCCAGCTCTACAATCCCCCTCTCTCCTTCTGACACCACTGTTTTAGGCTGTCCTCTGGCAGCTTTCTTTAGGTCCTCCCCATTCTGTATTCTCTTTGCTGCATTCAGAAGGGAAGTATGAGTTGGTGAAAGGGGAGTCATTGCACATTGTGTCCATTACTGTTTAACACCTGTGGTAAGTAATATGTATCCTGATGGATTGTGAAAATGCACAGAGTTCAGTGGTTACAGTAACTCTCAAATATGTTAATTCTTCTCTACAGTGAGGCCAGGGTGCAAAACTAAGAATGTAGTATAGGGACAATTTCCCTACCCTTTTAAAAGGTTCTTTTCTGATATTGCCTCCAGGTACTGTACTGCTTCTTTAGTGCGTCATTCTGCTTTTGTGTTTACCACATTTATTGGGAAGAAAAATATGTGAAAGATGTTTGTGTATATGTGTGTATGTATATAAAATAAAACACAGAAGATCCACTGAGCCACATTTCACTATAATGCACTTGTCATATTTCTTCCCACCACTCAGAAGATGTTTTAGTGAGTGTCATATTTCACAGAATATATTATTTTATTATTTGTATTACCATAGCCCCTACGTTTACTCTGAAATATTATCACAAGACATGAAGCTACAATTGCAGTCATGAATGGACAAAGAAAATGTTGTGATGCATTATCCTTAATTTTATTTTGTTCACTTAACTGGTAAGTTGCACAATTCACTATTTTGCAGACAGACCTCCTAGTCATTAGTACAAATTAGTGGGCTTCAAAGAGTCAAAGAATCTCACCTAGAGAAACAGAGAGTCAACATAAAATGGGTTTTTCCAGGCTACAACTCGATGATTTGCCACACAATGTGACCTGGTGACAATGGGGGGTGGGGTGAAAGTTCTGAATCATAATGCATTCCTGCCAAAGGTGCATGTTACAAGTATGTGATTTCTGTTTACATTTTGTAATATTTTACCTGTTGTTTAAGCATGTCAAAAGGAGAGAAAGAGAAAAATAAACAAGAGGCTCTGAGGTAACTAGGAACTCAGTTCTGCAAACCCTTAGGCCACATCTACACTACCCGCCGGATTGGTGGGTAGTGATCGATCTATCGGGGATCAATTTATCGCGTCTAGTGTAGACGCGATAAATCGATCCCTGATTGCTCTGCCGTCGACACCGGAACTCCACCAGGGTGAGGGGCAGAAGCGGAGTCGACGGGGGAGTGGCGGTCATCGATCTTGCACTGTGAGGATGTGAAGTAAGTGATTCTAAGTCGATCTAAGATACGTCGATTTCAGTTACGCTATTCTCGTAGCTGAAGTTGTGTATCTTAGCTCGATTGCTCCCCCCCGCCCCAGTGTAGACCAGGCCTTAGTCAGGTGAGTAACTCTTACCCATGTGATTCAATGAGCTGTCCATGTGATTAAGGATTGCTCACCATCATTGGGAGTTTTCAGTATCGGGCACTAATAGCGACATTAAAGTGATTTGAGAATTCTTTTGTGCTCTTTTTTGTGCCCCCTCTGAAGTCATTGGGAATTTTTCTATTAACTGAAATGGGAGCAGGAACAGACCCATTCTCCCATTATCTGACTCTCCTTCACCCAACCTACAAGCAGTGGGCAGGATATATTCCCAGTTTTGATTCGTCTGCAATTCAAATGAGCATTTTTAAATAAAACATTAAAACTTCAAGCAATTGCTACAAAAATTAGTGTGTTTCCTCTGTGAAGACTCATTAATAGCATTTTTGGAACACTCAGTTTCCTCTTATCCATTAAAACAAATCAATGACTTATCAGATGTTAGTACACTTGTAAAGCAAGCTTTGCAGATTCCATTAAATGTTAAAACCCGTTCACAGGAATGGGATAATTTTGTCTCTCTTCAAGCATTCAGAACACAGGTATGCTTTTCAGATCCTCAAATCTGTGCGATTCTCCAACAAAATGTTAAAAAAAAAAAGATTATCCTAATTTGAGAGAGAAGGCAGTCTAGAGGTGAAATACTATGTCTGATTATTCTAACTTCCCTGTGCTCCCAACAAGGTTCAGGAAGGCTGAGAACATAATGCAGGAAAAAATGGACTGAAGTACAGAAAAGATTAAGTGAGTGAACTATACAGTGATGACCTCCTGTATATAATAAAAGCATTTTCTGGTCAAAATTAGGACTGCTGTTGGAGGTGCATGTACAGATTAACTGTGGATATATACAACAGGGTAATTTTTGTCCACTCTGACTTTTCTACTGCTTGATTAAAAGATTAGACATTTCCCCTTGAGATTCGCTCCTCTGCCTAATGTGCTGTAATTGCACAGAGTGCTTGGTACAGCGGCAACGAGCACTATTCTGTAATAAATTTAGGTCACTGCAGAGTTCATCATGTAGTCCTTGGCAACAGAAGATAAAGCGCTGGTTAGTTCATCTCTAGCTTTTAGCCACAGCATCACCGATTCTCCTGTCTAATGATATTAATAGAACTAAATATAGGCAAATTGTCCAAGTCCCAAGGTCTTTTCCTTCCCACTCTGTATGTAATATTTCAGCTAGAGAAAACATACTGTAACAGCATTATAACAGAAATGGGAACCAGAAGAGTTTGCAGTCAAGAAAAAGACAATTACATTTTACTTTGGTGTATTCCTTTTTATTACCATATAGTCCCTCAGATCAATATTCTTGAAATCCTTTTGTTTGTACAAGCCCCTGCACTTATTTCTCCAGTGGAAAGCAGACGGAAATTGTGTAGGGCTTTCAGAAATGCTGACTGCAATAGCTAAGTGTTTGGAATGAGTTTGGGGAGCACTTGGCTACAAGATAAGATTTTTCTGTTTGTTTATTTCCTTGCTTTGGTATTTGAGAAGATTTTATTCATTTGGTTTATTTGTAAAGTGGCCATTCACATTAAATCTTAGCTTCTGGCCACTTTTCATTTTGTTGAAAATGAAATGTTCACTTTGTTGGTTTACGCCCCCCCCCCCCCCACGTGCTTCTTGAAGTCCTTTTACTTCACCATCAGATACACAAAAACAGCCCTCAAAGCCTTCCCCCACCCCCCACAACCCCATTGAAAGTAGCAGGGTTGAAAAATAACATACTAGCTTGGATAACACTGCAAACAATTGGCTTTTTATTCATTTATTTATGTATTTCACTTTTTTGTGTTCCTTTTCTTGTAGACTATGAGGCTATCTTGTGAAAGGGTTTGAGAAGGAAGCTTAAAGCACTGAAGCATAAACATAAAGCAGTGAGATTAAATGAGGGTCTGGTTTGATTTTAGCACTAGTGTATTTATATTTAGAGCCATGGATGCTGAGCTGTGGTAGATTGCAGAACTAGGACACTGATTCTTTTTTGGCTTTGAAGGTCTTTGCCTTGAAATGTGTTTGAAGAATTTAATAATAATTGAGTGAGGACTGTATAAATCTCCTTGAAAAGATGTGAACACAAAGAGTACTGCCAAAAAAGGCAGACAGTCAGAACATTGGATATGGTTTCTCCCCTCCCCTAACTTAAAGCTTGTGCAGATATAGGGGCACAAATTTATTATCAGTGGGGGTTTTGCATGGTTTGTGAGGAGAATAAGATCCATAATATACAAAAGAACCCCTCTGCACACCCCTCTCAAAATTTTCAACAGTAGTGCCCAAGTTATGCTCATAATATATGTTCTTAGGTGCAAGTGGGTAATTATGCACCCAAACTAGTGTTGCCGCCCTCAGATATATATTTGTATATTGTAATGATCCAATAGAAAGAACAAGAAAGTAACACATTGCCAGAATGATTGCAACAAAGGTTTCAGGCTGCATAATAAATTAAAGGGAGCATTTTGAAGTCACGGAGCTCTGGGAGGCTATATATTCCCCACCTGTGAGTGGAGGAGAAGTCATGATACTATGTGGAATCTCATTGTGCAATTTTCCCTGTATGCTTCTCAGGGCACTGTCTGTGCCTCATTTTTACCTTAAACCAAATTTATTTTTGCAGACTCAAGCTAAGCTCCCCCAATGTGCCATAAACTGCTCGAAAGCTTATCTCTTTCACCAGTGGAAGTTGGTCCAATAAAAGATATTATCTCACCCACCCAGATATTGTCTCTCTCATATCCTGTGTCTAGCATGGCTACAACAACACTGCATACAGTAGAGTTTAAGATCTTTCTGAATTATGAAACAAAAGTTTCACTCAAGACAGGCAACTTTGAAGAAAATCATCTGGGGATTTGATATGGTATTTGAGATACTTTTTATGGTTAAATCTGTTTTGCTGTTTTAAATTTAAAAGAGGATTCAAGCCTTCTGAAGCCTTTGGAACAAGGAACAAAGGCTGACTCTACTGTATAAGAACCTAAGGCTTCTACAATATCTTGGTCTTACATATCTTAGATATTTTTGGATGACTTTTGGAAGTATGAAAGGAAATTACTGCCTCAAGATGGTTTGGTTGTTTGCCTGTTTAGAAACCTTCATGATGGCCAGAATCCAGATCTCCATACTAGCTGTTTAGTGGATGGTGTGGTTACAGTAAGGTTCTTACTAAACTGTGAAAATCTGGAAAAAAACAAGCAAACAACACTTGACGATCAAGCTCTTCTTCTTAATTTAAGAGATTTCCAGCTTTTGGAGTGTGCAGTCGGTCAATGGAGAAATAGCTACATTTGGGAGTACTAGAAAGACTCAGAAACTGACTTCTTAACCTTTAATGAACCCCATTTACTACCTTAAAATTCCCCACTTTTCTTTGCTTTTGCCCACATTCATCTTTTCAAAAGAGTGATCACTATTAGAGTCAATATTTATTAACTGTTAATTGATGGCATCTGAGATACTTTTTAGTTTCCCCATACTTACAAGAGGAAATAAATCAGATACTTCAGATATCACTGTGCATTAATTACTGGTAAATGTTGATTATTTTTAATGCCACCAATTATAGTTATGTATATCATTAGCATATTGTAACCTTTTAGATATCCTGTTATTTTTAAATATGTTCCCTATAACTACCAAATACTGGATACACTGGATGAAATACAAAGGAAACTTTGCATGTTATAATAAAGCACTTAATGACATTCTGACCCTATATGCTAAATTCTGCAGCCTGTTGTGTAAAAATTAAGACTACCACACCATGGTTAAAAAACAACAAATACTGAGTGCTGCATTATACTGAGCACTCTGGACATTGGTAGAGAGTTGTTTAGCATGTGTTTCCCTAAACCGTGTTGCTTTAGGGAAATCCACGGCGTCCATTCACTCTCAAAGTGTCTTTCTTTCAGTATTTCTCATCAGCATTGCTAGCAAGGGTACACCTTAATTTATTCAAGTATTTCTTTAATATTTCTTCCAAAGACCATTGTCTGTGAGTGAATAATAAAGAATCTAATGGCCATTTCCCCCAGTCAACCAACCATAAGCTTAGTCCTTGAAAGCTCAGACATTGGGACTCCAGCTTGCTACCAGATTTGAGTCTTTTACATGGAAGTACTGAATAGAGGAACCAAACTACAAACTTCCTCAAACATCTATTGGACAACAACCCTTAGTACCATTAAATGTCCTTAATTCCTTTGATAAGATAACCCATGTTTACATGGTGTGGCTATCACAGAGAGGTTTATGAGTCTGCTACACCCATTGAACTCGCAGACCTGGTCTTTTAGCTCAGGAAACAGAGGATTATGCTTTTAGATCCCTAAATCCTGGATTCAATCCCCAATGCTGACAGCTCATCCAGAGGCTGCACATTAATCTAAATAGACAAACTAGAATTAATTTATAACATTATGTCTCTTTTCTTCCTTCCCTGCATGATCACTGGCCAGCATTGCACATTCACTTCAGTCTTCCCATATGTCACACAGTCTTTTTGAGTCCATTCTCTTTTTAACTATCAATATTTTGATGATCCATTAATGTATGCTTTATCTGATTAAGTTTTCTTCTTGTTCCCTTAGAAATGTAACACTTGGTGACCTTGAAATATGAGTGTTAAAGACAGAATACCTTATCTTGCTGCATGTCACTGTCACCAAATAAAGCTCCTATTGCGGGTTCTTTGAAATGAACTGGTGGTCGTAAGAGAACCTCTACTGTTAAACCTTCCTTAACACAAAGTGTGCGTTATTTATTTATGATGTTACATGAATCATCTGCTCTTTCCCTGATAAGCCCAGGGCTGTGTGTCTTTCATTTCAGCTGACATTTTGCTGCCATTTGCCAGGCTAAGTAACTACTGTGCAATCACTCTGAGCTGATGCATGGTCATTGTTTTGCACAAAATGGATTTTTAAGTCAGCTGAAAGGCTTTTTGAAGAATATAATTTGACAAAGTAAATTTTTGCTCATATGAGGGAAATCAAGTAGGTCTGCACCAAATGTATTTTTTAAGATAGCTAAAAGGATTTCTGCAGAGAATTTGACAAAGTATTTTACTTTTGTGCACAAAGCAAAAATGGATTAATTTTGAACAAAAAGGATTTCTCAGGGCACTGAATGGCTTTTCTCTGGAATTAAATGTATTCTTAGGCTTTCCTGATAAAATGTTTGAAAGCAGTGTCTTTGGAAAGACAAATAGGTGCCAGTTACATTTTTTTAGAATGTATTTAAAATAATCTAACAAAATGATATTTTCTCTACCTTATATTTGGTTCTTTTACCAGAGATCATATTCTGAAGAACAAGTCCTGTTTGTTAGCATGCTCAATGCATTGCATGATTTTGTAGCTTGTCTGATCATCCCCGAAAATGGACAGAATCACTGGATATGTTGTGCACAGAGCAACTGAGCGTTATTTTTTTTTAAATTGTTAACTGTAAGAGACAGAAAAACTGAACGTAATTCAAGGATAAGAAGTTTTGCCTGAAGTTGTTTGCTGCTAGGAAATTTTGCTGACAGGTTCACTTGGTTGCCTATACTCCCATTTGAGTAAAATAATGTGGAAATATGCAACCCGTACAAAAACTGTCTAACAACTGACAAGTTCCTGCCATGTAGAGATTTAGAGACTGGTTATTAATAATTTATGAGCTTCTTCTACCATACACTATTTGTAGAGCATAGTAAATGCAGAGGTGTTGCGTGTAGGTCTGGTCAGAACTTCCAATCTTTACTTCTTCAGAAGTTTGGAATTTTTGTAGACTTGAGGTTGGTAGGGGTGGGTGTTATGGTGGATCATATTAAAGAAGTTCTGTATTAAAATCACAAATGAGTTTGATTCCCCATAGTTTAAATTCCAGGGTATTACTAATTAAGAGGTCTCTTGGTTTTTGGTCTCTTATTTTTACTGTTTCTCTCCCTCTCTGTGTGAAACTTGCAAGTTGCTAATTGTGTTAGTACATCCTAAGAAAGAGTCTGTTCTCAAAGCAATACTTTGTAACAACAACTACTCACACACAGAGAGACTCAAAGTGATACTTTGTAACAACAGAAACAGCACACAGAGAATCCCCACCCTTTTGTTGTATTCATCTCTCTTTGTTAACAATTGTGATTAAAACAGAGATAGAGGATGTATGTGGATGTATGCTTGCTGTGGATAATAAATGAATGATCAGGGAGGTGCCAGCCTAAGAATCCAGTGTCGATCGACTGAAGAAGGTGTCAAATGGAAACAACCAGAGGACCCCCGGAGGGCAGACTGGAATCCACCCAACAGCCTCAAGGATGGGAGAACCGAAGAACAAGATAACATCTGGCAGCACGGAGCCATCAGGAATGTGCCATCTGCTGATTGATTCAGCAACAGCATGATGAAGCAATTCCCATACACTGGCATAGGAATAAATTCCTATAAAAATGGACTCTAGAAACTGAGAACTTTGGGGTCTAAGTCTGCAAACCAACTTCCAGGAGCATCAGATGAGCATCTGACAAGGCCCTGCTCCCTTCTCGTGTCCAGGCCACCTGGCCAGTGGCTTGGCACGAGCAACTCTAAGTCTGGTAACTATGATAACAACCTTGCAGAACCTGTGTGTGTGTGTGTGTGTGTATGAATGAACGTGTGAATAAATATGAAATTGAATGGAATGTTATAGCTATAACTAACTGCTTACTATGATTCTTTCTGTATTCACAATAAATGTGGCATTTTGCCTTATTCCCTTTAATAAGACCCTGCTGGTTTTTATTTTATTGGTATAACATGGGGATGGGGGAGAACGGACAATTTTAGCATATGAAAATGTAATGACATTCATCATCACTTTGTGACATTTGCTGTCATTTCATGAAACCATGCCCAACCTAAATTGTACTTTCATAGGAGAATATTGTTTGTTATTAATATACACTTCCATAGCGCTTTTATGTAAGAATGTCAACATATTTAATAAACATTGAAGAATAAAGCTTCACAACACCCCATGATGTAAAATAGAAAGCTATTATTATTATCCCTGTCTTACAGATGGGGAAAATTGAGGAACTGATAAATTAAATAGCATGCTCATGGTCATACATGACATATGTTTCATGGCCAGCAGGAATAGAATCCATATCACTTCAGTCTTAGTCCTGTGTTTTCACCACACAGCCATTCTATTTCTCTCTTAGCAGGACTTTTGGGGTGCAGTCTGTAATAAATTTAAGGGACAAATTTACAAAGGTGGTTACAATGGTATTATTCTATAATGGCAAAATGTATTTTAATGTCTTCAGAGAAACGTAGGATGAGCAGAAAATATTTTCTTTCATTCAGTTTCTTAATCACAGATGGGTGAAATTCACATTCCCATGTAAAGCTTGAGCACGTGGGTTTTGTACAGGGGAACTATATTGATCGCACCTCAAGCACTATCTTCTTAATAACCTAGAGACAGAGTGTGGCAGTCATGCAGTCAGACCTTGCTATCATATTTCATAGGTTGTAATAGGAGCTCAGATCTGATACATTCTTCTCCACCATCCCATATGGAGTTTTAGGTAGTAGATCCACCCACTTTGTGGGCCCTTTTCTTCCTCCAAATTTTAGAATTCAAGAGCAAAACCTCAAATTGTTATTAATTCCTTGGAAATAGATTACGGATGTAAGCAGCCATCAGTGCTCTTGTTGGGGATGCTACTCATTTGTTAGTCATTTGTTATAAAATAGTGAAGTAGAGCAAATAGTCTTATGTGCCTGCTGTTGTGTCAGAAATAATTGGCTCATTAATCTTACTCATATTAATTTAGTTACATCATGAAGGTCAAAAGCAAGAAGATACTTTTGGGTGCTCATCAAGTTAAACACAGATATACATACATGCAGCAACATTTCTTTCTCTATAAAAATCCAATTTCAATAATGTGAGCAATTTGATTAGAGAATAATGAGAGACTGGGCAAGACACAAAGAAAGCAAAAAGACCACACATCCACAGAGAGAAATGAATGCAGAAAAACATACCGTTCATGTGACATGTTATTTGCATCACATTCCTGTGAAAATGAAGTCTGTCTATGATGATGGCAACATTATCAAATGATGTTGTGCATATGGATGAATCCATAATTCATATCATTTTTGGAAGTGAGGTCAAACAAGACAACAGATGATTCATTGGTGAAATAAAGTTTAACTTTGTAAATGAAAATTGCCCCATCAATAGAAAAGTTTCTGTCAGGAATTAGATTAGTAAAGACACAACGACATGATTTTTTCACATAGATGATAGGGGCTGTGATTTTTTGTTTTTTGCCCGTGACCTGTCCATGACTTTTACTAAAAATACTCATGATTAAATCGTAGCCTTTATCAGGACTGAGGTTCCTAGAAGGAAGACAGAGGCTATATACCCACTGTGTATTATCAGAGGACAGTGTCTTCTTCATTTGCTTTTCTCATTTGCTTTCTAAATCTTGCTTGCTCATTCATCCCTGATACAAACTCTTGGGGCAGGAAGAAAGGGGGAAAACTGAATGCTCAAAATTTAGAAAAGTCAACCTTTTTTTTCAAAATGTTTCTGCACAGAATTTTGAAATGAAAAAAAAAATTGTTCTATTTGAAACCCTGAAAAAGAGAAACAATTTTAAATTTTTTCCTAGACTTATTTTTCCATTTTTTGACCAGTTCTAATCTCGCCACCTCCCCCCCACACACACACAATACACACACACACATACACTACTGAAAGAAAACAAAAACTTCATTAATTCACACTCCTCCACCTCTACAGTTTTGACAGACACCAATTGGTGGTTTCTGAATACTCCTCAACACAGATTTAGTAGTGGATTACTTTCTTTCAATCTCATTTTATGGAGATTTCTTTATTTTCTCAAAGTATACTAGAAAATATTTTAGTAAACCCTAAATTTTAAGAAATAGGTACATTTTATGTACCTTATCCCTAGATACATTATGTTTGTTCACTTAGGCCGCTATTCAGCAAGGTATTTAATCACAGGTCTAACTTTAAGCACATAAAAAGAACAGGAGTACTTGTGGCACCGTAAAGACTAACAAATTTATTAGAGCATAAGCTTTCATGGGCTACAGCCCACTTCATCGGATGCACAGAATGGAACATATAGTAAGAATATATATATACACATACAGAGAAGGTGGAAGTTACCATACAAACTGTAAAAAGAAAAGGAGTACTTGTGGCACCTTAGAGACTAACCAATTTATTTGAGCATGAGCTTTCGTGAGCTACAGCTCACTTCATCGGAGCTCATGCAAAATAAATTGGTTAGTCTCTAAGGTGCCACAAGTACTCCTTTTCTTTTTGCGAATACAGACTAACATGGCTGTTACTCTGAAACCATACAAACTGTAAGAGGCTAATTAATTAAGATGAGCTGTTATCAGCAGGAGAAAAAAACTTTTGTAGTGATAATCAAGATGGCCCATTTAGACAGTTGACAAGAAGGTGTGAGGATACTTAACTTAAGGAAAGAGATTCAATATGTAATGACCCAGCCACTCCCAGTCTCTATTCAAACCCAAGTTAATGGTATCTAGTTTGCATATTAATTCAAGTTCAGCAGTTTCTCGTTGGAGTCTGTTTTTGAAGGTTTTCTGTTGCAAAATTGCCACCCTTAAATCTTTTACTGAGTGGCCAGAGAGGTTGAAATGTTCCCCTACCAGGTTTTGAATGTTAGGATTCCTGATGTCAGATTTGTGTCCATTTATTCTTTTGTGTAGAGACTGTCCGGTTTGGCTAATGTACATGGCAGAGGGGCATTGCTGGCACAGGATGGCATATATCACATTGGTAGATGTGTTTCAGAGTAACAGCCGTGTTAGTCTGTATTCGCAAAAAGAAAGGAAGACTTGTGGCACCTTAGAGACTAACCAATTTATTTGAGCATGAGCTTTCGTGAGCTACAGCTCACTTCATCGGATGCATACTGTGGAAATTACCACTATACATACAGACACCATAAACAATAGCTCCTCCCACCCCACTCTCCTGCTGGTAATAGTTTATCTAAAGTGATCATCAAGATGGGCCATTTCCAGCACAAATCCAGGTTTTCTCACTCTCTGCCCCCCCTCAGACAAACTTACTCTCTTGCTGGTAATAGCCCATCCAAAGTGACCACTCGCATCACAATGTGTATTATAATCAAGGTGGGCCATTTCCTGCAGGAATCCAGGTTCTCTCACCCCCTCACCCCCCTCCAAAAACCACACACACAAACTCACTCTCCTGCTGGTAATAGCCTATCCAAAATGACCACGCACCTTACAACATGCATGAAAATCAAGGTGTATAAAATTGGTAGATGTGCAGGTGAACGAGCCCCTGATGGCGTGGCTAATGTGATTAGCACATAAGAATTCCCAGTGAAGTCATTGTTACTCACTAATTCTCAGAATTCAGTAATCCACAATGGGCCTCCCAGTAGTCAGTGTGAAACAGTGGAGTTTATATTTAACAAGAAAGTGGAATTTTCTCTTTTGTGCAATGTGTGGTAACTTGGCAAATCTTGCAAAGTTAAGGTTCCATTTAAATTGCAAATAAGAGGAAGGGGGAAATCAGTTTCCTGAAGGAAAATAGTGTAGTCTTTTCCCCTGTCTTTGGCTGGGTCTTGTCTGGTGTTATGCTTCAGTTGGTTTTGATATCAATGTACAGGTCAGATTTATGTCTGGTTACTTTTAAATCATGTAGGTATTACGTCTCAATATTTTGTGTATTGGGGGGGAAAAACCAGGAACAGTTTACAACAAAAAATAAGTGCTGAAGTGGAGGGATAAGTGAAGAGAGTTGCTCACCTTTTGGAAGAGCTGGACTTCCAGGGAGTATCACTACTACACCGCTCTGTGCCTGCAGCAGGGTGATAGAACTGGAGAATGAATAAAAGGGGAGAGAAGAGCCTGTCCCATTTGCCTCAGCGTATGTCTCTGTCTGTTTCTTATTATTAAACATGACTCTACCATGTAGCCTATCCTGTTTCTATAGCTAAGTCTCAGATGTAGGTGGGAAATGAATCCACAATGACGACATGTGTCTGTTCTGTTATAGTCCAGATTAACTCTTGATCTGTATTCCTGTGGGTGTCATTGGATCATGTGGTCTGAATAAGACTGAAGACACCAAATCAATTTGATTTCTTTAGTTTTATGCAGTTTTTACAATTTAATGTTGTGAAATGACAGATGTACTGTTACCTGGAACCATGTGTTCCATTTAAAGAAAAATGCTGGTGAAAAGTGTCCTGTGGGGAGTGATAATAGGGCTTGTAGCCTTTACATCATTCACTCGCCAAACTCTGAGTTGTGGAGATGCTATTCAGTTGGTATAATGCTTCTTTTATGTGGAAGTTGGAGTGGCCTGCATGAGCGGGGTAGCAAATGATCCTCACTGACCTAGCGAATTAGCTTGGAGGAGAATAAGAGTATAAAATAATTGGTGGAGATATAAAAATTTACTGAAAGGAATGCATTTACTCAATTTTTCCTGATCTAGCTAAACTATCCCCAGCTAAAGCTATTCATCCAAGATTCTCAGACTAGGTGTCTAAAGTTAGGATTCTCATCTCACTCCATATTTTGACATCTCAATTAAGTGGCCAGATTTTCATAATTGCTGACTACCCCATAGTTGCCATTAAAGGCTTCCTTTTTTGGAGGCTAAGAACTTGTGAAAATTAGGCCACTTTTTTAGGTGCCTAAATATGGATGTAAAATCCTAATTTTAAACATTTACTTTTAAAAAATCTCAGCCATGTATCTTTGAAGTTGTGCGGTTTAATTCTGACTTTGCACTCTAGTGAAACCACACACAGAATTTGATCCTACCCTCACTGACTTCAGTGTTGCAAGTTAAGGCCCTTATGGCAGAATACCAAGTTGGAAAAATACCATTTACTTGCATTGCCTTGCCATCATTTAAAAATGGGCTTGACATCTTAGCAGATCTAAGTCAATACTTTTGCACCTAATAGCCTTTCCATTACTTTAAATCCAATTTCACAAGCACTATTTGCCAGAAAATGCAATATTTACCAACATATGTTGCTTTGGTTAATAGAGATATAATATTATTAATGACTGGCCCATTACTGATTTTATTTCTTGATTAAGTTTAGCTTATTTTTGATCCAAAAACCATCAATCAATTCTATTATTTTATATACATAACTAAACAAATGCATTTTTTTTCTTTGAGCCCCATAAATTGCTCACCACATGTAAAAAACCAGTTGCTAGTATTTTTCATGAGCATCCTTCGATTAAAAAAAGGAGCACCGGGAATTGGGAGACCTGGCTTTTATTCTCACTCTGCCATTGACCTGCTGTGTGACTTTGGGCAAGTAATTATCCTCTCTGTTTCCCCTCACACTTTCTCTGTCTTATCTATTTAAAATGGAAGTTTTGGGGAGCAGGAAAGGCTTTTTACTATGTATTTGCACAGTGCCCACCACAATGGGGCTCTGATCTCAGTTGGGGGGTCTTTAGGCACTAATGTAATACCAATAATAACTAATACTATTCTCTAAAACTTCATTTCTGATCACTTCTGATCATTAAAGATCTCATGAAACTTTTAAAAAGAGTGGTGGTGGTCAAATCTTGTCTACATTAACTCTCCCTGCTGTTTCAAAACCTGTTGTGCACTTTTGCTGGGCAGAATAGCTGTCATGGTCCATCCCAGAAATTGCTGCATGTAAGTGCTGGGTATAGAAACCTCTTTATATAGATTCTGAAAAGAGGTTTGAAATATGAATTAGGGGCACACAGTTTTATTCATGGCTACACGCAGCTGGTGGGCAGCGGGCCAGCATGTTAGTTCTGTTCATATTTATTGTACGCCATGGCTTTGTTGATTTCAGGACCTCCTGGCATTTTGTGCAACACCAGTTCTTGCTACTGCAAGTGAGCCACTAAATCTCAGGAGGACATATCAGTCATGGCTTTTATTATTTAAAGGTTCTGTGGAAAGTACTAAAAGACTAAGATGGGGGGGGGGGAAAGAGGGTAAAAAAAGAGATGCTTCACCTCAACACTGACAGCTGTACTTGATCATATTTTCTGTGGGTATTTTAAGATAATTGCATGTGTCCATTTCCATATACACATGGACAATATTTTCCATAGTATTTCCATATTGTAGCTGTGCCATTATGCTTTTTTCCTGAATTGTAACTGGTATGTCCTTGATTAAAGTATTTACATTCTGCATGATGATTGGTTTTCTTACTTTTAAAGCTGAAAATAGGTATATTGCTGTATATTTCCGTCTGTATGTTTGTCATGGCCATAATTTCTCTGAGTGAAAATATTCAACATTTAGTCGTCTTCACCCCAGCCTGCCTGCCATTGTGCAAGATTTTTTTCCCATGAATTTTCAAATGCACTTGGGATTGGCCTAACTGTGCTCCCATTGAAGTAAGTAATAAAATTGGCATTGATTTCAATGGGAGCAGAATCGAGCTAATGTCAAATGTTTGTGAAAATTTCACCCATGGTTCTATTTTGGAGTTTTGTTCTTTTTCAGTGCTTTAAAATACCAATAACAGCTGTTCATCATTTTCCTAAAGGAAAATGAACTGGTGGAACAAATATTTTAATTCTCATGACTATTTTTTATTTTAAAAACTAAAATTATGACTTCTGCATTTTCCTCTTATGACAAAGTCATGGCTTTTCCTAATGTTTTCTCACAGCAAACTGACCTTACTTGTAAATGTGCCATTGCAAAACCCTTTCCCATGAATTATTTTTTAAAAAAATGAGTAGCATGTGTGCCATGCCTCACTCAGGGCAAAGATCACCTGGTGTTTGCATTCTGTAACACCTTCAATGAACCGTTTGTTTAATGGCATTGCAAATAGTCAGGACTGCCTGTGGTCCTAGAGCCTTAATAAAGATGAGGTTTCAGAGTCGCAGCCGTGTTAGTCTGCATCCGCAAAAAGAACAGGAGGACTTGTGGCACCTTAGAGACTAACACATTTATCTGAGCATAAGCTTTCGTGGGCTACAGCTCACTTCATCCGAAAGCTTATGCTCAAATAAATTTGTTAGTCTCTAAGGTGCCACAAGTACTCCTTTTCTTTTTAATAAAGATGGACTGACTTTAACAGCCAGGCATCAAAATTCTCTCTGTTTTCATCAGTAAAGAGCTTTTCTTATCATTTACCTTGGTATTGAAAAATACCGTAGAAGACACCCCCACCAGTACTCCTAGCTGTTGATTTGGAGTGAATTAAAGGAAACATATTGTGAAAGGTGAATAGCTGGGGAAAAAATAAAGTATAACATTAAACAATATAAATGATCCAGGCTGTTGCTCTAGCAAACCTTAGGGCAATGTCTTTTCAATGTCATGCTTTTGTAAAAGTCTTTTTAGACCATGCATGTCTTTCTAAACAAGACAGACAAAAGCTTTTATTTTAAAAGCAAACAGCTAAGTGAATTGCGATACACTTGCCATGAATAGTAACGAGTGGATTTGTGGCATGTTCCTCTTTTTAATTAGCACATTGCTATAACTTGACTGCTGTTGCTGCTATATGGATGAGTGCTGCCTTATTACAATGCATCCAGAGGATACCACTTGGAGCAGGTCATGAAAAAAGTTAGGGTGAGAAGGGACAGAGAAACAGAGTGTTCTTGGGATTCATCTGAAATACTTGTACGTTTTGCTTCCTTTTTTCTGGAACACAGTGGCCATCGACATTGAAAAGAATTCCAATTTTAGGTATTTGAATGCCTAAAACTGGTTTACATTTGAAAAATCATGAGGGGAAAATATTACAGAACTGAATTATATGTTGGGTAAATGAAGCTGTTTTACTGCAAACCTCCCATGAATTATTAATAAAGACTAAAGCATTTATTAGAGTCACTTCCCTGGGTTCCAAGCCATTTTCCGTTTGTTTTTATATATTATTCCATTTTTAAAGGTTTTTTAATTGAATAAAAGGATAGCCAAGACATTTTAATTCATGTAGCTGTTTCATTGTCTGAAATTCTTTACAAAACCCCTGCAGAGTCTCCACCTGAACATGCATTTGGAAGTTGGGTAAGGGTGAGAAAATGATCTACGGAGACCTTGAATGAAAGAGAAGGTGGAGACTAGCAGGAGACTGTGGCAAGTGATGGCAGGAAGAGACAAAAGAGCTTGTGCAGTGGAATCCATATTTCATGCCTGCCACGTGGGCAATCACAGAAAAATATGTTCTCTTGATTCATCCAGCACTGTAATTGTCTGTTTAAAATATGCATGAAAAGCAATATAAGAATAAAATAGTTTCTCTATTAATTTTTCTCTGTAGCTAAATAAACATCATTTTCTCATTATGTTATAATTTTGTTCTGAGCTTTTTGGCCTGATTCTCCTCTCACTTATACTGGATTTACACTGACAGAGCATGATTCAGTATTGCCCTAGGGTCATTTTGTGCCAGCTAGACTAGTGCAAAGGAGCTTAAGAGTAGGCTTCATGCTCAATGAATACCCCTATTTCAGAGGGGATCCCTGTGCAGGTGCAGACTGAACTCTGTCAGCTCCGCACCTTCATTGCAGCAGCCCTGGGTGAAGGGGGCATTTGGATGTGGGTCTGAAGGTGCAAGAGGTCATTGAAGTTGGACTGGAAATAGATCTGTGTTTTGGTGATTTTTGCACCCTGAAAACCCTCCAACAGACAGAAATTCACATAAAAAATGCCAGAAGTGTTTAAATACTAATGCATTGCCGGATACTGTCCAGAGTGAGCAAGAACAAAACAGAGTCCGTATTATGGTTCCTGCACAGGACGTGATCTGCACTCTATAAAACAGTGTTAAATATTAACACAAATACTTCTGACAGTAAAACAACACAGAAGCTTGTTAAAAAAGTAAAGTTCTTGGATCTGGAATCCCTATTTTCTGAAGTGATTTACTGGGCTAAAATAGTCTCCACAGTAGCAGAGGCAAGAGAACAATTATTGTAGTTTGTGCAACTTGAAATGTCTTTCATGAGGGAATTTGGGGTGTCGGGTGCACAATGTGTTAGAGGAATAGGATGAGCAGTAGAGAAAATGCAAATTGGTATCACAAATCATACTCCTAACAGTAATTATATATTACCTACAATTTGAATTCTGATGTGAGACCTAAGCTTTTCTAACAGATAGATGTGTAACATATATTTATATAAGTTTCAGAGTGGTAGCCGTGTTAGTCTGTATCAGCAAAAATGACGAGGAGTCCTTGTGGCACTTTAAAGACGAAAAAAATTTATTGGGCATAAGCTTTCATGGGCTAGAGCCCACTTCATCAGATGCATGGAGTGGAAAATACAGGAGCAGGTATAAATACATGGAAAGATGGGAGTTGCCTTACCAATTGTGAGGTCAGTCTAACAAGACAATTCAATTAACAGTAGGATACCAAGGGAGAAAAAATAACTTTTGTAGCGGTAATGAGAGTGGCCCATTTCAAACAGTTGACAAGAAAGTGTGAGTAGCAGTAGGGGGAAATTAGATTTAGGTTTTGTAATGATCCAGCCACTCCTAGTCTTTATTCAGGCCTAATTTGATGGTGTCCAGTTTGCAAATTAATTCCAGTCCTGCAGTTTCATGTTGGAGTCTGTCTGTGAAATTTTTGAGTTGAAGAATTGCCACTTTTAGGTCTGTTATTGAGTGAGCAGGGAGATGGAAGTGTTCTCCTACTGGTTTTTGAATGTTATAATTCCTGATGTCAGATTTGTGTCCATGTATTCTTTTGCGTAGAGACTGTCCGATTTGGCCAATGTGCATGGCAGAGGGGCATTGCTGGCACATGATGGCATATATCACATTGGTAGAACGAGCCCCTGATGGTGTGGCTGATGTGGTTAGGGCCTATGATGATGTCCCTTGAATAGATATGTGGACAGAATTGGCATCGGGGTTTGTTGCAGGGTTTGGTTCCTGGGTTGGTGTTTTTGTTGTGTGGTGTGTAGTTGCTGTTGAGTATTTGCTTCTGGTTGGGAGGCTATGTATATGGATGTAGACCAAGATTTTCAAATGTGGCTAGCTATTTTGGGAGCCTCAATTTTTGGGTGTCCAACCAGAGGCACCTTAAAAGGCTTGGATTTTCAGAAAGTGCTGAATACCACATCCCTGTGAAAATCATGTCCCTAAAAGAAGGGTGGGTACCCAAAATCATGAGTAACTTTTGAAAATCTTGTTCATAATACAAAGTGAGAATATAAAATGATGTGGTGTGAGAATAGTCTAAAGGCCTTATCAACATGTATTTGAAATGGTCACATTGTTACTCATTATTAGTGAAGCCATGAGCATATTATGCAGGCCATTCACAATGAATGACCATAAAACCTTTAAACTCACATACCATCATATTTTTGTATATGCCATATATGCTGCAGGGAAAATATTTGGGAATGTCTTAGAGAATTCTAAGTAATGCATTAGGACTACTTCTTGACTTGCTCAACCTGGAAGGCCCAGTGCAATATTACTGTGAGTCCAGATGTGCAGGACTGAGAGGGAGAGAAAAAATAAAACTAATAAATGTAAAATTAATCCAAAAAGTGACCTAAAATAGCTGGTGTGTGTGTGTATACATATATATAAAATCAGGATTTTAAAGTCTGATTTCTTGCGAATTTAAGGCTAGAAGTGAATTTAGAATCCCCCTTCCAAAGGGATAAAACTCTTCTTTTTTGTCCTGTAGGGGTAGTAAGTGTTGGATTTCAAACCAATGACATAATTAGATATAGAAAAATTGCCCCTAGCCCAGGGCTGAATTTTACCCATTCTGGGCTTTGGGGAAGGGTTGATTCAGGGGGGAATTCCACAAGTTGGGGGGGAAAGAGAAAAATGGCTCTTGCTGGTTGGTTTTCAAAAAATGGCAGCTTTATGAAGCTGCTCTGGGGGTGAAATGTTAAAGTAAGTACCAGGGAGGAATAGTGGGCAGAGGGTAGGCTATGCAGTCAAGATGAGTGATAAATACATATTTCATCTGGATATACACACACCTTGTGTATGTGTCTGTATAGTATAATTTCTGAAACGTACAATTTGTGTATATATATAAAATACATACAGACTATAGTGAACTGTTAATTTATTTTCCCTGCCACAAAGTATATCTGACTGTGTAGACACAGCTAGTAGAATCTATCTGAAATTGTTCCAGGACTTGATTCTCATGGGAGTTTGCCTACAGCCGCAACTAATAGTGTACCACAGTGTAATGTGACACCTTTCCTGCAAGATCTTTGGTGGAATACATCTGCTGTACAGTGGGGGAAACAAAATATGTGTCTTGACTAAAATTTGAAGTAGAAAGGATTCAAACTGGGAAACCTTTTGACATAATTTGCAGAGTATACAAATTAAAACCTAATGAAAAAAGAGTACACTGGCAGACCCTACCTTGTTATCTGGCATTGATGTGTATAGCAGCATGGGGTACCTAGGCATAATCTCCTGAAATGTATTTTGCAATTTAAAAAAGAAACTAAAATAAGAAAAAGAAGTGAGAGCAGCATATATAAATAAGCACCACTTGTGACAAACCACATAATCCCACATAATCCAAGTAATCCAGTTCATTTCAGGACATGAGCATCAGAGCTGTGTGTTATTAATTCTGAATGGTAGCAAAGGGAAAGTCGCCAAGCGCTTACTGAAGCCTCATTTCTTGTTTGAGCGGCTGCTTCTTTATCCTTGCTTGCCAGTTCTGAGTGTATTTCAAGGAACATTACTGAGAACAAAATCGAACACCATCAATATTAATGATCTGAACTAGGAAGATAGCTTTTAGTGTGCAAATTAATTACCCTAATCACAGGGTTTTTTGTATCCATTTTAATGAAATAACTATTTATTTCACTGAGTCCTGAGCTTTTCTTTTGCAAATAAGGCACATTTACATGATAAATACATGAAATTTAAATGGATGACTAAATTGAGAGAAAAAAAGACCTTTTTAAATACAATTTTCATAGGAAAAACATCTAGATTAATGGGTTGGTTAGCTGACTGGCATCTGTGATTAAATCTTTTTAACATATGTCAAATAGAATTTAATGGACCTCAGGAAATGTCTACACAGTCAGTAATATTCAGGGTTTAGTGAAGATACACTTTATCTACTATTGTTTGAAGTGTAGACTGATGAACGCATCTTGCAAGTGGTTGCATGCTGCAGCATAGAGACCTTACAATGCAGAAATAATACCCAGCATTCTCATCTTTTACCCTGTATTCTCCCTCACCCTCTCTTTCCCTCCCTCAGAATAATTGTCATGATTTTTATTTTCAAAAGTGGGCCCACTATAAAAAATGGAGGCCTCTGAATATTTGCATATCCCTCATATTTAATCACTGCATGCACATTTGTTTCATATTTCTGTTTTCCAGTAATGACAAGAAAGGAGAAAACGCTTAGTTCAGAGGAATTTTAAAACGTGTCTCTTACATTCTATGTGTTTTGAAAACTTTATTTATTGTGGCAGAGCTTTGAAGGGCCGCAAATTCAACAGAGGAAAGATTTGAAACACATTCCAGCTCATTTTTTGATAACAGTCCTGCAGAACAGAGCATCTTTCTCTGCTTACATTTTTCCAGTTGAGCCACCAGAGACATCTCCAGCTTCCTTTGATTTGAAATGATCAATTGCAGCTGTGGCAGTCAGGCCGGGTGCCCCAGGCACAATGCAAACAAGTATCTCTCCCAGCTCACTAGGATTTACATTTCAATTGCTGCCACATTTTTAAAGATAATTATAACCTTTTTATATTAATATTTTTCTGTGGCCTCTCTGATATTCTAACAACATAAATATTAATTTAGCACATCAAGAAGAACATGCATTCTTCAGTGGAATGACTTGAACAAAAAAACTGCTAAAAAAACAGATGGCATCAAACTTGTCATCAGAATCTCATAGCAATATCCTCATGAAAGGGACACTTCTTCTGGGTCTTATTTTGCCTACCTTTTGCACTCTTTTTGAGATTACCAGTTTAGAGAATAACTTTTCTGGTGACTTAAGATCTACATGTCCCACTACATGTTTGCTGGCTGTCTTGGAGGTTGTGACTTACACGCCTCTTAATAGTATCTTTTAGCATGGGAAGAAATATTAAACAGGTTTAGTTGCCTTGATGAACTTGATAGTCCTGAAAAGAGGAAAGGGAAAAAGGCCACCAGTACTACTGAGAACATATAAAGAGTTTTGTATTCCATTTTTACTGCAACCTTCTATTATGTGTATTACCATTACATCACTTTATTTCCTCCAGCTCATGCAGTAGGAAAAAGCCATCATACTGCATAAACAGATGTTGCTTCACTTACATTGTCTGATCATGCTCTGTGGACCATGATGCAATTTTGCTGCCTGCCCTAGAAATGTTTAGCATATAGTAGGTATGGCTTTTTATTTTTTACTCATATATTATGTAACTACATGGATTCTCTTAAGGGCTCATCACCCTGCATTGTTCAGTATCACTCAGGGTATTTACATTCATGCATAAAAAATCAGAGAAAGTGTGTTTTCTTTAGTAACTGAAAAATAATTGGAGCTACGTATATTAGGAAGAAAATTGATACTAGTGCCCGTCAGATATTACAAGCAGGTCATTCTACTGCTCCCCTTGATAAACTGCAGAGTTACAATAATTGCCATGGGATCTCTTTATGGACAAGACTGCTATTTCCTACACACCAAAACCATGGGATTAAGTATTGCTTGAAGCTGACTGGTGGAATAAAACTACTCATGAAATATGCATGACTAACACATATGCTGCCAGGGGAACTTAGTGTATTATGTATGACCCTGCTGTAATTGTAAGGTAATGATATTCATTTAAGTGGATGTTTATCACAGTTAAAGGTACACCTAATGAGACAAAGGTTAGAAGCCTAAAACCACAAGGTTATCCTACTATTTCTGTCTTTGTTTGAAAAGAGCATGCCTTTATTCACAGTTGTTTCTCCAGTGCATGTGATATATTTTTATGCAGCTTAAGAGTCCCTGTCTCCTATATTTAGATGCCAAATGCACTGTTAAATTAAATGCACTTCTAATATTATATGCACACATCTGGGAAATATTCAGGCAGGTTATTAAAATTCACATCAAATCAGACTCTACTTTTCAGCTGCTGTTGGTTGAGGCATGTCCAGGTTTTTTGTTTTTCTCTCAGATTTGTGTTTTTGTATGTATGGCAATAAAAATCCAAACTAAGACTTATAGTAGGTTTTTACCATTTAAAAGATGTTGGCAAAATAGTTTATTTATTCAAACTTCTATCGGTTTTCCTGCATATAAATCACATTTAAAACAATGTGCTTTCTTTTCTCTCAGCAGTACCTTTTTTAACATGAAGTTGGCTTCCTCTTTGTATGAATACTTTTTTAGAGTTTGGGGGGATATAACACAGCATCCTTCAGCAAAGGCCAGAGTATATGCAATAAATGAACTTTTTGAGTAGCGGCATAGTGAGCTGTTCGCCAAAGATTCCCACTCAGAAACAACAAACTCTTCTAAGGTGCCTGATACTTCCTGTGATGTTCACCAGGATGAAGTCACAGATCAACAAAATTATGTTGCTGAAAGCAAAAAATTTACTCCATCAGAATTCAAACTGCTGATCGTGGAAGCCAACAGAGTTGAAAATAATAATACCCCAAATAGAGAGCTGTGTCTGGACCTCATTGTACTCAAGGTGGTGGGCTAAATTCATCCTGGGCTAACTCTATTGACTTAACATCTCATCAACGGTACTGAAAACAACTGATAGATGTAGAAGAATCAGTATGGGCACCTGATCTTCATCTCTTGTCAGGAGAATATCAAACAGTGCAGTACAATAGTTATAGTGTACCCAAACCTGAAAATAGTTTGTTTAATAGACTAACTGAAGTTAAGGCCATCTAATGATTCCAATTATTGTAAGAGCTACAACCTTTTCAGCAAAGAATTCCAAAAAAGGGAGGCTTGAAATGGGTAGTTGACCAGATTGTCCATACCAAAAGATAATTTCCTGACCAAAGGTCTCAGAATGATTCCTTGTGAACAGGTAGCTCCCTGATTTTCTGAAGGAGAATTGTCTGTCTTCACCAACAGCAGAGCTTCCCCGCTGGCTTTTACCATCCATCAAAGACATGAAACTCATTCACATCTGAACCTTCCCTGCTCCCTCCAGAATCTCAGTGAGTGATGCTGGCTGGAATTTACACAGAAAGGGCCTGGCCAATTGTCTCCCTGATATACTGCTTTACCACTACTGCCACACAGAACCTGGATCCTTTTAGGTGAGTTGAAACACATCAGAAGCATTTGTGTAACTTTGAACTCAAGAGAATTCTCCTTCCTTTTGTTGGAAAAGGGGGTAAATAAGTGGGCTCAAATTGACAGTATCTCTCCACTAGCTGTTTCACTTCTCTGACTAAAAGAGAGATGTCACTACGTGTGACATTTTTTTTAAGTCAAAATATCTCCAACTCATATTTTAAAAAGGTTTATTATTACTGTATTTACATTTTTCCTCATGGATTATGTATGATTTTTTGGGGGGCTACATATCTTGCTAAAGCAATTTACGTGGCTGTGTATGTGACGCACCAATATAAGTTCAGACAAAATATCCTGATGTATTATTGATGTCAAATGGGGTTATTCTGGATGACCACCAGTGTAAATAAAAGCAGAATCTGGTCCATTGTTTGCAAATTCTGTAGTGTCCAAGTCTGGCACATTACAAGCTGCCTTCATTTCACTCCGTGAAACTGGGTTACACCAAGATTATCCCTCTGCAGCAGCTACTTGAACCAAAGTCACAAGGTACTATCAACCAAGTCTTTTGTGATAGCCAACCTGAAAGAACCAGACATACTACTGAATAACACCACGAGTGGTGGCAACTGGATTCGTGTTTTTTATAGTAGCACAAGCAGCCCCAACAAGCATTGACAATTCAGTTTTACTGTATGAAGCCGCTAATATGGTTTAGATTTGCTTTTGAGATTGAAGAAGGAGAGAAAAAGATACTGCATGAAGAAAAGAAATGCATCGCTGAGCCTTTCAAGGAGGTAGAAGGTGTTAAAACAGTTCGCATCCTTCCCAATAAGAAGTAAAACAAGGAAAGAAGTTGTGCTGTTGATCTAGTTAGCATACCACTTACCAGTATATCTGATTGTGGGTATCACTGTATCCCACAAAATTTCAAATCTATTTTCTGGAATTTTTCCTATCTATTCTGAACACCTCCATAGCTACAGTAATCGTTTTGCACTAACCTCTTCTGAATAATTATTAGGTCAGGCTAGATTTCATGTAAATTAATTAGTATATAACATAGAAACCATGCCATTTTAACTAAAATTGGTTGGGAGCTTTTCAACAAAATGTTTTTGTTGGAAAATGCCAATTCATCAAAACCAAACTTTTTGTGAATATTTCTCAGTTTTGATTATATTTTGTTATGAAGGTTTTTCTCAGGTCCAGCATGGGATTTCAGGTTAAAATATAAGCGAGATCTCAGAATAGCCAATCGCCCAGTGGTTAGGGCCCTCATCAGGGATATGGATGACCCAGGTTTAAGTCCCTGCTCTCCTTGATTCATGCAGGACTTAAACCTGGGTCTCCTCCATCCCACATGAGTGGCTAAACCACTGAGTGTGTGTGAATCATTCTGAAGGATCTTGGTTTCATTCCATGTTGGAACAGAAACAAATGTTGAAACCTGGAATTTTTAATCAAATATTCTTGGTTTTTGGTCAGCCCTAATTGTAATCTACAGTAGAACTTGAAATGAAATCTTATTTTTCTTGCAAGCTGGAAATGTATGGCTTATTTATCCCTCATGAGGAGATGATATATCTATTAGCCATGTTGTTACTTAAATGGGAGCTGTGACAAGTCTGTAACTCACACTTCTATTAGGCACGCTCCAGAAGCAGTGCATCCACGTCAATATGTTGCTGGTTGCCAACAGCAGTGATTCCTTTTCAACAACCATAAACTCACTGAACTTGTCTTTTACGCTGCAAAGTGTGAGAAAACCAAGAGAAGAACACAAGAATGGAAATCAGAAGAGAGTGTCCACTGCATGATTTTGAAACATTTTATCAAACAATTTTGCCTGCACATTATGTGCAGAGAAAGAGAGTGGCTCTATACACACACATGCATTCCTTAAACATTCTCATGAATAACCTATTGTATCAGAATACCCAAAGTGTATTGTGCAGTTACCATACTGCTATTCAAGTCATATTTAGATCACTAGAACAATAAGCTGTAGCTCACGAAAGCTTATGCTCAAATAAAATTTGTTAGTCTCTAAGGTGCCACAAGTACGCCTTTTCTTTTTGCGGATACAGACTAACACGCCTGCTACTCTGAAACCTGTCATTCTCAGGCTGTAGTCCATTATCATTCCTGAGTCTCTCCTTTTTTTCAACTCAAGAAACAGCAAGCTCTTTCTTCTCAGTGCTCACTGTCTCTTTTTTACCTTTTGGTAATTCTGGGGTTCTTTTCTCCTTCATGCTATGGCAGTGGTAAATAATTCACACGAGAGAATGCTTGATGAAATATAGTACCACATAGTAATTTTCAGGTGGCTTCTTTGATTACTAAACTTCAGCAGTAGCCACATGTTTTAGGCTGGATCATTCAAGTTACCTCATGGAAATCTTTTGTGATACTTGTGAGTACCCAAATGTTTCAGACATTTCAACTCTACCTGTCAGATATATTTTTCTTTAGTTTTGGGACTTGTGGTGTTACTGCTGGAACAACGAGCAGTCTAGACCATATGATCATCTTCTCAATTGCTCATTTGTAGGAGTTAGAAGGAAATTGAATACTGACACCAAAATCTAGGGCAGAAATGGTCCTGACTCAATCAGTAAGGCTCTTGACAAGTGGTAGAATGGGACTAGTGAATTGGGTTTTGGGATTGATGCAATGGAATTACTTCTTTGCAACACTTCTGATTAATCCCCTTTAATAAATCTGTCTAGCTAATATCTTTATTTTACATTTAAAAAAAAAACAAAACCACAAGGACTCATCAGTAATGGTCCAAAACACCACGGTAGCAGTAGGTGAAATCCTGGCCCCATTGAAGTCAATGGCAAAATGTCCATTAACTTCAATAGGGCCATGATTTTGTCCATAATGTTTTGGGGCCATTATTCTAGAATTCTATAGTGCTTTGTCATAGGGGACTTTTTCTTCAACATGGTCTCCAAACTCTTCAACCATAACAAGTCCCAAATAAAATATTAGAAAAAGGAATAGGGAATACTGGGGGGTTTTTTGTGTAAAGAGAGAAACTTAAGTATGTGTGTGTGTGTGTGTGTGCATGCGCGCCTGTGTGCCCAATACAACCTTCTGTTTGCTCTTGCCATTCATTCTTCTCTGTTTAGCCTTGTTTTTCAAAAATAGATGCCCAAGCTGCGCACACACAAGAGAAGTGTGAAGGTGCTCATAGGTAAGGGGTACCCATGGTGTGAAGCTGCGTATGCAAATTCAGTACCCATATTGCACCGTCACCTGTTATAACAGTAATCCTAGTAGTAGTGAATATTGTTTACAAAGGCCCCCAATCAGAATTGCTGGGCACTGTACAGAATAGAGACATTTCCCACCCTATACTGTGATGGGTGAGGTGCTATTTATTTTACATGCATAATTATCTGTTTATACTTTCACACGGTGTTTTCCAGGCTCAGATTTAAGTGCATCTTTTTTTAAAACATGATCCTCAATGGTCTTCTCTCCTAGAACTGGATTTTTGGCATTATTATTATTGCCTATTCCCACCAACCCCTTCCCACACACTTTTCAGTTCTCTGTTGACTTTAATTAAACTTCCTCTGTCAGCTCATGAGCATGGTGACTTTTTTAAAGTGTTCTTTTCCTTACTAATCAGAATTTCCCAGACTCTCCTGAGTCTACATTGAGTGTTAACAGTGATCTTCAGTTCATACAAATCTATTGTCTTGCCTATAAGACCTGTTCATTTATTCATAAGGTGCCACTAGTAGAGATGGAGCAAAAAAGGACAACCTGAAAGTCATCCTGAAGCTGTAGAACAAGATAATGAGCTGGGACAGCCCATTATTTTATTACCTAGAGCCATATGTCAATTAATAACAAAGAAATCACAACAATGTACTGAAGTGCTGTTGTAGATATAGTCAGAGGGAAAACTCCTGAATGGTAAACCGTGAACAATAACCATTATTCCTCTGAGTCATATAATCCCCAAAGACAGTAGAAAGTAGAGGAAGAAAAACATCCTGCATTAGAAAGAGTTTATAATTTCGTATCTGTCTATAATCTGCTGTGCTAACTACAGCCAAGAGTTTTTTAATGTTCTCCCCAAAAGATATTTTGAAAACCTACCAAATAAATATTACAGTGAAGGAGTGGGGGAATTGCAGAAGCAATGTGTGAAGAACATTTTTAGAGATGTTGTATACCACAAACAACTAAAACATTAAAGACTCATAAAAATAATATTTAAAATTGCAGACTAGATTTACACTTGATTATACAGTACTTGTTTGGGGTTTTTTTTTAAAAAAATATAGATTGGGCAATGATTTCTTTATACATTTTCACATCTCCCAAATGGTCTTCTCTCTCTCTCTCACACACATCTATCTGTGAAACCTAATTATACCCTGAAACCAATTTCTTCTAGAACAGATTCCCTGCTGGGTAGAGGCTACTAGTGTAGTTGTAGGCATTTATACATCTCAGACAGACTCACAGAGGCTATTCTTTAGCTCAGTAGGAAGTCTTAAGGAAAGGTTCTCAAGCAGGGTCTAACAGGGTCTTTATGACTTGGGAGTTTATTTTTTCCTCATCAGGGTAACTGCTTTGCTAGGGATACAGAGATCCTGAAGCTAACTGTCTCAGCCTCACTTCTGGCACCCAGCACTTGAAGCATTTGTGATCCTCAGTGGCACAGCAAAAGCTCCTGCAGGGGGAATAGCTCATGGGGAATTGTAAAACAAAAGAAGTTTCTCTAAGCAAGCTTATCTGCATTAACAGCCCTTGATTTTAGATAGTAGCAGTGCACCAACAATTCAGCCTAAAAGAATAACAGTGGCTGAGTAGAACAAACTTCCAACTGTGAAGCAATTATAGTGCTGTTGAATGGCTGATTGCTTGTGTGTGGTCCCTTTGGTTCCCTGGTGTAGTGTGCTTATGGTTTTGCAATTGGATAAAATGGATTGGAATGAGTGCTGTCATATAAAACTGCCAGCTGTTCTACTGTTAATAAAGACACTATTTAGCTATTAATACACCCCATTCTTCTGTGCTGTGCTTATTCAAACAAAATACCTTTGTTTGTAGAGTGGGTGTGACTGCACCTGTTCTTGATTCAAGAATCCGTGGCCTATGAGAGACCCCCTGATACTCTTAAAAAACAGTGCTAGCTTCCAGCCAGAGCCAGATACACAGACTGTACAGAGTGGGCTTTACTTTCAAAACAGACCTAACAGACAATGTTTTAAAAATATAACGGGTTTGGATTTTAATTTGCTACTGTTTCTGCTCTTGGTTTATTTGTTAAGCACCCAGTTTTATTTTTTGTATGGGCCCCATCACTAGCACTTAAGATTTCAGATTTGCTATCTTATAAGAACATAGAAAAAGTGACAAGATATGATTTGTACTGGAGAGCTAAGACTTGGTTCATTGCATTTTTTCCTAAAAACTGTGGGTCAAATTTTCTTGAGATATAAGACCACTGAAGTCAATAGAGTTTATCAAAAGAGAATTTACCCCTACATCTTAAGCTTTCCTGGACTGAAGTATAATATTTGGTTATGTCAGTGAAAGATAAATGATGCTAAGCCTGGATAATTTAAAAAGATCTGAATGTCTTCCTAAGCAATAGTTTTAGAAATCTACAGAAATATACCTGTGCTTTCTTTCCACTCTTGATGTGAAAAGGAGATTAAACCATATAGTCTGGTGGTTAGAACATGGGAAACCTTGTTTTGACTGAGTTGCAGTGTGAATTTGGGGAAAGTCACTGCTTTCCCCCATCTGAAAAATGGGGTAATATAGTTAGCCATATTTAAGCCAGATGGTGACCTGGGAATTCACCCTTGCATGGTAGTCAGGGGGCCTTCCTGTGTCCCTTGAGCCCCTGTGGTTGCTAATATACCAGGTGGCAGTGCAAGACTGGCTGCAGCCCCGTTTTGCCAACTCCCATGCTGTTGTTGTGAGTCTCATGATAATCATTGTTTTTCTTAAAGCCCCAGCTCCTGGAGTCAAGTGGATATGTGATAATTTCAGCCTTCATTCTTAAAGAAAAAGTAAGTTTCTAGCCCTTGTTACTGTGGAGAAAGCTTCAAAATGTGACCCCAGTGTACCCTAAAGGCTCAAAAAAGCAGAAGGCAAATAAAAAGAACACCAAATCCATTATTTTCACATGGTTAGCCAAGTGGACTGTTCTGGGACCAGTTTCCCCAGCCTTCCAAACGTCCATGGCTCAAGGGTATTCCTGCCCTGCCAGGGCTTCCAGGCTACTTGATGTGGATCTGGGAGTCTGGAATCACTAAGGCTAGCTCTAGATGGGGCTCAACTCCTGGATCTGCAGCAGGGATCCTGCAAGCTCTGAGAACTCTGGGTTGCACAGCTTTGGGATCCGGCTGGTTTGGGAGCCTGGAAGCCCTGGGGTTCCTGGGTCAGGGCAGTCCTCATAGCCCACAGGCAGGGCTGGCCCAGAGCCATGGACCATTTGAGCCGAGGGAGCTGCTGACTGAAATTGAGATTCTTGTCAGGTTCACCACTGCTGTGTGAATAAATATGTCAAAGATGTTCAAATGTCAGCAGATGCCATGGTGCTGTCAGTGCCATGTGTCAGTGTTTCTGAAACAATTTTTTTCAAGATTTCTGGTGCATGGGAAATTTCAAAAAAATTGGTTTAGTTCCTGCAAAGAGGAAATCCCTAATCTTAGCCAGCATTACATTGTGACTATTTGTCATGTTGCATCAGGTACCAAGACGCACGATGGAAAGCCACAAACACAGCAACATTGTGACCTGATGTTGAGATGCAGTTTAGCCCTTTGCTTAAAAACAAACCTCATTAGGATCCCCTGAAAATTTGGTTGCCAGCCCTGCATGATAAGGAATATGTTGAAGTGTGGCCTGCTTCACCCCCATTGAAGTTTTTGAATTGATATCAGTTGGAGCAGTCTTAGACATTTTCTGAAGATTTCTCCCAGATGTCTCTATTCAGAAGTCAGAATTTGTAAATGTCATTTTATCATTCACTCCAGAGATTATGTGTCAATTTTGCAAACACATGCCTTAAGGAAGAGTAAAATCTCCTCTCCTCTCAAGATATTAAAATTTACAAATATTTGCTTCAGCCCTTTAGAGATCTTCATATTCTTCAGCTGTTACCTTGTGACAAATTATAGATATGGGGAAGACATTCATGGCCTGAGTCTCCTCCTGCTTATGCTTCTGTAAATCAGGAGTAGTTCCATCAAAGTCAAAACATTTACTCCAGTGTAAAGACAATGAACATGAGAGCAGAACCAAGCCCATATTGTATTTCAAGGCTTAAACATGAGTGCAATCTACAACCAAGAATAAATGTGTTTAATGTAACCTTCACAAGTCATCAGCATGGAAACCTTTCATTTTGGTTTCTGTTTATTCATGTTACAAAATGCCTTTGTGTAAGAATTTCACTGGCCTAATTTAACAAAAAGCACATCAATAATGCAAAGCCCAACAAATGAGCTGATATATTATATTTGTAAATAGGGTAGCATTAGAACAAATGGCATTGGATGGACAAATTCAAGTTCTTTTTCTCTAAGCAAGAAAAGGAAATGTTCTTTATTATTATTATTATATATTTTATTTTATTTTATTTTAGTTGTTATTATTGGCTGCTTTCTTTTGCCACCCTCTCTCTCTCTCTTATTCAACTCAAGAAGTGCTTCACTTAAATGTCCTTTATTTTTCTAAAGATGAATAAGCAAGTATGTTTCTACTAGACATTTTTTGGAATTATATAGGAAGATAATTTTTGAAGATTCTTCTTTTTTTATTTTTGTCTTTATTTTATTTATTTTATTTGTTATGGAAGGAAGCAAGGTTTGGCACAAGGGATCTGTCATTATATATTTGTATTCGCAACCATAGGCTCCAACTTAGATCAGGACTGAGAACACATAGTAAGAGAATAGACAAGACAGATAAAAGATCTTGAAAGGGATAAATAAATTCATCTTCTCTATTCCCACAATAAGGTGGATAACAATTATTATCCCCATTTAACAGATGGGGGGATGGGAAACTCTGTTCCAAAGATTAATTGACTTGTCCAAGGTGACACAGGAAATCTGTTGCTGAGCCAGGAACTGCACCCAGATCTACTCTCCCAGTATAAGTAAGAATATTTGTACTTAGAGTAAGAGAATTACAATAGGGTAGAGAATTACTCCAAGGAACCATTTCCCACTAGCATTTGACTATAGCTGGTGAATGGTAAGTGTTCAAGTTCTAACTAATTTCTACTCTTACAAAAAGTTATTAGAGGCTAGTTACTAGTTTATTTTCATTAACAATTAGGCATCTGAGCATGACAGCCAACCTCTCATGCTTTTTGCTCTCATCTACATCTTATTTTTCCTTTATATTTTAAAATTTACTCTTCAAAGAGGACCAAATCACAGTTTTAAAAATTACAAATAACTATTTCCTTTGGCATGAACAAGCTGATTTTGCTTTTTAAAATGAATTAATTCAGTTGATCATCCTTGCTACCTGAGTAAATAGCTTATTTCTTAACATTATTTCTCACATCGTAATTATTATAGAACAAAACAACCACATGGAAAGTATTTGCCCCTTCTGTTTGTCACAGGATTAATACATCTGATACACAAGAACTACTTTAAAACTAGGCCCAGGATTTAAACAAAATATACAATCAATAAATTGTCTCTTTGATCAACTCAGATTATTTCTGAAAACCTTCAGTGACCTTCTAATATAATCTGAAAACATAGGGCTGTCCTAGAGCCATGGACCCAGCAGTCTGCCAGGCAAGCTGGCAAGGAACCAAGCAGGTTTCTGATGGAAAGTACCTGGCAGACATGGTTCCATTGGAGACCTGCCTGTACTTCAGTGAAAATTCATTAAATCTGAGCCTTTCTCACTAAACATTTCTCTTTCAAGACATCTGTATTTTCTGATGAAACAGAGTTTCATGAGAGAATTTCTCATCAGCTCTAGTGACAAAGTCATATTTATGACATTGTGATGGCTAAAACACATTTCCTAGCAAGATTAAGTGATCCTTTCTTGAAGAGCCAGGTGGTAGTGCTGTGGGGTTTAGAGAACAAAGGAGCATAGGTGCTGGAACTAGGGATGCAGGGGATGCTGGCACATCCCCTTGCTTGAAGTAGTTTCCATCATATACACAGTTTACAGTTTGGTTCAATGGCTCTCAGCATCCCCACTGGGCTGCATCACTTGAATCAATCGGACTCTGGGTGGGCACAGAGAGTTGACCACACAGGGCAGCTTGCAGAATTGGGCCTAAATCATCACATAGGAAAGCTAAGCATTTCAAAAGCAAAAACACCCTCATACTAAACCCAAGAATTTCAAACCATACATCAACTTTGCAAACCTGTTCCCGTACCAACCCCCACAAAAACATAATACATTTTTATTGCCAGACCACAGATCCTACATGATCAGGTCCATTATTTCTCCTCCTCTCAACTCAGGAACCCAGCCAGAACCCATGAGGTAAATTCTTAAGTGCCTGAGTCACTTTTGAAAATAGGACTTAGGTTCCCAAATTACTTGGGCCCTTTTGAAAATTTTACCCTGGCCCTTTTCCTGTTAACAATATTATATGTGAGCATACCAGGATTTTTATGAATTTGTCCATTTTTTCTTTACTGTTTGACAAATATTTCTTTTTATATATTTGGGCCCTTGGGTTTTCGTGGGCTTCTTCGAGTGTTTTATTTTTGGTCGGTGTGACTGGTCACCTTATTCATGTGACATGGTGTCTGTGGATGACTTAATCTTTTGAAATTGGAGCAGTGCCTGAAGAATTCACTAGTGCTTTGTATCTCTCAGGTAGAGGATGGGGAACAGTTAAAAGAGAGTGATATAAAAGGATAAGCAGGCAAAGAAAATGTTAAGGTATTTGAAATCTTTTCCTGTCCTCTTTTGGAAAGAGCTTTATATTTGGCTAGGTTCCCAGATTTTAAAATAGCTGGATTCCTTATAGACTGTGCTGAGAGGGAGAGGAAGATGTAAGCCTGATTTATTGGTTGTCTAGCAGACTTTACTTTCCATTTTCTCTTGTCACATTCCCAATGAGTAAATGTGTGTGTGTGTAAATACAGGCTGGCCAGGTAACCACTTCTAGGATCAGTATATTCATTCATATGTGAATATACTTGTTTACTTGCAGATATGCTTATTTGCCCATGATTATCATATTTGCACAATTAAAAGAACCTCATAAGAACATAAAAAGGACATATTGGGTCAGATCAACGGTCCATCTAGCCCAGTATTCCATCTTCCAACAGTGGCCGGTGCCAGATTCTTCAGAGGGAATGAACAGAACAGGTCAATTTTGAGTGATTCATCCCCTGTTGTCCAGTTCCAGATTCTGGCAGTTGGAGATTTAGGGATGCCCAGAGCATGAGGTTGTGTCCCTGACCATCTTGGCTAATAGCCTTTGATGGACCTATCCTCCATAAATGTACCTAGTTCTTTTTGAACTCAGTTATACTTTTGGCCTTTGGAACATCCTCTGGCAATGAGTTTATAGGTTGACTGTGCATTATATGAAGAAGTATTTCCTTTTGTTTGTTTTATACCTGCTGCCTATTAATTTCAGTGGGTGACCCCTGGTTCTTGTGTAATATATGATAAATAATACTTTCCTATGCACTTTCTCCACATCATAAATGATTTTATAGACCTCTATGATATCCCCCCTTAGTGATCTCTTTTCTATGCTGAACAGTCCCAGTCTTTTTAATCTCTCCTCATAGGGAAGCTGTTCCATACCCCTAATCACTTTTGTTTCCTTTCTGTGTACTTTTCGCAATTCTAATATATCTTTTTTTAGATGGGGCGATCAGAACATTACGCAGTATTCAAGGTCTGAAAATACTACTGTAACGGGTTGGGTCACAGAAACCCCCTTGGGACTGCCACCTGTTGTGCTGAGACTACCCCTGAGCCCTTTTTCCTGCCCGCTTGGGGCCTCAGAACCCTGCGTTGTTTAAGCCAGACATGCTAGCCTGCTACAAACACAGACCTAGGTCTGAACCATGTCCCGTAAAAGCTGCAGGCTCAACTGAAAACAGCTTAAGAAGTGCTCCTGTTTCCAATACCCAGGTACCCGGCTCCCAATGGGGTCCAAACCCCAAATAAATCCGTTTTACCTTGTATAAAGCATATACAGGGTAAACTCATAAATGGTCCGCCCTCTATAACACTGATAGAGAGATATGCACAGCTGTTTGCTCCCCACCCCGCAGGTATTGATATAGAAGCCCTCTACACCAACATTCCACACAAAGATGGACTACAAGCCGTCAGGAACATTATCCCTGATAATGTCACGGCAAACCTGGTAGCTGAACTTTGTGACTTTGTCCTCACCCATAACTATTTCACATTTGGGGATAATGTATACCTTCAAATCAGCGGCACTGCTATGGGTACCCTCATGGCCCCACAGTATGCCAACATTTTTATGGCTGACTTAGAACAACGCTTCCTCAGCTCTCGTCCCCTAATGCCCCTACTCTACTTGTGCTATATTGATGACATCTTCATCATCTGGACCCATGGAAAAGAAGCCCTTGAGGAATTCCACCATGATTTCAACAATTTCCATCCCACCATCAACCTCCGCCTGGACCAGTCCACACAAGAGATCCACTTCCTGGACACTACGGTGCTAATAAGCAATGGGCACATAAACACCACCCTATACCGGAAACCTACTGACCGCTATTCCTACCTACATGCCTCCAGCTTTCACCCAGACCACACCACACGATCCATCGTCTACAGCCAAGCTCTACAATACATCCGCATTTGCTCCAACCCCTCAGACAGAGACAAACACCTCCAAGATCTCTATCAAGCATTCTTACAAGTACCCACCTGCTGAATTGAAGAAACAAATTGACAGAGCCAGAAGAATACCCAGAAGTCACCTACTACAGGAGAGGGCCAACAAAGAAAATAACAGAACGCCACTAGCCGTCACCTTCAGCCCCCAACTAAAACCTCTCCAACGCATCATCAAGGATCTACAACCTATCCTGAAGGATGACTCATCACTCTCACAAATCTTGGCAGACAGGCCAGTCCTGGCCTACAGACAGCCCCCCAACCTGAAGCAAATACTCACCAGCAACCACACACCACACAACAAAACCACTAACCCAGGAACCTATCCTTGCAACAAAGCCCGTTGCCAACTGTGTCCACGTATCTACTCAGGGGACACCATCATAGGGCCTAATCACATCAGCCTCACTATCCGAGGCTCATTCACCTGCACATCTACCAATGTGATATATGCCATCATGTGCCAGCAATGCCCCTCTGCCATGTACATTGGTCAAACTTGACAGTCTCTACGTAAAACAATAAATGGACACAAATCAGATGTCAAGAATTATAACATTCAAAAACCAGTCGGAGAACACTTCAATCTCTCTGGTCACTCGATTACAGACCTAAAAGTCGCAATATTACAACAAAAAGACTTCAAAAACAGACTCCAACGAGAGACTGCTAAATTGGAATTAATTTGCAAACTGGATACAATTAACTTAGGCTTGAATAGAGACTGGGAGTGAATGGGTCATTACACAAAGTAAAACTATTTCCCCATGTTTATTTCCCCCTCACACACCCCCCAGTGTTGCTCAGACGTTCTTGTTAACTGCTGGAAATGGCCCACCTTGATTATCACTACAAAAGGTTTTCTCCCCCCCCCCCCCCCCCCCCCCCCCCCGCTCTCCTGTGGTAATAGCTCATGTTAAGTGATCACTCTCCTTACAGTGTGTATGATAACACCCATTTTTTCATGTTCTGTGTGTATATAAATCTTCTCACTGTATTTTCCACTGAATGCATCCGATGAAGTGAGCTGTAGCTCACAAAAGCTTATGCTCAAACAGATTGGTTAGTCTCTAAGGTGCCACAAGTACTCCTTTTCTTTTTGCGAATACAGACTAACACGGCTGCTACTCTGAAACCGTACATACTCTGGGTTAATTAATAAGTAAAAATGATTTTATTAAATACAAAAAGTAGGATTTAAGTGGTTCCAAGTAATAACAGACAGAACAAAGTAAATTACCAAGCAAAATAAAATAAAACACACAAGTCTAAACCTACTACAGTAAGAAAGTGATTACAGATGAAATCTCACCCTGAGAGATGTTCCTATAAGTTTCTTTTACAGCCTAGCCTCCTTCTAGCCTGGGTTCAGCAATCACTCACACCCCTGTGGTTACTGTCCTTTGTTCTAGTTTCTTTCAGGTAGCCTCTCCACCCCCAAAGGATATCTTTTGAGCCAGCTGAAGACAAAATGGAGGGGTCTCACAGGGGCTTAAATAGACTTTCTCTTGTGGCAGCAGAGGTGAAAGTGGGACGGTATGGGCCAGTACAGCATACTGGTAAGAAGTGGCCACTGGTACAGGCCTGTACACAGCCAACGTTAAAGCACTGCCCCTTTTGCACCCCCTCTTTCGCTTGTAGGTGGAGACCCCCTCCTCTCTCCTATGCAGAATCCAACTCCAAGATGGAGTTTTGGAGTCACATGGGCAAGTCACATATCCATGCATGACTGAGTTCCTTACTAGCCAGGCCACATTCTTGGGAAAGCTCAGATGTGGATTGGCATCTCCAAGTTCATTGTTAGCTTAAGTGTTTCTTGACTGGGCACTTACTGAGAATAGTCTTTTCTCAGGAAGCTGACCAACTGCTTCACTGAGGCTACTTAAAATTAAACAGGTACATAGCCAATATTCATAACTTTGAATACAAAAAATGATACATGCATACAAATAGGATGAATAGATCCAGTAGATCATAACCTTTGCAGAGATATGTTACATGGCATATCTAGCATAAAACATATTCCAGTTGAGTCATATTTATTTTCATAAGCATATTTCCATAAAGCCTTATGGAGTGCAATGTCACAGCTACTATTATCTATTCCTTTTCTAATGGTGCCTAACATTCTGTTAGCTTTTTTTGACTGCCACTCAGGGTGAGAGTAAGATAAATTACTTACCAGTATGGGGGCCTGGCTCTGGGACCCCAGAAGGTCAATCTCCCCCAGCCAGCCCTTCCATACTGTCCGGCCGGCACCGCCCGGGGCTCCAGTGGTGATTTAAAGGGCCCAGGGCTCCTGCTGCTGCCACAGTAGCGGCGCTGGCGTCTCTGAGTCCCAGGCCATTTTAAATCGCCCTGGGGAAGTTGCCCTTTTTGCCCACCCCACCCCCCATCAGCGGCCCTGCCAGTAGGGTGTCTACCCATGGGCAGCCCGGAAGGGGGTGCAAAAGGGGCAGCGCTTTAACGTTGGCTTTGTACAGGCTGGTACCAGTGGCCACTTCTTACCGGTTTGCCGTACTGGCCCGTACCGTCCCACTTTCACCTCTGCTGCCACTGCATATTGATCAGATGTTTTAATAGAACTATCCACAATAACTCCAAGATCACTGGAGTTTTCTTCATTCTGATGTACTTAAATAAAATGTTTGTTAGTTTTTTGTGTCTTTAGCTAGTTACACTTTTTCCCCCCAAGCATTCATGCAAAATAAAAAAACAGACAATGGAAAATAAGCAAAATATGTTATGAACATGGTCAGATAAAATTTTGATTCAGTGAACGTTTGTTAATATGTTTTTGCCATTTGTGCAGCTCTAGTATTATCCATATCTTCTCTTCTCTCAATGCGCGAGCACACTTTCTCTCTTTCACTCCCACCCCCTCAACAAGTTTTTTCCCACCTTGCTTTTTCTGACCCCTTTTTTTTCTATTTCCACCATTCATTTCTTATCTCCATTCCCTTTTTCATAGACCTGTTTACAACTAGACAAATTCACATGTATTTAAACCGCCCTAAGCCCAGTGCAGACACTGCTAGGTTGACAGAAGAATCCTTCCGCTTCTCGAGGGGCGAATTTACTCCAGTGATAGAAAAACCTTTCCTGACACTGTAGCAAGTGTCTGCACTACTGTGGCACAGTTGCAGCACCTCAGCTGAATTGCTGTAGCATTATATAGTGGACATGCCCTTATTTTTCCCTCATTTTTTTATTATATTCTGTTTTTTCACCTCTTTCTGTTTCCTCCCATTTTCTGCCCACTCTTGATTCTCCCTGAGATGAATCCTGTTCTCATTTAAATCAAAGAGAGTTTTTTGCCATTGGTTCCAGTGGAAGCAGGATTAATTTGCAAGTTCCCATATGCTCCTCTTCCTTACGTCCCAATTTTTCCTCCTTCACAGTTTCCCAATCTCTTTCCTTCCATCCCTGCCAAAATCCTCCTCATCTTTCCTTCTGCCTCCCTGAATTCCTCACATCTTTCCTCCCACCACCAGGTTCCCACATCCCACCTTTCTTTTTCTCTCCATCCTGGATTCATCAGTTCCATGTTTCTTCCCTTCCCCTGGTTGCCCATCTCCGAGAGCCAGGCACTATGAGACAGCTCAAGAATGAAAGAACTTGACAGACGCAGCATGTAAGAATAGAATCAGAAAGCCAGCATAGAGTGAGATGGATCTAATCTGTACAGTCTGTATCCACCTGTGCAAAACAATTCATTTTTGTTTGGACCAGTGCTGGATGGTGTTGACATTACATGGGGCTGTGGAAGAAAACAGCACATACCCTACTCAAGGTGCCCACTAGTTTTAAAGCCTCTGCAGCCCTGAGTAGGAGAGGATGCACTCAGAGAAATTTAACATTGCAGAATGACAGTCAAAATTCTTCAGTATTTGGTAACTATATATTTGTTCTACACTTGCATGCTTCTGCCATACCAAGGACCTTCTTTATCTCAAGTCAGGCTGTTGCCAAATTGCTTCCATTTGTAAATTATTCATATGAGGCAAAAGCTTTTGACTATGTTTGACAAGACAACTTCTTTAGCAAAGTCATTAAGATAAGAGACCTCTGCAGGGATGGAAGTTATTCAGATTATATATAAAACCTCTTGTGTGTATGTATGGTGATTTTCTCTCTCTTCTTCTCTCTCCCTCCTAGCCCCTCCCCTCCCACACCATTTTTTGTCCCTTCAACTAAATGCATTAAAATGTAACAAATTACTGTGTTGCCACAAGTAATGGATGCTTCTGTTAGCATGCAAAGCAGTTCTGCTCACAGAGTTATAAAACACTGAAAATGGAAATTTAGCCTAAGGAAAAGTTTTGCATTCTAAGCTCAAATGTAATTTTAGAAACCGTGGATACTAAAAAGACAACATATTTTCTAAGACTTCTGATGTACTTGATTTATATGTGTTGAATTATGATTTTTAAGGATTTTACATTAAAGTAACTTCTTAGAATTTTATTTGCAAAGATGTATGTAACTCTGTGTGTATCTACCTATCTAGAGAAAGAGAGGGAGAGAAGGGGAATATACGTAATGGTTGCAGTGTGGTATAAAAGTATTTATTAGCATGAGTTTAAGATGAGCTGTAATTCATGAATGGCAAAACCGTGGGTGAGTTATGTAGGTGACACCAAATGGGCACCAACAAAAGCTTTATACCTCAGCACTATGGTTTTCCTGTCCTGTAAAAATTTTTGAAATTTTTACCTGTCTCAAATAGGGACAAAATATTGAAATCTTGAAAATGTTCACAAACCAAAAGAAACCTGATTTATTTATTTATTTATTTATTTATTGCAGCAGGGCTGGGCAATCAAAATGTTTTGTTTCAATAATTTCAAAATGTTTCACTTCAGCTGTGACCTGTTTCCCCTTAATATCTTTTTAGTTTATTTGCTTAAATTTCCAAATGAAAAGCCATTTCAAAAATGTCAAAATGAAACGTTTCAATAATTACAATTTTTTTCTCTGCATTTTAGAGTCAGAAAATTCATCAAACCAGCCCTGTTTAACACAGCATTTCAGATGCAGTTAATTGGCATTTTGGTGAAAAAAAAAAAAAATCAAAAAATGCTCAGCCAGCTCTACAAATCATCCCATTAGCTATCTTGGATAACTCACATGTGTTGCAGAGAAACGACTTTAGGATTGTTTTAAAGAGTTAGCAAATGTTCGTTGGGGCTGTTTTTGGTATTCTTTCTTCTGTAAATCAATGTACAGTAAGTCCCACTGTTTAGGGCTCAAAGGGAGACCATAACAACCTTCAAAAATAACCTACACCAATATTTTTATGTAAAACCATCACAGTCTTCAATCTGAGTGCCTGTGATTCTTCGTGTGCTAGGACTTAGAACCAATACTTGGTGTCATTAGATGCATGGGTTCTCCTCTTTAAAATGGCATAAAGCTCCCATTTTCAGCCCTGAAGGGTATGGAATAATACTTTGTAAAGCAGGTATTTAAGTTGTCACAATAAAACTAAGGCTGATATGATAGGAGGCAGTTCAGACTTCAGAGCTACTGTTTCAACCTCAGGAACGCACCACTTCATCTGTTTAAACTTGTTTCACATTTCTAAGGTAATCTTTGCAACCATATGTGCCTGAGACTTTTTTAATGAAACCTTAGATTCTAGAAGACAAGAAGTCATCCTTAAGAAAAATGTTCATGCTTGCCATCTGTGAACTGGCCCTGAGCTTACTGGAGCTATGGAAAATGACTTCATGCCCTCAGTATAATTATGAATGCATATAGGTAGCTCGGTGCTTTGTTATCTATTTGCCCATACATTTACCCAATCTGAGCATACATTTGCTCTAGTTATATCCACAAATTGGTTTGCTCATAGTGCTATGCATATTCACAAGCAAGAGTGACACTTTACAGATTAAAAATTTGGTCTATACTGTATGTCATTTTAAGCATTAAGCACTAATACATTAATACTAGTTAAGGATTACTTAGACTGGGGCATTCTTTGCAATATGGTCCATATCTTCATATATCTGTGAACAGTAACCGGTATAATGGACACCATTCCAATTTGGGGCTTTTGGGTGCTACTGCAGTAGAAATAATAAATAATAGTAATAATGCACATTTCTGAGTGTGCAGTTTTGCATTCTATATTCTCTTGATTCATATTAAACTCTTCCAGATGAAAATTGTCCTCAGTGGTTAACTTTTATTAAGTAAGCCCCATGACAGGGGTTGCTTCCATGATTCTAAATAAATAAGCACTACTGTGGCTTGAAACTGATATACAATTATAATCATCTTATTCAGGGAATGGTAGTATTCATCATGTTGTTAGTATTGTAAATTTGTACCATTGTAGATCGGAGTCACACAGCTTGGGGCCTTGTATCTTCACCTATTGTTTTCCTTGTGTTATGATAAATTTTCAGCAACACTTGATTAAAACTGCCAATTTGTTGGGTATAAAGAAAATCTCTCGACACCACCAGGACTAATTAGTTGTCTTTGCCAAAGGGGTAGTTGAATAATTGCATGCGATTATTGCACAGCTATGGTGCTTTTCATGTCAGTTGCAATGCAATGAAGATTGATTCCCTTTAATTAATCATTCAAAAATAACCCCCTTGTATCATTCCCCAAATAGGAGCAACTATGTTCCTACATCGTTCTTCCAAAAGGCTCCTGAACGCAATTGGTTCCCTGAGGAGATAGCATTGTAATCTGCATGTGTATGCGCCTGTCCTAAATAGGAGGATCTGCTTTGTAATTGGTTGTGAATCCTAGTTTCTTTGTTCTTTAACCACAGTCCCTAACTTGCTTTATAATCTTAACAGCTGCAAGCACATGAACATAAGCAGGAAAAATCCAGCTTTTACTAATTAAACTCTGGACAGGAAGAGGAGCTTCAACTCTGTTCTGTTTTATAATATATAAAGCAGAACAGAGTTGAAGCTCTCTCTCTCTCTATGTATATATAATGTCCACTCTGTACCTATCTACCACGATAAATTGGCCTCATGCAATCATAAAATATTTCTTGGTAGGATTTTATGCTGCCAGATAATATTCTCATTATAAAAATACTTGAAGACATTGGGCCATCTCCTGCTGGAACCAATGGAGGTACTCTAGATTTACACTGGTGTATTTGTTTTTGTTGGTTTTTCATATGTTCTTTTTACTTTCCAGATTCTATATCATTCTCTTCTGAGCTAATTGCTTCCTTTTCTAATTCAGATTGTGACAAGGTGTGACTCCATTCTGGGCTGGAAAGGGTTAAGACCAGACTTAGGCTCAGGTAACCACATCCACTGCACCTGTGCTGGGTTTGGTCTTAAAAAGGGGGAAGTCCAGAAAGTTGAGAGCTGAATGGTATGAGTGCTGACAGGAAGTTCCTACCCAGGATTAGCAGCCTGCTAGGCAGCAAGGAACCCCGTGGGGACTTTGGCTGGCCAGATCGGCTGCAGAAAGGAAGGCTTCAGACAGGAAGACAGTGATCGAAACTATGCTGTCTGTCTGAGAGGTGTGGAGCCAGGGTGTAACCGCTGGCAATTAGTTATGGGAGCAGGGACTAGAGGTAGGGCCTGGCTGGGTGGAGGATTCCTTTGTTTTATGCCTTTTGTTTTCTGAAGGTCTCCTTTCATCTGGAAGACGTGAGACTGGCTGGAGTGCTGGAGTTGTAAGAAGAAGTAGATTGTTGCAAGACCAAAGAGCTGTTTGGTGGGGAAAACAGAGGCAGAGCTGCTACAACTCTATAACTGGCCGTGAAGAGATGCCCTGGCTGGTGAGTTTGCTCTGTTACACTGATCATATATTTATGTTAAAAATATTAGCTATTTTAATATGAAGAAGTAGTTTAAGCATATTCACCATTTATATGACCAGATATATAAATATAAGATTTCTACCCACAATGGCATTATGTTTTTCTGAAAACAGCTGTTGTTGGTTGGGTTTGGGTTTTTTTCAGTATTTTTTTTTCAGTATTACAGAATCCTCTCAGTTAGTATAACATCTATATATTAAGATAAATGATAGGCCTGACATGTACTATTTAATAGGTATGTGGAGATCTAGGAGTTTGATTCATGTCCATCTCTATGAGGTAGCATAGTCATTCTACCAAAGACCTACGGTTAGAGAGACAAAAGTATATGAAATGTTGCTGGATTGCTCATGAAATGTTTGTGAATCTTTTTGCTCATAAAACTGGGATGACATGATATAGTCTAATCAAGTTATACACACTGATATGTATAAATTAATTTGAATTGTTCTAATACAGTTTGGAACTCAAGGCTCAGAAAAGGCTTAGAATTTCCTGGCAGACCATGTAGTGTCAGTTTGCACCAACAGCTACACAGGTGGTGGTGTTCCTGCAGGAGTTTCCAACCAGTAAATGGTAGAAAATATTGAATTTACTCATAAAGGAGCAGCCACACTACTATTCACTGCTAAGGTGCCACATAGCTATACTATAGATGTATAGTATGTCTGTATATAGCTACATAAATGATCAGTACCCAAATACCATTCAATTTTATTTTATCAAATAAGATATTCTGAACTTAATTCAATGCTATTTTACACTAGTGTAATGAGTGTCAGTGGAATCTGATTGCTAAAAGACATGGGGATGGGGCGGTAGTCAGGTGGTGGAATTGCAAAATGGATGCAACTTTACTTGTTGGAAGATGCTTCTGAAAATCCTACTAGGCATCTATCCGCACATCTAGGTGCCTAAATAGCTTTCAAAGTCTGACCCGTTGTATATACATGTGAAAATGTAGCTTGAATGAGCCACAGAAAAGCAGATTTCTATCCAGTATAAACTTGAATATAACTCAAGTAAAGATTTTTATATTGTAACCAAAACATGGACACGCTGTCCAAACTTGTGGAAAGTGCTTTTTTTCACATGATAAATCTCCTTTTCTGCTTTTCCATAGATTTCAATTTCACTTTAATTAAGTTTTAATCTGTCTCTGTATAAAACTCTAGCTTACTGTGGTTTAATAGAATATAAAACATAGTAAATTTAACACTCTATGTGGTTATCATTGTATTCTTATTATTGGAAACAACTACTTGGACAATACCCATGTCAAGCAAGAAATGAAAATAATGTACAACCACTACCTTCTAGCTCACTAAATCGTCTCTCTGAAGAACCTATTTAGTAGAGGGCAGTACACAAAAGAGAGAGGTACAGTAAATGTAGATGTTATAAATTCCATGAGGGTTTAAGAAGCTGAACCATCTATTTAATTCTACAAGGAGTTGTTTTCTATATATGTTGATTGCACATTCATTCTTTAATCATTATAGGTTTAAAGCTAAAAGAAAGACAGTACTAAAATTTCTTCCGTAAATTGTTGAACATTTACAATAGATATAGAAATGCACAGTGTGAACACTGCTAAAGCTGTGAGAAAGTAAATTGGTACCACCACAGGAAATAAAGCTTATACATAAGGACTAAGAGCTCACTAGAATATATGAGCACATTTTGTACTAAAAGGGATTATGTAGCCCATAATGCCTGCTTCCTGAAATGTACGTTTTGTTGGCTAATAAATTTACAACTATTAAAAATTCTCCTGTTTTATGAACCAGAAGTACAAAAATTCTACTGGATATGCTGGAAAATCATATTTATAAACAAGTTTTAGTGATTAAGTTCAGATCCAAAGCATGCTGCTTTTGGTTTCTTGCACAAAGAGCAATCACATAATATGTTCATGTTTTTGCCCATTTGCCAAGGAAGGGCTTGAAATAAAAATGGAAAGCACAAGCAGTTCCACTTAATATATAATTTATCTTAAAATACAAAAGAATGTTTCTTTATACAGCATATAATCAGGCGGCGGAATTCACTTCAATATGATGTAACCAGGGCTAACGAGTCTACACTTGCAAAATTGTGGTCTTCAGTCATTCCTGAAAAAAATATTTGTATGACATTTGCTTTTGCACAAATTAGTATTTGTCCACAAAAATACTTGTTTGTGAGTGCATTTACCCATTATGCAATTACCAAGATTGTGTAGTTGTAATGCTAAAAAGTCAAGCTCATGATGTTTCATTTGCAGGTGTGCAAACAAAATATTACAAACCTTGTGCTGCCAGGTGTAAAATACCTTGTAAAGGGATTTAAGAAGGAATTTTTTCTCTCATATACATCACTTCATTACTCAGTATATCCTTACAGTGCAAATAATATCAATAGTATTTTCATTGCCCTCATTACTGTAGTATTTGAGTGTCTCAGTTGTGTGGTTTTGGTTTTTTTTGTTTTTTGGTTTTTTTTTACAACACCCCTGCAAGATAGCATTTCCCTATCATCCCTGCTGCTCAAGGTCACACGGGAATTCTGTGGCAAAGTGAGGACTTGTACTCAGGTCTCACAAATCCTAGGCTACCGTCTTAATCACTGAACAATCCGTACCTCCCTTTAGGCATCCTGGCCATTCTAAAAGGCAGATTATTATACAATTCCTTTTCAATTAAGAATTGGTTGTGGAATCCTATCTTCCAAAATGCATCTTCAGTGTCTTCTGTGGCCATGTTATTCACTGAACTTCAGCTCTTTCTTCTCAGAGTTGCCTAACCAGTTTTTTTTCCCAACATCCCAATGACTACACGGCTGGACAACTGGACAACAGTCCTAAATTCCTGGTTTGATGGTTGACAAGTGTGCTTAGTAAAATGGAAAATCTGAAATGGGGATGGTATGGAATAGAAGGTCAGAAGGGACCATCACACTCATGTAGTCTGACCTCCTGCACATTCCAGACCATAAACCGCACCCACCCTCTCCTGTTACAGACCCATAACCTGTAGCTCAGTTACATGATTTAAAGATGTGTTTGATTTAAATTAAAGATGAACAAATGGGGGTGGGGGGATATTCACACAATTGAATTTTTAAAGAAATTTAAATTTTCGACCTTATCTGTGACATTTTTGTATTTGATCTCCGCAAATATATGAATAGTGAAGCTTTATTTCAATTGTTTCAATACTTACACAAAGCACATTTTTAGTTAAATTTCTAGACTATTTGCTAAGAGTGAATTCCAAATGTTATATAATGAAATAGTGTGAATATTATAAGTCACCCAGTTAGGGAACAGAAACAATACTGTGTGACTTAAACGATGGTGGAACCAGAATGCACAATGGTAACAGGTCTTCTACACTTTGCTACAGTGTGACTTTCTGCAATTTGTTTCTCCTCTTGGTCTTTGTCTACAGAGCTGGGTGGGAAATGATTTTCCTATTGCACAAGAGTCTTTCTAATTTTTTTAATTTGTTTTCCCATTTCAAACTAGGATAATTTTTTTTATTATTCGTTTGCAAAAAATTGAGATTGGAGTGGATTAATTAAAAGGTTTCATTTAATTTCAATCTTTTTTTCACCTTTCTTTAGTATAAATGAACTAGCATTTTGAAACAAGAGGTTTTAAACCAGGAAATGAACCTTCTCATTTGAGAAAATGTCAGAAGAGGATGTTCTGACAGCTTTGAAACTCTTTCTTTCAAAAAAAAAATTTGTATCTGGATATTTGTTGAAACCAACACTTTCTTCTAAATAGTTTTGGTTTTGAGAACTCAATCAAATGAAAGTAGCTTCAGTAAATAGAATCCTCCCCTTCCCCCCACTGCTGTACCTTCAAGAAAAATTAGCAGTCATGTTGTTGAAGAGTGTTTTGGAGTCAGAGGTCAACATGTCTGTGGAAAGAATAGAACACAAGCACAATAAGTGCCATTTGGCTCTGGGCCTGCCTCCATAGCTCAGGGGGTTAGAGGAACACTCCCAGCATGAAGAGATCACCAGTACAAATCTCACAGGTGCCTCGGTAGCAGTCTCAGAATCTCCTCACTGGATTTGCAATCACCCCAAAATTGGGGCTTATTCTTATGCTGGTGAAACTCCATTGACTTAAGTAGAATTACTTCTGACTTTCCACCAACACATGAGATTGAAATCCAGCCCACTGCTTCAAGAGGAAAGTATCCAGAATTGCAGGGGCAATAAAATGGGACTCTTCCGTGGCTCTGTACTATATTGTGGCATAATCACTGTATAGTTGGGGATAATGTCTAACTTTGCATCTCCACAACTGTTTCTTGGATAAAACCAAATTAATATTATTCAGGAAAGGTTGCTCATGTCTGCTTACTTGCCGTCAAACAACTGATATGATCAGTTATCTTTACTTTCCATCACAAACAGTGAAGGAAATGCTTCCTGTTTGTTTTTTCATTTAATTATATTTATTAACAGATACATTTTTATAACCAATTTTAACTTAACTAGAGATACCTAGTGTATACACAATTATAAATTGGCCCATGTAAATCCCTAAAGCTGTATTGATAAGACCTGCTACCATTTGCTTTCTTTAACTTTTTGGTATTTAACACACATTGTGGTTGGTACTCTTTTTTTCTTTCTTCTTTCCCACTCCCCCCCCCCCCCCCCCCCAATCTTCTGCCTTGTCAGTTGGTAGTATCAATTAAAATCTTTCATTATCTCATGTTTAGGTCCAAACTTCTGGGTTTTTTAACCTTTAAATGCATAACCTATTTATTAGTTATCCTATCAAAATTATGCTATATTAAGCTTTTTTTCCCCCTTCCACTATAGTTCTTATCTTAATTTTGAGTTCAGTTATGGCTCTTGTTGAATGGGGTTTCTCCCTTCCTTAATTTTCAAAAAAAGTTCTCAAATTATCAGTCTTGGCGATCGGTGATGAACCTCTTCCAGCAAATCCCCCAAAATTCCACCAGACCTCTAAGTAGTTATCTATTTTTCCTTCATGCCTGTAGAATTCTGATTTGATGCTTTTTCTGCTACCAGAACTGTCCACACATTTTGATACCAGTCAATAATTTTAGGGGAGTCACTCCTTTTCCGCCACCTTGCTATGGTAATTCTAGCAGCAAGTAGGAGAGGAATGACCAGTTCTTTAAGGCTTTTATAAGACCGAGTTTTCATGATGATTTAATAAAAATACTAAGTGATTATCTGACAGCTGACACCCAGTTATTTCCCTTGTAGAATGTCCGACAGCTGTTCAAAATGTCTTTGCTTTTGAGCATATCCACCGTATATGGATAAATCTTCCCATTTCATTACATTCTCTTCTAAATGTGCTCAATTGATTTAATTTTAGATGAGTTAGCTACCATTCATAAATTTATGTAATTTTCTTTCATTATTAAGGTGTGGGGGACCATTACTCTATATGTCCTCCCATTCCTCATTTTCTGGTGTCTCTACCTATGTCAACTTTCCATGAACATAGTTATTTCCTGTAAGTAACAGCTAGATCTTTTTGAACAGAGTGGAAAGAAAGCCTTCATGTTTCATGGATGTAGGTTTTTTGTTTGTTTTCCAAATTCCATCAATTTTCTGCTTAGGTTTCCCTTTTTGTATTGGTGAGTTAAAAAGTCTTAATTGTAAGTATTAATATACTGCAATTTTGGTGTCTTTTCATCCAGTTAAATAACTTTGTCTCTTCACAACTGGACAAATATTGATGTACCTTCAATGTCAAAACTTCCCAGGCTTTTAGTGGGGTGAAATTCTACATTATCGATATGAGCATTAGAAATGATGTGTACGGGCTTAGCTTTCCAAATAAATTATCCCAAGTTTCTATTGTTGCTTTCATAAAAGGGTGGTTATATATTGATTTGTGGCTTATGCTTTCTTTATCCAAGGGGTTATGTGGAGTTTGATTGCACAGCAATAAACTTGTTCTGCCTCTACAAAGCCCTTCATGTTATCCTGTACATCAAGTTTCAGAACTGACTAGCTTGGTAATAGTGCTTTAATGTTTGGCAAACCCATGCCTTCCTTTCAGGTCCAGTTCTAAGGTTTCATTACTGGGGTGCAAGTGAGTATATCAGCACATCAGGCTGTTGCTACTTATTAAACAACTTTCCAGGAATTCAAGAGCTATTTAGATCCCTGGAAAATCTTGGCTTTTAAGAGTTTAAAAAGGTAAAATTTGGCTACTGTGTCAGTATTTTGCTATGATTTATAATTTATATAAAGAGTAAAGACTCTCCCATCTGCTGATGTTTTAAGTATAATTTTACCTGTCTGACTTGCAAAAAATAAAATCTAACATGAAAATAGAATTAAATGAAATACTGACAGTCTGGTAATACTTCTTTCTATGATATCTATCCTACTCAAAGGCAAGGGAGATAGTTTATACATTGCACCTAATCTGTCACTTTTTTCTGCTGATAACACCAAATGCCAAAGCAAGGTTTAAAGTGTGATGACATGATATGTTAAATTATATTATGCTTACTCTGAAGACCTCCAAGTGGAATCTTCTGCATAGCAAACAAAACAGTATTTTAATTTTCAGACAATGCTATGGAAAAACTTGAAACAATAAAAACCTCTACCAAGAACTACTCAGCAATTAGGAAGACACACATTCACAAAATAAGTCAATCAGTAAAACAGCATCCATCAGAAACAACTCTGGATTGACAAAACAAAAAGTTCCATACGGTTTTCATTTTTCAACTGGCATCACCACAGAGACATGATGGTTCTAAAAACTACAAGGAAGCAGTATTTAAAGCTAAGCTCCTTCTAATACAATATGATAAAAAGAAGTGAAGTGACTGGTTGGCTTCTTAGTTACCCTGTGCTTTTAAAATATTTTTGAAATCCTGACAGATGACGGTAGCTGCTGAAATTACATGTCTATGGAAACAAAATACTGAATTAGATCATTTTGAAACCACTGCAGGTTACTAGCTACATAAAACTGATGAGTTAAACCAGAAATCAGCCCCTGGCCTGGAATGACCTTAATCTTAAATTAAAATGTATATAAAGTTCTCCCTGTATGCGGGTAGAATCACTACTACACCATTGTTCTTGCCTTTGTGGCTGCAAAAGTACCTATCAATTTTGTGAAGTTCAACTGCTTTCCAGCTTAACTTTAAATAGAAATTAGGGCTAAAGCACTCAATCTTTCCTGTGACATTTGACACCAGAAGTCTGTATGAGCTTTAACTTGGAGAGCTTATTCAGCTGAAGCTACAGTAAGAGGCATGCAATTAAATATGTGCAATATGCTATGTAAGCATTGGGGAACACCAAGTTGTGACATTACCCAGGGTACAAGCATTGAACAAGCATGTCCCCTCAGTTCTCCAAACTGGGGTGCCTTTTGCACTGCTTTGCAATGAGAGCAACTCCTGGTCTGCTCTTATATAGCCTCCAGCATGTAAATTATTCACAGCTATCCTGTATGAGTGCTATGGCAGAGCAACACCACCATATTCCCAGTCCCAAACTTTCCCCCATAAATGTGCATCTTGTACTGCACAGCCCTCTCCTGGACACCATAAGCTCATATAAAGTCTGTCATTATATTAATAGAGAATGATACATGTGAATCCTCTTATCCCAAGGGAAGTTTCCCAAACACTTCAATCCAACACAGTGGTTTAGATAAAACAAGTTTAAGTAGCTACAAATAATGAGGCATAAAAGTCATAATTGGTTACACGAAACTAAAAAGTAAAACGCAACTAATACCTAACTTAACCAGTTAAGTGAATTTAAAGCAGAAGTCTCTCACCACACACTTACTTCAGCAGTCTTACTGGCTGAATTACTTTCAGACAGGATCCCTCCCTTAGTCCAAAGCTGTTTGTTTGTTTGTTTGTTTTTTCATCACGTGTTGTGGCTGCCATGAGTAGGGAGAAAAGGCATCAGATGCCCATTCTTATACTTTTTCGTCTTCTTTGAGAATCATCCCCAGTTAAGGTTAAGGAGACATAAAGTCTGTGTGGATGGGAATCCCCACCTTTGTCAGGATGTAGATTTTGCCTACATTCTCTTTCCTGCCAAAGAATGGCCACTTAGCCAGACGATAGTCCGTTTGATTTAGTTGACACCTGGCCTAGGCGTCGGCTAACCATTTGTCTTTAGGGACCTAGTGTATGACTCTTCCCCAGACTCAGAACCTGTCTTTATTATCATACAGTATAATCCCATAACTTTTTATACAACATTGCCACACATATTTTACCAGGACAATGATGATGATAGGTATTCTTGAAAGCCTCATAATTTACTGAACAAGGCATACTTTGTATGACATGGATCACTTGTAAAAGGGGTGAATATAGGGCTGCAGACTGTCATACAAGGGCAGTTTGTTCTTTCTGGAAAAGTTCAGGATCTCATGAGTTTTTACTTTATCAGTGTTCAAAATATGTTTTAATGTCACAGGTTCACCCAGTAGGTCAGCTGGTAAGTCTGCTTCAATTCTTTACATGCCTTTTCTAGAGTTGTCCTCATCCAGTTTGGAAAATAGAGCCACACATAGTTACAAATACCTTAAAATCTCCTGTAAATGTCTGTAATGACAATTAGAGAGCTCTTCTCAGGTCTGGAGAAAAGCTCTGTTTAGGGTCAAAAGTTTGTCTCTTTCGCCAACAGAAGTTAGTCCAATAAAATATATTACCTAACGCACCTTGTCTCTCTATCTTCAGATCAACACGGCCACAACACCACAGTGATAACAATGTCCAGAAGTGAATTTAAAAAATCAATCCTGAATTTGTCTTTTGTATCCATTTCACTGACAGCTGCTCTAACTTCAAATAAGCTCTTCTTCTGTCTCCTTGAGTGAATAAACTGGAAATACTGGCTCTATATCCAACTCATGATCCATTTCTCAAATTCTACATCGAAACTGGCTGACCACAATCCTGGAGGGTTGCTGATGCTGAAGTTTCTTTTTGTAGACTCAAAGGCCAGAAGGGATGATTGTGATCTAGTCTGATATCCTGTATAACGCAGGCCAAAGAACTTCCCCAAAATATTTCCTAGAACAGATCTTTAAGAAAAATATATTCAATCTAAAGTCTGCATGCCATGCTAAGAGCCATATAATTTCTTTGAAACTGATTTTTGATTATGCTGATTTCTTTCAGCATCTTGTACCATTCTGTGAGGGCTACTATGAAAGGCTAAGTAGACCGTTTCTCCTGCAATGATTTTGCCTGTGAGCAAACCATGCTTTCAGAAATTGGGTCATGTAGCTCCTAGAATGCCTCACAAATCTGGAGGAGCTGTTCATCAACAGCTCCTACAGCCTATATGCGTGCCTCCCATCTAGTTTCAGACAGAGGTTTCAGGGAAATAACCACATACATTTAAAAACTACCTTTTAATAGAGCCACCATATACCATCTTTGCAGTACACCAAACAAAATTTTTGGACTTCTGAGAAGAAGCAGCAGCATCAGAAATCAGCCAGTTCAACTGTGACTACAAGACACATACATGGAGTTAACTTTCTTGATTTGTGCCTGCAAACTCTTGTACTTGCCCCTCATGTTTGAGCCATTGTCATAACTTTGGGCTCTTCAGTCTTAATCCCACGTCTTCTAGCTACTTCAAAACAGTTTAATCAAGTTCAGTTCTAGTACCAGCTTTGATATTCAATAATGTAAGAAAAGATTATTTATTAGCCACAGCCTGATTCTTCATCCATTTTTGCATTCCAAAGAATTAGAGACATTTGTCCCATATGAAAACAATCTGGTGTACAGTGGAGCAATACTGCATAATATTTTGCAGTTTTCACTTCCACCAGAATTTGCTGTTTAATTTTTTGATGCAAAAATTTAATGAACTAATTCTGGGTGTCCTTTACTAATAGAATGCACATTTCACCTGCCTTTACTTTATCCAAATCAGCTGCCAGAACAGGATCATACTTTTGACAATAACTCAGTCACTCCCAGGAAGTTTCCATTCCATATGTCTCCCAAGTATTCAACATCTGCTCTAAATGGCAGATTTTTTTCTCCCAAAGAAATAGTGTGACATGTTGAAGTTGCTGCAGTATTAAATGCCAGTGGTGTTTCTCTTCAATTTCCTGCTACAGCTTTTCATCAGTAGTCACACAATTCTTGATGGTTGTGCAGTACTCTCCAGACTTAGGGCTTGTCTACACTTCCACTTTTGTTAGTATAACTTATGTCACTCGGGGGTGTCATTGAACGACATAAGTTACACCGACAGAAGTACCCGTATGGACAGCGCGATGTCAATGGGAGAGCTTCTCCCACCGACATAGCTACTGCCACTCGTGGAGGTGGTTTTCTTAAGAGCTGTCTCCTGTCGGCATACAATGGCTACACGAGCAATCTTACAGCGGTGCAGCTGCATCAGTACAGCTATGCCACTGTAAGCTCACTAGTGTAGTCAAGCCCTTAGTAATAGTTCATATGACCCTCTGTTGTCTCGTGCTCCCTTAGTTTAGGTTCCAACTTCTTCCAGTCTGACACACCATTTATGAAAGCTGCTTCAGGATGTTTAGATGTCTTGAGAGGTGCTCTGGCAAACATTGCATGGAAAATAGAAAACTCTGCCCTTTGCACAGGAACATAGCTTTGACTGACAGCTTCTATATCTGGTAGTACTCTTTTATGGTGTTTAGCAGTGAAACGTCTGCCATTCCTCTGTGGAAAATTAAAACTTTCAGATGTCACTTAAATAGGACGTCTCTGAAGATAACAAATTGAGTCTGAAAATTCAAGAGGACATGGCCATGCTGCTGGATCTTGCCCTAGTCTTGTCTTGTGATGAGCTGTTGCTTGGGACTTTTTCCTGGATATTAGCTAAGGAGGCTGACCTGACAGATTATCATAATCTTCATGACAAATAGGAACAGATGGCTCACTTAAATTGTCCGAGCTACCTCTCCCAGCTTTAGAAGTTGCAGACGGGTTCCTCTCATGTTCAGTAAGGTTCTCATCTGAAATTTTAGTCAAACAGACATTGTGGACATAGATGCACTGGGCCCTAAATGATCTTTTTCCTTCTTGTCCCCAGGACCAAAATGCCACTCAGCTAGACTGGCCTGCTGATGTTGCATAGTATCAATGCTGGTAAGCTGGTGTTTTTGCTTTAAAGCCTCTGACAGATATTTTTCATTTTTCTTTTTATGGTAGCATGGTTGAACTTAACCATATTAACAGTGAAAGAATGCTACCCAACCCTTACTAATATGATGCCTGCCTGCATTTTAGCATAAACAAGATGGCACTGGTAGGATACTACCCAGCAACACTGCAGGGATTGGTCTACCAAAAAACAACAGATGGATGTCTTTTAATACTTTAAATAGTAATCATAAAATGGCTTAAATCATAGCAAGGTGATTGGTGAAGAGAGATTACATGGACAGTGCCTCTATATTTTCAAAGTGAAACAAACAAATGCATACCTTTAAATTATAAATGGAGAACCAGCTGCAAGTACATGGTCCTGCAAATCTTCTCTGTCTGATTGCAACAGTTGAATTTGAGTAGTTTACCAAGATACTTCGTGCTGGACCACTGAATGCACATGACAGCTCTGATGCAACATCCATGGTAACTACTGACCTCTTGGATTCTAATCTAGACACATTTGGTTTTCCTGTTTGAGGTGATTAGCATATTTAAACATGACAATGTATTTAAAATGAACAGCCTTGTCAGCTACAAATGTTATTCAGAAGACAGACAGGAATATATAGTCCCATCATTGTCATTTCCGCTGCTTAACAGTGGGTAACTTTGTACGTATTTTGACCTTTGACAATAATTTCTGGGAAGATTTTTTTTGGGAGAAGGGGGCAAATGTCCCCAGTGCCCCACCTCTAGCACCTGGCCTGCTCCCTTTTGCCATGGCCTTTGTAAAGTGATTGCTTAACCCTGGGCTTCTTATTTTCCCCAAATGAAATTGTTTATCATAGATCGTCATTGATCTAAGAGACATTTAGGAACTAAAAGCAGGTTTGTTTGGAAAGTGAAATTAATTTAGGGTAGGATATTCATTTAATTTCCACAATTCTGCCTAACCATGATATTTCATATTTTGAACAAATTTTCAGATCTGTTTTTATTGATAATTAATGTGTATAATTAATATTATATAACTCTTGCCATCTTTTTGAAATGTGTATTTTCAGATGTCTTAATGAAGTAATTGCCCATTTGTATTTGTATTTTATATCTTTCATTAGATCAGAGCCCACACCTATGCCCAGGAGCTCTGACTTGTAGTAATTTATTTTAAATCCTGACACTATGATAAATTTTAAGACTTCTCTTGCAAGTCTCAGTGCATGAGTTGGACTCATAACAAATTCCATGACATCGTCTGCCTATGAAGCTAATTTGTTGTCCCTGTTTCCTACAGTAAATTTATGAGGATTATTTCTGATCAAATGGATGACTGTCTCCATAACCATGGCTAAAAGAAGTGATGATAGATATACTTGGTATATGCCTCTAAAAAGGGGAAAAAATTCTGATATTCCATTTACTCTTAAAGTGATGAAAATTCTAATTTCCATCTGACAGGCAGTAGAACCTATGGCCAGCACTTCTTGCTACACTATGGGGTTAGGTCGAATTTAGCCACGTTAGGTTGATTTTATAATGAATGCGTCTACACAAGCAACCCCGTTCTGTCGACCTAAAGGGCTCTTAAAATTGACTTCTGTACTCCTCCCTGGCGAGGGGAGTAGTGCTAAAATTGATCTTGCTGAGTCAAATTGGGGGTAGTGCAGATGCAAATCAACGTTATTGGCCTCTGGGAGCTATCCCAGAGAGCTCCAATGTGACCGCTCTGGGCAGTACTTTCAACTCCGATGCACTAGCCAGGTACACAGTACCACTACCTTGAATGATGTACATTTTCATCTCACCACAGCTGCAGGCAACAGGAAAAGCCCTGGGAACTTTTGAATTTCATTTCCTGTTTGGCCAGCGTGGCAAGCTCAGCAGCACAGGTGACCATGCAGTCCCCTCAGAATCGCAAACGAGCTCCAGCATGGAGTGAATGAGAGACACTGGATCTGATCGCTATATGGGGAGAAGCATCTGTTCAGGCAGAACTCTGATCAAAAAGAAAAAATATGAATATATATATATATGTATATGCCAAAATCTCACAGGGTATGATGGACAGAGACTACAACAAGGACACACAGCAGTGCCGCATGAAAGTCAAGGAGCTCAGGTAAGCCTACCAAAAGACAAAGGAGGCAAATGGTTGCTCCGGGTCAGAGCCACATACATGCCACTTCTATGATCAGCTGTATGGCATTCTTGGGGGGGGACCCTACCACTACCCCACCACTGTCCGTGGACACCTGCAAGGGGGGAGTCTCACACAACAGAGAGGAGGATTTTGTGGATAAAGAAGAGGAGGAGGAGAATGCACAACAGGCAAGCGGTGAATCTGTTCTACCCAGCAGCCAGGACCTTTTCTTCACCCTGGAGCCAATACCCTCCCAAGGCCGGATCCCCGACCCTGAAGGCAGAGAAGCCACCTCTGGTGAGTGCACATTTGTAACTACAGTACAGGGTTTAAAAGCAATAGTGTTTAATGTTTGATTTTCCCTGAAGAACTGGGATGCATTCGCGGCCAGTACAGCTACTGGAAAAGTCTGTTAACGTGTCTGGGGATGGAGCGGGAATCCTCCAGGGACATCTCTATGAAGCTCTCCTGGAGGTACTCTGAAAGCCTTTGCAGAAGGTTTCTGGGGAGGGCTGCCTTATTTTGTCCTCCATGGTAGGACCCTTTACCACGCCAAGCCAGTAGCAAGTAGTCTGGAATCATTGCAGCACAAAGCACGGCAGCGAATGGTCCTGGGTTTTGGTCGCATTCAAGCAACATTCGGTCTTTATCTTTCTGTGTTAGTCTCAGGAGAGTGATATCATTCATGGTCACCTGGTTGAAATAGGGGAATTTTTGTAAGGGAACTGGAAAAGGACCCCATTCATGCTGGGCTGTTTGCGCTTGGCTAAAAGGGATCATCCCATAGCCACACGGCAGGGGAGGGGTGATGGGATCATCCCAGATAGCCATGTGGAGGGGTGAGGGGAGGTGTGTGCTTGCTATGGGAAAAGAGGACGCTGCAGTTTGAAACCATTCCCACTTGTTATGAAGGCATTAGAAGCCAAACCTGCGTACCCTTTGGCTTACCATGGCTGCCGGGAAACTGAATTCTGTTGCCGAGCCATGTGTGATGTGTCACCATGCTGGCAGGCGCTCAATATAAAAGGCAAAATGCGACCTTGTACCTAAAGCACATGTGCTGTCTGCTGTGAATTGCTGGATTCACTGTGAAAGAGTCTCCCTTTTGTTCTCAGAAATCTATCATCTTAAATTTTACTCTCCCTTTTTATCCCCCCTGCAAATGTTTCTATGCTACCCCTATCATCTCCATCCCTGAGGTTATCGTAGATTAGAAGGCGAAAAAAACGCACTCGTGGTGACATGTTTTCTTAGCTCATGCAGTCCTCCTGCACTGATAGGGCACAGCTGAATGCATGGAGGCATTCAGTAGCAGAGTTCAGGAAAGCATTAAGTGAGCATGATGAGAAGAGGCAGGATGCAATGCTGAGGCTAATGGGGGAGCACATGGACATGCTCAGGCATCTGGTGGAGCTGCAGGAAAGCCAACAAGAACACAGACCGCCACTGCATCCACTGTACAACTGCCTGCCATCCTCCCCAAGTTCCATATCACCATCACCCAGATGCCCAAGAACGCCAGGGGGCGGAGGCTCTGGGCACCCAGCCACTCCAGGGGATGGCCCAAGCAACAGAAGGCTGTCATTCAAACAGTTTTGATTTGTAGTGTGGCTACAATAAGCAATGTGCCCTTGTCCTTCCCTCCTTCCCAACCCCACCCAGGCTACCTTATCAGTTATCTCCTTTTTTTTAAAATTAATTAATAAAGAATGCATGGTTTCAAAACAATAGTGAATTTATTTCCTTTGTCAGCTGTGATCGAAGGGGGAGGGTGGTTGACTTACAGGGAATTAAAATCAACAAAGTGGGTTGGTTTGCATCAACTGTCACACCGTAGCCTGGCCAGTCATGAAACTGGTTTTCAAAGACTCGCCTACCTGTGCTCTTCTAATCTCCCTAATGTCTGGCTGTTCAAAATTTGCAGCCGGGCGATTTGCCTCAACCTCCCACCCTGCCATAAATGTCTGCTCCATAATATCTGAGAGAGTAAAGGGGAGACAGCAAGCAGTAATAACAATGGGAATATTGGTTGTGCTGAGGTCTAACCTAGTCAGCAAACAGAGCCAGTGCGCTTTTAAACGTCCAAACGCACATCCTACCACCATTCTGCACTTGCTCAGCCTATAGTTGAACTGCTCCTTACTACTGTCCAGGCTGCCTGTGTACGGCTTCATGAGCCATGGGAGCAAGGGGTAGGCTGGGTCTCCAAGGATAATTATTGGCATTTCAACATTCCCAACAGTAATTTTCTGGTCTGGAAAGTAAGTCCCTTCTTGCAGCTGCTCAAACAGCTGGAGTTCCTAAAGACGTGAGCGTCATGCACCTTTCCCGGCCATCCCACGCTGATGTCGGTGAAACGTCCCTTGTGATCCACCAGTGCTTGCAGCACCATTGAGAAGTACCCCTTGCAGTTTATGTACTGGTTGGCAAGGTGGTCCGATGCCAAGATAGGGATATGCGTTCCGTCTATCGCCCCCACCACAGTTAGGGAAACCCATTGCAGCAAAGCCATCCACTATGACCTGCACATTTCCCAGAGTCACTACCCTTGATAGCAGAATATCAGTGATTGCATTGGCTACTTGAATCACAACAGTCCCCACAGTAGATTTGCCCACTCCAAATTGATTCCCGACTGACCAGTAGCAGTCAGGCGTTGCAAGCTTCCACAGGGCTGTCACCACTCGCTTCTCAACTGTCAGGGCAGCGCTCATTTTGGTATTCCTGCGCTTCAGGGCAGGGGAAAGCAACTCACAGAGTTCCAGGAAAGTGGTCTTACGCATGTGAAAGTTTCGCATCCACTGGGAATGATCCCAGACCCACAAAACTATGCAGTCCCACCAGTCTGTGCTTGTTTGCCAGGCTCAGAATTGGCATTCCACTGTATCAACCAGCCCCACTGCTGCCATGATGTCCCAATTGCCATAGCCCGTGCTTTCAGGAACGTCTGTGTCTGTGTCCATGTCCTCCTCACAATCGTCCTCATGCTGCCATCTCTTAGCCAGGTTCCGCACATACTGCAGTATAGTGCGCAAGGTGTTTACAATGCTCACAACAGCAGCGGTGAGCTGAGCCGGCTCCATGCTTGCCGTGGTATGGCATCTGCATGGGTAACCCCGGAAAAAAGGCGTGAAATGATTGTCTGCAGTTGCTTTCACGGAGGGAGGAAGGGAGGGGAGACTGATGACATGTACCCAAAACCACCCGCGACAATGTTTTTGCCCCATCAGGCATTGGGAGCTTAACCCAGAATTCCAATGGGCAGTGGAAACTGTGGGATAGCTTCCCACAGTACACCGCTCTGTGAGTCGATGCTAGCCATGGTAGTCTGCCGACTTAATGCGCTTAGTGGGGATATACACAATCGACTGTATAAAATTGATTTCTAAAAATTGACTTCTCTAAAATCGACCTAATTTTGTAGTGTAGACATACCCTTAGTTATCACTAACCTTGTAGCTATGTTTGGAGTGGGGGGGGGTTGTTTATCCACCTTCTCCTGTTTTTAAAGCATTTATTTTAGTCAAGTAAAAAGAAAAGAAAGAAGTGATGGAAGGAAGGTTATTCTACAAATATAACTTTATCCATGGTAATTAAATCAAATACAATTCCAACCACTACAGTACAGCAAAGAAATCACTATGATAAACCCATAATGTAAATACTTGCTGCCTATGGAAAAGTATTGTGAAGCTGTCATTGTTGGTCAGCTGTTGTGATGAGCAAATTGATGAGGATTAGATAAGCAATGTAGTGTCATAAGCAAAAAAGTTCAGACAGTCCAGTCTCCTCCAAATGGACATATTATGAGTACCTTAGTGAAGGAAGAATTGACCTTGTAATTGTAATCCCTTTCTGGGATTGGTGACATTGCTATAGCCCCTAGACATTTCTATAAGCAAATCCTTCAAGAGACAACTGGCACAGCAGTGTGTCCAGAGAAAGCTCAAGCTTTTGTTGACAGGGCAATTGATGTCAGTTTCTGGGACTGATTTGGGAAGCATCATGTCAAATGCTTGTGATCATATTTTCAAATACTGTATCCTTCACAATACATTTATAGAATTACAACCCTTTCCAATTTTGACATCAGCTGTGGGATTGGACCCAAGACGGCTGGATCTAAAAGCAATGCCCCTATTGCTGGAGCTAAAGAATCCAGCAGTACTATTATATCAAGGGCTGTAACAGAGACTGTCACAAAACTTTATGTGCTCCTGCTACTACAGTGGGACAGACAGACACACTGCAAGCATGGGTTACACCAGAATCTACTGATTTTAAACAGGCAGAACATACATATTGTATTGAAACAGTCTTGAAATACTTGAGAATCTAGCACAACATTAAGGCATGTAATTAGGACTGTTATAGCTTGTTTTAAGTAGGATCACAGATAACTTACAAACAGTAATATAACCCTCATGCTACCTTTTTTAGGTAGGGAAGTATTACCCTCATTTTAAAGAAGGGTAAAGTGAAACAGAAAATGAAGTGATTTGCCTGAGGTTATACAGCCAGGAAGAGATCACAGAGATAAGAAAAGAATGGCCATACTGGGTCAGACCAGTGGTCCATCTAGCCCAGTATTCTGTTTTCTGACTGTGGCCAATGCCAGGTGCTTCAAAGGGAATGAACAAAACAGGCAATCAGGGTGATCTATCCCCTGCCATCCACTCCCATTTTCTGGTAGTCAGCGGCTAGGGACACCCAGACCATGGGGTTGCATCCCTGATCATCTTGGCTAATTACTATTGATGGATCAATCCTCCATGAACTTACCTAATTTTTATGTGAATCCTGTTACAGTTCTAGCCTTCACAACATCCCCTGGCAAAGAGTTCCACAACTTGACTGTATGTTGTGTGAAGATGTCCTTTGGTTTGTTTTAAACCTGCTGCCTATTAATTTCATTGGGTGACTCTTGGTTCTTGTGTTATGTGAAGGAGTAAAAAACACTTCCTTATTCACCTTCTCCACACCATTCATGATTTTATAGACCTCTGTCATATCTCCCTTTAGTCATCTCCTTTCCAAGATGAATAGTCCATCTTTTAATCTCTCCTCATTTGGAAGCTGTTCCATATCCTTAATCATTTTTGTTGCCCTTTTCTGTACCTTTTCCAATTCTCCTATATCTTTTTTTGAAATGGGGCAACCAGAACTGCACACAGTATTCAAGGATTTATATTGTGCCATTATGATATTTACTGTTTTATTATCTATACCTTTCCTAATGCCTACTAACATTCTGTTAGATTTTTTGACTGCCACTGTATATTGAGCGGATGTTTCCAGAGCACTAACCATGATGACTCCAAGATCTCTTTCTTGGATGGTAACAGCTAATTTAGACCCATGATTTTATACATACAGTTGAGATTGTTTTCCAATGTGCATTAGTTTGCATTTATCAACATTGAATTTCATCTACCATTTTGTTGCCCGTTCACCCAAGTTTTGTGAGATCTCTTTGTAACTCTTTGCAGACTACTTTGGATTTAACTATCTTTAGAAATTTTGTATCTGCAAATTTTGCCACCTCACTGTTTACCCCTTTTTCCAGATCATTTGTGAACATGTTAAACAGTGCTGGTCCCAGTATAGATCTCTGGAGGATCTGAAAACTATAATTTATTCCTACCCTGTCTTTTAATCAGGTACTGATCCATAAGGGCATCTTCCCTACTATCCCATGACTTTGTGCTTTGCTTCAGAGCCTTTGGCGCAGGACCTTGTCAAATGCTTTGTGAAAGTCCAAGTATACTGTATCAACTGCATCAGCCTTGTCCACATGTTTGTTGACACCCCTCCCCCCACTTAAAGCATTCTAATAGATTCAGGAGGCATGATTTACCTTACAAATGCAGTGTTGACTTTTCCCCAACAAATCATTTTCATCTATGTATCTGATAATTCTGTTCTTTACTATAGTTTCAGCCAGTTTTCCCAGTACTAAAGTTAGGCTTACTGGCCTAATCCTGTAATTGCCAGGATCACCTCTGGAGCCTTTTTAAAAAATTAGCATCACATTAGTTATCCCCCAGTCATCTGGTACAAAAGCTGATTTAAATGATAGTTCACATACCACAGTTAGTAGTTGTGCAATTTCATATCTGAGTACCTTCAAAAGTCTTGGATGAATATCATCTGGCCTTGGTGACTTAGTACTGTTTGTTTATTCAATTTGTTCCAAAACCTCCTTTAATGAAACCTCAATCTGGGACACTGCCTCAGGTTTGTCACTTAAAAAGAATGGCTCAGGTTTGGGAATCCCCTTCACATCCTCTGCAGTGAAGACTGATACAAAGAATTAATTTAGCTTCTCTGTAATGTTCTTATCGTCCTTGAGTGCTCCTTTAGCACCTGGATTATCCAGTGGCCCCATTGGTAGGCTTCCTGCTTCTGAAGTACTTAAAAAAATTTGTGAGTTTTTGAGTCTTTGGCTAGTTGCTGTTCAAGTTCTTGTTTGGCCTGCCTAATTATACTTTTACATGTGACTTGCCAGAGTTTATGCTCCTTTCTATTTTCCTCAGTAGGATTTAACTTCCAAATTTCAAAAGGATGTCTTTTTGCCTCTCACCACTTCTTTTACTTTTTTCTCTTCTTACTATGTTTTTTAATTTGGGGTATACATTTAATTTGGGCCTCTGTTATGGTGTTTTCAAACACCATAATTCCTTGCTCTGAACAGTAGGCTCTGGAGATGTTTGCGTCACAAAATAATGACACAAACGTCATAGTGCCCTGGAGGACAAATTCATAACATCACAATTCTGCACAAGACACTGTAACTAGTGGTTTTCACTATATGAACTTTCAGAGTAGTTCCATTTTGAGAAAGTAAAGAATTGGAGATCTTTTTAAAGTAAAAAAAACCCAACCAAATATACAAAATGTTATCCAAAGAGATGAATAATAAATATAAACAGTGCAGTAGCTATAACATTTTTTTTTAATAAACGGAAATAACCTGAAGGAGGGAAAAATCTTAGATGGGAACAATAAAATGTTGACTTATATTCCACAGATCATTGTCTTCCACGGTTTAAAAGGAAAACTTCTTTCATGGGTAGTCTGTCCCTCTACTAATAGAACCTGAAAATACAGTGGAAGATTAAAATAAATTATTTTTGTATTGCTTAGTGAAAATTACACCTTTTGTGTAATCATGACATTCCTTATTTATTTACCGCCTTAGTTTACCCAAATATTTAAAATTGCAATCCAGCACTACATATTGATTTCCAATTGATGGTTATCATCTGTGATCTAATAAAATGACAGATGTTCAAAAATCTACCAACAGAGACCTTTATAATACAGGACATGGGTTAAACATATTTGCATGTCATGTCTCAGCCTTTTATGAAGCTGTTGTAAATGATTTAGCTTAGCTTTTAGATTTCAGAGTCATTTCATTTCAATTTGGACTCTCCCTCATATAATTCGAAGGTTTTGTTCAACCAAATGAAGACTACTGACATTTAGCATGTGGAATAACATGTCAAAAATCAGGGAGGCTGAAATTCACGGTTTGTGGATTTAGTAAAGATGTGAAATAAAATCTTTGATGCATGTTAAAATCACAGTAAAATGTAAGTGAAACCTAACTGTAAAATGTAAATGAAGCTTAATTGTTTACCATGCACTTGCAGTTGAAATCCTGCTGTGTAATGCATGGCAGCATCCATTCCGGATATGTTGGGGCTGCAAAGCAAAGTCCAAGTTGGTTTGGTTGTGACAAATACCCTCCTTATTCGTGAACCAGAAAGTGCAGAGCTTTTCAAGTGGGGGGAAAAATACAGCTTTCTGCAGTAGCGAACTCTTAAAAGCATAGTCCCAGAGGGAAAAAAAATTAATTATCCGGAAAGCACAACTACATTACAATCTATATTTTGATTTGCTAAACAGAAAAGATTTCATAAGAAAATTTTACTGAAGTTTAACAGGTAATCAGGTAAATGTATCATCATGGTTTTTTTTATATGGCTTTGTTTCCAGTGTGGGGAAAAACCGACAACTTCTTATCAAGTTAATTAATGCACTAAGTATTCATTAGAATACATTCTACTACAATGAGGTACTATATTCAAAATTCTTGAATTTTGAGTCTTTTGGAATGTCGGAATAAAACTAATTAAGGCAAAAACAACCAAAAAAAGCATTCTCCAAAATAATGACAAGTTGGCCCCAAAATCACATCCATGCATCTTTAAATTGAAACTGTTTTAAACCAACTGCCGGGTAGAGAAGAATCAACATTTTGTTCATTCATTTCTATTCAATGTCACATTTTCTTTTGAAACATGTTTGAATTACCTTTTTTAAGTAATTGTAAATGTACAACAAAAATGCATTTTTAATCTTTAGTATTTGATTCCAGATGTCATAGTATCCTCTTGCAGTGAGGATACCCCTCAAGAAGAGGGGAACCCCATTTATTAGAAGGAGACAGGTAATAATAAGGGGGCTTCAATTAGACATATAGATAGTTGGGTTTGAGAGGACTGGGAGAACTACATGGTGAATTGCCTGCTGAGTGCAAAGGTTGTGCACCTTTTGAGACACATAGTCAGACTTGTTTCAGAGTAGCAGCCATGTTAGTCTGTATTCGCAAAAAGAAAAGGAGTACTTGTGGCACCTTAGAGACTAACCAATTTATTTGAGCATAAGCTTTCGTGAGCTACAGCTCACTTCATCAGATGCATTCAGTGGAAAATACAGTGGGGAGATTTATATACATAGAGAACATGAAACAGTGGGTGTTACCATACACATTGTAACAAGAGAGTGATCACTTAAGGTGAGCTATTACCAGCAGGAGAGCGGGGGCGGGGGGAAACTTTTGTAGTGATAATCAAGGTGGGCCATTTCCAGCAGTTGACAAGAATGTCTGAGGAACAGTGAGGGGTGCAGGGGGGGAATAAACGTGGGGAAATAGTTTTACTTTGTGTAATGACGCATTCACTCCCAGTCTCTATTCAAGCCTAAGTTAATTGTATCCAATTTGCAAATGAATTCCAATTCAGCAGTCTCTCTTTGGAGTCTGTTTTTGAAGTTTTTTTGTTGAAGAATTGCAACTTTTAGGTCTGTAATCGAGTGACCAAAGACATTGAAGTGTTCTCCAACTAGTTTTTGAAAGTTATAATTCTTGACGTCTGATTTGTGTCCATTTATTCTTTTACGTAGAGACTGTCCAGTTTGACCAATGTACATGGCAGAAGGGCATTGCTGGCGCATGATGGCATATATCACATTGGTAGATGTGCAGGTGAACGAGCCTCTGATAGTGTGGCTGATGTGATTAGGTCCTATGATGTTGTCCCCTGAATAGATACGTGGACACAGTTGCAACAGGCTTTGTTGTAAGGATAGGTTCCTGGGTTAGTGGTTCTGTTGTGTGGTGTGTGGTTGCTGGTGAGTATTTGCTTCAGGTTGGGGCGCTGTCTGTAAGCAAGGACTGGCCTGTCTCTATATACAGTGCTGGGGAGGAGCCAGTGGTCATGGTACATGTAGGTACCAATGCAATAGGGAAAGGTAAGAGAGAGGTCCTGCAGGCCAAATTTAGGCTGCTCAGGAAGAGACTAAAGCCCAGGACCTCCAGGGTAGCATTCTCTGAAATGCTTCCAGTTTCACATGAAAGGCCCATTAGACAGGTAGAACAACAGGGTTTCAATACGTGGATGAGCTGATGGTATTGGCAGCAGTGATTTAGATTTTTTAGGAACTGGAGAACCTTTTGGGAAAGGAAGAGCCTACCCAGGAAAGATGGGCTCCTCCTAAGCCAAATGGAACCAGATTGCTGGCATGTAAAATTAAAAAGGTTTGTAAAGGAGTTTTTAAACTATGGGAATGCCCATGGGTGCAGAAGAGCACATGGTTTGGACAGGCATCCCTTTTGGAAGATTTTTTTTTTAAAGGGGGGTACTCAATATCCTAGTGAAGAGGAAAGGATAAAAGATGGTAAAGTACAGGTAGGGACTGAAGACACTCCATCAAATGACGTCACATGAAGGCAAACAATTAAATACTGACAAATGTTATAAGTGCTTGTCTATAAATGCTAGAAGTTTAAATACTAAGATGAATGAACTGGTATTAAATGAGGATATTGATATAATAGGCATCACAAACTTGGTAGAACAATGATACTCAATGGAGCACATTAATACCCAGGTACAATATATATATGAATGACTTAGTAGGTCATGCTGGTGCGGAAAGTGGCACTATATGTGAAAGAAAGCATAGAGTCAAATATAGTAAAAAATCTTAAATGTATCAAACTGTCCCTTACAGTCTCTAGGTGCTTGTATGGGATAGCTGAACTTTCAAAAGAGTCATATACCATTTACCTGTTACAGTCTGGTACTTCCAATAGCAGACACAAAGCAACTATTTGATTTAGGCTGTGTGTACATTTTAAAAAAAATAACTCATCTTGCATTAGCAACACAGCAAGATGCATGCTGGTGCCAATTTCTTTCTCTTAATTTTATATAACTGCTGCCTTATAACCTGTTTGAGTACAATAGATGACTGTCAGGCAAAACAACCCAAACACCTGCCTTTTGGGGTATAAAAGTAACATTGTAAAACACAGCTAGAATCATGGACATGTGGCTGGTTCTTCTGTTGGAAACAAAAGATTTCCAAGTTTCTAGCTCACACCAACACACAATTGTATTTAGCATGGATCTGACTCTAGGATGGATTTTGATCTGTGTGTTTTATTACTGTACTGACTGTATACATGGATTTGGGGAAACATCTGTTTTTTACTTCATGGACTGTAGTAACTGCATTTTTGTGCAACTGCATAAGGTTTCCCTGTATCCTGGAGTTGCGACGGAGGAAGGAAGGTCAGGAGTTGCCCTAAGTGTTTTGCATCATTTATATTATTGTGCTTTGAGGTGTCTCTGCCTAATCAATGGTTCTACTTCTCCATTTGCTGAACCTGAAAAGCATAAACAGACCCATTGATCTGATTAACCACATAAAGGTTAGGACAAGGAACATGTTTCTCTGAGAATATTTTTACCCAGGGGAGGGGTTATTTTATTCTTTAAATGCAGCTTCAGACCCCTCAACCACCCCCCTTGGAAAACTTTTCAAATCTCCTGTCTGGCATGGGGATTAGTACTGAGTACTATCAGCTCAACCAGTAACTGCTTTGTTATGATACATGACATAATGTGATTCATCCCAGGCTGTCTTAAGTGACTCATCATTATAGTGCAAGAAGGATATTGGAACAGGCAAATATTTGCTGAAATGGTACTTAAGTATAAAAACATGCCACATTTCTGTTACCAGATTCACTGATAAGTGGCTGTACTGTACATTTAAACCCCCAACTGGAAAGCTTGATTATATTGTTACTTACAAAATCTTTTTTTAGTTAAATGGAACCGTCATTTAAAACAGATGGGAAAATAACCTCTGAATCTCTTAGGGTCAAATATTAAGAGATGGCAGATAACAAGTTGTGGGTGCTCAGCATGACCTCCAGACCTCAAAATTTTGACCCTTTTTTCTCCCAGTCTCTTACTTATCACTGTTGACCGTGTAATTTAATTCTGGAATTGAGGATTTGGAATGATGAGAGGGAGTGGAATATGTTTGACCTTGAAGGTTAAAGCAGTAGTAAAACTTGACATTAAAGCTTTTCCTTTTCATCCCTGGGGCAAATATGAGGCAAGCTGATGCAGTGTTAAGCCTCTTCACAATGACATCCCATTGACCTAACCCATGACCTAGAAAGACCACTCTTTGTAGGTTGAGAACTAATTTGGTCTCCAAACCGACAAAGTCATGTCAATTTATTTTCCCTTGTAGCTGATTTGATGCCATCAAACTCTTTCACACCATGCTTTAGCATGGACTTCCAGATAATACTAATGCTAAGCTTTGTCCACTGAGTCACCAGGTCACCACTCTTTTGTCTGTGGGCCTTTGTTCCTGTGCCATTCATTTCCAATTTAAGGGTTTTTTTTCCCACTCTTTCCTGTCCCATGATTATCTCAAGGTCCTATATAAAGGACACAAAACTGTAGCCAGTCACATGGGTTTATGTAATTTAATAATCATGCCCAGCACAGTCCCCTTTATCATTTATATCACAGAACAGCTACCTCCTCCTCGTGATTATAATAGTGGTTTTTTTTTCCTATTTGTAGTTTTAGGGTCACTTTTGTTACATTATTAATATGATTCTATCATTTTTCTATTTATCATGACTTATTATACCACAGCCAAGCATTTAGACATGGGTAAAATGGGAGACTTAATTTCACTCAAAGGTATTCTCATTATGATTTTTATTTATTTGTAATTGTCTATTGTGTTCTAAAATTTTAAAGCTCTATCTTGTATCTTGTGCCTTTTAATTAAGTGTTCTTCTCTTTCTTTTTCCACTTGAGCATTTCGTGTGATTAAACATTGTTTGATACAGAGTACACAACTTGCATAAAGGCTAAAAAATCCTTTAAGGCAGCCTGAATTTTGATTGTTTTTAAAAATAGGTACTTTTGTGGAATGATACATACAAATGATATTTGTAACTTAATAGTCCAAACTTCTTCAAAGCTTCTGGAACCACTAGCAAAACAAGATAAGACAAACAAAGGAAAAGTTGGATGGAATTTTCCTGTTTTAAAATTTTAAAACTGATTTTTTTAAAAAAAATCATTAGGTCAGTTGACCTTACACTCAAAATTAAGTCACGTGAAACCTGGGCAATACAATGGAGTACAAAGTCATGGCAGAGCTCAGAGAAATGACACAGCAGAAAAGTGGCACAGAACAAGTACAGAACAAATAGAGGTTTTCTTAACCTCGGAAACATAACTAAATAGTGACCTCTGTTCTGTGTTTACCAACTGGTAGCATCAATAGATATCTACCAAATGTGGCTGGTAGCTCCGTTTACAGCAATGCTAACTATTGCTTAAATCACTGTGCTATTGTCTCCATGAAAGAGAATCTATAAGTAGCTGCAGGGTAACAAGAGAAAACTGAGCACCAAACAGCATGGACTTAAAAAGAACAGATCCGGCCCAGAAAACAGCTTGCTTTTCACAATCTAATTGCAAAACGAGTGGATGAACGGAATGTGGTACAGTGATGCAAGGGCTCTGGATTTCAGTAGTGTATTCAGTGTTCAGTAGTGTTATTCAGTGATAACACTGAATAATTATATGTATGAATGTGCTTATATTAACTTTCAGAAAAACTTCCTAACTGTAAGAACAGGACAATGGAACAGACTGCCTAGGGAAGTTGTGGAAGCTCCTTCACTGGAGGCTTTCAAAAGGAGGTTGGATAGCCATCTGTCCTGGAGATTTAGACACAACAAATCCTGCATCTTGGCAGGGGGTTAGACTAGATGACCCTCGAGGTTCCTTCTAACCCTATGTTTCTATGATGTTTGCTTATTAAAGTCAATGACTTGTGTGATTAGAGAGATTCAACATTTGTGATTGCATTAAGATGACTTACTTATTGCCACACTGTTGCAGAACAAGAATCTATAATATTAAACAGAGCTGACTAAATACTGCAAAAAACAGTGCTCTTAAAATTTCACACTACTAGGTTTTTGATAGGGTAAATGAGTGGGGAGTAGCTTTTCTTCTTTCTTCATATTAACACCTGTATTCACATTTATAGAAGGGTATTCATGTGTGATATTTACTATTCACTGAATGTTATTTGCTCTGTTATTCATTATTCTCCTGTTTTTGAAAAAATTCAGGCATCCAATCAATCAGAAAAAATATCATATGATTTAAGTGGCTCATCACAGACCACAAATAACAAACAGCAAATAGTCAAAGTGAACAGTGTTTGAATAACCCATCAGAGGAACAATTTTCAGCCAAACTATTCAGGTAATAATTATGAATAATACAAATCTATAGGAATCAGGTAGATTCACAAACAATTTGGGAAGAGAAAAAAGGGCCAAATTAATCTACTAATTTATTTGCAATGAATAATTCAATCAGTTCTCAGGTTAATCTTTTCAGCAGGGACTAGTCTAGCTCCAATTTCTGACTTTTGAAATATATATAAAATGAGGCACTCTTGTGATCATTAAAGGCCAAATTTACATGCCACTATTACCAACTACAGTTACCTCATTTGTGCAAAAAGTCAAGTAGCCGGATACCCAACTAATCAATATGCACCTGCAAATCCTCATTTATATTCCCAAAGGCAATAGTTATATGTGTGATGCATTCAACTTTGTGTGTAAACAGTAGCAGGCACAAGTTTGTGGGAAATAAATTAAAGACCGCAGTGTCCAGGCTCAATTTCAATTTGATTAATTACATTTTTTTTACCCCAAATTCTACCTCTAACTCCAGTTGGATGCAGTATTCTGTTATGAGCTGTTGTTGAAGTGTTGCTGTCTTACCCCAGAGGTGGCTGAATTTTCAGTGACAGCCACTTCGGTGAAGTTATTTGTGTGTGAGAGCATGTGAAACCTGATATTTCAGAGTTGTTGAACAGTCACAGCTCTCAACTTCCATTGATTTTCAACAGGAGTTGTGGGTGCTCAACAGCTCTAAAATCAGGTCATCTGTAGTTGAAATATAGTTTTGAAATAAGAGACATTATACGTGTGATATTAGTGTAAAAAAATCTCACTTAGTTTCACCTCATACCCTTAACTCTTCTGTTCATTAACGCTAGACTATTTTGAAGTCATTATTACTTTCTGTTTTCACGCTTACTTGGTTGTCAGAGTGTTCTTATTCTAGCACTAACACTTCACACTCTCAAAGCTTGCTGTGCAAACTTCTGATCCATGTCTCATCACAGGTAATATGTACGGTATATTAAATTAAACTGTGAATAGAAATGTACATTCTATTACACAACACTAACACTTTTTAAAAAAAGATATCAAGCACTCTTGTTCATTCATAAACTACATAACTCCCATGTTTTCTTAATTGGACTTCTGTGTTTTAAAGTCCCAGTACAACAATAACTTAAGCATGTGCTTGACTTTAAACATATGAATAGTGCCATTAACTTTAATGGGACTATTCATATACTTAAAGTTATGCATCTGGTTCAGTGCTGTGCTTAGGACTGGGCCCACAGAGAGGAGAATAAAGCCCCAAAAGTTTGATCCAGTTCCCCCTTAAGTTGCTGGGAGATGGAGCTGGTCCAAAGTATTTATATGAAATTCTCAGGTTCAGCATAACTGTTGACATACACAGGCACTGCCCTGTTACACAAGAGATCTGGGTTCAGAAGTGATTTCTGTGGGGAGGGGGCATCTATCTACACAGTATGAGGTAATGCTGCTAGTGGTGACAAGGAAAAGAGACAATTTCATGTGTTAATAGAGAAAAACTGAAGGTATCAATACTGCAGTGAGGCTGGCTTGAGAGGTCATGTGGAGGAGAGAGACATTCTTAACTGAAGCTGTGAGTTTAGAAAACAAACTAAAGGCACTCCTCCTAAAATCTCAGTACACTGTGGTGGGAGGAGGAATAGCTTTCTTTCTCTGCCAGATGAGCAATTTAAGAGCTTCCACTGAGTACTGAACAATAAGACATTCAAGTACCAAAAGTGAAATCATTTTTTGTTGTTAGGTTTTTTTCAACCACAAGACCCTCAGGTAGGTGTTAACTGTCTCTGGAAGACAAAATTATTTTCCAGTCAACTCCTGGAGGACCATCTATAAACAAATTGAAAATTTTCAATGGGTTTGTTTTCTGCCTCCTGGCTGCCAGGAAGGACCAAACCCTTTGTGTCCTCTATATGAAAAAGTAATTTTTAAAAAAATTTGTGGTGGTGTGGAATACACAAGTATGTGTACATCCTTGTCGCTCCCTGATGCCTGCCTTCCTTCCTCCTATTGTCATGTCTGGTAAATTTTCTGTCAAAGTAAGTTTTATTGTATGTCACTTGACATCCTGTAGTGCAAGCCTAGCTTGTGACACAAGCTGTTTTCCTTGAGCAATATTATCAGTAAGAAAAAAATAGAAAACAAATCCTGATTTAGTGCTTGTTCTTAAAAACAATATAATAGCAATAAACTATGATGTACAGCAGTATAATATACACTATAAATCACATAAATATAGACTATACAGTAAATTATCAGTAAAATACGTACTCTATAACAGGATGTATATAGTAGCAGTAAAAGGGATTTGTTTTCATAAACTAAACTAATTTATGTCTTCAGTAAAAGGGCAAAGTCTGCCCAGTAAAAGTCATTTAAACATCTTTCAAACATGTGGGGCCTAATTCTCACAACAGTTTTACATTGGCGTAAGCCACTGAGTTACTGCTAATTTAGACTGGTGTGTGATTAGACTAATTTAGACACACACTATCTGAGTGTCAAATTAAGCCTATAGTATTGCAAACTAAGAAAAGGTTCGGAGTCTCAACTATAATTCCTTTGAAGTTATACTGGCATAAAATTGGTGTCATGCCATGGAGAATGTGGCCCCAAGAGCAGGGCCCAGAGAAATGGAATCAGCCTTCATCAAACTGCAGAAGAAAATGTCAATGTAATAATAAAAATCAGCATAGTCAGTAATTGATCTTTCATCTGAGTGTATATATGGTGCTTTATAAATATCTAATTATTAATAATCCTTCCATATGGGACTTCATATATTCAAATCACTGTATGTGCATTACTATCATTTGGATTGTGGTAGCAGGGCTCTGGGCCTCATTGTGCTAGACGTTGTACCCACATTAAGCCCTAGAGCTGATCTTCTATGGGAGATTTTCCTGATGTGATGGCCAGCATCTTGGCTGATCCAGGGAAGATTGAATTAGGGACTGTTAGAGCTGAAAGCATGAATAAAAGAGACACATTCCATGAATGGTGGTGGATGTAATGTGCTCTCAGACACAGAGAGTGTTGTCCAATATACACTGACCAATGGATTAGGTAAGGACTGAATAGAGACCTGAGTGGTAATTCTCATAGTAAGCTGAGGCTGAAATCTGATTTCCAGCTCAGTTCTGAGTGAAAATGCAGCACTTATTTTTCAGTTGAATATTAACATAAGAGTGTATATTTTAATAGTTTTCATCTGTGTGCTAGTGCATGTTCCTTGACTATACAAAGGTGGGGTTAATAAAGAATGTTTTGATTTAATAATCTACAACAGTATTGACTGACAGACCACATAGCTAATGAAGACTGGAGGCAAATGGTCAACAAATCCCTCCTCCAAAAAATCTTCATAATGCAAAAAGACAAGTTTTAATGGGAAGAATTTCCCCACCCCTACCCCAAACTGGACATGGAAGGACCCTGGGGTCACTCACATCTACTCTCTCCTGCAGGAAGGAGGGGAAAGGGTCATACACCTCCAATATGCCCTTCTCTCTTCTTACCCCCAAAACCCTGCAGAGAGCATTCAACTAGTTTGGAGTAGGAGGAAAAGTGCGTGGGCCATGGTCGGGACTGGTGGAGGGATTTATATTGTCTCTCCTATAACTCCCAGTCCCATTCCTGTGGAAATTCCCCAAAAGATAATACAATGGATTCATGCTGCTAAAGCTAGGGAAAACGGCTCCATGGGGACTTTGCACAGATGGCCCTTGCTTCCTGTGGGATCCACCAGCTTTCTATCTGAGTCCTGCAACTGTTCCCATGAGGGAGCAAACCCTGTCTCTCCCTTTTCCCCTCAATGGAATGACATGGGACGAGATGAGGGGAGTGTTGTGGAGCTTTCCACCTCCAAACCTCCTTCCCATGGGCCTTCCTGTGTTAGGGGATGCTCTGAGCCAATATGATTAAGCAAATGTAATCCACATGAAATGAAATGTAAATATCAGAGGAAATTTATACAGTTTTATTCAATACTGTGGTTTTACAAAGTGATTTTTTTCACCAGCTGGACTCTTTAAGTTCCTCTCCAAACACATTTTCTAATGCAAAATTCACATGATGAGATTTAGTGGCCCACAGAGCTTTTCAGGAGGTTTGCCAAACAGTCTGTGTGGGGTTATTTATAAACTTGCACAGGTCTATGGTCTGAAAAAAAGCAACATTTTAATTCATAAATTTGTCTCCTGACTTTAAGTAGATTTCAATAACGCTGTAGACCTGGATTTGTTTAATGATACTAACCTACTTTCAGGTTCAAATATTTTACAGCCATGGAATAGTTGTTCAGATATTTATTTGAAGGCTAAGGAAACAGGCTGGGAGAAAATCAGGTGAGATCTACCCTGCAATCACATAGCTTGCAGTCGAATTAGTTTTAACCTCTGAGGTACTCAAATTCAAAACATACAAGCAATATCTTCATACAGGACTTTGCTATGAACAGAAAAAGCTGGTTCAGCAGATCAGTTTAAACCATCTTTTCTAGTAAATTTTTCTCCTAGCTAGCTTTACACATCTAGAAAAATAGCATCTAGTAAATCTGATGATTGTTGTTACATGTTTTGCATCAAAAAGGATCATAACCATTGTTTCCACTCCCCATGTGCTCTCATGTGCTTCCCATCTCTGAAACTGGGCTTGTTTGTATTTAATGAAATAAATGAGTGACTTATTTTTAGAGATGTCTTCCCTCTGCTAATAATCTGGTTGTCATGAGCTGCAGCTGCTCCAGCTTTAGAACTATTGTTCTATCATGTGCATGGAGACAATTATTTTCACAAAAAAATGCATGAAAAGGTAAATCAATTCTTTTCCTTTCAAAAACATGATGGTCCCATTTGGAATTCCTCATGAGTATCTCAGGTGATACTGTGGAGGCAACCCCCAAATAAATTGGTTCTTATTCTGTTTAGCACAGGCAATCATTCCTTTTTAGGGTACTTCATTTTTATTTAATATCTGGTGCAAAGCTAAGCGGAAGTTCTGCATTAATGCAGCCAAGTGTTAATTGAACATAAACCACAACATAAATGCAACATTTCTGTCATGAAATTAATCGCCATCATTTGTAGACCACATCATGTATTTTATTGTAGGAATAATTTAGTGATAGGGTACTTTACGCTTAGCAGTGATTAAGAAACTGTGCAATCTACAATACAAACAAATGGAGTCATATAAAATGGGTGATAAAATGGGTGCCTATGTATATAAATTTGTTTCTGTGTAACAAATTAAAAATGCAAATGCTTCTGTAGTATAAGGCAGAGTAGGAAGCGTTTTTTTATTATTATCCCTCATACTGAAATGCAACCAAATAAAAGATTCAGATTTACAAGAGGACTTGCTTTATGTAAAAACAAACCCCTTTCACTGGAAAGAAGCATCTGTTTCAGCCATTAATAACGTGTAACATATATGCTGCTTGGAACTAAACATTTCCATTATAAGAAAGCCCATTTACAGAGAGAAGCAGTGCGTGAGTGTGATCAGTCATAGTGTCACCGTAGCATATGATAACTTATATAGAACTTGGACATACGCTTAGCTGAAGGCCTTTCTAAATTGCTTGCAAGCTGTAAAGGGGAAGCATTTAGTGTACCTTGGAACCATTCATGTGGAACATAATGTAAATCTTCATAGTTTTTTTGGTAAGGTGCTCTTAGTGCTGATCTAGGTTCACAAAATTGTTGCTCTATATTAAATAAAACTAATGCAACAGCAATATCCTTGGTTTCTGCTGTGTAAGCAGGCTCTCTCTTTGTTACCTCCTAATAGTAGCAAAACAAGATTTTTTTAAATTTTATTTTGTTGTTTGATTGTTTGAGCAGCATTAATCTATTTTAAATAGATTAGAGCAAGGTTGTGGAAAGGCTTTACGGTTTTCACAATATACTGTAATTTGCATATGGGAAGGCCTGCACCTGCATTATTTACCTTTTAAATACTGTAGTTAATGTAGCACAAAGACATTCTGTCGATTTTTCACACCAAAAGTTTTCTGGGCAGCTTTCCAAAATGTAGCAATAGTTTAAAATGACCCCAACTTTGTGAATGTGAATGGAGCCATTATAGAGTAATCATCTTTTCCCAGCTTTAAGTTACATTTAGCAGCTTAGTCTGAACTAAGGATTTTTTTGAAATGACAAACTTAACTTCTTGTGAAGTTAATTCCATGGCATTTTTTTTTTCAGTAATACACAATGAAATCACTCTTAGCTACTCTATTAAAAGAAAAATCTGCAGTGACTTGCCACTTACACATAGTATAGTGCTTATTTGATGGACTGTAGGATAGAATATTTAACCTTCAGGTTTCTAATACCACTTTTATATCCCATAGCTACACATTTTGCGGTTAGGTTTGCTGGTACCCTGCAATAAGTTGATTTAGATATGTGAGGAAACAATATATTGCTTTTTCCATACTTGGATTTAACTGTTGAAATCTGTAGAGAGGAAAAAATAAAATGTATTTTCTAGTGGTTTAATGCAGTTGAATCGCAGTCATGTAATCAGAAGTGAGGTGATTGGATTTTCAAAATGCAAAGCCAGGACAGTTGAGGGGTATTGGAGAGAGTTTTGGTTGTGAGTGAGGAAAGTATGAGTATTTTGACAGCTCACGGAGGTAAAAAGGCTACCAACTGTTGCAAACCTAAATAGGAGACCCAGGACAGACTCTCTGAAAATAGGAGAGTCCTGGGTTTGTATGACATTTGGTATGTATGACAGCCTAATCAGAGGATAGTCTACTGTTTAATTGATCTGAAATGTTTCAAATATGCCTAATGCTGAATTATATTACCATAATAGCCCTTAGTTTTGTTTCCATTTTAGTAGTTCAGGCTATTAATATTTTATGGGACAGAATACAATGCCTATAGGAATAAGACAATATTTTATTGCTTGCTACGATTACTTACATTTCCCGCCTTCTAGCTGGATATCTGGAATTGATGTTGGCTGAATTACTAAGCAACTACATTTGTCCTGAAGCTATCAGAGTTTAGTAACCCAGTAATAGATGGGTGCCTCTGTAACAAATACATGGGAGGTGCTCAGACTGTCAAACAATTAAGTGGACCTGAATAATCCTATGTAATTAAGCTTCTTACTGAATAATGATCTTTATTTTAAATGTGTCTTTTGATGAAACATCTGTTCCCTGCTCTAGATTTGAAAAGATATAACCGTGCACATGATGAAAATGGTGCCTGTGACTTGTGAGGCCATCCACATGGTGTTGCTGCTCAGTTCCTTGGCGACAAATGTTGTAATTTGTTCTGTTTTCACGTGCAAGAGGCAGGTGCCGTAGCATCCGTGGCCTGCTTTGCCTGACCTCCACGCTTGCTGCAGCTGCCTTTCATATTGTTACCCAGAGAAATAATTGTGTTTGACAGCCAGGCTGAAGATCATTACGTGAAGTGGGGAATGGAGGGAACACAGTAACTCCTATCAGAGCCGTCAAAGGTGGCTATGCTTACCCCCTGGACAGCAAGAGGGAGAAAAGCAAGTGGACACTGACAGCAGGATTTTACTTTCTTTTCCTCCTGCACTATGTTATGTTTGACTGGATTGTATTCAAAATAGAAAGCAGCTGCATTCATGTTGAATACATTGTCGTTTCCCTGGTAGTTTCATTTTGTAGAATACAGTATATCTTCATTTATAAGCTGCTGCCCCTGACATAGAATCACTTTTCCCTATAGCTTTGTAAAGCAAAGTTGGCTTCTATAAAATTTAATTATTTTCCTGTTTGGCTTCCATAATAAAGGTACTACTCCCCAAGGACGTCTCCTATCAGGGCAGCTTCTCAGCAAAGTTCTATGCTATAAGCCCTACTCTGGGTCAGTGCTCAGTCTAGTTCAATTGTGTGGGGCAGATGCAGGGTGCAAAAGTGGCTTTTAACACCACCTTCATTCCCTTTCTGATTCTGGGTCTGCCCAGGAGCTAGGCTGGTTCCTGTGAGGTTTATGCCTGGGTGAGCCTGGCCCCAAAGGGGCTTTCCAATAGCTGAAGATCACTGGCATAGAGACATCCCACTAGGGTGACCGTACGTCCTGTTTTGGTCAGAACAGTCCCTTTTTTAAGCCCTGTCCCAGCTGTCCCGAATTTTGGCAAAACTGGGCCCCCTCTTTCCCTGGAATGGCCACCTGTGCCAGGGTCTAGAGGACAGAGTCATATAGGAACTGCTATGGTAACCCAATGCCACGTTGTGGAGTCCTTCACAGTGGGTAATCCTCCACTGGTAGGTTAAGATGACATAATGGCTACTTGGCATTGCTATAATAAAGTCCAGGATCAGGCCCATGTTTCTTATCAATCCCATGTATATAAGTGAATGGGAGTTTTGCCATTGACTTCCCTGGGAGCAGGAGAAGACTTCCAATATATTTGGGTTTGTAGATGTAATATACATTTGAAAGGGCTGGAGGGATTGTTTCATACCTTTGCTGGAAATTTCATCCCAAGGTAAGCATAGGTATCTGAATGATAATTATTCACACTTATGTAGCGTCTTTATTAAGAAAAGCTCCAATTGCTTTACAAAGGAGGATAGCTATTATTTCCATTTTGCAGATGAGGAAATTATGGCATTGAGAATTGCAGTGACTGGCCTGAAGTTGCATAATGAGTAAAAGGCAGAGTTAGGAAGATATATCAGTGCTTCCTGGCTCTCATTTACCTGCTGTGATGTCCATGCAGGGCTCTTCGAACTCTTTCTTAAAAATGACACAAGTCACAGCAAAACAAACTAAACAGGCTAGATGTTAATAGTTCAATCTGATCAGACAACCCTCCTTGATAAAATATTGCCAAATAGTTGTGATGTCTTAGAAATGTACATAACTTTTTTTGGTCAGCACAGCTGAATGATCTGTCAAAAATAGCCTGGAGGAGTTTATAAACAGACCTGACATAGTACAGTATTTAGTGTTCTCAGGCATAGCCTCGACTGAAATTCTGAAATTCTTTGGAAGGAAAGAGTTCTAAACAGTATCCCACTGTCGTGTATCCTATGTCCACAATAAATACTGTTTCCTATCTGTATAATAGAGATAATAATTCCCACACCCCCAGGCAACTTTAATCCTGGCATTTCCTCATATTTTAGAGCTTGCCTTTGTAACTTTAGTAATCTATTAAATGCATACATACAAATATACACACACACACAATGATGAGCACAAATATGAGGAAATTTTGATCCTTCCATAGAAATATTTTCAAATCCTATATTCCTGCACAGTGATCTAAATGAGATTTTTCCTTTTTTCTACAGAATGGAAAATGTGTTTAGTTCAATTGCTGTCTGTGCATGCACATATAAATATTAGCCACAGGGCAGCAGATCCTCAGCTGCTGTAAATCGTCATAGGTCTTTTGACTTCAGTGGAGCCATGACAAGTTATAGCCGCTGTGGACCTGCCCCACAATATAGGGTGATGTATTTTAAGTATTCTTTTTAAAATGTAAATAGATCTTGAGCTTAGAAATAACGGTTCCAACAGCTGCCTACGAACACAAAATTAGTGTATTTTTGTTGGAAGATATTTATAATGTTCAAATTGAGGCTTACACTTTGGCATTTATAGCCATGTAAATAATAGGCCTGATCCCACAGTCCTTTCTCAAGTGAAATTTCCTTTGAAATCAATGAGAGTTTCACAGGTGTAAAATCTGCAGGATAGGATTCAATATTGTAAATTTCAATTTGGGACAAAATACACTTTATTTAGTTTGCTCAAATATAATAAGAAATAGAAATGACAGTAACATGGCCATGAATATGTTGAATTCATGCAGGGTTTTTAATATAATTTCCACTTGTCAACATCTATTCCAGACGTTTTTATTACTAAAGACAGTACCAATTTAGGTAAAATGTATTTTATGAATACTATCTATCCTGCAGCCTTTCCTATGAAATACTCACTGTGCACAGAACTTTGCTTTTAAAAGCTTTGAATACTGACATGAGAAGTGCTTTTACTTAACAATAAAATGTGCAAATTACATGGCCTTATTGTGTGCACTTTATGCAAATTGACTTGATTGAACTCATTTGAATGCCTTATAGGCAGGGTGGGTGTGTAATGGCTAACAAGCCCTTTTTTTTTCTTTTTTTTTTTTTTACAATGCTGTTAGGGATTTTTTTCTTAGCGCGTATTCCAGTGAACTGAAAAATCCTTTGTATTAAAAAAAGAAGGCTTCCAGGCCATCCCATTTTAAAAAGGTGGGGCGGGCGGGGGAAATCCTAGACCTAATCCACTGTATTCCCCCCCCCCCGCAAAAAAAATAAAAGAAAAAAAGAGGCTGTTGTCCAATGGATAGGCTACTGGAATGGGCCTTGGGAGACCAGGGCTCTATTCTTGGATGTGCCACTGATCTGCTTTGTCATCTTGGGTAAATCACTTAACTCTTTGTTTCCATCTCTTTGGCTGTGTTGTCTATTTAGATTGTAAAATCTCCCATGGCACAGACAGTGTTTCTTACTGCTCATACCTGTGTTTGTGTCTCCTCGAGCTGAGAATTATACCCCAGCTTGAAGTGCAGACATACCCTCTGTTTTTGTTCAGGGCCTAGCAGAGTGGGGCCTCTAGGTACTACTGTAATAGAAATAAGAAGAAGAAGAAAGGAATCTAAGATTTGGTGGTTCTTCTTTCTTCCATTGGTGTAAATCAGAAATAATTCAGTTGAAGTCAATGGAGACTCACGAGTGTAAAACTGGTTTAGGTGAGATGAGAATCCAGGCCCTTGTGATAAAATGTAACTATTCTAAAACAAAATGAGTGAGGAGAAGAAGAAAAGAAAGAAGGAATCTGACATTTCAGTTACTTTGAGCTTGATTGATTGGTTTTTCAGTGGGAGTTTTGCTCGCATAGACACTGCAGGATCTGACTGTTGATTATGTGAGAGGGCAATAGATGTTTAATTCAGTAGATTTCTGGGCAAATGTTTTCTTTGGGTGGGAGGAAGAGGAAAGAGATATAGGATATGTATGAATACCTGAACTGAAAGAATCTGTATAGCAACTGATTATACTTTACAGAGTCAGAATGGCAGGTCACAGCTTGAATGGCTTGTTATAACCTTGCCTCCTTTGGAATATTTCCTTAGCTTCATGACATTGGACAATAATTTTGTGGTCGGTACTTATATTTGCTGACCACTGTCCTTGCTGTTTGACTGGTTAGCTAGTGCCATACTGGATCAGAACCAATGTCGTTCTAGTCCAGTATCCTGTCTCAGACAGTCACTGGCACCAGATACTTCAGTTCAGTGGAATCACGCTATTATAAGTCATGGCTATTTTTAATATTGTGGTAAAAGCCATCAAAAGAAGCCCAGTTGTTCATGCAAACCAGGGAACTGGTATTTGTTGCACCTGCTTTTCTGCTCTCAGTATTTTCTATGGAAATAAACGTGTTTCCATTAATTTCTTCCATAGCTTGAACTGAGACTTTCAAAGTTTACTAGTTCCTCTTGCAATGCTGACCGGGGGTAAGTTTTGGCATTATGATGAAAAGGACTTGGGCACTGGTAATGTGGGGTGGGGATGATTTCAGGAGGCCTGGAAATGAAAAAAGGGATCTCGAAGAAGGGCAGAATCTAGAGGGGAGGAAGGAGGATTGGAGAAGATGACAGTAAAGCCATGCTCAAGGCCTGCCAGAATACTCCAGGATGCCATAGCACTTTTTTGAGGAGCAGGAATGGTGTATTATGGCACTTCTGGTACTTTCAGTACTTGAGTTGTGGCATTTCTTGAGCACAGTACTTACCCGCTGCAATAAAATGCTACAGGTGGGAGACAATCTGGGCAGAACACATAGGAGAGAGAAAAGGGGAACTGGTAGCAGAAAAGAGATGCTGATACAGAGACAAAAGCCCGGGTATACAGACTAGAGGATGTTATTCTTTACAGGTCAGTCCCTTTACACCACTCTGGCATTGCAAAATTGTCTTAATATGGGTATAAATTTAATTTCTGACTATGTGCTGCTAGAGCATGAAAAGGACCTTAGTGTAAATGAGAATCTAATCCAGAGACTTGGTTTGGTCCAGCTTTTTCTACAAATCTTTTAAAACCATCGTAGTCTTCTCTTTCCTGCGCTGAATCTGCTGTACTTCCTCAGAGGCACTGCACAGAATCCAGCCCATTGTTTTTATGATTCACTGGAATGAACATATTGTAGGCTCATCTTGTGTGTAAAAAATTGTGTGCACAGTCAAGATAGAAAATAGCTAGATAAATCTTTCTATGGAGGAACATGAGTGTCATCCCCGAGGAGTCCACTCTGTTGTTCAGCTGTGAACCCTGAATTTCTGGGGGGACAGGGCTCAAATTTAAAACTCTTTCATTCTACTAAAATTATTGACATTCTTATCTGAATTCTGGGTTAAAAATGGGTATAACTGAATGCTTTAGCCTCAGTGGCTAGCCCTATAGGCTTGTTTTTTGTGCACATTATTGTTTATCCTTATGACTTCAATGTACATCATAAAAATCAGTTATACACTCACTGTTCAGTCATTCGCACATCTGACATGCAGAGCATGTACTATATATAGTGTTTCAAAGAGTGTGGGTTCAAGCACATAATATTTAGCATGTAAGGACAAGTAGAGGAAGTACAAGAAAGAATCTCGATCTTACTATAGACCTCTGTTCTTTGAGTAACCCCATTGCATAATCTTGTAAGGCCTGATCTCAGCCTTTCCAGCAGAGCGATAATAGCTTTGTTGATCCCAATCCTAGGAATTTCAAAGTGCTTGCAAGCCCCACAGAATGAGTGTTTTTTTAATTCCTTATGAAAAAAGAATAATTGACCTATTGGAACAAAGGAGGACATTGACTTCGGTTCCTTTGGCATTTGGATTACTTGTAATCTAGAAAATGGCCATTGGATTACAGATTGGTTTAGCATAGTTAGGTGGTAAGAGCACTTGGAACGATTTAACTCCTGTTAGGATAGCTGCTGAACTGCATATTTCCTTTGTGCTGTCTTGCTTTAGCAAAGCGGAATAAAATTAAACATAATTACCCCCAATTTAAAAAAGGATGACTATAAACATGGTTACAGTTATACTGTACGTGATGTTGGAAATGGTGCATTATCATCAGATAAGTAATTATGATGTCATGAGCAAATATGCAAACAGCAAAAAAATATTTTTTAAAATATGTAGTGTTGCCTCTTGGGCAATTTTGGTTATTACTGATCCTTTATATTATACTGATGTGAAACTTATCTGGTGGGAAAGTCACAGTTAATTATTATAATGACTCCTACTGTAGCTGTACTGATCTACAGCGTCATGTTCCTGTTTTTTTTTTCACATTCCTTATGTTATTCTACCTAAAAATAGCATTAGTAACTTAGATCTTAATTACTCTGATCATGCCCTGGGCAGTACTCAAATCTGTTTTTTTCCACTCATGATTTCAAAGCCGTAGAATGTCTTGTCTCCAAGATCCACCAATAGACAATGTGTTAACAAAACTGACCTTTAGATAAACAAGTTTTTAACTCCTGTCCCTTGAAAAATCTGGGCTGCTACTTGGAGGTATCTATAGAGAAGGTACTAATCCGGTTTCTGTAAGGCCTTGGGGGTTTCCTTTGATGCAATCTTTCTTTAAACTGCATGTAAGGAAAACGTCTGGGAGAACCCCTTCCTTCATTCATGTAATTTGTCAAAGGTATTATGATTAGCTTAGTCGCTTCTGCTATCACAGTCTTCCCACCCAACAATGTAAGCAGTATGAACATAAGAGAAAATTAACTGATGAACAGATGTGCCAAGCTACTTTTTGTCTAGGACGCTTTCAAAGTATGTAAGCTGGATACTAAGCATGTATTTTAAACTCTTACCTCTGATTTTTCAAACAATTACACTGAGTTTTAGCTGTGTCATTCCCATTACCCTGTAAAACATTGCATCCAGTACCCTTGCACAACAAGGATTTATGTTTTTCTTCTTTACGGTGTTTTATTTTGAACCTGTGTTTTAAGAAAATGCACATTAGCGCTTGGGGAAAAAGAAAATGTCACATAGTGCTAGTTCTTCTGAATGTCTTTCATTTAATCTTTTAATCTTTAAAAAACAGTAGTTGTATAAAACCATAACCTATTAAGTGAAGCAGTAGTTGAGGATAAGATTTCAGGTACACACCATATTATGATTATCATATAGCTAGCTGGAGAAGGACAAACATTTAACAGTTACTTTCAGAAGAATTTATGTGTTTTTCTTCCCATGCACATCCATCTTCTCAGAGCTGCTTTGATAAGTGTTTCTGTGATTACAACAGATCATATTGTCTCCTTGTGCAGAGAAACTAGCAGAGTTTCCTGGAAAGTATAATTTATTCTGCAAGGTCTACCTCATGGTTTCCTCCAGATGGTCCCCTATGTGTATCCTATAGGCAGACAGGGGGCTCAACATCAAGATTTGGAAGTGTTTTGTGATCTGTGAGGCCTCAAGTTCTCACTGCCCCTGAGGCAGTGCATCCCACATGGCAGAACATCTATATGAGGAGTCATGCTTCCACAAAGCCCACACTGGTGATTGCCAGCAAAGACTTTCTCAGGGAAGTCGATGTGTGGAAGACCCTGGATAAAATAATAGTGATGAGGTGGGCATCAGGGAAATTTCAGAAGATGTGGTAGGGATTCAGTCATTTTCTGTTTCATCCCAACCATTCTTCCCTCAGCTCCTCCTGACTCACAGAGCTCTGATCACACAGTATATCATGGAGGACCTTCCATGGGAATAAGTGCTGTTCTCTCACTTTCCATGTGGACGGACCTAATTCCTCTAGGTTTGTTTCCCTTTGTGCGTGGTCATGGATGGTAGCTTCAAAATCTTCCGAGAAAATTCTCCAGTACATTTAAAACGCTCCGGTTACAGCAGCCTTATCTATTCCATTGAATGTATTGGATTTGGATTGGTTATTACAGTAGCTGAATTACATGTTACATTTAAAATCTTCATGGTTATATTGTTTCCTCATCTTTATTGTCTATTTTAAAGTTTTTTGTACTTCAGTGTTTTCCAAAGCTTTCTTTTTTGTATGTGGGGGAGAGAAGGCAGTGACAGTTCTCATGGTGCCCAGGACTGTGGGTCACATTGTTACTGCCCCACCTCCAGTTAGAGGGAGACTTGCTTGGGCTTAACTGGGTGTCAGCTCACTAACACCACCAGTCTGTTAGCCCAGAAGAGAGTGCTTGGCTGGCTATGCCAGCCTCTACTTTGTCTTGCAGATTAACAAGCCCGAGCCCATTTGAAGCATTTCCCTATAGCATCCAGCCCCTAATCCACTGAATACTCACAGAAATACCAGGTCTGCTGTCCCCAGAGGATCAGTGCACACCCCAGCTTGTATGGTTCAACTCAGGATCAGCCCCAGCTTAATACCACAGCACTGAGCTATATCTATAGTGAAATCAAGGATAAGTTTATTATCAAATATTCAAAATTCAAGAGATAGTAAGAAAAACGGAAACAAAAGGTTTATTATAAAACAAAATCATAAGATGCTTTCTAGAGACCTAACTTAACAGGTTAACCTGTCTCAAGAAGTCTTATGACAATTCCTCATTTACAGTTACATTTTGAGACCTGTTAGCCAGTTTTTAATTCATTTAAAGTGTATCAAGTTAATTTTATATCATTCCAATTTTTTAAATCAAAATGTCATGCAGGACTAAGTCAAATGCCTTACAAAACTCTGAGTATGGTACATCAACACTATTACCTTTATCTATCAAACTTGTAATATAAGAACGGCCATACTGGGTCAGACCAAAGGTCCATCAAGCCCAGTATCCTGTCCTCTGACAGTGGCCAATGGCAGGAGCCTCAAAGGGAATGAACAGACAGTTTATCATCAAGTGAACCATGCCCTTTCTTGATGATTCCCAACATTCTGTTCCCTTTTTTGACTGCCGCTGCACATTGAGTGGATGATTTCAGAGAACTATCCACAATTACTCCAATATCTCTTTCTTGAGTGGTAACAGCTAATTTAGACCCCATCATTGTATATGTATTATTAGGATTATGTTTTCCAATGTGCATTACTTTGCATTTATCAACATTAAATTTCATCTGCCATTTTGTTGCCCCGTCTCCAAGTTTTGTGAGATCCTTTTGTAGCTCTTCACAGTTTGCCTGGGACTTAATTATCTTGAGTAGTTTTGTATCATATCAAATAAATCAAGTTAATTTGACAATCTACTTTCCATAAACCCATGTTGATTTGCATTAATTACATTATCCTCCTTTAACTCTTTATTAATTGAGTCTCATACCAGCCACTCCATTATCTTGCCTGGGATTGATGTCCAGCTGACAGTGCTATAATTCCCCCAGGTCATCCCATTTACCCTTTTTAAAAATTGTCACAACATTAGCTTTATTCCAGTCATTTGGAATGTCCCTAATTCTGTAAGACTATTGAAAAGCTACATTAAATGATCCTGCAAGCTCTTCGGCCAGCTCTCTTAAAACTCTTGGGTGCAAGTTATCTAGACCTGCTGATTTAGAAGTGTCTCACTTCAGTAGCTTCTGTTTAACAGTCTCCAGGGATACTAGTAGAATGGAAAGAATGTTGTCACCATATAAGAACATAAGAATGGCCATACGAGGTCAGACCAAGGGTCCATCCAGCCCAGTATCCTGTCTGCCAACAGCGGCCAATGCCAGATGCCCAGAGGGAGTGAACTTAACAGGCAATGATCTTTCTCCTGCCATCCATCTCCACCCTCTGACAAACAGAGGCTAGGAACACCATTCCTTACCCATCCTGGCTAATAGCCATTAATGGACTTAACCACCATGAATTTATCTAGTTCTCTTTTAAACCCTGTTATAGTCCTAGCCTTCACAACCTCCTCAGGCAAGGAGTTCCACAGGTTGACTGTGCACTGTGTGAAGAAGAACTTCCTTTTATTTGTTTTAAACCTGCTGCCTATTAATTTCATTTGGTGGCCGATAGTTCTTATATTATGGTGACAAGTAAATAACTTTTCCTTATTCTCTTTCTCCACACCACTCATGATTTTATATACCTCTATCATGTCCCCCCCTTAGTCTCCTCTTTTCCAAGCTGAAAAGTCCTAGCCTCTTTCATTTCTCCTCATATGGGACCCGTTCCAAACCCCTAATCATTTTAGTTGCCCTTCTCTGAACCTTTTCTATTGCCAGTATATCTTTTTTGAGAAGAGGGGACCACATCTGTACGCAGTATTCAAGATGTGGGCATACCATGGATTTATATAAGGGCAATAAGATCGTCTCCGTCTTATTCTCTATCCCTTTTTTAATGATTCCTAAGATCCCATTTGCTTTTTTGACTGCCGCTGCACACTGCGTGGACGTCTTCAGAGAACTATCCACGATGACTCGAAGATCTCTTTCCTGATTAGTTGTAGCTAAATTAGCCCCCATCGTATTGTATATATAGTTGGGGTTATTTTTTCCAATGTGCATTACTTTACATTTATCCACATTAAATTTCATTTGCTATTTTGTTGCCCAGTCACTTAGTTTTCTGAGATCTCTTTGAAGTTCTTCACAGTCTGCTTTGGTCTTAACTATCTTGAGCAGTTTAGTATCATCTGCAAACTTTGCCACCTCACTGTTTACCCCTTTCTCCAGATCATTTATGAATAAGTTGAATAGGATTGGTCCTAAGACTGATCCTTGGGGAACACCACTAGTTACCCCTCTTCATTCTGAAAATTTACCATTTATTCCTACCCTTTGTTCCCTGTCTTTTAACCATTTCTCGATCCATGAAAGGATCTTCCCTCTTATCCCATGACAACTTAATTTACATAAGAGCCTTTGGTGAGGGACCTTGTCAAAGGCTTTCTGGAAATCTAAGTACACTATGTCCACCGGATCCCCCTTGTCCACGTGTTTGTTGACCCCTTCAAAGAACTCTAATAGATTAGTAAGACATGATTTCCCTTTACAGAAACCATGTTGACTTTTGCCCAACAATTTATGTTCTTCTGTGTGTCTGACAATTTTATTCTTTACTATTGTTTCAACTAATTTGTCCAGTACTGACATTAGACTTTACCAGTCTGTAATTGCCTCTAGAGCCCTTTTTAAATATTGGCGTTATATTAGCTATCTTCCATCACTGGATACAGATGCTGATTTAAAGGACAGGTTACAAACCATAGTTCCGCAATTTCACATTTGAGTTCTTTCAGAACTCTTGGGTGAATGCCATCTGGTCCCGGTGACTTGTTACTGTAAAGTTTCTCAATTAATTCCAAAGCCTCCTCTAGTGACACTTCAATCTGTGACAATTCTGAAGATTTGTCACCTACAAAGGACAGCTCAGGTTTGGGAATCTCCCTAACATCCTCAGCCATGAAGACTGAAGCAAAGAATTCATTTAATTTCTCTGCAATGACTTTATCATCTTTAAGTGCTCCTTTTGTATCTCTATCGTCCGGGAGCCCCACTGGTTGTTTAGCAGGCTTCCTGCTTCTGATGTACTTAAAAAAACGTTTTGTTATTGCCTTTTGAGTTTTTGGCTGTTCTTCAAACTTTCTTATTATATTTTTACACTTAATTTGACAGTGTTTATGCTCCTTTCTAATTACCTCACTAGGATTTGACTTCCACTTTTTAAAAGATGCCTTTTTATCTCTCACTGCTTCTTTTACATGGTTGTTAAGCCATGGTGGCTCTTTTTTAGTTTTTATTGTGTTTTTTAATTTGGGGTATACATTTAAGTTGGGCCTCTATTATAGTGTCTTTGGAAAGTGTCCATGCAGCTTTCAGGGATTTCACTCTAGTCACTGTACCTTTTAATTTCTGTTTAACTAACCTCCTCATTTTTGCAAAGTTCCCCTTTCTGGCTATATATGTGTTCCTTTGCTTTCCTTATCTATTTTAAATGCCACAGTGTTGGGCTGTTGAGTTGTTTTTCCCACCACCGGAATGTTAAATGTTATTATATTATGGTCACTATTTCCAAGCGGTCCTGTAATAGTTACCTCTTGGACCAGATCCTGCTCTCCACTCAGAACTAAATCGAGAATTGCCTCTCCCCTGGTGGGTTCCTGTACCAGCTGCTTCAAGAAGCAGTTATTTAGAGTATCGAGAAATTTTGTCTCTGCATTTCTTCCTGAGGTGACATGTACCCAGTCAGTATGGGGATAACTGAAATCCCCCACTATTACTGAGTTCTTTATTTTGATAGCCTCTTTAATCTCCCTTAGCATTTCATAGTCACTATCACTGTCCTGGTCAGGTGGTCGATAATAGATCCCTACTGTTATATTCTTATTAGAGCACAGAATTACTATCCACAGAGATTCTGTGGAACATGTGGATTCATTTAAGATTTTTACTTCATTTGATTCTACATTTTATTTCACATATAGTGTCACTCCCCCTTCCCACCCCCAGCACAACCTGTTCTGTCCTTTGGATATATTTTGTACCCTGGAATGATTGTGTCCCATTGATTGTCCTCTCTCCACCAGGTTTCTGTGATGCCAATTATATCAATATCCTCCTTTAACACGAGGCACTCTAGTTCACCCATCTTATTATTTAGACTTCTAGCATTTGTGTACAAGCACTTTAAAAACTTGTCACTGTTTATTTGTCTGCCCTTTTCTGATGTGTCAGATTCTTTTTTATGTGAATGTTTCTCATCTGATCTGGCCCATACTTTATCCTCTTCCATCCTCTCCTCCTGACTAAAACCTAGAGAATCTCTGTCAATAGATTCTCCTCTAAGAGAAGTCTCTGTCCGATCCACGTGCTCCTCTGCAGCAATCGGCTTTCCCCCATCTCTTAGTTTAAAAACTGCTCTGCAACCTTTTTAATGTTAAGTGCCAGCAGTCTGGATCCACTTTGGTTTAGGTGGAGCCCATCCTTCCTGTATAGGCTCTCCCTGTCCCAATGCATTTCCACTGAATGCATCCGATGAAGTGAGCTGTAGCTCACGAAAGCTTATGCTCAAATAAATTTGTTAGTCTCTAAGGTGACACAAGTACTCCTTTTCTTTTTCCTATCCCAAAAGTTTCCCCAGTTCCTAATCAATCTAAATCACTCCTCTCTACACCATCTTCTCATCCACGCATTGAGACTCTGAAGCTCTGCCTGCCGGGCCCTGCTCATGGAACTGGAAGCATTTCTGAGAATGCCACCATAGAGGTCCTAGATTTCAGTCTCTTTCTTAGCAGCCCAAATTTGGCCTCCAGGACATCTCTCCTACCCTTCCCTATGTCATTGGTACCTACATGTACCACAACCACCGGCTCCTCCCCAGCACTACATGTAAGTCTATCTAGATGCCTCGAGAGATCTGCAACCTTCGCATCAGGCAGGCAAGTCACCACACGGTTCTCCCGGTCATCACAAACCCAGCTATCTGTGTTTCTAATGATCGAATCTCCCATTACTAACATCTGCCTTTTCCTAATGACTGGAGTTCCCTCCCGCAGAGAGGTAACCTCAGTGCAAGAGGATACCCCAACATCATCTGGATGGAGGGTCCCAAATTTGGAAGGTTTCCCTCTGCTCCCGTTGACTGCTCTCCTTCTCTGGGTCTTTCATCCTCCTTAACAGCTCAGGGGCTGTCTGACCGGAGGTGGGACAAATCTACAGTGTCCCAGAAAGCCTCATCAGCATACCTCTCTGCCTCCCTTAGCTCCTCCAGTTCTGCCACCCTGGCCTCCAAAGCCCGTACGCGGTCTCTGAGGGCCAGGAGCTCCTTGCACGGAATGCACACATATGCCACCCGCCCACAGGGAAGGTAATCATACATGCTACGCTGAATGCAATAAACAGGATAGCCCCCACTCTGCTGCTGGGCTTCTGCCTGCATTCTCTCCTACAGCTACCTAGGTTAATGATAGGGTTTTTGTTTAAATCAAGAAGTTTTGATTATAGTTTAGTTTAAAGGTTTTAAAGAAAGGCACGTGTCCCTTGCCCCCTTCCCAACTCCCTCTCGAAACTCCCTGTTAGCGGCCCCTGTTCACAAAGCTCCCTGGTTGCTGATTCACTGCTTTATAAAGCCCTGGCCCCCGTGATAGCCCTGTCCCCTAACTAAGGCTCAGCCAATGAACAGAGGCTTCTAGATTTCAAACCTCACGGTTCACAGCTTCCAACTGCCAGCCACAGCACACGGTCCTTCAAACAAGCAGACAGACAAACACAAGCTCAGCACACAGCAAGTAACCCCCAAACACAAACACACACTACAGACAGACACTTACCTCAAGGGTCCCGTATTTTCTCCTCCTTTATTTGGAGAACTCCCTCTCGAGTTCCCCAAGTAAAGGAGATGGTATACCAAATAAAGGAGATGCTATACCATTTTTAAGATTCTTTTTGTTCCTAATATATTTTAAAAACTACTTCTTATTGTCCTTAACTCTGCTGGCCATATATGTGTTCCTTTGCTTTCCTTATCTATTTTCTACAGTTACTAACTTCTGAATTATATTAATTACTATCAACTTCCTCTTCCTTCTTTTTGTTTTATATAGACTTTTTTTTATAGCTGCCTTCACTTCTCCTCTAAACAAGGTTGTTTTTTAACCATATAGCCTTCTTGCTCAGTTGTGGGACTGTGGCTTTTTCAGCATCTAGTTAGGTATTCTTAAATGATTCCCAAATATCATTCACATTTTTCTCATTAAATTCTTCCTCCAAGGCGATTTGGCTCATAATTATTTTCATCTTTGTGACTTTGGCCCTATTAAAGCACCAAGTATATATATATCACTGGTCTGGACTTGCACATTATAAATGTGATCAATTTATAATCACTTGTACCTAAGCTACCATTAATTTTTAGTTCTGTGATCAGTTCCTTTATCCGATCAGATAAAAGGTCTAATAAAGAATTCCTCCATGTTAGCTGCAACACCTTTTGAGTTAGGAAATTGTCATCTATAACGTTTAGAAATTCTAAGAATGTTCTAGTACTGACAGCATGAGACCTCCAGCATGCCACTTAGATTGAAGTCCCCCATAACTATGCAGCTTTTTCCCCCTACACATTATAAATAGGTACATAAGGAGGCAATCACCCTGTTACCTAGTGTGATTTGGTGGTCTGTAGTGAACACCAACTAATACCCCATCTTGTGCTTTATCTGTTAAGACATTGATCCATAAGCATTAAAAATCATTTTCTTCCAAGTTATCAGTGACTTGGAAGCAAGTAATGCCATTTTTGACACAGAGTGCAACTCCTCCTCCCCTTTTGCCCACTCGATCCTTCCTAAATAGGTTATAACCATTGATTTTAACATTCCAGTCTTGCAAATCATCCCATCTGTTTTCAGTAATACCAAGTAGATCGAATTTATGCTCATAAATGAGCAATTCCAATTCCTCTTGTTTGTTACCCATGTACTGGTGCATAGGCAGTCAATAATTTCTTCTCCTCATGTCCTTTGGATCCTGGATTAATTTTGTTCTCTACATCTTGATTTTGTGCTGAGTGCTCACATTTTCTCTCTTTTTACCCTTCTCTTTTGTTGTTATTTTAACCCCTTCCTGACTGTTCTAGCCAGCTTGTCCCCCAGGAGATTGGTTTCCCTTCTACTGAGGTGGAGGACATCCAAACTTACAGCCCTTTTTCCCCATAGAAGGTGGACCAATGTTCCACAAAACCAAAGCCCTGAATCCTACACAACTTATTTAGCCAGCAGTTCACTTCCATAATCTTCTGCCTTCCTTCACTTATGGGACATGAAGGATCTTAGCGAAGATTCATAGAATCATAGGACTGGAGGGACCTCAGGTGGTCTTCTGGTCCAGTCCTCTGCACTCAAGGCAGGACTAATTATTATCTAGACCATCTCTGACAGGTATTTGTTTAACTTGCTCTTAAAAACCTCAGTGACTAAGATTCCACAACCTCCCTAGGCAATTTAACTACCCTGACACCTAAGAAGTTTTTCCTAACGTCCAGCATAAATCTCACTTGCTGAAATTTAAGGATATGTCTTCACTACCAATGTTAAATTGCTGCCACAGCAGCGCTTTAACGTGGCTGTGTAGTCATGACACCATCAGTGGGAGAAAGCTGTAAAAAACCCACCCCCACGAGGGAAGTAGCTACCAGTGCTGGGAGTACGGCTACCCGCACTGGTGCAGCGTCTACACTGCCACTTTACAGTGCTGAAACTTGCATCACTCAGGAGGGTGTTTTTTCATGCCCCTGAGCGAGAAAGTTTCAGCACTGTAAAGTGGCAGTGTAGACAAGGCCTAAGTCAATTGTTTCTTGTCCTACTCTCAGAGGTTAACGAGTATAATTTTTCTCCCTCCTCCTTGTATGGACTTTTACGTACTTTAAAACTGTTATCATGTTCCCCCTCCCCTCAGTCTTCTCTTCTCCAGACTAAACAAACCCAATTATTTCTATCTTTCCTCATAGATCATGTTTTCTAGACCTTTAATCAGTTTTGTTGCTCTCCTCTGGAATTTCCTCAATTTGTCCACATCTTTCCTGGAATGTGGTGCCCAGAACTGGACACAATACTCCAGCTGAGGCCTTATCAGGGCAGAGTAGAGTGGAAGAATTACTTCTTGTGTCTTGCTTATAACGCTACTGCTAATACATCCCAGAATATTTGCTTTATTTTACACTGTTGATTCATATTTAGCTTGATCCACTGTGACCCCCAGATCCCTTTCCACAGTACTCCTTCTTGGCAGTCATTTCCCATTTTGTATTGAATTTCATCCTATTTACTTCAGACCATTTCTCCAGTTTGTCAAGATCATTTTGAATTTTATTCCTATCCTCCAAAACACTTGCAACCTCTCCCAGCTTGGTATCGTCTGCAAACTTTATAAGTGTACTCTATATGACATTATCATTCTTCATTGAAGACCTCACAGGGCAGTCTTTGGTGTACTCGAATGAATATACCAGAATCAGAATATTCTTGTAACCTCCTTGCCAGGTGGCACTGATATCATGGGGAGAAGAAGGATGAAAGGGACTGCTGGGATTCAAATAATTAAGCCTTTTCATTCTGAGGTTAACAGTCTGTTTCTCTGTTGCTTCACCCTTTGGGTATGTGGAAGGAAGGGTTATGTCTTTGTTGTTGGTTCCCTTTCCAAGAGACAGTTGTACTTGTTTGCTTAGTGAAAAGAATTAAATTTGATTTTAGAGCATTTTTCACATTCAAGGTATCGCAAAGTTCATTACAGAATGGATTAATGAGTTGCTATATTTACTGTAAATGTGAGTTTGCTGCCAGTTTAATCTCCCTTAAATGTCTCGTCCATTGTTTTCATATTTCTTCTGATTTTGTATCATTCTCTGTTCATGTTCCCCACTCGCCTTTTATGCATTGTTGATTTGTATTTTTTTCTGTAAAGTGCTTTGAGATTTGTAAAGCACTGTGTAAATATTAAACATTAAACAGTAATTATGAGCTGTTAAATTTAGTTTCTGTTGATAGAGTGATCCTAATGTGATGCTGTCAAACTGATGCTTGACAACAAAATGCTCAAGCAAAATAAGCCCAGCCTTTGCTAAGAACAGTGCTGGGTTATTATAACCATACCATTGTATGACTCATAGCTTATTTTGGAATGCACTATGGTCTATAATCAATTAGAAAAAAATTGTGATTAGATTGATACATTGATTTAGATCAATAAAGCTGTCATCCACACCCCTTCTTATTCATGTCCTGCTTAGGTCTTCAGTGCACAACACAGCTCACTGAGACCATAGCCCTTGTTTTCAGCATGCCCTAACCTCTGCCCATGCCCTTTTGACTGAGACTGAATGGGGAGGTTAGAGTCCAGGACACACCTTTTGCCCTTTCTACCTCTTCATGGGGGTTGAAGGACTTCTCTATTTTGGGGGGCAGACTGTGTGAAACACCCATACAACAGTAGTAACTTTGAAAACAAAAGATTGATTTTTAGGCTGATTTTTTCTTGCTATTTTCAATCAAAGAAATAGTTTGCATAACATACCTCATCTGAATACATTGCTAAAACTTGACTGGCTTCCCTAAGATTAGTTACAGGGGAAAAAGGCAAATCTTACATAGTTTACAAAGCAAGTCATACCCCTGACCTCCTTCATCACAGTGACATCCGTCTGTGTTGCTGCATCCAGAGAACAATCTCACCCTACCTTCTGGGACCACTTATTATGATGCCCCAATGCTGATCCCTGCTTTCTAAACCAGTTTTCTCCTGTTGCATACACACACCATCGTGGTCAGTGAAGATGGGCTATAGTGGTTAAGAAGACTCTTTAATGCTGCTTTGAACTTCAAGTACAACCTTTCACAAATCGTTTGGTTTGGCTGTGTTCAGTTTATCCAGATCTCTTTTAAAAAACTTTTTTTTAATTAAAACTGTAATTTCAAAGTTATCATTTCACGGGATTTTAAATACAGCTATGCAAATAACGGATTTTTCATTTTGCTGGAAGTTCCAAAAAATTGGGGGGGAAATTCATTTCAGGCTGAATGAAACATTTCATTTTAATTTTGAGAAATTTTACTTTTTATTCCTTTAAAAATAAAATTGAAAATTTTTTAAACAAAAATTGAATTGAAAAATCATATCATTTTGACTTTTTTCAGATTTTTTTTTCTTTTTTTTTCCCAACTGACACATTTCACAAATTTGTGTCAAATCCACTGAATTGTTTGTCAGCCAGAATCTGCACTTTTCACCAGAAAGGTTTTGGTTGAAAAATGTTGTCCACCTCTAGTTCAAATGGAACAACTTTTCATTGTTTTAAAATTAATTTTTGTGAAATATTTTTTTAAAAAAATATTTTTAAAATTTCAGAATCCCCCCACATTTTTGCTCCGGTTACTTTTCACAACTTTATCCAACTTTGGAAAAGTTAGAGAGCAGCAAAACGACAGTGTTTCATTTTTTCCAATGGAACTTTTCCAATGTTGAGAAAATTCTGAAAAATTCTAAAGTTTTATAAAAGGAAAAAAAAGGAAAAGAAAAGGTATAGACATCATTCATTCTATTTCATTTAGTGGCAAAAATGGAAAAAGAAAATATGGGTAGAAAAGGGCGAAATTTGGAGAACCCCTCCCCCCCAAAACTCCTTGTTCTCAACTGAAAAATTGAAAATTTCAATTTTGAAATTTCCTAAAAACTAAATGTTATCAATGATGTTTTCCCACAAAAAAATTGTTCATTTTTTGGCAGAAACTTTTTTCAGTTGAAAAAATTGAATTTCTTCTCCTTTTAATCAATTTTCCCTTACAAAGAAATAAAAATTGACAAACTCTGGACTCTGTCACAAGAGCTATGTTGATTTACACTAGCTGAAGATGTGGCCTCTAAATGGTGTTATACTCCCTTTCGCTTGAATTTTTAGAATTGCAGAGTATTTGTTAGGATGGGACTTACATAGCACCAAGATTTGTGATGATTTTAGACTTGAATGTAGTTTGGCAGTATCATAGAACATTGAATAATATGTGTTTAATCATAACAAGGTTTGTGACAATACTTTCTGTATCCTCAGAAATACTTCATGAAAATTCACTAATGGGGCATTACTGCTCAGTTGTTAATTCTCCAAGCTAAACAATTCATCATTTCACATTTGTTTGAACCACAAAAGCAATAAATCCTCTTTCAAAAACTTATTGCAAGATAATTTTTTCCATTTTTTAAAATAAATCTACATTTCCTGAATAGGTTCTCAAAAAAGTCACGAGAATTGGGCAAAAGCTCTAATGCTTAACTTGCATTTTTCATAACCAAAAAAATTGCTAACCAAGCTGACTCTCATACAGAATCAAGATTCAGGCTGAATTATTCTGAAATAGACAATGTCCAAAATATTTAGAGTTCACCTTTGAAATGTCAAGCCAGAATTACTTTAGTACTGTAATGAGCTGGGTGAGACCACCTTATGGTGAAAACCCACTGAGATTGATAGGAATGAACTCACAATTCAATTAACATAACTGTAAGCATCAACCCCCTCCTCAGACAAAAGGATTACATGAACCCACCCTGGAGCTTTTGCTGATTGTTTCTTTTGAGTGGGGGCAGGGCAGTGTGTATGTGCACGTGCATGCGTGCATGTCTGTGGGGAGGTGGGGGAACAGAACAGATCAAAAAACTGGAGGAGGGAGAGCCTGAAGGAGCAGCTGAAAGCATGGTGGCTGACTCTAGAAGAAACCTGAGGAGAGGTTATTGGCTTGGGGTGCACACTGAAATGGATGTTTTTGGTGTTGTGAAAGAAAGCTATTCCTGCTATTTGATTCCTTCTGCATTCAGAGACACAGGACTTTGCACATTCTTAAACAAACCTGCATCAGCAAAATATCTGACTGTTACCAATTTCTCCTCCTGACTGGAGCAACCTACTAGACCCTGAATTTTTGGCTAGCTGGTTGGGTCAAAAGGGGCAACGGTATCATTCCAGGCTGTGCATCAGATTTTGTTGTTAGTTACACTGTGTAAAGCTGGAGTAATTCTATAGAAGCCAGTGGAGTTATTCTAGATTTATACTATATAACTGAGATCTAAATGTGGTTCACATCAGTGATCTCTATATACTGTACAAATCTGGTTTGCACTAAAATATGTTTATACAGTTCTGTGGCTTTTGATTCGTTTGACTCATACTTTAAGACATTTCTCCTTTTGCCAGAATAGTAATGTGGGCTAGGGGTGTGATTTTTTTTTGACGTTTCTCTACTAACAAAAGCCCTGGTGTAGATGTAATTATGCTGGAATAAAAGTGCTTTTGTCAGCATAGTTTATTCAAGGAACCAGTATAAGATATACTGACAGAAGCACTCTTCTGTCAGTATAAACTGTGTCTTGACTAGAAAGGCTTGCTGGTATAGCTAAATTGGCAAACCTTTTCTAATGTAGACAAGTCCTTACAATCCTTGAACCATACACCCTGCCAATTCAGTGCGTAACACTGACTGCTGGACTTGTGACAAACAGATTACAAAGCTAGTTTATTCAGCCATTGTATTTTGTCTAGATCTTTTCTGAAGCTGAAGCAGTTATTGCAGTAGGGTGCACTAATTGCTCATTTGCTGGAGTAACCTTTTCAACTGGACACATCTCATATCTGATTTCATGTTGATGTGTCTCTTATTTAATTACAGTGTGCTAGCAGGGAGAGAAAACCCAGTGGTGTGAAGTACTGTATAATGCCTGGAAAGGGCTGACTCTGCTTTTCAGAGGTATACTCTGTAAGAACTAAGAAGCAGGACTTCTATTCTCTGTAGTTTTACACCTGAGGTCTGGCAGAATTTAAAACCACTAGCATGAGTGTATTATTACCCTGTATATAGTGATACTTTCATCTCTAAATCATGTACATTAAAAAGACCACATTGCTATCAAAAACGTCCTGTATGCTGAGATAATAAATGAATCAAAGGCAACCTGAAAATAAAAGGTTTGTCCCCTTTTTTCCCAGTTTATTATGATGATGATAATTTTGTTTTCTACCTTTAAAATATCAGGAATGTCAAGTCTTGTGTTCCTTGATTTGCTAGAGATTTCCCTCATAAAACTGAGAGTTGTAGATTGGGAACTCCCTCTGACCTTAATTAAATAAGTAGTTAGGTTGAATATTTAACAAAAGAGCTTTTCTTCCAACTGTTTAAGTATTTGAGTTTGAAAGGTATCAAATTATCATAACAAAAGTTTTAAACAGGCTGAATATATAATGTCAAATAACCAGGCTTCACTTCCTTGGTCTCTGAAATGCCATAAATCTACTAGTTGTCTAGACTCTAGACATCCACAGAGTCTTCCAGAAAACAAACCGACAGGATAGATTTTAGAGTAGCAGTCGTGTTAGTCTGTATCCGCAAAAAGAAAAGGAGTACTTGTGGCACCTTAGAGACTAACAAATTTATTTGAGCATAAGCTTTCATGAGCAACAGCTCACTTTCCACTGAATGCATCCGATGAAGTGAGCTGTAGCTCACAAAAGCTTATGCTCAAATAAATTTGTTAGTCTCTAAGGTGCCACAAGTACTCCTTTTTTAGACAGGATAGACAATTTCTAAAGTTTCCATGGGTGTCTGGGAAATAGAGGCCGGTAGTGTGAAGCCTCGTTAATAATACTTTAGTGTTTGGCCACAGTATGGAAACTGTATTGTATCTAGAGAGCAAGTCAGTGTTTCTCAACCAATTTTGGCTGGCAATCCCTTATTCAAAGTCCAATGTTTTTATGACCCCTTTACATTTATTATAAAAGTTAGAGTAAAACAAGTCAGTGATAACAATAAGCCTGTATCATTAATTTTTGTGAGTGTTTTGAGAAATTGAAAGAAAATACATGTCCTTGAAGGGAAAGGGTGTGTAGGGAATGTGGGAGTGAGATTTTCTTTTATTTAGATTGCAATAAAGTTTTCAAGGTCTCGTGACTGCCACACCCAATTGCCCTTCTTCACCAACCTGCCGATCGCAATCCAACCGTTGAGAAACAATAGTCTATAGACTAGGGGCGTACAGCAGGTTGCAATATCACTTGCTGGCAGTAGGGTCCTCTTTGTGGGGATGAAACTGCTCAAGGCAGAGAAGCAGCACTAGTGATGCCTTCAAGGGTGAGAAAATTCTTCTTGCATTTTTCCACATGACCCAGACCTCCTTCCTTTTTGAAAATCAGGCCCTGAATGTCTGCAAGCAAGGCAGCATTAAGGCTTTTGTTTTTGTGAATATGTTATAGATCTGCTCTAGTATGCACTGCATCTCTCTTTATCAGAGCCAAAGGGGAAATAGTACTCTCAGTTCAGTGGCTATCTGAAATTGAGAGCTAGTCGTAAATCCTTTCATTTGGTTGTGGTGCTGAGTTATTTCAGTTTGACTGTTTCCCCGTCACAGCTAACGGAAACCAAATAAGACCAGCCAAGACCTAAAACAAAAGAACACAGTAGCAGGTCAAGGTGAATAGGTGATATTCGTAAGCATGTGTTAAGTCGGTGGTATTCAAACTTTTTTTCTGGGACCCAGCAGAAGAAAATTGTTGATGCCCACAACCCAACAAAGCTGGGGATGAGGGTTGGGGTGTGGGAGGGGCTCAGGCCTGGGGCAGAAGGTTGGGGAGCAGGGGTGAGGGCTGCGGTGTGGGGCCACGAATGAGGGGTGCAGGGTGTGGGAGGGGGCTCAGGGCTGGGGTAGGGGGTTGGGTGTGGGAGGGAGTCAGGGCTCTGGGCTGGGGGTGCAGGCTCTGGGGTGGGGCCAGGGATGAGGGGTTTGGGGTGCAGGAGGGGCTCCAGGTTTGGGGGGGCCTCAGGGCTGAGGCAGGGGATTGGGGTTGGGGCACAGACTTACCTCCGGCAGCTCCTGGTCAGTGGCGCAGCTGGGGTGTAGAGGCAGGCTTCCTGCCTGTCCTATCACCGCGGCCCACGCTACACCTGAAGTGGCCAGCAGTAGGTCTGGCTCACAGGAGGAGGCGCACAAGCTCTCGCTCACAGGCAATGGGTTCCTGGCCAATGGGAGTGTGGAGCTGGTGCTCAGGGCAGGGACAGTTCGCGGAGCCCAATGGCCCCCCTGCCTAGAAGCCGGACCAGCTGCTGGCCACTTCCAGGGTGCAGCACGGTGTCGGAACAGGTAGGCACTAGCCTGCCTTAGCTGGGCAGTACCATCGACAGGACTTTCAATGTCCCAGTCGGCGGTGCTAACCAGAGAGACCCAGTGCCTTACATGCCGCGGCCCAGTACTGGGTTGTGACCTGAACTTTGAAAAATGCTGTTTTTATTTTTAGCTCCTGTGCTAAAAATAAAAAACAGCAAATATTAGGTCAGTTATTTGTGCTTACTCAAGTGAAGGGAAGGTAAAACTGGACTAAATGAGGGGGAAATCTGGAACAAACCCAGGTCTTCCTGCGTGTCAGAAAAGGATGGGAATTATTGTACATTTCCCTTGACCTGAAGTTTGCTGTAGGTTTCTTAATTTCACAGTAGCTTTTTGCCACTAAATTTTAACTAGGCCCAAGAGGTTTAGATAAATTCAGAGGATCTTCAGAAAAGCATATGAACTTGTGATGAGTTAATTTGAGGTTTGCCTATTAGTAGTCGGTAGTATACTGTATTTTTCCTGGAAATATCTCTGAAAATTGTGGATTCTGCAGAAAACACTTAATGATCAAATCAGTGAAGAATCTGGATATTAATAAATGAAAGATGAAATAAAATCAAGCAACATGGAAACAAGTTATTTTTTTAAAAAATCTGCCATAAGAATTATTTTTTACACTCATTCAACTCTCCATCTTCATCAGCTAAGGATAAAATGACAGGTTAAAAAAAGGCCTTCTATTGTTTACATTTGATACTTACAGCAAGAACAAAAAGAGCAATCAAAGAATCTTCCACAAGATCCATCCATCTGTCACAATGTTTTATAGAATACTGCTGTGACTGCAAAATTCTTAATGAAAATTTAAAATAAAATACGTGCAAGATGATTTAAAAAATAGACAAATCCTGTGGTGAGGCACATGAACTATATCACAAATTATAGTTAGGGATGGACATGAAGAATTTAGTTTGTATCTATATTCAGATTCACACCTTAAATCTGGTTGATGTTCAGATATAGGGGTTTGGTTCAGGCTTATTCCTTGTTATAATGACATTAGGTTAATATGCAGTTCTGGTTGACTTCCCACTTGAAACAATAACATTGGGTTAATGCAGCATGGAAAATGACATCACACATCATTCTGAGACAGTTAAGGAGTGAGAAACCATACTCAGCCAGGCATTTCTTCCATTTTACATGGCAGGGCATTAAAGGAAGAAAGGGAGGTAGGAGAATGAGACCACAGTGCAAAAGTTCCAACCATTCTTTTGTTCTTTGTTTTTTGGGAGAATTTTTTTCCTTCTAAGTTCTGTATTTGTGCAGTAAAATGTAGTTCTATTTTTAGATGTAACCAGTATTAACCAGTCTCATCTGTGAAATGTTCAGGAAGTGAAAGAAAAAGATTAAACGTCCCAAAAGAGAAATAATAGGGCTAAAAATATTCCCATAGGGAAGAGATCCTTATTACTGGAAATTAAATTTGACAGATGTCAGTTTGTCAGCGAGTATTAATTTCTCTTTGATTTTTTTTCTTTTTGCAGAGATGTATTAACTGCTTCGGCAAGACAAATTGCCCTAATGAGGACAGGAATGTTAACTGCTTGAGTTTTAAAACCAGACTCCCTTTTCGCACCCACAATTAATTGTTGTCGCAAATGATCACAGTTAGCCATCTAACATCTGGATTTGTGGGTCAGGCATCTAACTACCACCTTTTGCATCCACAATTAAGGGTACATAATTAATTTAAAAAGAAAAGGAGTACTTGTGGCACCTTAGAGACTAACCAGTTTATTTGAGCATGAGCTTTCGTGAGCTACAGCTCACTTCATCGGATGAAGTGAGCTGTAGCTCACGAAAGCTCATGCTCAAATAAACTGGTTAGTCTCTAAGGTGCCACAAGTACTCCTTTTCTTTTTACGAATACAGACTGACACGGCTGCTACTCTGAAACCTGTAATTAATTTAAATTTGCTTTCAATATTTTTAACACAAGAACAAACTTTTATAAAACCTACAATCAATAGAAATGCTTCTACACATTAAAAAGAATCCTGGACTCTTTTGTTCTTCCTTATTACTTTGCTGTTGATATAAGTTGCTAAGACAAGGATCTACCCTCGTTCTGACCAGAGCAAAGAATTTGGAGAATTTTGCTCCTCTTAAAATGGTTGTGCCCCCTCCCAACCCACAGCCATTCATTATTTATACACACAACTGCTGTTCAATTATCACTTTGAAGAAAGACAGAATTGGGTGTGATGTAAAGAGTGGATTTCTGCAATGTGGTGGTCACTGAGAGCAGCTTTTCCTTTGTTTCTTGGAGATTTACTCTGGCAATCCATTGTTATCCTTGTGGGGAACATCTTTGTTAATGGTTTCCCCTAAGAAAGGTGTTGAGTTTGGCTCCACCATCTCAAGGCTTGTATACTCAAGACAATTATACTGATATAAACTAAGCTATGAATTTAAACTGATATACATATAACGATATACTCCCACGACCTCTGTGAATTCTCTAATCTGATGTAAGAAGGCCTTTTTCCAGTATAGCTCATATTGCCGTTGGGACAAGGTTAAAGTTAAACCAAAAGAGCCACTCATGCTTGAATAGGAGTGTCCGCATCAGGGTTTACACTGGTATAACTTAGGCTATGCCTACACTTGCAGAGTTTTTACGCAGTCAGTTTCACCCGAGATAGGGACCCGGTAAAAGAAAAGCGCTGGTTTGTGTTCTCACTTACTTCCACAGGCAGATTGTATTCACATTTGCAGCACTTCCATCGCCAATGAGAACAGCGCATTGAGGGCAGCTACCCCACAGTGCAGCACTCTCCATTTTGAGGATAGGTCTTGTGGGAAGCGGGGGGTGTGATCACGGGGCATCCTGGGTCCCTGCACAGCCTCCTCTCCCCAAACACTGATCAGCTCCAGTAGCTCAGCTTTGCTGCAATTATGGGGATCGTTTTCTCTGTGGAACAGGCATTGTCACCTGGCCAGATGATAAATGAGCACTTGCCAAAAAAACAGGAAGGGGAGTTTCAAAGTTCCCGGGGCTTTACAGGGGGAGGGATGTCTGTTTACCTGGCATCAGAGCAGCAGAGCCAGCGTGGTCACCTACGCACCTCCAGAGGCTAAAAGCTGTGTAAACAGGAAGAACGTGTCATCACTTGCACATCACCCCAAAAGATTTTAAGTAAGATGGTAAGATAAGTAAGTTTTTAAGTAAGACTTAATTTTAAGTAAGACTGGTAAGATTTTCCGCCTCTCTTGGAGGTGGTTTTCTGTTTGTGGTGAAACTTCTGAGTTTCACCACAAAATGTCATTGGCAAGTGTAGATGCTCCCGCAGTTTTTGCGCAAAAAAGGGATATTTTTTTTTACATTTTAAATGGCAAGTGTAGACATGCCCTAAATTGGTTTAACTACACTAGTATCACTATCCCAGTATAACTGGCAAAACTTTCTTGTGCAGACAAGAATTCAGAGATTGCAGAACTGTTCTGGGAAAGTCACCAGGTCTGGAAGGGATTCATTCCCCTCAGAGTTTCACAGAGAGAGAGAGAGTTATCCTGTGCAGCAGACTCCATTTTAAATACACTACTCTATCCATGAATTTCAGTAATTGCTAAATTAGTGTAATTGGGTCCCTGGAGATGTTGATCAGGACTAGACGCTCTTAAGGAGGTGGAAAGCCATACAGGTGCCTGGAACTGTTTTCCTACCGGTTGTGGAAGAGGTTACCGATGAACCCTCTGACCCTACCTGCTCCCAAGACTTCTGTGGAGCAGTCACCAGGAAGGGAGGAAGGGAAGATTGGTCAAACTATACCAAAGAATGAGGGAAGGGACCTAGAAGAATCAAACTTCCTTAAAGAAGAAGCCCAAATAGGCCCCAAGCAAAGCAGAGAGCTCTAGCAATCGGTCTCTACTGCAACAGAGGTAAAATATTGGAGAAATGCTGCAGCCTCAGAATCCTTGATAGCCAACCATTAGGTTCCAGAAGGGGGGGTGCAACTGACTGAGGAAGAAGGGGATGGAGAAGGATAGAATAGCAGATCCTGTATTCCACAGGTTAGGAGATGGTAAATGGAATGCCCCTGCAAAAGCCAGATGACATTTTGGAGTGTATACTGTGGAAACGGAGTACTTTTGGCACCTTAGAGACTAACCAATTTATTTGAGCATGAGCTTTCGTGAGCTACAGCTCACTTCATCGGATGCATACTGTGCATCCGATGAAGTGAGCTGTAGCTCACGAAAGCTCATGCTCAAATAAATTGGTTAGTCTCTAAGGTGCCAAAAGTACTCCTTTTCTTTTTGCGAATACAGACTAACACGGCTGTTACTCTGAAACCTGTCATTTTGGAGTGTGCATTTAATATTGAATTTTGAACCTGAAATACTCCCTACGCACTTGTAGAGAAGGTGACTTCTCTCTAAAGGTTAAAAACTGGAAGGCAGATAGAAAAAAAATGTTTTTCTAAAAATCTCATGATTTTAAGCTTCTCATATTTTTTGCAGGGTGTTTGCCTCATGACTTGGAATTGGCCATTCTGTGTCAGGTAAATTTAATTTTTAAAATTATTTCACTTTTAATAATCTAAAGTGTTGTTAGTGACACAGGTAAAGGAATTTGACTTTTCACAGCATTTTAAAGTTGACAGTGTACTTATAATTGCACCAGCAACGCTGCACCTACAATTATTGGCAAGCATGAATGGAAGTCATTTTTTAAAAATCAAACCTATACCAGAGGAGTCTTTTTTTTTTTAAGAAAGTCATCTTCATCTCTTTATTGTATAACACACTGTGCACTGTGTAAAAGAAAAGGAGTACTTGTGGCAGCTTAGAGACTAACAAATTTATTTGAGCATAAGCTTTCGTGAGCTACAGCTCACTTCATCGGATGCATCTGTGTGCACTGTGTGAATTTCATTATATCAAACCATGCCAAATTATGTTCCATCATGTGATTTCATGTGACTTGATGTAACCTGGCACATCATCACTTATCCATTGTGCTGCATGACCAAAACAGTGCTTTGCAAAGGCTTTCAAAAATGAAGTGATAGCAAGTAATTAATTACCATTACAAAATGGCTTTAGAATTCAGAACACACTGGAGCTGTCTGACTGGCAGTCCATGGCAACAGTCCTTGACTGTGACATGAGTACGACGGTTTGTTCCATTTTTCTCTTTGTGTAACTCCCATTTTACACTATCAGTATGACAGTCCAAACTGTGTGTTTCAGGATGCATTTCTCAAGGTGTTGAACACAAATCAGCCTCATGCCTCACAGTGCTGCTCCAAAAGTATGGAATGATCCTGCCAAAATGTACTGTTTACCGTATTTTAGGCAAAGAATAGTACATAACAGAGAATGTGGTTGTTGTGTAATACTTCTATGCTTTGGATCTATATTGAAGCAGAAGGTGTAAAGTAGGAATGTCATTTGCTTAAGTACATAACAAAACCTTCCTATAAGGTGAAATCCTCATTCTACTAATATCAATGGCGAAACTCACATTTACTTCATTAGGGTCTGGATTTCATCCATATATCTTTTTTTTCATAACTGTATAGATTGTTACCTCAGTCCTTCACGTACCTAATTGAGACTACCCTTGTAATATATTATCTCTTTTCAATTATGTTGTTACAATTATGCAGCTATTATTTAGTTTCTGTCCACTGGTAGAAGGAGAAACAATTATTTTACCATGATACATGCAGAATAAAAATATAATCGAATCTATAATATTGCTTTAGTGATAAAATGTTTGGATTATTGTATAAACCTTGAATGAGCAATTTTTTGGAAATATTATTGGTTTCTTCTACTTTTGCCTAAATGCAAGAGTGAATATTAGAACAGAAGACCTGGACTCAGAGCTTTGGCTTAGCCCTGTACAGTTCAGAAATACATATGAAGTGTTCAGTGTAATCATGGCTCTGTTACCAGCTACTCCACCTACTGTTAGTTTGACCTTGGACAGTTATTTCATTACACTGTATCTCATTTACCCATCTGAAAAAGGGGTATAATTCTTCTCTAACTCTTCGATGATGGCTAGGGACACTTGCGAATCGGGTGGGGAGAGGGTGCTAAGGCAGCATAAAATTCACATTTGCACTGTCTAATTCTGTGCAAATATGTGTACGGCTCATTCCTAGACATAAGAATATAAGAACTGCCATACTGGGTCACACCAATGGTCCATCTTGCCCACTATCCTGTCTCTGGTACAAGAGCATGAGGGAGAGTGTACTGAACAGGCTAATGTTGGAGAGTTCCATCCTCATCTCATCCTGGCTTCTGTCAGTTGGAGGTTTAGGGTTGCCCATTACATAGTGTTGCATCCCTGACCATTTTGACTAATAGCCATTGATGGATCTATCCTTCATGAAATTATCTAGTTCTTTTTTGAACCCAGTTATGGTTTTGGCCATCACAAAATCTCATAGCAAAGAGTTCCACGGGTTAATTGTAATTTTGTGGAAAAAATATTTCCTCTTGTTTGTATTAAACCTGAGATATTAATTTCATTGGATGACTCCTAGTTTTTGTATTGTGGGAAGGGAAAAATAACGCTTCTGTTCACTATATCCACACCATTCTTGATTTTATAGACCTCTATCATTTTGCCCCTTGTCTCTTTTCTAAAAAGAAAAACCCTAATCTCTCCTTGTATGGAAGCTGTTCCATAGCCTTTATCATCTTTTTGCACTTCTCTGAACCTTTTTCAATTCCACTATATCCTTTTTGAGTAGGATACATTATTCAGGGTGGGGGGGAGGGGCACCATGGATTTATATAGTGGCATTATATTTTCTGTCTTATTTTCTACCCCTTTCCTAATAGTCCCTAACATTCTATTAGCCTTTTTGACCGCTGCTGCTCACTGAACTGAAATTTCGAGATAATTAATCCAGGATGACACCAAGATCTTTCTTGAGTGATAATAGCTAATTTAGAACCCACCATTATACATGTGTAGTTGGGATTATGTTTTCCAATATGCATTACTTTGCACTTATCACTGTTGAATTTCATCTGCCATTTTGTTGCCCAGTCACCCAGTTTAGTGAGATCCCCATTACTCTTCATAATCAGCTTTGTACTTAACTATCCTGAATAATTGTGTATCATCTGAAAACTTTGCCACATTACTGTTCACTCTCTTTGCTTGACCATTAATGAATATGTTGAACAGCACAGGCCCCAGTACAGATCTTGGGGGAACCCACTATTTACTTCTTGTGACAAAGTTCCTCCTCTACCTTGGTGGGTCTTGTGCTTATTGGTAGATTTGCTCGCCTTGGAGCCTATGGCAGTCCTCAGTTTGGCTGTTTTCATGATCCCACAGTCCAGGTCAACTCCTCCTGTGTCTCACCAGGAGTTGGGAGGTTTGGGGGGAACCCGGGCCCGCCCTCTACTCTGGGTTCCAGCCCAGGGCCCTGTGGAATGCAGCTGTCTAGAGTGCCTCCTGGAACAGCTGTGCGACAGCTACAACTCCCTGGGCTACTTCCCCATGGCCTCCTCCCAGCACCTTCTTTATCCTCACCATAGGACCTTCCTCCTGGTATTCATAATGCTTGTACACCTCAATCCTCCAACAGTCCGCGTTCTCACTCTCAGGTCCTAGTGCCTCTTGCTTCCAGCTTCTCACACGCACACCACAAACTGAAGTGAGCTCCTTTTTAAAACCCGGGTACCCTGATTAGCCTGCCTTAATTGATTCTAGCAGCTTCTTGATTGGCTGCAGGTGTTCTAATCAGCCTGTCTGTCTTAATTGACTCCAGAAGGTTCCTGATTGTTCTGGAACCTTCCCTGTTACCTTACCCAGGGAAAAGAGACCTACTTAACCTGGGGCTAATATATCTGCCTTCTATTGCTCTCCTGTAGCCATCTGGCCCGGCCCTGTCACACTCTCTTAATTGTGAAAACTGACCATTTATTCTTCCCCCTTGTTTCCTATCTTTTAACCAGTTACTGATCCATGAGAGGACCTTATCTCTTATCCTATGACTATTTAGTTTTGCTTAAGAGCCTTTGATGATGGATCTTGTCAAAGGCTTTCTGAAAAACCAAGTACACTATTGTGACAGTCTGTACCATTATGTTCACCCTTTTGACAAGATTATGATAAATTTTTACAAAGTATGCCTTGTGAGGTATCATTTGAAAACTCATAATCTGCTGAACATTATTGTCCTGGTAAACTATGAATGGTCACATTATATCTGAAGTTAAAAATTCGACTGTATAAGACACGTTCCAAGTCTAGGAAAACCACTTCAACCCAGAGACAAAAGTCTGGACAGAACCTCAGCCAGGTCTCAACATAATCATTTTCTCTTAATGAAATGATGGACTTTCCATGAGTTTGTGTTGTCCAGGAGGTTACTGAGGACAAGTCTGGGTCTTGGAATTTGCTGGCATGACTCTGCAATATAATTCAGGAGTTGTTGGTTAAAATCATTCATATAACTCAGCTGGGAGTAATTTACATGCTAGAGGCTGTGTGTGAGCAGGCCAGGAGTGGTTGCTGTCATGGAAAAGAAGTGTAAAAGGCACCCCAGGTTGGAGAATTGAGGGGACACAGCTGTCCAACAGTCCAGATTGTACCATAGGTAATGTCACAAGTATAGTTACTGGTTCACCCTTATCTTCATGCTTGTTGACACCCTCAAAGAATCCTAATAGACTGGTGAAGCATAAGTTCACTTTTCAAAAGCCTTGTTGACTCTTCCCCAACAAATCGTGTTTATCTATATGTCTGACAATTCTATTCTTCACTATAGGTTCAACCAGTTTGCCTGGTACTGAAGTCAGGTTTACAAGCCTGTAATTGCCAAGATTGTCTCTGGAACCCTTTTAAGAAATCGACATTACATAAGCTACTTTCCAGTTACCTTGTGAAGAGGCTGATATCTGTCATAGGTTACATACTATAGTTAGTAGTTCTGCAATTTCATATTTGAGTTCCTTCAGAACTCTTGGGTGAATACCATCTGGTTCTGGTGACTTATTACTGTTTAATATATCAATTTATTCTAAAATCTCTTCTATTGACACATTAGTGTGGGACAGTACTTCAGATTTGTCGCCCAAAAACTGAATAGCTCTTATGTGGATATCTCTCCTTCATTCCCTGCAGTGAGGACTGATTCAAAGAATTTATTTAGTTTCTCTGCAATGTCCTGGTCTTCCTGGAGTGCTTCCTTGGTCGTCTAATGTCCTCAGTGCCTCTTTGGCAGGCATCCTGCTTCTGATGTACTTAAAACATTCTTACTGTTAGTTTTTTGCATCTTTACCAAGTTGCTTCTCAAATTCTTTCTTAGCCTGCCCTATTATACTTATTATAACTTGCCAGAGTTTGTGCTCCTTCCTATTATCCTCATTAGGTTTTGACTTCCAATTTTAAAGGATGCCTTTTTGCCTCTATTACTCAGCTGTTTAGCCATAGTGGCATTCTTTTGGTCCTCTTATTCTCTTTTCTGGTTTAGACATAAGTTAGAATGGCCTGAAGGAGATGTTAGAGTCCCCAAGAGCCTAACTAGCAGCTGAGGATGACAGGGCCTAAGGGAAACCACAATCACATCCCATTTGTTCTGGACATATTGTCTACATTGCAATGGGTGTGGGAGGTGTGGCATAGGGGCCTGTAGGCTGCTGGGGAACCTCCTTGTACTGAGATGATCCTTCTGGATCTGGTTACACCCATTCTCCCTTCACCATTTGGACATGTGTAATTTATGTTGGTGTCTTATAGAATGCCAGTTTTTTTTAAATCTGTTTCCCCTTTCCTTTATCTCTTTAGATGAGTGAATGGATTGCTTAATTAAAATACAGTTACGTATGTTCATTCTGAACTCCATATGTTATTGCTTCATTTGCACTTGACCTGCATGGTTGATGATGCTTGTTAGTTCACATATTTTGGCAAGATGGGAAACCATAGCTTGGTTTTATTGGAAACTTACTCCTTTCCATATTTGAGGGTGAAAGAATTGCTACAGCATAACTGATTGCAACAATGAGGTGAATATTATTACATTACCGCTAAATTCTGATTTGATGACATGTGGCCTAGAGCTGACAATAAACTCCCTGCTCCAAACTAAAAACATTAATCATTCTCTAATAAAACCATGAAACGTTGACATGAACAAGTCTAATTGCAATAATGATCTTAAATTTGGGCATTTCTTTTGCATTAATCTCACTAGCTTTGGTAAAACTATCTAATAGAACCCTGCAACTCTGACATGAACAGGTCTAATTGTAATAATAACTCCAATGGTGGACGTTTTCTTAGGTTAATCCCGCTAGCCTTGGTTAAACCTCCTGACAGGAGTTAAATGTTTACTTAGGAGAACACTGTGGTTTAACCAAGTTTCAGTACAAGCAGGGACTGGATATTTGACAGTAAGTGAAAACAAAAACCAAGAACCAATTAAAAAGCTTGTTATTCCAATTCATTTGTTTTTGGCTGTGCAAGTCAGATTCAGCTTTCTGAAGTTAGAGTTACAATCGCTTATTGTCTTTATTGTGACCTGCTGCTTTTAAAACATTACTATTGATTTTTTTCTAACATTCTGCTCTACTGTTCAGACTGAGTTTAACTGTAGTTCATTCTTTTTGGGCCTGGGGCCTTTTACAAATCATTTTCACTGATATTCAGTGAAATCTAAGGCTTTATTATTTTCTGTGGCAGGGAAAGATGATTTCTGATCATCCATGTAAGCTTGTTTTCTTTCTTAAGACAGGAATTGCTTTCCAGAAACAAAGACGACTCTTACTGTGTCTATATGCAGACTAAAGATAAATCCCAGTCGCAAATTCTCACTGTTGTAATCACATTGAGTTACATTAATCCCTGCATAATATTAGAGAATGGCTTCAGTGCATTACATCACAAATTAATTTGGCCCTTTGAGGTTAACCCTCTTTTTACATCTGTTGTGGCAATGGGAGTCTGAGGTACCCGAATAAATTCCATCATTGTAATTTTCTGTATATTTGTACAAAACAAATAAGGCATGTGGTGAGATACCAGGGCTAACACCCCTTCTGTTGTCACAATGCCACTGGATCTTTAATGAAAGTGTATGAAGTCTAGAAACATAATTTCATGTTTTAAAAATGACAGCTGAGATTCTGATTTCATTATGTGACTGTGGGATCTGGCGCCCTAGGCATTGGTATATAGTGCCTATGACTTAGTCCATTCCTGATAATGTTTGATAGTTAATTTTCAGAACAAAACTAAACTTGAATATTTGAGGCAAAAGAAAAAAAAAGAAAAAGCTAGATTTTAATTCTTATGAATCTCCAATTTTCAGGTCACTTGATGGCAAAGATCCTTTTAACACTATCCTTATCTGAGTGCCAGTCAGCTCCTACAAGCCTAATTGCAATAATGACTGAAGAATTTGGTGGAAGCTTTCTTGAACTTGGCAAATAAAAGTTCAGAAGGGCATTACAGTATAAATTAAATGTGACCTACAAGTATACATGCCCAGCTCCCATTAACGTTAGCTGTGCATGTGTATCAGAGAGAGTATGGCTGGATCCTTCTTAACATAACATCAAGGCTGTATTTACTAGAAACTATTGTTTCCAGGCAGCAGTATTTTCAGGCAGTCTTTGTCATTTAGATCCACCATCCAGGAGCTAATGACACTGTTGCTTGATCAGACAAAAAATTGCATATTAGTTTATTAATTTTTCCTCTTTTGGAAAAGTTTATGAATTTAGAGAAAACCCAAACTCTTTATTATCCACTTTCCCAAAGGACACATTTATGACTCTTATTCATTATAGGTTTTGGAATATTTTAATTTAAAATATTTTAATATTTTAATCTATAACAAAGAGTGTCTGGTTCTGGCCTAAATCCAAGATTACAACTCTTGATATCAGAAATTGAGCTCAAGATAAGGCTGGAATAAATTTCTTACAGCTGGAATCTGTCACAAGAAGGGAGTCACGTCACCTTCAATGTGTCATTATGTGTCAGTCCAGAATAGCAGTATTTCAGCGCGGTATATCAATTTAAATCATGGAAAATTATGTTGTAATCCAGGATATGGGAACTGATCCAAAAAAAATTAGATTACCTTCAGGGATTTGGGGAGAAACAGATGAAGTTCCATGATAAAGTTATGATGTTGTTAAAAGCTGTGGCTCTGATGTGATCAAACATATTAAAATCACATCTTTTACAATGTCATTGTGTTCAGTCTTTAATCTCTCCTAATGAGCTCAGTGGTTGTAATAGTTCAGCTTTCTGATATATTGAATAAGATCAATATTGGTTCCTACCCTAATGTTTTTGATTAGTAATAATTTAAAATTCATTTTCATTCGTCTTTTGCATTGCAGTAGCAAATGAAAAGCGAGCCTAGTTTGCTAATTCATTAACCTTTCAAACATTGTTCCTATCGAAAGCAATATTCCATATGGTTCATTCAGAAACATATGTTTTCTTTATTTCTCAATTCTTAAAAATGGCCTAAAACAATAACTTTCTTTGTTCTAAAACAGAATGTTAGGTTCATTACAATTCTTTGACCCATGGTGATTGTCTAATACTTTACTGAGGAAAAAATCTATAATGCACTTTCTCTGTCTCTCTCATCATGGAGCAATAGCTTTCCCAGTGTAAATCTCAGCTCCATATAGTGGGGCCCAATTTTTTTGTTCCATGTACAGTGTAGAAAGAAAGAAAGAAAGAGTGCAAAATTCTCCATGCACTGACCAACAGAGTGTCTACCACACATAAATGGAAGCACCATCTCGATCACACAGTGTACTTCTCTTCACCGTAAAGTCAGTCAGAGTTGGCTGACATGATGCTGAATGTGATTTGCCCTGTTCTTCACTGTCTAGTCAGTTGTGGTCAACATCATGTCAGCTAACTCAGCTCTTTATCATCATGTTTTATTGTGATTGTAAAGTTTTTTTCAGTGAAGACAAGCCCCATGTTTAGAGAAGAGTGACAGCCGAAAGGCCCTGCAGAGAGAGTGAGACACTCAGCCACACTCTGCCCCTTTACACCAGTCATAAGGGTTGGAATGGTTTAAAGGGGATCTAACAGTTCCATATCCAGCTGTCAGAGGAATCCTCCAGCTCAGACAGCCGTATGACTGCCTCCCAAGGATCCACTTACAAGCCCTGGCAGGGGTGTGCCGGGGAGGACACTGCACGCAGCACTGTGGAGATCCTGAGTAGTGCTGCATCCCATCGAGCAGCTCTGGGAGGCTACTATTGGGGTATATTAAAAACAATTAAATAGCAAGGTCATAAAATTAAGGCACTCCTCAAAATGCATTCACAGGAAAATTTCTAATGAGGTTTCTTTGTAAGGATTCACAAACACAACTAGACTTTGAATGAAAAATCCATATTTAAAGAAGTTAAAAAATGTTGAAATTAAAGAATCATAATGTTTTCCATAACTCCCTCCCCACTCTTGCCTTCTAATAGACTAAAAGGGTAGCACAGGATAACCTACATATACTGACTTATAACATTGAAATATAAAATGAACAATTGTTAATGGTAAGATTAAGAGCTTTCATGATACTTGTAATGATTTATAATTATGGATAGTGAATGAGTACAGCTGAGGTAACACTTAGGCCAAGCCCTTGCTGGCATAAATGTGGTTTTGCCAATTCTTAGTTCTTTTACACGGAATTGGTAATCTGCCTAAAAAGACATTATTGCTGACAGAACAAAGGTAACATGTTGTGCTGGAAGTTTGGAGGTGAAAACACACAAACCTGTAATGATAAATTGGAAAAAAAATCAACCTTTTCTGGGAAGGCTCAGGAACAGGGTGACCCTGGACAACTCGACCCTGAAAACCGACCAGGAAAAATACAGTAGATTGGTAACTGAAGAGTGTGCATGCATAATGTATGGGTTATCTAAAACCCAAAGGGTTGTGTTAAAAGCTAATTGGATAAAGATTAAGTAATCTGCAATATAGAATGTATTAAAGACCTAAGTGAACATAGGCCCATACAGGAGAAACACCAGACCAGGAACTGAAGGAACAGACCACGAGATCAGAGAAGGCGACGACTATCACAGAAGGTGCCCCAGAATGTGGTAACCAATTTCATCTTCTCTGTTATTATTTGTCTGGCATAAATGTGTGTCCAGACACTATATGTGATGATAATTCTGTATGAAACTGTATAAATAAAGGCAAAAATTGATTAATCCTAAATTGGGTTGGCTTGTGACTCAGTTTCCCAACTTTTACCCCCACTACTACCATAACGTAAGTAGCCCCTAGGGGTGTCTAAATTATGCCAGCAGCCTCTCCAGCCCCCTGGAGCAGTCCAGGCCCTTGAGGGTGCAAAAGTGACTTAAAAGCCACTTGGATTGTGATTGAGTTCTGTGTTGCTTCTCTGAGAGACTCCACCATGCAGAATCTCACCCAGGACTTGTCTTCACTTAGAGTGCTGCAGCCCCACAGCTGCATCACTATAGCACACGGTGAAGATGCTAACTATGCCAATAGGAGAGCTTCTCCCATTAGGGAGGTACTCCACCTCCTCAAGAGGCAGTAGCTGTGTTGACAGAAAATGTTCCATCGACACAGTGCTGTCCACACCAGGAAATTAGTTGGTATAACAGTGTCACTCAGTGGTGTGGATTTTCACACCCCGGAAAGCATAAAAGGGGTGAGTGAGGAGAAAATGGAGGGATTGCAGTGGGACAGCAACTTGTGCCACAAGGCCATCTCACCCAATATGCATTGGAAAAGCAGGCAAAAAAAGGATAAAGAAAAGCTGCTCCAGAGAGGTTTAATTTAACATCTTCTGCAGGCCCTCATGACCATTGTTATAATTTCCATACACAAAGAGCAACCATATATGTTTCTTTTAAATTCATTTCATTTTAGATGAAGGGCAACAAGTAAGAACAAAAGTAAAGTCTTCAGGAAAGACCACAGAATACACAGTAGAAGAGTGTGCTTGTGAAATGAGCACAAAATGGCAGTTGTATCCAGCAGACCTCTAGAAATAAACTTAACAATTTCATTATTTGTGGACTATTCATGAACAGAAACAGAATAAAAAATTCTCAAGTAAATTATTTGTTATGAACTATTTGTCAAGCTCCACTATATATACTCTGTTGCCCCTTTTCAGCCCAAGAAGCTACTCAAATTTCAGAACTCCTGGGGATGTTTGAGTTGGAAGTAGAAACTGATGGAGTCTGGTGTTCTCTTTGATACAATCTTATTTATTTACAAGGAATGTCCAAACCGAGGAAGAACTAAAAACAAAAGGAGCAGTTTCTTTGCTTACAGCCCCCAAGCCTTTTTAATTAAAAACCCAAAAGCACTCTCTCTAGCTTTTCTCAGGGTCACACTGTGTTCACAGGCTACTGCTTGGCTTTTTTGGGTTTTGCCTCTTCCTCTCTTTCTCTCTTCTGTTTGTCCTGCCAGTCCTCTACCCACCTACCTAGTCACAACCCCACACCCACCTGGTGCTAGTTTCTGGGCAGACTCTATTAGGCTTCATTTTAGGTGTGTCCCCTTAACTGTCTCTTACAACTATCTTAAATGAAGGGCCCATTCACACATCAGTTTGAACAAGATTTTAACTCAATCATAATAAGTTTCTACCCAGCTCATTACAATTCAAACCCAAAGACACATGTTCTCTCTCTCTATCTCTCACACATAGGCTGATTTGTGTTCTGATATTTATATGTAGCCATAGCCAATAGAACAGGTATGCGTATGCCACATACAATTACTTGTATCATTTTCTTCAAGACTGCAATTACTTTGGATGCTAGTTATTGAGAAATTTAAAGTCCTGGCATTTGCAGGGTTAGAAAGCTGTGGATAACGCTCTTAAATTTTGAACATATTAGTTGGTGGGTTGTTTTTTTAAATAAAAAACCTGTTTTGAATGAAATAACATTAGAAACAAAGAGCTTCTCATAGCTTTAAAAAGTCAAATACTCTATGTGTAAAACAGTTGAGTTTGGAAAAAGAAGAGAACATTTGCAGAGTGGGTCAGGGTTATTTTATATTTTATAACCCACAGGGTTTTTCATACCCTCTTTCTTTGCTGTATAAAGGTTTAATCCTAACCTGTGATGGATGGATGTCTCATAAGTAAGCTGTGCCTTTGTAGGAAATCATATTAAGAGTCCACTTTTTTAACAGTCGCTAATGGAATCATCATCAAGACAATTGTGGCCAAATTCTGCCCTTAAGTAACGTTCAGTGGGGTCCTTCAGATGCAGTATAAGGTAAGAATTTGGCCCCTATTTGAGGAAGGAACAAGAAACCCTTGGTGCCTTGTGCATCTTAACTCAGAGAACATATGATAGTGGAGTGTGTGGTTTTGCTTTGTTTGCTACTCAAAGGCACACTGGTAACACTTAAACTTCAGGCTTGTATTTAAGATGGTGACTGTTGATTCAGGTTATTTATCGCTTTGTTAATTCCCTTTAAACCAAAAAATGAATTCAACCTAGAGCCATGATTCAGCAAAGTGTTTAAATATGTGTGTACCTTTACATGAATACATACTGCTGTTGGGATTTAAAGTTATGCATGTGCATAATCCTTGTGGATTAGAGACTCAAATTCTCGAAGAGAAAAAAGGTCATTTAAAAAAATATTTTTTGCAACATTTATAATATGAAATAAAGTCTGCTGTGAAACCTGAGTCCTGCATGTTGATTAACAGCAGATAATCAGTACACGGAATCTTAAACAACTAACCTTTTCTGTAATTCCTGTAGTTAACTAGCTTTCTGTATTTTAATATCCTGATGCTGACAAAATCAGTGATTACTAAAAATGTAAGACTTTCTTCTCGTTCTACAAAACAGGCTGATATTCTCCTGCTATTTACCCAGTAGGTGTTACCATGAGCCAGATTGTGATCTTAATTACAAGAATGTAAATCTGGAATAATTCCATTGGCTTCAATATTTATTCCAGATGGAGTTACTCTAGATTTATACAGGTATAACCCTTGATGTGCCAAATATATTCCAATGATGATTCAGTGAGATGGTTTACACTGATGCAAGTAATAGATACATCAGTTCTCATTTCTAGCCCTTCCAGCCCAGTAATGTGTAAACACTGTGAAAATCATTTTCACACACCCAGGAAACGTGGTCTTTGTGATCCATAATGAAAAAGGCGGGAAGTAAAATTTTAAATTCTTTGGAAACTTCAAGAACAGAAAGATTAGGATTTTCAAAAGTTCTCAGCATTGGCCTAACTCTGCTCCCAATGAAATCAATGGGAGCAGAATTAGGTCATCTCTGCTTAATGGGAGCAGAAAATGTGAGAATCCCACACGAGAAAAACCAAAGAGAAATAATGATTGACCAGTATAGCAGAACAGATAAAATAATTATCAAGTGTGCAAATACAATTAACCTGAATTTCACCCCCCCCAGAGCTGCTGCTGTTGTCTTTAATTACTTGCCTTTTATAAGATCATCGTCTGTGTGAATGAAGAAAAAGGATGGGTAAATAGGAAAACAAAGGCCACCCAGTTGCAATGTTCTTCACACAATAGGCAATTAATTGTATATCAGGAAAAAATGAGTGACGTCACAGTTTAATGACACCATTAAAATCAATATTTTCAACAAGAACCAAATTTGCATCTCAGTGTTTTTACATTTTCTGACACCCTCCTGCCCTATGTTCAATTGTACTTTATTTTCACTCACACATAGCTAATGCCATCTTATTTTCAATGGATTATGCACAGCAAACCTCACCATTTCTCTTGCACATCTTTTGTAGGAAAGCAGATCTTTAAATCCCTGTTTCGCTTTTGTTTTGTTTCTCTCTATTTAGGATTAAAATTAAGTACAAACTGGCAGTGCCAGTTTTATCCTCAGGCAACTGTGATTTTACAGGTCCTATCCATATGTGATTAATCATATTAAAAATTTCCAAGAAGCAACTTTGGCCCCATGTCAAATAGATGAATGCTATCTAAAACCAAAATGCACAAACCTGCAGAGGAATATCTTTGCTTCTGAAAAAGAAGCGTTTTTTCTCATATGCAACCAGTTTGGCAATCAACACTATCTCTCACATACAGCAAAGGTTTACATGCAGCATAGAAAGTATTCAATATTTGATGGGAGCTTAACACAATTAGAAGACACAATATAACAGTCTTTCCCAACAGACGCAGCCTCAAAGGAAAATAAAAGTAAAAAGATAGGCAGATTCTCTACACAGAGATAATAATGTTTCATGAGATCATCACAGCTGGAGCAACTGTTAACAGACGACTGTGAGCGGTTGACATCACAATGTGCAATCTTCACAGCCTTTATGCTAAACATGATTTGTAATGGAGAAAGAGATCTATTTCTATAAGCAAGGGAGTACTGGGCTCAAGGCACATGTTAAAAATACCACTGGAGAGACTTTGTCTTCCTTGAATATTTAATCATCTTGAAAGCTACTGTCTGCATGTCACAACACCCCAATACATATGTATGTATTTTTTAAAGGGTCATTTGAATTGTCAACACAATGTCCTCTAAAATGTTTAATGTTTCTTACTTGCTTTGATCTACTACATTGTCCGAACTTAAAAAAACAGTGTATATATTGCTACAAAGATCTGTCAGGGTTGAAGGCAAAGCTGGTCATTTTCATTGTTTTCTGTGACTCCTGGGTCACTGTTCACTGACATCTTGAATACTGTTAATTTTTTGCTGATGTCTTTTTATCTCATGCTTCAGAGAATTTTAAAAATTGTTTTAAGCATTAAGCATTCATATGCATGTTATTGTATATTATGATATCTTGTGCCTTGTTGCACTGTAGAAGCCTGCAGCTGTCTAAAGCTTAATTATGCATCAATGCAAAGCCCATATGCTTGGCCAATAGTTCCTCAACAGAGTAGGGTTTCTCACTTATTTTTGTTTGAATTATAATTGGGATGATTTATATTTCTCAATCCACTTTGCCTCTTGTGCATGTTCCTCCTTGTTTCTGTTACCTTGTTTGAATCTGCTTCTGAAAGAGCCTTTTTGAATGTGAAGTCTAATAGATCTAAGATGGGTCATTAATGCATTTGAAAAATCTTTCACCTTTGAGAGGAAAAAAAGGTACAGAAATGAACCGCCCTCCCTATCAGTTTTACTCCAGATGGTTGTGGGGGTTTTTTGTTTTGTTTTTTTAAACCTGAATAGTTAAATAGAGACTGGCATCTGGGTTTAAACAAAGAGGGATTGGAGCCAGACTTCTAAAAAGGAGAGTAGTATTAAGCAATAAAGCTCTACACCTGCTGAAAGAAGGTAATGGAGGCAGTGAAAGAGCATTTGTAGCTACAATTACCCTTTACAGAAAGTCTTTTGTCAACTGTTGTCAAGCACACATGGGTGGTCAATCTGCGAAGTCAACAAATAGCATTGTCAGCGGTGTTAAAATATATGGCTCTAAAATTTTGTATAAATAGCACAAGTCGATTATTGCTATAGCACTTATTTTCTGCGATCCCTGCATATTTATTCAAACTCTTCTTCAAATGTAGAGCATCTTCCTCACTTCTCTGCCTTTCGTTAGATTTATAGTGTCAAGTGTCTGTGCATGTAAAATACATTTAAAGTCAACATCTGCATGCTCATCTTTTAGAATTTCGTAACTTTAAACACTGCAGACTTTGCTATGAGATTTTAAATCTTGTGGCAAGGGACTAGGCGTTGATCATCATTTGGTGTCTTATAATTATGGAAAAAATATGCAATTTTTAATGTCAAAGAATTAGCACTATTTAAATGAAAGCACTTAAGAAGGTTCAGCTCAGCCCAAAATAGCACTTACCCCATAACAACATGGACAGTTGCTGTCTTCACAGGGTGATAATCTTCTTCATGTTGCAATATTGTATATGGGGATTATTTTGTGTTAATCTTTGTATTCAAGTATAATTAAGTACCTGCTTTATGCTGTGTTCTACATACCATTTTCTCACTGGCAGGCAGAGCTATCTTATATGTCGCTTTGATTCATATATCAGGGCAGGTGTACACTCGAGCGCTACATCAGCACAGCTGCACCAGTGCAGCTGCGCAACTGTAGTTCATCTGGTGAAGATGCTCTCTGCTGATGGGAGAATGCTCTCCCGTTGGCATAGTTACTCCACCTTGGGAGAGGCAGAAGCTGTGTTGGTGTGAGAGCATCTCCCACTGGCATACCGCCAGTGTGGACAGAGCTTAGGTTGCTGTAACTTGCATCGCTCAGGAGAGTGTCTTTTTCACACTCCTGAGCAACAGTATGCATCCAATGAAGTGAGCTGTAGCTCACGAAAGCTCATGCTCAAATAAATTGGTTAGTCTCTAAGGTGCCACAAGTACTCCTTTTCTTTAAGCAGCAGTGTAGACCTGTCCTCAGTCTTACACATAGGGGCAGATTCTCAGCTGTATCAGGGAAACTGTGCACCTATGATCTAAAGCTAGTGGGCCTAGCCACTGCAGGATCACCCCTGCACATGAGGATCCTTGTGTAGCATAAAGTAGCCCTAGCAGTTCCTACACTACCTCCAACCCTACCTATGTCTGATGCAGTGGGTTGGCTCGGGAAAGGGAGCCTGGCTGTTGATCCTCAGCTGCTGTGCCATTCTCTTCAGGTTTCTCTAGCTTGGGATGAGGGGACCAGACTGACAAAGAACATCCTCAAGATCTGGGGGCACAAGGATGGACTTTGCACTTCCCCTCCTTGGCTGCCACTGAAGAGCTAATATTTCCTTATGTTTATATACAAACTACAAAGACAGGAACATAAGAATTGCCATACAAGTTCAGACCAATGGTCCATCTAGGTCACTATCCTGTTTGACAGAGACCAGGAACAGATGTGCCCAAGATGAACTTTTGATCTGAATCCAAAGTTAGCAGCTACTATCAATACACATGTTAGTGGATGCTGATATTTCACTGAAGATTAAGTGTTCTTGAGAATGATATACGTATATAGATTTCATTGTAATAAGATCATGCAATTTAACTGTATAGAATGGCTGTGACTATATAGCACTCTTATCTATAATATAACAAAATAGCTGGCTTCAAATACTCGATAACAAATAAAGTGCTTCATACTTCGTTTATTTCAGCATTCTTATGATGTTTGCAGAAGAAGTGCCTTTGCCAAACTGTATGCAATAGCAGAATAAGTGTGTACTAATTCTGTTTTATCTTCAATCAAACGATGGTTCAGAAAGAGCTATTTACACAATGCATTCCAAATGTGTTACTCATTAGGGTATTATTGAATACATTAGTTATTAATACTAGCTTCCTGGAGGTAGAAAGCAGCTCTGTATCTTTATACACTATTGGGTGCAGGTGTTGTGTGATGTATAGGTAAGGCAAACCCACAGTCCCCACAGGACTCCTTTAATCCTGCCTCCTAACCCTCATCCCTGTGCAATGTTGTCAGGTGCACTACCATAGTATTATTACTAATAATTAATAATAATAATAGGAATTACTGGTAGTATCTTAACCACAAAAAGGCTTGCTTAATTGTCTTCCAAATTTCAGGTAAAAACCAAGCTTACTTTTGAGCAGAGACTACACCTGAGAAATTCCAGTCTCAATGTAATTCTTCGGAGAAAAAGTGAAAAGGAAGTGGAAAAGTAGGCATAAAAGGAAATGACACCTGCTGCCTTAACTACACAGTTGCTATCCTCAGTAACCTCATGCAAGTATGGTAAAATATTTGATCAAATGTAAATATGACATACATGGACAGTAAGTAACCCATTTGAATAGCAAATGATGTATTCAGAAAAATGAGACATCTAAGCATTAACGCATTTAAAATATATGCTCTACAAAATTTTGCAGGCAAAAAGCAGATCTAATAAATGTTAACTGGTGAATGTAGCTCTGCAAATTTATTCTCTTCAGGGCCCAGTCCTGCTCCCACTGAAGCCACTGAGAGTTTTGACATTGATTTCAGTGGGAACAGGATCAGGCCCTTATTTTATACCTCTTTTGTAGAATCTAGCACATCACATTGAACGATCTTCTGGCGAGTACTTCTTTTACCTGTAGGTGTTTCTAAATATGTATTTTATTGGAATATAAAGAAATTCATTTTTTGTTTATAATGTATTCCCCACTGGCCCTGACACATACCATTTAGCATTTGTCTTACGAGGAACTGCAGGGTAATAAAGAAAAATAATATCCACCCTGGATAAAGATTGCTTTTCTCAGTGGATGATGGGAAGACGATTGGCTGGGTAGAGGGCAGCTCCTTGCCCTCTTGAAATTTGAGGCCTAGAAAGATTGAGCTTTTGTGCTTTAAAAGGACCAGAATCCATTTACGCATCAATGTCTACTATTAAAGAAAGCCAACATCGTTGATGTTATGCTTGTCAAATACAAACAATTTGTTTTCAAGGGAGGACAAGTACAAAGCTTCTTGTCCACTAAATTGAGCACATTAAATATGACCCTTTCGGTGGACACATGTAGCTAGTACAAGAAAGCACTGGAGATATATAATTAATATTAGCTAACCCACAGTAAGGTTAATTGTTGCTTCTCTGAGCACTTAATCTGCAAGCAGTTGATAAATCCCACAATGAATAAAAGCGGCTTGTATTTAGGTCACACAAAGTCATTGCCGTTTTTTAATTTAAACTGTGCACTAGATTAAAACACAAGAGTATTTCAGGAGGACAATTCAGAAGCAGTAGCTATCGGCTGTCATTTGGCGTAAAAAGTTTCCACAGCACACCCCAGGGACATGTTAATCAAAGCTTTTTAATGGATTCAGTCTGATCTGTGACAGGCTTTGTTCCAGAGATGGCATTTGCAGGATAGAGCTGCAAGTTATCAATAAGACACAGTAATTGCTGGGAGTGATTGAGCTTCATTCCTTAGGCTTCATACCATTCAGTCCTTCTTATTATCAGTCAAGGCCAGAGATGTCTTGCAATAGGCAGTCAAGTAATGAATTGTTTCTCTCTTTAATCCCAAAACATATAATGAAAGAAAATTAAGCAACATGAAAATTTACATTAATTAAAAGTCTTGTACCACTTATTCTTGTTTTCCCACTGCTGTGTTTTATATTATTTTTTGCCAGGATTTGGTGGTAATTCTTCAACTTGCATCATGTACTGATAAATCCTTTCTAAGCAGTGAAAGCTACTCAGTATTTAGCTAAAGGCTTCAGTTCTTCCATTGGCAGTTCTTTATTAAGTTATTCATTATCTTTTGGAAATCGAAGCATTGGCATAGTCACTAATGACTAGGGATAGCACTTATCAGCTACACGTCTAGTTAGCCCCTCATCCATTTAGGAAGGGTAACTCTCAACGTTAAAATGAAAAAGTCTCCATGCTAGTTGAAAATGAAATGGAAACCTAACGTTTTTTTCATACTAAGAGGTCATAATCCTCCCTTTGTAACACCACAATCATTTCCATAGCAACAGATTATATATAAGGCCACAAGCGATTCTGACCTCTTGGTATGAACAAACAGGAGGAAGAGCTGTTTAGCAAAGGAGGAATCTCCTTGTTTAGTAAAGTGAAAAACTAGCTGGTACGTGGTATTCCATGCACACACACAGACACACACAAGATGACAAAAAAAATTAAAATCAGTTTATTTTGTATAAGCACAAATGTACAGCAGGAAGATCATTAAAGCCAGTTATTTTTCTTTATCTGGATTTAATTTAGCTAGGATGCAACTGTAATTAAATCTGTTCACATTATTCTAGTTGCCTCTGTGTATGTATGTGTGCTGGAAATCAGGTTAAGGCTGGATAATATTAGTAATGCTTTTCTTGGTAAACTTTGTCCACGCTTCTGGAGCAGTTTGGCCTTGGGGCAAAAACAGAGGTCTGGGTGTTAAGGTAATTTCTGGCTCTCTCACAGACTTTCTGTGTGACTTCAGTCAATCACAACATCTCTGTGGCTCAGTTTCCATGTCTGGGATAATGCATCTTTATTTCAAGGGGTATTGTGAGGCTCAGTTAACATTTGTAAAGTGTTTTGAAATCCTCGGTTAGAAGCACTAAAGAAATACAGGTTTCAGAGTAGCAGCCGTGTTAGTCTGTATCCGCAAAAAGAAAAGGAGTGCTTGTGGCACTAGTCTCTAAGGTGCCACAAGCACTCCTTTTCTTTTTGCGGATACAGACTAACACGGCTGCTACTCTGAAACCTGTCATTATGCAAGGCACTGAATTTAGCTGTATGGAATGGAAATCTATCAACTTCATGAAAAAACTCTTACAGATACAGACAGACATCATCTTCCTTTCCAAATGCAAACAGATGGACATCATACCAAAAGGACTGAAGGTAAATTTGTTAGTCTCTAAGGTGCCACAAGTACTCCTTTTCTTTTTAAAGAAATGCAAGCATTCTATTATGATGTGTGTCAGCCATGTTGGTGCTGAGAATTAAAAAGCCATTTGAAATGTTTTTAGGGAGAAAAAAATTATCCAGTAATGTTAACTATACGTGAGCTTTTAATATTTTCATTTTCTATCCCTTGTTAAAAGCCAAGTGGTTCTCTTAATGTGCTCCTGTCATATACCTACCATTTCTCATTGATTATTATCAATGCAAAACTAAGCAAGGACATTCTCTCTGAAATCTCAAGAGAACCATATTGTATTATCCTCCATCTTATCAGACTAGATTGTGGCTTTTGCAGTTGAAGGTGCTCTGTCTGAGCAGCAGTTTCATGAGGCACTTTGCCTTCAGGATGTAAGGAGTGATGTACTTTAGCAGCATGCTCAGGAGCAGTAACTATTTTAGCATTTGAAAAGGTGTGGTCTGTGCCTCACTCATTGTCAGGGGCTGAGCTGTGGCAGGTATGGAAGGGATGAGACCCAAGCCACAGTCCCACCCAGTCATGCCTCTTGTCAGTGTGGAGCATCTCAGGCCAGGATAGTCCCCCCTGCCTTGTGGGAAGCAAGACCTGATAGTCTGTTTGCCCCATCCCCACTCCACAGTCCCCTGCCTTCCCTTCTTTGACCTTGGGCACAATCTGGTACATATGATAAAGTCATAAAACACTGGAAAGCATTGTTCAAACCCCACTTTCAAAAATATAATTTATTCTACAAATTCTGGACAAATCCAGTAGCGGCTAGTACGGGGTGGCCAACTTGTGGCTCCAGAGTCACGTGCGGCTCTTCAGAAGTTATTATGCAGCTCCTTGTATAGGCACCGTCTTCAGGGCTGGAGCTACAGGCGCCAGGTTTCCAATGTGCCGGGGCGGGGGGCGGGGGGGCCGCCGGCAGGTGCTCACTGCTCAACTCCTGGCTCTGTTTGGACAGAAGTGATGATAGAGGTAGCTTCCCTCTGTGGTGTGATTGCAAGACTGTTTATTTGAGTTTGTTTTCTTATAGGGTGGAGGAGAAGGTATGGAAATGTTCTGGACTTTCTAAATGCAGCTGTAACACTGATCTTTCTGGCTGCTTTCTTACAATAACCATGTCCAGTCATGTTTTGATAACAATGTTTAATTTATTTCAGTAAAACCTAATACTTCAAGATGATTAACTTTCCAGCAACCCATTCCTTGCAGAGGAGAACCCCTTAGTGGCAAAGGGCCACCATTTACTCTCACGTACAGCAATGTAAATCCAGAATAAATCTGTTGATTTCAATTGTTAACTTTGAATTTACACTAGTGTGGCTGACGTCAGATCTGGCCCATGGACTATATTAAAAAAGGAATGGGTTAGAATGCTTACCTAGCCCCTCTCTATAGCCACACATTCAAAAGGGGGAAGTTAATGTCAGTTGCCAAACTACAAGCTGACTTTCTTCCTGCGACATTGGTCACCTGTTCTTTTTCTGTGCATTAATTTTTGCCTTCTTTGGTTCCTGGTCCTGTGCCAGGATCCAATAGTGCAGAGCTGTGCACCTTTATAGAGAACCATTTACTTAGTGAGATTTCACAGAGGCACACTGGGTTGAATGTGTGATGTTTGGGGATCAGCAGCAAGACCAGTAAGTGGTCCTGTCATCGCCTACCCTGCAACCTGGGGGTGCCTTAATGCTGTGCTGCTATGGCTCAGATCCCTGATACCAGTAGCCTGCCCTCAAGCACAAAGCCTCACCCTGGTTTCCAGTAGCCTGGTTACTCCTTGCAGGGTGACACCAACAGCCCTTCCAGTCCCCTCTCCCCAAATCCACCCTTCCTGAGTTCTTACGTACCAGACACTTGGACTTTTCCCTTCTGATCTGTCACCCCCAAAAGCGTGAAACCATCCCTCCAAATACCAGCTTACTTTGGGATACACACTCCACACAGTTTGCACACCAAAGAGCTGCTTGGGTTAAAATAAACAAAAGGTTTATTTAATAGAAAAAACACAGACTCAAAGATGAAAGAGTAATGGAGCGCAAACATATACAAGTTATACAGAAAATTAAGAGGCAACCAGGCTTTGCACATCTACATTAGATAAAATTCCTTTTCTAATGCAAGTTATCTATTACCTTTGAACAATTTCCAGGTGTACAGCTGCCCAGAGGCTCTCCTTCTTCAGTTTCTGGATGAACACTTCTGTTTCAAGCCTCCTTTCTCAAAGACTTTACCCCCTTTTTTTCCTCTCTCTCAGACAGGTGACTCATTGGTTATTAGACTGGGGAAATCGCCAGTTGTCTCAATGTCTTTCCATTAATTTTAATGGTCCACCTTTGTCCTTTCCTGGGCTGGACAATGGATGGGTACCGGAAGCTGGTTTTGTGTAAACAACTGGCTTGGGAGGTAATCTTCCATGCTTGATTGTATCACCACCCATTGTGAGGTGATGCGAAAGTTGCACCACAGTTGCAATTTACATTTTTATATGCATATGTACATTCATAAGCATTATGTGTATACATATCTCATAATGACGATGGTGTTCAGAACATTAACATATTTTATAAAAGATATATTACTCAACATTGTTATAGTAAAATGATAAACCAATTGCTTGCATACTATAACTGTTTATTTTGGAGGGATTAAACCTTCTATTCTCCCCTTAGATGTCTGGACCCTGATTATCACAGCATACTAGTGGATTTTGCAGCAATTTTAACAAAATCAACCAAGATCAGTCATTCACAGAACAAGACTTCTCTCCCTCTCCTCCCCCTCCTCCCCACCTCCATTTCTGTTGTAAGGTCTCAATGTTTTTCATAGCTTCTGTCTTCTGCACCAGTATTTTCTTATAGAGACGCGCACCTTCCCTTTAACAGAAAGTCTAGGAACTTAGCCACCATTCTGGGGCTTCCCTGTTGGAGCAAATTAATTGAAATAGCAGGAAAAGAATTTGATAGGGGACAAAAAATAAAATAAAATAAAATCTCTGTAAAGCCATAGTCCAAATAAGAGGCAAACAGAATGCTGGTGTCTGACAGTTTCCTGGCATTTGAAAAAGAAATGAGAAGAACACCGCTCCCTTCTCTCCCACCTGCCAGCACAGTGTTGTCCTGGGGTCTGGCCTTGCTAGATACTGAGCACCATCAGATCACATTAATTCCAGTGAGAATTGAGGTTGCTCAGCATCGTGCCGGAACCATTCAGCATCTTACAGTTTACAATGAGATAATTATGGCAGTCATGGGGGCAGCTAAGGAACGGAAACATTCAGCGTGTTTTGAAATACAGCTCAGTGAAGGAGGAATGAAGTGTGATGTCTCAGGAATTCAGGAGAAACCATGCACTGAATAGAAGAAAGACACTGTGGTCAGAAGTTAATGTAAACTTGAATGGAGCAGAGCCGCAGGGCTTGTCTACACTATAGAGCCTTTACCAGTTTAGCTATGCTGAAAATGGAGATACAGCATATGCTGGCAAAAGGGGTGGCCCAAACTTTTCAGTAGTTTGGGCTGGACGCTAGAGTTGGAGCACTTCTGTGGGCCACATTCAGAAATATATGCTCTACAAAATGGTGTCCTCTATGAGGTGTGACCTTCCATATACAGTGAGTGTGATGCCATTTTATAGAGGAGGTCGAATGGGTTCCAGGGCTAGACAGAATAGTCGTGCAGTCTGGATCCAGCCTTCGGGCTGCCAGCTGGACCACAGTACACAATGTGTTAATATCAGGGATTTTGCTGGCAGAACTGTTGGCTATGGGGTGTGTGTGATTTTTTTCATACTCTTAGCTGACATAGCTATGCTGGCAAAACTTTGCAGCACAGACCAAACCTCAGAGTCTTCCAGAAATGGAAACATTTACAGCCCTGATTATGTAATCACTATCTATTTGTCTCTAGGTTCTTCCTACATATAAGTACATGAGAGCCTGACTAACATTAATGAATTTTTCCTCACAACTCCCCTGTAAGGTAAAGAATTATTATTTATTCCATTTTACAAACAAGGAACTGAAGAACAGAGAAACCATGCCCCAGGTTTTCAAAGTAGTTCAGCTCCCATTTAGGTACCAAATTAGACTCCCAGATTTTCAAAAGAGCACAGCACAGCTTTTTGTAAAATCTGGCCATAAATGTCACAACAGGAGATGTTGGGCACTGAGCACTTTAATAATTTGGCCCTGCTTGACTTGCTAAGGGTCACACAGGAAATCTATGGCAGAGCTAGGAATTGAATCCAGCTTTCCTGAGTCCCAGTGCAGTGACTTAACGAGAGCAGAAATTTACTGTGAGAAATGGTAACTTCGTAGAACTGCACAGAATAGTAATCTGTGGAAGCATAAATATAAAAAAGCATTAAAAAAATTAAAAGTTTGGGGAGGCTCACATATATAAGTTCCAACTAGATTCTCCAGAGACCAACAGACAAAGAAAGCACTGTTGAATAAATAGTTTGACTTTAAACTGACTCAGAACCTTCTTTCTGATCCAACAAATGGATAGGACCAGGGCGGGGAGAGGAGGCTGTCCTTAAAGGAGGTTTGGAAGAACTGACTACAACAAGAGCCCTTGGTGGAGTTGGGGGCTGATCTCCGATAAGCTTATTAGCATGCGTATAATTTTTTATTGTTTTAATATGTTTTCTCTGTAATGCTTTCACCTTAAGAATAAACGTGCTTGCTTCGAAAGAGCTGTGTGGTGCTAGCAGTTAGGTTGTTTATAGACTTTGAAGAGAAAGTAAAGCACAGACGCTGGCCAATTTAGGCATTCTGGCTTTCTGGGTATATCACAGGGTAGGGCAGGGAACTGTGCCGCTTGGGAAAAACCTCAGTCAGGAGGGAGAGAGGCTCCTGGAGCCTAGAGTGGTGGCACTTGCGGGGCCAAAGAGGAGGAATACAGGTACAACTGCCCGGAGTTGTGACAGGGACCATCACTTGATGAAGAAAGAAAAATTATTTGCTTAAAGTAACTGGAGTTCTCTGAGACGTGTGGTCCTTATGTGAACCCCACTACCCTGCCCTCTGCTGCCAATCCTTTCCTAGAACAATCTGTGGTAGAGAAGGATCTGCAGAGGTGGTCAGTTTGGAGCATGAGAAGGCAGAGGACATATGTGTGGACCAGAAGACACTACTAGCAAGAATTTTTCCATCTCCAGGGCATGGAATGCATGTATACAGTGGAATACACATAAGGACCACATATCTCAAGGAATTCCAGTTCCTATAAGGTAAATAACTTTTCTAGTCCCACCTGTTAATTAGCAGACCATTCCCCCTTGGGGGAATAGTATTTCAGAGGCCACAGTACATAATGTCCCTTACTTAATGCTTTCTTGAGTACATGATAGTTACCCAATCCTGATGCTACACAGTGCACTGGGCACAGTAAGGGGAGACTCTGCATCCTCTTTCCTCCCCAGCTGCACAACAGAGGGCAGGGTCTGAACCATAGCTAGGAAGGCACCTAATTTAGTTCTTTAGCAGTTCATTTTAAAAGTTCCGTTGAAATGATATCTAAGTCTGACCAAAATATGGGACATGAATAAGGGCCCATTACTTCTTCCACTGAAGTCAAGATCCCATTGACTTCAATAGGGTCAGAATCAGATCTTAAGTTGTTTTTTTTATTCTAAATGGAACAAGACCAAAGGAGACTTTGCTAATTACTGATATCTTAGCAAAACAGAAATCTGTTAGTGTCTCTTTCAAGCAGTGGATTAGATATAGCATTAGTTCCATGCAGATGATTACTCCAGAGGTTTTCTCATTTGCCTCAGTACAGTATATGTTGGCATATTTGGCCTCCCAGAATATCATAAACCAAATAATACATCTGCTATAAGTATTTATTTAAAATGTAAATTGTACACAAAAGTATGCTTTTAAAATTAATTTTCAAGAAGAAAACAACAAATATTAACAAATATTGATATTCTGTTTCCTTGAGTACATATTGTACTTCATTGAATTATTGGAGGAAAAATAAATGCCCCAGTAAATAAAATATACTGGGCTGAAATTAAAACCTTAAATTAAACCTTAAATTAAAACCTGAAATTAATACCAAAAGATGTAAACTGGTCCTATTAAGTTTAGATGTTGACACATGTTTTGATTGTTAATGCTGCATTACAGTGACATTTCTGTAGACATGTGATGTCCACATCAACACTAAATGAGTACATTAAGGTTAGGAGTTTTATTACAGTGAATCCAAGAAAATGAATGGGAACAAAACAAACATGCTTGTGCAAAATGCTGCAAAAATGGAGTGACACGGTTGATTCTGACTGACGATGGAAACGTCATTGACATTATTATTCTGTCTTTTAACGTTTCTTTTTTAATACATAGGAAGGAGAAGCACTTTGAGCCCATTTTCAAAACAAGTGTTAATGCCTGTGAAACAATTAGGTCCAGATTTGCATGTTTTCAGCACTTCCCAATTGCTTATTGCCTCTTTCGTCACTCATCTTTATTAGAAAGGTTATTTTCACACACACACACACCTTATTTTTTGACAATTTTTGGAACTTCCTTGAAAATGTTTTATAGTATTTAAAGTACAATTGTAGTTGTTCCCTTTGTTCTTTCTGTTTGCTCCTTGAAGAGAGCCATTTTGAAGGTGCTATAAACTGAAGTCCTTTCTATCTCCTCAGAGAAGGTTTAGCCCAGCAGTGCAAGCTTTCCCACACAGCCCTCCTATGTATCTTGAAGAGTGGTTCAGCCACAGTTTCTGAAAAAACAGCTGAACACAGTTTGGTCCTGTCTACACTTGCAGTTACACAGTTTCAACATCGGAGCAACCTGCACCTGTTGCTGACATCCATTGTTAGAAGTAGGTAAATCTATTAGGGCTCATCTATACTCGAAGTTAAGCTGTATTAATGAAAGGTGTGACTTTAAAGTACATTAAATCTTTGTGTGGACTCTCAGAAATGCACTTAAACTAATACACTATAAATTCAGACCTTTTATTAATTCATCTTAATTTTCCATGTAGACATGCCCTTACTGCAGACAACATTTTAGAAGTCTTGGAAGTTTCAGCCATGCAGTGGCATCAAGTTTGCACTGGTAGTTCAGAGGGAAACAGAATACAAAGAAAGAAAGAGCCAGCACTCATTAGAGATTTTCTTTAAACATAATAAGAAACTATAAAGGAAGTTGAAAAACTTCTAAAATATCTTTTTCATTACTCAGATATTTTTGAATCTTAGCTTTATAACTTAATTTTTTCCCATCTGTCCCTAAAGGAATTGAAGACACAAAAACTGCCACACAAACAACTGGATCTAAGAATAAATCTGACACTTAACAGGATCATGTATCCTGACGTTTGTGTGTCTATAGCATGCTTCATCCAGCAGGATTTTGAAAATAAAATAGAGAGAACAACAAGAGAACCTGAATTAGCAAAGACTTTGAAAGCCATGTCTGAAATTATAGTCCATTGAAGTCTACTCAAAAAAAAAAAAAAAAAGCTAGAAAATCTTTACTTGTTCTTGCTTTAGTCATAATATATACTAAGTATCCCCAGTTTCTCCTGGAGACTTATTTTCTACTGAAGGGAAGTGTCTGTTCAAAAGAATCTATCATTAAAGAAAATAGAATGTGATAGAGACTGGTATTGAAAGAAGACTGGGAAAACTATTTAAGCTACTCCTTCCCAGCCTTATCAAGGACAGGAAAACAAAATATAGCTATTTAAAGAATTGTGCTGGTGGATTCTTACTGCTGTTTTGTCCTGCTAGCTGTTAGATCTCATTGCTGGGATATGTCCAAGTTCAAAATAGTAATATCATATTATCAGTTTTTCCATTATAGAAAATGAGATGGTTAATATCAAAATAGATATAATTATATAGTGGGAACTATATTTAATATTTTCCTATGAGGCCCTGGCATCTGTGTAACAGATCTTATCTGTGCATAAGACAGATACAAGTTTATCTTCTTAAGAGAGATTTTCAATCAATATGAAGTTTCTAGAAGTCAAATAGTGATAATTTTATCATACAGCTCACACACACATACCACATAACTCTAGCTTGACATATAGATACCCTGTAACTAAAAATAAATTTAGGTCTGCTTTCGCCTGAAGAAAACAGGAACTTATCACAGCTGGCCTACATTATTTTCCAAATCATACTTAGCTAAACTATATGTATACCCAGCAGCTCTGAACAAACAGCCTAAAAATTGCAAATATTAGTCATTCATTTTAGTTTGGACTGGTGCACAATAGCAATATGATATTTTATAAATATGAATACAAATCTAAGTTTGTAAGATGTTATCTCAACCTTTATCCTGTAATGTAACCAATGTATGAAGACAGCTGTTCCATAAGCTTTGTGTTGCATGGAAACATGCTTTTTAAAAGCACCATTTTAAACTGATAAGTGTGCAAACAGATGTTCAGAGAGTTATAAATGTGGAATTGATTAAAGTCTTCAGCTACTCCCAGCTTTGCCTGCAACTTGTGTAAGTAGATACCCACAATTTTTTAAATGTATAATTTTATAAAAGACAACCTCCTTTTTCTTTAAGTCTAGGTGGATACCAGGTAAACAAATACATGTTGCATATAAAAATACACACACAAACTGCATATGGTATCATATTCTCAAAGTTAGCTGTCTGGAGCTGTATAAGGACATATTTACGTGCACAAATGCCCTGTGTATGCAGGCACACATACATAGCCAAGTTATATGCATGGGCTTAATTTTTGTATACACTTTGGGTATTTTGTGTCATAAGTTAGGGCACATATGTTTCTATGCACCTATGTATGTGCCTTACTTTGAAAATATAAGTCAGTATTTAAATTATAGTGTTACACTGAGGCTTTAGTTTAGTGGTTAAATCACAGGACTAGATGGCTTCTGTACCTGGCTCTTTCATGGATTTTCTGTGTGACCTTAGGAAGATACTTTTTGCCTCAGTTTTCCCAGATGTAGAAGGGAAGTGATAATATATCTCTACCTCACAGTGTAAGTAATTAATTTAATTACTTATTTCATTATTGTCTTTAAAATATTTGGAGATCCTTAGAGGGGAAGTGCACTAGAAATGTATAGTATTATTATCAACCATGAATTTGAGGCTCAAGATGTTTGTGTAGTACTGTAAGTCCATAATGTTGTTATGATTACAAAATTAGCCTATTATTTATTTTACATAATATTCCTCAGATTCAGCTGCCACTCTCCCTGCTTCTCTCTCCTGGTCATCTGCTCTCTTCTCTTCTTCAGATTGCAATTATAGTGGCTGGATCAGCAGGTTCTAAAGCATACCCCAATGGATGGACTCTTTGAAGTGTTTCTATACTAGCTGGTTAACTGTTCTTGAAGAGTTGCTAGACATGCTGCATCCCAATGTGTCATGAGAGTAATTTGCTTGGGAAATATTGCACTATTGACTGGGCTTTAAGTGACAGCTGTTTGACTGGAAACGCTAATAGGCATAAATATTGGTTGGGTAAATCTCACAGTTCCTCATAGTGAATTCTGACTTGTTATAACAACTTATTGTAGGAGAAACAGTTTCCTTCTTCCCCTCACCTGCCCAACTGAATGATTAGGGGAAAATAACATGAGGGAGAACCTTGTGGAGTTTTGCTCTGTTAGTTGCTCATCCTTGTGGGCAGAGGTTACATCGACAGAGCAATCCCTCTGTGACGCTCTGTACCTCTGGGGAACACCCTGCACACACACACCCCCCCCCCCATGTTCATCCTTCTAATATGATTTTGTGGTATCTAATGCAAAGTTTGTAATGTCGGGTGTCTTTGGAAGGCTCATGATGCACTGAACATTGTTGTTATAGTAATGTTATAGATTGCAATTTCATGTATATAGTTATGAGGCTGAAAATGTGTCCTTATGGCTTAAAACAAGCCCAGGCAAAAACTCTCCAGGAGCAGAGGCCCAGGCAAAACTCTCCAGGAGCAGAGGGGCAGTTCACATCTCATTAGGGCATGAATGGGAAAAATCCAGCCCAGCGTCACAGGAACAAAGGACGCTGGCCTAGGCAATGACAAAAGGACTTATTGGGACTCTCAAATGAGTCACCTCCCTTCCTTTAGTCAGTTTGGGAATGCGATGAGATAATGCTCACCTGACTCTGAAGGGGGTTGGGGGCACAGCCAAGAGGAAAGAAAGAACATGATAAAAGGGAGAGACATTTGCTATGCTCGCTCGCTCTCTTCCATTTCCATCTACAGACATCAACCCCAAGAGATTGAAGTGTGGATCAAAGGGAAGAGCCTGTCTGAAGGGCAACCAGCCAGCCTATGGTGAGAAGCATCTAAGTTTGTAAGGGCATTGAAAGTGTTAAGATCAGCTTAGAATGCGTTTTGCTTTTTTTTCATTTGACCAAATCTGACTTGTTATACTTTGACTTATAATCACTTAAAATGTATCTTTTGTAGTTAATAAATTTGTTTGTTTATTCTACCTGTAGCAGTGCGTTTGGTTTGAAGCATGTCAGAGACTCCCCTTGGGATAATAAGCCTGGTACATATCAATTTCTTTGTTAAATTGACAAACTCATATAAGCTTGCAGCGTCCAGCGGGCATAACTGGACACTGCAAGATGGAGGTTCCTAGGGTTGTGTCTGGGACTGAAGACATTGGCTAGTGTCATTCAATTGCATAATCCAAGCAGCAGCTGGCCAAAAGGTGTCATTCATGTAGCTGGGAGTAGCTTACATGCTAGAGGATGTGTGTGAACAGCCCGGGCGACTGGGAGTTCTCACAGTAGAGCATGGTATGGCTGGCTCCCAGGGTCAAGGATTGGAGTGACCTAGCAGATCACTGGTCCAGATAACACCAGGGAAAAGTCACATCCTCCACACTAGAATTAAAAAAAAAAGAGACCCCTCTCATCTTCAAACATTATGAATCCCTGTCTTATGAAAGTGAGAGAACCACAATATTGTTTAAAATGTCCAAACATGCTCTGAGCAATCAACTATAACCAAAGAATTCAAGCAGCTGTTTAAGCATGATCTCCAAACAACCCCTTCCACCTCCTCAATCACTTTGTGAAGAAATTTTGTGAAAGAAACTGTGAGATGACTATAGTGACTTAAAAATGCATACATTGGAAGATCTGGAAGACAGCTGGGCACAGATGTTGTTTATCTTGTCTACAATCTAAGTGTGAAAACATTCTCAGGATTCTGCATGCTGTTACTAGTCTCTTAGGATTTTAGAAGCAGTTAGTAGTTTGGAAAAAGGGCTCTGGTTCGTTATATAAAGTTTGAATAATATCTTTTCCTACTTCTCCTCTGACTTTCCCAATGGCATACAGAAAACTATTCACAAGTGATGGAGGAACCTCAGGAGGTTTAGAGGTTTATCTGGAATCTCCCCAAAATGCCTCAATGCTTCTCTAAAGCTTTTCCAATCGTACTATAATTATTTTTACCCTTTTCTCTCTCTATTCTGATTACTGTCTTTCAATTTCCTTCCTCCCAACCCAACTGTTTTTTCTGTCATCCCCACCCATTTCTTTCTCTCTCTCCTGACACCCAGTCCTTTTCTTGGACCCTGTATTTAGCCTTTCTTGAACTTCAGAGGACATGCAGCTTCCTGTCTTTCTTTCCTGTTCGACTACTCTATTTTGTGGAAAAATAGAGCATCTTGATGAGCCCAAGGACCAGACTGCTAGCCTAAACAGGATATTATGTGGGCTGTACCAGTCATTTTTGCATGCCAAAAAAGCAATCATTAGAGCTGGTTAAAAAAAATGCTATATATTTATTTTTAAAAAATTTCAACAAAACAAAACAGAATGGTTTTGTTTGAAACTTTTCTGTCGAATCTCAGGTTTTTTTAACAAAAAAACCTTTTTTTCACTTTTTGAGTTTTAGCTTTTGAGTTAGTTCCAGGGCTCCCTTTTTTCCTCTTGCAAAATTGGGGCTTGGGGAGTGATGGGGGGGAAATCTGAACATCCAAACATTTTTGGGTTTTGTTTTTTCAGTGAAAAACAGGAAAATTTCTTCAAAATAAAAATTTGCTGAAAATAATGTCATTGTGGTCAAAAAGCCATTTTTCACTGAAAAAATGTTTTGATAGAAATACTTTGGCCAGCTCTAGCAATAAAAATGACCGTTATTTTAAACTAACTGAACAACAAAATAAGAAAGAACAAAAATAAGGTCTCCATGAGTGCACAGAGTGCACAGAATATTCCAGCATCCTGTTAAAATATTAAATGTTTCACCACCAGCGTACAAGGTGCAAATCAGCACATAATTTGTATCTTAATTTATATAGTGTTATTAACCAGTTTTTATAGCACTTTGGGGACAATTGCTAAACATTGTGAGCCAAATAATGGATAACTCCTTTGTGAGTAAACTAGGAAAGCAAAAGGATTGCACCTTCTCCCTCACAGCTCACCTGCACTGGATCAGCAACTTTGTAGCCTCTCTGTGCTGCCCTCAAACACAGGGGCAAGAAAAAGAGAAGCACTCTGAGGTATTCAGTGTCTTAGGTCTTGTCACTGTGCCTGAGGAGGAATAAATATCAACATGAGTTTATGGGGATTATGCAGTTGAGATGCCTAATATGGTACCGTGATGGCATGAGTACCCCACACAGGCCCTGAAGGGGTTAATCTGAGCCTGAGAGGCCAAATAACATACCTTACCACACCAGTGAGAGAAAGCCAGGCTTACCTGATGATGAAGTCCAGCAGGTGAGGGGCTTGTGATCATAAAGCCAGGAATTTTGTAGCAGAAAGGGGCTGTAGGGAGACAGAGAGAGAGAGAGCCTGAACTCGCTCTCGGGGGGGAGGAGGGAGCAGGGCAGGTATAGAAGAGATAGGAAGTAGTCCAGGGAGGCAGCAAGGAGTCTGTGGGAATAGACCTTTGCAGCCAGCTACAAGGTCCCAGGGCCAGAACCTAGAATAGAGGGAGGGCTTGGGTTCCCCTCCCAGTCACTGAGGAAAGTGAAGTGAAACCTCCTGCGATCAGGGGTGTAAGAACCATGGATCCCAGAGACAGATGGAAGACCTTCTGTAAGATCACTGGGCTGTAGCTTGGTTGGACTCTCTAATACCCCAGAAGGGGAATCCATTTTGAAGCACTTGTAGGAGAGGAAGGTGATCAGGAACAGTCAACATGGATTCATCAAGAGCAAGTCATGCCTCATCAACCTGATTGCCTTCTATGATGAGATAACTGGCTCTGTGGATATGGGGAAAGTGGTGGACGTGATACATCTTGACTTTAGCAAAGCTTTTGATACGGTCTCCCACAGTATTCTTGCCAGCAAGTTAAAAAAGTATGGATTGGATGAATGGACTATAAGGTGGATAGAAGGCTGGCTAGATAGTCAGGCTCAACAGGTAGTGATTAATGGCTCAATGTCTGGTTGGCAGCCAGTATCAAGCGGAGTGCATCAGGGGTCAGTTCTGGGGCTGGTTTTGTTCAACATCTTCATTAATGATCTGGATGATGGGATGAATTGCACCCTCCACAAGTTCCCGGATGACACTAAGCTGCGGGTACAGGTAGATATGCTGAAGGGCAGGGATAGGGTCCAGAGTGACCTAGACAAATTGGAGGATTGGGCCAAAAGAAATCTGATGAGGTTCAACAAGGACAAGTGCAGAGTCCTGCACTTAGGACGGAAGAATCCCATGCACTGCTACAGGCTGGGGACCGACTGGCTAAGCAGCAGTTCTGCAGAAAGGGACCTGGGGATTATAGTGGATGAGAAGCTGGATATGAGTCAACAGTGTGCCCTTGTTGCCAAGAAGGTTAACAGCATATTGGGCTGCATTATTAGGAGCATTGGCAGCAAATCAAGGGAAGTGATTATTCCCCTCTATTCGGCACTGGTGAGGCCACATCTGGAGTATTGCATCCAGTTTTGGGGGTCCCACTACAGAAAGGATGTGGACAAATTGGAGAGAGTCCAGCGGAGGGCAACAAAAATGAGTAGGAGTCTGGGGCACATGACTTACGAGGAGAAGCTGAGGGAACTGGGCTTATTTAGTCTGCAGAAGAGAAGAGTGAGGGAGGATTTGATAGCAGCCTTCAACTACCTGAAGGGGGGTTCCAAAGAGGATGGAGCTAGGCTGTTCTCAGTGCTGGCAGATGACAGAACAAGAAGCAATGGTCTCAAGTTGCAGTGCGGGAGGTTGGATATTAGGAAAAATGATTTCACTAGGAGGGTGGTGAAGCACTGGAATGGGTTACTTGGGAAGGTGGTGGAATCTCCATCCTTAGAGGTTTTTAAGGCCCAGCTTGACACAGCCCTGGCTGCGATGATTTAGTTGGTGTTGGTCCTGCTTTGAGTAGGGGCATGGACTAGATGACCTCCTGAGGTTTCTTCCAACCCTAATCTTCTATGATTCTAAGACTAAAGCATGACGTGGCCAGAGGCCAAATTGCATGAAGAGATCCCACACACTGACAGAGTAACTGTCAGCAAGGGGCACCACCTGGGGAGATAGCTGCCATGTCTGGCCACAAGAAGGTACCTGTGGTGAGGGAACTCCTTTATAAGTACCAACAGCTCCTTCAGCTTTGTCTGTGTTGCCAGTTCCTAGCTATCTAGATTATAAAGGCTTCAGTGCAAGGACCATCCTTGTAATCTGTATTTGTACAGGTCCTAGCACAATGGGACCTTGATTCTGATCAGAGCCTGAAGGTGCTTCTGCAATGCAAATATATAATTGTTGTAATTAGACCCATAGAATCTCATATATATTATCCAAATAACTATATATGGAGATTAAATATTAAGAAAGACATTAAATGAATTTGACATTCAGTATACCAACAAGTTTTGCAATACATCAGAAGAGTGTTGTCATGAATACGTAAAATATTATGATCATTGCCATACCTAGCTAATTGCATTTGAAACATGCTGGCCATAAAATAATTAATTAGCAGTACAGAAAGGCATGATGATACCAGCTATAAATACCAAACATAACTAATTATTTCAGTCATAAAATGATCCTGCCAAGTAATTTATAATGAAACTCTATGTTTAAAAAAAGTCTCTTTTCCGTCCATGCTTGCACAGACAACCTGTGTCGTTGAAGCTATTCCGTTTTGTGATATTGTCAGTATTCGCGGATACCAATTTGAACATAAACTAAAATGAAACTAATCTAGGATTTTCAATGTTCTTTAAGCTGTTTTGTGATTGTTGTGGAAAACGCAAGCAGATTCTTTTGTTGTTGACGTCAAAAGTGGCAGGTCACTCTGGACCTGCTGCATACACTCTGAGCTCAAGCTAAAATTGATTTCCTTTTTTAAAAAGCAGCTGGCTTTACAATGAATAGCATTCTTTCGATTTTTCTGTTCTGCTGGAGCATTCAGTGAATGCAGCAGGCATAATAGGCTGAAGTAAACAGTGTCAGGTTCTGTTATATCAGGAGCTCTTTTAAACCAAGCAGACAAGCTATCATCAATGCCTGAAACCCTGCAAATCGTAGTAGAGACTGAAAATGAGTTTATTTCCTGACAAGTGTTTTGATGACATTTTGAAGAATGGAAGAAGATACTTTGCTAATTACTGTGGCTGTCACATGTTCAGTCATGATACTGTTTCATTAATGAGCAAAAATAAACTGCCTGTGTGAGGCAGTAATAGAATTAGAACTTCAGTGAACTATATCTATACCGGCAATTTGGACTCTCAAAAACATGTAAAATATGGGTGGATCGCTTCAGTTTGCCCTCTTCAGTAACATATCTGCTTTGTTTTCCCTCTTTCACAGTGTTTATCTGGCTCATTAGCTGGGTGTGTCAGGAAGTCTGCTGAGATCATAATGGAGTCCTATCATCTGGCTGGGATCTTCAGTGAGCCCTCTGGTTTTGTCCCACCCTGAGGCAATCATTTGTCTTTGTGTGAAGCAGCCACAGTCAACAAGGTAAAAGATTCCATGGAAGAGGTTGTATATTCCTCTGGAATGTTCTTGTGAACTGAGGGATCAAGGCTGTGATGGGGTGTCTGTTGTCAACAGGAAAAGGGGGAGAGCTGAGATCTAGACTAGCAATTATTCTACTTGGGTGGAAAGAAAAAAAGGAGAATCATATTTATATGATTATGATTTTGTATTAAATCAGTACCTTGGAAAATATACTGACTCCTGCTTCAATGAGGCATTGGAGTGGAAGACTTTCAAATTAATATCTAAGTGGGACTGGACATATTGTAAAGTAACAGCAAGACAATGTCTTAATAAGATTCCAGATTGAAAAATGGTGTTGAACTTGACTCCCTACACTTTGTGCATTAGGTTTACAGGGAGTTTCAACTCTATTCAGCTTTGCTAAATACGCAGACTTGGTTCTGTCATTAGGAGTGTGTTTTTACTCATTAAATGGAAGACTTGGAAGAAACCTTTGTCACCTTTATAATAAGTAAGCGATTACTTATTCATTACTTATTCATATGTCACTTTTAGCTATCAGGTTGCCAAGAACTAGCTGTCAGTTTTTCTCTGAGGTGACTACTGTCTATTCCCATTGTGGGATGTGCTCTGTTGGTGCTGGTGAACATTGGGAACTTCCTGGAAGACCGTGCCAGTTGAGGCTGCATGAGTATCCTCTCATCGCACCAGTACAACATGGCACCTCAGTTCCTTCTTTTCTGTAATTTGTTATGCGTGAGGAGACTTTCTCTCAATACACATTGCAGTTTCAGGGGATGTTTTGTATGAGCCTCTGGCTAACTTTTATAGTTAATTTGTATACCAGTTTCTTATTCTCTCTCGGGATATAAGAGAAGATTTTTTTCAGCTTCTTTGGTCACTTGAGACTCCCCCTAAGCTCCTTTCCCTTATTTTCACTTCAATCCATGGGCTGTGTGGACTTACTGGCAAGGTTAAGTATTTCTGAACCCTCCTTCAGATGTAGAAGGAAAAGAAAATATACAATAACCCACTCCTCCTAACCAGCAAGATGGGACTCCTTCTGGCTCAACATCTGATGATGATATAGTCATCTCCTTATCTGTTTCACTTTCTAACAATTTCAGATAAATCCAGGAGTTGCTGAAATATATGGCAGAGTCTCTGAAATTGGAAACTTCAACTATTCTGGATAAGACGCACCAGCCCTTGAACATCCATGAGTCCAAAGAGAAAAAGCAAATTAATTCCATTAGCGCTGAGCTGCTTGACCCATCAGAGGACACCCTGTTGACACCAACACATCTAAAAAGAAAAGTCATCTTTATCAGCTGATCAAATATGGATGCCAGTAGTTCCATTAATTTCCTACTGTTCTTCTCAAAACTTCAGTCTCACTCAGAAGAAATTAGACTTAATGTTTAATGTTGAGAGGACTTTGAGTTTTTATTTGGATATGACTCAGACATATAGGATATCAGAGACTTTTTGTAGCCTTTAGGAATCAGCATAAAGAGGATGAATGTCACTTACACTATAAATACCTGTACATTTTGTTATATGTTAGGTAGAATGTCAGTACTCTACAGTCATGTCTCACTCTACCAGGGCTAAGGTGGCATCAATGGCATGCCATTGATGGTGTTTTCATCACAGAAATCTGTAGGGGTGCTATCAAGAGTTACATGCCAGTACAATCTTGTCTTGGCATTTAGATCTGATGCAAGTTTAAGAGGGCAGTTTTTCAATCCTTGCTTAGTTACACCTCCTCAGTCTGCCCTCCTGGGGGCTGTACTGCTCAATTGACTTCTACAAGTGGGACTAGGCACAAGCCATTTGGTAGAAGGTACCAACCTATTACTTACCATAGTAACTACAGTTCCTTGAGAATGCTGCCTCTGCATATTTACACAACAAACCTGCCCACTTTCCTCTCAGTTCTGTTCTCATAATAAGACTCTTGGGTTTAGTGGAGAGAACTGAGACAGTTGTGGCTGCAGAGACGTATTATAATCTTGGCTCTGATTGGTTGGTTTTCCAAGAGGGCAATCCTTATCAGAAGACCCCCAAAGCTCTGTAACACAGGCTGACATTGGGAATGGAGCGCACAAATGTGCGTATACAGAAGCTACACTCTCAACAAACCGTAGTTACTATAATAAATAACTTTCTTTTTCTCCCCCCTCCCAAAGACTATAGTAATAAGGGCTTATGGTCTGTGCAAACAGTGATACATACTGCATTTAGTGAATTGATATGTATGCTATGGATAACATTTTCAACACCAAACAACATACAAATTAAAATAGCAATAGCCAGAGAATGTTTAGGTTTACCTTAGATTCAGTACAGGCAGGGCAGAGAAGAACTCAGTTCACCTTATACGCTGGTAAAGGTAGAGGATCACTCCAGAATGGCCCTTCCAGTTGACTGAATCCCAATAATGGCTTCAGAGAATAATCTTGTCCAGTTATATTTCACTAAAACTTTGGTATGCATGGTGTGGTGTCTTGATGATGCAGACTATGGGCAGGGGGTTGAAACAGAAGAAACAGGAGATCCTCAGGAATCCAGCAATGATACAGAAGACCCAATTTTCCCTGTTCCTTGGAGAAAAAATACTTACCAGGCGGGCGTTTCTAAGCTCTTGCACTTCAAAACAGACTATAATTATTGAGGAAATTAACTTCACAGCTAAAGATTGTGGCTTCATGATAATTTAGAGTGGGAAGGATGTTTTCTAAGCAATCTATTTTTCTTCTTTTTGGTTGTCACTTAATGGCTTTCATTAAAACCAATAACAGAAATTGCTTCTCTTTAAATTTCCAACTGAGTCTCAGTTTAGTTGTTAAACTTTTTTTTGAACAATATATTAGTATTATGCTCTAGTGACTTTCCTTATAAAAGAAATAAATCTCTTTTACAGTTTATTCTTTGCAGCACTGGAAACAGTGAAAAATATATATGATGTTGCTGACTTCTTGTTAAATAATTGTGGATGCCAACTCTAGTTGTCAGGCACAGTCTTTCCACTCAGATGCATAGCAGCTTATTCAGGTCTTTTTTCCTCCCTCCAAGGGAAGCAATACATTATCTTTGGAGTCAAGAGGAGGTTAGCAAACAGCGGAGACTTAAATTTCCATTACTAGCAAACTAGCTACCTCCTGCTTTTCCCAGTTCAGCCTGCAGCTAGAAAATAGATTGACTTTCAGGAGAATTTGTCTTCATATTCATAAATTGCATGTTCTACATTTTAGTTGTTTGATAATGATAGTGGACAAAAGAAGAAATCAACAAATCATACTACTGTGCTCCCATCCATTCTGTTTGTCCTCTTTTATTAAAGTTTTAGATCAGCAAATCTTCAGATGGAAAATTGGAGACAGTCTGTAACTATAGGCCTGATACTTATCTCATTCAAATTAGGGGGAGTTTTGCCACTGAGTTCAATGGAAGCAGGAGCAGGCCCTATGTGAGGTCCTTACATAAAATGCTACAGGCCAAATTCTTTGGTCCTCACTCAAGCCAAATTCTGCCCTGCTTGGGTTAATGCGGTGTAAGGAGTGGAACATTTGAATTTCAGCTCATAGGGTTTCTTTGTAATTCTTCCTACCGTGGTGGCAAAAGGAGGGTGTCTGCCCTCACCCTCCCGTTCCCTTGGGATATAGAGAGACAAGACATTTAATGAGAAACATAAGAACAAACCAGTAATCCTATTTCAAATGCATTGCCCTAAATTAAAACATTGAGAACATAGTAGAAAACATGTAAATAATTTTGCTAAACCAGGGACTGTCCCTCCTTAATGAACAGGGTCATCTGGTTTCCATAATGTGAATACAAATGTAAACCAAAAAAACTTTCTAAATCATTTCAAAAGGAATAGAGCAATTAGATTTTTGCAGAGTTTCCATACAATATGCTTGTGAAGGGAAGGAACCTACTGGGTAGCTTCTGAAAAGATCACATTGTCCTCTAGAAACTGTCTTTAAAAACAATTACTTGCAATCCTCTCTTTCATTCCTTTTGATATGAGAACACTTCATCAAGAACAAAGCCACATCAGTTTTAAGAAATAATGTAAATGCAGTTTTGCAGAAATGAAAGATATGCTGCAGAATACATAACAAGTGAACACCATAGCAACCCAAACAGAATTACATGAATACACAAAAATAAAATGAAAATAGCATTTTGCATTATAAGTTCACTTTTACTGAAGCAGTAAAGAGTCACATGACCTTGCATCTAGCCCTTTGGATAGCAATAGAACTTGCTTTGACAGCCAGCCCAAAAAATATTGCACTTTCACAGAGAAGAGAGAGTGCTAAAATTGATCCAGGCCTTGAGTAATGCTGATGAAACTTGTTTGTGTGTGATGACTATTTCAATCAAAATGTGATATGTAAAAGTTTTTATTTCAACAATCCCAACCCATGTATGTTATCAAAATGGAGATTGGAAGTTGGGAGGGAGGGGGAATATTAAATATCTGTGTCTGACTTCCAACTTTGATTGTCTGTGAGATTGTATGCAGGATTGTAGTCACTATAAAAGACAAATAGTTTAGAAACATGTAAATTGTCACAACTCATAAGGTAACACTGAAGGCATGAGGCTTGTGCATGCTTAAGCAGTGGAGAGTCTTACACCAGAGACCAGATTTATATAGAAAACAATTCTAGAAAACCATACGCAAGAAAAAAGTCATGAGTGGAGACTGTAGTTTTGGAATGTGTGCATCACTTAATACATAATTGTGTTGTGGTCACAAACATTGCTGAACGTCAGACAATATGGCCAGCAGTTAAATTCCTGAAATAGTGTGGCAAAATCTTCTTGTATTAGAAAGCTTTCTATCATGTACTTCTAAATTGTATTACCATGTGTTTTCACTAAGATGGTACAAACCCTGTTAATATGGTTGCTTGTTTTGTACTGGATTAAAAAGAGTAAATAGTTGATATATTGCTCCTCTGGGAAAAAAGTTACATCTTTCCTGTTTTGTTCACAACAACTTTCAACCTGCTCTCCCTGGGAAAGTGCAAGATGACACCAGGAAGAAAATAGATTGGACATTGTTGCTGTGGTGTAATTGGAGTTGAAGGGGCTGTTGCCTAAAGATGGGCCTAAAAGAAAATTCTGAAGTCCCCAAACATTCAGGATGTTCAGATCCAGATTTAAAATTAGCTCAACCCTTCCCTATCTCTGTTGGGATGGGACAAAACCCTACACCTGAGCACCCTGGACTTTGGATCTGGATTCAGATCCAAACTATGTTCAGTCCCATATCCACTGACATCTACAAATCACTCCTTCCTGGTCTTCCCCCATCAGTCCAATGTTGTATACTCTTCGGAAACTCTACCGGTTTGCACTGTGTATTCACACACAAACATTTTTATGTGCCTTAGCTGTGCTGCAGAGGCTACGTACTGAGATGAGAGGATAGGACTCATTCAATCTTGAAGACAATAAGGTTCTACTTATGAAGCTGGGTGTGAGAGATGACTCTCTGTGGATATCTGATTTATAGTAACTATAGTTATAGTATAGGGCTAGAATTTCTTTACAAATAGACTTTTCTGGTGGAGGTGCTATAAATGCCTTGCAATGGCTTGTTTAGTTAAATTAGACAAATTATGTCTCCTAAAATGAATTGAGCATCATTACAGATTACAAATAGTCTTCCTGACAGTATTATGGAATATGTATCACATTCCTTAGAGAGAAAAAGAAATCTCAACTGGTGTCAAACTGGCTGTGTTATCCTAGGGTTTGATGCAGAGACCAAGCTGCGAATTGGAAAGTGAATTTAAAGAACAGGCCAGACAGCCTAGGTTAACAAACAACTGTATCACATGGTCAGGAGCTGTGAATGGAACTAATAAAGCATGATTTGGCTACACTTTGCTGGAACACAGAGACCAGGAGAGTCTTCCGACAACTTAGGCATCTTTTCCAAGCTGTAATCATAAAGTTTTTGCAGACAGACAGTGCCTGGACTCTGTTCAGACTCTGGAGGCTTAAAGCACATAGGATCCAGAGGCTGGATCCTGTTGCAGCAGTCTGGTAAATGGCTAAGAGGGGACACATGACAGGAGCTGTGACACTCTGCTTTTATTATGTTCTCTCTATTTATTTTTTATGAGTTAAACTTCCCTTTAATTAAAACAAACTGAACTGGATTCCAGTAAATTATGTTGGGATTAATCACTACTAGACTTTTTAAAAGAACCTTTTCACAGTCTGACTTTAAGGGAGTCAGAAAGCTGAGCTTGAGACTTCAGTGAATTAGCTGCAGACATAGTGATGCCCATCCTCTGAAAGTGCTGCTGAAACTGAACTATTCTCTCTCAGCTATTTATAGAGCACCCATTGCCATTGTACCTAGGACGGAATCTAAAACAAATTCCTAAAGACCACCAGCACCCCAGATAGAGTGGGTTTAGATAATAGAAAATCTGGGTTGGAAGGGTCCTCAGGAGATCATCTAGTCCAACCCCCTGCTGAAAGCAGGACCACTCCCCAATTTTTACCCCAGATCCCTAAATGACTCCCTCCAGAATTGAGCTCACAACCCTGGGTTTAGCAGGCCAATGCTCAAACCACTGAGCTATCCCTCCCCCCAAGGCTTTGGTATGTTTTCTAGAACTGGACTAAGACCACCAAGTCATTGCACATAGACCAAGGAACAGTTAACAAATGGAAAATTTGAGGATAATTTGGAATGGATTTCAACTGGTGAGCTAGAGAGAAAAGTTTCCATATCCCATTTCCTTAACCAGGTTACATAGGTGCTGGACCTAGGAGTGCTGCTGCACCCCCTGGCTTGAAGTAGTTTCCATTATATACAGGGCCTACAGTTTGGTTCAATGGCTGTCAGCACCCCCACTATACAAATTGTTCCAACCCTGCCATGTTATTAACCTTTTGTACTGGATATGCATTAGGTTGTCAAGTGTATAGTACTGGGAGATATTTGACCAATTGTTTATTTAGTAGGTAGTCTCCTGTGATCTGTTTGCTATCCCTTAGAATCACTTAAAATGTATCTTTCATAGTTAATAAACTTGTTTTTGCTTTATCTAAACCAGTGAGTTTGAATGAAATGCTTGGAAATCTTAGTTCAAGGGGCAAAGGCTGTTGCATTTTCTCTCCACAATTAACAGTGACATGCACCCAAACAACAAGAGACAGCAAGATATTAGTACATGCAATATGGACCTTCATCTGATTTCTCATGTAGAACCTCTGAATAGTCTGTGTTCTAGAAACAAATATGTCCTTTTGAGTATTTTTTTCAGGAACAATGCCTTGAACCATTAGAACCTAGAACCATTAAAATTTAAAAAAATCTTACATATGCAAGTGGATGGTAATTGGATATGTGGCATTTGTATCATTCATTTTTAAGAAGAGCAGGTTACTCCAAGCTTAGATATTTGAATACATATACAGAACCAGTTTCAAAGGTGATGTATAAAGTGATTTAAGTTCTACACTACGGAGTGATTATATTGGGTTTAAATGAGTCTAAAGCTGTGAAAAAGCCAAATGGTAACGCAACTACCAGCGCTTTACTTGTTCTGTAGAGAAGACTGTAGTGCTGTCAATTTAAAACCTTTCATGCACAAAACGAAAACGAACTTCTCTCTCTTTTTTTTCTTGGTAAAAGAAGAACACAAAGCCATCAAATAAAAGAACAGAAATTGATCTCCTGTTCGTTGGACAATTCAGATATTGTAAGGTGGAAAGTTGTATTTTTTCATCCATTGTGTGGTGAAATACTGTATGCCAGTGAAACAAAATCTAGCATTTTTCAGTTGCTATGCTAAGATGACCTTGGTGGATACATTTTTTAAAGGGACTGATAAAGTGACAAACAGAAATTCATGGATCAAAGTGGCCTACTCAGTGCTGGGCCCCCTGTGTTGTCTCAGATTTGTCTTGCAAGCCCTTTTTTCAGAAGGAATGTGAATATACACAAAATCTCTCTAAACACCATTTTTTCTCATGGATTGAGGATTTCAGTTTGACAGTATTCAGAGGTTCAGATTTGCTCTCTCTATAGTCTCATCCATTATTAGGTCTGCAATACCTTTCTTTCCGTTTCCCTTCTCAGTGAGAAAACTGCTCAGAAGACTATATTTGGCTTGTCAATATCCAATAACTTTCTGCACAATTCAATTGCAGTTGTCATGACAAGAGACATCAGGGATAAAGCTGTATGAAAAATGTCACAAATGCCATCAAAATGGTAACATTAGATCATTCTTTGATTTTATGAAAAAGTCATTTTTTCACCTTTCTTGACTAGCTAATTTTGCTGCAAGCAAGGTTGGGAGAAGAAATATCAATAACTAGTTTTGATCAGGAAATCTCCTCCAACCTGAATGTGGGGGATTTTACCTATCAGCCAAGCAGGAAATTAACTATTACATCAGAGCATATTAAAAAATGTTGTCTGTTTTCAAAATTCTATGACAAACATCTGCAAAAAATACTGTCTCTTCAGTTGGACCAATGATTTGGAAAATTTAACAATTAATAGATATTTTACAAGAAATTATTTTACTGGGGGAAATTAGTTTCTTTTTATTTGGTTAATTAGACATTTAAGCATGTGGAGGAAATGAAGTATGGGGTTCCTCATATTGGCATTTAACTAGTCTGGGCAGTAGAGTCCATTCCCTTTCCCTACCTCATTTCTCTTCTGTTTTTGGACTATCAAATTTTTCATTTGGAATTGAGCACAGCAAAAGGAAGGGATTTTTTTTGTTTGTTTGTTCTAGCCTCCTTTTGAAAACCTTTCGTGAAGGACCTCCCAATTTCCGTAGGCAGTCTGTTCCATTGTCCTACTGTTCTTACAGTTAGGAAGTTTTTCTTGAGATTTAATCTAAATCTACTATGCTGTAGTTCGAACCCACTGCCTCTTGTCCTGCCCTTTGTGACAAGAGAGAACAATCTTTCTCCATCTTTTTATGTCAGCCTTTCAAACATTTGAAGAATGCTATTACGTCCCTCCTTAATCTCCTCTTTTCCAGCCTAACAGTACCCAGTTCCGTCAGCCTTTGCTTGAATGGTTTGCATTCCATCCCATTGAACATCTTTGTCACTCACCTCTGTATCCTTTCCAGTTTCTCTATATCCTTTCTATACATTGGTGACCAAAATTGGACACAGGACTCCAGCTGAGGCCTAACCAATGCTGAAGAGAATGATACGATCACCTCCCATGACTTGCATGCTATGTCTCTGTTAATGCAACCTAAAATTGCATTTGCTTTTTTTTTTTGCAAAGGCATTCCATTGCTGACTCACATTGAGGTTGTGATCCACCACAACTCCCAGACCCTTCTCAGCAGTGAGGACTCTTGCAAAGTCTCTATTGTAGCTCACTGGTCATCCTAATCACTGCAAAATGTATGTATGGATAATATTTAAAGAGTTAGTATCTATACTGAAAATTATATTCTTAATAGCTTGGAGTTAAGGCAGGTCACTAGGAGGTGATGTAGCTCCTCCTGAAAGGAACACTTCTGAAGTAACACATAACGATCTCCCTGTCTGTTTATGCATTGTATACCTTACACTGTATGCCTATTTTCATACTGAGCCAGGTGCAAATTGAGAGATGAGGAAGCCACAGGAAGAAACAAGCCACGGTGGGGTTAGCAGGGTGCCCTGTTTTATGAATAAAGACAAAGGATTGGTCTGGTATATCTTGGAGTACAAAGAGACACACTGAATCCTTCACCTAGGAGACAAACTGGCAACAGCCTGTCTCATGAAAGAAGGGCCACACTCAGCCTAGCTGTGAAACGCTGCAATGATTTTGGGTGAGTAATAAATATCTTGTTAATTAAATTTAGGCTCTAGAATGCATGTTATGATTCTATTTTGTTTGTTTCCAACACTACTTCTGGCTACTACTTGAATCTCTATGCTCTGTTAAATAAACTTAGACTTGATTTCACAATAAACATATCTAAGTACTGTGTTTTAAGTGGAGCAGTGCTCTGAAGTGAAACCAGTAACCTGGGGTGCAGTGTTTCTTTGGAAGCAGTGGATTGGTGAATACTGCATGCATCCAGTAGACCAGGGATTGTACACTCCAGGGAGACACTCAGAGATGCTCTAAGGTTGGAGTGTGTCTATATCTAACCTGTAAAATGACAGCAGGGCCTGCAAGGCCTTAGGGGGAGTGCTTGTGTTATCCATGGCCAATGGAGTTCAGGAGATGACCCTGACTTCCTCTTGCTAAGAGTAGGTAGCAATGAAGTGCCTCATAACCCTGGTGCCCCTGGGAAACATTACAGATATCTGTGATCATGAACTAAGTTCTCCTTGTACTTTTCCACGGTCCAGATCTATGGATACCACTTTATTCCATCTTCCCACTGAAAGCAGAAAGGACCAGAAAAATATGTAATGACAAACCTTGGTCACACTATTAGTCCCTCACTAATTGTGCTGTCCTAGCCAAACTAATACAAGAGGTCTCATTGGGTCTTCCTGATTTCCAGAATCTGAAGCTTCCCATCTAGAACCTTACTGAGCATTTACTCCTTGGACTTATAGGGTACATCTGTGCTTCAGCTGAAAATGTAATTTCCAGCTTGGGCAGATATACATGCACTAGCTTAGATCGAGCTAGTGTACTAAAAATAGTAGTAAAATAGTAGCAGTGGCATCTTGGGCAGGGGCTTGGGCTAGCTGCCCAAGTACAATTCTGTCTGAGATCCTAGGTACATACTCAGACAGCTAGCCTGAGCCACAGCTGTATTGCTATTTTCAGCATGTTTGCTTGATCAAGGCTAGTGCAGTGAATATATATCTACCAAGCTGAAAATTACACCTCTAACTGCAGTGTAGACAGAGTCCTTCAACAATTTAGGCCTTAATGGTAACATAACTAAAACATTATTGCTCTTCTTTTTCCGAGCTGTAGCTCATGAAAGCTTATGCTCAAATAAATTGGTTAGTCTCTAAGGTGCCACTAGTACTCCTTTTCTTTTTCCTATTAAAGTTATCCTAGAGTTTCCTTTAAAAGATTTTTTATAAGGTCTAAGAAGCATACTAGGTTCAAGTCTCAGCATGTGCCATGCACCTTATCCTCTCCTACTGCAACATTTGGCTGTATCACTGTATTTCCCACTCCTTTGTAATTGTAGCTCATGCTCGTCCACTTTAAGGCAACCTGGGGTTTGACAGTTTGCTAATGTAATGTTTCAAGCCCTTGTTATAGCTACTTTCATATAGCAAATTGTGGTGTCCCATTTTTCTGTATCTTTCTTGTCACAGTTTTCACTTCAGTGGGAAGGTTAAGCAAGCAGAGATTCTCTTATTGCATTTGTAGGCTCTTATTTTCAGTTCTCTAGAGAAGATGATTAACAGAGCAGCCACTGAGAGCTTTCAGTTAGAATGCTGATAGTTTTTTCAGGAATAAGTTGTGACAACTTTGAAATACATTTTCATTCTTGGGAAGTAGTCTGAACACTAGCTTCAATTCTAAACTTGGGAGGAAGTCCAGTGCCTTTCTCATGTCGTTTGGCTGTCTCATGAAAAGTCTGTTAATCATCCTCCAAGTCCTACTATGCCAGATGGATCAGAGGATCCCGTTTTCTAGGCAGATTAATCAGATATCTGGTATCTTACTTAGAGATTTTTGGCCTCATTCTGCTGGAAATATAAACATATTGGGTGGAGAGCAATCAGCCCTTTTCAGAGACTACAAGGCTGTTACCACATCATCCGTACATTCTTTTTCTAAACACAACAAAACTCAGTTGCTGTCACCTTTGATTCAATTTCAGGCCACAGATCCATGAATCAGTTGTCAATACCTTCAAGAAGATATGTATAAATTAAATAAATAGTTGAATATATTAGGGCCTAAGCTTTCAAAAGTGAGTTAAAATTTTGGGTGCTCAAATTGAGACACCTTAAGGTGTCGATTTTCAGAGGGTGGTTGCTCAGTACTGAAAAGTTAAGGTGCCTAAAATCACTAGTCACGTCCAGAAAATTTGGCCTGGAGGGGGAATTATCCCTTCTATTTAATAATGATTTTTTAAGTCTAAATTAATAGATTAGCCTTTACCATACCTATGCTAAATTTAGCTTCATTGATAGTTTATACAGTTGTTGATTTTGATTGAACCACAGTCACTTATTTATTTCCTTTGTTTTTAATGATTTTTTTGGTATTTATTCACTCTTCTATTACCATGTAGTGAATGAGATTGTTTGTTGAGCTCCTGCCTCATTGTTGAAGAAGATGAAAAGTTTGTAGTGAATGATGCAGGAGATTGCAGGAAGAGGGCTGGGAAAGGAAGGTTTCATGGCTAAGGCAGTTGAACGACACCCTGGACAATTGGATTCTACCCCTGTTTCTGCCACAGAGTTCCTATATGATGCTAAGCAACTTACTTAAAGAAAAATTTTCACAAGTGGCTATTGTAAGTTCCTCATTTTCTAGGTTCTGGGCCTAAGACCTTTGGGTTCTGACTTGCAGAAGAGCTGAGTACTCATATCAGCAGTTGAAGTCAAAGGGAGCTGTGTTTGGAACTTAAAGAATGCTATAAACCAAAGCTAAACAATCTGAAAAATCAGGTCTGATGGATCCTAAAATGGGAATACAAAATTAGTGAGCACACCTAACAATTTTGGTCTTCATTTCTATGTCTCCATTCTGTAAAATGTAGACAATACCCCCTCATCTTACATAGGTGTTGTGAAGATAAAGTCATTAATGTTTGTGAAGCACTCAGATACTATAGTAATGAGTACTACAGAAAAGCCCATGAGTAAATGAATAATTCTGTATTCACAGTAGGGTTTGAATAGTGTGTAGTAAATGAGTCATAGGGTCAGACCCTGAACAATGAAGAAAAAATATTAAAATAACAAAATATTAAAATCCTGAATAGCTGCTCATTCAGTGAGCACCATAAACCCTGTGCATTGAATGAGAAAGGTATCCTGTGGAAAAAATAGCATGTAATTAAAGACTATCATAGTGCATGCATATAAGAGGATCCAGGATGTTTGGTTTTGCTCCTCTGTTTTCATTCAAGTCAGGACAAGAGGGTAATGGGGCAAAAATGGCATCTACACAATTATTATATTTGTTTCTTCTGTTCCTGATGGTAATAACTAACTCTGCCTTTTGTTAGATATCAAATTTAGGGTAGAATTTAATGGGAGTCAATAACTTTATCAACCTGTAATCTGGTAGTGAACAGTGTCAGGGAGCAATCTGTTTCACCTGCATCACCCTCCACACCTGTCTTGTCATATACTGGGCATCCTTTGTGGTTTGAGCAAAAAATCACCTTTATTATACAGTTTCCCTTATAAAATCTTATACAGCTTCCCTGAGCAAAGGCATGAGACAGATGTGGATTATTTCTTTTGCCATCTGCCTTAGTATAACTTCTCATAGCCATGGAGGATGGGAACAGTTGTTTAAGTTGACCTCTATTAGACTTTTAGAGCATTTGCTTAAAGCAGCTATAATTAAAATTCTTTGTAAATTTTTGGTAGATGTAAGATCTTAACCTTGGGTTCCCCTATCATTCTAGGTGTTTGATCCCTTCTAAACCTACCACTTTATGAAGCTTCAATACTTACCCGTAACATGCTGTTCCTTAATTAGCAGAGAGAGCACTTTCTGGACTCAAATTTGGGACTGATCTATTTTACTAGAAACCTTTCACCGAAAGCACATCTGTGTCATGTAACTTTCACAAAGTGCCACAGGGCATTTGTTTTCAATTATCACATACAAATAATGGCTGACACTATTTGTAACAGCAAGTGAAAGTACCTAGGGTATTTTTGAGAGAATATTCTCTCTCTATTGGAAATCAAAAAAAAAAAAAAAAAAAGGCCTCAGAAACGGAACAAAGCATTAGTTCCAGTGAGATTCTTGGTAATGGTAAATTCACCATTTTCCCCCTAACAGGGTGTCATACCCCTTATGATGGCGCAGCCTGTGCTTTTCTAGAACAAATTTATTTACTATGTCTGTCCTCCTTATTTCTTAGTATAGTGTAAGTAAAAGGCTATGACTCCATGAGAGATTTCAAGCTTCCAAGAAATAAACCCCGCTCATACTGTAATTCCTCTTCTACAATAGCATAAGAAGAATTTTACTTTTCTTTATTTACAAACCTTTTTTCTGGCATTGTCATTTACAGGCCTTTACTCATAGACTCTTTACATCTCTTTAATATGTACAGTATTATTGCATACATTTTTGTAGCCCAAACAATGTTGCATTATTACCAGACCCTAAATATATATTTTGTAAGGCATCCTCTGGGTATGATTGGAAATAACTCTTGACTTTAGTTTTCTGTTGTCTTGTCACTGTAACATAGCTATTTTTCTTCTCCACTGATATAAAGTTAAGGGGGGATTCTAATTTTACTTTGCTGGTGTGTAAATGTGTCAGTTCATACAACTAGCTGTTTTTCTTTGTTGTTACCTCTTTCTCTCTGTTTTAGCTTGAGGCTCCCCTTTTTATTTGATCAGTATAGTTTATATCATATTCCAGGCAGCATTTCTTCCCAAGAGAAAAACAGGATTTCAAATTGCTACTCATGATTCCTGAGGCGAACTGAAAGGGTGCCGACTGAATTAATGTTTCCTTTACTGTTTTGGGGACTTATTGGTTTTATTTCCATTAGCTTACGGATACACTCTTTTTCTATCTTTAATATTGTTCTTATCTGACTATTGACAATTTTTTCTCTGTTATTTACAGCTCACTACAATACAAATTTAAGCGGAAAATTAATCAGTTGGATTATTTAGTGACAAAAGAAAGGAGTTCAAAAAATCCACAAAGAATAGAAATATTCCTTCTTTGGGACAAAAGTTACATAGCTCGGTTTTCAGAATATATATACTTATTCAGCAACCCCAGAACTGTTCTGCAGAAACTGGGTGTGCTGCTATCAGTATTTTAACATTCTAATATCTCTAAATGATTTATTTGCCTGGTTAATATGGCTCACTACACCACGGTGTAGCAGCCACACTTGATAACATTGTTAGGAGAGTCTTCATTATAACACCTAAGCTTGTTTCTATACGTGTGTCTAGAGTGTGGTTTCAAAGTTCACTTAGTGCCATTACTACAAATATTCATAGGTTTTTTTCTTCCCCACTGAACACAAATGGATTTATTAGTCCATTTCCATAATACCTTCCACTAAAAAATCTCAAAGCACCTGAGAAGAGTTAATGAATTGAGCATCATAATACCCTATTTTGCAGATCAAGAAATTGAGGTGCAGAAAGGTTATTTTATTCTAAAGAAAATCTCAGATCACCTGACTCCCAGTCTTGTGCTTTTACCACAAAGACCATGATTCTTTAACAATTATTCGCTAGCTAACACTTTTCTCTTTTACACAACAAATGAACAATTCCACCCAATCGCAAGCCAAAAAACACTGAACATCAATGTCTTCCACAAATGACATTGACATCCTTATTGATGTCCAAATCACACATATTCATTGATGCCATGCTTGTCATTTCTATGCTGGCTGTTCTCTTTCAAACATTTAATCACTTTCTGATGCCTCTCTGGAAAGGTTTTTTATGTAAGCCCTGACCCAAAGAAAGATCAATAGAAAATCAACAAAAGCAGTAATGCAGAAATTCAGATCTTGATGAGCAGGGAAAAAAATATTACTTTTTCTTTGTTATGTTGAGGGGGTGATGTATTTTCTTTTTCTTATTGGCTAATAAGGTTAAGGTTTATGGATAGCACAGAACAAATTTACACCAAACAGTTCATTCAGTGTATTTCACCCTTATTCCTGTTCACAAATAGACTCTGATTTAACTTAAATGTCTGTTCATAGTTGTTTGACAGATGCTTAACATGAACAAGTTTCTGCTTGTGGATTGCTCTTAAATTGTGTTTGACACTTATCTGAGTTTAAATCCTGGCTCCATTGAAGTCAATGGCAAAATTCTCATACTAATATTTTTTTTGTTTTCTGACTAAATGAATGCATTTACAGTAAAGAGGTGAAAGGCATGATCAACTCATCGGATCTCTGAATAGCTCAGGGAGAAGGTGGGGGCAGTTTGTGTAATTTGGAGGAGATAGGGTAATTATTATAGAAGTTTAAATCTGTTATTTTATGAGCCACTTGAGTTTAGTTTGTCTGATAAGTTGTTGCTTAAAAAACCATGCTATTTGCAATAGTATAGGCTATGGTTAATACTCTTTCAACACATTGACACAAAGTAATTGTGTGGCATGGTCATACAGGTTTCCTGTAGAATTTTGTCTGGTTTGGCTTATTTAGCTACCTCTGTAACAAGGTGCTGGCCAGGGGTTTTGTGAATCCTTAGCTGTGAAGGGTATGGTCCAGTTGTCTTGTTTACCTGTGTCCACATCAGGGTGGCCTGGCTGGGCTTTTGGGAATACAGTCTGTCTCCATGGTGCTGTACTGTTATGAACCAGAGTTCAGCAATATTTCATATATCTACCAAGTTAATTTACTGAATTTCCTCATCTCCAGTTTTCTGTAACTTAACAATATTCGTCACAGTCATTGTCAGAGAAAAATTAGTAATTGTGGTACACAGGTATGTATTTTCAGCTGCATTGGAAGGCTGCATGTCTGCAATAGCCACCAAATCAGAGATCTGGTCAAGATGACTGGGAAACAAATCCATCCCCTTAGTGCCGTGTAGTTGTTAAGTGGTGGACCATATAGAACATTTCATATATAACAAACCATGGTCAGTGTTTGAAAGTCCTGGCCTCTACTTTTGTGTCCTCCACCACAGTTCACCATAGTTACTGCTGTGCAGTAATTACGGGGTTCATGCATGTGCATCGCCCTACTTGGGTAGGGTATGTCAGGAGCCCCACAATAGCCTCCATATCAAGGATCTAATCAGGGAAACAATTCAATAAGTCCATCTTTGGTTGTGTTAGTTAAACATATTACTATTTGTAACTGTCCTTATTGATCGTCAATTCGCACAATGAGCAACAAAGGTATCGGCCAAGGGAGAAATGGGTCTGTCAAAAAACACATTTAGGCACTATGCAAATACCAGGAGAGCCTCATAACATGGGCATCAACAGCATAGCTTTGTCATCACAACCTCTACTTTTACTGGATGCAGACCATAGCAATCTGCTGCTCCCATCAGAAGCCATTTTTATTTAATCACAAAATGAGTGTTGGCAACAGTTCAGACATGTATTTTCTGTGAACTTCTGTATAAACAAAATTCCTTCATTCAAATGTTAATGAAAATTGAACACAGAAAGGGTGTGAATGTGGCACATGGTTTCTGATTTGTCAGACTGGCTATTATAGCTATTGAACACTTCATCTTCATCTTTGTCCATTGTCTCATATACACCTTCCTCATTAATGTTATCTGTGACTCCAGAAGCAAGGAACTACATAGCTGCATTGTACTAAGATAAGGATCATTGCCATCAACTTTTTCCCCTTGACTCCACAATAAGACGTCAGAGTGACAGCTGCCAGGATCCCCTGCCCTTCCTCATTGTAATTCTATTGAATATCAATGGCAAAAGCATTTTGCAGCTGACTGTTTTTCCTCTGACACTACAGTATGGTAGCAGAATTTGAACAAAGAGCTTCTGCAAGTCTCTGAGAACATCATTGTTTATGTTTATCTACTGCAGCAGCTTTCCCTGTCTAGGAGTCAGTGTACCTAAATCTTCCTATTAAATGGTTAGCTAAAGAAGTCTGGTTTTGGATAAGCAATGGTGCCTTGCCATCTGACAGTACTTCCTCCTGACCAAACTTTAAAGGGATAGACACCTGTTTTTCAATAGAGTTATGTAACTGACTTAGCGTGGGTACCTTTTCTAGGATTCATAGCTGTTCAGAAGATGTTATTTACATTTCTGCTTTTCCTAAGCTATCTTAAAAAAAAGCATACTTCTGGAGCCCTCTTGATTGCAAATTATAAAAATTAAAAGACTGTCAAATGTCATTCCAGTGTATATTTTATTGCCATGGCAACATACAGGTAACTGGGTAGGTTAAGCTACAAGTTATGTATTCGGCTATTAAAAGACCAATGAAATAAAGTCACTTAATCAAGCTTATCATTGCTTGTGCTATGTAATCAAGACAACCCTAATAAAGTCAAAACACTGGATGTTTCTCTGTTGTCTTTGTTCAAACAGTATCTTGTGTGCTGTATTGTATCAAACATAGCCAATCAATGAACATTACTCATTTTGCAACCATGATAAAAAAAAAAGCTAGCTTCCTTCTGCAAATACTCCTTATTGCAATTTTTTTGCAGCATAATTTATAGTATGTTGAAGCTTACTCTGTTCAGATACATTCTTTCTCTCCAAATTGCTCTCCAAATGCACACATTTTAAGCAACAACAAAAACAGATGTACTGAAAAAGTATGCTCTTGGGTTTTCTAACACAGAATTATATACATGGAATACCATTTTAAGCCATGGCTGTTGCCAAGCGAAACTGCATTATATCAAAAGCCCACAGAACAAGGGCAGAAATAAAGAGACTTTTTAGCTTAATTTAGAAGCTATACCAGGATAATATAAAATCTTTATTTGGAAAAAAAAACAGCAAAACACTCACTTGGATTTGTTCTCCCAGGGAGACATTAGAGATTTACATTGGTAAATCCCATTAATGCCAATACAATGCCTTTCATGTTGAAGTATCCCAAAGTGCTCTACAGACTGTGTACTGGGATCACATAGCTAAGTCCTCAAAGAGAGCCACCACGGGGTGGAATTCTGCAGTCTCATAAGAGCAAAGGTTGCAGCAATTTTGCACTAATATTACACAGCAAGAAATTAAAAATTGTTGACCCAGACGCAGTTGCTGATGGAATTTCGAGAGGCAGTATATTAGCCAAGTGGAATCTAGCCAGGATACAGTAAACTGTTCAGTGAGAACTCAGGAGCTCAGGTGGTTGGAAGGAAGAAGCAGCACTTTTATTAAATGAATAAGCATCCACTGTAGTTAGGCCTCTGGGAACATCTAGTTTCTACTGGAGTGGCTCATCGGCTTAACACTAGACAATTCCGAAACAACAACAGATTTATTTAAGGGAAGTAACAACAGGAACAGGGGAAAATGTTGAACTATAAACAAATAGCAAGTGAGTTGTGATTTAACAAAGGTGAGTATAAAACTCATGCCCCAACTAACCCAAACCTTGGCAACAACTAAACAAAAGAGAACAAACGAATACCCCAAGACACTTTACTGTCTCTAGGTTTTCTTAACCAGCAAGAATGAGGTTAAGATGCATTTGTCTTCACAGGTGATCCACAGGCTCACAGTATCACAGTATCCACAGGCTCACAGTATCTGGAAGCTGAAGTAGTGGGACCTGAAGGTGAGACCCTCAGGATCCTGGCGACTGGTCCCAAAGGTAAGATCTTGAACTCAGGAACACCACAATGTTTAAAGTAAGTGACTAGACATTAACAGTCTTTAATGACTTTACACCTGCTGGTGATCTTGGTCTGATCTGGTGGTCTTGATCCGAAGATCCAATGCCACGCAAAAAGACTGCACCTTGACTGTCTCTATATGGACAGCCCCCAAGCAATGGGTGCTCAGACTAATTTAATTTTTTTAAAGACACATGCGCCAAAGTTCTGAGGGAAGTAGCTCTACCGGAGCCAGTTGGAACTCATTCCAAATGTCTGTTGGCTTCTTTCCTGCCAAAGTTCTGTAAAGAAGCTTCCCCAATATGGAGTCTGAGTTATCCTTTGCTTCAGGCGCCATGATGGACACCTGAAGTCCATTTTGGAAAATGGGGTAACCTGTCTAACATGTACTACTAATAACAGTAAATGTAATAACAAACAGCTAAAAGTGCTTAGAACGTTGTGATAAACGTCATAAGGACTATATTGAGCATGAAATGAAAAAAACCATGCAACACAACGTTATGGTTGTTCTTTCAAAAGTTTACAAATGTACAATGAGTTAATACAGCTTTGAAACTTTACTATGCAGAAGAAAAATGCTGCTTTTAACCATTTTAATTTAAATGAAACAAGCACAGAAACAGTTTCCTTACCTTGTCACATCTTTTTTTAAATGTTCCCTTTATTTTTTGTTAGTAGTTTATGTTTAGCACAGTACTATACTGTATTTGCTGCTTTTGTTGTTGTTGTTTTTTGTTTTGTCTCTGATGCTGCCTGATTGCATACTTCTGGTTCCAAATGAGGTATGTGATTGATCGCACACTTCATAACTCTGGGTGTTCGTAACTCTGAGGTTCTACTTTATAGGGACTACTTATGCTTAAATTTCAGCATGCGCGTAAACGCTTTGCTGATGAGGGCCTAAATTGGAGCATTAATTTAAGCCATACTTACAGAGAAGCATGCCACCTGCTGGTTTATCTGCATCCTGTTTTATAGCACCTGGATTTTCCTTGGAAACCTTCCATCTAATTAAGAGCCAGGCCCAAGACAGATTATCTTGTAAAATCTTGGTAGTTTAAGGTGGACTGGCTGCATACAAATAGGGAAAAGGGTTTTGTGCCAGGAAAGCTAAGGAAAAACAGACACACACACCCTCACACACACTGATTTGTTCTCAAAATTAGCTATTTTTTCCCACTGAATTTTCATTCACATTGAGGTAAATTATTAGGGGGTAATTCCAATTCATTCATCTTTATCAGACATGTAGAATATTGTCACTATTTTCATGTTATTGGAATAGCCTTCAATCCTGCCCCCGACTGACTTCAGTGAGAATAGGATAGGTGCATAGTACATCAAAATATCTTTCAACAACATATTTTTACAAAATCATCTACCAAAATGAATCATTTTACAATATTTACACATGAATAGTAAATATTTCACATTTGTTTTCCTCTACTGAAGTGAATGAAGGACTAGTAATTAACCTTGGCTTCCCAGACAGATCTAGCCAAGTTAATGCATCTGTTGTCATTAGCAGTCACAATGGGTATGTCTACACTGCAGCTGGGAGTGAGCCTCTCACCCTGGGTCCACAGACTCATGCTTGCAAGGCTCATGCTAGTGTTCTAAAAAGAGCTGTGTAGATGGAGCTTTGGAACTATTGCTCGGCTGGAAGCTCAGGGTCTCAAGCTCCCCCATCCCCAACTTCAGAGTCTGAGCTCCAGCCCACACAGCTCATAGGCGCCGACTTTGTGGGTGCTCGAGGGCTGGAGCACCAATGGAAAAAAATAGTGGGTGCTCAGCACCCACCAGCCACATCTGTTTGGTAGCACCCCCTAATTAGCTGATCAGGGTAGCTCCAAACAGCTGATTGGAGGTGCTGCCGAACAGCTGTTTGGTGGCTAGGTGGGGTTAGGGGGAGGGCGGTGAGCAGCGAGCAGGTGGGGGCCTCAGGATGGGGCGGAGCAAGGGTAGGGTCTTGGGGAAGAGGGCGGGGCCTCAGGGGCTGGGGTGTAGTAGGGGCGGGGCCTCAGGGCAGAGCAGGGGGTGGAGCAATCCCCTGGGTAAAGAAAAACTCAGCGCCTATGACACAGCTATTTTTAAAGAGCTTGCATGAGCCTCACCAGCACAAGTCTGTGGCCCAGGTCTGGCAGGCTCACTCCCAGAGGCAGTGTTGATTTACGCTATCAGCTCTCATCCCAGTGCAACACTATGGGAGACATCCCAACTACACTTTTTAAACGGAGAATGGATATTGTCTACCTGCGTGAGGTGGTGGGCTACAGTGAGCTGAACAGCCGTACAGTGCTGGCTCCTTCTTCTTGATTTCAGTATTTACAGAGGGAGAGGGGGACCAAGAGGAAGGGAAGCATGTGTGGGAGAAGGGGAGCAGGGGACAGTAGATATGGGAGAGGAAGCTGAAATGATGATTAGAGAGAGAGTGTATAATTAACTTTTTTCAAAAAGGGCAATATGCTTGCCACTGTAAAAGCAAATTAAATACATTAAATACTTTTCTAACGTTCCTTTCCATGTAAGAAAGTTCTGTAGTAGGCAATGGGAATGGTCTGCACAGTTGTGAACAGGAAGGGAAAAGGTATTTGAGACACAGTCTCTCAGTTTAGGTGTGGAACATACTATTAAAAAGTCTGAAACCCCCTGAATCATGAGGTAATCTTTAATCATTCAATAATAGACCATATGACTTCCTCTGCAATACATTTAGGCCACGTCTATACTGTGAGCTAGGGGAGTGATTTCCAGCTCCCACAGACATACTCATTCTACCATAGTAAAACTAGTATTTTTAATGGGCTACTTCAGATGAGAGCTAGCACACGTATGTCTATGGGAGCTGGGAATCACACTCCTAACTTGCAGTGTAGACACAGCCTTATACATGGCTCTGCTGGATATGCCTATACCAACATAGCCTAGTCTCCCTCATCTTGCCTTTAACTGGAGCAACCTGCTTTGGGTCCCTTACAACTTCATTTCATTTCCTGTTATGGTGTGTCCAATCATTCACCATCTCAACATCTTAATTTCCATGGTGAAAACTATTGCCTAGCCTAATCACTATTTACTGATTTATTCACAGTGGAACAGTCATTGCGGGAAGGCACTCTGTAGTCCAGGGGTTAGGGCACACACACCTCCAGGAGGTAGGAGAACCTGGGTCCAGTCCTCTGCTTTAATCATGCCTTCATAATTTAATATACAATGGAACAGCTTCACCGGGCGAGACTGAGGAAGCCCCAACATCAGAATGTCCCAAAGCTCAGTGGTTAGAGCACTCTTGGCAGGTAGGTGGCCCCCTGTTTAAATCCTTTCTTGCCCCTTCAACAGAGTGGGGAACTGAACCTGGGTCTCCTACATCCCAGGTTCTCTAAACACTGGGCTAAAAATTATAAGGTGGGCCACACCTCCTCTTGCGACTGCCATTTTGTGTGGAGAGGGGCAGGTGCCTAATCATTCCTTCAAGAAACATCTCAGGCATTTCAGCCTCCTGACTCCAGGCGGTGGCTTCCCATTTGTGGATCGCTAAGCACAGGTAGTCATCTCCCTGCAGGCCCAATTTGAGTGCCTATCTCTGAGGGAGTTATGGGGCTTAGTACATATCCCTTTCCTCAGCGTTTCCCACTGGCTAACTTAGCTGGCTCCCTTCCTTGTGTGCTGGCTTTTGTGAATCATATTCTTAGATGCTTATCTCTTCCAATTCATTGTATAGGCAGCCCAAGTGCCTAACTCAACTTTATGGATCACTGCAGTGTTCCTGTGATTTTTCTAGGCATTTAAAAATTAGGCTTTTTTTTTCAACGCTGAGAGATATGGCACCTAAGTCCCTTCATGGATCCTATCCTAAGCCTCTAGAGTTGCCACTCTGATCTTTCTCCACAACTTTAAGTGCCTTTCTTTTCTCCCTCCACCTAGTACCTCTGCTCACATGCTACATTGTCTGAGGGTTGGCAAAAGAGATCACAGTTCTTTTTTACTTCCATGGCTGGGCAGATGGGTATATCTTTATTTGTGTTGCTTCTATGATGTGATATTGGGCCTCTGCAGGAAAACAATAAGCTGATTAATGAGTGGGAGGCTTCCAGGGTGCTTCTAGCTGCATTTTGCAGCTCCAATAGCAGTAAGAGCTTGCTGAAGTTAGGGTGACTATTTGGCACTCATGGAATCCCAAGCTTTGGCGACGTTGGGGTGAGATTTATGCCCATAAATGAAACTCTTTGTTTGGATGCACACACTGAGCTCATTACTTTCAGGAGAGACCTCCCATGTGCATCTATACTCAGAATTTGGCTCCCAGAATGTCTGCTGTGACTTCATAATAAATCACTTGTTCAGTGTCTTTTAAAAATACATCCTTTTTATCTCGACTGGTCCTGTGCTAGAGATGAGTGAGGCAAAACAGAGTTATGGAAAGAGAAAAGGGAGCTTGGAAAGGAGCAGTATTTGGAATATAAATTCCATCTGAACTCAGTATGTCCTGGAAAGGCCATGGGTGGCAATACATAATCCCGTGAATTATATATTTTCCCAAAATGCGTATCTATAATTAATTTGCCAATTACACACCATTAATTTATCTCCCCTTCCCTGGTTGCCCCTCCGGTGAATTAACCATAGTAATCCTAGTAAATGAATTGGGAAACATGAATGATCCTAATAACCATAGACCACCTTAGTTTTCCCCTTTTGTCTAAAATTGTATGGAAGCTCAACAATTATATTTGCAGTGTGATGGCTACCCACAGAAACAAAAATTAATCATAATCTGGCTCTAAAGTAACTTCATAATTAGATTTTATAGGCATCTTATTCTGTATCTGATGACAGAAACTTTAAATAGGACACTTCAATGGACTTTAGAAAGTTTCTTATAATGTTTATCAGTAAGCTCTCTAACAAAGTCTTTAAATGTTTCTCTGCGGCCTCATGGATCAAAAGCAGATGGCTGTCATTAGGCATTTTAAATCTGACCCTGTCACCGTGCAGTACAAGAGCTCAGACCTTGGTTCTTTGTGTATCTATGTTTATGACCATGACCTCTTCACTACTTAATCTAAATCTGTAGTCCCCTGTAGGCTGTAGGCTGAAGATACCATATTGCTGATGTACACAAATACACAGTGTGTATGTTTACAAAAGAGCTGTTCCAAATACACACTGTCAGGGACTTATCCATGGCAATTGCATCTCAGCTGAATGAGGTGCATAGGATTCTATTTCATACTAAATTAGATCTTCACCAACTATAGTGTTATTCTTGCTCTTTCTGTAAATAGTGCTAAACCCAGCTAAATCCAGAAAATTACATATCTGAGACTGAATCTGAGCAGAATGTTGTCAAGCCACTAACATACAAACACCATCAGAGATAAAGTATGACACCTCATCCACTGTAATTAGAGCTCATTAGAACCTGCCTTGATTCTAACAAAGATGAATCCAAAGCTCTTATTTGATAGGTCAATGAGGAGCTGAAATGAATAGTATTGCTAATGAGGAGCTGAAATTAATCAGCTATTATTATTAACAACTCCAAAAAAATAAAATACTAAAAATTCGATTACATAGGATAATTTACAAAAATGGGAACAGTCAAAATGAAATGTTAAAGTAACTGACCATTTTCAAGCCAAAAACATTGACTATATTTTTAATAGAGAGAATTCAGACATTTGTAAATAAGAGGAATTTTCCTCATCCATTCAGAGGTTTCCTTCTATTTAAAACTGTAGAAAAGATATCTCAAAACGATGCTGTGACAAGAAATAAATGTAAGTTAAATAAAAAGCTGTTTACTTTACTGTGAGGGGAAACTATGATAAATAAATAGAACCTGATTCTGCACCCCCGGTGAGTGAGGTTTACAGGATTGGGCACCTAAACAACAGTAATGTCTGTTCCATTAGTTATTAAGCTCTAATTTAAGAACCACTCCACTTTTCCTTCACTTCAGCCTTTCTCATTGGTCCAAGCTATTCAGAAACATGGACTGCAAACTGTGAAGATGGCTGCAGTGCTGATTCAAAATGTAATCCTTTGGTAAGCAGAGAATTGGGGAGAAGCATTCCAAGTTTAACAAAGGCTGTTGTTTTGAATAACACATCTTGAAATCTTTTGAAGAGTTGCCTCCTCTGGAAACATTGTGCTGGAAAGGAGACAGCTGAGAGAAGAGAATAGCATATGCTGGTCTGATAATACGCTCCTGATTCATATGTGATTTTTATCCCCTTCCTTCCTTCCTCCGCCTGCACATATGGTAGATTTGAATCAGGTGGGTTTAGCTACCCTAGAAAGCAAAATAACTCTTCCTAGCGATTTGTCTGAGTTTAGAATTGATCAGTAACAATTTATTCTCCATTTTTTGTTAAAGTGGAGTAGCCAACTGACCTCTCTGTGCTATTTAATTTGTGATATATCCCTATCGTGTCAGCTCTTATTCATCTTCTTCCTGCTCTAAATAGTCTTACTCTTTTAAATACCTACTCCAATGGGCATTTTCTGTATCTATAATCATTTTCATTGCCCTTTTTTCATCTCTACTATATCATCTGATATTTTCCCATTTGAGACGGGTTGGCAACAAAACATTGTATTCAACGTGAGAGCATTCCAGGGATTTGCTTTATAAAATGACATTATAACATTATTAGTGCTATAGTCTGTACTGTGCCTAAAACAATCTTAACATTTTGTTTTCTTTTTGGCTAGTGCAGCATATGGGCAAGATATTTTTATTGAATTCCTGACTGTGATAAATTGGACTTCTTGCTGAGTGGTTTCCCATTAATTTACATGGGTATTTCAAATAGTTTTTTCCAATTTACAAATACCTTAGATTTAGTTTTATTGCCTACTGTTCTTTGGGTGTTAAGAAATCCCACACTATCCTCTCTAATCAGAAGTAATCAAAAAATGTTGTATAATTTTTGCTGGTGTTCACCCCCTGTCCTACATCATTAATAAATATAGCACATGTCCTAGTACAAATTCTTGGGGCAACCCACTATTATCCTCATTCCACGTTGAAAATTTACCATTTATTTCTACTCTTCGTTTTCTACTCTAGGCCAGTGTCTGATCAATGGCAGTACTTTGTCTCTCACCCCATTACTACTTAGTTTCCTTAAGTGCCAGTTGTGATGGACTTAATCAAATGATTTTTTAAAGTTCAAATACATATATGCCAGTTTTCCTTTATCTACTATTCAGTTGAGTCCCAGGTGTCATCAAAGCTGATGGTACATCACCTATCCAGTGTCCATTCTTTAGCAAGGAAAAGGGGCAGAAACAAACAGATCTGCAGTTTAGCAAACAATTTAGAAAATTTCTCCCCCTCTCTCCCAGTCTCCTTGCTCTCAGATGGAAAGAACTTTATGTAGGGGTTGCTGTCAGGGAAAGGCATTTCAAAGGGTAACTGAACTATAAAAGTGAAGGGAAAAACACCCCAAATTATCTCTCCCTATCCACCTTTTTCTTTTCTACCTAACACAACAAAGGAATCCAGCTCTTTAACTTTGGGAGGGATCCTGACCTGAAGACTGGTCAGTAATTCAGTTGGAAGCAAGTGGTAAGAATTTTAGCAAGAATTTCAGCAAGTGGTAAGAATTTTACCTTAAAACAAGCCCAGTTTGTAAAGTTTTAGTACTAGGAAGCATTTTATCTTTATATTTCTTGTAACCATCTCTGTCTTTAACGCTTTAATACTTGTAGTCACTTAAAACATGTCTCTGTAGTTAAATATTTTTTTTTCTTTAATCAAAATTAATCTGGTGTTGTGAACTGTGTGGGTAACTCCATTTAAGGTGGCAAGGTACTGTTTATTGTTCCTTTACAGGGACTATCTGTCTACCAACTTACAGTTGTTATCTGAACTGTCCGGGAGAGGGCTGGACAGTGCAGTACAGAATACACATTTTGGGAGGAGTGTCTTGGGGTCACTCTGCATGTGGTAACCAAGGCTGGTAACCAAGGCTGGCAGAGTGTGATTGCAGCATGCTGGCAGGCTGCAGTTATACACAGACATTCAGGATATGACTTGCTAGCTGGAAGGCTGTTTGTGAGTGGCCCAGGTGGGGGCTACAGCAGGAAGGCATTGTAAGGCATCCAAGGTTGCAAGCAAGCGGCGACTGCCCCTCACTTGTCTGGATTGCACCCAAAAGGTCATTGGCAGTCTAACAAGTTAGCCTCACAGAGTGAAATCTTGGCCTCATTGAAATCAGTGGCAAAACTCTCATTGATTTCACTGGGGAGTTTTCACACACATTGGATTTCACACAAAGACTTTGCTCTAGGGAGAAGGTGGCTGAATAAAGAATTCATATGTCTGAAATCAGCTTTAGGCAACTGTCTCTGAGAGGGAAGACCCTCCTAAGTAGGGGAAACAGCCTCCATAACTACTGAGCAAGGGATCTTCCACAGCCTCTACTGCTTTTGGATAACTTGGGCTTAATCCCATAAGAATGAAGCATGTAAAAATGTTTTCAAAATACAGGTCATTTGTGGGGTTTTTTTATTGTCGCTTCCTGAAATTTTTGTCACACTTTGACCAGCTCCTAACATATTTCCACAAATAAATGCAACAGGCAACATTTTCAAAATCCCTCTGAGTATTTCCTGAGTCAGAACACACAAATTAATGCCTGCACAGCAAGGGCTCTGTGTATTGCACATAACTGAGTCTGCTGTTGGCCTCCCTTCAATGATCTTTTGAAACCAGTTATAAGAAATAAGAAATCTAATGGATATGAAAAGCTGGACCTTCCCCTTCCATATAGAACTATAAGTGAAACAACAACACAAGAAACTGTCATTTGGCTCTTGAGGTGTCACACAAGCAAGTGAAGCATTACCAGAGAACTCGTTCACTGAACCTAACTGACACAAACAACAAAAAACCAAAATTAGTCAAAGCATGTGCCTAGGGCAATCTATTGCTGTTTATTTATGTTTTTCTAAAGCGTCCTTCTCTTTAGGTTTCTCTGATGAGTTCTGTGCTACAAAAATCCTGCTGTAGCTATATTCTGAGGGCACAATCGATAACAATACGGTACACTTTTTTTTAATCTTCCACTGTGATTGCACAAACCCTACTTTTCCCTCATGGCCCTTTCACTGCGTTTCTGTATTAGAAGCAAAAAAGATAATGGACTTTCTAAGGAATAAGTTTGGTGAATAGGAGGAGGAAATTTTTCTGCTGCCAGTGTCGCATCTTCCTCTGCTTTATGATCTATTTCTTTTTCAGCTAAAAATCTTCAGAGGCTTATTAAAACATTTATATTTTCTCCCTTTGTTAGTCTCTCTCTTCTTTCCCTCAAAAGTCGTCTCTTTTCATTTCTACAGAATTTTTTTCATCTCCCTATTTATTTGATATCTCTTCTATAACCTTCCAGTCCACAACTCTTCATCAATTTTTTCTCTTGCAGTTTCCTACAAACTCTCTCACATCTCTCTCACATGCACTATATTTGCTATGTTTTTCCAAACAGCACAGAAGCCAATAACAGGACATATTGCCCAAATTGTGGTCTCAAGTCATGCTTACACTATGGGTGCTACCGCAGCGTACTTATGGCACTATAGCTATGCCATTGAAACATCATAATGTAGAAGCAGACTACAGTGATAGAAGGGGTTTTTCCATTGCTGTGGGAACACCACCTCCCCAAGCAACAGTAGCTAGGCTGACAGAAGTATTCTTCTGTTGACCTAGTTGCATCTACACCATGGGTTAGGTCAGCATAGCTACAGCACTTGGGGGTGTGCATTTTTAATACCTCTGAGTGCTGTAGTTTTGTCAACCTAAGCCTATGCCTATGGCATGTAAAGACATACACTTCACGCCCCCATAGCCTGGATATAAATAGCAGTGTAGACAGTGAGGCTCTGCTTAGGTAAGTATGTACTCTATATGGCTCTCTGCACAGCAGTCCCTCACCTGTCTATACTTTTGTTCATAGATGCTGACTCCATGGGTGCTCCAGAGCTGGAGTACCCACAGAAAAAAACTAGCAGGTGCTTAGCACCCACCGGCAGCCAAGCTGCCCCCCTCCCACTAGCGCCTCCAGCCCGCCAGCAGCCCCTCTGATCAACTCCTCCCCATCCCTCCCAGCGCCTCCTGCACACTGCAGATCAACTGTTCAGTGGCAAGCAGGAGGCTCTGGGAGGAAGGGGGAGGAGCAGGGAGAGGGCATGCTTGGAGGAGGGGGCAGGAAGAGGTGGGGGTGGGGGTTGGAGGAAGGGATGGAGCAGGGGTAGTGGGGAGGTGTCAAGTATCCTCTTGGTAGAGAGGAAGTCAGTGCTTATGTTGCTGTTTTTAGCAGTGTAGTGTCCCACTGCTGGAGCCTTCCCCTGCCATAGAGAAAGGCTCCAGCAGCAGGGAAAGGATCTGGAAGCGGGGAGACAGCAGGGAAAGACTCTGGCTGCTCATGACTGCCAGAGTCTTTCTCTTCTGTCTCACCCACTTGCCAGAGCCTTTTACTGCCATATGTAACCACACTTCTCAGTGTTGATGCAGACTGCTTTTCACTGCAGCATGTAGCTCCAGATACCCTACACATTGCCACCAGTATAGACAAGACCTAATTTAAATCTTAGGTTCCAAGATAAGTCCAGAGAAACTCCATGAATTTCTTCTACCAATTTCCATTTTACACTGGTGTAAATGAAACAGAATCTGGTTCCTGGAAGTGTAGCCAAGGGAAGAATTTGGCCTAGTATATGTAGTGACATATTCACAGAATAAATCAATGATTATATTACCACATATAGTACAGAAAATTGTTTTTAAGCAATAAAAAAGCATTAACAGCTCCATAGGAGCAAGTTCAGTGCCTTCTGTGAGTGCACATTAAGAGTAAAGCACAAATCTCATTTCAGTCCAAATGAGTTCATTGACATGATACCAGATCTGGAGGTGGAAGAATTTAGAAGAGTTTGGCCCTCTCTGTGCTAAGGAAATGATGATGTAAGTACACCAGTGCAAACATCCAGGGGCAGAGCTTCAGCTAGTGTAAATTATCATCACTCCATTCACCTCAATGGAATTTGACAATTTACACCAGTAGAGGATTGCCCACCAATGTTAATGCAGTGAATGCACCAACATAGAGCAGAGTTTACTCCTTACTCCACTGTTTCGATTAAGTTGCAGTAGTGTAAGACCAGTTAAAAACATCTGTATTAGGGGTTTACATCAATATTACCCCACTGTTAATTCACTTAATGGAGTGATTTAATATAGGTCCACTTAATTTGTGGTGGAAGTACCAGATATGAACTCTATCTTTCCCCTCCCCTTTATAAAAGGCATCCTGGGAGGGTGGGAGGTACGAGAGATAGTCTCAAGGGAAGATTTTACATAATACAACCTGCAAAGAATATCTGTAAATCCTCTGATTCCACTTAGGTTGTTTCATTTGGAAATCACTGTGTCTCATGCAGACTGCATGTCAATTACTGAAGGTATGTATCTGGCTTTAGAATCTGCCTTATTTATTACACTTATTATGGCATGGATATGGAGGACACTAACCATAATAAGTGAAATCAGATTCTTTCACTGCTGCATTACAAATCTCATTGGAAGCAATGAATTTGCTTTATTTAGACCTATTCCACATTAATAGGTAAGGTACTATAGATTTTTTCATCCTTATAAACAAGAAAGACTTGTTAGTGATTTACCTCTGATGTTTATGGATTTCTTTTTAACGCATACAGTATACGGCAAATTGTTTTTAGGCAATAAACAATAACTGTATTTTAGGATACAGAGATGTTAGTGCCATATTATATTCAGAATTCTGGTAAATGTCTCTGGTCTATTTTTCTTGTGCAGACATAAAAATACAAAGACAAACAATGCTCCAAGGCTACCTTTTTCCTTTCTCTCTCTCTCTCTCTCTCTATTCTGTGATCAGTGGTACTTACTAAAATGTGCTAAATATAAATATGCCACAAATGAATGTTTGCAATTATGCCAGTTGCTACCCTTCAAGGACTCAGTGAAAAGAGAGAGGGTTTTAATCTAAAGCAGCTTTACAAGCCAACAGAGCTAAAAGTTAATTAGACATTAATTCCATATTATGTGTAAATTATTTATGTTAAATCATGTGTAACTGTATAAATAATATACATTTAAACTGACTATTGTAAACATAAAATAATTAACAGTAAAGGGAAAATGTTATTCAGTAATAGAATCCTTTTGCCAAGTCCAATTTAATTTTCTCACTCATAAAGCTAAATGAGAATCTTACATTTGTACTTTATATGCAAGTCACAACAGTTCTGTTCATAACTATACACTCTCTCTCTCTTGCATATATTCAGGCTATTGCAAAATTCCCATTGTCTGAGGCTGTACAACAAAAACCATACATTACAGTCAGTTCAGTGTATTTTTTTTTTCAAAATTCATGCAACTTAATTCTGTTAGAAAATGAACTGAGGTGTAAAGTAGGCAAAATTTAGGAACAAATCCTCAAGACTATCCTTGCTTGAGGTTCTCAGAGTCTAACCCAAATGCTGAAAATAGATGTCACACAACACTATTATATTTTGGTAACCATTCTTTTCTGGTCAGGCTATTGATGCTTGTATAATGCTGTATGAACAGCTTGTATTAAATACATTCTAATGAAGAGCCTGTGCCTAATATGTGGATACCTGAGAACTCCTCTCACAAAACATTAATTGATTTTTTTTCATTTGTGTCTGGCAGCAACAAATACGGAGCAGCTTTCACTTTGTTAGTGTAGGTGTTGTTAATGCACTTTCCGCATCCATTTAAATGCAAATCCTCTTGCAAATAATCACTTGGAGGAGAAAAGAAAAAAAATGTGTTCAGCTGAAGACAAAGCTGGAGGGATAATAGAAAGCATGAATAGAGTGCACAACAAAACAAGAACTTTGGATCTCCAAATGAAAAACACATTAACTATGGCATAGAAAAATTCTCAGTAGATTATTACAATATAGTTGCATGTAAACATGATTCCCAAAAGATGAAACAAAATGAATTAATTTTAATGATATAGCTATATATAGCGATATGAATGTGTTTGTGTGTGTGTAATACACTGCTGGTATTCATGTTGGACCCATAAACTGTACCCAAAATATTGGCTTCATCAAACATTTGTTGTTACACAATTAATTGAAAGCTTTGGAATCATTTCACTCATTCGTATTACTGTATGGTTATATAATGCTTTGGGGGTGGCATTTTTCAGAAGAATAGGAAATGAACTGGGACTCAATAAACATAATTACACTTGAGAACAGCAACCCTGAGCCAACTCACTCTGGGGAGTTTTAGTACTATGCTCATGGCAAAATTTACACCCTTCTCAAGGCACATTTATGTAGAAAAACACTCTAGAAAGTAAAAACAAAACAAAAAAAATGTTCCTGTCTCACTATAATATGAAAAAAAGGAGCCCTACTGGCTCAGATGCTGAAATAAAATAGCCTATCTGACATGTAACGTGTTACCATGGTTATATAGAGCACTTTAATTTTGCTGTATTGCAAATTTCATGATTACCATTTGATAGTCCCAACATAAAAACAAAATTTGGAAGAATTATTCAAGACAGACAATGGAAGATACACAACACTATTTAGGCAGCATTATTCAGTATGCACACCAGTTTGTGGAGGCATCATGTTTCTTGAAGACAGTGATTGTCTGGGAATTGATTTCCTTGGCTACTCAGAAACCTGAGACCCAAAGAAAATTAATCAATGTATTTTGCAATGATATGCCTAGATTGTGCTTTGAGGGCTCAGCCATTCACTAGGAGCAGTGGGGAATTGCATCACCTCAAATGAAGCTTGAGGAGTGATTTTGCCTTTAAAATGGCATGAGTTGCTCCACTATTATGCCTGCCCATTCCCTAGACCTTGGAGACTGTGTTTCTCCTGGCCTTGTAATCTACAAATATCGTGTGGGCAAAACCATTACATCTCACATTTGCATAATTTGAAAAAAAATGGTACAGATGCATGCAGATGTGCCAATGGGAGAGACGGAGGATGGAGAGAGATGTAAAGAAGGCATTGGCGAGAGAGAGAAATCTGGGATGGGCAGGGAGCAGCTCTAATTCGTAGAAATGAAGAAAAGAGGAAGAAGTGATTCATTGTAGGAGGGGAGAAGCCAGAGCTCATTTGAGTGTCTGTGTGTGTGTTTGGGGGAGAGGGGTATAGCGAGAGTTGGTTGAGGAGGTTGTCGCTCCTCCTGCCAGGAGAGTGCAAGGGGCCCTCACGCTCCCTAGCACATGCATAGCTCTCTCTCTCTCTCTCTCTCTCATTGCCCTCTCCAGCCGCAGCATTTTACTCTGACCCACCCACGCATCCCCTGCTCCTGCTGGATTTCTAGGGAAGAAGCTAGCTCTTCACCCCTCCCAAGCCTGGCTGGATCAGAAGCTCTTCTCCCTCCCCACTCCTTCATAGACCTGAAGAGTGTGGTAGCGCCAGTGGAAACTTCTTTCCTCTTTGCAGGCCTGGGACGGTAGGTACAAAACAGGCTTCTCACCCTCCTCCAGGCCCTGGGGTTACACGGGTAGAGAGGAAGGGAGGGAGGGAGGAGCAGTGAAGACCCATCCATTTTTACACAAAAGGGAAGAGGAGTGGGAAAGAACCCAAGCAGCTCCTGGCTGATCCTGAAAAGCAAGCAATGAGATGGAGAGTTTCCCATAGCCTAACAGTTTCCCACCACAGGAGGATGTGGAAAAAAAACATATTCTATGGGAACACCCATATAAGGCGACCACCTTTTCAAAAGGCAAAAGCAGGACACATGTAGGCACCCTGCTGCCCTCCATGGCCCGCCCCCCTGCTCCACCTCTTCCCCTGCAGCCCCACCCCTGCTCCTCCTCTTCCCCACAGGGACCCATCCCCAGGCAGGCTGGAAGCTGGACCTGGGCCATCGTAAACGCACCCCAGGGAGCCTGCACTTTTGTGGGGAGCCCTAGATTCTCCACTTGCTCTGGGTGGGGGGACCAGAGGGGCCCTGAGAGAAGCCCCCAGCCCATGTCCCTGCCCCCCGAGGCACGCCAACCAGGGCAGGTAAAGTGTCTGGGGATCTCCACAGTGGCCTGGGCTCTCTGGGCAGCTCTTCCCACCCGGCTTCAGCTTCATGGCATGGAGGGGCTAAGGCCCACCTCAGTCCCCACCCCACCCCCACCAGGAAGAGACTGGCACTGCCCCTGAGCCTTGGGCAGTCACAGAGTGGTGCCACAGGGACTCCAGGACAAATGCTGTCCCAGAGTTATTCAGCCACGGACTGGGACTTAAACTCTACATTTCAAGACTGTCTTGCCCAGTCTGGGATGGGTGGTCACCCTACACCCATAGGCCTGCTCTTGTGTGGGGTGCACAAGGGGCAGTCACACTCTGGCCATGTTGGTAGTTATTTATTTTCATTCACATAGGTAGCAATACTACCTCTTTTCACTTCCTGCCTCATCTTGTCTATTGCCTTGGCTTTTTGCTGTTCTTCTAGATCAGATGAGTAATAATAAACATAATTAGAGCTAAGCGAATAATTTGCAATGAATAATTTATCAGATTAATTTAGCCTCTTTCTGCTTGTGGAATATCTGTGAGCAGAGCGTGATTTCTTTTAATGTATTCATTATTCTAATTTATTCAAAAAATGTACACTGTGGAGTTTGCTGTGTGTATTCAATACTGAAAATTCCATCTGTATTGCCCAACTGTGATCAGTCAGATAAATCACATGATATTGATTCTGTCCTCTGACTGGATGACCACTTGGGCACAAGTGAATACTTGCATGTGCTAATTAAAATTCAGTTTTCTTACACGACTATGCCCACTGCCTATGTAGGAACCCTTACCTACTTTCTAAAGTTGGTTTAACAGTTTTGGCCCCATCCACTGTGAACTGAAGCAGCCTGAATGATTTTAAACGACACTTTAAATTGCTTCAGGTAACACAGTTTTAGTCCTACTGTACACAAGGCCTCAAGTGAATTATAGACAGCTGTCCTCTGTGCTAGCTGTGTGAAGTTAATCCAGTCACACACACACACACAAACAGCCCCAAACTATTTTACTGCCAGAACTCCAGCAGTTTACTTCACATTCTGTAACAGCATATCTCTACTGACTGATCTCACAGGCATGGGATTTGCAGCTTACAACTGTATGGTGGCCTAAAAGGGACATCGTGAACAGCCGCAGTGTTATAGGGCAAAGGATATATGGTAAAGAAAGCGCACCAAAGAAAAAACAGGAAGGTTTGTCTAGGACCAGAACTTTCCCACACCCTCTGTAGCAATATTTTGACAGGTGTAGGAGGTGTGGTTTTCTGTTCTGACACAAGCAAACGAGTTAAACAAATTCATCCAACAAAAGTTTGCAAACAAATTGCCATTATCTCATTTTGGCTCAGGATGATTAAGAAAAGTAAGCACTACCAGAATGCTTCTCTATTTCAGTCAATTGCTTCAGGTGTCTGAGAGCAGTATCAGTCAGAGAACTAGAAAAACCTAGTGATCTTGGAACATAAATATCACACTTATGCAGCGCTCCACTGCTTCATTGCTTTACTTGGACCCTTTTCCAGTGACTTTACGTATTGGGTGAGCTTGGTGTGAGAATTCTTTAAAGAAACTGTTTGCCTACAGGCAGGAGGGAGAGGTAGTCCAAACTCTCACAGTTTCAATTAAACATTATTCTTTAATGATCCTGGGTGTGGCCTGAACACCATAAACACGGCTTTATTTAATACTACTCGACTAATTACAGTTTCTTTTTTACATCAGGGTGACATTTTGAGTTGGCTGCTTTTAACTAGATTTTTATATTTTTAAAAATGAGCTAGATGGCCCAGAAAATATGTGCCCCTCAGCTGTTATGTCAGTCAGATGATTTCCTTGTTCACTCTTGGAGTAATGGCATGTTTTAATCTTCTATTCATCAGTTACTTAAATATCACCCTCTTGACTTTTTTTTGGCAAGTAAGTTTCCTTAAAATATATTAGCAGAATAAAAAATAACTATGGCTGCATATTTTTTTTCAATGGCAAATGTGTGTACTTCTTCCATCACAGCCCTGCCAATGGTGCCAATAAAATTTCACAACCATAACCACTCATATTATCAAATTGCAGTTCACACTGTGTTACAGTTTCCTTTTCCTATGTTTTTATCCATTTTCTCCCCCATTTTTTCACTGATCCAGGGATGGTGTTAACACACATCAAAAGGGATATATTACATTCTGTATTGAACAGATGGCAAATAGAGGTGTGTGAGAGTAAAACAGACTGTAGCTTTGGGGGGGGGGGGTGCTCACTGATATTAGCTGTGCTAACAGTTCTTGAGTTCCATTATGAGTCAGTGTTCTTGTGAATGCTGTTCTATGCGGAATCTGTAGCTCAGCAGCTCATTGAGTTGTAAGTGCCTAAAATGACTTCCTCCTTTTCACATGGATGCTAAAATTAAAAAGTGGTTGTTGTAGTTCAAATGTAATTTTGCTTTCATCAGTTTCACCTACTCTCACCTTGAAGATTCTTGCAATACACGCACAGACTAAAATATTTCAAAGGGAAATCTTTCTTGCTGCTTTGAGTGGAACTTCGTTTCTCAACCACTAACTGTTCTCCTGTGCCCCAAGCACTTAGTGGCTTTCCTTGTGCGAACATGGCCCACAATTCACACAGAAACTTGAAGGATTATGAAATCAGTTTTGAGGCCATATCTATATACTATTTGTGGCCATTCTGTCTTTGTTAAATTGCATGAGCAAAAGAAGCAACTACTAGTATCATGACAAATAATAAATACACGCAAATTGAAATGTGAAAAGTAAGGGAGGGATTGAGAAACTCACAATACTTTTAAATATATCCATATTATACTGTACCTCTTATTTTACATTTTAGCCTTAAATACTGCAACACTGTGAATTTATATGCAGTGTTGTTGTAGCGATGTTGGTCCCAGGATATGAGAGAGACAAAGCTGGTGAAGTAATATCTTTTATTCGACCAACTTCTGTTGGTAAAAGAGATAAGCTTTTGAGTTTACACAGAGCTCCTGAAGAAGAGATCTCTGTAAGCTAGAAAGCTTGTCCCTCGCACCAACAGAAGTTGGTCCAAGAAGATATTACCACACCCACCTTCACACCCTATTAATTTGGCATACAAACGTTGCAAAAGGTTTTCTGTTATTCTTAGTTTGTGATGAGAGGAAATCATAGCTTCTCTTTAAACTAAGAGCTAATTATGATGCAATTCATGAAGACAGAAGAGAATTGTATTAGTAGTTGTCTATTGTCTGCAGGAATATAATAAGTTAACTCCACAATGATCTGGTAATTACATGGTAATATTAGCATGAGTTGTCATGTAATTACCAGTGTAGTTACCCTGCTGTTAACATGAAATTATGTGCATTAGTTTACATTGGCCCATGGCACCATTGTACTCCTGTATCATTTTCAGGGGGAAAATGTCATAAGTAAATTTGTGGCTCTGAGAAGAATTCAAACCAAGATAAAGATCTTTATTCCTTTCATTTTCTAGGATTAAGCACAATCGAATTTAATTTGCTTTAGATCTTACCCTGGCCACACCCACCACAAACAGATCTACAGTTTGCAGATGCAAAGGTAATCTGGAAAAAAATGGAATATAGGTGTTGCTATTTTAGGTCCCGATCTTCCAATTAGATCAGTGTGGCCAGACCTTTGCGTGTGCGTGCAATCCCATTGACTTCAAGGGAAATCTGCCTGGACAAAAGAGACTGTATGCATGGATCTGAATCAGATCCTTATATCAGGCTGTCACAGACCCAACTGAGTTCCCCCTTCTGGGCAGTCTCAGGCTATGTGCTTTAAGCTTATTGACTCTGTGCACAGTCCAGGCACTGCCTCTGGCTCTGGGTTTCTTCTGGGCACATTCTTGGAGTGTAGCTCCTCTGTCTAGCAACCCCTTCTGAGTGCTAAGACCCTATGGTCCAACTGCCTAGGCCTTGAAACTAGTGTCAGTTTCCCCCAGAATCATCAGTACTTTAAGCATCCTCTTTCCCAGAGCCAACTTTGTGGGTACTCTGGTTTACAGTTTACTTCTCCAGGGACATGTGAAAGTTGAAGCACATAATACACACTTTGCAAAAGTTTCCAAAACCAAATCACTTTTTACTTTAGCCAGCAAGAGAAAGATACATATCTAGGCAAACCAATAAAAACTATTCCCTGACTCCATTTCCTCACCACTCTGGAGTGTTCTTCAGGATTTGGGTCAATGTCTTTTCAGGATTCCAAATTCCATCTCCTGGAACTCTCTCCTTGTGGCTTCTCCTCTGGAACATGGAGTGTGCCCTTTCTCCCTTCCACTTAGCTGCTTTTGACATTGACTGGTCCCCCTCCTTCCAAAACCCTGTGTCTTTAACCCCCTGCTCTCACACCTCTACCTCTTGTTCTCCTGTTTGGGAATTTTCCACTCACTGTAGATAAACAATTCAACACAGTTTACCTTCTGGCTGAGGCTTTCTGCATCTAATACCAATTGTCCGGTCAGGGCACAGCCATTAAGGTTAACCACTTTTTTGTTTGCTCTGTAGCTTCTGCCCTATAGGATGGATGATATGTGACCAGGCTGCACTATACATTGAGGCATTCAGTGATACAGCAATAGCACAAAATTGTCCAGCATTTGTAAGTTATACACAGACCAATTCTCCCAACTGTCACACAGACCCTCAGTCTATCTTGTCCAGTTTCCTGTGTCTGGCAGTTGCTACTGTGTGTACCTCAGAGGAAAGACAAAATCACTCATAATGCACCTCCTTAGTGTGCAATGCTGTACATAGCAAAGAATAAACAAACCCACTAATGAATTTGTTTTCCTAGCTTATGATCTACCCACTTGTGGTAAACCACACAGGAGACTAATACTTCAGATTAAACAATTTTCCTTCTAATATGCTGCACAGCAATAAAACCATCCTTGATTTCCAACTAGTATTTTCAACATATTCACTCTATTATTTTAGTGATTATTCCATGTGTGCAATGACCTAGACATAGCATTTAGTACCTTTGCATTGACTTTCATCTTCCACTTAATTTTGTTCCTCTTTATTTTGGGTTTCCTTGACATTTACATGTCAAACTCTCAAACTGTACAGAATATTTTATCTAAAAAGATAAGTAGTGTTAACTTGTAAGTCAATAAGCCATTTTCTGATGGATGGGATAGGAAGCCTTTGGGTATGTCTACACTACGAAATTAGGTCAAATTTATAGAAGTCGGTTTTTTAGAAATAATTTGTATATAGTCGATTGTGTGTGTCCCCACACAAAATGCTCTAAGTGCATTAAGTGCATTAACTCGGCGGAGTGCTTCCACATTCCCGAGGCTAGCGTCGATTTCCGGAGTGTTGCACTGTGAGTAGCTATCACACAGTTCCTGCAGTCTCCACCGCCCATTTGGAATTCTGGTTTGAGGTCCCAATGCCTGATGGGGCAAAAAACATTGCCGCGGGTGGTTCTGGGTACATGTCGTCAGGCCCTCCCTTCCACCCTCCGTGAAAGCAACGGCAGACAATCATTTCGCGCCTTTTTTCTTGAGTTACCTGTGCAGATGCCATACCATGGCAAGCATGGAGCCCGCTCAGCTCACTGTCACCGTATGTCTCTTGGGTGTTGGCAAACGGGGTACTGCATTGCTATACAGCAGCAGCAACCCATTGCCTTGTGGCAGCAGATGGTGCAATAGGCCTGAAAACCATCATCATCGTGTCCGAGGTGCTCCTGGCCGCCTCGGTAAGGTCGGTCAGGAGCACCTGGGTAGACATGGGCGCAGGGACTAAATTAGGAGTGACTCGACCAGGTCATTAGTCCTGCCGGCAATCCTATTGCACCATCTTATGGTGAGCAGGCAGGAGATGAGGCTGGCTAGCAGTCCTATTGCACCATCTTCTGCCAAGCAGCCAGGAGATGTGGATGGCTAGCAGTCCTATTGCACCGTCTGCTGCCAGCCAAAGATGTAAAAGATAGAGGGAGTGGATCAAAACAAGAAATAGACCAGATTTGTTTTGTATTCATTTGCTCCCCCTCCCTCCCTCTGTGAAATCAACGGCCGACAATCGTTTTGGTGAGGTCTGTCAGGGGCACCTTGAAAACTTTAATGGAGATTCAGTCCTGCCTGAAATACCAGAGGGAGGAGTAGCTTAGTGGGTTGAGCATTGGCCTGCTAAACCCAGGCTTTTGAGTTCAATCCTTGAGCGGGCCATTCTGTGTGATAGTTGTTTTTGTTTCTCCTTGATGTAAAGCCACTCCCTTTGTTGATTTTAATTCCCTGTAAGCCATGTCGTCAGTCGCCCCTCCCTCCGTCAGAACAATGGCAGACAATCATTCTGCACCTTTTTTCTGTGCAGACGCCATACCAAGGCAAGCATGGAGCCCGCTTAGATCACTTTGGCAATTAGGATCACATTAAACACCACCCATTATCCAGCACTACATGCAGCACCAGAACCTGGCAAAGCGAAACCAGGCGAGTAGGTGACATCAGGGTGATGACGAGAGTGATGAGGACATGGACACAGACTTCTCTCAAAGCACAGGCCCTGGCAATGTGGGCATCATGGTGCTAATGGGGCAGGTTCATGTGGTGGAACGCAGATTCTGGGCTCGGGAAACAAGCACTGAGTGGTGGGACTGCATAGTGTTGCAGGTCTGGGACGATTCCCAGTGGCTGCGAAACTTTTGCATGCGTAAGGGCACTTTCATGGAATTTTGTGACTTACTTTCCCCTGCCCTGAAGCACCAGAATACCAAGATGAGAGCAGCCCTCACAGTTCACAAGCGAGTGACGATAGCCCTCTGGAAGCTTGCAATGCCAGACAGCTACCGGTCAGTTGGGAATCAATTTGGAGAGCGCAAATCTACTGTGGGGGCTGCTGTGATGCAAGTAGCCAACGTAATCAAAGATCTGTTGATATCAAGGGTAGTGACCCTGGGAAATGTGCAGGTCATAGTGGATGGCTTTGCTGCAATGGGATGATAGACGGAACGCATATCCCTATCTTGGCATCGGACCACCTTGTCAACCAGTACATAAACTGTAAGGGGTACTTCTCAATGGTGCTGCAAGAACTGGTGGATCACAAGGGATGTTTCACCAACATCAGCGTGGGATGGCCGGAAAAGGTGCATGGTGCTTGCATCTTTAGGAACTCTGGCTGTTTGAGCAGCTGCAAGAAGGGACTTACTTCCCAGACCAAAAAATAACCGTTGGGGATGCTGAAATGCCTATAGTTATCCTTGGGGTCCCAGCCTACCCCTTAATGCCATGACTCATGAAGCCGTACACAGGCAGCCTGGACAGTAGTTAGGAGCTGTTCAACTACAGGCTGAGCAAGTGCAGAATGGTGGTAGAATGTGCATTTGGATGTTTAAAAGTGCACTGGCGCAGTTTACTGACTCAGTTAGACCTCAGCAAAACTAATATTCCCACCGTTATTACTGCTTGCTGTGCGCTCCACAATATCTATGAGAGTAAGGGGGAGACGTTTATGGCGGGGTGGGAGGTTGAGGCAAATCGCCTGGCCACTGGTTACGCGCAGCCAGACACCAGGGTGGTTAGAAGAGCACAGGAGGGCGCGGTGCACATCAGAGAAGCTTTGAAAAACAGTTTCATGACTGGCCAGGCTATGGTGTGAAAGTTCTGTTTGTTTCTCCTTGATGAAACCCCCCGCCTCTTGGTTCACTCTACTTCCCTGTAAGCTAACCACCCTCCCCTCCTCCCTTTGATCACCACTTGCAGAGGCAATAAAGTCATTGTTGCTTCACATTCATGCATTCTTTATTCATTCATCACACAAATAGGGGGATAACTGCCAACGTAGCCCGGGAGGGGTGGTGGAGGAGAGAAGCACCGGGAGGGGTGGTGGAGGAGGGAAGGACAAGGCCACACAGCTCTTTAAAAGTTTAAAACTTTAAAACTTATTGAATGCCAGCCTTCTGTTGCTTGGGCAATCCTCTGGGGTGGAGTGCCTGGGTGGCCGGAGGCCCCCCGCACCGCATTCTTGGGCGTCTGGGTGAGGAGGCTATGGAACTTGGGGAGGAGGGCGGTTGGTTACACAGGGGCTGTAGTGGCGGTCTGTGCTCCAGCTGCCTTTCCTGCAGCTCAACCATATGCTGGAGTATATTAGTTTGATCCTCCAGCATTGAATCCTGCCTCCTCTCATCACGCTGCCGCCACCTTTCAGCTTCAGCCCTGTCTTCAGCCCGCCACCTTTCCTCCCGGTCATTTTGTGCTTTCCTGCACTCTGACATTGTCTGCCTCCACACATTCGTCTGTGCTCTGTCAGTGTGGGAGGACAGCATGAGGTCAGAGAACATTTCATCACAAGTGCGTTTTTTTCGCCTTCTAATCTTCACTAGCCTCTGGGAAGGAGAAGATCCTGTGATCCTTGAAACACATGCAGCTGGTGGAGAAAAAAAAAAGGGACAGTGGTATTCAAAAAGACACATTTTATAGAACAATGGGTACACTCTTTCACGGTAAACCTTGCTGTTAACATTACATACATAGCACATGTGCTTTCGTTCCAAGGTCGCATTTTGCCTCCCCCCACTGCGTGGCTAGCCCCTCCCTCCTCCCCATGGCTAACAGCAGGGAACATTTCTGTTCAGCCACAGGCAAACAGCCCAGCAGTAATGGGCACCTCTGAATGTCCCCTTAAGAAAAGCACCCTATTTCAACCAGGTGACCATGAATGATTTCACTCTCCTGAGGATAACACAGAGAGATAAAGAACGGATGTTGTTTGAACACCAGCAGATATACACTGCAATGCTTTGTTCTGCAATGATTCCCGAGTACGTGCTACTGGCCTGGAGTGGTAAAGTGTCCTACCATGGTGAACGGAATAAGGCTGCCCTTCCCAGAAACCTTTTGCAAAGGCTTTGGGAGTACATCTAGGAGAGCCGCGAATGCCAGGGCAAATTAATCATTAAACATGTTTGCTTTTAAACCATGTATACTATTTTAAAAGGTACACTCACCAGACATCCCTTCTCTGCCTGGCGGGTCTGGGAGGCAGCCTTGGGTGAGTTTGGGGGGTACTGGCTCCAGGTCCAGGGTGAGAAACAGTTCCTGGCTGTTGGGAAAACCGGTTTCTCCACTTGCTTGCTGTGAGCTATCTACAACCTCATCATCATCATCTTCCTCATCCCCAAACCCTGCTTCCGTGTTGCCTCCATCTCCATTGAAGGAGTCAAACAACACGACTGGGGTAGTGGTGGCTGAACCCCCTAAAATGGCATGCAGCTCATCATAGAAGCGGCATGTTTGGGTCTCTGACCCGGAGAGGCCGTTTGCCTCTCTGGTTTTCTGGTAGGCTTGCCTCAGCTCCTTAATTTTCACGCGGCACTGCTTCAGGTCCCTGTTATGGCCTCTGTCCTTCATGCCCTGGGAGATTGTGACATTTCAAAAACTGAAACGTAGTTCTGATAGCACGGATTCCTCTCCCCATACAGCGATCAGATCCCGTACCACCCGTTCAGTCCATGCTGGAGCTCTTTTGCGATTCTGGGACTCCACCATGGTCACCTCTGCTGATGAGCTCTGCACTCATCTGCAGCTTGCCACGCTGGCCAAACAGGAAATTGAAATTCAAAAGTTCGCGGGCCTTTTCCTGTCTACCTGACCAGTGCATCTGAGTTGAGAGTGCTGTTTAGAGTGGTCACAACGGAGCACTCTGGGATAGCTCCCAGAGGGCAATACCATCTAATTGCGTCCACAGTACACCAAATTCGACCCGGCAAGGCTGATTTCAGCGCTAATCCCCTTGTTGGGGGTGGAGTAAGGAAATCGATTTTAAGAGCCCTTTAAGTCGAAAGAAAGGGCTTCGTCATGTGGACAGGTGCAGGGTTAAATCGCTTTAATGCTGCTAAATTCGACCTCAACTCCTAGTGTAGACCAGGGCTATGACACATTCAGCTAGAATCTAATGTGCTTTAGAATATAAACCTATAGTGTGTATATAGTATTCAAGAGAATGAAGTCTGCCTGCTGCTCTACCTGAGATTAGAGAAGATAGATTTAAATGCTAGTTTCTGTCATTCTTTCTTTTTAAAAAGGGCTCTATCTATACCCTATAATAAAGATAATCTTATATCCTGGCCTGGAAAATGTAATATACTTCATGGGACAAATAATATATTAATTGTTATTGTTACGATTTTATTTATCACTGATATTGTGCTGGGATCTAGTTGCCTCAATCAAGTTGAGGCCCAATTGTGCTCTGCAAACATAATATATGACAGTCCTTGTCCTAAAAATTGCTTTAGCAAGCAACATTTGAGATCAAAGAGGCATCTGGCCAATAAGTTTAGGGATATCTTTGTATTTTTGATTTGGTTGAGGCAGAAATCACTCATCTTCACCTCACTGTTGTTTTGACCTCATCTGCCAGCACATCTCACACACTGACATTTTGTAATGGAAAGAGACATTGGGGGATGGTTCTGATAACAGATATTGTGAAAGAGCATAATAATATATGAGTACTAAAAGGATTTCAGAAGAATGATGCAGCCTCAAAAATTCAATGCCTAAAAAGAGATACATGTGAAAACTATATTGAATGGTTGAATGTTCAGTGTATCATTGGCAGTTGTATATATCACTAGCCATGCAAAGCATTTTATAATGATTCTATTCAAATTTATATAACCATAGATGTCAACAGACCTTAACTAGTTTGGATAATTAATCCTTTTTGCTTCATTGTGAAGAACTCTGTTCATACCCGTGTGCCATTTGTATAGAAAGTTAATCTAATCAGGGTCTTTGAATATCTGTTCAAGTACACTCAACTTTTGCTTATTTCAGCCTATTTGAAATGTTTCACTGTACATTTATATAAACCTTTATATTTAACTTTTCTACTTCTCAAAAACAAATGAATGTTGAAACAAAAATAACTTGTGCTCTCAAAAGTTACAGGGGTTACTCCAGATTTAAATTGGTGGCAGGGCAACAGTTGGTCCAAAATCTTTTCTTCAAATTCCACCCACTTGTTCAATTATTGTTGGCAACAAAAGTACAGTGATGTAAACTTAAAAACTTCATAATAAGACTTCCAACTGGCATGGTGAAGGAAATCAAACTAGCATTATTCGGAACTTCATGATGTGACAGCTACTGTTCAGAGACAGTTAATTTTTACCCATTGGACTGTTCCATTTTAAGATTACACTACGGGAAAAATAATTTCTTGAGTCTCTCAGTGGTAGTGGTAACTAATGCATTCAAAGACACCTTATGGTTACGTTTTTTATAACAGATTTAAAACATTTTTATTAAAGCTAATTTTAAAATTATATAATATTAAAACTATAGGTTAAGAAAGAGTGTCTGTACATCTGGATCTAATACTTAGATTATCCAAAAGTACAAAATCAGCTTTAAACGTTATAAAATACCTATAGAACATAATCTGCAATAACCCAAATTTAGGTGAGTAAATTGAATGGTACAGTTTAGATATTAGAATCTGAATACTTGGGTACATCACTCATGAAAAGTTATGCAAAGAGTTGGCTGTAGAAAGCAAATATAGGAATGAGTATAAATTGTCCCTCAGTAATTGAGCATTTAGGATAGTTGTCCCTTAGTAGATATAAGCCATCAGAGAAGTATTTCTGTTACTTTCCAATTTCACTTCTCATCAGCACTCCTGCTCATTGCTCCTGGTATTGCCAAAATTCCAGTGTTCTAGATAGTTGTCCCTTGACCACCTAATGGTGTCTGACACTGTGAGTTGCTGCATCAGCCAAGCATTGACCGATTCTGCATTCTCTCAACACTCACTTGTTGCTGTGGTCCCACGTGCCCAGAGATCCAACAATAAGCACGTGAGTTTGAACATCGTAGCCTCTACCTACGGGTGTATTTCTCCAGCTTTTGAGATTGGGCGTTGTGGAAGGCCAGGGTCCTGTTTTCAAAGGGAACTGTGACAGCCAGCATGATGATCTTCTTCTATTCCTCGTTGGTGATGATGATGACCATTGCGCTTCACTGTCCATTCTGGGGATGGCGGAGTTCATGGCCACCTTCCCCATGGGTGGTGGGATGGCTCTGACTAGGCAATTCTGGATGGCATTGTGTTGCAGCTGCCCGCCAATCCGGCGGGTAGTGAAGACATACCCTTAGTTTGAGGATTTCCAGGTTTAGGTGCTAAGCCTGTTGGCTATGTCAGAATTTAGAAAGCTTTGCACACACCCACCATCAGAAATCTAGGTTCCTAGGTAACTCTACCCATGGAAATAGGCACCTAGGGAATTTAGGTACCCACAGGGTTAGCCAGCAACTGAGCAGTGGTTTTAAGGATCTAAATTTTTTACTTAGGTGCCTAAAGCAGCAGTTAAGTAGCTAAATCCCTTTATGGATCTAGCCTCAAATAAATTTTTATCTAGCGTTTATTTAAAAACCATCCAAATCTCTTGATTCTGGAAAATTGGACTGGAAATCTCACAGGAATAGGCTCTCCTGTGAGATTTCTGTCTATGATATTCCTCGGGTGCCAATCATTGTAATACCTTTGATAGAAAATAGAGCATTCTTGGGCACTGGTTCAAAAATGTGGGATTTAGGGCCAGATTTTTAATGGTATTGAGATACCTGAAGATTCCGATAGATGCCTTATGAGATTTTCAAATGCATCCAAGTACCTAACTTCCATCTAACTCCCAGCATGGGCCCCCCTTTAACCTGTCTTGCTGAGCCAGGCTCTTAAGCCTCCTCTAGCACACACACAGGCATGGCCACACCCCGCTGCTGAAAGACACAGACACTGAGATCAGCTCTGGGAAGACTCAGTTTAAGGGACTTGCCCCAACACTCAGGTGTCCACCTCCCTTGGAGCACAGATCCAAAGGGATATTGTCTTGCGCTGTAGAGAAATCTATACAACGTAAGCTCATAAATTCGCCCCCTCCCTCAATGTGGAGGAAGATATGCACAACTTCTCCCCTCCCCCCTCTTAGAAATTACAGCAACTATATTTAATAATAAACAGAACAAATTTTATTAACTATAAAAGGCAGATTTTAAGTGGTTAAAGGGGTAGCAAGCAGAACAAAGCAGATTACTGAGAATATAAAACAAAACTCACAAACTAAGCTTGATTCAGTAAAGAAACAGGTTACAAAATGTAATTTCTCACCCTAAATGTTGAATTAGGCAGGATGCAGCATTTCTGTAGCTCAGAGTTCTTCTTACAGACTGGACCCCTGTCTCAGTCTGGACTTACCCCTGCCTTTCCCTTCAGGTTAGTTTCTTTTGTCCCTTCCAGATATGCCAAACCCGCAGAAAAAAAAACACAGAAATTGGGCTTGTTTTTGACTTAATTGGCTTGTGAATTGCTTATTGGCTAGTAGCTTGTTGGGCTTGTAGCTTGTTGCTTCTTTTTTTTGATCATCTCCCGGCAAGCGGGGGCAAGCAGGGGCAAGGGGGGGAGAGAGTCAGGGGTGCACAGCGGGCCCACCACAGTCCCAGTGTCAAGGTTCCTCCCCCACTCTGAACTCTAGGGTACAGATGTGGGGACCTGCATGAAAAACCTCCTAAGCTTATCTTTACCAGCTTAGGTCAAAACTTCCCCATGGTACAAAATATTCCACCCTTTGTCCTTGGATTGGCCGCTACCACCACCAAACAAATACTGGTTACTGGGGAAGAGCTGTTTGGACACGTCTTTCCCCCCAAAATACTTCCCACAACCTTGCACCCCACTTCCTGGACAAGGTTTGGTAAAAAGCCTCACCAATTTGCCTAGGTGACTACAGACCCAGACCCTTGGATCTTAAGAACGATGAACAATCCTCCCAACACTTGCACCCCCCCTTTCCAGGGAAATGTTGGATAAAAAGCCTCACCGATTTGCATAGGTGACCACAGACCCAAACCCTTGGATCTGAGAACAATGAAAAAGCATTCAGTTTTCTTACAAGAAGACTTTTAATAGAAATAGAAGTAATTAGAAATAAGAAATCCCCCCTGTAAAATCAGGATGGTAGATACCTTACAGGGTAATTAGATTCAAAACATAGAGAACCCCTCTAGGCAAAACCTTAAGTTACAAAAAAGATACACAGACAGAAATAGTTATTCTATTCAGCACAATTCTTTTCTCAGCCACTTAAAGAAATCATAATCTAACACGTACCTAGCTAGATTACTTACTAAAAGTTTCAGAGTAACAGCCGTGTTAGTCTGTATTCGTAAAAAGAAAAGGAGTACTTGTGGCACCTTAGAGACTAACCAGTTTATTTGAGCATGAGCTTTCGTGAGCCACAGCTCACTTCATCGGATGCATAGCATATCGTGGAAACTGCAGAAGACATTATATACACACAGAGACCATGAAACAAAACTTCCTCCCACCTCACTCCCCCGCTGGCAACAGCTTATCTAAAGTGATCCTCAAGTAGAGCCATTTCCAGCACAAATCCAGGTTTTCTCACCCTTTCCCCCCACCCCCACACACACATACAAATTCACTCTCCTGCTGGCAACAGCCCATCCCCCTTTGAAACCCCTCTTTATAATGCGCATGATAATCAAGGTGGGTCACCTCCAGCACTAATCCAGGTTTTCTCACCCCCCCCCAACACGCCCCCCTTTTTTTTCAAAAACCACACACACAAACTCATTCTCCTGCTGGCAACAGCTCATCTTACAATGTGCACAGCAATAATCCAAGTTTAACCAGAGCGTCTTGGGGGGGGGTTTGCAGGAAAAAAAACAAGGGGAGACAGGCTACCTTGCATAATGACTTAGCCACTCCCAGTCTCTATTCAAGCCCAAATTAATAGTATCCAATTTGCAAATGAATTCCAATTCAGCAGTTTCTCGCTGGAGTCTGGATTTGAAGTTTTTTTGCTTTAAGATAGCGACCCTCATGTCTGTGATTGCGTGACCAGAGAGATTGAAGTGTTCTCCGACTGGTTTATGAATGTTATAATTCTTGACATCTGATTTGTGTCCATTTATTCTTTTACGTAGAGACTGTCCAGTTTGACCAATGTACATGGCAGAGGGGCATTGCTGGCACATGATGGCATATATCACATTGGTGGATGTGCAGGTGAACGAGCCTCTGATAGTGTGGCTGATGTTGTTAGGCCCTGTGATGGTGTCCCCTGAATAGATATGTGGGCACAGTTGGCAACGGGCTTTGTTGCAAGGATAGGTTCCTGGGCTAGTGGTTCTGTTGTGTGGTATGTGGTTGTTGGTGAGTATTCGCTTCAGGTTGGGGGGCTGTCTGTAGGCAAGGACTGGCCTTTCTCCCAAGATTTGTGAGAGTGTTGGGTCATCCTTCAGGATAGGTTGTAGATCCTTAATAATGCGTTGGAGGGGTTTTAGTTGGGGGCTGAAGGTGACGGCTAGTGGCGTTCTGTTATTTTCTTTGTTAGGCCTGTCCTGTAGTAGGTGACTTCTGGGAACTCTTCTGGCTCTATCAATCTGTTTCTTCACTTCCGCAGGTGGGTATTGTAGTTGTAAGAATGCTTGATAGAGATCTTGTAGGTGTTTGTCTCTGTCTGAGGGGTTGGAGCAAATGCGGTTGTATCGCAGAGCTTGGCTGTAGACGATGGATCGTGTGGTGTGGTCAGGGTGAAAGCTGGAGGCATGTAGGTAGGAATAGCGGTCAGTAGGTTTCCGGTATAGGGTGGTGTTGATGTGACCATCGTTTATTAGCACTGTAGTGTCCAGGAAGTGGATCTCTTGTGTGGACTGGACCAGGCTGAGGTTGATGGTGGGATGGAAATTGTTGAAATCATGGTGGAATTCCTCAAGGGCTTCTTTTCCATGGGTCCAGATGATGAAGATGTCATCAATATAGCGCAAGTAAAGTAGGGGCGTTAGGGGACGAGAGCTGAGGAAGCGTTGTTCTAAATCAGCCATAAAAATGTTGGCATACTGTGGGGCCATGCGGGTACCCATAGCAGTGCCGCTGATCTGAAGGTATACATTGTCCCCAAATGTAAAATAGTTATGGGTAAGGACAAAGTCACAAAGTTCAGCCACCAGGTTAGCCGTGACATTATCGGGGATAGTGTTCTTGATGGCTTGTAGTCCATCTTTGTGTGGAATGTTGGTGTAGAGGGCTTCTACATCCATAGTGGCCAGGATGGTGTTATCAGGAAGATCACCAATGGATTGTAGTTTCCTCAGGAAGTCAGTGGTGTCTCGAAGGTAGCTGGGAGTGCTGGTAGCGTAGGGCCTGAGGAGTGAGTCTACATAGCCGGACAATCCTGCTGTCAGGGTGCCAATGCCTGAGATGATGGGGCGCCCAGGATTTCCAGGTTTATGGATCTTGGGTAGTAGATAGAATATCCCAGGTCGGGGTTCCAGGGGTGTGTCTGTGCGGATTTGATCTTGTGCTTTTTCAGGAAGTTTCTTGAGCAAATGCTGTAGATGCTTTTGGTAACTCTCAGTGGGATCAGAGGGTAATGGCTTGTAGAAAGTGGTGTTGGAGAGCTGCCGAGCAGCCTCTTGTTCATATTCCGACCTATTCATGATTACAACAGCACCTCCTTTGTCAGCCTTTTTGATTATGATGTCAGAGTTGTTTCTGAGGCTGTGGATGGCATTGTGTTCTGCACGGCTGAGATTATGGGGCAAGTGATGCTGCTTTTCCACAATTTCAGCCCGTGCACGTCGGCGGAAGCACTCTATGTAGAAGTCCAGTCTGCTGTTTCGACCTTCAGGAGGAGTCCACCTAGAATCCTTCTTTTTGTAATGTTGGTAGGCAGGCCTCTGTGGATCATTATGTTGTTCAGAGGTATTTTGGAAATATTCCTTGAGTCGGAGACGTCGAAAATAGGATTCTAGGTCACCACAGAACTGTATCATGTTCAAGGGGGTGGAGGGGCAGAAGGAGAGACCCCGAGATAGGACAGCAGCTTCTGCTGGGCTGAGAGTATAGTTCTAAGGCTTCATTCCTGGTCTATCCCCGGCAAAGACAAAATATAGACAGACACATACCCTTTGTTTCTCTCCCTCCTCCCAGCTTTTGAAAGTATCTTGTCTCCTCATTGGTCATTTTGGTCAGGTGCCAGCGAGGTTACCTTTAGCTTCTTAACCCTTTACAGGTGAGAGGAGATTTCCTCTGGCCAGGAGGGATTTTAAAGGGGTTTACCCTTCCCTTTATATTTATGACACCCAGACTGCACGTCAGGGTGATCTAGTCACATAGAGTGTTGGAGTTCTTAGGGATTGGTTTCTTTTGGCCTTGATTTGAAATGGGATTAGCTTGAATTTTGGCTTATTGTGAAAGTCAGGGTACTTATTTACCAGGTGAAAGTAGGCAACTGTAGTCCCTTCAGGTTCTTTCAGCAGTCCTTCTTGGGTAGTCCATGGAGGAGAGACCCATTTGCCTTCCTCTCCACCCTTAAATAAGATTTACATAAGGCAGGAATCCTTTGTTTCCCAAACTTGACCCCCACCCCCCTTACTTTTTAGTGGAACGTTACAAAAAGTCCCAGGTAATGTTTAGTATCAGGTCGCAAGACCACCTGACCTATTAGTGTCACAGTTACGTCCCAGGATGCCTCCCAGGAGGGAGGGAGATTAGTATCTTCACAGTCTTGTTGTTTCTTCCTAATGGCCCATCAAATCTGATGGCCTGTCGTCTGGTGGGTGTCTTCCCAACACACACCCAGTTGTAATTGTTACATAGTCCATATTCCTAACTTTAAATACAGAAATGCTACATGCATACACATTGGATAATCACATTCAGTAAATCATAACCTTTCTAATGACATTGTACATGAGCCATCTTGCATAAAGTATATCTCAGTTATGTCATATCCATATCATAAGCATATTTTCATAAAGACTATGGAGTGTAATGGCACGGTTGGTACAAGAGATTTCAGAGTGACTGATAAGACTGCATGCCATGCCTGTGTTTCTCCAGCAGTGAGGTTGCAAGTGAGATTCAGCCTCAGAGACAGAAGCTGCATTTCTATCTTTGCTGTTCTTTTCTCTTCCCTCTTGTGTGTGTTTGTCTTGTTTTGTCTTTTAGAAAATGGAATTAGAGTGTAACAGTAGCAGCAGCACATCTCAACTAACTTCTGTTTTCCCCAAAGAGGACATCTTTAATATCATCTAAAAGACTGTCAAATGTGTGTTGGGGTAGGGGTGGGGTGTTTCCTTCTAAAAACTCTTTGGCTAAAGGGAAAGGCAAAAGGGATGTCGTTAAAATGAAAGCCAAACTTAAAAGTTTATATTTCAAAAGATTTACCTGTTTTTCCTTCTTTTCTGTATCTTTAATAAAAGGTTACAAGATTTTTAATTGAGTATTTGCAAAGTTACTAAGCAGGCTGAGGTTTCAGTACATCAAAACCTGAACTTGGTTTAAAACTGTTTAGTGTTGGACAGTTTCAGGGCCCTGTTAACGCCTTTGACTCTTTGAGCCTATATATTCCATCGAAATTAATACAACACACATCATTTTAGAATTCCTATCAAAATAAAACCATCATTTGCAAAAGAATAGAGAAGGAACCTCACTTGATAATTATTAAGTATCACAGTATGCAACACTGAATGGCACTTATGGCATGTCTTCACTAGCAACTTTAAAGCACTGCCGGGGCAGTGCTTTAATGTGGCTTGTGTAGTCGTGGCATAGCGCTGGGAGAGAGCTCTCCCAGTGCTATAAAAAAACCCACCTCCATGAGGGGAATAGCTACCGGTGCTGGAAGCTCTGCTCCCAGTGCTTGTGCACTGTCTACACTGGCACTTTACAGCGCTGAAACTTGCTGTGCTCAGGGAGGTGTTTTTTAACACCCCTGAGCGAGAAAGTTGCAGCGCTGTAAAGTGCCAGTGTAGACAAGCCCTTAGATACCATAGTGATAGGCAGAAGAACTGTAGGAAGATAGAATTTGATGTTTTAAGTGAAAGGCACTTATCTGGGCTCCCAAATATTGATAGTAGATCCAGATATTCTAGGTCCTTTCACCATACAGAACTAGTGTTTTATAAAACTACAACTTTTGCTGAAACAATCACTAGCCATTCTGCTTCCTTGGCCTCTATCCTTTCATTTTCTGACTGGACCTTTTTTGAATTCTGAAAGTGCCATAAACTAAAATGAAATTGTAATATTAATGATCTTCTGAACAAAGAACTGTGATATAGCGTACCCACTTCTTATTCAGCAGAATAATCTGGGACAAGAAATAATTTTAAGTAAAACTGATGATCTTCTAAGAGAAGAGCACCATATTTGAGGATTATTGATTTTTCTTCCTTAGTCATATCAGTGAGGCAATCTTGATCACCGTGACCACTGACAGTAAATAATTTCCAGTAAGGTACTCAATTTTTAGTTCCTGCTTCTCGCAAAAATTCAACAAATCGGGTGGGAATAAGTACATCAAGTTGGCAGCAGTAGCAATGGTGTGTGATTGGAGAACTACATTTTGGGGCAATTTTTTTATCATTACAGGAATGTAACCAATAACTGGAATCACAAAAGAGAATTGTACAGTACTGTGAAAATGTCACGGCTGCCTTTTTACATCATTCAGGATTTGAGAACAGAATTAAAGTAAAGCTATAATAAACAATTCACCCCATTAAAAAACACATGCAAACAAACTTTTAACCAGCTGCTAGGTTGGTTCACTATACTTCAGAAGCCTAGCCATAACCAAATAAGTGATACCGGGAGCCAGTGGAGCTACTGAAATGCAAGACCCTATTTAGAAAATAATTTCAGTGTACTAATCTCATTCTGAACATGATTTCAGGGGGGTAGAAAATGATCTTGCAGCTGGACACAGAAAATGCTTTAGGGAGAGTGAAAATTGCAGAGAGAGGAGGAAGTATGGAATCAGCATGAAAGCAGTAAACCATATTTAGTCTCTGGGGGCAGGGGAATCCTGAAAACTTTTCATGGCTCCTGAGGCTCACTGCTATTTGTCCCACTTTTGGCTCTGGACTACCCATCCTATGTCCCAGAACGAATCAAATGCAGGAATTAGTTTATGAGATCTGGGCTAGAAGAGAGAGAGGGAAATTGGAAAAAATGGGCCATAATAAGATTAAGGGGGTGAACACATGATCCCTTTTTGTACTTCATTGCAATTCTTTTAGGGTATTCCTGACTTGATAGATGTCGCTTTCCATCCCCGATATAAATAATTACTGGCATCATTATCATTATGTTAGCTAAGTTCACATCACTATTTTAATATAATGGCAGCAGGGTAGGAAACAAATTGAACATTTCTTTTAGTGGATGTTTGCCTTAAAAAACTTGCCAGTTTTGCCAAACAGTTTTAATTGCCTCTGGCGTCACTATGATTACCTCCGTAACAATGATAGTACAGATTGTTGTCTGCTGATTTACTCACAAGTTGTAAACCTTTCTGTGCCTAACACAGGGATAAAGCATATAATTTTATATTGAAGCAAATATAAAGTACAAATCCAGCCTGAGATTTAGCTGAATGATTAACTTTTTCCTGGTAAGGTGTCTATAATGGGGTGGCTGCCTCCTGAGCAGTCCTTGTAGCCTGGTGTGGCTTGATGGAACCCTGCCTCCATTTCCCCTTCTCTCAGGTTCCTGAAAAACTCCACCACAAGTTCTCTTGGGTCTAATATGGCCCCTACCCAGGGCCAGGTTATTGTATCACAGTGCAAAAAGTCCTTGAAAGCCCCAGACACAGTCCATCTATCCCAAACATTGTGCACATAGTCCATCATCCTGAAACAAATTCCAGAAATACACCTCATACCCCAGCTCCAGCATCTTCTGTAAACACCTGGGCTTTTCTTCAGTCCCCACCTGTTCTTTTATCATAATAGCCACCCCTCACCTGGATTCTTCCTGGCTTCCAATCCTTTGCCAAGGAAAGGTCAGCAAGCTAGTCCCTTTACTGGTCTCCTAACCTGCAGTCCTTTTCAGCCTGCCAGCCCCAGCTCTCCAGCTCAGGAAAGTGAGCAGGCTAGCCCCTCCACTGGTCTCCCAGCCTTTCTGGTTTCTTTCTCAGCTCCTGCCTCTTGTATAGGACAATGGCCAAAGGGGCAGGGGGGAGCATTCCCTTGGGCCTTCCTCTTGCTCTGGAGTCTACACCTTCCCGCTTTATAGTGCACGCACACACTCTTTCACTCAATCTCTCTCTCCTTTCCACAGCCTTCCCCACGGAACGCCTGCAGGTCCTTCTGGGCACCTCCTTCCCAATCACAGCCATCTTCCTCTCATTTATCAACCCGAGATGCTGCCTCACCTTCTTAATCAGGTCAAATCAGAGCTGCACCTGTGCTGGCATAGAGATACTATACCGACTTCACCTAAAGGCGCCAGCCATCTTGTGACAAAGTATCTATATCTGTGACATACTGCAAAGCTCTCTGTCTGCCAAGTCCTGTATGTGGGATACTGACCCCCAAAATTAAGGAAATGGCAACAAAATAAATAAAAGCCAAAACCTACAACAATGACTTAATGGACATTGAAGCAAGTGCGTTGGCATGAACATGTCAAGGATGTTTCCTTTGTAAAATAACATTTCTGATCTCAGTGATTTACAGTAACAAATAGTAGGAAGAGGCAAACTCTATGCAGTGGAAATAAATTTTAGGTCTTTATAAGGGATATCTCAAAAATAAAGGACAGCTGAGAATGACATTCAGTGACATAACCAATAGATTGGCTCCTCTTTATATTTGTTATAACTGTTGTTTAACTGCTTGCTTAGGCCTTCCCGCTGGCCTTAACTGCATGCTGAGATTTCACCTTTGAACACTGCTCTGTTAATTTTAATAGTAAACAATAAACTGCCCCCAAAATACTTCTTCCCCTTTTCTCTCTATTCTATCAAAACTGAGCCAATGTCTCAATGATGTGCTCCCTGACTTAGGTATAACCCCCTACCAATGCTGGTACAGATGCTTTAAATAAAAATGAAGAGGTTTTTAACTGATAAGGTCTGCCAAGAAGTACCAGCACTGACTTTTATAAGCAGTCACATTCATTTATCTGGTACAGAATTGTGATAAATATGCATGTGCGCACAGGCACACACACGCACACGTCCACACACACACATGCCTTGTGGGATAAGAGGTCTTCCTGGTGTAACAGCAAGTTTACAGAACTTGTTTTCAATTTTTTTTTTAAATTTAGTTTTAGGTTACATGCAGGCCTTAAGAATTAATGTTGCACCACTAAGGTCCTTCAACTTGGTCTAATATGAATCAAGAACAGATCTTTCTATCCACTGGATAACATTTACATGTATTCCTTTGTATGTCATATAGGGGCATTAATCATTCTAGCAGCCTCTCTACCTCACAGGAGATGTGAGGAAATGATAATGTTTTATGTGAGTAATTAATCCTGTGGCAGATGTGTAGTTTCCAAGACTACTGCCATTAGAATATTGACAGGCTTCGGAACAAATATTCAGGCACTGGCTTAGTAATGATTTTAATATGATAATATTCAGTTACTCATAAACAAGTAACATTCAGACCTTAAGTTTTACATGAGTGTGGTTATTTGTAAAGGCTTTCACAGAGAACTACGTGATGAGGTTTTTGTATTTGTAATGTTGCTGTTGAATAAACAGCACACAATTAACATACCAGCTGGAAGTGCATAATTCCTTAATTCTTCGCCATTCTGTAATAGTCACTGTTTGTAAAGTGAGGAAGGTAATTCATAATGAACTAAAGGTCATTCAGGGAAAACAAAGAATACCAAGCAAGCAGTCTACACCTTTAAAGATTTATTTTTAAAATTATGCTCTCATACATTCCTGCTAAAATGGCCTCTTTAGTTGTATTCTTGGCAAAGTGACAAATTCAAGTACACATGATGACAAGATTAGAAAACAGTTTTCTATAAGAATATGTAGAATCTTAAGGTTTTGTACAGTGCATACTGGCCTTGAATTGTGAATATGCAGGGCTGCTACATTCCCACATGTCTGGATTCCACTGTCAACTGTTCTTTAGTTGCCACATTATTCCTTGCTCTTTCGATAGGTGTATGTGATGGGGAGCCCAAGGTATTCAAAGGATATGCTCCATATAGTTCCAGTTGGTTAGCCTTGTTTAAAACAATTGTATTCTTTGTAAAATACATGAGTGTATTGGTAGCTAGGCTCCTTCATAATTCTGAATGATATAGGTCTGCACTGCTGACATGGTCAGGCATTCTTTGGGATTGGAAAAACATATTCTACCTTGAGCATGGGCCAAGTCTTGATCTTCATTTCTGTGGGAGTAATAAACATGTTCACCCATTACTCCTGTGTCTAGTGGCAGGGGTGAAAGTAAGTCTAGGGACTTACCGGTATGGGGCTGGGGCCAGCTCTGGCCCCCGGAAGGGGCGGGGCCTCAGGCAGAAGGGGTGGGGCTGCGGAGGTCAGAGCCAGCCCTGGCCCACCCTGTACCAGCAAGTGCCTCCTTCCCCCTCCCTGGACTAACAGCGGCAGCCAAGGGCTCTGGCAGTGGTCTAAAGGGCCCTGGGCGACAGTGGCGGCTGGAGCCCTGGGCCCTTTAAATCATCCCCAGAGCCCCGCCGCCTCTTCCCCAGGGCTCCAGCAGCAGGGCTCCGGGGATGGGGCTCCGGCCACCTCTACCGCCCCGGGATCTTTAAATCATCCCTGGAGCCTGCCGGAGCCCTGGGGAAGCGGCAGCGGGGCTCCGGGGACGATTTAAAGGGCCCAGGGCTTGGCTGCCGCTACCGCCCCAGCCCCTTTAAATCACCACCCCAGCCCTGCCGCCGCTACCCCAGGGCTCCGGCAGAGGGGCTCTGGCAGCAATTTAAAGGGCCAGGGACTCCAGCCGCTGCTAGGAGCTGCAGGCCCTTTAAATTGCGCCTGGGAAAGCCGATCAACCCCGGAACAGCGCACTGGCTCTTGCCAGTACGCCGTACCGGGGCGTACCGGCTTACTTTCACCTCTGTCTAGTGTCACCACACCAGCCTGGCAAGTGCTGAGGATGGTCAAGCTAATTCAGAAGGGACACAGACTTTAACTGCAGCAGCTCCAAAATGTGGACTGTCACAACTGCTGGAGGGAGCAACCCTATCCATATCCTGACCCCTCTTCATCTGACAGAGCATCCCATAAAGGCTACTGTAGTGGGGGGTGAGAAGCAAACTTTGGAGGACCTATGGGGCAGATGTGTGGAAAGAGGATGGGGCGTCAACGCTGTTCCATCTGAGTGGCAGGGCCATCCTTAGACAAATGCAGCATACGTGGCTGCGTAGGGCACCTGAAAATTTGGGGCACCATGCGGCGCGGACTCCACTCCTCTCTGGCCCCCTCCCCCATGCTGGGCCAGCAGGCTTCTTCCAGACCCGACCCCTTGCCCCCTCCACTCCACCCACTCACTCCTCAGCGAGTGGGCTGAGGGCTCCGGCTCTGGTGAGGCCTCACAGGGCCAGGAGTGAAACTTTGCATGTGAGTGAGCAGGGGGAACAGGGCCAGGTGGGGGAGGGCAGGGCTGGGAACTGAATTGTGGGGGGTGGGGAGAGAGAATACCCGGAGGCTGGTCAGGCTTGACGAAGCCCAGGCTGGGATGATTTAGTTGGGGATTGGTCCTGCTGTGAGCAGAGGGTTGGACTAGATGACCTCCTGAGGGGGCTGTACCTGGAGCAGAAAAGCAGCAATCAGGGATGCAGAATGCAAGGGAGGGAGTGACCTCTTAACAGGGAAGGAAGATGGACTCACCTTGAGAAGGCTGGAGTAGCTGAAACTTTTATTTAGGGAAAATGGACATGATTTTTTTTTCTTGTGGATCCAAGTATCTCCAGGGCTGTCTCTCAAGCTGGTAGCATTTTGAACAAGGGCGCATTCTAAACAGTGCAGAGTTGAGTGGGATTTTAAAGGTTCCTTCAAGAATGAAGCACCTTCCTCCTCACCCATGGGAAAGACCTTTGGATTATTTAAGGCAGTTTTTAAACAAGATCCACTGTTCAAATGAGACTTGGCTGCTTATGGCTCCAGCCTCACCGTTGAAGCATTGTTGAAATTGCATGCTAAGTTATACCCAGTACAATCCCACTGAGCCATGTGTGGCAACCAGGTGTGTAAATCAGGGCAGAAAAAAAGACTGGTGCCTAAATATAATTCCTTTTCTTATTAAACTGCACATCCCAAGCACCTCTTTACTTTTCAGGATTAGAGGGAAATGCTCTATTTTGGGAAGAATGAAAGGCCATTTGGGAGTTGATGACCCAGAGCCGTAGCAGGAAAGGGCCTGGATGGGGGCTGGACTCAGCCATTGATATCAGCTATTTCTTTTTTGTCATTCAAATAAATTTTGGGTCACGGCTGACATCCCAGCCATTATGTAAAACACTTCCCTGTGGCCATTTGACATTCACACAGAGGTATCTCACTGCCAAGTCCTTATCTGGGGAAGGGAGGGGGAAGGCTTCAGGGTGATCCCCCACCTCTATGCAGCCAGTGGCCTATGCTTGCCACTGCCATGCTGGAGCCTCCGCATTTATTTATTGACAAAATTTGCAGAATTTTGCAGAATTTTAAAATATTGTGCATAGAATTTAATTTTTTGGTGCTGAATTCCCTCAGGAATATGGGGTGCTGGGCAGTTGGCGGGGGGCTGTTCGAGGGGAGCTGGGCAGTGGGGTGGTCTGTGGGTGGGAGATCCCTGAGCATAGGGATCTGTCTCTGGGTGAGGGGTCACTGGGCATAAGGGGGTAGAAGGTACTGGGCAGGGGGGCAGTGTGGCAGAGCACGTTGGCAGCGCAGGGCTGGGGTTGGGGACACAGGTGGGAGGGAAGTGCAGGGGTTAGGAGTGAAGGCGGCACTGTGCAGAGGTTGGGGTGAAGGTGGCACAATTAAACTGTTTTTAATAAAGTGCACGTGGCAAGTTTTCCAATACTGTAAACTTATGTTTGTATTGTGTAGGGCCCCGTAAATCCTAAGGACGGCCCTGGTGAGTGGGGTGCTTGTGGGGGGAGGGAGGAGGGTAGTGTCCCATATTTGCTGTAGAAAAGAATTTCAGCCCTGATGGGCTCTTCCTCTCCATCTGATAGCTATGTAATGGAACTGTGATTCAGCACTTGCAGTTGCAGACTACTTAGGCTTTCACTCCCCTCGCAGCCTCCCCCATGATGGAATATTGTCCTCCATTCTGGGACATTGCCTTCCCCAACATCACTCCTCAGCATCCTCACTCCCATATATGGCAGTTGGGAGGAGTGTCTTGGTCTTTGCATCTGAGGGATGTGGCTATGTTCAGCTGCATCTGTATTGGTTCTCCCTTCAGGATTTCATCTTTCCTTGGGGACGGCAGAGGTCCTAAAAGATATGAGATGCAGAAGAGATCAGAGTCAGATCTTGGTTCTATTTGTGCAAAGCTCTCATTAACCTCTATGGAAACTCTATGCATGGGACAAGGGAGGCCTATGCCCCTAAGTATTGTTCAGTGGGCTTCAGCTTTGTTTTTTTAAAACCTACCTTGATGTTAACTAAGTAATTAAATAAATCCAATTATTCATGCCTGGTGTGACGGGGCAAGGTCAGATGGCTATAGAAAAGTAGTGGGAGATAAATATATTAGCTCCAGGCTAAACAAATCCCTGGTACCTGGTTAAGTGAAATGGAAGCTGCTCCAGGTCAATTAAGACACCTGGGGCCAATTAAGAACTTTTCAGAAGGCAGGGAGAAGGCTAGGTTGACTGGGACACCTGAAGCCAATCAGGGGCTGGCTGAAACTAGTTAAAAGCCTCCCAGTCAGTCAGGTGGGTGTGCATGTCCGGAGCTGTGGAAGGAAGTTGTGCTGTTGGAGAGGCTGAGTAGTACACACCATATCAGGCACAAGGAAGGAGGCCCTGAGGTAAGGGTGAAGTGGAGCTTGAGGAAGTGAGGGCTGTTGTCGGAGAAGTAGCCCAGGGAATTGTACATGTCCTGTTTCTAAATGTCAGCTACCATAGCTGATACTATTAGAGTCCCTGGGCTGGAGCCCGGAGTAGAGGGTGGGCCCGGGCCCACCTCCTCCCCCCCCAACCTTTGCCTCCTGATTAATCACAGAGCCTGGGAGACAACAGAAACTGTGCAAGGAAGGATAACTTCTCCTCACCTCCCTTGCTGGCTTATGATGAAAATGGCTCAGTAGACTGTGACCCTTGTCTCTAGAGAAAGAAGGGTTACGTGGAGGGTCACAGTGAGCCTCTGAGGCTAGCGAAATCCGCCAGGAAACGTGGGACCCACGGAGGCAAGGATAGTGCTTTGCCACAATGGATATCAGTGACATCATAGCAGAATTTTTAGAAGTCTTCAAAATCCATTGCTAATTTTGAGCACTAAGTAGTTGACTTTCTGGTGATCTGCCTCAAACTATCCCCCCTGCTTTTGTTGGTTGTGTCATCATACATGCATTTTAGCTTTATCACATTCAGTAATAATCCATACTTCTCACTAACTGTTTTTTACAGAGTCCACTGCACTTGGGCTTGTTCTGAATCAATGAACATTATACAACTTCTGTCCAGAATATGTTTGAGGCATTGGCACAGGTGAAACAGGAGACTCCCCCACCTCCCACAATGAACTTTGGAATAAAATGAAAACTATTATGCTCAATACCACCAAAGCACACTTTCTGAAAAGTCAATGTTGGATCGCACCATGGTTAACTGAGAAGGTGTTTGAGTTGGCAATAAAATAATTCAGAGGGAAAGAGAATGGCTTGGAGATGGAGAGAATATAAGGAACTGAGCAGATAGTATGGAACTTGAGAATTATAAAGAGAGTAAAAAGCATTTTCATAGCGGTGAGACTTCTCACCAAAAGATTTTCCCTGCAATCAAATATAATAAAAGATCAAGATGCCAGAGTCCTCACTGAGGGGATGATATTAAATGCAGATGGAAAGATTATTGTGCCAGTCTGTATTCCTCAGTAAAGCCACTCATGATACAGGACAACAGAAAAGAAAGTACAGAGCCCAAGCCATCAATCCTGCAAGAAAAAGTGGTAAATGCTATTATGAAAATGAAACCTGGAAAAGCACCAGAGGAAGAAAATGTGCCTGGAGAACTGTTAAAAGCGATTGATGAACACGGTGCTGATCTTAGGTGGAAAATTTGTAATGATGTATGGATGACTAGAAATTGGCTGGAGGACTGTACAAAAAGAATTTTTCTGTCATTACTGAAGAAGGGAGACACAATGGAGTTTAGTATAGACTTTGCACATGAGCAAAGTTCAGTTCTACATCATCCAGGACTGCATGCAACAAAGGATAGAAGCAGAACTATCTTCCCAATAAGGTTTGTTAGAAGAGCCAAGGAACAGGTGACCAAATCACAAATATCCAACCATCCATTGATCATGTGCTTCATTGACTACTCAAAATCGTTTGATACCTTCCCACACAACTGTCTTTGGAGAATAATGGCAGACATGGGGTTCCAAAGCGACTCATTGAACTTATCGTAAGTCTTGACCACCAATAACCTTCACATTATTTAGGATAAAATGTGAGATCAAAGTGAATCTTGTTGTTTATGGTTCCCATCATGGAGAAACTTGCCTCATTAACCTGATAAGATGCAAAGGAACAGGGTAGATAATAATTGCATTGTTTATAACAAAGGACTTCTCTTTTCATATTTTAATCAGAAAAAATTGGCAACCAGCTACTCACAGATTCGCTGATATTAATGACAGAATTCAGCCTTTCCAAACATTTCTGACATGTTTATCAAAATTCTTTTCATCATTTTAATAGCTAAAATATTCCCTATAGTTAATTAAATGGCAAGCAGCAGCACAAAGTAGCATATTGAACTCATCTATTGTTGCAGACTGGGGGAAAGAATGAAAATATGTAATCAAATTACAGTTTGTATAAACTAAAGATAATCATACATTAACAAAAGACATTGCTGTATATAATGTGTACAAATACTAATATAATCATTGGTTAACATTTTGCTCAATTAAAATTCCTCTGTTCAACATTTATTGAAACCATTCTGAACTCATCCCTTTTATTTTAGTGTATGTGGGATCCTAAAGAATCTAAAGGCCAACTAGTATTTGACCCTGTGCACAAAAGAGGAGAGTGGGAAGAACTTCCTTTGTTGCATTCCCCTGTAAATGAGGCAAATATCAGAGGAGAAGAAGGGGACAAGGCCTGCTGTTGTGGGCATGTATTCCAGAGTGTATCCCTGAAACATAAAGCTTCTTCAAGCTCCCTTTGAGGGGGGGGGCACACGCGGGGCAGACTCCACATTATCTAGGCCTGTACATAATAGGCACGATCTGGCCCAAAGTACAGGTGAAATGGAGAATTTAAAAGATGCAAACCCTGACCTCTTGCCCCCCACCCCCCAATTACACGTGTGAGTAGTTCCATTGGTTAGTAGTTGCATGGCATGGTTTTTCTTCTCTGGATCAGAGTGCAAGCACTTTTTGCATGAGCACTTGGGTGTGCCAATGTAAATGCTGTTTTTTTTCCAAAATTCATGCAAGTGTCTCTGAAATTCTCTTTCTACTAATATTTGTGGACATACAACTCGATTGCATTAATGCGCATGAAAAGGAAAACAAATGGAGTGGAACATGGCCAAAGTTTAATCATTTAAACAACTTGAGTGAATGCTCACAGAACGTGTTTTTCAGAATTTGCTCAAGGGTGTTATTGAGTGGTACCAGGATCCATTGCTGCTCTTCATCTGCTTTAGAGCAGTCTCACTATTACATTGAAGTATGACCTGCACACCTGATTTTCAAAGAGCACATATTATTTACTGAGAGTCAGATTCTGCTTGGCCCTTATGAAGAGGCCCAGTAAGTGTAGAGAGTGTAGGAGCCCTTTCTCTCCTTGTCTGGCCTGCATAAAGGCCAGCTAGAACTGCAGCCCCTGTGTTCTGGCGAGCACAGGAGCTGAGCCATCCGTGCTTCCATGGTGGAGCATAGAACTCCACCCACCCTAATGTGATAGGTACTGACTGATCTGGGAAGGAATAAGCTGCCTCCCACAAAAGGTGTAAAGGCAGGCACATACAGTCTGTGTGCCCTGGGGCTCCAGCAGACACACTGTCTCCTGGTCAGTGCTTAATTTATAATGAAAGAGGTGCCGGGGCTCAAGAAATTGTTTTACTTTCATAATTGACACAGCAAGCCCAGAGGTGCTGGGACTATGAACTGCCAAGCCTGGAGATGCCGGAACTGAGCGCTACACAAGTTAAGCACTGCTCCTGGTGTTGTCCCTGAGGCAGTGCAGCTCCCCACAGCCCCTTACTGTGGGATGTGCCTAACACAGTTTCTCTCAAATGCAGCTACCGTGGCTGCATGCGGCCACCAGAGGCTTTTCCTGTGGCCACAGCTCCCTGGGCAGTGATGGGAGAGGGAAGCAGTGGCCCCGCTCTGGGGCTGCCAGCAGGGGTTGTGCCCTGCCCTCCTCTGGAGCCTCAAATGCTAGAGAAGCAGGCAGCTGATGTGAGTTCCCCACCTTCCCAGGGGTGATGGGGCTCAGGCTTCCGGCTTCATCCCTGGTGTGGCAGGCACCATCCCCCAGCTGCAGGACTTCAGGTGCCATCTCCCAGCCGGGGGGCTTTGGGCTCCAGTCCCAGGCTCATCCCTCTCCGCATTGCCTCTGGCCCCCACTGCCTCCCTACACACCTCTCCATTCACAGCTTAATTTGGCTTGCCAGGACTGCGTAAGTCTGCTGTGAAAAGCGATATTTGTTTGTTTTGTTTTTCCTAAAGTTAATAAAGTATTTTAGGAAAAATTGTCAGGGAGGCCACCAGCAAGAATTGGTGGCCGCACGCTAAGGCCACCAAAAAATTTCTTGTGAGAACCACTGGCCTAACATGTATGATCATGCCTCAGTGATCAGTGACAGATTACTAGGATAATATGTGCACTAGCTCCTTTTCAAAACCCAATTTCTTGTCCCATTTTTAGGTTTGTTTGGGTTTTTAATGCCAAAACCTCACAATGTGGGATAACAGACTACAAAAAATACAGTCTACAAAAAGTAACAGCAACACAAGAAATCATGTGAAACCACATAACATATTTGTATTTTGTTATACTTTCTCTGGCAAAATAGCTTATAAAATATAATAGTTTAAAAAACATCATTCATGGGCAGAAATCTAGTCTTTTATACTAAGCTTTAGCTTAGGGGGAATTTTTAAAGACAAGTTACTACCCCTTTAAAAATAGTGTTTACAAAGAAAGGCACTATAATAATGGAACAATGTCACTTTGTAACAGGATACACATTAGCCAGTTCAGCTTTAGAAATATTTGAAATATGTAAATCTGGTCTGCCATTCTCCAGCACATACTGATATTACATATTTCTAAATAATGTCCTATTGTACAACAAAGGGTGGTTTAAAGCTAACTGCATGGCATAGTTTATTTGGAATTTAGTCTCAGATTTCTACAATGCACTCTTGCCTACCCCAGGAAAGTTACATATGCAGTCCATATTATGAACTGTAAGCGTATACCACACTTAAGCTTACCCTAAGAACCATACAACAATGTTGCTGCTTATTGGCAGTTTTTTAAAAAATAATGGGAGGAGATGAACTGGTGTAATTTCTGTAAATTGATTTAATGTTCTTTTAAAATGTGCATTGTCTAGCGTTTGTGTATGATCTCTCATTAGCATATACCGTACATCCCTTAATAGCACCTTCCAAAGAAATCAAGTGTTGTAAGTTGTATGGAGAAACGTTGGGTTCTAGAGCAGCTCAGGATGTAATATGGAGCCAAGACCCCCATATCCCAGGAGTGTTAAGACAAAGAGCTACCTAAGATATTTCATACTACATTGATTTCAGATTTGCTGTTTGTGGAGATCCCTGTTAGCCACTAAAATCTGAATTAAATAAACTGTAACTGAAAATTAGCTTTTGCTATGTTCTCGAGCTTCTGTCTGACCTCACTAAAATATGTGGGATAAAATTTCAGGTTTTGAAACAGTTCAATTTTTGTCCATCTTTTATTAAGGGCTTGATCCAAAGTAATCAAAGTCAATGGAAAGACTCTTATTTGGATCAGATCCTAAATGAGCTGATTTGTTTTACTGCAGCATATCTTCTAAAACTATCTGTAATTGTCAGATAACTCTGAGCAATAAAGTTGGCACATGGAACATAATAGCACTGTGTATTGTCTCCTTGTTTCTCTATTATGGCTATTGCAATAAAATTGAATCCAGTTATCAAAGGAGTTCACATGGGTGGAGAGGAACATAAAAAGATGTATTAAGTGGATGACATATTATTACTAATGAATGATCCAAGGTAATCTGTCAAAGATTTGATGGAAATTGTAGGAGATTTTGGGCCACTCTAAGGCTACAAAATAAATTGGACCAAAAGTAAGATGTCTCATTCTCATAGTATTGCCTCGGTGCAATAATGAATGCATATAAATTTTGTTAGCTCCACAAGAGAATGATGTATGTGTATGTGTTCAGTAAAAGACTGCAAAATATTTTATCAAACAAATATATCTACTTTTTATAAAAACTTCCCTATGAGCAGGAACTATAGATATATTTATGGGAGAAAACTCAAAAAAATGGTAGTAGGACTGTGAATTTATTAAGTTCTTGCTATGTTACCTTTAATATTTTCATATTCACATTCAAAAGCAATAAATAATATTGTATGAATGTTCTTACTGGATTGTAAGAAACCCTGGTAGACATTAAAAGCTACTAGATATTCGGTGCCTGGATCCTGTGTTTATTGGTATGGTATAAGAACCTGAAAAAACCCCACATCTTATAATTCAGCGGACCTGGGCTCCCATTTTGAAAATATATTACTTAACACTAGGTAAAGGGTACTTATCATATTAACAGTGTGCAAAAGTGAAAGAACAATAAGATGAGAGACAGCAGAATCACAATGGGTTTATTCTTTTTCTATATTACCATTATCTGTAAGGGCTTCACAAATAGATCAAAACTTGGGCCTGGTCTACACTACAAAGTTAGGTCAACATAAGTCACCTTGCATCGACCTAGTTGTGCAAGTGTCTAAATTCAAATTTGTCTTCTGCTGATGTAAGCACCCCACTATGGTGACACAGTAACACCACCTTCTCAAATGGAGTTAAACCACGGTCAAAGTACTGTGATGGATGCAGTGCAAGTGTAGATACTGTGCAACCTATATTGACCCTAGAAAAACAAGGTGGGTGAGGTAATACCTTTTACTGGACCATCTTCTGTTGGTGAGAGACACAAGGTCTCAAGCTGAGGGCTGGTCTACACTGGGAACTTACATGGGCAGAGTTATGTCTCTCAGGGGTGAAAAATACACACCCAGAGAGACATAGCTATGCCAACCTAGCCCCCGGTGTAGGCAGCACTAGGTTGACAGAAGAATTCTCGGGGACATGAATTACCTACACTGATGGTAGAACGCCCAGTGTTTAACTCTCTCTGAAACACTCCCACATCAGCATAAACTGGCCACCAGGAAGTTTAGACTTGAAATTAGATGAAGGTTTCTAACCATCAGAGGAGTGAAGTTTTGGAATAGCCTTCCAAGGGAAGCAGTGGGGGCAAAAGATCTATCTGGCTTTAAGATTAAACTCAATAAGTTTATGGAGGAGATGGTATGATGGGATAACATGGTTTTGGTAATTAAATATTCATGGTAAATAGGCCCAATGGCCTGTGATAGGATATTAGATGGGGTGGGATCTGAGTTACCCAGGAAAGAATTTTCTGTAGTATCTGGCTGGTGAATCTTGCCCATATGCTCAAGGTTTAGCTGATCGCCATATTTGGGGTCAGGAAGGAATTTTCCTCCAGGGCAGATTGGAAGAGGCCCTGGAGGTTTTTCGCCTTCCTCTGTAGCATGGGGCATGGGTCACTTGCTGGAGGATTCTCTGCTCCTTGAAGTCTTTAAACCACCATTTGAGGACTTCAAAAGCTCAGACATAGGTGAGAGGTTTTTCGCGGGAGTGGTGGGTGAAATTCTGTAGCCTGCGTTGTGCAGGAGGTCAGACTAGATGATCATAATGGTCCCTTCTGACCTAAATATCTATGAATCTATGAACTTCCTGGACTCCAGGAACAGCTTCATCAATGGAACCCTACAGATTACCACACCTATCTTCACCACCCCAAACACAGCAAGAACTCTATCTACAGCCAGGCACTCAGACACCACAGATTATGCTCCAGGGAGAAAGTAAGGGATAGACACCTTAACACACTTAAAAATGCCTTCACCAAACAAGGACAGTCCACCATAGATACAGATTGTTGGGCTGTCGATTAAAATTTACTGCGATTAAAAAAATTAATCACGATTAATCACCCTGTTAAACAATAGAATACCAATTGAAATTTATTAAATATATTTTTGGATGTTTTTCTACATTTTCAAATATATTGATTTCTATTACAACACAGAATACAAAGTGTACAGTGCTCACTTTATATTATTTTTTTATTACAAATATTTGCACTGTAAAAATGATAAACGAAAGAAATAGTATTTTTCAATTCACCTCATACAAGTACTGTAGTGCAATCTCTTTATCGTGAAAGTGTAACTTACAAATGTAGATTTTTTTTTTGTTATGTAACTGCACTCAAAAACAAAACAATGAAAAACTCTAGAGCCTACAAGTCCACTCAGTCCTACTTCTTGTTCAGCCAACTGCTAAGACAAACAAGCTTGTTTACGTTTACGGGAGATACTGCTGACTGTTTCTTATTTACATCACCTGAAAGTGAGAACAGGAGTTCGCATGGCACTTTTGTAGCCAGCATTGCAAAGTATTTACGTGCCAGATATGGTAAACATTCATATGCCCCTTCATACTTCAGGCACCATTCCAGAGGACATGCTTCCATGCTGATGATGCTCCTTTAAAAAAATAAAGCATTAATTAAATTTGTGACTGAACTCCTTGGGAGAGAATTTTATGTCTTCTGTTCTGTTTTACCTGCATTCTGCCATATATTTCATGTTATAGCAGTCTTGGATAATGACCCAGCACATGTTCGTTTTAAGAACACTTTCACAGCATCTTTGACAAAACACAAAGAAGGTACCAATGTGAGATTTCTAAGGATAGATGCAGCACTCGACCCAAGGTTTAAGAATCTGAAGTGCCTTTCAAAATCTGAGAGAGATGAGATGTGGACAATGCTTTCAGATGTGTTAAAAGAGCAACACTCCGATGCAAAAACTACAGAACCCAAACCACCAAGAAAGAAAATCAACCTTCTGCTGGTGGCATCTGACTCAGATGATGAAAATGAACATGCGTCAATCTGCTCTGGTTTGGATCGTTATTGAGCAGAACATGTCATCAGCATGGATGCATGTCCTCTGGAATGGTAGTTGAAGCATGAAGGGACGTATGAATCTTTAGCGCATCTGGCTACATAAATATCTTGCGATGCTGGCTACAACAGTGCCATGAGAATGCCCTTTCTCACTTTAAGGTGACATTGTAACCAAGATGTGGGCAGCATTATCTCCTGCAAATTGTAACCAAACTTGTTTGTCTGAGCGATTGGCTGAAGTAGGACTGAGTGGACTTGTAGGTTCTAAAGTTTTACATTGTTTTATTTTTGAATGCAGTTAATTTTTGTACATAATTCTACAGTTGTAAGTTCAACTTTCATTATAAAGAGATTGCACGACAGTGGTTGTATTAGGTGAATTGAAGTATACTATTTCTTTTGGTTTATTACAGTGCAAATATTTGTAATAAAAAATAAATATAAAGTGAGCACTGTACACTTTGCATTCCGTGTTGTAATTGAAATCAATATATTTTAAAATGTAGAAAACATCCAAAAATATTTAAATAAATAGTATTCTATTATTGTTTAACAGTGAGATTAATCACACGGTTAATCGTGATTAATTTTTTCAATTGCACGATTAATCGCAATTAATTTTTTTAATCGCTTGACAGCCCTAGCAGATTGCATCACGGAATGGGCCATTGCATCATGGAGCCTGCTTCAATGTAGAAATAACCCTCCCCTCCCCCCCGCCAGCACTTAGTTGTCACCTACCACCATACTCTGCAATCATATGAGTTATCATTTATCAATTACAAGCTATACTCGATGGGGACCACATTCTGAAAAAAAATATTTTCTGAACCCCCTCTTCTGGCCTTCAAACAACCCCCCCCCCCCTCCAAGCTCATCATCAGAAGCAAGATCCCCACAGAGTAGGACACACCACATCAAAGAGGCACCATGCTTCAATAATCAACAACCCCTACAGCACATCTTTCATGATCCATGGGTCCTACACATGTCTATCTACCAATGTGATATATGCCATTATGTGCCAGCAATGCCCCTCTGCCATGTATATTGGCCAAACTGGACAGTCTCTACATAAAAGAATAAATGGACACAAATCAAACGTCAAGAATTATAACATTCAAAAACTAGTTGGAGAACACTTCAATCTCTTTGGTCACTCGATTACAGACCTAAAAGTGGCAATTCTTCAACAAAAAAACTTCAAAAACAGACTCCAAAGAGAGACTGCTGAATTGGAATTAATTTGCAAACTGGATACAATTAACTTAGGCTTGAATAAAGACTGGGAGTGGATGGGTCATTACATAACGTAAAACTATTTCCCCATGTTTATTCCCCCCTCCCCACTGTTCCTCAGACATTCTTGTCAACTGCTGGAAATGGCCCACCTTGATTATCACTACAAAAGGTCCCCCCACCCCCCCTCTGCTGCTGGTAATAGCTCACTTTACCTGATCACTCTCGTTAGAGTTTGTATGGTAACACCCATTGTTTCATGTTCTCTGTGTATATAAATCTCCCCACTGTATTTTCCGCTGAATGCATCCAATGAAGTGAGCTGTAGCTCATGAAAGCTTATGCTCAAATAAATTTGTTAGTCTCTAAGGTGCCACAAGTACTCCTTTTCTTTTTGCGGATACAGACTAACACGGCTGCTACTCTGAAACCTGTCATTATGCAAGGCACTGAATTTAGCCGTATGGAGTGGAAATCTATCAACTTCATGAAAAAACTCATACAGATACAGACAGACATCATCTTCCTTTCCAAATGCAAACAGATGGACATCATACCAAAAGGACTGAAGGTAAAAAAATCCATTACAATCGACTTATCACACAGATTATGCTGACAGCTTGTGCCACACACTCTCAAAGAAACTGTGGAACCACCTGATCAACATCCTCTACAGCAAACAGGGAAAGATTAAAAATGAGCTCTCAAAACTGGATACTCTCGTAAAAAAACAACCTTCCACACAAACTTCCTCATGGCTCGACTTTACAAAAACTAGACAAGCCATTTACAACACACACTTTGCTTCTCTACAAAAGAAAAAAGACACTAAACTATCTAAACTACTACATGCCACAAGGGGCCACAACAGTGGTTCCCTTAACCCACCCAGCAATATTGTTAATCTATCCAACTATACTCTTAGCCCAGCAGAAGAATCTGTCCTATCTTGGGGCCTCTCCTTCTGCCCCTCCACATCCACGAACATGATACAGTTCTGTGGTGACCTAGAATCCCATTTTCGACGTCTCCGACTCAAGGAATATTTCCAACACACCTCTAAACAACATACTAACCCACAGAGACCTTCCTACCAAGACTACAAAAAGAAGGATTCTGGGTGGACTCCTCCTGAAGGTCGAAACAACAGACTGGACTTCTACATAGAGTGCTTCCGCCGACATGCACAGGCTGAAATTGTGGAAAAGCAGCATCACTTGCCCCATAACCTCAGCCGTGCGGAACACAATGCCATCCACAGCCTCAGAAACAACTCTGACATCATAATCAAAAAGGCTGACAAAGGAGGTGCTGTCATCATCATGAATAGGTCAGAATATAAACAAGATGCTGCTAGGCAGCTCTCCAACGCCACTTTCTACAAGCCATTACCCTCTGATCCCACTGAAGGTTACCAAAAGAAACTACAACATTTGCTCAAGAAACTCCCTGAAAAAGCACAAGAACAAATCCGCACAGACACACCCCTGGAACCCCGACCAGGGGTATTCTATCTGCTACCCAAGGTCCATAAACCTGGAAATCCTGTACGCCCCATCATCTCAGGCATTGGCACCCTGACAGCAGGATTGTCTGGCTATGTAGACTCCCTCCTCAGGCCCTACGCTACCAGCACTCCCAGCTATCTTCGAGACACCACTGACTTCCTGAGGAAAGTACAATCCATCGGTGATCTTCCTGAAAACACCATCATAGAATCATAGAATATCAGGGTTGGAAGGGACCTCAGGAGGTCATCTAGTCCAGCCCCCTGCCCAAAGCAGGACCGATCCCCAACTAAATCATCCCAGCCAGGGCTTTGTCAAGCCTGACCTTAAAAACTTCTAAGGAAGGAGATTCCACCACCTCCCTAGGTAACGCATTCCAGTGTTTCACCACCCTCCTAGTGAAAAAGTTTTTCCTACTATCCAACCTAAACCTCCCCCACTGCAACTTGAGACCATTACTCCTTGTTCTGTCATCTGCTACCACTGAGAACAGTCTAGAGCCATCCTCTTTGGAACCCCCTTTCAGGTAGTTGAAAGCAGCTATCAAATCCCCCCTCATTCTTCTCTTCCGTAGACTAAACATCCCCAGTGCCCTCAGCCTCTCCTCATAACTCATGTGTTCCAGTCCCCTAATCATTTTTGTTGCACTCCGCTGGACGCTTTCCAATTTTTCCACATCCTTCTTGTAGTGTGGAGCCCAAAACTGGACACAGTACTCCAGATGAGGACTCACCAATGTCGAATAGAGGGGAACGATCATGTCCCTCGATCTGCTGGCAATGCCCCTACTTATACATCCCAAAATGACATTGGCCTTCTTGGCAACAAGGGCACACTGTTGACTCATATCCAGCTTCTCGTCCACTGTAACCCCTAGGTCCTTTTCTGCAGAACTGCTGCCGAGCCATTCGGTCCCTAGTCTGTAGCGGTGCATTGGATTCTTCCGTCCTAAGTGCAGGACTCTGCACTTGTCCTTGTTGAACCTCATCAGATTTCTTTTGGCCCAATCCTCCAATTTGTCTAGGTCCCTACCCTCCAGCATATCTACCTCTCCTCCCAGTGTAGTGTCATCTGCAAACTTGCTGAGGGTGCAATCCACACCATCCTCCAGATCATTTATGAAGATATTGAACAAAACCGGCCCCAGGACCGACCCTTGGGGCAATCCACTTGATACCGGCTGCCAGCTAGACATGGAGCCATTGATCACTACCTGTTGAGCCCGACAATGTAGCCAGCTTTCTATCCACCTTATACTCCATTCATCCAACCCATACTTCTTTAACTTGCTGGCAAGAATACTGTGGGAGACAGTGTCAAAAGCTTTGCTAAAGTCAAAGAACAACATGTCCGCTGCTTTCCCTTCATCCACAGAACCAGTTATCTCGTCATAGAAGGCAATTAGAAGGCATAGAAGGCAATTAGATTAGTCAGGCATGATTAGTCAGGCATTAGTCAGGCATCCTGGCCACTATGGATGTAGAAGCCCTCTACACCAACATTCCACACAAAGATGGACTACAAGCCTTCAGGAACAGTATCCCTGATAACGTCATGGCTAACCTGGTGGCTGAACTTTGTGACTTTGTCTTCACCCATAACTATTTCACATTTGGGAACAATATATACCTTCAAATCAGAGGCACTGCTATGGGTACCTGCATGGCCCCACAGTATGCTAACATTTTTATGGATGACTTAGAACAGTGCTTCCTCAGCTCTCGTCCCCTAATGCCCCTACTCTACTTGCACTACATTGATGACATCTTCATCATCTGGACCCATGGAAAAGAAGCCCTTGAGGAATTCCACCATGATTTCAACAATTTCCATCCCACCATCAACCTCAGCCTGGACCAGTCCACACAAGAGATCCACTTCCTGGACACTGTGGTGCTAATAAGCGATGGTCACATAAACACCACCCTATACCAGAAACCTACTGACCGCTATGCCTACCTACATGCCTCCAGCTTTGATGCAGACCACACCACATGTTCCATTGTCTACAGCCAATCTCTACTATACAACCGCATTGCTCCAACCCCCAGACAGAGACAAACACCTACAAGATCTCTATCAAGTGTTCTTACAACTACAATACAACTGAAGTGAAGAAACAGATTGACAGAGCCAGAAGAGTACCCAGAAGTTACCTGCTACAGGACAGGCCCCACAAAGAAAATAACAGAACACCACTAGCCATCACCTTCAGCCCCCAACTAAAACCTCTCCAACGCATCATCAAGGATCTACAACCTATCCTGAAGGACGACCCCTCACTCTCACAGATCCTGGGAAACAGGCCAGTCCTTGCTTACAGACAGCCCCCCAACCTGAAGCAAATATTCACCGGCAACCACACACCACACAACAGAACCACTAACCCAGGAACCTATCCTTGCAACAAAGCCCGTTGCCAACTGTGTCCACATATCTATTCAGGGGACACCATCATAGGGCCTAATCACATCAGCCACACTATCAGAGGCTCGTTCACCTGCACATCTACCAATTTGATATATGCCATCATGTGCCAGCAATACCCCTCTGCCATGTACATTGGCCAAACTGGACAGTCTCTACGTAAAAGAATAAATGGACACAAATCAGACGTCAAGAATTACAACATTCAAAAACCAGTTGGAGAACACTTCAATCTCTTTGGTCACTCGATTACAGACCTAAAAGTTGCAATTCTTCAACAAAAAAAACTTCAAAAACAGACTCCAACGAGAGACTGCTGAACTGGAATTAATTTGCAAACTGGATACAATTAACTTAGGCTTGAATAAAGACTGGGAGTGGATGGGTCATTACACAAAGTAAAACTATTTCCCCATGTTTATTTCCCCACCCCCATCTCCCCACTGTTCCTCAGACATTCTTGTCAACTGCTGGAAATGGCCCACCTTGATTATCACTACAAAATGTTTCCCATCCATCCACCCACCCACCCCCGCTTTCCTGCTGGTAATAGCTCACCTTACCTGATCACTCTCGTTAGAGTGTGTATGGTAACACCCATTATTTCATGTTCTCTGTATATATAAATCTCCCCACTGTATTTTCCACTGAATGCATCCAATGAAGTGAGCTGTAGCTCATGAAAGCTTATGCTCAAATAAATTTGTTAGTCTCTAAGGTGCCACAAGTACTCCTTTTCTTTTTACATGTGGTGTATCTTAACCAGTGCACTGAATGCCCCAATAAAAACTATGAGAGTAAAACCAGACAATCACTACGCTCTCGAAGGAACTCACACAGAAAAATGACACAAGACACAAACATCATATCACCTGTGGATGAACACTTTTTGCAAAATAATCACTTTATATCTGACCACTCAGTTCTCATTCTCAAAGGGAACCTGCACAACACCTTCAAAAGACAAGCCTGGGAGCTGACACTCATAACTTTGCTAGACACTAAAACTCATGGACTGAATAGAGACACTGGATTTATGGCTTATTACAACAAGCAATAACCCAGTACCCCTCCCCCCTCCCCCCAGTCCTCAGCTTTTCCCACCCCTCTTTCCCTCTCCCGGTGACTGGAGGAGTGTTAACTGGCTGCTTCACCTTAAATGGTCCCTTGAAATATGTGTTAACTACTTATGCTAAACAATCTGTTTCACCTTGTGCTTAACTGTGACACTCTGAGTACATTTCCCAGACCTGAAGACGAGCTTTGTGTAAGTTTGAAAACTTTTCTCACTCACCAACAAAAGTTGGTCCAATCCATAGGTGCTGACTTCCTTTCTACCCAAGAGGTGCTCGACACCCACCCCCTCTGCCCCAGGCCTGCCGCCCACTCCACCCCTTCCTCCAAGTCCCCACCCTTGCCCCTCCTCTTCCCGCACCCATTCCACCTCAGGCTCTGTCCCCATGCCACCATCCCCCCCAAGTCCCCATCTCTACTCTATCTCTTCCCGTCCCCGCCCTGCTCAAAACTATTCACATATTCCTGGTGAATATGCATACCGCTGATGCAAGGAGCCAAGTGTGCATGCACACGAGTGATATACTATGACGGCTTTATGCAAATGTAACTTGCACCCAGCAAAGTTCATAGTGTAGGCATGGCCCTAGTATTGTGTTAAGAAAGAAGTTATTTTTGCACTGGACAATATGCCGAGCACAAGGAAAAAAGGAAATTCCAACTCTTTTTAATCTTGCTGTCATTTCATGGCCGTAGATTTTTGGGGGTTCTTTATATTTGAAAGCTTTTTTTTTCTAAACCCAGCCAAACATAAAATGTAGACATAATACTGGAGTCATGACAGCTGCTATTTTCTGTTTTTTAGTGCACTGGATCATTTCTTTTGCAGAAAAGGAGTAAATGCTTACAGTTATTACTAGTTATTAACTTCTAGACACTGAAGACTTGAGGTTTAGAAAGGGTTAAACTGGGTTTTTTAAACTAGCACTTGCAGCTCCTCTAAAATCATTGTAAAGTAGTTTAATCATTTGCACAACAGCTGTTAAATTAGAAATGGCACTAGCAGCAGAAAAACCTCTCTAAAAATTCTCTATGTTTAGCAGTTTTATAGAAATTCTCTTCAAAAGGCTTATTTATTATATGCAAATTAGCCATAGGGTATAACTGGAGAGGTTTGGGGCTTCTCTCCAAGGATTCAAACTCTGGGTATCAAGCCCCCATAGGTTTTCATAATGCACATGAATATTTTTTTTCATCCACCCATCAGTATCAAATACAATTCCCTTTGCTGAGCTCCTCCCACTCTTTAATTCTTTGTTTATCTGATTGCTTTCGGAAACCCCATGTCACTACTATCGAGTGCTCTGTCTTGAAGCGATGGATAAAATCTGTGTGAAATGCCTATTTTAGAAGACGCTCTGGGAGATGCTGGGTTTTTTCCAAATCTTTCTGGGACCTGACATTGCCAGCTGGGAGCTGAGGGAGGGAATCTGCAAATACTGCAATAAGGACAAAAGGATATTTAAAATGTTTTATTTAAATCCATTTAATAAATCATGGTAGAGCACCAGATAGTGTAATTCTGCCAATAGGGTGGAAAGTACAAGTGGACCAGTTAGGTGGTGGGGACTATATATGTCAGTTTTAACTGTCCATCCTATCTTTAACACAACATAATTTATTTTGGGTTACTCTTGACATCAGAGATTTTGGAGGGAATCCACTAAGGAGTTCTTATATAGCTGCACCGAGAAGGGGAAGCTGAGATCCCGCTGGGATTCACCTTGCTTCCCTGGATCCACAATGGGGGATGGGCAAACCCTGACTCTGAAGCATCAAGGCCCATATGTCTCCATCCCTCCCCCAGCCATGTGAGCTGGTGGAAAAGAGAACCTGCAGGGAAGAGCCAGCCAGAAGCTGGGCTGGCAAGAGCAGAGACAAACAGCTGTAACTGGGACCTGAGAACTCCAATGATATCATCAGTGCCTGACTGTTCTGAGACTGGACATTCTCTCCCCTCTGCTGATCGGCTGTTCCCTCCAACTCCCTCCCATCCCAGTCCCCATCCATCATGGTCTCTTCAGTTCAACGTCGCTCTGCCTGCATTCCATACTCTATTCTTCCCCTAAGACCCTTGCCCCCTCCCTTCAATGTCCCTGCTTTCTTTTTCTGTTTGTTTCTCTCCCTTTAGCTAAGCCCTTCCCGACAAAACCCCATCCAATTTTTTTTTTAAACAACAGCAACCCAACATTGAAAGAAAACAACAAAAATCATGGCCCTGACCTGACATTTGCACATCTTCACTCTGCTTGTGTGTTCTTCCTTCCCTCATCATCCTTTGCTTTGTCTGTCTTGTCTATTTCGACTGTAAGCTCTTTACAAAAGGGACTGTCTCTTATTGTATATTGGTACAGTGCCTAACACAATGGAGCCTTAGTATTTGCTAGGATCTCTATGTGCTCCTGTAATCACAACAACAATAATAATAAGAAGAAGAAATATCAATTGGTATGTATACTATCACAGACTTGGGGCAGAAACACAAGGTATTTGAAATCAGTGGGAGTTAGGTGCCTGGAGACCTTTGAGAATCTCTCTCCGTGGGAGTCCAAAATAACCCCAATTACATGATATCCTGAGTAGGAATGAACATTGATATTTCATAGTTGATCTTGAGCTACCTGGACTACCTCCTCACCATGAAAATATAGCAGCCTGATTCTAATAACCAGTAATAGAACAAACCCGCACTGGGCAATGCATAGATCTAACCACAGTGTTGGAACAACAACTAGTTAACTATAATTAAAACGCAGTGCTGTATATATGTGTGTGTGTGTATGTATACACAGACACATACACACACACTTTTTACCAGGAACTACACAACAAGCTAACACTAAGGGCTTGGCTACACTTGCGAGTTACAGTGCATTAAAGGAGCCCTGGGCGCAGTAGCTCACTACACGTCCACACTGATGTAAGCAGAGTCAGGATGAGCTCCACCCTGGCATCTGGTGGTGAGGTGTGACAAGTTGTGGAAAAGAATTTCAGGGGCTGATCTCATTTGCATAGGCACACCCTCCCTGCCTAGAATGAGCCCATAGCTGCCCATATGGTCACTTTGGCTGCTGTGGGATCCTCAGAGACTGTTATTGGGGCAGGAAGAATAAATTGTTATTATCCTGATTATGGGAATCAAGGACAGTGGAACTGTACTTGGCATTTTGTTATGATGGAGGGACTCGCCATCAACTAAGTAGCACTCGCTAGGCAAGGGACATGGGTTCCAAAACTCTGTGAATGGAGAGAGGTTGGGGATAAGTATTAGTACCTGGTGGTGTGGGCCCCTTTATGAGGACCTGAAATGTCAATTGCACTGCTGTCTTTCTCTACTGTAGAACATCAGAGCTAATTTGGGTCTATTAGGAGTCTAGCTAGAGGTGCTGAGCTGAATTCACTTTGGGCTTATGGTGCACCAGCACTGAGGCTCCCACTACTACAAGATGAAATCACTAAAGAGCTAAAATTACTATGAGCTGAAATCACTGAGCATTGTGTTAAGTATGGGGGAGCCTGAAGATCTATTGCGGAGCGGAGCTGCTTGCGGAGTGGTTTGCGGAATGGCTGGTGGAGCAGAGCGAAGTGGATCAGAGTGAAGCCCTATGGAGCTGCAGGGCAGTCAGCTTCGGATCATGTAAGGTGCCCCTTACCTCTTCCCCTCCCACACACACACACACACATTTTTACCCAGACTGGGGAGTAACACTCTGCAGATGAACTTTTGAACTCTGAGGCTGGACTTTTAGGCTGTTGGACTTTTGGGACTTTGGGTGATTTTTGGGTTGCTGGACTCAAGAGATGTTTGGGTTGTTAGACTCAAGAACCCGAGGGAAAGGACATGGCCCAATTTGCTGGGGTGGGTCTTTGCTTATGGTTTGGTTGATGAACCCTAGTTGTGGTGTTTTCCCAATTTAATGCTGATGTCGTTTACCTCATGTTATTAAAGATTCTCTGCTACACCGAGACTCTGTGCTTGCAAGAGGGGAAGTATTGCCTCTTTGAGGTGCCCAGGGGTGTGTGTAAGATTTTCCCAGGTCACTGGGTGGACACTCGAGCCAGTTTTGCATTTGCTTTGATGAGAGGGAACCCCTGTGTACTGAACCCGGCCCTTGCTGCTATCAACTTGGCCTGGCAGAAGGGTTACACTGGCAAGGCACGTAGAGCGCTCTGACTCCGCTGCTAGAGCGCTCCTGGTACTCCCCCTCGGTGAGTGGAATAACACTTGGTGCACCCCCGCTGGAGCGCCACGGCACCAGTGTGGACGCTCTGGTCTGTTAGTGCGCTCTGATCGGTCTCCAGAAGTGTCCCACAATGCCTGTGCTAGCCACTCTGGTCATCACTTTGAACTCTACTGCCCTGCGCTTAGGTGACCAACCGTCAGACCTGCCCTTTAAAGTCTCTGGGAATTTTGAAAATCCCCTTACTGTTTGCTCAGCCAGTGCTCTCAGCGAATCTTTCCAGGTGACCATGCCTCCACACGCCAGGTGATCCCCAGTATGGAGCAATGGCGAGGTGCTGGACCTCATCAGTGTTTGGGGGAGGAAGCTGTCTAGTCCCAGCTGCGCTCCAGCCATAGGAATTACGATACGTTCGGGCAGATATCAAGGGACACGATGGAAAGGGGCCATGACCGGGACGCTCTGCAGAGCAGGGTTAAAGTGAAGGAGCTGCGGAATGCCTACCGCAAAGCCCGCGAGGCAAACAGCCACTCCGGTGCTGCCCCTACGACCTGCCATTTCTACAAAGAGCTGGACGCGATACTTGGGGGTGACCCCACCTCCACTCCGAGTACCACCATGGACACTTCAGAGCACAGTCCAAAAAGGCAGGAGGAGGAGGAGCAAAGCAGAAGCGAGGGTGCTGAGGAGGATGAAGACACCCCAGCATCCCTAGATGCATGCAGCCAGGAGCTGTTCTCAAGCCAGGAGGAAGGTAGTCAGTCACGACGGCTGGTGCTTGGGGAAGGACAAACACCAGAGGAGGTTCCTGGTAAGTGGCTTTTATTTTGGGAAGGAAGTTATTCAATGCGGGCTCTTGGGGTAAGGAGGGTTAGGACTGCATGCATGCCTAGATGTGGAATAGGGCGTTGATGTGCTCTCTCACATCGCGGTAATCAGCCTCAGTGATGTCTTCAAAGGTCTCATCCAGAACTTCGGCAATGCACTTGCGCAGTTTTTGTGGGAGAGCCACTGTGTTCCTTGTCCCAGTCAGGTTAACATGTCCGCACCACTGTGCCATGAGGGACGGGGGCACCATTGCTGCACACAGGCAAACTGCATATGGGCCAGGGCGGAAGCCGCATTGTAGTAGAAAACCCTCCCTTGCTTCCCAGGTCACCCTCAGCAGCGAGATATCTTCCAGGACGAACTCCTGTGGAAAATCTGGGGACAGTGTTCAGTATAGGGGCCCCCTGCAGCTGTTGGCTTTCCCCCAGGCACAGAAACCCAGAGGACAGTACAGCCATGAAAGAATCAGTCCCCCTTGACCCTGTGCTTACTCACCATTCTGGGGCTCCTGGGTCGTTAAATGTGCTCACTTTGGGACAGGCAAATTATGCGATTGTGTAGACTGTGCTTGCCCTCCTTAAGTACGGGGGAATCATTGCTCTGTCTGGTGTGAACAATGCTGCCTCTGTTAAGTGCTGCATTTTGCCTTTACAGATGCAACCTTGAGATCTCAGCCGTCCGTGTTATCACCAGCCGAGAGGCTGCAAAGAATCAGGAAGAGGCCACATAGAAGCAAAGAGGACATGCTGAATTAAATCATGTAGCACTCCCTTAATGAAAATCAAAAAGTGCAGGAGTGGAGGGAGAGTGAAAGGAGGGTCCGCCAGCAGAATGCGGATCATCGGCACCAAAGCACAGAGCAACTGATAAGCATCATGGAACGCCAAGCGGACTCGATCCAGGCGCTCGTAGCCATACAGGTGGAGCACTACCGCGCCCGCCGCCCCCTCCCCTGCAGCCCTTGTCCCAAAACTCTTTCCCTTGTGCTCCCATTTCACCTCCAACCCACTTTCCCCAACATCCGGGTTCTTATCGCCACCAGCTGCCTCCAACACCTGAAGCTTCACCACCCAGCCCTGAGAACTACAACCCTTACCCACTGCACTCAACCCCCATCACCCTGCAGTATAGCCATCATTGCACAGCACTCCAAACAGGAAGGCTGAGTATGATAACAGGACATACGCAAACCTGTGATTGTACCGTTCCCCACCCCACCCCTTTGCCCTTTGTGTTTCCCAAGCAGTTGTTTCTTTTCAATAAATGCATTTTCTTTTCATTAAATGGATTTTTTTGCAGTGAAAACATTCTTTATTATTGCATAACATAAAAGATACCATAGCCCAGGAAAGCAAGAGCCACTGCAAGTCAGTGTATCATACGTAGCAAACACAGATTCCTACTAACATTGGAACCACTGCACTTCACTCCCATGCAGGGCACCAGACATTACTGGTGGCTTTCAGCCTCAAATTGCTCCCTTGCAGCCCTGCACTGGGCCCCTCTAATAGCCCTGCTCTCTGGCTGTTGAAATTCAGCCTCCAGGTGTTGAACCTCTGAGTTCCATGCCTGAGTGAATCATTCACTCTTCCCTTCACAAATGTTATGGTGGGTACAGCACACAGCTATAACCGTGGGGATGCTGTTATCAGTCAGGTCCAGCTTCCCATATACAGAGCACCAGCAGCCCTTTAAACGGCCAAAAGCACACTCCACAGTCATTCTGCACTGACTCAGCCTGTTGTTGAACCGCTCCTTGCTGCTGTCAAGGCTCCCTCCCGTGTAGGATTTCATGAACCACGGCATTAAAGGGTAAGCGGGGTTTCCAAGGATCACAATGGGCATTTCGACTTCCCCTATGGTGATCTTCTGGTCTGGGAAAATGTCCCGGCTTGCAGCTTCCTGAACAGGCCTGTGTTCCAAAAGATGCGTGCATCATGCACCTTTCCCGGCCAGCCTGCATTAATGTCAATGAAACGCCCACGGTGATCCACAAGCGCCTGGAGAACCATAGAGAAATAGCCCTTCCGATTAACGTACTAAGAGACTAGGTGGGCTGGTGCCAGAATTGGAATATGCATCCCATCTATCGCCCCTCCACAGTTAGGGAAACCCATTTGTGCAAAGCCAGCCATAATGTCGTGCATGTTACCCGGAGTCACGGTTCTTCTGAGCAGGATGCGATTAATGGCACTGCAAACTTGTGTCAACACGATTCCAACGGTCGACTTCCTCACTCCAAACTGGTTAGCAATCGATCGGTAGCCGTCTGGAGTTGCCAGCTTCCAGATTGCAATACCCACTTGCTTCTCCACTGTCAGGGCAGTTCTCAATCTCGTGTCCTTATGATGCGGGGTGGGGGCGAGTGCCTCACGCAGTCTTATGAAAGTGCCTTTTCTCATCCGAAAGTTCTGCAGCCACTGCTTGTCATCCCAGACTTGCATGACGATGTGATTCCCATCACTCAGTGCTTGTTTCCCGAGCCCAAAAGTGCCATTCCATGGTGGGGAGCATGTCAGTGAATGCCACAAGCAATCTCGTGTCGTATGTGTTACTTGCGTCGATATCTAAGGGTATGCATTCCAAACTGGGGATTTCTTCAGCTTGTTGTCAAAGGAGAACACATTTTTTTCAAAGCAGTTTTAATATGTTTTCACCCAGTCCACACTGACTACTAAAGTTTATGCACAGTTTCTTTATTCAGTTTGAATCCCACGGTAGATAGGCTTTTCCCCTGCCCTCTCCCTGTTTCCCAACCCAGCTTCGGAAAGTCACTCACCAACACATACAATGGAGATATCACACCATGCTTGTTTGCGTTTCTGACAACATTGAAAAAGTCCTAGAGAGACACTTTTATTTTCCTGATCAATGATACTGTACCTCAGAACAAGATGTGCTGCACTATGAGCTGATCTGTGCCATAAAAATGCATGCATGATATATATATATTTATTTCTATTCTGAGCACAGAGGATGAAATAATTCTGCACCGTGTCCCATTTTTGTGCTGTTAAGGCATACTGTTGTTTTGCAAGCAAAACAGTAGATCTTTCGTTTGCCAGTGACATTCCACAAAGTATTTATAATTCAGTGTTAGCTTATCAGCCGTCCAATCTCCCACTCCAGGGAATGTGTCAACCATCAAAAGGAGTGGAGGAGGTGTGCTGAATGCTAATGGCTTCCATTTCATCAGACTCACTTTCTTAAGGCCATTTAATCAATGAGGACAAGTAGTAGGCAGATTTTTAAATAATTGTGTCACTTTAGGTTAATCCACAGTATTTGTTTATGCGAATCCCCAAATATGTTCCTGTGCTGCTCAACTGAATTTATAATCTGTAAATCAAAACATGTTACAAGTAGATTTTAAACTACCCCCGCCCCCGAGCAATAATTTTATTCAAACCTACTAGTATCTAAAACATTCAGAAGTTTCAGGTCCAAGGGTGTTTAATATCAATGAAGCATACTTAGAATGGTTTCAAGCAAACTCCTTCCTAAGTGAGTAAGATTGTCTCTTAAAAATAAACTGGCCAAAAAACAATTTTTTATTTAAAAAAGATATCAAAACATTAACCAGATGTTGAAATACTGTAAGCATTGCATATAAGTGTAATTTATTATATATTATTTAAGAATTAAGGTAACGGTGTGGTAGCACAATGTATTTAACTAAAATACTATGTTCTTTTGACACTACAAATACACTTGCATACATATACATAAATGGGGAGGGGTGTATTTTTATATACATATATGTGCCATGTTTGGAGACATGTTAATTGTCTCCAAATTAAAATATATTATTTGTTTTGCCTTCTTGTTCATAAATATATTAGAGGCGATCATGGTGAGAATGTAATTTATGCAAAGCTGATTATAAGAAAAATTTTCTATTGTTATGTATCAGTATATACAGGACTTTGTTTATTCCATGGGAAGCTGGACCTAAATTAACGACAGGTGCTGTTACGCTGATGTAGCTGTACTGGTGTTGCACTGAAGAAAACCACTGTACCAGTGATTTACGCTTGTCTACACTAGAGATTTGCACTGGGGTGCAAATATTACACTCGGGTGCAATATTGGTGTAGCAATTTCTACTATCCAGATCAGTGTGTGTGACACAGCGAAGAGCACTTATGAAAGGCTGCTTGTGTTACCTAATATAAACCATTTGAGTGAAGGCAACAAGCCAAAATATAGCTATCCTGTTCATGTGAAAAGTTCTTATTGATTGCTGAGAGTGCTTCACACACTGAGAGAACAGTAACAAAAATACCCTGCATATACTATTTATAAAACCAACCAACTATTTATAGACGATTTTAGGATATGTCTACAGGTGCACTGTGGAGCATTGTTAAGGTTGTAAGGTCGACTTCTGGTGCAATCCTTCAGGGCCAGAATTGCTATTTCAGAGTGATTCAGCACAAGAATACAAAAGTCATAGGTGAACCTATAAACATACATAATGGGTGCTTTCAAATGTATATTCATGTGCTAATTTGCAGTACAATTCAGCTCTTTCCAATTCAAGGACAAATTAAATTATTTTTGTGCATCCTGTTGGTAATTGGCTTCCTGAAATGCCAATCTATTTTTTTCTCTTAATATGCAGGAGTCTTTGAAAATAGTAGGTAAAACCTCCATAGTCCCTTTAAGAAGCGTCTTTAATATGGATCTCAAAAGTCACATAAATCAAACCATTTTGTAAACTATGTCTCAACCTTTTTAAACATATCTCCATGTTAGCTTTAACATCATTATGTCCCACTGTGATGAAAATGGACTTTCTGTATCCTGTGATAATGAAAATAGCCACTTTATGCAGTTTCTGCCTGCAATTATCCAGGCTTTTCTCAGACTCTAGAGAAATCTAAGCTAATTGCTTTGGGACTTTTGCTACATTTCCATAAATTCTTTGTTAATTTTTTATGAGAAACTGTTATTTCAGTTGGCTTTAAAGTTCCCATTGTATTCAATAATGTAAAGAAGTCATTATGAAAACATAACCAATTCACCAGTGCTTCCATCAAAGCTGCACTCTTTTATCTACATGTATTCTCAGGTGAGGCTGAATGTGACTCATCCAAACCCTTCAATGTCTCTTTTTTATTTTGATGCAAGCTTTTCTTCAGCTGAGCTTACTCAAAGCAAATCTAAAAGTGGTTCTGTGTGGTACTCGACCTTGTCATTATAGGACATGAAATGAGTTTGCTTTATCTGACAGTTTTCTTTGGAATAATTGCTTTTATACCTACTCATCAAGCCAAAGACAAAGAACTCTGTTTTAAATGACATGGTAGAAACAACAATGAGGCACATTTCCCAGGGAATGCTCTGCAACTTGTGATGTTATATTTGATTTATTGATTGTTTCAAACTGAAAGCCAGAGTTTCCATGGACTCTGAACAACAACAAAAATGAATCAATCCATTTTAGAGTATTTTGTTTTATTTTGTTTGCTTTTTTCAGAAGATTTTTAATACAAACCAAGGACCAATCCTTCAAGGTGCTGAGTACTTCTGGGAGGTGCCATTTACTTTACATTGCAGGATCAGACAGGACACGTCTGTAGGTATTTCTATGTCATGTTTCTTTAAAAAGTACAGCAGTAATTAATCTGTTTTTTCTAGTATTTTACTATTCTATTATTAATATGTAAAATTGCATCAGACAATAAGAAATGCTTTATTCTGAAAGGATTTAACAGTGATATGCAGTTTGTTGTAAACCCCTGCAATACGAACAGCTCTGAATATCAATAAACTGGCTGCAATCAATCAAGCACTTTCCTTTAAAACAATTTATGTATTAGAAAATGAAAACTGTCTAGAACTCTGATCAGGTCATTTTACTATGCAAATGGCTGTCAATATCTCCCTCTGAGAGGTGCAATGTAGCAAGTTTTGAATGAATTCCAAGGACAAGATCCTCTATTGGCATCAATCAGCATATTTCCATTGACTTTAATGGTGTTATGGCAATTTATATGAGCCATAGATCTGGGCCTTATTAAGTCTATAAGTGATCTGTGGACTGCTCTGATATCACTGGGACTCTATTTTAAAACTCCCCGGGCCATATCAATGTACTTGACCTTCCTCCTCCGCTATCCCAAAAGACAACACATTATAACAACAACAAAAATAAATAAAAAAGACCAACCCAATGGTAGGTGTATAATATATATTAAAAATAAGAATTATTCTCCCATTAAAACAGAATCCCTGCATCTTTCATAGAGTATCACAAGTATTCATCTCCATGTAGAGCTTTTTATTCTGATCATAAAATATTGACCTTTGGTAATATATCTACCCTCTCCAACCTTTAAGCAATGTCTGCAATTAGCAAATGCAAGAGCTACTTATCCAATGATTGTTTTTCTGCAAGCTGCAACAGTAAAAAACTACACTTTTAAGATCTAAAGAAGGTTTTTTAAAAATGGAGGGGGGGGGGGATAAGAGTGTTCTTGCCAATTAGGTAATATGATTTATGAATCCCTAAAACACAGTTTCAGCTGATAATATTAGCTCTTCTCATTTAGCATTGAATCATTTAGTAGCTTCCCTTCCCCCAAAGCACTGTCAATTTATGAGTTGCTGAAAGGACCAAGATATTCCTATTAGCTGTGAGCAAACCTCAAAAGGCTTGAAGGTTTGATTCAGAGAAGCACTCAAAAAATCCCAATACTTATCTTAAGCTTTTCTGAACCTCTTTGGTCTAGAAATGAGATTGGAAATCATGTGTGATCAGGCCTCTCTTATGCAAATTCTAGTTCTTCCTAATTTTCATTGGCAAGAAATACCAGAAGTACAACATTCTTGTGGTATTTTGGTGCCTCAGATTGGTTTTCTGAGCAAAGTCAGAAAGCATAAGGTCATGGAGAAATTTGAAAAAAAATATGTTAACCATAATTTTCTAGAACTTAAAAAAAAGTGTAATGCTGGGCCTGATCTCAGTTTAATGAAAAGACTCAGATTTCCTTTTGTTTTGTTGTTACTGGTTTTCCTATCCTGATTACTGTTCATTTAGGGCCCTACTTTGACACCCTTCTCAGGATCAGTATTACCTTACTCCCCAAGGAATCCTACTGAAGTTAATGGAGTGTTTATTTGCAGAGTATGGCATTACTCAGCATGTGTGAGGGCGGCAGAATCTGGTCCCTTAAATGAGATGCACTCCTTTTTGCTCTAATTGCCATCTGCATTACAGACAGGAGTGGATTCAGGATCTCTGTGAGATAGTGACTGCATAAGCTATGCTTTTCTAAAATTTCCCATCATTGCTGGTGCAGTTCCACTATTGGTAACATGGGCAAAAAAAATATTGTCGACTGGATGCTATCATTTTAACTACAAAGTTGGGAAAGGTGAAGTGGAGTTGTTGGATGGTATCTGAAATTCTTGGCAATTGGCCTGGACTGTCATATATAAGGCAGAATCTTTGAAATCATATCAGGGATCAGAAGTAAGTCGTGTGGAGTGAGAAAATGGACTGGATAGTTATCTACAGGTTCTGGGGGCAATGAGATTTGAGGAGATGGGATTGTATTTGAAAGGTGCTGAAGGAGAGGAGTGGAAATTGAATTTGTTGGAAGAGGTGAGGAATGTGAAAGGCTGGCAGCCAGGATACCTGTGTAGGGCAGATTTGTGTGTGTGTAGGACTTATGGTGGGAATGAGTGTGGGGGTTGGCAGGATCTGAAAAAAGAATCAGAAGGTGCAAGGGTAAGGTGTGTATCAAAGTCTTTATGTGTGGGTTAAGAGAATTCTAACACCCATTTTTTTCTAATATGGACACTGCTTAAAGTAACATATGAAAGTTGACTTTGAACTTCTGGGAACTTACTGAATGGTTTGATTATGCTTGCAGAAGCAATCAGTTCTGTTTTGTTTGCTTTGTAAGTGCTAACTGCAGAAGGCTTTATCACTATTAACCTCCTTACCTTAATGAAAAATTCTATTCATACCCCTTCACGTTCACTAGACCAGGTTTGTTTTACCAATCCATATGCTCACAACTACACAAATGGGCTAAGTAAACCCTACTCAGTTTAAAGATGCCGATGAGAGAGCTGTATATAGGAGTTCTGAAGCAAAGTGGGATGTTCATTTGCATTTCAATGCTTTTCCAGCTTCTAGATATTTCATAGCTATGCTACTGTCTGAGCTCTAGGAACAAAATGAAATGTTTGTGTAGGCTAATGCACTCTGTTCTTTTTCCTTTTCTTTGCTACAATATCTATTAACTCAAGTAAGCTAGAGTTAGACAAATAATTCCATGAACTTTTCAAGGAAATAAATGCACCTACATACACAAATAGTAATAAAAAAGGCAGACTTGGATTTTCTGCTCAAGATCAGAATCACAGGTGTTTGGATTCAATTAATTTGAACATAAATCCAGAAGCTTCTTCAGGGAATACATGTCAAAGAAGAGCATTTGGGCTATTCTTTGAATGGTTAGCTGGCCCTAAAACTGACCACCAAAATAAATGCAAAAAGACCTTTTATTTCCTAAGTGTTCATTCTTTCCTGATTGGCTAAGTGCATGGAAAAATCTCTTGCCACACACAGAGTACCTACCATTCTATAAGTGTAGTGTTATCACATTCCAAATCTCAGTTACTGCTGTAGAAAGACAACTGGGTCACTGAAAGCTACTGGGAAGATAAACTTCATGTGCTTTAAAAAAAAAGAAAGAAAAAAGACAGTGAAGGTTTGACTCTTAAAGTTCATTATGCAATTGTTTACTTTGAGAGAGAATCTCACAGAAAAGCTAAGTTACAATAACAATGCATAAAATTGATTTATATGATGCTTCTTTTGTCACTACCCTGTATCTAGTGCATTTGAATCCCAGACTATGTAGAAATGGTGTGTGTGTGTGTGTATGTGTGTGTGTATCCGCTTGGTCTTCTTTGTGTTGACTAGAAATTTTCAGTACAACCATGCAAGAAGGGTGCTTTACTCAAAGATACTCCGTTATGTTAAACAGAAAGTATTGTCATTACTTAGCTGCCTTGGTCGACTGTGGATGCAGCCCTGTTGATTTTATTAAAGGGGCTGTCAGGATCTATAATTCACACATCATTAACCACTTCATTAAGACTACGGCTGCCCTGTGAGCCCTAAACTTGTATTCGTTTCAAGACAATGCAAGTAAATGCTCACTAGCTGAGACATACAGGCATATCCAGTGACTTGTACTCTCCATAGGTTAAAGGAAGTACTGTTTTCTAGGAAATGCTTTTCCAAACTATTGAGCTTAAATGTGTAAAACATGTTCACTTGAAATTGATCTGATTTAAGTTAAAAGCATTACTTTGCAATGAGGTGTGCACTCTCACATCATCAATCAAAACAAAAAGGCAATAACATACCTAAATGTACAATTATTTAAGTATTTTCATATGGCTTAGACTTTCTTTTCTGCAATATGAAGCAGTCTGTACCACTGAAACATGATGAAGGTGAATTCTAAAGGACACAAACAATTATACTCGTTTAAAAAGAATTTTAGATGAAGTATGACTTATAAAGAAATATTTTCTTTTTCCCATATCTGCTTCTTTTCCCAAAATTCGTGCTCCTATTTTCACCTATTATTTCATGGTTTTTTCCTCTTTTCCCCTCTCTACATCTTTCCCTAGTGTCTTCTAAGCAAGACACGAACCCCCATAACATTTGTGTTCAGGTTGAGCTTTGAACTCACAATATTTGCATGAACTTGAAAGAAGGCAAAATTACTTTTTACCCCTTTCTCCAATTATTTAGTGTCTGGTTATGAAAGCTTTGCATCAGTGAGCCCTAACTGACAGGAAAAGACCCTCTGACTTTAAGGGGACTCTTGGTAGGAATAAGTGCCCATCATTATGAATAATGGTTCCATAATCAGGCCATAATTTTTATGAAGTAACTGTATATCTTATGCTTAATGTCAAATGACCTATTAAAACATAACTAGACACAGGCTTTTGGGTTAAACCTCTTTATTTCTGATTCTCACAAACATAAACCTGAACCAAATATACTACTGGGCAAAATACTGCTTCATCGCTCTTAGCATCATATTTATCTTCAAAATCCATTTCAAAGAGGCTCTTTTGGTTTTCAGAAAGGCCCTTATGAAATTATTCTAGCTTTACTGTTTTGAACACAATGGTTTACCATTGATTCACTATAGTTTTGGGAACCATTACTGTAGAATAGTGTAGTATTTCAGTGGTTCTATAAGGGTGTCCATGCCCTTACTCCCATCTATCGCTTTATCTGCACTACAAATACAAGCATGGTTGTGTCTCCACCTTGTGATTACATGGTTTGATTTTGCTTGTGGAGATCAGACTAAATCATGTTACAATCATTATTAGTATTAATTATTATTATTTGCATTACCATAGTGCCTAGGAGTCCTAGTGATGGACCAGGACCCCATTATGCTATAATAAAAAAAATGTATTACAACACAGAGTGTAGACAAGATCTGAAACTAGTTTACTGTCTGCTCCACAGTATTCTTCATATCCAGGCTTGGCCACCTCATTGTCCCTTCTTTGTGAACCTTCACAGATGGGGACTGCTCTGTCTTTTGTGCTGCCCCATCTGTGTGAACCTCTCCCCTGCTTTGGAGCTAGAGAGTTACTTCCCCTCTTTAAATGTTACCTGGGAGTCACTTTCTCTGCAAAGTGTTTTATGATACTCTATTTGAAGGATGCTAAATAAAATAAATATTACTGTCCTGTATTATTTTATATTAACCTAGGAGCACCATGAAAAGTGTAATTGATTGATGTTATGCCAAAAGTCCATTTGAATTGTGTTAAGCTAATTCATTGTAGCTTTGCTGGCAATTTGAATTGTATATTTGTTATCATAAAGCAAGTATCTGGGTAAATGTACTATCAGCAAAGATACTGTATATTCCTTTGAGCTAAGATGTGAATCTCTCTATTGACATTTTGATAGAAAAGTAAGTCAAAATTTTATTTTAAAAAGGTGGTTTTTTCCTTTTCTGCATTTACCTAGAGATATGTTCAGATGTACAGATAGATAGCTATCTGCTCAATCATGTTAGATTCTTTCAAGGTTAAATCCCAAGTGTCCATGGGAATGTATTATTCTCTCTGTTAGAAAATGTCAGTCTTTAGCAGAATGCTCTAATCGGGAAAAAATCTTTTGCTGACAGCACAATGCTGATAACTAGTTTTGTTGGGGCTGGAAGTTTGCATATAGGTTGCCAACTACAATATATGTTTCCTGTGATTCATTGGATGGCGGTGCTAACAAATTTTGGTTGGTGCAAAGATATTATTAACCTTCATTTACCAGTGGTGAGTAGAAAACATTCTACTGCAGTTTTCCAGCCCTTGTCCTTAGTCCTGTACAATCACATGTTAAACAACACAGGACAATGCTGGCCTTTGTGAAAGGGAAATGAATGAAGAACTCCATGTTTTTTTCTGTAATTACGTTTTGGTGAGTATTTCTGTTCTCACAGTAAACATGCTGGTCATAAAGGGAACTGGACAGTCATGTACAAACTGAGTGGATTGTCATTGTGCAAACAGTTAGAGGCCGGTGACCTGTCAGTTACCTCATCCTTGAGTGACCTTGATGATGGTGATGCCTTGGTGAGCCATGTGTAATGATTGTTTGGGATGTGTTTCTTTCTTTCTGTGTGTATATTATAATGTATAATATATAATATTTTATAACACAATACTGTTCATATGTTTTAAATGTGATTTTATGGTGAATAAAGGTGATTTTCACATCTCTGCCTCTCCACCCCAGACCCAAAACCTTTTCCAATAAAACTTTCATGGAAACTGATATGTCTCATAACAAATATTCTGACCAACTCTAGTACAGTCTGGACTAGTCACATATGCTAGTCAAGATCTAGACGCAATGTGAGTAAGGGCTAGAAGGTCAGATCCTCAATGCCTCTTGAGTCTACTTTGTTCCACTCCAGCACTTCAAAGGGACTTAAAACTATCCTAAGGCAGCAACTGAAGATTCTCCTAATGCAAGAGAAATCTTCAGATGGTGTGGGGCTGACATACTTCCTCTGCTTCACCCTCAATCCCTAAGCAGAGGGGACACTGGCTGGAGGGTGTATCAGTCCTGGGGCAGGAACACACTATGCACAGACGGTCCTGATTACTGGATCATTTCCTTTTGGTGGCAGATACCAGTTCTCAGGTTAGAGTATCCCTGAAGGTCAGAGTGGTGGAAACTATTCTTGGGTGCATAGATTGCAGCTCTTTTGCACTTGGACTCTAATACATTGTGGCCCAAATGTGGGTTTGTGAGTACACAGAATTTACATGTGCACAATGTATACATGAATACCACAGAGATTACATAGGCATAATTTACTGCACACACATGTATATATCTGAAAATAGTTTGGAGTACTCACTTTTTTAAATGTTGTCCTTTATCATAAGACCAGCCATACAGAGGCCAGGGATCCCAGTGCAGGGAGTTACATCCCTCACCATCTTGGCTATAAAGCAATTGATGGACCTATCCTCCATTAATTTATCTAATTGTTTTTTTAACCCAGTTATACTTTTGGCCTTCACAACATCCCCTGGTAACGAGTTCCACAGGTTGCATGAAGAAATACTTCCTTTTGTTTGTTTTAAACCTGCTGCCTATTAATTTCATTGGGTGACCCCTAATAATAATAATACCCCTGTATTATGAGGAGTAAATAACACTTCCTTATTTACTTTCTCCACACCCGTCATGATTTTATAGACTTCTATCATATCCCCTGCTTAGTTGTCTCCTTTCCAAGCTCAAAAGTCCCAACCTTATTAATCTCTCCTTATATGAAAGCTGTTCCATACCCCAAATCATTTTTGTTGCCCTTTTCTGAACCTTTTCCAGTTCCAGTATGTCTTTTTTGAGATGGGGCAACCACATCTGCACACAGTATTCAAGATGTGTGTGTACCATTGATTTATATAGAGGCAATATGATATCTTCTGTCTTATCATCTATCCCTTTCTTAATGATGCCCAATGTTCTGTTCCCTTTTTTTGCTGCTGCACATTGAGTGGATGTTTTCAGATAACTATTCACAATGACTCCAAGATGTCTTTCTTGAGTCGTATCAGCTAATTTAGATCCCATCATTTTGTATGTATAGTTGGAATTATGTTTTGCAATGCCCATTACTTTGCATTATCAACCTGAACTTGTTGGTTAACCTTATTGGAGTGTGATTAAATATTAAATTTTCTAATTAATAACAAAAAATGCTGAGCAAAACTCTCTATAATACTATGTAGACTTTAGAGAAGGGAAGTTACCATTGGCTTAAAAAGTGTTTTTTCGTCATGGAAGTAATGTCAAGGCAACTAATCCAATATGATGATAATAAAGAAAGCTAATAATGTATTGTAGCAGAGTGCTGTATGGACTTATCAAACAAAATATGCATTGTAAATTGTGTAGAAAGTGATCATTTCACAAAGATGTAAGCATTTCTTTTTATCCATAGGTGGTCTACATTTCTAAGGCTGTAATGTGTCTTGCAAAAGAACTTCAGGGCAGACTTTTAAAGGTATTTAAGCATTGCTGCACTCAGTGTTGCAATGCCTAACTGACTTAGGAGCTAGTCTTGTTTTTAAAAGTGGCTAAGGTCCAGATCCTCAAATGTATTTAGGCACCTAACTTCCATGGATTTAAATGGCAGTTAGGCTCCTAAACACCTTTGAGGATTTGGGCCCAAGTCCCATGGACTTTCAATGAGACTTAGGCTCCCAATTGCCTCATTGAAAAGCCAGTGGCCAATGGGACCAGAATGTGGGTCCTTCTCCCTCCATTTTCATATGTTCCACTACTGAATGAGAGGAGAAGCACTGCTAAATAATCTCAGGAACCTCTGAAGAGCTTTGCTTAGATTTCTGCACAATACAGTCTCTCAAATATGATAAGAAACAACTTCTTAGCAAGGTCTTTAAGATAATGAAAGAAATTTATCTTGTATTCCATTAGTTTAATTATGACACAGTTAAACAGACTCTAAGAATTTCAGTCCTGTAAACATTTGCCCTCAAGAGACATGTAAGCCCTGGCAGTAGCTCTTAATCACATTCCTCAGTCAGGTGTCAAATAGAGCCAAGGCACAAACACACATGCAAGTTTTGTTTAGAGTACCTCAGAAAACCAGCCAAGTGGCAAATTTGGACATCTGTGCTAGACTATGGCTGTACTGTTTTTTCAGTCTAATCTGTCAAGATAACCATTTCCCCATTCTCTTAAACAAACACAGACTTCCTTGTTTAAACACCATAACAGGTCTAACAGAACACACAGCTTTTAATCATTCTGTGTTAAGTACACTAGTGAGAGACTGAGAAAGGAATGAAAATATCTTAAATGTAAACTGACCGATTTTGCTCCATTGTAAATCACTGGGAAGAGAGGAGACAAACCCAAAATCTAGATGGAGTGTAAATAATCTTTGTAAGAGAAAAAAGACTTTAAAAAATTGGTGTTTGAGAAGATTTCAGCGTTTTTATGTCTTCTAACTTGAAAAATAACTGAACTCAGTTCAACTCCCAAAGAATAATTAAAGTAATGAGTGTGGGTTTTTCACTTTTCATTCAATAAGTATCTTTTCCTATAGTTTTAGTAGAAGATTCCTTACATGCATAAGAACAAAAGAATGGCCATACTGGGTCAGACCAATGATTCCTCTATTGCTGACAGTGGTCAGTGCCAGATGCTTCAGAGGGAATGAACAGAACAGGGCAATTCTAAGTAATCCATAGCAGTAGGAGGTTTAGGGACATCCATTGCATCCCTGATCATCTTGGCCTCTAGCCATTGATGGACCTATCATCCAGGACCTTATCTAGTTCCTTTTTGAGCCCAATACTACATTTGGCCTTCACAGCATCCCATGGCAGTAAATTCCACAGGTTATGCATGTGAAAAAAATACTTCCTTTTGTTTTAAACCTGCTACCTATTAATTTCATCAGGTGAACTCAAATGAGATGCTGTATGATTGAAACATGACCATTTGTGTAATTAATATTGCCACTGTTAGACAACTGCAACAAATCTTGTACAAAGTAGGTCATGTAAGGTATCAATGGAAAAGTTACAATCTTTCAAATATAATTACCCCTTTTGTATGCATGTATCATCTTTGTATCTAAAGTTATGAATATTGACAACGTACTAGTATTTCAAATGTGTTTGCTCCTGGTGTAACACCCACAAGGTAGTTTACATCCAGTTTAACCAGCACATTGTGGGTGGACCATTCAAGTTGATGACACATTAAAGAACACAATGAGCTATAGAAGAAGCTTGCCCCTGCCCAGTGAGCCTTCCTGTGGATGCTTTACCCAGAATATGGGTAATGGCTACTCCTATGAATCATCAAAGCATGCAAGGGCATGTGACTAGCTCATGTGACCCTGGACTCCATCTTGTGCCAGTAATTTTCCACAAATGAAGACTGAGAGCATTCCCTCCACATGGGAAAAGGTATAGAGATGATTTCATGGTCTCTTATTTGACCTCTTTCCTGCTCTGATCTCTGGACTATGGACATACACTAAAAGGCGCATTCCAACCAATAGACTGAGGACCTTCCAATCTTTTGGATGTTATCAGAGACTTTATAAGCCAGCAGTCTGTAATATCGCTGCTACAAACATGATTCAAGAACTTTGCAAGGATTATATGTATATGATTTCTTTAATCACTTTAACACTCTTCACATTCTCTTCTCTTATAAATAAACCTTTAGATATTGGATACTAAAGGACTGGCAACAGCATGATTATGGGCAAGATCTGAGTTATATATTCACCTGGCTATGTGGCTGATCTCTAGAAGGACTCTGTTTGATTAAATTGGTTTTAAATAACCACTCATCATAAAGTCTAGTGTCTGAGTGGTGAAACAAGGGCTGGGATGCCTTAGGAGATTGTAGAATTGTAGGAGATTTGGACTTCTTGTTAACCAGTGTGGTGAGACAGAAGTTTACTTTTGGTTCTGGCTTTGTCGATCTAATAATAGAATAACCACCAGTTTGAGGTAAGTATTTCTCAGCAGTTCATCCTGAATTTGGCATCCTCAGCTGTGACCCACTGAGACACAGTGACACCTAGTTCTTGTATTATTTGGAAGGGTAAATAACACTCCCCAATTCACCTTCTCCATACCATTTAAGGTTTTATAGACCTTTATCATATTCCCCCCGACTTTGTTGTCTCTTGTCTAAGCTGAGCAGTCCCAGTCTTTTTAATCTCTCCTCATAGGGAAGCTGTTCCATACCCCTAATCATTTGTGTTGGCCTTCTCTGGATCTTTTCCAACTGTAATAAGGTCTTCTTTGAGATGGGGTGACCATAGCTTTCAGCTTCCAAGACAACTGGGTCTGAGCAGCAGCCAGACACACTCTTTAGTTCTGACCTCTCAGGCCCACTCCCAGGGTGCATACACCCTGTCTGACACCCTCTTCTTGGGATATGGAAGCCTGCAATCCAGGTGTCCTAAGCCCTAAGACCAATGCTGAACCCCCAAAATCTCCCAAGTAGTTTATGCATGTTCCCCCAGAGCTCTACCCTCAGGGACACTTCCATTTAGATTTTAACTCTTTAGGGACCACGTGACAGTTAAAGCAAAGAAACTTCTTAAACACATGCAAACACTTCACTCTTAGGCCTTGTCTTCATAGTGAATCAGTGCACAGCAACCCAGGCTGTGAATTTACAGTGCACCAGCTTTCTGCTCATTAATTTTCTGTGTGTACCCTGTTATGTGCAATAAAAGTCCAAGAGTGCAACTTAGCACCCACATGATGAATTAGTGTGTGGCAAGCTGGAGTGCTATAGATCCACAACCTGGCTTGTCACTTACTAACTCACTGTGTAGACAAGACATGCAGATCTATGCAAAATCAAAAAAACACCTATACATTGTCCTCCTGAATCTATGTGCACCTTCTCTGTGAGTGCTCAGGCCCAGTCTATGTGTGAAGCACGTAGGCCTCTTCTTCCCCCTTCTTCCTGCAGTCTTTCTGCATCCTGACAATATTTAGCCAGTGAGAGGCAGCAGGTCTGGTTTCAAATGCCATGTCAGGTGACTAGTGTCACCTCCTGGAGACAAACTGAGAGAACCATCTTCCTTTAGCCTGGCCCTTCTTCTTTAGCAAATCCATGGTTCCCAAAGGGAAGATTTGTTCAAAGTTGATGAGTCCTTGATGTTGCTGACATTTAAGATCTGATACCTAGGTACCCCTCCTCCTAATACAAAAGTAAGATGCAGTCCAACACAACAGTTTGTGGTGAAGGACATATTTAAGGTTACGCTCAAACTGGAGGCTGAACTACAATATGTCCCAGGAAATCTGCAAGGGTACTCAATACACACTATCAGATGTCCAGTGTGGTGGGCTCAGGATCATCCAAGATGCCCATTTTTGTTGTACCTCACAGGTGGCAAGAGCAACCCTACCTGGGTGTTGGGACTGAAAGACGGGCTGGGAAGCAGTTCATTACTGGCAATGAGGCCAGTGTTTAGTCATGGCAGGCAGGAGCAAACAGATCAGAACAAGACGGATAAAGAACTGAACTCTGGCCTGTGGATCTGCACTGCCAGTACATGGTTGTCTCCGGAAGGGAGTTTCCCTGGCACTATGCTGAGGAAACCCCACCTTCGTACTACTGGACTGGACCGACTTTAGTAGCTGAGTGACGAACTGTTGCTTATCTTTAGCCTGTAATCAAAAGTAATCTTGTCTGAGGTATTGCAAATATTTTATTTCTAGCAACCCTTGTAAAGAAAACCTATCTGTTGCTGAAGTGTGTGAGCATTCTTGGGGACCCATCGAGGGCTAAAGCTTGAAGAGCCTACTGCTGGGAGCACTGAAGGCTACACCCAGAATATTACCAAACAGCACCTAGAGATTGGTGTGCTGCAACACCCTGCAGTGAGGTCAGTTACATTACAGAGAGCCTGGGTTGCCTCTTCTGCCCTCATGTTGGCTGCCTTAATTTGAGCTCCCATCGTGTTTCCTGTTTTGTGAACAGAGGCAACAGTGCCAGTCCTGAAAATGATGACGGGATTGGCTTTGTTTGCCCTAAAGGCCAAGCTGGGTGGCTGTAGTGAGGACCAAATGAATACACTGTCATTTTTTAAAAGAAAAAAAAAAAAACATTGTGACCCACTTTACTTTCTAGTCATCAGTTATATTTTGAAAGTTTTCTTTACAGTGAACTGGGCTTTTCCTTTAATAAAACACTTGGGCCTTGAAATTTAAAGTGCCCCAACACTGGGGGGGAACCTCAGCATGGGGAAGAGCAACCCTGGGGGAAAAAAATAGGGTAACCATCAATACTAATTACACCAACTCCTTTCTATTGTTCAATCTGACAAGTAATCTCAACTATTGTCTGTCTGTATGTGTAGAAGGTCCAACACAAATGCTGAGATGGAGGAATCATTATTTCTAATCCCAAGAGTAATGAGATTTTAGAGAAAACTCACTCTTTAGGAGCTGCAGACCTATGGAGATTGGCATTTTTTTCAGGCTTTGGCTTTGGTCATCAAAGCAAATTCTATAGGCTGGGAGGGAAAAAAAATATAGTTCTTATACTTTCCTGTTTTAGACAGAATGAATTACAACACATATGTTGCAATGTTACCCCATGTGTACCCTGGTCCTTTCTGGCTGCGAAGTCTGTGACTCTATTAACTACATAAAGCTATATAGTTTAGCATATCTTTTAAAAATATACTGAATTAGCAATTTCCCTACCCAGCTTTGGGTCTTTTATAGACCCCGTCATCGTAGTGTCTTGCAAAATAAATTAGATCTGTACTGAGAAGTGTCTGGTTGATTTCATTGAGTCTTCTGCTATTCTTTCTTCCTTGGTGCTAGAAGCTCTGACTGGGGCAGATATATTTATACAGTATTTCAAAATGCCTTTTAATCATTTGTAATGAATCTGAGAAAAACTTGTGCATTGCAAAAAACAGGTTCAGATTTGCTTCAATACTTGTCCCCATATACTGGGCAACGAGGGGTTTAGTTAACAATTTTATAAGCTACAAATACTGAGATGGTTTATCAGCCACAGTTTGGAGGAATTACAATTTTGGGAATGGGTTAGAGATTCCAGAATCCAGAAATTAGTAAAGATTGAGGTTATAGGATTAAGGGATTTCATCACAAAGAGAATATTGTCCAGGAGATTTAAATGCCAGCCATTTATTAGAGGGAATAGATGTGGCCATCCCCAGCATTTACAATAAAGGAAGCTTTGTTAAAAGTATGTTTAAAGGGATTATGCTGAGGAGGAGTTCAGGGGAAGAGAAAAAGGATGGTATGATTCTGCAACCAAAAATGGATAAGGACAGAGGCAGGAGGCATCAGACCAGACCAAGCAGGCATGAAGGTAGGATCATGAAGAAGTATGAATAAGAAGGAATGAGATCGCAGAGAACTTGGAAGTTAATTTTCTGGGGAATATCCAGAAAAACAGAAAGTTGGCTGAGGGCATAAAAAGGCAATGTTGACTTCAATGGGAATTGGACTGGGACCATTCTACATGGCCATTCATTAGAATTAAATGACTTCTTACTTTTTACAACAGGGGTGGGCAAACTTTTTGGCCTGAGGGCCACATCGAGTTTCCGAAATTGAATGGAGGGCCAGCTGGGGAGGCTGTGCCTTCCCAAACAGCCAGGTGTGGCCTGTCCCCTAGCTGAGCCCCCCTGCTTCTCACCCCCTTACAGCTCCCTCGGGACCCCTGCTGTATCCATCCCTCCCTGTCCGCCCTCAGATCCCCCGCCCCTGCCTGCCTGCTGCCGTCCCATCCAACCACCCCTGCTCCCTGACCACCCCCGGAACCCCTGCCCCAGACTGCCCCCCACCACCCCATCCAACCCCCTCCTCCTTCCTGACTGCCCCCCGGGACTCCTGCCCCCATTCAACCCCCCTGTTCCCCGCCCTCTGACTGCCCTGACCCCTATCCACACCCCCACCCCCTGACCACCACCCCGAACTCCCCTGCCCTCTATCCAACTCCCCCTGCTCCCTGCCCCCTTACCGCGCTGCCTGGAGCATCAGTGGCTGGCAGCACTACAGCCATGTCGCCCAGAGCAGCAGGACAGGCATGTGCGCCGCCCGGCTGGAGCCAGCCATGCCACCGCGCAGCATAGAGCACCGGGTCGGGCAGCACAGCTGCAGAGCCGCGGCCTGGCAAGAGCTCACAGCCCTGCTGCCCAGAGCATTGTGCCGGCAGTGCAGTGAGGGGGAACAGCAGGGGAGGGGCTAGGGGCTAGCCTCCAGGGCCAGGAGCTCAGGGGCCAAGCAGGAGGGTCCCACAAGCCATTGTTTGCCCACCTCTGTTTTACAAGATAGAAAAAAAGAGAGGAGTTCAGTGAGAGACATTTATTCTTTACATAACTAAAAACAAACAAACAAAAAACATTGTTAGAACCAAATCTTCACCTTAAGCTCCTTAGTGCTGTGAATTCTGGCTCAGTGCTGAACTGACCAGTCATGGCTGGGTTGAAAAGAGCACCAAAGGACTCCCTGCACAGTTTGTGTTTGGAACCTATGAAGAGGTGAGGCAAATAAGTACAGTGGGGGTGGAAAGCTCAGACAAGTAAGTTCTTCCATTCCTAGGTAGCTCACTGCAAGTTTGATCAGAGGCTACTACATACCTAAGGCTGCAGCAAGAATCCTCATGGAGCTATCTGGAGGAAGGCGAGAAACCCATGATGGGAATTTTAAATATTTTTTAACCTACTTACCTGCTCAAAGGCAACTGAGGGTCTGATGGTGTCACTCTGTTCTTTCCCCAGTGTTCTTTTATATTTGTTTCCATTCTAATCAAGTTTTTATAAGGTGTTTACCATCACATGGTATCTTAGTGCCTTCCAGTGCATTAAGCAATGTGACTAGCATCTGTCATGTGTGGTTCTTGCTCTAATTTGGTTCCCAAGGGGGCAATCTGGATATTTGTTCGTTTGTTTTGGTCAGTGTGCGTGTGTGCATGCATGCATGTATATGTGTGTGCGCGCGCGAGCGCATTATGTGCGAAGACCAGGATGAAGAAGTGCTTTGACCTCATACCTTAAGATCTTTGTCTTGATGGGCACTGTCCCTTGCCAGAGCCCCTTTAAAACAATGGATTTCCAGTGCACTAAAACACAAAATGTAACAGAATGTTCATTTGATAAACTCCATAGATTTGATACCTGGATACATTTTCTGTGAAGCAAACTAAACATCTCATAAAACAACTGAACCATATAATGAATATTTGTTGAAGGAAGAACTAGATTGTGTAGAAGAAAACAATTGTGAAAGAGCAAGGTTATTTCTTGAATGTATTTCTAGTATAGTATGTTTCTCCTCTTACTGATATCTTTAAGCACTGCTTACCAGTCTACACAGTGTGAATTTGTGCCAGGGCTTGCCAGGGCAGAGCCCTGGCACCTCTAGGCTTGCTGTATCAGTTATGAATATAAGAAAATTGTTTAAGCACCAGCACCTAATTGCTTGAGCCCCAACACCTCCTTCATTACAAATTACGCACTGTTGGTAAGATAAAAGTCAGGGAAAGGGTTGCAATTTTTTTTCCGGAGGACTGTCAGCTGAAGATATTTGCATCTGATACTGATTCATGTGACATGCTGGCAGGATCAGCATAGTTTTATGAATACTTAGTTTATCAGAGTCGTAAATAATTAATTCAAAACAGGTCTTTTTAAAAGACAACTTGCTAAGCCATCAAGTGAAACAGCGACAATACACCGGTTAAATCTTTAGTGAGGGGCATGATAAAAAGAGATTTATTTTATTAATTGTTAAATAAAAAATACAGTAACAAAATCATTTTTCAGTTCATTTGCATAATTCTCTTTGCAAATATTTGTGGCTATGGAAAACAAAGGAGGACTAAGAGTTGGGGTTTTTCCTAAAAAAATAGCCTTTATTGGTTTTTTTTAAAAGAAAAGAGATATTTCTTATCTAAAAAAGATGGTAAATTAATGTATTACTCATTTCACAATGATTTGCATATTGTTCAATAATTAATGTGCTGCTTGTGCTAAAGTGGTCATATAGAGAAGAACTGATTCAAAAGCAATTAGCAGCATTAGTTGAAAGTTTTGCTTTGGGGACTTTTATTATTTAGAAGCTATCTTTTATCATTAATTTAAACTAGATATCTTAGGTTTAAGCTAATGCTGCTGCTGCAGCTGGACCCTGAATTTCAAATTGCAATCTATTCTTTTAACCAGTTTTACAAATCACATGTAATAATTCCAGAATGGTTGTGTGCACTCAAGGTACTCTCTGGGTGTGCACACATTTTTAACCTTACCCCACCTCGCTATTGTAACTAAGATATAAAGGAAGAATGCAAAGCCTTGGCATTGTCTCACATGTCAATCCAAGGAAGAGGCAAAGGTTAAGACTGAGGAAAATGAGACAGACTACCCTGTGTGGCCAAGAGAACGATGTGCTGTTCTGTGGGGACCAACTCCCTTCACATAAATGGAAGAAAGACCCATGAATGAGATCATTTTTACTTCCTTTGCTCACATGCTAATGGGGGCATTCTTTCCTTTAGTTAAAACAGGTCATCCATGCACCAGGGTTCAGTGCTGCATTGTACAGTGTTTCCGAACTCCTAGCGACTGTGCTGTGACTCAGGTCTGAAGTATGTGACACAAGCATGCTTTTCCTTGCTTTGCAGTGACTGTATAAGGGCCTGGTAGTCGGAACCCACCTTTTGTTTCCAGTGAAATCTTAAAAACTTGGCAACCAATGTGGTAGATAGCAAACATGGTAAGTGGGTTTATTTTAAAACAGAATACTTCTCCAGGGCTTATTAAAATGGTATTTGTGTGTGCTCTGGCCTCACTGATAGCAAATCAAATTTTAATGGGGAGTAGTTCTGGCTTTTAGGAGTGCCAGCTGTTGCATACCAGCCCCAGTGATAAGATTTCACAGTGGCATTCTTTCTGTTTGTCTATCTTATTAAAAGGCAAAGTCAGTTCTGCCATAAGTGGGAGCAACTCCTGTTAATTTTTATGGGAATGGCACTAGGCTTGAACTTGATTCATTTGGCCAAATTCATCCCTCACATATGCCTGGTCTACACTTAAAAGTTATGCTGATATATTTTCAGGGGTGTGAAAAAAATCTACAACTATGACAAAAATAGCTATGCCGGCATAGCTATGCTTCTATGGTCTCTGTAGTGTAGACATACCCTTACACCAGTGTATTTGTATTGACTTCCCTGACATTACTCTGGATTTGAACTGATCAAGTGAGGGCAGAGCCTCTGGCACTGTGAGTGTAAATCTGCATAATTTACATGCTTGGAGGACAGATGGGTAGGCTTGTAATTGGAAAAGCAACCAATCGAAAGGGTAAGAAAGTACAAAATAAAGTAGAACAATTTACAGTCTTTATCCTACATCTTCTTACAACTTCTTTCTGGTCATATTTCCTTCTATAACCCCCCTCTTCTACCCTCTCACTGTGTATGATACATTAACATAGACATTTTAATTTAATTAACGTAAGGATCTGCACGGATAGCAGGTGTGCCTGAAGGGAGATTGGAGTGGATGCAAAAAAACATATAACCACTGGTCCCAAAGAGCCCTTTATTCACACCAACCTGAGCGATGCTAACTAAGGGGAGGGAGACTTGTCAGAGCCTGGTACCTGGTAATGAGATTCTTTAATCTCCACCTATACAACACCAAAAAACAAACAAACAAACAAAAACCCATCAGCCTCCACATGAGTGAAAAAGTAAATTACCACAACATATGCCTCTTGAAAATGTAACTTGAAATTCAGCTGTGTGAAAATATCCAAACCATGATGACAGTTTAGAATAAACTATGCAGACTTACACACAGATCTGAAAATAGTATTTTTAAAAGTACTGAAATATCCCTAACCACGAAATTAAATCTAACCTTAAGCTTTTTAATGAGACTTCATTCAAGCAAACTTGTCTCAGATCTAATTTTCTGCTCGTTTTCAAAAGAAGCCTTTACAGACGCAGTATCATATAACAAAAACAGTGTGAGAGACTTACGTCCTTGTGAAATGAATACATTAGTCAGGCTAGGTCAGGTTTAGCAATAACACTGTCAAGGACAGCCTGTGGTTGTCTTATTTTTCTCATTGTCCAGATGTGCTTGAAGTTGTCTTGTATTAATAGTACTGATATCTATAAAAACGGGATGAGACACTATACAGGAGTCTTATTAGGATCTCTGAAATGTATAAATCCAAAGGTAAATATTCAGCTGCATGGCTAAAACATTACATGTAACTTTCGGAATTTTTATTAGTTAACGGACCAAATTCTGGTGGGTGCCTTTAGACAGACATGATTTCTTGCCACATAGGAACACATGCTACAAATGCAGCACTAATGTGAACCAGGATGAAACCAGCTACGTGCACACATGCACAAGACTCTCCCGTGATCTATTCCTCCTAAGAGTAGGGAAAATTTGCATGGGGGAAAAATATTGCTAGGCGACTGAATCTATTTGTATAAAGATGCGGATCATCCTCCCTAATCTTATGCCACAGGCAGGAATGTTCTTCCACATCTCCTGTAATTAAGTGAAGACTGTGTTTTTTTAAGAAGTGTCAACATAGGGTTGGCCAGAGTCCATTCAGTGTTTGTCTACACTGCAATGTAAGTGCAGGGTTAGTGGGACTTGAGTCAGCTGACCCTGGATTAGAGAACCCAGAGCTTCAGCATTTATACTCACTATTAACCCTAACTTAAGCATTTTCTAACCCAGGCTCAAACCTGGGGCTCTGGTGGCTACACTACAGCAAACAGACTCGAGTCAAACCAGCCATATCCCAGACTCCCTACTGCCCTCCCGAAATGTGGCCACTCCAGTGGAAAATTTGACTGTCCACCCTGCACAACGCAGGAAGTTTGAACAGCCCACTAACACATCCTGCTGAGCAGTCATTTTGGTCTGTGCACTCTCAACTACTGGAGCCAGCAACCTAGAGGAGGTGCCTTTTGAAGAATTCTTGCTTGTGCTTTCACTCCTGTATCAGGAAATGGGCAGAGCTTCCATGAACTACTGATGGCCATTTCCGTGGCATTTTCTGACCCACCAAAGGCACCTGACAGAGTTTATGAAGTAGCAGAGGGAGGAATAGGAGTACACAGGCATGGCTAGCTTGAACTGGCTAATGCGGCTCATGATAATGGATGTAGCCTCTGATGACCACTATGTAGGCCAACACTTCTGATGCAGGGTCACAAGCACAGACTGGTGGGATCACGTTGTCATACAGTCCTGGAAGGGGTCCAGAACTTTTGCATGAAGAAAGTTACATTTCTGGAGCTTTGTGCACAGCTTGCCTCGACCCTACAGCTGTAAAGATACACACATGAGGGCACCATTGCTGGTCCAAAAATGGGTTGCTTTTACAGTTTGGAAGCTCGCTACCACTGACTGCTACAGGTCCATTGCCAACCAGTTTGGTGCTGGAAAGTTGACTGTCGATAAAGTGGTGGAGGAGGTTTCTGAGGCAATCAAGCATGTGATTTACCCCAAGGTGATGGGCACAAAAGAAATTCCTGAAGGCTGGCTTTGAGAGAATGAAGATTTTGAACTGCATTAGGAGGTCATTGATGGAACTCATGCCCATAGTTTGCCCTACTTAAGAAGCACACGAGAACTTGAACTGCAAAGGGTATTAACTTCATTGTTATGAAGGCCCTCCTGAACCACAGAGACTGATTTATGAATGTCCATGTGGGTTGCATGATGCCAGGTTTTTTCACTCATTGGAAGTCTACATTCATGTACCCTGATATATGTGGTCCTGGCAATAAATGGTATAATTACACTCACAGCAGGTATGGAATGGTCGTTGAATGTGTTTTTGGCAGATTGAAATCCAGCTGGTGATATCTACAGACCTATTTGGATGCCAGTGTCATCAAAGCTGTGTGCATTAATGTGGCTTGCTATGCTATTCACAATCTTTGTGAAGCCAGAGGTGAGCCATTTCCCCCTGAATGGACCTATGACAGTGAGGGGCTGGTGAACTGGAACATTCAGCCAGAAAGTGCACCTACCATGGCCTGAGCTGGATGCACCTAGCATCAGAAGACAGGGATGCCTTGCACATTATGGACTTGCATGACCCAATGGAAGAGGGGGAATAATACTTTGGAGAATGTGCTTGTGGGGTTGGTGATGGGGCTCATTGATTGTGCGGGGGTTCAGTGTCTGGGTAGAGTTGGGGAATAGATTGCCATGCAATGTACTTATGAATGACATGACCACTTATGAATGGGGTGGGAGAGGGTTAGAGGGATTTAGGGTATGTATTGATGTAAGAAAATGATTGAAATATGGATTGATGTAACTAACTGTAGAGAGGAATAGTGTTTGCTTACTAATTCCTAATTGTCTTTGACCCATCTGTTTATCTTTATTATATTAGATACACATTGTATGATGTAATGCAGTGATAGCAATAAACTTTCTTGATGAAAATAAAAAGCTTTATTTATAAACATGTATTACAAAAGTACAACATTCACCCATTGCCAGGCAGGCTCCCTGCCATTGCCAAAACACCTGTAACAACAAAACCTTACAGAAAAATAAATAAATACATAAATAAAAAGGTGCATGAACAAGTGCAAATAGTGAAACCATGTGCAGGACAGAAGCCCCCAACTGTTGCAGGTCCCCTGCCCCCCACCCTCCATTCTCTTCTTTCCCTATTTGATGAGCTTTTGATGCTGGGGTAGGGCAGTGCAGGCATCCACAGAGGAGGGAGTCAGTATGGAGGTTTTCAAGGAGCAAAATTGCCCTGCCTAGCCGCTCATGGGCACTACTTGCATGGGCCATCCAGCCATGGAGTTTTCCAAGCTATTGCTGACAACATCACAGGGTACCGTGCAGGGGACTCAGGCCATGGTGTGGATGATGCAACAGGAGCTGGTACTCTGGTGGCCATTAGTGATATAAGCCACTCAAACAGTTCTTTCTGCTGACTCTGTCCTCTTCCCTTAGCAGCTTTTCCTGTTCCAGGAACTGCAAAGCAAGTGCCTCTCCCCTGTCCTCAAGCTATGCAGCCAGCCTGAACCTTTCCTCTTGCCTGCAGACATGCCTTTCCTCTAGCCTTAAATCCCTCTGTCTTTGACACTGGACGTGCTTGTTGGCCTTATCCAGAACCTCAACCATAAGTTCATCATGGGAAAAGTTTGCTCTTGGAACAGTCCATGAAGGTACGTTGGCCCAGGCTTTTGGTGGGCGAGCTGCAGGCTGTAGAGGCTGAGGGGCCTGGAATAGGATGGGCCACAGACTGCTATTGTCTCAAATAGCTCATTGCAGGAGCACAGAAAAAATCCTTGTGGAATTTCAAGGGCATAAAATTATACTTCAGTATATGTGAAAGGGATGCTTCAGTCCACAGAAGCTACCTGGACAAACCCTGATTAACTGAAGCGAAAGCCGTGCAGAGACAATGGTAAGTTAAAAATTCAAAGCTGGTTTTTTATTTCTAAAAAGTGCAGAAGTACGTGGGTGGGAGAGTGTCATCAGTGGCTGTGCTACAAAAACCTTTTTCTAACATTTCAGGACTTCCACATTTTGGAGGACATAACAAAGGATGCCTCACATAACAAAGGGAGATGTTATTCCAAACTGACGGTGGGAAACCAACAGCGTATGCAACCAAAGTATTCAAATGTGTAGCTACTGAACAGCACATCTATAAGCGGAATGGACCTGTCAGCTACCGACGTGGCCCTGGAAAATACGCCCTTCCCCGAATCAACAGAATGGTGCATTAGCCGCCTCGTGGCTTAGACTGTTATGGCTGCATGCAAACGCTCAGAACTCCACAGCTGTCCTCCTCCCCTGCCCCCTCCAGCACAATTTCAAAGCCCAGTTGTATTTGGGACGAATGTTGTTGTCACCTTTGGACTGCATGGATTACCTCCAGTGGTGAGCTGGAGCCAGTTCGCACCAGTTTGCATGAACAGGTTGTTAAATTTTAGAACCGGTTGTTAACCTGCTTCCCTGCAGGGGGCACTGAGGCTTTGATGGGCTCTGGCTGGGAAGTGATGTAATTCCTCCTCTGGCCGCCGGGGGCGCTGCACTGTGGGAGCCATGTGGGCTGCCACCTGGCCCTGGGCACGAGCCCTGTTGCTGCAGCTGCTCCCCCGACCCCTGGCCCTTGGGCTCCCACTGCTGCCTGGTGGGTCCCCAGCTGCTCTGCTGGGCCTGGGCTGCGTCCTGCTCCTCGGGCTGCTCCGAGCCGCTCTCCCTGTGAGCACCCACCACCCTGCCCGCAGCCAGCCCCTGCCTCCAGCCACCCCCGCACCCCCTGCCTGCAGCCAGCCCCTGTCTCCAGCCAGGCCCTGCCACACCCCCTGCCCTGCCCACACCAGCCCCTGCCTCCAGCCACCCCTGCACTCCCTGCCTGCAGCCAGCCCCTGACTCCAGCCAGCCCCGCACCCCCTGTCCGCAGCCAGCCCCTGTCTCCAGCCACCCCCACACTCCCTGCCTGCAGCCAGCCCGTCTCCAGCCATCCCCGCACCCCCTGCCCGCAGCCAGCCCCTGCCTCCAGCCAACCCCTACCGCACCCCCCTGCAGCCCTGCCCGAAGCCAGCCAGCCCCACACCCCCTGTCTCCAGCCTGCCCTGCACCCCCCTGCCCTGCCTCCAGCCAGCCCCTACTCCAGTCAGCCCCTGCCTTGCCCCCAGCCCCACACCCGCTTGCCTCCAGCCAACCCCACACCCTCCTGTCTCCAGCCAGCTCAGCACCCCCTGCCCTGCCAGCAGCCAGCCCCACACCCCCTGCCTCCAGCTAGCCCTGCCCCACGCCCCTGTCCGCAGCTGGCCCCACGTCCACTGGTGCCCTGCAGTTCCCAGGGCAGTAACCCTGCACACCTGCTTCAATGAGGGGGGCAGGGAGCTGCTGGGACCCACAAATGTGCACACCCTAGGGTGACCAGACAGCAAGTGTGAAAAATCAGGATGGGGGTGGGGGGTAATAGGAGCCTATATAAGAAAAAGACCCCAAAATCGGGACTGTCCCTATAAAAGCGGGACATCTGGTCACCCTAGCACACCCCCAGGGAGTGGCGGGGACCCACACATGTGAAACGGAGCTCATTTCTAGTTCAGGCCCATCTTTTTAAAAAAGAACTTTAGGCAGGGTTAACATATATCCGTATTTTCCCAGATAGGTCAGGCTTTTTGGTTCTTAAATCGACGTTCGGGAGGAATTTTTAAATTTTAAATTTTAAAAATTCCTCCCGGGAAAATACGGACATATGGTAACCCTACTGGTACAAAAAATACATATTGTGGCACATCCCTTAAACCAGAACTTTTTATAGGGAACCGGTTGTTAAGATTTTGGCAGCTCATCACTGATTAGTTCTAATGGAAATGAACTAGATTTGTAAACAACACACATTTCCACCTTCCCCCACCCCACAGTTTGCTGTTTCCAGGCATCCCAATAGACCACTGAGTGGCTACAGAGCGGCATATTTACAGGCATGGCAATATAAGGTTATTATTTTTAAGAAACAAGAATGGCCCTAGCAAAAATCTGCACCTTTACACTCAAAATTCACTTTCAAGGCAATTTTTACTGTCTGCATTTCCTGGCTGGCATTTTGAACTCCACATGGTGCAGGAGGAAGCCAAGTCGCTGGCATACAATCTGCCATTAGCAGATAAATGCTGCTAGTTGGGGCTTTTAATAATTTTTGCATTGGTTCACAGAGGAGGAATCTCACCCATTACTATATCAAAAAACACTAAAATGGAGTCAGAAACTTACCAGGCTCCATGGTGGGTTGTTCCTTAGGGAGGCATCAAACAGCTCCTCAGAGTATGGCCCCAGGATGTGCTTCTTCTGTGCCTGCTCCAAAGTGTCCTCTGGGACCCCTTTAAACCACTGCCACTTCATTGTCCTCACTTGGCATCTGCTGCTGGATTATGGGGCCAGCAGGTCACCAGGTTATCATGCACTGACCAGGTTATCATGCACTGCCATTGGCTTCGTGCTCAGCACTGTGCCCAGAACTTGATCAAATTCCTCATAAAATGGGCACGATGTCGGGAAGCTGCCTGAGGTGTGGTTCTGGTTTTCTTGTACTCAGTCTTGATCCACTTAATCCACTCCCTGCGCTGATCACCGGTCTAGAAAATTTGCAACTTGATCATTCCTGATAGTAGACACAAGAAGGAATTCTTCCACTCTACTCTGCACTGATTAGGCCTCAGCTGGAGTACTGTGTCCAGTTCTGAGCGCCACATTTCAGGAAAGATGCGGACAAATTAGAGAGAGTTCAAAGAAGAGCAACAAAAATGATTAAAGGTCTAGAAAACATGACCTATGAGGGAAGATTGAAAAAAATTGGATTTGTTTAGTCTGGAAAAGAGAAGACTGAGAGGGGACATGAGAACAGTTTTCAAGAATATAAAAAGTTGTTATAAGGAGAAGGGAGGTAAATTGTTCTTGTTAACCTTGGAGGATAGGACAAGAAGCAATGAGCTTAAATTGCAGCAAAGGGGGATTCAGTTGGACATTAGGAAAAACTTCCTAACTGTCAGAGTAGTTAAGAACTGGAATAAATTGCCTAGGGAGGTTGTGAAATCACCATCATTGGAGATTGTTAAGAGCAGGTTAGACAAACACCTTTTAGGGCTGGTCTAGATAAAACTTAGTCCTTCCGTGAGTTCAGGGGACTGAACTAGATGACCTCTCAAGGTCTATTCCAGTCCTATTATTCTGATTATATATATAATCATTACGTGATCTTATATATACAGTAGAACCTCAGTGTTATGAACACCTTGGGAATGGAGGTTGTTCATAACTCTGAAATGTTCATGTACTTAATACAGCTTTTAAACTTTAGTAAGCAGAAGAAAAATGCCACTTTCCTTTTTATGTTTATGTTTAACACTACTGTATTCAATTTTCTTTTTTCTTTTTGTCTCTGATGCTGTCTGATTGTGTACATCCAGTTCCAAATGAGGTAAATGGTTTCCTGGTCAGTTCATAGCGCTGGTGTTCATAACTCTGAGGTTCTACTGTATATATAAAACAAGATATGGTTTCTATTAATATTTGTTGTTATTGGATGTTAATTTTGCTCTTAAAAGTATATGTGCATGTATTAAGCACATTCGTGGTATATGTGTGTATCTTCAGATTTTTTCATGTCTGATCTCTTTTCTTTTGTTTTTTTCATTGCAAGGTCAGAAGCTGTAAGCACATTTTTCTGTTCCTGATTAAGTAGGGGTGGCATTTTGCCTAATTTAAGGATGTATTTATTCCTTTACACTTTATAAGCAGATTATTAGTTGCCAAACTCTTATCAAAGTCAGTGGGAGTTGTATGACTAAAACCTTGTGCTATTCTTTGAAAATATATTCTTCTTCTTCTTTACTGATGGGGCTAACCTCTTTGATGTAGTAGCCTGCCATAGCTTCTGAGCTGCCATGCAATGCACCAGCTCCAAAGTTATATACCCTGTATTTGTAGCTGTACCTGAAATGCTGTTTGTCACATCTACCAATTACATTGCCTTACATTCAACATCAATCAAAATGGTTAATTTGATAACCAAGAATCTGATAATGCTGAGCGCTCTCGGAGCCTGCAAAATGCCTCCTCAGTTTCTGTTGACTTCAGCTGGAGCTGGAAACTCCTTACCTTGCAGAAGGTGCTGGGCACATCATGGGATTGAGCATTAGAATCTAAATCCAAGGTTATGGCTGTGAAGGAGGAGATGTCGGAGAGGTTCTCATGGTCATGCTAATATCTCCAGCCCTAGCAGAAGCAGACAGTTTACAGTATCCTTGAACATCTTCCTTATGTTACAGTAACATCAGCTCAATATTTTGAATAGCTCAAACCAAAATGAAAGTGTAAAAAAGAGATCTTCAGCAACATGGCAAAGAGGATGGCAGAGATGGGGTAGACCAAAGGGTTGGAACCAGACTTTGGAAAAGTTTAGATACAAACTTGGTGGCTGAGGGCCAGCTCTAGTTAGAAGGTTTTGTTATATCTTGCTTATTAAATTGCATTGAAGTAACTCTCTTATGCCCATGCACTTTCAAGCAAGGGTTGGATTTTTCTTTCCTCTCTGTTTTGACTGAGGGATCAAACCAGAAGAACAAATAGCTTGTGCCTAAAATTAGATAAATTAACAAAATAGCCCATGTCAGTGGGGAGCTGTGAGTGTTCAGCATCACTTGTGTAGGAGGTCACTTATTTAGGTGCTTTAAAATGAATGTAGGTGCATAGCTTTAGGTGCATATGTTTGAAAATGTGGGCCTAAATTTCGGGATTGATCCCTTATATGCCATGATTCAGTTTATATTAGATTTTTGCAGCACAATTTTAAAATCCTAAAAAGAGCAGTTCAGTGTAAAATCCACTGGCACAGCCTCAATTACAGCTATGTAAGCTCAGCGGTGTGATACAGATATGTCCTCCGGCTGATATTTCTTAGCACTGAATGGACCTCTGTATAAAAGTAAAAAAGATCCCTGCAGCCTCACCAACCTCATCTGATCATTAAATTATTCACTTTCCCAACTAATCAATAATTGTTATAATTAAAATTGATAGCTGCAAAGAACATGATAAAACGCTGCTGTCAGAATACTGATTGTGTATTTGGCTTGAAAAGATAGGCAGTAGTGTGAAACACTTATTTTCCAATTTGCTTGTAGCTGTGTGCAAATTGCTTTAGCTGTATACAGCTGATTTAGACCTTGCCTGGAGGTACACTAGATTAATTGGGAGCCACACGTTCATTGCTTACAGAATAGACATGGTAATGGGTGAAATTTGTTAGTGCCAGTTATAAAATAACTATGTAATTCTGCTTTTTTAAGTTGTCCTTTCATTACTCTTTCAGGATGGGGAAAAAAAAAACAATTAGAACCTTTCAGACAATCGAGATTGCTTTCAAGTCTTTATGTAAAACCCAGTGTGACTTCGGTCAATATTTTATGCAAGCAAACATTAGTGTGAATATGGTATTGATTTTTTTTCAAAAACGAAAAGCACTTCAGTGTACACAAGGGGGATGTTTTTTTGTCCTTGTTGTGAATGAACTTTAGATAATGAAACCATTATGTTGTAACTACCAATGGCTTTTGAAAATAATTCTTTGTTCTCTTTTGTATCTTAACTAGCTTATTATTAAACAGTAGAGAAATTCATCATTGCTTGTTGGCAACCAAAAGTTTTTTTTTTAAAATATAGCTGTAGATTTTCTTAAATGCAGTCTCTCCCTTTATCTGTGTGTATATGTAACAAAGACACGTAAATCCCACAGCGAATACATTTGCAATATGCACAACTGAAACCCCAGGGAATATGTGAGCCATTTTAATTGGAAGGCGCTTTACATTATGGAGCCCCAGAACAAACATGTAAGGCTAAATTTGCATATATGCTTGCCTGAATGGCACCTGCAAAATTTGCGGGTGTATCAGCTGCATCCACGTTATCCAATTTTACCTGTAAAATATTTAATTGTGTCAAACTGGGCACAAAGTTACCTATATCTATAATGGGCTGATCCAAAATTATGGATCAGAATGTCCTGAACTCTGGGGGATTTAGGAGTCAAAAGCCAGATTTTCAGCTAATGGTCCAACTTTATCTCCCTTGTTTTGTTCACATGTGCACACTAAAAGTCTATTAATAGCACTGATTAGCTTAGTTCAGTGAGCCAAATTCATATCTAAGGGCATGTCTACACTTACAGCTAAATTGTCACTGCTGCGATGGATGCAACAGTGTCGATTCAGCGGGTATGATGAAGACCCGCTAAGTCGATGGTAGAGCAATCTCCTGTCAACTTCTGTACTCCAGCTCCCCGAGAAGCATAAGGTAAATTGGCAGGAGAGCATCTCATGTCGAAACAGTGTGGTGTAGACACTGCGACAAGTCAACCTAAGTAACTGAAGTAGCGTAATATAGGTCGATTTACAGCTTTAGTGTAGACCAGCCCTTAGTTACACCAGTGTAATCCCACCTTTCTTAAAGGAATTTTTATTACTATAATGAACAGCAGAGTTTGACTTATTATTTTCAGTGACTTCCAACGATTATGTTAACTCCTGCTCAACCTTCCTTACCCTTTGGAGCAATGAATCACGACTCCAAACATTGGATTAGGTCCTTAGCTGACATAAATGGAGCTACGGCCATTTACACAAGCTGAGGATCCAGCGAACAAATACCTGTCTCTGATAAAGAAAACCCTAGAACGAGGCAACTCATACTGAAGTGGGATGATTCTGAATTAGCAGAGCAGAAACTGGAGGCAAGAATAAGCATTAAATTAATATGTTACAATAAATGGAGGGGAGAGGCCTATCACAGCATTGATTGCTAAGCAATCTTTTCATTGGGGAGTTCTGTTTAAAAATCAATGGCATGATATGGCCCAGCATAACTTAAAGATTTACTCATTTAGGCTCAGCTGCAGCAGAGACAGGCAAGGCAAGGATACAAAAGGTCTCCCTCCTCCACCCCTGTGCAATGAATAAGTACAGCACAATCCCTGCTTCCACGCCCCCCCCCTCGCCCCTACCCCGAGCCCAGGATCTGCTATATCCTACTGCACCCTGAGAAACAAAGCACGCAAAAGGGAGCAGGGAGGAGGTAAGGCCAAGCCCCTACAACCAGCTGGTCAAGAAGCAGGTTAACCAGTATGTTGTATTCTCTTAGCGAGCTGCCCCTAGAGCAGTGAGGTTTCACGATGCACTTAGTGTGATCCGGTACCTAAAAGGCACAACTGAGCCCACAGAGCATGATCCAGCTCCCATGAAAGTCAATTACAAAACTTCTCTGATTTTCAGTCGTCCATACAAAAAGGAAATAATTTGGCCCCAAAAGTTACTTCTACCCTCAGTAAGATGATCTTTTTGTAGCTGGGCATGCTAACCATCAAATCCAAGCAAACGATAGTATCTAGACCACTTGAAAATTTTCTTGGACCACTTGAAAATTGCTGAGGATCTCGGCGGACCACTTAATGATCTTTCCAAATGTTTGTATCGTTAGCTAACTATATTATAAAGCACTTTGGATAAAAGCACTATATATAGATATATAAAAAAACATAATTAACTGTTTTTGTTCTTCAAATAAAAGCACACAGCTCATATTTTAATATCAGTAGTCTTACCTTTCTAATGCCATGGATGTGCCCTCTCTCCGCTGCCGTGGTAGCCCCCACGCTGAGGCTGGGAAGGAGGGCTGTCTCTCCCCAGCAGCTGCAGCCCTGGAGCTGGGAAAAATCACCTCTTTCTCTGGCCACTGCAGCCCTGCACATCCCAAATTCCCCCACCCCCTCTTCTCACCCCATTTCCCCCTCCCACCTACTCCCTATTCACCTCAAGGCCACCACCTCACCTTACATGTGTGTCTTCTCCAGGGTCCAGGCACCTAATTAGTGGAGCCCCTCCTGTGCGGCTCCACTAATTAGGTGGGTGGCCTTTCATTTTCTCGTGTGCAGCCGCCCAGGCGCGCACCTTATAGGGAACTATCCGTGGACCACCTGAACGGAGCTCACGGACCACAGTTTGAGAACCTCTGATCTAGACACTTACATACAGTATCATACTAATTAGAGGCTGAAAATAAGCAGAAAACTCAGAATTTACACAGCAGCTCCTTAACAGTTTAGCAGATTTTTCAACCAGAGAATTCCAGGATGTTTTTATACAGCACTTCATGTTTATTATCCAAGCAGAGTTTTATTTAAAGTACATAAAGACAAAATCACTTTCCCCCCTTTACACTTAGCTAATGCTACTCAAGAAAATAAGTGTGTTGCTGAAGAACATAACCTGCAGTGAATTTATAGAGCTTAGCAATACATACATCCTTCTATTAGAAAGGTAGACTGAAAATAGACCCATGCTAAAAGAATCCATACAACCCTGCTCACAAATCAAAAAAGAAAAGCAGAAATCACTTACTGTATATTTCACAAAAACAATTTTTAACCCCCCCCGCCACCAGGATTTAAATTGGCTTTCAGAGAGTCTTTCTTTCCTCATGGTTATGTTTAACTGGAACTGCTATGCCATTCAGTTTCATAAACAAATATTGTAACACTACACTGAAAGCAATAAATTAGCACTATTCTAGCATCAGCAAACTCAAATAATGGAAATCATATAATTAAAGTACAACGTTATATCATTCAAAATGCTTGGAAATGGTGTTGAAAGGACTACATATATGACTCCACTGATATAGAACTGCACGTATTAGCTCCGTGCCTAAAGGTTCATTCACCTTACTAAAAGCTACTTCTGAAAGTCCCCAATGCACATTTATATGGTATTATGGTGGAAATACGTTTTCTGAGTCTGTAAGTAATAATTATATTTGCTAAATCCTAAAGTTTGTTAATGTATCAGAACATCTAAGAAGTTTCAGAGTTGCCACTGATGTTGAAAGAATAATTTAGCGTATTCTGCATAAAAATTACTAACAACCATCATGAGGATTTTAATGGGGCCTTGCATCCCATCACGGCACATGTTAATGGCTTTCTGTGTGCATCAATGGTCCTTAAAGAGTCAGATAAGAAAGTGAAAAATTCACTATCTTTGTAGTTTTTCCATAATGAAGCAGATTCAACTTGTAAACATTGTATGCACAAAAAGGGGTCATTCCCTGTTCTCACTGGGGCCAATGAGAGTTGCAAAGTGAACCAAGGGAATGGTCCAAAGTTGGAATCAGCAATTAGTGCATGAACAGACAATAGGGTACCCCATTTTCCTAAAGTTTAGTGAAAATACATATCTGCAATATTTTTCATTTCCTATAGTGAAAGAAAACGAAAAAGGATGAAGACAAAGTACAATGAAATACTGTACATAGACCTTCTCTGTGTTAAACTAACACAGATAGTTTATTGTACTTATCTAGAGCCGTATTCCTCTGCTGTCTGATGCAGTCATCTTAGGTTGCTGGTTAACAAGTAACAGAAATATAGAAAGGCTCCAACAAACAAACAAACAAAAACTATGTTAACTTAGAATTATGGCTGTCTAGTGCATTTCCTAGCAATGGAGACACTAAAATCAAAGAAATATAGTCAAGGCTGCATTAACATCCAATCCAACCTCAGTTCATATGCTTTGCCAACGAGACATCATGCTATCTAAATACAGGCAGTCCTCAATGTTACAATGTTCGAGTTATGACAAACGGCACTTATGACGTTTATAAACTGACATCCTGTTTTGACTTTCCAATGTCGGTTTCGACTTTATGATGCTCGATCCGACATTGTTTCTATGGGAAAATCAAGTTATGACATTTCAACTTAAGACGCAATTTTCAGGAACCAATTGTGTTGAAAGTCCAAGGACTGCCTGTATACCCAGATTCTCCTCCAATCTACAACATATTTCCATTCGATTCCACTATACAACAATCTTCAGCATTCAAACAATTCTTCCAGATCATGTGCAGCTGCACAACCATAACTCTTATCTCAGCAAGATTACTATGCCTTACCAACACACATCTTTTACTTGAAAAGTATAGTGTGTGTTATTAATACTTCTGGAAATCCAAGGTAGGAGTTCAGGTTGTGCGTTTGAGTGAAATTTTGAGGAATCTAGCAAATGCTGACCTATCCAAAGAGAAGTTATCAGGTATAGGGAAAATGTAGTTAAGAGTTATTGCGTCAGATTAGTTAATACAGAATTCTGAGTTTACCAAGGGATGAATTTGGGGCAAATTGAGAACAGCCATCTTTTTGTAAAAACTAAAGATGGATCACAAATCAATAAATCATGAATAAGTTTCCAATTCTGGCTAAGAAAACAAAGACTAAATGAAACTCCTTTAAAATTCCAGTACAGAAGTGATTTCTTCCCCAACTTTTGAAGGGGACAAGACAGATTCAACAAGCCTTTTAACCATTATTATTTTTTTTTTTGGAAGTATCGAGGCCTCATAAAGAAGTAGTTAGTAATTGTTCTATTTAATATACTCATAAGCATATTGTGTTATCTAGTGAAAAGATAAAAGCATGAGTTATTTTAAAAATCATTCATATAGAGCAATAAATGTGCAGAGTGCTACATAAACATAAAGTGAGACGTGTTCCCTGTCCCAAAGATCTGAGCCTAAAGACAAATACACACAGTGTATGATACAGAACAACAGTGCAGGGAAAGGAGAGTGAGGAGACCAAGGAAGATGGAATCCTGGAAGAAAGGAGTTTTGAAGGCAAGAGAGGGGACTTAGTGGCCAGTTAACAGGAAACTGGTTCAGGCATATAGGCCATTGGAATAAAAGCTGTAGAGCCAAGATTGCAATGAAAATAAGAGATGGGCAGAGCAAGGTGATAAGACATAGCAGAGAGAGAGAGAAAGGGGGAATTGGGGGAAATCTATGCCTGGTTGAAAAACTCTAGAGTCTTGAAGATGACAGGAAACTTGAATTTGATGCAGATGACAGGAAATCAATGAAAAAATATGGGAGAGGTGTGGTCAGTGTGGCAGAAGAGGAAGTTATGGATAGTTTGGAAAGCAGAGGTAACGATAGGAGAGGCCAGAAAGGAGAAAGGTGAAGTAATCAAAGGGAGAAATAACCAAGCATATACATACAGTTTTAGCAGTGAGGATAGTGAGAAAAGGGTGGGTTTTGGTAGATATTAAAGAGGAAGAAGCTGGAGGACTTATTGTCTGGAGATTGGAGTAGGGGAGAAGAGAAAAAAAATGGTGAAGAGGACACTGAGATTTTCAGTCAGGGAGATGAAATGCAGTAGACATCAGTAGTGATAGACAAAAGACAGGAAAGAGAGGAATAATGAAGGCAATGCAGTTAGATTCTCTGCTACTCCCATTTTCCATTGGGTGCACCTGAAGTAGGGAGCCATAAAAGAGGTCTGTGCTACTCCCCAATCGTGGGTCTAGTACTATGCCATTCCCATCCCTGACATATTTTAAACACAGATTCAGGGTTGCCCTAATCTATACTGGCTGGCTCTGATCCCCAGGGGCCACCTAGGAATTTCCAGAGTAGTGATTCTCCAGGTCTATCTCCAACCAAACCACTATATCAAGTACCTGGAGGGACTGGCATAGAACCAGCTATACTAGTTCTAAGGGTTCCCCGATACCAGGCAGAATTCCCAATAAATTGGTTCTGCTGGCTTTACAGTCCTTTTGTACTGGTGGGACCAGCAAAAAAGGGACCAGATGAAAAAAGGGAATCTGGTCTCTCATATCCATTTTTTTAAGTGTTGATTTTGAGATGACAGTAGGACCTCAAACAGGAGACAGATGAAAGGTGTTCTGGAGGTGTAGAAGGTAGGGAGGTCTATGGTCCTTCAACAGTTAGATGGAAAGGCTGAAGGACAATAGAACTAGAGTTAGATGTTGAAATTGTCAGTACACCTGTAGTGATACTAATAGCGCCTCTTCTGGGACTTTCTGTGCCTTTGTGGACTCTCCCACAGAGCACCTGGGAGCACGAAGAAACAAACTGGGAAGCTGTCGCTTATTGCTTTACTCCCTCCGCAGGTTTCAGGTCTCATGAAGGGGTTGTCAGGCCCAAGAATGTACTGGGATGAAAATCATACTGAAGAGCAAAGACAGCACCTACTTCTGGGTACATCAGTCACCCTGGAGAAGAGATGGAGAAGAGATGGAATGGAGCAGGTGCTTGTTGCTGCTGGAGTGAGCAGAGCGAGATGCATTTCACTAGCGGCAACTAGGGCAGGACTATCCTTGTGTCTGTCACCACACCCCTGAAATGCCACTGTGCAGCATCAGGGGAGTCATGTTAGACTGGCGCACAGGGCTCGGTCTGCAGGGCTGTTTCATTGCTGTGTAGACTTCTGGGCCCAGGCTGCAGCCCAGGCTCTGGGACCCTCCTACCTTGCAGAGTCCTAGAGCCCAGGCTCCAGCCTGAGCCCAGAAGTCTACACTGCAATTAAATAGCCCCTTAGCCCAAGTCGGCTGGCACGGGCCAGCCGGGTGGGTTTCTTTGCTGTGTAGACCTAGCCTGAGAGATAAAACCCCCGGTGAGGAGATGGCTTAGCAGGGAGGCCCAACTTTTCTTGTATTCAGACAGGTCCTGGGCTGGTGAGAGTTTCCCCCACATTGTCTCCTCTCTTCATTGATTTTTTGGAGTCTCAGCCTTCACATAGCTGAGGCAGAAGTGTATATTGTGCCTGACTGTTGATGCTTGGCAGCATGGCCACTTCCTGGCTTTGGAAGATGTCAGCCATGGTTCTAGCCGTTCACAATTGCAAAGATGTTTGTCCCTCAAAGTGTTAAAGCCAAAGGAAAGCCACAGAGAAGGAAGAACAGATTAATAGTCAGTGGAGGGAAAAAAAATGAATGGCTTTGGCTGCTAGCCTCTCTTACAGCCTAAAGACTGTAATGAAACCCTGTCATTAATCATCTTTTAAATGGCTGCTTACCCCATATCAATCAGAGTAATTCATTCTGGTTACTTATGGACACTCAGTCTTAAGCCACACTAAATCAGAATCACCAATAGTGTGAATATGAGGTCTGTTTTGCTGTGGAAGTGTTAAAGGCGAAGGCTGCAAATCAATGGCACATTTCAATACAAAACCAATTGAAATTTTAAAGTAGAAGTAATACAACACTTATCTAAGTGGTCAAGAATTCTGTATTTGAAGGACACCCCACCTCCCCAAGGAATACATCCTTTTTCCCCCATTTCTTGATTAAGTTAATTTGAACTGTGTCAGCACTACAAGCTTCCCACATGTGTTCAGGACCAGATGATAAGAGCAGCCCAGAGATGAATAATGTATAGTAAAATCAATAAACCTTATTACTAGCCACTAAGGGGGCTGATTTTATGTCCATAAAAGTAAAACAATTATAGCAACATTAATGGCAGATTCATCAAAGTAATATAACAAATTCAAGTATGCTTGTCTGTTGGGAATCTTTAATTCACCCTTGTGCATTTAGTATCCACTAAGCAAGAAAAATGGTACCCACTTCATATACAAGCTCTGACCTCTGGCAGTGCAAGTTGTCATCAGAATAGAGAATGAGAGTTCAAACACCCCTGTATTTGCTGAGGAATGTATCAGTGGTACACAATCAGGGATAAAGTTGACACCCGAAATAACCTGGCTAACCATCTGTTTCTTTCATGCATTAATTTTATTATCATCTTGTACTCTACTTACTGCAGTGGAACAAAACTATCGGACAATCATAGAATCATAGAACTGGAAGGGACCTCGAGAGGTCATCTAGTCCAGTCCCCTGCACTCATGGCAGGACTAAGTATTATCTAGACCATTCCTGACCGGTGTTTGTCTAACCTGCTCTTAAAAATCTCCAGTGATAGAGATTCCACAATCTCCCTAGGCAATTTACTCCCATGCTTAACCACTCTGACAGTTAGGAAGTTTTCCCTAATGTCCAATCTAAAACTTCCCTTGTTGCAATTTAAGCCCAGTGCTTTAAGCTCATTGTTTCTTGTTAATGCAACAACATGTACAACATGTTCTTGGGTAGTATGGGTAGGAATATTTAAAATAAAGGTGGCCTAGTTCTGTCCACAGGTACACACAATCAACTCCACACCGTGAGGCTGCACAGGTTAAATCCGGGGCAAAGTTTGGCTAGCGTTTCTAGTGCACACAGCCAGTCATTTCTCAGCTGAAGGTATTAGTGGCATAAATATCAGAAAGATCACTCATGGGTACTAGGGACCTGATCCAAAGCCTACTGAAGTAGATGGAAAGACCTCCTTTAACTGCAGTTTTGGCTCAGGCCCTATGTGCCCAAAAGGAAGAAGGGGCAAGGTGAAAATGGAACAGGCTGGGCATGGAGAGTGTGGATTCATGCTTCACCTTATTCAAGGATAGCTTAGCTGCCAAACTGGTGAGTGCTGCCCGGGAACCAAGCCAAAAGTCCTTCTGGGGACACTAGCAACTGTATAGTGCCTCCAGAGTCTGTCAAACATATCCATTGGTAACTAGGACACAATCTCTCTCTAAGCTGGGCAGAGGAAAGCAAGGTGAGACAGACGCCAAAAAGTACAAAAACAACTTTTTTTTTTTATTCTGATTGCCAAATTATTTAAGGCAGGTATAAAAATGAAAGCATTCAATATACATTTTACATAAAATAAACTAGATTACAGCATAAAACAAGTAACCAGGCAATGGCATTAAAGTCTCTCTTCTAAAACTGGATAATTGTAAACATTAAAAAAAAGACTGCAGGACTATTCAAGTAATAGAACAATCACAGATGTCTTCTGGTATGCAGGCTATTGGGTTATTTGCCATTCAAGATTATCAAAAAAAAGACATTTCATTATTCACAGATACTCATTATTTCCCCATTTAAAATCTATACATTATGTACAACACAGTTTTTGTGGTACTGGCAACCCCATGCCTTCCAAATGTATATTTTTCACAATACACAATTACAATGAAACAGTGAGTACAGTAACATTTTACACTGATGCATCTTAACAGGAGCCACCAAATAGACATCTAAATTGTACCAAAGTGTCATCATCACAGTTAGCCTCTCTGAGGGCTTGTGGGCAATATTAGAAGGGTATGCAAGGTTCAGGCACACTGATACATAATATTATTTATTTACAATTAAAAAGCAAAAAGCAAAAAAAACCGGCCTTTTGTGGTTAACATTTTTCTAAACATGACAAATACATTTTTCCTTTATTGTGTGGTTTGCAACTTAGCAGCAGACCCTGTGTGCGAGCCTGGTTACCGATACAAAAAAAAAGTAAAGAATATATATATATTTATATATATATATACGCGCATATATATATATATATATAAAAACAGAAGTCTAATTACAGCAACATTTGTTACTCTGTGATAAAATCTGCAATTTACAAAAACGAAATGACTGGTTTTTGCCTGCCATTAAGGCATTTCAAATTAACACCATGGAACTGATGTCTGTAATAAAGCGCTTCCTCATGTGATCCAGTCACATGACAATGTACATTTCCAAACTCCTCATTCTCTAAAAAAAAAAAGAAAGAAAAAAAAAAAAAGAGGTTTTAGTAGGATATCCTTTTCCATCATTTAACTCTGAACTCCTGAAATGCACAAAAACTGTGAAACTAAACACATGTAATTAGTATTGCCAACCCTAGCCCACTGCTCCAAATCATGAGATTTTTAAAAAATAATAAAATTGAGAGGGGGAAAGGAATAGTTTGTGTCTCTTCTTGTTTCTGAACCTTTAGGGTGCACTTGGGTCATGTGCTCAGGCTTTTCTCTACAACACTGAGTGCTAAAAACTTGCTTTTTATTCAAATGAAAGGTGAGATTCTCATGTAATCACTTGCCTCTGGGGGGCTGGGACTTTAAGAAAAACACCATGTATCATGGGACTTGTGATAAAGTCATTAAAATTGGTAATTTTACTGCGTAAGATTTATTCTGGAAGTGTTGGTGGAGACTCCATTGTTAAGGCAGAGTTGAGCTGTTCACTTAAGACAGAATTTTTATTATATATAAGGTTTTCATTTCCTTTAGAGGTTGAAAAGTAAATTCTATTTAAAAGCAAGTAAATAGTTTACATTTGATTCCTAGGTAACTTTAAAATAATATAATCTTTAATGTACCTTCTAAAAATATTTTATTTCCAATAAAAGTATCTGCAAATCAGGAAGCCAGATACACTTGTACTTATACATAAGAGCAGAAGTTTACTCAACTTTAGATGGATCTACTCCAAAATGAATCCCTTGCTTACCTTTTATGAAAACATTTTGAATCCTAATTATATACTTCATAATAACTTGTTTTACTTTAATAGTACCAAGAGGTAAAGAATATTCTCTGAAAATCTCAGACAAGAAGCAGTCTATTTCATTGATTAATTATCTACATTATGATTATAGTATGAGGGTCAACGACAAGTGTCTTGTTAGGAAGAACAGAGCTACAATTAACCAAAAAACCCCCTCCCTTCTCAATAAAAGCTGCTGTCTGTAGGGATGCAGACCTCCAGTCTTAGAAACCTATAATTTGCTTCCTCCCTCCCTATTAAGATGTCTATGTAAGTATAATTCAAGGGTTACAAGATATTTACCTTCTTTGTGCAGGAAACATACCAGATGCAGATGCCTGAGCAGCCACCTGCTGAGTGGCAACAAGGGCAGCAGAGGTCAACCCTGAAGGAAAGAAGAAACAGAAGACTGTGGATATACTTTTGGATTTTATGGTGTTCAGAGAGATAAGTATAGTCGTCAGTTCAAAAACCATAAATAGCAGCCAATCACTTTTTGCAGGATGCATACATCAAATATTTCAGGTAAGAGAGGTAAGACAATTTGCCTGGTCTGACCAATTTGCCTTAATATAATGCACTGAATTCTCCTTAATAGGCATTTTACAAGAAAATATGGCATTCTACCTTATTGTATTTCTTTCCAAGCACTGCACTGCATGGTGCTAAACGGTTTGTATGAATTCCTGAATAGGAAGCTCAGTTGAAATAATGGGTACCAGGAAACAACAAGAATCAAAAGTCACAGTGAATTACAGAAACGACATGCTAGCTGCTTGGAATACAATACTTCCGTAGTAACTTATCATTTTAAATTTCTCCCACTGAATGAGCATAATGCATCCCATAAGGCGTATGGAATCACTGAATCTAATTTAGAAATATTCAAGACTTTTGCATAGGAAAATGACTCTAAGGCACTGAGAGAACACAATGAATTAATGTCATCTTAGCTACAAACTGTAATAGTGTGTACTTCACTGCGGGGAGGAAATCTTAATTCTGCTAGAACAGTGTCAGAAAAGGAAGAAAAACTGGGGTAAATCAAGGGAGACTGAATGATCTTTCATGCATCTCTTATTGTGCTTCTTTTTCCTTGACTGCAACAATACGTGCTGAATTCACCTAAATAAAAACAGATCATGTGCTATTGAGAAGCTGTAGCTGTGAAAATCTCAAGGTTGACTGCAGGGTCTCTCTTGTACATAAAATTTGTTCAAAATTAAAAGCTTTTCTCTTTGCCATGCTCTCTCCATTGTTTACACAAGACTAATTGTTTAAAAAGGTTTATTTTTTTACCTCCTTTGGGTCTTTCTAATCAGTTAGTGTCAGTTTTTATTATGGTTGAAAATACTCATGTGAATGATATCCTAGCTGACAAGTAAAATTTTAATAATTTACTGGCAATCAGTGGTTGAGTTCTAAAACAGTATTACTCAAGCATGAATCTGTAGCTATAGTGTCATTTGGTGTTACCAGCTTAGTCCTTGCTGAGTGTTTTCAAACTTTCTCCCCAGATGTACACTATTTTTTCTGGTTTCCGTAAAACATGGGTTTCTATTAAAATAGCTTCACATCATACTTGCAACATCAATTAAATGACTTTAAAAGACACATCGATCCTACAGTCAGAAGCCACAGCTCACCTTGAAATGGGTCATATTGCCCGGGTATAAGTGGGTAGCCCATTCCAACGTGTGTGTGGTGATGTGTATGAAGGTGCCGCTGGCTAAAGGGGGAGTGACGATCTCGCTCCCTCTCTGCTTCCCGCTCACGCTCAGCTGTAGATTTTTCCACGGGCTGACAATAAAAAGGTAAAAGAAAATTTATGTAATATTTTTTAAATTGAGAATATCACAACCAGTACACTCACTCTGGGTATCTAGCAATGGACATTTAAACACGAACTGTGAGATCTGATTCTCCAGTACACTGGAGCAGATTTGCTTTGCTCCCCAGAATACAAAGCTGCCCTAAAGCTGGTGTAGCCATACCCTCAGGATAAAGGGATCCTCAGGCATCACACAGCAGCCACAAAGCACCTCTTCTCCCACCAATTCTGCAGGAGGAGGTGGCCTATAGGCTCCCTTATGCCCGATTGATTCCTGGCTGCTCTAACAGCCTATTTGAGCTGGTGGCAGCTGGTGTAAATCAGTCCTTGGACTTCTTTCATTTGCACTGGGGATTGAACCAACTCTCAGGATCAGGAGAGCTATTTCAAAACTATCTTTCATCAATTACAACTTTTACTGACTTATCTGAAGGCAAAATAACACTGTTTACTCTGACATGGAAATCTCCAAAACAGGATTTTAGTAATTTACTATTCAGAAGATAAAAACTCCGCAGCAAATATATTGAAGAGATATTACCAAATCCCATAGTTCAACTTTTTAATCTCATTATCTGTTTTCAAACAGGATCTTCTTGGTAAACTTTAATAAAGCGTACCATGTACCAAGAGCTATCTATAAATCTGGATTTCCATATAAATCTGCTACTTATATTAGGAAGTATATTAGCAAGAACCCTATTCTACTTGTCACTTCCAGTATATGCCAGGGAAGCACCCTGATTTTAAATTACTTTTGATTTAGATGCGGATATTAAAAATATCTTGAATTCACAGCTTGACTATACACGTGTTTGGATGATGTTCTCTGCCCTTTCCCTCCCCAACCCCAAATGTATTGCTGTTCAATAACAACAGATGAAGCCTTACAGCAGGGGACTTGCTGCGGTACTGGTTGGCATGCTGCTGGAGCAAATCCAGTGCTTTAGATTCAGTGGTTGATTTTGCGTTGATGCTAGGGCTGGTATTGACTTTCTCCGCCTCTTCTCTCCCTGACATCTTCCCATAAACAGGATAATGAAATCCTGGCGAGAGATAGGCCCCTGCAGATAAACAATAAATGCCACATCAAGTTACTGTTTTTACATTTGGTTATACATTGGGGTGGAGAGATTCCTATACAGGGGATTACATCAAAAATGGATCACGTGACTATAAAATTGTATCTTTGTTCTTCGATTTTTTCAGCTAATTCACCCTGATGAATGGAGGTTATAAAGAGGGTTGAGCTTACAGACATTTCAGACATTTATGGGTCCTCTTAAGTGAAAGGAATAGTAACTATAATGGTTCTGACAGTAAGTGCTTAGAATATTTTTATAGGCAATAAACTATCTGTCAGTCTAACAGCAACAGCAGCCTGTCAGGGGTTGTGGAAACTGTAACTGGGAACTCTGACAGTTCATAAAAGGAACATCTTGTATTAAATCAGTTTAATCTGCAGAACTTTCCCTAGCATAAGAACAAGCAAAACAAATGTCATCCGTGAAGCTGCTAACAGCCAATATTAAAATGTAGGTTTTACTCCACTGTTAGTGTGTAAATCTTTACTAGTGTACAATGCCAGTTACAGAACACATACCAGGATAGCTGTGCATTAGAACAGGAGAGACTGCACGGTATGCAGGATGGTTGGGATCATACATCTGTGGGTAAGGATAAGCGTGCAAGTACTGTATATATGACTGATGCTGACTCATTGGTGAGGAAACGGCCACTCTAGCACCCCGAGAGTCCTTCCAATTTACAGGAGTCTTTCGATCATCGTTTTTGATCTTGCTCTCCTCCAATGACTGGGAATCAGAACGCTTGACCTCTTTCGGCTCCTCTTTAATGCTTGTTAATGAGACAGGGAGGTTGGGTATGGAACCTTCCTTATTAGGTGTTTTTCTAGGGCTGTCTTCTTTCAGTTTTTTCTCCCGATCAAGTTCTTCTGATTTTTGCTGATCAAGGTATTTGGGCTGGTAGACATAATGATGCCATGTTCTTGAATCTGCGTCCTAATATGAGGGAGAAATACATTTGGTTCTAAATGCACACTGTGAAACAAGATAGTTATTGATATTTCTCATACTTCTGTAGAGGTCTTTTTTTTTATAGAAGTGTTAACAAGGCACCCAGATTATGTATACTGTAGGACAGACATGCTTCTTATAGGTTCATTATACTTTTAAGCTCAAACTCCAGCCAATATTACAATGTAATAGCAATACACTTCTATCATAATCTGATTGAATTATTTCATTTTATATCCTTTCCATGCCTTTGACTAGTTTAATCATGAATTACATACATATTAAGTGTTAACATTATGTGATCATACTATATATGTATTTCGATTAATGGCCATAGAGAGATTTTCCCATCTGTGAAATACAACATTGCTAATGCCACGTCAAAGGACTTAGATAACCTGGAATGATGAACCTGAAAAATGGATCTTGCTGGAAAGGTGCTTATATTGGCCTTGATCCTGCCAACATTTGTACACGTGAGTAACTCTACGGATTACAGTCCCATTCAATTAAGTGGGACTGTTCACATGTGCAAAGTTATAAAATCACTGTTCACGAGATTGAGGTCAGAGTTTGAGAAATGTGTGTAGAATATGTCTAACTATTATAAAACAGTTTATAAACATGCTACAGAGTGGGTACGTGGTTTCTTTACAGGATTACATAAAACAGCACTATCTTTACTGAATAACAAAAGAACATATTTTTTATGAGATGTACAAGGGCTAATTACTATTATTTTACTTTAATGGTCAATGTTCACAGCATAAGAAATACTAATAGGTAAACTGGATTAGCGTTGGTTCAGATACTCATCATAGTCCATGGAAATCTTCTCCTATCCAAACTTGAACCATCCCACTTTCCTTCTAGTTCTATGACCCTCAGCCTTACCTTGAAAGATGGCTTATGAAGATGAAATCTAGGAGTCAATCTAGTGCCGAATGCCAGAGCATGAGGATATTCAGTGTGGGAGCACTGGATCACAGCGAAGAAACAGTAAAATGTCTTGGCAGTGGTGTGTATTGGAAGGCTGTCTAAAATGTGGGAAGGCCAGGAGGAGCCAGAGTGGTAAAACCATCATTGGCTTCAGTGGGGCCAGGATTTTACCCATTGTGTGGGCCTGCAGAGGTCAGGAGCTTACTGACGACAGATAGGGAACGATGTCCCCGATTTTGAAAAGGTCACGTCGGATTAGGATAAAGAGTTGAGCATCAAAGAACCTGCTTGCCCTTCTTTAGTAAATGCCAGCTGTCATTAAAAAACAAAACAAAACCAAAAAAAACCCCAAGCCATTTTTAAAATCTACTTTGCACTTCATTCATAGTGAAGAGCGCTTATTTCTTGAAATTTCACTCTGCTGCACTAAGCAGAATGACTTAAATTTACATTTAAGAGTTTTAATTCTACTTGTTTCTATATGGAAACCATGAATTCTGTTTAATTAAGATTAAAAAATTTTTAACTAATTTCTTAAACCTGGATTCTGTCACCTCTACTCATGCTCGGTTTTCTCTCTCTCAGAAGCCCCACTGAAAGCAATAGATCTATTCAAGGAATAAGGTACTACTCAACGTCAGAAAGGGTGCCAGAGTTTGGCCATTTAGGTAAGACAGAAAAATAAAATAAAATCGTGTCAGTAAAACCTTAAGAATAATTCAAGATTATCCATGTTCAAGTTCCAGTGGCCTCACCTGTTTAAATCTTGTGGTAGGATCTACTCCTGTTTGTTTCATTGAATCCATAACAGATTTCATTTCCACAGCCTCCTTTATAAGCTGATGGTTTTCCATTTGTTTGGCTTTGAAGCTATCAGACTGAAGCTGCTGCTGGTGATTGGAAAGAATCTGTGATTTGCTTGTCTCTTCAGCTTTGCTGGGGACTGATGACCCCATTTTAGTGTTATTTTTGCTTGTCTCTGGAACTGAAGGAGCCTTTGAGATAGTAGCAGAGGGGATATTTTTCTGCTTGTTGTCATCCTTTCCTAGTTCCTTCAGTGGAGGTTCACTCTTCCTTTCACAGTCTCTCCCAGTTTGTGCCATTTTCTGCTCTGCCAGTCTCTGGTCCTCATAATATCTTTCATACTGCTGCCTATAGGCAGGGTTAGAGGCCATTAAGGACTTTTGGTCCATGTAAAGCCCATAGGCATACTGTCCATAATAAAGTGACTGGGCAAGTGCAGGATGTCTCTGAGTTATTACTGACTGATGCTGAGGCTGTAAATTAGTGGAATTGGTATCATTTTTCTTGGAATCTGATGGTTCTGTCTTGTCTTTCTTTTCAGCCTCTTCCTCAGCCTCCTTTTTGATCTTCAGTCCCTGTGAGGTGCTGCTGTTCCCAGCTGCAGGGGTGCTGACCTGTCCAGAGTGCATGTAACTTGGAGAATAATAAGGATCGTAGCCATGGTAATAGGGAGAATGGGACTCTTTTACTTGTGATGATTGTGCTGTGATTGAAGAATGTCCTTTTACAACACTTTCCTTATTAGAAATAATATCTGAAGGAGAGCTGGCCTTTGACCTCATGCCCTCTGACCTGCTGTCAGAACCACCATCGTCCGCAGCATCAGAAATATCAGAGTAAGCCGGGCTGTTGGTTTTAGCAGCTGCACTATCTGCACCATTTTGTGTCAACACATGCAGTGGCGCCAGAGAAGATTGTCCATTCACCAAAGTGCTGCATTCCATTCTGGAGGCACTCCCTATAGAAGGGCTGGGTGCATTGTCTGTGAAAGTGTAAACCTTATCCGCTTCAGCTTTAATACTTGCCATCCTGCTCTCTTGAGACTCTGACAGTCCATTAGCTAACACTTCATTCTTGTTGAGATGGTCCTTTAAAAAATGTCCAGATAAATCTTTCCCAGACCCTTTTGAATCCTCTAGCTTTCCCAGCTTAGAATCCATTTTAGGACTTCCAGTCTCTTTGCTTTCTTTGTCCTTCAGCTTTCTCTTCTCCTTTTTCTTTTTGTCTTTGAGTGATGTGAGAGCGGGGTTTACAGTGCTTGGCTCTCCCATAATTGTGGGCTTTGGTTGAATAGGTTTTAACGGAGGGCTCTTTGGTGTAGCCTGAACAACAGTAGTTGTGAGTGAGGGCAATCCGGGTATTGTCCCTGTAGTGGTGGTTGTAAAGGCTGTAGTGGGTATAGCTATTAATTGGGGAGGAGTAGGAGCTGGAGCTGGGGCAATGGGCCTAGCTGTTTTAAGTTTTGACAGATTTTTATCCACTTTGCAGGTATTGGCTTTTTTGCCCCTGTCTTTTTCTCCCAAATTTTTCTTGTCTACTAATCCTTCAGCTTCCAGTTTGGGCATTTCAGAGGCCAAACTGCCATCTGCTACTGAGCAATTGTCCAGTGTGGCTGCCATATTAGAAATTACAGGAAGGGTGCTCAATTCACTGTTTGGGCCCTTCTTTTTACCAGAATTTTTGCCAGTTTTAGAACTGATGATTGAAGTTGGGCCATTATTGGTCAACTCTCTTTTCCCCTTGGGTGTCCCAGGGGTATTAAGAGGGCAAGGAGATGTTGGTGCTTTTAGCTGATCAAAACTTGATATACTTGTGCTTGGCTCACTGCATTCAAGTGCCACATTACTTAATGCTTCCTCACAGTCTGAAATTTTATCTTCGCTGTCAGGCTCAAACTCCAGTTTGTTTTCTGGATCTAAATGTGCATGAGCCTGGTGGTAACGCAGTCCATTAATGTGCTTGTACTTTTTGTTGCAATTGGGGTGAGGGCAATCAATCAATACTGGAGAAGAGCAGCCTTGGTCCAAAAACGTAGTCTCAAGTTTCCCCTGTGGGGTGGTTGGAGTGCTTCTAGAATTGGTGCGAATGCGCTTTCCAGATTTATTGTCCTCTGAACTGGAGTTCAAGTCTAGCTCCATTGGAGGCTTATTTTTCCTCTTATTCGTGGATGAGGGGCTAGCTTTGACATCCTCCACTGCACAATTTGGGGGTGTCCTGCGTCCACTTGAATTAAGGCTGCCCCGCCTCCCCTTCCCATTGGCACCACCCCTGTTCTTGTTCTGCAGTCCTCTTGACTCTGTAAAGCTAACATCATTTCCAGGTGCAGCTGCAGCAGACCTTGCTCGCTTTCCTCTCCCCCGACCTCCTCGCATTTCCAGGTCACTTGTTGGCGATTCACAAAACCTAAATTAAGAAGAACAGATGTCAGAACAGAGACTAAAACATCACCACCAGACACCATCAGCTGTTTCAACCATGAACTGATATTTCAAATATCAGAACGACACAGCTTTACGTAACAGAATCTGCAATGCTGTTAGAGGAAGGGTGCTCTCTTTCAAATATTAATGTCATGAAAGAAAAAACATTTGCTTCAGGAATATTACTGACAAAGAGAAAAAAAGTATTTCTTGTATCCAAGAAAATATTTTAAAATAAACTCAATTTCAAAGATATTTTTTCAGTAACACAACAATAGAAAATACAAATTGCCAGGTGAACGTCTGCATTTTGCAGTGTGAAAGAGAGAATTACTCATTCTTCTTCTGAATGGTGTCAGTTATATACAGTTGTTCTTTATTAATCTCTATTTGGTTTCTTGCCAAAGATTTGGGAGTACGGGGGTGGGGGGGGAAGAGTGGAGAAAAAACAGTCCCAGAATGACTGCCTACCTGGGAGGGGCCCAATCATGCTTTGTACAATCCAGCAGGGTCCCGACATAAGTCTTGTTCCGCCATGTAACATTTACCACTAGGACACCTGTAGGAGGAAGAGAAACAAAATATTATCACAGATACAACTTTTTTTAAAAAACGAACAGAGCCCCATTCTTATTTGCTTTCAAAAGCTGTGGTCTACACTCTTCCTCTTTTCTGGTTTCAGGGACCTCAAGTTAAAACCCACAGGAAAGAGTGTGTGTGTGTGTGCGCGCGTGTGTGAGATCAAGATACAGCTGACAGAAGGAAATGGTTTTTGCCATGTCCTGCTGTAAAACGGCAACATTCACCTCTTAATTTTGCTATTACTGCACATAATTGCTTTCATTTGGCAGGCAGCCAGCATAAACTGAGCACCAGTTACCAGTGCTTAAATCAGTAGGTGACTCAGAAGAATGTGCTTTGTTTTCAACAATACTATAGTGGTGATATTGTTGATTTGAAATTACAAATATCCAAATCACCACACACACAAGTTTTGTTATATAGGGATATCTACAAACCCTCTATATTATTTGCATTCTCTCTGTCATTGTGAGCCTTCCTTTAACCTGGCCTCCAACCTAAATTGAGGCATTTAGGAAGACAAATAATAATAATAAATAATAATAATAAACCAATGTGCTGTTTCAATGTTAATGTCTTTATCATTTAAAGCTTTGCTTTAAAATACTTATGTTAAAATTTAAATAAATCTGCACAATAAATGTGGGCTTAAAATTTTGTTTTATCTGAAAAATCAATGTATTATTAAGTATGTACGTTAGGGGCTTCCTTTAAAAAAAATTAAATGGAGGGTTTCATTCAAACTCATTCAGCTTTCTCTCAAACACTTTTTCACAGACAGAGACAATTTATAATCATGTTTGTGGACTAGTCAACATAATTACCCCTTTAATTCATTAGATACTGTAGATAAACATAAGGTAATATTCTGAATCAGTTATCATTTCTCTTTAGAATGCATGTTGAAAAGATTAATTTCACCTAGGCAGAAGAAGAGGCATGGTGCAAAATGTTAGCAGATTCACAGAAATTCATTCTAAAGCACTAAATATTTAACTAAAACGACACACGCGAATCTCATGGTTTGTATTTCTCTACACTCTCCTTGTTCTAGCTAGCTTTAGCTTTCCTACAATGGAAATAATAATGGCACTGTGCCAAATACGTTTCTAGCCTGTCTGCTTGCTTTGCGTTACCAGTGTGATTTCTAATTTTACACTAAAACTATCCCACTCTGCAGCACCAATGTAAAGTAAACATGTAACCTCCAGCTTATTTCCTTAGGGACCTTTTAACAGCAGGAAAGTATTTGAAGTGCTGTTAGCTAAAGTACTAGGGAAGAAGGGATTTCCTTGAAAATTCTCAATAGCAGATTTGAAAATTGTTCCCCATATGGTTTTAAGTTGCTATTATTATAAGTTGACAGTAGAATACCATATATTGTGGTAAGATGGTCTAAAGGACAAAAAATAAATCACTCTTCAACCAAGGCTAAAAACAGGCTCCCAGGATATAAAAGATCAGGCTAAAATTCCTATTTAGACAATCAGTATATTAAATTTATTTTTTATCATCTATGCTTTGATATTAACAAAATGGAATAGCTGGGGACATTTATTCTGACCCCTTTAAAATAAAAAACAAACACCTGACAAAGCTATGGGGGGGAGGGAGTGAAGGTTTTTCCCATCATTTGCTCTCTAGGGCATCGTGTGTGGTGTCAGAGACCTTTCCAGCTGCTTAAAATTCTTCAGCATGTCAGCTATATTTACAACACTGGAATATATTTGTATTGCCAGAAGGTTACTGCATTTTAGCTTTAGATGCAATAGGCTGAATCACTGTGTTTCAAAGTCTCTGATGTAGCACAAATGTATAATTAAAATTGCTTGAAAGGAAACATGAAAGAAACAACAAACCGTCCATTCTTAGAGTAATAAAATTAAAAACGAGAAAAGTCTGCACAGACACTTAACATTTGTCTGCAGTGAAAGGCTTTTGTTATTGCATTCCCCTAAGGGTTTCACGTTTCCAGCAAAAGCAGGCTTTGGATTGGCCAACTCCTACTGCGAGCATTACTATCTGATTGGCTGGGCTGAGCACTGCAGCACAGACCACAAAAAGCAAGTGCCTCGGATAAGTAAGCTTCAAAGGGAAAAAATGATGCAACACCACAGAACAGAGCAGTAAGTGAGAGGGTGACTGACTGAGTGAGAGAGACTGTATATGCAGAAACTGTTTTATCAGGCAGGAATAATCCGAACAATGAGAGAGGCTTGCCTAATGCTTCTTGACTCTGTAAATCAAACAGTGGTTTGTTTGCACTAACTAGGCTTGTCAATGTGACGAAAGGTTACTGTCTGCTAAACTGCGTTGTGTTTATACACTGAGACTCATGTCATTGAACTGTTTAAGATAGCATTCAAACCTATTCAAAAGTGTAAGAACTGAATTTGCTCACAGGAAAACAGGATTAAGAAAAGGATTACTTAAAAAATAAGTTATTAATCATTAATCATCTGTGGCACTGTTTAAGGCAGGGTAAGATTTTATAAATAACGGCCTAAATGAAACTGATGCCTCAAAATAGTAAACCATCAGAGGCTCAACTTAAATGTATACCCCAAATTAAAAAACACAGTAAAAGAACTAAAAAAAGAGCCACTGTGGCTTAACAACAATGTAAAAGAAGCAGTGAGAGATAAAAGGCATCTTTTAAAAAGTGGAAATCAAATCCTAGTCAGGTAAATAGAAAGGAGCATAAACACTACCAAATTAAATGTAAAAATGTAATAAGAAAAGCCCAGAAGGAGTTTGAAGAACAGCTAGCCAAAAACTCAAAAGGTAATAACAAAATGTTTTTAAAGTACACCAGAAGCAGGAAGCCTGCTAAACAACCAGTGGGGCCCTTGGATGATCGAGATACAAAAGGAGCACTTAAAGACGATAAAGTCATCGCAGAGAAACTAAATGAATTCTTTGCTTCAGTCTTCACGGCTGAGGATGTTAGGGAGATTCCCAAACCTGAGCCATTTTTTGTAGGTGACAAATCTTAGGAATTATCATCACTAGAGGTGGTTTTGGAATTAATTGAGAAACTTAACAGTAACAAGTCACCGGGATCAGATGGCATTCACCCAAGAGTTCTGAAAGAACTCAAATGTGAAATTGCGGAACTATTAACTATGGTTTGTAACCTGTCCTTTAAATCAGCTACTGTACCCAATGACTGGAAGATAGCTAATGTAACGCCAATATTTCAGAAGGGCTCTAGTCTAGAGGTGATCCTGGCAATTACAAACCAGTAAGTCTAAACATCAGTACCAGTCAAATTAGTTGAGACAATAGCAAAGAATAAAATTGTCAGACACATAGAAGAACATAAATTGTTGCGCAAAAATCAACATGGTTTCTGCAAAGGGAGATCATGTCTTACTAATCTATTAGAGTTCTTTGAGGGGGTCAACCAACATGTGGACAAGGGGGATCCAGTGGACATAGTGTACTTAGATTTTCAGAAAGCCTTTGACAAGGTCCCTCACCAAAGGCTCTTACGTAAATTAAGTTGTCATGGGATAAGAGGGAAGATCCTTTCATGGATTGAGAACTGGTTAAAAGACAGGGAACAAAGGGTAGGAATAAATGGTAAATTTTCAGAATGGAGAGGGGTAACTAGTGGTGTTCCTCAAGGGTCAGTCCTAAGACCAATCCTATCCAACTTATTCATAAATGATCTGGAGAAAGGGGTAAACAGTGAGGTGGCAAAGTTTGCAGATGATACTAAACTGCTCAAGATAGTTAAGACCAATGCAGACTGTGAAGAACTTCAAAAAGATCTCACAAAACTAAGTGATTGGGCAACAAAATGGCAAATGAAATTTAATGTGGATAAATGTAAAGTAATGCACATCGGAAAAAAATAACGCCAACCAAACATATAATATGATGGGGGCTAATTTAGCTACAACTAAACAGGAGAAGGATCTTGGAGTCATCGTGGATAGTTCTCTGAAGACATCCATGCAGTGTGCAGCAACAGTCAAAAAAGCAAACGGGATGTTAGGATTCATTAAAAAAGGGACAGAGAATAAGACGGAGAATATCTTATTGCCCTTATATAAATCCATGGTACGCCCACATCTTGAATACTGCGTACAGATGTGGTCCCCTCTTCTCAAAAAAGATATACTGGAATTAGAAAAGGTTCAGAAAAGGGCAGCGAAAATTATTAGGGGTTTGGGACGGGTCCCATATGAGGGGAGATTAAAGAGGCTAGGACTTTTCAGCTTGGAAAAGAGGAGACTAAGTGGGGATATGACAGAAGTATATAAAATCATAAGTGGTGTGGAGAAAGTAAATAAGGAAAAGTTATTTACTTGTTCCCATAATATAAGAACTAGGGGCCACCAAATGAAATTAATGGGTAGCAGGTTTAAAACAAATAAAAGGAAGTTCTTCACTCAGTGCACAGTGGAACTCCTTGCCTGAGGAGGTTGTGAAGGCTAGGACTATAACAGGGTTTAAAAGAGAACTGTATAAATTCATGGAGGTTAAGTCCATTAATGGCTATCAGCCAGGATGGGTAAGGAATGGTGTCCCTAGCCTCCTTTTGTCAGAGGTGAAGATAGATGGCAGGAGAGAGATCACTAGATCATTACCTGTTAGGTTCACTCCCTCTGGGGTACCTGGCATTGGCCACTGTCGGTCGACAGGATACTGTGCTGGATGGACCTTTGGTCTGACCCAGTATGGGTATTCTTATGTTATGCTCTATTCCAATATGTTATCATTTATAGAAGCTTTAGCTGAGTGGTCAATAAAACCAGAGCAATATTATACTGTGATTGATAAAAACAAATAAATGAAGGAAGTTTCATCTTCAAGGAGGAGGGGAGAGAGTAGTTATACTCTTGAGAAATCTCATCCATCTACAATGTTCCTCTGCATGAGAGCTTTACAGTTGGAGACAGATATTCCTATATACAAATATCTATTTAGAACTGTGTGTCTGTATTATGTCCATATGTCTTGCATATAAATTCCTGTGTGGATTGCTCTCATATAGGGAAGTGTACATTCAGACCACATATGCCACTAGAGCCAAATGAGAATGGCAAGTTTTGGCTTTGGGAAAATAAACAGTATAGCATTTTACTCAAGTGCTGAAATCATTTAATGTCTCCCCCCCCCCCCCCCACACTCTCCTGCTGGTAATAGCTCACCTTAAGTGATCACTCTGGTTATAGTGTGTATGGTAACACCCATTGTTTCATGTTCTCTATGTATATAAATCTCCCCACCGTATTTTCCACTGCATGCATCCGATGAAATGAGCTGTAGCTCACAAAAGCTTATGCTCAAATAAATTTGTTAGTCTCTAAGGTGCCACAAGTACTCCTTTTCTTTTTATTTAATGTTTTGCGATCCCTGGACCTACTCAAGTGAATGGGCAAAAACTTAAAAGAAGGAAGAAAGTGCCAGTGAAGATATATGATGACAATTAATGATTGGTCACTGGAAATTTGGTTTCTGCAAACTAGAAGCTCCAAACTAAATGTCAACTCTACATTTCTGAACCATGGAGATACATTAAAATTATTTCAGTGGTAATGTTAATACTTTCATCTCATTTTATTCTAACGACCATAACCCTGAGAGTGGAAATCATAGATCTTCCCCATCTTTAAATTCTATTATGCTATCTAGCCCATCTCTCTCTGCTACTACAGAATTGTTCCCTAATGTAGATTTTCAGTATGTTGTCCAGTCTTGTTCTAAATGTACAAAGCAACTGAGCTTCTACGTCTTCTCTTGGGAGATTATGCCAAAGCATTAGAATGCTCTCTGTATTTTCCTAATATTCTGTCTACATTTAACCTTAGTTAAATTAATTTTGTTACTTCTTGTTAAAACCATATGTATCATCCTCAATGATTCGTCTCCCTCTTTGGTGTTTATATACTTGTATTCCATTATATTTCCCTGTACTTAATAATGTTAAATGTATGTAGTTTTTATATTGTGTATATAGAGAGTATATACATGTTACATTTTAAAAAAAGAAAAAGCACAGAGACAGGCATCAGAAGTAGGCACAAGCACAGAATAACTGAAATCAATAAGAAATTCAATAATTCTTAGAAGACATTCACATGACCTTCCAGTATAAGAAAGTCAATACTGTATATTTAAAAAAATAATGTGTCAAGCAAATAGGAGTAAGTTCTTTCCTTATAAATCAGTTCTACTAATATCCTACTCATTTTTGTTGGTCCTTTCTATGGCATCAATCCTTAACTTTAAGCATGTGTATAGTCCCATTTCAATGGGATTGCTCACATGTTTAAGTTAATGATGTACTTAAATTTTTTGCTGGAATTGGGTCTAAACTTCCTTCTAAATTTTCCAATATCTTTTTGGTAACAACATGCCCAGAATGAAACAGAATGATCTAGGTCACCTCAGAGACATCTGTAGAAAGGACGCCTTCACTCTCTACTCTTTAAGAAAAGTTATGGAAGAGGATGAATTCTCATTCCTTCATGTACAATATACAGAATCTCTTTAGCCACTGGCAAGTTCTCTAAGAACGTGCTGTGAAGGAAGCACTTTTAATCAACTAAAATTATAACAGACATGCTTTGAGAGAACAGAAGCAACACGGGATTTTAGGAATGCCTCATAAAGAGACACAACTGGAAGGCCCACTGCAGCAGAGCTCTGGAAGATGAAAATGGAGGTGATCAAAATACTGGATAGCTGGAAAAAAATGACTTGTTGAATCTAGTTAAGATGTACTATTATAATTGGTTCCTTTAGTCCAAATCTTTCTCCTGGCACATAACTCAAGTAACAAAGCTACATAACTGGGAATTCGCTGGGGATTGAGGGGGAAGGGATCTTCTTGCCAGGTTTCAGAAGCATTACACAGCCAGTAGCTTCTAATCTTGCTGCATCTGAATCCACATGGAGTGGACCTGCAGATTCACTGGCCCTTCCCTGACCTCACCCACAAAACTCCCCCATATGCTGAGGTGCTGAGAGCACATGTGCTTTAGTGGTTACAGACTCTTGTGTGGTTCTTCACATCCTGACAGATGCTTCTTCCTGTTTAGAAGAAACTCAGTTGACAGAGATGAAAAAAACGTCTGTGTACACATCTCATGAGTCATAGCACTACTACAAATTATGCCACTCTGTCTTCACTAGCTTTCCATCCACAATTCCCAGACAGGACAAACCATTTCTCTGATAATACACAGCAAAAGAATTCACAGACTCTTAGAGGTGTGGCACAATATCTCACCTTAGGTGTGTGGCCAAGGTATAGGAAACAGCTGTAAAAAATAATTACTTCCCTTTCCATAACTGTTGTTCTTTGAGATGTGTTGCACATGTCCATTTCACTATAGGTGTGTGCATGCCTCGTGCACAGTTGTCAGAGATTTATACCCCAGCAGTACCTGTCGGGACACCATGAGTGCTCTCTGGTGCCTTGCACCATTGCAAGCAGATATAAAGGGCTCTGCTGCCCCTGAACCCACTCAGTTCCTTCCTACCAGAAAGACTCCGATAGAGAGGGGAAGGAGGACAGGTTGTGGAATGGACACATGCAACACATCTTTAAGAACCACAGTTACATAAAGGTAGGTAACTATTTTTAGTTCTTCAAGTGATAGCACTTGTCCATTCCACTGTAGATGACTCACAAGCAGTTCAAATTGGAGACGGGCGAGAAGTCTATTTGAACAGGGATTACAGCACCTTGTGTCCAAATCTGGCATCCTCTCTAGATTAATGTGAGATGTCATAGTGAAAGGGAAATGTATGTACTGATGACCAGGTTGGCACCCAACAAATGTCCAGTATGGGTACACAAGCCAGAAAGGCTATGGAAGTTGCCTGTGACCTGGATGAATGAGCCACCACTTTGGCTAATATTGCACCTCAGGGTAATCAGTAGCTCAAATGCATATAGCTGGAAATCCAGGAAGAGATCATCTGGGTGGATACTGCATGGCCCTTTACTCTGTCTGAAACAGCAATGAAGAGCTGAGACAAAGACTTAAAAGGCCTAGACCGATCCAAGTAAAAAAACCAAGGCTCTTCTAGCATCTGGAGTATGGAACTTTTCTTTTCCTTTATTTAAATGAAGCTTTGGAAAGAAAATCAGTAAATCAACGGCTTGATTAATGTGAAAATCAGAAACCATTTAATTTTGGGTGAGGTCGAAGGAAAACGGTGCCCCAAAAGAAAATTCTATAGGGAGGCTCCCGTACTCTCCTAACTGAGGTAATAGCTACCCAGAAAGCCACCTTCACAGACAGGTGCAACAGAGAACAAGTCATTAGAGGCTCAAAGGGGGAACCCATCCACTTTCCTAGAACTAAATTTAAACTCCACTGTGGAGGGTATTATCTGAGCAAACATTTTAGAAATCTGAGGGACACTGGGGTTTGAAAAAAGTTATCAGTTATGCATGGGAGGATAGAAGCTTGAGTTAGTTCCATCAGAGTCCATTTGGTGGCTAAGTGCTAACCCTTGTTTCCAAAACAAAAAACAGTCCAAGATATAGCAAACTAGTGCCTGAGCTGAGGGGATGTCTCTTAAAAAGGAACAAATGGATAATCTCTTCCATTTAGCAAGATAAATAGACCCAGTTGAAAGCTTCCTACTATTTAGAAGAATTTTCTGCATCCCCTTAGAGAAAAACTCATTCTGAGGTTGTCAGCCATGAAGCTTCCACAGTGTCAGGAGGAGGTCCTGAAGATTGAAATGAAGGAGACAGCTGTGGAGGTTTGACGGATAGGGCTAGTAGAATTGAAAACGAATGCTGATGGGGCCATGCTGGGACTATTAGAATAAGGTAAGCAGACTATTTCTTGACTTTGGATATAACTTTGGGAAAGAGTGGAACTGGAGGGAAAGCATCCAGCAGACCTTCTGACCAGGGTAGGACGAAAGCATCTGTCAGTGAACCTGGGCTGTGATCCCCTTGCGAACAAAAAAGATAACATTTTTTGTTTGCTATTGTTGCAAACTGGTCCACTTGGGAAGTTCCTCACCACTGGAAAATGGATGTAAACACATCTGGATAAAGAGACCACTTGTGGTGACCTGTGAATGACCTGATTAGGTGGTCTATTGAAGTGTTTTGAACTCCCAGAAGGTAAACAGCTCTCAGGTTGATGGGACTGGTGATGCATAAATTCCAGAGGAAGACCACCTCTTGGCATAACTTTATCAAAGATGTCCCCCTTGTTTGTTTACACTGATCATGGCTGCTATGTTGCCTATGAGTACCAACAAATTTTTCCCCTTTATATGCGGAAGGAACTCCACACAGGTTAAACAGATGGCCCAAAGCTCCCTTGATATTCATATGGACACAGATACTGAGGCGACCAAAGGCCATGAGTCTGAAGGGGATTGAAGGGACCCCCCCAACCTAGATCTAATGCATCTGTGACTAGAGTGAGTGACTGTTCTTGAGAGTAAAAGGTATCTTCCTCACAAAAATGTGCAAGTTCTAACCACCAGTCCCGGGAGGATAAAACTTGTGCAGGTACTTGAACCACCATGTCCATATGATGATGGGCCACTGAGTACACCAAGGCCAGCCAACCATGTTGTTCTCTGGGTTGTAGCCTGGCATGCTACACAACACAAGTGCATGCCGCCATCATGTGTCCTAGAATTTTGAGACAATTCCAAACTAAAGTGAGAGGGTGCACTTTTAGATCTACAGCAGTGACGCGCATTGTTTGGAACCTCTGTTCTAGCCGCAAAGCCCCGGCCTTTGTAGAGTCCAGAGCTGCCCTAATAAATTCTGTTCTTTGAAAGGCATGAGGATAGATTTCTTTGTATTGATTAGGAGCTCCAGAGAGAGTGTCAAAGTGGACTGAATAGTGGTTAGGGTTGAAGAGTACCTGAGACCTGGTGCAGCCTCTTAGCCAATCATCCAAGTAGGGGAACACATGGACACCCAACTTTTGCAGGAATGCCACTACTACAGCCATGCGTTTTGTGACTAAGCTAGGGGCTGCTGACAGGCCGAAAGGCAATACTGCAGATTGGTTGTGGGATCTGTTGACCATGAATCTGAGAAACTTTCTGTCAATCTCCATGTGAAAAGAAGCATCCCTTTAAGCTAAGAGCAACGTACTAGTCCCCAGGATTGAAGGTAGGGATAATAGACACTAGAGTAATCCTACAGCCTTTTGTTTTCCTTGTTTAGCTGCCTTAGATCTAAAATAGGCCTCAGAGCGCTGCGGCATGAAGGACTGAAACCATTGGGACTGCTGTAGGAGGAACAGCTTTCTTTTTGTTGTCGGTGTATAGATCTCCAGAGACTTAAGGGGCTCCCTTGAATCCTTAAGACTATGAAGCCTCTCATTTGTCTTATTGGAAAAGAGCAAGGGACCTTCAAATGGGAGGGCTTGGATGGTTTGTTGCTCCTCTGGGGGAAGACCTGATGACTGCAGCCAAGATGAACATCACATAAAGATGGCGAAAGCCATTGCTTGAGCCACAGAGTCCGTTGCATCCCAGCTCACTTGCCATGATATTTTGGCAATTAATTTCCCCGACTCCCCCATAGCACTGAACTCCTGCTTTGCCTCATCAGGGAGCTTGTCTTTGAACTTCACGATACTATCCCACAGGCTGAAATCGTAGAGACCTAGCGGAGCCTCTGGGTTCACAATCCTCAACTATAAAATTCCTCTGGAATAAAACTTTCTGCTTTATCAAATGGGTCCACCTTGTTTGTTTACACAGACCATTGCTGCTATGTTGTCTATGAATACCGACAAATTTTGCCCCTTGATACGTGGAAGGAACTCCACCCAAGCTAAAAAGATGGTCCAATGCTCCCTTGATATTTATATGGAGACACAGATCCTGAGGAAACCAAGGTCTAGCTTTGTTTGTTTCTTTTCTTTTCAGGGTAGAGGCCTGGTATCTCTGTCTCTCTTTATGTTAGCAGCAGCAACTACCAGGGAGCCTGGATGTGGGTGGTTATAGAAGTGCTCAAATCCCTTTTCCATCCTTTTAGCAGTGGGAGGCAGGGAAGATGGGGTTTGCCATAAAACCTTGATAGGTTCCAGCTTAGCTTCATTAATAGGGACAGCTATCCTAGACCAGTGTTTCTCAAACTTTTGTATTGGTGACCCCTTTCACACAGCAAACCAATGAATGCGACCCCCCCTTATAAATTAAAAATACTTTTTTTTTTTATTTAACACTATTATAAATGCTGGAGGCAAAGCGGGGTTCGGGGGTGGAGGCTGACAGCTCGCAACCCCCCATTTAATAACCTTGTGACCCCTTGAGAGGTCATGAGCCCCAGTTTGAGAACCCCTGCCCTAGACAGTCCTGCAAAGGCTAAAATATCCATGGGCCTGTGTGACCTTTGCTGCACCTCTTCTGGGTGGAAATACAGAGCTGCAGCCACCTCCTCAACAAGTCTTGATGAGCTCTGAAATCATCAGGAGAGGGAAAAACAGACTCAGTCACTACCACCTCATCAGGCCATGGAGAAGCAGCAGCAGCAGCTAAGGGTTGTTGAGGAGGTCCCTACTCCAGTTCCTCCACAGGAGAGTCCCAAGCACACTGTCCGACACCAGTCCTGGGGGGAAAGAAGATGGTTACCTTGCTGCAGATGGTCCCTGTGTCTAGCCAGTATTGAAGGGTGGAAAGGGAGCGGAGAGGCTCTAGAATGTGGAGGGAAGCCCAAAAGAGCCACTGATACAGAGGCAGGACCCAGCTTTGTGCAGGCCATTGGCTCATACAGTGCTGAAGCTGTGGCTGGTACCACAATGGGAAGGCATCCACCTCAGAGTCTGATAAGGATTCCACTTTCTCAGACCACAGTGGAGCTGACCCCATCAGTACCAGGGAGACCAGCTCCAAGTCTGAAGATGGGGGTACCAACAAGATCATTGCTGGCTTCCCTCTAAATGGAACCCCACGTAGAGAAGCCACAACTGTAGAAGCCACTGGTACCAAACAGTGCTCTGGGGCTGGAGCTGGGACTCCAGAAGCATACGCTTCCAATCCCAGTAACGGGTGAGATTCCTGAACAGCAGGGGAAGCTGGCACTGACAGGTTATGCAACTCTCTGGCTACCACAAAAGTCAGAATTGTAGACGGCACTGAAAAGGGCTCCTGAGTCTGCAGTACCGAAAGATATGCCAGTCTTTTAGGGATTGATCTCCTTGGACAATTATGGTCCTCCAGATTCAGCAATCCCTCCTGTCTTATGAACTGTGTCAGGAGGTGACTCTTCTTTGAGCGTACCTTTGAGTCCTTGCCTCCATTCGGTCCCTTCACTGTAGAATTTGAAGGCCGCGGTACAGAGTCTTTGGTGTCTTTTCTTAGGTACCGGCAACAAGGATCTGCCTCTGGACTCAGAAAAGGGGGAGCACTCCTAACTGAGTCAGATGTGCTCAGTACCCGTTCTGAGCAGGAAGGTTCTGACGGCAGGCGAAGTGCAGACTTCAGTAACAAGTACTTGAGTCTGGCAACCCTGTCCTTTTTCTATTGGGGTTTGAAGCCCCTACAGATGTGACATTTGTCACTCACATGCACCTCTCACAGACACTCAAGGCAGCTCGGGTGTGGGTCGCTCACTGACAAATTTATTACATGGCTGACAGGCCTTGAAGTCAGGAGAATGAGGCATTAGTCTGGTATAGAGCCCGGGAACCCCACTCTAGAAAATTACTATTCCAAACTTATTCTTATCTCTAAATATGTACAAACACACTACACTAGACTAAAAACTAACTCTACAGGTACCATATACACTATTAGAGAGAAGATTTACAGACACAAAGATCAGCACTCCAACAATCATCACTGGCAGTAGGAAGGAACTGAGCTGGGTCAGGGCTGCATGGCCCCTCATACCTGCGTGCAGTGGCGCAAAGCGCCAGAGGGCACTCATACCGCCCCATCAGGTACTGCTTATGGGAAAATGTCTGACAAATGTGCAGAAGGCAGGTGCGCACACCTTCAGCGGAATGGACACGTGCAATCACTCAAAGAAGAAGGATTATTTTTTCTGTTCATTATACTACCACTCTTCAGTCCATTTCTTTAGCATTATTTCAACAGGAGGCACAACTGGAAAATATTTTGAGGAAATCAGGGATATGATGCTATCTGCACATTGGTATTCCTTCCACAAGGCAGGACAAAACTGCTCAAAATAACCAAGGGAAAATTAATGTTCTATTCAAGGAGGGAGAAAAACTAAGGAATTTATAATGCAATTTTATCACAAAATATTTAGATTATAAGTTTCTCTCTTCAGGGAACTTGTCCTTTAAAAGTAGGTAGTTATAAAGTGCCTAGCACATTTTTGATGCAGTCGTATCAAAATAATAATAAATATGATTAGGTTAAATAAAAATAACTCTTCCAAACTAGTGTAGTGCACTACTAATTCCATGTTGGTTTAAGTATTAGGATTTGAGCGCAATTTATAAATTATGTATATAATAGCAAACAACATATCCCAAAAATAGGAGCATATATTCCCTTTACAATTTGGATATATCATTCTATATTCAAGTTAACAAAGGCATTCACAATTAGGATACTTCTGTAACTAGTGATATCCTGCACACCAAGCTGTGTCAAGCACCCAGAAATCAAAACAGCCAAGTGTAAGGAACAATCTTTTTCAATATTTCAGAAGTTGACACTCCTGCTGCTGTAGATTTCCTTTTTTATTGCAAAGTGGACACAAGTAACCAGTTCTCTAAGAAAGAAAGTAAATGTATTACACCTTTGGATTCTCAAAAACAATCCAATAGAACGAGACAGGATCATGTTACCTAAGACGGTCAATATTTTTTTGCGCCAACATCCATTGACCAGTTAGTCAATAGCTCAGTCAAGGTCTTACAAATAGGCCTTAATGTAAGTGTAAGAGATGCCAAAGAATAGTTAGGGGCTGTCCCAAAGACCAATGAATTCTATGTGATCCTTTCCGTTGACTTTGGGGGGCTCTGGATCAGGCCCTTAGCAGTGGCAGAAGATCCTATCTGAGAGACATTTATTCTTACTTCACATTTTGAGGACCTTTCATTGCTCTTCAGTTTCACAGCCACATTGTAGGAAGTGATAATTATGGCAAAAATGAAGCTAAACCAATTGCGAAAACAGAATATACACAAATATCCCCCAGGACACAACAGGGTGTTCCCAACAACATTTTGGGATAGTATTACTCAATTTAGTGCATATGAAGGGTAGAAACTGTAAGCATGTACTGGAGTTTTGTTATTGGATGAAAGAATGACATGAAAAGTGAAAATTTAAAATACAGTCCTCAGCAAGTTTAATGAAGAAGTATTTTGTATGTTTTCGTGATGTTTTCATGAACCCACTTTTCTTTTCCTTCCTTCTTTTCACTCACTGGATACCAAATAGAAGGCCTGAAATTCACTGGCTACTGAATATAAATCTAGATAATAAGGTATGTAACACAATTTTGGTGGGGGAAAAGTCTATATTATTTCAGCAGTGATTTAAAAACAAAATCAGTAAAAGTAAATAACATAGCAGTGCTATATATGCTAAGCATTACAATACATATAACTCTAAATTCTTTCTTAGTGTTCACTACACTGTATACAACTTAGGAGACCGGTTGTGACATTAGTAAAAGAGAGAAAGCATAAATACTGTCTACACTGTTCACCACAAGGATCTCAGCTGGGCACTGGGGATCGCCAAGGTAAGGGTGGCAGTAGGGAGGGAGTAATTCTTCTCCCCCAGACTTTAGATTAGGAATAGGGCCACCTCAAGCCTAATGCTCTGAGTAGCTTCAGAAACCCTTGTAGTCACCCCAACAGCCCTGCAACTGAAAGAACTAGACAATACACGTAAGATTACAATAATACATTATTTGCTTTCATAGTTCTGTTACTAAATCATAATAATAAACTTAAGCCAAGATTTTTTGATGCCAGTGCTCAAAAGTTTGAAAATGAGATCACTAATTTAGGTTCAGCGTTAACAATTTAGGAGCCTAACTTTAGACCCCAATTTTTGAAAAACATGACTTTATAAAATATGTACTTTCAAAGCACTACACAAGTAGCCACTAAATGAATTATAATAGGAGAGCAATTAAATGCTCACATGAGATGTAGATCACAGCAACTACCAGAGAAATGCTAGTTTACTTAGATCAACTCTAACCTATCTTCCTAAATAACTCAAGGGCTGGATTATAGGGCCAAATTCTCTACTGGTGTGAATGGGTGCAGCACTGATGCCAATAGTGCTGTTTCTATTTACTTCCATTTATTTGGCCAGTAAAATGAAGTCAGCAGGTTTACACAAATATTGTCTGAATATCTTCCAGATGATCTTCTAAAGGTGAGAACCATTTTTTTCAATCAAATGCCTAAACATGGATGACAGTCAAGCCTAATTGCCTTGGCATGCTGGTGTACCATGGAGACTTTTCCACTTTCAGACAGTTTTTGCTCACTTGAAGCTGCAGAGAAAAACACCCAGACAGTAAGTACTGCACTTCTTTTTTTGTCATTGTGTCCCAAACAAAGTCAAATTGGAGAGACTTTTATACCAAAGCTTTTCTGATTTAGCAGCTCTTGAACATCGAGAGACCAGTCGCAGGACTTCAAAACGGCATATCACCACATTCGTCACTTGATGCACACACACAAGCACACAAAATCAATTCTGAATATCTTCACTATCGGTAAATTGGTAAATTTGTACACAAATCAAATTCAAATTGGTATTTGGCCCCTCTCTGCTGAATATACATAACACAGATTGGGACACCTAAGACAGCCCAAACTATGGGAAACTGTCAGCCATGAAATAAATTGCTGCCCAAGGATTAAGCTAGCTTTATTCTACACTTGTGACCGTCAACTAAGTTCTGCTCATACCTATTTGACATCATTATGTCCACAGTAACTAAAGTATTTCAAGTGTCAAAATGTATGGGAAGGAGAGGAGAAGGAAAAGCCACAATTTAGGAGACTAAGACTCATATATGGTCTGAACTTTTTATTGTCACTCATTTAGGAGGACCAGTATAACTCCTGTGTTAAAAATTTTATACAACAGCACCATCCATCATATAATCCTCCACCTATCCATCCATCCACATACAACAAAAACAAAAACCCATACAAAATTTCATATTTTTCTTTCAATGCAAATTATACAGTATTTTTTCCTGTTCCATGACTTCCAAGTATTTTTTCAATAGCCTAAAACCCACATGAAATTCTTATAAATCTACACTGAAGAGTGAATTTGTGTTATAGTGATCCAGAAACTCTGTATTTTTCACTAGTTTTATCACGTAATACACGTAACACCACCTAAGAATCTCACCATCTACAGCAGGTATATATGTTGCAGAACCCAAGATCAACAAGTCTGGAACTGTAATGATTGTCAGGTGACCAGAAAATGCAAGATGGGTTTGTTTGTCCCCCCCTCCAGAGAGCCCTACTGCTGGGCCGAATGTTTGAAGAGTTGCTTTACCCACATCCTGTAATCAAACCATCTGGAACACAGATCTGTGATTAGTCATCCTGAACATTAGGCTTTATCTGAACAAATAATGGACAGCAATGGAGCAGAGGAGATAGGGTAGCATTAACAAAGAGAACCGTAATGAAACACTTCATGCCTTAGGGTGCTGCTGCTACAGTCACAAACCTTTGAAACACATCACTCTAGTGTTAATGTACTACTTTATGAAAGCACAGTGATCTTAAAGATTAAAGGTCTGAAGGAGGACTAAACATTTCTGGTTTAGATAGTGTTGCTCTGTCGAAGGCTAGCATAGGTTGGCCTTACTCTATCCACATTAATTTATAGCCTCATCAACAAGGTACCAGACTCCATTCATTTTCATGTGATTTCCAGTAGGTTTTGAATAATGTCAGTTTACATTTGCGAGGTGCTTAATCCAAATACTGTGCCTTTTTTATTTCTCCCTTAACTAAGACGTCATCACCACAAGTTACTTAAAACAACAAGCACCTTGACTTGAAATGATTTGTTATTCATTTGGCTAGTTGCAACATTTACGTAACAAAGAATATGTCTTGTAGCTATTGTTTCTGGGCATCAAGACGACAACCTTTTTATGCCATGTAAAAAAACTCACAAAAACCTAAAGATTTCTCCCAAAGCACACAGAACAAGCACTGAAAACCATAACTGAAGAAAGCCCGTTTCCCCATGGGCCCGCATGCTTTAATTCACAAAAGAACACACAACCACTTCCATCACTGTCACATCCCCTGCAGCCTTTGTTCTGAAGCCTGATGAGCTGTATTGATTTGGGAAAATCGTTGAGCTTCCTGGAAAACTAGACTCTAGCTTATTCACCACCATCTATTTCTTTCTCATGAAGACAGTTGGTCAATATTCAGTTGACTGGTCAGCCAAAAGAAGCTCTTGCTGCTTTTCTTTTTCTTGCCTCCCTAGTAACATTATCCTTTCCCAGCTCTAGAATAAAATACAACAGCATGTTAGGAAGGCTTGTTGCTAAGGGTGATATGAAATGGTAATGTCTGTGTGCACAAAGCAACCACCTAAATGCTAATGTTAGTGAAGTTTTAGAAGCTAGTACAGTGTAAAAGCCAAGCCCTAGTATATCTTATCGACTTTTCTGTATTATATTTTCACTGTAGGTTTCCGTTAAATAATTTTAAAAATACGCCTTCGTTAAAGTATAAGTGAACTCTATTATTCTATTTCCACCATCTACATATGAGTAGATAACTGATAATGCAGAAGTTCCTAATTAATGAAGGGCAAAATCCTGCACTCTTTTCCTGGGCAGCAAAAGACTTACTGAAGAGTGAGTTATCCGCACTGCAGATTTGGCCCAAAATGACTGGTAGACTTACTGCAAATTGAATAACTACACAAAAATATAAGCCACTTGGAAGAGTGGTTTCCAAAACTATGAACCATAGCCACCAACACAGATAGTTCTTTCTTCTGTCAAACTGACCTGAAAATGCTTAGATCTTCCCAGAATTAGGAAAGGTTTTGATCAATTGCTGCTACACTCTTGCATTTGTTTACAAACATTAGACCACCCTTTGCATCCTTTACAGGAAAAAGTGCAATTAACATTACTGTAAACTAACTACTCTTATCTGACCTCCAGAGTACAACTTGAGTTTTATTAATCTCTATCTTTTCCTTGGTCACAGCAACTGACCCATTTCACTGTTCTTCGAACGTTTGAAAACAAAGCTACAGACCTAAGGTTTCGGTGCCAACTGAAAGATAGTTAGTTGAAAAATCTTTTAATATCCACATATTCTGAACAAAATCAAATCTGTTTCATAAAAAAAAAATCAATTATTTTTTCTCCAGCAGTACTTTTTGTTCTTTAACTGCAATAATCACAATTTGTGATTCATATTCTCTAACATTAAAGTCATATGGTAACAATTTTGATATAGAAAAGGAAACGCTCTTTTGTAATCTCCCAAATTTACCACTCGTTTCTCAAGGAGAGTTATTTTGGTCAACGGCTTTCCACACTATGTTATTGCTTTGTGGAACACATGGCCAGTCTTCTGCATTATACTGCAGAGGAAAGAAAAAAAAATCCACTGTCTTTGCTTATACTCCCAGCACCACATGTCACTTGAGATAAGCAACAGAATGCAAGGCCTTTCAACTCATCTGTCACACTCACTTCCTGCAGTCTATATTAATTACAGGATCTCTTCAGCTAGTTACTCCTCCCTCAAACTCTTTCACCTTAAAAACCAAGTAAACAGAAAAGTAAAACAAGATTAGAGTAAAAGAGCCATAGTGTTTAAATCAAAATAGTGTAAGACAAAAGAGGAAAATCAAAACCATTCTTCCCCACATGGTCAGGCACTCAGGAGTCCTTTAACGATTATCTGCCTCCTTCCTATTCTCTCTCAGATGTCAGATCACGTAAGCGCTGTTTAGAGCAGTAAACTGTTGAGAAACAGCTGAAGAAATAGGGAAGCTCATTATTTTAAAACAAAAATTGCTAAAAGAGCTCATAGTACTAAATAAACAAACAAATAGCTAGCCAGCATTAACACACATCAGCAGAACTTTGTTTCCTGGCTCTAAGTTATACCTTTGTAGGAAAAACGCACTGGGAGAGTAAATGCAAAAAAGCACCAAACAACAAGTGTCTTCAGTGATTAGTCCCCCATTGCTATCTATGGTGATAAAATGTTGCCACGTGTGAACACTGGCACAATTATTTGTCAGAAGTGTGGAACAATTAATGAAACATAAGCCAGCAGGGGACAGGAGTGAAGGAAGTGGAGTCTGGGGGAAGAGAGGAGTAAGGATACAAACAAAACCCCCACAAAAAACGAATCTGTGGACTGCAGATATCAAAATGCAATGGGGACAGAAAGACAGTTCAGCTCAACCTCAAAAAGCTGCTGCTGATCCATGTATCTCGTTGGGACCAAAAAGCAGAGCCTGATATAAATTATGATGCTTTATTTAAAGTCAAAACGTTTATTTGCTTTTGTGTCAGCTTTGGAGCCTTTTCATCTCTAGATACCAGGCCCAAGAGAGAACACATTCCTATAGCTCTGTTTGCAGCCAGCTGTGGCTTCACTAAATCATAAAGCCTCCTAACAAGCCATACTTTACAAAGGCCAACAGCAGTTACTAGACATGATCACTTCTCTATTATTTCACTCACTGGAATTTAAAACAGCAGCTGAAAATACTGAAAGCCACTGAACTGCATTCTACCAGCGTGTGTGTCTGCATTAAGTTTCACATATCGTTTAAAGGCTTCATTGTCCTCAGTCTGGGGAAAGGGTAAGTAATGAGGGAAACACCTGAACCAGATGCTCTCAAGACAAATGGGGATAGAGTTTGCATGGGATTTCTTTTACATGAGTCTCTAAGGAGTTCCTATTACAGTTAATAAAAGACCAGTTCCCCATTTTTATTTGTCATGAGGCTTTGGCCCACATCTTACATGTCTGTGGCGGGTGAAATCTTTCAAGCTCTTCAGGCAATAACATCACATAATGAAATGTCACAGTAAAATAACCAAAGCTAGGAAATGATGAACTCTAGCTAAGAATGGTCAACAATAAAATGTACACTAGAGTAACCTTAATAATTTCCAGTTACAATGATTCCAGTGTTACGATTTACAGTGTTAGCCGCTTAACACTGTGAATCATTGTAACTGGAAATTATTAAGGTTACTCATCTTCCAGTTTGCTGTTTTACTCCCCAACCCCACTCCCCCACACCGTCTTCATATTGATTAATTCAGATTAGTACAAGACAAACATCTCTCACCAAGAACCTACTAAGCTTGACCTGTTCTATCTCCTAAACTATCTAGAAAAAGGAGAGTGGGAGGCTCGTGAATTTGAGGACATCCCTCACTTAAATTTCTTTACAACCACCAGCTCGGTTGAAGCATCCGATGAAGTGAGCTGTAGCTCACGAAAGCTTATGCTCAAATAAAGTTGTTAGTCTTTAAGGTGCCACAAGTACTCCTTTTCTTTTTGTGAATACAGACTAACACGGCTGCTACTCTGAAACCTGTCAAAATAATCTTCCCTCTGACAAACCAGTTTTTCTAGAAAATAATAGTGGTTTTCTTGCCACCTTCCCCTGCTGTCCACATTCCAAAATTCTTATCTTTTAGCAGGGGAAAAGAAGCCCAACACAGTTACAAGTATTTCAATAACATGCTTAGAGACCAGCTCTTTTCTGTAAACAAGCCTAATGAAGTGTGACTAACAGTGTTCTCCTTGAGCAGAGGAAAGACAAAAAGGGCCTTTGTTAGCATTTACTGAAGCAAAGTAGGCATTTTGCTGGGGCAGAACAAAAGTTAGCTAGTTATTGACTGACCAACCTCAGTAGGTATCATAGTCCAGTTCAACTTTTTTCTTTAAATTACCCCGCAAGTGGGTGAAACTGGTAGACTCTCTGACGACCAACTGGTTAACCAATATTGATGGAATGCAGTGGGAAACTACCAGAAAACCAGTTTCCCCTTAGTGATCAGTACACTTTGAGGTAGATATCTCTTCTTTTGACTGTGATTGCATGGACAGTTTTCCTAACACTCTCCTTTGTGCAGTGTGTCCCAATTTCTCTGTTTATGAGTAAGAGACAAGCTAGCTTTCCTTGACCTGCTGTGATCCATACAGCTGCTACAGTTTTACCCCGCTTGTAAAGCTGATCCACCTTTGACTTTCACAGATTTAGAAACAAAACTGTGTTAGACACTGAGCACAGGACAATCATACCCACAATTTCAGCAGAATCTTATAGTTTGTGTGTTAATAGCCCTAATATAATCAGCTGAAAAACTCCACAGACCATGTTACCTGGGAAGCTTTGCACAGATGACCCCACATTTCTCTCGCTCTCTCTCCTGTGAAACTGTCACTGACACGATGACAGAAGCACGTTTCAGCATTAATGAAAACTTGCCTGGCTTCAGCAAGAGCAAGAAGAGGCTGAACTCTCAGCCATGACTTAATTCTCACCTTGGTCAGACAAACAAAGTCAAGATAAAACTTGCCTTACTTGAGAATCTATGCACAAATTTCTGTATAAATTATTGGCTGAACTTTGGCCTTATCTGAAACATTGGCCCCTCAGGCTGATAAGCTATGACCCCAGGTGGCACATCAAGTCCTCTCAGTTGAGGCAGGAACATTATTGCTTTGCACAGGGGATTGCAGCGTGAGAGCCAATCAATCAAGCTCCTTGACAGTTTTTACAGCCTCCTAACATTGGGCCTAAGTCAAACTCCACGGCTCCTATTGTTCACATTATTATCTTTTTTTCTCTACTCTGATGAAGTTAGAGCAAGTCCAAGGCTTCAATGAGAAAGAAGGCTATTATGAGCAGCTCAGGGTTTATTGACTCTGATCTGTGGAACAATGTCCCAAAAGCCTTTCCCGGAAAGTAACACATTCTTAATTGCTAATAATAGTCAGTAAAAATAATCTCTTCGATACATCCTCTCATGAAGGAAAGATAATATAAACAGTCAGACATCTCTTCTGATAAGTCTCCATTTATTACACAGCATGCACTAAGCATGCACACAAATAAAGACTATAAGCTTTCAATCAGCTACATTGACTTGCTGTAAAAATACTAAATGTTTAACAGAATACACCTAACACACCAAAAAAACCCAAAACAAACAAAAAACCCTATAGAGACTAAAAATAGAATAGGACTAAAAAAACAAATGCATGTCACATTATGCTAGGTAAACAACAGACAAAAGGATATTTTTTTCTGTTAAGACTAGTGCATTTTAAGTTCTATACTATCCTTTGCTCAAAATGATGTGAGGAAAAACAGTTTAGGAATGATTTGATGGTGTTATTATTTCCCTTTAACATTCTTCATGAAGGTCTAGATGTCTTGTTCAGATTAAACATTTTCAACTCCTATATGGAAGTAACTGAATTTGTAGTTTAAGTACATTATGCACTAATACTCATTATTTTTGAGTACCAGTCTGTCACTCTAGCTCAGGGATTCTCGAACTTTTGTACTGGTGACCCCTTTCACATACCAAGCCTGTGAGAGCGACCCCCCCCCCTATAAATTGAAAACACTTTTTAATATTTTTAACACCATTATAGATGCTGGAGGCAAAGCGGGGTTTGGGGTGGAGGCTGACAGCTCGCGATGTAATAACCTCACGACCCCCTGAGGGGTCTCGACCTCCAGTTTGAGAACCTCTGCTCTAGCTGTATGTACAAATCTTATTACCAACAGGCTGTAGTCATGATGCACCACAGTTAAAGCCTATACATGACCTCCTTTTGTGTAAGGATTTCAGTCTTCCTTTACAAAACTAATTTCTACTGCTGGGGAGGATGCATCTGTAAATGAAAAATTGGAAATATACTTTCTTTTCTTCTGATCAAATTTAGAGCTGGAACTCCAAAAATAATAATAAAAAAGGGTCGTTCTGGTACGGATGGAACTCTTGATCATAAGGACAGAAATCAGAATTGATGAATCAATTCTGCTGGATGCTGTAGAAACAGAATGGCTCATTTTTATCTTAACTGTAGCGTTAGATGATTCTGCCGTAAAATCTCCAGCCTTTAGGAAAGCATTATGTCATTTTAAATTCTAAAATAGAACTTGATAGCAGTACATGAATATTTACTTACTTTCTTAAACCTGAATACCAGTACAAAGCTGACATTTCATCCACATATGTTAGGGTACTGACTTCAAAATGTGAATGGAACCAGTAAACTACTCAGTGAGCTTTCTGCAGAGGTGCTGGTTGAGAGAACAGCAGTTTCCTTCTGCTAACTCCTCTTGATACAGCAGCTTGCCCTTTCAGCTGTCATTCAGCCCAACAGCGCTTCTCATACAAAACAAGAGGATATCACGTACTTGTTTCAAATTAAGGATTCCCCCCTTTCATCTTGCCACATTTATACCCTGAAGAATGAAAAGAATTCATATTGTATAATATATCCAATAATGTGTTTTCAGACAGTGCCAAAAACAGAATTTAATGATTATTTAGGAAAACATCCGAATAAATTGATCACAGTCAATGAAGCACCTAGACTTTTTAAAAGAAGCATAAGAGAAATCGGAATAAGGCAGGCCTTTCAAATTACTGATGTAATTATTGTAAATATAAACAGCTTTTATGTTTATACCTATTCTGTTATTCTATCCCAAAATAATAACTAAATGTCCCATGACATATCACGTTTCTTGTCCTTTAAGACTAAAGTCCATCTTCTGGCTTTTATATACATTTCAAAAGACACTGGAAATCAGCAGTTAGGTCGAGTGGAGACTAAACAGCTCTCTCATCACTAGAGGGTTGAAGAACATTGGAGGCAGAATGAAGAGGCTTGCACTGGTGTAGCCTGAACTCTATTTGTTCTGAAGATATATAGTGGATTCCAGTTTCCAGCACAGTCAATCAGACACAACATTCATTTTGATGTTTTTGTGTGTGTGTGTGTTTTTGTGTGTGTGTGTGTTTTTAAAGAGAAATAAGAGTGTAAAAAAAAAAAAAAAAAAAACCCCAATACATCGAGAAGGAAGCTTCTCTTTTCAATTTTCAGCTGCGGGATAAAGCATTCAATGTGAGTGCTGTGTTTTAATGGGTGCTCCATAAAGCAAATAACATACAAGTTAGAGGAATGAGAACATTTTTACTGGTCTTTCCAAAATAAACACCTATTTTAGTTTAACAGTACAACAGGAGACTGTTGAGGTGTATTTGTCTTTCAGCTGATGTATATGCACTAAGTACAGCCCATAACCCACCTACCCACAGTAGCTCCAGACAGTTAGCCTCACCCACAGTTCTTTGCAATTTAATGAACAGTCATATCCAACAAATCTCTTTCCAACAGCCTGACAGTAGTTATTCTCTTAGACTCTGGGCCCAAAAGAGAGATTTGTCATTGCTTAAATAAATTTTACAGATGTAATAGATAAAGGCAATAAAGAAAACAGGGCTTTTATAAAACAAATTCGACAGAGCAGAAAGCTATTCCTCTATAATGTGCATGTCTCTGTGTGCGCACACGTGTGCTTGTGTGTACCAAAGGGAAATAACAATGAAGGTTAGGAAGCATGAAATGACAGCATTCTTTGCCTTTCAGGGAACGTAAATTTTATTTGCAGAATGTAAATCTTGAAGCCATGGTTTTCAATCTGCATGTGTGATCACCATAAATTGATTTCAAGGAGATTTTAAAGTATTTAACTTATTGTTCAGAAATGCAAATCCCATCCAACACATTCATTACTGTAAAACAGAGAAAAATCTAGATGACATTTGAGGACTCTGTTTACATATTGCAGTTTTTCAGGCACACACAGGTTATCAAGCTTTCAGTTAAAATTAAGCCTGTCTATACTAAGGAACAAAATGTATATGTTCAGTCAGGTTTAAGGCAGTTTAATTCTGCTAAAGGATAATATAGTTAAATTCAACCAGCTTTAGAACACATTTTTAAAAACACTGTTTAAACATGGTTATGCCCCATCCACAATGACCAGCAGAATATTATTTAAAACTGCTTCAGCAAACATGGTAGTGAGGATGAGACCTATATCGGAAATGTGTAAATATACCTAGTCTTCAACATGTGACTTCTGAGTCTCCACAGTGACATTCTTAGCACAAACTGTAATGTAAAAAAACAAATTTTTTTTTGATACTTCAGTTTACTACTAAACCCAGAAGCTAGAAGAAGGAATTAACTTCAGAAATCCAAAACAATGTTTAACATAGTAGGGATGCCTGACAGTAAATCTCTCTGATGCTAATTGCTGCTTCTTCCGGGGGGGAGGGGATCTACTCTTGAACACAAGCGTCTTGATTTGCCTGCACTTAAAACAAAGAAAATGGGTTCATTTCTATCTCATAATTTTTACAAAGCAATACAAAACTTTGTAGTACATGCTGAGTGTTTTGTTTCGCTTCCTTGTCACATAAATTGACAAAGAGTTTTCCTCCCCGAAATTCTTTCTCCATACTAACTAAATTTTACACTAAAAAGAACCTTTGCTGAATACATAAAAAACTGAAATCAACAGTCCTCGAAGACTAAATTCTCATTTCCATTCCCCCATTCTCAAAGATTTTTAAAGTATGGTGAGGTAGTGCCTACACTTCTTCTTATACTTGGCCATAGTTCTGAATGAATTTCTGAATGAATAGTAGTTCAGTCTAATTACCTTAAAAAGACGGAAATTGTGTTTTTTAAACTGAGTAAGTTTAGGAAGATCATGGTAGCACAATCTCGTTTTCTAGACATCCTGAAAGTTCTGCCTATATATTTTCAATTTTTGAGATTCTAGGATAGGCGCATAAGAAAAAAAAAGTATTGTTATATGTTTGGGTAGGTACAAGGAATGGTAAACACTTCAGACAGATTAAGTATAGGTCTTTACTGCATGTTTTATTGTCATTTAAGTTTTCCCTGACCACCTGAGGAAAGCTGCTTTTGACAAACCATGATTTGTTCCCTCACTGCAAATCCCATGATGCATTCATTTTCTGATCTCTCTCCAAATATAAAATTGCAGCTCACTCCCTACATGATCATCTTTGTCAGAACAACTTCCACTCAGACAGCAGCTCTAATCCACTGCAGCTAATGGTTTCTGTCAGGAAGGAAGCAAGGGAGATGATACCATCATTATGCTGTACAGAATCTTCCACATATCTCATGGGTAGCTCTCCTTTCATCGAACGCAGGGTGATAGATCAAGCGCATAAGGAAACTATTTTTCTTAACAATAAAATGAGCAAACACATTTCTCCCTACTTGTCAATATATTTACACATGGTAGCTAATCACAAGAAGAGAGTTTTGCACCGCTCTCCTTCATCTTGCTCCTCCTATTATGGCTTCCAAAAAATCCTAAAGCAATATGCCTATCATGTCTACCTTGCCTTACGGAAAGCAGCCTCTGTGAGTGTTTCTGCAAAGACGACTGCTTAGGTGACTTTTCTGAAGCTACAGAATCACAGAAGAAGAAGAATTAGCCAGTAAGAAATACAGTAACTTGTTTTCTCTGTAACTTAGTTGCTCAGGAAGGACTGGTGATCCTGGGAAACTGGTATGTAGAGGCAAGAAGCCTTCAAACCAATAGGTGGTTTTCTCAGGCGTGTAGCCTTCAAGGTAGTCCAGAATGTCTCCATCCCAAATTTTATCTATATCACTGATTTTACCATTTCAAGCGCAATATTGAGCCTTTAACCAACTCTAATAATTTTGGGAATCACAAAACAGTAGGAGTCTCATTCTTGGGATACCATTCTTTAGGAGAAAAACGAGGAGTCCGGTGGCACCTTAAAAACTAACATTCTTCTCCTAAAGATTGAGGGGATAGCCATGTTAGTCTGTATCCACAAAAACAAAGAGGAGTCCAGTGGCACCTCAAAGACTAACAGATTTATTTGGGCATAAGCTTTCGAAAGCCTAACATGGCTACCCCTCTCATTCTTTAGGAGAAGAATGTGAGAAATGGCCACTTTTCCTGCAGGAGGGAATTCAGAGACCTCCACATGTCTTTTGCTTTGCACAGAAAGAGCCAGCTTGTTTGTAGCAATTTCCTGAAAAACCTGGAGTCTTTGAAAAGGAATACGATCATTCTCAGCTCTAACAAAGTCATCCCATTTGATAGATCTAGGGGCTTTGAGAGTCATAACAGAGTTTCCTGAGTTAGAGGCTGTGATTCCAAGAGGACCTGATTCAGTCAACAGTGGGCTGTGTTACTGAGGTTACTGATGGTAAAGACATTTTAGACAGAACCTTCTAAACTCCTTTGGATTTCAGACATCCATTCAATAGCTGCTATAACATGTATTGAAAATTGACCTTCCCCAAACTCAAATTTTTTTCTAACTGTACCTCCCACTCTTTCCTGTCTAGTTGATACATTAGAAGCATAGCTGAATCCAAGGGAAAGTCGGGCTGTCATTACTTGAGGATCTCTTTTCTTCAGGGCTTTTGGATAGATTAATCAATTATTCATATTGTAAAAGGAAACACTTCTAGAGGGATTTGGGGTTTCTGTACTGGCTCTGAGCAAATTTTCCCTTTCCGTTGACAGAGATTCTGAAGAGAGAAAGAAATAGAATACTTTACAGTGAGTTTGCACCTACGTTTCTTGGTGTGGCAGAGGAAGCAAATATGCACAGAGCCCACTCCTTGGCCAGCTGTGGATCAGTTTCAGGATGGGAGATTATGTGGTGTACCAACCCATAAAGTCATGTGAACAATTTAAACCTGACTAATCCAGACTATGGACATCTGTGGCCCAGGGCTGTCATACTTTAGGAGCAAAGGAATTCTTCTTGTCACTAATTCTTGGTGCTTAGATACCAAAATTCTTCATGCCTCAGAAATACTATGGATTGACAGACAGACTAATGCTGGTTTTTAAGGTACCTGGAAGGATGTTTACCTCATAATTTGCATTTGGATAGGTCTGCCAGAAATGACTACTCAGTATAGCTATATTTGCTGCTTCTTTGATCCTGATGGTGGATGTAATAAATGACTGCAGAAGGAACCAAAGGATTCCATGATGAAAGGAAGAGTTTTGCTGCACAGGGCATATTTCGTTCTTCTCTCTCTCCATGGTGCTGGAACTTGGAGAAAGTAACACTAAGAGAAAACAAGATGGTGACTGAGAATATCCCACCATGAGCTGCCTTGACATGAGACAGGAAATAACTGGGAAAGAACAAGAGGAGTGGAAAGAGCTGGAGGACATAAAAACCTCAACATATGATTGACTGCCACTTGCCTTATGATGCAGAGAGATAACACCTATTAGACTCAGTAAAACCTACTAGGTTACAACTGTGAGCCCTTGAAGGGAAACGTTTTCTCTGGTCCAATCAAGATTCATAATGCAGCCAACACCACTAAAAGAACAGGCAAACACCAATAAACACTTACTGCTGGTGCTTTCCAAAAATATCCAGTTGGAGATGTTCTCCGTTAGCTCGTCAGACTGACAATAAATTCCACTCATCCTGCCAAATGAAAACTAACAGCCATCTTCACTGAGCCTAGATTAGCATTATTTATGTGCTTTGCTCAGAATCAGCAGTTCATTTCTTGGATTTTAATATGGGCTGCCATGTTTACAGCTCTGCCTTCTTCTGCCATTTATAACATAACTCGAAAAGGTTATTTATTTTATTGAGAAGGGTAGATAACTGAGGAAGTGTCCTTCAAAATTTATGAGACAGGTACTGACTTGATGCTGGCATGAAAGATGGAGGCCCAAGCAGGGGCCAGGTGCAGCAGTCTAGTAGAAATACCAGCACTCTCTCCCTTCCCAGCACACAGGGAAAGGACAGCTGGGCTGTTCATCAGTGTGTTGCCCATAGAAAGTGGGGTCTTATTTTTCCTATCAGCTGCTGGCTAATAGAGTAGCTATTCTGACTAACAGGTATCGAGTATAATTTTCACGCTCTGACTTTTAGCAGTCTTTACAGCTAGCCTTTAAGTATTATAAGCCACACGTGTCACACTTTCTAGGAGGGTTACTGAATGTCAGGCCAACTGCAGACTAGTATTCAGCTGAACAACATGCTTGTACCTAACATAAAACAGATCACTCTATTTGGATTATGCTGAGGTTTACAGAAAAAGAGGGAAGTGATGGAAAAGCACACACTCAACATTACACCTTTTAGATTTTTTTTTTTTTTAAAGCTGGACAAAAAGCTGGCCCTCAGAAAGAAGTCACCATGGCAAATAGTGTGGGGCCAAAGTCTAGTGAACACATTTCTACATTTATTACCTTCTATCAGTATGACTACTGTAAGAATGAGAAATCCTTTGTTGTAATTTGTGGTCTCCATTAACCTATTAAGAATTTTTAGCCATATATCTTTTCCATTCTATTTTATTCACAACAGTGTCATTCTTACATGCATGCAACCTGCCTCCACCAATGTTGTTTTAAATATGACTAGTTTTAGGTGCAAAAGAAATTAAGGATTACATACTAACTTCACAGCAATTCCTTGTATGACAAAGGAAAGTGGAAAAAAACAACTTCAGTTTATCACAGGGCCTTAGTTCAGAAAATTCATCTAAATCTAAATGAACTTTATTTTTTTTATTGCAATCACATGGTAATGAATGCTTTGCAAAATAAATCTATGAAAAGCAGATTTACAACTTCACATTTTAACATGCACTTTAAATATTGTGATAATTCCTAAAAAGAAAAGGAGTACTTGTGGTACCTTAGAGACTAACCAATTTATTTGAGCATAAGCTTTCGTGAGCTACAGCTCACTTCATCGGATGCATACTGTGGAAAGTGTAGAAGATCTTTTTATACACACAAAGCATGAAAAAATACCTCCTCCCACCCCACTCTCCTGCTGGTAATAGCTTATCTAAAGTGATCACTCTCCTTACAATAAGAAAAGGAGTACTTGTGGCACCTTAGAGACTAACCAATTTATTTGAGCATAAGCTTCCGTGAGCTACAGCTCACTTCATCGGTGCCACAAGTACTCCTTTTCTTTTTGCCAATATAGACTAACTCTGAAACCTCTCCTTACAATGTGTATGATAATCAAGTTGGGCCATTTCCAGCACAAATCCAGGTTTTCTGAAACCTGTGATAATTCCTGATACTCTTCTACCACTGTACTTTCCTTCATCTTGTTTGATTACAGAAGACAAGGGTCTAAACAGATCATGGGGCAATATGATGATTGATTAATTAATTTAAGCCCTACTAGAGACAGGGAGATTTATTAGTCACCTCTCCACCAAAGGATGTTTCCTGCAGGTATGCATCTCTGGCTGAGCCGGAGTACAACTTCTGTCTTCACCATAATCACCCCATATTAGAATTGCACTTAACCATTATCCTTTTTCATGGAGTTTATCAAAGAGCTTTTCCTTTAAAGGACTGAAGGGGAAAGACTGTTGGCTTTACTGCACTGCTTAACCACAAAACCCTCTTGTGAGGTCTTCAAAAATAACAATTCAGCAAAAAGTAAGAGTGTTGCAGCCACCAAGTCAGCCCCTATAAACCCTTTTCTAAAAGGCAGCTTTCAATGAATCCGTTTTCAATGTTTTTTCAGTTATTCTTATATAGAAACTTCCCTCCCACACCCGCTTTCTCTTTGGAAATTTGGTAACCATAGTTTCTGTATCCTGCTGAGACTTGATATGTAGAGCTGTATTCTACCTGCTATTAAGCTGCTGATAGCAGTGTTTCTGTTGCAATTTATGAGAAATGTCAGTTGAAGGCAGAGAGTATTGTACATACTATATTTTCCCAGCTGGATACCTCCGTGAATGGAAAGCAAAAACATGAGTATACATGCACTGTAGATTTGAGGGGGGAAATGAAGAAAAACGCTGCAGGTTAGATCTGCTGGGTGGTCTAAACCCACCAATGAGTAAACATATGAATGGGAAGATGCAACTAAGATTATCAAGAAACAGTGGAGACACCCAACACGTTGATGCTAAATCACCTCCTCTACGTGGTTTAAACCCATAAACACCCCCCATCTTTTCACACATTCAGCTTATCTGCTTGAATTTACAACATAAATTTGTTTGCCTGGCTGACCTAAACTTCAGGGTTTTGTTTAACATTTTAGTATGAAGACAGACATTTTAATCCTAAATGCAGGCATCTGTTTCCATATGAATCACACTTTTTTTTATAAAACGAATACTGAGTTGCTAGACACAGGAAACATGATCAATTTTCTACTCCCCCTTCAAGATCAATTTTGCCTACTTTTATTTTGTAAATCTGTTTGCTAACGAAAATATTTTAACCTTTCCTGGCAAATATATATTCCCTGTAAAAGCTCTTGGTTTCTTCATCACACAAAGGAGGCAGTTGCAGGTAATAGTCCTGACAGCACAGTAAGATGGAAGCCCAATTCAACAAAGACTGGTGGAGAAATGATGAGTCAATGTCTGCTATATCTGTCTTCTGAAAATATGGGACTATAATCTTTTCCCCCACCATTGGGGATTACAGTAGAAAACACTGACAAATGATTATTATCTAAACATTGTCAATCTGAACCAGATTCAAAATTCTGTGGTCCAGGTTTTGCCTCTCCAGAGATTATTATATTAGACTAAATGTTTTAAGGCAAATGAATTGATCAAGTTCCGTGGTTTGTGCTTACCGTACAGTCCACAATATATGAAAGCATTCAGTTGTCTGAGAGAAAACTACTATAAAGTTTCACATCTGGAGTAAAGGAGAGACAGATGATTACAAAAGCAGAATCATTTACTTAAAAACACATGTTTCTCAAGGAACTTGTGTGCCTTACCAAAAAGCTGTCAACTCCTACCACAAGTAACTGGCTCCAAATTTGCAATTAGTCTTTGTCAGTTCCCAAATCACCCTCTCTATTAGAAACACAAAACTGAAATAATGAAAGTCCAAAAGCTGCTAAACTTAGTCAAACTGAGGAAAGAGCCAATTACCATTTAAATAACAATATGAAACTCTTTGAAGGAAGGGCCTTTTGATCTCAAAGATTCAAACACTGATCGGTGAGAATCTGCATGCTTTAGATTTCCAGGGGAAAAACTACAGAAAGGAACTATGACCCAAGCTGTCTGTCATATGCTAAATTCCTAGCATATTTTAGTGTTGAAACATAGGGCTCTTGGCTTGTACTTAAAGGCAGTTTCATTGTCAATACCCTAGTTATCAAATGTTTATTGCTTTTTAAACAGGTTTTGAGAGGAAGGGACATTAACAAATAGTAGGGGTGAATAAAGTTAGATTGATTAACATCCTCTTGCTCACCCCAAAGTTTCATGAGTGAGTCACTCTTGCTTTTTGTGCCAATTTTACACATTTAATGTTTTGTTTTATTTCATATTCATAAAATACGGATGGTCAAACAGAATGACAAGTTTATGGCAGAAACAATGATCCCAACCCTTTTGAAGAGGAGAATCAAACAATAAAACTGTGATGAACTGTGTCTCTGAATGCTGTCATTTTTGTATTTCTTTTCTGAAAAAAAACCATGAACAGTTGATGCCTTTGAAAACTACTCTAGCCTTTGAGAGCTTACGGAGTTTGCTGATGTCACGCCTGGTAATTGACACAATGCAAGGTCTGCATGGCACATTGCTACAATATTTGTTTTACAAGTGCACATTTCACAGGAAACCAAGGATTAATTTTCCCCAAGACTTATAGACATACACTTCCAAAAAGAGAAAAATAAAACAGTTACATATCCATACAAATCAAAAGTCATAGAATGGTGGCAGGCGGCCAACCAAACTATTTCAGGTCTGCTTTCCCATCTGCTTGGCCTGTTAACTATTGTAAAATACAAGCAAATTGCTTTTTCTCCAAACTAATTTTCAGAAGGACTCCTTAGAAAACAGATTCCATTATATAACTTTAATAAAACAGGATGCCTTATGATGATCAATAAACCTTCTAGCACTGAAAAAGGTAGGAAAACCATCTCAAAAATGAATAGCAAGAAAAACTGTTCCCTTCCTCCACCTTGGCACTGAGCCATGAAGCTACCACAGACCAGGAAACAGTTTTATCTTGATCCCTTTGCTAGCAAACAAAGTTATTATCAAGTCATAGTAAATTACTGCACCAATATACATTATTTAATTTACTGCAAGTTTTTTATTTATAGATTAAAAATAGAGTCTTGCATAGCTGTAGGCAATTTAGCACTGCACCAATATACAGTAATTAATTTACTACAGGTTCTTAATTCATAGATTAAAAAATAATTTGCCTAGAAGCATTTTCAACAGCTGCCCATAAATCAGCCCCTTCTGCCTGTAAAGTTCAACTCAAGAGTTATTGTGTCTATTGTGCATTTTAAGGTTCAAAGCAAGAATTATTATTGCATTCATTCATAGCCAAGAATGTATCCCAGCAATGAAATTTACCCTTCAAGGCTGACCCAAGCTTTACCATTGGACTGACTAAACAAATTAATTTCTCAATGATATGCTAGCTCCCTTTTCTAAAGACTATTTTTGGTGAGCATATCTAGGATTATGACCAATAGTATGTAATAGCACAAATTGTAAAAATGTAAACACTTGCTGTCTACAAACAATGCCAAATTGTGAATAATGGAGTATGAACAAACCTCCCGGGGATACAGTTGGGTTCTAAAAAAAATGTTTGAATTATAGGGTTATAAAATGAGTTTGTGGAAATAAGGATACAGAAGATGCACTGCAGACTAAAGCAAAGGTATTATTTGCAGAATGCCCCATGTGAAATATGCAAGGCATAAGTAATGTCACCAGCACAAAGTGATAGTTCTGTCACCTCTCCATACCCAGCAACTGAATTTTTCCCCACTTACTGTGTGAGGTTTTGTTATTAGACACAAGCGAAGTGTGTTTTCATAATATACCAACAAGTCAGAATAGTCCCTGTGCAACTTCTCCGTGTCCTTCAGAATGAGGACTCTGGTACAGCAAATTCAGTAAACATTCCAGCCTTTCCTTGCTACATTAATCCAATGCAACTAGACTGACGATTAAGGAGCAGGAAAACAATTACACTGTGTGCTACTGCCAAGGATGCAAAGACTCTAAATCTCCTTGAAGCCGAAAACAAATTAACAGTTTTGCCTGCATCAAGCTGTCTGTCCAAATGGAGGCTGCTTTTCACAACGACATTACTAACTGTGCTCCTCTCAGATAACGCTTTAGGGATACAAAAACATTTTCTCTAGCTTATTTCCTGTCATTTCTTGTCTAGACCAACAGAACAGTTTGTAACCCAACCACCACCTTCACCCCTGGAGCAACACCAGGCTGGGAATTCCTACCTCCTCTGAAAAAGCCCCCCACTTTGTTTCTACTAATCTAATAAGGACACTTGGTCTGGCAGAATTAAGATAAGAATGAAGAAATGGGTTAACTTAGTTTCCCCGTTTCATAAAAATACACCATCAATGGAAAAATCCAAACCTCTCAGAGTAATCAGTTGTCACCTTTTACTTTAATCTCTGTCTCAAGAAGAGACTGTCTACCTATTCTTGTGGGAAAACCTCCAGGCTGAAATCAGGATATAAACTAACTCATTTCTGTTGTTAATAGAGAAGAGTTAGCAATAAGATAACAGTCATTCAAAACATGGGTGAGACGTCATGCTGGAGCTCACTGCTTCTCGAATCAGCAGTTTGAAATATATCTCAGTTTAACAAAACAAGAGGGTGAAGGCCCTTCAGAACCTTCCTCTGCTGGGGAAAGAAAAAGTTAAAGATATCAACTGGAGCAGCTCATGCTGCTAAAACATGCAGTGCTCAGATGGAATAACAGGCCTCTGACACCCTATTTTTAAGTGAGATGTAAGGGTTTTGCTGCAGAGGTCCATAGGAAATTTGAAAATGGGCTAGTTTGTTGGAAAGTGCCCCATGCAATATGGCAGGCTCATACTGGATTGGGAAATGCAGTATGGAGATGCTTTCAGACTTGTGGTGGTGGCGTTTGTGGGGAGAACTATTTTGCTCTCTCTAGCTCTTTCCACACTGGAACGGATTAAGGAGCGGTGTTTAAACTTTGTTCCAGTTAATATGGTTTCTAACAAATCTTGGCTAGCCAGCATGGTTACAAAGAAACTGGTTAAAAAATGTATTGAAAAACCATGATGTTTATCTCCCATCTTAACTAGCTTTTTGGTACAAAAGAAGTGAAGCCCAGTTGCATAGCTGTCAACTTTCAGCAAGTTTAGCAAGGGACAGTTACCCAAATAAGCTAAATTTCTGAGGCTGTGACTGGAAAGTTCAGCGATTGGAAGGTTACACAGGCATTTTGATGTGCTTACATACATTACATTCTTAATTGTCACAACATTCCTGGGAGGCTGGGTGTATACCCTTTATACGTTAAAGAAACAGGCAAAGAGAAGTTTAAGCAAATACTTTCAAGCTTGGATGTACACAGTTAAGTATGCAGGTCTATATTTTAGCACCTAGATAAAAGTGGCCTGCATTTTAAAGGTGATGAGCACATATACCACTCACTGAACTCAATGAAAGCTTCTGGTTCTCAACATCTCAGTATTTAGATGCCTAACATCAAGGACCCATGTTTGGAAATACTGACCTATGTGATAAGTCTTTTGTTCTCAGCATCATTTAGCACACTGCCCATGGGGCCTCTTTCTCTATTGACTTGCCCCTTCTTATGCTCATATGCAGGCAGAGGAAGGTTGTAGAGGTCCCAGTGCCACCAGTGGTAGCTTGGGCACAAATGCTCCCTGCAGATGTGAACTGATATGGAGTTTTCATCAAAAAAATGCAAGGCCCAGAGCCATGATTCTTCTAGACTCTAGAGACCAGTCCTAGAAAATAATTTGTGAACTTTGATTTTTTTCATAATGACAAGCTTTCAAACCTCCCAAGGAAAAGCGTTTGGAAAACATACTCATTTAATTAAATCTGAGATTCTCCTTTATATTTCTAGGCCCTCCAAATGGAGGTTGCACAGATGCACTGAAAAGGCTAGCTCTACTTAAATGGAAGCTCCCTTTACACAAAAGCATATGAACAAGTCTGGTGTTAAAGTCAATCTCAGCAAGGGAAAGCAGGCAGTAAACCCTAATAAAACATTGTCCCATCTAAGGGCAGAAATTTTAAAGTGAATTTTTAAGCACCAGATTAATTGAAGATTTTTTTTGGAATTGTCTTTGCTTGTAACCATTGTTTTAATGTTAAGCACAAGATACGGAATCACTAGCTACTGAAAATTAGCTTCAGCTCAGTTTTATGAATGGAGATCTTTATGCTACTGACTCCCTTTTTTGTACAGCTTGACCTACTTCTGGTGAAATGAAAACAAACAAAATACATCCTACAGCTGCTTTTGAATTAGTCAAACCACTTAAATACAAAAAAACATAATGCATTGCGTTCTGTCATTATCTCTCTGACCTTCCCTGAAAAGCGACTATTTAACAAATAAGTCACACGCATTAAAAAGAATGACAGCTACAAACTGTATGGGAAAAGAGGTTTTAAAAATACTTTTTTCCCCTGTATTAAAAAATGGAAACACGAGAACAACTTCCTCATTTCTGTATTTACATTCACTTAAAAAAATCTATATGAGATTCAAAAGTCTGCATCAAGGTAAAAGTTAAAAGAAAATGCAAACAAACCCTCTGAGTTTTGATGTTAATAAAAAAAACTTTCAAAGCTGGTTAACGCTTTTTTAGAACAAAGGATTAGAAAGAATTTTGTCATACTGGAAAGAAACTGTAGATTAATCAGATTTTATGTTGTTGTTTTTTCACAAATCTAGAGGAGTTTAGGACAATAGACTTGATGAACCTTGACTGAAGTTTCCATTGCAACATTAACTCTGTGAGTGAAATTGTAGGATGCGTTGCTTGTGATAGTAGGGGGCAGGGTTCAACAGCCCTGGGGCTCACTTCCAGTGTATTTCTTTTGTTCCTAAAGTTCATGCTTCAGGGTTTCAGCCAGCCACTGGCAGGTCTCAGGAAGGGATTCCACCCTCCTACCCCTCATGTAATCTGGGAAAGTTATTTTTATCTCCTTCTGAAGCATCACGGATGGCCACGGCTGGAGATGAGACACGGGCGGGGTGTGTCGGGCTTTGAGGTGGCACCGAATATTCTCTCTCTCTCTCTCTCAGGTGGTTGGCTGTCTGGTTTCTGCTCACATGCTCAGGATCTAATTAGGTGGGATTGGGAAGGAATTTCCCCCCAGGTCAGATTGGAAGTGACTTGGGAGTTTTTGGACTTCCTCTGCAGTGTATGGGTGTAGGTCACTTCCCAGGATTGTCTGGGTATATCTCACTGAGTCATTCCTCTGATATTGCAGGGGCCTCAGGCACTGATGCACCTAGGGGTCCCTTCCACTTCTCTGTCTGTGTCACTTAATGCTCTAGTCTCCTGTGGGCTGTAATACCTTGGTCTCGTTTCAGTTGTTGGGTATAGTGTGCAGGTGCAGGGTGGTACTGGTGTCCTGCAATATACAGGAGTTGAGACTGGATGATCTAATGGTCCCTTCTGGCCTTAAACTTTATCACTGACTAATAAAACTGGACCCAGTTTTTCAGTCCAAATCAAAGCACGCCATTTCCCTTGAAATTTTCTTCAGTTGATATTCTCTCTCTCTCTCTCCCCACCCCATTCTCCTTTTTCACACTCCCTTTTTCAGAACAAAAACATAATCTGAAGGCCAAAGATTCATCATAATTTTAGAATTCTGAACTGAGATTTCCCTCATGGTTTTTGGATTTTCTTTTGGGCAGCAGCAGCCATTCCTGCCAAGTAGCAGTTACTACTAGATTCATTATTAATATGCCCTAAACTAAACCTTAAAAAAAAAATTCAGTAGCTAGCTGCTGCTAATTCTAAAATATTAGGGGTCAAATTCTGTTCACCTCACCGCATGCAAAGCAGTCGAGAGGAGAACAACAAAAGGAAAAGTTCCTATTCTCTAATGTAGAGGTTCTCAAACTGTGGTCTGTGGATCAACAATGGTCCGCGAGCTCCATTCAGGTGGTCCACGGACGCACACGAGAGAATGAAAGGCCACCCACCTAATTAGTGAAGCCGCACAGGCGTGGCTCCACTAATTAGGTTCCTGGACCCTGGAGAAGACGCACATGTAAGGTGATGTGGTGGCCTTGGGGGGAATAGAGAGTAGGTGGGAGGGGGCAGTGGGGTGAGAAGAGGGGGTAGGGGGAATTTGAGATGTGCAGGGCTGCAGTAGCCAGAGAAAGAGGTGATTTTCTCCAGCTCCAGGGCTGCGGTTGCCGGGGAGAGATGGCCCTCCTTCCCAGCCTCAGATCTGTGGATGCTGTGGTGGGGGAGAGACCCCCCCCCTCCTTCCCAGCCCCAGCTTGGGGGCTGCCGCAGCAGAAGGGAGAGGGCACATCCATCGCATTAGAAAGGTAAGACTACTGATATTAAAATATAAGCTGTGTGCTTTTATTTGTAGAACAAAAAACGCTAATTATTATTAAGGGTTTTTTATATAGTGCTGTTATCCAATGTGCTTTACAATAGTTAGCTAACGGTACAAACAACATTCGGAAAGATCATTAAGTGGTCCGCTGAGACCCTCAGCAATTTTCAAGTGGCCTGCGAAAAAAAAAGTTTGAGAACCACTGTCTGTGTGATCTACATATTAATTCATATTAGTGTAGACATACACCTCCAGCAATAAGGGGAACCAAATTTGTTTCTCCTTCCCCCATTGCATACTGTAACCCAATACCGACAGCATAACATGCATTCCTAAAGGGAACCGAGATAATTGAAACATTTGCAAAAAATAATGTACAATAGTGGTGCTAGTAGGTAATTTTTAAATAAATTATTTAATCTCTAAAACGAGCTAGATGCGTATGTTTTCATTCCTCACTTTGATGGTATTCATTAGTTTAAAAAATACCCATGCACATTAAAAATATATTCTTGCTTTGCAGTCACTCCACCCTGATGGCCTGCTATAAACAGGAGTAGAACATGCAGTGAGTACTTTATAATGAAATGGTGTCAGTCGTAAAAAAACTGCTGCTGAGTGATTTTGCTTTGGAATACTGACTGGCTTCTTGGTCTTAAAGGAACTGCTGTTTTCATACCTCATTGATGGAGCAGGCTCAGTTTCATGCTCAAATAGCTCCAAGCCAATGTTTCTAATCTCAATCATCCTCCTTCCTCTTCCTATGCACCCTCCCCACCCCCATATGTTTGTTTGAACAAGGAATAATTTTCTTTGTATGTATAAGCAGAGCAGGGAGTCTTGCACTGCAGCAGTCTTGCAAGAAGCAGGTTTTTATGTAAGTATTGTCTGCAATTTGCTAGCTTTTCACATTCTGTGCCTTGGGTTATACTCATTTAGCTGCACTTAATCTTTTCACTGAGCTGTGAAAAGTGGCATTTGCTGGTTCCCTTTAAAGAAGCTGGCCTTTACTGCCCTTGCTAAATAAGACACCTTAGATATTCTTGGTCAGCTATTTCAAATACCGTCAGTAAAAACGGTGGCTATGCTCTGCTTAGCGTTACAGCTGGTCAGTCAATATGAATCATATGAATATGAATCAGTATGGATATACAACCTGCATATTAAACAATGTCATATGGATTTCTCTCTCTAATATAAATTGGCTGAAAGAGAATGAGAATGCTAATGAGAAGCAATATTTTGAAGTTAAATTTAATGTATTTGGCAATAATGTTGCTATGCACATTTCTTAAATACTTTTCCCTTAAAGGTGACTAGTCAAGTTCACAAAAAAAAAAAAAAAAAAAAAAGCCACTGCACTTGTGTGGGGTTGGGTTTTTGGGGAGGTGTGGGAGCGAGGAGGGATTGGGTTTTTTATAGCACAAGAAGAAAGCATGAAAGGTTTTTTTCCTTTTTTAGATTCTTTTCAAACATGTACAATGCTATAGGAACTAGACAAATAGCCTTGTGATGATATTACAAGACAACAGACTGAAACCTGGGCAACCGAGAGGAGAAAGGAGTTTTAACCGGCTGCTTAAAATATATGTTGACTTTGTTTTTAACACTAATTTAATTTTAATGACTGAGTATTTTAGAAAAGGACATCTTTGTTAGAGACTCAACACCCATAATGAAATTATGAGAGGTCAAAATATACAGCTCTGGTACACACAGAATGGCTCTTCCTGCTACTTCAGGAAAAACCCAACTTGACATTTCAGCCATTTCTACAGTTATAAAATTCAAACAGAAAAAAACTAATTTAGAAAGGGTATTTTAAAGAAAAATACACCACCACACATTTCAGGCTTCCTTTATAAACAACAAAGAAGCAAAAGAAAAAAGGACACAAACACAGTTTTTAAAAAATGGAAGTCATCTTTAACAAAGAAAGAAAAAAAGACAGACAGACAGACAAACAAGGTAATTTAAGGAAAACATGCCTTTTTATAACAACTCATAAGTGGTTCAGCTTAGAAAACATTGTACTATGTTACTGAAACACCTTAAACTATGCTGTTAATTCAATTTACACCCAGGATTTGCACTAATTTTTAGTCAATAACAAATACCAGCAGTGGGGGCAATGCTAACAACTGCATTAACCAGATGTCACACCACAGAAACTAATTTTGGCTTTATAAATGGCCAGGATGGCTCTCAATTTTGGCATGCAAAGTTATATCATCACACACTAAGATGCCAATGGGCTCTACACTTAGCCGTGTTTCAAATCTCTGGCGTGGGAGCTAAATTGCGGGCCATATCAAAAGCGTGGCTAGAGTGTATGGCACCACCACTATTCTCTGCTTCCTAAAGCCCACAGGAGGTCCCAGGAAACAACATAAATTATTTTGCTTCAACTTCCAAAGACAGCTGAGCAGGTTCCGTGCAGACCCCGAATATATGGGGTGGCTTGAAGGCCACCTACATCTCATCCACCTACATCCCTGCAGTCCTGCTGCAAGTGCAGGAATTGAGTAGCTAAGTGTCATTCTTCAGCTACATCTACACCACTGCGATAAGTCCACTTACGCTACACAACTTCAGCTATGAATAACGTAGCTGGAGTCGACATACCTTAGCTCGAGTTACCATGGGGTCTACACCGTGGGGGGGTCGATGGGATAAACTCTCCCGTCTACTTACCTTACTCTTCTCCTTGGGGGTAGAGTACCGGGGTCAACTGGAGAGCGATCTGCTGTCGATTTGGCAGGTCTTCACTGGACCTGCTAAACTGACCGCCGGTAGATCGATCTCAGACTGTCGATCCCAGCTGTAGTGTAGACCTGCCCTTCATGTTTTAAAACTGTTGTACTGCAAAAAAAGCATGACCCAAAGGCTCTAATGAAGACCAAGGGTTTATGCTTTAAAGTTATAGTTTGGTCCAATTTGTTATAACATACATTTCAGATCAAAATAATTTGGAGAAGTCTTAATAAAAGCACCATTTTAATTTGGAAACCAATAGTTGTGCACTTAACTGTTAGTTGGTTTGGTCTGAAGTAATTACCTTTCTGCTTAAGACATAGCAATAAGACAACCTGGGTTTTAGACAGATGTGTTATATCCATGAAATATACAGGAACATAATTACTGGCCAGATTAGATCACAACAGTGGTCCACCTAGCCCACTATCCTGTCCCAAACAGTGGCTAGCACCAAATGCTTCAGAGTAAGGTAAAAAAAAAAAAAAATCCTGATGGAAATTCCTGTTATCGAATCATCTTTTAACATTGTGCGCATCACTGAGAAATGACTGCAGTTAAAGAGACACTGTTGACTTAATTGCCCTTCTGGTCTATTGTTCTTACACAGAATGCCTAAGATTCCTCTAACAAAGAGATCAGAGGAACCAAAACTTATTTTTCTTTATTTTTTGCATTTGATTACTTGGGCATATGACAGTACTTTCAGTACAGTGAGTTTCACTGTTCCACCACAGTCAAGTTTCCTCTGTATTTATGAGTTTTTCACATGTGAGTCTTGCACACAAAAAAGAAGAGAAAACAATTTTTTGGAAGTAGGAAAATGTGGTTGTTAAACCACAAAAATTGCTAAGGGGATTCAGTGGCAGGTAAACAACTTTTACATTATCTATATATATTTCAACGGAATAGATTTCAAATTGATTGTGTCCCTTTAAATACCCTTGCAAAACCAAAGCCATGTGGGAAGGGAATTCTCAGTCTCAGTTCTGTATAGTAACTACAGTATATTGTCAAAACCATACCTACACTCAAAAGAGTTGGATGGGAAAGTTGGAAAAGCCTTCTGTAATAGATTTGGGAATGCCTGTATGTGAATGAAGGTGTTTTGTTTTGTTTCCTTATGTGCTCTTCTGCAGAGTTATGGCAGAACTGGCTGCAGAATAAACAAGGAGATATATTTAGCCCAATTCCCTATTCGCAGACCCCATTTCATCTCTAATAAGAACCAACATAATGAAATGAAAACAAACCTCAGATTCCTAGGGTTTAAATTTGAGAACAAATCTCAATTATAAAAAGAACATGCCAACGCTGACAACAGCACTCTTTTCAAAAATACAATTCATTTCTCCATTATTTATTCTATAATGACAAAAACAAATTGTACCCAAACTCTACAAAGAGGAAGACTGTCAATCCAGGAATGTGAGAACCTGAACACCACATGTTGACAGCTTGTTCTGCACACAAAGGCAGCAAGGTGACTGATGGCTGTTTCCTGATTCATTTTCAGGCAAACAAGTAATCATCAGTATAAGTACTTCTCACAGCTAACAGCTGACTCCACTACTAGATGCAGGACCAAAAGCAGGACATAACCCAGGGAAACTGACTGTGAGAAACAAAATAATAAAAACAACCTCTAAGCAGTTTAGAAAGTTGGTAAGTGGTTTTCCCTTTTTTCTAGGCGATTTTTATTTCCTCCAAGCAGTATGAGCCAAGAAGCCCACTGCCTTTTTGCACGCTTCAGAACCATTTTAACAGAAGTTAATTAAAACATTCAAGGTTAACCTTATTTCTCAATTTAAAAATACACTCTCTTAACAGTTGTTTCCAAGAGAAAATGTCCAATATTAGATACAAATAAAACAAAGCCAAACCATACTGCTGTTTATCAGTGATTCTTAATGTTCCTAAAATTGTAGTTTATAGTATTATAGTATCAAATATCCACATCATCTGCCAAGTTTTAGGTTGACTTGCCTATAAATAATTCCTCATACCACTACTAGAAAGTAGCCCCACCAGTTCTCCTCTTTCCTTTTTCCTCCACAACAATTAAAAACATTCCATGTCCCAGCCAAACAATGAGATTATGCAGATGAAAACAGTAAATGCCTACAGTACACGTATGCAAACTGAACACCCATGGACCATTTAAGAAATACCCATAGGATAACCATCATTTGGTAAAAATTATATTGGTGAAATCACAGACACATTTAGTTACAAAGCTCCATCATAAAATGTGACAGATTTCAATTGTCTGATTCCCACATCCTAAAATTGAAACATTCAGAGGAAAAAATGGTCTTATGTATGAAATCTTCTGATCAAACTAACTGGATTGATTGACCTGGGATAAATGAAAAATAGGGTAACAACAACTCTCTTTGTATCAGCCACAATATTGCTTGAAATCCTATGTGTTTTTTTTTTTTTGCTTTGGACTGGCTACCCTAAAAACAAGACTAATAAAACCACAGCCTTCTTATGACCTAAAAAAAAGAGAACAAATGCAGTAGAATGTGCAGAATGTGACATTTTGTGTAATGATCCTAAAAGGGAACCAGTTATTTCAAATATTAGCCATCCTCAAAACATGAATCCTCAAGTATACTTCCCCCTTGTCTAGAAAAGTACGATTAGACTTAGTAAAGAATGCCAAATAAAATATCAATTCATCTCCTTTACCCACTGTAACTGTTCTCATTATAGCTTTAACCGCCACATCCTCTCTGTATTTGCATTCCCACAGCTAGCGTTTGAAAGCTCCACAGCAAGCACATTTGGTTCATAGTTCCCATATGCAGAAGGATGTAAGGTGTGCAGACATCCTACAAGCACATGCTGATCATTAAGCAACTCGTTTTACCAAATGGCTAGATTACATACAAAATTATTCAAATTTCTCATAATTTCTGACCTTTGTCCAAGTTCTTACATACTTTAGTCTGTTACAACCTCTTTCGACTGTGCCTTGAAAAAAAAAACAGTGTAGGTTTTAATTTTTTGTAATGGGCTTTGAAGCGAAGGGGAAAGAAGGAAACCCAAATTTCAACTGTGCATTATAAACAATGGACCAGATTCTGACCTCAGTTACCTTGGTGAAAACTCAGAATAACTTCATTGACTTCAATTGAGTTCCTCTAGATTTAAAGCAGTAGTGCAAAAGGTCAGGCTTTGACCTAATTAAAAGTTGAAATCATAACTAGAGAAAATAGATACCTGATAATAAACCCAATCTTTAAATTAAATAAAAGGCACATGTGTACCCTGCATTCATAAAAGGATTATGACAAATTTCAGCAAACATGGATTCATGCAAGCTATAATATAGACCTTCTGTGAAAACGTGAAGTCTGAGCAAATTTGAAAACAGCTAAATACATGTGTGCACCTGTGCTCCAAATGTCAAAACTAAACTATAAAGGAAAGTTAACCATCTGTTCTACCGGTACACTGTTTTTGAAAAGGGTAAGAGAATAACCAAACATCCAGATATAGTAATCATATATTCCATTAAGCAGGGTCTGAATTTTTTCGTTTTTTTTTCCTGGAGGGAACCATACAAATTATCTTACTCTTTCCACACAATTTAGGCTCAAGCTACACTACCACTGTTGAGTTGCTAGTATTATCATTATTCTAGCAGTATCCACAACTTTTTAGGCACTATCCATAGACATGAAGATACAGCCTCTGCCCTGAAGAGTTTACATGTAAGAGCCTGATTCTGTACCTCCCCGCACTGCATGTAGTCATTTACACCTGCAACCCTGCCACATAATATCTGTTTACCCATATTAAGATTCATAGGCATTCAAAAACTATTTTACAATTTCATTGCTTCCTCAATTGTTTTAGAAGAGTGTTTTATGCAGGATGGAGAGAGGTTAATGATATTTGGGCATTAATTTTTAATAAACAACAGGTAGAGCACTGAGAGAATGCAGATGGAATGTCATCCTTACAAGTGTGCTAGAACTTTATAAAATACCATATTTCTGGCCTCAGACCTTAAACAAGGAGGGCTTCTTAAAGTCAGTGGGGGTCAGAAGTTTAGTTTATTCAGCAAGAATAACATTATTAAGAGCTACTGCTCTTTCATGTCACCACAGTTAACACCCACACATTTCAACACTGGTTAATACAGACCCGTAATGGGAAGATTGGAGCTGCTAAGGACAGCCATCTCTGCTGCAATATTCTAAAACAGAATTTATACTGTGCTTTACAAACAATCTGCTTTATTAATCTGTTGTAGATATACAGAGAGAGAAAGATGGATGGATGAGAGCATATAAAAGCAGGTAAATCTGACTCTCTATATTGATTTTTCAGAGGACACTGTAAAGCACTTTGGTGAGGCCTTATATATCATTGCAAAGGACCAAATGCCATTGTGCTTATATCCCACGGATGTCAGGATATATTATCAACTGATGCACTTTTGTATTCTTTCATTATGTACTTTTATAAATAATCTGGTTTTCATTGCAGAGTTAAACACTACAAACTACAAACCACCTCAAAACAAACAGGAGACAATACTAACAATAGTATCTTTTAGTAGCTTTTAGACATAATTTGGGAAATACCTTATTATTACAGTTATTATTACAGCAAAACTTGCAATGGTTTGAAGTACACACACAGTATATCTATAATTAACAACAGGAAGCTCAAATTTTAATAATGAGCTTTTAGAAATCAAAATGGAAAAATCTGCATATATCGCAGCATAATCCTCTCTCTATTTATTTTATTCTAAATCACCAGCCAATCAGCATCTCATATTCCCCAAAGCTCTACAGCACTCCTATATGGCCAAGTGCCATCTAAGGATATTGGAGAAATCAGACCGGTTTAGCTAGCACTTCTGCAACCAACGGAACATTCCTTCTAAAACAAAAATGTTTTCTCCTTAAAACATGTTTCAAACAAGCAAAATGCAAATAATTCATAACATAACATAGGAATAATTTTAATACAGGTCTTTGGAATAGCTTTTATTATATAAACATGCAGTATTGATCAAGGTGCCTGGGGCCAGAATTGCTGTTTTACAGTTTTCACCTGTACTACTCATAGGAGCACTCATAATATACATACCCCTCAAGAAAGACACATAATAAAACTCTATTTTGCTAATGATTTCTTAATATTATGTTTTACTGAATACCATGATAGGAAACGATTAACTACATCACTAAATGATCATTCAGTCTTATACAAAGTCAGTTAGCACAACACTTTAACAATAATGTTTTTAAGGAAATGAACAGGCTCACTAAGTTATTTATAAAACTATGACAGACACCACAGGTGATGGGAGATTAATAGTCTTGTACCACCTCAGACAGGTAATACAGAGTGAGTCCCCTAATATACCTATCTCATATACAAGCCTAACGGGAAAAAACAAAAACAAACAAACAAACACAATTTACCTTCTTCGGTTTCATGCCACACAATCCCTTCCAAGTTCACACTGGTCCCAGGCTCACAGGGTCCAAGGCATTCCGGTTCTGTTACTACTCCAACCTCGCAAGTATTTACACCCACTGAACGAGTCCGTACCAAAAGCTGTTCAACTGGTGCAGCAATATTGGATGAAGATGAGGAAAAGTAGGAAGGTAGAATCTGAGGCGTGATACTGCTGGAAATTGGAGGTGGAGGTGCAGGCACTGTAAACAGGGGGTCAACCTGAAAACAACAGACAAACTTACTATAATGGTGCTGAAAGATGGTTGTTTTTTTTTTAAATCAGTTTGCTTAGAATTGTATCAGCTTTAGCGTACATAGGTATTTAGTATATCATAGCGTGATTTCAGTCTTGCACTCTCCATTTTTTTACATGGATCCCACATGCTGCATATGAAAAAATTATAGAAAAATCTGTCTTGCTAAACAAGACAAAACACTAAAGTTCTAAAAGAAGATTCCCTGCAGCCTTAGATTACTAGCATGAAATAAAAAAAGAATTAAAACCACTGTTTTTCTTGCCTCTGGCAGAAGACTGATTTGTGGAAGGAAATTAGTTTTGCAAAATGGGAACAGCATTTTTCTTCCTTAAGAAAAACATTTATGAAGGCATAAAGACATAGAAATGTCTTGTTTTTCTGTAGACCATACAGAAGTGATGTACATGGAACAACTCAAACACCCCTATGCCATGAAACATGATCTCTTGTCATTGAAGCTTTTAAAACACATTATTAGGCTCATCCAACTGATAACACTTCGACACAATTCTGTCTACTATCTATGCACTTGCAATGTCAGAGATTATGACTTCTTTAACAATCACAACAATCCAGCTAATTTATAGGGCTTATCAACACATAGATTTTAGAAGAATAAAATTAATTAGACAGTTACTCTATATGCTGATTTAAAAACACCACCACATTTTTGCAGTATGTTAATTATACCTGTGCAACAGGAGATTTTTCTGCACTGCGGCTTGATCCTGCAAGGTACTGAGCATTTTGGTCTAACCTAGCAAAGTCCTTAATCATGTGATGGGAATTTGTTTTAGTTTTCCACTCTGCATGCTCAGTCATATATTCACCCTTAAGCACTTCAGAAGCTCAGTACTTTACTATGGACATAATGTTCTCTTCTTCACATAAAAATGGAAATAAAAAATGAGGAAATGAGCTCCCAGTTAAACAGCTGAACCAGGCATCCTGTCAGCTTTGCGTTTATGTTAGTTAAACAATCCTCTATACAATCGTACATTAAAAGGATAAACTAATGTTCATTTGGTCCATCTGAGCCAAGACTCAACCAAGAAACACTTCACCCATCTGAATGTTAAAAGTTTCCTGCTTTCAAACCTGTAATAAAATTTCTTTAACTCTATGTTCCTTTACTGTTCTGCATCCCTGATAATAATGCCCAAGAGAGAAGATATTTAGAAGTCACATCCCTATACGTTTTGATTTATGTTAGATGTAAATGCAGCTTAAAGCAGATCAAAGTTCACATTGATGGTTACTCTTTTAAAGCCAAGTTGACAAATGTACAGAGAGGGAGGGAGATTAGAGAGCACATGCTAATATCCATATTATTTATAGCCCAGAATTTTCATTATGAGAAAATCTAATCAAATATGAAATGACGAAAAACTTTTAAAAATTGTAATCTGTTCCACTCTAACAACAAAGACTGCCAATTTCTCTTGTAAGCCTCATTCATACAATTGAAAATTTACACTCTCCAGCTATGTACCCAATTCTGAATATATGTAAGGACTGAAACTATTTCCTTAAAAATCACTTATTCTTTGTCTTAATTGTTCATAAACATATAGGAAGAAAATTATGATTGCAAGGGCACGAACAAGATGAAATGTAAAGATAACTGGCTGGATTCTCATCTCAGTTATACTGGGGTAAATCAAGTATCAGGGGTAGCCGTGTAAGTCTGTATCCACAAGAACAACAAGGAGTCCAGTGGCACCTTAAAGACTGGGGTAAGTGATGTAATTGAGATCAAATTCTTGTCCAACATACCTATCACATTAGGACTAATAACATTTCTGAGCTAAAAACATAGTGGACCAAACTTCCAAAAAGCAGAGTCTAAATTTTTACTCACAATTCTGCATGTATAAATTTTTTTGCATTGTAACTGCATTTCTCAACATGTGTTAGTTATGTATATGTAAAACGCATTTGCATGTACAAGCAGGATAGGTCTGATCTACATGCACAAAAGCAATTTGCACACACTTTTTAAAAAAATATTATATGCTATTAATTTTTAAACCGTTACTGCAAGAAACTAAATTTTGTTTCATACAAGATAACACTACACATGGAGAAGAAAAAAAAAAAAATCAAAGAATGCAAATATTACAGCAATTTGTAAGACTAAAGGCCTGATTCTCCATTTAATTACACCATGTTTACACCAGGGTGTGTCTATTGACTTCAGTGGTGTTATTATGGCATAAAAATGATGTGATACAGTACAGAATCAGAGCCTAGCATCCTTACGCTTATCTTTCTGCCATCAAACTTGCAGAGGTAGGCAATAATAAAAGCAAGAAAGCTTTGCACCATGGGCTGAAGCAGGCAGCTCAACTACCAGCTGACTCCCCAATAGCTGATCATTGCAAGATTTCCCTGAACTAATTATGAAATCAGAGAATACCTATGTATAAGCAGCATTCAAAAGACACTGATTCTGCGCTACGTAGATCCTGACAGTACCTTGCCAGCAGATAATTCCCTGGTGGAGGGGAACTACTAGCTGAGGTAGAGCCCTTGGAACTGGCTCCTGCCATGGCTACCCTTGCCATCCGAGTGTAGCTCTGCATGGTGAATCTCCACTCCTGGTATAAGATGCCTTAGGGATCATATGCCATTGACATAAAGTAGAGGAGCTCCTAAGATGCTCTACTTCACACTGGCACAGAATCAGGAAGTCATAACTGCACACACATAAGCCTCTACTTATTTCCCTCCTGTGCTGAGTGCAGCTCAGCTGCAGAGGAGAATTTGAGCCCTGTGCCTTTATAAAATTGAAAAATGCTAAATGAATTGCCGGGCTGATTGTTTGCAGCTGGGAAAATTCCTGTGTCATAGATGACATCATTCTTCCATAGGATGTACTCATCACAAAGGGAGGAAAAACACTAAATCTTTGCTTCTGCAGAACTAGAAAAAAAGGACATATTATAAATGGACAAAGACAATATGGCAGACTTTGTTTTTCCATTTCCAAAGTATTACAAACAACTGAATGGGGGAAAAGTGCATATTTGATAGTGTACCCCTTTAGCTATTGATATCAATAGTTTTATTCAGTTCTAGTTTCTCTCCACTTACTAATAAATATTTAGACTTTATTGTTAAAAATACAATACAGCCATAAGGAACCAGGAGGGGGAAAAAGCTGCAAGGTGACTATTACAATAAAAGGAAAGATTGCTCTGTGGAATTAATATAAAAAAAAATCATTGGTAAATAGAAAGATTGTACTGTCCTTCTGAATTTGTGCTTGAGGTGAACATTTCCTCACTCATAATAAAAGTGGTGTGGAGTTTCAACAGTGCTCCAGTTTCCAATATTTTAAAATTATTTTAAAAGGTTGCTTGATAATCATAAAGCAATAGTTCTCAGTGATCAGTGTGGTGTCACAAGTGTTTTTTTATGAATGCTCAAAAGGGCACTGATGTAATCTATTAGAGTTAAAAAGAGAGAAGCAGGAAGGCCGCCATCTCCAGTGGAAAAAAGGCACATAAGTTTAACATCTGGTGGTGGCAGTCTGTCAACCTGAAGAAAGTTAATGTCAAGAACAGACGCTCTGCCATTTCTCACTGTTATTTTTGCATGATTATTCCCAGGTGCTGGTACATACGGAGCAGTAGCCTTGCTATTTAACGCACAAGAGATTCCAAGGGGTGGGGGGAGTTGAAACACAGGAAGGTTATTTACACAGATCGTAGCTCTTAATGTACATAATCAAAGGGCTTAAAAAATGTACAGAAATAGTAAAGCAATATTTTCTACATTCACTGTATTTCAAGGGCTTTTGAGAGATGATTAATAATGAAGGCTACAAAACTGGAGTGTTGTTTGTGGCCGCTTTCCATTGCGGAAAGTTTGATTGTATCAAGCAGTGGTGGTTCTCAGGACTAGAAAGCTGACTGCAAATAAAGAATGTCTGCCAATGAAGGGATAGTAAGTGCTCCAGTGAGCACATCTCCAGCTGAAGATGACAAAAAGACATTTTGGTGGCTGTACTATGAATGCATTGGTGACTGTATTTGGGTGGGAGAGTTTTAAGAGAGAAGAAATGTCATCTTAAGTGGAAACACATGTGAGGCTCTTAATGTATGCAGATTTCCTTCAATTTCTCATTGGTTTTATTTTAGATACTGAAATTAAGCTCTGTGCATGACAGCCAGTCTTTCTGATGCAGTCACTAATCTCCAGAAGTACAGTTTTGGAACTTTAAAATTCTGCCTCTCCTACAGGGTGGATTCCATTGAAAAACACTGAGTTTCTGTAAAAAAAGATAAGGCCTTCTGTCCTGTAGGAAGGAAGTATGTCTCTAAGGGCCTCACTACACCAGTGGCAACCCATGCTGATGAAAAAATAATCTGGACTGTACACAAGCCTATGGATCCTGGGGTTGTGGTGATCGAAAAGTGATTTAGAATTTTGTTCTAATGAAAATGTTCTGACCTTTTTAGAGACTGTAAATAGATTACTTTAAATGATTAAACATTATTACATATGTCTTTGCTGTTACCTGGATATTTAGTTTATTTATTTAAACATATTAAATATTTTTAAAAGGTATCTTGCTGAAACTCTAGATGTTCTTGACACAAATTGCAAAAACACAATAAATTATTAGCAGCTATACAATAGCCAACAAAATTTCGACGATCAGTCCTGGTTCAGCAAAGCACATAAGCAGGTTCATACTATAAGTAATTAGTCTCACTGAAGTCATGATAACTGTCTTGCTGAATTAGGGTCAACAGATCATGATTCTCCCCGCCCCTTTTGAAAAAGTCTGAGTGAACAGATGTCCCTCAGAGAATGCTCTGAAGATCAACAGAACTGAACTATTTCGGATCAAGGTAGAGAAGCAGGTTCCAAGCTGAAGGCACTTTACGGAGAACACTCTGACACCAAACCTCCTCTTTTAAATCAAGACAAATCTAGTTTGAACACTTCCAGTGATAACTGCAGCAGCATGGCTGGGGGAAAGAGACTTTTTTTTCCAGGCAGGAAAGGTTCCAAGACATTTTACGGGTCATTTTATGGCATGCCTGAAAATGAAAGCATGACCCTTACCAAAACACACCCTCCATTTAAAAAAAAAAAAAAAAAGGCCTGCAAGGAGGACTGCAATATACAAGAAAATGGCAACTATTAATACTGGCGGCAGCATTCACCTTTTTTTTTTTTTTTTTTTTAAATACAGATATATTAGCTCACATTTAATGAAACCACTGCTTCTCAAGTAGGGCTGGGGGAGCTAGAATAATCTGTCCTTGAAGCAAGCTCTCCTTTTCTCCAAATGCCTTTCCAAGATTCCGAGGCCAAGCAAAGATTAACTTGGTTTTACTTTAAAGTATGCCTCTCCTTCCTCAACGGAGCACTGAAACAACAATGGCCCCAGAAGGCCTGATTCTAATCCCATTTACGGTGTGTATAAATAGCAGGAGCTGTTGAAATTAATGGAATTAAATAATGGGAAAACAAGTGTGAGAGGAGAAAAAACTGACCAAGAATGTATAGATACAGATCTAAAAACCACTGCTCTCCCTACTAATTCTCCCACTTAACGAAACTGACCATATGAAATAATTCCTTCATCATCACCACAGAAGAATAATCTCAGGCTCATCTGAAAAATCTCAATTTAATCTCAGTTCACATATCTCATATTTAAATAACTATCAGCCTTGTAACTCTCAACAATCCACCCAACCTAACCAGTCTGATACAGTAGCTCAACAGACTCGGGTACCAAATAACCAAATGTAAAGTGCAGCTGCTTTTTCAATCAATCATTTTGAAAGCTTTGGTCACTACTCAACTGCAGTGCTCTCTAAAGACAATGTAAAACAAACCAATATTCTTCTCAACATTAATTGGGAAAAATGTCATGAAATATGTATGGGAAATATCAAGAAATCTTTTGTAAGCTACATATGTTGCTTAAAATCCTCAGTGCTGTACAAGTTTGATATTGTACAAAAAGGGTCAATTTCCCCTATCTTCAAGATTTACTGTAACAGTCCAACAGCTGGGTTATAGTTCCTCCCAACTGGCAAATACATACAATACACAGAAGTATTTTGATGATCACATATCCTCATATGCATATAAGACTCTACCCATCTCTCAGATTCGAGATGAACACTTCAAAAGTTGTTCCAAAAAACTGGACTGAAAACATAGGAAACCAACTATGTTAATGATAATTCACAACACGAACTAAAACCTTTCAATACATTCTCATGCAGAAATGAACTTGAATAATAGATGCTAAACTACACAGATAGCACTTCAAGACCAGAAGAGAAGATCTTAAAAAAAGAAGATTAACAGGCAATGGTAAAAAAATCCTTTTTTTCCTTTGATCTTCTATACAAGTCCAGATGCTTGGACTTCCCAAAGCAGCTCATCCCTTTTTAGAATGGGACAGATTAGCATTTGACAGCTGCCTGCAATATTCTGCTGCCAAAGACTGCATTTGCAGAAGACTGTTTGTCAACTCCAATGTTTGGCAGAGGCATGGGATGATGGCCAGATGGCCACCTTGCCAATTTCTAATAAAGATACTTCTCCTGTCCCAAACAAAGAAAATCCCATTGATTGGGACGAGTATCCCTTAAAAATCTCTGTCACGACCTTTCTCCACAGTAATATAAGCTTTCCTGATCCACTTCAAAATGGTCACCTCAGGCTGCCTTCTTTAGTGCAAAATAAACAGTCTCTGAAACTCCCTAAATCTAAGGGTAGGTCTTCACTACCAACGTTAAAGCGCTGCCGCGGCAGGACTTTAACATGTCTGTAGTTACGGCACCAGCGCTGGGAGAGAGCTCTCCCAGCACTGTAAAAAAAACCCACCCCCACGAGGGGAGTGGTTCCCAGCACCGGTGTACTGTCTACACGGGCACTTTACAGCGCTGAAACTTATATCGCTCGGGGGTGGGGTGGAGGGTTCACACCCCTGAGCAAGAAAGTTTCAGCGCTGTAAAGCGTCTGTGTAGACAAGGTCTCTGTAGATTCACAGCACTCTTGGGACAGCAAGACAATGAGCCTACCTGTCTTTTTACTGTTTGGGTTTGGGCACAATGTATATAAAATTAACTCCCGTTTCATATGGAAGTCTGATGATATCTTGAGTCTGAATTATGAAGAGTTCTACGCACAAGCTTGTCCCAGTGAAGGATCAGTTATGGTTCTTTGCCTGAAGGTGCCTGGAGTTCTGTAACCCTTCCAGATAAGCATTCCACAACAAGGAAAAGAAATGTACATAGATATTTTCCTCAGATGTCTGAAGGAGGAGCCTTCAGGATGCTGATCAAATTCAAATGCCATTCAGGGAACAGGCAATGCACTACTAGATTCAGTTTATGAAAAGCCTTCAGAAAGCTGGAATAAATCAGGGTCCCTGCCTATGGAAATGCTGCTGTCCAAGCACTGAAAGCTGCTACTGCCGATGATTGAACCTTGAAGCAGCTGGTACTTAACTCCATGTCCAGCCTAGCTTGTAGAAACTCCAGATCGCTGGCACTGACATGGAGTGAATACATCCTTGCTCTATCACACCACCAAGATAAGGTTTTCCAATCTCAGGTACATATGTGAAGTTAATGACTTCACTGCTTGCACCATGATTGTAATAACCTTACCTGATAAGCTTGTCTTCTTCAGGTTTTCACTCTCAATATCCAGGGTTTCAGAGCAAATCACCAGAGATCTTCAAGGCAAATAGGCCCTTGGCACACTAGTTCTCTTACTGGAAGTCAAATCCAGCTAGTCACTGACATGATTGCTGTATCCTGGGACAGTGGTCTCTTCAGCCAGTCTAGAGCCATTGAAGACGCTGTATGACTCAGTAATCTCTCATAGATTCATAGACTTTAAGGCCATAAGGGACCAATATGATCATCTAGGGACCTCCTGAATATTGCAGGCCACAGAACCTCACCCACACACTCCTATAATAGACCCCTAACCTCTGGCTGAGTTACTGAAGTCCTCAAATCGTGATTTAAAAAGACTTCAAGTTACAGAAAAGCCACAATTTACAATAGTTTATTTAAACCTGCAGTGACCCGTGCCAATGCCACCAGAGGAAGGCAATCCCCTCTACCCTGGGTCTCTGCCAATCTAATCTAGGGGAAAAATCCTTCCCAACTCCAAATATGGCAATCAGTTAGACCCTGAGCATGTGGGCAAGACCCACCTGCCAGACACCTGGGAAAGAATTCTCTGTAGTCACTCAGAGCCCTTCACATCTAGTATCCCGTCAGCAGCTGATGGAGATATTTTCTGCTGGCAGTAGCAGATTGCCTACAATGGCACGTAGCCAGTCTCATCATACCATCCCTCTGCAGGATCTGTAAGTGAGGGTGAAGCCTCATGGGAGAGCTACAGAATCTATTTTATCTGCTCTGGCCTCCTTAGAATTCACTAAATACTTCTGTACTTTTCTGTTCTTTCTGGGCATCATCAGGTCAACTTGTGGTCTGCACCCCACTTTTTTCCACGTTCAGTCAAGCACTGTGATGTAGCTCCCAGTCTCCTCAACTCAGATATGTCATCAATTCAGGTGCATCGTGCTGAGTCAGTCCATTGTGTTATTTTTATTTCCCGTAATGTGGACTGCCAAAACAAGTGTCTATATCCTTGGACATTTCATGACACCATGTGCTCCCCCGATGTGTGCCACAAACTTGGCATTGTCTGATTGGATCCTTACAGATGAGACTTTCAATATGTTCTGAAAATGCAATGTCTTTTTGTCTGGTGTATTTATGGATCACTTACTTTCTTTCCATGCCCATTGGCAGCGTCCTAATTACTTATAAATGCTAGATATTATTATTGTCATTATGTAAATTATGACACACACTCATAACCACTACATGACCAAATAAAGTACAACAAAAAACGTCTTCTCTGTTTTCTTTCGCAATCTGGTAGTTCTAATCCTGAAAAGGTATTTATATAATTAGTATTCAACTATCAACTTGAATAACCATAGTTGAAAACACATAGCTAACAAAATACTCTTTTTTTCCCCTGATATAGTTTGCAGTATTTAAGGAATCTTAAATTATCCTAATGAACAAATTCTGCTTTCAGTTACACTGGTGTAAATCCACAGTAACTCCACTGATGTGCAACAGAAAGCAGAATTTGGCCGAGGGTGTTTGTTTTAATTGGCAGGGGGGAAGTTAGCTTTTCAAGAGATTTTTAAGGGGCATAAAAACCTTTTGAAAATAAGTGCAGTGAAGATTTTGAACTGGAAAATAATCCATGTGAGAAAGAAACTACTAATAACCATTCCTCTCCAAGATGTTTATTTTCTCCCTCTTTTAAAATTGAATTTTGTGCTATGAAAAAGTGCCAGACCGATAGCCCTAACCCACAAAGATAGATACACACAGCATAGGAGCCTAGCAGTGAAAGCTTTCCCCACATTTACCTATCAGTGTGCCTCAACTCTGAGCTAGCAGATCTTTAAATGTGGGGGGGGAGGGAGGGAGGAAACAGGACCTGAGATTCTGTGCCCTTTTAATTCTTTTTCTCTCTGATGTAAATACTAATAAGGCTGTCAATTAACGCCAAGTGTAATTAATTATAGTTTATATGAAGACCATCTGTCCACTAGTAACTAAGATCATCAGATAATTTGTTTATAGGCCACTGAACAGATATCTGATCACCAGAGCTTTTCCTCACTGTGCTGAATTCAAAGCAGTGGCCTTGGCATTGGAACCTATTAACTCAGTGGTTCTCAACCTGCAGCCCAGTCAGCAAATAGCTGCGGCCCAATCATGTGACCGCCTCATGGCCATACGGGTAGTATATATATTGTGTGGACGTGGCCCACATAACACACAGAGAGTTGCATATGTGGCCCACAATGGTAATTAGGTTGAGACCCACTGCATTAACCCATGCCACCCAATCTCTTTCTCAAGCATGTTCCACATTTCTAATGTTTTGCTTTTTCACTGATACTGTCAAGGTGCTTATACAACCCCATCCCTATAAAATCTAAGCATCCAAATAGTTCTGGAGTTTATGCTTGCAACATTCCTGTTAGGGCATTATTATCTCCATTTTACAGATGCAGAACTGAGACACAGCAAGCCCGTGGTAGAGCCAGGAATTTAACCCAGATCTCCTGAAGCTCAATCCAGTAATTTAACCACTCAAAACCACTCCTTCCTCCTTTCTTGCATTACTTCATGATTATTTTTATCAAACAACGTGATAAAAACTGATGGAACTGTAACACCCATCTTCCCCACATAAGAAAACAAAAGAAAAGTCCTATTTTGGGTAATTAATTACTGTATGTTGTAAATTTCTTGTACAATACGCCATCATTCCACGCACCTTTTATTTCCTTCTCTCCCTTTTTCTATTTAGATCACTCTGTAATTAATCCATTACAAGAACAACAACAAAAACACTTATTTACACTTGGAAGAAATTCAAATACTTTGTCCAAGTGAAATGAAAAATAAACATAATCTTAACTGTCATAAAATCACGAAATGCCTCTGGCAGTTCTATCAAAGTATGTAGACCTCCAGACCCTTTGAAGAAATGAAACTGCAGTTTATCAAGTGTGATTTATAAGCAACACTGATTTAGCTAGGAGATAACACTGCTTTCTAATCATTAGTAGTCAGACAACAGCCATGTGAACACATCAATTATGGGCCACTGCCAAAAGCCCTTGAGATCCTGGAGATTAACAGCCAATCCTCTGTTTTACAAGCTCACATCAAAAAGAATATTAATAAGAGGAGGGGCAATGTGAAAGCTTGTCAGAGTAATTCAGCCACTGAAACAAGGCTTTTTTTTTTTTTTTTTCTTTTTTGCTCTGCCTTGAACAGGTCCATGAAAGAAGCTGGCATAAGCTATAAAACATGGAGCTGCCAATTTCTCAGAAAATGTTTTGCCATTAACATATGAGAAGTTGTAAATGCCCACAAAAGCTCTGTTTGGTGTATAATGGCTACAACTGCTGAGTCTCTATCTTTAAGGCATCAGTTATACAGGAGCAATCATCATTCAAATATTTGCAAATTAACATCCATACACAGCAGCACTCACTGGCTTTTCCCTTCCCTCAAAATCAGAGATATTTGTAATCATAAAAAGAAAAGGAGTACTTGTGGCACCTTAGAGACTAAGCCACAAGTACTCCTCTTCTTTTTGCGAATACAGACTAACACGGCTGCTACTCTGTAATCATAAACAAATTAGCCAGTCTCCAAGACATCCGTCTAATACACCTGACAAGTGAATTAAAGTAACTACAAGTGCTAATAAATAGTCATCTCCATATTCATTTTTTTTTCTTCAAACGAAACTAAACGAAAACATTTGCCTACTTGTGGAAAAATCCCATGATTGTTCCTTTCTTACTGAATTTTCTCTTATCCAGGGGTGGCTGAGGAAGCCCAACTAGACGTCTATTCTCATTATCATGTAAGGGAGGTGCATGGAGACAAGAATACACCTCCAAAAGGGAGAAGTAATGCAATATTTATTCTTTCACAAAAATGTAAACATTCCCTGTGAGACAAGTTTCAACGGCACATTACTGGCACTTAAATAAAATAATAGCAACAATAATACTGTAATAGGCACACTCTTACAACTTGATCCACTGAAGTCAGTCGGACCTTATCTAGATTAGGATAAAGGGTGTTGTTTTAAATAAAATGTGTTAGCTAAACCCTAAGGTTCTCTTCAACCAGCTAATCCATTTTAGGTTTTGTCTTCACTATGAAAATAGGTGTGTTCTTAACTCAAGCTAGCTAGATTTACACGAGTTAGCGGGTCAACTAAAACTCAACCTGCTAACTCATGTGTAAAACTACAAACTGGCATTATACTACAAGTTTAACCCAATTTAATTAATGTGAGTTAAATAAATCTTATTTGCGTTCGCTATTTTTTCACAGTGAGGACAAGACCTCAAAATACAATTTGCCCACTAAGATTACACTAAGATTTTATAGTCTGTTAGTTAAAATGTGCTAACCAACTTTTTTGGTTTTTTAATACCTGTTAGCCTGGTCTAGACAATGCGTGGGAATATTTCCATGGGCACTGGATTGGGCTCTAGTGCTAAGAGTTCTCTTACAATCCCTTCCAAAAGTCATCAAGACCCCTCCAAAAAGTAAAGGACCCCTCCAAAAAATACTACACTTTTACTTCAGAAAGTTTATTATTTCCTTTGTTTTCTATAAAAGCCACCCATTTTAATATTTAGCTGTTTATTTTAAAGAGAATATCTTTAATTAAGTCAGTTATATTTAGAGTGGCATGTCCGCTTGTGTTACTTCTGCTCTGATAAAAATCAGAAGTGGTTCAAGCATCATGCACCTGCTCATTACAAAAATGCCTTCTCATAGTGGTCAGAAATATTTTTTTAAAAAACGTATGCTTGCTTCAAACTTGTAATTTAACAACAATCTGCCTCAAAGGATAAAGTCACCAGAAATCTGAAAATAATTCTTAATAAATGGGGAAAAAAAAACCTTAATATTGAACCAATAAAGCATCCTATATAGCTGGGGTGGCTATGTAATTGTCATCATTACATCATATTAGGATCCATGACACTTAAATTATACTGTATTAGATCTTATTTTACCAATTAACAAGCAAAATTGGGTCAAGGATACAATAACCAAACTATAGAATGCCTGCTGGTTTTCTCCAAATCTCCGTAAATTCACCTCTGTTTAGCAGATACTCTGCTACAACCAAAACAAGTTACACGTTAAGAGCCTGATAATAGCTGGCCCTTGCATGGATTTGGGAGAGTACAAGAAGCTTTCCCTCCCTCATATGGTGAGCCCAGTACAGCCACAGTTACAATCCCTGCGATCTCCTCAGCCAGTACCAGCTGGGGTGCAGGGCTGGTATTACTTTGGATGCAAAAGGGATGGGAAGATGGTATTGCCTCATAACTCCCTCTTCTGAGCAGGAGAGCTGAGTGGCTGCAGAGGGAAGTACATGCCATGTATTTCTAAGGGGTAGCACAGGGCCCATGCCACTCCTGAGCAATAGGGAGAGTTCCTGACCTCAAGCTGGGCAATGCAGCTTCACACCACCCCGAACACAGGGTAATGATGACCCTAAAACAAACTGATTGAACTGATAAACTGTTAATACTACCCACAACTCTGTCACTCATTGTGTCCAAGGTGGTTTCAAGAACAGGATACATTCATCTGCCATCTGGTTTTTGTTTAGTTGCTTGGGACAAGAAAACCAACTTCTTTACTTTCTCTAACGATAACTGTTTTCCAGTTTGAATGAACTAATCCAAATGAAGAAAAAAATACTGAATATTTAAAAATTGATCTCAGTGGGTGTATTCATATGAATTAGTTTTGCAGGATTGAGTTCTCAATGCCTAGCAAATCAGAAATAGAATATTTATCCATTTTTACAATAATGTTAAAATTAGGGAGGAGATTTTCAATAGTGACTAATGATTTTCGGTTCTTCAATTTTTGTGTGCCCAGCCTTCTGATATTTAGAAAGTGTTGAGCACTCACCGTCTCGTGTCTCAAGATGGGCAACCAAAAGTTGAAGTCCCTTAAATCACTAACCACTCCTGAAAAACTTTCCCTAAGAACATGAAAAATGAATTTAGGGCCTAGTCCTTTGGAGTCAATGGAAAGCCTCTCATGGCTGACTTAGAACAACCCTTCCTCAGCTCTCGTCCCCTAGTGCCCCTCCTCTACTTACGCTACATTGATGACATCTTCATCACATGGACTCACGGGAAGGAGGCCCTTGAAGAATTCCACATGGATTTCAACAATTTCCACCCCACCATCAACCTCAGCCTGGACCAGTCCACGCAAGAGATCCACTTCCTGGACACTACAGTGCAAATAAGTGATGGTCACATAACCAACACCCTATATCAGAAACCTACTACTGACCACTATACTTACCTACATGCCTCCAGCTTTCATCCAGGACACATCACATGATCCATTATCTACAGCCAAGCCCTAAGATACAACTGAATTTGCTCCAATCCCTCAGACAGAGACAAACACCTACAAGATCTTTATCAAGCATTCTTAAAACTACAGTACCCACCTGGGGAAGTGAGGAAACAGATTGACAGAGCGAGACAGGTACCCAGAAATCACCTACTACAGGACAGGCCCCACAAGGAAAATAACAGAACACCACTGGCCATCATGTACAGCCCCCAGCTAAAACCTCTCCAGCACATCATCAACGATCTACAACCGATCCTGGAAAACGATCCCTCACTCTCCCAGACCTTGGGAGACAGGCCAGTCTTCGCTTACAGACAGCCCCCAACCTGAAGCAAATACTCACCAGCAACTACACACCACACCACACACTAACCTAGGAACTGACCCCTGTAGCAAACCTCGTTGCCTCCTCTGTCCCCATATCTACTCTAGTGATACCATCGGAGGACCCAACCACATCAGCCACACCATCAGAGACTCATTCACCTGCACGTCTACTAATGTTATATATGGCAGCTATGCCCCTCTATCATGTACATTGGCCAAACCGGACAGTCCCTACTGTAAAAGAATAAATGGACACAAATCGGACATCAGGAATGGGAACATACCAAAGCCAGTGAGAGAACAGTTCAATCTTCCTGGACATTCTATAACAGATTTGAAAGTAGCTATACTTGAACAAAAAAACTTCAGAAACAGACTTCAAAGAGAAACAGCAGAACTAAAATTCATTTGCAAATTTAACACCATTAATTTGGGCTTGAAACGGGGACCGGGAGTGGCTGGCTCATTACAAAAGCAGCTTTGTCTCTCCTGGAATTGATACTTCCTCATCTATTGTTGGGAGTGGACTACATCCACCATGATTGAACTGGCCCCGTCAACACTGGTTCTCCACTTGTGAGGTAACTCCCTTCTCTTCAAGTGTCAGTATATTTATGTCTGCATCTGTAATTTTCACTCCATGCATCTGAAGAAGTGGGGGTTTTACCCACGAAAGCTTATGATCAAATAAATCTGTTAAGTCTTTAAAGTGCCACCAGACTCCTTGTTGTTTTTGTGGATACAGACTAACATGGCTACCCCCTGATAATTGACTTCAGTAGGCTTTGGATCAAGCCCTTTTATGCTCCACCAAATCCATTCTTTAACAAGTTTAGGCTCTCATACCAACCAATAAAAATGAAGTCTTTATCAAAGTAACTAGGGGTGGAAAAGGACTAAAATCAGTCATTTCAATCAATTCTTCATAGGGTGTGTGTATGTATATATAACTCTTTTAGAGGTAAATACATTTTATGTATAATGAAGAATCAAATGTATGTAAAAATTCCCTGTACTGTAAAACTGAAGTGCATTTAAAATCAAATGTAAATCATAATGAGAAGCTAATGAAACTATATGGTTCCAAGATACAGAGACCATGATGTGCATAGTTTCAGAATCCTTGTCTCCGACAATCCCAGTTACTCCTTTTCAAATTCTCTATTAGCAAGTAGCTGATACGTAGGTTTTCAGCACCAAGTGTGCCAGGCATTTAACACTTATTTGATTTAAGACAGTGTTAATGCCTTTGCCAATCACACTTTTTTATAGTTCTACAAAATACTGTGCTGTAAGAATTAAACTGCTGTTTATTATACCTCTGCTGCCTTATACTTTCCTACTTATTGCATGAACTCTTAAATTAGTTAAAGCAAATACTGTACTACAATAAAGCATAAACAAATGTACATTGGGTTAGACAGCACTTCTGAAGAGGTAAGGCAGAAAGTATTTTATTTCATAAACAGCTGTGCTGTTTTCAAATAATAAAAAGAATGATACATTTATTATTCTATTTGGGGGAGGGGGAGTAATTAGGTATAAGACCTGGATACTGTCAAAATTAAACAGCCTTGCTTGTATTATTATTAGCATCTTAGATTATTTAAACTGGAAGAATTTTTAAGAGGGTGGATAAAATCAATTTTTTTTAAAATAAAAAAAATGTTTTTTTTTAATTTAAATTGGATTTTTTGGATAAAATGCTTTTTGAGGAAAAAACTATTTAAAGATAGTTTTAATTAAGATACTTTATAGCTCAAAGATATCTCATCATGGAATAGGGATTATAAATTCTAATCTATAGTATGTGACAATATATTCCTGTAATGTTTAAAAAAAAGTTTTGTAAATGAGTTCCAACAGTTCATGGATTAGGGACCCAATCTTATGGGGCTTCTGTATAGATTATTTAGGTTAATCTTTCTACCTATCCAATGGGACAGTGTTCAGTCTAGAAGATACCATCAGAGATGCTTAGTTTTGCAGTTCTCAAACGGTGGATTTGTGTCTCCAGTGACAACATGCTTGTTAACAGCAAAAATGTTTTTAAATAAAATAAAATAAATGAGGTAAGAAATAACAGACCTCAACCCTATTGTCCCTCTGCAAATTTGTGTACATAGAGTCAATCCCTTACCTGGCTCTAAAAGTGCACAGTTTCAAAAAGTTCAATGAATAAGAAGATTGTTGGGGGTGGAATAGATCTGGACAAAGAGAAGAAATCTGGAGATAAATGTGAGAAGGGAGGGACAGGTAGTAGAAACAAAAGTAAAACTGTTGAGCAGCATATTCCAGAAGTCTTGAGGTCTTTGTGAGTGTAGCCTTCATTGATTTGAGATCTACCACACCATTCTCTCACTGGCATGGAAAACCTATAATGGCAGCAGCCCGTAAAAGAGACCCAGTTTGGGAATATTTTAATGAAGTTCCTCTACCTGTGGGTAAGACAGGCATGTGTGCAAAATGCAAACAGTGCAACAAAGAAATGCAAGGCCTGGTTGCCCGAATAAAACAACATCACGAGAAGTGTTCCTTCTCAGGAAGAAGCTGCGTTAAAGATGATGAAAGGAACATGTCTGAACATGCAAGATCTTCAGGTTGGTAAACTTTTTTATTTCATACTTCTTTCTTAAGGACTGCCTGTCTTCCTTTTGGACTATTATTGAATTTTCATGTTTGAGCAAAAAATATAGTTGTTACTCTATGGTACTATTATTTTTGATGCACTTGTGATAAAAAATAAATAGCTGAAATAGGCAGATCGTCCTTTTACAATTTCACCTTTAAAGTAGTACTGAGTGTCAGTGAATGCAGTGACAAATACTAAATGAGCAGTATGGTAATAATAATTAACTGCATTGACTTATTTTGTTTAGGAGAATCCATCCTCAACATACAGGATTCTGAAGACTATCCACCTTCAAGATCGCCATCATTTTCTATAGTTTCAGAGTTATCTGCCAATGATAGTGTTTCAGTCACATCATGTATGTCAACATAGCCACAGTATATATCACCTGCAGCAAAAAGAAAAAAAAAAACTCCATCATCCAGAAAGAGCCATAAATAAGTTTGTGCCAAGAACCAACAGATTACAAAAAGAGGTAATTGATGAAAAAATTGCCTGGTTTGTTTATGCAACAAACTCTCCTTTCCGTATGATTGAGAACCCACATTTCATTAACATGGTTCAGTCATTAAGACCAGGATACAGTCCACCCAACAGAGCAGATGTTGCAGGCAAATTGCTGGATAAAGTGTATGAAAAAGAAATTGAGCAGTGTGCAAAAGGTCTAGAGGGTGAAACTGTTCACCTGAGTCTTCATGGGTGGAGCAACGTCCACAATGATCCTGTTGTATGTGCTTGTGTGACAACAGAAGAAGGGGATGTCTTCCTTACAGAAACAATTGATACATCAGGAAATGCACACACTGCAGAATACTTACAAGTAGCAGCAGTAAAAGTATAACAAACTGTGGAAAAAAATTCAAATGTCTAGTACACAACTTGGTCACACACAATGCTGCAAATGTATCCAAGATGAGAAGAAATTATTTAGAAGAGAGTGAAGAGACTCCCAAACTAACAACATACGGTTGCAGTGCTCATTTGATGCACCTCCTAGCCAAAGACTTCAGTATTCCAGAAATAAAGGCTAATGATGTTGAAATTGCAAAATATTTCCATAACAACCACTTTGCAGCAGCTGCTCTGAAAAAAGTGGGAGGAACCAAGCTCCCACAAGACATGCGATGGAACTCAGTAGTGGACTGTTTTGAGCACCAGATCAAGAACTGGCCTAATCTGATGACAGTTTGTGAACAAAATCATGAAAAAATAGATGGCACGGTCATAGCCAAAGTTCTCAGCATTGGGCTTAAGAGAAATGTTGAACACATGCTGAGTACCCGGAAACCTATTTCTGTAGCCTTGAACAAAATGCAGGGAAATAGCTCTTCTATTGCTGATGCTGTTGAAATTTGGAAGGAACTGAGTGAGATCTTTAAAAGAGAAATATTCAACGACAGAGGTAAATTACAAGTATTAAAAAAACGAATGGGACAAGCACTATCTCCAGCTCATTTTCTTGCAAATATTCTCAATATTCAGTACCAGGGTCAAACCTTAACTGCTGAAGAAGAGGAGCTGGCTATGACATGGACTTCCAGCAATCATCCCTCCATAATGCCAACTATAATAAACTTCAGAGCTAAGGGTGAACCATTCAAGAAATATATGTTTGCTGATGAGGTTTTCAAAAAAGTCACACCAGTGAAGTGGTGGAAGTCATTTAAGCACTTAGATTCAGAGCCTGTTGAAGTGATAATCTCACTTTTAAGAGCAGTAGCTTCTTCTGCCGGTGTAGAAAGAATATTTTCTTCCTTTGGACTAATTCATTCCAAATTGAGAAATCATTTGGGACCTGAAAAAGCAGGAAAACTTGTTTTTCTTTTCCGGATTATGAACAAACAGGAAAATGAAGGTGAAGACGACTGAGTTAGCTGCAGAAGCCAATATTTTAAGTTTCTCATATTGACCTGGCTGACATAGTCGATTTAATTTTTTGTTGTTGTTGTTGTTGACGACAATTTCATTTAACTGTTTTAATTAATTAAAAACTATTTTAAAAAAATGAACTTGATTTTAAAAAACTTGAATGTTTAACTAAATTCAAAAATTCATATGCTTGTTTTGTTAAAATATTATGTTTTCTGTCAAAGAAAAAAAATCCAGAATACATAACTTTATTTTTTAGTTAAATAAAACAATTTAAATGCCTGTCTGGTGATGTTCTCCTCCTAATACAGCATGACAAGAAATCCTCCAAATATTAATGATTAACCTGTTGAATTGGAGATATTTATGAAGTCATTGGGAGGAACTATCGGCTTCAATTACCTTTGGTAAATGAAATAACCAATCGTTCATTTTCTGATATAGCTGTAAAACTAATCTGAAAAGTTTTCAAAATAAATCACTTTAAAAATGTATAGTGTGTACCTTCTAAAAATGAAATCTACATTTATCTCTGAGCTATGAGGAATATGTATTAAGGTTATAACAACCAACAAGAATGCACTTTTATGTAGAAATCCATGATTAAATCGAGTCTTCCTGACTAGTGATTTAAATCAAATCCACCCTGATTTTTAAAGTTGAATTTCCTTTTTATTATTTATTTTTATTTACTTTTTGTATTTTATTCAATTTGGACTCTAAAAATAGACTAGTCCATTTAATTTGTGTGTGTGTGTGTGTGTGTGTGTGTGTGTGTGTGTGTGTGTGTGTGTGTGTGTGTGTGAGAGAGAGAGAGAGAGAGAGAGAGAGAGAGAGAGAGAGAGAGAGAGAGTGTGTGATCTTTAACTGTAGCTAGTACTTCATATATAATTTTATAGGATTCTACTCAATTACTTAATGTAATTTCCACATGAATAAATCCTGCTAGTGCTTTTGGCAGAAAACATAAGCTTTACCTACTTCTTTTTTCCCCATTTTTTTTTCACCACTGTTGCCAACGTTGGTTCAGATCCACCAGTCTTATCCATTTTAGGAGCCCTAACAGAGGTGGGCTACTTGCTGCTGCCAGTGTTTTAAGCACCATGTCATATAATCCCACTTGGAACAAGTATGTTAGGGGTCAGTGTTGCTAACACCAGTGGGACTGAATCAGTGTTAATATTGGAAAAATACTGAAACATATCCTAGGTGCAGACAAGGTTTATCTAACATGACCTTATGTGTACTGCCATAGCTGTATTGGGCCCTTCTTAAAAATGTTAATCAAGAATCATTACAATTAATGGCTATGCAGACAAGACTGGAAGGGGAACCTCTACAAAGCATAATGCTTACTATCCATGCCTATTGAGGACTGTGAAAATGGGTAAGGCAGATCCAAATGATTGTGGGAGATGGGTAAATGGACTTCTGGAATATGGTGGTGGGGGTGATAGGGCTTTTCATAAACAAAAGGAACCTAACAACAATACTTAGCTCTTATACAGTAACCTAGTTTTCCTATAACAAAAAAAAGCTCTGGAAAACTCTGGTTTACAGAGACCTTTTGGATCTGGATACACAAACCATGCTGGGATACTGAACGGCAGACATGATAAACAGCCAGCTACTCTCTACTACGCAAAGTTTTCATTTTGTTTCAAATATACTAAGTTGAGAGAGTCCAGTTAGCTATACTTTTTACAACAATTAGTCTTGCTGCATTAGTATTTCTGAAAAACAATTAGTTTGATTTGTGGATGTCAAGCACTGTGGAAATGTTTCTTCTGTGTCCTGGAATCATATCTGTTGGTCTGAATTTTGGACCTCCTTTAACCACTCTCTACCTTAATTTTTCTGTCTGTAAAATGGGTGGTGTGTGGTTTAAAACAGACTTTCAAAAAAGCTCAACAACCACAACTGAGGCCAGAATTTCAAAATATTCCTCAGTTCCTATTTAAGTACCAACTCAAGTAGCCAGATTTTCAAAAGAGCAAAACCTACTTACTGCTAGGGTCTTTTGCAAATCTGCCCATAAATCTGCTTGCCATTGTGTGTGTTAAAGACTTAAAAGTCCAGCCCTGAGCTCTTCTGCAAATCTACTCCTTTATGTTTATAAAGTGCTTTGGGATTATTGGAAGAAATGAACTAACCAAGTGAACAGTTATTTTAAAATAATTTTTTTTATGGCTGAGCGCTACAGTCCTAATTCAGACAAAAACCTGTTGACTTCAATGAAAGTTTTGCTCGAATAAGGACAGACAAAGGAATCTGGAATTTAGCCCTTCATTTGTATTTCAGTAAATTCCTCCCACTTTGCACAGAGACCATTTCTTGGCTTGCCTCTTCCCTTCCCTGTCAACAAAGGTAAATCTTTCACTGTTCTCTTGGTTCTCAAATGAAAATAAAAACAGAGCTGGAGATGGTTGTCACTGCATAAAGTGGGGCAAATTAAGCTATGTTTCCTTCTCCTCCAGAACAAGAACTCAGCTCAGTTACATACATCACAACAGAGCAGAATGTATTGGCTTTTTCGATTACGCCATATTTGCATGAAAAGGAGCAGTCAAACAAAAAATTAAGCACTTAAACAGCTTTAAAAAGGACTAGTTCAGAATACTGTACTTCAGCAAAACCTTCATTGTTATTCAGTGCTTGGCAAATGACATTGCCATCAAATACCAGCAGAGGAACCGTGAAGAGTAAATGCTATCTGAAAAAGAGGCTTGTACTTATGCAGTGCTAATGACCATCTCAAAGAGCGATTCTGCATGGTTACATCCTCTTTTAGAGTCACAGCTGCAGTTTCACAAGAGCAGCCATACATCATAATCTGCAGCCATTTTAGGCTATCCTTGTGCTTTAAAGAACAATATGGGCAGTAAAGAACTGCTAAACTGTGAACTAAAGTTCCCAGTCAATACCAAGTCTATTTTAATAGAAATGATTGGGGAGGAAATATTTAAATGTTATTACAAACAACAGATAGCAGGACCAAATGAAAGGCAGTGAAAGGACTCCCCTATAGTTAGCTTCACTAATATACTCCTTTATTAGGTTTTAATTTCTAGTTAAGTATAGCACAAACACAGAGTAGTGTATTAATTGTATGAGGTCAGACAGTTATATTAAAATATAATACACACATTTTAATTAATGTCATGATTTTGATTTAATCACAATGTTTATCTATCTAAAATGATGCCATTTATTAACGGATATACAGTGACTTTTTCAGAGGTTAAAATTTTGGAAATGGAACATTATTTCATTGTACTTTGAAACAGTTCCACAATCAAAGCCAAACATATGGGCAAAAATCTTAACATTCACTAAAATCAGTCACAGACTTTGTGGGCAAGCTGAAAAAGTAACTGCTATATTCAGTGCTGAGAGTTACAGCCACACCCACCACAGCAAAATAATCTCAATTATGTACACACATTCAAGCCCAAGTAAAATGGAGGAAACTATAGGTCACCGCACACCAGATTTCTATGCCTTATTATTACATTTCTTTAGTTCTTGAACTGGGTTAAGACAATAAAACAGCCTGGCAGTTCTTTCAACATTTACTCTCCAGGTGAAGGACTACAGGAAAGATCCCATGTCAGATCACTTAAATTAGCTGTGGTTTCCACAGTCCAAAAAGTGACATCAGTCGTCACTGTGGTAACTTTCAGGATACCTTTTTGTATACATTTGGAAGAGGAAGTTCTAGAATAGAGAGATGGGCTGGTGCCAGTTTAAACTGTCAGAGTTCAGCTGGAGGTTAACTATAACCAGGGAAAGAATGTGTTTTGCTTTTGGCTCATAGTTCTAAAAAGAGAGTCACTGGTGATATACATAGATAATGCTTCTTGTAAACCCCAGTGAGATGAAAGCAGCTTGGAGTCCAGGTTACTAGAGGCACAAGCATCTATACGAAAGTGTTGAAGTACTGAAGAGAAACGAACTCTTCTGTAATTAGTTCATACCATATGTTCCTCTCCAGTGTGAAAACACACTGAGGGAAACAAATTAATTCAAAGTGTCCCTGGGCTTGAAAGGGCAGCTGTGATACTGCATCCCTGATCTGCAGGAGTGGCAACAGCATGTTGGGGTACGGCCAGAAAAAGCCACAGAATTAGACAGTCACAAGAAGGACCATTGTACAGTGTCCCCTGCCCTGCCCCCAGCAATTAGCCACTGTCTGCAATCTATGTCTTAAATGGTCTTCATTCCCAAAGGGTGTGTTCCTACTTTGGAATATCTAAAGTGTGTTAGCTACAGTGCTGTAAAATCCTAGTGGAGACAAGGCACACAGTGAAGACTAGCCTATGGCTGCTCTGAAGGCGCCCAGAGGAGGAGTTAATGCTGCTCTAGGCAGTATTCATTCATATTTCATACAGATTTTAGTTTGTGAAGAAAGGAAACAAGCTGCTTTAAGTGGCTCATTCCTCCCCCTGACAGTACCCCTTTCTCCATAGGGCCCATTGTGGAAGGGACAGAGAAAGCTGTATGGAAAGAGAAAAGAGTATTTCATATTATCTCCCTTTTCCTTCCACATGGCCCCACAACTAGTTTGACAGTTGCGTCCCACCCAAATCCTCATCTCATGAAAGTCTGCTATAGATGGATGATGTCAGGGAACGTACTCTCCTTGACTCTCGGAAGAACGCAGCCTGTGCCAGATTAATCAGTCACATAATGGATTGCTTTCCCCTGTTGGTACTTATATGGTCCCCAATATCATCCTATGTGAGTGGCTCACAACCTTTAATAGATCTATCCTCACAACACACCTGTGAAGTAGGGAAGTACTATTATCTCCATTTTAAAGATAGTAAACGGAGTCACACTCAGACTTGCTTGAGATCACACAGGAAGTTTGTGGCAGAGCGGGGATTAAAATGGACATTCTGAGATCCGGACTAGCACCCTAACTATTGGACAAACCAACCTTCCTCTCCTTATTGTTAACTCAGGGTACACTTACACTGAACCTGGATGTGAGCCTCCCAGCCTGAGAAGACAGACTCACACTTGCGGTGCTTGAGCTAGCATACTAAAGATATTAGCATGGTCACTGCTGCATTGGTGGAGGCTCAGGCTAGCCACCCAAGCTCAGATTGATCCAACCCCAGTAGTTAATGTGGGTTAGGGATATATTTAAATTAAACATTTGTAAACCTGTAATTTAGATGAGTGAGATTCAATTAATCTCAAAACAACAAAGGTCTCCTCTCCTGTTCATAACTTGACTTCTCAGAGAAACACCATTAGGCATTGAGCCATGACTAAAATAAAATAGCCTATTTATGCAAAAAAGGATTTCTGTACAAGAAACTGTTGGCACTCAGTTTTACGCTTCAGCGGACTTTCTCAAGGACAAAAAAGGAAAATATGAGAATGAATAAATTTGGCGCTGCAACCTTATTCACAGAAGTAGTCCCTACTCATATGAGTAACACCAGTGACCTCAGTGTCATTACTTGTGTGTGGGCAACTCTCTCTTTCACTCTCACACACACAGAGCTCTCTCATACACTTTTGCTGTAGTCGTACCTTAAACTCAGCAATTCAAAAATCACCAAAGCTTCATCTCCTGTGTGATATTTACCATGTGGGTTATTTTGGTAGTTCAAATCACTCCTTTCAACTTCTGGAGGTACCACTATATTCACAAGGGTTTTCTTGGAAGGATTAAAATTTGTTAAACACAGTTTTAAGACCCCCTCCACCTCCCCCCAAAAAACTTTAAAGCTGCCATAATCATCATCATCATCCATTTTTATCTTAATGAGTTGGATCTATGTCCGCAACTTCCTCTGTTTTTCTCAGCTATTTTACCAGCCCTTTGGCTCCCAAAGCAAACCAAAGTTGAGAGCATAATGAATTTCCAAAAATCCCTAGGTCAAGTAACTTAAAAGGGCAAAAACCTGCTCCCATTGAAATCAAGAGCAAAACTTCCTTTGACTTCACTGGCCCTATATCCAAGGGAATATTTCTTATTTTTCCTCTTTGTCTCTTCCAGACAGAAATATACAAGATAGACTAACTTTTATGTATCACTTAGCCACATGGTATTATTAATAAAACAAACATACCTTTGTACATACTTTATTGTTTTGTTAGAAATTAAACATAAGCCTGGGATGAATTTGGGCCATTAGAAGTTAATGGAAGCCTTGTGAACTTTGCCCTCTGAGCTTAAGAAACTATGCCTTATATCTTCAGTAATAGTATTTTACCATGTAGCATGATGAAAGCCCATTTGCATATTGTTGGAAGCATCAATAACAACAAATGGTATTAAAAATATGTAACTGGCTGCAAAAAATATCACCACTTTGAGGACATGCTTGCAAAAATAAACTGAAAAAAAACCCATTCAATCACTGGCTATCATGATAACTTGCCAGTAATATCATACACATTTCAAAGTACAATGTGAACAAGATCACAATACCAGAACATAAAGTAAGGAAAGGTTCCTTAAGGGTCACTTAGAACATTGCTTTCAATCATTTAACACATGATGTCAAAGCTCCTTGTACCAAGTACATATCCGGTAACAGACTGTAGTTTTAATGTTCCAGAAGAAAATATCCCTTTCATTGCCAAGGAAAAAAACCTAGGATTTATACCCATACACAAAAATGCATATAATTATGCCGCGCATAACAGATCATTTCTCAGATTATATTTAGGGCTCAGTTCTGCTCCCAGTGAGTCAGTGCTTGTGTTGCGAATGCTTCCAAAGGGAGCAAGATCAATCCCTAAATGCAATTTGAGAAATGGCCTGTGATTTGGAGTATAACTTTATGTCTTTTAGGGTATGTCGTCTCTTAATTATATACATAGGTGGAAGCTAATATTGAAAACACCATCTTAATAGGAAGCCTCTTGTTCATAAGTAGACTATAATTCTGTTAAGTACAAGTACTTTAATAACACACATCACTGACTATTTCCCTTATGTGTTTATTTGTAACAGAATTGAGAGGGAAAATATTTAAAATTATAACAATAGACAGTATTCCATTAAGAAGAGTATGTTAAGTGAAAGTTAAGGTTGCATAGCTAAGCACTCAGAAGTCAGGAAATGCCACAATTAAGGTCACATGTACAACCTTTTCTCCTTGCAAGTATACATTACAATAAATATTTCAATTATATCTCAAATGCAACAGAATGTGATACAGAAAAAATGTATCTTAGACCTTGTCGACATACAAACTTGCACTAGTTTAATTAACACAGTTTAACTAAATACATGCAAACCCCTACATGGACACTATTTCAGTTTAAAAGGCTGTATTTAAAATCAGCTTAAGATCAATTGGAATCAGGTTTAAACGGAAGTAAGAGTTCCCACACAACCTTTTGCACCAGTTAAAGTCAACTGGTTTAAAATCGCCCCTTAAGTTAAACCAGTTCAACTCTGCATGTAAACAAGCCCTTATGTGTAACATCCTCTAGTACTGAATACCACTCAGAGTCCGGTGGGCAAACCAAACCCATCAGAATGATTTTTATGGAACCATGACAGCAGCGAAGGATGCAGAACAGCTTTTTTATGGTTGAAATTTTCAAAGCTGTCTGAGAGATCTGAATGCCCAATTCAATTCCCTTTGACGTGGCTTTGAAAATCCACCCTAAGAGTACACAGTAAAATGTATTTACACAACATCCTACAGATTAAGAATAACAGCGGAGAGTACCAGTCAAAATTTGCTGAAATATTTGAATCAACTAAGGCCCTAAACCTGGAGGCAGGCCTGAACAGAGCCTTAGTGAAGAGCTCTGTCTGGATGCAAGGATCATGCCCATGCAGATCTGATTGCTGGACTGGGGCTTAAATTATCGGAAAAGTCAATTGTTCCATCCTCCAAATTGTAGCCATGGAACTGTGCACTCTGGGTACGTACACATGGAAGCAAATTAGTTTACTGCCTCCCTAATTCAATGCCTATCTCAGGCAACATCTTCACTGTTAAAGAAGATGTATTATTTACTTCAGCTTAACTATCTCCCTGCCAGCAGGTCACCAGACTACTGTGAAGGAATCCACCCCTTTGTCCTCGGTGTTTTAAGCTTCCCTGGGTGTCAGAAGGCTGCAGAATGTCAGCTATTTTTGAAGTAAAAACACAATGAAGAAAAAGCACTTGAGTTTTACTGTGAGGGTAGGCAAGGTGTATAGCGATGACCTTGCCTAGTTTACTGCATGGTAAAACTAAAACTGTCTTATCTTCATTGTGTTTTTACCTCAGGATAGCTCACCACATACTAACAGGTTTCAGAGTGGTAGCCGTGTTAGTCTGTATCAGCAAAAACAATGAGGAGTCCTTGTGGCACCCTAGAGACCAACAAATTTATTTGGGCATAAGCTTTTGTGGGCTAAAACCCACTTCATTAGATGCATGGAGTGGAAAATACAGTAGAGGTATAAATACACAGCATATGAAAAGATGGGAGTTGCCCTATCAAGACTCCCATTTGGTAGGGCGGGGCTTGGTAGGGCAACTCCCAGTGAGTCATGAAAATGATGTCCTGAAATTCACAAGCCACCAGTCAACTGGTCTTTAAAAAAAAAAAAAAAAAAAAAAAAAGGTATAGCAATAAAGCAGTAACCACAGCCTTGCTGACCATTAGCACTGGCCACTAATGAATTACGATATTGAAACAAAGACCCATTTACACAACTTTTTTTTTTTTTTTAAAGGTTCTGTGAGCAGGCCAAATTGCATTTCAGGGAGACAGGTTCGAGAGACTGTATTATGTTTGTTCAGATTAGCAGAGGTATTTCTCCTCTCTCCCTCTCTCTTTTTAAATTCAGGCGAACAAAAGAGGCAAGCTCTTCTTGCCAACAACTGGTGCCCCTTAGCTGGAAGTAGCTCGAGTTGTCAGGTTCCTGTCAGACTGCAAAGGCATACCGACACTTCCCTTCCCCCACCCTTTTGTTGTTTTTAAATATGTGCACTTTGCTCAGCAGTCCTCACCATTAAACAATTCATTTTTTCCTTGCCTTCTCTGGTTTAGGAGGGGGTAAAAACAGCAGAACATGGTCACAAAATATAAAGCCAGACATTCATTTCCTGTACCTCAGGGTCTCATTCTTTCACCTCCTGGTCCATAGAACTTGGCTACCAAATAGGTCTTAATCTGTAAACAAATGATTTGCTCTACAATTAAACCATTCATTTCTTTTTCCCTTTCTGTGGCTGCTTGGCTGCTGTCCAATGTGGAGGCTCATAGGTTCTTCTGTTATTTAGTGCTCATGATGGTTAAAAGGCAATAAGCTCATTTAGAGTTTATAAAACTATAAGCCATCAACAAAAGCATTTAATGCTTCTCAGAAGCACCGTGGCTTTTGCCTGCAAAATTAATAATACTTTTAAATGTGCTGACCCTGGTTATGCACTTTGGATTTCTTTAAGTCAGTTATTGTATATTGCAAATACATGCATTCCACTTGAATTTTAATTGTCTGTGCACTTTCTTCTTAACAATTGACAAATCATAGCAAATGCAATTTATCCTGGAATTAGTATTGAAGCTCAGAGACTTCTGATGTTTCATTTTTAAAAAATGTTGCTGGAGCATTTCACAATGTGTGCCAATATTGTTTCCTCATAAAAAGGTGATGTGCATCATTGGAAGTTACTGGAGTAAGCAAAATAAAAAAAAAATAGGTTTCCAATCTTTATATCAGGAGTCTCATATCAGAGCTTTATGATCCAAGAGAAACTGAGTAATATCAAGGTCATCTTCCTTTGCCTCTATTTTAACCATTTCCTGCTGAATGAAAATCAGTTTCTCCAAAGATTTTTCATGAGCCCAAAGATATTGTGTATATGTGGGTATCTACATTCATGTTTATATGAACTGACAGAAAAGAGAGTGTGATGGTGATATGCTACTACATAAGCGTAGGGTAGCTAATGAAATTTAATTATTTTTTACATTTTCATGTCCATAAATAATAGAATTGTTGATAGTGTACCAATAGCTCAATTTACAGGTGCAAATCTCATTTAGAAATGACAGGTACTTAGCAATATCAACTTCAGCAATTTACTTTCAATGAAATTCTGCAAGCCTATTTAAAGTCTATTACAGCTGCTGACATCAATCTGCCAAGCTGTAGAGTGCTAAGCTCTACTAAACATTTGCACCTATAAATTTAGCTACCGGTGTACTTGAGTTAAATACACAGCATTTCTCCAGATATGCTACTAGAGATATAATACAGTGAGGTGGAAATGCAATATGGTGGGAATGTCAATGGGAGTTTTGCCTAAACAAGGTCTGCACATTGGGGTCCTTTAGAGTTTTAGGTTCCTGTGCTTCCCCCAATCCTAAATGCCCCACAAATTAAGGTCTAGTTCTGAAAGTCTTTATGGCACTATTTCCTACTCATCCAAGTGGCCCTATTATAAGCGCAGAAGTCCTAACTGAACTACTCACGTGAGTATAAGTACTGTTGCCAGAGAAGTTTGCAGGATCACATCCTATCCATTACAATATACATTTAAAAGGGAAACACTCACATTTTAACAGGTTTCAGAGTAGCAGCCGTGTTAGTCTGTATCCACAAAAAGAAAAGGAGTACTTGCGGCACCTTAGAGACTAACCAATTTATTTGAGCATAAGCTTTTGTGAGCTACAGCTCACTTCATCGGATGCATTCAGTGGAAAATACAGTGGGGAGATTTTAATTAGCCATATCTATTTTAATCTTGCCAACACCAGGAAATAAGATGAATCTAAGACTCTTCCTCGACCAATCAAATAATTACTCTTAGCTGACGGAAGAAGAATAGAAAATAAGCATTTTCTTTCTCCTGCACAATATCTTAAATCATCAGAAAAAAAGATTTCTGTGTTGTTGATTATGCACAGGATCGGTGTTCTTATATTTTGAATTGCCAGGATAATTATAAATGAGGAAATATAAAAAGAAATTGCTGTAGTTTTAACTTCTCTATATGTACTACATTTTCAATAATCTCAGAAAGCTGGGGAGGTTTATGGGTGGGTTTTTTTAAATTCAGAGGACATCTTTAAATCTATGCTAAATATTAGCGTTTGAGGGAAAATGTAAACCTTGCAAGTCACTTGAAAACAGTTGGCAACTTTTCCTCTGAAAGTAAATCCAAGGGCTCAAAAAATAAATATTCAAGAGCATTAATTTGTTTCTAGATGTGTGCATGCAAGTAAAACAGCAGTCATAATGTGGAAATTTCAGTCACATTTTGCAACTAATTGGAAGCAGATTAGAATTCTGCCTCAGGGGAACATTGTCAAACTAGAAGCTGGAGCAAATGAAGAAAGAGGTGAAAGAATCGTGAAGAGCTGACAGATTTACAGTGCTCAAGGCAATAAACGGGTACTAGATGAAAATGAATGTGCTTCACTGTACTGCATGCAGTTCTCTCGGTCATATCTCAGCAACAGCAGCTTACAGCTATGAAACTATTATTTTCAGTGGAGCGGGTAGAAAAGCAAAGTGTAAGAGTTCAAAGTATATATTCAGACTGAATGTAAAAATCACACAACAGTTGTCAGAGACATAAATCAAATTATTAACTTAAGATCCTATTCTGCAATTTATGTGCACGTTGAGTAGTATTTACTAATGCAACTAATCCCAGGGACAACTAACGCGGGAAACTGCTACTCAACACGAGTAAGGATTGCAGACTCAACATGATCAGGAGATGCAGAATCAGGCTCTTCATGGAAAAAAATAAAAGCAGATTTTTTTCAAAAAATACTAGCAATGACAAGATAACCTGGGGACAGATAAATCAGAGTTCCCAAATGTCAGTGGGGAAAATGTATTTAAAAGAGAGGGGGATACAGGGGAAGAAAAAAAAAAGATACACCAGTTATGGTGGAGAGTATAGCAATGGTGTAATGGAAACAGCTGCCTGCCTTCTTCTTCAGTGTCTGGCATCTGCTGAAGCATCATGGGAAAGGCTGATGAAGGATTTGGACAAGGAATGTAAATGTACACAACTGGCCAAAAGTAGCTGGATTCTGAAAAGCTTAGTTGCTATATTTTTTTAAACAATAGCGTGTTTTTATATTTTGTTTTTATTTTTTACAGCAACAAGCAATATTATCCGAGTTATATCAAATTATACCTTCATACCAGCTAAAAGAGTAGGGAATCTGAATATCTTCTTCTTTTTCCGCAGTAATTGATGATGTGAAGCAACAACATACGATATGCTCAAATTATGACCACAATGATTTTTCTCAGAGTCCAGATCTCAGCACAATTTAACCTTCATATGTACATCACATAACATTCGGTCAAGGGAGAATTAATTTATTAATACTCAAATATACTCGAGGTGTATCTTTCATATATCTTCAGGGAAAAAAAAATAAACTAACAACTTCTTAGCTATTTGGCCAATCTTATGTAAAACTTCCAACATCACCACCGACTCCCATTGAGAAAAGGGGTCAATTTCTGATTTGTTTGTGTGTCTAATTTTCACGCTTTGTTGCTAAGATATAGATCTAATTTCATTTCCCTCCCCCCAAAAGAAAAACAAGCAACGACATGAAACCCAGAAACATACAACTACTGCTGATGCTCTACAGTTATAAGCTTATAATAAAGCCCAGATTTGATAGTATTATCCATGTACTGTGGCAAACCACACACAAATAAACAGTTCTCCATGAAGAATAAAAACCTAAAGACCAAACCCTTCCAATTCAAACATTATTGTTACTTTTAACATGAGCCATCCATAAAAATCAGCCAAGGAGTTGACAGGAAATCCAAAAATAATTTGGTCTGGAACCTCTACACTGCGTGAAAGGAGGTTACAAGTTGCTTTTGACTCTTCCAAATGGTTGAGGTGGAAGAAACAGCAAAAAACTATAAAATCTAAGTTTATTTAACAAACACCTATCGTAGTACTGCTCTGACAGAGTCAGAACATTTTCTAGCATAGGTTATTATAGCATAGCTGAAATATCACTGAAGGTGGTTTTTTGAGTGGATTGTGCTTTTGGGTAGGAAAGAACTTTAACAAAACCTCTGAATTAAGTCAATGGCTAATGTGAAAGACTAACAGTATGCAAAATTAAACTGTATAGTGTGAACAGAGGCCAGATGTGCATCAAGCTTTCCTGGGAAACTGAGCCTAAACTTGGGAGCTTTCTTTAATCAAAAGGATGAAAGAAGGTGACTTCTAGGAGTTTACAAAAGTGTGACCAATTGGAGCTTAGTCTTCTATTGCTAATTGAAGCATAAAAAAGAGCCAGTTTCTTAGAACCAACTACAAACATCTACGTTTTATATTCCATTGCCACATGATAAAAACCAGAATCAAGCTAACTAGTAGAAAGTTGACTGGCAACCAAAGACCAAGCTATTATTTCAAACTGTCATGGGAAGGCTATAAAATTGCTACCAGCTCTCCTCAAGTTACCCTTCAATAAAAAGAAGCCATCAGGGAAATAAGAGAAAAGAAAACACATCAAAACCTTTAAAGTTCCTTTAAGTAAAATTATACTTCTGTGGCACAATGCCATCTGCTTCCTGGTTAACATAATAAGACAATACCACAACCTGAACATCAGCTTTTTAAAATTGCTAAGCAAAATAAAAAATATGATCAATATATTTTCATCTGTTCTTTTAACTGTAAAAGCTGCATTCACATGGTATGATTGGAATATGCCTAAAATGTCCATGTGGACACATATTTCTTATGTTACTAGTTGACAGTGAAGGTTCCCAGGAGGCAGAAAACGCAGTTGTCAAGCAGGGATAGTCCCTGTGAATAATATTCAGACATAAAAATGAGAAAAAAGTTAAATCAAAAATCAAGAACAATTTTAGTGTTCACAATAATTATTTTTTCCACACAATTGTCTGTAGCCATGAGCCAGAAAGGATTTCATGTAAAGGATTCAAAATTCACCTAAAGCACTGCTTTTTTTGTTTTTTAAATTTACTGGGAAAAATAACTTCAAATTTAAACGGACACTAGCTTTGTAGAGTCTCTGAAGACATTGTGTATGCGAAGTGCTGGAAAAGGTGACATCTTTCTTTTCAAGTTTAGTAGTATTTGCCTACCTAGATTAAATAAGAATACTAATATTATTAAACTTCTCTCACACTAAAGCATAATGTATTTTGAATCACAGTGTTGACCCAGGATTTTAGCACTTATAAGGGACACAGACACCAAGACTGTGCAGCCTGAAGTGTAAATCCAAGCAAGACAGACATCAGAATTCACCACATGCGTCCATAAATTAACTGATCTATTCCCAAATGTATTTTAATCAAAATTCAACAGCCATAGGAAAAAAGTGCCAATCTCCCCTCTTGATTTTTCTTTCAACTTTCTCTTCCACAAACACAAAATAAAAAATACAAACAACTCAATTGTCAGTCACGCCATTCTGAATAGTTTTACAACCTTTCTTTCAAGTGTAAACGCTTTGTTCCAATTGCCAAGACCATTTACTCTGAATTAAAGAGAAACTGCAACACAATGATTAGTGCAACCTCAGCTACAGCACAGTGCAGTTCTAGACTAGTCTTTATAGTTCAAGTAGCAATTCATTGCTTGCACTCAGCTGCTGATTTTTCATGGGTAAGATTAAAGAATACATCTGATTTAAAATTTGAATACTTTTGATTCTAAACCCAGCTTCAGATGATTTACACTAGCATGTTCTGAAACTACCAATAGGACACATTTATCAACTATTCTGTTCTAAATGTATTTTTCAATGTAGTGAAAATGGCTTAGAAGTTTGACAAGCCCTGAAAAAAGAACCTATGGCTTCTGTGATAAAAACCAGAGTAGCCATTTCTAAATTCTAAACAGCCATGTATTCAGATAATCCTCTAAAAGTAATGAAGAGGAAACAAACACGAGTTTGCAATCCTCAGCTATACAGAAATATTCTCTGTTTTTCCTATCTGTGTATAAATACAATTTCTAAATTATGCTTATTATTTAAAAACCTTAACAATATAACAATGCTGACCTGAGATTTCACTATAAATAGGCCAAATCCTCAAGTAGTGTAAGGGAATCAATAGAGCTAACTATCTATCTAAGGATCTAGCCTGATGTTCTAATTTAAGGGGGAAAGGCACAAATAAGAACCTGGACAAGCTCATCAACCATTCACAGAAATGCAGTGATGTGTTGAGGATTCTGGCTAGCATAACTGTATGTTATTATATAAGTATTGGGTAAAGCTTGTATTGTGCTTAATGAATTAAGTACAGAATAACCTGACACTCCCATCTGATAAATCTCTCTACAGACTTTGTCCAACAGGAATTATCCCAGCTAGAGGGCAAGAGATAATCTGAAGTACTACAAAAACTTGATTATAGTCATGGAGACTAACTGAGTACCATGGAACAAGTCAAGAAGATGCATCATTGCCTACTGCTTGAGTTATGCAAGGGAGTAAAACAGAGTAATAGAGATTATTCAATAACTGTATCTAGAGGGTAGGTATGCAGCTGCCTAAATACTGTAGCTGTGAAAAAAGTCTAGCCTGCCTTTGGGATAGTGGAAACTCCTGCACGTATACAGCATTGTCATTTCGGTCCCAGGACCTGAAGAAGAGCTCTGTTTAAACTCAAAAGCTTGTCTCCCTCACCAACAGAACTTGGTCCAATAACAGATATTACCTCCCCGGCTTTGTCTAACTCCTGCACGTTATTTTGCTCAAACCAATCATTTGTCCACAGGTGATCCTTGGTAGCTTGGGTAAGAGTCTGGTAGGAATCTTGAGTAAGGTCTGACAAGCACCACTATAGTGCATGCTTAGATGCCATATGCACCAGTAACACCACGCCAAACACAGTATGCAAGATGAAAAATTATACACAGGGCTTGAGTTGCAAAGAACATACACGCATGGTGTATATAGGCATTACTTACATAATTCGCATCTTTTTAGCTGCACTCTGCCTAATTTCATATTTGACTGTAGCCTCTTATCTCCATATTTCTTTATAGTATTGACTCTAATCTTCTGATGTAACCCTTGGGTCAAAACCTGCAACTTTTACTCACACATGTAGTCCCTACTTGTAGTCATAGTCTCAGTGGCTTCAAGGGAAATAAAGGTTTCATGATAGAGCACTATATTTGGATCACTTCCATCCTTGCTCAAGCATGGGCACCAGAAAAATGATGGCTTTTGTCTCCTGATTTCCCACCTCTACTTCTCATAGGATTTTGCCAAGTGCTCCTGGATCACAGTGCATACTTTATCTCTCAACTCAATCTCCAACTGATTGAGGTTTCTGTGTAACAATTTAAAGAAGTATAGTATACATTCTGTGACCTGCCAACCTGCAGCATGCCCTCGTTTTGGTCTCAGAAACTGAAGCAAGTTGGAAGTGCACAGGAGATGCATTAGAACCAGCCAGGCACTGTAAACTTTCAAATAGAATAGATTTGCCTTTGCTTCACGGAACACACTTACCTTCTCACTGGAAATGGTGAGCAAGAGGCCTGCTCCTAGAGATAAGGAGCAGACCTATCCATCCTTGAGTGACATCAAGCTCGCAGCTTTCTAATATGTACTATTAAGTTCCATCACCCCACACCACCTTTCAAGACTTTTCCTTTTTCCATAGAGAAATGCAGTTTATACCAACCTAATAAATATATAGGTTTTACAAAACACAGAATAAATCCTGCTCCCATTGAAGTCAATGTAACTTTTTGCTTGAATAAAACAAGCAGCATTTGGCCTCATATCTACTTTTACAAATACAAATCACCAGGATAACACAGTCCAAATGCAGAACATAACACTTAACATCCAAAAGACATGTTCAATTAATGGAAAGCAGGCCACAAATTCTCATATAGATGTCAATATTATACAGCCTAGAGCTGGCATCTTTTAAAAACTAGAGCACACGCTTCTTAACAAAAAACACACAAGTTTTACTATGCAAAGAAACTAGGAGTTTCAGATTATGATTTAAGTGCTTGTTGATAAAATAGCTTTCCAATTATCATGGCCCCCACAGGAAAAGCAGGAATGCATTATGTGTTAATGATCACAACCAGGGGTCCATGCTTTACTCTTTTGTCAGAACTATAGCAGATCCTCCCTGCAGCTTCACCATTAACATGTCTGTTTCCTGTCAGCCCACTCAGAGATAATGTCATTTATCTCAGGGTGGCACAAGACCAGTCATTAGCTTCAATAAAAGACCTCAAACAAAAGCCGGATGATGTTTTATCCGGGGCTCATAGTGCAGCCAAGAATCTTATTGCCTAACAGTTCAGAACTTAAAAGGTATCTTTTAAAAAAAAAAATGTCCAGCTATCAACAATTTTAGGACACTTGTTTGAACAGCAAAGTCTCTCCATGGATATTTTTAGTTAATGGTTTTATCACATGCAATTTGGTAACTGATAGGAGCTTACTAAATTTACCCTTCGAAAGATTTTTCCCTCATTGGGGAAAATTGACAGAATAATTCAGGTTCTAGCTAAACAATAAGATCTTTGAAGAAATGGCCATCATTGTGTTTGCCTGCGGGAGCTGATTCAGTATAATAAATTCTTCAGTGACTGAACTTCTGGAAATGTCTTTAAATAAAAGTGGAACTGGTTAAAATATGCGTACAAACATGTGTTTTCACAGTCTTGCTTGTATTATTGCAATTCAGAAAGTTTCAAAAAAAAAAAAAGTTCCAGGTGAACTTTTTTAAGTAATTAAAAAAAAGCAGGAGTCAAAATATGAGTAAATCTCAGCTATTCAATTCTTGTCTTTATGTTGAAAACTAGGAACAGATGGTACTTTCCATGTTACTTGACTCTGGTTATTGAACACCTTTGTGGTTATGGGAGAATTTTGGTTAGCACTTTTAACATACATTTCATTTATTGGACTATAAAATGCTACTTTGGAAAAACAAGTCTTTATATAACTCTAATTAAAACAATCTTGCAGTGAAACCATTTAACGTCGAGAACATGCTTAACCTCATGACATCTGGACAATCAATCCTTTCCTTTTTAATGGGTATTTATGAAGTTATTAAAATTGTAAAATTACTGATGTCCTAAGTGAAATATAATTTGCCTGAAGTTCAGAATAACCTCATCACCTTCAATACTTTGTGATATAAACATTCTAGACCACCTTCAATTGTTTTAATGCTACTTTAGCCTTGCACAGGAATTCAATAGCAAAGCTGGTCATACATATTCTAAGAGGTCAGCAAGTTCACACAGAAAGCTTTCCTCAGCCAAAGGGCAACACCTCTTCACCCAGCTCAGAAAGCACTGTCACATTACTAGACAGCACTACAGCACATTAGGACCTTGAGCTGTGCTTATTGTTAGACACCCATAGTTATCAATGATTTTAACAGCTAAATCCCTTATGTAGCTTTCAAAACAGTTTGCTATCAAACAACAATGGACTTTGTTCTTTAATTACAGCAAGTGACCTTTTTGCCCTTTTATTTCACAGTGAATAAACTACACCCAAGAAGTAGTGTTTGTAAGGCGCAAAATATATGGAAAGCATATCTCTATAAACTCATTAATCAGAACATGTTCTTCAGTGATTTACAAGAATTCCCTGATTAAGTGTAAAAACAACAGCTATACAAGAAGAATAAAATAAATGATGCCAGTCACATGTGAGTTAATTCACTGAAGACAACTTTCAGATGTGAAATGCCGTCTTAATGAAAGCCAATAAACCAATACAGGAGAAATAAATTCCATTCTGGAATATTACCAGATTTATTAATTTTAAAGATGGAAAACAGCTAGACTTTATATATATATGTATATAAAAAACTGTTGATATAGACTTTCTGAACTTCTTCCCCCCTCCCTAAACAAAGTTTTCATAGCCTATGCTTAGTATTCCTATTTTTAGTGTCTGTTGTGAGCCCCCACACACAATAAACAAAATCTAGGACATACTACTACTTATAATCTGAACATTTCTCAGTGTAAGAGCAATTAAAATTACAAAAGTATAACATGGGTGAAGAGTATATGTTGACCAATATTTACTGAGTAATTGTCCTTAAAAAAAACCTAAAGGGTGGAGAAAGGGGACAGCTTTTAACACCAAAAATCTTAGGAGTGGTTAGCCTACCTGTCAAATCTACCTATTCAGACATGGCACTGGTGTCTTAACCACAAAATGAGCTTCATGAATATAGCTCAAACATCTTAGAATTATAACATACTTTGACTTTATCCACATATTAGGGGAGTGGTGACTTTTACAACGTACTTGTGGTTTTTGCATAAAAGAGCCAGCAGGACACAGTCATTGATTTAATTAGACTTCATGAAATCCAATTTATCATGTTTTACATGACTTTCTGCAGTAAGGAAACAGAATAAACAGACCAAAAATAGACATTTGAGCATACTGTGAAAATTAAACAGTGACTGCAACTCTTGGGAATCTACTCCAAGCTTTTAACAAAGAGTAAACAAACAATAAAATATCCTCCAATACCATACAAAGAAACTCAGGTTTAAAATTTGTGGGCATTAACTAATTTGTATCTAACAACATATTATTCAAATTTACCAAGCAACTCATTCATAAAAGATTAAAACAACTTGAAATTGATTTTAACAGCCAGGCTTGAAAATTATATAGTCATCTACGGTCACAACAGTGCTTTTTGGTCATGTCACATCTATAGATACACGTGTGTATAGCCAAAGCAGAAAAAAAAAAAAGATTCAATCTTAAATCCCTAAAATAATTCTCTTGAATGATTTGTAAGTCTTTTTTAAAACTGAAGTTTCATTGATCGCATTACAGGCTGGATCTAAAATTGCAACCAAAGTCTGCAGTGAGTTCTACTTTCATATGCCAAGTAGGAGACGTTCTTTAAAGAAAATTGCTCTCTGGAGTGAAACACTAAGGGATGTTGTTTAAAACAGTAAGCCAGTGCACCAGCGTGATAGACAATGGCCAGCACTGCAGGACTCTAACGTGTGAAGCGTATATTAAAGTCACTGTGTGCCAACAGCAGTGGGTGTTAGTGGAATTGCAAGCTCTGAGAATTCTATAAAGCCAAGAGCTGGAAAATAAGGTGTACCTTTGGCTCAAAACTACTCCTAACATGTTTGTTCTTAATTTACCTATTATCCCATTTACATTACACTGACTGAAGATTACTTGCATGTATATGAATTCATTCTTCATACAATTTCCTGTGTGACTAGAGTGAAAAGAACACAAAAACTGAGAAACCACACTACTCTCTAATCTCTGTTGCCATGACAGCAAGCCTTTGAGATACTGAAATGTTCAGATTGCCAGCTAAACAAAATTGTTGAATGTGAACATTTGGCTGAAAGATTAAAAGGCTAAGGGGGTTGCAAAAGGGCAGTACCTCCCACATTCCAGGCAGCCACTGAATCCAATCAAATGGCTCTGACTCTTTAACCAGAACTATTGTGAAGACTGGATTAGGGCAATTTATCTAGATAGTTAAAGCAGATTAGAGAACTGCAATTTGAAGACTACTGGTAACAAAAGTAAATGTCTACTGTATGTCCTAAATTAGTAAAAAGACCATAGGATTTTAGGACACCTTTCTGAGTGACAGCAGACCTTTAGTAAATCAGAGTGCAATTTACACCTGTGAATTAATTAAAGCAACCTAGTTTCTCTCATCTGTATTTAGAAAAATCAAACAGAGCATTCAAATTGACCTGTAGATATATTATCCTAAAAGTGGCAAAATACCTACAAATGCGAAATTCAAATTTTCTCCTCATACAAGACTTTTGAATCTATCTTTACATTTTCTTAACATATTTAATGTCACAACCCCCAAAATCTAATCCTATCAATAGCCCAAGAGTTTGTTGAAACGTTACACAATCTTAAACATCAGCAATGACACATAAAAAGAGGCTCATAATATGTTGTAAATAGCATAAATTTTCCCAAGGACTTCAATCCAGCTGGACTCTGGTAAACAACTCTGTACACTTAACACTAGCCAGAAAGTTTTCCCATCACTTAGAAGTTAGTCAGGGAAGTTGCAAAAGCAGGTAATTTAAGAACAATTCCAGACAATCATGCCACAGGTTAATACCCTTAAGGTTTTGGGTTGTTTTTTTTTTTTTTTTTTTTTTTGGGGGGGGGGGGGAGGTGTCTTTGTTTAACCCAACCCGTAGAATTCATTTGACTCTTAATTATGGGCCAACAATAGCCCCCTAGATCCTAGAGAAGAAACCTTCTGCCCTCTGGATAGAACAATTGCTGCTGACACTAGAACCTGCCTGAATGAGCAATAACAATAGCCAAGAAAACCAGCTCTCTCCCCGCCCTCCCTTAACAATACAAGGCCATTTATTCTTACAGAGAGCATCCTTTATGCATTAACACAGAAAGGAAAACACACACACACACACACCACTTGATTTCTTTCACACATTTCAACCACTCAGCAAACAAGAAGTTCACAGCCAAGAACCTTTAGGGCTCAGATAAGAAAGACTGCCCTGACAGGAGAAAACTGTTCCCCCACATTTGAGAGAAAGATATTTTGTACATATATCAGAGTACAAGGTGCACTCCCCTCCCCCAACTCCCTTCCTCCAGGCCGATTATTACAGGCACTGAGTGTCTTCTGGCTCAGTGCTCCCCTTTCCCCACGCCAGCTTCCGAGGCCTCTTGGCTGTTGTAAACACAAGAGCCCCCCAATACCAAAAAGACCCCAGACTAGGGTGGATGAAAGAGCCAAAGTATCTGCAGATGCATCTCTCCTCCCTATCACAATCTAAACTCCAAAGAGAAGGGTGGGAAGAAAGGATGTGAATTTCCTTTCCACCTTGGCAGAAGGAACATCCGCTTTTATACTAGAGTGCACAATAAAAAGGACAGTAAACAAAACCCAGGCAGCTAGGTCTGAGCCACACACACAAACCAGCCTCCGGTCTGCAAACACGTGTCCTCGGGGGTTGCAAACATCACTTCGGAATGTTACACTAATAACAGCCCCATCAGGGAGGGTCACTTCGAATTCTCCTTTAAAATAAACAAAGGAGGAGACACAACAACACGAAACACACGTTTGGCCACATTTGGGAAGATACTGGGGATGGGGAGGGGGGAAAGAGAAATTAAAGACAGGACGAAAATAAGACTCCAACGTAGCATTTTCTGTCCGGGAGTGGGGTTTGTACACACAGATTATATGTATATCACAAACGCATAACATCAATAACAGGAGCTAGGAACACAGCTGCGGGAAGTTTGTAATAGACACAGGGGGGGAGATAGCTAGGGAAAGAAGAGCTTGTCCTACCTTTTCTGTTTTCAATTTCTTGATTCGCCTGTGGTTCTCCTCCTCCTCCTCTTCCTTCTTTACCAAAATAGAGTTCCCCATTAACCCTGAATCCGGGGCGCTTTTGCTCACCTCCCCCACCGTGGAGGAGGCGCAGTGGAAGGGGCTGTTGCTCCCACCACCGCCTCCCTTGGCCCCGAAGCCATACAGGTGCCCAGAGGGAGCTTGACTGCTGCCACCCCCACCGTTGGGGTGGCCCTGCTGCAGGTCATGCTGCTTGTCCTTCCTGGATTTCCCCGCATCCTTATCCCGCTTGGAGCCTCTGCTGCCCTGGGTTTTACCTGGTTTCTCCTCTTTGTTTTTCCCGCAAGAGGCAATAGAGTTGTTGTTGCTGGTGTTGTTATTATTGCCGTTTGGGTTGCTGCTCACACTTTGACCCAGTGCTGAATTCATGCCAGTTGCCTCTCCAGGGCGCCCTTGGACTTCCTGCCTCTTGCCAGCACTGCTGATCTCAGGAATCCCATACAAGGCAGCAGAAGGCAGAGATTTATTAGCATCCTTAGAAGTTTTACTCCTTTTCACTTTTGATTTGCTAGTCTCTTTGTGAGAGGAATTCCCCTGGGGGGCAGGGGGCTGAACAGAAGCAAATTTTAGGCCATCAGCTAAGGCTGAGGTAGCATTAGCCCCACTGGAAGCCAGACCCCCACAATCCTTGGAGCTGGTGCTGCTGGTGGTGGTGGTGGTGGTATTAGTGGAATTATTCATCTCAAATTTCTGTCTGTCCTTCTCCAAATCGGCGTCCAAATCGATTATTAAATTTCCAACACCGATTTCCCAATCATCGCCACTGTCATAAGTATCAACCGCGTTTGGATCCACACCTTTGCCTGCAGTGGAAGTGTTCACTGACATCCTGAAGATGAGATCTCTAGAATAAAAATCCGATGAACTTTCCTTTGGAGATGAGGGGACATTCGTTTATCTCCGTTGGGCTTTTCTTTTTAAATTATTATTTAACTCTTCTTATCTTCCTCCCCCTGGTATGTCTAGGTTTATACCCTGAAGTCCAGGTCCACCTTTTCCTGTGAGGAGGGGAAAAGTCGAATATTTCTTGTCTGGATATTACCAGAATATAATACGATTAATATAAGGGGCAAAGGAGAGGGGGAGCAAGATCATTCAATGTTTCCACGTTTAATTTTGTTTTAAAAGTTGTTAAATAGGAGGCAATTGCTTGTGATTATTTTATAGTGAACAGCTTGAATCTAGTTGTACCCCAACATCCATAATCACTCTTAAAATACTCATCTATAAAAAAAAACAAACCAGCGTAACTACATGATTTAAATCCACAAAGTCAGGGACATACGGAGTTAGGGCTGGTGACTAGCTGTTGGAGCACATGTGTAATATAAGCTCCTGGACCACCACTTAGACACAAAAGCCAGAAAGGAAGGACACAGCTTCAGCCCTCACTGCATTCCTTGGATTTTGTGGCTTTAAACCAGACCCTTGAAGTTTTGTGACTTTTCTATACTATTTTTTACCCCAATTTTACTTAACCTTGGGGGGGCGGGGGGCATGAAGCCTGTTTTTCATTAACACAAGATAGCTTCCATTAAAAAAATCAACAACCTATACTTTAAATGGTGCATTTACTTGAGAAATATCCATCTTCATGAGTAAAAGTGTCTTTTCTTTTTAAAATATACCCAAGATAATTCTAAAATCAGTTTTAATGCACTCCTAGGTTACACAATTGCTCACTCTGTTAAATATAGTATTCCTGACTGTACAGGAAACTGATTAAGACATACACTTTAAGTGATCTGCACCAAGGTGGCCTCAATGACCGCAAATGAGTGTGTGTTTGACAAAGCTTAGTTAAAACGATTTTTAAAGGGATCTATCCCTTTTACAGTTGACTGTCTCAATATTTATACATATATAGGCATATTGCTTACCTTTAATCCTTTATCATTTTTTAATTAAGCCAGCAAATCAAAATGCTGTCCCCACTCGACTCAGCAACAACTCTGTGCCTCATTTTACTTAAAGAGCAAAGTGATCAAGAAGTAGAAAACAAAATAACATCTCAGCCAGTATAATCGCTCAAAAAGATATCTCCCCCCATTTTGGCACACGGATCAGGAGTCCTTTTATTTGTGTTGGTTTTCCTCCTTTCTTAAAAATGTTGTTCCTCAACTTTACAAGCTGGAAGATAATATTTCACATTCAGAACAGGAGCATCAAGGACCAGGGTTTTTTGTTTGTTTTTTTCTTAACAGGCACCGAGATATAATAATAACAATTTTAAAATGTTTTCCAACTTCACATTCCGTCTTCAACTCCAGACTTCAGAGCCATCCTGATCAGTAAGTAATGATCCCATGAAACAAACCTACAGGCGTCCGGTTGTTACAAGACAGAATGTGCTAACATCAGGATAAATTAGTGAAAGGGAGGAAGGAAAAAAAGAAGAAAGGACTGAAAATCTGGGCTGGATTCCGCCTGTTACTCGGGAAGTGGCATTTTTTCCGCCGGTCCTGACAGATCTGATTTCTTGAACTAACTTAAGGAAGGGGGGAGGATGAGGAGGGAAAGGGGGGGCGGAGAAGAGGGAGGGGGAAATCAGTGTTCTGATAAACCAGTTATCAGAACATTTCGTGGGAGTGGAGGAAAGAGTGTGTTTTTAAATTAAGTAAATCTTCCCAAGGGTACGATCTGGGGATTCCCCCCCCCCTTTTTTTTTCTCTTTTGTATATTGTAAAAAAAAAAAAATAGCATCCAAACTACCCGGGGGAGCGGGGGAAATCCGGGAGCTCAGGCTAATCAGTCATGTTGCAAGTAATTCAGTAATTAGAGACCAAAGAGATAAAATAGACTTTGGGTTTTTGCAGGATACATTTTTTCCTTATCGTTTCAGCAAACGTTGCATCGTCTTTTTATTTATTACCCCTCATGACTTCCTCCCCTTTTTGCCTTTAAGTCAGATAGTCTCGGAGCTTGGCTTAGTATTTTTAATTAGCTGGCGTTTGGAAGCTAAAAGCTGTAATGAATTGTTGATGGATTGGAAAGGAGAGCTGGTTTGCTGGAAATGTTAGGGCAGGAGGGGGGATGGGCGAGTTACCAACAACCAACCATCTAAAAGGAGCGATTTTGTTACAGTTCAAGCCTTTCTCATCACGTGACGATCAAGGGCTCAATTGGTTGTCGTGAGAACAAAAATGGGTGACAAGCGTATCAAGAAAATACTGATCTGGTCTTTAGGGGGAAAAAAAACTTAAGGTCTGTTTCTCTCCCTCCCCCTTCTGCTGCTGGCACAGCTACAAGTTATGAATGTGAAACATTTCTCTCTGCGAACTGGGTCTCTGAAGTTAGGAATGAGTAAAATGTACTGAACACCATGGCAAAGCATATGTTTTAGAGAAACACCTTATAAAATCTTTCCTCGAGTTATCTGCAATTTGTAGTAGTTTAGAGACACGGGATGGGGAGGTTATTTCAAGGTTTTAATATCTTCGTATATAAAACATGACTAAACATTTGATAGCTTCCAAGTTAGTCTCCATTCTAAACCCAGGGTAGATTCTGGTTGGGGGATGGCTGGCTTTGGGGGGGTGGGGGTGAAAAACGCTCACTGCACCACAACGTATGGGCGTCACTATCCCCTACTTTAGCATTACATTATTGGTATTAACACGTGACAGAAGAAGAAAAAAAACCTCCTGCTCCACTACCCTATTTTGTACCCCTAAGGTCCTATTAACAAGTTGCTTGCTGATTTTTAGGGGGGATTGGGTGGAGAGAGAGAAAAAATATGCTGGCAGGCTTGTAGTTGTGTCACTTTGATTTTCCCCTCTTGGTTAGTTTAAAAAAAAAAAAAACCCAAAAAGGTAAAAACGCCCCCCTCCCCCCGCCGAGTGCACCGTCAAGTATGATTTGTGTGAGAAGCTACAATGCTTTCACCCTCCTCACCTTCATATCCCTTAGATAACTCAGCCTACTCGTGGTTTTTTGTTTGTTGTTTTAAAACACAAATAACTAGTTCCTTATTTCAATGCACAAAACTCATAATACTCCCCTTCGCATGAAAAAAATCCCCTCTAAGTGCTAGAGACACACCACGCAACCGTACTTACGATCTGTATTGGATCGAGTTGACCTTTTCCTTCTAACTGCATTGAGTGTGTTTTTGTTGCAGCCGCTTTTTATTTTTGGAAAAAAAATCTAATTTCTTCAACAGATTTATTGTGTTTGGAAGAAAAGAGCACCCGATTTCATGAACCTTCTTTTTTAAAACAAAATTAAAAAAATAAAAATCCCCCTACACACATATACACACATACACACTACACAACAAACTGGCTTTACTGCAATAGTGAGCTGCAGAAATCAGAACTGGAGAAGGGAGAGTGTGAAGCAAGCACAGACTCTGTACCTGAAAGGGACTTTTCTTTGTTCCCAATGCCCTTTCCCATCTGCCCAATCAGAGACCAGCTTTTATGAAACCGGGCTCTCCGATTGGCTAGCTGCTCCTCTCGGCTGCTGAAGGGGGTGAAAGGGAGAAACACACACACACGCATACATACATAGAAGCCTTGTATTTTGCAATCCTCAAACTACATTTAGTGCTACAGCAGGCAGCCTCCTGCTGCAGCAAGATACAAATCATGTTTCCCATTTCAATTACAGCATTATCCTATATAACATTTTATGTCAAGACAACCAAATAGGGAGGCGAGCAGCCCAGCCAAGCCTCACACAGTGGGAGGAGGACTTCCTCATTTTCTTTTTAATTTAATTTCAAGGCAGTTTTCAAAGCAGTGATGGATGATTTTTCTGTTTCAAAGAGGCAAATTAAAATCTCACTCTCCGTTTTTAAATGCCCCCTCATTCAGAATTGTAACAGTTTGACACGAAACCGAGAGAGAGAGGCTGTTACATGAGTGCGATCATTTTCATGTTTAGTGAAGGAGAAAAGCAAACAATGTCTTAAGAAGGGGAGGCTCAGCAAAGAACAGAACTGGATTCCATTCCTCCCCCTCACCCACCCCAGCGTTAGAGAGACACTCAAGGTACTGCAGCGTGTTCGGTTTGTCCTTATTCCTCAGCCTAACGCTTGTCCCTTCCTCAGAGTTTATTTCATGTTCATTTTTACAATAGGACTTACAGGAGACAGTGCGGTTTCTCTGTTGTTGAAAAAACACGTAACCCTTTTGTTTCCAGTTTCCTCATTTACTGCTGCAAGCACTGAACTGTGAATGCAAGCGACCATATAACTACCACGTGAACAACACCCTTTCACAAGAATCAGTAACACAAATCTTTTCTAGCAGGCTTTGTCTTGCGTCAAAAAAGGGGGAAAAAATCTTAATCAGTTCTTTTGTTTAGCCTTAGATCCAAATGCTCTTTAAAATGCATTTGAATTGATTAAAAAACGTGAGTACGTTCCTTATGCAGCTTAAATTGATCAGTTTGCTAGGCACAGCCCCTCCCCCACCCACTCTGCAGAGAACAATTTCTACATTGAAGGGACCCAACAAACATGAATGTCTTGTCGAGAATTGAATTAACTGTAGGACGAAAGGCTGATAACCCAGATAATGTGTCTCTGCGGTCACATATCATGAGGTTGATGGGGTCTAGCATGAAAATAATAGTTTGTATGGGTAATTTAATATTAAAGTCTATTAACTACCCTGGAGTCTGGCTAACTGTGCGCTTTTATTTTTCATTTATGTCTCATTTCAAATCCTCTGTGTGTGTATTTGTGTGTGTAAAGTATCTCACTCTGAAAATCAATATTGGACTTTTCTTATCTTTGAATAGCTAATTGAAAATTTTGTCCAAATCATAGTTTCCGGGAAGACGTTAAAGCACGACATTTGTAAAACTGCATACAGATGACAATGTGACAAGATACGCTTTTGGATTTTGTCCAACTGAGCAAATTATGTGCATTAGTGCTTATACGGTCGACACTTAACATCAAAATGATGTTTAGTAGAGTATTTTCGGATGAGTAAACATTTTAGATCCTTCTCATTTCAGAAGTAACAGTTAAAGAAACATTTGGTTGAATAAAAATCACTTCTGATTTAGTTGTCTTACCAAAACACTAGACAGCCTCTGTCTGTTCTTTAAAACCAAACTGGAGTTGATGCTGCAATAAACAACATTTTCCATTCTTCTCTGTGGCGAGTGCATACTTCTTTCCCCTTTGGCCGCATAGTGAATCACAACACGTCTGAATTATTGCTAATGTATCATATAACTGAGATCGTCTTTAAACCTAATGAAAACTATATTTTAATGACCGTAAACTACAATAATGGGTCGCTTCTCCTGTTCTCCTTTCCCCAGCTATACTGAAATTTGTTGAGAGTAAAGAGTACACATCACACCATATGTTGTTTGGATAGTTGCATGGAAGGAACGATGTATGCTCCCCTTCCCTTTCTTTTAAAACATATCACCTTTTGGTGCTGCTAGAGAAGGGTCTAATTCGCTCAGATAAAGTAATTGCCAAGAAGGCCCTTGATGACATTAAACATTTGAAATTGTTTTAAAAAATACCAGTTTGCGTACACTATAAGTAGGAAAAGGCATTTAACGATAGTGTGAAAGAATCAGTCGAGAATACTTCTTAGGGGTGGGTGAGAAGGGGGATTCTTGAGCATGATCGTTATGTAAGCAGGGTTTGCTGTGTGGACTCTTACACAGGCCATCTCACAATACACAACACTATGCCAACAAAGTAAGTGCTTGCAAAGTGCCTACTTCCAAAGCAGCAGTGCAATGCAAATCAGTGTAAACACTGAAGAATACACGGCTACTCCTACCTTCTATGTTCTTTAAATTGCTATGCACATAATAGCTGGTATGGATACTGTGACATGGTTGTGAAAAAAAGAGTGTGACATGAAACTTTATTTTAATGATTTAACTTTGTGCTAGTGAAGCTTTTAAAATCAGCAACATCGAGGCTACTTCTCCCTCCCCCACCACTTAACGCAGATCATTGTTGCTGGGTTTTTTACAATATGTGTTTTACAGATTTAGGTAATAGCCCTGATTTTTCAAAATCGACCTCTGTTTAGACACGTTTCACTTTGGGCTGTTTCTTGTCTGCAAAATTACAGTCATTTGCACGTTATTATTACAGTGAGTAGGAGACAGATTGTATTTAGCATTGGGTGGGGGAAGGGTTATTATGGGAAGTGATCTGCTACCGTCAGCACATAATTTCATCCTGAAGAAAATTGCTTCTGAATGGCTGGTCTGTTAGGTAGCCAAGGAATGGTCACTGGGAAAGATTGCAAAAATGCGCCCACTGCTTTATCTGAATTAGTCAACCTTTCTAAATTTTTTGAAAGGACGGCCTATTGAACAGATGTTTGTGCAACTGAAGCGGGCATTATGTAGATGAAATAGCGTCACCTTACCCCGCAGTTCAGATAACTCGCGGGGGGGGGGGGGGACGGACCCCAATACATATAGCTACATGTTTTGTGTCGTTTATTGACTGATTATTAAGAAGCTTTTTCGAAAGGAACGATTACAGCGAGCCCATTGCCAGGGGCTGCTGTATCTTCAGCGCTCAAACGTCATCATGAGTGGTTGCAGAAAGATTTCTCAAAAGAACTCCTTTGTGAAGGGGAAATGTCCTTCATCCTAAAAGAATCTAACACCCTCTGTATGAATGAGCATCCAGAGGCTTTTCCACCTTCATTAATTTCTGCCTGCTCTCCAAACTGAATTACAATTTTGTATTCGTGCACATTTTAAAAGACCCGCACAAGGCCAATAAACTTGTGATGTTTGTCAGAAATAGCACAACCTTGTTTAATTAAAGCAATTGTAGACTGTTATGAATCTTGAAGAAAACCTCACTCTATTTAACTAGCCAGGCATGTGCATCAAATTTGCTAAGCAAATTTACCAGCAAAAATCTATTTTTAGCAAAAAGAATGATAGGCTATTATATGAAACCCTTTGGCTGTTTGAAACCTATTTCTTGTGAACAAATGTTTCCTTTTTTCCCCCAAAACAGCTTTTTAAGAAGATGAATTGGTACCGAGAATATTTAACAAGCAACAGAAAGTTGTGTTGCCTATCTTCTCAGCAAAGTTCCTCTTTTTCTTTCCTTTAAAGGCTGAAGTGAGCCTGGAGTCCGGCAGCCAATCATCATTATGGAAATATGCTTTTAAGCCTTCTCATTGGCTGATACACAGGCCAGTATATTCAGTTAGCAGCAATACAGCAGAGTCTGCACACCGACCTCGGCCTGGTTTATGCCTTTTGTGGAGGAGAGAGTCAGGTCATCTTATTTTTCACATTCCCTGCTCCACAAAGCATTCTTTGTAAACAAGCAGTTAACCATGGAGAAACATATTAGCTATGTGCAAATATATTCCCACTGGGAAGATGTTCGTGTTTTTGTTAACACTAGTCCCTCTGACATATCTGATTTTAAAATAATTGTATTTTTAAAAAGTATTTTTTAAATGTTTGAATAAAATCTTAATTTTCAGCTGGGTTTTTATTGTCTTATTTTATTGTTTAAAAATAAGAGAGTCCCTGACTGTTGCTCTTTGTTTCTGATTTGTAAAAGGACTGTGTGGGATTTTTTTTAACTAAGGGAGCTGAGAGGTGTATATGGAAGCTGAGAGGTGACAGTATCAATGCTAAAAGTACCATAGCAGCAGTAACTAAACCAGCATTTCTTCTTTTAACCTGGCATCCAAAAGGAGACAATATCTAGTTTCCTATTAATTATTTTACTCGATTAATTAAGTAAAAGTAGAATGAAATGTTGTTGTATATAGCACCTTTTATATACAAGGCACACCATAGTACTTTTGAAAGCAATACATTAGATACCTGTGGGGCAATGATTGTATAGACAAATAGAGTTAGCCATTATACACTTAGCAAATAGTTCATAAACAGACTTACACAGAGGGTATTTTACTGAAAGAGAATATTAGTGAGGTTATCCCCTATTCCTTTACAACAGTCTTTAAATTTCACCTGAATAATCACAAGGTACCTCAATTTAATGTTTAATCTGAAAGTCAGTCTCTCTAATTGTGCAGGATGCAGGTAGGTATTGCTGTGCATTGTATATGACCACAAGTCACCTCAATGGTGTTTAGAGAAGGGCAACAAAAATTATCAGGGGCTATGCATCTGTGTTAGACAAGAGTACAGTTAAGAGTCGGGGGCTGAAAATAATAGAGAAAAATTCAGCTGAAGATCAGGAAAAGAATCCTGCCAGTGAGATGTATTAATCTATGGAATAATGTCTCAAAGGAAGTTGTTAAATCCCATTGCTTGGGACTTTAAAACTAGGTTGGACAAAACACTAGACAAATATACTGTAGGGAGCAATCCCATGCTGGCAATGAAATGGACTGAATGATCGAATAAGTCTTTCTCATTTCTAACTTCTGTGATTCTATGAAATCCTGCAGTAGAATTTGAGCTACTGACCTTTTGACCCAGACATGAGTGACCCAGCGGTATAGATACTCCTTTTTTCAAATAACTTCAAAACTATAGTACTTAGTGTATTGTGTAAGTATTCAGCTAATTTTAAGAATACATTCTATTTATAAGTAGATTGTGCATGATAAATAAAAATTTTAAAATATACATTACTTTTCTTATAGATCTAACATATTATGTACGCAATTGTTGTATAGCGTCTTTCATACAAAACATCACAATGCTTCATAGTGAATTAAAGTCTGTAATACATGTGATGTATGAAGGTACAATATTTTACACAGGTAGTATTCATAGTTATTATAGTGCTAAGGTGAAGGAGCATACAAAGGCCAATGGCTGAGTGCCACACTTTAGATTTTCAGGGAGAACAAATGAGCATGGGGAAATGAAACTAAGGCTTAAGGAATAGGATTAGATTGTTTTATTAGAGGGAAGGCTAGAAGTCATAGGCCAGGGAGAGAGGAGATGAGTCTTGAATTGGAATTTGCAGAGTGGTGGTCAATTAGGCATAGGGAGTCTATACTAGAAAATGAGGGAGAGAGGGATGTGTTGCGCAATGTGAAAAGAGGGCAGACAAAAATCTGACACTGAGTGAACAGAAGGAATGGGACAGGCAATGGAAAGAAACACAATCAGATAGTACATATTCGGAATAAGATCATGGTGACTAGGAGGCAGAGTGTCTACTAAAATTTGAAATGAAGAGTGAATTGGTGAAAGTTTCTGAGTATGAGGGTAATAGGTTCCTACCATTGAATAGGCAGGACAAGACAAGCTGCTATATTTTAGACAGAACAAAATTTGGAGAGTTGTGACACTGGAATTTCAGCAAAGAAGTTATCAGAATGTGTTTGGAAAGTAACAACTGGCAGCCTGACAAGCCTCATAAGTGGAGGGTGAGAGACACGGTGACAGAGGACTGTGGGAGAGAAATGAGAGAAGGGAGACTGGACCATTGCAAGAAGAGAACTGTCTGAAAAGGTGAGGGAGAAAAGATAATATGGCAGACAATGCAGAGGGGAAAAACACAACAAGAGATAGGAGAGATTGGAACCTAGAGATGGAAAGGGAGGAAAGAAATAGCACAGGTACAAAAAGAGGAAGAATGATCTTGTGGTTAATGCACAGCACTGGGAGTCAGAACTCCAGGGAGTTACTTTCCTATTTCTCCAACTGATTTGCTGTATGGTTTTGGGAACATCCTGTCATCTCCCCATGCCTCCCTGTTTTTAAAATGGGGACAAGACAATAATACTGACCTATAGCTCAGATAGGTAAAAGTACCTTAAGATCCTCACTTGAGAGTATTAGCGTTAATTTGTTATGTCTACACTGCAGAGCCTCTGATGGCATAGTCCCCAAGTGTAGATGCAGCCCATGGCAACAGAAGGAGTTTTTCTACTGGTGTAGAAACCTCAAGAAACCCTCTGAGAAGCCCTCTTCTGTCAGCAGGGCTATGTCTTCTCTGGGGGTTTTGCCAGCATAGCTATGTCTCTAGGGAATGTGCTTTTTTCCCCCCACACATCTGACTGACATAGCTATGCCGGTATAAATTGTAAGTATATACCAGGCCTTAGTTAGGGGAAGAAAGGCTGAATCTGAAAAAAGCTTGTTCACTCCATACACTCCTTATGCCACTAAGGGCATGTCTACACTTACCTCCGGAGCGATCGATCCAGCGGGGGTCGATTCATCGCGTCTAGTGAAGATGTGATAAATCAACCGCTGAGCGCTCCCCTTTCGACTCCGGTACTCCATCGGAGCAAGAAGCTTAGGTGGAGTCGACGGGGGAGCATCAGCAGTTGACCTACCGCAGTGAAGACACCGCGGTAAGTAGCTTTAAGTACATTGACTTCAGCTACACTATTTTCATAGCTGAAGTTGCGTAACTTAGACCGACTTAGCTCGCCTCCTCCCCAGTGTAGACCAGGCCTTAGAGTTTTGCAGCTATGCATTGATAAAGCTGGGGGGAAAACCGAGCCTGGAATATTGTGTCCAGTTCTGGGCACCAAATTTTAAGAAAGATGTGGAGAAATTGGAGAGAGTCCAGAGGAGAACAACAAAAATAATAAAGTGTCAAGAAGCAGGACATACCCAGTCTGGCCTAGTAGGCAGAAGAGGAGTCAAGTATAGTATGCAGAAGACGCATCCAGGTCAGGGACTGCAGGGACTGGTGGTCAGATCCAGAGTCAGCTGCCAAATACCAGAGCCAGGGGTTGAGCCAGAGTCAGAAACAGGAATCGAAACTGATGATGGGGCTGGGGTTAGCTACCAAATGCCAGAGCCAGTGGTCAGACCCAGGACTGGTAGCGAATGGTGAGGAGTGAGGCAAAAGGGCAGGAACTGGAGAAGAGGCAAGGATTAGGAGCAAGGAGCAGCAAGGGCAGAAGCAGAGCAGGAATAGGGTCAGATGTGGATTGCAGAAGGCAGGCAAGACCAGGGTCAGATGCAGTGGCACGCAGTCTACACAGTTGCTTAGATGGCCTACCGTGTTAGTAGTGGCTGCAAGCCAATAATGTGGCTGCAGGGCTTGGGTGCTCCGATAAGCCTGACCTTGCAGGACTGGCAAGATGCTGCTTTGCCCATCTCCATTGGTGGTGACAAGTGAGTGTCAGAAAAACGTAGGCCCCAGGTTCTAGACCTGCACCCTCAGATCTTCACAAAAAGGTTTAGAAAACCTGACCTATGAGGAAAGGTTAACAAAACTAGGTATGCTTAACCTTGAGAAAAGACTGAAGGGGTCCTGATAATAGTTTCCAAAGATGTTAATGGTGATTGTAAGGAGGATGGTGATCAGTTGTTCTCCATGTCTGCTGAAGGTAGGACAAGTGGTAATCAGCTTAATCTACAGCAGAGGTTCTCAAACTGTGGTCCGTGGACCACCAGTGGTCTGTGAGCTCCATTCAGGTGGTCTGCGGATAGTTCCCTATAAGGTACACGCCCGGGTGGCTGCACACGAGAGAATGAAGGGCCACCCACCTAATTAGTGGAGCCGCACAGGCATGGCTCCATTAATTAGGTGCCTGAACCCTGGAGAAGACGCACATATAGGGTGAGGTGGTAGCCTTGGGGGGAATAGGAAATAGGTGGGAGGGGGCAGTGGAGTGAAAAGAGGGGGTGGGGGGAATTTGGGACTTGCAGGGCTGCAGTGGCAGAAGAAAGAGGTGACTTTCCCCAGCTCCAGGGCTGCGGCTGCCGGGGAGAGACCCCCCCCCCCCCCGCTCCTTCCCAGCCTCAGCTCGGGGACTGCTGCGGTGATGGAGAGACACCCCCCCTCACCCCCCTTCCCAGAGGGCTGCTGTGGTGGGGGAGAGAGGGAGAGACCCCCCTCCTTCCCAGCCCCAGCTTGGGGGCTGTTACGGTGGGGGAGAGAGGACACATCCATTGCATTAGAAAGGTAAGACTACTGATATTAAAATATGAGTTGTGTACTTTTATCTGTAGAACAAAAAACTTTAATTATTATTAAGGGTTTTTTATATTGCACTTTTATCCAAAGTGCTTTACAATAATTAGCTAACGGTACAAACAACATTCGGAAAGAACATTTAGTGGTCCGCTGAAACCCTCAGCAATTTTCAAGTGGTCCGTGAAAGAAAAAGTTTGAGAACCACTGATATACAGCACGGCAGTTTTAGGTCAGATATTAGGAAAAATGTTCTAACTATAACAATAGTTATGTACTGGAATAGATTACCAAGGGAGTAATTGTGGAATATCAGTCACTGGAGGTTGTAAAGAACAGGTTAGACAAACACCTGTCAGGCATGGTCTAGGTATACATGGTCCTGCCTCAGTGCAAGGAAATGGACTAGATGATTACTTGAGGTCCCTACAGACCTCAATTTTATGGATTCTATGAAAATTAGAATAAGGTGGTGTCTAAGACCCCAGCAAATTCTTCCCAGTGATCAAGGTAGCAGTGGTGATGGCTCTCTTTGTCTTATTCTATCTCTGTTAATGTTTTTAAGACTATAAATTCTTTGGGGCAGGGATTGTCTTTTCATTATGTATATATATATGGCACCTAGCACAATAGAGCCCCAATCCTTAGTTTGAGCCTTTATACTCTACCACCGTATAAATAATCAATCATCATAATTAATTATCATTTTTATGAGGGAAGAAGGATAGTCTTGAGTTAACCTTGGGTAAGTTATTTAGGCCCTCATTTTAAAACTGTATGCACTATTGTATATGATCAATTGTGTTTGCACAATTTGCATAAACAGAACACCTGGTCTATTTACAATTTGATTTGCATACACATATTCCAGACTTGCGTGCACATTTCTGCCATTGTGCATGCATGATCAGGAGCGTTGGGGTGTGTGTGTGTGTGCATCTTTACAGACATATTTTGAAAAATGTGGGTCTCACCATCTCAAGTGCTGTCCTCTTCTGTAAATTGGGGTAATAATGATTACCTACCTTATAGGGATGGTTTGAGGTTACAGTTTATAAAGCATGTTGAGTCCAAGTGTAATGTAGTTAAGAATACCCAGCTACTACAGGGAAAGTGCCATAAAAATTGTGTTTTAAATAATAATATAGAGAATAGACCATTCCCTCAGGTATGGAAGGCAACTTCTGCAGCTGGATCTGCTGCCTTCCACATGGAAGAGAGATTCAGCTGCTTCAACAGCACCACCTCTAAAGTTGCATTAAGGAAGTGAGAGGGATGTAGCCAGGAGAATCATTCCCATGGGAAATCTGCACAAGCCCAGGCTGAATTACCTTTTGTGTGAAACCCCTCTGTCCTGTGGAACTCTTTCACGGGGCAGGATCTCAGGGACAGCCACCTGTGTTTTCCCAGCAGCTGAAAGGATGCAGGCGGGGAACAAAGATCCCTATCACTGGTGACAGCCCTAGCTTAAACTTCTTATGCCAAGTTTTAGCCTGGAGCAAAGTTTTGTGACCCCTAAACATTGTTGTGTTTTTGTTTTGGTTTGGTTGGTTGTTTTTAACGGTGATACCAAGAGATACCTTTAACTATAGTGGTATTAAAGGGACGTACTAAAATAATTTCATTTTAAGAAATTATTAAAGATGCAAATATGTGCGGTGTGAAATATGTCTAGCCATAAATCTAATTTCTTTGCTTAATATATACCTGTTTAGTGTAGGATCTCACCAAAAAAATAAAAAAAAATAAAAAAAAAGACAGATAATTAGTAAGCTTCACTTTGTTTTGTTGGTGAAAAACCATTCCTGTGGTGTCAAAATCAAGGTTGTATCAAATGCAGATTGGTATTCCAGTTCAAAATGGCAAATTCTTTTCAAACCATTTAATGCAATGGGATTATTCTAGCATAAATCATTTGTGCTTTTATATACATAGGTTGGGACATTTTGGGGGGAAAAAACTACACAAACACCCTCCCCGCAGAATTGCATTATATACCCACTATTCTTTTGTGTCCTATACATTAAAACTGGATTACAGTTCAGCTATCTTGATACTTCTTTCTACCTATTGGTTTGCAGGAATACGTCACAAATTTCTAAAAGGCAAAAAATAAATGAATGGTACACCAATACATGATTGCTCTTCTAGATTCTGATAGCCATGGTCGTGTTGAATAATTCCTTACTTTGTCAGTAGTCCGCTTGACTTCAGTGCAAGGAAGTGTGGCATAATCCGACCCTGAGGGGAAAAAGATGATGAACCAAATATTATTTGCATAACTTTTAAACACGTTCATACACTTTTATAGTGGCCATAAAATTGCAAAGGCATATTGCTATAGAAAAACAAGTTTATCATACACATCACAACAACTAAGATTGCAGGTGATTATTTCTATTTTTTGTTTTCTAAAAGGTGCTTATGGAGAGCCTGGGGAAGATGTGATTGTATTCATTTTATTTCTCCCCATTTTCACCTTATTAAAAGAAGAAAATATGCATCTGAAAAGAAAAACATGAAGAAGAGATCCCAGTGCCATTACTTTGGAGTGCTGAGAGGTAGAGAATGAAAAAGCCATTGGTCTCAGTTTTACTACCACAATGGCCTTTTATGAAAGGGATTAGATACGCCTAGAACTGGTGCAGCATTCATCGCTGCCCTGGACAACAATCTGGGAAAAAAAGACAATAAAAATCAGTTTGTTGTAAGGTTAAATCACCACAGACTTGCTAGATTCGCTTTTCAGATTGTTTTTTGTTTGGGAAGGGGAAAAAAAAAGAAAGAAAGAAATATGTCTTAAAAGCTGATTTCTCTCTCTCTCCCCTCCCTCCCCCTCCCCCCCCCCCCCCTTGCGCAAGATGTAGCATTCAGAAAACATGTTGAGCGAGTTGAGGCATTAAAAAGATCAGTCTTTGGCTGTTGAATGAAAGACTGTTGTGCGTGTGACTCACATACTAAATGGAAATCTGCCTTCAAAGCCTATTTTACTGCCTAATTATATATACACAAAATGTAGCTGTCTGTTTCAATCAAATCATAGGAAAAGGAATAAAACTCCTCTTAACATGCAATTTTCATGGTTTGTCATAACCTTAGAACACACACTGCTAACGCAAAAGGAGGAAGTACAGCTGCAAGGTCCAGATAAGGCTCCAGTAATTGTTTTTCTTTTAATTATTACTTTATAAATACATTATAGCTCCTACTCAGAATAAAGAAAATTAGTGTCCTCTGTTTTTTTAAAGATTTTTCCTTTTTCAGAGATAGCTCGTTGATATGCATTTCAGGAGCAGCCAGCAGCCATAAAAACTAATTTTAAGTAACCTATGTAATAAAAAAGCCTTCAGGAGGACTTTAGGGATTCAAGCATCCCAAAATCTATGTATTGAATGGAACGCTCCTACCATGGCATCAAATATAAAGAGGAAATGTTCTGCAAATATACAATAATAGTTTGCAATCATCTTTCTTGGAAACGTTCAAGCTGTAGAACATGTGCAAACCTTTTCTTTAAAGAGTGACAAAAACATGTTAAATTTTTCTTATTATTTCAGTTCTTCTCGTTCGTGTTTGAAAGGGATGTGGTTAAGTATATTAAAAAAGCTAATTATTTTTTTCATCATCTAATATGCACAGGTCTTTTTTAGAATAACTTAAACTGTAACATTTAATAGGCCATTACTAATTTACATCCTCTCACCGATACAAATCATTAAAATGAAAATGATGTTTTAATGGTTTACTCAATATATATATCTAATTGCAGCTTAAAAGTTTCCAACTTGGAACATGGAATGGCACTTGATGTCTCACGAAGAGACTCTAAGGTTCTTATACTAAACTAGTTATCGACTTCAGAGGAGTTACTCCTGAAAATAAGTAGTGGGAATAAAATAAGAATCAGGCCTTAAGTGTTCCGTTCACAAACAAATAATTTTGGACTCTTGGCACATGGCACTGGCATTACACACTGAAAAAGGTGCATAAATTGAAAACTGGGTGGTGTCCGTTAATGACGGAATTAAATAATGGGCCTTACATGTTCTAATGTGTAATATACTTGCATTCATCCAGAAAAACCTTTTTTGGCGTCCTCTCCCACCATCCACTGAAAAGGTAGCACCTTGGGCTACAACATGGAGACTGGGGAACATTTGGTATTTTAAAATGACTTACAAATTATCTCTCTTTTTTAATTGAGTGTGTGCACCCTCTTTTATCCTCTTTCTGGACTCTTTTCTTTCAGGATTTTTTTTTGTTTTTTGGGGTTTTTTTTGTCAGAAACAGTAGCATTGCCAACTCTGGCTTGGTAGGGCAGAACTCAGAAGATGTACATTGTTAGATTTCACCTCTGAATTGAAGAGGTGAGCTGTGGAATTTTTAAACAAGTAGCCCCTCTCCCAGAATGTTAATTAGTTATTTAAATTAAATTAAATAGGTGTTAACAAAAGAGCAACATTTCAAACCATTTGATTAGAAATTCCTTCCCTTCCCAGTTGCTCAACTTTCACTGTCTTGTGATGTCATCATTTTGTTGTCTCTCCACTTGCCATTCTCCCATCCCAGACAAAAACTGGAACAAACAGAATCCGAATTTCTAATGTGAAAATCAAGCAGTTTTTTAAAATTATGAATTTATTTATTGTTACAATAAAATAAAATAAAATTGGCCCTCCTTATTGGAGTCAGGCATTAGCACCATTGTAGTTAAGGCTGAGACTATCTTCTTGTTTACTAGACAACTTTTCTAAGTGCTATAAAATCCATATGCTCTCCAAGTTTATCTTGGAAACTGTTGTGCCTCATAGGGATCTGAGTTAAGACAAGTTTGAGGTCATTTGAGCAAAGGTTTCTTGACATATAGCCCCCATTCTGCACCCTTGTCCCCAAAAGTGATGAATATTTTACAATTCTAAACTCTTTTTGCACATTCCTGGGACTCAGACTATGTCTCTGATCCAGACTGATATCACCCAGGTATTTATCTCAGCTAGTGTCCAGTGCCCATTAGGTTCTTTGGGGAAAGAATACTTTTAAAGTTTTTCAAGATTAAAAAAAAAAGTTGGATCTACATTATGACTCAAGCCCATTTGTCAAGACAGAGAAAGTCATTGTCATATGTACAGCACAGCAAGATTGGAGCTGTCACAAGCCAGTATTTGGTGATATCTCAGAGTAAGTGGGTAGTAGCTCAAGGATACATGCTGTGGCCACTAAACCCGAACAGATCCCAGGTACTGTAAGTTTGAGTCATGACCTGGGAAGCTTTATGAGAATGTGTGTTGTGCACATTAGTTGCATTCTGCAGGGGCTTTTTCTGGAAGTTTTGCCCTGAGAGCAGAGTTTAATATTTCAAAGTACCCTACAATTTGTGTGCATACTCTGATTTTACTGTAGGGTATTGTCAAGGAAAACAGCATTAATGAACTAGAGGGAAGATGAAAGACTCCAGTAAGCAGCAGCACTAAGGTAATGTAAGCATGGTGCATGCTTTTCACCTGTTTCCTGAATAGTGGGACCGAGCATGATCTAAGAAAGCAGGTAGCTTCAACTTTCATCAAATCAATGTGATCAAAAGGGTTGCTGAATAGAGCTGGGCAGAAATATTGCAATGAAACAGATTTGTATTTGAACTTTCTAATTAGTCAAAGTTAAGACGTACTGCACAGAAAGCTTGATTTTGACAAATTCCTCCAGAAACCAGGCAAGATTCCAACTGAAACCTGCGTTGTTCCCTGCCAACTTGACTACTGATTGCTCAGCAGCCCATGCTCTGAGGATCCACAGCACCTCACCACGTGGATTATCTTGGTGCTGGGGAACCCAGGGCTTTCAGGGTCTATGACTCTGGGATAGCCCACCAAATGGACTGCCTCAGAGTCATGGACCCCTTGACTTCCAGGGTCTGCAGCTCCAGGACAGCCCCACCCATCAAATTGCCCTAAAGCCAGAGATCTATCCCCTTTCTCAGGGAATTTCAAATGCGTGTGGGGTGCTAAATTCGAACAAAACCACATTTTGAAATAGCTAAATCATCTGTGAATTGGAATACCTTTCTCAATCCAGCGCTATTGTTGAGCATCAGGAATCACAACTGTAAAAGAGAGCCCTGTTCTTAGGAGTGGCCTGTGGTAGATATTGACTAATGCAGCACCAAGAGACTGTCACCAGTCAAAACAATACCTTATGTTATCATAAAAAATAAACACACAAAACAAATTTCAGCATTCTACAATAATTCATCTAATCCAATTTACCAAACCCAGAGTTCATACCTATCAATTGTATCTGTCAAAGTGCTGTAGTTCTTTGAAAAAAGGGGTGTGAAGTAGAGGTCAAACTCTGTACACTGGAAAAAATGTCAGTCACATGGCCCTTTTAAAAAACAGATAGCAAATCTCAAATGATATTTTCCTCTACAAACTTCTACAGAAAAATCAAACAGTGGACAAAATACAATATACATTTAAAAGTGATACCATAATCCAAAAGAGTTTTTGCAGATCTTTTTCAACCCCATTAAAATGGAAATCTTGATATAACCTTAACTGTGGCAGCACTGCTACCATAATATTACTATGCCACATTAGGCCAGGGATAGTGTTAATGGTACAAATTGAGGTAATTGGGAAAGATATAAGTCTCATTATATTCCATGGGTTTTCGAGACTTAAATACAGGTGCACTTGAAGGGTATGAGCCATTGCCAGTCAACTTTAACTCTATGTTAATGAAGTTTTGGGATAATGAATACATCATCAAGAATGAAGGGGGAGGAATCCCATAGCTATATCTCCTCCCCCCACCCTCCCCGAAACCCATCTTTAAGCTTTCTCAAAATATCATCATCAAAACATGCATAGTTTACTGCAGACAATTGTGCCAGCCACAGTGACCACAGTTAATGGCATCGGACGAGGCAAGTAGTGAAGTTCCCAGATCGGACTCAATTTTGTGAATCCACTAATCGCTGGGGCAGCCTTGTGGGCAGTGCCAGTAGGGTCAAGGCATGTGCCCCTTCACACATCAATGGAGAGTTTGAGAGCCCACTCTGCTGGGGTGTTTTTGTGCATCCCAAATGTCAGAGGACAAGGAGCTCCCTAATATCTAGCAGTGAGTTTCAGATGACCAAACCAGTTCAGTGTACCTCAACTCACTAATGTCATAATCTATTCCAATAGGTGTCATGTCAGGAATAATCATAAAAACTAACATACCAATCTTTATTCTTACATATACAGTAAACACCCAAAGGACTGTACAGTTGCACTGGAAATATGGGACTAAAATGGTCCAAACCAAACAAGTCTGGGTGGTTGATAAACAGGTTTTTCTCAGAGAAAAGGAAAGGCTGATGCCTCCACCCAGGCACAATTACAATCAATTCATTATTCATTAGTATATCAGAGATTGCAGGAACAGATCAATTGCATTGTAGCAGTCACCAGCAAATGAGGGGCAGGGGATAAACCAGCATGGAGCCTTATCCTTCAGACCTCATGCTACCGTACTCAGTATGAACTAATGAACTTTAGCTGAAGGTACCCTTCAGATGAATACATTTCAAAGGTTCACTGGGCTATAAAAGAGAGGGGCAAAGAACCCCTGAGTTCTCCTTTACCTTAGGAGGCAAAGAAGCAAGTAATTTGATCTCTGTGATAGACCCTGGCCAGTAAAAGCTGGAAAGGAGTCTGTGTGTAAAAGAAGCCATCTAGAAAAAGACTATCTTGCTAGACTAAGTTTTAGTGTTTTAGATGATGTTTTCACTTTCATGTCTTGAAATCATTTCTACCTTCATTTCTTTTAGTTGGTGTCACTTAACTTATGGCTTTTGGTTAATAAACATTTTACTATATACAAACTCAGTACTGTATTTAAAGGGAAGGGTATGTGTACCCCAGTTAAGTTAATAAACTGTAATGTACTGACTTTAAAAGAGCAGTTAACTTAATGTCATGTGTGAATGCACACTGGTAGGGGCTGTGCATTGAAGAGAAACATTTCTGAGGAGTTCGGGGACTGGAGTTCACTGATTCTTACCTGCTAGGTGAGGTTCAGGCCAGGAGAACCTTGAGAAGTTTGCTGATGAGGAAGAGAGACTGGTGTGGCAAGAAGCTGACACAATTTAATCTCTAGCAACCCTCACTCTTGCTGAGGCAGAGAAGTAACACAGTGGTTCATAGCTCTGGGTGCTTCCAGCAGCATATGACAGCTACTTTTGAAGGTAATGTGCAATTGAAAGAACAGGTCCCTGCAAGATTGATATTTTGCACAAAGTCAAACCACTTCATGCTCAGGATTTAGTGCTGACAGCTCATATGGAATGCTTCTAGTCACTCCAAGTCTGCCTGCAAGAGGGTCCAGGTTTCTGACCCATATAGCAATACAAGTAGCACACAGGTTTGATAGAATCTGAACTTTGCCTCAGTGCAAAGACTTTTCTGCATTCATAACTGAGACATGGACTCCATGTAGGAGGCAGCAAGACCTATTTGTTTGCTGCCACCATTCAGATAATGCTTGCAGCATAGGATATGAATTTGTCAATTCTCTCCCTGGTTCTCTACCGTTCCTGCACCGAGGGTTCTGGTGGCTCAACTCTGAGGTTCTGAACCTTGGTCTGCTGTCATGAGATGTTCCACTCCATAGTGCAGGCAGTATCGTGGAGACCTTGGAGGGTGGTGTTGAAATTCTCTGACTTCCACACAAGCAAGACAGTGTCATTAGCGTAGTCTTGGTCAGCGAAGACTTCTTGACCAACTTTGATTCAGACATGTGGAAGGACAAGTCCTAATACCCAGTTGATAGCTCAACAGAATGCTGCCAGGGCGAGAATGCATCCCTGAGCACACTTGAGCCTGTCTAGAGACATGGCAAGAGCACAGAGCCATTAAGCTTTCCTCAGAGTGCTGGAAAAACATGATTTTTTTTATCTGGGATACTTAGCTATTAGGGTTAGAGCTTTTGGTTCCTGCAGACAATAAGAGTTCCACAATATAGAGTTAGTGTGGTTTTTTTTTGCATCATGGTTTTAATATAAAAGTCCTTAGTAATAAAGCATGAGAGAAGAGAATACAATGTACTATGCATACAGATTTGTTTTAACAGTAATTGTGAAAGGTTCTAAACTGGCAGCTCAGGAGATGGAATCCCTTTGGTACTTTGTATTTCTTTTGCTCTTTCCATGAAGAGCTCAAAAGACTTCACAAATAATTAGTCAATCCTCAGAATATCCCTGTGAAGTATGATGCAGCTCCTAGATGCCACAGACACAGGTACCTTTGATATAACTTAGATAGAAACATGGAGATAATAATACCTAGCCATTGTTCAGCAGGGCAAGCTAAGGCAACTTGCTGTTAAGTCCACACAGGAAGTCTGGTAGAGCCAGGAATGATCCTTGGACTCTGCCACTTTTTAGCAAAACAAGGGAATGTAGAAGAAGAATAAAATTTTGTGTATTGGATGCCTCTAGCTGAAATTTGTGTCCAAGATGAAGATGATTAAAGTTTAATTTCAAAATTTGAAACTTACTTTTAAATTAAACTTGCATTTAAAAAATAAAACAAGTCTGTAGCCCTTTTTCTTAGAGAGGGGGATAGAGGTCAGAATGCATCCTGATCATAAGGGAGCCTTGTCAATGGAAAATCCCAGAACTTTTCTACCAAGGCTTGTGGGAAGATGTGGAGGACCAAGACAAGTCTCCTAAAGCTTGTAAATGGTGTTGATGAACCTCCAGAAGCTTGCCAAGTTCCCTCTCCCTTACTCCCTGCAGACCTGAAGTGCCCCACGGGTAGTGTGTGTGTAGGGGCAGGGAGGGGGAAGAGAAGAGAATGCTCCCTATTCTCAGCCAGTTTGCTCTTCCTCAGTATCTCCTGAAATCCTCTGACATTTCTCACAGCAGCAGGACTCCCCTCTGACAAGCCACAGGACATTCATCAGGTGGAAAAGAAATGGAACCACTAGTGTTCCATCTAGCCCTTTCAGCTCCTTGCAGCCATTTCCAATGCACTGGCTGTTCGTGTGGTGGACATAGGGAGAAGTGGGTCTCTGGTAGGAGAAATGGGGGCATAAGCCTATGTTCCCGGCCAACAGGAGCTGCAGGAAGTGGCGCGGGCCATGGGGACATGCTGGCCACTGCTTCCCGCAGCTCCCATTGGCCGGGAACAGCGACCCACGGCCACTGGGAGCTGCGGGTGGTCATGCTGTTCTGGGGCCCTATGCAGCCCCCCACCCCCACCCCGCAGGGGGTGCATGTGGGGCCCCAGGCCTCTGTGGGGTGGGGAGCAGGGTGGCGGGCCCCAAGCCTCCGTGGGAGGGGGACCTGGCTTGGGGGGCAGGGGGGAATCGCCCCCCAGCACTCACCGGTGGCGCAGCTGGGGCAGGGTTGCTGCACTTCCTGCCGCCGGTGAGTGCAGGCCCGGCCCTGCTGCACTCCTCAGGGAAGTGGGGGCAGGGCTGGGGCACAGCAGGGGCGGGAAAAGGCGGGGCTGGGGCAGTGAAGGGGCGGAGCAGGGGCTGGAGCAGCATGCAGTTGCGCAGGGCACCAGGAAATTTGCCCCAAATTTCCTGGTGCCCTACGCAGCTGCGTACTTTGCGCATGGGTAAGGATGGCCCTGGCTCCACTCCTTTCAAGCTACTAGGTCTCACAGGTGAGGAGATTACAAACATAAGGATCACTGAGCATTGGAGGAGCCTCAATATGCCTCCTAAATCTTGTAGATATTGGCAATGATGACACTGACAAGGATTAGGAGACTCATCAGACTTGATGCACTTACTCAAGGTCTGCAGGAAGTGGGCTTCTCTCCTAAGGACCTGAGGAGGTATGCATCAGTGAGACACATAAGGGGGAAGTGCTTCATGTAGCACCTTGCGGCATAGGGCTCTTAATGAGGAGGGAGGAATGATTCCCATTGGCAGGCTGGCTGCCTGATCAGGAATTTGTAAAGTATGTGTTCTGAATTTCACCATACTGTATGATGGTAAATATGTACTGTATGTGACTGTAAAGCAGGCCATAAAGTAGCACAACCATTAGACAATGTAGACTAAGGCAATTCTAGGTTTTGGGGTTACTGATGCAGAAGGGAATAAGAATATCTGATTTTCTCAGGTCGTTGCAAAGGGGCAGAATTAAGGTAGTTTGGTTACCTTAGCTTTATTTCCACAGTTAGTTTGCTTTTAAGTTTAACATTAAAACTATATTTTAAAATAATTATAAACCCAGGAAAATTCAATGTTCTTTAAATGTAATAAATTCTCATTGCAAAAATATATGCATGCAAATTTAGTGTCACTTTTGTTGGACTGGGATTCAGATGGGTCTAACAAATATTTATGAAGGCAAAACACTCATCAAGTAGTGATCACTTACTTACAAGTGGGAAGCTCATACAGGACAATCTCATCACACAGTTGTCTCCAGCACTGAACAAAACAGCTTTAACCTCCCTTTGTTACAAACAAACAAACCCAACCTATTTATAACTCTTATTATCTTGTCTTGTTAGACATATTAGTCTCATTTCCATGAGAACTCTCCTCCCCTAACAGTACAAATTTAGTGTTAATTCAAACCGATCTTTATTTTTTCTTGTTCTCATAAATGATTATTCTGCAATATCTTACATATACACAGTTCTACTTATGCTTACACTGTTAAATGTTATCAGAACAGACTCTTAAAATCCACAGCAGGCTTCTGTCAGGCCTAAATATGCCTTTGCTCTCAACAGCACTAGCAATGTTTTTTGTTTGTTTGTTTGTTTTTACCCTTTTATGAAACCCTAACACACTAAATATAAACAAACCTTTAATGGAGAATGGACACATAAATTGTTAGTCTATCATGTACAACATAAATATGTAGTTTAAAATGTATATCTTATGCATCAGTGAGACAACTACTCTCAATTATGTCTGTTTAAGATGAAGTACTACATTGTTAATATGTGTGCATTCATAAAGAATAAAGAGTGTAAAAGCAATAACTGATTTTTAAGTGTCCATTAGATAGTATTAGTGTTGGTATGTTTAAAATATCATAGGGTCCTAGTATCTGTTTTTATTTTCAAAACTTAACCTGTTTTTGCGTTACATAAAAATGCACCAGTGTATTTTTAAAATGCATTTTATTTTTACTCATATATTCAAGTAGTTAGCAAAAGAAAAAAAATCACTCTCAAAAACTAAGACTCCTTGTCTAAAGATTTTAGTTAAAAACTCTCAGAAATGGAAAACACTGACAAACTGTTAAATATAGATGAGCTGACACCAGCATAGTAGAAAAATCCCAAATCATGCCAAGTGCTTGCTGTAGCAATGCTAACATATTTTGTTACAGTGCTCTCAGTCTTTTACCAAATGTCTAATTTCAGATCCGTTTCACGTGCTTTCCTTGGTTTAATGTATGTGATTAATCTTGACTCGCCTTAATACTGCTAGGAATGTGGCAATGACCTCAGCTACACTGGCAAAGTGATTAATGTTACATGAACTGGGATATTTTTTACTCTGGATGCTGAATAAACACAGACATGCAGTATTCAGTTACAGACCTTTGCTCAATTGAAAATGTACCATGGTTTCAAAGAGTAATGTTTCAGATGCAATAAACAACGTTAGAGGAAACATGGTTCTTGTTAAAGAAAATGCTGTTTCAGGCTAAAGTCCCAGTGATCATAAAAAATATATGATGCAATAAACAAAATGAACCACAGGCAAGACAGGTCCATCGATGACTAACCACTGATTGAATTTTCCAACACTCCTGGACATTCTGTGAGATAAACTATTCACAAAAGGTCCTTGTTAAATATAAGGTTGTCATTTCTTTTTTATTTTTATAGTGAGGTCCAAGAACTGTATGATTTTCCACTATTGGATGTTTGTGTTTTTGAATTTTTTATGATGTGGGAAGACAGGCAAACAGTTGCTATGATTGTCAAATGTCTTAAATCAAGTAGAGAAAATGCAATAAAACACAGTTTCCATGGCAATGCATTGTAACCTAGTACTTCTGGATTATGAGCCAGCCCAGCTCACATCTATGATCATTATTTGTTGACAGGCATAAATTGAGCCTAAAAGCATTAATTTCAGAGGTAAAATGGGAATGTTGAGCTAAGTTATAATAATGTTTAAATATATTCAAGGTAGTGGCAGCAAATCAACACTAGTTATGTAGTGTGACAAAGCTGTGTCCTTGTCTCCATGGGTCCCGTGTTTCCTGGTGGATTTCGCTAGCCTCAGAGGCTCACTGTGACCGTTCACATAGCCCTTCTCTCTCTAGAGGCAAGAGTCACAGCCTACTGAACCATTTTCATCATAAGCCAGCGAGGGAGATGAGGAGAAGCTATCCTCCCTTGCACAGTCTCTGTTGTCTCCCAGTCTCAGTGATTAATCAGGGGGGCAAAAGGGGGAGCCCGGGCCTGCCCTCTACTCTGGGCTCCAGCCCGGGGACCCTAATAGTATCAGCAATGATAGCTGACTCTTTAGAAACAGGATGCGTACAATTCCCTGGGCTACTGTCCCACAGCAGCCCCCACTTCCTCAAGATCCACTTCACCCTTACCTCAGGGCCTCCTTCCTTGTGCCTGATATGGTGTGTACTGCTCAGTCTCTCCAACAGCGCAACTTCCTCCTACAGCTCCTGACATGCACACCCACCTGACTAACTGGGGGGCTTTTAACTAGTTTCAGCCAGCCCCAATCATTGATTGGCTTGATTGGCTTCAGGTGTCCTAATCAACCTAGCAGTCCTCCCTGCCTTCTGGAAAGATCTTAATTAGCCCCAGGTGTCTTAATTGACCTGGAGCAGCTGCCATTTGCTTAATCTGGTAACAGGCATTTGTTTAACCTGTGGCTAATATAACTGTCTCCCATTACTTTACTATAGCCATATGGCCATTCCCCGTCACAGTAGCTATTTAAATAATGTTAATAAACTAAATGAAATCACTATTTTATTTACAAGCCTTTCAGGGAAGATGGTATTAATGAATATATACATCTCCAAGTCGGCAAACACTAGTTGACATATTCTATACTACTAAAAGAAATACAATAGGAGCAATTATACAGCAAAAATGTACAAGACATTTTTGTCAAATAACATGATTCTGATTTGTGATTGTTTGACAAAAACCTCGAAAGAAGAACAAATATAATATACACAAATGCATCTTACTATTTTGTGCAACATCAACCACCATGCTTTTTAAGATACAAGATAATAAAAGAAAGTAAAATAGATGATCTGCTTTAGCTTTGTTGGCAGCAATTGTATTACAGAAACATTTTTTTGTTGGGGGGGAAGGAAGTGTTGAGAAAATGCAGATTTATCAAAACAGAAACGTTTTGCAGAAAGATAATGAAAATATTGTCAGGAAAGTTTCTCATGTCTGGGATGAACTTTCTGGTAAAATAAGAGAGGGAGCCTCTAGAATAGCCAATGGCCAGTGGTTTGGGCCTTCACCAGTGGTGATATGAGAGACCCAAGTTCAAGTCCCTGCTCAAACTTAAACATGCATCTTCCTTAGTACGTGCCCTAACCACCAAGTTATAGAGTCTATCTCAATATATCCTGTGGAAGCTGCTCCACTTTGTATAAATAATTAAATATTAACTGAACTAAAGAGACTGACTCCATAGTCTGGACATGGAAGATGCAGGTTCAAGTCCTTGCTCTGAATCAGGCAGAAAGGGTCTTGAACTTGGGTCTCCCATATCCTGGTGAGTGCCCTAGCTGCTGGGATTTGGCTATTCTGGAGTATCTTTCATAAAAAATATCAGAACCTCAGGGTTTTTTTGAGGAAGCCTAGACTGAATAAGCACACAACTTGGGTTGTTTCTCATATTTGATTAGCTATATTAGGTAAGTATCTTATTTGGTAGCCTTTCAACTTAGTATATATGCACCAAATATAATATAAAAAGCACAAAAACTTCTGAGGGATGTTTTCCTCTCTCCACTTTCCACAGCTGGGATCTCCTTGCTCAGAAAGTTCTGCCGTAATGCTTGAATCTTATACTGGATCTCTTCAGCTACACCATAACTGTGTAGGTCATTTGTTTGTAATAAGTTTGCTAACAAAAATGTGGCCTTAGAGATAATCAAGTTCTGGTTCATTTAGGGCCAAGAGTTTGGGTTTCAATTTGGTTTGAAATTGACCTCTGTCATGTGCTTTTCTGAAACTTGGAATACTGGATGAAGACAGACATCACTGTAATTCACAAGACACTATTAGGTGCTCAGATACTTTAATAAAGAACACAGTACAAAACCCTTGATAGATCTTCTCAATCATCTTGCCAAGAAAAGGAAGACTGAATGTGGGAGAGCCACAACTGGTGAATTTGTTGGCACCAAGGGTAGGCTTCTTCAAAACTGCTCAGACTACTGTAATCTTTAGGGTGGTCAGTGGCTTGCATTGTTTGAAACAGGCACTTATGATTGCAGTTTTGTGGCTCAGGTGTTTTTTTGCTGGTCTTCATCAGTCATGGCAGGGGCAGCTTTGTTGTTGGTAGGTGGGATGTTCCTTGAGATTCTAGTGCTTCTTTCTGGATGACTGACCCAAATACTGTCAGAAACAGAATGTTGGGTACTTTTTTGATTCAAGACCCATTTTCCTTGTTCCAGCAAGCCTCTGTTGATTTTGTCCACAAAATAGACATACAGGGCCTGATTCACCACTATTTTGCTCCAGTTTATCCATTAGTGTAATTCCTTCAAAATCAGTAGAGTTTCACTAGTGTAAAATTTGAATAACACAAAGTTAAATCAGGTAAAGAAAGGAACCACTATTGCCCCGTTTTGAAATCCTCATTCAAATATATTAGTGGCACAGATCAGTTTCAGAGACCAGTGCAAGGTTGCATAATTTGTGTTACTTAAGCAAAATACCATATAGCCAGCATATCTATCCTGCTGGGCAAATGATATGAAGAAAGAAAATATGTTTATGTAAGTTTAAAAAAAATGAAAGCCAGAATAGACCCCAGAGGGGAGTATTTAGACTGAAGAAGTTGTTACAATGTATCATGTAAATGTGTATTTAGGGACGTAAATGCTGATTATAGATGCAAAAGACTAACAGAGCCATTGATCTATCCTGTAAATCCTTCTTTTCTTTCAAATTATTTACACATGACTATGGACTTTAATGGCTCTATGTTTTCCTGGCTCTATTTGCGATGCGCATGCTCAAACTGGGTACTAAAAATAATTGTAAAATGTTTTAAAACAGAATTACTACACATATGAAGTATCCAATCATCTGAACAAATTCTCTGCATGTATAAATGGGTGCGGCTCTATTGATTTAACAAAGCCCATCAAAATTGAATGGAAAGATTCCAAACACCAGGTTAAAATTTGACCTCCTTCATCCTGGTCATTAACATTTTTCTCTCGAATATAAAAATAATTCATCTAGATTATGAGAAAATTTTGGATTAAGGACTAATTTATGCTGAGTTACAGCCGCACAAACAGAATATGACAACATTTAACTTTGGGTGTTTTCCCTTCCTTAACAATCTAAAACAGGGGTGCGAAAATTTTTTGGCCCGAGGGCCACATCTGGGTATGGAAATTGTATGGTGGGCCATGAATGCCCACAAAATTAGGGATTGCGGTGTTGGAGGGGGTGAGGGCTCCAGCTGGGGGTTCCGGGCTCTGGGATGGGGCCAGAAATGAGGAGTTCAGGGTGCAGGAGGGTGCTCCAGGCTGGGACCGAGGGATTTGGAGGGGGGGAGAGGGAACAGGGCTGGGGCAGGGGGTTGGGGTGCAGGAGGGGGTCAGGGATGCAGGCTCTGGGTGGCGCTTATCTCAAGCAGCTTCCAGAAGCAGCAGCATGTCCCCTCTCTCCAGCTCCTATGCAGAGGCACAGCCAGGAAGCTCTGCACGCTGCCCTGGTTCCCGGCCAGTGGGAACCTTGGGGGCAGCACTTGGGGTGGAGGCAGCGTGCAGAGCCCCCTGGCTGCGCCTACGCGTGGGAGCCAGAGGGGGGACATGCCACTGCTTCTGGAAGCCACACGGAGTGCGACAAGCCCCTGATCCCACACCCCAGCAGGAGACCAAGGGCTGGATTAAAATGTCTGGAGGGCTAGATGCGGCCCTCGGGACATAGTTTGCCCACCCTTCAGTTAAGAGAACAACAGAATAAATTAATGGGTTGACACACTCATTTTTTGTGTTTCTATTAAAATGGTCATAATGTCTGTTATGCTTATTTGCAGGGCTGGATTAACCTTTTGTGGTCCTGATGCCAAACATATTTATGGGTCCCCATGGGATTGCAGGGAGTCGGTCCCCGAGGGAGGCAGTGGCCGGGGGCAAGAGCATAACAGGATAGAGATGGGGCGGGGCAGGGGCCGGAGAAAGCACAACGTGGTGGCAGTGGGGTTAGTCCTTGGAGTGAGGCAGGAGGCAGGGGCCAGGGGCAAGCACAGAGGGGCAGGTAGGCGGACAGGATCCAAAGGGAAAATGGGACACTGCATGGGGCTAGCTTGAGCCCCGCCCCCTGCAGGGCTGGCCCTAGCCGTTCGCCTAAGTCCTGCTCCTCTCCCCATGCAGAGCCACTTGCCTGAGCCCTGCCTGCCCCCCGCACAAGACTGGGGCTGGTGTCGCTGCTTGCCCGAGCCCTGCATCCCCCCGCTGCGCAGGACTGGCATTGCTGCTCGCCCCCTCTGCACCTCCTCTGCACCCCACTATTGTGGCAAAAGTGGGCATTTGTCCCGTTCACTCTTGGACAGGACAAATGCCCACTTTTGCGAAAAAAGTCAGGATGACCTGGACAGGGATTAAAAAAGGGACTGTCCCAGCCAAAACAGAACTATGGTCACCCTACCCCTGGGGCAGCGCAGAGCGGTACCTACCTCTCTCCACCGGAGCCAGGTCCTTGGGAGCCAGTTCTCTCTCTCTCCAGCTGAGCTGCAGCTCCTCCAGACACCAGTAACTACTCTTCCCACCCTCCTGGTGGGCAGACTGATTGCAGTTACTCCTGTAACCAGACTTTTTGGTTGAAAACTGGATATCTGGCAACAGGGGCACTGGAACAGATGGGCCAGGAGGCCATGGCCCCATCACTTTTAAAAGAGCCCTCCCACTTTTTTCCAGTGTTAAGGGTAAGCGATGGGGTGAGGGGGCCGAGAGGAGTGAACAGTGGGCAGGGCCTCAGAGAAAGAGGCCGAGTGGGGGCAGGAAGGGATGGAGTGAGGGCAGGGCCTCATCAGAAGAGGTAGAAGGGGCAGGAAGAGATGGAGTGGGTGCGGGGCCTTGAGGGATGGGTGGAGCGGGAGGCAGGACCACAGTCTGGGCACTGGTGAGCCCCCCACTTCTAGGGAGCTTCCAACGACCCCGCCTGGCATCCATAATGGGCCCCTTCCAAGTGTGGGCCTGGTGTGATGACACCATTGGCACCATTGTAGAAGCTGGTACTGCTTATTTGTCTATTACTGTGTTCCCTGCCCTTGTATTTAAGAAAGAACCACAAATGCTTTGTTAAATAGTCTAAAACAGTGTCCCCACTTACAACATTGCTTCAGAAATGGTGCTGTAACCTCCTGGTTGCGGCTAACACCCTGCCTCCTGAACGAGTGCTGGAGGCCATCCCAAGAAACGCTGCTCACCACCCTCTCCCAAAGCCTAGAAAGCACAGTGCCAGGTGGCAGCCATTTGAACAGTGCAACTGCTTGCCATGCAGCTCAGCCTCATAAAAGACACAAAAAGAAAAGGAGTACTTGTGGCACCTTAGAGACTAACAAATTTATTTGAGCATAAGCTTTCGTGAGCTACAGCACACTTCATTGATGCATCCAATGAAGTGAGCTGTAGCTCACAAAAGCTTATGCTCAAATAAATTTGTTAGTCTCTAAGGTGCCACAAGTACTCCTTTTCTTGTTGCGGATACAGACTAACACGGCTGCTACTCTGAAACCTATAAAAGACACAGTAAGTAACCCTTAGATCAAATGGCATTTCCTCTAATTCAAGTATAACTATTGACTTATGCATATTAAAATATGTTACACTGACAGCTTATGTATTTATCAGCATTTTTTTGTATTTTTTTGCTCAATGCTTGAGTATTTTTCACTCTGATATAATTAATTGCCTCTAGGATTGGGTATGGAAGGTAAGTTAACATATCTGCCCATCTGTTAGAGAGAACACTTTGTTCTTTAAATAGAGCTTTGTAGAATGCAGCAGTATCTGCCATATTCAACCCATGGTATTTAATTCTCCTATACTAATTTTAAAAAAAATATCCCTACTACCACCTTGAAAAGGAACTTGAGATTCTATTCAGATTAGTTGGGAGAAGGAAAGGCTGTATCGCTGTTGTGCCCTTGTTCCACCTCGTCTTATCATTAGTAATTCTATTCCATTCTTATCTGATTATGCAGGGACACATTAACTCACTGGCAAATGAATACACTATGGAAAAAAACTCCATCAAATGCAAATGGAGCAGGAGTTGCTGATATTGAACACAAGGAAGCTTCTTATACTCCTACTTGTCTGCTGACAGGGAGCCTCCAGCCTCTATAACAAAATCTGCCCTTCCCCCTCAAACAAAAACCCTGTTCCAACAAGTATTAAAGAAATTATGGCTTCCTCCTCTGTTAAAAAGAAATTTGATACTCAGTAACCTCTTAACATTCAAATGTATTACCTACCTGACATTACATTTTTAAAATGCCAAATATCAACCTTTAAAATGAAGCAAAGAGCAAACACTGATAACATGTACACCTTGGGCCCAATGCTGTGTGCTGTAGGATTAAATTCAGTGGGAGTTACAGGGTCTTCAGCATCTCTCAGAATTAGGCCCAATGAAAATTAAAGGCGCTCAGTATCTTGCAGGATCAGGCTGTGTATTAGCAAAAAACAAAGGCTCTAAAATTTCTTCACTTGGTTATCTCAGAGTTTATATTGTGGTGATCTTTCCTGCACTAGCTATACAACAGATAAAAAAACACCTTACAGGTTTAAAGTACAGATTGTGTTTGGCCTTTCCGAATAATTCTAGTCAAAACACAAAGTAATAGAAAGGGATTAGATGAGAGTCTAAAGAAACCACACAAAAATGTGTGCATTAGAAAACTACCTCATATTTTTTTCAATTTTTCTTTTATTCTAATCTTATTTTGGCCTAAACTAAGTCTTGACAAAGGCTTAATAGACAGCAACTGCAATGCTGTATAAGAACTAAGCTGAATCATCTAAGTAGCACTTTGTTTTAGATACTACTGCTTTCATGGTGACCTTATCATACCTTAGAAAAATGACCTTGAGTGGTATTTTTAAACAGAACTAGGACCTACTTGAACAGAACAGCTTACAGCCAGGTGCAAATTTTAAAAAAACCTACACACAGTTTTGCACATACCTAACTTGCACACCTACAAGGCCTGATTCACATGCAAGTCAAGGATTAATCCCTTGTGTGTGTCAGGCGTTGCATGCAGACAAATTCATATGCATTGCTCAGTGTGCATGCATGTTTAGGTTTGCATGTACACACAGCTGTGTATGCACATAACTCCTATGTATGTATCAGGTGCTTGAACTTCTGAAAATTTGCAACTAACAGTTTGATTTGCTGCACAAGTACCATACAGTGGTCAAAAAAACACTACATACACAGCAAGAATCACACAAACACAATGCCACACTATCATCCCAACACAAGGCTTAAAAGAATGGGGCGTAGGGGAGGAGGAGGAAGAAGTTCAAAAGTAAATGTTTCAAGTTGCTTTCAAATGTTTGTATGAGAAAACCTGTTTTACTGGCTTCTAGATGATGAGATTTTTTACTGAAAACAATTATTTTCTATTTTACAGATGTTGTGTCAAGTTACTGGTATGTTCTTTTATCTGACGTTGATTTACTTTACTTCATCCTTTAGCTGAAGATGGTGAAAACTAAGAACCTGCATAGTATGAAAGTACAACTTATTTAATACTTTGACTCCACAGGGCTCAAATACCTTTGAGCCATTTGTCTCATGGGGTTAGTTGGCTTAACCTTTTTAGATTTCTCCAAACAAACTAACTTGAGCTGCAGCAAGTTGTTTGCCAGAGATTTGAACTCTAGGGAAAACACCCCAAAAACACACACCCTCCCCCCATACCACACCACACAAAGGCTCTGTAGGTGTCTAAGAGAAAAACATGTTTTTACTCTTGTTTGCTTGTCAGACTCATGTTCACCTTTCTTTCATTCTCATTATGCCAATGGCCTGTGCCAAATATGTGTTTGGATTATGATCCCATTCTAGTGTTACCTCAAGAGGCTCCAACATTAGACTTAAAGGACATAGAAAAAAGTAACTTAAAAAAAGAAAAGATCAAATTAAGGAACCTCTTCAGTATTAGTTTCTATCTTAAAATAATGATTCCTGGTGAAACTATGCCTTTGAGCTGTGGAACAACTCCTAATGAATTCAATTGTAGTTGTATGAAGGGATCAGACACAGTATATGGCCCGGTATTTGGAACATTTAGACTCTTTAGACCTGTTACTTTAAAATATGTCCTCTTTCACTGACACAGCACTAATGCTTTCATAGCAACAAAGAAACAGCAATGGGCTAGCCATATTTTAAAGCCATACATAACAAAGAAGGAAGGTCATCCTTATGGGGGGTGAGGGGATTCTACCCTGGGAAGCATTGACTCTGAAAAAGACATGGCATTCATGGTAGATAATCAGCTGAACGTGGGCACCCAGTGTAACACTGTGGCCAAAGGGCAATGCAATCCCTGGATGCATAAACCCAGCAATATAGAATAAGAGTAGGTTATATTACCTCTTGTGTTTGGCACTGGTGCAACTACTGCTGGAATCTGTCTCCAGTTCTGAAGTCCACAATGCAAGCAGGATATTGATACGCTGGATAGGGTTTGGAGAAGAGCCACAAAGAAGGATTGGGAAACGTGCCTTGTAGTGAAAGGCTCAAGGAGCTGGATCTGTTTAGCTTAACAAAGAGAAGGTTAAGGGATGACTTGGTCATAGCCTATAAGTACCTATATGGAGAACAAAGATTGATAAAGGAGGACTCTTCAATATAGCAAACAAAGATGTAATAAGATTCAACAGCTGAAAGTTGAAGCTAGAGAAATTCTGATTAGAAATAAGGTGCAAATTTTTAACAGAGAAGGTAATTAACCATTGGAATATTTTAGAAGGGTTGAGTTGGATTCTCCATCACTGGAAATTTTTAAATTGGATATCTTTCTAAAAGATGTGCTCTAATTCAAGCAAGAATTAGTTTAGGGAAATCTTATGGCCTGTGCTATTCAGAAAGTCAGACTAGATGATCACAGGGATCCCTTCTGACCTTATAATCTATTAATCTATGAATAGTGAATAGTGATAGGTCTAATTTCTTCCTTCTTTTCTGAAAAAGATAATTTAATGCCCATGATAGATGGCTCCTTGCCACCTGTGACATACGTATTTTGTCTACAGAAGAAGTCCATCATGACAAACTGTATAGCTGCCAAGTCTTGTGCAGTTCCAAATATAACATTTATGCAAATTATGTAATGAGCTAATTTGAAAACAATCATAGACTTCAGCTTTTGGCCTATATACTCTGCCCAAGCAGTGATGGGGATAGGACATGAAGCTGCATAAAACTTGGCAGTGATGGCTGGCATGTGTGGGTAGGTGAAAAGGAGGTTGATGGGGGTGCTGAGGTAGGTGATGGGTTCTGTCTGGGCTTGTTTATGAGATCTCTGGGGGATCATGTTTCCCTGTGTGGTTGAATCTGGCTGAGGAGATGGGGGGAGGCCTATTTTGAGACCCCTCACCTTCTGAACCTGCTGCTTCTCCCAGCAGCTCCTTCCTTACTGGGATCAAGCAACGGGATCAGAAAGAGGAGAGGCAGATCAGCCACATGGCTGCATGCATAGCAAGTACTCCTGAAGTCCCTTGGTGGGCTAGAGGAGCAACTACTGCTGCAGCCCAGAAGGATGCGTGAGGATAAAGCTGGTCTTGGGAATGCATGACAGGGCTGCCAGATACATGAGTGTCACATGAGATATGAAGGTCTTGGCAGTGCCTCATTCCTGCCAATGTGTCAAGAAGCTTTCAGCCCTAGTAGTGAGAGAGTAGTTTACTTTCCATGGCTCATCTAGTCCTGCTCAGTTGGAGGAAACTAGTAACATGGGTGTTTATTTGTCTAAATTTTGGTAGTGATTTTCATGATGTAGACACTTGCTACTAGGAACTGAATTGAGACCACCAACTCATTTTGTATGTGGCATTAGATAGCCTTCAAACAGTAATGACTCTCAGATGCTATTAACCTGGGTGGTTGGTACAGGTTAAATTTAAACATGAAGTCTCTGTGTTCTTATTTAAATCTTTATTTTGAAGGCTGAGCTTAAAAGGGAGACATTTTGCATAGTCAATGTCCTTCAACAAATTCTTCCAAGTCTCCAAACCTATACTCAGGTCAAATTAGACATCTTACCCTTGGCTGGATCAGAGCAGGAAAAGTTATATTCACAGTACTAATAAATCATTTCAGTTAATGAAATAAATGTCTATGACTATAAATTCAAGAGGGTTTAGGGTTTAATTTAAATATACAGGGAGAGTGTGTTCACCATGCAGTTCCCTCGCACCTCCAAAAATAATCTAGCAAGATTTTATGGTGTATATTTTCTGATTTAGCACAAATGCAGTAACTGAATAATTAACCCATTTTCTCTTAGAAAACTATTTTTACTTGATCCTTATACATGGACAATTTCTCCATTATTGGGAGAACTTTTTAATGACTGCCACATTCCACTGCAGGAAACTGGCTACTGTACTCCTCTTCTTTGTATGCTTCACAGTTACTTTTCAGTTCAGGTGTATGATACAAAGCCTTATTAATGAAGCAACAATCTGTGATCAGCATCTGAAAGCTCTTTATATGCTGTGCTAACAATGTTTTGATATACTCTCCCCCCCTCCCCTTTTCCTTAGCTGCCTGAGCTGTTTGGCCATGTCTGACTTCCTGATGATGAAGCCTTTGCTGGCAGGTTGCCCAGATTGCTGCTCTCCTGTAGATTCCAGTCTCTCTCCAGGAGTTGCCTGCCTTCAGCATAATGGGCAACATTGAAAGCAGCAAGGCATTCGGTCGACAAGGTCAGAGTGCCTTTCATTCCTGCAATAATCAACCAGTGTAGCTCTTCCTCAGACCTGGGGAGAGAGAAGATAGAGGTCAAAAGAGCAATTACATTTCACATTGACTCCAGGAAAGGCTTGGAACACAAAACTTGGGGGGGGATAGGCGGGGGGACGGGACCAAAAAACAGCACAGAGCTTCTCTCTTTCACATTTCTTTTCTGGTCATTATTAATAAAACAGTACAGTAACCATGTCCATTATGAACATTATAACAAGAAGAACCATTTTCCTCCAGTGGAGGACATCTGTCTTCTCAGACATTTAGCACTGTCAGCATATTGCAAAGGCATGTAAATGAGATACACAATGTATAGCCAGATACAGTGAGCAAAAGCTATTAATTATGTTAAAGAATGTTAACCCTAGCAGACTGTCGAACAAGTAATTGTGTTAATTTCAGTCTGTAATCAGTCCCTTAATTAGCATAACTTTATTTATTTAGCATTAAGACAACAATTTAGAGAATATAATTTAGTTGGAAATGTCAGTAATTTTCTGCTGGCATATTGTTGTTACAAACTTACCTTTATTTGACCGTACAGCTGCCAGGCCTAATTACTTTAATGGTATTAATTGTACTGCCCATTCTGGTGGTGTAGTTTGTAATTGCTATTACTGCATAGTTGGGATCACTGCAAAATGTGTCATGTTCGCTCCAGTCACCTTCCATTGTTTCCTTGTATATCTTTTAAAGCAGAATCTGCCAATGGTTTATAAAAAAAACTCCCCATAAAGAATAAATCAAAGCCAGCCCTTTATATAGATGAAGCTGCAAATTCTAATGGTAATATAGTTTGATATTAGAAGAATGTATTAGAAGAATGATCTATTTACTCACTGCCCTTCCCTAGTTTTATGAAAGCTGAATTAGCTCAGTGTTGACAAAGGATTAAGAAACTTGGTAGTGACATTCTTTACAGTCAACAAAACCTCCCTCATTCCACATTTCACATTGAAGGCAGTCACTTTTCACTCTTTGTTTTCAGCTGTAAAATGCAAACATAGCTTTATTCCATGGTTTTCAACTAAACAAAATGTGAATACAATGTCTCTATCCCACGGAACACCTGGTATTAGGCACTATTCTGCTGAAAACACTCTATCACCAAAGAACTGAAAGATATATTATCAACCACAGTGAGCAAACAAAGTTTCTCCCCTCCCACACACGCAGAATTACTGCTAAAAGGCAGGAGGAAAAAATCCGCAGAATTTGGCTCCATCTCTGTTTAGAAACTATAGGAAATACAGTACAATTAGCACCCAAAGTTTAAGAATCACAAATAAATATGATTTTAAAGGGCCAAAACCTAAAGTACTTACTGAGACAAAACTCACTGAAACCAATTAAGGACGAGACAAAACTGAATAAGGACCTCAGGATCTGGCACAGAGGCTGTGTACACAATGGGCGAAATTCCCACAAAATTCCCACCAGTTTTAACACCGCTTCAGCCACTTTGGCATTTGAAATTGTGGGAACTATACTGAAGACTCAGCTGTGGTGACTGGAACTATTTTAGTGAATCTTGCTGAGACAGGAGTCTAATCAAATTGGTGGTATGAACTTTTCTAGCCACCACTGCTTTATTTATTCCCCCCCCCCCGCCCCAGACGTTCTTGTCAACTGCTAGAAATGGCCCACCTTGATTATCACTACAAAAGGTCCCCCCCAGCCCCCCTCCCCCCCCCCCCGCTCTCCTGCTGGTAATAGCTCACCTTAAGTGATCACTCTCCTTACAGTGTGTATGGTAACACCTATTGTTTCATGTTCTCTATGTATATAAATCTCCCCACTGTATTTTCCACTGAATGCATCTGATGAAGTGAGCTGTAACTCACGAAAGCTTATGCTCAAATAAATTTGTTAGTCTCTAAGATGCCACAAGTACTCCTTTTCTTTTTGTGAATACAGACTAACACGGCTGCTACTCTGAAACCTGCTTTATTTATGGGTCCCAGTGTTTCAAAGACTTATTTTGTTTGAAGCAATGGGAATTTGGGGGTAAATTTCACCGCTAAGGACAAAGCCTAGTGTAGTTTTCTGGTGTGTTATAATGGAAACTTTGATTCTTCCTGCTCTTTCTTTAATATAAGCAGACCATATTGACATAAAGCACAGATCACATGAAAGAAAATATGCACTAAAAATATGGCACAGGAAATAATCCTACACTAATAAGGAGCTGGGTAAAATGGCCAAATTGAGAGAGAGATAGAGATAATATAATATAATATAATTAATTAATTAGTTATAATTAATTATAATTAATAGTGTTTACTCTTATTTCTATTATAAAAAGATACCTGATCCTTTCAGGCCTTCTGTCTACAAAATACATTGACTGTGTAAGATGCACAGGTGCTCAGATACCACAGTGATACTTTTAGTATGTAAGAACCTAGCTAGAAAGAAAGAAAGAAACAGAAATACTATTGGAAAACTTGCTGCTTCAAATAGATATATTGATTGTTCACCCTGTCTTTACTTTACTTTGGATAATCCTTCCAAAGGAAGAAATGCCGTCATAAATGATCTTGATTTTGTACTGATAGCCTCATTAAACTAGGTGACTAAGGCTATGTCTATACTACAGAATTATGTTGCTTTTATAGAAATTGATCTTTAGAAATCAATTTTATACAGTCGATTGTGTATGTCCCCACTAAGCGCATTAAGTCGGCGGAGTGTGTCCTCCATACCATGGCTAGCATCGACTCACGGAGCAGTGCACTGTGGGTGGCTATCCCACAGTTCCCGCAGTCTCCGCTGCCCATTGGAATTCTGGGTTAAGCTCCCAATGCCTGATGGGGCAAAAACATTGTTGCAGGTGGTTTTGGGTACATGTCGTCAGTCTCCCCTCCCTCCGTGAAAGCAATGGCAGACAATTGTTTTGTGCCTTTTTTCCTGGGTTATCCGTGCAGATGCCATAGCATGGCAAGCATGGAGCCCACTCAGCTCACTGCTGCTGTTGTGGGCATTGTAAATACCTCACGCATTAACCTGTAGTATGAGTAGAACCTGGCTAAGAGACGCCAGCACGAGGATGACTGTGAGGAGGACATGGACACAGACATTCCTGAAAGCACGGGCTATGGCAATTGGGACATCATGGCAGCAGTGTGGCTGGTTGATACTGTGAAACACCGATTCTGGGCCTGGCAAACAAGTACAGACTGGTGGGACCGGATAGTGTTGCAGGTATGGGATGATTCACAGTGGCTGCGAAACTTTCACATGCATAAGACCACTTTCCTTGAACTTTGTGAGTTGCTTTCCCCTGCCCTGAAGCGCAGGAATACCAAGATGAGAGCTTCCCTGACAGTTGAGAAGTGAGTAGCGATAGCCCTGTGGAAGCTTGCAACACCTGACTGCTACGTGACTATTGATTCAGTCGGGAATCATTTTGGCGTGGGCACATCTACTGTGGGGACTGTTGTGATCCAAATAGCCAATGCAATCACTGATGTTCTGTTATCAAGGGTAGTGAATCTGGGAAATGTGCAGGTCATACTGGATGGCTTTGCTGCATGGGGTTCCCTCACTGCGGTGGGGCAACAGACGGAACGCATATCCCTATCTTGGCACCGGACCACCTTACCAACCAGTACGTAAACCGCAAGGGGTACTTCTCAATGGTGCTGCAAGCACTGGTGGATCACAAGGGACATTTCACCGACGTCAATGTGGGATGACCGGGAAAGGTGCATGACGCTCGCATCTTTAGGAACTCTGGGCTGTTCGAGCAGCTGCAAGAAGGGACCTACTTCCCAGTCCAGAAATTACCACTGGGGATGTTGAAATGCCAATAGTTATCCTTTGGGGACCCAGCCTACCCCTTGCTCCCATGGCTCATGAAGCCGTACATAGGCAGCCTGGACAATAGTAAGGAGCAGTTCAACTATAGGCTGAGCAAGTGCAGAATGGTGGTAGAATCTGCCTTTGAATGTTTAAAAGCTTGCTGGTGCTGTTTGCTGACTAGGTTAGACCTCAGAGCAACCAACATTCCAATTTTTATTGCTGCTTGCTGTGTGCTCCATAATATCTGTGAGAGTAACGGGGAGACGTTTATGGCGGGGTGGGAGGTTGAGGCAAATCGCCTGGCGGCCGATTTTGAGCAGACAGACACTAGGGTGATTAGAAGAACACAGCTAGGCGTGCTGTGCATCAGAGAGGCTTTGAAAACCAGTTTCATGACTGGCCAGGCTATGGTGTGACAATTGTGTGTGTTTCTCCTTGCTGCAAACCTGCCCCTTTGTTGATTTTAATTCACTGTAAGCCAGCCACCCTCTCCACTTCAATCACAGCTGGCAAAGGAAATAAAGTAATTATTGTTTTGAAACCATGCATTCTTTCTTTATTCATTAAAAAAAAAGTGAGATAACTGACAAGGTAGCCCAGGTGGGGTGGGGTGGGGGAGGAGTGAAGGACAAGGCCACATTGCTTATTGTAGCCACACTACAAATCAAAACTGTTTGAATGACAGCCTTCTGTTGCTTAGGCCATCCTCCGGAGTGGAGTGGCTGGGTGCCTGGAGCCTTCCCCCCCGCTACATCTTGGGCGTCTGGGTGAGGAGGATATGGAATTTGGGGAGAAGGGCAGGTGGTTATACAATGGATGCAGTGGGGGTCTGTGCTCTTGTTGGCTTTCCTGCAGATCCATCAGATGCCTCATCATGTCCATTTGCTCCCCCATTAGCTTCAGCATCGCCTCCTGCCTCTGCTCATTGCAGTCACTTAATGCTTTCCTGGCCTCTGCTACTGAATGCCTCCATGCATTAAATTGTGCCTTATCAGTGCAGGAGGACTGCATGAGCTCGGAAAACATGTCATCACAAGTGCATTTTTTTCGCCTTCTAATCTGCAATAACCTCAGGGACAGAGATGATAGGGGGAGCATAGAAACATTTGCACCTGCAGAGGGATAAAAAGGGAAAGTAAAATTTAAGATGATACATTTCTGAGAACAAAAGGGAGACTCTTTCACAGTGAATCAAGCAATTCACAGCAGACAGCACATGTGCTTTAGGTACAAGGTCGCATTTTGCCTTTTATATTGAGCGCCTGCCGGTATGGTGACACATCACAACAGAATTCGGTTTCCAGGCAGCCATGGTAAGCCAAAGGGTACGCAGGGTTGGCTTCTTATGCCTTCATAACATGTGGGAATGGTTTCAAACTGCAGCGCCCTCCTTTCCCATAGCAAGCAATGCTGGCTGGGTTTCACATTTGAAAGGAGGAGGCTGCGGTTTTCAGGTAGATGTGCAGCATCTCCCCCCACCTCATCGCATGGCTATTCTCTGGGATGAATCCTTCACCCCTCTCCACGCCATGTGGCTATTCTCCGGGATGATCCCTTTTAGCCAAGCGCAAACAGCCCAGCATGAACGGGGTCCTTTTACTGTTCCCTTACAAAAATTCCCCTATTTCAACCAGGTGACCATGAATGATATCCCTCTCCTGAGGCTAACACAGAAAGATAAAGATCGAATGTTGCTTGAATGCGACCAAAACCCAGGACCATTCGCTGCAATGCTTTGTGCTGCAATGATTCCAAACTACTTGCTACTGGCTTGGTGTGGTAACGTGTCCTACTGTGGAGGACAAAATATGGCAGCCCTCCGCAGAAACCTTCTGCAAAGGCTTTCAGAGTACCTCCAGGAGAGCTTCATGGAGATGTCCCTGGAGGATTCCCGCTCCATCCCCAGACATGTTAACAGACTTTTCCAGTAGCTATACTGGCCATGAATGCATCCCAATGCTTCAGGGCAAACCAAACATTAAACACTATTACTTTTAAACCCTGTACCTGTAGTCACAAATGTGCACTCACCAGAGATGCTTTCTCCAGCTTCAGGTCGGGGATTCTGCCTTGGGAGGGTATTGGCTCCAGGGTGATGAAAAGGTCCTGGCTGCCAGGGAGAACGGATTCACCGCTTACCTGCTGTGCATTCTCCTCCTCCTCTTCCTCATCCACAAAATCCTCCTCCCTGTTGCTTCAGACTCCCCTCTTGCAGGTGTCCATGGACAGTGGTGGGGTAGTGATAGGTTTCCCCTCCCCCATAATGCCATGCAGCTGATCATAGAAGCGGCATGTATGGGGCTCTGACCTGGAGCGACCATTTGCCTCCTTTGTCTTTTGGTAGGCTTGCCTGAACTCCCTAACTTTCATGTGGCACTGCTGTGTGACCCTCTTGTAGCCTCTCTCCACCATGCCCTGTGCAATTTTGGCATATATATTAGCATTTCTTCTTTTTGATTGTAGTTCAGCCTGCACAGATTCTTATCCCCATACAGCAATCAGATCCAGTGTCTCCCGTTTGCTCCATGCTGGAGCTCGTTTGTGATTCTGGAGGGACTGCATAGTCACCTGTACTGCTGAGCTCATCACGCTGACCAAACAGGAAATGAAATTCAAAATTTCCCGGGGCTTTTCCTGTGTACCTGGCTAGTGCATCAGAATTGAAAGTGCTGTCCAGAGCGGTCATATTGGAGCACTCTGGGATAGCTCCCGGAGGCCAATACCTTCAAATTGCGTCTGCACTACCCCAAATTCGACCCAGCAAGGTCGATTTTAGCGCTACTCCCCTCGCTGGGAAGGAGTACAGAAGTCGATTTTAAGAGCCCTTTAGGTCGACGGAACGGGGTTGGTTGTGTAGACGCATTCATTTTAAATCGACCTAACACGGCTAAATTCAACCTAACCCCGTAGTGTAAACCAGGGCTCAGGCAGGTACTATTGCTGAATTAAAAAGAGGCTATTGTATTAAAGAGGGATTTAGCCAAATGACCTCATCACCTCCAAAGAGATGAGAAATAATACATAAAGAGAAATACATGTAACTACCACCTCTAGTAAATTATTTACAAATCAATATTAACTGGGCCCTTTCTCATCCAAGTTACAGAATTTGTATGTTAGGCTAAATTCATAAGACAAAAGACTCTATGAACTCCTATTATGTTAGGTAAGACAACCATAACTTAGTGAAGATACTGACATACATCCATAATCTCTTTCCAGAATTTTCCTTTCAAAATTAACTAAACTAATGATAACCTACGCAAAACATGAATAAATGAATGCACTGAAGAGGTTTGATAAGGCACTATAACTGTCACATGGATGTATTTAGGCCAAGCTTTTCAAAGGTGACTTGTGACTTTGGATGACCCATTTTGATTGCCGAACCAGAGATTCTTTTAAAGGGCCTGATTTTCAGAAAGTGCTCAACACCAATTTCTGAAAATCAGGCCCCTTTAAAATGTCTCAAGTTACAGTCCCAAAATGACAAGTTACTTTTGTAAATTGTGGTCTTGATGTACAAAGACTCAGCAGAGGCTATTGGTATGACATACCTGATAAGGAACAAGTTCAGTGGCCATTTTCGACAGTAATATTTTTGGAAGGCAAGAATTGTGCAAGATATGGTAAGGTATTATTTACAAATGCAATTCCCTAATAATAATACCTTGCTATTGTATAATGCTTTTCACCATTAGATCCCAAAGCACTTTAACAAAGGAGGTAAGTCATTATTCTCATGTCATGGATGAGGCAAAATGACTTGCCACCAAGGAGGCCAGTAGCAGAGCCATAAATAGGATCCAGGTCTCTTGAGCCCTAGTCCAGTGCTCTGTTCACATGGCCACACTGCTGGACATTGCTGGTGTCTGGAGATTAGACAGAGCAATGGATAGCCATATACCATAGAACTTTGCAGAGAGGAAAATGTATTATTCATTCCTATGCACCATTCTCTACAATGAAGCCCATTTAAATTAATATCTTCAACAATCACAAACTTCGCACATAGCACACTGAGAACAGTTAAAAATAATGGACCTGCTCCCACTGAAATCAGGGACAAAAGTCCCATCAACTTCATTCGGAGTCAGATCAAGACCAATATTCTATAAGGTGTGCTCTGTTTATGTATATATGGAAATATATGCAATACAGAATGTATGGAAATGCGAGAGAGTAAAATATGGCAAATAAATACTTGATAAAGGAATAAATCTGTCAAGAAAAGCGTTAGTAATGGAGTTCTTGAAAAAGTGTTAAACATTTTGACCCAAATCTGCATTAATTTTGCAATTCAATTTTTATTGTTGAAACATGTCTCTTTCATTTTTTTTTCAGGTACCAATCCAGAGTTCTGGGAGCCTCATAAAATGTCAAGCTCATCATTAGAAAATTTAACATTTTTCAGTAAAATACCTTGATTCTTCAAATTGCTAATTACACATTTTCCCAGCTAATAGACTCTCCCACAAAACCCTGAAGGCGCACTGCCTAACAATACCATGCCATAAAATCCAACCTAAATCTTCCTTCAGTCTCCAGCTCCTTCACCTATAAACTTCCAACCTCGCTACCTGACTGCAATATAAGGACTTTACAGCATGCCCAGATGAGTAGTAATATGCAGTGGACAAAGAAAGAAGAGGATGACTACTTTACCCACAAGTTGGCTTTTGTGGCCGATTTTTATCAAACTACAACTAGCTATGGAACAATTACCAAATTAAATCCCCATTCAGAATGACTCCAGAAAGCAGTGTTTAAAATCTGCATGTGGATGATCCCTAAATCTCCAGTGATATCTTTCCAACAACCTCCTAGTCTTTTTTAATTGCCAAGGAGATCGGCTTTAAAACAGCCTGTCATCAATCCTGGCTCTCACAGTTGTAATTCAAAGAGACCCACTACTTCTGATCACTTAGAAAAGACTGCAACTTCTAAGAGCATACCTCAGGAAGCATTATAATAAACAACATAATCTCACACTGATCTATCTCTGTCATCTCTAGAATACAGGATCAGCAGCTCAACTGCCATCAGCAACATGTGGATTGAAATAGAAATGACCTGTTCAGCTACATGCATACTTCAAAAAGTGCCAGATCGTTGTTAGTAGGAAGTGCATCAAAATTATTATTTTGGTGTCTAAATTCAGTTTATTATCTCAGGATTTCCACAATGAAATAAATACCAGAATCAAAAGACAGTGTGGGCAAGTCATTTCACCTCTCTATGTCTCAGTTTCCCCATCTGTAAAATGGAGTTAATTATGTTTATACCTTCTTTTGAGATCTACTGATGAAAATGCTATATAATAGCCAGATATTGTATTATCATCATCAAAGGAGGGAAATTTCATTATGTACCCTGCGTAACTGCAGATTAGCATATAGCTAGATTAATCTACAAAGTCTGTTGATTTTAAGGTTGCTAAATTCATGAACCGTAAGGTTGCTAATCTTTAATATTAAGATTATGTTACTTAAATTAAAATGTAGATATCTCAAGCAATGCTACAATTAAGACAGCTTTAGTGTTGTTTAGCAACTTTAATGGAAAACTAAAGTTTGTTAATGAATTTCCCTGTTTTGCTTTGTTTTCAAAGAATAGCGTGTAGTTTCTTAAACACTGTTATAAAGGCTGCAAGTGCTGCTACTGATCTTAAGAAGTCAACAGGGAGCAGTGCCCCAGTTCTTATGTCACCAAGTATACATAGCCCAAATATATGGAATTTAGAAAGTCCACAGAGGTTCTAATTTATCAGTAGCAGCAATGAAACAGGAGCCCTGAGGCAAAATGAGAAAGCTGCGGCATGGCACGGAGTTAAGATGGAGAAGGCCACAAATGCATAAGGAAAGGTATTCTTTTTTATTCCATAAAAACTACAAATATAAATAGCCAAGAGTTGGGAAGCAAGGGATCTGAAAGACTGAAGTGCCCATTAGGAGCCTCTGCTCCTTCCTGATTCCTGAAACACAGCTCTTCCCTGCTTCACATCTTCTCCTTTGTCCTTACGCTCCCTTTCTTCATGCCTATTCACCCGAATAAGTAGCATCTGTGAAGACATTGTAAAGTATACATGACATGAGCAACTATAAGACTTAAAAATTCTAAGAGCAGTGTTCCAATACATACTTTATAAAAGCGTGCATTGGAGCATTGTCCCTCTGGACTTGTCATCACACAGTAGTTCCTGACAAATGTAGAAAGTCCACACTTGTTCGGGCCAGAGAAGCCAGGATCTTGCCTTCCTCTGATTTCCAGTGCCCTGCAGAGCTAAAGGTGGAAATTTTCAAAGGCACAGTGGGAGTCAGACACCCAAAGTCAATAAAATAACTCCCTTTGTACCTTTGCAAAAATCTCCCCTTAAAAGGGTACCAGGATCCCTGCCTTCCATTGACTTTCAGTGATGTCTCCTAAACCTTCCTCTCATTAAATTTAGTTTATTCTGCTGCTTTGGTTGGTTGTCATGCAGTGAAACATACACAATTTATTCTTCATGCAGTATTGTTGTATACATGGCTATCAATGAGATGTCCTTCCAAAAGTGAGTAATGTCATCCACGAACTTCAAACCTCCTGTACTTGGTGTGTGAAAGCAGGTGTCATTGAAACATATTATCTGACGGTGTGTAAGTTTCTGCATCAGCTTTAGTCTGCTCATTCAGTGTGTGCATGAGAAGATAGGTGTTACTAGAAAAGCTATCCAATGGCACGATTCTCCCCCTTCCCTCAGTGACTGAAATGATGGTTTCTTGTGCACTAGTTAGAATAATGTTACCTTTGTATTTACTTCTTTTTTTTTAAGTAGCTTGTGCAAAAGTCTGTGATGGACACTATTTAACAAGTAGTTATAGTTGAGTTATAATTTCACTCAGTTTTCAATTTGTGTCCCATACAAAGAAATGTTCAGACACTTCAGAATTCCTTCAGATCAAGGTAATTTTGAAAAGTATTTGCTCAGTTTCCTTCAGGGATTTACTTGTAACTTTCCAGTAAATTGAATCATTATCCTAAGAGTAAGTGATATAATTTTGGTTTGATCCACATTTGTTCTTTAGCCTAACAAATTGATGTAAACCTCACTTTAACTTAAAAAGTCAATCCAACTTTAACTGTGGAGGTACTATAATATTAATGCCTCCATAAATCTTTCTCCTTTCACTGTTCTTTCATTCCCTTTAGTTGTTCTCTGGATATTTTTATCCTCTTCACTCGATAAGGCTTTGATGACCTCTTTAGCAGCCCACTAAGTTTCCTGCTTTTCTCCCTATCCTTTTCTTCCTGAGTAAATGTCTTGTGAAGCAGCCCTCAGGACTCTCATGAGTCTACAATTAACTCTGGCTCTGTCACTGCTTCCCTGGTTTGTTAGTACTCCTGTGATGGACTCGACTACACTCTCACTCCTCTACTTGATGAAGCGGGTTTTAGCCCATGAAAGCTTATGCCCAAATAAATTTGTTAGTCTCTAAGGTGCCACAAGGACTCCTCGTTTTTTTTGCTGATACAGACTAACACAGCTACCACTCTGAAACCTGTCCTATAGATGAGTGAGACATGTGCTGTTGGTTTACTAGGATGTATTGTTATCACATTACTCCAAAATAGTCAAAACACGTGAAATTATCACCACTATTTTACCCATCAATAAGGTCTTGAGTGTGATAACAATTTACTGAATTGCTTACATAGATCCTGAACTTATTTCCTAAATCTCCTTTTGACTTCAGTGAGAGCACCATCAGGCTAGTATATTCTCAACACACTTTTCTGCATTGTACTCGTTTTACTTGTCTGTTCATAGCAGACCCGATACTGCAGCTCTTATATCACTTGGGGAAGTTCAGGTCAACACATGAGTAGGGGGCAGGCTACAGGATTAAACCCTATTTCTCTCTGTGTCTTGATGAACCGCTGTCAGCAGTTGTAAATAAAAAACTTGGGGTAGATTGATCCCTGTTTTGGGCACCGGGCTCTTGGCAGCAGAAAGTCCATTGCGGAGGAACAGTGTCTACAGTGGTGCCACGAGTCTAGTGCAGCCCCAAAGGTAGTTGTGCTGGCCGGGAAGAAAGTGTGGTTAATGTGGCCAGAAGATACTCTGTTTTAGTCTCTCGTCACTGTAGCTTCCCCACCAGGAGCCTGGAGGAGACACCAATGTAAATTAAAGATGAGCCTCTAATTGTATAAGCCCCTAATAAGGGTGGCAGTGGGGCAGAGAAGTGCAACTCTAGGAAAAGACCTTTGGCTAAAATTTTCAAAATGCTTAAGTGACTTAGGAGCATACATCCCATTTTCAAAATTGTCTTACATGCTTAGGAAGCTATGTCCCATGGAGTTTCAATGAGTCACTTAAGCACTTTTGAAAATGTTACCCTTTGACTACAAGAAATACAATTATGGTGCTATTTATATGTCTAATCCCCCTCTGATTACTCCAATGTTATTGCAAGACATTATCTTCTAGAATGAATGATAGTATCATGCCTAATAAGTTCAGAAGGAAGAATCAGTTTTGTGTGTAGACATGCTCTCTGCTAAGTATATGAAGAACTGTGGGCAAGCAGATAAAAGTCTCTGTTGGCCTCAGCTGTAACGATCAGTTTGGTTATAAGCAGATAGAATATGCACAGGCTTTCTTATTTCTTATACCACTGGGAGACAGTAGGCTGCCACAATCAGCAAAGTTATTTCTTTGGCCCATGTGGAATTATCAAGAGCAATGGCCAATGAACAAAAATCATAATAAACACAAGGAGGCTTTATAGAATGATAATGTCCACCTTGTTCACAAACACCCACAGGCTTTTAAATTACTACAGGTTGGTATTTTTTTTTATACCTTTTGTGCCCATTGTGAAAGTTTCAAATATGAATGGTGAGAATCTGACAATGGTTTTAGTCATGGAGTAATACCTTGTCTTCCGCACCTTTGAAACCAAGAAGAGGGGGGCCTAACTCAATCTGCAGGGAAACAGAAATCTATACTAAATTATTATCCAATTTCAATGGAGAATCTGTAGGCATTCTATATAATTTACCTATCTTTCCAGCTCATTATTAGCCCAACCGTTTGTATGCTAAACAAAAAACAGTAGTGCCCAGAAGTCATGGTGCAAAAAGATTAAAGACAGAGCTGGAGAAAGGAAGGACCTTTTTTCTTGCACCAATATGCAGACAGAAAAACACAAGCAAAACACTGAACAGATGGAGAGAAGTAAACAAGGAAGCAAAAACCAAGTAAACAAAAAACCCTCCACAAGGCAGAGCCGTGCCTAGGTTTCAAGAACCAGTCTAAAAATATTTGATAGAAAATCGCTTACATAGAACATGTATCTCATGGTTGCCTTGCAAGAAAGTGGTGCTGTTTAGCTATAGGCTCCTTCCTCACCAGGGTACTATGGCAATAGATTCACTGCATCTAATGTACAGTTATGCAAAAAGAAAAATGTGCATGCTAGATAAAACTAGCATGTCATCCTGCAACCAGCAGTTCCTTTGGAGTCCTGGGATTAACCACAGAGTAGTAGTAAAACCAGCTAAAAAGCCAGAGTTTTATAACAAACAGTGTTCCTTGACGTTTCAGGCCTGAGTTTGAAAAGGTCACGTGAATTAGGGCATGAAAAATGTGCATGCAATTGCTTGTCTAATTTATTTGCTCAGTTACCATGATTGCATGTGTAAATTGGGTCTTTATGCATGCAGTTGGCCAGCTAGATGCATAATTCGCCATTTGCACCTGCTAATACTTAGCTTACTTTAACAATGGCTTTAACTGAATACATGTTTGCACATGCAATTGTTTGTTGGACTTTTTAAAAGAAAGCCACAGAGCTATCCCTATTTAGGCCAGTTGAGGATCTGACTTACAATGATAGAATAGTTATTGTTATTAGTTTACAGAATTCCTTGGTTTAGAGCTAGGAGTCTGAAGAAAAGGAGGCCGGAAAAGACAAAGAAACTGGCAAGAGTGAGACTGCAGAAACTGGGAGCAGAGAGTCAATATGTTTTTCCTATAAATGACAAACATTCTGCTGAAATGGCTGTTTTATTAGAAGTGGAGTCTATCTATCTCTTCTTTCTGCACCAATAGCATCTTAGGTCTCAAATGCTACAGACACCAATAGACCATATGGTGAAAGCTTACACACAAGCATATGCACACAAGCACACCCCTCCCCAATATGGTTGCAGTTGGACATGTATGACAAAATGAAGCTTTTTGGTTGTCACAGCTATTTTATTCAGAGGATAATACTGTTTGGAACTTTTGGGGTGTGAGGTGCGAAGATGGCTTAATGAAATTTTCAAAGCAGTATCTGCAAACACAAGAAAAATCTCACTTTTCACTAGCAACTCTTGGCAAATTTTGGGCCTGACCCTCAGAGGCTCCCACATAGTGCCCATTGTGCTTTTGATTGCAAAAACAGCTGTTTTATTTTGTGAAACTTTATAGCTTCTCTCTCTAAGCCTAGGCTTTCTTTAAAATTAAACAACGGGAGCCATGCTTTCAGCAGATGCTTTGTGCATGTGCCAAATTTTTGTGCACACCTGTTTAAGAATGCAAAAACCTGAATTTGTGTGCCTAGCTTCACACTTTGCATATTCCTGCTTGCATAGGCATATGTGAGTGTTCACATACACCATTGGATGTGTAGGTGTATGAAATGCAGGTGTACTAGCGGGAGCCCACTGAAAATTTGGGACTATGGGCAGGGCCATCCTTACCCATACGCAAAGCACGCAGATGTGTAGGGCACCAGGAAATTTGGGGCACCACATTTCCTGGTGCCCTGTGCAGCTGCACGCTGCTCCAGCCCCTGCTCCGGCTCTTCCCCAGGGCCCCTGCCCCTGCTCCACCCCCACTCCCCTGAGGAGTGCAGCAGGGCCTGGTTATGCAAAATAATGGGAGCTGCAGGAAGCAGTGGCCAGCACGTCCCCACAGCCCGCCCGCTTCCTGCAGCTCCCGTCGGCCGGGAACGGTGAACTGAGACCACTGGGAGCTGCAGGTGGCCGTGCCTGCGAACGATCAATGTAAACAAACTGTCTCGGGACCCGCCAGCGGATTACCCTGATGGGCTGCGTGTGGCTTGCAGGCCGCAATTTGCCCACCACTGGGCTGGATTCTGCCTCATGCTAAGACTGCTGTGGATTGCTCAAGCAGTGTGATGAAGACTCAACCCTGGCCTAATAGAGGAGCTGAGGATTCCACCATGTGGTGTAAAGCTGTTGTGCCTGGCTGTATGCCACCAACCCAACCCCAGGCCCTTGGCATAGGGAGCATATAAGGGCATGCTTGGGATTATGTGCTCCAGTGATCCTCATAAGCATGACAACTCTGTTAACAAATTGACCCTGGCAGCCTGAGGGATCAATGTGGGTTGGGCGGGGAGACCAGACAAAGCTGGTTCACAGCTACCTTTGTTCCCACCTTTAGTCCATCACCAGGTGGAGCTCAGCTGGACCCAAGGTTCAAAATGCCTAGTAAATGATAGAAGGTGCTTAGTTTTTAAGTTTTAAACATTTTAAAAACTATTTTGTGGTTTTGCAAAATAATTGTGTAAAATTCACAAAAACAGCTCTGGCCTTGGGATTTTCATGTTGCTTTTGTAAAGTGAGGTCCATGTGATGTTTTGTTAGAAAGAGAAGCTCAGATCATGGCCATATGATTAAAGCAGCGTTTTTCCTCTCTCTAACAAAACATCACATGAGACTCGTTTTACAAAAGTCACATTAAAAGCCCAGGTTTTGCTCCAGTAGATAAAAACACTTTGCAGGATTAACCGCTTACTAGGATGATGGACCAGTGCAGCACAGAGGTGATCGAACAAGTGGAAATCAGTACAGTTATTTATTAATACCTTCCTTGGCCCAACCCTGTAGTGAAAGTGTACAGTGAGCATTAGTGGGTGGATCTAAGCCCTCAGACAAGCAGTGCAGGATTTAGGAGACACCACACCGAGGCAGGGGAGAACAATAAAAACTGGAAGAGCCCTAAGGAGCATAATACACTTTAAAATATTTAAATGTTTTCTATAGATGCCTGGAGCCCTGAAGAAAATTTTCTCTCCCTTGAATTTTTGCGAACATTTCAGCTGCTCCATATTTTTACCAGCTCTGAAACTTTCATCAAATTCCACTGCAATGGCAAAATGTTTCTCATTCTCCCTTGTCCCAATTTTGAGAACAGGTTTTTTTTTTTTTTGAGAACAGGTTTTTTTCCACCTCTTAACTGGCCCTTGCTAGAGCCTTGGTGCAGAGCACCCTGAAATCCCAATGAGATCCTGGAAGCACTCATCAGCTTTTGGCATTGGGTCAACAGTTAAAAAATACTCAGTAAAAACAACTGATATTAAACCAAGAAACATAAAAACTCTTAGAGAACATTCTTATAATTACATTGTCTGAACCTGCAGTAAAGCCATAGAGTTGGTTGGGAATTTTTTGACAAAACTTTTTTTTGGTCAAAAATGCTGATTCATCAAAAAGTGTTCTCAGGCCCAGATGAATTTTCTGATCAAAGTCAGAGAGAGACACCTACATTCATAGAAGCCAATAGGCCAGAGGGTAGGCCACTCACCTGGGATACAGCAGACCCAGGTTCAAGATCTTGCACCAAATTAGAGGGACTTGCAGCTGGGTCTCCCACCAGGTGAGTGGACTAACCAGTGGACTGTTGGCTCCTGTGGGTTTCTTTCTCATGTTTTTTCATGAAAAGTTTTGAAAGGTCTCATTTTCATGTGGGATGATACCAAATGTTGAAACCTTGACATTTTTCATGAAACAGAATTTTTGTTTTCCAGCCAGCCCTATAATGCCGCATGCCTTATCTCAAAGTGGCTTTGATTTCCCTTTCATGTTATGGTTGATTCTGAACGGCACTCTCAAACACTGCGCACTGGGGCACAGGCTTCTACAGAGAACAAGAAGCCACTGCTTTACCCCAGGCTTGATCTCTTGCCTTGGTGGGCCATTGTGAGACATTGAGAGGTACTCATTCCAATAAAGGTCAGGTTGTTTGTGGAATAACTAAGTGCTTAGCCTGAAAGACTGTATTTTTAAACTTGGGAAGCTTAATTCCAAACTGCTAACAATCCAGATTTTCATACTCACTCCCCACAGATGTTTTCTTTTGGCACAGCCATTAAGGATGTACGAGTAAATGTCATAATTTAATAATTAATACCATTCTAATTTCCACCCCCAACATATCTGCAGAAAATGAGTACTGTGGCATCATCAACTGATGTGCCAGTTCCCTAAAACATACTTCTGCCAAGTCAACATGTTCTGATATAAGAAAAGGCTGCTGAAATACCTAATTGGGGGGGTGGGGTTTTTTTTAGTATAGGTAAACCAAAACCAAACCAATTTTAATATTTAGTTACTGTCTGTTCAATCTTCCCATTCTTACCAAACCAGATGAATCGGCTAACTTACGTATAAAAGTTTTAACTGTAACAAATCCATGGAGCCATGCTGGGCAGGGTAGTTAGAGTAAATGTACTACCTATAAACATAAAGTAGCAGACATGTTTGTTGTGTAAATAACAAGGTCACTGGCTGTTCAGCTGTACGAGCAAACTTGATTAAGATTGGTGATAATCTTTTGAAAGGTAGTAATTTATCTCCATTTGAAGAGTATTATCTTTGTTCTACAACTATCACAGAGAGCAAGGTTAACAAATATTCCGCAACGAATTTTTGAAAGCTTTAGTCAGATCTTGTTCTCTTAAATCCTTCCGAGGGACTGTCAAAGGCAACAAAATAAAGTGTCAGATTTGTACACAGCCTTACTTAATGGCCTTTATCTGAGAAAGTCACTACCTTTACTTAAGCAATTTCTCTTGTGCTCCACAGCGAAGACAATCTTTTAGCATTGCTCATGTGGGAGAGATTAGCCTCAAAGACTGATTTTACTGAAACAAGAGGTTATGAGATTCAGAATATTCAGAGAGATGATGTAAACCACATGACTGTCGTCTGTTACTACTAATTGCCTGTGAATTGACAATATACTGTGTTTGTAAATAAATGTTATAATTATAAGCGCATGTTCTATAGAAAGGGGTCCTGCTTACAAAACATATTTACACTCATATTTTGAATAAATGGTCATCTCAAATGATCATTTCATAAATCTGAGCCAAGGTGCACATTTTCTGTTGTTCATAAAAACCATACAGTAGTTATATAAAAGCAAGTCCTCCACATGGTGTATATGCTCTGTGAGTCCATACTCTCAGAAAATGCCATTTCTTGCTGTTATGCAAAGATCTTCAGTCTTGTAAAAAAATATAGTAATTGTTCTGAAGGGCTGATGCATGCAAGGCTGTGCTTGGGGCTTGCCATTATCAGTGCCATTTTATTCTTGCTATTTTTTGGACCATATAAAACCTTTACTTTAAGGAAAATACAGGTATGGGAAGCAGAAAAACAATTTCCCAAATACTGGGTATTTCCACAATTACATTCATTTTACAATGTCTGTTTCGCTGCAATGTGATTAAATGCTCTCCAACCGCATTAGGCTACATCACTGGATTTCAGGGAATGCATGAAAATGGTTCTGAATTTGTTTAACATAAAGAAACAATTTCACATGAAAAAACCATGAAATTTAGCAGAAAGATTTAATCTGAAGTTAAACAAGATTCCCCATATTCTATTGCTACTTGCCTTTCACAGCCTGTTCCTCTTCCTTTATTTTTTCAGGATCCAGCTATCAGTGTATGGATTACATTTTACTAGTGGTGGCAACTGACTCCTTGGCAAGCTCTGGCGCCAGTTGTTACAGCAGCTTTGCAGTTGCCATTGGGTCTGTCTCAGGATTACACTGTTGAGAGTCTGCCTAGGCCATTTTGTACTCAGACAGCATTTTCCTTTGGCTCACTTCTGATTGACAATTCCATTATGGATATCTTGTGGAATTACTGGGAAAGGATTACGGACAGAAGAAAAAAAAAAAAAGGTTAGCATACATGGTACATGTACACCAACACATCAAGGATCAAGCCTGCGATAGGAAAGGTAGATGTAATAACAACATGGATTGTATTTAATTTACATTCCCCGAACGTCAGGAATCTAAGCCAACAGAGGAGTTGAGAATAAAAAGGCATGTGTTGCAATATATATATACTTTGTGCATTCATTCTCACAGAGGCCAGTGCAGAAGAGAGAAATGAGGGGGAGAAAGAACTGTTAGGGCTAGGATTTCCCATCCTGATTTGTCTTCTTTTTTGTCTGTTACTGCTAAAGTATTTTGGCAGAGGAAAGTGTAATTTCTTTCAAGTATTTTGACCCAAGTCATAATAACAACAGTTAACAAATGAGACAACAGGAACAGAGGAAGATTACATTAGTGTTGTGCTTGGCCTTACCTCCACCCCATTAGCTTTCCAAAATCCTGTTAACTGAAGTTCATTTCTAATACAAGAAAAGTTTGAAAATTGTTGCAGCATTAATTAGCTCAGGCTCTTTAGCCTGCAGGTATAACAACATTTTTTTCTTTAAAGATGAGTAATCATTTCAAAACAAAGCCATAAATCATATTTTAATGCTGTTAAAAAGCCTGGAGAAAAGGGGAATGGATAGCTAAGGGATAGGCAATGGGAGATCGAGTACTTCCCTGGAAGGGTAGGTCACCAGTTCAAATCTACTGAGCATGATTGTGTCTACAAGTTGTTGCCATCTGATAGCTGCTCACAAACATATGTAAAATGATTTGGTGGTCTCACTCATATTTCTGTGGACATCACAAAAATAACATCAGACTGGCTTTGTGATGGCAATCCCAGAAGAGAGGACAACTGTGACATAGGTACACAGAATATTCTGTCCTCTGGTGGTACTACCTGGCCAGGTTGGGTTGCAACTATGTGGGAAAATTTGTACTTCCACATGCCATATTACTTTGAGTATAGGTTTAACAGAGGATTATATCTCTATGATGTGCATCCAGAAACTTTCACAAGCAATTAGGTGACTTAGTGTGTCATTTAGAATAATAGGTGCCTACAAGTAAGTTACAGCTTCAAAATATGTGCAGATGAGCAAGTATACACGTGCATATGCCATACTGGAAATTGTGCACTTGTAAAAGTGCTTGCATATGCAAAGTGCCTGTTTCCTTGTATAATTACTTGGTTTGTGTGTGATAATGTATATTTACACTCACAGATGCATAGTTCCACATGTGCATATGTACATTTTGCAGGCCAGTTTAGGTGGTGGTGTTTGTAAACTTAGCTCTCCTGGTGATATTTACTCCTGTGACTGGCATTTCAGAGTCAGTGCTTGACAAAGGAGAGAAGGTCTCTCTGCACTGGTACAAAGTGTTCCCTGAAATGGAAACATTTGCTCCTGCAGTCTTTTGCTTCTCCTCTTCCCCAGGGAAATATGCTAAAAAGAGAGGAAAGGGCAAGTGAAACAATTGATGGAGAAAACACTTTTTGGGGAGTGGGAAAGCTAAGCAGGAAATCTCTGCAGTCCCTCATTCTAATATTTCTGGTGCTCCAGCCAGTTCCAGGTAACACACTCTCCCTCAGCAGGGAACAGCATGGGAAGTACACTCTATGAAGGGTTCCATGGCATAAACTGTCTTGTGTGCCCAGATGCTGATGTCCTGTTCCAGGACATGAAAACTTTGCGGGGCTGGTGGGAGTGGATTTGCAGCCTGGACAATGACCATGGCTATAACTCCTGTGGAGGAACTGAAGTAGACTGCGTCCTGTGCGTGGCATGATAATAAAGGCTGTGTGTCTGTCATGGAGGTCATGGATTCTGTGACTTTCAGTAACCTCTTTGACCTTCGCAACAGCCGGTGCTTCTGGCTGAGGGGCTGCCCATACACTCGGGCAGCCCTGGGCCAGCAGCAGTAGCAGTTTGGGTGTGGGAGGCGGCTCAGGGCTGGGGCAGGAGGCTGAGATGTGGGGCAGCGGTTACCTGGGGGGAGGCTCCCCAGAAGTGGCCAGCATGACCCTGTAACTCTTGATCTAGGTGGAAGGGCCAGTGGGCTTTGCGCTCTGTCCCTGCTTGCAGGCACTACCCATGCAGCTCCCATTGGCTGCGGCTCCCGGCTAACGGGAGTTACGGAACCGGAGCTCGTCGCAGGCAGTGCGTGGAGCCCCCCAGCCTTCCCTCCCCCTAAGAGCTGTAGGGACACGCAGAGCTGGGTAGGGAGCCTATCAGCCCCGCCGCCTCCCGAAGCACCAGCAGGGGTCCTGGGCCACGCACCGCCACCCGGCCCCCCTCTTCTCCCAGCACCAACAGGTGTCATGGGCCACTCCCCAGCACTCACAGCGCCCCCAAACCACCTCGCCCCTTGAGCACCTTCAGGCCCTGGCCCAAGTTTTAGTTACAGGTAAATAGTACAAGTCATGGACAGGTCACGGGCTATGAATTTTTGTTTACTGTCCATGACTTTTACTAAAAATACCTGTGACTAAAACGTAGCCTTAATGATAACATACTCCTGTTTCTGTGATGCCCAGCTGCACATATCTGTGCTTTGCCTGCTTTTGTGAGTACAGTAGGGAAGCCTCTGCAATCATTATCCATTTAGACTCATAGACTCAACTTTAAGGACAGACGGGACCATCATGATCAGCTAGTCTGACCTCCTGCACATCGCAGACAACAGAACCACGCCCATCCACTCCTGTAATAGACCCATAATCTCTGACTGCATTACTGAAGTTCTCAAATCTTGAGTTAAAGACTTCAAGTTACCAAGAATCCACCATTTATTTACACTAGGTCAAACCAGCAAGTGACCCGTGCCTCACACTCACACTGCAGAAAAAGGCAGCCTGTGCCCCCTGGTTTCTGCCAAATCTCACCTGGGGAGAAAATTCCTTCCTGATTTAGTTTCTTGGGTTCAGAGAAATCTCAGTAAAGGGCAGCCTGGCCACTGGAGCTTGTACAGGACTCAACCGGGCCAACCTTCACAATAGGATCTCTGTGTTGGATGGTGTGTTATTTTCTAAATAGGATTCACCTTCTTTTAATTCTTTATTTGGATTCTTGCAAAGTTTAAGACTCTTCCTTATTTTTGACTGCATTTTCCAGCCACACCCGTCAGCCAACACTGGAGCCTGAACAAAAGCAGAGTGCTCTGAAGTGCTGGTTGTGCAGGCATATTCTAGTAAGACCACGAGAGTGACATTCAGAAGCTCAGGAGCTGGGGAAGGGTCCTCTGAGAATGTGGGATGTGTTGATTAGCAAATTGATTTTACATACGAATGGCCATACTGGGTCAGATCAAAGGTCCATCTAGCTCAGTATCCTGGCTTCCGATGGTGGCCAGTGCCAGGTGCTTCAGAGGGAATGAACAGAACAGGTAATCATCAAGTGATCCATCCTGTGGCCCATTCCCAGCTTCTGGCAAACAGAGGCTGGGGACACCATCTTTGCCCATCTTGGCTAATAGCCATTGATGGACCTATCCTCCATGAATTTATCTAGTTCTTATTTGAACCCTATTATAGTCTTGGCCTTCACAACAGCCTCTGGCAAAGAGTTCCACAGGTTGACTGTGCATTGTGTGAAGAAATACTTCCTTTTGTTTGTTTTAAACCTGCTGCCTATTCATTTCATTTGGTGACCCCTAGTTCTTGTGTTATGAGAAGGAGTAAATAACACTTCCTTATTTACTTTCTCCACACCCGTCATGATTTTATAGATCTCAATCATATCCCCCCTTAGTCATCTCTTTTCCAAGCTCAAAAGTCCCAATCTTATTAATCTCTCCTTATATGGAAGCTGTTCCATACCCCAAATCATTTTTGTTGTCCTTTTCTGAACTTTTTCCAATTCCAATATATCTTTTTTGAGAGGGAGCGATGACATCTGCACGCAGTATTCAAGATGTGGGAGTACCATAGATTTATATAGAGGCAATATGATATTTTCTGTCTTAGTATCAATTCCTTTCTTTTCTGTTTGGTTAAAAAGGATTACACTTTTTCCCCCTTTTTTGTCTGTTTCTTCATCAAATGATCCCCTCCAGTGTCTTCCACTAGGAGTTCTAATGTTTGTATCCTTGCTTTCCTAGCATTGTGCGCCGTTATTTTCCGAAGTGGGATGACAGCCATTTTGTACACATTCTCAGGAAAGCACCACTAATTGATTATACCAGATCCAGTTGCCATGAAACAGATTATACCACAAGCCAGGTCGTCATCACCACTTACTAAATGCCGAGGTCCTTACAAGCATTGACTAGTGTTGCCTAGTGGAAGAGGAGTTACGCTTTGTAAGTATACAAGTTCTCCTAAGCCTCTGCATCACAGCGGGGCTTATACAATAAAGACTGTTAATACTGTTTCATGACCTGTGCTTGTCTGTTTTAAATAAAATGCATATCGGTGTAAGAATATCTGATAGATGCATTAGTGGTGTACAGAAGTATATCAACTACTGTTAGAGCCCATCCTCCTTCATATATTTATTTACTGTATTTGTAGGCATTTCTGTGGCACTTGTCACCAAATTATTAGTGACTCCTTAGAAACACCAATGAGGTTAGCAAAAGATTGTACCTATGAAAGGAAGGGAGGATTTCCTCCAGATCACACTAGAAGCCTGTGCTAGAACAGAAACTGAACCCCAGATTTCCTATGTCCCAGCCCAATGCCTTAAACCAGTGATTCTCAACCAGGGGTACACGTATCCCTAAGGGTGTGCAGAGGTCTTCCAGGGGACACATCAACTCATCTAGATATTTGCCTACTTTTACAGCAGGCTACATAAATGCACTAGCCAAGTCAGTACAAACTCAAATTTCATACAGACAATGACTTGTTTATACTGCTCTAAATACTATACACTGAAATGTAAATACAATATTTATATTCCAATCAATTTATTTTATAATTATATGGTACAAATGAGAACATAAGCAATTTTTCAGTAATAGTGTGCTGTGACGTATTTTGATGTCTAATTTTGTAAGCAAGTAGTTTTTAAGTGAGGTGAAACATAGGGGTACACAACGAATCAGATCCTGAATGGGATACCGTAGTCTGGAAAGGCTGAGAACCACTTGCCTTAAACTAAACACTGTCTTTCTTTTCTGCAAAGGAAGGTGATAGAACTGCAACTAAACTCAATTAATTGTATCCATTTAATGTTATGTTTATAATAATAATAAATACAATTCAATATTAGTAAAAGCACAACCTATAACTATTAATGGTGAAGGAGGAAAAAGGAGGAGCATGTAACATAACCATATACTTTAATGCTTGTTCCCAAAAGTCAGTGATCTTATATTTATCTCAGATGTCCTGCCTTTCTTTCTCTGCAATTGAGGCAAGTGTTATTTTACATCAGAGGGATAGCCATCTGCTCAAGAAACACCATGCTATAGCACAGGAACAAATCTACACAGACACAGCCCTAGAGCCTGACCGGGGGTATTCTATCTGTTACTCAAGACCCATAAACCTGGAAACCCTGGACGCCCCATCATCTCAGGCATTGGTACTCTCACAGCAGGATTATCTGGCTATTTGGACTCTCTCCTCAAACCTTACGGTACCAGCACTCCTAGCTATCTTAGAGACACCAACGACTTCCTGAGGAAACCAAAATGCATTGGTGATCTTCCTGAATATGCCATCCTGGCCACCATGGATGTAGAAGCTCTTTACCCCAATATTCCACATGAGGATGGACTACAAGCTGTCAGGAACAGTATCCCTGATGATGCCACGGCACACCCTGGTGGCTGAACTTTGTGAATTTGTCCTCACCCACAACCATTTCAGATTTGGAGACAATTTATACCGTCAAGTCAGCGACACTGCTATGGGTACCCGCATGGCTCCACAGTATGCCAACATTTTTATGGATGACTTAGAACGCTTCCTCAGCTCTCGTCCCCTAGCGCCCCTCCTCTACTTGCGTTACATTGATGACATCTTCATCATATGGACTCACGGGAAGGAGGCCCTTGAAGAATTCCACATGGATTTCAACAATTTCCACCCTACCATCAACCTCAGCCTGGACCAGGCCACACAAGAGATCCACTTCCTGGATACTACAGTGAAAATAAGTGATGGTCACATAAACACCACCTATACGGAAACCTACTGATGGCTATACTTACCTACATGCCTCCAGCTTCCATCCAGGACACATCACACGATCCATTGTCAACAGCCAAGCCCTAAGGTACAATCGAATTTGCTCCAGTCCCTCAGACAGAGACAAACACCTACAAGATCTTTATTAAATATTCTTAAAACTACAATACCCACCTGGGGAAGTGAGGAAACAGATTGACAGAGCGAGACGGATACCCAGAAGTCACCTACTACAGGACAGGCCCAACAAGGAAAATAAAGGAACACCACTGGCTATCCCGTACAGCCCCCAGCTAAAACCTTTATCATCAACAATCTACAACTTATCCTGGAAAATGATCCCTCACTCTCCCAGACTTTGGGAGGCAGGCCAGTCCTTCCTTACAGACAGTCCCCCAACCTGAAGCAAATACTCACCAGCAACTACACACCACACCACAGAAACACTACCCAGGAACCAATCCCTGTAACAAACCCTGTTGCCTACTCTGTCCCCATATCTATTCTAGTGATACCATCAGAGGACCCAACCACATCAGCCACACCATCAGGGGCTCATTCACTTGCACATCTACTTAGGTGATATATGCCATCATGTGCCAGTAATGCCCCTCTGCCATGTACATTGGCCAAACCGGACAGTCTCTACGCAAAAGAATAAATGGATACAAATCAGACATCAGGAATGGTAACATACAAAAGCCAGTAGGAGAACACTTCAATCTCTCTGGACATTCTATAACAGATTTAAAAGTAGCCATACTTCAACAAAAAAACTTCAAAAACAGACTTCAAAAAGAAACTGCAGAGCTACAATTCATTTGCAAATTTAACTCTATTAATTTGGGCTTGAATAGGAACTGGGAGTGGCTGGCTCACTACAAAAGCAATTTTCCCTCTCTTGGTATTGACACCTCCTCATCAATTATTGGGAGTGGACCACATCCACCCTGATTGAATTGGCCCTGTCAACACTGGTTCTCCACTTGTAAGGTAACTCCCTTCTCTTCATGGGTCAGTATATTTATGCCTGCATCTCTAATTTTCACTCCATGCATCTGGAGAAGTGGGCTTTTTACCCACGAAAGCTTATGTTCAAATAAATCTGTTAGTCTCTAAGGTGCCACCGGACTCCTCCTTGTTTTTGTTATTTTACAGTGTTTCCCCAGCATGGTTTTTGCTGTGTTTTTCTCACGTGGTTTAAAAAAAAAAAAGTTATTTAGAACTTTGAAATAAGTGTGTTTTAGGGCACATCCTCAGGCCTTATTCAAATAAAGCTCCTTCAGACCTATGTAAGTCCTGCAGGTTCAGGCCTTTACTGATAGGGGAGAAAGAATTTAAAACACAGGATTATTTAAATGCCAGGGATGAAAAAGGATAGCTAAACTATAATTTACTGTTAACAGTTTTGTTTATGACACACTTTATACTATCTCATCCAACAAATACAATATTTCAAGAGGGAGTTTTCATTAAGAATTAAAGCTTGCCATTGTTGAGTGGAAAGATCTTGACGGTCATTTGGTTTGAGGAAAGATTCTCTGAAAAGAATTGATCAACTGCCAGAAGCTGCTTGCAAAGACAAATTGCTCACAATTGATTGTTTAGAGAGAAAAACACTAATTTTTGTTTATGAAACAAATCTGTATGCCATCAGACTAGCTTGAGTACCCAGAATGTTGTGGTCTGAGATTACTGATAGATATGTTAATTTGCACCTTTCAGCATGGAGGATAGGTCCATCAATGGCAATTATCCAGAATGCGCAGGGATGGTGTCCCTCGCATCTGTTTGCCAGAAGCTGGGAATGGGTGACGAGATGGATCACTTAATGATTGCCTGTTCTGTTCATTCCCTCTGGGGCACCTGGCATTGGCCATCAGAAGACGGGATACTGGGCTAGATGGACCTCTGGTCTGACCCAGTATGGCCGTTCTTATGCTCTCTCTTGAAACCTCCCCTCATAAACAGTAGTCAAAGGCAGTCTATGCGTCCCTAAGGCCTTATCTACACTACAGAGTTTTGTCGACAAAAGTTATGTCAACAATCAAAAAGTGCTATAATAAAAATCAGTATTGCGTGTTCACACTCACTCCCTCTGTCAGCAGAGCACATCCACACTCGGGGCACAAGCATCGACAGTGTGAGCAGTGCACTGTGGGTACCTATCCCACAGTTTAGCTCAACACCTCCTGTCGTTAGGTCTTGTGGGAAGGTGGAGCAGATCGCGGCGCATCTTGTGACTGGGCTCAATGTTCCATGATGCATTGCTTTCTGTCCCAGCATTCCATGGGTTTCTGGCTTTCTTTCGCAGCATTTTTAAATGGCCCTTGTTTGCTGTGCATCCGAGCATCTTTGTGAGAAGGGATGGATACAGCACTGCTCTCCTATGCTCTCATAACTGTCACGAAGACATCGCAAATGGCAGTGCAGTTAATCGTGAAGACGACTCACAATTGTCTGACATGCAGTGTGATATGGGTAGGAGCAACTTTAGATTGCTTTTGGCATTCACAGAATAGCTGCAAAGGGTGGTTTGTTGCTTTTGGGCTTGGGAAACAAGCACCGATTGGTGGGATCATATTGTCATGCAGATTTGGGATGACGAGCAGTGGCTACAGAACTTTTGGATAAGAAAGCCACCTTCCTGGAACTGTGTACGGAGCTCACCGCAGCACTGTGGTGCAAGGACACCAGAATGAGAGCTGCCCTATCGGTGCAGAAGCATGTGGCAATTGCTGTGTGGAAGCTGGCGACTCCAGACTGCTACCAGTCGGTTGCGAATCAATTTGGAGTTGGGAAGTTGACTGTTGGGGCTTCTTTAATGCAAGCGTTCAGGGCAATTAATCGCATCCTGCTATGAAGGACCTTGACTCTGGGAAATGTACGTGAAATAGTGGATGACTTTCCAGAAATGGGTTTCCCTAACTGTGGAGGGGCAATAGATGGCATACATATTCCAATTTTGGCACCAGACCACATTGCAATGGAGTACATCAGTAGGAAGGGGTACTTCTCCATGGTGTTGCAGGTGCTTGTGGATCACTGTGGGTGTTTCACTGACATCAATGTGGGGTGGTCCGGGAAGGTGCATGATGCATGCATCTTCAGGAACAACAGCCTGTATAGAAAGCTACAAGCGGGGACTTTCTTTCCAGATCAGAAGATTACAGTGGAGGATGTTGAAATGCCCATAGTGATCCTGGGAGCCCGGCATACCCTTACAGCCGTGGCTCATGAATAAGGCTGAGAGTCTGTTCTCAATGCAGTACTTCCTGGAACATGTCTTCTTTTCTCTGTCTTGGGTGCTTTCTTATCTGGCGTAGATACTTGCCTGGTGTGTGTGGGCTGCTCCTGAAGGCCACATCTGCCGAAGCAGAAGGAACAATGCACAGAAGCATGATTGTTAAGTTCACACACAGAATTGAAACATTTCAGTAAAATACATCTTTTGTAACATAACAATCACTTTCTCACTTACCCTTGGAGCACACACCTCTGTGAACACACAAAGCATGGTGAGTGTTGGCAGTGCAGCCAACAAGGGAAAAAATTCTAAAGTTCTCCCACACTTTTCCACAGGCAGGGGTCGTTGTAGCAGATATCTCACTGCTGAGGGTAAGCAGGGAAACAAGGGTACATCTACTACACACTTGTGGCTTCTGCCCTGGTCCCTATGCTGCTCGCCTGTGTGCCACTTTGGTCCCTGCACAAGTGATTGCCGAATGGCATGGGAAAGTTTCCTACAATGGGGGAAGGAACAAAGCAGCTCTGCCAATGAACCTTCAGCAGAGGATTGCCAAATACCTCCAGGAAATTTAACTAGAGATCTCTCTGGAGGATTCCTGTGAGAACTTGGCATGCATTACCACCCTGTTCCACCATACAGATTAGCTGCACAGGGGATTGTCCAGCACACAGAAACACAGCCAGCCTTCCACATTTATATACCCTGAATCCACCTCCGCACTACACATGTTGAGCAAAACAGGAGCTAAAATTAGAAGTGGCCCAAACATCTCGGTCTCAGGTTCGCCTCCTACCTGTATCTGTCATTGGCTTATATTTCCACATAAAACTCAAACAAAATAAAAGTACAACAGAATTTATTAAAGGGATGGTGGGGACTCCCAGAATAAACAAGGTAAAACAGAAAGCAACCAGGCAGATAAAAAAACACGGCAGGCTGTAACAATAGGGGGACTATGCACACAAACAAAGTGATGATCACTATACCATCTCTAGCAGCTTGATTTACTGATGTCTTCTCCTCCTTTGGGTGGCACAGCAAAACAGGACTGCTGGATCCCTTAGATGGAAGCAGGACCTTGAGGCAGGATCAGATGAGCTGTTAAATCCCTCCCGTTCCCTATACCTGCATCGTAGTGCGTGCAGTAAGCGAATTCTACAGAATATGGATCAGATTCGTGTAAGCAAGTATATCCCCTATTCCAAGTAACCCTTGTGGGGTGAATGGCCTACCCTCAATTACCTGTTTCATCTCAAACAGACTCTACCACTCAGATAGGAAGCCCCGATCTGATCTGAACACTGCCTTATATAAACACTTGGTCACTAGGCAGATTAGATGATTGACAGCCACTGTCTTTTCCTGCCTAACCAGAAAAAAGGTGCCAAACTGGAACGAGGAGGGGACAAGAAGGGCTCACAAAAATGGAAGCCTAGTTGTCCTTTAGAGGATCCAAGATGGCCTTAGGATTTTTACCTTTACACACAAACCAAAGTCACTTACCAGGCATCTCCTCTCCTGCTTCTAGCTCACCGGAGAGCAACTTCTGAGACTGCGTAGACACCTCCAGAGTGGTGAACGGTTCCTGGCTGCCTGCCCCACCAGGTGACCCTGCTAGGAGCTCCACATCATCATCTAACTCCACCTCTTCATCAATGACTGTCTTCTCAGTTAGGTCCTCCTTCCGCCGCCTCCAGGCCTGCCTAAGTATCCACGGGGCTCTTGGCAGTGGAGGTGGGGTCACCACCGAGGATAGCATCCAGCTCCTTATAGAACCAGCAGCACCGGAGCGATAGTTTTCCTCCCTCGCCTTATGATACGCCTGCCTCAGCTCCTTTATCTTCGCTCTGCACTGCTGCATGTCCCAATTGTAGCCCTTTTTGCACAAGCCTCGAGAAATCTGCCCGTAGGTATCAAAATTCCTACGGCTCAAGCTCAAACTCAACGCTGATTCATTCTATATCATTTCAGCCTCTGCATTTCTTGCAGCAACTGCTAAAAATGTGGTATTATGCCTTTGAGGGACAATGAAGGTGTTTTACATTATAATCAAGTAAATACCTGAGTTTTATCATAGGAAAAATGCTACTAACCATTTTAACCAGCAGGAACTAAGCTGGACTTTTAAACAAATAATGTAAAATAATAATTATTTTTAAAATCTTGTATCATGGTACAAATTAGACAAGGAAAACACCACTACTATGTTATTACACCACTTATACAGTATAAAAATAGAAAGCTTCCTCATTACAGCTGTAATGATGGTCATGTGAAACTAAAGAAACTTACTTTATGACATTTGTAACTGGTAAGATAATAAAGCATTGTAGTGCCATGCAGCTTCTTTTCTTTTCTGCCTCAATAATAATTTGAATTTGATACTAGTTTTGTTTTTTTAAGTGGGCAGATTTGTACAATCAACTTGCCATAAAAGAAGGCCAGATCAGTCCACCATTAATTCATTGTTATCAGTGAATCAGCATCATAAGCAATTGATCAGGCACTATGGCCTTGTCTACACTAAAGGGAAAAGTTGATCTAAGCTATGCAATTTGAGTTATGTGAATAGCGTAACTCAGATCAACATAGCTTAGATCTACTTACCGCAGGGCCTACACTGTGCGATGTCCATGAGAAGGTGTCTCCCGTTGACTCCCCTTACTCTTCTCTATCCGGTGGAGTACAGGAGTCGACAGGAGAGTGATCGGCGGTTGATTTAGCGGGTCTTCACTAGACCCACTAAATCGACCACTGATGCATCGATCGCTGCAACGTTGGTCCTCCAGTAAGTGTAGAAAAGCCCTAAGTTTTTAGTAAAGACAAGAATAAAACCACTGATGTTCCAGGTGAAAAGGATTCACAGTACTGTACTTCTAGGCAACAATTATTGTAATTTTGCTGGATATTTGTCCTTTACATATTTTCTTAAAGTTTTTAATCTTATTATTTTAAATTTTTATGCACAACTCTCCAGCAAACAGAATGTGTAGGAAACATGGGTCAGTTGTATCTACAAGCTAGTCTACATCCAGGCCTTCATTAGGACTACAGACACTGCACCCACTTTTATTTTTACATAACGCTGCTTTGACACTTTCAGGTCAGCAACAAACATCAACCACCAGATTAGTGTGACTGCACCAGAGTCACCTTCCTCTTTGCAGGGTTAAGTCTTTGCAATGCTTTGTCACCAGGCAGCACGCACGCATAATGTTAGTGAAAGCACCTTCAGATAGGTATTCTTCTCATTCAAAGGAATAGCACCACAAATTAAGAAGCAGATTTTATTTTTTCTTGACAGTGATTTTATACCTTTTTGGAAAGCAAAAGAAATCTCCAAATTTATGACATTTTCGTACCAGTTTTGGATTTTAAAAAAGAATTTATTGTTAATCTAAGGGTAGTTATAGCGTGCACAAAAACTTATATATATTTCCTGAGTGTTTTAGGACATTTTCTCCTAGTTCTGAAACACTGAAAGTAGGCAAAAAAATCGGAAGTGTATTATCTCTATTTTAAAACTGTAATTAAGAAACACAAAGATGTGCCTGATAGCTAAGACAAATTCTGCACTCATTTACACCAGTGTACATGCAGAGTAACTCCATTTGAAGTCAATGAGACAACCCTTTGGCCCATTTTATATCAAGTGTGTATAATGTCTATTTAAGATTGGGGCTATATAATAAACACACAGCTCAACTACAAATGAAAATTAGCAACAATATGCAGATACACTGTGACATATGGGCACGGTTTATATGAATCAGAGCAGGTTCATATGAAAGCCAAATATAACAAAACTTGGTGTGTTCTAAAAGATTTTTTAAAATTATTATTATTGAAGTAGCATTGATATTTTCTGAATAGAAATACATCTTTTTTGGTTAACTCTACTTCCTTTTCTGGCTTTCACAAGCTTTGACAAAGAGCTTGTGATTCCTCTGCTGTGGGAAAGAGTTGAGAGAATTGCAGAAGAGTGAACATTACTCAAAAAATATGGGCAAGAATTGAGAAAGGAACCCTTGAGTGCAATGAAACTTATCATCTTGTCTTGTCAGATGGAAGTATTAGGCTGATGAGAAGGCAATTTATTTCAGCGTCTAGTACTTTTAAAGAGAACTGCTTCCCCCCCCCCCCCCCCCCCTTGAGTAATAATCTCTTTTCTTGCAGCTGAATAATGGCAAAGAAGTGAGAACAGTAAAAGAAGACCCTGATCTATGTAAATATTATTTCCCTTTCTTTCTTTTTTTTTTTTTTAACTAGATCTGACAGACCCAGCTATAAACAGTAAGCTTTCTAATTTGGTCCATCACCATTTCTCAGCAAGTTAAACAGGTCTCTGTGACTAGGGTAGATAAGCATGGCAGAGAAAGAGACTTTATAAACAGAGACAGACAAAAATACAAGTTCATATCTGGGTCAGTGAACAATTGCTGATGTCTGGGAAACAATGTCATTGAAGAGCAGTACTTGATGTTCCTTTAAAAATAAAATAATGTGATAAAGGACGGATCTAACTCTCATCGAAGTCAGTGAGACTCTTTCCACTGAATTTAATGGTAGTTGGATCGGACCTTGACTATTCGCTTAATATTATTCATAAATCTAGCTATATTTTAGTATCACAGAATACCAGATAAACCATCATAGTAGAAAATCAGAGTAAACGTGGAGTAAGACTAAAAAGACATTTTTAAAAAGTAGTGTATTATTGACAGAAGAACTGAGTGAACTTATTTTTCTCTTATTACCATATGCAGAAATTTTCTGTAGTGCTCAGTAGAAAAGAGTACTGATCAGCAACCGTGCATCTCATGGTGCTCATTCATTTTTAGCCTCCCATTCAAAAAAATTGTAGACAAAGAAAAATAAATACAAAAAAAAAAATGTAGAGCCACATTTTCAAAGCCCAGCATAGTAGGTGTTCCTGCAGAATCATATGCATGCTGGCATACTCACTACACTGCACTGGCAAACACAAAGTGGAACTGACATGTGGACATGTGGAAATTGCTATCACAGGTCCTTGTCTGGTGTGTACAAATACAGTGTTTTGTGGGTGCAACGTATATATTTGCTGTTATGCTGGACTTCAAATATGTGGCCTTAAATCCACATACTGCTTCCCCCCCCCCCCCCATGAATACACAGGATCTGAAATGTAGTGGAAATGCTGTGGTTTCACTGGCATGGAGCAAGCTAATGTCCCTGCCAGGGGGCCAGACTGTGCTGCACAGCAGCTCCATGCACAATAATACTGGGGTGGGAGGGGGGAGGACTTGAGGATAAGCAGGGGGAAGACAGTATTATCCATGACTAGACAAAGCACATCTGTCAGCCAAATTCCCTCATCAGGGAATTGGCGCTCAGCGGTCTCAGAGACTGCTGTAATCAGTGGAGTGCAGCTGCAGTCACAGAGTAGCTGTGCTAGTGCTCCAGGGTCTGGGGTTTGGAAAATGCCTCCCTCCTCAAACCCTGTGATCCTGGAGAACTCCCGTGCAAAGCTAGTTTATTTGATCTTTATGATGGGAGGGAGGATTTCTCCCTTTGTATCAGATGTACGGTTCATTGCAGGACATGAACCATAGTTTACCCTTAGATTCTCCACACAAAATTCCTATTAACATCCTGCCCAGGCTTCAGAGTAGCAGCCGTGTTAGTCTGTATCTGCAAAAAGAAAAGGAGGACTTGTGGCACCTTAGAGACTAACCAATTTATTTGAGCATAAGCTTTCGTGAGCTACAGTTTGTCTACAGCTACAGCTCACGAACGCTTATGCTCAAATAAATTGGTTAGTCTGTAAGGTGCCACAAGTCCTCCTTTTCTTTCTGCCCAGGCTGTTTCCCTTGGATTTGCTGAAGCTTCCCCTGGCAGAGATTGGACCCTCTTCAGGGAGAATGGCTTCACATTTAGAGAAACACTGATCTACCTCATCTGAGGATGTGGTGTCCAAATGCGTGGCACATGAACTATCTGGGCACCTCTGCCAACTTATGCGCCTCATGTGCTCCCACAGCGATGAATGCCCTCTTCTTGTGCTGACACGACTGCTCTGGCTACATTTTCTTCAGTTTTGTTTTCCCGACAAGGTCCAAAATCACACCGCTAACGAGGACGCCATCGTCAAATCACTGATGAACCATGTGCTGCTGGTAAATGATGCCACAGAACACTTTTAGCACAGTGTGCTATTTGATGTTTCTTTCATATTCTTCTTGTATTTCTTTTCATTTCCCCCTAGTGCTGCAATGATGAAACTAGTTATTACAGCTTGGATGCTTAACAAGTTTGATGACACTGAAGGAAAGACAAACACTCATTAAGTGGAAAAAAGTCAGTGATTGACACTGAACCTCACTCATTATTCTGATAAGTGCTTGGTATATTGGCCAGTAAAAAACACATTATTGTTCATGTCAGCTATATCTGCTTAGTATCCTGTTGACTTACTTGTCAAATATTGGTTTGCACTGTTGTTCTAGACTTGTTGGTCCCAGGCTATTAGAGAAGCAAGGTAGGTGAGGTAATATCTTTTATTGGAGTAATTTCTTCTGAAGGGATCTGAAGAAGAGCTTTGTGTTGCTCAAAAACTTGTCTCTCTCACTCACAGACATTTGTCCAATAAAAGATATTACCTCACCCGCCTTGTCTTTCTAATGTCAAATATTTGTTAGAATGGCAGGTTAGGGACAACGCCCCCACAGCTTATTGAACAAAATGACAGACCACTTGAAGTTCATGAACAAATGGGCACGTGCATTCTATTTCCAAATATGTGCAAACACCCATTCAAAATTGAACATTTAAAATGGGTGCTTTGGTTTGCTGGTTCATATCTCACGATTTGCAGAAAAGATATCCTCATGACAAAGAGCACCATCTCAACTGGAACCCTTTTTGGCAGTCTTATAAAAAAGAAAAAAGAGAGAGAGACTGAATTATCTTCTCTATGATAGAGTAGTAAAGGGATGCTTACATTGTTGCAACCCAGGCACTACCTATTCTCAGGGCCAAATTAAGATATTGTGCAGCCCTAGGCATATCCCACAGGGTAGCCTGGCTGGGTCCAATCCAACCAAAAGCCCCACCTTGTTACAATGACCCCTTAGAGTGGCAGCATGTTTCAGAGTTAGGATGAAAGGGGTGGTCCACATATCTTGGAGCTATTGTTTCAGACTGTCTGCAGACTCAAGCATGCATCAGTATTTCTTGGGACACCTTTTTAAGTTTTGTTTGCATGCATGACCACAAGAAACATAGTGTTTGTCTAAAAAAAATAAAAAATAAAAAAAAGAGCTAAGCTTCTGAACTCTTTATGTGACTCCAGAAGCTGCGGCTGTCAACATAGGCCTATAGTGCTCATGCCTTAATCCAGCCCTGCCTATTCTACAGTTTAACAAATGTCTGAGACTGTTTTGTAATGAAAAATTATCCCATGATATGGTGCCCATTGGGCACCAGCAGACCAGGTATGCAGCATCTCAGATCAGTGATCCACTGAAATAACAAATAGACATTTGTATTGGAAGCATATACTAATATCATTTAGATAAATATAGGCCCCTTAATAGCCTACTGCCTACAAATGCAAAAACTTCCAAGGACTCCAGCCAGGACCCCTATCCCTGACTCCAGTCAGGGTTCCCTCCCACCTCTGAACTCTGGGGTACAGACGTGGACACCCACATGACCCCCTAATCTTATTTTTACCAGCTTAGGTTAAAAACTTCCCCAAGGCACACACTTTCCCTTGTCCTTGGATGGTATTACTGCCACCATCAAGTGAGTTAGACAAAGATTTAGGAAAAGGACCACCTGGAGTTCCTGTTTCCACAAAATATTCCCCCAAACCCTCTCACCCCCTTACCTGGGGAGGCTTGAGAATAATATACCAACCAAATAGGTAAACAAGGTGAGCACAGACCAGACCTTTGGGCTTTTAGGACACTAAAAACCAATCAGGTTCTTGAAAGCAGAACTTTATTACAAAGAAAAAAGGTAAAAGAAGCACCTCTGTAAAATCAGGATGGAAGGTAATTTTACAGGGTAATAACATTTAAAACACAGAGAATCCCCCTCTAGGCAAAACTTCAAACTTACAAAAAAACAGGAATAAACCTTCCTCTTAGCAAACGGAAAATTCACAAGCTAAAACAAAAGACAATCTAACACATTTCCTTGCTTTACTTACAATTTTTGTAATCTTAGATGCTTATTTCAGGTAGGGTTTTAGGAGAGGTTTTTTTCCTGCCTGGTCCCTCTCTCTGTCCTGAGAGCACACAAAAAGAGCACAAACAAAACCTTTTGCCACAGATTTGAAAGGATCTTCTTCCCATATTGGTTCTTTTGGTCAGGTGCCAAACAGGTTATTTGAGCTTTTTAACCCCTTACAGGTAAAGGAGGGATTGTATGCTACCCTTAGCTGTATGTTTATGACACCAACAAAAGGCAATAGTGACTTCTGCCCCACGCTGTGACGTTATCGAATTAAAATTAGAAGCCCAGAAGGAGCAGTGTCTGACAGTACAAGAGCCCACTGTGTGATTCTTTAGTAATCATGGAACACTGACAGAGGTGAGGGCAGAAATGAACCATGCAGAGAGTTAATAGCGAAGGAAGGAGAAACAGCATGTTATCAACTGGCAACAAGAAGCAAGTAATGGGGTACCAGGGAAAAGTGGAGAAGAGACAGAAACCATCCCAGAAAAGAGAGGAGAGGAAATTAGTAATAGAAGTACTAGGAGATGGGGAAAGAAAAGAGGAACAAGGGAAGAAACCAGGGAGGAATGACCAACAGGGAAAGAAATATCTTGAGATGGACAGAACCAGGAGAGAGGAAAGTATGGCTGAAAGAAACCACAGAGAAGAAAAGGACAAGGAGTGGGAAGGCCAGAGACTAAGGAGGAAAAGACAGAGGCCAGAGTGAAGATGTTAGAACAAAAGGAGTGAAAGAAGGGGAGACATAGATGTGTGAGAGAGTTAAGAAAAAAATAGCAAATAGACATTTTTATTGGATGCATATACTAATATCATTTGAATAAATACAGGCCCCTTAATAGCCTAGTGCCTAAAAATGCAAAAACTTCCGAGGACTCCAGCCAGGACTCTCACCTTTCTTTCTTTTTATGAATAAACCTTTAGATTTTAGATACTAAAGGACTGGCATCAGCGTAATTTTTGGGTAAGATCTAAGTTTTCTATTGACCTGGGTGTGTGGCTGGTCCTTTGGGATCCGAAGAACCTTTTAGTTGAAGAGATTGGTTTCAAAGAACCACTCATCTCTAAGTCTAGTGTTTTCGGTGGTAATACAAGGACTGGAATGCCTAAGGCAGTGGTTCCCAAATTTGTTCTGCCACTTGTGCAGGAAAAGCCCCTGGCGGGCCGGGCCGGTTTGTTTACCTGCCGCGTCTGCAGGTTCAGCTGATTGCGGCTCCCCATGGCTGCAGTTTGCTGCTCCAGGCTGTCCTGAATTTGGCACTCTCAGTTATGGCCCACTGAGGCACAGTTCCACAAGCCTTATTCTATTGCATTTGGAATTTTTCAAAACTTTTCAGGTATTCCTCTTCGTGGATAAGCACAAGACTTCAGTTTCTAGTGTAGTCCATCATGAGCAAGAAATTAACTTAAACAATCCTTGAATCGTTTACATATTAATATCTAAATAGTTGCCTAGTAGATTTTCTATTTCTCACATTGTATCAGGTGATCTTGACAGCACATTTAGGATGCTTTAAAACTATATACTTTTCATTAGCTTCTAGGTGTATTTGAAATTTAATTAAATCATTGTGAAGTTGCAGTCTTCATTAGGTCTTCTTGTAGTGGTGGAGGAATATTGCTATATAAATAACAGATATTTGGCAATATACTCATAGGTGTTTGATCTGCTACTTAATGAACTGGGAGACAAAGATTCACAGAGATCTTTTTAATATGCTGTATAGTAACATATTTCAGAGGCTTGTCAAAAAATCAATCACTGTGTACCACTGTGCTAATTATATTACTGTTGAAAAATCAGAGCAGTTATACTAACTTCAGGTGTCAAATAATCAGGCTGCTGGTAGGATGGAGGATTCAGATCTTCACTAATTTTTAAACTGCCTTTATTTAAAATTATTTCCTCCCTCTATTAAACCAACTGGAACTGCTTTGGCAAAGTTAACCCAGAATCCACCCATTTATTGACATCACTGATACTGGGATGAAATCCTGACCCCTTGGACATCAATGAGAGTTTTACTATTGACTTCAAAGGAGCCAGGATTTCACACCAAAAGTCTAATGTAACTCATAGTGTCAGTGACAGAAGATCCAGTCCTGCAAGATGTTGAGCCCTTCAGCTGATTTTGAAATCAAGAATGATGCACTTTGGGACATCTTTTGGGGTGTTTTGGAAAAACCAGGAAATGATGAGAAAAAGAAGAGGGTAATGGGGACATGAATTATACAAATCTGGAATTCATTTTACTTTTAGCTCTTTCGTTCAACCATTTAATTTACCCTCCTATCTTATTTTTCATAAGTAAATCTTCCTGGTTATATTATTCTTTGAATTATGGTAGCCCATAACATCCTCAGCTGAGATCAAAGCCCCATTATATTAGGTGCTATACAAATACATCATAAGAGACAGTCCTTGCTCCAAAGTGCTTACAATCTAAATTGACCCGGGAGAGGAACTAAGCAGGGCTGGTCAGAATTTTTTGAAATTTGTAATTAGGATTAATTTTTGTTGACATTTCAAATTATGTGCCTTCATGGGTATGAGAGAATGTACCCATGTGCACAGCCTAAACACTATTGTAATAATCTTTCTACAAAGTGTGCCTTGTGAGATGTCATTCAAAAACTCAATTTACTGATCAATAATATCACGTCAAAATGCAAGTAGCAGCAGTATATGTGAAGTTAAAAACAAACTGAGATTATGATCAAAAGTATGTTTTCCAGAGAAGTCTGGGGGGTGCCTAAATTGGTTCCTCAGAGACAAAGTTCAAGCTGAGGCCTCAGCCAGGTGTAAACAAGGCTGATGGACCATTACCTGCTAACTGGCCATTCTTTGGCAGGAAAAGGGGCACGGGCAAAGAATCTACATCTCAACAAAGAAACAGCATGGAGTTCCCCTCCACACAGACAGCCTTGCTCCCAGCTGAAAATGCTTCTCGAAGGGGGGACCAGACTATAAAAAGAAGAGGCAGACACCCCAAGGCACCCCATCTCTCTCTACCCATCGATTCACTGCACCAGAAGAGACAAAAGAAGCTGCCATTGAACTGGAGAAGGGGTCCTGACTTAAGAAGTTTGGTCAGTAACTACTTTGAAAGTATGTGATGAGAACCTTGCATTGAATTTAACAGTTTGTTAAGATAGGCACCAGTTGTGTTTTATCTTTATGTTTTTGGTAACCATGTCTGATTTGAATTGAAGTGTGGGAAACTCCATTTGGGGTGGTAAGTTATGTGCCTATTACTTCTACTAAAGCAATAACAGACTTGTTTGTGTTGTCCAGGAGAGGGCTGGGAAGTACAGACATTTCTGGGGGGAAAATCTAGGACTGAGAGTGTGCTGGGGTCACCTTGTAATACAACTAAGACTGGTAAGAGCCAAGGTGTGGCTGGTTGGCTGCAGTACACACGGAGACATAGGTGGGAGTGACTTGGAAGCTGGAGGCTGTTTGTGAGCAGTCCAGACTGGAGGCTACAGCAGCAAAACACTGTAAAGGGCACCCCTGGTTAGAGGGCAGGGGTGACTCGGCTACTCATTCGTCTGGATTGTACCCTGGCTTTGACAATGGGTGAACAATTTCATGGAAATTTTGTGCTGCTTTTTGATCTGGTGAAGCTAAAGATCTGGTGACAACATTTTGAAATTCACAATTTCACTTGCCTTTTCACAAACATTTAATCCTGATTTTTTTGACCAGGTCCAAAAAAGCAAGTACTGTTATTTTACAGATGAAGCACTAACACACAGACAGACACACAAAGACTTTCCCAAGGGACAAAAAACCAAATCACCTGTTGGTGAACACTTTTGACAAAGTGATCGCTCCATATCTAACCCTCATTCTCAAAGGAAACCTGCACAGCATTCTCAAAAGACGAGCTTGAGAGCCTAAATTCATAACTTTACAAGACACTAAAAATCATGGTCTTAATAGAGACACTGAATGTATGGCTTGTTACAACAATCTGTAACTGAGTAACCCCCTTTTATCCTATGACTACAGGGGTGTTGGGCTACTTCACTTCGAATGGTCCCTTAGAACATGTGCTAACTACTTATCTTAAACAATCTGTTCCACCTTGTGTATAGGTCCTGTCTACACTGGCAAGTTTCTGCGCAGTAAAGCAACTTTCTGTGGTGTAACTCCCGAGGTGCACACACTGCCAAGCCACTTAGTGCGCAGAAACTGCACAGTTGTAGCGCAGTAAAAAAACCACCCCAACGAGAGGCGTACAGCTTTCTGCGCCGGGGCTACAGTGCTGCGGTGCCAGTGTAGACACTGTGGCGATTACAGCCCCGCGATTGGCTTCCAGGAGGTGTCCCACAATGCCTGTTCTCGCCTCTCTGGTCATCGTTTTGAACTGTACTGCCCTGCCCTCAGATGACCAACCATCATCGCCACTCCTTAAATTCCTTTGGAAATTTGAAAGTCCCCCTCCTATTTGCTCGGTGAGGCGTGCAGTGGTCTCAGCGCATCTTTCCAGGTGGCCAGGCCTGCTCCATACACCAGGCAATCCCACGCTTGGAGCAATCCTGAGCTGCTGGACCTCATCGGTATTTGGGGAGAGGAGGCTGTCCAGTCCCAGCTGCGCTCCAGCCACAGGAATTATGATACCTAAGGACAGATTTCATGATGCATGATAGAAAGGGGCCATGACCGGGACACATTGCAGTGTAGGGTAAAAGTGAAGGAGCTGCGGAACAAGGCGCGAGAGTCAAACCGCTGCTCCACTGCTACACCCACGAGCTGCCAGTTCTACAAAGAGCTGGATGCAGTACTCGGTGGCAACCCCACCTCCACTGTGAAGACCATGGTGGAGACTTCATTGGCTCACGTGCCAGTCGAGAGTGGACCTAGCCAGGAGAAGGAAATCTGGGGGGGAAGACGGGACCATTGCTGCACACAGGCAAGCCGCTTGGGGACAGGGCAGAAGGCTTGGAGAAGACTCTCCCTTGATTCCCTGCTTACTCTCAGCAGGGGGATATCTTCCATAATGATCACATCCTATGGAAAGTGTGGGGACAGCGAGGATTATCAGGCTCCCCCCTACAGTGCTGGCTCTCCCCAAGAGCCATGTGCCCAATGTACAGCAGGGTCCAGGAAGAGTGATTTCCCCTGCTCCTGTAGCTACTTACTATTTTGGGGGTCTTGTGGCTCATGTGTGTTTGCCTGGGTCAGCCAGTTAGTGACAGGTGTGTGAGTACTGGCTGTGTTTTAAAGCACTGAATCAGTGTTGTCTGTGTTGCAAACAATACTGCTTCTGTAAAATGTTGCATTTAAACTTCAGAGATGACCTTGGGAGTCCAGCCTCCCTCTTTGTTATCAGCGGCAAAATGGCTGTGTAGAATTAGAAAGCGGCCAAGAAGAACTAAGGAGGACTTTCTGCATGAGGTTATGATACACTCCGCTGCCGAGAAAAAGGAATTGAAGGAGTGGCGGGACAGCGAGAAGAGGGAATGAAAGAACGTGGCACACCAGAAAGAAGCCATGGAGTGGCTCTTAAAGGTTATGGAGCATCAAGTGGACTTGCTTCAGGCAATACTAGCTCTTCAAACCGAGCAGCTCCACGGCCGCCCTCCCATGCAGCCGCTGTCGCAAAACTCTTTCTCATGCACCCCCCACAGACTGCCAACACACTCTTATCAACCTCCTGGCTCCACTCCTACCCACAGCATTCCACTCCTCCCTCCTCACAGTCCAGCAGTGTGGACTCCCACTACTTACTGCATTCAACACCCACCTTCTGCAGTTTAACCCTGCTGAAGTACAGCACCCGCTGCATTGTACTCCAAAGGAGAAGGTTGGGTATGATCCCTGGACATATACAAATCTGTAGCCATCCCAGGACCCCTCCTCCTCTTGAGACCCTCCCTTTCCCCACCCCCTTTGTCCCTCCCTGCTGATGAATGTTTTTGTTTGACTCTCTCCTCCAGTTGTTGTCTTTTAATAAAAGATTTGTGTTGGTTTGAAAGCAATCTTTATTCTATTAAGTGAAAGCAAAAAGAGCACTGCAATCCCGAGCATAGCAACAAATATTCGTGGGTTTCAGCTTCAAATTGAGCCTTATGGCCCCTCTCTGTGCCCCTCTAATAGCCCTGGTCTCTGGCTGTTCAAACTCAGCCTCCAGGCACTGAGCGTCTGTGGTCCAGCCCTGAGTGAAGCTTTCACCCTTCCCTTCACAAATATTATGGAGCGTACAGCACACGGCTATAAGCATAGGAATATTGTCATCGGCCATGTCCAGCTTCCCATATAGGCATCACTAGCGGGCTTTTAAACAACCAAATGCACACTCAACAGTTATTCTGCACTTGCTCAGCCTGTTGTTGAACCGCTCCTTGCGGCTGTCAAGTTGCCCCGTGTATGGCTTCATAAGTCATAGCATTAAAGGGTAGGCGGGGTCTCCCAGGATCACAATGGGCTTTTTGACTTCACTTACAGTGATCTTCTGGTCTGGGAAGAAAGTCCCTGCTTGCAACTTCTTGAACAGGCCTGTGTTCCAAAAGATGTGTGCGTCATGCACCTTTCCGGATCAGCTTGTATTAATGTCTGTGAAATGCCCACGGTGATCCAGAAATGCCTGGAGAATCATTGAGAAATACCCCTCCCAATTAATGTACTTGGTGACTAGGTAGTCTGGTGCCAGAATTGGAATATGCGTGCCAGCTATCGCCCCTCCGTAGTTAGGGAAGCCCATTTGTGCAAAGCCATCCACAATGTCATGCACGTTGCCCAGTCACGGTCTTTTGGAGCAGGATGTGATTAATGGCCCTGCACGCTTCCATCAACAAGACTCCAACGGTCAACTTTCCAACTCAGAACTGATTTGCGACTGATTGGTAGCAGTCTGGAGTAGCCAGCTTCCACAGTGCACTCGCCACATGCTTCTCCGATGACAGGGCAGCTCTCACTCTCATGTCCTTGTGCCACAGGGCTGGGTCGAGCTCATCACACAGTCCCATGAAAGTGGCTTTCCTCATGTGAAAGTTCTGCAGCCACTGCTCGTCATCCCAGACGTGCAAGACAATGTGATCCCACCACTCAGCGCTTGTTTCCCGAGCCCAAAAGTGGCATTCCACTATGGTCAGCACCTCCGTGAATACCATAAGCAATCTCATGTCGTAGCTACTATGCATGGCGAGATCAACGTTGCACTCCTCTTCCCCTTGTAGTTTAAGCAATAATGTCATTGCCACTCGTGACGTATTCGTCAGAGCGAGCAGCATACTGGTCAGCAGTTTGGGATCCGTTCCTGCAGCCTGAAAGAGGCAGGGCACGCAGTACATAAACAGTTGAAAGATGGTGCCAAATGTGGACGGAAGCACAGGAATTGCTGGAATGTGAAGCAATGCATCACAGGGCATCGGGACAGGACCCAGGATGCCCCATGACCCCCTCTGCCTTCCCACAACTCTTAGTGACAAAAGAGAAAGAGGTGTTTTGTGGGATAGCTGCCCAGAGTGCACTACTCTGAATACCGCTGCAAATGCCGCAAGTGGGAACACGCTGTTGCGCCGGCAGCTGTCTGTGTGAACACACAACAGCGATCTTCCTTCAGAGCTCTCTGAGTGGGGCTGTAACTGCCGGCGCTGTAACTCTGCCAGTGTAGACATGCCCTTAGTTGTGACACTCAGAGTACCTTTCCCAGACCTGAAGAAGAGCTCTGTGTAGCTTGAAAGCTTGTCTTCTCACCAACAGCAGTTGGTCCAATAAAAGATATTACCTCATCCACCTTGTCTCTCTAATATCCTGGGACCAACATGGGTACAACACTGCCTACAGGACCTTCCCAAAGTCAACCAGGAAGTCTGTGAAAGAGCCAGGAACCAAACCCAGAGCTCCTGTCACATGTCCTAACTGCAAGACCATATATTTGTAAAGTATATATCTAAAATGAATTACTATTGCTTTGATTTCGAAGGCATGCATTACAATCTCACAACTCCCACTGAGAGCTGTATCTTGTTCTGCAGTAAACAAGATCAGGTGCTACATTGTACATATAAAACAAACGGGGGGGAAATGTGGCAATCACTCACCAGTCAGTGAATTTTTTTCACCTTTTCTTATTCCTTTCATTTGAAAATAATACTTTTTAAGGGTAAAAATGAAATGCTGTTCTTGCAGCATCTCAGTCTTCCCTTTTAAGTTTACCATTTCTGACTTCAGAAGTAAAGAGCCATTCTATGGCCAGGAACTAATAGCAGCTGGGGTAATATTTAATGCTGATGTTTCTGTTCTACTAATTCGATGGCTTGACAGTCTTGTCTCATAGGTGACTGACTGACTGTTATTATGCAGTGCTATTAAAAAGGCACCCAACTTGGGAAATCTTCTTTGTAGCACATAATGTTTCAGTTTCTATTATTGTTTGAAAGATGCAACTTGAGTTCAAACGGGGTTCTGCAACCAGATGGAAATCTTAGTGCTAAGAACAAACTGTCTTTAATCCATGGCCTCTTCTGCCACTTTCTCTCCTTTTCTGTCCACCAAGCCCACAGCCAGATAACACTTTCCTGCTGCAAAAATTTGTAAGTCACCCGACAGCTCTGGCAAATGAGAGCGGTCATAGTTTTCGGATGAGAAAATCAACTGCAGCTCACACAGATCTATGAGTTGATAGGAGTTAATTGACAGCTTGCAGGATTTGGTCTCCAGGCAGAGTACAGGGAACAGGAGCCCTGTGGGTTTCATTTGGGCAGAGATAAAGCAGGTTTTATTCAGTGCTCATAGAGAGAGCATAATTAACCTTTTAGAAGTTTAAGAATGATCAAATTGTTATTCATTTTTGCAAATGAGAAACAAGAGCTTCTTTTTCTGCTGGGAAAATGCCAGTGCAGATTTCAAGGTCACTCTAGGATCTTCTTTGAGTGAAAAGATAGAAATTAAAGAAAAAAAATGAAGATTGAGAAATGTCACCACAAAAAAATTCATCAGGTTATAAACTGTTCTTTGTTAACATTAAATACTTAGCTAACATTTACAGTACATTCACACTGGCCTCGTTGGACTCTAAAGGTGATTAAGGTTTTCCATTGTTATTGAAAATATGAAATTTGGTACCAGCTGGTGTCTTTTATATTCTTGATATAATATATTGTTATTCTTTTTAAAGGAGGTAATGGACGGTTAGATAAGACATATGAGAATCCTTAAAGATACACAATATGGCATTTTCAGTATGTTGTAACTTCCTAGAATGAATGTATGAATACAAATGTACCAATGTTAAACATTTTGTGCAGCAAATAAAAAATATGTTAAAGTACAAGACTTTTATTAACAGCTACCTAATACAGGAATAAATGTCTAATAACTGCTACCGTGATGTCCTGTATGTTCTTGGGAGAAAACAAAACTCTCTGGTCTTTCTGCCTACTCATTGGGCCTTGACAAAAGTCTCATTGACGTCAGTAAGATATAGACTCAAGTAGCCATGCTTTAGTTTTCATTTTGACAAAACACCAAATGTTGAATTTGGCTTTTCTAGTGATTTAACTGGGTCTGGTTTTTGTGGTTTGTTCCCCCACTCCCCACAGCCAACAGAAGACGGGACATTTGACATTGCAGTGGTTCTCCCACTTGCCCTTGACATTATCAAGCAAAAATAATCGTCTCTTTTTCTCTTGAACTAATTCTTGCCATGTTTCTAAGATTGTTGTTTTAATTTCTCTCACTAATATCTAAATAAACACATCTGTTTTACATACTGCCTAGCAGAGAATAGTGAATCAGACACCTACGTTGCCAAAACAAACATAAGAGCAAGATAGCATTTAGTACTGGAACGCTACACATAGGAGCATGCAGTAAATCCATCCTTTGCATTCTCCTCTGATGCTCCTCCGATTCACTCCCACCTCCAACCCTGACCTACACACCTCTTTCCAGCCCTAATAGGCTGAGCGCCCATCACAGAGGTACATTAGAGGAGGGTCCTTCCTCCCTTCTCTGGAAGGGAAGTTCCTAGTGACCTCTTACCACCCAATGAGCATCTCTGCTGCAGTAGTGAGCTGAAGTATAGGGTCTAGAATCCCTTACATAGGTGCACAGTCTCCTGGGTCATATGTGGTAGGTGCTTCATGTAGGAAAAACTGTTCCTTCTACATAATTTTTTTTTTCTGGGCTTGGGAGAGGGATGCTCTGTGAATGACAAAGTTTGGGAAATCCTTCTCTAGACAGAAGCTCTTTACTATGAACCTGGTAAACAAATTTGTTAAAGAAAACAACTTGGTGGGGGCTGAGTAGTCACAAAGTTTACAATAGGACTTAAAAGAATGCTTTCCTTTTGCACATAGAAATATTATCTTATATTGTTTTGCTTGAAGTAAATCTTTATTGTTACAGTAGATCAGGGGAAAATTGTTTTAGCTCCCTAAAACCAACATGTGAGGACAAGGCATTCTTGGCATGGTTGTTGTTTATGTTACCCGCTTTTTATACTATATTTTTGCTCTGGTAAACATTCTCATCCCTTTGATTTAGGCAGGTCTCATGGTAAACCGATACCCTTGTTAATGGTGAAGTTAACTTTTATCCCTACATCATGTTTAATAATAATAAAGGAGAATACAAAAAACACATTTTTGCTGATATCACCTTCCTGTAATATGATCATTTTTGTTCTATTTCTTCTTTTGATGGACTATTTCTTAGTGGATAGACTATCAAAAATTGCTGCTTTTAAAAATCCAGAATGCATGGAATCATCCCAGAAGTAAAATGATTGCAAAAGATCTCTGCACTGGAACTGAAACTATCTGTTCTTCTCCAGTCCAGACAAATATTAAAAGAAACTAACCAAACAAAATCTTGCGCTTGCATATTGACATAGTTCTACAGGCTCCTTCTTAATATATGGCAGTAAAACAAGCTTGACCCAGAGAAATCCTTCATAAGTCTTCCGCCTGAGTGCCCGTGGAATCATGAAGGAAAAATACCTCTGATGAGAAAGGTGATGAGGCTCTGGAAGACTCATCGGGTGCATGCTTTTTTTGGTAAATTATTCATACTCCAGTCACATGTGTCAGGAAATAGGAGGAATCTGCACCACTACCACTGTCATCCAGTTAAATGTTCAAATGTAAATTTTAGCAAAACAAGCCTAAAGCCTGTCATATCTGTTGTTTTTTTTTTTAAATAATAATAATGAGCTAGCTTATATCTTTAAACTTGCAGCAGGCCTTTAGGTTTTTTTATTTAAAAAAACTTATTTAGTTTTTACAATATGAAAATTATACACAGAGTGACATTTAAACCTTTGCTCTTCATAGCATTTCACACTTACACCATTTTAAAAGACAGCTATTAACATTTTCAGAAATCTTTCAGAAACCAAATGTTCTAACACGCAGAATTCCAATTATACCGTGTAAGAGGGTTATCAACCATTCTTCTACAAGAATACTTTGAAGTGCTTGGTATTAAACCAAGAGCTAAAATGTCAGTTGCACATAGACAATAAATTAGGGTGTATAAAATCATGTAAGATTTATTTAATATTACAATTTTGACCTTTAGATTGCTTTAACCATAGATTGCATAAATTTTTCTCTCTCTTGCCTTCTTTCTTTATCTGGGTAATCTTACTTGAATGTTAAACAAAGGTTGTGTGGCAAGTTATGCAAAGTAATGTAAATCATTCATGATGTTCGTACTTTCCTCCTTCTGCATAAGGGTAATACAGTAATTGGCAGCATCTTATATTTTCAGCCAAAATGTACTCTGAATTGCTCAGAGTGCTAAATTCTGGTAAATAAGTTTTTCAAAATTCCCAGGCCATTTCTCCTCAGGTTTCAGTACAGATCTCCAAACAGTGCCAGTTCTTAGGCTTGAAGTGTGAGACTAGAAATGTATGTAGATACCTTAAGCCTCCTAGCAGGTAAACTTAATTGGATATTATGACAGAGCTTGTGGAGAATGAGCAGAGCAAAGGAATCAATGGTGCCAGAGAGCATGGGAGTCAACTACTGTGTCAGTGGAAGAGCGGGCCAGGAGGAGAGGGCTGCAAGAGACAGATGAATAATGGACTTTGATGAATTGGAAGTCACAGAAAATTGGGTGGCAGGGCAGGGTGCAGGAGGCGAGCAGGTAATGCCAAAGGAGATGTGGTGATTGCCAGAAAAGAGGAATTCAGGGACGGAGGGATCAGAAAGAGCAGTGTTTGGTGAAGGTTGAGTGAGTGGATTTTTTGAGCACGTACAAAACATAAAAAAAGGTTAGGAATAACTGAGTTTAAAATCCATTCACATTAAATGATATGGTATCATGCAAGGAAACGGGGGTAGAGGATATATTAAACAGTCTTTTTCACTAGACTTTTAAACTAGATTCTTATTCAGCAGGTTACCCCCAAATAGCAGAAACTCCTATATTGGACACAGACTCCAAAGCCTCAACTTCTCTTTCTGGATGAACCTTGAAGAATCCCTGCAAATTACAGCAATCGGAAAAGTCATAAAAGCAATTAGGGAAGGAAATAAATACATTAAAGAAACTACAAACAATACCTACAACATTCTAGCACTGCAGAAGCAAGCTGCTAAAATGTATGGTAAATCTAATTGACAAGACGGAGAAATACTTGGCACTGTACACAGATATTAGAATCTATCAGCCTAAAACTATTAAAAGATGCTTTCTCCTCCCAGGACATGGTAGATGATCCTGAGAACAGTTCCTAGTGAAAAAATGTCAGGCTTGTAGCCCTGCTGGAGGGAATGGAAGAAGCAGATGCAGAAAACTATTCTGAAGTTCTACTGAAAATGATATTCTGCAAGGAGCTGCACCTTGAGACCCTGACGACTGAAAAGGACACAATGCCAGCAGAGTTACCAACTGGGAGCTTTCCCTAGACATTTTTCTTCAGATGTTTCAACTACAGAGGTAAGGGTAAAATGTTGAGAGATGAGAAATTAAATGCAACTCCATGTTCATTTCATTTTTACCCAGACTGCAGTTTAGAGATTCAAAGAAGTCACTGGTTTCAGAGTAGCAGCCGTGTTAGTCTGTATTAGCAAAAAGAAAAGGAGTACTTGTGGCACCTTAGAGACTAACAAATTTATTTGAGCATAAGTTTTCGTAAGCTAGCTCACGAAAGCTTATGCTCAAATAAATTTATTAGTCTCTAAGGTGCCACAAGTACTCCTTTTCTGTTAAAGAAGTCACAGTTATTTTCTTGAAGTGAAGAAAGTCCCGAGAGATCAAAATATTCACAATGGCACAGCATGCTTTTTGATGCGAAGCTGAGAGGTGAGATATATTAAATGGGAACGTTCTGTTTTTTCTCCATCCAGGAGCAGCCTTAAATTTCAATGAATCTCACCAGAGCCACAACACTGGTTCATCTAATGCCCCTTCATTGAAAGAACTTTAAAAAGAAAAATTAGAGTTACACGCTAAATACAAGTTTAATCTGAATGGCTCCACAGCACAAGATAGTGGGTTTCCTCTTCAATGCAGGAACAAACTTGAAAATGTGAGTATTTTTCTCCCTTAACATTGCTATGCCAATGTATGTAATACTAACCCTCTCTTGCCCCACACTCCCTTCTCCACTTCTCCATTCAATACAGGGGGACAAAATGTGTCATATTCTTCAGTTATTATTAATATAATCTGTTTAAAGAGAGCATCCTCAGATAATGTGACTTTGCAGCCATACTAATGGCCACATAATCCCCGAAATTGGAGATAACTAAAACTAGTAAAAAGCTATTCCTCTGCTTTTCAGGCCAAATAATATTTGTATCACTGTGATTAGTGATAATAAAATATAGGTACTGAGTTATAATTTAGAAGCATGAATTATTGGTACCATTTTATAATCAGGACTTTCATGCATTAAAAGAAGAAAGCTTGTAATGATTATGAGCTATTTCTTCAAATACTGTAGTCTAGGTGAGTACTATTTAATATATACTTCCCTGTTTTTGTGAGGAAATTAAAGATATTTATTTTATTTTATAACTGCACAGGGAATTTAATGAAGTGGTCTGAAAATTGGTTCAGTTACAATAAATAGATAACGGTATAAAAGGGAAGAGAACGGAGTGGACAGAAATAAAGAAAATTAGCTCTTATCTAAAGGTATTTGAGTAGTTGTCCTAACTTCATTAACCTGGTATTCAGATGAGCTGGAGACAGATAACCCCAGTTTTCCTTTTGGTTGTTTGATACCTTACCTGACATTTCCACAAATGAATAATTGATCTGCATGTGCAACTACAATAATTGTGTACAAATTACATTCACAATTGTGCTCACATTTTTGGCTTTTTATGTTTTGAATATCACGACCACAAACTACATATAATAATCACTTCCGGCCTCACTGAAATACAACCACTTTTGGGGCACAATGGTATAACACAATAATAAAAACAGTTTGGGGCCTGAGCCTTGAAGGATTTATGCATATGCCTAAATCAGTGTAATATTAGGCCTGGGGCCCTAGGATACTAAATGAAGAACAATGTATTTAATGAAACTACAAGGGGAATTTAGATAAAGAGAATATAATTACTCTCAAATCTGTACTTATAGCCACCTACTAATCATGAATGTACTGACCATTAAATTCTCAGTCCCTAAGAATCTTTCACATTATAAATGACCTGTGTAATTTATATACCTGCTGACCTGTTTGCCATACATAATGCAATATTTATAAGCATCTTGATAAGATGGACAGAATACAAAGGTTTTTGATTACCCCCAAATGATGAAGAATCAAAGACAGAAGTTCCAGCTCTCACAATTTAATTGCAAGTCTTACAATGTTTTAAAAATTTCCTGTGATCTCCTGATTTCTGCTATCAAACATGCAAATGCTGCCCTTAGTCAAAGTCTTTCCTGTTACAATCAGTGGGTCTGAAGCCATCAAGCTGTCTCAGTCTAGAGGGCTGTCATTTCCCTATAGCTGCACACATGAAAAAAAAGGCCACAATTCCCCACTTCATGTTCCATGGGATTGAATCCAGACAGCTCCTAGGGAAAATAGCTGCCCCTTGTCCTATGGTTTGGAGAGTAGACGGGAAACTATGGGGAGTGATGGGAACTGGGGAATGAAGGGGAATGTGGAGAGCAAGAGTAAGACTGAGGGAATGTAAACTAGGGTAATTCTGGGGTGAAGGCCAGAGGAGACTGAGGGTAACAAATGAATGAGGCATGCAGGAAGGAGTGGAGGAGCTTTCAAGGAAATGTGGGGAGAATATTGAGGGGGCAGTGAAGTGGGAAGTAGGAAGGGGAATAAGAGATGCAAGAGGAGACTAATGAGTGCAAGGGAATGGGGTGACAAAGAAGAAGAATATGAAGAGTAAGAAACTTGAGGGGAAAGGGAGGAGAAAATATGGAGGGCAGTTGAACATAGAGAACATGTATATGGGTGAACTAGAAAGTGTGATCCAGCATGAAGGTTGAATGTGAATGAGGCAGAAAGTAGATGGCAAGAGGAGGGAAAAATAATAGTATAAAGGGAAGGGGATGGAGAGGAATATAATTGTAGCTATCCACATCTCAGGGGATAAGAGAAGGTAAGTGGGGTCCCCCATCCAATCAGCCACTGGTCTGGACTGTATTTGTGTGTGTGTCTGTATTTAAAGTTGAACTTTGAACCTGAAATGATTGCACACCAATTTGGGGAACTTCCTCCTCCTCCTCCTCTTCATGTCCTCATTCTGTTTCCCGCCACGTCTGTGCACAAGCAGTTATTACACTCTACCAGGTCACTGGAGGAGCATTTGTGCTCAAGCAGTTGGCATTGCAGGAGACTCTTCATATTTTGAGGCTTTCTGCTGCAGTCACAGGAACTGGGGCCAGTGATGTAGCTAGTTGATCATCATGACTCTAGACCTGCCAACTTCAGTGCAGAGTTGATTAAGACAATACTGATGTGACGATGTTAGGGGTTTAACAGTGGCAAGAAAACTTTGTCATGACTTCAATTGACTCAGCATTGGTGCGATATCATATAGCTTATGTCTTGGATCTGTACATTGCCTTGTGAGCTCAACTCTACTAGCAAATTCCCAATGTATATCAGCAGGAGCAATAACTGTGAGGATGCTGGGATGGGTAGATTTAAGGCATCCTGTACTGTAGTGGCTGGCGGTGTTAAGTACAGGGTCTAGCTTCTTTGTGTGAGAGGATCATGCCCACCCTGCACAGGTGTATTCAGCAGATGAGTAGCAAAGTGCCAGTGCTGTTGATCACTGAGTGGACAGGTCTGTATCCCACTTTGATGTAACCAGCTTGCTGAGATTGTTGTTTCATATGCTAACCCTGGCTCTAGTTTTCTTGACATGAGAGTGTGTGGTTGAGAGTACCACCGAGGTATGCAGAAATTATGGAATGAAGAAGTTTTGACTCAAGCCAGCTGCTTTGAGTTCACATTTGGCCTCTCAGTTTTTCAGATAAAACGCACTGACTTGCATCTGAACTGGGTTTGCACAAAGTTCGTGGCTACAGAATACTTGTCTAAGCTGTAAAGTGCAGTCACCACACAGTACTATCTAAATGCCAGACTCCTTGTGCTTTGTGATGATGCACAGATCATCTATGTCGAGGACCTTGTGCTAAGCTAGTTCAGCTGATCATTTGTATAGATGTTGAGTAATGTAGATGCTAAGACATTAGTTTGATAGAGGCCATTTTTCTGTCATCACTAGCAGCTCCATTTGCCACAAAAGTTCACGAAGAATCTTCTGTTCTCCAGCATGGTCTATATTAGCTTTGTGAGGTGGTGGCTCTTCTTTACCATTAGTACTTTGGCAAGGAGCCCACAATGATTGACTGTATTGTAGGCAGCTGAGAGATCAACTGACTCTACTCCCATAATCAATCCCCTTTCACATTCATCTTTGATATGTTGTGTCAGATTACTGGCATTAGAAAAGGTTCAGAAAAGAGCAACTAAAATGATTAGGGGTTTGGAATGGGTCCCATATGAGGAGAGATTAAAGAGGCTAGGACTTTTCAGCTTGCAAAAGAGGAGACTAAGGGGGGATATGATAGAGGTATATAAAATCATGAGTGGTGTGGAGGAAGTGAATAAGGAAAAGTTATTTATGTGTTCCCATAATATAAGTGCTAGGGGCCACCAAATGAAATTAATGGGTAGCATTAAAACAAATAAAAGGAAGTTCTTCTTCACTCAGTGCACAGTCAACCTGTGGAACTCCTTGCCTGAGGAGGTTGTGAAGGCTAGGACTATAACAGGGTTTAAAAGAGAACTGGATAAATTCATGGAGGTTAAGTCCATTAGTGGCTATTAGCCAGGATGGGTAAGGAATGGTGTCCCTAGCCTCTGTTTGTCAGAGATGGATGGCAGGAGAGAGATCACTTGATCATTACCTGTTAGGTTCACTCCCTCTGAGGCACCTGGTATTGGCCACTGTTGGTAGACAGGATACTCAGCTGGATGGACCTTTGGTCTGACCCAGTATGGCCATTCTTATGTTCAGATTTGGAAACTGTCCAGTACAATCCAGGTGAAAGCCAGCCTGTTTGTTGATAAGAAGTGGTTTGGTAACTGGTGTAAGGCAATATAACAATAGTTACTCAAGCAATTTTAAAATATCACACAGGAGTCAGATAGGTCAACAGATTCAAAAATCAGATGGCTACTTGAAAAAAAAAATTCACACTTTTTTTTTTAATCTCATGATGGTAGAGGTCTGACTCATGAATTTTGAGCCTTTGGAGCTACAAATGGCTAAAAATAGCTTTCAAACATTGGATCAGTGCTTCCAATTCACAATGGCCCGTAGGAAGTATAAAGGATTGAGTGTTGCACATTACATAAATGAAAACATTTTATTAAAAATTCTAAGAAACAAGGAAGAGTGAAACCTGCGTTGAATGGCCACCTGTTATAACAGCTAAAATAGGATTGGGCTCTAAATGTAGTGGTTTGTAACAGATTTAATTGTATCTGACTTGGAATATGTCCAGGACACGGAGGTTACCAGGCCTACTCATGTGAAATACACTATGGGATTTTAATGACCACGAGTGAGCAGAGCTTTAGTTTTATAGCTCATCCAAATGATGGCTTAACGTATACAACAACCGGTATGGATGGAGCATGCACCCATAGTATTTTAAATTTGTCAGTAGATTTTTAAAAATATTTTTAATTTAACAAGTGTGGTTTCTTTGGAACATCTCCTCATACTCCTCTTTTTTAACCAGATGTAAAAAAGAGTGTGGATGGAAAAGTTAACTGCCAGTAATCAGAAGTAAAACCATTGTGGCAACCTCTTGCTTATCTGTCCTCATTTTAACATATTTTATCTAAAAATCACACCACTATGAACAGATGGAAGTCGATACTGGCTCATTTCAGTGTTTTAATTGTAATTGTATGGTTCTGTGCTGAAAAAGGCCAACCGATAATTGGATACAGTGCACATTTCTGCATCTTTCTTTCTTTCCTTCATAACCACAAGCTTTCAGAACTGAACACTGCAAATAAGATAGACTGAAGTGGAAATCACTCAAGATCAATCTTGTACTTTCTGCTTTAAAAACAGCCCTTTCAGCTTATGTCTGTATTTACAGAATCACCAGTAGACCAGTCTCTTTAATGAGCTGTAACTGAGAGCAGATTCACAGGGAACATCAAGTACTTCTTAAAAATTCAGCCCAGTACCAAAAGTATTTGATCTTCTATTGCTAGGGTATGGTTGTTGTAAACAGAAATGAAATGTACTGAGTATTCAGTCTTGACTAACTATAGATGGCTTCAACCCACACGGCGTTCAAATATTCTTAGAGTCACGCTCGGCATAATAATCAACTGCAGGTCAAACAAAGACGTGTGTGTGTGTATTTATGTTCATATTTTGCATTCTTCATGGTTTTTCCTCTTAGCAGGATAATTTTCATTTTTAACAGGCACACCGAAGATTAATGAAACTCTTGTGCTGATATAATCCCTTTCACAAACAGGTTATTTCGAAAGTATTCATCAATTTTACATGCAGGCAAACAAATAGTATGCAAATAATATACACAGCTGTCTCCTATGTCGAATGGAAGAATATATTTTCTTCTAAATGTGATTTAGTTTGATAAGTGTGAGGAGTCGCTGCAACAAGATACTTTAGGCTATGCAAAATACACTACTGGAGCTATGTTTAGTCATGGCATGGCAAATCCACTTATGAGTCTCCTGAGACAGCCCCACTGGGCTAGAATAACAGCTCCATTATTCCAAGTTTCATGTCTATCACCCTACTTATTAGCATAGTTTTGAGGTTAAACAATGGTGTTAGTTCTCTCTCTGCATCCTCCTACTTATTCATTATCAAATTACATTGCAATATTTATTTAGACTGCTCTCACTTAGATCAAGCATACTACATTCTACAAACATAACTTTTCCAGAAACAAGATTATTTTCAGTACACTGCTTTAAAATCCTACTTTAATATGGAATTTAAGTTGTTTTAGAAATAGGCTTTAGAAGTTTTTTATGTGGGTGGGGGAAGCAGGGCTTGATCAAAAGCTCATGGAAGTTAGTGAAAAGACTCCCAATGATTTCAGTGGGCTTTGGATCAGACCTACAGGTTCCATTTCAGGAAAAGCACTTAAGCACATACTTAACTTTCAGCATATACTTAAAGACAATGATTTTAGTACATGCTCAACCCCAACCCCTCAACACCAACACTCTTCACTCACCCCATAGCCCATCAACAACTTGTCGGCTAGCTTCTCACCCACTTCCCCAGGAACCTTTTTGGCCACTGACTGGCACCCCTCCCAGCTAAGTGCTCCACTCTCAACCTGGGCTCGGGTGGTTCCTCACAAGCCCAGCTGCCCAGCAACTCCACTTGCTCCCATCACCTACCCCACACTCACACAACACAGGACAAATTTGAGTGATGAGGGGCATTGCAACCTCGTGCATGGAATCACAGCGCCACAGCAGTTTGGTCTGGTTGCCCCTCTGTCTTGATGGAGAGATGGCTGGGACAAACCTGAACAATACTGCTACCCCCATGCACCCAGTCACGCCACTACTCAAATTTGGGCCAGACACTCCTGTGTCTGATGGAGGGATGGCCAAATCTGAGTGAGTGGCATTGCAACCATGTGTGCCAAGTGAAGTGCTAGAGTGCCGTTCCATCTGCCTCTCCATAACCTGATGGGCCCTGGCATGACTGCACCATATACACCATTGTATCTAGGCCGTTGTAGGCCTCCGCACTAAGTAGAAGGAAATCTCAACACCTTGTTTGATTGCTCTTTATTAATAAAAACACTACATAAAAAAAGGTGTGGGCAAGGACTAAAATAGGCATGTCCAAGGAGAGAAGTCTTAAACATGATCTGCAACATGCAAACAAGGCACTTAGCTACATGTTCCTCTCTCTAGTCTTACTGTTGCTTCTGAGAGTCAGTGATTTGGTGGCTGCATTAATGCAAGCTTGGTTCTCCTGGTCTGCTCACCACTTTTTACTTTGTGCTCAAACTGCGCCCCTGCTCTGCACAGAATCAACCCCTTTTTATTAACACCTTTATTTTCCAGGATGGCACTACTTAGCCAATTTAAACATTAAAATTTAAGTAGTACAAGCTGTTAATTCTCTATATGTATCAACCCAAGGCGCTCTGTTTTAAACAGTCTAAAACTTCCTTCTTCCTGCTGACATGCTTTACATAAAGTGAGTCCTACTCTGTGTATATATGTATGTATGTATGACTATGTGATAGCCTTGGGTAAATAGAGCGAGAGATGTGACAGTGATCTTAAATAATGGAGTATGTCCCATGCAAAAAGATCATTTTCTGGCTAAGTTACCTTTGAAAGGCTGATGTGTAATCACTTATCTTGGCTTTGTAGGAAGAGCCTTGTTTTCATAAGCAGTTTGAAGTTCCAGGAATGGCTTCCACTTCTCCATCTGATCCAGAAAGCAGAGGTTGAAACAAGGAATTTCTTTTGGTCAGGACTCTAGTTTTTTTTTTTTTTGCTCTCTCTTTGCTGTTTTTAGCTATGTCCAACCAGGACTACATAATAAGGCTTAGTTAAGAAGACTCTGAACCAGCCTAATTTTATTCACTCCTGTCTTTGGTTGAACATTATAAATTAACAGCATTTGATGGTATTTCATGGCTTATGTGCAAAGCTGGCACATGGGGAAATTGAAGATCACAGTGAAGCTACTGTCAGCTGTCATTTTACATTGATATATTTTACTGTAATTACGCCTTTTAAAAAAAACTGGCATACATTGTAAATTACAAGGTTATTTCAAGTTCCGAAGATGTACTACATTCTGACTCTGAAGTTGTCGAAGAAATTATTTCTTTTTATGTTTTTACTCTAAATCTCAAGGCTCCTAGAAAGGGAAACTATACTACATTTTAACATGTCTTGGGATTTAAATGAATCTATGTAATGCATTTCCATTTCTAATTTTGGCATCTCTGCACATTTATAGTATTTGGAAGCTCTTTCTCCACACCATACCCCCATCTGTTTATCACGAATATAATATTTTTGTAAGATGGATCACATCATACATTATTGGGCTTCTGTATAACATGCAGCATTAGCAGAAGTACAAATTTGATACCTTGTACTTTTGTAACCATATGTTTACAGTACAGCACCATGCCTTTTTAGTGCTGCCTTGGAAATCAGATTGGATAAGTCTGGGAATACAGTTTCACATTGTGCATAATCGTCATTCTGCAACTGAAGAAAATCAATGAGGGTGAAGCATTGATCTCCTTGCAGAGTGCAAATGCAGTTAGCTCTGAAACACTCTGCGGGGGATTTTGTTATTCAAGTCATTCAATTGAACAACATGTTTGCTCACCAAGTTCTTATAATGCAGTACCTTACTAGCCTAAGCTATTAAATAAATAAATAAATAAAAGGTCCCTTTTGGAAGAAGAAAAAGGCTTTGCATATGCACTGTTCTTCTATGGCTTGTATGTTTGCTCAAGGCTAAACCAGATTGCCTTTTCTTCAATGACATTTCACAATGTCCCCAAATATATGAAAGTCTCACAGAAGGAAGTGTGAATATGAATCACTCCAGAAAAATATTATCTTCCACTTTGATGGATTTTATGTTATTCTATGCTGGTTAGTCAATTTGTTTTCCTTTTTTATTAAAGAAGTAAATGGGGCCAACTATGACCTGAAGGGCCCACTATAGATAGATAGATATGAGCTATATTTCATTCTTGTCAATGAAAGTATTTTTATACATACAGCCATCCAACTGCAGGAAATAAAGTATTTTAAAAGTGATTTCAGAGGATTCATTTAGTGCTGTCATAATACAGTGTTTTCTTTAATGAAAATGTATATCATTTCACCTGCACTGAAACTCAGTGGAATGAATTTATATTGAAAGATGGAAGGGGACTGATACATTGTGTAGTAAACACTGACTGGTACTTGACAATAAACAGGCCCTGACCTGGTTAGGTATAGTATGACATCATTAAATATGGAAAATCTGAACTCAGAGTGGATATGTTAAAACCATCTTATAAATGTAGTGTAATTGAATCAGGTGGTGTTTGCAATAGAACATAACACTTGCAGATCAGCATTAGGCTGGTACAACATTAGGCTGTTTCTCAGAATATTAGCATGATTAAGATAACAGAGCCTGCATTTAAAACGTATTTGAAGCAGGCAGCAGCTCCAGTAGAGTGGTGGGGAGGGTAGGAGAAAAGCTCTCGTCTTGGTTTTATTAGAGTTTGAGGATTCAAAATTTTGAAGTTGGTCCAATAAAAGATATTACCTCACGCACTTTGTCTCTCTAATATCCTGGGACTGGCATGGCTGCAACAACATCACAAGAATGAAATAAATAGGTAACATTTACTGGAGCAGTGAGAAAAATATAGGAAAGGTAGGAGACAGGGACAGAAAGAATTGCAGTAAAATGTGTCATTTGACAGCTTGATAAATACACATTATATTTATTATTACCATGATTTTGTAGTCTTGACACACTTACAGAGAAAGATCAAACAAAACAGAAGCGTTTCAGCAGGGCCAGTTTAACGCAGGGGCTTTAGGGGCTGCAGCACAGGGCCCCCGGCTTAGGGGGGGCCCCGGCGCAGCAGGGTTCAGGCAGGCTGTAGTTTGTATTCCTTTTTGTTAGTATTGCTTTAGCATAGGAAGAGAAGGATTGACGTAACCTGGCTTAATTTTATGCATCCCCTTTCTCGGATGTTATGGTGACGATGGCATCCACGTAAGTAGTCAGAAGGATAGATACTACAAACTGACCTTAAGAGTCTACCTTATTTTACACATTTGATCAAACATAATGAGATGCACCTTGTCCCTGAGCAACCTCATCCAGTCTCATGGATCCATTCAATGACCACCTCACAACCTCTTTTCAGTCTTGACTCTTCAACTTCCTCTATGACTTTCCTTTCAGGATATCCTAACAGTAACTGGTTTCAGAGTAACAGCCGTGTTAGTCTGTATTCGCAAAAAGAACAGGAGTACTTGTGGCACCTTAGAGACTAACCAATTTTTTTGAGCATAAGCTTTCATGAGCTACAGCTCACTTCATCGGCTGAAACTTAAAATGGCAAAAACCGAACTCCACATCTTTCTCCTCTTCCTCGTGTCTCTATTATTGATATCAGTTCACTCATTCTGTCTTTCCTTTGGGGGGCAACCTTGATGTCATTTAGACTTGTTCTCTTTCCCTTCATCCACTGATCCTCTGGATGTAGCCAGTGTATTTTCCTCCACACCGTCTCCAAATACTCTTCTGCATTCCCAACACCAAAATCCTTGTGCAGGTCTGGGTTCTCCCTCCCCTGGAGTATTACATTTCTACAGAGAAAGTGGTTTCCTTACCATCTTTAATTGATCCAAAACAGTGCTGCAAAAATCAGCTATCTAGTCCACTGTTCTGACTATTTCCAGACCTCAACACATTCTATATAAAAGAAACTCTTCATCCCTATCTTCAAGGACCTATACAACGAACCTCCTGCTTACCTTCTGCTATTCTCACTCCCCTTTCACCCTATCCAAGCCACTTCATGTTCTTCTCCTACTTTCATTACATGCCTTCTACTGCAATAGGCATAGTTTGACTTCTATATTTCGGGGGGCAGCTCAAGTTATACCAATGGGGCTGCATATGGGGGGACAAATTCCACACCTGCCCAAGGCTTGCAGTTTGGGGGGCAACACCATCCCCCCCACAAACTACACCCATGCTTCTACACCTAGAACCCACTTCCTGATTCAGTCTGCCATGCCTCCATGGTCTTCATCTTCAAGTCCCAACGTTAAAAAACATACTTCTTCCAAAGTCTTATTAAAACACAGTTTTGTCCTTTAAGAGGTGCAATAAAAACAGGCAATATATAATTTAATAAATAAATTAAACACCAAACAAATTTTGGCATTAACAAGATGTGTGCTAATTTCACTGCCCAGTCACTTGTTTGTTGTCACATTCCCACCCCCATCCTTTGTCTATTCAGATTGTCTGTTTCAAACTGGAGAAATGAAAGAATACGTGTGCTTTCACCAAGAACTGACTACAGAAGCTTTTATTGTATATTTCCATTTCATGACCTTGCTGAAACCAGGAAACACAGAGGGACAGCTTTTTTAAAAAAACATATTTAATTTTCCAAATTAAATGAAATTTTGTTTTGTTATTATTGAGTTTGACTGAAGTTCAAACTTTTTTTTTACATTATCCATCTCTGTCTGTCCTTGTATGTATTATATATGTAATGTTATAGGTTTTCCTCAAAATTAAATGGGACTATCATCATTCCAGTCTGACCCAGCTTACCCACTTTGCAGCATAGTTTGCAGATGAGCCCTTACTTGATTTTCTCTTTGCCCAGGGTATCAACAAGTCTAAACAGATTGTTAAATGCTAAAGAGTACCTCCATGTGGAGGGTCACATTTATTAACAATCTCTGCCCATGGTGTTAAGCCTCTTGCCCCTACCAGAGTCATGCCCTTCTTTGGAGTCTGTGGAGGTCTGTCCACTGTGACTCTTCTTCAGAGACAACTAGCGATCCTAGCCAGGCTGTGCTTGCAGCTAGTGTCTGGAGGCCCACTGGCTGAGACCAGGCCCTCTTTGATGCCTGCTGGTTACAGACCTTGTCTAGGAGGCTCCCGGGAGAGCTCAGCTTCTAGGGTCCCTGGCTCAGGCTTCTCTATGAGCTCCTCTCCACATGAGCCTCTTTTCTCCCTTTGGAGTTTCTTGTAAACGAGCATGGAAAACCTTTATTAGGTCCAGGTGCTTGTCTACTAAGCAGCCATCTGGGGCAGTCACTTACCTCCAGGTGGGGCCTTCATAAGCCAGTCACCGGCAGAGTGAGCCCTAACTCCCCATAAAAAGCTGCTGCCCCATGATAGAGACAATATGCTGTTTTCTTTTAAGATGAACGAAACAAAAATCTGCCAGTATCTCAGCATTCATCAGCATCCCTACTAGAGTAGGTTTAATTATTCATTGTGAATAAATTATCTCACTGTAGCTCTTTTTGCTTTTTGAGAATCATTTGAAAACTGATCCTGATTTCTACAAAATATCCTTTATGCAACCAAATTTTAGCCCAGAGCTTGTTTGCCAACTATTCACTTAAACTAGATGACCTCCTGAGGTCCCTTCCAACCCTGGTATTCTATGATTCTATGATTCTATTTGTTAGTCATGGCATGTGCCTGGTCACCAAGTGAACACTTTGATTCTGTTTCCTGATAAGATGCGTGAGACTGTTTAAACTGGAAACTAACTAATACAATGAATGACAATTAATGATAACACTCTTTCCGTACAAATTTTCAGATGAAAAATGTGTGTGCTTAAATTCATGATGTTTCTGGGACACATGAGCATTTTCATTAATAAACTGGCTGTTCAACCAAATAATTGCAGACAATAATTAATATGAGCCTATCAATAACAGTCAAATGAACTTATCTTATAGTTTTGAAGGTGAACATATTCTCAAATCACTTTTTTTCCATTTTTGGATCAATTCTAATCCTTACAGTGATAAACCAATTTACTTACAACTGCAGGAGAAAAACCTGGGAGTCAGCCTGGAAAACTTGTACTCACTCAAGTAGCAATTGAACTATTCATTAATGTAGAAATTTGCAGGATCTGGTAATGAAACAAATGCAAGTTTCAAGCTTCCAAGGGTTATATAAACAGCACTAAGAGAAATAATTTTTAAGATAATTAAAAAATACCCTGACAGTGTCCTATGAGTAACAGTTTCTGCATCTTGTGGAATTTAAATCTCATTATTTTTACAATGGACAGGAAGAATTATAAGTTATCATAGACTATCAGGGTTGGAAGGGACCTTAGGAGATCATCTAGTCCAACCCCCTGCTCAAAGCAGGACCGATCCCCAATTCTTGCCCCAGATCCCTAAATGGCCCCCTCAGGGATTGAGCTCACAACGCTGGGTTTAGCAGGCCAATGCTCAAACCACTGAGCTATCCCTCCCCCCAAGTTCCTTTGAGTTCTTCATTTACCACTACAGGAAATAGAGACAGGAAACTCAGAATAATCAAAACTCTCCTTTTCTATTCCAATAAGGCAATCTTGCACAGAAATCCAGCCTTGACATCCCCCTCTCTCCTCTTTGGAAAGTGGGCGGTGCTGCACTCAAGTTCAGCTTCCTGGGATGTCACATTTCAAGACTGCAGGGAAAGGAGGGAAGTCAGGACCTGATATTTTAGACATTTTGAATGTAGCGAGAAAACAGAAAAAAAGTATGTGCATATATTAATTATACCCTCTTTATATATCACATAAAGTAATCATACCCTCTTGGACCATTCTAAAGCAGTGATGAAAGGCAGAATGACATTTTTTTGTTTATTTGCTTTGTAAGTGACCTTAAAGAATTACCTTGATGGATTCCTAACAAAAATCCTAAATCAATGCAAGTTCTTTTTGTAGAGGGCCTGACAGGATAGGGTCCAAAGCAGATTAAACTTCCCCTATCTACCCAGGAGTGATATTCACCAAAGCCAGTGTTAAAGTGACATACCCACAATGGGCGGGTAGTACCACCACAGAAACGATAAACTTGTGACAATTTCAAACTGTATGAGCTGCAGTATGTTTCCAGACTACTAGTTGAAAATGAAATATTTATGGCTTTTGTTTTACATATGCCACAATGACTCATCGCCTACATTTCTATTAGCCAAAAATATTTGCAGTATTTCTTCTTCCAAATAAGATCAGAGCTCTGTGGTGTAGCCCAGAATGTCCTTGCTTGAACACAGTCAGTGTCATATACTTAATTTAGTCCTGAACTTCATGACTGTGCAGTCACCTGTCATGGGTGCTTATAGGCATAACAGGATTACAGGTCTAAATCTTATATATTGTAGTTTTTGAACCTCAAGGTGTTATAGAAGCATAGTGTATGCTTCTTTGGGTGAACTCTCTGCTGCAGCAGTCTCCTTTTAGAACACAGATCTGATCTGAGTCTGTGGTTCTTGCTGAGATACGCATTACATCATTGTCTATTTTCAGCTTGTTACATTAATCAAAACCTATCCCATTTATTAAACTGCTTCCTGCAGCTCAGGCATTTGAAATGCAGAGTGCCAGCAAGCTGTTGCTAGACACCGTGAAGGAAAGAGGTGGGGTAGATTTGAGTAATGTACAAATTGAATTTCAAGTGACTGAGCAGCCTCTTTATCTCTTGGTGACACAACCAGTGATTGTGGCAGTATTCTTAAAGGAAATGAAACCCAGAGCCATGGTTCAATCATTGGGTAGTAACTATAACCCTTCCCAGTTGTCTTTCCGGAACTGCTGATGAGTGTGACCTTTGCAAAAATGCACAAAGCCTTGATTTCTGCACGGCTAACCTTTACAAGCTGGAACCCTCCTGTGGAACCTAACTGCAACAGAGGGATGCTTCCAAATAACACACACATTTTATGAAGTGTGTATATTTTATGAAACTAAAATACTTGGATAAAGACATTTAATGGTTGCCTATTTCTCTGTTTTGAGCCTTACTTTGCATTCTTTTCTCTTTTCGCAGGTAACACTCCGTCCAAAAGTCCAACACCAGAAATGCATCTCAGAATCATTTTCTGTACTTAAGAACTTACTGAAGCAAGAAGTCAGCAAAATAGAAGTTAAAGTTTATCTAAACATTGGCCCTGATCATGCCTCTGAGCTCATAGTAGAGGTGAAGCCTCCATGCAAGGATCTCCCTTGCCATGCAGAAAGGTGGCTCAGCCATCTCCATGGCTGTATCCTCCCTTATTACCTGTCAGCTCTGTGTTCTTGGGGAACCAGGGTGCAGAACCCTGCACTCATGAAGAACACCGCCCCTCCGCCCCCAGCCTCTGCTTGAACCAAAACCAATCAGAAGAAAGACTTACAAAAAGCAATGAAAAGACAGTGGGAGACACAACAAAAGCACTCCGGACAAGGGTGACAGGATTAAGGAAACTCCCCTAGCCACATTTGCATCGAAGATGGGACATCGAAGGCAGCTCCATTAGCATACAGAATGGAGAACAGAGATTCCAAGGCAAGAACTGCATGGAACTCTGGGACCAGAAAAGCAGGGAAGCATTGCTTGACGGGGATCGCTGCTCCAGATTTTAATGAACCCATACCTGCACAAACCCAGCTCAGTAGTTATCAGACCAATTCTAGTAATAAATCCTTTATTGGTATCCAAAATAGTGAAGGTCCCTAATTGTATTGTGAATTCCCTCCAAGGAACACAGCCCATAGCCAGGAGTGATCAGTTCCTATTGTCTAGTCTGAACAAAACAACTGGTATACACCCTGGAGCCATCAGTTTACCCATAAACAAATCTAGTGTTCTCCCTTGAACCATTGTTGTTTCCCTACAAAAAAAAAACCCCTACCCATGCTCAACTAAGTGTTCTGATGCCTGGATCCAAATTCTGCATCAATTCCATTGGGACTTCATCTTCTTCTGACTGATCGTGTTGGGGACTCTGCCTATCTCCAGCACTCTGGACCCCCAGCTACCACCACCACCTAGGAACCCTGACCGGTTCAAGCGTCACGGAGTGGTGAGAACCCAACTCTCTCTCTCTTTCTGTTTTTTCCCCCCCTACTCTAGGTATAGCTTTCTAATCCTGACTTGTGTGATCAGGTATAGTTTTCTAAACCTGACTTTTGTCATCAAATTTAAGCTAGATTTAATATTGTAACTGTTTTGTTTGTTTGGCTCTCCTTGTATGATTATTACCTGGCAATTAATAACTTTGATGGTTAAACTGGTTGCTTCTCTCCCTCTCTCTCTCTTGTGTTTTTGGCTTCCCAATTTGCTCGGCAGCAACGCTCCTCTCACCTAAGCTAAAGATCCCTGTAGTGTCCAAAAATCCTGTAGGGTTTGCTCATCAAGTGGGTTACTAACAGAACAATTGTAACATGAAAGTGGGGATAGCGATGTGCTGAACCTGTGACATAGGAGGCTGGCAGCGTGGAAGCGCTGCTCGACCCAGCCTGCTCAGACGTACTCTATTCCAGGGTGTTGCCCGTGGCATATAAGGGTAATGGCTTGGAAGTGCTGCTTGACCCAGCCTGCTGAGTCCAGGGGCGTATAAGGGGTCAGCTTGGGAGTGCTGATTGACCCGGTCTGCTCAGATGCGTTCTGTTAATGTGGGTGTGTGTGTTCATCTGATTCTGGGACTGGAGAAACCCAGCCTTGGGGAACCTAGGTCCTGCAGGATAGCTCCATTGGGAGGGAACTTGCAGAAGGGAAAAGTAGAGCGCGGTATGAAAACACAAGTGACACAAGCAGTACATTGATAGAATTACAGACCTCGCCCCCCCCCCCCCCCCAGAAGATTAACCCTAATAAATGAGCTCACCTGAAAGTAACGGGCAAATCTGGTAACACCCTGCACCTGAACCCATGGAGAGCTCTCTGTGAATCCACAATTCCACCTGAGGGAAGGAATAAGTGACACAGGAGTGGATAACTTACCATTCCCCCATAGGTTTCAGAGTAACAGCCGTGTTAGTCTGTATTTGCAAAAAGAAAAGGAGTACTTGTGGCACGTTAGAGACTAACCAATTTATTTGAGCATGAGCTTTCGTGAGCTACAGCTCACTTCATTCCCCCATACTAGCTCTACAGAACTCAGGGAAGAAATTGAACTTAGCAGTGGCTGTCTTACATTTCTAATGCCCTGTCTATGGTGGGGGCCCAGGGAGCCATGATGACTGGGAGCGGGGGGGACACTGGAGACCCAAAGCTCCTGAGATGTGCACATCTCTACAGATCCCAGGCAATTCACTGGCTTTGGCTAAGAGTTCCTCAGAAAGTTCCACAGCAGGGAAAGAAACAAAATATATTGCCCACACTCCCACTAGAGTGGCTTGGGAGACATCTCTGAGGGGGAACCTTGTGGAGATTTTATTCCCCTCCCATGGATTTTCTCATAAGTGACTGGGCCAACTGCTGTTTGGAAGCCTGTAACTATAACATAGCACAAAAGGGAAAAGCAATATTCTTTTCATTGTAATTTGTCTAGGATTTCAGTAGGCTATTCTCAACCTACTGAAGTCTTCTCAATTAGCTTTCCTATTGGATAAGCAAGTGACTAAATGCACCCCTGTATTCACACCCTATTTACTACTGTAATACACTTTGTACAAAATATGCCTTGTGAGGTATCATCTGAAAACTAGTAACTCGCTGGTCAATAACATCATGCTGAAATGTATGTAGCAATGTAATATGTAAAGTTATGAATTCCCCCTGAATGATGTTGGTAGCACATGTTCAAACCCAGTTACCTCCAGTGAGGAAGGAGTGGTTAAGCACGTCTATCTTAAACAAAGGAATGTGTGTTTACCTCAGTTTACATATAAGTAGTAAACAAGGTCCTTGAGACAGCAAAGGGGTAGGAACAGACCTATCTGCATTTTACCAAACTGCATCATGGAACCTCTTTCACCACAAGACTCCTTGTCTCCATCCTCACAGCGGGAATGAACATTATCCAGGAGTAAATCTCAGGAAAATTCATTCCAAAGGGCGACTGGACTATAAAACTAGGGGCAAAAAACACCATAGTATCTCTCCCTATCCATCTCTCACCTCTCTTTCATCGAAGACGACAAAAGAAATCAGCCCTTTGGACTTCGGGGCAGATCCTGACTTGAGAATTTGGTCAGCAGTATTGCTGGGAATCTGTGGTAAGAATTTTACCTTGAACCAAGTCTAGTTTGTTAAGTTTAGTAACTAGAAAGCCTTTTAACTTCATTTCTCTTATCACCATTTCTGACTTTAAAGCCTTATACTTGTACTCACTTAAAATCTCTCTCTCTGTTTGTAGTTAAATAAACTTGTTTTATTCTTTAATTAAAACTAATCCAGTGTTATCTTTAAAATGAACTGTGAGTAACTCCATTTAAAGTAGCAAAATGTTGTTTACTGACCCCTTACAAGGGCAATGGACCTCCGGTATCTGGGCTGTCCAGGAGAGGGCTGCAGAACACATGTGTGGCGGGAAATCTGTGACAGTGAGTGTGCTGGGCCCTGCAAGTGGTAACCAGAGCTGGTGGAAACCAGAGTGTGACTGGAGTGTGCTGGCAGACTGTTGCTATCCACAGACATGCAGGTTGTGACTGCATGCTGTTTGGCTGTTTGTGAGGGGTCCAGGTTGGGAGCTACAGCAGCAAAGCACTGTGAGAAAGCAAGGTTGCAGGGCAGGTTGTGAGATCCCTCCTCACTGGTCTGTATTGCACCCAGGAATGTCAGAATAGGCCTCACTCCTTTTTCCCCATAATTAGGAACCTCAGAAGAAGGAGCCCACCTGGCTCACAGAAGTTCCATGTGTGCAGATAAACCACCCAACACGACAGAACTAGAGAATATAATTATTTTTACAAAGAAGGTAATGAAACAACAAACAAAAAATATCTAAGTGGAATAAAACATTCCAAAAGTGCAGCTATTATGAGTCCTGGTGATGGACCCAAGCCACAGAATTCAGACCCAGGTCCAGATCTCCAATATCTCAACATTTAAGGAAGTTTGGATCTGAGATTTTGGGTTAATGCGTTATTGGGAAATTCAGGTTTTGGTTAGCATTCTGAATCACCCCAAATTTCAGAGGTTTTTGGATCCAGGATTTTGGGTCTAGCCCATTTTTATACTTTTCAGGTTTTTGTAGACCCTCAGTCTTCATTTCATGCCTCAGAACAACTGAGGCACAGATATCCAGCACCTCACACCTTAATGTGTGGTATTGGTACACAGTAATATGAGGATAAGGAATTTTCCTAAATAATTACACACATTGAGCTTGTTCTGAATAAAATGTATTTCCTATGACTCTTATAGTTCACAATTTCTAAAATAATTTCATATGAAAGAGGAAGGACACATACTGCTAATAGCTGTAAGTGGTACTTTTTTCTTTTTAGTTAGATACATAGAACAAAATCACCTTAAGTCATCTATTATTGCAGCATAGTAGGGTACACAAAATGACCAAGTCTCCCCATTTAAAAAAATGCAATAAAGTCTGTTCCTTACTACCCAAATATTCCTTTTTTTCTGGTTGATCATATCCTTTTTTTTATTTGGCCTGTAAAAACCTCCACCCTCACATCCACAGGTGATCATTCCAGGACATTCCCCCTCCCCTGCAGCTATGAAATTCTGGCCCCATTGAAGTCAATAGTAGTTTTGCCACTGACTTCAGTGGTATCAGGATTTCACACAAGGGATATAATGAAGAAAGACAATGAAAACTTGAATAACTGAAGAATGACAAGGCCTGCATGATATGAAGTCTAATGTGAAGGGTACAGAATGGATTACCATCTTGTGAGCTAAGTTTTCATTTTGCATTGATTGACTACTGTATTTCAGAAACTTAAATGTAGGTATTATTATAGATATTATTTCGGATTTTTGTTTCTCTGTGCAAATTGAAACTGTGTCACAATTTCTTCCCAGTTATAGTGACTCATGCTTTGCAGCGCTTTCTTTAAAACCATGTCCTGAAGATACATTAGTAACTGTAAGAGCAACTTTATTCTAGCTTTCAAAGTGAAGCCACATGCTTAGACGTCAGTAGGAAAGTAACTTTAATTCATTCTGGATGACCTTTTCATTGGAAAGCAAAACACTGCCCTCAGGCTATTTAGAAAGGTTAGATGTACCTTTTTCCTTTTACTGTTATGAGGCATATATTTATTAGTGCTCTCTAGTGTTTTTCTTATACCAACAGCAGCTCAATCTTAAAAACAAAACTCCACAACCCTTTGTAGCTCATTAACTGGTTCCAGGCTCTAGCCTGTAATATTCAAGTGTAAAGTTTTCAGTCATGACAAAATAGGGTCATTGCTATGATTCAGCAAGCAAAGATTCATTAAAGACTCAACAGTCCTTATTCTTTAGAACTTGTTTGGTTCGGCTAAAATAGCCAATTTAAACACTCTCTAGTGAAATGGTATTATATTCAATGCTTGTCATCTTTGCCAGTTTGGAATCTTGATCTGAAGATGTGGGATTAGCACCCACGGGACAATGTTAATTACAAGCTAAGGAAATCATGGTTCTGCATGCAGATTGGTGAAAAGTCTTTATTAACTGTTTGGAAATAGTTAATTCTTCATTAGTCAGAACACTGAACCAGAGGCTGCTGCCTATGAACCATTGATTAGAGTTTATGGCAGCAATAACCTCCCTGAAAAACATTTGTTACTATACTTAATGAGCAGATTTTAGACCATTAACCTTCCTTAAGAGGTCAACCAACAAAATGGATGTTAACTGCTTGTAACAACCAATATTTCTGAAATTACTATTTAGATGCCGTTAGCATCAAATAAGCATCTTTTAAAATATGGTATAAAATGACTTGTATGTTAATAACAATTAAATATGTCGGAAAAGGGCTCCCATATTAAACACTAGCAGCCCTATCTTTTCAGTAAAATAAGATAATGCTTGGCTCATATATCGCACTTTTCCTTTCAAAGTCTCAAAGTACTTTAGGAAAACAGATACGTATTAACCCCATTTTACAGAGGGTGAAGTAAAATCAGAGGTAAAATGACTTGTTCAAAGTCACACAACAAGTCCACGTCAAGATCCAAGATTAGAAACTAAGGATGAAATCCTGGCCTGATTTAAGTCAATGGGAGTTTTGCCTTTGACTTCAATGGTGTCAGGTTTTCAACCCTGGGTTTTTGACTTCCAGATCAGTGTTTTAATCACTAGACAACAAAGGTTTGCCCCCTTTCCTGGTAATCTGAGTGCTAATTCCCTACATTCTATGAGGGGCTAGTCCCAATTTCACTAATCTGTGGCCAGCAACCAGTATAGCTATCAGTGCAAACATTGAGTATATATGAGGAATACTGTTGTCAAGGTTCCTTCCCCACTCTGAACGCTAGGGTACAGATGTGGGGACCTGCATGAAAACCTCCTAAGCTTACTTTTACCAGCGTAGGTTAAAACTTCCCCAAGGTACAAACTATTTTACCCTTTGTCCTTGGACTTTTGCTGCCACCACCAAATGTCTAACCGGTATTATTATTATTAGGAAAGAGCCCGTTTGGAAACGTCTTTCCCCCCAAAACCATCCCTTACCTGTACACCCCCTTTCCTGGGGAAGGCTTGATAAAAATCCTCACCAATTTGCATAGGTGAACATAGACCCAAACCCTTGGATCTTAAGAACAATGAAAAAAGCATTCAGTTTCTTAAAATAAGAATTTTAATAGAAGAAAAGGTAAAAAAGAATCACCTCTGTAAAATCAGGATGGTAAATATCTTACAGGGTAATTAGATTTAAAACATAGAGAATCCCTCTAGGCAAAACCTTAAGTTACAAAAAGACACAAAAATAGGAATCTACATTCCATTCAGCACAGTTTATTTTCTCAGCCATTTAAACAAACAGAATCTAACACATATCTAGCTAGATTACTTACTAAGTTCTAAGACTCCATTCCTGTTCTGTCCCCGGCAAAAGCATCACACAGACAGACCCAGACCCTTTGTTTCTCCCCCCCTCCAGCTTGGAAAGTATCTTGTCTCCTCACTGGTCATTTTGGTCAGGTGCCAGTGAGGTTATCCTAGCTTCTTAACCCTTTACAGGTGAAAGGGTTTTTCCTCTGGCCAGGAGGGATTTTAAAGGTGTTTACCCTTCCCTTTATATCTATGACAACTGTACTACAATTTGAACTGGTAGCAATTTGCTTGAAACTGGGGTAAGCTCAACTAAGTGCAAATCATGGCTTTTTGTCTTTTGGGTTTGCACTGATGCAGCTACACTGATTGTTATTCAAGCACTGCTGAAGTCAGGGCTAATCCCCACTATAAACAAGGCCTGAGATAAAGAACAAAATGTCCTGTGTCAATAACTTCTTAACTGGGATTTTTATATTGTCCCTTTCGGACTAGAAACAACCCACATTTATTTTGAAATGAGTACTGAAATATTTCCTTCATGAACAATTCTAGAATATGAATGTGTGCAAAAATGTTGCCTATACCCTCGAGAAATGTTATGATTAGGTTACTGCTGTGTGTATTTCACTTTAGATGGCTATAGACTTTGGGCCCATGCCAAAATAGTGAAGCAATGCTATTATTAGCAATCCCATTGAAAGGTTACAAAACATTACGTTTCTATTTTAGCACAGAAGTCCATTGTGCAATGGTCTACTGCAACCAAAACGTAAGAACCTGCGGTGGATAAATTATATTTTATGTGCATAATTTTTCTGTTGCAGAACCCAGTACAGTGCTGCCAAAATATGCACAAAGGCAAAGTGCTTGAAAACATTTAGTGGCAGTATTTTTGGGATTGAGATAAAATACAGATAGCCTCAGTTGTGCATAAGCACCTGCTAGCTCCAATAGAGATTTAACTAATAGAGTCGTATCATATATAGCACCTCTGGGATCTGCATAATGAAGCTATCCATATTTAATAATTCTTCCAAATCACAGTAATACAATAACATTTGTGACCTAATCATTTAAAATAGCTCTTCTTCAGGAGCAAAATAATAAACCAACAACATATGGGATTGTTGGATCAATAACAACGGTAATGATGCAACATGTATCAACTAAAAAGCACTATTGTGATGGCAACATCTATTTACAATGCAGCATAGCATCAACATGGATTTCTGTCATTCTAAATCATTGCCTTTCCAAAGTCTAATTCTAGAGTTTGGGAAATTTGGTATTTCTATTAATTCTTTGAAAGTTCTCGGTCAGCTTCCATCCTGTAAACAAGCTTTGTTATCGGAATATTTAACTCAGGCAAGCTCTGTACAATAATAATTTAATGACTGGATTCCATATTGCTTTGGGAATACTTGTTAATTGAAAGGCCACAGTGTTGTTGCATTAACATAATTTCTCTTTACTACTATAGCTATCTTAGTTTGTTCCTCCCCTCAGTACTGGAGTGGCAGTATACAAAATGTAACATGTAACGGTCTTGAAATTTACTGGATTTGGCAGATTAGGTGCTGGAATTTTAGGAGCCAAATAACTTTGAAGATAAATCCCACCTAACAGAGAGGTAACGTTCAGCTTGCAATGTGAGACTATGAAAAGAATAGTCAAATCTCAGTTTAGGGCATAAATTTATCACCTGTGGGATCACAAAATAAACTTTCCCATTTCTACAATGGACTATGAACATTATGAAGGGAATCTTCCTCTCCTCAGACACTGTGACTGGCCACTGCTAGTTTGCTCCAGCATGGGAACACCTATGTATCCACTGATTAGTAGTCCTACAGGTGTTGTGAAACCATTCTACAGCTCATTAATGAAATAATACTTATTGAGAATATTTAATTTCTCCTTTTCAGTAATGGAGTCAAGCTCAGAGCTTGTGCTTGATAAGCTAGAAGTCTGACCAATGAATAAAATGTATATAATGAGTCTGCAGGACACATTTGTGCATTCTAGAAATTTAAATCAGGATATTTGTATTAGACCATGTCTACACACAGAAGATGTACCACTTAACTGTACCAGTATAGTTAAAGCAGTACAATCCCTCCATTGTGGATGCAGTTATACTGGTATAAATGTGTTTGTATTGATATAGTTTATTCCCAGGGCAATGGGGAATAAGATGCATGGGGAGAAGCAGATTTATATCAGTATAACTGCATCCATACTAGGCTTAGACAAGTGCAACTTTTTAGGTAGAATATCACATCCCTAACTGCAACTGTGCAGAGACCAGGCCTTCGTGTTCAGTTCTTAATGAACTTTCAGGCACTGCTTCCTGAGATCCCTTTTATGGTTTCTGTTGCCTCCATATGTAACTCTGATGAGCTTACACTTCTTCTTAAGTACTTCTGTATCAGAAAACAAGAGCAAAGCTGAAACAAAGTGAGTAATCTGTTTTTGTCTTTGCTTTCACTGCATGAGATAATGTGGAGGTGTTAATTACAAGACTTCACTGAGTCTTGACTAATAACAGTGTGCAAACAAATGTATGTCAGACTTAGCTACAGAAAAGCTTGTACTAATAAGGTAAAACTAGCAATTAGAGCTGACAATGAAGTAATACTTTCTCTTGAATATTCATTTATGAAGTTTTTGTTTGGTAGAAGGGTTGCTTCTGCTTGCCCAGATGGAAACTAAGAACAGGAACCCACAGTCATTCATTTAAAATAAATTAAATATCATTTGGTGAGCCAGCACATTGGATTAATTCTCCTTTGTACTAATGCACTGACCCTTTACATCAAAGGCAGAGACATAATGTTCACTAAGATTCCCCAGTCTGTGACCTTGGCATAACAGGAACAAATTGAATTCCCAGAAGAAGAAAAATGACAGTGACCATATAAAATCACTAACTGTGTGTTTGAAACATCATTTATTTCATTTAAATTCTACACTGGAGCTTCTTGGGTTAGAAGAAGAACGAATATGATTAGCTCCCTAAACCAAGTCTTGTCACTTAGTCTGGGGTGTTTTTTGTTTTATTTTGTTTCTTTCTTAACAAAGCAGTTTTGACATACTTCTTTAAGCACACAAGCCAAATGTTCACATGTTGGATGAATGCATGCCCGGAGGAAGCAGGCTGCACATTCAAATCTCTTTTATGTGCTTGGATCCAGAAAATAAAAACAACTACAAGTTCAAATTTAGCCCCTTCTTCTGATTTATATCCTATGGATTTACTATTCTTCTGAAACCATTTTACCATTATTGCACAATCTATGCAGCAAACGATGTGTGTATCTCTATATTTATTTCATTTAAAAATATTTCTTATTGAAAATGCTGCACTGCAAAATCTATAGGTAGATATTATTTCATATGAGTTTGATCTATCAGGGACATTATTTAAGGAAGTAATCTTAGGGAAGAGAATAAAACCATGTTGTCTGCAAAAGTCCTTCCCATGGTTATCTCGTACCTGGACTAGAATAACCATCCTCCATCATCTCCTCTCTGGCTTTTCTACACCACAGAATTGAACTGACAACTGGTTTCAACAATGCATGCAGCTGAAGTGGTGCTGAATACTGTAGGCCATTGCTGAAACTATGCTGAATGTGTTTTGCTCCTGTTTTATGCTTTCATCTAAACTGGAGTTAGCACTGGTGCAGCTTCACTTGTTGTTGACACCTGTGCTCAGCAGCAGTTCGATATTGTAGAATAGACAGGCCTCTGTGTCTTCTGATCTATCCAATTATCTTTGAAAACTCATGGTGATCAGGGGAGGTCCCGGATGACTGGGAAAAGGCTAATGTAGTGCCCATCTTTAAAAAAGGGAAGGAGGAGGATCTGGGGAACTACAGGCCAGTCAGCCTCACCTCAGTTCCTGGAAAAATCATGGAGCAGGTCCTCAAGGAATCAAGTCTGAAGCACTTAGAGGAGAGGAAAGTGATCAGGAACAGTCAGCATGGATTCACCAAGGGCAAGTCATGCCTGACTAATCTAATTGCCTTCTATGACGAGATATGTGGCTCTATGGATGAGGGAAAAGCAGTGGATGTGTTATTCCTTGACTTTAGCAAAGCCTTTGACATGGTCTCCCACAGTATTCTTGCCAGCAAATTAAAGAAGTATGGGCTGGATGAATGGACTATTAGGTGGATAGAAAGCTGGCTAGATCGTTAGGCTCCAAGGGCAGTGATCAATGGCTCCATGTCTAGTTGGCAGCCGGTATCAAGCGGAGTGCCCCAAGGGTCAGTCCTGGGGCCGGTTTTGTTCAATATCTTCATTAATGATCTGGAGGATGGCGTGGACTGCTCCCTCAGCAAGTTTGCAGGTGACACTACACTGGGAGGAGAGGTAGATATGCTGGAGGGTAGGGATAGGATACAGAGGGACCTCGAAAAATTAGAGGATTGGGCGAAAAGAAATCTGATGAGGTTCAACAAGGACAAGTGCAGAGTCCTGCACTTAGGACGGAAGAATCCCATGCGCCGCTACAGACTAGGGACCGAATGGCTAGGCAGCAGTTCTGCAGAAAAGGACCTAGGGGTTACAGTGGATGAGAAGCTGGATATGAGTCAACAGTGTGCCCTTGTTGCCAAGAAGGCCAATGGCATTTTGGGCTGTATAAGTAGGGGCATTGCCAGCAGATCGAGGGATGTGATTGTTCTCCTCTATTCGACATTGGTGAGGCCTCATCTGGAGTAGTGTGTCCAGTTTTGGGCCCCACACTACAAGAAGGGTGTGGAAAAATTGGAAAATGTGCAGCGGAAGGCAACAAAAATGATTAGGGGACTGGAACACATGAGTTATGAGGAAAGGCTGAGGGAACTGGGATTGTTTAGTCTGTGGAAGAGAAGAATGAGGGAGGATTTGATAGCTGCTTTCAACTACCTGAAAGGGGGTTCCAAAGAGGATGGATCTAGACTGTTCTCAGTGATAGCAGATGTCAGAACGAGGAGTAATGGTCTCAAATTGCAGTGGGGGAGGTTTAGGTTGGATATTAGGAAAAACTTTTTCACTAGGAGGGTGGTGAGGCACTGGAATGTGTTACCTAGGGAGGTGGTGGAATCTCGTTCCTTTGGAGTTTTTAGGGTCAGGCTTGACAAAGCCCTGGCTGGCATGATTTAGTTGAGGTTGGTCCTGCTTTGAGCAGGGGGTTGGACTAGATGACCTCCTGAGGTCCCTTTCAACCCTGATATTCTATGATTCTATGATTCAAGGCAACACTTCGCTGCTGCTGATTTGACATTATCAACCCCTGCTCCAATCCATTAACTTTTTGTCTTTTCCCACATTGAGTTCAAGGTCCTTATAGGCTTGCTATTCTGTGCAGGTTTAGATGGTGTGGTGGTTTAAATGGTGATAGCTTGTGCACACTGTCTGCATAGGCATAGTTTGACTTCTATATTTGGGGAAGGGGAGCAGCTCCAGTCAGGCCAATAGGGCAGTGCATGGAGGGCTAATTCCATGCCTGCCCGAAGCTTGCAGTTTTTTGTGTGTTTGCGGGGGGGGCGGGACGACGACGATGAGGACGACTGTTTGCTCCTATTATTGTTTCCATCAGCAGACCTGAGCCTGGGGTAACAAAGATGAGGAACGTTAAGCACAAATCAGCAAGCTCAATGCAAAGACCAGGCAGTATTTTGGAGCAGTTGGCTCTTCTCTCATTTTTGCAGGACGAAGTAGAAAGGGAAATCTGAAATTTTTACACAAACACACACACAGTTATTTTAACAGTTCTACTATTCCAACAGCCTGAAAAGAGCCCAACGCTGGTATGACAATTTATATATATCTTCCATCCCTGATTTGGGCAAATATTCTGTCAAATAATTTGCAAGAATGAATTAACATCCCCAGAGTTCTTAATTTCTTTGTCTAAGGGTGCGGGGTACTAACCAAAGCTTTGAAACCGTGATTAATTTCTTCAGATACTATTCAAGGGAAAATTTCATGACACCTTTAACAAAGAGAATTGACTAAAGTGGATTGTGTTATGTAGGTATGTTTTATTTGCTGGTTTATGACTAAATACTGGTACCTCAAATGCCCAGATCTCATCAGCCCTAGCAAGACAAACTGAGGAGTACAATCACTAAAAATGGATAGTTTAAAGTGAACAAAATTAACAAATGAACATTTTTTTAAAAATACTGAATCTTAGAAAAAACACTTCTGTTAATTATATCTTACAGCAGGTATTGGCTGTCAAGGTAATGCATTACTACACTATTTGGAAAAACTACAGTTCTAATTAGATGAGCAAATAAATGTTCATTTCAATTTATTAATATAGCTGTAGGCCTTGTTGCAATTTATCTCTCATTTCTGAGACCAATCCATCTCAGGCTGGAAATTATTGTGGTGAAGTAACTGGTTTTAATAATGGATACAGGCAGTGAATTATTCATGCAGAGGGGAGCAAGCCTTGATGCTTTCCACTCATTCCTTTAATTAACTCTGAGATGCTGATGAGTCCTATAGTGTCTCTAAGCTTTCTGATTTTACCTTTCCTAGAAATGTGAATTCTCTTGTAGGCACAGAAATATTCTGTTTATCAATAGTTTCTTCCCAAAAATGCAATCCTGATGAAGTAACTGCTCTTTCTTGTACCTCAAATTTCTCTCTTTCATATTGATACTATTGAAAAACTTAGTTTTTACAATTTTAGTTCAAAATCTAACTCAGATTTCCTCAGTAAAAGCTATATAGATTTTTCCTTTCTGCAAAACTTTAATCTGAGACTTTGTGTACTTTGAGCTGTGATGATAGCCATTGGTGCACAGAAACAAATGTAATCACATCAGTGTAAAACCCTACTGTAGACAGGCAAAGACTAGTAATTCCATGGATTCAAATAGTGACTTTTCAGTAAACTCCATTGGTGCAAATAGCTGCTTTTTCTATGTACTTTAGGGATTGCACCAATGTAGACACCTATGGCTGTAAATCGGGTAAATTCCCATAGTAGACAAGGTCTGAGGAAACAGTCAATGGCCAGATTCTGCAAACATTTATACACTATGTAACGTTTTTGAGTAGCAGCCGTGTTAGTCTGTATCCGTAAAAAGAAAAGGAGTAATTGTGGCACTTAAAGACTAACCAATTTATTAGAGCATAAGCTTTCGTGAGTTACAGCTCACTTCATTGGATGCATACGATGAAATATGTAACGTTGACCATGTGTGTAGTTTCATTCAGTCGGACTACTTGGGTGAGCATAAGCTGTGTGTGCGCATATCTGTTTGTAAGATCTGGCTATATGCCAGGACACCTTAGAAGGAAGAAAGTTTAAAAAAACATTACTAACACTTCTACAGTAAATCAAATATTCTTGTATGTACATTTAACTAAGTTCTTGTTTCAAGCCATTAGTTTTTAGCTGCTTAGAGTTAATGAGCTACAAAAGATGCTTTCAAGCCTGCATTGGATGTAACATCAAACAAAAATTCTAAACTCATACCAAATGTAAGTGCTGCAATTATTCGTATGCAACGTGGTATGCTATTTATGTGGGTTTAGCAATGTGCTTAAGTGTTTCCTGTACAGAATCACTCATTGTGGCTTCTTAATGAAATAAATTAATGTCAATATTTCAGATCTTTTTGCTATATTTTTCTTACAAGTTTGTTATTGAAATGGGGTGTGTGTGTGTGAGAGAGAGAAAGAAAGAAAGAAAGAAAGAAATGTATTTCACTAACACTTTCTGATGTGATATAAATCAATGATTTTGCTGTGAACACATTAGGGACATGCTTCGATAATTGATTGTACCTTATCTGGCAGATCTACATTGCTATTACCTGTTACTATGGAACTAAAAAATGCAGTACATCTGAGCATTTATTGAACAATTTATTTGCATGGTGACAACAGATTTCCTCTTTCATTTTGGCATTTCAGAGCTGAAATAAGAATATGGGGGAGGTCTTAGCCTACCACTTCTTTGCAGAAATTGAATCGCTATTTCTATAAATCAAATACCATGTTAAAAGCTCTGTGAAGTAAACAATGATGTATGTGAATTAGCAGCACCACCTTAGTCAATACAAATCAAAGTGGCTTTATGAAGGTATTGATGTTTTTAGCTCTTACTAAGGTTGAATACATTTAAGCATTTACCCCTGGGGGGACTGTTGATCCAAATGAATCTATTCACTTTGAAACCAGATCATGGTCATGGCAGCAAACAAGCTTGTATATACCAAACTAAATGTGGCACTTATATTAACTGTACTGACTGAAAGCTTGTAGCAAAAAAATCTTGAATATTAATCTTAACATAACAAAATGCGTCTGAAAAAATTACCTGATTGAGGCATACAGAGTATATTTTCAATCATTTTCCTTTTATAATTCTAATTTCAGATATAGAGCATTATGATAAAATACCAACTGGGTAAACAATTTGACTTGTCACACACACACTAAAAGCAGCAGACTAGTTCTGATAATAAATCTGTTTTTTTCCCCATCTTCATTTTCATTACTAATTTAAAATAATATCCTCTTTAAAAACAAATTATATTTTGTGTTTATGCAAACTACACACAACCTGGACCAAATCTACTCTCAGTTATATTGGTGTAAGCCTAAAGTAACTCCAATGAAGTCTTTACAAGGTGTAACTGAGAGGTGGCCGTGCCCATATGTCTATTACTGATAACATGCAAGTACTGTATACTGAATAGTGCTCAGCTACTGCTACTCAATTCTATCGAGTATATATTACAGAGAGATGACAAAGATCTTATTTATTTCTACAAAATTAATGATTATGTGGAAAATGTCATATTTCTGTTTGAATAAGATAATGAAAACTGTCAGGCTTTACAAGATTAGCCACAGAACACAGAACATTAGGACTGTAATCATATGACTGGAGGGAAATATGAAATGCCTCATTCAATAAAGAAAACTACACCCTTTGGTTCAAATGCAAAAACACAACACATGCTAAAAGCCATCACCCAGCAATTTAAAATCTCTCTCTCTCTCTACTGTTGACCAGTACCCTTGGATTTAAAGGGTGGCATATTGCTTGTACTCTAGTGTATGAAAGGGCAAGTCTGAATCCCTTTTGCCTTTTCCTCTAAGAAAATAAGAACGTATAAATATCTCTTCAAAGCCATCATGCTTAATAAAGGTCAGCTTGCCCAAGGGTGTTTGTGAGAGACAAACATATATTAGAGGAAACTTAGGAAAATAAAACCAAAACTGGTGTGTGGTTGGAAGTAATATTTTAAAGCACATATAAAAAAAAGAACTGTACATCAAAATGTCCTCTACAATGGGTTTTCTCTCTCCCTCTCCAAAGAATAGTGCAGCATTCAAGTGTGTGCATTTTCTCTTAAGCATGTGTTAAATCACACGTTTAGTCATGCAGGCTGCAGCAGCACCATAGCAAAGGGGGAAGGGAGAATTAAATACCGGTCAAGCAGTGTGTTAATGAAACATTTACACAAGCAATGTATGTGGCAGTAATAAAAAAAGGCCTCTTTCATCCCACCCTTTCATTACTTAGTACAATCTTTAAGAGGATTAACTAAAACGGAAAAAAAAAAAAAAGAATGTTCTTATCAGTTGATTCTCAGGATCTGTAATGCTGAGTTCTTAATAGATTGCCCCTGAATTAGGATTACTGCAGTGCAAGTTCTTTCAGGCATTGCTACAGAATAGAAAGCCGTTTGTTTTTGAAGCATCCCCCCCCCACCCCGCCCCGTACGAAGGGAGCGATTGACTTTGTGAGGAAATGACTAGGTCACCAAGTTTATGTATACTGATCCTTTATGCCGCTGCCCCTTCACTTTAAATGGGAATGTTTGTTTGTTTATTTTTGTGATGATGGTGATTGCCTTGAAACATGCACTAAGTCCTCAGCTAATATGATTACAAAACTGCTGACAGTGGAGGTTTAGCAGCAGGGAGCAGCTGACTCTGATGAAGTCCATATCAAAGATCTAATCTAATATTACAGTAGAACCTCAGAATTATGAACACCAGAGGTATAAACTGACCGGTCAACCACCATGCCTCATTTGGAACTGGAAGTATGCAATCAGGCAGCAGCAGAGACCAAAAAAAAAAAAAAAAAAGCAAGTACAGTACTGTGTTAAACATAAATTACTAAAAGCATAAAGGGAAGGTTTAAAAAAAAGATTTGACAAGGCAACGAAACTGTTTTTGTGCTTGTTTCATTTAAATTAAGATGGTTAAAAGCAGCATTTTTCTTTTGCATAGTAAAGTTTCAAAGCTGTAGTAAGTCAGTGTTCAGTTGTAAACTTTTGAAAGAACAACCATAATGTTTTGTTCAGAGTTATGAACATTTCAGAGTTACGAACAACCTCCATTCCTGAGGTTCCACTGTAAAAAACAAACCAACCCTTACACAACTGAGAACTGCTTGGTAAATATATCAAGCCCCCTTTTGAGAAATGAGGCCAGACCCTCAGCTGGCATAAGCGGCCATAAATTGGTATAGCTGCATTGATCCTCAGAAGGTGTAAATCAGCATAGTTTCATTGACGCCAGCTGAGTATCTAACCCATGTTTGGTAAATGACAAGCACATATTTGATGGTGTTAAGATCAAAGCCTTGTAGCAACCGGCTCTTCCAGTTTTCCAAGTAGTGCCAGACTCTTATTGGAAATCTACTTTCTATTATCAATCTGTTCTACTTCTTTGCTGTCATATTAGCCCCAGGAAGATATTAGTTGTAAGTGGGTACAATGGGACATCAGTTATAACAGAACTCATACTGTTTTTTGTTTTTTGTTTTTTTTACTATAGTGTGTCTTGGCTGTGAACAGCTCTTTACTTTTGACAAACACAGCAGTCTGCCATGGGGAGACTTTAAATCTTCTTCAGGTACAGTGATCAGTGATGAAGAGGATAATGCACACGTTATCGGAGACTGTCTTACCTGAAGTCTTCTAATTTGGGGAAAAGGGTACTATGCTACAAGAAAGCTATCAATGTCTCCTTGTCATATAAGAAATGGACTTAATTCAGCAAATCTTGAAAAATATCTGTCCACCCACAATTAAAGAATCAGTCATGTTATTTTATATAGAGCCCTTAATGATGGCACCCCAGAATGCTTTATAACAGTGAAACTAATAAAGCAGTTAATGATCTAGTTAAAAGCATAATTAAATAAATAAGTTTTTAGCTGTGTTTTAAAAGGGGCTCTGAATTTTGAATCCCCCCCCCCATGGGAGAAAGATATTTTTATTCATGTACTATCCACCCATTTCTGATAGGGTTGGAGTAGTTTGGACAACCATCTCAAGCAGGCCTGAAGCACTTTAGCATAAATAAAAACTCTCTCGCATTTAATTCTTTTAAAAGAAGTGTTTTCGATTCCTTTGTTTCTGGATAGAGGGAGAATGAAGATAAGGGGATTGGGCAAAAGATTCTTTACTTGGGTAGAGGGGAGATGAAAAGGTATTGAAATCTTTATGTCTTTCATTTTTCTGTTTTGTTTTAATCTGGAGATCTTTGCTTATTGGACTTTTCAGGCAGTCCATTGACTAAAAAGAGGTTTTAACTCAGTGCAGGCATGGCACAATTGATAATACCATACCAAACTAATTCTTTTGCAGCACCGAGAATTTTCTTTTTATTCCATACAAATATCTGTGTTAAAGAGAATATCAGGGCTACACAGTTAAGCACTCTAAAGTCAGGCTGCACAACCGTAACTCTTCACCCGCCTCAGGGGAGAGGGGGAGTGAGGGCTGGGCCTCAGGGCGGAGCATGGATGGTGCCACAGCCTGGGTTAGGGGAGGCTTAGCTTCCCCTGGCCTATTATACTTGCCGCCCATGCCAGCAACGCTGTTCATTGTAGGTGCAGTTCAGGGGATAACCACAAAACTAATTTAGTTTGAAAATTACATGACCTCTGTCTGTGATACTGTTAGAGCTGGTTTAAAAAATGATAAACAAGTTTCACAAAAAAACTGAAATGTCAAAGTTTCAATTTTGAAGAATTATGGATCCAGTTTTGGTATTTTCCCCAAAATTTATTTGATTTTTTTTTAATTTAAAAATTTTACATTTTTATTGAAATACTTAGCAATTTTTTAAAAATTGAAAATGTAGGTTTTTTTTAAAGTCAAAAGATATTTTCAATTTTTAAGTGAAATAAAAAAGGCCATTTGACAAAAACCCTTTTCATTCAAAAAAATTCATTGAGTTCCCACAGTTATGTAGTATGTATATAAATATGATGTACGGTGTACTTTTCATATTTCTCACTTCCAATGATTGACTGTCTGGCATGAGGGTTTATTAATTATTGTTTACAAATTGCTTTGAGGTCTTTGGTGCTATAACCATAGTAAGTTTATTATGATTTGAATTCTTAATATTCTCTTTTGCTTTTTATGTTATTCCTACCACAGTTTCCTGAGCAATGTGGACAGAATTTTCTGAGAACGATCCGTCCTTATCACACTATGTTAGGGTGACCTGATTTTATAGGGACAGTCCCAATATTTGGGGTTTTATCTTATATGGGTGCCTATTACCCCACAACCCCATCCTGATTTTTCACGCTTGCTGTCTGGTCACCCTACACTATGTGTACCTTTTTGCACGGTATTATGGTGCTTATAATATGGTTCTTTAATCTGCAGTTCTCTAGGAAACCACAGAAGCATTGTTAAGGGGTGGTTTTGCTTATGAGTCAGAAAAATCTTCCCTCTCTCTCCCAGCTTTCCCCAAAACATCCCTGGGCACAGACACAGACAGAGCTGCTGTGGAGCACTGCTCCACAGTTTGTGGGAGGAGTGAAGTCCTCCCCCCGACCACTGCAAGGGTTTTGTGAAGTTTTAAATACTTTAAAAGATTGAGAAGTGCTTTGAGATCTACCAATGAAAAGTGCTATGGCATTATTATTATAGATCATGTTTTGCAGACCCCTTAAATGTACAATTACTTTATGAATGATAGCTGTGTTGGTGAGAATATTTTAGGATTGCATGGAGGATCAATATGCAGTTTGTAAAAGCAGAAAAATCAAATTTAATGGTAGTGATACCAAATTGAGCTTTGTGGAGTTAATTAATATCTGCATCGCTTTGTAGTGACAACAGAAATGAAATGAATCTGAAAGATGACAATTTCCTGCAGTCACAGTGGGAGAAAACCTGGGTTCTAAGCTGACCATACATTCCATAATTAAAGGAATATTTGAAAGGGAACAATATATTGCAAATAAATATTACTTCAGCCATGTCTAATCAGAATTGATACTGGACTTCATTCCCAAACAGAAACAGATCTCTGGAGGGCTTATATTGCACAAAGATTGCTGAAACTGTAAAAATTACACTGACCGTAACAATACTAAAATTCAATCTATTTCAATAACAGTGAATACCTATTTCCATGATGAAGTCTACAGCTGTCAGGCAAGATCCTTAAAAGTGTTATCTGGCAATTTTTTAATTTTTATTTTTTACTTCCTGCATATCTTCAGAACACAACTTTGGTACCAGTGGTGGCACTATTGTGGAGAAAGGACCATCCTTAGAATAACCACTTTTAAGTGCTTGATGCTTGTCTAAAATGTATCTAGAAAACATGCCAGTCGGACTGACTGTGGGAAGAGATGATAGGAACATTATAAACCTGCTGTTTTCTCTCCAGATGCTAACTTCAAAATGGCTTGCACTTTTGGGAACAGCTCCCCTAAAATATAAAAGTGTTTTGCTGCCAACATAGGTCAAATATCTAGCTATCTAATTTTCTCTTTGTGAGATGAAAGTAACCAAGAAGGCAATGTGGATAACTTCATTCTTTGTAGAATGAGCAACTTACTCTGAAAGTTTATCTTTCCAAAAAATCTAGCTGTTCCCTAGACTAAATAATAATAAAATGCCTAAAAACCAGATATACATGCCTGTATGTTCTGTCTGACTAACTGTACATTTACACAAAACAAGTTGCTTATTCTCAACTGGACAGTCTAATTTCTCTGTTCACTGCTACTTTAAGTAGTCTCCTATCTCCTTGTCTATTGATTATACTAGTTCCTTTTATATTTGTTACATCTGGTACCTTTTTAATATCCCTTTCTTGGGAGGGACTAATTATATTTTGTAAGAAAATAAGAAGGGTTATACCAGGTCAAACCAATGGTCCATGTAGCCAAGTAGCCTGTCTTCCAATAGTGGCTGGTGCCAGATGCATCAGAAGGGATGAACAGAATACGGTAATTATCAAGTGATCCATCCCCTGTCATTCAGTCCTAGCTGCTGGCAGTCAGAGGTTTAGGGACACGCACAGCATGAAGTTGTATCCCTGACAATCTTGGCAAATAGCTAATGGAGGATAAATCCATCAATGGCTTATCTAATTCTTTTTTGAACCTAGTTATATTTTTGGAGTTCACAACTTCCACTGGCAACTAGTTCTATAGGTTGATTGTGCATTGTGTGAAGAAGTACTTCCTTCTGTTTTAGACCTGCTGTCTATTAATTTCATTCATTCATTGAAGACTTTAGTTTGCAGGACTAGTGTTTGAAGACCTGATCCTGAAAAGGTCCTGCCCAGGAACGCTCATCGTCACATGACCAGAATGAAATTTGACAGTTCTTTTGTGAAATCAGAGCATTTTTATTAATTCACAATGACTTTTGAAAAATTTGAATTATGTAATTTTCTTGCAGATATTTTAAACATTAAGAAACTACTAAGAAAATGAAACAAAAAGCTACCATAAGTTAGCATAATGGGTTTGATGTAAGCAAGAAAGCAAAATAATTTCAGTTGCTACCCTATAGCTTTCAAGGTGTTCAGATTCTCTCTCTTTATGGCTTGTCTATGTGGGGAAATTGGCCTAAATAGCTATTCCATAAAATCACTAATTACTATTAGTAGTAGTATACTAGCACCTAGGAGCTGTAGTCAAGATCTAGGATCTGCTACATGCTGTACAAACACTGAACAAGAAGATGTCCAACTATTCCACTATGACTATTCTGGACTAACTCCCTGTGTGGATACTCTATTCCAAAATAAAACTAACTTTATTCCAGAATAATTATTCCACTTGATGAGCAGACCGAAGTTATACTGGAATTGCTCTAGTAGAATAGTTTTTCTTGAATAGTTATGCAGGTCAGTTTCCCCTCATATAGACAAGGATTTTGTTTAAAAAATAGGGAGAGGAAAATTTATAGAAGATCAAATGCATTCTTTTCTCCATAATGCTGTTATAAATGCCATGTAATTACAGATTTGCTCTGGATTTACATCGTTGTAATAGAGATCAGTCTCCATCAGATCAGTCAGGGTCTTAAATGATTTCAGTTTGAAGAAGTGTCTGTGCTTTTCTCCTCGTTCTCAGAAACTGCATCAAAAATGGAATTATTAGTTAGCAATGTAAGACTGAAATTTTATCTGAGTTCCAAACTGCCTCTTACTAAGGGCTTCACCTAAAGCCCACAGAATTCAGTGGAAAACCCCATTGCCTTTAGTGGGTTTTTAGGTCAGGCCTTCAAAATATAGCGATTGGGCTTGATTTTGCAGCATTTCTGAGCAGTGAACTCATATTGAAGTAAATGGGAGTTCAACACATGGAACAATGACAGAATGTTAGTAAATTATATTTTGTAACTAAATATTGTTGAAATACCTTTTTAGATGGGATTAATAAAAGACACAGGTACATTCTCATCTGCCAGCTTTCCTACTTCATTGTCATTAACTCCATCAGAGACCAGATCCCATAATTTTGACTCAGGCAAAATTTCCAAAGAGAATGGGAGCTTGACTTGAGTAAAGACTACAGGATCAGGTCCCTGAATGTCTTAACATCACCTACAGATCATGGCTCCTTTTAAAAATGCACATATCAAAAAACACTAATTATTCTCCATAAGTGAAATTCATCCCTCCGTGAAAGACCCACACAAGGTCTTAAGATCACTCCAGTTCCCCTTAGGTACTCAATATAGGGCAAAAGTGCTGCTAATTCTTGCCAAGTGCTTGTACAAAACCTCTGCCCGGGGATGGATTTCACCCCATATGAACATCTCAACCAATAGCAGAATTGTATTGAAATGTAATATGAAATGTAGCTAACTAATCGTGTTTTTTTGATGTGCACACTTGCATGTGCTTGTATGGACTTGCACGCATACACACAGAGAAAAAAGCCATAGCAACCAAGATGACAGTATGGTAACTGAATTTTTCAAAGCAAAATTAGAAATAAAATTGTAGGGAAAATATTTACTGATTAGATTTTTTTTAAATGTTTTTTATGACAACGTGAATGTAAAAATGTCCTAAAAAACCTTCCAGAATAATCTTAAATTAGTTTGTAAAGGAGAGAGAAAGAAGTGATATACAAAGGCATCATATTCCAAACGTGGAATCTAACTCAGAATGCATGAAAGACTATACATGTGTTGTAATCTAATATGATCAGACAAAGTATTATCTTTTTTCCGTCTGATGAAGAATCTCCTGAAAAAAGCTATGCTGGGAAAGCGCCAGTGAGGAACAAGTTGCTCTGTGACATTTCATTTCTTAGCAGCTTGAGAGATTAATGCTTTCTTCTGCAGCTCATGCTTTACTATTCCTAGCTATCCAGAAATGAAAAATCATGTACTCAACTCATTCTTTATTGCATAAATGTTATACAAAGAGAATGAAAATTTGCATTTAGGTCTTCTTTCCTGTTAAAATATTACAGACTTGATAACATTAGGGTAAGAAATACTTTAGTGCCGGTACACTTCATATTTAGTATCTGTGAAACAGCTTAATGTATTATAATTATATGGTAGGAAATGAGAGACTTAAATTATGTTAAATTATGTGGGGACTACATGGATTTGAAAAGCCTCGTCACATCTACATTTCATAGAAAACCTAATCATAGACCTTTCTTTGGTCCCAAATCACTGAGAACAGAGCTACCCAACTTAGCAGCAGCATACCAACCAAGTGACAGTGAGGAATAAAATAATGTTGCCAGCAGCTTCCTGGAGTAACTGAACATGGGAGACAGAAGGTAATGCAAGGACTTTTTAGTGCAAAGAACAACTCAAGCTCACGCAGCGAAACACTCATCATGCTAATACAGATAGCACCTCCACATCCTGGTGAGACAGAGTGGCCTGTTAGATGGATAAAGCATTTCAGCTATCTGCTTTTCAAATAGACAACTTTGTCCTGCCAGTGAATCAAGAGAAGGTTGTGCTTGACCGAGTAAACTGTTGTACAGATGAGATTGCCGTTGATTAATGTGTTACTGGAATCAACAAGCTAAAGCTTAATTTATTTGATCTGAGTTGTGGGGTCAGGATGACAAATGACTCCCTCCTCAATATTGACAAGAAACAGAACTGTGGGCCAGCCCAGAAATATTCCTCTCCTTTACACGAAGATGTTTATATCTTTATAAAAATAGAGGCATCCCTCAGTTTCAGTTTTTCAGAAAGCTAGTTTTTCCATTATTCATAAGAAATGTAGGAAAGAATCAGGAAAATAAGAGATCTGTTAAGGAACATGGAAGGAAAGCCCTATCTATATTGGGAGCTAAATACATATTACCTGAACCAGACTTAAGCACAGTGGGGCAGAGCCAGAGCTGGTGTAAATTGTCATAGCTCCACTGATTTCAACAGAACTATGACAGTTTACACTAGTTCAGGATCTGCACCTGTATCTGGAGGGCCCACACAATATTTTGTCTGGTTGAGTTTTGGCCAGGCTAGCTCATTGTGGTTTGCTTATGCTAGACAGCTATGCCTGCAACATGTCCTTCCTGGGTGGGCAAATCTAGTGTGGGTTGGATTATTGGGTCCTGTGTAGGCAGAGATTGGCAGTACCTTCCTCTGTGAAGGTTTCACTCAAACTAGTGGTCATTAGACCTTTGCTTGCAAAACCTTCTCTGGTTGGTGCCAATCTTGTCGAATATCAGTCACCCTGCTTCTAACAGTCATTTTAAAGAAAAGATTATTGAGACCTGGTAGCCATATAACTATGGCATAATTTGATATCTTTCATCCTTTTCAGACTGGTTTAGACTTGTGTAGAGTACAGTTAGAGGCCCAGTGTAGACAAGGCCAAAATAAACTGATAGAACTAAAGAGGAAGAACATAGGACAGGTGAAAGTTGAGAAAGATAGGGGTGGTAAAACTGGTTAAATTTTTTTTATTGTTTTTTTCACTGAGAATGTCCCTTTTCAAAATAGAGTACGTTCACAAATGAATTTTGGGGGGAGACGTGTCACTTTTGGCAAAACTGGAAAATGAAAAAAATTCGTTTCCACTTTTTATCGTTTTTCCTTTCCCACTTTCTCTTATTTTCACGTTTTCCCTTTTTCAGTAGAAAAAAAAAGGGGGGGGGGTGAGAAAGGAGAGAAAAGAACAGAAAAATATAAACAAATAAAAATTTCAAACCCTAAAATATCCAGTTGTAATTTTTTTTCAGGAAAAACTATAAGGAGATCAAAAATTGTTCCTTCTAGAAAATTGTGGAATTAGAAGGACTTTGAAATTTTCCTCAGATTTTATTTTTAGATCAATGCTAATAAAGATGCGGGAAAAAGATGAGCCAAGTAAGGGGTAAAGATTAAAAAATATAGAGATGAAAGAATGTATATTAGAGCTGAGCACAGGGTGACTATTTAGCTGAGTTTTAAACCAAATTCGATTTCACTGTGTTTGGATCTTTTTGGTTTTGCGTCTCACCAACATTTATGAACATTTTAAGCTCAAATGTCTGACAAAAGCAAGTTTCTAGTATATGTTTGATTGTGATTTTCTATATTCAGACTTCTCAGTACTGGTTTGTTAAACCAATTGAGGGAGAAATGACACCATGACACTAAACAGAAAGTGAATTTCAAAGTTCAAATATTTGCAATGAACTATTCATGAGCTATTCCTATAGGAAAACATTTTTGTGAATAGTTTCGAATAACAATACATCGGAGACTGTTGTGACGTGTTTATGAACAATAAGTAAACACAAAGAGACACAAACCTGTTCAATAAGTTATTCAATACATGTTCTTTCAGCTATAATAAATAAAAATATTGAGAGATGGAGGGAGAAAACTGGGAAGAAAGTAAGAGCAAGGATGAGAAAAGGAAAATATGTTTTATTGTAAAATAAATACTGCCACATTTTTTTCTCTCTCCTGGCATGTTACTGTCAAGGGATGACTGCTATTTTTTGACAATACAATATTCTTATTTCCTTAGGGAAAGTGGTGAATCTCCCATGAACTTCAATGGTGTTTCCCTGACAAGATGCTCCATGATTTTACTGAATGTCTGGCCTCTGTGGCATGCAGTTATATTGCTCTTTTCTCTTCATGCTGACCTCCAAGTTCAGCTGCCTCTGACATGAGCAGCAGGAGAGAAAGAGCAGCTCAGTACTGCGTGAAAAGAAAGGCACAAAGCTGGAAGTTGAATGTAAAGTAATTACCAGGGCAAATGGAAAAATTGCAGTTCCACTCATCACACAGTATATTATAAATCTAGGAAAACAGATTTATAGAAAAAAGAAAAGCTTACCAATAGCAGTATTCTCTCTGCAGTTTTACCACATATAAATGGGCAGAACATCTTCATAAAACATATTTCCTGAATTTTCCTGTGTTTTTAATCATATGAGATAACAAAACAAAGTCAAGGAGACAGGGTCTTTGGCTCGGAGAGAAGAATATAAACCTATTTGAAGACAGGTTGATCTCTGATAGCTTTTACCTGTAAAGAATGACGAGGAGAAGGAACAGTTCATTTGCTTTGGCTCAAAAATATGTGCCAGAGGCCTCATTCTACCAGAGACGTACACTTTTAAAGTGTTCTATGTGATTAGGAGAATAACCCATATAATATGACATGTAAGTATATGCCTATCCAAAGAAACAAGATAAATTACATGCACGCCGTGTTAATTTTCCTTGATGGGGGAGGAAACGGGGGCATCTTGGACCATTATTAACACTTATGGCAAAAGGAATGATGCATTTGATATTCATAACAGGAGGTGCATGAAAAAGGCACATCTTTGTAATACTGCCCCAAGGGTGAAAATTGGTCAACCAGTGTAATCATTAATCTTGCAGCACTGTCTAAAATGGTACAGTCATTTAGTCCAACAAACAGCCAGGGTACGTATTTGATTTTGAGCCAGTGAGATGTCTTTTGAAGGCTTTCTGGCAGGCCAGTGACATGTTGGATCCAATGTGTGCAGTAAAGCTTAATATTAGAGTAGGCAACATGGAACACTCAAAGTCTGGGCCCTTTTCTGTTGAAGATGGCAACATTTTATAAAATTTATCAGCCAAGAACAGTTGTTGAAGGCTGCTGTGAGGCAGGTATGGCACAAATATTTATACATACTACAGTAATGTCACCAATAAATTGGCCATATATGATCACTATAGTTTGTTGTATGTAGTTCAATTCTACATTTATCATATTGAATGCTTGAGATAATGCTATCTGCATGGCATTTAGGAATCAAACATCAGGTGGGCATTGTAATATCTCTATTACTTGAATAAAGATAATAAAATAAGTATGACCTATCACACTAAACCATTGAATATTAAAAACCCATTCACAAAAGTTAATTGCGTCACGCACATGCCAGTGCAAATGTTATAACTTTTAAACTTGAAAAAATATTTGGAATATGTTCTTTTCTATAGGTAAATTTTATTTACGCAGTTCATTGCACTGGCCTCAGATGCTATGCATTACAGCTCTTGGTTTTACCTCTGAGGAAATGCATACTTTCAAACGGAAGCAAGGTCAAAAAAACAGTAAGATGGACTTCGTTTCAGCACATAAAACTGGAAATAGTTATTTTTTGTTTTTATAAAGGTATATATTTTATTAACTACAGCACTATGGAAGTGGCAACCCAGAACGTGGCAGCAAGTTGTATGAGTTTTAGTTGCCTATTTAACAGTTTGATTAGAAGTAAGCACTTAAAGTGGTAACCCACGTGTCACATGGAAAGTGAGAGAACTTTCTATGGACACAGATGCTTTACATAAGGCTTGTGGAGTTCACACACTACCTTATTCATGAAAAGCGAGAATGACACCATCTTACCCTCAGTCAGCTATGTCTTGAAAACCATACTTTTGGAAAAGAACATTATTTATGTTATGTATGAATAGGTGCTGTTTATGTGTTTGAGAAGTGAATGCCTCCTTTTGGTTGGGCGCTTATTGGAACACACAGTATATCCCTAGCCCCTTCTACACAAGGGAATTGGACTTGAGAGTAGAAATCTGGGATAGACTTGTGAACATCACAGATGGTACATTTATTCATTTTCCATAATGAATGGAGAATGTGTAGAGGTACTGCATGTCAAGCATGTGGACAAGTCTTCACAAATCCACAACAGTTCAGAAATGGAGTGATATAATTGGAAACAGATGATTAAGTGTGTATGTGTACTAAGGCTTAACAGTGGACCAATTTTTTTTAAATAGAGGCGTACTTACCGGTACATAAAAATGGAACTTAATTGAATATCTATATTTGTACATAAAAATGGAACTTAATTGAATATCTATATTTGTACATGTAATTATTGCCCATGCAGTTCAGATGGTTACATGAATAAATGGTTGGAACATTTACTTCCCACCCTGAATTCACTCACTCACAGACTGAATTTGTGATACAATACAGTCCACAAGCCTGAGGGCAAGATGTTAACATAGAGGGAAAAATTCATGAACTCTGCATATGCTTCCTTTTGCCAGCCAGCTGGCTAATGCACCACCTTCCGTCCCAAGACCTACCTCCTTCCCCCAGAAAAGTCATCAGCCCCTCCATCTTACCCTTGTTGACTTTGAGAAGCTGAAGACCATTCCCCATCCCTGTCTCACTTTGTATAGGGACAGTTTCTTTTCTCCTAGCAGGCCCTTGTAGTGATGCCTGTTATGGACTCTTTCCAAGTGATCTTCTAGGATGCAGGTTATTCATAACTCCATCCAATAAGGTAGTATGAGAGGGTAAGCTACTCCCCTCTCTTCTTTCCACCACGGCAACTCTATAAGAGAATTTGGGGGCATGATCTCTTAAGGAATTCCTAGCACCTATAGGCTAGGTTTTATGAACACTTGTCTGAGCGCGTGGTTGCTGAGTAATACCTGAAGGTTCCATACAACCACACTGAGCATCTCTGCTCTTGAGATTAGCTTTGGCTGCAGAGTGAAGAAAGGGTTCTTTTCCCCACTCACACTTGTAAATCCCATCCCCCTACATGAGAAGGCCTGGATGGATTTGGGAGGTGGGGATTGGACGAATGGGCAGTGGAGTACATCCCCCATCTTTCATTTATCCTTCAAAAACCTAATGAAGGTGACACATGGCTGTAGATGGAACAGAATGGGAATGGAATATGCTCCTGGAGAATTCAGAGATGGACCTCTGTGACTAATACAATGACAAGCAGTAGGTCAGCACTACCATCCAGGACCTCTCAGAGGTCAGATCGAACCCTCTGAAGGACCATATCCAACCAACAAGATCCCTGAGGCTACACACCATTCAGAATTCCAATTTGTATGAGGGGAGAATTGTTTATTCTACATATTGATTTGGTTAATCTGGAAATAAAAGAGATTAGAATTGTTATGAATTATTTAGGCCTGGTCTACACTACAAAGTTAAGTCTATCCAGCTACATTGCTCAGGGGCATGAAAACCCTGCACCCCTCAGTGAGATAGTTAAGCTGACCTCATTGCCAGTGTAGACAGTACTAGGTTGTTGGAAGACTTCTTCCAGTGACCTAGCTACCAACCGTCCGATGGAAGAACTCCTCCTGTTGACACTGAAGCACTACAGCAATGCAGGTGTAGTTGTTCCATTATAGCATTTCAAGTGCTCTTTGGGGCAGGGACCATTGTTTTGTTCTGTGTTTATACAGTGCCTAACACAAAGGAGTTCTGGTCCATGACTGGGACTCCTAGGCACTACTGTAATACAAATAATAATGATATAAACCCCGGATATATGCAGGGTTACCCTTTCATACTGTAAATTCCCATTTTGGTTTATACGCAAACCATTTATCACAAGTGAGAGATTACAGAACATAACATGGATAAGGTGTTTTTCCCCACCACCACATTACTTCAAGAAGTGCCACACATTATTGTTAATTTGTTTGCACTAAATTAACCGTTTAAAGTTTCTTTCCTTATCAGGAAACAAACCATATTAGAAATTAATACCTTATGGAATCTGGCACCTAGACAAGGGGATATTCTTTTGTGTAGTGTTTAGAAAAGACAGGATGCTGTGCTAAGCAATCTGAATATTGTCCCCATGGAAATTCAGCCAGAAGGTGCCAGGATTGAGAGACAGAGAAGAGTGCCCATCTTTTGGATTTGCTGGATTGTTTGTTTAGCAAAGCAGTGACGATTATCAGCTAACTATTGTCAGCCATTGTCATTTTTATAACGTAAATGAAACCACAGTAGAGTGGGATGCCTAGATACCATTCAAAAACACATCTTCCTAAATAATTACTTTGCAGATTCATTTGCACAAGAAAGAGCACAGTCTACCCCTACTCTCCAAGACTTTACAGCTCATCCAAGAATAACTGAGTATGTGTTAAGGGTGTGTGTATGTAAGAAAGGGGTGATGGAATAATGAGGAGGAGGAAGAGGTGGGAAAAAATCTTTTAACATTATTAGTTTAAATTGATAAATGGTCATAGAGAGCTGGTAACAAAGAATTTATATACCAGAATTAGGAGGCTAAGCTAACTATCCCACCTCAGCTCCAGCTGGAAGAGGACCCTAAAGCCATTAACTCCTCCAGTTAATTGAAAAATTTTGACCCAAAGAATATTTTCATTTTCAACATGTTTTGCAAGATGCTTTAAAAAACATCACCACCACCACCTCCTTTATTTTAACAGTCATGGAAGGCATCTAGTTAAATGGCTGTGTGACTGAGAGAGTAGATTAGATCCCTGGGGAGAAAATATCAAGACTAAATATGGATTCGTCCGTTTCTGAAATGAAGCCATGTTTCCAAGAAAATGTATCCATCACAATTTATTAAGAAATTACCTATTTTCCACATGTTTTTCATCTTTTTCATTGTGCCAGCAACGGCTGACTGGTTTAACAGATGTAAGGATTAATATCAGTCATGGAAACATGTAAATTAAATACTTTAAAAAAAAAAAAAACCCTACCCTTTAAATCCCATTAGTTCAATCTGACACTGGGAGAGCCCTGATTTAGAAATGCTTTAAAACTGCACAGATTGTTCGTCTAGATTTAGAGTTCTTTTGTGAAATGAAAAATATGAGGATGAATTTAATATTTCTCAAATGAATAGGCATGGGGCTTGAAATCTTGCTTTGGCAGAGATAACTGCATTTTGTTTTAGGGCTAATAAATTCACTACTGTACGATTTTTTTGTTCCTAGATTCATTCATACTTACTGCACATCAGTCTCTATGTGCGGAAAGTATCTCCTCCACCTAAAAAAGCAACATAACCAGGCAAAGAACAAATATATAGGATTAGCACATTATGAAGAATAAAGAGCAGCTTTCAGCTCTCTGTCATAGATGGTATTTATCACAGTTTTCACTATACAGCACTAACAACATTGGAGAGATAAAGTACGTTAGATACATTTTTCCTGTATAGAGTGTTTTACAACAACAATAATAGTAAAAAGCCTAAGAGATGTTGAATGCATTTTTTTCCATTACAGTTTTTATTTCTCTTAAAAAGAAAATAAAAAAAATACTTCTGTAAAAAAGAGGGTTTGGACTTTTCTGTCTGTTATGCTAATATATTCATAGAAAAAGCTGGTGCTAAGGGCGGTTCTCCAATTAAGACAAATGAGGCACATTGAATTTCTCCCCCAGGGCACAGCAGGGGTGCTGGCAAAATCTACTTTATTCTTTTCTGTCAGGACTGAACTGGAAACAAAAGCATGAAAATTCAACACATCCACTTACAGAATAATAAAGGCTGTTGTTTAAAGCGTGAAGAGTTTTGGCACCCTTCTGGGGCCTTATGCAAATCATTCTTCCTCTCAACTGCTACCAAACCATCGGTCTTGGAAATTAAAGATGTACTTGGTCGGTTAACAGCTGAAAAGAGAAGTGCAGCCTGAAAGTCAATTAGATTTGTATTAAGCAAATAAATCAGGTCTGACTGATATTGGCTAAACTAAAATGCATTATTATTGCCTGACAGTAATTCTAATTTGATTGACAAATGTATGTGGTGTATTATTAAGCTAAATGAAAGATGAGAATAATCCTATTATTTTTAGAATTGCATTCAAGCAAATAGCCCCCTTCCCCAAAATGCAATAAAGACCACCAGTGTTGAGGTATTATGTAAAACATATGGGGAAGGAAACAGGAAATGTATTTTATAATATATTGAAATAATTTAGCACAGAATTTGGCCTTCAGAAAATAGTAGTTTTTAGAGAATTTATGTACTAATTCCAAGTGATAGAAATTTGCAAAGTTTAGATAACATTTTTTTCTAGCACCTTAGAGACTAACAAATTTATTTTGAGTATAAGCTTTTGTGAGCTACAGCTCACTTCATCAAATAAATTTGTTAGTCTCTAAGGTGCCACAAGTACTCCTTTTCTTTTTGTGAATACAGACTAACACGGCTGCTACTCTGAAACCTGTCATTTTTTTTCTAAATTCACTCTACCTATTAAGAGCCCTCTTCTGTAAGGTAGTGAATACATAGTGGTAAAAATGCCATCATCTTGTCTACACTAGAGCTACCACTATCTGACTGTAGCAATGGTGGGAAATTAAAGAGAAAAAAACCCCAGTGTAGACAAGGCTAATTTAGACAATACATCTATAATTCAAAATCTGCTTTACTTTTCCTTAAGTGTTGTGCAGATAAATTGAGGACCATCATGACTAATGGGCATTTTTGACTCTTTGTCTGTTCAAGGAATGATTCTTAAATTGTACATACAATTAAGTATACACCTAATTAACACAGTTTAATATCCTAGAAATATGTGTAAATCAGGTTTGTGGTGCATCTCATTAGCTAGGTGGGTAGCTGGCCATACATCCATAGAAATACCAGATCTGCAGGTGCCTGTTGAATATTTTCCTGCATAAGTGAGGAATGTGCAAATGTATTTGTACACTTTTGAAAACCTGATCCTCAGTGTTATACTGTTTCTTTGTTAATCCTGAGATTTACCTGTGCAGAAAAAAAAAAATTATTTCAAATACTGTTGATTTTTATTTTGAAAGGTGAACGAAACCCTACTACAGAGTTTGCTGTCCCTATACGCTCAAAACTCAGGAACCAGATCTATTTATCAGACATATGGTATTCAAAACGTAGATCCCTATTAACTTTAAGCCTACCCCTTGAAAGTATCATTGTAACCACAAGAGCGATGGCAGAGTGGTTTATGATGTAACTGGAACACCAGTGTGTGCACAGTCATATTCAGAGTTTTCTGATCTTGGGTTTTATATATTTGAAGGACATCAAAAGATTTTAATAAGGAAAACATGTCAAATACCACTTTCCCTCAAGCTTTCCTGCATGCTTATTTTTGTAGGAATCTCTTAGAGATAACATATGGAAAACAGAAACACAGTATGAGTGAGGTGGGGGGGATGGATAATTTTGTAGATGCTGTTTATACTTTGAATTCAAAGCTAGAGTTAGTGCAATCATTTGTTGGAATTAAAATCCTATATTTTTTTAATTTACACGTGGGAATTATTTTCCCCTGGAAAATGTTGATAAGGCAGCTAATGTGATTTTTTTTTTCCTCTGGACCAGCACATAAATAATAATATACAGGCTTCTAGGCCAAAGATGTAACTGTCATCAAATGCATTTTGGCCTTGGGTATACTAGATACCCAGTTAAATGCATGATTAAATGCAGTTGTCATCAGTTTCTAAAAAGGACGAAAATGTTTGTGATTCAGGCCCTAGCCTGGGACTCAGGACATAAGAGTCCACGACAGACTTTTGGTGAGATTTTGGGCAAATCAGTATGCCTTAGTTACAATCTGTAAAATGGGGTTGATAATAATACTCACTTCCCAGGAATAAGAAAAGGAGTACTTGTGGCACCTTAGAGACTAACCAATTTATTTGAGCATGAGCTTTCGTGAGCTACAGCTCACTTCATCGGATGCATACTGTGGAAACTGCGAATACAGACTAACACGGCTGTTACTCTGAAACTTCCCAGGAATGTTGTTTATTAGTGATTGTGAGGCTGCTCACACAGTGATGGGGCCCACCATTTCTCAACTTGTGTGTCATGCCTCAAAAGGGAGCTTCCATGGTTTATAGCATCAGCAGGATCCCCAAGCAGGAGCAAGGGAAATAGATGAAAAGAACAATTTGCTCCCTCCCTTCTCGTCCTACTTCACTTGTGGCTGATGCTCTGGCCCTCTTCTGACAAGGCATAAAAGCTGCTCATTAGAAGTTAAGTGTGAAATCTGTAATAATTATAGGAACATAATGGAAGAGAATCACTGAAATTAGATGAGTATTGATTGCTATTAATCCAAGATTAGTACAGTTCTATTTGAATTTAATAGGAAGATTACTTATTAGTGGACTACTAATTTTTTTTCTTTTAAATTGTGATGTTGCACAACACATTGAGTAACAATGTAACACCACATTTAAATTACAGTTTCATCACTGAGGGATTCCAGTGGCATTAACAACAGATAGTGGCCCACAAATTATGAAGGACTCATTTCCACAATTGTCTTTGATACCCCAGTTCAAACACAGCATGTCAAACCCTTACCGTGTACAATCAGGTTAGCAGAAAAGTCGAGAAAAGTCTATGTGGAGTTCAAGAGATCCACATTGAACATTGCTTGGATATTGCTACACAGTGCTGTTGGATTTCAGATTCACTCTCAGAACTGTACAGGATGAAGTCAGTTATTATTCCAGCACTCCCTGCATTATACACAGAGCTGCTTTAAAGAAACACAGTGTAGTCTATAAGACCATGGTCTGAGTTTCTATCTTTCCCTTTTCTTTTCTAAGCATACCTTCCAAAATTAAGAAGTCGGTTTGTTGCACACCAATAGCCAATTCTACTTTTTAAATAAATGGGTGTCATATTTAAAACTATTTGCTTCTTACATGACAATAAGTCGACTATCATGTGGTTTATATTTAATAATGTCCAGCAGCAGTAGCACTTTGCTACAAATAAAGCAAAAACGAAGATGAAATTAATCTCATTTGTGACATATCAGTACTTGTAGCTTTAACAACAAGCTGTAATGAGTACAATAATATTCCAAAAGATGTTTGAAGCTTTATCCGACTCTTTGCCAGAAAAAAACAAGCCCTCACTTTCAAAGTAGACACTGAAAACAAAGGGGTGGTGTTTTAATGAGATTTCTATTTGGGGGCACTAGAGTAATGAGAACAGTTCGTTTAGGAAAACAGCAATTAATGTTAAGGGGATTATTTCTGCCTTTTGGGCTTTTAAGGTTTGTGAAAGATAATCAGAAAATTTGTTTTCTTAAGATAATATTCTAAAATAGCCTATCCATTTATGTTTAGTAGGTTGAAGACTTGCAATTTGAGGTAAATAGTACAATAATAATAAAAAAACTTGGGAGACTCAATGCTACTTTTATAGCTATATAAATAATGCATGATTTTATGATTACATTTTAATGGCAATCTCCCATGTTAGAGCTGCATAGTCAAGCTCAGGTAGAATCTCATATATGTTTTATACATTTTTAGAATAATGTTTAATTTCCTGACAGAAATTTATTAGGGATTTTGTGAGTGAGTTTGTGTGTTTCTTTCCAAATTAGAATCTGTATATTAATAGTAAATAATTGAAAACAAGAAATTTTACATACTCACTAAAATCTAATGATGCTCATACACTGTAGTTTCATCACTTTCATTTCATAGTCTCTTCATTTTGATTGATTTTGCAGAACACATTGGCTGGATATTTAGTGCACTTTCTATTATTCTCCTATGGCTTGCCTTATTTTCAACTACACATATAAAGAACTGAACCTTCTTTAGAGGAACAATTTCACAAGTTGTGGTAATTTACCAAAGTGAATCATTTACAAAAAGAGAAGTGCCTCAACATGTTTTTCCAGGATGATAAATATTACTTAAATATGGAGAGAGAACTACCTAACAAACCAGATCGAAATCCCAGATCAGGGACAAAAATTCCGATATTTAAGGAAATAAGTTACCCTCACAAAGAAATGAAAAATAGAAGTAAACAAGCTTGTGTAAAATGCTTTGTGAAAATATGAAGGACCAGAACTGAAATCAAGGAGAGATCCACACAAAGGTTCTGGACAATGCTGGTGGTGTCCGAAAAAGTGAAGTAAATACTTATTCTTATAAAATTGTTTGATATAACAGGACTCTGCAGTAGTTGTTAAAACACCAGACCTTCAAAAACAATAAATTTATGCTTCAATAGTACTTTTCAATTTAGGGTTTCAAAGAGCTCTACAAACACTAAAGAATTAAGCCTCAGAACATTCCCCTGAGCTACTTCCAGGAAAGTAGAGCCGAGACTGGCTGTAATGGAGGCTCCCATTACTAGCAGTGCAGCAGAGGAGATGTCCATGCTGATCACTTCTATTCTATATAGATTTTTATACTGTATTCACCACTGAAGTACCTGAGTGCCTTCCAGTAGCGAATTAAGCAACGTGACTATACATCTGTCACATATTACTTGTTCTCTCATCCTCTCCTCAGAAGGACAAACATGTGCAGTGAGCGTAGGTTTTTAAATTTATTTATTACATAAGTATATCTGTCACTATGTGTTTATATTAGAGAAGGCAAGGTCAAAGCAATGCGCCTTGCACTTGGAGTAGAAAATGGTGAGGTTAGTTCCTGGGGAAGTCCATTCCACAGTCTTGGGCCACCTCTGGATAAGGTTCTGTCTCCTGCACACATGAGCTTTACTCTTATTGTTGAGAGTTCCATGCTGCCAGAGGAGCATCGATCATAGTCTTCATCCCAGAGCTTTGGGCAGTCTTTTAGGTATCCAGGGCCCAGGCCAAGGAGGGCTTTGAGGGTAAGGACTGAGACCTTGAACTTGACTTGAAAGTCTATGGGAAGCCCAGAATCATCCAGAATAGAGAGTGGAGGACAAGTGTGATGGGATTATGGTAGCCTATGCTGGTGAGGAGAGTTTTCTACTAGTTGGAATTTCCTAAGTATATCACAGTTCTACAGTTCAGCGAAGAGGTGATAAAGGCATGAATTACTTAATCTAGGACTTCGTCTGCCAGGATGGGATGGAGTCTCCTAGCCAAGTGGAGATGGTCGAAAGCATTACTCATGGCTGTTGTGACGTGAGAGCTCAGTGTTAGTGTGAAATTCAAGAGTACTCCTAGATTACAGACTGAATTGACCAATTGTGGATGTGAAATTTCATTCAAAAGAGATTGCACCATGGCTGAAAACTCCTGAAAATACTTCCTTTGTCTACCAGCATCACTTCTCTTTTGCTCAGGTTCAGCTTCAGCCGGCTTTTCTTCATCCAAGAGCAAATCTCATCCAAGCACTGGTTGTAGTGATGTGGTCATACATGATGAAGGATGGATAGAGCTGTGTATCATTCTTTATATTGCTGGTGCCTGAGTGCATGTTATCTGACCATTTCACCTTGTGGTTCCAGGTAGATGTTGAAGAGGACTGGAGGTAGAATTGATCCTTGTGGAACCCCACTAGTGAGGGGCCAAGAGGCAGAGGTACAGTTTTCCATCACCACACTTTAGGTGCATCCCTCCAGGAAGGACTCAACATGTTTTAGTACATTACTCTTGACCCCAGCCACCTCTCTCAGGTGAGACAGCAGTATCTCATGGTTAACAGCACTGAATGTTGAAGAGGGGTCCAGGATGACAATAATGGATGCCTATCTGCTATCCATTGACAATAGGAGATCATCCATCAGTGCCACTAAAACAGAATCATTTCCATGTCCTGGCCTGAATCCAGATTGTTCCAAGTCTATAATGTCAGCTTCAGGTACATGAGCTTGTAGTTGGTCTTTCTGCTAGTTTCTCTCTGAGCTTGCTCAAGAATGGGAGGTTTGACAGTGGGTGATAGTTGCCTAGGACTGAACTATCCAGGGAGAATTTCTTCACTGCTGGTTGGACTACTATGTGTCTGAAAGAGGAAGGGAAAATTCTCTCTCTGAATGATGTGCTGGTTATTTTGGTATTTTGGAAGTTGCACCAGTTGTTCATATCTCTCTTTTGCAAGCTAGAAAGGGCATGGGTCAGTTTCACAAATCTTGTGTTGGTACTCCTTTCTTGTGTCCAGAACTTCTTGATGAGTGAATGTACTGAGCTTTGGGTATGTAAGTGGGCTGTTGGTTAGTGGGTATGGGCACAGTGAATCCATGCTGCTTGAGAAGGCTTCCTGCAGGTGAATGATCTTTTCAGCAAATCAGGATGATAGTTCGGTGCTCAGCTCTGATGCAGATTGTAAACATTCAGAGCTGATGAAGCAATTTACCACCCTGAATGGTGAAGATCTGGGGGTGAGATTTGACAGTCTCAATGGAGGCGGATAGGAATTTTATCTTGGCCTGCAATACAGCCTCAGCATAGGCTTTGTTGAATTCATTATGTGCCATCCTGTCTGAAAGAGTCTTTGTTTTCGCCCACTGGCGTTTGAGTTTCCACCACTCTATATTCATCCAGCATACAGATTCTATTCCCAGGAGCACTGGCCATCTACATGAAATGCTTTAGGACATCAACTGCTGCATTTACAGCAGCAGGATATGCCTATGTCTCTGATTAGAAGCCAGAGCTCTGGCCATGTTGACTGAGAGCTGCCCCATAGTGACTGGAGACTGTACAAACCTGGCCCATTGCTTGCTCCCACTAAGCTAAAAGATCTGGCACCTGCTGATGCCTCAGCATCTCCCCTTGACATTACGCCTTAAACAGACAATGGAGTACGGCGACAAGGTAGATGAGATAATATTTTTTATTGGACCAACTTTGGAGACAATCTCTCTCACCAACTGAAGTTGGTCCAATAAAAGATATTACCTCACCCATCTTGTGTCTCTAGTATCCTGGGACTGACACGGCTACAACAACACTGCATGCATGGAGTAGGGAAGTTGTTTAGGGCTCCACGCCCTTTATAAATTCCCTTGACATTTTTGGCAGATTTCCCAGGCTGATTCTCTCCATACTTGTTTTGGGCTCTGCTTGAGAGTATTGTATTATAAATAACTGACAGTTTGTTGGTGCCTCAATCTTCTTTCCATCACTTTGAATACCAAAAGTTTTTATCTCTGGAAAATTTCAAATATGTAGAATTTAGAATGGAGAGAATCTCAGTAGCTCCATCTCCCCAAATTCATTTCCTCAGTTGATCATCAGGGCTGGAGGAGGGCGGGAAGAAGGAGATGGGTCTCTGCAGTGTCTTCCTCTGACCTCTCACAAGACTGGAAATAAGCTTAGTAGCCTGGGTCTTTGGAGATTGTGTCACTTGAAGATTGTTACTTAGCCAAAAATTCCTGCATGGTGTTGTATAGAGACACCCTGGCCACTATTTGAGCCCATAGGCTGGCATAGATGCCACACGGGGTGGGAACTCTATCCTAAACTTTCACCAGCTGTGTTTTGAAATGGGTGGATTTTGTTCCTCCAATCACTGTGAGGTTCCCACAAGTAGTCCAGTTGCTCAGACTGTATTGCTGCATGTGGATTTCATCATTTATAAATATGGATGGCATAATCTGAGATTGGAGATTTCCAAATTCTTAGAATTTTCTCTGAATTTTCCTTTTAAAAACCAGACATCTGTGAAGGACTTATACTGTCACATCTCGTTCCAAAGGGAACAGAGGAAAGGCAGCTGATTAAAGAAGAGTTTTTTTCAACATTTATCTGTTTAAAAACCCTGTTGGAGTGTGGTGACCATGATTCAGAGAAACTATTTATAAGGTTTGGATATGCAGTGCCAGAACTAAAATAACAGTGGTCAAAGATCCTCAAATAGAATATTTACTTTGTGTTATTGGTGTCTGGTAGAATCGAGTTCAAATTGCTTCTATGGCATCACTAAATGAAGTGTTTATTTTAAAAATAGTAGTTTCTTTCTTTTTAAAGTGTGAAACTGGGCTGTACTGGAGAGAAAAAGAGTTTGTTTGCTCTTACTATATTTTTTCAGCTGGACATTGTGCATGCTTGTGGAATGCATCTGCACAAATTCCATACTTCTTTTACATTCAGGAAGTGATATTTCAGAACAAGCTCTTGTAAAACAATACTCCATTTTCTGTGGTTTGGGGAGAAGCCAAGACAAAATTTAGATTTCTTCCCTTTTCATAAACGAACTCTATAATAAACAAAACTAACTCTATAAAGTAGATTTACAATACTGCCATTGTGGGGGTTCAGCATGACTACAAAATATTACGTTTGACAAAATTAATGCTGCTGAAAATATATGCTGCCAGCAGCTTGGCTAATTACAAGGAAAGGCAGTTAGTAATGAATTCCTTTTACTCAGAATTCAAATCTAGGGACTGAATGTTGCCCATTATTGCAGTTCAAAGGCAACTATCTCTAGAATTGTTCTTTTAATGTTTGCTCGATGGTTTTAGTTGTTCTTTTCTTGTAGGCACACAATTGTTGTCTTGATCTTTGTGATAAAATACACTGGAGCTTTGTAGTCAATCCTGTTGGCTTGGTAATGTGCCCATAGTCAGAATTCCAAAGTGGGAAAACAAAGGCTTAGAAAATATAGGGCTGAGAGCTGTTTGTTCAGGGCTGTGGGAATCTAACACAGGCCTATGAAACCAATGGGCTCTCTCCATTACATCCACATTGATGAAATAACTACCCAGTTCCATGCCCTTTTGTCTTTTCCCAAGCCAAAGTTTTAACCACACTTTAAACAAATGTGGAGACTTCTTTTATAACTCCATTCCTACCAAAATTCCCAGCATGTTATAATTCTTTCCCTTCATGTTATAGCTCCAAAAGATTGACATTAGCTTATTGAAAGTTACAGCCATTTCCATAATAACTGTGTTTCAGTGGCCTGAGCCTCACTTGGAGAGGAAAGACAAAAGCTGCATTTAAACCTAACAATGTTTATGAATTACATTCCCAACGTATTTCATGTAGTTTTCAAATATAAAATTATAATTGGTGTCTATTATTTACCCTTTAATTAGCAACATGGAATCCTAAGTAAATACAGCAAGAATACTTTGTAGCTGTATAATTTTTTCCAGCTGTACATCTCAAACACCCTGGGAAAACTCAGGCATAGGGTTGGTGTGACTTGTCCAAAATCACACCAGCAAGTCAATGGCTGTTCCAGGAATAAAACATAGTGCTACTGATTACCATTCCACTGCCCTGCCATGTGTCCTGCTGTGCTGAACTAGAGAACAGGGGCAAGGGATCACGAAGAAGGAATAAGAGGAGAAGAGAAAGAAAGAGACAGCTTTAGCTGCCTGCTCAGTTGCCCGAGTGGCAGCTCAATCCTTGTGGTCCTGCACAAGAGTGACAACAGCTGAGATGAATGACAAACGGACAGCAGGGGCAAACAAGTGACTGTAATTTTAGATGAGTGACATTTGACAGGCATAAGGAGGCAGGATTTGCCCTTAAGAGAACCTTTCAAAAATATGCAAGAAGTCAACCCTATATAAAGCCACTGAGCCTAGATAAATGTAATCAGGGTCAAGTACTTAGCAGCAAGAACAGGAAAATGTCAGTCCTGTTGTTGCAGGGAGGAGGCAGTTTGCCCACTCCAAGGTACATGGAGAACTGAAGGGGAAGGCAGTAGATCACCAAGTTCTCAAGCCACAGAAAAAAAATTCAAAGTCTGGCAAAAGTGTGGGAACCTAAGACATTTGGGAGGAAGACATTGTCCTGTGTGTTACAAGGGTGGGACACACAGGAGGATGTTAAGAGTGCCTGGTCTTTATTACCTGTCTCAGTCATAGGCATGAGCCAAAGTTACAAAATTTTATACCCAAACAACATGACAGGGGTCAGTAATTACTGAAATATCTTCTTTTTTAGGAAATCAAATCCAAACAAACATATGCAAAATAATACAGCCAATTAAACACACACGCACAAAACCAATTAAATAGGACAGAATAGAGACGGTCAGGAAACTTGACTTCTTTCCTTGCCTCTAATTACTGTCTCTAAAGCACAATAGCTTTCTAATCACATAGCCACTTGGTCTCAGAACAATTCCTTCTGCAGTGACTTATGTGGCCACTGAGATAAGGCACCCACCTGAAACCTGTTTGCATTGTCTTGTTTTTCATTGTCAGTGACTGGGTGGGAATGTGTTACCTCTGTCAGCAGCACATGAGCACTATCGGTGACATTTTAGATGTCCTCATGAAAGAGCGAGCCGAGCCGTGTGGTTGCTTTTGTTTTACTTTCCTCCTGTAGGACTAACCCTCAACAGTGGTTATAATAGCGGCCAACCAATTTTTGTTTGAAATCTAACAAAGGGGTAACTTATCATTCTTGTTATGGCATTTCTACTGTTCTAGTTTCCTGGCATATAGTTCTTTGGGTATTAATACAAAACCGATTGCTTGCGGCTTAAGAAACCTTTAGATGTTGGATGAAATCCTGACCACACTGAAGTCAGTGGCAAAGCTCCCACTGATTTTAATGGGGCCAGGATTTCACCCATAACACTAAGGTTTTTGTCCTTTGTCCTGAAAATCTCTGAATTGGTGATCTTAGTAAAGACCTGTAAAATTTAACAATGGTAAATAGGGATCCCTTGAATCCACCAGGACTCTCTTCCCTCCCACAGTTCTTTGCTATCTGTACTGAGTTTTCTGCTAGTCCATTTTTGTGTGTGTGCATAGTACGGACTTGGCATGGTGTGCTTGAATTGATATATCAAAGAGAACGACTGAATTGAGTCACTCATTAATTATGTATTATTAATTCACCTGGAATTACACAGTAAGTAAATGAGATTTGGAGTGGGTTATTACATTGTTACTCAATGTGTTGTGTAAGAGTTCAGTTAAAAAATATTTTCTCTTTAATTAAAAATATATCTGGGCCAGTCTTGGGTTATGGGCAATCAGGAATCTCATAGTTTCAGTGGTTCTTTAGCATTCTGTCCCTATATTTATTGCAGTAGCTTATCTTCAATGAACAGCATACATGCACAGAGAGAAGTGAACATCTCAATATCTGTTCTTAGACTTCCCAATACCCAGATGGCAACTGTACACCATATATACATTTCTGATCATATGCTGTATGGCATTATGACACATGGCCAGATTTTAAAAGCTCTTTAAAAGATCTAAAGATGCAGATATGATCGAAAGATCTAAAGATGCACCTAGTGGGATTTTCAAAAGTGCCTATGTGCCTAACTACTAATAGCAAAGAACAAGATAAAAAAAAGTCCCAGTGGATTCAAGTGACATCCCAATGGAAGTTATGCATCTGGGTGCTTTTCAAAATCCCACTAGGCACCTAATAGTTGCCTAAAGATCTTTAGAAATCTAGCCCAATGTCCTTTAGATGGAATCCCATCACAGACAGCATTTTCATGTCTAAAGTATCAAATACATTTTTATGCTTGAAGGTTCCAGGGCTGTCTGATGGTCATCCATCTAAAATTACCATTCCAAGCTTTTGAAAGGATGGTTCATTGTGTGTTTCTCATTTGAGCTTGTCTAATTTCATTTAAGAAACTGGTAACATGTGAGCTATATTTACTTTAAACTTCTTTTCCTGCAGCTCTTGGCTTTCACTATTTCTAGGCACTCTTGAAAGCATGTCGGCTGTAGGAAGCTTCTTATCAGACCTGTATTTCACATTTAATGAGTAATTGTGCAATTTCATGATCATATTCTGTAATACATCTTCCAGAGATTTATATTCTGTTTCTACCTCAACTGATTTCTGCCTGTAAACACATTTATGAAGTCACTCACAATCATAAGCAATTGCCAACATTTCCCTCCCTCCCCTGAATCTGACCACAGTTCTATTGTGTTCTAGTCAGTGATGCAGAAGCATCTGGTAATTTTGCAAAAGAACAGCCCCCAACCCATGTGAACTTGCACGGATCCAGATTTGGGTTTTGTTAATTGCAAACCTATTTGAATACAGGTACTTTGGACAACTTTTTTTTAAATGCCCAAACGTTTTCCTCTCACCTGTTGTTCTAGTGCCACACAGTACAGTCCACAAGCAGCATTCGGAGTGAATTCTATAACTGTGATAAGTTCAGAGTCAATTAACTTAGATGAAAATGTGCCCATGAAACTCTGTAAGGCCTAATTGTTTTGGGGTCTTTCCATTTACAATTGCCTCCAACGTTTTTTGGTTTTAGTTGAACTGCTTTGTCACTGAGTATGTATCCCACATAACTAATCCCATTCAGCCCAGTTTGGTATCTTTTCATTTGGCAATTTTCTGGAGTGCTCCGATTACTTATAGCCTAGTGTATGGTTTTGGACTATACAAATCTGCATAATATAAAATTGATTCTCTGTAACCTGCACATTTTAAGGTCAATTTTGAAAGTCAAAATTTACATCAAATGTGCCACTTTTTGTGGGCCATTATCTGTATTTAACATCACTATGTTTGCTATTGCATTGTGTCTGTAACACGATAGTATTAAAGCCCAGAAAGTTTAAAGGTGAACTGCAAATCACCTTAATTTCTGCTTTTTTTATGTGTCAGAAAAATCAAGCCCTGACATCCCTCTTTTTCGTAGACGACTTTGTCAGTATTTCGGATATTGGTATCACAGGTGCAGCTTTCCCAGCCTCCAGCTGACAAGAACAGAGAATGAGCTGCTTTAGGCTATGTCTATGCTATGCCGTAGTGTGGAAATTGGGGGCGTTAATTGCAAAGTGCACGGAGGTTTTGCACGCTAACTGCCTGTCTGGACACTGCTGGTGTGAACTAAAAGGTACCTAGTTTGCATTAATGTAGTCCTGTTTGAAAGAGGACTATTTTAACATGAACTGGATACCTATGCAATTCACACCCCTGCAATCTGCACTGTAGCACAGTGTAGACAAGCCTTTAGATTGCTGAAGGCCGTGACTACTTTAGGATTCAGCCCATTGTCACATTCTGGGGCGCAATCCAGACCATTAAGGGGGGGTGTCACTGCCTGCCCTGTAATGCTCTGCTGCTGTGGCTCACAGCCTGGACACCAACAGTCAGCAGACAAGCATGCAGTCCTCTGAGTTTGTGTGGGCTAGGCAGCTGTAGTTTAGCACTCTGACCCCAGCAATCTGCCTACAACACAAGAGCCCTGCTCTAATCTCTATCATCCAGTTACCTTCGTAGAATCATAGGACTGGAAGGGACCTCGAGAGGTCATATAGTCCAGTCCCCTGCACTCACGGCAGGACTAAGTATTATCTCTAGACCATCCCTGACAGGTGTTTGTCTAACTTGCTCTTAAAAATCTCCAATGATTCGTATTCCACAACCTTCCTAGGCAATTTATTCCATGCTTAACTACCCTAGGAGTTAGGAAGTTTTCCCTATTGTCCAACCTAAACCCTCCTTATGCAGCGGTAACCCCAAACACACTCCTAGTCCCGAATTTTCTCAAAACAGTCTGCCCTGAAGTGTCCAGCCCTCTCCTGGTACACTTAGAGAATTATTAAATGAGCTGTTCCATTTAAAGAAACAGTACATCAGCAGCTTACCACATTACTGGAGTTAATCACTCTTTTTAAATCAAAGCACTGGATTGGTTTATAGTAAAGAGTAAAACAAGATTATTATAGGTCTTAGGTTAAGTGATACCAAGAAGAAGGAATAAAATATTAGAAAGAGTTACCAACCAACTAAAGTAGGAATATGCTTCCAAGACTAAAATTTAATTTAGTCTTTGCCTAAACAAGTTGGTTACCTATAATTGGTTTCCAGAGACTTTAACCCCTGTGGTTGATGGACCCATCTTTCTCTGATCTCAAGCGCTTTTTAATCCCTCAAGTGATGAATAACTGATGGGCTCTCTGCATCTCTCTTTATAGTGCAGTAAATCTGCGTGATCTGGACATGCTGACTCCCCCACGATCTGGTGAGCTTTGATGTTTCTATTTACTGCATATATAAATTAATCCTACTCTCACTAGTTAACCCTGCTTAATTTGCATTCAAGACTTGGGCAGACCTGTTTTCTACTTTGTTCAAATACAGACTTTAAAACATATCATAGAACATCCATAACTACCCATAAAGTATTAATATATACATTTCACAAGGATCTTAATCAACACTTCAACCTTTCTGGCCACTCAGTAAAAGATTTAAGGGTGGCAATTTTGCAACAGAAAAGCTTCAAAAACAGACTCCAACGAGAAACTGCTGAGCTTGAATTAATATGCAAACGAGATACCATTAACTTGGGTTTGCATAGAGACTGGGAGTGGCTGGGTCATTACACATATTGAATCTATTTCCTTAAGTTAAGTATCCTCACACCTTCTTGTCAACTGTCTAAATGGGCCATCTTGATTATCACTACAAAAGTTTTTTTCTCCTGCTGATAATAGCTCATCTTAACTAATTAGCCTCTCACAGTTTGTATGGTAAATTCCAACTTATCTGTATATATCTATATATATCTATGTATCTATCTATCTATATATCTTACTATATGTTCCATTCTATGCATCCAGTGAAGTGGGTTGTGGCCCACGAAAGCTTGTGCTCTAATAAATTTGTTAGTCTCTAAGGTGCCACAAGTACTCCTGTTCTTTTTGCGGATACAGACTAACATGGCTTCTACTCTGAAAAAAGTATGCCACTGGGTTCCCAATGATATATTATATGACACCTTTTTGATACAGATCGTGACACCAATGAGTTGGGAGTACACTGGCCAAACTAGCTGAAATACCCTATTAGATACCAGGGAGCACCTCGCCCTCTGGCCTTGGGATGCTATTAGGGTTACAACCATGTTGCCTGAACTGGTTTCAAACAGTTTAGGAAAAGAGTTCGGGTTAATTTTGTGTACAAGGACATGGTCAGAATGAACTATTCGAAAATGACTTATTTAAAAAATAATATCAAGGTAAAATCCACCACTGTAATATTTCAGTTTACTGCTGTGTTACTATTATGTCCCTGTTTAAACGACACCCCGTTCCCCAAGCCAACAAGCAGACCAACAGAATGAAAGAAATATAAGTGTGTGATGAGAATATTATAGTGGGAAAGGAATCAACGAAACAAAATCTACAACAATGAAAGCTCCCTAGAGGATACTCAACTTTCCAGTCCAGCTAACATGTGTTTTCCTTTACAATATCCACATCAAACTCAAGTCTGTTTGGGAACATGGTTCACTGCTTACTATAAACTCAGTTTATTATGTTCAAAAAAGATTTCCATACTTTCGAATCATAAAGGGGCTTTGACAGAATTGGTTGTATATCATATTTAATTGTCAAGGGCTTCAAATGTTTGTAATTTTAGCATTTTCAAGTTGTATGATTTAAAGATTAAGGGCCCAATCCTTCATTTCCTGCCCACCAAAAACTTCCATTGATTTCAGTGAGAGGAGTTTTGAGTGAATAAAGAATTAATATGTAGCCTCAAATATAGTTTTGTCTGACTCTTTTTTGACAAACGAATGTGTTTCATTTTCCATATATGCATATATTTCATTAATATACTGACAACAATGTGTACATTTTCATCTATATTTTATTGCATTTTTTAATTTAATAAAAACATTTCAACAGCTTCTCTATCTCTCAAATACACATACAGATATTTCTCTATGTGACGCCCTTCCTCCACAGAGATCCCTGAGCTAATTCATGACACTTGACACTAATCATATACACAGATCAACAAAGACTTTGCTTTCATATAAAAACTAATTTAGAACATATTTCTAAATTACTGCTTGTTATTGCAGTCAATTTAATTAGCTAGTTAATGACAATATCTGTTCATAATCCAAGTAGTCAAAAATACCAAGTTCAGTAATTAGACCATATAATTCCTTAACAACTCAATTTTATAATGGAAAAGCACTGTGCTTTTAGTCAATTTGCTCCTAATACTCTCCTATATTCAAAATTAGAAATCCCTTAATGCATTCTTTTGACATTCAAAGCTTGAGATAGAATATTTGGGCTAAGAAAGCTCAGCTCCCCTCTGTATTCCATACTAAATTGCTTGTAAGTTATATTACATTTTATATAATTTGCCCAAAACCATTGAGAGTGTCTAGCATTCACTTAGGGATTCCGCAGTAGAATCTAACATAAAACAATATAAAAATTTAGACTTTGTTGGACAATTATAATGGTTGCATAATTACAGAATATTGTAGCAAATATGTGACCCTATTATCAACATAGATATTAAACATTATTTCACTGATATGACAAATGAAAGCATATTTTAGTGTTTCAAATGCTGTGTATTTAAAAAAAAAAAAAAACAACAAACTAAACAAAGATAGTGCCACAAATCCAAACTGACACTTATAACCCATGGCTATGAGAAGGTCTTTTCAAAAAAGCATTAAAATAAGCTAATTTCATTTCTCCCAGCTGCCTGCCTTTCAATTCTTTATCCCTGCTATCAAGTTTGAATAAATTTAATCTCTCACACTACAAGTAATGAGCAGGCAATGACTTATGAAGCAAAGAGACCAAGTTGAGACAGAATTAGAATACAATTTTAATGAGACAGAGCTGAGAAAGTGGAAGTGTTACTCATTTGACAGACTTGGCAAAATACCCAACGTTATTTCAAATGCTCTTTTCTCTCTCTATAGAGAAACTGCCAAATATTATTATTATTATTTTTGTTAATGGCAATGCTCGAGAGAATATTTTTAGGGGAATATGATTCATGTGATTTAAGTCAAGAACTAGTTTAAAAAGTTGCTTTATAGGATACCAAATCTGACAAATTAAAATGCACTAGAAAATCACATTGCATGAGAGCTAAACAGAGGTACCTGATCCTTTGCTCTATTGCTGCCCTTCTGTAGATTCTCTTGTTCAAAGGCCCTTTTTGGTCAACTTTAGAAAATTGTACTATTGTCTGACTATCTCAGATAAGAAGCAAAACTCAAAACCATCTATTCAAGGATGAGAAAGCCTTTTACCCCATAAAAGATGTCATAAGATTTAACAGTCCTGATGACTTCAAGCTTCCATTAGCAGCGTGGAAACAATACCAGCAGTTTCTGACGATGAGGAAGCCCCAAGGATCTGGGGTTTTATTTCTAAAGAGAGTAAAGAAATCAAAGTTCAAGTGGAGATACTTCATGACCCAGATGACATTACATCCACACGGATAAACATAAATATAAGAACTGAGGAATTTTTTTAAAAAAGGCACTATAGAACAAAGAAAAAGTGACAAGGGACCATGAGGCAGTTGTAGAGCAGGCCCTTGAACTGAGGAAAGATTGTGATTTTTCTTTTGAAGGGGGATAACACAAATGAAGACTTGAGCAGCTGTATTCCTGACCATGCCTAATTCCTTACTGAATTTTCCTTCATCTCCCCTAATCCTGTACATTAGGTAGTCTGTTAATGGAACAAAAGCAGAAAGTAGATCATTATTTTACTTCTCAGATATTATATATAACAGAGAACCTAAAATTATCATCTGGCCATTAGGGATGATACTGTAGTGCTTTCTCAGTCAACACCCCTCAGAAATTTGGCTGCAGATCTGTGCTCTCATTTTGAGGAAATCTGAGAAAGCTGTCCTTTGTCAATTCTTCAGCAGTCTAAACATGAATAAAAAACAGATTTTTTCCATTCTTGGCTAACGAAATCAGAAAGAATGTACAGAAACTTTTTAAAAACTATATTCAAAAGTATATTCAAACTTTTATATGAAATTACTTCTACTGAGACCAACATGCTACAACACGATCTGGATAGACAGATCTAAACTCACTCCACTTCCAACTGAAATTTTCAGTTGTGTTATACAGAAAGTGTCAGATGTCCGCATTGCTTTATATTTTAAGGAAGTGAAGCCAGAGAATGATTGTAGAAGTTTAAGACCAATTGCCTTCATCCTGATTTCAAAATGTAAATGCCTGGTTGGGACCCTTTATACTTACTTACAGGCAGTGGTGAGCTGCAGCCGGTTCGCATCGGTTCGCAAGAACCGGTTGTTAAATTTAATAACCGGACAAAAGTGGCGCCTTGGGCGCCAATTCCATGGGTGATCCGGGGCTGGAGCACCCACAGGGAAAATTTGATGGGTGCAGAGCACCTACCGGCAGCTCCCAGCCCCAGCTCACCTCTGCTCCGCCTCCGCCTCCTCCCCTGAACGCGCCGCCCCGCTCTGCTTCTCCACCCCACCCCGGCTTCCCGCGAATCAGCTGTTCACGTGGGAAGCCTGGGAAGGCTGAAAAGCAAGCGGCGGCTTTGCGCTCAGGACCAAGGAGGCGGAGGTGAGCTGGGGCGGGGGGGGGGTACGAGGATGACCGCCCACGCCGCAGCAGGTAACCCCGGGGGGAGAGGAAGGGGGCACACAGGGAAACTACTCCCTGCCCCAGCTAACAAATTTATCTGAGCATAAGCTTTCGTGAGCTACAGCTCACTTCATCGGATGCTCTCTCTCCTGGGTATGGCAGGTAATTTTTATTCCTGAGTGTCCTCATTGTGTACTACTCCCATATTTGATTTGCTGATAAATAGAGACTGCACCCAGAAAGTCTTAGATCAACATAGCATAAGAAAAAGTGTTCCCTTTCCCATTTTACTTTTTTATTTGTCCTTAAAACCTCTTTACCTGATGAACCAACTGAACTCCACGATGCAAATTATTTAAAGTAAAGTTGAACCCCTCTTTGCCATTCTGCTCTAGACAGGAAAGTCTGCATCTCAGCTCTTGCCTGCACTTAAAAATGCTGCAGTGGCGCAGCTGAGCTGCTGTAGCACGCCAGTGAAGACACTACCTATGCCCACAGGAGGGCTCCTCCCATCATCTCAGGGAATCCAACTCCTCAAGAGGTAGTAGCCCTCCCATCCACATAGCAATGTCTGCACCAGGAGTTAGGCTGGTATAACTGCGTCGCTTTAGGCGTGTAGATTTTCCACACCCCTGAGTGATGTAGTTATCCTAACATGAGCTTAGAATTTGATGTACTTCAGATACCACAGCACATATGTCTATATCAGGTAGTAAATAGCCAATTTTAAATCATATCCACTGTTATTGTTCATTCCAAATATACATCTTACATACAGTACACATGGCGAGTCCAGTCTCCTTGCTTGTACACCCAAAACTTTCATATATGTTGCAAGCAATGCAACATTGGACTAAACTGCATACCACAGTATGATACTAAAGTCAGATAATGAGACAATATTATCTCCTATTATCTTATCTTTATTTTAGGAATTTATCAATATCAACTTAACTTTTAACATTGGAAATGGGTTTCAGACAAAAAAAGTCATTAGAGATGTTTCCTTTAAGTTTTACAACCATCCTGTTTAATGCATTTTATAAAACCTTTGTTTTTCAAATGCACTTTTATATAATTGTTAATTCTTTTCAAAGAGCTTTTCAGAATTTGACAAATTTCAATACTGAATTAATCACCTACTAATTTAAATCAAAATTATGTTCTCAGCATAAATACAGCACATATTAAACAGTAGTAAATTATGCTAAATACAGTGTGTGCTGTGTATAAGGTTGTGTAAGAATTCAGTTATTGTATCAGTTGAAAAATAAGAATCTATAAACATAGTGAGACTATATTTTAAAAGACATACACGAGCCAGTCAAAGTTAAGTCAAAGAAATAAAGTTGAGTATTTAGCATAAATTTTTGGAATTCCTAACTTCTGAGTATTTATCAGACTTACCATTAGATGGTAACTCTCTCTATATCATCTATATTTTGCATGCGTTAATGTGATACTGTTTAAAAGATTAGATTCTGCCTTCTTTACTCATGTTGAATAGTATTTTATTCTTCTTATAAGCTGTCATAAATATAAAGGGAAGGGTAACAACCTTTATGTATGCAGTAACCTCAAATCCCTCCTGGCCAGAGGTACAGAATCACTTATCTGTAAGTGGGGTTAATCGGTTCCATTACCCTAGTTGGCACTTGACCAGAAGGACCAAGGGGGAAAGAAGATATTTTCAAATCTGGGGGTGGAGGGGAGGTTTTGTTTGTGCTCTTTTGTTGTGTGCCCTCTCAGACAGAGAGAGGACCAGGGCAGGAAAAAACATCTCCTAAAAAGATACTGAAATGATACATCTAAAATTACAGAAATTGTAAGTACTAGCAAGGAAATGAGTTAGATTATCTTTTGTTTTAGCTTGTGAATTTTCCCTGTGCTAAGAGGGAGGTTTATTCCTGTTTTGTAACTTTGAAGTTGAGCCTAGAGTGGAATCCTCTGTGTTTTAAATCTTATTACCCTGTAAAATTACCTTTCATCCTGATTTTACAGATCTGCTTCTTTTACCTTTTTTTTTTTTTTAATAATAAAGTTCTTCTTTTAAGAACCTGATTGGTTTTTAGTGTCCTAAAAACTCAAGGGTCTGGTCTGTGCTCACCTTGTTAACCTATTGGTTGGTATATTATTCTCAAGCCTCCCAGGAAGAGGTTTGGGGGGATATTTTGTTTGTTGTTTGTTTGTTTAAATGTTTGTTTAAATCACTTGGTGGTGGCAGCAATACCATCCAAGGACAAGGAAAGGAATTTGTGCCTAAGTTTTTAACCTAATATAAGCTTGGAATATAAGCTTAGGGGGTCTTTCATGCAGGTCCCCACATCTTTATCCCAGAGTTCAGAGTGGGGAGGGAACCCTGTCATGAGCATCCCACTGATTTGGATAGCACTATTTGTGAAGCAAGGCACTACGATATGTGAATAAGAGGGATGGCCTAAATTATTACTTTGGCCAATCTTTAAAAAGGCCTCTCTTTTCCCCGTTGCCCCTTATGATCTCTTAATGTTTTATTGCAGAAACTGACAAATGTGTTTATTTGGGAAAGGAAAAGAACTAACTTGACAGACTGTTCTTATAGGGGAAAATCTGGTTCCCCTTTGTGTGGGTAAGAAAGGCAACAAAAAGGCCCATTTTGCTCCATGAAGGGAAAGAAGTGAGAGGAACAGGGAGATTCTGTGTACATTGGGGGCTCTCCATAGCAGGGTGGAGGGAAAGCTTGCTGGCAGGATGAGTGGCTGGATCACGGCCCTAGGTCAGTGAACTATGCAGATCCATTTGCCCAAACAGCTGCATGGGGCCATATTGTGAACTGTAACTTTTGCTACAGCCAGAAAACTGCAGTAAAGGCCTAAGAGTGGTAGCACAACTGTTCCATGTCCTGACTCCAGATGGGGAGAAGGGAGGGAAGATTATTTTCTCTAATCTAATCACCATGAAGGGCCCCTACAAAACCACACTTAACTGGGCTTTGCACAGGGAACCACAATTTAGCTTTGACATTTTAAAGATGGAGGCCAGCCTCCTGCATATCCCAACTTCAAGCATTTTTATTGGGCTTCTTTGTTGCCTAGGCTGCAATTATAAGAAGTCTAAAGAAGCCCATTGGCCAGGCACATAGCAGCACATGGTTAATTGTCCAGAACTTCATAAAATACTAGTTAGTGTATCAGAAGAGAGACTATATACACTATATAGAAACTATATATATGATAGACTTTATAGAGGTGGCTCTTGCTCTACGGCAGGGGTCTCAAACATGCGGCCCGTGGAGCTATTTACTGCAGCCCGCCAAGCTCCCCCTGCCCCTCCCCCCCCCCGAGTTATTTCCTGCAGCCACCAAACTCCCCTCCCCACCTCCCCCTCCCCAGCACGCTGCATCCCTGCTCCTCTGCCTACCTCCAGGCGCTTCCCGCCGCCAAACAAGCTTTGTGCTTTCCAGGAGGGAGGGGGAAGGAGCAGGGATCCGCGTACTCAGGGGAGGAGGTGGAGAAGAGGTGGGGCAGGGGTGGGGATTTGGGAAAGGTTTGGAATAGGGGCAGGGAGGGGGGTGGAGTTGGGCTGGGGATTTGGGGAAGGGGTTGGAATGGGGGCGGGGAAGGGGTGGGAAAAGGCAGGGCAGGGGCAGGGCCTCATGGAAGGGGTGGAGTGGGGGCAGGGCTGGGGGCAGCGCGGGGGGGGGGGGGGGCGGTGTCAGTGATGTGGCCCTTGGGCCAATGTACTAGTCCTCATGTGGCCCTCAAGGTAATTTGAGTTTGAGATCACTGCTTTACAGCAAACGTTGATTGTCATTGATCAGCGCTAGCTGCATCTCTGTCCCCTCTTTTGGTCTCTTCTGAGGGCACCCCCTCTAGGTCATAGGCTTTGAGCCTTCTCCTCTCTCGGGAAGAATACTGCAATGCTCCAATTCTTAGAATTGTTTCATCTTAACCATGGGAACAAAACATAAGAGAAAAAGTATTTTTAAAATAACAGTCTATAGGCCTATTTATCTTACCTAAAGACTTAGGTAGGCATGTCTTATCCAGACCCCCCCAACCTCTGGAGTCTGGGGGCAGGGAATCTCTACCTCCTATATTTAATTTAGGTCTCCACTTTAACCATCTGACCTACTTGAGAGAGTGTCTGTGTATTAAAAGCCTTCTGAGGCTTTGCTGTTCCCCCCCACTCAGGACTGTGACATTCCTGGAAAAATCGGTTTAGCCAGCCATGCAGGGGGTCTAGCCAGAGCACCACAGCACACAGCTCCAGCATTGTCCATCAGATGACTGCTGAAGGGTGGTGAATCCTGATATGCCCCTACTGTCAACGTTGCTAGTGAATTAGCACAATAGATGCATACAGCAAGATAACTTATGAATAATGTATTTTGATCAGGTTATTACAGGCCGCTCCAAATCCACCCCATGTTTAACACATACTGATATTTGAGAAGATTTTCTTTATCAAGACAAAAATCAAATTAGGAATAATGGTCCCAGTAACCCAAAAGGTATGTTGGTTAATGTTTGAAAAAATTATACAAAATAATTTGGGTAATGTTTGTTCAACTTTTCTGTACTTAGAGTTGAAGTATTTTGCTGTTAAGAAATCCAGGTCTGAACACTTTACTCACCCCACAGAAAGAAACCAAAAATATTGTTTTTGAAAAACCCTATGAAAGGCTTCCTGTCTAAAAGTACATAAATATCTGAGAAATAACCCCTTGCTCCCTGAAATAATGAAAACTAAATATTTAGAATATTGAGTAAAAGACCTTCAAGTAAGTTTTACTGATACCATTTGTAATAATATTTGGTGTTATACTTTTGACAGTTCAATCTCTCTTATACATCTGAAAACCCCAAATGTAAATTATTATATTATCTTCTGTGCCCCTCGTAGTAAATTAAATATTAGGTAATGAGGTTCTATCGTCAGCGAGGAAACTCTTTGTAGAGCAGAATGTCTTTCCAATTTTTGGTGGGCTCATCCACATTTCCGATTTTGGGGACATAGTCAAGAGCAATGTTTTTCAAAATTTATGGTCCTCTCCTCCCATTCAAATGTTCTTAATTCTTCTTTGATCTTTGTCCTAATGGTCACAGTGACTGAAATTCACAGCCACCTCTGCAAAGCATGTGAGAACTACAATATGAAGATGTTTGGGCAGAGATTCCTTACAACCCGCCTAGACAGAGTGCAGGGAGAACCCATAGACAGTATTAGCAGCTCACATCACTTTCCTTTCCTCACACAAGCTTTTGGTCAATGTTTTGAAGCAGATAGGTATGGCTCTGCTATTCTCCTTTAAAAAAAAAAAAAGGATAAGTCAGGCAGGATTGCATGGAGAACTAAGTTCAGAGAAGAATGTTTGGGAGAAGTTTAGAAGGGGAGCAAAAAGAAAGACAGCAAATATGAACTGTTTCAGAGTAGCTTTCACTGAATTCACAATATTTCTTGGTTAAAAAAAAAAAGACAGAAACTTGAGTACATTTAACGCTCTTGAAATTGAGGGTCTAACAACAGTAGCTTAAACAGGCACAGTACATGAGTTATATGAGCTTCCAACCAAAGTTCTGCCAACTGTAGGGCACCAAATACATTGCCAGCACTGCAAAAATAAAATAAAATAAAAAAGATAAATAAATAAACAAATAAATAATAGAAAATGCAATAAGGTTTCTCTTTCTCTCCCCCCCACCCCCCATTGGTTCTGCTTTTCTTTTAGTGATTGCTTCCTGTCGATTTTTCCAGTGCGTAAAACATCTGTGATTTGTTGCAAGCACTCTGTATTTATACTGAGAGCCTCACAGCAGGTGCCACTAAAAAAAAAAAAAAAAGCAAGCATCAAGGGGTAAGTGTTATCCCATGACCCTGGAAGGTCATTTTGCTTGTTACCGCACAATGCACTGGGATGGAGCCTTCTTGTGAAAGGACTGTGTATAGCCAGGAAGCAAGATACAATAGATTTTCTTTACTGCGTGAAAACTTAGTTTTATAAAAATTATCTTTCGAAGACAACATCTTTTAAAAATAATAATAATTGGAATCTAGAAATATCCTGAATATTTACAGAATAATCAAAATACACTATTTTTCAGTAGAGATGGGGGGGAAGGAATGGAAGGACTTTTTCATGTGAGAATAAAATCATTCTCTGGGCTTTTACATTTAGCAGTAGTACAGCTGTGAAAGAATGATATTTCCTGGCTAAAAATAAAATGCAATAGATTTCATCATGAGAAAATAGATGAACCACAAGACTTATAAATGTAGTTTGTATTTAACACCCTCAAACAAAAGAATGGTGTACTTCAACTTCATATAAACACCCTTTTCTTTAAACGTCATGTTAGGAATTCAGTTAAGGGAAGTTATTGGATCTAATTATAGTTCACCAACCCCTTCCAGCTTTGTTTCTGCTCCGGAGCCATATTTATCAGGGTCAGTGAATGGAAAGCCTTAAGGATCTTCCTTAAACTGGATATTTATTTAGTTCTTTCAGGTCTGCCCTTTTCCCTCCCCCCCCCAGTATTTTCACTGCAACTCATTGTGAAAAATAGAGCTGTGGAGCATGAAACAAGACAATACTGGATTTTTAACCTTCAGTGCTAATAAGATGGGGTCCTAATTGCCCTCCCAAGTGTTGCAAGAAAGCTAATTTTGGAGTGCCAAAGATAACCCTTGGAGGTGACCTAATTAAATCCTTAGGAAAGCTGTTATTTTTTATGTAATTTTTTTTGGGGGGGGGGGGAGCTGATCGTTAAAAAATAAAATTTTAAATGTCTGGCAATATAGTTTACTGCACCATAGGGGGTAAGATTATTGCCTCTACTAGCTATTCCTATTTCTCAGCTATACTGGGAACACATGCAGCAAACCAGTTATCGGCCCGAACTTGTAGTTTCTATTTGGGCAAAACTCCCACAGAAGTCAATGGCAGTTACGCAAATTTAGGGACTGGATCCTTATTTTAATTCAATATAATTATATTAACTTAGTAATTGCTCAATCAATATGTTGGTTCTCTACAAACATACCAGAAACACTGTCATTTCCGCAAGCAGTTTACAGAACAGTTCTTACATCTTCTATGTGTATGTTAAATATTTAATAAATTACTCAGTATTAATATGTTTAAAACAGAATGTAGAGAAATTAGAGATGGAAAACTTCTGTTAGGTCAAGCAATTGGGAAACTGTGTGTGTGTCAGTTCATAAGAAATGTTTAATACATGACCAGACTGGTCAGTTTTCACTATATTTGATATAATGACTTAGATTAATTAAATATGAATGTTGGCTAGTTTTGTAACATATCTTATGTAATTTATACATTAACAGTATATTGCATCCCATATAGAATTGATACTGTTTTTAGACAATTCAGCATGTATGTTTACCTAAGGAAAAGGGCAGTTTGATAATAGTGAGCCTGTTTTTAAATTTCGGGAGAAAGGGAGCCGTTCAACCGCTCAGATGGGTTCACAAGAAGTAGATGAAGATGATGAAGAAGAAAAACCTATGGACAGTTCTGAACAGCTTTCAGCTATCAGGCCAGTGTGCATGCTGTTAGATCAATGGCTGACAGAGGCTTCTCTCCTTTGTAGTAAAGAAAACCCACAGTGACATCTTAACTGGCTAAACTAGCCATAGTTGTCACTTCAAGCAGCAGAGAGATGACATGGAGATGTGAATAAGAGTGTAAAAAATTAAACAGGGGAAAAAAGCCTCACATGTACACACCACATCACTTAAAGAACCAATGTTTGGTGTATATAGCATGTTAGATTTATTTCAGACACTAACAGGAATGTGCTCCTCTTTGACATGTATTTAAAGTGAAAATGCACGTTCCACTAAACTTGTTACTAAATCGTTTTGTTTAGTCTTTGCTCACCCAGATGGGTAAAATGAAATGTTTGCATGATACGGATTCTGTTTTCACTATTCTGTGTGGTGTAGGTGTAGCGGTGTCAGTCCCAGGATATTAGAAAGAGAAGGTGGGTGACGTAACCTGATGAAGAGCTCTGTGTTGCTTGAAAGCTTCGCTCTCTCTTTCTCTCACTAACAGAAGTTGGTCCAATAAAAGATATTACCTCACCTGTCTGGTCTCAGTTTTCACTGATGGATAAAATATTGCATGTGATTTCTAAAGGGTTGACCTATATGTAAGATACTTACTAGGTATCAGAGGGGTAGCCATGTTAGTCTGTATCCACAAAAACAACGAGGAGTCCGGTGGCACCTTAAAGACTAACAGATTTATTTGGGCATAAGCTATTGGGAGTGGACCACATCCACCCTGACTAAATTGGCCTTCAACATTGGTTCTCCACTTGTAAGGTAACTCCCTTCTCTTCATGTGCCAGTATGTCTGTATGCCAGTATCTGTAATATATATAAATAACATGAAAGTCCTGCCCTATATAGCATGCTGACGAAGCCTTTCTCCCCCCAGTGCACCTGCATAGGATCAGAGCAGGACCGAGCTGGCTGATCCTGGAACACTAGGGGCCTAAATTTATAAGGTCAGTAGAAGTTGAAGACATTCAGGCATCTTGCACGATCAAGCCCTATAGAGGATCAGCTTAATAAGCCAGGTACTGCCTTACAGTGCAATGCTCATGACTAGCTGGCTTGGGGATGATTTTGGTTAGGTCACTGGATTGCCTGATTGGTTACCCAGGAATCTCTTTCTGGGTAACCAATAAGGAGTACAACAAAAGGCATTGCCCTCAGCATCCTGAGCTGCCCTGCCCTGCCCTTTCTGCTTGACCGCACCCACACCATCATCCCTGGATGACGGTGGGATTGTCCCTGTATAGATAATAAAGGTGCAAACATTCTTTTGGCACATACTGCTTTCCCATGGCTTTCATTATATCTGTATTCATATTGAATTCCTTATGGGAATTTTGCCTGGATTTGCTTTATTATCCAAGTTCATGGAAATACAAAAAGTATATCAGCATAAATGGGTGTGGGAGAGATTTTCAAAATTATTGAATGGTTAATTGAAATCAATAATAATTATTAGAATCAAAGGTAAGTGCATTTAAAATAATTCCTCTTTAATCTGTCACTGTCTTTCTATTAACAATTTCTATATACAATTCAATTATGCTAGCCTATGCCATTTGGGTCTCCATAAACTCTCTTTCAACACTACTTTTCCCGCAACCTCTTCAGAGAAGTGATTAAAAAATGCCCTCAGATGTGAGACCACATGAGATCTTAAAACTAAGACACAAAAAAGTTTCCATTGCTGAATTTGTTAAAGTCATATCAGTCTGACAAGCTAAGGTCACTGAAGTTCAAACCCCAAAATGTTCACATCCCTTAGGAGAATGGGACATTATTAATATTTTTGTATAGAACTCATGAGTGATGCAGTCTCTCTCAATGATGAAATGAAAAGGGTATTCCACTGTGTACTGTGAAATATATTATATATCTTCCACATAGTTGGTTGGGGATCAACTGCCAGCTTCTTCACGGTATGAGCTCCTGATTGAAGCGCCAGCTGTGTTCCAGGGATTGAAAGAGACCTTGAAAATGGCAAAGCAAGACCCAGCATTCAGAGCTGACAAAACAAAACTGACAAGAGAGGCAATAGCTATTCTTTCAGAGTGCTCATCATAGGAAATGTCATTGAAAATAAAAGAATGAAAAAGAAGAAAGGACAGCAAGAAGGGGAAAAAAAATCAAACAGAGCTTTTAGTGTGACATGAATATGGTTCCCCTTTTTCACACACATGCTTTTATTTTTTTTTTTTAAATAAAGGAACATAACCTAGAACTTGAAATAATATTAAAATGCAGTAGTAAACTGAGATTGAGCCCCTCTCTCTCTCTGTCAAAAACATTTGGATGCATTCTCCTCTCATGCTGGTGTAAATTAGAATGAACTCAACTGAAGCAGATGGAGTTAAACTGGTGTAAACCACATGGAAAGTGAAAGGAAAATTAGGCCCATTATATTATAATATGTTTACAATATTTATGCTCTTAAAGGAATTATTTTAAAATTACTGTGAATCATTATCACTCCTACCAATGTTAAACAGTTTAACTCTTAATGCATGGACTGGATTTGTTATAGTTGGGTTACTAAAACTAATGGAAACTAAAGGAAGGTTTGGGTTTTTGTTTTGTTTTTTTTAAAGGGGGGATAGGGATATCTAAGGTCATTTTATGCCTGCTACATAATAGCACACAGACAATAAAAGATGCTCACTTTCCAGTTACAAATAATTGGTGGTTTCTAACCATGCTTTCAACTTCCAAGGACTTTTAACATCCCCCCCTCCCGCCCCCCGTAATTGTGTGTGCGCGCGTGCAAGCCAGTTCTTTGGCAGCAAAAGTGCTGAAGTGTCAATTGGTATCCCCTGGAGACTTCATTTCTACTGTCTGACACTGTCATCATCATCACGCAATTCAGGGTTTATCTTCCCTGTGTGACTGGGCCGGAAAAATCAGTCCTGCACAAAGGGTTGACCATAGGCTGATCACAATCGGATAGATGGTATATATTTTTGACCACAATATACTATACTGATTGGTGCCATTTTAAGAATCTGGATAGGCTGACACTGAGTACCATGCAATGGCTACAGATGGTATTCCATGTAATCAGCAGATTGTTCTTGCCCAAGTGCTATTAGGGAGCCAGAAGTTGTTCTGATCCAGCAAGGAGTAGCAACAATACCCATGTTGTGGCAAAACAGGTCCCAAGAAAAGGCTACGGAACCACTAGGGAAGGACACTTCCAGTTACTTTGAGCCTGACTCATATCATCACTGACCAGCTTACCCTAAGTGGAGAGACACTGTTGTTAAGTGGATAGGTCACTAGGAATTCCCACTGGTAATTGGGAAATTTGGCTTCTATCTGTAGATCTGTGCCCCCTTACATCCTTCATTTGAATGGTCAGCTCTTTGAAACAGGGACTGTCTTGCACTGTGTGTTTGTTCAGTGCCTAGCACACTGGGGCCCAAAGGTTGGATGGGGTCTCCAAGTTCTACTGAAATACAAATAATTATAATACTTAATAATTATAATAAATTTTAACCGGCAATTAATAGTGTCACTCTCATACAAGTGAGACTTTTTGCATCTGGCTTGCAGGCTACAACCTTTAGCTAACAGTCTATTTGTTCAGTAAAAGATGGAGTACTAATCCACAGGGACTAGAGGCAGCTTTGTCATTTTCTAGATGACAGCTCCTATTTTCCACTGTATTCTGGGAGAGACACTACCATCCGTCTTCCATCTTTCTCCATGAGACACTTGCTTATCTGATAGCTAGAAATGCTTTTGTTTAAACACACATACATACAATGACTCCATCACAGTCAAAAGAAATGCTGCGTGGTTTGACTAAACAAGTTCACATTCTACTGTTTCGCTGATACATCTGCTGTTAAGAACTGAGTCAGCAACCAGCCTGGGAACAAAATCAAGTTCTATTTGATATTAACTAATAAATAACTGATATTTTTTAAAAATGGGCAGACAAACACAAGGATAATTTTAAAACACCATTGTTAAAATGCTTTAAGACTGTGCACCTCACTATCTTAAGGAAGTATGCAGTTGCATCAATTCTTTTTTTTTTTTTTTTTAATTTGAACACATACAACTCCATCAGAGTCAATATGGTTGCATGGGCTCAATGAAAGCAGAGTTTAGTCTACACTACGTACACCAGAACAACCACGCAAAGGAAGACTAACAAAACTGTGCAAGTCTACCGGAAAATGGATGGCTTGGTCCAGAGTAGGTTGGGAAGAGAGGGTTTTAAGCCCACCTTTGCACTCTCCTGACCCTGGAACCACTCACTGTATGCAGGGCCAGTTCCTCAGCGTAAGTATAATTTACACTGCTAATGGCCTCAAAATGCTGCAATCCCCTCCCAATGCTTTTTGAGTTTTAACTCCCTGGTGATAACTGACAGGGGCCCAGAACAGCAATCATGCTAGGCTGTTTGGCCTTTTCGTGATATATGCCAGTTTGGAAAAACGCGATCTTGGATAATCCACGGTGACAACTGTCTCTCAGAATGGACGAGCATGTGTGCTTCAGATAATGCCACTTTAGGATATTTAGTAGAAACTCTGGTTTGTCAAATTAACAAAATGGCTGATTTGAAAGCAAGTATTGTGGACAAAGAAGAAGGGTAGAACTGCTGGAAAGAGAAATGGGTAAAACCTAGAAAATGCTAAGCAGGCATTCCATATTTTGTTTTCCTTTTTCAAGGCAGCAGCATCACTGGATGTAACTGATAATACCTGTGTTTGTGCTAAAGTAGGCAACAAACTAGTTTTATGATGGACAGAGGAAATTTCCAAGGCAAATTTGGAGCTGGCTAAAAGGCTCACTGTTGACTACATCATTCTCCAAATAAATCAAAGGATTAAATGAACACCAGGCATTTACATTGTTAGAAGTCCTTCTGTTTCCAAAGGCTTGTTCAGTGTAAAACAAAAAGTCCTCTCATTGCATTATTATGATGTGCCATGCATCAAAACCATTCAGCTTTAAGCAAACAGGTTTTAACTTATGGAGGAACCACAAATATTTTTCAAGGAGAGGAGTGAGCCTCCACTAGCCTAGCGGAAAGGAAGTACACTGCAAACAAGTGAACTCCTACTGGAGCATATACAAACCAATTGGGCCCTTTGCTGTGGTGTATTGAAGACTGTGTTGGAACTGGAAGATATCTGTGAAGTTCTATGGGAACTAAAAGTTGGATCTGTTGGGTGATGGACAGCTGACAGCTCTACGCCACTCCCTGGCAGCCAGGATAGGGCCATAAGCATGATCAGACAGACCCCGTAGAGATAAATGTCACAGGAAGTAACACATCAGAAGGCTGGACTGACAACTTCCCTCATGGCCCCTGACTGGTCCAGGAGGTGTTCCAAGAAATGTCTATACAGCGAGGTGGATTCCCCTGCCAGCGACAGTGACCATCACATTTCCCAGTCTATGTGCCGAACTGTCTTGCCTACAATTTAGGTAGGCCCAGCATATCCAGACTCCCTCACTTCTGTGTCTAAGTGGTAGGTGTGGGGAGTGAACGGGAAGAGAGTCTGTACCTGTAGTCTCTGCCCACCTGCCTGACTTCCTTCCCCACTCCTCTGCTCTTCAAGGGTTGCCCTTTTATCCTTGTCAATGTCCCTTTTGCCAGCCCTGGGCCTCCTGAACCTGGAAAACTTTTTTATTCACCCCAGGAGGCGGGGGGGCGGGGAGGGCATCAAGGATAGATTTCACAACCATTTTCTCTGCATTGTCTTTTAAGTATTGGTAAGTGAGGCTATCAAAAGTGTTTGTCTGCTTTCCTCTCTACATGCTGTGTGCTCCTGTTGGAATTAACCCCTTTCTAAGCACATAGCAACCAAGCAGAAACATAACTAAGCAAACAGACAGGAGCATTGAATATTCATGAAATAATACAGGCATTGTCCACATTCTTCAGGGGCAGGGAGGGCATTTAATTTTGCTAGTGGGTCTCTGTAGAAGACTGCATAGCACTGTCAAACACTCACAGATACACACCTATAGACTTCCTGCTGCTAAGGTCTGTCTCCAAAGAAATTTGTGCATTGTCTGGTGAACTTAGGCTGAAGTTTTTGCTGTTTTCTGTGTAAATATTGGCAAATAGATAAAATAAGAATGAGCCAAAACTTTTCTAGACACTTGAACCAAATGTGGACGCTTTTGAGAAAAATCTGGATATTTCCTATTATTGCCCACTTTTTACATCTGTATTTTATGGTTCTGACCAGGAATGAAAGTAGACATAATAAAATAGAGGCTGCCATTAAAAAGTTACCATGTACTCAGTTATTCAGTATCTATGTGTGGTGGGGGTGGCTGCCCCACACAGGTAGATGGAGGGTTAAAGCAGCCCTCAGGGAGGCTGCACAAAACCCAACCAAAGAGAGGAGGGCTTGTAGAGAGCCAATCAGGAGAAGTCTTGTTGGAGCAGCCAGTCAGGGCCAGGGAGGGCCATATAAGAAGGGCAGCTCAACAGAGCAGGGGCAGTCTCTCCCTGGAGTACAAGGGAGAAGGACTGGCTACCTTAGATAGACCAGTGCTGGGCAAGGTCACAGGTGCCAACTTCTCCTGGCGCCTGTGGGTGCTCGATCCCCCCCCAGTCCTGCCCCAACTCCACACCTGCCCCACTCTCTCCTGCCCCTTCCCCACCCCCATTCCAACCCCTTCCCCAAAGTCCCTGCCCCCTCCCTGCCCTTATTGGATCCCTCCCCCCAAATCCCCTCCCCAGCCCTGCCTCCTCCCCCGAGTGTGGTGTTCCCGCTCCTCCCCACTCCCTCGCACAGCTTGGGCAAGCGCTGGAAGGAGAAGCGGGGGTGTAGCGTGCTCAGGGGAGAAGGCGAAGATGAGCTAGGGTGGAGAGGGGACTTTGGCTGCCAGTGGGTGCAGAGCACCCACCAATTTTTCCCCGGGCATGCTCCAGCCCCGGAGAACCCACGGAGTCAGTGCTTATGGGCAAGGTCGGGGAATAATAGGGAGCTCCAGCCTGAGGACTGCCAGACTGAGGCCCTTGATACAAAGGGCCAGGAAGGTGCTAGGGCTACGGGGAAGTGGCCCAGGGAAATAGGCAGCGGGAGTTGGAGGAGCGGCAGCATGTGGCTTCCAGCTATAGGGTCCCTGGGTTGGGGCCTGGAGTAGCCACAGAGGCGGAAGCTAGTATTCGGACTGCAGTTTACCCCTTGAAGTGAAGGGCTAGACTGAAGGCCACAGTGACAAGCAGATGGACTAGAGACAACCAGTTCCCCCGGAAGGGGAGAGAAAACGGTCTGGGGCAAAGCCAGAGGGCCACGCCCAGAAGAGGATGCTGCAGTCCAGGGACAGATGTGGGTCTTAGAGGTGGAGCAGAAGTGACGGCAGTGAGACACCACTAGAGGAAGGCGCACTGGCAACCAAGAGCTAATTCCCAGCACGGCCAGCAGGAGGTGCCGAGATGGTGAGTCCCACCCCATCATAGTATGATTCTGCAGTTGTTTACTATAATCTGTAAATACTATGTGGTATCTCTGGGAAAAAGTCCACTCTTTTTAATGATGACCACTATATCATGAGAAAGTCTGTGTGTATGGTATCTAAAATTACAACAGAAAGTATCCAAACTCATGGGAAATTTTTTCACATTAGATTGTCAGCTGAAATATATAGGCCTAGGAGGCTGTTAATTTATCTAAAGTTCTGTTACAAATCCAGACTGAACTGAGCCAAACTCCTCCAAAACTATTTGCTTTGCCCATTACCAATGAAGAAAACACAAAGGTCCATTTTGTATTTAAGCACCTCATACCAGCCTCACATATGTTCATATTCCTGAAACTTGACTCTCAGACATCTATAGTCACACCCCGAGAATGCTTTCTCCTGTTCTGAATTATTTTGGCAGAAGATCTGCCTCACCAGATGGAGATGTACGGGGAATCTGGAGTTATTTGTCAATGTGGTCCCCTTAATTCCTCTTCTGTGGTCCCTAGTTCCAAGGCTTTCAATAGTACTGAGTAGAAAAAAATTAGAGTAAGTACCAAAACACCTGGGGCAGGGCAGGCTTCACTGGGCAAATTTTAGGCAGGCAGTCTCTGTGGGCAATTGATCCTTCATCCTTATTGAAGGTGAATTCTCCTTCAGAATGGCACTCCTAATAACTCCCAGCTGGTTTTAACTATAGGATTTATAGAGTGCTTCCAGACAGACGTGAATTGCATACAACAGATCTTTACAGAAATAGTATCCTGCATTAAGACTTTTTTTTTTTTTAACCAGGGACATGAGATAGGGGTATATCATATAACAGTGGCTATCTTTCTTAGTCATCAGAAGAATTCTTAGAAACTACCAAGACCTTGTTTCCCCTCCACACAGCTCTTTTCTTATGTGACCACTTCATAAATATTTAAATTGCAGAACATGGAGGTTACCTTCCATCACCCATCTGTGATAGAAAAGTTTCCCCCTTCTCTTGTTACCAGGCATTTGGCAGTCCTCCAGGGATTCTCCATAATTGTTCTGAGAGATGATAGGACATTTGAATTTGTACTTTGCCTACAGCTTAGATACATATTTACGATTTTTACCACCCCATGAGAAGAGAAAAATCAGAGGTTTTGTTTGCCAGTAGTATAAGACTGCAAAGGCCAATGGGGTTGCACATACATGGTAGTTGGATTAATTCTATACTTAGGGGGCTAATATTGACACAAGGTTTTAGAATTCATTTAGCTGGGGAACAAGTAAATCATGGTTAGAGATATACCTATTATCCTTGCATCAGGTCAGGGTCAAGGTCCACAGCCTTCAACACAGACATTGTCATTGTAACTCACTGTGGAGTTTTACTAGTTTAAGGTGAGAAACCTAATTGATCAACCCTTTGAAGCTGGTCATCTTCCTCTCTACATTTAAATAAATGGCAAATGTTAGTGGATCATAAATTTATTTAGTGAATGTGTGATAAGTCAACTGGCCCAGTGCTTCTGCCATTATACCACTTTGTCCTTAGGATCAATAACAAATCTAGTACTTGTATTACATTAGAAGAATGAGAAGTACTGTATATCCTGATAGAGAATGTGATATAAAAAACACTTTCCACAAGTTAGAGTTAATGTCCTAACTAATGATGAGTACTAAGGCAATGCCGTGGAGCTCCATATTATAGACTTTTTGTTCATTCCCCAAATTAAGAATGTTCACTTACTTTACTTTTCAGTTCCCCTGAAATGATGTGTAAACTTGCTTCATCTTGCTGAATGTTATTCTCAATATAGGTCATACCACCATTAAAAAAATATAGTCCAAAAGGCAAATGGAGGCACATATATTAGTTTACTGCTAGCACTTGAGAGAACAAAGTCATTTTAGGATATTGATAACAAGAGTAAGATTAAAAAGAAGTCCAACACTGACTAGATTTTACCATAATAGAAAATGTGCTTCTCAGCAACACTTTCCTTGGATTTTTATTTTTCTTCAGTCGAAACAGATGCTATAGGTATTTGAAAACTGGAGAAATGGCAATAAAAATATTTTTACAATAATCACACATTGCTGGCATAGTAGAGTTGGCTGAATTAATAATTTAAAATTATCTGATTTTAACCCTTTTTTTCTATTCTTTTATGAACTCATCCCAATTCTTGTAAATGTTAGTTATTTGTAAGAATTTGCTGAGGAACAAATTCTTAGCCCTTTTTTGAAAATGAAGTGCTCAAGTTGGGTATTTGTAATTCATAGGGTGTAAGTGGTCATCTAAAAGTCACATAGTATTGATTATTTCTCTGAGAGGATAAACTGTTAAAACAGGAAAATAAAGAAGCATGAATGATGAACAACTGGTGAATACTCATATTTGTGCATTATACCCTTGTTCACATGTGGCTTCAGGGATTCATACAAACACCACATGTTTTGCAAGCAATTGTGTGAACAAGACTAATTCACACATTTTAGTGACTAATGAGAGATACAGGCAATTGAACTTAACGGCTGTTCAGATTTCACACAAAATTGCCACCAATGGAACTATGGCAATTTACACCAGATGAGGATCTGGCCCAATACTTTTGCCTCAGGAGATGAAATTCCAGTTACTGTTTCTGTATGCTATCAGCTCTGAGTGATGACTGGCAATCAAAGAAGAAATTAATTCAAACCACAAAATTTGTATCTGAAATACGAACACTCCCAAAAGCGAGGATGTTTGGATCCAGCATTTGGTTCAGGCCCACGTGTACGTTAAATGCAGTGAATATTACTCAGCTTAATGGAAGGGGGTTATGAAGTCAATGAGACAGTTTGCAGAGTGGTACTGACTAAAGTCTAGTGTCTGATACAAAACTTGGTCCATTTGTGTTCCACTTTGAAGAGCCAAATTCCCCTCTTTCCCTGATTTGTGTCTTTAGTGGATCAAACAGGAAGCTAGAAAAATGCAATGTTCTCACACTAGGGAATTTTGTATTTTTTCCTCAAGTTGGAATACAAATTACCCTGTTTTATTTCTATTTTATTGATTTATCTTCCTCCCCCAAATAAAGGGGGGGGGGGGAAGACACAAATGGAATGGAAAGGAAGGGAGGGGGGCAGAGAGTGGAAAGAAGAGTGACATCTTGGTTTCCATCTGTTGTAATTAATCAAAGATGTTTTAAAAGTCACACCAATTCTTTTCAAATTTACCTGAGATCCCTCTTCTGATGGTTACCTGTTAAGCTGCCAGGACAGCCAAATTGCTAAGTCAAGCATCTGACCCTGGAGATAGTCTGCTCTTCCATCTAAACAATATGAGGCATTTGGCTACAAGCACAGTGCTAGAGAACCAAGCTTTTCATGAGTTGGACAGTTTCCAAGATGGTGGACTATATCCCAAAACACAGTCTGGGAAGTAATTTTTACAGAGGTCTCCATTATAATATTAATCCTCCTGCCTACTTCTATCCAATAGGATCCTGGGACAACCTGGGATTCTGGGACAGCCCCAAAATATGAGAGCCAGTTTGGCTCCAGGAGACCCACATCTCCAGCAGCAGTCTGTTCTGGCAGGGCCAATGCACTGTATCCTGTGGTGGGGACCAATGTGAACAAAATATAGTTTTCTGCTGAATCAGTCTTAACTATCCTTTCTGTGTTTTCTTCTATGTATTCTTCTATCTTCTTCTGTGTTTTCTTAGTATAAGGCACCACAGCCAATTACTTCAGCAATTCAAAGGCTACTCCATTTTTCCTCAAGAACAGTGTAATGTAAGTAGATGCAGCCTCTCTTTGTGGAGAAGTAACTTTCCCAAAATTAATTATTTAAGCAGCACATAAAATATTTAAAACATCTTATATTAAGCATCTTCTATATTCAGGATTTCAAAATAGGTCTGTTTAAAATAATGAGGTATAAAGTGATAAGATCTTTATTAAACCACGTTTGACTTATTGCTGCTTGCCAGAAATACACGTATGAAGCATGTGCATGGTAGTCGCAAGCAAAATACCTGCACATGACATGCAGCTGAAATGCTACATCCGAGTATTTCTATTAAATGACTTTTACAATTTTGCAAATAAGGCATATTGTTAAAAAAATAGTTGTCGTTGTTGCGCTCATACACTATAATTGCACACACAGGAACAAGCCTTAGTATCTATCAGTACAAAATATTCTTATTTTATTCACTTGCAATATTTTATTGTTCCGCATGCAGAAAATATGCAAAATTTCACTCCTATCAAGGACACGTGTCAATGTCATGAGTCTGGGGATTCAAATGTGTGGAATCTTTGGAGTCACGCCACCACAAACTGGTGTATCACTAAATAAGTAGAAAATGCAAAAAAGTGGCAAATACATGGCTAAACATATTTTATTATTGAAGTGTGTGGTGGAAGCAGGGATAGAGACAGTCAAATTTTTGTCAGTTGTCTACTTTCTGTCATAAGTACCTTGTCTGAGCATTTCACAATCTTTAATGTGTTTATCCTTAGAACATCCCTGTGAGGTAGGGAAGTGCTATTAACTGAATTTTACAGAGGCGGAACTGAGGCACAGACAAAGTGACTTACCCAAGGTCATAGAGGAAGTCTGTGGTGAAACAGGTAATTGGACGCAGTCTCCCAAGCCCCAGGCTAGTGCCCTAACTCCTAGATCATCCTTCCTCTTGTATTCAGGAGATTTTCCAAGATGTGTTAGCTTTAAATCCTCATTCTAAATGGCTGACCACATTCTTCAAGGATATGGTGATGTTAAATCATCTGTAACTAACTAAAAGTGCTGTGACACTAGGGGGTAAATTAAAAAAATCCAAGACATCTTTTTTTTTTAAATGGCGTTGTTACATGTTTAACCTGTTCGGATTTATATTCTTATTTCATTTGCATGTTATTCCCCTCCCTAAGTAAAGTGATGACAAGGCAAGCCAGAGTTAATCTTTTCCAGGAATGTTTTAGGGAAAGACTGATGCAATATGCAGTTCCAGAGTTCATCACACAGACAACATCAAGGATCAACACCCTGAAATAAAGTGAGAAAATTACCCAGCCTTACTCATTATAAGCGTGAGCAAAACCTATATTAATTTAATCCTCTTTCCCAGTTCCAAATGCTACAACACTCCCCTCCATCCTTAGCATTGCCCTCTCATCTGAATCCATCTTAGAACAGAATTGTCTCCCATCCCCCAATCACCTTTAAGTCTGATCTCCTGTTTCTGGGCCAAGAGTTCCTGAGCCAGTTTATTTTCCTTATCTGTTTGCAATAGCGCTGCTATATCCTGTTGTAACTGTCAAGAGCAAAGCCTTCTGGGTGCATTAGCCACAGCTGCAGGCAGGCAGCAGAAAATTAATGATTTCAGGAGCTTGGAGGATATTAGCAGACAGGAAAACAGGCAAATGGAAATGAACAGCTAAACAATAGAAAAAAATATTTTATTTTGGTCCTTTAAAGGTAGTATGTGGGGAAGGGAAACCCAAGCTGATGGAGCAAAAGACTTCTGCTTTCCCCTTGTGAGTGAGATTCCTGTGTGACATCAAAGGGTTTTACATACAGGCTGGAAACGTTTATACATCTTTTATAGGGCGAAATTACACCAACTAGGTACAGACCTGGGGGAGGGGAAATGTAGAAGCACAATCCCGCCCTGAGTTCCCAGGAAAAGGAGTGCAACAAGATAAACCATCCTTTAGCCATTGCTCCTTCTCCTCCCTGCCTGCTTTGCAGTGCAGTCTGTCTCATGAAAGTATGGAGACAGGAGCAGACAGCTACGCTCCTCTGGGTTGTGACTGGTTTCCTGTGCTTTACCCCAAACCCGTACATCAAACACAAAAGCAAATTAGAATCTGGTTCAAAAAGGTGGCAGAAAATACAAATTGTATTAAAGTGCAATTTAACAAACTCCTGCACTGGTCAGCAGTAAATCAGATTGTCCCTGGCTATAAGAAGTCAAAACAGCTTTTAGCTGGCCAGGAGCCACTTATTTAAAATAGTTAACTGTGGTATAGGTACTTCTCTTGAATGAACAGAGCTGCCATGCATTTAAAATTGTACCTTCTCCCAGATTTATGGCTGACATAACAGCTGGGGACAAGACAATCAAAAATGTGGAAGAATTTAGGGAGGAACTGTTACAAGTTTGTTTGATTTTGACATCATGGTGATTAGAGGTTCTCCTCTGAACAGGGCACCAATGTGATTGCAGAAGTTGTGTGTGTCTGTGTTTACCCACTGGATGAAAGTTGAGGAAATAGATCAAATGGACTTAAGGCCTGGTCTACACTACGAGTTTATGTCGGATTTAGCAGCATTACATCAAATTAACCCTGCACCTGTCCACACAACGAAGCCATTTTTTTTTTTTTTTTTTTACATAAAGGGCTCTTAAAACCGATTTCTGTACTCCTCCCCAACAAGGGGATTAGCGCTGAAATAGACATCGCCGTTTCGAATTAGGGTTAGTGTGGACGCAATTCGAAGGTATTGGCCTCCGGGAGCTATCCCACAGTGCACCATTGTGACTGCTCTGGACAGCACTCCGAACTCTGATGCCCTGTCCAGGTGTACAAGAAAAGCCCCGGGAACTTTTGAATCTCATTTCCTGTTTGGCCAGGCAAGTTCATCAGCACAGGTGACCATGCAGTCCCAGAATCGAAAAAGAGCTCCAGCATGGACTGAACGGGAGGTACTGGATCTGATTGCTATGTGGGGAGATGATTCCGTGCTATCAGAACTACGTTCCAAAAGACGAAATGCCAAAACATTTCAAAAAATCTCCGAGGCCATGAGGGACAGAGGCTACAGCAGGGACGCAACACAGTCCTGTGTGAAACTTAAGGAGCTCAAACAAGCATACCAGAAAACCAAAGAATCAAAATGGACGCTCCGGGACAAAGCCCCCAGACATGCCGCTTCTACGCTGAGCTGCATGCAATTCTAGGGGGGGGCCGCCACCACTACCCCAGCCCTGTCCATGGACTCTGATGATGGGGTACTCTCCACCATGTCTGAGGATTTTGCAGATGGGGATGATGATGAGGAGGAGGAGGACGAGCTTGAGGAGAGCACACAGCACACCGTTCTCCCCGACAGCCAGGATCTTTTTCTCACCCTGACTGAAATACTCTCCCAACCCAACAAAGCCGGAGAAGGGACCTCTGGTGAGTGTACCTTTTAAAATATAATACACTTTATAAAAGCAAGTGTTTTTTAATGATTAACTAGCCCTGAGGACTTGGGATGCATTCGTGGCCATTCGTACAGCTACCGGAAAAGTCTGTTAACATGTCTGGGGATGGAGCGGAAATCCTCCAGGGACATCTCCATGAAGCTCTCCTGGAGGTACTCTAAAAGCCTTTGCAGAAGGTTTCTGGGGAGAGCGGCCTTATTCCGTCCTCTATTGTAGGACACTTTACCATGCCATGCTAGTAGCAAGTAATCTGGTATCATTGCATGACAAAGCCTGGCAGCGTATGGTCCTGGTGTTTGCTGGCATTCAAGTAACATCCGTTCTTTCTCTCTCTGTGTTATCCTCAGGAGATGTGATATCGTTCATGGTAACCTGGTTGAAATAGGGGAATTTAATTAAGGGGACATTCAGAGGTGGCCGTTCCTATTGGGCTGTTTGCCTGTGGCTGAAAAGAAATCCTCCCTGCAGTTAGCCACACGGGTGGGGGTAGGGGGGCAGGGCATTGGCTCTGAGCTGTTCGCATTTGGCTAGCAGGGATCTTCCCTGATACCAGCCATGCGATGGGGGGAGGGGTAAAGCGATCATCCCAGAGAATTGGATGCGGGGGAGGGGCTTAGTTTGGTTTCTGCTGCTGCACGTTAACAGGAAAACCGCAGCACTAAATGGCCAACTCAACCTGCTTTGCTTGGTATGGGAGAGGAGGGCGCTGCTGTTATGAAGGCTGCAGAAGCCGAAAGACTATGGCTTACCGTGGCCGCCTGCAAGCCGAATTCTGTTGCCTGGCGCTGCGTGTGTGATCTCTAACACCAAAGCTGCAGGCACTCAATATAAGATTAAAAATGCGACCTTGTACCAAAATTACATGTGCTATGTAATGTGAATAGTGTTGTTCACCGTGAAAGAGTACAGCCATTGTTCTATAAAATGTATCTTTTAAAATACTTCACTCCCTTTTTTCCCCTCCAGCACCTGCAAATGTTTCAAGCCTCCCTCTTCCGTCCCAAAGGCTCTCTCAGATAAGGCAGCAAAAAAGCCACACGCATGATGAAATGTTCTCTGAGCTCACGCAGTCGTCCGGCACTGACAGAGCTCAGCAGAATGTGTGGAGGGACACAATAGCAGAGTACAGGAAAGTGGCCGATGAACGTGAGGAGAGGTGGTGGCAGGAAGATCAGAGGAGGCGTGAGGCAACGCTGGGGCTACTGCGGGATCAAACGGACATGCGCCGGCGTCTGGTGGAGGTTCATGAACAGCAGCAGGATCACAGACTGCCGCTGCAGCCCCTGTTTAACTGCCCTCCCTCCTCCCCAAGTTCCATAGCCTCCTCACCCAGACGCCCAGGAATGTCTGGGTGAACGAGTGAAAAACTAATACACAGGAGGGGGGGCCTCCGGGCACCCAACCACTCCACCCCAGTGGACAGCCCAAGCAACAGAAGGCTATCATTCAAGAAATTCTAAAGTGGCCTTTTCCTTCCCTCCTCCCCCACCCCACCCAGGCTACCTTGTGAGTTATCTCCCTATTTTTATAATCAATTAATAAAGAATACATGTTTTTAAATGATAGTGATTTTTATTTCCTTTGCAAGCAAGCTGTGATCGAAGGGGGGAGGGTGGGTGGTTTACAGGGAATTTAGAGGCTACCAAGGGGGCGGGTTTTCATCAAGGAGAAACAAACAGAAGTGTCACACAGTACCCTGGCCAGTCATGAAACTGTTTTTCAAAGCTTCTCTGCTGTGCAGCGCTTCCTGCTGTGCTCTTCTAACCACCCTGGTGTCTGGCTGCGTGTATTCAGCGGCCAGGCGATTTGCATCAACCTCCCACCCCGCCATAAACGTCTCCCCTGTACTCTCACAGAGATTGTGGAGCACACAGCAAGCAGCAATAACAATGGAAATATTGGTTTTGCTGAGGTCTGACAGAGTCAGTAAATTGTGCCAGCGACCCTTTAAACATCCAAATGCACACCCTACCACCGTTCTGCACTTGCTCAGCCTATAGTTGAACAGCTCCCTACTACTGTCCAGGGTGCCTGTGTACGGCTTCATGAGCCAGGGCATTAAGGGGTAGACTGGGTCTCCAAGGATAACTATAGACCTTTCAACATCCAACAGTTATTTTCTGGTCTGGGAAGCAAATCCTTTCCTGCAGCCATTTAAACAGACCAGAGTTCCTGTAGACGCGAGTGTCATGAACCTTTCCTGGCCATCCCACATTGATGGTGGTGAAACGTCCCTTCTGATCCACCAATGCTTGCAGCACCATTGAAAAGTACCCCCTGCAGTTTATGTACTAGCTGCCCTGGTGGTCCGGTCCCAAGATAGGGATATGCATTCCGTCTATAGCCCCACCACAGTTAGGGAATCCCATTGCAGCAAAGCCATCTAGTATGACCTCCATATTTCCCAGAGAGTCACTACCTTTGATAGCAGCAGCTCAATGATTGCATTGGCTACTTGCATCACAGCAACCTCACAGTAGATTTGCCCACTCCAAATTGATTACCAACTGACTGGTAGCTGTTTGGAATTGCAAGCTTTCACAGGGCTATTGCCACTCACCTGTGAACAGTGAGGGCTGCTCTCATCTTGGTATTCTTGCACTTCAGGGCAGGGGAAAGCAAGTCATAAAGTTCCATGAAAGTGCCCTTACACATGCAAAAGTTAAGGAGCCACTGGGAATCATCCCAAACCTGCAATACTATGCGGTCCCACCACTCTGTGCTTGTTTCCCGCGCCCAAAATCGGCGTGAGCCTGCCCCAGTAACACCATGATCTCCAAACTGCTGGGGACTGCGGTTTTAGAGAAATCTGTGTTCATGTCCTCATCACTGCGCTGCTGTCGCCTCCTCGCCTGGTTTTTCAGGTGCTGGTTCTGCATAAACTGCATGATAATGCACGAGGTGTTTACAATGTCATAACTGCTGAGGTGAGCTGAATGGGCTCCATGCTTGCTGTGCTATGGTGTCTGCTCGGGCAATCCAGGATAAAGGGCACAAAATGATTGTCTGCCGTTGCTCTGACGGAGGGAGGGGCGACTGACAACATGGCTTAGAGGGTTGGCTTACAGGGAATTAAAATCAACAAAGGGGGTGGCTTTGCATCAAGGAGAAACAAAATGGCCCCCTCAAGGATAGAACTCAAAACCCTGGGTTTAGCAGGCCATTGATTTCATGGAGGGAGGGAGGAAGGGAGGAGAAAATGAATACAAAACAAATCTGGTCTATTTCTTGTTTTGATCCTCTTCGTCTATCTTTATACATCTTGCTGGCAGCAGACGGTGCAGTACGACTGTTGGCCATTGTCATCTCGTGGGTGCTCGGCAGAAGATGGTGCAGTATGACTGCTGGCCATCGTCGTCTCCTGGCTGCTCATTAGAAGACAGTACAGTAGGACTGCTGGCAGGACTGAACTGCCATGAGACAAAACTTAAAAGGAAAATGACCTGGCTGAGTCACTCCCATGTTTGCCCAGGCACCCGAGGTTGGCTAAAAGAGCACCCTTTAGTACAGCGATGATGGCTACTGTCTGCTGCCAAAAGGCAATGAGCTGCTGCTGTGTAGCAATGCAGTACCATGTCTGCCAGCACCCAGGAGACATACGGTGACTGTGAGCTGAGCGGGCTCCATGCTTGCCGTGGTATGGCATCTGCATGGGTAACCCAGGAAAAAAGGCGTGAAACGATTGTTGCTGTTGCTTTCATGGAGGGAGGGAGGGAGGGAAGGAGGGGGTCTGACGATATGTACCCAGAACCACCCACAACAATGTTTTTGCCCCATCAGGCATTGGGATTTCTACCCAGAATTCAAATGGGCAGCAGAGACTGTGGGAACTGTAGGATAGCTACCCACAGTGCAATGCTCCGGAAGTCGATGGTTGTCTCGGTACTGTGGACGCACTCTACCGACTAAATGCACTTAGAGCATTTGTGTGGGGACACACACAATTGACTTTATAGAAATGCTTTCTACAAAACTGAATTCTATAAATTCAACCTAATTTCGTAGTGCAGACATGGCCTAAGACTATTTGATGAAACCTGTAGGACACATCTATTCCATCCTTTTTAACTGTGGTCAGGGCTATCATTCTAAAAGGGCAATGTTTATGAGGAGACCCAGGGTGATTATCGTGAAGAGGCCAAAAGTCAAACCACAGACATTATTTAATACTCTAGTTAGCTTTTTTCTTTTTTCATTTTAATTCAAACGTCCATGCATGAATTCTGAATAGTGACTAAGATTATAAGAATTCTTTTAAGTACCTAGACAAAAAGAGAAGAGACTAATTCAATAGTTTTGAAAACAGGACTAACAGGACTAACCGGCCATTAATCCTATATAGTAGGAATGGGTCAAAGCTGGAAACAAAAATGTAAGGGTTTAGCAAAAAGAGGACCCAGGTTTAACATACTGGTTTGATTTTGAAATACAAAACCACCCTCATATCAGCTATGTAACTTTTGATACACAACGAGGCTCTCTTTGGTTTTTTAAATATTGTTTTTCACTTTAGACCGTGATGAACCACATGTCCCCTTGACTGTTCCTAACAGCTGATCTGATCCTTTATGCCACTATCAGCCTCCCATGCAACTTAAGGTTTCACTTGCAGCTCTTAAGTTCTCCATGATATTTGTGCATTTTTCTCACTTCCACCACAAGCAGTTCACAATAAATGTCTAATTATTGAAAACAATCACAAAAACCATGAAATAACGAGGCTCCATGAGAAATTAAACAAAAGTCCATCGTTATGTCACCTTTCAAATAGTCAAAGAACGTGAACAAAAGTTTCACTTTGCTCACACAAAAGCATCTATATTTGATACTCAATGCACTGTAGCTCTTGTACCCATTTATAGCCCAAGCAAGTGCCTAAGTTTTATTTTTTTAAGTTGATCTATGAACTACATACACACATACAGTTGTCTTGAATAAGGTCCATTATTTTAGATGTCATATTGCCCTAACAAAACAGCATTAACAACATTATATGCATCACTTCCAATATACTGGGACAATTATTATTAATTCTGTTAGAGCTTTCAAGAAAAAATGCATGCCATAAGTTTAACAGACTGCAACTCAGTTGAGTGAGTAATTTCTGAAGTTAAAGTTTTGAATACACATACACACACAGTCTCATATCCTCCTGGTTGTAATTTCAGCAGCCCTACATTCCCAACATCAAACAGAGGTTAAGTACCATGTTATTTAAACAAGATGGAGGTATTTGATAATGACTGAGTAAGAGGAGGAGGAATGCTGGAAGGGAATGGAACTCCTATCAGCAGGGCATGGGAGAGAACTTAACAGCAACAGCACATAAATCTACTTTAATACAAATATTGCTGTCATAACATCATAATTCATCTCTCTGCATTTTTATGTTTCCCACTTTGGAAAACAAACTATGTCTAAGGATATTATTTCACACTTTTATTATGCAATTTGAGAAAGAAGCCAAGACTAGTTAGATTTAATTACTCCCATTAAGTTACTTTAGATGTCAGGCTCCACTAGTAATTCACAAGTGGGTTGAAGGCAAAATACATGTTTACTTAACTCCACCATTTTTTAAAGATCACTGAACAGTCAGGATTGAAAACTGCATGAAAGAACACTGGGATTCCTTCTTTCATTGTTTATAGCAGTGCAAAAACATTTCACTGCATCTCTGTGTTTGGTGACTAGTGATCATCTGATTTCCTTGCAGATATTTGTAAACTATTTTTATAATTATAACTACCAAAAAAGTCCTAAAGTAGAGATGCCAGAGACCCAAAGGAGATAAAAAAAATACCCATTTCACCATTCACTCTTTTCTAAACACACATGCTTTTTAGCTTGAGCAGCAGCATGACGTCAAAATGCATATTAAATCCATGAACTCATTTAATTTGGCCAAGAGGAAGAAATGAGTTGGCACCCTATTAGAAAAGCAAGGTAAACAAAATCTTCTGTATTGCACTTGTCACAGACAATCATACAGCCACTGAACCAAGAAAAGGTTTGGCAGGTGCCACTTATAAAGTCACTGGTTAATAGCAAAACCTTCTAATTAAATGTTCAAAGACAGGCAGCTTGTTCTATGCCTTAAAAATATGGTGGATAAACAACAGTAGTGGCAATATTTAGAAATATATTTAACAGGGAGACTATATGTTTGAATTGTGGAGTCATGCATTGTGGAAGGTTAGAAGCAGGGTGAATCTCAAATATTTGGAATGTAGTTTCAGTTTGGACTAGCATCAAAAAGTCTGTCTTCTTACCTGAAGGTTATTTGAACTGCATAATTAAAAATAAAAACAAAAACAGCTGAATCAATAGGACATACTAAACATCACCCAGATCACTTTGTATGTTGTATCCCTTTCCCCCATGCTGCCTCCATTTTTTTAATTTTTTTTTTAATTTTGTAATGTCTTTGGAGCAGGGACTATATCTTTCTATACGTTCGTACAGAATCTAGCACATTGTGGGTGCTTAATATTAAAGTTCACCAGTCTACAAAATTGGGCTGGAAGCCTTGCAAGAACAAGGGATTTCTAGCACTTTCAGTCTCATCCAGAAACTATAAAAGTCATCCAAATATTTTGGAACCCCTTAACAAAAAAAGAAAAGAAAAAAAGAGATCCACCTCAAGTTTGGGTCGGGGTGGGGTGTGGGGCGGGCGTCAAAGTTCCCTGGATGAGATTCTTATTCCTGTTCCGGCCTGTACACTGGGATAAAGGAGTGGAGTGGCGTGGTGTGAAGGGGCTCTGATGGCCTCAGAAGAATTCCCCTGATGTGGGAACTAAGACAGCTTATCACCATTAAAAACAAAAAACCCACTTGCAAGTCCTGATGCAGGGGAAAGGCATGTCAAGACAGGGGTGTGTATGGAGAGTGGCCAGTCAGCAGATTTTCAAAGTCTAGTGGGACAATTCTGCTAGCTACCAAACAGAAGAGAAGTGCTTTAAAATAATCTGGTATTTGTGTGTTTGTAGTGTTGTTTTAGCTGTGTTGGTCCCAGGATATGAAAGATAATTTTTATTGGACCGCATTCATTAATTCATTAATGAACTTTTCATGGGTGTTGGTTGGTGACTTGGCAGGAATGTTACAGAACATTGCAAAGGGGCAACAAGGCATGAATTCAGTGAGCTATTGATGTGGTGTTGATCTCACTGGTGAATTGAGGTTATGGGCCTTTGTTATTCAGATCTCTTATATAAATCAAACCAAACAAAAACAACTCCATTCATGCAAAACAGCATTCAAAAATGTCTATTGGCTTCCACCTGTTAAATTGGATTAAATTAAATTGGATTCTGCCATTAGGTATTTTTTAAACCTTTCTGACTCTCCTGTATTTCACACAGGCAGGAAGAGTAAATTGGTTGGGAAATAAAGGGATTGGCCTGCAGGTCTCACCACCTGCAGGCGGTGGTAGGGGAACTATAACATAAAGGAGTTCTTTACATTTGTGTGATCTCCATGATTCCTGTACTCCATGGCATAACCTGGCATATATGCCATCTCCAGCTAGTGTTCTAGGATTATATATGGGTTGATTAAAAAATTGTAAATGCATAACAGAGAGCAATCCCACGATAATGTAGGGCGGAGGGTGGGATGCACCATATGTTCTTTTGCTGTTCTTGCACTTGCAGCTTTTACATACAGATACCCTGCCTGGCAGATGGAAATAAGCATGCTTTATGCAAGGTGCAGGCGGGTCTCTCTGTCAAAGCTAAAGAGCTGAAGAACAAAGCAGAGCAATTACAAGATCTCTGTATAAAAATCTATATGACCCTTATCAAATGTATTACAGATGAGTTCTGGAGAATTACAGGAAAGTCACTGAGCATTACTAACGTAATCTCTTGATCATCAGCAGCTTAGTATTTTTTTATAAGGAGAGATTGATACTAGGAAGATGACACTCACTAGCTCAATAGGTTGGAAAGAAATCATTTCTAGCTTGGATTTTAAGAATGTTCCTTTTGGTAGTTCATAACCTTCCAAAATGATTTTACCTTCCAATAGCTACAGATATATCATTTAGTGTTATTTGCATGAATGTGTGGAGCTGATAGATTTAGATCCTATGGATGGATGGCAAGTTTTTCTTTACCATAAATCCTGTCCCACACCAGCAGCATGATAGAAGCATTTTGATAAATAACTTAAACTGAAGCTTTTTGATAGATAAACTCATTAATCACTACCCTCTCAGTCTCATAAGAAGAATTTAAAATGTACCATGTTCAGTGCCTGCAAGTGTTTCTCTTTTCCAAATCACAGGGTTTATTAGTTCATGCTATTTAAGATAGGCCAAGCAAATGCTAGGAAAAGAGACTATATCAGCAGACGAAAGAGTAGTGTGTGTGTGTGTGGGGGGGGGGTTAAATTCAGTCTAAGACCAAAGAAGGGCTAGATTCACAGTACTATCATTAATGCTCTCTTCCCGGAGGATTTTGGCAGACTTCCAGTTTATTAAAACAACAATCAAAGGCGGATCTTCTCTCTGTATACACAATGAGTCAAGAATGGATCATTTACTCAAATAGAGCTGCTCGCTGATGTATAAAACCAAAAAAGCATTTTGGGGGAGATTGTTAGTTCATGAATAATATGTAGAAATGCTCCACTGTTGTGATTCATACAAAGAATTCTGATCATTATTAAATGAAAATAGAATGCAACATTGTCATTTTGAAAGCCCTAACCACAAGATCAGCAATTAAAGTATCCATGAACTTATTTTTATGTAGAAGAAAAATATGCATAACTAAATCTTTCTGCATACAATATATATAGATACACAGTGCATCTATGGTAATAGATAAATTATAGGGATGCATTTCCATGTAAAAATTAGGGATTAGAGAATTTTTTGCCAAATCTTTTGTTTAACTCAAAGATCATGTGTTGGAAAGCTTCACGAAGAAGTTATTGGGTTCATGTAGTGCTCAGAAAAGATTGGGGGATAAAAGGGACAGAACAAAAATCACAATGGAAAAAAGGGAGCACAGGGTGAACGAGTGAAAAACTAAAACACAGAGGGTGAGATCCTGACCCTATTAAAAAGAAAAGGAGTACTAGTGGCACCTTAGCGACTAACCAATTTATTTGAGCATAAGCTTTCGTGAGCTACAGCTCACTTCATCGGATGCATTCAGTGGAAATGCATTCAGTGGAAAAGTTTTTCCACTGAATGCATCCAGTGAAGTGAGCTGTAGCTCACAAAAGCTTATGCTCAAATAAATTGGTTAGTCTCTAAGGTGCCACTAGTATTCCTTTTCTTTTTGCGAATACAGACTAACATGGCTGCTACTCTGAAACCTGACCCTATTAAAGTGAGAATTCTGCTACTGACTTCAGTGGAGTTGGGACTTCACCAAGTAGAGGTTAAACATCAATACACTCTGCATATCTTATATTGGTAACCTGCTAATGGGTAATCTATTGTTTGTTTGGGGTTGGGTGGGGGGAGAGGGTGTTCTGCCCCCAGGACACAACACAGATTTCCTTTTTGCTAGTAAAACATGCTTGTCTTTATTATAATTTTAATTGACACAACAAGGGTATCTGTTACTGGGGGGAAGTGTTTGCAAACTCAGTTTTGTAACCCTCCCCCCACCTGAAGAAAAAAGAAACCTCTCAAACTCTATAAGGTTGACCATCCCCTAATTAAAAAACAAACAAAAAAAACACCCTTAAAAGTTGGATGTATTACCTATGATTACATGTCTCAAGCAGTAATTTTTGAGGTTAAACAGGATTGCTGTGCATCCAAATGGTAGCTAAAGATGTAAAACAAGCTGACTTCACACTTGAAGACTTCTCCGTCAGCAGAGTCTGCCGCAGGGAGAAGTGTCTGTAAAATCTGCTTTGTTTGCAGGCAGCATTTTGTAAATCCGAATCTTTGATAATGACACAGTCGTATTGAATGGTGGCTGTGACTGAATGGTTGTTGAACTTTTAAGATATGATTCAGCACACCACTATGAGAACAGAGCACAATAAACATTAAACACCAGATGGTATTTCAAAGCTCATCAGATACACAGATTCCTTTTTCTTCTCCACAAAAGATCGGCAAGGCCTCATGTCTGAAAAAAACCCATTAAGATAAATGGAGCTGATTTGGTTTTGTCTTGCTAGGCTATTATAGGAAAGTCATCTGAATGGGTCAAATTACAAACTGGTCGGGATCAAAGGGAAACGACCGCAGTAGCGGGTCAAATTGATCCAAGCTATGTCAACTGGATCAGCGTGAAACCCTAAACTGCAGTGCAAAAACTTAGAATGAGACGTAACTGCACCAATTAACTGAAGCAATGTCTTTTCCCCACTGAAGGTAGAAGGGCTTTAACTGGACAAGCTTACCAGGAACCTTTCTATCTGCTGCCTGGGAGGGAAAGATTTGTGAAAGTGGAGTCAGAATTCCAGGTTCAACAGTGATAAACCGCTCTGCACCAAAAAACAAAAACAAAAACCCAGTACATAGTACTAGATCTTCAGTTGAGATAATCCGTGTAGCTCCATTGACTTAAATGGAGCCACACCGATTTACACCATATGAGAATCTGGCCAATAGTATTCTGCCAGACTAGAATGGGAATTACATCCAGCTGGTGATATTCAACCCTGCAGCAGCTCCAATGAAGTGAGTGGAGTTACACTGGTGACGAATTTTACCAATTGACATCAATGGATTTCTTCTGGTTATATCAATGATAAATTTGGCCCTGTGCAGTTTGTATGAATAACAGAGGTTAGATAACGTATCTACATTTCAGACTGGAGGCGTTCTCTCTCTCTCTCTCTCTCTCGTGAGAGAGAGATTACACACACACACGCTGGCAGAGGAAGGGACAAGAACAAATAATGTTATATTATGCATATTCATTCTGTCAATGTGATAATGAGATGGCAAATGTTGCCTAATCTCAGATCTCATGGCTATGAGCGCTGTATACCTACACAGAAAGAATCTGCTTTGTTTTTGCATACAGGTCTGTAGCTTGTATTAAAAATGAATAAATGTGCTTTTTATATACAGCCATTTTAGAAAATAATGGAGGTAACCCTGCGAATCTTGTATATAATATGCAGACAGACAATAATAGGACAAATGTTTTCACTTTGGAATTCACAGATTAGAAAAGATCTGTGGGGGAAAACCCCTGAAATTCAGTCAAAGGCGCCCCCCCCCCATCTCAATAACATATATATTTGACTGGAAAAAGAAACCATCAAATATCAGAGACCCCTATGACCGACCTCCCCATCCTAATACATTCCAGCAAAGCATCAAGCAAGTAAAGCCTTCCTCAGTTAACAAAGAATGTTATCTGTTTTACAGGATATATATAGATATCTATCTATAAAAAAACCTGGCAGAATATTTTTGAAAGGAGGAGCCAGTCAGGCCTCATCATAGATGTTCACATGTCTCCTGCTGACTTGCTCATATGTCAGTAACAACCAACCAACACTAGTACATCAAGCAAATGAATGAAATGTATATGTTTTCCTGACAGTCCAGTTGAGCACCCTGCTTGCAGCTGCATTGTTGCTCATTGAGTCTACAGAGACCTTTCTTAAAAAAAGCAGTTACCTAGGGACTATGTAAATTCCCTATAAATTGTCATTAGCATGTTTTCCATTCAACACATGTCCTGTAAAATGTACCATGCATCTTTCTGGCAACAACTGAGTCACTCAATTCATTAATTATTATCCTCTTGCCATTAAACTGCTGAATTCTGTCACACTGGGAGCCTTTTTAGGATTCAGGGGATGTCTGCTTTTTTATGTTTAATTTCAACAGAGGCTTCAGGCACTGGAAGTTGACTGTGGGTGCCAGTAGCCTAGTTTGATGTGAATGAACAGCTTTTAATAAGTGATGCATATTTCTTTTCAGCTGAAAACGTTTTCTTTTTCTCTGGGGTTAGATGTAGTGAAGTGCCATGGCTATTTGAAAAGATGAGGGTGTCAAAATCCCTGATGATTTCTAACACTTGGAACACATCACACAGGGGCAATTAAACTGACAAGGGAAAAAAAGGTCTCCTCCATCCAGATTTAGACCGTGTTCCTATTCATGGACAAATCAGCAAACATTAGAAATGCCTTCAATGAGTAATGAATGGGTTCTGGGTTAGTTACTGTGCTGACAGCAGGTTTTAAATTCTATTGAGTCAGGCAGGGGAGAAGGTGAATAGGGTAGAATTACAGGAAAGGATTAATGAGGGGTTTCTTGCTGAACATACTGTTGCAGTGTTCTCTCAGTCACTATACCAAGCAGTCACTGATTTTTGCCTTGAGGACTGTACTTTTATAACCTAAAATAAGCTTCCTTAAACAAATCCACATCAGGCAATGTGTCAACACTTCATTGGTTTCAATAGAATTAGTTTCCTAAATGCTCTTTTCTGAAGCAATTTTTGTACTTGAAAATGCATTACAAGGAACATTTACTACAACTACAGTACAATGATGTATAATACGACAAACAGAGTTTTAATCAGTGCAAGCTGTACCAGCGAATATATTACACATATGGTGCTCTCTCCCTCCTTTACTCTCTTTGCTCCTCCAGAGTCATAATTAAAATCCATTCACTTGTGTTTTTACAACTATTACTGTTGTTTCTAATAGGTTTTCATTATTTGTTAGCAAAAATACAGTATTTACCCGGTATGAGATATAATATTAAACATAGATTTAGGAGGATGGTTGACAGTTGTTTCTTTACTGATGTTACATTATTTTTGCCCTGTATATACGCAATAGCATGCCAAATAAGCCAAAAGATCATTTTACTAGAAACGAGATAATGTGCACACAGCTCCCACAATACACAGTATGTGAAGCCAAATGTCAGCACGGTTTGTCAGGCTTAGCTGGATCACACTTGCTATGGCTGTTAGAAGGTGCCAAGGGCTGTTGAGATATGACATCACTGACTCTGGTGCATTCCACAGCTCTGTCAGCTATAAAGATTACATTAAAACAGATCATTTAGCTTTGTGTACCTACCTTTGTTAGCCTCATTTTGGGGGGCTAATTTTTTGTAGAATTTTACAGAGTAGAATATTTACAACAATTCAATTTTTAGATTTTGCATTTTCATAGTTTGTTAGGTTTTCCTGCCTCCTCATCTCTTAGTCATTTAAAAATTCTCTGGAGAGAGGCTTCAAAAATTAACTATAGGGACCAATGCTACACTGGCCAGGATTTAACTGGGCTTTGCTGTCTTTCACTTCTATGATTTCCCAAGGTACTCTCAATTGAGGCAGATACATACATTAATGAAGTCCTGAGAGGAATGACACTGGTTCCCCACATTAGTGATTACTTCTGTGGCTCCCTCCTTCTCTAGGCTGTGGGTTTATTCAAAGGCGGGAACCTTGACACACCTTCAGTCAGTGGAGATGTAGATTCAATGGTGCTGTTTCAATAGTAACTCAAAAGTTTATTTTAGATATATGCTTCGATAATAAGCAGCACATTTTTCAGAAAGTGGAAGATTGAGAGGTGGATTTCGGTCACCCTGCATCAACAATTACCCTATGGTGAAACATGACGAAAACCAATCTTTGTTATAAGCATAATTCATAAGAAATAAGAAAAATACTAGAAAAGAAAAGTCATTTTCTTGTTCATTATTTTCACATGTGATGGACAAGTTTAAGCACATGGTTTTCATTCTTTCCCCCACAGTGTACCGGTAGCAGTACCGAGAAAGATTTTGAAACACAATACTTACCCATCGGCTATTTTTTCGTGTATGTAATATAAAGGAGAAACAGTGGAGATGGGAGGCAGGGGAGGGGGCAATCACATAGATGAGTTTCTGCAGTGAAAAACTTCTCCACATGCAAAATGGTCCCAGCGGGCAGATTTATTCCCTAAGATAATTAGACACTGCTAGGATATTCTAAGGTTTCCTTCTTATTCTTTATAGCTATCAGTGAAGTCAATAGCAAAGCTCCCTTTGGCTTTTAAGTAGATCAGGAACAGGCCTTATTTGGTATTAACAGACATTTTGCCACTCATTTACCCTCTCGGTCTTCCTAAAAAAGGTGTTAAATATTAGTTAGATCTGCTTGGAGGAAGACCTGTTAGTACAGTGTAAAAAAAAAGAAAAAGAAAAAGAAAAAGAAAAAACCCACAAAAAACTGATGGCCAGCCTCCACAAGGGATCCCAGCTGGCTGAACCAGTGGCTTCACTAATGGGAAATGTTTAGATACTGGAGACAGACTAAAGGTCCTCAAACTTGTATGATGAAGAAAGACTATCATTCACTGGGGTACTGCAGAGTTGAAAACTGAAAAATCTCATTGAGGAAGGGGCGGGAGAAGCTTGAAATAGGAAGGTGTCTGCTGGAGTGAAATCAGGTTTGAGAATCAGAGAAACCTAAATCGTAAAATCCTGGTTCTGGGGAGGTAATTTAGGGAGTTATCCAATGCCTACTGATGTTAGTCAAAGAACTCCCATTTTTATCACCTGGCTTGGGACCAGGCCTTTAACTACTACTACTACTTCTTCAGTTTCTGTGTGAAATACGGATGACAACATTTAATAATGATAATATTTACATCCCACTCTAACTGATAGAGATAGGTGAGTAATATTTGTGGAATAATTTAATCTACAGTATAACTTTCAAAATCTGTGAGGGTCTTAATGGAGTTGGGCCCATGAATCTGAGAGAAGAATTTGACTCAATATGACTAATACCTATAAAATCTCTGTATTCAGATAACTTAATTCATCAATAAAATATAAGGTTCATTAGCTTCAATAAGGATTTAAAGGCCAGATGGAGTCAGCTCAATAGAAACAGGTCTGATGGAATTCCATACATTGAAAGAATAGTTTTGCTTGAGAAATTTAGTACATTCTGCCTGTCTTTCTGAAAGAGCAATTATAAATATATATTCACAAACACACACAAATTTGTTAATGGATGTCACCATATTTAAGTGGCCTATTTATTCTGACAACACAAGTTAATACTAAGACCTCATCCTTCCACCCTTAAAAAAAAATACTGACTAATGCTGCAAGTTGTGTTAATCTTCAGACGACTCATGATTTATTCCATATCTGAGGATGGTGGCCATTTTTTCCATTATTTATCATGTTATGTAAAAGAATAGGTAATACAAAAAATCATACTGTACATCTGTAAAGTATATCATGCTGGGATGATACAAGCACATGGTATTATACAATCTTCTGTTTCCCAAAGCCTCAAGGCACATGTTGTTTAATTGAAAAGCATACCATGCATCTTGTTACACTACTTAATTTGTTATATTAAATAACACCCATGTATTTATTGTTAGTTTTCCTTATGTTTCCAAAAGTTCTCAGCTCTAAGAGTGGCTTCAAACTTTTGCATTGTTAGATCTTTGGAAGCAGAAACCTGGTACTTGTTTGGTAACACTCAAATTTTATACAGTGCTGTATATATTCATAGCACTATAGAAAAGCTATAGACAAGAAAAAAGTGCCTACTTAATGTTACTTAGAAAAAAATAAAGAGATAGTCTTAAGGTTGTTGTAATGCCTGAAAAATTAATATGAAAATCAATTTTGCTGCACAGCTAATTAAAAAAATCCTGATGTACTCATCTTCCTTTGAACAAGTCATTACAGAAGAGCATCCTTCTTTCATGCCACATATGCTAAAATTTGTTTATCCTTAATCAGACCTGATTGTAAGACTAACGTTGGTTCTCTAGTATGCAGTTTTGAGTCATGTAACTTTTGAACACTCGCTACAAAGTCAACTTGTTTACTAAATGAGGCATAAGATCATGGAGTTTTGTTGTGATTGTATTTAATCATTCGTCATCAAAGAATAAGGGATTGTAACATCAGGGAGAAAAACAACAACCCACAATTACAACTACTAAAACCTCACACTTGTTTTTGGCTATTAGCAATAGGGAAGTAATTAAAAATACAAACTAGAACTGAATGGAGAATATAAATGTTGAACTTATTTTGCTATAGAGTCTCCAGTAATAACTGCTTTTTTAATAAAATGGGGGTAATTCTTAACCTATTAAATGTGAACTGCATGAAAAATTTCAATGTTCGACTTTAATAAACAGAATAATATTCAACTTTACGATAGAATGTTCCCAGAAGTTTGCACATCATCATCATACAGGTTTGTGAGGTGACATGATTTTTGAACCACCTGTAGTAATGAATGGAAAAGCTCTGATCAACTCATGGGCACAGAGTATGCTGGCTGAAAAAAAAAATAAAATGATGAAAGTAGCAGAGCAAAATACAAGCTTAGTGGCCAAAGCTGGTGAGAGCTGCTGTGTTTGTGTGAGGATCCAACAAGAAGGGGAAGAATAATGAATTTTTGGGTTCACTGGCTGTTCCGAAATTTTTTTTAAAAAAGTTATTTTTTCAGAGAATCAAAATTCATAGTGGCAAGTCATAGTTATTTATAATGACTGCAAGTATTCATTAAGCCAGAGGAAAAAGTGAGACTGACCCTATAGTGGGGTGGCCAAAATTACTGACCCTCCGAGCTACATATGATAATCTTCAAAAGTTCGAGAGCCACAAGACATGACAACCTGACCTCATGGTTTCACACTGAAGGACTAGCAGAAGCAGGTATAGCCCCAGAACAACCAACCAGTAAAAGACCCTTATCATATTTTGTTATTGGAAGAGGGTCTAGAGAGCACAAAGAAAGATCCCCTATTGCTACTGATGTTGCTGTTAAATGCATTTTCCATGTCTTCCAGCTTTAAGATGAAAAGGAACACCCTTGCATTTCATCTCAGAATTACTTTCTGAGTCAGGGAGGCTCTCACATCTGGGAGAAACCACCACATTTGAGGGCTGCCTGTGTATGCACCAAGGAAGACTCCCTCACTCAGCCAGCTCAATTTCTGAATTTCTTTAATTACCAGCAACTTTGGAATGTTGAGGGAAAATTCATCCTTAGTTCAACTCCAACCAGGGTTGTTCACAACTTTCTCAGGTCCCAAGAAGAGGACACTGCTGTGTTAACTGCAGAATTCCTTCTGTTCATTCTTCTCTATTTGCATTTCACATGTATCTCAGGAGAAATACTGTGCTTCTTTTCAAATTTAAATAGGATTTAGGGCTTTTGAAGAGTGCTAGAATGACAGGATTGGGAATTGAAACCCCCTGTTTGCAGAACAGGTACAGTACTAGCAGCACAGTAATAGCAGTCCCTAGGGAACCCTGTCACATGACTGGGATCATGTGACTACCTACCTGTCAGAAATTTATTACAAGGACAAGATTCCCTGAACCACACCTTTGTTCCTCAACTCTCACCTTATGTGTGAGGAGGTATATCAAGTCTTACGTTTACTGAATCTTTTGCCCTTTTGCAGGGTGGGCCAATGAGGATTCCATTTAATGCTATTTGTGATGGTGTTTGTGTGTGAAATTGACACTTATAGACTAGAAGCTGAAGGGAGACCATCTTGTTATTTCAAAGGCAACAGCCACTTGCACTTTTCTTCATAGTACCAGCGCAGACCTCCTGATAGTGGAAAACTATTCACATGTGAAGTCTCTCTTTCTCTCATTGCTGTTCAGCCAAGGTCTTTACCTTTAAGTCACTCTTCTTGAACTTATGCACTGTAGTTAGAGGACATTCCAGACTGACTTCTACATTTAGCATGAAATCCTGCCTCTGCCACTTCAGGTACGGAAAGCTCAAAATCCCAAAGAAATGCCAAAGCCCTGCTGCCTAGGGTGACAGGCTACAAAGAGCTTGCACAGGAGAACTTCACAGCTGTCTGCTGGCTGTGGATAAATGCTTCATGGCTGTTCTCTGTGAGGCACTGGAGGGGGTCAGAGGGAGGTGTGGGTATTCTGGGAGAGTTTCAGGGGTGTGGTGAGTGTGTGTGGGGGGGAAAACCACAGTGAGCAATGATCACTACTCTGCTCTTGAAGCTGGGTATTAGCTTAGGGGGCTGCACAGATGCCACATGCAATACTTCTAAGCTAGTTCAGGAGTGTCCCAGCTGGTGCATAGGTACCCCATACAAAGGTGTTGATCCAGTGTTTCACCATTTTACTTGGGATATACTGACAGCAGAGACATCATAGAAGCACACAAATTGCTTACACATTTATGTTATAATGCTGGAATGTACATTTTCTTGCTCTCTGGTACTAACATCACCCAGATGTTCCTGAATGCAGCTGTCTTATCACTGGCTATTCACTCAGCCTGTTCCAGGGGGTTCCTGTAATTTAATCTGGTTTAGCACTCAAAAGTGTGACTAATTTTAGTAACAGCATCCCTAAATCTGAAAAAGCAATGACTAGTATTAGGAAACAAGAGTTCATACAGAGGTTCATACAGAGGTTTACTTGTTATATTAATTTACTTCCATAATATAAACCCTCCACAAGGATAAGGAGCCTACTAGATTCATATATCTCAGTGTGGCCAGCATGGATCCAAGTTTTGGACTGTCTATGGGCCTCAGCATCCCTTCTGTTTTCTCTCTGTATTTCATGTGTTCTGTCATGAAGAAATTAAATTCAATTTGGATTAAATCTATTCTGAGCTCAGCTTTGACTCCAGGAGATAACAAAATAGTCATTCATCCCAAAAATGTAGATGAGAACTTGGAAGGTTAATGTAGGTCAGACTTGTTAACAATGTCCAAAAAACCCGCAATAAGGCCAAAATTCTGTGCAACCCTATTGGCTTCAAAGAGTTTTGCAGAATGAAAATTAGAACAGAATTTGGCCCATGTGCAGAAAATTTTAGGACGTTAGAATTACAATAGCAATTGCATTGCATGGCAACAAAAAATTATCCACAGGGATCCACTGAGGTTACTGCAGGTTACATGGTCATTAAAAATAATTAAGCAGTGGAGTAAGGACCAGATTTAAATTAAATATACTTATAGCATCTTCCAGGTAAGACCAACAATATGGGACAACTTCCAAATTAGATTTTTTAAAGATTAATTTAATCCAGGCATTCCTCTCATTAAACAGGTTTAACATAAAGCCATGGCTACTGCCATTTAGACATACATGGAGTTAACAGCCTGGCATAAAAGAAGACTGTTCTTGAGTAATGGTCACTTTGGTGGTAATTAATGTTTACATTCTATTGGGCCTTAAAATAGAGTTGGAGAGTGTGATGTTTGAATTCTGACAAGCCTCTTAATAAACTAGAGTTTGTGTTGGTGATTTAAAAATAGTCAAACAAGACGACAACCAATCCTGTAACAGATGCATGAGTGAATATTTGGGATAGATCCATAATTATATACACCAAATTACAGAAAAACTGAAAAATTAAAAGACAATTTAATTTGTTTTAAATGGAATACATTTTCAAGAACAGTTAGGGGTCAATTCTGCAATTGCATAGCACATACCGACAAAAACAGTGTCATCAAAGCCAGTAGGAATATTTACATACTTTCTATTCAATGTGAGTAGAGCTGCAGAATAAACCTTACATTATCTTCTAGTTATACTGTTATGATTGAAGTCACCAGAGTGTACAGTTAGCAAGTTGTTTCTGTTAGCACGCAAGCATTGTGCAGTCTGAAGAAAGACTATCCTCTCAGTTTTGTGATGCAGGTTCTTTTGGGGGAACTTGTTGCAAACAAAATATTTGTCCTCACCCTTAATCTCTCTATTTTGGGACAGACTCATTTCCTGGAAACTAGGCATTAGTGTTTTGGCGGAGATTGCTGAAAGAAAAGTTTGCCTTTTTCCGGGTGACCACCTCTGTTCAAGGACTAGCATATATAATGGAAATAAAACAAGTTACATTAACTAAACACCCAGACTCTGTGTCACTGATTTCTTCTTCAGAGGGAAAACAACCTGCAAATGCTCTAAAATCTGCTACTGCTCAGTAGAAGGAAAACAATACTTTATAACTAAATTCTAATGTCATTGCCAGCTTTTTAAATATTGCACCTATGAAACTGAGGTCAAAATTTTGAGAGGTTAAATTTCTTTGTGCTGTTACTATTATTAGGCACATAGCCCTTTGCATGTACAGATGGCTATTCAGCCAGTTATTTCCATGTAAATGTAATTGCACACTAAGGTGCTGCTTTTCTACTGAGATTCCGTTACATTAAAAATTAATCCTAGGATTTGGAAGAGGAGTTTAAAAGGAATGGGAATTGACCAGAACACATGGCTCTCACTTGAACTGAGTATGAGCCTTAGTTATTCCCCTTTTTCCCAGATTCCTGAATCTATGTATTACCACTGTTCATTATATGGTATATTTTTTCTTGTGTTAGAATTCCTCCACTTGATTCTAAAATTGTTATAGTCACAAGGTACAATATTTAAATGCAATAACAACAGGTCCACCCACCTGATGAAGATTATGCTGGGCCTCAAATAAGAGCTGTGTTTCAGGAGTTGACACATTACCTGAGGGACAATTCATCTTGAGACACCAGTTATGCAAGGTGTGACTAAGCCACCTCTTCTGAAAAACAGCTGTAAGTACACGTAGGCCTATATTTTCAAAAGTAGGAGCTGAAAATTAGGAGGTTAACCCTTTACTGAGGCTCCTAAAAATGCAGAGCACCCCTCAGAAATTTCTTTGGTGAACTTCCACCATAAGAACGGCACAACACGGACACTCCCTTTTAGTGAATAAACCCTAACCCAACCCTCGCCTCATAAATAAATGAATATTAAAAAAAATAAAACCCAACTCCTCCTCATTCCAAACAGAGTTTTCACCCTAGAAAGAGAGATGTGCTAGAGACTTCATGAATCACATTTCACTATTGTTATTGGCTTTACATGGAAAGTGCACAGATACTATGGTTATGGGAAGCAGTACGAGTCCCTAAGATAGATAACAATTCCCACCGATGTACAATAAAAGAAGGCGTGTGTAGTTACTGGATGACAGATTTCTTCGATTAGACAATATGCAGTGAGGCGCAATTCATTTATTCTTCTAAGTGTTTATTTCAATGAGCTACTTTAGGTATATCATCAAGTATGTGGCCCTCTTTCAGTTCTCTAATCAAAGGCCTGGAAGTTTTATTTATTTTTCAAATATCTCAGTTAAACAGTAATTTGACTAACTGACTGGTTTGACAGAATGGGCCAAACTCAACCTCATTGTAAACCCATTGATTTAAATCGAACCAGGGATAAATTTGGACAAACAAGTAGCATATAAATAATAAAATATTAATTTAAAAGTTATGCCATCTACTCACTATTTATGCATATGCAATAACTAGTAATAGGTTGAGCTGTGGAGTGTGATCTTTTGTGAGAACTTTTAAAACAAGTAACAATGCCAACTCAGTTTTGCTTAGCTCATTTACTCTGCAGATGAATTTGTAAATTAATCATTGCTGGCAACATCAATTTAGTTGTAATTAATCATACAGGGGAGGAGCAAAGAAATTGCACTGAAGTGAGTCACATTAACAACATTATCTGATTGCTCTCGGTGTAATTTACTTGCATCTTGATGCGTGCATCCCAAGCTTCTGGCTGGTATTTTGGCATACAAGAAAGAGTGAAAATTGCAATGTACAATAATTGGTGGAAAAATTGATAGCCAAACAAGCTACAGATCTATATTTCTAACTGACCATATCTTTGTTGTATCGCTTTTGTGCTTATAAGTGTGCAGCCTTTGCAGTCCCTTAGTTCTCAAGTTGTCTAGGGAAAAATGGAATCTCTAGTGCTCCATTGTCATGCAATAAACATCATTAGGATTTATTTCCAGGCAAACCAAGGGGAATTTCACCCTTTTGAAATGGTTTTATAAGTGCATAGTCAAAGGACAGAATATGGAAAAGAAAGATTGTGAGAAAGGTTAAAAATAGCTTTAGTGAATGAAGGTGGAAAGTGCTCAACTAATAGATAAAGTTTATAGGAATACTGGGAATATATTTTTTTCCAAAACAGCCAATATAGGTTTTGATGGCAATGTTCTTATAAACGATGTGGTGGAAGTAAATTTAGTTCTATTATTTGAGTTGATTGAGGAATACCTCCATTAACTAAGTTCTTGCACAACTAGCTATGTCTTCAGGCATAGAGAAACCTAAAGAATTTAACAAAGTTATTGTACAGCTAGCTAATGAGGCTCTTCCCTCAATCAGTGCAGACTGATTAAAGTAATAGCTTTATTTTTAAGATAACAAAATTATGCCACAGATTAATTTGAGATGCATATCACTATAAAGGTAGGAAGCAATAAAAGATTATTTTGATCCAATCTTTTGAAAACAGAGGCAAAGGTCTACAAGTTGATACGCATGCACAATTTCTGCAGGTGCGCATGCAACTAAGACAACTATATAGCTAGTATGGAGCCTAGCTAGCTGTTTGCCTCCATGTTCAACCTTAATAAATTGATTTGCAAATGAATGTGTACTATGGCGTGTGCAGATTTGCGTGTGGAATGTGGATCCTCTAATTAAAAAAAGAAATGGCCTCAGTGACCATCTGGAATGAAGCAGAACTACAGACGTTATGCATTAGAGCTGTGCATACACTCCCTTGTGAATATTGTGTGTTAAAACTAGTTCTCCTGGGTTCGCAGCCCTGCTGTTCAAGAGGTCCAGGGTGGAAAAAGTATTTTTTCTTTTGATTTTTCCAACTGTAACAGTGAAGAAGAAGGCCGCTCTTGCTCTGAGGCCATTGAATGGACTCTCATCATCAAACGTGGACTCAGCCAATCAGGAGCACATCATGAGGCTACCCTCGAACCCAAACAATACAGCTGTCATCACCACAGGCTGTTGTTGACAGTCTCAGAAAAGAAGCTGTACATGGAGAGTGAGCGACATACTAATTCTGAGAGGTGGACCTTTAAGAATTGGGTTGGAATGTGTGGGTAATGTGTGGAAGCTTTCACTTCTATTTTATATGGCATTTTTCTGTGCCTGAAAGGTAATTAATTATCTCATAATTGAAGTTTAATGATAACTGAGTTCATTGCAGAGCACCTAATGAAGCTTGATCAAGGCAAACATTTTCAATGATCTTCCAAAAGGACTACTGAATTAATGTTACAGAAAGTACTAATTCAATTCTGATAACAGTTTAAGAGCTATTTTTAAAGCTTCTCCAATTTGATTGAATATGTTGTCTCAAGATTTGTCTGGCAGCTTGCTTAATCTTTGTGCATGACTTCCCCATTTGCAAAATAATACTTATCACCCTTTGACATGGACTTATAGATTGTAAACTCTTCAGGGCAGGGACTTTCTTAGCTTTGTTTGTACAGTGCCTAGCTCACTGGAGTCCCAGTCTGGGACTTCTAGATGCTGCTGTAACAAATAAAACAGTAGTAATAAGTGGCTAGAAGGTCAGTGTTTGCTACATTTCTATAGGAGTCTCTTAAAATTTCTACAAGAATACACAACCTGTGTCATTTTTTTCTGAAAGCATGAGACAGATGTTTAATGGTAGATAACCAGCTGAACATGAACTTTCAGTGCAATACTATAGCTAAGAGGGCATGAGCTCTGAATGCATGAATAGGGGGATATCAAGAAGTGGATGGTACTACCTCTGTATCTGATATTAGGGAAATCATTACTGGAACATACTGTGTCTCCTTCTGTCTACCCTTCAAAAAATTATGTTGAAAGTTTGGAAAGGGTTCAGAAAAGAGTTACATGAAGAATTTGAGGTCTGAAAAACATGCTTTATAGTAAGACTTAAGAAGCTCAATCTATTTACTTTATCCAAGAGTATGTCTACATGGGGGATTAGCACACAGCAAACTGGGCTGTAAATCTATTACACTAACTGGCTACGTGGACACTGCTACGGTGCACTAAAAGTTCCATAGTATGTTTTGACATAGTGCACGGCAAGCTGGGGGTGCAGTAACTCTCCATATAGACAAGCCCATAGGTGCCAACTCTGGGTATTCCAGGCTGGAGCACCCACAGAAAAGAATTAGTGGGTACTTAGTACCCACCAGGAGCCAGCTCACCCTCCAGCACCTCCCATCCACCAGTGGTCCCACCAATCAACTCTTCCCTCCTCCCTCCCAGTGCTTCCCACCCATCGCAATCAGCTGTTCTGCGGCATACAGGAGGTGCTGGGGGGTGTGGGAGGGAGGAGGAGCAGCGACAGCATGCACTTGGGGGAGGGGGCAGGAGTGGAACTCTGTCTTCAAGTACCTACATGTTGTAGAGATTTCTGAAAATAAATGTCTCTATTCTAGCAGAGCAAGGTAAACAACAACTGGAACAATTTACCCAAGAACATGATGGAGTCTCCATTGCTTGACGTCTTTAATTCAAGGCTGGATGTCTTTCTAAAATCTATGCTCTAGCTCATACAGAAGTTATGGGCTTGATGCAGAGATTATCGGGTGAGGTTCTATGACCTTTGTTATGTGGGACTTCAGGTTAGAGGATCATAATGGTCTCTTCTGGCCTTAAAAATCTATGACTCTATGAGTAAGGCTCACACCTGATGCATGAGAATAGAATGGAGCTGAACGTTATGGCAGTGAGGAATAAATAGACAGATTTCCTTCTGTAGTTTTATAAATTTGAATTTAGCAATAAAGAGGATCTTCAAATAGCAGATTAAGGTATCTAACCGTATTTTACATACCATACTTTGACAGCAACCATGTCTGTTAGCTCAGGGTAAAGTTTTCAAAAGCATCTGAGAAACTTAAGTGCCTAAGTCCCATTTTCCAAAGGGACTTTCAACAAAATTAGGCTCTTAAGTGTCTAAATGTCTTTTGAAAATTTTATCTTTAGTTTTTATTAGGGGAAAAAAACCCTATTTTAGATCTTTAATGTTTTGCAGCAACACAAGTTTAAGCTAAGCCTATTCACCCTTGTCTCATCTTTGGTCTGAAATCCCAGTTTGTTTTCAATTTGTGTTCCATAAGTTGCCTAGAAACTTTTAAGAGAACATGCAGACTTTAATAAACTGGCTCTGGTTAGCTTGTGGTTTGGTCTCAGAAACATGAGTGTGATTTAAGTCAAACCAACACAGATGCTGGAATAGGATGAAATCACAACAAAACTATATTTGGAATTTTATTAAAATTACAGATTGACTGGTACTAAAAATGTGAGTGGCTATGAATAGGAACAGTCCTTTGAAATCTCCTTGGTACTCATCATTATGAGAATAAATTGATTAACAGAACAAATACTTTACACAATACAGTATACTGCATGTTACAGATAGAGGTTTCATTATATGTGTAACATCTGTTATGTATTTTAACTACACAAATATTTTAAATGTATTTGTTAAAGCAGTTAGAGGTATACCCTCAAATAAATGTTTATTTTACTTTGATTTAGAACAAGTAACAACAGTCCATACACAGTTTTGTTGACTCTGCCAGTTTTTTAAATTTAAGAAAACAACATGCAATTGTCAGATCTCTCCTGCTACCAAGCAGCAGCTCAAAACCAAATATTAATAACTTCAGCTGGATAGACAATATTTTTCCCATCCTGGAAATATTTTCAAAGTTTCAAATGGTTTCCCATTTTACATTGGAACAAACTTGAAACTTTTTGATGAAAACAGTGCAAGGCCCATTCACCCCACAAGAGCCTTATTTCAGAGTAACAGCCGTGTTAGTCTGTATTCGCAAAAAGAAAAGGAGTACTTGTGGCACCTTAGAGACTAACCAATTTATTTGAGCATAAGCTTCCGTGAGCTACAGCTCACTTCATCGGATGCATACTGTGGAAAGTGTAGAAGATCTTTTTATATACACACAAAGCATGAAAAAAATACCTCCTCCCACCCCACTTTCCTGCTGGTAATAGCTTATCTAAAGTGATCCCTCTCCTTACAATGTGTATGATAATCAAGTTGGGCCATTTCCAGCACAAATCCAGGGTTTAACAAGAACGTCTGAGGGGTCGGGTAGGAAAAAACAAGGGGAAATAGCCACTCCCAGTCTCTATTCAAGCTTAAGTCATTATGCAAGGTAACCTAAGTTAATTGTATCCAATTTGCAAATGAATTCCAATTCAACAGTTTCTCGCTGGAGTCGGGATTTGAAGTTTTTTTGTTGTAATGTAGCAACTTTCATGTCTGTAATCGCGTGACCAGAGAGATTGAAGTGTTCTCCGACTGGTTTATGAATGTTATAATTCTTGACATCTCATTTGTGTCCATTTATTCTTTTATGTAGAGACTGTCCAGTTTGACCAATGTACATGGCAGAGGGGCATTGCTGGCACATGATGGCATATATCACATTGGTGGATGTGCAGGTGAACGAGCCTCTGATAATGTGGCTGATGTTAGTAGGCCCTGTGATGGTGTCCCCTGAATAGATATGTGGGCACAGTTGGCAATGGGCTTTGGTGCAAGGATAGGTTCCTGGGTTAGTGGTTCTGTTGTGTGGTATGTGGTTGCTGGTGAGTATTTGCTTCAGGTTGGGGGGCTGTCTGTAGGCAAGGACTGGCCTGTCTCCCAAGATTTGTGAGAGTGTTGGGTCATCCTTCAGGATAGGTTGTAGATCCTTAATAATGCGTTGGAGGGGTTTTAGTTGGGGGCTGAAGGTGACGGCTAGTGGCGTTGTTATTTTCTTTGTTAGGCCTGTCCTGTAGTAGGTGACTTCTGGGAACTCTTCTAGCTCTATCAATCTGTTTCTTCACTTCCGCAGGTGGGTATTGTAGTTGTAAGAATGCTTGATAGAGATCTTGTAGATGTTTGTCTCTGTCTGAGGGGTTGGAGCAAATGCGGTTGTATTGCAGAGCTTGGCTGTAGACGATGGATCGTGTGGTGTGGTCAGGGTGAAAGCTGGAGGCATGTAGGTAGGAATAGCGGTCAGTAGGTTTCCGGTATAGGGTGGTGTTTATGTGACAATCGTTTATTAGCACTGTAGTGTCCAGGAAGTGGATCTCTTGTGTGGACTGGACCAGGCTGAGGTTGATGGTGGGATGGAAATTCCTGACTTAGAACAACGCTTCCTCAGCTCTCGTCCCCTAATGCCCCTACTCTACTTGCGCTATATTGATGACATCTTCATCATCTGGACCCATGGAAAAGAAGCCCTTGAGAAATTCCACCATGATTTCAACAATTTCCATCCCACCATCGCCAAGCTCTGCGATACAACCGCATTTGCTCCAACCCCTCAGACAGAGACAAACACCTACAAGATCTCCATCAAGCATTCTTACAACTACAATACCCACCTGCGGAAGTGACGAAACAGATTGACAGAGCCAGAAGAGTTCCCAGAAGTCACCTACTACAGGACGGGCCTACGAAAATAACAGAACGCTGTTATAACAGAAGGATGACCCAACACTCCCCCCAACGTTCTTGTTAAACCCTGGATTTTGTGCTGGAAATGGCTCACCTTGATTATCATACACATTGTAAGGAGAGTGGTCACTTTAGATAAGCTATTACCAGCAGGAGAGTGGGTTTGTGTGTGTGTGGGGGGGGGTGAGAAAACCTGGATTTGTGCTGGAAATGGCCCAACTTGATTATCATACACATTGTAAGGAGAGTGATCATTTTAGATAAGCTATTACCAGCAGGAGAGTGGGGTGGGAGGAGGTATTTTTTCATGCTGTGTGTGTATATAAAAAGATCTTCTACACTTTCCACAGTATGCATCCGATGAAGTGAGCTGTAGCTCACGGAAGCTTATGCTCAAATAAATTGGTTAGTCTCTAAGGTGCCACAAGTACTCCTTTTCTTTTTACAAGAGCCTTAGTGTTAGAGCAGGGATTTGAACTTGGGTCTTTCACATCCTGGGTGACTGTCCTGTTTGATTCTAAACAGGGACTTGCAGGTAGGGTTGCCAATTTCAGTTGGACATATTCCTGGAGGTTTCATCATATGACAATCTTTAATTAAAGATTGGGCTTTAATTCCTGGAGACTCCAGGATAATCTTAGAGGGTTGATAACCCTATTAGCAGGTGGTTCTCCCACGTGAGTGCCCTAATCACCAATCAGCTTTTCTAGGGTTAGTTTCTTAATATCTTCTACTGGAGAAGTAGTTAAATATATATTAGAACAAGGACTTGAACCGGAGTCTCTCAGAACTCAGGCATCTGAATCACTGGACTATTGACTATTCTGGGGCCTCTCTCTCTAATTTTGACCAGAAATTCAATCTTGGACCAGAGAACTCGTTCCTGACAAAATTTTTGTCAAAACAGCATTCCTCTCCTACCCCAAAAACAAACAAAACCTGTTTAGTCAAAAATTTCCTGAAGAGCTACTCTAGTAATGCCATTTTCCAACACCTCAATGCTCCTACTTTTCCACAAAAAACAAGAGAACCAAAGAGGCCTTACAGGGAGATCAGTACAGACGCAATACATCTGTTTTCCAGAACATACATTATGCTCAGATGGGCAAGTGTATGTCTGCATTACTGTGTTTTTAGTTCACTCCCAGATTGTCTCCAAATTGTAATATATCCAGGAACAATAACAAACTTTTCCAGGATTGTGATATCAGGCCCAAAATAAAATGCAAACATAGATCCCTCAGGTGGCATTGGAAGGATTAAGATGGTTTTTCATAAAGTATTTACCAATTTCCTTGAAACTGTTTGTGCAGTAAATGTAAGAATAAAGGCTTTACTGAAAGGCAAGAGCTGAGAATTTTCCTCTATAATCCCAGTTTAGCCAATACCTGTCCTACAGGTACAAACAGTAATTTTTATTTTACTTTTCACATGCTTGTGAAGAAAAGGAATTCAGATACTGTAAGTCTGACATCCTCAAGACCAGATGGAATTAGATAGATTGCAGAATTAAAGTTAAAATAATATCACAGGGAGAAAAAAAGATAACAGATAATCCCTACTGAATTACAGAAGTCTATTATTGCTGACATTCTTTTTCCTCATTTGCAGATTTGTACACTTTTTAAAGCAAAAACACACACCACACTTGCATGCACTCCACTTGTGTATTATATGCAAGGTGAAACACTTTACTGTATGCAAGGGGGAAAAAAAGTGTGCCACAAAAAACGAACTTTCCATGGATCTATTTTAAATTTGATTTAATGCATATCTTAAAAAGCAGCTATTGGTTACACTAACTACCCTCTCCTGATCACTGTAGGTTTCTTATTTAGAAATAATCAACACCAAAAAAGAGTAGGCAATCTGTCACTGCTGCAAAAGGGGCTTCTATCTTGCAAACACTCACACGTGTGCTTAAACCTAACTCCCATGAATAGTTCCATTTAATTCAACAGGATTATATAAGTAAAGCAAAGCATCAGTTAGTGTTTGAGGCCTAAAAATAAAGGGCCAAATTCTGATTTCCCTGCTTCCACTGAGTACTACCTTGCTTTCAGACTAATCCTATTGAAATCAGTGGGAGTAGTCCCAGAATAAGGTACTACTCAACAGCCAGAGATATCAGAATCTGGATTTCTAGGATTTCATCTCTGTGATTTCCAGGTGTTCTATCAAATGCTTAAGCCTTCCAAAGGGTAAAAGGAGACTCTGCTCACAATAAATTGTCAAGTTACATCATGGAAACCATTTTCAGCTGAAATGCCATTCATACACTCTGTACATATGCATCCACATAATTTGACAGTGTTCCTATCAAATGTGAACACAATTAAGAAGAGGAAACAATAATGCAGTGGGGCATAAATCTTTTTGGTTAGGCAAATAATTCTAATGATAAGCAAGTTGATGCTAACATAACACAATATAACTGCCTGCTGCTTAATGTAGAAGATTGCACAATTCTCCTTCTTTCTTAAATATAATAAATTCATTTTCATTCTGAAAGATATCAGGTAAGTGCAGGCAATTATGTGCACTTAATTTGGAATATCTGGGCCTGTTTAACCTGTCTACTGAATAGTTCTTTCCCAGTATCTAAGTTATCTGCAGGTACAGGGAATGTTCCCTTCTTAATATTCCCCACACCCCTTACCACACTTAAAATGTAATACTTCCAGAAGTCAAGTTGCAACAATTCAGCAGCTGTTGTAATATATCATCATCTCATCTTCATGGCTGTATTGTTAGAAACTATATGGAAGATGATGGTAACCACTGATGGAATGTTACATTTAAGCTACCTTGTCTACAACTGGGATTCTCAATATCACCACGTTCTGTAGTGGGGTAGGAGAACTTCAGTGGGTTCAGTTTTATTTGTAAGGTCCCAAAGTTCAGACCAAACATATGGATCTAGTCTAGAAAGACACTTAGAGACTGTACATGAACAGGCTCTCAGGAGATCCTGAGTACACAAAATCCCTCCTGTAACTAAAAATCACAGAGAAGTGTTAAAACACATGAGTAAAAGGAATCAGACAATCACCATTCCCTGCCTGGCCCCCGCCAAATCTCAAGTTTCAGTTCAAGTTTGGTTCAAGACTCATGCTGCTTATTATTTTATCCATCTTAGGTATGGCATTTCCCCAAGCCAGTTTGAGCCAGATGTGGCAAGATATGTTAGATATCTAAAAAGTATGTCTAACCTTTGAACACATACCACCCCAACTACTAGAAAAACAAGTCTCTAAGCCAAAGAAAAATCATTATGTAAATTGAAAACAAATTCCTTTGTAAAGAATTTTTATTGCAATTGTACAAAAAGCAGAATTTCCTCACTATTCCACTTCCATCAGTGTATACCTATGGATATCTACAAAGAGTATGTATTTCATAAAAGGAAATTAAAAATATTCTGCACAGATGTCTGGACAATATTGAACTGAAGTAGGATTTCAAGTGAAAAATGATGCTTGGGGATTTATGAAAATGCTGAGATAGGAAATATACTGCCACTGCTGCTGAAAAGTGGTCAAAGCCATCCCATTAAGCTTCATGATAAAATTAAAATAGAACACTGTCAATTAATGAGTCATACTATCACTGTTCAAGCATCCATTTGGGGTAAATCACAGGATTATAGTTAAAATAGTACTGGCTAAACCAAAGATAATGCTTTTGAATTTTGGATGTTGCTTAATAAACCTCTCAGTGGAATGGACCTATCCTCTATTTTGTGTTTTTTGTGTTCAGTACAAGATCACATCGCTGATGGCATGGTGCACCTTACTGATAAGAAGGAAGCTAATCGGAAGCCACAATCACTTTTTATAATTAGAAGCCAAAAGTTCTGAAGGTTTCTTAGCCCTGGTCTACACTGGGGGGGGGGGGGGGGTGAGGGGGGAAGAGAATCAATCTAAGTTACGCAACTTCAGCTATGTGAATAACATTGCTGAAGTCGACGTACTTAGATCGACTTACCATGGTGTCTTCACCGCAGTGAGTCGACTGCTGCCGCTCCCCTCCGTTGACTCCGCCTGTGCTTCTCGCGGAGCTGGAGTACAGGAGTCAATGGGAGAGCGCTCGGGGGTCGATTTGTCGCGTCTAGACTAGACGCGATAAATCGATCGCCGCTGGTTCGATCGCTGCCCGCCAATCCGGCGGGTAGTGTAGACATACCCCCAGTGGTGCTGTCAAGGTTCCTTCCCCACTCTGAACTCTAGGGTACAGCTGTGGGGACCTGCATAAAAACCCCCTAAGCTTATTTTTACCAGCTTAGGTTAAAACTTCCCCAAGGTACAAACTATTTTCCTTTTTCCCTTGGACTTTATTGCTGCCACCACCAAGCGTCTAACAGATATATAACCGGGAAAGAGCCCACTTGGAAACCAAAAATTTTTCCCCAAATTTTCCCCCCAGATCCTCCCAAAACCCTACACCCCCTTTCCTGGGGAATGCTTGATAAAAATCCTCACCAATTTGCAAAGGTGAACACAGACCCAAACCCTTGGATCTTAAGAACAATGAAAAAGCAATCAGGTTCTTAAAAGAAGAATTTTAATTGAAGAAAAAAGTAAAAGAATCACCTCTGTAAAATCAGGATGGTAAATATCTTACAGGGTAATCAGATTCAAAACATAGAGAATCCCTCTAGGCAAAACCTTAAGTTACAAAAAGACACAAAAACAGGAATCTACATTCCATTCAGCCCAACTTATTTTCTCAACCATTTAAACAAAACAGAATCTAACACATATCTAGCTGGATTACTTACTAAGTTCTAAGACTCCATTCCTGTTCTGTTCCCGGCAAAAGCATCACACAGACAGAAAGAACCTTTGTTTCTCCCCCCCTCCAGCTTTGAAAGTATCTTGTCTCCTCATTGGTCATTTTGGTCAGGTGCCAGCGAGGTTATCCTAGCTTCTTAACCCTTTACAGGTGAAAGGGTTTTTCCTCTGGCCAGGAGGGATTTTAAAGGTGTTTACCCTTCCCTTTATATTTATGACAGGTGCATATAGGGAAGACACTGGGATCATGTGTTAAAAATACATAGAATAGTTCTAATTAGAAATAAATGAAAATCCAGGGTAGGAATAATATCCCAAAAGTTAATTGTTTGATGTATGAAACAATTATTCAGATGGAAATCTACAATGCTAAACTTCTGCAGAAACATACAGCAAACTTTGCACAGGATCAGTGCAAAGGAGCTGTGTTGTGGCAGAATCTAGCGCACAAACTGGAAAAATTCAACCCTGGCCTACATAGACAAAACTTAGGGTGACCAGATGTTCCGATTTTATAGGGACAGTCCCAATATTTGGGGCTTTGTCTTATATAGGTGCCTATTACCCCCCACACCTCTGTCCTGATTTTTCGCACTTAGTGTCTGGTCACCTTAACGAAACTCCATGTTATTTCCCTCTTTGTATGATTACTTCCCAATTTTCTACAAAAGCATGCATCAGTTTTGACTAGAACTAGATTAAATATTTTGGATGAATAGTTTATTCCCTGAAAATTACAGTTTCTGTCGACCCAAAACTACTCACAAATTTGATTCAAATTCACCAAATAGTTTTGGCCATAAAGTTCCACCCCCCCCACCCCCCACCCCCTGAGTACTTAGTCACCATTCACAAACTATCTGGAGGAGGTACAGCCCACTTTTACACCCTATGGTCTCAGTTTGATGTGAAGAAAGGATTTGAACTTGGTTCTCTCACACTACAGACATGTGCTCTGATCCTAGGTTATGGGCCTCTCTCCTGTTTAATTTCTTCCACTATGTATAAAATACTTCAGCAGTCATGTGGATGAAGAGTGAGAATGATTCTATAGCACAGTGGCTAGGGAACTCATCTGGGAGGTATAAGACTCAAATTAGTGTCCCTACTCCAATGACTTACTATTCAATTCCCCCCGGCCTGATGTAAAGAAGGGATTTGAACTCATATTGCAGAAAACCAAAACAAAATATGTCAACTTCTTTGATTCATCTAAATTTTTCACAATTTTTGGATTCAGTTTACCCGAATCAGCCTTCCCCCCCCCCCCTTAAATTTTTTTTTTTGCCAGTAAACCAAAATCAATTATTTTCCCACCTCTAGTTGTAACATCCCTCAACTACTAATGCAGTGAAGGAGTTTCAAGAATTCCACTACAACACTTTTGATCAAGGAGTCAGGGCTCTGAAGATGTCAATCTTGCACAGATTCTGTTGCGGAGCATTGACTATATCCAACTGTACAAAAACAGGGATCAGGTAGAGGAACAAAGCTTTTAATAATTAGATACTCCCAGAAGTTTGGACTTTGCTCTCCAGGGCAGCAATATGGAGGTCTGCTGGTACAAGAACTCTAGGCTCGATCCTGCTTCCATTATTGTTAAATGGCAAAACTCCTGCTGATTTCATTGCAAGTAGGACCTGTCCAGTGAGAACAGTTATGGGATCTTGTAGAATTTTGCAGTGTCCAATTAACGTATGATGGCTGAGGTGGAGTTCACACAACATTGCCTAGCCTCAGAGTAGATGTTTTGGGAACAGGCAGTGACACCCAGGGGCACCTCACTCTCAACCATTCATTGCCAGTGACTCACAGAAGCTCCAGTATAAACATAGCAGAGCTCCTGAAAAAGGTCAGACCAGGATCAATATGATTAAGATTGGTGTTTCTGTTTTTATTAAGATTGCACTTTCAGGTCTGGACATTTTATCTTTCCCTACAAGAAAGCTTTCTATTAGACTAACTGTCAGACAGATTGGGTGGCAGTTTCTTTTGATTTAATGTTTCCTATACTATATATTTCCAACCTTGTAAATACTGATAATAAATGCTATAAATTTTGACTGGATCATATTTAACAGTACATACAGTCAGTGTGTCTCCTTGAGGTACATTACACAAAGAAAAGCTGTATGGCATGGACAGAGTTATTCTGAGCCCATTAACGGGGAATACAGAAGAATGCATTAAACCACCTCAGAGCTTAGTGAAATCATTGCCTCAGTCCAAGACAAGCAAGTCAGACTGTACTATAGGCATAAAGACATGGGTGCCCCCACAGAACTTCTGGCTGTGCCCAAGGGGCAAATGCTGAATGGGTATGGTATTGATCTGTTATAACAAGAAATGAGAATTACAATAAAAAAATATATTGAGCCTTTTTGGAAACATGACAATCCACTCAAGCTTTCCTTTCATGATTTATGATGTCACCAGAACTCCTTGATGTATTTATTCCTTGTAACACACCATGTTCCAGTATGTATATATACAGTGTATATTTTCCCTCAAGGTATCACAAACAGCTACAGAAAATAAAAGAAAGCTTTTATGTCACTGCTTTGCTAATGTCCTGGGAGCTATTCAATCCACCCACATTCTATCAAGATGCCATTATGAAAAGAAGCAGCTTTTTGTAACACAAGACAATATAATTTTGAGACTGTTCAAGCAGTGTTTGTGATCATTATAAAAACATCTACTGAAGTATCCAGAATGATCACATAATTCATCTTTTTGATCTAATTCCACACTGAATTAACCGTTGAGAAACAGTGTTATCAATATTTGCTGCATTGTAAGTGGTGAATTACAAACAAGTTGAGATAATTAAGAAGCAATTCAGCAATTCAAGACTTCACCCAACATAAGAATTAAGCCCTTAAGGCTCAAAAAGGGTTTTGGACCCATCTTTTTCCCACTGGTTTTTCGTTTTGTGCATTCTGCACTTTCTGGTTTTGCTCCAGATCAGAAATGTAACGCTAAAATACTCCAAAATAACCAGTCCAGTTTTGCAGATCCAAGAGGTTCAGATAAACCCACAAACTTCAATGCATATCCAAAACCAAGCACGGCTTACAGATAACAATGCTTAATACATACCATTCATAGGTTGCTATATCAGCTTTTTCAGTTTGAGGGCTGTTTCAGATTCAGTAGTATAGTACATTTCCGGATCTGATTTGGAACTCTTGAGCTATGCTTTTAATAATATCCATGCTTGGTTATTATAATTCTTTTCTTTGTTAGACCTATTGGCAGTTTATTTACAGACTTCAGTTCCAGATGCTGCTGCAAGGCTCCTTGGTAAGGACAGTGTAGCCCGATATGTTATTTCTTTTAATTATTTCTTGCTATTATTGTAGCATTTTACACGTTCTTTAAATTTATGTTCACAACATTTTAAACTACTTCATGGGCTGGGATTTTCTCAGATTTCAGATTTAATTTAATGTTTTCCACTGTTCATTTTCATGATTCTTGGGGCAGGAATTAGCTGTTCGACTGTTCCATCTGAAATCTTTTGGAGCTATGGCATTTGCTTATTACATCTTAGACAACAGGTATTCTGAGTCACTAATGCTTTTAAAAGTAGACTGGCAGCCTGTATTTTCATGCTTCCACAGCCTCTGCTTTTCCCATTTTACTTGTATGTTGTAAAGCATTGATAGCTTTTTTCCTATACTATGAATGGTGTTTGTGTAATTTTGGCTCCATACCATTGCACATATTTGAATTACAATGTGTTTCAGATTACTGGAATATTTTTGTGCACACTTCTCTTTTGCTCTCTCAACGGCAAGGCTATCATTACATCTTGTGTGCATTTAAATTATGTATTCATTAAACTATGTTTAGCAGGTTAGTCTTGGAGAGCCAAGGACCCACGTCTGCGTCTGTGTCTTCTATGTTTGTTTCAAAGTAACAGCCGTGTTAGTCTGTATTCGCAAAAAGAAAAGGAGTACTTGTGGCACCTTAGAGACTAACCAATTTATTTGAGCATAAGCTTTCGTGAGCTACAGCTCACTTCATCCGATGCATACTGTGGAAAATACAGAAGATGTTTTTATATACACAAATCATGAAAAAAATAGGTGTTTATCACTACAAAAGGTTTTCCCTCCCCCCACCCCACTCTCCTGCTGGTAATAGCTTATGTAAAGTGATCCCTCTCCTTATAATGTGTATGATAATCAAGGTGGGCCATTTCCAGCACAAATCCGGGGGGGGGGGGGAGGGGATGTTAGGAAAACAAGGGGAAATAGGCTTGAATAGAGACTGGGAGTGGATGTGTCATTATGCAAGGTAACCTAAGTTAATTGTATCCAATTTGCAAATGAATTCCAATTCAGCAGTCTCTCGCTGGAGTCTGGATTTGAAGTTTTTCTGTTGTAATATCACAACTTTCATGTCTGTGATTGCGTGACCAGAGAGATTGAAGTGTTCTCCGACTGGTTTATGAATGTTATAATTCTTGACATCTGATTTGTGTCCATTTATTCTTTTACGTAGAGACTGTCCAGTTTGACCAATGTACATGGCAGCGGGGCATTGCTGGCACCTATCCTTGCAACAAAGCCCGTTGCCAACTGTGCCCACATATCTATTCAGGGGACACCATCTCAGGGCCTAATCACATCAGCCACACTATCAGAGGCTCGTTCACCTGCACATCTACCAATGTGATATATGCCATCATGTGCCAGCAATGCCCCCCCGTTCCTCAGACATTCTTGTTAAACCCTGGATTTGTGCTGGAAATGGCCCACCTTGATTATCATACACATTGTAAGGAGAGGGATCACTTTAGATAAGCTATTACCAGCAGGAGAGTGGGGTGGGGGGAGAGAAAACCTTTTGCAGTGATAAACCCATTTTTTCATGATTTGTGTGTATAAAAACGTCTTCTGTATTTTCCACAGTATGCATCCGATGAAGTGAGCTGTAGCTCACGAAAGCTTATGCTCAAATAAATTGGTTAGTCTCTACGGTGCCACAAGTACTCCTTTTCTTTCTATGTTTGTACGAAGCACGTGGTGCCTCCATCACGTGATATTTAAAATGGTGCCCAGGAAACTGGGGATAGCAGCTGAAAGTGGAAAATTCAGGAGACTGGACAAGAAAGCTACATGGGACCTCTAAAGTGTGGAGCTAGAGGCAGTTATGTATTGATCCTTTCTGGAGTTTTGACCCTCACAACCCCCTAAAGTGAGACATACACAATTTCTGCACCAGCTCTGAAATGCCTCTACTGTACTTAGTTGCCTCTACTGTACATTGCTGAATATTTTATGAATATTTACATGCAAAAATGATAAAAGGAAATGAGAATAGAACATAGCACTTTGGTCTGTAGTTTATAAATTAAATACATTTTTGTTTTAGTTTTGTTAGAATTACTATAAGCTTTTTTGGTTTAATTCCCAAATTCAGAAAATCAAGATTAGGCATATAGTATATATGATCATTCAGCCAATGTGACGTGGTATTTTTCTGCATGATTGTAAGACTAGTAATATCAGGTTTAGCTTTCCAATGGCCTGATCCCATTAAGTGGAGTGCCCTCAGCTCAGCCAGCAGTTACCTGCTCAAAAAATTGGTCTCTAAGTATCTTAAAACTCTTATCAATAAAGTTAAAACGCTAACAGGGGAGAAATCCTGTCCCAATGCAACTGGCATGCAAACACAGACAAAAGAACTCACTGGGTTGCACTACCTTGTACTTTCTATAGTCACTTACAGAGAGCAAAGTGAGTAGAAACCACTTCCAGATCTCATGGTAGCATTTTACATCCAGTTTGCGCATGTGTAATAACAGCATAGGCAATAGAGGATCAGGCACACGGGGTTCACAATGACCCCACCACCCATCACATTGCTTACAAGACTAAGCCAACAACAAATCATCACTGACATGATGAACTATCAATGTTACTTCCTTTCATTGCTCCAATACAGCCCCATAACCATCCAAAATAGGCATGCATATCATTAAAAATCTTGGTAAATGGGTGAGAATGGACAACAATGTAGTTTCTACTCACTGTCTTTCTCTCCTTAATGTATTAGTGGTGAATGACTGCCTAAATCTTCCAAGCTTCATCCTTTGGAAACTACATTTGGGGCCTGATCCTGCTGTGGGAATCCATTTAGGTGAACGCCTGTGTAGAGCCCCACTTTCCATGGGTTCAGGGATTCACCCATACAGATCTGAATGCAGACTGAGGCCTTATTTCCTGCCACTCTATGAAGTTCTAACTTCTAGAGGATTTCTATCAGAGCTAATATCACTGGGCAGGACTAAGGTCTAAGTTTCTCCAGACATCTGAAACCATAGAAAATGCATCTACTTTACTTATACAGTAATAAGACTTGGCTCTTGTATAGCATTTTTCATCAGAAGATCTCAATGAACTTTATTTGTTATTTCTAGCCTATCTCACTAACATCTCTGTTGGTTCATTCTATTTGTAATTTGTCAGCAAAAGTGTCTGCAGCACCACATAAGTATGGAGTCTAAACTTTAATCCTCATGTTTTAGGAAGGCAGCAACAGAGTAAGATAAACATTTGGAGCCTGAAGAGATCATTACGATCATCTAGTCTGACCTCTTATTTAATACAGGGCATAGAATTTTGCCCAGTAATTTCTGCATCAAGCTCATAACTTCTGTTTGAACTATAGCATTTTTTTGGAGAAATATGTGGTCTTGAATTAAATACTTTCAGTGATTGAAAATCCACTACATCACTAGGTAAGTCATTTCAAATGGTTAATTACCTTTACTGTTAAAAGATGCGACTTATTTCCAGTCTAAATTTGTCTAGCTTAATCTTCCAACCATTGACTATCGTTATGTCTTTTTCTAGATAAAGGAGTTGACTACTACCAGAAATCTCTTCCCCATGAAAATACAGGTAGATCATGATCAAGTCATAATACAGGTATGGAATAAATTCCATGTATGTAATTATTCTATAAATGGAATCATATTTTCAGAAGTTGAGAGATATGCAAACCCCAGCATGAGCAAATATAAATGAGTAGAGCCTAAGATTGAGTGGCCATGGATTAACGTATGAATGTACATTATCAACATAATTAGAGTATGAATTTCACTCTTAAGTTTAGTTGGTTGACTAGCAAGTTTTATTGCCCATGTTGGGAACATAGGTATGCAAAATTGGGCATGCACAATTTAGAATTACAGTAATTTTAGAAGTGCAATGAAAGTAGTTACTGATACTGAGAGTAACTTGAAATTAGTGCAGGCACACGCTTCTTCTAGATAAACACACACACACACACACACACACCTGGATCATACTGAACCCATTTCCTGGAGTTTGCGCCTATTCCTTTAAAACCCTGATTGACAACGTTTGTTTAGCAAAACCATAAGCTAGTATGTATTCTTTATTGAGTAGTTATTCGTATAATTGATCTCTGTCTATGGAAATGTTCGGCAGCTTTAAACACATCCTTGCTCAGGGACTACATTGTGCTTGCATCACTAACTCTAGTGGGAAGAAGGAATGATAAATAGATAATTCCTGCCATTCACTCCCTCTCCCCCAAATTTAAGCTGTTTTGTCTGACAGTTGTTTACCAATCATTTCAGAATACTTGCCCAATTTATAGTCTCCCCTATCCAGAAGGGGATTAGCTTTACATGGCAGTCTTGCATTCCCACAGCTGAGAAACTCTAGGAACCTGTGGGGTTCAGCCAATGGAAGTTGTGCTATGCTTGTTTCAGCAGAACATCACTTTTTTGTATATGGCACATTAGGTCCTCAGTGGAAGTCAAAAGGTAGGCATTTAATGACAAACTATTTCTTAGTCAATGGAGCTGTGCTGTTAAACTCATCGGTTCTGCTAGAAACGTAAGATTGTGTTGCAAATGTAACATTTAATTTGTAGAGCATCTAAATGAGAGGCATAAAATCTGCCTATCCTTTGTAGAATTTTATATATAAAATTCAAATTCCTTTGATATGCTTAATCTTTTTATAGTGATAGCTTGTTCTTTGAATGTGCTAAAAAGGAGCCAGAATGAGTCAGGAGAAATGCACTGCTAGCATATCAATGATGTGACAGCTGCTACCCTGAAATCTTGACTACATAATACATCAGTTTCCAACACGTCACCTGTAATTCAGTCAGAGGCATAGCTTTTAGTTTACCTTGTTATTGTTTTTTTTTCCCCCTGTGTGCTGCAGTTTGGTTCACATCTGCTAGCTGTATTCTCATCATCATGACTGATTGACTATATTAATGGATGGTTTAGACCTTGTCATTATCTCGGTTTAACCCATTTTCCTACCCCCCGAGGTATCCGAAGAAGAAGCTTCATATAATATGGATGTTATTTCCTTTCAGTCTATGCCCACGCCCTTACACAGTTATATCTTTCACAGCACTGTATTTATGTCATCATAATCATCTCTCTCTAACTTTATTTCTAAGAATGAACAAAACCATTTTGAATGAAATGAAAAAACTTACACAAACTTTCACTCAGAATTTGAACATTATTTGATAATTAATACTGTTAGGGAAATCTACAGGGCTTTTAAAATTCATTTTTATTTGTATCTATATTTCCAGAAAGCAGCAGCAAATGTGCCAGAATAGAGAGAGAGGCTGTTTTGACCCAATTGGAAGAAAGAAGTACTGGAACTTTAATTAACATGCCTCTTCCATGTGTCTTCTAGCCAGTTTGGCAGATTCATGAAAGCATGGATAAGATCTGGATAAGCAATCAAATTTTTGGATGCTTATTCAAACTGAAAACAAAGCTCTAAACCTTTTGAGATTTAACCAATGCTAATTATTTCATATGTTGTTTTGTAATCTCTTAGTCTCTTATGTAAACAGAAGGCCTCTACTATTATCCAGCCCTCTTTAAACTTTCTTTTTATAAAGTTTAATTTGGTCTGTTGACTGACTTTTGATTATTTCCATATTGTTCACAATTGATTCAATGTCCCTAAAGACTTTTTTCCATTTTGTGCATCAATTTATCTTTGTTTCTTTTCTCTCTTGCTACTAGTATATAAAAACAGGCAACATTTTCAATTGCATTTAAATCTTGCAAGATACAATAGAATTCTCAGAACTGATTGTTTGCATTTTCTGATACTTAGCTCAGCACTATAGCTGCACATTCTGTTTGGGGAATCTGTGTTGAATGGAAAAAAAAAATCTATAAATTTTAAGAGGTAGGCAAAATTATTCTGGTGAAATCAGTGAAGACTAGAGATTGTGAAGAAGCAGTGGTTTTCTTTTTCTCCATAAAACTCAAATGTCTTCTTAGGGGAAATTGTAATGTACATCACTGTAGAAATGAAGTCCACAGTTACAGGCTTCTGCCCTACTTGATCTGGATTTGATTCTTTCCCTTGAGATCCGCAGAAGGAGCTGGATTCCTAATAGGGATGCTTTGAGAAAACTATGCTTTGAGCTGTATGAATGCTAGCTTTTTCAGGGAATCTCCCACAATTATTCAACCACCACTGTTACATCTCCCTGGTGGCAGAAATGGTAAGAGCACCAGTGTGGACAGGAGGACCCTATTACTTTCCTTCTCTCCTCCAAGCCCCTTCCCTGTGCCTTTTTCCTTTGTGTTTAGTAAACTATGATACCACTCCCTCCTCCCTCCCTCCCTCCCTAAAGAGACGGATTTGTTTTAACACTGGCATTTTAATGCTGTAGGAGTGTTAGCTCTATGCTCACACTTATTTTATGCAGAAGTAGGGTCACTGGTACCATATCAAGGTATAAGTGATAGTAAATTTTCGAATAAAAGGAGAAGACTGCATAATAAATCAGCAAATAAATGGGAAGGTGGGTAGGAAATGCGATCAGTTCAGAGGGACGTTTTGGTTTTTTTGAGAGACTATATCCTACATTGATGAAGGCAATACAAATACATAGTTCCACAGTGTTCACACAACTTCGGCATACAAAAAGTTCTCGGAACACAAGATGGAAATTCAGCGTTTGTTTCCATGTAAAGCAAAGCAAATATGATTATTAGAATTTTCCCAAATAAACAGTTCTGGTATTTTATATTTTGCCTTCAGAATCTGTTGCTATGTATTTGTATGTGTTCACTGAAGAAGGATCTACGTCCAGGTTAGACAGTGGATTCTTTGCCAATTCCAAAGCAAGGAATACATACTCCTATATTTTAAACAAAACCCTTACTCTTTGAAAGATGATGATACCGCTATTTCAGTAAAAAAAAATTTCACTAGGCCCAAGGTGTATGTCTTTTGCCTTGAGTACTAGGCCCAACTTCTGGAAAGAAAAGGATTTATTTTTCTCTATTTGTGATTGTCTTCAGCTCCCTGGCCTTTGAAAGGATTCAGTCTTTATCCCTTAAGTATAACAGTCAAGCAATAGCTATTCTGGAAGGGTCTGGCATTTGCCTCTGTCTTTGATTGTAAACCTGCAAGCACATTCCAAAACTTGTGTGTTATCCAGTATTTTTAACTGAGGGGTTTCTGAGAGACAAGGTAGGTGAGATAATATATGTTACTGGAGCAACGTCTATTGGTGGAAGGTACAAGCTTTTGAGCTACACAGAGCTTTTTTCCAGGTCTGGGAAGGAAGCAGAGTGTCTGAACTAAATACAAGTTGAGCAAATAGTTAAGGAGAAGGAGTAACACGTGCTAGAAACTAAAAACTATGGACTTAACAGGGACACTGTTTTGTGGCTCATTACAACAATCTGTAATATGCCACGTGTTAACCCTTTCAGTTTAACATAGTACCGCAATTTGTATTTAGCTCAGACACTCTGCCTTCTTCCTCAGATCTGAAGAGCTCTGTGTAGCCTTATAAAGAAGCACTCCATTTCTTTAAATTTTAAGTGTATGTCCTTATTAATGTAACCCAGTACTACAACTGTGCGAGCATTTCCATCATGTCAAGAAATATTCCTCTGATCACCATGCTGCCAAATCCCAAGGCATTTTTTTCCTGTTTAAGATTTTGCCAGTCCGCACCATGCTAACATGAGATCCTTATTTTGCAAGAGTTTCACCAGAGTTTGCTCATGTTTCACTCAGTTTTGTAGTTCAGGGGGACCTAAAACTCCAAGCAAAACTCTGAAGTGGCTTGTAGATCACAACCCCCCGTCATATGGAAGCTACTGGAGAGGTTATTTGTAACCCCCCCTGAATTTTGTTCAGTTTTACCAACCACTGCTCTAGTCATGCAATTTTGGAAATTACAATACAGTATAGCAGCTCTCTCAGAGCTGTTACTGTCTAATGGTTTAATATGAGCTTGAAGTATTTTTTAAAAGACTGGGAATTTTCAAAAAGTTAATTTTTTTACCTCTAATCTTTCAGAGGGTCTCGTGTCAGTAACATTGATTAGCAAGCTGAAAGAGTCTTTTAAACATACTCTGATATACTTGCAAAATGGTGACACACTGTGCTTCAGTGTATCTGAGGAGGACTGAGTCCTGGAATAAGTCTGCTTGTTTAAAATTTGTGTGTGATTTTCATTGAGATAAGTTACCCTAAGTGCACAGTAGCTAATTTCCTAAATCAAATAATGTGGTTATTCCCCATAATGCCTAAAGAGATTAGTTCAGTCCACATTAGAAACTAACAGGCTAATCACTTCAATTTTGAAAAACAAAAAACCCAACCAAATTTCCTTTGAGTTACAGGACTATAAAATGCACCTGAAATCATAGTTTTAACTTGTGTATATATAACTTTAAAATGGACACATTTGTATTTATGTACATAATTTATTAAATTTCTTGCTGGCTCACACCTCATATGCTCAGTGCGTATAATTTTATAGCTCATTTATAAACCCCTATAAAAAGGTGTGAGACGGAAATATTGACAGCTGAGTTAGTTGGTACAATTATAACATTCTTCGAAGTAAAAGTTAAAATGGGAAAATCATGGTTGTTCCAGATTTTACCAGTTTACAAGGTTAACAAAAATATGGACCAGGACAAAACTGTGCACAATTGAAAAATATGAACTGGCCAAGAAAAAGATCAGAAGATTATATAACAAGGACCAAAAAAATCTATCCTTAGTTTTGGGTGCAAAGCTTCCAGTGGCTTCTGTGGTAGTTAATCCAATGGTAGAAATCTGCAAGAACTGAAACTGGTTCTTGTGTTTCATCCTACAGAATAATGTGATGTGCCACCCTGTGTTAGGGGGTTAAATGCTGTCATCAATGCACAGCCTAGGTAAATGGGCTTCATGTGGATGACTTATGGGAGAATGGGGGAGTATATGCTCACAGTCACAATCACACAGCCCTCAGACTTTAGCAGTGGCTTCAGACCTTCCAGCCCAGAAGTGGTTTTAGGATAGTAGATGTGTGCAACCAACATTAGTATAGTGTCACTGTGGGTTGCTCCACTTCTCCCTTATATTCCAATCTCTATGCCACGTATCTCCCTATATTTTCCATTTATGGGTAAGACGTCAAATTTCTGTGAATAATGGGAGGTTTATTATGCATCTGAGAACTGCCCATTTGGGGTGAAATCCTGGCTACAACAAAATCAATGGGAGATTTGCCAGTAACTTCAATGAGGCCAGATTTTCACCTTTGGTTAAGAACATAAGAATGTCTATCCTGGGACAGACCAATGGTCCTTCTACCCCAGTATCCTGTCTTCCAACAGTGACAAATGCCAAGTGCTTCAGAGAGAATGAACAGAACGGGCAATTGAGTGATCCATCCCGTTGTCCACTCCCAGCTTCTGTCAGTCAAAGGCTAGGGACACCCAGAGCATGGGGCTGCATCCCTGACCATCTTGACTAATAGCCATTGATGGACGTACCCTTCATGAACTTATCTAATTCTTTTCTGAACCCTGCTACAGTTTTGGCCTTCACAACATCCCCTGGCAATGATGTCCAGAGGTTGACTGTGTGTTGCATGAAGTAGTACCTCCTTTTGTTTTAAACCTGCTGCCTATTAATACCAGTGGGTGACCCCCCTGATTCTTGTGTTATAAGAAGAAAACGGTACTTCCTTATTCACTTTCTCCATACCATTCCCAATTTTACAGACATCTATCATATCTCCCCTTAGTCATCTCTTTTCCAAGTTGAAAAATCCCAGTCTTTTTAATCTCTGCTCATATGGGAGCTGTTCCATACCCATAATCATTTTTCTTGGCCTTCTCTTTTCCCATTCCAATTTGTCTTTTTTGAGATGGGGCACACAGCATTTAAGGTGTGGGGGTACCACAGATTTATTTAGTTGCATTATGATATTTACTATCTATTATCTATCCTTTTATTCATGGTTCCCAACACTGTTAGCCCTTCTGACGGTCGCTGCACATTGAGCGGATGTTTTCAGAGAACTATCCACAATGACTCCAAGATTTCTTGAAGGGTAACAGCTGATTTAGACCCCATCATTTTCTAAGGATAGTTGGGAATGTGTTTTCAAATGTGCATTGCTTTGCATTTATCAATATTGAATTTCCTCTGCCATTTTATTGCCTACACACCCAATTTGGTGAGATCCCTTTGTAATTCTTCATAGTCTGCTTTGAACATAACTATCTGGAGTAATTTTGTATTGTCTGCAAATTTTGCAAGCTCACCATTTACCTGCTTTTCCAGATCATTTATGAATATGTTGAACAGCACTGGTCCCAGTACAGATATCTGGGGGACATCATTATTTATCTCTTTCCATTCTGAAAACTGAACATTTGTTCCTACCTGTTGTTTCCTAATTTTTAACCAGTTACAGATCCATGAGAGGACTTTCCCTTTTATCCCATGACTGCTTACTTTGCTTAAGAGCCTTTGGTGAGGGACCTTGTCAACAGCCTTCTGAAAGTCCAAGTACACTATAGCCTCTGTATCCCTTTGTCCACATTTGTTAACCCCCTCAAAGAATTCCAATAGATTGGCAAGGCATGATTTCCCTTTTCAAAACCGGGTTGACTTTTCCCCAACAAATCGTGTCAATCTGTGGGTCTGTTCTGTTCTTTTCAACAGTTTCAAACAATTTGCTTGATACTGAAGGTAGACTTATCAGCCGATGGGTGGTGGGTGGAGCCCCCCTTTGGGGAGGCTAGCCCCTGGCTCTTCCCCCTCTACTCAATCCTCCCTGTGTCCAGAGCCCCAAGATCCCCTGTCCTCCCCCCACGGCCAGAGCCATGAGCCCCCCTCCCACTCAAAGGAGCCACAAGCACCCCCCTCAGCCAGAGGAGCCCTAACTGGCCAAAGGCCCAAGCACCCTCACTCTCCACCTTCCCAGAGGTGCCCCGAGCCTCCCTGCCCCGTCCGGAGGAGCCCTGGGCCAGCTGCAGTCATGCCTCCCTTCCCAAAACCTCAAGCTTCTCCTGAGAAAGGCATCTCACTCTTCTCCCAAAGAAGCTTTTAATATGCCCCAGGCAGGTTCTGGGGCAGCCGAAGAGGCGGTATTTGCTACTCAGCTTCCTGGGTTAATTAGTAATCTGTCTGGAGTCCATGGAGACTACTGATTAATCTGGGAAGCTGAATAGCACATACTACCTCCTCAGCCACCCCGGAACCCACATGGGCTATAATAACGCAAACACTTTCCCCTCCAAACGCTGCAACCAAGGGTCTGGGGGCCATGGCAGCACCAGGGGAGGCTGAGCCTCTCCAGGCCTATTATACCCACCGCCCATGTATCAGCCTGTAATTGTAATGAATGCCTCTAGAGCCTTTAAAAAAAATTGGTGTCACATTAGCTATCCTCCAGTCATCTGGTACAGAAGCAGATTTAAATAATAGGTTACATACCACAGTTAGTAATTCTGCAATTTCACATTTGAGTTCTTTCAGAACTCTTGGGTGAATACCATCTGGTCTTGGTGTTTCTCTGTAATGGCCTTATCATCCTTGAGTGCTCCTTTAGCATCTTGAGACTTCCTGATTTTGATGTATTTAAACATTATTTTTGCTCTTACTTTTTGAGTCTTCGTCTAGCTATTCTTCAAATTTGTTTTTTGGCCCTCCTAAATATATTTTTACCTTTCATTTGCCAAGGTTTATGCTCCTTTCTATTTTCCTTGGTAGGATTTAACTTCCGCCTTTTAAGGGATGCATTTTTGCCTCTAACGATTTTTTACTTTATTTAATCTTGGTGGCACTTTTTTTGGTCCTCTTACTGTTTTTTAATTTGCGGTATACATTTAATTTGGGCCTCTATTATGGTGTTTTTAAAATCATTTCCATGCAGCTTGCAAGCATTTCACTTGCAAGGTAACAGGACCTTTTAATTTCTGTTTAGCTGGCTTCCTCATTTTTGTGTAGTTCTGCTTTGTGAAGTTAAATTCATTAAGTGGAGGACTTCCTTGGTATTTCCCCACCACCACCACCAGAAAGTTAAATTTAATTATATTTTGGTTGCTTTTCCCAAATAGTTTAGCTATATTCACCTCTGGGACCAGATATTGTGCTCTACTTAGGACTAAATCAACAACTACCTCCCCTTGTGGGTTCCAGGACTAGCTGCTCCAAGAAGCAGTCACTTATGGTTCCTAATGATCTACATGGCAACATTACTTCCTGATTAAAAAGTCTTATCTACATGCAGATTTGCACTGGTTCAACAAAATATCCAACTTTAAACTGGGTTAGTGAACTAAAACAGTGCAAAATGAAAGCAGTGATTTAAACGGTTCTATTATAGAACTTACAGCAAAAAACCCAAAACAACTAGAAGTGCAGTAATATGTGCGGTATATCTGGGTATATTAGAAATCTAAATCTGAAATGTAATCCAGGATTTGGTGGTAAAGAGCATTATAGATTAATACTTGAGGCCCGGTCTACACAAGGAAATTAAGTTGGTATAACTACATCATTCAGTGGTGTGAAAAATCCACACTTCCGAGCAATGCAGTTAAACCTACCTAACCCCCGGTATAGACAATGCTAGGTCAATTGAAGAATTATCCCATCAACCTAGCTAACTTCTCCTGGGGACGTGGATTTCCTATGCCTATGCAAGAACTCTTCCTGTCGGTGTAGGTAGCATCTTCACTGATGCTGCTGCAGCATTTTAAGTGTAGGTAAGCGCCAGAGTCATGAAACCTATCCTTTGTTCCATATAATGCCCTGACAGCAGAATCTTACACTGGCTGAAGTGTGGTAAAGCAGTTTGCTAGATAATTCAACAAGCAAAACCATTTGTCTTGTCTGGAGGAAATAAAAGCTTTTGTGAATCAAACAGACATGAACAAGCCTGCAGTCAGGAAATGTTTACCAAATAAACAAATAAAACCTTCAATAATCTGATCATTGTAATTTTTAAACAGCCTGAAATCAGAGACCACACAAAAGGATTCAAAAGAAGTTAAGCAGTTCAAAGACTGAGATGCCAGAGATGACCTAGTAAACCTTTCACATCTTTAACTTCTCTGATGTACTGTAACTGCTTGAAAAATTCTTAAGTGAGAACAAATATGAAGGAGTAGCTGTGGAAACAGAGCTGCCAGAGAATGAAGTGTTTTAAACAGCTATCCATCACCCCAAAAATTGGTAATGTCCTTAGTCAAAATGCTCCTCTACAACATTTTATGGAGCTTCTTTAGCTTTATTCAGTATGCATGCTCAGCTTTTGCTAGACTGTTGAAAGGAGCTAGGAACTGTGCTGTATAAAGTTAAAAAGGAGCTGTCAAAAATTATTGAAGAGCAAATACCTGAAATATGGAAAGAAGCAAGGGATCATTGTAAAAGTACCAAACAACTTCATTTTTTAAACTAATTTCTTGCCTGTGGTTGCAGATGCTTGGCTGGCAACTTTTTAAAAGTCCTCTGTTTAGCCACAGAACAGATGATGCACAGAGAGCAGCAATGCAATGATTCCCCCTGCAATCCCCTGCCAATGTAGTTTACCCTAGACCTAACGTAGTAGACCGAGGTAAATGAGAGTCATAGGGATTACTGCTAAGATTTTTGATTCTACGGGCAAGAGCGTAGTTTAGCATCAATGCCAATTCAGTTCTTGGACTCTCCTTTGAGACTGCCAACAAGAGTACCAAATGGGTTGATGGTTTCAGTGATGTTGATACCTATCAGAATTGGACAGCTCATTTCATATAAGCTACAGAACAGCTGTCATATGGAGATTACTTTTGATCACCAGGCGTTGTGGACAGACTGCAACACCTGCCAAATTATAACACAGGTCTGACCTAGAAGAGAATCCAAGAACGGTTAAACTACAAAAAAGTATAGCAGATGGGTTTTTAATTCAAATTAATTCTTGTCCGGAGGAGCTCTTCAACCACCCTTCAATAACTCATTGAACATGACTTGGCGTACACCAAAAGCTGATTGTATTTGATTTCAATGCCAGGTGTCAGAATAATAAAAAATACAGAGATACAAACCAAAAGTAATACAATGCATAGAGGATATTATGAAGACACACCCTGGCAGCCATTTTGTGCAAATCAATTTCTTCTATATTTAAAAAGGAAGCATATATACCCACAAATTTCCCCTTCTTCCATGCTCCATAGAGTAGCCTCAGAAATGGAGGCAGTGTTTCAAAATTAGGTCCCCAATATTTTTTAAAAATAATAATAATCAAGAAATGCCCCTTTCTTCCATATTCCATGCCTTATCTTTGCTTCTTTTTGATCTCTTGTGTGTTGGTGGAAGGGCATATTGGACTCTGCAGGGTCTTGGGGTGAGGGACTCAATCGAAAAGCACAATGTATATAAAAGTTATCATCCTGAATCTGACTATAAAAAAAGCTTGAAATTATCTATCTTTAAATCTAACTACTACAATACATGGTCCTTAATACTGGGACACAATGTCCTAATAGGGCACTGCCATCTATGATTTCTGTGACCCAGGTATTACATACGATTGCGCTGACATAAAATGCACACAAATTAGAACGGGAGAAAGAATGGTTTGTAATTTGTTGTTGTACCCAGAGAGTAGACAACGAAAAATACAACGAAAGGTAAGTAGTTAAGAGGAATGAAGTGGAAAGCGTAAAAAAAGGCAAACATTAACCAATCTTGACTTTGCAGACGACTCTGCATTGTTCTCCACTCGCATCCTTCACTACATTTAAAAAATGACAAATCAGCATGGAAACACTAATTAGATGCATCAGCTTCAATAAATGCCATCAAATCCAAGCTGATGCTATCCGGAGAGAGGAAGAAAGCAGGTAAGGTAATATCCGTAGGACACAGGACAACCGAAGGAAGCTGAAAAAATTCATTTACCTGAGCTGCCAAATCACAGCAGATGGCTAGATCTACAGGGAGATAAACATTAAGGACTGGAAAGCAAGCAATTCATCCTGCCAGCTTTCAAAGATCCAGTGCAGCTGAAAAAATCAGGCTAAGAACTGTATTGAAACTGTGCAGCAGCAGTGTTTGACAACAATAAAACAAGTCTGTAGGGCAGGTAAAATAGAGTGAACATGCTGAGCAAAGGGAGTTGGATGCTTTCAACAGTCAGAAGCCTATGAAGCATTCTTGAAGTCAGATGACAGGAAGTTCCCAGGCAGGGGGGGAAGAAAAAAAAAGTGAGTTATGTGGCAAAGAATCAAGCACTGTGCTGAAATGTTAAGCAACACCTGGCAGGCAATCCAAAAGCCACATGGAAGAATTGGGTCATTTTACATTTCAAGACATCAGGCAATTATAGTGCAATTTCCACAACTCTCATTTTTATAATCCCTTTAATATAAATCTAATGCACATTTTCTCACTAAGACACAAAGAAAAGCTGTTTAATATTGCAAATTTTGGCTCCATATAACATCTTTATAGCTGACTGAGTGCCCTTTAAGCTCAACTGTTTGGCTGCTAGGGATGTCTATTGGCTTCCTACTACAGCATTCTTTTGGCTGGCAAAGTGGGAACATCGTAAGTGAAGGGTCAAAATTCGTTGAGCTCACCATATGGATGCCATTCTGTGTCAAGAACTGGAGTACTATATCAGAGCTGTCCTTTTAAAAACAATCTGACAAGTCTGAAATGCTGCCTTGGAAAACTTTAGGAGTAAAAATGATTGTGTGTCTCGTTGAAAATTAGGGATACTGCTGAACTTTTCATAACATTTAGACCATGTCTTTGCTGTTATTAATTTCTATTGCAGTAGCATCTAGCAGCCTCAGTCATGGATCAGGACCCCACTCTACTAAGCACAGTACAAACAGACCAAAAAGATTGTGGGGGAAAAAAAACAACAGTATTTTTACTATGTGTTAGCTAATACAAAGGGAGAGTCAGTAGTCTGCTAATGCATGTTAAAACTATGACTGCCTTGTCCACACAGGTGTTAGCTATTATGGGTTAGTTAACACATGGTAAAAAATACACCTTTTTTTTCCTAATGTGGCTTGTCCATAATGCATTGGTGGGGTGGTAGTTACAGAATTCAGCAATACAGAATTCAGAATTAGCTCAGCTCGTATGTTCCTCCTAACCATATTTTCCACCACACTTTCTAAGCAGAATTTAGAACTGTTTTAGGTAATTTAATTCCATTACATCAATAAATAAAATGCAGCTTTAATAGCTGGGTCTCTAAACTGGGAAAAATCATTTTCAAAAGAATGGTTAGGAGTGGGATTTTTTTTTTCTAAAAAGCCCCATGTGACCTAAACAAGCTTTCATTGGGACTTATCTGCTTTCAAAAGTAAATAATTTCTCCTAATCTAAAACCACAATCCAAGGTCTAAGAGAGAGGGTGGGAGCTCTGGGTCACATTCTTCACTGTCATTGGTTGAGAGACCTTAGACAAGGCATTTCACAGCTCTAGGGCGCAGTTTATCTGTTTATAAAACAAATAAATCACTTCCTACGCACAGAGGTGAGGAGACCCTTCCTTGTTTAACATTTGCAAAGTGTTTTGAGAACTTTGAATGAAACATTGAAACATGCAAAGTATAACAACACCTACCCATAAAAACGGAAGAATTGCCATACTAGGACAGAACAGTGATCAGTCTAGTCTGGTATCCTGTTTACAGGATCAGTACTGGTTATATTTGGTAATGCTGCAGTATTTGTAATAAGATCCCATCATGACAATTCAGTTTTTGCCCAAGACCTTGGTATCTGGGAATGAACATTTCCTTATTTATTTTAACTACACCCCAACGTGTGCCAAAGGAGACTCACCTGGTTCTTAGGTATACTCCATTTTCCTGCATTAAGACAGACCTTTATCCCTGTCCTTCTATCAGCATTGTGCTGAACTACCAGGACTTGTTCCAAGTGCAACCCCAGGGCTCTAATGTTCAAATTGGCTCCTGTGAATTTCCTTTGTGATTAATGTGAGCCTACCTGTGCAGAGACTGAAGGGTGGGTTGCAGGTAGTTGCAATACACATGGGATGCTGTGGCAAGACTTCTTGCTGGAGTCAGCACTAGATATTTATTGGAGAGGCCTTTCCAGAGTAGTAGTTGGCCAACCTCTCCTATTCACAGGCCCTTCTGCTCAATCCTATGCTCTCCCTGTCTGACAACAGAGTCATATGGGCTTTGACATCACTGCCTGAGCAAAGAGAATTTGGCAGGCGTGACTATATTTTGTGTAGGGAAGGGAGATCCTTACTAGCCCTCACTGCATTGCAACAGAATGGTTGGAAATCTAACGCTGCTCTGAAAGTGCACAGCACACACTCAGTGTAAAATTAAGAGAAATATTAAACATTTATTTAATACTCCTTGAAATTTATTATAAAAACAAATTTTTCCAAGCAGACAGAAATGAACACTAGCTCTTGCCAATATAGAAATAAAGAAACTTTGGCTGAAATCCCAGGGATAACATTAGAAATGTTTGCTTCCTAAATGATCTCTCTCCACCTTAAGCTGTGTTTGCATAAAAAACCCCAAAACCAACAATTTTCAGAGTCCCACCCACTGTCATGGAGACCTAATCATAACAGCTCCAACAGGATAAAATGAAGGAGTGAAGTCATCTGATTTCCCATCTTCCCCATTCTCCCAGCAAGTGATTTGTCCTGTGTGCTGAGAGATTTTAGCACAAGAGTCTATGGTTCCACTCCATGGGAGGTTAACCCAGAGGAAGAGGAAAGGGTGTTATATGCCTATTTAATGAAACCCATCCAGAAACTATTGTACTAAAATATCTCAGAATACAGGCCATGTCCTACATAGATTACCTAATATATCCTTTGGAAATTCCTGGGTGACTCTCCGCAAAAATCCAAAGTAACCACATTGCTATTTCTAATACCACATCCGGATTATTTTAAGTATCTCTATTGCTTCATTTCTTTCCTTCCCGTGTTCTTTGTTGTGGTTGGATAACCTGATGTGAACTTAAAAATGTGTTCATTGATAAGGAGGACTGAAATGAAGAAGTAATAAAAGATCAAGCTGTGGTGATTCAATCATTTTGGAAAATAAAACAGATGGAGGGGAATAAGGAAGATTTAGGTGTTAGGAAGTTACCAAGACTTATATTTGTAAAGGTATTTAGGCTCCTAAAAATCATATTTGCTCCTAGATCCCTGGCTTCTCTCAATTAGGCATCCTGGGCCATTGACAACCCCAGTAGATACTTGGGCACTTTTGGAAATCCTGCTAAGTACCTACCTGCATCTTTAGGAACTATCTTTAAAAACCTTGTCCCAACTGTCACATATGCACAAAATGGTGGAATTCAAGTGGTTCTGCTGGAGAAGGATTTTGATTTTTGAATATTATCCATTAAATGTAGCTATCCATTGCCATTGGAGCAAACTATGTACAAACAAAGAATCCAACTGAATATAGCCTCCCTCAAATACAGTCTCAGGTATGTGTCAATGCACATGTTCTCAATTCACTTAGGCTCATGTGAGATTATTTTATTGTGAGATTGAATGGAAACAGCATGCAACTGTAAATGTGGGGCAGCCTTATCACTGCCTCTGTCCACCCCTGATTCTCCTCCTCTTCCTTTTTTCACTCTCTCCTGTGCAGGTCCTCAACCTCTGCTTTAGATTACATTAAAGCTCCAGCTCTGTAAATGGCCCAAGGGAGGGACATGCTCACATTTCATTCTTCCCAAGACTTAGAATTACAAATTAATCTACAGGAAACAATTGCTTGAGCAATTTAAAACTGGTGTGGGCAACAGTCCACACATTTTCCATTACTGGGGGAGGGGAGGAACAGAGAAAAAAAGGGAGTGAGAAAGAGAATAGTGTGCTGCTTTGTATTATTTTATGCAGCACTGTAGTGATAGCATTCAGTTTAGCTTCTTAGCAAGGTTAAGCATGGTAATTGAAAATGTTCATAGCATTAGAGTGCTAAGGTAGCTACACTGTACATCCACATTCAGTTCCAATATGAGGAAATTATCAGCTATTTAAGAGCCTTTTGACTGCAGTTCTTTAATCCATAACATAATGCAAATACATGTAGTTTTTTCTTTTTAATAAAAAAGTATGGTGAGGAAAGAGAATTTTGTACCAAGCAATTCCTACAAAATGCATTCTCATGGAGCAATGCTGTTTACTATTCTAAAATTACAAATGCATCTGCAAATAATTTTTTTTTTATCTGACACCTGTTGAAAATATTTGGCTCAGAAGTCTAACAAAAGATATATCAAACCAAAGATAGAGTTACACTGGAAGGAAAACATTTTCTGTCAGCACAGCCTAAGCAGAAATAGATTTGATGTTTCACACACCACAGCATTGTGTGGGTGTATTTACTTTGCATTGTGTGGGCAGCATAATTTGAAGTAGTGAGAAAACTAACAATTTGATGCTAAAGAAGATTTTGTACCTAAAGCTGAGTTTAGAAAACCCATCCAGTAAAGCTGTCATAAGGAAACAGTATTAACATACTTCTGTATACTTAGTAGTTGCTATTCAGCTGATCCAAAATTAAAAGGAAACAATGGTCAAGCTGTTCAAAAATGGGTTCCCTGAAGTTATGCTGTCAAATACAAGAGGAGCTTTTGAAAGGCTCAAAGGTCACTTAGGAACACAATCCCCACTGAAAAGCCTATGGACACTGGTGCCTAATTCCAATTCTGCGTTTGAAAAACAGCTCTTAAATAAGTGGCTGGGTTTTCAAAACTGCTGAGCACCCAGGAGCTCGCTGAGGTATTATGGGAGTTGCTGGGTGCTCTGCTCTTTTCAAAATTGAGCCTCTTATTTAGATGTGCAATGATGGATTTTGGGGCATAAATTTAGAAACATCTCAACCATTGCACATCATCTTGCCAATATTCTTAATTAATTAATTTATTAATTATTATTAATTAACCTTAGAGTCGTTAGTTATCTCAGCTTCTAACATTTGAAGCAAACGCTTGAGTAAGTGGACAACAAATGGTACCAAAGCCAGAACAGCAAATCAGACATTCATATATGAGTAAAAGTTACTCAGGATGAGAAAGGGCTGAAAAATCAGGCCCCCAAAATAGCTTGGTTTGGTTTCTTGAGTAAATTTTTATCCTTCAGAAGTATTCTTTCATTATTTGATTAAAGATACTCTCCTATTCAGTCCTCCCACTTTCAGTCATAGTAAACCAAGAGGCTTCTACAACAAACCTAATGTGCTAGCACTTGTGCTGTATTTTTTTATTTGGAAAAATTGACCTTTTGTTTGGATGGACAGTTTTCCTCTTTATATTTGATGCATTCACTGGGGAATGCAATCAGGAGATTCCTATTGATTGTTCTGAAGCAATTTAGTTCTGGTCATGGTTGTACTGGATTTGCAATTATACTGAGGAGAGGTATTATTGACTGTGCCTAGTAATTACCACACTGACATCAGATTCTGCAATAGAGGAAACTAACCTACAGCTCCCTGAGCAGGTTGCTGTAATGAGATGCCTTTGTTTTTCTAACCAAAGCAAAGTTAGCAATCTATATTCTAAGAGGCACACAGAATGAATTTTAACACTGTATTCCTTTAGAAAAAAGAGTTGCAGGGGCTTAAATACAGAGGCCACTTAACCTTGATTATAAAGAGTCTGAGGAGCTAACTACTTTAAGTAGAGGTGTGCTTATGCAAAAGCATGCTGAAGCATACAAATGCCAAGAAAAAAAGATTGGATCCTACTTTAGTTTAAGATTTTAAAACTGTTGGACTTAGCTGAGCTCCTTTGTATCCCAAATTAGCCATAATATGTTAAATTAATATATTATGACTGATCAGAAGTTATTTATTTTGAAGTAACAACGAAAGGCTTATCCTAGGCTCTAGGCACTCTTGCCATTAGTTAAAAGTTAAGAACAGCAGCATGTTTTCCATATCCTCATACATACAACCCGCAGCAACAAAACAAACACAAATCAAATAAACCTTTCCCCCCCTCTCAATTTCAGAAAGGAAGCCCTCCCCAAAAGTCTGCTCCAAAAATACACTATGAAATCAAATTCAATAAACATTTGCTGTTATAAACAATGCACCTTCCTCGTTTACATATTATTGTTTACAGAGGCAGTTCTTCCTACTCTATTTCTAACTCCTGCAGGATTGTCTCAAAAGATAAATAAAATAAAATAAATCAATGACTATGCTTCCGTTAGTAGTAGCTTTAAAGTGAATAAACTACAACACAGTATTTTTAAAAGTCTTTATATCTCTGTTGGGCATTCTTCGCCTGTAGCATAAAGGAGCAGCATACATAGGGCACTCATCTATAACCAAAACAAGATGTGCAGCTTATCTACTTTTAATTGGGCTACTACTACCTATGTGCACAGGCAGAAATAGGAGGAGAACCTTGATGTGTGCAATGACCTGCAATAAAGTGAGAGTGAAATGTGCACAATTTAAGTTAACAGCTGGATTTCAGGACAATCCGCGGAAACAAACAAACAATGCTAGCGTGATAGAGACCTTGACTGCACCAAGCATCTGGACTCCTAAGACAGAGTAACCAGATGTCCCGTTTTTAAAGGAACAGTCCCATTTTTGGGGACTTTTTCTTATATAGGCGCCTATTACCCCTCACCCCCTGTCCCATATTTTCACAGTTGCTATCTGGTTACCCTGTCCTTAGAGCCGGTCAAGACAATGCACTACCACCTGGCCTCACAGAGTCATGCTGTAAGCATGGATACTGTGGTGTCCATGCTTCATACTATCCTAGCACCTCATAACGGGGAATCGGGATCTAAAGCCTTGCTTTTTGATGCAAAGTTATTCTACTGGCTCACTCTGGGATCAAGTTCAAAGGCCCTGCATAAAGATGTAGAGACATTTATGCTGTTAGCAGCCAGAACAGGTGAATCCTGTTGGCTCCAGCTCAGGATATAGAACGGTTTCTGAATGCCTCCTTGAGGCACAGGAAACTAGTGACAGGGACAAAGGGGGCAACCCAAGAAATAGGCAAGCTTTGGCAGGCAATCTTGTTATTTAAGTTAACAAAGAAAACCACAGGAAGGGAGTAAGCCTGGATCCTATCCAGTGTGTGCATGTGCTGTATTAGGAGCAGGGTGGGAATGTCATTTTCTGAATGTGTATTCTGTGTGTGAGGCTTACAGTTCAGTGCTATTTCCTGGGGCCATCTCCTCTGTTCTTTTGTTCTGGCCACTTCTTTGGAGCTGTCTGTGACCTAAGCTCTACTGATCTGCTCTTGTGCACTCACTGCATTGTGAAGGGTGGCACGACAGTATTGTTAATATGGTGTACATTCCCATCATTTCCTGCACAGTGGTGCAACTTACACATTTTGTTCCTTTCCCTAAAGGATGCAGTGATCAGGGTCCCAGCTTCTCACATTGCACAGTTTGACTACAGGCACATACATAAAGAGATACACAAACTATATGAAAAGAAAATGAAGGTTTGACAGTTGAGCATGGAAAAGTCAGGAAATACCAAAATTAGGGTCACTTGTGCAACCTTAAACATGCAGGCAGGAAAAAGTTAACTCACTAGCTATATGGTCACACAAGTGGGCACACTAAGGAAAAGCTAATAATTCTATAAGGTCTCTAGATAAAATATTCAAGAGTCCACAAATGACTTAAGAACCCCAGTCCTGTTTTCAGAAATAACTTAGCTATTACCAGCAGGAGAGTGGGGTGGGAGGAGGTATTGTTTCATGGTGTCTGTGTATATAATGTCTTCTGCAATTTCCACAGTATGCATCCGATGAAGTGAGCTGTAGCTCACGAAAGCTCATGCTCAAATAAATTGGTTAGTCTCTAAGGTGCCACAAGTCCTCCTTTTCTTTAGGCACTTAGAAGCCTAAGGCCTTGTCTACACTACGAGGGTAAGTCGACATAAGTTACATAACTCCAGCTATGTGAATAATGTAGCTGGAGTTGATACAGCTTAGGTTGACTTACCGCAGTGTCTACACCGCGCTGCATCGACAGGAGATGCTCTCCCATCAACTTCCCTTACTCCTCTCATTTTGGTGGAGTACTGGAGTTGACAGGAGAACAATCTGTGGTCAATTTAGCAGGTCTTCACTAGACCCGCTAAATTGATCGCCGGTGTATCTATCACTGCAGCATTGATCCCCAATAGGTATAGACATGCCCTTAGCCTCATTGGAAATCAGTGGAACTCAGGCTTCCAAGTGTCTACATCATCTTGGAAAATGGGACTTAGGCTCATAGTAGAGCTGGTCAGGAACTGATACTTTTGGAGAAAAAAGTATTTTGTTGAAATCAGTGTTATCAGGAAGGTTTCTCAGGTCCAGGATGAAATGTCTGTGGGGACGAGGAGGGGACAGAGAAAGAGAGACAATAACTCAGTGATTTGGACATTCACCTGGAGACCCAAATTCAACTCCCTGTTCTGACTGATTCAGAGCAAAAAAGACTTGAAATCAAATGAAAGTTAGGCTTCTAACCTGCCTAGGCACTTTTGAAAATCCCACTAGGCACCTAAGTGCCTTTGAAAATTTGGCTTTTAGGTGCTTTTTAAAATATTATCCTTTGTGAATAAAATATTTATCTTTTGAGGTAGGCCATTTACAAGGTTTCAGCAGTAGTATGAGAAGATGAACAAACATGGCTGCTTCTTGCCATAAACAACTCATACTATATCTCTCCTATACCTTTCTACAACATTAATTACATTGTATACTTCTATGTATGCTCAGAGTCCCTGAAATTTACTCATATTACCTTCAGAGTTTAACATAACTGAAGTTAATTTTACTATTGTGAAATATATAGAGTTTGCACAAAGAATGATATTCCAAGGCTCATAACTTAGCCAAATCAAACCCTACTTTTTTTGGCATAAACAAGAGCAGGTCTAATACTTGAAATCTATTTGTCTGCCAAATTTTGACTTGTTAGCCCTCAGTCCTTTTGGCTCTGGAATTGCTAAAAAATAAGTTTAAAAAAAAATCATGAGGATATTATTTTCCCCTCATTACCCTCTGCCTGGAAAACAGATAACCCAATTTCTCCCCAGACTTGTCCCCACAAAACATTATATATGGGAAGAGACTAATTGAACCACAGTAGATGAGCGCTTCATGAAGCTATGAGTGCCAGAAAACATGGTCTTAGAATGGAAATGTTCAGGCATCCTTCTTAACCACAGCTTTCATTAATGCTCCTGGTATAACACACAGGTATCAAGTGTAATAAAGACTTTATTGGTGAGAGTTTATTCTTGTAAGACACAAATTTTACACACCCTGGTGTGTATGTGTATGACACTATTTGTTGTGCCATTATATATGTACATATATATGTTCTATTCAAACACACACACACACACACTTTCCTCGCAGCTTCCTAAGTGGCATTAGGTCACTACACCTAAGAAAGCCTCTTTGCACTGAAAAGCAGTATCACCAATGTTAATCTGATTTTCTCTGTTTTTTAGAATGACAAACCCTTTTGTTATTGCTTTGTGGCCTAAATACATCTGTATAATTGAAATAGAATGTTTAGTACAGCACAACAGGAGACTGAGCCAATGGTACTTTGTCCTGATAAATTAGACTCCTGTTGTATTTTGAAATACAGTACTTTCTAATGAAAAACACTTCCAGTCTCTCCCACCACATCCTAGAAAACAGTCTGAGAAAAATCAGACAAAGACGGTAATATTCTCTCTCTCTCTCTAAGAGATTCATAGACAGATGCATACATTTAGCTACAGTAAACATCCTTGTAAAATTAACTGATGTAAGTTATGCTGTATTTAGTTCTTGGGTAGGGAACCGATGGGCCTAAAGTAGGTTGAACCTGAAACATTGCTCATGTCATAGAAAACTTAACTAGGCAGAAAGATAGGAAGGTAGCAATTGACAAAGATAGAGCAGAGAGCTCTGTGGCTTATCCTTAATTAGGTGTTGGCACTGGTTCTTGTCAAACAAGGGGAAGAGTGTATGCTGGAGCACACTGATGCACACAGACAGCAACAGTCACAGCTGGAGAGAATACAAAGTGCATTCAAGCTGGCACTGAAAGGGATTTAGATAAGTACTTGAGGTAACAAAAATAAAAAAAAGAGGACTATGGCACTGGAAGCTTTAGATGAATTGCAACTGAGTGCACCTTTATTACAGCTTATCAGTCTCTAGACAGCAACAAACCAACCTTCCTAGTGCATTTCTCTTTTTGGTCTCCTGGATTAAAGGTCAAAGTAACTCAAATGTATACATTCTCTCTCTCTCTCTCTGCTCACACACATGCACTACACATCTTTGTGAATTGGTATACTAAGGATGAAAGCTTCAACTCCTTGAATGTAACAAAGGCCTTTTCCTTGTCAAAGAGGTTCCATTTCCCCCCTAAACAATTTATCTGCCGGAAGAGGTTGAAACAATGTGATATTAAAAAGGTCACAATTGTACTATTGGCGTATATACACTTTTGGCAACGTGCCACTCCTAATCCCTCTGGTCTAGAATTAGTTCTCTTTTACATCCATTTGACACATTCAAGTAGCTAATATATGGGTTTATTAGGATACTGCCTACACATATTCTCAACATACACAAAAGCTGTGTGTTTTCACAATATGTATAAGCACTCCAAGCAATAAGCTGTGCACATTTAGCTACCAGATGGTAGTTCCTATCACAGATAAAAGCACATATACATTTCTGCAACTACACCCTCAGAAATGAAAGGATACAAAAAAAACCCCCAAAAAACAACTCTCCACATCACAGCTTACATTACCCATCTACGTAGGCAGAAAACAGCATATGTTTTACTGCTGTAGAAATGCAGTACTTGAGAGGAAAAATATAACTGCAACAAATGTAGAAATGTGATGTGACAGATTAATATTAAATATGTACCAAATTAGAGATCCTTTTGGTCTAATAATATACATTAAAATGAAAGCTGGTGTGCTAGTGATAATGCAGTTCATGTATTTAAAAACAGCATATAATAGGGGATGTATATTTTGTAATGATTTATCCCTTTATATTTGTCCGTACCATAGAGGTTATATAGCTTTAGTATGTAACCCAAGATGTTTAAGGAGATAGTTTTCATTGGAATCTCTGTTCACTTTGCTGCGAAAGGGAGTGAGGATTTCTTTAGTTCAGTAAGCTATATGAATATTATTTGTATTATTCTGATCGGTATATCAGTGCTTATGTAGAAGGTTAATTGGAGTTGAGGATTTTTCCTTTCTTACTTTTTTCTCAGTTCTTTTAGAATAACACAGTGAAGATGCCTTTATTGTGCACCAAAAGATTCAATTACTTTTAAAATGCTGAGTAAACATCTATAGATGAACAACCTTAACAATCATATTTCAATTCAATTCAATGCAAACTTATGACACTTTTTTTCTCTCTAAGAGCACAGAATAGATTCAAGGCTGCTTTCCTTAGCTGGAGCTCATACAGCCTCTGGCACTGAGCTTTTGGCAGGTAGCCAACCAATCTCTGTTTCCCAATGAAGCTCTGATTCCATCTGTTCCAGCAGTGCAATATATTCCACTTCAGGTCAAAAGCAGGGAGCCAGTAGTATTAACATTACACTAATCTGTAAAGACATTTTCACTAGGCTAGATAGGCTAATGTTACACAGAGCTTTAAAAGCTTCAAGGATAAGGAACAGGAGTAATTGTCAGGGGAAGATACAGTATGCAGAGTACAGTTGCAGAGAATGTTCCAAGGCAACAATATATGGAGAACTTTCAAAACTAAATTAAACAATTACTTGCTGGTCAGATTAGGATTTGAATGTGGATTGAAGCCCACAACCATTTATCTGTTAGATGATTTAAGATAAGGTCAAAAATATGTACTCTTAACTGAAAGAAGAATCTTTATTTTATATGTATACATACACATATGTGTATATATACTATATATATATACATACACATATGTGTATATATACTATATATATATATATATATATATACACATACATACATACACACACACACACACACACACCCCCACCCCCGCCGGAAAAAATGGAATTTGGAAATAGGTCACTCTAAATTTCACCTTCTGTATAAAGGAACCACAAATATTTCAAACCTACTAACAGTCTGCTTTGAAAAGTAAGCAGATATGCCTATTGTTTCTGAAAAGCTGTACACTCTACACATTTTGCAGATACCATGGAACTGTAATCAATTGCTTCTGAAATATATGTTGATTATTACAAACATTTTCATGAAAACATTACAGCACTATACTCCAAGTAGGTTAATACATACAATAGAAATTCAGTATTTGCAACATGAGGGGGGAAAAGCTATATCCAACATGTTTGTCAGTTTTTCCCAAGCTCATTTCTAAAAAAAGTAGTTTAAGATTCATGCCTTTAGGCACATCAGAAACCATTAAGAATTACATTTCTGGAAATCATAATGTATAAAAATTCAATTAGGTTACTTGGTTTTCTTTTCAGCTCTGAAGGAAAAAATATTTGGCTCAAAATGAACCATCTGAAAATCCACACAATAAAGTATATGACTGTTTTTAATATAGTTTGAACGATGTGGTGTTGACATGAAAGGCTACTTAAATAGCGCGACAGAGTTCTCATTAGATGGAAATACATTGTTATTTAATTTTTTTTTAATTACAAAAGATCCATCCAACCAGTGTATCACTTCTCTTATGAGAGAACAAACTTCATATGTACTTAGCAAGATGGGTGGAAATTAAGATGGGTGGAAATTAATATCTAGCGAATTCTTTTTTCTCCTGCATTTTAATTAACTTCTGTTAAGCAGCTCACTAAATCAGCGCACCTGATTATAATCTCAAAAGAAACATTTTATTGACCATCTGTAAATAGGGTTTCTCTCATATGAAATGATATCATTGATTTGATTTTTTTTTAGCTTCACATAAAACAATGTGTGTGTGTGTGTGTGTGACATTTCTATTCCAATCAAGAGAATGTTGGTTTATAAGATTTTTATCTGACTGGAAAGGTCTGTAGTAAGTTTAGATAAAGTACATTCACTTCAATCCCCTCAGCCTTTCCAAACGCTTTACATTCTAATCACTGCGCTAAGCATCTGTCCCTGCCAGGCAGCCTGTTCAATCTAGCAGATAACAAATGTGGTCTGATGGCGGTTGGGCCCGGCCCATTCCACATGCACCAGGAGCTGTAGTATTCCATTCCTCTGATTAAATAGGCAGCCGGAAAGAGCGTACAGAGCTGTAATTGCCTCAGTTATGAAACATCTTCACCTGTTATCCAAAGCTAAGTTGAATCACAGCAGAAATTATTAACAGTGGCTGTTTTCATGCCAGCTTAATTTGAGCTGATGCTGCTGTTCACTTAACACAGATGAATAGGTGTGTAGGATGAGACTTTAAACAGAGATGACACCCCAATGAATATTTGCTAGCAACTGTACTGCAGGGAGCTAGCTTGAAGAACAACAGACAATTGGTAAAAGCGAGTTGATGGAGAGGAGGGAGGAGAAAACCTCTGCCATGAGTATCTGTGCTCATAATAATTTCCAACCTGATGGCAGCTTTAAACAGCTAAAATCATTTTTTCCAGGTTGTTTCCACAAATGTTGGTAAAGAAACTGACTTTCTATGTGCACACAATGGTGCAAAACACCATACTGCATCACACATGCCAGAGATGCGCTACACAGAGTGCCGAACAGGCATTAAATTTTAATAGTCTGCTTTCATTTTTCGCTGCAGTGTGCTTCAAGATTATAAATTACAGCATTCCACTTACTTTTGACTAAACTAGGCATGTTTTAGCATTTGATTTAGAAGTAACATGTGCTTGACATATGAAACAAATCTTTTGCAGATGTAATTTATCACATATGTTTAATGTTTCAATAGAAAATAGCTGCACTGGCTAGTCACCATTTTGCTGGGTGGTTATGTCTTAGATGTGGGTTTCACATAAATGTGAGATAGGAGTCAGAATAAGACCAGAGTTTACCTGCAACTTTCAAAACTGAAGGCGCACTCCTCCTGTACTCCTCCAGAGCTATTTATCAAAGGCTTTGTCAAAAGCTTAAGTGGGGGAGAAGGGATCCCTCAATACAGAGCCTCAGGCTATATTGATTTTATCCTGGAATCCCCACAAGAGGCCAGGCAGACAATGCGAGACCTTGTTACACTTTCTCACATTTACACGTCTGGTCCACGGACCCATAAAGAGCCCATCTCTAAGTCGAAGTGCACAATGTTGTGGAGACAGCGGAACACTTCCTGCATGTCTGAGGTCAGAGCCACACATAAAAAAGGAATCCTTGATGTGAAAAGGTATGGGCACAAGCTGGTCTGTATTTATTATTTATGTGCCTACAGCATGCTCGGCACTGTATAAAATACAACTGTTGCCCTGAATTACATATAAAAGTGAGGTCCTGGCTACTAGTTATGAGCAATCCATTGACGCTTTCTAAAGTAGTAACAGACTATGGTGGAAATAAAGAAGCATTACCAAACCATTTGGATATGGGTTCTATGGTCAATGATGTTATGTTTGAAGCATACACAGAGAAGTTAGATTAAAAACAAATACTCTTGCTAGAAGGTTGCAACATCACTATTTCTTAGAATTCAGAACTCACCAGAGCCCAAAAAACAGGTATACGTGAAGCAGGCTGCTCCGTAAAAGAGCGAGGTACAACTCAACCCACCTTATTTTAGGTTGTCTTTCTGCAGGTTGACTGATTGCACATTTCCGTGCAGGGGCACTGTGCCTACAAGCAGGACCAGGAACTCCTTTACAAATTAGATTGACAGCTTATAATTTTGACATAGGTTTCAATACCACACACAAATGGGATACAAGCAGAATAGTGAATCAGTACAGCAGATAAGGCTGCAGCAAACAGATTATTCTGTTTGCTGGAGTGGATCAAGGTGTGACATTTGGGAGTTGCTCATGCACTGAGGTGTGGGAAGTATACAAAAGTCTATCTGGCGAGTTTGGGATAAAGTATTGATTCAGGGGTTCCCCCGAAGTTCTTTGAACTTAAATTTTGGTAGATCCAGCCTTAATGCATCTCTAAGGCAGGGGTAGGTAATCTATGGCATGTGTGCCAAAGGCGGCACGCGAGCTGATTTTCAGTCGCACTCACACTGCCTGGGTCCTGGCCACCGGTCCCGGCGACTCCGCTGCTGGCCTGGAGTACTGGCTGCCAGCTCTGCTCACCCTGCTGCTGGGCCTGGGTCCCGGCCACTGGTCTGGGGGGCTCTGCTGCCGGTCTGGGGTCCCGGTCGCCAACCTGGGGCTCTGCAGCCGCCCCCAGCTGTGGCCCACTGGCCCCAGCCTGGGGCAGTGAGGGATGCAGACAGGGGCAAGAGAGGGTGCAGCTCAGCACCCCCACCTTAAAAATTGTTCCAGCGCCACTGTGCTGGGATATTTTTAAGTCCTGATTTGCTGCTTACATCTCTATCACACCACACGGAACAGCGCACTGCGTTTGACGTTTAGATTAGAATGTACATGCAAGAACTGGAATCAGAATTTGCTGACAGATTTCAAGATTTCCAGCGATTTAGCCCAATGCTCTCTTTTCTAATTAAACCTGAAAAGTTCAATGAAAGTGACTTTATTTCAGTGAATGGGTGTTGAAGATTTCGAAATGCAGCTCATTCAGTTAAAAAGCTCAGCTCAGAATTGTGGGCATCAAAGTTTGGAGATCTGCGGAGTGCACGTGAAGCTACCGAGAGCGCGCATGGGGCCTCTATTCTGACCTGTTGGACATCCCTGCCAGTGAAATTTAACTGTTTGAAGAAAATTGTGTTTGCAATGCTTTCACCATTTGGATCCACATACCTATGTGAACAGGTATTTTCACACACGAAATCTGTCCTCTGTCCCTCTCGGAGCCGGTTAACAACTGATCACTCAAAAGCCCGTGTGCACCTTAAAGTATCCAAATACGTTCCAGACATTGGAAAACTCAGCAAGGAAAAGCAAGGGCAAGGATCACACTAAACTGATAAAATCTGCATTTTAATTTAATTTTAAATGAAGCTTCTTAAATATTTTAAAAACCTTATTTTCTTTACATACAACAATAGTTTAGTTATATAGTATAGATTTATAGCAAGAGACCGTCTAAAAACATTAAAATATATTACTGGCATGGGAAACCTTAAATTAGAGTGAATAAATGAAGACTCAGCACACCACTTCTGAAAGGTTGCCGACCCCTGCTCTAAGGTATTGTTAAACCCTCATATCCTGGCCAATCACCAGCTTGAGTAACGACATTATTCAGAGCACCTACTTGAATTGGCTCTGCAGTTTCAACTGAATATGGCCCTTTTCACTATCTGCCCTAAAATGTGCTGTAGTGTTGCAAAGCACTGCCAAACAGCTGCTGTAATCCATCCCAGAAATGGCTGAATTGACATAATCTCTCTCCATCCATTACCTACCACACATGGGGTGTTCTGAGGCTTAGTTTGTAAAATGTTTTAAATCCTTGGATGAAAGATGTTTTAGACGTGCTAAGTAAAATTAATTATTATGGCCATTTTGTATCAGACAGGCAAACACTCAAATCTCTTACTGTATGTACTATCAATCAGCACTGGCTCCTAAAAGGCTAATTTTAAGTGGTCTTAATAAAAGGGATCTGCTGGTTTTGAGAACTGAGTAAAACCATCTGATATACACAAATGAAATCTTAGAAAGACTGTGAAACCTCCATCCTCCAGATTGTTTAAAAAAAGATGGAATCATGATTCTTTGTTCAGAACAAAGTATTGATTGGGGAAAGGGGGAGAGAAACCCAGCACGCCAGATGGAAACAGACAGTGTTTCAGGTCAAATATTGTTGATCTAGGTAAAGGCAAACTGGGAGCCTTATCTAGGTAAGAGGAAAATAAACCATGTATCCAAATGGGATGCATCATGTTTTATTCTTTAACTTGCAGAAACAATTCAGTGATTTTTTTTTTAAACTTCTTGGTAACAACTGATAGTAAGAGAACTGAGATAGAGGCGCAGAAAGGGAGGATGAAGATGTGCTTTATGCTCCATTATCCCTGGGAGCCAATACAGGATCCTCTATTACAGCTCCACCTGGTCAGGGCTTTGCATTTGGTATGGGGCATTGTGGGGATAGCAGTGGAGCATGGTGGGAGCATCCTTTCTCCATGTTGGGCTGGATCTGTTTTTTGGGGCACTATATAAAGTAATATAACCCACCCCATCCAGCTACTTTCTGAGTTTCCCAATTCTGAATATTTGTATAGTCCCCTTGTCACTACCTGCCTGCTATCGCTCCCAGTCACCACTTGTTTATGAAATTCTACATTTCCTGGAACATCTGTGGTGGTGGCAAACCAGGCACCAGCTCTTGCCAAGGCTTTAGGCCTTTAGTCCAGCTCACCGGTGTTTTAGTATGGTTAAGATGGGAATTGAATTTATAAGGATGTGATTAGATTTTATGAAATGTCTGTAATTTGCTGCATTCAAATTGTAATGTCTGTATCCCATGTATAAGGTAATGCTTGTCATATAGCTGCAAAATGTTTGTTCTGAACTATATAATTTACCAAACAAAAAAAAACCTTTACCTAGTGCTTAATCCCTATGAAAAGTATTACCCCTCGGACATCAGGAAGGACTATCAAAACAAAATGGCGATTGTGGACTTTGCTAATTATCCCTGCACAGTCTATGTGCAAAAGGGCTCATTTCATCAGCTGTCTTTATTTCCTTCTTCCAGAATTCAAGCTGACTTGAAAAATTTTCATCTCTTTGCTGTTTGGATTCTCACTGGGTTGGAGCTAGGAAACAAGCAGAGATCCCCAAGGTCAACCTGGGTTAGCCCTAAAAGGCATTCGGTGTTGACAGACAACTACAACTCTGATCTTTTACAACCACAGGCTAACTCATTTGTGTGTGCGCGCATGTGCACGCACGTGTAGGTATTTCCCTGCTTTAACCTTACATAACTTTTTACAGTAACTAGCTTTTTCTTAGTTAATAAATCCTTAGTTAGTTTACTATAGGATTCACTACAAGCATTGTCTTTGGGATGAACTTTGAAGTACAAATTGACCTGGGATAAGTGACTGCTCTCCTGGGACTGGAGACAACCTGAATTTTTTGTGATCTTTGGTATATAGCAACCATCATTAAGTTCAGCTTGCCTGGCTTGCAAAATAGATTGGAATGCCAAAGGGGATTGTCTGACTCCATGACCTTTATAGTACTTCAGGAGTTCACATTTGTTACTGGGTTGGTGAAATCTAATGATAGAACATAAAACCCATGTGGGGTGTCTGCCCTGAGGTTGGCACTCACGGTCATGAACAACTCCAGATAATGTGACAACCCCTACCTGGGCCAGGAAGGCATAAGGTGATGCCATTGTGCAGTTTTTAAACAATGAGCAGGGAAGGAGAGTTAAGGAATTCATTCTCTATTATGGTTCAATGGAACCAGAGTAAAATAGAACCTTGGATAGGGAAGGAATGACAGTGTGCTGGGTGGTAAGTCACGTGTATAAGCGATAAGCGGTCTCTGGAAAAGCAGAACCAATGGGCTTCACAGGCTGCATGAGCTTAAATCCACCATTGTTCCAATGCATCCTCCCCTTCAGACCTAGCAGAAAACTGCTGAGTAATTAATATTCCCAGCACTATAACTTCTCCTCTGCCTTATACCTCCATTTGGGAAACAGAGAACATAAACTACAGGCACGAATAGAACAGCCATTTGCAACACAGATACTCTGGGAGCTGTGCTGACAGCAGGAGGAGGGTTCAAAGCAGAGTCACCGAGGAGTCCAGCATCCATGGGTAAGCAGCCAGGTATTCCCATGGAAGGAACTGATGGCTCCACTAGGTTTCCAGGCTGCATCCTCTAGAAGTTAGCAAATGCTGTACTTAACATAGCTAGAGGTAATCCATTCCTGAGAATTACAGCCCAGTGAACCTTACTCCTGTGCCAGGAAAATGGATGGAACAACAACTAAAAATGGAATTTAGAACAGCGAGCTGAACAAGATGAACTGGGCAAACCAGCTAAAGAAGATCAGTTAAGGAAAATTATGCTTATCTCATTTAATAGAATTCTTTGAGCATGGCAACAAAATAGTTGAAATAAAATAGATATAACTATAGATATAGCTTATTTGGACTTCGAAACAGCCTTTGACAAAATACCTTGCCAGAGGCCATTAAGGTGAGAGTTATGGGACTGTCATGAATTAGAAACGGAACAACAGAAAACAAAGAGTAGGAATAAATGGTCAGTTTTCAACATGACAGAAGGCTTACAAAGGGGCTCTCTAGGTTTCTATAGTACAATTAGCGTTTACTGTATTTATTGATTTTTTTGGGAAAAAGGATGAACAGTGAGGTGGGAAAATCTGCAGAGGACACAAAATTATTTAAGTTAGTCGACTAGAAAAGAGAAGGGAACTCCAAAGGGGCCTAACAAAGCTAAATGATCGGTTTCAGAGCGGTAGCCGTGTTAGTCTGTATCAGCAAAAACAACAAGGAGTACTTGTGGCACCTTAGTGACTAACAAATTTATTTGGGCATAAACTTTGGTGGGCTAAAACCCCCTTCATCAGATGCATAGAGTGACTCTGATGAAGTGGGTTTTAGCCCATGCAAGCTTATGCCCAAATAAATTCGTTAGTCTCTAAAGCTAAGTGAATGCACCATATGGTGCATAATAAAAGACAATGGACGAAAGCAAGATAATGGGAATAAAAAGGAATAACTGGAAGTACTACTGTGTTCTAAACTATCTATGAATACCTAGGCATCACTGAGACCCCAGTGCACACTTCTACTCAATGCAAAGCAACAATTAAAAAAGTCAATATTTCATTAATGTATCTAAAGGTTTCCTAGAAGGCCTGGATGAATCAGGGCAAATTAAAAATGCAACTCACATCTTTGTATAAAACTAGTTCTAAACCTTATTTTATGGTGTAGGGCTGGAGAAGGATGCTTTTTTGCTTAATGTTAAGTTTCACTCCACATTTTCACTAGTTTAAAAAAACCCTAGCATTTCCAGAATTTAAACCAACGCCATTTGCAATTTAACACTTTTATGACTTTTGTGAAGGCATGCAGGATTCCAACAAGTGTAATTAATGTCAAATAGAGTACAAAGTGACGTTGCCCTCCTGCTGCCCCTCTCCACCTGTTGAGCATCCGGTGTTGTCTTCCTGCTGCTTTATGCACCTGCTGACTGTCTGGGATTAGGCTCCAGCTGCCTCCTCCACCTGTTAAGAATTGTCCTCCAAGATGCACCAAGCATGCGGTATTTCCCAGACCCTCCTTTGATAGCTTTATGGCTACCTTGTGGATTTAAGCCATAGCAGAAATGGGATTGGGAGGGATGTGTGAAGGGGTCACGCAGCAAAACTGCACGCAACACAGTAAGTTGGAATTCCTCCAGGTGGTGTGGGGGCCACCCCCCACAGCATGAATTCTACCACCCTATAACACGAGATAGCGTGTACTCTACCTGGGGTAGAGCTCTGCTGGCCAGTGCCTCATTCTCTTTTGGAAAGTCTAGCTTCATTCCCAGTGCTAGGCTTGCCCAACCCTTGTGATCAGTGTGCAAAGCTTGTGATTGTTCCCAGACCTGCATATTGGTGCAAGGGAAGAGATGGCTCCTTGCTCCCTCTTTCCCTTTGAGCTCCCATGGAAAGCTAGCTTCTTTTGGGAAGAGGGACAATGAGTCATAATTTAAGATTCCTGGACAGTACCATTTTGTTTGAGTTTCCAGTAAACAATGTGAAAATCCAAAATAAACACTTAAAAAACAAACCCTACATTTTGAGCCATAAACTACTTGTCAATCATCACAGAAACATAGGAGTTGGAGAAGGAAGAGACATATTAGATCACGTAAATTCATCTCCCTGCAAACACAGGATCTCTTTTCCTTTAAGATTTCAAGTATTGCATCATGTCAGGAAAGGAAAATATAGCATTTTACGAGGACTACATTTTGATCATACACATATGTCAAATGGAAATGAAGGGTTAGGGAGAGTCTGGTTTGCAAATAATTTTGTATTTTTCATAATGGGTCTTATTGTTCAAAAAGTGCTTGTTCTCAAATTTACATCCAGTTCTGATTTAGCTATGTTATTAAATTATCATCTCCCTGGATTCTCTTGCTGGATAAGCATGATTCATTGCATGACAACAAACAGAACATCAGAGAAAGTCAGTGCACATAAAACGTTACAAAACAAATATGAATCTTTTGTTCTGAGATCAAGAATGTTTCTCCTCAAACTGGCTACAACTTGCTCACACTAACTCTTATTAAAAATATAGTGCACAGCACCTCACCATCCCATCATATGCTCTATCTGCATTTATATATGATGGTTGTCACTTCATAACCAAAATATGAACTTGTATATCATTTCCACACACACGCTGCCAGCAGTGCCATCAATATGCTGATAGCACTTCTTTTAATCAGATCTGAAGCTCAGTCAAGAATAAATGGCTATGATGCCAGTTAGGGGAACATCTGGAGGAAATTAGAGACGATATTGGCCCTTTTCATAGAGGTTTTCTCCCCCCCACCTATTATAAGTAATGTGCACAATCGAGGGGGATTCAGATAGTCAAGGAGCTCCAGTAGCCAAAATATTGTGACTTTTCTCTTGAAGGTGGACCTCTCTGCAGTTATCTACATCTTGTAAGATCCAATATGGATTACTGCAACATGCTCTGCTCAGCTTAATCCTTAAGGCTACTCAAAAACCAGAATACAAAATGCAAGGGCTAAGTTACCTAGCTGTGTTTCACTCAGAGAGCAGAGGACATCTGCACTCCATAATCTGCAGTGGCTTCTGATTTCTTTCCAGATGGTGCCTATAAGAAACTAACTGGCTGATTATGGTTGGGTTAAACACCAAAAGAGAAAATTGATAACCTTAGTCATATGTTGTATTCACTTAAATAGCAGATTACCAGACTTGCCTCTACTTATGTATTGTATCACTTATCTCTTCCCATTGTCTGTCTTAGATTGCAAGCACTTGTATGCAGGGACTGTGTCCTCTTTTGTTTGGAAATCCCTGCCAGAAACAAATAAACAACAATCATAATTCAGAAAGTTTAAATGGTTTCGATCCTGTCTGCCATAGTCCCTCTCTACAGTAAGTTAACTGGGAGGCCTACATTATAGGGGGTTGCTGGTTGCCACTAACATTTTTAATAACTAACAACGAGTAGACAGGTTCTTAAAGGCCGTCTCTCTCCTCTTATTCTGTCCTCACAGTGGAGATTGGCTAATGGTCCCAAAATGTCCGTATAAGGGCTAGAGGTTCTCAGCACTTAAACATACTCCCTGCAGTGACCCCATGCAGCCAAAATTTATTGACCTTCAGGGCACACTTCAAAGTTTATCTACTGAAACAGGTGTTGCCAGACGGGATTTGAGGTTCTTCTCTTTGGAATATTAGGGAGCTCTTTAACTGACATAGACTCAGTGTGTGAACTGCTGCACTTCTTTGTATTTTTAACTTTGAACTTAGGGTCTCTGGGAGAATCTTTGTTTTATAAATCAAATAAGCAAACACAGCCAACCTCTCCCCCCCCCTTATTTTTTCACTATTATTGGGGAGAACCTTTGCCTTAATAAATCTAAAATGTGATATAAATCATTTTGGACCTGGGTATTCATTTTAAATCTGGCTCTATGATGACAAGTAGCAATATACGTAGCAAGCTATGAACAAGCAGTCTTGTGTCAGTTGAAAGTTATTGCTACATGGAACAACCAGACAATCTGTTCAAATTTTTATAAAAACATCCCACCCTCTAGTCAGCAAGATTGCTCGAGTGCAAACACTGAATTCATGTCTTTACAAAGCAAATGTCAGAGGAAAATGGATGATGCTGTTTTTCTCATACAGAAAATAATTGGACTTTCCGATCTTATATATAAATGGGCAACGTACATATAAGATGAATTTTAGCAAAATCTGCAAAAGTTTCCTTCCCAAATCTGTGCATATCTTTTAAGGGTTGCAAACTTGCAGGAGGAAAGGGGTTTGTTTCCTTTTCTTGAAACCACAGCAAGGAACTTTTAACTACCTTCTGAACAACAAAATAAAAGTTTTAAATGGAAACGAAAAGCCAGTAGAAATGCACAGAACATTAGATAGGATTTGGGAAACTTTCCTCAAAGCTAAAGTGCGAATTATGACTTCAGCTATAAGGCCGAGCCTCCCCAGGGGATGGGAGGAGGCATTATTGCCTGTCAAATGCTTGAGGTGAGTAGGCCTTGCTACACTTGTAGAAAGAATGCCTTCTGCTACAGCAATCTCAGCACACAAGGGTGTGAGGGTATCTCCCATTCACAAACATTTCATTTGGGGCCAGTCAGTTCTGCAGGTCACACTTATTGTCCCTCTCCTTTGTGGTGTGCACCACTAGAAAGCAGCTTCTTTCCTAGTGGCAGTTAAAGGGCTTCCTGTTTACACCTGATCCTCCACTGTACCTCAATCTGTAACTGTCAGATTATTGCCTAGTTGTTGCTGTCAGAATATGGTGCGTTGTCGTTGCAAATCAGGACATAGAAGATACACCTGCCCATGCTGGATAAATGTGTTCGCGGCACATATTCAGTACAACACACAACAATAGATCTGATAACAGTGCTAACATTTCAATTTAAACATGGTGCTAGTTACCTTTTCAAGTTAATACCCCACTAAGAGGAATACTATTGTTTTAGTGACTCCAAAAAGGCAAATGGTTACCTTTCCAGTCAGAAGGATGTAAGCAAGGCTCGCTCTAGGTTTTTTGGCACCCCAAGCAAAAAATATTTTGGCCACCCCCCCCCCTTTTTTTGGCTTTTACACCTGTTTGCACTTTGCAATGTTTTTGTTTTGTTTTTGACTGTTTAAAATTTTAAAAAAATGAAAACAGAATTTGTAGTTAGTGAAATAAAACAATTTCCTACTAGTGTACTCATTTAATTTTAACAAAATCACAATTACAAACAATTTGGGTTCAACTATACACTGTAATGAAAAATGTTAGTGTCTTCCGGTGCACCCAGTTTCTCATAAATTAAAAGAATTTATATGAACTGAATTTTTCTGGTTTTTATACTTGCGTAGTCTTTTAATAATTCAGTGAAATCTAAATTTTTTGCAATGGTACTTTCAATTGAAATTAATGCAAGTCCTGACAAACGATTTTAAGACATGGTGGACCTGAAATAATTTTTTAGTAATTTCAGTTTTGAGAAACTGCGCTCACCAGAAGCCCCTGATACTGGTAATGTTAAAAGCATGCGTAATGCTATAGCAACGTTTGGAGTGAGGTGCTCGGGGCTGTACATCCCGCCCGTGGGCCCCCAGCCCGATCTCAGACCCGGCCCCACCCCCGCAGAGGGGACAGTAAATGACGGAGCGGCTGGGGAGCAGGTCAGCTGCAGGATGGGGGACGGACCAGGGGCACTCGCACAGCGCCGAGCCACCCGGGGCAGCAGGTCCCTTACCGGCCGCGGGTCCTGCTCTGATCCCGGGCTCCGCGCCGCTCGGCTCCTGCTCCTCCGCCGCTTGTGACACATGTGGCAGGGGCGGGTGGGGGGGAAGGAGCCTCATCGCCCCACTCCCCCGGTGGCGGGGGGCCAGGGCAAGGACCGCCCCCGGGCCAGGACCCCCACGCTGAGCCCACCGCCCCGCCCCACGCAGGGGCTCATTGGTTGACTGAGTGGGGCTGGGGGGAAAAAAAAGGATGGCCGGAATACCGCCCCTGGAAATGTGCCGCCCGAAGCATGTGCTTGCTTTGCTGGTGCCTAGAGCCGGTCCTGGATGTAAGAGTTCATCTTTTTACATGAAAGCTTAGAGTCTGAGATACATGGCAAAAATCTGTAAGAAGCCCCAAGTTCCATGGTTTCCACAGATTCCTATTGTACTATTTCTCCTAAATGACATAGTAGAATGCGGAAAAATTTTTCCTACTCTAATCCACCATGGCAGGTTTTTTTGAAACTGTTCAATTATTTTGCCAGCTTGGAGTTATGGGGAAAAAAAATAAAATGTCAATAAATGCAGGTTTGAGCATCTATTCTGTGTGTTATTTGCTAGTGGCACAAAAGGGAAAAAACTTGAACTAGGCTAGGCAGTCTAGAGGGAAACTGTGGAGATGACTTGTAACTAAGAGGATGTGACCCTCTGCATAATTCATAATCATTAGTCTAAGTGACACTTCTGCCGTATGTGTGCCAGTGCTCTCCAGTACAGCAGGTCTGAGCCTAAATGGCCCACTCAGCAGCAACCAATTTGTGATCAGGTTTCCCTGAAAGACAACTGTCAATGCTGTATTTGCTCTGGGGTGTGAGTGTGCGTGCTCACGCACATGTGTGTTTAAGTAAAGATGCTGGCTCAGCATCATCATGTGTGCAATTTAAGGGTTGCTCAAGTGATTCTTTAAAACTGCATAAAAGCAATTTTGCTGTGCCTTGGAGACAGTATTGCTATAATGTTCTGTGCACACATCTGCATGATTTCTGAGAGCTAATTCAAATTTAATGCATTGGTAATTCCCTTTCTGAAGAAGTCACCCAGCAGTAATCTGAAGGTTACAAAATGATCATCCAGCTGAAATAACACTTCTAAAATAGTATAAACTGGGAGGTGAGATTTGACAGAATTAGACTTTCAATGATACACTCCATGCTCATTACAGCCCTAACCATGACATGCTGGTGTCATGAGTATTTTAAGGAGGTGTTGTCATAAGAAGGGTATAGAGTTGAAGCCAACTTTGAGACAAGTTATAGCAGTATTTTGTCCGAGGGGGCACTATCACAGAGATCTGAATAAGCGGTAACTTTAAAAAGAAAAAGAAAAAAATCAGACAGACTGGGGAAAATATTTTTGTAAAATTAAAGCAAAATTAGACAAAATTTGAAGGACATTGAGACTATGTAGGGGAAAATACAGCTGTGATGTAATCAGAGACAATTTAGCCAAATATTAGGTACATAACTACTCTCACCCCCCCCCTTCCAACCCTCCTCCAGTTTGGGGACTGGATAGCACAGCACCAATGGAATAGTATAGCTTTAACTTCTCAGAGCATCTCTTTACTACAAAATTTTAGCGTGCTAGAGCACAACACTGAAGGACTGAGTTAACTAAGATTATGTTGACCTCAACTGACAAGTCAGTGAAGACAAGGACAAGTTGAGTTCAGGTTTGTGGCAGTCATTTGTGATTGAGACTGGAGTTTAATTTGACTATGGTTACAGGGATAATATTAGGACCCATCTACCTTACAATGTTTCACCATACTGTGGCTGTATCAAGTACAAACATGCCATAACCACTCCCCATAGTTCTATACTTACAGAGGCATGTAGAGTACAGACACTGCACATCCAGCTAGCACAGGCATAAATAGTAGTAAATTTTCAGAATGGAGACGGGTAACTAGTGGTGTTCCCCAAGGGTCAGTCTGAGGGCCAATCCTATTCAACTTATTCATAAATGATCTGGAGAAAGGAGTAAACAGTGAGGTGGCAAAGTTTGCGGATGATAGTAAACTGCTCAAGATAGTTAAGACCAAAGCAGACTGAAGAACTTCAAAAAGATCTCACAAAACTAAGTGATTGGGCAACAAAATGGCAAATGAAATTTAATGTGGATAAATGTAAAATAATGCACATCGGAAAAAATAACCCCAACTATACATACAATATGATGGGGGCTAATTTAGCTACAACTAAACAGGAGAAAGATCTTGGAGTCATCGTGGATAGTTCTCTGAAGACGTCCACGCAGTGTGCAGCGGCAGTCAAAAAAGCAAACGGAATGTTAGGAATCATTAAAAAGGGGAGAGAGAATAAGATGGAGAATATCTTATAAATCCATGGTAAGCCCACATTTTGAATACTGTGTACAGATTTGGTCCCCACATCTCAAAAAAGATATACTAGCATTAGAAAAGGTTCAGAAAAGGGCAACTAAAATTATTAGGGGTTTGAAATGGGTCCCATATGAGGAGAGATTAAAGAGGCTAGGACTTTTCAGCTTGGAAAAGAGGAGACTAAGGGGGGATATGATAGAGGTATATAAAATCATGAGTGGCGTGGAGAAAGTGAATACGGAAAAGTTATTTACTTGTTCCCATAATATAAGAACTAGGAGCCTCCAAATGAAATTAATGGGTAGCAGGTTTAAAACAAATAAAAGGAAGTTCTTCTTCACTCAGCACACAGTCAACCTGTGGAACTCCTTGCCTGAGGAGGTTGTGAAGGCTAGGACTAACACAGGGTTTAAAAGAGAACTGGATAAATTCATGGAGGTTAAGTCAATTAATGGCTATTAGCCAGGATGGGTAAGGAATGGTGTCCCCAGCCTCTGTTTGTCAGAGGGTGAAGACGGATGGCAGGAGAGAGATCACTTGATCATTACCTGTTCGGTTCACTCCCTCTGAGGCACCTGGCATTGGCCACTGTTGGTAGACAGGATACTGGGCTGGATGGACCTTTGTTCTGACCCAGTATGGCCGTTCTTATGTTTAGTGTAGATGGCGAGGCATGGCTTAGGCAAGTAGAGTAAGTAGCCCTGCACACCTGAATCTTAGGGTATATACCCTACACAGCTCTCTACATGCCACATCTACACTGCTATTTTTAGCAGTGTCCTGCTCCTTCCCTTGAACAGCCTTTCCTCTTTGCCTTTCCCCACTGGAGCTTTTCACTGCTGCTCGTAGCTTTACACCAGAGAGCGTGGATACAACCTGTCTTTCATTGTGGCATGCAGGTACACATATCCTATGCAGCAAGTGTAGACAAGATGTCAAAGGTTCTGAGGTAAAGTAGATGAAGCTGAATGAAATCCGAGGACTCTAGTCTCAAGACTTCAAGGTGACCAGCAAAAGATTTTTTTAAGAAGAACCTGTGCCTTTGCTTTTTAAAACATATTTGTTTATTTATCTAAAAACATTCCACACCAAAGGCTTCCCACCCAAATCCCTGGCATCTTTGATATATATTTAGAACACAATACTATAGGAGTTAAAAAGCATACATCTTTGAAAGCAGCAACACTTCTCTTTCCTTCACCCCACCTCACCTAATCACCAGCCCAATCTCTACCATTCACCAGATGGAAATCATACCCTTTGTCATCTCTGCCCTTTGCCAATACCCATTCAAACAGATGGGTTTTGTGACATGCCTGGAATGCCAGATTCTGGTTATTTCAACCACTGTAGCTCTCATGGAAAACACTCTGCTGGCAGAACCCTCTCTTCATATCAAAGCCAATCTGGTCTGCAGCAGTACATTGCTGGGAGAGAAGTGCTCTCTCAGGTAGGTAAGTCCCAAGTCATAGGTTAACAGCAACAATCATGTCTTCTCAGGTTTTCCTGAAGTATGTCCTGCATGTTCCTGAAAAGAATTCTTAACCTAGGGTGGACTAGAAATTAAGAATTCCATTTCACAAAAATTTTGGAGGGTTCAACTTTTTTTTCATGCCAGTGAGGTACAAATTAAGACCTTTTGAAATTTTTTGCAGCAAAACATAACCTGCCCAGAGTAGCCAATAGCCTGTTGGTTACAGCATTCACTCGAGATGTAGGGGGCCCAAGTTCAAATCCCTGCTGTGTCTGACTTGAAGCAGAGACTTCAACATGGGCCTCCAACACGTGTGCCCTGGACACTAGGCTATTGACTATTTTGGTGTATGTGCTGTTCTGAGGAGTCACCCCTGCCGAGTATTACATCCTGGACCTGAGAACTGATACATCCCAAAAAACAAACACCCACAATTTTCAGTAGTCAACATTTTCCTATGGGGAAAAAAAAAATTATCCAAGAATTCCTGATCAGCTCTACTAAATTGTATCCTAACTGTAGGTGTTAGCAAACACATACACAAACACAACAATGCAGAGAGTTTGACGCTATATCTCTTCCCCATTCAGTTACTCAGCTGTCACTCTCATCTCTTGCTAGGTAGCCATTTCCATAAATTTTCTTGTGCTCTACTATAATTCCCAGTCATTATGATATTTGCCGGGGAAGACGAGATATCCATTTCTACTGTAAAAATCAAGCAGGGTCCCAAATTTTTAGGCCTTTGTTATACATCACAAAAGTAAAAAGGGGGGAAAAGGCCACAAGCCCATTTCTTATTTCTTTGGAGGTCACCTTTAAAAATGGACCTCATTTGTGCCATTTACATGTTCGATATTAATTATTTGTCATGCTCAGTGTTGCTTTCTGAACAGAGACATTTTATTGTATGAATTGTCAATGTCAGGAATGACTTATTACCTTCAGCAAGTTTAAAAGGAAGGCTAATATGATTTCTTATAACAAACCCCCTATGACAGCTGCTCCATAGAGTCAATTACACTGCTGTGTGCTCTCAAACAGACTTATTTTTCACAGAGTGAATGAAGAACAAGGAGAAAAAAAATCTCCATAGTGACTGAGGACTGACTTTTTCTTTGGCTTGCAGAGCTTGGAATAAAGGAATCTTTGCCTAATGAAGTGAAACCATTTACCACTGAGCCAATACAGGGCAAGCATTGCCTACCTATCATTCTGTGGTAGAGTTAGCATATAAAACATTAGCTACACAGTCCACTAGTAGTTTTTAGGCTCTGCAAAACTGCTTCCTTGTATAAAAATCTCTCTTTTCATTTTCCACTTTAAAGCGTATTCTAATCGACATTACCTTTCAACATGTTGCGTGAACAGAAAGTTTTAAACTAAAACAGTACAAGCCGTAGTGCAAGGCAAGCAAAGTCTGAAGAGAGTGAATTCAAACAAAGAGCCCTGCAGGATCAACATAAAAAATAATCCCCTGAGATTTACAAAAATAACTGGTGATCCCAAAAGGATAAGTGCTACTCTACGAGACAACTACAAGCTAAATAAATACCATAAGCGGTAGTTTACATCTTGGTGACTTTTTATAAGATGGAACAATCATAGCATCGTACTGCAGGTAAAATTCAATGTTTGCAAAAAGCTGTTGGCCAGACCTTTCAAGAGGGCTGAGGCAGTAGTAAGTTATTTACAGAAATGAACTGTGAGTATAAAAGAAGTGACCCTTTCCTTACTGATATTTGCTCTGCTCGCTGCAAATGGTTCCTATCAGATATGGCTGTTTGTTTGCATTAACACTAACTGTTTAAGATTACGAAGTGCTGTGGGCAGGATTTGAGTCTGATTCAAACTGTGCTGGTGAGATCTGATCTCATGTGATGGGTGTCCTGGAAATTACCTTAGGAATCAAAAAAAGTATACATTAATATTTATATACCCAGCTGCCTGTTATTAAAAACCATACTTATGTTCTCAGAACACTGATATTTAAGCACCCTAGATTCTGGCTCACACAAAGCACTGTTTAAACAAAAGCCAGCTAGATTTGGTGTTTATATAGTACCAATCACCGCATGTAGACTATGAATGGCATAGGAGTGTGGGGGGAAAACACACATGAACCCAAGTGTTAAATTTTTCTTGTAATCCATCATCTGGTTCTCTTTCTAAAACAAAGGGATTATGTATGTGTGGAGGATTATGTATGTATGTGTTAAATTCACACTGATCAGAGAGAATACACATGATAGTGTGATATAAAATGTTATGGGCATGTGTTTAGAATGGCTGCATTTCACACAAGTGCTGAAACCATGAGTGCCTTGTATAAGTCTTCCCAAATAGTGCCAACAAAACCCAAAGATCCATCCATGTCATTGTTTTCTCTATAGTCCACATAAAGTTCAGAAGTATTTCAGAAATGTTTCAGATCATTTTTCGAAATATTGCTGGTACGATTTTTCAAATCTTTGTGCCTTAATGCCTTGAGTCCATCTGTACTGGCCTCATACAGAGATAATAATTTTAACTATTGCATTTTAGAATCCACTAAATAAAAATGAACTGAAATAGCTTCTCCTATCTATACTAATGTTGCCTTTTAAAGATCTGATACCTCACACCACACCACAACTAGAAAGGTAGCTTTAGCACTACAGGGCTCTTCAGACTTCAAAGCTGTCAACAGCCCAGATCTGAGTATTGCTCAACTTCAGCCACAGCTCTCTGTAATTCGGGGGGTGGGGGGGGGGGATTCCATATTAAGGATCAGGGAAGGTAATCAAAAATAAACAGGTGGTTGAAACTACCCACGAGTTCAGAGCTGCAGTGAGGAAGGTCCTTCTTGGCTCACAGATGCTGAGTTGAGATTATTGACATCATAGATGCCAACTCCATGGGTGCTCCAGGGCTGGAACATACATGAAAAAAAATTAGCAGGTGCTTAGCACTAACTGGCAGCCAACTCCCCCCTCTCCCCCAGTGCCTCCCGCCCACTGGCAGCCCCACTGATCAACTCCTCCCCCTCCCTCCCAGCGCCTCCTACCTGCCCCAATCAGCTGTTCCGCAGCATGCAGGAGGCGCTGGGGGAGAGGGGAAGGAGCGGGGATGGGGTGCACTTGGGCGAAGAGGCGGAACTGGGCAGGAAGAGGCAGGGCGGGAGCGGCGCGGGAAGAGGCAGGGTGGGAGTGGGGGTTTGGGGGAAGAGGCCTGGGGTGGAGCAGGGATTGAGCACCCCTGGAGCAAGGAGGAAGCCGGCACCGGTGATTGGCATCTCCTCCAATTCTAAGCCAGGGCAAGTCTTGCACACCTCCTCCTAACAATGCTTGACTCAACATGTACTGCCTTAGAATGGCTGACTATTGTGCTGTAGGCAATAGCTGGTGCAGTTCCCTCCCAGAAATCTGACTAATCTAATATACCTACCCCTTCATGCTAAGCCTAACCCCTAGCTCAAAACTCCCTTGAAAACTGCTTCCTTTCTCTATGAATGTCAAAATCTTGCTTTCACCTAAACACTCCTAAATATTAGGAGGAATCAGTTTGTAGTGGGCTTCCAAGAGGGGTGGCTGTGAAGATCAAATGGCCTAGTCACACCCCTGCCAGGACTTGGCCAGCAGCATCACTGGCCAAGAGTGAGGAGGCTTCAGCTTGCATTTGCAAAATCCCAGTCGAGCACCCAGCCCTTAACCTAGTCCTGGACACATTGTCTTAAAGTGCTCAGCTTCAGACTTCTCAGGCTAAACTGAGAATGACTAAAACACTGCTCTGAGCTTCCTAAAATACACAGGGCCCTGTTTGGAGCACACAATAGACCACTTGCATCTGTGCAAGTTTCTGTAAATTCCTTCATTATCCCCTCTGTGCCTTATGGTGCAAATCTGTAAAATGGATGCAACAACATTTATCTGTAATAATGATTATCTGGTGTTGTACAGCTGTTTGAGATCATCAGATGAAAGGCATTAAATAAATAGAAATTTATTATGGAAGGCCAACATTAAGCAAAAGTACTTTTTAAAAAAATGGATCAGTTAATATCCTAGTTTTACAGCCTGCAGGAATGCATTTTAATTTCAGGAAAACTGATAAATGCATTTGGTAGTACCCTACAACATGTTTACTTTTTGCTACAAAATGCGACATTACAAAATGTAATGTATAGTACTGCAAGTAAGTTAAACTGTTCTCTAATTGTCTAATTATTAAGTACATGAAAATTAAACCCAAAATGACACAAAATACTATAAAAGTTGTCTTAAGTACTGTGGCAATATTTATAATCTTTTCCACCAGGAGAGGAAGGATTAATTACATTTCATGTGCTCTGGTTTACAAGCCCTTTAGTGGCTTCTTGCTGAAGAAAATCAATGGCTATTCTGGCATTTGTGAACATCTCACAGCAACCAAATACATTAATATACCAGCAGCATGCACACAGACCCACAGTTTGATGGGCTTCACGATTTGTCAGTAGTGGCTCAGGAATTGAGTGAACAAAGTGGATGATATTACTGAAGTAGAGAGCAGCAAGAGTAGAGCTGAGGGAGAAGTAATCTGGCATATTGCATGAGAAAATTACATTATTATCTGAAAGTAGATTGGTTTACTTGCCCTGTACTCACAAACCCTATCCCTTGATAATCATCTTCACACTCAGCTGCACTTCATAGCTTGTTTACCATGTTGCAGTGATGTTTACCTCCCTTGGTTTATTTGATGTCGGCCATTTGAAAACATTATCATTTAAATTAGTTCCTGTAACTAATGAGCATATGCTTCATGTGTGTTTCACAAGAACAAATGAAAATGTTTCAGGTTGGCTTTTTTTATTATATTATTATTATTTATTATTATTATTAAGACACAATCTAAGCATCTTGAACAACAGAAAATTCACTACTCAGATTTGTTCTGATACAAGGTAACAAGCCGAGAATCTTAAAGATGAGAACACCACTTTATAGGAATTTTAAAACTCATTTGGAAGTCATAGGCTCAAGATTTTCCCAGTAGAACTAAAACTTTAGAGATCTGAGTGCTCTTAGAAAAGCTAATCCCTTAAAACTGGCTGGAAGGAAAACTTTTAAGTGTTAGTTCACTCATAGCTCACATTGCAATGGGTAAACTACATTATAGCATTGAAATAAAAAAGGAAAGGAAAAAAAATAACTTTTGCAATAATGGTAGTGAAAGAATGACAACGATAGAAGAGTAATGCATTTACAGGCAGTGGCAGTGTTGCCCTAGAGGTAGTCCAGGTATAGTTCTGAGATTAATGGATCGGGGTTTGGAGAAAAGAGCTGCTCAAAGCACATTTTAAAGAGGATAGAAAGAGTAATTTGGAGGTTAATATCAGGATACAGGAGAAGGTTAGACATGAGAAAGAAGTCTTATAGCGAAGAGGTACTAAAAGTAGCTTAGCACTGAGTTTAGGAGAGGGAACATCATAAGCTAGGAAACAAACGGAGAGCCTACAATGAGTGGACAAAATTGCAGCACCCAGCAAATCATCAGTCTTGACCTCCCTTGACTCTCACTGTTGTTCATGCTGCAGCATCTTGGAAGCATTTACACTGACTCTGGGCTTTTGAAAGTCTTGTTCATTAGAATAAGTTGTCATTTAAAGAGCCATTAGCATTTACCCACAGTTACTACTATCTGAGCTACCACAGTTTCCCTGTAGTTAGAGAAGGACACCAAGGTAACACTTAGGAAATGTCTAATGGTTTCTACTATTAGGAGTACTTTTCTGAGGCTGATCATACACAGAGTATGTTAAAATGTATCCAGCATTACTCAGCCTCTGGCATTTTACACTTCAGAATACTGAGGAGCATGAAAACCCCTCAAGCCATATAGTAGCTTTGAGGGCTAACCCAAAAAGTTCAGAAGACACCCATTAATGAATACCGTTTGCCACTACTAGCCTATATCTGGAAGCTTAGGCTCATTATATTGTTTCTAATTAAATGTATCAAGAATGTATAAACAATGTAATAATGTCAAACTTACTAAGGGTTTACTGAGACATGACATTTTAATTGATTTGTGACTAAAAGCCAATTTCTGCCTTTGGATGCTGCTAAACAGTACCCATTACAGACAATGGGAGCTATATACCTGAGGATTTTAAAGGATCTTTGCCATTGTCATTGTTCAGCTGCCATTCAGTGTTTACTGTACCTGGATATTATTACTAAAAAGAAATCTAATGGGAATTCTTTCCAGACTTTAGTATAGAATTAACTTTAAAACAGTCTCCCTATTTACTCAAGTGATTATTCAAAATGTGGGAAAGTATTTGTAAGAACAAATTTCTCCTACTTCTTTACTTGCTTGAGAATCCTTGATTACCATTTCAAATTCTTTCATCTACCTTTTTACTTACTTACTTCTGGTTATCTTTTCTTTGTTTGTTTGAGTTACAGGGACATACAGACATCTTCACCCTAATCTCCACTCTTCCTGGGCAGCTCTACATCTAACCCAGCCACGCAGAGTTATCTCTGTCACTCTTTCATCATAAGACAGTCTCTTCAGCTCCCTGCTCATTCTTGTTGCTCTTCTCTGAATGCCATCTAGTTTTTCAATGTATTTCTGATAATGTAGTATCCCAGACTTTAATGCAATAGTCCAGGTGTAGTCATACTGTGGATCTGACGTTTCTGCTGATGCAGCCCTGAATCATACAGCAAGCTCATGTCTAATTTGCAGAACTGGAATTAATTTGCAAACCGGACACCATCAAATCAGGCCTAAATAAAGACTGGGAATGGATGGGTCATTACAAAAACTAATTTCCCCCTACTGTTATCACACCTTCTTGTCAATTGTTTGAAATGGACCACCCTCATGACCACTACAAAAGTGATTTTTCCTCCCTTGGTATTCCACTGTTGAGAATAGCCTACTTCCACTTTAATTGTCTTGTTATCACGGAGCCCCCCACTTGGTAAGGCAACTCTCATCTTTTCATGTACTATGTATATATACACCTGCTACTGTATTTTCCACTCCATGCATCTGATGAAGTGGGTTCTAGCCCATGAAAGCTTATGCCCAAATAAATTTGTTAGTCTCTAAGATGCCACAAGGACTCCTCGTTCTTTTTGCTGATACAGACTAACACGGCTACCACTCTGAAACTTAACACCATAGTGTACCTAGGCAGGAGCTTCTGTAGGAGCGTGAGACAGCCTTTATTCCCCCCGCCCCCCACCTGGTTCCCTGACATGGTACCACCCATGGTAGTAGAAGGGACAGAGTGAGCCAGAATTCCTCCAGGGAAGCATTGCAGTTTCTCACCATGTCCTTAATCCCCAAGAAATTCTGTGGCCTCACACCACCATCTGGCCCTTAATTTGTATATTTCTAGAAGAACAATTCTTCAAAAACATAATATTTCCTTTTATCTTCACACTCTTTCCTTATACAATACAAATGCAATGATATTTATATACAAAATGAAAAACAGCTACCAACTTTTCAATGTGACCACTCCAGCCCATAAAGTTTGATGATAAAAATATTACTTTGTGTATAAACTCGTCAGTGAGGCCTTTATCCGGCAAACTTATGGACATGGTTAAATCTAAGCATATGAGTAGTCCCTTGATCTCAGGGGAACTGTTTACATGTTTAAAGTAAAGGATGTGTGTAAGTGTTCACAGGACTGGGGTCTTACAGTTAAGAACAATTATTATTTCTGCTTAACTGCCACATGATCACTTTAACCTCACTTTCCTCTCTTCTTTGCCCAATGAATTTTTATTTTTTAAATGGATACTCAATGCAATTTTAAGTCTTATAACCAAAGCTGCTTGGAAAGAGAAGCACTACAAAAAGGTATTTAATATTACTAGTGGCACTGATATCATTATTCATTGTGGAGATGCTGACAGAATTGTCCCTATCAAGGCAGTCAGAGGCATAGGTATAAATTATGCCTGTTGCATCATCATTTCCTCCGCTATGTGCGCAACAAACAACAGCCTTGGAGGTAGATTGACATTTAACACACCAAGATTTGTTCATTTTGAATTCAAACTGGGTTTGCTAGATGCTTGCGGGGTGGGGGGGAAGATAAACTGTTATAATTACAGTATCATGAAGGGAAACAAACACATTAAACTATGAAAGGAAGATCATTATCAAGGCTGAAAGAGAAGATCAGGGTTTAAGTCAGGCATTTCTAACAAGAATATCGGTAAGGTTCATTAAGTGCCCTTACAGCTTCCAGAATATTTTAAATGAGGTAATTTACATAAAAATAGATTTAGCAACACCATTTTCTCATTACTGTCAGTTTGTGTTTAGGTTCATAAACTATCATTGTAAAGAAAACACACTTTGAATACATTTCTACAGGAATATTCTAGAGAATCACAGGGACAGTAATGATCTAAACCAGTGGGCTTTCAACTTTTTTCCCATTTGCGGACCCCTAAACAATTTCAAATGGAGGTGCAGACCCCTTTGAAAATCTTAGTCTGCAGACCCCCAAGGGTCCTCCGACTACTGATCTAAACCCTAACTGAATAATCTCTCACAAACACACAGTACTCCAGAAAGGCACACTTTGCATTGCTCCATCTTCATATTGCGTCATTTCCTCTTTAGCTCTTTCTGTCTTTTTCCATTTCAGCATTGTTAGTTTAGGTCTTTTCATTTTTTCCTGCGTATTTATTTTGACTCCCTTAGTTTATCCTCCTCCTGTTCCTTCTTGTTAGGGAGTTGCGTCAGTTTAATGTAAGGTGTTATTTAGAACCTATTTTGTTAAACCAGTGGAAAAGGTGGTGTGGACCGTCTGATTTCATTTTAAACTAGACTTGATTCAGCTTATTGTACATTGATTATCAATCGGTTTAACCTAAGCCAAAGTAAGCCACTCAGACTGAAATAAGAGTGTGTACACCAGTTTTAACTAAACTAATAGCCAAGATACTGATTTCTCTCTCCTCCCACTCAAAAAAAAAAAAAAAAAAAAGAGTAAAGATCTCATCTCTCCTTCCCATTTCTACATCTGGTCTTCCTGTGCTTCCTCCAAACTGGTACTGTGTGCAGAGACTGAGCACAATCCTGTTGAGAAGCAAGGCCTCAGCTCTCTGCTGGGACTCCCACAGACACTAGTTACCCAGCAGGGAAGAGAGAAGAGTAGACTGTCGGCTCCCACCACTCCTCTGAGCTGCCCACCAATGAAAGAATGGTGCAGCTGCCATTGCCACATGGGTTCCTTTAAGAGCTCCCAGGAAGAATTTGGGCTGACTCCACGGGCATAATTTGGGGGGGGACAGGTGGGGGCATTAACCCCCTCCAAACAGAGGTGGGGCATGCGGGGTCATGCACCACTGTCCACTCTACCAGCCCAATTTCTGCAAGCACCAAGCTGCTCTGCTCAGCCTGATGGAGGTGGGGAAGGCTATGTTCTTCTCACGCTGCCAGTCGTCGTTGCCGTCTACAGGCACCCTGCATGGCCACCATCCTGTTTCCTGTACAATGGTGAGTGCCTGGAAGAGGGGGGACGGGGAAGAGGCAGTGGAGAAGGGGGATGGGATGGGGAGGGGACAGTGGAGAAAGGAAGGGGGATAGAATGGGGCAGTGAGAAGGGGAAAGGGATAGGGAAATCTGGAGGAAACTGGAGCCTGGCTTGTGGCATCCCCTTGGCAGCAGCAGCAGCCCCAACAGGAAGGTGCCCGCAGCAGCACTGGGAGGCACCAGAAAGGTGGCATCGCCGCAGCAGCTGGTGCCGGAGTGGCTGCAGCTCCCATGCTCAGGTCACCACAGTGGACAGCAGCAGGAGCAGTGGCTGGGGCTCCCCTCTTAAGCCAGCCCGTCCTCTCACCCCCAGCCCTGGCAGCCCAGATACCACTCCAGGCAGGGGGAGAGCCAGGAGAACTGGCTTCAGCACACGCACTGCCCCCCACAAATATAGCAGTGAAACTGCACCTATGGCTGACTCAAGCACAATTCTTTCTAGGTCTGGGCACTTCCACTGGGAGATCTCGGATGGCTCCTCTGTACACTTCCAGCCCAGGCCTTGTCTTAAAAATCAGAAACTCGCTCTAAATATCTTAATTTTAAAAGTGAAAATTTTGTGTGTGTGTGAAGATATCTGAAAAATAACCTTGCTATGTATGGCTGAAAAAACCCTGTGATCCAGACTCAGGACAGCTCCCAATGACTCGGGCTTCTCTTAATTCAATTTACCTCGTGCAGGTTATTGGGATAAAAAAAGAGACTTGCATATTTGTACTATGGATTCTAAACATATGGATCTTATTCAAGGGTTGGTAGGTTGTTGCAACTAAAGAGTTAGCTGTGTGTGTATGTCAATCATCATCAGTCAATCGGGCAACTAATTCCTTTAGGGGTCATGGTTCCAACAGGGCAACTTGCACTCCTCAGACCTTCAAAAAAACAGGGAGAGGGATGGGAAGAGGCCCTAATTTCCTCTCCCAGCCTTTAGTTTACATTGTTGTTGCCTTGATGACCATTGTTAAACTCCAGTCTGCCTTATTCACATGGATAGTCTCATTGAACTAGAAGTAGTATTTTGCCTAAAACGTGTTCAGATCATTGCATTTAATACATCTGGAGCATGTTCAAATATTTTTCTTTGCAGTTTTATAACCATATGGAAAAATCTCTCTGACCTCCTGTAGAAAGTGTTATTTTTGTAAAGTTCTATTTATTAGAGAATTATGGGGGGAAAAAACAAAGAGCAAAATATTTAGGCCCCTCTTCTCACCTACCTCTCCCTATTACACTGATGCAAACCACAATGATTGTTTGGGTATAACTGATAAGTAGACGCTGCCCCTTAGAATTTTGTTTTCTCTACTTTAATTTGATTTCAAGACAGTTTCAAACAGCTTTTATTGGCTGGAGAGATTGATTCGAGTTACTTCGGAAATCACAATTTGTTTCATGTTTTGCAACTATTGGAGAAAAATGCTTTCAAAATTGACTTGGATTGTTCCTCACATTTTAAGCATAGCTGACATAGCTATGAGATTTATTTATTTATTTTGTGCTTGATGCCAACTAAAGATTAAAGGTCATATTATATTCATAGCTAAGTTGCCTTCAGAAAGCTATATTTTATGGTTGTGAAATATGATACCTTAAAAATATTAGAAGTGCTCAAGACAAGTTTTACATCACTTGAACCAATAGGACTGCAATATAAAATGAACTAAAGTCAATTGTATGATACAGTAATTGGCTGAATTATCTCTGATGTAGTAATCTTATCACTGAAAGAGCTCTTATTAACTGTCTTGAAATCAAGCTGTGACCTTAACAGGTCACACTTAATATTAGAATTCTATTTATAAACTGGTTTTTAAAGGGTTATCAAACAATTACTAGTTATAAGCATGTTGCAGACACAGCATTACAGATGATTTTAAGCACATCAGTAGGTGTTTTAGGTGGTTATAAGCAACTTGCTAATTTGCTGCACTCTGTCAGAATCAGTTGAGTATTCATTTATTAAAACATGTGAAATATTTATTAACCCTTTAATTTATAAATGGAACCTTAATCTAAGAATGACCATTTAAAAATACCTAAATATTTCTATTTTAATATGTACATTTTCATTTAATGCTTTCATAGAATCAGGGAGTATCAGGGTTGGAAGAATGAGAGGAGGGGTTGGATGGGGTGGCAGGGGCAGTCAGGGCCGGAGGGTCTGGGGGGGGGGGCAGGGGGTGGTGGATGGGGCAGGAGTCCCGGGGGCCCCCATCAGGAGGCGAGAAGCAGGGGACGTTGGATAGGGGTCGGGGGTCGGGCCACACCTGGCTGTTTGGGGAGGCACAGCCTCCCCTAACCAGCCCTCCATACAATTTTGGAAACCCGATGTGGCCCTCAGGCCAAAAAGTTTGCCCACCCTGTCCTAGACAGACGGAAAGAAGAATTGAAATCTCCCCTGCTTAATATTAAGCATGCACTTAAGTGCTTTCCTGAATAGGGAAGGGCTTAAGTATACTTCTGATCTGGCATCAAACTGCAGTTACAACAGCTGTATGCAATTTACGCCTCTAACAAAGAGGCAGTGCACAGTTTCAAAGAGAGGCTAAATCTTGTTGGAAGATATGCTGTACCACAGGTCAAATATTTTTAAGTTCTAATTATTCTAACCATGGGCATCTCTATAGTCCCCTCTCAGTACCAGTTAACAGTCATTTCTTTCCTTCTAATACATCCTTTTCCCTTCCAGTTCTACAGTCACATTTATTATGCTGGTCTTGGTCTTAGTGCTTACTCCACAGTTAACTACCACAGCAGATGGCATCCTTCCTGTAATCAACAAAGACATGTTTTGTTAGGGCTATAACCACCGTGCTTTAGTGCATTTCACTGGTGTTTGCTATTCCTGCCCCCATGGATGTGCATTTGAATGATAAAAGGCGTATGCCCAAGCAGCCATAAATACCCACTGTGGAAGTTGCCACATCAGTGAAGTTAGTGGCTCAGCAGAAAATGAAGACCAGCAGTAAAATAAAAGGGGCTCACGAAAGGAATTATTCTCCCCCAACCTCAAAGCCTCTGGCTCTCTAACCCAAGCTTTTGGGGCTGAACCCGAATGGCTCCTGGCATAATCCCAATACAGTAGCTAGGAGACATCAATTTTGACAAACAACAAAAGATGAATTTAATCTGTGCATTAGCCTGTTACTAATCTGCAGTTTTCATCTTTAGCCAAAAAATTATGGCAAAAGATGAGAGACTCTAGCTAATGTAAGTATGTGCTTGCCTATATAATCAAATGCAGTGTACATTTAAAAGGTAAAATGCCATTGAAACACCCAAACCTTAATGCTTCTGTGAGGAAAATGTTCATATTTATTCGTGTCATGCAGCGTCTCATAACCAATCTCTGCAAACCTAAATGCTCAAGATGGCAGATCTGAACTAAAATGGATTCTAGAGGTTTGCTTGTTAGGAATATTACATGTTTGTAATGTTGGACAAGAACAAAAGGCACAACAGTCAAAATGAAGCCATCCAAAAAATAATTTTTCACATTAAGCTCTTCAAACACACTATTTCTTAGTATGAAGTTTCTGGCATATAGCAATAGTCTGCTTTTAAGTCAATGAATTTAGTGAATGTTCTGAAGTCACAGTCGGGGGGGAGGGGGGCTTACATGTCAAAGGCAAAAATCATAGAGGAGTGCATGCAGTATATTTCACAACACACAGTTAAACTACTACAAGGAGATGTTTGTAGTGGGAACCTAAAGCCAGCTTTCATAACCATAAGAATTATATTTGCTAACCAGAATGGGACAAGAGATCAAAAGAGACAGAGAGAGAAGAAAAACAACTTCTTCTGGATTCATTTTGATACACTAACCTTGCCAATAAAAATGCCTAAACCTCAGTTACAACTCCCTGGGGAATGGCAGCTATTATCCCCTATTGAGTTGGTGCTTACCATACAGAGCCTGAACAATTCATACAGAAAAATAAACCATAACATTCCCGTTTATTATTACTTTAGCTGAGAGGTGCTGACATTAAACAGTTCTGCACTGCTGCTATAAATCAGCATGCTGTGGATGTTCTCAGCATGGGACCAGGGCTCCTTGGTAACAGCTCTCATCAAGGCAACCAGCTGTCAGAATTCTTCAAATTAAACTGTTATTACTGTAGTATTCATTAGTCAGTTACTGACTATTAAGATATTTTTATCTCTGAGCCATTGACATCGGATATTGCTTTTTAATATGCAAGTTATATATAAACATGATTAAGTGATTCATGTAGGTTTGACGGCTTCTATTATAGCTTGATCTCCCCTTTTTAAGGGGCGACAGTGTTGAAGATGATGTCCTGCTCTCTGCTAAAATTAATTTTCCATTTTAAAGTCTGGGATTTCTGCTGTGATTGATAGGTTGCATCTTCAAACACCAGCATTTGCAAAGTAAAGAGATAACTTGATACAAACAGGATGTGTAAGAGACAGATTGAACTGTTATGAAGGTAGTTTTGACTTCAGTACACACTGATAAGAGTTGAATGTTTTCGCTCCGTTTCTGCCAATGCTACATGCCAGTAGTTTTGTTCAGGTAGGATTCATATGCGATTGTTCTAAAAGATGCAAGATTCAAATGCTTTAAAAATATATTCCAGTTGCCTAACTAGTAAATGAGGAGATAGTGCTGGTAAGAAAGAAGGGACATAATGTTTAAAACAATTTCATGAAAAATCTATTCATTTTATTGAACTTTCAACAAAAATTCACCGAAGTTGTTAACTCTGAAGACTGACTTACTTTATTTAAAGGTAAATTTTTCAGCTAGGATGCTACATGTGTACAAAATGGCTGGAATTTTTGTGCACGTGTGCAAGCATTTTGCCAATTAATTTCTCTCCCCACCCCGGATCTTCCTGTGAATTATTATTCCCCCACCTCACTTCTTATTCTCTTCCCGACTGAAATTTACATGCACAAAGTGGAAGCCCAGTTTTTTGAAAATATGGACCTTAAACGGTGTCTCAGTTCAAGGCAATTGCACCAGTATTCCCTCTTCCTGGTCCCTTAATGGCACCACTCTAGGCTCCTGATTCCTCAGCCATCACCTCTCTTGGGTAGATACCCACATCTTCCTCTCTTCTGCCTAGGGTTTTTTCCAGGCTGCATAGTTCCCTGTCTAAACTGCAATGTGCCCAGCAGGCCAGACTGCTTAAACAGGTCACATTGTCTGTGCTTTCCTTTAACTTTGAAGGCCATAAACAGTCTAATTGCCAGCAGTTACAAGTTACCATACAGCTCTTTAAGCAAATAAGGTGAAATCATTACCCCCCAAAAATGTTAGGAACCTATACATGCTAAAAAGCTTACCAGAGGTCACCCCAACTTCAATCTCAGACTCTGGTAGGTGTCAATCCTTCAAATGCTACAAATGAGTTTTGCCCAGGGCTACAAGTTCTTAACTGTTTCAGATTCAGAACCAGAACAACCAGGAATAGTTCAGTCTTTTCCTTTATTCAGCTTGGGCCTTTGAGCTTGGCTTCATGTAACAGCTGATCAGCAGACAATGGCTTACTCAAATGGCTGGGGTTTTGCGTAACTGGAGGTGGGGAATTTGCATTTACCTGCCCTTAGATATTCCGCAGTAAAACCACTTAAAACTTTTTGCTCCAAGAGTGCAATCTTGTCTGGCACACAGTTCAACATAGAACTTTGAACCCTTCAAGTCTCATATCTGTCACATCTCTCTTCTCGAGAGGTTACATACAATATCACTCCATAATAACCCCCACAATAACACATAAATCATTCATTTCATACAATGGATCCCAAATCTACTTAAATGTAAGTCAGTCTTCCAAGAATATTACAGGAAAATGCCATCTGTCACAAATGGTACCTTTAAAAGATGGGTTTCAGAGTAGCAGCTGTGTTAGTCTGTATTCGCAAAAAGAAAAGGAGTACTTGTGGCACCTTAGCGACTTAGAGAGAATGCATCCGATGAAGTGAGCTGTAGCTCACGAAAGCGTATGCTCAAATAAATTTGTTAGAGACTAAGGTGGCACAAGTACTCCTTTTCTTTTTAAAAGATGGGTAATTTGCTTTCAAAACCAGGTTACTCTTCAAGTTAAGAAGAACTTTGTCTAAAGTATTTCATTCTGCTTCTGCTTAATATTTTATTCTCTTGTTGATATGACCATTAATACAATTTCCTACAGTGTGAACATTTGTGAACACTTTCAGGTCTTATCCCAGCACTTTGACATCAACCACATAGGTTAAAAATAAACTTTCTAAAGGCAACAACAACAAAATTTAAGAAAAATAAATTTTCTTAATAGCATCTTACATTGAATGGGCAGAACAAAAGCTTCAGAAATAGTATTGCTCAGGGTTATCCTTGTAGCCTCTCTCTAAACTAGGAAGCCTTTGCTAAAATTTCCCCCTGATTCAGCTCCAGTGGTAGTAGCAATGGGGAAACTGTGAGTATAGACAAGCCGCCAGTGGCTAAGGCATTTGAAGCACCAAGGTGTGTAAACCTGCTCTGAGCAGGGGTGGGTGATATCGTATTTATAATGTTGACAGCATCCTGAAAACTTGCCTTCTCTACAGTTCCCTCACATTGGTGGGTCTGAACAAGTGGTAGCAACAGTACAACATTTTAACAAAAATCTCTTCAGACGGCAGCCATGTGCACTATAGCTAATCATGGTGGGCAGGTACTATGGAAGTTTATCCACACTGTTCTGTTAATGCACCCCAATCCAGGTTGGCTTGCTGTTATTCTTGCTTAATTTGCCCTTTACTCACACAGTCATCTGATTTGTACATTTATTTGCAGTAGAAGGGTGCATAATTGCAGGCTAATTAATTACGCATAGATTTTGGACTATTCTTTCCTATCAATGTTCATGCTTAATTAATTAACATCAAACTTATTGATGAATGTTGTTTGTTTAAAACACATCGCCATAGGGCACACACAAAAGTCTTACTGATGTAGGTACAGTATAATTCTTTGTTACTAAATTCTAATTTACATTGGTACATCTATAGTGAGTAAAGTAGGTCCTAAAATGTTTCTGAGATCGTTTTAAAGAAGTACATAATTGAAGTCTCAAAGACTGGAAGGAAAAACTAACATGCAAGGGAAAAAATACACCAGGCTAGTTTGAACTTACAATAGGAGTTTACCTCACTGAGATCAAGTGTCTTGCCAACAAGCCATATGGGCATGATGAATGAGACAGGAAAAGTGTTTAATATGGAGATATACCTATCTCATAAAACTGGAAGGGACCTTGAAAGGTCATTGAGTCCAGTCCCCTGTCTTCACAGCAGGACCATATATTGTTGCCCCAGATCCCTAAATGGCCACCGGAAGGATTGAACTCAGAACCCTGGCTTTAGCAGGCTAATGCTCAAACCACTGAGCTATCCCTCCCCCAATAAGTAAGTATGATGACATTTTGTCCATAAAAACATTCGTTCCCAAGGTGCACTTGTGCATCTGTTATATATTTTGGTACTGTTTTTACTTGTAGCTTTAGAGATATTTAAGAAGGTGAGAATCTATGCCCAAAGGACCATAAAAGGAGACAAACTAACAGAATATAAGGCAACACCCACCACTGATTCAGAGGATTATCACCAGGAAAAATATAGGCTATTGTAAACATTTTAGGACACACAGCAGTGAACTGGGAAGCCTTCTATAAGGAAACAGTTCTATCTTTCTCTCCCTCATTATGTCAAGGGTAAATTGCTCTTACCCATTTAATAGATTCATAGATTCCAAGGCCAGAAGGGACAACTGTGATCATCATTTGTCCGTATAACATAAGGCATAGAACTTCCTAAAAATAATTCCTAGAGCAAATCTTTTAGAAAAACATCCAATCTTGATTTTAAAATGGTCAGTGATGGAGAATCAGGATCATCAAGTCAAAGTCAGTTGGGTTTCATATTTCTTCATCATGGATAAATGCAAGAACTGCAGAATAACCCCATATCTATAGCTCTGAGAAAAAGTATCCAGCACTGTGACTCAGACCCACAGTTCCGTGAAGATGACGACAGAAGAAAGGAATAGACACATTTTGGCAGATTCTATGGTAGATACAGCTCCAAGCTGTTTGCAGAAAGCAAATACTGCTTTAGGACAACTTACATACTGCAAAGTAGTTGCCAAAAAAACCCACCCAAAAACAAAAAACCCTTTTTCTTTTCCATACAGTACATTTTGTGAGTTGAGAGATTAAATAAAGCACAGGTTGAAAAGATCCACTGTTCTCATTACAGATATTTGAGCATCAGAAAGCATACCATATTGCCAATGAAATGGAAAATAAGTTACATGAAAGAGCTGTTAATGCCAACTCTGTTCTTGGCATGCTTAGTGAGAGTGTTCCTCTCTTGGAAAATCAGCCATAATACTTTATTGTTGTGCAGAAACAGCAAAATGTCAAAAACATTTTCTTGTCCTTGTGGAAGTAATAAAACCCTACAGCAAAGGCAACACTCCATATCTTCTGTCTATGAGAACTATGAAAAAGCTAATGAAGAATGATTTAAGCAGCAGAATGAATGGACAGATGGGACATCAGTAATGACTAGAAAGAGAAGAGACTGTGCATGTTATTAAAAAAAAGTTCCCTTTGGGGTGTACTTCTCAATGCTTTGCCCATTGTCTTGAGTTGGAGGTGGATGCGCTCCTCAATGTTGCCGAAATCAGCCATTCGGAAGTCTTTGTGGGTTAGCTATACAGTGTTCTCAGTCAATGAGAGTACGAGCCAACTAAATGTGCATAAGACATTATCAAAATTCCAACAGACAGACGGGTCCAATGTTTTGCTGAGTGCTAGCGGCAGTAAAAACAAAAGTTGTTTTTAGGTCATTCAAAATTTTGTAAGACGACTTCACATTTGCATCCAGCAATATGGAAAGAGTATTTAGTAAGCGATTAAAAATATCTAGGTCAAAAAAACATTTGGTAAATACAATATTTGTTGAATTTGGCTCACATTGAACTAAGCCTCAAGAGAGCTGTCAGTCTTGTCACAAACTGCAAAAATATGACTATTATCTATTATACCATGGCCCACATAAAGGCAAATCACCCCTCAACTTCTGTTGCTATGAAAATTGCAGGTGGTAACGGCCTTTGGGAAACTAAACAACAGCTTTGTAATAATGAAGTGTTTGAGGGAGTCATGCTGAGACAAACCACGTTTCAGAGAAATCAGCACCAGTTCTGCTGGTCAGCATTGGACAACCTGCCTACCAGATGGCCTAATAAGTTTTGGTACCAGCAAGGCTTTGGAGTAAGGGTTACCTATCTCAGGCTATGGCTATACTAGACAGCTTACAGTGGCGCAGCACCAGCATCAATGTAGCTGTGACACTGTAAGCTCCCTGTGTAGGTGCTCTAAGCCAGTGGGAGAGAACTCTCTTGTTGACTTCATTACTTCAGTTCCCAAGAGCGGTGACAGCTATGTTGGTGGGAGAGCTTCTCCCATCAACATAGTGCTGTCTACACCAGTGCTTAAGTCGGCATAAGTTCTGTCCCTCTGGGGGATGGCTAATTCACACCTCTGAATGACATCATTTATGATGACTTAATTTGTAGTGTAGCCAAAGCCTCAGGAAAGAAGTAAATTTAGTATGATGTGAAATAAGGAAAGCATCACCATTGGCAAAAGAATGCCCCTTCCCTGCAGCCTCTGGGGTAGCAGGAGAAAAAAAACCCTTGGCCCCTTTAAGGATTGCACCACCGCCTTTTTCCCTCCTCATGGACAATTATGGGCTTGAGGAAGGAAGAAGGGTATCTCTGTGGCTGACTGATTGGACAGAAGGGTACAGAATAATCCTATTGGCTTCTGTGTACCAACGGGGAAGGCTTATAAAAAAAGTTCCCTTCCAACCTCATCCCCTGGGAATTAGAGTGGGATCATATTTTGCGGCCTTGCTGTGACTATCATGCTACTGACCTTTTTGGTGATAGGAAGGGATTTTCCCCTCACTGTCAGAGTATCCTGGGAGTGTGGTGTTTTGTCACCTTCCTCTCAGCAGGCCAAGGACCCGGCGAGTAGGTTGTAAAATTCATTTTGTTGCACTGTGACAGGTGCACAGCACAGAGTAGGTAACCACTTAGTAGGAAGTCCAATTCTCTGATAAACCAGAACTGGAAGTAGATTAGGAGGCGGCATCTCCCAAAGAAGCTGGGGAATGGCCTTGGGGGCATCTAAAGTCTGGTACAGTGAGGAGACAAATATCTCTTCGTTCCCCATTCATCCTTGTATTGTAGGAAGTTTTTTTCAGAGACACGGTCTCACTATTTAATCCATAACAATATATGAAAGAAAAAAATTCTCAGAATTTGTTCTATATTTTGAAGACTATTTTGCATGTCTAAGGTGAAATATTAGCCCCATTGAAGTAAATGGGAGTTTCACTAGTGGCTTCAGAGAAGTCAGGTTTTCCCCCCGCACATCTGGTACTTATGCTACAGTTAGTATACTTGAAGCTTGTAATTTTAGGCCCTGATCCTACAAAAAACGTATAGTGTGCCTAACTTTAAGCATGTGAAAATATACCATTTGACTTCAGTGCTTACATGTGAGCAAAAGTATTGTAGGACTGGGGTCTAAGCATGGTAAAGGTAGCTGAAAAAATATAACCTCATCATTTGTTTTTAACTATAGACATACTTAGATGACCTTTCAGAACTACCTACTAGTTTATGCAAAGTGCAATCTAGTTGAAACTGAATGATTCTCAATTGAATCAGTTTAACTTAAAGCCATTTGTTCAGTTCTGGCTGACACAAGGTAACAGTCATTCTAACTCATGTAACGTTCAAGCACAGAAGGGGAAAAAAGCAGAAAAAGAAAGTCACAACCTTTGGAGTATTTTCAAAGTATGAACATACAGAACTATTTTCTTCAAACAGCTTGAATTTAAAATATTGGTTTGCAATCACAAGGAAAAAAAGGATCTTTGTAATCTCTGTGCTGTTTTCATAAAGATTGACTGTGACTTAAAATAGCCTGAGGTTAATACTGTAAATCTTTCTGAAAGATATTTCAATACATGTTCTTCATGCACTCCGAAAATCAGCATATCATACATCTCACATAAGTGACACAATTTCAAGCTCTGTTGGGAAAAATATTAAATTTATTATATCCAAGGTTAAAAATAAAAGGCACTTTTAAAAAATTGGAATTATCTTTTTAAATTAAAACAAATGCTATCAATTCAAGTTGGTCAGCATCAAGTCCAGCCCTCATAAACATGATAGCCCAATTTACCTATTGTAGTCGAGAAGATTATTGGGACATTTTTATTAATACACCAAAAAGTAGACCATTGTCTGTAGAATTTTATGGATTAAATGAGACTGATTTACACCATTTGTACAATTTAACTGAATAATTACTCTTAATCTGCTTTTCAATTTTAACTAAACCCTTGAAACTCCAAACACTTAGGTTTGCTTAACTTTCCACATATGAATAGAACTGTTGTCAGTGTGATCATTCATGTTTCCAAAATTAAGCGCATGCATAAGTGTTCACGGGATCAGGGCCTAACACACTATTTCATGACTACCCTATGCTGCCTATGCCAGTCAAATTAGTTATTAATAAATTAATAAAGTTCTGCATATTTTTTATTGGCGTTTAATCTGCTTTGTTCATAATGGGCTTGATGCAGATGTTATTGGGTGAAGTTCTATGGCCTGTGTTACATAGGAGGTCAGACTAGGTGATCCCTTTTGCCATTAGAATCTATGACTGTTAATTATGTGTTATATATTTTATGCATGTTACATTTCTGGTTCTTTGTCTGCAGTATTTGAGTTTCTTTGAAGAATGAAATGGCATATTCCCATTCAGTTCTTAAAAGCCAGACTACAATAGGGAAATATAAAAAAAGAAAAACGATGGGCCTGATTCGCCTCTGCTTTACTTCAGTTGGTTTGATATAAAACCAGAAAAGGCAGTGATGAATTAGTTACAATGATTTTTTAAAAACATTTTCAAGTGCTTTTGCTACAGCATAGAAGTTGTGTAACCCATACGCAAAAGAATTTGTAGTTTATAGCTCATAAAGTCTTACAAAACGTGTAAAAAGACTGTAACCTTTCTGAAACATTAGCTGGACCAATAAAACATGCTTATACATTCCATTTTATTTACTGGTTAATAATACTCAACATCTGTTTGTGGTTTATCCTTAAAGCAGACTCTGAAGGACAGGAAGCTTTCATAGTAAAATTATGTCAGTAAAAAGTTAAAATGTATACTGTTTACTACTCAAAATGGAATGGAATTTGTACCATAGAATATTTCACAATAAGAATTTAGGGATTTTAAAAAAAAGTTAGCATATAAAATATACATGTTTACATATTAAAGAAAAACACATTTCAGTAGGTTCTAGTTTAATTTTTGATACACATGGCATCTATTTTTGTGTGTATAAATTTTTCACTACATGCTTAGAATCAGAATTTCTAAAGAAAATTGATGCTGTGTGAATGTATAAGCAGGAATATGTTGATGTAAAAAAGGGGTTTGTAAAATCCAAACTAGAAATAGCAGATAGGATGAAGAGGCAATGTTCTACTATTTAGGTCTTTGCAGTGAGGGGAAAGGACATAGAGCAAGGTTAGAGATAAGGACATATTTTATATACCTCCACACTTTATAATCATGGTATTTTGAAAGGTGTGACATGACTCCATGAACTGCATAGTAAGGAGTCATCAGTTTTGCAAATACTACCATAACCTTCCCCTCCATCCCCTGTAACCATTATGGTTTCATATCAATTAATAGGCTATTCCTATGCACTTATTTTCCAAACAGGAAAGTAAAAAGATTTCAGAAACAGTCTGAATAGCAAGTTTCATATTATACAAATAATGCTAAGATTTCGGGACCATGAAAGCCTCCTTAGTTTACTTAATTGCTTATGAATTAATTTTGTTAGCTTCTGCATTGCTACGCTTCACTATGAAATTTAGCACCCACACAAAACAATGAAAACAATAAAAATGGGGGGGAGGTGTGTGAGAAGAAACCCATCTAGTCTCTCATTGGTTAACAGCAGTAATCACTGTGAATTATCAGAGTCAATAACACTACTAAAAATCAATAAGACAAAAATGTTACTCTTTAAGTGTCATATTACAATCACGTGCGGAAAACTGTTGTCTGCATCCAATTTAAAAAGGCATCTGCTCATGTTTGCTTAAAACAAAAGGGTGGTTGACTTAATGAATTATTTACAGGCATGCAATATGGCAACAGTATCATTATGAACTCCCTTCTAAGATCTCCTCTGGCTACTCCTGGCAGGGTGTCAATTTGCTTGTTTTTATGGTAGGTGCATGAAATTATGGAGCTATTCTCTGAAATGAGAGTCTGTTGTTCTACTCTCTAAATGTTAGTAAATTCAATGAACAGAACTATAGCATCACTTGATCAGTGGAAAAGGCATATTTCGTAAGAGCAACATTGTTTTCAAACACAGTTTTAATCCGAAATTACCAAATAGACGTATGCAGTCTCTGTTGTAAATTGTTTCAAGATTTGTGAAACATGCTTCACAAGAACTGGGCCGATCAGAAACATTTTAAATGAAATCTTTTAAAGGTAAGGTTATTTCTTATTTTCCATAAAGCCATCTCTCTCTGAAGTAGCATATCATGCGCCAAAGCTGCAGTCAGATCCATGTAAGGAAACCGCTGAGATCAATGGAGCTCCATTGGATCTGCCTGCATGGATCCAAATTCAGGGTAGAGGCCTTAATTTGTAGCCATGGGCACAATTTTGAACAGCACTTAAATGGTTGAAAGACTGAGTCATTTAGGCACTGATCCTGCAAACAAATGTATGCAATTAGTGAGTAGAGGAGTGTGTACTAAGGGACAGCACACTAAACTGGAACTCTGGAGACCCAGATTCTGTTCCCAGATCTGCCATTAGCTTGCTGGGTGACCTTGGACCAATCACTTCTCTATATGCCTAGACTCCCTGTCTGTAAAATTGTGATAATGATACTGTGTAAATGGGCTAGAAATCTACTCATGATAATATACTCTATCATATCATCTCTCTTATCATGACTAGTCTCATTGAAGTTAATAAAAGTACTCGCAGTAGTAGAGTTAAGCACAAGTGTTTGCACAATGGAGGCTGTAGGTACATCTGAAAATTAAACCCAATGTCTCCATATGACGTAGCTATGCATGCACACAAAAATATCATACTACAGGTATAGTTCTTAATGCATTCCAAACAATTCCATTATTCTCATCCCATAGTTCTATTGTACTGAAATGAAGAGCTGATAAACACATTTATTATTTCAACAGTTGCCAAATCAGCAGCCATTTGTCACCATTTTGACCGACAACCCATTCTAAAAAGCTATGTATATATTTATAACTTCCACAAGATGTCAAAATAAACAATCTATCATTATCACACAGGGTAATGTAAACAACTTCTTTGTAGTGTGTCCACAATGCATGTATACGATACAAAGCAAAGAAAAAAAATAACAGCTCTGACAATACCCAAAGAAACATTTGTAAAGCAAAATAAGGCTACAGACAAATAGGGAAAGCAAAACTTGCTAATCCGCTTTCATAAGAAAAAAAGAAAGAAAGAAATTGATTCAAGCAGTATAGATCCTGTCATATATCAACAAACAGCAAGTTGAATAAGCTCATTCATATTCAACTCCAAATTTTTGTGGCTTTAGTAGAAAGATATTCAAATCAGGAAGCCATTTTAGCAATACATTCATGAATTCCACTTAGTCACCTTTTTCCCATCCAGTGCAAAAAGGATGAAAGCATCACCTTGCAAGTATGTAGTGAGGTGAGCATTAAAATATTCATCTGAACCAGAGAAGACTATGACATTTATGTGCAAAAGTGGGTTCTTAAAACGTAGGGCCCAGACCTTTAAGTTTTTTCTTTTAGCAGTATTTCTTATTCACATGAATAATCCCAGTAGAGGCAATATTGGACTCAATCATTGTTTTGTAGGGGTGTAATTTCTATGACTTCAGTGGAGTTGCTCCTGAGTTATTCTGGTATGAAAGAAGAATTAAGCTCAGTGTGTTAAATTCCACAACTAACAGTTGCAGGACTAAGCTATTAGGTACTAAACTGAGAAGAAAGCAGAACAGAGGTTTTAACATCTAGTGTTTTTGTTATTCTCTCTATATTTCACATAACTTGATAATTAGAATTAAAGGTTTTGATTTTCACAATAGAGCATTCCTGATTATATGCTAGATCTAGTATTTATCAGAAACAATGCATCAGTTGTCAGAAAGGTACCTTGCTATGCTGATGTTGAAGCTGCTTGTGTGGAAACTTCTTATACAACAACATGGCTAGTAGATGCACAGGTAACATTGCCTGCCCTTAGTATCTACAAAACACAAGGTAGAAACTCTTCCAAGAAGGCACTTTTAAAGCTGGGAAGAGGCTTCAACCCTTGACCCTAAGCCACTGGCGTTATGGGAAATGTAGTTTAGGAGACAGGTAGCCATATTGCTTTCAGATGTGTGTTTGTAATTGGTGTAATTCAGCATTGTGATTTTTAAAATTGCTTTTGCCTGTTCATCTGGGGTAATTAATTACTCTGATGATCCACACTTATTTGGCCTACTTCACCTATTCTTTGATGAGTATCAGCTGCTCTGACCCAAACAACATGCTAAAATCTAAGTGGTTTAAATTCCTGCAGAAGCTCGTGGCCGTGAAATGCTCAAAGCAGGATCAAAGATTTTGTAGAAGAGGTTGCAGTGCAGTCAGCAAGCCATTTCGTGACTGTTTAACCTAGGCCAAGATTTAGGCAGACCCTGTTTGGTATCACTGTGCAGCACAAGCTGTGTTCTCCAGCCTATGGCCTAGACAAAGAGGGAGAGCAAGTGTCTGTGTGGCTACCATCTGAATAAAAAAAAGAAAAGGAGTATTTGTGGCACCTTAGAGACTAACCAGTTTATTTGAGCATAAGCTTTCGTGAGCTACATCCGATGAAGTGAGCTGTAGCTCACGAAAGCTTATGCTCAGATAAATTGGTTAGTCTCTAAGGTGCCACAAGTACTCCTTTTCTTTTTGCGAATACAGACTAACACGGCTGTTACTCTGAAATCCGAATAAAGAATTCCTTCTGTCTTTACTAAATCTGAATTGTGCCTCTTCTCTTATGAGGGGAATTGCAAATGTGCTTTTCCTTTGGGGAAAACCAGTAGACGTGGCAAGTTAGTTGCTCAGTTTATATCCTGTGTCAGTAAATGGGTATTTTTCCAAGTTAAGAAGAGGCTTTATCTCTTCCGGGTGAGGTCAGAGTTTAGCAGCTAGGTAGTATAAGAGCCCAGGCACCTGAGCTACGGGGGAGGACTCAGAGGAGCAGGTGAGAACTTTTCTCTCACAGTGAGTTCTGGGAGATAAGCTTTAATGCTTACTTGTGTTAGGAAAACCCTTAAATTGTGCTGTGAGTTTGTTGTTTGGGTTTTTTCCCCCTAAATTTCTCATTTGAGTCTTTTTAAATAAGGAAAAAATTGAACATACAATTTCTTTGGTTCACAATTAGCTAGCTCTCCCCTAACCTTGTGATTTTAAAGCTATTTAATGTGCCTTTTTATGAGTCACAACTAAAGCTGGTAATTTTTTTCCTAAATTTTGTGTTTTCAATCATTTATCTCAAAAATTTGGTTTTCAATAAACTACTACCAAAAATCTTCATTAAATGTTTGCTTTTTTTCACGATGTCTAATCACAACTATAACTATGAACGTCAGGCGGGGTGGGGGAGAGGGTGGTGGCTTAGAATATTAATGTCGATTCCTACAGACATGATTTTGTTCTCATAGTCGCATAAATCCATTGGACCAAATTTTGCTCATATATAAGCCAGTTTAAAGCTATAGTAACTGTAATGGCTTCTGTGGAATTTCTCTTGATTTACAGTGTAAATGAGATCAGAATGTAGCCCTTAGAGAAAAGATCACAGTAGCAATCAAAGTAGCTGACTAGGATTCATATACCTGTAATCCTGTGGTACCCACCACTCTGTGTGAGATAGGACGTTTGTTAGTCTTTAGTAAGACACACCCACAGTGACACCAACATGTTATTCCTACAAATTAAGTCCTGGAAAGTGAGCTTCAAGAATGTTTTAATGTCAGAAATGCTGATTGGCTAAAGGTATGATTCCCAGAAGACAGTTCTAAGAATAAAGTGCCAGGATAAAATAATGCTGTACCTGCAGACATTTGGTAGCACTCTCAGAAGCCACTAGTAATAGACTATGGGTATTGCAGAGCTACTCATTTCAAGTACAAAAATGAATACAAAAAATCTCATGGGCACTTTCTGAAAGTCTTTTATTTACCAAGGGTCATGGTGGATTCTACATTACTGATGAAGATATGCTCTAGGCAGGGCCAGCTCTAGGTTTTTTGCTGCCCCAAGCAAAAAGAATTTTGCCGCCCCCCCCCCTTTTTTGACTTTTACACATGTTTGCACTTTGCAATGTTTTTGTTTTGTTTTTTACTGTTTAAAATTTAAAAAATGAAAACAGAGAATTTGTAGTTAGTGAAAAAAAACCAATTTCCTACTAGTGTACTCCATTTAATTTTAACAAAATCACAATTACAAACAATTTGGGTTCGACTATACACTGTAATGAAAAACGTTAGTGTCTTCCAGTGCGCCCAGTTTCTCATAAATTAAAAGAATTTATATGAACTGAATTTTTCTGGTTTTTATACTTGCATAGTCTTTTAATAATTCACTGAAATCTAATTTTTTTGCAATGGTACTTTCAATTGAAATTAATGCAAGTCCTGACAAACGATTTTGAGACATGGTGGATGTCAAATAATTTTTTAGTAATTTCAGTTTTGAGAAACTGCGCTCACCAGAAGCCACTGATACTGGTAATGTTAAAAGCATGCATAATGCTACAGCAATGTTTGGAGTGAGGTGCTCGGGGCTGTACATCCCGCCCGTGGGCCCCCAGCCCAATCTCAGATCCGGCCCCACCCCCGCAGAGGGGACAGTAACCGACAGAGCGGCTGACGGGGGCAGGTCAGCTGTGGAGAGTGGGGCGGACCAGGGGTGCCCACCCAGCGCTGAGCTGCCCAGGGCAGCAGGTCCTGCCCCGATCCCGGGCTCCGCTCAGTTCTGGCTCCTCCGCCCATTGTGACAAGTGCAGCAGGGGCGGGCAGGGGGAGAGGAGCTGAATCGCCCTGCTCCCCACGCAGGAGCTCATTGGTTGACTGAGCGGGGGCAGGGTGAAAAAAAGGATGGCTGGAAATGTGCCGCCCCTGGAAATGTGCCACCTGAAGCATGTGCTTGCTTTGCTGGTGCCTAGAGCCGGTCCTGACTCTAGGAATAATACTGGAGGAGATCAGACAAGATGATCAGAGTGGTCCCTTCTGGCCTTTGAATCTTGGTATGTTTGGATCCATTTTATAAATAATGAAGTCAAATACCTAGTAACCCAATGCTTTACAGTTTGTAAAAAATATATTACCTATATGAATATAGTCTTTTAAATTTTCTGTTAGACAACACTTGGTGCGTATATTTCCTCTGGAGGCGTATTTGAATAATGAACAACCAATTCAGAAGTCTGTGAATAACTGACCAGATAACAAGTGAAAAGTAGGTAATTTTTATATCCTGATCCTGCAGACACATATACAGGTGAGTATCTTTACACACAAGTATTCCTGTTGTGTTCACTGGAACTCCTTACATGTATGTTTGCACTGTGGGGATATAGTAGCTTTAGCTGGTAGTGGACAAAGAATATGTGAGTGTTTACATATCGCAACACGTGGAAGGAATCATTTCAAAACTCTTGAAAATGTGCTTGGTGGTTTCATCGGATTTGCAAAATGACAAAACCATTGTACAATTTAGCACTGTTGGCAGAGTCATTTCAGGAGAGAGCCAGGGCTGTGATAGCTGGGATATTGCAGGTCAGGTTTGAAGTTAATTAACTAGAAGAGTTGTGTATGGAACCTTAAACAGTTCCTGATGCACTCTGCCTAGCTCCAGGCAGCGTGATCAGTTCCTCACTTTCATGAGCATTAAAATTCACATTTAAAAAATATCACTGTATTTATAAAAATAAGGAGGGGGTGGGAGGGAGGCTATATAAAGACCATTAATTAAGGTTACCAAATTAATTTTCTTTTTATACTTGTTAGTGTACAATTCTTCACTTATATCCCTCCAATATCCCAATCTTAAAGACAGTCCTTGATCTATCTTCAGTGAGGAATTGTAGTTCTCTAATAACTTGCTTCTCATCATCATGAGGGTCCCAGAATGACCATTAAACATAGGCAATATGAACATCTGGGAGTATCTGATAGTAGTAAACACAGATGTGTGTGACAGGACATTAACTGCTTAGCAGGCTGATATAACTGACTTCCCAGGGTTCAGCAAAGTTGTATAGTCCCAGAGATGCCACTGCCTGGTTATAATGACTACTGTACTCCCCATGCACACTTTGGCAGCCGTGCTTAAGAAGTGTTTCTAGTCAATGCCACTGCTCAAAGCTAATTAGGTGGGCTTTGCTAAAATGCTTTCAGTGTGCTTGTTCATTCAAGACTATGTTGCTGGCTGATTAATATTCTTACATAGTTAATTTTGAAAAAAAGCTCCATACTGAAGAACCCATTTCTTATGCTACATTGACTCTAATACTCATAATGGAGATCATAATCTTCGCATGTACATTTCCAATGCAACAAGGCAAGTCTGTCTTTGAGCTGACTATTCTGCTTGGAAATCCACACTTAAAAACAAATGTTTGACCTCCTAATGAACCTAAAGAGTTGGCCTGAAGATAATTATTGGGAGCAAAGATCAAAGCCAGCATTTTCCAAAGTGGTCAGTAATTTTGGTTGCCTCCTTTTTTGGCTGCCTATTTTCGGATGTGGACAAGGGGTCTATGCTGATAGGGAATGATTAAACCAGAGTTAGTACCATCCACATGGGAGGTTCTTTTTATGTCCTCACTCTAAACAGGCCATTGTGTTTTTAAGTTTTGGGAAATAGGCATGGGAAAAAGACATGGAATCCACAGCTATATAGAGCCCAGGAGAAGAACAGAGGAGGGATGGTCCAGAGGCTAGGATGCTAACTGGGAGACCTGGGTTCCATTTCCTGCTTTGCCATATACTTCCTCTGTGACCTTGAGCAAGTTGTTTAGTTTCTCTCTGACTCCGTTCCCCATCTGTAAAAACGTACTTCCCTACCTCACAGGAAGGTTGTGAGAATAAATCCATTAAAGATTGCCAGACGCTCAGATTCTATATGATAGATAGTCTGTGTAAGGAGCTTGGTTCAATAATGGGCTGAAGCAGGGCCCATGGAGTGGCTGAACTGCAATCCTGTTCCTGACTTGCCTTGCTCCATATAACCCAGCTCTGACCCTCAGCTCCAATTTCTGACTCTGGCTCCGACTCCAAATCTGACTGTGGGCGTCTATTCCTGACCTACTCACTCCTGCAGTAACCACTAGGCCTGCCCACACATGTCCTTGTCTTTGACAGCATGACTCTGGAATAAAACCTAAAGAGAGCACTTTTAGGCCTGGTGTTGGCTTGAGATGCTCTGGGGCTATAAGTTAAGAACCTGTTTTTTTCCTGCATTTGGAGGAACAGGACTTTATACATTAGTTGTAAATAAACAAGAATCCCTCAAAGAAAATACCAGACTATCAGTTTCTACTTCCAAATGAAACACCCCCATTGCCTAAGCATTGACTAGCCATTTGGGTCAAAAAGGGGCAACAGTATTTATTCCCCATATTAAAAATCTATTTCTGATTTAACCATGGATAGTTCATTGTGAGTATTTGATATCAACATTTAAACATTTGAGTTACGTTGCTTTCATTGGGATTCTTCAGAGAAGTTATATGGCATTGTTTCTATTTTCTGAGTGAATGAACGTGCAACCGTCTTTGGAGCAAGTTTTCAGATTGGTAAATTGAATGTTCTTTTCCCATAAATATTTCCAATATTCCAAATATTTCCAAATTCAGATTTGAAATTTGGTTTCTACAAATATTTGGACCAGTAAAATCTTTATTATATGAATATCTATGGAAAGTGAACACACTTTTCTTTCATGCAGACATGCTATTTACAAAGAAGATTAGGACTATGTTGTGCCCATTGAAAAGCCAGATATCATGATACTGAAAGAATAAATCAGTGTCTCAAACTTCAGATTTGAAATGGATCTGCAAATAATAAATCATTGGAACATCAAAGACACATAGATGCTATTAGAATGCTTTCTTTTCCATTGTTTTAATAAGAACTATTATTTTCTGTGAATTCAGGCAGTGATAAAAAGCAAAAAGGAAATGAAAGATGAGGAAAATGGATAAGGCTGCAGATTACTTACACAATGGTAAAAAAGTTTCAGTTCAAGACTAAGGTATATGATGTCTGAGATGCTACAGTTTCATAATAATCTTAAATTAATTTTATTTCTAAAATATCCTGCCATTACCTTCATCAAGGTTCTTTGTTCATTGATAATTGTATAAAATTCAATAGATTTAATCTGGATACAACTATTCCAGTTTTCACGGTAGAAGGGGAAAAAGTCAAAGAAAGAGGTTGTTTGTAATAACATGGGATCAACATAGGTCATACACAGTAAACACAAGCTCCCTTTGCATTGCATTACAGTAACCAACTTCATGGTTGCACCACGCCCTGCACCATTGTTGCAAGTTAGTCATGGGATAAAAAAGAGTACAGCCTGCGTAAATGCTGCTACTTAACAAAGGTGTCTTACCTTGTTGAACACATGGCTTTTCACAGAAGTAGAGTGACACCTAGATTATTAACCTTACCTACAGCTGTGTTAAGTGAGAAATTATTTGAAGATATAGGCCTAGCAATGCTACCACTACTTGGTTAAGTAGTACCTTACATTCCATAGATTTCAGAGGGACTGCTCATGATATAAAGTACCTATTCAAAGAGAGTAAAGAGTATTAAATCTTACTTTTAAGGACTTGTAATGTGAATATTCATAGAACCGAAGGACTGGAAGGGACTTCAAGAGGGCTTCTAGTCCAGTCCCTTGCAGTCAAGGCAGGACTAAGTATTATCTAGACCATCCCTGACAGGTGTTTGTCTAACCTGCTCTTAAAAATCTCCAATGAAGGAGATTCCACAACCTCCCTAGGCAATTTATTCCAGTGCTTAACTGCCCTGACAATCTAAACTGCCCTTGCTGAAATTTAAGCCCATTGGTTCTTATCCTCCTATCCTCAGAGGTTAAAGAGAACAATTTTTCTCCTCAGAGGTTGAAGAGTACAATTTTTCTCCTCAGAGGTTGAAGAGTACAATTTTTCTCCTTCCTCCTTGTAACAACTGTTTATGTACTTGAAAACTGTTATCATGTCCCCGCTCAGTCTTCTCTTCTCCAGCCTAAACAAACCAAGTTTTTTCAATTTTCCCTCATAGGTTATGTTTTTTTAGACCATTAATCTTTTTTGTTGCTCTTCTATGGACTTTCTCCAGTTTGTCCAAATCTTTCCTGAAATGTGGCGCCCAGAATTGGACACAATATTCCAGGTGAGGCCTAATCAGCGCGGAGTAGAGTAAAAGAATTACTCCCTGTGTCTTGTTTACAACAGTCCTTTTAATACATCCCAGAATGATGTGTGAGACAGGACATTATGATGCCAGAAGGATACCAGAATGATGTTTGCTTTTTTGTAACACTGTTGACCACATTTAGCTTGTGATGCACTATGATCTCCAGCTCCCTTTCTGCTGTACTCCTTCCTAGACAGTCATTTCCCATTTTGTATGTATGCAACTGATTGTTCCTTCCGAAATGGAGTACTTTGCATTTGTCATTATTGAATTTCATCCAATTTACTTCAGACCATTTCTCCAGTTTGTCCAGATCATTTTGAATTTTAACCGTATCCTCCAAAGCACTTGCAACCCTCTCAACTTGGTATCACTGCCAACTTTATAAGTGTACTCTGTATGCCATTATCTAAACCATTGATGAGGATATTGCTCAGAAACAACCCAGAACTGATCCCTGCGGGACCCCACTTGATATGCCCTTCCAGCTTGACTGTGAACCACTGATAACTACTCTCTGGGAATGGTTTTCCAAGCAGTTATGTACCCACCTTATAGTGGGCCCATCTAGGGTGTATTTTCCTAATTTGTTTATGAGAAAGTCATGCACGATAGTAAAGTTAAGATATGCCACATTTATCACTTTCCCTCATCCAGGAGGCTTGTTACCCAGTCAAAGAAAGCTATTAGTTTGGTTTGACATGATTTGTTCTTGACAAATCCACGCTGTTACTTATCACCATGTTATCTTTTAGGTGTCTGCAAACTGATTTCTTAATTATTTGCTCCATGATCTTTCTGGATACTGAAATTAAGATGACTGGTCTGTAATTCCCCAGATTGTCCTTATTCCCCTTTTTATAGATTGGCACTATATTTGCCCTTTCCAGTCCTTTGGCATCTCACTGTCTTCCATGACTTTTTGAAGATAATCGCTAATGACACAAATATCTCCTCAGTCAGCTCCTTGAGTATTCTAGGATGTATTTCATCAGGCCCTGGTGAGTTGAACACAAACTTGTCTAAGCAATTTTTAGCATGTTGTTTAGCCTCTGATCCTACCTCATTTTCACTGGCATTCATTAAGTTAGATGTCTAATTGTTACTCTCATTTTGTGCCTTGGCCTTTCTAATTTTGTCACTACATCCACGGAAAGTGAATTCTGGAACTGTAACCAAGATTCATTTAATTATCAAAAAAGTAATTCTGTTCAGAAAGAAATTGTTGATAGAAATGAGGCCATCCAATCATGGAAGGGCAGCAATAACATGTGATTTATTTACCTGTTTTCCCAGCTATGAAAACAAATTGTGAATATCAAATTCTCAGAGGAATAATTGCAGTGAACAAACTGAGAAATCCATAGGCTGAAATTTGCTTCCCAGTCTCTGAGGAACAATTTTCAAATGAGGAGAAAGGCTCAATCCAAGGAATAAACTGTTAGTTTGAATTGTTTGCCCAGCTTTACTTGCAACCTCCAAGTCCTCTAAACTATAAGGGACACAAAAAAAGTATCTTCATAACAATCTCTACCTCTGGTTTCTGTATTCAAAGAATTAAAGAAAAAGTAGTTCTAATACATCCAGCTAACAATATTATCCAAGCATACCTCCAGAGCAGAAACCAGCACGCTCATGGTCAATGAGACAAGATGGCCAACTGCATGTCATCAACATACCAATTATACCCTATACTTTGTTAAGAAATTATCTTGCCACAAGGCTGTGTGAATGTAGAACAAGATGGGAGAGAGAATTGAACTTTGAGGGAGGACGAGAAAAGAAGCTGCCACCATTCTGTGGGGTAGGAATAAGGAGGTAGTGCTGATTCCTGGTTTTCTTATATTTCTTCCATTAGGAGCTGGTCTTACCTCAATTGCAAGAAGACATGATCTTTTAGAGTCCTATCCCACACTGCCTTCAGATGGCTTGATGTAAAATGAGGCCTTGCCTCTACTCCCAGGGTGAAAGGGGCATGATCAATAAACTCTATGTCAATGACTGATAGGAAACTTGAAATAGACCAGAACATAGAATTCAGGAAGTGATGTGGTGAATCCTTTACCAGTATGAACTTCTCCTGTTTTTCTGAAGAAACGCTTCACTGGAAGGAAAATCCTGTCATCTCCTATATATCTGGACCCAGGCCACTGTGGAACTAACACAATTCTCCTATGCTCGCATAGGAGTGGTCAGGATATGATGAGCCCATTCACACCCTGTTTACAGGTAAACTCAGCTTCGGGGACGAGGTAGGAGTGGGGGGGGGGGGGTGATGTGATGATTTGCCAGTGACGCTGGCTGATCCACAAATGTACTCTCCTTTTTTAAAGAGGGGGAATGCAAATTCTGAGGACACTACTGTGGCTGCACCAGGTTGAAGGTAACAACTGTAAGGAACTCAGCAGCTTCTCCACAACTTGGGGAAAGATTTTTGTCCCAACAACCCCATAATAAATTAAGCTGTTTAGGCCTGGCATGTAGGGGTGAGAAAAGGAGAAAAAAATGGCCCTTAATTCCATTGGGCCAGAAATATCATAAATAGCTGGTCCTTTGAGACCTCTAGGCCCATTTTACAGGTTCAAATAGTTCAGATAATGCATGGCTAAGCATCTCAACTTTTGGGTGTTTTCAGTGGAGAAACAGGACAGAAGTCAGTCTCATTTCATGTCCTCTCTGAATCATACTGCTGAAGGTCTTTCTTTTATCAGAGAAGTAAAATTATCAGATAGTTTATAATGTGCTAAAAAATTCTGCTGCAAAAATGGAAACAAAACAGCTCACTTGTGTATTCCTTTATCACGTAGCTCTAGGCCAAATGCTGCCGCGCCATATGGAGGGGCGTACGTGACAATTAAGAGAAGAAAATAATACTGTAAGTGCCTAAAACAATGCACATACAGAGACGATGTGTTATGGAAATGCTGTCACCTCCAACAGAGCATGCAGATTGGCAAGTACTGGCCATCTATGTAAGGCTACAGGAAATCAACTGTGAGTGGAACACTACTGGACAAGAAGTGTTTTCTGTGTCTACAGACTTCTACAGACCTTGTATCCATTACAACTTGTATACCCTGTGCTACCGGGCTAATCCATTATTCCAAGCCATAAACTGATGTTAAGAACTCCAGGAGTACCAGAGAGTCTGCAAAGGGGTTTGAGTGACGTGAGAGTGGGATTTGTTAGGGAGAATGAACCATATTTCAGCACTGCCCACTGCAGCTTTCATCTCCTTTTATCAGCTTTAAGATTTGATCCAAATACACTTTGTTCTTTCTCTTATTTGTGATTTTATTTTACTATTCATTTTGTGTTGAATTTGACAGGGCACTGTGATACTTGTGAATTACTGTTAAAGAAAGAAAGAAAAATCACCTGCTTCAATAGTTTAATTTAGTTTTTTTTTTAAATTTGAATTAACCTTTTTCAATTCCAAGGTGTGCATAATGCACATTGTATTTAGGAAAAAAAACCACAATAGTTTTATGTTTTCTGAAAGCCCCACTTACAATGGGTATTTGAAACTAAAGATATATGTTCTCCTTTTTCTTCTGGAAACTAAAACAGCCCGTTATTGTATTCATAAATGTATTTGTGCTTCAAGATCCCTTCATGGAATATAAGAATTTCTCACATAAAAAAATGCATTGTTCCTTCAGATTAGGTCTGTGTCTTTGAAATACACTGTGTTAGAATGTTAATTGAGTTTGACATAAGCATGGATATAAAATGCATCATGCCACTCAACTTACCAGCAGTGAAACTGATTACCAATTATAATTGTTCTCTGCATGCTGACAGCATACCAAGATGGAGATGTTGAATATTTCAGTTTGCAATATTATCTGGGTTGTTTAAAGTACTGACTACGTGTCCTGAAACCAATAGAGGTAATTGGTATGCATGTAAGAGCTGGCAGGCAGAGCACATCACTTATTTATAGACTCTTTTGATGTAACTCTGTGGAAAAAAAAAACGTTAATAAAATATGGTTCAAAGGAAGATTTACACTCACCATTATAATATGACATAAAGTACAAATTATTGTACCTAAATAACTGTTTTCTAGTGAATAGTGTTCCTTTATCCTTTTATTGAAATAGTCCACTGAAACCTAATGGAATGGGAGAAGGGAAATACAAAGAAAATGAATATTATTAACTTTTTTTTTTTTTTTGCAATGAAGCTAACTGAAAATTAAGACGCTTGTGACACAGTGGAAAATCACAGTTTATGACATGGCTTTCATAACCTTTTTATTTGCTCCACTAATTGATTTATAGTCCTCCCAGGGTACCTTCATCAACAAACTTCTTGTCAACAATTGATAGGAAACTTGAATGGGACTAGAAAACAGGATACAGGAAGTGGCACAATGACCTTTGCCGAAAGCTGAGCAAACGAGTTAAATTAGCCTTTCTGCAAATCCTTCTGCTGCAAGGAAGGACTCTGGCATTCCTAGCTTCTCTTCAAACAGGAAGACAAATGTAAAATCTGAAGATAATATTTGCAGAATTCTTTGTTTTGGTCAGAGCTGGCGTTAAACCTCATGTGATACGCGTAGAAACAAAGATTATATCAGAGAAAAGAAAAACACGGGACTGTTGTCAGCCTAATAAGATGTCGAAGAAGATAGAACAGTAGCTACAGCTAGTAAAAATCAGTCTCAATAGACACAGAATTTATTCCCCTTAGACTGGAAGAATACGTTTAAACAGGAGATAAAAGTAAGGGGAAGTGGTGAGGCAGGTTAGGACATATGCTAGGTCTAAATTTTATATCATATTGTATTTTGTGAGAAATAGCATGTGATCTTGGAATTAAAGATAGTATTGTAAAGTATGTGCAGAAGGGGGCCAAATTAAGTTTGACTGAACAACCTTAACTTTGGTATTGTCTGCCTTTCAAATGCTTCACTACGCAACCTACATGTTCTCTGAATGTGATTTTTTTTGCAGCCGGGGGTGGGGGAGTAATTAAGGAATAGTTAGTCTTCTGGTAAGCTCAGTAATAAATTAGTGATGCTTTACTTTCTTTGATCTTGCTTGAGGGGACCTGTTCTGCCTGGCAGTTAGAGCCTCCTCAATGTCAATCGGGAGAACCTCAAAGGAGCCATTGAGCCCCTCACAGCTTTGGGCCTACAGAGAGATGGGAGCTTGTAAAAATAATTGAGGGCTAAATTGTGAACAATTTATTCACATTGATTAGTTCACAATGAGATTCTAGTGTGAAGAACTGTTCACCTATTTGAGTAAGGGATTCACAATCTAGCCCTCGGTTTTCATGTTGAATGGGAAGCAAACACTGGACTTGCTCCTGCAAGCTGGTGAAAGTTGGTCACCCCTGCACCTGTGTGGAGTCCCATGATTTCATTTAGGCTCCACATAGTGCCAGGGTTACCTGCCTGAATAGGAGTGATGTCTTTGTGACAAAACGCCAGAAATTTAACATTGTTTATTAAATCCCTGGAGATAATAATTTAATTGAAGTAACATTTAATTTATTTTAAAATATTTACGTTTAGAATATGACGTAAGGCAGCGAAATATGAATAATGCCAAATTGTCTTGAGTTTTGTGACTAAATGCTGCTGAGACTTAAATTCAGCACCTGTAAATTCAAAGAAACTATGTCGCTGGCTTATGCCAGTGGGTATGAGAGAATAAGTCTACAAAAGGACAACATATATGGGCCCACCCCAATCAGAAGATTCATATATTTATGTGTTTATTATTTATTTTTTTCCACTACATGCATTTTCATGTTTGAATTTAAAGTACTTTTTCTGTCTGTGAAAGTTTTCTTTTTGATGTAAACACAGAGGAAAAAAGAACAAAAAGATATTTAATTGCCCCTGTATACCCTAAGAGGCTTTTCAGAATTGTATTGCAGAATATGGCGGAAGTGCCTTACAATGAACTCCTTGTAAATTAAATAATAGAGGTCTTTTGCTGACTCACCCTGTAAGTAGGTGCTGGAACTCTGCAAGGAAATGTTGATTGTAGTTTAACCTCACCCTGCATATAAAGGAGATGGGAGTGACTCTTTGGGCATAGGGAAGTGGGGATGCAGCACAGAAAGGTCCTATAGGAGCCCTAGGAACAGGCCTGCTTGGTGAAGAAAGCTTAAACTGTGCTTTATGTTGTGTTAGTGTTTAAAAGTGATTAAAAGACCCACCCCTGGAAGAGAATTAGGGCACTAAACCCAAAGTATGTGTGGGCTGTATAAGGGTAAGGACTCTGTCCATTCACATGCAGCTCTGAGGGGCCTTCAGCTCTAGAATAAGCTATCTGCCCTAGTCTCAGAAACCCTTGCCTAGTATCCTTCTGGGCAGACTGCATGGTGTACTGATTTGTGTGCACTGTTGCAAAGGGTGCTTTGAGCAGGCGTGGGGGGTTGGATCTGTGTGCAGGGCAGGAAGTTCTGTATTTTATAGGGGGGTTCAGTCTGTTGGCTATTGGTGGTAAAGTGCTGTTTAATTTTCGATAAGAGACCCTTTTTATTATAGAAATCCAAATAATTAAGATAAGATAAATATATAGGTCCCTCCCCACTGAAGTCAATGGCTACCGTAGGAACTGTATCAGGTGCATAGTGAAACTCTACTTTAAGTGAAGTAAAATGAAAATCCCAGATAGTTTTAATGTACCACGATGCAGTTGTAGTTTAATGCACAAAAAATGCAGTTGTAGTTATAGGGCAGTATCCAATTCTCATGATAATAAATGAAAAGACTCTTATTTACTTTCCCCCATTGTGAGTCTCCAGTTATAATGCAGTTGTGAAAAAAGGTTATTTCACCCAAAGAGGATTCTACAACACTTTAATGCAGGAAATGCACACAAAGAACATGAGAAACAAACAATTAGTAGATGAAATATGAAAAGAACCATTCATTATTTTCCCTGCCCTTTACTATTATTCCAAATGCATTCAACCAATCATCCTCTCAATCTGCTTCACTATTAGCTAATTGTAAAATTTAAAAAAACAGTGTAGTTTTATCTTCAAATTAACACAACTCAAATCTCATTTCTCTTGCAGGAAAACTTTGATGCATGGCATAGACAAAAAGTATTTTGGGGTGCTCACCATGTCCACGTGAGAAACTCTGCTGAATTTGACAGGGAATTCAAATGGCTACAGTGAGCACAACTGTAAAAAGGGTAATTATAAATAAAATAACAAAAGCATAATTAGTACAATGCCTGATACCAGGTTTGGGAGTTGTATATTAAAATCTATTTATAGCAAATCTTTGCATTATTGTAGGTATATGGAAAATAGGAAAAAGATGCACAAAGTTTGTTGCTTAATGTCTAAACCCTGATGATTATGACTTTTAAAAATTCATATTACTCGCAAGACTATAGGTTCTAGGAGAAAAAGCCTTGATATTATCTGAATATCTTCGTCCCAATTTCTGTTTGACACTTCTTTTTAAGTGGAGAAAATATGGATAAAACAGGAAGGAGACAGACAAAGTCAAATAAATTTCAGTCCATACAACCTCAAAATCAAGCAAGGCCAGGACCCAGACTTTCTGTAACATCCACGTGCAGAGGAGGACCTTCTCCCACTTGAAATGGCAGCCCTTCATGGGACCTTGTAGAAGGCTTTCTCCAGGGTCCATATGTTGGGCAGGTGCATGGCAAATTCAATACAGAATTCATGCGAAAACTAGTGCAGCCCCAGGCTATGTTACATTTTATGTGATGTTCCTCCATAAAGGAGACCCCTTCCAAAGGTAGCTGCCTGTATGGGATTACCGGGGAGCCTGCTTCTAAATTCTTACATCAGAGGAAACTTCACAGGAGAAATGCTGTGACTTTTTTCCCACTAGACTACCCCCTGCCCCATATTTCTGTGGTAGGGGGAAATCCCCCCACAAGGATTAAATATACGTTCACTATCAACACTACTAGGTTGGATACCCTTTGGGGTTTATGTGTTTCTGGGTTACTTCGTGTCTGTTGACCACACATATGTAAATTTGCTTGCACTGGGGCAGCTTAAACATGGGGATGTTATAACACATCAGGTCAGCTCAGGCATCTGTGCCAATGAGTAAGCAACTTAACCACATATAAGAGCAGAGAAGGATGAATTCTAGTCTATCTCATTCCATAAAATGATGAAAAAAATAATAATGAAGTGGTCACTAATAAAAAAGAAACAAATTAGAAATATTACACTATTGATTTCAAAGGGCTATCATTTTAGAGAGGTGCTTTCAATTCTGTTGGTGTTATAAATCCTGAAAACCAATGGAAAACATTTCAGGATAAAAACCCCAGAGCCTTACTAAAACATCACCTTACTAAAACTTTCATTATTTGCAATGTTTTGAATAAAATCTAAGGTAGCTCAAATGTTTAAACAGATGGCTCAATGATATGTCTTTTTCTTTACTAATCATAGTTATTAAAACAACCACTTTATTTTTATTGTGTTTTAAATGGGCATAGAAAATCTGAGTCTGATAATGACCTTTGTACATAATGCTGCAAATTGATTTTGATGACCTTTCACTCTCAGATAATTAGACTGGCTTCATGCACATTCATCTAGCTCCCACTTCACTGAGATTGTCTGTCCAATATGCTCCATGTGCCACCCTCCTTCTCCTCTCCCCACCCCCATCTTGTCTCTGAGTCCTATTGCTGATTTGTTGTTCTAGGGCTTGGGTTTCTGCTAGAGCTGATTGAAAATTAGACATTTCTGCCCCATGGAAAATTCTGGTACTTCAAAATTTGTTTTACTCATGAAATGTGATGAAAAGTCAAAATATTGAAATATATTGCAGAATGGAGAGTTCGGAAAAACTTCAATTTGGAAATGTCAAAGCTGATTCTTTTTGTATTACAACTTATGCTCCCAAGATGTGCATGTCGAGGCACTGAGAACAGGACATTTTCAGTGGAGGTCTCTTGACTCCGGCATTTGCTTTCCTCTTGGTCTGATGATGCCCAAATTTGTTGACCTTAAGGGCATGCTGTAATGTTCATTTGTATTATGTTTGATTTTGGGGAGAGGCAGAACTTAGGGAGAGGAGTATTGATTAAAATTGCTATTTGAAATTTGCTGCCTTTAAAAAATTGCACAATAGACTCACAAGATGGAAAAGACTCACTAGGATCATGCAATCCACTTCTGCTGATTGTGAATGCAAGCACAGATCGTTATAGTAGAGCATTTTTATACATTGAAAAATTAAAATTGTACTGCGTGAGTATTATTAGATTTTTTTTTAAACAGTGCAGTTGCTGGTAGGTAGATATATTGTAATAAGGTTGTTCCTTATTGTTCCATACCTATGGCTGTATCAGCAGATATGGGAGATTGATAGGAAATTAATTGACCATGCCTTTCCCCCACCTTAACGTGGGACATAAGGAAGAGATAGAGATGCCACTTCATACCCTTTGAAAAACACATTGGACCAGAACTTCAGCCAGTGCAAACTGCTTTAGTTCCAATGGCATCAATTTACCCCTGACGAGGATCTGGCTTTCTATCCTCCTGCGGCATAACATCAGCCATAACGCTACAAAAAGTGTGGATAAGGAAAATAATAATAATGAAAACAAATCACCCATATTTCCCTCTCCCCCCATCCCATATTGTATTTTAATAGCTCTTAGATGTTGTGTTAACTTTGTAAGCCTTTGGGACAGGTGCTCTGTTTGTATTTGTTTTCGAGACGGCCTTACCTCATTTTTAGTAGTTTGAAAACATAACGGGCCAGATTCTCAGCTGGTGTATATTGGCATATCTCCATGGAGCTATGCTGATTTGTACCAGCTGAAGATTTAGCCAATGACTTGAGTGGTATTACTTCTGATTTACACCAGTGTAAATGAGATCAGAATAATCTCCTAAAGGATTCCTGGGCAACGAAGAAGGGTGTTACTCTTACACAGGTTTATTTTTTAATCAAAACTCAAAATCAAGCTAGCTTTGCCTATTTTGGGCTTTGATTAGAAAATTTCATCCATCTCCAGACAAAAGTCTTTGCTATGCACAATCATAAGCATTTCCTCAGCAAATGCTATGATGTCCCAGTAGGGAAAAAGCACTGAAGGCAGATAAATCCTTAATAAAACTAAGAATACCACTCTTATGGAAATATTATGAAGAATGAAGAAAAATACAGCACTTGTATGGGACATAAACAGAGCTGCCTCTAATGGAATGTTTTTCCTTGAGGCATTAGCTGCTCCATAAGTAAAGATCTTTTAGGGAAATATACCTGTTAAATACATTAAATGAATGATTCCTCTGGAGGGAGGGAGGGAGGGAGGGAGGAAGGTAAGAGCAGTGGAAACGCATCAGGAGCAGAACAAAAGAAACCAGGTGACCAGGAGGCATGTAAGTACACATGGATAGGGGCCAGACAGGAAAAGGAAGCATGGGGGTAGGAGAAAGCAAGGTATTGGAGGCTGGGGGAGGGGCTTCAGCAGGGAAAGGTCACCCAGCATATAGCAGCCCCATGAGGCATGGGGGCCCTGCTTACTTTCCTGAACCCTAATGGCCCACAGGACGTTGGCCAATCCAAGGGACTTGGACCCTAGCCCAAAGAATGCTCTGGGGCAGTGGTGGGTAATCTGATTGCAGGTCACAAGACATATTGCTGACATTGACCGTCCGCAAGCACGGCCCTGCCGCAGCTCCCAGTGGCCGTGGTTCATTGTTCCCGGCCAATGGGAGCTGCAGGAACTGGTCCGCAGGCACGCCCCCCCACCCCCACCCCGCAGCTCCCAGTGGTCGCGGTTAGTCGTTCCCAGCCAATGGAAGCTACAGGAAGTGGTCTGCAGGCACACTGCCCCCCCACCCCCCGCAGCTCCCATTGGCCAGGAATGGCAAACCATGGCCGCCGGGAGCTGTGGGGGTGGGGGTGTGCCTGCGGACGGTCAATGTCAGCAAAATGTCTCACGGGCTGCTGGTTTCCCACCACTGCCCTGGAGTGATGAGAAAACTGAGGCAGGGACATGTGTTTATTATTTTATATGATCTGCAATCTCTTGTGCTTTACATGATTAAGTATAAAAGGGCATAAAGTTAGAGAGACCCACAGGGGGCCAGAATAACATGGCTGCTGAAGCCAGATCTCTGAGGGGATAGTAAAGTAAGCTGCCTCCATTGACCCCCAAAACCCACTAAATGCCCCATAAAACAGAGCACAGAGTTTTAGAGGATGGCTTATCCAAGAAAATCTGAAAATTTAAAAAGATATCTCACTGAGAAGAATGTTTCTGGCTCACAGCATGGAGAAACTTCTTAGACTCCAAGTGAGCACATGGCAGCCAAATCAGGAAGAAATGCCAGAGGTGGCAAAAATCTAATGGCTGGAGATGATCTTTCAGTTCAAGGCCATGAGAGATGATCTGATGACCAAGCTTCTTGAAGTAAAGAAAGAAGTTGCTGACTTGGAAGAGAGAGTCACAGTGCTAGAGAATGACCCAAGAGAAGCAAGTGGGAGAGAAACAGCACTGCAGGGCCGTGTGGCACTGATGGAGCAGAGAGAGAGAGGGAGAGAGATAGATGCAGCTTAAACTGGATGATATAGAAAACAGCTCAAGAAGGAAAAACATCAGAATTAAGGGAGTGCCTGTAAACACTGATGGAAAAACCCAATCGGCATGTAAAAACTTTAATTGTGGAGTTGTTACATCTGATCTCTCTGGAAGAGGTAAAAGTGGAAAGAGCACACATAGCACTGCTCCACTGACTTGGGCCTCATAATAAAAATAAACCAAGAGACCTAATTATGAAATTTCATGATTATCAGCAGAAAAATTTAATTATGAAAAAAGCCAGAGAGCATTCAGATCTCATGCTCAAAGGTCACAAGCTGCACATTTTCCATGACCTCCCTGGCCCAACTTTAAAAAAAGAGAAGAGAAGAGAGCTGGGGGAATTACAGCAGCACTCAGGAAGGCAGATATCCGCTAGAGACGGGGATTCCCATTTAAGCTCTCATTCAGCTTCCAAAATCAGTATTACAGAATGAGACTGTAAACAGGGGGAAAATACACTCCGGTCACTTGGAATAAAAATCCAAATCTCAGACATACAAGAAGACTTTCCAGAAGTAATGCCTACTGATAAACTCCAGAAAAACTCTTGGCAAATGGTGAATCCGAAGAAAAATAGGAAAAGAAAAAACAAAAGACTTCAGAGACCATACTGGCAATGGCTGAAGAAGTGAAGTGAACAAGAGAATTCAGATGCCTTAGTGAACAAAGAAGTGAAGCTGAACAAGAGAATTCAGATGCCTTAGTAGTAATCCAAAAAGTAATCAGAAAGGACTTCTTGGGGGTCACTTGGAATGAAAAGCTGAACAGTAACTATGTTAATGTTAGAAAGAAAATAAAATTAAGTTTACTTTAATTGGGTGATCAGTAATTGCTGTGTTCTGTGTTTTAGAGTGTAGAGGAAATAAAGAACAATAAGAAGGGAGCGTGTGTGGGTGGGTGGGTATGGGGAGGGGGGATTTCAAGGTTGGAGGAGATTGGAGAAAATAGAGAGAGGAAGGGAAGAGCCTCTAGGGGTTCTGTGTAAACTCTCCCCATAACTCAAATGATCAAATGGCAATCTGTCCTTTAGGGAGAGGGTTAAGATCCCGTAGGTGGAGAATGTACCTCCTTTGGATTGCAGGAGAAGCAGTCCAAGTGCTTGTGGGGAGAGTACAGGGGTTAAGGTTCAGCAAAGCAGAGTAGTTTTGGAAACTGTTTTACAATTATGTTGGTATTTCATTTGTGGATTTAGACCAGTGGTTGGCAACCTTCGACACGCAGCCCGCGAGACATTTTGTTTATGTTGACCGTCTGCAGGCACGGCCCCCTGCAGCTCTCATTGGCCACAGTTCGTCGTTCCTGGCCAATGGGAGCTGCAGAAAGCGGCGGCCAGCATGTCCCTATGGCCCACTGCTTCCCATAGCTCCCATTGGCGGGGAATGGCAAACTCTGATTTAGAGTAAAGGAAATGGAGAAGAGGGAGGGAAATAGAGAGGCAGGGAGAATTAATACAAGAAATAGATATGGAAGTTCACAAATAGAAACCAAGCCATTTTCAGGCACACAATAGTGAATGCAAAATAAATAGAAACAAGAGAGACACAGTGCAACACAATCAACACAACATCACACAGTAAAGAATCGCAACAATTTCAGGTTTTCAATAAGCTGAATAGTTACTCTCAATCTCTCTTCCTTTTACAATAACATCTTTGAATGTCAAAGGGCTAAATACTATCAGATTATTCTACTTCAAAATACTCATTTTCAGGAGGGGCAAATTACTGACATGAAAGGTAACTGGTTTCAACAGACATATTTTGCTTCAGATAAAGAAAAGAAAAGAGAAGTGAGCATCACATTGGCTAAACGTGTACCTTTTCAGATTAAAGATCAATGCAAGGATAAGAGGGACAATTTATATTGTTGAAGGGCATAATTGCTGGGTTATTAATAACAGGGGGTTCAGTGTATTCCCCAAACCAAAAGCAAAACACCCCTTTTTAAAGGACTTCATTAAAACAATTCCACACTTTAGAGAAGGGAAAATTATACTTGGAGGGACTTGTTTTTACTGGGACAGATCTGATAGAAAAAAGACATGGGTGATAGGGAAGCAGGTACAGCATTGACTTCTCTGTGTCAAAGATTCAATCGTTCAGATTGCTGGAGAGAATTACACCCAGGGGAAAGAGATTACATATCTTATTCACATCCTCATCTGTTATATACTAGGATTGATTTAATGTTAATCTCTAATAAATCCTTAATGAAGCAGACAAGATCTGCAGAAATTGGCAACATTACATGGTCATATCATGCATCAGTGGAAGTAATATTTGATAACTGGGTTGGGTCCCAAAGATCACTTTATTGGCAAATAGCTGCTTGCTTCTCCAAGACAAATCTTGGGTTGCAGCAATTAAAGAGGACATTGTTCAATACTTGCAATTAAATGACCCAGACAATATAAAAGAGGCCTTCTTTGGGAGGCAGGTAAAGCAGTATTTAGAGGTCAGTTGATTAGCAGAGTCGCTCAACTGAAAAAAAGAAAGAGCTCAAGAAAAAAATAGAATTAGAACAGGAGCTAAAATGGTTACAAGACATTCATAAAAACACAGCTTCAGAAAAAACACATCAACAATTAACTAATATTAGAGGGAAGTCAAATATGTTGACAGACAATACTGAAAAAGCCCTTAGGTATACAAAGCAGATATTTTTATTTAAAAAGAAATAAAAGTGATAGACTATTGGCTAGAAAGCTTAAAGGGATTCAAGAGCAACATATTATTCCACCAATTAAGAACAATCAGCAAAAGATAGTTGCACACTGTAATGAAATATGTGCTACTTTAGCTCCTCATTATAAAAAGCTCTATGCCTAAGATACTCCAAGCTCTGAAGTTATTCAAAAATATCTGGAAGTAGCAGGCTTGCGAAAGATATACAAACTTGGTAAAGAAACTTTACATTAAGAAATCCTAGAGGCAATAGCAAGTATGAAAAGTATAAAACTGCAGGATCTAATGGCTTCCATGCATTTTACAAGATAATTAAGGAAGCATTAGTGGGTCCTTTGACAGGTATCATCAATGCCATTCTGTTAGGGGAGGAACTTCCACAAACTATGAAAAAAGCTACTGTGGTTATTCTCCCTGAAGATGGAAGAGAACTTACCTTATGCAGGTCCTATAGGCCCATATCTCTGTTAAGTCATGACAAAGATTTTAGCAAAAATATTAGCTAGCCACTTGCAATCTATGCTCTAAGCTTATATAAAGCCATATCAAACTGGGTTCGTTAAGGATAGACATACCTGGTCTGTTAATTATGTGCATACAGAGATTTCACTCCATGCAATAAAATCAATAGAAACGACATTGGTGTTGTAATGGTGCTCACCTTGTTAACTAGAAAGCTCTGAGGACTCTATTCCTGTATAATGACTCTTTTTAAAAAAAAAGCTAACTATTGTAATGATTGTTTTGTTTCTGATATTTACATGACAAGGATTTGTGAACTTGTTAAAACTTCCTAAATAAATAGTATAAAAAAAGAAAAGAAAAGAAAAAAACGAACTACTTCCCACAGGAAAGCTATAAAGTTCTTAGACTGTGCAAGTGTATGTCTGTGTCCACAGCTTCACAACTACTGTGTGCCCATGAGAGAGTTTAAACTGTAAACCAGAAGCTTCACACGTTTGGGGTGGAGTTCTGGGAGAGGGGTTGTTTAAGTATTGGGGTGTCTGAAGGTTCAGCACTGTGCTGGGGGGTGGGGGTGGGACTAGGGGGAGGGATTAGGTGGCTAGACAGCAGGTTATAACACTCAGAGGCGGGGGGTGGGGGGTGCCAGACAGAAGGTCTGCACCTGAGAGTGTGCCTAAGGACCCCAAGATTGGGCCAGTGGATGGACTCAATTCAGGCTCCAGAAACTTAACATACCCCAGGAGATCCAGAGCACAGAGGCTTAGATTCCCCTCACAGACTCCTAGTGGGAGTCAGGAAGGGGAACTCACTCAGGTCTGTGACAATGTGAGGACAAGATGGGTTCTGTTAACTCCATTCCAGTGACATAAAAGGATTATGTAGTTATCTGAGGCAGAAGGAACTAGAGCAGGGATGGACAAGTCTGGCAGGTAAAAAACCCCTAGAGACAACCAGACTTAAGAGAGAGCCTAGGCTTCAATATTATTATTGAAGTTCTCAGTAAAAGCAAGCTCAGGAGTGGAGAAAGTTTGGAACCCATCCAGTGTGCATGTACTGTGAGCTGAGCAGGATGGGAATGTCACCTACTTTCACTGTTGTATGTTTCTTGCACTGTAAGATCCTGAGGGCAAGGATTGTATCCTCCTTTATGCTTTGTACAGCACTGAGCATAGTGTCAGTTCTTAAGAAATAATAAATACAGTCATAAATGGCGGGAAATATAAAGAGTTGGGGGGGAGGGGAGAGAGAGAATAAAATATTCATAAACGTTCCCAACAATGTCATTTTCCAATTAAAGTGTCATCCTAGCCTCTGTGTGGGTGAGACAACAATCTTCATCTCACACAAATGTGACAGCATTATTAGCCAAAGGGATTTTATCATATATTAGTACATGATATAAAATTTAATGCAACTTTCCAGGGGCAGAAGTTTTCCAAAATCAACCTACTTTTAGATACACTATTGACACGCCAATGATCTTAGCTGTGGTGTAAAATGCAGTTTATAAGCTTCAACTAACTACACACATTTCATTTCACTTCTGAGTGTAAGTTAATAATTTGATAGTTTTTTCTGGTTGAAAAGAGCCATTGTAATAAATAACATTATAATTAATAATAAATGGAGCCCAAACAGAAATGCTCTCTCTCTCTCTCTCTCTCTCCAAGATGTAGTTTGTGGAAGTACGGGATAGTCCCTGGATGCTGCAGAGGGCTCTCTTGGGGGTGGTCCAAGATCTGTGCCTTGGAAGGGGAAGGCTGAGGAAAGGGTGGAAGTGACATGCATCTTTCCTCCCAACACCATGAAGAATCTATTTAGGAGTTAATTACAATCTTGGTCTCCTAGATCTCCAGAATATTGCTAATGCTCATGATTTTATTGCAAGTCTCACAATATTTGGTATTTTTCTTAAAGCACAAGCTCCGAGAGTCATGTGATTATGTGAATCTCAGTTTTTCTTAAAATAAAATGTATGTTTCTAGCCTTTGTGTTTCCGGAGAAAGTTTGAAATCATCAATCCTAAAAGGCTCAAAACCCAGAAATCAGATTCTTAAACTAATCTCAATCTTTGTGGGTCAGACAGCCAGCTATGCTGAAAGGGGTCCAGCAGAGAGTATGGGGGCATAGGGTCTCTGTGCAGAGCAGCCTAGCAGATCTGAAGGGATCTACCGGTTCTAGAGGCTGGGGCTTAATCTCGGTAAAAGAATATGTGAAGCAAAGGCTGCAAGGGGAAACTTATGCAGTTTTCCTACCTTTGGCCCTCTCTCTCACTTTTTTCTTTGGGAGGAGAGATCTTGACTATGATATTAAACCTTCCTGACTAATGCTCTTCTGATCGTATTGCACTTCCCCAATAATGCTGTGAGTCTATTCGATCAATTAATTATATTTGATAAACAAATACATATAGCTCCAGAGTAAAGTACCAGTTTGAGAATTATCATCTTTGATAATAGTTAACAACAGATTTCTATGTAAAATTTCAAAGAACTGCCTTTTTTATTTTACAATTGATGCTGAAAGTGAGATGTCAGCTAACTGCAAATGAATATAAAACAATAGGGCAGGTGCTGCTAGGGAAAATATTCCACAGATTTTCTTTATTATTTACTGCTAGAGCTCTGTTCCACGAAACCTCTGAGCTCACTTTTTAGAGTACACTGCACAACGCCATTCACTTCCATGTCAACAAGCTGCAGCTTGATAAATTAAAACAGGAAAATGCTGGGTAAAGCACCTCAGACCTGCATGATTCATTTTGCAGCAATTTTCTGGCGGCTGCCCAAGAATGACCTGTTATCTTCCTGGTCTCCTTATCATTTTCCCATCTGGAAAAGGCTGAGCCATGCTGCACACTGGGGAGTAAGTGGCCAGAGCTGGCTGAATTCAAAGGCCATTAACAATCATAACTCTTCAAATCACCACCCTCCTGTAGACAAGGTTAATAGTAGTGTATAGAACAGGTAGGGAGGTCAGTAGTTTACTTTTACTAAAATAAATATCAAGTGAATTGCTTGATTTCCTTTGTTACCTCTGACCGTAAAACAAGAATTGCAATTTTTAGGGACTGTTACTGTTAAAAAAATGGAACTTTAAACCTCTTGGATTCAATTCCCTAAAAATCCAATGGGAGCCACTCTTCACGTATATGTCTTCAGGACTAATTTATTCATTCTTCTACTAAAACTAAAGTAAAACTATATTTTTATGGAGCCTTGGCACGTATGATTAATTTAGCAATTATCGTGGCAATCTAACAGAAGGTTTTGAAGTCCAAAAAAATAGGAGACTGTTTAATTTTCAGTAGAGAGGGACAGATAAATCTGAGAAAGCACTAATTGCTAAAGGCAATTCTTTATCAATCAATGTAATGTTGAAAATGAAAAAAAAATCAATGCTGGAATTAAAAATAACACCAAATTTAAGAGTCTAAAATCTCTACATTTTTAGCATTAAGTGAAATTCTGAAAAGTCCTGTTAGGGCTTTGTACTGTAGACATGAAGGAACAGAAGACACTGCTATCAATGCAGAAATGTTGAAGACAGTCTAGAAAAAGCAACACTAAACAGAGAACATAAAAAGAGAGATGTTAATATATATCTAAGAGTGTATGAGAATCATCGTACATAATAACATTGAAAGGAAAATGAAAATTGAGTTAATATTATTGATAAAAGCACAGATGATTATCAAGTAATAATAGTTATTATTTGCAATATTAATAAAACTGCTAATTACATTTCCACCAGTGTACCCCATCCTTTGCCACTTACTCATACACATGATATTTCTAATTGAAGTCAAAAGGTAACATTTTAGTTGTCTAATATTCCAGATCTGTAATGAAATATATGTTGACCAAAATATGCTTTTATTTTAAAATAATTATTAAAAAGCTGCCTCCTATACTGAGAGTTGACTTCTAGATTTTGGGTGTTCAAGATGTTTTAAATCATTGGAATTCTTTGCTCAGTCCTGGAGAGTAACTGAAGGAAAGACTCATTTTAAAAATGATTTGCTTTAAAACCACATTTGTTTGTAATGTCTACATTTGGAAAAGGTCAGTTCTCTCATCTTCACCTATGAACCCCCCATTGAAGTCAGTGGAGCTGAAAGTAGAATGTGAGCTTTGCATGAATATCTCAGAATAATATTTGGTCTAGATTCTCTAAATTATTTGGGTTTGTTATCCCTTTTTAATGCTTTTTTTTTTTCTAAAGCCTAAATGGCTCAGTGAATTTCTAAGGGTTTATGGAGCTTTTGGCTTTGGGTCACTGGTTTGAATCAAGTGTAAGTCAGCAGTGAGCTGAGAGGCATTACCATCTGGTGGTGTTTCAGTGCTTTTTGTTAAATGAGTTGGTGGTCTGAGTCAAGTTTCTCTTGGGCAGGTAACGGTTACCACATTCACGTGTGCTACCCCTGTGTGGCATTCTTAGCAGAAAAGACTGAGGGCATATCTACCCAAGCACTTACTGGTTTGCGGAGGAATAAATCTACAGCACTCCAGCATGCCGCACCCTAACTGGCCATATGGACCATGCTGATGTGCACTAAAAGTCCCTAGCATGCTTTGATCTACTGCTGTTTCAAATTTGAATGAGTGACCTATGTTCTGACCCGTGGAGGTAGCGTCTTCAGGTTAGGGTTGAGGAACATTAGATAGGGTCATATTAGGTAACTTGCATTGCTGCTGCTCATGCTGCTATAATTTTGATGTGGAAAAAGGGAGGAAACTGTTTTGTATGGCTGTCATCTGTTCCATCTACTACCTTTATTAAAAGCAAACATTAAGAGAAGAATAAAAGCATTTCTGCTAATCTTTAAGACAACTGAAATTTTCATATAGAAAAATAATACATCAACTGGCCTGCTCTTTTCATGACTTTGTGGAATTAAATACTTTCTGATTAAGAAAGACACCAAATTTATAATAAATTTAAAAGGGGTGGACAAGATAGCAAGGAGACTTTGGCTTTTCCATATCCTCTAAGCTGCCCACATTTCGGTGAAGAATCTTTGATTTTTATGGAACTTTTCTTCCAGATAATCTTTCCCACTTCTTGCTTTCTTCACAAGTAACCCCTAATAAGACAATATGCACATTGCAAGTGTTATCTATGAACAGAATAGTGGTCAAATGATAATGTGTTTCAAAATTCTTCAGGTTTCAATATGCCTGATGATGAAAAAATCATAATTATTGATGGGGGAACCTATTTCTAGTGATGATCATTCTTAAGTGGACCTTCCACTTATTTTTATAACATGCTCCATGATGTGACATCAGAGCACCCATGGAATCTCTGGTCTTGATTCTGTTATCTACAGCTCCACCTACACCAGGCCTTTAACCATGTTAGGTGTAACCACTTCAAGTGCATTCCATTTAAACATGGTTTAGTTGACCAGCATAGGGTCACCACCAAACACAGAAACAGAATCCTCAGCTGGTGTAAATGAACATACTTCCATTGGAGCAATGCTGATTTACACCTGGGCCCAGGTTCTCAAATTAATATGACATCCTTGACGTTCTAGTTTCTCCCTCCAGTTCCAACCTCCTTGAACTTTTAATTCATTTCTACATGTGAACTATTCTGTGCAAAGGATTCATTAGTACCCATTAGAATTCTTTATATTTCAAAACTAACTTGTGTTGTTCAGGAGATTAACTAGCCATGACAAGGGAGTCGCTACAGGCAGGTCCAACCAACCAGAGCCCCGATCCTTGTCCCATTAAAATCAGTGGCAAAACTCCCAATGACTTTAATAGTCCAGATCAAGCCCTAGGAGACTAAGCTGCTGATCCTGCAATCACATATACACACAAGTAACTTTACACATGTGAGTAGTCACATTGTGTTCAAAATACCTTCCCATCAGCAAGACTGAGCTCTGCATTGAAATGATTGTTTAGCTCCAATTTTTTAAACTCCAATTGCTTAGCTCTGAATTTCAATAATTGTTTGGATCTGATGGGGAAAGCACACAGTCCTTGCTACTGTATCTATTTCTAGAACTGGAAACTATAAAAAATAGTACATGTTAAATACTTGCACTTCACGGTAAACTAGATATTTGCCAGAAACTCACTATATTTTTCTCCTCGTAAGATTTACACAATGTGTGCTTTAATTGGAGAACAGAAGGTACTGTAATAATATATTATTATATCAAATGTATTTTTAAATGATCCTTCCACTGCATCAATCATAGTGTACAGCTAAAGGGCTGGGGAGGGTCACATGTGCAGAATGAGTTCTGCCCTCTGGAGAAATCCCCATGACTGAACACAGTTCAAAACCCATTATGGTTGCTCCACAACCAAACATTTGATGCACTGATCAATGTCGAGGGTAGAAGGAGGGGAGAGCCACAAAATTAGACTGAAAAGTCTTGATGCTGCCCGCTGCTCTTTAACCTTGACTGAGCTGTGTGGGTATTAAAAAAAAAGGCGGGGGGAGAAAAGAAAGAAAAGAAAAGAAACAAGAGGGACAGACCTGAAAATTTGCTCCTTCCACATAGCAGCTTTTCTCTTTCTGCTGCTGAAGTCTCATTTATTCCTTCTTAATAAATCAAAATACCAGCCATAGGCTCCATAGAGAAAATTGAAGGTCTTTTAATTCTTTTAGGTGGTACAAACATTGCCTTATAATTATCATTGTGTGTGTGGTTTTTCTATAAAGGAATATTGAAATACAGAACAAAACTCATCTCTTAATATAAACCCTCTTGGAAGATTAAATCATTCATTCAGAGGAAACTTGTCACAAGAAGAGAAGGAATCTTAGTTTGAAGACTTAAAAAAAAATAGAAGTATTGTCGTTTATTGCTTGTGCATCTGTGAGATTCATTGTTCTTGAAGTATGTAAGCAAAAATATTTGTGAAGCAGATATAGACAACTGAAAAAACCTGATAAAATGGCTAATATTAAGAGGAAAGAGAAATTTTCCACAAAAACATGTTGTGGCTAATGATTTAATATACTACTTACCATTTAAGTGCAGTATTTTCTAAAACCAAAGACAATTAATGGTGGCTGGTTTTTCTTTCAGAACCTCTTGTTAAACACTTGATGTCAAAGATTATAGAAACAGCACAATGAGCTGGATAAGTTATCTATTGAAGTAGTCGTCTTGAAATTATTAATCAAGGTCCCTGTTGATAATGGCTGGAATTTTGATGCATACTTAAGGGAAAGATATCACTGACCACAGGAAAACCAAAATGTGGGTTAATGGAAGATAAAAGTTTTAAAATATCCATAAAAAGAGAGAGAAACACACACAAAATATGACCAGATTCAAATTTGAACTGTCTTTGCAAATGCTGCACACTAGCTTATCTTTGATTTATAAGTAGCATCCTTTGTTATGTATTTGCCCTTGCTTTTGATATGGTGAAGTGTTGGTGTTTTACTACTTAATGAAATAAAATCAAAAGTATTTATAAATGAAAGGAATATGTCTATATATTTATCATGGATGGAGAAAATGATACAAATAAAATAAAAAACTATTTGAACCTTTATTTAAAACTAAACTTGAACCAATACAGAATCTTTTTAAACAATCCACAATAGTCCATTTTCTTTTGATTGTGTTTTCATTTTTATGTACCTCTGAACTTCCTGAGTTTTGCTGGAGTGGAAATACCACAGAGGTGAGCTGTTCTTCCAGTTCTCCCAGCATGATTTCTTGGCCATAGAAAGCTTAAACATTTGGGAATTTTTGGAGGCTTATTCTAAATCAACCCTTTTGCAGTTTAACCATCTCTGATAATGACTCAAGGCCAATGCAGTAGTTGATGTAATATTTCTGATTCAAAGTTGTCCTAGGCAGATGCCAGCTTGCTCACTTGTAGAGGAAAATTATCAAACTTGTAATAATGAAGAACTCAATTAAAGTGTCCCTTTTACCAAAATTGGACTTTGCTTCTCTTGTGCTGCCCGAGCATCACAAAAGGAGCAGAGACTGGCCACATTTCCTTAGCTGAATATTCCTCCCATATGCCGTATTCCCCAGAAGGCACAGAACCAGCAAAGCCAACTCCTATGCCATGCCACTCCCCTCCCTCTCCAGCTGCCCTGGCATAGAGAATGGGGAGGGGGAATGGCTGGCCAGAGGAAACTGCACTCCAGCTATTCCCAGATGGCTGGCAGTCTCTTGGGGATCATTGCCAGCTACTGGAGTTTAGGACAGTCCCCATAACTTCTGGGGTAAACCCTAGTAACAAATCTTTTGTTTACGTGTTACTCCCAGTTTGACAATTTATTTGATGCCATGTCTGGCATTTAAGTCAGTCATCTTCCAGATAGGAGAATCTGGGCTGTTAGGTGCTGCCATGGCACCATGGAATTCATGTTCAGTGGATTGCTTTTCACGATGTTGTAGGCTCTCATCTTGAACTGACATTACACACCACTCATCACTATCTGTCAGAAGTTACATTGGCTTCTGTAGCAGCTGCTGCATATTCTGGATGAAAAGTTTCAATGTTTACCTTTAAAATGTCAATCCTTAAGCACACTCAATATTCATAGACTTATTCATTAGTTCTCAGCTGCCCTGAAAATGTGTGCAGATTACATGATGCAAGGAGGACAGCTTGAATACAGGACAGTAGCTGCAGTCAAAATAGGCTATTGTTTCCACTTCACAAATCAGTGGAATTGTTCCCACAGTGGTAGTGCTTACTGTGATTTACCATTTACTCTTGTGTAGAAGAGACTGGTGGTGTTATGAAAATGGACTTTTTCAGCTGCAGTTTCAAGATGACAGCATGTCTCCGCTGCTAGACTTAGGTGAAAGAAGGGATTTAGGAGCTGGAGACAGATGGGTTAGTTTATCATCATCAACAACTGACTTTATTCATGCATCAAAATGCAGGAACATTGGCACAACCAGATTACCCTTACCTTCAAGGCAGCCCACTACCACCTCTGGCAAGCAGAACTCTTTGGGGGAATGTATGGTTAGCCCATTGGTGGCAAATGCTTGAGTGATCATTGGACAACACTTTCCTTCTGTGCTGTGTCCCACTGCTATGTCTTTCTTTCAAATTAATAGCACTCTAGAGTTTTTCTGCCTCAGAGTACATTGCATGCTCCTGAAATTTCACAGATTCTGGGGTTCCAGAAGCACACAGTGGTCTTTGTGGCCCAGATTTTAGGGCACCTCTGGATGTCTTTAAACCAAAAGCCACAAAATGTAGTCTGTTAAAATAATCAGAAGTAGAGAACTCAGGAGCTTTCTGATATATCACTGGATGAGCTGCAACATTCACATACTCAAGTGCTTAGCCACTTAGAGTGGTTAGAGTGGTTATTGGTTAGAGTGAATATGACCAATACTCTGAGCTGGATGCTTGACCCTCCATAAGTTCACTCAAAGTCACTCAAAGGTGGCGGGCGGGCCAGAGGCATGAAAGTGTAGAATCAAAGCACGAGGCATACCTGTGATCCTGTCCAAAAGAGTAGCTCCTTGTGAACTTTTATCCACCAGTGCAAGTTAGAGCAACCCTGAGCTCAGCGGTTGATTCAGTAGGACTAGCAATGGGGGTGGAAAGGTGATGGAAAAATTATACCCTCCCCTCTTCTCTAGGTGTGCACTGTTCTAGTGCAGCTAGTGAACTAGTTATCAATCTTGATGCAGTATTGTATGGATAGTGGTCCAGGGACTAGAAGATATGGTTGAGCTGGCCTATTAAACCCAGTGTCACAATGGCTGTGATTTGATCACCCAAGGATCTGTCAGGTAATCACAACAATAATTAGCACTAGTGCCTCAAGTACTAATAATTTAGGGAACCAGCATTGTTGTTCTGATAAGACACACCAGCCAAGCATATAGGAAAGAGAACTCTCTCTAACACCTCAGAGTCTAACCCATCTCCCGTTGTGGCCAATCCCAGGGGCTTCAGAGGAAGGGAACCCCTTCCCTCCAAACAAACAAAATAGAATACATCTGGCTAATTGTGGCTCAGGGGAAAAAATCCTTCCTGGATGCTGCTGGCGACTGACTGAAGCCCTGAAACGAGATCTGATTACAGTAATTGTCCTAAAACAGAGCTGCTCGTGTTATGAACATGTTGAGGGCAATGCAGAGTTTCCTGTTCTCTCTGTGGGTCATTAAAGAAGGGAATGAACAGCAGCACTCATAGACTCACAGATGCCAGAAGGTATCATGACAACCATCCAGCCTAATCCCCAATGCACACAAGCTGTAGAATTTCTCCCAGAAGTTGGATTAAAGCATATCCTTTAGAAAGATATATATATATATATATATATATATATATGTTCTCATTATAGAGACTCTAAGCAATGATGAGTCCACCACCTCCCCTGGCAAGCTGTTCCCATGTTTAATTACTATCACAGCTAGGAAATTACATCTTATCTCAGAAGTAGTTCCTCCAGGTCAGGACTAAGGCAGATTGGCAAAGGAAACTTGCACTTCTACTTCCTCTTTTGGACCCTTCCTGTAGATAGAGGAATTCAGTCTTTGTCAATCGAGCACCTATCACAAGCACTACATGCCCTTAAAAATGAAAAAGAAAGTACTCCTTTGATGTGCAATCCTTGCTCTGCCCTTCTTCTCTGTCCCTGATGAGCAAGCCTCTGTTCATACATATGCACCACATAAAAGAACCACATCCAGAACAAGATCCTTTCTGTTGTGCACATGTGTGAGCAAAAGCTTGATCATCAGAGAGACTGAGGGGGTGGGGCACAGCAAGGATCTCATTCATTAAAATCATACAGTTTTAGCAGCTCCATTGATCCACTCCCTTGGAACATTTTTGAAATCCCCAGTGATTTTGTAGCACCCTTACTGGCAGATTTTAAGGCTGTCTCTTCAACAGGAGCCTAACAGGTAAAGAACAGAATATTTTTGTCTCTCTCTTTACCCCAAGCCTGATCATGAAATGATGACGAACTTGCAAGTTTTCCTGGGCTCTTCCAGCAGAGATTGAATCATTGGGGGAACATTGCTCATTGTACAGTAAATATTTTCATCAGTTATACCTGTGGCTGTCATCATCATCCTTCATCCTGAACCATGGATTCAGGATAAGGTATTATAATACAAATGGCAATTGAAATTTGATTTTATTGTTGCAAAAAGAGGGGGAAATAGAGTTTCTAGTGTAGGCTGTTAATTAAACTCAGGAGCACTGACAAGACAGCCAAATGCAAGGGATAAGTAGTTGCTACCCTGCAATTATATATCAGGATATTAGAGATCTCAGAAATGGTTCACTATTCTGCCAATGAATCCATCTGGATCACTAAATTAAAAAAAATCTAATTTCATTATGTACCTTGGGGCTATTGTGTGATGTCTGCTCTTTGGCTCTGTGTTAACAGTCTACCTCATTTTTATTCATTCTCCCCCTCTAAAATAGGTGTGGTGTCAAAGGAGCTGCTTTTCAACATTGTCTATATGCACACATCACTTCACATGATATGCTTCAAAGCCTGTGATTTGCATGTTAGCTTGGGTGGTGCCCTGTGTACAATATGTCATGTATAAATTACTTTTTAAAAAAAGAAACTATACAATAGTTGAAATTAGAACAGTTCTAGTGTTCTAGATTAATAGGTGAACTGTATTCATGTATTTATATTTCAATGATGGAAAGATATTAGTAAGTGAGAAAGTTGACAATTAACAATGCCAGCCTCCTAGGATAACAGAAATATCTTCATGAGATGCTGAGATATATTTTTAAAAACCACTTATACACACATGTATGTCTCTTTCTATGTGTATACAGAAAGAGAGAGAGAGAGAGAACTGTAGCTGTCTCTCTCTCTCTCTCTCACCCCCCCCCCCAACATCCAATTTTGTTTCAGATTAGTTAGTGTCTGTGAACCAGTAACCTGATAACGGATGAAAAATCTGAGTTTAGCCATGCAAAAAGCAAAAGGGTTTTTGTTTGTTTGTTTTTAAACAATTCAGGGAGCGAGAGAAAAAATAGTCTTATTTTTATAAATCTTGACACTTTAGCAGGCAAGAACTGAGAGTCTTTTGTAGTAAATTCCTAATTTGTTCATTTTACACTGTCTGAGTAACTAGATCAAAAAACAGTGTCAAATGCCCAAAGCAGTGTTTGTCAGCAATTCTTTTTTATTTCCAAGCATCTGAATAGAGAAAGGCTAGTACTGTATTTCCAAACAGGCATAGGCAGGCTCTTGTTGGCAGACCCTTGCTGCAGAATGAATACATGCTATGAGTACAGACCATTTGTCTGCTGATTACAGCAGACCCCAGGGAGCTGATGCTGGCTTTCATTTTCACCTCTTTCTCTCACAGCATCTCCTTGCTGTGACAGTCCCTCCCCCATCCCTCACAGCTTTGAGTAGAGCTGACTTGCCTGTGGTATATTTAAGTCTGTTTTCCAAATTAAAATAAGCCTAGAACGTTTGAAATGTGTTGACTTGTCTTGAAGGTTAACATGGGGCGGGGGGAGGGGGTGAACGGGGAAGCTATTCTCATTTGGAATTCAGCACTGATCATAATGAATGTATTTGGTATTCATGTGAATCTCGCCTGTATTTCCATAAGAGTGCTACTGTAATTTAACACTGGTACTAAAAACACTGAGGGGAGAGGGACACTTTAAATAAAATGTCACTATATTAAAAAGGATAGACAGTGTGTCTTGGCAGCAACACTACAGTTTGCCTGTTGTTTTAGTGCTCGATTTATAAGATTTTTCTCCCTTCCCCCACTCATTTCTGAAGAATTTTCTCAGTGAGAAGATGAGGAATATTCTTTTACTGTGCTAAATATATAGCTTTATGATTCAGTACTCCCGGGGCAGCAGTGATGTATGTGCTATCAAATTACATGGGTTTTACACACCTATTTTCTCTGATACCAATAAGAGATGTGTACTTACTGCAATAACCTTGCATTACTCATACTACACTTTGGAGAGACGGAGCACTTTGCACCACGCACACTCACCAGTAATGGTGTCTCATTTTTTTGTTACATTCACACAGTGTTTTAGAGGGGTAAGTACATTCTGCCTAGCAAATCACTTCATAATGTTTCTTATTCTTTTCAAAAAACAGGATTTGGAGCCAGATTCTCAGATGGTATGAATCAGACTAGCTGCATCTGGCTTCGAAGACATGAAGCTTTACGCTAGCTGAAGGTCTGGTCCTTCTTCCCTAAATCTACCCATTCCTTCATCCCTTTTTTCTTTTTCACAGATCGTGATTGCATTTGGCAGTTTTCTTCTTTTTCATTATGATGCTGTTGCTGGAGCAACGTAACAAAACAAGGGTTCTAAAGTTTAATTGAATGAGGATCTACGTAAATTCCTGCTGTTGAGCTTATGATCAGCCTTTCTAGCAGTAAAAGGGTGTTTCCCCGCATCCTCTTGTGTGTTTTACGTTTATAACTTTGTGAATCTAAACCCTGTCTATATATTAGCACCATGTTCCCATAATATGGGTTTCCCTTGCACTTCAGGGGGTACAGAACAAGCCATGGAAACAAGGGGAACATAGACAGGTCTCTCAATTGTTATACAGAGGGTCAGCTTTCATTTTAAAAGAACAGGAGGACTTGTGGCACCTTAGAGACTAACCAATTTATTTGAGCATAAGCTTTCGTGAGCTACAGCTCACTTCATCGGATGCATCTGATGGAGATACTGGGAAATCCGCTGCCGCACGTTCTTCGGCAGAGCTGCTTTGTTTCTTGCCCCATTAACGGTAACTCTCCTGCGCCACTGTGCCGTCATGGGGTGAGGGGACGGACCATTTTTGCACACAGGGGAGCCGCATAGGGGACAGGGCAGAAGCCATAGGCTTGTAGAAGACCCTCCCTAGATTCCCTGCTCACCCTCAACAGTGAGATATCTTCCATAATGATCACATCCTGTGGAAAGTGTGGAGACAGGAATGATTATCAGGCCCACCCTACAGTACTAGCTCTTCCCAAGAGCCATGTGCCCAGTGTATAGCAGGGTCTGGGAAGGGTGATTTACCCTGATCCTGAGGCTACTCACCATTTTGGGGGTCTTGTGGCTCATGTGTGCTTGCCTGGGGTTAGCCAGTTAGTGACACGTGTGTGAGTACTGGCTGTATTTTAAATCACTGAATCAGTGTTCTCTGTGTTGCAGAGAATACTGCTTCTGTAAAATGTTGCATTTAAACTTCACAGAGATGACCTTGGGAGCTCAGCCTCCCTCTTTGTTTTCAGTGGCTGAATGGCTGCGCAGAATTAGAAAGCAGCCAAGAAGAACTAAAGAGGACTTTCTGCGTGATGTTATGATGCACTCCACTGCTGAGAGACAGGAATTGAAGGAGTGGCAGGACAGCAAGAAGAGGGACCGAAAGGAGAATGCGGCATGCCAAAATGAAGCCATGGAGTGGCTCTTGAAGGTTATGGAGCACCAAGACGACACGTTCCAGGCGACATTAGCTCTTCAAACTGAGCAGCTCTGTGCCCGTCCTCCCCTGCAGCCACTGTTGGAAAACTCTTTCCCATGCACCCCCCAGACACCGCCAACACACTCTCATCAACCTCCTGGCTCTACTCTCTACCCACAGCATTCCACTCCTTCCCCCTCACAGTCCAGCACTGCGGACTCCCACTACCGACTGCACTCAACACCCAACCATCTGCAGTTTGGCCTTGCTGAAGTACAGTACCCGCTGCATCGTACTCCAAAGGAGAAGGCTGGATATGATCCCTGGACATACACAAATCTTTAGCCATCCCGGGACCCCTCCTCCTCTTGAGACCTTCCCTTCCCCCTCCCTACTGATGTATTTTTTTGTTTGACTCTCTCCTCCCGTTGTTGTCTTTTAATAAAATAATTGTGTTGGTTTGAAAGCAATCTTTATTCTATTAACTGAAAGCAAAATGAGCCCTGCAAAGCAACATACAATTATGTTAAACCCACATATTGCATCATGTGCACCGGTCACCTCCTAGCATTACAAGCACTGCAATATTAGTGGCTTTCAGCTTCAAATTGCTGCCTCAGTGCATCCCTGATCCTTATGGCCCCGTGCTGTGGCCCTCTAATAGCCCTGGTCTCTGGCTGTTCAAACTCAGCCCCCAGGCGCTGAGCCTCTGCGGTCCAGCCCTGAGTGAAGCTTTCACCCTTCCCTTCACAAATATTATGGAGCATACAGCACGCAGCTATAAGCATAGGAATATTGTCATCAGCCAGGTCCAGCTTCCCACAGAGGCAGCACCAGTGGGCTCTTAAATGGCCAAAAGCACACTCAACAGTCATTCTGCACTTGCTCAGTCTGTTGTTTAACCACTCAAGTTGCCCCAGGTATGGATTTATAAGCCATGGCATTAAGGGGTAGACAGGGTCTCCCAGGATCACAATAGGCATTTTGACTTCCCCTACACTGATCTTCTGGTCCGGGAAGAAAGTCCCGGCTTGCAGCTTCCTGAACAGATCAGTGTTCCGAAAGATGCGTGCACCATGCACCTTTCTGGACCAGCCTTTGCATTAATGTCTGTGAAATGCTCACGGTGATCCACAAGCACCTGGAGAACCATCGAGAAATATCCCTTGCCATTAATGTTCTCAGTGGCTAGGTGGTCTTGTTCCAGAATTGCAATATACGTGCCATCTATCACCCCTACACAGTTAGGGAAGCCCATTTGTGCAAAGGCATCTACAATGTCACACACATTGCCCAGAGTCATGGACTTTCGGAGAAGGATGTGATTAATGATCCTGCAGACTTCCGTCAACATGAGTTCAATGGTAGACTTTCCCACTCCGAACTGATTACCTGACCGATCGGTAGCAGTCTGGAGTAGCCAGCTTCCACAGTGCAATCGCCATGCGCTTCTCCAACGGCAGGGCAGCTCTCGTTCTCGTGTCCTTGCACCACAGGGCTGGGTCGAGCTCATCACACAGTCCCATGAATGTGGCTTTCCTCATGCAAAAGTTCTGCAGCTCCTGCTCGTCATCCCAGATGTGCCTGACGATGTGATCCCACCACTCAGTGCTTGGTTCCTGAGCCCAAAAGCGGTGTTCCACTTGTGACGGGTTGGATCACAGAAACCCCTTTGGGACTGCCACCTGATGTGCCTAGACTACCTCTGAGCCCATTTTCCCTGCCAGCTTGGGACTTCAGTACCTTGCCTTGTTTGAGCCAGACACACTTGCTTGCTGCCAAACACAGATCCAAGTCTGAACCACGTACCCTTACAAGCTGCAGGCTTAACTGAAAACAGCTTAAGAAGTGCTCCTTTCTCCAGCACTCAGATACTGGTCCTAGGCTGGCTGCATGCATCCAATTTACATGTGCACATCCACCTTTTGGTACAACGCTGGCATTTTTTCTCATTTGACTCTGTGACGCTGGCAGGTCAGATGCCAGCTGTTGCCCAGGCTGCAGGCATTAGCTAAGAACTGACAAACTTATAGCTGGAGACCAGACCAGTTCACCGGTATGTTAGCTGAAACTGAAGAAGTGGGGTTTTTTACTCACGAAAGCTTATGCCCAAATAAATCTGTAAGTCTTTAAGGTGCCACCGGACTCCTCATTGTTTCTGTATGTAGTGTTGCTCAAAATAGGCAGAGTATTATTAGTATTTAGTGTTTATATTCTAATCTCACTTGCAATGTCTGTATTCCATGCTGTAAGAAATTATGTAACTTTTGTTTATAACTTTGAAAATGTTTGCTCTGAACTCTGGCATGGGAATCGTGTTCCCCCCTCCACCCATCCGGAAGGACTGTCAAAATCAGATGGACCATCAAGGAATATGGCAATACAAAGGATTCCTCAGCAAAATACTGTGCCCCTGCACGGTGTCATTTGCCCCACACTAAATTGGTCGATGTCAAATTGAACTCAACCAAGTGCATTTTCACAAGCACCCTGTGCCCCACTCCTATTCCATGGCTACCAGTTCTGAGCAACATAGCCCCTCCAGACATTCGTAACAGAGCATGTACACCCACACTGCGGAAAAGCTACATTCCAATACAGGTCTCCCACTCTACATGGCCATCTTCAGTCACCCCAGAGCATGATTTACATTGAGACGTTCATTGTGGTCTCAACTGCCAGATTGCATTCTGTCAGCAGTAACCCTATGGTGTGATAAGTAGCCGGCTAAAAATATTTGGAATGGTTTCTTTGTCATTGGTCCGACTGTTTGACCTCTGGGATTTGACTTGCCATGTCACCTTTGGACTCTGCTGAACAGGTTCCGAACTGGCCAAGGAATATGCATAGCCAACCTCTACACATGGTGTCTACCCTCCAACCCACTTTGATAGAGACCATACTGACAGATAATGGCGCATGTTGTTGAAGAGTGTCAACTAACCAGACTTCATGGTGGCCTTCGGGCCCTTCATTCTGCTGAGGAAGCTGTTGCCAAGTGGCATGGCAAGCACTGCACACACTAAGAGGAATAGAAAGGATTGGTGAGTGGCCCTATCGGACCTGGGAAATGCTACATGCAAGGAAGCTCACCTTAGGGGCTTGGAAAATGAATGGAGGATATAAAACAAAGCCACAGGAAAATTTTCCATCTTTTGGCTGTTTGACTTTGGACAGAGCCAGAGACTCTGAACTGAAGCCAGAGATCCTGCCTCCTCGGTCCGCCCTGAAAGACACTATGAATTGACAAAAAGAAAAGGAGTACTTGTGGCACCTTAGAGACTAACAAATTTAATGCATCTGATGAAGTGAGCTGTAGCCCATGAAAGCTTATGCTCAAATAAATTTGTTAGTATCTAAGGTGCCACAAGTACTCCTTTTCTTTTTGCGAATACAGACTAACACGGCTGCTACTCTGAAACCTATGAACTGACAGATCACTACAACTCTGTCACTCTAGGATTAGATGGTAACTCATTTGTATGTATATGTTTGCTTGCTTTAACTTGTAAATAACTCTCTTATTCCTTTTTTCTAGTTAATAAACCATTAGATAGTTTATTGTGGGATTGGTTACAGGCATTGTCTTTAGTGTAAGTTCTAGGGTACCAATTGAGCTGGGGTAAGTGACTGGTCTCTTGGGACTCGAAGCAACCTGAATGAGGTGTGATTTTTGGTGTAAGTGGACATATATCACTGAGTCCAGTTTGTCTGGGTGGCAAGATAGACTGGAGGGCCTAAGGGGACTGTCTGTGACACCATGACTGTTATAGTGATCCAGGAGTTCACATTTGTTACTGGCTTGGTGAAATTTAATTATAGAACACACCACCAGTTTGGTGTTTCTGACAGTCTGCCCTGAGGCAGACTGAACCGCTCCAGACAGCATGACAGACTGAAAGGAAAGTTGCTCTTGGTTTATTTCACAAAGCTGTAATATTAAATGCAACATATTCATACACAGTATGTCTGCAATGATTTTTTGGGACAGGTTCTTATTTGGGGGTAATTCTAGGTGTCCTATATTTTGTCAACATGGCCTTTAATTCCAAACAAAAACAACCATTTTCATTTCACCAGCCATTGGAGTTAGATAATTGCAGTTTTATTTATTTCTTCCAGTGGGCCACTAACAAAATGGGCAGGGGGGAAGGTGAAACATTGAAAATGAAATCAACTACTTCACCATGAAATCTGTGCTTAACTCTGTGTCAATAGCTGCAATTTCCTTTGGTTACAGGCATATGAAATGACCGGATTTATTATGGAGAGAGCATCAGATAAAGATTCTGTTCCAGCCCTATTCTTTATCAGCAAACATGACAAAAATATACATGCAAAACACAGCACTCATAGTGCAGAAGTAGCTGCCCGAAACCAAACTCATGCAAATACAAATGACCTGAATATATATTTTGTCATAGCTACCAATCAACTCTTTCTATATACCTTCTTGACATGCTGAAATATATTTCTGTGACTATTAAATTAGGATAGTTCCTTGAAAATTATTCTAGGACCACCACTCTTGCAAATTATATATCACTAATTTAACTGGAGCTTAAAATTTGCAATAGATATGGTCATATGCTAATGTTTATCTAAGGCTTAATTCTGCCACCTTTACCCTTACCTTGAGTAGTATATTACTCCACCTTGCTGCTTTTTGGGCAGACTGGAAAGCCCTCAGTACTGTAGGAAGACTTAAAGAGTTGGGTCCATGTACTTATCCAGAATTAGTTAATTTATAATAATAAATGTGAAAGTGGTAACAGATTAAGCTAAAAAGTAGGTTTTTCACAATTAGTTTTAAATTTCATATTGTTTAATAAAACTGAAAAAACCCCACCCTGATCCTGAAAATAACCTACAAAGCAATATTCTTATTTCAGTTTTGAATGTGTGGCTTTGTGGAGTCTTTCTCTCTGTTGCCCCTACTGAATAGACGTTCTTACCAGAGGTTGATGATGAGAAACCTGGGTAAATTCTTTGGGGATGAGGACTGCTTCTCACTTTGTTTATACAGTGCCTCACTCAATGGGGCCAGAATCTCATTGGAGGCCTCTAGCTGCTACCAGAATATAAATAAATAAATAAATTAAATAAATGAGAATCATACTTTTTAGTTTAATCTGTTACCACTTCTACTATATTAAATTGGTCTTATTCTAGAGTCACGGAGATTGCCCTTTCTGTGTCCTTGCACTGGAGTTAATAATATTAGTCTACCTAAAAGGAACAGTTTGAAACAGAAAAATGTCCTTGGTGAATTGAATTTCCAGTCCAATAAATTTGGACTTGCAAAGAAACTCAGCTCTGAGAAGTTCCCACCTGCAAACAGCTTTGACATGGCTTTCGAATTTCTGGGAAAGAGGTCTGTAAGAGCGGGTCCTGAAAATCTGTAACATTTACTATCTAGTTTAATGATCCAAAAGTCTGTGCTGAATCAGAGGTAGAAATGTTAAAGTAATTACCCTGGAAAGTCAATTTAATGAATGCCCAATATGTGAAAGCATTATTTCTGTAATCTTTTCTATTGCCCAATTTATCATTTTTATTGTTCATTTACTTATGCTATATAGTTCTGGTATGAATTATATTCTCTTACATTCCTTTTTCTTCAAATATGACTTGTTAGATAGCTGGGGAAAAGATTATCTTTAAATAGGGACTTTTGGATTTTGGGAAACTGAAATATATTTAAACATGAATCCATTTACCTCCTTTTTTAAATAATTCCCCCATGTTCCTTTCTGTTAATTATCAGATATATTTGTTTAAACAAGGTCTTTTATCGTCACTATTTATTTTCTCCTTCTGTTTCATTCATAAAACTGAATTTGTGGCTTTTGATGTCAATTTTTGGGTAGGCCTTGATCCTACAAACATTTTTGCATATGTATAACTTTACCCACATGAGTGATTCCACTGACATCAATGGGATTACTTGCATGAGTACAGTCAAATGTGGACATAAATATTGGTGAAATCAGGCTTAAGGCAACAGATTTTGATGTAATAAATTTAAAATTCTGACTTAAATACAATTTTCTCTTTCAACCCATCTTGTACCCATTCATTTAAGTAAGAGTATATCAGGGCAAGAAATCAAAGGAAGAATCATTTATCAATATTCCATGTATTCTAAGTCACACTTTGCGTTGATTGTTTGCCACACCTTTGCAGTAAATGGTCTTGCAAGTGACTTTTATTCTCATGAATGTTTAGGAAGGAGCATATATTTACACTCACTTTTTTTATGTGACAATGTTCTCATTATTATTAAATATTTGTAAAATAGGCCACCCAGAAGTCCCAAGCAAGATTGTGGTCAGATATTGGGGAGGGAGGAGTGGCTAGGATGTGGTACAGGGACAAATATGAGGCTACATTATCTCCCACTGTGCAACACTCAGGACTGAGAGGACCATCAGCAGCTGTGAGAAGAAGAGGGGAGCCAAGCAATGTTAGTCAGGGAGTAAAGTGAGTTGCTGCAGCAGCAAGGAGGCGGTGAAGTCACTACTGTTGCTGCATTTAACCAAACAGGTGATGCAAACCAGGGATTTGGCTCAATGTTGAGCAGTCTCTCTCACTGAGTAGGAGTGCAGCCCAGGAGGGAGGGAGAAGGAACTTGGGGAACTAGGCAAATTGCTTCTGAAGAGTCACTTGAACACACTGATGGAGCAGCATCAGCAAGTAAGGTCAGGTCAAGAACGGCTGCAGATGGGCCCAATGGTAAATGCATAATCTGCGGGAAGAGGCTCACAGGCCTCCTGATTCAGATCTATAGGAAGGTGCTCCCTGGTGTTCCACTGCTGATTTAAGCTTGGCGATTGAGAAATCATTGCCTGACCATACTATTTAGCAGGAAGGAACTGAGGGATTTTCTCTCAGCAGATACAGCCCTGATGCGTGAGTCCAGTCCTTATAAATTAAACCAGGAAAGACCCAGCAAGAAACTGGGGCTGGGGCCTACCACAAAAAAGGGTAATTAACATCTCCCCAGGGCTTCCAAGCCCACCCACATATGCTCAATGGAGAATCTGGGTATTCATTACATCCCTAATTAGGAAAGGAGTTAGGAATTCCTAAGCTTTTCCTTGCTCATAGTAGTAAACATTGACCCCTATCTTTTTTTTTTTTAGAAATGTAGGGTTCAGGTCCACACAAGCTGTTTGCAGATTCTGATGAGACTCCACTGTAAAGGATCTGGCATACCATGATGGCATACTACAAGCTATTATGAGGCTAGGAGTATAATATTTTACATTTTAACTGCTGAATTAGTCATTTTTGGCAAGATGAATTTTGTTGAACCAAAGCTCCATCCATTATCACTGGTTACTAAAGGCCACGCCTAATAATTACTGGATGACACACAGTCAGCTTTAAGAATCATCAGCATGTATTCACCTCTGTTGTGATATCTCAGCCCATACCTGCTTCTAGTCCATGTAACCCTATAAGCCCAATCTTTTTGCAGCTCAAATAAACAAACAAACATAATGAAAAACATTGATCCTGCCAATAAATATTCCACTGGGGATTCAAAGTCACAATCCACATACGTGAAGGGTTCATTCATACACACATGGGATGAATAACGGCTTAGCAGGAATTGGTTTACAATCCCTGTGGACTCCTGTAGAGCTAATAAGTCTAGACATACCACTTGAATGGAATCATATGATAATCATATGACTATATTTTTGATACATTGCATAGTGCATAAGTATACAAATAAAAATGCATTAGAGTTTAGGCTTTCCTTTATTGTATCAAATTAAATCGGATTTAATGCCTACTTGTGTGTCGTGCAGATCAGATCCATTTGTACAAGGCTGTACAGTGTGGAGCTGGTTCAAATGAATGAATAGCTTTCTCATTACTTCACCCTGTTCTGCTGTCTCTTTTCCTGTCCTTTGTAATGTAATGGAGGACAGCTGTGGCGGTGAAGTGAATATTAACTAACCCCAGTGCCTCAGCAGATTGTGACTTTAATCCCTGCAAATACCACTAAAATCAAAATTTAATTACACTCAGTGTAGCTCTGTTAATGCCTGAAAAATATTTAACAATTAGCAGTCGGTTTAATTAAGCAAACTGCCTTTCACAAAGCAACCTGAAAAGTTTCTCCCCCTATTTTATCCCTCAGACTAATTAGTCTGATGTTAGCTTACAGCACTTCATTTACTGTTACTGAGTCTGTTGCTTAGCTGATCCAGTTTCTGGGGCTTAACAGTCTGTAATGGAAGGGGAAGTTGAAGGGGAAAAACATCCCCTGAACGCTGCTGCTACTTTAAAAAAAACACACACTTTTAGTAAGCATCATTAGCCATTTCTTCATATGTAGTTATGTAGTTCAAGTATCTTTCATGAAATATTATTTATATGGGTTTAATGTGTGTTGAATAAAGAGTAAATTAAAGTACAGCCACTTCTATCAAAGCACAATACTCTGTGTGTCCAGAATATAAAGCAGTGTTTACATCTAAATTAGCCGGGAAGGGGAAGCTCTGAAATAGTCTAAATTAGGTAATTGTTTTGAAAATCTCAAAGAAAGAAAACTATACAGAGAAAGGTGTTTCAAGGGTAACTTCTGCTATTATTTCTTGTTATTTCTATTAAAATGATGTTACTTTGACCTTGTTAGTTTGTGCTATTATGATGCACCACGTGCTGCTGTTGTTTCTGTGGATTTCAGCATAAGACTCTTGACAACAGATGTGCCCTTGTTTGCTTTCTTAGAAAAAACTAAGGTTACTGGTATTCCTAAAAATTACTGTAAACTGTGGTTTGGATCATAAAATTACCATCAGCTAGGCTAGAAAAATCATTTATTATTGAACAGTTGAAAGATCAATTTACATCATTCCACATATAAGAATATTAATTTCATGGCACAGTTTTCTAAGTGCTAACAGCTAGTGTAGATTCACTTAATTGTAGTGGCAGGTATTTGCCTGGAATTACTAATTATACAGATGTCCTTTTTTCAACTTTCAGGATAAACATGGCAGCGTGGGTGTCTGTTGAGGAAATTAAAGTCTTGTTACCCTCTTGATGTAGACTCAAATATTGTAAAGTAGTCTAATGATCTAATAGGCTTAAAAAGAAGGTTTAAATCCCAGGATAAGGACCACTGTCTACATGGAAGGCAAGTCATTAAATTATCTTTTTTGCCCTTGAACAGTTGCACTTGGCACCACGCAGGTCACTACCTGTAAATCCACAATATTCACCTACGAAAGGATCTACTGGAAAGCCTTTTATATACGTTTATATCTATCTATATATCTGTATCTATATCTATATATATAAAAACTTCACATTCAAATTATATGGGAAAGTGGAGAATGTGGGTTTACTGCTGAACCAACAACGTCACACTAAAATGTGTTTGAGAAATGAGATCACCTTATTCCAAATATACAGGGTTCAGTAAGATACCAAACTAATTAAGACTAATTTAAATTGAAATGGACTGTTCCTTTCACCAGCCTGTCTTCCAGTGAGAAGCACAGACACATATACAGATTGTGTCTACTCTGCAGAGGGTGCACATTATACTTGTTGCTTGTTTCTATCTGATGTTTATATCATACCCCTTCTTTGAAACCTCTTTCTCTCAACTTTTCCCATTTCAAAATGTTTTGTTTTAGGTAAAATCATTTCTGGCTCCAAAGACAAAGGGACTATGTCAAAGTCAATGAAAATTGGTACAACTGACACAAAAATTATACACAATTTGGTACAATTCAATCTAATTGGGAGCCTTTTCTTCAAGGTGCATGGTTGACTGAGGATGGATATTAAATTACCATTCATAATACTAAAAAAATGGTCCATTCAAGTCAAGGTTGAAATATTGTATGTTGACTGAAAAATGTGGAGAAGCACCTGGCAGGTGCATTTATACTAAGCTTAACTTGTTATAAAGGAAGAAATGAAATGGTGTAAAGTTTTGTTCAGACTATCCACAGAAAAACTGTTGAATTTTTATGGTCTGTGCAACATTTGTATCAACTTTAAGCACTTTTGTCTATTTAGTCATGTACAAGTAACTATCTCCCCACAAATGTATGCCTGCATTAGTGTTAAGCAAATGTTCTTTCACCATCAAATTCCACTTCTCCAGTATGTTTTCCCAAAGAAAAACATATAACAATTCTCCTTAATAATACAAATAATTCAGTTATCATAGTCTATTACATATCTATTCCATTCTTGAAAAGCATTATTGCTTTTGGTTTTTTAGTTAAATGATAAAGAATTTCAGAATGTCATAATATACATAAATGGTCTTTGAACTTAATTGCAAAAGAACAGCACGTCTTCAAAAGCCAAACAGAGATGATCAAACTCAATTCACCTCAATTCAGCTGTCAAAATTGAAAAAATGAACTGGAACTCTCTTCTGCTGTTTCTAGGAAGAGATCATAGTATGAGTTCAAAGTTCTGTCTTTAACCATGACATACATTTACAAAAACCAAAACTAGAATTTATAATACCATTTACAAGTAAGAGGTTGTCTCAAGTTTTTTTATTAATCTTGAGTGATAATTACAGTAACGCTGTTGAAATTTAGAATATAGGTTTAAGATTACAAATTATTTTTGTGTTTTGGAGTCTAAGGGGCATATTCTGTCCTTCATTGCATGTAAGCCACTTCTGTTGAATTCAATGGGAGCTGCATGCATACATCTGGGGCAGAATGCTCACCCTCAATACATACTCATATAAACCTTGTGGGACAGATACACAACTGGTATAAATTGCCATAGCTCAATTGAAGTAAAAGCATTAAATGGCTAAAAGTCAATGGACCAATTTACACCAGCTAAGGATCCAGAGTGAGGCTGACTTCCGAGGGCCCCTTCATAAGCCATAAGTAGAGGCACACTGGGAGCAAGGCTGAGGGTGGGTCAGGTGTGTCCAAGCGTCTTTGCATGCAGTGCTGAGGAGATTCTAAGCAGTGCTGCAGCCTATAGGCAAGCCCAGGGGAGGCTGCTGTAACTTAGACAGATCTCCAAAGATCTTCCAGGACAAGGTTTATATTTTGTATTTTAACTTTTATCTTCCTGTTTTGTCCATGGTCCTATCCCTCTTTCTCCCTTGCATAACTCCTGGTAGGAGTAATCTGTGTAAGAAGATATACAGAGTTCCATAGCTGGCCAGAATAATAAAATTTAATCCTTACCTGCTTTTGCAGCATTATATTGGTCTTTTGGGAGTGAAAGGGAAAGTGAGAGAGGGAGACTAATAAAAAGACAGAATTTAGCTTTGAATGTTAAAGTAAGCTCAACAATCTGTTTCTCCCTCCCTTCTCAGCCAGATCCTCCAGTGGTGTAAAATGGCAGGTGTAGCTCCATTGAAGCCAATAGCGTTATGCCAGTTTACACCAGTCAAGGATCTGGTTCTCTCCTTTTTCTGACTTATAGTCAGCCCTTCCCATACTCCCTCCCAAAAAGGCATTAATGCTTTCCACGATGGTCCAAAAAGAAGATATTAAAATATTAAAATTCAGAGGAGGATGAGATAAAAAATCCCAATCAGTATAAGTTAAAAAATATTCTTTATCCCCCATTTGTGATTAAGTAACAGTTTAACAAGCAGATCACTTGATTAATTCAATCCCCTATATGAATATGATATTCCTATTAGTTTAGTTTCATTAGTACACACCAGTTGGCCCAATTAATCTTTGGCTCATGCATACCTATGACAAGACAGGCGCTTTACAAGAAAGAAAAAATAAGATATTTGCATGATTTTAGAGACTGAATAATAATGAAAAGTTGAAAAGTTCTCAAGTTTCAATAAAAACAGATGGAAGTATCAAGAATAGATGCCTCAAAAAAAAAAAAAATCCTGGCAGTGGGAAAAGCAGCAGAGAAAGCCAAAAAATATAAAACTTAAAAACAAAGGTTGGTTGGCAGCTTTGAGTAATCTTACAGAAAGGTAGATTGCTTACTGATAAAAGAGTCGCACACTAACTTAATCTGTATTTGTGTCGTCTCTTTGTATCTTAAAATTAAATCTATCCAGTCATGCGCTCGACAGATGTAATAGCAGATTTTGATGACTTTTGCAAAACATTAAGATGTAATTAGGAAAGCATCCAAACCTAGTCAGCAAATTAATAGGTCCAGAAAGTTCATTTTGGATTTGCTTTATATTTGCTAGCTACGATCATTTTCTGCATATAGGCCAGGCTCTTACAAGTGTTACAAATCAGTTTAATATATAGGAAAATAGGTTTAGTACTACAACACACACAGTGTTACAAAACAAATCCATTAGAGTTGCCCGTATTTGAAAGAAAACAGTATTTTCCATCTCTCTCTTGAAATTTTTGATCGTTCAATTAACATCATTCATTATTTTCCAACAGACCAGCATGCTTGAAAAGGTCATTAGTTCAGGAATGTTTCCCTTGTTTCTGGGTAACAGTGTTACTAACTGGAATTAAAACATCTCTCCAGTGCTGCATGGCTGTGGGGGTCAAGCATTTTTTTTCCCACCTTTTGTCATCAGACAAGGCAGGATATAAAAAATGGTATATCAATAAAATACCAACTTTAGCTGACATCAAGTTTCTGGTCTCAATGAGAAAAAATATCCTTTCACCTATTATCAAGACAATTAAGAGAATGACTGAGCAAGCATTTTGTAATACAAAATTTGTACTTACGGCACTCAGAGTGACCTTAAATAATACAGCTTATATATATAATGATATGTAACAAAAAATATCACTTTGCTTGCTAAGATTCTACTTAAGAAATTTGACTGCGAACACTTGAAAGCAAAATAATAATAAAGCGATTCTTGATCATGACACTGCCATTATAAACTCAATTTCTCAGAAAGTTGTAATTTTGGTGGCCATGAGAATTTGTTTTAATTAATGTGAAACTTTTTTTTAAAAAAAACAACAAACTTTTATATGCCTTTGCCCTTCCTTCGTGGACCAGAAACAGATGTATTGAAATGCAAGTAGGGTTATTCTAGCAGCATTTTTGGTCCACCTGAGGTACAGAAAATCTCATGTGTGTCTCTATTCATGAAATTTCCAACATTCTAGTGTAATTTCCAGACCAAAAACTGAACTTCTGAATTTCCTTCTTTTGGTAGGTTTATCATATTTAAGGTTATTGAAATGCATTTGTTTCAGACTCAAAGAAATAAAACCCTATATCACCAAGTTTTCCTCTGTTGCCAGATGACCATATGTAGAAATAACGTAAATCTATTTGTACCTAGCAATATTGTTTCTCCATAATTAAGTCATCCTGTGTTCGTCCTTTCAACATTGGAAGTAGAGCATAAACCGTACAACCAAAGACCAAACTGGATTAATTTTAGATTCAGACTGGTGGCAGTCATTAGGGAGGGAAGTGAATCCAGAATATAACACTCTTGAGCTCAGTTATGGAACCCATATGCTTTCTGTGCATGCCTGGTAAAAATGTGCAACTTTATTACATATTAGAGAGGCTACACGTTTTAATTCTGGTTCACTAATAGGTCTGAGGCAAGTGAAACTGGCCTGGGAAGAGATCCTGTTTTCTTTACTAGGATGGCCAAGGCCTATGTCTCTGGGTGAGATCCACCAATTTGCATAGAATCTGCACAAGGCTCCTGGGCCATGGAATCCCATGCTGACTATGCACATGGAAAGCAGCCATGTAGGTGGTCTTTGCACCTCCATGTGCCTGGAAGGCACACACTCTTCTGTTTTCAAATATGTCAGCAAAGGTAAGGAGGAGGCAGGGAAAAAGGGGCCACAGCGACTATTACAGCCCATAGGCTGAGAGCCACTGATGGACATGTTACAAAGCTCTACTGCCATCCCTTTATCTCCACATATTTCCCAGCACAAAGCCTTTTTGCTCATGCTTTGCATGGGGTGTTTGACTTTCATCCTTTGTGAAGAACTTCTCTAGCATATAACAGTGTATTGATATATGACAGGACCTAACTAATGAAAACATTAGATGAGATCAACAAACGGACAGTAGTAACAGTGTTCTACATGATCCCAAGAGACAAATTTCCAGGCATCTGCTGGCAGTATCAAGGAAGATGAGCTAATGCCTTTCTGTTAATGCTGGAAAGATTAACCCAGGAGGTGGGCATCTGTCCTCTACATATGCCAGGATCTACCACATAACTGGGATGCAGAGGTGAAGAAGAAGAAGAGATTATAATAATTATAATTGCAGTGCCCAGCAAAAGACAATAAAAGAGCAGCAGCAATATAGGCAAGTGACCGCGAGTACTAAAGAAAACTATCAGAATACAAATCATGTCTCAAATACACATCCATTTCTTAGGTGAGAATCGTACTGAATATAGAAAAAGGAGTTTACTTAAGATACTATTTTGTCTGCTTTGCACGATTCTTCTGCATTATGGCACAACCCATAGCAGGACATAGACGTTTTGTGATAAAAATCCGACTCAGGAGATTTCTAGCACTGTTCTGCACAGTCACAAAGTGCAAATTGTTCAGAGATCACTATCCAGAATTCTGGGAGTTTACCCAAATTGAACGTCCAAATCCAAGGCCTGATCTTGCAAACACTTACTTACAAATATAATGCTTGCATGGACCTCAGTGGGACTACTCATGGAGGAAGCACAAGATTTTGCAGGACAAGGCCTCAGTAGAGGATCTCACATCTTAATAACAATAACATATTCCTATGATTATTTGATTATCACATCTAGCAGATTCTAAAATTTGAAAACTAGATTGGTCTTTATTTAGTAGACCATTTCTTTTTAACTACCTTCTGTTTATATTGTAAATATATTGCCAAAGCACCCTGCTTTACCAAGGCATGCTTATAGCTAGCTCCCATTACCATTAACGTAGGGCATATGTACCATGGACAATAGCAGCCCCCCAATTACATGTTCAATAGTTAATATGAAAAGAGGACTTGAATTATATTTGCGCCCTGTAACTTAAAGTAGTATCACATTTTAGAGTTAGATATCAAAATTTAAGACTGCCAGCAGGGAAGTACTCACATTATAGATCACAAGTAAAGACCTAGGAGCAGTGGAAATGTTTTAAGCACATACAGTACAGCCTTTATTCACTACATGAGTTTTAATAAACACCTGTAACAAGAAATTACTGCACTAGGAAAAGAATCATAATTCACATCATATTTAAACACAAGTCTAACCATATTTTTAGCCCATCTGGACTTTAGACAGGTCTCCTCCCAACAGACCCACAAAATGCAGTGTTTTAGAAACATAAATATCAGAAAATCCATCCAAAATCAACTTCCATTTAATTTCCTCAAGCGGTGCAGTACACATATGGAAATGAAGTACACCGTACCCTCGCTAGAATGCAGAATTTGGGATCCATGTGTGGCACCGCATTAACGTGAGGACCATGGTTCAGCAGGGACTGCATTAAAATTAATTCCAATTAAAGTAATTAAATTTGGGATCAATGGCCGCGACCGCGTTATATGCAAATTTGCACTATATAGACGCGTGTTCTAGTGAGGGTCTGATGTATATATAACAACTGTTTTCTGCCACAACATTGAAAATGAGGATAGGGCATTAACGCGCTCCCAAAGGAGCTGGTCTATAGTTAAAGTTTCTTAACATTTTGCATTATAAACCCAGTTTTCAGTTGCTTATAACTTTGACCAACTTTAACTGATCAGGCTGAAACTTTCAATGCTTGCTCTCTGCTTCAGGCCAAACTGTTTTTTTGTACCATAGGAGGTGATCAGATAACATTCACACATTATACAAAGAAGTTAAATGAGAAGTTTCACCATGTTGTTTCTGGCAAAGCTGGGTTGAAAACCCAGGGCTCAGATATGACAAGCCTTATCCACTTAGCCACATTGTCTTTCAGAAAATGTGCCAAATCTGTGTTCATGGCTGTGCCCCCCTCTGCAACCACTACACCATAGTTCCTTCAAGTCAGAAATAGAACCACAAATTTTTGATTCTCAGCATTCATTTGTTGTTTAGGAAATAGTTATGTAAGCCACAGGCAACCTGTGTGTCTCATCCACCATTAATGACTGGTCCACAGCAACGATAAAAGCCTGCTGCTACCAGTTACTTCAGGGTTCCAATCTTGTTGATGATCTAATGACCCATGTGAGATTTCATTATGGTTCCATATAATGGAGTTACTTTTTTTTTCAGTTTGCTTTTAAAAAAAAACATACACAAAAACCAAAAAAAACCCTCTAGGAAATTACATACAAAAAACTGCATTAAAAGAACATTAAGGTTGCAATGTCAAGCACTCAGAAGTTAAGAAATGCCACAAATAAGGTTGTCTGTGTTGATATACTGTGAACCCTGACAGGTTTAAATGATAATGGTTCCAATTTTACCAGTAAGAGAGATCCGGAGGGATTGTTCAGTTGATTATAATGAAGATATACCAGTTCCCTCCAGCTGAATGTCTGGCCCATAAATTCAGAGAACAAGAGAAAAATATAGAAACGATGCACCTGATCTTTTTTAAAGATTCAGGAGTCCAGGGTTATATACAAAACTGTGTGAGAAAATATACATCTAATCTATGTGCAAAATTACTGAGCTTGTGCGTGAACGCTCGATAACTGTCATGTGGAAATATCCAATTTTCATGAGGGCTCATAATAGTCACATTTCCAAATTAGTTATATGAGTGTGTGTATCCCTGGACTCCCATAGGTGTTGAGAATCAGATTCTGAATGTTAACTGTGTTTTTTTCAGCAAGAAGTTATGTATCTGATATTTACAAATTAATAAATTGAATTTATTTGTGGTTCTATTCCCTGGAGAACATAACTCTCCCCTGCAAGAAGGTTCAAAGAGGAAAATGTTACTTGCATCCTTTCCTGATCTCTGGCACTCATGTGCACAGCGAGCCAAAATCTAAGGAATAACCCTGCACTGTCTAGGAGATGAATTATATGGCTATATAAATCTCTTTCATGCCTAGTTTTGAAGGCACAGATTGTCTCCTCCTGTTCCAACCACTTTGCACCACTCAGTCACAGCAAAACCAATGAAATGTGGCTCTTAGGGAGAATTCCCCTATTGTTGGGAAGCTCTTGGGTGGCATAAATTAGTGTAGACAGCCCCATGCCAATTACCCACCCTCTTACACCCTAGGGTAAAGGCTGGAGAAGGTGTATTGACGTATGCTAGGGCAGGAGCAATTCACCAATTCACAATTGGTGTAAGGTTGTATAAGGACCTCAGGAAGCTGGTATAAATTAGGGCAGACCCTAAAAAGCTTCATCTTACATCAATGGGCTGGGCTGGGTACAAATGACAATCAGAGAAGCATAATTTGCTTGGCACTGGAGTGAATCTGGCCTTAAGATTCCTTTATTTCAGTTTATTTAAAAGTCAGACTCACTGTTTTATTATACAATGAAGATACCCTTTGTGATGAAGAATCTAAGTGCGTGCACACCTCTCAATTATCCTTTCCCCTCAGACATTGTCAAACTTCAGACAGGTAAACAAGAACAAGGAACTTTCAAAGGCTAAGAAACATTAACCTCACAGAACATTAAAAGTGCCATGAACAGCATGAAGAAAACAATGTTTGCTCACAGCAATTAGTTAGATCAGGGATGATAAAATCCCAGTAGCACATTAGCTTCAGAGTGCTTGTAAAATTTAAAGGGCCCAAAACAACGGTATGCAGCAGTGACATTCTCTGTCCTGCTGCTGCAGAATGGGGAATAGATAGGGAAGAAGGCTGGGGTCTCAGAAAGTTCATATGATTTAAATAAGCTCCAAAGTGTTTGGATGCTTATGCACATTGAACCTGGTCTCTGAACCTTTTGGGGTTTTCCCATCACAACCCTTAGCCACCGTGGAGGCCCAAGGGACGCATTTGATAAATATATTTTAACACAGTATGAACAGTTTTACTAATATACCAGCTAGCAATGCAGACATTGTGACGTGTTCAACTTAGACAAATGGAAGATGTTGATTGACTTATTTCTTCTACTTGGACACCTGAGGTTCCCCTCTTTCCCCTTTGGATAATCTAACTCCTCCCCACTCCCCTTTTTGTTGCTGTTTTGACAAAGATATCAGGTTTGTGATTCTAGTTAATTGATTAGAATTCCCAAGATTTGCCTGATTTGGGGTTTTGTTGTGAAAGTTTTGCACAGCTGTAGTGTCTGAGCAATTATTACAAACCTTAGTTGATGTTTCATTTCTTGAGGAGTGATTTCCCTGAGATATATGGAGTGTCTTGGTGCTTTGGGAATAATATATTGATATATTTTATAACGAATGTACAAATATCAGCAGGGAAGACAGACCTAAGAATTTTATACTATGGATGCAAGTGTACCTTCAGTGACAGACTACAGACAAATCCATTTGTAACTATAAGCCTTTTGATCAAACACCTGATATAAAAGCCAAATGTTCTGATAAACAATACATACCTTACTGATAAAAGATAGCTAACATAAATGCATTCTCTTTAAAAACTGCCACAAAGCCAAGTAATGGTCAGATTATTCAGCTATTCCTGCACCAGTCCCTATTTGGAAACATTTTAACACGGGAGTCATTGCTCCTTATTTCTGACTGGGCCCCATTACCTCCATTCCTCACTCACTTCCTCTGAGGTCAGAATTTAGCTTCCTTCTCTCCAAAACTCTCCAGCAGTGAGTATTTCAATTTAATATTCTTCATTTCCAGTTCAGACTGCCCTATATAAAAACAAAAGTTACAGAGAAAATCATATAATAAAAGGCAGCAAACAAACAATACTAACTTACAATGTCACTAAAGAAGTCCCACTAAGCCAACCTAAAGTTAGCTACAGGCTTTGAATTAAATAAGATGATCCCTTGTCATGTTAAAGTCCTTTGTGTCTCCAGCAAACAGTTTGTCACGTTTCCCCCAAATTTCAAACTCCAGGATATATCTTTGCCAGGGTGGGTCATTTTTAACTTTATAGGAAAATTGATTTTTGTCTTCATTTTCTAAAACCAAATTGGATCAAAGTGATCCTTCATCCCAATTTTCATTTCAGTTTTGAGCTCTGAGTTTGGGAGCAAAGAGAGAAGTAGAACAGTGCAGGGAGTGTCTGATTAACTCCCCATCGCTGCAAATGGAGTCTTTGACTTGCTGCGGGATCTAAGTCAAACAGTTCCAGCCCTGCAGAGTCCAGCATCCGGATAGCAAAGATCTGACCCTGTGCTGGCTACTGACCAGGAAGCTCCACCCAGAGGCAAAGACTTTTTAAAAGTCAGCCAGTGTTCACAGCACTGAGTTCTAGACTTATTCCCAGCACACCATCTGCCTGAGGAAGGTGCCAGAGAGGGTTAGGAAGAGTTGTGAGTGTTGTGAGGTGGGAAATTTGTTGATGTGTTCATACTCATTACTTAACCTTAACCCTATCCTTCCCCAGATCCTATTTTCCTGCTCCCTATAAAGTCCCCCTTTTGTTATATTGTTGTGTTTGAGTGTGTCATGTCTTTACTGGGGTTTGTGTTCAAATACTTTGTTGTTGCTTGTGCACTGGGTTTTATACTCCTTGCCAGCAGTTGTAGTGTTATTCATTTTCCCAAGGGACAGCACCCCCTGTATCTCAGGCACAATGAAGAGTCACTTTGGGTAGAGGCACCAGGCATCAAAAAAATAACACAGGATCCAACCCATGTCAGGAGAGGGGAAAAGCCACTCCAAGTAGCAAATATCAGGGCAAAGGTTTGAGCCACACCTCCAGGAAAGGGCTACATCAGATATTCAAACATCGCTAGCTATTGCAGAAATACATTTTTTCTACAGAGTAACAACTTGGATGTAAAGCAGTCTATCTAAAGATTCCCAAATGGCTGAGTGAATACTGCTAAAAATTATTCACATTCATTGGAACTTTATGATGAATTTCCTTTGGTTGTCTTTAAGGTCCTTCTGTAGTCACTAAAATAAATGTCCTGCAGTTGAATGCACAAAAACAGCTAGTTTTAAGCAGCTATTGCACAATATTCATGAAAAGTGGTTTTCAAATGTCCAATTGTAAGAACTGCACCTCCCCTGTATTTTAAGAATGATGCTTATTTAGTGAAAGAACGTAGCATATGACCTATGAATTCAAGCAACACAATTCAGATTTTTAATTGTGAATATCTAACACACAAAGCAATATATTCAGTGACAAGTCTGTGAGTAAATCATAAGCTGATCCATGGCCTCCACCTAGGGCCCCAACAGGTCCACACCCAGGGCCTTAAAGGGATGTTGTGGTGTCCAGAGCACTCATTGGTCCTATCCAAGTTATGCTGCCTCTGGGACACTTCCTTCCAGGCTGTGGCTCCTCCAGTTGAGGCATGGTCATGGTCTTGGTCGTAGCAGTATCAGTCTACTCTGCCAGCGGGACTATATCACCTCATTTGGGACCTCTCTTGGGCTCCCAACTCCAAATAAAAGGGGGAGGAAGGGATCACCACTTCCAAATTGGACTTTTCAATGCTGCAGTCACTCTTCCGCACAGCTCCAGGCATCAACCTCACTTCCTGGTGCAGCCTCCTTCCCCTCTGCCCTACCAATGCCTTTTTAAACTGTCCCATCCACGTGGGGATTGCCTGGCAACTTCTGAGGGGTGAAGCCTCCCTGGCCCAGTACTGCCCCCACCCTTAGTTGCATGTTTCAGAACCAACATGAATGTTTTGAAGCTTGTTTAGAATGTTAAAAGAAAATTATCCACCTTGTCAACAATAAAGTTCTCATTTTTAAGTTCATGTTTATAATATAAATCAAGGATTGAGTTTTCAAAGTGCCTACATCAATGAAAGTTAGGTATCTAGGTGATTTTGAAACTCCCACTAGGCACATGTCTACATCTTTAGGTGCCCCAAATCTGGCCCTTTGAAAGTCAATGAGATTTTGGTTCCTAAGTGCTAAAGTCAATTGAAAATGGACTTAGGTTCACTAGTCACTTAGGTGCTTTTGAAAATCTTAAAGCAACTCTTCTAGTAATTTTATCTCTGTCAATCAGATAAGAACCAGCTGTTTATTATGTGCACTAAGTGTATTCCTTAAGCCTTTGACTAGTTCAGATAATTTTTATCTGATTGTTAAAGGAAGATTCTCTCAATCGTTAACTCTTAAACAAATTATTCCAAGAGATTTATCTGACTAAAGGAACCCTATTCTTGTCTGAAACTGGTGCAGAATTATTAAGATAACACTTTTTTACCTTACAATCTTAAGTAAATCCTAGCCTGGAATTTATCCACTTGTCCTCCACTCCCCTGCAATGAATCTTCTGCTTACCATAGACCTAACTGAAAGCTCACTAAGTCAAACAAAGGACTCCTGTTGACTTCAATAGCTATCTGCCTGGGGAAGGAGAGGGGTGCTCATGTTTGGTTCTGTGGGAGAGGAAGGAATAATGACACAATATTGGTCAGCATGATAGGCAGTGGTCTCAGCACACTAGCAGCCTTGCCATTGTCATTTTTTGTAGGCATGACTTCAAAGGAGAGTACTGAGGAGGGATAATGTAGATGTGAATAATGAGGTAGCTTTGCAGATGTTTATGAGCAGCTTTCCCAAGTGTGAGGGGGAAGCTTGGAAGAAAGCATTTAATTGTTTCAAAATTTAACAAGTGGGCGATGGAGACTGGCATCAGGAGTCCACACCTCGATAGCAAATGAGAGATAGAGTGAATGGCCTTGAAAGTGAAGACAAGCAGCTTACATCTGATGCAACACAGAAGGGGTAGACAGTGGAGGGATGCAAACAGAGGGGTAATATGGTCAAAGCAATAGGTTTGGAAAATGCTCTTTTCAGCAGCATTCTGAATGGCTATGAGCAGACCAAGATTGCATTTGTCAAGATCAGAGAAAAAGATGCTGCAGCAATGGAGACAGAAGATGATAAGAGTTTGGATGAGAATTCTAGCTGTGGATAGATTAAAAAAAGGCTGCATCTTAGAGATGTTATGCAGAAAGAACTATGAGAACTATGCATGTTCATATAGGGACGTAATCTCTGTGCTTTCTGGGGGAATGCAAAGAAGCAAAAATACGTACAGATTCTCCCTCCCAGTCCCTATATAAAGTCTTCCCTGCTAACATTTTTATTGCTATAGAAGTCAAAGTTATCAAACTGTGAAATGTATGAACTGAGAGATACCATACCCAAAATTATGCTCATCTAAACTAGTGACCAAAATCACTCCGATGTATGTGTTTTAGCAAATTGCCGTGCTCTGGAAGGTCTGAAATCAGGGGTAGCCAGAGCTGAGCATTTTTGTTCATACACCTACCATATACCACTAGAGCTTCTTTTAAATTACTGAGTCCATTTTGCATTAAAATAATAGGAGTAAAACCATTATGCTTATAAATGAAGGTGTTCCACAGAATGCTAGACAGCTCTTCAAACTATAAGTTAACTTACTCCATTTCCGTTTCACATACTTTTATTTTTCTCCATTGGTTCCAATGTTTAATTGATTTTAAAGTAAACATGGTTGTCACCGCCTTTCAAGAGCCACAAGTGCCTGATCTTCCATTATTCCTAATTAGGGAGTCTTTTTATTTTCATGCCTGCACATAACTTCCATTAATGTTAATGAGAATTCTGCGTGTGCACTGATGTAAGAAAAGACCCCTAAGGTATTATGTAAATAGCTTTACAGTTGATTGGCTATTGCTGACCGACTTAGCAAAGGGATATTCTTGGGCACTAGTCACTAGACGTTGCTGTTATACAGTTAGGTATTACTCTGGTGGCCCTGAAGGTCAGCATAATGGGGAATAAAATATCTTGTTTAAATATATAGGGTGAAATTTACCTCTGTGCAGGTGGCCCACACAAGGTCTAATGAACCATTAAGCTCCTTTTCAGCTATTATAGTTTTTTTTTAAGTAGGCAATTCATTGAAACCAACTCTTTGACTTAGTTCTGACAAATTGGTGTTTTCCAACAAAAAAAAGATTTAATTGAAAAATTCCCAACCAGCTTTACTGAGTAGTTCCATTGGCCTCAATAGCAGTACTTACAGTATTTACATGTTTGTAAGTTTTTGTAGTTGCAGGGGCATAGTGAGTATCTACATAGGCTTTCATCAGAGATGGTTTGCTCTCTATATTTGCTCCAGGAATGATTTTGGCCCAATGAATTTAAAAATCATATGAGAAATATTGAGTTATTCAGGTATATGTGTGCAAGGACCTGCTGATCCATAAATATTGTATATATCCGAATAAATAAAACAACTAAATAGTTTGGGATCTGCCTATTTGAGAGACTACCTTTCTTCCCATGTGATGCTACTGCAATTGTGATCAACTGGGGCATTCAAACTGCAGTCCCCTCCCCAGCTGGTGGGGCATTCTCTATCACTGGTACATGACTTACTTACTCTCCCTATCCATGGTCCAAAATAACTTTATTGACTATCAAAGCACACAGCATAAGCTGTGCTCTTTCTCAAGCTTTCAGGAAGGCGAGAACTGCATGAAGGCTACACATTCTGGAGAGAGAGTAGGATATTATGTTATATAAGATTACTAATGTGTTTTGTTTGGGGTTTTTTGTTTTTGTTTTTTTTTTTGCTATGGGGTTAAGTTATGCCAATTAAGTTGATTGTATTTTTAAAGTTTTGTTAAAGAAGCTTAGATCCAGGAATAGGCTCTTTTGTATAATAAATCTGAAGGAGTGACAATAATTATTATCTGTTATCCAAATTAAATTTAAAATTGCATTTCTGATTAAATAATTTCTGAAGCTGAAAATGTTAGTTACAAGACTGATCATTAATAGAGGAACTATATTAACTAAATTGGAAATAATGACATTAAAAAACTACTGCTGTTCTAAGTCAGGTGGTTTACATAATACCAGTACAAAAATTTATGGCTACAGTGTCAGAAATGAATTATTACTATAGTAACAGTCTTCATTTTTCAGCATTTGCCCTGCACAATTATAAAAACAATACAATGTTTTCTCTTCTCATTAAGTGTGAAAAAGTCCCAGTAAAATATAACTGTTAAGTTACTATTGTGTTCTATTAGCATTATTATTTTACTATTCTATAGATCCGGAGAACAGCAGCGAACTGAGCATCAGAGCTGTGTGAACCCTGGTAAACAACCCCCTCCAAGCCTGTGATCTTACTGCAATATAAGCTTGCTCATCATTGCAAGCTTGAATGCACATATTAGGCTTGCAGTGAAATGTAATCCTATAAAATAAAGAGAGGGAGACAAAACCTGCATAACCTAGGAAGCAGGAAATACAGTCTGTCTTATACATAGCTTCCAAAATTAGAAAGAGACCCAAACCAAACCCTCTTTGACTGAACCAACGACTGGATCTGAGTTTTTGAGCCTTGATTTGTATTCTAAAAAAACCAGCAAAAAACCCTAACAACCAACCAAAGGGGAAAAAAACAGACGTGGCAGGTGGGAGGATGGGAAGAGAGTTAAGCAATAACATTTTCAGAAAACAAACTGCACAAATAATTGGGTGCATGATATATAACTGAATTCCATTTTTATTATAACATGATATACTGCATTGTTTGGTATGACTTGTTTTGTGGTGTATATTTATTTGATTCTTACAGCTTTCTCCCAAATTGTGAGTAAGTTAGAAAGAGAAATATCCATTTTAGATCATATTATGATGATATAGATTATATTTTAACAAATTCAAATTTTGAGTTTCTCAGAATAAACTGGGCAATCCAAAACACATTAAAGACAATGGAAAGAGTTCCTTTAACTTTACTGGAGTTGAATTGGACTAATGCTTTAAATATTTGGGACCTAAAACAATACTTAGATTCAAACACTTTAAACTCCAAACACCCAGACCTTGCAAAAATTGGCTTCAGAGTTTAACTTTGCAGTATAGGTCCATCTCTGGAGTTAAGTGCTTCTCTTTTTCTCCTCAGACTTTAATTTATCTCCTTTCAGTCTTAAAGCTTATGCAGTGGCCAGTGGGTGAACTTGGGATACATATCTGAGCTCATTATGGTTTTATTTTTCAGTATGTTTCACTGGGGTTCTCTCTGTGTGTATCTCACACACACATGCATGCATACGTACATAAAACCCCAATGAACTTACTCACCTGGTGGCTTTTCCTTGACTCCGCAGCAACAGCTATGGAGCCTTATTTGGTATGGGTTTTCTAAAACACTGGTCTTGTTAACACTCATAAAACACAGGAAAAATAAAACAGCACATTTAATTTCTCTTCCAGTATGAAGGGTTTATGCAAAAAATCAGCACATTTCTAACTGTCTAGTAATAGGCATGGTGAAAAAAACAAATGGCCATATTTACAACACTGGGCAAGTCTTAAAAAGGTATTACAGTTTAAAATATATTCATTTACCATGTCAAGCAAGCCTTTTGGTGCATAATTGTTGACCAAAAAATGAAGAGAGCTTGTGCTACACAACTGGGATCCATTTACAATGTGTCAACCAAATAATGCATCTTTACAAAAGATTTAGAGTTTGTTTTTGGAGAAAAAGAATCACATTCCCCTGCCAACAAAAGCAGAGCGGTGTGTACAGTTAGTAAAGCTTTTCTTAGTTGCAAAATTAGTGTCAAATCGCTAAAGCCCATAAAGTACATCAGCGTAAGTCACTCTCATTAATTTGATGGGTGACGGTAGTATTCTCAAACAGCAGGTTCCTCATTCTGGTTTTTATTTTAATCAGCTAAATAATGAGCTGGGGGTAGAGTTGCTTAACCAGGCCAAGGGAAGAAGAAAGCAGAATCATCTTAAAACACCAATCCTGGATTTAATAGCCGACAACAAAACACTAAGCAGGTCAGCTTCATGGTTCAGCAATTCCTAAAAGCCCTGTCTACTTCTCAACAGCTTATCGGCAGCCAGTGTATAAGAGCTCCCAACGAGATCTGATTTACAGCACTGAAAGGTTTTGCAGCGAAAATGGAGGGCAAAGATGGTAGAGAGCTTTTTGTGCTTTTTTTTTTTAAAAAAGATCTCAGAAACTGATTCAGACCTCATGATAGGGACCTCTTATACTTTGCTTTGACATAAACAGGTCACGATGCCTGGAAAAGCTTATGCAGAACTCAGCAGCAATCAGGTTTGTTTTTTCTGGGTCAAAGTCAGTTTATCTTGTTAAGCTATCTAATTGAACACAATCCATGTAATACAACAGAACTAAGTGCATTAAATGAGAAAGAGACAGGAGGGAAGTGGGTTTACATTTGTGTTGCATTAGGGGGGTTGGGGGTAGGGGGCTGTCCTTTCCTGGAAATACCTATATTACCTTTAAAATAAACCCAAATTCTGCTTGCTCTCTCCCCAAGTTCTCTCTGTGTATATATCTATATCTGTCTACATATTCACACACATGAATCTGATTGGTCTGTTGTGATTGTGAGCCAGTATTCTGGCTCAATAGAACGGGACAGATTCTGATCTCAATTTCCTCCAAAGTAAATCCAAGAAACTCCACTGTAGTCAATGGAAGTACTCCAGATTTACACTGGGGTAACCAAGATCAAAATCTTACCCAAAATGTCCATTAAGTTAAAAACACTGGCAACATGAAAACCATTTAAACCATTGTTGCACAAACCAGGGCCCTGTACTGAACTCAGTAAAGTGAATTATATATAACACTTACAGTTTCCTAGTACTATTAGATTTGCCTTTTTACATAAATGCTTAAGTTATGATAAAAAACAGAGCTGTGTCAGTTCTTTTCAGTCTCAGCACATTTGCTATTAGCATAAGAAATGCTGCTTATGGCAGAGCCAGCCGTGCTTGAAATTTCTGAATTAATGGATTTGATTTCCTCTTGAGACAAACCATCAGCCTTGCAGTAATGGAAATAGATATAGTTGGTAAAACAAATAAAAAGCTGGCATGCAGATAAAATGGGTTTCAGTTTAAAATAGTAATGTTGTAATTGAAGTGAACAATTACAGGGTAGCTCCTAGGCACAAAAGAAATACCATAAAAATGAAGTAATGTTTTTGTTAAGTATAGTCATTTCATGAAAACGTAGAGCTGCAGATGTCATTATCTGGAAAAAGGAAAACTATACTTATTCTTTACTGAGATCATTCAATAAAACATTTTTCTAATTTTAATAATCACTAATATTAACCCTAAATTTCACCTTGGGAAAAAAGATAGGGCAAGAGAAAGACAAAGGTTATCAGTTGGTAGCCTCCCAGAAATATGCTTTCCCTATCAAGGATCAGAAACATATGAATTTTTGCAGGAGAATGAGTTTCTTTTAGCAAAAGAAAGCTTTTTGATTTCTATTCTCTGTCAGGGCTACAATATGTAATAATCCAGGGAGAAAGGAATGGTTGTAATGTGAAGTAACCATAAACTGGGGAGAAAACCACAAGATATGGGGACGAGGTAGGAACAGGCTCAGAATCAGATCTATGTAGTAAAGATATTTTTTCTTCTAAGTGGGTCGAGTTTCTGACTGGCTTTCAGCTATACACACCACTGCGGAGAAACACAGACTTTCAGAATAGGAAAAAGCCTTTCATGTTAATGTACAAAAGTAAAAGCAACAGAGCACACCAAATGTCACCGATGTAAGTGTCGCATCAAATCTGAAAGCGCATTCATTAACTCCACTTCAGCAAAATGCTCTGCTATGTCCTATATTTTTCCTTGCTTTGTATGCATGACAGGAAATGTACTATCACATTTCTTTCTCGTGATTTATTAATTAAGGAATTACAGTAATTAAATTAAAGTTTACAGGGCTGCGGTTTTAATTGTGACTGTTGTAAAAAAAATTAAAAAAAAAAAACGAGTTATTTGGCACAATAACAATGTGTAGTCATTCCACTTCCATTCGTCAATCATTTAAACTTACATTATACCTCACATTTTGTGTCATGGTGCAAGAGATTACAAAATGCTCCAAAATATTTATGTATCTGTCACTTATTTAGCAATGCATACGTTTTGAAGAAATGGCATAACAAAGGCTCTATTTTGTGTGGCTTCAGACACAAAATGAGCCTTGAAGGCTAGACCATCGCTAAAGTAAAAAATCCCACTCAGTCCAGTTGATATTCACTGATAATTTGCAGGTGACAACTGCTACCTAAAAAAAGTTTCACTTTCTGGTTCTGTTAATTCAGTTAGAATAACTGAATAAGGACTGGAAATCTACTGGTTAGAGTACATGACTTTTACTCAGGGCACGTGGCTTCCAAACTCAGCTCAGCCACTTGTTCACTGTCTGACAATCTTGGGTAGCACTGAGCACCTTGTGAAGCACTGTGATCCTTTAATGAAAGGTACTGAATAATATGTTTACATTTATATTTTATTTAATTATTTCCACCTATGTCAGTCACAGACTGGCATTTTATAGGAAGAGATAAAACTCTTGCAGATAAATGAATTTACTACAAGTATTAGGCATGTCTGTATGGTAGAGTATAAAAGAGCCTATTTACATATGTCATTTTAAAGTGCTCACACTGAGATTTTACTGCTTTCTTCACACTCTCACAGTTATATAAATACACCCACACAGTACAGGCAGATTTCTGAATCTCCAAGTGTTTCTCTTCCATTAGGAGATATTTTTTGAAACAAATTAGCACCAAAAACGTCCCGGTCTATAATGTGTTTATTACTTTATTTGCTGTTTTAAAAGCTCTTCATAAATGCTTTAAACAAGATGATGTGTTCCTGTGGAATTAAGTACACACTTAATCTGTGGAGGAAAATAAATGTCTGACAAAGATTTAAATCTTTATTTTCCTCTCCTGACATGGTGGCTGGTGACACATAAATGTACTTTTCCCCCCTTTTGACAGAGTAATAAAAATCTCATTATCTCTGAATAGGCAGCAATTTCGTTATCTAATCTTTTTACCAAAAGGTTAGTTAATTAATCAGAAACAAATCCTGATTATTATTTCAATAGAATTAGAAAGACAAATCACCAGAGTACAGCTAAATAGGGCAGGGTTGTGGTTTAACCTGCCTCATTTACATACAAGTACAATGATTGTCAGAAGCTCTTAGTGAGCAAACAGCCCCGAGAACATAAGCCAGCAGATGGTTTTCTCTCATAGCTAGCCTTTCCTCTTCTCTAATGCCTGTGATCCCATTACCTCACTGAATCCGTTACCAGGGTAACTGTTAAATTGCTGTGAAAGGCATGGTAATAAAGTAACCTGTCACACTGGCAATAAAAGCAGCAGAATTTTCCTGTTCACTGAACTTTTCAGCTCATCAATACTCACTTTATGGAGAAATTCACCACTACACACAGGTCAGCTGCAGGAATTGTTCCATGAGGCTTTTGAAAAGCAAACTAAAGTTCATGTAAACATGGGAAAGATATAATTAAAGTCTGGATCCTAAGGTGCGCACAGAGCTAATGCTTTGCTATTTACTGTAGAAGGTTAGGAGGAGATTTGAGATATTCAGGTTACTCCCTTTTTTAAGCATACTATATAAATAACCTTTACTGTAGAAAGGAGAGTGATTAATCCAAAATAATTTTGATAGTGTTTAAAACCACAACCTCTGTGCATGTAAACTGCATCCCTTTAACAGATTTATTCTAGTCTACTGGCTATTTGCTGGTGAGGTTTTGGACTCAGAAGAGTTTGATACCAGAAGGATTCACTTGAAAGTATTTGCCAGCATTCTGCAACATTACTCCACAAACTACTGTTTTACATACTTTTGAAGTGAGTTTTATTCTTTTAACAGTTAAATGGAATCAGCTATATAACTGCGACAGTAAAAGCATATGAAATCATCCTATGAAAAAGGAACAAATGTTATTGTACCTATCCTTCCATTTGGAAATGTCCTTCCACTGTTTCTACGTAATGCATCTATCCTACTGCTATCATGATCTAGAAGAAGAATATGATTTAATGTCAATGATCAGTACTGAATTTGAGAACGTCATGTGGCAAAACCCTGCTGACTTCACTTAGGTTCACAAGAAACCATAAGAACGTGGATGAAGACAGGAGTGCATATATCTAATCCTAGTTATTAGCTATTTGCAGACTCTATACTTTCAACTCCATTTGGTAATGCCATTAATTATACAACAGTAACCTTGGAATATATTGGAGCTTGCCTGTTGAGATAATTTCTCTCTCTCTCTTTTTTTTTTTAACTTGCAGAGACTTACAAAGTGATTCTTTGACCAGCAGCAGGCATGAACCACAGAGCCAACTCTATCATGAAAGACATGTCTCTAAATAGGAGACATCCGCACTGCACAGTCTTCAGAGTGTGGATTCAAAGTAGTGCTTGCTCTACTTAACCTACAGAGTGCACTTTCTTCAATATTTAGCCACCTCTGTTCAATCTATTGCTAATCTGTTTGTCAGAAGACTATTACAGAGCCAAATCCTACAGTCTTTACTAGGGAACCAAGCCTGCATTCTTTGCACACCTCAAACTCTCATTGACTTCAGTAGTAGTTTTAAATACAGAAGGACTACAGGATCAAGCTGTAAGGGTGTGATCCGAAGCCCACTCCAGTCAACGGAGGTCTCTCCAGTGACTTCAGTTACTTTTGATCGGATTCTATGGGCCAGATTCAGAAGGTGGGGAGTTAGATTCCTAAAGAGGCACTTAGGTACCTAAGCCCATCATTGAGGGACCACTGGAATTACAAAACCACCACTCAGCTGCCTAGCCTCGTAGGCACTTAAGTTTCCACCGGTAAGTCCTTAGTGGCCTCAGTTTTTGGAACAGGCACAGCCACCTAAATCCTGACACCACTGAGCAGATCAGTACCTAACTCATAGTGGGATTCACAAAGTAGGCATTCCCCCACGTTGCTCTCCTGTGAGGCCCAAGACTATAGGTGTGCTCAGGCACACCTACCCCCGCACAAAAGACAGCTCCTCTGCCTGGGATGTGGAAGATGCAGAGTTGAATCTCTTCTTCCTCTGACATGGGGCAGGGATTTGAACCTAGGTCTAGCCCACATGACTTCCCAAACCACTGGGCTACAGACTATTCTAGGGCAAAGCTTTCTCAATTTCTCCAGCTGGAAATGTTTCACTTTGTATAAATAGTTGACTATTAATTGAAGCAGGGACTGAAACCTGGGTCTCCTCATCTCAGATGAGTGTGCTACCCAGCAGGCTATGTAGAGTCATTCTCATTCTCTCTCTGGGCCAATAAAAATTAAAATGGATCTTTTCTTGAGGTGCAGAATAGTTCCTAACACTTCCCCTTCACATGTCTCTCCAGGATTTTGCTTTGCACTCCCCCTCCCCCAAATGATGGTACGCTTCCTCATTATTGCTGGCATGGGACACAATTTCAAATAAACCAACATTCTTGCTTCCTACAAGAAGGAAGAAATAAAAATCTCATGATAAAACCTGCTCTCATGAGATTTCCACCAATTCCGCAGACATAAGACGTTCAGATATGATGCTCTGTATGCATATGCAGTCTTTGCTGAGAAAGGTGTGTTCATACCCTTTTTGCTTCATTCAATTACCACAATGTCAGGAATGTAGTGTGGGGCTTTGGGAATTCTGTCACCCTACTGTACCTTGTAGCTTCCCAATGCATATAAAACATATTGTATCTAGAGTGAAAACTGGAGTATGGGGCTTAACATTTTCTTTCTGTGAGTAATTAAGAAAGTAAATCTTAAATGCTCAACTTCTGGGAGAATGCAAACACAAAAGGGACGTGAGCACGGATAAATTCCTTCCTTTTAAAATTTGAATGAATATTCATGAAAAACATTTTTTGTGGTATTTGCCCAGCTCTTGTTAGTATTCACAGAGCAGGAATTTTTGCTGAATAGAATTTTGCTGAAAGTAATTACTATGACAGATTTTCAGCTGGTGTAAATTGGCATTGAGTTCAGTGGAGCTAACCCGCTTCACATTCTATATTCCTTTCTGCTTTCATTCTTCCTGTAGCTGTGACTACAAATATAACATACTTGGTCTGATACTCCACTCGTGTATTCTGGAATAATTTGGAGTTACTTCATAGACGCCATGGAGGTATAACAGCATAAACTGCTGTCAGAGGAAATTAGGCCCCCTGTCTCTGAAAGAGAAAGAAACAGGAAGACTTGTCTCCTTCCAATTCCCTCCCCCCATATTTTGTCCTTTTTTATTGTTCTCCTCCACAAAATATTGTGACCAGAGTGGCTATGCTCTGTGTGTGCTGTTTTCTCATTGGATTAAATTAATTCCTTTGCAGTTGACAAGCACCAGGCCTATACATCACCCAGCTACCGCTGAAGTCCTATTTTGAGGACTTAAGTGTTATACAGAAGGTATATAGCCCTTCTACCAGCTCCACACAGGGTGGATTTCACCCTTCAGCTTTAATTTGAAAACAAATGATTGTGAAAGTACACAGTTTCGTGTTTACCAGTCAATATGGGATTTCAATTTTAAGGCCGAATTTTTCAAACCTGAAGTTAGTCTCCAAAGTAATATTTAGGCACTACACTAGAAGTGTCCTGGGTTTCACAAATAGATGAATAATCTCTGCTTCTGTTGAGGCCAGAGGAAGCTTCAAATACAAAACACCTTTGAAAATCACACTACTACCTGTGTGCCAAAGTATGGCTTTAGGTGGCTAACTTTGGTTGTGTGGGTTTGAAAATGCTAGGTTATGTGGTTTTAGTAAGGTTGCCTGAACTGGATTTTTAGAAAAGGTTTGAACACTATGGCTGTGATTTGGGGCTGGGAGTAACCTAAGCTCACCGCCCTACCTTTGCACCCCAGAGATTTTGGAGGAACAGGACAGTCTCTGGCACAAGCTAAAGCAGCACCAGGGGCTGCTTTGACTGAGATGCTGCACTGTAACAACTCCCTATATGTTATCTGGCAGCTCATCTAGCTGCAGTGCCATGTGCTCCAGCTATGCCTCCTCCCTCACCTTCCTGACCCTGTCTATATCCCCATCAGGGAATGCAAAGAGGCTGACATGTTGGCTCTGTGCTGGACAGAAACCCTGCCTGACCACCCCGAACAGGGCCAATTTTTCCCAGAGTAATGTAAAGAGGCTTCAGGGCAGGGCAAAACCTGGCCCCATTGTGAATAGGTCTCACTCATTTTCTGCTTTGTTGGTGAACTAGTTAGTTGTTCTCTATAGCCTGTTTATCTTCCTCAGAACATATAGATTCAGTTTCACTAAACATCCGGACGTTGCCATTAGATATTTTTGTCTGCCTCTGCCAGAACAATCCTCCGAGTCCTGACTCCCTGTCTGAGCTTTTTCCGTTGTTTGCTACTATTGTGGATCATGTATTGACACAACGTATATATAAGTATAGTAGCTGACTTCAGTGGAGCTTGCTGATTTGCATCAGTCAAGGAGTTGGCCCTGGAGTCTCTTAGTCTTGGTGGCACTTAGTGCCGAAATGTAGGAAGAGAGAAGGAAATGCCCAGTAAAATTTCTATTGAGCTTATTGGAACATACAAACATACACAATTGTTTTTGTTAGCTTATACTTCATTCACTCCTCTTTGCCATGCATATGGAATGATGAAAAATAGCATTTTACTTTACAGTCATATTTTGTAATGTATTATTTATACAATCTATTCTGTTTTCCACAAATTAAAACGTATAGAACCTATATCTAGTATAGGCAATAATGTAGAAATGTCAATCCAAACCCTTATTCTGCAATGATTTTTCTATGACACAGGAGATCTTTGATAGTTTTTACTATTGCCTGCTTTTTTTGTTGTTGTCGCTGCTGTTTTATAATAGGAATTCAAGCTCCCTAAAGAAACAAGATATGTCAAGCAGTGCCTAAAACAGATCCTCTTAAAAATACGAGGAATGATTATTTCAGCAAGTTTTAGTTTTCAGCAGCAACATATGTAGTGGCAGCTGTGCATGAGTGTTTTGAAACCAGGGGTACTTTGGAATCCAGTAAGAAAATTGGGACTTGTATGTGAAATGTAGGAGAAAAGAAAATTTCCTCATTCAAAATTGTGCTGAGATTTAAAAAGATAAAAGGCAATTTACCACATCAAGCTAGAGCAGGAGATCTCTATTTCAAACAATCATAGCAAATTATTAATGAATAATATATGAAAAATATTCCCAATGCAATCCTGCATGCAAATTTTGAGCGACCTGTCTGCTCCTGACTCTCTCATAGAAATAGCATAATGTACAATTTACTGAGCCATAACTAAACCAATTCCGTCTCCAGATTTTCTATTTACAATTAGCTATATATTTATTAGTTTGGTGTCTATATATTATCAACAGAAATGCATGATCACCGCCTGAAAATCAAATATGAAATGTAATCTTCAGGTTCTGCTGCTGGTGCTCATAAACCACTCAAGCGTCACTCCAACACTCCGTGGCAGCAGCAGAATCCTTGATTCAATTATAGGCTACAGTCAATGGGGATCATGTTTTAATCTGTGTACAAACAAAAGGATAAAATTGAAACATCTCGTTTATCCATTCTTAGGATGCTGCTTTATTACAATCTGATATCAGGAAGTATTACAAAAATGGCCTGCTTTTCAGAAAATGGGTGAAAAGAAAGCATGTCCGCTGTGTTCCGATTACATACGAATAGGCACGTATACTTCTCTGCCTGTGTTTCACCTCAGCTATTTATCCCCATGAGGGTCTGATCCTGTGAGGTACTGAGTGAACACCAGCAAATCCCATTGACTTCACTGGGAGTGGAGGATGCTCAGCATCACAAGGGATTAGGCTGTTAGTCCTAAATATGGCCTGATCATCCAAATATTGAAGAAGTAAAAAATCATTACTCACGTGAGTATTTCCATTGAGGTAAATGGGATTACTCACTAGAGTAATGTTACACAAGTATTGCCAGAATCAGTTCTATGTCTGTCAGAGTGTCTCCAAGGTTCAGAGTAAGGTCTTTTTCTATTACAGATCAATTTTCCCCCAGCTTTTTCTTTTGGGGAGCAGGTGTTACCTTTTGCTCTCCTTCTGCAAAGTATTTCCCTTCTCTCTCTGGATCATTGGGCCTAATTTTCTTTTAATTGTTTAGAACATTTAATTAATTTGTACACCACTAAGAAACATGGTGATTGAAGATATATAAACAACAAAATAAAATAAAAACAGGACTTCTCCTCAAGTGTTTACAAGCCTAAGCAAAAAGAGCATGTTGGGGAACATGTGGAGAAAATAACTTTTTTTTTTTTTTTGTTAAACGGTCCTGCAATACAAGGTCAAGCAAATTTAAATTTAAATTGTTTGTTGTGTGGTAAAACCCATGGGAGCAAGACTGAAGGCCTAGAACACTATCTGGGGTTATCCCTCACAGAACTTTCTTGGGCTGCTCCCCTCAGATGGAGATGGAAGAGGCATAGGGGAGGTAGTCACCAATCACTGGAGATTCACAATTAAAGAAAGAGGTATCATCGTGAGTGGCTGTCCCCTCTGTGGCAATGACTGCCTCCATCAGTAGCAGCAAGACTGCCTTAGGAGTTGTGCTGCCATTGGCTCTGCCCCTTTACGAGCACAAACTTCCCCCCCTTAAGGCCCTGATTCAGGAAAACACTTAAACCCATGCTTGACTTTAAGCCTTGGTTTAAGTGCTTTCCTGAACTGGGGCCTAACAGAGGTACTGGTACTGATGTTTCTAGGAGCAATAAAAACTCCTGCTCAGATAACTGCTGTGATCTGGCCCGGCCTTCAGCTCCCCATCCCAAATTGCAAAGCTCCAAACTCATAGCCTCACAGAAAAGGGCATTCCGCAGTTCTCAGGGGGCAGGGGGAGCATGCGGTGGAGTCACTGCTCCCCTCACTTCTATGCCCTCCAACCTAGTTCAGCAAGCTTCTGCTTCTGTCCACTTGAGTTAGTGGAGGGCAGCACATTGACATATAATGCTGGGCTTTTCCTGTCAAAAGAATTTGGCTCATTTCATTGCACTGGAGAAAAGTACATTTTTATAGTTGAGCCTCATTTTTTATATGTAGGTTCATTGTGTCAAATGATGCAACATAATTTGGCATAACTGTAGCATAATGAAAATTAAAACAACCTCTTTTGGGAAGGAGGGCAAGGTGGCTTGGCAGCGAGTAGGAGCAAATAGCAGCTCATTCAATACCCACATAATCTATAAACCACTGGTAACCCATTTGTCAACCACCAGAATCATTTTAGCACACCTCAATGAAAACTGTATTACTTCGATATCTAATGTGATTAAGGTTCTATGCTTGTGCTTTATTAAATCTCTGTGACTCCTTATCATTTCTTTGAATAGCAGTTATAAAAAAAAAGTAAAGTTAAATAGAGTAATTTAAAATATACTGGAATGAATTTTCATAGAAGAAATAGAGTATGTCTCATGAATAACAATATTTCATTTGAGAACATGACCTACACAATTCTCACTGGTACTGCAGCACTTACGGTTCTCTCAAATCATATATTTTCATATGCCAGCAGAGAAACCATCTATGTGAACTGAATGTATAGGTGTGTGAGAAAAGAAAGGGTTGTTTCCCACTGAGTTCTTTAAAACCCTTTTGAGGGTGTGGGTAGCGTGGTTGCAATGAAAAGTCAGCATTTGTCAACAGGCATGACACACCAACGCCATTATTTTCTATAAAGCTATGGTATGTCAGATGCCACTCTGTGATAACTGTTGGCAAATGCTAACTTTGAAGTGGCAACCAATGTAATTTTGGCATTAATGAACATGAGAGATGAATAGCACTAACTGAAAGCAAGCCAGGTATCATATAGTCTGGGCAAGTGCCATGAGAGCTTTCTCACACAGCTCGGCCAATACAGCTCAGTCCTGGCCAGCAGGAGGTCTGCTGTTCATGCCTCTCATGAGGAGAGGCTGTCAATTTTGTCAAACTGTACAGAGGATTTTATAATGAGATGGCTCTTAGAGGACAAGGATGAGAAGTCACCAAGTATGTTTCCATGCTTAACATAAAGGAGAAATTCATCTAATGTTCATTGGCTGCTCTGAACAGGATTCTCTATGGTCTGATAGGGATCAACAAATTAGGAGATTCAAAAGATGTCATGCAGCTAGATTGATACCAATCAGTCCATATATTGCAGAAATGTACTGTGGTAAGGAAACATACTATATGGCAGGTTCCACTAATTAATTTAGTTACTCTCTAAATTATCATGCAGTGACTCACATGTTATTTTAAAAATGAACACATTGAAAAGATTATTATATAGGTTACAAAGTCAAGCACCTGAAAGTTAGGAAATGCCAGATGTAGGGTTGCTATGCAACCTTAATTCTGCATCCTTGTATATCCATTGTGTGCACTGAAAGACGCATTGGTTGTCATGTGGAAAAAAATGGTATGTGGACCATGTAATTTAAACCTGTATCATAATGCATTGGTACAGGGGAAACAGGAGTAGAGGGGATAGGAGCCAGGGGGAAAGACAGAAGGTCTGTAATGACTAGACCACGCTCCCCTTCAGAACCTGGAATTGAACCCCAGATTCCTGACCCTCAGCATTCTTTGGTTCTCTAACAAATAACTGTGAAACCAGCAAAATATATATCCCACCCCCCTCTCATGGCTTGTCCAAATAGAGATAACAACCCACTACTGCTACTCCATCACTCAAGTGTAGAGGACCTAGAGGTCACAACCATGCTGATAACCCATGTAGGGGGCAATGGATTGGAATTTCTGGTGGTTTTTTTTTTCCAGTTTGCTTTTTAAAAAGCTGAGGAAAGTACATACAAAAATCCTATGTTAAAAGAATATGAAGATAGAATATGAATATCAAAAGATAATTGTCAGAATTAAGTCTGCCTCATTTATTGAAGGCTTTGGAAATGTGTACCTATTTCAGATACAGGGTTAGGCAGGCCTAGGCCTGCCCAGAACTAAAAACCCACCCCTCACGACTGAGGGGTAGGAACCACAGAGCCCAGATAGCAAGGTCTGCCAGGGGCTGCTGTGCGGCAGGCCTGGGCTCTTAATTTCTGCTTGTTGTCAGCCTCATCTCCCTCTCCCCACTGGCTGGTGCAGACATAACCATCCTGCTTCTGCCTCCCTGCTGCTGGAAAAATCATGATTTCTGTGCAGTCCATGAAATCATGATTTACACAGGGCTTTAGTTATGCACCAGGGTGCAGCAAGAAGATCTTCCCCCTTGGTGGCCACTATGGACCTGATCATTGAAAATATCTTCCAGGTCCTGAGAAGATACTGGTAAAGACCAGCAATCACAGAGGTCTTGCAGGAGACCTCTCAGGTGGAGTTAAAAGAGCTGCCAGTCATTTCAGAGCCCTTGGAGGTGACAGAGGAAGGCATTCACCAGCATGCTGCATTCTGGATTACCTGCATTGTAAAGGAGGCTCTGCAGGGCCTGAAGGTGGAAGGCATGGACTTGGCTGTTGGATGCAGACTAGGCCCTGTCCACCCTCCTCCAGAGAGAGGGGCTCGGGACACCTGCAGAGATCCACTGCAGCCCCAGTCAGAAAAATTCCAGGATCTTTTTCTGGAGATTAGCCAGGGTTCTTGGGGGCAGGATCAGGGTGTTGAACTGGTACCAGAGCATGGACAGAACCAGCTGGTTGCACATCAACACCCTTCCGAGAAGGGAAAGGCACCCCCATCCACCTCAGACCCTGGCCTCTAGAGCACTCCAATTCTCCAGCCCAGAGGGATCAGCAACAGAAAGGTAGATGCCCAGATAAAGCAGTGCCCCACCAGATGGCATGAAATGCAGGTGTGAGGAAGCTCACCTATCACTCACCCCTGACCATCAGTCCAGAGCTCTTTCCCCAGTTGACCTTGGCATAGAGCATCACCAAATAAATGACTTAGCAAGCCTCTACGTTGGAAGGTGTGTAAGGAATGAGGCATGGGCTTGCAGGAAGAGAAATAATGGTCTTGTGGTTTAGGCAGTTGAATTCAAGCTTAGAGAATTGGATCCAATCCATGTCTCTGCAACAGAATTCTTGCATGATGCTAGTCAACTCACTTAAACCAAACCTTTCACAGATGGTCACTAAATGTGTAGTCCTCATTTCCTGGGTGACCAACAAGAGACACCTGTATTGTAGGAGTGCTGAGCACTCATGACTGCAACTGAGGCCAATGGGAGCTGTGCTTTGTACATAAGCTATGCTACTGATGTGCACTAGAAATGCTAACTACTCTGAAAAATCAGGCCTGAGGTGACACATGTTGGTCGCCCAAAATTAGCTGATACTTTTGACAATTTGGGCTTTAATTTCTTTGTACCTCATTTCCCTAGTTGTAAAACGGGGATAATAATTCCACCTTGCCTTCTAAGGATTTTGTGAAGATAAATTCACTGCTGTTTGTGAATCACATTGATACTAAGGTAATGAGCACAACAGAAACACCCATGAGGGAATTAATAATTCTGGGTTCACCTCAGGATTTGGATGGTGTCTAGTAAATAAAGTTTGGGTCCACAAATTGAATGATGAGTATAACAAGAAATATTGAATCCCTCCTCTGCAATGAATGAGACAAGAGTTCTTAGGAAAAAAATAGTATGTGATCATGTAATTAAAGACTATATCATAATGCATGAGCAGAAGGGGGGTCGTTTGAGGTTACCCAAGCAACCTTAATTCTGGCATTTCTGATCTTTTTGAGTGATTGACTTTAAAATCTTAATGTTCTTTTAATGTACTTTTTGTATGTAATATACATGTTATAGCATTTAATGTCATACATGCAAACCAATACTTATATGAGTAATGCTTATCAATGTGGATAGTCTCACTAAAATCAATGCAACCAACTCATATGGGTAAAGGTTTACAAGACTAGCCTCTATGTTTATAGTCATAAAGAAACTGCGACTTTCTTGTGCACTGCCAGTTAATTTTTTTGCACTAGTCTGGTGGCAGTATACTTCAATTTTATTGAGGCATATCCAAAGTAAAAACGTAAGGAACTTTTCTTATTTGGGGGAATTCCAAACACTCTCCCTTACATGCAAATAGTGAAAGTTTGCTGAACCAAAAGCAATTTTAGGAGACGCAAACTCATTGTTTCATCCATAAGTCATTGTTTCTGTGGCAGCAGACAAAATTAAAACTAAAATATTTATATCCAGTAATACTGTACATTGCAATGCACCTGATTTGACTCACTGTATGTCATATGTACTAAGGCAATTCTATAAAAGGAAAAGTCATTTTTGTAAAGCCATTGCTGGTCTGATAGAAGGGTGTGGGAGTAACTGTTTTTTTTTTCTTCAGTACAGTTTGTGTATTTCATATGTCTGATCATTTGTAAATTATCTTTTTTATTACATTGGATAAAAAAACAAAACAAAAAACCCTGCCACAATGTTAGTATTAAATTGGATTTGAGATTCTACCATCACAGTTTAGGTTTCATTTGTACACCATTGATAAACAACAACAGTACCTAGCTTTTATGTAGCGCTTTTTCATCCTTAGATCCCGAAGTGCTTTACAAAGGAGGTTAGTATAGTTATCCCCGTTTTACAGATGGATAAACTGAGGTATGGAAAGGGAAATGACTTACACAAGGTCATCCAGAAAAGCACCGGCAGAGCTGGGAACTGACCCCAAGTCTCCTGAGGTCCAGTCCAAGACCTTTTTGTTAACACATAAAAAATAAAGGAGTAAAAAACCCCAAACATTTAAAGCTTTAAACAAATTAAACTTTTCTCTCTCTGTATAAAGTCTTCCAATGGGGAAAAATAGTCTTGCTTGAAAGTCTTGGCACCAAGAGTGTGATTCACTGTTGCATTATGGCCCCTTATTTGAACTCTGCCTGTGCAAAAGGACCACAAAACTAGCAAATCAAGCCAATGAGGAATTCCACTAGCATAAGAGAAATCCCCATGTAATGAAGAGCCAGCATAATAACTATATGCCATCCCCTCCCAGCCCCATAATATGGGAGGCAGGAACATAGCAAAAAGTTACCACACAAGACAATTAGCCACTCCTGGATCTCAGCTTTGCTTCCTGTCTTAAAAAAAATATTTGGCTGAATTGCTATTATTTTCCTAAAAAGAAAAGGAGTACTTGTGGCACCTTAGAGACTAACAAATTTATTTGAGCATAAGCTTTCGTGAGCTACAGCTCACTTCATCGGCTGCATCATGAAAGCTTATGCTCAAATAAATTTGTTAGTCTCTAAGGTGCCACAAGTACTCCTTTTCCTTTTGCGAATACAGACTAACACGGCTGCTACTCTGAAACCTATTATTTTCCTGTGGCCAGTTTGGGAGAAGGAAAACTTTCCCTACAGATTGTATTGTTCTGCATGATTTTTAGCCTGCCAAACTGGTTGCAGCAACGTGTTGCAAGGTGAAATTTGTCCTAGATTTGTCTAATCTATTTGTCCTGACTGACTAATCTGGACTCTTATTAGAAGACAAAGAGAAAGATAGGGAAGAGTTAGGAAGGAAAAAGTAGGGCTGGAATTTGACACTGTGGGATAGTAACCTTAGAAACCTTATGTTCACATCTCAGAAGTTGCTGCAAACATAACCAAGTAGATGCGATGTCTGATTCCCTCTACAGGAAAGCATCTGAGAGGAAAGACAAAGTAACATCTGATTGCTTCAGGCAACCTACTCCATCCTTCATAGGGCTGTTTATTCTTGTTCTGTGTTGAATTTCATTCCTGTTACATGTTGTTATTTAATGAAAAATTTGGATCAAGGTTTTATCACCCTTTCCTTTTTAGAAAGGGGGAAGTGGTGTTAATTTTGAACATTTAGAGCCACTATTGGGTCCCCAGTAGGGGGCACATAGTAAGGAGGTAAGCGTCTGTAAACAGAAAATAAAATCTTGCATTCACCCTGACCACAGTGTTCTGGGTCTCTAATCTCCATGACCTAACCATACACAATTATTTTGTATTGGCTACATTACACTTTCAGTGCTGTAATGGTCTTTTAACTTTATGATATATTAATAGATAACGATTATGTACTGTTATTTTATGTTGACCAAAATATGCATTGCTACTTTGTTTATAATAAGATTCTTAAAGTTAAAATTGGTGTAAAAATTCTTTTAAAACAGCAAATAAAACATTCTGCCCATATAGTGTCTGTAACCAACCACTGTTAGCATTTTGCTAGGACATGAGACCAAAACATGGCTAGAAAACAGACTGAACTAGAACTAAATAGTCTAAATTCATTGTACAAGCTGAGGGAAAAGCAAAATGTAAACAAACAGCAGAAACAGTGTAAAATAAATTGGATTTTAAACGTTCTTTCAGTCTAAGGTGCTGTCTATAAAAAAGTAAGGAACTTTGCTTTTTAATCACCCATGATGGTTAAGCCAGATAATATCTCTTAGAAAGATGGCATACCCAAAGTACTGCAAGTTTCTGCTATTTTATTGACAAAAACCTGAAGGTAAATCCCATGAGATCTTAATTAGATTTCAGTGGAAAATCCTGAGAAAAGCTTCTCTTCAGCAGGCTGGTGTTTCCCCCCATTTTGCTGCCTGAAAGAAGACCCTAGTAACAGCAATAAGGCAATCATGCTGGGTCATGAAACTAATTATGTTTTGAGATGGTGAAAATTCTCAATTTCTGAACATAGGGCACTGCTGCATGATAGATGAATGTTGGAAAGGCAGTACATTGTGCTCTTTCATCTCTGTCACTGGATATTTATTCTGACTCTGCTTCTAAATTATTCATTTTCTTTAAGCAATCAATATTAATAATCTGATTTGCTCTGTGGCATTTTTAGTCACACTTCTGTTTAACTGACTGTAAATAAAGGTCACTTGGAGGCTTCCTGCTGCTGTTCTGAAGGTCCTTGCCTAATTAATTCCCAACACTTTTTTTCCCTATGACTCTGATTAGCAGTTGCAATCAAGTTCAGCAATTAGCTACCTCCTCGCAGAGTGATTTGCTCATTCCACCTCCATGCATGAAGCTACATTTGATCAGTACTCTGTAGAGGCATAAGGCAAGATTTAAAATCCATTTGTTTTGTGTTCCCTGACCGTGCAACAGATCAGATTTGTCACTGGTTGCACATAACCTTTGCCTGTTTACATCATACCAACTAATCATCCCCGTCCCCCCACAGACACCATAAATATAATGAATGACCTAGCCAATAACCTACTCATGATATGCCTAATCTCTGTCTAATGTATGCGGTATTCAGCAAATAATAACGACAGCTCATCAAATCATTCTTAGGCAGTTAGAGCTCCTATAGCTTAGTTACATCAAAATACTTTTAGAAGGGACCAACTAGTCACTAAATGGATTTATTTTGGCCAGCAATGGAACACTGTAGAAGTCTGAATCTAGTTCACAATCTGAACTACCTTCTCTCTCTCTATTATTTCTGGGTGCATTACTAGTTGTGAATAATGAATTTAGCCCTTTTTCCTATTTACAAAATATCTGCAAACAAGTTGTAGTTTTTAGTATTTATAGCACTCACAGGGCCTAATCTAGATAGAGACTTACTTTGTACTAGACATGATATACACTCACATATAGTTAGACAAGGTCCAAACCCTCAAGATTTAGCATATGAAGGGTAGGAACAGGGAAATGATCAAATATATTCAATGTCATATACATCTGATAGACATATTTCTTTTTATACAACACCCATGTTAGCCTTTTAATTATATACATATATAAATGTCAACTTCCTCTAGCTGCTCCACAGCTTAGCCATTGCATGTTGGCTGACTTTCAGGCAATATAGTTAGAGGAATACTTTTTAGCCTATTTTGTTCATGAATTGGTTGCTGTGAGCATTTGCCATTTGATATTCAATACTAATGCCATATGGTCGGCCATCTAATACATGTTATTGTTTCTGTTTTCTGATTGGACAACTAAGCTTTATGGGTGCAGCCCCATTTCCTCCTTAAAAAGCTATTTTCATGCCTTCATAATTGTTCAGTCAATCTACAGTGTGAATTTTAAAAGAGCTTTTAAAATAGTCTCACGCCTGCCTTTTAAATAGCCTCACGTTAGCACTAGTATTCTCAATGCTTTTTCTTTCCACAAATATTGTTGTCAATAAAACTCACTCACCCAAATGTTGACAAATAAGTGAATGAAAGGGGTTCATGAATACCAGAAAAGTGAATCAGCAGGTTTTATCTGAAAGAATATTTGTGAATTCTTTATTTGCCAACTAATTTCTTAAAGGAACAAAGAAAATGTCAGATCTGAACCACCACATATTTTGGAAACGTTTGGATCAGGATTTAAACTGTGTTGTCAAGTTTTGATTGCTCTCTAGAAAAATGTCCTTCAAATTTTTTTAATTCCACATTTTTCACTGGAAACTTACATTGTGTAAGTATCCTGCAAAAAGAGAGAGGCCAATATTCTACCTGGTTAAGTATGGTCTATGGTTTTCCTCAATGTAGAAAATAAATAATAATGGGGGATAAAATATTTAAGATCTCTAAATCTAAGCCCATCTTTACCCCTGACACCTAACATACCCCTTATTCTAACAGCTGCAAGCTAAAGCATGAGTGCTCTGAACAAGCAGATTTTCCTTTTCCTTTCTGTTCTGGCAGGTGTGTTCATTTAATCTCACAGGGGATCTGACAGCTTTCCCCAGCTCCTAAAGCAATTCTTTAGCACTCATTGAAAAGTGCTGTAAGAAGCGAAAGGAAAGAATGCTGACTGGTGCTTGCATGCCGAGACCTGCTATGAGCTACATGAGCTCTGAGCAAAATCAGTCTGTTTCCCAAGTGTCTAATGCTCAGAATGAGGACTCGAAGCAACAACTGAAATACTTTGGGACAGCTCAGCCAATGAATATAAATATACAACATAGATCATTTACTGGGCAAGTGATAACATATCTTTGTGAAATATTATATAAAAATGTGAAGTAGCTTAGAATATATACATACATACATAGTAAAACCATTTAGTATACTAATTACCAGTAGTGACTATAAAAGTTAAGGTTGTGAAACCTTGCTTTTTCACACTCACTTTGTGGACAGAAATGTCTCTCCCCAAATGTGAACATTTAAAAATAAAAAATAAAAAAAAAGTTTAAGCAAAATCCTTTGAGCCATTTTTGATTTATGCAAATAAACTACATTTTTCTGTGTACAAGGAAAATTATTTTTTCCCTAGAGGAATAACTCAAAAATAATGGAACCTTTAAACTTTAAATTTTATGCATACATATTTCCAAATGAATAGTACATGTCTGGGGAAGGTTGGGGAAAAAATCCCATGGTTGTAAAATCAGACAGTAATAAATGTATAAACATCTGCTGCAGCCCATGCTCAATAAGATATGGTATTAAGTTTTTAACTTCAGTCAAACATAGGCGTGATGTACAGTGCCTTCTTCCACCCGCTACTGGCTTTGTCTTGGAACTGTTCTACATTTGGCACAGCCTGGTATTTGAGAATAAAACATGGTAGCCAGCTTTTGCTTATTATAGTAGGCACCTGGTACTGTGGAGTCACACATTATCCTTTGCTTTACAGGTGAAGTAAGTGACTTTTCTAGTTCACATGGAACATATGTTGCAGAGCTGAAAACACAATTTATGTCTGTGGAAGACCCATGCACTAGAATGCTCAGGCAAATTGCTGGGCTTCATTCATTATGTACTCTGTAAACTAGGGATAGTGATGATTACTTTGAGAATAACAGATTTAAAAATTGCCAGTGAGTGCACTGTGGACAGCACTATAATGGGTCAGACCTCAGTCTCAAGGGGCTATTTCCGGAAGCTAGAATAGTTAGAGAGCAAATGTGCTCTGGCCATGCCCTCTTTCCCTCAAGAATATCTCAGGGGCCAGGAAGAGGATAGGTTGAGTATGCAAGAAGGATCAGCAAAATAGCTTTTTTACTATTGTGCGCAGCTGAAGCAGCCGTGGTGGGGACATTAATCTGGCTCCCAGGGTCAGGTACATTTTCCGTGTAACCTTGGGCAAGTCATTTACCTTCTCTTTGTCTATGAAATGGTGATCCTATCTACTCACACAGAGAGATGATTAATTATGTATGTCTGTAGTTTTTGAAAAGATAAAATATTATATAAATAAACATTGTGTGTCCCCTTCAGCTTGGAAGAACAACCATCACTGCATGAGGCGAACGAAAAGTCCTCACTCTGTTCTATGTCTCCTGCCTTCCTCCGAGCCCCAGAGTGGGTGGCAGAATGGACTGTGAAGGAATATCCATTCTAGGATATACATTTTCTTTAGAGAGAGAAAGTATCCACAGTAGTAATGGAACTGTCATGCTCTGCTGGAGGGGATGACTTAGTGAAATCATACTTGAAATCTTTACTCCCTCTCTGGAACCACCAAGCCTAATGCAGGCTGAGGCAACTCAGACCTTCATTCTCAAGATGTGATGAACTTAGCTCTATTCAGTTCATTGTCTGGACAGTGCAGGGCAGCAGAAAATGGGAAAGCACAAGCCAAAGATCTGAATTCACCAGAAGGGGTTATCATTGTACTAAGCACGAAATGATATAGCCAGAATAGGTCAAATCAAAGAGTGGAACCACTCGCTATGAGAACCACTGCTAGGGGGGAAACTGGGTACACAGTCATATGGAAGGTGTGGATCACAGCATGGCCCCAAACAGTGTTTTGTCTTTGGGAAACTCTGTCATAAATGTGCGAGAAATAATCATTTTGCAAATTGCTGGAGATCCCAAATGCAGAAAAGTCAAGTGCATTCAGTTAAAGACAATCTGGTTGAAGAGTTTTCATAGACATACTGAGATGTAGCAAGACTGATGAGAGGAACTGGATACTGCTTATGACACTGAAACTAGACACAGGAGCTCAGGTTAATATTCTGTCTGAACAAGATTATGAGAGCCTGAAAATAAAACCAAAACTGGAACCAACTAAAATAAAAGTAACTGGTTATTCTGGAACAAATATACCAGTGAAGGGGAGGTGCAGTGCTAGCATCAACCATAAAAACCAACATGTACAGGTTCCGTTTCACTGCAGTTCCAAAGGAGATGACACCAATTTTAGGCCTGGATGCGTGTAAGAAACTCAATCTGGTAAAACGGGTGCTTTCACCACGAGGGCTGTCCCTAGCTATTCTGGGGCCCTACGCACCCCCTCCCCCCCCAATGGGGTGAGGGACGCCTGGCACCTGTGGGGGGGGCTGTCCCAGGGACAGGGGGGGACCACCCCCCAGCATTCACCGGTGACGTGCCTGGGGCTGGGCCGCTGCACTTTCTGCTGCCGGTGAGTGCAGGCCCAGGCCTTCTGCAGTCCTCAGGGGCAGGAGGGGGTGGGGCGGAGCAGGGGTGGGGGCTTTGGGGAAGGAGTGGAGTGGAGTGGGGCCAGGGCTGGGGCGGAGCAGGGGCTGGAGCAGCATGCAGCTGCGCAGGGCACCAGGAAATTTGGTGCCCCAAATTTCCTGGTGCCCTACTCAGCTGTGTACTTTGCGTAAGGGTAAGGATGGCCCTGCTCAGCACAAGATCACACTGAACCTGGCTATGAAGCACTCATTTGGGAATAACATAATTTGTTTCAAGAGTTGGGTTGCTTGCAAGATTAACATAATCTGGATAAACAAGCAGGCCCCTCCAGTTATCCATCCATGTAGAAAACTGCTATTTTCACACCGTGATAAACTCAAGGCCAAGGCCATCAAGATGCTGGCAGAATTGGATGAGTTGGGTAATGAAGCATCCATGTTGCAGACAGACAAGACAGAGCTGCAAAACACGCTGCACACCCTGTCCAGCAAAGTGGAATACCTGCTCACATGCAATGACCTGATTGCCAAACACAGCACAGCACTGCAGCGTTCCCTCAGCGAGATGAAGACCCTCAAGCTGCCCTCGGAGAGTAAAGAGAAGATCTGCCTGAAGAAGGGATATTTGAGGAAAGTGAGTGATAAAGACTCACTCAAGAGTGATGTGTTGGTAACCTCTACCTTCTAGATAGTTGACACATTGGGTTTATGGAAATGTACTAAATGGGTTAAGAATTTAATGTATAGGTTATTAGATAGTTGTTAGCTGTTTATATATATATGTGGGTTTTTTAAAGAGGGAAGATGTAGAGATATGTTCATAGAAGATTATAATTTAGAGATGCTCCCTCATAAGGAAGAGTATTATGAACATAGGAATTTGGAGATGTGCCCTGGATTTGGAGGTTGGGAACACCGTATGGCTGTGTGCAGACAAGTTCTCCAGTTTGTTTTATTAAAAAAGTTTTATTCCTTTCTCATTCATTTGGTTTGTTGTTTAACGAACCCCAAGATTGTTACAAAGTTGGTCGAGAGTGGCTGGATTCACATACTATCCAGCTACACAGTTCCAGATAATTGTAATTACAGCATGTAAATTCCATTATTTGCAAACTTGCAAAGCTTTGAAGACCTTGAGTTCGAAATGACTTCTGATTTTTTTTCTTCCCTGCATCCTCCACCGTTTCTTTTATAAACCTTTAGGAAATTAAGTACAAAAAGAAACTATGTTCATGCCACATTAAGTTTACAAGGATAAGCACTCAAATGTCATGAAATGCCAAAGTTAGGGATGAATGCACAACTTTAACTCTGTCCTCTTGTGTGTATGGATTACAATAGCCTTGAGTTACATGATCACACAGGACTTTGTACTGTACTTTTCTTTATATACCAGGCAAACAGTCCATAAAAGTCATTTATATGAATGCATCGCATCACACACACACACACACACACACAGAGCAGGGATGGGGAGCGGAAAGAGGAATATAAGATCAGACCTACACACACACACACACACACACACACACAGCAGGGATGGGGAGGGGAAAGAGGAATATAAGATCAGACCTGCACCGGAAAGACAAACTCTGGGATCCTGAGAGGAAGTGAGGAGGGACAAGCAAGCTCTGTTGCTCTGGGGCCTCTCTACCACCACCACCACAAGTGGAGATCACACCTCAGTGGAGAAGGAGAGATTTCTCTGCCTCTCCCTCTTGCCATTGGTTAGATTGGGGAGGGAGACACAGAGAGAGAGAGAGTTGATTGTCTCTTGTGCCCCTCCTCTCCCTGTATGAGAAGGAGCTACTGCCTGCCCTATTGTGAAGATATAATTTGAACTGCATTTCTGAGATGCCGTGGATCTGATCAGTCACCAATGTTTGGGATCAGGAAGGAATTTTGCTCTCCAGGCAAGATTGACAAGGTGCCTGGTGATGTTTTTCACCTTTCCTGAAATATCCTGGAGGCCCTGTTTTAGGTTAATGAGGAGTAAGGACAGGATTTATAAGTTGTACATTTATAAATAAAGTGGTAATTTCATTGTGACTTGCACCCACTTTCTAGTGCAGGTAAAAGTTCTCAAAGGGGTCAGCTCCTAGAGGTAAATATGAGTGAGAGCTCCAGGAGATAACTAGTGGGGCCTATTAGCCTGGATAAAGATAGCAAGACCTTGAGTCTTCAGAGCCTGAGTTACCCTTCACATGCACTCTCATTCACCCTATATCTTTCAGTGACCACATTGCTACCATGGGCGAGCAGAGAATACTTGGCTAAAAAGGACTGCCAAGTCAATGACCTGCCTCATTCCCACCATCCCACTGCAGTTAGTCCCTAGCGTCTCCTTGCTGATGCATTAGAACAGGCAGTAGGTAGAGGATGAGCTGTGGGTTGTGTCACAGCGCCTATCTTTTAGGCATCTTGAAAATTACAAGAACACCACTGCAATCTACAATGCCAAGTTAGGTGCCTAGGCTCTCTATGCAATGTCTTAGAATGTGATTCACAAAAGTTGGCACTCTACGTGAGGAGCCACCTAACTGAGCAAATGGGAAATGCCAAAAAGAAAGGTGTGTGCAAAGCCACGCCCCTCTGTTGGACATAAGTGCCTAAGTCTGGGCTGCAGGAGGTACCTCTCTTTCCTTAGTGATCCATGAACAGGAGCCCTTCTACTGGAGTCTGGCAGCTAAGATGCCTAAAACATTTCTTGCAGGAATCAGGCACCTGCCTCGCTTCATACAAAATGGCTGGAGGAGGAGGTGCCCACCTTATAACGTTTAGACCAGTGGTTAGAGAACTTACCTGGGATGTGGGAAACTCAGATTCAAACTCCTCCACCTGCCAGATGTGGAGAAAGGATTTGAACAAGGGTCACCCACCTCTCAGGAGAGTGCTCAACCACTGGGTTATGGGATACCATGACGTGTGGTTTGCTCAGTCTTTCCTGTTGAAACTGTTTCACTGTGGCTCAATAATGAAAAAGAGTGATCAGAGCAGGGGGACTGAATCCTGGGTCTCCCACCTCCCAGATGGGTGCCCTAACCACGGGACAATAGCCCAATACCTATTTAAGTTTTTATCCACAGTGGAGCTGTCATTGGGCAGGGTCTGGGGGTGTGATGTTATCTGATTAGAATATGACCATATGGATTATTGTTGCAACACTGTTATATATTTTCAGCAAATATTGTACAAAGGTTGTCATAAGAACATAAGAATGGCCATACTGGGTCAGACCAAAGGTCCATCCAGCCCAGTATCCTGTCTGCTGACAGTGGCCAATACCAGGTGCCCCAGAGGGAATGAAGCTAACAGGGAATGATCAAGTGATCTCTCTCCTGCCATCCATCTCCACCCTCTGACAAACAGAGGCTGGGGACACCATTCCTTACGCATCCTGCCAAAGAGCCATTAATGGACTTAACCTCCATGAATTTAGCTAGTTCTCTTTTAAACCCTGTTATAGTCCTAGCCTTCATAACCTCCCCAGGCAAGGAATTCCACAGGTTGACTGTGTGCTGTGTGAAGAAGAACTTTCTTTTATTTGTTTTAAACCTGCAGCCCATTAATTTCATTTGGTGGCCCTTAGTTCTTATATTATGGGAACAAGTAAATAACTTTTCCTTATTCACTTTCTCCACGCCACTCATGATTTTATATAGCTCTATCGTCGAGTGAGGTGCCTATAAAAAGGTTATGTTTTGCTGGTTATGATTATGCTATCTGTGTGCATGTATCATTTTTGTATGTAAAGTTATAAGCATTGGAATATTCACCAGCTTTATGGGGATTGTCTGCCTCGTTCTTTGCAGTTCACCCTAATTGAGTGACCATAGCTATCCCACACTGGGACACCGGTCACAGCCAGATATGCATGTAAGATATCTTCAAAAATGTTATAATTTGCCAGATATGATCATTTTGTTTATATGTTTGTATCACCTTTGTATTATTAGTTATAGATATGTACGTATGTCTGAATTTCAAACTGGTGCTATGCTTCTGGGTTACACCCCTAGACAGTTTGGCACCAGCACTGCCTAGCATGCTTGATGGCCCATTCAGGACAATCAGCTATACAACTGACCCATTGAGAGAAGGCAGATATTCCTTATGGCTCAGCCAGGCTTGCAGGGATATGCCTATGGAGAGAACTCTAAGTCTTCCAAGTCATGTGCTGGGCAACTTTGTTTGAAACAAAGGAAGCACAGGCCGCATGGCAAGAGACTATAAAAGGCAGCTGCATCTTCTCCATTTTGTCTTCAGTCCTGCTTCTTACCTCTGGAAGAACCTTGCTACAAACTGAAGCTCTGAACAAAGGACTGAATGACACATCCAAGCTGTGGATGTACTCCAGAGACTTGACTTAAGCCAGCAGTTTATTCCATCACCGCTACAAGCCTGAACCGAGAACTTTGCTCTTACTGTATGTAATTGATTCCTTTAACCAATTTTAACTCTTACCTTTCTTTGTTTCTTTTTATAAATAAATCTTTAGATTTTAGATTCTAAAGGATTGGCATCAGCGTGATTTTTGGGTAAGATCTAAGTTATATATTGACCTGGGTGTGTGGCTGCTCCTTTGGGATCAGGAGAATCTATTTGATGAGACTGGTTGTAAAGAACCACTCATCTCTGAATCCACTGTTTTTGGTGGTGATATAATAACTGGAATGCCTGAGGAAACTGCCTGTATGTTTTCTTGTTAACCAGTGTGGTGAAACAGGAGTTTACTTTTGTGGCTGGTTTGGTAAATCTTATAAAAGAATAACCACCAGTTTTGGGTTGTATTTGCCCTATTTCTGCAGCAGTTCGTCCTGAATTTGGCATCCTCAGTTGTGACCCACTAAGGCACGGTTACAGGGGGTGAGTGGGGAGGGGGACTCTGTAGTCCAGTTGTTAGGGCATCCACCTAAGAGGTGAGAGACCCAGGGTTCAGCCCTTTCAGGATAGCCAGGGCCATCTGAGGCTTGAGCAGGATCAGGAATAGGCCCAGAGAGTGGGGAATTAAACCTGGTTCTCCTCCCAGATGAATGTTCCAACCACTGGGCTAAAAGTTATACAGTGGTTCCAGCATCACCACCACCTCCTTCCCCGGCAGATAGATTTTGAATAGGACCCAACCTGGTAGGTAGCCACTGATCATGCCTAGCAGATCAGGACCCATATGTGACTTAAGTGGTCAAACACTTATCATTCCCTGGTTTGTGAATCTCTCTGGGGCTTAGATGGGGTTGGATGCCTAAAAGGAGACAGCAGTGAACATGCCCAGAGCAGAGATATGGTTGCCTAGGGAACTTTTACCCTGAAAACATAGAATCCAACTGAGTTTAGCAGGGTTTGGCAGGAGTTTTGTGGATCACAGTAGAGCCCAAACTGGGACTTAGGCACCTAAATCCAAGATGATTTTGTACTTTTGTAGATCCGGGCCATGGAGCCTTGGGTACTCCAGCCACTTGTAGCCTTAGTATTATGCTTTGGGGTGAGAGAACAAGGAATATTTAGTGAAACCATACATTAGGGTTGTGGGAAGTACTATGAACAAATAGCAAGAAGGAGAAATTTCCTGACCTTCTTAATTAAATGCCTAAAAGGTAACAACATCTAATCCTTCAGAAGTTTATCAACAAACTAAAAAAGCAATTCAATAATCATCATTCAACTTGGAAGAAAAAGTTTCTTTTGAGTGAATGTCCTAAGAAATGAGAAACAAAATTAAACTACCGTTATGTTATCAAAATGTTTAAGTGTACCAGAGAAAAAGCCTAGGGAAAATTCTAAAGTCAAGATACATCTCCATACAAAAAGCTTCCTTGGCCTGGAATGAAGATTGCCACACTATCTGTCTCACCAATGCAAACTTATACAAAATTAATAAAATATGCAATTAAGTCATTCAGTACCTCATCTATACCCTCACTCATCAGTCCATTTTCTCAGCCTCATTTACCTTCTTCTATCACCAAAGCCTGCATAACTCCACCCCCACCAGCACCAGGTGATGAGTGTCAATAAACAAAAAGCTAGATTGAAATACCCAGGCTAGTATAGGGTAAATTGTTACTCAAAATTACATCCCAGTTCAGTCAGACTTCAGAGTCCATCAGATAAAACTCACACAGACCTGAAAATGTTTGGATTCCAAGGCTCCTACAGTGTAATTCAACCATGAGCTTGAGGGCGGATATAATTCTACAACTGGGGTGGAAGAACTTAGAATGCAGTAGCCTTAGGCAAGAAGCAAGCATTCATTCTCCAACATCCTCATTAGTAGGATAAATGTGTCTCCTGACCGTAACCCATTTTATCTGTGTGTTCATTTTAAATAGCTTGGTGGCAATGTGAACCTATATGGCAGGAAAACCCTGCACTTTACTTTTTTTTTTTTTTTAAGTCAGCTTTGAGTTCCAATTAAATTAAGATTGGCCTACTTTTCACAAGCACATCACATGGCACATACATCAACATCTCACAAGCTTTAAGGCCGCCTCTGAAATGTTTGTGTGAGGAGTGGGCACTCATTGTTTTCACAGAAGCCCACATTTAAACTTTATTCCATATAGTCTCACAATTTTGCCCTTTTTCTTTCAGTTCACTAATATTTTTTCTCCTTTCTTTTTTTCATGTGAAATGGAAGCAAAGGTTTAAGTGGAGAAATATACTGGGCTGTGGCTAGTAGCTATTTAACAAGGGTATGATGTCTATGTGGGGGGAAGATGGGTATTTCCCCCATCAAGCATGTGTTGCTTTTATACGTCAATCAAAGACTATTATATCCCACTCATTCAGGGCCAATTCATATTTTGATTAAAATAAACAGCAGAACTGTTGATGTCAATCAGAGCAGATTTGGTCCTCAACAAGCAGCTTCATTGTCTTTTGTTTTATTTTTGTGAAATGACTGTAAATGACGAATGCTGAATTTTGACACAATCAGTGATTATGAATCAAGCATTTATTACTTTCATGTATTTGCAAAAAAGGATATCATGTTTGTTTCAATGCCTTTGAAACCTGTTTTTGAAATTTGACATATCTGATGTAGGTACCAAAGGTACTTTCCAGCAAACAGAAAGGTATCCAGGATATTGGCGATTGTTGCTCACTAAAACTGCCTTTGTGCTTAATGCACCTTATCACGAATTTTAATATGGTTGTTTCGCTTTGTGATGGAGATAGCTGGGCTCTTTAGCATGTGGGCTTATGAGAGATAAATAGCAAAGTAGGTTTTTTTAAATCCTGCAAAGGAAACAACATTTTAAAATTAGATGAAGTGTGAAGTACTATTCCACTGTTCCATATCCACTCCTTGCATAGGCAATTTTGATTGTGTGAAGATATATAAACCCTATTGTGGCAAGTGATAGCTACCATAAGTGGTTTTCAACTTAAATATTAAAGGAAACCATCTGAAATCAGATAAAGGCAGTCATTATAAAACATAAAAAACCTGAAAAAGTTAAAGCATCAAAGTTTACAGAAAATGGAAAAGGGGATAAAAAATTCAGATAAGAAAACTTAAAATCTCCTATGTTATAGAAAATAATAATGACATTGCAGAGCAGGTCAACAATTGCTCTCTCTCTCTCTCTCTGGTTTGAGTTATTGCACTAAAGATGTGAATCTTGATGGTGCAACTTTATTTAAAAAAAAACAACAACTTCCTGCACAACAGGATGCAAAATGTCTTTATTTTGGAAAACTATTTTAACATCAATTTTCCTTTGAAGTTCACACCACTGATTCTTTTCTCCTCTCCTCCCATTTTCCCACATTACTGCCCAGTGCCTTTCTTCTCCCCTATAACTCTTAAATTTCCCCTTCTTCTCTCAGTCCGCTCCTTTCTCATCCTTGTGACTCCAACTTCCATGATGATCAGTCTAAGCCCATTGCCTTGTTTTCTGTCCTGCGTCTTCTCTTTGACATATGACGATGGTCAGTTCTCTGGATCAGGTCTTTACTGGAACTGCTGTCCCCCTGACCTTTCATTTGGTCACAGTGGACCTGATTCAAAGACTGGTGAAGTTAAGGGAAAGATTTCTATTGACGTCAGTGGGCTTTGATCAGGCTTGTACAACTACCACCAGTGTTCCAATGACTTCAGTTTCTTTCTCCAGTTGAGACCCTCCACTGAGACTCATTGATTCCTTCTCTTACATTTCTTCCAGGATGTCCAAAAGTGAACTCATCTTTCCTCTTTCTGTTCTGCTATCACAGATGGCAGTTCCACCATCTTCCTTGTTCCCCTGGTCTCACACGTCAGTTTAATTTTGGACTTTTCTCTCTTTTACTGACATCAATGCAATCGCTGAATCCTGCCAGTTCTGCTCACAATCTCCAAATTCCATCCCATTCTCTCTATCCATGTGTTCAGTAATCATTCCAGATCCTAGGTGCTTGAAAGAGATCCTCTTTATTTGGTGATGCAGTTCTCAATTGCTTATGCGTAACAGAACATGGGCTTCTGCAGCACCCCTTCCCCAGACTTCCTGTCTGAGAAACTAAAGGACACAGTTAAAGACACAGTTCTCAGTACCACAATCCCCATAATCAAAACTCTTGTACAGGCCCTGATTATCTCTCATCTGTACTACTGCAAACTTCTCGTCCACCTCTGGGCCTTCTGTGTACCACTTTTGCCCCCTCAACTGGTCTAAAACACTGGCATTAAGATCATCTACTCACCATGTCCAGCCCCTCTTCAAATCCCTTCACTAATTGTCCTTCATCCTTTATGTCCAATTTATCATTCTTACCTTTGCTTTTGAGGCCCAACATGCTGTCCCTCTGACACCAACCCACCCACCTTGCTGCCCTTATCTTCTCTCAGTTCCATTGTTCTTCCCTCATACTGCCCACCTACAACCCTCTCCCTGCCCCATTTTGACGTTTCCACTGTTTCCATATTGAAATCCTTCACCAATATATACTTCAAGAAGACTCTTAAATCCTCAGCCTCCACAGTTTTGTTTTTTTTAGAAAAGTGAATATGTTAATTAAAAATCAAGTACACGTCATGGAACTACAAGACACATGGCTTACTTCATCACTCATCTGTTTTCCCTGTCATGTTTCCCTTTTGTTTTTACAGGTTCCTCTAACTACACTTGCTGCCACAATATGGACTTTTGTAAGTTCTTTGGGGGGCAGGGAAGTGGCCTTTTTATATGGTTCTAAATCACATAGAATATTGTGGGTGCTACACAAATAACAAACAAGAATGGGAGGAGGTGTGGAGTGGCTTCACATCCTACTGTGTCAATGGGAATTGAGGATGCTTAGCACCTCAAAGATGCAGTGCTCAAATGAGACTGTTCAACATTCAACAACAAAAATAGACTTGTTTTTAGGAATGGTTTTAAGGCCCAAATCCAGCAAAGCATTTAAACACACATGTAACTTTAAGCACATGAATAGTCCTACTGAGGTTAATAATACTTCTCTTGTGCTTAAAGTGATGTGTGTGCACAAACACTTTGCAGCATCATGGCCTAAATGAACAAACACAATAAAATGTAATGGAAGAGCAAGGGAATTAATCAGAAAATGTATTTTCATTGTAATCTGTGTCATTTACTTTTCATTATATATGATAATACTTTAAAATGTACCAATATGTGCAGTTTGGTATTTTAATATGACACCTGAACAAAGTCTCTGGATGTAAAAAATTTCTTTGCTGAGAGACGGGGACAGAAGAACATTTTTTGTGTGTAGATTATAAAGTTTGTGGTGTAGAGAACTCCAGATTAGCAAAACTCTGCTTCCCCTGTGAAACAGGCAATTCTATTCCATTTTAACTCAATCAAGAAATTAGCAGAGTCTATAGTTCTTTTTTTAAGAAGGTGTGTAAATTAATGTAATCCAAGGGCCACAATGATTTGCATATTTACCTGAGATCTTGCATAGATTTCATTATTTACTCACTGTTCCAAATTAATACATACATTTACTTATCCTAAAAAGCTCTACTATTCAGGAAGTCGAATTCTGATTTTCTTTAGTTTTGCCCTCCAAATATAAAACCATCGGGTCTGATTAACCAATGCATTATTGTAGTTTTATGCCTGTGTAACCCCACTGATTTCAATCTACGCTGTTTATTTTACTGAAAAAGAAAGTAAAATTGTACCTTAGAGTACCACAGACAGACTTTTAGTAAGTAGATCACTGCTGCCCCAGGGATTACACACTAAAATATTCTATAGATTTAAAAGACAATTTCCTGATAGGATTAGAACTAACTAGTTCGCAGAGACTGTAGAGTCTTCCTAATCTACATCAGTAGGGAGCCTGGGATGGGGTGGGGTGGGGTGTGGTGTGGTCAGGGGGGAGGGGATAACAGGTGTGTGGCCAGAATATCCTTGTACTCCAGTAATCCTCTTCTGCTGGAAAAGCACTTGGGGGGCCACTACCATCCAGCCTAATTTAGAGCAGTCCTCAAAATGCTATTAGTTTCTCCTAAAAATTAAATCCATAACCATTGGTCCAAGGATCAGGCGGGTGGGGACAGAGGCACAAGTCAACTCTGCTGTCCTGTGCCAAATGGCCATTTCCAAGGATCTGGTCTTACATGTGTACATGAAAATATGTAAGAACTTCCACATATTCTTTAGTCCTTAAAGAGATGTGGCTATAATCAAGGAAACATATTTTTCCTAATTATACTGCATATTTTATTAGTTTTTTAAAAATTCTATATGGGGCCATTTGACTTTTGTATTGTCTATTACCCACCAGAAAGAGGCTTAGTTCAATTATCCTGTTTTTCTATAGTGTCCTGGCAATAGGTTCACTAAAAAGTGAAGAAAATTGCTGCTGACAACCTCTTTGTGTAAGGATCACAATATCTAAATTGAAGTGAAGCATGGAGTACACTTTGCTAAACCTTCAAAATTTCCCTCTCTCCCATTGTCTTTTTTCCCCCTATTTATTTTTTTAAAAAGTCAGTCTATCTATCTATTGATTTTAGATGAATTAAATTTACTTATAGTTATTAATCTTCCCTCTATCTGTTAACTAGAAAGAAAAAGAAAGACCACAGCTGTGTTGTAAAATGTAAATCTATCAGTATCTGAGCACTACCATTTTAAAGATCCACCTTGTATTTCTGAGGGGGAAATCCCTCAAAGCACTTTTCTCTACTTACTGAAATACAAAGACAGACTAATACATATTATTTTACATCTATGAGTGTGTGCATACACACATTTATCCTGCTTCCCTAGTCTATTCCCTTGCATAGTTCAGTCTGAAGCAAGTCATATGAAGTATGAACATTCATACTGCTTTTATTTTTGATCCTGTAAAATAGAACTATACAGAGAATTCAATTTTATGATATGTTATTCTTCCAAATACTGTATTGCTTATTACTTCTCCAGTTTGTTCCATTGCCACCTCCACCAGCAGAAAGCTGTTGACTATCTGCTCGTCAAACAGTGCTTGTGTTTCGAAAAGCTGATCTCAACGCAGCCCAGTCATTAACCTAGAAAAAGAAACTGGCCTTCATCCACTCAGTTTATGGGATTTTAAGGCAATTTCACTGGCTTGCTAAAATAAACCAATAGCCTGCAAACATGTTTGATGTGAGAGGAATATACCATCTGGACAAGCCAGCATGGCTTTGAGTAAACAGAGAATGTAATCATAAAAAGTAAATACAGTGTATACAATGTTAAAGGCCTTACCAAGACCACCAGAACTGGCACCCCAGCCTATTGCGCCTCTCTCAGATAAAACAACACAGCAAGTAGGGAGAAGTCAGGATATGTTGAGAGAAGAAAATTCTGGAACAGAGAGAGAGAGAAAGAAACGAATGGGGATTCTGTTGGTGGTAAGAGGACCACAGGAAGAGAGACTGTATTGAAATGGGACTAGAAAGGTAGGTAAATTGGGAAGATGGGATTCTGGGAACTAGGGAGCCACCTATTCTGGGAGTGAGGAACATGCAGAGAGGGTCATGGGCCTTTTGGGGGTATCCTGGAAGGTTTTGATCATTTGGAAAAGTATCTGAACCATTTGGATAATCATTCAAACCCCTGAACGCTAATCTGAACTAGATCTATATATTAACTTTGATGTTCATCCATTACATATGTCTATACTCTTGGCAGGAGATTAAACGACTGCAGTGCAGGCTAGCTCTGTGCTTCATATTAGCACATCCTACACTGCAACATCACAGAACATTCCTAGAGTGGGAGTTTTGGGAAGAAACACTTCGTGCTGGTTCCCAGATGGGGCTCACAGAATAACAAATTCAAAAATAAATATATAAATAAACAAAACATGACAAAAAGGGCTTGGTTTTTTTTGTAAATTGAGCTTGTTTTCAATTTAGAGAACCCACCCCAAGTGAGGACAGGGAGAAAACAAGAATAGATAAGGGCATCTCTGTGAAAAGCTATATATATTTGTACTAAAATATACAAGTCTTCACTGACCTCCATGCATGGACAGAGAGAGGCAATACCCATAGGACTGAACACAATGGACAAGAAATGTGATTGAACTGAACAGGCTGCAAACTAAATGGAAATGAAAGGTTAATCTCTACCAATGGAAATTGTTTGGCAAAAGAATATTTGAGTATTTTTTTTTGTTTGGGCAGCATGGTGGATGGAATCATTCAAAATCTAAATCTGCTGTCAAGAGGCCTAGATTGTGACCCTTCCTGCATGCCTGTTCAAGGATGTGCTCGCCTGTGCTCATAACTCATGTTACAGGTAGCAGCATCTATGGGACTGTAGCCTCCATGAGTCTGCTTCTCTTCCTGTGCAGATGGACTAGGAATGGGTGGAGTCATGGAAACCACCACTCTTAACATGCCAACAAGTGCAGCTAAATTGGCATGCCAGGGAAAGTAATGTGCCCAGGTATATGGCTGGGGTAGCTTGTCCCCCTACAGTGCAAAGGGGTACCAGGGACCAGACTCTGCCACATGCCCTGAGCTGATGGTTACAATTTAGACTACAATGTACAATAATTAAGTATATTGCTAGGAAAGAAGGCTTGTATTCATGAACAACTACAGAAGAAATTCAAGAAGCCAAGAGAGCGAGATGTATCTGTCCTATTGTTACATTGCAGTTCTGAAACAGACTTGCCAGCGCTGTTTCTTGAACAAATATTTAACTTTTCTGACTTCCGTTTCCTCATCTGTAAAATGTGGAATGTTAGTAATGGTATTTACCAGCTAAATCAGTACAAAGTGCTATGTACAATAGCTGCAAAGTATTATAAAAGTCAGATGGAACAGAGGGAAGACTAGAACTGAACCCCTCCTTTTTTAGTTCATTAGACAATATGGGTTTGGGGAGTAACTTTCACCTTTGGCAGATTTTTCACAAACAAAAGTGTGGATTGGTGGGTTTGTGTGTGAATATTATTATCAATTATTTGCCTAATCTCAATGTGCTAGACTGTTAATTATTTAATTGTGAAAATGGAATTCTAAGAGGGGGTGATGTCACAAGAAACAAACTCAAAACATTTATTTTACGAGTGGTTCACAGTAAAAACCATCAGATGATTTTTGCCTGGCAGGAATATGTGCAGCCTTTTGTTTATACCTATCTTCTGGAAGTTGCTATTCTGTTAAAACATATTCTGAGAATAATAATGTCCTGTAGTACAATGATTATATAATCTATTTACAGTGTGTGTACTGAAGATGCTGTGTATATAGAGATGCTGCATCTTTCATATATTTACATTTTGAAGAGACAAAATTAGATTATAAGTTTTTTTCTCATTTGAAATAACATCTTTTACAAGAACAACTGTCTCATTTCAGAATGCAATAATAAGCTAATGCACTGAGTGATCAATGTTGCGTGCTATGTAACACTAAAAATTGTACCATAAAATGTGGGAGACCAATTTAACCATCTTTTAATGAATGCAGTCCTTTAAAAAAATTATATACAGAAAATATGCACCCTATCATTTTTTTCATGCCTCAGTACATGATTAGATGCAATAAAAACCCTGCCTTATCAAACTGATGCATCTGAAAAGACTGTCAGTGATAACTGTGCAGAGATATATCCCTTACAAAAGCATGCAATTCTCCCAAGTTTGCTCTCATAAAAGATTTATTTCTATCATAAACCATCACCTGTCTCTAGGTCCTCTGGAATTACAATGCAGTCACACTCAGCACAGTGGGGTGGCTGGTGTTTTTTCCTTTTTTGCAAATATGAAGATTGACAGGCAGTTGATAGTGCTAAAGAAAAAGGTATGACCAAATATATAACATTTGTATCAGTTGAATAGCTACAGACAACACAGCAATAAAAACCTTTTTTTATTTTGTTATAAAAACACATACAAAATGACCCAAATAAATTGTGAGTATGAAACATGAATTTGTCTCAGCTGGTAGCCAAGCATTATACCATAAAAGAGACATTACCAAACATTATTTTATATTATTATTATGTGGGACTTATTTCTTTGCTTCTACTATTTGTTGCATGTTGACAGCCATATTATGATGTTGTACATGTGTATGTGTGTGTATATGAAATGTATACACAGTAGAGCACGTGTTTGTGTACGCTATATATACATTGCACACACACCTCTATACACTGAATTTATTATACACACACAAATGAACAGGATAATATGGATGTCATCATGCAACTACATATATATTCTGTTGTTAAAGATCATTATTAAAGAAATTATTATTAAATACATATTAAAGGTCAAGGTCATTATTAAATAAATATTTTCATTATTTTACTTATTGGACCTGTATTAATTGTGGAATAAAATATTAATGATAAGCTGTTTACACAGATGGCTGAGTACTGTGACCTTTTATTTTCTTAACAATCCTTGCAATCTACTCTCCAGAGGTTTGCATAACCTAGTAAAAACAAATGGATTTCCTTTACAGCTAAGGGTCAAAGGTTAAGGAGTATGTTCTCAGCTGTGTCACTACATGAATTAAAATGTAGTAATGAATTTGTGGTGTTCTCTGTGACTTTACGTTAGACCTTGACCTTAATATCACATTTAACTGAGCACAATCATAGGTCACAAATTAGAAGGATTTAAGCAATCTTCTGCTCTATCATGGGAGCCCACTTTAATCAGATCTGATTTAATATGCTGTTCAGAGTTTAGGGAACACTAGGCCAATAAGACTAAGAAAGAAACTGTCACCATAGTTACAGCCATACTGCAAAAACATAGAAGCCTTGGGGTGCAATTTCCAGCATTTTGGAAAGAGCCTTTAGTAAAACAGTAACACTCTCAAACAATTCTAATGCCAATTGTTTACAACACAGCAATTACAAAAAATTAAATCAATTCACAAAGATTTTATCACTCACGAAGAGAAAACCCATTGAGATGCAAGGTCCCATTTTCAAAGGAGACACAAAGGTAAGATGCTATGCGGTTAACATATCATACACAGCCAGCAGTTTAAAAGCCCTGATCCTCCATCATGCCTTGCCTGGCATAGAAAGGGTTGCAGAGAGATTGTGTGTACCCTAGATGAATGGAGGCACCACAGGGCAGGATTTGCATTATTCCTTTCTATCTCTGCAGGCCCCAGTCTTGCACTCTCATACGGTAGAGGGAAAAGAGGGTATAGGCAGAGGATATTGGTGACTGGGATTTGCTGACTTACGTTGAATCCTAGCTCCCCTTCTCAGGCACAGTGTGGCATCTCAACAACAGTAGTATCCATAATTTCTCAGCCAAGACAACTAGTGAGTAATGATTTCAGCTGCTCAGGTGACTCATTTCCCCATCCTACACCCAAGTTGGAGGCCTTAGTTTCTGCAAATGCAGGATTTCACACATAATTTAAACACCTAATAAATTAAGAAGTAGGTTTTTAACACGATGTATTGGGGTTTAGGATCTGATCCAAAGGAGCTTTGGATCATGCCCTAAGTGCTCAGGACATACTTCATGTTAATGGAATTCACATGAGACTAATCCACTGTGCTGAATAGTTACCCTTAAATACAATTTAAACACAGATGCTATGCAACACAGATAAATAACCAAATACTCCACTATATTTTCAAAATTAGCGAGTATCTTATAAATCAGTCACACCAGCTATGTTAGCTGATAGAGTAAATTAAAAGACTGCTTAGCCCTCCCCCTAACTTCTGCCTTAAATATATGACCTTTTACCTTAAAGTATTATTAATTAATAAAGTATAGGTCCAATATATAATATACAGCCATGACAAAAGCTATCTTAGAATGTAATAATTCTCTATTCCACTTACATGAAAGAGTTATTATAGTAGACAAAAGTGTAAATTTCGTATTCAATTTCAGAAATCTAGCCAATTTATTTGGTTCTGCATAGCACAGCAATGTGTTACAAGTGGGATATCTAATCTAAACGAACAATAATAAAAGAATAATGTCACTTACATTCTGATTTAGGAACCCATTGACGGATACAATAAAGTCACTATAATGTATAAATGTGGTATAAATTGCTGCCCAACACACATTTGACCTTGCATAAACTGTTTAATTATCGTACAGCAGCACTCTAACCAAATTTTATTTCAACTTTCTTATTTAAAACTTCAAAATATTTACCATATCAAATTCCCAGTCCAAATGAAGGCTTAAATACGTGAAGTTGCCAGTGATTATCATCCAGCGGTGTAATCCTGAATCTAGTAAATTCAATTTTAACCTTATTCCCAGGAAACAATGTCTGTTTTCTCTCTGTTTTAAACAAACTGATTAATAATGAATCATTCCTGGCTTGATAAAAGTGAGGTTGTAATGATGCAATTAATTCTGCAATCACTGCTGTCCACTTTCAAAAAGAAACAACCATAAAGATTATCTTAAATTCACGCTAAAGATAGAAAATATAGCGCCTAGCCCTGCAGTCCTGATGCTGGCAAATTTCTCACTGAAGCCAATATATCTACTGGAGTCACTCAGAGTTCTGCTTGAGTAAAGATTGCCCAATGTTAGCAAAGAAGGTTTTAACAAAGCAGAGCTTTTCAGGAATGATCTGTACAAATTAAAAATACATTTAGTGGTTACAGTTTTCAGAACTACCTAGAAGAGCCATTTGTGCAAAGGTTCATTAATGATAATGCACATATATTGTATGAGGTAAATCAGAAACCGGAGCAAAAATAACAGAGGCACCAAATAGTCGGGTGACACATAAGTATTAGAAAATATCTAGCTTGTTACACTCCATAATAAACCTCTAATTATCAGAAAAATAAAATTTCATATAATATAGATGTGAATTGGAAAAGCAAAATGAGTATTTTGGAAATAAAATACTATGGTTCACAAGATCAAAACCCTTGGATAAATCATGTGCTCCGCAGCATATGACCCCTGGATTCATAGCACTATAGAAGCCATTTGTCACTTTTAATTTTAATGCTGTAATGGTTGAATGAGGAAAACAGAAACCCATTTTCTCTAATGGTAATAAACTGATATGTCAACAAATAATACACTATGTGATTTATAAAGGACATATTCTAACAATTTTACTAGCGTTGATACAATTGAAATAGACCTGTACTTAGTTGGAATTTGAGGGCAGTCTCTTAAAGGAGAGCAAATGTTGCCTCTCCTTCAGTGTATTTTTGTTAATTTATCAATTTTAGTTTTTTAAAAAACGCACCTGTCCAGTAGGCATCTGTACGCTGAAGAACAGTGACAAAACATCAGTAAAAGTGTAAATCAAGTTGATTTTCTTATCCAAGAAATCTACCTCATACAGAAATCTAGGGTTGCCTGGGTGGAACGGGCACACAATTTGCCTAAGGTAGGTTATGTTTTCATCACCTTTCAAATTAGGTGCCAAATAGCTGCAGTCCATGCTTCTAGACCTTTTCTCAGATTAATTTTGACAAATGAGTTACATTAGTGAAACCTGATATAGGTAAAAAGAAAATCCAAATTTCAGATCTGCATTGTGTGTCACTGTACTTGCTTGTAACTTATATGTTTCCTATTTACAGTATATCATTTACCTGTCAATTCATGTAAAACATACTTTTGCTTCCACACACTATTTATGTTTGTGTTGGCAGATCTTCAAAAAGGCAGTGTTTGAGGGGACAGAAATGTGAAAAGTTAAAAATGTGTCCCCATATTTTTAAATTGGCTTTTGACCTGATTTTGGATATTTGAATTCCTGTTGATTTTGAAAGGAATTCTGAAAGGAATAATTTAAAGACAAACATCTGAGTGCTGGCTGATTTCTTTTCAATGCTTCCTTTTGTAGTTATATATTACGTTTGCTGTCAATTTCATTCGGTCACATAAAAAAAAGTAGATTTTCTTTGTATGTGATTTCACTAAGTAAATCACATGGGAAGTTAGAAACTTACTAATGCCTATTGATGTCTTGCCATTTGAGTATGAAAATATGAGCTGAGCTTTCTGAACCAGCTGAGGTTTCTGAGTTGCCTTAAAATATACCCCACATTGACGATGTTATAGTAAGCTAATCTTGCAGGTACGAAGACATGGATCATTTTGATGAACTCTATATCCAAAAGAAGAGGACATAATTTTCTGGAAAAGCTTAATGATCGACAGCCCCCTTAGCTACTTCTGCTACTGGCCATCTAGAAACAGCTGAAAATCCAACAGAACTGCCAGATTGTGAACCTTAACAACAACACTTGGCTAAACTTCTTCATTTGCAGGAGTTGATATCATCAGCACCAGTCTGGTTCTCCCAGCCTATGAGCGTAACATTGTATTGATGTTATGAGGCCACTTAGTTCTCATCCAAGCCATAATTCTGGCAAGACACTCAGTAAGCCAGTCAACCTCATTGGCCAGGTGCAATGGAAATGTAAAACCAAATACCACCTTTGTATTGGAGATACCACAGTCCATAGTCTGTTGTTATCTCCCCCAGATGCCTCACAGGAGAGATGAGAACACTGACACTTGAGAGTGCAGTGGGGGGTAGAGGAACAATTATTTTGCACCATGCTTTAGGTTCTCTCAACAAAAAAAGAAACAATTCTGTCCATCCCTACGAGTGACCACAAGCAGGTCAGCAATAGCTTGAGGTCAACAACATCTAAGCAGCTGTAAGACCTACTGGCCCTGGTTATTGTCTGCAGAGGGGACTGTGCTAATTGCACAAACTAGCTATCATATCGAAAGGACCCCAGCTGGAGTGCAGTGCACTCTGACCACTCCCTCTCCCCATATTATCTCACTGTTATATCTTCCCTTCTTACCCCATGCTATGGGACTGGGAGGAGAAAGGTCTAGGAGCCAACTCTGATGAGTCTACATCCACTGTGGACTTCCCCACACTGGAAGAATCCCCAGACAGGGACTTTTCAGCAGTTTGTTCTCCCTTTGTACCATCTGAACAGCACAAAGGGAGTAGAACAGGGCAGAGAATCTGTTTTTACAGATTTGATTTTTTTTAAATAAAAAAAAATAATACACTACTCTCCAAATGATGCTTTATCAAGATGTAGCCAATCACCATCCCGAAATCTTTACTCTGTGTTGTAATTCTTTCTCCCATGTTGTTTGTCTTGGTGTATGTTTAACATTACTGTGCCATCCTCCTTTATGTTTGCACACCATTGTCGGCCCTACAATTAATAAATAATAATAAATTATACCATTTCCTTTCCATTCTTGGTCTTAAAATCAGATAACCAGGGTGAAGGACATCTGAAGATTCCAGACATTGGCAGAGATGTTTCACCTGCACTCTATAACCTCCCCGACTAAGTTTTCAGATATCAGTATCAAGAGATGAGTTCTTGAGCAAGAGTCTAACAAACTCTTCTCTGTAAGGTGGCACTTGGCCTTCCCAAAAGGCAGGATTTAATTGATACACTGTCTCTCTGTTACATTGCTTCCACCAGCAGGGTCTAATTTGCAGCCACTACATGACAAATAATCTAGACTCAGATGATTTTCAAGAGCCCCCAACAGCTAATCCTAAAGCACATTACTTTTTAGAAATGTACATGATACCAAAAGTTTACATTTTTTTAGCTATTGTGCACAGTTCTGTCTTGAAAAACATCATTTCACTTTTGATCTACAGCAGCTCATTGATAATTCATTAGTTAATGTTATTAAAATTTAGTAAAATACTGATAAAGGAAAGACCACTAAGCTATTTATTTTGAAGAAAACAGAATGAAACACAATAAGTTAATGAATACCAAAGCAAAGAATCATGTTATGCCAAAAGTACAGAAAAAACAAAAAGAAAAGAAGTACTTGTGGCACCTTACAGACTAACCAATTTGTTAGTCTCTAAGGTGCCAGAAGTACTCCTTTTCTTTTTGCGAATACAGACTAACACGGCTGCTACTCTGAAACCAGAAAAAACAAAATATCCATATTTGATCTGTGCCACAAAGGTGCAGGGAGAAAATTTACCAGTATCCTAAGGGCCTGAATCTGAAGTCACCAACACCAGGGGAAATCAGAGGCACTCCTACAGAAATCAATGGTGTTACACCACAGTATAACCAGTGTAAGCAAGATCAGATTCAGACTCTGACTCTATGTACCTGTTAAGAAAAGCAAGAACAGCATACCAATCATGGCAAGTTGTCCCTGAGCCACACAGACATCCTCCAAAGCTCACAGTAAGGCAGGCACATCTACAGAAGAACAGATTTCAGCTCCACATTAACAATCACCACCGCAAGAGGCCACAGTTATCAAAGTGCCAGCATTTTCTTTTGAATCTGAAGTTAACATCAGTTTCCTTTCAGAGAAATAATACAAGCGGTTTCAGTCGTGTGATAATGATAAGCATATTAAAAATATTTGCAGTACCCTTCTTGCCCTCAGTGACCTTGTCAGCAAGTATGCTTGACACAATGAATATACTAAAATTTATTAAGGTTCAGAATATTTCACTCCAATGTTTCCATGGCTGAGATGATTTTTCTATTAAGTGATCTCTATAGCATTTTTAGCTAAACAAATACATTGATTTCTCAAACAGCTGCACAATTCCTGGACACTTAACAGCTCAGAGATTTTGCATTTCATCCATGCTGTGTTACATTGTCAACATCCTGCTTAATTCAGTGGTGGCCCAGAAAACCTGACGTCACATTTATTGGAGTTTGTTTTAACCCCTCACAATTGGAAACTGATGCATCACAAGTGGTATACAGGCTCAAAAGAGTTAGGGGTGGGGTGTTGGCAGGTGGTTATTTTTTTTTTTAATGTGTTGGCTGAGAACCATGGGCAGGTACATTTAAAAAATTTCATGCATACACATAAATGTGATTAAAAAACTAATAATAACACATATACTTCCAAAAAGAAAAGGAGTACTAGTGGCACCTTAGAGACTAACCAACTTATTTGAGCATAAGCTTTCGTGAGCTACAGCTCACTTCATCGGATGCATTCAGTGGAAAATACAGTGAGGAGATTTATATACACACAGAACATGAAAAAATGTGTGTTATCATACACACTGTAAGGAGAGTGATTACTTAAGATGAGCTATTACCAGCAGGAGAGCGGGGGGCGGGGGGAGGAGAAAACCTTTTGTAGTGATAATCAAGGTGGGCCATTTCCAGCAGTTAACAGGAACGTCTGAGGAGCAGTGGGGGGGTGGGGGAATAAACATGGGGAAATAGTTTTACTTTGTGTAATGACACATCCACTCCCAGCCTCTATTCAAGCCTAAGTTAATTGTATCCAGTTTGCAAATTAATTCCAATTCAGCAGTCTCTCGTTGGAGTCTGTTTTTGAAGTCTTTTTGTTGTAATATTGCAACCTTTAGGTCTGTAATCGAGTGACCAGAGAGATTGAAGTGTTCTCCGACTGGTTTTTGAATGTTATAATTCTTGACGTCTGATTTGTGTCCATTTATTCTTTTACGTAGAGACTGTCCAGTTTGACCAATGTACATGGCAGAGGGGCATTGCTGGCGCATGATGGCATATATCACATTGGTAGATGTGCAGGTGAATGAGCCTCTGATAGTGTGGCTGATCTGATTAGGCCCTATGATGGTGTCCCCTGAATAGATATGTGGGCACAGTTGGCAACGGGCTTTGTTGCAAGGATAGGTTCCTGGGTTAGTGGTTCTGTTGTGTGGTGTGGTTGCTGGTGAGTATTTGTTTCAGGTTGGGGGGCTGTCTGTAAGCAAGGACTGGCCTGTCTCCCAAGATTTGTGAGGGTGATGGGTCGTCCTTCAGGATAGGTTGTAGATCCTTGATGATGCGTTGGAGAGGTTTTAGTTGGGGGCTTAAGGTGATGGCTAGTGGCATTCTGTTATTTTCTTTGTTGGGCCTGTCCTGTAGTAGGTGACTTCTGGGTACTCTTCTGGGTCTGTCAATCTGTTTCTTCACTTCAGCAGGTGGGTATTGTAGTTGTAAGAATGCTTGATAGAGATCTTGTAGGTGTTTGTCTCTGTCTGAGGGATTGGAGCAAATGCAGTTGTATCGTAGAGCTTGGCTGTAGACGATGGATCGTGTGGTGTGGTCTGAGTGAAAGCTGGAGGCATGTAGGTAGGAATAGCGGTCAGTAGGTTTCCGGTATAGGGTGGTGTTTATGTGACCATTGCTTATTAGCACCGTAGTGTCCAGGAAGTGGATCTCTTGTGTGGACTGGTCCAGGCTGAGGTTGATGGTGGGATGGAAATTCCCACAGGACAGGCCCAACACTTAGCTCAACTTAAGTGATCACTCTCCTTACAGTGTGATTTTTTCATGTTCTGTGGGTATATAAATCTCCTCACTGTATTTTCCACTGAATGCATCTGATGAAGGGAGCTGTAGCTCACAAAAGCTTATGCTCAAATAAATTGGTTAGTCTCTAAGGTGCCACTAGTACTCCTTTTCTTTTTGCGAATACAGACTAACACGGCTGCTACTCTGAAACCTGACATATACTTCCCAAATTCTAGACAGTGCTGTTTTAAAATAAATCCTAGATATTGTCATGAATCAATCTAATACATTTGGAGAAATCTTGCATGTTGTCAGCCCAGAGGTTCATATAAACCTTGGAGTGAATTATTTGGCCACTGAAACACCTGGTTTCAAGTTTAGTGCAAATGTTTTGCACAGTATTACTTAAAAATAGCAAACCACAAAAACTCACAAGTAATATGCAGAAATGTAAGAGACAAAAGCAAGAGTATAAGCAGCACAGTAAATCAACTCCATATGTAACACAATAAATCAAAACTGCCAAAAAATTACTGATAGTGAATTCAGTTAAAACCACTGTAAAGTCTGAAATAATCAAAATACAGCAAACAATTTAAAACTCAATCTCAAAAGGAAAAAACCCACAACAACAACAAAGCCCACCTTTGGTGCTCTAGATATGCTAAACCTTAAAACGGGGGGCTGTCAAATATTGCAAAATCAATTTTTCATCCCTAAAATATTCTGAAAGCAAGAGATTCAATCAGTTAAATAGCAAAATATATTTTCTGGATGAACGTGGTGGATTTTTAAAAAAAGAAACTATAGCTATAATGAATAATCCAGTGTGTAAAGCTATCCAATGTGCTACACTGAAGGTCAGCAATTTTTGCAGACCTCATTGTCACCAGACACACTGGCTAGCACATACCAAAGCATAGAAGACAGTCAATAAAAGCCTCCCTCCCGCCGACAACATTTTTTTTACGGTCTAGTCCTGGTGCATACTACTTTTGGAAATGTCTTTATTATGGATGCCTGGACCTGACAACAAACCTAAGCTTCCAGGGCATCTTTTTGGAAAAGATGATGGATAATAAGTTAGTTAATTAAAAAAAAACGCTCAATTTACTGACTAACAAAAGGACATCACAGTAGTAAACTACTGCACCTAACCTTTGCTAAAAGAATCATTTTTTTTAATCAAAAAACAATTTTTGAACCCAGCCAGCAATATTCCACCTAACTGTGACCACTGTGTAAACTTGACTAAATTTTATGAAGATGACACATCTTGTGTTTTGACATTTTTGCCTTGATTTATTTATGCATTTTAAATTATTCTGTTTTATGACCATTCTTAATAGAACAAAAATCTGTTACTAAAGGTCTTTATTAACAGACTGCCTCAGGTGTTGAGCAGAGATTCATGATTTAACCGTTTCTCCAAACAGACAGGCATATAGCCTGTTAATAGGCTTTTCAACCCATTGGCATCTGTGAGACATAAGTGCATTATGGAGGTTTCTTTATCTGGCTATCTTTTTACACAACTCTCTGAATAATTGTCATACATGTCCCCACTTCCTTAAACCAGTCAATGAAATGTAGTAAATACCTTTTATTGATTAAACGTTCATTTAGGTAACACACAGTAATTTCCCTTCCAATTCCATATTATAGTTTTGCCTCTGATTTTATAAAGTGAGCTGAGATATATTAAAAATGAAGAAACTCATTTAAGACACACCAGGATGATTTTTTTTTTCTGGTAATGGTTTTCCTTTCTGTCCTTTTTTTTTTTTGCAAAGACAAATATAATGCGAAACACATGGATTTATCACTGCTGAAAATTAACCCTGCGAGAGACAAATCAGTTTTTACCTTCTTTAAAGAGATATTTTTACAGACAAATTAAGATCTGGCAGTTTTAATAGGCCTGTCCTGCAATCCTTCAGAGTGTGAACTGGATTCTGCACCACTGAAGTCAATAGGAGTTTTGCAGGAGCAGGCCCCAATAAAGATAACGATAAGGTTTGCAGAATCAGACTCTAATTTTTTCCTTATGCAAAGCTAAGACAAACACCACAGTTTTTAAGTGGCAGAAATGTGTTCACTTATAATGAAGGATAGTTAAAAACCAAGTAATGCTTTCCACATTTTCTCTTACTGGAAATGTAAAAACATGGTATCATGAACCTAATGAAAAGCTAAACTGTACAGTGAAACGTTATTAAACTATAAAATATTTATACATTTAAAACATTATCTACTTGACATTCTATAACAATTTTAGCATGGTTTTTTATTAATATTTGTATGCTATGGCATACTCGTGATCAAATTGAAATATTCAGCATAAATAAAAATGTCATTTATATCAGATGACCAATGTCAGCCTTTCCTGAACCACCACAGCACAGAAGCTATATCTGCAAACTTGGGTAAGTGGAAGTTGCAGTCTAGAATCTGAAATGGGGTTGCAGTGTCCTGGGGCACTGCAGTATCAGAGATGCCTGATAAAAATGCTATCTGTACTAGAGTTGAAAACAAGACGAAGCATTTGTTGCGGCAGAATGTCCGGGAAGATGCATGTACAGCATGACAGTGTTGCAGCTTCTGCAGTGTTAGCGGTGCAAGGGAATGGAAATGCCAAATAAGCTGGACAAAACCAAATAATAAAATTAAAAAAACCTCTTTGTACAAAGCCAAGCATAATCCACATTAACCAAAGAGAGTTGAGTTAGAACACACAGTCAAGGAAATTTGGTTAAAAGAGTGTACCTGCCTTAGAGAAAGACATTTCCTCACAATTTGCACTAATGCTGTTCATACCTGGCTTGTTGCAAGGTATAATAGAGTGTGTACACTTGTTGACACCTGCTTAAACACCAAAGCCATGCAATTATTTCAATATTTGTGAAATGTTCACTGTGTGCAGTCAGTGGCCTCACGATGAAAAAGTTCCAACAATGAGGCCCTGTCAGATTTTTGGCAGAAACTCATCCAAACACATAAAAACAAGTTTAAACACTATCATTTATGCATAAGTCTTTCTTGGCATCTTTCCTCAGTTGCCACAATTTGCAGCCAGAAAACACTTATTTCTACTTTTTTACTCTAGAAATAATCTCGCCATAAGTGGATCTAATTCCTCCCCAGAAGAGAAACAGCCTTGTCAGGGCTTGGTTGTGTGTATATTTGAGACATCAAGGTTTCCATTTACTGCACAGCTGCATTGACTCGAAAAGCTGGTGCCGAGCCAGAGTTCTGTACCCACTGAGAGCTGTCTGGAATGATAAACACACAGCTGCCTGTGGAAAGGACCACAAACATAATGGATGGCTGTGTCTTAACTAGACCTGGGATAGGCCTACACAAACCATTAATTCACTGCTTGTGTATTAAATATTGCAAAACACGTGCAAAATGGTGAGCCATCACAATGGTTAGAGAATTGGGGGAGGGACAGTGAAGAGCTGTAAATACTTTCCAAAGGTATGGTCTAGTGCTGATTTATGACTGGTAAGCTGTCTTCCTGCAAATAGTTCATAAAGCCTATGACCTAAGTACTTGCCCACAGGGCCACAATAACATTTATGTAGCATAAATTAATGTGTTTCAGCCGCTAATTCAATTTGGCTAGCTAATTCTTCTGGTTTTGGCAGAGCCTGACCTCTGCAACAAAGTACAGTCCTTGCAGCAATGACTCACAATTCTGGCTGTGTTTTGTTTTAGAGTCACACACCACTACGAACAAAGAGTGCTATTAGTCAAGGAGCCATAAAAATATATCTCCAGAATACATTTGGATCAGTGCTATCTGAAACTTCCTTTTTATAGGAGCCTGATCAAAACCAGCTGTGGAAGTCAAGCAGGAACAGATTTATATATTACATTAGAAATCCGACAAATTCAGAGACAAGCAGCTGAAGCATTGGGCAGTACAATCTGAATAAATGCCTCTAATCGGGGACACCCACACACCCACAAAACAAAGGATATTTTGAGACTTCCCCAGGGAAAAAAGCCTTCACTGGATGAGGATATTTTATAAGCAGTTTTCTTTTCTGATTCCCTCATCTGAAGGTTGCATTATGTCTGTGCAACAGTACAAATGACGAGAGATTTTAGGAATATCTGTAATGATTTTGTGCTCAGAAAGTGCATAATAGAAGCAAATCTTCAGAGACGATACCCAGTTCTACATTTCCTTTCTATCAAACGTATTCAGTACCATCTCCAACCTTTCTCCACACCTAGTCAAAAGAACATCTGTATCAAGAGCAGCTGGCTAAACATGAATTCAGGGATCCTGCTAGAAAGAGTAAAGCGCTTAGAAGAAGTCCCTTCAGCCATAACATCCCCTGCTATTAAGTACACCTGCTCTTAGATAGTTAAGTCTTTCTGGACTCCTTAATGTTATTGGATGCCCAGATACACACGGTGTTGGCAAAATAATTCTCCTCTACGTGCAAACTGGCCAGGCAATTGCATTCTATCCTATCAGACTCAGATGTGGAGACAGTAATCCACACATTCATAATCTTTGGAGTTGATTACTGAAGCTCATTATATCTATGAATGAAGCTATACACTTTGAAAAACTCCAGGTGGTCCAAAACGCAGCAGCCTGCCTATTTAGCAACACAGGTCACTGAACACATCATGTGAGTGCTCCTCTCCCTATGGACTGGCTCCCCATTAAAAACAAAATCCAGTTCAAGATTCTTATCATGACTTTCAAAGTCATCCATGGAATGGGTCCTTGCTCCCTTAAATATTGCCTCTTTCCCTGTGACCATAAGTCCCCAATACAGCTATGTTCCACTGGAGCAATGAAACTTTCAACCAATGGCGGAAGCTCATGAGTGCCAGAGACAGAATATTCACATGGACTGGACCTAGACTATGGAGCTCACTCCTGCAAGAGAAAAACATAACCCATGAACTAGCCTAATTTAATAAATAAATGCAAAATTAATTTCTCCCAGTTAGCTTTAGCTCAATGAGCTCTTAACACAGCTGCTCACTCTTACACACAAACACAAACAAACATTTAACATATAAAACTAATCAAGCTATCCTTCCTACAGCCTGGGAGAGAAGGAAGAAAGAGAGTGAGAGAGAAATATTTCATGCAATATGCATAGTTTATAATAGTTATTCCTGAAAAGATTTGGATTTTATCAGTATGATCAAAGAGAAGAAGCTATATACCATGGTCACGGATACTTTATGATGATTAGTTTTGTTTACCTATTTTGGCCAAATGCATGGACACATCTATTTTTATATGTAAAACTCCATGGCTAAACGTATTCTGGTAATACTCGCGGGGTACAGGGAAGGATCTTGAGAGTATAGCATGCCCCCATTATTGAAGTCAATTTGCCACTCTCTGCCAAAGAGGTTTAAATTTTTAGAGGTTTAAATTTTTAGGGTGTTATTTGGATGCTCAACAGCCTCTGTAATCCCAGGCAGCACTGATTGCCAAGAACATCTTTTCTCATCTGCTTCTGCTTAGGCAATTGGGGCTTTTTTTCAAACCTGTATCTCACCACAATAATCCATGCTTTTGTGACTTCTAAATCTGTTTATTACAATGGCCTCTACATGAAGATACACTTGAGGACAACTTGAAAGTTATAGGTGGGACAGAATGTTGTTGCTCACTTGGTAAGTGGGGTTAACTGATTGGAATACATTATGCAAACTCTTCAACAAGTGCATTGGCGTCTTATTTGCTTCTGGAGTGCAACTACAGTTATTGCTAAGTTTATTCTGGTCTACCTTATGGGCAAGATTCTGATCCCCTTACTCACACCAACTAGAATCTTTCTCTATGAAAAATCCCATTGAAATCAATGGGACTATTCATGGAGTAAGGGACAATACAACCTGAGCAAGAGAATCAGAATCTAGCCCCATGTGTTTTGGGTCCTGATTCTTGGCCAGTGATCAGCCATGATAATTGAGGTCAGCTGGGACATTCAATCTAGCAGTCCTTAGATTTTATTTGCAAGGATTCGGTGGGTTAGCAAGTCTGAAATTTGCACCCCCAGATAATCAGACAGAGTCAGAATTCACAGGCCTTTAGACTACAGTCTGAGGACCATCTGTCTTCTCAGGCAATTTCCTGAGTAAGGCGGGGTGTTTGTGTGTGTGCAAACAGGTGGGTGGGATTAGTTTTTTGTTTTGTTTTTTTAAACCGATGACACAGGTGAATGTACATGAATCTGAGTATTTTATTATATTATCACCCTTGGCTTTATTTAGAGAATATTTTTTGAAGTACATAATTATTTGAATATGCAAATGGAAATTTCTGCAAACAAACCTGGTAATTGCATGATTTGCACATGTAATTGTGGCACCATTATGAAGGCTACAAATTTCACCATATAAATGAATATATACTCACTGCCATATAAATGAATATATACTGTAGTAATTTGGTTGCAAGGTTTCATGGCTACACTGACCACATTTCTAACAAGAAGCAAAGCACTTAATGAACAAAACAGTCATTGTAATGGATGCAAGTAAGCTGTATTCTACACCCCTTAAATATATGGATTTTAATACACGACTGGAGTGTCTTGAATTTTTAAAAGCGGGTTTTGCCTTAAAACACTGTTAAGAAGTGTATAAATTAAGATGGTTGGTGGGGCCTTTAAAAATCTTTACACATCAATTTAATGTTGTGTCAGGCTTGAAAGGGAAGAATGTCAGATTGGTTTGATCAGAAAGATATTGGAGGTGCATTTATAGAGAGATATAGAAAAGACTTTTATGCCATGGGAGGCAGAGGAAACTTACATACAGAGTGTATATTACATTGATTATATGATATAGTGCACTGATACTCCACTCATATAAAATATATGTATGTTGAAGAGGAAGATTTTGTGCACTTCATGTGCTTAGTTGCTACCCTTTCTAGATCCAGTCTAGAACTATTCTGTCCTAATGCTTTTTCTCGTTTCACTACTGTAACATACTAATAGCCCTAATCTCCAAAATGAAAACACAAAGGGAAGAATTAAAATGCAGTCCTTAAGGGTCTAGTGAAACAACTGGAAGAAAACCCATTATAAGGGGTCACAACATCGCACATGATACAGAGAGCTGTGGATCCTGAGAATAAAAGATTTCAAAGCGGTCCCTTTTTTTACTCAAAAAGCAAGATGACTGCCAAACTGAAGACAAAAATTGATAAACTATCGCAACCAAAAATCTTTGCTAAAACAGAATGAAGACTGGGCCTCTATCGCCTTTTTTGTCAGCAGAGCGTTATAATTAAACAAACAGGAAAGGTCAAAATGTATAGCTCAGGATTAAGTGCCAACATGAATTCTGCTCTGATCCAAACCTGGGGACTGGCAGACCAAGTGATTTCAAAGCCAAGGACATCTCACTGAGAATGCCCTGCCACCAGTTCTCTCCTATTTAAACCTTCTCCCCAGCCAGCAGAGATACATGGACACAGAGGGCATTGTATGCTGCATTGCGCCTTTCAGAGCTATTCCCACAACATCAGCCTGTGCCTTTATTGCACAACTGGGCCTTACATAGATCATCATTGAATTAATATCTGGCGCCAAAGCACTATTAGTAATTCTGCAGATTGAACATAGAGGGGCAAACTTGATTCTAGTGTTACCCTTTGGTATCTCATTGAGGCATACTTGTATGGGGGTGTGGGCACCCCACCAAACCACTTTGATATCAGTAGCCAGCACTACTGTTGTGGCAGGTGTGCTCAAACACACACAGTCACTGTTTCCTTCGAAGGCTCATCACTGGTCTCACAGCGAGTACTGTGAAGACAGAAGCATACTTTTTCACTTTTCCAACTATTCCTAGATCATGGGAATATTTCCTCCACTACATTTTCCCTCAATAGCAGCTAGCAGATTTCCTGTGTGAACAAATGTACATGAAATCCACTCATTCAGAAGTACTGTAGTAGTTTACCAGATTATATTTTAAATGTGCCTGAAGGTGAGACCAATGCTTATTTTTTTTTTTTATTTTTTTTAAAAGGCTTGAAAAACAGCTCAACCAGGCTGACATGGGCTGAGGATGAATGACTGTTACATTTTAAACCTGTCAGTAAAATTGCATTGGAAGTACTACCTCTCACAGAGCATACAAGCGCCTCGCTTTTGTGATAACACTGCAATTTTGCCTGTTAGCTCCCCCAACCCGCTTCACTGAAAGCAGTTCTAAAGGTAGATTCACAAAGGTTGATGGCACTTGAAAGCAAATCTGCCAGGATGAAGAGCCAGGCTGGACAAACAAGCCATGACCAAGACATCATAAGTCAACCATGTCAAATAAACAAGTGGAACTACCAATATAGACAGTGTCACGGCAGTGCAGCCCCAGCAGAATGTCACACTTTTTTCCCCGTCTCTGTTCTTATGTTTGGATGACGAAAAGATAGAGTAGGAAATTTAGGAAACATTTGGCAGACAAACAGCCCCAGGAGACTCTTTAACTGCAAGCAGCAGCAGCTCTCTTTCCTTTGTGTCCTACACTGCATATTTCATCTCCTCCTCCACCCCGCCATCCAACCAGACAGTCTGATATAATGCTGAAGAAATAATTACTTTAATACTTAATAGTCGTGAAAATGGATGTTTAGTAACATAAAAGCCACTCAAGCTAGGATGGTACAAGCTTACAGATAGTCACCCTCATGCTATGCTCAGCAAACTCATTACTCTCACGTGGTGCAGAAAGCTGTGGTCCCCATCCTGAGAACAACAGATTTTTAAACGGGCCCCTTTTTTACTCAGAAATAAACATTCCTCTATTCATTCTTTTTTGTTTAAGTCCTGAAGCCCTGTCTCTACTCCCACATTATTCTTTCCTATCACTGAAGGCCAGGCCATGATCTTACCATTAATCAGATTCTAGGAAGGCAATATAGCCATGACCAGTAAGGATAGTCATAGGGTTATACTGGGGCCAGAGATAAACATGTGTGTTTGGAAGTGTGGTCTAATGGTTGACCACTAGGTTAACACCTCTCAGTTATGCTCCCGGCTCTGTCGCTGACTTCATGTGTATCCCTAGGCAAGTCACTTACTCTGAAGCAAAATTGGGTAAATAAAATCATAATGAACAATCTGACAAATTTCACGTCTATTTCTGGTAGAAATCTTGGTGAGCAGGTCATGATTTTCTTTATTTGTTCAAAATTATTTGCCTAATTTTTGCAAATAACTCTCAGTCTATAGATTGTTCAGGAGCAGTGCACTGTAGGGATTCAAAATTCCATTTATATGGGCTAGCTGTTATTAGGGTTAAACTTTTCTAAAGTGCCTATGTGAGTTAGATGACTAAGGATTTGTCTACACAGGGACACACAAGAAAGTTAATCAGAATTAACTAAAGGTGTGAATTTAAAGTGGATTAGTTAAAATGCATTAAACACCCATGTGGATGCTTTTATTCAAAATTCAAGTGGCCTTAATTCAGTTTAGTTTAATTCACTTCCAATTCATCAACTAGTGCGAGTAAATGTACATGAGATAGGAATCACACCATAGCTCATGGTGTAGACAGAGGTGAAATGACTTGCCCAAGGTCTCCCAAGTCCTAGTCCAATGCTCTATGATCCCTGAACGGATGAGCAAAAACTTTTATGAGGTAGTTTTCAGTACCAATTCTACTTATACAAAATACAGCATTCACTTTCTGCAAATATTTTCCAATATTTCCTTAATATTCACTTTTCCCGCACATATTCATGCCCATATAGCCCCATTCACATTAAAAAAAGAATATTCATAGTATTCTTTGCACTATTTGGCCAGCTCTAATCAGAAGCTTAGGGCCCTATACAAAAATGTGTCACAGCTGCACACCAAGTTTATATGCACAACTAATGCAAATGTGCTTTCAAAGGGCTAGTTAGAAGTTTACCTGGCCCTTGGAGTGTACAAATAACTTCTTGGTGGGTATAGTCATACTAACTCTGGATAAACATTAAGCCAAAAATTGCATGCTGCCCTGGCCTTAATCTTTCTAAAACTCATTTTCTAAAATAACCGTTTCTAAAATGGGCATAAAACTGATCAAGCGAACGTTACAATCTGTTGGAGTTTCCTTTAAAATCTAAGAATGTAGTATTGAATGCTATTGCTTCTTGACTGCTCTTCACACCTCTCGTTATATGTAGGTAAAGATGATGGTGAAGTTTGTGGTGTAGTTCTTTGTAGCAGTGAGATGAATCAAGATGGAGAGCCCTGAATTAGCAATGGTTAATAATATACTAATTAAAATTAGAAAGCAAAACAATTTTTTCAGGAACAGTAATAAAGAACTTACTTTATTGTTACATGTGTACAATATAAAAAGAAATGTCATTTTTAAAATGATTTTTTTTAGGTTTAGAACAGAAATCTGTTAAGATAAACATGACTTACTCCTAGACTTCCTCATTATCAAAAATCAGGCAAAGTTCATTCTTTCTGTTCAAAAATGGTTCTTTTGGGAGCAAGATTGTTACTATTTTGGTGACATAATTTATGACTCAGAAATTCCTTTCCTACTCTATTTCCCAAATCTGTTTGAAGCTTAGACATCTCCAGACAGATGAAGTCATTGGCATCTATTAAAAAAAGGGGGGAAATCCTTTGAAATATAATCAATAGTTTCTGCATGATTCAACAAGGGAGAGTCTACAGAGCATACACAATTCCTCTACAAAAAAGGAATGTTCTTAACATGGGTCAACTAACCTGGTTTACATAACTCAGCTTAAAATAGCAGTGACGACAAATCAATTTAGCTTTTAACTCAGGTTAAAGCCTATAAAAGAAGCCTGGGATTGGAGTTGAGCTGCTCACCCAAGTTAAAAGCCAAGTTGCTGGTGTCTTCACTGCTATTTTACCCTGAGTTAACTAATGCTGGTTAGCTAATCTGAGATAGACACACACCTTTCTTCTGCAGCGTAGGCCTCTCTAGAGACTACACTGGGAGCAGGGCTGGGTCCCTAACAAGCACAAAGAAACTTATAATAAAAGGCCAAATTCAGTGCTGACATGAACATGAAGTCAGTGCAGAATTTGGCCTATTGCGTTTAAATAACTGCATCATCACACTGACAAGGAAGACTTCACAAGTATCTTTTCTAAGCAATCAGCTGAACTTCTTTAGAACTTTATGCTGCTGGCCCTATGCACTGTGCAGAAGGGTGCCAAACAGCAATAAATTGGCCCAGAGATGGTCACCTCTTCCACTGCCATGCTGCTCTCTTTCTGAAGCCAAGCATGTGGCTTTCTGCTCCCACTTCATGCGGCCATGTGAGGAGAGAACTCAGAGTCTGGTTCGGAGAAAACTGAGGACACAGGTACTGAACCCTAGTGGGGATGCTGTTCCAGTCTGCTCATGAAGGTTCAAGGGGAGCTATACAATTTATTACAGGTCTAACCAGGAAGTAATGTAATTTGCTGTAGACCTGTCTTGGACTAAGTTACTTTGATGCAGTCTGTGCTCCCCAGCAGCAGCAGTAACTTCTATGAGCCTTCAAATCCCCCTTTAAATGTCAAGTTAACCTCTTCCTCACACAGGCTCCTGGGGAGAAAGACTGGCTTTACTGAAGTCAATGGCAAAACTCCCTTTAACTTCAATAGGGCCAGCACTGAATTTCTGATATTTCTTTCCCAGTTTCAGCCTCCTCTATTCGCCAAAAATCAGCTACTGCTCAGCTTCCAACCACTACTCCCAGATTAGCACACTTATTTTCATCCCATGCTATGACTCCTGACCTGCCTAATCACTGGGAGATTAACTTATTCTTCCTTTCCAATTTCAGCTTCCGCACCTGCTCTTCTGCTCAGTCTAAGAGTACATATTCGTCAATTTTTTTTCTGATGTGTACTTGAAACTCTTGTGATACAATAAAGTGTCGGTTGCCGAGAACATCATTTTCAAAGTGGCCTCTGAAAATGCATCTCCAAGATTTATGCCCACCCTTATTTGTATACATAAAACCTATATTAATGATTGCAAGCAATTATTTGCCAACAAAAATAGGGAAACTGCACATCTAGATATACATTTCAACACACAATTACCTAATCTGTGTATGCAAAGAGGTGTCTTACGCTGGCAAATTTCTAGGTCACTTGAAAATTTGTTTAAAGTCATTTTCTGATGAGAGCAGCAGTTTGTCCTAGTGGATTCAGCACTGTGCTGAAAGCGAGGCATTCATGAGCTCCAGGTCTATGAGCTCACCAAGTGACCTTGCGCTAATCACTAAACCACTCTGCATCTCCATTTCCCCTTTGGTAAAAATGTAGTTAATGGGTCTGATTCTGGTCATTTTCACACCCGTTTTACACAGCTGTTTCTCTGCTTACTTTATTGGCACTGCTCCTTATTTGCCTCATGCTCAGTGCCATCTGAATTGGGCCCATAACACTTACCTACCTGATGGGGTTCAATGTGATAATGTTTGTATAGACCTTTGAGAATGGAAGAGCTATATGTTCTAAGTATTATTACTATTTATTTTTATTATTATTAATTGGATGTTTGGCTCTTTTTGCTTATTCTACACTCATCTTTAAATACCTTACCAAATGTATATGCCCTCATCAGCCTTATAACTACCTCATTTACAGAATAGGTATCATCATAACGCCCTCAAGGTGCCTATTACTGGTCCACTAAAATATGCGCTGTCATTACTTAATGCTATGGTAACATTAATGGGAGTCATGTGCAAGAATCAGTGGCAGGAGAGACCGTCTGGGATATTTTCAATTCATATGCTATGCTGAGTGAAATCAGGGAGCGGGATTCTCTATACAATTCTTTTTTCCCAAAGTATCCAGCAGTTCTAGTTATTCCACACTATTTTTGGTGGAAAGGAGAACTGTGAGCCAAAAGTAATGCTTTAAAAAATGTGCAAAGATCTTATTTATTAGCTTAAAGCTATTATAATGGGACTGACCGTGTTGGTCTCATTAACAGAGGGACCTTTTTTCTGCAAGCCAGCTAGAATAATAAAGGCAACTGTGTGACATTTTAAATGCAATAGCATGCTTTCTGTAGATTTGATTTCTATTCCTCCTGCTTACCAGCCACATAGGAATAATATCTGTATGGAATAAAAACAAACTTGTTTATCATCTGTAGTCCTGACATAAATGTCATTAAGGCTAAATGCTGTAGCACAATAACAGAGATCTGCCCAAGAAATTATTTATGTTTAAGTGTTTGAACATTTATTTGAAGACTTTATAACATTGTTCTTTTGTCATCTAAAGAGAAAGAGATGTGAGGTACGGTATACATCTGCTGTTGTATTTTTGCTGAATATAATGTTGGTAATTACCATTAGTGAGCTATTGCTTGGTGCATAACAATGTAATGCACCATTTCAAATGAGAGTTGCTCAAATCAAATGCACAGTATAACAAGGCTGAATTGTGGCATTTAACCTGATACATAATTCACCTCTCATCATCAGCATCATCAGATTATGGAAACATTTTTGTTGTACACAAAATGGACTTTTATTTTACATTTTAGAAATTGGATGAAGGTGCCTTCCAGAGTAGCAGAGAAACGGCACTTTTTCCAGGTGCTTGTAAATGGGGTAGTTGTCATAGCGTGATAGAAATGCAGATCTTTTGAAATCTCGGACAGGTCTAAAGTGAAGGTGATGAGATCTGAAACAACATGAAAGGTACCTGGATTTGGGTATGGATGTGGTTGCAGATATGAAAAGAACTTCTTAAAAAGTTCTCTAAAGTTCACAGACCTGGGCATGCTTTCAGGAGAACCTTGGATAATTTTAAGATTTTGCATCAAAATTCTTCTTAATAGTTTTAAAGCAAAACAGGTAACGCTTGCTGTTGCTTTGAATTAAGTGAAACTAAATAAATAATTTTTGGTGAAAAGTTTGAAAAACTTTGCCTCTTTTTCTGTTCACAGATTTCCAGGAACAGCTTACAGTTCCCTTGAATTGATGTTCCCCTACATTATTCACAGCAATAATACTGTGTCCCTTACTGAAAATAATTATTAGTTTGTAGATGGCACGTGAACTATTAATTTTATTTGATATTTAATCTCCGAGCTGTATTGATCATTTGTAATTGGACATACAGTCTGCATAGATGATTATTTTCCCTGACTGGATGAGTATAATTCTTAGAATCATGTTTGTGGCATATACACTCACAATCACGGTTTCTTAAACATTGCTATAAGTAAACTGGTTTACTAGACGAGATGGTCCAGGCATTAGCTGAAGACTCGAAAGACCTGTGTTAGAGTCCCTGCTCTGCCACAGACCTCTTATGTGAGCTTGAGGAAGTCACTTAGCCTATCAGTGCCTCAGTACCCCATCTATAAAATGGGAATAATAGCACTTCCCTATACCACCGGGATGTTTTAAGGATAAATACATTAAAGATTGTTAAGTGCTTTGAGATCTACTGATGAAAAGCATCACATAAGAGTTAGTTATCATTCTTAAACCCAAAGGAGCACAAACATATTCAAAGTGAATTCATTTAAAAATTCAAAAGAACACAGCTGTGATAAACTCCCCAAATGTAACTCAGAAGTTGTGCTATAAACAAATCTAAATGAAGCAAAGCCAAATAAAATATTTGGAAGAGCACCTGTCCGCAAAAGTCATTTAATTTTTTACAGTTCTATATACTAGTGATAGACAACATTCAAATGGTTCAAAGGTTTGCTTCGGATGTCAACCCAACTAGATGGTTTTTATTTGCTTTCTCTAGAAATCAGGCCAAAAAAACCTCTAGTTCAGGCTTTCTTGGAATTTTTCCTGGTTTCATCCAGGCCAGAAATATCATTAAAATAGTTTTCCTTGTCGTAATTTGATACCACCCCTTGGGAATCAGCTTAAACCAGAAAACCAAGACGCATGCAAACAAATTGTATAAAATCAGCTGAACAAGCTTAAAAGGCAATGAAGACAAATAAAAGTTGCAGCAGGAGAGTTCTTCTGATAGTTTTCTTATGTGAGCAATAGGTAAATAGTGAGAAATAGATAAAAATTATCTTGTAAGCGGGGGGGGGGGTGTGAAATTAGAGTCAAGGAAGAAGACTGAGGTAGTGGAGTTTATGTTTAGGGCTGCCGATCCTCCTCCGTAAAACACATGTTGTTTTTATATATGCTTAATTGGAGGCAAGTTTTTGCAGTTCAAAAAAGATAATGAGGTTACAACAGGTGAAAAGTGAGGCATGTGGCAATGGTGAAGAAACACAGTCAGAGTTTTCCACTGCATGCATCCGATGAAGTGAGCTGTAGCTCACAAAAGCTTATGCTCAAATAAATGTGTTAGTCTCTAAGGTTCCACAAGTACTCCTTTTCTTTTTGCAGATACAGACTAACACAGCTGCTACTCTGAAACCAGTCAAAGTTGCTTTGTTCTAATACTAAATAAGAAATTTTATTAGAATAACGCTTCATTGTAAAACTTCTGCCGAGAAGCTCTCTCTGATCCTCCTGTCTGGCTTTGACTACATTTAAGTGTTAAGGAAACTATACATATCCTCACAGAAAAAAAACAAAACAACAGTACGGAGGGAGTAAATTAGGATGTCAACTGCACATATATTTAGGTTATATTTATTAGCGAAGGAGCTGAACTGCCAAATTTGGCTCTGGATCCAACTTCCTCAAAGGTCAGAATTTTGTTTAAGCTCATTTGAAAATTACAGGTCTGCCATCAAGTTCAGATGGCAAGACGATCTTCTCCAAAGCCTGGGATATTCACAGCCGAGGTTTCTGTTTCAGTTCATTTCTAATATGTATGTAGTATACATTGTACGCATACTGAAGTCTTAGTAACAGGAGATCTTACTCCACTATGTTATTAAATTGTTACTGAGAAGTGGATTGAGAGACTGCCAAATTCTTTGTAAGAATTATCTGGTTTGGTGATTAGTGAATTGAGAACGAGCAAGGGTCTATGGTATTTTTAATTGCTAAGAAATCATTAAACAAGAACCACTCTGCTACAGATGGTAATTTATAAAGCCCAAATTTATCAGTAATTTTAATCCCCACAAACCAGGACTTACTTTCTAAATATGGCTAAATACTGTTTTTTTTCTAATTCATTTAAAAAAAATACATATGAAATTTAACAATTGTATGTATTTTTTTCTCTATAAAACAGACATATGATGAGGTATTGGTTGAATAAATTATCAGTTTTGCTAAGATCAGACAGATTGAACACGCTCAAGTTTTAATCTTACAATTTCTCTTTATTCTCTGTCCCAGATATTTTGTATCTTAAGAGACCAATAAAATACCTGGCAAATATCAGTGGCAAAGTAGACTCTTGTAAACCAAAAGGTAAATCAAATGAATATTCATGAAACTGCATATTTCAGATATATCTTATACTGTATAATGGCAATACAAACATGCTTTCAGATTGCTAAGGAAGCAATACAGCATTGAAACATATACCCCAAAGGATACAGACACAGAGAAACTCTAAGAAAATGTGGAAGAGAAATAAAATAAGTACAGACTGTGGTGATCCATACAAAGTTAGTAACATCAAAGAGAGATCAGAGGCTTGATCATGCAGGTCTTACACAGACATGAATTTAAATGGGAGTTTTGCTTGGTTAAGGCCTACAGTGTTGGACCTGTACTTTTTCAGTAAAACTCAGCATATTCAGAAATTCTAAGAATCATGTCAATATTAGACAGCTGTATTACATACTACATAGGTCTACACCCGAAGACTATTCCAAAATTTCATCTTGGAGAGAACGTAGTAGCGTGCTTGCTTAGCAATGCATCTTTCAGGCAGCATATTTCAACTGTGCTCTATTATCTGCTCTGGCTTCCAATTTGTTTCCAGTTTCAGGTCAAGCTGTAGATTTTGAGGGTTTGGGATCTAAGTGAAACACTGCCTCTCACTTTATGTGGCACTGTAACAGCAGCTTGAGATTGCAGATTCTCAGTTTACCTGGGAGAAAGCCAGATTTTACTGCCTGATCCTGTGCACATTCAAGTTAATGGTGAAGGTTTTGCTGACTTTAATAGAGCAGGATCAAGCCTTGTATGAGGGGCCCTCAACTTTGGAACTTAATTCCTCCAGTGGTCAGAAACTGATTCTGCTGACCTGTAGGTTGCAAGGCTATCTGCTTTCAAAGTCTTGCAAGATGAAATAGGGGAATTAAGTAAATTTGGGAGTTATTAGCCCTGCTAGGTTGATTGGATGAGGACGAATTTGCAACTTGATGCTGTTCATTTATTAATTCTGAGTTATTAGAAGTCTGAAAAAGTAGCTGGGACTGTAGGCCCCTTTGACATATTATAAGTTTTATAATACATCTAGATTGAAGAGGAGGTGCACTTTACTGTGGGATAGAATAGATTAAATAGGTTACATTTTAAAAGAACCCATCAAATTAAATATTAAAGCTGCCTCAAATGCAATAAAAGCTGAACATAAAATTGTGTATAAAAGCATCACTTCTTAATGAGCTAGGAGAGATCAACAAACATAACAGATTTTTTAAAAAATGCTTAAATTGGAATATTTTAATCCCACATATATGGAGTATTACTGACATGAAACTACACTCAAAACTGCGTGCAGGTAGCGCCTTACAGAATTATAAAAAAATACAATTATCAAAACAATGGGAAACTGAAATGGTCTCAGGCACATTGCAAATATCAAATTGCAACCAAAAGAAACCTTAGCCATTAATGCCCTAACTGGCTGAGATCGCCTTTAGCGAGGGGTTTCCCCATGGTAGAGAGGCAAGGTAGCAGGGTGGCATTAGGGAGGAACGGAGGGACAGAGATCAGGACCAACCAGATGCCCAGGTCTTCAAGCGGCTCCAGGGGGACGAACATGCCCCACACCGCCAGGCCCTTCTCCACTGCCTCCTGGGTGATGGCCTCTGATGCCAGGAAGAAGATGACCTTCCCATATATTTTGGAGGCTGTCACTATGGCCATGGGCCCCACCACCCTTGCCAACAGCCGCACGTAGGTCTCCACGTGGGGCAAGGCGGGCACCAGGAGGCAACGGATGCCGTGCTTCCTGGTCAAGGTGGGGAAGGGGCCCCGGCCGCCAGAGATGGCAGCAGAGGCGGTGGCTGGGAGAGATAACGTAGCAGCAGGCGGGGGAGACGCTGCCACCTGGGCGAACGCCGTGGGGGTCGGAGAGAGGTACCCGCAGAGCCAGTGGAGGGAGCAGCGGGGAGGGACGCCGCGGCCACTGGCGGTGCACGGCAGAGGGGGCAGCCCCTACCATGGAGGGCTTTGCCTTCTTGGCGGGGCCTTTGCCCTTCTTTTTCCCTTGGCCTTTCCCACCAGCTGGGGGCGGGGGTGGGGCCCAGAATCAGAGGGGGCAAGGGACGTGGCAGCAGTAGAGCTCCCCCCTGCACTCGCCACTGCCGGTGCCCGAGCGGGGGTGGGAGCAGGTGGTTCGTCATCTGCAGCCAAGGCGGGATCCACAAGGGATGACGGGGAGGAGGGGCAGTGGTGTCTGCCCAAGGGGTCCCACCCCCCTGTTCCCTGTCATAGTGAAAGGGGATGGGGGACAAACACCGGAGGGGGGGTAGGGCAAGGGGGTGACCACTCCTCTCCGCTAGGTTGCAGGCAGAGGAGGAGGGCGCCGGAAGCAGGGGGGCTGGATAGGTTCAGCCTATGAAGGCAAGGACTTTGCAGGAGGGCGGAGGGTGTTCAGACACCAACTCAGGATGGGATTCTAGCTCCTCTAGCTGCACTAGGGGAGAGGTGGGGGGGTTACAATAGCATGGGGGGTGCAGTGATACAGGGGTCAACTAAAACAGGAGGGTCACAAGCGCATGGGAGGGGGCATGGGTGCATGGAGTGAGGGGCTAATCAGGGGAGGGAGATCTGCGGGGGAGGGGAGACAACTAGGCTAGAGGTAGAACTGAGATCACCTTTGGATGAGATCAGTGTGCAGATCAAGTGTATAAATATGAGTTGCCAGGTTTTAAAATGTTCTCCCAGAATGTAGGAATGAAATAATAATAATTTCTTGTTATAATTTGCTATTGGAAAATATATAGGGCCAAATCCTGCCCTCACACAGAGAAATCCTCTGATGCTGAGTGGAATCTGGCCTGAGTAGGACCAAGTAATAGGGTTACCAACTTTCTAACTACACAAAACCAAACACCCTTGACCTGCCCCTGCTCAGTCCATCCTCCTCCCTCTGTTGCTTGCTCTCACCCACCCTCACTCACTCACTCATTTTCACTGGGCTGAGGCTGGGGTGTGGAGGGGGTGAGGCTCTCGGCTGGGTGTGCGGGCTCTCAGGTGCGGTGAGGGGTTCTGTAGGGTGGGGCTGAGGGGTATGGCATGTGAGAGGGGGGAGGGGGTTAGGTTATGGGATGGGGTACAGACTCTGGGCTGCGGATATGGGCTCTGGGCTGGGGGTGAGGGGTTTGGTGTGTGGGAGAGGGCTCTTGACTGAGGCTGAGGTAGGGGCACAGGCACTGATTTTGCGAAGTGCTGGGGGAGTGCTTGATTTCCAGCTCTGCCCCAGACCCCAACCCCATCCCTTTTCCCCAAGGCCCCACACCTGCCCTTCCCACCTCTGCTACACCCCCACCTCGCCTCTTCCTGCCCAGTTCACCCTCTCCTCCGAGCATGTCACGTCCTTGCTCCTCCCCCCCAGTCTCCTGAACACTGCAAAACAGCTGATTGCGATGGGCGGGATGCACGGGGAGGAAGGGGAGGCACTGATACACAGGGCCTGACGGTGGGCGGGAGGTGCTGGGGGGGGGGGGAAGCTGATAGGGGGGCTGCTGGTAGGTGCTCAGCACCAGTCCCAGAGCACCCATGGAGTCCTCACCTATGGACAGGGGGTTGGGGTGTGGGAGGGGGTACGGCTCCAGGCTCAGACATGGGATCCAGGCTGGGGCCAGACATGAGGTGTTCTGGGTGTGGGAGGGGGATCCGGGCTGGGGCAGGGGGTTGGGGTGCTGGAAGGTGTGAGGGCTCCGGCTGGGGGTGCAGGCTCTGAGGAGGGGCCGGGGATGAGGGGTTTTGGGAGTAGGAGGGGGCTCCAGGCTGGGGTCGAGGGGTTTGGAGTGTGGGAGGGGGCTCTAGCTGCAGTTCCTGGCCAATGGAAGCTGCAGAGCTGGCGCTCGAGGTGTGGCAGGGGCAGTGCACAGAGCCCCCATGGCCGTCCCTCCACCTAGGACCCAAGGGACATGTCAGTCCTTCCGGGGAGCTGCGCGGAGCCTGCCAGCCCCGAGCCAACCAGACTTTTAACAGCCGAGTCAGTGGTGCTGAGTAGAGCCGCCAGGGTCCCTTTTTGATTGGGCATTCCCGGTCGAAACCTGGACACCTGGCAACCCTACCAAGTAAACAGATCAGATTTAAAATTGATGGTTAATTTTTAATATCAGTTTTTAACAACAGATGCCCCTAAGTGGTACACACTGGTCAAAATTTTCTAATGCACGTGGCTAAACTTAGGAACCTATTAGGATATGGATTTATAAGTGAAACTTTTGGTTTGAAAATTGTGATCAAAACAAATACTAATATGTAATGAGTAAATAATGTTAATAAATAAATGAAATTCCTGGTTGTTCTTATTACTATTTGTTCTTCTGCCTGAGAGGTCTTAATAATTAATTCAATAATAAACATGTGGGGGCCAAAATGGAATGATGCCAGCTGAGAATCTGGCCCAAATTAGTATGCATTTATGAAAACACAAATGTATTATACATGCATTATAATATATGCATTATATATACAGAATTGGCACATTATTCAATTCCATCATTTTCTACATCTGTGACATAAGGTGTCTCTCTCTTTAATATCCTGGGACCAACACAGCTAACACTGCATACATCTAAATATAAGGAGATCAGGTGATCATCATTAGAATTTCTATTAAAGGTAAATGAGAATTGCCATTTAATAGATTTGACTAAAATATCTGTTATCTCTTTGCTACATCTTGCTATGTATCCATCTACATATGTGCACACACTTGCACATGTTTACATTAATAGATTCCAAGGCCAAAAGGCATTACTGTGATCATTTAGTCTGACATCCTGCATAACACAGGCCATAGAACTTCCCCAAAATAATTCCCAGTACTTTTAGAAAAAGAATCCCATCTTGATTTAAAAATTGCCAGTGATGGAAAATCCACCAAAGAATCATAGGGTTGGAAGGGACCTCAGGTAGATCATCTAGTCCAACCCCCTGCTCAAAGCAGGACCAATCCCCAATTTTTGCCCCAGACCCCAAATGGCCCCCTCAGGGATTGAACTCACAACCCTGGGTTTAAGCAGGCCAATGTGCAAGCCACTGAGCTATCCCTCCCCCAATGACCTTTGATAAATTGTTCCAATGACTAATTACCCTCACTGTTAAAAAATTATGCCTTATTTCTACTCCGAATTTGTCTAACTTAAACTTTCAGCCATTGAATTGGTTTACAAATATCTCTGATAGACTAAAAAGCCCATTACCAAACATTTAGCTCCCATATAGGTACTTATCGGCTGTAATCAAGTTACCCCCAAACCTTCTCACTGTTAAGCTAAATAGATGGAACTCTGAGTCTATCGCTAAAAGGTATATCACAAAGGATGATTGTTTCATAGACCCACTGAAGTCAATGAGTCTCTTCGTGGCTACATAAGTCCATCTGGTTAAGGATCTGATTAAAATATCAGTCCCCACATTTGCATTTGATTTGTTTTTGCTTTTAACATCTTTTCCTCCTAATTTACATTATCGGGGGAGTTAAGTAAATAAAAAAAGTGTACTATATAAAGATAAGAAGGAGAGTGATATGGTCAGATCAATGAGCAACCACCCAAAAGATATTTTCTCATTTCGTAACTGAATGTTACAGTCAGATCTAGAGGGAAAAGGTGGGTGAAGTAATATCTTTTATTGGACCAACCCACTTTGTCTTTTTAAATTGAGCTGAATTTTGTATTAAACTACCAGGGTTCAACTCCTGTTGCTACAGTTTCAAGCTCAACAGAAGGAAAATAACCTCTGGTGCTTTTCTCAAGTTTGGAGACTCTAGGAACACAAAAAGTCCAAGGAGAGTGACCACGGACACAATCACAAGTACAAAGGCTTATCTGTATTACAAGTTTTATTAAAGCAATAAGTAAAGTTACAATTACCTGTACATACAGAAATCCTACAAAAACCCATGCAATGACTAAGATTGCAGTCATACTCACATTCTCGAAGATGTCTAGGGTCTGATGGATCTCTCAACAGACGATCGTGACTAGAGGGATGGTTCCTGCTGGGGTTTCCTGTGAGGTCATCACATAGGGTTGTCCCCTGGGGGCCTTCCAGCTTTTACCCAACCAGGAACCTCTTTTATATTGTTGTTCTGACCACACCCACCACCTTCTGCATATACATGAGGATTTTGTAGTCCAGTGGGCTAGCTTGTCTTTATTATATTCACCGCTTTGCATTATGTTTTGCTTTTATTATATTCAGCAGTGATGCAAGGAACCTACAGGCCTGTAAGACATTAGCTTCAGCAAGTTAGCATAAGGCTTAATGCCTATGAACTTTGAACAGATAAACTTTGAACAGATAAATGGCCCAATGGAAACCCCAAGTATTGGGGAGCTGGAAATAGAGTGTTTAAGGGGAATTACTGATCACAGGTACATGATATAACCACAAGAGTGTCCTGGCAACAAACTGATGTATATAACAGGTACATGAGCTATATTTGCAGATACTTAACCACAAGAGGGCCATGGTAATGAATTGACATACATGATAATATGTTGAGATCACTGATATACTAACCTATAGGAGAAAGACACTCCAACATTAGTAAGGTGAGAAAATAGAAATAAGGAAAAGATGAAAATCCCCTACTGAATATGCAAATGTAGTGGCATCAGCATAACCAATTTAAAAGTTGCATCTCAGCCTACGGGCAGTAGGAGAAGGAGATGTAGCCCTTGGGAGGTGCAAGAATGATGGCCACTGGTGCTGATGGGGACGGTGCTGATGATGAAGGAGATGATGGCTAACATTTCAGGTTGTTCTACAAGGGATGGTGTGAGTATATGGATGTGCTGTAGTATCTCTATCTACCTTACTGAGTGGCAGTGTCTGTGACTGTGCTAAATGTATTAATAGACTATTTGTAAATATAGAAGAGTCCCTATAGTGTGAGTGTTGCAACTGTGCACATCGAGCTTCCCAGTTATGTAATAATTTGAATAGTACTGGGCCTGATCTTAGGACAAGAACCTATCAACCCTCAAAGTGATAACTGGGGTTTCTTAAGTAATCAAGATAATTAATACATAATCTATAGATTGGGCTACACTTTCAACCCTCTTTTCCTTATCTGTACTTCCAAACGCGATGAATATTGGGGTGCCCCATTTTCCATAGGTTGTTTCTTAGTTCCTGTTTGTCTCATTAATATATATGCTCAACATATACTTTGCGGTCAGGAAAGGACATTCCATGTTACAATCAGGTATCTTGTGATCTTGGACAATACATTGCAGTTTATTGTAATCTAGTTTTCTGTAACATTACCTATTGGCACATCTTTTACAGTAATCTTGTGACTTTATTGGCATAGGGTTATTCCTAGGTCACCCACTCATGTCAAGTGTTCTTAAGCCTACGGCCTACTCAGGCTAAGCTAAAATCTTACAGGCCTCAGCCTGTAGGCCTTGCATTCCAGCCATGCTTTACTTATATACCTAATACATACTCATCATTCCTTATACTTCTATAATTCTACAACTTAAATCTATCTAGCATACATTGATTATATATGAAATAGCAAATGAATTGACCATAACTCCACCTAACACAATTATAAATGGATGATAAAATGAACTAATTGGCTATATCGCTAATATCCTAGGACCAAAATGGCTACAACAACACTGAGTACAACATTCTGAGATCTAAACAGTTTTACAGTGACTATACTGCAAACTGGGCGAGAGAAGACACTATTCAAACTGAACAATGTACTCAGCAGGAAATTCACTTAATGATATGTAATGGACATTTCATTGTCAGTAAATGTAATTTTGTTCTGTTCAAAGCTTTACATATGCACACAAATCTAAGGACATACAGGCATGATTTGCAAATCTCACTTTCTAGCTTCATTTTCTTTTTTTACCTATTCAGGGAAATTCTGTATTGAATGTCTACACATAGTACAGTTTCCTGGTGTATGACTTGTATCTATATTTGTTTATAGAGATAAGAAATGTGGAATGATAATTTACAAAACATGCAGTGAATCTACATAGAGAGCAATCTAACAGTAGGTCAAAAAACTATGGACTGGTGCTGAAAAAGAAAAAGTGTCCCTGGTGAGTCACCAATGTAAGAAGGAAGCCAACATACACTGGTATGAACCCTATGAATCTCTCTGGAGACTTTCAAAAGGTATAGATACAGGATTGATGAATATTCATTCATTGGGAATCTATTTCTCTAATACACAGAGATTATAGAGTAAGAAGGATAGGAACAACATCAATAAGATTAATTGGTTATTCAGTGAAGCTAATCCACAGGAGCAGAATGTTGCTCTTGTTTTGTTTTCTTTTTTAAAGAAAGAGATAAATGAAGAGTTAAGCTGGCAAGAGTCTGATAAGCACTGTGCAAGACTTGGGTCTTGAGCAAGTATTTAAAAGAAGGAAGGTTGTGGGTTTGTGGACCAGCTCAGAATCAGGCATTTTATATGTAAGGTGTGGCATGTGAAAATGTTGTAGTAGAAGCAGGCAATGGATATCAAGGCTGGCATCATTGAGAGAGCAGATTGGGGTGTACAGGCAATGCAAAAAGAAAAGAAAGGGTAGCCTTAGTTAAGACTTGGCAGTTGATGTTAAGCTGGAATGTGATGCCATGGAAAAAGGAAGGAATTCAGTGGTGAGGGTGATATGGGCAGATCAATACCCAAGGAAGATGCTCTTAGCATTTGTTTTTCTGGGAGCCAGACAGTATATTTTTGAAGGGGGGGGGCTGATTTTCAGAAAGCCCTGAGCACTTGCCATCTGAAAATTAGGTCCTTTTAATAGGTCACAAATGGACACACAAGACTTTAGCCACTTTTGAAAATCGTGGCCTCAACCGTTTACTGTTTTTTCTATGGTGATGACTTCAAAAGATTCATTATGCAATTTCAAGATACTGAAATAAGAATAAGAGCTTTAGATGTTTTATACATGCAGTTTTGCAAAATGGGATATAGCATGACATAGAATTATCTGATGAAGTTCAATTATACCCACTAGCACATCCCAGCAGACACGCTTACATTTTCTATTTTTCAACTCAGCATTGACTTCCTCATTTAAGGTTCTCTGAACTACATTACAGTCAGTCTTTATTATTTCTAACTAGAGCTGACAACTGTAGCACTAAAGATATCCAAAGACTTTAGTCACAGGGCTTTTTTGTGTGTGACGACAATTTTCAAGCAATCAAAAGTTTAACTGAACAGATGCCTGAATTTGTGCAGTATATTGAAGATTATAGGTGTTCTTCAGTAAAGAGATACAATTCAGATTTCCCACTTTTGCCATGAATTCTTTAATGTAAATGCCTTATAAATTGCTACAGCCAGTTCTCTCTCACGCATATACTCACACACATGCACACCATTGTACTTTTTCTTTTTTACTATGTTATTTTGTAAAATAACAAACTGAGATGGGAAAACAGAATGAGATTTAGTTTCTGAAAACTAAAGGAGCAGACTAAGGGCCTGATACTGCTTCTACTGAATTCAATGGGGGCAGGATTAGGCCCTAAAATGCTTGCCTCTACTATGGAATTTTGAACATATAGGCAGTTTGATTCTACATGATGCATGTGGATGGGCTCCTGAGCCGGCATGGAACCCCACTGGCTCCAGTGGGAAGTTGTGTAGGCATAGAGTCCACCCAGATATATCACCTTGCAAGTTTAAGAACTTTGCTCAAAAGAGCTAAAATAATCTTTGAACTCAATTCCAATTGGTTATAAATTCTAGTTGTTAGTTTTCAGATGGCAGCTTTCCCAATCAGTAAGACAATATTTAAATACATTTCTTACACATTTGATTTATTTAACTTGATTTATAAGATCAGTACCAGAAAAAGGCACTTTTTCTCAGGTTCCACACACATTTATTTAAAAACAAATCTCAAAAGATAACCAAAAGTAGCAGCAAACTCCACCACATGTCAGCTGATGATTTTAAGCTTGAAAGAGTCTGAGAAATTTACCAGCAGTAGCCAGCTTAAACCCTTCAGCAAAAAATTAATAATTACCCCCCTCTTCCTCAAAAAAAAACATATATCTGAAGATTTCCCAATTCTAATACAAACAACTATGATTCTGAATTTGGTTATTTTCAAAAAAACACAACAAAAAACCAGTTAACTCATGAGATTTACCTAGAAGTTCACAAATCATGAAAAAGATAAAAAACCTCAGACCTTAGTTATGAATTGCAAATTTCATAAGTGACTGTTCAATCTGCAATGAATATTTCTAGTGATTATGATATAATGACTTAAACTAGCTAATGGCTACTACCGGGTGAAGAAGTTCATTGAAGATATGAATACATTAAGAAAATCAGTACAAGCTGTGACACCTAAATGAGTATCAAAGTATTATTTCCCCAGAAACCTGATATTATTAGGACAAAATTGCATCTGAAATAGTTAGCTTTGGTCAGTTATTTGCTTTTTGTGTGGCTTTTTGGTCTCAGCTCAGTGACTACATTCTTTTGATCATCGAGTGAGGTTACAGTAAAATATTGTGCCTGGTCTTTATCTATTAATATCAGAGCTAATTCTTCTGTGTAATATATAACAAATGTTTTAAATGTAAGATACAATGGGTACTAATTTCTCCTTTCCACCAGAAAATATATGTACATTGATGCTGGGCAGTCAGCTTTGGGTGGGGGGACTTTTACTATCTGATGATGAAACACCAAGGTCGTGGTCCTGCAAAGAAAGCACATGTATAACTTTATGCACCATGAGCAGTGTCATTAACTTCAAAAGGACTACTCACTGTGTAAAGTTAAGCACATGCATAGGTATTGGCAGGATAAGGGCCTTAGCATGTCTCTCATTCAATTCATTACAGCAGCAGCTTGAGAATAGCTTCTGTCAAATTAGGCTGGGAAAACCATCACGATGTTGTTCTGTAGGCTCCAAAAGTACTTACATCTATTGTAACTTTATTATTAACCAATCTTATTTTTTTCAAATGTGTTTGTAGAAGTACTGTGCAGTGAGTACTAAGGGACAAATTTCATGCCCGCTGATATCAAGATGAGTTTTTCCCATTGACATTAGTGGGTTTTGGCCTAATTTTATATGCTAAATTGTAGTTTCACAGTGCAGTCATTTGAGTTTGTGTGTGAAAATAAACATGGTAATTTTTTTTAGGGAGAAAAATCTGCATATTTTCAGTCTCACTACACAGAAGCCTTGCACCACAGTCCTTTATACTCTCCCCATGTGCCACTCTCCACATACAACTTTCTTAGAGTATCTGTTGATGAAAGGCTCCTTGGTTCTCTTAAGTCTAACTTCAGAGGTCTCAATCAAAGGTAAGTTTCTCCCTCTCTGGGGTGTTCAGCGGTGCTTATCCAAGCACCACATCCAGTCCAAGTTGTCATACTTAAAGTTTATTAGAAAAAATCACAAACAAATTAAATTTTATGTGGAACTTTATACACAGTGAGCCTCAGTCTCCTCACTCCAACACCACTGTAAATTAGGTGACCTCTGACGTTAGAGTTGGACTAATCTAAAGCCAGTCAGAGGAGAATAAAGCCCAGCTAGACCAAAACATAGAGTGCCGTTTAGATAGAAAATATGGTTGTGTTGGAAAAAAAGCTGCCATGGTAGAAACAAACCAAACCACAAAACTTGTAACAAGGTGAAGATGACCAGGCCCTTAATTGGTCTCAAAATCATGGTTCTGTCTGGAGCATGGAAAGGGCCAAACTTTAGGATCTACCTAGCTACAGTGGGCACACTGTTAATTCTGGTCCTTGAGAGAGTTCCAAATGCTTGTGGTATTCCACATTTTAAGTAAAAGGTATATCTCTGAAAGCCATAATCTCTCTGAAATAGGACTGAATGTTTTAAATGGGCCCACTCTACACTTATCTCAGTTTTTTTTTGTTATGCATTTCAGCCTTCTTGTAAGGTGGTTTGATTAGTTACATTTCAGCAAAAGTATCCATCAAGATACTCAAAGATAGGGGTCTAAACTGCTTTGCTAGTGACAAGAAGCAAGCCCCTCCAGGTGCTGTGATCACTCAGCACAACAGCATGTGGAGTCCCACACGCAGCTAGATTGCATGAATGCTCTCAGAGCCACTCACAAATCGCACAGAGAAAGGCATCAGAGCCAAATCCTCCCAGAACTGTACCTCAGGAATATACCGTCTTTCACTGCTTAAGACGAGCAGTGCAAATTTATTAATTGGTTCCCCACTTCATCAATGGAAAGTGGATATACACAAGCCTTTGTTAACGTGAGCAGATTTACCACATACTTTAGGCAAACTCACTGGTAAAGATAAACAGTAAAACAAATTTATTTACTACAAAAGATAGATTTTAAGTGATTATAAGTGATAGGCAAAAAGTCAAAGTTAGTTACCAAAAGAAAATAAAATGTAAGCATGCAGTCTAAACTCACAACACTACTAGACTGGGTAACAGCTAGATTAAGCAGCTTTTCTCACCCTACTGGATATTGCACATATCAGGATATTGCACATAATAAGAACGGCCATATGGGGTCAGACCAAAGGTCCATCCAGCGCAGTATCCTGTCTACCTACCGTGGCCAATGCCAGGTGCCCCAGAGAGAGTGAACCTAACAGGTAATAATCTAGTGATCTCTCTCCTGCCATCCAGCTCCACCCTCTGACAAATAGAGGCTAGGGACACCATTCCTTACCCATCCTGCCAAAGAGCCATTAATGGACTCAACCTCCATGAATTTATCCAGTTCTCTTTTAAACCCTGTTATAGTCCTAGCCTTCAAAACCTCCTCAGGCAAGGAGTTCCACAGGTTGACTGTGTGCTGAGTGAAGAAGAACTTCCTTTTATTTTTTTTAAACCTGCTACCCATTAATTTCATTTGGTGGCCCATAGTTCTTATATTATGGGGACAAGTAAATAACTTTTCCTTATTCACTTTCTCCACACCACTCATGATTTTATTTACCTCTATCATATCCCCTCTTAATCTCCTCTTTTCCAAGATGAAAAGTCCTAGCCTCTTTAATCTCTCCTCATATGGAACCTGTTCCAAACCCCTAATAATTTTAGTTGTCCTTCTCTGAACCTTTTTTAATGCCAGTATATCTTTTTTGAGATGGGGGGACCACATCTGTACACAGTATTTAAGATGTGGGCGTACCATGAATTTATATAAGGGCAATAAGGTATTCTCAGTCTTATCCTCTATCCCTTTTTTAATGATTCCTAACATCCCGTTTGCTTTTTTGACAGCCGCTGCACACTGCGTGGACGTCTTTAGACAACTATCCATGATGACTCCAAAATTTTTCTACTGATTAGTTGTAGCTAAATTAGCCCCCATCGTATCCTATGTATAGTTGGGGTTATTTTTTCCAGTGTGCATTACTTTACATTTATCCACATTAAATTTCATTTGCCATTTTGTTGCCCAATCACTTAGTTTTGTGAGATCTTTTTGAAGTTCTTCACAGTCTGCTTTGGTCTTAACTATCTTGAGCAGTTTAGTATCATCTGCAAACTTTGCCACCTCACAGTTTACTCCTTTCTCCAGATCATTTATGAATAGGTTGAATAGGATTGGTCCTAGGACTGACTCTTGGGGAACACCACTAGTTACCCCTCTCCATTCTGAAAATTTACCATTTATTCCTACCCTTTCTTCCCTGTCTTTTAAGCAGTCCTCAATCCATGAAAGGATCTTCCCTCTTGTCCCATGACAACTTAATTTACATAAGAGCCTTTGATGAGGGACCTTGTCAAAGGCTTTCTGGAAATCTAAGTACACTATATCCACTGGATTCCCCCTGTCCACATGTTGGTTGACCCCCTCAAAGAACTCTAACAGCTTAGTAAGACATGATCTCCCTTTACAGAAACCATGTTGAGGGAGATCATGTCTTACTAATCTAGTAGAGTTCTTTGAGGGGGGTCAACAAACATGTGGATACAATATACAGGTTTGTCCCATAAGCCTGGGCCAGTCTCCTCTTTTGGAGTCTTCAGTCTTCTGAGTATCTTTGTTGCTTGCAACATAGGTGGGGGCAGGAGAAAGGCCAAGCATGAGGCCCCTATGTTTTGTTTTATACCCTCAGTCCCATGTGCTTGGAGAACACAAGTCCAGGCATGTCTGAGTCTCTAGGCAAGGTTGAGCAATTCCCCTGGTGTGGCCTCATGCAGGTGAGTCATTCAATTGTAGCTCCCTTGCTGGACAATGGCTGTTAATAGTTGTTTGACCCCCCCCCCCCCCCCGGGTGTTGGTTACTTTCCTCGGCACTGTTTCTGGAGAGCTAGAATCTTGGTGCTTCCCAAACCCACAGCATATTTTAGTGACAACTATACAACACAATTCTCATAACTTCATATGCATTAATGATATATATATTTAGATAGAACAGTGACTTTCAGCAGATCATAACCTTTCCCCTGATACCTCACATGGTCTGTTTTATATGCAATATCACAATTATATATAAATGAGGAATAAAGGGGTTACAGGGTGCTCCCCCAAGGTATAGTGTGTCACATATTTATTTTACATAAAAGGTATTCATGTGCAAACCACTGTCAGGAAATATTAATTGGACCTTCAAAGGGGCAGTATCTCAATGCAAATACATGGATTTCCTAGGAGTATTTTCAATTGAGTCAAGGTTTCAGGAGAATTATCTATTTGATTCTTATTCCTTTGCTTTCATGCTCAGGTTCTGATCAGCTTGGAAATAGTTATTATAATACTTCATTTATTTTCAGAATGGAAACCAAAGGTCCCCAAAGGTCAAAATTTCATTCAAGTTTTCTTCATCACAGATATAATAACAGAGGCCCTGCTTATGCATTTTTATATGTTTCAGAAGTTAAATAAGACAATTCCAGCTTAGCCCCAGTGTTACTATGATACCCAAAATCATTTTAACCTAAAGCTATAGTCTTTACAAATACCCAAGAAACAGCATAGAAAATGCTACCAGTTCCTTTTTTTTTTTTTTTGGTTTCCACATACAGGAAATCATGACTATACTGAAGCTTATCTCCTTTAGTAATATGCAGTACTAAGTGGTTGACACCCAAGAATAACCTGAAAGATAGCACTCTACATAATTATGCAAATAGATTTTTTTAAAAGTAAAAACGAAACAGACAGAAATGACAGTATGCTAATACATCAGTAGCATTGAATATCCGCAGGGATTATTAAAAAATGAAGTGTTTATTCATGCCCACAGCTTTTTCTACCTCATATTTTTTCATTGATTCACATACCTCCAAATGAAATATTCAAGAACGAGATGGTACAAAATCATAATTACCAGAATTACACATCTTTATATTTTTAATACAGCCCCGCCACCCCCACACACAATCAATATTACACATAGTATAAAGGAACATAATTAAACAAAATGTTCAGAGAAATGATGATTTAACCGCTATCTGGTATACTGTGTAATGAGCCAGAGCTACACAGGGCGTGAACTATTTATAGACCAAATCCAAAAGACTTTACTTAGACTTTACTCTAGCAAAAACTCTCATTGATTTGAGGTGGACTTGCCTGGCTGATAAATGGGTAAAAACTGGGGTGGATTCGCTCCCCAATCAATGGATTTACACACACACAGGTCTACGAGTGGCTAGCCACTCTGCAACATTGTCAATCCCACAGACTTGCCCACACTTTGCTGAGGATGCTCTGGGAGTACGGGGATCCAGCTGGAGAGCAGTCAGGAAATGGACTTTCCTACTTCACAGTGGTGTTGTGAGGACAAATATACCAAAGACTGTGAGGCACTCATATACTACAGTAATGGAGGCCAGCTAAATCCAGCTCTACACTAGAAACTTTTGCTGGTATAGCAATGACAGTGAATGATGTGAATTTTTAAAAAATGTTTTTCAAAAAGCCTAAAGATATATGCATTTATACTGGCATAAAAATGCTTCTTCTGGTATAGCTTATTGTGCTCACCGTACCAGTATAAGCTATCCTGGCAAAAGCTCTTTTTGGTGGGGAGGCTGGTATAAGATGCATCTACACTAGGAAGCCTGACAAACCTTTTCTAGCATAGACTTGGTCTAAGATAGATGGAAGGGCCAGGGCATACAAAATCCCCTGCTAGCCCCACAGAACTTAACAGAAAAGCCTGAGGTTGAATGATCTTCTGAGTCACCTCTGTAGCAGGAATCTCATGTTACGGTGAATCCTAGGGGAAGTCATATAGTGATACTTGCTAACATAGCTCAAATGGAGCTAAGCAGCCAGATGTTAGGGCTGGAAATTTGGATCCAGGGGGCACAGATGTGGTGGAAGTAAGAGGCTTCTGCAACGATGGCTCTGGAGTCCCACAGATCCCTGGAGATCTTCATGGTTTCTGGGTGAGCCCTATGGCCTGTTCTAGGAGGACCAGCCAATCCAACCTCAGCCTCAATGGAGAATTCCTCATTCACATTTCCTTTTCTTCAGCCCCTCCCTTGGGGGTGAGGCGGGTGAAGGGAGGACAATTCAGCCCTGAATCCAGGATTTGCCTTATTATTAATGCAGTATCTTTGCTAGTTTTAATTAAGAGTATTCTCACTCTATTTATGCTATAATACCGTGTGAAAAAGTCCAAGACATGTAAAGGAAGAAAAATAATTTTGATAGCTGGGGCATTATTTAAAATACTTGCCCAAGAAGCTAGCGGGGGAAACGGTTTCTAAGGCAAGCTTTCAAATGGAGATGAGACTTCTAAAAGAACATCAGAGAGTAGCGATAGCTGCTTGCTCTTTGCTCAGCCATGTAAAAGTATTGTTTAATTATGGATCAAGTTCAGCCTTTAGCTCCTTGACCAGTGTGGATTATTCTTTCCGTTTTCTTCTGTGGTATCATGCTGAGCGGGGGTGAAGCCCAGATAAAAACTTGGTATTATTCACTCACTTATATTCTCTAGAGAACATCAAAAACTAGAGAGAGAAGGTGGAGGAGGGGGAACAGGGAGAACGCTTGGAGCTCTTTGAATTAAGTAAAAAGACAGGCCCAGTTCTTGCTGTTCTAAAACAATAAAGTACAATTCTCTCTAGGCAAGAGATCTAAGAAATACAGATCATGTCCCTTTTTTGTTAGGTGCTGAATTAAAAGAAATCTGCAACCAAAATACAAAAGCCAGAATTTCCTTAAACTCTTGGCGCTAACAAAGTTAATTCAAAGGGAAGTGTTACTGAAAACAGCATCTTTGCAGATTGTAACCTGAAGGGGCACTTCATATGCTTGCTTCTCTGAACCTGACTCTTCTGTGTGGTGCAAACCTGGGATGTCGGGCTCTGGGAGGGTGATCCCACTGTAAGAAGGAAACTGTACTGGTATTGAGTTTCTTATTGCTGCCTCCCTCCTGCTGGTGTAACAGGAAAAATGGGAAATCGATGGAGTACAAGAGATGTGGCCAGATGTTCCTATGCCATACCAATTCACGGCTATAGTTTTGAACCCTGGGATCCATTAGGCCAGCAAAGAGAGTTAGAGCAACCTTTAGGCTGTTCTAACATGGTGCAAACCCACTCTCAATTTGCATTGAGTGCCGCTTGGCCATAACCAAATATTTAACTTCTTACCTTTAGTATTTGTTTCCTAACATACTGGATGTAGCTCAATGTGACTTGAGATGATGTATAGATTTCCTGTGGGAGAAAATGTCCTCATTTATTTTTATTGCAAAAAGTATTATTTAACACACAAAAGAGAAAGAGCAGTGCAGTTTGCATTATAAGGCCAGATTCTGCCACCCTTACCCATGTTGAGTAGGACCTTACTGTGAAAGTATTCCAACTGAAGTCAGCAGGACATGAGTAAGGGTGGAAAAATGTGTCCTAAATGAGTAAAAATAATCATCATCAGAAAATGGCTGAGTAGAGATGCAGGAGGATCTGCATTTGGCCAGTTGGTGTTTTTCTTTCTTAAACTGCATTTGCTTACTTGTCTTCTTAAACTGTAAGCTCCTCAAGGCAGGAAATATGTGTGAAATGCCTTAGCACATCATAGCACCTACCACACTACTTATAAAACAAATGAACTAACACTAAAATAATAATAGATAGATGAAACATGAAATGAAAGTCATTAACATACTATACTAGATCATACAATCATAGAATATCAGGGTTGGAAGGGACCTCAGGAGGTCATCTAGTCCAACCCCCTGCTCAAAGCAGGACCAATTCCCAATTTTTTCCCCAGATCCCTCAGTGGCCCCCTCAAGGATTGAACTCACAACCCTGGGTTTAGCAGGCCAATGCTCAAACCTCTGAGCTATCCCTCACCCAAACTACACTATCCAGGGAATGTATCCTGGATAGTACACTATCCAGGGAATGATTCTGTGCTGAATTCCTCAGACGAACAGCACAGAAGATGTAGCCTGAATGGAGGGGGAAAGGGTAACTTTAGATTAACTTTCAAACAAACACTCTGATTCTGGGCTGCTATAGGGACCAATATGGGCTCCAGGTAAATTTAGAACAGCACAGGAGGCTTCTCTAACTCATAGTAACCTCCTACAATAGCTGCCTATTGACTATGCCGTACTGCTGAGCATTATGGACCCTGCCCCTTGCATTCCCTCTACTTCAGCCTGAGAAGAACAGCCTAGGACCATGTACATTGGCCCTCTGCTATTTCTGTGCTGAAAGAATTATCACTAGGCTCATTGTGGTCCCCTTATGCTTCCTATATGCCACTGAAGTAGTTTATAGGCTGTCATAAATATAAAGGGAAGGGAAAACACCTTTAAATCCCTCCTGGCCAGAGGAAAAACCTTTTCACCTGTAAAGGGTTAAGAAGCTAAGATAACCTTGCTGGCACCTGACCAAAATGACCAATGAGGAGACAAGATATTTTCAAAGCTGGAGGGGGGGGAACAAAGGATTCCCTTCGTCTGTGTGATGCTTTTGCCGGGTCCAGAGCAGGAATGCAGGTCAGAACTCCTGTAAAGAGTTAGTAAGCAATCTAGTTAGATATGCGTTAGATTCTGTGTTGTTTAAATGGCTGATAAAATAAGTTGTGCTGAATGGAATGTAGATTCCTGTTTTTGTGTCTTTTTGTAACTTAAGATTTTGCCTAGAGGGATTCTGTATGTTTTGAATCTGATTACCCTGTAAGGTGTTTACCATTCTGATTTTACAGAGGTGATTCTTTTACTTTTTCTTCAATTAAAATTCTCTTTTAAGAACCTGATTGCTTTTTCATTGTTCTTAAGATCCAAGGGTTTGGGTCTGTGTTCAACTATGCAAATTAGTGAGGATTTTTATCAAGCCTTCCCCAGGAATAGAGGTGTAGTGCTTGGGGAGATATTTTGGGGGGTGAGAGACGTTTCCAAGTGGGCACTTCCCCTGTTCTCTGTGTAATACTTTGGTTGTGGCAGCGTTTAACCTAAGCTTATGGGGACTTTCATGCAGGACCCCACATCTGTACCCTAGAGTTCAGAGTGGGGAAGGAACCTTGACATAGGCAATGGTGCAGGAACCATAACAGACCCCCCAAATGTATACGTTGTATTCTGTAACTATTCATTAGACAAAATCTCTGCTTTGTAAAACTGGAATAGCTCTGATTTACACCACTGAAACTCAGACTAGAATTTAGACCATTGAAGATAACAGAATCTTAAAGAAATAGTTAAAGAAAAGATGGAATGAAGAGATATAGTCTCTTGTGTCCAACCCATCTCTGCAGCAAAGTCTGGAAAAGAATCCGCATGATAGATAGTTCTTCACAGCCATACATTTCTACAACATCCCTTTCCCTTGCAAACCACTTCTATAGCGATGAGGCATAACATTTTTTAGAGAGCAGCTAAAGTGTTGGGTTTTTTTGGCTGTCAGCTAAAGGAACTGTGCAAGTTTTTTCCTACTCTGCTATCAGCTCAGGAAGACAAACTGCCCCAGCCTACTAAACTCAGAAACATATCCACAGGGAGAACTTCCATAGTAATTTTATAAATCATTTTCATAACAGCATTATTTTGGGGCATCTCTGCCAGATGTGGTTACAATCCACTTCTTTTAAACATTCTCTCCATCAGACTTGAGATATGTTGCTATTAAATTTATATAACTTAAGCTATGTGGAACCCAATCCTGCCATCATTTCCCAGGCAAAACTCCCAATGAACTCAATAGCACTACAAGATTAGAACCAAGGTCGAACGCACAAATTTGTATTCTGTAGCGAATGAGTCAATATATTGCAGCACTATCACTATAGAAGTGTGTTTAGGTATTTCTCAGTGTTTCATGGAAAGGCCTTTATTTCAGTCTTTTCCCCATGCCAACATGTATTTATGTGTAAAACTGAGTACAACTTAGTTATAAAGTTCCTTAGTTATAAAAGGTTTGTTCTACATCTCTTAAGGGTTTATATAAAATCTGTAGTATTCAAAAAGTAGTGCTAGTGGCAGAGAGTTGGAGATACAATATAATTCCAGTTTTGAAGGACAATGGGAAGCTTTGCTCCAAAGTAACAGGTTTCTCTCACGTTAAGTAACTGATAGGAAGAGAGAGTCTCCTGCACTTCCATACTTGAAAATCTGCATTCATATAGGCTGGCTGGAATTCCAAATTGGAAAGGGGGTAGGAGGGATGAGCGTTGGGCCAAATTCTTTGGTCTTGAATGTCTTCTTTTGTAGTCTAACTCTGTAAATGAACTGGGTCGCTTTCTTACTGAACAGCATCTACTGAAAGTACAGAAGATAAAAGCTTTTCTATCTGCTATACATATGCCATCTGCAAGTTACATCATCTCTGTTTCTCTTGATGTTGCAGAATCTCCTCTAAGACTGAGAGCTGTATCTTTCCCTTTTGGCTTTCCTTAGAGCAAGCCAGCTGCCTCATGGAGCTATCAGCAGGGTTTATTTTTTCTGGCTTGGATGCAAACCTCTAGTTATTAATATGGGAGTGAGTTTTGCTAGCTGACAATTTAAGATAAAGTAAATTGGAAGTGACATAGAGGAGCGTGTGGGTGATAATGTGCGTCACCAAGGTTCTTTTTTGACATCCTGAAAGGTCTTGTCTGTATGGCTGACACTAGCAACCTTTACTAGTGACCCTGTGCTGTTAAAGGGTAGGCACTCTCATTGATTTGTAAAAGTGACAGATGCAGCATGTGGTTGTAAATTAGCAATGTGAAGTCAGTCTCTAGGGATTTCCAAGCATATTTTTTATCCCTGCACTGATTTGTGCTCATGTATTTGCTAAGCTGCATATGACCTTAAGCACTTAACTCTTTTTTACCAGCAAGTCTAATGTGGTTATCATTTGCATTTATGGTATTTCTCTTTCCCCCATTTTTCCTAACTGTTAAAGCCTTTTAGATCTCTCTTTCTGCTCAAAATGAGCTTTTTATATTATTTTATTTTTCTTCTCAACCTAGTTGTTCTGAAGAATTTTAGCTAGGTCATATCAGGTTAAGGCCTAAATACCTTTTCAAGCTGTAATCTGTAGCTTTTATTTATAACTTTTTAAATCTTGTGTTTAGGGGAATGTTCGTTCAAGTGAAGATTAAAGCACTGGCTTAGTTAGTAACTGTAACCCTCTATCCACAGTTCAGTGGATATGGTGCAAACAGAAGCTAAGTACCCTTAAGTATAGTATATGGTACTATAAACCCAACTGTGATAGAATACACTGGTGGTGCAATTTCAGAAACTGCCATTTCATCCTGCATGTAATTAGGATCTGATAAATGGGAGTGCTGACAAGAACCTGAAAATCTATTTCCTAGCCTCAGTCACATGACTTGCTCCAGGGCTCTAAAGGCAAATACTTTAGTCACATGACAGGGACTTCACTGACTCTAATGGCTACTGTTATACCACACAGTTTGCTTCCTGTGTTTAGTTTGCTTGTGACGTTTGTTCCACATCAGTTTGATCATATAAGCATCTTGTTGCTCTTGAATATTTTGTCCATTATATACATAAGTATATTATAATAAATTTATTTAATGATTCACTATATTATCTTCACAGCAGAGCTCGTGTAATAATTTAATTATAGAAAAGTTAAATATTTAACCTCATGAAATATCAGTGTGAGAAAAAATGCTACCAAAAAAAAAAAAAAGACAAATTGTTGCCTGGAGTAAATGTTTCCAGCAATAAAAAGCCCCATGACAAAATGTTCAGGTTAGAAGGGGCATGCTCATATAAAACTCCTTATCTTAAATCACTTCCAATTATGTTTGGTAAGGTCTTTCCATTTGCAAGTAGAAAATACTTTCCCTGAGAACTTCAAGTTGGACATTCAGTATGTCTCTGAAGGTGAAAGGTTCAGAGTTTTAGCTGCTAAGCCATCAAGTCCCTGCCTCTTCCCCTATTGTTTTTTTCTTTTCTTTTGAAATTGTTTGCTATAGTTATTTTTAGTGAGTATTCACTCTGTTGGGAGAGCTTATGCAAGCAGCACTGGAAGGCACTGTGAAACAGTCCACTACCTTCTTTAGCATTCTATAAAGTTTCACAATGTTGCCATTCTTCTTTTTACCTTTAGTTGATTCGTACACTTCCCCATTTAAAGACTGCTGTTGATGGCTGAAACACTGATTGGGTCCAAATAGTCCTGCTTTGTTAAAGATCATCTCAAAGTCTCAACATTTTCAAGACAAAGATGGATGAATATTATTAATTATCAATGCCCAGTTCGCTTCAGCTGTGCTTACACAGGTAATTCAAGCATGTGATTGTGCTGTGGGAAATTTACTTCTTGAGGGAAAGAAAAACAGCTATAGAAATGCCAGGATCCTTTAGTGTTAAAATTTAGTACCCAGCTCCTTCACCAGAATCTTCACAGTGGAAAACTTCACCTAATCAAGTTGCCAAAACTCAGGCCACAACTTTAATGACTCGTGGGGTTTTTTTAGTAACATTAAAATGTTGAATAATTATTCATTTTAAATCCATTTCCTGGTCAATCGTTTCCAAGCTACTTCCCCACCTTCCTCTTATAAGAGTCCAAAATTGACTGTTTCTATGGAAACTGCTACAGATGTAACATCTGCAATTTGCAAGAAAGGGAAAGGAGAGGAAAATGGATCAAGAAGTGTCACTTGCATTATGCAAAATTTCTTAGCTCTGTATGAATTGCATGCTGTGAAAAAGATCCTTTTGTGAACACTAAGTTAGAAAGCTCACCCTGGCTTTCAGTTTCCAAGTTTGTAAATGAATTGCACTCAAAATTTGTTTGAGAGATTATAGATAGTTCCTTTCTATTTCTAAAGTCCATCTGTCTTTTCTTAGAAGGAAAAATGTATTTCCTTTTCTCTTTTAAGTTTTGTTGGTCTCATGTAACCTGGTTTGGCTAACATATTTTCATTCTGAAATGACCCTCAGCAGAAAAGTTAATCCTGGATTTATCCTGGCTCAAGCTGTTTAAAGCACAACAGAAATGTTCACAGTGTTTTCAGTCAGTTATTTTATTTGCATCTTTGAAGGCAACTTTTCCCCGATTCCTTCAAAAATCTCTAGAATATATTTTGATAGCTTAGACAAAAGAAAACAGAAATTTGAAACCTTGTGACTAGGTAGAGAAGGAATGCAAAAGGATAGCAATACTGAGGCTATCAGGCATTGTGTGTGCATAAGCTTTTAGTTCCTGTTTAGCTTATCAGCTATAACATTTTTAAGTCATCGTAGATTCCATCGACTTCAGTGGGGTTTCTCCTGACTTTTACAGATGTAAGTGAGAGGGACAATCAGGCCTTTTGTCTAGAGCCAGCGACCAACAGTTATTCAAAAGCAAAATTAGGTGACATTTTTTCTTTATATTAGGCTGTTTAACAAGACTTGTGGGCTATCTATTTATATTGGCAAGAAGACATTTTATACAAGATATCCTTCGGCTCTCACTTAGTGGGTGCAACCATGCAGCAGGATAAATTGGCTATCCTCACTTGATGGGAGCTGAATGCACCTCTGTGATTTTCAAAAGTATTTTTGCAGTGCTCTAAGTATATTCAGAATGACTATTTGTCCTGGACAAGCACTAATAAACATTTGTCAAACCTGTCAAAAGTCTTGGCTCCTAAACATAATTCTTCAAAGAAGGAGGAGTGCGCAAAAAGAGGCATGCTGTCTTTATTATTACTGTGGGGACTGTGTGATCTTGTGCCTGACAAAGATCTATTGAAGACATATGAGCATTGCCGAGAGTCTGTATCGAACACCATCCTTATTGTTTTTCATCCAGCAGTTTAGTACTCAGTATATTCCCAAGCTGTGTGAACAGTAAGCAACCCATTTCAATATGATGACATCTACTGAGGAATGGATCACATGAAAAGAGGAAGTGCTTAACACATACTTTTAACAAAGTCTTATTTCCACATAAAGCTCTTCCTTTAATGACTTACTGGGAGAGCTCACTGCAAATGCAAATATAATTTCTGCATTGACAATCACCTGCCCTTTTTACTGTGCCATTGTTTGACATTTTCTTATTTGATCATAAATCAGAGGAATTCTTTGAGGAAAAAGTTTAATTACATCTCTTAAGATCCCTTTACAGTTTATTTCTTGCTTTCATGTCCCAGTATTGTTTTCTTTTCACATATTCAGGCATCATCCCCATGCTTATCCGATTGGTTTTGCTGTCTATTCAACATCCCAAGGAATAACAATACATGCACCAAAGAGTTGGAAAGCTTCTCACTTCTATGTCATTGCCTATTGTTCACTTGTGTGCTACCACGGATTTCAGATGAACACTGAGAAATCAATGCTGACACCATCTAGACAAGAATTTCTAGATGTCTGTAGAGAACAGAGACTATGATTTAAAAGGCTTCTCAAAACGTGAAACGAAATAAGTCCACAACTCTTTCCAAACCCATCTATCCTTCAGAGGAATAGTCAAGCTGATTCAATAAGACCTATGGAAAAGTGATGTGGTTTAAATGAAATCCAATAAATGATTGTTCAATTTCACTACTCTTTCGGCTTACTTCTTCCCTTTCATTTTCTTCCTTCTTCATTGAATTGCTTGGGTTACATAACAGCAAGGGTAATTTCTTGGAAATACTGCTTTAAACTCAATGACTCAAAGCACTTTATAAACATTAGCTAAGCCTCAAAAGAGATGGGGAAACTGAGGAACAGAAAGGATTAACTGACTTGCCCAAGGTCATTTGTTATTTATCAGTTAGTTATTTGTCATTTCAGCTTCCAAGTACCCGGTGTCCCCTGATGTTGACAGTTAAGAATTATTCAGATCAGACACAAAGAATCATGGTCCTGAGATAACAGAAATTATTTGTGCCAAAGGAATGAATCCTGCAGCATCACTAAGTGTCTCACATTAAAGATTTTTTTGTCCTTCATTTTAAGACTATGCATCCCCCCTCTGGCCCCTTAACAGGTAAGCACTTAAGTGCTTTAAGCTTCCCATTGAAGTCAATGCAGCGAGTCAGTGATGGAGTTACACTTAGAGCCCAGGAGTGAGCTTCTGTGCTGCACCTCTCAGTGTACATCTACACTCGAGCTGGCAGACATATGGGCGCTACTAGCTTTGCTCCAGCTAGCACACTAAAAATCAAAGCGTGCCCACGGTGGTGTGGGCAGCATAGCTGTCGTGAGTGCAATCCCACCCAAGACATATGAGCATTGCCGAGAGTCTGTATCGAACACCATCCTTATTGTTTTTCATCCAGCAGTTTAGTCCTCAGTATATTCCCAAGCAACCCATTTCAATATGATGACATGATACTTACTCACATGGCTTACTATCCATTCCAATCGGGCTACACTTCTGTTTTTAGCACACAAGTACAGTCAAAGCTAATGCCCTTGCATCTACCTGAGATGGAAATTATAATCTAGCTCAAGTGTAGATGTACTGTAGAACTTGTACCCAGGGGGCAGTAGGAGACTATGGTGTCTTTAAGCAGCGTTTGTACCCTTATGATCTAGGGCTGCTCTGGGGGCTGGAGAGGAACCCAGCATAACACAGTCAATTAAATAGCCCCGATGGCCTGATTTACAGCAGACTCCTGAGAACCATACTGTTCTTTGAGCTGCAGTGCTGCCTGCGATCTCTACCGCACTGCATGCTGCTAACCCTCCACCAACAGGACCCTCTGGATCCTGCTCGCATGTCCCCGACACCAGGACTCACAAGGAAGCTCTCCAAAAGTAGGTTTATGGATGTCCTCAGCAGAGCCTGTTTTGGAGGAATCATCCCCTAGCAAGAACCAAGGCTTTTGGGACCCTTGTACACTATTCTAGCCCAGTGTAAAAGGGCCAGAATGGGAGTGAGGACCTTACCCGGAGTTCTGGCTCTCTGCCCCTGTTCTAATCATTACAGAACTTTCTGGGTCAAAAGCTAACTTCTGATATAGGGATCAAGAACAGCAAACCCTTTCTTGATTAATTTCTGGAAAGCAAAGTCCTTAGAAATGGAAAAGATTTCCCTTTTCTTGTATAAATATTCAGAAACTCTCCAACTCACAATGCACCCCTATCTTTCTCCAAGCAGTGAAGTTTATCAGCATTTAGTACTGTGGCAGATGACCTATCACTAGACAAGACTCTCTGAAACAAGCCCACACTATTCTCAAATATGTCATGCATTTAGGTTTATTTGGAGTATCAGACACAATATTTCCATTTTTCTCTCAAAGTAAGAATGATTTGCTTTATTCCTGTAACAAATTAGAAGTACATAGATGCTTTTCAGCAGCCAGCTGATCTGGATAAGGACCCTTTCTCCACTTTAATTAATAGCTCCTAACAAAAGACAAATACAGTGTCTGATCAGAACTGCACAAGCAAGACACTTCACACAAAACTGGCTTTTTTCAAACTTTCATGTTATTTGATGTTAAAAATATCCACTATCCTGGTAGAATTTTGCAGAAGAGAAGAAGAGAATTTTGCAGAAATCCGGGGAGCATGAAGTCATCTAAAATGGAATTGAATTATTTTCCCTACTAAATTTTCTAAACAAAAATATCCCCCCAACCCCCAGTTGTGTTAACAGCAGAAACCAAAAATGGCAAAAATAAAACTGTCTGTAATATTTAGAGTAAAGGAATTTATTATACCTTAAATTTATAAATTTTGAGCTATTTTATAATAAATGGTGAATAACTGATTTATCTCCATGCTTCCAGTAATTTGTTCCACATTCTATGTACTTGCTATCCTATTTCCTTTTCAAAGGAAAATCAGCAAGGAATTGATTGACAGTCATCGGCTCTAGCCACTTGCTGTTTTATCTTAGATCTATCTTAAAGACTCTGTTTTAAAAGGCCATATCCTCACCACATATATGGCATTATCTTGAAATTAAAAGTCCTTTTTTATACATATTATCATCATTTATTAATAATTGCCACACAATAATACCTGATACAACTGTTTATCCTTCTACTTACAACAAGAAATGACTGTGATATCTCACGTGGTATAGTAAATGTTGTATTTATGCTGGGTAATTATACATCCATATCTATTTCTTGCTTCTCACATAAAAATAGCAAAAATGGCTGTTTAGATTAATAAGACTAGGTTTGAGGGTATTAATTCTTATTAACCCTACTCAGAACCCCTTCTGTCTCAAGGCTAAACTTGCAACTGCATCTGCATTCACTCCAGTAACTCAAATTCACCTAATACACTGAACACAGAGTAAAGGTCGGGGCAAGGCCAACATAGATATCCTGTTACTCTAATGAATATATTAAATTAAGAATTATAAGATAAGTTTAGGTGATGCAGAAAAATTTAAACCCAGAACCAAACCTGTGTTGGCTTTGCAAACACAAACTGATGAAGTTTGGAAAAACTAAAATCCAGTCTCTTTGGTCTACCTCTAAACTTTATCTCAGTATATGGGAGAAAATAGCCATCATATAATTATCAGCGTTACTCAGTTTAGTAAGATACATATAGAGAGAGACTTGGAGGTTTTTTCATATTATTATTATTTGTATTGGGGTAGCACTGAAAAGCCCCAATTAGCGAGCAGGGTCCTATTGGGCCAGGCAGGGTACATACACACACACTGAAAAGAGAGTCCTTGCTTCAAAGAGCCTACAATTTAAATAGATGGTGACCCTCCCTTTTCTCCCCCTCCCCTGCCATCCTGGGTGAAGAATACAGACAGATGGGGAAGACACAAGGTAACGGTGAGATCATAATGATTTGGCTAATAAGCAAGGTTAAAAGTACATGACTTGACTAGCTGCCACGGAGTGCTTTGTAGGCATCTTGGTAAAGCCAAGTTCTATGGAAACAGTGAAAGGAGGATAACTCAGGGCTAAATTCCAATAGGAATTTAGGCATTTGACTACCACTTTAGGGGTCTAAATCCAAACAGGTGTCCAAAAACCCCACTTAGCAGCTGCTTAACTCTGTAGGTGTCTAAATTTCTGTAGGGTAAAGTCCCCTAGGTGCCTAAAAACCTGTCAGTGATTAGGGTTACCATACGTCTGGGTTTTCCCAGACATTGCCTCTTTTTTGATCCTCTGCCCTTTGTCTGAGAGAATTGTTCAAATCAGACACATTGTCCATTTATTTATTTATTTTGCAGAGCAGATGTTGCAGCTCAGAAAGAGCCCTGATAGTCCCTCCCTTGCACCTGATTGGTCCCTAGCAGTGTTGGATCCCACGCACCCAGGCCCAGACTCCCAGCCCAGGGTAGGGGGAGAGCCCTACCGGGAGGTGCTGACTGATAGGCTGGCACTGCATCTCAGGTCTGCATCAGCCTCCCTGCCATCGTGACAGGGAGCAACAACTGTCCACACTACCTCAAGAGTGAGGCCCCAGGTACTATTTCCAGCATCATCCAGGTACTCCCTCCCAGTACACGCAGACTCCTCAGCATCCCTGAACCGTACCCACCTCCAGCTCTCCCTTCCCCTCCCCCTCTTTCAGTTTCCTTTTTTTGGAAACCTGAAACATGGTTACCCTATCAGAGAGCATGTACACAGCTGCCTCAATCTAGGCACCAAAGCACCTGGCTCACATTAAAGTCCCAGGAGGATCCACCATTCACACACCTATCTCACCTGCAGGAACTGGTCTGGTAGGTATGATCAGAAGCCACCTACAGGATCAGGCCACACACAAAACAATGCAAAGGAGGAACTGCTCCCCTTTAGATCAGTGGCTAACCGTATGGTCAACCAGTGGTTGACCCAGCATATAGGGAGATCCAGGTTCAATTCCAGCCTCTGCCTGATACAGAGGCAGGACTTGGACTTTCCAGGAGAGTACCCTAACCATTGGAGTATAGGGTTTTCTAGGGGAGAGCTCTCAATCTCTCTCCTGTAAAGCTGTTAACATTGTGTATAAATAAATATGCACTGTGGAGCAGAGGGACTAGGACCTCAGTCTACCACACCCCAAGTGAGTGCCCTAACTACCACGTTATAGACTCTCTCTCTTTCTCTCTGTGGCCCAAAGAATAGCTAAGTATTTCATAAAAAATGGAACATCGTCAACAAGAGAAACAGAGAGAGACCTGCCCTAAAATACTCCTAGAGCGGTGATTAGGGCACTCAAGACAAGTAACGACAGTTGGGGGAAGACAAGGAAATATCTGGTTTCAATTCCATTTTTTTTTAAAAGTTACAGCACAAGTCTAATATAATATAGAGTAATTTTTGAAAACCACTTTGAGTACAAAATTCTATTTTGAGACAACACATCATGTAATTCCTGAGATTTTCAATAAATATTCTAATTTCCCCCACTAATAAAATAGTGAAGAGTACAGTGTGTATGATTTGTTGCTGCTAAAGCTTAACCATTTAACAGAAATTTATTCTTTACTGACCAAAAATAAGTTATTTTATCATTAGGAAACCTATCAGGTAAGTAAGGCTCGATATTAGCTTCAAAAGGTATGGGCTTTGTATATCTTATTGACAACCAAACTGGTAACTTTTATTATGGTTATGGACTTTGCTTCATATGAAGAGCTCAAAACAAATTCCCGAGAAAAGCAAAAGGTTGATTCAAATAAAAGAACCCTGACAAGAGAAAATGGGAATCAGATATGGTTTTAAAAAAACAGAAATTAGATTTTTCAGTCTACATTTCCATTTGACTGGAAGGATGAGAGCTCACATCCACAGAAGTACAAGCACATAGTTCCCTAGCCGTGGTCTACACTGAAAATTTAGTTCAATCTAGCTACATTGGTGTAAAAGAGGTACACCCTGAGTGCTGTAGTTAAGCCAACCTAACTTCCTCTATAGACACAGTTAGGTCAAGGGAAGATTTCTTCTGTCAACCTAGTTCCCAGAGCTTGAGGAGGTAGATTACTTATACTGACAGAAGAACCTCTGCCATCAGTGTAGGAAGCATTTACACTATGTCACTACAGTGGCATAGCTATGGCACGGCAACTGTGCCACTATAGTGCCTGCAGTGTAGACATGCCCTTAGAGGATAAAGGAAAGTTACTCTTAGTTGCTTCCGTTTAGTGTAATGACTCTGACTTTACCTGTACTGGTCAACATCATGATTCATGACAGAAAGCAAGCATATGAGCTTTGTTATTGGGGATTGAGAATAGATTACAGTATTTAGGTAGTTTTTATGCCTAGTCACATATTGGCAACCCAGCACATTAATGACAGCTTTAGAAAATGTTAGAGGTGTACTGGACTCCGAGAGAATACTCCAGAGATAGAGCATTATTTCTATAAAGATGTGAATGTGACAGATAAAAACTTCAGGCAGAATAGACAACTCCAATATTTTCATTCTTTCTCCACTCCTCCTCCTTTAAAACATATAGGGCAGCTGCAGTTAACACTACATGCACATCAAGAGGAGAATGTATGCAAAGATTTAAAAACCATTTTCTGTGTTGTTATAATATACAGAATTTTGGGGACACTCCTGCAGAACTTTTACCAAGGAAACATTGCAAAAATTTTCTACCATTTCTGACACTGGTATAGCACCACTACTGTTAGTTATCTTGGGGTATGTCTGCATGGGGGGAAAACCCTCCCCCCACCCAAAAAAACCCCAACCTTCGGCAGTGAGGAGCAGAGCTTGGGTGTAAAGATTTGGCCTCAAGTGGCTCCTGGTCTGGAACTAAAAATAGCTGTGTAGACATTTCAGCTTAGACTGGAGCTCAAGCTCTGAAACGCCTCCTCTCCCTCCCCCACCCCACCCCGCCCAGCTTCAGAGCCCAAGCCAGATTGTCTATGTGGCTATTTTTAGTGCTATAGCATGAGACCTAGTCTGTAGACCTAGGTTTGAGACTCTTTGCTGTGTGGTTATTGTTTTTTCCATGTACTCATACCTTTGGCAGCCCTAGTATAGATAAACTGCTGGAGTTTTAAGAACCATGCCAATGAGTTCAGGTCTTATTTGACATGATGCTTAAAATGCTAGTAGCCCATAAAAACGGCCATATTGGGTCAGGCCAAAGGTCCATCTAGCCCAGTATGCTGTCTTCCAACAGTGGCCAATGCCAGGTGCCCCAGAGAGAATGAGCCGAGCAGGTAATCCAGTACGAAACTGTGGAAAAACCTGAGTGTCTCTGGATTAAGTTTAGAAGTGTGTGCAACAAGAGTGATGTAGTGGTCGGAGTCTGCTATAGACCACCGGACCAGGGGGATGAGGTGGATGAGGCTTTCTTCCGGCAACTCACGGAAGCTACTAGATCGCATGCCCTGATTCTCATGGGTGACTTTAATTTTCCTGATATCTGCTGGGAGAGCAATACAGCGGTGCATAGACAATCCAGGAAGTTTTTGGAAAGCGTAGGGGACAATTTCCTGGTGCAAGTGCTAGGGGAGCCAACTAGGGGGGGCGCTTTTCTTGACCTGCTGCTCACAAACCAGGTAGAATTAGTGGGGGAAGCAAAAGTGGATGGGAATCTGGGAGGCAGTGACCATGAGTTGGTTGAGTTCAGGATCCTGACGCAGGGAAGAAAGGTAAGCAGCAGGATACGGACCCTGGACTTCAGGAAAGCAGACTTTGACTCCCTCAGGGAACAGATGGCCAGGATCCCCTGGGGGACTAACATGAAGGGGAAGGGAGTCCAGGAGAGCTGGCTGTATTTCAAGGAATCCCTGTTGAGGTTACAGGGACAAACCATCCCGATGAGTCGAAAGAATAGTAAATATGGCAGGCGACCAGCTTGGCTTAATGGTGAAATCCTAGCGGATCTTAAACATAAAAAAGAAGCTTACAAGAAGTGGAAGGTTGGACATATGACCAGGGAAGAGTATAAAAATATTGCTCGGGCATGTAGGAAAGATATCAGGAGGGCCAAATCGCACCTGGAGCTGCAGCTAGCAAGAGATGTCAAGAGTAACAAGAAGGGTTTCTTCAGGTATGTTGGCAACAAGAAGAAAGCCAAGGAAAGTGTGGGCCCCTTACTGAATGAGGGAGGCAACCTAGTGACAGAGGATGTGGAAAAAGCTAATGTACTCAATGCTTTTTTTGCCTCTGTTTTCACTAACAAGGTCAGCTCCCAGACTGCTGTGCTGGGCATCACAAAATGGGGAAGAGATGGCCAGCCCTCTGTAGAGATAGAGGTGGTTAGGGACTATTTAGAAAAGCTGGACGTGCACAAGTCCATGGGGCCGGACGAATTGCATCCGAGAGTGCTGAAGGAATTGGCGGCTGTGATTGCAGAGCCCTTGGCCATTATCTTTGAAAACTCGTGGCGAACGGGGGAAGTCCCGGATGACTGGAAAAAGGCTAATGTAGTGCCCATCTTTAAAAAAGGGAAGAAGGAGGATCCTGGGAACTACAGGCCAGTCAGCCTCACCTCAGTCCCTGGAAAAATCATGGAGCAGGTCCTCAAAGAATCAATCCTGAAGCACTTAGAGGAGAGGAAAGTGATCAGGAACAGTCAGCATGGATTCACCAAGGGAAGGTCATGCCTGACTAATCTAATCGCCTTTTATGATGAGATTACTGGTTCTGTGGATGAAGGGAAAGCAGTGGATGTATTGTTTCTCGACTTTAGCAAAGCTTTTGACACGGTCTCCCACAGCATTCTTGTCAGCAAGTTAAGGAAGTATGGGCTGGATGAATGCACTATAAGGTGGGTAGAAAGCTGGCTAGATTGTCGGGCTCAACGGGTAGTGATCAATGGCTCCATGTCTAGTTGGCAGCCGGTGTCAAGTGGAGTGCCCCAGGGGTCGGTCCTGGGGCCGGTTTTGTTCAATATCTTCATAAATGATCTGGAGGATGGTGTGGATTGCTCTCTCAGCAAATTTGCGGATGATACTAAACTGGGAGGAGTGGTAGATACGCTGGAGGGGAGGGATAGGATACAGAAGGACCTAGACAAATTGGAGGATTGGGCCAAAAGAAATCTGATGAGGTTCAATAAGGATAAGTGCAGGGTCCTGCACTTAGGATGGAAGAATCCAATGCACCGCTACAGACTAGGGACCGAATGGCTAGGCAGCAGTTCTGCGGAAAAGGACCTAGGGGTGACAGTAGACGAGAAGCTGGATATGAGTCAGCAGTGTGCCCTTGTTGCCAAGAAGGCCAATGGCATTTTGGGATGTATAAGTAGGGGCATAGCGAGCAGATCGAGGGATGTGATCGTTCCCCTCTATTCGACACTGGTGAGGCCTCATCTGGAGTACTGTGTCCAGTTTTGGGCCCCACACTACAAGAAGGATGTGGATAAATTGGAAAGAGTCCAGCGAAGGGCAACAAAAATGATTAGGGGTCTAGAGCACATGACTTATGAGGAGAGGCTGAGGGAGCTGGGATTGTTTAGTCTGCAGAAGAGAAGAACGAGGGGGGATTTGATAGCTGCTTTCAACTACCTGAAAGGGGGTTCCAAAGAGGATGGCTCTAGACTGTTCTCAATGGTAGCAGATGACAGAACGAGGAGTAATGGTCTCAAGTTGCAATGGGGGAGGTTTAGATTGGATATTAGGAAAAACTTTTTCACTAAGAGGGTGGTGAAACACTGGAATGCGTTACCTAGGGAGGTGGTAGAATCTCCTTCCTTAGAGGTTTTTAAGGTCAGGCTTGACAAAGCCCTGGCTGGGATGATTTAACTGGGACTTGGTCCTGCTTTGAGCAGGGGGTTGGACTAGATGACCTTCTGGGGTCCCTTCCAACCCTGATATTCTATGATTCTATGATTCTATGATTCTAATCATCAAGTGATCCATCCCCTGCCACCCATTCCCAGCTTCTGGCAAGCAGAGGCTAGGGACACAATCCCTGCCTATCCCGGCTAATAGCCATTGATGGACCTATCCTCCAGGAATTTATCTAGTTCTTTTTTGAACCCTGTTATAGTCTTGGCCTTCACAACATCCTCTGGCAAGGAGTTCCACAGGTTGACTATGCGTTGTATGAAGAAATATTTCCTTTTGCTTGTTTTAAACCTGTTGCCTATTAATTTCATTTGGTGACCCCTACTTCTTGTATTATGAAGAGGAGTAAATAACACTTCCTTATTTACTTTCTCCACACCAGTCATGATTTTATAAACCTCTATCATATCCCCCTTAGTCAGCTTTTTTCCAAGCTGAAAAGTTCCAGTCTTATTAATCTCTCCTCATATAGAAGCTGTTCCATTTTTGTTGCCCTTTTCTGAACCTTTTCCAATTCCAATATATCTTTTTTGAGTTGGGGCAACCACATCTGCACGCAGTATTCAAGATGTGGGTGTACCATGGATTTATACAGAGGCAATAAGATATCTATATATCTTATCTTCCCTTTCTTAATGATTCCCAACATTCTGTTTGCTTTTGTGACGGCTGCTGCACATTGAGTGGATGTTTTCAGAGACTCCAAGATCTTTCTTGCGTGGTAACAGTTAATTTAGATCCCATCATTTTATATGTATAGTTGGGATTGTGTCCCATCTACACTAGAACTCCTGAAGTTGATAATCCAGGTAAAAATAAACTATTGTTAGCATAAGTGGTACATTTAGGCAAAAGATGGGCCTGACCCCATACTCACTGGGAGTCCATTGACTTCAGTGAACTGTCAGGTCCCAATCAAGTGTAATTCCCACAAACATCAGTTTTAGTTTCAGTTGCACAAGAGGGCCCTTTCTGTTATGGGTATGAACAGATATAGAACTAGGGTCCAATAATGCCACTTCAGTTACTGAAAACAGTCATTATACGTGAGTCTGCTGTATATTATTTCCAGAGTATTATAGGGCACCCTCCCTCGATGTGACTGAGGAGGGCAGAACCAACACACCACACTATAAGGCAAAACATGTTCTTTGAGAGTCCTGTAGCTGTAACCCAAATAACCAATTAAATATACACCTTTCTCTGTGAAAACTTAACACCTCTGGCTGCAAGGCAGAAATACAGAAGTGTTCAATCCAAAGGAGATGTCAAAAGTAAAAGCTAAGTTGTAAAGGCAGGACTTTTTCAAAGTGCACCCACCCTAGCCTGGAGCTCCCCAGGCTCATCTTGGCAGACTGACAACTGTAAAAGAGTTAAAGGGGAAAGCCTACAACCAGACTCTGAAACAAAAGCCTTCAGTGTTGTGGTCCACTGCTATGGAATGGATTGCAGGGCATGTTTTACTATTAATATTTGGATCTTGCTTCAAACTCAGTTTGGTGTTGGAACCACTTCTGATAATTTAGTTATGATTGAACAATCTTGTACTGGAAGATGGAAATTCTTATTGAAGGAAAAAAAACATGGGGCTGATCCTGCAAGGTGCTGAGCACACTTAGCTTACGCTGAGGACCCTGCATTCTGAAACTTGCCGGAACAACCCCTTGCCATATTTACTTGTCCGCACAGCACTTATTTTCCTTTGTCCCCACCGAAGATCTAAAGGTACAGGGATCCTTGCATTTTTAAAGATAGAAAAAGCTTCAGATTTTAGCCTAATGCCACCTCTCAAGTTTGGATATATTAGGACTTTGATCTGAACAAGGCTCCTTTTGGTTTTTCAGACCAAACCATAAACCACCTCCATCCTCATTTCTGTAATATTTTTATTACAATATACAGTGCAATTATTAAAAGTGTGTTGCAATGATGAGATGTAGTGCAAAATGTTTTGCTTCACTTCCCTTTGCCAAGACACTCTGCTCACTGTAATGATTCTGAAGCATATACCAGTGTATCGATGTTACATTAAAGCAATAAGCAGATAATTGCTTTTTGTAAAAAAATAAATAAAAGAAGCTGTCCTTTCCACCCCAAATAAAGTCACCACAGAAAAAAATAGTCCCATAAATAAATATGGTTCTCACTTAGAAAAGGCACAAGGTCGATCTGGGTATGCTTTAATCTTTTCAGATTTGCTCTTCTCCTTCATCTTTGTCTACATAGTACAGTCCTTATTTTCAATTTGCAGTTGTGCTGTGACAATGTTTTGAGTCTTGATTTAGAATGTGCACTCCCAGAGGTGCCACGGTTTCAGGCTGAAAGATAAAGCCTTGCTCTTTATGTTTCCTTGCAGCATAGCAGTAATACATACCCCACACTGTGCTTAAATGCTTGGATTTGTGAAAGTAAGTCCAATTCCTATTTTGTGGGTCTTTTGCCACTCAAGTAGTGTTTCCTGAGGGAATGAACCCGGCTGCAGCATATTTTCTCAGATTCTTATTGTTTCTTCAACTACACACACCTCTCAAGGAAAATTGGTTCTGGCATGAGGAGAGGAAGTAATGGACTGAAGGGCTATAGAAATATCTTAATATAGTCCATCTGGCATTGCTGGCTACAATAAAGAACCATATTTTAATTAAAATAACTTGTGTTCTGTACCATAAACAAAATACACACAATACTTATTGACTGAATGCTGAATTAAATGCAACAACCCAAATAAGAAACCATACATTGTTTTTCCTATAAAAAGGCAATAGCTAATCAATTAAATATAATTAAATTGAGCATGTTTGAAATAATATTTGAGCCCTAGAAGTTTACGAGCTCTGAGGACTATCTCAAAGTCCAGTGTATTCTAAATACATCACTTGCATTTTCTGCAAATAATGGGCTGAAGGGTTTGACCTTACCCATACAAGAAACTCAAATTTACACTGAAGATGTTTGCAGAATTTTTTTCTCCATTAGAGATATTGCCACACTTATTATTTACTGTTTATACCGAGTTAGGACCTAGAAGTCACAGTCAATGTCCCATTGTGCTAGTCACTGTACAATCATAGGAAGGGACAGTTTCTACTCTGATGACCTTACAACCTACTTTGATACAAGACACAAGAGACAGGAACAAACTGAATGCCCATTAACCTCAACAGGCTTTGCATAAAGCCCAAGAAGGAAGGAAAAGGGGGAAGGAGAAGAGGATGAGGGTAATTGAGATAAGAACATGAAGTTTCATAGGCAGCTACTGATGTACCTGTTGGGGGTGTATGGAGAACTGTGTTGGAATTGCAAACTATTATTTCAAGGGTGGATGGATTTCCTGGTCCTGCTTGCAGACTAGGTAGGGGACTCTAGTCTGTAGCAAAGCATGCCAGCATAATCAGCCTGGTACATGCCAGTTTAAAAGTGGGCTGAGTTGCCCTTCGCTTTCTTAGGGAACAGCCAGGCTGTTTCTCTCTCTCTGTGTTTTTTTGTGCTATGTGTTATATTCTAAGAAATAAAGCAGCGTTACATTGCAACCTTCCAGCAAGAATATTTATATTTTTATCTAGCTTCTCTTCATATATGCTGTGAACATAACTCTGTAGTGCTAACCTATTTATTTATTTTTAACATCAACAGTCCCCAGTCCCCAAATACTAACTTGCCACGGTTGACTGATTTCATGTAGGCACTACAACAGAAGTGGGTGTAGAATGGATGAGAGAAAGGAGAGTAGGTGAAGAAGTAGCTACAAACAAAACATCTTTTATCCAGATAGTCATGTGGTAGACTGTATAATATTCAGCAGTAAACTATCTGTATTGCATGTTTTAAAATTAAACCATTAAATATATTATACATCAAATAAAAACCTAATGAAGTTTAAAATGATAAAATAAACATTAATGTCTATTGCCAACTTTGGCAGTCCCAAGGGATAGAACAGTACAGGGAAGCCTAAACCTACTTAACGATAAATAAATAAATAAATAAAAAGCACAGATATAAATTATCTTAATACTTTGTAGCTGTGTAATATAACACTTCAGAAGGGAATCTGCCGAAGGGGAAAATTTCACGTAAGTGGTGGGGGTTCTTTTTGGTTTGGGTGGTTGGGTTCTCCCTCCCCACTTTCATGACTGTTGGATTCACCGAAATACATTTTCTTTTATTCTCTTTCCCTTGCTTTCTGGAGGACTGATAGGTTCTCTTTTTTTCGGTGTCAGTACAGGCTATAACCCTGCAGTTTGAGTTTATCTTGGCTGTAAAATGCAACAGTAATTTATATGCTCCCTTAGTCAATGCTCCTCTGAGGCACTGCCAGCTGTCTAGCCAGCAGTTTAAAGAAAGAGCTGTAATGAGCACAAGTGTGTAGGGGGAAGGGGAAAGCCACACATAACAGAATACCATAATTCCTATTTCCTTTCGCTAGTGGTGGTTACATTTAAATGGCATTACAGCAAGCTGATTGTCAGCATTGTAAGTTTCTCCAGACATATACCCCACATCTCCTTTAATACAAGCCTGGATTTCTCATTTCATTCTTTTATTTCTCAATAAAGAAGAGTAGAGTTAAAATATGAGACAAAGCCTAGAGCAGCTGTTTAGTAACATGGAATGTGAGTTGAGCGCAAACCTTATATCCCTCCCTCCCAACTTTTGTTTTTCTTTCCTTTATCAAGAGTAAGCTCTTTGAGCAGGCAGGCAAAGCCTGATGGTGGATCTTGATATCCCTAACACAGATTTTGATTTTAGTTTGCTTGCGCTCCAATTTTGATGTAATATAGTTGTGACTTTTAATTTTTCATACCTGTGCAACAAGCCCATTTAAAACTCACTCCACCACTACTGTGGTAGTAAAACATTATTTTGTCTGCAGTTCTTTGCAGTCAAGATTTAATTAATTTATTTATTTGCTATTGTTTCTATAAAGTTGTCCCATGTAGAGGCTAAAACTTTTTTTCAGCAAAAATGCATATTTGGCAATCAAAGAGAACCCTTATATGCAAACTCCCAAAAATGTTTCATTTCAATTTTTTGGTTTGACATGAATTTTGTTTTAAAGTTTCCTTGAATTTTATTTAAAAAAAAAATAAAAAAAGTTTAAAAATAAAAAATTAAATAAATGTCTAAATAAAAAAAACAAACATGTCAGCGTTTTTGAAATTAAATGTTTTGTTTAAGTACAACAATATTTTAACACATTTAACACACCAGAATATACATTATTCACCCAGCTCTAGCCCTATGTATACACACAAAACTACATTTCAAACTCAAAAGGCACTGTATATTGCAGAAAACTCTCAAGTATTCTTAATACTTTCCCTTGGGCTATGAAAAAAACCCTGGACCTGGACTCTGATATCAGTTACACCAGTCTGAATCCAGAAAAACAGAGGAATTCCTTTACCCTTACACTGTTATAATGGAGATTAAAATTATTGCCTACTGCACCCTTTCTATATATAGGGCAAAGCACTTATTTTTAACTTTGTATTATAAACTCAGGGGTGGGCAAACTTTTTGGCCCGAGGGCCACATCTGGGTATGGAAATTATATGGCGGGCCATGAATGCTCACGAAATTGGGGATAGGGGTGAGGGCTTCGGCTGGGGATGTGGGTTTGGGGTGGGGCTCGGGATGAAGGGTTGGGGGTGCAGGAGGGTGCTCCGGGCTGTGACCAAGGGGTTCGGAGAGTGGGAGGGGGATCAGGGCTGGGGAAGGGGGTTGGGGCACAGGAGGAGCTCAGGGGTGCAGGCTCCACGTGGTGCTTACCTCAAGTCGTTCCCAGAAGCAGCGGCATGTCCTCCCTCCAGCTCCTATGTGGAGGCACAGCAAGGAGGCTCTGCATGCTGCCCCATCCACAGGCTCTGCCTCTGCAGCTCCCATTGGCCATGGCAGAGCCCCCTAACTGCCCCTATGCATAGGAGGCAGAGCGGGGACATGCCACTGCTTCCAGGAACCACGTAGAGCCCCAGCATGCATGGAGTGGGGCAAGCCCCGAACCCCGCTCCACGGCTGGAGCTCAAGGGCTGGATTGAAATGTCTGAAGCACTGGATGCGGCCCCCAGGCTGTAGTTTGACCACCGCTGATCTAACTGGTCGAAACTTGAGGTAGGTTTTGGACTCAAAGAACTGACAAAAATATGGGGCTGATTCCCTGTGATTTTCTTAAACAATGTTGAGTATTCTGATCTGATAAGAAGACACATTTTCAGTAAAGAAATCCAGTTTTCCCCCATCTCTAATATGCTTAAAACTGGAGTTGCTCTCTGGAGTTCAGCAGGACACAAATGAGAACTTGTTGAATAAAGCATAGTTCCAGAAAAAATAAATAGCATCAAAACAGAAAGCAGACCCTGTTAACCCTCACAAGAAACTCAGGGTCCAGTCTTGCCCTCGTTGATGTTAATTCTTTTATTGTTGATTCAGATATGCAGTTTGTTATCCTTTGTACCATACTGTTTTCATATCTGGGCTGATTTTCATGACTGCTGAGAATCAACAGTCATAGAGAATTATGGGTGTTTAGCACCTCTGAAAAATTCAGCTAGTAACTTAATTTCTCTTTATTGCATTAATTGATTATGCTCAACACTGTAAACGCCTTACTCCCCTTAACTTCCGAGCAATGCTGCTGTTGCATTTTTTGATATTCATTGCATATTTTATGCTGTCACTTTTTTCTGTGACTCAAAAATAATATTTTATGAAAAATAACCTTTCATGAACTTTCTCCCATTGAAGACTGGGCTGTAAATCTATCTTTGTTTGTAGTTACACAAGCCTAACAAGTTATGCTGATTTCTCCAATCTATTTTATAATGTATTTTAATTGTTTCTCCAAACTATGTCATATTTCACTGCTTGTAAACAGAGTATGAGGTGATATGTGGCCCAGCAGAAACTGTTATTTATTTTTATGTTGTTTGTCTTTATTGTGTTGAGACACATAATAAGACTGAAAATATCATAATGCCACTATAAGTCCATGGTGTGCCCCCACCTTGAATAATGTGTCCAATTCTCGTCTTCCCATCTCAGAAAGGATATAGTGGAACTAGAAAAGGCTCAGAGAAGGGCAACAAAGATATTCAAGAGCATGAACTGGCTTCCATATGAAGAGAGACTAAAAATTAGGACTATTCATCTTAGAAAAGAGATGATTAAGGGAGGATATGATAGAGGTCTATAAAATTATGACTGGTGTTGGGGAAAAAGTGTTATTTACTGTTTCACAAAATACAAAAATCAGGGGTCACTTGATGAAATTAATAGACAGCAGGTTTAATACAAATAAGAGGAAGTACTTTTTTACACCCACAACTAACCTGTGGAAGTCATTGTCATGGGATGTTTTGATGGACAAGAGTATAATTGAGTTTAAAAAGAATGCGATAATTTCATGGAGGATAGGTCCATCAATGGCTATTAGTCAAGATGGTCAGAGATGCATACTTTGGACAATCCTAAAGCTCTGACTGCCAAAATCTGAGAGTGGCAGACAAGGGTGGAACACTCCATAACTGACTTGTTCTGTATACTCCCCATGAGGCCTGGTAAGGGCCATTGTCAGAGAGAGGATACTGGGCAAGAGGGACCATGGTCTGACCCAGTACGGCAGCTCTTATGTTCCTATCACATATCCTCTGGCTCTGCCACTTTTAGAGGCTATAACAAATGAGTAAAAAAAATTAAACATAAGTTCAGGTTATCTGGCTATAGGTTATTTAGGATGGTTTCTACAGAGACTACATAGAACTGCTGCAGAGTACTTTGTGGAGCTACAAGTGTAATGCTTCAAAATATCTGGATGTTGCCTTCAAAAGCAAGTTAATAACAATGGTTGGTGCATAGGTACAATAGTGTGAGGCATACATCATCTTCAGAAGTGACCTTTGAGCGCTAAGAAAATGCCCCTCAAATGCCAGGGCTCCTACCCTCCTCGTCCCTCATGGATATGCACACTCCACAAGCTCTGAGACCCTAAACTCACCCCCCCGCCCGACCCCCCGCAGTCCCACAACCTTTATCTTGTTTTCTTCTAGGGGGAGCAGTGGCCTGACCCAGGGATGCTGGAACTGGGAGGTCCTGGGTGGCCATGTCCCCCCACTTTTAAAAGTGGGAAGGCCATGCCAGCCCAGGGCAGGTGGAGGTCCAGGGCTCCCCACAGCAACCCCACGCTCCCTGGGCAGCTCTTACCACAGCCCGGCTCCAGCTTCCAGCCGGGTCAGGGAGCAGGGTCCCAGGGGGAAGAGGGGGAGCAGGGCCACAGTTCCAGCGCCAGTGCTCCTGGCTTGACCATCATCCTTCTAGGTTCATCTTGGGTTTTGTTTTCCTTTCCCTGAATCTGTGCAGTGAAATGGCTAGCCACTACCTCCATTTTCACAGTCAGTGTTGCTGCCTCCTCAAACCCCATAGACTTTTGAGAGACATAGGTAATGGTCTGACTGTCCCCTGCACACAAGATACTATGGGAAAGGAAAATCTTCTCCCTCAGTTGCTAGCCAACCTAAGGAATAGGAAACATTCGTAAGCTTGCTGCACAGTTTCTGGGTTGTAGTTGTAGAGCCATTGTGTGTGTGTGTGTGTGTGTGTGCGTGTGCATGTGTGCATGCACATGCACTTAAAAGACAGCTGGTGGGAGCAGAGATGGCATGCTGGGAATAGGTTGGGGGCCACGGGAAATGCCTAGGAAGGCCAGAAGGGACCAGTGACCAGATCACTAAGTCTGATCTCCTTGAGAATAGAAATCAGAAATGTTCTCCAAAAACATTTGGAAGAGGGAAGTTAGGTGGTTGGATTTGGCTTTGCTGTTCACCCCAGCTCCAGGAAATAGCAGCATTCTAGGTCGTGATATTATTGCTTGAGCTTTGACCTCATACAGATCATGCAGAAGAAAGAAAGGGCCCGACCAGAACTGAAATCAAGGACAAATAACAAAAGCCTCAATATTAGCTTTTTGGAAGAAAGGATCCAGTGGGTGTTAAACATGGGATCACATGGTAAATCTCTGACTGAGAGTTCACAAACAAGCTTCCAGCATTACAACTTTAATTGAGTTTTGACAGTAACATGAACCTAAGCTGAGAAAAAAACAAAAGCACAAATCACATTAACCACAAGTTGATAACCCAAGAATCCATAAATATTCTGAGCACTATTTTACAGAATAATCCCAAATGGAAAGTCTTACCCATCTTGACTCCTATGCTGTTTATTTTAATAAATCCTGGCTAAGTAGTTAAATGTAATAAAGCCCTCCCCTCAAGGTGCAGCTTTCACTGTGATTCAATAAAAACAAGCCTACACACGCACAATTTCTCCTTTCATAGCGCCCATGAACAGGTTTGTTTAATAATAAAACAAAGAGACCAGAGGGTTCAGAAATATGGGCAGGAAGTAACAAAATGAGATTCAACCTGGAAAAATGCAAGCTAATGTGTCTGGGGAAAAATAAACTGAAACACAGATATTCAGTAGGAGGGGGACACTTACAAAGTAGTAATGCTGAAAAAGACCAACAGTGAAGAGAGATAGTAAACTGCAAACTGGCCATGAACTTGCAATGGAATAGTGGTGACCAAAATAAGCCAGTGCATTTATCAGAACCACACACAAAAAGCCATCGTTTCTCCAACTAGAGAGGTGGATAGCACTTTTGAAATCAAACTTAGACTTCTGCATTCATTTCTGGGCACCTCATCAACAACAGGAAGATGTTGAAATATTAAAGGGAATACAGAGAAGAGCAACAATTCCATAAATAAAGGGTGGTGGAATAAGATTAAAAAGCAAGCACCGGATCCTATCCCTATTGAAATCAATGGCAATGTTCCCATAGACTTAAATGAGGCAGGAGTGGAACATAAATAAGTGCAGATTAGCTAAATGACAAATAATGGTCAATATGATTAAGTACAGGAAGCAACCACCAAGAAGGGAGCAGCATTATTTAGAGGAGGGTTTGACTCTGTTAAGTGGTTTGATGGCCTAGGGGCATTGCTATTACTTCCAATGCCAGTGGTCCAAGGGTCTCATCCCTCTGGATCTCTGGCTGGGAGGAGAGCAGTGCGTAACTAACTACTGGAACAACTTATCATGGGTCCTAGTGGAGTCTCTCACTGGCAATTTTTAAATTAAAATTGGATTTGTAAAGATATGCTCTAGTTCAAAAGGAATTGGAGAAGTTATATGGCCTGTGTTAGACTAGATGATCCCTTCTGGCCCTGGAATCTACAAATCTATGAAAATCCATCAGTGATTCTTGGAGATCTTCCTGATCATCCACAGGAAGAAATATGCAATGGCTAACTGGGAGAGGGGTTAGTCTATGAGAGGATTTCTCCTTTGCGCAGATGTCTGCAGAATGAACATTTGGGGAACTGCTTGGTCCAAGAGGGTATAAATATGAGTAATAGAATGGCAAAAAGCCAAAATAAATGTATCAGAAAAAATATTCTAACACTGAGGTTTAAGGCTATTGAATAGTCTCCCAGAGGAACTCATGGAAACTACCACCACCTGTTGAGTCATTTTAAAGAAAAGAGCAGAATATGGTATAGAGACCAATCTTTCATCAGCAGGAGGATAGACTAGGTAATGTGTCTCGCCGATGAATGCATGATTGTGAATGGCACTGAACCTTTTCTGTTGGAATTTTTATTATTACTGTTAAAGTTATCTTTTTTATCAAGAACTACATGAAGGGGGAAAAGAAAATCCTTTGGATTAGATTGTAAATTTCCAATCTGCTCCAAGTAAAGCCGGTGCACAGCTGCACAATCCCCCAGAACAGAGAATGGGTTCTAGCTTAGTTTCAGTTTTCCCTGCTCTTTCTCTTTCTCTTGCTCTGAGGAGGGAGTGAGTAAATTAATTCAGCCCTTCTCATGATGCAGCCAATTTCTTCTTCTATGAGTTACCAGGCAAACGCTCCTCCTAATCCTCACAGAAGGTAGCACCAGGGCAAGGAGTAAGCTTTTGCACTTCCACCTTGAACTGAAGTCACAATTTGAGTAGGACCGAGCAAGGGAGTAACAATGGCCTTTCTCCCTGCATGGCAGAGTAAGGGCTCTGACAATTGAGCCTTTTGAAAGTTTAGAGTGTGAGAAATTCCAAATAAAATCAATATCAAGAATGAGCAAATTTGGGGCTGAAAAACTTTGAGAGTATGCACCGTTCTTGAAAAGGTTAAACTGGAAATATAGACTTCCATAAACTACTAGAAGTTGTCTCATGCCCTCAGGGTAATTCAGGCATTTGAGTTTAATGCAATGATGTAATAGTCCTAACTTGCAGTTTCATTGCTGGAGAAGGTGGTTGTGTGGAAAGGCAAGAGATGCCTTTTTTTCCCCACTTTTTTTTCCAGTAAAGTTCTGATTAAATTCAGATAATTACTTAGATAATTTCTCCCCTCGGTTCCTCCCAGCAGCAACAAATGAAGGACAGGACACATCATTACAGGGAAATTGTAAGTAAACAGGGAATTGAAACTTAAAGACTGCTGTGTAGGCTTTGCAATTTCATTTCCCCCTTTCTACTTTCCAGCGATAACAAGCCGAGGTAGGACTGATTGCCACAAACAAGTAACATCACAACTACCACAATCCTCTGCTGGTTTTCAGGCTTAGCTCCCCTTCAGTGGGGTTTGGATACTGCTGTGGATCTGCCAAGCATCTGGGCTTTGATTCCTTCTTGTTGGGATTTATGGGCTCTGCGGAGCTTCAATGGCTCAATGGGTTTATGGCTCAAGCTTAGCTCCTGAGCTGGTTTCTATTGGGATCTTTGGACTTGGATCCCGCACTTAGTCAGTTCTGTTGGGCTCTGAGGGTTTGGCTCCTCTTGGTAGGGATCAAAAGTACCTCAGGCTCTGTTCCTTCTTTCTGGTTTGTTTGTTTGTTTCACAGGTCAAATTGAGGGAATAAATTATGGTAACCAGCAGCCATCCACTCATAGGACCAAAATGAAAGGTCATTCAGAATAGATTGTGAATGATGTCCTCATTATCTTACATGTTTTGAATGAGCAATAACATAACTAATAGATACATTTAAGTGATCATCATTGGGCATCTGACATTGCTTGATTGACACAAACAGAGCAATTCACACCTATGAGAGCTATTTTTAGGGTTCTCTGAAAACACATGCAGAAATCACTGTGTCACTTAGTTGCACTTGATTCACATTTTGAAGAGTCTTCACAACTACAGCTAGTTGATCATTTTTGAATTTTCAAAATTTCAACAGCTTTGGAGGTTTTTAGAGATTTTTTAGAAATTCACAAACATTTTGTGCTGTTTTCAAACAGTTTAGAGTGCTCAAAATTTTAAGTATCCACAATTTTTTTTTGCAGACAAAAAAACAGAGAAATTTATTTTCTGCATTTTTCAACCAGCACTCTTCACTTTTTAAAATGGAAGTTAAAATTCTGGAGAACATGATGGCACTCTCAAAGAAGAAAAAACTGCAATGGCTAATGGAGTCACTGGGAACAAGACCAGATCAAGCCCTACAACTGCAAGGCCAAGATCAGCAACTGGATGAAGAGCAACGGACTGAAACTAACTCCTAGAAAGACCCAAGTGATACCAGCAGAGAGAGAGAGAGAGAGAGAGAGAGATGCACTTATGGAAGAGATGAATTCTTCAAACCACATCCTTCCTCATTAGCATCTGTCTCAGATTGTTAAGACTGAATGCAAACTTAGTATTCAGCTGGGCACTTCACTGTTTTTGATATCATAAGAACGTAAGAATGACCATACTGGGTCAGACCAAAGGTCCATCTAGCCCAGTATCCTGTCTTCCAACAGTGGCCAATGCCAGGTACCCCAGAGGGAATGGACAGCCAGGTAATCATCAAGTGATCCATTCCCTGATGCCCATTCCCAGCTTCTGGCAAACAGAGGCTAGGGACACCATCCCTGCCCATCCTGGGTATTCAAATTGTAATGGGTGCCCAACTGCCATTTTACATCTATGCTTGGAAGTAGACTGTGCCCCACCTTCCTGTTGGATTTGGACAATAATTTCTGAGGGCGTGATTCTATTGCTCACACTGAGTAGTGCTGTATTTTGCAAGTGGTCCCATTTAATATTCTCTCCTCGGGTCATGGTTTAGCTCCCTGTACTATACCAGTTACGTTAACAGAGTGTCTCGGGGCTATCAGTCCAGCATCTTTCACTGGCACTAAATTCACACAAATATTTGCTTAAAAAATTGAAAAGACAAAAAACACAAGAGTAGAGCCTGGTTATTCAGTGACTGCTCTGAAGGCAAGCTAAGGAAAGGATGTGAACAAATCAGATGGAGGGAGAGTCAGATTAAGTTACTAGAGATTATGATCCTGAAGGCTCAAGAAGTGAAGTCAGGGAAAGCAGAGGCACTAGTTAGTTGGAAATTCCTTTGAATTCCTTTAATCCCTTAGGTCAATTTAAAGGGAAATCATCTGACCATTCTGCATCTGCAAATGATTGAAGACAAATAAGGAGCATTGTGTGATTTCCAGTTCAAGAAGTATATAGTACACACAGCTATTATGAAAGCAAACAGAGCAAATCTCAATTGACCTGGGCTGACTAGTAAACCCTGAGATGCCTCTAACATATGGGAAACTGATGCAGGAGCAGACACACAGGAATTTAAAAAATACCCTCCAAGTCTCTATAAGTGAAAAAACGGAAATAATTTATTGCAAAGAATGTTTTTGATTGAAGCCTTGTAGCCCCCAAATTACCCTCAATATTTAGTCTGCTATAATGTAGAGAGAAAAAATAGTCTGAAATTGCACGCTGCTGGGCCTCTCACATTTAGCCTTCTGCTACAGGTCTGTAAGTGAAAATAGTCTTCTAGGGATTATTTATGTAATGACACCATACAATAGGAGTCTGACTATGTAGAGGAAATTTAGGGGGCATTCTAACAAGTGTTATTAGCGTATAGCACATTTTGGCTTGTGATGGGCTGTGATTAAGGGTTAGAGTGTGGCAGTGGCTGTAAAGCCACAACCCTGCTGTAGGGATAGGTGGGTACAGAGGAGCACCACCCTAGCAGGAGCTACTAGCAGCATTGGGTGAAATCCTGCACTCATTGAAGTCAATTGCAAAATTCCCACTCATGTTAATGGTGTCAGGATTTCACCCATTGTGCAGGTCTCAGCACCAGTGCCTCTAGAATTGCCTCCACAGTGACCCCTACAACATCCTTGAAAGGACTGCAGCAGATGCACCTTTGCCAGTGTTAGCCATCTGTACTGGTCCTGCCTTTCTATCTAAAGGGAGGTTAGCACTCCTGTCAGTCCTAGCCTCAAGCAGTCCTCCTGTGCTCATGAAGCCATTGACTGTGATTAGCCTCTATACAGAGATGCAAGGGGTCAGAGGAAAGATTTTTCTTGCCTAGTCACAATCTAGCCTAGAGCAACAATTGGAAAAAAAAATCTTGTTTACAAAACAGCAAACACCATAATAATAAGAAAGGCATAGGAAATGGAACAAACACACACACACGCACGCATGCCGAAATTCACCAAGTGAGTTTATCTGCATAAAAACTGAACACAATTAAATGGCTGCTCCCACCCACCAATATTTCTATCTTTTCAATTTGAAAAAAAAATAGTTTGGGAATTTTCTTCACCGTGCTTAATTACAAAAGGTTCTTCATTCCACATTTTTACATGTGCACTCCATGGTCCCACAGCACATTATACACCACCGTCATTCAAATGCATGAGCTCTGCAACGTGCCTGAGGCTGGGCAGACCTTGACTATGTGGCGGAATGAAAGACATTTGAAATAACATTTATATTCTAGTTAATTAGTAATTAAGTTACTAGCTTGTTTTTTTTTTTAAATCTTTTCAAGTTAAATAGTTCTTGAAAAACTAGCAGTTTGGGAAGGATAAGAATTTATAAACACAGCTATTCTGCAATGTAATTCTGGGTTTTTTCCTTAAGTATATAAATTCATAATTACTAATGCTTCTAAGATGAGTGCTGAATTCTTAAGACCTTCAGTGGCTCCTGGCATAAGTTTGTGAGTTTTTTTCTAGCAAGCTGAATGACTGTGACAAATGAGTGGAGAAAGAGCAACAGAAATAATATAAAAAGGGATTTTTAATGTTAATTATGAATGTTGTATTCAAATGTCTCCTGAATTATTTTGAAGTGGGATCTAAGATGCTGCACTAGATCTTGGCAACACTTGAAGCTATCCCCTCACTTGTTCATGCTGCTTTGTTTCCTACAAATCTGCTGACAATATCTTTCCAAACTCCTCCAAAGGAAACAAAACAGCAAGTCTGAAAAGTTAAGCCTCTTTTAAGCTAGGCTTCCAAATGTCTGGCAGGATGGAGTGTGGGGAGATGCTCCACTGAAATCTTGTTCTGACACATGAAATCTTGTTTAAAGGAAAAAAGTCACATAGCCTTTAATCTGAAAAAAAGTGCCATTCACAGTCAGCCAATTTGAAATACCTCCTGCTGTTTCTAAGGACAAAAATGGGCCAACTATTAGAAGACAGAATTGAGGAAACAAAGGCTTCGTTGGAAATAATTTTTTTCCTTTAACAAACAAAATCCACCTGTTTGCAAAGCACCTGAATAAAGAATTTTTTTTTAAAAAGAAGCTAATTAGTATAACAATAGTCACATCTCTTAGTACAGATAAGCACTTGTAGGACTTTACTTTCAGGAAGTGCTTAGAAATGAGAGAGGACAGTGTATGTGGAGGAAGGAATGATGTCTGAATGTTGGAGTGCCTTAGCGCTCTCTCGCTAATGTTTGAACACTGAAAATGGTGTCAGAAGCAAGTCGGCTCTTGCAGCTACGTGAAATCAAAACCTAAGAATATTGCAATCAATCAATAAAACACAACAAAACAAAACACCAGAGAGACAACAAAGAGAGCTCTGTGTAGCTCAAAAACGTTGACCTTCTACCAACAGCAGTTGGTCCAATAAAAGATATTTCCTCTTATTATACTATTGTCTTATTATTATCTCTCTCAAGAATCATGGAGGCATATAAGATTCCTGTCCATGAACATGTGGACATGAAAGGGGATGCGTTTAGCAATTGGGTATTCTTTAGATCACAGTGGGAAAACTACATAATGGCAATAGGGCTGGATAAAAAGGAAAATAAAATAAGAGAATCCCTACTATTAACTCCAGTGGGCATACATGCTCCAACAGCATCTGGATATATCAGCAGCTAAGGTGGCAACTCACACGTTCCTGGAATACCGGACATTCCAGGCCTTCTGGGAGTGGCATGGGCCTCCCTCATATGCACTGTGTGTGTGAGGTCATGCCACCTCAGGGATGCTATGTTTAAGATCCAGAGGGGGAAGAGTGGCATCTCCCATCCAATACCGGACAAAACAACATCTATTTTTTCCCCAGTACTGGATGGCCAACCCCTCAAAAAGAGGACTGTCCAGTTTAATATGGGTTGAGTAGCCTCCCAATGACAGCAGCAGATTTTGAGGACTCCAGTAAAATCTTAGAAATGCTCCAAAAGCATTTTCAGCTCACAAAAAATGACATATACAAAAAGGCATCTGTTCAACAAGTGTAATCAGGAATCTGGAGAAACAATGGATTGGTATACTGTGGAACTGTGTAAAATGGCTGACTCAAACAACTCTCAGATTTTAAAAGATGAACCGGTTCATGACAGATTAGTAATATGAATGAAAGATTCATAGATTATAGATCAGAAAGGACCATTGTGATCATCTAGTATGACCTCCTGCATAACACAGGCCACAGGACTTCCCTGAATTAATTCCTGTTTAAATTAGGGCATATCTTTTTAAAAAAACACCCAAACTTGATTAAAAAATTATGAGTGATGAAGAATCCACTACAATCCTTGGTAAATTGTTCCAGTGGTTAACTACCATCACTGTTAAAAGTTTGCACCTTATTTCTAGTCTCAGTTTGTCTAGCTTCTACTTCCAGTCATTGGAAAGCTTGCCTGCTAGACTGAAGAATCCTCTATCATCAAATTTCTGCTCCTCATCTAGGTACTTATATGATCAAGTTACCCCTTAACCTTCTCTTTGTTAAGCTAAATAGACTAAGCTCCTTGAGTTTAACACTACAAGACATGTTTTCTGATACTTTTTCATCATTTTGGGGACTCTTCTCTGAACCTTCTCTGATAGCTCACCTTCCTTATTGATTTATGCACACCACAGCTGGCCACAGTATTCCACTAGCAGTCACACCAGTATAACCTCTTTATTACTATTCCCCTGTTTATACATCCAAGGATCACATTAGCTCTTTTGGCCGCACCATTGCATCATGTTCAGCTGATTATCCAACACAACCCCCAATTTTTTTCAATCACTACTTCCCATGATAGAGTCCCCTATCATGTAATTACGGCCTGCATTCTTTGTTCTTAGATGTATTTAGCTATACTGAAATACACATTGTTTCTTGTAACCAGCTTTATCAAGTGACCCAGATCACTCTGTCCTGTTCATTATTTGCCATTACCCCAATCTGTGTCCTCTGAAAATTTTGAGTAATAGTTTCGTGTTTTTTCCCCAAAGTCATTGATAAAACTGTTAAATAGCATAGGGCCGAGAACCAATTACTGCAGAACCCCACTGGAAACAAATCTGCTTGACAATGATTCATGTATTTTATATTACCCTCCTTAAATTCTTTATTAATTGAATTCTTAAACAGCCATCCCATTATTTTTACCCAGGATTGGTTTTAGGTTGAAAGGTTTATAGTTATCAGGGGCACCCTGTTTATTCTTTTTAAACATTGGAAAAACATTAGCTTTCTTCCAGTCCTCTGGAACTTCCCCAGTGTTCCAAAACATCTTGCAAGACAACCTTAACAAGAACATAAGAACGGCCATACTGGGTCAGACCAAAGGTTCATCTAGATCTGTATCCTGTCTTCCGAAAGCGGCCAATGCTGGGTGCCCCAGAGGGAATGAACAGAACAGGTAATCAGCAAGTGATCCATCCCCTGTCGCACATTCCCGGCTTCTGGTAAACAGAGGCTAAAGACACCATCCAAAGGGCTCCTCAGTCTGTTCTTTTGACACTCTTGCGTGCAAGTTACCTGGACCTGCTGAATTAAAAATGTCTAAACTTTACTAGTTGCTCTTCAACAGCCTGTTATCGTTGAAATGGAAAGTATTTCATCATCATATGATATGAATACATCATCCGTTTTTTTCCCAAATACAGAACAAAAGTATTTATTGAACAAATCTGCTTTTTCTGTATTATTGACAATTCTACTATTTTCATCTAGTAATGGACCTATACTATTGTTAGGTTTCCTTTTGTTCCTAATATACTTAGAAAAATGTCCTCCTTACTGTCATTAACTCTGCTGACTATAGATTTTTTCCTTGTGTCCTTTTACTTTCCTTATCAATTTTCTATAATTCCTAGCTCTAACTGATATCCATTGCTTCTTCTTTTTCATATTGTTATGACACAAATATTGTTAATCATGTAGCCTTCCTTCTCAGTTGTGGCCTTTTGAGTAAGTGTGTGTGTGTGTGTGTTTATGTTTGTATGTGTGTGTACACACACACACACACACACGCGTGCGCACACACACTTACTCAAAAGGCCACAACTGAGAAGGAAGGCCACAAGATTAAACCCAACCTGGCTTTAAACGGAAAGTGGAAGTGAAAGGGAGTGTGTGTATGCGCATGCATACACACACTTGTCTTTTACTCTAAAACCAGGCTGGTTTTAACTGTGTAGCCTTCTCTCTCAGTTGTGGCCTTCTGAGTATCTAGTAAAATGTTCTTAAGCAGTTCCCAATTATCATTCACATTTTTCTATTTAAATTCTCTCTCCCAACTGATTTACCTGTTAGGTGCCATTCCCTCTCTGGCACCTGGCATTGGCCACTGTCGGTAGACAGGATACTGGGCTGGATGGACCTTTGGTCTGACCCAATATGGTCATTCTTATGTTCATATTTGGTTCATAATTGTTTTCAGCTCTGTGAAATTGGCCTTTCTAAAGCACCAGGCATATATATATATTACTGGTTTGGACCTCATTCTGTCTGCACATAACAAACGTAGTTAAGTCATGATCACTTGCACCTAAACAACTACTGATTTTTACTACTGTGATCAATTGCTCTTTATCCATCAAGATGAGGTCTAAAATAAACTTCCCATGAAAATGCAATTGAACAAGAATTGAGCTCCTCAGTCTAATAGAAAGCATCAACCCAGCCAGTTATGTGCCAGTTTCAAGGCAGGTGCTAGTTCCAACATCAAATCACCTGCAAGACATATACACAACTTTGTAGAGTTGTGGGAAAGAACAACCCTCCCAAGCCCAGGGGAAAATACCTTCATTATCAAGCAAGTTGAGTTAGTAAGATTAAAAAAACAAATTGGTGTTAATATATATGTGATAACATAGCATTAGTGTTATAGAATGGTAAATATGTAAGCAGGATATGATATTCAAGTTTAATTTTTCTGTCTTAAATAAATGTGACAAAAGGGATGTTGCAAAAGATGGCTTCCCAAAAGGGGGCGTTACTTATGTATAGGTAATAGCTAGGAAGTGTAATTCAAAGAACTTTACTTTCAGGAAATGGTGAGAAAAGACAGAATATCTGGAAGAAAATATAAAGTATGAATGTTGCACTGTCTTGGCTCTTCATATGATTGAATACTGAACAACATCTACAAACAGATCTTGTCTGATGGGTCAAACTCGGCTAGGGATGGAGGGGTGGATTATTACTGTCCATTAAATTAGATTAAAGTGCTCTCCCTCACTGAGTTCTGACCATGCATAGTTGATCTCTTCTCCAAAGTCAGATAAGAAATCCTGCTCAACAGTTACTTCTGATGTCTGGATTATCCTGGTTCACTAAGCAGAATGGTTCTGCTGCCTGTGATTTAGCAGATTTGGTTACAGAAGAGTATGAGGTTTGCTGTGCTTCCCTTAGTGAAGAGTTATATAATCCCTTATGCCCTTATCATATGGATTAGCAGCAGGATTTGTATTAACGGTGTTCTAGTCATCTACCTATGTGCTCCATTAGACATAGTTTGTCAGTGAACCAGGGAGATGTTCACCATTTGTATGGAGTAAAAGGGTGATTTGATGCCCAGATATAAACAGTTGTGGTCATTAGGTCACTAGACAATCAATTTGCTATCACCAAGAACCAACATTAGGCAAGTAAAAACACCAACTATTACAATAATTTGCCTTCTCTTTCTTTTCTTTAGTTACAGAATTTCCAACAGAAGTCCCAGTAAGAATGCGGGGGCTGCCATTTTCCTTTCATTATAATCCCTTGGGAGAAAGCATTGCGATGAGTTTTTTACTTAACTGTAAATTCAGCAAAGACATTTATCATGCGAGATTTTGCAGAAAAGAATATGCCATCAGATATGTCACTTGGGAAATGGAAGCAGCAGGGAGGCACTATTGATTATTTATTTTAGGCAGCAGCTTCTCAGACATCTATCCTAAATTAAATACAGAATATTATACTGTATAATACAGCCAAAGTCACATTTGGGTTGGTTCATAGACTGCATATCACTTTGAGGTGATATACTAGCCATTTTAAAATTCCCTGCAAAAATACAAGTATAGCAAAGTCTAGTATAGCTAAGCTCCTACTATCTAAACTTCCTTGGAATTGCTAGTATGTCTCCAACTGTCTTATTGACTCCTGGTTATCAAAATATATTTGTATTTTTAAAGTTTCACCAATTTTAGGAAAATATACTATCACAAAACTGATAAAAAAAGTTTGCTATTCATTGTTTTAAAAAAATTCTGTCATCCTTGGAAAATTGATGCTGCATCTGTCTAAGAGGAGACATTACATTGACCAACTGTAGTTTTTAGAGATCCCATGGCTTCCCCACTCCAAAGAATGTGGGTTTTATTGCTAGTGATTTGACCAAAGTTAATTTGATATTTCTGCCTCACTAAGAGCCATATCCTGCAATTCTCACTCACTTGACACCAAGTAGTTCCACTTACTTAACCATTTATGAATAAGGACTGCTTTCAGGAGTTAAGGTTGCAGGAGTGAGGCTGAACCCCCCCCCCCTCTAGTTTTAACTGGAGGAGTTATTCTTCATTTCCTCTGATGTCATAACATTTCTGCCATATTTCACTTCAGAAGCAGCTGCATTTCGGTGGTGACTGAGTTATCCATTTATGCCCACACAGAATTTCTCAAATGTTTCAGCACCCTTTTGCATGAAAACTGATGTGTAAATACAGCATAAGAAATTATTGTAGTTGTAACCCTTCTGCCCGTCAGAGTTGGCAGCAACAAGGGCCGGGTTCAGTATCTAGGGGTTCCATTCCAATACACTATGCAAAACTGGCTCGAGCCCCCACCCAGTGACCTGGGACAAATATACCACCCCCGCTGGGCGCCTCTAAGAGGCAATACTTCCCCTCTAGTAAGCACAGAGTCTGAATGTAGCAAAAGCCTTTTAATAACAGAGAGAAACAATGTGGCATTATGTTGGGGACACCCCTCCAACAGGATTCATAACACAACCCATGAGCAAAAACCCATCCCAAGCAAATTGGGCCGTGTCCTTTCCCTTTGGTTCTTGAGTCTAGCAACCCAAAAGTCATTCAAAGTCCCAAAAGTCCAGCGACCCAAAAGTCTCTGCCCCTGGTCAGGGCAGCCCCAGAGTTTGAAAGTTTATCTGCAGAGTTTTACCTCCCAACCTGGGTGGAGATGAGGAGTTAAGGGGAACCTTACATGGTCCAAAGCCAATTGCCCCACCTCTCCATGGGGCTCCGTTGCACTCTACCAGCCGTCTCACGAATCGCTCTGCTCTGCCAGCTGTCCCATGAGCCGCTCCAGTTGTCCCACGAACTGCTCCACAATATATCTTCAGCCCCCCCCCCCCCCCCCCACTAATTAACACAACACTCAATGATTTCAGCTTGTAGTAGGCCTCAGCACTGGTGCTCCATTGGCCCAAAGCAAATTCAGCTCAGCAGCCTGTAACTAGACTCCTAATGGAATCAAAATTAGCTTTGATATTCCACAGTGGAGAGAAGATGAGGTGCAATTGACATGTAGGGCCCTCATCAGGTATTAATACCTGTCCCCAGCCTCTCTCAATTCCCTGAGTTTTGGAACCCATGTCCCTTGCGTAGCAAGTGCTACTTAGTTGATGGCAAGTCCGTCCATCATAACAAAAGGCCAAGTACAGTTCCATTGTCCTTGATTCACATAATCAGGATAATAACAATTTATTCTTCCTGCCCCAATAACAGAGAAACTGGGGATCCCACAGCAGCCAAAGTGACCATTTGGGCAGCTATGGGCTCATGCTAGGCGGGGTGGGTGTGCCTATGCAAATGAGATCAGCCCCTGAAGTTCTTTTCCACAACTTGCCACCACATGTCAGGGTGGAGCTCATCCGGACTCTGCTTACATCATTAATATACTTAGAGAAATTCCACCAGAAAATTGCTTCTTTTGGGGGGAAAAGAGGGGTGGTTTAAAAAATATTTACTAAAATCAAAAAGTTTTCTTCTCAGCTGAACTGACAATAATTGAAAAAGAACTTTTAAAATGACTTCAGTTAGGTGATTTTTGGTTGCAACTTTATTAAACTATGACATCATTACCTCCCCTCTCCTAATCCTGAGGGTGTTCAGGAAACTGAAAAACGTGGATCCAAGTAAAATACTGCCAGTCTTTGATAAACAGCAATGGGATGGATATGGTAGTGAAAATACAAATAGGGAAATAAATTGAATACAAGTTCTAGATGATTAATGTGAGAAGAGAAACTACATTCCATAAACTGAGAAAAGTGAGGTAGGGGAACAGAGGTGGTGTATGTAAGATAACAATGGTTAAAATGAAGAAGTTACACCGTGACTTCTGATTAGTGGAGTAGAACCTTATTAGAGGTCAGTCAGGTGGCAAAGTGTTAAGAAACTGTCAATCAAAGAAGCTTAAAGGTGTTGAACTACAGTATATTCATTCTAGATGTGGACTGATATGAGAACACCTGGTAATTTATACTCTTGGCTGAGTCACATCAAAACTCGTTAATGATGTATCTATTCCCTGTTTTCCTTAGCAAAACATTAAAAACTAGAGATGAAAGCATGCCATTCTGAAACATATTTGGCTCACAGAAAACAAGATGCCTCACATGACTACAGAAGAACCCTTTTATATAAAAATTAATTAAACTGGATTTATTAAAAAAAAAACACAACATGGAAAGGCTCTGGCCCCAAGTGGAAAGATTTAGCTTGTAGTTACCATGAATAAATACTCGGGTCATTTATAACATGCTAAGATTTATCTGAAAAGCTTATAATTGAAAACAAGCATGTTGCAATGTCCGCTAGTAAAATAACTAAACTGATGATAAACCAGCTATTCACTTAGACACATAAGTACTGAGATTCTGATTTCTTCTGCTGTAAAGATGCATTAAATTCACATATTTTATATACAGTTTGCAAAGATAAATGGTCTGTTTAAGTCAGTACGTTACAGGATGTTGTTGAGAGTAGATTTTTACATTGTAGCCACATAAGATCATGGGGCAATGGGCTTTTTTTGCTGCTATTACAGAGATGGGTCTCCTGATCAGCAACTGAGCTTTCGTTTACTAGTATAAAAAGTAGCAGTAGTTAATCTCATACTGCTGTTTACTCTGTGGAAGATCAGTGAAACAACAGTGAAAATGGTGCCAGATTCTAATACATTCAGTGTAAATTTGGAATAAGCCAGATTTTCATGAATGTAACTGAGAGCCCACTTCAGCACTTTAAAATCTAACACTTTAAGATTTGAATTAATTTGAGTAAAATAAATACTTGCATTTAAATCAATACTGTGAAATGACATTTTCTTCTTCAGAAATTACTAGAAAATGACTATATGTCATAGAACATTAGAAGGCATTCGAGGATTGAGCATGTACTTCCAAGGAGTCTTGGTATTTCAATGATTATACCACTAAGCCTTGCCTCTCTATTTAACCTCTCAATTTTGAGTTACTCTGCAGCATCCAGTACATCAGGAAAGTGAACCCAACCAAAGTCAGCCCAAAGCAGTAAGAAGAAATTTAAAATGTTTTCCTTTTAAAAACAAACAAAGGTTTGCTGCTTTCCAGCACAAGGACCCTGCCTGCAGGCACCCCATTTGCTTTTGTCATGAAGCTGGTTTAATATTTTCTGCAGCCAAGCTGATGAGCCCATTCTAATGGAAATGAACTAATTGCTGGCAATTTTTTCTCGCTCCCGATTGATTTATATAGTTCATCGTGGATTTTAAAAATTGCTTTATGAATTCCTTATTAAAAAATATCAAGAAGTATTCTGGCATATTTAGAATGTAGTTTCCTGTCATAAAAGTTGTTCTTTTTGAGTTACAGTATATGCCCTAAAACAATTAAATCAAATAAACTGATTATAAAAAGATTGCAACACAAAGATTATCCATTGAGAATTTTTCTATGAAGAATTTTACACGGTGTTCAGTGTTTCTATTCTACACTATGATTTTTCAAGGAAAGAGTTCCATGTCATGTTCCATTTGATCTGAATGGAATTTAGCACACAAGACACCAGCCTACTTGTGCTTAATAAAATGGCTTACATCAGGACATGCATCCCATTCCCTACACAGAGAGGCAGAGTGGATTCCAAAACTCCATCGACACTGAATTCAAAGGTGCTAATGGGCTATATCCCTAAAAGACTGCTACCACACAATGGAGAGCAGACTCAATATGTTCTGACTCAAAGTTGCTTTCATGTATTTCACCTGAGGGGAGAGTGTGTTTTGTTCTCTGTGGAAGTAGCAGACGGTTTGGATCCAGAAGCCGGCAGATTGGAGTAGGGTCCAAGATTATCATCAACTTTTTTCCTTATTAGCTCCATCTTCTTCTGGGCTTCTTCAGACCACTGTGGCATGGGGCTGGCACCACAGATTTTCTGATCAGCACTTCTTGTGTGGTTATAGCCATTAATCTTTCAGCTACTACTTATAACTAGAAATGAGCAAATACTTACTGCATTTTTATTGCAGTATTTTCCCAAATATCTAAAATTTGATACAACTGTATTCAGGCCTCTGTTGTATTGGCTTTCTGGAAATATTCTAGTGAATGAATTTACTGGCAGGAATATTCTTTGAGGGTAAAATTCAGCCTAAGAGAAGACTCTGATCTCCAGTCAAGGTCTCTAAGGTCTCTGGTCCCCAATCAAGACACCCATGAAGTTCAGGGATGATAGATTCTTCTTTGTATGATGGGAAAAAAACAGAGCCCCAAATCCAAACATTCCCAACATTTGGAGAGGGGAGGGAAAGGCACGTGTCCAAATATGTATGTGAACGTGGATCTAAGTTTGCAGCATGGGCCCAACTCCATTGGGAATTCACACAAAACAAACCTACAAAAAAAGTCTGCACAAGCCCCTGAGAACTAACACTGTTGAATTTTGCACAGTTAAACGAATTAAATTACATCCGTATAAATTTTGGCCAGTGCTTTTATCTTACTTGTATGCAGTTGCACTTTGTGAGAGATATTCAAAACTACATAATGGATTCATATTGCCTCATGTTTTTCTTAATTTAATCTTCATGATTTTCTCAGCACCTCTGCCTGTAACCAAGTCTTCAACAATATGACTCATCAACCAGGCATATCCTGCCAGGCTAAAGAATGTTTGGTGCTTGGTCCTCCTATACTGAAGACTGGGTATTGACAGGTGGAGAGACATGGCTGGCAGGACATTTAATCCTTTTGAGATGCTGGGATTTCCACTCTGACAGCCTTTATCCAGCAATGATGGAAAGTAGATGGGGGAAAGGATAAGGGGGGAGGGACGGTATGCAAACTAACAGTACTATATCATGGAGGTCTATAAAATGCCCTCCTAAGAAACCATAAGAAAAGTTCAGAGTCTGACACGAGTTTAGGAAAGATAGAAGAATTTGATTACAGGTGCTCAAATGACACTCATTTTACTCTTATTGTGAGATATGTCTCTTGGGATTGAACACTAACCTTCTCAAGGAGCAGATGAATGGCTCTTTTAAAAGCATTGTAGCTTGTTCATGGCTCTGTAGCATCTGACCATTTGAACCCAGTGGAATTGTAAATAGGAAACAGGAGAGGGGAAACATCTTCCTCTTACCATGTATAGATGACTATATTTGTCTTTGGTGATTTGTAATCCAAAATGGTGTGGAATTGTGGCAATAATTTTTTCCCTTCCAAGGTATGGGATTTCAAACAAGTGCAATATGAAGCTCTTCTAATTTCTGAGATTAAAGAGAAGAAACGTGAATCTAAATTTATTTGTTTAAATTTTGGTTATTTTGAAAAAATGAACAAAAGCAAGTGATTTTCCAGCATATTAGTTTCTGGTTATGACTTTTTCAGCAATACTAACATATCTATAAATGACCAAATATTATTTATCTACAGTAACTCATAAAAATGGCATAATCTAGATTTTCTCTAATGAATTCATATAATCCAACAGAATCTTGACATTTCTAAGGGGAAAAGAAAAAGGAAACAAGTGTACAAGTACCACAATCTCAATTGGCATTTTATAGTAATGTATTGATATATAATTTATACAGCATACTGCTCTCTCCTTTTCTTAAACTTAATTTAAAGGAAAGAAAAATAATACCTCTTTAATAGGTATGCCATCACTTATGTATGTGGCTTTATTCCACTCAGATACCACAGAATAATACTCTGGATCATAGTCTAGCTTTGGACTCACATATTCAGCTCCCATAGAAATTAATAAAAACAAAACATGAACACCTGAAGCTCAAACTAGATTTTAAGGGCCAGATCGAAAGCCCACTGAAGTCAATGGGAGTCTTGGCTTCAATGGGCTTTGGATCAAGCCCTGAGAACTTACTTTGTAAATGTTTTTCCAAGTGGTACTCAAATTCAGAGTGAAAGATAAGCATTTCCAAATTATTTTTTTTTCTAATAATACTGACCAGAAAGGAAAAATAAGGATTAATGAAAGGGAAGATTTAAAGGGACATTTAATGGGATTTCCCTTCCGTTAATGGAAATAGAAGTTCAGATTTTAAGAAATTGGCATTTAACCAGTATAAAGGGATAGAGTTATAGACAAAACCTTATTCGATTGAAAAAAATCAATTGGGTCCTGCAGACAAGGTGAGGAGAGATTTGTCGAGCTTGTGACTTCACACTCACACAGTCTGGTAAGCAGATGTGCTAAGACAGAGTTCATCTCTTATTCTGAACTTCCCTGAAATTCAAGGTCACTTGTATTTAAGGGTTTTGATTGAGCCCCTCTCCATAGGTAGGTGACATGTTTCTCACATGGCTTAGGGAATGGGACTCTAAGCAAAAAGACAGCATTTCAAGAAATGACTCCGTTATAGTGTATTAGTCATGTTGTGTGAATGTTCCACATGGCTCAACGGCAGCCATCTAAAGACTGCGTTGCTACACCACTGCATCTTGTATGTCAGTGGATGGTTGGTATTACATTTGTCAGTACAGCTGCATATATATTTATATCTATATATTTTAATACTTTCCTATCTGGTGCCAGTGACTGTAAATTTAATGAGAGCACCTGCTGCCCTCTTGCCTAGTTAATTCACAGTGATCTCCTTGAACTAAGGGAAATTTCAAAAAAGCCTCTGTTCTTCAGTAATAAATTACAAGTCTATATTATGGCCTAAAGGTTCTTTGATTCATGTAATATTACACTTACACTAAGCACTGCTGGCAGTGGGGACATTTAGTTTCTCTAAGTAGACTGGGGGGAAGGGAGGAGGAAGAGAAGTGGCTGGTGAGATTAAATAAAATGAGAAGATCAATTGCCTGAATATTGACAGCTGCGGGAGGTCTTTGTCCTTGACCTCTTAGTCTTGAGGCATTTATTCACTAAAGGAAAAAGCCCTCAGCTAATAAAGCTTTCACAATATCAATTGATAGAATACCATATAGGGCAATTTAACATATTTTTTAAAACAGAAAAATAGAATGACTGGCTTCCTGATTTAAGTCACATGTTCACTCAAACTTAATGTCATTTTATTAGATCGAAATAATGTAAGCTGCAAGCTGCCTGGCCTGCCTTTCCAGCATCAATTATCTTTTTTGAAGATTTATTTAAAAGAAAAACAATAAATCAAGGCTCATAAGAAAACAATTTTGAATAAAGAATTTGACAAACAAAAGAGTTGAAGTGAATATAAATTAGAACATGAGATGAAAAAAGTACAAATAACATTCTTTTCGAAAATCATGTTGTTTAAATGATAAACCACAGGTGAAAAGAAAGAAAGAAAGAAAGAAAGAAAGAAAGAAAGAAAGAAAGAAAGAAAGAAAGAAAGAAAGAAAGAAAGAAAGAAAGAAAGAAAGAAAGAAAGAAAGAAAGAAAATCCCCAAACAAGGATTTATATTAAGGTAGAAACTAGAGAACTATAAAAACACTATAGATGGCCAAATGTGTTCTATAGTTCCATAGAAATCCTTGTTTGAAGGAGCAGGAGCTTCTGATTTTAATATACATTAATAATTTGTGATGGTTAGGTAACCAATTTATGCTGTAAAATAATGTATTATGTAATCTGCAAACAGAAGGCCAGATTCTGCCATCCTTACTCACAATAAGTAGTACCTACAGGATCATCATCTAAACAGGCACATGTTTTAATTTGAAAGCTAAACACATGCATAAGTGTTTGCAGGACTGGAGCCTTACTGTGTGATTTAAATGGGTTTTATTAGTCAAGGTGCAGCAGAGTCTGATGTAAAGTAAAATAATCTATAAAAGGAAACATTCCTATAATTATATTACATTTACAAAAATAGCCAAAGGCTCTCATATACTATGCAGTATAAACTTCATGAAAAAAATCTAATGACGCATTTTGACCATTCAACAAACTATTAATCTTAAATTAATCGTATGGTTAGATGAGGGAGTACTATATGCATCTATATAAATGACTCAGGAGGTTGTGTTCACATTTGGTTTAGATTCTATGCTACTGTTCAGGCTTGAGGTTACTTAGGGTATGGGTTGGATAGAACAATACAAAACTGTAATATTTAAGTATATTTTACTCTATATGTGCATCAAATATCATTTGCCTTAAGGAAATGAGCAATCTAAGAGTTATGAAAAATGAGACAAAGGGCCTGATATTTCTTTGCTTTCCACGTGGTATAGACATTTACACCTCTGCACAGTGAGGGCAAAGTAGCTGTACCATGCTATTGGATCAGAATGGTAAATGTTTTATACCTGTGCAAAATGGGTGTAAATGACCATGCAAAGTGGATGATAAAGAAGAAATTGAAGAGTTGCAAAGTCTTGTGATTTTTAGCACAAGCATCATGGTTTATTGGTTTCTTTTTAACTCCTTAAAATCACAGTTCCTGGAGTCATGTAACAAGAGTGCTAAAAAAAAAAAAAAAAAAAAAACCCAACCCCGCCCAAAAAACAAAAAAACACCACCACCAAAACAGATGTCAAATAAAAATAACACATTATTTATTTTTAAGCCAATCTCATGATATTTTTAGGCTTGACATATGATATTTGAATGTTTGGGTTGGTTATACTGGAATCAGGTTTCGGAGGGACAAACTAAGGCTGTGATCCCCACAAACACATATGTTTAACTTCTTCTTTAATATTGCTTAAATACAGCAATGTTAGATGTCTGGGTCTAGGTTGGCAACCCAACTGATTGCTTCAGGTAATGTGGAATGGATGGCAGCGGTACCACCAAGATGTGATCATTTGGGATACTGGTTGACAAAGTGTTCCATAGTTCAAAGTCTATTTTCATAGTCACAAATAAGATTGTGTCTCAGCCAGTGTTTCCCACAGGAATTGAAATTGGGGGGGGGGTGTTCGAATTTACAGGGTAGGGGTCAGGGCCAATGAGGGGTGAGACTCTGAGGGTGAAGGTGGGCTGTATGGCACCATAGTAAAAACTGAAAAATGTTTCATGACCATTTTAATAGATTTAACTCATGTTTTAAAATCATCACACAAATTAAAGTTGGCTACTCAAGCCTTCTATGAAGCACTACATCTACATCCTTCTTGGTTTCTTGTTATAATTTTGCACAACTCTGTTAATGAACTTCTTGAATGCAAGGCGTTCATCTTTGGTCGCTTCTCATGTGTCCGGTACTTCCATTCCTTCAGTTGATATGCTCATTAGTTCATTCACATGATCAGGCAGAAGGCAACTTCTTTCAGAATACAAACTTCTATTCAATGATGAAGAAGAACACTCAACTGCAGCTGTTGTGATTGGGAGTAGCAAGAGATGAATTCCTACTTCTTTCATCCCAGGAAACATAGCATAAAGATCGGGTCGAGCCAATAGTGATGATAAAAAAAAAGTTGAAGTCAAATCTTCATTCATTCATCATATGATATTCCACTCTGTGTTCAAATTCTCTAATCTGTCCTGAGCACATGGCAGCCCCATTGCTGGTAGTGCTTCCCTCCACTCAACTGTCAGTGTTTTATAGGACAGGGATCTGTAAAAAGCTACCTAGAGGTTGAGTAGAATCTAGAAGTCGCTGTTGTAGATTTTTAAGAATCAAGTCTGTGTACTTTTTCAGTTGTCTTAACAAACACTTCTTGTCCTGTTCACTTAAGGATTCAATATAAATGCCTTCATTAGTCAACTTCTGGACTGAGTCTTTGATTCTTCCAGTACTTTTTCAATGGATAGCTCTCTGATTGATCCAAATGTAGCTTCTATTGCTGTTGTAGCAGATGCCTGGACGGCATTGCTTAATGACCCAAGTGGTTTCAACAGTAGACTTACAAGAGAGAGAATGGCAGTAGTCTTCTTTGAACGTAGTAGCAAAAGTTATCCACCAGCCTCACTATTCAGATCCATCCCATCTTGGTAGATACTTTCCAAAGCCAATAATAATGGCTGGAGTAATTTTAAGACAACAGCAAAGGATCACTCATGAGAAAGCCAGAGGGTTTTCCCAGGTTGGACTAATTTGAACTTCAGTCCCAGTGTATCTTCTATATTTTCCAAGATATTCAGTCTTTTTGAACTCTTGCTGAAAAAAGAATATAATAAAGACATTACATTTATAGCTTTTTTAATGTCTTTTGAAGAATCTGCAGCTCGTAATAGCGCTAGTTGGAGTAGATGGCCTCTGCAGTGTGTACAGGAGAGATTAGGGTTGCACTTTTCTCTGAGCAAAGCTTGTACTCCACCATGTCTTCCAGAGAAGTTTGCAGCTCCATCAAATGCACAAGCAGCCATCTGTTTGGGGTCCAATTGACAAGCATTTAACTCTTCTAAGATATGGGTTGTCACAAATGCAGCCGATGTGTCTTCTATAACTTGAACATCTAGAAATGCATCTACTGGCCTACCACTGACATCAAGATAACATACACAATGACTTAATACTTGATGCCTGTTTATATCAGTGCATTCATCTGCCATGTATGCAAATTTTTTGAATGTGGTGAGAGAGTTCTTCACTTTTTCAACTGTTGAGTCTTTCACTGTTGCACCACATGCTTCTAGCCAGTCAGTTGAGTTTCTTGCAGAAAGATAGTGAGCATTTTCTGGTCTTTTTCCAGAACCAGCGTTCAACTTCAGTATGAACAAGTGACAGTGCACTTAACATTGGCCTCCAGTTTGTAGTCTGTGGTATCTCTTGCTTAAATAGAAAGTATAATGCCACAGCCACGTTTGTTTGCATGAACTGTGTTGTGTCTCCAGCATTCTTAACAGCCTCATTAACACTCACTGGTCAGTGGAGACTCAGAGTTCAAAGGTGCTTTCACATAAATTCACCTTCCAGGCTGGGGGCAAGAAGGTACCTTGCTCGTTCCTCGAGCTGCTCACTGTTCCCTCTGGCCACTGTTGTTCGTTGTGCCATTGTTCACTCCATTGCTCTGTTGCCAATGGCCCTGCGCCATCACCTTCTACTCCCACCTGCCACTGTGACCTCTGCAAGTTGGTCTCTTGAGGTTCCACCCAGCTCTCAGTGATTTCAGCTGAGCTCTCAGTGGGGGAACCTCGCTGCTAGTGCAGACTGGGCCGTCTCTTCCACAGAAACACTGTCCCACAGTAGGTCTAAGCCCGTAGACCTGATTATCAGTGATTTCAGCTGTAGTGGTCACTTAACAAAACAAAAGACACTCTATGGACCCTAATCAGCTCTGTCTTAAAACAGCGGAGAGGGGCAGGTCCAACAGTACTTGTGACTCAGGCAGACCATCAAGCAAAACACCTGTCCCCACCCTCTCTCTTGATGCCCTCAAACAGAAAGTCTAAGTACAGTTCTACTGCCCTTTACTCCTACAATAAGAACAACAACATTTCATTTACCCTCCCCCACCCCTGCATTCAAGTGATTTGTAACCCAACACCGGCCAAAATCTATCACTTGGGCAACACAGCTGTTTGCTGGATACCTAGGTAAATACAATCTGGTCCTAAAGCCTTCCCCCCCAACCCCCAGCTCATCACTAGATGTCAGGGAGAGCTCATTTAGCCTTTGCTTACAAATCATAATTTGAAATTATTAGGTTGGCCAACAACACCAAAATGTATGCACTGACATTGTCATAAAGAACAACAGCTGTATAAGGAAGCTAGCCTATGTTCACACTTTTCAAATCTATTACACTTTTTCAGATACATGTATTTTATTCATACACTTTATATGCTTTTAACGTGGTTATTAATGTTTCAATTTCAATTCAAATTTTCAAACAATCACTAAATTGGCAATACTGCATGTAACTAGTTCACAAACCTGGGGGAGAGGGGGAGTTGGGGAAATTCAGGGGGGGTGTAGGGGAAATCCCTGGTCTCAGCCCTCACTTATGGACATGGTTAGACACCTCTGCCATGTGATTGGTAGATATGGTTCAAATGGACCATATTTTCTATAGATGTAAAAAGCCACTGGGTTCATTGATTGGGTCCTTGATGAAGTGTTTGTTTGGCACATTAGCATACTTCCACTTTGCTCCTCATTGATCTCTGGGGGAGAACCCTGAGCTTTCACGCCCTTGTACTACAAGCCAAAAATATTTTTGGATTTGAGTCAGAATCGTTGTATATTGTTTGAGTTTTCATACACTGGAAGATTTTTGTTCATTCAAATATGATGGAACTCCCAATGGATTCTCATGCTGCAACAAATTTTGGGTGATTAGATATGTGCCAGTATGGGAAGCCACAGTTCATCATTGATTTTTCTGTCCCTGTGGAGATCTGCATTATGGGGTTACACTGGGAGTCAACAAGCGATGTGTGGGACCTGTGTGTCTAGAAGGGTGAGTAGTATTCTGTGGTAGTGTAGACAATGGCCAGTGCAGTGGTCTGTAGAGTTTTTCATTGGGTCCTCAGGCTCCTGTCAGTTTCTGAAAGACAATTGTGTACATCTTTATTTTGTCCTAGATATTTTCCAGGTGCTGGTGGTATGTGAGGCTTCAGTCTAAGGTCACATCAAGATATTTCACAGTGGAATCATGTCTTATCTGCTGGCCACAGAAGTCCATGTGCAGTTCTGCCTTAGCCTGTTGATTGTTTAGATGAAATACTGATACCATAGTCTCAGTGCAGTTTGGTTTTAGCCTCCAATATCAGAAATATTCTTCCATGGTTTCAGAGTAACAGCCGTGTTAGTCTGTATTCGTAAAAAGAAAAGGAGTACTTGTGGCACCTTAGAGACTAACCAGTTTATTTGAGCATGAGCTTTCGTGAGCTACAGCTCACTTCATCAGATGCATAGCATGAAGTGAGCTGTAGCTCACGAAAGCTCATGCTCAAATAAACTGGTTAGTCTCTAAGGTGCCACAAGTACTCCTTTTCTTCTTCCATGGTTTATAAATCCTTGGTTAGGATTTGTTCTATGATAAGTTTCAGAGTAGCAGCCGTGTTAGTCTGTATCTGCAAATTTGTTAGTCTCTAAGGTGCCACAAGTCCTCCTTTTCTTTCTATGATAAGTAAATCTTGTGCCTGTGTAGTAAGAGCAATGTCATCAGCATAGGCAAATTTCTATGATGATGTTTGAGGAAGGTCACTGGTGTTGTTATTAAACAGGATTGGTGGTAGGACCGATCCCTGTGGTGGTAGGCCTGATCCCCCATCATTGAGAGTGTGTGGCCTGCTGACTTGTCACCAAGAAGTATGCAAAACCTACCACTAGTCAAAACTTCTTGGAAGAATTTTATCGTTGCACTGCATGGGATAGTTTTACTGGCTTTCAAGAGAAGATCCTCCTCTATAGCATGTTGCAAGCAGCAGATAAGTCTGAAAACCTGCCCTAATCTGGAGTTTTTGCTGAGTCTCACTTCAGTGTGCGTTGTTAAAGCTAATGCTTTGTTGCTGCAGCCACAGCCTGATTGAAAACCTACTTTTTCATTTGGTAGCATTGCTGCTACATAATCCATGCCAATAATATTCTCTCCATTAGCTTGTACAATGTGCAGAGGGGTGATATGGGTCAGTACAATAAAGAATTGTAGTTGGCTTCCCAGACTCAATGATAGCAATGACTGTAGCCTTATGCTAGATCCTTGAGACAAGTCCCGAGGAATGGATTTTGGAGAACAATGTTGTCATCCAATGTTTGCTCTCATGTTTTTAAGAAATTCTGGAAAGACACCATCAAGTCCTTCAGCTTTCCCAGCTTTCATAAGTGACAGGGCCTTATTTATCTCCTGAACAGTGAAGGGGCAATGATGGGGTGGGAAAGTCAGATAGTGAACTATTTGTCAAAGCTTTCTGTGCACTCTGTGCTTATTAGACTGGCCCCCTAATGCTTCTGAGTTCATAATGAACATTCTTGCTATCACATCAGCTGAAACTTCAGGGTTTCAATATTTTGCTGGGTTTTCAGCCCTAAGATCCACACAACATAGCCAAGTGTTGTGGCTGGAATGAGTGAAGTCCAGAGCTTCAAGCATCTCTATCTTTGATGACATCCTAAATTCAATTATTCTAGGAGTGATGTTGCAGTGTTCAGGTCACCAGATGTTTGGTACTCCATTAATAACCTGTTTCTGGTTTCCAACATGGGGTATATATAATCAGGTGATAGGCTATGGGTAATGGGAGAGAAGGCTAGTCTGTATTTGGTGGTTTATACATGACAACACTATTATCTTGCTGATTTTTATTGAGATGGTGAAGGTTCTGGAGTTGCTCCTGGCATCTATCATCTCATAATCCTCAATATTCTTCCTGATGTATGTCTCAAGACCACGCTTCTGGTGATAGAGGGAGACAATGAGATTGTAGCCAGCAATAAGGACAGCATGATTCTTAGCTGTCATCTATGATATGGGTTTTTTTCTGGGCGATGACATCAATCATACAGTCTCACATTATGTGAGCGAGGAAGTCGCTTTTAGATTGAGACATACCTTCAATGTTCAATTGTTAAATTCATAGAGCTGGGCCTACAGTTCTCCTAAAGGAGCTCTGGAGGGATTCACTTTTTGCAGAGTAATTATTTCCATTGCTGTTTGATCGGGGACTTTGTGGAAGCAATGTTTGGATGCCAGTTTGATGACATGGGTTGTGCCATAGCTCATAACAGGGAGACCATGAGACTATTGTCATCATCTCTCTCACATTTAATTTTATACTTGTGAGTAGTCCATTGACATCAGTGGAACTACTTGGCTGTATTAAATTAAGCACATGTCTAAGTGCTGACAAGACTGGGACCGAAGTCTGTGATTATATTAGGATTTTTCCAGAAAATGTCCCCACGCAGGCACTTCCATTGGTAGCAACAGTGAGAGTACAAGGAAGACACAGGATACAGACTAGGCATAGGTGACAGAAATAGTAAAAATGACTGTGTCCAGTCTACATATATGCTCCTCACACTTCTACTATTATTGATGGAGCTATACTGGTGGTATGGCAACCTAAAGAAATCACAAACCTTATACGTTCCACTCTAAGTCCTTCCATCTTGCTTCCTCCAAAATGCACCATGTACATTAAAAAAAAATACCAAAAAGAAAACATTACACTCAGGGGTGAAAGTAAAATTAAACTCTTACCGGTATGAGGGCTGACTCTAGCCCCCCTGGAAGGGGCGGGGCCTTAGCTGGAAGGGGGCAGGGCTGGGGGGGTCAGCATCCCCCAGCCAGCCCATCCGCGCTGCCTGGCCCGTGCCGCCCGGGGCTCCAGCAGTGATTTAAAGCCCTGATCCCTTTTAAATCTCTGGCCCCAGGGCAGCTGCTCCCTTTGCCCCACGCCATCGGTGGCCCGGTGGTGGCGGGGGGGCAAAAGGGGCAACAACGTTAAAGCCCTTTAAAGTTAGCTTCTGTTTACCAGACCAGCCAGTACTGCCTTACTGATTACACTGCACACAATTCTCCTTCTAGGAAGTAGATAAGAGACTGAACAAACCACATGTGACAGATGTTACTCACATCACTTAATGCAATTAATAGAAGCAGCTCAGGTACTATGGTAATAACTGCAGTATAAGAACCTATATAGCATAGAATTAAATCTAAATCTTTCCTTCCTGACACTTTTACTCCTCTATTGTAGTCACATACCAGCTTGATATTTCCAGAGTGCTGAACTCCTGGCATTTTTTTATTTGAATAAAAAGCACTGAAACAGTTGTCATGAAGTCACCAACCCTGACCAGAATCTACTCTCCATACATAGATAATGTTCTCAATGTTCCTGTGCTACTGGATTTTATGCATTCTTTCTTTTTTCTTGTAAGAATGAAGTCCCTATGGGGTCTGGTAGTCTGATTTTACACACTCAGTAATTCCCTCCAGATGACAGTTTTTCAGCATTTGTAACTCGATTCTTGGAGGGTACTCTGTTGCATGGAGCATAAAGAATTGGGCTGGAATCCTTGTGAGAACAAAATTTCTTATGAGAATGCCAGTATGACTTGATTCCGTCAGAGAAGGTTCTTTTAAATATGTAGCAAACTGATTCAGATCACATAAATGGCACCTGACCCCATTAAAATTTTATCCTGCTAGCTGAATTAAATTTGCTTCCTGCACTGGCTAGTGACAATGATTTTATCACTCCTCCCTTAAAATGTTTCACTAAGAATCTGACTGATACTCAATAGGCCTTTTTCAATAGCATTCAAAAGTAGCTGCATCACAGATTCCTGCAACCTGCTTACAAAATTGTTGCCATCACACTAAAGCACAAGAAAAATGAGAGAAAATATATACACATTATGGATAGGAAACCAAGAATTAGTCATTTTTAGCCACAGTACCTATGCAGTAAGCAAATCAATATCTGGTCAATATGGAGAGAGGCAAAGGCATGCTAGAGCAAATGAAATACAAAAATAAAAGATTTTGTGGTTGGAAAAACTGAATGCAGTAGCAACATAATATATTGCCAACTATGTATGTTTTTCTTGTGGCCAATAGGCATAGTGTATTGAAAAGGCACTGCATGTGCTTCTTTTCCAGGATCAGCTACACTTTTATAATATTCCTCTCATAGTATTGTACCCATTAGCTAGAGACCTCGTCTTGAATCAGAGTACCCTTCTTTCTTCATGGCTGGATGAAAAAAACCAGCTTGGCATCTTAAGAAGCTGGCATGAAGAAAGAGATTGAAAACAGGAGAAAGAATATAAAGTGGGAATGTAAGTGGGAACTTTGTAACGTTTAGAAGCCATAGGCTTACTTCCACAACTTGCCACTTTATTCCTTAGCCCAAATTAAATCTAAGTCACATATATAACAAGTTAAAGCTCTTAGATATTGGAAACAATTAACTTAGAATCAGAATCTGCCATGGTGCATGCAATAAAGGGGAATTAAAACTATTTGGATTATTATTTATGTCTTTGAGGACTGATGTATTATTATTAGATATTTATGTTGCAGTAGGGCCCTGGGGCTCCAATCAGGATCATGACCTCATTGTGTTGTACAAACACCCAGAAAGAAAGTTGCAGCCCTGAAGATCTTATAGTCTAACTAAAATTATGTAGTATGCTCCAACCCCTGTGTAGCTGTCGGTATCTCTCCACAGCAATGGCATAAAACACACTCCTATAAAAAAACCCATAACTCACATTGTAAATTGAAATGTAAATCAATGCAGCTTCTTGGAGCATTTATTTCCTTCCTTTCTGGGTTCTTTTCTCTCAAAAGGGCAAGTAATACTTGCCTCTTTGGAGAAACCAATGGCAGGACTGCCACGCAACCAGCCATTCTGCCAGAGAAAAGGGAAACTAGACAGTGCATGGGGTCTCTTAAAATATCAGGAGCTGGGAATGAAGATTCCCCACAGAGCCTTTAAATTATGTAGTTAGGTCTTACTTGATATCCCTTTTCAAAGTAGAGAATATAACTTGAATGTTACTCTAAATTTGACTGCAGTTTTTGGAGACATTTTCTCCTCTTCCAATTTTTGAAGTAGTTTCCATTAGGAGGGAAGAATCTTGGCCCTTATCTAGTATCTGCCGATAGAGCTGGTCAATTAGTAGTCCAGCAGTTTATATGATGGGTTTTCATATTTTTCATCCCTTAATTGTTCACTAAATAATGTTACACATTTGACCAACTATATAAACTGCTTGACAGGTTTTTACAACAATAGTCAAATAATTTTGACCATCTCTATTTGTCAATGCAGTGACACAGCACATGATGGCTATGATTTTCAAAAGTGACTAATGATTGATTTTCACGGAGTGCTGAGCACTCACCTTTTAAAACTAGGACCCTTTAAGAGAACTGAAGTTGAGCACTCAAAAATCACCCTTCACTTATGAAAAATTTGACTGGTGCTGCTAAGAAGCTACAAAGCCAAACACAGTTGTTACAAACTTTTTGCTTTTGCAGAATATGCAAAACTATCAGAATCTATAACCTTGGAATGCAATTACATTTCACAAGGCATTAAAAAAAATACAACAAAAATACTAACCAAGTGATATTCACAAAGTATACTATTTTGAATGAAGGTTCTTTAAGTAAATCACAATGGTATCACACACACACAGCAATTGGAATCCAAAGCATGTATTCATAGTGTTATATAAAAACATTCAGTTTGTGTAATGAACAATAGCAGCAGCAATCAAAGAACATCATGATTGTCAACAATGAGAAATAATATCTCTTAGCAACCAAGTTTCAATTACTCTTTGTTTGCTAACAAGCACCAAGATATTTAATGCTGGTAGCTTTATTCTAGTAAGTAATGCATTATCAAGGCCATGATAAAGAGCTCCTATTTTAACTAGCTCTGGTTTCCAATCAAACATCTTGCAATTAATTTTATTAGTGTTTTAGAACTAATTTGCTTTGAATAAGCCATAACTATGATTTGTTATTGTCATGCAGTAAATGGAATTGTAATGTCTAATAATTATTTGTTTAAATAATGGAATCATTGGCGTACAGATGATAATCCAAGCAAGTAAAATTTATTATCATTAATAATAAGATTAAACAAAATTGTACCCAAGAATAGATCCCAGGAGAACCCTTCAGTTACTTTAGGTGAACTAGAAATAATATTACTAATTAAGACAGAGTACTGGCTGTCATAAAGATAGCTGCAAACACTGCATACTAGTGAATTATTATGAATTCTGTATTGATAAAGTAGTACCGACTTGAAAACAGAGGCACCCGTGGCTGATAGCAAACTTATTCAACCATAATTTCATGCCCTGCCTTGTTAAAACTCTTATTCTTTCAAAGGAATTGAAATTATACCATTTGTATTTACTATTTCTTACACTGATGTAGTTCTACTGAAGGGTAGAGGGAAGGCAGAACTCCCCCAGATCAGCAGCCCAGTTAGTAAATTTACTTCATCTGGAAATGGAAAAGCTTGTGTAGTTTGTAATGAGGGGATTCTTGTTCCTCATTTGTGACGTCTGACAATAGACTTTTGTTTAGACAGAAATCAGATATTGTCCAATGCTGTAAAGAACCATAACATCAGAGAAATTAGAGTGTGAAATACACTCTAGGTCATTCAGTCCCATACACGTATCAAACAGAGCCAAATTAAAGCAATCTGGAGCCTAGAAAAATGCCTACTTGGTGCCCCTGCCTCACTGTGCTTGCAAGAATAGTGATGTGAGTCACTACTGGTGTTACGGTTCCACCACTTCTCTATGGGCAGGCTGAGGCCCACCAAAATGAGACGGGCTTAAAAAATCATGATATTTTGAGTTCATTTGAGGGTTTGTGGGTTTTTTCCCCTCCTTTGCCTTCTCACTTTTGAGCTTTTAAAGTGCATGCTGGTCATGTTTTCAAGTTTGTCTTTGCAACCATGAGGGCTAAAAAATGTAGTCACTCTGTTAAAAAAAAAAAAAAAAGCTGAGATCTTCATATGATCACTTGTCTCCAGAAACTGGGGCTACAAGTAAAACATCAATTAGGAGATTCATGGTGAAATTTCAGGAGTTGGCAACATTGTAATTGGGCTTCCACAACTTCCAGTGGGATACTAAAGGAAAGGAGGAAGGAAGTAGCTAAACATTTTGGTAGCATTATAAGTCCAAGCCACAAAATTTTGATTTGGATTTTGAATCCTCCCTGCTCCTATAGTGTAAAACTGTTTTTATATCCAGGCCCTTGGTAAAAGCCTACCTGTAATAAGAAGAAATAAAAAACAGAGGTAGCAGCAGCAATAATATTTGGAAAAACAGATTTTCTCTCCTTAATTTTAGGAATTTTTCACCTTAAGAACAATAAAAAGATATCCAATGAAGATGGCATTTACAAGTGCAAATATAAATATACGTTCCCTAATACAAAATACCTAGATATGTTTCTGCTACGATATTAATAGATAGATATTAAGACCTCTACACAAAACCAAGTTGCAGAAGTTAAAAACCACACTCCTATTATTATGCTAGCATCGAAAGCTGCCTGACTGATAGACCTGGAAAATGAAGTATTGTAATTGTCTGCAGAAAACATTATACAGAAGTGGCACTGCAAGTTTCCTTTATCCTCCACACCTGTGTGCCTCAACCCCATCTGGAGTTACTATGCCTAGTATCTCAAAAGTTGATTTAATCCTTTTCCCCTCTGTGGAGAGAATGCGAGGAAGGATGTCTGTTAGTACTATCTGCGCAGGCTGCTTTGTAATCAGACACTTGCCCCTAGAAACCACAGTAAAAACCACCAAACTCATTCAGCATAAGCCAACTGTGATGATTTGGGAATATGTCTGTACAACTTATGAATTCGGTGTTAGATTATGAACCCTGTGTGTCTGTGTCAGGCTGCAATCTCCCTTTTGAATGTGCAGCCTTTTGCCATCTCTGTGATCTGTTTGCCTCCATGCTGGGTTGAGACACGAAAGGCTGTGTCAAAAGAGTAACAATAGAGGGGAGTCCTCCTTTCTTTGATTCCCATCTGTCAGCTCAACAGTGATGATGGAGCCAAATGAAGTCTTTCCACCACTTTGTCCTCTACCAGCTTCATGGCTTAATTCTTCTTTTAAACCTTTTTATTCTTCAACGTTTCTATCGTTGGTCTTCCTCTATTTCTAGTTCCATGTACTCTGGGGGCAAGTCTACACTATAAAATTAAGTCAACTTAAGTAATGTCTACGTACAGCCACTACAATCATTACACCACTTTTGCATATCCACACTACGTTCCTTGTGTCAGTGGTGCGTGTCCTCATTAGGAGCATTTGTACTGATTTAACTGTCAATGTGGGGCATTGTGGGACAGCTTTTGAAAGACTTCCAAGATATATATTTTTTCCACTTCTTCTAGTTCTTTACCTCTCCCTTTTGTCTTCCAATTGCCATTTTTGTCCTTTCTGTGCTGATCTTCAGTCTAAATTTTCTGCTTTCCTTGGCCATTATGATGATGTCAACGTTGCCTGCAAATCTAAGGTTATTCACAGTTCTCCCACATAACATGGCATCTCTTATTTTATCTCTCAGTGCTATAGTCATTACTGCTTCCAGTACAAAGTAAAACAAATCTGGCGATAGCATTCCATCAGCTTTTTATCTACTCTCACCACATTCATCAATTTTCTGTAGATGTTTTCTTGGGGGTGCCATACATTCTCAAGGTAGTTCATTCGAAGGACCCAATCTTAGGAAATCTATTCACTTCAGACAAAAGACTGGTCCCTGCCTGGAAAAACAGGTTTAACCACGTAGAAGTCACCTTGGCAATGAAGTCACCTGGCACGGGTTTGTGCTCATGTAGAGAATCTGGCAAGGATGTCTCCTGACACGGGGGACTGAAGGTTTTAAAAAGGTCAGGAGCTGTTCTGCAGTGGCCATTTTCTCTAGTCCATGAGGGATAAGCAATCCAGCATGTAATACCTAAAAAGGCAGAGGACTCCATGCATGCCCTCCTGGGCCCAGATGGTCCCTCAAGGACTCTCAACAAGGTTGAGATAGGGCAGGACATTGAGGTTTAAGAGATTTAATGTTTCATTCAAAGCACAGGAGAGTACATATAACATATGATATAATATGTACTCTCCTGTGCTTTGAATGATTAAGTAAAATATAAATATGTTAAGACACAAAGTGTGTGCATGTGCGTGCACAGGAGCGTTACACAACTAGTGTATGCTCCTGAGACAGTTAAACTGTAACCAGAACCTTCATATCTCTGGGTCAAGTTCTGGGAGAAGGGGTGTGTTTAAGTCACTGGAGGATATTGGGGATCAGTGCTAGTCCTGGGGGGCTAGGGTGTATGGACTGAGGAGCTCCATTTCTGAGAAGAGATAGAAGACAGAGTCAGTGCCCAGGAAATAGGCCAGAGAAGCCAAGGGGAGGAACCACTGCTGCATCCTGCTGAGGCTCCAGAAGGTTGGAACAGCCAGGGGATCCAAAGCAGCAGAGGCTTGGATTCCTCTCACAGCAGTCCCAGTGGGTGGCCAGGAGGGGTGCTCACTAGGATCTGTGACACCAAACAGCAGTCAGATGGCACACAAAAACTTTGAGTCAATATTGATCTGGTTAAGACATCTAAAATAGTGGAAACTTCACAAGATCAGTTTTCTTGTTAGCAGTTTGCCATGTTGGGCCAAAATATTGTGCAAATATGACTTTCATGAGGTCCTGGCTACACAGAACTTGGGACAAATAATAGGGTTGTTTTCAGTATGTATCCTATCAGAAATCAAGACCATAGGCTTCCTTCCAACCCTCAAATTTTAAAAAGCTCATATTTGGAGTTACAGGTTTGCAAGTTTCAGATAACTGCTGTTGGTTCAATAAAACAAACCTACCAACTAACTGTCTACAAATATGTGAGAAAGAAGCAAATTTCTCCTAAAATTACACTGCCCTAATATTCAGGACTAAAGATTCTTAGTTCTAGACCAGTAGCATTTGTAAGATCTGATATCTCATGATACATCTGGACGAGAAATACATGCTTTTATACCTTTGTGGCCAACCTGATGTTCATTATGAAATAATGGGAAAGACTCCTTTAAGTTCAATGAACTTTGGATCAGATCCTTAGAAAGCTAGATATCCCCACTATCCAAACATACTGAGCATTTGCTTCTCTTATTAGTGCTGTTTGGGGGGGGGGTCTCCTTTGACCCACCTTCAATGCCTTTCAACTGTTCCCTCAGTGCTGCAGAGCAGACAGGGAGTCTTGAACTGCTGACAATGAATGAATGAATGAGACATGTCAAGCCAGGAGTAATTATTTTATTGACGTTATTTCAGCTTTCAACCCACATTTAGCTGAGTTTCTACGGCTTGAAACAGTAGGTCATTTGTAGCACATTATGTAAATGTTAAAACTAATCTTTTGCATAATACATAAGAGCTCAGTGTGCGCATTAGCTAATTTATCTGACTAAACAGGAGCTATGAATGCTGATTTTTATTAAGCTCTTCATTAAGTCAAAATGTAGTCGAAGATATATATTATATATATATAAAAATTGCCTCAAAATGAAATTACTTTTGAGGTGGAAACAATCAACTGATACATTGTTTTCAATCCCTTTAGTAAATGAGGAAACCTTCACCAGAGATCAGTACAATCAGAGGAAAAGCGGGTTCCTTCTTTGTTAAAAACCATCATACTTATCTTTTCACAATGGTTTTGCAATTATGTTTATACAAGAAGCAGAGTGCATGTAGCCTGAAAATAATGGCCCAGTTCTTCTCTCAGTTACACCACTGTGAATCCACAGTAACTCCACTTAAGAGTAGACCGGTAGATTAACTCACATGTAACTTGTTTTTATTTGCAGCTTGGCACAAGAGAATAAAAGGAAAATATGTTTTAATTAAAATTAATGAATGTTTATGTAGATTTTCAAACAGCTGATTTATTGTTTCTAAGCACCATACCGCATATTACAGAAATAGCTAGTGAAAATAACGCATAAATGCTGTTATATATAGATACATATAGAACTGCACACAATATTATTCCATATTGGATAATAGTAGTCTAACAGGAAAGACCTACTAACTCATCAAGTCTACTCTGCCGTAATGGCATGATGCAGTTTACCAACACTGCATGTGTAAGAAATTAAAATTGTACTACACTTGATCATAATTAACTCCCCCCTCACACTAAAACACATTAATCAGAAGCATATTAAAGAATACATTTGAAACAACTGCAGCAGTTACTGTTCTCCTTCTCCCTACCTTATTTTATTCTTGAAGCACACAACTCATTTCCTTAGTTTTGAAAAATAAATTTATATTTCCTGTATTTGTGCACTTCTGGGAAAGTAGGGAGAGAAAAACAACAATTGCTGTCCCTCAGCTGAATCAGTGGTCACTTTGCAAATAGCCTAAAAAGTCAACACATTAGGAGAGAGGCAATGAACAGCACTCCCTGAATATATTTAACAGCCTGCAACAGATGGGGAAGGAGGAGGGAGGCTTGAGATACCCTCCTGAATTTTTCGAGTTCCTAGTTGCAGTTCATTAAAATTAATGACCAACCACTACACGTTATGCATGAGAACAGATCATTCTTGCATTAGGCAGGTAAACTAAAAGCAGTGCATTACGATGACTATACACTATGCACAAACAGCTATGGGATTTGGCAATGTGCCCAACCTTATAGCAGAATGCTTATTAAATTATTAAAATTTATGGGTTGATAGCATTCTCGAACAATTTATTACAGCTATAAAGCATTTTTTAAGTTTTGAAAACACAATAAAGTTGATTTAATAATCCTCTAATCTTATACACAACTTCCTCCAGAATTTTCTTCAATTATGCCTCATAAATTACAATTTATTGTATATTAGAGAAACACTAAAAAATAAACACTTCATGAGAACTTCATCAGATTCATTTATTTTGTTGAGTTAACCAGGAAGCATAACAAATTCACACGTGACCTCTGCACTTGAGCACTGGTCCTCAAACACAGCCCACAGTCAAGTAAAATCCAATGACAACAACTGAAATTTTTACTAAAACTTGAGCCAGGAACTTTGCCCTAATGACTACAAGATGGGAAGAAAAGATTCTAGTATAATTCTTTCATTTGTTTAAAAACATGATTGACTCCTAAGGAGTAAAAAGTCAACACTGCCCCTCTCTATGATTTGTTTGGTGCGGATTAGTATTTGAGAAGAGAAACAAATGGTTGACAGTAAAATCCAGATACATACGGCTTCCTTTCCATATTTGTAGAAATTATGTTGCTGTCAGTGTGGAAAACTTTGCTCTTTTTCTACCGACATTGAAGACATTTCTCCTGATTTGATTTTAACTTTGCATATGTAGATATTATAAAATGTTCCAATAGAAAGAGACACTGACTGGTATAAGGGTCAGGATATGCTATTCCAGAAGATTACATTTCAACCAAGCACACTTAATTGGGAAATATGCTTACATTTGGAACCTCTGATTTTTCATGGTAATGGCTACTGCTCAGTTTTGAACAGTAATCTTAATTAGCTGGGATGCTTTCAGGTGACTTAATAGTTATTGAGTGTTTCTCAGTTTCATACTGGTTCTGTCTGATTGCACCTTTAATAAACTTTTCTGTCCCTCCTTAACTGTAATACATGCAAGTGTATGAAGTGATTTACTACTGTCTGCACTTAGCAACTATCTTGTTCACTGGAGTAGCTAGTCCATTGCCCAGACCCAGGGGTTGGGGAAGGTACACTAATTTAAACTCAGATTATTTCTATCTTGTATGTTGAGTATGGTTCCATATTTGGTGTAATTACTTTGTGTACACATGGACATTCATGATGTTAGGATTATTTGCCCTATTGGCTTTATCTACACAGCCAATTTTCACAAAATCTCCAACCCCAATATCTTCACTAGCAGAAGCAATGGTGGACTCACAAGTGCAAACTTGTGGTCACTGTGACAGAATGTATCCATGCCCAGACCTACACACTATTGTAATATTTGTACAAAGTGTGACGGGTTCGGTCACAGAGACCGGTTTGGGACTGTCCCCTGATGTGCTGAAATTACCTCTGAGCCCGTTTTCTCTGACGGCTTGGGACTCCAGAACCCTGTCTTATTGAGCCAGACACACAAGCCTGCTGCAACACAGACTGAGGGTTTGAACCACACCCCCAAAGCTGCAGAATTAACTGAAAATGGCTCAGCAAGTACTCCTATCTCCAGCACCCAGACACGCAGTTCCCAATGGGATCCAACCCCAAATAAATCCATTTTACTCTGTATAAAGCTTATACAGGGTAAATTCATAAATTGTCTGCCCTGTATAACACTGATAGAGAGCTATACACAGCTGTTTGCTCCCTCAGGTATTAATCACTTACTCTGGGTTTGTTAATAAACAAAAGTGATTTTATTAAGTATAAAAAGTAGAATCTAAGTGGTTTCAAGTGATAACAGACAGAACAAAGTAAGTTACCAAGCAAAATAACACAAAACTTGCAAGTCTAAGCCTAATACATTCAGAAATTGAATACAGGTAAATCTCACCCTCAAGAGATGTTCTAATAAGCTTCTTTCACAGACTAGACTCTTTCCTAGTCTGGGTCCAATCCTTTCCCCTGGTATAGTCCTTGTTAGTCCCAGATCAGGTGGTAACTAGGGGTTTTCTGATGGCTGGAAGCTCCCTTTATTCTGTTCCACCCCCTTTTATATGTTTAGTACAAGGTGGGAATCTTTTGTCTCTCTGGGTCCCCACCCCTCCTTCTAAAAGGAAAAGGACCAGGTTTAAGATGGAATCCAGTATCATGTGACATGTTCACGTCCTGTGAGACCCCCAAGCCTCCATTCTTCCTGGGCTGACTCACGGGAACACAGTAAGGCTGCAAGTAAACAGAGCCATTTACAACCAACTGTCCTAGTTAATGGGAGCCATCAAGATTCCAAGCCACCATTAATGGCCCACACTTTGCATAGTTACAACAGCACTTCAGAGTAATACTCCATATTTCTAGCTTTAGATACAAGAATGATAATTCATACAAATAGGATGTACACACTCAGTAGATTATAAGCTTTGTAATGTAAAGAGACCTTTTGCAGGAAGCATATTCCAGTTACATTATATTCACACTCATAAGCATATTTCCATAAACATATGGAGTGCAACATCACACAAAGTGTGCCTTTTAAGGTATCATTTAAAAACTCAACTTGCTGATTAATAATATCAAGCCAAAATGCATTTGGCAGCATTATATGTAAAGTTATAAACATAAGCAGAGATCATGAGCAAAAGTAGGTTTTCCAGAGAAGTCTGGGTAGTGCCCAACTTGGTTCCTCAGAGACTAAGGGAAAGCTGATGCCTCATCCAGGTGTAAACAAGGCTGATGGGCCTTACCTGTTAAGTGGCTATTTTCTGGCTGGAAAGGGGGCAGTGGCAAAAAAAAAAAATCAACACCTTAGCAAAGAAACAGCATGGAGTTCCCTTTACTACAGGCTGTCTGTCGTCTTCTTCCCAACAGGAAATGCCTCTCAGAGAGGTGACAGGACTATAAAAAGAAGGCACCCCCTCCTCTCTTTCTGCCCATCAATTCACTGAATGACAAGGGACAAAGGAAGCAGCCATTAAACAGAAGAAGGGGTTCTAGCCTAAGGAATGTGGCCAGTAAGATTGTTGAGAGCATGGGGTGAGAAAAACTTTGCTTTGAATGAAACATAGTTTGTTAAGTTAGGCACTAACAACCATTTATCATTATTTTTCTTATAACCATTTCTGACTTCTAAACCTCATTACTTGTACTCAAAATCTATCTCCTTGTAGTTAATAAACTTATTTTATTGTTTGATCTAATCCAATGTGTTTACATTGAAGTGTCTGGGAAACTCCATTTGGGGTAACAAAGTGTGTATAGGTTTCAGAGTAGCAGCTGTGTTAGTCTCTATTCGCAAAAAGAAAAGGAGTACTAGTGGCACCTTAGAGACTAACCAATTTATTTGAGCATAAGCTTTCGTGAGCTACAGCTCACTTCATCGGATTTATTTCTATTAAAGAAATGCAGACTTCCCTGGACAATACAAATTCATATAGAATGCTGGACAGTACAGGACATTTCTGGGGGGAAATCTAGGACTATGGGTGTGTTGGGGTCACCCTTCAATATAACCAACGCTGGTAAGAGCCAAGGTGTGGCTGACTGGCTGCAGCACACACAGACATAGCTGGGAGTGACTTGCATAGTGGAGGCTGTGAGCAGTTCAGACTGGAGGCCACAGCAGTAGAGCAGTGTAAAGGGCACCCCAAGTTCGAGGGCAGGGGTGACACAGCTATACACAAGTCTGGATTTTACCCTATGTATGTCACAGTCACCTAGACCTACTCTCAGTAGGGTTAGATGGTATGGAGGGAAAACCAAGTGATTTTACCAAACAGTAGTAAAAACAAATGGACCTTGTATACAAGAGTGATCTCTCTGTTGCTAACACCAGTGGAGCTCCCACCAGTGGATAGTGAAATGAAGTAAGATTTTTCAGCATGGTATATGGATGGGCTACTTATGCATTAGTTTCAAGGGCCCTGTGCTCTATAGCAAGCGGGACCTAAGTTCTGTGTCCAGCTCCCATGGTTTCTATGACACACCAGAGCTGCAGATTGGAGACTCGGTAACAGCTTCAAGGAAACTATAAAATTGGATGGTTTAAACTGAATTAAATATGAGAGATAATTATAGCATCTTTGGTGTTTTTATTTTCTACTACAACAATCTATTTCACTCTGCCATTAACCACTGGATGTTTGTCAGAGGCTATTTTGGGCGAAGTCTGGACCCCACTGAAATCAGTGGGAGTTCAGTAATTGACTTCAGGGGAGCCAAGATTTCACCCGTTAGGTACATTAAGAAAAGAATAAATATTTTTCTTAAAATAGAAATCTTGTTGCATATGCAGTAAAATAAAGTAAGAAAATGACTGAACACAAAGGCTCCTCTTGTCTGCAATATTTTTGCGTTTACAAATGTTCCACAGTTTCTATTGTCAGTATTAAAGACAGATGTCTTTTGTTAGCATTTACAGCTACCATTTTTCTTATTTATTGCTGACATTTTACCCACTATGCCCTGAGTATCCTCAAAAGACAGAAATAAACAACCTGTCTCCTGTAAGAGCAACTTGAGAATTAAATACATTCCAGAGTTGCTCTATGTACTTTTTTTCTTGAGTATACAGGAAGTCTTGTCAGAAGAGTTTCCTTTTTTCCTGTAGTTCAAGTCATTCCCTTATGTAATTGTTGCTGAATGCCCAGTAGGGGCCCATTCCAAAGCCCAATTAAGTAAATGGGAATCTATTTACTCCTATGGGTTTGGTCAGGCCCTAGGGTCATTTGTCTCTGTGTCTATAATGTACCAAATTTAGTAGAGCACAACTTTCTCCGTATTTATTACTAAAAATATACAGGCAAAGTTTTATGCATGGTGCCCAGCTCCCCCATAAAGCAAGTTCAGTTTTGCTTAAGTTGGACAGCCATCAAGCAAATGCCACAGTTACAGCCGGATACTCATATGGTTTGAGCCAAAGTAGGTTTTTATGGGTCACTTTATAAATAGAGAGAACTCCACATAATATAAACAAATACGGATGACATTGTTAGACTGGTCCAAAATTCCAAACTGTAAAATCACTTCAGTTTACAAAACAGAAGAAACTTGTATACCCTTTAACCCTGCCAGAGAAAACAGCAATATGACAGTTCTGTTAGAGCAGCATCCCCCAGATTGTGTGTGTGTGTGTGTGTCAGTGTAACCCAATCCATCAATCAGATATACAACACCCTTCTTACATATGCAGATATTTATTTTTATATAAGATGGGTACTTTGACATAATAACCACCTATCAATGAGTCAAAAAAACATTCAATTTCTGTTATTAACCTATAATAAAAAATAGTAAAAATATTCAGAAGTGACTAATGATTTTGGGCGCCCAACCTGAGACACTTTGAAAGAGCTTAATTTTCTAAACACTTTCTTAAAAAACAGGTCCCTTCAAAGGGTTTCATGTTGGGCACCCAAAATCATTAGTCACTTTTGAAAATCTTGGCTGATCTTTATTCTTGTTGTAACATATATGGCTACTTAAATAGACAATATCATGAAGAAGTACTCATTTCCCAGACTACTTGTATACATGTCTATTGTAGGGCTAATTAATCTATAATCCATGTTTAAGAGTACTTTGTTATTGTCTAATGCCCTTTAAATACAAAGCTCAAAACAGGAAAATATGCATTTTATAAGCATGCATACATAGCAGAAATTATTCTTATTACTGGCAACGACACCTATTATGGTTGCCTGACACTTCCCATGATAAGAGTCCTGCTTTCAGTTGTTTATACATTTGCCAAACTTCAATGAAATTTTCTGTGCCTGGTGTCTGTATCAGGCTGGCTTTTGGAAAGTTTCATCCAAAACAGTTTAGATTTTTCTAAGAATGAAATTAGGGGAAAATACATAGTTTTGATGTGTTTAAACAAAAATTACTTTTCATTGAGAAACACTAGCATCCCAATTTTTTTGAGCAGACGGGAATGACTTGTGTGTCAGGGATGTGTCTTTTACTGTCCCCAGGAAAATCCACCCAAATTTGGCCTCACCACTCCTACATGTGACTACATGTAGGCTGCAGGTGCTGCTGCAGGTTGGGATGGGGCTTGCATTGGAACAGAGAGACTGTCTCTCCTGTACTCTCAGTGATCCCACTGCTGGTGTCCAGGCAACATGTAAAAGGAAGGTGCCTCACTCAGCTTGAATGCAGAGGAAAGAGGAGCTCGGGGCGGGGGAGAGGGAGTAGACTGGGAAAGGAGCCTAGGGGTGGAGTCTGGATTGGGGCTGGAAGCTAGCATAAGTTGAAGAAGGTGATCTGAGACTGGATACTGGGACAGGGAGGACTGGGAGTGGGGTTGAAAAGTCTGTTTAAATAACTTGCTTAGTAGGATGTTTTTAGAAGAGGCAGGGATAGAATCCACTTTTCCAGGGCAAAATTCAACTGCTTGCACCATGAGAGCACCTTTTTTTCTTCCTGAGAACTCCTGCCTCATTTTCACTACTTGCCTTCCAACTCCTGCAACAAATAAAGCAGGGATCCTACAGGCAACAGTTTCCTTCACCATACAATCCACTTCCCTCCCCCTTGAAGATCTATCCTGTGCACAGAATGAGCCTAGGGTGCTATGGAAAAAGTAGCGATCAACTGTGTAATTAAAGATTATCATATTGTACATGTACAAAGCAGCTGACTTATGGTGACATAGGCAACCATAATTCTAGCATTTCCTAATTTTGAGCAGTTGCCTTTGGGGAATAATCATTGAGTAGGTGTGATTTTAGTGGGGTCCCACAGGGATAGGTTCTTGGCCTATCCTATTTAATATTTTTATCAATGACCTGAAAAAAAACAAACTCATCACTGATTAAGTTTGCAGATGACAAAGATTTGGGGAGTGGTAAATAATGAAGAGGACAGGTCAATCATACAGAGCAATCTGGATCACTTGGTACGCTGGGTTCAAGCAAACACTAGGTTGTAATATGGCTAAGTGTAAATATATACCTCTAGGAACAAGGAATTCAGGCCATACTTACTGATGGAGGATGCTATCCTGGGAAGCAGAGATTCTGAAAAAAGATTTGGGCCACAGTAGGTAATCAAACCAACATGAACTCCTGGTGCAATGCTGTGGCCAAAAGAGCTAATGTAATTCTTGGATGCACAAGCAAAGGAATCTAGGAGGAATAAAGACATTATTTTACTTCTGCATTTGGTACTGGTGCAACCACTGCGGTAGCTCACGAAAGCTTTATGCTCAAATAAATTGGTTAGTCTCTAAGGTGCCACAAGTACTCCTTTTCTGTTTGTGGATACAGACTAACACAGCTGCTACTCTGAAACCTGTTGGAATACTGTGTCCAGTTCTGTTGTCCACAGTCCAAGAAAGATATGGATAAATTGGAGAGGGTTCTGAAGACCCACGAGAATGAATGAAGGATTAGAAAACATGATGTACAGTGATAAACTAAATAGATTGAGTTTTTTGAGACTAACAAAGAGAAGAGTAAGGGAAGACTTGATCACAGTCTCTAAGAACCTAGGTGGGGAACAAATATTTGATAATGGAGGACTCTTTAATCTGACAGACAAAGATTAATACAATGGTTGGGAGTTGAAACTAGACAAATTCAGACTGGAAATAAAATTTAGATTTTTAACAGTGAGGGTAATTAACCATTGGAGCAATTTACCAAGGGTTGTGGTGGATTCTCTATCATTGGCAATTTTTAAATCAAGATGGGACACTTTTCTGAGAAATATGCTTTAGAAATTATTTTAGTGAAGTTCTATGGCCTGTGTTGCACAGTAGATCAGATGATAATGGTTCCTTCTGTCCTTGGAATCTACGAAACCTTACTTTGTTTGTTTTTGGTTTTTGAACGTAGTTTTTTGTGTGTAATATATATAATGCAGGTAATACTGATATTGGGTTGGTTGGATACAGTCACATTTATTTTATTTTTTGGTAAACAAGCACACACATAACACTTCTAATCTAATTACTTTATTCCAAGAATACACAATATAGTACATATTATAAACCCAATAATGAAAGCAGTCCTGCTTTTATAATGCAGTTCTGCTGTCCTATTTAACTGCTAGAAAGAAAATGGTATTGTAAACAGCATACTATATATCCATGGCAATGTGCAATTCAACTGTTACTTCTCTGCCATGAAAAAATAGTCACCTGATTATGTATTTTCCATAACTTTGCAATGTGAATACAAGAATGACCTCCAGGTTGGATATTTTTATGTAGTTAATGATCAGCTAGGCTATGCTCTGGATCATATAAGTTTGGAGCCCTATGGGTTTCACTTTATGTTACAGATCAAAACAACTCTAAAACTAAGCAAAATTCAGTCAAAACCACCCTGCTTCATCATTTAACACATTGTCCTGAAACAATCCCAAATACCCTTCAAAACTCAGGAGAGTTACAAACAAATGTAACTATATGCTTGTTCACGCCCAGCTTGTTCAAGTGTTTTGAATCAACACCACTCATTGGGTCAAGCTCTCTTCAAATGTTTACAATTTCTACGGAATCCTTTGATTACCATATACTGAGTTTTGAATTTGGAAGTGCAAGTGGCAAGTTTTCCATGTTTTGGAGCTTCATAATGTAAAATTCCCACAGATCTACTTTTTCCCCAGAAGTTGCAAAAACTGAGAATGTCAGATTTTATCCCCAGGTTTCACAGAAGTATGAGGAAGTCATGCAAAGCCCAATCATGAGCACCACAACATCAAATAGCACATGAGGGAGCTGGAAGTCATATCTGTGTGAATTATTTCTTTACAAAAAGAATATTTTTCAATAACCTTCACGTTACTGAGCTGATTATATGGGTAATGGGTAAAATTCTATGACCCGTGTTCTACAGAAAGTCTAAAGAATCTAATGATTCCTTCTGGCCATAAAATCTATCAATATGAAAAAAACTCATCATATTCATTTTTCAGAGGTTGATAATACTTTTAGTAATAAAAAATATATGGACTAAGTCCCATGTGTACCAGAGTGGGAAGTTTAGATCTTGTATGAGAAGCACTGGGAACACTCCTATATACCCAGGGCCAGGCCAATGAACAAACCACCACAAGCAACTGTTTGTGCCCTGCATTCCAGCTTGCTCCACACAATCACCGAGACTTACAGTGTCAGCCAGGTCACTGTACATGCAAGTTCCTCTCCAGCAAAGCAGAGCCCCACAAATTATAAAACCAGCAGCATATATTCTTTTGCAAAACTTTTGCACAGAATACTTTTGCACGACTATCAGCTAGATTGTGCTTAGTTGATGCCCAAGTACACGGAGGCAAGGAATGAGGAATAATAAGTCTTCCCCACCCCAGCTGAGAATTGTGTGAAGGCCACACATGGCCTGCTTCTCCCTGCCATCGTGGTGGGTACAATCTACCATGCTCTTCTTGGGGTGATGAGGTTGGAACATTGCTCTCAACAAAGGAGTGTACGTTATACAATCTGGCCACTGAGAGTCCTGTGGTTATTTTTACTGGATCTGACACTCAAAGAGCTAATGAGAAGATGACTACAACTGTGTGTGACATATTTTGTTTTAAACATTTTAAATGGAACTATAATACGAATAAAGTAGGTGGTCATATTATGAAACTGTGATATAGTTATGTGGATAAGATGGTTTTGATAATAGTATGGTTTTCACATTTAATTTCCTAAATTATAGTTTTGATATTGGTAGTTTACATTCCATGATAAAAAGCATGGGTAAAACATTTAACTCTGTTAAGAAAAAAATATATTACACAGTATAATCGAATTGAAGACATACAACCTCTGTTCTTCTAATCATCTGTTAATAAATGTTCAATGCTATCATTGCTCAGTAACTTTTCAAACAGAATTCACAGAATAATTTGTTTAAAAATAAGGTTTGATATCAGTTGCTTAACCAAACAGTCATACTGTAATAATGATGGGAAAAAACTTTGATCAATAACAGAGAAAAACAGAACAAGTAAAACAGACAGTTAGGGCTAGGCCCTCAAAGAGATTAGGTGGCTAACTGCCATTTTAGGGGCTTAAATCCAAAATTTAGATCCTTCAAACCCCCCACTTATTTGTCTCCTAACCCTGTAGGCATTTACTCTCACTAGGAACCTAAGTTTCTACTGGTGAAGTTCCCTAGTAAAAATTTGTTGCATGGCATACACACAGCCACCTCAGTCAAGGCACCCAGGTGCATAGATTGTGCTTAAGTGCCAAGCGAGTCTCAAGTTAGGTGCTGCCCCACCTATCTCACGTGATTTGTATAGGGAGCCTGCTCTCCTAACTCGAGGCTCTGGTTTTCATTAGGCAGCAAGCACCTAAACATTACGCCTGGCAATTCTGAGTCTGAAGGCATGTACACACTGCCCCGCAGTTTGAACTATGGGAGTGTGAGTAGCTGTACGCACCAAAGTGCTACACTGTAACTCCCCCACGTGGTCATTAGGGTCATGAACTGAAAGGTTCCTACTTCACATTAATGTCATCCTGTTTGAAGGGGACTACATTAATGAAAACTGGGAATTTTTCAGTTCATGCCTGCAGCATCCACCTGGGGAAGTGACAGAGCAGCAACAGTTTGGGATAGGGAGGCCATTCATCCAGTTTAAAGCCAGACAGTCCTAGATTTGTGCAGAATTGTCCCTGTCTGGTACTGGACGTGGCTTTGCCTGGTGAAAATGAAAGGAGGCAGAGACCGTGAATGCAGGAGGATGCCAAGGGGGCTGGGCTGGGGATAGTGCCTCTGTGCAGACTGATGCAGGCAGCAAGTGGGCTCACCCAGGCGGTGGCAGTTCCACCCAGGCAGGCCAACACATGAAGAGGTGGAGCCACCCAGACAGGCTGACACTGGCGGGTTGGGGGTGTCCTGTATTCTGGGGATACGTCAGTGGTCACACTACTTTGGTGCCCACTGCTATTCCCACTCTCGTAGTTCAAACTATGAGGCAACGTAGAGATGCCTTAAGTCCCCTTTGTGGATCTTACCCTGAGGTACCTCAATAGCATTACACTTCTCCCTGCACAAGCATTAGGTACCAACACTAATGACAGCTACTCTAGGATAGATTTCGAGGTGATGAACCTATTGATTACTAATAAATATTAATTATAAATTTAGCCCCCACTTTTAACAAAAGCATTTTTTGAAATGTTTTATGAACCAATCCTGATTTCTTCTTAAAATGTTTTTCCCCCTCAATCAGAAAGCTACAGGTATTTTAAAATCTTGCAGCTGCATATGTAGCCAAATTCAATGTTTTTTTTTTTACCCTGACAGAAAAAAGAATATGAAAATATTTTACAATGTCCCATTTAAATTCCTTTGGCCAGCTTATCAGCTAACTCTTTTGCAGTAGAGGAACTCAGATATCATGGTGAGGAGTGTGATTCAATAACCTGAATATAACAGAACATAAAAAGAAAAGGAGTACTTGTGGCACCTTAGAGACTAACCAGTTTATTTGAGCATGAGCTTTCGTGAGCTACAGCTCACTTCATCGGATGCATAGCATATCGTGGAAACTGCAGAAGACATTATATACACACAGAGACCATGAAACAAAACTTCCTCCCACCTCACTCCCCCGCTGGCAACAGCTTATCTAAAGTGATCATCAAGTAGAGCCATTTCCTCATGCTCAAATAAACTGGTTAGTCTCTAAGGTGCCACAAGTACTCCTTTTCTTTTTACGAATACAGACTAACACGGCTGTTACTCTGATAACAGAACATACTTCCCACCAACTCTGAGGAAATTAAAGTCCCAGAGACATCTACCTCACTACAAAGCTTAGGTCATCCAATCAGCAAATAGAAATCATACCATGTGTCTTAAATGGTCAGTTGCAGAGTATGACTGTCAAATTTCTCAATTAAATACTCAAAATACTTGCGATGAAAAGTTTGCAAGAAATCTATTCACAGAAGTTTGTTTATATAAAGTACTGAGTAGAGCAACTGCAAGTAGCAAACAAAGAAACAGTCTATTTGCAAACAATTTGTGAAGCGAAAGAGGTTAAATATATCAGTTAAACCATCTGTTGAGAATTATTTCCCTGTGACTACAAGTTATTCATATATCCATCAGTAACATACAAGCTACAGCCATTTAACCTAGGATAACCTCATCTACCAAACATTTTAATTGGTACTAATACAAACATTGGAAAAGGGCATTTTCAGATTCCCTTTAACCTTGCAGATTTACATATGTAAATGATCCAGTTTCGTAGTTGTTTTCCCTTTCCTGCAGTTTAGTTTCTGCTTTTCTCCTGAGAGATAGCATCCACCAATTAATTCAGAAATGGATGGAATAGGATATTCGTAATATCTCAAATCTTTTTTTCCCTGAGACTATTCTGTCATTTTTTAAAACTTGAGAATATTATTCTGTTGCTGCTTCTAGTTTTGTGTACAAGTCAGAACAAGATATTATACGTAAACCTCTTTTTTAGCATGTGATATTTTTTCAAAAAACTGTATTCAGCATTAATCTTTTCAATTAAGTTGATTGCATTTTATTAAATGACTTTATAGCTGAGGTTTTATTAGCTGTAACAGAAGCTTCATTATAAGACAGTCTGTAAGGTACAGTTACAGCTCTGTAAAAGAACATAACTGGCAAGGAGATCTTTATTTGGATATTTCAATAGCCATTTTAACCACAAGACTTTCAGTTAAGAAATCCCTGGCAAATCCCTGCTTAGTTAATACGCTACATATTGCACAAAGCACATACCAGCAGAAAAATGTTGGCATAAACAGGTGCAGGGTTGTTAGAGTGGATGAGATATCTGTGGTAAACAGAAGGATCAGAGTTTCTGTTAGAACAACTTCAAGTCTGCTGTTGCTACATGATGTATTTTTATAGTGCTGATCACATGTGAATGGCAGTTGAAAAATAGTAATTTGTACTCATTTAAGAAAAAAGATCTATGGAAAACAGTAAAAAGAAAAGGAGTACTTGTGGCACCTTAGAGACTAACAAATTTGTTTTTGCGAATACAGACTAACACGGCTGCTACTCTGAAACACGGAAAACAGTGTTTACCATATATGTATTTTCTGGTTTGAGTTGTTAGGATTCTTTTTCTTTAACTCAATAATAGCATTTTTCTACATCTCTGACATTTATTGTAAACTAACAAAACCAATAATGCTTTCTAGCTCTTTTTGAAAGGCAGTTATGTGTTTCTTAGATACATTTATAGATGGGCTGCTTGGTTAGAAACATATTTACAGAATATAAAAGTCTGAATGAATGCTACCTGCCCTGGATTCTCCTGAGTTGTTCAAACTGGGTTCACATCACCTGTATGAAGGAAAGTAGCAGAAATCAGTAGATCTCAGCTTAACGGGTATATGGAATCCCAGCTTCTCAGTATTCACTTCCCTGGGTACCTGGACCATGGAATCTTCTCTGGTGGCGTTTCATGGCTTTTGGCATGGAGGCTAGGAGTATGAGGAAACACTTTCCATAGTATTTTTCTTCCCTAGTCAGAAGACATCTGCATCTAATTTGTTGCTGTTTGAAGTAATCAAAACTCACGTTCGGCAGCTGCACCCCTCTTCTGAGTGAGGTTTTGTATGGGCATAGGTCTGCTGCCCAATAGGAGCTTCCTTTTTAGAGGAGGCAAAGCATAAAGGGCCAAACATAAAGCCCAAGGAGCAGTTCTATTTGGGAATGGCGGACTATTGTTCCCATGGAACCACAAGATTGAGAGCCAAAGCCCCCCGAATCCTGCACCATGAGGAGGGAGTTTTAAGAAGCTCTGCAAGGTTCATCTTAGTTTCCAGGGCTCTTAAGCCCCCTTTAACAGGTGCAATAGTTGGCCTACATATGGTAGCACTTTTAGTGTAAAAAATATGTATTCAGCATTCAAAAACCCATAATGGTGATCAATTTGTTGCAAATTTGTCTCCAGCTGCATAAAAGCATTACTGTTCTGAATTAAGCATTTGTTAAAACTACTGTGGAAGCAAGACTGCAGTGCAGCCACACACTGCTATCAATGCATTATTGTGTACACAGGTCACAGTGAGGGTTATGTTAAATGGTAGAAAAATCTAATTAATCATTTCCAAAGAACATGATATAATAAGGTTCCTATATGTAGCAAGTGGTTTCATGTAGATATGGGCCCATGTAGTGGGGCAGGCTGTTAAAGCAGGCTGGAGGAAGCCTGTGCAGAACCCGGCCAATCAGAGAAGGGCAGAAAGGCAGCCAATCAGGGCGAGGTAGGCCCTATATAAAGGCTGCAAAGCACAGGAGACAGGAGTCTCTTCCTGACAAGCAAGGGAGAAGGACTGGCTCTCTGCAGACAGAGCACCTAGACTACAGCAGTGCTGGGAAGGCTCAGGGGAACAGAGAGAGAGAGCTCCGGCCTGCTACCTGCCAGGTGGCAGCCCCTGACGAAAAGGGCCAAGAAGGTGCAAGGCCCAAGGGGAAGTGGCCCAGGGTACACAGGGAGAAAAGGGGATTGAAGGAGGGCAGTGGGAGGCTGCCGCTAGAGGGTCCCTGGGTCGGGACCCAGAATAGTGAGCGGACCTTGTCCTCCCCTCCCCCCTTACACCTCACCTTACCTTACCAAGGAGGAGCGTGGCCGATTGACTGTGCCTTGTCCCTGAGGCAAGGGACTAGACTTTTGGGGCGGCAGGTGGCCATGAAGGCAAGTGTGGACTAAGGACTGCTGATTCCCAGAATGGGGGAGAATAGAGCAGGGGCACAGCCAGAAGACTGTGGCCAGAAGAGGATGCCGCAAGCCAGGGAGCAACATGGGTCTCACGCAGCACAGCCGAGCGGGCAACGGGCGGGACACCAGCCGCAGAGGGCGCTCCATGGCTCGGACAGAGCTAATTCCAGGAGCAACCAGTAGGAGGTGCCATGGTAGTGAGCACAACCCGTTACAGCCCACATGCAAAATTTAGATCTAAATATGAACTTTGAACACTGTTCTTCTGGCCAAGAGTGTTCAGATCCAGGGTTCTGCCTCAGGTCTCTTGTTGGCCTGAACAGAGAGACAGACGATCGTGGCAGGCAAAAGAGATGGCTGAAGACTGCTTCAGCTTAGGGACATTTAATTCATATTGTTGTACACCTAAAGCAGCAGTGCCAAGAATGGCATTCATTTGAGCCTCACTATCAATAGACACATCCTTTTAAGCCAATAAGTACTTACACCTCTAAATCAAGGGAGAAAGAATAAATACTGATTTGCAATAACAAACCTATCACCCTCTCTACCCTTTGCCCTATATCTCCCTCCCTTTTCCTATAATCAGAGTAGTAAATTCTCACAACTTGGAATCCTACTCTCTGGCTTCTCATAACCTGCATTATTTCCAATTCTTGACATGTGCAAACTGTAGTGATTTGCTCTTGACAGGATAGAGTCAGGAGCTTTTTACTGCAACCCAGGGCTCTGGGTTTATTGGAAACTCTGAATTGTTATTGGCAACATAATCCAAACAAAAGTGTTTAAACTTGTGCACAGCCTTTCCTTTATAGTCTTGCAATGGGTTAAGAACATCAGAAATTGTTTTTCAGCCAGAATAATAATCCACACTATGAAGAGCAAGGAGGAGCAAGAACATCCTCATGTTTCAGCTGTGTAATTTATTGCTGTTAAGATGGACCTGAAGTCTTGGACAAGAGGAAAAAAATCAATATTAATCCACTCATACTTGTAATGGAAGGATGTGGTCAGATAAAGTATTACTGGATAGTGCAGGACTGCAGTCTGAGTTTGAAGACAGATGCTATATGCTTGCTATGGAAACAATAGACTATAACATTGTATTTGATATGGAAAAATCAATCACCCTGTTACTAGCTAGAAATTGCTACACTTTGAGGCAAGAATATAAAGTACCTCAAGCAGTTGTTAAACAGAAGAGTTTTCATTATTATTTAATCACTTTAGAGGTCAAACCAATTAAAATATCATCTGTCAATCCTTTCTTTAGCATTTGTTTTCAGGGGGATAAATGTTCTCAGCATCCATTGTCTTGACTTAAATGGTGACATGCAGAATTAAGAATAAAAAACAACCTCCACCATGACCAGATACAGTACATTTTTCAGCTGGAAACTAATATAAGGTTTTGTTTTGGAACTGGAAAGGATTGTGACCCAAAGTTATCTTCTGGCAGTTTCCCTTAATATGTCTACTGCATTCGGGTCCAGTCTGCATTCTGTGCTCAGAAAGTGTGATCATTACAGATATGAATCACCAAATAATATGTAAAGTCTTATGGGCTCAGAAGTAAATTTGGACAAATATCTGTCATGTCTCCCTAGTTGTATTATGCCTAATGTTACCAATGCTTCTATTATTAAATGTCCTTTGCCATTTCCATTAAAACAACCACCCTTTATTTTAGTGGATTGTATCTTAGCCACTTTCCATCATATTTAGCTAAATCTTTGTAAGCAAGTTATCATGGACAGATGAGCTTATATTCAGGAAAAAAAAGTTTCTTAAAAATGCTTTTAAAGCCACCTTTAAAACAAAAACAAATATCTGATGGCTGTTTGTTGAACATGAAATAAGTCCACTTTCTAGCGGTGAACAAGTGACCGACCATACTACAAAAAGATTTCAGTGACAATTAATCAGCACCACTGGTGGAAGACAGAGAGCAAGGCTGAACACCTGGAATTAACACCTCACCTTTGGAGCTAGCCCTTCCAGAATGGCACTAGTGTACACTCATAAATTAACATGGAAAAAGCATTATGGCTGCCCGTTCTGTGCCTGCCCTGGGGATAAACTGAGGATGCACACAGTGCTGAGGATTTTCCACCTGGCATTTTTCACTGACACTAAAATGTATTGTTCACAAAACCCAACCCTGCTTTTTTCGTACTTATTTCACTATGGACTGGTGAATTTTTAAAGGGTTTAAAATATTTCAGAGTATGAATTCTGAACAGGAAAGTCTTCATAAGCACAGAAGCTACTTTAACACTAGAGCTTGTCGAATAGGAAGCCAACTGATTTATAAATATTGCCATTGTTTGTGAGTCCCTAAGTTTTCACAAGTTTTACAAAAAAAGTCACGCTAGAAATTAATTATCTAGTATTCACTATTAGCTATGAACTGTAGTCTGCTGTTAAAAATGTTTCAGTCATCAAATCATGAAACAAAAACACTGGACAACTTAGATGACCAACCAGACTAGAGAAATAATAAAGAGCAAAGCAAACAGATCACTGACAACTGATAGTCTGAGAATTACTACTCCAAACTATTTAGCCAATATTTACAAATAGCAAATACAACTTAAATCAATCATGTTGTGAATGATTGGCTATCCAAAAACAGGAGCTAAATACAAAATATGGACCAGTGCTTTGTATTCCTCAGATTAGAGTTGGAGGAGCACACTTTCTTCTGAATAAACCAATTAGTTAACTAAAGATTATAGCTAGGGTCTCGCATTATGGATGGGAATGTGTGAAAAGTACTTTTGAAACAGAGGCAATTGCATTCCCTGGCTTTAAGAAGCAGGAAGGGAGAAGGCAAACATTGGGCACTATATTTTAAAGCTGTTCAAATATATTTGAACTGTGCTCATTCTTGTCTGGAATCAACTGTGAAGAAGAAATATTCAAAGTAAGAGCATGAGTTCATCCAGGAGCTCTTCTAGCCAACTGGTTTCAGCTGGTTTTGGATCAGGCTCCGAAAGCTCATAAATGTGGAAACATTATTTATTTACTTATTTATTTATTTACTAATTTTTTATTTTAGCTTTCTAGGCAGGTTTTTCCTCAAGCACTTACAAGCTTTATTTATTATTCATTTTCATCTTAGGAAGAGAAACTTGAAATATTTATTCGTAGGATATTTTAAAAAATGCTTTTCACAATTGCCAGATATATTAAATGGCTAAAATCTCTCTGAAACAGCCAGTGTGATTATCTTCCCTGAAATCTCACTTTAAAATAGGTTAATAATTAAAACATTTTACTCTAAGCTCAGGCAAATAGTTAATAGGATGAAATGGTTACTTAGAGAGAATTTGTGGATTGTATTTGCATTCATTTCAGTAGGCTTTTAGTCTAGTTTAGTTTAGTTTTAAGTCTAACAACATTAATCATTTCTGGGAAATGCTAACCACAGTGACAGACCTCGCTATGCTGAATGTTTTACAACGAAGCCATTTCTAGCCATAAGCTGCCACTGTGAACAAACAACTGACGGCCAGCAGTGTTTTTGTCAGATTCTGACAAGTGAATCAATAAAAAGACACAGCAAAGGTTCAATCAGAACAGACACCACTAATACGACTGGCCTTTTGGGACCCACAGAAGCGAGGAACTGCTTTTCCATGTTAATTTCTCTTCACTACCCTGGGGGTTATCACCTTCTTTGGCCTCTGTTAATTAAAAACTGCCTCCTGTTAAAGTTCCTTGGCAGACATTTTCCTCACATCAGCTCATTTTGCTGGCTGCTGAGAGAGGAAATGAAGAGAATGAGAGCTCAAACTGTTATGTGAAGAGTTGCCAAAACCCTATTTCATCACCTCGAATCTCCAAACAACATAAACATACAGATTTCGTTCAGATACTGAGAGGAGCTTACAAAAATATGCAAAAAGTGGATTTAAAATGTTCATTATATCACTGCATATTTTTGAGGAGGATACAGATATCTAAGTAATTTTATGATAGAGTATTTTGAAGTGTACTGTATAGAGTTTTTCCCCACACACACAAGCAGGCATAGTATGAGCTATATATTTAATGAGCTTCTGAAATGCACCCAAAAAAACTGCAGGTGCACCTATCTGTGCTTGCAAAAATCTGCATTTTTGTACACTTTGGAACGTATATGCAAAACAGGTAGCCGTACCCCCAACTGCAGGATTTAGAAAATGCAAAGCCTTTTAAAAGCCCAAAATATGGCCCTGTATGTGATTGTACTAGCACCCATCCTAGTTCTAGTACTTCAGTCCTCAATGGACTATGGCCTGGTTTCCTTAGACTCTCCCTCTCCACCCATCAACCACTGTGTTCAACAAAAATGCTGAGGAAGCCCAAGCTGACCCTCAGATGTAAAGAGCAGAGCATTCTTGATGGAAGGTAATGTCACTACTCCTAAGCACAAGAGACCAGAATGAGCCCAAGCCTGACTTTTCAGGTCAGCCTGAAGAAGAGTTCTGTGAAAGCTCAAAAGCTTCTCTCTCTCTCACCAGCAGAAGTTGGTCCAATAAAAGATATGCCCTCACCCACCTTGTCTCTCTCATATCATGGGACCGACATGGCTGCAACAACAATTTTTCAGTGCATGAGGCAAGATGCATCCGTTCACTAAAGCCTTCCCCTTAATGATGGAAGACTGAAGAATGACCCAGCAACTCAGGGATAAGTTGGCAGTGAAAGAGGAGGAGGAAAAGGGAAAAATGCATTTCTAAAACAACAGTAGCTGAAGCATGGATCAAAGGGGATTAGGGGACCTGAATTTACCAGCATGGCAACTTCCCTTTCTCCACTGGTGCTCCTTGGTTTTCCTTCTGGAGACAGTCTTTTGATGGTAGGATAATTTGTGATTCAGTTTCCCTTTTGGTAGAGTACAGTGTGGCTGTGGGCCAAACTAAAGCCCTCCCTTTAGAAGCAAATACAGAAAAATCCTTCAGCTCTCGTTGAGGAAGGGTTACTCAATAATAATTAACTCTCCCAAGTCTAAAGTTCTTCTTTGCCAGCTCCAGGCCAAAGTAGTCATCCTCACTTGACACAGTGAAGTGAAGCAGGGCTTCTTCCACCCCTCACTGGAAATGGCAGCCTGGGGCTTCTAAACAAGGACAAGTGAAACAATCAGATTTGAAGTCCATGCTATTACTTTTGTTGTCCTGGGCCTCTTCCTTGACTAGGTTTAATCCTCCCCAAGATTTCTTTCCTTTCTACTGTTTATCTCCAGGCCTCTTTACAATCCCTTTCCCACAACCTTTCCTGGGTTATTTCCCCACTTCTCTTGGTGGAAAGCACTACACCAGTTCTTGGTTCTCCTCTTGTGAGAGAAGGCTGCGCTCTATACTCCTCCCCATGCTTTGTAGCAGTCTACAATTCCCAGGATTCCTTTGGGAATTACTGTGAGGCTGGCAGGCCAGATGCCAGCTCTTGCCCAGGCTGCAGGCACTAAGAACTGACAGACTCATAGCTAGAGACCAGACCAGGTCACCTGTATGTTCGTTTTGCTCAAAGTAGGTGTTAGTCTTATAAGAAAGTATTTTGTGTTTAGATATTTGTAAGTTGCTGCATGCACTAATCTCACTTGTAATGTCTGTAGTCCATGCTATAAGGAAATATGTACATTTTCATTTATAACTTTGAAAATATTTGCTCTGAACTTGTGAATCCAGGCACAGGAATCGTTCCACTCCTCCCCCCGCATTCAAAAGGACTATCAGAATCAGATGGGCCACAAGGAACATCGCAATGCAAAGGATTGGTTAATAGCCCTAACGCACCTGGGAAGTTACGTGCCAGGAAGTTCTTCCTGTGGACTTGGAAGTGGAATAAAGGAAATAAAACAATGACAGGAAAAATTTCCAGCTCTCTTCGCTATTTGAACTTTGACAGAGACCCTAAACTGAGGCAGAGATCCTCAGGAGTTACCCCTGGGTCTGCCCTGACAGATACCTTGAACTGACAGATCACAACAACTCTGTGACTCTTAGGATTTAGATGGTAACTCATCTGTGTGTATATGTTTGGTTGCTTTAACCTGTAAATAACTCATTTTTCCCTAGTTAATAAACTTTCAGATAGTTTATTACAGGATTGGCTATTGGCGTGGTCTTTGATGTAAAATCTCTAGAGTACATGACTGGTCTCTTGAGACTGGAAGCAACTTGAATGTGGTGTGATTTTTGGTGTAAGTGATCATTTATCACTAAGCTCAGTTTGTCTGGGTGGCAAGATAGACTGAAGGGTATAAGGGGCTGTCTGTGACTCCATGGTAGGACTGTTACAGCAGTTCAAATTTGTTACTGGATTGGTGAAATTTAAGTATAGAACACACCACCAGTTTGGGGTGTCTTCCCTGAGGTTGGCACTCATGGTCTCGAGCCACTCTAGACAGCATGACAATTACATCTCCCAGAATTTCCTTGTTCTGAGCTGAACTGGAACTTGGCCATGATCAATCTGTAGCTGTCCTTAAAGTCAAGAGCCAATGCACAACCTGTTTCAGGCCTTTAATGGCCAATATAATGGCCTGATCCTCAGTAGGCATAAACAAGCGTAGCTCCAACTACACTCATTTACACTGGCTGAGAATCTGAACTGGTATAATTTAAATTATGTATTTGGCATCAACATTTGATATTATATTGATGATTGGTGTCAAATTAATCTCTGTGGCATCCAACAGAGAGTTCTGGAAGTTATTTACTTAAAGTTTTTACTCTTCCAGGACAAAAACTATTTAGATGGGTTTTACACTTTGATTTCAAAGGCCATATATATGGAGCAATTGATTGTTAGATAGAGGGACTGTGACACTGGAGGTAACTTAATTGACTGATACTCAGTAGCTATTATGCTTGCTTTCTAGAAACCTGCTTTTTCGTTAAGATGTAAATGCTGGGTTTTACTCATTATGCATTAATTCAGAGAAAAGAAGAATCTTCCTGAACATTTGTTCATTCTGTAAACCAAACTGTTTAAAAAATGTTTATAATGTTCAGCTAAGGACCCACCAGAACCTTGTAGTCAGAAGCTCACCAACTTATCTAAAATTTTAAGGTCTATATAAATGTAATGAGCTAAAAAAAAATACAGATATTTAACATGTTTAGTTTTGAAAATGTCACCTCGATTATTGTAACATCACTGAACCTGTAAAATATGCACAGACAGGTGCAATCAAGTAATTTCACAAGTAAAATATGAAGTTCTACTGCCATGAATAATTTCATGTAAAATAGATGCTTGTTTGTGCAACCATATCAGGAATTAAAGCCTGCAGCTGAGCCTGGGACCAGCTAGCTCCACCTGCCTGGTGAGCAACTGAGGACTTGCAGCTGAATCACAGTTGGCTTTCACCTGATTGGCCAGCGGAACCAACAGATATGCTCTTAAGCCCAGCTTTAGGCCCATGGCTGCTCCTTGCTCAGGCCTCGGCTGCAATTGCTCCTCTACCTGCCTTGCTCTAGTTCACTCCATCCTTGCTCAGTTCCTGACTCCAGCACCAATAATTAGGCATGACCACCACTATTCTGACTACTAGACCTGACCTCCCACACCCATGGTCCATGATAAACCACATGTTTTGCTTTCCCAATTACCCCTTTTGAACACAGAATTTTGTGTTTTCTCTTAAAGTTCCTGGGTTTGAAAATTTAGCTTAATTGTCCATTATTGTGTCGAAGAGGAGAAAACTGGACTGTAAATTAATGTAAGGAGGCCTGGCTGAGATCTTGGTTTTCCTTCATTTTGGTCCATTTTTCATTCTCCAGAAATTGGGTGAGAAGGATAACTTCACTTAGTGATGAACGCTTTTTAGCACGGAATTCTCAAATTCCCTCTCAAATTAAATATTCAGTGATTACTACTTTTGTATAAAGAACATGTTCAGTCATGTAATAGCAGTTAGAGTTTCATCTGGCTGAATGAGCTGTTGAAGCGGAAGGAGATGAATTTCGGCAAGAGTCTCATGAACCTTGGTAAAGTGATTATAGCAAGTGTATGTTACCTCAGCCAGTTAGTATCTGTTCCTGCAAGCAAAGGTCCAGAAGTCCGGCATTTTCAAGGTAAAGCTCAGATCCCCTGTTGCTCTTGAGCCTCACGTAAGTGAAGAATGTGCTGTGGGAATCACATGCAGAACATGTACAGTCAATAGCAAATGAATGATGGCCCTAGCAGAGTAGCTGAGGAGTTGTCAGAATAATTGAAATAACTAATTCTGTTCTTCAATAATAAAAGGTTGAGGAGGGTGAATAGGAAGTGAGGGGGAGGAGAAGAAGCATGTGCTTTCTGTGCCTGCTGTCACCTTCAGAAACCATTACTGATGTGCAGTACAATTGAATTCTCTCACTCTTTTGTTTGTAGAGTTGGGGGTGTGTAGCCCCTCTATATGCTACCTAAAAGTAGTCCTGAAGCAAACCAATACAACACAGTGCTATTGACAACCTGCAATTCCCAGAGAATTTCCTCCCCTCTCTCCCCCTTTCACTACCTGAGATAAGAGACAAATGGCCAAACATAGTAGAAAAATCAGGCTGCAAAATCCCTGAGACTGGACTTGCTCCAAAAACCTCTCAGTCAAATTATTCTTCATTTGGGCCAGAGCATAGGAAGTACAAGGCCATTCAGTTTAATAAAACAGCAATGGAAATTTGGCAAATATTTTCAAAATCTCAGTCAAATTCTCGGTGGGTTTGAAAGATGGAGTCATTTTTTTATTATATCTAAATAGGTTCATTCATGCCTAGTTTTTAAGCATGGAGATGGATGTAAACCCCTTAATCACCTAATTTATTCCATTTATGAAAAATACATGGTACAGATCTGAGGGCCGGACTGGTGCTGTGTGTGTCCACTTTGCTATGTGTAAATATGTTTGTTTGTAGATAACCTATGTGTATGTATATTAATATAACATAAAAAATAGATGTGTACCAGGATGTTGTGGTATGATGGTAAGTCACTATTAGCCTGCATCACACAAGCATGCATAAGAACAGTTTTATATGCCTCATCATTATTGTTAATAAAGAAAGACTAAGTTTTGAAATTTGCTGTACTAGGTCATCCTTCATTAATACAATTACCTAGTGAGATTTGAATATTGTTATATTTTATGTTTTATAAGATTTAAATATTCCAATATGTGCAAACCTATATCACTGCATCAAGAACTGTTTATTATTTTAAATACATGTCTGCATGCTCCTGTACATTTAAATGAATGCTCCAGACCACAACTCAGACAAGCAAGGAATATGTATCATCTGCAAATCACATATCAAACCAAGTTAAATGTTTAACATCTCATTGCACCACAATTCACTACAAGAAAGGTAAATCATACTGATGTTAACAAATGTACACAAAATCTGTACGTACACAAAAAGCTAAATCAAGCTGCATTGTCTCTCTGGCAATAATGTAAAGCAAGAGGGAAACTCTCTTTTTTTCCTTAAAGTTTAATATTTTATTATTGTGAAATGGGACAGCACAACTAGCTCATCCTCTTATGACAACTAGCTTCTTTGTCTAAATTCCATTTGTTTCTTTGGCAGCTAAAACACCTTGAAATTACCTTCTCCAGCATGGAAGAATGATTTTTTTCCATAGCTCTGGCTGTCAGAGTGATTAGAATTTTAATTAGTAAAGCAGAGAGCAGGGAGGGAAATCGCTGGGGAAAAAAAAGCGCATGAAAGGTTCACAATTGCAGGGAAGACAAAGAGGTATCTGAAACAGCCTCACAGCTTGATTGTTACATCAGTAATTCTAAGGCAGTGCTAAATTCTATATGGCGAACACAGTACTGTCCTTTAACCTTCTGACAGCACTAGGGTACTGGAGCATTACAAAATATTTTATCAGTTGTCACTCAGAGTAGAACAAGGTTTTTAAAGCACTCAGACTATCAACAGCTCCATTCCAATGCCTGGCCCTTTGATCTGCTCTCAGGGAGCTAGAGCTCAGAATTCTAGCCACAAAGGAAAGACTGTCAATTTTACAGCCATCACCAGACCATTACACCAATAAATATTGCAATTATCCATCAATATCTGCACATTTGAAAGAGAGAGGAAATCCCATTATAGTGCTTTTTCAGTAGGCAATGCTATATAGTTTAATATGCAATTTATTTTCAAACCTACTTATAAAAAATTAATCTTAACACTAGAAGTAAGGTGACTCTGGTAGTTCAGTTATGTAGCTGCATGAAATATTTTATCTGTTGACAGCACAGGACTAGAGAGCGTGGCTATAATATCATAGCCCAGTATAAGGGGCAGAGACAAATCTGTATTGGAGCTGTTTGCTGTGCATCAGGATTTGCACCTTACACCTGCTGTTAGGCCTCCTCTCAGACCCTCTCACTGATTTCCAGCATCCTGCTCTCCCTATCCCCTCCTTTCTCTACACAGGGACTGCTCTTGTAGTCCCCTAAGAGATCAGGGGCCTCTTACTTCTTGCTTGTTCTTCTGTTCCTATTATTATTTGTACTTCTGCCGTGAATACAAGCCACAACCAAGGTCAGGGGCACACTGAGCTTAGCACTGTACAAACATAGGCTAAGTGTGGGGGAAAGTAAATATCTTCATTTTACCAATGATGAACTTAGGAACAAAGGAGTTGTCTGACTGTCCAAAGACCTGAAGAAGAACTCTATAAGGTCAAAAGCTTGTCTCTCTTACCAACAGAAGTTGGTCCAATAAAAGATATTACCTCATCCACCTGGTCTCTCCAAAGACAAGCAGGAAGTCTGTGGCAGAGTGGGAAACTGAAAAAACATCCTTTACCACAAGTCCATTCTTTCTGTGTCCATACAGGGGACACTCACAATTCGTATGTTTAAAGATATTTTAGTTAGCTGATGGGTAAATCAGATAAACCCACCACCTCTCCATATTTTACAGTCCTCACTCACCCAAGAGATCCCATTCATTTTAATTAAACCAAGTTTTTCCAAGAAGAGTTGGAATGTATATCAGAGTTGGAATAATAAATGGATAGATGCAGCATTTTTTTTTAAAAGAGACTACCACTCTGTGCTACTACATCTCTATAGAGAGAAACAAATTTTAACAGACTCACATTTTGGTGATGCTCGATGTTACTGTTAGGATATAGATATTCAGGCCTGTCTGTAAAGGCCTATACTCTAAGAATTTAGGTGTATTCTTATCACTTAGCTAGTTATAGAGATATAAAAGAAAGAATCAAAATCACTGTCTGCCAGTGTAAGGGCCTTCTCTTACTGTGACAGTCTGAGGCTCTGTGCTTAGGCTAAGATTTTTGGCTAAGCAGCAGAGGCAGCCATAAACTGGGAAGCGACTGGTCACCTCCTCACATTCCAAACTAGTCACATTGAAAGAAGGTGCTATTGTGCTGTTAGGAATACAATCCTGTCCTGATAATGCCTAGCACCTCCAGAGAAAGGGACGTGCCTAGAAGATGTAAAAGAAAACTTAGTTTGATAGCATCCTGTCTGGCAAGAACTCACTTATGAATAGCTGGGATATGAAATCCTCATTTCTGTGTTGTTCTATCACTGTAGTCCCTATTTCCCTATTGTTTGTCTGTATAATCTCTGTCTGGTTCTGTGATTGTTTCTGTCTGCTGTATAATTAATTTTGCTGGGTGTAAACTAATTAAGGTGGTGGGATATAATTGGTTACATAATCATGTTACAATATGTTAGGATTGGTTTGTTAAATTTCAGTAAAATGATTGGTTAAGCAATCTCTTAACTCTTAACTCAAGTTTTACTATATAGTCTGCAGTCAATCAGGAAGTGAGGGCGGGGGGAAATGGGAATGGGGGTGGGGAAATTGGAATCACGTTTAGCTAACGGCAGGAATGGGAACAGGGACACAGGTAAGGCTCTGTGGTGTCAGAGTTGGGAAGGGGGACACTAAGGAAGGAAACTGGAATCATGCTTGCTGGAAGTTCACCCCAATAAACATCGAATTGTTTGCACCTTTGGACTTTGGGTATTGTTGCTCTCTGTTCATGCGAGAAGGACCAGGGAAGTAAGTGGGTGAAGGAATAAGCCCCCTAACAGTTACTAATCTAAGTATATTCACCTGGAGCTGGTAAGATATTTGAACATCCTAAGTTTTAGAGAGATTTTGAATTCTACTCCACAACCAGCTTTAAATGATGATCCTAGATAGAGTTAACAACAAGAATTACACCACTCAGCGTCCTACAAAGGATCATTGTCTTATCCTTGGCAAATATACTAGTAGAGTAACAAACTGGCTTGCTGATCTTTTATGTGGTAACATAATGCATGACATATTTATAGTTTTCAGAAATCAATCCATAGGGAATTTTTAGTTTCAAGTAATTATAGGCTTTTGCAAGATCTAAATAAAGGTGATGAAAAGGTCTCTAGGAAAGTAATGGTACAATGTAGATAAACCTAAAACAAGGCAGCTCAAAGCACTGATCTCTATAATACATCTCTAAATACTGGTAAAAAGCTAGTAATTATGGCTAAAGTTAACTGTCAGCTGTTTTAATGCACAAAATTGAAGCCACCATTAGAATTTCTTCTGAAGATTCTGGCCATAAGAAAATAGAAATAGAAATAGCTGAGAAATAGAAAGCAAAATTCTAGATTTTAAAAAACTTTACAATTTTCCCTTTTTTCTTGATAGTCTATCTTAATATATTGACATTCTTTCCAAAGGAACAGTATTCTTCAACCACCGAAATCAGCAATAATCCTACAATATTATTGAAAGGGGATATTTTCTACACCCCTACATTGGTATACTCATTCCTGTCTCAAAATCTCACCTTTTGGTATACATGAAAACTCTGAGCTGTACTTACCCTGGGCCTGAGATTCACTCTTGCTGAGGGTCAGGCAGAAAGTCAGTTAGAGGGAGAGGGGGAGGTTATGAAAGGTGGCAGCAACTTTATCTCCCCCATGGGGTCCAGATATGGTCAGCTAACACACAAAAGTGGACAGGGCTTCCTGGAGAGGGGAGATGTCTAGGACAGCTGAGGATGCACCTTATGCACTCTTTAGGTTTAGTTATAGTACATGAAAATGCCACCTGCTGCCCACTGGGCCTGAATCTTTCCTGGAGTGCAACAGGCCCACTTAACTAAGGGAAGTGCACTTTGTCTGCAAGAGTGGACCATAAACTTTCAAAAATGATCAGGCTCTTCACTAGGTATCATTTAAACCCAAAGAAACAAAACAGGAATTGGATCTACATACTATAAGCTAAAACAATGAGGAGTCCTTGTGGAACCTTAGATAAGAGATCATTCCATACAGCCTCACAAAGCTTTAAATAGGAGAATTTATGTAAATTATTTCTAATTTAGTACTTAAAATGCATCAATGAACTGCAACACAAGCCAGTTCAGTGACTTACCAACCACAAGGGCTAATAAATGGTCACAAACACTCCTTTGAATAAAAGCTGCACATTCAGTGACAGACAGCCCCAGCGATTTAATTCAAGCCTTCCTCTAGTTCCCAGTCATCCAATTATGTTGCAGAAGCAATACTGCATGATTTAGATGAACATTAATACAGGATAAATGATGAGTTATCAATGGCTAATGCTAGAAGCAACAGTGGCAGCAAATTGTTCAGAAACAAACCATGGTTTGAAATTTGTTTCCATAAAAACTTTAATCAAATAATTTTAAAAAAATATAAAAATCCCAAGTTCATGGATACTTTGCCAAAAAGATCAGATCATTACAAAAAAATGGATACAATTGTTGAATGTAATATAAATTACCAACGGACAGACAGGCACATTGTGGAGAAGAATCTATGCAAGTAGTGGTTCTTGATATTGGATTAAAGAGCAATACTCGCAACTGCCTCAATGACAGAGGATGTTTTGCCTCCCTGACAGAGGATGAGTGCAGCAGTGGAGGTGTCATAAATATAAAGGGAAGGGTAAACACCTTTAAATCCCTCCTGGCCAGAGGAAAAACCCTTTCACCTGTAAAGGGTTAAGAAGCTAAGACGACCTCGCTGGCACCTGACCAAAATGACCAATGAGGGGACAAGATACTTTCAAAGCTGGAGGGGGGCAGAAACAAAGGTTCTCTCTGTCTGTGTGATGCTTTTGCTGGGAACTGAAAAGGAATGGAGTCTTAGAACTTAGTAAGTAATCTAGTTAGATATGCGTTAGATTCTGTTTTGTTTAAATGGCTAATAAAATAAGTTGTGCTGAATGGAATGTATATTCCTGTATTTGTGTCATCCCTTCCTGCATCAATTTTGCGTTGGGGGTGTGACGTTATTGGCATAAGCTGGGACCGTATAGATCATTGTTGCAACCAAAGTCCTGTAGTGGCACCAAATCTTGAATAAAGGGAGTCAAATGAGGTGTCTAAGACAAGGTTATGGTTTGCTGGTTATGATTATGCTGTCTATATGTGCGTGTCATTTTTACAGTTTTTGGTCACGAGGTTAAGGGGCCATTACAGTTGGTGAAGCAGCAATGGGAGGGGTTTACACCTTTTCCAGGAACTAACATTCTGGACTTTGTAACCAACCTACAAAACACCCTCCGAACCTCTTTAGCCCTTGCTAAAGAAAACCTCCAGGATGCTCAAAAAAAGCAAAAAGCCTGGTGTGATAAACATGCCAGAGAGCGTTCCTTTAAAGTAGGGGATGAGGTCATGGTCTTAAAGGCGCTCCAGGCCCATAAAATGGAAGCATCGTGGGAAGGGACATTCACGGTCCAGGAGCGCCTGGGAGCTGTTAATTATCTCATAGCATTCCCCACCTCCAACCGAAAGCCTAAGGTGTACCATATTAATTCTCTAAAGCCCTTTTATTCCAGAGAATTAAAGGTTTGTCAATTTACAGCCCAGGGAGGAGATGATGCTAGTGGCCTGAAGGTGTCTACTACGAAGGGAAAAGTGCTAGTGGAGTGGAAAAGGTGAACCTCTCCATGACCCTTGGGCGTATGCAGCGACAGCAGATCAAGGAGCTGTGCACTAGCTACGCACCGACGTTCTCAGCCATCCCAGGACTGACTGAACGGGTATACCACTCCATTGACACAGATAATGCTCACCCAATTAAAGTCCAACCTTACTGGGTGTCTCCTCAAGCTAAAACTGCTATAGAACGGGAGATCCAGGATATGCTACAGATGGGGGTAATCCGCCCCTCTGGCAGTTCATGGGCATCTCCAGTGGTTCTAGTTCCCAAATCAGATGGGGAGATATGTTTTTGCGTGGACTACCGTAAGCTAAATGCTGTAACTCGCCCAGACAACTATCCAATGCCATGCACAGATGAACTATTAGAGAAACTGGGATGGGCCCAGTTCATCTCTACCTTGGACTTAACCAAGGGGTACTGGCAGGTACTGCTAGATGAATCCGCCAAGGAAAGGTCAGCCTTCACCACACATGTTGGGCTGTATGAATTTAATGTACCCCTTTCGGGCTGCGGAATGCACCTGCCACCTTCCAAAGACTTGTAGATGGTCTTCTAGCGGGATTAGGAGAATATGCAGTCGCCTACCTTGACGATGTGGCCGGATTTTCTGGGCAGAACACCTGGAACATCCACAAAAAGTCTTTGAGCGCATAAGGGCAGCCGGACTAACTGTTAAGGCTAAGAAGTGTCAAATAGGCCTAAACAGAGTGACTTACCTTGGACACCAGGTGGGTAAAGGAACTATCAACCCCCTACAGGCCAAAGTGGATGCTATCCAAAAGTGGCCTGTCCCAAAGTCAAAGAAACAGGTCCAATCCTTCTTAGGTTTGGCCGGATATTACAGGCGATTTGTACCGCAATACAGCCAAATCGCCGCCCCACTGACAGACCTAACCAAAAAGAAACAGCCAAATGCCGTTCAGTGGACCAAAGAGTGTCAGAAGGCCTTTAACCAGCTTAAAGCAACACTCATGTCTGACCCTGTGCTGAGGGCCCCAGACTTTGACAAACCGTTCCTAGTAACCACAGATGCATCCGCGCGTGGTGTGGGAGCAATTTTAATGCAGGAAGGACCGGATCAAGAATTCCACCCTGTAGTGTTTCTCGGCAAGAAGTTGTCTGAGAGGGAAAGCAACGGGTCAGTCAGTGAAAAAGAATGTTATGCCATTGTCTACGCTCTGGAAAAGCTACGCCCATACAAAAGCTACACCTGCAAACCGACCATGATGCACTACAGTGGCTTCATACCACCACGGGAAATAATGAAAAACTTACTAGGTGGAGTTTAGCTCTCCAAGATTTTGATTTCGACATCCAATACATCTCAGGAGCGTCTAACAAAGTGGCTGATGCACTCTCTCGTGAAAGTTTCCCAGAATCAACTTGTTAAAATCATCCTTGAGATGTGGAAAATATTGTTAGTCTTTATATACTTGGTAGTATATTTAGAGATGCATGTGTCTTATTAACTCTATTTTCCCCTAGAGCTCCAGGAAGAAATCACAGTCAGCGTTTCACCCTATCTGTGATTTGGGGGGCGTGTCATAAATATAAAGGGAAGGGTAAACACCTTTAAATCCCTCCTGGCCAGAGGAAAAACCCTTTCACCTGTAAAGGGTTAAGAAGCTAGGATAACCTCGCTGGCACCTGACCAAAATGACCAATGAGGAGACAAGATACTTTCAAAGCTGGAGTGGGGGGGAGGGGAGAAACAAAGGTTCTCTCTGTCTGTGTGATGCTTTTGCTGGGAACAGAAAAGGAATAGAGTCTTAGAACTTAGTAAGTAATCTAGTTAGATATGCGTTAGATTCTGTTTTGTTTAAATGGCTGATAAAATAAGTTGTGCTGAATGGAGTGTATATTCCTGTGTTTGTGTCTTTTTGTAACTTAAGGTTTTGCCTATAGGGATTATCTGTGTTTTGAATCTGATTACCCTGTAAGGTATTTACCATCCTGATTTTACAGAGGTAATTCTTTTACTTTTTCTTCAGTTAAAATTCTTCTTTTAAGAACCTGATTGCTTTTTCATTGTTCTTAAGATCCAAGGGTTTGGGTCTGTGTTCACCTATGCAAATTGGTGAGGATTTTTATCAAGCCTTCCGCAGGAAAAGGGGTGTAGGGTTTGGGGAGGATTTTGGGGGGAAAGACGTTTCCAAGCGGGCTCTTTCCCTGTTATATATTTGTTAGACGCTTGGTGGTGGCAGCAATAAGGTCCAGGGACAAAAGGTAAAATAGTTTGTACCTTGGGGAAGTTTTAACCTAAGCTGGTAAAAATAAGCTTAGGGGGTTTTCATGCAGGTCCCCACAGCTGTACCCTAGAATTCAGAGTGGGGAAGGAACCTTGACAGGAGGATATCCACTACAGAGGCACAGTTCTGTGAATTGAAAAGGGAATATATGACCCCAAAGTGACATTAACACACCATCTAGACCTGCTGTTAAAGCCCTTAACTCGAACAAGTCATCAGCAGGACAAAGACATTAAATTTGTAATGAAAATGGAACTTTACAACAAATTGCAACCAATTAAAAATAGTGTGGTCAAAACCAACTACTGGGCCAAATCCTGAAGTGGTCATTCAGGCAGAGCGCCATTGTCTTCAATGTAAAGCCTAAATAGAAACTGAGTGAGGATGTCTGGATTTGTCCTGGTGACATCAATTTACATGTGCAATTGCTGTAATGTATTATTTTGGTTACAGTAGCATTTGAGGGCTCCAAAAAGGGATTAGGGTTGTATTAGATAATGTCTATGCAAAACAATGGAAAGAGTTTCTGCCCCAAAGAGTTCCCAGTGGTGTCAATAACACAATGCCAATCACAATATCTGATGTTTTCTTCAAGCCCCAATTCCCTTTACCATTAAAAAAAGTGTTGTGATTGTTAAATCAAATTCATGATATTTTGGAGCCTGACTCATGTTTTTGAACATTTGGTCTTGGCAATACTATAATCTGGCATTTACACAAGCACCAACACGTGAATAACAGACAAATGTAGGGGAAAGGACAAGGTTACAGTGGAGAGTCACTCTGTAGTTAAATAATTTATAAACACTGAGCATGTGTGTCTAGGAAAAGAAGATTTTTATTCAAAATTAGGAATTTTGCTGTTTTTTCAGGGAAGCCCCCACAGGCTGTCCTTGATTTCATCTTTGTCGAGTTTTTCAACTCAAATGTGTGTCTCCCCACAACGCTGTATAATCCCTAACCCTTCCTCTCCTTTAGATATGTTGGGAAAGAGTACGGATGTCAACACATAGGGAAAGGCTCTCGAAAGCTAAATAAAAACACCAAGATCATTCAAAAAGAAAACTACTCAGGTTTCAGACCTATGCCTCCTTGTACACATATAAGCAGTGCAAATGGACTGAACTTGAAAACATGAGTTTTGCAATCAGCTTTTTTGAAACAGCCTTTTAGGAGTTAGGGGAGAGAGATTCTATGTTTTCTGCACTAATCTTCAACTAAGCCACACAAGTTCTGAGTGTCTCTCAATGGAAAAGAAAACAACCTGGCCAAACAGTTGGAAAACTACAGAGTAATCTGATTTTGGCTTAGAGGTTAGAAGTAAGTTGCCCATTTCTCTCATCAATCAAAAAAACTTGTTTGAAGGTCCTCTGCCATCAGATCTCTTTGCTTCAGTTTCTCCCCTGCTGCTTGTGTCTCATATGGGATTGCCTGCAAATAATGTGCTTGAGGGATCTATATTCAGTTTACTGAAGCAAACATAATACAATTGATGTTCCTGGGTTATACACACAAAATGAGTAGGGATAGCCTCTAATGGCATTCAAATCATGTTCTTGCAGTTTTCAAGTGTCAGTTTTTCATTTCATAGTTTGGGTAAGATATTCTCACATGCTGATTTTGTATGTTGAACAGCTACACAAACTCCACAGCATGAGGGCATCCTGTCTGTCTGTGCCTCCATCATGCCAGACAAATACCTTGCCCCCTATGAGATGATGGGGAAATCTAAGTTCCTGCTCTGTGGGACAAATCTTGAAGTCCTTACTTAGGGAAAATGCACATTCAATTCAGCACTTATACCTTTATATGTAGAATTTTTCCTTAAATGCTACTGCCCCCCCATTTATTCTGTTTCTTCAAAAATCTTCTCTCTCACACATGCACAGAATTATAATGCACTTTAAACAGAAATGTCTCTATCCATATCCCTCAGTTTCTGACCCTAGCCTCTACAAAAAGAGCACACTTTCCTTCAATTACAATTTATTTTTCTCAGTTATAGTCAATCCCTTTACTGATCATTCTGAGCTTCATAGGATTATACTCTTATTGCTTCCTCACAGTGCAGTGGTAAGGCTGTGCTAGGAGCGCTGGAAGTTCACTAGAAGTGTCTGTGTGGGGGGGGGCACTTTTAAAAGTGATGGGGCTTTGCCCTTTGACCCCCCTGTTCCAGTTCTCCAGCAGAGAACCATGAATATGCTTCTGAGATGGATGAAGATGGTTAACAGGTGCAAAATTAGATCCAGGGACTGATGGATTGAAAGTAAGATGCTTTCTAGAGATATGGACATAAGGTGAGTGAGAGGGAACAATGTAGATCCCCTCTTGCCAGAGCTGACAGAGAGCTAGACAGTGTGTGATGGCTAGGTTGAGGGACAGTTGGAGGAAGTATTTCTATACGGTATGGTATTTCTATACACATAAAGCAAAAACCTACAGAGACCTCAAGGCAAAGCCATGATTGAACCCTTACATTGTAAGGTCTTTGGAGCAGAGATTGTGCCTAGCACAACAAAACCTCTCACACTCACATAGGCCTCGGTATTATATTTTTTAAAGCATTATATACTAAATATTAACAAATATTTTAACTCAGTGCCACCTCTTCCTCTTTCACTGGAACATTATTTCTCCCCTCTAAGCCAAACAGCATTTGCACAGTGATGTTTGAACTATGAATTATATAATTTGTGGGGTTTTTTGGTGGGGAAGGAGCTGGCTGGAAGGGAATAGAAAGGATTAGACAATGAAGAGAATTATCTAAGGAATAAGAGGAACTTCAAGAATCAAGAGAGATGCACAATTCCCAGTGGCATAGATGATGACTTAACACATTAGAGAATGATGTAGTATTAGTCCTAACAAGTGCCACATTTTTGACAGCCACACATGGACCACAGGAATCTCTCCTCTAAAAAAGGACATTCATTTCATATCAGCACGTGTAAGGAAGGCAAGGATGAGGAAGAGGTGGAAGGATAATGAAATGCAAAGATGATCATCTCTCTACACACAAAAAGAAAAGGAGTACTTGTGGCACCTTAGAGACAAACAAATTTATTTGAGCATAAGCTTTTGTGAGCTACAGCTCTAACGAAAGCTTATGCTCAAATAAATTTGTTAGTCTCTAAGGTGCCACAAGTAATCCTTTTCTTTTTGCGAATACAAACTAACACGGCTGCTACTCTGAAATCTGTCTCTACGCACAGAATATTACTTGACTGCTGATGACGACACTATTTCCTTTAGGAATGACAGAAGCAGGTCTGTTGGACTGATGCCCAGGATACTTTGTTTTAAATGCCAGTGTTCCCATTCACTTACGAGGTTTCTCATTATGAATGGGAAGAAGAATGGTTCAGATTCAGACATCCATACCTTATGTGGGACGTCTGAGATTGCATAGTCTTCCTCACATGGAAATGAAATCCACTTGTTTCCCAAACTCTGAGTGCATGTTCAGAGCAGCGATGTTTCTCATAGGTCCAAGAAATATGACCTGGAGGCTGAACATACTCAGCAAGTTGAGGGTGACAATTATAATTCCCTACATTCCCTTTGTGTTGCTGTGAAAGAAATTAGGATTAATGGTATGTATTTCCTACCCTAGACAGTAAGTTGTCCTCAAGCAAAAGAGAGAAAACTATCTGCCATCTCAGAAATGTACTGAAGAATATACGTTCTGTAGTCTTTATAAGTACAGTATCTAAATCAGATAGTAAGCTTCTATCTTGTGTTTAGCTGTTGCCATATGTGACCCTTTGGAGGAAAAAAACAGTGAAAGGCAATTACAAGTCAAAGAAGAGGGTATCTTTACCTTCTCTGTGAATACTGTGCTCTCTTACTTGCTCTTTTTGACTGAGGATGCAAGATATTACAGAGGGCTTAGTACCATCCTGTTTACAATAGGCAACAGTTAAGTTTCATTGTTTGTCAAAAAAAAAAAAAAAAAAAGGGAATAGTCATGGTAAAAAATGCAAATACCATTCCTTTACTTTTAAATAGTCCTGGGGCACAGTATCTTAGAGCTGAGTGGTGCCACCCTTACTCAAGTTGGTGAGCACTTATGGGAGTAGCCCCATTAAATCAATGGAACTACTCGTAAGTGCTCATTCATACCATGAGTAAGGGTTTTACCGTCAGGTCTTAGTTGTTTGTCAAAAGAAATTATGAAAAAAGTCAAATAAGTTTCCTTTTACAATACCAATGGTTTAAGATAATTTAATGATATTGCATTATTAAAACCCCTTTATTCTAGGTACAAAAAGGGCCAAATATGCAAAGATTCATAATGAAGAGTTGTTCAGCAATGAGGGTGAAAAAAGTAAATGACTCTGTAAGAAGTAGCCTAAAAGTCCCAGGTTTTGACACAGAATTCATGGCAATATTACAAATGTACAGCCAACAGCAGCAAATGACTCCCTGTTTTTCAAGAGTTATTTTAGAAAAGAAAGAAGGTGTTATGTGGGCAAAGTCTTCCTAAATTACCGACTTTGGATCAAATGTACTCTAATCACCATTCAGTTCAATTTTCCATTGAAGTATGACAATGTACATAGATGCTGTTAAAGTTAATATAGCATGTATCCGTGCATCACACTCACATAGTGGAAAAGTAATGTATTTTATACAATGCATCCAGTTTGTATTGCTTATCCATTTCTGTTTGTAAAAGGTCTAGGAGCAGGATAAGAAGTGTCTGTAGCAAACAGCTGACAAAATGCAGAACAACTACGTACTCTACCTACAAGATACAATAGAAAGCATTCAGAGTAGCAGCCGCGTTAGTCTGTATCCACAAAAAGAAAAGGAGTACTTGTGGCACCTCAGAGACTAACAAATTTATTTGAAAGTGAGCTGTAGCTCACGAAAACTTATGCTCAAATAAATTTGTTAGTCTCTAACGTGCCACAAGTACTCCTTTTCTTTTTAATAGGAAAGCATGTATATACTAAACAACATGTCTGCAGCTTGATGGACCCATAAGGCACACACACAGAATAGTTTGCCTTTTTGATACTCTCAGAGGGCCAAAATCAGAGGTGAGAAATGTTTCAGATAATTTAACAGACCGGCAATATTTGCTGGAAAACCACACCCAGTTAGCCAATGTTGATTTTTCTGGGAAAGGATTAATTGGGTTCAGCTGACTCACTGAATATCCAAGCTAGGAATAAGAGAAGCGTGAGTAGCATTTGAATTGTAGGACACAGGGTGTGGGCTGACCTATCATTAGGCAGAAATTCAAGGAGCAGCCAAGCCAATGGAGAAGTCTGGAGCTGAACTTGATGTTAGTCTATTAATTTTCTTTTAATAAAGCCAAATGTCAGAAGAGGCTGTGGACTGTTTTGCTGCAGATTGGGAAAGGCACCTGCTCATACATACGACTATGTCCCTATATACTCGTATAATTTCTATGCTATGGGAACAGATGATGCAGTTATGGCAAGAACAGCAACGCAAGCCACTGCTACTGGTTGTTGTTCCAGCCATAACCCTGCCTTTCACCCACTCAGCATGTAACTCTCACCCACTTACTAAAGCAACAATTGCACACCTCTGAATTTGACACAGGATGACCAGCATCAGTGAGGAATGAACATATAAAGTCAACAGAAAGCCACCTAGAGGAATCCTGAAGACAATGAAGTGTGAAGAGGTGTGATGATGTGTTAAATAGCATGTGGCAAAAATGACTATGCTTGCTAATGAGATGACAATTGCTTGTTATGCAAATTGTCCTAGTAAAATCATCTTTGCCTGACACCTATGCCCTTGGGCACATGTCCAATCAATTTGAGAGCTGCAACATGTCATTCAAATTGATATTTATCACTATAGATGACTATATGATATCTATATGTATAAGATTCCCCAACTCTGACTCCTGTTAAGGTAATTGCAGGGCTTCACCAAAATAAGTGTGGAATGTACAAGCTCCTGTAGCAACAAAGGGCCAGTCTGAATTAGAAGCAGTGCTGGTGGAGGACTTAGACTGCAATTTATACAAAGTCTCCGCTGCATGGATTTTTGCCATTTGAAAGAAGCCTGATCTTTTATAATGAGCTGAGTGCTAAGAAATGTACATATTAAATCTTACTGAGCAAAAGGTAAAATAAAATAATTGAAAGACAATGTGTATAGTGTCTGTAATTTCTAGCCAAGAACACAGCCTTCTCGAGTTTTTGGGTTGCTGTGGTGGGTTGTTTTTGTTTGTTTTGTGGGGAGGCGGTGGGGGAGGGGGAGAAGGTATCTGAAGAAAAAAAGATTAATACATAATTATTACTCAGTTTTGTTTGCTGAACAGAATTGTGCTAATCACATTTTGAAGAAGTGAAAACTAAATTGAAATCTAGTTAAAGTATATATTTTCTTTTACCATATTAACAATTGAACTATTCAAATCAATGAAAGATGATGGTGCATTAACCTTTAGAGAACCAAGGAACTAAGAATTCATGGAGTGATTCACTGTTTGATCAGCTCACTTAAGCCAAGGTAGAATGTAAATTAATTGGCTGTTTCAAAGCAATGCAAAGACAGTTTCATGGTTTAAAAAGCATCCATTTCCATTATTATCATAGCAGCAAGTTTAAAGCCTTCTTACATTGTTTCTACTCCCTCTTTCTGTGATTCCAAACATAAATTGTACTGCAGCACAGGTCAGAAATGACAATCATTTTCAAGCTAATTTTCCATAATTCTTTTTTTTTTTTAAATCTGAGTTTGAATTATATAGAGTATATAGATCAGTCTGAAGTGCCAAATGTTCTCACTACCTGTGAAATCTAGGTTTTGCCAGGAAACACACTGTCCAGAATACTCAGGACAAAATTCAACAAAGAAAGCGTATGCATGCCCTGGAAATTTGGCTCCACAGCATGGAAGCCAGACAATTTATATTTAGTCTTGTTAATTATATGCACAAATATCATGTCTGTTGAATTGAAGATGGACCCTTTTATCGTTTAGCCAGCAGGAGGATTATTCTTGGCATATTTTGAAAGAAGTTGCAACTATCCAAACTCATTACTAGTAAGCCATACATCGTAAAAATGTCATGTTTTCTCCTGCAGAATTTCAAAACCAGCAGGAAATTGGAACATAAGTCCCGAAATTTGTAGACTATTTCACTGCAGTTCTCCTAAGAATCCTTTTATGACTTCAACATGCATTTACTACTATTCCTCATAAATCAAGGCAACAACAAATTGCAGATACATTTAATTACTAAAATACTACAGCAGAGCACCTTCCCATTTCATTTTAACAATGCTGGTACTCTAGTTGGGACTGTCAGTGTTTTCTGTGGCAACTCTATTTTCTAAATTATAAAGGCAAAACTATATTTTCGTCTCATTCAACAGAGATTATTTACAGTAACTACTGTTCGTTTTAAAGGGAGTCAAGCATTTAAACACACAAACACACACACACACACACACACACACAAAGAAAATATAACTATGTTTCTGAACTCAAGTTGACCTATATGTGTGCGCTGACACAACATAATTATGATAAACAACATTATAGCAAAAGGAAAGCTTCCTGTGGCTCTGCTGTTTTAGCAAATATCTGTTCAATAATAACTGGGCAAATGCCCTGCCTAAACTAAAAATAATGTTATAATAATCTGTCATTAGAATCCATAACTGTTTTATTATTCATAATGCATGCAGTGCTAAGATGAACCCATTGTGTAATAAATGTTGTGGCTTGTCACTTAATACAATATGATTTTACAATATTGCTAATGTGCACAAAGCATTCAAATATACAGTATTGGCACAGCTGAGATTTATGACAAGTATAAGGCAAGGATGAATCTAGGCGAAGTCTTCATGTTGCTTGACTGCGGTCAGAAAAATCAATACTGTTCATAATATATCTGTGACACAGAAGCTTAAACGAAAAAACCTTCCAAGTTAAGAGGCAGTGCTTTATTTATCCTTCGCTCTTTCCACTAGACAAGTTCTTTGAAAGGGCAGAAAGGAGAATAAGAGATTTTCAATCTTTTAAATAAAGAAGGGAATACATGCTGGAAAAAAGATAATAGAATTTTCAGTTTTAATTGTTTCATCTCCAACATACTTCAGTATCCTCACTCTCCCATGAAGGAGACAAAACACTAAAACAAAGTATTCAATTTAGCCCTTGGCTAAAAAAAAAATACATCCAAAAGAGACAATCCAAAGGGAAAATTCAGTGCTCTGCTCTCCACGAAAAATGGTGATGTACATGTTCCACAGGGCAGCTTCAGGTCCTCTATGACCAGAATCATAGAACGCATGTTCTGGGGTGGGATCTGAGATTAGTGGGTATGGCCTGGATGTGTGAAATACTGGCCCCATTGAAGTAAGTCGGAATATTGTCATTGACTTCAATAGGGATAGGATTTCACCGCATAGTTTTTAATGCTTACCTTTCTAGTGCCAAGGGATTAAAATGAACAGAGCATGAAGCATCTTGAAGGACATATTTTTTCATGGATTACAAATACAGTGTCATTGAAATGTTCATGAATTATTTGGGAATTATGTCTTAATTGAGTTGTAAAAGCTGTTGTCTATTTCCTCTCCAGGCTGGAAATAGACAGCAAAATTCGGAGGCTTCCAGCTAATAAATGTAAGGTTATATTACAAAGGCACCATTCCAACCACCTTATTAAAGGTTTTTCTGTTGTAATTTCCTGTGGCTCTTCCTTCTTCAACAGACTCTTAGGTCCAAAGTGACCAATTCGTGTGACCCTATCATTAAAAAAAAATCATGTAATTTATTAGATCTGGACAGGAATTTTCTATCAGAATGCTTTTCTATAGGTCAGGCTTACAGGAAGACTACCTCCCACAAAGACCAATTTCCTTCATGCAAGTTGTGTGGTGCTGCATGTGAGTCACATGACTGGGTGCATTATGGGAAATGTAGTTCAACCAGGGAACCTGGCCTATAGGAGAAAATGGGGGCCAGAACTACAACTCCCATAAAAAAATGCACCATAGGGATATATTGTTTAATGTTGAAATCATAGACATGAAGGGTTGGAAGGGACTTCAAGAGGTCATCTACGTCCATCCCCACACTCTAAGGCAGGACCAAGTATACCTAGACCATCCCTGTCAGATGTTTAACCTGTTCTTAAAAACCTCCAGTGATGAGGACTCCACAACTTCCCTTGGAAGCCCTTCTATATTTATATCATATATCTTATAGTTAGAAAGTTTTTCCTAATATCTAACCTAAATCTCCCTTGCAGCAGATTAGGCCCATTACTTCTTGTCCCATTTTCATGGGACATGGAGAATAATTGATCACTCTCCTCTTTATAACAGTCCTTCGCATAATTGAAGACTGTTATCCAGTGCCCTCTCAATCTTCTTTTTGCAAGCTGAATATACCCAGGTTTGTTTGTTTTTTAACCCTTCCGCACAAGTTGTGTTTTCTAAATCTTTTACCAGTTTTTCCCCTCTGCTCTGGACTCTCTAATTTTTCTGCATCTTGTTTAAAGTTTGGCGCACAGAACAGGACACAGTAACCCAGCTGAGGCCTCACCAGTGCCAAGTAGAGTGGAATAATTAACTCTCATGTCTTACATATGACAATCCTGTTAGTACACCCCAGAATATCCACCTTTTTCACAACCACGTCACGTTATTAGCTCATATCCACTTTCTGATTCACGATAACCCCCAGATCCTTTTTTCTTCAGTACTACTGTCTAGTCAGTTATTCTCAATTTTGTATTTGTACCTTTAGTTGTTCCTTCCTATAGGTAGTGCTTTGTACTTGTTTTTGTTGAATTTCATCTTGTTGATTTCATACTGATTCTCTAATTGTCCTCCAAAGTGTTTGCAGTTCCTTCCAGCTTGGTGTCTTTCACAGATTTTATAAGGACACACTCCACTTTGCTATCCAAGTCATTAATGAAAATATTGACTAGTACTGGACCCACGACTGGCCCCTGTGGGGCTCCTCTAGCTACATCCTCCCAGTTTGACAGCAAACTATTGAGAACTGTTCTGAACATGGTCTTTCAAAAAGTTATGTGCCCACTTTACAGTAAATGATTTGGCTCAAGGCATTTTGGTTCATTTCAACAAAGGAAAATTAAACATTTCAATTTTGTGAATGTTGAACTGTTTAATTTTGATAAAAAATGTTTAAAGAAAACATTATGACATTTCCAAATAATTTTTTCCCAAATTTCCATTCCAAGAAAATTTTTAAAATTTCAAAGTTTTTATCCCATTTTGGGATGAAAACAAATGGTGAAGGTGCAGAATTTTGCTGAGCTCCTTAAATTATACAAAATTTGGAATTTAAATGATGAAGAAAAAATTCTGATATATATTTTTGTACTATATTCCTGTTTTATTTGTGAAGCACAAACAAGGGTGAGGAATATTCCTCAAGCATTAGGAGACACTAGGAATACCTTCAACTGGGAAAACCCAGGAATAAGGAGATGGTTTAAGAATTCTGTCAGACTCTTTACTTACAATTCTCTTGGTTTTGTAGGCTGCCTTTTTCCATGCCACCAATTCCAGTCCATCAAGCTTTCCCCCCTTTTTCTTTTCAAATCCCTTCCAAAAACTATTTTTCCTGTGATACCCACAAAAAGTCCCCAACAATAATATTAAACACGAACAAAGTAAAACTTTGACCCAAGGTATCCCTTAAAGGCATATGAAAAACAAAAACATTTTTCTGTTATAGCATCATTCTCTTCTCCTATCCATCCCCCGCACCCCCCCCCCCTTTTTTTTTAAGCTGCTGTGCCCTTGTTTCTGTTTAGGCTGCAACCTCTTCAGGGCACAGATTTATTTTTTATTAGTCTGTTTACACTGCAAGCAAGGGACAATTCCCAGCTCATGTAGACATACTTGTGCTAGCTCTCATCGATCTAGCATGCTAAAAATAACAGTATAGCTGCAATACCATGGGCAGCAGGGTCACCTGCTAGCCTCCTTGAGTATGTACCACAAGGTTCACGAGGGTTTGTACTTGGGCCAGGTACCCCCTGCTGCCGCTGCCCCTGCCTAAACAACTAGTTATAGCATGCTAGCTCACATGAGAGCTAGCATTAGTATGTGTACATGAGTGGGAATTACAGCCCTAGCTTGTAGGTGTAGCCTTTGATGGAGTCACAATGGGTGCTATATAATTATTTTTAATAATAGGAACTCATTTTGTTTAATTAAAAAAGGGTAACTTAAGCAGGTAAGAACTTTGTACACTAGAATATCTGTGGGGTTTTTTTACGTATTCTCATAAATATGTTTAAATGTGTCATGATTCAATACAGAGGCAAAGGGAAATTTTTTCACTTTAACTCCATATATTGAAAATCTATTTTTCATGCATGCAATGTATTCCCCTGACTGGTAATTATAATTTAGGAAGTTCAAGTACAACCATGTATATCATTTCTTCTGCCAAAAGTGCTCTGGTAAATCTTTATTCTTTTGACCTGAAGCCCTTGACTCAATCCTTGGAAGTCTACAGTAGTCTATTAGGTTAGAAGCACACTGTAAAGCTCTCCTGTGCTTTTGTACACTTCTGTATGTCCATGTTGTATTTCATTGTAAGTATCTTTGTTGTTATATATTTAAAGGCTTTGCCTGAAATTTAGTCTGCTGAGTCTACTGTACTATACAGCATGAAACTTACAATGCAACAGTTAAGGTAATGCAGTAAAATCATCAATAACTGAATTTTTGACTGTTTCTCTAAAAAAGAAATCACCCTATGTACAAAATCTATTCTGGGGAGTGAGCTGGGTTATAATGCAATAGATTTTGAGTTTAAGATTATGTTTCCCTGACAATAATTCAGAGGATTTGTTTTTTTACAGCACAATTTTTAAGTCCATCGAATCTTAACATTAACTAATTGCTTTGTCTATTTCAAAACTTGGATTTTTTCCCTTCTTTCTTTGGATATATTCAGGTTTACGGGCCCAGATTTGTACTATGTTTTCTACTTATGTGATATCTGTTAATGAAACAGTAAGAATAATATTCATGGAGAAATAGAATGTATCATAATCAACAAAGAGGTACCAAATGCAATTACTGTGGATGATGTTTTGAAAAACATCTCATCTATTCTCATCAGGTGGCTCAACTCATCAGGTGGCTCAACTGTCAATTCACAGATTGACTTGTATTATGTATAAAGGTAGTACATAATACAAAGCTGACACTATGAACTTGGATCCTTCCAGAGACTGAAGGCACAAAAATAAAATGGCTAGATGTCAATAGGCATTGACAAGTTTTTATGGGATTCCATGATAAAAGTCACAACCAAAAGCATCTCCTCTTTTTGTAAGAATTGGTCAGACTGACACAACATATATTTCTAGAAAGCAAATTACTGGAAATAATATCTATAACTACAGAAATGACCCTTATTATATGTAGATGCTTTACATTTTATAGATGGGGCTGATAGCACTGCCCATTAAGATTACCCAACACTTCCCATTATAAGACCCTGTTTTTAATTGTTTATAATTTTGCCAAACTTCAACTGTTTGGGTTGAAATTTTCCATGCTAGGTGTCTGTCACAGGCTTTCTGGGTTTTTACAAGATAATTTCAGCCAAAATAGTTCAGCAGTGTCTGAGAATGAGGCTAAGAATAGTTGCTCATTAAGTAAGCACCGTCCATCCTGTGCACTGAATGAGGCAGGGGTCCTGTGGATTCTCCCATCAACCTAGCTACTGCCTCTCAGATGTGGATTATCTATATTGATGGAAAAACCCTTTCTGTTGACGTAGGAAGAGTCTACACTACAGTGCTGCAGTGCCATAGGTGTGCCGCTACAGTGCAGATGTACCCTTAGTTACACTATAATTTAAGCATCCAGGACTAAAACTTGCCATGATGGAATATGATACCACATGAATGTACTTTTACTTAACCTTTAAGGCACAGTCCCATATTGTAGATGGTATGACTTGAACTATCCCAAGAGTACCTCCAGGGAACATGGACACTGCATCACCCCTGTAGAGGGTGCAGAGACTTCTTCTCTCTGCTGGCTGGTGCAGAGAGAAGCAAAGGACATAGTTCTGTCCTTTCCCTGTCACTTTGGGGATGAAGGTTCCTTGTGACCTCTGTTCCGTTTGTGCTCCCACACTAGGGAGAACTCTGTACAAACCCATATTTCCCAGAAAATAGGCTTCCTTTTTAAAAAGCTCACTAACACAAACACAAACATGGAAATACATTTATGTCTGAAGATGGAGAATTGCTGTGGTTGAGAAGATATTTAAGATGGTTGATTTTAAAGCTTTTTTGAGTAAGTCTAATGTCAAAATCCGGTCTTCATTACTTGTACCCATTATACACCTTCCACATTTTTGTCTTCCCTATATCTGTAAGCATTTCTAGAGCATCTGTCACCAGAGGCAGTTTTGTTTTTCATTTAAATGTAGCCTTCTATCTTTGAGTGTACTGCTGTATTTTCTTCTGCTCAGATTCTTTGGGGAATGGGATGGCACAGTACTGAGTCTTAACACAGGACATTAAGATGGCATGGATGGGACTCTGATTTATTTTTGCTGGTATTTCAGAACCTAGGACCTACTGCAGAGAAGGCTTTAACCTCAGTCTCCTCAAGTTTATATCTGAGCTCCATTAATCTTAATGTGCCAGCAGATGAATTCAGCTGCGATGATGGGTCCTTTAAAAAGCCAGTCTCTGAGATGGCCTGGTCCTATCCTGCCTGTAATTCAGGATCATAAGTACAATATTGATATGTATTCAGTTGCGCTGAAGCTTATAATTTGGTCTTGAAGCAATGGAATTGCTCATTGTGCACATGGCACTACTCAGATGAGTGTGCATGTAAATTTTTGCAGGACTGAAATATTAGATTGTAAACTCCTCAGCATTATTAGATCACACTGTACAGCAACTAGTACAATGTGATCTAATACACACTGGGGCCTCTAGACACCAGACACCCCTATCTTTGAACCAAATATCTCATCAGCAGGCAAAAAGACTGAGAAATAACAGATTTTTTTTTTGCCCCTGTCTATTGCCACGAGATCAACTCTCAGTACAAAAGACATAGTTACATTTCCATGACCTCAAATCAGTCTGGAAGCTTCTAGGACTACTTTGGTCAAATTCACAGAATCATTCTTCTGCTTTGAGCACAGTTCAGAGTCCTGCAGCAGGTTCTCCCAGGGTTTTTTTTATTTTGTGCAGCCAGGGGAGTCAGCAGGACAGTGCCAGATGGAATGAATAGGCCTGCCCTTTGCAGGCAAATGTCAATGCTCCCATACTATTGGGATTAAGGCCATTGCCCTCTTTCCCCATCGGCTGGCAAATCAGGGTCTAGTAGTGACACTAAGCAAGTTTATGCCAATATGGCTAATCCTAAGAAGGGAGTCACCTAAATTCAGGAAGACTTGGGATAACTCATTACACCTCAGGTTCTGAAAAAGTTTATAATGGTGTCATTAGAAGATGTAACCTCCCAACTAACTGCAGGAATTGGGTTAATTTGAAATCAAGGATGCAATTGTAAGAAGAAAAAAAAAAGGAGAGACAACAATCATACCCATCGCCAGGGAAACTGTCAAGATTGAATGCTACAGCACACACCCAGGCTCTTAGTTCCCTAAACCAGGGACATACAGAGGCAGTCTCTGAAGTATAAAGTAGTAAGAAATTACTTACTGTTGTGGGTCATTGAATGCCTGTACATCATAGAGACAAGTAACTGCAATTCTAGGGATACTGGCTGTGGTTCATTAAAATTTGGTTTAAGACTGGAAGGCTTCTCATGCACAGCTTCCCCCTGTGCTTGCTGGAGGGCAGAAAGAATGAGGCTTTGAATGTATCAGCTGGGGTTAGATACCAAAACTCACTGTTTATGTTAGTATTGAGATTGTGGGTTGCACAGTATATGATACTATTAAATCACTATTTATTGTGTACATAGTATAGCCACTCACAGTAGGATATGTCAAAATATAATTGGTATTCTGTCAGTCTCTAAAAACAAATCTTCTTTCCTTTAAAATTTAGGGTAAGAGTGTGTGTGTTAGTTTTTAAATTGATTTCAGTGGAATTAAATGTATTTGGTTAAATTAATCAATCTACCTGAGTCACCCAGTTGAAAACTGCTGGTTTTGGTTTCCCTAAAGTTGATAGCATATGATTCATGTGAATTTGTCAATCATAGAAAATTCTCAATTAGAATCATGAATGTTTTGAACAATTAATCAGCCTTTCACACATCCTTAAAACTGACAGAAATAATATCAACAATATTGAGTTGTAAACCCCATCACAACCAAAAGAACACCTAAAGCAAACTCCCCTAAATCATATCTTTTTAAAAAAGGACAAGACAGAAGTCCCTGAAGTTAACTTAAAAATATGAAAATCTTAGAAAATTTGTTTTAAAAATTAAAATGTCCAACAAACTTGTATGATGTTTAAGCTCAGTTATAACTATTGAGGATAGATGTGGGTTGTCAGATTTCTACCCATTTGCAAAGATAAATGTTACAGAAAAATGTATAGTAAGTCTGTAGATGTAAAAATATACATATATAAAATTGGCTCTCAATTTTCAAAAGAGGATAGCAACCAGCAGCTCAAATTTAGGCACCTAACTGGCTAAGTTTTCTAAGAGTGTCAGCACCTAGAAGCACCCACTACTAAAGAGTGCTCAATAGAGAGCAATTGGTGCTGCTGGGAGCTGTGCACTTTTGGAAAATTAGACCTTAATGTGTAGACATTTAACAAATTATGTTTTAAAAATTGAAACACGTCATCAAAATACTTTTAATATCATGTTTTGATTAAATAATATTACTGACGTTTCCCTGACTTATTTCATAAAATTATTCCACAAATCTTAAATCACCTGCCTTTAAAATTCTAAACCATTTGTACTTCTCAATGGAGTCAGTCAAATTAATTGCTAATCATATTATTTACTTATGTAGGCCCTGAACCCATATGCAGGCTAATGCAGCTCTCACTGAAGTCAGTCAGACCAGCAAAGGCAGAATTTATCTGTTAGTATATTGTATTTTTCTATTTCTACATGAGCTAGACATTGGAACTTTGGTTCCTAAACCTAGCCAACCTAGTTTCCTTCATAAAATGAATTTAATGGTTTCTGCTGAATCCACCTTCAGTACCATGCACCGGTCAAGTTCACATAATCTCTGTCATAACTCAGTACAATTGTCAATTTTTAACCAAAGGAATAGCCTAGACAAAGCTAGTGTGATAACTGAACTACCATTCATCATATCCTTTACAGTGCAGTCATTTTAAGTCAGCATCAACCAAGATCCGTGGCAAGCCAGTGCAGAAAAACTTGCACATCAAGCACCTAACTGGTGACCTTAGATAATGAAACAGAAGACCTTAATTATTCTTTATATTCTTAAACTTAGTGGTAAAGCTTGGGACAATTGAATATTTCATTTGAAGTCAAGGGTATGTGAAACATCTTTTTAGAAAATGTGTTTCAAAGGGGCCAAAGGAGAACATATGATGCTATTACTTTCCTCATCCAATTTCAGATTGCTACTAGGAGACAAGTATTGAACCTTCAGTATGTCTCACTTAAAAACTGGCATTTGAAGTTAGCAACTAAAAAACAACTGAATCTCATCTGAAATCAGCATGGAACTTGAAAGCTACGTGTTCTTGCCCCTACCAGTTTGTATGCTGAATAATAAATACTACTCTTTGATTTGAAAAGCAACGGCTGTCAAACTTTCATACTGCTTAGAAAATACTGACAAAGTAATATTAGTTTACACAAAGCCATTTAACATATACACACATTAACAGGATTCAGATGACTAATGGAAATGTATAGAAGGAAATAAGAAAGGTCATTACAAGAAATAGTATCTTGCCTTGTGCCTCAGCTGTAGGCAACAGATCCACAATTGCAGTTGACTGATACCACTAAAGAGGAATTCAATCTAAATTGATGCATATAGTGATGATTCCAGACGCATCTCCCAATCTGTCAGTCTGCCCACTACCAGCATCTCACTTTTTTAGGAACAGACATCAATTATTTCCATTTCCTGTCCTTACAGTGTCATCAATCTATATAGTAAAGTATAGATAGCAATAAACCATACTGTTGGCGTCAACTCTTCTCTTGTTGCACTTCTACAATGCCTCACAATAAAAGAATGTGCTATTTATTTGCATTTGTCCAATCTGTTTGGATTTATCCTGAACCTTCCTGAACCACTCTTCCCTTTTTTGCTAGTCAGCCTCATATTTCTAGTTGGAAAGAGCAGATGGAAATGCCAACCCCTGGTAACTGAGGTGGGGCTTAGATGAAGCGAGACATGAAGAGACACTGCCTTATGGCCTGGTGTTCTCCCATCAATGAGATGCTCCCGGTTTGTGTGGGGTAGGCCATTTCTGCACCTGGCAGCAGAATGTGATGTGTGCCTGTGTTTGGAGGAAGAGCTAGGCCTTTGGGCCAGCCCACACAGCACTAGTTGGTGAATTTGCAGGATGCTGTGGAGCCTGACTGGCTATGCCATCCGACAAAGCGAACATTGTAGGCAGGACTGGTAGCATCACCCATAATTAAGGTTTCCTGACATTTCCCAGTTGTTCAGATCTTTGCCAAACTTAACATTGGGCTTGAAATTTTCCATGCCATTGTCTTCTTCAGGGTGATTTTTTTTTTAAATTTCAGTGAAAATAGTTCAGCTGTTTGAGAGCTAAGCTAGAAAAAAAAATATTGTTTTGCCCGTGTTAAAAATTCTGGCAACCTTTTCTTTGTAAAGCTCTAAATGCAAAGATTATAAGGCTAGAAGAGACTACAGCAACCATCTAGTCAGAGCTCCTGAACAACACAGGTCATAGGACTTCCCGGAATTATTTCCTGATGGAATGACAGTATATTGAGTGTCCCCAAGTTTTAGAACTTGAAGTTTTATAGGGGGTGGCCTCTCTCCGAAAATCCATAAAAATTTGGCCAAATTCTAGGAAAAATCAGTTTGCACATGATCAGTATAGATTTAGATTTCCACACTGAAGCTCCCTAAAGATTCTGTCCCCAGTTGGCATGATCCAGTTGGGGGTTGAGAGGGCTTTCCCTGCAACTGCAGCTCTGCAATGGCAGCCAGGGATGGGGAAGAAACAGGACTGGGATGAGGACAAACTGAAGAGGATGGGCCAGAAGAGGCCATGCTTGTCAAGGAATAGGCAGAAGAATCTGCACCCACTGGAGTACACTCTCTGCAAAGCCTGAATAGAAATCCAAGATTTCTCATTCTTCTACTGTCAGCAAGGGCACTGGAGCAGGGCAAGTGTGGGGGGGAGGCAGAGACAAGAAGCCATAATCCCACCACTTTTTACCAGCTGTAAGGGCAAGTGATGGGGGGAGAGGGCAGAAAGGAATGATCGGGGCCTTGGGGGAGGAGGCGGGGTATTGGGGGAAGGGGCAGCATGAGGGCAGGGGCTCAGGGAGAAGGGATGACATGAGGGCAAGGCCCCAGAGGGCCTGGGCAGTGAAAGAGTGGGGGTTCAGGGAGAAGGGGTGGCACGAGGACTAGGGTTGCCAACTTTCTAATCACACAAAACCAAAGAGCCTTGTCCTGCCCCTCCTCCAAGGCTCCACCCAGGCCTTGCCCCTTCTCTGAGGCCCAACCCTAGCTCACTCCATCCCCCTTCCCTCTGTCGCTTGCTCTCCCCACCCTCACTCACTCGTTCATTTTCACCGGGCTGGCTCGGGGGCTGGGGTGCAGGAGGGGGTGAGGGCTCTGCCTGGGGGTACGGGCTACAGGGTGGGGCCAGAAATGAGGAGTTCAGGTTGAGGCAGTGGGTTGGGATGCAAAAGGGGGTGAGGGCTCCGGCATGGGGCCAGGGATGAGGGGCTTAGGGGGCAGGAGGGGGCTCCGGGATGAATTTGAAGGGGTCGGAGTATGGAAGGTGACTCCAAACTGATGCAGGGGGTTGGAGTGTGGGAGGAGGTACGGGCTCTAAGCTGGGGGTGCGGGTTCTGAGCAGCGCTTACTTCAAGCAGCTCCCAAAAGCAGCGGCATGTCCGTCCTCCAGCTCCTATGCAGAGGCACAGCCAGGCACTTCTGTGTTTTATGCTTATACAAAATCCTACCCCTACATGCGCATTGCTCCATCCACAAGCGCCACCCCCACAGCTCCCATTGACCATGATTCCTGGCCAATGGGAGCTGCAGGGACAGTGTTTGGGGAGGGGGCGATGTGCAGAGCCCCCTGGATGCCCCTACATGTAGGAGCATTATTGAATGAACATGGGGTTACCTGGATTATACACTTACCTACCAGGTAGTCTCAGATATCTAATAATAAAGTTGAGGTCTGATTAAAACCATATAAAATGTGTCGTGTCCTTCTTTCAGTATAGCCAGAGAACTGTATTATTCGAATGTGATTAAAGCAAGCCACAACTTTCCCTGATGACTGAAACAGAATCAGTTCCCATATTCAACACACAGATATTACTGACTTCCTTAACACAGCTACTCCTGGATCTGCGATGGACTGGGAATCTGACATCATCATAGAATTAAGAGGAAATATTCAGATAATTTGTAGAGACAGTGTATAATTTTTTTGGTTAGGTTTACAACTACTATGGAAAAAACCTAGCAACATCGTTAGTAGTCTTTTACAATGCTGAGGAACTTATTTTGATGAATACAGAGCATATGTTATGCCAAAAGCAAACCTAATTTTTACAAGATACAGATGTCATGAAAAGGTACAAGGAGTCACAGAGATATTTAAACAGATGCAAATGAACTCTTAGACTGTGGATGAGAAAATACAGTAATGAAACAGTGAGAATTTCTGGAACAAACTGTCCTGGGATTAACCCTTATAAACTTGTTGTTCCATGTTGGTCCTCACAAAAGAGCAAGTCAACCCTAATACCACTATCTTAGAAATTTTTCCCTGTTAATTTCTACCCTCTAGTCACCTTGAGTTCTTAATTTTCATTCAATTAATTCTGCAAATGAGTTTTTCCTATAATTATGAAAGTTTCATTTTATATATGTATTACAATTCATAGAGATCAGGTTTCACTTTGTTCTCATTTGTTTATTAAACATATGTTTAAAATAATCTAAATCAAATTAACCATTTCAAAGGGTCAAGACGACACATTTTACATGCCTAAAATATTACTGTTAGAAGCTCGACTAAGGCAGAAAATTCTCCATCCAGATTTACATAGAACGGTCATTACCACATCAAAAATAATGGAATTTAATAAGGAGGTTAAAGTCTATAAAGTTAATATAAATTAACAAGTTATTTGCCATAAAATAATGTGAAACTTAAAAGAAACATTTGTACATAGACAAACATGAAATAATAATTTGAGGTAGCTGTGGCATTCAAAGTAGGCTACATACTGTTAGTGCCAGCAGCAAAATGTAAATAACTAAACACAATGGCCTCAATGCCGCATTCGTGCTTAACAATTTTAAACCATTTGCTACCATCAGAGAATTAAGCACAGAAATACAAGAGAGTTCAGGAAGCAGATAAATGAGAGTAGTGCAGGAGGCAGCGGAGACATAGAAAAAGCCTTCTGGCTAAATAACAACACTAAATCATGTCTGCTCTCTGTGACCAAGAATGTAAAAATCAATGTCAGGACTCAGCAGCAATTTATTCAAGCCAAAATGGAGGGTTTCAGAAACACCTTTTCTTATCACATGAAACAAGTACAGATAGTGTCCATCTCTTATCCTTGAATTCAAAGGACATCTATATTCCTTTATGTAAAACTTGCTTTGGTTTATTATTTCTTTTTACATTATATTACAATTTACGTGCCTGCTAGAGATTGAATTAGTCATTATGAATGGTATTTGCAACATTAACCTCTTTTTTCTATTCACAGATCATTTGCAACCTGATCTTGGTTTCTATTAATGTATTCAGAAGAACATAAGAATTGCCCTACTGGATCAGACCAGTAGTCCATCTAATGTAGCATCTTGTCTCTGACCACAGCCTAAACCTAGTTGCTTCAAGGAGCCAGAAACCCCATACTGCACTATTATGAAGTAAATGCTCATAGTAGAAGTTTCTTCCTAAATCCCATCAATAAATAATTGACCTATGCCTTGAAGCACTGAAGTTTATACTCCATATTATCTACATATCTATCTATATATATGTAATAAATATTACATGTATATTACATGTCCTATGTAATGTAAGTTGAATGCTCTCATCATCCATATAAATATAACTTTTGAACCTTTATAACATCTTGGCTGCAATGAAATCTTGTGTCAGTTTGTTATTCATAAAGAGAGCTTGTCAGGAACTGGAATTTCTGAGATTTGAAAAATGAAAATTCTGAAAAATTTCAACTCAGCATAATTGAAACATCAAAGGTGTCTAATTGTTTAGTTCCAAATGTATCATTCCAATTCCTCATAGAAAAGATAAAATACAATATTAAATCAGAACTGTAACTATATGAAAATATAACTTTCAATACTCTAATGCAAGTGTCAAAATGAAGCATTTCAACATTGACATGAAACATTTTGCTTTTTTCCAATCAAAAATGTAATAGAAATTGATGCATTCTGTGAAGTATTTCATTTTTTTGACAAAATGCTTTTTTTCCGTTGGGAAACTGTTCTGTAGAAATTTTTTGACCATCTCTATTCATAACTATTTGCTGAGTAATGCTTTGCTTACTAATATCCCATTTTGATTATTGTGATTGTGAGAAGGGTCTAGATGGGTCGTGTGTGACCTCTCTTCCTCCCGCCCCCACCAAGTGCTCTTATTTCCCCTGGGCAACAAGCAATGACTTCCTGAAGGAAGCGCCTGTACAGCACATTCGTGTGAGGCTGGGCCAGGCTGCTGACTGTCTGCTTGCTGGCTCTGCACTGCTGCTTCTGTCACCCAGATTCCACTTTCCCTTTCCCTGGGCAGCAGTGCAGTGGTGTGGGGAATGGGAGCCAGGCAGCAGCACAGGGAACGCGGATGGAGCAGCAAGCAGTCAGTATGGCCCAGCTGTGGAGAGAGAGGGGCCAGCTGAGGAGGGGGCAGGTCTGGGAGAATGAGAGCAAGGGGTTTGGGGAAGCCAAGCAGGAGTCTTTGGGGCTGGGCCAGGCTGGGGAGGGGGAAGCAGGATAACACTCCTCATCTTGATGAGCGAAGACTGGAAAGGTGTGGCCTGCTTGCTAGAATGAAGAATGTTATTTGGTATCTGTTTCAATTAGCGCCCCCCCCACCCCTCGACATCTTTGATCTTGGAGAGACTAATTCTGTCCCAGGAAGGAGACAGCCTGAAGAGCTGTTTTGTTGTAGTCTTTCACTCTCACTTAAAGGAGCGATGACCTCAAATTACAGGGAGAAGGAACCCTATTATTAGGGTGGGCAAAAGCTGGGGCAGGGCTGGGAGAGCGAAAGGAAGGGGATTGTGTGTTTTTTTTCTTTCATGTTTGAATTAAACATTAAAAATAGTAGTGTGTATATATTTTATTCCCACACCCCTCTCCACACACATACGTAATGGTGTACTGGTGATGGATCCACGATAAAGACAAAATGGTGGGTCTCATAGTAAAAAATTTGGGAACTACTAACTTAAGTCACAGTTTTGTTTCTGCTCCCTCGCAGAAACAAATAGCATATGAGAAATATATTGAGATTGGTGGTCTTCCACTAGAAAAATTGCAAAATGTGAGAAAACTTTCAGTATTGCAACCCTTTCCATGACCATCCAAAGCATGTCTGAATACATGCAAACCACAGGTAACAAAATCCAACAGATAAAGGCAAATGGAAGTCATCACTTTAATCCTTGACAATAATCACAAATCACTTTTTTGTATTATTCAGCCAGTCCATATCTTACATACTGAAGCTATTACTCATTTCCTTTGGATACCTGGACTTTTCAGAAGAAAACACTACTATAAGCTAAATTTAACCATGTGCTTTTACAGCTAATTACACGTTTGACACGTTGCACTGAGCATTATATCTTATTCTGCTTATTCTTTTTATACTTACTTTGCTCCATCCTGCTTACACTACTCACCCTCTTAACTCTTCATATTCAACTATTCCTTTATCTTCACTTCACCTGTACATCCAGTCTATTAATCGGCCATAGCCTAAAATCTTAAGTCCAGCATTACAGTTTTCAGCTGCATGGCTGTCCAAAATGTTAGAAGAGCCCTTAATAGGACAACATGGTTGTGAACAATGCCTTCCCTGTTACCCCAATTTATCCCAGGAGCTTCATTTAAAAAAATAAAATACCTAATAAATCAATTAGAAAGGTGCTTACTTTGGGTATGTATCACTTCCTTTTAAAATAAATTTGGCTTGGCCACAGAACAACTTACATAGTACTACAGTAATGAAATTTCAGCAGTGCCTCCAACTTCTGGTGACCCTTACACCTAAGGTATTATAGAATATGAGATAAAGTTGTGACATTGGTATAACTGATCCTTGATTAGAATTTAAAATTACAGTCTGGTACCTGGAAAGCTCAGGGAAATAAATAAAATCTACTCAATATAAAGACAGTTGTAGAACAAGTCGCACTTTGTAGGCAGTCGAACTGGGCTTCACAAACAACTTATTGGCATTCCACAAAGTTGCACATCTACGTAAGTGTTTGGAGGACAAGGGATTTAGATTAAGTAAGCACAAACAGCAAGTAAAGTAGAAATAATACAATTATTTCAAATACCAACTTAGTACAATAATTTTGTACCTTCATCCCCTGCCACCAGACGTAGTAAGAGCCGCTAAATGCTCACTAAAGGTTTCAGAGTAGGGCAATTTTTATTGCATCCGGGTTAGACTGCTGAGTTAGATTCCAAACAAGAGTGGCCTCTAACTCTTATTTATAAATATAGAGTTTCCTGTTTGGACAGTACCTCTGCACAGCTCAGCAGGGGAGGTGATGGTGGAGAAATTAGTCAGCCCAACAAGGGGTTGGCCAGCTCCTGAGAGAGGAAAGAGACGGAGGGAGATTTCATGCCCAGATACGCTGCAGCTGAGCTCCTCCTCATCCATCAAAGTTCAGGTGGGAGTGTGTCTGGGGGAAATGGAGGACTATCTGATTTACATTATTGGGAAGCAGAATTAGGGAATCCAATTGACTCTCACACCTCCCCCCGCTTCAATGTAAAGCTACCCCAGGGATCTGGGGGTCCATCTTGCTACTATTTTTGTCTGTCCCGCCCTGTAGTTGAGGTATATTGAGCTGTTTTTCCACTTTCTAGAATGCTGTCAATTGCCTGGGTGGGGGACCAGGAAGTAATTTTTGCCTGACACTGCAAATTGGCAGGCATGCCAGCCCTTTTTTTAAAATCTTTTTGGTAGCATCACAGAGGCACAGTTTAGATTACAAGACAGCAAGGATAGGAATTCAATGTTATTCCCTCGCTATTTGTGGCTCATGTCCAGTGAGGATAAAGATTAAATGGGTCAGCTCCCAGAGGTAAATGAAACCTGAGATTTCACTGGTAGATCATTTAAGGAGAAGGAAAAACCTTCACAGACTGAGGTACATCTTGGAACTCTTTATCCAGGGGGCGGGAGGTATATGCAAGAGGATTCAGAAGTGAGCCGAGTCCTAGAGGCTACGCTAAAAAGGTTCTACCCCAAAACGTTGATTATATATAGCGTGAACACTTTAACCCTGCACTGGACCCCATTAAATGCCTGGGATGTAAAAAGGGGTAGGCAAATAATGAGGAGTGCAAAGTTAAGAAAGTTGCAGCCTGCCACTTAAATCCCAGCCCTGTGTCAGTCTTATATTCATCTGCGTGTCATGATCCAGCCTCTTTGGAACAGTCCATTCTGGCTCAAGTTGCTGCTACAGATTCAGCAGCCTGGGCAGGATCAATATACTTCTGTCTGCAATTAATTCATACATACACTGTGGGGTGGCAACAACAGTGACCATACCGGTTAAGTGATGCCTGGTGATGCTGAAGCTGGCACTGTGTGCCTTCACTCTTTGGTTCCCCTTAGTTGGCTTCTCCCTAAGATGGTTGTCAGGGAGTGAGCTCATCCATCCTTGGTTCTCATGGTATCTCTAACAGAGAGAGAACTATCCTAATACACACAGACACCATCTAGAGATTGGAACAAGGTGAGAGCCAGTAGTGTAGATGAGGGTAAACACAGGTAAATGGACTCTACCCACTTCTCATTTGGGGAATATGGAGTTTAATTTAGGTTAGCTTACCCACTTTTTTAAAAACCCACCACCACACCACTGATGAGAATCAAATGAAACCATGGTTACACTCACATGATTAAGCATAGGAAATTTTCTCTTAATCAAAAACAAAACTCCAAGGGGCTGAGCTCTCTGTCTCTGGTGATGCAACGTTAAGGCTTCCAGTTAAAAAACAACAAAAAACCAAGAATGAGGAACATTCATAAACCAAGCTTCCACCTGCAGCACTGTATTTGGAAAATATGCTTTAGCCAAATACAAGTTCTACTTTAGTCTAACTCCAGTTATTGGACTCAATCCAGGGGTAACTTGATAAAATTTAGTGGTCTATGCTATACAGGAGGTGAGCCTAGACGATGTAATGGGCCCTTCTGGCCTTAAACACTATCAATGTATGATTTAATGCATTTATATCACATTAAATGTGAAGCTTAATGTATGTCTTATTACAAGCCACATCCTGCTCACTTGAGTAATATATAAGTTAGCACTACTGGCCCCATGTTGTATAATGTATATACTATAAAATATACAGGCATAAAACACACAGCTAGCTTAATATGGCTGTTGGCACTTGAAATTTTCATTTTGTGATTTTAACGGTGTATCCTTAATAATACATTAACATAATTTTAAAAAGAAGAAATGCAAAAAAATATTATTTTATTACAGTAACACTTAGAGGCCATAGTCAAAATTGTGGCTCCACTGTGCTAGGTGCTGTACAAACACACAGTGAGAAGCCATCCTTGCCTTGAAGAGTTACAGACAAGACAGAGAAAAGGTATGAGTGAATAATCGAGGCAAAGATTGATCAAGTGATTCTACTTCATTCAGCTAGTCAGTGGCAGGGCTAGGAACAGAACTCATGGCTCCCAGCCCAGTGCTCTGCCCAGGAGACCATCCTGGGTCCTCATATTAATGCAGATCTCTACATATTTTAATGTGTCCTTATTTATATTCTATATGTTTGCATTCAGTATACTATATCAATATGTATATTAAAACAATTCATTTTACATTTGGTAGAAATATCGGTAACACATACAAATTCATGACTAACAGTTTATCTAAAATAGCACCCACCACACAGAGTGATAGATGAATCAAAAACTGTCAATGTGAGCCATAAAATCAGCTCATACCAGACTGAACAATAAAACACTGCACTATACCTTCACTTCACATACATGAGATATATTACAAATGATGCTTTACATTGCATAGTATCTGCTGAGTAGGGCGAGCACAAAAATGGATTTATGATTAGCATCATAAATCCCTTATCAATTGTGATCCAATGTGTATGGCATCAGAATTTGCTTTACACTGATCCAGAGGAACAAAAATTGTTAATAAAACCAGTAATCATTCAATATGGGTCTTGTCTTAGCCAACAGATAACTGATCTGAAGTTTAATCTCCTTTGTTTTTGTAAGAATAATTGCCCAGAAATGACAAAGTATGATGCAAACCATTCCTTTTTGCTAGACAATATAATTGAAGAAAATGCCAATTATACTTGACGTTTCAAATCAATATTTTGATAGGTCTTTTAAATGAAGCATTCTTTTGATAGTAGCCAAAATTAAGGTCAACATTCAGAAGAAGATTTACCTTAAGTGATTTAGTGCTGTGACTAGTGCAGTGTAATTAATGATATATCTATAACACTGCCAGAGTATTAGGTTGAATTTGCTAATAGGTGTTGCTTCCATTTTCACTTCTGCTTTGGAGATTTGCTTTACATTAATATAAATGAGGTTTAAATTAACATCATCTTAGAATATAACAGGCCATTTAATTTGGCAGAATATTTTACTGAGACTTCTGTGTAATCCATTTTGTTTTGTCACTACTCAATAACAATGTGTGTGCACAGTTAGCTTTAAAATACAAACCAGACACAGTCCATTTTTCTGTTTTGCCAGTTCAATACAGCCTTTTCATTTGTAATTCAAAAATAATAGAAGAAAGTAGACACCTTTAACAAATTAACCTTATTTAAAAACTTAACAAGATTAGCTTTCAGGGTTGAGCCCTTTTCACCACATATACAATATCTTGAAAGAAAATATAGACGTTATAAAGTTTCTCTAATAAATATTGCACATAATGAAATCAAGTGTTGAAATACTAGGGCTACTAAAAATATGTATGTTATTTAAAAAGCAAATAAGGATAAACTATTGAATTTAAAATATTGCTACTGTATACAGACGAAACAGAGAATAAAAAGTGATAAGCTACATTTGTAGGTGAGAGGGAATTAACCATCTGGTACAAGAACCTCCCTATTCAACTAGCCATGGTGCCCCAGCAGGAACAAGCTATCCTTGGGCTCTTCAAGACCATTTAGACAGTTGTAGAGTTGCAGGGGTGACCTTGCAAACTCTCCAGGAGGGAATGGTACACTGTGCACCAATTGTATAAACTGCTTAGTGGACAGATGCCAGCAGTTTCAAAGTACATGGTCAGCTCAATTCTCTTGGTTGTAAGGATTATGCTTTGATGTGGAATGAGGTGAGGGAAAGGAATTTAAATGAAGGGAATTGTCAACGCCATTGTAAAGAGGTTGATGAAAATCTGTCATGTTACTCCACAATTCTCAGTGACAGGCACAGAATTCAGGATTCACTTCCTTGTGGCAGTTAAATCCTCATGACACAATATATAACCTGTTAGGAGAGTATGGGGGAGAGACAGAATTTCAAAATAACATCAACCAAATCTCCATATGTGCAAAGTGATGCAAATTTACTGTAATACCCAACAGGAAAATAAGTAATTTAACAGCAAATTAAAGGGCTCACTGTTTCCTAAATGTACATGTCCCATTATTGACAATACTTGTTCTGAGTACTTCCATTGAAACCAAGCAGGATTTGGCCAGATATTTTCCCAGAGTGTTTCTAATGGTGTTTGAAATCAAAATAGCCCCTCTGGCTTACTATCCCTTTGGTGCATGGATATCACTAATGACAGGCCTATCCCAAAGTCATTATGCAGGCAGAGCTCCCAATGAAGCCATGAGAGGGTTTTCTTTTATTACAGCTGAAGGAGTGGACCAGATGTCAGACAAACTCCAGAAATAATACCTGACAGGTAAATGAAGCAGCATGGTGGGGGGATGGGGACAACTTTACACTGTCTTTTTATAGGTCCTACACAAATCTTAACCCTCTTTAAATATTTCTCAGAAAAAGATACTGGATATTTTGGCTTATAACAACTTTAAGGAGAGTGAAAATTCTGGTCTTTAACCATTTGACAATGCCCTTTTAATATAAACAAAGTGCTTTTTATGTGCTTTCCTATTTATAGTTAAGTGGTATCTAATTCAATGGTATCTGTATGAATGCTCAGCTTGGGTTGGGTCCAAAGCCAAATAATTTCGGTGGGATTCAGATGAGGCCCCTAACAGGCATTCAAATATTATGGCGATGAGCACGGTATAAAAACCTAGATTAGATAAAATAGATACTAATACCTACTTCCTAGATATCGTATGTGTAATCACAAAATATTTACTTAGAAGATTTCACTAAAAATATTGCTTATCATTTTATAATATATACTGACTTTTACTCTCTGGATGGTATATCATATGTGTTCAAGTATGACTGAAATCCTAGTAAAGTTATTACTTGAAGAAAATTCTCCTGTAGCTCAGGTGATAAAATGGTCAGATGGTGAATAAGGACACGAGTTTGATCCTTACTTATACCTAGAAAATCCTGATGACCCCAGGTGTGTTTATATAGGTGAACATGAAGGGCCACATACTAGTTACACCTTTCCGCAATTCCAGTTTCTTACACACAGACAAACCCATCCAGAAAAACAAAAAAGATAGCTAAAAACCATCTTGATTCTCACTGTCAATTTCATGCTGCCTCTTGGTGTATAATTGACACTAAGTGGTGTGAAAAAGAAAAACAGAGGCATAGAAATAAGGAGAGGTGAATAATGGATTTGTACATTTTTCAGGAGTAGGGGGAACCTAATTATTATGATTATATAAAGTATTTATCTACCACTTGTATTTGGTTTAAACCAGAAAGGATAGGAAGGTCCATTTTTAAAAAACTGACTCTTGGTACACATAGATTTATTTTACAGTGCTAGAAATCAGAATTAGTTCATAATTATTTTATTATGTTTCATATTTCTAAGAAATTTCTCCATAGATGAAAAATAGTGCCATGGACATGACTATTCAGCAGAGTCAGCCCCTAATGTTGAGGAAAATATTTATATTTTCTATAATTTGCTCTGCCATAAACATTCCTAGTCTGATGTATCTGAGAGGAGGAATTTTTCCTCCTTATTAGCGCTGTTTTAGCTTTCAAATGTTGACAGGTATGTAGTCCCCTAAAATCAAACCAGGTCAGCATTAACCTTTGAAGCTACATGCAGAAGTACGTTTGGTCCAACAGCACTAGCATAAAATGTTAGCATAAGATCACTAAAAATAGAATATCCATTCAATCACTAAACAATTTGCTTGGTAGTAGCTCTGCTGCATATACACCAAATAAGTAGTAAACAAATAAGGTCTGTGTTTGCCAAAAATTAGCATGAGCATAACAGCTATTAAGGATGTACTCTCATTATATATTCACACACAGGAACCTGCATTAAAACAACATTAAGGGTCCAGCTGAAGCTTACAGAACACAGGACTTTTCAAAACATTAACAAACCCTGCAATCACTCTATACACCGAACTTTAATTGAAGGGTGTAGAAAGGTTGCAGGGTTGGGGCTACAGGGTAGTAGCTCATCCATTATGGATAAAGCCCATACTGTATCTGAACACACTCTGAGGGCATTTGCTAGACAAAACTTATGTCTCTGGTATATACTAAACTCCTTCAGGCCAGGGGAATGAAAGACCAAGGTTAGATTCAGAACTTTTATTCCCCATTCCCCTCTCAAAGTACTTTGACTAGCCTAACAGGCCAATCCAGTTGAACTGTTTGCTCTCCAATAAACAGCATCTTTTGGTCATTAGATTCAGGTTCATTTTTTATTGTTATTTTTAATTTCCATCATATTTGTTTATAGTGAACATATAAAGGTAAAATCCACTTTCAGTTAAAGCTATGTATAAAAACTTCACATCTAAAAGGGAAATAGGAAATTTTTGGCTAGTTTTGGGAGAATGCAAGAAAAACATCTATCCAATGCTGTTTTGCAATTGTCAGGGAATGATCTCAGATATACCCCAATGCCTTGTTGAACACAGGGTATCAAAAGCAAAGCATTCCAAAGCACACCATGTGTTATCCCCCAGTTTGACCTGAAGCCATGGATAAAGACAACAAGATTTCATTAAGTGTTATAGATTACATTTGAACCATTTGCTACAAATGGGAACAGGCAGATCCACCTATAACCTACATGGATTATACTTATGGATATAACCTATATGGATTAATATTTATGGATGGAAGAACTTATTTGAATTTGTCAGGCTTTTGTTTTAGGAAGTGTTGAGGGCAAGATCAATGTGTGAAACGTCATGATGTCAACTGCCGATCCGCGAGTTCTATATCACACCCAAGCATTGATCTCAGATAGAGCTGTCCAGAAAACAGAATTTCTGTCCCACAGAAAAGTTTGAGGTTTCTAGGGGAAAAAAATCCCAATTCTGGACAAAAAATAAGTTTGGTTCTCCGGAATAGAATTTTTTGGCTTGCTGGCTGACCACCTTGTCAATTTCACCTTTCCCGGGACAGATCTGCAGCCAGGCTGGGGAGAAGTTGAGTGCCCAGGCTCTTCACCTCTGCCTCCCCCAGCAGGCAGCTGACTACAGTCTGAAATGGGCCACTCTCATTACCACTTCAAAAGTTATTTTTTCTCCCTTGGTATCCTGCTGTCAATTGAATTGTCTCTTTGGACTAACCTCACACGTGGTAAGGCAATTCACATCTCTTCATGTATTTATACCTGCTCCTGTATTTTCCACTCCATGCATCTGATGAAGTGGGTTCTAGGCCATGAAAGCTTATGCCCAAATAAATTTGTTAGTCTCTAAGGTGCCACTAGGACTCCTTGTTGTTGTGACTACTGAAGAGTGGGGGTGGGAGAGCAGAGAGCTTACAGGCAGATAAGTGGATATTCTTGTGGAAAACTTTGATTTTAAGAAAAGGGCCTAGTTCATCAGAAAATCATTCAGATGGAAAATTCCCAGCCAGGTTTACTCAACATAAATTAAATCTATGTACATTGTTCCTGCCCTAATAATGGTGGTTGGGGTCAGATTTGCTTACAAAGAATTAAATTAGTGAGAATTCAAAAGCGGGTTACATATTTTGTTTTCATTTACTTTACTTCATTTACTTTTTCTTCAGGAAGAAAGCTTGGTGAATTAAGGGTTCAGTATGCCATTTAGGCCCAGGGTCTGTAGATATTTTTTATGTGCAAATACCTGATTTACACACTGAATTGAAGTAACAGGTATTTTCAGTAGAATTACTCTGATGCTTAAAGTTAAGCACATGCTTAAGTTCATTACCAAATTGGGGGTTAAGGGCAGACATAACAGTCCAATATATATAAAAAAGCGCAAACATTAAGGGAGGGGAAGAATGATTTCCCCAAATAAAAAGGGGATATAACAAACTAATGGTCTGATATTAAGGAAGGAAAATTTTAATATAAAGAAAAATTCATGTCAGAGAAATCTACTTGGCTGTAGAATGGGGACCCAATCATGTTTCCCTTGAGGTCAATAGCAAAACTGCCACTGACTTCATTGGAAGTAGGTCTGGAATCCTTGTCTTCCTGCAAAAGAAATGGATAGAGGTCCCATCACTTGGTAGATTTAAAACTGGAATGTAGCAGAACACTTGAAAATGTCTAGGAGGGAACAACCCTGCACTGGTAAGAAGATGGGTTAGATGACTTAAGAGTTCCTTTCTAGCTCTAACATCGATATTGTTATGAGTTTATGAACCTAAAATGAGAACAACTCTCTATTGGAGTTATGAAAACCTGTTTGGCAAGCAAGCAACTTGCTGATCAGTTGAGGAAGATCTTAATTTATGTTTATGGAAAATTAAGAGTGGGATGGAAAAATTTGATTTGAACTTGTTCTGAACTGTAACTTTAAGATTTCAAGACATCACTTTGCGCAATTTTAATTCCCAATTAAACTATTTTTGTAGGAAAATTTTAAGGGGAAATCAATCTTTATCACAGCTTTAATGGAGCAATGAAGGTTGTCAATTGAAAACCTAAAGGGGTTTATAAAATCATAGAATGTAGTGCTTCAAGAAGTACCTTATTTTCAGTATCTTCAGTTTGAATCTCTGGCAAAGAGCTCACTGCAGCTCTACTAAATACAGCCAAGGTGTATGACTTAAATTATTTCTTTCTGCCCCAGCAACTACAAGTCTTTGACTCATCTAGTAAAAGGTGTTAAGGTTGATCTCTAACAGCTTGTGCAAATATCACAGAAATCTCTTGCAATAAAAGACTTTGTATTGGCTACTGCATGTGATTGCTGTAGATACAGACAAATTTGTTTACAAATTTATTCTGTGAGCAGCTGTAAAATTAGGTCAGCAAACCACTTACCATTGGCTACATCAGTCATGTAGAACTTGAACTGCTTCTCCCTATAATCAGATTTACTTAACCTTTTTACACAGATGTAGTATTTGTAATAATAGATGTAATAAAAGGTTTGGTATTAAGGTTTAAAGTAGCAGAAAGAGGCTATACCGGACATTAATCATAATTAATGTTTCCCTGTTTTCAAAACTATGCTCACAAACTGTTTTTAAAGGTAAAGCTCCTATAGATTCAATCAATATTAGGCCCATTAAAAAAAGGATATCAGAATTTTTCTTCATTTCTCTTATGCAGCATCAAACAAGACCAAGTGACAAGCTTCTTCCTTACTAAATCACCGAAACAGACAAAAACTAGTTTTAAGACTGTGGCTGAAAATCAAAATGATAAATACTCACATTATCTGACCATGTTTACAAATGACCATAATGGTCCTTTTTAACACTGAGAGGTCACCATGTGTTCCAGTCAACGTTTGTGAATCGGTCTACCTGATTAGTCAGTGTTCTCTGTAATAACCCTGATAGCACTGAACATATGTTGTGGGAAAATGCTGTCAAGCAAAAAAACTAAACCAATCTCATCTATCTCTGTCACTTTTAATACATACACTTATTCAGTTTTTTGTACAGGGTAGTGAAAGATTTGGATTATATTTTTTCTCCTGTCATTTTCATACTTTATACAAATAGTTGCATTTAAAAATGTCTCAAATGAAATCATTTTAAAAATGAACAATCATTTCATTCAAGTTAAATTCAGGGCATAGAACACCACTGATAATTAGCTCTGCCTAAATAAGCAAGGCACACAACTGACACAATGAGCAAGAAATGCATGCTTTTCTGAATTAAAATTCATGCTTTTCATTCATGCTGAATTAAACTAAAATTAAATTAAAATTAAATTAAAATCATGCTGAATTAAAATGCATGCTTTTCTGAATTAAAAAAAAACCTATATTTTGGTTTATATATATATATATAATATAGGGGTTTTTTTTAATTCAGAAAAGCATGCATACCAACGCTAGTACATCTGTATGCACACAAACACACACCAACTATGCTTTGAAACATCGCTATACCAAATCTGAAAACTGGATTAAATTACTGAAGTATTAAACAGGGCTTTCATTTCTACTTAAAGTTATGTTGAGATTTGCACTTATGGAGCTACTGCTGATGTCTCCATAATATATAACATACAGACCAAACATGTAAGAGGGAAAGAGAAAGCATGTGAACTAACATGCTTCAAAGAAAACTATCACATTTTTATTTGCTTATCCGTACAATCCCATGAATACAATCATGTAACATGTTTGACATGTTGGTTAAGGTAGTTAATTATGATTTTATCTAGACACGCTTATTCAACAGTACCTTCTGCTGTAAGGTCTTCAGAAATAATGTGGTTTCTCTTGATTTTGCAGTCTGACAAAAGGAAAATTAAGCAGTAATAGATCATACACGAGTTCATTCATGCACAACTGCAAAAATCACATTATGCTGAGTCATCTAGTAAGGTCAAAATTATTCTAAATTAATTACAACCAGTTAACAATAATATGTATAGAAGTCTCAGATGTACACTGCTGTGTTTGTGCTTGCCTTTGTGAAACTGTTGGTGTATTAGAGGAATGTGATGCAATTTGGTTGTGAACACATGACAGCACGTTCTGTAGTGCCTCTTATTATTCAAGTCACGCCTACAGTTCATTAGAGATTGAGTTAAGAGCAACAGACCCATAGTTCGCATTGATTTTACAACAGAGCCCAAACCAGATCGTAAGTTGTTGATGTGTTTTTGTTTGTTTGGATTTTTTTAAGACTGCATTTGGCCCACATTGCAATATGTGGAGATAAACTAAACCTGCCCACTGTCAGATCCCCCTCCAAGAAATGTAAGGACAGCATACAAAATAAATTGAACAACCTTAGGCAGTGCAAGCATCTGCCAAAGAAACACTTCTGTATGTGAGTTCGCAAAAACATAGAATTTGACTCTCACAGTAATTCTGTTTCATAGCCAAATAATGTATGTAAAGGAGGCCACATAAAGTGAATGGGAAGCTGTTTAAGTGCGGATCTTTGGCCTGAATTACTTACAAAACCATCTTCATAAAGATATTATTGCCACTTAGTGGCAATTTTAATTGTACATCTCAGTCTGCTGTCAGACAAATAGAGCATGAGTCCTGCCCAGACTATCAGCATGCCTAAATTTTTTTTTAAATATATAAAAAAGATTATTTACTAGAGGTTTAATGACTATAGTTAATGAATATTGCAGCTTGCCAAGAACATTTCATGGGTTAACTAGATCTCAGAAGTCATTCTGACATTATTACATTTATAAAACTTCCATTAAAGTTTGTATAGAAAATTAGCTTTTTATTCAAAGAAAAAAACATATTTAAGAGAAAAAATGCAACTGCTTCATGAGCTGATTTTAGAAGTTCTTGTAAAACAAAAAGGAAATATGAATGAAGCTAATTAAGGTCTTTTACACGCTACTGTTGAAAATGCTAGCAGAAAGTGTAAATACCATTCTAGAAACCATAGTTTAAACACGTTGTTGGCAGGCTTCTATCATTGTTTCCTTGTCATGCGTAGGGGTGTGTTTGTGTGTGTGTGTGTGTGAAAACTAACAACAAAACCTTTGCTGGTCAAACTATATTTATTAGATACTCTGAAGCATGGGTTTACAACAAAGTTTTAACATGAGGTCAGATTGTACCTTCAGATATGTGTGGATATCTCTTGAAGCCAAAGGCCGTTGTCCATGCATCTCCAAAAGCAGAATTAGGCTTATAGATCCCTGTTCATGCTGATTGGAGAAACTGCAATAGTATTCTATTAGCAACGTCTCAACATAGTTGTTTCTACAGTTTCAACTACAGTGGAAACAGAGCTCAGTCTCCTTTTATTTATGATTTCATAATCACATATCTTCTTAACACAATTTCAAGTGTAAATCATTCATATCTTATTTATTTGGAGACTGCATACCCTATTCCCCCATTTAATGACAGTCAATTATTTTTGTACAAGGGTATATTTAATTTTAAAACCTGCTAATTCATTGTTTTATTCCGCCACAAACTGTGGTTTAAGCCAAAGTTTAAGACAGTGACTCTTAGCTTTTTCCATACTGGGACCCCTTTTCTATATCAGGGTTCCATAGGATGGATCCCCCTTCCACCGAGCTGGGATCTACCTCTGACCCCTCCAGTTTAGCCATGTAGGAAGGGCAGGATAGTCGCAACTTCAACACCTGTTTGTAACTCCTCTTGGGATCATGACCCCTAGACTGATCCAAGAGATGCTTGTAACCCAGTGCCAAATAAAAAGAGGTTTTCAAAACAAACTGCATATTGAAACCTGTACTTGGTTCTTTTATACTCCTAAATGGGGGCGTACTATTTTTTTTTTTAGCAGAATTTGCTTTAATATGCTTCCCATCAGATTAAAAGTAATCACCAGCATCTATCTTTCTAACTAGAATTTGTTTATGCAGTTCTCCATGCATGAGATTGCACAGACTCTCATGGACTCTTCATGAACCTTCCCCTCACCTTCTGACAGTTTAAAAGTAGCAATCAGATCACAATTAAAATAGTATAAAGTAGTCTTCATTAAATATATATAAAAAGATTCCACTGACCTGAATGAGTGGAACTGCTCCTTTAATGCAATCTCACTGCTCATTTTGGAAAGTGGAGACTTATTATTACCTCCAGCAGTACTTTCTCCCCAAAATTAAGGCTTTGCTTGTGTGCTCATTGTGATCATTTAGCAGTGTGGACACGCACCTCTAGTTTGTGTCCCTTTATATGGATATTGTGCATTTTATAGACACTCAATAAAAAAAGGTACACAGAAGACATTTTCTCATCCAATAAGCAACAATTTCCAAGAAACCAGTTTTAACAGGTAAAGTAACCCATGTGTTAATTGCCCAAGGTGTAATGCTTTTGACAACAAGTCATTAACTGTCATAATATATCAACACAGTTTTGTTGTTTTTCATGTTGCTGTAATAATTTTGTGGGGAAAACACTATGTCGTTTTCTGGAATCATTTCAATTCTAATTTCAAATATTAGAAAACAAGACAATACAAGTATGATATCTAAAATATGATAACAAGCTGGAACCAAACATCCTTTCTGTATTTTTCAGAAAATATTCCCAGAGCCCTTATTAATTGGCAAAGGTTTTTCAGCCTAATATGTGAGTGTAACTGTCATTTAAAAACCTGAAATTGGGTTTTTAAGGCAATGTCAAGGTTCACAGGAAAAGATGCTCATTAGAACCTAGCAGCCACCTATGAAGCTTCAAGTCTCTGAGGAGCAAGAAAAAGGAAAGAAAAGGAAAGAGTAATTTTCAGCTGAGCTTTTCTTCGTGACAGGCAGGGGTAGTGGCAGTTTTTGCCATTCAAAATCAGTCTGCCTTTCCTTCTTGCTCTGTCTCTCTTCCCCATCTTCACATCTCCTCAGGACTCCGACCTCAGGGGCACCTTTGGGTTTTTGTTTGCTGTGCTCTGGTGGTGACCCACACCAGCTCTGAGCACTGCCCTTCAACCTGGTGAGAAGCTAAAATCCTGCACTGCTTCCCACCACCTACAACACCAAGAGAGTAACCCCCTACCTTTCAGTATTCTTCCTGGATTTCCCCTCTCCCCTTTCTTAGTCCATATCCTCCTCCTCTTCTTCCTGTCATCTTTCCATCCTTTTGTATTAACCACACATGGTGGTCTTCAATCACCTTTGCTTCTTTTTTCCCCTCCAGAGACCTCAAATTACACACCAAGTCCTCAAATCAGTTCAGTGCCAGAAGAGAAAAGGAAGGAAGTGCCTTTTTGTTCAATTCCATGTGCAACACACCAAGGGAATGCTGAATAAGATGCTAAAAGGCCATTCAGTACTCATCACACTAGACAGGGTGCATGTAATGTGTCAAAAAGGGATACTTCTCTCAAAGCGTTTTTTTTATTAAATCCCTAAAGTTCTGAAAATGTGTGAAAATTATTTAAAATGCTGTTTAAAAAACCTACCGAATGAAGTACAACAAAAACCTCCCCTGTACTTAATTTATTTTTAAACAGTTTTTTTTATTATATCCACTGACTGAAGAATGTGCATTAACACCCAAGAAAAGCATTGCCCACAGCTGACAAAAGAATAACTGCATGTTTTTCCTTGTTCTCAGTTACATTGAACAAGTCTGTTTTTCCTCCTCCTTGTACTGCCCCTTCAGAATAGGCTGGAAGACTAATAACTCCTCTGATAACTACCTCTTTTTGTCCTCTCAAGCCAGTTTTGCAATCATTTTAGAGTATTTGTCCAACTCCCCAAATATATTTAAGTTCAGATCAGTTTTTCTGCCTCAGGATGTGGAAGGAAGTGTGTGTGAATGAGAGCGAGCAAAACAGGGTTGGCAACGTCTTCACTCAAGGCATAAACATTTAAAGTTATCAAGGCTCAGTTTTCAGAGTAGCAGCCGTGTTAGTCTGTTTCGCAAAAAGAAAAGGAGTACTTGTGGCACCTTAGAGACTAACAAATTTATTTGAGCATAAGCTTTTGTTACCAGTACCTACCCCCTTCCCACTGCCCCACACACCTCCCCTCATGAACCCTCAGTGAGTTTCCATAAGACAAAAACACCCAGTGAAGAGGAGTTAAGTGTACTCCTATTTTGAACATTTTATGGTTCCTTCAGATTGCAGCGATAATAGAGGATGATTATGGTATTACATACATCTGAGCATTCACTCTTTCTGCCTCTCCTATTCTCCACAAAGTTAAATTATGCTCAGCTTGTATCTATGTCCAGACTCAGCCTAAACAAGGAAATGCAAATTAGAATTCCCATTGTCTTGCTCGTGGGGATCTTTGTGAGAATTAGTGGAATGAAGGGAAGTGAACATAATGGTCAAGGTCTAACAGAGAAGTTGCAGTAGACTTATAAAATTAATCAGATTTTGGCTATTTTTTCCCCTTACTGTCTGCATAAAATGAGCATGCATATGTTCATGTAGTCTGTTATGACAGGTCAGATAGAAGAATTTCTTTCCTCTTTTTCCTCCTTGTATCAGATGTATCTTCATTAAAAAGTGTTCTCTTCTAAACATGTTATTACTTTTCCAGTCATGACAGAAGCAGAATTTGTGCTGTACGGCTCTATTTTGTGTTTAACAAACCGTATAACCAGACCTGTTGTTGTGTGTTTCTCTGGCTTTGAATCTATTCATGTGAAGATATCCTTGAATTTAAAATTAGAGAAGGAGAAGATGTCTTTTATATTTATTAAAGACAGCCATTTCCTATGACTTTTTCACACTCTCTTCTAACATGCTATTAGTGCTCAATGGGGAATTCAGCTGTACACAGTAGCAATTAGATTGAAAAACCTGAAATGAAGCAAAGCACATACTCAAAAAGATGCAGGTTAAAAAGGAAACATGGGAGTATAGTTTTATGTGGTTACGTTGCAAAGGATTTCTGAAGAAATGCTCAGATATAAGGTACTAATAAAAGCTGCATTTCAAAATTGCTACCATTGTTTGTTTAAAATATATGTGTTTACTAAACACTCTCCAGATTACATTCATTATGTGCTTGTGAGTTTAGTGGGAACAAAAGGTTCACTTCCTTACTTACCTCTCTCTCTCTCACACACACACACACACACAGAGAGAGAGAGAGAGAAAGAGCAAGAGAGAATATGCAATGTTTCTCCTGAAAATTGAGATTTTTCTTGAGATTTATATTATATGAAGGAGAATAGGAAAGATTTACTTTCTGTGTCAAGTGTTTAATTTATTTCAGAATCATTTGTGAACCTATTCTTTGAAATGCTAGATAAAATTTTTAGATGAACAGCTACTGTGTACAGTTTATCCCTAAAGCAAAGTAGGCTGGATGGATTAAGAATTTTTTATTTAAATCTTGCTGGTTAAGTCACAGTAGCCAGCTGAGCTGTTGAAAGATAAAGAATATCCAAAGGGTGTACAGAAAAAGCAATCACTTTACATTTATATCTCACCATTATTTTCACTAACAGCACTTTTACCATGCATTAAAAGCAGCTATAGTGCATTTAATAACTTGTTTTACTTTAAATATTTAGAGTAATTCTAAACCTTTCCAATAGCAATTAAATCTTACATAACCAAAGTAAGTTGCCAGGGGTTATATTAAAAATAGATTTGGTAATATGGTAAGTAATGTTCAACTATCATAGATCATTTCACTTTCAAACAAACAGAACACCTTAAATTAATTGCTTTGCTTTGTCACCCAGATGAAAATGTAAAACACCCTTTAAAATACCTGGAAGCTAGAAACATTTAGTTTTTGTTTCTGTTTTTGCTACCTGTAAAATAAAATAGAATAAATAGGGTTTATGCTTTAAAAATACTTTCTGATACATCAATAGATGAATCAAGAGAGTATTGTCATTTTTGATTGTCCTTGTGTAACAGAACTGTTCAATTTTACACAAATGGACAACACTTTTGACCCTGATCCTGCAAAGACATAGCCCCAATGAAGTCAACAGAACTCTATGTGGGAGCAAGGGTCCTCTCAAATAAAATCTTTTGTAGGATTAAGGCCATAGTTCAGAGGGCTATAACAAAGATACTTTAGACTTCAGGCATCCAGTTTAGGTGTCATGAAGCACTCAGATACTAGTGATAAGTGCTGTATCAGAACCTTCATAGAATAGAACAGTATAGAATTCATCATTGTAATATAAATATCTATTCACAATACAGTTGAAAGTTTTAATGCATTTTTCTTTACTCTTGCTTTCGTTTCTTTGTCTTGAACAATGCGTTTTGGTGTTTGTATTCTAATTCTCTCTTAGGCTGTGCATTTTGGTTTGCACAATAATCTGTATAACAGTAGAAAGCTTTTCCCAAAGATTTCACAAGCATCTCTGTTTTTGATCTGCCTTGAATCTGTCTCACTTGGCTACAGATGGCCTGTCAAATCCATCAAGTCCTGATTGGAATAGATTACTGAGTTCATGGAGCGCTGGGATTAGGCCCATCTTTCTGCAGGAGGCTCTGTAATCATGATGAGAGGTTACTGTTGCCTGGGAGCTCAAAAGAGACAAGCCACACTGCATGCAAGGATCAACCAAGGCTTTCCGTAATGTAACAATTGAAAAACAATTGAAAAACAATACTGTTCACTGCATGTTCAGCTAAACCCAACAAACATTAGCAAACTGCTTTAAACAAACTTGAAGGGTAAATGAATAATACTGAACATATACATATTTAGGATGACATTCTAAGAGGCTGGTTTCACGATAAAGAGCCAAATTCTGCTCTCATTTAGATAAGAGTATCATCCCTGAATTTAATGGAGTTGCTTGAGAATAATGGAGCAGAATTTGGCCCTATGTGATCGTTTTCTCAAATTTTAGAGCTTGTCTTGAAAGGTAGTACTAAAGGTTTCAGAGTAGCAGCCATGTTAGTCTGTTTTCGCAAAAAGAAAAGGAGTACTTGTGGCACCTTAGAGACTAACCAATTTATTTGAGCATAAGCTTTCGTGAGCTACAGCTCATTTCATCGGATGCATAAAGTGGAAAATACAGTGAGGAGATTTATATACACACAGACCATGAAAAAATGGGTGTTTATCATACACATTGTAAGGAGAGTGATCACTTAAGATGAGCTATTACCAGCAGGAGAGTGGGGTGGGGGGAGAGAAAACCTTTTGAAGTGATAATCAAGGTGGGCCATTTCCAGCACATTTCCAGGAGTAGGTCGGAATATGAACAAGAGGCTGCTCGGCAGCTCTCCAACACCACTTTCTACAAGCCATTACCCTCTGATCCCACTGAGGGTTACCAAAAGAAACTACAGCATTTGCTCAAGAAACTCCCTGAAAAAGCACAAGAACAAATCCGCACAGACCTGGAACCCCGACCTGGGGTATTCTATCTGCTACCCAAGATCCATAAACCTGGAAATCCTGGGCGCCCCATCATCTCAGGCATTGGCACCCTGACAACAGGATTGTCTGGCTATGTAGACTCCCTCCTCAGGCCCTACGCTACCAGCACTCCCAGCTATCTTCGAGACACCACTGACTTCCTGAGGAAACTACAATCCATCGGTGATCTTCCTGAAAACACCATCCTGGCCACTATGGATTTAGAAGCCCTCTACACCAACATTCCACACAAAGATGGACAACAAGCCATCAGGAACACTATCCCCGATAATGTCACGGCAAACCTGGTGGCTGAACTTTGTGACTTTGTCCTCACCCATAACTATTTTACATTTGGGGACAATGTATACCTTCAGATCAGCGGCACTGCTATGGGTACCCGCATGGCCCCACAGTATGCCAACATTTTTATGGCTGATTTAGAACAACGCTTCCTCAGCTCTCGTCCCCTAATGCCCCTACTCTACTTGCGCTATATTGATGACATCTTCATCATCTGGACCCATGGAAAAGAAGCCCTTGAGGAATTCCACCATGATTTCAACAATTTCCATCCCACCATCAACGTCAGCCTGGACCAGACCACACAAGAGATCCACTTCCTGGACACTATGGTACTAATAAGCGATGGTCACATAAACACCACCCTATACCGGAAACCTACTGACCGCTATTCCTACATACATGCCTCCAGCTTTCACCCAGACCACACCACACAATCCATTGTCTACAGCCAAGCTCTACGATACAACCGCATTTGCTTCAACCCCTCAGACAGAGACAAACACCTACAAGATCTCTATCAAGCATTCTTACAACTACAATACCCACCTGCTGAAGTGAAGAAACAAACTGACAGAGCCAGAAGAGTACCCAGAAGTCACCTACTACAGGACAGGACCAACAAAGAAAATAACAGAACGCAATTAGCGTCACCTTCAGCCCCCAACTAAAACCTCTCCAACGCATTATCAAGGATCTACCACCTATCCTGAAGGATGACCCATCACTCTCACAAATCTTGGGAGACAGGCCAGTCCTTGCCTACAGACAGCCCCCCAACCTGAAGCAAATACTCACCAGCAACCACACACCACACAACCCAGGAACCCATTAACCCAGGAACCTATCCCTGCAACAAAGCCCGTTGCCAACTGTGCCCACATATCTATTCAGGGGACACCATCATCAGGCCTAATCACATCAGCCACACTGTCAGAGGCTCGTTCACCTGCACATCCACCAATGTGATATATGCCATCATGTGCCAGCAATGCCCCTCTGCCATGTAATACATTGGTCAAACTGGACAGTCTCTATGTAAAAGAATAAATGGACACAAATCAGATGTCAAGAATTATAACATTCATAAACCAGTCGGAAAACACTTCAATCTCTCTGGTCACTTGATTTCTGACCTAAAAGTGACAATTCTTCAACAAAAAAACTTCAAAAACAGACTCCAACGAGAGACTGCTGAATTGGAATTAATTTGCAAATTGGATACAATTAACTTAGGCTTGAATAGAGACTGGGAGTGGTTGAGTCATTATACAAAGTAAAACTATTTCACCTTGTTTATTCCTCCTCTCCCCCCCACTGTTCCTCAGATGTTCTTGTTAACCTCGATGCCCCGAGATACTAAAATGAAAGAAGATAAGCATAGTATTATGTGTCAAATGTTAACTCTAATCAAGCTATGGAGGCATTCAACAAAGAAATAAGATTTAACTAGCCATATTTAGTTATTCTTCCCACTCTGAAGTCTTGTTTTGTATTTCCTAGTTCTGTGAAGGTATCCCAGAATAGCATTTCATTACCACATTGAAAGAAAAGCTGGCCAGACAACTATTCCATTTTGTGGCAAATTTTGAGGTTTCAAAATTTATGTTCATTCTTCATTGGAAATAAAACCTTTTGGAAATTTTTGCAAAAATAGAAGTGTCAAAATGTCCATTTTCTACTTGAAAACCTGAACCTTTTGAGTCAGGAAGAGGTGTTGAAATGTCTGCAAGCATGGGAGTGGTGCTGAGATGTGTGAGAGACCCAGGTTTGAGTCCCTGTTTTGTGTGAATCAGATTTAGCTGAGATGAAAAACTCTGCTTATGGTTAGGAAGAGCAAGGACTTGAACCTGGGTCTCCCATATACCAGGCCAGTGTCCTAACTGCCTGGCAATAGAATGTGAGTGTGCAGCTCACAACACAAAAAAATATTTCAATGAAGATTTAATTGAAGATTTAACATTCCAGCTTTGATGAAATTGCATTTAATCAAAGCGTTCCAACCAGCTTTCAGACAAACCATGCAGACCTTAATATCAGTGATGGCACAAAAACACACATTCTGGGATATCTTTACAGATGCAGGAAGAGAGAAGAGCGTTTCACATAGGCCATAAAAAGATCAGAAAGGTGCTGATTCCATGCCACTATCTGCTTTGTTAGTGGGGGGAGTTCAATACAGAACTTGGTGATTTACTTAGTTTGCAGTTTAGTTTTGCAATTTAGGAGCAATACTTCTTCCACGAAAGTAAATGGAAGCTAAAGGTTTGGGCCCTTAATAGAAATGCAATGTTTATCAACATTTAGAGAGATTAAATAGATAGAATAGCTTACTAAGGAGGCATTTTCATTAATTTTATTTCTGTTTTAGCCTCAACTATGACAACATGATTTGACTATGTCACCTCAGAAAATAGTGTATGTTTGGATATGAATGTGTTATAAAGCTATTTTAGGAGCAAGGGAATTTAGGTAGAATGAAAAAATTTCACATAGCATTATATGAAATCAGCCTTGGAAAGTGTTTTAATGAGAGGGCTTATTTTATCTCACTGCTTACAATATAAAATACAGTATTAGAATTTATTTTAAGAAATATTGAGAATAAAGGAATAAAAAGATATGTTCAATGTGTTAATGTAACAGGGCTCACCAACTCACCCACGATTTGAGCTCAAGAACAGATCTCCAATCATAATCATTTTCCAATTTTACCTATTAGATTATACATTTTGTGTGATTTGCAGTCAAATGTTCAATTTCCATTCTTATGCATACAATGCATACCTATTCTTTGCTTTTAACAAGGAAAAAACAGAAGGTGCCTATTTCACATGAAACACATTTATCTATAATTCCTCATCATCCATTAATCCTGCATAAAAAGAAATCCCTTTCCATTACTGTGATGTTCTGCTCAAGATACCCAGAACTGTAAACCACTGTGTTACCACACTGTCTCAGCAAGTGAGAGTTTTACTGGAGATTAGACTGTGTCTCAGCTCAGTTTGTTACCTGCAAGTCTGGGAGTGCTTGAAGGAGTTTGCTGGTGAGGCAGACAATCAGTGAACTAGGGTTGCCAACTTTCTACTTGCACAAAATCAAACACCCTTGCCCGCCCCCTGCCCAACCGCTCCTCTGAGGCCCCATCCCTCCTCACTCCATCCCTCCTCCCTTGGTCGCTTGCTCTCCTCACTCACTTGCTCATTTTCAGCAGGCTGGCTTAAGGGGTTGGGGTGTGGGAGGGGGTGAGGACTCCAGCTTGGGGTGTGAGCTCTGGGGTAGGGCCAGGGATGAGGGGTTTGGGGTGCAGGAGGGTTCTGGCTGGGGCTAAGGGGTTCAGAATGCAGGAGGGGGCTCTGGGCTGGTGCAGGGAGTTAGGGTGCAGGGGGGTGAGGGCTCTGGCTGGGGGTGCAGGCTCTGGGTTGGGGCTGGGGATGAGGGGTTTGGGATGTAGGAGGGTGCTCTAGGCTGGGACTGATGGGTTCAGAGGGCAGGAGGGGGATCAGGGCTGGGACAGGGGGTTGGAGCAGGGGAGAGGTGAGGGCTTCTCTGCTGCTTGTTAGCTTGATGCCTTTGTTTTTCTTATATGCAAATGTACTTAACATTGTTCTCTTGCCTATAATCAAGGCAGTCAGACAGGTAAATACACATTCTTTTGTCTAGAGCAGGCTGGGTTAATGCACTGCCTCCCAAACACATTTTATAAACATATGCCCTATAACTTTTTGTACACGACCTGTACATACATCATGCAATGATTTTTAGGACTAGTGTGTCACCAGCTTACATATGATACCTTACATGACACCTTTTCGATAAATATAGGACAGTGTGTTAGTGGTAATGAGTGTGTCAGGCCTGATGTGAGTTACAGTATGATGTACTCCCCTCTGCTAGTTGGCATTGGGTCACAATTACATGGAAGTTCAAGTCAGAAAGGTGAGGGAAGTGACAAGGATAAAGGACAGAATATTTCCACTATTGACGTATTAGATATGCACATCAGTGAAAAGAAATTGTATTCACTGTACAGCTTGTGCCTCCACACTAACATTGTACACAAGATCACAATGACACACATACTTGAGGGTTTGGTAAATTTATATAAAGGAGGCGCTTACGTTTTCCTGACTCCTAGCTTACAACTTGAGCAAGTTTTGCTGTTGGAAGACTTCAAAAACTATAGGCCCCATGCAGAGAAGGAAATTGCCAGAGAGTACAGTCTTACAGTGAGAACAGGAAGAACTTGTTAAACAAGTTAGTCCTATTCTCCCTTTGGTCCCCTCAGAATGTGCCATCTATTTTCACCTTTTGTGCTCTCAGACCATGTAGCAGTTTGGATTGAGGAGCAACGAGCAAGGATGATAGGCAGCCTGGAGAAGCCTGTGTGGTCCAGGACATTGGATGGACTCTGAAGCAGCCTGGGGAACTGTTCAGGGGAATGAAGGGAGAGCCTGTAATAACCGCTGGACCATTCTTTCTCTAGCCTGAGTCGTTATCCTATAACTTGAGAAACCTAGGTTCAAGTCCCTGCTCTGCCACAGGCCTTTTGTCTGACTGTAGGCAAGTCACTTTGCATCAGTATGCCTCAGTTCCCCATCTATATAACGGCACTCCCCTACCTCACAAGAGTGTGGGGAGTACAAATACATTACAGACTGAGGAGCTCAGATACTATGGTGATAGAGCTCATATAAGTACCTTTGATTGTTGGGGGGTCGGGGCAGTGGGACTCTGGAAGTATCCCAGTAACTATTCTACCCATCAAGGCTACCTGCTGTTGACTTTTCCTTCCCCAGTTGGCTCCACATTGACTGAGTGCCAGTAGCGGCAGCACTGAGAACACAGTAGAAGAGAAAATCTCCCCGCTCTCTGACAGGTTTCAGAGTAGCAGCCCTGTTAGTCTGTATTCGCAAAAAGAAAAGGAGTACTTGTGGCACCTTAGAGACTAACCAATTTATTTGAGCATAAGCTTTCGTGAGCTACAGCTCATTTTATCGGATGCATTCAGTGGAAAATACAGTGGGGAGATTTATATACGTAGAGAACATGAAACAATGGGTGTTACCATACACACTGTAATGAGAGGAACACAGGATTGTAGTTTTATTGACACATGGAAAACATTCTGGCACTTTATTTTCTCATGGGGAACACGCTAATTAGTAAAGCATTTTTGGTTTTGATTTTCAAATTCTGAAATAAAAAGAGAAATTGATAACACAAAAGACCTTAATGCAGAATTTGAAAAGCTTTCCTCATTGTGAAACCACAGTCTCTCATATTAACATGGGGTTCAGTGTGGTTTTTTCCCTTTTCATTAATGTTAATCTTATTTTAAGTATTATTTCCAAATTTGATTTAATGTATATACATTATGTAAATACTTGAATGATTTCATTTATGCAGAAGTTACAAGGACAACAAAAAGAAAATGGAAGAGTCACTCCCCTTAACATTATTACAGCTATCCTTAAATAATTATTTAATGCCTGTGAAAAATCAAATATTGGTAATCTCTGTCTCTTCCTCTCCAGAAATCTAACAACATGCATTATACTTTCTTTACTATGTGTACCTTTCATTTCATTCAAAGCCTTTAATCATTCTCTTTTTAGATAAAATGCCATAACCATACTGTAATAGGTTAAGATTGACTGACAAGAACATATAATTATGGTTTCAATAGCATAGTATGTTTTACAGTGGAAAAAAAATGCACAACCTTGAAAATAAAGAAGTTGTGCCCTTTCTCTGAGATAAAAGGATCATATCAAATTGGTTCATTTCTTTGGCAGAATGAAATAAAAGACTTCCTTTAACAAAGAACACTTCCCAAAAGGCTGCCGGTGGAAGTCTTTTTGATTAGATAATACCATACCAATGAGAAAATCAAACAAGGTAAAAGTAGAATTTTAGGAAACGTTCCCCTTTTAACCTCATTTTTCATTCACTAATACATGGCAAGTAAAGGACAAAATAGAAGAAAAAAGTAGCTAAGTATCAATACTAAAATATTAGATCCAAAAGCAAAAATAAAAAAAGAAAGATACTGTGAAAAGAATAAAGTTTGTAAACGAAAATAAATGTTCTTCTAATCAAGTATTCCCTATGTTACTGTTATTTTAATTCTCATGCCTTTCATGTGCAATATAGTTTAAATTTAATCATGAATGCGTTAGTCAGGATCGGCTGCCAATCCAATCTTATTAAAACCCCCTACAATGGGGGTTTGAAAGAACAATGAGAATTCAGGTTTGCACAACAGGAAAACTGGTCTCCAACCCTGAGTGTTTTCCATATGCAATAGTCAGCTTTGTTTTCTTTCATATAAGCTATAGTTTCATGGCAGGTGAAGTTCTCATTCCATTTGAGAATGTTTATCATACTATAAATAAACTCCTGTTCATTATGGGTAAAATTCACCTCCCGTCTCCAAACCCCAAATAAATGGATTTTGTACAAGGATACTACCTGGGTCTGGAGAATGGAATCCACACCCAACCACCAAGCATGGGGAAGGGCAATAAGGATGGAACAGTGGCTGTGTCCATCCCCCGCACTGTCACTGTGGCACTCTCCCCTAGTTTAACTCAGCCTGTATTTTTACCTCCAGACATACACATCTTCATTTTCTTCCCCAAAGTCACCATGAAGCCTAGCTCTGCCAGACATGGGTGTGCAGTCCTCTTGTGTGTGTGAATGACTGGGACATGGACAATCATTCCTAGTGACTGGAGCAGGAGTTGGTAGCCAGGAATAGGAGCCCAGGGCCAGACTTGGAGTCAGAAGCCAGATGCCAGAGCCAAAGGTTAAAAGCAGAATCAGAAGTCAGGAATCACAGCCGAGGGTCAGAACCAGAGTCAGAGACTAAATGCTAGAGCCAAAGGTCAGAGCCAAAGTCAGAAATCAGAGCCAAGGGTCAGTGCCAGGTTTCCTGGAGTGAGTCAAGGCTGGGAACAAGCAGGTATAGAAGCTATCAGAGCTGTAGGCAAATGCTTTGAGCAGCCGCCAAACTGCCAATGGCCTTAAGAGCTGGTCTGCTGACATCTCCTGACAATCAGGGAGTGTATTACAAGCCTGCTGCACTCGTTACGTTGCCCAAAGACTGGGCTGCAGGCCCTGATTCCTGACAGTGTGCATCTTCAGCAACTTTTGATAGCATGAAGTGGAACAACCCCTATGATTCTTCTGCGTTAAGGGCCTTCTGCACCCTTCTATCCCGTACTCAGAAAGGTCACATCAGTCATGAAATTAACTAACTAAGAGTTAAATTGCTATACTACTACCTAAGACTAATATTTTTAAACACAAAAAATGCATTTGTCATCAACTAAAAAATGTATGCATTTCCAAAAGGAGTCTGAAGCAGCACTAAATTCTAACAAAGGGCCCCATCCTATGACTAACTCCTTGTGGTTGAACCCCCAACTGAAGTCAATGGGGCTCTCTACTGGCAGACTTCTGTGCCCACACAATGTCATTGACTTCAAACAGGGTCTGCCCAAGTGGAATCAGTTGCCGGATTGGAGCTTAAGTACAAATACATGTTGGGACGTTTTACAAATAAATGTTTATATATTTTTAATATTAATTCATTTTTTTCCATCAGCAATATGAGTGTTCTAATAATTCTTCAATGGGTATTTAAAAAAAAATCCTAAATAATTATTTTTAAGCACTCTCAGAGTCACTAACATACTATTCAACAGAAACTGGCCATATTCACTAAGCAGTGTGGTTTTTACCATTGTGATTTAGTAGAAAAGCGGTTTCCCTTAAGTCAAGAAGCCAACCTAAGGTATAAACTATCTTACTTGGAGTACAGTTATAATCTTTTCAACTGGAATCCACAGAGAATTTTAACCTGGTTTTATACTCTTGTTTGCATAGGTCTAATTCCAAATGGCAACAACTCTAAATTCAGCATCTCAAATATGCATTTCACTTAGATTTATTAAGACAGTTATTGTATGTTAAATGTTGTCCAATTGATTATTTAAAGCATATTCATTAATATTTAACACTGTAAAAGGTTTCTCAGTCTTACAGCTCTGCTAAAGCTCAACGAGTATGTTTTTAATAATCAATTGGTCTGCATGTAATTAACACAAATAACTGTCTGAATATATTTAATTTGAATGTCAATTTAAGACTCTTAATTTAAAATGCTGCCTCCCTAACCATGTAACCTGACCATCTGAATGCTCTTATTGCCAGAGATAATTTGTTCTTCCAAATGCTCAGTGGGAAAATAGATAAAAAGGAGAATGGATCAGCACATCTTTAGTAGCTAAACCATTATTTACATACCATGAGGTTTACTGTACAAGGATATTTGTTGGAGTGCTCTTTGCTGTTATAAAATCAAATCATGTCTGTATTTTTCACACCCAACAGAACTGATATGTATAATTCTATATCAATTACACTCTCTTTTTAATACAGATGTTCAGCTACTACTTTCAATAACTCATCTCAATCTTGTGACTAAAATCCACAAGGAAGAGAGAATCTTAGTGATGCTGTAAAAAAAATTGTGAGGTAGAAACTATGCTCTATAAAACCTGAATTTTACAAACCTCTCTTTTTTAACTATCCTGGTTTCTATGAGAGTCCATTGATGCTGACATTCTGAAGTCTAATCATTGTGATTAAAAGTTGGAATAAGTTATGAACAATAAAAGCAGGAAATTATATCCAGTCTGGAAGTAGAACTAATTATAAAGCTGTTGCTTGATTAAGGTGTTTATACTGAAAAGTATTAAAGGGATTAGCTTAAAGCTTTACCTCCTGCAGCAAAGAATTAATATGCACAATTTAAACACTCAAATTAATTCAGGTGCAGCAAACAATTATGTGAAATAGGAACACTCGACCCAGCTCATGGCCACACTAGTCCACCAAGCTAATTTATAATCATGTACTTATTGACCTGACTGCATGTTCACAAAAGGACTGTGCTAATGCTAATGCCTGCCTGCAAGACAGTCTCCATCATACCATGTCTAATCAAAGCAGTGATTAGTGCGAAGAAAACACTGAACTTCACTGCCCGGCGTTTTGCACCAGTAAAATACCCTATCTTATGGAAAGTACTGTAGATCTATCTAATAGATCTATCTGATCAATACATACATAGGGACTCAAAATATGTCTCAGATACACTGACATAGCTACAAAGTAACTATATTACAGTCAATGGAGTTACCCCAGATTTACAGCAGTGCGAGAGAAGAAATTGTTCCTCAGGATTCAAACCTAATGCAACATAAAGGATAAGATACATCACAGGATTTGACGTATACTATAGCAGAGGCTGTAGTTAGGGGCTGATGAGAGCTTATACGTGGAAAGACAGCAGGATTTAGGTATAAGAGGCACTCCCTTTCCCAACAAACCCAAGCAAACTGAAATACTAAGGCATGAGAAATACAATATGGTTTAGATCTGCCACTTTAAAAATATGCCCACTTCTGTGGAAGTAATTTTAAAATATGCTAGATCCCATTTTAATGTAACACTTCTCTAGGTGTGTGACATAGGAGAGTGGTGTTTGTGGAGTGATGAGCCCAGAGGAAAATTAAATAAAACAACTGAGTTAAAACCACAAGATGGAAGACACACCTACATTTTCACCATATGCAAACTTGACCAAGTGAGACTTAGACAGAGTTAACTACCGTTATCTAAGCCATAAGAGGGCCAGGACAGATCAATCTGTATTGTCTAGTGAAAGCCCCTGACCCAGTTCAAAGAACAGGGAGGCATCAAATGAAGGGGCAAAGTTTCTAGGAAATGAAAAAAAATTGTAAGCAATCAATCTGTAGTGAACAAGCTGTACTACCTCCAGGGACAGAACCATAATTCTGCTACATCCTATCAAAGCTTTCCATCAAAAGAAAGATGGGGAGTGGGACCTGAGTCCTGCTTTGAGACCCAGGATCTCAGGAGAATCTCAGTTGCTAGTTCTTGTGAGTCTGAAACTGGAACAGATTCCTGTTCATTTGCTGAATGTTTCTGACATACAGCAAATATTAACAAAAGAGAATCACAGTTGCAAAACGTGAACCAGTGGAACTAGTAAGCACTGGTATAGAAATTTTTTTATAAAGGAGAAAGGGGAAAAGGAGAGATCCCAGGGTTTCTATTGTGGTTACTATGACATTATTGACATGACATTGTTGCAAGCAGGCTCCTATGGTTGCACCAGGTCTTGTACAGAGGAGGTCAAGTGGGATGTCTATGGAAAGGTTGTAGTTTGCTGGTTATGATTATGCCATCTGTATATGAGTATCTTTTTTGTATTTGAAGTTATGAATATTGGCTATGTACTTGTATTTCAATGTGTCTGATTGTAAGTAGCCTCAGTGAAGCATTTGGTCAGCTTCTTGAGAAAGGACTATTCTCAGTAAGTGCCCAATCAAGAAACTCTTAACTGACAATAGACTTTGGGAGATGCAAATCCACATCTGAGCTTTCCTGGGAACATTCAAACTAACATGTAAACAATGGTGTCGGCCTCCAAAGAGCTGAATCATTCATGGACATGTGACTTGCCCAGGTGGCTACAAACTCCATCTTGTTGCTGTGATTTTGCACAGGAGAACAAAGGGTTTCCGTCCGCAAGAAAAAGAATATAAAAGGCCCTGGAAACCCCTCCATTTTGTCTTCAGCTTGCTCAAGAGATGGCCTCTCCACCCCAGAGAGATACCTGAAAGAAACTGGAACAAAGGATAGTAACTACCAGGGTGTTAGTGATTGCTGGACCCAGACTAGGAAGGAGTCCAGTCTGTGAAAGAAGCTTATTGGAACATCTCTGGGGGTGAGATTTCATTTGTAATCAGTTTCTTACTGTATTAGGCTTAGACTTGCATATTTTGTTTTATTTTGCTTGGTAACTTACTTTGTTCTATCTGTTATTACTTGGAACCACTTAAATCCTACTTTTTATACTTAATAAAATCACTTTTACTTACTAATTAACCCAGAGTAAGTAATTAATACTGGGGGGGGGGGGGGGGGAACAGCTGTGCATCTCTCTCTATCAGTGTTATAAAGGGCAGACAATTTATGAGTTTATCATGTATACGCTTTAGACAGGGTGAAAAGGATTTATTTGGGTTTTGGATCCCATTGGGAGTTGGGTGTCTGGGTGCTGGAGACAGGAACACTTCTTAAGCTGTTTTCAGTTAAGTCTGCAGCTTTGGGGCATGTGGTTCAGACCCTGGGTCAGTGTTGGAGCAGACTGGCATGTCTGGCTCAGGAAGGCAGGGTTCTGGAGGCCCAAACTGGCAGAGAAAACAGGCTCAGATGTAGTCTCAGCACATCAGGTCACAGTCCCTAGGGGGTCTCTGTTATCGAACCTGTCACAGTTACATCAACAAGGAGCAGCACAACAAGAGACTTTTTGGTCAAGAAAGTCCGGATCCAATAAAGATATAGGTTATACTGCACTGGTCCAGCACAAGTTTGATACTTTGCCCAATAAACAGCCACCTCACCAGTGACCAACAGCAAAGAAAGGTGATGGTTTACAGACCAGTGTGGAAATGCATCAGGAAGGCGTTACTGATCCTCAAACCAGAAGGAAGGTAGGATCCCTGAAATGGATAAATCTTGGAAGGGAACTTAGATCATACCACTTCTTCTCATCCCAAAGGATCTTTGCAATCTTCCATTAAGCCAAGCCTAGTCATGTCCCTGTGCACAATGTCCTGCCATCTAGTTGACAGTTGGCTGACCTCTAGATCTTACTGACCTTGGTTGCATTTGCATTATTTTCTTTGGCATCCTATCCTCTGTTTGTCTTCTGTAGCATCTCCACCTCTGGAATCTTTTCAATTGCATCCAGTCCCATACCCTGATTTCATATCCTCCTCTTCCTTTTTGTCTTAATATTATTCCACTAGAATGATTTTATACAGTACTGACTTGAATAAATTAAGTGGTATACAGAATATGTTTGGGGCCCAGGACCAATCCCAATTATCCATAAGGTCCAGCTGAGGAGGTAACAAGGGGACAGGATTTTCAGGAGCTTCCCCCAGAAACTGGGAATGTCATGAAAATCTGACAGAAAAACATGTAAATAGTTCAGCTTGTATCAACTGTAATTTGTAAATTATTTCTTTTTCTTTCTGTTTGGGTTGGGTGATACAGGGAGTCACCATTTTTGATTCCATGGAGATGATGCATGGAGCTGAAACAGGTGGGGTAAGAGGAAGTATGTGCATTATGCTGGAGGTTAGATGGCTTTCATGGAGTGTCTTTAATCAATGAGCAGTACTGGTGGGCATGATCGCTACCTTCCATTCAGGCTGAATGAGAGAGCAGTTAAATGCCCATTTGTTTAGTAATAGTTGAAACAATAGAAGCCAATACCGAAATCATAGACAAGCATGACAAGTCTGGAATAGGAATTGAGCTATGAGGTCCAAGAGTTTTTCCCTGGGAGTCTGAATGCAAATATAGGGGACTACACATTACTTGGTGGAGTTCTGTGTATCTGTGAGTCAGAAGCAACCAGAACTCCAATGAGAACCATTGGACAAGAGAAGCACAGCACTGGTAACATCGCCCTCAGGGAAAGCCAAGAGAGCTTTTTTGGGCAGAGTGCTGACTGACAACAGGCTTGGAGTTATGAGCAAAGAAACTGCCTCCTGTTTGATTCCAAAGGTGTTCAAATAAATAAGCCTTGTGAATATTCGTTGTAAATAAATAGGGTTACCCCAAAGAAATACATGAGACTCCATCACCAATTTCCCCTAACACAAACAACCTGCAAGGCCACAAACATAATCTAACTGCCTGGGCTAAAAAAGGTTAACACTATTTTCAGGTCTAATATTTGAAATAAAAACACACTTGGCCTTTTGGGCCATGCAAAGCTTTCATTGAAACTCAAAGACACTTTCTGCTGTTTCTAGATAAGTGTTTATTTTTAGAAGTGAATTTTTGTGGTTTCATTTTGGTTTAGTTGCAACATGTGGTGTCATGTGGTATGAGTCACAGGTCCAAGTCTTCAGGTTGGACATAGGAAATGCAAGAACTATCCTCAGAGCACTTTTTCCAGGTATAAATAAGAAATGTCCCCATGTCAGAGAGGAAGTGGTCTTACAACAGCTGTGTGCAGTTCCCTACTCAGCCAGACTTCCTACGTGACCTTAGACAAGTCATTTATTCTCTCTGTCCCTCAGTTCCTCTCTGTCAAAGTACTTTCTTACCTCAGCTGCTTACTGTGAGCATAAAGAAATGGAGACCACATAAGTGCCTAAGACAGACAGACAGCAAAGGCAAGCAGCCTCCACCATAATCCACTCCCCAAACTTGTTGCTATATTTCAAAACTCACTTACCAAAAACTCTACCTGGCCAAGAGATTAAGCACTAAAAGAATTAGAGAAACAGTCTATTCCCTGGCTACTGTAATAGGCATCCTAGTGAGGAAGTAGTCCCTCCCATCACAGCTCTCCAATAAAATGCCATAGTTCTTGGACAAACAGTCAAAAAATGGAATTAGAAAGTGTGGGTGGTAGAACACATGGTCTGCTACAGTCAGACTCATCCACCAAGAATTTCTACAGAATTATAACACTGTTATGAAGGAAGCAAAAGAATTTCTACTTCTTCTCTGACACAGTGGTAGCAAAGTCACCCCCATAGATTTTTTTCCAGACTGCAAATTGCTTCATAAATCGAGACTGCATCTCCACAATCCCAGAATTCAGCACCCCTCTCTGTGAGGAATTTTCATCTTATTTCACAGAGAGCATCTGCATCCAATGGACTCACTAAGGACTTAGTAAAAACTGAGAAATTGTTTTGATATCAGTGCCTTTGTGGAAGACACATGTAGCTAAGTCTCCTGATCAATGAAGGACAGAGCATTTGGACACTTTGTGTTAGTACTAAATCTACCTATGAAACTGTCCTCTACTGACGTGTCCAAAAGATTTTTAAGCTGGCTTTAAAGCTTCTATTAAATTTTATACATTTTATATGTACTTTACTGATATACACTGAGGTGGAAATGACAGTGACAACTCTGAAAGGAAGCTAGAAACTTGTGACCTCTTATTAATATCATGAGACTATGTGACAAAGTTCCTCCTCTACCTTGGTGGGTCTTGCATTTATTGGCGGATTTGCTCGCCTTGGAGCTTCACAGTAGCCCTCAGTTTGGCCGTTTTCGTGAACCCACAGTCCAGGTCAACTCCTCCTGTGTCTGACCAGGAGTTGGGAAGTTTGGGGGGAACCAGGGCCTGCCCTCTATTCCGGGTTCCAGCCCAGGGCCCTGTGGAATGCAGCTGTCTAGAGTGCCTCCTGGAACACCTGTGCGACAGCTACAACTCCCTGGGCTACTTCCCCATGGCCTCCTCCCAACACCTTCTTTATCCTCACCATAGGACCTTCCTCCTGGTGTCTGATAATGCTTGTACTCCTCAGTCTTCCAACAGTATGCATTCTCACTCTCAGCTCACTTAGTGCCTCTTGCTCCCAGCTCCTTACACACACACCACAAACTGAAGTGAGCTCTTTTTTAAAACCTGATTAGCCTGCCTTAATTGATTCTAGCAGCTTCTTGATTGGCTGCAGGTGTTCTAATCAGCCTGTCTGTCTTAATTGACTCCAGAAGGTTCCTGATTGTTCTGGATCCTTCCCCGTTACCTTACCCAGGGAAAAGGGACCTGCTTAACCTGGGGTTAATATATCTGCCTTCTATTACTCTCCTGTAGCCATCTGGCCTGACCCTGTCACAACTAAAAGACCTGTACTGTAGCATCAAAATGAAAGGATTTCTAAAACACAGATTCACCATCATAAACAGAACAGGGCAATGATTAACTGTATACCCAAGGAAAACCACTAAAAAAAAATCACAAAACTTAATTGGCAGCATGGAATCTCATGGCATTGTGTGAGTCTGGCATTAGAAAGTCCCATGAGTAAGATCAATTTGAGCAGAAAGAGCCCATTAACTTTTTGTCCAGCAACAGACTAATTTCTTGTCTTGGTAATTATTTTGGTATATTTACAAGAATGTTAATATTTGTACTTCATCTTGAACGGTCCCTTGAAATGTGTTAACTACTTATGCTAAACAATCTGTTCCACCTTGTATTTAGCTGTGATGCTCTGAGCACCTTTCCCAACCTGAACAAGAGCTCTGTGTAAGCTCGAAAGCTTGTCTCTCTCACCAATAGAAGTTGGTCCAATAAAAGATATTACCTCTCCCATATTGTCTTTTAATATCCTGGGACCAACACAGCTACAACAACCCTGCATACAATTCTTGCATTTGTCTTTTCAAGGTGAGAACGTTAAAATCCAGCCCACACAGGAACAGAAATTCCAGAGAAAATATTAATAGAAAATTATTTAAAGTATTAATATATTCAATACATTTAAGATGTTGGACAATGATATCACTCAATACCTACACATATAAAGTGTCCCCAGAAATAATTAACACAGCTTGTTTTAGAATTATCATATTAAATGTCATGAATATTACTTTGTGAGAGGAAAACTTAGCAATGCATTAACAGATTTCTCTTTACAATAAATACTTTTAAATTTTTTTATCAGATTCTTTGAAGATGATCAGAGCCTAAAATAAGAGTAGGGGTATGCTTGTGCAGTCTTGTGCTCGCTACTGAGAAGAAAGAATAATATAGAATATATTGTAAGCAGTTGAATATGCTTCAATATGCAAGCATTTTGAATGGTTTTAAATATTTAAGATTTTAGATATTCGGTATGGATCTTGCTTACAAACAGCATCTGATTCTTAGAACAAAGCTTCTGTTGAAAAAACTATTTTTAATATGCAACATTCAGAGCCCTTCAAGCCTGGAGAAGAATGAAAAATATGGGATAAAAATCTTAAATAATTTAGAGTTAACTCACTGCAAAGATTTTTTCTTAAACAAAAGACTGCAAGGTTTTGGGATTGCTTTTCCCCCAAGTTAACATAGCATTTCTGCAAGATGTCAGTTTGACTTTGCCGAAGACTGAAGTTATCAGCTTATCTGCAGAACAGTTACAAGTATTTGCTATGGCAATGCAAGCTTCTCCACACTGCCATGCCCATATGCCTCAGTTCTGACCTGGTGGGACCACTTGTAGAGAACAAGTTTTGGAGTCCTCAGCTAAGATCAACAGCAAGGGTGCCAAAGCAATGGTTTTCTGTGGTGTAAACAAGAGCTCACTAGGAACTTGATTGAGACCACCAACTCATTTCACACAACCCAAGCAGCTTTCAGATGGGAAAGGCTTCCATCTCAGAAGTCACTACCAATGTATTCTGTCAACACTGATTCATGAGGTATCACAGCTTATTCTTTTGATTGCACTCGTTTTCCTTCTCCTCACAAATTCAACCCCCCGCTTCTCAAAGACTTTTAGAGGCAAAGTCAGGGTTTGATGCCATGGGGAGGACAGAAATCTTCCCATCCATTTCCACACACAGGGGAGATCTGCTCCCCTGCCCCCATTCCTTTCTGGCTGGTGAGACAAAGACTCACAAACACAGTAATATAGGAGCAACAGTGAGTGGAGTGAGTGAGTGGAGCAGCAACTACCCTGACAGGCAGAGAGGAAGTGAATGAAATAGTCACCCATTCACCTCACCTCCCATAAAGGACGATTCATCCCACTTCTATACTTCCCCCTCCTCTTCTCCAGAGAAAGGGGAGACGGAGATCCACTGCTGCCCACTTATTTTCCACTTCTGCGGAAAAGAAATTCAGATAAACATACAGTGTATAGATTTTTTCATAAAACCTACTTTCTGCTGTGTTGTTCTGTAAAATCCTTTAAAATGCAGAATGTATTTCAAATTTTTCCAGCGACGAAGCCCTAAACCTCCCTTATTTTCATAGCAGTAGAAAGTCTCCATCGTGGTCAACTGTAAGAGATGGAATTTACAGAAATGAGGGAAAGAGACACCAGAGTCATACTCCTAAACACCACTTTCCCCTACAAGACACACATACTTATTGGTCTGACTACATCAGCAGACTGCTTGGGGACACAAACGCCTTTCCTTTGTGCCCATTTTCTTCCTCATGTTGTTTCCTATCATCACTGGATGATGCAAGAACTAATCAATCCACAACATCTAGAACTGAGAAAGCCACAGGTGAGCTTCTCATTCTACTTTGGTCCGCTAGAACCAATTGGCTAGAACCAATGCTTTACATCTGAAATCTTTCAGAGTAGCAGCCGTGTTAGTCTGTATCCGCAAAAAGAAAAGGAGTACTTGTGGCACCTTAGAGACTAACAAATTTATTTGAGCATAAGGTTTCGTGTGTAGCTCACGAAAGCTTATGCTCAAATAAATTTGTTAGTCTCTAAGGTGCCACAAGTACTCCTTTTTATCTGAAATCTTATAATCCTTGCTTTCAAATGGTATATGGCAATTAGGATCAGATTTTCAGAAGCTTGACTTTATATTTATGTAGGTGCAGAAAATCCAGGGTTCAATTTTCCTTGCAAAGTCTAAGCAGGAATCACAACAAGATAGCATATTAGCCTGGGACCAGCCAATCTACATCTACACCGTCTATGGTGGCTGTGTATGTAATGCTGTTGCCATTCTTTTTGCTGCCCCTATTTTTTGGTATAATAAATAAAATCATGAAGATGCCCATTTAATGTTCCAGTATGTTAGGCTCCTACCTGCCCACTCCTAGGATTTTTGGGTGCAATGAGAGTCACTAATGCCTGTTGTTGAATCAGAACAAGCCTAAGTGGGTATATAACCTATTCCATGCCAAAATTTTAAGAGCTCATTGTCTGAACACATGCAAAAAGCCTATAGGCCTGCTATTAGCTTAAATTTATTCTAAATGGAGACCATCAAGGAGCGATTTTTTCCACTATTGTTTTAGTTTTTCGTAAATTATTCTAGGCAGCTCTAATCAAAAATTTGATATTTACATTTGATTTTGGTTTCAAAGGGCATGAATAGCACAGTCTAGACTTATTATACTTTGATATATAGTTGCCATAGCAACATATGTAAATTATTCATCTTTGTATGTAAAATATCTGCAAAGGACAGATTACCTTTGTGTTAAAAATGCAGATAGTTTTAAATATTTCCCTGTGATGAAGCATTGTGCTCTGAAATCAGCAACAGTATTCAGGGAAATTAGGTCTCATGAAAATGTCTAAAAAGGTGCCCCAGCACTGAAAGTTAATTTGAAGCTGAAAGTGAAATTAATAGCAACAACCTATCCAATTATGCATGATGTTGATACAGTTAAACACATGAACTTTATGTTTCTGCCTGAGATGGAGCCCTGGTTCTAAAAATCTGAGAACACAACATACTGTATTTCACTCTCATAAGCAGTATTAATGCCTAAAGTGCTAAGCAGAGACCTCTGCCAGCTATTCTCCTCCCCTCCCCCCAACCCCTGAGTCAGGACCCAACCAGGTCACAGAGTGACTAAAATAATGACCACTTCTTTCAAATGGCATAATGTGAATGGAATTTACTGTATACACCTGCAGTTCAGGAATAAGACTTCCTGTGCATAAACTTGCACCATTGAAATATATTTTTTGTTGTGTTTGACACATGAAACTAGACATCTGGTAGCTGTTTATAAGTGGATGTTACTATATTACCCTACAAGGTCATCTGCAATGGTTGACTGGATATTTTAGCTCTAGTTATGGTTTTCCTCTTGTAAATATCAGAAAGCCTTTACTTGTAAATTTGGGCATATTGTAATTTAACGTTTGCTGGCAAAATTGGTATGTTTCTTTTACTAGCATAGGTGTTGGCTAGGAATAACAAAAGCAACCTGACAGACTACCCTAGTCATATTTGACTATAGTTATGAAGTTGGTTCCTACTCAGTAACTTAGGAAATTAAAAACACTAAATCTAGGATTTTCTCCACTGGGACCTAATCCAGTCCAATTTACAACTTGAGGATTTATAAAGGCTTTTCTGAAAGAAATGGGAAAATGTCAGCTACAATTTCTTGCTAGACTTGAACTGAATCTATTAACCTTGCCCAGAGAATATAATGTTACAGTTATCTCATTTACAATGTTATTGTACATGATTTATGGCCACAGCATCAAGTCTCAAAGCAGGTTTGTATATTTAAGTAAAATTTACATGTCTATGATATAAATGATCATTTTTTTCTTGTTCAGAGAAAAAATATTAAAAAGTGATTTATAATATTTCAGCTTTATGGGAAAATATATATAGTGTGACTAGACCAGCGATGGGGGAAAAACTCATGATGTCTACATGACTTCAATGAATATCTACATTCAGGCGAACGTTTCTCCTCTCTAATTAAGTAACATGAGGCATGAAGTACATTTGATTACTCAATTCCTTTATATGGTTAGATTCTGGCTACTCCGGTGCAGATGAGCATGAAGGGGGAAGAGGACAGCTGGAAACTCTTCCTCACCTTGTACAGGCAGTAGCCAGAATGCCAGTGCTCACAGCACTCAATCACTAAGTACGAAGGGAGCAGAACACCAGCAGAACAATGGATACGGTCAGGAAGTATGGAATAACGATCAGGGTCCTCCCACTGCACACTAGCTGGCCGTTGGAGGAGGGTGCTGTGGATAATACAAGCTGCATCTCTAAAAGGGTGGTGTAAGAAATACTGCTAAAGATGCATTTCTCAGTGGTCCCTGAGATACGCTATGTGCCCACCCCCAAATACCTCAGGTGAGCACGGCAAGTGAAGCACTCCTCTCTACCCTCTGCAGCTCTGGCTTTAAGAGCTGCAACAGCCCTCAACTGTGAATTCTCCACCCCAACTTTCTAACAATCATTATATTGAACTTGGATTTAGAAATAATATTGAGATCTGCTGCTCTGAAAAGAAATAGAAGTTTTGAATCCTCCATGCACTTCTTTAAATTAATTATTGACATGGCTAGACATGAACCTCTGTCAAGACCACCAAATTCAGATCTGGCTTTATACCTTAGTTCACAGCTCCAACCTCTCTCTAAAATGGGTTAACCCCAAACACCCAAACTCTGGAAAAAAAAAATTTGAGATCTTCATCACAGCCCGGTATCTTGACTACTAGTGCTACATAGTAGAGATATCAAATCTGAGACACAAAGTTTTGATTCAGGCCTTTCTCCAATGCAAGCATTCATTTATTTTATGGAACATTCCATTGTTCTTTAGGTGAGATTACATTTTTCATATTCAAGCCCTTGAACATATATAGGATTAGAATAGCTTGCAGGGAACGATTCATTTAGAATGGTAAGGTACTGTAATTTGATTGATTGCAGACACAGGACCATCTTTGATTTATGTTTTTTCCCTTGCAAAGCAAGAATAATACAGTAGTTGAAAATTTGGATTGAATTAGTGAAAATTCAATTTTTCCAGCAAGCTCATGTAGAATGTTGTTTGCCTGCCGGATGAGATATCACAAAGGACAAAGTTTCTTCTTGTAAGCATGACAAATGTAAGATCACCTCCTGGCTTTAAAAAAATGCCTTGCATGCTGATGAGGCACATAGGACCCAGCTGACCACTTCCAATTTCATGGTCAAATAGACCAAAATATGGGTAGTGATCAATCCTCGCTCTAATTTTTTGGTTGTCTAGCTACCGTTGATTCACCATCATCAATTTTAGCAAGCAAGCTTCATCCTTACAGACAGACAGTCAAATAAGCAGATCTTGAAAAGACAAGTATCCATCTAATCTAAGAATTGCCAGTTCACAACACAAGATACTAACAAACATATCTAATTATATGTATGAAATAGGAGAAAAAGTTATACTGTGTTCACTGAAATAGGCAGCTTTCGCACCCTCTCTCGGCTATGTCTATACTGCATACCAGTGGCGGCGGCGGCAGCAGCAGACTACACCTGCGGAATATATATATATATAGCTACATGCCACTGTGAAAGGCAAGCTGGGTCCACACCGCAGCGTGTCGCTACATGTGTCAGTGAAAGGCTCTGGCAGGGAGGAGACAGCAAGGAAAGGCACCCAGCCATGAGGAGCTGCCGGAAGCTTTCCGTGCTACCTCCCCCAGCCAGAACCTTTTCCTGATGCTGAAGCCTTGCCCTCAGCTTTCCCACCACCATGCTTAAAAGGTACCTAATCATAGGCGCCAACTCCATGGGTGCTCAAGCACTGGAGCACTCAGGGGGAAAAAAATGGTGGGCGCTCAGCACCCACAGGCAGCACCCCTATCAGCCCTTTCCCTTCCCCCCCACAATGACTCCCACCTGTGGCCCTGCCAATCAGCACCTCCCCTGTCCCTCCAGAGCCTCCCGCCCACCACGGATCAGCTGTTTAGCAGCATCCAGGAGGCACTGAAGGGGATGAGGAGGAGGAGAAGGAGCGAGGGCTGGGCGCTCAGGCGAGGGCACGGAATGGGGCATGAAGAGGCAGAGCAGGGTCTTGGGGGAAGGAGTGGAGTGGGGGTGGGGCCTGAAGCAGAGAGGGGATCAAGCACCGCCCCCCACCCCCGGGGAAAGGACAAAGTCAGCACCTGTGTACTTAATTGTAGATAACAGAGGTGAAATACAGTGGGTCATAGTTTATCTAGCCCTGAATTATCCCTACTGAATTTTCACAATTGGTCTGTCTGTCTAGTGCTGCCTTTTTTGTTGTGTTTTGTTTTTAAATCATCATCACCAGCTATGGAGCATCGCAACTGATCTTAGAAGCTTACTACGGGTTCTAGTTGTTCTTCCAGCTTTTCAGAAGTTGAGTAAATTTTGTATTGCAAAATTTCACGTTCTGACGTGTTTAAAAATTTCTCCCCCCTCCTTAAGTATCCAAAGGGAATGAACATTAGGTCATTTCTTAATCTCCTTTCCCACCCAAGCTATACATATTTAATTCTCTTGCTCTTTCCTCAAATGTCAGTTCCTCCAGGCCCTTTATCATCATGGTCACCTGCTTTGTAATTATCTCCAGTTTATCAATAACTCAAATGCTTTCTTTATATGTCAGCTGAGTAAAATATAATCTAATGGAAAATTAAAAGGAAAGGAGGAGTAGGAAGTACCAGTAGCCTTGGGTGTTTGGAGACAAGCTTCCTGTTCAAATACTGAATTCTATAATAAATAGACTAGAGTTCTTTGTTTCTTTGGTTTTTTTGCAGAAAAACAGCAAATCTAACTTCAAATCAGAGTCAGTGCATCCTTCTAGGTCAACCTAAATCCACAAGGTAAAACCTTCAGGAGAAGCTCAGGGAAAGGAAATTTCCACAAGGAGACTTTTGCAAAGGTTCTCCCACATCATTGGAGGCAGGAGGGAAGATGTTTTGCCTCCCGGTTACCTATCAGCTCTGTGTTCTTGGGGAACCAGGGCGCAGTACCCAGGCTGTCTGACTCACAAAAAACCCTCCCCGCAGCCTCTGCTTGAACCAAATCTGCTTCAGAAGAAAGACTTACAAAAGGCAGTGGGAGACACACCTAAACCCTTGGGATAAGGATGACAGAATTAAGGAAACTCTCCTAGCCTCATTTGCATCGAAGATGGGACAAGGAAGCATCTCCATTAGCATACAGAATGGAGAACAGAGATTCCAAGGCAAGAACCACATGGAACTCTGGGACCAGAAAAGCAGGGAAGCACTGCATGATGGGGGATCTCTGCTCCAGATGTTAATGAACCCACGCCTGCACACACCCAGCTCAGTAGTTATCAGACCAATTCTAGTAATAAATCCTTTATTGGTATCCAAAATAGTGAAGCTCCCTAGTTGCATTGTGAACTCCCTCCAAGGAACACCACCCAAAACCAGGAATGATGAGCTCCCATGTCTAGCCTGAACAAAACTACTTTGTTATTCTCCCTTGTTTACACACAAACAAATCTAGTGTTCTCCCTTGAACCATTGTTGTTTCTCTACAAAAACTCCTACCCATGCTCAACTAAGTGTTCTGATGCCTGGATCCAAAAACTGCATCAGTTCCATTGGGATTTCATCTTCTCCTGACTGATCATACCGGGGGCTCTGCCTGACTCCAGCACTCCAGACCCTCAGCTTCCACCACCACCTGACCTCTGATCGATTAAAGCTTCATGGAGTGGTGAGAACCCAGCCCTCTCTCTCTCTAGGCACAGCCTTCTGACCCTGACTTGTGTGATCAGTTATAGTTTTGTAAACCTGACTTTAATAATCAAATTTAAGTTAGATTTAATATTATAACAACTGTTTTGTTTATTTGGCTCCCTATGGTTATTACCTGGCAATAAATAACTTTCATGATTAAGCTGGTTGCTTCTCTCTCTGTCTCTTTTCCCCCCTTCATGGGTTTTTGTTTGTTTGTTTGTTTGTTTTTTGGTTTCCTCATTCGCTCTGCAGCAACGCTCCTCATACCTAAGCTAAAAGATCCCTGCAGCACCCAAAAAATCCTGTGGGGTTTGCTCATCAAGTGGGTTACTACCAGAACAATTGTAACGTGAAAGTGGGGATAGAGACATGCTGAACCAGGGACATATGAGGGTGGCAGCTTGGAAGTGCTGTTCAACCCAGCCTATTGAGTCCAGGGACATATAAGAGGTCAGCTTGGGTGCTGATTAACCCACTCCTCGCAGACATGCTCTGTTTGTTTGTTGTTTGTTTGTGAGAGAGAGACTGATTCTGGGGCTGGAAGAACCCAGTCCTGGGGAACCTAGATCCTGCAGGATAGCTCCATTGGGAGGGAACTTGCAGCAGGAAGAAGTAGAGCTCCGTATGAGAACACAAGTAGTACATTGATACAAGTACAGACCGCCCCCGCCCCCAGAAGAGTAACCCTAATAAATGAGCATACCCCAAAGTAATGGGCAAAGCTGGTAACATCCTTTCTCTCCTGCCCTGAAGAACAAAGTCCAGGACCTGTCCCCAAAACCAATGGATCCCAAGGGAGTAGCAGGAGGCCAGAGCAATCCATAGGCAACATAGGGCCCCAATAACAGCTCTGGCTCCCTACGTACTCCCTCCCTACATACTCCATACATACTCCCTGCCAGAGCATCTCCATAGAATCTGTGCAATCTACAACAGTAGATAGGTGTCCCTCATATGCAGTTCTCAAGTGAACAATTCTTCCTTAAATATTTTATAGGAGTATGTCACTGGCAGCACCTGACTAACTTAAGCAGGAAGTGCTGTTGTGCCTGTTACTAATATACTCAGGCAAAGTTAAGGTTGGAAAAAGAAAAACCATAATGGAACATGTTAAGTACCTAGGGCAAGTTTCTCATCTCAGTTACATCAGTGTAAATCCAGAGTAACTCAACTCTGATCACTATGTTCACAAATCTTTCCCATACTGTTAATTTTAAATTGGATTTCAGAATTTCCTGGCTCTTGAGAGGTTTGAAGCCATTTTGAGTATAAAAATAGCAAAATCCAGGGAATATATTTCCCCCTTTAGAATACAAGGACCAAATCCTGCCCTGTAACCCACAGTGCAGACTTCTGAAAAAGAATTTGTGGGACTGATGTCAACACTGACCCTTAACTTTGGGCCTGCTGGTATTCTTCCATCTTCCAAAAAGTACTAATAAGTTTACATATTCTTCGGGTTTGCAAGGGAGCATGAGGGGACTGGCCAAAAATAACGCTTTTTAAACAAAATGCTTAGGTAAATAAGCAGAATGTAAGCCAATTAATGTGCATAAATTACAATTAACTACATAAGGAATAAATTACACTCTTGAGTCTCCTCATATGTGTAACCAATAGGGAACTGTCTGGCTACATTAATTTTTACATGTTTCAGCTAAATCAGAGATGCAAATGCAAAATCCATTACTGAGGAATATGGATGTATGACACTCCCTGGAGGACTTGGCGTCCAGAAATCAATGAATGTTCCATAGTGATCCAGAAGAGCGGGGGCTGTTTGTCCCCCTCCCTCTGCATCCTCCCCTAAATCACAGTCGGGGTAAGAAGGACTAATTCTTTATTCTGCTTTATTCCTGAACACCTAATGTGAGAACATAATTAAATATAAATTACTTATATAAAAAAGACAGGGAGGGGTTGGAGGATTTCATGACCTGTCACATGCAGCTCAAAGCCATGTCACATGCCAGCTCATTTATCAATGTTGTAATGTCGTGACAGTGGTAGCCACTGCTGTCTTCAATTCAGACAACCTGTAGGTTACACCATGTTAAACAAAAGATAATCATAATCAACAATTAATTGTATGCAGTGTTGTTGTAGCCGTGTCAGTCCCAGGATATTAGAAGGACAAGGTGGGTGAGGTAATATCTTTTATTGGACCAAATCCTGTCCTTGAGAGAGATAAGCTTTTGAGCTTACACACAGCTCTTCTTCATGTCTTGGAAATTTACTCAGAGCATCACAGCTAAATAGAGATTATTTCTCTATGTATATAAATCTCCCCACTGTATTTTCCACTGAATGCATCCGATGAAGTGAGCTGTAGCTCACGAAAGCTTATGCTCAAATAAATTTGTTAGTCTCTAAGGTGCCACAAGTACTCCTTTTCTTTTAGCATAAGTAGTTACATTTCAAGGGACCATTCAAGGTGAAGTGACCCATTTACTCCTCTCCAGCCATAAGGGAGAAAGGAAGGGAGGGGGGAATATTCACCTTAATACTCAAAACCACCTTTACCAAACAAGGACACTGCACCAGAGAAGTAGATCACATCATGGAATGGGCAACCCAAATACCCTGAGAGAACTTGCTTCGATATGGAAATAAAACCCCCTCCATCCGACTGCACACCCCTAGTTGTCACCTACCACCCCATTGGATACCCATATAGGGTATCCATCTACAACCCATACTTGATGGGGACCTCATCCTGGAAGAAATATTTCCTGAATCCCTCCTCTGGTCTTCAAACAGCCCCCAAGCTTTCCAAGTTCATCATCAGAAGCAAGCTCCCCACCGACCTGGACATACCAACTCAAAGCACCACCAGACCTTGCCAGAACAATAGATGGAAAACCTGAAGACATATCTCCGTTGCTACAATGATCAACACCACTCACAACACACTTTCAAGATCCATAGGTCCTACACATGCCTACCACAACATGTAGTGTACCTCATCCAGTGCAGTAAATGCCCCAGTAATCATGTGGGTGAAACCAGACACTCACAGGAAAAAGTTAAAAGACAAAAAACACCTTATCACCTGTGGGTGAACACTGTTCACAAAGCCTTTACACTATATTTGACCTATCAGTCTTCATCCTCAAAGGAAACCTGCACAATACTTTCAAAAAAACAAGCCTTAGAGATTAAATTAATAAAACTTTTGCTAGAAACTAAAAATCATGGACTGAATAGAGACATTGGATTTATGGTTTATTACATGAAACTATAATCCACAACCAACCCCCACCCCCAGCTGCCTCCCCCACCCACCTTTGCCCAGTATAACTGAAAGTTGTTAATGGGCTACTTGGTTCCTTGAAATATGCGTTAACTACTTATGCTAAACAATCTGCAACACATTGTACTTAGCTGGGACACATTTCCCAAACCTTCAGGAATAAATTGGTTGGTCTCTGGGGTGCCACAAGTACTCCTTTTCTTTTTGCGAATACAGACTAACATGGCTGCTACTCTGAAACCAGTAAAGTGAGACTAGACTTCTATTCATACTGTTGTGGGTAGCAGCTGGGAAACTGTCAAGAATAATTTTTTTGTGCTCCAGCTGCTCAGGAAAGCTATGAGTAGCACAGCACTTGGCAATGGAGGCTGGAGGAAGTGTAGAGTAACAGAGATTTGTTTCCTTTTACTGTTAATAGGGTCTGGTGGAGGTTTAGAGTGGTGGAGACTCATGTAGCAGTCAGGGAAGTTCTACAAGAAAATAACTCATTCTCCCTTCCGGTTGCCGGGCTAGCAGTGTGGAGGCCTTAAAATGTCCCACCTACTGGCCAGAAGCTGAGATGAAAGGCAGAGTCACCTAAGTAGGATCCAGGGGACAGTAACTTGATAGGAATCCCTCATCATCCTTCAGCTTAGTCTCTGGGAGAAGTCTGCACATTTTTCTTGCCATTTCTTGGCAAGTTTCTTGTGTGCTGGGACCTGGAATCGTCATTTTGGAAGCTATGGTGTTGGGGAGAGGAGGGCTAGATCTTAATTAGCCTTTTTGAGTCTTAATTAGTTTTTGTTACTCTCTTCCCTTAGTTGCCTCTCTTAGAAGGCTGACGTTTCACTGTTCCAAGAACAGAGCTGTTTCCTTTCATTTTTATTTCCGTTCTATTAAAAACAATTACAGGTGTAATTTGCCTGTAACGAAACATAATCCAGTATACAAAAATCTAACGTATAGATGCCACATCAATTCTTGGAAAAAGGTACTTCAAAATCTGTGACCTGCAGAATTTGAGGTTAATAGCAGATGGGTTGGCACATAAATCTAGCAACAGTGGGTCAGGTTGTTGACTGGAACCATATAAATCCCGCTTCAGTGTTCTCTCAGAATTAATATTTATTTGGATAACAATACTGAAGAGCAATAACTAATTTAAACAAATCCTGTTTTATCAAACATATGGAAATTAACAAAGTTAGTCTCCACAGAACCTGGCTTTGGCGCTCTGATAGTCTCTAAAGGTTCAGTGAACATGTATATGTACTTCAATGAGACTCTGAAACTATGCTGTCACTAACCTCATATTTATAATGGATAATATAGCATTGAGTTTGTGGATTCATTCAAACTGTTTGACAAGAGATTCTTTGAACATGATTTAGTTTTATAAAAGCTCTTGGAAGAGGATGGGCAAGCAGAACCAGACCATAAATGACTATTAACTAATTGCCTATGTTTAAAGCTGTACAGTTGAGTTTGAATTTAAATTTGATACAGCTTGGGATTGAAAAGTGTAGTAACAGGACACTTGGTGGGGGATATCTCAGTGGTTTGAGCACTGGCCTGCTAAACCCAGGGTTGTAAGTTCAATCCTTGAAGGAGCCATTTAGGGATCTGGGGCAAAAATTGGGGATTGGTCCTGCTTTGAGCAGGGGGTTGGACTAGATGACCTCCTGAGGTCCCTTCCAACCCTGAGAGTCTATGATACTTACTTACAAAATGAAAGAGCTCTATAAGATCCAAAGCTTGTCTCTTTCACCAACAGAAGTTGTTCCAATAAAGGATATTACCTCACCCACCTTGTTTCTCTAATCAATATTTAACTTGTTTTCTTTGTTGTTCCTCTCCCCAGTTTTTTTACACTGGTCAAAATTTTTCATTTGAAGTGTTTCTTTTGACAAAAAATGACTTTCTTGAAAGCTTGTCTCTCTCACCAACAGAATTTGGTCCAATAAAAGATATTACATCACTCAACTTGCCGTTCATCAAAACGGAAATTTCTGCAAAAATGTCTGGTTTTGACAAAAAAAAAATAATCCAGAAGTTTTCAGCCAAAACCAAAAATATTTTTCAATTTTGACCACAAAATGAACACCAAAATGGTCAGTTTCCAAAAACCAAACGTTACTTTTTTCAGTTTTGAAGCAAATAACTTTGTTACATTTTTTTCATTGGACCTAAAAGCATCTTCAAGTGGTTTTAATGCTTTCACCTTTACTCTAAAAAGATAAAAAGATAAATAAAATTCTGAATTACATTCATGTTATTGAATGCTATCAATGAAATATTTATCCTGAAGCTGTTCTCTAATAATAATGTTATACATTATGGGGATTACAAAAAAACCAAAACCAAAAACAAATAGCCTTCATAACATACAAGATTTGTAAGCATAGAAAGAGGAAAGCTACTGTCTAAAATTTATCCCCAGGAGACAACAATAAATCCTGACCATGCACTGACTCTGCAGTTGTGGGTAGTCAGAAGTTTTTTTTAACCCCTTCACAGAATTTCTGCCTTTTAGGTGCTCAAATGCACTCATTCTACTTTGCTATTATATTATTATAGCACTGCTGAGATACCATTTAGTGGTCAACACACGATATTCTTGAGATATTAAAAATTGCTTCTGTTTTTCAGTCTGGACAACCCCTGTGACAAATAAAGAGAGGAATAGCTCCCTTTGATGGACACCCAGCAAGCTAGTTAGCTGTAAAATCCCTCTTGGTAGCTGTTCTCTACTTTACCTGTAAAGAGTTAAAAGTCCCCCAAGTAAAGGAAAAAAAGTGGGTATCTGACCAAAAGAGCCAATGAGAAGGGTAGAACTTTATAAAATGGAGAAAGAAACTTTCCCTTTGTCTGTTATTCTCTGGGCTGCAGGAACACGGAACAGCAATGCTATAAGCAGAAATGCTGTGTAAGGTTTGAACCAGATATTAAAAAGTATACCCAGAAGGAATAATTTGAATAGGGAATGTTTAGTTAGATACTATCAGGTTTATTTCTTATTTTGGCTTGTGGATCTCCTTTGTTCTAACCCCTGATGCTTTTCTTTGCTTGTAACCTTTAAGCTGAACCTCCAAGAAAGCTAGTTTGGGTGCTTAATTTTTGGAATTGCTCTTTTAAAATCTAGCAAATGCCTAAGTTCCAGATGTATTTTCTTTCTTTTTGTTTTAATAAAATTTACATTTTTTAAGAATGGGATTGGATTTTTGGTGTCCTAAGAGATTTGTGCATGTTGTTTGATTAGGTGATAGCCACAGCTAATCTCCTTTGTTTTCTTTCCAGCTCTTCTCCGGGGGGGGGGGGGGGTGAAACGGCTTGAGGGTACTCCACAGGGAGGAATTCCCAAGTGCTCCTTCTTGGGTTCAAAGGGTGGGGTTTTTTTGCATTTGGGTGGTGGCAGCGTTTACCAAGCCAACGTCAGAGAGAAGCTGTAACCTTGGGAGTTTAATACAAGCCTGGAGTGGCAAGTATTAATTTTTAAAATCCTTGCGGGCCCCCATTTCCTGCACTCGGAGTGACAGAGTGGGGATTCAGCCTTGACAACCCCTGACCAGCTGACAACCATCAGGTCATATGGATTTACTACTAAGCTAGCATTTTGTTTTATTTTGCACATCTCACCTGAGTATAAGTTTCCTCTGATTTAATTTCCTTCTTTTGATTGAAACTGAAAATTCGATTTCCTTTCAACTGCTAAGAACCAGGAATAGTAACTCCTAAACTTGCAGTGCAGAAACAGAAAGATACAACCACAACACACGCCAGCAGGCCGGACAATGTAATGTAGAAATACGACTTTTCATGCACAACTGGCACATTTTTTTGGTTCCTCCCCATCACATAATGGCCCCTCATCTAATTGAACAGTCTGAATAATACATCTGTCATTTTTGGGCCCAGTCTTGGAAGTCATTAACGCCTGGAACTCCAGTGGTAAGATAACAGAACCAAAAATCTCCACAAATCTCCTTCAAATTTGGGTAGAAAAATATACTTTAATAATGAAAAAGCAAATAATACAAGACTTGATCATTTCAAAGATCTCTTGTTCTCTTGCAGAATTCTAATTCAATTTAATGAAAAGAAAAAATATGATAAAAAAAAATGATGTCAGGTTACATTAAGACTCATCATTCGAACACCTTCCGTACCCTGTAAACTACAATACAAGAAGATATTGGGAGACACCGATATCGGTTTAGACATCTTAAATGGCAGACATGTCATTACAATAGTGCTGAATAGTGATACATGCCATTAAAAGAAACCAGTGGATGACATGCTTTTGAATTATTGGATGTGATGGAAATACTATAGCAATTTCTTTTTAATAGTGTAAAACTAATGGCATGCCAATCAAAAATAGGAGAATGTCACAAAATGTAGATGGTAAGAAAAATATAAATTATTGCTCTCAATATGTTATAGCTTTTTCCACTGCTAAACAAAATAGCCTACTTGAAAATAATGCAAGATTGGCACTCATACCCCACACACCTAGATTGTCCAAAATCAAAGGGCCGAGTTTAGCATAAATCTCCTTGCACTGGTCTCATACAGAGAGCTGCCAAAATATCAAAGGTCAGTATTCATCTCTTTCCAGAAACAGAAATTAGCTCTGAAATTGGAAATTGCATCTGAAGAAGTGCGTTTTTTACCCACAAAAGCTTATGCCCAAATAAATGTGTTAGTCTTTAAGGTGCCACTGGACTCCTCGTTGTTTTTATCCTACTTTGTGGACACTTTGTATTTCAATTTACAGCTTAGAGACTCTCTCAGTCTGATAGACTGACAGAGAGCATTAATCCCTTGAAATAGGTACACTGAAAATGTGTGACACAGATGTCAATGGTGTGAAAATCATGACATGTAAAACAGGGGAAAAAAATACTCCAGGGAAATGTTTAATAAAATGTTTGATTATATTATAATAGCAATAATGACCTTGGCATGGGCCTCTTCCTCGTGTTTAAAAGCAGCTGAGGTGAATAGGCCTTGGCCACACTACAGGCCATCATCTCCACCCCACTGATCATTAATCCTCCTTAGGTACTTAGATTGTTATTTCTTAAATACTGAAATAAGTTTAAATAGGCTATGCTGAAATAATTTTCAGATAGGTTCATACAATGCAAGCATTTTAGGAGGAAACTAGAATGACAAGAGGTGAAATGCCTCATCTCGTGCCAACACCTGGCAGAAAAAATAGTATGCAATTAATACTTAATTAGCATTGAGAAAGCGGCAAAAAAGTGTGAGGGGGGCAGTTCAAAGGGGTCAGTGGAAGAGTTACTTCTGTAGGAGTCCATGTGGTACTTCCAAGCAAACCCTGCAGACACTAAGTGGGAGCTGAGCAAGTGCTTCAGAAAGGTTTCTAGAATACAAAATAGGAAAATTACAAGCTCAATGAGGCTATTTTTTAGTGCCAAGTGTGAACGGTTTTCCTGACAGCATGGTTCCTAATTATGATTAGCTATTTGCAATTATGAGACAGGGGGAAATATGTTAAGTGTCTGCATTTTCATTGTGATGAGAGGACGGTTTGTTTAGTTTTCTTGCCAGGAAGCACTGGCCCTTTGAAGAGTTTATCATTTCTAGTAAGTGAACTAGGGAGGGATGAGGTTTCACAATAGAACTGTTACAGAGTAGATCTGACAATTTTCAGCAAGGATGTTGTTGATTCCCTCCCCCCACCCCCTCCACACACACACACAGTGTAAGTGGGATGGTTGCTAAAATTAAAGCTTGACAAATTTCCAATAAAAACTTGAGTAGTTTCTACAGCAGTCAGTGCAGAGGAAAACCAACCTTTCGCAACTGGTATAAAGCATGTCCACTTGTTGAGCAGGAAAAGGCCCAAGAAAATGTTTCCCACCTCCTCCATATATTTGGGGCTCTACAATTTCAAGGTACAATTTCAAGATACAAAGCTGAGGGAGAGCAGCTGTACTGCCATGAGGGACAAGGGGTCCCTACCATGGATGTCACTCCCAAGATCCTTGGGGATTCCATAAGGTAAGAAGGCTGTACTCTTGCTGGCTCACTGACAAGATGACTTGGTGGAAACTTCACAGCTGTGTCCACTTAACAACTGTGAGAGCTAGAGTTATGTGGGAGGACATGATTTTGCCTTTATGTTCAAAACAGAAAAAAAAAATATTTCAAGTGTTTCTCTCCCTCAGAATACCTGGAAAGGCACAAAAGGTGCGATAAAGCAGAATAATCTGAAATTATATTTTATAGATATAGATATCTAGCTTCTCTAGTCTCTTTGACCTTTGTATAGGAAGACGCTATTGCTAGTAAGTTCCCTAGCTCCATCTTTTAAATAAACAGGCATTACAACAATGATGAGATTATTTTCTACCATTTACCAGGCTACTGCATATTCAACTGCTACAGCATGTTTGCATTCATGCAGTAAAAAAAACAAATATAAGAGGTCATTCAGAACACCATCAGCAGAAAGATAAAACTATAAAAAATGAACTAAAATGACCAAAGAGACCGTATTATTTAGGCTTTATAAGAAAATGATTTAATGCCATTGTTTTGTAAAATCAAAATTGTGAAGCTATATTTGATATTTTATTTATTGGACATCATCATCATTGGGAAAAAGATAAACAAAAGACTAGAGCTGAGAGAGAATCTCACCCAATTGATTTCTTCTCTTTAGAGAACTGTAAAGGTAACTCATTTGCCCAGGGAGAATCATCTTCACTTCCTGATTAAATGCAATCAGAGTGCTTTGGCTGGCAATCTGGTCTAATTTAAAAACTATCATATCAAGTGGTAACTGTTAATGACTACCAATATTATACAGCACTGAAATGAAGGTCAAAAGCTGTGGCTTGAAAGCTAAATAAGTTTCAAGCTACGCAGCCTGTTCAAGACAAACCCTTTGCTTGCACCGAAAGGTCACTATGATAAATCCTCTGGTAGGTGATTTGCTTCACCCCTATCATAAGTAAGATTAACAAAAATGCCACAAAGTAAAATGGTGTATCATTATCCTTTCCAATTTCAAAGAATTGTTCAGTGAAATGAACCTAGCAGTATGTCACAGTTAGATATCATGCTTCATTCTACCAAAACAACAGGATTTAGTAGGGAATGTGTCATTAACAGAAGAGTTTCATAGAAAGAGCTGTATTTTTCCTGTCCAATCTTTTATGCACAAGGAAAGGAAATTATTGAAGTGACAGGACCCAAATCAGGTGGGTAAAAGAGTGAGGCCCCAGAACTCAAATGATGGGAAAAGGTCAGACTAAATTAAAGCATGTGGCCCTCCCGTTCAGGCAGTTCAACTTCACAGCAGATTGTAATTGTGTACGATTCTAACTTCTGTAGCTTCACAGGCTTACCCCAGTGGTTCTCAACCATTTTTTCAGTCCACAAAAATCACAGAAAAAACAGCCTGTGACCACCATATCCCAAATTGGGTCACAGGACAATTTTTGTCTATTTTGTGAGTTTCAGATAAAAAATCTGGAGACTTTTTGGGTGGGGACCAGTAATCCTGAGTATCAAGGGCAAATCTGCATTTAGGCAATATGCGGCATACCCTCCTGGAACTCCAAGGACCCTAACCGTCCTTGGAGTGGAAACAGGTTTCAGAGTTAGGATGAATGGATTTTTCTATGATTTTACTCTGTAGGCAGACCCAAGCATACATCACTTGCTTCTAGTTTTAAAACTGGTCTTTAAATGAAATATGAAATTCTGATGTCATGTGACTCCAGGGGCTGCGGCCCTAGACATGGGTGTATGGTACCTATTACACCTTAATGCAGCTCTGATGTAGGAGTCTTACATGGTGGGGTTTTCTGGAAGCTGATGGGCTGTGTGAGGCTACTACTGCTGGGTTGCAGGGGCTGGAGATGGAGCTGCTAGGTTTGTCTCCTTTCTCAAGATGCCCTCTGCACCTCACCTCTTCTGCCTCTTCCCAGGTCCTCCTTCTCACCTTCCTCTGTTGCAGATGCCCTCTCCAGAATATTCCAAGGGGAAAGGTTGGGCTCCCCTCCTCCAGCCCTTCTTATGCCTCCTGGACAGGGAGGAAACTAGCAAGTGTCCTCTCTTCCTCCCTTTTGTCCTGGGAATTGGGAAACCATCATTACCTCCATTCTCTGGTGTACAGACAGCAGGAAAGCTGAACTTTTGCTTTGGCTCCCCCTGTTGGGAGTGTCTGGAACTGCCTTTGTCTCTGCACTGCTGAGCACAGCCCTCATCTACACTCAACATTTGATTCCAGCAACAAAAGGGAGGCGAGAAGAGTGGAGTGGAAGTGCTCTGCAAATAAAAGCCGAAAGAATCTCTCTCTCTCTCTCTCTTGCACACACACACACACACACACACACACACACACACACACACAGAAAAATGGCCATTTTTAGAATAAGCATATGTAAACAGAGTACATTTGCTAATTAAAATGCTCAGAAAATGCATTCTGTACCCAAAAGAGTGATCACTAGCAGCTTGGGGAGGATGCCCTCTTTTATTCATACATAACAGAGAGATTTAATGCCTACTTCAATTTCAAATCTCAGTGCAGCCATAAGAATGGAGCTGCTGTTGCACCTCCATGATTTGTAAAGCATTTTGGGAGGCTCAGACGAAAGGCCCAATATAAATGGAAACTATTATTATCTATATAGCAAACAGATATAGGCTCCAGTACAACATTTTGCTCTCCTGGGGTTCAATCATACAAGCTGCTGAGCGCATTCCATTCCCATTTAATTCAGTTGAAGCTGAGAGGATTCAGCACCTTCCAGGATGAAGCCAGAGGTGCATGAATAAAAGCCACATGAAGGACCAAAATGCGGCAGTCCTTTCCTAGACAGAACTTGCTTTATGGTTTGTGTTTGGGTGCAGGGTAGAGGAAAGAAGAAGAGACTACAGTAGTATTAAGAAAAAGCAAAATATGCTGCAAATCATAATGATGTAAATTAGTTAAACCATTAAAATGTTTATTGCTATTTGAAGACTAGACTGCTAAAATTACTGTCCTCACGTAGATTACTAAATAATGCACCACATAAGCAAGACACCCTAAATACCATATGTATTGGTCATAAAAACCTCACATAACATAACAGAAATATGCACTGATTAAATGACAAGATCAAACAATTACTTTATAGTTAGATGTAAAAATAAATAGGAGAAATTCAGAGGTACATGGGCATAATCTGAAATATTTGTTCTGTTTACCCACCACTAACAAAAAGCAGTACATTTCACACTGTGGAAGGGAGGTTGGGGTTTGCAGTTGTGTGTATGATTGGTTTTTGTTTTGTTTTTTGAACCCACCGGGAACAGCACAATTTTGAATCCTCAGTATTTCCACCTCTAATTGCTAGAAGGGTTCATTATCAGCTGTCTAAAGTGCAATACATCAACCTTGCAAAGCTGGTATACAAAAGACTTTCACACATCTGATGGGCTGCTGTGCTAAATACATCTTAATTTGTGCTGCATCTGCTGTTTCCTAATTTGTTTGTCATGCTGTGAATGTTACAGACTTTGCTACAGCAGCTCCCTGATTTTTTTCTTTTAAAAAGGCAGCAGTTACTCTGAAAAGAAATGGCCGAGTGCCATCATTGTTCCTGTGATACACTACGTAACATCAATTCTGTTATATGCAGAATATAATTCTTGATTATACACACACACACACAATGTACGTGTACACATACACTCACATGTATATATAAAATACGTCATTCATGAGCAAATAAAAGTCTTGGTTGAATCTTTCACATTATCTAGGTATGTATGAAATTTTCAAATTACAGTTTGTTACATTTTTAAAAAATGTTTCATTTTAACAGTTGTATTCAACAACTCTTCAATGCTTTGTGCTAGTCATGCCACATTAACTGACAATCCGTATATTATTTCACAATCCTTGAAAAGGAGAATTGCCAAATCCTTAATTCTTACTGATTCTTTTATAGCGATAAAGGCCAGTGGCTTTTTTACTGCTTGGGATATATTTGTGAATCCACCTGCAGTCCTTAATGAAATGAGTTTGGTGTTCTTTATTCAGTCCCTGTTGAGCCACAAACCAAATAATAAAAGCAAGACATGTAATTCAGCATGATTCAGAATGGATTGAAGTCTCTGTACAGGAGAAGCCTCAGCTTGAGCCAGGAGAGAAATGTAAGTTCCTGCTATCCCCTCTCACAGGAGATAGTCTTTCCAGGTACAGTGAGTGTTAAGGACACTGGTGAGACTGTTGATGAATTTGCACTGTAGCAGCCTGTGCTGTCAGACCATTAACCTTCATGATCACAAAAATTCGTCCCTTGAAATAATAAAGAAGAACAACAAACCCCACAGGTGGTATTTTGTGTGTTCATGCAGCTTTATGGGGCATGAGGTTAGGAAGGCATCCATCTGACAATTATATACATTATTTCCAAGTGCATAGCTTGTTTGATGGACACTGATCACTAGGAACTCTTCCCCTCAGGGCCCTGTGGCCAACACCACAACAACAATCAGCTTTCAAAGTAATTTAATAGTCTCAGAAATACTAGTCAACACAAAACAGAATTCTGCTGTCAGATTCTTTTGTGTTGTGTACACAAAACAATATGCCATCAGTAACCTAAGCCATAAATGTTGTTACAAATAATGTCCCCTAAGTTATTTGTTTATATTTAGCTGTCAATCTTCCTCATTTAGGCTAGAAAATGTATCTCCTGCGCAGTGGCTGGATATATAAAGAGGATAACTCCCTTTGTTTATGCACAGACCAGGCTTTACACAAGCAGCTGGAATACAGATTTACTTCCCTTGTTTTTGCAGTGTGACTCCCACAGCTCCAGACAGGGAGAGCTATTTACATAATGCCAATCAGTCTCCAGTGTCAAGTTCTCATAAGAACATGCAGCAGCTATTATGCAGGCAGGCTTTATGACTGGTGAAGTTGTGGACAAATCAGAGCTATCGTAAAGGAGTATGTTTAATCAATAAGGTATATTGTTCAACTAGTGTCAGAAAACCTCGTAAAGTAGCAGCATTTGTAAAGGTTAATCAATTCAGCTAATTGTAAATGCTCTCAATTGTCAGTCCCTAAACAGTTCCTTCTCTTTGTAGCTAGTAATTCACTGTGGGATGCAGCAATACTAAGCTGGAAAGCTAAGGAAGGAACAGAAAACAGTCAAATTTCTCATTACTCTCTTCGTGTTGTTCTCTGCTTGTAAATGTCAATATATTTACCACAGAGAGATAGTCTTTTCTTTCTAGCAGCACTACCTTGCCTCCTTCTTTATACACAAAATAAAGTAAAAGGCCTAATTGTCATGGTCTAGGCACATGAAAAGGAAATCAGGGTATTGATCTTTTTGTTCAGCACCTTAAAGGCCATGCACATGACTAATCAGTGGGGCAAGTTGCTGCAGTGATGCTTAATTCACACCAGTAAGCAAAATAAAATCTCTCTCAATGCATTGTATTTCCCCAGGGAATGAGAGCAATCGACCCACTTCTGAGGATCTCTCAAAACTAAAGATGGGCCTGCATTGCAACAAATTACATCCATATATTAAACTTTGCCTAAGCCCCAACATTTCAAGGGTATTTACACCTAGGATTTTGGTTCATTCCATAATAAATACAATGACCAGTTGCAGAGTTTAGGATGTAGATTCCAAAACCTTTTCAAAAGTCAGGGGTGTTCATATCTAAGGATTTGGGTTCAGACCCACCTCTATTCACAACTAACCCCAATTATGTGGGCCAGATCCTCAGGTGATACAAATTTGCATAACTCCATGGACTTCATTGAGAATCTAGCCTATGGCGTGCTCTTCATCTGAAGACTTTCCAAATCCCATGAAAAGCAGGAACAAATAGGGCATCATCTGCTCTCATTAACAATGGTTATAATGAGGAGTAATTCCATCAAAGTCAATGGAGTTACTCTAATTAAAATATGGTATGAGAGCAGAATTAGGTCATACATCCATCTGACTTAATGTAATGCTAATTATTTTTATAAAATATTTGCAGTTTTTTAAAAAAAAGTTCTGAGCCTATATTGCCCCCTCTTCATTGTACATGCCTGGTCCTTGTTCTGCATCCTGGACTTTCGTTACAAAATATGCTCTGCATGGTTTCATCTGAGTTTGTCTCTCAGTTAATAGAAATATTATTGGAGTTGGAAAACATCATTTTGTTTTGGTCTCTTACTCTGTATCTCCAGTATCAACAATCATGAAGGATGTAATAACTTATTCAGCATGATTTTAATGCCCTTGACTCCCACCAAAGTGAACTGGAGTTGCGGGAGTTCAGCACCCCATAGGATCAAGCCCTTATCGATTTATGACAAAGCTGTTTTAATGTCCAATGTGTATTACAACCAGTGAACAATCCTGCCACACAACCTCACATGAGTAAGATCTTACTTGGAGCAGTATTCTCATTGAAATCAATGGGTTACAGGCATGGATAAGTTTTACGAAGAATCCTTGCTTTTAATGAAAAAAATATTCTACCAAACTATATTTTAAGTGCATCAATGGTGTGAATATATATAATTTACACTCAACAAATTACACATCAAAATTGTCAAGAAACCTCATGGCGCATGCGACAGCAATACAGAAAATGACACATACAGCGTATCAACTGAGTATCAACCTAGAGTAGCTTGTGAGCGCTTTCCTCTATCAGCTATGCTCTTCCTAAGCTGTATAGGTTCCTTTAATTGGTCACTGTCACATTGCCATAATTTTAAGGGAAGTTTCCTGGCCACATTTAAGCTGTTCATGTGAGGTGAGAATTTCTAGTCACCTACTAGCAGCCTATTAATCTGGGATTTGAGAATATATTTTCTCCTTATTTCTTTTCTACCCCCCACTAGTCCTCCCCCTACCCCCACCTCCAGTTACTCTAACACTTCCCTTTAAAAAAAGTTTAATTTTCTTTCCAGATGGTAAATTTTTACATGAGTTTAATAATCTCTTGAAGTTATACTGGAGTATTGCTCAACTCACTTCTAAATTAAAGTACTTATTAAAAAACTGAAGCACTTTAACAATTTTAAATTACTTTGCACATAGCAATTTAAAATTATTGGAGCAGTTTTATAAGCACTTGAATTTGGAGGTGATCAGAGACCTGAAAATGTGTAATACAGAGTAATTTTAAATTATTGGAGTACTTCACTTTTTTTTTTATAAGCTCTTCACTTTGGAAGTGATCAGATTCTGACTTCTGAGCTTGCGCAGTGTAATGTGAAGTGTTCCTTGTTTTCAAGGAGATTCAGTATATTAAATCAAACTACTTCAATCATTTAAAATTGCTGTACACCGAGCATGCTCAGAACCATAACTTCACTTTTTAAATTAAAAATATTTTTCACTCCAGCTCTTTAAAAAGGTAGTTATGTGATATAGCTGCAATTTAAACTTTCAATGTTTGGATTCAAACACTTTTGTTTAAGTTTTTCCTATGTAAAAACAAACCCCCAAAGCCCAAAATTACTTTTTTCCTTTTTTTTTTTTTTTAAATACACTTGTGGTATGAAACTGCAACAATACCTCCAAGATCACCCTCCCAAATCCACATATATATCATGAAACATATACAAACACACACCTTAGTCTACAGCCATTTCCTGAGCACAGGTTCTATGGTATCAAACACAACCACGGTCTTTAAAGCCCTCACAAAAAAGTCCTTCACCCAAAAATAACAGATCATACATTATAGCAGCCTTGTCTTTTAAAACTTTAATTTTATAGTCTATGAATAGGGACTTTCAGGATCGAGCCCCTAGTACAAAAACCACAAGGAAAGAACAACTATGGCTGGGGTGACAATGGGACAAAGTTAAGGTCACTTTATTGTTAATGAGTAGTGTGTCAAATCTGGTGACAAAACTGCATACTTCACCTCAGCTGGGATTTGCATAACTTTTAATGTTTGAGTTTAAAAATACAGTATTGTAAATATTTGGAACAGAATTTCTCAACTTTCACTATTAACTAATGAAGTATTTTGTTTGGGATTGTTGTTTTAAACCTAAAGCCACACAAGAACCCTGCTTTTACTTATACATACGCACACACGCTGGACAGAATGTCAGAAAACTGGATTTCCTTGCACAACTGAAAGTTTCTTCCTCATCCCTGTCTTATGTCCAGAAGCATGAGGGTTTATATCCTTTCTTTAAAATATCTTATCTAATGTCTTTAGATCGCATTTATCCAGTAGCTGAAAGATGAAGCTAGACAAACTCAGACTGGAAATAAGGTGTACATTTTTGACACAGAGTTGGAACAATCATTGGAACAATTTACCAAGGGTCATAGTGGATTTTCTATCACTGACAATTTTCAGATCAAGACTGGACGTTATTCTAAAAGATCTGTTCTAGGAATTATTTTGGGGGAGTTCTATGCCTTTGCTCATACTAAGTCTTGTCTTAGTTATTTTTTTAAAAAAAGAAAGTTTGTCCCAACTAATACATATATAATTCACACGTGAACTGAAGTGGCTCCCAAAAGCAATTTATCCCCAGAGGATGCTAACCTTTAATTGTTTGCTATGCCCTCTCAACAGGTAACAGGACCTATCCTGTATATTGCACTGGTTTATAAAATGACGTCCTGGCTCTCTATGAAAACTGCCAGAGCTACTTGATCTTATTCAACTGAGGCTGCCTGCTAAAGACAGTCCCCTGCGAACCAACAGATTAAAAGAAAGTGCTGTTGGTAGAGGCAAGTCCTTTTAGTTGGAGCTGTGCTAGCCACAGTTTGCAAGTAGGAAAGTACATGTCTAATAGCTGATTATAGCTGCTACTCGACACACCTTTATTTAGATTAGACACTCAAGGCTACATTCCCTTCCTTTGGCACCAGAACTTCACATTGCACTTGCGTAAGCCATCGGGAGTTACTGCAGAGAAAATGCAGTCCACCCCCTGAGAGGGTGGGTATTTCAAAGTGCCAACCTACCACAAAGAGGGCAACTGTATGTTGTACTTAGGGACCCATAAAAGCCCCATCTATGAAGACTGCCAAGAGAATGTCTGAATCAACACATGTCCCAGCCACCTTTGCCTTATCCCCAGCCTTGAGCAGTGTTTCCCCACTCTACTATGGGCTGTCACTGAGTGGGGTCCACTTCTTGTGCTGCTCTGACTCCTCTCCAGCTAGGTTGTCCATTACCAGGGTCCCTGTGCCCAGGATTACACTTGTGGAAACTAGTAGGACACAGGGATGAATCATTCATGTGCACAGTAAATGGACAACGCTACACTCAGAAGCATGTCCCCCACAAAGTCTGATGCAAATCAATGGGCTGTTCAAAACTGGCAGTTTTGGTTCACATAGGTTTGTGTGAAGCTTCTCTTTATGTGAGAATTTATACTCTGAATTTTGGTTTGATTGTCAAGGACAAATACACAACAAACACAACAGAACTACTGTGTTTCACTCGGTTTTGAATCCTAAACCACAGATTACCTCAAGGTGTCTCAAAAAAGTTTGTGAAGCTTACCACATCTTTCACTGAACCTGGCCTAAGTTTCAAAATGGGTAATTAAACACAAAACCAGGTGATTTTCATGTGGTTTCATAACAAGCTCTAGTCCCTAGGTCAGATTCAGTCCTAATGGGATCAGCAAACATCACTTTGCACTATGAGCCTATATTGCTCATGATAAGATAATTCAAAACCATCCGAACTGTGGAATTTTTATATCAGCATTTTCCCCACTGTAATGCAAGATGTATGAGAAATATTCCTTTCTTCATGGAATCTGACAACAAAACTGTATTAATACAATGTAAGGTTCTGAGAACATCCCCTCTGAACCAGGATTTTGGAACAAGCAAAATCCAAATCAGAAATTGGGGAGTTTAGTCTAGTTTTGTGTTTATTCATGCAGAGCAGACACAATCAAAGGTCATAGCTATGCATCCCAGTCTCTAGTCTCAGTGCTTTGACTGAAGGAGTTTTCTGTACCCTAGAATCTAATATTCAGCAGTACTAACAAGCTTCTGATCAGAAGAAAAGTTGGCAAGAATACCAGTTTTTAAATGTCTACTACCAATCTACACTTTTAAAACCTCCTGCCATTGCAGTTTATGTAACAGAAATTCTGGCTCATTTCCTTTAGACTATTTCCATCAGGAAGTGCCAGTGAAGCATGCATGGCATGGATTAAATGGATTGGCAGCAGATGGTGAAGACCTGAGAAAAGGATCCAGACAAAACCAAATCCTATTAAGATGACATAAATTGAGAAAGGTCAAAAAGTTGTCAGAAAAAGAGAGATTAAAATGGTCAGACAACTGTTTTTTTCAGGTGACAACTCCTCTTCCTTCACTAGAACGATGTTTTGTATTTATAAATGCAGTGTCTTTTTTGCAGATCAGAGACAGCATACAGAACTGACTTCTGATTTGCCCAAAAATAATAAAAATATCACTCTAGTCAGTCACTTAATAAAGCAAAGGAATTGCCATCTATAAATCTATTGCCTAGCAACATGCTAACACTTCTATTCTTTCTCCCAAGCAAATGATATTTACCCTCTCCAGCTTCCTTTTGTTTTTATTGACTTTCCAACATCCATTGGGATCAGCTCTTCAACTTATTAAAGGTTCAACTTTACATCTGTTACAGGGTGAACTCACCCCACACTGGACAGGGAAGGGTTAAGTCCTCACTGTGGGCAGAGGAAGCCATGCCCCCCACGTCCCTACTGGGCATGCTCCAGGTGTAGCACCAGTATAAGACGGAGTAGCCCAGCTCAGTCTGGGTGGACTGCTGGAGAGGAAGGATGCTCCTTGCCAGGAACCATGGGAGCCCTGGATCATGGAAGCGAGAGGTGCTGAGACCCAAGAAGACACCCAGCTACCTGTGGATGCCCCAGGATGGTCTGAGCTACAGAGAGTTGCACCATCTGAGGAACCCAAAGACACACAGACTGCCACCAAGAGTAACATGGTAGGAAGTAGCCCGAGAGGGACTAGCCATTGTCCCAGTGATGGTCTGCGTATTGCGGACAGATCCTCGCTGACCCAGTGGTGGACACACTCGCCACTGACAGGGCCCTGGGCTGGGACCCAGTGGATCAGGCCCAGGTCCCCTGAAATGGCTGCCACCCCTGACCCCCAGTGGTCCACACACCCCAACAGGCTGGTAGGCCATACAGTCCTGCCCAGAGGGCAACTCTATTGACTCTGGCCACTAGGCCTTATTTCCCCATGAACCCGGAGTATCTCTCGTGACTCTGACCACTAGGCATTGCTGCCCTGTGAACCCAAGATATCTCTATGGACTCTGGCCGTTATCCCCCTGACATAGGTCATGTGACCCTACTGCCTTATGGATCAGGGCGATTATAGACTCTAGCCATTGGGCCTTAGAACCCTACGGATCAGGACAACTCTATGGGCTTCAGCCCTTAGCTCTCATGGCCTAGAGTCAGAGGGCTACTCATAGGATGAGGTGAACTCACTGTGCATTGGAGGGGGTCTCCCACCCATCACAACATCCCAAAACCCCTTTGCAAAATATTAATGCTATTGTGAGTTGCATGTGCAAATTCCCTCAGTGTGGTGTTGTGACTATATTCCTTGCTATTTAGGTCATTAGATGAAGTACAAAACATTAAAGTATTAAAACATTTTTTTAAAAGCCAAATTCTGTCTTTGTTGGACACTCACCTGCTGTGTATGGCTCAAATAGACTTCAAATGGAGTCACAAACACAGCAGCCATGGGAACACCATGTTCCAGCAAAAAAACTGATAAACACGGTGATGAAAATGATAAACATGGTATGAGATCAAGCTCACACCTTTGTGATTCCATATTTTTTCAATGTGATTTTGTATTTTCTTATTACCATAACAGATGTAATCAATCTTTTAAAGTTTATTTCCCATGATGTTACACAGTGTCATTTATAAAATAGAATTTCACTTGTTCATCTACATCAGCTGAAAAGCTGATTGTTGTGGATATGGACATTCATATTTTTCCAATAAAGCAGATGGTTTGGATACTGTGAATGGTTTCCTCTGGTGGTAAGGTAGTACATAATCTGGAAACTTTTGAAATTTTAGAGCCAAACTCAGGGATGGGTCTTGGAGAAGCTAATATGTTATAACCTATGTCGTCTTTGGTCATGTCTGCCTGCCCCATAAGATTGCATCCCAGGAATCTCGGACTGTCAGATTTACTTCCTGTCAGTGGCACTATTTATTTAAGTACCAGCATTTCCAAGGATTTATACAAGTCTTAAGTGAGCCTGCAGCAAAAATGAATACCTGATATGATTAAATATACTGTATTTTTGTCTTCACAAGATAATGCCTGCACTAGAATTGTAGTCACTTGGTATAATAGAATAGACAAAATAAAGAAATTCTAAAGATTTTGGAAACTGCTGTATCTGGCTTAATGATGATCTAATTTCCAAGGAAATGTTTGAGTGATATTCAGATATATAGAAACGATTTTCAAAAGAGCAATAACACATTTCTGGACGTAAGATCCTAACAACCTACACACAACTTAGAGTACTGTAATTACTCGGCCTACAGAGTCAGATCTCTCAAAGCCCAGAGAAATCCTTTTTCATTTTAATCATCCATCCTGCCATATGTGAATCTTTAAGTATATGGTCTTGATATGCAGTTTTAAAACTGCATAATTTTCTAATTATGAATTATTTAATACCTAATTAAATACCCAAGTACAGAGAGATCAAAATGGTACAAAGACCATTTTGTAAAGCTGGATAAAAATAATTGAGTAAATTGTAAATCTACACGTTAACATTTGGCTACTTTGGCTAATGGACTGCACTTTAAATAACTAACAATGTCCTTGGAACAAACAGTTTTATTATTTTTCATCTATGCCCACATTTCTGTAAATTGTTTCAAATTCTGTTTTTAATAGTTTCACTATTGTTTGTCATAAAATGATTCATTTTGGAAATAAAATGTTTCTCTCTAATCTCTTCTTTCCATTTGGCATTGATTTTATTGTCTGTTTTTAACACTGCAGAAGCTAAAACACAGTGTCCTTGTTTGTGTGCCAGCATCCTTGATTATGTCAGCTGGAATATGAACAGCTCTGGGAATAGTACTTGTTAGTTAACTAATGTTGAAGAAGCTGCAGAATGAAAATAAGATCATAAACATTTGTTCTTTTTAATAGGTCTTGTAATTATATGGGCTATTGATTTTTGAAATTTTTTCCCCTCAGAAACAAAATGGTAGATCTTTAACAAAATACATATTAATCCCTTGGACATTCTCTTCCAGATTATAACCGCCTTAAAATAGGTTAAGTTCAAGTCCTAACCACTTGACATCTTTGCTTTTACTAAAGATTATATACATGACATGCACTGCAACTAAGTTCTAGCAATATGAAAAAAAGTATAAAAATATGGAAGAGGATGCTTCTAAAATGAGATCAATGTCAAACCCTATTGTGGATCCCCCACTCCAACAACAATTACTATTTTGGTAAGATTCATCTTTGTGTGTTCAAGCTAAGTCATTTACTAAAAAATATTCATTTATTAGGCACCTGTTCAGAGATTCAAGGGTACCTAAAACTCTTTAAATGTTCTTAGGAGCACATAAATACAATCTATTACATAATAAACATACATGCCCACATGTCACATATTATACCATTGTAATGTAGAGGTTGGTCTTGCATTATTGATATCTGTGGGAGTTTAATTATTGACTTCAGTGGGAGGAGGATCATGCTTACTATATATTATCTAGTCTCTAGATATGTACACTGGGGTGAGAAATTTGAGTTTGCTTTTGAACTCAATAACTTGAAATTTTTGGGTTTACTCAGACTGAAAAGTGAGGGGTAGAAAGAAAGAAGCAAATGGAAAAGTAGGATGAAACATGAAGTAAAGTGAGCAGAAGGAAAAAAAATCAGGGAAAATAAGTGAACAGAGAAATTATAAAAATATTGACAGATTTTTCAAAGCAGTCTAGATGTCTTGGGTACAACTCCTTTAATTTTAAGGGAAAATATGTAGCAATCCTATAGGCTGTTTTTTAAAAAAAAAAAATCAAAGTAGAGTCTGATTCTGCACCACTCCTCAGTGACTATCACCTTACTCTGCAAGCAGTCCCACTCATTGCAATGGGACATTTGCAGAGTAAGTCTCCAATCTCTCAAATGGCCATACGTAGGCAGACTGTTTGCATCTTTACTGAGCTGCAGTGGGGTCAATGTGAGTGAAACAAACTGCTCTCAGGCTAGCTACTGCAGTATCAGAGCTGAGGGAGTATTCAATTTGAGTAGGAGGGACAAAAATCGGGCTGTAGCACTTGTATTAGATGTAGGCTTTTCAATTAAAGATCAGTACAGTTCATAATACCATTATTTGAAACTTCTAAATCCTGCAGAAGAGGATGCAATTGGTTTTGATTAGTAGAATGTCTTTAAAGTTCATAGATCTTAAGGTCAGAAGGGACATTGTGCTAATCTATTCAGACCTCCTGTACACCACAGGCATAAAACTTTCTGAAGATAATTCCTAGAGCAGATCTTTTAGAAAACCATTCTATCTTGATTGAAAAAGTGTCACTGATGGAGAATCTACCGTAACCCTTGGTAAATTGTTCCAATAGCTAATTACCCTCACTTTAAAATTTACACCTTATTTCCAGTCTGAATTTGTCTAGCTTCAACTTCCAGATATTGGATTCTGACCGTTTTCTCTGTTAGACCAAAGAGCCCATTAAATATTTGTTTCCCATGTAGGTACTTAGAGACTGATCAAGTCACCTCTTAGCTTTCTCTTTAAGTCTAAATAGATTGAGCTCCTTGAGTCTATCACTGTTGAAAATAAATACATTTATTTTCAAGTAATAACTTCAAAATTGAAACTGTCAAGCTACACTGGTTCAAACTAATTTTGATATTTTTGCAATCCAACATAGCTAGATTTACAACCCCTGAACTCCACAAGTTTCACTCACCTACAATAAGCATTTTCAGAAATTTTCCCATTGGCACTAGCCACAGCGGGAGTGCTAATATAGGCCAGGAACAGCTTTTTGTACCATCATGCAATGTAAGCCTACTCAGAGTTGGTAAAACACATTTCTATGTGCTACGCTTGTCCTGGCCCCATTGCTAACTCCTATGCTAAACCAACAGTGGAAAATTTTCAGAAAATGCTCAGTACAGACAAAGCCTAGGGGTAGAACTGAGGAAAAAATATTCTCTGTGAACTGTTTATTTGATCAGCCTTGCCCTTTTTCTGCTCAGACTGTTCATGAATAGGTGTTGATTTTGTTCATTATGGATTCTTTGTTAAGTAAATAAATGGTTGCCTTTACTGGTCATTAATACACATAATGAGTGAAAGGTAGAGTGGAGGGAGAAAGGAGGCTACCAAAAATGAGATGGTGAAGCTATGTGGAGACACCAACGGACATCACCAATGTGAGCATCATAAGCATAGCTTCATCTTCACTGCCTGGCATTTTTGCAAACAAAGGGAAAACATCTTGCCTTCTAAAGCTGTTCAGGGGTTTGAGGATTAGGACAGGGCAATATTCTCCAACAAACAAGACCTCAGATCTCCATCTTTGTCCAAAATATCTGAGGAGCTGGATCAAAAAAATCAAAAGATCATCCCAAAGGTGGGTCATTCAGCTGCAAAACAACCCATCTTAAAAGGAGCCTCAAGCATCCACATTCATTATTTTTGTCTTGTTGTTCTTTGCTATTGGTATGTTGAGGGGCAATTACGCAAACAGGTGCAGCTAGATGTAAGGAGGCATGTGAAACCAGCATGGATTTATAATAGAAGTGGTCTTCTTGGAAGTAATACGGTTATTACTGAGGCTCCTGCTCATTTAAATCACAGCCAACTTGTGAGCAGCCACAGTACAACCAAAACAAATGGACATTAAAGGGAAGCCAAGAGATTGTGTATGTAATTTTGGGAGAGGACAAGAGTCCTAGATAGAAATGTCAACACAACTATCCATTCTCATTTGACTTCATGCTGTAGGAATGGGGAAGGGAAATTCTATTGCTAATCCAGGTCTTGGAAATATTAATTTAGGAACAAAAAATATCACATCCACAGCTGCATGAGTGTGGTGGGGGGAGGTTGGGTTTTTTTGTCCAGTGTCCTTCATGAACTAAACATAATAGTGTGGGAAACAGCTCCCACACATTTTGTGTCATACTGCTAGTCTCCCCCAGAACTGAATTATACAAAGTTGTGCCCCAGATGCCTTTCAGTTTAATTAGTTGATATACTACAGTACAAATTCCCTGGGACTGTGTGTTCATGATGGGCATAATGTTTTTCCTGAACTGACTCCCTGACAACAAATTAACCATTGAAAATCATTTTGGGAATTACATTCACTGAAAAAAGAAGTTTTCTTAACATATGAGCTCTTTGAAAGGCTCACACATGTTCTGCAAAAGCTCACTTCTAAAGCTGCTGCTATACAGCCTTCCATTAATATTTAGAATTTATATTGAAGTAGCACACAGAGGCCCCAACCAGGCCTGGAGTCCCGTTACCCTAAGTGCTATATAAACAGAAAGACATGGTCCCTGTCAAAGTACTGGAAAAGGAAATATCATCTAATGATGAAAGCACAGAAATGGGAATCCACTCTGGGTTTGTACACAGATTTGTGTCCAACATTGGGCAACTTACAAACTCTCTGTACCTGGATATACCCATTTTCACAATAAGGATATTATAAAGACCTAACAGAAGTGTGGGGAGGCTTAATCCATTAACATGTAGACAGTGTTTAGGGATAGTGTGCTATAGAAGTGCAAAGCAATATTATTCGCTTCCATTCCATTTGAATAGTTATTCAGCAGAAAACTACTGGCATTGTTCAGGTAGGAGTAATGTGGTAAAGTGAAGGAAGTGTGTCTTAGGTTCCTGCAATCAAAGTGTATTCCTGCAGGAATACATATTTGCAGCCCAGGAGCTGGAATTAATTTCAATATATAAATGCTGTTATTTTCAGCATTGTTGGTATAGAGCTAGCTACATCAACACTTCCAGCTGTAACTCTGATTTAAAAATGCTCCCCACAGCGCCTAGAAGTGAAACTGAGGCATGGGGAAGCAGTCTTTCATATTCTGTAGTGTAGTTGTAAAGCTTTACCGTGAGCTAGTATATGGAGATTAAGAGCATGATGAAAGTGGTATACATTTCAGCCTACATAGCACAAGAATCATATTGTTTCCATTAGCATGCAGGATTCTGCCTCTGAATATACAGTTTCTAATGTATCTAGCAGGGAGAGATGCATAGGGCTGGCTGCAATAAAAACTTCAAATCTGAATTTTTTTTTAAATGTTCAAAACAGTTTTGTTAACTACTGTGTTATTCTTTGGATCTCAAACACATTTAGTCTAACAATTTCACTGTAAGGATTTAACTTCTCCTTGTCTGGGATATAAGCATGAATTCTCCACAGAGGGAGATGATGCCATAGGAAAGTCTGGCAGTTGTTTGTCTCCAAGGTCAATAAAAATGGCCGCTCCAGACCATAGTCTCACTCAAGGGCATTTGAGACCCTTTTTGAAAACCTGGCAGCAAGAAACAGATTTAAAACTCTTTTAGAATCATAGAATATCAGGGTTGGAAGGGACCTCAGGAGTTCATCTAGTCCAACCCTCTGCTCAAAGCAGGACCAATCCCCAACTAAATCATCCCAGCCAGGGCTTTGTCAAGTCTGACCTTAAAAACTTCTAAGGGACAAGATTCCGCCACCTCCCTAGGTAACACATTCCATGCATTTTGTCATTGCATTTCTTTATAGTCAGTCATTTCAGTTCTGAAGGAAATTAAGTCTTTCTAGGAAGTGCTCAGCAAGCTCATTTCTGGCCAAATGCATTTAAAGCAAGAGCGCCATCATGAATTAAAATACACCTTCTCTGCAGTGCTTCAACAACCCTGCATGAAACAGATGAGATGTGCATCTCTCAAGGCTTGCATCCAGAAGGAAGACACACTGACTAAGGTCTTCAGAATAAGGTAAGTTTTCATTTGCCCACATGTGGTAAAGTCTTTTTCCAAATTCTCCTTCTAGCCAGTGTGTAGAAAAGGACTCTGCTAAGAGGTAGCAAGCCCAGAGTCAGAATCCTTTCCCAGACAGCTTGTGTATGAGGAGCCCACTAAGTTTTCACAGCAGGCAGCAGCAAAGGCAGCTACTTCAGCACAAGAGCCATTAGGCTTCTCAGAAGCTGCCTCTTCACTTCATTTACTGGCTCAAATGTCAGCAGCACTTAAGCTTTTGAAGCACGTGGAGGAGAGGAAGGTGATCAGGAACAGGCAACATGGATTCACCCAGGGCAAGTCATGCCTGACCGACCTGATTGCCTTCTATGATGAGATAGCTGGCTTTGTGGATATGGGGAAAGCGGTGGACGTGATATATCTTGACTTTAGCAAAGCTTTTGATACTGTCTCCCACAGTATTCTTGCCAGCAAGTTAAAGTAGGGATTGGATGAATGGACTATAAGGTGGATAGAAAGCTGGCTAGATTGTCGGGCTCAATGGGTAGTGATCAAAGGCTCAATGTTTAGTTGGCAGCAAGTATCAAGTGGAGTGTCCCTGGGGTCTGTTTTGTTCAACATCTTCATTAACAATCTGGATGATGGAATGGATTGCACCCTCAGCAAAGTCACAGATGACACTAAGCTGGGGGGAGAGGTAGATATGCTGGAGGGTAGAGATAGGGTCCAGAGTGACCTAGACAAATTGGAGGATTGGACTAAAAGAAATCTGATGAGGTTCAGCAAGGACAAGTGCAGAATCCTGCACTTAGGACGGAAGAATCCCATGCACCACTACAGGCTGGGAACCGACTGGTTAAGTGGCAGTTCCGCAGAAAAGGACCTGGGGATTACAGTGGACAAGAAGCTGGATATGAGTCAACAGTGTGCCCCTATTGCCACGAAGGCTAACGGCATACTGGGCTGCATTAGTAGGAGCATTGCCAGCAGATCAAGGGAAGTGATTATTCCCCTCTATGCGGCACTGGTGAGGCCACATCTGGAGTATTGCGTCCAGTTTTGGACCCCCATTACAGAAAGGATGTGGGCAATTGGAGAGAGTCCATCCGAGGGCAACAAAAATGATTAGGGGGCCAGGGCACTTGACTTATGAGGAGAGGCTGAAGGAACTGGTCTTATTTAATCTGCAAATAAGAAGAGGGAGGAGGGATTAGATAGCAGCCTTCAACTACCTGAAGGGGGGTTCCAAAGAAGATGGAGCTAAGCTGTTCTCAGTGGTGGCAGATGACAGAACAAGAAGCAAAGGTCTCAAGTTGCAGTGGGGGAGGTCTAGGTTTGATATTAGGAAACAGTATTTCACTAGGAGGGTGGTGAAGCACTGGAATGGGTTACCTAGGGAGGTGGTAGAATCTCCATCCTTAGAGGTTGTTAAGGCCCAGCTTGACAAAGCCCTGGCTGGGATGATTTAGTCAGGGTTGGTCTTGCTTTGAGTAGGGGGTTGGACTAGATGACCCCCTAAGGTCTCGTCCAACCCTAATCTTCTGTGATTCTGATAGATATAGATATACGTGTGTGTGTGTGCCTGCTTTATCTTTTATTTATAACTCATTTATTTTCTTAGTTAATAAATCTTGAGATCATTCACTACAGGATTGGCTAGAAGCATTGTCTTTGGGTGAGATCTGAAGTACAAATTGACCTGGGGTAAGTGATTGGTCTCTTGGGTCCGGAAGGAACCTGAATATTTTGTGACCTTTGGTGTATAGTGCTTTAGGAAGTCACACTTGTTACTGGGTTTGTGAAATCTAATTATAGAATATACAGCCAATTTGGGGTCTCTACCCTGCTTTTTGACAGTCTGTGCTGAGGTTGACACCATGACACCCAGGCAGAGTGACAGTCATTCAGGATGGTTCTCAGAACTATGGGCACTATCAGTGGAAGAACAATATTGCATATTTTCTGAGAGCTGGGTGGTGCTGAAAACTGATAGTTTTATCTCTGAAAGAAATTACCGTATATACTCGTTCATTAGCCCGTTCGTTTATAAGCTGACCCCCCAAGATGGATAGGTAAAAATAGTAAAAACTGTATGACCCTTTCATAAGCCGACCCTATATTTCAGGGGTTGGCAAACTTTTGCTCCCGGCCCATCAGGGTTAGCCACTGGTGGGTCAGGACGTTTTGTTTACTCGGAGCGTTCACAGGCACGGAGCCCCACAGCTCCCAGTGGCCACAGTTTGCCATTCCCAGCCAATGGGAGCTGCGGGAAGTGGCACCACTTCCCGCAGCTCCCATTGGCTGGGAACGGCAAACCGCAACCACTGGGAGCTGAGGGGCTCTGTGCCTGCAGACGCTACAAGTAAACAAAACATCTCGACCCGCCAGCAGCTTACCCTGACAGGCCGGGGACCAAAGTTTGCCAACCCCTGCTACGTTTTAAAAGTTGGCATCACAAGAAACACTCAAAAGTTTTGCTAGAATTATTTTAATGTAATCTAATGAAAAAGCTGTTATTGTTATATAACTGAACAAATAAGTATTCACCTTCAAAATTACAGTCAATATTTAAAATCAGTAAATGGATATTTAAAACAAGTAACTTAGAACAATATGAGACTTTAAAAAGTCTTAAAATCCTTCAAAGTCTGAATCAGTCTCTGATTCACCAAACAGTTCATTAAACTTGGCTTCGGTCACAGCTGCACCTGCATTGTCATCGTAGATGTCGGCAGTGTCGTATTCAGAGTCTGATTATTTCTCATCATCATCAGCCTGTTGTGTCATCATCAAATATGGCATCATCTTCTGACCCGTCGAGTGCACAGCTGATCCAGCATTTCCTAAATGATTTTTCTATAATTTCCGAGGGAATGGACACCCACATGTCCTTGATCCACTGGGCGACCAGATTGATTTCAGGCTTCATAAGATTCCTGCCTTTTGTCAACTTCGCCATGCCTGAGCACATCCATTCAAACCACATTTTGCGTAGCCTGTCTTTAAAGGGTTTGTTCAGGCACACATCAAGCGGTTGTAGAACTGAAGTTAAACCTCCAGGTATTACAGCCAAAGTAGTTTTCATATTTTTGGCCACATTTTTCACCTCATCCATCTTGTGTGCCCTGAACATGTCCCAAATGAGCATAGCAGGTTTCTTGAAAAGTGCTCCTGGTCTCTTATTCCACACTTTTTCCAGCCATTCAATAGTTCCACTTTCATTCATCCATCCCTTTTTGGGTGCACGTTACGATGACACCAGCAGGAAATTTCATGTTTTTAGGCAAGGTTTTTCTTTTAAAAATAAGAACAGGAGGGAGCTTTGATCCATTTGCCAAACACGATAAAACCACCGTAAAATGGATTTTTCCGTGGGCAGTGGTTTTAATTAAAACTGTTTTTTCACCAACACTGGTTACCATTCTATTGCTCGGGAGATCGACTATCATGAGTGTTTCATCCATATTTCCTATTTGTGACAGTTCAAATGCATATTCCTTTCGATATTTTATAATAAACCTTTGGAAAGATTCAATTTTTTCTTCCAGATCTCTCGGCAGCTTTTGCGCTATCTTTGTTCACTGATGAAGACAGACTATGTTGGTTCATGAAACGAGTACACCAACCCGCTGATGCGACAAACATTGATGGCTTTACTGACTGGTATTTGTCATCTTTCGACATTTGCAGAGCACACAGACGAATTCCAGTTCCAGTGACAATGTACCCATTTTGTCGACATTCAACAGCCCAATTTTTGAGATCTTTCTCCAGCTCAGGGTATGAAGCGCACCTCGTTGGACATTTTTTCTTGCTTCTTGGCATGTCTTTTAGTGGTTTTTTTTCGCCATTCTCTTACTTGCTTCTCACTGATACAGAATTCACGAGCAGCGGCGCAATTGTTTGCTTCTGCATATTCAACAACTTTAAGTTTGAATGCTGCATGATAAGCAGACTTTTTCTTTTAATTTCACCATTGTTCATTTTAAATACTAGTATGAAAATAGATTATTATTATTGTAGTTATAGATTTTGTAGCACTTTATATAGGAATGTCACCTGCTTTATCACTGTCAAATTATTATTGTTCTTTGTTTATTTCAAAGCAGCCCTGTAGATTGGCATGTCTGTGGGAATAACAGGCTATTTCAATTTTATTAGAGATTCCATCGATTCTGCATATTATATTTTCATATTGGCTCGAGACTTATGAGGTCCATTGGTAGAAATGCATGAAGAGATCAAATTACACAGTAGCGGACTGACACCAGTGCTATAGTACTATTGTTCATTGTATTTTTCTGATTGGCTTGTAAGGCATAGGATTTTTTGAAATGCATGGGTCAAATGTCATGCAGATCTGCAGCACTGCTCTTTTAGTATTCCTTTCAAGCCAATCTAGTCCACTAAACAAAGCCTTTGCAACTTTAAAAGGCTGCAGTATTGCCATCAATAAATGGGTCGGCAAACTTTGGCTCCCTGCCTGTTAGGGTAAGCCGCTGGCGGGTTGGGACGTTTTGTTTACCTGGAGCGTCTGCTCATTTCCTGCAGATGCCCTTCATTTCCTGCAGACGCTCCAGGTAAACAAAACGACAGTCATTCAATTAAATGATTTCATAGACTTTAAAATCATCAAATTTTGGTGGAGACCCGTTTATAAGCTTACCCCCACTCTTTGATGTGTCACTTTTTTACCAAAAATATTCAGCTTATGAACGAGTATATACAGTAATTGTCGTAACTGAGACAAAGGAGGAACTGTTGTCTAGTAGCTTCAGCAGGCAAATAAGACAGGAGCTCTGCCTTTCCTGATGCTGCCATTAACTCATGACCTTGGCAAGTCATAACCATGTGAAGCGGCTGAGGCTCAAAGTAAAATGGCAATAATACCACCTACCTCATAGACGCTGTCAGGATTAGCTAATAGTTGCTAAACACTGAGATTTTCAGATGCTATAAGCACAAAGGATTATCATTGACAAACCTTACGGTAGGTCTCCCATATTTTTGGCCTATCCCTCAACATAACTAAAATGTATGAAATACTGTGAATATGAGGTACTTTCAGAAGATATACAGCAGAAGAGACAGAGAATTAACCCTAAGCCCTTTTTTGTTTGGTTTTAAAGCACCCAGCATTATGGGGGGAAAAGCTTCATAAGTGTATATCTTTCAGTGACTAAAAGCTTACATCTCAGATGCATTCAAAGCCAGGGGTTATAGCCAATGATGGGATCACAGCTTATTCAATCAGAGCAGTTACTGCTTCCTGGGCAGAAAGACTGAAGCATCCTAGGAAGGAATTTGCAAAAAGTGCAACTTGGACAAAATGTTTATATATTCAGGAAATGTTACATTTTAGAAATACAGTATGGGTCTTGCAGATGCTTTCCTTGGCAGCAGAGTGTTGCATGCTGTAATTTCTCAGTAGCAACAAGATTTTCAACTCAAATCCTGCTCAAGAAAATTGTAAATCAATTTTACATTAGGCTTTTGTTCCTCAATTATTTTCACATGCTACTGGTAAAGCTTCCTGCTGAGACAGTTGTTGGACAGAAATGTCCAGGAAAGGAAATTTTGGTCAGAGAAAATGAATGATCACATCCAATATTCTAGTCCCAACTTCAATGACTAAAGATGATTTTAAAAGATTCCTTTTTGCACATAAGTTTGATGCTATCTGAGAAGACAATTACTATAGTCTCCATTTTCTCCCTCCTACCCCCCGCCCCCAATTTTAAAAGTTAAAAAGGGACAGGTCATTTTAGTCCCAAACTTTAGGTTTTGGAAGTACAAGATTTTACTAATGCCTTAATCATTTCAATAGGATATTATGCTGGAACATAGTGGTGATGATTAAAATATCCATATTTTGGGATTGTGGATGAAGTTTGCTTACATTTCCACCATTTCCCACCATAATCCCTGTTTTTGACCACTTCTAACCTATACTAGATTTGAAATAGTGATGCTGATGTCTTTTGTATAGTATTACTATTTACATGAATCCTATGTTTAGATTGGAAAATAACTCTTTCTAGGCAACAAACCTATTGGATTTCCTTCCCCATTTTTTGTTTGTGAAGAGTATAATTATGTTGTATGGTATCTTTCACAGGAATAGAATCCTAATACAGGTCATATGGGTAAAAGAATATTACATAGTAATATATCAGCATAGCCTCACCACTGTCTTCATGCTGGACATCTATCACCTGTCTATCAGATCTACTCATGTATCAAACCATTGTCCCCCATTTTTGTTTTACCAGTGATGCAAGAGGTGAGCTGAGACTTTGGCTTTTATATTAAATCCTGTTTTATTGTGACTTCACTCTCCAAAATCCCTGGCCCACTTGTCCATCTTGGCCACCTATTCCACCTTGTCTCACATCTAAATTGTAAGCTCCCTGGGGTAGGGACTCTTCTTTGTTACTTATTTGCACAGTGCCTAGCAGAGTGAGGCACTGATCCCAGACTGGATTTCTAGAAATGAATAATGTTTTAGACAAATACATACAAGTATAAGTTGTTGCTTGTCACTGAATGTTATTGTGGCTGGGATTGTTATAACTACTGCTGGGTAACACTTCCTCCTGGGTAACACTTATCTCTTGCATTTCAGTAGTCAAAGCAATAACCTTGCTTTCTCTAATTTAGAACTTATAAGCAATGCCACTTTCCCAGATTTGTTATGTGGAAATTAAACAAGGTTTAAGCACTGCATTTTAAGATTTATTTTTCATTACTACTGTTATCACAAACCTTTGTTAATATGCTGTGAAATAAAATCTACAGCATCACTAATAAAACCCTTTAAGTGGTAATCCTTCAGAATCCTTGCTCGTAATGGTTGAGCATTCCCAGTCCTAAACCAAAGAAATTCACACGTTCTGCAGTGCAGCAGTGCAGTGATTATTACAACATATATCCAAAGTACCTTAGGCCTTAGATGATTACAGAATAGCCTTATGGTTTAAACTTCCTGCTAACAGTGAGGCTTTAAGTTGAGTTGGATGGTGGACAAATTGTAGTCTAATGTATGTTGACAGTTTAATAATATTGGTTACTATCCGTAGTTTACTTTATGATGTAATACATCTTCATAGGAGTCCCTTGAGATTTCTACTGTGATTTTCAAGGCACAGAGAACTCAATAAACTAAAATACTCTGAGTAAGGTTTCTATTTCCTGTATACTTTGGAAATTTTCCTGAAAAATAAATAGGTGCTACAACTTTTAAAATGTTTTCCTGACATGTCTTTGTGTTTTTCTTGTCAGGTAGTAGATTTTAAAAGTACATTTCTTATTAAGTTATACATTTTAAAAAGCTCCTTTCTTTCAGTAATAAATGGCCTTACTTTTCAGATCTCTAGGGGAAGTTTATTTTCTGTAAAATGATGTAATTTCCCTCCTTTCCACCCTGCATGTATTTATTTAGATCATGCAGTGTGCTGTCTGGTAAAGGTCATGAACATTTGGACTAATTATTCCCAATGTTTTGACAAGTATCTGCTTACTGTTAGCTAAGTATCCAGCAGTATATATCCAAATACCAAAATGAGATGTCAAGAATCAATTAATTCTTGGATTCCTTTCACTTTATTGTTGCAGGTGTTCAAAAAAGAAAGCAACATGAATGTAAACATGTTTTTGATTAAAAGTATAGTAAATGAAAACAGTTATGAAAGAAAAGATTCTTCATTGTAACATTAAATTTTGGGAACGTGGGTTTCACTGTGTATTTTTAAACAATGTATAGAATAGGTATTTATTTCCCTGACAGTAGAATTTGGCAAACTATTCAGAGTAGATATTTTATTCAACAAGTAATTTTCTGTCCACAAGTTATCTATAAACAAACATGTGTCAATTTCCAAAATATATTTGTTACTCAAAATTATTTCAATATATGGTTAGAGTGAATTTTTCAGCCTATTGCTCTCAAACTATTTGCCAAGATTATTGATTCAAGCATTTGCTCTCCATACTGTGATTAGTTGCCTAAATAAGGTATTCTTTTCATTTCCATGCTGCATGACTACACAGAAAGCTTTCAAGACAGCTGTACAAAGCCGTTCTAGGGTGAATAACTCATATGAATTATGCTGCCATAGTCGCATGAGTATTAGCAATACACCCTTTCCACAAACATTTTGCAAACCAAAATTTGCTGATTGGAATGTGTGTAGAAAGTGCATAGGTGTGGTCACAAATATGATTGAAATAAATCTGCATATTGCAAATACTTTCTGAAGTATTCACCAAGCTATAGTTCCTAAATGAAATAATCCAGTTATAATCAGCCTCATTATGAAACCCCACAAGGATAGGTCCTAAGAATTTCACTAAATAGGATGGTATAATGAGACAGACTAACCCCCTTTATGTCTTTAGTTGTGTAACTGATCTAAATGTTCTTCCTTACCATTTAGTCCACACACATCTTTTCACCTCATCAGGACATATATCATAACCAGTGACCCCCCTCAAGCTGTACGTGCTAAGCTGGCTTCATATTCATTGCAACAAGACTGCTCACATTTTTCATCACCAAGGTACTTTGCCAAGAGCATAAGACCCATGCCTAACTGACACATAGATGTACATACATGTTGATTATGAAAAATAAAAACTCACACCACTATGACATTTAAGATAGTGCAACTGACAAGAAATAATCCTTATTTTTTAATTCACTGAAAACATGTAATTGGTTATGTTTTAGGTATGGCCCACCTTGATTATCATACACATTGTAAGGAGAGTGATCACTTTAGATAAGCTATTACCAGCAGGAGAGTGGGTTTGTTTTTGTTTGTTTTTTTTTTTTTGGGGGGGGGGGGGGGAGAAAACCTGGATTTGTGCTGAAAATGGCCCACCTTGATTATCATACACATTGTAAGGAGAGTGATCACTTTACGTAAGCTATTAACTGCAGGAGTGTGGGGTGGTGGGAGAGAAAACCTTTTGTAGTGATAAACACCCATTTTTTCATGATTTGTGTGTATAAAAACAAACATCTTCTGTATTTTCCACAGTATGCATCCGATGAAGTGAGCTGTAGCTCACGAAAGCTTATGCTCAAATAAATTGGTTAGGCTAAATTAAGTGGTCATTATTACTGATAATTAATACACACACAGACACAGACAAATAAAAAGTAATACAATACTTTAGGCTTCTACAATGTCACTTATCAAAGGATCTCAAAGTACTTTACAAACAATTAAGTCTCCCAACATCCTGCTTAAAAACTGAAACGCAGATAGATTAAGTTACTTGTTCCAAGTCACAAAGTGACAAGTCCAGGGTCAAACAGAACCCAGTTACTCCAACTCCCAGTTTCCTGCCCCTGCCATGACTATCACCACTTTAATTCAGATAATATCTCTTTACTAGTATTAGCATTAGAGTTGGGCAACTTTTTTTCATTAAAAAATCATTTTGATTAGAAATGGCCTTTCTTTGAAAACAAACATTTTCACAGACAAATTTCATTTTTGACAAAGTTTAAGCTTTTGATAAAGAAAAGGAAACCAAAACATTTTGGGGGGAAATTTTTGGGTTTTGAGGAAAAACATTTTCAGTTTTCCTACAATGCAAATGTTGGGTTTCTTTTTCATGAAATTAATGGGAAATTTCAACGAAAATACCATAAAAACAGTGCCAAAATATACTGGTATTTTTCCAAGAGCTCTAATTGATTTAGTATCTGCAGCTTTACGATGAAAAAACTAAACTAAAATGATGTTTAACAGTAGTATGTACTCATTATTTTGAAGCATATTCATTTGATTTAAAATGTGCACTTGCTCCCATAAAATCCCATCAATAAAAGGCCAACTGTTTCTCCAAAGTGGTGTACAAAAATATCAGCAGACTAAATCAGATATAGGCACTGTGCCAGCAGCAGAAAGATTATACTAACCCAAAGGTTTTAGAGTTTATTGTAGCCCTCAGAGGACTGTACGGAACATCATTAAAAAAGGAATTAATACATATAGAGAGAAGGTTATGGTATACTATAGTATGTGCCTATAGTATATTATTTGCTTTTATGTCATGATTTTTTCCCTTTAAAAGCGTGGTGTTGTTGTTGTTTTTAATATGGCCTGATTTTTCTCCCAAACCAGTTGTACCATGGGGCAATTCGATTCAATGGAATTACATGTGATTTACACTACAGCAGAATAAGGCCCTATGTTGTTGTTGTGTGTTTTTTGTTTGTTTTTAAATGTATTCTCCACTATGTATGACAGCTAGAAGGACTGGAAGAATTTTCAGGCATAGTGAATCAGTTCCAGATGCCTCAACCTTTGATCTTTAGTCAGTCTTTTCTATTACAAACAATAAGTAGACTTTGTTGATGAATTTGCTTTGTTGAGGAGAAATAAAGGCAACCGGTTGAGAACTAATTAATTTGAAATATTTATTTGGGCAGTAGAAGCTATTACTGTCATTGAGATTGAGTCACTGAACCCAGAGTACTGGTTTAGATAGCACATGGGACAAATGCAGCAAGCAAGTTACTTTCATAAGACGAACATTCAGTCAGTTTAATTATAGGCTGAATCACCTGAACTAAATGTGGAATCTCTACACCTGTAATTCAGCCTCCATTAACAGCAACATCCAATCGAATACATTTTTGAAAAAAGATATACAATGCTATGCAATGAAGTAGCCAGAGCTGTAGTCAGTAGTAGAAGGGATGCATCTATCAATATGCTGGTACAAACTATACTAATTTGCATACAATGTTTATGCACCAAATCTGTAAATGGTTAAATTACAATTATGCAAGCCATTAAAAAGCACCAAAGATATAATTGGCATAATTCCTACAAGTTAAATGTGCTAATCTCCAATACACATCAGCTCTAGCTTGTCTTGTCTTGTTAGGTAAACAAAATGTGTCTTGACTGTCATTGCCATAAAATATTAATGCACTGGAAGTCTCTAAACCTTGCTAAGCATAAGGCCTATTATCACACTTAAGAGCAAAGCAATCTAATAAATCACTAGCTGTATAAAAACTAAGTCAGCTGGCAGAGACAGTAATCTCCCTAAGGGATAGTAAGAGCCTAATCTTCAAATACAGCAGCTGCAGTTCCAGAGAAATTATGTTTCTGCTGCTCAGTAGAAATACATTTGTGCTGAATTCTGTTATTTAAACTCTAATGGAATCATTAAGAGCATCCATACATTACAAGCAATACAAAATTAACTATCAAAATCTTCTCTGGCATAGCCTTATTATAGGCACAATATTTTTATCATTCTTGAATTTTTAAGATAGTTAAATCCAAAGTCAAGTCAAGCTGTATGCTCCTAATACCCATTTTCTAAAAGCATCAAGCCCCAACTCATACATAAATAATCTTGTGTGTTTACTGAGCATTGAGTTGATGTCCTTAATTGAAAACAACTTACTTGTTTGGCACTGTGTGAGGTCCTTGAGGCTGTATTTAACCATAAACATAATATTGTCTTATACTTCATAACAGAACAGATGAAATCACAATTATGTTATTTTATTGAGTACTTAAGGAACATTCTACACGATCCAAAAGAAACAAATCACCAGAGAAATATAGAACTGTGGCACACACACACACAAAATACTGGAACACATGAAATATTTAGGCAGACCGTTTTTTCTTTTGGATTATATTGATAAGAAACAGTCTGGCATTGTAAGACAGACCAGAATGGTGTCAGGATAGTACAACCCATCTTTTTAGATGAGACTAAAACTCTCGCTAGAAAAAACGTGTGTTTAAACAATCTTTGCTTGATTTTTTACATTGAAATATGTATTCCTTGGATTTTAGTTATGCACTATTAGTATTTTGTTTAGGCTTTCCAATCCTTAAATATTATGAGAAAGAGAAAATTCCTTTCTTGAACATTGGCGTTTAAGGACAAATTACCAATCCCATATTTCTTGTGTACCCAAAACTCCCATGAACCTTAGTGGGAATTTGGGGTTGGCAAGCAATGCATAACTAAGTCTGTTATGGACTTCTAACAAAAGAGAACCTGTAAATGTAGATAGCGATTTTTTTTGTGACAAGGAATACATACATACATACAGTGTACTTCATTTTAATATCAGTGTGTAGTATCATCATGCTGTGAGAACACATTACAAATAAAGTTTAAAACCTTAACCTTTTTTTAATCTATGAAAAATATAGATGGGTAGCTGATCATTAGGGACTGGTGGGGCTTAACCCCATTATAATGGCATTGCTGTCGCCCACTCTGCATACACAGCCTTGATGCATTGAAGTACTTCAGGGAGCAGTAACATCTGCTGCCACCAAGTTTCAACTCTTAGAGTCTACAGCACATTTGGCTGCCACTGGCATATCCTTGTGGGGCTAGGAACTGGAGCACATAGGCTTCATGCAGCAGGAGGCAGCACAGAACAGAATACAGAATTCTGTAGAGCCAATTCAGAGTTATAGGGCTTCCTGTATCACAGTCTCTCTCCTCTGCCTCTGCTCCTGCTACTTCAAGCTCAGTAAAGGAGGTGGAATTGAGAGACTTAATCGTGGATGCCAGGTAGGAGGGCGATGGGTTCTCAGCCTGGGGATGAGTTTCTGAGCATGGAGGGGTGCATGGAGGGTAGGGGTGTTAGATGAGGATTCAGAGATGAAGGAGTGGCTCTGATTTATAGAGAGATTAAGCAGAAAGAAGAGCAGTTTTCAGTCTGAGGGGATAGGTGTGGTGGGGAGAGAAGATTTCTGAGCAGGTGGGAGTTGGGCTGAAAGGACCAGGGAACATTAGCAGGTTCTGAAGTAGAAGGATGATGGGTCATGTGGGCAGGACTGAGTGCAAATGGGAAAGGAGGCCATTGGGGAATGAGGAAATGGGTGGACTGGTGGGGTGCTGTGCTGCCGCTAAAGAACACAGCAGGAAGAAATGGTGTGGTAACACCAAGGTTGGGGTTAGGGGAGAACAACAAAGAGGTGACAGCAGGATAAATACGGTTTTCTACCACCTTGCCATTTACAGTACAGTGTCCCCATGTTTCCCTCTGAAATGGAGAGGAGGGTGAGAGAAGAGAAAAAACACCCTATTTCTTCCCACTTCCCTTCATCGTCCTGTATCAGCAAACAAAACACTTATCTGAGACTCCTGACCCGTGCCTCAGTTTTTCCACTGTGAACATAAAATTAAACCTCCCAAGGAGAGTTTGGGGGAGACGGGGCGTCTTACGATCTGCTATTTTGAGCACCAGCCAGTACTGATACGAAGAGAGATTGAAAAGGTTAAGACTATTTAAAGTCAAAATAAGACATAATAGAGGGATATAAAAAAAATAATGGTATAGAGTAGGCACATCAAGCACTCCTATCTTCCATTTTTCATAGTGCAAGAACCAGGGTAAAGGGAAAGATATTGAAAGGCAACGCACAAAATGAATAAAAGGAGGTTTTTTCCCCTTAACACAGCCTATGGAACTTTATTGCCATAATATATCATGGTGCTGAGCAGAAACCCAAAATGGATTAGACATTAGTTACACGAGTTAGAATTAACTGCAACATAGTCAATTTTAATGTAAAGTCAATCACTCAAAAGTTCAAAAATGCTAGAGTTAAATTACCTATGCAATCTTAATTCAGCCCCCAGGTGAGTATGCATTGTGATACAGTCTATAATTACATGATCACAGACTGAGGCAGGAGGTCTGGGAAATATTCAGTGCACAGGATGGACAGTGCTCACTGAATAAAAAAAATCTGTCCAATATTTTGTTTTATCCTTGTTAAAAATAGTCGTATTTACTGCACACTATTCAAACTTTGCTCTGAAAATATAATTATTAATTTCCCTAGGGGCTTGTCTGTGGTGCTCATCATTATAATATCAGCGTTCTTCTCAGACATTCGTTCTGTAAAATACAGATAATTCCATTCACTCCTCTCACGGGGGTATTATGAAAATTATTTAATTAAAGTAAAGAGATCAGGTCAAAAGTATCCATAAGTTTTGGATATCTAATTTCATATGTCCAAAGCACAGGTCCCATTGACTTCAGCTGCAAGTGCTCAGCACCTTCGCAGATCAGAGCACAAGGGTTTCAAGTTGGACATCCATGGCCACCTGTGAAAAGTTTGGTTTAGTGACTTCACTAGCATCACATGCAAGCTCTCTGGCAGAAGTAGGGATAGAATCCAGTTCCCCACCACAGCATTCAACTGCCTTAACAAAGAGACCATCCTCTCATCCTGCAATCCCCTACCTCATTCACTACAAATGAGGCAGGGTCCTACAGCTAACACGCTCCTTTATTATACAACCCTTATTAATCCCCAGAGCACAGCCCCTCCTGTGCACTGAATCAGGCAGGGTTCCTGAGGAAAAATAGTATGTAATCATGTAACTGAAAACTGTATCATAATATATATGCATAAGGGGGCTGAATTAAAATTACACAATTAATGTTAATCCCAACATTCCCTAATTTTTGAGTGCTAGACTTGATAATCATAATAATGTTCTTTTAAATCAGTGATGGGAGACATGGGGGAAGAAGAGAGGTTTCCTAGGTTTTTTAAAAAGAAAACTAAAGATACAGAAATTCCATCATGTGGCATCATATTGACATCCACATGAACAGGGCTGGAACCTTTAGATGCACTGCACATACCTTTGCCACTTGAGCTAACAGAATAACTGATGGCAGTAATAGGTTGCCACCTGCTATGTGAACCAACACTAGAAGAGATGAGACACTTTGGCAGGGGATTTCACAGACATTTGCTGATAGAACAGGAAAGTTGAAACTCAAGTATCTTGGGTTCTATTCCAGAGCAAAGTGTGCTCTCGTGGTCACAGACCCTTTTGCCCCTGTCCCAGTCCTGTCTGCCTCCCATTACCACACAGTCCAATCCCCCTGCCACGCCCCCCCATCCTCTCTCTTCCATCTCCTAGCCGAGTCCTCACTGAATCAGTCTTCTCCCTCCTGCAACCCAATATTCCCCATTCCCACCATCTTCTAATCCCAAAATTCTCCAGTGAATAAACCAATTACTAATTTCTTGTCAGTCAGGAAAATCTCTCTTCCGAGCAGGAAGTTATTCCATTATTATTTGCTGCAGAGGTTCTCATACCTTCTTATGAAGCATTGGGTGCTGCTATGTCAGAAATAGGACACTGAACTAGATAGATCTCAGGTCTGGTCATGTTTTAAAGTAATATTTTATTAGTGTTTTCTTTTAAATAAAATTAAAGGATTAAAATTAAAAATTAACAGTCATTTCAAACTGAAAAATGTAAATGGATTTTTCTTGAGACAATTCAATGGAACAGACAAATTCACAAAATGCTTCAGTGTTGCTGAATTTGCATTTCTGGCTGAAAAAGAGTTTCAGCTGAAAACTTTTGCCCAGCTGTAAAAATAATACTTGAATTGATGTGCCTTAGTACAAAGTGGTTATTATAATGCAGGTCAGTTGAGCAGCATAACAGCATATGTGCTCCAGATAGAATGGTCAAAATGAGGAATGATGCGATCAGCTCCCTTGTTCAGCGATAACTGCACTTTCTTTAAGTAAATAGTTAGGTATGTAGTACAGACAAGGGCAGCATAATAAATGTGAGGCAGAAGAATTATTTGTAATACAGTGGATCCATGAAAAGCCTTCATTACTACAGTCCAGTTATAAGTTTTCATATCTTTCCTGTCAAGAAGGTCCCATGATTTGCAAGGGATATTCATTTATTCACATAGATTCCTAGATACTCAAGTGTCAAGCTCTTGTTAAAGAATTACCTGGAAACACATAGGATTTCAGTGCTCTGATCACTGGACAGTTTTTATCAAAGTTAACACACATGAGGCTAGATTCTGACCTTGTTTCGGTGTGAATCTGGAGTAAAACCACTGAACTCACCACAGTGAAAGGAAACAGAATCTGGTCCATGAAGTTAAGTCACTGAACCATTGCTTAATTATGTTTGTTTAAAATAATAGCAAAATACTGGCATCTGCCTACCAAAGGAAACAGAGAGGCTAAAAGGAGAGATTAATGTTTCACTTTACTGAAGTGCTATTTGCGTTAAGCAAGCAAATTGGGATCAATTTGTCAAAGACGCCACCCTACTAGTCAGTATTTTTTTCCTCACTGAAGGGGAGGAACAGTTCCCAGCTAGATTCATTTACTCAGACTGAGAGGGATGTAATCCTGCTACTTCAGATGCAATCTCCGTTTCAGCCTCCGTATTAAAAACATTGAATAAAATAGTCTCTTTCAGAACCTTTAGATCTCATTTATTTTTGGAAGTAGGTATTAATGTTGCATGGCTATATACATTTTAAAGGATTATTCATCAGTGCTTATATGGTATATCAGAGTGAAGTAGAGTTTACTAAACAAAGAAGAGATCTTGACAATCAGCTAATGGCTTGATGATTGCTGGTCACACATGCTGCTTTCTTATGCCACTGAAAGGCTGAAATCTTATACTAGTATGTAAATTGTTTAATGCTGATATAAAACACTACAAATGCTTTGTGTTCAAATTGGGATGGGGAGAGGAGTGAAAATAAATGGTACTCTTCCAAGCTCCACCCACACACCAAACTATGTCCATTTGGAGCAGCTGGTACGGGAACCCACGAGTGGAGTGCAGGATCTGGTCCAAGAGATAACTATAACAGGACTGCTTGGAAATAGTGACCATAATATAATAACATTTAACATTCCTCTGGTGGGAAGAACACCTCAGCAGCCCAACACTGTGGCATTTAATTTCAGAAAGGGGAACTATGCAAAAATGAGGAGGTTAGTTAAACAGAAATTAAAAGGTACAGTGACTAGAGTTCAGAGTAGCAGCCATGTTAGTCTGTATTCGCAAAAAGAAAAGGAGTAGTACTTGTGGCACCTTAGAGACTAACAAATTTATTTGAGCATAAGCTTTCGTGAGCTACAGCTGACTTCATCGGATGCATTCAGTGAAATCCTTGCAAGCTGCATGGACACTTTTCAAAGACACCATAATAGAGGCCCAACTTAAATGTATACCCCAAATTAAAAAAACACAGTAAAAGAACTAAAAAAGAGCCACCGTGGCTTAACAACCATGTAAAAGAAGCAGTCAGAAATAAAAAGGCATCTTTTAAAAAGTGGAAGTCAAATCCTAGTGAGGTAAATAGAAAGGAGCATAAACACCGCCAAATTAAGTGTAAAAATTTAATGAGAAAAGTCAAAAAGGAGTTTGAAGAACAGCTAGCCAAAAACTCAAAAGGTAACAACAAAATGTTTAAGGATATTGGAAGCAGGAAGCCTGCTAAACAACCAGTGGGGCCCCTGGACGATCGAGATAAAAAAGGAGCACTGAAAGGCGATAAAATCATTGCGGAGAAACTAAATGAATTCTTTGCTTCAGTCTTCACGGCTGAGGATGTTAGGGAGATTCCCAAACCTGAGCAATCCTTTGTAGGTGACAAATCTGAGGAATTGTCAGAGATTGAAGTGTCATTAGAGGTAGTTTTGGAATTAATTGATAAACTTAACAGTAACGAGTCACCGGGATCAGATGGCATTCACCCAAGACTTCTGAAAGAACTCAAATGTGAAATTGCAGAACTATTAATTATGGTTTGGAACCTGTCCTTTAAATCAGCTTCTGTACCCAATGACTGGAAGATAGCTAATGTAACGCCAATATTTAAAAAGGGCTCTAGAGGTGATCCCAGCAATTACAGACCGGTAAGTCTAACGTCAGTACCGGGCAAATTAGTTGAAACAATAGTAAAGAATAAAATTTCCGACACATAGAAGAACATAAATTGTTCGGCAAAAGTTAACATGGTTTCTGTAAACGGAAATCACGTCTTACTAATCTATTCGAGTTCTTTGAAGGGGTCAACAAATATGTGGACAAGGGGGATCCAGTGGACATAGTGAACTTAGATTTCCAGAAAGCCTTTGACAAGGTCCATCACCAAAGGCTCTTATGAAAATTAAGTTGTCATGGGATAAGAGGGAAGACCTTTCATGGATTGAGAACTGGTTAAAAGACAGGGAACAAAGGGTAGGAATAAATGGTAAATTTTCAGAATGGAGAGGGGTAACTAGTGGTGTTCCCTAGGACCAATCCTATTCAGTTTATTCATAAATGATCTGGAGAATCATAGAATATCAGGGTTCGAAGGGTCCTCAGGAGGTCATCTAGTCCAACCCCCTGCTCAAAGCAGGACCAATCCCCAATCAAATCATCCCAGCCAGGGCTTTGTCAAGCCTGACCTTAAAAACTTCTAAGGAAGGAGATTCTACCACCTCCCTAGGTAACGCATTCCAGTGTTTCACCACCCTCCTAGTGAAAAAGTTTTTCCTAATATCCAACCTAAACCTCCCCCACTGCAACTTGAGACCATTACTCCTTGTTCTGTCCTCTTCTACCACTGAGAATAGTCTAGAACCATCCTCTCTGGAACCACCTCTCAGGTAGTTGAAAGCAGCTATCAAATCCCCCCTCATTCTTCTCTTCTGCAGACTAAACAATCCCAGTTCCCTCAGCCTCTCCTCATAAGTCATGTGTTCCAGACCCCTAATCATTTTTGTTGCCCTTCGCTGGACTCTCTCCAATTTATCCACATCCTTCTTGTAGTGTGGGGCCCAAAACTGGACACAGTACTCCAGATGAGGCCTCACCAATGTTGAATAGAGGGGAACAATCACGCCCCTCGATCTGCTCGCTATGCCCCTACTTATACATCCCAAAATGCCATTGGCCTTCTTGGCAACAAGGGCACACTGTTGACTCATATCCAGCTTCTTGTCCACTGTAACCCCTAGGTTAAAGGGGTAAACAGTGAGGTGGCAAAGTTTGCAGATGATACTAAACTGCTCAAGATAGTTAAGACCAAAGCAGACTGTGAAGAACTTCAAAAAGATCTCACAAAACTAAGTAATTGGGCAACAAAATGGCAAATGAAATTTAATGTGGATAAATGTAAAGTAATGCACATTGGAAAAAATAACCCCAACTATACATACAATATGATGGGGGCTAATTTAGCTACAACTAATCAGGAAAGAGATCTTGGAGTCATCATGGATAGTTCTCTGAAGACATCCACGTAGTGTGCAGCGGCCGTCAAAAAAACAAACAGGATGTTAGGAATCATTAAAAAAGGGAGAGCGAATAAGACTGAGAATATCTTATTGCCCTTATATAAATCCATGGTATGCCCACATCTTGAATACTGCATACAGATATGGTCTCCTCATCTCAAAAAAGATATACTGGCATTAGAAAAAGTTCAGAGAAGAGCAACTAAAATGATTAGGGGTTTGGAGCAGGTCCCATATGAGGAGAGATGAAAGAGGCTAGGACTTTTCAGCTTGGAAAAGAGGAGACTAAAGGGAATATGATAGAAGTATATAAAATCATGAGTGATATGGAGAAAGTGAATAAGGAAAAGTTATTTACTTGTTCCCATAATATAAGAACTAGGGGCCACCAAATAAAATTAATGGGCAGCAGGTTTAAAAGAAATAAAATGAAGTTCTTCTTCACACAGCGCACAGTCAACCTGTGGAACTCCTTGCCTCAGGAGGTTGTGAAGGCTAGGACTATAACAGGGTTTAAAAGAGAAGTGGATAAATTCATGGAGGTTAAGTCCATTAATGGCTATTCGCCAGGATGGGCAAGGAATGGTGTCCCTAGCCTCTATTTGTCAGAGGGTGGAGATGGATGGCAGGAGGGAGATCACTTGATCATTGCCTGTTACGTTCACTCCCTCTGGGGCACCTGGCACTGGCCACTGTCGGCAGACAGGATACTGGGCTGGATGGACCTTTGGTCTGACCCAGTCTGGCCATTCTTATGTTCTTAGACGCCACTCAAAATAAGCCACTCAAAGTAGATTGTGATTGCCTCTCTCTTTTTTTCCAATGCAGTGACATCAACTGATTGCCATTCACTCTAAAGCCATACTCTTGTGTTTTCTTGGATCACACTTGCTGACAGGTGTCTCAATGAGATTCACAAACCAGTGCAGACAGGCTTATAACCAAGAGGCTGGAGGGAATGGGATGTATGTTATTGTTTGTGGTGTTGAATCTTCTCTCAATCCAGCTGTGGAAATGAGAATTGTTGCAACTACAGTTGTCAGTGCTTTGGCGCATCAGTCCCTCCACAATCTTTCTAGGCTCGGGACAGTTGTACTGTTTCCATGTCATTCATGTTAGATCTTTTGCAGAGATTTCTCTTGTGCCCAGAGCACATATGGCCACATTAAGCCAGGTTTTCAGGTCAAAATTCTGCACACACATCAGACACAGATGTCAAGGTGTTGATGTCCTTGTCAGAATACCATATTGTTTGTCAGGGTCTGGCAAAATGCTCTAGGATGAATGAATTTCAATTTATTGTCCATGCTATAATTAGCATCATAAAATGACATGTGGGGGTTGGCCTGCTCTGCCTCTTCAGCACATTGGAGAGCCATCGTTGTTTTGCATCTTTGATCTGGTCATCAGAGGCTTTACTTTAGTGCTTCTGAAGAGCAGGTTATGCGTTCCAGATGGCCTCAATGGACTTCTCTTGAGGCCATTCAGCAGATGTCCAGGATCTTGCCAGTGGTGCTGAGCTGTATCTCCACTCTTGGCACAGGCACAGAGTTCTTTCTTATATTTGGAAGAGAAGTTACAGAGAGAACAAAATTTGTCAGAGTACCTATATGTGAGTCATTGCACTGACATCTCTGCCATGTCTCCAACAGCAAATTCGAGCAGGTGACTGCAGTAATACCAGATGAAGAGATTGGAAGTGTGATTAATAAACCAGCAGTTATTCCAGATTTTTTTTCTCCAGATTGACAGATACTCCATCAGATGGTAAGGAAATCCAGCAGTTTTGCAGTGTTCAGTGAATTGATTGCACCTTATACAATCCAGAAGAAGTGCAACAATCAGTCAGAGGGATGAGCTCCAGTAAGAGAGAGAATGGTGCTGAATCTAAAGACACTTACTACTGCCTTAAGTCACAATGTCAGGATTGAGTATCTGCCTGAAATTGTGGATTTATCTACCATCACAGCAAGTGTTGCCCTCTTTTCCAGTATTTTCAAGGCCACATTTGCTTTCATTTTTGATTAAATATGGTGAATGGTGTCTACACACAAAAGATCTGACTCAAGGACTCACTCTGCGTAGATTCCATTCATTTTCTGCCCATCAACTTAATGGGTAAATCTGAAAAAAGCCTCTGAGACATTCAATTTTGTATGCTGTATGGAAAATTCACCAAGTACTATCATACACTGGGACACTGTTTTCCTACTTGTCTAGACACTTTATCAACAAGACACTTTTGGTTGCAAGATGTTTTCTGGATAGCCTATGGCACCATGTATTTTTTCTCCATAGGAGTCCCTGCTTTTGTGACTTTTTTTCACCATATGCAGTGATTGCACAGTTCACATGCTCTCTAGCCTCATGTATTCCCTGTAGTTTTTCCAATCCCAAACGCTTTACCCGTAAACAGGTGGAACAATACTAACTTCTTCCTCTTTGCGCTGAACCACAAGTCGTCATACTGTTTCAGCAGGCAATGGCTAAGGCTCAGGGTTTGAACTGAGTGAACAGACTTTTCTATTTGCTGGCAATTCAGAAAGATCAGGGAGGGAATAGTCTGAAGTCAAACAAAACATTTAGATTTTGAGTATTATTTAAATATTTAAGAAAATAAAATAACATTTTGAAACAAAAAGTTGTTTTGGATTGAAAAAAATCATAATATTGACTTAAAGTATTTTTTTTAAACCAAAAAAAATTTGGCACAACACACATGAATTTGCAGAATGTTTCACTGTCACAGTATCTGCAGTTATCACCCCCCAAAAAGTTCCAGCCAAAAACTTTCACCCACCTCTAGTCCAGAAGTCGGGGAAAATGCAGTCAGGAATGCTTGCAATATGTTAGAAGGTGTAGGCTGGTCTCAAAGTAAATAGGGATTTTAATTTTTTTTAAATGGACTCCAAATGGACACTTCTTTTCTGCCTCTTGCTTTTGGACTCTTCAGGAGATGCTTCACTCACTTCAGTAAAACCATGGCTTAGGTTTCTCCTCTATGGACTGGTTAGAGTTTGGCATACTAAGAGCAACATGGCTGGCACTTCCAACAAAGCCAGTTTGCATTTGTTCAGTGAGATTTTATACTTCAGAGAACTGCTTTGCCAGTTCTGTCTCAGTTTGAATGTTACAGAACTGAACCTTTCACTCCGACACACTGTAGTTATTTAAGATTTTTTAAAATGTTTTCATGAGGTTTTATTTGTACTTTTAACATTAGAGCTTAGCTGTAGAAGAGATTATTAGTACTCCAAGCAAGCTCAATCATTATTACAGTGCAACATTCTGGAGAACTTATCACATTTGAGCAACATTATCTATTTGAGTAATTAGCTATCCTGTAAACTTGCAGTTCAATGCAATGGACTTACTTACAAAAATGATAAGATAAGAAATACATCTGTTTATTTGACCCATTCAGATGTTCCCCCAAAATATTCCAGCTACATCACAGACATGTGCTGGCACAGGTAGGAAATGTGAAAGCAGAGTTTCCAGAGAAAGGTATATTGGAAACAGAAACTAAGAACGAATTCTGGCCTTGCAAGGCGTTCAGGTGTCATTACAAGAAAAGGGAACAAAGCTATAGTCATTCTTCATGCATGGTGTAGGATGATTCTGGGTACCAGGATGGAACACCCTGAGTGGGTCACCTTGTGGGTGTTCTAAGATGGAGCAACATTCCCCCCCACCCCCCATGCCAGGCTACCAATGCAGCATATAAAAAGTGGATATTCCCTCACCCCTGCAATCCATGACTCCTCAGAGCTGTGGAACAGAGCTGGGTGTGTGAGTTGGGGTCCCTCTGCTAGGTGAGTCTGGTATCCTGTTATCCTGCCAGGTTCTCAGAGGGTCCCCACCCAAGTGCATTTATGCAAGCAGGGTAGAAATTTGACACAGGACTTTAAATTGATCCTCTTGAAGAAAGGCACCATAACTGAGACTTAAATAACTTTGCAGGTTTCATGGGTTTATTTATATTAATGGCTGTTTTTATTGGACCATTTTGTTTTACAAAGAGATTAATTTTATCTTTGAGTGACATTTATTGAACTTTGAAGAGTGTTGCGGAAATCTCTTTCCCAAGGGAAAGAGAAATCATTTTTGGACAGAATATTTTTTTTCCAATCAATTCTCAAGACAGAGTAATAGAACACAGAAGTTTAGAGATGGAAAAGGCCTTATAAGCAATATATATATTGCAGGGCTGATCCAGTGATTTGCCCAATTTAGTTTTAAAGTAACTTGAAAGGGAATTTCCTTCCACCACTTTTTTCAAAAGCTATGCCATAATGTAAATGATATCACAATTGGGAAGTTTTTTGTTGCTAGACAGAGATACAGTGATATCTTCAATTCAGAAAAGATACTAGACAGACACCTGTAAGCAGGGAGATCTGTCTACAGAGTTCCCCAATGTGTGACTTCCTTCCAGACTAAGAAATATTTTATAATATTTTGTAATACCCTCCCCCAAGACTTCTAATCCAGAGCAGTCTAAATTTGGAGGCCCAGATTTTCAGCAGCAGTAAATCTGACTGTAATAAAGCTATGCTGCTTTGTAATAGCTGAGGACGTGGCCCAGAAACAATAAGCATACCAAAAATAACTATTGTAGACATTTTAATTATAAAGAAGGTATCAAAATTATAGTATACTCAGGCTCAGTGTCATGGATGGGACTGTCTTGGTGACACTAGGGTTGAAGTGAGCAAATGGTCTTAAGTAATTTTTTGATCAGACAATTATTCTGTGTCTACAGTCATGGTGAGAAAAACAACTTAACTTGAGTCACAAAAACAAGAATGAAAATGAGAAGAGAACTTTTGAGGCTTCTGCAATGAAATGCTATGCTCTCCTTTTTCAGATACAGCTAACATTTGTTACATTTTGTCTAGAAAAAAAACCATCTGTCAAAACAGCACTGTCAGTATTTTACAGTGGGCCAGGTACTGCCAGTTAGTAGCATTTTGGATGAAGGGGTTGGTAGCCACTTCTTTCTCTGCTGTGGGTAATTAGGAAAATAGTTTTCAGAGTAGCAGCCGTGTTAGTCTGTATTCGCAAAAAGAAAAGGAGTACTCGTGGCACCTTAGAGACTAACAAATTTATCTGAGCATAAGCTTTCGTGAGCTACAGCTCACTTCATCGGATGTAGCTGTAGCTCACGAAAGCTTATGCTCAAATAAATTTGTTAGTCTTGATGCATCCGATGAAGTGAGCTGTAGCTCACGAAAGCTTATGCTCAAATAAATTTGTTAGTCTCTAAGGTGCCACAAGTACTCCTTTTCTTTTAGGAAAATAGTGTGACAGCTAGGCCTGAAATTCTTTATCTGTATTAGGAACCTCTTTCTTTCCCTTGATGAAATCTGAAAACAACAAGTTCTCTCTTTGCTTTGGGGAAACAGTTTCCACATATTCTGTTACATGTGGTCAAAATATCTATATTCTGCCTTTGGTGAGAAGAGTTCAGTAGTTTAGGTGCCCAGAGATATCAGCAAGGAAGACTGACCATGCCACCAGAATTAATGATTGAAGGGGAGATTGCTGATCACTGAGGAAAAACCTGCACTTCTGTTCTTCATTCAAAAAGTCAAGTTAGCACTTAAACTTGTGAGAACTATCTCACTTCAGTGTGAGAGGAAACTGCTGGTTAAGTGAACCCCAGTCATCATAGAGCAATGCAGAAAGTTGAAAATTAGTGGATGGCCTTTCAGTGTAGTTCACTATATTAAAAGCTGCATAATGAATGTTGTGTGGGTTTTTCCAATATTTTGTTAGCAGCAAGAGCTTAATGAAAATTTGAAGCCATCTTTCAAGTCCCCTTTCCTTGGGATAGCTCAGCACCAGCATGGTTACTGGTGTAACTTAGAGCAGCCACCAGTCTGCTTTAAATTACCTCTGGTTGCCTATGGGCCCAAGATGGTGTTCTGGTAGCTGGAGATTGCTGGAGCACAGTAGCACTTGGGCTATTCCTTCTGTCCTTTGAGCATGCTCTCTATTCTGGAAGTTAGAAGGGGGTGGCATACCTGGGGAAATAATCAGGGGATTACATCTGTATCATTTCTGGCTACTTTTTGCCACCGGAGCAGGTCCAGGAACCTGGCTATGTATCATAATGCATAAGGACAATGGGGCAGAGTTAAGTACACATGTGGAAACTTTACTTTGGCTTCTATAGTCTTCTGACTTCATCTCCAAAAGGAACATTCTTTTAACATAGTTTCTTTGACTGAATTTTTTTTCCAATGTTTAGTGCCAACAAGGTAGTTTGTACTTTACAGATAGGAATGAAGATAGTGTTTTAGTGTCGTCAGGCAGCAGAAGTAGAATATAAAGCTATCTGCCTTCTCTATTAATAGCAAATGGCCAGGAACCCTGAATTTGAACCACTACCTACATAATCAGACTTGCAAAAGAGAGTTTCTGTCAAATAACAATTGCTTGATGGGACAACAGGCCTTTTTAACTCTTTGTCTGTGGTTTGATCATCAAATCCTCTCTTTCCCACTTTTTTCTCATATTGGATTAACCAAAAAAGCAATTCTAGAAATTACATAGCTCTCACACAGCTCCTGCTGCAATCTAGTGATTTGAATCAGGAACAATTCACAAGGTTTGATGATAAACCTCAGGGAAAGACTTGTGTTGTTGGTACTAAGAGCCAGATATTTAGTTACATTCTGAAGTCTGAAATATTTCACAGTTTACTCAAGTTTATGAAAATATGACGCATGGATATAAGCATCCATACACACTATAATTCAGAGAATTTATTTCAAGTTGAGCTCAACAGGTCATTCTTTGATATTAGTCTGGTCTCTGACTCCATAACTTAGACAGAGTTGTTCAAAAATAACAAATGACCATTTTTCCTATTTTTATTATATGATTTTAGACAAAATATAAAAAGTAAAGTCAAGTAGAAGAGTCAGTCAAAACTTCAGTCTGTTTAAATATCCCTGTATTCCTTGCATTATAGAAAGCACAAGTGCATATGGATTTAATTTTGAAAGACCATTTGCAACAGCTCAGATTTCCACTTAATAGGGAATCATAGAATTGTGGGACTGGAAGCGACCTTGAGAGGTCATAAGTCCAGCCCCCTTCAAAACAGTTTTCCATTTGCAAAGTACATTAAAGCTGAAATTAAGCAGATAGTCTTTTTAAAAAAATATATAGAACTGCATGTGTAGAAGACTGAGCTATTTTGACTCTATTCCTGAAACCAGCAGCAGGCCATTAAAATTTAATGTAGACAGAGAAGAAATAGTGTTTTTATGATGCAACAGCCTATGATAAACCACACCAGTGGAATGACGACTTATGCTAGTTCTCTTGTATGCTGCATTATTTGTTATATTGCTAAAATGATTCTCTCAGCACATTATATGAACTAAATAAAATACGAGAATTAATCTAGTTAGTGTAAAGAACAGGGAGTCAGGACAAGAGTTCTATTCCCAGTTCTGCTACTCTTTGTTTTGTTGCCTTGGGTACTACTCACATTTGGTGTTTGTCTCCTAATTTGTAAGATAGCCATAATAATGTTTACACAACTTTGTAGAGAAGTTTGAGATCAGTGAAAAAAGCTGCTAAGGTTCATATTACTCATAGTTATAACCATAACAGCACAGAAATAATCTCTAATCTTAAATTTTGCATATTTTTCATCAGACAATTATAAGCTTAATTAAAACTTTAATAAAGTTTAATAAAGTCTTTATTAAAGACCTGTAACAGAACAAAAAAGTCACATATTCTTTATGAGAATTCTTACATGAGAGGAAAGTGATCAGGAACAGTCAGCATGGATTCACCAAGGGAAGGTCATGCCTGACTAATCTAATTGCCTTCTATGATGAGATTACTGGTTCTGTGGATGAAGCGAAAGCAGTGGATGTACTGTTTCTTGACTTTAGCAAAGCTTTTGACACGGTCTCCCACAGTATTCTTGTCAGCAAGTTAAAGAAGTATGGGCTGGATGAATGCAGTATAGGGTGGGTAGAAAGTTGGCTAGATTGTCGGGCTCAACGGGTAGTGATCAATGGCTCCATGTCTAGTTGGCAGCCGGTGTCAAGTGGAGTGCCCCGGGGTCAGTCCTGGGGCCGGTTTTGTTCAATATCTTCATAAATGATCTGGAGGATGGTGTGGATTGCACTCTCAGCAAATTTGTGGATGATACTAAACTAGGAGGAGTGGTAGATACGCTGGAGGGCAGGGATAGGATACAGAGGGACCTAGACAAATTGGAGGATTGGGCCAAAAGAAATCTGATGAGGTTCAATAAGGATAAGTGCAGGGTCCTGCACTTAGGACGGAAGAACCCAATGCACCGCTACAGACTAGGGACCGAATGGCTAGGCAGCAGTTCTGCGGAAAAGGACCTAGGGGTGACAGTGGACGACAAGCTGGATATGAGTCAGCAGTGTGCCCTTGTTGCCAAAAAGGCCAATGGCATTTTGGGATGTATAAGTAGGGGCATAGCGAGCAGATCGAGGGACGTGATCGTTCCCCTCTATTCAACATTGGTGAGGCCTCATCTGGAGTACTGTGTCCAGTTTTGGGCCCCACACTACAAGAAGGATGTGGATAAATTGGAGAGAGTCCAGCGAAGGGCAACAAAAATGATTAGGGGTCTGGAACACATGACTTATGAGGAGAGGCTGAGGGAACTGGGATTGTTTAGTCTGCAGAAGAGAAGAATGAGGGGGGATTTGATAGCTGCTTTCAACTACCTGAGAGGTGGTTCCAGAGAGGATGGTTCTAGACTATTCTCAGTGGTAGAAGAGGACAGAACAAGGAGTAATGGTCTCAAGTTGCAGTGGGGGAGGTTTAGGTTGGATATTAGGAAAAACTTTTTCACTAGGAGGGTGGTGAAACACTGGAATGCGTTACCTAGGGAGGTGGTAGAATCTCCTTCCTTAGAAGTTTTTAAGGTCAGGCTTGACAAAGCCCTGGCTGGGATGATTTGATTGGGGATTGGTCCTGCTTTGAGCAGGGGGTTGGACTAGATGACCTCCTGAGGTCCCTTCCAACCCTGATATTCTATTCTATGATTCTTCTTTGCTTCTTGATTACCTCTCTCTATCCAATAGTAGTTGTCAAGTAGTGTCCCCATTAATTACTGTTAATTATTAATTCCCATTCCTTACATATTCAAACTTCCTCTTCTAGCAACAGGAATAGGACTCAGACAAATAGCACCATGCTTAGAGGTGTGCTGATCTTAAAGCCACTGTCGGAGTTCTGAGTGTGGACAACATTCTAGAGGCTCTCTCCTCCAGACAATGTTGGCAGAGAAGTAGAGGGTTTTTTAAAAATAGAAAAAGAAAAGGAAAGGAGAAAATAGATCATACTACTGAGTACTTTCCTACCCTGAATTAATGCCTTGCCCTTATAAAGAGGTACTCCTCAAGTAAACAACTTACTGGCTGGATAATAGCAAAGACTTCTTAGGTTTCCATTAGTGCTTTTCTTTTAAAAGTAATTTAGTGTCTATTACATGTCACAATCTGTTCCTGACCTATTTTTGTATGAGAATTAACTTGATGTTGTTCCACTTTTTAATGTTATAAAAATAGTAGACACTTCTCTGTGAAACTTGGCAGATAGCAATGGTTTACCTCAGGTTCTAAGTCATGTATTTGCTCTTTAAAAGCACATTAATGAACTTACTAAATCTTTGTTTAAACAGTAAGTTCTAATTTACTATCCAAACAGTAATTGAAAGTACTGACAACAGTTAGTACACTTTATTAAGAGTGTTAATGGCAACAGTCACCTTTTCCAAATGTTTTGATAGATAATGATCTGATGGCATCCCTGACGCACCTGACTGTACTCTACTGATGGAGTTCATAAAAACTGAGGACTCATACTTACACCAATCTTTTGTACAAAGTTCACTACATTCAAATTTGGTTATAAAAAATATTTGCTTGTTTCTGCAGTTTTCAATATGCTCAGCTAAGTTCTCTGTTACAAACTAAGACAACAAAATGGATTTGGCTGTTTGAATCTAATGACTTTTCAGCCTCTTAACCATGAGGCTCAATCATTGTATGGCTGAGTCCATGAATGGTTTAGCACTGTAAAACTGATAGGCCTGGGACTGATGGCAAGTGTTCACAGCCTAGCCAGCATTGGTGTTCCACCTGCTCTAGCTGAAGTTCACCTACTATTGCTCCCTGAAGAATGAATGGCTCTCATGCTCCTCTCCAGTTTCCATTTCCTTCACCCTTGACCTCCAGCCCACCCAACTGTACTAATTGTATGTGATAAAAGGAGAAAAAATTAGAAATTTGCCTTCAGTGGAAACTGAGCCCTCAACATTAATAGCACTAGTGCTGTTCTAATCCAAAATGTCACTGAGACTTTTAGCAATCCTCCCTGTCTAGAAGTTCTAGCCAGGAAGAGCAAGAAGTTTACAAGAGAGGGCCCTATGTAAATACAGGTTAAAGTCTTCCATCCAATCACAGCGATACTAGTACTGATTACTATCGCAATGAATGCCCTGAACCTCTAAGTGGGGGGAGGGGGTATTTGGCTGGCTGGCCAAATGAATAGAACCGTGCTTTATGGCTTAGGGTGGGGAGGCAGATGAAAACTGCTGCAAAAGGGTCAGTGTGGTCGCTGACTCATCCCCTGGGAAAGAGAGGTTTAAAAGGGACAGCTCTGCACCTGAAGCCCCCATTTTTACACTGAGCAGGCTGCGGCCGTACCCACCCTCCCCCTCCCCTTTAGGTGGTAAAATATCGGGTTTGGGCGAGACCTTCTGTGAGCATTACGCTAGTGGCCCCTTTGTTGAGGGGGGGCTGGGAAGGAAAAAAATTTCCCTTGCCACTATATTGGCCTAGGTGGAGTTGGGGTTTTTTCACCTTCCCCACAGCAGGTTCACGTAGGCTCTGTTCATGCATGGAATGAAGGGTGGTAGGCTGTATGTCGCAACTCATTATTTAAATGTAGGATGGATGTCCAGTGCAGGTACTCCATAGGAAAAGTATACAGTGACTGGATAAATGGCTTGGAAAAGGGAGTTTAAAAGAGGTGTTTGGTAAAGGAGCAAACGTGAGGGCGGTTGGGGTCTCCTATGATTGGTACAGCAGGGAGCCAACCCCCATTATTATAGCCCACCTTAACACGCCTACGAGGGGAGTGGTGAATGGTAAGTTCCCAGCAGTGGATTTGCTGGAGGGACCTGGATGGAAAAAGAGGGGGAGCTGGTAAAAGGCCCCCTGGTTAATATGGAATAAACATGAGGTAACCTGCACTATACACTTTTATCTGCCGGGTAGTTCCAGATATCTAATAACAAAGTTGTGGCCTGATTAGACCCATGTCAAATGTTTCCTGTTCTTCTTTTGGTATAGCCAGACAATGTACTGTGATCCAGCTGACTACAATCACTCCCTTTTGTAACACCATCCCAGCAGTGCTTCTATAGCACTTCAGGCACACAAGTTTGAAGAATTATGATCATATTACAACTACCTAGCCATTTTTTAGGATGGTGACAGTTTGACCATGTAGATTTTAAAGCCCTTAGTGGTATAGGCCATGGCTGTATTATAATTTAAAAAAAAACAAAAAACACACACCACTTTCTTCTTGAACATTGTCTCAGGCATATCTGAACATTAATGCCACCCATGGTTTGGGGTTTCCCACAATTATGATCGTCTGCCAATCTTCAGGAATTTTGCTGAGGTGACTAAGGATGAAAAATTTGCTCCCCATGACATTTGTTTTAGAGGCCCTTTGAAAGTACTCAGCACCAATTTCCTAGTTTTAGGCCAGATGGGACTATTATGATCTAGTCTGACCTCTTGAATCACAAGCCATAGAACTTTATCCAGCAATTCCTGCATGAAGCCCAGCTGTCTGTGGTTGAGTTAGAGTGGCCTTCTCAGAGAAGCTTCCAAACTGGATTTGAAGACTCAAAGAAATGGAAATTTTACCATATGCCATAGTAATTTAACTAATGGTTGGTTACCCTGTCTTAAATATTTTATAGGCACTATAGGGAAAAAATAATACTGTAGAAAACCCAGAAATAGATAATCAGACCATATCTGCATACTGTAAAAAACCTAAAAATATTTTTTTAAATTAACATGGCTTTTGGGGCCCCTTATTTATCATCTTTTCCTTTCTTTTTACATAGAAACCACCCATCCTATTTATAGTTTTAAATGAGGCTATTTACTTTTTTAAATGGGTTTATTCCATGTGTTTTCATAACTGATTCATCATGCATTGCTGCTCAGCATCTTGTTGGGATCAGAAGCACAGTCAGTTTTTCCTATAAACATTTACCTGAATTGTCGCTGTATCTTGAACATTTAATACTCTAATACTGAAATTGTCCACTGAGGCCTATAGTTTTGCCCCTGCTGTTGCCATATGTATACACCAGATGGGTAGGTTCTATCTGGGCTCTCCTTCAGACAGAATCTTAGCTGCTCTCTGGATCAGCTGGCAAGAGTACAAAAGCAACAACAGCAGATTTCAGAGTAACAGCCGTGTTAGTCTGTATTCGCAAAAAGAAAAGGAGTACTTGTGGCACCTTAGAGACTAACCAATTTATTTGAGCATAAGCTTTCGTGAGCTACAGCTCACTTCATCGGATGCATACTTATGCTTATGCTCAAATAAATTGGTTAGTCTCTAAGGTGCCACAAGTACTCCTTTTCTTTTAACAACAGCAGAGTTATCAGCCTTGGTGGCCAAGTATGTCATCTCCAGTTTATAATCAACCTCCACTAACCCAAGTACACCAGAAGTCTTCCTAAATGATGTCTCCTTATGTTACTCCTGACAATTATCTGACCAAATCGAGATATTTGTTTTCAGATCAGTAGTACTCCTATCCCCCTCATGCCATGCTAAAGTCAAAGGGTCCATGTATGTTTGTTTCAATATGTAAATCAGTCTAAGATTACAGTCAGCCATGAAACTGGATCAGTTTAAGTTTATGTGTAAAACAGATATGGAAAATGGCACACCTGAAAAGGAGACAAAGCAAACAAAAAAAATGCTAGGGCTAGCAAAGCAACCATATTGTAAAAATCATCTTAAAGTACTAATAGTAGTTTATCATCCTATTGGCCACTATAATGCCAGAAAAATATATTACAGCATGAAGAGGTTCACTATACTGACCACTAGCACAATATCAATCTGTTAATTTGGCTAAAATACGGCAAGACTCCTGGCCAGAAATTATGTACCCTGTATCTTTGTTCTGTAACTGGTATGCACATCAGCTTTCCTTCCTTGCTTCCCTTCCTCTTTTGTGCTAAATCCTATAAATGTCAGCAAACTCTGGTGTAAAAGAAAACTTAAGAAAGGTGATTAGAGGATGTGATCTCATACTGAGATGTTTTGGCATACGCCATTTTTTTTCCTAAAAGCTTCTGACAGACATTTCTGAAGGTAGCTTTATGTTCTTCCATAGGCACAAAAGCATTTGCTGTGGGTTAAACAATGAATTGTTTAACCCACAATGTCAAAAATAATTTTGCAAAGTTTATTACCTGAAAAAAATATTTAATCTTTCTCATTATATCAGCACAACACACATTTGGGAAATTTTAAAAGATTAGATAGGGAAGAATTCTCTGGATGGTTGCATTTTACAGAAATATATTACTTATACAAATAATATAACATTGTATTTATTTGAATAAGTAAAAGTAGTTAGTATTTTAATATTTCCAAAACTTGTATTTTTTTAATCTCTATTTTACACAGTTTTGGCATCAGTGTACATAAACCTTTCATTACAAACCATGCTGCTGCTTAGATTTCTGTTTATTATGCTCAACATTACAGCATTGAACATGTAGTTAAAGCCTCCTGTTGTGAAGAATTCTTGGTATAACAGAGAAGGGAAATTGTTTTTCCACTTAGTTACATACTGAAAAAGGCATTGCCTCTTGATTTTGACACATTACCTACAAGTCCTTCCTCTTCTCTCCCACTTTAAGCAAGGTGGTGTTTTTTTGTTTCTCTCTCTCTCTCTCTCTGAGTTAAGCAACAGGAATAGTGTAGTTTACTCAAAGCAGCAAGAGATTTCCCACAATGCAAAGGGAAACCCTACCTGACCTACTACTTTGCTATTGTTAACGGCTGATATACTTGACAAATGCAACAAGTTCTTATGTGTTATCTTGTGTGTAATTATATTCTTGTCACGTTTGTTATTGCAGCCTGCTGTACAATGCACACCCCATAGCCTTCTGTGTATTCCGTGTGCCCATGCCTGCACTTTCTTTGATATGCTCCACATATGCCCTTATTTGAATCCACTGAAACTTCATTTGGAGTGTCACAGAAGAGAATTTTTAATTCAATTACCCCGGGATCACAGCAAAACATGTAAGAAAAAAAAATTACCAACATGAAACCTAAAATATTCAAAAAGCATCATTGTCTGCACCACTTACCATGCACAGAAATTTCAGAAAGATAGAAAGGACTTAACATGTTAATACTTTATATAGCGCTCACACTCTGGCACAGTCCTACTTGTAGTTCTTCCTTCTCCATCTGTACTTAATGAAGTACTCATACTAAAGACAACATTCAACATCCAGTTTTCCCTCTGCTTGGCACAGGAATATGGTATGGTCATGTATTACATGTATAACCTGAGGTCTCATTTGTGTAACACCTGGCACAATAAAGATAGTTTACAATCTAACTAGATGTTTTCCTACACAAGCCAAAGATGGGAGAAAGGGAGCATTATTATTCCCCTTTTACAGAGGAAGAACTGAGGCAGAAAGTTTTCAAAGGACCCCCAGGAAGGTAGGTGCTCAGTTCTCAGTGATATACAATGGTAGTTGACCATTTAACTCCTGTGGGTTCCTGTCCTACATTCCGGCTAATGGGAATGCTCACCATCAAGAATTTTGTAGTGGACCCAGAAAGTTACTGATTTCCTGAGTTCCAACCTTTTGCTAGATCCACAAAGGCATCCTTCACACCTTTAACAATTAAATGTCCTTTCGGCAGCAAGTTACCAATAAGCATTTGAAGCTTTTGCAGACTCATCAAGACTTGCCGAAAGCTTTCTCAGAGAGGTAAATTGCCCAGAAGTCAAACAATTCCTCTGCGTGGTGATTATATCCCTATTGACATTTCTTCAGGATTGTGTGTGGGAGGAGGATTTAAAAAAAAAATCTAATTGCTGAAATACAGAGAACTGGTGACACAAGAGAGCTATGGGAAAAACTGTCACCTCTTCCTTCCCCTCCAGAAGCAGTGGTGTTAAAAAGTTGCATGATCTGTGCACACTTCATATTCAGGCAAGTGATTGAGATGTTATGTTTAATATTTTCTGTAGTCAGCAGTCTGAACAGCTATCTTCTGAGCATTAAATCTAAAACTGTGGGAAATTGCATCCTGAAGACTGGTAAGCAATTTGTGGTAGCAGAAGGAATGCTCAACATAACTGGTAGGAATTGCCATTAGGTCTTCCTGAAATTTCTCTCTCTACTTGATTGGTTCCATTAGCTGGCTGTCTTTTCTCTCCCCTATGAGTGGCCTCTTCTTTGTTCTTGTTTTGTTTGTGTTTGTTTTACAGTCAGGACAAATGTCTCTACCCCACAAGTAGAGCTAAGCACTCTCAGAATAACAATCATTTAATAGTGCTTGGCTTCATGTGTTTGTCAGCTGCAGATGACATTTAGCACAGGCTTTATCTCAGCTGTGGTAATTACTATACTGACATGAGCTCCCATACACAGCACAGATTGTTTTCAGCAGATGTAACCGAGCAATCCTGCCTTCTCTGGAACAGTTTAGCTGGCTTTCAAAGTGATACAGTACATATGTGCACATACTATATTTTAATACATATATATTTTTATGCACCCATGCACAAAATAGGTCAGTCCATTTTTATGGCAATATCATTCTTTGTTGGTTCTGACTATTCAATTACCCCGTGAAATGATGGTATGGAATCTCTCAGTTGTGTACTACTACAGCATTACATGCTGGCTGTGCATCTTATTATACATGAAGGTTATTGTTATTGTAATGTATCTCAGTGGTATACCAAATGTTACTTTAATGATGTAATTAATATGCTTGGATTTACCATCTGATGTTCTTAGGCACCACTTGTATTACATGTGATACCACCAATTTCAAAGATACTTGGAAACAGCAGCTTTTTGTTAAGGGAGTTGGCAGAGAAAGAAAAGGATTAATAATAAAAGTCACATTCCCCAACAACCACTTTAAAAACATTTGTATCAGATGTGTTCAGCAGACATGACAACTTGGAATGATGATGCCTCTGAAGTTTGTATAATTTGCATTATTTATAGTTAGTCATTATTCTTTATTCACGACTATAAAAACAACAGTAAAGTCCCTTAGACAAGTTCGGTTTTAGCACTCAGAGATCAATCTTTCTAGACTCTGGATTGTGTAATCAACTGAACACCTTTTGGGATGGACTTCTTGCACCATTATAAAACATTAACAGCAGCCAGCTTGATAAATAATTCATATAGACAAGTAAATTTTCTCTTCTCTCAAACAAGATTTCTCTCAACACAAGATAAGAATTAACAATGGACCAAGTCCTGAGTCCTTTACACTGTTCTTATGCAAGAAAAACATCATTGACATAAATGGAAGTTGTACTTGAATAAAAACAGCAGGGACCCCAGCTGAAGATGAAGGCCCCACTGTCACACACTCTTATGAGTTATTAAATATCTATATACACATACATAAAATCTTAGAAAAAAGAAAAGGAGTACTTGTGGCACCTTAGAGACTAACCGATTTATTTGAGCATAAGCTTTCGTGAGCTACAGCTCACTTCATCGGATGCATACTGTGGAAAATACAGAAGATGTTTGTTTTTATACACACAAATCATGAAAAAATGGGTGTGTATCACTACAAAAGGTTTTCTGTCCCCCCCCCCACCACCACACTGTACACATTGTAAGGAGAGTGATCACTTTACATAAGCTATTACCAGCAGGAGAGTGGGGTGGGTTAGGGTTAGGGTTTGTAGTGATAAACACCCATTTTTTCATGATTTGTGTGTACAAAAACAAACATCTTCTGTATTTTCCACAGTATACATCCGATGAAGTGAGCTGTAGCTCACGAAAGCTTATGCTCAAATAAATTGGTTAGTCTCTAAGGTGCCACAAGTACTCCTTTTCTTTTTGCGAATACAGACTAACACAGCTGTTACTCTGAAATAAAATCTTAGGATCGGGTAGATACTGGATATTTGGGTTTCATCAAACTGACTGAGTCCTTACAAACTCACCATTTATAATCCAATACATTTTTCATTTAAATCAATAGCAATATTATCATTGGCTTAAATAGGATCAGGCCCATACTGTGCTAGGGATAGACTAATTTCAAAAGATTCAGAAAATATGTCAGGAGAACCCAAGAGCTAAAGTATCCTCTCTCTAATAGTGGGCTCGACATCACACAAGGGCAGTCTTCTCGGTGTGATTTCTTTTTTTGTTTTTCTTACTTATGCTAGAAATGCCCAGACCTGAGAAAGAGCTCTGTGTACCTTGAAAGTTTGTCTCTTTTACCAACAGAAATTGGTCCAATAAAACATTTTACCTCACCCACTTTCACTCAGAAACATCATGGACTGGTTAGTATTTCCGCACTTATGGGCCTGTCAGGGAACTAGAAAACTGAAACACTAATGTATAAAATTAAAAAAATAAAACAACTTGATTTTTTCAGAATTCAAAAAAGTGTGGATTAAGTTTGGTTAGAAGATGGATGAAGGTCTAACTACATAACCCCAAAGAGTTGCCAGAAGCTTGGACTGGATGACAGGGGATGATCACTTGATAAATTGCCCTATTCTGTTCATTCCTTCTGAAACATTTGGCACCAGTCACTATCTGAGAACAAGATATTGGGCTAGATGGACCATTCATCTGTCCCGGTATGACCCTTCTTATGCAGTATGGAAATATCTCTGCATATTGAAAGATGCCTTCTTCCATGCTGAGACCTTGAAAAGGTAGCTGCTAATTGACAACAAAACTATTTAAATTGAACATATGCAAAATCAGGCTTTTGGTTCAGTAGCATTTTAAAAGGAAATCAATGCAACTATGTAGAGGGGAGGTAAGTCAATTTACTGACTAGTTCTGTGCTACAGAGTTCCTCTCTCTGACTTAAAATATTTGCACAGACCATGAATTCCTATCCTTGCAAGAGACTACAGCTGGATTTTCTATAGGCATCTTTCCAAATACTAAAAGTGGCCGTTATAATATGATTCACTCTTTCTTTTCTTAGGAATCCAGTACCAGTCTTTACCATAAGACAGTTATGCACACAATTATTTCAAATTCTGTTTTATGAGTAACGCTTCAAAGATAAGCCATTACAGCATAGCAATTCAATACACCCTCGCTAGACTAACAACAATATAGATTTATTTTCCTTTAAAAAAAAAGAATAAAACACAAGGCCTACACCCCTATATTAATAATTGGTAATACAGTACAACTAAATGTTTTATTTGTCAATATACTACCCAGGATGAGCCGACATGAAAGCAGATGATCCGATTGTCAGAAGTCCCAAATTCTGTATTTATTTTGCAAGGAGGTGTGTGTGTAAGTCTTCTTGCAAAATAAATACAAAGAGATTGGGACTTCTGACAATCAGATCTTCTGCTTTCATGTCAGCTCATCCTGGGTAGTATATTGACAAATAAAATATTTAGTTGTACTGCCAATTATTTCAGCACCCACACAACCGAGCATACGCACAATTCAAATAAGAACACTTGACAATTACCATAGCTGTTAGGCTCTCTGAGTCTCTGGTTCAATGATATAGTAACCTCAAGACGACATTTGGCCTCCAGCCTGCAATTCCTCCTATGTGATGTCCTCCTCCCCCAGTCTCAATCTCTCTGACTTGTGCAAAATTACGGGAAACTGTACAGAGATCCACCCAAAGATCAGTCGGGTTAACCTGGCAGCTCTATCTTCTCCCTACAGGGCTGGATTGGCTCTGACTGGTGCTCAAAATAGCTGCCAGTTTTGTACCTCTGAGAGAATTCACTACTGACTGGTCAGGAGCTTCCAGCTTCTAAGGATGAGGCTATGCATGTACATGCAGAAATGTCTGCACTTAATGAGGCCTTCCACATCAGCTTTTACACAACTACTGAGCATGGTTAACAACTTCCTGCATCCCTATAGTGTGCTGATATAGCAACTACTTCTTTGCAGTCACTCAAGGCTCTATACTGCCACCTTCTCTGAGAGCTAGTACAAACAGCAGCATTTGGTGGTTTTGGCTAAACACCATGAAATAAAGAAAAAGGATTATACATGCACTACTATGACAATATATCAAGAAAAGGAGTACTTGTGGCACCTTAGAGACTAACCAATTTATTTGAGCATAAGCTTTCGTGAGCTACAGCTCACTTCATCGCCACTAATACTCCTTTTCTTTTTGCGAATACACGGCTGTATATTGTTTTGCGAAAACACGGCTGCTACTCTGAAACCTTTGACAATATACGTTAGTCATGAGAAATATCTACAGGTTAAAAAAGTGTTTCTTTCATGAAACTCTATAAGGGGGTAAATGTAGGAGTATCTGCCAAGTAGTATAATCATATGCAAAATACAATGTACTATAATAATCTGGAGTCCAACTAATATATTGTGATATTTTGCTTCAGCATGCCTGAATTCCCATTGTCCATGTCTTGGGAACATACTTCTGCTTGCAGAGACAAATCCCCTTATAAGAAACAGTACTGGTGGGGGCGTTTTTTGGGTTTTTTTTTTTTTTTAAATCTACTCACCTGATGTAGGCTGTATCCAAAAAATACAGAATCCACTGAGACAGAAAACATTTTTATCTTTCCCACCACTGATACATGATGTTTAGACCACTGATGTTTTCAAGTAAATACACACAGACACACACAGCATCACTTCACTGGGGGTAGCAGAAATGGTCCTTTGAACTTTTTCTGTGGTTGCTTTACCTGTGGATTGTGTGAATGTCTTGGTGAATGTCTTGAGAGGCTGAGACCTGGTAGGAAGGAATGCTTTAGGTAAAGCAATTGAAGAATTTAAGTAGTAATAGAAAGTTTGGTGTAACTAACCTTTTGGTATATTTGCTTTTTTCCCATCCCCATCTTTATAAAGTCAATTTATTCAGAGATGCAAAAATCTCAAGAGGAACTGAGCACCTGGAACTCCCATTGAAGTCAAATCATACTGGCAAGAGCTCAGCAGCTGCTTATACAGCTCAGTATTTAGCCCCAGGAAAGAGTTCCACAATGACAGAACTAAAATTGAAGTATTTTTTTCCTACAGAACACATACAGCAGCCTTCCCCACACTGTTGCACCACAGCTAAGCCCTGACATGAAGAGACCACCTCTAATAGTGTGAGAGACCATAGTTCAACCTACCGTCTCAGGATAATAGAATTTTGAGGGGGGCGGGGGGGACACTTTGTTTAACTTCCAGACATCAGTGAGTTCTATAACCTTGGCCCAAACCAACTCTTAAAAAGAGAAAGGGCTGAGTTGGAAGATGGGAAAATGAACATCACCCTAAAAATGTGTAATCAATTTACATAAACATCCATTTAAATAAAAGCTCCAACATCACATTTCAGCCTACAGATAACAGTCACTGAGTCTTTGGCTACAGAAGATGCATGGCAATGGAACTTCAAAAGTAAGGCTCGCCAAATGGAAAGGAACTAGGTAGCATAGCCACTAGCCAGTTTTAATTGGGTGTTAGTTTGAGTTTAGCATTTTATTTTATTTTATTTTCTCTCTCAAAATCTCCACCCTTCCACCACAGTTACCATTATAAAAGTTAGGGCTAGATGATGATTTAGTCTCATCTACTCTAGCTGTGTTGCCCCTTACACAGAGCAAAAAGAACAGGAGTACTTGTGGCACCTTAGAGACTACCAAATTTATTAGAGCATAAGCTTTCGTGGGCTACAGACCACTTCATCGGATGCATGGAATGGAACATATAGTAAGAAGATATATATATACATACAGAGAAGGTGGAAGTTGCCATACAAACTGTAAGAGGCTAATTAATTAAGATGAGCTCTTATCAGCAGGAGAAAAAAAACTTTTGTAGTGATAATCAAGATGACCCATTTAGACAGTTGACAAGAAGGTGTGAGGATACTTAACATGGGGAAATAGATTCAATATGTGTAATGACCCAGCCACTCCCAGTCTCTATTCAAACCCAAATTAATGGTATCTAGTTTGCATATTAATTCAAGCTCAGCAGTTTCTCGTTGGACTCTGGTTTTGAAGCTTTTCTGTTGCAAAATTGCCACCCTTACACAGAGCAGATTAACAATTCTTTTCTGCTTCCTTCCTTGCCCCAGGAGGGAAGAAATCTACTGTTAGAGTAGGTGTAGCGTTGTAGTGAGTTATTTACCCTTGCAAGCTGGCTCAGCTGCTCTGATGTTACAATACGAGCATGAGTGTGAGATCCTATTCACGGATAACAAGCTGCAACGTAGTGTTCCATTCATTTTGGTCCCAATCCTCCCACACATGGAAATCAATGGGAGTTTTGCCATTGCCTACACTAAGCTACATTTGGTATTTTATACTTTTGGAAAGAATTTGAATATATTCTGACAATAATACACAAATCCCTGAGACTGTCAAAAATATGCAGAGTGCTGATCAGTGTCTCCACTTCCTCCGAAATCATAACATAAGAATGGTCATACTGAGTCAGAACAAAGGTCTATCTAGACCAGTGTCCTCTCTTCCAACAGTGGCCAATGCCAGGTGACCCAGAGGAAATGAACAGAACAGGTAAACATCAAGCGATCCATCCCGTCACCCATTCCCAGCTTCCACCTTCTCTGTATATACATACACACACACACACACATACATATTATATATATGTGGTAAACCCAGGACAAACAGCTACAAAAGAGGGGTAGTAATTAGTCCCAGGGGTTTAAAAGGCCCCTCCCTATCCACTGAGGAGAGAGAACCATGGGGCAATAAGGTTCAGCTGGAAAAGGGGTTGCTAGGGAACCAATTAGGTTCAGCTGACTCCAACTACTTGGGACCTTTTTAAACCCTCCCCTGGGTGGTAGGAGAGGGAGAACGTGGGAGTGAAAGGAGCAGGGAAGTTGCCAGTAGGCTGTTTGCAGCAAGACACCAGACCTTCCCAGTAGGGAGGCTGCACTCGCTCCCCAGAAGGGAAGGAAAATAAGCACAAAGGACTGACTGAGGAGAGGAGTAGCAGGACCCTGTGCCACCTATATGGATTCGCCTAGCCCCAAACCTGAGTCTCCAAGGCTAAAAAGGACTGAGCCTACTGAGGCGAACAAGGTATTTTGCCCCACATGGTGTCAGCAGTGGGATGTGGTAAGTAAGTAGGCTCTGTGGCAAGCCATCTCAGGGCATGGTAAATCACATACAAAAAAATGGAGGATGTAGTGAAGGCATTGGTACAGGCCACTGCGACCCAACAAGAGGCTACCAGGGTGCAGATGCTTGCCCAGCAAGAGTCAGTACGCATCCAACAGGAGACGAACCAATTACAGATAAACCAGGCGGCTCAAGATCGAGCCACCCAGAATGAAGTAGTGAACCAGTTAAAAGCCCTGACCATGCTGACGCACGGGCCCCAGGGGATCCGGCCACTGCGGGCAAGCATTTACAGAAGATGACTATGGATGACGATATAGAGGCATATCTCCTCACCTGCGAGAGGACGGCAATGCGAGAGGCCTGGCCTAAGACCAGTGGGCAGGTATCCTGGCTCCATTTCTGTGCAGGGAGCCCCAGAAGGCCTATTTCGACATGACCACAGAAACAGCTATGGATTACCCCCAGCTGAAGGCGGAAATCCTGGCAAGGTCAGGTATGACGTCAGCCATACGGGCCCAGCGCTTCCATGAGTGGAAATACCAGGACAGCAAACCGCCGAGGTCCCAGCTATTTGATTTAATCCACCTTGCCCGGAAGTGGCTCCGCCCCGAGACCCGTGGGCCAAAGAAGATAGTGGAAATCCTCGTGTTGGACAGGTACATGAGGGGGTTGCCGCCAGACATATGGGGGTGGGTCCGCCAAAAGGATCCCTCCTCCTATGATGAGCTCATAGAGAGACACCTAGCAGCCCAAGAACTTTCGCGGGCCACCGGGGAAGGAAGGCACCAGAATCTGAGACAAGTCTCTGTGCCGAGGCCCCAGTTTGCCCTAACACCACGCTGGGCTATGAAGGTGAGGAAGGAGGCCGAAGAGCAGCCAGGTCCTGGAGAGACTTGAGGCTGGGGGGAGAAAGGCTCAGGGGATAAAGGCCAGTAGCCCAAAAAATTGGGGGCTGCCCCGAGCAGGGTACCAATGTTATGCATGTGGCGAATTGGGGCATATCACTGCCCAATGCCCAAATCTAGAAGAGCCCATGCAATGCGAACTGGGAGATATAGGGGGACCATGTCATCTAATAAGTCTAGTAGGGGTTGTGATGGTCCCTCATAGATACACTAGACCCGTTAAGATGAATGGTATAGAGACCACCGCGTTAGTAGACTCGGGAAGTACAATCATGCTGGTCTCGGGAAAGCTGGTCGGGCAGGACCAACTATCCCGGGCCAAAAGCTCAGGAAAATCCTGTGTGCATGGGGATGTCAGTTACTACCCAAACATCCCCGTAAAAATAGAAGTTTTCAGAAACCCCACTAAGATGACAGCGGGAGTAGTTCCGAAACTCCCCTACCCAGTCCTTATCAGACGAGACTTCCCGGGGTTTGATAACCTACTCCCTGGGGAGTAGGCTGAAGAAAATAATGAACCCAGGACCCAGGGGGTGGCCCAGATAGATAACCCCCACCCGGCCTTCCACGAATTTGGCCAGGATTTGTTCTCCCCGCCAGGAAAGCTCCGGAAGACTCGGAGGGAACGGAGGGCGGATAAAAGGAGGGGGACGAGGATCTTGACCCAGTACTAGAAATCTACGCTTGTAGGGGAAAGAGGTGGCTCAACAGACAGCGGGGCGGGGCAGGAGATCAACGACCCACTAGCCGGACCTTGTTCCCCAGGGGTTTTCCCCAAAGGGGAGACAGAGGTAGATCCCCCTGAGTTTGGACAAATGGGGACCTCACTCGGGAATTTTGTCAGGATCAGGCCAATGATCCAATATACAGCAATATTTGTAAAGAAGTAGTCAAGGTAAATGGGGTCCCCGTGGAGGGGAGAGTCAAGGGCCCAGGGCCATATTCTGTGATTAATGGTGATCTGCTATACAGAGTAGTCCAGGTCCAAGAGCAAGTCGTAGAACAACTCTTGGTCCCACAGAAGCATCAGAGGGGCGTGATGAATCTGGCCCACAACCATCTGTTTGGGGGCCATCTAGGGGTAGATAAGACCCTTGATCGGATTCTGCAGAGGTTTTTTTGGCCCGGCATTTATGCGGCTGTCCGGCGATATTGTACCTCCTGTCCAGAATGTCAGTTACATGGGCCCCGACCACACCTAAGGGCCCTTTTGGTACCTCTACCAATTATTGAAATCCCATTTGAGCAAATAGCTATGGATTTAGTAGGGCCACTGAAGAAGTCAGCCCAGGGACATCAGTACATTCTGCTAGTGTTAGATTATGCCACCCGATATCCCGAGGCCGTACCCCTACAGAACACCATGTCCATGACCATAGCCAAAGAATTAGTCCAGATTTTTTCCAGAGTAGGGATACCTAAAGAGATCCTGACGGACCAAGGGACCCCCTTTGTGTTTAAGTTAATGAAGGACCTATGTGCAATGCTCCATATACGGACCCTCAGGACGTCAACCTATCATCCCCAGACTGATGGTCTTGTTGAATGCTTCAATAGAACATTGAAGAACATGCTACGGAAAGTGGTTAGTCATGACGGGAAAGACTGGGACACCCTGCTGCCTTACTTGCTGTTTGCTGTATGGGAGGTTCCCCAAGCTTCAACTGGATTCTCCCCATCCAAGCTGTTATATGGTCACCATCCCAGGGGCATACAGGCATGGCCAAAGAGGGCTGGGAAGAACAGCCGAACACCGGGAGAAACATCGTTGAACATGTATTGCAAATGAAAGACAGGATAGCTCAAGTCACCCCCCTTGTGTGCGAATACCTGGAGAAGGCCCAAGGGGCCCAACGGACATACTACAATCTCCAAGCAACAACCCAGAAGTTCCAGGTGGGAGACCGGGTAAAGGTGCTCATACCCACGGCAGATAGCAAGCTCCTGGCCAGGTGGCAGGGGCCATATGAGATAATAGAAGCCATAGGAGAAGTCGACTATAAGGTCCGACAGCCAGGTCGCCGGAAGCTGGAGCAGATCTACCATATAAACCTGCTGAAACCATGGCAGGATAGAGAAGCGCATGTGGTTGCACTAGGGGCACCATCCCCTAAAAGCAACCAGCCTGACCAAATGAGAATATCCCCGCAGTTGACTCCGAAGCAATCATCTGAAGCGATCAGCCTGATTAAACGTAACCAGGATGTGTTCTCGAAAAAGCCAGGCAGGACTATGGAGGTTCATCATCACATCTTCACGGGGCCTGGAGTGAAGGTGAACATCAAGCCATACTGGATCCCGGAGGCCAAAAGAGAGGAGATCAGGACAGAGGTCAGGAAAATGCTGGCCTTAGGAGTCATTGAAGAATTTCATAGCCAATGGTCAAGTCCAGTGGTTTTAGTGCCTAAGCCGGATGGCAACGTGAGGTTCTGCAACGACTTCTGAAAGCTGAATGAGGTGTCCCAGTTTGAGGCGTACCCTATACCCCGGATAGATGAGCTAATTGGCAGATTGGGAAAAGCACGGTTTATGTCTACCCTTGACCTGACCAAGGGCTATTGGCAGATCCCCCTGGCCAAGGTCGACAAAGAGAAGATGGCCTTTGAAACTCCAGAGGGACTATATCAGTACACTGTCCTCCCCTTTGGGTTGCATGGGGCGCCCACTACTTCCAAAGGCTCATGGACAAACTGTTGCAACCACATGGCAAGTATGCGGCAGCCTATCATATATAGCCTCGACTGGGAGACACACTTGGAGAAGGTGGAGGCAGTGCTGGATACCCTGAGGAAGGCGGGGCTGACAGCAAACCCCTCACTGAGGAGAGAGAGGGCAATAAGGTTCAGCTGGAAAATGGGTTGCTAGGGAACCAATTAGGTTCAGCTGACTCCAACTACTTGGGACCTTTTTAAACCCTCCCCTGGGTGGTAGGAGAGGGAGAGTGAGGGAATGAGAGGAGCAGGGAAGTTGCCAGTAGGGTGTTTTCAGCAAGACACCAGACCTTCCCAGTAGGGAGGCTGCACTTGCTCCCCAGAAGGGAAGGAAAATAAGCCCAAGGAACTGACTGAGGAGAGAAGTAGCAGGACCCTGTGCCACCTATAAGGATTCGCCTTGCCCCACACCTGAGTCTCCAAGGCTAAAAAGGACTGAGCCTACTGAGGCGAACAAGGTATTTTGCCACAATATATATATATATATATACACATATATACACACACACACACACTTCTTACTTTATGTTCCATTCTACACATCCGATGAAGTGGGCTGTAGCCCATGAAAGCTTATGCTCTAATAAATATGTTAGTCTCTAAGGTGCCACAAGTACTCCTGTTCTTTTTGCAGATACAGACTAACACGGCTGCTACTCTGAAATCTATGATTACTTTGTCTCATTGATTATCCTGATTCCACCAAGTTTCTGTGCTGCCTATTATAGCAATATCCCCATTTAATACAAGGCACTCTAGTTCACCCATCTTATTATTTAGACTTCTAGAATTTGTATATAAGCACTTTAAACACTTGTCACTTTTTCGCTGTCTGCCATTACATGATGTAATTGAATGGGACTCTTTCATTTGACTGTTTATCAGATCCTACCCGTATTTCATCATCTTCCATCCTCTCGTCCTCACTAGGACAGAGAATCTCCATTAATAGATCCTCCCCTAAGGGATGTCTCTGTCCGAACCACCTACTTCTCCACACCTTTTGGCTTTCCCCCAGCCCTTAGTTTTAAAACTGGTCTACAACCTTTTTAATTTTAAGCGCCAGCAATCTGGTTCCATTTTGGTTTAGCTGGAGCCCATCCTTCCTGTATAGACTCCCCCTTTCCCCAGTTCCTAATAAATCTAAACCCCTCCTCCCTACACCATCGGGTCATCCACGTGTTGAGACCATGCAGTTCTGCCTAACTGGCCCTGCACATGGAACTGGAAGCATTTCAGAGAATGCTACCATAGAGCTTCTGGACTTCAATCTCTTACCTCGCAGCCTAAATTTGGCCTCCAGGACCTGTCTGCTATCCTTCCCCCTGTCATTGGTACCTAGATGTACCACAACCACTGGCTCCTCCCCAGTATTACACATAAGTCTATCTAGATGTCTCCAGAGATCCGCAACCTTCGCACCAGGCAGGCAAGTCACCATGCGGTTCTCCCAGTCATCACAAACCCAGCTATGTTTCTAATGATCGAATTCCCCACCACTATTACCTGTCTCTTCCTAATACTTGGAGTTCCCTCCCCTGGAGAGGTATCCTCAGTTTTTAGTTTATTCAAGTGCAACAAGAAAAACAGCACCACATTCATATTCCTTGTCTTGATTACCTACTTTTCCATTTGTCATCCCTTCCTATTAGACTCCGTAGCTGTATATATTATACAGACCACAAATAAAGGAACCTAAGGACTATTGTGAAAAATACAATAAAAACATTATAGTCAAATAAAAGACTGGGGGGGGGGAGAAGCTACTTGATATGACTAAACACTGATTAATGATCATTTTCCCCAAAAAAATTATGGAAAACCAAAAAAATTTCAGCCTTGTGTTTTATTTCTTATCTCCTCCTCAAAGGAAGTTTTAGTTTCGATAACTACCAAGCTTCTTGTACATTTACAAATTTGGAGACATGTAGATTTAGAACCAAATCCTACTCACACAAGATGTTCCATCGAATTATTGGGATTAGTAGTACAAGCAAGGTAAGCATGATTTAGCCCTTGCTAAACATCATGCAAAGTGCTAACCCTCTCCTGTATGGTACAGCATTATTGCAGCCCGTCACAAGTGCTGAAAACTGAAGCAAGCATTTATGTAAAGAAAAAAAGAAAAAAAGAAAGGACAAACAAGCATGTGCAGCTTTGTCCTAAATGTCTTGTCTACAGACCTTACCATGAGAAGCAAATTCTTTTTTTAGTTTACTTTTGTTAGTATAGAAAATCAGAAATTAAAAGGAGCCTGCAAGATGGGGCCATTAAAGGAATTACATTGCCCATTGAATACCATTTAGCTTAGAATCAGTGCTAGTACTATTAATTTCTACCTTTTTAATGCACACTTTAGCTAGCACACGACCCATACTGTGTAACAGCAGTTACACCCCAGGGACTTGAGATTAACAGCATGTGCTACGAGTGGTTTATTTTACAATTGCTGTGAAATAAAAGCTGATGGAAATGAGCCACTGGTGAATTACTTTGCCAGAAAAATCAACAATATTTTTATCACTGTGGAAAAGCTTACTTTTTCTTTCTTGGTTTAAAAAAAAAAAGATTGTTTTCTTTATTGTTAACAGAAGGATATAGTTAAGGGGAAAGTGTCGGAGATAGGAGAAAAAGATATTAGTCAATCCTGCAGTTCATTGTTTTTTTTTTTGCAGCTTATCTGAATAAATTTTACCAGCTAAATCTCTAGGTCACAGTTAATTAAAACATAATTTGGGCATAAAAAGCAACACACTCAAATGGAATGAAAGTTATTTTCCAGATAAACTATAGTCCGTCAGCTCTTCCTTCTCATTAAAGAAACATTAAAGCAGCTGCTATGCCAGTAATATTTCCAGAGTGCTGAAGAGGGAAAAAAATAAAATCTCAAAGCAGATGTGTATACATGCATATGCGTGGGTGTATTATATATATATACACACACACACCCCTGATGAAGTGAGCTGTAGCTCATGAAAGCTTATGCTCAAATAAATTTGTTAGTCTCTAAGGTGCCACAAGTACTCCTTTTCATTACTAAGGGCCTTCTGCTGCTCCCATCCAAGTCAACAGCCAAACTCCCACTGACATCAATAGGAGCAGGAATTGTATGTATGCATGTAATATGTAAATGATATGTAATATGTAATATGTAAAGAGTCCCTGAAATTGATGAAAATGGACATCTCATTTGGGGAAATTTAACAAAACTCTCTCATACAGGAATAGTGCTTTAGCCTTTAGAGAAGATGTTTTACGCAACAGAGGTCCCATTTGACTGTCTCTGTGGCTGCTCATCGAAAGAAATATCCTGTGTCATTTTTCTAAAAGACTAGGGGATAGTCCTAGTTTCCTGTCCAACATTTTCAAGTAGGTTTGATTAACTAAGGCTACATGGTCATACACTGAATTCTTAACATTGGCTACGCTTGCTTAAACAGTCATTGCACTAACAATTGCTTTGAAAAATATTCTGAGATATTCAGAATATGAAAGGCATTGTAAAACTGACCGGATCTGGTAATCATCTGAATTTACCATACTTTTCACAGTACAGCTTAATGGACCACTTCATCACGGATGGCTGCCTATGTTAGTAAGACTTCTGGTTCATAACGAATTAAACAAAGCAGCACATAGTTTTATGCAGGCAGCAGGCTAGATTTATCATTTTTATTTGTGAATTTTTTTTAAAAAGTGTTTATATTGTTTCAAAATTTTGAAGACAGCAGTTGGCTGTACTTCTGAGTTCATTTAAAACTAGCTAAAATGCTTAGAGTTCTCTCTCGGAGGAAGATGCTTTTCAGGGACTATATTTTCCTCATGTCTTTAAAAGGAAGGTACTCAGTTACTACAGTGACGGGTGGCATTATAATACCTTAAGACAGATGTTGATATGAATTTAGGCTTCAGCACAGGTGGCTCCTACTTGCAGCAATGAATGGGTATTAATGCGATAAACTAAAAGAAAGATCAAAGTCTGGAAGAAGAAGCAAACAGCTCGTATGGGAGTGTGTTAATTTGAGTACCTTGCTTCTCCGCATAGAGATAAGGTAAAGCTCAAATCAAACCCCATTAATAACAAGAAGAAATGTTTCCAAAGAAACCAGCCTTTTCAAAAGTAAAAGAAAGAAAAGCAAATATAAAGAGCTTGGTGTCCGGTTACACCACTGATACAGCACGGTCATTTTGCTGCATCATGTTCAGCTTGTATACATCTGAATGTCATTGAGTTTCCAAAAATGCTGAGTGGAAATGGATAAGCACAGAAGCACGCAGGTCACATTAATTCTATTCTCTACGGACATTGGCAAGGTAGATTTAAGTATACACAGGTGTACACATTTCTTTGATGGTGTATTCCAAATCTACAGAGTTTCATGAAAGAGGGATTCTTGTTATACATGTCCATTACAAGCAGACAATGTCAGTTTTCCTAACTAGTGGAGTAAAAAAAACCCTAGAACTGTGTGTGCGTGTGTCTGAAAACTGAGGCAGACTGGATGTCAGAGCAAATGAAATTAGATTTAAGTTGTATTGAGCATAACAAATCCCACAGTGGGGATGGCTGAAAGGTATTCTGTTATCTCACATTATCTTGCAGTTAATCCATTGGAACCTCTATGTAATATAAAATATTATATCAGGAAAAAGGGGGGAGGGGACTCTTCTTGTAAAATACATGCAGGTGAAGAGACACTTAACTTTAAAGTATGTTGAAATTTTGAAGCAACACTTCATGAATCCTGACATAGGTTTTTGTGCTAAACTTGGTAGCAATGCCTATCTCATTACAACAGTATGGATGAGATTTCACTGGCACAGAAGAAGTCCGGACGTTCAGAATTAAGGTTATAGAAATAAGCCATTGAAACCACTGTAAACAGGAGCTAGGAATTAAAGTATCATATCCCACAAACATGGAAAGAAGTAAATTCTGGTAAGAAACAGTCAACTTCAAAAAGCATGTGTTCCACAGATGTCTTCATTTTTCTGGTCTTCTATCCAAGCACTATTCATTAGTAAATTCATGCTTCATAAGTGACTGTTGTGCACAGTTAATTTGATGCTTGCAGTTGTGGAAAACATCCAGCTAACACAGCTAGAAATTCAAGTATCCACAGACAGCATAGGCAGCAGTAACTCATACCTTCTCACAGATCCCAGCCAATATAGTTCAACAGTGACCTGATGTGGAAGAATAGTTCACTTTCCATGCCCATTCAGACCTTGGCCTGTTTGCCAAGTTTGCCAAATAATGCCAAGTGTCATGGTGTTTTTTGTGAAGCAGACAACTAAAAACAAAAACAAAAAACAGGCACTCATGTACACTAGCTGTAAAGATAACTGTGATTAAAACTAAAGATTTTAATCTTCACCTTCACCAGCAAAAAGAGCTTTTTCAGGATTTGCACATCTTGGCTGTAGCTGCCTGTTGCTGCTGACTGAAATACCAGGGAGGCACTGAAATGCCTGAGGAAGTCAGCAGCTCCCAGTGAGGTCCTTAAAAATTAAGTTATTCTACAAGCAAACTGGCACAGAGCTCAGTCATTTAAGCACTTCAGCATTAAAGCTTTATGCACATAAACCTTGAAGAGTTTACTGATTTACCTCTAAGCCAGTTTACCGCTACACATTCTGAGGAATCCTTGGTCATAGCAACAGGACTGCCCACCTGCACATCAACTCTTTTCTAGGAACTCCTGCATATAAAAACTTTATGCCCCAGGGACTTAAGTGGTGCATAGGTCTTGTGCTGGTCCTTCTGCATGGGGGTAAATTTCACCCTCATTATTTTAAGATTTATACATGAACTCCTAAAAGCCTTCTGCTTAGAAAATTTGATATGCTCACCGCAAATTTTCTTGTGCCAAGCCAATTTTAAGTGGCTATGCTCAGATTTCTTTTTAAATAAAAAGAAAACAAAAAGATCTCATTAACCTGCAGTTGAGATTTCTGTAGCAAATACAGTAAAACACTCAGATATCAAAAATGTTACAGCTAAAATGATTACGTGCACCTTGAAACATGGAAATGGTCTGTCAAGATAATTTACATAAATATTATATTCAAGTTCATCCAGTTAACAGAAATATTGACAGGTGAAAATTAATCACTCATTTCACATAAAAACCTAGTTCTGAATCATATGACAGATTAACAGTTTTTCAATATATGCCTCACCAATAATTATAGAATTTACATAGCCCATGATATGTATATTTTACTCATGTGCATGGTGAAAGAGTTCATTGGTGTATCTTGTAGTTTAAAGATAAGGCTGTCATTCCAATGAGTATAGTGATTTTTTACATGTAAAGATGGCTGATAACTGAACGTACAAACTGTATTGATAGTGGAATGCATATGTAAATGATTCTATCTAGTCATTGCCATCATTTTTAAGTAGTATCACCTAAATTTCATCCCTATCCTGCCAAATTTCCTTTTGAAGAAAAAAGTGTTTTTGTGCTTCCCTACCAAAAAACAGCTCTTCTGAGCCAGCCTGAGATCAATGTCAAACATGCTCTTGCCTATCCTCCCTCTTGTTTCTCTTGGTACTTACATCTGCTTCCTATCTCTTCCATTTCAGCTTTGCTGATGCTTTTTTCATAATACACTTTTAGTCTGTCGGCCTGTGTCTTTTCTTAACTTATGCACACAAGTACTAATTTAACTTAGTCTGAAAGCAATTGGGGTAAAATTTTCTAAAGCTTGTAAATCTGTTGATTTTCAGTTGGAATTGGGATCCTAAGTCAATTAGGAGCTTTTGATAATTTTACCACAGGACCTACAGTTTTCAAAAAAGTGCCTAACTTCAGGTATCTTATACGGGCCTGATTTTTAGAAAGTGTTGTGCATCCACACTTACGAAACCCAGGTACTTTTAAGATGTCTCAGGTTTGGCATCAAAAAGCTGAAACAGCCAAAAATTACTAGCCACTTTGGAAAATTTGGGCTTATATTTTTTAACTTTCAAATGGACAAGAAATACAAGTTTCTGGCTAGAACACTGGTGAACCAGAATTGGCTTGAGTTTGACCAACACATTCTTCTCTAATGAACCTGATTTCTGCTTTCCTAACTATCCTCCCACAAAAACCAGCAACACATCCAAAGAAATATTTTTTTCTAGATCAGATGGACACAGGTTAGATTTACCACAACATGGAGCTAAACATGACTTTTCATACCTAAATGAATCCAGAACAGGATTACCCAGATCAACAGAGCATTAGAGCAAGATAGACTGGAATTGACCTCCATAGACTTATAATCAGATTTTTCCTTGTATATCACACCTAAACTAGGTTTCTAATAATCCAGAACCAATAAAGGAGAGTAATAACACAAGGTATATATCAGAGAGATCTGTTGAAGGCAGTCCTTTGCTTGTCACACCAAGAGGGCTTGTTAAAATTGTGTATCATAACCACCATAAAATTAGCATCAACCACCTTTTTACAGCTCACAAATTGAAGAGGAAAACAGTCATTCACTTTCAAGAAACATTAAGAATTTTATGAAAATCACTTTCTGGACAAAGACTCAGAACATATACGGTCGGTTGCTTTCTTTACAAATAAGTTTTTGTAGCACTTTGCAGTCTGCCGGGGTCTTAACTATCTTTAGTAATTTTGTATCATTGTATCAAATTTTGCCACCTCACTGTTTACCCCTTTTTCCAGATCATTTATGAATATATTGATTAGAACTGGTCCCAGAACAGACGCCTCAGGGATACCACTATTAACCTCTCTCCATTCTGAAAACTGACCTTTTATACCTACCGTTTGCTTCCTATCTTTTAATCAGTTACCAATCCATGACAGCACCTTCCCTCTTATCCTGTGGCAGCTTACTTTGCATAAGAGCCTTTGGTGAGAGACCTCGTAGAAGGCTTTCTGAAAATCTAAGTACACTATATCCACTAGATCCCCTCCATCCACATGCTTGTTGACCCCCTCAAAGAATTCTCGTAGATTGGTGAGGCATGATTTCCCTTTACTGAAACCGTGTTAACTTTTCCTCAATAAATTATGTTCATCTATATATCTCACAATATTGTTCTTTATTATATATATAATATAACTATATATAGTTTCAACTAGTTTGCCCAGTACTGAAGTCAGGCTTACAGGCCTGTAATTGCTGGGCTCACCTCTGGAGCCCATTTTAAAAACTGGCGTCACATTACCTATCCTCCAGTCATCTGGTACAGAAGCTGATTTAATTGATAGGTTACAGACCTCAGTTAGTAGTTCTGCAATTTCACATTTGAGTTCTTCAAAACTCTTGGGTGAATACCATCTGGTCCTGGTGACTTATTGCAGTTTAATTTATCAATTTGTTCCAAAACCTCCTCTAATGATACCTTAATCTGGGACAGTTCCTCAGATCTGTCACCTAAAAAGAATGGCTCAGGTTTGGGAATCTCCCTCACACCCTCAGCCGTGAATACCAATTCAAAGAATTCATTTAGTTTCTCCACAATGGCCTTATCGTCCCTGAGTGCTCCTTAGCACCTCGATCATCCAGTGGCCCCATTGGTTGTTTAGCAGGCTTCCTGCTTCTGTTGTACTTTTTTTGCTATTATTTTTGAGTCTGACTAACTGTTCCTCAAATTCTTTTTTGGCCTTCCTAATTGTATTTTTACACTTCATTTGCTCCTTTCTATTTTCCTCACTAGGATTTAACTTCCATTTTTTTTAAAGGATGCCTTTTTGCCTCTCACTGCTTCTTTTACTTTGTTGTTTAGCCATGGTGGCTCTTTTTTGGTTCTCTTACTATGTTTTTTAATTTGGGGTATACATTAAAGTTGAGCCTCTATTATGGTGTCTTTAAAAAGTTTCCACACAGCTTGCAGAGATTTCACTTTTGGCACTGTACCCTGTAATTTCTGTTTAACTAACCTCCTCATTTTTGTGTAGTTCCCCTTTCTGAAATTAAATGCTACAGTGTTGGGAAGCTGTGGTGTTTTTCCTGCCATGGGGATGTTAAATTTAATTACGTTATGGTCACTATTACCAAGCGGTCCAGCTTTATTCACCTCTTGGACCAAATCCTGTGCTCCATTTAGGACTAAGTCAAGAATTGCCTCTTCTCTGGTGGGTTCCAGGACCAGCTGCTCCAAGAATTTAATGTGTCAAGAAACTCTCTGCATCCCGTCCTGAGGTGACATGTACCCAATCAATATGGGGATAATTGAAATCCCACATTATTATTAATTATTATTATTATTATTTTTATTTTAATAGCCTCTCTGATATCCCTGAGCATTTCACAGTCACTATCACCATCCTGGTCAGGTGGTCGGTAATATATCCCTACCGCTATATTCTTATTATTAGAGCACGGAATTTCTATCCATAGAGATTCTATGTTACAGTTTGATTCATTTACCATTTTTACTTCATTTGATTCTACGCTTTCTTTCACATATAATGCCACTCCCCCACCACCACGACCTGTTCTGGCCTTCCGATATATTTTGTACCCTGGTGTTACTCTATCCCATTGATTATCCTCATTCCACCAAGTTTCTGTGATGCCAATTTAATCAATATCCTCATTTAATCTGAGGCACTCTAGTTCACCCATTTTATTATTTAGACTTCTAGTATTGGAATATAAGCACTTTAAAAACTTGTCTCCTTTTAGCCGTCTGCCATTACACAATGTAATTGAATTGGACTCTTTTATTTGACTGTTTCTGATCAGACCCTGCCTGTATTTTATCATTTTCCATCCTCTCGTCCTCACTAGGACATAGAGATTCTCTATTAATAGATCTTCCCCTAAGGGATGTCTGAACCATGTGCTCCTCCGCACCTGTTGACTTTCCCCCAGTCCTTAGTTTAAAATCTGCTCTACGACCTTTTTAAAGTTAAGTGCCAGCAATCTGCTTCCATTTTTGTTTAGGTGGAGCCCATCCTTCCTGTATAAGCTCCCCCTTTCCCAAAAGTTTTCTCCAGTTCTTAATAAATCTACACCCCTCCTCCCTACACCATTGTCTCATCCACACACTGCGACTCCGCAGTTCTGCCTGTCTAACTGGCCCTGTGAATGGAACTGGGAGCATCTCAGAGAATGCTACCATAGATGTCCTGGACTTCAATCTCCCACCTAGCAGCCTAAATTTGGCCTTCAGGACCTCTCCTCTATCCTTCCCTATGTCATTGGTACCTCCATGTACCACGACCACTGGCTTTTATCCAGCACTACACATAAATCTATCTAGATGTCTCGAAGTAGGTTGAAGGGCGCTGGCCATTCATATTACTGTTACAGAGTTTTGATCACTGAAAAGGGTACAGCAGTTCCAGTTACATCTTGCTCTCAGTCTGTATGGATCACCTAAAGGGAACGGATATGTTCATGTCAGAAAATAGTTATTCATGCTCACTGAGTCTGACAAACCTCAGACTTTTTGTCACAGAAGTCTTTCCATGGATTTGTAAGGGCTAGAAAAAGCATGGGTATCTAATATAATTAATCAGATTTCCACAATGCCTATCACTTGTACAGCACCAACAGAAACCACCACAAGGACACTACATGACAATATCATCAACCTACAGAAGTTGATCCAGTAAAGATATTACTTCACTCACCTTGTTTCTCTAATATCCTGGGACCAACACAGCTACAGCACTGCAGATATCAATATATTTAAGACATGATTTAATAACCATCTCCTGATCCCCATGGGACATTGGGCATGGGAATGTGCAGTTACTGGGGGCAAAAAGAGTTGGACTTGCATCTTTATCTGATTAGTCAGTCTAGGGTTCCAGGTGATCTGTGTTAGTGAGTTCCGTTGCCAGGGTCTAAGACCCTCACCAAGAAAGATTGAAGAATGCCCCACTCCTCGATAATCTAAACCCCAGCTTCATCAGATGCATCATCTCTGTGGAGCACAGCTGTGTTGATGGGTCAAGCACTTTGGGCCTCTGTTCCCCATCTTTAAAATGGGATTAATATTTCCTTTCTCCCACCCCTTTTTCCTCATCTATTTACACTTCAAACTCATTGGGGCAGGGACTGTCTTCAACAATGTATGTACAGCACACAGCACAATGGAGGCCCAATTTTATGAATAGTGCAATACAAATAAATAGAAGATTAGGACTAAGAATTTGAGTTTGGCCCAGAGGTGAAGAAGGAGCCAAGGAAGTATCTGAGCAGTACCTAAAGTTTGCTGTATAACTGAAAGCGTTTCCTCAAGCTGAATCAATGTTAGCCTGTGGCAAAGTGAAACATTTCTCACAATTTTTTAATTCCAATGAAAAACAGTGAATCTAATGTGATTGTGCATTGATATACTTAGCAATGAGACTGCTGCAGCATTTTATTAGCTTTGCAATAAGCCTGATAAGATACAATGACAGCAAGAGATACACTCTGCTCTGGTTCTTTTTTATGTACTCCCTCTATTAACAAAAATCAAAACAAACATGTTTCCAAATTATGGTGTAAGCCATTAAGGTGATCCAAAGGGGTGCCTGCAGCCATGACAGCTTATACTGTGATCTTGTCAGATCTCAAAACTTAAGTATTGGACTGAGACAGGAGGCACCCCTCCTCCCCCACACACACACGGAAATCAGTAGGTGCTTCAGGAAATGGGGATGGTAATTCAGTGGGTGATGGTCTTCTTCCTAATTTTGTTAAACCAATACCTCAGCATTAAACCAGTATCTCCGCAAGGAGTTAGGGGACACTGTGCAGTTGCAAGTGTGATTTTCCTGGAGTGGTGTAAAACCAATGTCCTGACTAACTGGGTCACAAAAGATCCCATGGCAGTTTTGGCAGGGGTGGATTGGTTAGCCTCAATGTCCTGGTCAATTTTCATCTTGGATACTTGCAATATCTTAAACTATAGCCCCTGGAGTTTTAGTTGGACCCATGATTCTTCCTCCCCTCCCCCCCCCTTTTTTTTTTACCTAAACTGTTTTGTATTATATTACCATTTGCTGTTAAATGCTTGCCATGTTTCATTCCAGACATGTCTGCATTTCAATATGGGGAGCAGAGGTCGTGCATAGGAATTACACACATCTTCTGTGCCCTAGTAACATATGAAGCTTAATGTTTCTATTATTTGTAAAGTACTGAACCTTCAATTAACGATTCACATGCAATGAAAGTAATATAACAATATTTATGTATGTATTTGCTTTCCATAGGACTGTCAACTAGCAGGTATATTCTGTATTTTATACCACACTTTATACAGAAGGCATACTGAAACAACAAATTTAGCTAAGTGTTTTCAGTTTCATCAGAGAAACAGAAATAAAATCCTGTATATTTGAAGGTTTTCATAAGAGCAGTTACAAGCTCTTTGCAATACTTTATAATAAGCTGAATATCTTTAATCAACCGAGTCTCACCCTCCACCTTTGATTATTTTTTTTAAGTTACTTTGACATGTAAAACAGCAGCCAAGACATAGAGACTTTCATTTATCAGCTGCTTATGAGACCTGGACTGAGAAAAAAGTCAGCAGATATTGAAGATTGGGGAGGTGGGGGAGATCCTAGACTGTTACATTTTTATCATGCAAAGGTTTTGCAGTGCCTCATTAGAAATTCAAGCTAATGCAACCCCCACCCCCTTCTTCCAGCACCCCTCTCATATTGTCACCAATACAAAAGGAAAGGAGCTGAGCTGTTTTTGTCAGTTCATTGAGCAATTTAATTCTCACAAGTGACAACTTAGAAAAAAATGCAGCCACACTGTTTGGCGAAGATCATGACAGAGATTAAGGAAGGAGAGTATTTCATATGGCTGCACAAGCACGAATGGGACCTTTATGTAATAGGGAATATAACAAGTAATCTTGTAGGCCTGAAATGTAAAAATGATATGGAGCTTGTGAAATGTATTCTAATATACTAAAGCACAGTGACAGACGATGCTAATGTACAACCAGAAGCACGAAAGTAATCTCATCAGAACATTCTTACTTATGGGAATGTTTCAGGCATGCTTCTATTAAACATTAAACAAACATAATGAGGTTTGTTTAAAATTGTACTTGACTCCTATAGACTGCTAGTGCTTTTGCAGTATTGCTTTCAGTTTCATTGGAGTGCTATTGATCTAGATTAACTGTTTACTCATTCATGTGTGCTTATATGTGAAGTGAAGTTATAACCTTTTGTTCAGTTCCCAAGGGTTATTTCATTATCTCAAGTCCTCGGGGCTGCTGAAGGCTTTGTGGTTTCAGATCACAAGAATAGAGCTTCATTTGGCTATTTCACAACAGTGCATATGCTGTAGAATGCTGGGATGGTTTTCTGCTCAAGCAAGAAGCAAGACCTGCTATTTGCACTGTAACAGCATGGCACCCACTTCTCACAAGCACCCTCTTAAGGTCAAGTGCCTCTGCAATCTAAACAATCCCAGGCCTGGTATCCGGCTGTACCCCCAGAGCTTCCTCCCTGGCCTGGAGACAATGGTTTTGCCCTCTCTGGTCTGGTTTTGCCCCAGCTTTCTACCTGAGCCACTAAGGAGTTCAGACCCTCTTCTGGGAGTTTATTGCTGACCAATAGCAGGCAGTTCCCCAGTGGCCTATGCAGGGGACCCAGGCCTGCCCACTATTCCAGATTCCAGCCCAGGAACCCTAAGAGTACCAGCCACACACCACCATTCCCCTTTATCTAAACTGCTTTCAATTCCCTGGGCCATTTCCCCACAGCCCCAGCCTTCATCGATGTTTCGCCCTTAGCTCTGAGCTCTTCAGTGTTCAGGCCCAGCAGTCAGCCAGGAGCAGTTTCTTGCTTCCCGAGTCCCTGCCAGCACTTAGCTGTCCATGGTGCTGCAGTTCCCTTTGGTCCAGTCAGGCGCACCACCTGCACTCCTCCGGCTCCAGCAAGGAACTGCCTGTGGTCTGCAGATTAGCTCCTTTTGATATGACCCTAACTGGCTGCCTCTGTGATTGGCTGCTTCCTGCGCAGTCTCTCTAGGCTGTTCAAAGGACTTTCCTCCACTGCTCCTTTCCTGGGACAGGTGTGGCAGGACCCTGAGGCCTCCAGCAGGGGCCTCTGGGCTTAGTCCACCTCATCACATGCACACCATTTTAATAGCTCTGAAATCAATGCTTAGTTACCATCAATATCTTGGAATACACTCTATTTGACTTTTACCTAGAAAATATACTATTTTAACCTACATTTTTGACATGGACATAGAAACAATAAAACACTATAGCATGATAAAGTTGTGTCCTTCATAATTAATTGTAAACTATTACCAAAATGGGGTCACTATTCCAAGCTACCTAGCAGGGTTGTTCCAGTGCAGACCTCAATTCCTCGAGTACTATAAACTTAACAGTGGGTGTAAAGGCCATGCCCCCTCTGTACACAGTCAGGCCTGCCAAGGAGTCTGATTGGAAGCAACACTCCCGACTCCCCTCCACAAAAGAGGTAAGAGAGGAGATAATGGCATCCACATGCCATGAGAGACAGTGGCTTACCCCCTTATCTTGCATTGCTTTGCACAGGACCAGTGCCCAGGCAGGGTAATGAGCTACATGGACCTCAGTCAGAGCCTTTCTAACTCGTCAACTACACTGGACCTGCCAAATTTGTGACAATTGTAATTTCAATCCCGAAGACCAGACATCCAGGGCACCGGGTAGAAAGTGAACACCCATAGAACAATCTGCCTATCATGCCATAGAGTAACAATCCCTTCCAGACCCCCAGACTGGGAATCAGCCTAGCCCCCAGCATCTAAGGAGATCCAGAAACTAGATTAAAGTTGAGAAGGGTATTACTGAAACAGGGAACCCAATACAGATTCTCACCAAGACAGGAAACAGTAGCAACCTTCCAACCCTTCCAGGCAGGAGCCACTCACCCAGCTCCTTTACCACCTCCACCACCCAACAATACCAGTGGAGGCAGAGAGGCTCCAGTGCGGAGAAAACAGCATGCAGTATCCTTCCCTCCCCCTTGTAATGCAATAAAGGCAATTGGGAGAGATGGGAGAGTGGAAAAGTGGAGGCAGCACATATAAATTCTGCCCCTAGTTGCTCCTTGATGAGCTCTCTTCCCCCCTCTACCCAAAGGATGTCTTCACTGCTCTTGGCCCCATCAAATGTGCACCCCAGCTAGCAAATTGAGCATTTGTTCAATAATTGATCATATGAAATACCATAGATGGTAGGTCATCAGGAAAGGCAACAGGAAACTGTAGACTTGTAAGTCTACAGATGTTGTGTGTTCTGAAAAGTTTAAGTTAATTGCAGCTCTTCTGGCTATTTGACAAAGATAACTGTCTTCTTCACCTCGGTAATCTGTTTTGCTGGCCAAGACAGGTTGCAACAATACCAGGTGTGCAGTTCTCCCACACATCTAAACAGAACCTTAACATCAATACCAAAATTTTGACTTTTGTTAGAATACCTTAGCTTGAATTAACACATTGTTTATACTGTATTCACACTGCATGGCAGTTACAACAACAAAAGTGTTTTCCCAATGCGAGGCCACTAAGAAAGCCCATTATGAAGTGTTGGTTATTCAGTAGGTAATCTTCCTTCTGGGTCAATACTCAGCCAACACGCCATCGCTGTAGAAAGGTGCACTATGCTTCTGGAGGGTGCAGTCATAAAAACCAAGACATAAAATCAAGGTCACAACTAGTGCTGCAAAAGGTATTGGCAACAAAACTCAAAAAACAAACCAAGCCTTGAGTTGGAGATTCACAAACCCCAGCTCACTCAAAAATTCTGCAAATAAGGTTGTTCCCTTAGGGCCTGATCCAGTGTCCACTGAGTAGAATTAAGAGTAGAATTCAATATGTCACTATTTTTCTTAACTACATGACAGCTATACACTTGGAAGCTGTGGTAGCATTTCTACATTTAACTTTCAGACCAAGCAGTCAAAACCAATTTTAAATGTGCTTTTAAAATTAATAGAAAATAATGCAAGCCTGAGGTGTTACACCTAGTGATTTTATTCCAGATTAAAACAGAATTCTCCAAGAGCACATTGATGGCAAAAACCTTCTAACTACAAGGCAAGATAGTAAACAAGACTGGTTGGAAAAAAAGACTGTCTTTTTATTCAGATTCTGGAAGGCCTTACGGCCACACAGTAAGGTGCCTTATTGTTCCCGCTGTTCTCCAATGGACCCAAGTGACAGGAAATCAAAAGGTCAGTAAGTAGTATCTAAGGGGAGGGGGGGAAATAAGATGCTGCCTATATCTTGACACCTTTTAGACGTGTAACATTTAATGTTGGTTTGCATTATTTGGGATGGTAATTACACAGAAAATGAATGATAAACACTTGATAATGAGATAAGGTAACACAAAGTGTGCCCCTCAATAATGCAGTCATAAGGAGAAGAGTTTGAAACAAGCACTCTGAAAAGAAGTTATCAAAAATGTCAGGACTTAAAGAACACAATGAAAAGGATTGAGGTGTTTTGTGTGTGCTGTAATGCTGATGTTATTTACACTAGGTTCCCAGTTGACAGTAAGTCAGCATGGTGACAAAACAATAGCTTATGTAAAACAGCCATTTAGCCCTGTAGCATCCGATGAAGTGAGCTGTTGCTCACGAAAGCCTATGCTCAAATAAATTGGTTAGTCTCTAAGGTGCCACAAGTACTCCTTTTCTCTTTACAAATTTTAAAATGTTGCAGATTAACTTATTTTTAGTATCACTGAATGTTATGACAAAAGCCACACACTTTTTTAAAATAAAAGACAATAGATGTGATCAGTTATAAGGAAAAAAGCTATATGACAGCATTTACTGCTTAAAAGATAAGAAACCCTCATCTGATAAGCTACAGCAACAATTTATTTGTTTTTCTTCTCCCATTGACTTGAATGGCCAAACTTCAATTGACTTCAGTGGAGGCACTATAGCATCCTTTTATGTGGGAAAAAAAAACTATTGAACCTGAATGCTAGATCTATTTCTGACTGTTGAGCATAAGAGAAAGGCATGCATCTTGGAAAGCTTACAAAAAAAAAAATAGAGGCATTCGTAGTCACTTTGCAGCTATTGCATTTCTTGATGGTGAGTTCTATGCACCCTTGAGTGAAAAGGGCATTGAAACAGTGCTCTCTAACCTAAAATATAATAAATTGGGTAGATCCTCAGCTGTTGTAAATCAGCAAAATTCCGTTGACAGGGCTATACTGAGGACTTGTCTACACTAACTTTTAGTTCATGTTTCAGAGTAACAGCCGCGTTAGTCTGTATTCGCAAAAAGAAAAGGATAAATAAATATTTAGGCTCAAATAAATTGGTTAGTCTCTAAGGTGCCACAAGTACTCCTTTTCTTTTAGTTCATGGCAAGCTGAAATGTGAATCTACGCTGTATTAGCCTGACAAACACTGTCCGTCTGGACACTGCTGACATGCATTGCCAATTAATGTGCTTTGATCTAGTCCTCTTTGAAACAGGACTAGATCAAAGCACATTAACAAACTGGTAATTCAAGTCATCAGGGTCCACATGAAACAGTTAAATGTCGGGTCAGATTCACACTCCAGCTTGTGGTGAATTAAATGTTCGTGTAGACAAGCCTCCATTACACCAGTTTAGGATCTGGATAACCAATGTGTGTAAAGGGAACTGTTGTTTTGTCAGTTAAGCATCTCATGTGCAATTACTATAGACCTAGGTATTTTTCCAATTTAAATGAAGGAACTGTAACAGATTTAATAAAATCATTACACAGAATTTTATTTTCAAACTTGGATATTCACTTCCTTTTCTTTCCAGTTTTGTCCATTGTAATGATGACATGCCAATGTAAACTAAGGGCTATTTTCCCCCCTCTCTGATGAAAGTTTTAGGTGGCTGGATCCATGAAGTCAATGATCCATGGATCCCCCCCACCCCCATTAAGTCCCTTACACTAGTATATTTGGAGGTATGCTACCCTGTTCAATACACAACACACCCCATATAGCTGTTCTGTCCATAAATCATGTTGAACAGCCCCAAAAGGGAGCTTAAGTGATATAGAGTGTCTTCTGCTGGCCCGTCACAGCAGCATTAATTTCACCCTGGATATCTGATCCCAGCAAGTATTCCAAATGCAATTCTCCATAAGGGGGTGGGGGGAATCAAAAGCATACATCAGAGGTGTCTCATAACAAAAAGCATGCCAAATTAGGGAGAAAATTTAGAAGCCAGTTTGGCATTTCTGTGAAAAATGTGCCCCTTCATGAATATTTTGATATCAAAGCCCAGTCTAGGTTATCCATTTGACTTAGTAAGGAGAAAAGGTTTTTTTGGTTGGCTATAGTGATAATCCAAAATAGGATGAATCTGGAGCTAAATGATATCATTTCTTTCAGTGACAGGTTTCAGAGTAGCAACCGTGTTGGTCTATATTTGCAAAAAGAAAAGGAGTACTTGTGGCACCTTAGAGACTAACAAATTTATTTGAGCATAAGCTTTCGTGAGCTACAGCTCACTTCATCGGATGCATTTCTTTCAGTGTTACCCTTCTTCATCTACCAAAACTGTATCCCTTACACATCTTAAAATTCCTTTACAATCAACAGCTATATTTAAAAACTATTAAATAGCTTCTACAAAACAATACAGGAGTGTGACACTTCAGTCATCCCAGACCTGTAAGGAGTTGTGTCACCACCTGCCCTGCAACGCTGATGCCTTAAGTATTATGTTGCTGTGGCTCGCAGCCCTGGCACCAATAGCTACCCAAGATACATATAGGTCACACACCAATCACTTTTTGCAGGATGATCGCAACCACCTCCCAGTCCTGAACTTCCCCCAAACCATCTGCCCTGCAGTGTCCAGCCCTCTCCTGGAACACCCACAGAAGTTAAGTTTGTTGCTCTTTAAAAGAGCAACAAACTGGCCTGTTAGCCTAACTGGGCTAACTTCAATCATTGCACTGAATTGGTTTATAATAAAAGGTGAAAATTTTGTTAAACAAAAAGTCATAGGTTTAAGTAATACCAAGAATAAAGAATAAAGATAGAAAGAGTTCCAACCACACACAAGTAAAGATATGCTTCTAAGATACACAGTTTTGGCAAGTTACAATCTTTTCCTAAGAAGGTTTCTCCTTATGCTCAGTTCCTAGGGACTTCAAACCCCCTTTGGTTGAAGGGCCCAGCATTCTGTGATTTCAAGAGATCTGGCCCCTTGAAACTCCCCCAGTGATGGACATCTCTCCCCTTTCTTTTTATAGCCAAGTAACCCTTTGAAGTGTGTTTTTTGAAAAGTAAGCCCAGATAAAGTTCCTTTTCCCAGCTGGGTGTGGACGCCAGGCTGTCTGGTGCAGACCTCATGCTGTCTTCACCTCTGCTGGTGACTTTTAACAATGTAAATTATCTCTTCCTGCAATCTCTGATACAAATGAAGGGCCTGTTGAATTTGGCTACACCTGGTTTGGGATGGTGGCCTCTTTTCTTTGTCGGGTGAAAACCTGTTTATTATCTTGCCTGGACATTAAACACCTTTTAGTCACAGACTTTAAAGGATAATACCAGTGAGTATCCATAATTGCTCATACAGAGTTAATGCATACATTTCACAATGATATCAATCACCAGTGTGTGACTGGCTTTTATAAAATACCTTTCTCAACATACTTTCATAATACAGCAGTATTACATATACAATCAGTTGATTCAATTGCTATCATTTGGGGTTCAGATCCCCACTCACTAAGCTGATGGCTTTGTTTACCTTTTATGGAAGTGTACCTTCATTGTCTCTGCCTGATGACCAGGCTGATCAGACAAGCAAATACACATTCGTTTGTCTAAGGCAAAATGTGCCTATGAATTGCTTGCCAAACACATTTTAAGAACGCACTCCTAGCATATATTTATAACTTTGTATGCACCCTGTACATACATCATGCAAGAATATTAATGATCAATGAATTATTAGTTTTCCCAATGCAAACTTTTCGGTATAGACCAGGGGTCTCAAACACACAGCCCGCCAAGTACCCGCGCACCCCCCTCCCAGAGTTATTTCCCGCAGACCGCCAAGCTCCCCTCCCCCCCGCTCTCCTTGCCCCCAGTGCGCCACGTCCCCGCTCCTCTGCCTACCTCCAGGCACTTAGTGCTCTCCAGGAGGGATGGGGGAGGAGCCGCGTGGTCAGGGGAGGAGGCGGAGAAGAGGCAGGGCGGGGGCGTGGATTTCGGGAAGGGGTTGGAATGGGGCAGGGAAGGGGTGGGAAGAGGTGGGGCAGGGGCAGAGGGTGTCATGATGCGGCCCTCGGGCCAATGTACTAGTCCTCATGTGGCCCTCCTAGTGATTAGAGTTTGAGATCCCTGGTGTAGACCATGACAGTGTTAGGTGTCCTGAGTATGTCAGGCCTGACAAAGGTTGCTGGCAGAGTAGTGAACCCCCAACAAGCCTCTGTCACAATGAATGAGTTAGGGGCTCAGACACACAGCTCAATGGCAAGAACATAGGTTATGATTGTTACCGTGGTTTATTTTGTGGGAAAATTAGTCAAGTAAGAAAGCAGCAGCAGCTGCCGCAAAGCCTTTTTCAGAAACACTGTAATCCATGTTAGCAAATACCTGTCAGTCAAAAAAAGCAAATCAAGACACTTTGCAAGTTGAAATTTCACATTAGACAGCCTCTTAGTTATTCCAGATGCCAACATATTCTAATTCAAATATGCAGGACAAAATGCCAAGACACAAGGGCTTGATTCTGCCAGGAGATAAGCACTTTCAGAGGATTCAGTGGAATCAATAGCACCCAGCAGCGTTCTAATGACGCTTAGCATATTTCAGGACTGGGTAGTTGTAGTGAGGCGGTGTGGTCCTCCGCCACCCTGGAGAGAGACGAGACCTTCCGGACACCATTGCCATTGAGCTGTGTGTTTGAGCCCCCAGAGGGTCAGGCGGTGCCCTGGAAGTATAAAAGCTCGACCTCGGAACTCACTGGGAAGACTGCCGCGGGGAGGCCAGATGCCTCCGACCTGTCCTGTGCCCGCCAACCGGAGGAATTGCCAGGCCTTTCCTGCACCAGCTACCCAGAGGAGTTGCCGAGCCTGTCCCGTACCAGCTACCCGGAGGAGTTGCTGGGTCTGCCTCTCGCCAACTACCCCGAGGAACCCATGGTGCTGGACCCCCCGGAGGACACCACCGTGACCCAGGTACCACCAGAGGGGGAGTCTGGAAGTAGCCTGGGGGCAGCTGACCCTAGTCTGGCTGCAACACTGCCAGAGCCCATGTCGGTGTGTTGCGGTCAGGATCCCCACTGAAACAGCAGCGGGTCTTCTGCCACTGCTAGGACCCAAGGCTGGGATGGCCTGCGTCCCCCCTGCGACCCAACTCGCAGGTGGCAGTCTCACGCTATCCCAGGTCCTTCGGAGGCCTGGGCTTATTGCTACTGTTTGTACTGCTACTGCTCAGCCCCTGCCTGAGGGCCTGAGCGCCTGACTCATTGTTGCCCCGCCCTGACCAAGGGCTCGGGCTTATTGTGCTTATTTCAGTTGCCGCAAGGGCCGCAGAGGGAGACTCCCAGGGCCGGACTAATTCCCCACAAGACATCAACAGTGTGTAGTGAGGCAGTGTGGTCCCCCGCTGCCTCGGACCACTGCACAAGCAGATTTTCAATTTTTAAATTATATATCTCCACTAAGTCACAGTGTGATGTATGATGGGGTTTGCTGCTTTGACAGCCCTTCCTACATTAATGTTCCTTGCTTACTGGGACTGTGCCATATTCTGATTTAATACTCTTTGGCAGTGGTTAATATATGCATCTGCATTGTATATCATATTCTAAACTGTGGAAATCCACTGCCTGTTTTCTTAAAGTGAAAAAAAAAAACATTCTGAATAGACTCCATTCTAAATTTAAGGTAGTTCAACTATTTTAATCTTTTCTTTTGTATCCCAGAGCATCTTTACAAACCCAGGGAGGAGTAGAGTGTTGCTGTTCCCAGCCATGGCTTGTTCCTCCATTCAACCCGGCCTGGTCATGTCTCTGTATACAATGTCCCTATCACTCAACCAGTGGTCGGCCTCTAGGTCAGACTGACCTTGGTTATGTTTGCATTATTTTCTTTGGCACTCTATTATCTGTTTGTGTTCTGCAGTGACCTCACCATCTGAATCTTTTCGATAGCAGCAAATCCTGTATCTTGATTTCACATCCTATTCTCTTAATTTCAGAAAATGGAAGGTGTGACGTGGAATAATTTTAAGATAAATTAAGAACTCAAGTCCACTATCTCCATCTTTTGTGATGCCTTTTTCATTTAATGCCGCTGCTTCCAGACTAGAATAATACTGTACACTGTACACTGGTTTGGTATTTTTTCCACTTTGGTATCAAATGTAATATTTTTATCAGTCCATAATTTTATCAATTTCTATGCAGCATTTGTAGCTAAAGCACAGCTCCTTTTAATCACATCCTTGATGGAACTGTCAGCACAGATCAAATTTCATAGGTACACAAGATTCTACTTCTGATAATTCTTCACCACTGCTGCATTTGAACACTTTGTTGTCACTTTTCCAAGATGCAAGCTTTGTCTTCTAGGCAATTACTGAGAGTTCAAGTGAACTAGACGAATTTTCCAAGGTAGCAAAGAGCATCATTAATTCAAACCTCCGCCTTTTGTACCATGTCTGTATAAACGAAGGATTTTAAATTCTAGATCATCCAGCTTGTCTAACTTTTTAATGTCTGGTTTAGGAATATAATGAAGATCACTGGTGATTCCATGCCCCCTTGTCTTATACCAAATATTGATTTGAACCAGTTGCTTAATGTTCTACCAATTCTTTTGACATTACAGGAGTCTTTGTACACAACTTTTATAGTTGCAGTTATCCTCTCTGGAACACTATCTACTTTTACTAATTTGCATAAAGCTTCTCTCCAAACCAAATCAAAGTAAATGAAAACAGCAACATCTTTAGTCCTCCCACCCCACCCCCCACCATCAGATGTCAGTGCATGAATATCAGGTCGATGCAACTTGAGCCTGGTCTGAAGCTGCACGCACGGTTCCTCATCTACTTCTTCTAAAACTGGTCTTAATCTGTTGACAATTACTTTCATCATGATTGTTCCTTATACAGATAAGAAGTTTATCCCTCTAGTTATTCAGTTAGCAGGATCTCCTTTCTTCAGGATTGGCACAACTACCGCCTTCAGCCAGTCATCTTGCTCCCAACTTTCTTGTTTAATTTTTCTTAATGCTTTGATAGCACTTGTCTCGCCAACTTTTAGCAGCTCAGCCGTTATATTGTCTGTTCCTGCAGCTTTCCCATTTAAACAGCTTCATTGCTCTTTCTATTTCCTCTTCTGATGGTGGTTCAGTGCTGATATCCATTCTGCCTTGCAAGCTGTCCTGTTCATCTCGTATGACTAGACTGCTTGCATTTGGAGGATTCAGCACTCTCGAAATCCTCCTTTCATACTCCCAGCACCTCACCGCCTTGGCAGTCATCATCACTTCACCAGTAGGCTTTTAAAAAAAAACAAAAAACCCACACGACTTACATCATTTACCTGCTTGTGTTTTCATACAGCTTAACCTTTATATAATCAATCACTTTCATCTTTTGTTTTCTTGTTTTGTTGACAGGGGCGCCATTTCAGCTTTTTGGTAGAGGGGACAACCATAACCAAGATTCCAGGGGCTATAGTACTAACACAAATAAATTTAAAAAAACAACCAACTAACCACCATCACTATCCTGCAGGCTAACTACTTTAAACCTTGTGGTACTTCAACAATTTGGATGATGCACAGGAACAATATTTTATTGCACCCTAACTCAAAGATTGTTTCATAGTACCCCACAACTGCAGCACTTTCCATAGCAGCAGTTTTTGTATTCTTACTGCACAAATGATTGATTTAAATTCCAAATTTAGTAGGAATGTAATGACCCTCAGGTTTATATTAAAGAGGTCAAAATATAAAATAAAATCTTGTAGCAGTAAGATCAAAACTAAAAATGAAATAAGATGGATCATATTCTGTTCTCATTTACACATCCAGAATAATAATAACGTGGTCAATTTGGTTTTTGACCATCTGGTGAATTCCATTGTGCATGTCTGTGAGGAAACGAAAGTATCACCATTAATCAGACTGTGCATCTCACAGCAAGTTCTTAACCTTTCCCCTTTATTGTTTGCCATTCCGATACGATGTGGTCCAACACTATTCATTAGTTTAACATGTCCACTCCCAACCTTTGCATTAATATCTCCCATTATCAGGATCATATGATTGGGAATCTCATGTACAATGCTAGCCAACTATCTTCCTCTGCCTCTTCGCTGCTTTTATTGGTGTGGAAGAACAGATCACACTTCCGCATAGTTTATGTAGGCCGTAGTAAAAACTTTGCTATTACAATCCACTCAGACACCAGTTTCCACTGAAATAACTGTTCTCTTGTCCACTGCTGTAGCAATCTCATCTCTGCGTTTCACTTGTCCACAGGAATGTCCAAAGTTAAGTACAATTTCCAACTGTCAATTTGCCTACATCCAGCCAATGTGTTTCCCATATGTCAGCAAAGGAAACGTGTAACCTCCTTAAGTCCTTTTCTACCAGCTCAGTCTGGCCTGTACCAAATAAAGTCCTAACATCCCAGCTCACAATATGTGTAATATGTTTAGCAGTTACCAGAAATCCATGACCATGTCCATTTGTGAGGCTTGATTGACCTGGGTCAAAATCTGTATAAATCAGTGTGGCTTGCTGTACTATTTCTATAACAAGTAAGTGTTGGATGTAATGGCTAGTTAAACCAATTCACCTTATCCAGCTCATGGGAATGCTATGTCAGCCTGCTGGCCTTCTAGCAACAGGTGTCAGCAGTTCCACCCTAGAGAAAGAGGAGATTGATTAGGTTTACCCGCAACCAAGCATTTGCGCATAATAGGACTCCGTATCTTTATATATTATTTCTACCATCAGATTATGTCCCCCAGCTGCTTCCTTTCCACAACCACCACCATCCCCTTATCTTAGAGGGATTATTATTTATTTGTATTATCACACCACGGAGCCCCATTGGTAGACTTGTACCCCCTGCACTAGATGCTGTACAAACATAGAACAAAAAGATGCTCCCTCCCCCAGGTTCCAGTACCTTTTCACCACAATTTCCTGTGTACCAGTTAGTTGAAAGGAAATCTGAATTACACAAAACATTGCTTTCAGATGAGTGGTTAAGTGTATTAGGACTCAATACAAAGATACAAGCAGACCATGTGTTAGAGGAGACCAGCATTCATGGGTGCCAAAAAACAAGCAGTCAGAGCTGCTCAGAATTATGAAGGCAACTAATTAGTTGCAGTCTGATCATGCTCATGAGGAACAATATCAGTACGTGAAAAACAAGCTGGTGGAAAGCAGAAAGACACTACAAAATCTTGATCATTCAAAGAAATTAATACAACGGAAGGTACAATTGACAGCAGAAACCAGGTTTGCTGTGAAAAATATTGGGTAAAATCACAGACTAATTGAAGTAAGTGTCAAAGTTCCCATTGACTTCAGTGGTGCCAGGATTTCACCCATGATAATAAATATTTTTTTAAAAAACAAAACAATCAGGTGCATCTGTGTGTGCGCGTGCGCGAGAGAGAGAGTGAGAGAGAGTGCGAGTAAGTGTGCATGCGAACAAATTTCCTCAGGTACTAAATCTGGTATCTTGGGAAGGAATTTGCTGTGCAAATTGCTGCCAGGCATGCCAATTAGACCAAGTATATTTCTGCTTCTCAACATGATGTTAGAGAACTAAAAGCAGGAACTGAGTCACTCGTAGGGTTATTTCATATGCAAGCGAGCCCATTGGCAGTTTCTCTCCTTGAGATTGGAAGTCTCACAGAGAAAGTGCTGCAGAGGCTCCAGCAGATGTACTGAACTGTGCAGGCTGCTGCCACTAATTTTCTTTTTCAGTTATTTTGCTGAAGAAAGCACTGACTGTTCAGGAGTTTTATAACAAGTCAAGCTTGCTGACAATATTTATATTTTTTTCTTTCCTGAAAACAAGTCTGACTACACAAATCCTAGGTAAGAAACACTGAAAAGTGGGCACAAACATACAGCTGCGCTGCTATTAAGATTCCCCCACCTCCCAATTACTGTATTTAACAGTCTCCACTATTAAATTTCAGAACAAATCATGCCAGCTGGCAAGATTTTTCTTTTTACCTTTAAAACAAGCCTTACTGGAAAATTATAGAAAAGGGTGTATTGTAAGAGGATACATCTACATTCTGACCTGAAATAGCCCTGCTATTTCAGTCTCAGGCCTCTCCAGTGAGGTGATTTTGTAGTTAATTGGTAACCTCAAGTGTACATGTTTATGCTTCCTTCCCACAAAACCCATGCTATCGTCCTCCAATCCAGTTTAATGTTAGACTCCCAATCCAATCTTGACCCACTGGATTCCTCTAAACCAATGCCCTAGTGTTGTAATACTTTGTTTTGCCTGTGCTGATAGGCCTCATGCTTTGTTTACTCCTATACAGCAGCAGGTACAAAGAATGATTCTCACTTGTGGTGAGGTTTACTCCTATACAGATAGACATGAAAGTTGATGCAACACTGACGTCCTATTTTGAAAGCTTAGTTAGAACCTCAGTGTTTGTGGACCTTTTTCTGGCTATTTGAAGACACAAAATTTACTCTTAGGTTGAAAACTCTTTACTAGTTATATGATCAGTTTCTAAAAGAAGTGCAGTACTGCTGACCAGGAGCATTTCTACAAAAAGGTAAGTGCTTACACATTCAGATAAGCAGAGGTAACAAGTCAGTCTACAGAAATAACATCTGGTCACTCCCAATAAGTTTACAATTTTCACTACTATTCTCTCCTATCCCTACCTCTTACTCCATGGGAGTCTATCAGACTCGCTGTTGGGCTTTGCGTTGCTATTTAGTTCGTGTCATGATACTCTGGGCCTTGTTAGTAATGCACCCTAGACTGCATATTGGACCACTGACAGGAGTACTTGGATCACTTTCCGAGGACCCCTTTACACATCAATTTGGCTAACTAGTAATAACTTTAAAACACATCTCCCAATAATATATATTAACCCGTTCAACTAGAAAAGACTCAAAAATGGCTTTTATAGTTCTTGCTGAGTAAATTTTAAAAATAGGCTTTGAAAGCATAGCTTTAGAAAGAAGAACTCCATAAAAGCAGAGAAGAAAGTCAAAGGAAAAAAATCTCTCATATTTGCCAAATATTTTCACTGCCTGAGTACCAATGGACCATTAAGCTCGACATGGCAGCTGGAGGATTCAAAATGCAGTGGCTAAGAACTGAAGAGCTTCTGCGCTTCCCTCCTAGGAAAGGATTTTTCTGCTTGCAGAAGAGGCCCAAAGCCACACAATTAGATCTGGGTGAATAAAAAACCTGTCAAACATTTATTTGATCATTTGTAAATGTTTTCTTCTTCTGTAAAATTTCTTACAGTAGGTAAGAAAGTAACAGCCATGTGTGTACAACAAAACATTATAGCTGGACATGAAGCTGTGCAAAGTCAACCTCTTTAAACCAAGGATAACATGCCAAGTTCATACACCTTCATTTACAAAAAAAGATACCCAAAGCATTATGTAATACCACTGCAAATGTGTCATTTTCCCCATAAGAATCAGGCCAATATACTCTTGCATTTCTGTCTGCTCTGTTTATTTTAGTCACTAACACATACGTGCTTCTCTACCTTACCAACCAACAACGACATGCTTAGAACAAAATGGTGTCTAATGTCTGACAGATATCAGTAGTTTAACTGAAAACATTTGTATTTTGCTTTTGGAACTGTACAAAAATGTCATTAAAAAGTGATTATGAACCAAATTTACACAACCGTGCAGCCTCTCCCTGACACTCAGGGTCTCACATGGTAGGAAGCCCATTATTTCCAGTCATTACAACATTCAGCACTTAAGTCCATTAAGACAGAAATAGCAGATAAGCATAAAGTAAAGCTGACAAACTGTTTAATAATGTCTTGCAATCTTGGCCACATTTGAAAATCTACCAGAGAACCACAGGGAACTTTCCATCCTAGCAAAAGAGAAAAGGGAATTGCTTTAAGACTGAACTGGTGAAAGAGCAAATGGAGGTTTTGTATACAGCAGAAAAGGCAGATATGCTTTATTGCTACAGTAGTTTTATATTGCCATTATTAGTATCCAAAAAAATAAAGATGGGATAGTATACAAGAAAACTCCTGTTAATAATCATACACTAGTAAGTCAGTTTCTGCTAATCATGTCTTCAGATAGACAAGGTGGGTCAGGTATTATCTTTTATTGGACCAGTTTCTGTTGGTGACACTCACAGGCTTTCAAGATTGCAGATCTCTTCTTCAGGTTTGGAAATCATACTCTATCACAGCTAAATACAAGGTGAACAGAATGTTTAACATAAGTAGTTAAACACATTTAAAGGGACCATTCAAAGTGAAGTGGCTCATTAACCCCCTCTAGTCAAGGGGGAAAAGGGTTAATAGGTTATAGATTGTTGTAATAAACCATAAATTCAGTGTCTCTAATCAGTCCATGATTTTTAGTGTCGAGCAAAGTTATGAGTTTAAGCTCCCAGGCTCATCTTTTCAATGTGTTGTGCAGGTTTGCTTAGAGGACAAGGACTGATAGCTCAGATATAGAGTGATTGCTTTGTGAAAACTGTGCACCCACAGGTGACATGGTGTTTTTGTCTTGTGTTATTTTTCTGTGAGGGTTCATTCAAGAGCGTAGTGATTGTCTCGTTTCACCCACAGTTATTATGGTAGTTAGTGCACTGGAAAAGGTACACCATATGTTGTGATAGGCATGTGTAGAACCAGTGGATCTTGAAAGGTGTATTGCAGAGGTGTTGAACATTGAAACCATGGAGATATGTCTGCAGGTTTTGCACCTGCTGTTCTAGAAGGGTGTCCTGGTCTATGGAGACTTCTGTGAGGAGTTTGCTTCTGATGAGCTTCCCCACAGACGAGGACACACCAACTCAGAGGCACCAGACCCTTCCAGAACAACAGATGCAAGAAGAACTATCAGAAAATATTACGTTCCCTTAAGTAAAATGGTTATGACTCATGATTGACTCAAGTCAATCACTTGGTAAGACTGCAATTTTAATGTTCACAAAGAGAACAAAGATTATTTTGACATCGGAAGTCAATAAGCAGTCCATAGCAGTTATGGACTTCTTACATCAAGCTTTAGAAAGAGCTACTCAGGAAAAAAAAATTCACAAGTGTGTGTGATTTTTTTTATTATATATTTGATATATATTAGTTCTGGGAGAGTCCCAGAACTAATTCTTTATGAGTGAATGATAGAATGCCTTTTAGAAAAAAAAGATTTTAAAAATAATGGAGTGGTTGGTTTATGTTGATTCTGCATTCAACCAGGAATGCTTTTGAATGAATGTAAGCCACCACACTAATTTAGTATACTTCTGACTATTTTTGTGCAAGTAATGGATGTATTAATACATAAGCTATTTTTAAAATTAGGAATTTGTCTCTAAAGTTGACTACACGCCTCAGATATATGCTAGCCTGTGTGTATGTTTTTGATCCATACATCCGATGATTATTCACCAGCAGTCCGTATTAGTCATGGGAAAGCCTCACAAGACTTAGAGCTGATTCAGGTATCCAAGAGTTCAGATATTTATTAGAACATTTTCAGTCCCCAATCCAACTGAGATTCCCTACCTTCTTCACAAACTTCTTCCAGTGACCAGCTCTGCTTTTCCCTGTTATTCATGCAAACACCATCTTGCTCCTACATCAGTTTTTAATCTTACAAGCAGTAACTTTTCTGAAAAATAGTGCACTTTGGGATATAATTGCCAGGGAAGTACCACATCATATGCAAGAATGAATGGAGCCTTGGCAATAGTACCAGTAGAAAGGGAATCAGTTTCAATTATCCACTTACTCCAACTAGGAGAAGAAAAGTGGGCTTCTTGGCCACTCCCCCAACAACCTGGACTGGAGTGTGTTGCATAGTGATGGAATCTTCCATGTCAATTTAACAAACAGTTCTGAATGTTAAAAGATCAGTGAGGAGGATGAACACACACTCAGGTCAGCACTTATCCGGTCAGACTAGTTCACCCACTCTGAGTGCCTCTCTGCTTATGGTTATCTGATGAACTTGAAGCTCATGGATTCATCTGCTGAAGTGTATATTAGTAATATGGGCCATGTACATGATGCAGTTAGTCATAATGAAATGGCCAAGTTGAGAGAACTGCTAAGCACTGCAAGCCACAGCTAGCTCACATCCAACTCTTGGTGGGAGGAGTACAAAGACAGATTGTCATTATTGATTCATCTGCCTAACAGTTCACTTTTAGCACCAGGTATGCAGCATATTTTATATGAATTTAACCAGATTTAGAAAAAGGATTGTTTCTCCACCTAAACAGCTGCTTCTTGATTAATTTGTTTTCTTTCAGAAATTGGTCTGTCTTTCTTTGGGGGAGTTGGCAAACAAAAAACAAACTACAATAAAATGCTCTGTCATCCAAAGACTTTGCCAACTCCCCCAAAGAAAGACAGACCAATTTCTGTCTTAGCAGGGAAAATAGTTTACAAGACCAAACAATACAGTGCACCATCACCCAGCTCCCCTGCTGATGAGAACAGAGTGTCTCAAAAATAAGGAGCACCTTGTAAAGTTGGGCAAACCTGAGCTACTACAGCTATGTCAGAAAATATTTTTATGAAAGAAAAGAGCTCAGCAGGTAGAACTTTCTGTAAAGAAGAACTTCCTATAAAGAAAGTTGCCACTATGTGTCACTTTCTCCTTTTCTTTGGAGCAGCTCCACCTTATTTACATGTGAACAGACCTTGGTCTGATCCAGGAGGACAAACTGATCTGTTTTATTAATTTAGGTAGACTATATAGGGCCAAAGAGTCAATGGTGTTAACATGATACGGTTACTGTCCAACACTGAACCATTTCCCCCTATATATATATATATATATACACACACACACACACACAGTATTATACGAGAGACCTGCATTATACAAGGATGTATGTCTTTCTAAAACACTGGCCACTACACCCAAGACAAAATACAGCATGTGAGCTGGCTTATCATCTGATGTAATAATTGGGCCTGTAAATTTACCCTAATTATGAGCCTAACTGTGGGAAAATGAGAAAAAGTTTATTAAAAAGTGTCATAACAACCTTTATCAATAATTGTTGATGGGGAAAGGTGCAATAGGGATACAGACTATCAGTCTAAACAAAAAAGGTCTACTGATATAATTCAGGACTGTGTTACAATCATATCTGGTAAACAAGGGAAGTGCGGACTGGAAATCAATGGACCAAAATTGGTGTGCTGGAAGTTATCTTGTTCACCAGTGAGGCCTAACACAAGGACATACTATTCCACTCATCATTCTTTTTTGGAGTCCTTAAAAGTAAAGACTTTGCAGAAGCTAATACAACAATTGCTGACTGAAAGAAAGGGAAGGAGTGAGCTTCACCTTCATAACTGCTACTCCACCATCTTTTCTCAGAACCTGAGAACCACCATGATATCATTGGGGCTTGCAAGAAGTCCTGGGCATGACAAAAACACCATGTCTCTTTAGAATCTACCTTAGCCATCCGGGACTGTCTTTTGCAAAACTGCTGAGAGTTTTGACTGACTGAACAGGCAACTAAAAGCAATACGCTAAACAACCTGATGCAGGTACAAGTTTGCCAGGTCTCAGAGGGCTGATTATACTATGTGCTCTGTGTGTGTTTTTCCAGCAGTAAAATTGCAAGTGAAGTCAACACCAGAGACTGAAGCTGCATTATCTTCTCTGTTCTTTTCTTTCTGTCTTGTGTACGTTTGTCTTGTTTTGTCTGCTAGGAAGTGAGAATCAACAGCTGCCTCCCAACTTTCTTTTTCCCCATTATTACCATCTTTAATACCATATAAAAGATTGTCAAACAGTGGGTTTTTCCCTTATAAAAAGCTCTCTAAACTAAAGGAAAAGGACACAATGGATATTGTTAAAATGAAAACCTTAATGTTTTACCTTTCAAATGCTGTAGCCTTTTTAACTTTTGTATCTTGGTTTCTTTGCAAAGGTATTAAGCAGGCCTGGGTGTCTGTATACCAAACCCCAAAACCTTGTTTAAAACTGTTTATTCCTGACTCTACAAATCAATCGGCATATGCCCTGAAGCATGATGTTTAATGGCCTGTAACAGTGTGGTACAGTAGAACGTTGACCCATCCTGTTAGTAAGTGATGGAGCTCTGCAAGAGTGATTGATTGGATACTTAGACTCATTGTAGCAGGTGTGGCTTATTAACTCCATTTTTGACAGAAGGGAGATGAGGGTGGCTCTCTGGTCAGATGAACTAGGGCCTAGAGTAGAAATATCTCTTTAGGGTTGTGTGGAATAACCAGTTTTAGCACTTCATATTTTCAAAGATGTGAAAAGTATTTATATTATCTCAACTGAAAAGATCAGATCACTGAACTCTGTTTTCTCCTCTTCACCAGATCTTATCTAACAAGACTGACCCTGACTTCCAAGTTATAAAATATAGCCATAGTAATTTCTTAGAAATATTTAGTTCAGAAATCATAGTAAAAACTAGAGACTGATCAAGATTAAAATGGCTGCTCTATGTATGTACTCAAAAGATACCTTCCCAGCTAGCTAGCTCACTGAGTATTCAGCAAGTATTCAATACTCTACATTTTACCTCCACCCCAAAACACTCACAGTTTAGGAATGTGTGGGCATTGAATAGCAGTGTAGAGGTAGTTACAGGAAATCCCAGAAACATAGAAAATATAGGTATAGACCTTTCCTTCTGTTATCATTAAAGGAGACAGCCAGTAGCAAATGAAGGCTGGTTCAGGGTGCTAGTTGGGGGTCCATTCCCAGCTTTGTCACATACTTCCTATGTGACACCTTAGGCAAGTCACTTAAGCCTCTCTGGGCCTCTAGTTACCCCTCTGTAAGATGGAGATAATAATACTACTCTACCTCACAAATGT